>NC_140588.1:136740897-146740897 GCF_964204655.1 Triturus cristatus
TTTTCTGATGAAAAACGATGACCCGTGACCTGTCGAAATTTCCCCAGATGGTCAGAAATGGTAATTTTTTAATGTTTAAATTTTTTTACTGTAAATGACTATTGCATGTGAATTATCACTTTTGGAACTAAAATAAGTGTGTTTAGAGTCGTTTTAATGCCTGAAATTAGTCATAATAGAAGCTTCAGAGAAGGAGAACAAGTCCGTAAAAATGGCAATTTTGGTCACATTGAGGCTTTAAAAAGTAGTTATTCAACATGAGGCACAATCCAAATGATATTTTGAATCAGTTTTTCTAAAGTCTAAAAAATTAATTTTCTGATGAAAAACGATGACCCGTGACCTGTTGAACTTTCTCCAGATGGTCAGGAATGGTAATTTTTTAATGTTTAATTTTTTGACTGTAAATGACTATTGCATGTGAATTATCACTTGTGGAACTAAAATAAGTGTGTTTAGAGTCATTTTAATGCCTGAAGTTGGTCGAAATAGAAGCTTCTAGTAGGAGAAAAAGTCTGTAAAAATGGCAATTTTGGTCATATCGAGGCTTTAAAAAGTAGTTATTCAACATGAGGCACAATTCAAATGACATTTTGAATCAATTTTTCTAAAGTCCAAAAATCAATTTTCTGATGAAAAACGATGACCCGTGACTTGTCGAAATTTCTCTAGATGGTCAGAAATGGTAATTTTTTAATGTTTAATTTTTTGACTGTAAATGACTATTGCATGTGAATTATCACTTTTGGAACTAAAATAAGTGTGTTTAGAGTCATTTTAATGCCTGAAATTGGTTGAAATAGAAGCTTCTGAGAAGGAGAACAAGTCTGTAAAAATGGCAATTTTGGTCACATTGAGGCTTTAAAAAGTAGTCATTCATCATGAGGCACAATCCAAATGATATTTTGAATCAATTTTTCTAAAGTCGAAAAAATTAATTTTCTGATGAAAAACAATGACCCGTGACCTGTTGAACTTTCTCCAGATGGTCAGAAATGGTAATTTTTTAATGTTTAATTTTTTGACTGTAAATGACTATTGCATGTGAATTATCACTTTTGGAACTAAAATAAGTGTGTTTAGAGTCATTTTAATGCCTGAAATTGGTCGAAATAGAAGCTTCTCGTAGGAGAAAAAGTCTGTAAAAATGGCAATATTGGACACATTGAGGCTTTAAAAAGTAGTTATTCAACATGAGGCACAATCCAAATGATATTTTGAATCAATTTTTCTAAAGTCCAAAAAATACATTTTCTGATGAAAAACGATGACCAGTGACCTGTCGAAATTTCTCCAGATGGTCAGAAATTGTAATTTTTTAATGTTTAATTTTTTGACTGTAAATGACTATCGCATGTGAATTATCACTTGTGGAACTAAAATAAGTGTGTTTAGAGTCGTTTTAATGCCTGAAATTAGTCATAATAGAAGCTTCTGAGAAGGAGAAAAAGTCTGTAAAAATTGCAATTTTGGTCACAATGAGGCTTTAAAAAGTAGTTATTCAACATGAGGCACAATCCAAATGATATTTTGAATCAATTTTTCTAAAGTCGAAAAAAAAAAAATTCTGATGAAAAACGATGACCCGCGACCTGTCGAAATTTCTCCAGATGGTCAGAAATGGTAAATTTTTAATGTTTAATTTTTTGACTGTAAATGACTATTGCATGTGAATTATCACTTGTGGAACTAAAATAAGTGTGTTTAGAGTCATTTTAATGCTTGAAGTTGGTCGAAATAGAAGCTTCTAGTAGGAGAAAAAGTCTGTAAAAATGGCAATTTTGGTCACATCGAGGCTTTAAAAAGTAGTTATTCAACATGAGGCACAATTCAAATGACATTTTTAATCAATTTTTCTAAAGTCCAAAAATCAATTTTCTGATGAAAAACGATGACCCGTGACCTGTTGAACTTTCTCCAGATGGTCAGAAATGGTAATTTTTTAATGTTTAATTTTTTGACTGTAAATGACTATTGCATATGAATTATCACTTTTGGAACTAAAAGAAGTGTGTTTAGAGTCATTTTAATGCCTGAAATTGGTCGAAATAGAAGCTTCTGAGAAGGAGAAAAAGTCTGTAAAAATGGCAATTTTGGTCACATTGAGGCTTTAAAAAGTAGTCATTCATCATGAGGCACAATCCAAATGATATTTTGAATCAATTTTTCTAAAGTCGAAAAAATTAATTTTCTGATGAAAAACAATGACCCGTGACCTGTTGAACTTTCTCCAGATGGTCAGAAATGGTAATTTTTTAATGTTTTATTTTTTGACTGTAAATGACTATTGCATGTGAATTATCACTTTTGGAACTAAAATAAGTGTGTTTAGAGTCATTTTAATGCCTGAAATTGGTCGAAATAGAAGCTTCTCGTAGGAGAAAAAGTCTGTAAAAATGGCAATATTGGACACATTGAGGCTTTAAAAAGTAGTTATTCAACATGAGGCACAATCCAAATGATATTTTGAATCAATTTTTCTAAAGTCCAAAAAATACATTTTCTGATGAAAAACGATGACCAGTGACCTGTCGAAATTTCTCCAGATGGTCAGAAATGGTAATTTTTTAATGTTTAATTTTTTGACTGTAAATGACTATTGCATATGAATTATCACTTTTGGAACTAAAAGAAGTGTGTTTAGAGTCATTTTAATGCCTGAAATTGGTCGAAATAGAAGCTTCTAGTAGGAGAAAAAGTGTGTAAAAATGGCAATTTTGGTCACATTGAGGCTTTAAAAAGTAGTTATTCAACATGAGGCACAATCCAAATGACATTTTGAATCAATTTTTCTAAAGTCCAAAAATCAATTTTCTGATGAAAAACGATGACCCGTGACCTGTTGAACTTTCTCCAGATGGTCAGAAATGGTAATTTTTTAATGTTTAATTTTTTGACTGTAAATGACTATTGCATGTGAATTATCACTTTTGGAACTAAACTAAGTGTGTTTAGAGTCATTTTAATGCCTGAAATTGGTGGAAATAGAAGCTTCTAGTAGGAGAAAAAGTCTGTAAAAATGGCAATATTGGTCACATTGAGGCTTTAAAAAGTAGTTATTCAACATGAGGCACAATCCAAATGACATTTTGAATCAATTTTTCTAAAGTCCAAAAAATCCATTTTCTGATGAAAAACGATGACCCGCGACCTGTCGAAATTTCTCCAGATGGTCAGAAATGGTAATTTTTTAATGTTTTATTTTTTGACTGTAAATGACTATTGCATGTGAATGATCACTTTTGGAACTAAAATAAGTGTGTTTAGAGTCATTTTAATGCCTGAAATTGTTCGAAATAGAAGCTTCTAGTAGGAGAAAAGGTCTGCAAAAATGGCAATTTTGGTCACATTGAGGCTTTAAAAAGTAGTTATTCAACATGAGGCACAATCCAAATGATATTTTTAATCAATTTTTGTAAAGTCCAAAAAATCCATTTTCTGATGAAAAACGATGACCCGTAACCTGTCGAAATTTCTCTAGATGGTCAGAAATGGTAATTTTTTAATGTTTAATTTTTTGACTGTAAATGACTATTGCATGTGAATTATCACTTTTGGAACTAAAATAAGTGTGTTTAGAGTCATTTTAATGCCTGAAATTGGTCGAAATAGAAGCTTCTAGTAGGAGAAAAAGTCTGTAAGAATGGCAATTTTGGTCACATTGAGGCTTTAAAAAGTAGTTATTCAACATGAGGCACAATCCGAATGACATTTTGAATCAATTTTTCTAAAGTCCAAAAAATCCATTTTCTGATGAAAAACGATGACCCGCGACCTGTCGAAATTTCTCCAGATGGTCAGAAATGGTAATTTTTTAATGGTTCATTTTTTGACTGTAAATGACTATTGCATGTGAATTATCACTTTTGGAACTAAAATACGTGTGTTTAGAGTCCTTTTAATGCCTGAAATTGTTTGAAATAGAAGCTTCTAGTAGGAGAAAAAGTCTGTAAAAATGGCAATTTTGGTCACATTGAGGCTTTAAAAAGTAGTTATTCAACATGAGGCACAATCCAAATGATATTTTGAATCAATTTTTCTAAAGTCCAAAAAATCCATTTTCTGATGAAAAACGATGACCAGTGACCTGTCGAAATTTCTCCAGATGGTCAGAAATGGTAATTTTTTAATGTTTTATTTTTTGACTGTAAATGACTATTGCATGTGAATTATCACTTTTGGAACTAAAATAAGTGTGTTTAGAGTCATTTTAATGCCTGAAATTGTTCGAAATAGAAGCTTCAAGTAGGAGAAAAAGTCTGCAAAAATGGCAATTTTGGTCACATTGAGGCTTTAAAAAGTAGTTATTCAACATGAGGCACAATCCAAATGATATTTTGAATCAATTTTTGTAAAGTCCAAAAAATCCATTTTCTGATGAAAAACGATGACCCGTGACCTGTCGAAATTTCCCCAGATGGTCAGAAATGGTAATTTTTTAATGTTTAATTTTTTTTACTGTAAATGACTATTGCATGTGAATTATCACTTTTGGAACTAAAATAAGTGTGTTTAGAGTCATTTTAATGCCTGAAATTGGTCAAAATAGAAGCTTCTAGTAGGAGAAAAAGTCTGTAAAAATGGCAGTATTGGTCACATTGAGGCTTTAAAAAGTAGTTATTCAACATGAGGCACAATCCAAATGACATTTTGAATCAATTTTTCGAAAGCCAAAAAAATTCATTTTCTGATGAAAAACGATGACCTGCGACCTGTCGAAATTTCTCCAGATGGTCAGAAAGGGTAATTTTTTAATGGTTCATTTTTTGACTGTAAATGACTATTGCATGTGAATTATCACTTTTGGAACTAAAATACGTGTGTTTAGAGTCCTTTTAATGCCTGAAATTGTTTGAAATAGAAGCTTCTAGTAGGAGAAAAAGTCTGTAAAAAGGGCAATTTTGGTCACATTGAGGCTTTAAAAAGTAGTTATTCAACATGAGGCACAATCCAAATGACATTTTGAATCAATTTTTCTAAAGTCCAAAAAATCCATTTTCTGATGAAAAACGATGACCTGCGACCTGTCGAAATTTCTCCAGATGGTCAGAAAGGGTAATTTTTTAATGGTTCATTTTTTGACTGTAAATGACTATTGCATGTGAATTATCACTTTTGGAACTAAAATACGTGTGTTTAGAGTCCTTTTAATGCCTGAAATTGTTTGAAATAGAAGCTTCTAGTAGGAGAAAAAGTCTGTAAAAATGCCAATATTTGGTCACATTGAGGCTTTAAAAAGTAGTTATTCAACATGAGGCACAATCCAAATGACATTTTGAATCAATTTTTCGAAAGTCAAAAAAATCAATTTTCTGATGAAAAACGATGACCAGTGACCTGTCGAAATTTCTCCAGATGGTCAGAAATGGTAATTTTTTAATGTTTAATTTTTTGACTGCAAATGACTATCTCATGTGAATTATCACTTGTGGAACTAAAATAAGTGTGTTTAGAGTCGTTTTAATGCCTGAAATTAGTCATAATAGAAGCTTCAGAGAAGGAGAACAAGTCCGTAAAAATGGCAATTTTGGTCACATTGAGGCTTTAAAAAGTAGTTATTCAACATGAGGCACAATCCAAATGATATTTTGAATCAGTTTTTCTAAAGTCGAAAAAATTAATTTTCTGATGAAAAACGATGACCCGTGACCTGTTGAACTTTCTCCAGATGGTCAGGAATGGTAATTTTTTAATGTTTAATTTTTTGACTGTAAATGACTATTGCATGTGAATTATCACTTGTGGAACTAAAATAAGTGTGTTTAGAGTCATTTTAATGCCTGAAGTTGGTCGAAATAGAAGCTTCTAGTAGGAGAAAAAGTCTGTAAAAATGGCAATTTTGGTCATATCGAGGCTTTAAAAAGTAGTTATTCAACATGAGGCACAATTCAAATGACATTTTGAATCAATTTTTCTAAAGTCCAAAAATCAATTTTCTGATGAAAAACGATGACCCGTGACCTGTTGAACTTTCTCCAGATGGTCAGAAATGGTAATTTTTTAATGTTTAATTTTTTGACTGTAAATGACAATTGCATATGAATTATCACTTTTGGAACTAAAAGAAGTGTGTTTAGAGTCATTTTAATGCCTGAAAATGGTTGAAATAGAAGCTTCTAGTAGGAGAAAAAGTCGGTAAAAATGGCAATTTTGGTCACATTGAGGCTTTAAAAAGTAGTTATTCAACATGAGGCTTAATCCAAATGACATTTTGAATCAATTTTTCTAAAGTCCAAAAAATCCATTTTCTGATGAAAAACGATGACCCGCGACCTGTCGAAATTTCTCCAGATGGTCAGAAATGGTAATTTTTTAATGTTTTATTTTTTGACTGTAAATGACTATTGCATGTGAATTATCACTTTTGGAACTAAAATAAGTGTGTTTAGAGTCATTTTAATGCCTAAAATTGGTCGAAATAGAAGCTTCTAGTAGGAGAAAAAGTCTGTAAAAATGGCACTTTTGGTCACATTGAGGCTTTAAAAAGTAGTTATTCAACATGAGGCACAATCCAAATGACATTTTGAATCAATTTTTCTAAAGTCCAAAAAATCCATTTTCCGATGAAAAACGATGACCCGCGACCTGTCGAAATTTCTCCAGATGGTCAGAAATGGTAATTTTTTAATGTTTAATTTTTTGACTGTAAATGACTATTGCATATGAATTATCACTTTTGGAACTAAAATACGTGTGTTTAGAGTCCTTTTAATGCCTGAAATTGTTTGAAATAGAAGCTTCTAGTAGGAGAAAAAGTCTGTAAAAATGGCAATTTTGGTCACATTGAGGCTTTAAAAAGTAGTTATTCAACATGAGGCACAATCCAAATGATATTTTTAATCAATTTTTGTAAAGTCCAAAAAATCCATTTTCTGATGAAAAACGATGACCCGTAACCTGTCGAAATTTCTCTAGATGGTCAGAAATGGTAATTTTTTAATGTTTAATTTTTTGACTGTAAATGACTATTGCATGTGAATTATCACTTTTGGAACTAAAATAAGTGTGTTTAGAGTCATTTTAATGCCTGAAATTGGTCGAAATAGAAGCTTCTAGTAGGAGAAAAAGTCTGTAAGAATGGCAATTTTGGTCACATTGAGGCTTTAAAAAGTAGTTATTCAACATGAGGCACAATCCGAATGACATTTTGAATCAATTTTTCTAAAGTCCAAAAAATCCATTTTCTGATGAAAAACGATGACCCGCGACCTGTCGAAATTTCTCCAGATGGTCAGAAATGGTAATTTTTTAATGGTTCATTTTTTGACTGTAAATGACTATTGCATGTGAATTATCACTTTTGGAACTAAAATACGTGTGTTTAGAGTCCTTTTAATGCCTGAAATTGTTTGAAATAGAAGCTTCTAGTAGGAGAAAAAGTCTGTAAAAATGGCAATTTTGGTCACATTGAGGCTTTAAAAAGTAGTTATTCAACATGAGGCACAATCCAAATGATATTTTGAATCAATTTTTCTAAAGTCCAAAAAATCCATTTTCTGATGAAAAACGATGACCAGTGACCTGTCGAAATTTCTCCAGATGGTCAGAAATGGTAATTTTTTAATGTTTTATTTTTTGACTGTAAATGACTATTGCATGTGAATTATCACTTTTGGAACTAAAATAAGTGTGTTTAGAGTCATTTTAATGCCTGAAATTGTTCGAAATAGAAGCTTCAAGTAGGAGAAAAAGTCTGCAAAAATGGCAATTTTGGTCACATTGAGGCTTTAAAAAGTAGTTATTCAACATGAGGCACAATCCAAATGATATTTTGAATCAATTTTTGTAAAGTCCAAAAAATCCATTTTCTGATGAAAAACGATGACCCGTGACCTGTTGAACTTTCTCCAGATGGTCAGAAATGGTAATTTTTTAATGTTAAATTTTTTTACTGTAAATGACTATTGCATGTGAATTATCACTTTTGGAACTAAAATAAGTGTGTTTAGAGTCATTTTAATGCCTGAAATTGGTCGAAATAGAAGCTTCTCGTAGGAGAAAAAGTCTGTAAAAATGGCAATATTGGTCACATTGAGGCTTTAAAAAGTAGTTATTCAACATGAGGCACAATCCAAATGATATTTTGAATCAATTTTTCTAAAGTCCAAAAAATACATTTTCTGATGAAAAACGATGACCAGTGACCTGTCGAAATTTCTCCAGATGGTCAGAAATTGTAATTTTTTAATGTTTAATTTTTTGACTGTAAATGACTATCGCATGTGAATTGTCACTTGTGGAACTAAAATAAGTGTGTTTAGAGTCGTTTTAATGCCTGAAATTAGTCATAATAGAAGCTTCTGAGAAGGAGAAAAAGTCTGTAAAAATGGCAATTTTGGTCACAATGAGGCTTTAAAAAGTAGTTATTCAACATGAGGCACAATCCAAATGATATTTTGAATCAATTTTTCTAAAGTCGAAAAAAAAAAAATTCTGATGAAAAACGATGACCCGCGACCTGTCGAAATTTCTCCAGATGGTCAGAAATGGTAATTTTTTAATGTTAAATTTTTTGACTGTAAATGACTATTGCATGTGAATTATCACTTGTGGAACTAAAAGAAGTGTGTTTAGAGTCATTTTAATGCCTGAAGTTGGTCGAAATAGAAGCTTCTAGTAGGAGAAAAAGTCTGTAAAAATGGCAATTTTGGTCACATTGATTCTTTAAAAAGTAGTTATTCAACATGAGGCACAATCCAAATGACATTTTGAATCAATTTTTCTAAAGTCCAAAAAATCCATTTTCTGATGAAAAACGATGACCCGTGACCTGTCGAAATTTCTCCAGATGGTCAGAAATGGTAATTTTTTAATGTTTTATTTTTTGACTGTAAATGACTATTGCATGTGAATTATCACTTTTGGAACTAAAATAAGTGTGTTTAGAGTCATTTTAATGCCTGAAATTGTTCGAAATAGAAGCTTCTAGTAGGAGAAAAAGTCTGCAAAAATGGCAATTTTGGTCACATTGAGGCTTTAAAAAGTAGTTATTCAACATGAGGCACAATCCAAATGATATTTTGAATCAATTTTTGTAAAGTCCAAAAAATCCATTTTCTGATGAAAAACGATGACCCGTGACCTGTCGAAATTTCTCCAGATGGTCAGAAATGGTAATTTTTTAATGTTAAATTTTTTGACTGTAAATGACTATTGCATGTGAATTATCACTTTTGGAACTAAAATAAGTGTGTTTAGAGTCATTTTAATGCCTGAAATTGGTCGAAATAGAAGCTTCTCGTAGGAGAAAAAGTCTGTAAAAATGGCAATATTGGTCACATTGAGGCTTTAAAAAGTAGTTATTCAACATGAGGCACAATCCAAATGATATTTTGAATCAATTTTTCTAAAGTCCAAAAAATACATTTTCTGATGAAAAACGATGACCAGTGACCTGTCGAAATTTCTCCAGATGGTCAGAAATTGTAATTTTTTAATGTTTAATTTTTTGACTGTAAATGACTATCGCATGTGAATTATCACTTGTGGAACTAAAATAAGTGTGTTTAGAGTCGTTTTAATGCCTGAAATTAGTCATAATAAAAGCTTCTGAGAAGGAGAAAAAGTCTGTAAAAATGGCAATTTTGGTCACAATGAGGCTTTAAA
This sequence comes from Triturus cristatus, assembly GCF_964204655.1. NCBI lineage: Eukaryota > Metazoa > Chordata > Amphibia > Caudata > Salamandridae > Triturus > Triturus cristatus. Next base: position 136,750,504 of record NC_140588.1, read on the forward strand.
AAGTAGTTATTCAACATGAGGCACAATCCAAATGATATTTTGAATCAATTTTTCTAAAGTCGAAAAAAAAAAATTTCTGATGAAAAACGATGACCCGCGACCTGTCGAAATTTCTCCAGATGGTCAGAAATGGTAAATTTGTAATGTTTAATTTTTTGACTGTAAATGACTATTGCATGTGAATTATCACTTGTGGAACTAAAAGAAGTGTGTTTAGAGTCATTTTAATGCCTGAAGTTGGTCGAAATAGAAGCTTCTAGTAGGAGAAAAAGTCTGTAAAAATGGCAATTTTGGTCACATCGAGGCTTTAAAAAGTAGTTATTCAACATGAGGCACAATTCAAATGACATTTTTAATCAATTTTTCTAAAGTCCAAAAATCAATTTTCTCATGAAAAACGATGACCCGTGACCTGTTGAACTTTCTCCAGATGGTCAGAAATGGTAATTTTTTAATGTTTAATTTTTTGACTGTAAATGACTATTGCATATGAATTATCACTTTTGGAACTAAAAGAAGTGTGTTTAGAGTCATTTTAATGCCTGAAATTGGTCGAAATAGAAGCTTCTAGTAGGAGAAAAAGTGTGTAAAAATGGCAATTTTGGTCACATTGAGGCTTTAAAAAGTAGGTATTCAACATGAGGCACAATCCAAATGACATTTTGAATCAATTTTTCTAAAGTCCAAAAATCAATTTTCTGATGAAAAACGATGACCCGTGACCTGTTGAACTTTCTCCAGATGGTCAGAAATGGTAATTTTTTAATGTTTAATTTTTTGACTGTAAATGACTATTGCATGTGAATTATCACTTTTGGAACTAAACTAAGTGTGTTTAGAGTCATTTTAATGCCTGAAATTGGTGGAAATAGAAGCTTCTAGTAGGAGAAAAAGTCTGTAAAAATGGCAATATTGGTCACATTGAGGCTTTAAAAAGTAGTTATTCAACATGAGGCACAATCCAAATGACATTTTGAATCAATTTTTCGAAAGTCCAAAAAATCAATTTTCTGATGAAAAACGATGACCCGCGACCTGTCGAAATTTCTCCAGATGGTCAGAAATGGTAATTTTTTAATGGTTCATTTTTTGACTGTAAATGACTATTGCATGTGAATTATCACTTTTGGAACTAAAATAAGTGTGTTTAGAGTCATTTTAATGCCTGAAATTGTTCGAAATAGAAGCTTCTAGTAGGAGAAAAAGTCTGCAAAAATGGCAATTTTGGTCACATTGAGGCTTTAAAAAGTAGTTATTCAACATGAGGCACAATCCAAATGATATTTTGAATCAATTTTTGTAAAGTCCAAAAAATCCATTTTCTGATGAAAAACGATTACCCGTGACCTGTCGAAATTTCTCCAGATGGTCAGAAATGGTAATTTTTTAATGTTAAATTTTTTGACTGTAAATGACTATTGCATGTGAATTATCACTTTTGGAACTAAAATAAGTGTGTTTAGAGTCATTTTAATGCCTGAAATTGGTCGAAATAGAAGCTTCTCGTAGGAGAAAAAGTCTGTAAAAATGGCAATATTGGTCACATTGAGGCTTTAAAAAGTAGTTATTCAACATGAGGCACAATCCAAATGATATTTTGAATCAATTTTTCTAAAGTCCAAAAAATACATTTTCTGATGAAAAACGATGACCAGTGACCTGTTGAACTTTCTCCAGATGGTCAGAAATGGTAATTTTTTAATGTTTAATTTTTTGACTGTAAATGACTATTGCATGTGAATTATCACTTTTGGAACTAAAATAAGTGTGTTTAGAGTCATTTTAATGCCTGAAATTGTTCGAAATAGAAGCTTCTAGTAGGAGAAAAAGTCTGCAAAAATGGCAATTTTGGTCACATTGAGGCTTTAAAAAGTAGTTATTCAACATGAGGCACAATCCAAATGATATTTTGAATCAATTTTTCTAAAGTCCAAAAAATACATTTTCTGATGAAAAACGATGACCAGTGACCTGTCGAAATTTCTCCAGATGGTCAGAAATTGTAATTTTTTAATGTTTAATTATTTGACTGTAAATGACTATCGCATGTGAATTATCACTTGTGGAACTAAAATAAGTGTGTTTAGAGTCGTTTTAATGCCTGAAATTAGTCATAATAAAAGCTTCTGAGAAGGAGAAAAAGTCTGTAAAAATGGCAATTTTGGTCACAATGAGGCTTTAAAAAGTAGTTATTCAACATGAGGCACAATCCAAATGATATTTTGAATCAATTTTTCTAAAGTCGAAAAAAAAAAATTTCTGATGAAAAACGATGTCCCGCGACCTGTCGAAATTTCTCCAGATGGTCAGAAATGGTAAATTTTTAATGTTTAATTTTTTGACTGTAAATGACTATTGCATGTGAATTATCACTTGTGGAACTAAAAGAAGTGTGTTTAGAGTCATTTTAATGCCTGAAGTTGGTCGAAATAGAAGCTTCTAGTAGGAGAAAAAGTCTGTAAAAATGGCAATTTTGGTCACATCGAGGCTTTAAAAAGTAGTTATTCAACATGAGGCACAATTCAAATGACATTTTTAATCAATTTTTCTAAAGTCCAAAAATCAATTTTCTCATGAAAAACGATGACCCGTGACCTGTTGAACTTTCTCCAGATGGTCAGAAATGGTAATTTTTTAATGTTTAACTTTTTGACTGTAAATGACTATTGCATATGAATTATCACTTTTGGAACTAAAAGAAGTGTGTTTAGAGTCATTTTAATGCCTGAAATTGGTCGAAATAGAAGCTTCTAGTAGGAGAAAAAGTGTGTAAAAATGGCAATTTTGGTCACATTGAGGCTTTAAAAAGTAGTTATTCAACATGAGGCACAATCCAAATGACATTTTGAATCAATTTTTCTAAAGTCCAAAAATCAATTTTCTGATGAAAAACGATGACCCGTGACCTGTTGAACTTTCTCCAGATGGTCAGAAATGGTAATTTTTTAATGTTTTATTTTTTGACTGTAAATGACTATTGCATGTGAATGATCACTTTTGGAACTAAAATAAGTGTGTTTAGAGTCATTTTAATGCCTGAAATTGTTCGAAATAGAAGCTTCTAGTAGGAGAAAAGGTCTGCAAAAATGGCAATTTTGGTCACATTGAGGCTTTAAAAAGTAGTTATTCAACATGAGGCACAATCCGAATGACATTTTGAATCAATTTTTCTAAAGTCCAAAAAATCCATTTTCTGATGAAAAACGATGACCCGCGACCTGTCGAAATTTCTCCAGATGGTCAGAAATGGTAATTTTTTAATGGTTCATTTTTTGACTGTAAATGACTATTGCATGTGAATTATCACTTTTGGAACTAAAATACGTGTGTTTAGAGTCCTTTTAATGCCTGAAATTGTTTGAAATAGAAGCTTCTAGTAGGAGAAAAAGTCTGTAAAAATGGCAATTTTGGTCACATTGAGGCTTTAAAAAGTAGTTATTCAACATGAGGCACAATCCAAATGATATTTTGAATCAATTTTTCTAAAGTCCAAAAAATCCATTTTCTGATGAAAAACGATGACCAGTGACCTGTCGAAATTTCTCCAGATGGTCAGAAATGGTAATTTTTTAATGTTTTATTTTTTGACTGTAAATGACTATTGCATGTGAATTATCAATTTTGGAACTAAAATAAGTGTGTTTAGAGTCATTTTAATGCCTGAAATTGTTCGAAATAGAAGCTTCAAGTAGGAGAAAAAGTCTGCAAAAATGGCAATTTTGGTCACATTGAGGCTTTAAAAAGTAGTTATTCAACATGAGGCACAATCCAAATGATATTTTGAATCAATTTTTGTAAAGTCCAAAAAATCCATTTTCTGATGAAAAACGATGACCCGTGACCTGTCGAAATTTCCCCAGATGGTCAGAAATGGTAATTTTTTAATGTTTAAATTTTTTTACTGTAAATGACTATTGCATGTGAATTATCACTTTTGGAACTAAAATAAGTGTGTTTAGAGTCGTTTTAATGCCTGAAATTAGTCATAATAGAAGCTTCAGAGAAGGAGAACAAGTCCGTAAAAATGGCAATTTTGGTCACATTGAGGCTTTAAAAAGTAGTTATTCAACATGAGGCACAATCCAAATGATATTTTGAATCAGTTTTTCTAAAGTCTAAAAAATTAATTTTCTGATGAAAAACGATGACCCGTGACCTGTTGAACTTTCTCCAGATGGTCAGGAATGGTAATTTTTTAATGTTTAATTTTTTGACTGTAAATGACTATTGCATGTGAATTATCACTTGTGGAACTAAAATAAGTGTGTTTAGAGTCATTTTAATGCCTGAAGTTGGTCGAAATAGAAGCTTCTAGTAGGAGAAAAAGTCTGTAAAAATGGCAATTTTGGTCATATCGAGGCTTTAAAAAGTAGTTATTCAACATGAGGCACAATTCAAATGACATTTTGAATCAATTTTTCTAAAGTCCAAAAATCAATTTTCTGATGAAAAACGATGACCCGTGACTTGTCGAAATTTCTCTAGATGGTCAGAAATGGTAATTTTTTAATGTTTAATTTTTTGACTGTAAATGACTATTGCATGTGAATTATCACTTTTGGAACTAAAATAAGTGTGTTTAGAGTCATTTTAATGCCTGAAATTGGTTGAAATAGAAGCTTCTGAGAAGGAGAACAAGTCTGTAAAAATGGCAATTTTGGTCACATTGAGGCTTTAAAAAGTAGTCATTCATCATGAGGCACAATCCAAATGATATTTTGAATCAATTTTTCTAAAGTCGAAAAAATTAATTTTCTGATGAAAAACAATGACCCGTGACCTGTTGAACTTTCTCCAGATGGTCAGAAATGGTAATTTTTTAATGTTTAATTTTTTGACTGTAAATGACTATTGCATGTGAATTATCACTTTTGGAACTAAAATAAGTGTGTTTAGAGTCATTTTAATGCCTGAAATTGGTCGAAATAGAAGCTTCTCGTAGGAGAAAAAGTCTGTAAAAATGGCAATATTGGACACATTGAGGCTTTAAAAAGTAGTTATTCAACATGAGGCACAATCCAAATGATATTTTGAATCAATTTTTCTAAAGTCCAAAAAATACATTTTCTGATGAAAAACGATGACCAGTGACCTGTCGAAATTTCTCCAGATGGTCAGAAATTGTAATTTTTTAATGTTTAATTTTTTGACTGTAAATGACTATCGCATGTGAATTATCACTTGTGGAACTAAAATAAGTGTGTTTAGAGTCGTTTTAATGCCTGAAATTAGTCATAATAGAAGCTTCTGAGAAGGAGAAAAAGTCTGTAAAAATTGCAATTTTGGTCACAATGAGGCTTTAAAAAGTAGTTATTCAACATGAGGCACAATCCAAATGATATTTTGAATCAATTTTTCTAAAGTCGAAAAAAAAAAAATTCTGATGAAAAACGATGACCCGCGACCTGTCGAAATTTCTCCAGATGGTCAGAAATGGTAAATTTTTAATGTTTAATTTTTTGACTGTAAATGACTATTGCATGTGAATTATCACTTGTGGAACTAAAATAAGTGTGTTTAGAGTCATTTTAATGCTTGAAGTTGGTCGAAATAGAAGCTTCTAGTAGGAGAAAAAGTCTGTAAAAATGGCAATTTTGGTCACATCGAGGCTTTAAAAAGTAGTTATTCAACATGAGGCACAATTCAAATGACATTTTTAATCAATTTTTCTAAAGTCCAAAAATCAATTTTCTGATGAAAAACGATGACCCGTGACCTGTTGAACTTTCTCCAGATGGTCAGAAATGGTAATTTTTTAATGTTTAATTTTTTGACTGTAAATGACTATTGCATATGAATTATCACTTTTGGAACTAAAAGAAGTGTGTTTAGAGTCATTTTAATGCCTGAAATTGGTCGAAATAGAAGCTTCTGAGAAGGAGAAAAAGTCTGTAAAAATGGCAATTTTGGTCACATTGAGGCTTTAAAAAGTAGTCATTCATCATGAGGCACAATCCAAATGATATTTTGAATCAATTTTTCTAAAGTCGAAAAAATTAATTTTCTGATGAAAAACAATGACCCGTGACCTGTTGAACTTTCTCCAGATGGTCAGAAATGGTAATTTTTTAATGTTTTATTTTTTGACTGTAAATGACTATTGCATGTGAATTATCACTTTTGGAACTAAAATAAGTGTGTTTAGAGTCATTTTAATGCCTGAAATTGGTCGAAATAGAAGCTTCTCGTAGGAGAAAAAGTCTGTAAAAATGGCAATATTGGACACATTGAGGCTTTAAAAAGTAGTTATTCAACATGAGGCACAATCCAAATGATATTTTGAATCAATTTTTCTAAAGTCCAAAAAATACATTTTCTGATGAAAAACGATGACCAGTGACCTGTCGAAATTTCTCCAGATGGTCAGAAATTGTAATTTTTTAATGTTTAATTTTTTGACTGTAAATGACTATCGCATGTGAATTATCACTTGTGGAACTAAAATAAGTGTGTTTAGAGTCGTTTTAATGCCTGAAATTAGTCATAATAGAAGCTTCTGAGAAGGAGAAAAAGTCTGTAAAAATGGCAATTTTGGTCACAATGAGGCTTTAAAAAGTAGTTATTCAACATGAGGCACAATCCAAATGATATTTTGAATCAATTTTTCTAAAGTCGAAAAAAAAAAAATTCTGATGAAAAACGATGACCCGCGACCTGTCGAAATTTCTCCAGATGGTCAGAAATGGTAATTTTTTAATGTTTAATTTTTTGACTGTAAATGACTATTGCATATGAATTATCACTTTTGGAACTAAAAGAAGTGTGTTTAGAGTCATTTTAATGCCTGAAATTGGTCGAAATAGAAGCTTCTAGTAGGAGAAAAAGTGTGTAAAAATGGCAATTTTGGTCACATTGAGGCTTTAAAAAGTAGTTATTCAACATGAGGCACAATCCAAATGACATTTTGAATCAATTTTTCTAAAGTCCAAAAATCAATTTTCTGATGAAAAACGATGACCCGTGACCTGTTGAACTTTCTCCAGATGGTCAGAAATGGTAATTTTTTAATGTTTAATTTTTTGACTGTAAATGACTATTGCATGTGAATTATCACTTTTGGAACTAAACTAAGTGTGTTTAGAGTCATTTTAATGCCTGAAATTGGTGGAAATAGAAGCTTCTAGTAGGAGAAAAAGTCTGTAAAAATGGCAATATTGGTCACATTGAGGCTTTAAAAAGTAGTTATTCAACATGAGGCACAATCCAAATGACATTTTGAATCAATTTTTCTAAAGTCCAAAAAATCCATTTTCTGATGAAAAACGATGACCCGCGACCTGTCGAAATTTCTCCAGATGGTCAGAAATGGTAATTTTTTAATGTTTTATTTTTTGACTGTAAATGACTATTGCATGTGAATGATCACTTTTGGAACTAAAATAAGTGTGTTTAGAGTCATTTTAATGCCTGAAATTGTTCGAAATAGAAGCTTCTAGTAGGAGAAAAGGTCTGCAAAAATGGCAATTTTGGTCACATTGAGGCTTTAAAAAGTAGTTATTCAACATGAGGCACAATCCAAATGATATTTTTAATCAATTTTTGTAAAGTCCAAAAAATCCATTTTCTGATGAAAAACGATGACCCGTAACCTGTCGAAATTTCTCTAGATGGTCAGAAATGGTAATTTTTTAATGTTTAATTTTTTGACTGTAAATGACTATTGCATGTGAATTATCACTTTTGGAACTAAAATAAGTGTGTTTAGAGTCATTTTAATGCCTGAAATTGGTCGAAATAGAAGCTTCTAGTAGGAGAAAAAGTCTGTAAGAATGGCAATTTTGGTCACATTGAGGCTTTAAAAAGTAGTTATTCAACATGAGGCACAATCCGAATGACATTTTGAATCAATTTTTCTAAAGTCCAAAAAATCCATTTTCTGATGAAAAACGATGACCCGCGACCTGTCGAAATTTCTCCAGATGGTCAGAAATGGTAATTTTTTAATGGTTCATTTTTTGACTGTAAATGACTATTGCATGTGAATTATCACTTTTGGAACTAAAATACGTGTGTTTAGAGTCCTTTTAATGCCTGAAATTGTTTGAAATAGAAGCTTCTAGTAGGAGAAAAAGTCTGTAAAAATGGCAATTTTGGTCACATTGAGGCTTTAAAAAGTAGTTATTCAACATGAGGCACAATCCAAATGATATTTTGAATCAATTTTTCTAAAGTCCAAAAAATCCATTTTCTGATGAAAAACGATGACCAGTGACCTGTCGAAATTTCTCCAGATGGTCAGAAATGGTAATTTTTTAATGTTTTATTTTTTGACTGTAAATGACTATTGCATGTGAATTATCACTTTTGGAACTAAAATAAGTGTGTTTAGAGTCATTTTAATGCCTGAAATTGTTCGAAATAGAAGCTTCAAGTAGGAGAAAAAGTCTGCAAAAATGGCAATTTTGGTCACATTGAGGCTTTAAAAAGTAGTTATTCAACATGAGGCACAATCCAAATGATATTTTGAATCAATTTTTGTAAAGTCCAAAAAATCCATTTTCTGATGAAAAACGATGACCCGTGACCTGTCGAAATTTCCCCAGATGGTCAGAAATGGTAATTTTTTAATGTTTAATTTTTTTTACTGTAAATGACTATTGCATGTGAATTATCACTTTTGGAACTAAAATAAGTGTGTTTAGAGTCATTTTAATGCCTGAAATTGGTCAAAATAGAAGCTTCTAGTAGGAGAAAAAGTCTGTAAAAATGGCAGTATTGGTCACATTGAGGCTTTAAAAAGTAGTTATTCAACATGAGGCACAATCCAAATGACATTTTGAATCAATTTTTCGAAAGCCAAAAAAATTCATTTTCTGATGAAAAACGATGACCTGCGACCTGTCGAAATTTCTCCAGATGGTCAGAAAGGGTAATTTTTTAATGGTTCATTTTTTGACTGTAAATGACTATTGCATGTGAATTATCACTTTTGGAACTAAAATACGTGTGTTTAGAGTCCTTTTAATGCCTGAAATTGTTTGAAATAGAAGCTTCTAGTAGGAGAAAAAGTCTGTAAAAAGGGCAATTTTGGTCACATTGAGGCTTTAAAAAGTAGTTATTCAACATGAGGCACAATCCAAATGACATTTTGAATCAATTTTTCTAAAGTCCAAAAAATCCATTTTCTGATGAAAAACGATGACCTGCGACCTGTCGAAATTTCTCCAGATGGTCAGAAAGGGTAATTTTTTAATGGTTCATTTTTTGACTGTAAATGACTATTGCATGTGAATTATCACTTTTGGAACTAAAATACGTGTGTTTAGAGTCCTTTTAATGCCTGAAATTGTTTGAAATAGAAGCTTCTAGTAGGAGAAAAAGTCTGTAAAAATGCCAATATTTGGTCACATTGAGGCTTTAAAAAGTAGTTATTCAACATGAGGCACAATCCAAATGACATTTTGAATCAATTTTTCGAAAGTCAAAAAAATCAATTTTCTGATGAAAAACGATGACCAGTGACCTGTCGAAATTTCTCCAGATGGTCAGAAATGGTAATTTTTTAATGTTTAATTTTTTGACTGCAAATGACTATCTCATGTGAATTATCACTTGTGGAACTAAAATAAGTGTGTTTAGAGTCGTTTTAATGCCTGAAATTAGTCATAATAGAAGCTTCAGAGAAGGAGAACAAGTCCGTAAAAATGGCAATTTTGGTCACATTGAGGCTTTAAAAAGTAGTTATTCAACATGAGGCACAATCCAAATGATATTTTGAATCAGTTTTTCTAAAGTCGAAAAAATTAATTTTCTGATGAAAAACGATGACCCGTGACCTGTTGAACTTTCTCCAGATGGTCAGGAATGGTAATTTTTTAATGTTTAATTTTTTGACTGTAAATGACTATTGCATGTGAATTATCACTTGTGGAACTAAAATAAGTGTGTTTAGAGTCATTTTAATGCCTGAAGTTGGTCGAAATAGAAGCTTCTAGTAGGAGAAAAAGTCTGTAAAAATGGCAATTTTGGTCATATCGAGGCTTTAAAAAGTAGTTATTCAACATGAGGCACAATTCAAATGACATTTTGAATCAATTTTTCTAAAGTCCAAAAATCAATTTTCTGATGAAAAACGATGACCCGTGACCTGTTGAACTTTCTCCAGATGGTCAGAAATGGTAATTTTTTAATGTTTAATTTTTTGACTGTAAATGACAATTGCATATGAATTATCACTTTTGGAACTAAAAGAAGTGTGTTTAGAGTCATTTTAATGCCTGAAAATGGTTGAAATAGAAGCTTCTAGTAGGAGAAAAAGTCGGTAAAAATGGCAATTTTGGTCACATTGAGGCTTTAAAAAGTAGTTATTCAACATGAGGCTTAATCCAAATGACATTTTGAATCAATTTTTCTAAAGTCCAAAAAATCCATTTTCTGATGAAAAACGATGACCCGCGACCTGTCGAAATTTCTCCAGATGGTCAGAAATGGTAATTTTTTAATGTTTTATTTTTTGACTGTAAATGACTATTGCATGTGAATTATCACTTTTGGAACTAAAATAAGTGTGTTTAGAGTCATTTTAATGCCTAAAATTGGTCGAAATAGAAGCTTCTAGTAGGAGAAAAAGTCTGTAAAAATGGCACTTTTGGTCACATTGAGGCTTTAAAAAGTAGTTATTCAACATGAGGCACAATCCAAATGACATTTTGAATCAATTTTTCTAAAGTCCAAAAAATCCATTTTCCGATGAAAAACGATGACCCGCGACCTGTCGAAATTTCTCCAGATGGTCAGAAATGGTAATTTTTTAATGTTTAATTTTTTGACTGTAAATGACTATTGCATATGAATTATCACTTTTGGAACTAAAAGAAGTGTGTTTAGAGTCATTTTAATGCCTGAAATTGGTCGAAATAGAAGCTTCTAGTAGGAAAAAAAGTCTGTAAGAATGGCAATTTTGGTCACATTGAGGCTTTAAAAAGTAGTTATTCAACATGAGGCACAATCCGAATGACATTTTGAATCAATTTTTCTAAAGTCCAAAAAATCCATTTTCTGATGAAAAACGATGACCCGCGACCTGTCGAAATTTCTCCAGATGGTCAGAAATGGTAATTTTTTAATGGTTCATTTTTTGACTGTAAATGACTATTGCATGTGAATTATCACTTTTGGAACTAAAATACGTGTGTTTAGAGTCCTTTTAATGCCTGAAATTGTTTGAAATAGAAGCTTCTAGTAGGAGAAAAAGTCTGTAAAAATGCCAATATTGGTCACATTGAGGCTTTAAAAAGTAGTTATTCAACATGAGGCACAATCCAAATGACATTTTGAATCAATTTTTCGAAAGCCAAAAAAATCCATTTTCTGATGAAAAACGATGACCAGTGACCTGTCGAAATTTCTCCAGATGGTCAGAAATGGTAATTTTTTAATGTTTAATTTTTTGACTGTAAATGAATATCTCATGTGAATTATCACTTGTGGAACTAAAATAAGTGTGTTTAGAGTCATTTTAATGCCTGAAGTTGGTCGAAATAGAAGCTTCTAGTAGGAGAAAAAGTCTGTAAAAATGGCAATTTTGGTCACATCGAGGCTTTAAAAAGTAGTTATTCAACATGAGGCACAATCCAAATGATATTTTGAATCAGTTTTTCTAAAGTCCAAAAATCAATTTTCTGATGAAAAACGATGACCCGTGACCTGTTGAACTTTCTCCAGATGGTCAGAAATGGTAATTTTTTAATGTTTAATTTTTTGACTGTAAATGACTATTGCATGTGAATTATCACTTGTGGAACTAAAATAAGTGTGTTTAGAGTCGTTTTAATGCCTGAAATTAGTCATAATAGAAGCTTCAGAGAAGGAGAGGAGAAAAAGTCCGTAAAAATGGCAATTTTGGTCACATTGAGGCTTTAAAAAGTAGTTATTCAACATGAGGCACAATCCAAATGATATTTTGAATCAGTTTTTCTAAAGTCGAAAAAATTAATTTTCTGATGAAAAACGATGACCCGTGACCTGTTGAACTTTCTCCAGATGGTCAGGAATGGTAATTTTTTAATGTTTAATTTTTTGACTGTAAATGACTATTGCATGTGAATTATCACTTTTGGAACTAAAATAAGTGTGTTTAGAGTCATTTTAATGCCTGAAATTGGTCGAAATAGAAGCTTCTAGTAGGAGAAAAAGTCTGTAAAAATGGCACTTTTGGTCACATTGAGGCTTTAAAAAGTAGTTATTCAACATGAGGCACAATCCAAATGACATTTTGAATCAATTTTTCTAAAGTCCAAAAAATCCATTTTCCGATGAAAAACGATGACCCGCGACCTGTCGAAATTTCTCCAGATGGTCAGAAATGGTAATTTTTCAATGTTTAATTTTTTGACTGTAAATGACTATTGCATATGAATTATCACTTTTGGAACTAAAAGAAGTGTGTTTAGAGTCATTTTAATGCCTGAAATTGGTCGAAATAGAAGCTTCTAGTAGGAGAAAAAGTCTGTAAGAATGGCAATTTTGGTCACATTGAGGCTTTAAAAAGTAGTTATTCAACATGAGGCACAATCCGAATGACATTTTGAATCAATTTTTCTAAAGTCCAAAAAACCATTTTCTGATGAAAAACGATGACCCGCGACCTGTCGAAATTTCTCCAGATGGTCAGAAATGGTAATTTTTTAATGGTTCATTTTTTGACTGTAAATGACTATTGCATGTGAATTATCACTTTTGGAACTAAAATACGTGTGTTTAGAGTCCTTTTAATGCCTGAAATTGTTTGAAATAGAAGCTTCTAGTAGGAGAAAAAGTCTGTAAAAATGGCAATTTTGGTCACATTGAGGCTTTAAAAAGTAGTTATTCAACATGAGGCACAATCCAAATGATATTTTGAATCAATTTTTCTAAAGTCCAAAAAATCCATTTTCTGATGAAAAACGATGACCAGTGACCTGTCGAAATTTCTCCAGATGGTCAGAAATCGTAATTTTTTAATGTTTTATTTTTTGACTGTAAATGACTATTGCATGTGAATTATCACTTTTGGAACTAAAATAAGTGTGTTTAGAGTCATTTTAATGCCTGAAATTGTTCGAAATAGAAGCTTCAAGTAGGAGAAAAAGTCTGCAAAAATGGCAATTTTGGTCACATTGAGGCTTTAAAAAGTAGTTATTCAACATGAGGCACAATCCAAATGATATTTTGAATCAATTTTTGTAAAGTCCAAAAAATCCATTTTCTGATGAAAAACGATGACCCGTGACCTGTCGAAATTTCCCCAGATGGTCAGAAATGGTAATTTTTTAATGTTTAAATTTTTTTACTGTAAATGACTATTGCATGTGAATTATCACTTTTGGAACTAAAATAAGTGTGTTTAGAGTCATTTTAATGCCTGAAATTGGTCAAAATAGAAGCTTCTAGTAGGAGAAAAAGTCTGTAAAAATGGCAGTATTGGTCACATTGAGGCTTTAAAAAGTAGTTATTCAACATGTGGCACAATCCAAATGACATTTTGAATCAATTTTTCGAAAGCCAAAAAAATCAATTTTCTGATGAAAAATAATGACCTGCGACCTGTCGAAATTTCTCCAGATGGTCAGAAAGGGTAATTTTTTAATGGTTCATTTTTTGACTGTAAATGACTATTGCATGTGAATTATCACTTTTGGAACTAAAATACGTGTGTTTAGAGTCCTTTTAATGCCTGAAATTGTTTGAAATAGAAGCTTCTAGTAGGAGAAAAAGTCTGTAAAAATGCCAATATTTGGTCACATTGAGGCTTTAAAAAGTAGTTATTCAACATGAGGCACAATCCAAATGACATTTTGAATCAATTTTTCGAAAGCCAAAAAAATCCATTTTCTGATGAAAAACGATGACCAGTGACCTGTCGAAATTTCTCCAGATGGTCAGAAATGGTAATTTTTTAATGTTTAATTTTTTGACTGCAAATGACTATCTCATGTGAATTATCACTTGTGGAACTAAAATAAGTGTGTTTAGAGTCGTTTTAATGCCTGAAATTAGACATAATAGAAGCTTCAGAGAAGGAGAACAAGTCCGTAAAAATGGCAATTTTGGTCACATTGAGGCTTTAAAAAGTAGTTATTCAACATGAGGCCAATCCAAATGATATTTTGAATCAGTTTTTCTAAAGTCGAAAAAATTAATTTTCTGATGAAAAACGATGACCCGTGACCTGTTGAACTTTCTCCAGATGGTCAGGAATGGTAATTTTTTAATGTTTAATTTTTTGACTGTAAATGACTATTGCATGTGAATTATCACTTGTGGAACTAAAATAAGTGTGTTTAGAGTCATTTTAATGCCTGAAGTTGGTCGAAATAGAAGCTTCTAGTAGGAGAAAAAGTCTGTAAAAATGGCAATTTTGGTCATATCGAGGCTTTAAAAAGTAGTTATTCAACATGAGGCACAATTCAAATGACATTTTGAATCAATTTTTCTAAAGTCCAAAAATCAATTTTCTGATGAAAAATGATGACCCGTGACCTGTTGAACTTTCTCCAGATGGTCAGAAATGGTAATTTTTTAATGTTTAATTTTTTGACTGTAAATGACAATTGCATATGAATTATCACTTTTGGAACTAAAATAAGTGTGTTTAGAGTCATTTTAATGCCTGAAATTGTTCGAAATAGAAGCTTCTAGTAGGAGAAAAAGTCTGCAAAAATGCCAATTTTGGTCACATTGAGGCTTTAAAAAGTAGTTATTCAACATGAGGCTCAATCCAAATGATATTTTGAATCAATTTTTGTAAAGTCCAAAAAATCCATTTTCTGATGAAAAACGATGACCCGTGACTTGTCGAAATTTCTCTAGATGGTCAGAAATGGTAATTTTTTAATGTTTAATTTTTTGACTGTAAATGACTATTGCATGTGAATGATCACTTTTGGAACTAAAATAAGTGTGTTTAGAGTCATTTTAATGCCTGAAATTGTTCGAAATAGAAGCTTCTAGTAGGAGAAAAGGTCTGCAAAAATGGCAATTTTGGTCACATTGAGGCTTTAAAAAGTAGTTATTCAACATGAGGCACAATCCAAATGATATTTTGAATCAATTTTTCTAAAGTCCAAAAAATACATTTTCTGATGAAAAACGATGACCAGTGACCTGTCGAAATTTCTCCAGATGGTCAGAAATTGTAATTTTTTAATGTTTAATTTTTTGACTGTAAATGACTATCGCATGTGAATTATCACTTGTGGAACTACAATAAGTGTGTTTAGAGTCGTTTTAATGCCTGAAATTAGTCATAATAGAAGCTTCTGAGAAGGAGAAAAAGTCTGTAAAAATTGCAATTTTGGTCACAATGAGGCTTTAAAAAGTAGTTATTCAACATGAGGCACAATCCAAATGATATTTTGAATCAATTTTTCTAAAGTCGAAAAAAAAAAAATTCTGATGAAAAACGATGACCCGCGACCTGTCGAAATTTCTCCAGATGGTCAGAAATGGTAAATTTTTAATGTTTAATTTTTTGACTGTAAATGACTATTGCATGTGAATTATCACTTGTGGAACTAAAATAAGTGTGTTTAGAGTCATTTTAATGCTTGAAGTTGGTCGAAATAGAAGCTTCTAGTAGGAGAAAAAGTCTGTAAAAATGGCAATTTTGGTCACATCGAGGCTTTAAAAAGTAGTTATTCAACATGAGGCACAATTCAAATGACATTTTTAATCAATTTTTCTAAAGTCCAAAAATCAATTTTCTGATGAAAAACGATGACCCGTGACCTGTTGAACTTTCTCCAGATGGTCAGAAATGGTAATTTTTTAATGTTTAATTTTTTGACTGTAAATGACTATTGCATATGAATTATCACTTTTGGAACTAAAAGAAGTGTGTTTAGAGTCATTTTAATGCCTGAAATTGGTCGAAATAGAAGCTTCTGAGAAGGAGAAAAAGTCTGTAAAAATGGCAATTTTGGTCACATTGAGGCTTTAAAAAGTAGTCATTCATCATGAGGCACAATCCAAATGATATTTTGAATCAATTTTTCTAAAGTCGAAAAAATTAATTTTCTGATGAAAAACAATGACCCGTGACCTGTTGAACTTTCTCTAGATGGTCAGAAATGGTAATTTTTTAATGTTTAATTTTTTGACTGTAAATGACTATTGCATGTGAATTATCACTTTTGGAACTAAAATAAGTGTGTTTAGAGTCATTTTAATGCCTGAAATTGGTCGAAATAGAAGCTTCTCGTGGGAGAAAAAGTCTGTAAAAATGGCAATATTGGACACATTGAGGCTTTAAAAAGTAGTTATTCAACATGAGGCACAATCCAAATGATATTTTGAATCAATTTTTCTAAAGTCCAAAAAATACATTTTCTGATGAAAAACGATGACCAGTGACCTGTCGAAATTTCTCCAGATGGTCAGAAATTGTAATTTTTTAATGTTAAATTTTTTGACTGTAAATGACTATCGCATGTGAATTATCACTTGTGGAACTAAAATAAGTGTGTTTAGAGTCGTTTTAATGCCTGAAATTAGTCATAATAGAAGCTTCTGAGAAGGAGAAAAAGTCTGTAAAAATGGCAATTTTGGTCACAATGAGGCTTTAAAAAGTAGTTATTCAACATGAGGCACAATCCAAATGATATTTTGAATCAATTTTTCTAAAGTCGAAAAAAAAAAAATTCTGATGAAAAACGATGACCCGCGACCTGTCGAAATTTCTCCAGATGGTCAGAAATGGTAAATTTTTAATGTTTAATTTTTTGACTGTAAATGACTATTGCATGTGAATTATCACTTGTGGAACTAAAATAAGTGTGTTTAGAGTCATTTTAATGCTTGAAGTTGGTCGAAATAGAAGCTTCTAGTAGGAGAAAAAGTCTGTAAAAATGGCAATTTTGGTCACATCGAGGCTTTAAAAAGTAGTTATCCAACATGAGGCACAATTCAAATGACATTTTTAATCAATTTTTCTAAAGTCCAAAAATCAATTTTCTGATGAAAAACGATGACCCGTGACCTGTTGAACTTTCTCCAGATGGTCAGAAATGGTAATTTTTTAATGTTTAATTTTTTGACTGTAAATGACTATTGCATATGAATTATCACTTTTGGAACTAAAAGAAGTGTGTTTAGAGTCATTTTAATGCCTGAAATTGGTCGAAATAGAAGCTTCTAGTAGGAGAAAAAGTGTGTAAAAATGGCAATTTTGGTCACATTGAGGCTTTAAAAAGTAGTTATTCAACATGAGGCACAATCCAAATGACATTTTGAATCAATTTTTCTAAAGTCCAAAAAATCCATTTTCTGATGAAAAACGATGACCCGCGACCTGTCGAAATTTCTCCAGATGGTCAGAAATGGTAATTTTTTAATGTTTTATTTTTTGACTGTAAATGACTATTGCATGTGAATGATCACTTTTGGAACTAAAATAAGTGTGTTTAGAGTCATTTTAATGCCTGAAATTGTTCGAAATAGAAGCTTCTAGTAGGAGAAAAGGTCTGCAAAAATGGCAATTTTGGTCACATTGAGGCTTTAAAAAGTAGTTATTCAACATGAGGCACAATCCAAATGATATTTTGAATCAATTTTTGTAAAGTCCAAAAAATCCATTTTCTGATGAAAAACGATGACCCGTAACCTGTCGAAATTTCTCTAGATGGTCAGAAATGGTAATTTTTTAATGTTTAATTTTTTGACTGTAAATGACTATTGCATGTGAATTATCACTTTTGGAACTAAAATAAGTGTGTTTAGAGTCATTTTAATGCCTGAAATTGGTCGAAATAGAAGCTTCTAGTAGGAGAAAAAGTCTGTAAGAATGGCAATTTTGGTCACATTGAGGCTTTAAAAAGTAGTTATTCAACATGAGGCACAATCCGAATGACATTTTGAATCAATTTTTCTAAAGTCCAAAAAATCCATTTTCTGATGAAAAACGATG
Organism: Triturus cristatus; assembly: GCF_964204655.1. Lineage (NCBI taxonomy): Eukaryota > Metazoa > Chordata > Amphibia > Caudata > Salamandridae > Triturus > Triturus cristatus. Next base: position 136,768,388 of record NC_140588.1, read on the forward strand.
ACCCGCGACCTGTCGAAATTTCTCCAGATGGTCAGAAATGGTAATTTTTTAATGGTTCATTTTTTGACTGTAAATGACTATTGCATGTGAATTATCACTTTTGGAACTAAAATACGTGTGTTTAGAGTCCTTTTAATGCCTGAAATTGTTTGAAATAGAAGCTTCTAGTAGGAGAAAAAGTCTGTAAAAATGGCAATTTTGGTCACATTGAGGCTTTAAAAAGTAGTTATTCAACATGAGGCACAATCCAAATGATATTTTGAATCAATTTTTCTAAAGTCCAAAAAATCCATTTTCTGATGAAAAACGATGACCAGTGACCTGTCGAAATTTCTCCAGATGGTCAGAAATGGTAATTTTTTAATGTTTTATTTTTTGACTGTAAATGACTATTGCATGTGAATTATCACTTTTGGAACTAAAATAAGTGTGTTTAGAGTCATTTTAATGCCTGAAATTGTTCGAAATAGAAGCTTCAAGTAGGAGAAAAAGTCTGCAAAAATGGCAATTTTGGTCACATTGAGGCTTTAAAAAGTAGTTATTCAACATGAGGCACAATCCAAATGATATTTTGAATCAATTTTTGTAAAGTCCAAAAAATCCATTTTCTGATGAAAAACGATGACCCGTGACCTGTCGAAATTTCCCCAGATGGTCAGAAATGGTAATTTTTTAATGTTTAAATTTTTTTACTGTAAATGACTATTGCATGTGAATTATCACTTTTGGAACTAAAATAAGTGTGTTTAGAGTCATTTTAATGCCTGAAATTGGTCAAAATAGAAGCTTCTAGTAGGAGAAAAAGTCTGTAAAAATGGCAGTATTGGTCACATTGAGGCTTTAAAAAGTAGTTATTCAACATGAGGCACAATCCAAATGACATTTTGAATCAATTTTTCGAAAGCCAAAAAAATCCATTTTCTGATGAAAAACGATGACCTGCGACCTGTCGAAATTTCTCCAGATGGTCAGAAAGGGTAATTTTTTAATGGTTCATTTTTTGACTGTAAATGACTATTGCATGTGAATTATCACTTTTGGAACTAAAATACGTGTGTTTAGAGTCCTTTTAATGCCTGAAATTGTTTGAAATAGAAGCTTCTAGTAGGAGAAAAAGTCTGTAAAAAGGGCAATTTTGGTCACATTGAGGCTTTAAAAAGTAGTTATTCAACATGAGGCACAATCCAAATGACATTTTGAATCAATTTTTCTAAAGTCCAAAAAATCCATTTTCTGATGAAAAACGATGACCTGCGACCTGTCGAAATTTCTCCAGATGGTCAGAAAGGGTAATTTTTTAATGGTTCATTTTTTGACTGTAAATGACTATTGCATGTGAATTATCACTTTTGGAACTAAAATACGTGTGTTTAGAGTCCTTTTAATGCCTGAAATTGTTTGAAATAGAAGCTTCTAGTAGGAGAAAAAGTCTGTAAAAATGCCAATATTTGGTCACATTGAGGCTTTAAAAAGTAGTTATTCAACATGAGGCACAATCCAAATGACATTTTGAATCAATTTTTCGAAAGCCAAAAAAATCAATTTTCTGATGAAAAACGATGACCAGTGACCTGTCGAAATTTCTCCAGATGGTCAGAAATGGTAATTTTTTAATGTTTAATTTTTTGACTGCAAATGACTATCTCATGTGAATTATCACTTGTGGAACTAAAATAAGTGTGTTTAGAGTCGTTTTAATGCCTGAAATTAGTCATAATAGAAGCTTCAGAGAAGGAGAACAAGTCCGTAAAAATGGCAATTTTGGTCACATTGAGGCTTTAAAAAGTAGTTATTCAACATGAGGCACAATCCAAATGATATTTTGAATCAGTTTTTCTAAAGTCGAAAAAATTAATTTTCTGATGAAAAACGATGACCCGTGACCTGTTGAACTTTCTCCAGATGGTCAGGAATGGTAATTTTTTAATGTTTAATTTTTTGACTGTAAATGACTATTGCATGTGAATTATCACTTGTGGAACTAAAATAAGTGTGTTTAGAGTCATTTTAATGCCTGAAGTTGGTCGAAATAGAAGCTTCTAGTAGGAGAAAAAGTCTGTAAAAATGGCAATTTTGGTCATATCGAGGCTTTAAAAAGTAGTTATTCAACATGAGGCACAATTCAAATGACATTTTGAATCAATTTTTCTAAAGTCCAAAAATCAATTTTCTGATGAAAAACGATGACCCGTGACCTGTTGAACTTTCTCCAGATGGTCAGAAATGGTAATTTTTTAATGTTTAATTTTTTGACTGTAAATGACAATTGCATATGAATTATCACTTTTGGAACTAAAAGAAGTGTGTTTAGAGTCATTTTAATGCCTGAAAATGGTTGAAATAGAAGCTTCTAGTAGGAGAAAAAGTCGGTAAAAATGGCAATTTTGGTCACATTGAGGCTTTAAAAAGTAGTTATTCAACATGAGGCTCAATCCAAATGACATTTTGAATCAATTTTTCTAAAGTCCAAAAAATCCATTTTCTGATGAAAAACGATGACCCGCGACCTGTCGAAATTTCTCCAGATGGTCAGAAATGGTAATTTTTTAATGTTTTATTTTTTGACTGTAAATGACTATTGCATGTGAATTATCACTTTTGGAACTAAAATAAGTGTGTTTAGAGTCATTTTAATGCCTGAAATTGGTCGAAATAGAAGCTTCTGAGAAGGAGAAAAAGTCTGTAAAAATGGCAATTTTGGTCACATTGAGGCTTTAAAAAGTAGTCATTCATCATGAGGCACAATCCAAATGATATTTTGAATCAATTTTTCTAAAGTCGAAAAAATTAATTTTCTGATGAAAAACAATGACCCGTGACCTGTTGAACTTTCTCCAGATGGTCAGAAATGGTAATTTTTTAATGTTTAATTTTTTGACTGTAAATGACTATTGCATGTGAATTATCACTTTTGGAACTAAAATAAGTGTGTTTAGAGTCATTTTAATGCCTAAAATTGGTCGAAATAGAAGCTTCTAGTAGGAGAAAAAGTCTGTAAAAATGGCACTTTTGGTCACATTGAGGCTTTAAAAAGTAGTTATTCAACATGAGGCACAATCCAAATGACATTTTGAATCAATTTTTCTAAAGTCCAAAAAATCCATTTTCCGATGAAAAACGATGACCCGCGACCTGTCGAAATTTCTCCAGATGGTCAGAAATGGTAATTTTTTAATGTTTAATTTTTTGACTGTAAATGACTATTGCATATGAATTATCACTTTTGGAACTAAAAGAAGTGTGTTTAGAGTCATTTTAATGCCTGAAATTGGTCGAAATAGAAGCTTCTAGTAGGAGAAAAAGTCTGTAAGAATGGCAATTTTGGTCACATTGAGGCTTTAAAAAGTAGTTATTCAACATGAGGCACAATCCGAATGACATTTTGAATCAATTTTTCTAAAGTCCAAAAAATCCATTTTCTGATGAAAAACGATGACCCGCGACCTGTCGAAATTTCTCCAGATGGTCAGAAATGGTAATTTTTTAATGGTTCATTTTTTGACTGTAAATGACTATTGCATGTGAATTATCACTTTTGGAACTAAAATACGTGTGTTTAGAGTCCTTTTAATGCCTGAAATTGTTTGAAATAGAAGCTTCTAGTAGGAGAAAAAGTCTGTAAAAATGCCAATATTGGTCACATTGAGGCTTTAAAAAGTAGTTATTCAACATGAGGCACAATCCAAATGACATTTTGAATCAATTTTTCGAAAGCCAAAAAAATCCATTTTCTGATGAAAAACGATGACCAGTGACCTGTCGAAATTTCTCCAGATGGTCAGAAATGGTAATTTTTTAATGTTTAATTTTTTGACTGTAAATGACTATCTCATGTGAATTATCACTTGTGGAACTAAAATAAGTGTGTTTAGAGTCATTTTAATGCCTGAAGTTGGTCGAAATAGAAGCTTCTAGTAGGAGAAAAAGTCTGTAAAAATGGCAATTTTGGTCACATCGAGGCTTTAAAAAGTAGTTATTCAACATGAGGCACAATCCAAATGATATTTTGAATCAGTTTTTCTAAAGTCCAAAAATCAATTTTCTGATGAAAAACGATGACCCGTGACCTGTTGAACTTTCTCCAGATGGTCAGAAATGGTAATTTTTTAATGTTTAATTTTTTGACTGTAAATGACTATTGCATGTGAATTATCACTTGTGGAACTAAAATAAGTGTGTTTAGAGTCGTTTTAATGCCTGAAATTAGTCATAATAGAAGCTTCAGAGAAGGAGAGGAGAAAAAGTCCGTAAAAATGGCAATTTTGGTCACATTGAGGCTTTAAAAAGTAGTTATTCAACATGAGGCACAATCCAAATGATATTTTGAATCAGTTTTTCTAAAGTCGAAAAAATTAATTTTCTGATGAAAAACGATGACCCGTGACCTGTTGAACTTTCTCCAGATGGTCAGGAATGGTAATTTTTTAATGTTTAATTTTTTGACTGTAAATGACTATTGCATGTGAATTATCACTTTTGGAACTAAAATAAGTGTGTTTAGAGTCATTTTAATGCCTGAAATTGGTCGAAATAGAAGCTTCTAGTAGGAGAAAAAGTCTGTAAAAATGGCACTTTTGGTCACATTGAGGCTTTAAAAAGTAGTTATTCAACATGAGGCACAATCCAAATGACATTTTGAATCAATTTTTCTAAAGTCCAAAAAATCCATTTTCCGATGAAAAACGATGACCCGCGACCTGTCGAAATTTCTCCAGATGGTCAGAAATGGTAATTTTTCAATGTTTAATTTTTTGACTGTAAATGACTATTGCATATGAATTATCACTTTTGGAACTAAAAGAAGTGTGTTTAGAGTCATTTTAATGCCTGAAATTGGTCGAAATAGAAGCTTCTAGTAGGAGAAAAAGTCTGTAAGAATGGCAATTTTGGTCACATTGAGGCTTTAAAAAGTAGTTATTCAACATGAGGCACAATCCGAATGACATTTTGAATCAATTTTTCTAAAGTCCAAAAAACCATTTTCTGATGAAAAACGATGACCCGCGACCTGTCGAAATTTCTCCAGATGGTCAGAAATGGTAATTTTTTAATGGTTCATTTTTTGACTGTAAATGACTATTGCATGTGAATTATCACTTTTGGAACTAAAATACGTGTGTTTAGAGTCCTTTTAATGCCTGAAATTGTTTGAAATAGAAGCTTCTAGTAGGAGAAAAAGTCTGTAAAAATGGCAATTTTGGTCACATTGAGGCTTTAAAAAGTAGTTATTCAACATGAGGCACAATCCAAATGATATTTTGAATCAATTTTTCTAAAGTCCAAAAAATCCATTTTCTGATGAAAAACGATGACCAGTGACCTGTCGAAATTTCTCCAGATGGTCAGAAATGGTAATTTTTTAATGTTTTATTTTTTGACTGTAAATGACTATTGCATGTGAATTATCACTTTTGGAACTAAAATAAGTGTGTTTAGAGTCATTTTAATGCCTGAAATTGTTCGAAATAGAAGCTTCAAGTAGGAGAAAAAGTCTGCAAAAATGGCAATTTTGGTCACATTGAGGCTTTAAAAAGTAGTTATTCAACATGAGGCACAATCCAAATGATATTTTGAATCAATTTTTGTAAAGTCCAAAAAATCCATTTTCTGATGAAAAACGATGACCCGTGACCTGTCGAAATTTCCCCAGATGGTCAGAAATGGTAATTTTTTAATGTTTACATTTTTTTACTGTAAATGACTATTGCATGTGAATTATCACTTTTGGAACTAAAATAAGTGTGTTTAGAGTCATTTTAATGCCTGAAATTGGTCAAAATAGAAGCTTCTAGTAGGAGAAAAAGTCTGTAAAAATGGCAGTATTGGTCACATTGAGGCTTTAAAAAGTAGTTATTCAACATGAGGCACAATCCAAATGACATTTTGAATCAATTTTTCGAAAGCCAAAAAAATCCATTTTCTGATGAAAAACGATGACCTGCGACCTGTCGAAATTTCTCCAGATGGTCAGAAAGGGTAATTTTTTAATGGTTCATTTTTTGACTGTAAATGACTATTGCATGTGAATTATCACTTTTGGAACTAAAATACGTGTGTTTAGAGTCCTTTTAATGCCTGAAATTGTTTGAAATAGAAGCTTCTAGTAGGAGAAAAAGTCTGTAAAAATGGCAATTTTGGTCACATTGAGGCTTTAAAAAGTAGTTATTCAACATGAGGCACAATCCAAATGATATTTTGAATCAATTTTTCTAAAGTCCAAAAAATCCATTTTCTGATGAAAAACGATGACCAGTTACCTGTCGAAATTTCTCCAGATGGTCAGAAATGGTAATTTTTTAATGTTTTATTTTTTGACTGTAAATGACTATTGCATGTGAATTATCACTTTTGGAACTAAAATAAGTGTGTTTAGAGTCATTTTAATGCCTGAAATTGGTCCAGATAGAAGCTTCTGAGAAGGAGAAAAAGTCTGTAAAAATGGCAATTTTGGTCACATTGAGGCTTTAAAAAGTAGTTATTCAACATGAGGCACAATCCAAATGATATTTTGAATCAATTTTTGTAAAGTCCAAAAATCAATTTTCTGATGAAAAACGATGACCCGTGACCTGTTGAACTTTCTCCAGATGGTCAGAAATGGTAATTTTTTAATGTTTAATTTTTTGACTGTAAATGACTATTGCATGTGAATTATCACTTGTGGAACTAAAATAAGTGTGTTTAGAGTCGTTTTAATGCCTGAAATTAGTCATAATAGAAGCTTCAGAGAAGGAGAAAAAGTCCGTAAAAATGGCAATTTTGGTCACATTGAGGCTTTAAAAAGTAGTTATTCAACATGAGGCACAATCCAAATGATATTTTGAATCAGTTTTTCTAAAGTCGAAAAAATTAATTTTCTGATGAAAAACGATGACCCGTGACCTGTTGAACTTTCTCCAGATGGTCAGAAATGGTAATTTTTTAATGTTTAATTTTTTGACTGTAAATGACAATTGCATATGAATTATCACTTTTGGAACTAAAAGAAGTGTGTTTAGAGTCATTTTAATGCCTGAAAATGGTTGAAATAGAAGCTTCTAGTAGGAGAAAAAGTCGGTAAAAATGGCAATTTTGGTCACATTGAGGCTTTAAAAAGTAGTTATTCAACATGAGGCTCAATCCAAATGACATTTTGAATCAATTTTTCTAAAGTCCAAAAAATCCATTTTCTGATGAAAAACGATGACCCGCGACTTGTCGAAATTTCTCCAGATGGTCAGAAATGGTAATTTTTTAATGTTTTATTTTTTGACTGTAAATGACTATTGCATGTGAATTATCACTTTTGGAACTAAAATAAGTGTGTTTAGAGTCATTTTAATGCCTGAAATTGTTCGAAATAGAAGCTTCTAGTAGGAGAAAAAGTCTGCAAAAATGGCAATTTTGGTCACATTGAGGCTTTAAAAAGTAGTTATTCAACATGAGGCACAATCCAAATGATATTTTGAATCAATTTTTGTAAAGTCCAAAAAATCCATTTTCTGATGAAAAACGATGACCCGTGACCTGTCGAAATTTCTCTAGATGGTCAGAAATGGTAATTTTTTTAATGTTTAATTTTTTGACTGTAAATGACTATTGCATGTGAATTATCACTTTTGGAACTAAAATAAGTGTGTTTAGAGTCATTTTAATGCCTGAAATTGGTCGAAATAGAAGCTTCTGAGAAGGAGAAAAAGTCTGTAAAAATGGCAATTTTGGTCACATTGAGGCTTTAAAAAGTAGTTATTCATCATGAGGCACAATCCAAATGATATTTTGAATCAATTTTTCTAAAGTCGAAAAAATTAATTTTCTGATGAAAAACGATGACCCGTGACCTGTTGAACTTTCTCCAGATGGTCAGAAATGGTAATTTTTTAATGTTTAATTTTTTGACTGTAAATGACTATTGCATGTGAATTATCACTTTTGGAACTAAAATAAGTGTGTTTAGAGTCATTTTAATGCCTGAAATTGTTCGAAATAGAAGCTTCTAGTAGGAGAAAAAGTCTGCAAAAATGGCAATTTTGGTCACATTGAGGCTTTAAAAAGTAGTTATTCAACATGAGGCACAATCCAAATGATATTTTGAATCAATTTTTGTAAAGTCCAAAAAATCCATTTTCTGATGAAAAACGATGACCCGTGACCTGTCGAAATTTCTCTAGATGGTCAGAAATGGTAATTTTTTAATGTTTAATTTTTTGACTGTAAATGACTATTGCATGTGAATTATCACTTTTGGAACTAAAATAAGTGTGTTTAGAGTCATTTTAATGCCTGAAATTGGTCGAAATAGAATCTTCTGAGAAGGAGAAAAAGTCTGTAAAAATGGCAATTTTGGTCACATTGAGGCTTTAAAAAGTAGTTATTCATCATGAGGCACAATCCAAATGATATTTTGAATCAATTTTTCTAAAGTCGAAAAAATTAATTTTCTGATGAAAAACGATGACCCGTGACCTGTTGAACTTTCTCCAGATGGTCAGAAATGGTAATTTTTTAATGTTTAATATTTTGACTGTAAATGACTATTGCATGTGAATTATCACTTTTGGAACTAAAATAAGTGTGTTTAGAGTCATTTTAATGCCTGAAATTGGTCGAAATAGAAGCTTCTAGTAGGAGAAAAAGTCTGTAAAAATGGCACTTTTGGTCACATTGAGGCTTTAAAAAGTAGTTATTCAACATGAGGCACAATCCAAATGACATTTTGAATCAATTTTTCTAAAGTCCAAAAAATCCATTTTCCGATAAAAAACGATGACCCGCGACCTGTCGAAAATTCTCCAGATGGTCCGAAATGGTAATTTTTTAATGTTTAATTTTTTGACTGTAAATGACTATTGCATATGAATTATCACTTTTGGAACTAAAAGAAGTGTGTTTAGAGTCATTTTAATGCCTGAAATTGGTCGAAATAGAAGCTTCTAGTAGGAGAAAAAGTCTGTAAAAATGGCAATTTTGGTCCCATTGAGGCTTTAAAAAGTAGTTATTCAACATGAGGCACAATCCAAATGACATTTTGAATCAATTTTTGTAAAGTCCAAAAAATCCATTTTCTGATGAAAAACGATGACCCGTGACCTGTCGAAATTTCTCCAGATGGTCAGAAATGGTAATTTTTTAATGTTTTATTTTTTGACTGTAAATGACTATTGCATGTGAATTATCACTTTTGGAACTAAAATAAGTGTGTTTAGAGTCATTTTAATGCCTGAAATTGTTCGAAATAGAAGCTTCTAGTAGGAGAAAAAGTCTGCAAAAATGGCAATTTTGGTCACATTGAGGCTTCAAAAAGTAGTTATTCAACATGAGTCACAATCCAAATGATATTTTGAATCAATTTTTGTAAAGTCCAAAAAATCCATTTTCTGATGAAAAACGATGACCCGTGACCTGTCGAAATTTCTCCAGATGGTCAGAAATGGTAATTTTTTCATGTTAAATTTTTTGACTGTAAATGACTATTGCATGTGAATTATCACTTTTGGAACTAAAATAAGTGTGTTTAGAGTCATTTTAATGCCTGAAATTGGTCGAAATAGAAGCTTCTGAGAAGGAGAAAAAGTCTGTAAAAATGGCAATTTTGGTCACAATGAGGCTTTAAAAAGTAGTTATTCAACATGAGGCACAATCCAAATGATATTTTGAATCAATTTTTCTAAAGTCGAAAAAAAAAAAATTCTGATGAAAAACGCTGACCCGCGACCTGTCGAAATTTCTCCAGATGGTCAGAAATGGTAAATTTTTAATGTTTAATTTTTTGACTGTAAATGACTATTGCATGTGAATTATCACTTGTGGAACTAAAATAAGTGTGTTTAGAGTCATTTTAATGCCTGAAGTTGGTCGAAATAGAAGCTTCTAGTAGGAGAAAAAGTCTGTAAAAATGGCAATTTTGGTCACATCGAGGCTTTAAAAAGTAGTTATTCAACATGAGGCACAATTCAAATGACATTTTTAATCAATTTTTCTAAAGTCCAAAAATCAATTTTCTGATGAAAAACGATGACCCGTGACCTGTTGAACTTTCTCCAGATGGTCAGAAATGGTAATTTTTTAATGTTTAATTTTTTGACTGTAAATGACTATTGCATATGAATTATCACTTTTGGAACTAAAAGAAGTGTGTTTAGAGTCATTTTAATGCCTGAAATTGGTCGAAATAGAAGCTTCTAGTAGGAGAAAAAGTGTGTAAAAATGGCAATTTTGGTCACATTGAGGATTTAAAAAGTAGTTATTCAACATGAGGCACAATCCAAATGACATTTTGAATCAATTTTTCTAAGGTCCAAAAATCAATTTTCTGATGAAAAACGATGACCCGTGACCTGTTGAACTTTCTCCAGATGGTCAGAAATGGTAATTTTTTAATGTTTAATTTTTTGACTGTAAATGACTATTGCATGTGAATTATCACTTTTGGAACTAAACTAAGTGTGTTTAGAGTCATTTTAATGCCTGAAATTGGTGGAAATAGAAGCTTCTAGTAGGAGAAAAAGTCTGTAAAAATGGCAATATTGGTCACATTGAGGCTTTAAAAAGTAGTTATTCAACATGAGGCACAATCCAAATGACATTTTGAATCAATTTTTCGAAAGTCCAAAAAATCAATTTTCTGATGAAAAACGATGACCCGCGACCTGTCGAAATTTCTCCAGATGGTCAGAAATGGTAATTTTTTAATGGTTCATTTTTTGACTGTAAATGACTATTGCATGTGAATTATCACTTTTGGAACTAAAATAAGTGTGTTTAGAGTCATTTTAATGCCTGAAATTGTTCGAAATAGAAGCTTCAAGTGGGAGAAAAAGTCTGCAAAAATGGCAATTTTGGTCACATTGAGGCTTTAAAAAGTAGTTATTCAACATGAGGCACAATCCAAATGATATTTTGAATCAATTTTTGTAAAGTCCAAAAAATCCATTTTCTGATGAAAAACGATGACCCGTGACCTGTCGAAATTTCCCCAGATGGTCAGAAATGGTAATTTTTTAATGTTTAAATTTTTTTACTGTAAATGACTATTGCATGTGAATTATCACTTTTGGAACTAAAATAAGTGTGTTTAGAGTCATTTTAATGCCTGAAATTGGTCAAAATAGAAGCTTCTAGTAGGAGAAAAAGTCTGTAAAAATGGCAGTATTGGTCACATTGAGGCTTTAAAAAGTAGTTATTCAACATGAGGCACAATCCAAATGACATTTTGAATCAATTTTTCGAAAGCCAAAAAAATCCATTTTCTGATGAAAAACGATGACCTGCGACCTGTCGAAATTTCTCCAGATGGTCAGAAATGGTAATTTTTTAATGTTTTATTTTTTGACTGTAAATGACTATTGCATGTGAATTATCACTTTTGGAACTAAAATAAGTGTGTTTAGAGTCATTTTAATGCCTGAAATTGTTCGAAATAGAAGCTTCAAGTAGGAGAAAAAGTCTGCAAAAATGGCAATTTTGGTCACATTGAGGCTTTAAAAAGTAGTTATTCAACATGAGGCACAATCCAAATGATATTTTGAATCAATTTTTGTAAAGTCCAAAAATCAATTTTCTGATGAAAAACGATGACCCGTGACCTGTTGAACTTTCTCCAGATGGTCAGAAATGGTAATTTTTTAATGTTTAATTTTTTGACTGTAAATGACTATTGCATGTGAATTATCACTTGTGGAACGAAAATAAGTGTGTTTAGAGTCGTTTTAATGCCTGAAATTAGTCATAATAGAAGCTTCAGAGAAGGAGAAAAAGTCCGTAAAAATGGCAATTTTGGTCACATTGAGGCTTTAAAAAGTAGTTATTCAACATGAGGCACAATCCAAATGATATTTTGAATCAGTTTTTCTAAAGTCGAAAAAATTAATTTTCTGATGAAAAACGATGACCCGTGACCTGTTGAACTTTCTCCAGATGGTCAGAAATGGTAATTTTTTAATGTTTAATTTTTTGACTGTAAATGACAATTGCATATGAATTATCACTTTTGGAACTAAAAGAAGTGTGTTTAGAGTCATTTTAATGCCTGAAAATGGTTGAAATAGAAGCTTCTAGTAGGAGAAAAAGTCGGTAAAAATGGCAATTTTGGTCACATTGAGGCTTTAAAAAGTAGTTATTCAACATGAGGCTCAATCCAAATGACATTTTGAATCAATTTTTCTAAAGTCCAAAAAATCCATTTTCTGATGAAAAACGATGACCCGCGACCTGTCGAAATTTCTCCAGATGGTCAGAAATGGTAATTTTTTAATGTTTTATTTTTTGACTGTAAATGACTATTGCATGTGAATTATCACTTTTGGAACTAAAATAAGTGTGTTTAGAGTCATTTTAATGCCTGAAATTGTTCGAAATAGAAGCTTCTAGTAGGAGAAAAAGTCTGCAAAAATGGCAATTTTGGTCACATTGAGGCTTTAAAAAGTAGTTATTCAACATGAGGCACAATCCAAATGATATTTTGAATCAATTTTTGTAAAGTCCAAAAAATCCATTTTCTGATGAAAAACGATGACCCGTGACCTGTCGAAATTTCTCTAGATGGTCAGAAATGGTAATTTTTTAATGTTTAATTTTTTGACTGTAAATGACTATTGCATGTGAATTATCACTTTTGGAACTAAAATAAGTGTGTTTAGAGTCATTTTAATGCCTGAAATTGGTCGAAATAGAAGCTTCTGAGAAGGAGAAAAAGTCTGTAAAAATGGCAATTTTGGTCACATTGAGGCTTTAAAAAGTAGTTATTCATCATGAGGCACAATCCAAATGATATTTTGAATCAATTTTTCAAAAGTCGAAAAAATTAATTTTCTGATGAAAAACGATGACCCGTGACCTGTTGAACTTTCTCCAGATGGTCAGAAATGGTAATTTTTTAATGTTTAATTTTTTGACTGTAAATGACTATTGCATGTAAATTATCACTTTTGGAACTAAAATAAGTGTGTTTAGAGTCATTTTAATGCCTGAAATTGTTCGAAATAGAAGCTTCTAGTAGGAGAAAAAGTCTGCAAAAATGGCAATTTTGGTCACATTGAGGCTTTAAAAAGTAGTTATTCAACATGAGGCACAATCCAAATGATATTTTGAATCAATTTTTGTAAAGTCCAAAAAATCCATTTTCTGATGAAAAACGATGACCCGTGACCTGTCGAAATTTCTCTAGATGGTCAGAAATGGTAATTTTTTAATGTTTAATTTTTTGACTGTAAATGACTATTGCATGTGAATTATCACTTTTGGAACTAAAATAAGTGTGTTTAGAGTCATTTTAATGCCTGAAATTGGTCGAAATAGAATCTTCTGAGAAGGAGAAAAAGTCTGTAAAAATGGCAATTTTGGTCACATTGAGGCTTTAAAAAGTAGTTATTCATCATGAGGCACAATCCAAATGATATTTTGAATCAATTTTTCTAAAGTCGAAAAAATTAATTTTCTGATGAAAAACGATGACCCGTGACCTGTTGAACTTTCTCCAGATGGTCAGAAATGGTAATTTTTTAATGTTTAATATTTTGACTGTAAATGACTATTGCATGTGAATTATCACTTTTGGAACTAAAATAAGTGTGTTTAGAGTCATTTTAATGCCTGAAATTGGTCGAAATAGAAGCTTCTAGTAGGAGAAAAAGTCTGTAAAAATGGCACTTTTGGTCACATTGAGGCTTTAAAAAGTAGTTATTCAACATGAGGCACAATCCAAATGACATTTTGAATCAATTTTTCTAAAGTCCAAAAAATCCATTTTCCGATAAAAAACGATGACCCGCGACCTGTCGAAATTTCTCCAGATGGTCAGAAATGGTAATTTTTTAATGTTTAATTTTTTGACTGTAAATGACTATTGCATATGAATTATCACTTTTGGAACTAAAAGAAGTGTGTTTAGAGTCATTTTAATGCCTGAAATTGGTCGAAATAGAAGCTTCTAGTAGGAGAAAAAGTCTGTAAAAATGGCAATTTTGGTCACATTGAGGCTTTAAAAAGTAGTTATTCAACATGAGGCACAATCCAAATGACATTTTGAATCAATTTTTGTAAAGTCCAAAAAATCCATTTTCTGATGAAAAACGATGACCCGTGACCTGTCGAAATTTCTCCAGATGGTCAGAAATGGTAATTTTTTAATGTTTTATTTTTTGACTGTAAATGACTATTGCATGTGAATTATCACTTTTGGAACTAAAATAAGTGTGTTTAGAGTCATTTTAATGCCTGAAATTGTTCGAAATAGAAGCTTCTAGTAGGAGAAAAAGTCTGCAAAAATGGCAATTTTGGTCACATTGAGGCTTCAAAAAGTAGTTATTCAACATGAGGCACAATCCAAATGATATTTTGAATCAATTTTTGTAAAGTCCAAAAAATCCATTTTCTGATGAAAAACGATGACCCGTGACCTGTCGAAATTTCTCCAGATGGTCAGAAATGGTAATTTTTTCATGTTAAATTTTTTGACTGTAAATGACTATTGCATGTGAATTATCACTTTTGGAACTAAAATAAGTGTGTTTAGAGTCATTTTAATGCCTGAAATTGGTCGAAATAGAAGCTTCTGAGAAGGAGAAAAAGTCTGTAAAAATGGCAATTTTGGTCACAATGAGGCTTTAAAAAGTAGTTATTCAACATGAGGCACAATCCAAATGATATTTTGAATCAATTTTTCTAAAGTCGAAAAAAAAAAAATTCTGATGAAAAACGATGACCCGCGACCTGTCGAAATTTCTCCAGATGGTCAGAAATGGTAAATTTTTAATGTTTAATTTTTTGACTGTAAATGACTATTGCATGTGAATTATCACTTGTGGAACTAAAATAAGTGTGTTTAGAGTCATTTTAATGCCTGAAGTTGGTCGAAATAGAAGCTTCTAGTAGGAGAAAAAGTCTGTAAAAATGGCAATTTTGGTCACATCGAGGCTTTAAAAAGTAGTTATTCAACATGAGGCACAATTCAAATGACATTTTTAATCAATTTTTCTAAAGTCCAAAAATCAATTTTCTGATGAAAAACGATGACCCGTGACCTGTTGAACTTTCTCCAGATGGTCAGAAATGGTAATTTTTTAATGTTTAATTTTTTGACTGTAAATGACTATTGCATATGAATTATCACTTTTGGAACTAAAAGAAGTGTGTTTAGAGTCATTTTAATGCCTGAAATTGGTCGAAATAGAAGCTTCTAGTAGGAGAAAAAGTGTGTAAAAATGGCAATTTTGGTCACATTGAGGATTTAAAAAGTAGTTATTCAACATGAGGCACAATCCAAATGACATTTTGAATCAATTTTTCTAAGGTCCAAAAATCAATTTTCTGATGAAAAACGATGACCCGTGACCTGTTGAACTTTCTCCAGATGGTCAGAAATGGTAATTTTTTAATGTTTAATTTTTTGACTGTAAATGACTATTGCATGTGAATTATCACTTTTGGAACTAAACTAAGTGTGTTTAGAGTCATTTTAATGCCTGAAATTGGTGGAAATAGAAGCTTCTAGTAGGAGAAAAAGTCTGTAAAAATGGCAATATTGGTCACATTGAGGCTTTAAAAAGTAGTTATTCAACATGAGGCACAATCCAAATGACATTTTGAATCAATTTTTCGAAAGTCCAAAAAATCAATTTTCTGATGAAAAACGATGACCCGCGACCTGTCGAAATTTCTCCAGATGGTCAGAAATGGTAATTTTTTAATGGTTCATTTTTTGACTGTAAATGACTATTGCATGTGAATTATCACTTTTGGAACTAAAATAAGTGTGTTTAGTGTCATTTTAATGCCTGAAATTGTTCGAAATAGAAGCTTCAAGTAGGAGAAAAAGTCTGCAAAAATGGCAATTTTGGTCACATTGAGGCTTTAAAAAGTAGTTATTCAACATGAGGCACAATCCAAATGATATTTTGAATCAATTTTTGTAAAGTCCAAAAAATCAATTTTCTGATGAAAAACGATGACCCGTGACCTGTCGAAATTTCCCCAGATGGTCAGAAATGGTAATTTTTTAATGTTTAAATTTTTTTACTGTAAATGACTATTGCATGTGAATTATCACTTTTGGAACTAAAATAAGTGTGTTTAGAGTCATTTTAATGCCTGAAATTGGTCAAAATAGAAGCTTCTAGTAGGAGAAAAAGTCTGTAAAAATGGCAGTATTGGTCACATTGAGGCTTTAAAAAGTAGTTATTCAACAAGAGGCACAATCCAAATGACATTTTGAATCAATTTTTCGAAAGCCAAAAAAATCCATTTTCTGATGAAAAACGATGACCTGCGACCTGTCGAAATTTCTCCAGATGGTCAGAAAGGGTAATTTTTTAATGGTTCATTTTTTGACTGTAAATGACTATTGCATGTGAATTATCACTTTTGGAACTAAAATATGTGTGTTTAGAGTCCTTTTAATGCCTGAAATTGTTTGAAATAGAAGCTTCTAGTAGGAGAAAAAGTCTGTAAAAATGCCAATATTGGTCACATTGAGGCTTTAAAAAGTAGTTATTCAACATGAGGCACAATCCAAATGACATTTTGAATCAATTTTTTGAAAGCCAAAAAAATCCATTTTCTGATGAAAAACGATGACCCGTGACCTGTCGAAATTTCTCTAGATGGTCAGAAATGGTAATTTTTTAATGTTTAATTTTTTGACTGTAAATGACTATTGCATGTGAATTATCACTTTTGGAACTAAAATAAGTGTGTTTAGAGTCATTTTAATGCCTGAAATTGGTCGAAATAGAATCTTCTGAGAAGGAGAAAAAGTCTGTAAAAATGGCAATTTTGGTCACATTGAGGCTTTAAAAAGTAGTTATTCATCATGAGGCACAATCCAAATGATATTTTGAATCAATTTTTCTAAAGTCGAAAAAATTAATTTTCTGATGAAAAACGATGACCCGTGACCTGTTGAACTTTCTCCAGATGGTCAGAAATGGTAATTTTTTAATGTTTAATATTTTGACTGTAAATGACTATTGCATGTGAATTATCACTTTTGGAACTAAAATAAGTGTGTTTAGAGTCATTTTAATGCCTGAAATTGGTCGAAATAGAAGCTTCTAGTAGGAGAAAAAGTCTGTAAAAATGGCACTTTTGGTCACATTGAGGCTTTAAAAAGTAGTTATTCAACATGAGGCACAATCCAAATGACATTTTGAATCAATTTTTCTAAAGTCCAAAAAATCCATTTTCCGATAAAAAACGATGACCCGCGACCTGTCGAAATTTCTCCAGATGGTCAGAAATGGTAATTTTTTAATGTTTAATTTTTTGACTGTAAATGACTATTGCATATGAATTATCACTTTTGGAACTAAAAGAAGTGTGTTTAGAGTCATTTTAATGCCTGAAATTGGTCGAAATAGAAGCTTCTAGTAGGAGAAAAAGTCTGTAAAAATGGCAATTTTGGTCACATTGAGGCTTTAAAAAGTAGTTATTCAACATGAGGCACAATCCAAATGACATTTTGAATCAATTTTTGTAAAGTCCAAAAAATCCATTTTCTGATGAAAAACGATGACCCGTGACCTGTCGAAATTTCTCCAGATGGTCAGAAATGGTAATTTTTTAATGTTTTATTTTTTGACTGTAAATGACTATTGCATGTGAATTATCACTTTTGGAACTAAAATAAGTGTGTTTAGAGTCATTTTAATGCCTGAAATTGTTCGAAATAGAAGCTTCTAGTAGGAGAAAAAGTCTGCAAAAATGGCAATTTTGGTCACATTGAGGCTTCAAAAAGTAGTTATTCAACATGAGGCACAATCCAAATGATATTTTGAATCAATTTTTGTAAAGTCCAAAAAATCCATTTTCTGATGAAAAACGATGACCCGTGACCTGTCGAAATTTCTCCAGATGGTCAGAAATGGTAATTTTTTCATGTTAAATTTTTTGACTGTAAATGACTATTGCATGTGAATTATCACTTTTGGAACTAAAATAAGTGTGTTTAGAGTCATTTTAATGCCTGAAATTGGTCGAAATAGAAGCTTCTGAGAAGGAGAAAAAGTCTGTAAAAATGGCAATTTTGGTCACAATGAGGCTTTAAAAAGTAGTTATTCAACATGAGGCACAATCCAAATGATATTTTGAATCAATTTTTCTAAAGTCGAAAAAAAAAAAATTCTGATGAAAAACGATGACCCGCGACCTGTCGAAATTTCTCCAGATGGTCAGAAATGGTAAATTTTTAATGTTTAATTTTTTGACTGTAAATGACTATTGCATGTGAATTATCACTTGTGGAACTAAAATAAGTGTGTTTAGAGTCATTTTAATGCCTGAAGTTGGTCGAAATAGAAGCTTCTAGTAGGAGAAAAAGTCTGTAAAAATGGCAATTTTGGTCACATCGAGGCTTTAAAAAGTAGTTATTCAACATGAGGCACAATTCAAATGACATTTTTAATCAATTTTTCTAAAGTCCAAAAATCAATTTTCTGATGAAAAACGATGACCCGTGACCTGTTGAACTTTCTCCAGATGGTCAGAAATGGTAATTTTTTAATGTTTAATTTTTTGACTGTAAATGACTATTGCATATGAATTATCACTTTTGGAACTAAAAGAAGTGTGTTTAGAGTCATTTTAATGCCTGAAATTGGTCGAAATAGAAGCTTCTAGTAGGAGAAAAAGTGTGTAAAAATGGCAATTTTGGTCACATTGAGGATTTAAAAAGTAGTTATTCAACATGAGGCACAATCCAAATGACATTTTGAATCAATTTTTCTAAGGTCCAAAAATCAATTTTCTGATGAAAAACGATGACCCGTGACCTGTTGAACTTTCTCCAGATGGTCAGAAATGGTAATTTTTTAATGTTTAATTTTTTGACTGTAAATGACTATTGCATGTGAATTATCACTTTTGGAACTAAACTAAGTGTGTTTAGAGTCATTTTAATGCCTGAAATTGGTGGAAATAGAAGCTTCTAGTAGGAGAAAAAGTCTGTAAAAATGGCAATATTGGTCACATTGAGGCTTTAAAAAGTAGTTATTCAACATGAGGCACAATCCAAATGACATTTTGAATCAATTTTTCGAAAGTCCAAAAAATCAATTTTCTGATGAAAAACGATGACCCGCGACCTGTCGAAATTTCTCCAGATGGTCAGAAATGGTAATTTTTTAATGGTTCATTTTTTGACTGTAAATGACTATTGCATGTGAATTATCACTTTTGGAACTAAAATAAGTGTGTTTAGTGTCATTTTAATGCCTGAAATTGTTCGAAATAGAAGCTTCAAGTAGGAGAAAAAGTCTGCAAAAATGGCAATTTTGGTCACATTGAGGCTTTAAAAAGTAGTTATTCAACATGAGGCACAATCCAAATGATATTTTGAATCAATTTTTGTAAAGTCCAAAAAATCAATTTTCTGATGAAAAACGATGACCCGTGACCTGTCGAAATTTCCCCAGATGGTCAGAAATGGTAATTTTTTAATGTTTAAATTTTTTTACTGTAAATGACTATTGCATGTGAATTATCACTTTTGGAACTAAAATAAGTGTGTTTAGAGTCATTTTAATGCCTGAAATTGGTCAAAATAGAAGCTTCTAGTAGGAGAAAAAGTCTGTAAAAATGGCAGTATTGGTCACATTGAGGCTTTAAAAAGTAGTTATTCAACAAGAGGCACAATCCAAATGACATTTTGAATCAATTTTTCGAAAGCCAAAAAAATCCATTTTCTGATGAAAAACGATGACCTGCGACCTGTCGAAATTTCTCCAGATGGTCAGAAAGGGTAATTTTTTAATGGTTCATTTTTTGACTGTAAATGACTATTGCATGTGAATTATCACTTTTGGAACTAAAATATGTGTGTTTAGAGTCCTTTTAATGCCTGAAATTGTTTGAAATAGAAGCTTCTAGTAGGAGAAAAAGTCTGTAAAAATGCCAATATTGGTCACATTGAGGCTTTAAAAAGTAGTTATTCAACATGAGGCACAATCCAAATGACATTTTGAATCAATTTTTTGAAAGCCAAAAAAATCCATTTTCTGATGAAAAACGATGACCAGTGACCTGTCGAAATTTCTCCAGATGGTCAGAAATGGTAATTTTTTAATGTTTAATTTTTTGACTGTAAATGACTATCTCATGTGAATTATCACTTGTGGAACTAAAATAAGTGTGTTTAGAGTAATTTTAATGCCTGAAGTTGGTCGAAATAGAAGCTTCTAGTAGGAGAAAAAGTCTGTAAAAATGGCAATTTTGGTCACATCGAGGCTTTAAAAAGTAGTTATTCAACATGAGGCACAATCCAAATGATATTTTGAATCAGTTTTTCTAAAGTCCAAAAATCAATTTTCTGATGAAAAACGATGACCCGTGACCTGTTGAACTTTCTCCAGATGGTCAGAAATGGTAATTTTTTAATGTTTAATTTTTTGACTGTAAATGACTATTGCATGTGAATTATCACTTGTGGAACTAAAATAAGTGTGTTTAGAGTCGTTTTAATGCCTGAAATTAGTCATAATAGAAGCTTCAGAGAAGGAGAAAAAGTCCGTAAAAATGGCAATTTTGGTCACATTGAGGCTTTAAAAAGTAGTTATTCAACATGAGGCACAATCCAAATGATATTTTGAATTAGTTTTTCTAAAGTCGAAAAAATTAATTTTCTGATGAAAAACGATGACCTGTTGAACTTTCTCCAGATGGTCAGGAATGGTAATTTTTTAATGTTTAATTTTTTGACTGTAAATGACTATTGCATGTGAATTATCACTTGTGGAACTAAAATAAGTGTGTTTAGAGTCATTTTAATGCCTGAAGTTGGTCGAAATAGAAGCTTCTAGTAGGAGAAAAAGTCTGTAAAAATGGCAATTTTGGTCACATCGAGGCTTTAAAAAGTAGTTATTCAACATGAGGCACAATTCAAATGACATTTTGAATCAATTTTTCTAAAGTCCAAAAATCAATTTTCTGCTGAAAAACGATGACCCGTGACCTGTTGAACTTTCTCCAGATGGTCAGAAATGGTAATTTTTTAATGTTTAATTTTTTGACTGTAATGACAATTGTATATGAATTATCACTTTTGGAACTAAAAGAAGTGTGTTTAGAGTCATTTTAATGCCTGAAAATGGTTGAAATAGAAGCTTCTAGTAGGAGAAAAAGTCGGTAAAAATGGCAATTTTGGTCACATTGAGGCTTTAAAAAGTAGTTATTCAACATGAGGCTCAATCCAAATGACATTTTGAATCAATTTTTCTAAAGTCCAAAAAATCCATTTTCTGATGAAAAACGATGACCCGCGACCTGTCGAAATTTCTCCAGATGGTCAGAAATGGTAATTTTTTAATGTTTTATTTTTTGACTGTAAATGACTATTGCATGTGAATTATCACTTTTGGAACTAAAATAAGTGTGTTTAGAGTCATTTTAATGCCTGAAATTGTTCGAAATAGAAGCTTCTAGTAGGAGAAAAAGTCTGCAAAAATGGCAATTTTGGTCACATTGAGGCTTTAAAAAGTAGTTATTCAACATGAGGCACAATCCAAATGATATTTTGAATCAATTTTTGTAAAGTCCAAAAAATCCATTTTCTGATGAAAAACGATGACCCGTGACCTGTCGAAATTTCTCTAGATGGTCAGAAATGGTAATTTTTTAATGTTTAATTTTTTGACTGTAAATGACTATTGCATGTGAATTATCACTTTTGGAACTAAAATAAGTGTGTTTAGAGTCATTTTAATGCCTGAAATTGTTCGAAATAGAAGCTTCTAGTAGGAGAAAAAGTCTGCAAAAATGGCAATTTTGGTCACATTGAGGCTTTAAAAAGTAGTTATTCAACATGAGGCACAATCCAAATGATATTTTGAATCAATTTTTGTAAAGTCCAAAAAATCCATTTTCTGATGAAAAACGATGACCCGTGACCTGTCGAAATTTCTCTAGATGGTCAGAAATGGTAATTTTTTAATGTTTAATTTTTTGACTGTAAATGACTATTGCATGTGAATTATCACTTTTGGAACTAAAATAAGTGTGTTTAGAGTCATTTTAATGCCTGAAATTGTTCGAAATAGAAGCTTCTAGTAGGGGAAAAAGTCTGCAAAAATGGCAATTTTGGTCACATTGAGGCTTTAAAAAGTAGTTATTCAACATGAGGCACAATCCAAATGATATTTTGAATTAATTTTTGTAAAGTCCAAAAAATCCATTTTCTGATGAAAAACGATGACCCGTGACCTGTGGAAATTTCTCTAGATGGTCAGAAATGGTAATTTTTTAATGTTTAATTTTTTGACTGTAAATGACTATTGCATGTGAATTATCACTTTTGGAACTAAAATAAGTGTGTTTAGAGTCATTTTAATGCCTGAAATTGGTCGAGATAGAAGCTTCTGAGAAGGAGAAAAAGTCTGTAAAAATGGCAATTTTGGTCACATTGAGGCTTTAAAAAGTAGTCATTCATCATGAGGCACAATCCAAATGATATTTTGAATCAATTTTTCTAAAGTCGAAAAAATTAATTTTCTGATGAAAAACGATGACCCGTGACCTGTTGAACTTTCTCCAGATGGTCAGAAATGGTAATTTTTTAATGTTTAATTTTTTGACTGTAAATGACTATTGCATGTGAATTATCACTTTTGGAACTAAAATAAGTGTGTTTAGAGTCATTTTAATGCCTGAAATTGGTCGAAATAGAAGCTTCTAGTAGGAGAAAAAGTCTGTAAAAATGGCACTTTTGGTCACATTGAGGCTTTAAAAAGTAGTTATTCAACATGAGGCACAATCCAAATGACATTTTGAATCAATTTTTCTAAAGTCCAAAAAATCCATTTTCCGATGAAAAACGATGACCCGCGACCTGTCGAAATTTCTCCAGATGGTCAGAAATGGTAATTTTTTAATGTTTAATTTTTTGACTGTAAATGACTATTGCATATGAATTATCACTTTTGGAACTAAAAGAAGTGTGTTTAGAGTCATTTTAATGCCTGAAATTGGTCGAAATAGAAGCTTCTAGTAGGAGAAAAAGTCTGTAAGAATGGCAATTTTGGTCACATTGAGGCTTTAAAAAGTAGTTATTCAACATGAGGCACAATCCGAATGACATTTTGAATCAATTTTTCTAAAGTCCAAAAAATCCATTTTCTGATGAAAAACGATGACCCGCGACCTGTCGAAATTTCTCCAGATGGTCAGAAATGGTAATTTTTTAATGGTTCATTTTTTGACTGTAAATGACTATTGCATGTGAATTATCACTTTTGGAACTAAAATACGTGTGTTTAGAGTCCTTTTAATGCCTGAAATTGTTTGAAATAGAAGCTTCTAATAGGAGAAAAAGTCTGTAAAAATGGCAATTTTGGTCACATTGAGGCTTTAAAAAGTAGTTATTCAACATGAGGCACAATCCAAATGATATTTTGAATCAATTTTTCTAAAGTCCAAAAAATCCATTTTCTGATGAAAAACGATGACCAGTGACCTGTCGAAATTTCTCCAGATGGTCAGAAATGGTAATTTTTTATTGTTTTATTTTTTGACTGTAAATGACTATTGCATGTGAATTATCACTTTTGGAACTAAAATAAGTGTGTTTAGAGTCATTTTAATGCCTGAAATTGTTCGAAATAGAAGCTTCAAGTAGGAGAAAAAGTCTGCAAAAATGGCAATTTTGGTCACATTGAGGCTTTAAAAAGTAGTTATTCAACATGAGGCACAATCCAAATGATATTTTGAATCAATTTTTGTAAAGTCCAAAAAATCCATTTTCTGATGAAAAACGATGACCCGTGACCTGTCGAAATTTCCCCAGATGGTCAGAAATGGTAATTTTTTAATGTTTAAATTTTTTTACTGTAAATGACTATTGCATGTGAATTATCACTTTTGGAACTAAAATAAGTGTGTTTAGAGTCATTTTATTGCCTGAAATTGGTCAAAATAGAAGCTTCTAGTAGGAGAAAAAGTCTGTAAAAATGGCAGTATTGGTCACATTGAGGCTTTAAAAAGTAGTTATTCAACATGAGGCACAATCCAAATGACATTTAAATCAATTTTTCGAAAGCCAAAAAAATCCATTTTCTGATGAAAAACGATGACCTGCGACCTGTCGAAATTTCTCCAGATGGTCAGAAAGGGTAATTTTTTAATGGTTCATTTTTTGACTGTAAATGACTATTGCATGTGAATTATCACTTTTGGAACTAAAATACGTGTGTTTAGAGTCCTTTTAATGCCTGAAATTGTTTGAAATAGAAGCTTCTAGTAGGAGAAAAAGTCTGTAAAAATGCCAATATTGGTCACATTGAGGCTTTAAAAAGTAGTTATTCAACATGAGGCACAATCCAAATGACATTTTGAATCAATTTTTCGAAAGCCAAAAAAATCCATTTTCTGATGAAAAACGATGACCAGTGACCTGTCGAAATTTCTCCAGATGGTCAGAAATGGTAATTTTTTAATGTTTAATTTTTTGACTGTAAATGACTATCTCATGTGAATTATCACTTGTGGAACTAAAATAAGTGTGTTTAGAGTCATTTTAATGCCTGAAGTTGGTCGAAATAGAAGCTTCTAGTAGGAGAAAAAGTCTGTAAAAATGGCAATTTTGGTCACATCGAGGCTTTAAAAAGTAGTTATTCAACATGAGGCACAATCCAAATGATATTTTGAATCAGTTTTTCTAAAGTCCAAAAATCAATTTTCTGATGAAAAACGATGACCCGTGACCTGTTGAACTTTCTCCAGATGGTCAGAAATGGTAATTTTTTAATGTTTAATTTTTTGACTGTAAATGACTATCTCATGTGAATTATCACTTGTGGAACTAAAATAAGTGTGTTTAGAGTCGTTTTAATGCCTGAAATTAGTCATAATAGAAGCTTCAGAGAAGGAGAAAAAGTCCGTAAAAATGGCAATTTTGGTCACATTGAGGCTTTAAAAAGTAGTTATTCAACATGAGGCACAATCCAAATGATATTTTGAATCAGTTTTTCTAAAGTCGAAAAAATTAATTTTCTGATGAAAAACGATGACCTGTTGAACTTTCTCCAGATGGTCAGGAATGGTAATTTTTTAATGTTTAATTTTTTGACTGTAAATGACTATTGCATGTGAATTATCACTTGTGGAACTAAAATAAGTGTGTTTAGAGTCATTTTAATGCCTGAAGTTGGTCGAAATAGAAGCTTCTAGTAGGAGAAAAAGTCTGTAAAAATGGCAATTTTGGTCACATCGAGGCTTTAAAAAGTAGTTATTCAACATGAGGCACAATCCAAATGATATTTTGAATCAATTTTTGTAAAGTCCAAAAATCAATTTTCTGCTGAAAAACGATGACCCGTGACCTGTTGAACTTTCTCCAGATGGTCAGAAATGGTAATTTTTTAATGTTTAATTTTTTGACTGTAATGACAATTGTATATGAATTATCACTTTTGGAACTAAAAGAAGTGTGTTTAGAGTCATTTTAATGCCTGAAAATGGTTGAAATAGAAGCTTCTAGTAGGAGAAAAAGTCGGTAAAAATGGCAATTTTGGTCACATTGAGGCTTTAAAAAGTAGTTATTCAACATGAGGCTCAATCCAAATGACATTTTGAATCAATTTTTCTAAAGTCCAAAAAATCCATTTTCTGATGAAAAACGATGACCCGCGACCTGTCGAAATTTCTCCAGATGGTCAGAAATGGTAATTTTTTAATGTTTTATTTTTTGACTGTAAATGACTATTGCATGTGAATTATCACTTTTGGAACTAAAATAAGTGTGTTTAGAGTCATTTTAATGCCTGAAATTGTTCGAAATAGAAGCTTCTAGTAGGAGAAAAAGTCTGCAAAAATGGCAATTTTGGTCACATTGAGGCTTTAAAAAGTAGTTATTCAACATGAGGCACAATCCAAATGATATTTTGAATCAATTTTTGTAAAGTCCAAAAAATCCATTTTCTGATGAAAAACGATGACCCGTGACCTGTCGAAATTTCTCTAGATGGTCAGAAATGGTAATTTTTTAATGTTTAATTTTTTGACTGTAAATGACTATTGCATGTGAATTATCACTTTTGGAACTAAAATAAGTGTGTTTAGAGTCATTTTAATGCCTGAAATTGTTCGAAATAGAAGCTTCTAGTAGGAGAAAAAGTCTGCAAAAATGGCAATTTTGGTCACATTGAGGCTTTAAAAAGTAGTTATTCAACATGAGGCACAATCCAAATGATATTTTGAATTCATTTTTGTAAAGTCCAAAAAATCCATTTTCTGATGAAAAACGATGACCCGTGACCTGTCGAAATTTCTCTAGATGGTCAGAAATGGTAATTTTTTAATGTTTAATTTTTTTACTGTAAATGACTATTGCATGTGAATTATCACTTTTGGAACTAAAATAAGTGTGTTTAGAGTCATTTTAATGCCTGAAATTGGTCGAGATAGAAGCTTCTGAGAAGGAGAAAAAGTCTGTAAAAATGGCAATTTTGGTCACATTGAGGCTTTAAAAAGTAGTCATTCATCATGAGGCACAATCCAAATGATATTTTGAATCAATTTTTCTAAAGTCGAAAAAATTAATTTTCTGATGAAAAACGATGACCCGTGACCTGTTGAACTTTCTCCAGATGGTCAGAAATGGTAATTTTTTAATGGTTAATTTTTTGACTGTAAATGACTATTGCTTGTGAATTATCACTTTTGGAACTAAAATAAGTGTGTTTAGAGTCATTTTAATGCCTGAAATTGGTCGAAATAGAAGCTTCTAGTAGGAGAAAAAGTCTGTAAAAATGGCACTTTTGGTCACATTGAGGCTTTAAAAAGTAGTTATTCAACATGAGGCACAATCCAAATGACATTTTGAATCAATTTTTCTAAAGTCCAAAAAATCCATTTTCCGATGAAAAACGATGACCCGCGACCTGTCGAAATTTCTCCAGATGGTCAGAAATGGTAATTTTTTAATGTTTAATTTTTTGACTGTAAATGACTATTGCATATGAATTATCACTTTTGGAACTAAAAGAAGTGTGTTTAGAGTCATTTTAATGCCTGAAATTGGTTGAAATAGAAGCTTCTAGTAGGAGAAAAAGTCTGTAAGAATGGCAATTTTGGTCACATTGAGGCTTTAAAAAGTAGTTATTCAACATGAGGCACAATCCGAATGACATTTTGAATCAATTTTTCTAAAGTCCAAAAAATCCATTTTCTGATGAAAAACGATGACCCGCGACCTGTCGAAATTTCTCCAGATGGTCAGAAATGGTAATTTTTTAATGGTTCATTTTTTGACTGTAAATGACTATTGCATGTGAATTATCACTTTTGGAACTAAAATACGTGTGTTTAGAGTCCTTTTAATGCCTGAAATTGTTTGAAATAGAAGCTTCTAGTAGGAGAAAAAGTCTGTAAAAATGGCAATTTTGGTCACATTGAGGCTTTAAAAAGTAGTTATTCAACATGAGGCACAATCCAAATGATATTTTGAATCAATTTTTGTAAAGTCCAAAAAATCCATTTTCTGATGAAAAACGATGACCCGTGACCTGTCGAAATTTCCCCAGATGGTCAGAAATGGTAATTTTTTAATGTTTAATTTTTTTTACTGTAAATGACTATTGCATGTGAATTATCACTTTTGGAACTAAAATAAGTGTGTTTAGAGTCATTTTAATGCCTGAAATTGGTCAAAATAGAAGCTTCTAGTAGGAGAAAAAGTCTGTAAAAATGGCAGTATTGGTCACATTGAGGCTTTAAAAAGTAGTTATTCAACATGAGGCACAATCCAAATGACATTTAAATCAATTTTTCGAAAGCCAAAAAAATCCATTTTCTGATGAAAAACGATGACCTGCGACCTGTCGAAATTTCTCCAGATGGTCAGAAAGGGTAATTTTTTAATGGTTCATTTTTTGACTGTAAATGACTATTGCATGTGAATTATCACTTTTGGAACTAAAATACGTGTGTTTAGAGTCCTTTTAATGCCTGAAATTGTTTGAAATAGAAGCTTCTAGTAGGAGAAAAAGTCTGTAAAAATGCCAATATTGGTCACATTGAGGCTTTAAAAAGTAGTTATTCAACATGAGGCACAATCCAAATGACATTTTGAATCAATTTTTCGAAAGCCAAAAAAATCCATTTTCTGATGAAAAACGATGACCAGTGACCTGTCGAAATTTCTCCAGATGGTCAGAAATGGTAATTTTTTAATGTTTAATTTTTTGACTGTAAATGACTATCTCATGTGAATTATCACTTGTGGAACTAAAATAAGTGTGTTTAGAGTCATTTTAATGCCTGAAGTTGGTCGAAATAGAAGCTTCTAGTAGGAGAAAAAGTCTGTAAAAATGGCAATTTTGGTCACATCGAGGCTTTAAAAAGTAGTTATTCAACATGAGGCACAATCCAAATGATATTTTGAATCAGTTTTTCTAAAGTCCAAAAATCAATTTTCTGATGAAAAACGATGACCCGTGACCTGTTGAACTTTCTCCAGATGGTCAGAAATGGTAATTTTTTAATGTTTAATTTTTTGACTGTAAATGACTATTGCATGTGAATTATCACTTGTGGAACTAAAATAAGTGTGTTTAGAGTCGTTTTAATGCCTGAAATTAGTCATAATAGAAGCTTCAGAGAAGGAAAAAAAGTCCGTAAAAATGGCAATTTTGGTCACATTGAGGCTTTAAAAAGTAGTTATTCAACATGAGGCACAATCCAAATGATATTTTGAATCAGTTTTTCTAAAGTCGAAAAAATTAATTTTCTGATGAAAAACGATGACCCGTGACCTGTTGAACTTTCTCCAGATGGTCAGGAATGGTAATTTTTTAATGTTTAATTTTTTGACTGTAAATGACTATTGCATGTGAATTATCACTTTTGGAACTAAAATAAGTGTGTTTAGAGTCATTTTAATGCCTGAAATTGGTCGAAATAGAAGCTTCTAGTAGGAGAAAAAGTCTGTAAAAATGGCACTTTTGGTCACATTGAGGCTTTAAAAAGTAGTTATTCAACATGAGGCACAATCCAAATGACATTTTGAATCAATTTTTCTAAAGTCCAAAAAATCCATTTTCCGATGAAAAACGATGACCCGCGACCTGTCGAAATTTCTCCAGATGGTCAGAAATGGTAATTTTTTAATGTTTAATTTTTTGACTGTAAATGACTATTGCATATGAATTATCACTTTTGGAACTAAAAGAAGTGTGTTTAGAGTCATTTTAATGCCTGAAATTGGTCGAAATAGAAGCTTCTAGTAGGAGAAAAAGTCTGTAAGAATGGCAATTTTGGTCACATTGAGGCTTTAAAAAGTAGTTATTCAACATGAGGCACAATCCGAATGACATTTTGAATCAATTTTTCTAAAGTCCAAATAATCCATTTTCTGATGAAAAACGATGACCCGCGACCTGTCGAAATTTCTCCAGATGGTCAGAAATGGTAATTTTTTAATAGTTCATTTTTTGACTGTAAATGACTATTGCATGTGAATTATTACTTTTGGAACTAAAATACGTGTGTTTAGAGTCCTTTTAATGCCTGAAATTGTTTGAAATAGAAGCTTCTAGTAGGAGAAAAAGTCTGTAAAAATGGCAATTTTGGTCACATTGAGGCTTTAAAAAGTAGTTATTCAACATGAGGCACAATCCAAATGATATTTTGAATCAATTTTTCTAAAGTCCCAAAAATCCATTTTCTGATGAAAAACGATGACCAGTGACCTGTCGAAATTTCTCCAGATGGTCAGAAATGGTAATTTTTTAATGTTTTATTTTTTGACTGTAAATGACTATTGCATGTGAATTATCACTTTTGGAACTAAAATAAGTGTGTTTAGAGTCATTTTAATGCCTGAAATTGTTCGAAATAGAAGCTTCAAGTAGGAGAAAAAGTCTGCAAAAATGGCAATTTTGGTCACATTGAGGCTTTAAAAAGTAGTTATTCAACATGAGGCACAATCCAAATGATATTTTGAATCAATTTTTGTAAAGTCCAAAAAATCCATTTTCTGATGAAAAACGATGACCCGCGACCTGTCGAAATTTCTCCAGATGGTCAGAAATGGTAATTTTTTAATAGTTCATTTTTTGACTGTAAATGACTATTGCATGTGAATTATTACTTTTGGAACTAAAATACGTGTGTTTAGAGTCCTTTTAATGCCTGAAATTGTTTGAAATAGAAGCTTCTAGTAGGAGAAAAAGTCTGTAAAAATGGCAATTTTGGTCACATTGAGGCTTTAAAAAGTAGTTATTCAACATGAGGCACAATCCAAATGATATTTTGAATCAATTTTTCTAAAGTCCAAAAAATCCATTTTCTGATGAAAAACGATGACCAGTGACCTGTCGAAATTTCTCCAGATGGTCAGAAATGGTAATTTTTTAATGTTTTATTTTTTGACTGTAAATGACTATTGCATGTGAATTATCACTTTTGGAACTAAAATAAGTGTGTTTAGAGTCATTTTAATGCCTGAAATTGTTCGAAATAGAAGCTTCAAGTAGGAGAAAAAGTCTGCAAAAATGGCAATTTTGGTCACATTGAGGCTTTAAAAAGTAGTTATTCAACATGAGGCACAATCCAAATGATATTTTGAATCAATTTTTGTAAAGTCCAAAAAATCCATTTTCTGATGAAAAACGATGACCCGTGACCTGTCGAAATTTCCCCAGATGGTCAGAAATGGTAATTTTTTAATGTTTACATTTTTTTACTGTAAATGACTATTGCATGTGAATTATCACTTTTGGAACTAAAATAAGTGTGTTTAGAGTCATTTTAATGCCTGAAATTGGTCAAAATAGAAGCTTCTAGTAGGAGAAAAAGTCTGTAAAAATGGCAGTATTGGTCATATTGAGGCTTTAAAAAGTAGTTATTCAACATGAGGCACAATCCAAATGACATTTTGAATCAATTTTTCGAAAGCCAAAAAAATCCATTTTCTGATGAAAAACGATGACCTGCGACCTGTCGAAATTTCTCCAGATGGTCAGAAAGGGTAATTTTTTAATGGTTCATTTTTTGACTGTAAATGAATATTGCATGTGAATTATCACTTTTGGAACTAAAATACGTGTGTTTAGAGTCCTTTTAATGCCTGAAATTGTTTGAAATAGAAGCTTCTAGTAGGAGAAAAAGTCTGTAAAAATGGCAATTTTGGTCACATTGAGGCTTTAAAAAGTAGTTATTCAACATGAGGCACAATCCAAATGATATTTTGAATCAATTTTTCTAAAGTCCAAAAAATCCATTTTCTGATGAAAAACGATGACCAGTGACCCGTCGAAATTTCTCCAGATGGTCAGAAATGGTAATTTTTTAATGTTTTATTTTTTGACTGTAAATGACTATTGCATGTGAATTATCACTTTTGGAACTAAAATAAGTGTGTTTAGAGTCATTTTAATGCCTGAAATTGTTCGAAATAGAAGCTTCAAGTAGGAGAAAAAGTCTGAAAAAATGGCAATTTTGGTCACATTGAGGCTTTAAAAAGTAGTTATTCAACATGAGGCACAATCCAAATGACATTTTGAATCAATTTTTCGAAAGCCAAAAAAATCCATTTTCTGATGAAAAACGATGACCCGCGACCTGTCGAAATTTCTCCAGATGGTCAGAAATGGTAATTTTTTAATGTTTAATTTTTTGACTGTAAATGACTATTGCATATGAATTATCACTTTTGGAACTAAAAGAAGTGTGTTTAGAGTCATTTTAATGCCTGAAATTGGTCGAAATAGAAGCTTCTAGTAGGAGAAAAAGTCTGTAAGAATGGCAATTTTGGTCACATTGAGGCTTTAAAAAGTAGTTATTCAACATGAGGCACAATCCGAATGACATTTTGAATCAATTTTTCTAAAGTCCAAAAAATCCATTTTCTGATGAAAAACGATGACCCGCGACCTGTCGAAATTTCTCCAGATGGTCAGAAATGGTAATTTTTTAATGGTTCATTTTTTGACTGTAAATGACTATTGCATGTGAATTATCACTTTTGGAACTAAAATACGTGTGTTTAGAGTCCTTTTAATGCCTGAAATTGTTTGAAATAGAAGCTTCTAGTAGGAGAAAAAGTCTGTAAAAATGGCAATTTTGGTCACATTGAGGCTTTAAAAAGTAGTTATTCAACATGAGGCACAATCCAAATGACATTTTGAATCAATTTTTCGAAAGCCAAAAAAATCCATTTTCTGATGAAAAACGATGACCTGCGACCTGTCGAAATTTCTCCAGATGGTCAGAAAGGGTAATTTTTTAATGGTTCATTTTTTGACTGTAAATGACTATTGCATGTGAATTATCACTTTTGGAACTAAAATAAGTGTGTTTAGAGTCATTTTAATGCCTGAAATTGGTCGAAATAGAAGCTTCTAGTAGGAGAAAAAGTCTGTAAGAATGGCAATTTTGGTCACATTGAGGCTTTAAAAAGTAGTTATTCAACATGAGGCACAATCCAAATGATATTTTGAATCAATTTTTGTAAAGTCCAAAAAATCCATTTTCTGATGAAAAACGATGACCCGTGACCTGTCGAAATTTCCCCAGATGGTCAGAAATGGTAATTTTTTAATGTTTACATTTTTTTACTGTAAATGACTATTGCATGTGAATTATCACTTTTGGAACTAAAATAAGTGTGTTTAGAGTCATTTTAATGCCTGAAATTGGTCAAAATAGAAGCTTCTAGTAGGAGAAAAAGTCTGTAAAAATGGCAGTATTGGTCACATTGAGGCTTTAAAAAGTAGTTATTCAACATGAGGCACAATCCAAATGACATTTTGAATCAATTTTTCGAAAGCCAAAAAAATCCATTTTCTGATGAAAAACGATGACCTGCGACCTGTCGAAATTTCTCCAGATGGTCAGAAAGGGTAATTTTTTAATGGTTCATTTTTTGACTGTAAATGACTATTGCATGTGAATTATCACTTTTGGAACTAAAATACGTGTGTTTAGAGTCCTTTTAATGCCTGAAATTGTTTGAAATAGAAGCTTCTAGTAGGAGAAAAAGTCTGTAAAAATGGCAATTTTGGTCACATTGAGGCTTTAAAAAGTAGTTATTCAACATGAGGCACAATCCAAATGATATTTTGAATCAATTTTTCTAAAGTCCAAAAAATCCATTTTCTGATGAAAAACGATGACCAGTGACCTGTCGAAATTTCTCCAGATGGTCAGAAATGGTAATTTTTTAATGTTTTATTTTTTGACTGTAAATGACTATTGCATGTGAATTATCACTTTTGGAACTAAAATAAGTGTGTTTAGAGTCATTTTAATGCCTGAAATTGTTCGAAATAGAAGCTTCAAGTAGGAGAAAAAGTCTGCAAAAATGGCAATTTTGGTCACATTGAGGCTTTAAAAAGTAGTTATTCAACATGAGGCACAATCCAAATGATATTTTGAATCAATTTTTGTAAAGTCCAAAAAATCCATTTTCTGATGAAAAACGATGACCCGTGACCTGTCGAAATTTCCCCAGATGGTCAGAAATGGTAATTTTTTAATGTTTAAATTTTTTTACTGTAAATCACTATTGCATGTGAATTATCACTTTTGGAACTAAAATAAGTGTGTTTAGAGTCATTTTAATGCCTGAAATTGGTCAAAATAGAAGCTTCTAGTAGGAGAAAAAGTCTGTAAAAATGGCAGTATTGGTCACATTGAGGCTTTAAAAAGTAGTTATTCAACATGAGGCACAATCCAAATGACATTTTGAATCAATTTTTCGAAAGCCAAAAAAATCCATTTTCTGATGAAAAACGATGACCTGCGACCTGTCGAAATTTCTCCAGATGGTCAGAAAGGGTAATTTTTTAATGGTTCATTTTTTGACTGTAAATGACTATTGCATGTGAATTATCACTTTTGGAACTAAAATAAGTGTGTTTAGAGTCATTTTAATGCCTGAAATTGGTCGAAATAGAAGCTTCTAGTAGGAGAAAAAGTCTGTAAGAATGGCAATTTTGGTCACATTGAGGCTTTAAAAAGTAGTTATTCAACATGAGGCACAATCCAAATGATATTTTGAATCAATTTTTGTAAAGTCCAAAAAATCCATTTTCTGATGAAAAACGATGACCCGTGACCTGTCGAAATTTCTCTAGATGGTCAGAAATGGTAATTTTTTAATGTTTAATTTTTTGACTGTAAATGACTATCTCATGTGAATTATCACTTGTGGAACTAAAATAAGTGTGTTTAGAGTCATTTTAATGCCTGAAGTTGGTCGAAATAGAAGCTTCTAGTAGGAGAAAAAGTCTGTAAAAATGGCAATTTTGGTCACATCGAGGCTTTAAAAAGTAGTTATTCAACATGAGGCACAATCCAAATGATATTTTGAATCAGTTTTTCTAAAGTCCAAAAATCAATTTTCTGATGAAAAACGATGACCCGTGACCTGTTGAACTTTCTCCAGATGGTCAGAAATGGTAATTTTTTAATGTTTAATTTTTTGACTGTAAATGACTATCTCATGTGAATTATCACTTTTGGAACTAAAATAAGTGTGTTTAGAGTCATTTTAATGCCTGAAATTGGTCAAAATAGAAGCTTCTAGTAGGAGAAAAAGTCTGTAAAAATGGCAGTATTGGTCACATTGAGGCTTTAAAAAGTAGTTATTCAACATGAGGCACAATCCAAATGACATTTTGAATCAATTTTTCGAAAGCCAAAAAAATCCATTTTCTGATGAAAAACGATGACCTGCGACCTGTCGAAATTTCTCCAGATGGTCAGAAAGGGTAATTTTTTAATGGTTCATTTTTTGACTGTAAATGACTATTGCATGTGAATTATCACTTTTGGAACTAAAATATGTGTGTTTAGAGTCCTTTTAATGCCTGAAATTGTTTGAAATAGAAGCTTCTAGTAGGAGAAAAAGTCTGTAAAAATGCCAATATTGGTCACATTGAGGCTTTAAAAAGTAGTTATTCAACATGAGGCACAATCCAAATGACATTTTGAATCAATTTTTCGAAAGCCAAAAAAATCCATTTTCTGATGAAAAACGATGACCAGTGACCTGTCGAAATTTCTCCAGATGGTCAGAAATGGTAATTTTTTAATGTTTAATTTTTTGACTGTAAATGACTATCTCATGTGAATTATCACTTGTGGAACTAAAATAAGTGTGTTTAGAGTAATTTTAATGCCTGAAGTTGGTCGAAATAGAAGCTTCTAGTAGGAGAAAAAGTCTGTAAAAATGGCAATTTTGGTCACATCGAGGCTTTAAAAAGTAGTTATTCAACATGAGGCACAATCCAAATGATATTTTGAATCAGTTTTTCTAAAGTCCAAAAATCAATTTTCTGATGAAAAACGATGACCCGTGACCTGTTGAACTTTCTCCAGATGGTCAGAAATGGTAATTTTTTAATGTTTAATTTTTTGACTGTAAATGACTATTGCATGTGAATTATCACTTGTGGAACTAAAATAAGTGTGTTTAGAGTCGTTTTAATGCCTGAAATTAGTCATAATAGAAGCTTCAGAGAAGGAGAAAAAGTCCGTAAAAATGGCAATTTTGGTCACATTGAGGCTTTAAAAAGTAGTTATTCAACATGAGGCACAATCCAAATGATATTTTGAATCAGTTTTTCTAAAGTCGAAAAAATTAATTTTCTGATGAAAAACGATGACCTGTTGAACTTTCTCCAGATGGTCAGGAATGGTAATTTTTTAATGTTTAATTTTTTGACTGTAAATGACTATTGCATGTGAATTATCACTTGTGGAACTAAAATAAGTGTGTTTAGAGTCATTTTAATGCCTGAAGTTGGTCGAAATAGAAGCTTCTAGTAGGAGAAAAAGTCTGTAAAAATGGCAATTTTGGTCACATCGAGGCTTTAAAAAGTAGTTATTCAACATGAGGCACAATTCAAATGACATTTTGAATCAATTTTTCTAAAGTCCAAAAATCAATTTTCTGCTGAAAAACGATGACCCGTGACCTGTTGAACTTTCTCCAGATGGTCAGAAATGGTAATTTTTTAATGTTTAATTTTTTGACTGTAATGACAATTGTATATGAATTATCACTTTTGGAACTAAAAGAAGTGTGTTTAGAGTCATTTTAATGCCTGAAAATGGTTGAAATAGAAGCTTCTAGTAGGAGAAAAAGTCGGTAAAAATGGCAATTTTGGTCACATTGAGGCTTTAAAAAGTAGTTATTCAACATGAGGCTCAATCCAAATGACATTTTGAATCAATTTTTCTAAAGTCCAAAAAATCCATTTTCTGATGAAAAACGATGACCCGCGACCTGTCGAAATTTCTCCAGATGGTCAGAAATGGTAATTTTTTAATGTTTTATTTTTTGACTGTAAATGACTATTGCATGTGAATTATCACTTTTGGAACTAAAATAAGTGTGTTTAGAGTCATTTTAATGCCTGAAATTGTTCGAAATAGAAGCTTCTAGTAGGAGAAAAAGTCTGCAAAAATGGCAATTTTGGGTCACATTGAGGCTTTAAAAAGTAGTTATTCAACATGAGGCACAATCCAAATGATATTTTGAATCAATTTTTGTAAAGTCCAAAAAATCCATTTTCTGATGAAAAACGATGACCCGTGACCTGTCGAAATTTCTCTAGATGGTCAGAAATGGTAATTTTTTAATGTTTAATTTTTTGACTGTAAATGACTATTGCATGTGAATTATCACTTTTGGAACTAAAATAAGTGTGTTTAGAGTCATTTTAATGCCTGAAATTGTTCGAAATAGAAGCTTCTAGTAGGAGAAAAAGTCTGCAAAAATGGCAATTTTGGTCACATTGAGGCTTTAAAAAGTAGTTATTCAACACGAGGCACAATCCAAATGATATTTTGAATTAATTTTTGTAAAGTCCAAAAAATCCATTTTCTGATGAAAAACGATGACCCGTGACCTGTCGAAATTTCTCTAGATGGTCAGAAATGGTAATTTTTTAATGTTTAATTTTTTGACTGTAAATGACTATTGCATGTGAATTATCACTTTTGGAACTAAAATAAGTGTGTTTAGAGTCATTTTAATGCCTGAAATTGGTCGAGATAGAAGCTTCTGAGAAGGAGAAAAAGTCTGTAAAAATGGCAATTTTGGTCACATTGAGGCTTTAAAAAGTAGTCATTCATCATGAGGCACAATCCAAATGATATTTTGAATCAATTTTTCTAAAGTCGAAAAAATTAATTTTCTGATGAAAAACGATGACCCGTGACCTGTTGAACTTTCTCCAGATGGTCAGAAATGGTAATTTTTTAATGTTTAATTTTTTGACTGTAAATGACTATTGCATGTGAATTATCACTTTTGGAACTAAAATAAGTGTGTTTAGAGTCATTTTAATGCCTGAAATTGGTCGAAATAGAAGCTTCTAGTAGGAGAAAAAGTCTGTAAAAATGGCACTTTTGGTCACATTGAGGCTTTAAAAAGTAGTTATTCAACATGAGGCACAATCCAAATGACATTTTGAATCAATTTTTCTAAAGTCCAAAAAATCCATTTTCCGATGAAAAACGATGACCCGCGACCTGTTGAAATTTCTCCAGATGGTCAGAAATGGTAATTTTTTAATGTTTAATTTTTTGACTGTAAATGACTATTGCATATGAATTATCACTTTTGGAACTAAAAGAAGTGTGTTTAGAGTCATTTTAATGCCTGAAATTGGTCGAAATAGAAGCTTCTAGTAGGAGAAAAAGTCTGTAAGAATGGCAATTTTGGTCACATTGAGGCTTTAAAAAGTAGTTATTCAACATGAGGCACAATCCGAATGACATTTTGAATCAATTTTTCTAAAGTCCAAAAAATCAATTTTCTGATGAAAAACGATGACCCGCGACCTGTCGAAATTTCTCCAGATGGTCAGAAATGGTAATTTTTTAATGGTTCATTTTTTGACTGTAAATGACTATTGCATGTGAATTATCACTTTTGGAACTAAAATACGTGTGTTTAGAGTCCTTTTAATGCCTGAAATTGTTTGAAATAGAAGCTTCTAGTAGGAGAAAAAGTCTGTAAAAATGGCAATTTTGGTCACATTGAGGCTTTAAAAAGTAGTTATTCAACATGAGGCACAATCCAAATGATATTTTGAATCAATTTTTCTAAAGTCCAAAAAATCCATTTTCTGATGAAAAACGATGACCAGTGACCTGTCGAAATTTCTCCAGATGGTCAGAAATGGTAATTTTTTATTGTTTTATTTTTTGACTGTAAATGACTATTGCATGTGAATTATCACTTTTGGAACTAAAAGAAGTGTGTTTAGAGTCATTTTAATGCCTGAAATTGGTCGAAATAGAAGCTTCTAGTAGGAGAAAAAGTCTGTAAGAATGGCAATTTTGGTCACATTGAGGCTTTAAAAAGTAGTTATTCAACATGAGGCACAATCCGAATGACATTTTGAATCAATTTTTCTAAAGTCCAAAAAATCCATTTTCTGATGAAAAACGATGACCCGCGACCTGTCGAAATTTCTCCAGATGGTCAGAAATGGTAATTTTTTAATGGTTCATTTTTTGACTGTAAATGACTATTGCATGTGAATTATCACTTTTGGAACTAAAATACGTGTGTTTAGAGTCCTTTTAATGCCTGAAATTGTTTGAAATAGAAGCTTCTAGTAGGAGAAAAAGTCTGTAAAAATGGCAATTTTGGTCACATTGAGGCTTTAAAAAGTAGTTATTCAACATGAGGCACAATCCAAATGACATTTTGAATCAATTTTTCGAAAGCCAAAAAAATCCATTTTCTGATGAAAAACGATGACCTGCGACCTGTCGAAATTTCTCCAGATGGTCAGAAAGGGTAATTTTTTAATGGTTCATTTTTTGACTGTAAATGACTATTGCATGTGAATTATCACTTTTGGAACTAAAATAAGTGTGTTTAGAGTCATTTTAATGCCTGAAATTGGTCGAAATAGAAGCTTCTAGTAGGAGAAAAAGTCTGTAAGAATGGCAATTTTGGTCACATTGAGGCTTTAAAAAGTAGTTATTCAACATGAGGCACAATCCAAATGATATTTTGAATCAATTTTTGTAAAGTCCAAAAAATCCATTTTCTGATGAAAAACGATGACCCGTGACCTGTCGAAATTTCCCCAGATGGTCAGAAATGGTAATTTTTTAATGTTTACATTTTTTTACTGTAAATGACTATTGCATGTGAATTATCACTTTTGGAACTAAAATAAGTGTGTTTAGAGTCATTTTAATGCCTGAAATTGGTCAAAATAGAAGCTTCTAGTAGGAGAAAAAGTCTGTAAAAATGGCAGTATTGGTCACATTGAGGCTTTAAAAAGTAGTTATTCAACATGAGGCACAATCCAAATGACATTTTGAATCAATTTTTCGAAAGCCAAAAAAATCCATTTTCTGATGAAAAACGATGACCTGCGACCTGTCAAGTTTCTCCAGATGGTCAGAAAGGGTAATTTTTTAATGGTTCATTTTTTGACTGTAAATGACTATTGCATGTGAATTATCACTTTTGGAACTAAAATACGTGTGTTTAGAGTCCTTTTAATGCCTGAAATTGTTTGAAATAGAAGCTTCTAGTAGGAGAAAAAGTCTGTAAAAATGGCAATTTTGGTCACATTGAGGCTTTAAAAAGTAGTTATTCAACATGAGGCACAATCCAAATGATATTTTGAATCAATTTTTCTAAAGTCCAAAAAATCCATTTTCTGATGAAAAACGATGACCAGTGACCTGTCGAAATTTCTCCAGATGGTCAGAAATGGTAATTTTTTAATGTTTTATTTTTTGACTGTAAATGACTATTGCATGTGAATTATCACTTTTGGAACTAAAATAAGTGTGTTTAGAGTCATTTTAATGCCTGAAATTGTTCGAAATAGAAGCTTCAAGTAGGAGAAAAAGTCTGCAAAAATGGCAATTTTGGTCACATTGAGGCTTTAAAAAGTAGTTATTCAACATGAGGCACAATCCAAATGATATTTTGAATCAATTTTTGTAAAGTCCAAAAAATCCATTTTCTGATGAAAAACGATGACCCGTGACCTGTCGAAATTTCCCCAGATGGTCAGAAATGGTAATTTTTTAATGTTTAAATTTTTTTACTGTAAATCACTATTGCATGTGAATTATCACTTTTGGAACTAAAATAAGTGTGTTTAGAGTCATTTTAATGCCTGAAATTGGTCAAAATAGAAGCTTCTAGTAGGAGAAAAAGTCTGTAAAAATGGCAGTATTGGTCACATTGAGGCTTTAAAAAGTAGTTATTCAACATGAGGCACAATCCAAATGACATTTTGA
Organism: Triturus cristatus; assembly: GCF_964204655.1. Lineage (NCBI taxonomy): Eukaryota > Metazoa > Chordata > Amphibia > Caudata > Salamandridae > Triturus > Triturus cristatus. Next base: position 136,808,582 of record NC_140588.1, read on the forward strand.
ATCAATTTTTGGAAAGCCAAAAAAATCCATTTTCTGATGAAAAACGATGACCTGCGACCTGTCGAAATTTCTCCAGATGGTCAGAAAGGGTAATTTTTTAATGGTTCATTTTTTGACTGTAAATGACTATTGCATGTGAATTATCACTTTTGGAACTAAAATAAGTGTGTTTAGAGTCATTTTAATGCCTGAAATTGGTCGAAATAGAAGCTTCTAGTAGGAGAAAAAGTCTGTAAGAATGGCAATTTTGGTCACATTGAGGCTTTAAAAAGTAGTTATTCAACATGAGGCACAATCCAAATGATATTTTGAATCAATTTTTGTAAAGTCCAAAAAATCCATTTTCTGATGAAAAACGATGACCCGTGACCTGTCGAAATTTCTCTAGATGGTCAGAAATGGTAATTTTTTAATGTTTTATTTTTTGACTGTAAATGACTATCTCATGTGAATTATCACTTGTGGAACTAAAATAAGTGTGTTTAGAGTCATTTTAATGCCTGAAGTTGGTCGAAATAGAAGCTTCTAGTAGGAGAAAAAGTCTGTAAAAATGGCAATTTTGGTCACATCGAGGCTTTAAAAAGTAGTTATTCAACATGAGGCACAATCCAAATGATATTTTGAATCAGTTTTTCTAAAGTCCAAAAATCAATTTTCTGATGAAAAACGATGACCCGTGACCTGTTGAACTTTCTCCAGATGGTCAGAAATGGTAATTTTTTAATGTTTAATTTTTTGACTGTAAATGACTATTGCATGTGAATTATCACTTTTGGAACTAAAATAAGTGTGTTTAGAGTCATTTTAATGCCTGAAATTGGTCAAAATAGAAGCTTCTAGTAGGAGAAAAAGTCTGTAAAAATGGCAGTATTGGTCACATTGAGGCTTTAAAAAGTAGTTATTCAACATGAGGCACAATCCAAATGACATTTTGAATCAATTTTTCGAAAGCCAAAAAAATCCATTTTCTGATGAAAAACGATGACCTGCGACCTGTCGAAATTTCTCCAGATGGTCAGAAAGGGTAATTTTTTAATGGTTCATTTTTTGACTGTAAATGACTATTGCATGTGAATTATCACTTTTGGAACTAAAATATGTGTGTTTAGAGTCCTTTTAATGCCTGAAATTGTTTGAAATAGAAGCTTCTAGTAGGAGAAAAAGTCTGTAAAAATGCCAATATTGGTCACATTGAGGCTTTAAAAAGTAGTTATTCAACATGAGGCACAATCCAAATGACATTTTGAATCAATTTTTCGAAAGCCAAAAAAATCCATTTTCTGATGAAAAACGATGACCAGTGACCTGTCGAAATTTCTCCAGATGGTCAGAAATGGTAATTTTTTAATGTTTAATTTTTTGACTGTAAATGACTATCTCATGTGAATTATCACTTGTGGAACTAAAATAAGTGTGTTTAGAGTAATTTTAATGCCTGAAGTTGGTCGAAATAGAAGCTTCTAGTAGGAGAAAAAGTCTGTAAAAATGGCAATTTTGGTCACATCGAGGCTTTAAAAAGTAGTTATTCAACATGAGGCACAATCCAAATGATATTTTGAATCAGTTTTTCTAAAGTCCAAAAATCAATTTTCTGATGAAAAACGATGACCCGTGACCTGTTGAACTTTCTCCAGATGGTCAGAAATGGTAATTTTTTAATGTTTAATTTTTTGACTGTAAATGACTATTGCATGTGAATTATCACTTGTGGAACTAAAATAAGTGTGTTTAGAGTCGTTTTAATGCCTGAAATTAGTCATAATAGAAGCTTCAGAGAAGGAGAAAAAGTCCGTAAAAATGGCAATTTTGGTCACATTGAGGCTTTAAAAAGTAGTTATTCAACATGAGGCACAATCCAAATGATATTTTGAATCAGTTTTTCTAAAGTCGAAAAAATTAATTTTCTGATGAAAAACGATGACCTGTTGAACTTTCTCCAGATGGTCAGGAATGGTAATTTTTTAATGTTTAATTTTTTGACTGTAAATGACTATTGCATGTGAATTATCACTTGTGGAACTAAAATAAGTGTGTTTAGAGTCATTTTAATGCCTGAAGTTGGTCGAAATAGAAGCTTCTAGTAGGAGAAAAAGTCTGTAAAAATGGCAATTTTGGTCACATCGAGGCTTTAAAAAGTAGTTATTCAACATGAGGCACAATTCAAATGACATTTTGAATCAATTTTTCTAAAGTCCAAAAATCAATTTTCTGCTGAAAAACGATGACCCGTGACCTGTTGAACTTTCTCCAGATGGTCAGAAATGGTAATTTTTTAATGTTTAATTTTTTGACTGTAATGACAATTGTATATGAATTATCACTTTTGGAACTAAAAGAAGTGTGTTTAGAGTCATTTTAATGCCTGAAAATGGTTGAAATAGAAGCTTCTAGTAGGAGAAAAAGTCGGTAAAAATGGCAATTTTGGTCACATTGAGGCTTTAAAAAGTAGTTATTCAACATGAGGCTCAATCCAAATGACATTTTGAATCAATTTTTCTAAAGTCCAAAAAATCCATTTTCTGATGAAAAACGATGACCCGCGACCTGTCGAAATTTCTCCAGATGGTCAGAAATGGTAATTTTTTAATGTTTTATTTTTTGACTGTAAATGACTATTGCATGTGAATTATCACTTTTGGAACTAAAATAAGTGTGTTTAGAGTCATTTTAATGCCTGAAATTGTTCGAAATAGAAGCTTCTAGTAGGAGAAAAAGTCTGCAAAAATGGCAATTTTGGTCACATTGAGGCTTTAAAAAGTAGTTATTCAACATGAGGCACAATCCAAATGATATTTTGAATCAATTTTTGTAAAGTCCAAAAAATCCATTTTCTGATGAAAAACGATGACCCGTGACCTGTCGAAATTTCTCTAGATGGTCAGAAATGGTAATTTTTTAATGTTTAATTTTTTGACTGTAAATGACTATTGCATGTGAATTATCACTTTTGGAACTAAAATAAGTGTGTTTAGAGTCATTTTAATGCCTGAAATTGTTCGAAATAGAAGCTTCTAGTAGGAGAAAAAGTCTGCAAAAATGGCAATTTTGGTCACATTGAGGCTTTAAAAAGTAGTTATTCAACATGAGGCACAATCCAAATGATATTTTGAATTAATTTTTGTAAAGTCCAAAAAATCCATTTTCTGATGAAAAACGATGACCCGTGACCTGTCGAAATTTCTCTAGATGGTCAGAAATGGTAATTTTTTAATGTTTAATTTTTTGACTGTAAATGACTATTGCATGTGAATTATCACTTTTGGAACTAAAATAAGTGTGTTTAGAGTCATTTTAATGCCTGAAATTGGTCGAGATAGAAGCTTCTGAGAAGGAGAAAAAGTCTGTAAAAATGGCAATTTTGGTCACATTGAGGCTTTAAAAAGTAGTCATTCATCATGAGGCACAATCCAAATGATATTTTGAATCAATTTTTCTAAAGTCGAAAAAATTAATTTTCTGATGAAAAACGATGACCCGTGACCTGTTGAACTTTCTCCAGATGGTCAGAAATGGTAATTTTTTAATGTTTAATTTTTTGACTGTAAATGACTATTGCATGTGAATTATCACTTTTGGAACTAAAATAAGTGTGTTTAGAGTCATTTTAATGCCTGAAATTGGTCGAAATAGAAGCTTCTAGTAGGAGAAAAAGTCTGTAAAAATGGCACTTTTGGTCACATTGAGGCTTTAAAAAGTAGTTATTCAACATGAGGCACAATCCAAATGACATTTTGAATCAATTTTTCTAAAGTCCAAAAAATCCATTTTCCGATGAAAAACGATGACCCGCGACCTGTCGAAATTTCTCCAGATGGTCAGAAATGGTAATTTTTTAATGTTTAATTTTTTGACTGTAAATGACTATTGCATATGAATTATCACTTTTGGAACTAAAAGAAGTGTGTTTAGAGTCATTTTAATGCCTGAAATTGGTCGAAATAGAAGCTTCTAGTAGGAGAAAAAGTCTGTAAGAATGGCAATTTTGGTCACATTGAGGCTTTAAAAAGTAGTTATTCAACATGAGGCACAATCCGAATGACATTTTGAATCAATTTTTCTAAAGTCCAAAAAATCAATTTTCTGATGAAAAACGATGACCCGCGACCTGTCGAAATTTCTCCAGATGGTCAGAAATGGTAATTTTTTAATGGTTCATTTTTTGACTGTAAATGACTATTGCATGTGAATTATCACTTTTGGAACTAAAATACGTGTGTTTAGAGTCCTTTTAATGCCTGAAATTGTTTGAAATAGAAGCTTCTAGTAGGAGAAAAAGTCTGTAAAAATGGCAATTTTGGTCACATTGAGGCTTTAAAAAGTAGTTATTCAACATGAGGCACAATCCAAATGATATTTTGAATCAATTTTTCTAAAGTCCAAAAAATCCATTTTCTGATGAAAAACGATGACCAGTGACCTGTCGAAATTTCTCCAGATGGTCAGAAATGGTAATTTTTTATTGTTTTATTTTTTGACTGTAAATGACTATTGCATGTGAATTATCACTTTTGGAACTAAAATAAGTGTGTTTAGAGTCATTTTAATGCCTGAAATTGTTCGAAATAGAAGCTTCAAGTAGGAGAAAAAGTCTGCAAAAATGGCAATTTTGGTCACATTGAGGCTTTAAAAAGTAGTTATTCAACATGAGGCACAATCCAAATGATATTTTGAATCAATTTTTGTAAAGTCCAAAAAATCCATTTTCTGATGAAAAACGATGACCCGTGACCTGTCGAAATTTCCCCAGATGGTCAGAAATGGTAATTTTTTAATGTTTAAATTTTTTTACTGTAAATGACTATTGCATGTGAATTATCACTTTTGGAACTAAAATAAGTGTGTTTAGAGTCATTTTAATGCCTGAAATTGGTCAAAATAGAAGCTTCTAGTAGGAGAAAAAGTCTGTAAAAATGGCAGTATTGGTCACATTGAGGCTTTAAAAAGTAGTTATTCAACATGAGGCACAATCCAAATGACATTTAAATCAATTTTTCGAAAGCCAAAAAAATCCATTTTCTGATGAAAAACGATGACCTGCGACCTGTCGAAATTTCTCCAGATGGTCAGAAAGGGTAATTTTTTAATGGTTCATTTTTTGACTGTAAATGACTATTGCATGTGAATTATCACTTTTGGAACTAAAATACGTGTGTTTAGAGTCCTTTTAATGCCTGAAATTGTTTGAAATAGAAGCTTCTAGTAGGAGAAAAAGTCTGTAAAAATGCCAATATTGGTCACATTGAGGCTTTAAAAAGTAGTTATTCAACATGAGGCACAATCCAAATGACATTTTGAATCAATTTTTCGAAAGCCAAAAAAATCCATTTTCTGATGAAAAACGATGACCAGTGACCTGTCGAAATTTCTCCAGATGGTCAGAAATGGTAATTTTTTAATGTTTAATTTTTTGACTGTAAATGACTATCTCATGTGAATTATCACTTGTGGAACTAAAATAAGTGTGTTTAGAGTCATTTTAATGCCTGAAGTTGGTCGAAATAGAAGCTTCTAGTAGGAGAAAAAGTCTGTAAAAATGGCAATTTTGGTCACATCGAGGCTTTAAAAAGTAGTTATTCAACATGAGGCACAATCCAAATGATATTTTGAATCAGTTTTTCTAAAGTCCAAAAATCAATTTTCTGATGAAAAACGATGACCCGTGACCTGTTGAACTTTCTCCAGATGGTCAGAAATGGTAATTTTTTAATGTTTAATTTTTTGACTGTAAATGACTATTGCATGTGAATTATCACTTTTGGAACTAAAATAAGTGTGTTTAGAGTCATTTTAATGCCTGAAATTGGTCAAAATAGAAGCTTCTAGTAGGAGAAAAAGTCTGTAAAAATGGCAGTATTGGTCACATTGAGGCTTTAAAAAGTAGTTATTCAACATGAGGCACAATCCAAATGACATTTTGAATCAATTTTTCGAAAGCCAAAAAAATCCATTTTCTGATGAAAAACGATGACCTGCGACCTGTCGAAATTTCTCCAGATGGTCAGAAAGGGTAATTTTTTAATGGTTCATTTTTTGACTGTAAATGACTATTGAATGTGAATTATCACTTTTGGAACTAAAATATGTGTGTTTAGAGTCCTTTTAATGCCTGAAATTGTTTGAAATAGAAGCTTCTAGTAGGAGAAAAAGTCTGTAAAAATGCCAATATTGGTCACATTGAGGCTTTAAAAAGTAGTTATTCAACATGAGGCACAATCCAAATGACATTTTGAATCAATTTTTCGAAAGCCAAAAAAATCCATTTTCTGATGAAAAACGATGACCAGTGACCTGTCGAAATTTCTCCAGATGGTCAGAAATGGTAATTTTTTAATGTTTAATTTTTTGACTGTAAATGACTATCTCATGTGAATTATCACTTGTGGAACTAAAATAAGTGTGTTTAGAGTAATTTTAATGCCTGAAGTTGGTCGAAATAGAAGCTTCTAGTAGGAGAAAAAGTCTGTAAAAATGGCAATTTTGGTCACATCGAGGCTTTAAAAAGTAGTTATTCAACATGAGGCACAATCCAAATGATATTTTGAATCAGTTTTTCTAAAGTCCAAAAATCAATTTTCTGATGAAAAACGATGACCCGTGACCTGTTGAACTTTCTCCAGATGGTCAGAAATGGTAATTTTTTAATGTTTAATTTTTTGACTGTAAATGACTATTGCATGTGAATTATCACTTGTGGAACTAAAATAAGTGTGTTTAGAGTCGTTTTAATGCCTGAAATTAGTCATAATAGAAGCTTCAGAGAAGGAGAAAAAGTCCGTAAAAATGGCAATTTTGGTCACATTGAGGCTTTAAAAAGTAGTTATTCAACATGAGGCACAATCCAAATGATATTTTGAATCAGTTTTTCTAAAGTCGAAAAAATTAATTTTCTGATGAAAAACGATGACCTGTTGAACTTTCTCCAGATGGTCAGGAATGGTAATTTTTTAATGTTTAATTTTTTGACTGTAAATGACTATTGCATGTGAATTATCACTTGTGGAACTAAAATAAGTGTGTTTAGAGTCATTTTAATGCCTGAAGTTGGTCGAAATAGAAGCTTCTAGTAGGAGAAAAAGTCTGTAAAAATGGCAATTTTGGTCACATCGAGGCTTTAAAAAGTAGTTATTCAACATGAGGCACAATTCAAATGACATTTTGAATCAATTTTTCTAAAGTCCAAAAATCAATTTTCTGCTGAAAAACGATGACCCGTGACCTGTTGAACTTTCTCCAGATGGTCAGAAATGGTAATTTTTTAATGTTTAATTTTTTGACTGTAATGACAATTGTATATGAATTATCACTTTTGGAACTAAAAGAAGTGTGTTTAGAGTCATTTTAATGCCTGAAAATGGTTGAAATAGAAGCTTCTAGTAGGAGAAAAAGTCGGTAAAAATGGCAATTTTGGTCACATTGAGGCTTTAAAAAGTAGTTATTCAACATGAGGCTCAATCCAAATGACATTTTGAATCAATTTTTCTAAAGTCCAAAAAATCCATTTTCTGATGAAAAACGATGACCCGCGACCTGTCGAAATTTCTCCAGATGGTCAGAAATGGTAATTTTTTAATGTTTTATTTTTTGACTGTAAATGACTATTGCATGTGAATTATCACTTTTGGAACTAAAATAAGTGTGTTTAGAGTCATTTTAATGCCTGAAATTGTTCGAAATAGAAGCTTCTAGTAGGAGAAAAAGTCTGCAAAAATGGCAATTTTGGTCACATTGAGGCTTTAAAAAGTAGTTATTCAACATGAGGCACAATCCAAATGATATTTTGAATCAATTTTTGTAAAGTCCAAAAAATCCATTTTCTGATGAAAAACGATGACCCGTGACCTGTCGAAATTTCTCTAGATGGTCAGAAATGGTAATTTTTTAATGTTTAATTTTTTGACTGTAAATGACTATTGCATGTGAATTATCACTTTTGGAACTAAAATAAGTGTGTTTAGAGTCATTTTAATGCCTGAAATTGTTCGAAATAGAAGCTTCTAGTAGGAGAAAAAGTCTGCAAAAATGGCAATTTTGGTCACATTGAGGCTTTAAAAAGTAGTTATTCAACATGAGGCACAATCCAAATGATATTTTGAATTAATTTTTGTAAAGTCCAAAAAATCCATTTTCTGATGAAAAACGATGACCCGTGACCTGTCGAAATTTCTCTAGATGGTCAGAAATGGTAATTTTTTAATGTTTAATTTTTTGACTGTAAATGACTATTGCATGTGAATTATCACTTTTGGAACTAAAATAAGTGTGTTTAGAGTCATTTTAATGCCTGAAATTGGTCGAGATAGAAGCTTCTGAGAAGGAGAAAAAGTCTGTAAAAATGGCAATTTTGGTCACATTGAGGCTTTAAAAAGTAGTCATTCATCATGAGGCACAATCCAAATGATATTTTGAATCAATTTTTCTAAAGTCGAAAAAATTAATTTTCTGATGAAAAACGATGACCCGTGACCTGTTGAACTTTCTCCAGATGGTCAGAAATGGTAATTTTTTAATGTTTAATTTTTTGACTGTAAATGACTATTGCATGTGAATTATCACTTTTGGAACTAAAATAAGTGTGTTTAGAGTCATTTTAATGCCTGAAATTGGTCGAAATAGAAGCTTCTAGTAGGAGAAAAAGTCTGTAAAAATGGCACTTTTGGTCACATTGAGGCTTTAAAAAGTAGTTATTCAACATGAGGCACAATCCAAATGACATTTTGAATCAATTTTTCTAAAGTCCAAAAAATCCATTTTCCGATGAAAAACGATGACCCGCGACCTGTCGAAATTTCTCCAGATGGTCAGAAATGGTAATTTTTTAATGTTTAATTTTTTGACTGTAAATGACTATTGCATATGAATTATCACTTTTGGAACTAAAAGAAGTGTGTTTAGAGTCATTTTAATGCCTGAAATTGGTCGAAATAGAAGCTTCTAGTAGGAGAAAAAGTCTGTAAGAATGGCAATTTTGGTCACATTGAGGCTTTAAAAAGTAGTTATTCAACATGAGGCACAATCCGAATGACATTTTGAATCAATTTTTCTAAAGTCCAAAAAATCAATTTTCTGATGAAAAACGATGACCCGCGACCTGTCGAAATTTCTCCAGATGGTCAGAAATGGTAATTTTTTAATGGTTCATTTTTTGACTGTAAATGACTATTGCATGTGAATTATCACTTTTGGAACTAAAATACGTGTGTTTAGAGTCCTTTTAATGCCTGAAATTGTTTGAAATAGAAGCTTCTAGTAGGAGAAAAAGTCTGTAAAAATGGCAATTTTGGTCACATTGAGGCTTTAAAAAGTAGTTATTCAACATGAGGCACAATCCAAATGATATTTTGAATCAATTTTTCTAAAGTCCAAAAAATCCATTTTCTGATGAAAAACGATGACCAGTGACCTGTCGAAATTTCTCCAGATGGTCAGAAATGGTAATTTTTTATTGTTTTATTTTTTGACTGTAAATGACTATTGCATGTGAATTATCACTTTTGGAACTAAAATAAGTGTGTTTAGAGTCATTTTAATGCCTGAAATTGTTCGAAATAGAAGCTTCAAGTAGGAGAAAAAGTCTGCAAAAATGGCAATTTTGGTCACATTGAGGCTTTAAAAAGTAGTTATTCAACATGAGGCACAATCCAAATGATATTTTGAATCAATTTTTGTAAAGTCCAAAAAATCCATTTTCTGATGAAAAACGATGACCCGTGACCTGTCGAAATTTCCCCAGATGGTCAGAAATGGTAATTTTTTAATGTTTAAATTTTTTTACTGTAAATGACTATTGCATGTGAATTATCACTTTTGGAACTAAAATAAGTGTGTTTAGAGTCATTTTAATGCCTGAAATTGGTCAAAATAGAAGCTTCTAGTAGGAGAAAAAGTCTGTAAAAATGGCAGTATTGGTCACATTGAGGCTTTAAAAAGTAGTTATTCAACATGAGGCACAATCCAAATGACATTTAAATCAATTTTTCGAAAGCCAAAAAAATCCATTTTCTGATGAAAAACGATGACCTGCGACCTGTCGAAATTTCTCCAGATGGTCAGAAAGGGTAATTTTTTAATGGTTCATTTTTTGACTGTAAATGACTATTGCATGTGAATTATCACTTTTGGAACTAAAATACGTGTGTTTAGAGTCCTTTTAATGCCTGAAATTGTTTGAAATAGAAGCTTCTAGTAGGAGAAAAAGTCTGTAAAAATGCCAATATTGGTCACATTGAGGCTTTAAAAAGTAGTTATTCAACATGAGGCACAATCCAAATGACATTTTGAATCAATTTTTCGAAAGCCAAAAAAATCCATTTTCTGATGAAAAACGATGACCAGTGACCTGTCGAAATTTCTCCAGATGGTCAGAAATGGTAATTTTTTAATGTTTAATTTTTTGACTGTAAATGACTATCTCATGTGAATTATCACTTGTGGAACTAAAATAAGTGTGTTTAGAGTCATTTTAATGCCTGAAGTTGGTCGAAATAGAAGCTTCTAGTAGGAGAAAAAGTCTGTAAAAATGGCAATTTTGGTCACATCGAGGCTTTAAAAAGTAGTTATTCAACATGAGGCACAATCCAAATGATATTTTGAATCAGTTTTTCTAAAGTCCAAAAATCAATTTTCTGATGAAAAACGATGACCCGTGACCTGTTGAACTTTCTCCAGATGGTCAGAAATGGTAATTTTTTAATGTTTAATTTTTTGACTGTAAATGACTATTGCATGTGAATTATCACTTTTGGAACTAAAATAAGTGTGTTTAGAGTCATTTTAATGCCTGAAATTGGTCAAAATAGAAGCTTCTAGTAGGAGAAAAAGTCTGTAAAAATGGCAGTATTGGTCACATTGAGGCTTTAAAAAGTAGTTATTCAACATGAGGCACAATCCAAATGACATTTTGAATCAATTTTTCGAAAGCCAAAAAAATCCATTTTCTGATGAAAAACGATGACCTGCGACCTGTCGAAATTTCTCCAGATGGTCAGAAAGGGTAATTTTTTAATGGTTCATTTTTTGACTGTAAATGACTATTGAATGTGAATTATCACTTTTGGAACTAAAATATGTGTGTTTAGAGTCCTTTTAATGCCTGAAATTGTTTGAAATAGAAGCTTCTAGTAGGAGAAAAAGTCTGTAAAAATGCCAATATTGGTCACATTGAGGCTTTAAAAAGTAGTTATTCAACATGAGGCACAATCCAAATGACATTTTGAATCAATTTTTCGAAAGCCAAAAAAATCCATTTTCTGATGAAAAACGATGACCAGTGACCTGTCGAAATTTCTCCAGATGGTCAGAAATGGTAATTTTTTAATGTTTAATTTTTTGACTGTAAATGACTATCTCATGTGAATTATCACTTGTGGAACTAAAATAAGTGTGTTTAGAGTAATTTTAATGCCTGAAGTTGGTCGAAATAGAAGCTTCTAGTAGGAGAAAAAGTCTGTAAAAATGGCAATTTTGGTCACATCGAGGCTTTAAAAAGTAGTTATTCAACATGAGGCACAATCCAAATGATATTTTGAATCAGTTTTTCTAAAGTCCAAAAATCAATTTTCTGATGAAAAACGATGACCCGTGACCTGTTGAACTTTCTCCAGATGGTCAGAAATGGTAATTTTTTAATGTTTAATTTTTTGACTGTAAATGACTATTGCATGTGAATTATCACTTGTGGAACTAAAATAAGTGTGTTTAGAGTCGTTTTAATGCCTGAAATTAGTCATAATAGAAGCTTCAGAGAAGGAGAAAAAGTCCGTAAAAATGGCAATTTTGGTCACATTGAGGCTTTAAAAAGTAGTTATTCAACATGAGGCACAATCCAAATGATATTTTGAATCAGTTTTTCTAAAGTCGAAAAAATTAATTTTCTGATGAAAAACGATGACCTGTTGAACTTTCTCCAGATGGTCAGGAATGGTAATTTTTTAATGTTTAATTTTTTGACTGTAAATGACTATTGCATGTGAATTATCACTTGTGGAACTAAAATAAGTGTGTTTAGAGTCATTTTAATGCCTGAAGTTGGTCGAAATAGAAGCTTCTAGTAGGAGAAAAAGTCTGTAAAAATGGCAATTTTGGTCACATCGAGGCTTTAAAAAGTAGTTATTCAACATGAGGCACAATTCAAATGACATTTTGAATCAATTTTTCTAAAGTCCAAAAATCAATTTTCTGCTGAAAAACGATGACCCGTGACCTGTTGAACTTTCTCCAGATGGTCAGAAATGGTAATTTTTTAATGTTTAATTTTTTGACTGTAATGACAATTGTATATGAATTATCACTTTTGGAACTAAAAGAAGTGTGTTTAGAGTCATTTTAATGCCTGAAAATGGTTGAAATAGAAGCTTCTAGTAGGAGAAAAAGTCGGTAAAAATGGCAATTTTGGTCACATTGAGGCTTTAAAAAGTAGTTATTCAACATGAGGCTCAATCCAAATGACATTTTGAATCAATTTTTCTAAAGTCCAAAAAATCCATTTTCTGATGAAAAACGATGACCCGCGACCTGTCGAAATTTCTCCAGATGGTCAGAAATGGTAATTTTTTAATGTTTTATTTTTTGACTGTAAATGACTATTGCATGTGAATTATCACTTTTGGAACTAAAATAAGTGTGTTTAGAGTCATTTTAATGCCTGAAATTGTTCGAAATAGAAGCTTCTAGTAGGAGAAAAAGTCTGCAAAAATGGCAATTTTGGTCACATTGAGGCTTTAAAAAGTAGTTATTCAACATGAGGCACAATCCAAATGATATTTTGAATCAATTTTTGTAAAGTCCAAAAAATCCATTTTCTGATGAAAAACGATGACCCGTGACCTGTCGAAATTTCTCTAGATGGTCAGAAATGGTAATTTTTTAATGTTTAATTTTTTGACTGTAAATGACTATTGCATGTGAATTATCACTTTTGGAACTAAAATAAGTGTGTTTAGAGTCATTTTAATGCCTGAAATTGTTCGAAATAGAAGCTTCTAGTAGGAGAAAAAGTCTGCAAAAATGGCAATTTTGGTCACATTGAGGCTTTAAAAAGTAGTTATTCAACATGAGGCACAATCCAAATGATATTTTGAATTAATTTTTGTAAAGTCCAAAAAATCCATTTTCTGATGAAAAACGATGACCCGTGACCTGTCGAAATTTCTCTAGATGGTCAGAAATGGTAATTTTTTAATGTTTAATTTTTTGACTGTAAATGACTATTGCATGTGAATTATCACTTTTGGAACTAAAATAAGTGTGTTTAGAGTCATTTTAATGCCTGAAATTGGTCGAGATAGAAGCTTCTGAGAAGGAGAAAAAGTCTGTAAAAATGGCAATTTTGGTCACATTGAGGCTTTAAAAAGTAGTCATTCATCATGAGGCACAATCCAAATGATATTTTGAATCAATTTTTCTAAAGTCGAAAAAATTAATTTTCTGATGAAAAACGATGACCCGTGACCTGTTGAACTTTCTCCAGATGGTCAGAAATGGTAATTTTTTAATGTTTAATTTTTTGACTGTAAATGACTATTGCATGTGAATTATCACTTTTGGAACTAAAATAAGTGTGTTTAGAGTCATTTTAATGCCTGAAATTGGTCGAAATAGAAGCTTCTAGTAGGAGAAAAAGTCTGTAAAAATGGCACTTTTGGTCACATTGAGGCTTTAAAAAGTAGTTATTCAACATGAGGCACAATCCAAATGACATTTTGAATCAATTTTTCTAAAGTCCAAAAAATCCATTTTCCGATGAAAAACGATGACCCGCGACCTGTCGAAATTTCTCCAGATGGTCAGAAATGGTAATTTTTTAATGTTTAATTTTTTGACTGTAAATGACTATTGCATATGAATTATCACTTTTGGAACTAAAAGAAGTGTGTTTAGAGTCATTTTAATGCCTGAAATTGGTCGAAATAGAAGCTTCTAGTAGGAGAAAAAGTCTGTAAGAATGGCAATTTTGGTCACATTGAGGCTTTAAAAAGTAGTTATTCAACATGAGGCACAATCCGAATGACATTTTGAATCAATTTTTCTAAAGTCCAAAAAATCAATTTTCTGATGAAAAACGATGACCCGCGACCTGTCGAAATTTCTCCAGATGGTCAGAAATGGTAATTTTTTAATGGTTCATTTTTTGACTGTAAATGACTATTGCATGTGAATTATCACTTTTGGAACTAAAATACGTGTGTTTAGAGTCCTTTTAATGCCTGAAATTGTTTGAAATAGAAGCTTCTAGTAGGAGAAAAAGTCTGTAAAAATGGCAATTTTGGTCACATTGAGGCTTTAAAAAGTAGTTATTCAACATGAGGCACAATCCAAATGATATTTTGAATCAATTTTTCTAAAGTCCAAAAAATCCATTTTCTGATGAAAAACGATGACCAGTGACCTGTCGAAATTTCTCCAGATGGTCAGAAATGGTAATTTTTTATTGTTTTATTTTTTGACTGTAAATGACTATTGCATGTGAATTATCACTTTTGGAACTAAAATAAGTGTGTTTAGAGTCATTTTAATGCCTGAAATTGTTCGAAATAGAAGCTTCAAGTAGGAGAAAAAGTCTGCAAAAATGGCAATTTTGGTCACATTGAGGCTTTAAAAAGTAGTTATTCAACATGAGGCACAATCCAAATGATATTTTGAATCAATTTTTGTAAAGTCCAAAAAATCCATTTTCTGATGAAAAACGATGACCCGTGACCTGTCGAAATTTCCCCAGATGGTCAGAAATGGTAATTTTTTAATGTTTAAATTTTTTTACTGTAAATGACTATTGCATGTGAATTATCACTTTTGGAACTAAAATAAGTGTGTTTAGAGTCATTTTAATGCCTGAAATTGGTCAAAATAGAAGCTTCTAGTAGGAGAAAAAGTCTGTAAAAATGGCAGTATTGGTCACATTGAGGCTTTAAAAAGTAGTTATTCAACATGAGGCACAATCCAAATGACATTTAAATCAATTTTTCGAAAGCCAAAAAAATCCATTTTCTGATGAAAAACGATGACCTGCGACCTGTCGAAATTTCTCCAGATGGTCAGAAAGGGTAATTTTTTAATGGTTCATTTTTTGACTGTAAATGACTATTGCATGTGAATTATCACTTTTGGAACTAAAATACGTGTGTTTAGAGTCCTTTTAATGCCTGAAATTGTTTGAAATAGAAGCTTCTAGTAGGAGAAAAAGTCTGTAAAAATGCCAATATTGGTCACATTGAGGCTTTAAAAAGTAGTTATTCAACATGAGGCACAATCCAAATGACATTTTGAATCAATTTTTCGAAAGCCAAAAAAATCCATTTTCTGATGAAAAACGATGACCAGTGACCTGTCGAAATTTCTCCAGATGGTCAGAAATGGTAATTTTTTAATGTTTAATTTTTTGACTGTAAATGACTATCTCATGTGAATTATCACTTGTGGAACTAAAATAAGTGTGTTTAGAGTCATTTTAATGCCTGAAGTTGGTCGAAATAGAAGCTTCTAGTAGGAGAAAAAGTCTGTAAAAATGGCAATTTTGGTCACATCGAGGCTTTAAAAAGTAGTTATTCAACATGAGGCACAATCCAAATGATATTTTGAATCAGTTTTTCTAAAGTCCAAAAATCAATTTTCTGATGAAAAACGATGACCCGTGACCTGTTGAACTTTCTCCAGATGGTCAGAAATGGTAATTTTTTAATGTTTAATTTTTTGACTGTAAATGACTATCTCATGTGAATTATCACTTGTGGAACTAAAATAAGTGTGTTTAGAGTCGTTTTAATGCCTGAAATTAGTCATAATAGAAGCTTCAGAGAAGGAGAAAAAGTCCGTAAAAATGGCAATTTTGGTCACATTGAGGCTTTAAAAAGTAGTTATTCAACATGAGGCACTATCCAAATGATATTTTGAATCAGTTTTTCTAAAGTCGAAAAAATTAATTTTCTGATGAAAAACGATGACCTGTTGAACTTTCTCCAGATGGTCAGGAATGGTAATTTTTTAATGTTTAATTTTTTGACTGTAAATGACTATTGCATGTGAATTATCACTTGTGGAACTAAAATAAGTGTGTTTAGAGTCATTTTAATGCCTGAAGTTGGTCGAAATAGAAGCTTCTAGTAGGAGAAAAAGTCTGTAAAAATGGCAATTTTGGTCACATCGAGGCTTTAAAAAGTAGTTATTCAACATGAGGCACAATCCAAATGATATTTTGAATCAATTTTTGTAAAGTCCAAAAATCAATTTTCTGCTGAAAAACGATGACCCGTGACCTGTTGAACTTTCTCCAGATGGTCAGAAATGGTAATTTTTTAATGTTTAATTTTTTGACTGTAATGACAATTGTATATGAATTATCACTTTTGGAACTAAAAGAAGTGTGTTTAGAGTCATTTTAATGCCTGAAAATGGTTGTAATAGAAGCTTCTAGTAGGAGAAAAAGTCGGTAAAAATGGCAATTTTGGTCACATTGAGGCTTTAAAAAGTAGTTATTCAACATGAGGCTCAATCCAAATGACATTTTGAATCAATTTTTCTAAAGTCCAAAAAATCCATTTTCTGATGAAAAACGATGACCCGCGACCTGTCGAAATTTCTCCAGATGGTCAGAAATGGTAATTTTTTAATGTTTTATTTTTTGACTGTAAATGACTATTGCATGTGAATTATCACTTTTGGAACTAAAATAAGTGTGTTTAGAGTCATTTTAATGCCTGAAATTGTTCGAAATAGAAGCTTCTAGTAGGAGAAAAAGTCTGCAAAAATGGCAATTTTGGTCACATTGAGGCTTTAAAAAGTAGTTATTCAACATGAGGCACAATCCAAATGATATTTTGAATCAATTTTTGTAAAGTCCAAAAAATCCATTTTCTGATGAAAAACGATGACCCGTGACCTGTCGAAATTTCTCTAGATGGTCAGAAATGGTAATTTTTTAATGTTTAATCTTTTGACTGTAAATGACTATTGCATGTGAATTATCACTTTTGGAACTAAAATAAGTGTGTTTAGAGTCATTTTAATGCCTGAAATTGTTCGAAATAGAAGCTTCTAGTAGGAGAAAAAGTCTGCAAAAATGGCAATTTTGGTCACATTGAGGCTTTAAAAAGTAGTTATTCAACATGAGGCACAATCCAAATGATATTTTGAATTCATTTTTGTAAAGTCCAAAAAATCCATTTTCTGATGAAAAACGATGACCCGTGACCTGTCGAAATTTCTCTAGATGGTCAGAAATGGTAATTTTTTAATGTTTAATTTTTTTACTGTAAATGACTATTGCATGTGAATTATCACTTTTGGAACTAAAATAAGTGTGTTTAGAGTCATTTTAATGCCTGAAATTGGTCGAGATAGAAGCTTCTGAGAAGGAGAAAAAGTCTGTAAAAATGGCAATTTTGGTCACATTGAGGCTTTAAAAAGTAGTCATTCATCATGAGGCACAATCCAAATGATATTTTGAATCAATTTTTCTAAAGTCGAAAAAATTAATTTTCTGATGAAAAACGATGACCCGTGACCTGTTGAACTTTCTCCAGATGGTCAGAAATGGTAATTTTTTAATGGTTAATTTTTTGACTGTAAATGACTATTGCTTGTGAATTATCACTTTTGGAACTAAAATAAGTGTGTTTAGAGTCATTTTAATGCCTGAAATTGGTCGAAATAGAAGCTTCTAGTAGGAGAAAAAGTCTGTAAAAATGGCACTTTTGGTCACATTGAGGCTTTAAAAAGTAGTTATTCAACATGAGGCACAATCCAAATGACATTTTGAATCAATTTTTCTAAAGTCCAAAAAATCCATTTTCCGATGAAAAACGATGACCCGCGACCTGTCGAAATTTCTCCAGATGGTCAGAAATGGTAATTTTTTAATGTTTAATTTTTTGACTGTAAATGACTATTGCATATGAATTATCACTTTTGGAACTAAAAGAAGTGTGTTTAGAGTCATTTTAATGCCTGAAATTGGTTGAAATAGAAGCTTCTAGTAGGAGAAAAAGTCTGTAAGAATGGCAATTTTGGTCACATTGAGGCTTTAAAAAGTAGTTATTCAACATGAGGCACAATCCGAATGACATTTTGAATCAATTTTTCTAAAGTCCAAAAAATCCATTTTCTGATGAAAAACGATGACCCGCGACCTGTCGAAATTTCTCCAGATGGTCAGAAATGGTAATTTTTTAATGTTTAATTTTTTGACTGTAAATGACTATTGCAAGTGAATTATCACTTGTGGAACTAAAATAAGTGTGTTTAGAGTCATTTTAATGCCTGAAGTTGGTCGAAATAGAAGCTTCTAGTAGGAGAAAAAGTCTGTAAAAATGGCAATTTTGGTCACATCGAGGCTTTAAAAAGTAGTTATTCAACATGAGGCACAATTCAAATGACATTTTGAATCAATTTTTCTAAAGTCCAAAAATCAATTTTCTGATGAAAAACGATGACCCGTGACCTGTTGAACTTTCTCCAGATGGTCAGAAATGGTAATTTTTGAATGTTTAATTTTTTGACTGTAAATGACTATCGCATGTGAATTATCACTTGTGGAACTAAAATAAGTGTGTTTAGAGTCGTTTTAATGCCTGAAATTAGTCATAATAGAAGCTTCTGAGAAGGAGAAAAAGTCTGTAAAAATGGCAATTTTGGTCACATTGAGGCTTTAATAAGTAGTTATTCAACATGAGGCACAATCCAAATGATATTTTGAATCAATTTTTCTAAAGTCCAAAAAATCCATTTTCTGATGAAAAACGATGACCCGTGACCTGTCGAAATTTCACCAGATGGTCAGAAATGGAAATTTTTTAATGTTTAATTTTTTGACTGCAAATGACTATTGCAAGTGAATTATCACTTGTGGAACTAAAATAAGTGTGTTTAGAGTCATTTTAATGCCCGAAGTTGGTCGAAATAGAAGCTTCTAGTAGGAGAAAAAGTCTGTAAAAATGGCAATTTTGGTCACATCGAGGCTTTAAAAAGTAGTTATTCAACATGAGGCACAATCCAAATGATATTTTGAATCAGTTTTTCTAAAGTCCAAAAATCAATTTTCTGATGAAAAACGATGACCCGTGACCTGTTGAACTTTCTCCAGATGGTCAGAAATGGTAATTTTTTAATGTTTAATTTTTTGACTGTAAATGACTATCTCATGTGAATTATCACTTGTGGAACTAAAATAAGTGTGTTTAGAGTCGTTTTAATGCCTGAAATTAGTCATAATAGAAGCTTCAGAGAAGGAGAAAAAGTCCGTAAAAATGGCAATTTTGGTCACATTGAGGCTTTAAAAAGTAGTTATTCAACATGAGGCACAATCCAAATGATATTTTGAATCAGTTTTTCTAAAGTCGAAAAAATTAATTTTCTGATGAAAAACGATGACCTGTTGAACTTTCTCCAGATGGTCAGGAATGGTAATTTTTTAATGTTTAATTTTTTGACTGTAAATGACTATTGCATGTGAATTATCACTTGTGGAACTAAAATAAGTGTGTTTAGAGTCATTTTAATGCCTGAAGTTGGTCGAAATAGAAGCTTCTAGTAGGAGAAAAAGTCTGTAAAAATGGCAATTTTGGTCACATCGAGGCTTTAAAAAGTAGTTATTCAACATGAGGCACAATCCAAATGATATTTTGAATCAATTTTTGTAAAGTCCAAAAATCAATTTTCTGCTGAAAAACGATGACCCGTGACCTGTTGAACTTTCTCCAGATGGTCAGAAATGGTAATTTTTTAATGTTTAATTTTTTGACTGTAATGACAATTGTATATGAATTATCACTTTTGGAACTAAAAGAAGTGTGTTTAGAGTCATTTTAATGCCTGAAAATGGTTGAAATAGAAGCTTCTAGTAGGAGAAAAAGTCGGTAAAAATGGCAATTTTGGTCACATTGAGGCTTTAAAAAGTAGTTATTCAACATGAGGCTCAATCCAAATGACATTTTGAATCAATTTTTCTAAAGTCCAAAAAATCCATTTTCTGATGAAAAACGATGACCCGCGACCTGTCGAAATTTCTCCAGATGGTCAGAAATGGTAATTTTTTAATGTTTTATTTTTTGACTGTAAATGACTATTGCATGTGAATTATCACTTTTGGAACTAAAATAAGTGTGTTTAGAGTCATTTTAATGCCTGAAATTGTTCGAAATAGAAGCTTCTAGTAGGAGAAAAAGTCTGCAAAAATGGCAATTTTGGTCACATTGAGGCTTTAAAAAGTAGTTATTCAACATGAGGCACAATCCAAATGATATTTTGAATCAATTTTTGTAAAGTCCAAAAAATCCATTTTCTGATGAAAAACGATGACCCGTGACCTGTCGAAATTTCTCTAGATGGTCAGAAATGGTAATTTTTTAATGTTTAATTTTTTGACTGTAAATGACTATTGCATGTGAATTATCACTTTTGGAACTAAAATAAGTGTGTTTAGAGTCATTTTAATGCCTGAAATAGTTCGAAATAGAAGCTTCTAGTAGGAGAAAAAGTCTGCAAAAATGGCAATTTTGGTCACATTGAGGCTTTAAAAAGTAGTTATTCAACATGAGGCACAATCCAAATGATATTTTGAATTCATTTTTGTAAAGTCCAAAAAATCCATTTTCTGATGAAAAACGATGACCCGTGACCTGTCGAAATTTCTCTAGATGGTCAGAAATGGTAATTTTTTAATGTTTAATTTTTTTACTGTAAATGACTATTGCATGTGAATTATCACTTTTGGAACTAAAATAAGTGTGTTTAGAGTCATTTTAATGCCTGAAATTGGTCGAGATAGAAGCTTCTGAGAAGGAGAAAAAGTCTGTAAAAATGGCAATTTTGGTCACATTGAGGCTTTAAAAAGTAGTCATTCATCATGAGGCACAATCCAAATGATATTTTGAATCAATTTTTCTAAAGTCGAAAAAATTAATTTTCTGATGAAAAACGATGACCCGTGACCTGTTGAACTTTCTCCAGATGGTCAGAAATGGTAATTTTTTAATGGTTAATTTTTTGACTGTAAATGACTATTGCTTGTGAATTATCACTTTTGGAACTAAAATAAGTGTGTTTAGAGTCATTTTAATGCCTGAAATTGGTCGAAATAGAAGCTTCTAGTAGGAGAAAAAGTCTGTAAAAATGGCACTTTTGGTCACATTGAGGCTTTAAAAAGTAGTTATTCAACATGAGGCACAATCCAAATGACATTTTGAATCAATTTTTCTAAAGTCCAAAAAATCCATTTTCCGATGAAAAACGATGACCCGCGACCTGTCGAAATTTCTCCAGATGGTCAGAAATGGTAATTTTTTAATGTTTAATTTTTTGACTGTAAATGACTATTGCATATGAATTATCACTTTTGGAACTAAAAGAAGTGTGTTTAGAGTCATTTTAATGCCTGAAATTGGTTGAAATAGAAGCTTCTAGTAGGAGAAAAAGTCTGTAAGAATGGCAATTTTGGTCACATTGAGGCTTTAAAAAGTAGTTATTCAACATGAGGCACAATCCGAATGACATTTTGAATCAATTTTTCTAAAGTCCAAAAAATCCATTTTCTGATGAAAAACGATGACCCGCGACCTGTCGAAATTTCTCCAGATGGTCAGAAATGGTAATTTTTTAATGGTTCATTTTTTGACTGTAAATGACTATTGCATGTGAATTATCACTTTTGGAACTAAAATACGTGTGTTTAGAGTCCTTTTAATGCCTGAAATTGTTTGAAATAGAAGCTTCTAGTAGGAGAAAAAGTCTGTAAAAATGGCAATTTTGGTCACATTGAGGCTTTAAAAAGTAGTTATTCAACATGAGGCACAATCCAAATGATATTTTGAATCAATTTTTCTAAAGTCCAAAAAATCCATTTTCTGATGAAAAACGATGACCAGTGACCTGTCGAAATTTCTCCAGATGGTCAGAAATGGTAATTTTTTATTGTTTTATTTTTTGACTGTAAATGACTATTGCATGTGAATTATCACTTTTGGAACTAAAATAAGTGTGTTTAGAGTCATTTTAATGCCTGAAATTGTTCGAAATAGAAGCTTCAAGTAGGAGAAAAAGTCTGCAAAAATGGCAATTTTGGTCACATTGAGGCTTTAAAAAGTAGTTATTCAACATGAGGCACAATCCAAATGATATTTTGAATCAGTTTTTCTAAAGTCCAAAAATCAATTTTCTGATGAAAAACGATGACCCGTGACCTGTTGAACTTTCTCCAGATGGTCAGAAATGGTAATTTTTTAATGTTTAATTTTTTGACTGTAAATGACTATCTCATGTGAATTATCACTTGTGGAACTAAAATAAGTGTGTTTAGAGTCGTTTTAATGCCTGAAATTAGTCATAATAGAAGCTTCAGAGAAGGAGAAAAAGTCCGTAAAAATGGCAATTTTGGTCACATTGAGGCTTTAAAAAGTAGTTATTCAACATGAGGCACAATCCAAATGATATTTTGAATCAGTTTTTCTAAAGTCGAAAAAATTAATTTTCTGATGAAAAACGATGACCTGTTGAACTTTCTCCAGATGGTCAGGAATGGTAATTTTTTATTGTTTAATTTTTTGACTGTAAATGACTATTGCATGTGAATTATCACTTGTGGAACTAAAATAAGTGTGTTTAGAGTCATTTTAATGCCTGAAGTTGGTCGAAATAGAAGCTTCTAGTAGGAGAAAAAGTCTGTAAAAATGGCAATTTTGGTCACATCGAGGCTTTAAAAAGTAGTTATTCAACATGAGGCACAATCCAAATGATATTTTGAATCAATTTTTGTAAAGTCCAAAAATCAATTTTCTGCTGAAAAACGATGACCCGTGACCTGTTGAACTTTCTCCAGATGGTCAGAAATGGTAATTTTTTAATGTTTAATTTTTTGACTGTAATGACAATTGTATATGAATTATCACTTTTGGAACTAAAAGAAGTGTGTTTAGAGTCATTTTAATGCCTGAAAATGGTTGAAATAGAAGCTTCTAGTAGGAGAAAAAGTCGGTAAAAATGGCAATTTTGGTCACATTGAGGCTTTAAAAAGTAGTTATTCAACATGAGGCTCAATCCAAATGACATTTTGAATCAATTTTTCTAAAGTCCAAAAAATCCATTTTCTGATGAAAAACGATGACCCGCGACCTGTCGAAATTTCTCCAGATGGTCAGAAATGGTAATTTTTTAATGTTTTATTTTTTGACTGTAAATGACTA
The DNA here is from genome assembly GCF_964204655.1 of Triturus cristatus. Classification (NCBI taxonomy): domain Eukaryota; kingdom Metazoa; phylum Chordata; class Amphibia; order Caudata; family Salamandridae; genus Triturus; species Triturus cristatus. The sequence goes on from NC_140588.1 coordinate 136,831,747, forward strand.
TTGCATGTGAATTATCACTTTTGGAACTAAAATAAGTGTGTTTAGAGTCATTTTAATGCCTGAAATTGTTCGAAATAGAAGCTTCTAGTAGGAGAAAAAGTCTGCAAAAATGGCAATTTTGGTCACATTGAGGCTTTAAAAAGTAGTTATTCAACATGAGGCACAATCCAAATGATATTTTGAATCAATTTTTGTAAAGTCCAAAAAATCCATTTTCTGATGAAAAACGATGACCCGTGACCTGTCGAAATTTCTCTAGATGGTCAGAAATGGTAATTTTTTAATGTTTAATTTTTTGACTGTAAATGACTATTGCATGTGAATTATCACTTTTGGAACTAAAATAAGTGTGTTTAGAGTCATTTTAATGCCTGAAATTGTTCGAAATAGAAGCTTCTAGTAGGAGAAAAAGTCTGCAAAAATGGCAATTTTGGTCACATTGAGGCTTTAAAAAGTAGTTATTCAACATGAGGCACAATCCAAATGATATTTTGAATTCATTTTTGTAAAGTCCAAAAAATCCATTTTCTGATGAAAAACGATGACCCGTGACCTGTCGAAATTTCTCTAGATGGTCAGAAATGGTAATTTTTTAATGTTTAATTTTTTTACTGTAAATGACTATTGCATGTGAATTATCACTTTTGGAACTAAAATAAGTGTGTTTAGAGTCATTTTAATGCCTGAAATTGGTCGAGATAGAAGCTTCTGAGAAGGAGAAAAAGTCTGTAAAAATGGCAATTTTGGTCACATTGAGGCTTTAAAAAGTAGTCATTCATCATGAGGCACAATCCAAATGATATTTTGAATCAATTTTTCTAAAGTCGAAAAAATTAATTTTCTGATGAAAAACGATGACCCGTGACCTGTTGAACTTTCTCCAGATGGTCAGAAATGGTAATTTTTTAATGGTTAATTTTTTGACTGTAAATGACTATTGCTTGTGAATTATCACTTTTGGAACTAAAATAAGTGTGTTTAGAGTCATTTTAATGCCTGAAATTGGTCGAAATAGAAGCTTCTAGTAGGAGAAAAAGTCTGTAAAAATGGCACTTTTGGTCACATTGAGGCTTTAAAAAGTAGTTATTCAACATGAGGCACAATCCAAATGACATTTTGAATCAATTTTTCTAAAGTCCAAAAAATCCATTTTCCGATGAAAAACGATGACCCGCGACCTGTCGAAATTTCTCCAGATGGTCAGAAATGGTAATTTTTTAATGTTTAATTTTTTGACTGTAAATGACTATTGCATATGAATTATCACTTTTGGAACTAAAAGAAGTGTGTTTAGAGTCATTTTAATGCCTGAAATTGGTTGAAATAGAAGCTTCTAGTAGGAGAAAAAGTCTGTAAGAATGGCAATTTTGGTCACATTGAGGCTTTAAAAAGTAGTTATTCAACATGAGGCACAATCCGAATGACATTTTGAATCAATTTTTCTAAAGTCCAAAAAATCCATTTTCTGATGAAAAACGATGACCCGCGACCTGTCGAAATTTCTCCAGATGGTCAGAAATGGTAATTTTTTAATGGTTCATTTTTTGACTGTAAATGACTATTGCATGTGAATTATCACTTTTGGAACTAAAATACGTGTGTTTAGAGTCCTTTTAATGCCTGAAATTGTTTGAAATAGAAGCTTCTAGTAGGAGAAAAAGTCTGTAAAAATGGCAATTTTGGTCACATTGAGGCTTTAAAAAGTAGTTATTCAACATGAGGCACAATCCAAATGATATTTTGAATCAATTTTTCTAAAGTCCAAAAAATCCATTTTCTGATGAAAAACGATGACCAGTGACCTGTCGAAATTTCTCCAGATGGTCAGAAATGGTAATTTTTTATTGTTTTATTTTTTGACTGTAAATGACTATTGCATGTGAATTATCACTTTTGGAACTAAAATAAGTGTGTTTAGAGTCATTTTAATGCCTGAAATTGTTCGAAATAGAAGCTTCAAGTAGGAGAAAAAGTCTGCAAAAATGTCAATTTTGGTCACATTGAGGCTTTAAAAAGTAGTTATTCAACATGAGGCACAATCCAAATGATATTTTGAATCAATTTTTGTAAAGTCCAAAAAATCCATTTTCTGATGAAAAACGATGACCCGTGACCTGTCGAAATTTCCCCAGATGGTCAGAAATGGTAATTTTTTAATGTTTAATTTTTTTTACTGTAAATGACTATTGCATGTGAATTATCACTTTTGGAACTAAAATAAGTGTGTTTAGAGTCATTTTAATGCCTGAAATTGGTCAAAATAGAAGCTTCTAGTAGGAGAAAAAGTCTGTAAAAATGGCAGTATTGGTCACATTGAGGCTTTAAAAAGTAGTTATTCAACATGAGGCACAATCCAAATGACATTTAAATCAATTTTTCGAAAGCCAAAAAAATCCATTTTCTGATGAAAAACGATGACCTGCGACCTGTCGAAATTTCTCCAGATGGTCAGAAAGGGTAATTTTTTAATGGTTCATTTTTTGACTGTAAATGACTATTGCATGTGAATTATCACTTTTGGAACTAAAATACGTGTGTTTAGAGTCCTTTTAATGCCTGAAATTGTTTGAAATAGAAGCTTCTAGTAGGAGAAAAAGTCTGTAAAAATGCCAATATTGGTCACATTGAGGCTTTAAAAAGTAGTTATTCAACATGAGGCACAATCCAAATGACATTTTGAATCAATTTTTCGAAAGCCAAAAAAATCCATTTTCTGATGAAAAACGATGACCAGTGACCTGTCGAAATTTCTCCAGATGGTCAGAAATGGTAATTTTTTAATGTTTAATTTTTTGACTGTAAATGACTATCTCATGTGAATTATCACTTGTGGAACTAAAATAAGTGTGTTTAGAGTCATTTTAATGCCTGAAGTTGGTCGAAATAGAAGCTTCTAGTAGGAGAAAAAGTCTGTAAAAATGGCAATTTTGGTCACATCGAGGCTTTAAAAAGTAGTTATTCAACATGAGGCACAATCCAAATGATATTTTGAATCAGTTTTTCTAAAGTCCAAAAATCAATTTTCTGATGAAAAACGATGACCCGTGACCTGTTGAACTTTCTCCAGATGGTCAGAAATGGTAATTTTTTAATGTTTAATTTTTTGACTGTAAATGACTATTGCATGTGAATTATCACTTTTGGAACTAAAATAAGTGTGTTTAGAGTCATTTTAATGCCTGAAATTGGTCAAAATAGAAGCTTCTAGTAGGAGAAAAAGTCTGTAAAAATGGCAGTATTGGTCACATTGAGGCTTTAAAAAGTAGTTATTCAACATGAGGCACAATCCAAATGACATTTTGAATCAATTTTTCGAAAGCCAAAAAAATCCATTTTCTGATGAAAAACGATGACCTGCGACCTGTCGAAATTTCTCCAGATGGTCAGAAAGGGTAATTTTTTAATGGTTCATTTTTTGACTGTAAATGACTATTGCATGTGAATTATCACTTTTGGAACTAAAATATGTGTGTTTAGAGTCCTTTTAATGCCTGAAATTGTTTGAAATAGAAGCTTCTAGTAGGAGAAAAAGTCTGTAAAAATGCCAATATTGGTCACATTGAGGCTTTAAAAAGTAGTTATTCAACATGAGGCACAATCCAAATGACATTTTGAATCAATTTTTCGAAAGCCAAAAAAATCCATTTTCTGATGAAAAACGATGACCAGTGACCTGTCGAAATTTCTCCAGATGGTCAGAAATGGTAATTTTTTAATGTTTAATTTTTTGACTGTAAATGACTATCTCATGTGAATTATCACTTGTGGAACTAAAATAAGTGTGTTTAGAGTAATTTTAATGCCTGAAGTTGGTCGAAATAGAAGCTTCTAGTAGGAGAAAAAGTCTGTAAAAATGGCAATTTTGGTCACATCGAGGCTTTAAAAAGTAGTTATTCAACATGAGGCACAATCCAAATGATATTTTGAATCAGTTTTTCTAAAGTCCAAAAATCAATTTTCTGATGAAAAACGATGACCCGTGACCTGTTGAACTTTCTCCAGATGGTCAGAAATGGTAATTTTTTAATGTTTAATTTTTTGACTGTAAATGACTATTGCATGTGAATTATCACTTGTGGAACTAAAATAAGTGTGTTTAGAGTCGTTTTAATGCCTGAAATTAGTCATAATAGAAGCTTCAGAGAAGGAGAAAAAGTCCGTAAAAATGGCAATTTTGGTCACATTGAGGCTTTAAAAAGTAGTTATTCAACATGAGGCACAATCCAAATGATATTTTGAATCAGTTTTTCTAAAGTCGAAAAAATTAATTTTCTGATGAAAAACGATGACCTGTTGAACTTTCTCCAGATGGTCAGGAATGGTAATTTTTTAATGTTTAATTTTTTGACTGTAAATGACTATTGCATGTGAATTATCACTTGTGGAACTAAAATAAGTGTGTTTAGAGTCATTTTAATGCCTGAAGTTGGTCGAAATAGAAGCTTCTAGTAGGAGAAAAAGTCTGTAAAAATGGCAATTTTGGTCACATCGAGGCTTTAAAAAGTAGTTATTCAACATGAGGCACAATTCAAATGACATTTTGAATCAATTTTTCTAAAGTCCAAAAATCAATTTTCTGCTGAAAAACGATGACCCGTGACCTGTTGAACTTTCTCCAGATGGTCAGAAATGGTAATTTTTTAATGTTTAATTTTTTGACTGTAATGACAATTGTATATGAATTATCACTTTTGGAACTAAAAGAAGTGTGTTTAGAGTCATTTTAATGCCTGAAAATGGTTGAAATAGAAGCTTCTAGTAGGAGAAAAAGTCGGTAAAAATGGCAATTTTGGTCACATTGAGGCTTTAAAAAGTAGTTATTCAACATGAGGCTCAATCCAAATGACATTTTGAATCAATTTTTCTAAAGTCCAAAAAATCCATTTTCTGATGAAAAACGATGACCCGCGACCTGTCGAAATTTCTCCAGATGGTCAGAAATGGTAATTTTTTAATGTTTTATTTTTTGACTGTAAATGACTATTGCATGTGAATTATCACTTTTGGAACTAAAATAAGTGTGTTTAGAGTCATTTTAATGCCTGAAATTGTTCGAAATAGAAGCTTCTAGTAGGAGAAAAAGTCTGCAAAAATGGCAATTTTGGTCACATTGAGGCTTTAAAAAGTAGTTATTCAACATGAGGCACAATCCAAATGATATTTTGAATCAATTTTTGTAAAGTCCAAAAAATCCATTTTCTGATGAAAAACGATGACCCGTGACCTGTCGAAATTTCTCTAGATGGTCAGAAATGGTAATTTTTTAATGTTTAATTTTTTGACTGTAAATGACTATTGCATGTGAATTATCACTTTTGGAACTAAAATAAGTGTGTTTAGAGTCATTTTAATGCCTGAAATTGTTCGAAATAGAAGCTTCTAGTAGGAGAAAAAGTCTGCAAAAATGGCAATTTTGGTCACATTGAGGCTTTAAAAAGTAGTTATTCAACATGAGGCACAATCCAAATGATATTTTGAATTAATTTTTGTAAAGTCCAAAAAATCCATTTTCTGATGAAAAACGATGACCCGTGACCTGTCGAAATTTCTCTAGATGGTCAGAAATGGTAATTTTTTAATGTTTAATTTTTTGACTGTAAATGACTATTGCATGTGAATTATCACTTTTGGAACTAAAATAAGTGTGTTTAGAGTCATTTTAATGCCTGAAATTGGTCGAGATAGAAGCTTCTGAGAAGGAGAAAAAGTCTGTAAAAATGGCAATTTTGGTCACATTGAGGCTTTAAAAAGTAGTCATTCATCATGAGGCACAATCCAAATGATATTTTGAATCAATTTTTCTAAAGTCGAAAAAATTAATTTTCTGATGAAAAACGATGACCCGTGACCTGTTGAACTTTCTCCAGATGGTCAGAAATGGTAATTTTTTAATGTTTAATTTTTTGACTGTAAATGACTATTGCATGTGAATTATCACTTTTGGAACTAAAATAAGTGTGTTTAGAGTCATTTTAATGCCTGAAATTGGTCGAAATAGAAGCTTCTAGTAGGAGAAAAAGTCTGTAAAAATGGCACTTTTGGTCACATTGAGGCTTTAAAAAGTAGTTATTCAACATGAGGCACAATCCAAATGACATTTTGAATCAATTTTTCTAAAGTCCAAAAAATCCATTTTCCGATGAAAAACGATGACCCGCGACCTGTCGAAATTTCTCCAGATGGTCAGAAATGGTAATTTTTTAATGTTTAATTTTTTGACTGTAAATGACTATTGCATATGAATTATCACTTTTGGAACTAAAAGAAGTGTGTTTAGAGTCATTTTAATGCCTGAAATTGGTCGAAATAGAAGCTTCTAGTAGGAGAAAAAGTCTGTAAGAATGGCAATTTTGGTCACATTGAGGCTTTAAAAAGTAGTTATTCAACATGAGGCACAATCCGAATGACATTTTGAATCAATTTTTCTAAAGTCCAAAAAATCAATTTTCTGATGAAAAACGATGACCCGCGACCTGTCGAAATTTCTCCAGATGGTCAGAAATGGTAATTTTTTAATGGTTCATTTTTTGACTGTAAATGACTATTGCATGTGAATTATCACTTTTGGAACTAAAATACGTGTGTTTAGAGTCCTTTTAATGCCTGAAATTGTTTGAAATAGAAGCTTCTAGTAGGAGAAAAAGTCTGTAAAAATGGCAATTTTGGTCACATTGAGGCTTTAAAAAGTAGTTATTCAACATGAGGCACAATCCAAATGATATTTTGAATCAATTTTTCTAAAGTCCAAAAAATCCATTTTCTGATGAAAAACGATGACCAGTGACCTGTCGAAATTTCTCCAGATGGTCAGAAATGGTAATTTTTTATTGTTTTATTTTTTGACTGTAAATGACTATTGCATGTGAATTATCACTTTTGGAACTAAAATAAGTGTGTTTAGAGTCATTTTAATGCCTGAAATTGTTCGAAATAGAAGCTTCAAGTAGGAGAAAAAGTCTGCAAAAATGGCAATTTTGGTCACATTGAGGCTTTAAAAAGTAGTTATTCAACATGAGGCACAATCCAAATGATATTTTGAATCAATTTTTGTAAAGTCCAAAAAATCCATTTTCTGATGAAAAACGATGACCCGTGACCTGTCGAAATTTCCCCAGATGGTCAGAAATGGTAATTTTTTAATGTTTAAATTTTTTTACTGTAAATGACTATTGCATGTGAATTATCACTTTTGGAACTAAAATAAGTGTGTTTAGAGTCATTTTAATGCCTGAAATTGGTCAAAATAGAAGCTTCTAGTAGGAGAAAAAGTCTGTAAAAATGGCAGTATTGGTCACATTGAGGCTTTAAAAAGTAGTTATTCAACATGAGGCACAATCCAAATGACATTTAAATCAATTTTTCGAAAGCCAAAAAAATCCATTTTCTGATGAAAAACGATGACCTGCGACCTGTCGAAATTTCTCCAGATGGTCAGAAAGGGTAATTTTTTAATGGTTCATTTTTTGACTGTAAATGACTATTGCATGTGAATTATCACTTTTGGAACTAAAATACGTGTGTTTAGAGTCCTTTTAATGCCTGAAATTGTTTGAAATAGAAGCTTCTAGTAGGAGAAAAAGTCTGTAAAAATGCCAATATTGGTCACATTGAGGCTTTAAAAAGTAGTTATTCAACATGAGGCACAATCCAAATGACATTTTGAATCAATTTTTCGAAAGCCAAAAAAATCCATTTTCTGATGAAAAACGATGACCAGTGACCTGTCGAAATTTCTCCAGATGGTCAGAAATGGTAATTTTTTAATGTTTAATTTTTTGACTGTAAATGACTATCTCATGTGAATTATCACTTGTGGAACTAAAATAAGTGTGTTTAGAGTCATTTTAATGCCTGAAGTTGGTCGAAATAGAAGCTTCTAGTAGGAGAAAAAGTCTGTAAAAATGGCAATTTTGGTCACATCGAGGCTTTAAAAAGTAGTTATTCAACATGAGGCACAATCCAAATGATATTTTGAATCAGTTTTTCTAAAGTCCAAAAATCAATTTTCTGATGAAAAACGATGACCCGTGACCTGTTGAACTTTCTCCAGATGGTCAGAAATGGTAATTTTTTAATGTTTAATTTTTTGACTGTAAATGACTATCTCATGTGAATTATCACTTGTGGAACTAAAATAAGTGTGTTTAGAGTCGTTTTAATGCCTGAAATTAGTCATAATAGAAGCTTCAGAGAAGGAGAAAAAGTCCGTAAAAATGGCAATTTTGGTCACATTGAGGCTTTAAAAAGTAGTTATTCAACATGAGGCACTATCCAAATGATATTTTGAATCAGTTTTTCTAAAGTCGAAAAAATTAATTTTCTGATGAAAAACGATGACCTGTTGAACTTTCTCCAGATGGTCAGGAATGGTAATTTTTTAATGTTTAATTTTTTGACTGTAAATGACTATTGCATGTGAATTATCACTTGTGGAACTAAAATAAGTGTGTTTAGAGTCATTTTAATGCCTGAAGTTGGTCGAAATAGAAGCTTCTAGTAGGAGAAAAAGTCTGTAAAAATGGCAATTTTGGTCACATCGAGGCTTTAAAAAGTAGTTATTCAACATGAGGCACAATCCAAATGATATTTTGAATCAATTTTTGTAAAGTCCAAAAATCAATTTTCTGCTGAAAAACGATGACCCGTGACCTGTTGAACTTTCTCCAGATGGTCAGAAATGGTAATTTTTTAATGTTTAATTTTTTGACTGTAATGACAATTGTATATGAATTATCACTTTTGGAACTAAAAGAAGTGTGTTTAGAGTCATTTTAATGCCTGAAAATGGTTGTAATAGAAGCTTCTAGTAGGAGAAAAAGTCGGTAAAAATGGCAATTTTGGTCACATTGAGGCTTTAAAAAGTAGTTATTCAACATGAGGCTCAATCCAAATGACATTTTGAATCAATTTTTCTAAAGTCCAAAAAATCCATTTTCTGATGAAAAACGATGACCCGCGACCTGTCGAAATTTCTCCAGATGGTCAGAAATGGTAATTTTTTAATGTTTTATTTTTTGACTGTAAATGACTATTGCATGTGAATTATCACTTTTGGAACTAAAATAAGTGTGTTTAGAGTCATTTTAATGCCTGAAATTGTTCGAAATAGAAGCTTCTAGTAGGAGAAAAAGTCTGCAAAAATGGCAATTTTGGTCACATTGAGGCTTTAAAAAGTAGTTATTCAACATGAGGCACAATCCAAATGATATTTTGAATCAATTTTTGTAAAGTCCAAAAAATCCATTTTCTGATGAAAAACGATGACCCATGACCTGTCGAAATTTCTCTAGATGGTCAGAAATGGTAATTTTTTAATGTTTAATCTTTTGACTGTAAATGACTATTGCATGTGAATTATCACTTTTGGAACTAAAATAAGTGTGTTTAGAGTCATTTTAATGCCTGAAATTGTTCGAAATAGAAGCTTCTAGTAGGAGAAAAAGTCTGCAAAAATGGCAATTTTGGTCACATTGAGGCTTTAAAAAGTAGTTATTCAACATGAGGCACAATCCAAATGATATTTTGAATTCATTTTTGTAAAGTCCAAAAAATCCATTTTCTGATGAAAAACGATGACCCGTGACCTGTCGAAATTTCTCTAGATGGTCAGAAATGGTAATTTTTTAATGTTTAATTTTTTTACTGTAAATGACTATTGCATGTGAATTATCACTTTTGGAACTAAAATAAGTGTGTTTAGAGTCATTTTAATGCCTGAAATTGGTCGAGATAGAAGCTTCTGAGAAGGAGAAAAAGTCTGTAAAAATGGCAATTTTGGTCACATTGAGGCTTTAAAAAGTAGTCATTCATCATGAGGCACAATCCAAATGATATTTTGAATCAATTTTTCTAAAGTCGAAAAAATTAATTTTCTGATGAAAAACGATGACCCGTGACCTGTTGAACTTTCTCCAGATGGTCAGAAATGGTAATTTTTTAATGGTTAATTTTTTGACTGTAAATGACTATTGCTTGTGAATTATCACTTTTGGAACTAAAATAAGTGTGTTTAGAGTCATTTTAATGCCTGAAATTGGTCGAAATAGAAGCTTCTAGTAGGAGAAAAAGTCTGTAAAAATGGCACTTTTGGTCACATTGAGGCTTTAAAAAGTAGTTATTCAACATGAGGCACAATCCAAATGACATTTTGAATCAATTTTTCTAAAGTCCAAAAAATCCATTTTCCGATGAAAAACGATGACCCGCGACCTGTCGAAATTTCTCCAGATGGTCAGAAATGGTAATTTTTTAATGTTTAATTTTTTGACTGTAAATGACTATTGCATATGAATTATCACTTTTGGAACTAAAAGAAGTGTGTTTAGAGTCATTTTAATGCCTGAAATTGGTTGAAATAGAAGCTTCTAGTAGGAGAAAAAGTCTGTAAGAATGGCAATTTTGGTCACATTGAGGCTTTAAAAAGTAGTTATTCAACATGAGGCACAATCCGAATGACATTTTGAATCAATTTTTCTAAAGTCCAAAAAATCCATTTTCTGATGAAAAACGATGACCCGCGACCTGTCGAAATTTCTCCAGATGGTCAGAAATGGTAATTTTTTAATGTTTAATTTTTTGACTGTAAATGACTATTGCAAGTGAATTATCACTTGTGGAACTAAAATAAGTGTGTTTAGAGTCATTTTAATGCCTGAAGTTGGTCGAAATAGAAGCTTCTAGTAGGAGAAAAAGTCTGTAAAAATGGCAATTTTGGTCACATCGAGGCTTTAAAAAGTAGTTATTCAACATGAGGCACAATTCAAATGACATTTTGAATCAATTTTTCTAAAGTCCAAAAATCAATTTTCTGATGAAAAACGATGACCCGTGACCTGTTGAACTTTCTCCAGATGGTCAGAAATGGTAATTTTTGAATGTTTAATTTTTTGACTGTAAATGACTATCGCATGTGAATTATCACTTGTGGAACTAAAATAAGTGTGTTTAGAGTCGTTTTAATGCCTGAAATTAGTCATAATAGAAGCTTCTGAGAAGGAGAAAAAGTCTGTAAAAATGGCAATTTTGGTCACATTGAGGCTTTAATAAGTAGTTATTCAACATGAGGCACAATCCAAATGATATTTTGAATCAATTTTTCTAAAGTCCAAAAAATCCATTTTCTGATGAAAAACGATGACCCGTGACCTGTCGAAATTTCACCAGATGGTCAGAAATGGAAATTTTTTAATGTTTAATTTTTTGACTGCAAATGACTATTGCAAGTGAATTATCACTTGTGGAACTAAAATAAGTGTGTTTAGAGTCATTTTAATGCCCGAAGTTGGTCGAAATAGAAGCTTCTAGTAGGAGAAAAAGTCTGTAAAAATGGCAATTTTGGTCACATCGAGGCTTTAAAAAGTAGTTATTCAACATGAGGCACAATCCAAATGATATTTTGAATCAGTTTTTCTAAAGTCCAAAAATCAATTTTCTGATGAAAAACGATGACCCGTGACCTGTTGAACTTTCTCCAGATGGTCAGAAATGGTAATTTTTTAATGTTTAATTTTTTGACTGTAAATGACTATCTCATGTGAATTATCACTTGTGGAACTAAAATAAGTGTGTTTAGAGTCGTTTTAATGCCTGAAATTAGTCATAATAGAAGCTTCAGAGAAGGAGAAAAAGTCCGTAAAAATGGCAATTTTGGTCACATTGAGGCTTTAAAAAGTAGTTATTCAACATGAGGCACAATCCAAATGATATTTTGAATCAGTTTTTCTAAAGTCGAAAAAATTAATTTTCTGATGAAAAACGATGACCTGTTGAACTTTCTCCAGATGGTCAGGAATGGTTATTTTTTAATGTTTAATTTTTTGACTGTAAATGACTATTGCATGTGAATTATCACTTGTGGAACTAAAATAAGTGTGTTTAGAGTCATTTTAATGCCTGAAGTTGGTCGAAATAGAAGCTTCTAGTAGGAGAAAAAGTCTGTAAAAATGGCAATTTTGGTCACATCGAGGCTTTAAAAAGTAGTTATTCAACATGAGGCACAATCCAAATGATATTTGATCAATTTTGTAAAGTCCAAAAATCAATTTTCTGCTGAAAAACGATGACCCGTGACCTGTGAACTTTCTCCAAGATGGTCAGAAATGGTAATTTTTTAATGTTTAATTTTTTGACTGTAATGACAATTGTATATGAATTATCACTTTTGGAACTAAAAGAAGTGTGTTTAGAGTCATTTTAATGCCTGAAAATGGTTGAAATAGAAGCTTCTAGTAGGAGAAAAAGTCGGTAAAAATGGCAATTTTGGTCACATTGAGGCTTTAAAAAGTAGTTATTCAACATGAGGCTCAATCCAAATGACATTTTGAATCAATTTTTCTAAAGTCCAAAAAATCCATTTTCTGATGAAAAACGATGACCCGCGACCTGTCGAAATTTCTCCAGATGGTCAGAAATGGTAATTTTTTAATGTTTTATTTTTTGACTGTAAATGACTATTGCATGTGAATTATCACTTTTGGAACTAAAATAAGTGTGTTTAGAGTCATTTTAATGCCTGAAATTGTTCGAAATAGAAGCTTCTAGTAGGAGAAAAAGTCTGCAAAAATGGCAATTTTGGTCACATTGAGGCTTTAAAAAGTAGTTATTCAACATGAGGCACAATCCAAATGATATTTTGAATCAATTTTTGTAAAGTCCAAAAAATCCATTTTCTGATGAAAAACGATGACCCGTGACCTGTCGAAATTTCTCTAGATGGTCAGAAATGGTAATTTTTTAATGTTTAATTTTTTGACTGTAAATGACTATTGCATGTGAATTATCACTTTTGGAACTAAAATAAGTGTGTTTAGAGTCATTTTAATGCCTGAAATAGTTCGAAATAGAAGCTTCTAGTAGGAGAAAAAGTCTGCAAAAATGGCAATTTTGGTCACATTGAGGCTTTAAAAAGTAGTTATTCAACATGAGGCACAATCCAAATGATATTTTGAATTCATTTTTGTAAAGTCCAAAAAATCCATTTTCTGATGAAAAACGATGACCCGTGACCTGTCGAAATTTCTCTAGATGGTCAGAAATGGTAATTTTTTAATGTTTAATTTTTTTACTGTAAATGACTATTGCATGTGAATTATCACTTTTGGAACTAAAATAAGTGTGTTTAGAGTCATTTTAATGCCTGAAATTGGTCGAGATAGAAGCTTCTGAGAAGGAGAAAAAGTCTGTAAAAATGGCAATTTTGGTCACATTGAGGCTTTAAAAAGTAGTCATTCATCATGAGGCACAATCCAAATGATATTTTGAATCAATTTTTCTAAAGTCGAAAAAATTAATTTTCTGATGAAAAACGATGACCCGTGACCTGTTGAACTTTCTCCAGATGGTCAGAAATGGTAATTTTTTAATGGTTAATTTTTTGACTGTAAATGACTATTGCTTGTGAATTATCACTTTTGGAACTAAAATAAGTGTGTTTAGAGTCATTTTAATGCCTGAAATTGGTCGAAATAGAAGCTTCTAGTAGGAGAAAAAGTCTGTAAAAATGGCACTTTTGGTCACATTGAGGCTTTAAAAAGTAGTTATTCAACATGAGGCACAATCCAAATGACATTTTGAATCAATTTTTCTAAAGTCCAAAAAATCCATTTTCCGATGAAAAACGATGACCCGCGACCTGTCGAAATTTCTCCAGATGGTCAGAAATGGTAATTTTTTAATGTTTAATTTTTTGACTGTAAATGACTATTGCATATGAATTATCACTTTTGGAACTAAAAGAAGTGTGTTTAGAGTCATTTTAATGCCTGAAATTGGTTGAAATAGAAGCTTCTAGTAGGAGAAAAAGTCTGTAAGAATGGCAATTTTGGTCACATTGAGGCTTTAAAAAGTAGTTATTCAACATGAGGCACAATCCGAATGACATTTTGAATCAATTTTTCTAAAGTCCAAAAAATCCATTTTCTGATGAAAAACGATGACCCGCGACCTGTCGAAATTTCTCCAGATGGTCAGAAATGGTAATTTTTTAATGGTTCATTTTTTGACTGTAAATGACTATTGCATGTGAATTATCACTTTTGGAACTAAAATACGTGTGTTTAGAGTCCTTTTAATGCCTGAAATTGTTTGAAATAGAAGCTTCTAGTAGGAGAAAAAGTCTGTAAAAATGGCAATTTTGGTCACATTGAGGCTTTAAAAAGTAGTTATTCAACATGAGGCACAATCCAAATGATATTTTGAATCAATTTTTCTAAAGTCCAAAAAATCCATTTTCTGATGAAAAACGATGACCAGTGACCTGTCGAAATTTCTCCAGATGGTCAGAAATGGTAATTTTTTATTGTTTTATTTTTTGACTGTAAATGACTATTGCATGTGAATTATCACTTTTGGAACTAAAATAAGTGTGTTTAGAGTCATTTTAATGCCTGAAATTGTTCGAAATAGAAGCTTCAAGTAGGAGAAAAAGTCTGCAAAAATGGCAATTTTGGTCACATTGAGGCTTTAAAAAGTAGTTATTCAACATGAGGCACAATCCAAATGATATTTTGAATCAGTTTTTCTAAAGTCCAAAAATCAATTTTCTGATGAAAAACGATGACCCGTGACCTGTTGAACTTTCTCCAGATGGTCAGAAATGGTAATTTTTTAATGTTTAATTTTTTGACTGTAAATGACTATCTCATGTGAATTATCACTTGTGGAACTAAAATAAGTGTGTTTAGAGTCGTTTTAATGCCTGAAATTAGTCATAATAGAAGCTTCAGAGAAGGAGAAAAAGTCCGTAAAAATGGCAATTTTGGTCACATTGAGGCTTTAAAAAGTAGTTATTCAACATGAGGCACAATCCAAATGATATTTTGAATCAGTTTTTCTAAAGTCGAAAAAATTAATTTTCTGATGAAAAACGATGACCTGTTGAACTTTCTCCAGATGGTCAGGAATGGTAATTTTTTATTGTTTAATTTTTTGACTGTAAATGACTATTGCATGTGAATTATCACTTGTGGAACTAAAATAAGTGTGTTTAGAGTCATTTTAATGCCTGAAGTTGGTCGAAATAGAAGCTTCTAGTAGGAGAAAAAGTCTGTAAAAATGGCAATTTTGGTCACATCGAGGCTTTAAAAAGTAGTTATTCAACATGAGGCACAATCCAAATGATATTTTGAATCAATTTTTGTAAAGTCCAAAAATCAATTTTCTGCTGAAAAACGATGACCCGTGACCTGTTGAACTTTCTCCAGATGGTCAGAAATGGTAATTTTTTAATGTTTAATTTTTTGACTGTAATGACAATTGTATATGAATTATCACTTTTGGAACTAAAAGAAGTGTGTTTAGAGTCATTTTAATGCCTGAAAATGGTTGAAATAGAAGCTTCTAGTAGGAGAAAAAGTCGGTAAAAATGGCAATTTTGGTCACATTGAGGCTTTAAAAAGTAGTTATTCAACATGAGGCTCAATCCAAATGACATTTTGAATCAATTTTTCTAAAGTCCAAAAAATCCATTTTCTGATGAAAAACGATGACCCGCGACCTGTCGAAATTTCTCCAGATGGTCAGAAATGGTAATTTTTTAATGTTTTATTTTTTGACTGTAAATGACTATTGCATGTGAATTATCACTTTTGGAACTAAAATAAGTGTGTTTAGAGTCATTTTAATGCCTGAAATTGTTCGAAATAGAAGCTTCTAGTAGGAGAAAAAGTCTGCAAAAATGGCAATTTTGGTCACATTGAGGCTTTAAAAAGTAGTTATTCAACATGAGGCACAATCCAAATGATATTTTGAATCAATTTTTGTAAAGTCCAAAAAATCCATTTTCTGATGAAAAACGATGACCCGTGACCTGTCGAAATTTCTCTAGATGGTCAGAAATGGTAATTTTTTAATGTTTAATTTTTTGACTGTAAATGACTATTGCATGTGAATTATCACTTTTGGAACTAAAATAAGTGTGTTTAGAGTCATTTTAATGCCTGAAATTGTTCGAAATAGAAGCTTCTAGTAGGAGAAAAAGTCTGCAAAAATGGCAATTTTGGTCACATTGAGGCTTTAAAAAGTAGTTATTCAACATGAGGCACAATCCAAATGATATTTTGAATTCATTTTTGTAAAGTCCAAAAAATCCATTTTCTGATGAAAAACGATGACCCGTGACCTGTCGAAATTTCTCTAGATGGTCAGAAATGGTAATTTTTTAATGTTTAATTTTTTTACTGTAAATGACTATTGCATGTGAATTATCACTTTTGGAACTAAAATAAGTGTGTTTAGAGTCATTTTAATGCCTGAAATTGGTCGAGATAGAAGCTTCTGAGAAGGAGAAAAAGTCTGTAAAAATGGCAATTTTGGTCACATTGAGGCTTTAAAAAGTAGTCATTCATCATGAGGCACAATCCAAATGATATTTTGAATCAATTTTTCTAAAGTCGAAAAAATTAATTTTCTGATGAAAAACGATGACCCGTGACCTGTTGAACTTTCTCCAGATGGTCAGAAATGGTAATTTTTTAATGGTTAATTTTTTGACTGTAAATGACTATTGCTTGTGAATTATCACTTTTGGAACTAAAATAAGTGTGTTTAGAGTCATTTTAATGCCTGAAATTGGTCGAAATAGAAGCTTCTAGTAGGAGAAAAAGTCTGTAAAAATGGCACTTTTGGTCACATTGAGGCTTTAAAAAGTAGTTATTCAACATGAGGCACAATCCAAATGACATTTTGAATCAATTTTTCTAAAGTCCAAAAAATCCATTTTCCGATGAAAAACGATGACCCGCGACCTGTCGAAATTTCTCCAGATGGTCAGAAATGGTAATTTTTTAATGTTTAATTTTTTGACTGTAAATGACTATTGCATATGAATTATCACTTTTGGAACTAAAAGAAGTGTGTTTAGAGTCATTTTAATGCCTGAAATTGGTTGAAATAGAAGCTTCTAGTAGGAGAAAAAGTCTGTAAGAATGGCAATTTTGGTCACATTGAGGCTTTAAAAAGTAGTTATTCAACATGAGGCACAATCCGAATGACATTTTGAATCAATTTTTCTAAAGTCCAAAAAATCCATTTTCTGATGAAAAACGATGACCCGCGACCTGTCGAAATTTCTCCAGATGGTCAGAAATGGTAATTTTTTAATGGTTCATTTTTTGACTGTAAATGACTATTGCATGTGAAT
This sequence comes from Triturus cristatus, assembly GCF_964204655.1. NCBI lineage: Eukaryota > Metazoa > Chordata > Amphibia > Caudata > Salamandridae > Triturus > Triturus cristatus. Next base: position 136,848,884 of record NC_140588.1, read on the forward strand.
TATCACTTTTGGAACTAAAATACGTGTGTTTAGAGTCCTTTTAATGCCTGAAATTGTTTGAAATAGAAGCTTCTAGTAGGAGAAAAAGTCTGTAAAAATGGCAATTTTGGTCACATTGAGGCTTTAAAAAGTAGTTATTCAACATGAGGCACAATCCAAATGATATTTTGAATCAATTTTTCTAAAGTCCAAAAAATCCATTTTCTGATGAAAAACGATGACCAGTGACCTGTCGAAATTTCTCCAGATGGTCAGAAATGGTAATTTTTTATTGTTTTATTTTTTGACTGTAAATGACTATTGCATGTGAATTATCACTTTTGGAACTAAAATAAGTGTGTTTAGAGTCATTTTAATGCCTGAAATTGTTCGAAATAGAAGCTTCAAGTAGGAGAAAAAGTCTGCAAAAATGTCAATTTTGGTCACATTGAGGCTTTAAAAAGTAGTTATTCAACATGAGGCACAATCCAAATGATATTTTGAATCAATTTTTGTAAAGTCCAAAAAATCCATTTTCTGATGAAAAACGATGACCCGTGACCTGTCGAAATTTCCCCAGATGGTCAGAAATGGTAATTTTTTAATGTTTAAATTTTTTTACTGTAAATGACTATTGCATGTGAATTATCACTTTTGGAACTAAAATAAGTGTGTTTAGAGTCATTTTAATGCCTGAAATTGGTCAAAATAGAAGCTTCTAGTAGGAGAAAAAGTCTGTAAAAATGGCAGTATTGGTCACATTGAGGCTTTAAAAAGTAGTTATTCAACATGAGGCACAATCCAAATGACATTTAAATCAATTTTTCGAAAGCCAAAAAAATCCATTTTCTGATGAAAAACGATGACCTGCGACCTGTCGAAATTTCTCCAGATGGTCAGAAAGGGTAATTTTTTAATGGTTCATTTTTTGACTGTAAATGACTATTGCATGTGAATTATCACTTTTGGAACTAAAATACGTGTGTTTAGAGTCCTTTTAATGCCTGAAATTGTTTGAAATAGAAGCTTCTAGTAGGAGAAAAAGTCTGTAAAAATGCCAATATTGGTCACATTGAGGCTTTAAAAAGTAGTTATTCAACATGAGGCACAATCCAAATGACATTTTGAATCAATTTTTCGAAAGCCAAAAAAATCCATTTTCTGATGAAAAACGATGACCAGTGACCTGTCGAAATTTCTCCAGATGGTCAGAAATGGTAATTTTTTAATGTTTAATTTTTTGACTGTAAATGACTATCTCATGTGAATTATCACTTGTGGAACTAAAATAAGTGTGTTTAGAGTCATTTTAATGCCTGAAGTTGGTCGAAATAGAAGCTTCTAGTAGGAGAAAAAGTCTGTAAAAATGGCAATTTTGGTCACATCGAGGCTTTAAAAAGTAGTTATTCAACATGAGGCACAATCCAAATGATATTTTGAATCAGTTTTTCTAAAGTCCAAAAATCAATTTTCTGATGAAAAACGATGACCCGTGACCTGTTGAACTTTCTCCAGATGGTCAGAAATGGTAATTTTTTAATGTTTAATTTTTTGACTGTAAATGACTATTGCATGTGAATTATCACTTGTGGAACTAAAATAAGTGTGTTTAGAGTCGTTTTAATGCCTGAAATTAGTCATAATAGAAGCTTCAGAGAAGGAGAAAAAGTCCGTAAAAATGGCAATTTTGGTCACATTGAGGCTTTAAAAAGTAGTTATTCAACATGAGGCACAATCCAAATGATATTTTGAATCAGTTTTTCTAAAGTCGAAAAAAATAATTTTCTGATGAAAAACGATGACCCGTGACCTGTTGAACTTTCTCCAGATGGTCAGGAATGGTAATTTTTTAATGTTTAATTTTTTGACTGTAAATGCTTATTGCATGTGAATTATCACTTTTGGAACTAAAATAAGTGTGTTTAGAGTCATTTTAATGCCTGAAATTGGTCGAAATAGAAGCTTCTAGTAGGAGAAAAAGTCTGTAAAAATGGCACTTTTGGTCACATTGAGGCTTTAAAAAGTAGTTATTCAACATGAGGCACAATCCAAATGACATTTTGAATCAATTTTTCTAAAGTCCAAAAAATCCATTTTCCGATGAAAAACGATGACCCGCGACCTGTCGAAATTTCTCCAGATGGTCAGAAATGGTAATTTTTTAATGTTTAATTTTTTGACTGTAAATGACTATTGCATATGAATTATCACTTTTGGAACTAAAAGAAGTGTGTTTAGAGTCATTTTAATGCCTGAAATTGGTCGAATTAGAAGCTTCTAGTAGGAGAAAAAGTCTGTAAGAATGGCAATTTTGGTCACATTGAGGCTTTAAAAAGTAGTTATTCAACATGAGGCACAATCCGAATGACATTTTGAATCAATTTTTCTAAAGTCCAAATAATCCATTTTCTGATGAAAAACGATGACCCGCGACCTGTCGAAATTTCTCCAGATGGTCAGAAATGGTAATTTTTTAATAGTTCATTTTTTGACTGTAAATGACTATTGCATGTGAATTATTACTTTTGGAACTAAAATACGTGTGTTTAGAGTCCTTTTAATGCCTGACATTGTTTGAAATAGAAGCTTCTAGTAGGAGAAAAAGTCTGTAAAAATGGCAATTTTGGTCACATTGAGGCTTTAAAAAGTAGTTATTCAACATGAGGCACAATCCAAATGATATTTTGAATCAATTTTTCTAAAGTCCAAAAAATCCATTTTCTGATGAAAAACGATGACCAGTGACCTGTCGAAATTTCTCCAGATGGTCAGAAATGGTAATTTTTTAATGTTTTATTTTTTGACTGTAAATGACTATTGCATGTGAATTATCACTTTTGGAACTAAAATAAGTGTGTTTAGAGTCATTTTAATGCCTGAAATTGTTCGAAATAGAAGCTTCAAGTAGGAGAAAAAGTCTGCAAAAATGGCAATTTTGGTCACATTGAGGCTTTAAAAAGTAGTTATTCAACATGAGGCACAATCCAAATGATATTTTGAATCAATTTTTGTAAAGTCCAAAAAATCCATTTTCTGATGAAAAACGATGACCCGTGACCTGTCGAAATTTCCCCAGATGGTCAGAAATGGTAATTTTTTAATGTTTACATTTTTTTACTGTAAATGACTATTGCATGTGAATTATCACTTTTGGAACTAAAATAAGTGTGTTTAGAGTCATTTTAATGCCTGAAATTGGTCAAAATAGAAGCTTCTAGTAGGAGAAAAAGTCTGTAAAAATGGCAGTATTGGTCATATTGAGGCTTTAAAAAGTAGTTATTCAACATGAGGCACAATCCAAATGACATTTTGAATCAATTTTTCGAAAGCCAAAAAAATCCATTTTCTGATGAAAAACGATGACCTGCGACCTGTCGAAATTTCTCCAGATGGTCAGAAAGGGTAATTTTTTAATGGTTCATTTTTTGACTGTAAATGAATATTGCATGTGAATTATCACTTTTGGAACTAAAATACGTGTGTTTAGAGTCCTTTTAATGCCTGAAATTGTTTGAAATAGAAGCTTCTAGTAGGAGAAAAAGTCTGTAAAAATGGCAATTTTGGTCACATTGAGGCTTTAAAAAGTAGTTATTCAACATGAGGCACAATCCAAATGATATTTTGAATCAATTTTTCTAAAGTCCAAAAAATCCATTTTCTGATGAAAAACGATGACCAGTGACCCGTCGAAATTTCTCCAGATGGTCAGAAATGGTAATTTTTTAATGTTTTATTTTTTGACTGTAAATGACTATTGCATGTGAATTATCACTTTTGGAACTAAAATAAGTGTGTTTAGAGTCATTTTAATGCCTGAAATTGTTCGAAATAGAAGCTTCAAGTAGGAGAAAAAGTCTGAAAAAATGGCAATTTTGGTCACATTGAGGCTTTAAAAAGTAGTTATTCAACATGAGGCACAATCCAAATGACATTTTGAATCAATTTTTCGAAAGCCAAAAAAATCCATTTTCTGATGAAAAACGATGACCCGCGACCTGTCGAAATTTCTCCAGATGGTCAGAAATGGTAATTTTTTAATGTTTAATTTTTTGACTGTAAATGACTATTGCATATGAATTATCACTTTTGGAACTAAAAGAAGTGTGTTTAGAGTCATTTTAATGCCTGAAATTGGTCGAAATAGAAGCTTCTAGTAGGAGAAAAAGTCTGTAAGAATGGCAATTTTGGTCACATTGAGGCTTTAAAAAGTAGTTATTCAACATGAGGCACAATCCGAATGACATTTTGAATCAATTTTTCTAAAGTCCAAAAAATCCATTTTCTGATGAAAAACGATGACCCGCGACCTGTCGAAATTTCTCCAGATGGTCAGAAATGGTAATTTTTTAATGGTTCATTTTTTGACTGTAAATGACTATTGCATGTGAATTATCACTTTTGGAACTAAAATACGTGTGTTTAGAGTCCTTTTAATGCCTGAAATTGTTTGAAATAGAAGCTTCTAGTAGGAGAAAAAGTCTGTAAAAATGGCAATTTTGGTCACATTGAGGCTTTAAAAAGTAGTTATTCAACATGAGGCACAATCCAAATGACATTTTGAATCAATTTTTCGAAAGCCAAAAAAATCCATTTTCTGATGAAAAACGATGACCTGCGACCTGTCGAAATTTCTCCAGATGGTCAGAAAGGGTAATTTTTTAATGGTTCATTTTTTGACTGTAAATGACTATTGCATGTGAATTATCACTTTTGGAACTAAAATAAGTGTGTTTAGAGTCATTTTAATGCCTGAAATTGGTCGAAATAGAAGCTTCTAGTAGGAGAAAAAGTCTGTAAGAATGGCAATTTTGGTCACATTGAGGCTTTAAAAAGTAGTTATTCAACATGAGGCACAATCCAAATGATATTTTGAATCAATTTTTGTAAAGTCCAAAAAATCCATTTTCTGATGAAAAACGATGACCCGTGACCTGTCGAAATTTCCCCAGATGGTCAGAAATGGTAATTTTTTAATGTTTACATTTTTTTACTGTAAATGACTATTGCATGTGAATTATCACTTTTGGAACTAAAATAAGTGTGTTTAGAGTCATTTTAATGCCTGAAATTGGTCAAAATAGAAGCTTCTAGTAGGAGAAAAAGTCTGTAAAAATGGCAGTATTGGTCACATTGAGGCTTTAAAAAGTAGTTATTCAACATGAGGCACAATCCAAATGACATTTTGAATCAATTTTTCGAAAGCCAAAAAAATCCATTTTCTGATGAAAAACGATGACCTGCGACCTGTCGAAATTTCTCCAGATGGTCAGAAAGGGTAATTTTTTAATGGTTCATTTTTTGACTGTAAATGACTATTGCATGTGAATTATCACTTTTGGAACTAAAATACGTGTGTTTAGAGTCCTTTTAATGCCTGAAATTGTTTGAAATAGAAGCTTCTAGTAGGAGAAAAAGTCTGTAAAAATGGCAATTTTGGTCACATTGAGGCTTTAAAAAGTAGTTATTCAACATGAGGCACAATCCAAATGATATTTTGAATCAATTTTTCTAAAGTCCAAAAAATCCATTTTCTGATGAAAAACGATGACCAGTGACCTGTCGAAATTTCTCCAGATGGTCAGAAATGGTAATTTTTTAATGTTTTATTTTTTGACTGTAAATGACTATTGCATGTGAATTATCACTTTTGGAACTAAAATAAGTGTGTTTAGAGTCATTTTAATGCCTGAAATTGTTCGAAATAGAAGCTTCAAGTAGGAGAAAAAGTCTGCAAAAATGGCAATTTTGGTCACATTGAGGCTTTAAAAAGTAGTTATTCAACATGAGGCACAATCCAAATGATATTTTGAATCAATTTTTGTAAAGTCCAAAAAATCCATTTTCTGATGAAAAACGATGACCCGTGACCTGTCGAAATTTCCCCAGATGGTCAGAAATGGTAATTTTTTAATGTTTAAATGTTTTTACTGTAAATCACTATTGCATGTGAATTATCACTTTTGGAACTAAAATAAGTGTGTTTAGAGTCATTTTAATGCCTGAAATTGGTCAAAATAGAAGCTTCTAGTAGGAGAAAAAGTCTGTAAAAATGGCAGTATTGGTCACATTGAGGCTTTAAAAAGTAGTTATTCAACATGAGGCACAATCCAAATGACATTTTGAATCAATTTTTCGAAAGCCAAAAAAATCCATTTTCTGATGAAAAACGATGACCTGCGACCTGTCGAAATTTCTCCAGATGTTCAGAAAGGGTAATTTTTTAATGGTTCATTTTTTGACTGTAAATGACTATTGCATGTGAATTATCACTTTTGGAACTAAAATAAGTGTGTTTAGAGTCATTTTAATGCCTGAAATTGGTCGAAATAGAAGCTTCTAGTAGGAGAAAAAGTCTGTAAGAATGGCAATTTTGGTCACATTGAGGCTTTAAAAAGTAGTTATTCAACATGAGGCACAATCCAAATGATATTTTGAATCAATTTTTGTAAAGTCCAAAAAATCCATTTTCTGATGAAAAACGACCCGTGACCTGTCGAAATTTCTCTAGATGGTCAGAAATGGTAATTTTTTAATGTTTAATTTTTTGACTGTAAATGACTATCTCATGTGAATTATCACTTGTGGAACTAAAATAAGTGTGTTTAGAGTCATTTTAATGCCTGAAGTTGGTCGAAATAGAAGCTTCTAGTAGGAGAAAAAGTCTGTAAAAATGGCAATTTTGGTCACATCGAGGCTTTAAAAAGTAGTTATTCAACATGAGGCACAATCCAAATGATATTTTGAATCAGTTTTTCTAAAGTCCAAAAATCAATTTTCTGATGAAAAACGATGACCCGTGACCTGTTGAACTTTCTCCAGATGGTCAGAAATGGTAATTTTTTAATGTTTAATTTTTTGATTGTAAATGACTATTGCATGTGAATTATCACTTGTGGAACTAAAATAAGTGTGTTTAGAGTCGTTTTAATGCCTGAAATTAGTCATAATAGAAGCTTCAGAGAAGGAGAAAAAGTCCGTAAAAATGGCAATTTTGGTCACATTGAGGCTTTAAAAAGTAGTTATTCAACATGAGGCACAATCCAAATGATATTTTGAATCAGTTTTTCTAAAGTCGAAAAAATTAATTTTCTGATGAAAAACGATGACCCGTGACCTGTTGAACTTTCTCCAGATGGTCAGGAATGGTAATTTTTTAATGTTTAATTTTTTGACTGTAAATGCTTATTGCATGTGAATTATCACTTTTGGAACTAAAATAAGTGTGTTTAGAGTCATTTTAATGCCTGAAATTGGTCGAAATAGAAGCTTCTAGTAGGAGAAAAAGTCTGTAAAAATGGCACTTTTGGTCACATTGAGGCTTTAAAAAGTAGTTATTCAACATGAGGCACAATCCAAATGACATTTTGAATCAATTTTTCTAAAGTCCAAAAAATCCATTTTCCGATGAAAAACAATGACCCGCGACCTGTCGAAATTTCTCCAGATGGTCAGAAATGGTAATTTTTTAATGTTTAATTTTTTTACTGTAAATGACTATTGCATATGAATTATCACTTTTGGAACTAAAAGAAGTGTGTTTAGAGTCATTTTAATGCCTGAAATTGGTCGAAATAGAAGCTTCTAGTAGGAGAAAAAGTCTGTAAGAATGGCAATTTTGGTCACATTGAGGCTTTAAAAAGTAGTTATTCAACATGAGGCACAATCCGAATGACATTTTGAATCAATTTTTCTAAAGTCCAAAAAATCCATTTTCTGATGAAAAACGATGACCCGCGACCTGTCGAAATTTCTCCAGATGGTCAGAAATGGTAATTTTTTAATGGTTCATTTTTTGACTGTAAATGACTATTGCATGTGAATTATCACTTTTGGAACTAAAATACGTGTGTTTAGAGTCCTTTTAATGCCTGAAATTGTTTGAAATAGAAGCTTCTAGTAGGAGAAAAAGTCTGTAAAAATGGCAATTTTGGTCACATTGAGGCTTTAAAAAGTAGTTATTCAACATGAGGCACAATCCAAATGATATTTTGAATCAATTTTTCTAAAGTCCAAAAAATCCATTTTCTGATGAAAAACGATGACCAGTGACCTGTCGAAATTTCTCCAGATGGTCAGAAATGGTAATTTTTTAATGTTTTATTTTTTGACTGTAAATGACTATTGCATGTGAATTATCACTTTTGGAACTAAAATAAGTGTGTTTAGAGTCATTTTAATGCCTGAAATTGTTCGAAATAGAAGCTTCAAGTAGGAGAAAAAGTCTGCAAAAATGGCAATTTTGGTCACATTGAGGCTTTAAAAAGTAGTTATTCAACATGAGGCACAATCCAAATGATATTTTGAATCAATTTTTGTAAAGTCCAAAAAATCCATTTTCTGATGAAAAACGATGACCCGTGACCTGTCGAAATTTCCCCAGATGGTCAGAAATGGTAATTTTTTAATGTTTACATTTTTTTACTGTAAATGACTATTGCATGTGAATTATCACTTTTGGAACTAAAATAAGTGTGTTTAGAGTCATTTTAATGCCTGAAATTGGTCAAAATAGAAGCTTCTAGTAGGAGAAAAAGTCTGTAAAAATGGCAGTATTGGTCACATTGAGGCTTTAAAAAGTAGTTATTCAACATGAGGCACAATCCAAATGACATTTTGAATCAATTTTTCGAAAGCCAAAAAAATCCATTTTCTGATGAAAAACGATGACCTGCGACCTGTCGAAATTTCTCCAGATGGTCAGAAAGGGTAATTTTTTAATGGTTCATTTTTTGACTGTAAATGACTATTGCATGTGAATTATCACTTTTGGAACTAAAATACGTGTGTTTAGAGTCCTTTTAATGCCTGAAATTGTTTGAAATAGAAGCTTCTAGTAGGAGAAAAAGTCTGTAAAAATGGCAATTTTGGTCACATTGAGGCTTTAAAAAGTAGTTATTCAACATGAGGCACAATCCAAATGATATTTTGAATCAATTTTTCTAAAGTCCAAAAAATCCATTTTCTGATGAAAAACGATGACCAGTGACCTGTCGAAATTTCTCCAGATGGTCAGAAATGGTAATTTTTTAATGTTTTATTTTTTGACTGTAAATGACTATTGCATGTGAATTATCACTTTTGGAACTAAAATAAGTGTGTTTAGAGTCATTTTAATGCCTGAAATTGTTCGAAATAGAAGCTTCAAGTAGGAGAAAAAGTCTGCAAAAATGGCAATTTTGGTCACATTGAGGCTTTAAAAAGTAGTTATTCAACATGAGGCACAATCCAAATGATATTTTGAATCAATTTTTGTAAAGTCCAAAAATCTATTTTCTGATGAAAAACGATGACCCGTGACCTGTCGAAATTTCCCCAGATGGTCAGAAATGGTAATTTTTTAATGTTTAAATTTTTTTACTGTAAATGACTATTGCATGTGAATTATCACTTTTGGAACTAAAATAAGTGTGTTTAGAGTCATTTTAATGCCTGAAATTGGTCAAAATAGAAGCTTCTAGTAGGAGAAAAAGTCTGTAAAAATGGCAGTATTGGTCACATTGAGGCTTTAAAAAGTAGTTATTCAACATGAGGCACAATCCAAATGACATTTTGAATCAATTTTTCGAAAGCCAAAAAAATCCATTTTCTGATGAAAAACGATGACCTGCGACCTGTCGAAATTTCTCCAGATGGTCAGAAAGGGTAATTTTTTAATGGTTCATTTTTTGACTGTAAATGACTATTGCATGTGAATTATCACTTTTGGAACTAAAATACGTGTGTTTAGAGTCCTTTTAATGCCTGAAATTGTTTGAAATAGAAGCTTCTAGTAGGAGAAAAAGTCTGTAAAAATGCCAATATTGGTCACATTGAGGCTTTAAAAAGTAGTTATTCAACATGAGGCACAATCCAAATGACATTTTGAATCAATTTTTCGAAAGCCAAAAAAATCCATTTTCTGATGAAAAACGATGACCAGTGACCTGTCGAAATTTCTCCAGATGGTCAGAAATGGTAATTTTTTAATGTTTAATTTTTTGACTGTAAATGACTATCTCATGTGAATTATCACTTGTGGAACTAAAATAAGTGTGTTTAGAGTCATTTTAATGCCTGAAGTTGGTCGAAATAGAAGCTTCTAGTAGGAGAAAAAGTCTGTAAAAATGGCAATTTTGGTCACATTGAGGCTTTAAAAAGTAGTTATTCATCATGAGGCACAATCCAAATGATATTTTGAATCAATTTTTCTAAAGTCGAAAAAATTAATTTTCTGATGAAAAACGATGACCCGTGACCTGTTGAACTTTCTCCAGATGGTCAGAAATGGTAATTTTTTAATGTTTAATTTTTTGACTGTAAATGACTATTGCATGTGAATTATCACTTGTGGAACTAAAATAAGTGTGTTTAGAGTCGTTTTAATGCCTGAAATTAGTCATAATAGAAGCTTCAGAGAAGGAGAAAAAGTCCGTAAAAATGGCAATTTTGGTCACATTGAGGCTTTAAAAAGTAGTTATTCAACATGAGGCACAATCCAAATGATATTTTGAATCAGTTTTTCTAAAGTCGAAAAAATTAATTTTCTGATGAAAAACGATGACCCGTGACCTGTTGAACTTTCTCCAGATGGTCAGAAATGGTAATTTTTTAATGTTTAATTTTTTGACTGTAAATGACAATTGCATATGAATTATCACTTTTGGAACTAAAAGAAGTGTGTTTAGAGTCATTTTAATGCCTGAAAATGGTTGAAATAGAAGCTTCTAGTAGGAGAAAAAGTCGGTAAAAATGGCAATTTTGGTCACATTGAGGCTTTAAAAAGTAGTTATTCAACATGAGGCTCAATCCAAATGACATTTTGAATCAATTTTTCTAAAGTCCAAAAAATCCATTTTCTGATGAAAAACGATGACCCGCGACCTGTCGAAATTTCTCCAGATGGTCAGAAATGGTAATTTTTTAATGTTTTATTTTTTGACTGTAAATGACTATTGCATGTGAATTATCATTTTTGGAACTAAAATAAGTGTGTTTAGAGTCATTTTAATCCCTGAAATTGTTCGAAATAGAAGCTTCTAGTAGGAGAAAAAGTCTGCAAAAATGGCAATTTTGGTCACATTGAGGCTTTAAAAAGTAGTTATTCAACATGAGGCACAATCCAAATGATATTTTGAATCAATTTTTGTAAAGTCCAAAAAATCCATTTTCTGATGAAAAACGATGACCCGTGACCTGTCGAAATTTCTCTAGATGGGCAGAAATGGTAATTTTTTAATGTTTCATTTTTTGACTGTAAATGACTATTGCATGTGAATTATCACTTTTGGAACTAAAATAAGTGTGTTTAGAGTCATTTTAATGCCTGAAATTGGTCGAAATAGAAGCTTCTGAGAAGGAGAAAAAGTCTGTAAAAATGGCAATTTTGGTCACATTGAGGCTTTAAAAAGTAGTTATTCATCATGAGGCACAATCCAAATGATATTTTGAATCAATTTTTCTAAAGTCGAAAAAATTATTTTTCTGATGAAAAACGATGACCCGTGACCTGTTGAACTTTCTCCAGATGGTCAGAAATGGTAATTTTTTAATGTTTAATTTTTTGACTGTAAATGACTATTGCATGTGAATTATCACTTTTGGAACTAAAATAAGTGTGTTTAGAGTCATTTTAATGCCTGAAATTGGTCGAAATAGAAGCTTCTAGTAGGAGAAAAAGTCTGTAAAAATGGCACTTTTGGTCACATTGAGGCTTTAAAAAGTAGTTATTCAACATGAGGCACAATCCAAATGACATTTTGAATCAATTTTTCTAAAGTCCAAAAAATCCATTTTCCGATGAAAAACGATGACCCGCGACCTGTCGAAATTTCTCCAGATGGTCAGAAATGGTAATTTTTTAATGTTTAATTTTTTGACTGTAAATGACTATTGCATATGAATTATCACTTTTGGAACTAAAAGAAGTGTGTTTAGAGTCATTTTAATGCCTGAAATTGGTCGAAATAGAAGCTTCTAGTAGGAGAAAAAGTCTGTACGAATGGCAATTTTGGTCACATTGAGGCTTTAAAAAGTAGTTATTCAACATGAGGCACAATCCGAATGACATTTTGAATCAATTTTTCTAAAGTCCAAAAAATCCATTTTCTGATGAAAAACGATGACCCGCGACCTGTCGAAATTTCTCCAGATGGTCAGAAATGGTAATTTTTTAATGGTTCATTTTTTGACTGTAAATGACTATTGCATGTGAATTATCACTTTTGGAACTAAAATACGTGTGTTTAGAGTCCTTTTAATGCCTGAAATTGTTTGAAATAGAAGCTTCTAGTAGGAGAAAAAGTCTGTAAAAATGGCAATTTTGGTCACATTGAGGCTTTAAAAAGTAGTTATTCAACATGAGGCACAATCCAAATGATATTTTGAATCAATTTTTCTAAAGTCCAAAAAATCCATTTTCTGATGAAAAACGATGACCAGTGACCTGTCGAAATTTCTCCAGATGGTCAGAAATGGTAATTTTTTATTGTTTTATTTTTTGACTGTAAATGACTATTGCATGTGAATTATCACTTTTGGAACTAAAATAAGTGTGTTTAGAGTCATTTTAATGCCTGAAATTGTTCGAAATAGAAGCTTCAAGTAGGAGAAAAAGTCTGCAAAAATGGCAATTTTGGTCACATTGAGGCTTTAAAAAGTAGTTATTCAACATGAGGCACAATCCAAATGATATTTTGAATCAATTTTTGTAAAGTCCAAAAAATCCATTTTCTGATGAAAAACGATGACCCGTGACCTGTCGAAATTTCCCCAGATGGTCAGAAATGGTAATTTTTTAATGTTTAAATTTTTTTACTGTAAATGACTATTGCATGTGAATTATCACTTTTGGAACTAAAATAAGTGTGTTTAGAGTCATTTTAATGCCTGAAATTGGTCAAAATAGAAGCTTCTAGTAGGAGAAAAAGTCTGTAAAAATGGCAGTATTGGTCACATTGAGGCTTTAAAAAGTAGTTATTCAACATGAGGCACAATCCAAATGACATTTAAATCAATTTTTCGAAAGCCAAAAAAATCCATTTTCTGATGAAAAACGATGACCTGCGACCTGTCGAAATTTCTCCAGATGGTCAGAAAGGGTAATTTTTTAATGGTTCATTTTTTGACTGTAAATGACTATTGCATGTGAATTATCACTTTTGGAACTAAAATACGTGTGTTTAGAGTCCTTTTAATGCCTGAAATTGTTTGAAATAGAAGCTTCTAGTAGGAGAAAAAGTCTGTAAAAATGCCAATATTGGTCACATTGAGGCTTTAAAAAGTAGTTATTCAACATGAGGCACAATCCAAATGACATTTTGAATCAATTTTTCGAAAGCCAAAAAAATCCATTTTCTGATGAAAAACGATGACCAGTGACCTGTCGAAATTTCTCCAGATGGTCAGAAATGGTAATTTTTTAATGTTTAATTTTTTGACTGTAAATGACTATCTCATGTGAATTATCACTTGTGGAACTAAAATAAGTGTGTTTAGAGTCATTTTAATGCCTGAAGTTGGTCGAAATAGAAGCTTCTAGTAGGAGAAAAAGTCTGTAAAAATGGCAATTTTGGTCACATCGAGGCTTTAAAAAGTAGTTATTCAACATGAGGCACAATCCAAATGATATTTTGAATCAGTTTTTCTAAAGTCCAAAAATCAATTTTCTGATGAAAAACGATGACCCGTGACCTGTTGAACTTTCTCCAGATGGTCAGAAATGGTAATTTTTTAATGTTTAATTTTTTGACTGTAAATGACTATCTCATGTGAATTATCACTTGTGGAACTAAAATAGGTGTGTTTAGAGTCGTTTTAATGCCTGAAATTAGTCATAATAGAAGCTTCAGAGAAGGAGAAAAAGTCCGTAAAAATGGCAATTTTGGTCACATTGAGGCTTTAAAAAGTAGTTATTCAACATGAGGCACAATCCAAATGATATTTTGAATCAGTTTTTCTAAAGTCGAAAAAATTAATTTTCTGATGAAAAACGATGACCTGTTGAACTTTCTCCAGATGGTCAGGAATGGTAATTTTTTAATGTTTAATTTTTTGACTGTAAATGACTATTGCATGTGAATTATCACTTGTGGAACTAAAATAAGTGTGTTTAGAGTCATTTTAATGCCTGAAGTTGGTCGAAATAGAAGCTTCTAGTAGGAGAAAAAGTCTGTAGAAATGGCAATTTTGGTCACATCGAGGCTTTAAAAAGTAGTTATTCAACATGAGGCACAATTCAAATGACATTTTGAATCAATTTTTCTAAAGTCCAAAAATCAATTTTCTGCTGAAAAACGATGACCCGTGACCTGTTGAACTTTCTCCAGATGGTCAGAAATGGTAATTTTTTAATGTTTAATTTTTTGACTGTAATGACAATTGTATATGAATTATCACTTTTGGAACTAAAAGAAGTGTGTTTAGAGTCATTTTAATGCCTGAAAATGGTTGAAATAGAAGCTTCTAGTAGGAGAAAAAGTCGGTAAAAATGGCAATTTTGGTCACATTGAGGCTTTAAAAAGTAGTTATTCAACATGAGGCTCAATCCAAATGACATTTTGAATCAATTTTTCTAAAGTCCAAAAAATCCATTTTCTGATGAAAAACGATGACCCGCGACCTGTCGAAATTTCTCCAGATGGTCAGAAATGGTAATATTTTAATGTTTTATTTTTTGACTGTAAATGACTATTGCATGTGAATTATCACTTTTGGAACTAAAATAAGTGTGTTTAGAGTCATTTTAATGCCTGAAATTGTTCGAAATAGAAGCTTCTAGTAGGAGAAAAAGTCTGCAAAAATAGCAATTTTGGTCACATTGAGGCTTTAAAAAGTAGTTATTCAACATGAGGCACAATCCAAATGATATTTTGAATCAATTTTTGTAAAGTCCAAAAAATCCATTTTCTGATGAAAAACGATGACCCGTGACCTGTCGAAATTTCTCTAGATGGTCAGAAATGGTAATTTTTTAATGTTTAATTTTTTGACTGTAAATGACTATTGCATGTGAATTATCACTTTTGGAACTAAAATAAGTGTGTTTAGAGTCATTTTAATGCCTGAAATTGTTCGAAATAGAAGCTTCTAGTAGGAGAAAAAGCCTGCAAAAATGGCAATTTTGGTCACATTGAGGCTTTAAAAAGTAGTTATTCAACATGAGGCACAATCCAAATGATATTTTGAATTCATTTTTGTAAAGTCCAAAAAATCCATTTTCTGATGAAAAACGATGACCCGTGACCTGTCGAAATTTCTCTAGATGGTCAGAAATGGTAATTTTTTAATGTTTAATTTTTTTACTGTAAATGACTATTGCATGTGAATTATCACTTTTGGAACTAAAATAAGTGTGTTTAGAGTCATTTTAATGCCTGAAATTGGTCGAGATAGAAGCTTCTGAGAAGGAGAAAAAGTCTGTAAAAATGGCAATTTTGGTCACATTGAGGCTTTAAAAAGTAGTCATTCATCATGAGGCACAATCCAAATGATATTTTGAATCAATTTTTCTAAAGTCGAAAAAATTAATTTTCTGATGAAAAACGATGACCCGTGACCTGTTGAACTTTCTCCAGATGGTCAGAAATGGTAATTTTTTAATGGTTAATTTTTTGACTGTAAATGACTATTGCTTGTGAATTATCACTTTTGGAACTAAAATAAGTGTGTTTAGAGTCATTTTAATGCCTGAAATTGGTCGAAATAAAAGCTTCTAGTAGGAGAAAAAGTCTGTAAAAATGGCACTTTTGGTCACATTGAGGCTTTAAAAAGTAGTTATTCAACATGAGGCACAATCCAAATGACATTTTGAATCAATTTTTCTAAAGTCCAAAAAATCCATTTTCCGATGAAAAACGATGACCCGCGACCTGTCGAAATTTCTCCAGATGGTCAGAAATGGTAATTTTTTAATGTTTAATTTTTTGACTGTAAATGACTATTGCATATGAATTATCACTTTTGGAACTAAAAGAAGTGTGTTTAGAGTCATTTTAATGCCTGAAATTGGTCGAAATAGAAGCTTCTAGTAGGAGAAAAAGTCTGTAAGAATGGCAATTTTGGTCACATTGAGGCTTTAAAAAGTAGTTATTCAACATGAGGCACAATCCGAATGACATTTTGAATCAATTTTTCTAAAGTCCAAAAAATCCATTTTCTGATGAAAAACGATGACCCGCGACCTGTCGAAATTTCTCCAGATGGTCAGAAATGGTAATTTTTTAATGGTTCATTTTTTGACTGTAAATGACTATTGCATGTGAATTATCACTTTTGGAACTAAAATACGTGTGTTTAGAGTCCTTTTAATGCCTGAAATTGTTTGAAATAGAAGCTTCTAGTAGGAGAAAAAGTCTGTAAAAATGGCAACTTTGGTCACATTGAGGCTTTAAAAAGTAGTTATTCAACATGAGGCACAATCCAAATGATATTTTGAATCAATTTTTCTAAAGTCCAAAAAATCCATTTTCTGATGAAAAACGATGACCAGTGACCTGTCGAAATTTCTCCAGATGGTCAGAAATGGTAATTTTTTATTGTTTTATTTTTTGACTGTAAATGACTATTGCATGTGAATTATCACTTTTGGAACTAAAATAAGTGTGTTTAGAGTCACTTTAATGCCTGAAATTGTTCGAAATAGAAGCTTCAAGTAGGAGAAAAAGTCTGCAAAAATGGCAATTTTGGTCACATTGAGGCTTTAAAAAGTAGTTATTCAACATGAGGCACAATCCAAATGATATTTTGAATCAATTTTTGTAAAGTCCAAAAAATCCATTTTCTGATGAAAAACGATGACCCGTGACCTGTCGAAATTTCCCCAGATGGTCAGAAATGGTAATTTTTTAATGTTTAAATTTTTTTACTGTAAATGACTATTGCATGTGAATTATCACTTTTGGAACTAAAATAAGTGTGTTTAGAGTCATTTTAATGCCTGAAATTGGTCAAAATAGAAGCTTCTAGTAGGAGAAAAAGTCTGTAAAAATGGCAGTATTGGTCACATTGAGGCTTTAATCAGTAGTTATTCAACATGAGGCACAATCCAAATGACATTTAAATCAATTTTTCGAAAGCCAAAAAAATCCATTTTCTGATGAAAATCGATGACCTGCGACCTGTCGAAATTTCTCCAGATGGTCAGAAAGGGTAATTTTTTAATGGTTCATTTTTTGACTGTAAATGACTATTGCATGTGAATTATCACTTTTGGAACTAAAATACGTGTGTTTAGAGTCCTTTTAATGCCTGAAATTGTTTGAAATAGAAGCTTCTAGTAGGAGAAAAAGTCTGTAAAAATGCCAATATTGGTCACATTGAGGCTTTAAAAAGTAGTTATTCAACATGAGGCACAATCCAAATGACATTTTGAATCAATTTTTCGAAAGCCAAAAAAATCCATTTTCTGATGAAAAACGATGACCAGTGACCTGTCGAAATTTCTCCAGATGGTCAGAAATGGTAATTTTTTAATGTTTAATTTTTTGACTGTAAATGACTATCTCATGTGAATTATCACTTGTGGAACTAAAATAAGTGTGTTTAGAGTCATTTTAATGCCTGAAGTTGGTCGAAATAGAAGCTTCTAGTAGGAGAAAAAGTCTGTAAAAATGGCAATTTTGGTCACATCGAGGCTTTAAAAAGTAGTTATTCAACATGAGGCACAATCCAAATGATATTTTGAATCAGTTTTTCCAAAGTCCAAAAATCAATTTTCTGATGAAAAACGATGACCCGTGACCTGTTGAACTTTCTCCAGATGGTCAGAAATGGTAATTTTTTAATGTTTAATTTTTTGACTGTAAATGACTATTGCATGTGAATTATCACTTGTGGAACTAAAATAAGTGTGTTTAGAGTCGTTTTAATGCCTGAAATTAGTCATAATAGAAGCTTCAGAGAAGGAGAAAAAGTCCGTAAAAATGGCAATTTTGGTCACATTGAGGCTTTAAAAAGTAGTTATTCAACATGAGGCACAATCCAAATGATATTTTGAATCAGTTTTTCTAAAGTCGAAAAAAATAATTTTCTGATGAAAAACGATGACCCGTGACCTGTTGAACTTTCTCCAGATGGTCAGGAATGGTAATTTTTTAATGTTTAATTTTTTGACTGTAAATGCTTATTGCATGTGAATTATCACTTTTGGAACTAAAATAAGTGTGTTTAGAGTCATTTTAATGCCTGAAATTGGTCGAAATAGAAGCTTCTAGTAGGAGAAAAAGTCTGTAAAAATGGCACTTTTGGTCACATTGAGGCTTTAAAAAGTAGTTATTCAACATGAGGCACAATCCAAATGACATTTTGAATCAATTTTTCTAAAGTCCAAAAAATCCATTTTCCGATGAAAAACGATGACCCGCGACCTGTCGAAATTTCTCCAGATGGTCAGAAATGGTAATTTTTTAATGTTTAATTTTTTGACTGTAAATGACTATTGCATATGAATTATCACTTTTGGAACCAAAAGAAGTGTGTTTAGAGTCATTTTAATGCCTGAAATTGGTCGAAATAGAAGCTTCTAGTAGGAGAAAAAGTCTGTAAGAATGGCAATTTTGGTCACATTGAGGCTTTAAAAAGTAGTTATTCAACATGAGGCACAATCCGAATGACATTTTGAATCAATTTTTCTAAAGTCCAAATAATCCATTTTCTGATGAAAAACGATGACCCGCGACCTGTCGAAATTTCTCCAGATGGTCAGAAATGGTAATTTTTTAATGGTTCATTTTTTGACTGTAAATGACTATTGCATGTGAATTATTACTTTTGGAACTAAAATACGTGTGTTTAGAGTCCTTTTAATGCCTGAAATTGTTTGAAATAGAAGCTTCTAGTAGGAGAAAAAGTCTGTAAAAATGGCAATTTTGGTCACATTGAGGCTTTAAAAAGTAGTTATTCAACATGAGGCACAATCCAAATGATATTTTGAATCAATTTTTCTAAAGTCCAAAAAATCCATTTTCTGATGAAAAACGATGACCAGTGACCTGTCGAAATTTCTCCAGATGGTCAGAAATGGTAATTTTTTAATGTTTTATTTTTTGACTGTAAATGACTATTGCATGTGAATTATCACTTTTGGAACTAAAATAAGTGTGTTTAGAGTCATTTTAATGCCTGAAATTGTTCGAAATAGAAGCTTCAAGTAGGAGAAAAAGTCTGCAAAAATGGCAATTTTGGTCACATTGAGGCTTTAAAAAGTAGTTATTCAACATGAGGCACAATCCAAATGATATTTTGAATCAATTTTTGTAAAGTCCAAAAAATCCATTTTCTGATGAAAAACGATGACCCGTGACCTGTCGAAATTTCCCCAGATGGTCAGAAATGGTAATTTTTTAATGTTTACATTTTTTTACTGTAAATGACTATTGCATGTGAATTATCACTTTTGGAACTAAAATAAGTGTGTTTAGAGTCATTTTAATGCCTGAAATTGGTCAAAATAGAAGCTTCTAGTAGGAGAAAAAGTCTGTAAAAATGGCAGTATTGGTCATTTTGAGGCTTTAAAAAGTAGTTATTCAACATGAGGCACAATCCAAATGACATTTTGAATCAATTTTTCGAAAGCCAAAAAAATCCATTTTCTGATGAAAAACGATGACCTGCGACCTGACGAAATTTCTCCAGATGGTCAGAAAGGGTAATTTTTTAATGGTTCATTTTTTGACTGTAAATGAATATTGCATGTGAATTATCACTTTTGGAACTAAAATACGTGTGTTTAGAGTCCTTTTAATGCCTGAAATTGTTTGAAATAGAAGCTTCAAGTAGGAGAAAAAGTCTGTAAAAATGGCAATTTTGGTCACATTGAGGCTTTAAAAAGTAGTTATTCAACATGAGGCACAATCCAAATGATATTTTGAATCAATTTTTCTAAAGTCCAAAAAATCCATTTTCTGATGAAAAACGATGACCAGTGACCCGTCGAAATTTCTCCAGATGGTCAGAAATGGTAATTTTTTAATGTTTTATTTTTTGACTGTAAATGACTATTGCATGTGAATTATCACTTTTGGAACTAAAATAAGTGTGTTTAGAGTCATTTTAATGCCTGAAATTGTTCGAAATAGAAGCTTCAAGTAGGAGAAAAAGTCTGCAAAAATGGCAATTTTGGTCACATTGAGGCTTTAAAAAGTAGTTATTCAACATGAGGCACAATCCAAATGACATTTTGAATCAATTTTTCGAAAGCCAAAAAAATCCATTTTCTGATGAAAAACGATGACCCGCGACCTGTCGAAATTTCTCCAGATGGTCAGAAATGGTAATTTTTTAATGTTTAATTTTTTGACTGTAAATGACTATTGCATATGAATTATCACTTTTGGAACTAAAAGAAGTGTGTTTAGAGTCATTTTAATGCCTGAAATTGGTCGAAATAGAAGCTTCTAGTAGGAGAAAAAGTCTGTAAGAATGGCAATTTTGGTCACATTGAGGCTTTAAAAAGTAGTTATTCAACATGAGGCACAATCCGAATGACATTTTGAATCAATTTTTCTAAAGTCCAAAAAATCCATTTTCTGATGAAAAACGATGACCAGTGACCTGTCGAAATTTCTCCAGATGGTCAGAAATGGTAATTTTTTAATGGTTCATTTTTTGACTGTAAATGACTATTGCATGTGAATTATCACTTTTGGAACTAAAATAAGTGTGTTTAGAGTCATTTTAATGCCTGAAATTGGTCAAAATAGAAGCTTCTAGTAGGAGAAAAAGTCTGTAAAAATGGCAGTATTGGTCACATTGAGGCTTTAAAAAGTAGTTATTCAACATGAGGCACAATCCAAATGACATTTTGAATCAATTTTTCGAAAGCCAAAAAAATCCATTTTCTGATGAAAAACGATGACCTGCGACCTGTCGAAATTTCTCCAGATGGTCAGAAAGAGTAATTTTTTAATGGTTCATTTTTTGACTGTAAATGACTATTGCATGTGAATTATCACTTTTGGAACTAAAATACGTGTGTTTAGAGTCCTTTTAATGCCTGAAATTGTTTGAAATAGAAGCTTCTAGTAGGAGAAAAAGTCTGTAAAAATGGCAATTTTGGTCACATTGAGGCTTTAAAAAGTAGTTATTCAACATGAGGCACAATCCAAATGATATTTTGAATCAATTTTTCTAAAGTCCAAAAAATCCATTTTCTGATGAAAAACGATGACCAGTGACCTGTCGAAATTTCTCCAGATGGTCAGAAATGGTAATTTTTTAATGTTTAATTTTTTGACTGTAAATGACTATTGCATATGAATTATCACTTTTGGAACTAAAAGAAGTGTGTTTAGAGTCATTTTAATGCCTGAAATTGGTCGAAATAGAAGCTTCTAGTAGGAGAAAAAGTCTGTAAGAATGGCAATTTTGGTCACATTGAGGCTTTAAAAAGTAGTTATTCAACATGAGGCACAATCCGAATGACATTTTGAATCAATTTTTCTAAAGTCCAAAAAATCCATTTTCTGATGAAAAACGATGACCCGCGACCTGTCGAAATTTCTCCAGATGGTCAGAAATGGTAATTTTTTAATGGTTCATTTTTTGACTGTAAATGACTATTGCATGTGAATTATCACTTTTGGAACTAAAATACGTGTGTTTAGAGTCCTTTTAATGCCTGAAATTGTTTGAAATAGAAGCTTCTAGTAGGAGAAAAAGTCTGTAAAAATGGCAATTTTGGTCACATTGAGGCTTTAAAAAGTAGTTATTCAACATGAGGCACAATCCAAATGACATTTTGAATCAATTTTTCGAAAGCCAAAAAAATCCATTTTCTGATGAAAAACGATGACCTGCGACCTGTCGAAATTTCTCCAGATGGTCAGAAAGGGTAATTTTTTAATGGTTCATTTTTTGACTGTAAATGACTATTGCATGTGAATTATCACTTTTGGAACTAAAATAAGTGTGTTTAGAGTCATTTTAATGCCTGAAATTGGTCGGAATAGAAGCTTCTAGTAGGAGAAAAAGTCTGTAAGAATGGCAATTTTGGTCACATTGAGGCTTTAAAAAGTAGTTATTCAACATGAGGCACAATCCAAATGATATTTTGAATCAATTTTTGTAAAGTCCAAAAAATCCATTTTCTGATGAAAAACGATGACCCGTGACCTGTCGAAATTTCCCCAGATGGTCAGAAATGGTAATTTTTTAATGTTTACATTTTTTTACTGTAAATGACTATTGCATGTGAATTATCACTTTTGGAACTAAAATAAGTGTGTTTAGAGTCATTTTAATGCCTGAAATTGGTCAAAATAGAAGCTTCTAGTAGGAGAAAAAGTCTGTAAAAATGGCAGTATTGGTCACATTGAGGCTTTAAAAAGTAGTTATTCAACATGAGGCACAATCCAAATGACATTTTGAATCAATTTTTCGAAAGCCAAAAAAATCCATTTTCTGATGAAAAACGATGACCTGCGACCTGTCGAAATTTCTCCAGATGGTCAGAAAGGGTAATTTTTTAATGGTTCATTTTTTGACTGTAAATGACTATTGCATGTGAATTATCACTTTTGGAACTAAAATACGTGTGTTTAGAGTCCTTTTAATGCCTGAAATTGTTTGAAATAGAAGCTTCTAGTAGGAGAAAAAGTCTGTAAAAATGGCAATTTTGGTCACATTGAGGCTTTAAAAAGTAGTTATTCAACATGAGGCACAATCCAAATGATATTTTGAATCAATTTTTCTAAAGTCCAAAAAATCCATTTTCTGATGAAAAACGATGACCAGTGACCTGTCGAAATTTCTCCAGATGGTCAGAAATGGTAATTTTTTAATGTTTTATTTTTTGACTGTAAATGACTATTGCATGTGAATTATCACTTTTGGAACTAAAATAAGTGTGTTTAGAGTCATTTTAATGCCTGAAATTGTTCGAAATAGAAGCTTCAAGTAGGAGAAAAAGTCTGCAAAAATGGCAATTTTGGTCACATTGAGGCTTTAAAAAGTAGTTATTCAACATGAGGCACAATCCAAATGATATTTTGAATCAATTTTTGTAAAGTCCAAAAAATCCATTTTCTGATGAAAAACGATGACCCGTGACCTGTCGAAATTTCCCCAGACGGTCAGAAATGGTAATTTTTTAATGTTTAAATTTTTTTACTGTAAATCACTATTGCATGTGAATTATCACTTTTGGAACTAAAATAAGTGTGTTTAGAGTCATTTTAATGCCTGAAATTGGTCAAAATAGAAGCTTCTAGTAGGAGAAAAAGTCTGTAAAAATGGCAGTATTGGTCACATTGAGGCTTTAAAAAGTAGTTATTCAACATGAGGCACAATCCAAATGACATTTTGAATCAATTTTTCGAAAGCCAAAAAAATCCATTTTCTGATGAAAAACGATGACCTGCGACCTGTCGAAATTTCTCCAGATGGTCAGAAAGGGTAATTTTTTAATGGTTCATTTTTTGACTGTAAATGACTATTGCATGTGAATTATCACTTTTGGAACTAAAATAAGTGTGTTTAGAGTCATTTTAATGCCTGAAATTGGTCGAAATAGAAGCTTCTAGTAGGAGAAAAAGTCTGTAAGAATGGCAATTTTGGTCACATTGAGGCTTTAAAAAGTAGTTATTCAACATGAGGCACAATCCAAATGATATTTTGAATCAGTTTTTCTAAAGTCCAAAAATCCATTTTCTGATGAAAAACGATGACCCGTGACCTGTTGAACTTTCTCCAGATGGTCAGAAATGGTAATTTTTTAATGTTTAATTTTTTGCCTGTAAATGACTATTGCATGTGAATTATCACTTGTGGAACTAAAATAAGTGTGTTTAGAGTCGTTTTAATGCCTGAAATTAGTCATAATAGAAGCTTCAGAGAAGGAGAAAAAGTCCGTAAAAATGGCAATTTTGGTCACATTGAGGCTTTAAAAAGTAGTTATTCAACATGAGGCACAATCCAAATGATATTTTGAATCAGTTTTTCTAAAGTCGAAAAAATTAATTTTCTGATGAAAAACGATGACCCGTGACCTGTTGAACTTTCTCCAGATGGTCAGGAATGGTAATTTTTTAATGTTTAATTTTTTGACTGTAAATGCTTATTGCATGTGAATTATCACTTTTGGAACTAAAATAAGTGTGTTTAGAGTCATTTTAATGCCTGAAATTGGTCGAAATAGAAGCTTCTAGTAGGAGAAAAAGTCTGTAAAAATGGCACTTTTGGTCACATTGAGGCTTTAAAAAGTAGTTATTCAACATGAGGCACAATCCAAATGACATTTTGAATCAATTTTTCTAAAGTCCAAAAAATCCATTTTCCGATGAAAAACGATGACCCGCGACCTGTCGAAATTTCTCCAGATGGTCAGAAATGGTAATTTTTTAATGTTTAATTTTTTGACTGTAAATGACTATTGCATATGAATTATCACTTTTGGAACTAAAAGAAGTGTGTTTAGAGTCATTTTAATGCCTGAAATTGGTCGAAATAGAAGCTTCTAGTAGGAGAAAAAGTCTCTAAGAATGGCAATTTTTGTCACATTGAGGCTTTAAAAAGTAGTTATTCAACATGAGGCACAATCCGAATGACATTTTGAATCAATTTTTCTAAAGTCCAAAAAATCCATTTTCTGATGAAAAACGATGACCCGCGACCTGTCGAAATTTCTCCAGATGGTCAGAAATGGTAATTTTTTAATGGTTCATTTTTTGACTGTAAATGACTATTGCATGTGAATTATCACTTTTGGAACTAAAATACGTGTGTTTAGAGTCCTTTTAATGCCTGAAATTGTTTGAAATAGAAGCTTCTAGTAGGAGAAAAAGTCTGTAAAAATGGCAATTTTGGTCACATTGAGGCTTTAAAAAGTAGTTATTCAACATGAGGCACAATCCAAATGATATTTTGAATCAATTTTTCTAAAGTCCAAAAAATCCATTTTCTGATGAAAAACGATGACCAGTGACCTGTCGAAATTTCTCCAGATGGTCAGAAATGGTAATTTTTTAATGTTTTATTTTTTGACTGTAAATGACTATTGCATGTGAATTATCACTTTTGGAACTAAAATAAGTGTGTTTAGAGTCATTTTAATGCCTGAAATTGTTCGAAATAGAAGCTTCAAGTAGGAGAAAAAGTCTGCAAAAATGGCAATTTTGGTCACATTGAGGCTTTAAAAAGTAGTTATTCAACATGAGGCACAATCCAAATGATATTTTGAATCAATTTTTGTAAAGTCCAAAAAATCCATTTTCTGATGAAAAACGATGACCCGTGACCTGTCGAAATTTCCCCAGATGGTCAGAAATGGTAATTTTTTAATGTTTACATTTTTTTACTGTAAATGACTATTGCATGTGAATTATCACTTTTGGAACTAAAATAAGTGTGTTTAGAGTCATTTTAATGCCTGAAATTGGTCAAAATAGAAGCTTCTAGTAGGAGAAAAAGTCTGTAAAAATGGCAGTATTGGTCACATTGAGGCTTTAAAAAGTAGTTATTCAACATGAGGCACAATCCAAATGACATTTTGAATCAATTTTTCGAAAGCCAAAAAAATCCATTTTCTGATGAAAAACGATGACCTGCGACCTGTCGAAATTTCTCCAGATGGTCAGAAAGGGTAATTTTTTAATGGTTCATTTTTTGACTGTAAATGACTATTGCATGTGAATTATCACTTTTGGAACTAAAATACGTGTGTTTAGAGTCCTTTTAATGCCTGAAATTGTTTGAAATAGAAGCTTCTAGTAGGAGAAAAAGTCTGTAAAAATGGCAATTTTGGTCACATTGAGGCTTTAAAAAGTAGTTATTCAACATGAGGCACAATCCAAATGATATTTTGAATCAATTTTTCTAAAGTCCAAAAAATCCATTTTCTGATGAAAAACGATGACCAGTGACCTGTCGAAATTTCTCCAGATGGTCAGAAATGGTAATTTTTTAATGTTTTATTTTTTGACTGTAAATGACTATTGCATGTGAATTATCACTTTTGGAACTAAAATAAGTGTGTTTAGAGTCATTTTAATGCCTGAAATTGTTCGAAATAGAAGCTTCAAGTAGGAGAAAAAGTCTGCAAAAATGGCAATTTTGGTCACATTGAGGCTTTAAAAAGTAGTTATTCAACATGAGGCACAATCCAAATGATATTTTGAATCAATTTTTGTAAAGTCCAAAAATCTATTTTCTGATGAAAAACGATGACCCGTGACCTGTCGAAATTTCCCCAGATGGTCAGAAATGGTAATTTTTTAATGTTTAAATTTTTTTACTGTAAATGACTATTGCATGTGAATTATCACTTTTGGAACTAAAATAAGTGTGTTTAGAGTCATTTTAATGCCTGAAATTGGTCAAAATAGAAGCTTCTAGTAGGAGAAAAAGTCTGTAAAAATGGCAGTATTGGTCACATTGAGGCTTTAAAAAGTAGTTATTCAACATGAGGCACAATCCAAATGACATTTTGAATCAATATTTCGAAAGCCAAAAAAATCCATTTTCTGATGAAAAACGATGACCTGCGACCTGTCGAAATTTCTCCAGATGGTCAGAAAGGGTAATTTTTTAATGGTTCATTTTTTGACTGTAAATGACTATTGCATGTGAATTATCACTTTTGGAACTAAAATACGTGTGTTTAGAGTCCTTTTAATGCCTGAAATTGTTTGAAATAGAAGCTTCTAGTAGGAGAAAAAGTCTATAAAAATGCCAATATTGGTCACATTGAGGCTTTAAAAAGTAGTTATTCAACATGAGGCACAATCCAAATGACATTTTGAATCAATTTTTCGAAAGCCAAAAAAATCCATTTTCTGATGAAAAACGATGACCAGTGACCTGTCGAAATTTCTCCAGATGGTCAGAAATGGTAATTTTTTAATGTTTAATTTTTTGACTGTAAATGACTATCTCATGTGAATTATCACTTGTGGAACTAAAATAAGTGTGTTTAGAGTCATTTTAATGCCTGAAGTTGGTCGAAATAGAAGCTTCTAGTAGGAGAAAAAGTCTGTAAAAATGGCAATTTTGGTCACATTGAGGCTTTAAAAAGTAGTTATTCATCATGAGGCACAATCCAAATGATATTTTGAATCAATTTTTCTAAAGTCGAAAAAATTAATTTTCTGATGAAAAACGATGACCCGTGACCTGTTGAACTTTCTCCAGATGGTCAGAAATGGTAATTTTTTAATGTTTAATTTTTTGACTGTAAATGACTATTGCATGTGAATTATCACTTGTGGAACTAAAATAAGTGTGTTTAGAGTCGTTTTAATGCCTGAAATTAGTCATAATAGAAGCTTCAGAGAAGGAGAAAAAGTCCGTAAAAATGGCAATTTTGGTCACATTGAGGCTTTAAAAAGTAGTTATTCAACATGAGGCACAATCCAAATGATATTTTGAATCAGTTTTTCTAAAGTCGAAAAAATTAATTTTCTGATGAAAAACGATGACCCGTGACCTGTTGAACTTTCTCCAGATGGTCAGAAATGGTAATTTTTTAATGTTTAATTTTTTGACTGTAAATGACAATTGCATATGAATTATCACTTTTGGAACTAAAAGAAGTGTGTTTAGAGTCATTTTAATGCCTGAAAATGGTTGAAATAGAAGCTTCTAGTAGGAGAAAAAGTCGGTAAAAATGGCAATTTTGGTCACATTGAGGCTTTAAAAAGTAGTTATTCAACATGAGGCTCAATCCAAATGACATTTTGAATCAATTTTTCTAAAGTCCAAAAAATCCATTTTCTGATGAAAAACGATGACCCGCGACCTGTCGAAATTTCTCCAGATGGTCAGAAATGGTAATTTTTTAATGTTTTATTTTTTGACTGTAAATGACTATTGCATGTGAATTATCACTTTTGGAACTAAAATAAGTGTGTTTAGAGTCATTTTAATCCCTGAAATTGTTCGAAATAGAAGCTTCTAGTAGGAGAAAAAGTCTGCAAAAATGGCAATTTTGGTCACATTGAGGCTTTAAAAAGTAGTTATTCAACATGAGGCACAATCCAAATGATATTTTGAATCAATTTTTGTAAAGTCCAAAAAATCCATTTTCTGATGAAAAACGATGACCCGTGACCTGTCGAAATTTCTCTAGATGGTCAGAAATGGTAATTTTTTAATGTTTAATTTTTTGACTGTAAATGACTATTGCATGTGAATTATCACTTTTGGAACTAAAATAAGTGTGTTTAGAGTCATTTTAATGCCTGAAATTGGTCGAAATAGAAGCTTCTGAGAAGGAGAAAAAGTCTGTAAAAATGGCAATTTTGGTCACATTGAGGCTTTAAAAAGTAGTTATTCATCATGAGGCACAATCCAAATGATATTTTGAATCAATTTTTCTAAAGTCGAAAAAATTAATTTTCTGATGAAAAACGATGACCCGTGACCTGTTGAACTTTCTCCAGATGGTCAGAAATGGTAATTTTTTAATGTTTAATTTTTTGACTGTAAATGACTATTGCATGTGAATTATCACTTTTGGAACTAAAATAAGTGTGTTTAGAGTCATTTTAATGCCTGAAATTGGTCGAAATAGAAGCTTCTAGTAGGAGAAAAAGTCTGTAAAAATGGCACTTTTGGTCACATTGAGGCTTTAAAAAGTAGTTATTCAACATGAGGCACAATCCAAGTGACATTTTGAATCAATTTTTCTAAAGTCCAAAAAATCAATTTTCCGATGAAAAACGATGACCCGCGACCTGTCGAAATTTCTCCAGATGGTCAGATATGGTAATTTTTTAATGTTTAATTTTTTGACTGTAAATGACTATTGCATATGAATTATCACTTTTGGAACTAAAAGAAGTATGTTTAGAGTCATTTTAATGCCTGAAATTGGTCGAAATAGAAGCTTCTAGTAGGAGAAAAAGTGTGTAAAAATGGCAATTTTGGTCACATTGATTCTTTAAAAAGTAGTTATTCAACATGAGGCACAATCCAAATGACATTTTGAATCAATTTTTCTAAAGTCCAAAAAATCCATTTTCTGATGAAAAACGATGACCCGCCACCTGTCGAAAATTCTCCAGATGGTCAGAAATGGTAATTTTTTAATGTTTAATTTTTTGACTGTAAATGACTATTGCATATGAATTATCACTTTTGGAACTAAAAGAAGTGTGTTTAGAGTCATTTTAAAGCCTGAAATTGGTCGAAATAGAAGCTTCTAGTAGGAGAAAAAGTCTGTAAAAATGGCAATTTTGGTCACATTGAGGCTTTAAAAAGTAGTTATTCAACATGAGGCACAATCCAAATGACATTTTGAATCAATTTTTGTAAAGTCCAAAAAATCCATTTTCTGATGAAAAACGATGACCCGTGACCTGTCGAAATTTCTCCAGATGGTCAGAAATGGTAATTTTTTAATGTTTTATTTTTTGACTGTAAATGACTATTGCATGTGAATTATCACTTTTGGAACTAAAATAAGTGTGTTTAGAGTCATTTTAATGCCTGAAATTTTTCGAAATAGAAGCTTCTAGTAGGAGAAAAAGTCTGCAAAAATGGCAATTTTGGTCACATTGAGGCTTTAAAAAGTAGTTATTCAACATGAGGCACAATCCAAATGATATTTTGAATCAATTTTTGTAAAGTCCAAAAAATCCATTTTCTGATGAAAAACGATGACCCGTGACCTGTCGAAATTTCTCCAGATGGTCAGAAATGGTAATTTTTTAATGTTAAATTTTTTGACTGTAAATGACTATTGCATGTGAATTATCACTTTTGGAACTAAAATAAGTGTGTTTAGAGTCATTTTAATGCCTGAAATTGGTCGAAATAGAAGCTTCTGAGAAGGAGAAAAAGTCTGTAAAAATGGCAATTTTGGTCACAATGAGGCTTTAAAAAGTAGTTATTCAACATGAGGCACAATCCAAATGATATTTTGAATCAATTTTTCTAGAGTCGAAAAAAAAAAAATTCTGATGAAAAACGATGACCCGCGACCTGTCGAAATTTCTCCAGATGGTCAGAAATGGTAAATTTTTAATGTTTAATTTTTTGACTGTAAATGACTATTGCATGTGAATTATCACTTGTGGAACTAAAATAAGTGTGTTTAGAGTCATTTTAATGCCTGAAGTTGGTCGAAATAGAAGCTTCTAGTAGGAGAAAAAGTCTGTAAAAATGGCAATTTTGGTCACATCGAGGCTTTAAAAAGTAGTTATTCAACATGAGGCACAATTCAAATGACATTTTTAATCAATTTTTCTAAAGTCCAAAAATCAATTTTCTGATGAAAAACGATGACCCGTGACCTGTTGAACTTTCTCCAGATGGTCAGAAATGGTAATTTTTTAATGTTTAATTTTTTGACTGTAAATGACTATTGCATATGAATTATCACTTTTGGAACTAAAAGAAGTGTGTTTAGAGTCATTTTAATGCCTGAAATTGGTCGAAATAGAAGCTTCTAGTAGGAGAAAAAGTGTGTAAAAATGGCAATTTTGGTCACATTGAGGATTTAAAAAGTAGTTATTCAACATGAGGCACAATCCAAATGACATTTTGAATCAATTTTTCTAAAGTCCAAAAATCAATTTTCTGATGAAAAATGATGACCCGTGACCTGTTGAACTTTCTCCAGATGGTCAGAAATGGTAATTTTTTAATGTTTAATTTTTTGACTGTAAATGACTATTGCATGTGAATTATCACTTTTGGAACTAAACTAAGTGTGTTTAGAGTCATTTTAATGCCTGAAATTGGTGGAAATAGAAGCTTCTAGTAGGAGAAAAAGTCTGTAAAAATGGCAATATTGGTCACATTGAGGCTTTAAAAAGTAGTTATTCAACATGAGGCACAATCCAAATGACATTTTGAATCAATTTTTCGAAAGTCCAAAAAATCCATTTTCTGATGAAAAACGATGACCCGCGACCTGTCGAAATTTCTCCAGATGGTCAGAAATGGTAATTTTTGAATGGTTCATTTTTTGACTGTAAATGACTATTGCATGTGAATTATCACTTTTGGAACTAAAATAAGTGTGTTTAGAGTCATTTTAATGCCTGAAATTGTTCGAAATAGAAGCTTCTAGTAGGAGAAAAAGTCTGCAAAAATGGCAATTTTGGTCACATTGAGGCTTTAAAAAGTAGTTATTCAACATGAGGCACAATCCAAATGATATTTTGAATCAATTTTTGTAAAGTCCAAAAAATCCATTTTCTGATGAAAAACGATGACCCGTGACCTGTCGAAATTTCTCCAGATGGTCAGAAATGGTAATTTTTTAATGTTTAATTTTTTGACTGTAAATGACTATCTCATGTGAATTATCACTTGTGGAACTAAAATAAGTGTGTTTAGAGTCATTTTAATGCCTGAAGTTGGTCGAAATAGAAGCTTCTAGTAGGAGAAAAAGTCTGTAAAAATGGCAATTTTGGTCACATCGAGGCTTTAAAAAGTAGTTATTCAACATGAGGCACAATCCAAATGACATTTTTAATCAATTTTTCTAAAGTCCAAAAATCAATTTTCTGATGAAAAACGATGACCCGTGACCTGTTGAACTTTCTCCAGATGGTCAGAAATGGTAATTTTTTAATGTTTAATTTTTTGACTGTAAATGACTATTGCATATGAATTATCACTTTTGGAACTAAAAGAAGTGTGTTTAGAGTCATTTTAATGCCTGAAATTGGTCGAAATAGAAGCTTCTAGTAGGAGAAAAAGTGAGTAAAAATGGCAATTTTGGTCACATTGATTCTTTAAAAAGTAGTTATTCAACATGAGGCACAATCCAAATGACATTTTGAATCAATTTTTCTAAAGTCCAAAAAATCCATTTTCTGATGAAAAACGATGACCCGTGACCTGTCGAAATTTCTCCAGATGGTCAGAAATGGTAATTTTTTAATGTTTTATTTTTTGACTGTAAATGACTATTGCATGTGAATTATCACTTTTGGAACTAAAATAAGTGTGTTTAGAGTCATTTTAATCCCTGAAATTGTTCGAAATAGAAGCTTCTAGTAGGAGAAAAAGTCTGCAAAAATGGCAATTTTGGTCACATTGAGGCTTTAAAAAGTAGTTATTCAACATGAGGCACAATCCAAATGATATTTTGAATCAATTTTTGTAAAGTCCAAAAAATCCATTTTCTGATGAAAAACGATGACCTGTCGAAATTTCTCTAGATGGTCAGAAATGGTAATTTTTTAATGTTTAATTTTTTGACTGTAAATGACTATTGCATGTGAATTATCACTTTTGGAACTAAAATAAGTGTGTTTAGAGTCATTTTAATGCCTGAAATTGGTCGAAATAGAAGCTTCTGAGAAGGAGAAAAAGTCTGTAAAAATGGCAATTTTGGTCACATTGAGGCTTTAAAAAGTAGTTATTCATCATGAGGCACAATCCAAATGATATTTTGAATCAATTTTTCTAAAGTCGAAAAAATTAATTTTCTGATGAAAAACGATGACCCGTGACCTGTTGAACTTTCTCCAGATGGTCAGAAATGGTAATTTTTTAATGTTTAATTTTTTGACTGTAAATGACTATTGCATGTGAATTATCACTTTTGGAACTAAAATAAGTGTGTTTAGAGTCATTTTAATGCCTGAAATTGGTCGAAATAGAAGCTTCTAGTAGGAGAAAAAGTCTGTAAAAATGGCACTTTTGGTCACATTGAGGCTTTAAAAAGTAGTTATTCAACATGAGGCACAATCCAAGTGACATTTTGAATCAATTTTTCTAAAGTCCAAAAAATCCATTTTCCGATGAAAAACGATGACCCGCGACCTGTCGAAATTTCTCCAGATGGTCAGATATGGTAATTTTTTAATGTTTAATTTTTTGACTGTAAATGACTATTGCATATGAATTATCACTTTTGGAACTAAAAGAAGTATGTTTAGAGTCATTTTAATGCCTGAAATTGGTCGAAATAGAAGCTTCTAGTAGGAGAAAAAGTGTGTAAAAATGGCAATTTTGGTCACATTGATTCTTTAAAAAGTAGTTATTCAACATGAGGCACAATCCAAATGACATTTTGAATCAATTTTTCTAAAGTCCAAAAAATCCATTTTCTGATGAAAAACGATGACCCGCCACCTGTCGAAAATTCTCCAGATGGTCAGAAATGGTAATTTTTTAATGTTTAATTTTTTGACTGTAAATGACTATTGCATATGAATTATCACTTTTGGAACTAAAAGAAGTGTGTTTAGAGTCATTTTAAAGCCTGAAATTGGTCGAAATAGAAGCTTCTAGTAGGAGAAAAAGTCTGTAAAAATGGCAATTTTGGTCACATTGAGGCTTTAAAAAGTAGTTATTCAACATGAGGCACAATCCAAATGACATTTTGAATCAATTTTTGTAAAGTCCAAAAAATCCATTTTCTGATGAAAAACGATGACCCGTGACCTGTCGAAATTTCTCCAGATGGTCAGAAATGGTAATTTTTTAATGTTTTATTTTTTGACTGTAAATGACTATTGCATGTGAATTATCACTTTTGGAACTAAAATAAGTGTGTTTAGAGTCATTTTAATGCCTGAAATTTTTCGAAATAGAAGCTTCTAGTAGGAGAAAAAGTCTGCAAAAATGGCAATTTTGGTCACATTGAGGCTTTAAAAAGTAGTTATTCAACATGAGGCACAATCCAAATGATATTTTGAATCAATTTTTGTAAAGTCCAAAAAATCCATTTTCTGATGAAAAACGATGACCCGTGACCTGTCGAAATTTCTCCAGATGGTCAGAAATGGTAATTTTTTAATGTTAAATTTTTTGACTGTAAATGACTATTGCATGTGAATTATCACTTTTGGAACTAAAATAAGTGTGTTTAGAGTCATTTTAATGCCTGAAATTGGTCGAAATAGAAGCTTCTGAGAAGGAGAAAAAGTCTGTAAAAATGGCAATTTTGGTCACAATGAGGCTTTAAAAAGTAGTTATTCAACATGAGGCACAATCCAAATGATATTTTGAAACAATTTTTCTAAAGTCGAAAAAAAAAAAATTCTGATGAAAAACGATGACCCGCGACCTGTCGAAATTTCTCCAGATGGTCAGAAATGGTAAATTTTTAATGTTTAATTTTTTGACTGTAAATGACTATTGCATGTGAATTATCACTTGTGGAACTAAAATAAGTGTGTTTAGAGTCATTTTAATGCCTGAAGTTGGTCGAAATAGAAGCTTCTAGTAGGAGAAAAAGTCTGTAAAAATGGCAATTTTGGTCACATCGAGGCTTTAAAAAGTAGTTATTCAACATGAGGCACAATTCAAATGACATTTTTAATCAATTTTTCTAAAGTCCAAAAATCAATTTTCTGATGAAAAACGATGACCCGTGACCTGTTGAACTTTCTCCAGATGGTCAGAAATGGTAATTTTTTAATGTTTAATTTTTTGACTGTAAATGACTATTGCATATGAATTATCACTTTTGGAACTAAAAGAAGTGTGTTTAGAGTCATTTTAATGCCTGAAATTGGTCGAAATAGAAGCTTCTAGTAGGAGAAAAAGTGTGTAAAAATGGCAATTTTGGTCACATTGAGGATTTAAAAAGTAGTTATTCAACATGAGGCACAATCCAAATGACATTTTGAATCAATTTTTCTAAAGTCCAAAAATCAATTTTCTGATGAAAAATGATGACCCGTGACCTGTTGAACTTTCTCCAGATGGTCAGAAATGGTAATTTTTTAATGTTTAATTTTTTGACTGTAAATGACTATTGCATGTGAATTATCACTTTTGGAACTAAACTAAGTGTGTTTAGAGTCATTTTAATGCCTGAAATTGGTGGAAATAGAAGCTTCTAGTAGGAGAAAAAGTCTGTAAAAATGGCAATATTGGTCACATTGAGGCTTTAAAAAGTAGTTATTCAACATGAGGCACAATCCAAATGACATTTTGAATCAATTTTTCGAAAGTCCAAAAAATCCATTTTCTGATGAAAAACGATGACCCGCGACCTGTCGAAATTTCTCCAGATGGTCAGAAATGGTAATTTTTGAATGGTTCATTTTTTGACTGTAAATGACTATTGCATGTGAATTATCACTTTTGGAACTAAAATAAGTGTGTTTAGAGTCATTTTAATGCCTGAAATTGTTCGAAACAGAAGCTTCTAGTAGGAGAAAAAGTCTGCAAAAATGGCAATTTTGGTCACATTGAGGCTTTAAAAAGTAGTTATTCAACATGAGGCACAATCCAAATGATATTTTGAATCAATTTTTGTAAAGTCCAAAAAATCCATTTTCTGATGAAAAACGATGACCCGTGACCTGTCGAAATTTCTCCAGATGGTCAGAAATGGTAATTTTTTAATGTTTAATTTTTTGACTGTAAATGACTATCTCATGTGAATTATCACTTGTGGAACTAAAATAAGTGTGTTTAGAGTCATTTTAATGCCTGAAGTTGGTCGAAATAGAAGCTTCTAGTAGGAGAAAAAGTCTGTAAAAATGGCAATTTTGGTCACATCGAGGCTTTAAAAAGTAGTTATTCAACATGAGGCACAATCCAAATGACATTTTTAATCAATTTTTCTAAAGTCCAAAAATCAATTTTCTGATGAAAAACGATGACCCGTGACCTGTTGAACTTTCTCCAGATGGTCAGAAATGGTAATTTTTTAATGTTTAATTTTTTGACTGTAAATGACTATTGCATATGAATTATCACTTTTGGAACTAAAAGAAGTGTGTTTAGAGTCATTTTAATGCCTGAAATTGGTCGAAATAGAAGCTTCTAGTAGGAGAAAAAGTGAGTAAAAATGGCAATTTTGGTCACATTGATTCTTTAAAAAGTAGTTATTCAACATGAGGCACAATCCAAATGACATTTTGAATCAATTTTTCTAAAGTCCAAAAAATCCATTTTCTGATGAAAAACGATGACCCGTGACCTGTCGAAATTTCTCCAGATGGTCAGAAATGGTAATTTTTTAATGTTTAATTTTTTGACTGTAAATGACTATTGCATGTGAATTATCACTTTTGGAACTAAAATAAGTGTGTTTAGAGTCATTTTAATGCCTGAAATTGTTCGAAATAGAAGCTTCTAGTAGGAGAAAAAGTCTACAAAAATGGCAATTTTGGTCACATTGAGGCTTTAAAAAGTAGTTATTCAACATGAAGCACAATCCAAATGATATTTTGAATCAATTTTTGTAAAGTCCAAAAAATCCATTTTCTGATGAAAAACGATGACCCGTGACCTGTCGAAATTTCTCCAGATGGTCAGAAATGGTAATTTTTTAATGTTAAATTTTTTGACTGTAAATGACTATTGCATGTGAATTGTCACTTTTGGAACTAAAATAAGTGTGTTTAGAGTCATTTTAATGCCTGAAATTGGTCGAAATAGAAGCTTCTCGTAGGAGAAAAAGTCTGTAAAAATGGCAATATTGGTCACATTGAGGCTTTAAAAAGTAGTTATTCAACATGAGGCACAATCCAAATGATATTTTGAATCAATTTTTCTAAAGTCCAAAAAATACATTTTCTGATGAAAAACGATGACCAGTGACCTGTCGAAATTTCTCCAGATGGTCAGAAATTGTAATTTTTTAATGTTTAATTTTTTGACTGTAAATGACTATCGCATGTGAATTATCACTTGTGGAACTAAAATAAGTGTGTTTAGAGTCGTTTTAATGCCTGAAATTAGTCATAATAGAAGCTTCTGAGAAGGAGAAAAAGTCTGTAAAAATGGCAATATTGGTCACATTGAGGCTTTAAAAAGTAGTTATTCAACATGAGGCACAATCCAAATGACATTTTGAATCAATTTTTCGAAAGCCAAAAAAATCCATTTTCTGATGAAAAACGATGACCCGTGACCTGTTGAACTTTCTCCAGATGGTCAGAAATGGTAATTTTTTAATGTTTAATTTTTTGACTGTAAATGACTATTGCATATGAATTATCACTTTTGGAACTAAAAGAAGTGTGTTTAGAGTCATTTTAATGCCTGAAATTGTTTGAAATAGAAGCTTCTAGTAGGAGAAAAAGTCTGTAAAAATGGCAATTTTGGTCACATTGAGGCTTTAAAAAGTAGTTATTGACCATGAGGCACAATCCAAATGATATTTTGAATCAATTTTTCTAAAGTCCAAAAAATCCATTTTCTGATGAAAAACGATGACCAGTGACCTGTCGAAATTTCTCCAGATGGTCAGAAATGGTAATTTTTTATTGTTTTATTTTTTGACTGTAAATGACTATTGCATGTGAATTATCACTTTTGGAACTAAAATAAGTGTGTTTAGAGTCATTTTAATGCCTGAAATTGTTCGAAATAGAAGCTTCAAGTAGGAGAAAAAGTCTGCAAAAATGGCAATTTTGGTCACATTGAGGCTTTAAAAAGTAGTTATTCAACATGAGGCACAATCCAAATGATATTTTGAATCAATTTTTGTAAAGTCCAAAAAATCCATTTTCTGATGAAAAACGATGACCCGTGACCTGTCGAAATTTCCCCAGATGGTCAGAAATGGTAATTTTTTAATGTTTACATTTTTTTACTGTAAATGACTATTGCATGTGAATTATCACTTTTGGAACTAAAATAAGTGTGTTTAGAGTCATTTTAATGCCTGAAATTGGTCAAAATAGAAGCTTCTAGTAGGAGAAAAAGTCTGTAAAAATGGCAGTATTGGTCACATTGAGGCTTTAAAAAGTAGTTATTCAACATGAGGCACAATCCAAATGACATTTAAATCAATTTTTCGAAAGCCAAAAAAATCCATTTTCTGATGAAAAACGATGACCTGCGACCTGTCGAAATTTCTCCAGATGGTCAGAAAGGGTAATTTTTTAATGGTTCATTTTTTGACTGTAAATGACTATTGCATGTGAATTATCACTTTTGGAACTAAAATACGTGTGTTTAGAGTCCTTTTAATGCCTGAAATTGTTTGAAATAGAAGCTTCTAGTAGGGGAAAAAGTCTGTAAAAATGCCAATATTGGTCACATTGAGGCTTTAAAAAGTAGTTATTCAACATGAGGCACAATCCAAATGACATTTTGAATCAATTTTTCGAAAGCCAAAAAAATCCATTTTCTGATGAAAAACGATGACCAGTGACCTGTCGAAATTTCTCCAGATGGTCAGAAATGGTAATTTTTTAATGTTTAATTTTTTGACTGTAAATGACTATCTCATGTGAATTATCACTTGTGGAACTAAAATAAGTGTGTTTAGAGTCATTTTAATGCCTGAAGTTGGTCGAAATAGAAGCTTCTAGTAGGAGAAAAAGTCTGTAAAAATGGCAATTTTGGTCACATCGAGGCTTTAAAAAGTAGTTATTCAACATGAGGCACAATCCAAATGATATTTTGAATCAGTTTTTCTAAAGTCCAAAAATCAATTTTCTGATGAAAAACGATGACCCGT
This sequence comes from Triturus cristatus, assembly GCF_964204655.1. Taxonomy (NCBI): domain Eukaryota; kingdom Metazoa; phylum Chordata; class Amphibia; order Caudata; family Salamandridae; genus Triturus; species Triturus cristatus. The sequence continues at coordinate 136,887,165 of NC_140588.1, forward strand.
GACCTGTTGAACTTTCTCCAGATGGTCAGAAATGGTAATTTTTTAATGTTTAATTTTTTGACTGTAAATGACTATTGCATGTGAATTATCACTTGTGGAACTAAAATAAGTGTGTTTAGAGTCGTTTTAATGCCTGAAATTAGTCATAATAGAAGCTTCAGAGAAGGAGAAAAAGTCCGTAAAAATGGCAATTTTGGTCACATTGAGGCTTTAAAAAGTAGTTATTCAACATGAGGCACAATCCAAATGATATTTTGAATCAGTTTTTCTAAAGTCGAAAAAAATAATTTTCTGATGAAAAACGATGACCCGTGACCTGTTGAACTTTCTCCAGATGGTCAGGAATGGTAATTTTTTAATGTTTAATTTTTTGACTGTAAATGCTTATTGCATGTGAATTATCACTTTTGGAACTAAAATAAGTGTGTTTAGAGTCATTTTAATGCCTGAAATTGGTCGAAATAGAAGCTTCTAGTAGGAGAAAAAGTCTGTAAAAATGGCACTTTTGGTCACATTGAGGCTTTAAAAAGTAGTTATTCAACATGAGGCACAATCCAAATGACATTTTGAATCAATTTTTCTAAAGTCCAAAAAATCCATTTTCCGATGAAAAACGATGACCCGCGACCTGTCGAAATTTCTCCAGATGGTCAGAAATGGTAATTTTTTAATGTTTAATTTTTTGACTGTAAATGACTATTGCATATGAATTATCACTTTTGGAACTAAAAGAAGTGTGTTTAGAGTCATTTTAATGCCTGAAATTGGTCGAAATAGAAGCTTCTAGTAGGAGAAAAAGTCTGTAAGAATGGCAATTTTGGTCACATTGAGGCTTTAAAAAGTAGTTATTCAACATGAGGCACAATCCGAATGACATTTTGAATCAATTTTTCTAAAGTCCAAATAATCCATTTTCTGATGAAAAACGATGACCCGCGACCTGTCGAAATTTCTCCAGATGGTCAGAAATGGTAATTTTTTAATGGTTCATTTTTTGACTGTAAATGACTATTGCATGTGAATTATTACTTTTGGAACTAAAATACGTGTGTTTAGAGTCCTTTTAATGCCTGAAATTGTTTGAAATAGAAGCTTCTAGTAGGAGAAAAAGTCTGTAAAAATGGCAATTTTGGTCACATTGAGGCTTTAAAAAGTAGTTATTCAACATGAGGCACAATCCAAATGATATTTTGAATCAATTTTTCTAAAGTCCAAAAAATCCATTTTCTGATGAAAAACGATGACCAGTGACCTGTCGAAATTTCTCCAGATGGTCAGAAATGGTAATTTTTTAATGTTTTATTTTTTGACTGTAAATGACTATTGCATGTGAATTATCACTTTTGGAACTAAAATAAGTGTGTTTAGAGTCATTTTAATGCCTGAAATTGTTCGAAATAGAAGCTTCAAGTAGGAGAAAAAGTCTGCAAAAATGGCAATTTTGGTCACATTGAGGCTTTAAAAAGTAGTTATTCAACATGAGGCACAATCCAAATGATATTTTGAATCAATTTTTGTAAAGTCCAAAAAATCCATTTTCTGATGAAAAACGATGACCCGTGACCTGTCGAAATTTCCCCAGATGGTCAGAAATGGTAATTTTTTAATGTTTACATTTTTTTACTGTAAATGACTATTGCATGTGAATTATCACTTTTGGAACTAAAATAAGTGTGTTTAGAGTCATTTTAATGCCTGAAATTGGTCAAAATAGAAGCTTCTAGTAGGAGAAAAAGTCTGTAAAAATGGCAGTATTGGTCATTTTGAGGCTTTAAAAAGTAGTTATTCAACATGAGGCACAATCCAAATGACATTTTGAATCAATTTTTCGAAAGCCAAAAAAATCCATTTTCTGATGAAAAACGATGACCTGCGACCTGTCGAAATTTCTCCAGATGGTCAGAAAGGGTAATTTTTTAATGGTTCATTTTTTGACTGTAAATGAATATTGCATGTGAATTATCACTTTTGGAACTAAAATACGTGTGTTTAGAGTCCTTTTAATGCCTGAAATTGTTTGAAATAGAAGCTTCTAGTAGGAGAAAAAGTCTGTAAAAATGGCAATTTTGGTCACATTGAGGCTTTAAAAAGTAGTTATTCAACATGAGGCACAATCCAAATGATATTTTGAATCAATTTTTCTAAAGTCCAAAAAATCCATTTTCTGATGAAAAACGATGACCAGTGACCCGTCGAAATTTCTCCAGATGGTCAGAAATGGTAATTTTTTAATGTTTTATTTTTTGACTGTAAATGACTATTGCATGTGAATTATCACTTTTGGAACTAAAATAAGTGTGTTTAGAGTCATTTTAATGCCTGAAATTGTTCGAAATAGAAGCTTCAAGTAGGAGAAAAAGTCTGCAAAAATGGCAATTTTGGTCACATTGAGGCTTTAAAAAGTAGTTATTCAACATGAGGCACAATCCAAATGACATTTTGAATCAATTTTTCGAAAGCCAAAAAAATCCATTTTCTGATGAAAAACGATGACCCGCGACCTGTCGAAATTTCTCCAGATGGTCAGAAATGGTAATTTTTTAATGTTTAATTTTTTGACTGTAAATGACTATTGCATATGAATTATCACTTTTGGAACTAAAAGAAGTGTGTTTAGAGTCATTTTAATGCCTGAAATTGGTCGAAATAGAAGCTTCTAGTAGGAGAAAAAGTCTGTAAGAATGGCAATTTTGGTCACATTGAGGCTTTAAAAAGTAGTTATTCAACATGAGGCACAATCCGAATGACATTTTGAATCAATTTTTCTAAAGTCCAAAAAATCCATTTTCTGATGAAAAACGATGACCCGCGACCTGTCGAAATTTCTCCAGATGGTCAGAAATGGTAATTTTTTAATGGTTCATTTTTTGACTGTAAATGACTATTGCATGTGAATTATCACTTTTGGAACTAAAATACGTGTGTTTAGAGTCCTTTTAATGCCTGAAATTGTTTGAAATAGAAGCTTCTAGTAGGAGAAAAAGTCTGTAAAAATGGCAATTTTGGTCACATTGAGGCTTTAAAAAGTAGTTATTCAACATGAGGCACAATCCAAATGACATTTTGAATCAATTTTTCGAAAGCCAAAAAAATCCATTTTCTGATGAAAAACGATGACCTGCGACCTGTCGAAATTTCTCCAGATGGTCAGAAAGGGTAATTTTTTAATGGTTCATTTTTTGACTGTAAATGACTATTGCATGTGAATTATCACTTTTGGAACTAAAATAAGTGTGTTTAGAGTCATTTTAATGCCTGAAATTGGTCGAAATAGAAGCTTCTAGTAGGAGAAAAAGTCTGTAAGAATGGCAATTTTGGTCACATTGAGGCTTTAAAAAGTAGTTATTCAACATGAGGCACAATCCAAATGATATTTTGAATCAATTTTTGTAAAGTCCAAAAAATCCATTTTCTGATGAAAAACGATGACCCGTGACATGTCGAAATTTCCCCAGATGGTCAGAAATGGTAATTTTTTAATGTTTACATTTTTTTACTGTAAATGACTATTGCATGTGAATTATCACTTTTGGAACTAAAATAAGTGTGTTTAGAGTCATTTTAATGCCTGAAATTGGTCAAAATAGAAGCTTCTAGTAGGAGAAAAAGTCTGTAAAAATGGCAGTATTGGTCACATTGAGGCTTTAAAAAGTAGTTATTCAACATGAGGCACAATCCAAATGACATTTTGAATCAATTTTTCGAAAGCCAAAAAAATCCATTTTCTGATGAAAAACGATGACCTGCGACCTGTCGAAATTTCTCCAGATGGTCAGAAAGAGTAATTTTTTAATGGTTCATTTTTTGACTGTAAATGACTATTGCATGTGAATTATCACTTTTGGAACTAAAATACGTGTGTTTAGAGTCCTTTTAATGCCTGAAATTGTTTGAAATAGAAGCTTCTAGTAGGAGAAAAAGTCTGTAAAAATGGCAATTTTGGTCACATTGAGGCTTTAAAAAGTAGTTATTCAACATGAGGCACAATCCAAATGATATTTTGAATCAATTTTTCTAAAGTCCAAAAAATCCATTTTCTGATGAAAAACGATGACCAGTGACCTGTCGAAATTTCTCCAGATGGTCAGAAATGGTAATTTTTTAATGTTTAATTTTTTGACTGTAAATGACTATTGCATATGAATTATCACTTTTGGAACTAAAAGAAGTGTGTTTAGAGTCCTTTTAATGCCTGAAATTGTTTGAAATAGAAGCTTCTAGTAGGAGAAAAAGTCTGTAAAAATGGCAATTTTGGTCACATTGAGGCTTTAAAAAGTAGTTATTCAACATGAGGCACAATCCGAATGACATTTTGAATCAATTTTTCTAAAGTCCAAAAAATCCATTTTCTGATGAAAAACGATGACCCGCGACCTGTCGAAATTTCTCCAGATGGTCAGAAATGGTAATTTTTTAATGGTTCATTTTTTGACTGTAAATGACTATTGCATGTGAATTATCACTTTTGGAACTAAAATACGTGTGTTTAGAGTCCTTTTAATGCCTGAAATTGTTTGAAATAGAAGCTTCTAGTAGGAGAAAAAGTCTGTAAAAATGGCAATTTTGGTCACATTGAGGCTTTAAAAAGTAGTTATTCAACATGAGGCACAATCCAAATGACATTTTGAATCAATTTTTCGAAAGCCAAAAAAATCCATTTTCTGATGAAAAACGATGACCTGCGACCTGTCGAAATTTCTCCAGATGGTCAGAAAGGGTAATTTTTTAATGGTTCATTTTTTGACTGTAAATGACTATTGCATGTGAATTATCACTTTTGGAACTAAAATAAGTGTGTTTAGAGTCATTTTAATGCCTGAAATTGGTCGAAATAGAAGCTTCTAGTAGGAGAAAAAGTCTGTAAGAATGGCAATTTTGGTCACATTGAGGCTTTAAAAAGTAGTTATTCAACATGAGGCACAATCCAAATGATATTTTGAATCAATTTTTGTAAAGTCCAAAAAATCCATTTTCTGATGAAAAACGATGACCAGTGACCTGTCGAAATTTCCCCAGATGGTCAGAAATGGTAATTTTTTAATGTTTTATTTTTTGACTGTAAATGACTATTGCATGTGAATTATCACTTTTGGAACTAAAATAAGTGTGTTTAGAGTCATTTTAATGCCTGAAATTGGTCAAAATAGAAGCTTCTAGTAGGAGAAAAAGTCTGTAAAAATGGCAGTATTGGTCACATTGAGGCTTTAAAAAGTAGTTATTCAACATGAGGCACAATCCAAATGACATTTTGAATCAATTTTTCGAAAGCCAAAAAAATCCATTTTCTGATGAAAAACGATGACCTGCGACCTGTCGAAATTTCTCCAGATGGTCAGAAAGGGTAATTTTTTAATGGTTCATTTTTTGACTGTAAATGACTATTGCATGTGAATTATCACTTTTGGAACTAAAATACGTGTGTTTAGAGTCCTTTTAATGCCTGAAATTGTTTGAAATAGAAGCTTCTAGTAGGAGAAAAAGTCTGTAAAAATGGCAATTTTGGTCACATTGAGGCTTTAAAAAGTAGTTATTCAACATGAGGCACAATCCAAATGATATTTTGAATCAATTTTTGTAAAGTCCAAAAAATCCATTTTCTGATGAAAAACGATGACCCGTGACCTGTCGAAATTTCCCCAGATGGTCAGAAATGGTAATTTTTTAATGTTTACATTTTTTTACTGTAAATGACTATTGCATGTGAATTATCACTTTTGGAACTAAAATAAGTGTGTTTAGAGTCATTTTAATGCCTGAAATTGGTCAAAATAGAAGCTTCTAGTAGGAGAAAAAGTCTGTAAAAATGGCAGTATTGGTCATTTTGAGGCTTTAAAAAGTAGTTATTCAACATGAGGCACAATCCAAATGACATTTTGAATCAATTTTTCGAAAGCCAAAAAAATCCATTTTCTGATGAAAAACGATGACCTGCGACCTGTCGAAATTTCTCCAGATGGTCAGAAAGGGTAATTTTTTAATGGTTCATTTTTTGACTGTAAATGAATATTGCATGTGAATTATCACTTTTGGAACTAAAATACGTGTGTTTAGAGTCCTTTTAATGCCTGAAATTGTTTGAAATAGAAGCTTCTAGTAGGAGAAAAAGTCTGTAAAAATGGCAATTTTGGTCACATTGAGGCTTTAAAAAGTAGTTATTCAACATGAGGCACAATCCAAATGATATTTTGAATCAATTTTTCTAAAGTCCAAAAAATCCATTTTCTGATGAAAAACGATGACCAGTGACCCGTCGAAATTTCTCCAGATGGTCAGAAATGGTAATTTTTTAATGTTTTATTTTTTGACTGTAAATGACTATTGCATGTGAATTATCACTTTTGGAACTAAAATAAGTGTGTTTAGAGTCATTTTAATGCCTGAAATTGTTCGAAATAGAAGCTTCAAGTAGGAGAAAAAGTCTGCAAAAACGGCAATTTTGGTCACATTGAGGCTTTAAAAAGTAGTTATTCAACATGAGGCACAATCCAAATGACATTTTGAATCAATTTTTCGAAAGCCAAAAAAATCCATTTTCTGATGAAAAACGATGACCCGCGACCTGTCGAAATTTCTCCAGATGGTCAGAAATGGTAATTTTTTAATGTTTAATTTTTTGACTGTAAATGACTATTGCATATGAATTATCACTTTTGGAACTAAAAGAAGTGTGTTTAGAGTCATTTTAATGCCTGAAATTGGTCGAAATAGAAGCTTCTAGTAGGAGAAAAAGTCTGTAAGAATGGCAATTTTGGTCACATTGAGGCTTTAAAAAGTAGTTATTCAACATGAGGCACAATCCGAATGACATTTTGAATCAATTTTTCTAAAGTCCAAAAAATCCATTTTCTGATGAAAAACGATGACCCGCGACCTGTCGAAATTTCTCCAGATGGTCAGAAATGGTAATTTTTTAATGGTTCATTTTTTGACTGTAAATGACTATTGCATGTGAATTATCACTTTTGGAACTAAAATACGTGTGTTTAGAGTCCTTTTAATGCCTGAAATTGTTTGAAATAGAAGCTTCTAGTAGGAGAAAAAGTCTGTAAAAATGGCAATTTTGGTCACATTGAGGCTTTAAAAAGTAGTTATTCAACATGAGGCACAATCCAAATGACATTTTGAATCAATTTTTCGAAAGCCAAAAAAATCCATTTTCTGATGAAAAACGATGACCTGCGACCTGTCGAAATTTCTCCAGATGGTCAGAAAGGGTAATTTTTTAATGGTTCATTTTTTGACTGTAAATGACTATTGCATGTGAATTATCACTTTTGGAACTAAAATAAGTGTGTTTAGAGTCATTTTAATGCCTGAAATTGGTCGAAATAGAAGCTTCTAGTAGGAGAAAAAGTCTGTAAGAATGGCAATTTTGGTCACATTGAGGCTTTAAAAAGTAGTTATTCAACATGAGGCACAATCCAAATGATATTTTGAATCAATTTTTGTAAAGTCCAAAAAATCCATTTTCTGATGAAAAACGATGACCCGTGACATGTCGAAATTTCCCCAGATGGTCAGAAATGGTAATTTTTTAATGTTTACATTTTTTTACTGTAAATGACTATTGCATGTGAATTATCACTTTTGGAACTAAAATAAGTGTGTTTAGAGTCATTTTAATGCCTGAAATTGGTCAAAATAGAAGCTTCTAGTAGGAGAAAAAGTCTGTAAAAATGGCAGTATTGGTCACATTGAGGCTTTAAAAAGTAGTTATTCAACATGAGGCACAATCCAAATGACATTTTGAATCAATTTTTCGAAAGCCAAAAAAATCCATTTTCTGATGAAAAACGATGACCTGCGACCTGTCGAAATTTCTCCAGATGGTCAGAAAGAGTAATTTTTTAATGGTTCATTTTTTGACTGTAAATGACTATTGCATGTGAATTATCACTTTTGGAACTAAAATACGTGTGTTTAGAGTCCTTTTAATGCCTGAAATTGTTTGAAATAGAAGCTTCTAGTAGGAGAAAAAGTCTGTAAAAATGGCAATTTTGGTCACATTGAGGCTTTAAAAAGTAGTTATTCAACATGAGGCACAATCCAAATGATATTTTGAATCAATTTTTCTAAAGTCCAAAAAATCCATTTTCTGATGAAAAACGATGACCAGTGACCTGTCGAAATTTCTCCAGATGGTCAGAAATGGTAATTTTTTAATGTTTAATTTTTTGACTGTAAATGACTATTGCATATGAATTATCACTTTTGGAACTAAAAGAAGTGTGTTTAGAGTCCTTTTAATGCCTGAAATTGTTTGAAATAGAAGCTTCTAGTAGGAGAAAAAGTCTGTAAAAATGGCAATTTTGGTCACATTGAGGCTTTAAAAAGTAGTTATTCAACATGAGGCACAATCCGAATGACATTTTGAATCAATTTTTCTAAAGTCCAAAAAATCCATTTTCTGATGAAAAACGATGACCCGCGACCTGTCGAAATTTCTCCAGATGGTCAGAAATGGTAATTTTTTAATGGTTCATTTTTTGACTGTAAATGACTATTGCATGTGAATTATCACTTTTGGAACTAAAATACGTGTGTTTAGAGTCCTTTTAATGCCTGAAATTGTTTGAAATAGAAGCTTCTAGTAGGAGAAAAAGTCTGTAAAAATGGCAATTTTGGTCACATTGAGGCTTTAAAAAGTAGTTATTCAACATGAGGCACAATCCAAATGACATTTTGAATCAATTTTTCGAAAGCCAAAAAAATCCATTTTCTGATGAAAAACGATGACCTGCGACCTGTCGAAATTTCTCCAGATGGTCAGAAAGGGTAATTTTTTAATGGTTCATTTTTTGACTGTAAATGACTATTGCATGTGAATTATCACTTTTGGAACTAAAATAAGTGTGTTTAGAGTCATTTTAATGCCTGAAATTGGTCGAAATAGAAGCTTCTAGTAGGAGAAAAAGTCTGTAAGAATGGCAATTTTGGTCACATTGAGGCTTTAAAAAGTAGTTATTCAACATGAGGCACAATCCAAATGATATTTTGAATCAATTTTTGTAAAGTCCAAAAAATCCATTTTCTGATGAAAAACGATGACCCGTGACCTGTCGAAATTTCCCCAGATGGTCAGAAATGGTAATTTTTTAATGTTTACATTTTTTTACTGTAAATGACTATTGCATGTGAATTATCACTTTTGGAACTAAAATAAGTGTGTTTAGAGTCATTTTAATGCCTGAAATTGGTCAAAATAGAAGCTTCTAGTAGGAGAAAAAGTCTGTAAAAATGGCAGTATTGGTCACATTGAGGCTTTAAAAAGTAGTTATTCAACATGAGGCACAATCCAAATGACATTTTGAATCAATTTTTCGAAAGCCAAAAAAATCCATTTTCTGATGAAAAACGATGACCTGCGACCTGTCGAAATTTCTCCAGATGGTCAGAAAGGGTAATTTTTTAATGGTTCATTTTTTGACTGTAAATGACTATTGCATGTGAATTATCACTTTTGGAACTAAAATACGTGTGTTTAGAGTCCTTTTAATGCCTGAAATTGTTTGAAATAGAAGCTTCTAGTAGGAGAAAAAGTCTGTAAAAATGGCAATTTTGGTCACATTGAGGCTTTAAAAAGTAGTTATTCAACATGAGGCACAATCCAAATGATATTTTGAATCAATTTTTCTAAAGTCCAAAAAATCCATTTTCTGATGAAAAACGATGACCAGTGACCTGTCGAAATTTCTCCAGATGGTCAGAAATGGTAATTTTTTAATGTTTTATTTTTTGACTGTAAATGACTATTGCATGTGAATTATCACTTTTGGAACTAAAATAAGTGTGTTTAGAGTCATTTTAATGCCTGAAATTGTTCGAAATAGAAGCTTCAAGTAGGAGAAAAAGTCTGCAAAAATGGCAATTTTGGTCACATTGAGGCTTTAAAAAGTAGTTATTCAACATGAGGCACAATCCAAATGATATTTTGAATCAATTTTTCTAAAGTCCAAAAAATCCATTTTCTGATGAAAAACGATGACCAGTGACCTGTCGAAATTTCTCCAGATGGTCAGAAATGGTAATTTTTTAATGTTTTATTTTTTGACTGTAAATCACTATTGCATGTGAATTATCACTTTTGGAACTAAAGTAAGTGTGTTTAGAGTCATTTTAATGCCTGAAATTGGTCAAAATAGAAGCTTCTAGTAGGAGAAAAAGTCTGTAAAAATGGCAGTATTGGTCACATTGAGGCTTTAAAAAGTAGTTATTCAACATGAGGCACAATCCAAATGACATTTTGAATCAATTTTTCGAAAGCCAAAAAAATCCATTTTCTGATGAAAAACGATGACCTGCGACCTGTCGAAATTTCTCCAGATGGTCAGAAAGGGTAATTTTTTAATGGTTCATTTTTTGACTGTAAATGACTATTGCATGTGAATTATCACTTTTGGAACTAAAATAAGTGTGTTTAGAGTCATTTTAATGCCTGAAATTGGTCGAAATAGAAGCTTCTAGTAGGAGAAAAAGTCTGTAAGAATGGCAATTTTGGTCACATTGAGGCTTTAAAAAGTAGTTATTCAACATGAGGCACAATCCAAATGATATTTTGAATCAATTTTTGTAAAGTCCAAAAAATCCATTTTCTGATGAAAAACGATGACCCGTGACCTGTCGAAATTTCTCTAGATGGTCAGAAATGGTAATTTTTTAATGTTTAATTTTTTGACTGTAAATGACTATCTCATGTGAATTATCACTTGTGGAACTAAAATAAGTGTGTTTAGAGTCATTTTAATGCCTGAAGTTGGTCGAAATAGAAGCTTCTAGTAGGAGAAAAAGTCTATAAAAATGGCAATTTTGGTCACATCGAGGCTTTAAAAAGTAGTTATTCAACATGAGGCACAATCCAAATGATATTTTGAATCAGTTTTTCTAAAGTCCAAAAATCAATTTTCTGATGAAAAACGATGACCCGTGACCTGTGGAACTTTCTCCAGATGGTCAGAAATGGTAATTTTTTAATGTTTAATTTTTTGACTGTAAATGACTATTGCATGTGAATTATCACTTGTGGAACTAAAATAAGTGTGTTTAGAGTCGTTTTAATGCCTGAAATTAGTCATAATAGAAGCTTCAGAGAAGGAGAAAAAGTCCGTAAAAATGGCAATTTTGGTCACATTGAGGCTTTAAAAAGTAGTTATTCAACATGAGGCACAATCCAAATGATATTTTGAATCAGTTTTTCTAAAGTCGAAAAAATTAATTTTCTGATGAAAAACGATGACCCGTGACCTGTTGAACTTTCTCCAGATGGTCAGGAATGGTAATTTTTTAATGTTTAATTTTTTGACTGTAAATGCTTATTGCATGTGAATTATCACTTTTGGAACTAAAATAAGTGTGTTTAGAGTCATTTTAATGCCTGAAATTGGTCGAAATAGAAGCTTCTAGTAGGAGAAAAAGTCTGTAAAAATGGCACTTTTGGTCACATTGAGGCTTTAAAAAGTAGTTATTCAACATGAGGCACAATCCAAATGACATTTTGAATCAATTTTTCTAAAGTCCAAAAAATCCATTTTCCGATCAAAAACGATGACCCGCGACCTGTCGAAATTTCTCCAGATGGTCAGAAATGGTAATTTTTTAATGTTTAATTTTTTGACTGTAAATGACTATTGCATATGAATTATCACTTTTGGAACTAAAAGAAGTGTGTTTAGAGTCATTTTAATGCCTGAAATTGGTCGAAATAGAAGCTTCTAGTAGGAGAAAAAGTCTGTAAGAATGGCAATTTTGGTCACATTGAGGCTTTAAAAAGTAGTTATTCAACATGAGGCACAATCCGAATGACATTTTGAATCAATTTTTCTAAAGTCCAAAAAATCCATTTTCTGATGAAAAACGATGACCCGCGACCTGTCGAAATTTCTCCAGATGGTCAGAAATGGTAATTTTTTAATGGTTCATTTTTTGACTGTAAATGACTATTGCATGTGAATTATCACTTTTGGAACTAAAATACGTGTGTTTAGAGTCCTTTTAATGCCTGAAATTGTTTGAAATAGAAGCTTCTAGTAGGAGAAAAAGTCTGTAAAAATGGCAATTTTGGTCACATTGAGGCTTTAAAAAGTAGTTATTCAACATGAGGCACAATCCAAATGATATTTTGAATCAATTTTTCTAAAGTCCAAAAAATCCATTTTCTGATGAAAAACGATGACCAGTGACCTGTCGAAATTTCTCCAGATGGTCAGAAATGGTAATTTTTTAATGTTTTATTTTTTGACTGTAAATGACTATTGCATGTGAATTATCACTTTTGGAACTAAAATAAGTGTGTTTAGAGTCATTTTAATGCCTGAAATTGTTCGAAATAGAAGCTTCAAGTAGGAGAAAAAGTCTGCAAAAATGGCAATTTTGGTCACATTGAGGCTTTAAAAAGTAGTTATTCAACATGAGGCACAATCCAAATGATATTTTGAATCAATTTTTGTAAAGTCCAAAAAATCCATTTTCTGATGAAAAACGATGACCCGTGACCTGTCGAAATTTCCCCAGATGGTCAGAAATGGTAATTTTTTAATGTTTACATTTTTTTACTGTAAATTACTATTGCATGTGAATTATCACTTTTGGAACTAAAATAAGTGTGTTTAGAGTCATTTTAATGCCTGAAATTGGTCAAAATAGAAGCTTCTAGTAGGAGAAAAAGTCGGTAAAAATGGCAATTTTGGTCACATTGAGGCTTTAAAAAGTAGTTATTCAACATGAGGCTCAATCCAAATGACATTTTGAATCAATTTTTCTAAAGTCCAAAAAATCCATTTTCTGATGAAAAACGATGACCCGCGACCTGTCGAAATTTCTCCAGATGGTCAGAAATGGTAATTTTTTAATGTTTTATTTTTTGACTGTAAATGACTATTGCATGTGAATTATCACTTTTGGAACTAAAATAAGTGTGTTTAGAGTCATTTTAATCCCTGAAATTGTTCGAAATAGAAGCTTCTAGTAGGAGAAAAAGTCTGCAAAAATGGCAATTTTGGTCACATTGAGGCTTTAAAAAGTAGTTATTCAACATGAGGCACAATCCAAATGATATTTTGAATCAATTTTTGTAAAGTCCAAAAAATCCATTTTCTGATGAAAAACGATGACCCGTGACCTGTCGAAATTTCTCTAGATGGTCAGAAATGGTAATTTTTTAATGTTTAATTTTTTGACTGTAAATGACTATTGCATGTGAATTATCACTTTTGGAACTAAAATAAGTGTGTTTAGAGTCATTTTAATGCCTGAAATTGGTCGAAATAGAAGCTTCTGAGAAGGAGAAAAAGTCTGTAAAAATGGCAATTTTGGTCACATTGAGGCTTTAAAAAGTAGTTATTCATCATGAGGCACAATCCAAATGATATTTTGAATCAATTTTTCTAAAGTCGAAAAAATTAATTTTCTGATGAAAAACGATGACCCGTGACCTGTTGAACTTTCTCCAGATGGTCAGAAATGGTAATTTTTTAATGTTTAATTTTTTGACTGTAAATGACTATTGCATGTGAATTATCACTTTTGGAACTAAAATAAGTGTGTTTAGAGTCATTTTAATGCCTGAAATTGGTCGAAATAGAAGCTTCTAGTAGGAGAAAAAGTCTGTAAAAATGGCACGTTTGGTCACATTGAGGCTTTAAAAAGTAGTTATTCAACATGAGGCACAATCCAAGTGACATTTTGAATCAATTTTTCTAAAGTCCAAAAAATCCATTTTCCGATGAAAAACGATGACCCGCGACCTGTCGAAATTTCTCCAGATGGTCAGATATGGTAATTTTTTAATGTTTAATTTTTTGACTGTAAATGACTATTGCATATGAATTATCACTTTTGGAACTAAAAGAAGTGTGTTTAGAGTCATTTTAATGCCTGAAATTGGTCGAAATAGAAGCTTCTAGTAGGAGAAAAAGTGTGTAAAAATGGCAATTTTGGTCACATTGATTCTTTAAAAAGTAGTTATTCAACATGAGGTACAATCCAAATGACATTTTGAATCAATTTTTCTAAAGTCCAAAAAATCCATTTTCTGATGAAAAACGATGACCCGCCACCTGTCGAAAATTCTCCAGATGGTCAGAAATGGTAATTTTTTAATGTTTAATTTTTTGACTGTAAATGACTATTGCATATGAATTATCACTTTTGGAACTAAAAGAAGTGTGTTTAGAGTCATTTTAAAGCCTGAAATTGGTCGAAATAGAAGCTTCTAGTAGGAGAAAAAGTCTGTAAAAATGGCAATTTTGGTCACATTGAGGCTTTAAAAAGTAGTTATTCAACATGAGGCACAATCCAAATGACATTTTGAATCAATTTTTGTAAAGTCCAAAAAATCCATTTTCTGATGAAAAACGATGACCCGTGACCTGTCGAAATTTCTCCAGATGGTCAGAAATGGTAATTTTTTAATGTTTTATTTTTTGACTGTAAATGACTATTGCATGTGAATTATCACTTTTGGAACTAAAATAAGTGTGTTTAGAGTCATTTTAATGCCTGAAATTTTTCGAAATAGAAGCTTCTAGTAGGAGAAAAAGTCTGCAAAAATGGCAATTTTGGTCACATTGAGGCTTTAAAAAGTAGTTATTCAACATGAGGCACAATCCAAATGATATTTTGAATCAATTTTTGTAAAGTCCAAAAAATCCATTTTCTGATGAAAAATGATGACCCGTGACCTGTCGAAATTTCTCCAGATGGTCAGAAATGGTAATTTTTTAATGTTAAATTTTTTGACTGTAAATGACTATTGCATGTGAATTATCACTTTTGGAACTAAAATAAGTGTGTTTAGAGTCATTTTAATGCCTGAAATTGGTCGAAATAGAAGCTTCTGAGAAGGAGAAAAAGTCTGTAAAAATGGCAATTTTGGTCACAATGAGGCTTTAAAAAGTAGTTATTCAACATGAGGCACAATCCAAATGATATTTTGAATCAATTTTTCTAAAGTCGAAAAAAAAAAAATTCTGATGAAAAACGATGACCCGCGACCTGTCGAAATTTCTCCAGATGGTCAGAAATGGTAAATTTTTAATGTTTAATTTTTTGACTGTAAATGACTATTGCATGTGAATTATCACTTGTGGAACTAAAATAAGTGTGTTTAGAGTCATTTTAATGCCTGAAGTTGGTCGAAATAGAAGCTTCTAGTAGGAGAAAAAGTCTGTAAAAATGGCAATTTTGGTCACATCGAGGCTTTAAAAAGTAGTTATTCAACATGAGGCACAATTCAAATGACATTTTTAATCAATTTTTCTAAAGTCCAAAAATCAATTTTCTGATGAAAAACGATGACCCGTGACCTGTTGAACTTTCTCCAGATGGTCAGAAATGGTAATTTTTTAATGTTTAATTTTTTGACTGTAAATGACTATTGCATATGAATTATCACTTTTGGAACTAAAAGAAGTGTGTTTAGAGTCATTTTAATGCCTGAAATTGGTCGAAATAGAAGCTTCTAGTAGGAGAAAAAGTGTGTAAAAATGGCAATTTTGGTCACATTGAGGATTTAAAAAGTAGTTATTCAACATGAGGCACAATCCAAATGATATTTTGAATCAATTTTTCTAAAGTCCAAAAAATCCATTTTCTGATGAAAAACGATGACCAGTGACCTGTCGAAATTTCTCCAGATGGTCAGAAATGGTAATTTTTTAATGTTTTATTTTTTGACTGTAAATGACTATTGCATGTGAATGCAATAGTCTTTTGGATAGAACTTTTGGAACTAAAATAAGTGTGTTTAGAGTCATTTTAATGCCTGAAATTGTTCGAAATAGAAGCTTCAAGTAGGAGAAAAAGTCTGCAAAAATGGCAATTTTGGTCACATTGAGGCTTTAAAAAGTAGTTATTCAACATGAGGCACAATCCAAATGATATTTTGAATCAATTTTTGTAAAGTCCAAAAATCTATTTTCTGATGAAAAACGATGACCCGTGACCTGTCGAAATTTCCCCAGATGGTCAGAAATGGTAATTTTTTAATGTTTAAATTTTTTTACTGTAAATGACTATTGCATGTGAATTATCACTTTTGGAACTAAAATAAGTGTGTTTAGAGTCATTTTAATGCCTGAAATTGGTCAAAATAGAAGCTTCTAGTAGGAGAAAAAGTCTGTAAAAATGGCAGTATTGGTCACATTGAGGCTTTAAAAAGTAGTTATTCAACATGAGGCACAATCCAAATGACATTTTGAACGAATATTTCGAAAGCCAAAAAAATCCATTTTCTGATGAAAAACGATGACCTGCGACCTGTCGAAATTTCTCCAGATGGTCAGAAAGGGTAATTTTTTAATGGTTCATTTTTTGACTGTAAATGACTATTGCATGTGAATTATCACTTTTGGAACTAAAATACGTGTGTTTAGAGTCCTTTTAATGCCTGAAATTGTTTGAAATAGAAGCTTCTAGTAGGAGAAAAAGTCTGTAAAAATGCCAATATTGGTCACATTGAGGCTTTAAAAAGTAGTTATTCAACATGAGGCACAATCCAAATGACATTTTGAATCAATTTTTCGAAAGCCAAAAAAATCCATTTTCTGATGAAAAACGATGACCCGCGACCTGTCGAAATTTCTCCAGATGGTCAGAAATGGTAAATTTTTAATGTTTAATTTTTTGACTGTAAATGACTATTGCATGTGAATTATCACTTGTGGAACTAAAATAAGTGTGTTTAGAGTCATTTTAATGCCTGAAGTTGGTCGAAATAGAAGCTTCTAGTAGGAGAAAAAGTCTGTAAAAATGGCAATTTTGGTCACATCGAGGCTTTAAAAAGTAGTTATTCAACATGAGGCACAATTCAAATGACATTTTTAATCAATTTTTCTAAAGTCCAAAAATCAATTTTCTGATGAAAAACGATGACCCGTGACCTGTTGAACTTTCTCCAGATGGTCAGAAATGGTAATTTTTTTTTTTTTTTTTTTAAACCGTTTATTACAGGACTCAAAAAAATTGTACAAGTATGGGCCTACAACCTTCCGGCCGGCCGCTAGCAATATAAGGAGCATACGGTATACATTTGTAAAACACATGGTGCCACTGCCGAGCATTTACAGGAGATAACATCGTTGCGTGTCACATTATGCAGACCCCATCATACGGTTCCATTTTAAATTTAAAGCACCGCAAACACAAACAAACCCACAAGGCAATCCTCAATCGAAATAGCAACACATGCTCACCTAGAGGGGAAATCTAGCCATCTATAGGAGTCTCAAGAGGTGGGGGAGAGATCAGAACTAGGATTGGGGACACCCGATGCCCAGGTACCGGGGGGATGAGTTGGCTAAGGGGACGGGGCCGGCGATGGATCAGGCAGTAGGGGTGGAGCACAGATTCCCCCGCGGTAGGCGTTCCAGGGGCCCCACACTTTCACCCATGTCGCAGGCTTACCTCTCGCCACATACACCACCTTTTCCCGAAACATGCACCAGTCCATATGCTCCTTCCAGGCCGAGACTGTCGGGGTGCTCTGGGATCCCCACAGCTGGGCAATATCACGCTTGGCAACCATATATCCCAGAGTCACCCACCACGTCTGTGGCACCGAGTAGTCGGTAGGCTCCCACACATTCAACAGGCATCTCCTCGCTTCGGGCAACAGCGCCACATGCGTGACCACTCGCAGCACCTCATGCACACCTCGCCAGAATCCCTCCACCTGCGGGCACTCCCAAAGGATATGCAAAAAGGTCCCCAGCGCACCACACCCACGCTTACACAAACCGTCCTCAGCATAGCCCATACGCAGGAGCTTTGGCCCCGTCATATAGACCCTGTGGAGTATCTTGAGCTGGACGAAACGAAGGCGAGCCGGTATGGCCACCTCTTTCGGGGAGGCCACCGCGGAGATCCAGTCCTCGTCGTCCAGCTCCAGCCCATCGGCTACCCAAGCCTCACGAAGGGCAGTCAGCAAGTCTGAGCGATCGTTGATTAGTTTTTTATAGATCAGTGAGATCATGCTGTCAGGGACATGTCCGTCCAGCACTCTATCCTCCAGGGGGGAGCACTCCGGGATGGAGGCGACGTCCGGAAAGACGGAGCCCAGCGCATGCCGGACCTGCAAGTACCGAAAGTACTCGCTGCCCTGCAACTGAAATTCCGTCTGCAGCATCTCAAACGTTTTAAATCCTCCCCTCGTCCAGAGATCCCCCACTCTGCTGACGCCTATTAAATCCCATTTCTCAAAGCCCTTCGAGGTCCACAAGGAGCCCAACTGCTCAGATGCGTATAGTGGTGACGCCCGGGTCAAACGGTCCTTCCACCCCATTGCAGCATTAGCCGTGTGCCACACTTGCACCATGACACGCGTGGGGCCCGTCAGGCGAGCGTCGGGCGCGCTAGAGTAGAGCGCTCGATTATAGTCACCACCTGGAAGTAGCATCCTATCCATTTCAAACGCAGGGTTTAAGGCTGGCCCATATAGGCCCTGATTAATTGCGGCTAGCTGGGAGGCCCAATAATATCGTTTAATATCCGGGAGGGCTATCCCCCCATCATACCAGGGGAGCGTCAGCTTAGCCAGGGCAATACGTGGCCTCCCGTCCCAGAACAGGCGGCGCTGCAAACTCTCCACTTCTCGGAAGTAGCGCGCCGGGACAAGGTCCATCGTGTTCTGTAACGCGTATAGGAAACGCGGCAACGACATCATTTTAAACAATGCCGCCCGGCCGAGCGGCGAAAGCGCAAACGCCGCCAGCGCGCGACATCCTCTTTCAGACGCTGGAGGGGGGGAAGCAAGTTCCGATCATACCGAGCCTCCGGGTCCAGAGTAATGAAGACAGCCAGGTACCTAAATCCCTGCGGGGCGACCTGGATCGGACAGCCCCGCGGGAGGATAGGAGCCTCCCCAGAGAGAACGTACACACACGATTTAGCCCAGTTGATGACCAGACCGGAGTTACGACCGAATGAATGCAGAACATCAACTAGTACTATGAGTGATTTACGTGGGGAAGCTAGGTACAAGAGGATGTCATCAGCGTATAAGGATACACGGTCCTCATACTCGGGGGTCCAGCGGAGACCACGGATGGAAGGCTCCCACCGCAGCCACTCCGCCAGGGGCTCCAAGGCAAGTGCAAAAAGGAGCGGCGATAAGGGGCAGCCCTGTCGAGTGCCTCGGCCCAGCTCAAACGGAGCCGATACTCTTCCGTTCACCACCACCTGCGCCAATGGGCCTGAATACAGCAATTTGACCCAACTGATGAACCCTGGGCCAAATCCAAACTTCGCAAGCATCGCCAAGATATATGGCCATTCAAGCGTGTCAAACGCCATGGTGGCGTCTAAGGACGCCAAAATGTCCGGCTCCCGTATAAACGGGGCACGTGCGAGCACACCGTGCAAACGCCGCAGATTAAGGGCCGTGTTGCGATGAGGAATAAAGCCAGACTGGTCCTAATGAACCAAATCGCCCACCACGCCGACCAGCCGATTGGCCAGTACCTTAGCGAGAATCTTGGGCTCCGCATTCGGCAGCGAGATGGGCCGATAGGATGTAACCCGGTTCCGAGGTCTCCCCTCCTTGTGGATGACCACGATTGTAGCCAGACGCTGGTCCGGCGGGAGGGAGCCCACCGAGTGTGCCGTCAGGAACATAGCCCGGAGGTGGGGTGCCAGCGTATCCGGTCGTAACCTGTACAACTCGATAGGGAGACCATTCAGACCCATGGCCTTGCCGGAAGCGACCGAGCGTATGGCGAGGGCGATCTCGTCGGAGGTGGGAGCGGCGTCCAACGACACCCTGTCCTCCCCAGAAAGGGAGGGCAGCGCGATATCACTGAGCAGGGCGAGGGAATCCTCTTCCGAGCAGGAAGACACCGGGGAATACACCCCATGGAAATAATCCGCAAAGCAGGAGACAATTTCTTCTGGCTCGGTCACACACACACCATCCGTTTTCTCAATCTGCGGGACCACACGATTCGCTCTCTCTTTTTTGTCCAACCACGCTATAAGCTTACCAGCCTTATCACCCACATCATACAAACGCCCCTGTTGCTCTCTACTGAGGCCCCTGGCCGCCTCCGTGACGAGGGCCCTGTAGGCCGCCTGCTTGAGTTGGAGGACATGTAATGCAGCATCCGTCACGCCACCTTCTAGATTCCCCTCCAACTTGGCTATTTCAGCCTCCATCCGGATCACCTCCTCCTGCTCGCGCCTCCGGGCATGGGAAATGAGGGATAGGGCCTCTCCTCGGAGTACTGTCTTGAAGGCCTCCCATAGCGGTATGGCCGAAGGCACAGACCCCACATTCTCATCAAAATATCGCTGAAGGGATTTAATCAATGCAGCGCGAATGGAGGGGTCGCGCAGGTACCAAGGATTGATTGGGACCACCCTACCCTCACCCCTCGGAAAGACATCAAAGTGCAGTAAAAGCGGGGAGTGGTCCGAAATACCCCGTGGCAAATGGTGTACCTCTCCCACCCTCCCAACATAGGCCGCCGGGACAAGGACATAGTCTAGTCGTGAGAGACTACCATGGGCTCCCGAGTGGAAAGTATACTGTAACTGCGCGGGGTGTTTTAAACGCCAGCAGTCCACTAATCCAAATGTATCTAAGAGGCCGGGGAGCCACGCCTGTGCCCGGGGGAGGTCCCTAGGGGGGTGACGATCCAAAGATCCAGATACCACCGCATTGAAATCCCCCCCCACAACCAAAAGCCCCCCCGGAAGGCCAAGGAGAAGGCGCCCAAGGTCCGCAAAGGTGGTCGACTGCAGCCCCGGTGGGATGTATATTGACACAAAGACAACCACTTTGCCCTCCAGTCTTCCCACCAAGACCGTATAGCGTCCCCTATCATCATGGAGCACCTCATCAATCTCCAACGGGAGCGAGTTCTTCACCATGATGCCCACACCCCGTGAGCCGGACGTAAAGCCCGAGTGAGCCACTAGGCGATATCCACGCCGATTCATGGCGCAGAAGGAGTTACCAATGAGGTGTGTCTCCTGCAAAAAGACTACATCAGGCGAGATTCGCTTAAAAAATTGCAGGACCACACCCCGTTTGATCCTGTCCCCCAGTCCATTCACATTCCAGGATAACAAAGTTAGTTCCCTACCCCCCATCATATACAAGAGCCATCATTCGTACCCCGGAGAGCACTTTAAAACCAACACAATAATACGTTTGCCTTGTGGTAAGAACGAACAACACCCCATCCCAACCCACCCACCCCAACAGAACTCCCCCCTCCCTGCACCCCTGCATGAGCCCAAACAGCCCCCCCAACGTGCAGTGTGCCTGTCGCCCCATATATAGTTAGACTAACTAAGCTCCCTAGAGGAGGAGGGAGAACCCCCAAGAGACCCAACACAACCTCCATAGGAGGGGAACTTACAAAAAACTGACGCAGAATTAAAAGTGGCATCATGTTCGTCCAGAGTGAGGCCCATTATGAGACCCTCAGTCCTGATCCAGCGTGCCGTCACCCCCCGCCGCCCCCCCCCCCGCCCCCCCGATCACGATCCCCGGGCAGAGTATCCAGCCAGTCCCCGGCCACCTCGGGACGATCAAAGAAATGCGTGCGACCATCCACCTCCACACGCAACTTGGCCGGGAAAAGCATGGCATACTTGAGGTTTAGGTCCCGAAGACGGCGTTTGACACCTAGGAAGCTCAGTCTCTGCTTCTGGACCGCTGGAGTGAAATCAGGATAGAAATTAACCTCCATATTGTCTAGCTTGACCGGTCCATGCAGTCTGGAGGTTTGCAGGATAGCGTCTCTATCCCGAAAATTGAAAATCCGGGCAATGAGAGGTCTCGGAGGGGCTCCGACATTAGGCTGACCCCCGGGAACCCTGTGAGCCCTCTCCACAGCGAAGAACTTGCTCAGCCCCCGTGGCTGGAGATGGGTAGCAATCAGGTCCTCCACAAAAAGATCCGCCGCCGCCTCCTCGCGTCCCTCGGGCACCCCGATAATGCGGATGTTGTTCCTCCGTGCTCGACTCTCGGAGTCCTCCAGGCGCCGATCCATTAGCGCCGTCGCCCGACTAAGCCGGCGCACCTCCGTTTGCAAGGCCGCCACATCTGTCGTTAGGCCCAATGCGGTGTGGGCCAAAGAATCTACTCGGTCATTGGTTTTGGAAAGATCGGCCCTCACCAGGCCAACATCCACAAGGACCGAGTCAATCTTCTGTGCCAGTGTATCAAACCGCTGGCCCACTGAGGCCTTCATCTCGGCAATGGCGCCCATAACATCTCGCAGAGTCAAATCTGCGGGCAGGTCTGGGGCATCAGGAGGACTCTCAGGGGGCTTGCGCGGTCCATCGGGCGATCCCTTCTGGAGGGTATAGCGGTCCATACTGTTGGCCTGATGGACGGCACCGCGCCGGGTCGATTTGGTCTTTACCCGGTCTCCATCTTGTTTCGCGGCCATGGCCGCCAGTCTCCCAGTCGCACCAGCCACGCCGTGTAGGGCAGGAAAGCAGACACAGGCTCCGGGGGGGCCCCCTCGGGGCAGCGGGGTGGACACAGCCGGCAGGCAGGCAGGGTCTCCCAGCAAGGCCACACCACACCAACACCAAGGGCTCCGCAACCCAACCTTGCAGAGACAACAAGGTGGTGCGAAAGCGAAAGTGAAAGTGCGGGGCACGCGAGTCGCCAGGCCCTGCCTGCCGCTGTTGTTCACTTTGTCCCTGGATCACCCCACTGCGCAAATCCGGGGTCCGGCGAGGGGAAGGCCGTACACGTCAATCGGTGCTCACTCCGGTGTCCGAGGTCCGATTCGTAAGCGGGAAACGGGTGCCACCTCAGCTCAGGTTCACCAACCTAGTCCCCTCATCCAGGGCAGGATAATGTCAGGATATTCGTAGGAGGTCGCGGAGGTCCTCGGGAGCCTCGCACCTACGCGGCCATCTTGGTTGCGCGCTAGGCTCCTCCCGGTAATTTTTTAATGTTTAATTTTTTTACTGTAAATGACTATTGCATATGAATTATCACTTTTGGAACTAAAAGAAGTGTGTTTAGAGTCATTTTAATGCCTGAAATTGGTCGAAATAGAAGCTTCTAGTAGGAGAAAAAGTGTGTAAAAATGGCAATTTTGGTCACATTGAGGCTTTAAAAAGTAGTTATTCAACATGAGGCACAATCCAAATGACATTTTGAATCAATTTTTCTAAAGTCCAAAAATCAATTTTCTGATGAAAAACGATGACCCGTGACCTGTTGAACTTTCTCCAGATGGTCAGAAATGGTAATTTTTTAATGTTTAATTTTTTGACTGTAAATGACTATTGCATGTGAATTATCACTTTTGGAACTAAACTAAGTGTGTTTAGAGTCATTTTAATGCCTGAAATTGGTGGAAATAGAAGCTTCTAGTAGGAGAAAAAGTGTGTAAAAATGGCAATTTTGGTCACATTGAGGCTTTAAAAAGTAGTTATTCAACATGAGGCACAATCCAAATGACATTTTTAATCAATTTTTCTAAAGTCCAAAAAATCCATTTTCTGATGAAAAACGATGACCCGCGACCTGTCGAAATTTCTCCAGATGGTCAGAAATGGTAATTTTTTAATGGTTCATTTTTTGACTGTAAATGACTATTGCATGTGAATTATCACTTTTGGAACTAAAATAAGTGTGTTTAGAGTCATTTTAATGCCTGAAATTGTTCGAAATAGAAGCTTCTAGTAGGAGAAAAAGTCTGCAAAAATGGCAATTTTGGTCACATTGAGGCTTTAAAAAGTAGTTATTCAACATGAGGCACAATCCAAATGATGTTTTGAATCAATTTTTGTAAAGTCCAAAAAATCAATTTTCTGATGAAAAACGATGACCCGTGACCTGTCGAAATTTCTCCAGATGGTCAGAAATGGTAAGTTTTTTAATGTTTAATTTTTTGACTGTAAATGACTATCTCATGTGAATTATCACATGTCCGGTGTCCGAGGTCCGATTCGTAAGCGGGAAACGGGTGCCACCTCAGCTCAGGTTCACCAACCTAGTCCCCTCATCCAGGGCAGGATAATGTCAGGATATTCGTAGGAGGTCGCGGAGGTCCTCGGGAGCCTCGCACCTACGCGGCCATCTTGGTTGCGCGCTAGGCTCCTCCCGGTAATTTTTTAATGTTTAATTTTTTTACTGTAAATGACTATTGCATATGAATTATCACTTTTGGAACTAAAAGAAGTGTGTTTAGAGTCATTTTAATGCCTGAAATTGGTCGAAATAGAAGCTTCTAGTAGGAGAAAAAGTGTGTAAAAATGGCAATTTTGGTCACATTGAGGCTTTAAAAAGTAGTTATTCAACATGAGGCACAATCCAAATGACATTTTGAATCAATTTTTCTAAAGTCCAAAAATCAATTTTCTGATGAAAAACGATGACCCGTGACCTGTTGAACTTTCTCCAGATGGTCAGAAATGGTAATTTTTTAATGTTTAATTTTTTGACTGTAAATGACTATTGCATGTGAATTATCACTTTTGGAACTAAACTAAGTGTGTTTAGAGTCATTTTAATGCCTGAAATTGGTCGAAAGAGAAGCTTCTAGTAGGAGAAAAAGTCTGTAAAAATGGCAATTTTGGTCACATCGAAGCTTTAAAAAGTAGTTATTCAACATGAGGCACAATTCAAATGACATTTTTAATCAATTTTTCTAAAGTCCAAAAATCAATTTTCTGATGAAAAACGATGACCCGTGACCTGTTGAACTTTCTCCAGATGGTCAGAAATGGTAATTTTTTAATGTTTAATTTTTTGACTGTAAATGACTATTGCATATGAATTATCAATTTTGGAACTAAAAGAAGTGTGTTTAGAGTCATTTTAATGCCTGAAATTGTTCGAAATAGAAGCTTCTAGTAGGAGAAAAAGTCTGCAAAAATGGCAATTTTGGTCACATTGAGGCTTTAAAAAGTAGTTATTCAACATGAGGCACAATCCAAATGATGTTTTGAATCAATTTTTGTAAAGTCCAAAAAATCAATTTTCTGATGAAAAACGATGACCCGTGACCTGTCGAAATTTCTCCAGATGGTCAGAAATGGTAAGTTTTTTAATGTTTAATTTTTTGACTGTAAATGACTATCTCATGTGAATTATCACTTGTGGAACTAAAATAAGTGTGTTTAGAGTCATTTTAATGCCTGAAGTTGGTCGAAAGAGAAGCTTCTAGTAGGAGAAAAAGTCTGTAAAAATGGCAATTTTGGTCACATCGAAGCTTTAAAAAGTAGTTATTCAACATGAGGCACAATTCAAATGACATTTTTAATCAATTTTTCTAAAGTCCAAAAATCAATTTTCTGATGAAAAACGATGACCCGTGACCTGTTGAACTTTCTCCAGATGGTCAGAAATGGTAATTTTTTAATGTTTAATTTTTTGACTGTAAATGACTATTGCATATGAATTATCAATTTTGGAACTAAAAGAAGTGTGTTTAGAGTCATTTTAATGCCTGAAATTGGTCGAAATAGAAGCTTCTAGTTGGAGAAAAAGTGTGTAAAAATGGCAATTTTGGTCACATTGAGCCTTTAAAAAGTAGTTATTCAACATGAGGCACAATCCAAATGACATTTTGAATCAATTTTTCTGAAGTCCAAAAATCAATTTTCTGATGAAAAACGATGACCCGTGACCTGTTTAACTTTCTCCAGATGGTCAGAAATGGTAATTTTTTAATGTTTAATTCTTTGACTGTAAATGACTATTGCATATGAATTATCACTTTTGGAACTAAAAGAAGTGTGTTTAGAGTAATTTTAATGCCTGAAATTGGTCGAAATAGAAGCTTCTAGTAGGAGAAAAAGTATGTAAAAATGGCAATTTTGGTCACATTGAGGCTTTAAAAAGTAGTAATTCAACATGAGGCACAATCCAAATGACATTTTGAATCAATTTTTCTAAAGTCCAAAAAATCCATTTTCTGATGAAAAACGATGACCCACGACCTGTCGAAAATTCTCCAGATGGTCAGAAATGGTAATTTTTTAATGTTTTATTTTTTGACTGTAAATGACTATTGCATGTGAATTATCACTTTTGGAACTAAAATAAGTGTGTTTAGAGTCATTTTAATGCCTGAAAATAGTCGAAATAGAAGCTTCTAGTAGGAGAAAAAGTCTGTAAAAATGGCAATTTTGGTCACATTGAGGCTTTAAAAAGTAGTTATTCAACATGAGGCACAATCCAAATGACATTTTGAATCAATTTTTCTAAAGTCCAAAAATCAATTTTCTGATGAAAAACGATGACCCGTGACCTGTTGAACTTTCTCCAGATGGTCAGAAATGGTAATTTTTTAATGTTTAATTTTTTGACTGTAAATGACTATTGCATGTGAATTATCACTTTTGGAACTAAACTAAGTGTGTTTAGAGTCATTTTAATGCCTGAAATTGGTGGAAATAGAAGCTTCTAGTAGGAGAAAAAGTGTGTAAAAATGGCAATTTTGGTCACATTGAGGCTTAAAAAGTAGTTATTCAACATGAGGCACAATCCAAATGACATTTGGATCAATTTTTCGAAAGTCCAAAAAATCCATTTTCTGATGAAAAACGATGACCCGCGACCTGTCGAAATTTCTCCAGATGGTCAGAAATGGTAATTTTTTAATGGTTCATTTTTTGACTGTAAATGACTATTGCATGTGAATTATCACTTTTGGAACTAAAATAAGTGTGTTTAGAGTCATTTTAATGCCTGAAATTGTTCGAAATAGAAGCTTCTAGTAGGAGAAAAAGTCTGCAAAAATGGCAATTTTGGTCACATTGA
Source organism: Triturus cristatus (assembly GCF_964204655.1). Lineage (NCBI taxonomy): Eukaryota > Metazoa > Chordata > Amphibia > Caudata > Salamandridae > Triturus > Triturus cristatus. Next base: position 136,913,896 of record NC_140588.1, read on the forward strand.
GGCTTTAAAAAGTAGTTATTCAACATGAGGCACAATCCAAATGATATTTTGAATCAATTTTTGTAAAGTCCAAAAAAATCAATTTTCTGATGAAAAACGATGACCCGTGACCTGTCGAAATTTCTCCAGATGGTCAGAAATGGTCATTTTTTAATGTTTAAATTTTTTTACTGTAAATGACTATCTCATGTGAATTATCACTTGTGGAACTAAAATAAGTGTGTTTAGAGTCATTTTAATGCCTGAAGTTGGTCGAAAGAGAAGCTTCTAGTAGGAGAAAAAGTCTGTAAAAATGGCAATTTTGGTCACATCGAGGCTTTAAAAAGTAGTTATTCAACATGAGGCACAATTCAAATGACATTTTTAATCAATTTTTCTAAAGTCCAAAAATCAATTTTCTGATGAAAAACGATGACCCGTGACCTGTTGAACTTTCTCCAGATGGTCAGAAATGGTAATTTTTTAATGTTTAATTTTTTGACTGTAAATGACTATTGCATATGAATTATCAATTTTGGAACTAAAAGAAGTGTGTTTAGAGTCATTTTAATGCCTGAAATTGGTCGAAATAGAAGCTTCTAGTAGGAGAAAAAGTGTGTAAAAATGGCAATTTTGGTCACATTGAGCCTTTAAAAAGTAGTTATTCAACATGAGGCACAATCCAAATGACATTTTGAATCAATTTTTCTGAAGTCCAAAAATCAATTTTCTGATGAAAAACGATGACCCGTGACCTGTTGAACTTTCTCCAGATGGTCAGAAATGGTAATTTTTTAATGTTTAATTTTTTGACTGTAAATGACTATTGCATATGAATTATCACTTTTGGAACTAAAAGAAGTGTGTTTAGAGTAATTTTAATGCCTGAAATTGGTCGAAATAGAAGCTTCTAGTAGGAGAAAAAGTGTGTAAAAATGGCAATTTTGGTCACATTGATTCTTTAAAAAGTAGTAATTCAACATGAGGCACAATCCAAATGACATTTTGAATCAATTTTTCTAAAGTCCAAAAAATCCATTTTCTGATGAAAAACGATGACCCGCGACCTGTCGAAAATTCTCCAGATGGTCAGAAATGGTAATTTTTTAATGTTTTATTTTTTGACTGTAAATGACTATTGCATGTGAATTATCACTTTTGGAACTAAAATAAGTGTGTTTAGAGTCATTTTAATGCCTGAAAATAGTCGAAATAGAAGCTTCTAGTAGGAGAAAAAGTCTGTAAAAATGGCAATTTTGGTCACATTGAGGCTTTAAAAAGTAGTTATTCAACATGAGGCACAATCCAAATGACATTTTGAATCAATTTTTCTAAAGTCCAAAAAATCCATTTTCTGATGAAAAACGATCACCCGCGACCTGTCGAAATTTCTCCAGATGGTCAGAAATGGTAATTTTTTAATGTTTTATTTTTTGACTGTAAATGACTATTGCATGTGAATTATCACTTTTGGAACTAAAATAAGTGTGTTTAGAGTCATTTTAATGCCTGAAATTGTTCGAAATAGAAGCTTCTAGTAGGAGAAAAAGTCTGCAAAAATGGCAATTTTGGTCACATTGAGGCTTTAAAAAGTAGTTATTCAACATGAGGCACAATCCAAATGATATTTTGAATCAATTTTTGTAAAGTCCCAAAAATCCATTTTCTGATGAAAAACGATGACCCGTGACCTGTCGAAATTTCTCCAGATGGTCAGAAATGGTAATTTTTTAATGTTTACGTTTTTTTACTGTAAATGACTATTGCATGTGAATTATCACTTTTGGAACTAAAATAAGTGTGTTTAGAGTCATTTTAATGCCTGAAATTGGTCAAAATAGAAGCTTCTAGTAGGAGAAAAAGTCTGTAAAAATGGCAATATTGGTCACATTGAGGCTTTAAAAAGTAGTTATTCAACATGCGGCACAATCCAAATGACATTTTGAATCAATTTTTCGAAAGCCAAAAAAATCCATTTTCTGATGAAAAACGATGACCCGCAACCTGTCGAAAATTCTCCAGATGGTCAGAAATGGTAATTTTTTAATGTTTTATTTTTTGACTGTAAATGACTATTGCATGTGAATTATCACTTTTGGAACTAAAATAAGTGTGTTTAGAGTCATTTTAATGCCTGAAAATAGTCGAAATAGAAGCTTCTAGTAGGAGAAAAAGTCTGTAAAAATGGCAATTTTGGTCACATTGAGGCTTTAAAAAGTAGTTATTCAACATGAGGCACAATCCAAATGACATTTTGAATCAATTTTTCTAAAGTCCAAAAAATCCATTTTCTGATGAAAAACGATCACCCGCGACCTGTCGAAATTTCTCCAGATGGTCAGAAATGGTAATTTTTTAATGTTTTATTTTTTGACTGTAAATGACTATTGCATGTGAATTATCACTTTTGGAACTAAAATAAGTGTGTTTAGAGTCATTTTAATGCCTGAAATTGTTCGAAATAGAAGCTTCTAGTAGGAGAAAAAGTCTGCAAAAATGGCAATTTTGGTCACATTGAGGCTTTAAAAAGTAGTTATTCAACATGAGGCACAATCCAAATGATATTTTGAATCAATTTTTGTAAAGTCCCAAAAATCCATTTTCTGATGAAAAACGATGACCCGTGACCTGTCGAAATTTCTCCAGATGGTCAGAAATGGTAATTTTTTAATGTTTACGTTTTTTTACTGTAAATGACTATTGCATGTGAATTATCACTTTTGGAACTAAAATAAGTGTGTTTAGAGTCATTTTAATGCCTGAAATCGGTCAAAATAGAAGCTTCTAGTAGGAGAAAAAGTCTGTAAAAATGGCAATATTGGTCACATTGAGGCTTTAAAAAGTAGTTATTCAACATGCGGCACAATCCAAATGACATTTTGAATCAATTTTTCGAAAGCCAAAAAAATCCATTTTCTGATGAAAAACGATGACCCGCAACCTGTCGAAAATTCTCCAGATGGTCAGAAATGGTAATTTTTTAATGTTTTATTTTTTGACTGTAAATGACTATTGCATGTGAATTATCACTTTTGGAACTAAAATAAGTGTGTTTAGAGTCATTTTAATGCCTGAAAATAGTCGAAATAGAAGCTTCTAGTAGGAGAAAAAGTCTGTAAAAATGGCAATTTTGGTCACATTGAGGCTTTAAAAAGTAGTTATTCAACATGAGGCACAATCCAAATGACATTTTGAATCAATTTTTCTAAAGTCCAAAAAATCCATTTTCTGATGAAAAACGATCACCCGCGACCTGTCGAAATTTCTCCAGATGGTCAGAAATGGTAAATTTTTAATGTTTTATTTTTTGACTGTAAATGACTATTGCATGTGAATTATCACTTTTGGAACTAAAATAAGTGTGTTTAGAGTCATTTTAATGCCTGAAATTGTTCGAAATAGAAGCTTCTAGTAGGAGAAAAAGTCTGCAAAAATGGCAATTTTGGTCACATTGAGGCTTTAAAAAGTAGTTATTCAACATGAGGCACAATCCAAATGATATTTTGAATCAATTTTTGTAAAGTCCAAAAAATCCATTTTCTGATGAAAAACGATGACCCGTGACCTGTCGAAATTTCTCCAGATGGTCAGAAATGGTAATTTTTTAATGTTTACGTTTTTTTACTGTAAATGACTATTGCATGTGAATTATCACTTTTGGAACTAAAATAAGTGTGTTTAGAGTCATTTTAATGCCTGAAATTGGTCAAAATAGAAGCTTCTAGTAGGAGAAAAAGTCTGTAAAAATGGCAATATTGGTCACATTGAGGCTTTAAAAAGTAGTTATTCAACATGCGGCACAATCCAAATGACATTTTGAATCAATTTTTCGAAAGCCAAAAAAATCCATTTTCTGATGAAAAACGATGACCAGTGACCTGTCGAAATTTCTCCAGATGGTCAGAAAAGGTAATTTTTTAATGTTTTATTTTTTGACTGTAAATGACTATTGCATGTGAATTATCACTTTTGGAACTAAAATAAGTGTGTTTAGAGTCATTTTAATGCCTGAAATTTTCGAAATAGAAGCTTCTAGTAGGAGAAAAAGTCTGTAAAAATGGCAATATTGGTCACATTGAGGCTTTAAAAAGTAGTTATTCAACACGAGGCACAATCCAAATGATATTTTGAATCAATTTTTCTAAAGTCCAAAAAATCCATTTTCTGATGAAAAACGATGACCAGTGACCTGTCGAAATTTCTCCAGATGGTCAGAAATGGTCATTTTTTAATGTTTAATTTTTTGACTGTAAATGACTATCTCATGTGAATTATCACTTGTGGAACTAAAATAAGTGTGTTTAGAGTCATTTTAATGCCTGAAGTTGGTCGAAAGAGAAGCTTCTAGTAGGAGAAAAAGTCTGTAAAAATGGCAATTTTGGTCACATCGAGGCTTTAAAAAGTAGTTATTCAACATGAGGCACAATTCAAATGACATTTTTAATCAATTTTTCTAAAGTCCAAAAATCAAATTTCTGATGAAAAACGATGACCCGTGACCTGTTGAACTTTCTCCAGATGGTCAGAAATGCTAATTTTTTAATGTTTAATTTTTTGACTGTAAATGACTATTGCATATGAATTATCAATTTTGGAACTAAAAGAAGTGTGTTTAGAGTCATTTTAATGCCTGAAATTGGTCGAAATAGAAGCTTCTAGTAGGAGAAAAAGTGTGTAAAAATGGCAATTTTGGTCACATTGAGCCTTTAAAAAGTAGTTATTCAACATGAGGCACAATCCAAATGATATTTTGAATCAATTTTTCTAAAGTCCAAAAAATCCATTTTCTGATGGAAAACGATGACCCGCGACCTGTCGAAATTTCTCCAGATGGTCAGAAATGGAAATTTTTTAATGTTTAATTTTTTGACTGTAAATGACTATCACATGTGAATTATCACTTGTGGAACTAAAATAAGTGTGTTTAGAGTCGTTTTAATGCCTGAAATTAGTCATAATAGAAGCTTCTGAGAAGGAGAAAAAGTCTGTAAAAATGGCAATTTTGGTCACATTGAGGCTTTAAAAAGTAGTTATTCAACATGAGTCACAATCCAAATGACATTTTGAATCAATTTTTCTAAAGTCCAAAAAATCCATTTTCTGATGAAAAACGATGACCCGTGACCTGTCGAAATTTCTCCAGATGGTCAGAAATGGTAATTTTTTAATGTTTAAGTTTTTTTACTGTAAATGACTATTGCATGTGAATTATCACTTTTGGAACTAAAATAAGTGTGTTTAGAGTCATTTTAATGCCTGAAATTGGTCAAAATAGAAGCTTCTAGTAGGAGAAAAAGTCTGTAAAAATGGCAATTTTGGTCACATTGAGGCTTTAAAAAGTAGTTATTCAACATGAGTCACAATCCAAATGACATTTTGAATCAATTTTTCTAAAGTCCAAAAAATCCATTTTCTGATGAAAAACGATGACCCGTGACCTGTCGAAATTTCTCCAGATGGTCAGAAATGGTAATTTTTTAATGTTTAATTTTTTGACTGTAAATGACTATTGCATGTGAATTATCACTTTTGGAACTAAAATAAGTGTGTTTAGAGTCATTTTAATGCCTGAAATTTTCGAAATAGAAGCTTCTAGTAGGAGAAAAAGTCTGTAAAAATGGCAATATTGGTCACATTGAGGCTTTAAAAAGTAGTTATTCAACACGAGGCACAATCCAAATGATATTTTGAATCAATTTTTCTAAAGTCCAAAAAATCCATTTTCTGATGAAAAACGATGACCAGTGACCTGTCGAAATTTCTCCAGATGGTCAGAAATGGTCATTTTTTAATGTTTAATTTTTTGACTGTAAATGACTATCTCATGTGAATTATCACTTGTGGAACTAAAATAAGTGTGTTTAGAGTCATTTTAATGCCTGAAGTTGGTCGAAAGAGAAGCTTCTAGTAGGAGAAAAAGTCTGTAAAAATGGCAATTTTGGTCACATCGAGGCTTTAAAAAGTAGTTATTCAACATGAGGCACAATTCAAATGACATTTTTAATCAATTTTTCTAAAGTCCAAAAATCAATTTTCTGATGAAAAACGATGACCCGTGACCTGTTGAACTTTCTCCAGATGGTCAGAAATGCTAATTTTTTAATGTTTAATTTTTTGACTGTAAATGACTATTGCATATGAATTATCAATTTTGGAACTAAAAGAAGTGTGTTTAGAGTCATTTTAATGCCTGAAATTGGTCGAAATAGAAGCTTCTAGTAGGAGAAAAAGTGTGTAAAAATGGCAATTTTGGTCACATTGAGCCTTTAAAAAGTAGTTATTCAACATGAGGCACAATCCAAATGACATTTTGAATCAATTTTTCTGAAGTCCAAAAATCAATTTTCTGATGAAAAACGATGACCCGTGACCTGTTGAACTTTCTCCAGATGGTCAGAAATGGTAATTTTTTAATGTTTAATTTTTTGACTGTAAATGACTATTGCATATGAATTATCACTTTTGGAACTAAAAGAAGTGTGTTTAGAGTAATTTTAATGCCTGAAATTGGTCGAAATAGAAGCTTCTAGTAGGAGAAAAAGTGTGTAAAAATGGCAATTTTGGTCACATTGATTCTTTAAAAAGTAGTAATTCAACATGAGGCACAATCCAAATGACATTTTGAATCAATTTTTCTAAAGTCCAAAAAATCCATTTTCTGATGAAAAACGATGACCCGCGACCTGTCGAAAATTCTCCAGATGGTCAGAAATGGTAATTTTTTAATGTTTTATTTTTTGACTGTAAATGACTATTGCATGTGAATTATCACTTTTGGAACTAAAATAAGTGTGTTTAGAGTCATTTTAATGCCTGAAAATAGTCGAAATAGAAGCTTCTAGTAGGAGAAAAAGTCTGTAAAAATGGCAATTTTGGTCACATTGAGGCTTTAAAAAGTAGTTATTCAACATGAGGCACAATCCAAATGACATTTTGAATCAATTTTTCTAAAGTCCAAAAAATCCATTTTCTGATGAAAAACGATCACCCGCGACCTGTCGAAATTTCTCCAGATGGTCAGAAATGGTAATTTTTTAATGTTTTATTTTTTGACTGTAAATGACTATTGCATGTGAATTATCACTTTTGGAACTAAAATAAGTGTGTTTAGAGTCATTTTAATGCCTGAAATTGTTTGAAATAGAAGCTTCTAGTAGGAGAAAAAGTCTGCAAAAATGGCAATTTTGGTCACATTGAGGCTTTAAAAAGTAGTTATTCAACATGAGGCACAATCCAAATGATATTTTGAATCAATTTTTGTAAAGTCCAAAAAATCCATTTTCTGATGAAAAACGATGACCCGTGACCTGTCGAAATTTCTCCAGATGGTCAGAAATGGTAATTTTTTAATGTTTACGTTTTTTTACTGTAAATGACTATTGCATGTGAATTATCACTTTTGGAACTAAAATAAGTGTGTTTAGAGTCATTTTAATGCCTGAAATTGGTCAAAATAGAAGCTTCTAGTAGGAGAAAAAGTCTGTAAAAATGGCAATATTGGTCACATTGAGGCTTTAAAAAGTAGTTATTCAACATGCGGCACAATCCAAATGACATTTTGAATCAATTTTTCGAAAGCCAAAAAAATCCATTTTCTGATGAAAAACGATGACCTGTCGAAATTTCTCCAGATGGTCAGAAATGGTAATTTTTTAATGGTTCATTTTTTGACTGTAAATGACTATTGCATGTGAATTATCACTTTTGGAACTAAAATAAGTGTGTTTAGAGTCCTTTTAATGCCTGAAATTGTTTGAAATAGAAGCTTCTAGTAGGAGAAAAAGTCTGTAAAAATGGCAATTTTGGTCACATTGAGGCTTTAAAAAGTAGTTATTCAACATGAGGCACAATCCAAATGATATTTTGAATCAATTTTTCTAAAGTCCAAAAAATCCATTTTCTGATGAAAAACGATGACCAGTGACCTGTCGAAATTTCTCCAGATGGTCAGAAATGGTAATTTTTTAATGTTTTATTTTTTGACTGTAAATGACTATTGCATGTGAATTATCACTTTTGGAACTAAAATAAGTGTGTTTAGAGTCATTTTAATGCCTGAAATTGTTCGAAATAGAAGCTTCTAGTAGGAGAAAAAGTCTGTAAAAATGGCAATATTGGTCACATTGAGGCTTTAAAAAGTAGTTATTCAACACGAGGCACAATCCAAATGATATTTTGAATCAATTTTTCTAAAGTCCAAAAAATCCATTTTCTGATGAAAAACGATGACCAGTGACCTGTCGAAATTTCTCCAGATGGTCAGAAATGGTAATTTTTTAATGTTTAATTTTTTGACTGTAAATGACTATCTCATGTCAATTATCACTTGTGGAACTAAAATAAGTGTGTTTAGAGTCGTTTTAATGCCTGAAATTAGTCATAATAGAAGCTTCAGAGAAGGAGAAAAAGTCTGTAAAAATGGCAATTTTGGTCACATTGAGGCTTTAAAAAGTACTTATTCAACATGAGGCACAATCCAAATGATATTTTGAATCAATTTTTCTAAAGTCGAAAAAAATAATTTTCTGATGAAAAACGATGACCCGTGACCTGTTGAACTTTCTCCAGATGGTCAGGAATGGTAATTTTTAATGTTTAATTTTTTGACTGTAAATGACTATTGCATGTGAATTATCACTTGTGGAACTAAAATAAGTGTGTTTAGAGTCATTTTAATGCCTGAAATTGGTCGAAATAGAAGCTTCTAGTAGGAGAAAAAGTGTGTAAAAATGGCAATTTTGGTCACATTGATTCTTTAAAAAGTAGTTATTCAACATGAGGCACAATCCAAATGACATTTTGAATCAATTTTTCTAAAGTCCAAAAAATCCATTTTCTGATGAAAAACGATGACCCGCGACCTGTCGAAAATTCTCCAGATGGTCAGAAATGGTAATTTTTTAATGTTTTATTTTTTTACTGTAAATGACTATTGCATGTGAATTATCACTTTTGGAACTAAAATAAGTGTGTTTAGAGTCATTTTAATGCCTGAAATTGGTCAAAATAGAAGCTTCTAGTAGGAGAAAAAGTCTGTAAAAATGGCAATATTGGTCACATTGAGGCTTTAAAAAGTAGTTATTCAACATGGGGCACAATCCAAATGACATTTTGAATAAATTTTTCGAAAGTCCAAAAAATCCATTTTCTGATAAAAAACGATGACCCGCGACCTGACGAAATTTCTCCAGATGGTCAGAAATGGTAATTTTTTAATGGTTCATTTTTTGTCTGTAAATGACTATTGCATGTGAATTATCACTTTTGGAACTAAAATACGTGTGTTTAGAGTCCCTTTAATGCCTGAAATTGTTTGAAATAGAAGCTTCTAGTAGGAGAAAAAGTCTGTAAAAATGGCAATTTTGGTCACATTGAGGCTTTAAAAAGTAGTTATTCAACATGAGGCACAATCCAAATGATATTTTGAATCAATTTTTCTAAAGTCCAAAAACTCCATTTTCTGATGAAAAACGATGACCAGTGACCTATCAAAATTTCTCCAGATGGTCAGAAATGGTAAGTTTTTTAATGTTTAATTTTTTGACTGTAAATGACTATTGCATATGAATTATCACTTTTGGAACTAAAAGAAGTGTGTTTAGAGTAATTTTAATGCCTGAAATTGGTCGAAATAGAAGCTTCTAGTAGGAGAAAAAGTGTGTAAAATGGCAATTTTGGTCACATTGATTCTTTAAACAGTAGTAATTCAACATGAGGCACAATCCAAATGACATTTTGAATCAATTTTTCTAAAGTCCAAAAAATCCATTTTCTGATGAAAAACGATGACCCGCGACCTGTCGAAAATTCTCCAGATGGTCAGAAATGGTAATTTTTTAATGTTTTATTTTTTGACTGTAAATGACTATTGCATGTGAATTATCACTTTTGGAACTAAAATATGTGTGTTTAGAGTCATTTTAATGCCTGAAAATAGTCGAAATAGAAGCTTCTAGTAGGAGAAAAAGTCTGAAAAAATGGCAATTTTGGTCACATTGAGGCTTTAAAAAGTAGTTATTCAACATGAGGCACAATCCAAATGACATTTTGAATCAATTTTTCTAAAGTCCAAAAAATCCATTTTCTGATGAAAAACGATGACCCGTGACCTGTCGAAATTTCTCCAGATGGTCAGAAATGGTAATTTTTTAATGTTTAAGTTTTTTTACTGTAAATGACTATTGCATGTGAATTATCACTTTTGGAACTAAAATAAGTGTGTTTAGAGTCATTTTAATGCCTGAAATTGGTCAAAATAGAAGCTTCTAGTAGGAGAAAAAGTCTGTAAAAATGGCAATATTGGTCACATTGAGGCTTTAAAAAGTAGTTATTCAACATGCGGCACAATCCAAATGACATTTTGAATCAATTTTTCGAAAGCCAAAAAAATCCATTTTCTGATGAAAAACGATGACCTGTCGAAATTTCTCCAGATGGTCAGAAATGGTAATTTTTTAATGGTTCATTTTTTGACTGTAAATGACTATTGCATGTGAATTATCACTTTTGGAACTAAAATAAGTGTGTTTAGAGTCCCTTTAATGCCTGAAATTGTTTGAAATAGAAGCTTCTAGTAGGAGAAAAAGTCTGTAAAAATGGCAATTTTGGTCACATTGAGGCTTTAAAAAGTAGTTATTCAACATGAGGCACAATCCAAATGATATTTTGAATCAATTTTTCTAAAGTCCAAAAAATCCATTTTCTGATGAAAAACGATGACCAGTGACCTGTCGAAATTTCTCCAGATGGTCAGAAATGGAAATTTTTTAATGTTTAATTTTTTGACTGTAAATGACTATCTCATGTCAATTATCACTTGTGGAACTAAAATAAGTGTGTTTAGAGTCGTTTTAATGCCTGAAATTAGTCATAATAGAAGCTTCAGAGAAGGAGAAAAAGTCTGTAAAAATGGCAATTTTGGTCACATTGAGGCTTTAAAAAGTAGTTATTCAACATGAGGCACAATCCAAATGATATTTTGAATCAATTTTTCTAAAGTCGAAAAAAATAATTTTCTGATGAAAAACGATGACCCGTGACCTGTTGAACTTTCTCCAGATGGTCAGGAATGGTAATTTTTTAATGTTTAATTTTTTGACTGTAAATGACTATTGCATGTGAATTATCACTTGTGGAACTAAAATAAGTGTGTTTAGAGTCATTTTAATGCCTGAAATTGGTCGAAATAGAAGCTTCTAGTAGGAGAAAAAGTGTGTAAAAATGGCAATTTTGGTCACATTGATTCTTTAAAAAGTAGTTATTCAACATGAGGCACAATCCAAATGACATTTTGAATCAATTTTTCTAAAGTCCAAAAAATCCATTTTCTGATGAAAAACGATGACCCGCGACCTGTCGAAAATTCTCCAGATGGTCAGAAATGGTAATTTTTTAATGTTTAATTTTTTTACTGTAAATGACTATTGCATGTGAATTATCACTTTTGGAACTAAAATAAGTGTGTTTAGAGTCATTTTAATGCCTGAAATTGGTCAAAATAGAAGCTTCTAGTAGGAGAAAAAGTCTGTAAAAATGGCAATATTGGTCACATTGAGGCTTTAAACAGTAGTTATTCAACATGAGGCACAATCCAAATGACATTTTGAATCAATTTTTCGAAAGCCAAAAAAATCCATTTTCTGATGAAAAACGATGACCTGCGACCTGTCGAAATTTCTCCAGATGGTCAGAAATGGTAAGTTTTTTAATGTTTAATTTTTTGACTGTAAATGACTATTGCATGTGAATTATCACTTGTGGAACTAAAATAAGTGTGTTTAGAGTCATTTTAATGCCTGAAGTTGGTCGAAATAGAACCTTCTAGTAGGAGAAAAAGTCTGTAAAAATGGCAATTTTGGTCACATCGAGGCTTTAAAAAGTAGTTATTCAACATGAGGCACAATCCAAATGACATTTTGAATCAATTTTTCTAAAGTCCAAAAAATCCATTTTCTGATGAAAAACGATGACCCGCGACCTGTCGAAAATTCTCCAGATGGTCAGAAATGGTAATTTTTTAATGTTTTAGTTTTTTTACTGTAAATGACTATTGCATGTGAATTATCACTTTTGGAACTAAAATAAGTGTGTTTAGAGTCCTTTTAATGCCTGAAATTGGTCGAAATAGAAGCTTCTAGTAGGAGAAAAAGTCTGTAAAAAAGGCAATTTTGGTCACATTGAGGCTTTAAAAAGTAGTTATTCAACATGAGGCACAATCCAAATGACATTTTGAATCAGTTTTTCTAAAGTCCAAAAAATCCATTTTCTGATGAAAAACGATGACCCGTGACCTGTCGAAATTTCTCCAGATGGTCAGAAATGGAAATTTTTTAATGTTTAATTTTTTGACTGTAAATGACTATTGCAAGTGAATTATCACTTGTGGAACTAAAATAAGTGTGTTTAGAGTCATTTTAATGCCTGAAGTTGGTCGAAATAGAAGCTTCTAGTAGGAGAAAAAGTCTGTAAAAATGGCAATTTTGGTCACATTGAGGCTTTAAAAAGTAGTTATTCAACATGAGGCACAATCCAAATGATATTTTGAATCAATTTTTCTAAAGTCCAAAAAATCCATTTTCTGATGAAAAACGATGACCAGTGACCTGTCGAAATTTCTCCAGATGGTCAGAAATGGTAATTTTTTAATGTTTAATTTTTTGACTGTAAATGACTATCTCATGTCAATTATCACTTGTGGAACTAAAATAAGTGTGTTTAGAGTCGTTTTAATGCCTGAAATTAGTCATAATAGAAGCTTCAGAGAAGGAGAAAAAGTCTGTAAAAATGGCAATTTTGGTCACATTGAGGCTTTAAAAAGTAGTTATTCAACATGAGGCACAATCCAAATGATATTTTGAATCAATTTTTCTAAAGTCGAAAAAAATAATTTTCTGATGAAAAACGATGACCCGTGACCTGTTGAACTTTCTCCAGATGGTCAGGAATGGTAATTTTTTAATGTTTAATTTTTTGACTGTAAATGACTATTGCATGTGAATTATCACTTGTGGAACTAAAATAAGTGTGTTTAGAGTCATTTTAATGCCTGAAATTGGTCGAAATAGAAGCTTCTAGTAGGAGAAAAAGTGTGTAAAAATGGCAATTTTGGTCACATTGATTCTTTAAAAAGTAGTTATTCAACATGAGGCACAATCCAAATGACATTTTGAATCAATTTTTCTAAAGTCCAAAAAATCCATTTTCTGATGAAAAACGATGACCCGCGACCTGTCGAAAATTCTCCAGATGGTCAGAAATGGTAATTTTTTAATGTTTAATTTTTTTACTGTAAATGACTATTGCATGTGAATTATCACTTTTGGAACTAAAATAAGTGTGTTTAGAGTCATTTTAATGCCTGAAATTGGTCAAAATAGAAGCTTCTAGTAGGAGAAAAAGTCTGTAAAAATGGCAATATTGGTCACATTGAGGCTTTAAACAGTAGTTATTCAACATGAGGCACAATCCAAATGACATTTTGAATCAATTTTTCGAAAGCCAAAAAAATCCATTTTCTGATGAAAAACGATGACCTGCGACCTGTCGAAATTTCTCCAGATGGTCAGAAATGGTAAGTTTTTTAATGTTTAATTTTTTGACTGTAAATGACTATTGCATGTGAATTATCACTTGTGGAACTAAAATAAGTGTGTTTAGAGTCATTTTAATGCCTGAAGTTGGTCGAAATAGAACCTTCTAGTAGGAGAAAAAGTCTGTAAAAATGGCAATTTTGGTCACATCGAGGCTTTAAAAAGTAGTTATTCAACATGAGGCACAATCCAAATGACATTTTGAATCAATTTTTCTAAAGTCCAAAAAATCCATTTTCTGATGAAAAACGATGACCCGCGACCTGTCGAAAATTCTCCAGATGGTCAGAAATGGTAATTTTTTAATGTTTTAGTTTTTTTACTGTAAATGACTATTGCATGTGAATTATCACTTTTGGAACTAAAATAAGTGTGTTTAGAGTCATTTTAATGCCTGAAAATGGTCGAAATAGAAGCTTCTAGTAGGAGAAAAAGTCTGTAAAAATGGCAATTTTGGTCACATTGAGGCTTTAAAAAGTAGTTATTCAACATGAGGCACAATCCAAATGACATTTTGAATCAATTTTTCTAAAGTCCAAACAATCCATTTTCTGATGAAAAACGATGACCCGCGACCTGTCGAAATTTCTCCAGATGGTCAGAAATGGTAATTTTTTAATGTTTTATTTTTTGACTGTAAATGACTATTGCATGAGAATTATCACTTTTGGAACTAAAATAAGTGTGTTTAGAGTCATTTTAATGCCTGAAATTGTTCGAAATAGAAGCTTCTAGTAGGAGAAAAAGTCTGTAAAAATGGCAATTTTGGTCACATTGAGGCTTTAAAAAGTAGTTATTCAACATGAGGCACAATCCAAATGATATTTTGAATCAATTTTTCTAAAGTCCAAAAAATCCATTTTCTGATGGAAAACGATGACCCGCGACCTGTCGAAATTTCTCCAGATGGTCAGAAATGGTAATTTTTTAATGTTTTATTTTTTGACTGTAAATGACTATTGCATGTGAATTATCACTTTTGGAACTAAAATATGTGTGTTTAGAGTCATTTTAATGCCTGAAAATAGTCGAAATAGAAGCTTCTAGTAGGAGAAAAAGTCTGAAAAAATGGCAATTTTGGTCACATTGAGGCTTTAAAAAGTAGTTATTCAACATGAGGCACAATCCAAATGACATTTTGAATCAATTTTTCTAAAGTCCAAAAAATCCATTTTCTGATGAAAAACGATGACCCGTGACCTGTCGAAATTTCTCCAGATGGTCAGAAATGGTAATTTTTTAATGTTTAAGTTTTTTTACTGTAAATGACTATTGCATGTGAATTATCACTTTTGGAACTAAAATAAGTGTGTTTAGAGTCATTTTAATGCCTGAAATTGGTCAAAATAGAAGCTTCTAGTAGGAGAAAAAGTCTGTAAAAATGGCAATATTGGTCACATTGAGGCTTTAAAAAGTAGTTATTCAACATGCGGCACAATCCAAATGACATTTTGAATCAATTTTTCGAAAGCCAAAAAAATCCATTTTCTGATGAAAAACGATGACCTGTCGAAATTTCTCCAGATGGTCAGAAATGGTAATTTTTTAATGGTTCATTTTTTGACTGTAAATGACTATTGCATGTGAATTATCACTTTTGGAACTAAAATAAGTGTGTTTAGAGTCCCTTTAATGCCTGAAATTGTTTGAAATAGAAGCTTCTAGTAGGAGAAAAAGTCTGTAAAAATGGCAATTTTGGTCACATTGAGGCTTTAAAAAGTAGTTATTCAACATGAGGCACAATCCAAATGATATTTTGAATCAATTTTTCTAAAGTCCAAAAAATCCATTTTCTGATGAAAAACGATGACCAGTGACCTGTCGAAATTTCTCCAGATGGTCAGAAATGGTAATTTTTTAATGTTTAATTTTTTGACTGTAAATGACTATCTCATGTCAATTATCACTTGTGGAACTAAAATAAGTGTGTTTAGAGTCGTTTTAATGCCTGAAATTAGTCATAATAGAAGCTTCAGAGAAGGAGAAAAAGTCTGTAAAAATGGCAATTTTGGTCACATTGAGGCTTTAAAAAGTAGTTATTCAACATGAGGCACAATCCAAATGATATTTTGAATCAATTTTTCTAAAGTCGAAAAAAATAATTTTCTGATGAAAAACGATGACCCGTGACCTGTTGAACTTTCTCCAGATGGTCAGGAATGGTAATTTTTTAATGTTTAATTTTTTGACTGTAAATGACTATTGCATGTGAATTATCACTTTTGGAACTAAAATAAGTGTGTTTAGAGTCATTTTAATGCCTGAAATTGGTCAAAATAGAAGCTTCTAGTAGGAGAAAAAGTCTGTAAAAATGGCAATATTGGTCACATTGAGGCTTTAAACAGTAGTTATTCAACATGAGGCACAATCCAAATGACATTTTGAATCAATTTTTCGAAAGCCAAAAAAATCCATTTTCTGATGAAAAACGATGACCTGCGACCTGTCGAAATTTCTCCAGATGGTCAGAAATGGTAAGTTTTTTAATGTTTAATTTTTTGACTGTAAATGACTATTGCATGTGAATTATCACTTGTGGAACTAAAATAAGTGTGTTTAGAGTCATTTTAATGCCTGAAGTTGGTCGAAATAGAACCTTCTAGTAGGAGAAAAAGTCTGTAAAAATGGCAATTTTGGTCACATCGAGGCTTTAAAAAGTAGTTATTCAACATGAGGCACAATCCAAATGACATTTTGAATCAATTTTTCTAAAGTCCAAAAAATCCATTTTCTGATGAAAAACGATGACCCGCGACCTGTCGAAAATTCTCCAGATGGTCAGAAATGGTAATTTTTTAATGTTTTAGTTTTTTTACTGTAAATGACTATTGCATGTGAATTATCACTTTTGGAACTAAAATAAGTGTGTTTAGAGTCATTTTAATGCCTGAAAATGGTCGAAATAGAAGCTTCTAGTAGGAGAAAAAGTCTGTAAAAATGGCAATTTTGGTCACATTGAGGCTTTAAAAAGTAGTTATTCAACATGAGGCACAATCCAAATGACATTTTGAATCAATTTTTCTAAAGTCCAAACAATCCATTTTCTGATGAAAAACGATGACCCGCGACCTGTCGAAATTTCTCCAGATGGTCAGAAATGGTAATTTTTTAATGTTTTATTTTTTGACTGTAAATGACTATTGCATGAGAATTATCACTTTTGGAACTAAAATAAGTGTGTTTAGAGTCATTTTAATGCCTGAAATTGTTCGAAATAGAAGCTTCTAGTAGGAGAAAAAGTCTGTAAAAATGGCAATTTTGGTCACATTGAGGCTTTAAAAAGTAGTTATTCAACATGAGGCACAATCCAAATGATATTTTGAATCAATTTTTCTAAAGTCCAAAAAATCCATTTTCTGATGGAAAACGATGACCCGCGACCTGTCGAAATTTCTCCAGATGGTCAGAAATGGAAATTTTTTAATGTTTAATTTTTTGACTGTAAATGACTATCACATGTGAATTATCACTTGTGGAACTAAAATAAGTGTGTTTAGAGTCGTTTTAATGCCTGAAATTAGTCATAATAGAAGCTTCTGAGAAGGAGAAAAAGTCTGTAAAAATGGCAATTTTGGTCACATTGAGGCTTTAAAAAGTAGTTATTCAACATGAGTCACAATCCAAATGATATTTTGAATCAATTTTTCTAAAGTCGAAAAAATTAATTTTCTGATGAAAAACGATGACCTGTGACCTGTTGAACTTTCTCCAGATGGTCAGAAATGGTAATTTTTTAATGTTTAATTTTTTGACTGTAAATGACTATTGCATGTGAATTATCACTTGTGGAACTAAAATAAGTGTGTTTAGAGTCGTTTTAATGCCTGAAATTAGTCATATTAGAAGCTTCTGAGAAGGAGAAAAAGTCTGTAAAAATGGCAATTTTGGTCACATTGAGGCTTTAAAAAGTAGTTATTTAACATGAGGCACAATCCAAATGATATTTTGAATCAATTTTTCCAAAGTCCAAAAAATCCATTTGCTGATGAAAAACGATGTCCCGCGCGCGACCTGTCGAAATTTCTCCAGATGGTCAGAAATGGTAATTTTTTAATGTTTAAGTTTTTTGACTGTAAATGACTATTGCATATGAATTATCACTTTTGGAACTAAAAGAAGTGTGTTTAGATTCATTTTAATGCCTGAAATTGGTCGAAATAGAAGCTTCTAGTAGGAGAAAAAGTGTGTAAAAATGGCAATTTTGGTCACATTGATTCTTTAAAAAGTAGTTATTCAACATGAGGCACAATCCAAATGACATTTTGAATCAATTTTTCTAAAGTCCAAAAAATCAATTTTCTGATGAAAAACGATGACCCGCGCGCGACCTGTTGAACTTTCTCCAGATGGTCAAAAAGGATAATTTTTTAATGTTTAATTTTTTGACTGTAAATGACTATTGCATGTGAATTATCACTTTTGGAACTAAAATAAGTGTGTTTAGAGTCATTTTAATGCCTGAAATTGGTCGAAATAGAAGCTTCTAGTAGGAGAAAAAGTCTGTAAAAATGGCAATTTTAGTCAGATTGAGGCTTTAAAAAGTAGTTATTCAACATGAGGCACAATTCAAATGACATTTTGAATCAATTTTTCTAAAGTCCAAAAAATCCATTTTCTGATGAAAAACGATGACCCGCGACCTGTCGAAGTTTCTCCAGATGGTCAGAAATGGTAATTTTTTAATGTTTTATTTTTTGACTGTAAATGACTATTGCATGTGAATTATCACTTTTGGAACTAAAATAAGTGTGTTTAGAGTCATTTTAATGCCTGAAAATAGTCGAAATAGAAGCTTCTAGTAGGAGAAAAAGTCTGTAAAAATGGCAATTTTGGTCACATTGAGGCTTTAAAAAGTAGTTATTCAACATGAGGCACAATCCAAATGACATTTTGAATCAATTTTTCTAAAGTCCAAAAAATCCATTTTCTGATGAAAAACGATGACCCGTGACCTGTCGAAATTTCTCCAGATGGTCAGAAATGGTAATTTTTTAATGTTTAAGTTTTTTTACTGTAAATGACTATTGCATGTGAATTATCACTTTTGGAACTAAAATAAGTGTGTTTAGAGTCATTTTAATGCCTGAATTTGGTCAAAATAGAAGCTTCTAGTAGGAGAAAAAGTCTGTAAAAATGGCAATATTGGTCACATTGAGGCTTTAAAAAGTAGTTATTCAACATGCGGCACAATCCAAATGACATTTTGAATCAATTTTTCGAAAGCCAAAAAAATCCATTTTCTGATGAAAAACGATGACCTGTCGAAATTTCTCCAGATGGTCAGAAATGGTAATTTTTTAATGGTTCATTTTTTGACTGTAAATGACTATTGCATGTGAATTATCACTTTTGGAACTAAAATAAGTGTGTTTAGAGTCCCTTTAATGCCTGAAATTGTTTGAAATAGAAGCTTCTAGTAGGAGAAAAAGTCTGTAAAAATGGCAATTTTGGTCACATTGAGGCTTTAAAAAGTAGTTATTCAACATGAGGCACAATCCAAATGATATTTTGAATCAATTTTTCTAAAGTCCAAAAAATCCATTTTCTGATGAAAAACGATGACCCGTGACCTGTCGAAATTTCTCCAGATGGTCAGAAATGGTAATTTTTTAATGTTTAATTTTTTGACTGTAAATGACTATCTCATGTCAATTATCACTTGTGGAACTAAAATAAGTGTGTTTAGAGTCGTTTTAATGCCTGAAATTAGTCATAATAGAAGCTTCAGAGAAGGAGAAAAAGTCTGTAAAAATGGCAATTTTGGTCACATTGAGGCTTTAAAAAGTAGTTATTCAACATGAGGCACAATCCAAATGATATTTTGAATCAATTTTTCTAAAGTCGAAAAAAATAATTTTCTGATGAAAAACGATGACCCGTGACCTGTTGAACTTTCTCCAGATGGTCAGGAATGGTAATTTTTTAATGTTTAATTTTTTGACTGTAAATGACTATTGCATGTGAATTATCACTTGTGGAACTAAAATAAGTGTGTTTAGAGTCATTTTAATGCCTGAAATTGGTCGAAATAGAAGCTTCTAGTAGGAGAAAAAGTGTGTAAAAATGGCAATTTTGGTCACATTGATTCTTTAAAAAGTAGTTATTCAACATGAGGCACAATCCAAATGACATTTTGAATCAATTTTTCTAAAGTCCAAAAAATCCATTTTCTGATGAAAAACGATGTCGAAAATTCTCCAGATGGTCAGAAATGGTAATTTTTTAATGTTTAATTTTTTTACTGTAAATGACTATTGCATGTGAATTATCACTTTTGGAACTAAAATAAGTGTGTTTAGAGTCATTTTAATGCCTGAAATTGGTCAAAATAGAAGCTTCTAGTAGGAGATAAAGTCTGTAAAAATGGCAATATTGGTCACATTGAGGCTTTAAACAGTAGTTATTCAACATGAGGCACAATCCAAATGACATTTTGAATCAATTTTTCGAAAGCCAAAAAAATCCATTTTCTGATGAAAAACGATGACCTGCGACCTGTCGAAATTTCTCCAGATGGTCAGAAATGGTAAGTTTTTTAATGTTTAATTTTTTGACTGTAAATGACTATTGCATGTGAATTATCACTTGTGGAACTAAAATAAGTGTGTTTAGAGTCATTTTAATGCCTGAAGTTGGTCGAAATAGAACCTTCTAGTAGGAGAAAAAGTCTGTAAAAATGGCAATTTTGGTCACATCGAGGCTTTAAAAAGTAGTTATTCAACATGAGGCACAATCCAAATGACATTTTGAATCAATTTTTCTAAAGTCCAAAAAATCCATTTTCTGATGAAAAACGATAACCCGCGACCTGTCGAAAATTCTCCAGATGGTCAGAAATGGTAATTTTTTAATGTTTTAGTTTTTTTACTGTAAATGACTATTGCATGTGAATTATCACTTTTGGAACTAAAATAAGTGTGTTTAGAGTCATTTTAATGCCTGAAAATGGTCGAAATAGAAGCTTCTAGTAGGAGAAAAAGTCTGTAAAAATGGCAATTTTGGTCACATTGAGGCTTTAAAAAGTAGGTATTCAACATGAGGCACAATCCAAATGACATTTTGAATCAATTTTTCTAAAGTCCAAACAATCCATTTTCTGATGAAAAACGATGACCCGCGACCTGTCGAAATTTCTCCAGATGGTCAGAAATGGTAATTTTTTAATGTTTTATTTTTTGACTGTAAATGACTATTGCATGAGAATTATCACTTTTGGAACTAAAATAAGTGTGTTTAGAGTCATTTTAATGCCTGAAATTGTTCGAAATAGAAGCTTCTAGTAGGAGAAAAAGTCTGTAAAAATGGCAATTTTGGTCACATTGAGGCTTTAAAAAGTAGTTATTCAACATGAGGCACAATCCAAATGATATTTTGAATCAATTTTTCTAAAGTCCAAAAAATCCATTTTCTGATGGAAAACGATGACCCGCGACCTGTCGAAATTTCTCCAGATGGTCAGAAATGGAAATTTTTTAATGTTTAATTTTTTGACTGTAAATGACTATCACATGTGAATTATCACTTGTGGAACTAAAATAAGTGTGTTTAGAGTCGTTTTAATGCCTGAAATTAGTCATAATAGAAGCTTCTGAGAAGGAGAAAAAGTCTGTAAAAATGGCAATTTTGGTCACATTGAGGCTTTAAAAAGTAGTTATTCAACATGAGTCACAATCCAAATGATATTTTGAATCAATTTTTCTAAAGTCGAAAAAATTAATTTTCTGATGAAAAACGATGACCTGTGACCTGTTGAACTTTCTCCAGATGGTCAGAAATGGTAATTTTTTAATGTTTAATTTTTTGACTGTAAATGACTATTGCATGTGAATTATCACTTGTGGAACTAAAATAAGTGTGTTTAGAGTCGTTTTAATGCCTGAAATTAGTCATATTAGAAGCTTCTGAGAAGGAGAAAAAGTCTGTAAAAATGGCAATTTTGGTCACATTGAGGCTTTAAAAAGTAGTTATTTAACATGAGGCACAATCCAAATGATATTTTGAATCAATTTTTCCAAAGTCCAAAAAATCCATTTGCTGATGAAAAACGATGTCCCGCGCGCGACCTGTCGAAATTTCTCCAGATGGTCAGAAATGGTAATTTTTTAATGTTTAAGTTTTTTGACTGTAAATGACTATTGCATATGAATTATCACTTTTGGAACTAAAAGAAGTGTGTTTAGATTCATTTTAATGCCTGAAATTGGTCGAAATAGAAGCTTCTAGTAGGAGAAAAAGTGTGTAAAAATGGCAATTTTGGTCACATTGATTCTTTAAAAAGTAGTTATTCAACATGAGGCACAATCCAAATGACATTTTGAATCAATTTTTCTAAAGTCCAAAAAATCAATTTTCTGATGAAAAACGATGACCCGCGCGCGACCTGTTGAACTTTCTCCAGATGGTCAGAAAGGATAATTTTTTAATGTTTAATTTTTTGACTGTAAATGACTATTGCATGTGAATTATCACTTTTGGAACTAAAATAAGTGTGTTTAGAGTCATTTTAATGCCTGAAATTGGTCGAAATAGAAGCTTCTAGTAGGAGAAAAAGTCTGTAAAAATGGCAATTTTAGTCAGATTGAGGCTTTAAAAAGTAGTTATTCAACATGAGGCACAATTCAAATGACATTTTGAATCAATTTTTCTAAAGTCCAAAAAATCCATTTTCTGATGAAAAACGATGACCCGCGACCTGTCGAAGTTTCTCCAGATGGTCAGAAATGGTAATTTTTTAATGTTTTATTTTTTGACTGTAAATGACTATTGCATGTGAATTATCACTTTTGGAACTAAAATAAGTGTGTTTAGAGTCATTTTAATGCCTGAAATTGTTTGAAATAGAAGCTTCTAGTAGGAGAAAAAGTCTGTAAAAATGGCAATTTTGGTCACATTGAGGCTTTAAAAAGTAGTTATTCAACATGAGGCACAATCCAAATGATATTTTGAATCAATTTTTCTAAAGTCCAAAAAATCCATTTTCTGATGAAAAACGATGACCCGTGACCTGTCGAAATTTCTCCAGATGGTCAGAAATGGAAATTTTTTAATGTTTAATTTTTTGACTGTAAATGACTATCGCATGTGAATTATCACTTGTGGAACTAAAATAAGTGTGTTTAGAGTCATTTTAATGCCTGAAATTAGTCATAATAGAAGCTTCTGAGAAGGAGAAATAGTCTGTAAAAATGGCAATTTTGGTCACATTGAGGCTTTAAAAAGTAGTTATTCAACATGAGGCACAATCCAAATGATATTTTGAATCAATTTTTCTAAAGTCGAAAAAATTTATTTTCTGATGAAAAACGATGACCTGTGACCTGTTGAACTTTCTCCAGATGGTCAGAAATGGTAATGTTTTAATGTTTATTTTTTGACTGTAAATGACTATTGCATGTGAATTATCACTTTTGGAACTAAAATAAGTGTGTTTAGAGTCATTTTAATGCCTGAAATTGGTCGAAATAGAAGCTTCTGGTAGGAGAAAAAGTCTGTAAAAATGGCAATTTTGGTCACATTGAGGCTTTAAAAAGTAGTTATTCAACATGAGGCACAATCCAAATGATATTTTGAATCAATTTTTCTAAAGTCCAAAAAATCCATTTTCTGATGAAAAACGATGACCCGCGACCTGTCGAAATTTCTCCAGATCGTCAGAAATGGAAATTTTTTAATGTTTAATTTTTTGACTGTAAATGACTATCGCATGTGAATTATCACTTGTGGAACTAAAATAAGTGTGTTTAGAGTCGTTTTAATGCCTGAAATTAGTCATAATAGAAGCTTCTGAGAAGGAGAAAAAGTCTGTAAAAATGGCAATTTTGGTCACATTGAGGCTTTAAAAAGTAGTTATTCAACATGAGGCACAATCCAAATGATATTTTGAATCAATTTTTCTAAAGTCGAAAAAATTAATTTTCTGATGAAAAACGATGACCTGTGACCTGTTGAACTTTCTCCAGATGGTCAGAAATGGTAATTTTTTAATGTTTAATTTTTAACTGTAAATGACTATTGCATGTGAATTATCACTTGTGGAACTAAAATAAGTGTGTTTAGAGTCGTTTTAATGCCTGAAATTAGTCATAATAGAAGCTTCTGAGAAGGAGAAAAAGTCTGTAAAAATGGCAATTTTGGTCACATTGAGGCTTTAAAAAGTAGTTATTCAACATGAGGCACAATCCAAATGATATTTTGAATCAATTTTTCTAAAGTCCAAAAAATCCATTTGCTGATGAAAAACGATGACCCGCGCGCTGAGGAAATATGAATTTTGTGATCAGTTATGTCCCCTATCGTAGACCCCAACGGCTCCATGTGCATGCTATAAGTACATGTATGTTCCCTCCTGCTCCAGTTTTGAAGACGCAAATATATGTGCGTCCACCGTTAACATGTCCTCTTTCAGATCCGCCATGAATGGGTCAGATATTCCATTCCTAAGTATGAAAGGCCACCGACTTTATGTGGTTCACTTTCCACATTTTACAGATTCAGGCGAGTAGGCCCGAATTCTGTCATCAAGCCTTTTCCTGCCTTCTGCCTCTGAAAGCTCCAGTCTGAGCCTGCATCTGTGTCCATGAACTTTGTCCTACTCCCTGCGCGGCTAACGGTGCCTGATCCAGCCCGTCGCCTGCCAAAAACTGTATTTCACCTTCAAGATTATCTCCTCCGCCCCTCATCCGATGCATTCCTGTCTAGTAGTTTAGGTAAACGTTCCTCCAGCTACCGTGCAAAGGGCCAGGCCTCGCTGCCCTCATGCAAGTATTTCATAGCCCCGTTGCCATGGAATATTCCTACCCCCTCGCATCTAGAGTAGACACTTAGACGCTTGTACACGCACTAACAGTCAGTATAGTCAGTATAGAATAAGATTCTATCCTAAGAGACCTCTCTTTTTGGATAACACAGTTCTTTAAACATAGGATATTAGATATGATTTGGGATTAGGTTGACATAACCCCAGACTTCTGTCTCCACATGTAGGGCTAAATGTCAAGTCCCCTTCACCCTCTAGTTGCACGTCAATCACACGTCATGCGGCTGCGCGCGCATCTCTGCCAACTATTTCTGCTGACATTGCAGGATTCTCTTATGGATCCACCCACTTGTGACATCATGTATGATGACGTTTCTTAAATTACGCCCTCTATTAGCTACGTATGCACCTTTTATCAGCTGTTACGCCTCTTGCATCTGTTTCACTGTAATGTATTTTCTATAAAACTACTTATCTGTCAATAATGTATGCCCTTCCTTCCTGAACTTTCGTGGTGATGGAATAGAATGCCTACAATTCGAATTGTATTCCTTTGTATAGGAATAAAGCCTTTTAAAACCTCTAATACCACGGATTCTGCCTCTTATATTTACTGAGTTATTCTTAATAGACTTTACCGCATAAAAAATAGTACCGGTAACGAAATATTTACCACATAAATTGGCGCCCGAACAGGGACACTTTCTCATCTCACGCGCCGGCGGTGCGTTGCAGGCCCGGTCTCCTGCCACAGCTGAATGGACAAAAACGCGTATCTGCAGGATTTCCTGTATCTCCTTCCGGCCAAGCGGGGACGACTGAGGCTGCGATCAACACCCAGACGAGGCGGTGAGAAGTGCGAAGTATCCCGACCAGAGCCTAGCTGAGAGAGCAAGATCCGAGGTATACAGAGACCCGCCAGGTTCCGAAGTTCCGAGTCCAGTCCGGTCCAGTTTCAGTTCCGTTCCGAGGCCTTCCGTTCCGAGCTACCCGGTGAGTACCATTACCGGGGAGGCATTTTACGTGCACATAGTCTGTGCCGGTCAAGACGGGTTTGGGTACACAAATCCGGTCTGCACTGTTTTAGCAGTGTATCTGTACTGTTTAGCAGTATATATAGTATGTCTTGCATATAAATAAGTACTATCTAGTGTCAGTATTATGTCAGTAACTAGTTTTCTATTAGTTATTATTGTTCGTAAAACTGTTAAGTGTTAAATGTTTTGAAATACGTTCTATATACTGTGGTGTGAATGACTGTTCATTATTGTGTTTTTTTTGTATAAAGTGTGTTCTAGTAATAAGGTCTAAAAATGCCACTCTTTTCGAAACTAAGACAGATCAAAACTAGAAAAGGTGTACTCGAAGAAGCTGTTCCCATCCCACCTAGGGACACTCCAGGGTACTTTATGTATCATAAACATGGCCTAGATGCCGTATTATTTCTTGATTTATGGGTGGACTACACCAAAGAATTACCAGAGAGTCAGAGATGGCCCGCAGCGGGGACCTGGGATGCAGATTGCATCATGAGAGTAGAAGAAGAATTATGGAAAAAGAAAGCCAGACAGTCCCAGAAAGATGCCATTGAATTATGGCGTAAAGAATCATATAGACGTACAGAAAAAGCACTCAGACAGGAAGATAAGGGTAAGGAGAATTCAAATAAAGTCCGAGAAAATCTGTTAATTGAGGAAGGTACCCGAGTAAAATCAGAACAAGTAGATAGACAAAGAAACGCCCTTATGAATGGTATGTATCCACTTCTGGCCGAAGGGTTACCTAAGGCTACTCCGGAAATACCAAAAGACTTGCCACCTCCATTGTTTCCGATAAAAGCACATCCCAAGGGGCATCCCAGAACCGCAGAAGATGTTTTCCTTTCCTCCTATTTAGATGACGCAGCTCCCGAGTATGCTAATACCGCACCACATAGACCGCTTGCCGATGATGCTCATCGCCAAGATCCTCCGTCTGTACCTCGGCAACAACATGCTCCGACACACATTCCGACAAGCACATCTGTTTCTACCGCTTTTCCCGCAACGACGGTTGCTGTCTCACCTTCAACAAATCCTTTCACGTCCAGCACCCCAGACGGTGCTACAGGAGGTACGACAGACATTTTTTCTACGCCACCCAGAGGAAATAAATTTTCCCTTAGAGAATTAGCACACCAACGTACGCCCAAACTAGCAACTCCCGACATGCTTAAGGAACTTCTAGTAGATTGTAGATATGATCCTGTGCCCGGTAAACGGGACGAAATGCTGCTGTCATCATTACGTATTCGACGAGCTGCAATATATTTAACGAAGCTACCAGGAATGACTACACATTTAGAAAATATATATCACTTTGTCCAGTCAGGGCGAGGTCCTGAAAGTATTAGCAGAGCCATGGAGTACCAGAAAGCGGAGGTACAGGGACAACTGTTACGTTTCCTCATAAACTGTGTAATCAGAAATCAAGACCGGCCTGGGGTAAATCCGGAAGAAATGCAAAAACTTGTCACTTGGGGCCAGAATATATCAGAAGGGAGACATGATAAACAGTTATGTATAGTAGCTATGTACCGAAAGATCCGCAAAGAAGTAGAACGAATACACGAAGAAAGATTAGAGGTAGACGCCACTGACCTAAACAGAGAGGAGGGGGAAGAATCAGAAATGCCAACAGGACAGTTGGACACGGTGGCTTATGTAGGAAGAGGAAGACCCCATAATAATACCAGAGGTTTTAATGATCCGATACGTCCAATACGTCCAGAATATAATAGACATTTTCCAAACCCTATGCTAAATACAAAATCCCCTGAACACCTATTCCAAGCCGCTGATAAATTACTCCGAGATCGAAGGGGGTACCACATGCTCGATTCCATGGACGAACAAGAATTAGCCAGGTCAGCAGTACAATGGGCTGACAGTCCCGGCGAATACAATGATGATGTACTTGCACACACGTTTCTGAATCTAGACCCATATGAACAGCGCTTAGCTAGTATATACATGATTCAACACCTCCTCATATTATATAAAAGCCAACACTCCGATCCAGGACCCTTACCTGACATATTGACAGAACTACTCACGAACATATGGAGAGGGTCAGGTACTGATTTGATTAAGGAAATTCTAGAATCCCGAAACCATTATTTAAATTTCGTATGCCCAGAACACGTTCCAGTTCCCATCATGGGAAGAAAAATGTATCACATAGATAGACAGAATCCGTTACGCGAAGTGCACCCAATCAGAGGTGCCGGCGATAATTTTACACGCGTATTTGTGTACACGCCTATAACTAAACTGGAATTATTAGAAATGAAGAAAGTAGTACCCAGCCATGACAAGGACCCAGCAGGTTTCCACCGTGAGATAAAAGATATGTTACTCATGGGAGAGTATACCTATCCCGACATTATGAAAACATTAAAAGTCCTATTACCCGCCGGTGTTTATGAGAAACTCAAAGAAAAGGAATGGGAGGTAGGAGACCAAAAGATAGATTGGACAGCATTAGAAAACGAAGAAAAGGCCCGAGCTGCAGGAGCAGGGCTTGGGGAAAAGACTACAGCACTAGCAGGATTATTAATACAGGTACTGCCACGTTTATTAACCACGAAAAAGGAAGACTGGGGTGCAATCTCAGCCTGTAAACAAAAACCAGATGAAGACACTAGTGATTTCTATTCCCGATTTGAAAAATGTTTTAGTATAAATAGTGGCATAAAGGCCAGTAGTGAGTCGTATCCACATCTGTTTGTGACAAAATTAGTTGAAAATTCTCTGCTGCAAGTCAAGAATAGAGTATTGAAATTCGAAAGTACCTGGCAAGGTAATACCCCATCACAGATGCTACAGATGTTACAATATCCCCACAATAGAATTAGAGAAGAACAAGAACACGAACAAAGACGTATGAAAGATACAAAAATGAAAATGCTTGTTGCACAGTCAGTTCCAGCCGATAGTCATCAAAAAGGTGATTCCGCAGGTCCTGCGAAAGGGACATGCAACTATTGTAAACAACCAGGTCATTATATACACGATTGTCCGGTCCTGAAACATAATATAGCCACAGGTAGAACGCATGAGAGACCACGTCCGCCTAGACAGGATCAGAATCAACAACAAATCCCTCAGAATGCACAACCTAGGTTAGCTCCGCAACAACTAGCTCCGCAACAGGCAGCTCCACAACAGATCGTAGCACCACCACAAGCGCAGCCTATTGCTGCAACCCAAGCTACAACACAACAGATGTATCAGTATGCACAAACAGATTATCCCGATTATCAGCGATACTCATGAGATAGCCTAGAGAGGGAAGTTGGCTTACCCCTTATTGAGGTTCCTGTAGACCAAGAGGGACCTTATGTACATAGTGAACTATTAGGGGAAGACAGAAAGTTTTTACTTGATACAGGGGCAAGCAGAACAACTATAAGACGCAGTGAAGTTCCAGGGGCACCCCTCTCAGGCTCACAAAATATTTCCCTTGGATTCTCAGGAAAACCTATAATTAATGACGTAACACAACCTCTTCCACTTACAGTCGGTCCATTGACACGTACTACAGATTTATTACTTACTAAATCATGTCCAGAAAACTTGTTAGGCATAAAAACATTGAAAGCTCTAGGAGCCATAATATGTTGTTCTCCGGAAGGAGTACGACTATTTTTACGTGACTTTAAAGGTCACTACGTGTCCAGAGACATGGATCACCGACTGCAGAATTTACCTACACATTTATGGGCACAAGGCCCCACTGATGTTGGTTGCATGAACATTACACCATATCGAGTTACACTGAAAACAGGAATAGTACTACCACGAATGCGACAATACAAGCTACCACCAGATGCTGTAGTGGCTTTACTGCAAATCATTGACGAGCTCATTACACAAGGAGTAGTTGTCGAAACCGACTCCAATGTATGTAATTCCCCGATAATTCCGATTCTTAAAAGAACGGATCCAAAAGCTCCACCAGTATATCGATTAGTTATTGATCTGCGCGAATTAAATAAATGTATTGTGCCACAATACCCTGTGGTCCCAGATATCTCTTCATTACTCACAGCTATTGACTCAGAAGCAACGCTTTTCACTGTAATTGATCTCAAGAATGCTTTCTTTAGTGTCCCAATCGATCCGGAAAGTCAATATTTGTTCGGATTTAGTTTAAATGGACGAAGTTTTAAATTCACACGCGCACCTCAAGGATTTACAGAAAGCCCCAGCATCTATAGTCAAGCACTGAAACGAGAACTTGACAGTATCCACATGCCAGTTAACACTGCCTTGCTTCAATATGTCGATGATCTGCTGATCACCGCCCGAAGCGAACCTGAATGTGAGACAGCGTCACTGACGGTTTTGAAATTTCTGGCTGACAAGGGGCACAAGGTGTCCCCTTCTAAGCTGCAATTCTGTGTCCAGCGAGTTGTTTACCTTGGGCACTCGCTGTCCAAGGAGGGAAGGCAGCTTACACCCGACCGCATCCAGTTAATTGCTAACATGCCACCACCCAAGACACAAAAGGAGGTGCGGGCTTTTATAGGCCTCACTTCATACTGTAGGCAGTGGATCCCTCAATATGCATTTCTAGCAAAACCACTCATCCAGTTGACAACGCAGGAGGCAGCCACATCGACTGTCCTCCCTTGGACTCAAGAACATACACACGCCTTTGAAAGCTTAAAGAAAGCTTTATGCCAAGCACCTGTCCTAGCAACACCATGTTACAGTAAACAGTTTACACTCTTCGTTACAGAACGCGAAGGTACTGCCTTGTCAGTACTCACTCAGGAACAAGCAGGATCACACAAACCATGTGCTTATTTCTCTAGTACATTAGATCCAGTAGCTCAGGCACTTCCTGCGTGCCTGAAATCAGTGGCAGCAACAGCTTTAGCAATCAGACAAAGCGATGCCATAGTGTTAGGACATCAATTGACAGTACAAGTACCACACGCAGTAGAGGTTCTTTTGAACCGCACACAGACACAACACTTGACTATAGCGAGACTCACCGGTTACGAATTGACATTGTTTCAGCCACACATAGAAATCAGACGTTGTAATACGTTAAATCCTGCCACACTGTTACCAGTAGGCGGAACAGATCCATTGGCACATGATTGTGTCGAAGTCATTACTATCACGACGAAACCCAGACAAGACTTGACAGACATCCCTTTGTCAGATCCAGACTTGACATTGTATGTAGATGGGTCATGTATGAGAACAAGTACAGGAGAGTTAGTGGCCGCTTACGCAGTCACAACAGACACTGAAGTCATTGAAACAAATTGTATTAACACTTTGTCAGCTCAAGCAGCAGAGCTCACCGCTCTGACACAAGCCTGTATTCAAGCCATAAAATAAAAAAGTCAACATATACACAGATTCACGTTATGCATTCGGAGTCGTCCATGACTTCGGCGTACTGTGGCGAGAGAGAGGTTATTTAACTTCTCACGGCGCCCACATCCAACACGGACCCCTCATTCAAGCCCTATTAGACGCGATTCATCTACCTACTGCAATATCGATTATGAAATGCAAATCCCACACAAAAGTTACCGATATCATTTCTCAGGGTAATGACCTAGCTGACAGAATAGCTAAACAGACTGCTCAGAATCAGACTCACACAACTGACACGACAAAGACAATAGTTCCGATACCAACACATTGCATGACAGTTAAGGATCCCGCCCTTGATGTAATTGACATACAGACACATGCTACACCAGAAGAAATAAAGAAATGGACTGAATTAGGAGGGATCCAAACAGATCAAGGATGGATGACGAAGGAAAAATCTATATGGTTTCTTCCCGACTCAATGGTCCAAGTCATCATTAACACAATACATAGTCCAGCGCACCTAGGAGAAAAAGCTATGCTAGACAGCATTCAGCACATTTGGTTCAACAAACATTTACGAGCCGCAGCTAAACAAAGAGTTCGTACCTGTATGATATGTTGTCAGTTTAATCCAGGTAAAAGCATCCCCGTAGAGCAGGGTGGATTCCAAACTCCCGATCATGCTTTTGAAGTCCTCCAGATGGATTATATCCAGATGGAACGATGTCGAGGATTCAAATATGTTCTCGTAGTTGTCTGTGCTCTTTCCCGTTGGACAGAAGCATACCCGGTTTCAGATTACACTGCCCCGACTACTGCCAAACAGTTAGTTCGAGAATTCTTCCCACGGTACGGTTTACCACGTGTTGTCTACTCAGATAACGGCCAGCCGTTCTCATCCGAACTAATGAAACACGTTTCCCTTCTATTAGGCTACCAATGGAAATTTCACTGTGTCCGACATCCCGAGGCAGCAGGTCTCGTGGAACGCCATAATCAAACTCTGAAAATTAGATTGTCCAAAATATGTAGAGAAAAAGGAGTTGATTGGATAGTGGCCTTACCAGTTGCGCTCTTTTACATGAGAATGGTAGCACATTCTCGAACAGGGCTATCTCCGTACGAGGTGGTCTTCGGTAGACCACCAAATATGTGGGGGACGCCTATACCTCGCAAAATCACTGATGTTGACTGTAATATGCTGACAGATTACCTGGCTTCCTTGATGTCTGCACTACAATCTTGTCGTTCACAGGTATCCGCAGCTTTTCCCGACAATACTGAGGTGAAGCCCCATGACGTGGTTCCTGGGGACCTGGTGCTGGTCAGGAATTTTGACCGGAAGACCCAACTGGATCCTAGGTGGAAGTCACCGAAGTTGGTTCTACTCACCACAAGGACAGCCGTGAAAATCGAGGGAAGGAAAGGGTGGTTGCACTCGAGTCATATCAAGAAATTTTATGGACTACCATCCAGTGTAGATACTCAACCCTGTATTCCCTCACAGACAGACTCAAAGCTCCCCTTGGCTGAATTAACAAAACCAGAACTTTACAAACTAAAATTGAGGTCTAGTAAGTCAGACAATTTGATTGTTTAAGTCCTCTCCAAGGTGAATCGGTTGAATTTGTCTCTGACATGTATCCCCTAGACCGGAATAGAGAAAGAAATCATCAGATGCAGCTCAAGAAGCATGCGTATTGTAAATCATTTCGTAGTCACTGCACAGTAACATTATTCATTTTGTTTTTTCTAAGTCTTCTGATTATCATTGTCAGCATCCTATTGCACATGTATTACCCTATTCCTAAGCGTGCTTACAATATAACTGCAGAACATTCTTTTAGTGAATTACCTCCACATGAATTGTCTTATAGATTTGCGCTGCGCAACAACACATTCATTAGTATGTTACATCATTCCCATCAAACCAGCAATGCCACAAATTGTTGGATATGTGGCCGACTCCCTCCCTATCAGAATTATAAGGGAGTTTTGCCCCTCTTTCCCTATCCGTTCACACACAATGGCTCCTGTGGAGCATGGTTTAGTTTGATTAATTCCCTAGATTCAAATTCCGCAGTTTATCAAGACAACTGGGTATGGGGAAACCTGAACTTAGTTTTGCTTAAAGTCTGCTACCCTAACAAGGAGGGACTTCCCAAAAGAACAGGAACTGATTTAGAAAATGAAGTATATG
The DNA here is from genome assembly GCF_964204655.1 of Triturus cristatus. NCBI lineage: Eukaryota > Metazoa > Chordata > Amphibia > Caudata > Salamandridae > Triturus > Triturus cristatus. The sequence goes on from NC_140588.1 coordinate 136,946,803, forward strand.
GATTAGGTAATTTTACACTTAACCTCATGATCCTGAACGTTGAATCTGAAGCTACACCAATCTTGCCCGCCATGTCAGTATTCCCAGTAAAAGGGGAATTATGTATAAGAAAGAATGGCTCCATACACATGGGCCATAGTAAATGCACCACTGTAATAAAATTCAGTGATCAAGGCAAGTCTACATTCAGAGCTTCTCGCCATTCTTACTTTATATGTGGCCAGACCGCATATATACGTCTACCTTTGGATTGGGATGGTACCTGTTACATAGCATTCCTTCTCCCACCTGTTTTCCTAGCTCCTCCTGATTATCATAGAAATACCCATTTAGTACACAATAGACAGCAGAGAGATCTCCCAATTGTTGATTACACTGAAACAGCATGGGAAAAATACACAGATTTCAATAAAGGTTTCTTTCCCTATATAGGTACAGTCACTAATAGTAAGTTGATACGTAGATTAACCAGAACCCTTGAAGCAGTAGTGAACGAAACTATTTCCGCCTTAGGCAATTTAACAGAAGAGCAGTCTGCTATGCGGATTGTTGTGCTTCAAAATCGTCTTGTCCTTGACGTCATCCTGGCCGATAGAGGCGGAGCTTGTAGGGTCATCGGATCAAGTTGTTGCATTTTCATACCAGAAAATTCGCCGTCAGTATATAAGGCCATAACTCGCCTTCATAAGATTGTAAGCCAGATACACCAGAGTCCAGGCACCTGGACTTGGTCCGGTTGGTTCTGGGGCGTGTTGTCAGCCTGGGGATGGAGAATCCTATCCTTCCTAGGTATTGGCTTTCTCATACTATTCAGTTGCTGCTTATGTCTACAATGTGGGCCAGCGATTTGTGGTCTGTGTGCCACCTCGTGTATCCCACATCCAAGTTTTCGTTCGAGATCCCGGAAGAAGAAAGAAGAACAAATGATGCTATATGAACAGATCGATGGATTGATGAAGATCGATATCTCCTAAGGGTCCGATGGGGACAAGGAGGGAATGAGGAAATATGAATTTTGTGATCAGTTATGTCCCCTATCGTAGACCCCAACGGCTCCATGTGCATGCTATAAGTACATGTATGTTCCCTCCTGCTCCAGTTTTGAAGACGCAAATATATGTGCGTCCACCGTTAACATGTCCTCTTTCAGATCCGCCATGAATGGGTCAGATATTCCATTCCTAAGTATGAAAGGCCACCGACTTTATGTGGTTCACTTTCCACATTTTACAGATTCAGGCGAGTAGGCCCGAATTCTGTCATCAAGCCTTTTCCTGCCTTCTGCCTCTGAAAGCTCCAGTCTGAGCCTGCATCTGTGTCCATGAACTTTGTCCTACTCCCTGCGCGGCTAACGGTGCCTGATCCAGCCCGTCGCCTGCCAAAAACTGTATTTCACCTTCAAGATTATCTCCTCCGCCCCTCATCCGATGCATTCCTGTCTAGTAGTTTAGGTAAACGTTCCTCCAGCTACCGTGCAAAGGGCCAGGCCTCGCTGCCCTCATGCAAGTAATTCATAGCCCCGTTGCCATGGAATATTCCTACCCCCTCGCATCTAGAGTAGACACTTAGACGCTTGTACACGCACTAACAGTCAGTATAGTCAGTATAGAATAAGATTCTATCCTAAAAGACCTCTCTTTTTGGATAACACAGTTCTTTAAACATAGGATATTAGATATGATTTGGGATTAGGTTGACATAACCCCAGACTTCTGTCTCCACATGTAGGGCTAAATGTCAAGTCCCCTTCACCCTCTAGTTGCACGTCAATCACACGTCATGCGGCTGCGCGCGCATCTCTGCCAACTATTTCTGCTGACATTGCAGGATTCTCTTATGGATCCACCCACTTGTGACATCATGTATGATGACGTTTCTTAAATTACGCCCTCTATTAGCTACGTATGCACCTTTTATCAGCTGTTACGCCTCTTGCATCTGTTTCACTGTAATGTATTTTCTATAAAACTACTTATCTGTCAATAATGTATGCCCTTCCTTCCTGAACTTTCGTGGTGATGGAATAGAATGCCTACAATTCGAATTGTATTCCTTTGTATAGGAATAAAGCCTTTTAAAACCTCTAATACCACGGATTCTGCCTCTTATATTTACTGAGTTATTCTTAATAGACTTTACCGCATAAAAAATAGTACCGGTAACGAAATATTTACCACAGCGCGACCTGTCGAAATTTCTCCAGATGGTCAGAAATGGTAATTTTTTAATGTTTTATTTTTTGACTGTAAATGACTATTGCATGTGAATTATCACTTTTGGAACTAAAATAAGTGTGTTTAGAGTCATTTTAATGCCTGAAATTGTTCGAAATAGAAGCTTCTGAGAAGGAGAAAAAGTCTGTAAAAATGGCAATTTTGGTCACATTGAGGCTTTAAAAAGTAGTTATTCAACATGAGGCACAATCCAAATGATATTTTGAATCAATTTTTCTAAAGTCGAAAAAATAAATTTTCTGATGAAAAACGATGACCTGTGACCTGTTGAACTTTCTCCAGATGGTCAGAAATGGTAATTTTTTAATGTTTAATTTTTTGACTGTAAATGACTATTGCATGTGAATTATCACTTTTGGAACTAAAATAAGTGGGTTTAGAGTCATTTTAATGCCTGAAATTGGTCGAAATAGAAGCTTCTAGTAGGAGAAAAAGTCTGTAAAAATGGCAATTTTGGTCACATTGAGGCTTTAAAAAGTAGTTATTCAACATGAGGCACAATCCAAATGACATTTTGAATCAATTTTTCTAAAGTCCAAAAAATCCATTTGCTGATGAAAAACGATGACCCGCGACCTGTCGAAATTTCTCCAGATGGTCAGAAATGGTAATATTTTGACTGTAAATGACTATTGCATGTGAATTATCACTTGTGGAACTAAAATAAGTGTGTTTAGAGACATTTTAATGCCTGAAGTTGGTCGAAATAGAAGCTTCTAGTAGGAGAAAAAGTCTGTAAAAATGGCAATTTTGGTCGCATCGAGGCTTTAAAAAGTAGTTATTCAACATGAGGCACAATTCAAATGACATTTTTAATCAATTTTTCTAAAGTCCAAAAATCAATTTTCTGATGAAAAACGATGACCCGTGACCTGTTGAACTTTCTCCAGATGGTCAGAAATGGTAATTTTTTAATGTTTAATTTTTTGACTGTAAATGACTATTGCATATGAATTATCACTTTTGGAACTAAAAGAAGTGTGTTTAGAGTCATTTTAATGCCTGAAATTGGTCAAAATAGAAGCTTCTAGTAGGAGAAAAAGTGTGTAAAAATGGCAATTTTGGTCACATTGAGGCTTTAAAAAGTAGTTATTCAACATGAGGCACAATCCAAATGACATTTTGAATCAATTTTTCTAAAGTCCAAAAATCAATTTTCTGATGAAAAACGATGACCCGTGACCTGTTGAACTTTCTCCAGATGGTCAGAAATGGTCATTTTTTAATGGTTCATTTTTTGACTGTAAATGACTATTGCATGTGAATTATCACTTTTGGAACTAAAATAAGTGTGTTTAGAGTCCTTTTAATGCCTGAAATTGTTTGAAATAGAAGCTTCTAGTAAGAGAAAAAGTCTTTAAAAATGGCAATTTTGCTCACATTGAGGCTTTAAAAAGTAGTTATTCAACATGAGGCACAATCCAAATGATATTGTGAATCAATTTTTCTAAAGTCCAAAAAATCCATTTTCTGATGAAAAACGATGACCAGTGACCTGTCGAAATTTCTCCAGATGGTCAGAAATGGTAACTTTTTAATGTTTAATTTTTTGACTGTAAATCACTATCTCATATGAATTATCACTTGTGGAACTAAAATAAGTGTGTTTAGAGTCGTTTTAATGCCTGAAATTAGTCATAATAGAAGCTTCTGAGAAGCAGAAAAAGTCTGTAAAAATGGCAATTTTGGTCACATTGAGGCTTTAAAAAGTAGTTATTTAACATGAGGCACAATCCAAATGATATTTTGAATCAATTTTTCTAAAGTCGAAAAAATTAATTTTCTGATGAAAAACGATGACCCGTGACCTGTTGAACTTTCTCCAGATGGTCAGAAATGGTAATTTTTTAATGTTTAATTTTTTGACTGTAAATGACTATTGCATGTGAATTATCACTTTTGGAACTAAAATAAGTGTGTTTAGAGTCATTTTAATGCCTGAAATTGGTCGAAATAGAAGCTTCTAGTAGGAGAAAAAGTCTGTAAAAATGGCAATTTTGGTCACATTGAGGCTTTAAAAAGTAGTTATTCAACATGAGGCACAATCCAAATGATATTTTGAATCAATTTTTCTAAAGTCGAAAAAATTAATTTTCTGATGAAAAACGATGACCTGTGACCTGTTGAACTTTCTCCAGATGGTCAGAAATGGTAATTTTTTAATGTTTAATTTTTTGACTGTAAATGACTATTGCATATGAATTATCACTTTTGGAACTAAAAGAAGTGTGTTTAGATTCATTTTAATGCCTGAAATTGGTCGAAATAGAAGCTTCTAGTAGGAGAAAAAGTCTGTAAAAATGGCAATTTTGGTCACATTGAGGCTTTAAAAAGTAGTTATTCAACATGAGGCACAATCCAAATGATATTTTGAATCAATTTTTCTAAAGTCCAAAAAATCCATTTTCTGATGAAAAACGATGACCCGTGACCTGTCGAAATTTCTCCAGATGGTCAGAAATGGAAATTTTTTAATGTTTAATTTTTTTACTGTAAATGACTATCGCATGTGAATTATCACTTGTGGAACTAAAATAAGTGTGTTTAGAGTCATTTTAATGCCTGAAATTAGTCATAATAGAAGCTTCTGAGAAGGAGAAATAGTCTGTAAAAATGGCAATTTTGGTCACATTGGGGCTTTAAAAAGTAGTTATTCAACATGAGGCACAATCCAAATGATATTTTGAATCAATTTTTCTAAAGTCGAAAAAATAAATTTTCTGATGAAAAACGATGACCTGTGACCTGTTGAACTTTCTCCAGATGGTCAGAAATGGTAATTTTTTAATGTTTAATTTTTTGACTGTAAATGACTATTGCATGTGAATTATCACTTTTGGAACTAAAATAAGTGGGTTTAGAGTCATTTTAATGCCTGAAATTGGTCGAAATAGAAGCTTCTAGTAGGAGAAAAAGTCTGTAAAAATGGCAATTTTGGTCACATTGAGGCTTTAAAAAGTAGTTATTCAACATGAGGCACAATCCAAATGACATTTTGAATCAATTTTTCTAAAGTCCAAAAAATCCATTTGCTGATGAAAAACGATGACCCGCGACCTGTCGAAATTTCTCCAGATGGTCAGAAATGGTAATTTTTTGACTGTAAATGACTATTGCATGTGAATTATCACTTGTGGAACTAAAATAAGTGTGTTTAGAGTCATTTTAATGCCTGAAGTTGGTCGAAATAGAAGCTTCTAGTAGGAGAAAAAGTCTGTAAAAATGGCAATTTTGGTCGCATCGAGGCTTTAAAAAGTAGTTATTCAACATGAGGCACAATTCAAATGACATTTTTAATCAATTTTTCTAAAGTCCAAAAATCAATTTTCTGATGAAAAACGATGACCCGTGACCTGTTGAACTTTCTCCAGATGGTCAGAAATGGTAATTTTTTAATGTTTAATTTTTTGACTGTAAATGACTATTGCATGTGAATTATCACTTTTGGAACGAAAATAAGTGGGTTTAGAGTCATTTTAATGCCTGAAATTGGTCGAAATAGAAGCTTCTAGTAGGAGAAAAAGTCTGTAAAAATGGCAATTTTGGTCACATTGAGGCTTTAAAAAGTAGTTATTCAACATGAGGCACAATTCAAATGACATTTTTAATCAATTTTTCTAAAGTCCAAAAATCAATTTTCTGATGAAAAACGATGACCCGTGACCTGTTGAACTTTCTCCAGATGGTCAGAAATGGTAATTTTTTAATGTTTAATTTTTTGACTGTAAATGACTATTGCATATGAATTATCACTTTTGGAACTAAAAGAAGTGTGTTTAGAGTCATTTTAATGCCTGAAATTGGTCGAAATAGAAGCTTCTAGTAGGAGAAAAAGTGTGTAAAAATGGCAATTTTGGTCACATTGAGGCTTTAAAAAGTAGTTATTCAACATGAGGCACAATCCAAATGACATTTTGAATCAATTTTTCTAAAGTCCAAAAATCAATTTTCTGATGAAAAACGATGACCCGTGACCTGTTGAACTTTCTCCAGATGGTCAGAAATGGTCATTTTTTAATGGTTCATTTTTTGACTGTAAATGACTATTGCATGTGAATTATCACTTTTGGAACTAAAATAAGTGTGTTTAGAGTCCTTTTAATGCCTGAAATTGTTTGAAATAGAAGCTTCTAGTAGGAGAAAAAGTCTGTAAAAATGGCAATTTTGCTCACATTGAGGCTTTAAAAAGTAGTTATTCAACATGAGGCACAATCCAAATGATATTGTGAATCAATTTTTCTAAAGTCCAAAAAATCCATTTTCTGATGAAAAACGATGACCAGTGACCTGTCGAAATTTCTCCAGGTGGTCAGAAATGGTAACTTTTTAATGTTTAATTTTTTGACTGTAAATTACTATTGCATGTGAATTATCACTTGTGGAACTAAAATAAGTGTGTTTAGAGTCGTTTTAATGCCTGAAATTAGTCATAATAGAAGCTTCTGAGAAGGAGAAAAAGTCTGTAAAAATGGCAATTTTGGTCACATTGAGGCTTTAAAAAGTAGTTATTTAACATGAGGCACAATCCAAATGATATTTTGAATCAATTTTTCTAAAGTCCAAAAAATCCATTTTCTGATGAAAAACGATGACCCGCGACCTGTCGAAATTTCTCCAGGTGGTCAGAAATGGTAATTTTTTAATGTTTTATATTTTGACTGTAAATGACTATTGCATGTGAATTATCACTTTTGGAACTAAAATAAGTGTGTTTAGAGTCATTTTAATGCCTGAAATTGTTCAAAATAGAAGCTTCTAGTAGGAGAAAAAGTCTGCAAAAATGGCAATTTTGGTCACATTGAGGCTTTCAAAAGTAGTTATTCAACATGAGGCACAATCCAAATGATATTTTGAATCAATTTTTGTAAAGTCCAAAAAATCCATTTTCTGATGAAAAACGATGACCCGTGACCTGTCGAAATTTCTCCAGATGGTCAGAAATGGTAATTTTTTAATGTTTAATTTTTTGACTGTAAATGACTATTGCATGTTAATTATCACTTTTGGAACTAAAATAAGTGTGTTTAGAGTCATTTTAATGCCTGAAATTGGTCAAAATAGAAGCTTCTAGTAGGAGAAAAAGTCTGTAAAAATGGCAATATTGGTCACATTGAGGCTTTAAAAAGTAGTTATTCAACATGAGGCACAATCCAAATGACATTTTGAATCAATTTTTCGAAAGCCAAAAAAATCCATTTTCTGATGAAAAACGATGACCTGCGACCTGTCGAAATTTCTCCAGATGGTCAGAAATGGTAATTTTTTAATGGTTCATTTTTTGACTGTAAATGACTATTGCATGTGAATTATCACTTTTGGAACTAAAATAAGTGTGTTTAGAGTCCTTTTAATGCCTGAAATTGTTTGAAATAGAAGCTTCTAGTAGGAGAAAAAGTCTGTAAAAATGGCAATTTTGGTCACATTGAGGCTTTAAAAAGTAGTTATTCAACATGAGGCACAATCCAAATGATATTGTGAATCAATTTTTCTAAAGTCCAAAAAATCAATTTTCTGATGAAAAACGATGACCAGTGACCTGTCGAAATTTCTCCAGATGGTCAGAAATGGTAATTTTTTAATGTTTAATTTTTTGACTGTAAATGACTATCTCATGTGAATTATCACTTGTGGAACTAAAATAAGTGTGTTTAGAGTCGTTTTAATGCCTGAAATTAGTCATAATAGAAGCTTCTGAGAAGGAGAAAAAGTCTGTAAAAATGGCAATTTTGGTCACATTGCGGCTTTAAAAAGTAGTTATTTAACATGAGGCACAATCCAAATGATATTTTGAATCAATTTTTCTAAAGTCGAAAAAATTAATTTTCTGATGAAAAACGATGACCCGTGACCTGTTGAACTTTCTCCAGATGGTCAGAAATGGTAATTTTTTAATGTTACATTTTTTGACTGTAAATGACTATTGCATGTGAATTATCACTTTTGGAACTAAAATAAGTGTGTTTAGAGTCATTTTAATGCCTGAAATTGGTCGAAATAGAAGCTTCTAGTAGGAGAAAAAGTCTGCAAAAATGGCAATTTTGGTCACATTGAGGCTTTCAAAAGTAATTATTCAACATGAGGCACAATCCAAATGATATTTTGAATCAATTTTTGTAAAGTCCAAAAAATCCATTTTCTGATGAAAAACGATGACCCGTGACCTGTCGAAATTTCTCCAGATGGTCAGAAATGATAATTTTTTAATGTTTAATTTTTTGACTGTAAATGACTATCTCATGTGAAATATCACTTGTGTAACTAAAATAAGTGTGTTTAGAGTCATTTTAATGCCTGAAATTAGTCATAATAGAAGCTTCTGAGAAGGAGAAAAAGTCTGTAAAAATGGCAATTTTGGTCACATTGAGGCTTTAAAAAGTAGTTATTTAACATGAGGCACAATCCAAATGATATTTTGAATCAATTTTTCTAAAGTCGAAAAAATTAATTTCCTGATGAAAAACGATGACCCGTGACCTGTTGAACTTTCTCCAGATGGTCAGAAATGGTTATTTTTTAATGTTTAATTTTTTGACTGTAAATGACTATTGCATGTGAATTATCACTTTTGGAACTAAAATAAGTGTGTTTAAGTCATTTTAATGCCTGAAATTGGTCGAAATAGAAGCTTCTAGTAGGAGAAAAAGTGTGTAAAAATGGCAATTTTGGTCACATTGAGGCTTTAAAAAGTAGTTATTCAACATGAGACACAATCCAAATGACATTTTGAATCAATTTTTCTGAAGTCCAAAAATCAATTTTCTGATGAAAAACGATGACCCGTGACCTGTTGAACTTTCTCCAGATGGTCAGAAATGGTAATTTTTTAATGTTTAATTTTTTGACTGTAAATGACTATTGCATATGAATTATCACTTTTGGAACTAAAAGAAGTGTGTTTAGAGTCATTTTAATGCCTGAAATTGGTCAAAATAGAAGCTTCTAGTAGGAGAAAAAGTGTGTAAAAATGGCAATTTTGGTCACATTGAGGCTTTAAAAAGTAGGTATTCAACATGAGGCACAATCCAAATGACATTTTGAATCAATTTTTCTAAAGTCCAAAAATCAATTTTCTGATGAAAAACGATGACCCGTGACCTGTTGAACTTTCTCCAGATGGTCAGAAATGGTCATTTTTTAATGGTTCATTTTTTGACTGTAAATGACTATTGCATGTGAATTATCACTTTTGGAACTAAAATAAGTGTGTTTAGAGTCCTTTTAATGCCTGAAATTGTTTGAAATAGAAGCTTCTAGTAAGAGAAAAAGTCTTTAAAAATGGCAATTGTGCTCACATTGAGGCTTTAAAAAGTAGTTATTCAACATGAGGCACAATACAAATGATATTGTGAATCAATTTTTCTAAAGTCCAAAAAATCCATTTTCTGATGAAAAACGATGACCAGTGACCTGTCGAAATTTCTCCAGATGGTCAGAAATGGTAACTTTTTAATGTTTAATTTTTTGACTGTAAATCACTATCTCATATGAATTATCACTTGTGGAACTAAAATAAGTGTGTTTAGAGTCGTTTTAATGCCTGAAATTAGTCATAATAGAAGCTTCTGAGAAGCAGAAAAAGTCTGTAAAAATGGCAATTTTGGTCACATTGAGGCTTTAAAAAGTAGTTATTTAACATGAGGCACAATCCAAATGATATTTTGAATCAATTTTTCTAAAGTCGAAAAAATTAATTTTCTGATGAAAAACGATGACCTGTTGAACTTTCTCCAGATGGTCAGAAATGGTAATTTTTTAATGTTTAATTTTTTGACTGTAAATGACTATTGCATGTGAATTATCACTTTTGGAACTAAAATAAGTGTGTTTAGAGTCATTTTAATGCCTGAAATTGGTCGAAATAGAAGCTTCTAGTAGGAGAAAAAGTCTGTAAAAATGGCAATTTTGGTCACATTGAGGCTTTAAAAAGTAGTTATTCAACATGAGGCACAATCCAAATTATATTTTGAATCAATTTTTCTAAAGTCCAAAAAATCCATTTTCTGATGAAAAACGATGACCCGTGACCTGTCGAAATTTCTCCAGATGGTCAGAAATGGAAATTTTTGAATGTTTAATTTTTTTACTGTAAATGACTATCGCATGTGAATTATCACTTGTGGAACTAAAATAAGTGTGTTTAGAGTCATTTTAATGCCTGAAATTAGTCATAATAGAAGCTTCTGAGAAGGAGAAATAGTCTGTAAAAATGGCAATTTTGGTCACATTGAGGCTTTAAAAAGTAGTTATTCAACATGAGGCACAATCCAAATGATATTTTGAATCAATTTTTCTAAAGTCGAAAAAATAAATTTTCTGATGAAAAACGATGACCTGTGACCTGTTGAACTTTCTCCAGATGGTCAGAAATGGTAATTTTTTAATGTTTAATTTTTTGACTGTAAATGACTATTGCATGTGAATTATCACTTTTGGAACTAAAATAAGTGGGTTTAGAGTCATTTTAATGCCTGAAATTGGTCGAAATAGAAGCTTCTAGTAGGAGAAAAAGTCTGTAAAAATGGCAATTTTGGTCACATTGAGGCTTTAAAAAGTAGTTATTCAACATGAGGCACAATTCAAATGACATTTTTAATCAATTTTTCTAAAGTCCAAAAATCAATTTTCTGATGAAAAACGATGACCCGTGACCTGTTGAACTTTCTCCAGATGGTCAGAAATGGTAATTTTTTAATGTTTAATTTTTTGACTGTAAATGACTATTGCATATGAATTATCACTTTTGGAACTAAAAGAAGTGTGTTTAGAGTCATTTTAATGCCTGAAATTGGTCGAAATAGAAGCTTCTAGTAGGAGAAAAAGTGTGTAAAAATGGCAATTTTGGTCACATTGAGGCTTTAAAAAGTAGTTATTCAACATGAGGCACAATCCAAATGACATTTTGAATCAATTTTTCTAAAGTCCAAAAATCAATTTTCTGATGAAAAACGATGACCCGTGACCTGTTGAACTTTCTCCAGATGGTCAGAAATGGTCATTTTTTAATGGTTCATTTTTTGACTGTAAATGACTATTGCATGTGAATTATCACTTTTGGAACTAAAATAAGTGTGTTTAGAGTCCTTTTAATGCCTGAAATTGTTTGAAATAGAAGCTTCTAGTAGGAGAAAAAGTCTGTAAAAATGGCAATTTTGCTCACATTGAGGCTTTAAAAAGTAGTTATTCAACATGAGGCACAATCCAAATGATATTGTGAATCAATTTTTCTAAAGTCCAAAAAATCCATTTTCTGATGAAAAACGATGACCAGTGACCTGTCGAAATTTCTCCAGGTGGTCAGAAATGGTAACTTTTTAATGTTTAATTTTTTGACTGTAAATTACTATTGCATGTGAATTATCACTTGTGGAACTAAAATAAGTGTGTTTAGAGTCGTTTTAATGCCTGAAATTAGTCATAATAGAAGCTTCTGAGAAGGAGAAAAAGTCTGTAAAAATGGCAATTTTGGTCACATTGAGGCTTTAAAAAGTAGTTATTTAACATGAGGCACAATCCAAATGATATTTTGAATCAATTTTTCCAAAGTCCAAAAAATCCATTTGCTGATGAAAAACAATGACCCGCGCGCGACCTGTCAAAATTTCTCCAGATGGTCAGAAATGGTAATTTTTTAATGTTTAATTTTTTGACTGTAAATGACTATTGCATGTGAATTCTCACTTTTGGAACTAAAATAAGTGTGTTTAGAGTCATTTTAATGCCTGAAAATGGTCGAAATAGAAGCTTCTAGTAGGAGAAAAAGTCTATAAAAATGGCAATTTTGGTCACATTGAGGCTTTAAAAAGTAGTTATTCAACATGAGGCACAATCCAAATGACATTTTGAATCAATTTTTCTAAAGTCCAAAAAATCCATTTTCTGATGAAAAACGATGACCCGCGACCTGTCGAAATTTCTCCAGGTGGTCAGAAATGGTAATTTTTTAATGTTTTATATTTTGACTGTAAATGACTATTGCATGTGAATTATCACTTTTGGAACTAAAATAAGTGTGTTTAGAGTCATTTTAATGCCTGAAATTGTTCAAAATAGAAGCTTCTAGTAGGAGAAAAAGTCTGCAAAAATGGCAATTTTGGTCACATTGAGGCTTTCAAAAGTAGTTATTCAACATGAGGCACAATCCAAATGATATTTTGAATCAATTTTTGTAAAGTCCAAAAAATCCATTTTCTGATGAAAAACGATGACCCGTGACCTGTCGAAATTTCTCCAGATGGTCAGAAATGGTCATTTTTTAATGTTTAATTTTTTGACTGTAAATGACTATTGCATGTTAATTATCACTTTTGGAACTAAAATAAGTGTGTTTAGAGTCATTTTAATGCCTGAAATTGGTCAAAATAGAAGCTTCTAGTAGGAGAAAAAGTCTGTAAAAATGGCAATATTGGTCACATTGAGGCTTTAAAAAGTAGTTATTCAACATGAGGCACAATCCAAATGACATTTTAAATCAATTTTTCGAAAGCCAAAAAAATCCATTTTCTGATGAAAAACGATGACCTGCGACCTGTCGAAATTTCTCCAGATGGTCAGAAATGGTAATTTTTTAATGGTTCATTTTTTGACTGTAAATGACTATTGCATGTGAATTATCACTTTTGGAACTAAAATAAGTGTGTTTAGAGTCCTTTTAATGCCTGAAATTGTTTGAAATAGAAGCTTCTAGTAGGAGAAAAAGTCTGTAAAAATGGCAATTTTGGTCACATTGAGGCTTTAAAAAGTAGTTATTCAACATGAGGCACAATCCAAATGATATTGTGAATCAATTTTTCTAAAGTCCAAAAAATCAATTTTCTGATGAAAAACGATGACCAGTGACCTGTCGAAATTTCTCCAGATGGTCAGAAATGGTAATTTTTTAATGTTTAATTTTTTTACTGTAAATGACTATCTCATGTGAATTATCACTTGTGGAACTAAAATAAGTGTGTTTAGAGTCGTTTTAATGCCTGAAATTAGTCATAATAGAAGCTTCTGAGAAGGAGAAAAAGTCTGTAAAAATGGCAATTTTGGTCACATTGCGGCTTTAAAAAGTAGTTATTTAACATGAGGCACAATCCAAATGATATTTTGAATCAATTTTTCTAAAGTCGAAAAAATTAATTTTCTGATGAAAAACGATGACCCGTGACCTGTTGAACTTTCTCCAGATGGTCAGAAATGGTAATTTTTTAATGTTACATTTTTTGACTGTAAATGACTATTGCATGTGAATTATCACTTTTGGAACTAAAATAAGTGTGTTTAGAGTCATTTTAATGCCTGAAATTGGTCGAAATAGAAGCTTCTAGTAGGAGAAAAAGTCTGCAAAAATGGCAATTTTGGTCACATTGAGGCTTTCAAAAGTAATTATTCAACATGAGGCACAATCCAAATGATATTTTGAATCAATTTTTGTAAAGTCCAAAAAATCCATTTTCTGATGAAAAACGATGACCCGTGACCTGTCGAAATTTCTCCAGATGGTCAGAAATGATAATTTTTTAATGTTTAATTTTTTGACTGTAAATGACTATCTCATGTGAAATATCACTTGTGGAACTAAAATAAGTGTGTTTAGAGTCGTTTTAATGCCTGAAATTAGTCATAATAGAAGCTTCTGAGAAGGAGAAAAAGTCTGTAAAAATGGCAATTTTGGTCACATTGAGGCTTTAAAAAGTAGTTATTTAACATGAGGCACAATCCAAATGATATTTTGAATCAATTTTTCTAAAGTCGAAAAAATTAATTTTCTGATGAAAAACGATGACCCGTGACCTGTTGAACTTTCTCCAGATGGTCAGAAATGGTAATTTTTTAATGTTACATTTTTTGACTGTAAATGACTATTGCATGTGAATTATCACTTTTGGAACTAAAATAAGTGTGTTTAGAGTCATTTTAATGCCTGAAATTGGTCGAAATAGAAGCTTCTAGTAGGAGAAAAAGTCTGCAAAAATGGCAATTTTGGTCACATTGAGGCTTTCAAAAGTAATTATTCAACATGAGGCACAATCCAAATGATATTTTGAATCAATTTTTGTAAAGTCCAAAAAATCCATTTTCTGATGAAAAACGATGACCCGTGACCTGTCGAAATTTCTCCAGATGGTCAGAAATGATAATTTTTTAATGTTTAATTTTTTGACTGTAAATGACTATCTCATGTGAAATATCACTTGTGGAACTAAAATAAGTGTGTTTAGAGTCGTTTTAATGCCTGAAATTAGTCATAATAGAAGCTTCTGAGAAGGAGAAAAAGTCTGTAAAAATGGCAATTTTGGTCACATTGAGGCTTTAAAAAGTAGTTATTTAACATGAGGCACAATCCAAATGATATTTTGAATCAATTTTTCTAAAGTCGAAAAAATTAATTTTCTGATGAAAAACGATGACCCGTGACCTGTTGAACTTTCTCCAGATGGTCAGAAATGGTAATTTTTTAATGTTTAATTTTTTGACTGTAAATGACTATTGCATGTGAATTATCACTTTTGGAACTAAAATAAGTGTGTTTAGAGTCATTTTAATGCCTGAAATTGGTCGAAATAGAAGCTTCTAGTAGGAGAAAAAGTCTGTAAAAATGGCAATTTTGGTCACATTGAGGCTTTAAAAAGTAGTTATTCAACATGAGGCACAATCCAAATGATATTTTGAATCAATTTTTCTAAAGTCCAAAAAATCCATTTTCTGATGAAAAACGATGACCCTTGACCTGTCGAAATTTCTCCAGATGGTCAGAAATGGAAATTTTTTAATGTTTAATTTTTTGACTGTAAATGACTATCGCATGTGAATTATCACTTGTGGAACTAAAATAAGTGTGTTTAGAGTCGTTTTAATGCCTGAAATTAGTCATAATAGAAGCTTCTGAGAAGGAGAAAAAAGCTGTAAAAATGGCAATTTTGGTCACATTGAGGCTTTAAAAAGTAGTTATTCAACATGAGGCACAATCCAAATGATATTTTGAATCAATTTTTCTAAAGTCGAAAAAATTAATTTTCTGATGAAAAACGATGACCTGTGACCTGTTGAACTTTCTCCAGATGGTCAGAAATGGTAATTTTTTAATGTTTAATTTTTTGACTGTAAATGACTATTGCATGTGAATTATCACTTTTGGAACTAAAATAAGTGTGTTTAGAGTCATTTTAATGCCTGAAATTGGTCGAAATAGAAGCTTCTAGTAGGAGAAAAAGTCTGTAAAAATGGCAATTTTGGTCACATTGAGGCTTTAAAAAGTAGTTATTCAACATGAGGCACAATCCAAATGACATTTTGAATCAATTTTTCTAAAGTCCAAAAAATCCATTTGATGATGAAAAACGATGACCCGCGACCTGTCGAAATTTCTCCAGATGGTCAGAAATGGTAATTTTTTAATGTTTAAGTTTTTTGACTGTAAATGACTATTGCATGTGAATTATCACTTGTGGAACTAAAAAAAGTGTGTTTAGAGTCATTTTAATGCCTGAAGTTGGTCAAAATAGAAGCTTCTAGTAGGAGAAAAAGTCTGTAAAAATGGCAATTTTGGTCACATCGAGGCTTTAAAAAGTAGTTATTCAACATGAGGCACAATTCAAATGACATTTTTAATCAATTTGTCTAAAGTCCAAAAATCAATTTTCTGATGAAAAACGATGACCCGTGACCTGTTGAACTTTCTCCAGATGATCAGAAATGGTAATTTTTTAATGTTTTATTTTTTGACTGTAAATGACTATTGAATATGAATTATCACTTTTGGAACTAAAATAAGTGTGTTTAGAGTCATTTTAATGCCTGAAAATGGTCAAAATAGAAGCTTCTAGTAGGAGAAAAAGTCTATAAAAATGGCAATTTGGTCACATTGAGGCTTTAAAAAGTAGTTATTCAACATGAGGCACAATCCAAATGACATTTTGAATCAATTTTTCTAAAGTCCAAAAAATCCATTTTCTGATGAAAAACGATGACCCGCGACCTGTCGAAATTTCTCCAGGTGGTCAGAAATGGTAATTTTTTAATGTTTTATTTTTTCACTGTAAATGACTATTGCATGTGAATTATCACTTTTGGAACTAAAATAAGTGTGTTTAGAGTCATTTTAATGCCTGAAATTGTTCGAAATAGAAGCTTCTAGTAGGAGAAAAAGTCTGCAAAAATGGCAATTTTGGTCACATTGAGGCTTTCAAAAGTAGTTATTCAACATGATGCACAATCCAAATGATATTTTGAATCAATTTTTCTAAAGTCGAAAAAATTAATTTCCTGATGAAAAACGATGACCCGTGACCTGTTGAACTTTCTCCAGATGGTCAGAAATGGTAATTTTTTAATGTTTAATTTTTTGACTGTAAATGACTATTGCATGTGAATTATCACTTTTGGAACTAAAATAAGTGTGTTTAGAGTCATTTTAATGCCTGAAATTGGTCGAAATAGAATCTTCTAGTAGGAGAAAAAGTCTGTAAAAATGGCAATTTTGGTCACATTGAGGCTTTAAAAAGTAGTTATTCAACATGAGGCACAATCCAAATGATATTGTGAATCAATTTTTCTAAAGTCCAAAAAATCAATTTTCTGATGAAAAACGATGACCAGTGACCTGTCGAAATTTCTCCAGATGGTCAGAAATGATAATTTTTTAATGTTTAATTTTTTGACTGTAAATGACTATCTCATGTGAATTATCACTTGTGGAACTAAAATAAGTGTGTTTAGAGTCGTTTTAATGCCTGAAATTAGTCATAATAGAAGCTTCTGAGAAGGAGAAAAAGTCTGTAAAAATGGCAATTTTGGTCACATTGAGGCTTTAAAAAGTAGTTATTTAACATGAGGCACAATCCAAATGATATTTTGAATCAATTTTTCTAAAGTCGAAAAAATTAATTTCCTGATGAAAAACGATGACCCGTGACCTGTTGAACTTTCTCCAGATGGTCAGAAATGGTAATTTTTTAATGTTTAATTTTTTGACTGTAAATGACTATTGCATGTGAATTATCACTTTTGGAACTAAAATAAGTGTGTTTAAGTCATTTTAATGCCTGAAATTGGTCGAAACAGAAGCTTCTAGTAGGAGAAAAAGTGTGTAAAAATGGCAATTTTGGTCACATTGAGGCTTTAAAAAGTAGTTATTCAACATGAGGCACAATCCAAATGACATTTTGAATCAATTTTTCTGAAGTCCAAAAATCAATTTTCTGATGAAAAACGATGACCCGTGACCTGTTGAACTTTCTCCAGATGGTCAGAAATGGTAATTTTTTAATGTTTAATTTTTTGACTGTAAATGACTATTGCATATGAATTATCACTTTTGGAACTAAAATAAGTGTGTTTAGAGTCATTTTAATGCCTGAAAATGGTCGAAATAGAAGCTTCTAGTAGGAGAAAAAGTCTATAAAAATGGCAATTTTGGTCACATTGAGGCTTTAAAAAGTAGTTATTCAACATGAGGCACAATCTAAATGACATTTTGAATCAATTTTTCTAAAGTCCAAAAAATCCATTTTCTGATGAAAAACGATGACCCGCGACCTGTCGAAATTTCTCCAGGTGGTCAGAAATCGTAATTTTTTAATGTTTTATTTTTTGACTGTAAATGACTATTGCATGTGAATTATCACTTTTGGAACTAAAATAAGTGTGTTTAGAGTCATTTTAATGCCTGAAATTGTTCGAAATAGAAGCTTCTAGTAGGAGAAAAAGTCTGCAAAAATGGCAATTTTGGTCACATTGAGGCTTTCAAAAGTAGTTATTCAACATGAGGCACAATCCAAATGATATTTTGAATCAATTTTTGTAAAGTCCAAAAAATCCATTTTCTGATGAAAAACGATGACCCGTGACCTGTCGAAATTTCTCCAGATGGTCAGAAATGGTAATTTTTTAATGTTTAATTTTTTGACTGTAAATGACTATTGCATGTTAATTATCACTTTTGGAACTAAAATAAGTGTGTTTAGAGTCATTTTAATGCCTGAAATTGGTCAAAATAGAAGCTTCTAGTAGGAGAAAAAGTCTAAAAAAATGGCAATTTTGGTCACATTGAGGCTTTAAAAAGTAGTTATTCAACATGAGGCACAATCCAAATGACATTTTGAATCAATTTTTCTAAAGTCCAAAAAATCCATTTTCTGATGAAAAACGATGACCCGCGACCTGTCAAAATTTCTCCAGATGGTCAGAAATGGTAATTTTTTAATGTTTAATTTTTTGACTGTAAATGACTATTGCATGTGAATTATCACTTGTGGAACTAAAATAAGTGTGTTTAGAGTCGTTTTAATGCCTGAAATTAGTCATAATAGAAGCTTCTGAGAAGGAGAAAAAGTCTGTAAAAATGGCAATTTTGGTCACATTGAGGCTTTAAAAAGTAGTTATTCAACATGAGGCACAATCCAAATGATATTTTGAATCAATTTTTCTAAAGTCGAAAAAATTAATTTTCTGATGAAAAACGATGACCTGTGACCTGTTGAACTTTCTCCAGATGGTCAGAAATAGTAATTTTTTAATGTTTAATTTTTTTACTGTAAATGACTATTGCATGTGAATTATCACTTGTGGAACTAAAATAAGTGTGTTTAGAGTCGTTTTAATGCCTGAAATTAGTCATAATAGAAGCTTCTGAGAAGGAGAAAAAGTGTGTAAAAATGGCAATTTTGGTCACATTGAGGCTTTAAAAAGTAGTGATTCAACATGAGGCACAATCCAAATGATATTTTGAATCAATTTTTCTAAAGTCGAAAAAATTAATTTTCTGATGAAAAACGATGACCTGTGACCTGTTGAACTTTCTCCAGATGGTCAGAAATGGTAATTTTTTAATGTTTAATTTTTTGACTGTAAATGACTATTGCATATGAATTATCACTTTTGGGACTAAAAGAAGTGTGTTTAGATTCATTTTAATGCCTGAAATTGGTCGAAATAGAAGCTTCTAGTAGGAGAAAAAGTCTGTAAAAATTGCAATTTTGGTCACATTGAGGCTTTAAAAAGTAGTTATTCAACATGAGGCACAATCCAAATGATATTTTGAATCAATTTTTCTAAAGTCCAAAAAATCCATTTTCTGATGAAAAACGATGACCCGTGTCGAAATTTCTCCAGATGGTCAGAAATGGAAATTTTTTAATGTTTAATTTTTTTACTGTAAATGACTATCGCATGTGAATTATCACTTGTGGAACTAAAATAAGTGTGTTTAGAGTCATTTTAATGCCTGAAATTAGTCATAATAGAAGCTTCTGAGAAGGAGAAATAGTCTGTAAAAATGGCAATTTTGGTCACATTGAGGCTTTAAAAAGTAGTTATTCAACATGAGGCACAATCCAAATGATATTTTGAATCAATTTTTCTAAAGTCGAAAAAATAAATTTTCTGATGAAAAACGATGACCTGTGACCTGTTGAACTTTCTCCAGATGGTCAGAAATGGTAATTTTTTAATGTTTAATTTTTTGACTGTAAATGACTATTGCATGTGAATTATCACTTTTGGAACTAAAATAAGTGGGTTTAGAGTCATTTTAATGCCTGAAATTGGTCGAAATAGAAGCTTCTAGTAGGAGAAAAAGTCTGTAAAAATGGCAATTTTGGTCACATTGAGGCTTTAAAAAGTAGTTATTCAACATGAGGCACAATCCAAATGACATTTTGAATCAATTTTTCTAAAGTCCAAAAAATCCATTTGCTGATGAAAAACGATGACCCGCGACCTGTCGAAATTTCTCCAGATGGTCAGAAATGGTAATTTTTTGACTGTAAATGACTATTGCATGTGAATTATCACTTGTGGAACTAAAATAAGTGTGTTTAGAGTCATTTTAATGCCTGAAGTTGGTCGAAATAGAAGCTTCTAGTAGGAGAAAAAGTCTGTAAAAATGGCAATTTTGGTCGCATCGAGGCTTTAAAAAGTAGTTATTCAACATGAGGCACAATTCAAATGACATTTTTAATCAATTTTTCTAAAGTCCAAAAATCAATTTTCTGATGAAAAACGATGACCCGTGACCTGTTGAACTTTCTCCAGATGGTCAGAAATGGTAATTTTTTAATGTTTAATTTTTTGACTGTAAATGACTATTGCATGTGAATTATCACTTTTGGAACTAAAATAAGTGGGTTTAGAGTCATTTTAATGCCTGAAATTGGTCGAAATAGAAGCTTCTAGTAGGAGAAAAAGTCTGTAAAAATGGCAATTTTGGTCACATTGAGGCTTTAAAAAGTAGTTATTCAACATGAGGCACAATCCAAATGACATTTTGAATCAATTTTTCGAAAGCCAAAAAAATCCATTTTCTGATGAAAAACGATGACCTGCGACCTGTCGAAATTTCTCCAGATGGTCAGAAATGGTAATTTTTTAATGGTTCATTTTTTGACTGTAAATGACTATTGCATGTGAATTATCACTTTTGGAACTAAAATAAGTGTGTTTAGAGTCCTTTTAATGCCTGAAATTGTTTGAAATAGAAGCTTCTAGTAGGAGAAAAAGTCTGTAAAAATGGCAATTTTGGTCACATTGAGGCTTTAAAAAGTAGTTATTCAACATGAGGCACAATCCAAATGATATTGTGAATCAATTTTTCTAAAGTCCAAAAAATCAATTTTCTGATGAAAAACGATGACCAGTGACCTGTCGAAATTTCTCCAGATGGTCAGAAATGATAATTTTTTAATGTTTAATTTTTTTACTGTAAATGACTATCTCATGTGAATTATCACTTGTGGAACTAAAATAAGTGTGTTTAGAGTCGTTTTAATGCCTGAAATTAGTCATAATAGAATCTTCTGAGAAGGAGAAAAAGTCTGTAAAAATGGCAATTTTGGTCACATTGCGGCTTTAAAAAGTAGTTATTTAACATGAGGCACAATCCAAATGATATTTTGAATCAATTTTTCTAAAGTCGAAAAAATTAATTTTCTGATGAAAAACGATGACCCGTGACCTGTTGAACTTTCTCCAGATGGTCAGAAATGGTAATTTTTTAATGTTACATTTTTTGACTGTAAATGACTATTGCATGTGAATTATCACTTTTGGAACTAAAATAAGTGTGTTTAGAGTCATTTTAATGCCTGAAATTGGTCGAAATAGAAGCTTCTAGTAGGAGAAAAAGTCTGCAAAAATGGCAATTTTGGTCACATTGAGGCTTTCAAAAGTAATTATTCAACATGAGGCACAATCCAAATGATATTTTGAATCAATTTTTGTAAAGTCCAAAAAATCCATTTTCTGATGAAAAACGATGACCCGTGACCTGTCGAAATTTCTCCAGATGGTCAGAAATGATAATTTTTTAATGTTTAATTTTTTGACTGTAAATGACTATCTCATGTGAAATATCACTTGTGGAACTAAAATAAGTGTGTTTAGAGTCGTTTTAATGCCTGAAATTAGTCATAATAGAATCTTCTGAGAAGGAGAAAAAGTCTGTAAAAATGGCAATTTTGGTCACATTGAGGCTTTAAAAAGTAGTTATTTAACATGAGGCACAATCCAAATGATATTTTGAATCAATTTTTCTAAAGTCGAAAAAATTAATTTTCTGATGAAAAACGATGACCCGTGACCTGTTGAACTTTCTCCAGATGGTCAGAAATGGTAATTTTTTAATGTTTAATTTTTTGACTGTAAATGACTATTGCATGTGAATTATCACTTTTGGAACTAAAATAAGTGTGTTTAGAGTCATTTTAATGCCTGAAATTGGTCGAAATAGAAGCTTCTAGTAGGAGAAAAAGTCTGTAAAAATGGCAATTTTGGTCACATTGAGGCTTTAAAAAGTAGTTATTCAACATGAGGCACAATCCAAATGATATTTTGAATCAATTTTTCTAAAGTCCAAAAAATCCATTTTCTGATGAAAAACGATGACCCTTGACCTGTCGAAATTTCTCCAGATGGTCAGAAATGGAAATTTTTTAATGTTTAATTTTTTGACTGTAAATGACTATCGCATGTGAATTATCACTTGTGGAACTAAAATAAGTGTGTTTAGAGTCGTTTTAATGCCTGAAATTAGTCATAATAGAAGCTTCTGAGAAGGAGAAAAAGTCTGTAAAAATGGCAATTTTGGTCACATTGAGGCTTTAAAAAGTAGTTATTCAACATGAGGCACAATCCAAATGATATTTTGAATCAATTTTTCTAAAGTCGAAAAAATTAATTTTCTGATGAAAAACGATGACCTGTGACCTGTTGAACTTTCTCCAGATGGTCAGAAATGGTAATTTTTTAATGTTTAATTTTTTGACTGTAAATGACTATTGCATGTGAATTATCACTTTTGGAACTAAAATAAGTGTGTTTAGAGTCATTTTAATGCCTGAAATTGGTCGAAATAGAAGCTTCTAGTAGGAGAAAAAGTCTGTAAAAATGGCAATTTTGGTCACATTGAGGCTTTAAAAAGTAGTTATTCAACATGAGGCACAATCCAAATGACATTTTGAATCAATTTTTCTAAAGTCCAAAAAATCCATTTGATGATGAAAAACGATGACCCGCGACCTGTCGAAATTTCTCCAGATGGTCAGAAATGGTAATTTTTTAATGTTTAAGTTTTTTGACTGTAAATGACTATTGCATGTGAATTATCACTTGTGGAACTAAAAAAAGTGTGTTTAGAGTCATTTTAATGCCTGAAGTTGGTCAAAATAGAAGCTTCTAGTAGGAGAAAAAGTCTGTAAAAATGGCAATTTTGGTCACATCGAGGCTTTAAAAAGTAGTTATTCAACATGAGGCACAATTCAAATGACATTTTTAATCAATTTGTCTAAAGTCGAAAAATCAATTTTCTGATGAAAAACGATGACCCGTGACCTGTTGAACTTTCTCCAGATGGTCAGAAATGGTAATTTTTTAATGTTTTATTTTTTGACTGTAAATGACTATTGAATATGAATTATCACTTTTGGAACTAAAATAAGTGTGTTTAGAGTCATTTTAATGCCTGAAAATGGTCAAAATAGAAGCTTCTAGTAGGAGAAAAAGTCTATAAAAATGGCAATTTGGTCACATTGAGGCTTTAAAAAGTAGTTATTCAACATGAGGCACAATCCAAATGACATTTTGAATCAATTTTTCTAAAGTCCAAAAAATCCATTTTCTGATGAAAAACGATGACCCGCGACCTGTCGAAATTTCTCCAGGTGGTCAGAAATGGTAATTTTTTAATGTTTTATTTTTTCACTGTAAATGACTATTGCATGTGAATTATCACTTTTGGAACTAAAATAAGTGTGTTTAGAGTCATTTTAATGCCTGAAATTGTTCGAAATAGAAGCTTCTAGTAGGAGAAAAAGTCTGCAAAAATGGCAATTTTGGTCACATTGAGGCTTTCAAAAGTAGTTATTCAACATGATGCACAATCCAAATGATATTTTGAATCAATTTTTCTAAAGTCGAAAAAATTAATTTCCTGATGAAAAACGATGACCCGTGACCTGTTGAACTTTCTCCAGATGGTCAGAAATGGTAATTTTTTAATGTTTAATTTTTTGACTGTAAATGACTATTGCATGTGAATTATCACTTTTGGAACTAAAATAAGTGTGTTTAGAGTCATTTTAATGCCTGAAATTGGTCGAAATAGAATCTTCTAGTAGGAGAAAAAGTCTGTAAAAATGGCAATTTTGGTCACATTGAGGCTTTAAAAAGTAGTTATTCAACATGAGGCACAATCCAAATGATATTGTGAATCAATTTTTCTAAAGTCCAAAAAATCAATTTTCTGATGAAAAACGATGACCAGTGACCTGTCGAAATTTCTCCAGATGGTCAGAAATGATAATTTTTTAATGTTTAATTTTTTGACTGTAAATGACTATCTCATGTGAATTATCACTTGTGGAACTAAAATAAGTGTGTTTAGAGTCGTTTTAATGCCTGAAATTAGTCATAATAGAAGCTTCTGAGAAGGAGAAAAAGTCTGTAAAAATGGCAATTTTGGTCACATTGAGGCTTTAAAAAGTAGTTATTTAACATGAGGCACAATCCAAATGATATTTTGAATCAATTTTTCTAAAGTCGAAAAAATTAATTTCCTGATGAAAAACGATGACCCGTGACCTGTTGAACTTTCTCCAGATGGTCAGAAATGGTAATTTTTTAATGTTTAATTTTTTGACTGTAAATGACTATTGCATGTGAATTATCACTTTTGGAACTAAAATAAGTGTGTTTAAGTCATTTTAATGCCTGAAATTGGTCGAAATAGAAGCTTCTAGTAGGAGAAAAAGTCTGTAAAAATGGCAATTTTGGTCACATTGAGGCTTTAAAAAGTAGTTATTCAACATGAGGCACAATCCAAATGACATTTTGAATCAATTTTTCTGAAGTCCAAAAATCAATTTTCTGATGAAAAACGATGACCCGTGACCTGTTGAACTTTCTCCAGATGGTCAGAAATGGTAATTTTTTAATGTTTAATTTTTTGACTGTAAATGACTATTGCATATGAATTATCACTTTTGGAACTAAAATAAGTGTGTTTAGAGTCATTTTAATGCCTGAAAATGGTCGAAATAGAAGCTTCTAGTAGGAGAAAAAGTCTATAAAAATGGCAATTTTGGTCACATTGAGGCTTTAAAAAGTAGTTATTCAACATGAGTCACAATCCAAATGACATTTTGAATCAATTTTTCTAAAGTCCAAAAAATCCATTTGCTGATGAAAAACGATGACCCGCGACCTGTCGAAATTTCTCCAGATGGTCAGAAATGGTAATTTTTTGACTGTAAATGACTATTGCATGTGAATTATCACTTGTGGAACTAAAATAAGTGTGTTTAGAGTCATTTTAATGCCTGAAGTTGGTCGAAATAGAAGCTTCTAGTAGGAGAAAAAGTCTGTAAAAATGGCAATTTTGGTCGCATCGAGGCTTTAAAAAGTAGTTATTCAACATGAGGCACAATTCAAATGACATTTTTAATCAATTTTTCTAAAGTCCAAAAATCAATTTTCTGATGAAAAACGATGACCCGTGACCTGTTGAACTTTCTCCAGATGGTCAGAAATGGTAATTTTTTAATGTTTAATTTTTTGACTGTAAATGACTATTGCATGTGAATTATCACTTTTGGAACTAAAATAAGTGGGTTTAGAGTCATTTTAATGCCTGAAATTGGTCGAAATAGAAGCTTCTAGTAGGAGAAAAAGTCTGTAAAAATGGCAATTTTGGTCACATTGAGGCTTTAAAAAGTAGTTATTCAACATGAGGCACAATCCAAATGACATTTTGAATCAATTTTTCGAAAGCCAAAAAAATCCATTTTCTGATGAAAAACGATGACCTGCGACCTGTCGAAATTTCTCCAGATGGTCAGAAATGGTAATTTTTTAATGGTTCATTTTTTGACTGTAAATGACTATTGCATGTGAATTATCACTTTTGGAACTAAAATAAGTGTGTTTAGAGTCCTTTTAATGCCTGAAATTGTTTGAAATAGAAGCTTCTAGTAGGAGAAAAAGTCTGTAAAAATGGCAATTTTGGTCACATTGAGGCTTTAAAAAGTAGTTATTCAACATGAGGCACAATCCAAATGATATTGTGAATCAATTTTTCTAAAGTCCAAAAAATCAATTTTCTGATGAAAAACGATGACCAGTGACCTGTCGAAATTTCTCCAGATGGTCAGAAATGATAATTTTTTAATGTTTAATTTTTTTACTGTAAATGACTATCTCATGTGAATTATCACTTGTGGAACTAAAATAAGTGTGTTTAGAGTCGTTTTAATGCCTGAAATTAGTCATAATAGAATCTTCTGAGAAGGAGAAAAAGTCTGTAAAAATGGCAATTTTGGTCACATTGCGGCTTTAAAAAGTAGTTATTTAACATGAGGCACAATCCAAATGATATTTTGAATCAATTTTTCTAAAGTCGAAAAAATTAATTTTCTGATGAAAAACGATGACCCGTGACCTGTTGAACTTTCTCCAGATGGTCAGAAATGGTAATTTTTTAATGTTACATTTTTTGACTGTAAATGACTATTGCATGTGAATTATCACTTTTGGAACTAAAATAAGTGTGTTTAGAGTCATTTTAATGCCTGAAATTGGTCGAAATAGAAGCTTCTAGTAGGAGAAAAAGTCTGCAAAAATGGCAATTTTGGTCACATTGAGGCTTTCAAAAGTAATTATTCAACATGAGGCACAATCCAAATGATATTTTGAATCAATTTTTGTAAAGTCCAAAAAATCCATTTTCTGATGAAAAACGATGACCCGTGACCTGTCGAAATTTCTCCAGATGGTCAGAAATGATAATTTTTTAATGTTTAATTTTTTGACTGTAAATGACTATCTCATGTGAAATATCACTTGTGGAACTAAAATAAGTGTGTTTAGAGTCGTTTTAATGCCTGAAATTAGTCATAATAGAATCTTCTGAGAAGGAGAAAAAGTCTGTAAAAATGGCAATTTTGGTCACATTGAGGCTTTAAAAAGTAGTTATTTAACATGAGGCACAATCCAAATGATATTTTGAATCAATTTTTCTAAAGTCGAAAAAATTAATTTTCTGATGAAAAACGATGACCCGTGACCTGTTGAACTTTCTCCAGATGGTCAGAAATGGTAATTTTTTAATGTTTAATTTTTTGACTGTAAATGACTATTGCATGTGAATTATCACTTTTGGAACTAAAATAAGTGTGTTTAGAGTCATTTTAATGCCTGAAATTGGTCGAAATAGAAGCTTCTAGTAGGAGAAAAAGTCTGTAAAAATGGCAATTTTGGTCACATTGAGGCTTTAAAAAGTAGTTATTCAACATGAGGCACAATCCAAATGATATTTTGAATCAATTTTTCTAGAGTCCAAAAAATCCATTTTCTGATGAAAAACGATGACCCTTGACCTGTCGAAATTTCTCCAGATGGTCAGAAATGGAAATTTTTTAATGTTTAATTTTTTGACTGTAAATGACTATCGCATGTGAATTATCACTTGTGGAACTAAAATAAGTGTGTTTAGAGTCGTTTTAATGCCTGAAATTAGTCATAATAGAAGCTTCTGAGAAGGAGAAAAAGTCTGTAAAAATGGCAATTTTGGTCACATTGAGGCTTTAAAAAGTAGTTATTCAACATGAGGCACAATCCAAATGATATTTTGAATCAATTTTTCTAAAGTCGAAAAAATTAATTTTCTGATGAAAAACGATGACCTGTGACCTGTTGAACTTTCTCCAGATGGTCAGAAATGGTAATTTTTTAATGTTTAATTTTTTGACTGTAAATGACTATTGCATGTGAATTATCACTTTTGGAACTAAAATAAGTGTGTTTAGAGTCATTTTAATGCCTGAAATTGGTCGAAATAGAAGCTTCTAGTAGGAGAAAAAGTCTGTAAAAATGGCAATTTTGGTCACATTGAGGCTTTAAAAAGTAGTTATTCAACATGAGGCACAATCCAAATGACATTTTGAATCAATTTTTCTAAAGTCCAAAAAATCCATTTGATGATGAAAAACGATGACCCGCGACCTGTCGAAATTTCTCCAGATGGTCAGAAATGGTAATTTTTTAATGTTTAAGTTTTTTGACTGTAAATGACTATTGCATGTGAATTATCACTTGTGGAACTAAAAAAAGTGTGTTTAGAGTCATTTTAATGCCTGAAGTTGGTCAAAATAGAAGCTTCTAGTAGGAGAAAAAGTCTGTAAAAATGGCAATTTTGGTCACATCGAGGCTTTAAAAAGTAGTTATTCAACATGAGGCACAATTCAAATGACATTTTTAATCAATTTGTCTAAAGTCGAAAAATCAATTTTCTGATGAAAAACGATGACCCGTGACCTGTTGAACTTTCTCCAGATGGTCAGAAATGGTAATTTTTTAATGTTTTATTTTTTGACTGTAAATGACTATTGAATATGAATTATCACTTTTGGAACTAAAATAAGTGTGTTTAGAGTCATTTTAATGCCTGAAAATGGTCAAAATAGAAGCTTCTAGTAGGAGAAAAAGTCTATAAAAATGGCAATTTGGTCACATTGAGGCTTTAAAAAGTAGTTATTCAACATGAGGCACAATCCAAATGACATTTTGAATCAATTTTTCTAAAGTCCAAAAAATCCATTTTCTGATGAAAAACGATGACCCGCGACCTGTCGAAATTTCTCCAGGTGGTCAGAAATGGTAATTTTTTAATGTTTTATTTTTTCACTGTAAATGACTATTGCATGTGAATTATCACTTTTGGAACTAAAATAAGTGTGTTTAGAGTCATTTTAATGCCTGAAATTGTTCGAAATAGAAGCTTCTAGTAGGAGAAAAAGTCTGCAAAAATGGCAATTTTGGTCACATTGAGGCTTTCAAAAGTAGTTATTCAACATGATGCACAATCCAAATGATATTTTGAATCAATTTTTCTAAAGTCGAAAAAATTAATTTCCTGATGAAAAACGATGACCCGTGACCTGTTGAACTTTCTCCAGATGGTCAGAAATGGTAATTTTTTAATGTTTAATTTTTTGACTGTAAATGACTATTGCATGTGAATTATCACTTTTGGAACTAAAATAAGTGTGTTTAGAGTCATTTTAATGCCTGAAATTGGTCGAAATAGAATCTTCTAGTAGGAGAAAAAGTCTGTAAAAATGGCAATTTTGGTCACATTGAGGCTTTAAAAAGTAGTTATTCAACATGAGGCACAATCCAAATGATATTGTGAATCAATTTTTCTAAAGTCCAAAAAATCAATTTTCTGATGAAAAACGATGACCAGTGACCTGTCGAAATTTCTCCAGATGGTCAGAAATGATAATTTTTTAATGTTTAATTTTTTGACTGTAAATGACTATCTCATGTGAATTATCACTTGTGGAACTAAAATAAGTGTGTTTAGAGTCGTTTTAATGCCTGAAATTAGTCATAATAGAAGCTTCTGAGAAGGAGAAAAAGTCTGTAAAAATGGCAATTTTGGTCACATTGAGGCTTTAAAAAGTAGTTATTTAACATGAGGCACAATCCAAATGATATTTTGAATCAATTTTTCTAAAGTCGAAAAAATTAATTTCCTGATGAAAAACGATGACCCGTGACCTGTTGAACTTTCTCCAGATGGTCAGAAATGGTAATTTTTTAATGTTTAATTTTTTGACTGTAAATGACTATTGCATGTGAATTATCACTTTTGGAACTAAAATAAGTGTGTTTAAGTCATTTTAATGCCTGAAATTGGTCGAAATAGAAGCTTCTAGTAGGAGAAAAAGTCTGTAAAAATGGCAATTTTGGTCACATTGAGGCTTTAAAAAGTAGTTATTCAACATGAGGCACAATCCAAATGACATTTTGAATCAATTTTTCTGAAGTCCAAAAATCAATTTTCTGATGAAAAACGATGACCCGTGACCTGTTGAACTTTCTCCAGATGGTCAGAAATGGTAATTTTTTAATGTTTAATTTTTTGACTGTAAATGACTATTGCATATGAATTATCACTTTTGGAACTAAAATAAGTGTGTTTAGAGTCATTTTAATGCCTGAAAATGGTCGAAATAGAAGCTTCTAGTAGGAGAAAAAGTCTATAAAAATGGCAATTTTGGTCACATTGAGGCTTTAAAAAGTAGTTATTCAACATGAGGCACAATCCAAATGACATTTTGAATCAATTTTTCTAAAGTCCAAAAAATCCATTTTCTGATGAAAAACGATGACCCGCGACCTGTCGAAATTTCTCCAGGTGGTCAGAAATCGTAATTTTTTAATGTTTTATTTTTTAACTGTAAATGACTATTGCATGTGAATTATCACTTTTGGAACTAAAATAAGTGTGTTTAGAGTCATTTTAATGCCTGAAATTGTTCGAAATAGAAGCTTCTAGTAGGAGAAAAAGTCTGCAAAAATGGCAATTTTGGTCACATTGAGGCTTTCAAAAGTAGTTATTCAACATGAGGCACAATCCAAATGATATTTTGAATCAATTTTTGTAAAGTCCAAAAAATCCATTTTCTGATGAAAAACGATGACCCGTGACCTGTCGAAATTTCTCCAGATGGTCAGAAATGGTAATTTTTTAATGTTTAATTTTTTGACTGTAAATGACTATTGCATGTTAATTATCACTTTTGGAACTAAAATAAGTGTGTTTAGAGTCATTTTAATGCCTGAAAATGGTCGAAATAGAAGCTTCTAGTAGGAGAAAAAGTCTATAAAAATGGCAATTTTGGTCACATTGAGGCTTTAAAAAGTAGTTATTCAACATGAGGCACAATCCAAATGACATTTTGAATCAATTTTTCTGAAGTCCAAAAATCAATTTTCTGATGAAAAACGATGACCCGTGACCTGTTGAACTTTCTCCAGATGGTCAGAAATCGTAATTTTTTAATGTTTAATTTTTTGACTGTAAATGACTATTGCATATGAATTATCACTTTTGGAACTAAAATAAGTGTGTTTAGAGTCATTTTAATGCCTGAAAATGGTCGAAATAGAAGCTTCTAGTAGGAGAAAAAGTCTATAAAAATGGCAATTTTGGTCACATTGAGGCTTTAAAAAGTAGTTATTCAACATGAGGCACAATCCAAATGACATTTTGAATCAATTTTTCTAAAGTCCAAAAAATCCATTTTCTGATGAAAAACGATGACCCGCGACCTGTCAAAATTTCTCCAGATGGTCAGAAATGGTAATTTTTGAATGTTTAATTTTTTGACTGTAAATGACTATTGCATGTGAATTATCACTTGTGGAACTAAAATAAGTGTGTTTAGAGTCGTTTTAATGCCTGAAATTAGTCATAATAGAAGCTTCTGAGAAGGAGAAAAAGTCTGTAAAAATGGCAATTTTGGTCACATTGAGGCTTTAAAAAGTAGTTATTCAACATGAGGCACAATCCAAATGATATTTTGAATCAATTTTTCTAAAGTCGAAAAAATTAATTTTCTGATGAAAAACGATGACCTGTGACCTGTTGAACTTTCTCCAGATGGTCAGAAATAGTAATTTTTTAATGTTTAATTTTTTTACTGTAAATGACTATTGCATGTGAATTATCACTTGTGGAACTAAAATAAGTGTGTTTAGAGTCGTTTTAATGCCTGAAATTAGTCATAATAGAAGCTTCTGAGAAGGAGAAAAAGTGTGTAAAAATGGCAATTTTGGTCACATTGAGGCTTTAAAAAGTAGTGATTCAACATGAGGCACAATCCAAATGATATTTTGAATCAATTTTTCTAAAGTCGAAAAAATTAATTTTCTGATGAAAAACGATGACCTGTGACCTGTTGAACTTTCTCCAGATGGTCAGAAATGGTAATTTTTTAATGTTTAATTTTTTGACTGTAAATGACTATTGCATATGAATTATCACTTTTGGGACTAAAAGAAGTGTGTTTAGATTCATTTTAATGCCTGAAATTGGTCGAAATAGAAGCTTCTAGTAGGAGAAAAAGTCTGTAAAAATTGCAATTTTGGTCACATTGAGGCTTTAAAAAGTAGTTATTCAACATGAGGCACAATCCAAATGATATTTTGAATCAATTTTTCTAAAGTCCAAAAAATCCATTTTCTGATGAAAAACGATGACCCGTGACCTGTCGAAATTTCTCCAGATGGTCAGAAATGGAAATTTTTTAATGTTTAATTTTTTTACTGTAAATGACTATCGCATGTGAATTATCACTTGTGGAACTAAAATAAGTGTGTTTAGAGTCATTTTAATGCCTGAAATTAGTCATAATAGAAGCTTCTGAGAAGGAGAAATAGTCTGTAAAAATGGCAATTTTGGTCACATTGAGGCTTTAAAAAGTAGTTATTCAACATGAGGCACAATCCAAATGATATTTTGAATCAATTTTTCTAAAGTCGAAAAAATAAATTTTCTGATGAAAAACGATGACCTGTGACCTGTTGAACTTTCTCCAGATGGTCAGAAATGGTAATTTTTTAATGTTTAATTTTTTTACTGTAAATGACTATTGCATGTGAATTATCACTTTTGGAACTAAAATAAGTGGGTTTAGAGTCATTTTAATGCCTGAAATTGGTCGAAATAGAAGCTTCTAGTAGGAGAAAAAGTCTGTAAAAATGGCAATTTTGGTCACATTGAGGCTTTAAAAAGTAGTTATTCAACATGAGGCACAATCCAAATGACATTTTGAATCAATTTTTCTAAAGTCCAAAAAATCCATTTGCTGATGAAAAACGATGACCCGCGACCTGTCGAAATTTCTCCAGATGGTCAGAAATGGTAATTTTTTGACTGTAAATGACTATTGCATGTGAATTATCACTTGTGGAACTAAAATAAGTGTGTTTAGAGTCATTTTAATGCCTGAAGTTGGTTGAAATAGAAGCTTCTAGTAGGAGAAAAAGTCTGTAAAAATGGCAATTTTGGTCGCATCGAGGCTTTAAAAAGTAGTTATTCAACATGAGGCACAATTCAAATGACATTTTTAATCAATTTTTCTAAAGTCCAAAAATCAATTTTCTGATGAAAAACGATGACCCGTGACCTGTTGAACTTTCTCCAGATGGTCAGAAATGGTAATTTTTTAATGTTTAATTTTTTGACTGTAAATGACTATTGCATGTGAATTATCACTTTTGGAACTAAAATAAGTGGGTTTAGAGTCATTTTAATGCCTGAAATTGGTCGAAATAGAAGCTTCTAGTAGGAGAAAAAGTCTGTAAAAATGGCAATTTTGGTCACATTGAGGCTTTAAAAAGTAGTTATTCAACATGAGGCACAATTCAAATGACATTTTTAATCAATTTTTCTAAAGTCCAAAAATCAATTTTCTGATGAAAAACGATGACCCGTGACCTGTTGAACTTTCTCCAGATGGTCAGAAATGGTAACTTTTTAATGTTTAATTTTATTTTTTGACTGTAAATGACTATTGCATATGAATTATCACTTTTGGAACTAAAAGAAGTGTGTTTAGAGTCATTTTAATGCCTGAAATTGGTCGAAATAGAAGCTTCTAGTAGGAGAAAAAGTCTGCAAAAATGGCAATTTTGGTCACATTGAGGCTTTCAAAAGTAGTTATTCAACATGAGGCACAATCCAAATGATATTTTGAATCAATTTTTGTAAAGTCCAAAAAATCCATTTTCTGATGAAAAACGATGACCCGTGACCTGTCGAAATTTCTCCAGATGGTCAGAAATGGTCATTTTTTAATGTTTAATTTTTTGACTGTAAATGACTATTGCATGTTAATTATCACTTTTGGAACTAAAATAAGTGTGTTTAGAGTCATTTTAATGCCTGAAATTGGTCAAAATAGAAGCTTCTAGTAGGAGAAAAAGTCTGTAAAAATGGCAATATTGGTCACATTGAGGCTTTAAAAAGTAGTTATTCAACATGAGGCACAATCCAAATGATATTGTGAATCAATTTTTCTAAAGTCCAAAAAATCAATTTTCTGATGAAAAACGATGACCAGTGACCTGTCGAAATTTCTCCAGATGGTCAGAAATGGTAATTTTTTAATGTTTAATTTTTTGACTGTAAATGACTATCTCATGTGAATTATCACTTGTGGATCTAAAATAAGTGTGTTTAGAGTCGTTTTAATGCCTGAAATTAGTCATAATAGAAGCTTCTGAGAAGGAGAAAAAGTCTGTAAAAATGGCAATTTTGGTCACATTGCGGCTTTAAAAAGTAGTTATTTAACATGAGGCACAATCCAAATGATATTTTGAATCAATTTTTCTAAAGTCGAAAAAATTAATTTTCTGATGAAAAACGATGACCCGTGACCTGTTGAACTTTCTCCAGATGGTCAGAAATGGTAATTTTTTAATGTTACATTTTTTGACTGTAAATGACTATTGCATGTGAATTATCACTTTTGGAACTAAAATAAGTGTGTTTAGAGTCATTTTAATGCCTGAAATTGGTCGAAATAGAAGCTTCTAGTAGGAGAAAAAGTCTGTAAAAATGGCAATTTTGGTCACATTGAGGCTTTAAAAAGTAGTTATTCAACATGAGGCACAATCCAAATGACATTTTGAATCAATTTTTCTAAAGTCCAAAAATCAATTTTCTGATGAAAAACGATGACCCGTGACCTGTTGAACTTTCTCCAGATGGTCAGAAATGGTAATTTTTTAATGTTTTATTTTTTGACTGTAAACGACTATTGCATATGAATTATCACTTTTGGAACTAAAATAAGTGTTTTTAGAGTCATTTTAATGCCTGAAAATGGTCGAAATAGAAGCTTCTAGTAGGAGAAAAAGTCTGCAAAAATGGCAATTTTGGTCACATTGAGGCTTTCAAAAGTAATTATTCAACATGAGGCACAATCCAAATGATATTTTGAATCAATTTTTGTAAAGTCCAAAAAATCCATTTTCTGATGAAAAACGATGACCCGTGACCAGTCGAAATTTCTCCAGATGGTCAGAAATGATAATTTTTTAATGTTTAATTTTTTGACTGTAAATGACTATCTCATGTGAAATATCACTTGTGGAACTAAAATAAGTGTGTTTAGAGTCGTTTTAATGCCTGAAATTAGTCATAATAGAAGCTTCTGAGAAGGAGAAAAAGTCTGTAAAAATGGCAATTTTGGTCACATTGAGGCTTTAAAAAGTAGTTATTTAACATGAGGCACAATCCAAATGATATTTTGAATCAATTTTTCTAAAGTCGAAAAAATTAATTTTCTGATGAAAAACGATGACCCGTGACCTGTTGAACTTTCTCCAGATGGTCAGAAATGGTAATTTTTTAATGTTTAATTTTTTGACTGTAAATGACTATTGCATGTGAATTATCACTTTTGGAACTAAAATAAGTGTGTTTAGAGTCATTTTAATGCCTGAAATTGGTCGAAATAGAAGCTTCTAGTAGGAGAAAAAGTCTGTAAAAATGGCAATTTTGGTCACATTGAGGCTTTAAAAAGTAGTTATTCAACATGAGGCACAATTCAAATGACATTTTTAATCAATTTTTCTAAAGTCCAAAAATCAATTTTCTGATGAAAAACGATGACCCGTGACCTGTTGAACTTTCTCCAGATGGTCAGAAATGGTAATTTTTTAATGTTTAATTTTATTTTTTGACTGTAAATGACTATTGCATATGAATTATCACTTTTGGAACTAAAAGAAGTGTGTTTAGAGTCATTTTAATGCCTGAAATTGGTCGAAATAGAAGCTTCTAGTAGGAGAAAAAGTCTGCAAAAATGGCAATTTTGGTCACATTGAGGCTTTCAAAAGTAGTTATTCAACATGAGGCACAATCCAAATGATATTTTGAATCAATTTTTGTAAAGTCCAAAAAATCCATTTTCTGATGAAAAACGATGACCCGTGACCTGTCGAAATTTCTCCAGATGGTCAGAAATGGTCATTTTTTAATGTTTAATTTTTTGACTGTAAATGACTATTGCATGTTAATTATCACTTTTGGAACTAAAATAAGTGTGTTTAGAGTCATTTTAATGCCTGAAATTGGTCAAAATAGAAGCTTCTAGTAGGAGAAAAAGTCTGTAAAAATGGCAATATTGGTCACATTGAGGCTTTAAAAAGTAGTTATTCAACATGAGGCACAATCCAAATGATATTGTGAATCAATTTTTCTAAAGTCCAAAAAATCAATTTTCTGATGAAAAACGATGACCAGTGACCTGTCGAAATTTCTCCAGATGGTCAGAAATGGTAATTTTTTAATGTTTAATTTTTTGACTGTAAATGACTATCTCATGTGAATTATCACTTGTGGAACTAAAATAAGTGTGTTTAGAGTCGTTTTAATGCCTGAAATTAGTCATAATAGAAGCTTCTGAGAAGGAGAAAAAGTCTGTAAAAATGGCAATTTTGGTCACATTGCGGCTTTAAAAAGTAGTTATTTAACATGAGGCACAATCCAAATGATATTTTGAATCAATTTTTCTAAAGTCGAAAAAATTAATTTTCTGATGAAAAACGATGACCCGTGACCTGTTGAACTTTCTCCAGATGGT
Source organism: Triturus cristatus (assembly GCF_964204655.1). Taxonomy (NCBI): domain Eukaryota; kingdom Metazoa; phylum Chordata; class Amphibia; order Caudata; family Salamandridae; genus Triturus; species Triturus cristatus. The sequence continues at coordinate 136,982,951 of NC_140588.1, forward strand.
CAGAAATGGTAATTTTTTAATGTTACATTTTTTGACTGTAAATGACTATTGCATGTGAATTATCACTTTTGGAACTAAAATAAGTGTGTTTAGAGTCATTTTAATGCCTGAAATTGGTCGAAATAGAAGCTTCTAGTAGGAGAAAAAGTCTGTAAAAATGGCAATTTTGGTCACATTGAGGCTTTAAAAAGTAGTTATTCAACATGAGGCACAATCCAAATGACATTTTGAATCAATTTTTCTAAAGTCCAAAAAATCAATTTTCTGATGAAAAACGATGACCAGTGACCTGTCGAAATTTCTCCAGATGGTCAGACATGGTAATTTTTTAATGTTTAATTTTTTGACTGTAAATGACTATCTCATGTGAATTATCACTTGTGGAACTAAAATAAGTGTGTTTAGAGTCGTTTTAATGCCTGAAATTAGTCATAATAGAAGCTTCTGAGAAGGAGAAAAAGTCTGTAAAAATGGCAATTTTGGTCACATTGCGGCTTTAAAAAGTAGTTATTTAACATGAGGCACAATCCAAATGATATTTTGAATCAATTTTTCTAAAGTCGAAAAAATTAATTTTCTGATGAAAAACGATGACCCGTGACCTGTTGAACTTTCTCCAGATGGTCAGAAATGGTAATTTTTTAATGTTACATTTTTTGACTGTAAATGACTATTGCATGTGAATTATCACTTTTGGAACTAAAATAAGTGTGTTTAGAGTCATTTTAATGCCTGAAATTGGTCGAAATAGAAGCTTCTAGTAGGAGAAAAAGTCTGTAAAAATGGCAATTTTGGTCACATTGAGGCTTTAAAAAGTAGTTATTCAACATGAGGCACAATCCAAATGACATTTTGAATCAATTTTTCTAAAGTCCAAAAATCAATTTTCTGATGAAAAACGATGACCCGTGACCTGTTGAACTTTCTCCAGATGGTCAGAAATGGTAATTTTTTAATGTTTTATTTTTTGACTGTAAATGACTATTGCATATGAATTATCACTTTTGGAACTAAAATAAGTGTGTTTAGAGTCATTTTAATGCCTGAAAATGGTCGAAATAGAAGCTTCTAGTAGGAGAAAAAGTCTGCAAAAATGGCAATTTTGGTCACATTGAGGCTTTCAAAAGTAATTATTCAACATGAGGCACAATCCAAATGATATTTTGAATCAATTTTTGTAAAGTCCAAAAAATCCATTTTCTGATGAAAAACGATGACCCGTGACCTGTCGAAATTTCTCCAGATGGTCAGAAATGATAATTTTTTAATGTTTAATTTTTTGACTGTAAATGACTATCTCATGTGAAATATCACTTGTGGAACTAAAGTAAGTGTGTTTAGAGTCGTTTTAATGCCTGAAATTAGTCATAATAGAAGCTTCTGAGAAGGAGAAAAAGTCTGTAAAAATGGCAATTTTGGTCACATTGAGGCTTTAAAAAGTAGTTATTTAACATGAGGCACAATCCAAATGATATTTTGAATCAATTTTTCTAAAGTCGAAAACATTAATTTTCTGATGAAAAACGATGACCCGTGACCTGTTGAACTTTCTCCAGATGGTCAGAAATGGTAATTTTTTAATGTTTAATTTTTTGACTGTAAATGACTATTGCATGTGAATTATCACTTTTGGAACTAAAATAAGTGTGTTTAGAGTCATTTTAATGCCTGAAATTGGTCGAAATAGAAGCTTCTAGTAGGAGAAAAAGTCTGTAAAAATGGCAATTTTGGTCACATTGAGGCTTGAAAAAGTAGTTATTCAACATGAGGCACAATCCAAATTATATTTTGAATCAATTTTTCTAAAGTCCAAAAAATCCATTTTCTGATGAAAAACGATGACCCTTGACCTGTCGAAATTTCTCCAGATGGTCAGAAATGGAAATTTTTTAATGTTTAATTTTTTGACTGTAAATGACTATCGCATGTGAATTATCACTTGTGGAACTAAAATAAGTGTGTTTAGAGTCGTTTTAATGCCTGAAATTAGTCATAATAGAAGCTTCTGAGAAGGAGAAAAAGTCTGTAAAAATGGCAATTTTGGTCACATTGAGGCTTTAAAAAGTAGTTATTCAACATGAGGCACAATCCAAATGATATTTTGAATCAATTTTTCTAAAGTCGAAAAAATTAATTTTCTGATGAAAAACGATGACCTGTGACCTGTTGAACTTTCTCCAGATGGTCAGAAATGGTAATTTTTTCATGTTTAATTTTTTGACTGTAAATGACTATTGCATGTGAATTATCACTTTTGGAACTAAAATAAGTGTGTTTAGAGTCATTTTAATGCCTGAAATTGGTCGAAATAGAAGCTTCTAGTAGGAGAAAAAGTCTGTAAAAATGGCAATTTTGGTCACATTGAGGCTTTAAAAAGTAGTTATTCAACATGAGGCACAATCCAAATGACATTTTGAATCAATTTTTCTAAAGTCCAAAAAATCCATTTGATGATGAAAAACGATGACCCGCGACCTGTCGAAATTTCTCCAGATGGTCAGAAATGGTAATTTTTTAATGTTTAAGTTTTTTGACTGTAAATGACTATTGCATGTGAATTATCACTTGTGGAACTAAAAAAAGTGTGTTTAGAGTCATTTTAATGCCTGAAGTTGGTCAAAATAGAAGCTTCTAGTAGGAGAAAAAGTCTGTAAAAATGGCAATTTTGGTCACATCGAGGCTTTAAAAAGTAGTTATTCAACATGAGGCACAATTCAAATGACATTTTTAATCAATTTGTCTAAAGTCCAAAAATCAATTTTCTGATGAAAAACGATGACCCGTGACCTGTTGAACTTTCTCCAGATGGTCAGAAATGGTAATTTTTTAATGTTTTATTTTTTGACTGTAAATGACTATTGAATATGAATTATCACTTTTGGAACTAAAATAAGTGTGTTTAGAGTCATTTTAATGCCTGAAAATGGTCGAAATAGAAGCTTCTAGTAGGAGAAAAAGTCTATAAAAATGGCAATTTGGTCACATTGAGGCTTTAAAAAGTAGTTATTCAACATGAGGCACAATCCAAATGACATTTTGAATCAATTTTTCTAAAGTCCAAAAAATCCATTTTCTGATGAAAAACGATGACCCGCGACCTGTCGAAATTTCTCCAGGTGGTCAGAAATGGTAATTTTTTAATGTTTTATTTTTTGACTGTAAATGACTATTGCATGTGAATTATCACTTTTGGAACTAAAATAAGTGTGTTTAGAGTCATTTTAATGCCTGAAATTGTTCGAAATAGAAGCTTCTAGTAGGAGAAAAAGTCTGCAAAAATGGCAATTTTGGTCACATTGAGGCTTTCAAAAGTAGTTATTCAACATGATGCACAATCCAAATGATATTTTGAATCAATTTTTCTAAAGTCGAAAAAATTAATTTCCTGATGAAAAACGATGACCCGTGACCTGTTGAACTTTCTCCAGATGGTCAGAAATGGTAATTTTTTAATGTTTAATTTTTTGACTGTAAATGACTATTGCATGTGAATTATCACTTTTGGAACTAAAATAAGTGTGTTTAGAGTCATTTTAATGCCTGAAATTGTTCGAAATAGAAGCTTCTAGTAGGAGAAAAAGTCTGCAAAAATGGCAATTTTGGTCACATTGAGGCTTTCAAAAGTAGTTATTCAACATGATGCACAATCCAAATGATATTTTGAATCAATTTTTCTAAAGTCGAAAAAATTAATTTTCTGATGAAAAACGATGACCCGTGACCTGTTGAACTTTCTCCAGATGGTCAGAAATGGTAATTTTTTAATGTTACATTTTTTGACTGTAAATGACTATTGCATGTGAATTATCACTTTTGGAACTAAAATAAGTGTGTTTAGAGTCATTTTAATGCCTGAAATTGGTCGAAATAGAAGCTTCTAGTAGGAGAAAAAGTCTGTAAAAATGGCAATTTTGGTCACATTGAGGCTTTAAAAAGTAGTTATTCAACATGAGGCACAATCCAAATGACATTTTGAATCAATTTTTCTAAAGTCCAAAAAATCAATTTTCTGATGAAAAACGATGACCAGTGACCTGTCGAAATTTCTCCAGATGGTCAGACATGGTAATTTTTTAATGTTTAATTTTTTGACTGTAAATGACTATCTCATGTGAATTATCACTTGTGGAACTAAAATAAGTGTGTTTAGAGTCGTTTTAATGCCTGAAATTAGTCATAATAGAAGCTTCTGAGAAGGAGAAAAAGTCTGTAAAAATGGCAATTTTGGTCACATTGCGGCTTTAAAAAGTAGTTATTTAACATGAGGCACAATCCAAATGATATTTTGAATCAATTTTTCTAAAGTCGAAAAAATTAATTTTCTGATGAAAAACGATGACCCGTGACCTGTTGAACTTTCTCCAGATGGTCAGAAATGGTAATTTTTTAATGTTACATTTTTTGACTGTAAATGACTATTGCATGTGAATTATCACTTTTGGAACTAAAATAAGTGTGTTTAGAGTCATTTTAATGCCTGAAATTGGTCGAAATAGAAGCTTCTAGTAGGAGAAAAAGTCTGTAAAAATGGCAATTTTGGTCACATTGAGGCTTTAAAAAGTAGTTATTCAACATGAGGCACAATCCAAATGACATTTTGAATCAATTTTTCTAAAGTCCAAAAATCAATTTTCTGATGAAAAACGATGACCCGTGACCTGTTGAACTTTCTCCAGATGGTCAGAAATGGTAATTTTTTAATGTTTTATTTTTTGACTGTAAATGACTATTGCATATGAATTATCACTTTTGGAACTAAAATAAGTGTGTTTAGAGTCATTTTAATGCCTGAAAATGGTCGAAATAGAAGCTTCTAGTAGGAGAAAAAGTCTGTAAAAATGGCAATTTTGGTCACATTGAGGCTTGAAAAAGTAGTTATTCAACATGAGGCACAATCCAAATTATATTTTGAATCAATTTTTCTAAAGTCCAAAAAATCCATTTTCTGATGAAAAACGATGACCCTTGACCTGTCGAAATTTCTCCAGATGGTCAGAAATGGAAATTTTTTAATGTTTAATTTTTTGACTGTAAATGACTATCGCATGTGAATTATCACTTGTGGAACTAAAATAAGTGTGTTTAGAGTCGTTTTAATGCCTGAAATTAGTCATAATAGAAGCTTCTGAGAAGGAGAAAAAGTCTGTAAAAATGGCAATTTTGGTCACATTGAGGCTTTAAAAAGTAGTTATTCAACATGAGGCACAATCCAAATGATATTTTGAATCAATTTTTCTAAAGTCGAAAAAATTAATTTTCTGATGAAAAACGATGACCTGTGACCTGTTGAACTTTCTCCAGATGGTCAGAAATGGTAATTTTTTCATGTTTAATTTTTTGACTGTAAATGACTATTGCATGTGAATTATCACTTTTGGAACTAAAATAAGTGTGTTTAGAGTCATTTTAATGCCTGAAATTGGTCGAAATAGAAGCTTCTAGTAGGAGAAAAAGTCTGTAAAAATGGCAATTTTGGTCACATTGAGGCTTTAAAAAGTAGTTATTCAACATGAGGCACAATCCAAATGACATTTTGAATCAATTTTTCTAAAGTCCAAAAAATCCATTTGATGATGAAAAACGATGACCCGCGACCTGTCGAAATTTCTCCAGATGGTCAGAAATGGTAATTTTTTAATGTTTAAGTTTTTTGACTGTAAATGACTATTGCATGTGAATTATCACTTGTGGAACTAAAAAAAGTGTGTTTAGAGTCATTTTAATGCCTGAAGTTGGTCAAAATAGAAGCTTCTAGTAGGAGAAAAAGTCTGTAAAAATGGCAATTTTGGTCACATCGAGGCTTTAAAAAGTAGTTATTCAACATGAGGCACAATTCAAATGACATTTTTAATCAATTTGTCTAAAGTCCAAAAATCAATTTTCTGATGAAAAACGATGACCCGTGACCTGTTGAACTTTCTCCAGATGGTCAGAAATGGTAATTTTTTAATGTTTTATTTTTTGACTGTAAATGACTATTGAATATGAATTATCACTTTTGGAACTAAAATAAGTGTGTTTAGAGTCATTTTAATGCCTGAAAATGGTCGAAATAGAAGCTTCTAGTAGGAGAAAAAGTCTATAAAAATGGCAATTTGGTCACATTGAGGCTTTAAAAAGTAGTTATTCAACATGAGGCACAATCCAAATGACATTTTGAATCAATTTTTCTAAAGTCCAAAAAATCCATTTTCTGATGAAAAACGATGACCCGCGACCTGTCGAAATTTCTCCAGGTGGTCAGAAATGGTAATTTTTTAATGTTTTATTTTTTGACTGTAAATGACTATTGCATGTGAATTATCACTTTTGGAACTAAAATAAGTGTGTTTAGAGTCATTTTAATGCCTGAAATTGTTCGAAATAGAAGCTTCTAGTAGGAGAAAAAGTCTGCAAAAATGGCAATTTTGGTCACATTGAGGCTTTCAAAAGTAGTTATTCAACATGATGCACAATCCAAATGATATTTTGAATCAATTTTTCTAAAGTCGAAAAAATTAATTTCCTGATGAAAAACGATGACCCGTGACCTGTTGAACTTTCTCCAGATGGTCAGAAATGGTAATTTTTTAATGTTTAATTTTTTGACTGTAAATGACTATTGCATGTGAATTATCACTTTTGGAACTAAAATAAGTGTGTTTAGAGTCATTTTAATGCCTGAAATTGGTCGAAATAGAATCTTCTAGTAGGAGAAAAAGTCTGTAAAAATGGCAATTTTGGTCACATTGAGGCTTTAAAAAGTAGTTATTCAACATGAGGCACAATCCAAATGATATTGTGAATCAATTTTTCTAAAGTCCAAAAAATCAATTTTCTGATGAAAAACGATGACCAGTGACCTGTCGAAATTTCTCCAGATGGTCAGAAATGATAATTTTTTAATGTTTAATTTTTTGACTGTAAATGACTATCTCATGTGAATTATCACTTGTGGAACTAAAATAAGTGTGTTTAGAGTCGTTTTAATGCCTGAAATTAGTCATAATAGAAGCTTCTGAGAAGGAGAAAAAGTCTGTAAAAATGGCAATTTTGGTCACATTGCGGCTTTAAAAAGTAGTTATTTAACATGAGGCACAATCCAAATGATATTTTGAATCAATTTTTCTAAAGTCGAAAAAATTAATTTTCTGATGAAAAACGATGACCCGTGACCTGTTGAACTTTCTCCAGATGGTCAGAAATGGTAATTTTTTAATGTTACATTTTTTGACTGTAAATGACTATTGCATGTGAATTATCACTTTTGGAACTAAAATAAGTGTGTTTAGAGTCATTTTAATGCCTGAAATTGGTCGAAATAGAAGCTTCTAGTAGGAGAAAAAGTCTGTAAAAATGGCAATTTTGGTCACATTGAGGCTTTAAAAAGTAGTTATTCAACATGAGGCACAATCCAAATGACATTTTGAATCAATTTTTCTAAAGTCCAAAAATCAATTTTCTGATGAAAAACGATGACCCGTGACCTGTTGAACTTTCTCCAGATGGTCAGAAATGGTAATTTTTTAATGTTTTATTTTTTGACTGTAAATGACTATTGCATATGAATTATCACTTTTGGAACTAAAATAAGTGTGTTTAGAGTCATTTTAATGCCTGAAAATGGTCGAAATAGAAGCTTCTAGTAGGAGAAAAAGTCTGCAAAAATGGCAATTTTGGTCACATTGAGGCTTTCAAAAGTAATTATTCAACATGAGGCACAATCCAAATGATATTTTGAATCAATTTTTGTAAAGTCCAAAAAATCCATTTTCTGATGAAAAACGATGACCCGTGACCTGTCGAAATTTCTCCAGATGGTCAGAAATGATAATTTTTTAATGTTTAATTTTTTGACTGTAAATGACTATCTCATGTGAAATATCACTTGTGGAACTAAAATAAGTGTGTTTAGAGTCGTTTTAATGCCTGAAATTAGTCATAATAGAAGCTTCTGAGAAGGAGAAAAAGTCTGTAAAAATGGCAATTTTGGTCACATTGAGGCTTTAAAAAGTAGTTATTTAACATGAGGCACAATCCAAATGATATTTTGAATCAATTTTTCTAAAGTCGAAAAAATTAATTTTCTGATGAAAAACGATGACCCGTGACCTGTTGAACTTTCTCCAGATGGTCAGAAATGGTAATTTTTTAATGTTTAATTTTTTGACTGTAAATGACTATTGCATGTGAATTATCACTTTTGGAACTAAAATAAGTGTGTTTAGAGTCATTTTAATGCCTGAAATTGGTCGAAATAGAAGCTTCTAGTAGGAGAAAAAGTCTGTAAAAATGGCAATTTTGGTCACATTGAGGCTTTAAAAAGTAGTTATTCAACATGAGGCACAATTCAAATGACATTTTTAATCAATTTTTCTAAAGTCCAAAAATCAATTTTCTGATGAAAAACGATGACCCGTGACCTGTTGAACTTTCTCCAGATGGTCAGAAATGGTAATTTTTTAATGTTTAATTTTATTTTTTGACTGTAAATGACTATTGCATATGAATTATCACTTTTGGAACTAAAAGAAGTGTGTTTAGAGTCATTTTAATGCCTGAAATTGGTCGAAATAGAAGCTTCTAGTAGGAGAAAAAGTCTGCAAAAATGGCAATTTTGGTCACATTGAGGCTTTCAAAAGTAGTTATTCAACATGAGGCACAATCCAAATGATATTTTGAATCAATTTTTGTAAAGTCCAAAAAATCCATTTTCTGATGAAAAACGATGACCCGTGACCTGTCGAAATTTCTCCAGATGGTCAGAAATGGTCATTTTTTAATGTTTAATTTTTTGACTGTAAATGACTATTGCATGTTAATTATCACTTTTGGAACTAAAATAAGTGTGTTTAGAGTCATTTTAATGCCTGAAATTGGTCAAAATAGAAGCTTCTAGTAGGAGAAAAAGTCTGTAAAAATGGCAATATTGGTCACATTGAGGCTTTAAAAAGTAGTTATTCAACATGAGGCACAATCCAAATGATATTGTGAATCAATTTTTCTAAAGTCCAAAAAATCAATTTTCTGATGAAAAACGATGACCAGTGACCTGTCGAAATTTCTCCAGATGGTCAGAAATGGTAATTTTTTAATGTTTAATTTTTTGACTGTAAATGACTATCTCATGTGAATTATCACTTGTGGAACTAAAATAAGTGTGTTTAGAGTCGTTTTAATGCCTGAAATTAGTCATAATAGAAGCTTCTGAGAAGGAGAAAAAGTCTGTAAAAATGGCAATTTTGGTCACATTGCGGCTTTAAAAAGTAGTTATTTAACATGAGGCACAATCCAAATGATATTTTGAATCAATTTTTCTAAAGTCGAAAAAATTAATTTTCTGATGAAAAACGATGACCCGTGACCTGTTGAACTTTCTCCAGATGGTCAGAAATGGTAATTTTTTAATGTTACATTTTTTGACTGTAAATGACTATTGCATGTGAATTATCACTTTTGGAACTAAAATAAGTGTGTTTAGAGTCATTTTAATGCCTGAAATTGGTCGAAATAGAAGCTTCTAGTAGGAGAAAAAGTCTGTAAAAATGGCAATTTTGGTCACATTGAGGCTTTAAAAAGTAGTTATTCAACATGAGGCACAATCCAAATGACATTTTGAATCAATTTTTCTAAAGTCCAAAAAATCAATTTTCTGATGAAAAACGATGACCAGTGACCTGTCGAAATTTCTCCAGATGGTCAGAAATGGTAATTTTTTAATGTTTAATTTTTTGACTGTAAATGACTATCTCATGTGAATTATCACTTGTGGAACTAAAATAAGTGTGTTTAGAGTCGTTTTAATGCCTGAAATTAGTCATAATAGAAGCTTCTGAGAAGGAGAAAAAGTCTGTAAAAATGGCAATTTTGGTCACATTGCGGCTTTAAAAAGTAGTTATTTAACATGAGGCACAATCCAAATGATATTTTGAATCAATTTTTCTAAAGTCGAAAAAATAATTTTCTGATGAAAAACGATGACCCGTGACCTGTTGAACTTTCTCCAGATGGTCAGAAATGGTAATTTTTTAATGTTACATTTTTTGACTGTAAATGACTATTGCATGTGAATTATCACTTTTGGAACTAAAATAAGTGTGTTTAGAGTCATTTTAATGCCTGAAATTGGTCGAAATAGAAGCTTCTAGTAGGAGAAAAAGTCTGTAAAAATGGCAATTTTGGTCACATTGAGGCTTTAAAAAGTAGTTATTCAACATGAGGCACAATCCAAATGACATTTTGAATCAATTTTTCTAAAGTCCAAAAATCAATTTTCTGATGAAAAACGATGACCCGTGACCTGTTGAACTTTCTCCAGATGGTCAGAAATGGTAATTTTTTAATGTTTTATTTTTTGACTGTAAATGACTATTGCATATGAATTATCACTTTTGGAACTAAAATAAGTGTGTTTAGAGTCATTTTAATGCCTGAAATTGGTCGAAATAGAAGCTTCTAGTAGGAGAAAAAGTCTGTAAAAATGGCAATTTTGGTCACATTGAGGCTTTAAAAAGTAGTTATTCAACATGAGGCACAATCCAAATTATATTTTGAATCAATTTTTCTAAAGTCCAAAAAATCCATTTTCTGATGAAAAACGATGACCCTTGACCTGTCGAAATTTCTCCAGATGGTCAGAAATGGAAATTTTTTAATGTTTAATTTTTTGACTGTAAATGACTATCGCATGTGAATTATCACTTGTGGAACTAAAATAAGTGTGTTTAGAGTCGTTTTAATGCCTGAAATTAGTCATAATAGAAGCTTCTGAGAAGGAGAAAAAGTCTGTAAAAATGGCAATTTTGGTCACATTGAGGCTTTAAAAAGTAGTTATTCAACATGAGGCACAATCCAAATGATATTTTGAATCAATTTTTCTAAAGTCGAAAAAATTAATTTTCTGATGAAAAACGATGACCTGTGACCTGTTGAACTTTCTCCAGATGGTCAGAAATGGTAATTTTTTAATGTTTAATTTTTTGACTGTAAATGACTATTGCATGTGAATTATCACTTTTGGAACTAAAATAAGTGTGTTTAGAGTCATTTTAATGCCTGAAATTGGTCGAAATAGAAGCTTCTAGTAGGAGAAAAAGTCTGTAAAAATGGCAATTTTGGTCACATTGAGGCTTTAAAAAGTAGTTATTCAACATGAGGCACAATCCAAATGACATTTTGAATCAATTTTTCTAAAGTCCAAAAAATCCATTTGATGATGAAAAACGATGACCCGCGACCTGTCGAAATTTCTCCAGATGGTCAGAAATGGTAATTTTTTAATGTTTAAGTTTTTTGACTGTAAATGACTATTGCATGTGAATTATCACTTGTGGAACTAAAAAAAGTGTGTTTAGAGTCATTTTAATGCCTGAAGTTGGTCAAAATAGAAGCTTCTAGTAGGAGAAAAAGTCTGTAAAAATGGCAATTTTGGTCACATCGAGGCTTTAAAAAGTAGTTATTCAACATGAGGCACAATTCAAATGACATTTTTAATCAATTTGTCTAAAGTCCAAAAATCAATTTTCTGATGAAAAACGATGACCCGTGACCTGTTGAACTTTCTCCAGATGGTCAGAAATGGTAATTTTTTAATGTTTTATTTTTTGACTGTAAATGACTATTGAATATGAATTATCACTTTTGGAACTAAAATAAGTGTGTTTAGAGTCATTTTAATGCCTGAAAATGGTCGAAATAGAAGCTTCTAGTAGGAGAAAAAGTCTATAAAAATGGCAATTTGGTCACATTGAGGCTTTAAAAAGTAGTTATTCAACATGAGGCACAATCCAAATGACATTTTGAATCAATTTTTCTAAAGTCCAAAAAATCCATTTTCTGATGAAAAACGATGACCCGCGACCTGTCGAAATTTCTCCAGGTGGTCAGAAATGGTAATTTTTTAATGTTTTATTTTTTGACTGTAAATGACTATTGCATGTGAATTATCACTTTTGGAACTAAAATAAGTGTGTTTAGAGTCATTTTAATGCCTGAAATTGTTCGAAATAGAAGCTTCTAGTAGGAGAAAAAGTCTGCAAAAATGGCAATTTTGGTCACATTGAGGCTTTCAAAAGTAGTTATTCAACATGATGCACAATCCAAATGATATTTTGAATCAATTTTTCTAAAGTCGAAAAAATTAATTTCCTGATGAAAAACGATGACCCGTGACCTGTTGAACTTTCTCCAGATGGTCAGAAATGGTAATTTTTTAATGTTTAATTTTTTGACTGTAAATGACTATTGCATGTGAATTATCACTTTTGGAACTAAAATAAGTGTGTTTAGAGTCATTTTAATGCCTGAAATTGGTCGAAATAGAATCTTCTAGTAGGAGAAAAAGTCTGTAAAAATGGCAATTTTGGTCACATTGAGGCTTTAAAAAGTAGTTATTCAACATGAGGCACAATCCAAATGATATTGTGAATCAATTTTTCTAAAGTCCAAAAAATCAATTTTCTGATGAAAAACGATGACCAGTGACCTGTCGAAATTTCTCCAGATGGTCAGAAATGATAATTTTTTAATGTTTAATTTTTTGACTGTAAATGACTATCTCATGTGAATTATCACTTGTGGAACTAAAATAAGTGTGTTTAGAGTCGTTTTAATGCCTGAAATTAGTCATAATAGAAGCTTCGGAAAAGGAGAAAAAGTCTGTAAAAATGGCAATTTTGGTCACATTGAGGCTTTAAAAAGTAGTTATTTAACATGAGGCACAATCCAAATGATATTTTGAATCAATTTTTCTAAAGTCGAAAAAATTAATTTCCTGATGAAAAACGATGACCCGTGACCTGTTGAACTTTCTCCAGATGGTCAGAAATGGTAATTTTTTAATGTTTAATTTTTTTACTGTAAATGACTATTGCATGTGAATTATCACTTTTGGAACTAAAATAAGTGTGTTTAAGTCATTTTAATGCCTGAAATTGGTCGAAATAGAAGCTTCTAGTAGGAGAAAAAGTGTGTAAAAATGGCAATTTTGGTCACATTGAGGCTTTAAAAAGTAGTTATTCAACATGAGGCACAATCCAAATGACATTTTGAATCAATTTTTCTGAAGTCCAAAAATCAATTTTCTGATGAAAAACGATGACCCGTGACCTGTTGAACTTTCTCCAGATGGTCAGAAATGGTAATTTTTTAATGTTTAATTTTTTGACTGTAAATGACTATTGCATATGAATTATCACTTTTGGAACTAAAATAAGTGTGTTTAGAGTCATTTTAATGCCTGAAAATGGTCGAAATAGAAGCTTCTAGTAGGAGAAAAAGTCTATAAAAATGGCAATTTTGGTCACATTGAGGCTTTAAAAAGTAGTTATTCAACATGAGGCACAATCCAAATGACATTTTGAATCAATTTTTCTAAAGTCCAAAAAATCCATTTTCTGATGAAAAACGATGACCCGCGACCTGTCGAAATTTCTCCAGGTGGTCAGAAATGGTAATTTTTTAATGTTTTATTTTTTGACTGTAAATGACTATTGCATGTGAATTATCACTTTTGGAACTAAAATAAGTGTGTTTAGAGTCATTTTAATGCCTGAAATTGTTCGAAATAGAAGCTTCTAGTAGGAGAAAAAGTCTGCAAAAATGGCAATTTTGGTCACATTGAGGCTTTCAAAAGTAATTATTCAACATGAGGCACAATCCAAATGATATTTTGAATCAATTTTTGTAAAGTCCAAAAAATCAATTTTCTGATGAAAAACGATGACCCGTGACCTGTTGAACTTTCTCCAGATGGTCAGAAATGGTCATTTTTTAATGGTTCATTTTTTGACTGTAAATGACTATTGCATGTGAATTATCACTTTTGGAACTAAAATAAGTGTGTTTAGAGTCATTTTAATGCCTGAAATTGTTCGAAATAGAAGCTTCTAGTAGGAGAAAAAGTCTGCAAAAATGGCAATTTTGGTCACATTGAGGCTTTCAAAAGTAGTTATTCAACATGATGCACAATCCAAATGATATTTTGAATCAATTTTAGTAAAGTCCAAAAAATCCATTTTCTGATGAAAAACGATGACCCGTGACCTGTCGAAATTTCTCCAGATGGTCAGAAATGGTAATTTTTTAATGTTTAATTTTTTGACTGTAAATGACTATTGCATGTTAATTATCACTTTAGGAACTAAAATAAGTGTGTTTAGAGTCATTTTAATGCCTGAAATTGGTCAAAATAGAAGCTTCTAGTAGGAGAAAAAGTCTGTAAAAATGGCAATATTGGTCACATTGAGGCTTTAAAAAGTAGTTTTTAACATGAGGCACAATCCAAATGACTTTTTGAATCAATTTTTCGAAAGCCAAAAAAATCCATTTTCTGATGAAAAACGATGACCTGCGACCTGTCGAAATTTCTCCAGATGGTCAGAAATGGTAATTTTTTAATGGTTCATTTTTTGACTGTAAATGACTATTGCATGTGAATTATCACTTTTGGAACTAAAATAAGTGTGTTTAGAGTCCTTTTAATGCCTGAAATTGTTTGAAATAGAAGCTTCTAGTAGGAGAAAAAGTCTGTAAAAATGGCAATTTTGGTCACATTGAGGCTTTAAAAAGTAGTTATTCAACATGAGGCACAATCCAAATGATATTGTGAATCAATTTTTCTAAAGTCCAAAAAATCAATTTTCTGATGAAAAACGATGACCAGTGACCTGTCGAAATTTCTCCAGATGGTCAGAAATGATAATTTTTTAATGTTTAATTTTTTGACTGTAAATTACTATCTCATGTGAATTATCACTTGTGGAACTAAAATAAGTGTGTTTAGAGTCGTTTTAATGCCTGAAATTAGTCATAATAGAAGCTTCTGAGAAGGAGAAAAAGTCTGTAAAAATGGCAATTTTGGTCACATTGAGGCTTTAAAAAGTAGTTATTTAACATGAGGCACAATCCAAATGATATTTTGAATCAATTTTTCTAAAGTCGAAAAAATTAATTTCCTGATGAAAAACGATGACCCGTGACCTGTTGAACTTTCTCCAGATGGTCAGAAATGGTAATTTTTTAATGTTTAATTTTTTGACTGTAAATGACTATTGCATGTGAATTATCACTTTTGGAACTAAAATAAGTGTGTTTAGAGTCATTTTAATGCCTGAAATTGGTCGAAATAGAAGCTTCTAGTAGGAGAAAAAGTCTGTAAAAATGGCAATTTTGGTCACATTGAGGCTTTAAAAAGTAGTTATTCAACATGAGGCACAATCCAAATGACATTTTGAATCAATTTTTCTAAAGTCCAAAAAATCCATTTTCTGATGAAAAACGATGACCCGCGACCTGTCGAAATTTCTCCAGGTGGTCAGAAATGGTAATTTTTTAATGTTTTATTTTTTGACTGTAAATGACTATTGCATGTGAATTATCACTTTTGGAACTAAAATAAGTGTGTTTAGAGTCATTTTAATGCCTGAAATTGTTCGAAATAGAAGCTTCTAGTAGGAGAAAAAGTCTGCAAAAATGGCAATTTTGGTCACATTGAGGCTTTCAAAAGTAGTTATTCAACATGAGGCACAATCCAAATGATATTTTGAATCAATTTTTGTAAAGTCCAAAAAATCAATTTTCTGATGAAAAACGATGACCCGTGACCTGTCGAAATTTCTCCAGATGGTCAGAAATGGTAATTTTTTAATGTTTAATTTTTTGACTGTAAATGAATATTGCATGTTAATTATCACTTTTGGAACTAAAATAAGTGTGTTTAGAGTCATTTTAATGCCTGAAATTGGTCAAAATAGAAGCTTCTAGTAGGAGAAAAAGTCTTTAAAAATGGCAATATTGGTCACATTGAGGCTTTAAAAAGTAGTTATTCAACATGAGGCACAATCCAAATGACATTTTTAATCAATTTTTCGAAAGCCAAAAAAATCCATTTTCTGATGAAAAACGATGACCTGCGACCTGTCGAAATTTCTCCAGATGGTCAGAAATGGTAATTTTTTAATGGTTCATTTTTTGACTGTAAATGACTATTGCATGTGAATTATCACTTTTGGAACTAAAATAAGTGTGTTTAGAGTACCTTTAATGCCTGAAATTGTTTGAAATAGAAGCTTCTAGTAGGAGAAAAAGTCTGTAAAAATGGCAATTTTGGTCACATTGAGGCTTTAAAAAGTAGTTATTCAACATGAGGCACAATCCAAATGATATTGTGAATCAATTTTTCTAAAGTCCAAAAAATCAATTTTCTGATGAAAAACGATGACCAGTGACCTGTCGAAATTTCTCCAGATGGTCAGAAATGGTAATTTTTTAATGTTTAATTTTTTGACTGTAAATGACTATCTCATGTGAATTATCACTTGTGGAACTAAAATAAGTGTGTTTAGAGTCGTTTTAATGCCTGAAATTAGTCATAATAGAAGCTTCTGAGAAGGAGAAAAAGTCTGTAAAAATGGCAATTTTGGTCACATTGAGCCTTTAAAAAGTAGTTATTTAACATGAGGCACAATCCAAATGATATTTTGAATCAATTTTTCTAGTCGAAAAAATTAATTTTCTGATGAAAAACGATGACCCGTGACCTGTTGAACTTTCTCCAGATGGTCAGAAATGGTAATTTTTTAATGTTAAATTTTTTGACTGTAAATGACTATTGCATGTGAATTATCACTTTTGGAACTAAAATAAGTGTGTTTAGAGTCATTTTAATGCCTGAAATTGGTCGAAATAGAAGCTTCTAGTAGGAGAAAAAGTCTGTAAAAATGGCAATTTTGGTCACATTGAGGCTTTAAAAAGTAGTTATTCAACATGAGGCACAATCCAAATGACATTTTGAATCAATTTTTCTAAAGTCCAAAAAATCCATTTTCTGATGAAAAACGATGACCCGCGACCTGTCGAAATTTCTCCAGGTGGTCAGAAATGGTAATTTTTTAATGTTTTATTTTTTGACTGTAAATGACTATTGCATGTGAATTATCACTTTTGGAACTAAAATAAGTGTGTTTAGAGTCATTTTAATGCCTGAAATTGTTCGAAATAGAAGCTTCTAGTAGGAGAAAAAGTCTGCAAAAATGGCAATTTTGGTCACATTGAGGCTTTCAAAAGTAGTTATTCAACATGAGGCACAATCCAAATGATATTTTGAATCAATTTTTGTAAAGTCCAAAAAATCCATTTTCTGATGAAAAACGATGACCCGTGACCTGTCGAAATTTCTCCAGATGGTCAGAAATGGTAATTTTTTAATGTTTAATTTTTTGACTGTAAATGACTATTGCATGTGAATTATCACTTGTGGAACTAAAATAAGTGTGTTTAGAGTCATTTTAATGCCTGAAGTTGGTCAAAATAGAAGCTTCTAGTAGGAGAAAAAGTCTGTAAAAATGGCAATTTTGGTCACATCGAGGCTTTAAAAAGTAGTTATTCAACATGAGGCACAATTCAAATGACATTTTTAATCAATTTGTCTAAAGTCCAAAAATCAATTTTCTGATGAAAAACGATGACCCGTGACCTGTTGAACTTTCTCCAGATGGTCAGAAATGGTCATTTTTTAATGGTTCATTTTTTGACTGTAAATGACTATTGCATGTGAATTATCACTTTTGGAACTAAAATAAGTGTGTTTAGAGTCCTTTTAATGCCTGAAATTGTTTGAAATAGAAGCTTCTAGTAGGAGAAAAAGTCTGTAAAAATGGCAATTTTGCTCACATTGAGGCTTTAAAAAGTAGTTATTCAACATGAGGCACAATCCAAATGATATTGTGAATCAATTTTTCTAAAGTCCAAAAAATCCATTTTCTGATGAAAAACGATGACCAGTGACCTGTCGAAATTTCTCCAGATGGTCAGAAATGGTAACTTTTTAATGTTTAATTTTTTGACTGTAAATGACTATCTCATGTGAATTATCACTTGTGGAACTAAAATAAGTGTGTTTAGAGTCGTTTTAATGCCTGAAATTAGTCATAATAGAAGCTTCTGAGAAGGAGAAAAAGTCTGTAAAAATGGCAATTTTGGTCACATTGAGGCTTTAAAAAGTAGTTATTTAACATGAGGCACAATCCAAATGATATTTTGAATCAATTTTTCTAAAGTCGAAAAAATTAATTTTCTGATGAAAAACGATGACCCGTGACCTGTTGAACTTTCTCCAGATGGTCAGAAATGGTAATTTTTTAATGTTTAATTTTTTGACTGTAAATGACTATTGCATGTGAATTCTCACTTTTGGAACTAAAATAAGTGTGTTTAGAGTCATTTTAATGCCTGAAAATGGTCGAAATAGAAGCTTCTAGTAGGAGAAAAAGTCTATAAAAATGGCAATTTTGGTCACATTGAGGCTTTAAAAAGTAGTTATTCAACATGAGGCACAATCCAAATGACATTTTGAATCAATTTTTCTAAAGTCCAAAAAATCCATTTTCTGATGAAAAACGATGACCCGCGACCTGTCGAAATTTCTCCAGGTGGTCAGAAATGGTAATTTTTTAATGTTTTATTTTTTGACTGTAAATGACTATTGCATGTGAATTATCACTTTTGGAACTAAAATAAGTGTGTTTAGAGTCATTTTAATGCCTGAAATTGTTCGAAATAGAAGCTTCTAGTAGGAGAAAAAGTCTGCAAAAATGGCAATTTTGGTCACATTGAGGCTTTCAAAAGTAGTTATTCAACATGAGGCACAATCCAAATGATATTTTGAATCAATTTTTGTAAAGTCCAAAAAATCAATTTTCTGATGAAAAACGATGACCCGTGACCTGTCGAAATTTCTCCAGATGGTCAGAAATGGTAATTTTTTAATGGTTCATTTTTTGACTGTAAATGACTATTGCATGTGAATTATCACTTTTGGAACTAAAATAAGTGTGTTTAGAGTACCTTTAATGCCTGAAATTGTTTGAAATAGAAGCTTCTAGTAGGAGAAAAAGTCTGTAAAAATGGCAATTTTGGTCACATTGAGGCTTTAAAAAGTAGTTATTCAACATGAGGCACAATCCAAATGATATTGTGAATCAATTTTTCTAAAGTCCAAAAAATCAATTTTCTGATGAAAAACGATGACCAGTGACCTGTCGAAATTTCTCCAGATGGTCAGAAATGGTAATTTTTTAATGTTTAATTTTTTGACTGTAAATGACTATCTCATGTGAATTATCACTTGTGGAACTAAAATAAGTGTGTTTAGAGTCGTTTTAATGCCTGAAATTAGTCATAATAGAAGCTTCTGAGAAGGAGAAAAAGTCTGTAAAAATGGCAATTTTGGTCACATTGAGCCTTTAAAAAGTAGTTATTTAACATGAGGCACAATCCAAATGATATTTTGAATCAATTTTTCTAGTCGAAAAAATTAATTTTCTGATGAAAAACGATGACCCGTGACCTGTTGAACTTTCTCCAGATGGTCAGAAATGGTAATTTTTTAATGTTAAATTTTTTGACTGTAAATGACTATTGCATGTGAATTATCACTTTTGGAACTAAAATAAGTGTGTTTAGAGTCATTTTAATGCCTGAAATTGGTCGAAATAGAAGCTTCTAGTAGGAGAAAAAGTCTGTAAAAATGGCAATTTTGGTCACATTGAGGCTTTAAAAAGTAGTTATTCAACATGAGGCACAATCCAAATGACATTTTGAATCAATTTTTCTAAAGTCCAAAAAATCCATTTTCTGATGAAAAACGATGACCCGCGACCTGTCGAAATTTCTCCAGGTGGTCAGAAATGGTAATTTTTTAATGTTTTATTTTTTGACTGTAAATGACTATTGCATGTGAATTATCACTTTTGGAACTAAAATAAGTGTGTTTAGAGTCATTTTAATGCCTGAAATTGTTCGAAATAGAAGCTTCTAGTAGGAGAAAAAGTCTGCAAAAATGGCAATTTTGGTCACATTGAGGCTTTCAAAAGTAGTTATTCAACATGAGGCACAATCCAAATGATATTTTGAATCAATTTTTGTAAAGTCCAAAAAATCCATTTTCTGATGAAAAACGATGACCCGTGACCTGTCGAAATTTCTCCAGATGGTCAGAAATGGTAATTTTTTAATGTTTAATTTTTTGACTGTAAATGACTATTGCATGTGAATTATCACTTGTGGAACTAAAATAAGTGTGTTTAGAGTCATTTTAATGCCTGAAGTTGGTCAAAATAGAAGCTTCTAGTAGGAGAAAAAGTCTGTAAAAATGGCAATTTTGGTCACATCGAGGCTTTAAAAAGTAGTTATTCAACATGACGCACAATTCAAATGACATTTTTAATCAATTTGTCTAAAGTCCAAAAATCAATTTTCTGATGAAAAACGATGACCCGTGACCTGTTGAACTTTCTCCAGATGGTCAGAAATGGTCATTTTTTAATGGTTCATTTTTTGACTGTAAATGACTATTGCATGTGAATTATCACTTTTGGAACTAAAATAAGTGTGTTTAGAGTCCTTTTAATGCCTGAAATTGTTTGAAATAGAAGCTTCTAGTAGGAGAAAAAGTCTGTAAAAATGGCAATTTTGCTCACATTGAGGCTTTAAAAAGTAGTTATTCAACATGAGGCACAATCCAAATGATATTGTGAATCAATTTTTCTAAAGTCCAAAAAATCCATTTTCTGATGAAAAACGATGACCAGTGACCTGTCGAAATTTCTCCAGATGGTCAGAAATGGTAACTTTTTAATGTTTAATTTTTTGACTGTAAATGACTATCTCATGTGAATTATCACTTGTGGAACTAAAATAAGTGTGTTTAGAGTCGTTTTAATGCCTGAAATTAGTCATAATAGAAGCTTCTGAGAAGGAGAAAAAGTCTGTAAAAATGGCAATTTTGGTCACATTGAGGCTTTAAAAAGTAGTTATTTAACATGAGGCACAATCCAAATGATATTTTGAATCAATTTTTCTAAAGTCGAAAAAATTAATTTTCTGATGAAAAACGATGACCCGTGACCTGTTGAACTTTCTCCAGATGGTCAGAAATGGTAATTTTTTAATGTTTAATTTTTTGACTGTAAATGACTATTGCATGTGAATTCTCACTTTTGGAACTAAAATAAGTGTGTTTAGAGTCATTTTAATGCCTGAAAATGGTCGAAATAGAAGCTTCTAGTAGGAGAAAAAGTCTATAAAAATGGCAATTTTGGTCACATTGAGGATTTAAAAAGTAGTTATTCAACATGAGGCACAATCCAAATGACATTTTGAATCAATTTTTCTAAAGTCCAAAAATCAATTTTCTGATGAAAAACGATGACCCGTGACCTGTTGAACTTTCTCCAGATGGTCAGAAATGGTAATTTTTTAATGTTTTATTTTTTGACTGTAAATGACTATTGCATATGAATTATCACTTTTGGAACTAAAATAAGTGTGTTTAGAGTCATTTTAATGCCTGAAAATGGTCGAAATAGAAGCTTCTAGTAGGAGAAAAAGTCTATAAAAATGGCAATTTTGGTCACATTGAGGCTTTAAAAAGTAGTTATTCAACATGAGGCACAATCCAAATGACATTTTGAATCAATTTTTCTAAAGTCCAAAAAATCCATTTTCTGATGAAAAACGATGACCCGCGACCTGTCGAAATTTCTCCAGGTGGTCAGAAATGGTAATTTTTTAATGTTTTATTTTTTGACTGTAAATGACTATTGCATGTGAATTATCACTTTTGGAACTAAAATAAGTGTGTTTAGAGTCATTTTAATGCCTGAAATTGTTCGAAATAGAAGCTTCTAGTAGGAGAAAAAGTCTGCAAAAATGGCAATTTTGGTCACATTGAGGCTTTCAAAAGTAATTATTCAACATGAGGCACAATCCAAATGATATTTTGAATCAATTTTTGTAAAGTCCAAAAAATCCATTTTCTGATGAAAAACGATGACCCGTGACCTGTCGAAATTTCTCCAGATGGTCAGAAATGATAATTTTTTAATGTTTAATTTTTTGACTGTAAATGACTATCTCATGTGAAATATCACTTGTGGAACTAAAATAAGTGTGTTTAGAGTCGTTTTAATGCCTGAAATTAGTCATAATAGAAGCTTCTGAGAAGGAGAAAAAGTCTGTAAAAATGGCAATTTTGGTCACATTGAGGCTTTAAAAAGTAGTTATTCAACATGAGGCACAATCCAAATGATATTTTGAATCAATTTTTCTAAAGTCCAAAAAATCCATTTTCTGATGAAAAACGATGACCCTTGACCTGTCGAAATTTCTCCAGATGGTCAGAAATGGAAATTTTTTAATGTTTAATTTTTTGACTGTAAATGACTATGGCATGTGAATTATCACTTGTGGAACTAAAATAAGTGTGTTTAGAGTCGTTTTAATGCCTGAAATTAGTCATAATAGAAGCTTCTGAGAAGGAGAAAAAGTCTGTAAAAATGGCAATTTTGGTCACATTGAGGCTTTAAAAAGTAGTTATTCAACATGAGGCACAATCCAAATGATATTTTGAATCAATTTTTCTAAAGTCGAAAAAATTAATTTTCTGATGAAAAACGATGACCTGTGACCTGTTGAACTTTCTCCAGATGGTCAGAAATGGTAATTTTTTAATGTTTAATTTTTTGACTGTAAATGACTATTGCATGTGAATTATCACTTTTGGAACTAAAATAAGTGTGTTTAGAGTCATTTTAATGCCTGAAGTTGGTCAAAATAGAAGCTTCTAGTAGGAGAAAAAGTCTGTAAAAATGGCAATTTTGGTCACATCGAGGCTTTAAAAAGTAGTTATTCAACATGAGGCACAATTCAAATGACATTTTTAATCAATTTGTCTAAAGTCCAAAAATCAATTTTCTGATGAAAAACGATGACCCGTGACCTGTTGAACTTTCTCCAGATGGTCAGAAATGGTCATTTTTTAATGGTTCATTTTTTGACTGTAAATGACTATTGCATGTGAATTATCACTTTTGGAACTAAAATAAGTGTGTTTAGAGTCCTTTTAATGCCTGAAATTGTTTGAAATAGAAGCTTCTAGTAGGAGAAAAAGTCTGTAAAAATGGCAATTTTGCTCACATTGAGGCTTTAAAAAGTAGTTATTCAACATGAGGCACAATCCAAATGATATTGTGAATCAATTTTTCTAAAGTCCAAAAAATCCATTTTCTGATGAAAAACGATGACCAGTGACCTGTCGAAATTTCTCCAGATGGTCAGAAATGGTAACTTTTTAATGTTTAATTTTTTGACTGTAAATGACTTTCTCATGTGAATTATCACTTGTGGAACTAAAATAAGTGTATTTAGAGTCGTTTTAATGCCTGAAATTAGTCATAATAGAAGCTTCTGAGAAGGAGAAAAAGTCTGTAAAAATGGCAATTTTGGTCACATTGAGGCTTTAAAAAGTAGTTATTTAACATGAGGCACAATCCAAATGATATTTTGAATCAATTTTTCTAAAGTCGAAAAAATTAATTTTCTGATGAAAAACGATGACCCGTGACCTGTTGAACTTTCTCCAGATGGTCAGAAATGGTAATTTTTTAATGTTTAATTTTTTGACTGTAAATGACTATTGCATGTGAATTCTCACTTTTGGAACTAAAATAAGTGTGTTTAGAGTCATTTTAATGCCTGAAAATGGTCGAAATAGAAGCTTCTAGTAGGAGAAAAAGTCTATAAAAATGGCAATTTTGGTCACATTGAGGCTTTAAAAAGTAGTTATTCAACATGAGGCACAATCCAAATGACATTTTGAATCAATTTTTCTAAAGTCCAAAAATCAATTTTCTGATGAAAAACGATGACCCGTGACCTGTTGAACTTTCTCCAGATGGTCAGAAATGGTAATTTTTTAATGTTTTATTTTTTGACTGTAAATGACTATTGCATATGAATTATCACTTTTGGAACTAAAATAAGTGTGTTTAGAGTCATTTTAATGCCTGAAAATGGTCGAAATAGAAGCTTCTAGTAGGAGAAAAAGTCTATAAAAATGGCAATTTTGGTCACATTGAGGCTTTAAAAAGTAGTTATTCAACATGAGGCACAATCCAAATGACATTTTGAATCAATTTTTCTAAAGTCCAAAAAATCCATTTTCTGATGAAAAACGATGACCCGCGACCTGTCGAAATTTCTCCAGGTGGTCAGAAATGGTAATTTTTTAATGTTTTATTTTTTGACTGTAAATGACTATTGCATGTGAATTATCACTTTTGGAACTAAAATAAGTGTGTTTAGAGTCATTTTAATGCCTGAAATTGTTCGAAATAGAAGCTTCTAGTAGGAGAAAAAGTCTGCAAAAATGGCAATTTTGGTCACATTGAGGCTTTCAAAAGTAATTATTCAACATGAGGCACAATCCAAATGATATTTTGAATCAATTTTTGTAAAGTCCAAAAAATCCATTTTCTGATGAAAAACGATGACCCGTGACCTGTCGAAATTTCTCCAGATGGTCAGAAATGATAATTTTTTAATGTTTAATTTTTTGACTGTAAATGACTATCTCATGTGAAATATCACTTGTGGAACTAAAATAAGTGTGTTTAGAGTCGTTTTAATGCCTGAAATTAGTCATAATAGAAGCTTCTGAGAAGGAGAAAAAGTCTGTAAAAATGGCAATTTTGGTCACATTGAGGCTTTAAAAAGTAGTTATTCAACATGAGGCACAATCCAAATGATATTTTGAATCAATTTTTCTAAAGTCCAAAAAATCCATTTTCTGATGAAAAACGATGACCCTTGACCTGTCGAAATTTCTCCAGATGGTCAGAAATGGAAATTTTTTAATGTTTAATTTTTTGACTGTAAATGACTATGGCATGTGAATTATCACTTGTGGAACTAAAATAAGTGTGTTTAGAGTCGTTTTAATGCCTGAAATTAGTCATAATAGAAGCTTCTGAGAAGGAGAAAAAGTCTGTAAAAATGGCAATTTTGGTCACATTGAGGCTTTAAAAAGTAGTTATTCAACATGAGGCACAATCCAAATGATATTTTGAATCAATTTTTCTAAAGTCGAAAAAATTAATTTTCTGATGAAAAACGATGACCTGTGACCTGTTGAACTTTCTCCAGATGGTCAGAAATGGTAATTTTTTAATGTTTAATTTTTTGACTGTAAATGACTATTGCATGTGAATTATCACTTTTGGAACTAAAATAAGTGTGTTTAGAGTCATTTTAATGCCTGAAGTTGGTCAAAATAGAAGCTTCTAGTAGGAGAAAAAGTCTGTAAAAATGGCAATTTTGGTCACATCGAGGCTTTAAAAAGTAGTTATTCAACATGAGGCACAATTCAAATGACATTTTTAATCAATTTGTCTAAAGTCCAAAAATCAATTTTCTGATGAAAAACGATGACCCGTGACCTGTTGAACTTTCTCCAGATGGTCAGAAATGGTCATTTTTTAATGGTTCATTTTTTGACTGTAAATGACTATTGCATGTGAATTATCACTTTTGGAACTAAAATAAGTGTGTTTAGAGTCCTTTTAATGCCTGAAATTGTTTGAAATAGAAGCTTCTAGTAGGAGAAAAAGTCTGTAAAAATGGCAATTTTGCTCACATTGAGGCTTTAAAAAGTAGTTATTCAACATGAGGCACAATCCAAATGATATTGTGAATCAATTTTTCTAAAGTCCAAAAAATCCATTTTCTGATGAAAAACGATGACCAGTGACCTGTCGAAATTTCTCCAGATGGTCAGAAATGGTAACTTTTTAATGTTTAATTTTTTGACTGTAAATGACTTTCTCATGTGAATTATCACTTGTGGAACTAAAATAAGTGTGTTTAGAGTCGTTTTAATGCCTGAAATTAGTCATAATAGAAGCTTCTGAGAAGGAGAAAAAGTCTGTAAAAATGGCAATTTTGGTCACATTGAGGCTTTAAAAAGTAGTTATTTAACATGAGGCACAATCCAAATGATATTTTGAATCAATTTTTCTAAAGTCGAAAAAATTAATTTTCTGATGAAAAACGATGACCCGTGACCTGTTGAACTTTCTCCAGATGGTCAGAAATGGTAATTTTTTAATGTTTAATTTTTTGACTGTAAATGACTACTGCATGTGAATTCTCACTTTTGGAACTAAAATAAGTGTGTTTAGAGTCATTTTAATGCCTGAAAATGGTCGAAATAGAAGCTTCTAGTAGGAGAAAAAGTCTATAAAAATGGCAATTTTGGTCACATTGAGGCTTTAAAAAGTAGTTATTCAACATGAGGCACAATCCAAATGACATTTTGAATCAATTTTTCTAAAGTCCAAAAATCAATTTTCTGATGAAAAACGATGACCCGTGACCTGTTGAACTTTCTCCAGATGGTCAGAAATGGTAATTTTTTAATGTTTTATTTTTTGACTGTAAATGACTATTGCATATGAATTATCACTTTTGGAACTAAAATAAGTGTGTTTAGAGTCATTTTAATGCCTGAAAATGGTCGAAATAGAAGCTTCTAGTAGGAGAAAAAGTCTATAAAAATGGCAATTTTGGTCACATTGAGGCTTTAAAAAGTAGTTATTCAACATGAGGCACAATCCAAATGACATTTTGAATCAATTTTTCTAAAGTCCAAAAAATCCATTTTCTGATGAAAAACGATGACCCGCGACCTGTCGAAATTTCTCCAGGTGGTCAGAAATGGTAATTTTTTAATGTTTTATTTTTTGACTGTAAATGACTATTGCATGTGAATTATCACTTTTGGAACTAAAATAAGTGTGTTTAGAGTCATTTTAATGCCTGAAATTGTTCGAAATAGAAGCTTCTAGTAGGAGAAAAAGTCTGCAAAAATGGCAATTTTGGTCACATTGAGGCTTTCAAAAGTAATTATTCAACATGAGGCACAATCCAAATGATATTTTGAATCAATTTTTGTAAAGTCCAAAAAATCCATTTTCTGATGAAAAACGATGACCCGTGACCTGTCGAAATTTCTCCAGATGGTCAGAAATGATAATTTTTTAATGTTTAATTTTTTGACTGTAAATGACTATCTCATGTGAAATATCACTTGTGGAACTAAAATAAGTGTGTTTAGAGTCGTTTTAATGCCTGAAATTAGTCATAATAGAAGCTTCTGAGAAGGAGAAAAAGTCTGTAAAAATGGCAATTTTGGTCACATTGAGGCTTTAAAAAGTAGTTATTCAACATGAGGCACAATCCAAATGATATTTTGAATCAATTTTTCTAAAGTCCAAAAAATCCATTTTCTGATGAAAAACGATGACCCTTGACCTGTCGAAATTTCTCCAGATGGTCAGAAATGGAAATTTTTTAATGTTTAATTTTTTGACTGTAAATGACTATGGCATGTGAATTATCACTTGTGGAACTAAAATAAGTGTGTTTAGAGTCGTTTTAATGCCTGAAATTAGTCATAATAGAAGCTTCTGAGAAGGAGAAAAAGTCTGTAAAAATGGCAATTTTGGTCACATTGAGGCTTTAAAAAGTAGTTATTCAACATGAGGCACAATCCAAATGATATTTTGAATCAATTTTTCTAAAGTCGAAAAAATTAATTTTCTGATGAAAAACGATGACCTGTGACCTGTTGAACTTTCTCCAGATGGTCAGAAATGGTAATTTTTTAATGTTTAATTTTTTGACTGTAAATGACTATTGCATGTGAATTATCACTTTTGGAACTAAAATAAGTGTGTTTAGAGTCATTTTAATGCCTGAAGTTGGTCAAAATAGAAGCTTCTAGTAGGAGAAAAAGTCTGTAAAAATGGCAATTTTGGTCACATCGAGGCTTTAAAAAGTAGTTATTCAACATGAGGCACAATTCAAATGACATTTTTAATCAATTTGTCTAAAGTCCAAAAATCAATTTTCTGATGAAAAACGATGACCCGTGACCTGTTGAACTTTCTCCAGATGGTCAGAAATGGTCATTTTTTAATGGTTCATTTTTTGACTGTAAATGACTATTGCATGTGAATTATCACTTTTGGAACTAAAATAAGTGTGTTTAGAGTCCTTTTAATGCCTGAAATTGTTTGAAATAGAAGCTTCTAGTAGGAGAAAAAGTCTGTAAAAATGGCAATTTTGCTCACATTGAGGCTTTAAAAAGTAGTTATTCAACATGAGGCACAATCCAAATGATATTGTGAATCAATTTTTCTAAAGTCCAAAAAATCCATTTTCTGATGAAAAACGATGACCAGTGACCTGTCGAAATTTCTCCAGATGGTCAGAAATGGTAACTTTTTAATGTTTAATTTTTTGACTGTAAATGACTTTCTCATGTGAATTATCACTTGTGGAACTAAAATAAGTGTGTTTAGAGTCGTTTTAATGCCTGAAATTAGTCATAATAGAAGCTTCTGAGAAGGAGAAAAAGTCTGTAAAAATGGCAATTTTGGTCACATTGAGGCTTTAAAAAGTAGTTATTTAACATGAGGCACAATCCAAATGATATTTTGAATCAATTTTTCTAAAGTCGAAAAAATTAATTTTCTGATGAAAAACGATGACCCGTGACCTGTTGAACTTTCTCCAGATGGTCAGAAATGGTAATTTTTTAATGTTTAATTTTTTGACTGTAAATGACTATTGCATGTGAATTCTCACTTTTGGAACTAAAATAAGTGTGTTTAGAGTCATTTTAATGCCTGAAAATGGTCGAAATAGAAGCTTCTAGTAGGAGAAAAAGTCTATAAAAATGGCAATTTTGGTCACATTGAGGCTTTAAAAAGTAGTTATTCAACATGAGGCACAATCCAAATGACATTTTGAATCAATTTTTCTAAAGTCCAAAAATCAATTTTCTGATGAAAAACGATGACCCGTGACCTGTTGAACTTTCTCCAGATGGTCAGAAATGGTAATTTTTTAATGTTTTATTTTTTGACTGTAAATGACTATTGCATATGAATTATCACTTTTGGAACTAAAATAAGTGTGTTTAGAGTCATTTTAATGCCTGAAAATGGTCGAAATAGAAGCTTCTAGTAGGAGAAAAAGTCTATAAAAATGGCAATTTTGGTCACATTGAGGCTTTAAAAAGTAGTTATTCAACATGAGGCACAATCCAAATGACATTTTGAATCAATTTTTCTAAAGTCCAAAAAATCCATTTTCTGATGAAAAACGATGACCCGCGACCTGTCGAAATTTCTCCAGGTGGTCAGAAATGGTAATTTTTTAATGTTTTATTTTTTGACTGTAAATGACTATTGCATGTGAATTATCACTTTTGGAACTAAAATAAGTGTGTTTAGAGTCATTTTAATGCCTGAAATTGTTCGAAATAGAAGCTTCTAGTAGGAGAAAAAGTCTGTAAAAATGGCAATATTGGTCACATTGAGGCTTTAAAAAGTAGTTATTCAACATGAGGCACAATCCAAATGATATTGTGAATCAATTTTTCTAAAGTCCAAAAAATCAATTTTCTGATGAAAAACGATGACCAGTGACCTGTCGAAATTTCTCCAGATGGTCAGAAATGGTAATTTTTTAATGTTTAATTTTTTGACTGTAAATGACTATCTCATGTGAATTATCACTTGTGGAACTAAAATAAGTGTGTTTAGAGTCGTTTTAATGCCTGAAATTAGTCATAATAGAAGCTTCTGAGAAGGAGAAAAAGTCTGTAAAAATGGCAATTTTGGTCACATTGCGGCTTTAAAAAGTAGTTATTTAACATGAGGCACAATCCAAATGATATTTTGAATCAATTTTTCTAAAGTCGAAAAAATTAATTTTCTGATGAAAAACGATGACCCGTGACCTGTTGAACTTTCTCCAGATGGTCAGAAATGGTAATTTTTTAATGTTACATTTTTTGACTGTAAATGACTATTGCATGTGAATTATCACTTTTGGAACTAAAATAAGTGTGTTTAGAGTCATTTTAATGCCTGAAATTGGTCGAAATAGAAGCTTCTAGTAGGAGAAAAAGTCTGTAAAAATGGCAATTTTGGTCACATTGAGGCTTTAAAAAGTAGTTATTCAACATGAGGCACAATCCAAATGACATTTTGAATCAATTTTTCTAAAGTCCAAAAAATCAATTTTCTGATGAAAAACGATGACCAGTGACCTGTCGAAATTTCTCCAGATGGTCAGAAATGGTAATTTTTTAATGTTTAATTTTTTGACTGTAAATGACTATCTCATGTGAATTATCACTTGTGGAACTAAAATAAGTGTGTTTAGAGTCGTTTTAATGCCTGAAATTAGTCATAATAGAAGCTTCTGAGAAGGAGAAAAAG
This sequence comes from Triturus cristatus, assembly GCF_964204655.1. Classification (NCBI taxonomy): domain Eukaryota; kingdom Metazoa; phylum Chordata; class Amphibia; order Caudata; family Salamandridae; genus Triturus; species Triturus cristatus. Next base: position 137,013,058 of record NC_140588.1, read on the forward strand.
TCTGTAAAAATGGCAATTTTGGTCACATTGCGGCTTTAAAAAGTAGTTATTTAACATGAGGCACAATCCAAATGATATTTTGAATCAATTTTTCTAAAGTCGAAAAAATAATTTTCTGATGAAAAACGATGACCCGTGACCTGTTGAACTTTCTCCAGATGGTCAGAAATGGTAATTTTTTAATGTTACATTTTTTGACTGTAAATGACTATTGCATGTGAATTATCACTTTTGGAACTAAAATAAGTGTGTTTAGAGTCATTTTAATGCCTGAAATTGGTCGAAATAGAAGCTTCTAGTAGGAGAAAAAGTCTGTAAAAATGGCAATTTTGGTCACATTGAGGCTTTAAAAAGTAGTTATTCAACATGAGGCACAATCCAAATGACATTTTGAATCAATTTTTCTAAAGTCCAAAAATCAATTTTCTGATGAAAAACGATGACCCGTGACCTGTTGAACTTTCTCCAGATGGTCAGAAATGGTAATTTTTTAATGTTTTATTTTTTGACTGTAAATGACTATTGCATATGAATTATCACTTTTGGAACTAAAATAAGTGTGTTTAGAGTCATTTTAATGCCTGAAATTGGTCGAAATAGAAGCTTCTAGTAGGAGAAAAAGTCTGTAAAAATGGCAATTTTGGTCACATTGAGGCTTTAAAAAGTAGTTATTCAACATGAGGCACAATCCAAATTATATTTTGAATCAATTTTTCTAAAGTCCAAAAAATCCATTTTCTGATGAAAAACGATGACCCTTGACCTGTCGAAATTTCTCCAGATGGTCAGAAATGGAAATTTTTTAATGTTTAATTTTTTGACTGTAAATGACTATCGCATGTGAATTATCACTTGTGGAACTAAAATAAGTGTGTTTAGAGTCGTTTTAATGCCTGAAATTAGTCATAATAGAAGCTTCTGAGAAGGAGAAAAAGTCTGTAAAAATGGCAATTTTGGTCACATTGAGGCTTTAAAAAGTAGTTATTCAACATGAGGCACAATCCAAATGATATTTTGAATCAATTTTTCTAAAGTCGAAAAAATTAATTTTCTGATGAAAAACGATGACCTGTGACCTGTTGAACTTTCTCCAGATGGTCAGAAATGGTAATTTTTTAATGTTTAATTTTTTGACTGTAAATGACTATTGCATGTGAATTATCACTTTTGGAACTAAAATAAGTGTGTTTAGAGTCATTTTAATGCCTGAAGTTGGTCAAAATAGAAGCTTCTAGTAGGAGAAAAAGTCTGTAAAAATGGCAATTTTGGTCACATCGAGGCTTTAAAAAGTAGTTATTCAACATGAGGCACAATTCAAATGACATTTTTAATCAATTTGTCTAAAGTCCAAAAATCAATTTTCTGATGAAAAACGATGACCCGTGACCTGTTGAACTTTCTCCAGATGGTCAGAAATGGTCATTTTTTAATGGTTCATTTTTTGACTGTAAATGACTATTGCATGTGAATTATCACTTTTGGAACTAAAATAAGTGTGTTTAGAGTCCTTTTAATGCCTGAAATTGTTTGAAATAGAAGCTTCTAGTAGGAGAAAAAGTCTGTAAAAATGGCAATTTTGCTCACATTGAGGCTTTAAAAAGTAGTTATTCAACATGAGGCACAATCCAAATGATATTGTGAATCAATTTTTCTAAAGTCCAAAAAATCCATTTTCTGATGAAAAACGATGACCAGTGACCTGTCGAAATTTCTCCAGATGGTCAGAAATGGTAACTTTTTAATGTTTAATTTTTTGACTGTAAATGACTTTCTCATGTGAATTATCACTTGTGGAACTAAAATAAGTGTGTTTAGAGTCGTTTTAATGCCTGAAATTAGTCATAATAGAAGCTTCTGAGAAGGAGAAAAAGTCTGTAAAAATGGCAATTTTGGTCACATTGAGGCTTTAAAAAGTAGTTATTTAACATGAGGCACAATCCAAATGATATTTTGAATCAATTTTTCTAAAGTCGAAAAAATTAATTTTCTGATGAAAAACGATGACCCGTGACCTGTTGAACTTTCTCCAGATGGTCAGAAATGGTAATTTTTTAATGTTTAATTTTTTGACTGTAAATGACTATTGCATGTGAATTCTCACTTTTGGAACTAAAATAAGTGTGTTTAGAGTCATTTTAATGCCTGAAAATGGTCGAAATAGAAGCTTCTAGTAGGAGAAAAAGTCTATAAAAATGGCAATTTTGGTCACATTGAGGCTTTAAAAAGTAGTTATTCAACATGAGGCACAATCCAAATGACATTTTGAATCAATTTTTCTAAAGTCCAAAAATCAATTTTCTGATGAAAAACGATGACCCGTGACCTGTTGAACTTTCTCCAGATGGTCAGAAATGGTAATTTTTTAATGTTTTATTTTTTGACTGTAAATGACTATTGCATATGAATTATCACTTTTGGAACTAAAATAAGTGTGTTTAGAGTCATTTTAATGCCTGAAAATGGTCGAAATAGAAGCTTCTAGTAGGAGAAAAAGTCTATAAAAATGGCAATTTTGGTCACATTGAGGCTTTAAAAAGTAGTTATTCAACATGAGGCACAATCCAAATGACATTTTGAATCAATTTTTCTAAAGTCCAAAAAATCCATTTTCTGATGAAAAACGATGACCCGCGACCTGTCGAAATTTCTCCAGGTGGTCAGAAATGGTAATTTTTTAATGTTTTATTTTTTGACTGTAAATGACTATTGCATGTGAATTATCACTTTTGGAACTAAAATAAGTGTGTTTAGAGTCATTTTAATGCCTGAAATTGTTCGAAATAGAAGCTTCTAGTAGGAGAAAAAGTCTGTAAAAATGGCAATATTGGTCACATTGAGGCTTTAAAAAGTAGTTATTCAACATGAGGCACAATCCAAATGATATTGTGAATCAATTTTTCTAAAGTCCAAAAAATCAATTTTCTGATGAAAAACGATGACCAGTGACCTGTCGAAATTTCTCCAGATGGTCAGAAATGGTAATTTTTTAATGTTTAATTTTTTGACTGTAAATGACTATCTCATGTGAATTATCACTTGTGGAACTAAAATAAGTGTGTTTAGAGTCGTTTTAATGCCTGAAATTAGTCATAATAGAAGCTTCTGAGAAGGAGAAAAAGTCTGTAAAAATGGCAATTTTGGTCACATTGCGGCTTTAAAAAGTAGTTATTTAACATGAGGCACAATCCAAATGATATTTTGAATCAATTTTTCTAAAGTCGAAAAAATTAATTTTCTGATGAAAAACGATGACCCGTGACCTGTTGAACTTTCTCCAGATGGTCAGAAATGGTAATTTTTTAATGTTACATTTTTTGACTGTAAATGACTATTGCATGTGAATTATCACTTTTGGAACTAAAATAAGTGTGTTTAGAGTCATTTTAATGCCTGAAAATGGTCGAAATAGAAGCTTCTAGTAGGAGAAAAAGTCTATAAAAATGGCAATTTTGGTCACATTGAGGCTTTAAAAAGTAGTTATTCAACATGAGGCACAATCCAAATGACATTTTGAATCAATTTTTCTAAAGTCCAAAAAATCCATTTTCTGATGAAAAACGATGACCCGCGACCTGTCGAAATTTCTCCAGGTGGTCAGAAATGGTAATTTTTTAATGTTTTATTTTTTGACTGTAAATGACTATTGCATGTGAATTATCACTTTTGGAACTAAAATAAGTGTGTTTAGAGTCATTTTAATGCCTGAAATTGTTCGAAATAGAAGCTTCTAGTAGGAGAAAAAGTCTGTAAAAATGGCAATATTGGTCACATTGAGGCTTTAAAAAGTAGTTATTCAACATGAGGCACAATCCAAATGATATTGTGAATCAATTTTTCTAAAGTCCAAAAAATCAATTTTCTGATGAAAAACGATGACCAGTGACCTGTCGAAATTTCTCCAGATGGTCAGAAATGGTAATTTTTTAATGTTTAATTTTTTGACTGTAAATGACTATCTCATGTGAATTATCACTTGTGGAACTAAAATAAGTGTGTTTAGAGTCGTTTTAATGCCTGAAATTAGTCATAATAGAAGCTTCTGAGAAGGAGAAAAAGTCTGTAAAAATGGCAATTTTGGTCACATTGCGGCTTTAAAAAGTAGTTATTTAACATGAGGCACAATCCAAATGATATTTTGAATCAATTTTTCTAAAGTCGAAAAAATTAATTTTCTGATGAAAAACGATGACCCGTGACCTGTTGAACTTTCTCCAGATGGTCAGAAATGGTAATTTTTTAATGTTACATTTTTTGACTGTAAATGACTATTGCATGTGAATTATCACTTTTGGAACTAAAATAAGTGTGTTTAGAGTCATTTTAATGCCTGAAATTGGTCGAAATAGAAGCTTCTAGTAGGAGAAAAAGTCTGTAAAAATGGCAATTTTGGTCACATTGAGGCTTTAAAAAGTAGTTATTCAACATGAGGCACAATCCAAATGACATTTTGAATCAATTTTTCTAAAGTCCAAAAAATCAATTTTCTGATGAAAAACGATGACCAGTGACCTGTCGAAATTTCTCCAGATGGTCAGAAATGGTAATTTTTTAATGTTTAATTTTTTGACTGTAAATGACTATCTCATGTGAATTATCACTTGTGGAACTAAAATAAGTGTGTTTAGAGTCGTTTTAATGCCTGAAATTAGTCATAATAGAAGCTTCTGAGAAGGAGAAAAAGTCTGTAAAAATGGCAATTTTGGTCACATTGCGGCTTTAAAAAGTAGTTATTTAACATGAGGCACAATCCAAATGATATTTTGAATCAATTTTTCTAAAGTCGAAAAAATAATTTTCTGATGAAAAACGATGACCCGTGACCTGTTGAACTTTCTCCAGATGGTCAGAAATGGTAATTTTTTAATGTTACATTTTTTGACTGTAAATGACTATTGCATGTGAATTATCACTTTTGGAACTAAAATAAGTGTGTTTAGAGTCATTTTAATGCCTGAAATTGGTCGAAATAGAAGCTTCTAGTAGGAGAAAAAGTCTGTAAAAATGGCAATTTTGGTCACATTGAGGCTTTAAAAAGTAGTTATTCAACATGAGGCACAATCCAAATGACATTTTGAATCAATTTTTCTAAAGTCCAAAAATCAATTTTCTGATGAAAAACGATGACCCGTGACCTGTTGAACTTTCTCCAGATGGTCAGAAATGGTAATTTTTTAATGTTTTATTTTTTGACTGTAAATGACTATTGCATATGAATTATCACTTTTGGAACTAAAATAAGTGTGTTTAGAGTCATTTTAATGCCTGAAATTGGTCGAAATAGAAGCTTCTAGTAGGAGAAAAAGTCTGTAAAAATGGCAATTTTGGTCACATTGAGGCTTTAAAAAGTAGTTATTCAACATGAGGCACAATCCAAATTATATTTTGAATCAATTTTTCTAAAGTCCAAAAAATCCATTTTCTGATGAAAAACGATGACCCTTGACCTGTCGAAATTTCTCCAGATGGTCAGAAATGGAAATTTTTTAATGTTTAATTTTTTGACTGTAAATGACTATCGCATGTGAATTATCACTTGTGGAACTAAAATAAGTGTGTTTAGAGTCGTTTTAATGCCTGAAATTAGTCATAATAGAAGCTTCTGAGAAGGAGAAAAAGTCTGTAAAAATGGCAATTTTGGTCACATTGAGGCTTTAAAAAGTAGTTATTCAACATGAGGCACAATCCAAATGATATTTTGAATCAATTTTTCTAAAGTCGAAAAAATTAATTTTCTGATGAAAAACGATGACCTGTGACCTGTTGAACTTTCTCCAGATGGTCAGAAATGGTAATTTTTTAATGTTTAATTTTTTGACTGTAAATGACTATTGCATGTGAATTATCACTTTTGGAACTAAAATAAGTGTGTTTAGAGTCATTTTAATGCCTGAAATTGGTCGAAATAGAAGCTTCTAGTAGGAGAAAAAGTCTGTAAAAATGGCAATTTTGGTCACATTGAGGCTTTAAAAAGTAGTTATTCAACATGAGGCACAATCCAAATGACATTTTGAATCAATTTTTCTAAAGTCCAAAAAATCCATTTGATGATGAAAAACGATGACCCGCGACCTGTCGAAATTTCTCCAGATGGTCAGAAATGGTAATTTTTTAATGTTTAAGTTTTTTGACTGTAAATGACTATTGCATGTGAATTATCACTTGTGGAACTAAAAAAAGTGTGTTTAGAGTCATTTTAATGCCTGAAGTTGGTCAAAATAGAAGCTTCTAGTAGGAGAAAAAGTCTGTAAAAATGGCAATTTTGGTCACATCGAGGCTTTAAAAAGTAGTTATTCAACATGAGGCACAATTCAAATGACATTTTTAATCAATTTGTCTAAAGTCCAAAAATCAATTTTCTGATGAAAAACGATGACCCGTGACCTGTTGAACTTTCTCCAGATGGTCAGAAATGGTAATTTTTTAATGTTTTATTTTTTGACTGTAAATGACTATTGAATATGAATTATCACTTTTGGAACTAAAATAAGTGTGTTTAGAGTCATTTTAATGCCTGAAAATGGTCGAAATAGAAGCTTCTAGTAGGAGAAAAAGTCTATAAAAATGGCAATTTGGTCACATTGAGGCTTTAAAAAGTAGTTATTCAACATGAGGCACAATCCAAATGACATTTTGAATCAATTTTTCTAAAGTCCAAAAAATCCATTTTCTGATGAAAAACGATGACCCGCGACCTGTCGAAATTTCTCCAGGTGGTCAGAAATGGTAATTTTTTAATGTTTTATTTTTTGACTGTAAATGACTATTGCATGTGAATTATCACTTTTGGAACTAAAATAAGTGTGTTTAGAGTCATTTTAATGCCTGAAATTGTTCGAAATAGAAGCTTCTAGTAGGAGAAAAAGTCTGCAAAAATGGCAATTTTGGTCACATTGAGGCTTTCAAAAGTAGTTATTCAACATGATGCACAATCCAAATGATATTTTGAATCAATTTTTCTAAAGTCGAAAAAATTAATTTCCTGATGAAAAACGATGACCCGTGACCTGTTGAACTTTCTCCAGATGGTCAGAAATGGTAATTTTTTAATGTTTAATTTTTTGACTGTAAATGACTATTGCATGTGAATTATCACTTTTGGAACTAAAATAAGTGTGTTTAGAGTCATTTTAATGCCTGAAATTGGTCGAAATAGAATCTTCTAGTAGGAGAAAAAGTCTGTAAAAATGGCAATTTTGGTCACATTGAGGCTTTAAAAAGTAGTTATTCAACATGAGGCACAATCCAAATGATATTGTGAATCAATTTTTCTAAAGTCCAAAAAATCAATTTTCTGATGAAAAACGATGACCAGTGACCTGTCGAAATTTCTCCAGATGGTCAGAAATGATAATTTTTTAATGTTTAATTTTTTGACTGTAAATGACTATCTCATGTGAATTATCACTTGTGGAACTAAAATAAGTGTGTTTAGAGTCGTTTTAATGCCTGAAATTAGTCATAATAGAAGCTTCGGAAAAGGAGAAAAAGTCTGTAAAAATGGCAATTTTGGTCACATTGAGGCTTTAAAAAGTAGTTATTTAACATGAGGCACAATCCAAATGATATTTTGAATCAATTTTTCTAAAGTCGAAAAAATTAATTTCCTGATGAAAAACGATGACCCGTGACCTGTTGAACTTTCTCCAGATGGTCAGAAATGGTAATTTTTTAATGTTTAATTTTTTTACTGTAAATGACTATTGCATGTGAATTATCACTTTTGGAACTAAAATAAGTGTGTTTAAGTCATTTTAATGCCTGAAATTGGTCGAAATAGAAGCTTCTAGTAGGAGAAAAAGTGTGTAAAAATGGCAATTTTGGTCACATTGAGGCTTTAAAAAGTAGTTATTCAACATGAGGCACAATCCAAATGACATTTTGAATCAATTTTTCTGAAGTCCAAAAATCAATTTTCTGATGAAAAACGATGACCCGTGACCTGTTGAACTTTCTCCAGATGGTCAGAAATGGTAATTTTTTAATGTTTAATTTTTTGACTGTAAATGACTATTGCATATGAATTATCACTTTTGGAACTAAAATAAGTGTGTTTAGAGTCATTTTAATGCCTGAAAATGGTCGAAATAGAAGCTTCTAGTAGGAGAAAAAGTCTATAAAAATGGCAATTTTGGTCACATTGAGGCTTTAAAAAGTAGTTATTCAACATGAGGCACAATCCAAATGACATTTTGAATCAATTTTTCTAAAGTCCAAAAAATTCATTTTCTGATGAAAAACGATGACCCGCGACCTGTCGAAATTTCTCCAGGTGGTCAGAAATGGTAATTTTTTAATGTTTTATTTTTTGACTGTAAATGACTATTGCATGTGAATTATCACTTTTGGAACTAAAATAAGTGTGTTTAGAGTCATTTTAATGCCTGAAATTGTTCGAAATAGAAGCTTCTAGTAGGAGAAAAAGTCTGCAAAAATGGCAATTTTGGTCACATTGAGGCTTTCAAAAGTAATTATTCAACATGAGGCACAATCCAAATGATATTTTGAATCAATTTTTGTAAAGTCCAAAAAATCAATTTTCTGATGAAAAACGATGACCCGTGACCTGTTGAACTTTCTCCAGATGGTCAGAAATGGTCATTTTTTAATGGTTCATTTTTTGACTGTAAATGACTATTGCATGTGAATTATCACTTTTGGAACTAAAATAAGTGTGTTTAGAGTCATTTTAATGCCTGAAATTGTTCGAAATAGAAGCTTCTAGTAGGAGAAAAAGTCTGCAAAAATGGCAATTTTGGTCACATTGAGGCTTTCAAAAGTAGTTATTCAACATGATGCACAATCCAAATGATATTTTGAATCAATTTTAGTAAAGTCCAAAAAATCCATTTTCTGATGAAAAACGATGACCCGTGACCTGTCGAAATTTCTCCAGATGGTCAGAAATGGTAATTTTTTAATGTTTAATTTTTTGACTGTAAATGACTATTGCATGTTAATTATCACTTTAGGAACTAAAATAAGTGTGTTTAGAGTCATTTTAATGCCTGAAATTGGTCAAAATAGAAGCTTCTAGTAGGAGAAAAAGTCTGTAAAAATGGCAATATTGGTCACATTGAGGCTTTAAAAAGTAGTTTTTAACATGAGGCACAATCCAAATGACTTTTTGAATCAATTTTTCGAAAGCCAAAAAAATCCATTTTCTGATGAAAAACGATGACCTGCGACCTGTCGAAATTTCTCCAGATGGTCAGAAATGGTAATTTTTTAATGGTTCATTTTTTGACTGTAAATGACTATTGCATGTGAATTATCACTTTTGGAACTAAAATAAGTGTGTTTAGAGTCCTTTTAATGCCTGAAATTGTTTGAAATAGAAGCTTCTAGTAGGAGAAAAAGTCTGTAAAAATGGCAATTTTGGTCACATTGAGGCTTTAAAAAGTAGTTATTCAACATGAGGCACAATCCAAATGATATTGTGAATCAATTTTTCTAAAGTCCAAAAAATCAATTTTCTGATGAAAAACGATGACCAGTGACCTGTCGAAATTTCTCCAGATGGTCAGAAATGATAATTTTTTAATGTTTAATTTTTTGACTGTAAATTACTATCTCATGTGAATTATCACTTGTGGAACTAAAATAAGTGTGTTTAGAGTCGTTTTAATGCCTGAAATTAGTCATAATAGAAGCTTCTGAGAAGGAGAAAAAGTCTGTAAAAATGGCAATTTTGGTCACATTGAGGCTTTAAAAAGTAGTTATTTAACATGAGGCACAATCCAAATGATATTTTGAATCAATTTTTCTAAAGTCGAAAAAATTAATTTCCTGATGAAAAACGATGACCCGTGACCTGTTGAACTTTCTCCAGATGGTCAGAAATGGTAATTTTTTAATGTTTAATTTTTTGACTGTAAATGACTATTGCATGTGAATTATCACTTTTGGAACTAAAATAAGTGTGTTTAGAGTCATTTTAATGCCTGAAATTGGTCGAAATAGAAGCTTCTAGTAGGAGAAAAAGTCTGTAAAAATGGCAATTTTGGTCACATTGAGGCTTTAAAAAGTAGTTATTCAACATGAGGCACAATCCAAATGACATTTTGAATCAATTTTTCTAAAGTCCAAAAAATCCATTTTCTGATGAAAAACGATGACCCGCGACCTGTCGAAATTTCTCCAGGTGGTCAGAAATGGTAATTTTTTAATGTTTTATTTTTTGACTGTAAATGACTATTGCATGTGAATTATCACTTTTGGAACTAAAATAAGTGTGTTTAGAGTCATTTTAATGCCTGAAATTGTTCGAAATAGAAGCTTCTAGTAGGAGAAAAAGTCTGCAAAAATGGCAATTTTGGTCACATTGAGGCTTTCAAAAGTAGTTATTCAACATGAGGCACAATCCAAATGATATTTTGAATCAATTTTTGTAAAGTCCAAAAAATCAATTTTCTGATGAAAAACGATGACCCGTGACCTGTCGAAATTTCTCCAGATGGTCAGAAATGGTAATTTTTTAATGTTTAATTTTTTGACTGTAAATGAATATTGCATGTTAATTATCACTTTTGGAACTAAAATAAGTGTGTTTAGAGTCATTTTAATGCCTGAAATTGGTCAAAATAGAAGCTTCTAGTAGGAGAAAAAGTCTTTAAAAATGGCAATATTGGTCACATTGAGGCTTTAAAAAGTAGTTATTCAACATGAGGCACAATCCAAATGACATTTTTAATCAATTTTTCGAAAGCCAAAAAAATCCATTTTCTGATGAAAAACGATGACCTGCGACCTGTCGAAATTTCTCCAGATGGTCAGAAATGGTAATTTTTTAATGGTTCATTTTTTGACTGTAAATGACTATTGCATGTGAATTATCACTTTTGGAACTAAAATAAGTGTGTTTAGAGTACCTTTAATGCCTGAAATTGTTTGAAATAGAAGCTTCTAGTAGGAGAAAAAGTCTGTAAAAATGGCAATTTTGGTCACATTGAGGCTTTAAAAAGTAGTTATTCAACATGAGGCACAATCCAAATGATATTGTGAATCAATTTTTCTAAAGTCCAAAAAATCAATTTTCTGATGAAAAACGATGACCAGTGACCTGTCGAAATTTCTCCAGATGGTCAGAAATGGTAATTTTTTAATGTTTAATTTTTTGACTGTAAATGACTATCTCATGTGAATTATCACTTGTGGAACTAAAATAAGTGTGTTTAGAGTCGTTTTAATGCCTGAAATTAGTCATAATAGAAGCTTCTGAGAAGGAGAAAAAGTCTGTAAAAATGGCAATTTTGGTCACATTGAGCCTTTAAAAAGTAGTTATTTAACATGAGGCACAATCCAAATGATATTTTGAATCAATTTTTCTAGTCGAAAAAATTAATTTTCTGATGAAAAACGATGACCCGTGACCTGTTGAACTTTCTCCAGATGGTCAGAAATGGTAATTTTTTAATGTTAAATTTTTTGACTGTAAATGACTATTGCATGTGAATTATCACTTTTGGAACTAAAATAAGTGTGTTTAGAGTCATTTTAATGCCTGAAATTGGTCGAAATAGAAGCTTCTAGTAGGAGAAAAAGTCTGTAAAAATGGCAATTTTGGTCACATTGAGGCTTTAAAAAGTAGTTATTCAACATGAGGCACAATCCAAATGACATTTTGAATCAATTTTTCTAAAGTCCAAAAAATCCATTTTCTGATGAAAAACGATGACCCGCGACCTGTCGAAATTTCTCCAGGTGGTCAGAAATGGTAATTTTTTAATGTTTTATTTTTTGACTGTAAATGACTATTGCATGTGAATTATCACTTTTGGAACTAAAATAAGTGTGTTTAGAGTCATTTTAATGCCTGAAATTGTTCGAAATAGAAGCTTCTAGTAGGAGAAAAAGTCTGCAAAAATGGCAATTTTGGTCACATTGAGGCTTTCAAAAGTAGTTATTCAACATGAGGCACAATCCAAATGATATTTTGAATCAATTTTTGTAAAGTCCAAAAAATCCATTTTCTGATGAAAAACGATGACCCGTGACCTGTCGAAATTTCTCCAGATGGTCAGAAATGGTAATTTTTTAATGTTTAATTTTTTGACTGTAAATGACTATTGCATGTGAATTATCACTTGTGGAACTAAAATAAGTGTGTTTAGAGTCATTTTAATGCCTGAAGTTGGTCAAAATAGAAGCTTCTGGTAGGAGAAAAAGTCTGTAAAAATGGCAATTTTGGTCACATCGAGGCTTTAAAAAGTAGTTATTCAACATGAGGCACAATTCAAATGACATTTTTAATCAATTTGTCTAAAGTCCAAAAATCAATTTTCTGATGAAAAACGATGACCCGTGACCTGTTGAACTTTCTCCAGATGGTCAGAAATGGTCATTTTTTAATGGTTCATTTTTTGACTGTAAATGACTATTGCATGTGAATTATCACTTTTGGAACTAAAATAAGTGTGTTTAGAGTCCTTTTAATGCCTGAAATTGTTTGAAATAGAAGCTTCTAGTAGGAGAAAAAGTCTGTAAAAATGGCAATTTTGCTCACATTGAGGCTTTAAAAAGTAGTTATTCAACATGAGGCACAATCCAAATGATATTGTGAATCAATTTTTCTAAAGTCCAAAAAATCCATTTTCTGATGAAAAACGATGACCAGTGACCTGTCGAAATTTCTCCAGATGGTCAGAAATGGTAACTTTTTAATGTTTAATTTTTTGACTGTAAATGACTATCTCATGTGAATTATCACTTGTGGAACTAAAATAAGTGTGTTTAGAGTCGTTTTAATGCCTGAAATTAGTCATAATAGAAGCTTCTGAGAAGGAGAAAAAGTCTGTAAAAATGGCAATTTTGGTCACATTGAGGCTTTAAAAAGTAGTTATTTAACATGAGGCACAATCCAAATGATATTTTGAATCAATTTTTCTAAAGTCGAAAAAATTAATTTTCTGATGAAAAACGATGACCCGTGACCTGTTGAACTTTCTCCAGATGGTCAGAAATGGTAATTTTTTAATGTTTAATTTTTTGACTGTAAATGACTATTGCATGTGAATTCTCACTTTTGGAACTAAAATAAGTGTGTTTAGAGTCATTTTAATGCCTGAAAATGGTCGAAATAGAAGCTTCTAGTAGGAGAAAAAGTCTATAAAAATGGCAATTTTGGTCACATTGAGGCTTTAAAAAGTAGTTATTCAACATGAGGCACAATCCAAATGACATTTTGAATCAATTTTTCTAAAGTCCAAAAAATCCATTTTCTGATGAAAAACGATGACCCGCGACCTGTCGAAATTTCTCCAGGTGGTCAGAAATGGTAATTTTTTAATGTTTTATTTTTTGACTGTAAATGACTATTGCATGTGAATTATCACTTTTGGAACTAAAATAAGTGTGTTTAGAGTCATTTTAATGCCTGAAATTGTTCGAAATAGAAGCTTCTAGTAGGAGAAAAAGTCTGCAAAAATGGCAATTTTGGTCACATTGAGGCTTTCAAAAGTAGTTATTCAACATGAGGCACAATCCAAATGATATTTTGAATCAATTTTTGTAAAGTCCAAAAAATCAATTTTCTGATGAAAAACGATGACCCGTGACCTGTCGAAATTTCTCCAGATGGTCAGAAATGGTAATTTTTTAATGGTTCATTTTTTGACTGTAAATGACTATTGCATGTGAATTATCACTTTTGGAACTAAAATAAGTGTGTTTAGAGTACCTTTAATGCCTGAAATTGTTTGAAATAGAAGCTTCTAGTAGGAGAAAAAGTCTGTAAAAATGGCAATTTTGGTCACATTGAGGCTTTAAAAAGTAGTTATTCAACATGAGGCACAATCCAAATGATATTGTGAATCAATTTTTCTAAAGTCCAAAAAATCAATTTTCTGATGAAAAACGATGACCAGTGACCTGTCGAAATTTCTCCAGATGGTCAGAAATGGTAATTTTTTAATGTTTAATTTTTTGACTGTAAATGACTATCTCATGTGAATTATCACTTGTGGAACTAAAATAAGTGTGTTTAGAGTCGTTTTAATGCCTGAAATTAGTCATAATAGAAGCTTCTGAGAAGGAGAAAAAGTCTGTAAAAATGGCAATTTTGGTCACATTGAGCCTTTAAAAAGTAGTTATTTAACATGAGGCACAATCCAAATGATATTTTGAATCAATTTTTCTAGTCGAAAAAATTAATTTTCTGATGAAAAACGATGACCCGTGACCTGTTGAACTTTCTCCAGATGGTCAGAAATGGTAATTTTTTAATGTTAAATTTTTTGACTGTAAATGACTATTGCATGTGAATTATCACTTTTGGAACTAAAATAAGTGTGTTTAGAGTCATTTTAATGCCTGAAATTGGTCGAAATAGAAGCTTCTAGTAGGAGAAAAAGTCTGTAAAAATGGCAATTTTGGTCACATTGAGGCTTTAAAAAGTAGTTATTCAACATGAGGCACAATCCAAATGACATTTTGAATCAATTTTTCTAAAGTCCAAAAAATCCATTTTCTGATGAAAAACGATGACCCGCGACCTGTCGAAATTTCTCCAGGTGGTCAGAAATGGTAATTTTTTAATGTTTTATTTTTTGACTGTAAATGACTATTGCATGTGAATTATCACTTTTGGAACTAAAATAAGTGTGTTTAGAGTCATTTTAATGCCTGAAATTGTTCGAAATAGAAGCTTCTAGTAGGAGAAAAAGTCTGCAAAAATGGCAATTTTGGTCACATTGAGGCTTTCAAAAGTAGTTATTCAACATGAGGCACAATCCAAATGATATTTTGAATCAATTTTTGTAAAGTCCAAAAAATCCATTTTCTGATGAAAAACGATGACCCGTGACCTGTCGAAATTTCTCCAGATGGTCAGAAATGGTAATTTTTTAATGTTTAATTTTTTGACTGTAAATGACTATTGCATGTGAATTATCACTTGTGGAACTAAAATAAGTGTGTTTAGAGTCATTTTAATGCCTGAAGTTGGTCAAAATAGAAGCTTCTAGTAGGAGAAAAAGTCTGTAAAAATGGCAATTTTGGTCACATCGAGGCTTTAAAAAGTAGTTATTCAACATGACGCACAATTCAAATGACATTTTTAATCAATTTGTCTAAAGTCCAAAAATCAATTTTCTGATGAAAAACGATGACCCGTGACCTGTTGAACTTTCTCCAGATGGTCAGAAATGGTCATTTTTTAATGGTTCATTTTTTGACTGTAAATGACTATTGCATGTGAATTATCACTTTTGGAACTAAAATAAGTGTGTTTAGAGTCCTTTTAATGCCTGAAATTGTTTGAAATAGAAGCTTCTAGTAGGAGAAAAAGTCTGTAAAAATGGCAATTTTGCTCACATTGAGGCTTTAAAAAGTAGTTATTCAACATGAGGCACAATCCAAATGATATTGTGAATCAATTTTTCTAAAGTCCAAAAAATCCATTTTCTGATGAAAAACGATGACCAGTGACCTGTCGAAATTTCTCCAGATGGTCAGAAATGGTAACTTTTTAATGTTTAATTTTTTGACTGTAAATGACTATCTCATGTGAATTATCACTTGTGGAACTAAAATAAGTGTGTTTAGAGTCGTTTTAATGCCTGAAATTAGTCATAATAGAAGCTTCTGAGAAGGAGAAAAAGTCTGTAAAAATGGCAATTTTGGTCACATTGAGGCTTTAAAAAGTAGTTATTTAACATGAGGCACAATCCAAATGATATTTTGAATCAATTTTTCTAAAGTCGAAAAAATTAATTTTCTGATGAAAAACGATGACCCGTGACCTGTTGAACTTTCTCCAGATGGTCAGAAATGGTAATTTTTTAATGTTTAATTTTTTGACTGTAAATGACTATTGCATGTGAATTCTCACTTTTGGAACTAAAATAAGTGTGTTTAGAGTCATTTTAATGCCTGAAAATGGTCGAAATAGAAGCTTCTAGTAGGAGAAAAAGTCTATAAAAATGGCAATTTTGGTCACATTGAGGATTTAAAAAGTAGTTATTCAACATGAGGCACAATCCAAATGACATTTTGAATCAATTTTTCTAAAGTCCAAAAATCAATTTTCTGATGAAAAACGATGACCCGTGACCTGTTGAACTTTCTCCAGATGGTCAGAAATGGTAATTTTTTAATGTTTTATTTTTTGACTGTAAATGACTATTGCATATGAATTATCACTTTTGGAACTAAAATAAGTGTGTTTAGAGTCATTTTAATGCCTGAAAATGGTCGAAATAGAAGCTTCTAGTAGGAGAAAAAGTCTATAAAAATGGCAATTTTGGTCACATTGAGGCTTTAAAAAGTAGTTATTCAACATGAGGCACAATCCAAATGACATTTTGAATCAATTTTTCTAAAGTCCAAAAAATCCATTTTCTGATGAAAAACGATGACCCGCGACCTGTCGAAATTTCTCCAGGTGGTCAGAAATGGTAATTTTTTAATGTTTTATTTTTTGACTGTAAATGACTATTGCATGTGAATTATCACTTTTGGAACTAAAATAAGTGTGTTTAGAGTCATTTTAATGCCTGAAATTGTTCGAAATAGAAGCTTCTAGTAGGAGAAAAAGTCTGCAAAAATGGCAATTTTGGTCACATTGAGGCTTTCAAAAGTAATTATTCAACATGAGGCACAATCCAAATGATATTTTGAATCAATTTTTGTAAAGTCCAAAAAATCCATTTTCTGATGAAAAACGATGACCCGTGACCTGTCGAAATTTCTCCAGATGGTCAGAAATGATAATTTTTTAATGTTTAATTTTTTGACTGTAAATGACTATCTCATGTGAAATATCACTTGTGGAACTAAAATAAGTGTGTTTAGAGTCGTTTTAATGCCTGAAATTAGTCATAATAGAAGCTTCTGAGAAGGAGAAAAAGTCTGTAAAAATGGCAATTTTGGTCACATTGAGGCTTTAAAAAGTAGTTATTCAACATGAGGCACAATCCAAATGATATTTTGAATCAATTTTTCTAAAGTCCAAAAAATCCATTTTCTGATGAAAAACGATGACCCTTGACCTGTCGAAATTTCTCCAGATGGTCAGAAATGGAAATTTTTTAATGTTTAATTTTTTGACTGTAAATGACTATGGCATGTGAATTATCACTTGTGGAACTAAAATAAGTGTGTTTAGAGTCGTTTTAATGCCTGAAATTAGTCATAATAGAAGCTTCTGAGAAGGAGAAAAAGTCTGTAAAAATGGCAATTTTGGTCACATTGAGGCTTTAAAAAGTAGTTATTCAACATGAGGCACAATCCAAATGATATTTTGAATCAATTTTTCTAAAGTCGAAAAAATTAATTTTCTGATGAAAAACGATGACCTGTGACCTGTTGAACTTTCTCCAGATGGTCAGAAATGGTAATTTTTTAATGTTTAATTTTTTGACTGTAAATGACTATTGCATGTGAATTATCACTTTTGGAACTAAAATAAGTGTGTTTAGAGTCATTTTAATGCCTGAAGTTGGTCAAAATAGAAGCTTCTAGTAGGAGAAAAAGTCTGTAAAAATGGCAATTTTGGTCACATCGAGGCTTTAAAAAGTAGTTATTCAACATGAGGCACAATTCAAATGACATTTTTAATCAATTTGTCTAAAGTCCAAAAATCAATTTTCTGATGAAAAACGATGACCCGTGACCTGTTGAACTTTCTCCAGATGGTCAGAAATGGTCATTTTTTAATGGTTCATTTTTTGACTGTAAATGACTATTGCATGTGAATTATCACTTTTGGAACTAAAATAAGTGTGTTTAGAGTCCTTTTAATGCCTGAAATTGTTTGAAATAGAAGCTTCTAGTAGGAGAAAAAGTCTGTAAAAATGGCAATTTTGCTCACATTGAGGCTTTAAAAAGTAGTTATTCAACATGAGGCACAATCCAAATGATATTGTGAATCAATTTTTCTAAAGTCCAAAAAATCCATTTTCTGATGAAAAACGATGACCAGTGACCTGTCGAAATTTCTCCAGATGGTCAGAAATGGTAACTTTTTAATGTTTAATTTTTTGACTGTAAATGACTTTCTCATGTGAATTATCACTTGTGGAACTAAAATAAGTGTATTTAGAGTCGTTTTAATGCCTGAAATTAGTCATAATAGAAGCTTCTGAGAAGGAGAAAAAGTCTGTAAAAATGGCAATTTTGGTCACATTGAGGCTTTAAAAAGTAGTTATTTAACATGAGGCACAATCCAAATGATATTTTGAATCAATTTTTCTAAAGTCGAAAAAATTAATTTTCTGATGAAAAACGATGACCCGTGACCTGTTGAACTTTCTCCAGATGGTCAGAAATGGTAATTTTTTAATGTTTAATTTTTTGACTGTAAATGACTATTGCATGTGAATTCTCACTTTTGGAACTAAAATAAGTGTGTTTAGAGTCATTTTAATGCCTGAAAATGGTCGAAATAGAAGCTTCTAGTAGGAGAAAAAGTCTATAAAAATGGCAATTTTGGTCACATTGAGGCTTTAAAAAGTAGTTATTCAACATGAGGCACAATCCAAATGACATTTTGAATCAATTTTTCTAAAGTCCAAAAATCAATTTTCTGATGAAAAACGATGACCCGTGACCTGTTGAACTTTCTCCAGATGGTCAGAAATGGTAATTTTTTAATGTTTTATTTTTTGACTGTAAATGACTATTGCATATGAATTATCACTTTTGGAACTAAAATAAGTGTGTTTAGAGTCATTTTAATGCCTGAAAATGGTCGAAATAGAAGCTTCTAGTAGGAGAAAAAGTCTATAAAAATGGCAATTTTGGTCACATTGAGGCTTTAAAAAGTAGTTATTCAACATGAGGCACAATCCAAATGACATTTTGAATCAATTTTTCTAAAGTCCAAAAAATCCATTTTCTGATGAAAAACGATGACCCGCGACCTGTCGAAATTTCTCCAGGTGGTCAGAAATGGTAATTTTTTAATGTTTTATTTTTTGACTGTAAATGACTATTGCATGTGAATTATCACTTTTGGAACTAAAATAAGTGTGTTTAGAGTCATTTTAATGCCTGAAATTGTTCGAAATAGAAGCTTCTAGTAGGAGAAAAAGTCTGCAAAAATGGCAATTTTGGTCACATTGAGGCTTTCAAAAGTAATTATTCAACATGAGGCACAATCCAAATGATATTTTGAATCAATTTTTGTAAAGTCCAAAAAATCCATTTTCTGATGAAAAACGATGACCCGTGACCTGTCGAAATTTCTCCAGATGGTCAGAAATGATAATTTTTTAATGTTTAATTTTTTGACTGTAAATGACTATCTCATGTGAAATATCACTTGTGGAACTAAAATAAGTGTGTTTAGAGTCGTTTTAATGCCTGAAATTAGTCATAATAGAAGCTTCTGAGAAGGAGAAAAAGTCTGTAAAAATGGCAATTTTGGTCACATTGAGGCTTTAAAAAGTAGTTATTCAACATGAGGCACAATCCAAATGATATTTTGAATCAATTTTTCTAAAGTCCAAAAAATCCATTTTCTGATGAAAAACGATGACCCTTGACCTGTCGAAATTTCTCCAGATGGTCAGAAATGGAAATTTTTTAATGTTTAATTTTTTGACTGTAAATGACTATGGCATGTGAATTATCACTTGTGGAACTAAAATAAGTGTGTTTAGAGTCGTTTTAATGCCTGAAATTAGTCATAATAGAAGCTTCTGAGAAGGAGAAAAAGTCTGTAAAAATGGCAATTTTGGTCACATTGAGGCTTTAAAAAGTAGTTATTCAACATGAGGCACAATCCAAATGATATTTTGAATCAATTTTTCTAAAGTCGAAAAAATTAATTTTCTGATGAAAAACGATGACCTGTGACCTGTTGAACTTTCTCCAGATGGTCAGAAATGGTAATTTTTTAATGTTTAATTTTTTGACTGTAAATGACTATTGCATGTGAATTATCACTTTTGGAACTAAAATAAGTGTGTTTAGAGTCATTTTAATGCCTGAAGTTGGTCAAAATAGAAGCTTCTAGTAGGAGAAAAAGTCTGTAAAAATGGCAATTTTGGTCACATCGAGGCTTTAAAAAGTAGTTATTCAACATGAGGCACAATTCAAATGACATTTTTAATCAATTTGTCTAAAGTCCAAAAATCAATTTTCTGATGAAAAACGATGACCCGTGACCTGTTGAACTTTCTCCAGATGGTCAGAAATGGTCATTTTTTAATGGTTCATTTTTTGACTGTAAATGACTATTGCATGTGAATTATCACTTTTGGAACTAAAATAAGTGTGTTTAGAGTCCTTTTAATGCCTGAAATTGTTTGAAATAGAAGCTTCTAGTAGGAGAAAAAGTCTGTAAAAATGGCAATTTTGCTCACATTGAGGCTTTAAAAAGTAGTTATTCAACATGAGGCACAATCCAAATGATATTGTGAATCAATTTTTCTAAAGTCCAAAAAATCCATTTTCTGATGAAAAACGATGACCAGTGACCTGTCGAAATTTCTCCAGATGGTCAGAAATGGTAACTTTTTAATGTTTAATTTTTTGACTGTAAATGACTTTCTCATGTGAATTATCACTTGTGGAACTAAAATAAGTGTGTTTAGAGTCGTTTTAATGCCTGAAATTAGTCATAATAGAAGCTTCTGAGAAGGAGAAAAAGTCTGTAAAAATGGCAATTTTGGTCACATTGAGGCTTTAAAAAGTAGTTATTTAACATGAGGCACAATCCAAATGATATTTTGAATCAATTTTTCTAAAGTCGAAAAAATTAATTTTCTGATGAAAAACGATGACCCGTGACCTGTTGAACTTTCTCCAGATGGTCAGAAATGGTAATTTTTTAATGTTTAATTTTTTGACTGTAAATGACTATTGCATGTGAATTCTCACTTTTGGAACTAAAATAAGTGTGTTTAGAGTCATTTTAATGCCTGAAAATGGTCGAAATAGAAGCTTCTAGTAGGAGAAAAAGTCTATAAAAATGGCAATTTTGGTCACATTGAGGCTTTAAAAAGTAGTTATTCAACATGAGGCACAATCCAAATGACATTTTGAATCAATTTTTCTAAAGTCCAAAAATCAATTTTCTGATGAAAAACGATGACCCGTGACCTGTTGAACTTTCTCCAGATGGTCAGAAATGGTAATTTTTTAATGTTTTATTTTTTGACTGTAAATGACTATTGCATATGAATTATCACTTTTGGAACTAAAATAAGTGTGTTTAGAGTCATTTTAATGCCTGAAAATGGTCGAAATAGAAGCTTCTAGTAGGAGAAAAAGTCTATAAAAATGGCAATTTTGGTCACATTGAGGCTTTAAAAAGTAGTTATTCAACATGAGGCACAATCCAAATGACATTTTGAATCAATTTTTCTAAAGTCCAAAAAATCCATTTTCTGATGAAAAACGATGACCCGCGACCTGTCGAAATTTCTCCAGGTGGTCAGAAATGGTAATTTTTTAATGTTTTATTTTTTGACTGTAAATGACTATTGCATGTGAATTATCACTTTTGGAACTAAAATAAGTGTGTTTAGAGTCATTTTAATGCCTGAAATTGTTCGAAATAGAAGCTTCTAGTAGGAGAAAAAGTCTGCAAAAATGGCAATTTTGGTCACATTGAGGCTTTCAAAAGTAATTATTCAACATGAGGCACAATCCAAATGATATTTTGAATCAATTTTTGTAAAGTCCAAAAAATCCATTTTCTGATGAAAAACGATGACCCGTGACCTGTCGAAATTTCTCCAGATGGTCAGAAATGATAATTTTTTAATGTTTAATTTTTTGACTGTAAATGACTATCTCATGTGAAATATCACTTGTGGAACTAAAATAAGTGTGTTTAGAGTCGTTTTAATGCCTGAAATTAGTCATAATAGAAGCTTCTGAGAAGGAGAAAAAGTCTGTAAAAATGGCAATTTTGGTCACATTGAGGCTTTAAAAAGTAGTTATTCAACATGAGGCACAATCCAAATGATATTGTGAATCAATTTTTCTAAAGTCCAAAAAATCCATTTTCTGATGAAAAACGATGACCAGTGACCTGTCGAAATTTCTCCAGATGGTCAGAAATGGTAACTTTTTAATGTTTAATTTTTTGACTGTAAATGACTTTCTCATGTGAATTATCACTTGTGGAACTAAAATAAGTGTGTTTAGAGTCGTTTTAATGCCTGAAATTAGTCATAATAGAAGCTTCTGAGAAGGAGAAAAAGTCTGTAAAAATGGCAATTTTGGTCACATTGAGGCTTTAAAAAGTAGTTATTTAACATGAGGCACAATCCAAATGATATTTTGAATCAATTTTTCTAAAGTCGAAAAAATTAATTTTCTGATGAAAAACGATGACCCGTGACCTGTTGAACTTTCTCCAGATGGTCAGAAATGGTAATTTTTTAATGTTTAATTTTTTGACTGTAAATGACTATTGCATGTGAATTCTCACTTTTGGAACTAAAATAAGTGTGTTTAGAGTCATTTTAATGCCTGAAAATGGTCGAAATAGAAGCTTCTAGTAGGAGAAAAAGTCTATAAAAATGGCAATTTTGGTCACATTGAGGCTTTAAAAAGTAGTTATTCAACATGAGGCACAATCCAAATGACATTTTGAATCAATTTTTCTAAAGTCCAAAAATCAATTTTCTGATGAAAAACGATGACCCGTGACCTGTTGAACTTTCTCCAGATGGTCAGAAATGGTAATTTTTTAATGTTTTATTTTTTGACTGTAAATGACTATTGCATATGAATTATCACTTTTGGAACTAAAATAAGTGTGTTTAGAGTCATTTTAATGCCTGAAAATGGTCGAAATAGAAGCTTCTAGTAGGAGAAAAAGTCTATAAAAATGGCAATTTTGGTCACATTGAGGCTTTAAAAAGTAGTTATTCAACATGAGGCACAATCCAAATGACATTTTGAATCAATTTTTCTAAAGTCCAAAAAATCCATTTTCTGATGAAAAACGATGACCCGCGACCTGTCGAAATTTCTCCAGGTGGTCAGAAATGGTAATTTTTTAATGTTTTATTTTTTGACTGTAAATGACTATTGCATGTGAATTATCACTTTTGGAACTAAAATAAGTGTGTTTAGAGTCATTTTAATGCCTGAAATTGTTCGAAATAGAAGCTTCTAGTAGGAGAAAAAGTCTGCAAAAATGGCAATTTTGGTCACATTGAGGCTTTCAAAAGTAATTATTCAACATGAGGCACAATCCAAATGATATTTTGAATCAATTTTTGTAAAGTCCAAAAAATCCATTTTCTGATGAAAAACGATGACCCGTGACCTGTCGAAATTTCTCCAGATGGTCAGAAATGATAATTTTTTAATGTTTAATTTTTTGACTGTAAATGACTATCTCATGTGAAATATCACTTGTGGAACTAAAATAAGTGTGTTTAGAGTCGTTTTAATGCCTGAAATTAGTCATAATAGAAGCTTCTGAGAAGGAGAAAAAGTCTGTAAAAATGGCAATTTTGGTCACATTGAGGCTTTAAAAAGTAGTTATTCAACATGAGGCACAATCCAAATGATATTTTGAATCAATTTTTCTAAAGTCCAAAAAATCCATTTTCTGATGAAAAACGATGACCCTTGACCTGTCGAAATTTCTCCAGATGGTCAGAAATGGAAATTTTTTAATGTTTAATTTTTTGACTGTAAATGACTATGGCATGTGAATTATCACTTGTGGAACTAAAATAAGTGTGTTTAGAGTCGTTTTAATGCCTGAAATTAGTCATAATAGAAGCTTCTGAGAAGGAGAAAAAGTCTGTAAAAATGGCAATTTTGGTCACATTGAGGCTTTAAAAAGTAGTTATTCAACATGAGGCACAATCCAAATGATATTTTGAATCAATTTTTCTAAAGTCGAAAAAATTAATTTTCTGATGAAAAACGATGACCTGTGACCTGTTGAACTTTCTCCAGATGGTCAGAAATGGTAATTTTTTAATGTTTAATTTTTTGACTGTAAATGACTATTGCATGTGAATTATCACTTTTGGAACTAAAATAAGTGTGTTTAGAGTCATTTTAATGCCTGAAGTTGGTCAAAATAGAAGCTTCTAGTAGGAGAAAAAGTCTGTAAAAATGGCAATTTTGGTCACATCGAGGCTTTAAAAAGTAGTTATTCAACATGAGGCACAATTCAAATGACATTTTTAATCAATTTGTCTAAAGTCCAAAAATCAATTTTCTGATGAAAAACGATGACCCGTGACCTGTTGAACTTTCTCCAGATGGTCAGAAATGGTCATTTTTTAATGGTTCATTTTTTGACTGTAAATGACTATTGCATGTGAATTATCACTTTTGGAACTAAAATAAGTGTGTTTAGAGTCCTTTTAATGCCTGAAATTGTTTGAAATAGAAGCTTCTAGTAGGAGAAAAAGTCTGTAAAAATGGCAATTTTGCTCACATTGAGGCTTTAAAAAGTAGTTATTCAACATGAGGCACAATCCAAATGATATTGTGAATCAATTTTTCTAAAGTCCAAAAAATCCATTTTCTGATGAAAAACGATGACCAGTGACCTGTCGAAATTTCTCCAGATGGTCAGAAATGGTAACTTTTTAATGTTTAATTTTTTGACTGTAAATGACTTTCTCATGTGAATTATCACTTGTGGAACTAAAATAAGTGTGTTTAGAGTCGTTTTAATGCCTGAAATTAGTCATAATAGAAGCTTCTGAGAAGGAGAAAAAGTCTGTAAAAATGGCAATTTTGGTCACATTGAGGCTTTAAAAAGTAGTTATTTAACATGAGGCACAATCCAAATGATATTTTGAATCAATTTTTCTAAAGTCGAAAAAATTAATTTTCTGATGAAAAACGATGACCCGTGACCTGTTGAACTTTCTCCAGATGGTCAGAAATGGTAATTTTTTAATGTTTAATTTTTTGACTGTAAATGACTATTGCATGTGAATTCTCACTTTTGGAACTAAAATAAGTGTGTTTAGAGTCATTTTAATGCCTGAAAATGGTCGAAATAGAAGCTTCTAGTAGGAGAAAAAGTCTATAAAAATGGCAATTTTGGTCACATTGAGGCTTTAAAAAGTAGTTATTCAACATGAGGCACAATCCAAATGACATTTTGAATCAATTTTTCTAAAGTCCAAAAATCAATTTTCTGATGAAAAACGATGACCCGTGACCTGTTGAACTTTCTCCAGATGGTCAGAAATGGTAATTTTTTAATGTTTTATTTTTTGACTGTAAATGACTATTGCATATGAATTATCACTTTTGGAACTAAAATAAGTGTGTTTAGAGTCATTTTAATGCCTGAAAATGGTCGAAATAGAAGCTTCTAGTAGGAGAAAAAGTCTATAAAAATGGCAATTTTGGTCACATTGAGGCTTTAAAAAGTAGTTATTCAACATGAGGCACAATCCAAATGACATTTTGAATCAATTTTTCTAAAGTCCAAAAAATCCATTTTCTGATGAAAAACGATGACCCGCGACCTGTCGAAATTTCTCCAGGTGGTCAGAAATGGTAATTTTTTAATGTTTTATTTTTTGACTGTAAATGACTATTGCATGTGAATTATCACTTTTGGAACTAAAATAAGTGTGTTTAGAGTCATTTTAATGCCTGAAATTGTTCGAAATAGAAGCTTCTAGTAGGAGAAAAAGTCTGCAAAAATGGCAATTTTGGTCACATTGAGGCTTTCAAAAGTAATTATTCAACATGAGGCACAATCCAAATGATATTTTGAATCAATTTTTGTAAAGTCCAAAAAATCCATTTTCTGATGAAAAACGATGACCCGTGACCTGTCGAAATTTCTCCAGATGGTCAGAAATGATAATTTTTTAATGTTTAATTTTTTGACTGTAAATGACTATCTCATGTGAAATATCACTTGTGGAACTAAAATAAGTGTGTTTAGAGTCGTTTTAATGCCTGAAATTAGTCATAATAGAAGCTTCTGAGAAGGAGAAAAAGTCTGTAAAAATGGCAATTTTGGTCACATTGAGGCTTTAAAAAGTAGTTATTCAACATGAGGCACAATCCAAATGATATTTTGAATCAATTTTTCTAAAGTCCAAAAAATCCATTTTCTGATGAAAAACGATGACCCTTGACCTGTCGAAATTTCTCCAGATGGTCAGAAATGGAAATTTTTTAATGTTTAATTTTTGGACTGTAAATGACTATCGCATGTGAATTATCACTTGTGGAACTAAAATAAGTGTGTTTAGAGTCGTTTTAATGCCTGAAATTAGTCATAATAGAAGCTTCTGAGAAGGAGAAAAAGTCTGTAAAAATGGCAATTTTGGTCACATTGAGGCTTTAAAAAGTAGTTATTCAACATGAGGCACAATCCAAATGATATTTTGAATCAATTTTTCTAAAGTCGAAAAAATTAATTTTCTGATGAAAAACGATGACCTGTGACCTGTTGAACTTTCTCCAGATGGTCAGAAATGGTAATTTTTTAATGTTTAATTTTTTGACTGTAAATGACTATTGCATGTGAATTATCACTTTTGGAACTAAAATAAGTGTGTTTAGAGTCATTTTAATGCCTGAAATTGGTCGAAATAGAAGCTTCTAGTAGGAGAAAAAGTCTGTAAAAATGGCAATTTTGGTCACATTGAGGCTTTAAAAAGTAGTTATTCAACATGAGGCACAATCCAAATGACATTTTGAATCAATTTTTCTAAAGTCCAAAAAATCCATTTGATGATGAAAAACGATGACCCGCGACCTGTCGAAATTTCTCCAGATGGTCAGAAATGGTAATTTTTTAATGTTTAAGTTTTTTGACTGTAAATGACTATTGCATGTGAATTATCACTTGTGGAACTAAAAAAAGTGTGTTTAGAGTCATTTTAATGCCTGAAGTTGGTCAAAATAGAAGCTTCTAGTAGGAGAAAAAGTCTGTAAAAATGGCAATTTTGGTCACATCGAGGCTTTAAAAAGTAGTTATTCAACATGAGGCACAATTCAAATGACATTTTTAATCAATTTGTCTAAAGTCCAAAAATCAATTTTCTGATGAAAAACGATGACCCGTGACCTGTTGAACTTTCTCCAGATGGTCAGAAATGGTCATTTTTTAATGTTTTATTTTTTGACTGTAAATGACTATTGAATATGAATTATCACTTTTGGAACTAAAATAAGTGTGTTTAGAGTCCTTTTAATGCCTGAAATTGTTTGAAATAGAAGCTTCTAGTAGGAGAAAAAGTCTGTAAAAATGGCAATTTTGCTCACATTGAGGCTTTAAAAAGTAGTTATTCAACATGAGGCACAATCCAAATGATATTGTGAATCAATTTTTCTAAAGTCCAAAAAATCCATTTTCTGATGAAAAACGATGACCAGTGACCTGTCGAAATTTCTCCAGATGGTCAGAAATGGTAACTTTTTAATGTTTAATTTTTTGACTGTAAATGACTATCTCATGTGAATTATCACTTGTGGAACTAAAATAAGTGTGTTTAGAGTCGTTTTAATGCCTGAAATTAGTCATAATAGAAGCTTCTGAGAAGGAGAAAAAGTCTGTAAAAATGGCAATTTTGGTCACATTGAGGCTTTAAAAAGTAGTTATTTAACATGAGGCACAATCCAAATGATATTTTGAATCAATTTTTCTAAAGTCGAAAAAATTAATTTTCTGATGAAAAACGATGACCCGTGACCTGTTGAACTTTCTCCAGATGGTCAGAAATGGTAATTTTTTAATGTTTAATTTTTTGACTGTAAATGACTATTGCATGTGAATTCTCACTTTTGGAACTAAAATAAGTGTGTTTAGAGTCATTTTAATGCCTGAAAATGGTCGAAATAGAAGCTTCTAGTAGGAGAAAAAGTCTATAAAAATGGCAATTTTGGTCACATTGAGGCTTTAAAAAGTAGTTATTCAACATGAGGCACAATCCAAATGACATTTTGAATCAATTTTTCTAAAGTCCAAAAATCAATTTTCTGATGAAAAACGATGACCCGTGACCTGTTGAACTTTCTCCAGATGGTCAGAAATGGTAATTTTTTAATGTTTTATTTTTTGACTGTAAATGACTATTGCATATGAATTATCACTTTTGGAACTAAAATAAGTGTGTTTAGAGTCATTTTAATGCCTGAAAATGGTCGAAATAGAAGCTTCTAGTAGGAGAAAAAGTCTATAAAAATGGCAATTTTGGTCACATTGAGGCTTTAAAAAGTAGTTATTCAACATGAGGCACAATCCAAATGACATTTTGAATCAATTTTTCTAAAGTCCAAAAAATCCATTTTCTGATGAAAAACGATGACCCGCGACCTGTCGAAATTTCTCCAGGTGGTCAGAAATGGTAATTTTTTAATGTTTTATTTTTTGACTGTAAATGACTATTGCATGTGAATTATCACTTTGGAACTAAAATAAGTGTGTTTAGAGTCATTTTAATGCCTGAAATTGTTCGAAATAGAAGCTTCTAGTAGGAGAAAAAGTCTGCAAAAATGGCAATTTTGGTCACATTGAGGCTTTCAAAAGTAATTATTCAACATGAGGCACAATCCAAATGATATTTTGAATCAATTTTTGTAAAGTCCAAAAAATCCATTTTCTGATGAAAAACGATGACCCGTGACCTGTCGAAATTTCTCCAGATGGTCAGAAATGATAATTTTTTAATGTTTAATTTTTTGACTGTAAATGACTATCTCATGTGAAATATCACTTGTGGAACTAAAATAAGTGTGTTTAGAGTCGTTTTAATGCCTGAAATTAGTCATAATAGAAGCTTCTGAGAAGGAGAAAAAGTCTGTAAAAATGGCAATTTTGGTCACATTGAGGCTTTAAAAAGTAGTTATTCAACATGAGGCACAATCCAAATGATATTTTGAATCAATTTTTCTAAAGTCCAAAAAATCCATTTTCTGATGAAAAACGATGACCCTTGACCTGTCGAAATTTCTCCAGATGGTCAGAAATGGAAATTTTTTAATGTTTAATTTTTGGACTGTAAATGACTATCGCATGTGAATTATCACTTGTGGAACTAAAATAAGTGTGTTTAGAGTCGTTTTAATGCCTGAAATTAGTCATAATAGAAGCTTCTGAGAAGGAGAAAAAGTCTGTAAAAATGGCAATTTTGGTCACATTGAGGCTTTAAAAAGTAGTTATTCAACATGAGGCACAATCCAAATGATATTTTGAATCAATTTTTCTAAAGTCGAAAAAATTAATTTTCTGATGAAAAACGATGACCTGTGACCTGTTGAACTTTCTCCAGATGGTCAGAAATGGTAATTTTTTAATGTTTAATTTTTTGACTGTAAATGACTATTGCATGTGAATTATCACTTTTGGAACTAAAATAAGTGTGTTTAGAGTCATTTTAATGCCTGAAATTGGTCGAAATAGAAGCTTCTAGTAGGAGAAAAAGTCTGTAAAAATGGCAATTTTGGTCACATTGAGGCTTTAAAAAGTAGTTATTCAACATGAGGCACAATCCAAATGACATTTTGAATCAATTTTTCTAAAGTCCAAAAAATCCATTTGATGATGAAAAACGATGACCCGCGACCTGTCGAAATTTCTCCAGATGGTCAGAAATGGTAATTTTTTAATGTTTAAGTTTTTTGACTGTAAATGACTATTGCATGTGAATTATCACTTGTGGAACTAAAAAAAGTGTGTTTAGAGTCATTTTAATGCCTGAAGTTGGTCAAAATAGAAGCTTCTAGTAGGAGAAAAAGTCTGTAAAAATGGCAATTTTGGTCACATCGAGGCTTTAAAAAGTAGTTATTCAACATGAGGCACAATTCAAATGACATTTTTAATCAATTTGTCTAAAGTCCAAAAATCAATTTTCTGATGAAAAACGATGACCCGTGACCTGTTGAACTTTCTCCAGATGGTCAGAAATGGTCATTTTTTAATGTTTTATTTTTTGACTGTAAATGACTATTGAATATGAATTATCACTTTTGGAACTAAAATAAGTGTGTTTAGAGTCATTTTAATGCCTGAAAATGGTCGAAATAGAAGCTTCTAGTAGGAGAAAAAGTCTATAAAAATGGCAATTTGGTCACATTGAGGCTTTAAAAAGTAGTTATTCAACATGAGGCACAATTCAAATGACATTTTTAATCAATTTGTCTAAAGTCCAAAAAATCCATTTTCTGATGAAAAACGATGACCCGCGACCTGTCGAAATTTCTCCAGGTGGTCAGAAATGGTAATTTTTTAATGTTTTATTTTTTGACTGTAAATGACTATTGCATGTGAATTATCACTTTTGGAACTAAAATAAGTGTGTTTAGAGTCATTTTAATGCCTGAAATTGTTCGAAATAGAAGCTTCTAGTAGGAGAAAAAGTCTGCAAAAATGGCAATTTTGGTCACATTGAGGCTTTCAAAAGTAGTTATTCAACATGATGCACAATCCAAATGATATTTTGAATCAATTTTTGTAAAGTCCAAAAAATCCATTTTCTGATGAAAAACGATGACCCGTGACCTGTCGAAATTTCTCCAGATGGTCAGAAATGGTAATTTTTTAATGTTTTATTTTTTGACTGTAAATGACTATTGCATGTTAATTATCACTTTTGGAACTAAAATAAGTGTGTTTAGAGTCATTTTAATGCCTGAAATTGGTCAAAATAGAAGCTTCTAGTAGGAGAAAAAGTCTGTAAAATATGGCAATATTGGTCACATTGAGGCCTTTAAAAGTAGTTTTTAACATGAGGCACAATCCAAATTACTTTTTGAATCAATTTTTCGAAAGCCAAAAAAATCCATTTTCTGATGAAAAACGATAACCTGCGACCTGTCGAAATTTCTCCAGATGGTCAGAAATGGTAATTTTTTAATGGTTCATTTTTTGACTGTAAATGACTATTGCATGTGAATTATCACTTTTGGAACTAAAATAAGTGTGTTTAGAGTAGGCCTGGGCAAAAATTTCGTTCCGTTCGCGGAAATTGCGATAATTTGACATTTTTGCGTTCCGCGGAGAGCGCGAAAATGTCAAAAATTCCGGTTTCCCCAGCTTGGCGATAATTTGTTTCTTGCTCGCGCTGTAAAATGATACATTCTCGCGCGCGCGCGATCGCCTTACCTGAATCCCTGCGTTCGCCGACAAGTTTTCTTGATCCGGTCGCGTTCTCCATGAGATGTTGTATTGTTTTTAGCCATTTGCGCTGTCTCGCGACAGTTCGCGCCCGCAGTGACGTCATGCGTCGCGCGATCACGTCTTTCTTCTCGCGATCATGCACCGCGAGAACAACTCAAAACAAGATGGCCGCGCCCGCAAGCAACCACATGGGTAAGTTGGCGACCCGCAACCATGCAGAAAATCTCGCGAACATGCCGGAAAAAAACTTCCGCATCTTTGCGATATTTCTGCTTGTTTGCGATAATTTTAAACATTCTCGCGATAATTTGCGAAGGTTAATTCCGCAAATTCCGCCCACCCCTAGTTTAGAGTCCTTTTAATGCCTGAAATTGTTTGAAATAGAAGCTTCTAGTAGGAGAAAAAGTCTGTAAAAATGGCAATTTTGGTCACATTGAGGCTTTAAAAAGTAGTTATTCAACATGAGGCACAATCCAAATGATATTGTGAATCAATTTTTCTAAAGTCCAAAAAATCAATTTTCTGATGAAAAACGATGACCAGTGACCTGTCGAAATTTCTCCAGATGGTCAGAAATGATAATTTTTTAATGTTTAATTTTTTGACTGTAAATGACTATCTCATGTGAATTATCACTTGTGGAACTAAAATAAGTGTGTTTAGAGTCGTTTTAATGCCTGAAATTAGTCATAATAGAAGCTTCTGAGAAGGAGAAAAAGTCTGTAAAAATGGCAATTTTGGTCACATTGAGGCTTTAAAAAGTAGTTATTTAACATGAGGCACAATCCAAATGATATTTTGAATCAATTTTTCTAAAGTCGAAAAAATTAATTTTCTGATGAAAAACGATGACCCGCGACCTGTCGAAATTTCTCCAGGTGGTCAGAAATGGTAATTTTTTAATGTTTAATTTTTTGACTGTAAATGACTATTGCATGTGAATTATCACTTTTGGAACTAAAATAAGTGTGTTTAGAGTCATTTTAATGCCTGAAATTGTTCGAAATAGAAGCTTCTAGTAGGAGAAAAAGTCTGCAAAAATGGCAATTTTGGTCACATTGAGGCTTTCAAAAGTAGTTATTCAACATGAGGCACAATCCAAATGATATTTTGAATCAATTTTTGTAAAGTCCAAAAAATCCATTTTCTGATGAAAAACGATGACCCGTGACCTGTCGAAATTTCTCCAGATGGTCAGAAATGGTAATTTTTTAATGTTTAATTTTTTGACTGTAAATGACTATTGCATGTGAATTATCACTTGTGGAACTAAAAGAAGTGTGTTTAGAGTCATTTTAATGCCTGAAGTTGGTCAAAATAGAAGCTTCTAGTAGGAGAAAAAGTCTGCAAAAATGGCAATTTTGGTCACATTGCGGCTTTCAAAAGTAGTTATTCAACATGAGGCACAATCCAAATGATATTTTGAATCAATTTTTGTAAAGTCCAAAAATCAATTTTCTGATGAAAAACGATGACCCGTGACCTGTTGAACTTTCTCCAGATGGTCAGAAATGGTAATTTTTTAATGTTTAATTTTTTGACTGTAAATGACTATTGCATATGAATTATCACTTTTGGAACTAAAATAAGTGTGTTTAGAGTCATTTTAATGCCTGAAAATGGTCGAAATAGAAGCTTCTAGTAGGAGAAAAAGTCTATAAAAATGGCAATTTTGGTCACATTGAGGCTTTAAAAAGTAGTTATTCAACATGAGGCACAATCCAAATGACATTTTGAATCAATTTTTCTAAAGTCCAAAAAATCCATTTTCTGATGAAAAACGATGACCCGCGACCTGTCGAAATTTCTCCAGGTGGTCAGAAATGGTAATTTTTTAATGTTTTATTTTTTGACTGTAAATGAATATTGCATGTTAATTATCACTTTTGGAACTAAAATAAGTGTGTTTAGAGTCATTTTAATGCCTGAAATTGGTCAAAATAGAAGCTTCTAGTAGGAGAAAAAGTCTTTAAAAATGGCAATATTGGTCACATTGAGGCTTTAAAAAGTAGTTATTCAACATGAGGCACAATCCAAATGACATTTTGAATCAATTTTTCGAAAGCCAAAAAAATCCATTTTCTGATGAAAAACGATGACCTGCGACCTGTCGAAATTTCTCCAGATGGTCAGAAATGGTAATTTTTTAATGGTTCATTTTTTGACTGTAAATGACTATTGCATGTGAATTATCACTTTTGGAACTAAAATAAGTGTGTTTAGAGTACCTTTAATGCCTGAAATTGTTTGAAATAGAAGCTTCTAGTAGGAGAAAAAGTCTGTAAAAATGGCAATTTTGGTCACATTGAGGCTTTAAAAAGTAGTTATTCAACATGAGGCACAATCCAAATGATATTGTGAATCAATTTTTCTAAAGTCCAAAAAATCAATTTTCTGATGAAAAACGATGACCAGTGACCTGTCGAAATTTCTCCAGATGGTCAGAAATGGTAATTTTTTAATGTTTAATTTTTTGACTGTAAATGACTATCTCATGTGAATTATCACTTGTGGAACTAAAATAAGTGTGTTTAGAGTCGTTTTAATGCCTGAAATTAGTCATAATAGAAGCTTCTGAGAAGGAGAATAAGTCTGTAAAAATGGCAATTTTGGTCACATTGAGCCTTTAAAAAGTAGTTATTTAACATGAGGCACAATCCAAATGATATTTTGAATCAATTTTTCTAGTCGAAAAAATTAATTTTCTGATGAAAAACGATGACCCGTGACCTGTTGAACTTTCTCCAGATGGTCAGAAATGGTAATTTTTTAATGTTAAATTTTTTGACTGTAAATGACTATTGCATGTGAATTATCACTTTTGGAACTAAAATAAGTGTGTTTAGAGTCATTTTAATGCCTGAAATTGGTCGAAATAGAAGCTTCTAGTAGGAGAAAAAGTCTGTAAAAATGGCAATTTTGGTCACATTGAGGCTTTAAAAAGTAGTTATTCAACATGAGGCACAATCCAAATGACATTTTGAATCAATTTTTCTAAAGTCCAAAAAATCCATTTTCTGATGAAAAACGATGACCCGCGACCTGTCGAAATTTCTCCAGGTGGTCAGAAATGGTAATTTTTTAATGTTTTATTTTTTGACTGTAAATGACTATTGCATGTGAATTATCACTTTTGGAACTAAAATAAGTGTGTTTAGAGTCATTTTAATGCCTGAAATTGTTCGAAATAGAAGCTTCTAGTAGGAGAAAAAGTCTGCAAAAATGGCAATTTTGGTCACATTGAGGCTTTCAAAAGTAGTTATTCAACATGAGGCACAATCCAAATGATATTTTGAATCAATTTTTGTAAAGTCCAAAAAATCCATTTTCTGATGAAAAACGATGACCCGTGACCTGTCGAAATTTCTCCAGATGGTCAGAAATGGTAATTTTTTAATGTTTAATTTTTTGACTGTAAATGACTATTGCATGTGAATTATCACTTGTGGAACTAAAATAAGTGTGTTTAGAGTCATTTTAATGCCTGAAGTTGGTCAAAATAGAAGCTTCTAGTAGGAGAAAAAGTCTGTAAAAATGGCAATTTTGGTCACATCGAGGCTTTAAAAAGTAGTTATTCAACATGAGGCACAATTCAAATGACATTTTTAATCAATTTGTCTAAAGTCCAAAAATCAATTTTCTGATGAAAAACGATGACCCGTGACCTGTTGAACTTTCTCCAGATGGTCAGAAATGGTCATTTTTTAATGGTTCATTTTTTGACTGTAAATGACTATTGCATGTGAATTATCACTTTTGGAACTAAAATAAGTGTGTTTAGAGTCCTTTTAATGCCTGAAATTGTTTGAAATAGAAGCTTCTAGTAGGAGAAAAAGTCTGTAAAAATGGCAATTTTGCTCACATTGAGGCTTTAAAAAGTAGTTATTCAACATGAGGCACAATCCAAATGATATTGTGAATCAATTTTTCTAAAGTCCAAAAAATCCATTTTCTGATGAAAAACGATGACCAGTGACCTGTCGAAATTTCTCCAGATGGTCAGAAATGGTAACTTTTTAATGTTTAATTTTTTGACTGTAAATGACTATCTCATGTGAATTATCACTTGTGGAACTAAAATAAGTGTGTTTAGAGTCGTTTTAATGCCTGAAATTAGTCATAATAGAAGCTTCTGAGAAGGAGAAAAAGTCTGTAAAAATGGCAATTTTGGTCACATTGAGGCTTTAAAAAGTAGTTATTTAACATGAGGCACAATCCAAATGATATTTTGAATCAATTTTTCTAAAGTCGAAAAAATTAATTTTCTGATGAAAAACGATGACCCGTGACCTGTTGAACTTTCTCCAGATGGTCAGAAATGGTAATTTTTTAATGTTTAATTTTTTGACTGTAAATGACTATTGCATGTGAATTCTCACTTTTGGAACTAAAATAAGTGTGTTTAGAGTCATTTTAATGCCTGAAAATGGTCGAAATAGAAGCTTCTAGTAGGAGAAAAAGTCTATAAAAATGGCAATTTTGGTCACATTGAGGCTTTAAAAAGTAGTTATTCAACATGAGGCACAATCCAAATGACATTTTGAATCAATTTTTCTAAAGTCCAAAAATCAATTTTCTGATGAAAAACGATGACCCGTGACCTGTTGAACTTTCTCCAGATGGTCAGAAATGATAATTTTTTAATGTTTAATTTTTTGACTGTAAATGACTATCTCATGTGAAATATCACTTGTGGAACTAAAATAAGTGTGTTTAGAGTCGTTTTAATGCCTGAAATTAGTCATAATAGAAGCTTCTGAGAAGGAGAAAAAGTCTGTAAAAATGGCAATTTTGGTCACATTGAGGCTTTAAAAAGTAGTTATTCAACATGAGGCACAATCCAAATGATATTTTGAATCAATTTTTCTAAAGTCGAAAAAATTAATTTTCTGATGAAAAACGATGACCTGTGACCTGTTGAACTTTCTCCAGATGGTCAGAAATGGTAATTTTTTAATGTTTAATTTTTTGACTGTAAATGACTATTGCATGTGAATTATCACTTTTGGAACTAAAATAAGTGTGTTTAGAGTCATTTTAATGCCTGAAATTGGTCGAAATAGAAGCTTCTAGTAGGAGAAAAAGTCTGTAAAAATGGCAATTTTGGTCACATTGAGGCTTTAAAAAGTAGTTATTCAACATGAGGCACAATCCAAATGACATTTTGAATCAATTTTTCTAAAGTCCAAAAAATCCATTTGATGATGAAAAACGATGACCCGCGACCTGTCGAAATTTCTCCAGATGGTCAGAAATGGTAATTTTTTAATGTTTAAGTTTTTTGACTGTAAATGACTATTGCATGTGAATTATCACTTGTGGAACTAAAAAAAGTGTGTTTAGAGTCATTTTAATGCCTGAAGTTGGTCAAAATAGAAGCTTCTAGTAGGAGAAAAAGTCTGTAAAAATGGCAATTTTGGTCACATCGAGGCTTTAAAAAGTAGTTATTCAACATGAGGCACAATTCAAATGACATTTTTAATCAATTTGTCTAAAGTCCAAAAATCAATTTTCTGATGAAAAACGATGACCCGTGACCTGTTGAACTTTCTCCAGATGGTCAGAAATGGTCATTTTTTAATGTTTTATTTTTTGACTGTAAATGACTATTGAATATGAATTATCACTTTTGGAACTAAAATAAGTGTGTTTAGAGTCCTTTTAATGCCTGAAATTGTTTGAAATAGAAGCTTCTAGTAGGAGAAAAAGTCTGTAAAAATGGCAATTTTGCTCACATTGAGGCTTTAAAAAGTAGTTATTCAACATGAGGCACAATCCAAATGATATTGTGAATCAATTTTTCTAAAGTCCAAAAAATCCATTTTCTGATGAAAAACGATGACCAGTGACCTGTCGAAATTTCTCCAGATGGTCAGAAATGGTAACTTTTTAATGTTTAATTTTTTGACTGTAAATGACTATCTCATGTGAATTATCACTTGTGGAACTAAAATAAGTGTGTTTAGAGTCGTTTTAATGCCTGAAATTAGTCATAATAGAAGCTTCTGAGAAGGAGAAAAAGTCTGTAAAAATGGCAATTTTGGTCACATTGAGGCTTTAAAAAGTAGTTATTTAACATGAGGCACAATCCAAATGATATTTTGAATCAATTTTTCTAAAGTCGAAAAAATTAATTTTCTGATGAAAAACGATGACCCGTGACCTGTTGAACTTTCTCCAGATGGTCAGAAATGGTAATTTTTTAATGTTTAATTTTTTGACTGTAAATGACTATTGCATGTGAATTCTCACTTTTGGAACTAAAATAAGTGTGTTTAGAGTCATTTTAATGCCTGAAAATGGTCGAAATAGAAGCTTCTAGTAGGAGAAAAAGTCTATAAAAATGGCAATTTTGGTCACATTGAGGCTTTAAAAAGTAGTTATTCAACATGAGGCACAATCCAAATGACATTTTGAATCAATTTTTCTAAAGTCCAAAAATCAATTTTCTGATGAAAAACGATGACCCGTGACCTGTTGAACTTTCTCCAGATGGTCAGAAATGGTAATTTTTTAATGTTTTATTTTTTGACTGTAAATGACTATTGCATGTGAATTATCACTTTTGGAACTAAAATAAGTGTGTTTAGAGTCATTTTAATGCCTGAAAATGGTCGAAATAGAAGCTTCTAGTAGGAGAAAAAGTCTATAAAAATGGCAATTTTGGTCACATTGAGGCTTTAAAAAGTAGTTATTCAACATGAGGCACAATCCAAATGACATTTTGAATCAATTTTTCTAAAGTCCAAAAAATCCATTTTCTGATGAAAAACGATGACCCGCGACCTGTCGAAATTTCTCCAGGTGGTCAGAAATGGTAATTTTTTAATGTTTTATTTTTTGACTGTAAATGACTATTGCATGTGAATTATCACTTTTGGAACTAAAATAAGTGTGTTTAGAGTCATTTTAATGCCTGAAATTGTTCGAAATAGAAGCTTCTAGTAGGAGAAAAAGTCTGCAAAAATGGCAATTTTGGTCACATTGAGGCTTTCAAAAGTAATTATTCAACATGAGGCACAATCCAAATGATATTTTGAATCAATTTTTGTAAAGTCCAAAAAATCCATTTTCTGATGAAAAACGATGACCCGTGACCTGTCGAAATTTCTCCAGATGGTCAGAAATGATAATTTTTTAATGTTTAATTTTTTGACTGTAAATGACTATCTCATGTGAAATATCACTTGTGGAACTAAAATAAGTGTGTTTAGAGTCGTTTTAATGCCTGAAATTAGTCATAATAGAAGCTTCTGAGAAGGAGAAAAAGTCTGTAAAAATGGCAATTTTGGTCACATTGAGGCTTTAAAAAGTAGTTATTCAACATGAGGCACAATCCAAATGATATTTTGAATCAATTTTTCTAAAGTCCAAAAAATCCATTTTCTGATGAAAAACGATGACCCTTGACCTGTCGAAATTTCTCCAGATGGTCAGAAATGGAAATTTTTTAATGTTTAATTTTTGGACTGTAAATGACTATCGCATGTGAATTATCACTTGTGGAACTAAAATAAGTGTGTTTAGAGTCGTTTTAATGCCTGAAATTAGTCATAATAGAAGCTTCTGAGAAGGAGAAAAAGTCTGTAAAAATGGCAATTTTGGTCACATTGAGGCTTTAAAAAGTAGTTATTCAACATGAGGCACAATCCAAATGATATTTTGAATCAATTTTTCTAAAGTCGAAAAAATTAATTTTCTGATGAAAAACGATGACCTGTGACCTGTTGAACTTTCTCCAGATGGTCAGAAATGGTAATTTTTTAATGTTTAATTTTTTGACTGTAAATGACTATTGCATGTGAATTATCACTTTTGGAACTAAAATAAGTGTGTTTAGAGTCATTTTAATGCCTGAAATTGGTCGAAATAGAAGCTTCTAGTAGGAGAAAAAGTCTGTAAAAATGGCAATTTTGGTCACATTGAGGCTTTAAAAAGTAGTTATTCAACATGAGGCACAATCCAAATGACATTTTGAATCAATTTTTCTAAAGTCCAAAAAATCCATTTGATGATGAAAAACGATGACCCGCGACCTGTCGAAATTTCTCCAGATGGTCAGAAATGGTAATTTTTTAATGTTTAAGTTTTTTGACTGTAAATGACTATTGCATGTGAATTATCACTTGTGGAACTAAAAAAAGTGTGTTTAGAGTCATTTTAATGCCTGAAGTTGGTCAAAATAGAAGCTTCTAGTAGGAGAAAAAGTCTGTAAAAATGGCAATTTTGGTCACATCGAGGCTTTAAAAAGTAGTTATTCAACATGAGGCACAATTCAAATGACATTTTTAATCAATTTGTCTAAAGTCCAAAAATCAATTTTCTGATGAAAAACGATGACCCGTGACCTGTTGAACTTTCTCCAGATGGTCAGAAATGGTCATTTTTTAATGTTTTATTTTTTGACTGTAAATGACTATTGAATATGAATTATCACTTTTGGAACTAAAATAAGTGTGTTTAGAGTCATTTTAATGCCTGAAAATGGTCGAAATAGAAGCTTCTAGTAGGAGAAAAAGTCTATAAAAATGGCAATTTGGTCACATTGAGGCTTTAAAAAGTAGTTATTCAACATGAGGCACAATTCAAATGACATTTTTAATCAATTTGTCTAAAGTCCAAAAAATCCATTTTCTGATGAAAAACGATGACCCGCGACCTGTCGAAATTTCTCCAGGTGGTCAGAAATGGTAATTTTTTAATGTTTTATTTTTTGACTGTAAATGACTATTGCATGTGAATTATCACTTTTGGAACTAAAATAAGTGTGTTTAGAGTCATTTTAATGCCTGAAATTGTTCGAAATAGAAGCTTCTAGTAGGAGAAAAAGTCTGCAAAAATGGCAATTTTGGTCACATTGAGGCTTTCAAAAGTAGTTATTCAACATGATGCACAATCCAAATGATATTTTGAATCAATTTTTGTAAAGTCCAAAAAATCCATTTTCTGATGAAAAACGATGACCCGTGACCTGTCGAAATTTCTCCAGATGGTCAGAAATGGTAATTTTTTAATGTTTTATTTTTTGACTGTAAATGACTATTGCATGTTAATTATCACTTTTGGAACTAAAATAAGTGTGTTTAGAGTCATTTTAATGCCTGAAATTGGTCAAAATAGAAGCTTCTAGTAGGAGAAAAAGTCTGTAAAATATGGCAATATTGGTCACATTGAGGCCTTTAAAAGTAGTTTTTAACATGAGGCACAATCCAAATTACTTTTTGAATCAATTTTTCGAAAGCCAAAAAAATCCATTTTCTGATGAAAAACGATAACCTGCGACCTGTCGAAATTTCTCCAGATGGTCAGAAATGGTAATTTTTTAATGGTTCATTTTTTGACTGTAAATGACTATTGCATGTGAATTATCACTTTTGGAACTAAAATAAGTGTGTTTAGAGTAGGCCTGGGCAAAAATTTCGTTCCGTTCGCGGAAATTGCGATAATTTGACATTTTTGCGTTCCGCGGAGAGCGCGAAAATGTCAAAAATTCCGGTTTCCCCAGCTTGGCGATAATTTGTTTCTTGCTCGCGCTGTAAAATGATACATTCTCGCGCGCGCGCGATCGCCTTACCTGAATCCCTGCGTTCGCCGACAAGTTTTCTTGATCCGGTCGCGTTCTCCATGAGATGTTGTATTGTTTTTAGCCATTTGCGCTGTCTCGCGACAGTTCGCGCCCGCAGTGACGTCATGCGTCGCGCGATCACGTCTTTCTTCTCGCGATCATGCACCGCGAGAACAACTCAAAACAAGATGGCCGCGCCCGCAAGCAACCACATGGGTAAGTTGGCGACCCGCAACCATGCAGAAAATCTCGCGAACATGCCGGAAAAAAACTTCCGCATCTTTGCGATATTTCTGCTTGTTTGCGATAATTTTAAACATTCTCGCGATAATTTGCGAAGGTTAATTCCGCAAATTCCGCCCACCCCTAGTTTAGAGTCCTTTTAATGCCTGAAATTGTTTGAAATAGAAGCTTCTAGTAGGAGAAAAAGTCTGTAAAAATGGCAATTTTGGTCACATTGAGGCTTTAAAAAGTAGTTATTCAACATGAGGCACAATCCAAATGATATTGTGAATCAATTTTTCTAAAGTCCAAAAAATCAATTTTCTGATGAAAAACGATGACCAGTGACCTGTCGAAATTTCTCCAGATGGTCAGAAATGATAATTTTTTAATGTTTAATTTTTTGACTGTAAATGACTATCTCATGTGAATTATCACTTGTGGAACTAAAATAAGTGTGTTTAGAGTCGTTTTAATGCCTGAAATTAGTCATAATAGAAGCTTCTGAGAAGGAGAAAAAGTCTGTAAAAATGGCAATTTTGGTCACATTGAGGCTTTAAAAAGTAGTTATTTAACATGAGGCACAATCCAAATGATATTTTGAATCAATTTTTCTAAAGTCGAAAAAATTAATTTTCTGATGAAAAACGATGACCCGCGACCTGTCGAAATTTCTCCAGGTGGTCAGAAATGGTAATTTTTTAATGTTTAATTTTTTGACTGTAAATGACTATTGCATGTGA
Source organism: Triturus cristatus (assembly GCF_964204655.1). NCBI lineage: Eukaryota > Metazoa > Chordata > Amphibia > Caudata > Salamandridae > Triturus > Triturus cristatus. Next base: position 137,054,612 of record NC_140588.1, read on the forward strand.
ATTATCACTTTTGGAACTAAAATAAGTGTGTTTAGAGTCATTTTAATGCCTGAAATTGTTCGAAATAGAAGCTTCTAGTAGGAGAAAAAGTCTGCAAAAATGGCAATTTTGGTCACATTGAGGCTTTCAAAAGTAGTTATTCAACATGAGGCACAATCCAAATGATATTTTGAATCAATTTTTGTAAAGTCCAAAAAATCCATTTTCTGATGAAAAACGATGACCCGTGACCTGTCGAAATTTCTCCAGATGGTCAGAAATGGTAATTTTTTAATGTTTAATTTTTTGACTGTAAATGACTATTGCATGTGAATTATCACTTGTGGAACTAAAAGAAGTGTGTTTAGAGTCATTTTAATGCCTGAAGTTGGTCAAAATAGAAGCTTCTAGTAGGAGAAAAAGTCTGCAAAAATGGCAATTTTGGTCACATTGCGGCTTTCAAAAGTAGTTATTCAACATGAGGCACAATCCAAATGATATTTTGAATCAATTTTTGTAAAGTCCAAAAATCAATTTTCTGATGAAAAACGATGACCCGTGACCTGTTGAACTTTCTCCAGATGGTCAGAAATGGTAATTTTTTAATGTTTAATTTTTTGACTGTAAATGACTATTGCATATGAATTATCACTTTTGGAACTAAAATAAGTGTGTTTAGAGTCATTTTAATGCCTGAAAATGGTCGAAATAGAAGCTTCTAGTAGGAGAAAAAGTCTATAAAAATGGCAATTTTGGTCACATTGAGGCTTTAAAAAGTAGTTATTCAACATGAGGCACAATCCAAATGACATTTTGAATCAATTTTTCTAAAGTCCAAAAAATCCATTTTCTGATGAAAAACGATGACCCGCGACCTGTCGAAATTTCTCCAGGTGGTCAGAAATGGTAATTTTTTAATGTTTTATTTTTTGACTGTAAATGAATATTGCATGTTAATTATCACTTTTGGAACTAAAATAAGTGTGTTTAGAGTCATTTTAATGCCTGAAATTGGTCAAAATAGAAGCTTCTAGTAGGAGAAAAAGTCTTTAAAAATGGCAATATTGGTCACATTGAGGCTTTAAAAAGTAGTTATTCAACATGAGGCACAATCCAAATGACATTTTGAATCAATTTTTCGAAAGCCAAAAAAATCCATTTTCTGATGAAAAACGATGACCTGCGACCTGTCGAAATTTCTCCAGATGGTCAGAAATGGTAATTTTTTAATGGTTCATTTTTTGACTGTAAATGACTATTGCATGTGAATTATCACTTTTGGAACTAAAATAAGTGTGTTTAGAGTACCTTTAATGCCTGAAATTGTTTGAAATAGAAGCTTCTAGTAGGAGAAAAAGTCTGTAAAAATGGCAATTTTGGTCACATTGAGGCTTTAAAAAGTAGTTATTCAACATGAGGCACAATCCAAATGATATTGTGAATCAATTTTTCTAAAGTCCAAAAAATCAATTTTCTGATGAAAAACGATGACCAGTGACCTGTCGAAATTTCTCCAGATGGTCAGAAATGGTAATTTTTTAATGTTTAATTTTTTGACTGTAAATGACTATCTCATGTGAATTATCACTTGTGGAACTAAAATAAGTGTGTTTAGAGTCGTTTTAATGCCTGAAATTAGTCATAATAGAAGCTTCTGAGAAGGAGAATAAGTCTGTAAAAATGGCAATTTTGGTCACATTGAGCCTTTAAAAAGTAGTTATTTAACATGAGGCACAATTCAAATGATATTTTGAATCAATTTTTCTAGTCGAAAAAATTAATTTTCTGATGAAAAACGATGACCCGTGACCTGTTGAACTTTCTCCAGATGGTCAGAAATGGTAATTTTTTAATGTTAAATTTTTTGACTGTAAATGACTATTGCATGTGAATTATCACTTTTGGAACTAAAATAAGTGTGTTTAGAGTCATTTTAATGCCTGAAATTGGTCGAAATAGAAGCTTCTAGTAGGAGAAAAAGTCTGTAAAAATGGCAATTTTGGTCACATTGAGGCTTTAAAAAGTAGTTATTCAACATGAGGCACAATCCAAATGACATTTTGAATCAATTTTTCTAAAGTCCAAAAAATCCATTTTCTGATGAAAAACGATGACCCGCGACCTGTCGAAATTTCTCCAGGTGGTCAGAAATGGTAATTTTTTAATGTTTTATTTTTTGACTGTAAATGACTATTGCATGTGAATTATCACTTTTGGAACTAAAATAAGTGTGTTTAGAGTCATTTTAATGCCTGAAATTGTTCGAAATAGAAGCTTCTAGTAGGAGAAAAAGTCTGCAAAAATGGCAATTTTGGTCACATTGAGGCTTTCAAAAGTAGTTATTCAACATGAGGCACAATCCAAATGATATTTTGAATCAATTTTTGTAAAGTCCAAAAAATCCATTTTCTGATGAAAAACGATGACCCGTGACCTGTCGAAATTTCTCCAGATGGTCAGAAATGGTAATTTTTTAATGTTTAATTTTTTGACTGTAAATGACTATTGCATGTGAATTATCACTTGTGGAACTAAAATAAGTGTGTTTAGAGTCATTTTAATGCCTGAAGTTGGTCAAAATAGAAGCTTCTAGTAGGAGAAAAAGTCTGTAAAAATGGCAATTTTGGTCACATCGAGGCTTTAAAAAGTAGTTATTCAACATGAGGCACAATTCAAATGACATTTTTAATCAATTTGTCTAAAGTCCAAAAATCAATTTTCTGATGAAAAACGATGACCCGTGACCTGTTGAACTTTCTCCAGATGGTCAGAAATGGTCATTTTTTAATGGTTCATTTTTTGACTGTAAATGACTATTGCATGTGAATTATCACTTTTGGAACTAAAATAAGTGTGTTTAGAGTCCTTTTAATGCCTGAAATTGTTTGAAATAGAAGCTTCTAGTAGGAGAAAAAGTCTGTAAAAATGGCAATTTTGCTCACATTGAGGCTTTAAAAAGTAGTTATTCAACATGAGGCACAATCCAAATGATATTGTGAATCAATTTTTCTAAAGTCCAAAAAATCCATTTTCTGATGAAAAACGATGACCAGTGACCTGTCGAAATTTCTCCAGATGGTCAGAAATGGTAACTTTTTAATGTTTAATTTTTTGACTGTAAATGACTATCTCATGTGAATTATCACTTGTGGAACTAAAATAAGTGTGTTTAGAGTCGTTTTAATGCCTGAAATTAGTCATAATAGAAGCTTCTGAGAAGGAGAAAAAGTCTGTAAAAATGGCAATTTTGGTCACATTGAGGCTTTAAAAAGTAGTTATTTAACATGAGGCACAATCCAAATGATATTTTGAATCAATTTTTCTAAAGTCGAAAAAATTAATTTTCTGATGAAAAACGATGACCCGTGACCTGTTGAACTTTCTCCAGATGGTCAGAAATGGTAATTTTTTAATGTTTAATTTTTTGACTGTAAATGACTATTGCATGTGAATTCTCACTTTTGGAACTAAAATAAGTGTGTTTAGAGTCATTTTAATGCCTGAAAATGGTCGAAATAGAAGCTTCTAGTAGGAGAAAAAGTCTATAAAAATGGCAATTTTGGTCACATTGAGGCTTTAAAAAGTAGTTATTCAACATGAGGCACAATCCAAATGACATTTTGAATCAATTTTTCTAAAGTCCAAAAATCAATTTTCTGATGAAAAACGATGACCCGTGACCTGTTGAACTTTCTCCAGATGGTCAGAAATGATAATTTTTTAATGTTTAATTTTTTGACTGTAAATGACTATCTCATGTGAAATATCACTTGTGGAACTAAAATAAGTGTGTTTAGAGTCGTTTTAATGCCTGAAATTAGTCATAATAGAAGCTTCTGAGAAGGAGAAAAAGTCTGTAAAAATGGCAATTTTGGTCACATTGAGGCTTTAAAAAGTAGTTATTCAACATGAGGCACAATCCAAATGATATTTTGAATCAATTTTTCTAAAGTCCAAAAAATCCATTTTCTGATGAAAAACGATGACCCTTGACCTGTCGAAATTTCTCCAGCAGGTCAGAAATGGAAATTTTTTAATGTTTAATTTTTTGACTGTAAATGACTATCGCATGTGAATTATCACTTGTGGAACTAAAAAAAGTGTGTTTAGAGTCATTTTAATGCCTGAAGTTGGTCAAAATAGAAGCTTCTAGTAGGAGAAAAAGTCTGTAAAAATGGCAATTTTGGTCACATCGAGGCTTTAAAAAGTAGTTATTCAACATGAGGCACAATTCAAATGACATTTTTAATCAATTTGTCTAAAGTCCAAAAATCAATTTTCTGATGAAAAACGATGACCCGTGACCTGTTGAACTTTCTCCAGATGGTCAGAAATGGTCATTTTTTAATGTTTTATTTTTTGACTGTAAATGACTATTGAATATGAATTATCACTTTTGGAACTAAAATAAGTGTGTTTAGAGTCATTTTAATGCCTGAAAATGGTCGAAATAGAAGCTTCTAGTAGGAGAAAAAGTCTATAAAAATGGCAATTTGGTCACATTGAGGCTTTAAAAAGTAGTTATTCAACATGAGGCACAATTCAAATGACATTTTTAATCAATTTGTCTAAAGTCCAAAAAATCCATTTTCTGATGAAAAACGATGACCCGCGACCTGTCGAAATTTCTCCAGGTGGTCAGAAATGGTAATTTTTTAATGTTTTATTTTTTGACTGTAAATGACTATTGCATGTGAATTATCACTTTTGGAACTAAAATAAGTGTGTTTAGAGTCATTTTAATGCCTGAAATTGTTCGAAATAGAAGCTTCTAGTAGGAGAAAAAGTCTGCAAAAATGGCAATTTTGGTCACATTGAGGCTTTCAAAAGTAGTTATTCAACATGATGCACAATCCAAATGATATTTTGAATCAATTTTTGTAAAGTCCAAAAAATCCATTTTCTGATGAAAAACGATGACCCGTGACCTGTCGAAATTTCTCCAGATGGTCAGAAATGGTAATTTTTTAATGTTTTATTTTTTGACTGTAAATGACTATTGCATGTTAATTATCACTTTTGGAACTAAAATAAGTGTGTTTAGAGTCATTTTAATGCCTGAAATTGGTCAAAATAGAAGCTTCTAGTAGGAGAAAAAGTCTGTAAAATATGGCAATATTGGTCACATTGAGGCTTTAAAAAGTAGTTTTTAACATGAGGCACAATCCAAATTACTTTTTGAATCAATTTTTCGAAAGCCAAAAAAATCCATTTTCTGATGAAAAACGATAACCTGCGACCTGTCGAAATTTCTCCAGATGGTCAGAAATGGTAATTTTTTAATGGTTCATTTTTTGACTGTAAATGACTATTGCATGTGAATTATCACTTTTGGAACTAAAATAAGTGTGTTTAGAGTAGGCCTGGGCAAAAATTTCGTTCCGTTCGCGGAAATTGCGATAATTTGACATTTTTGCGTTCCGCGGAGAGCGCGAAAATGTCAAAAATTCCGGTTTCCCCAGCTTGGCGATAATTTGTTTCTTGCTCGCGCTGTAAAATGATACATTCTCGCGCGCGCGCGATCGCCTTACCTGAATCCCTGCATTCGCCGACAAGTTTTCTTGATCCGGTCGCGTTCTCCATGAGATGTTGTATTGTTTTTAGCCATTTGCGCTGTCTCGCGACAGTTCGCGCCCGCAGTGACGTCATGCGTCGCGCGATCACGTCTTTCTTCTCGCGATCATGCACCGCGAGAACAACTCAAAACAAGATGGCCGCGCCCGCAAGCAACCACATGGGTAAGTTGGCGACCCGCAACCATGCAGAAAATCTCGCGAACATGCCGGAAAAAAACTTCTGCATCTTTGCGATATTTCTGCTTGTTTGCGATAATTTTAAACATTCTCGCGATAATTTGCGAAGGTTAATTCCGCAAATTCCGCCCACCCCTAGTTTAGAGTCCTTTTAATGCCTGAAATTGTTTGAAATAGAAGCTTCTAGTAGGAGAAAAAGTCTGTAAAAATGGCAATTTTGGTCACATTGAGGCTTTAAAAAGTAGTTATTCAACATGAGGCACAATCCAAATGATATTGTGAATCAATTTTTCTAAAGTCCAAAAAATCAATTTTCTGATGAAAAACGATGACCAGTGACCTGTCGAAATTTCTCCAGATGGTCAGAAATGATAATTTTTTAATGTTTAATTTTTTGACTGTAAATGACTATCTCATGTGAATTATCACTTGTGGAACTAAAATAAGTGTGTTTAGAGTCGTTTTAATGCCTGAAATTAGTCATAATAGAAGCTTCTGAGAAGGAGAAAAAGTCTGTAAAAATGGCAATTTTGGTCACATTGAGGCTTTAAAAAGTAGTTATTTAACATGAGGCACAATCCAAATGATATTTTGAATCAATTTTTCTAAAGTCGAAAAAATTAATTTCCTGATGAAAAACGATGACCCGTGACCTGTTGAACTTTCTCCAGATGGTCAGAAATGGTAATTTTTTAATGTTTAATTTTTTGACTGTAAATGACTATTGCATGTGAATTATCACTTTTGGAACTAAAATAAGTGTGTTTAGAGTCATTTTAATGCCTGAAATTGGTCGAAATAGAATCTTCTAGTAGGAGAAAAAGTCTGTAAAAATGGCAATTTTGGTCACATTGAGGCTTTAAAAAGTAGTTATTCAACATGAGGCACAATCCAAATGACATTTTGAATCAATTTTTCTAAAGTCCAAAAAATCCATTTGATGATGAAAAACGATGACCCGCGACCTGTCGAAATTTCTCCAGATGGTCAGAAATGGTAATTTTTTAATGTTTTATTTTTTGACTGTAAATGACTATTGCATGTGAATTATCACTTTTGGAACTAAAATAAGTGTGTTTAGAGTCATTTTAATGCCTGAAATTGTTCGAAATAGAAGCTTCTAGTAGGAGAAAAAGTCTGCAAAAATGGCAATTTTGGTCACATTGAGGCTTTCAAAAGTAATTATTCAACATGAGGCACAATCCAAATGATATTTTGAATCAATTTTTGTAAAGTCCAAAAAATCCATTTTCTGATGAAAAACGATGACCCGTGACCTGTCGAAATTTCTCCAGATGGTCAGAAATGATAATTTTTTAATGTTTAATTTTTTGACTGTAAATGACTATCTCATGTGAAATATCACTTGTGGAACTAAAATAAGTGTGTTTAGAGTCGTTTTAATGCCTGAAATTAGTCATAATAGAAGCTTCTGAGAAGGAGAAAAAGTCTGTAAAAATGGCAATTTTGGTCACATTGAGGCTTTAAAAAGTAGTTATTCAACATGAGGCACAATCCAAATGATATTTTGAATCAATTTTTCTAAAGTCCAAAAAATCCATTTTCTGATGAAAAACGATGACCCTTGACCTGTCGAAATTTCTCCAGATGGTCAGAAATGGAAATTTTTTAATGTTTAATTTTTGGACTGTAAATGACTATCGCATGTGAATTATCACTTGTGGAACTAAAATAAGTGTGTTTAGAGTCGTTTTAATGCCTGAAATTAGTCATAATAGAAGCTTCTGAGAAGGAGAAAAAGTCTGTAAAAATGGCAATTTTGGTCACATTGAGGCTTTAAAAAGTAGTTATTCAACATGAGGCACAATCCAAATGATATTTTGAATCAATTTTTCTAAAGTCGAAAAAATTAATTTTCTGATGAAAAACGATGACCTGTGACCTGTTGAACTTTCTCCAGATGGTCAGAAATGGTAATTTTTTAATGTTTAATTTTTTGACTGTAAATGACTATTGCATGTGAATTATCACTTTTGGAACTAAAATAAGTGTGTTTAGAGTCATTTTAATGCCTGAAATTGGTCGAAATAGAAGCTTCTAGTAGGAGAAAAAGTCTGTAAAAATGGCAATTTTGGTCACATTGAGGCTTTAAAAAGTAGTTATTCAACATGAGGCACAATCCAAATTACATTTTGAATCAATTTTTCTAAAGTCCAAAAAATCCATTTGATGATGAAAAACGATGACCCGCGACCTGTCGAAATTTCTCCAGATGGTCAGAAATGGTAATTTTTTAATGTTTAAGTTTTTTGACTGTAAATGACTATTGCATGTGAATTATCACTTGTGGAACTAAAAAAAGTGTGTTTAGAGTCATTTTAATGCCTGAAGTTGGTCAAAATAGAAGCTTCTAGTAGGAGAAAAAGTCTGTAAAAATGGCAATTTTGGTCACATCGAGGCTTTAAAAAGTAGTTATTCAACATGAGGCACAATTCAAATGACATTTTTAATCAATTTGTCTAAAGTCCAAAAATCAATTTTCTGATGAAAAACGATGACCCGTGACCTGTTGAACTTTCTCCAGATGGTCAGAAATGGTCATTTTTTAATGTTTTATTTTTTGACTGTAAATGACTATTGAATATGAATTATCACTTTTGGAACTAAAATAAGTGTGTTTAGAGTCATTTTAATGCCTGAAAATGGTCGAAATAGAAGCTTCTAGTAGGAGAAAAAGTCTATAAAAATGGCAATTTGGTCACATTGAGGCTTTAAAAAGTAGTTATTCAACATGAGGCACAATTCAAATGACATTTTTAATCAATTTGTCTAAAGTCCAAAAAATCCATTTTCTGATGAAAAACGATGACCCGCGACCTGTCGAAATTTCTCCAGGTGGTCAGAAATGGTAATTTTTTAATGTTTTATTTTTTGACTGTAAATGACTATTGCATGTGAATTATCACTTTTGGAACTAAAATAAGTGTGTTTAGAGTCATTTTAATGCCTGAAATTGTTCGAAATAGAAGCTTCTAGTAGGAGAAAAAGTCTGCAAAAATGGCAATTTTGGTCACATTGAGGCTTTCAAAAGTAGTTATTCAACATGATGCACAATCCAAATGATATTTTGAATCAATTTTTGTAAAGTCCAAAAAATCCATTTTCTGATGAAAAACGATGACCCGTGACCTGTCGAAATTTCTCCAGATGGTCAGAAATGGTAATTTTTTAATGTTTTATTTTTTGACTGTAAATGACTATTGCATGTTAATTATCACTTTTGGAACTAAAATAAGTGTGTTTAGAGTCATTTTAATGCCTGAAATTGGTCAAAATAGAAGCTTCTAGTAGGAGAAAAAGTCTGTAAAATATGGCAATATTGGTCACATTGAGGCCTTTAAAAGTAGTTTTTAACATGAGGCACAATCCAAATTACTTTTTGAATCAATTTTTCGAAAGCCAAAAAAATCCATTTTCTGATGAAAAACGATAACCTGCGACCTGTCGAAATTTCTCCAGATGGTCAGAAATGGTAATTTTTTAATGGTTCATTTTTTGACTGTAAATGACTATTGCATGTGAATTATCACTTTTGGAACTAAAATAAGTGTGTTTAGAGTAGGCCTGGGCAAAAATTTCGTTCCGTTCGCGGAAATTGCGATAATTTGACATTTTTGCGTTCCGCGGAGAGCGCGAAAATGTCAAAAATTCCGGTTTCCCCAGCTTGCCGATAATTTGTTTCTTGCTCGCGCTGTAAAATGATACATTCTCGCGCGCGCGCGATCGCCTTACCTGAATCCCTGCGTTCGCCGACAAGTTTTCTTGATCCGGTCGCGTTCTCCATGAGATGTTGTATTGTTTTTAGCCATTTGCGCTGTCTCGCGACAGTTCGCGCCCGCAGTGACGTCATGCGTCGCGCGATCACGTCTTTCTTCTCGCGATCATGCACCGCGAGAACAACTCAAAACAAGATGGCCGCGCCCGCAAGCAACCACATGGGTAAGTTGGCGACCCGCAACCATGCAGAAAATCTCGCGAACATGCCGGAAAAAAACTTCCGCATCTTTGCGATATTTCTGCTTGTTTGCGATAATTTTAAACATTCTCGCGATAATTTGCGAAGGTTAATTCCGCAAATTCCGCCCACCCCTAGTTTAGAGTCCTTTTAATGCCTGAAATTGTTTGAAATAGAAGCTTCTAGTAGGAGAAAAAGTCTGTAAAAATGGCAATTTTGGTCACATTGAGGCTTTAAAAAGTAGTTATTCAACATGAGGCACAATCCAAATGATATTGTGAATCAATTTTTCTAAAGTCCAAAAAATCAATTTTCTGATGAAAAACGATGACCCGCGACCTGTCGAAATTTCTCCAGGTGGTCAGAAATGGTAATTTTTTAATGTTTAATTTTTTGACTGTAAATGACTATTGCATGTGAATTATCACTTTTGGAACTAAAATAAGTGTGTTTAGAGTCATTTTAATGCCTGAAATTGTTCGAAATAGAAGCTTCTAGTAGGAGAAAAAGTCTGCAAAAATGGCAATTTTGGTCACATTGAGGCTTTCAAAAGTAGTTATTCAACATGAGGCACAATCCAAATGATATTTTGAATCAATTTTTGTAAAGTCCAAAAAATCCATTTTCTGATGAAAAACGATGACCCGTGACCTGTCGAAATTTCTCCAGATGGTCAGAAATGGTAATTTTTTAATGTTTAATTTTTTGACTGTAAATGACTATTGCATGTGAATTATCACTTGTGGAACTAAAAGAAGTGTGTTTAGAGTCATTTTAATGCCTGAAGTTGGTCAAAATAGAAGCTTCTAGTAGGAGAAAAAGTCTGCAAAAATGGCAATTTTGGTCACATTGCGGCTTTCAAAAGTAGTTATTCAACATGAGGCACAATCCAAATGATATTTTGAATCAATTTTTGTAAAGTCCAAAAATCAATTTTCTGATGAAAAACGATGACCCGTGACCTGTTGAACTTTCTCCAGATGGTCAGAAATGGTAATTTTTTAATGTTTAATTTTTTGACTGTAAATGACTATTGCATATGAATTATCACTTTTGGAACTAAAATAAGTGTGTTTAGAGTCATTTTAATGCCTGAAAATGGTCGAAATAGAAGCTTCTAGTAGGAGAAAAAGTCTATAAAAATGGCAATTTTGGTCACATTGAGGCTTTAAAAAGTAGTTATTCAACATGAGGCACAATCCAAATGACATTTTGAATCAATTTTTCTAAAGTCCAAAAAATCCATTTTCTGATGAAAAACGATGACCCGCGACCTGTCGAAATTTCTCCAGGTGGTCAGAAATGGTAATTTTTTAATGTTTTATTTTTTGACTGTAAATGAATATTGCATGTTAATTATCACTTTTGGAACTAAAATAAGTGTGTTTAGAGTCATTTTAATGCCTGAAATTGGTCAAAATAGAAGCTTCTAGTAGGAGAAAAAGTCTTTAAAAATGGCAATATTGGTCACATTGAGGCTTTAAAAAGTAGTTATTCAACATGAGGCACAATCCAAATGACATTTTGAATCAATTTTTCGAAAGCCAAAAAAATCCATTTTCTGATGAAAAACGATGACCTGCGACCTGTCGAAATTTCTCCAGATGGTCAGAAATGGTAATTTTTTAATGGTTCATTTTTTGACTGTAAATGACTATTGCATGTGAATTATCACTTTTGGAACTAAAATAAGTGTGTTTAGAGTACCTTTAATGCCTGAAATTGTTTGAAATAGAAGCTTCTAGTAGGAGAAAAAGTCTGTAAAAATGGCAATTTTGGTCACATTGAGGCTTTAAAAAGTAGTTATTCAACATGAGGCACAATCCAAATGATATTGTGAATCAATTTTTCTAAAGTCCAAAAAATCAATTTTCTGATGAAAAACGATGACCAGTGACCTGTCGAAATTTCTCCAGATGGTCAGAAATGGTAATTTTTTAATGTTTAATTTTTTGACTGTAAATGACTATCTCATGTGAATTATCACTTGTGGAACTAAAATAAGTGTGTTTAGAGTCGTTTTAATGCCTGAAATTAGTCATAATAGAAGCTTCTGAGAAGGAGAATAAGTCTGTAAAAATGGCAATTTTGGTCACATTGAGCCTTTAAAAAGTAGTTATTTAACATGAGGCACAATCCAAATGATATTTTGAATCAATTTTTCTAGTCGAAAAAATTAATTTTCTGATGAAAAACGATGACCCGTGACCTGTTGAACTTTCTCCAGATGGTCAGAAATGGTAATTTTTTAATGTTAAATTTTTTGACTGTAAATGACTATTGCATGTGAATTATCACTTTTGGAACTAAAATAAGTGTGTTTAGAGTCATTTTAATGCCTGAAATTGGTCGAAATAGAAGCTTCTAGTAGGAGAAAAAGTCTGTAAAAATGGCAATTTTGGTCACATTGAGGCTTTAAAAAGTAGTTATTCAACATGAGGCACAATCCAAATGACATTTTGAATCAATTTTTCTAAAGTCCAAAAAATCCATTTTCTGATGAAAAACGATGACCCGCGACCTGTCGAAATTTCTCCAGGTGGTCAGAAATGGTAATTTTTTAATGTTTTATTTTTTGACTGTAAATGACTATTGCATGTGAATTATCACTTTTGGAACTAAAATAAGTGTGTTTAGAGTCATTTTAATGCCTGAAATTGTTCGAAATAGAAGCTTCTAGTAGGAGAAAAAGTCTGCAAAAATGGCAATTTTGGTCACATTGAGGCTTTCAAAAGTAGTTATTCAACATGAGGCACAATCCAAATGATATTTTGAATCAATTTTTGTAAAGTCCAAAAAATCCATTTTCTGATGAAAAACGATGACCCGTGACCTGTCGAAATTTCTCCAGATGGTCAGAAATGGTAATTTTTTAATGTTTAATTTTTTGACTGTAAATGACTATTGCATGTGAATTATCACTTGTGGAACTAAAATAAGTGTGTTTAGAGTCATTTTAATGCCTGAAGTTGGTCAAAATAGAAGCTTCTAGTAGGAGAAAAAGTCTGTAAAAATGGCAATTTTGGTCACATCGAGGCTTTAAAAAGTAGTTATTCAACATGAGGCACAATTCAAATGACATTTTTAATCAATTTGTCTAAAGTCCAAAAATCAATTTTCTGATGAAAAACGATGACCCGTGACCTGTTGAACTTTCTCCAGATGGTCAGAAATGGTCATTTTTTAATGGTTCATTTTTTGACTGTAAATGACTATTGCATGTGAATTATCACTTTTGGAACTAAAATAAGTGTGTTTAGAGTCCTTTTAATGCCTGAAATTGTTTGAAATAGAAGCTTCTAGTAGGAGAAAAAGTCTGTAAAAATGGCAATTTTGCTCACATTGAGGCTTTAAAAAGTAGTTATTCAACATGAGGCACAATCCAAATGATATTGTGAATCAATTTTTCTAAAGTCCAAAAAATCCATTTTCTGATGAAAAACGATGACCAGTGACCTGTCGAAATTTCTCCAGATGGTCAGAAATGGTAACTTTTTAATGTTTAATTTTTTGACTGTAAATGACTATCTCATGTGAATTATCACTTGTGGAACTAAAATAAGTGTGTTTAGAGTCGTTTTAATGCCTGAAATTAGTCATAATAGAAGCTTCTGAGAAGGAGAAAAAGTCTGTAAAAATGGCAATTTTGGTCACATTGAGGCTTTAAAAAGTAGTTATTTAACATGAGGCACAATCCAAATGATATTTTGAATCAATTTTTCTAAAGTCGAAAAAATTAATTTTCTGATGAAAAACGATGACCCGTGACCTGTTGAACTTTCTCCAGATGGTCAGAAATGGTAATTTTTTAATGTTTAATTTTTTGACTGTAAATGACTATTGCATGTGAATTCTCACTTTTGGAACTAAAATAAGTGTGTTTAGAGTCATTTTAATGCCTGAAAATGGTCGAAATAGAAGCTTCTAGTAGGAGAAAAAGTCTATAAAAATGGCAATTTTGGTCACATTGAGGCTTTAAAAAGTAGTTATTCAACATGAGGCACAATCCAAATGACATTTTGAATCAATTTTTCTAAAGTCCAAAAATCAATTTTCTGATGAAAAACGATGACCCGTGACCTGTTGAACTTTCTCCAGATGGTCAGAAATGATAATTTTTTAATGTTTAATTTTTTGACTGTAAATGACTATCTCATGTGAAATATCACTTGTGGAACTAAAATAAGTGTGTTTAGAGTCGTTTTAATGCCTGAAATTAGTCATAATAGAAGCTTCTGAGAAGGAGAAAAAGTCTGTAAAAATGGCAATTTTGGTCACATTGAGGCTTTAAAAAGTAGTTATTCAACATGAGGCACAATCCAAATGATATTTTGAATCAATTTTTCTAAAGTCGAAAAAATTAATTTTCTGATGAAAAACGATGACCTGTGACCTGTTGAACTTTCTCCAGATGGTCAGAAATGGTAATTTTTTAATGTTTAATTTTTTGACTGTAAATGACTATTGCATGTGAATTATCACTTTTGGAACTAAAATAAGTGTGTTTAGAGTCATTTTAATGCCTGAAATTGGTCGAAATAGAAGCTTCTAGTAGGAGAAAAAGTCTGTAAAAATGGCAATTTTGGTCACATTGAGGCTTTAAAAAGTAGTTATTCAACATGAGGCACAATCCAAATGACATTTTGAATCAATTTTTCTAAAGTCCAAAAAATCCATTTGATGATGAAAAACGATGACCCGCGACCTGTCGAAATTTCTCCAGATGGTCAGAAATGGTAATTTTTTAATGTTTAAGTTTTTTGACTGTAAATGACTATTGCATGTGAATTATCACTTGTGGAACTAAAAAAAGTGTGTTTAGAGTCATTTTAATGCCTGAAGTTGGTCAAAATAGAAGCTTCTAGTAGGAGAAAAAGTCTGTAAAAATGGCAATTTTGGTCACATCGAGGCTTTAAAAAGTAGTTATTCAACATGAGGCACAATTCAAATGACATTTTTAATCAATTTGTCTAAAGTCCAAAAATCAATTTTCTGATGAAAAACGATGACCCGTGACCTGTTGAACTTTCTCCAGATGGTCAGAAATGGTCATTTTTTAATGTTTTATTTTTTGACTGTAAATGACTATTGAATATGAATTATCACTTTTGGAACTAAAATAAGTGTGTTTAGAGTCCTTTTAATGCCTGAAATTGTTTGAAATAGAAGCTTCTAGTAGGAGAAAAAGTCTGTAAAAATGGCAATTTTGCTCACATTGAGGCTTTAAAAAGTAGTTATTCAACATGAGGCACAATCCAAATGATATTGTGAATCAATTTTTCTAAAGTCCAAAAAATCCATTTTCTGATGAAAAACGATGACCAGTGACCTGTCGAAATTTCTCCAGATGGTCAGAAATGGTAACTTTTTAATGTTTAATTTTTTGACTGTAAATGACTATCTCATGTGAATTATCACTTGTGGAACTAAAATAAGTGTGTTTAGAGTCGTTTTAATGCCTGAAATTAGTCATAATAGAAGCTTCTGAGAAGGAGAAAAAGTCTGTAAAAATGGCAATTTTGGTCACATTGAGGCTTTAAAAAGTAGTTATTTAACATGAGGCACAATCCAAATGATATTTTGAATCAATTTTTCTAAAGTCGAAAAAATTAATTTTCTGATGAAAAACGATGACCCGTGACCTGTTGAACTTTCTCCAGATGGTCAGAAATGGTAATTTTTTAATGTTTAATTTTTTGACTGTAAATGACTATTGCATGTGAATTCTCACTTTTGGAACTAAAATAAGTGTGTTTAGAGTCATTTTAATGCCTGAAAATGGTCGAAATAGAAGCTTCTAGTAGGAGAAAAAGTCTATAAAAATGGCAATTTTGGTCACATTGAGGCTTTAAAAAGTAGTTATTCAACATGAGGCACAATCCAAATGACATTTTGAATCAATTTTTCTAAAGTCCAAAAATCAATTTTCTGATGAAAAACGATGACCCGTGACCTGTTGAACTTTCTCCAGATGGTCAGAAATGGTAATTTTTTAATGTTTTATTTTTTGACTGTAAATGACTATTGCATATGAATTATCACTTTTGGAACTAAAATAAGTGTGTTTAGAGTCATTTTAATGCCTGAAAATGGTCGAAATAGAAGCTTCTAGTAGGAGAAAAAGTCTATAAAAATGGCAATTTTGGTCACATTGAGGCTTTAAAAAGTAGTTATTCAACATGAGGCACAATCCAAATGACATTTTGAATCAATTTTTCTAAAGTCCAAAAAATCCATTTTCTGATGAAAAACGATGACCCGCGACCTGTCGAAATTTCTCCAGGTGGTCAGAAATGGTAATTTTTTAATGTTTTATTTTTTGACTGTAAATGACTATTGCATGTGAATTATCACTTTTGGAACTAAAATAAGTGTGTTTAGAGTCATTTTAATGCCTGAAATTGTTCGAAATAGAAGCTTCTAGTAGGAGAAAAAGTCTGCAAAAATGGCAATTTTGGTCACATTGAGGCTTTCAAAAGTAATTATTCAACATGAGGCACAATCCAAATGATATTTTGAATCAATTTTTGTAAAGTCCAAAAAATCCATTTTCTGATGAAAAACGATGACCCGT
Source organism: Triturus cristatus (assembly GCF_964204655.1). Taxonomy (NCBI): domain Eukaryota; kingdom Metazoa; phylum Chordata; class Amphibia; order Caudata; family Salamandridae; genus Triturus; species Triturus cristatus. The sequence continues at coordinate 137,070,894 of NC_140588.1, forward strand.
GACCTGTCGAAATTTCTCCAGATGGTCAGAAATGATAATTTTTTAATGTTTAATTTTTTGACTGTAAATGACTATCTCATGTGAAATATCACTTGTGGAACTAAAATAAGTGTGTTTAGAGTCGTTTTAATGCCTGAAATTAGTCATAATAGAAGCTTCTGAGAAGGAGAAAAAGTCTGTAAAAATGGCAATTTTGGTCACATTGAGGCTTTAAAAAGTAGTTATTCAACATGAGGCACAATCCAAATGATATTTTGAATCAATTTTTCTAAAGTCCAAAAAATCCATTTTCTGATGAAAAACGATGACCCTTGACCTGTCGAAATTTCTCCAGATGGTCAGAAATGGAAATTTTTTAATGTTTAATTTTTGGACTGTAAATGACTATCGCATGTGAATTATCACTTGTGGAACTAAAATAAGTGTGTTTAGAGTCGTTTTAATGCCTGAAATTAGTCATAATAGAAGCTTCTGAGAAGGAGAAAAAGTCTGTAAAAATGGCAATTTTGGTCACATTGAGGCTTTAAAAAGTAGTTATTCAACATGAGGCACAATCCAAATGATATTTTGAATCAATTTTTCTAAAGTCGAAAAAATTAATTTTCTGATGAAAAACGATGACCTGTGACCTGTTGAACTTTCTCCAGATGGTCAGAAATGGTAATTTTTTAATGTTTAATTTTTTGACTGTAAATGACTATTGCATGTGAATTATCACTTTTGGAACTAAAATAAGTGTGTTTAGAGTCATTTTAATGCCTGAAATTGGTCGAAATAGAAGCTTCTAGTAGGAGAAAAAGTCTGTAAAAATGGCAATTTTGGTCACATTGAGGCTTTAAAAAGTAGTTATTCAACATGAGGCACAATCCAAATGACATTTTGAATCAATTTTTCTAAAGTCCAAAAAATCCATTTGATGATGAAAAACGATGACCCGCGACCTGTCGAAATTTCTCCAGATGGTCAGAAATGGTAATTTTTTAATGTTTAAGTTTTTTGACTGTAAATGACTATTGCATGTGAATTATCACTTGTGGAACTAAAAAAAGTGTGTTTAGAGTCATTTTAATGCCTGAAGTTGGTCAAAATAGAAGCTTCTAGTAGGAGAAAAAGTCTGTAAAAATGGCAATTTTGGTCACATCGAGGCTTTAAAAAGTAGTTATTCAACATGAGGCACAATTCAAATGACATTTTTAATCAATTTGTCTAAAGTCCAAAAATCAATTTTCTGATGAAAAACGATGACCCGTGACCTGTTGAACTTTCTCCAGATGGTCAGAAATGGTCATTTTTTAATGTTTTATTTTTTGACTGTAAATGACTATTGAATATGAATTATCACTTTTGGAACTAAAATAAGTGTGTTTAGAGTCATTTTAATGCCTGAAAATGGTCGAAATAGAAGCTTCTAGTAGGAGAAAAAGTCTATAAAAATGGCAATTTGGTCACATTGAGGCTTTAAAAAGTAGTTATTCAACATGAGGCACAATTCAAATGACATTTTTAATCAATTTGTCTAAAGTCCAAAAAATCCATTTTCTGATGAAAAACGATGACCCGCGACCTGTCGAAATTTCTCCAGGTGGTCAGAAATGGTAATTTTTTAATGTTTTATTTTTTGACTGTAAATGACTATTGCATGTGAATTATCACTTTTGGAACTAAAATAAGTGTGTTTAGAGTCATTTTAATGCCTGAAATTGTTCGAAATAGAAGCTTCTAGTAGGAGAAAAAGTCTGCAAAAATGGCAATTTTGGTCACATTGAGGCTTTCAAAAGTAGTTATTCAACATGATGCACAATCCAAATGATATTTTGAATCAATTTTTGTAAAGTCCAAAAAATCCATTTTCTGATGAAAAACGATGACCCGTGACCTGTCGAAATTTCTCCAGATGGTCAGAAATGGTAATTTTTTAATGTTTTATTTTTTGACTGTAAATGACTATTGCATGTTAATTATCACTTTTGGAACTAAAATAAGTGTGTTTAGAGTCATTTTAATGCCTGAAATTGGTCAAAATAGAAGCTTCTAGTAGGAGAAAAAGTCTGTAAAATATGGCAATATTGGTCACATTGAGGCCTTTAAAAGTAGTTTTTAACATGAGGCACAATCCAAATTACTTTTTGAATCAATTTTTCGAAAGCCAAAAAAATCCATTTTCTGATGAAAAACGATAACCTGCGACCTGTCGAAATTTCTCCAGATGGTCAGAAATGGTAATTTTTTAATGGTTCATTTTTTGACTGTAAATGACTATTGCATGTGAATTATCACTTTTGGAACTAAAATAAGTGTGTTTAGAGTAGGCCTGGGCAAAAATTTCGTTCCGTTCGCGGAAATTGCGATAATTTGACATTTTTGCGTTCCGCGGAGAGCGCGAAAATGTCAAAAATTCCGGTTTCCCCAGCTTGGCGATAATTTGTTTCTTGCTCGCGCTGTAAAATGATACATTCTCGCGCGCGCGCGATCGCCTTACCTGAATCCCTGCGTTCGCCGACAAGTTTTCTTGATCCGGTCGCGTTCTCCATGAGATGTTGTATTGTTTTTAGCCATTTGCGCTGTCTCGCGACAGTTCGCGCCCGCAGTGACGTCATGCGTCGCGCGATCACGTCTTTCTTCTCGCGATCATGCACCGCGAGAACAACTCAAAACAAGATGGCCGCGCCCGCAAGCAACCACATGGGTAAGTTGGCGACCCGCAACCATGCAGAAAATCTCGCGAACATGCCGGAAAAAAACTTCCGCATCTTTGCGATATTTCTGCTTGTTTGCGATAATTTTAAACATTCTCGCGATAATTTGCGAAGGTTAATTCCGCAAATTCCGCCCACCCCTAGTTTAGAGTCCTTTTAATGCCTGAAATTGTTTGAAATAGAAGCTTCTAGTAGGAGAAAAAGTCTGTAAAAATGGCAATTTTGGTCACATTGAGGCTTTAAAAAGTAGTTATTCAACATGAGGCACAATCCAAATGATATTGTGAATCAATTTTTCTAAAGTCCAAAAAATCAATTTTCTGATGAAAAACGATGACCAGTGACCTGTCGAAATTTCTCCAGATGGTCAGAAATGATAATTTTTTAATGTTTAATTTTTTGACTGTAAATGACTATCTCATGTGAATTATCACTTGTGGAACTAAAATAAGTGTGTTTAGAGTCGTTTTAATGCCTGAAATTAGTCATAATAGAAGCTTCTGAGAAGGAGAAAAAGTCTGTAAAAATGGCAATTTTGGTCACATTGAGGCTTTAAAAAGTAGTTATTTAACATGAGGCACAATCCAAATGATATTTTGAATCAATTTTTCTAAAGTCGAAAAAATTAATTTTCTGATGAAAAACGATGACCCGCGACCTGTCGAAATTTCTCCAGGTGGTCAGAAATGGTAATTTTTTAATGTTTAATTTTTTGACTGTAAATGACTATTGCATGTGAATTATCACTTTTGGAACTAAAATAAGTGTGTTTAGAGTCATTTTAATGTCTGAAATTGTTCGAAATAGAAGCTTCTAGTAGGAGAAAAAGTCTGCAAAAATGGCAATTTTGGTCACATTGAGGCTTTCAAAAGTAGTTATTCAACATGAGGCACAATCCAAATGATATTTTGAATCAATTTTTGTAAAGTCCAAAAAATCCATTTTCTGATGAAAAACGATGACCCGTGACCTGTCGAAATTTCTCCAGATGGTCAGAAATGGTAATTTTTTAATGTTTAATTTTTTGACTGTAAATGACTATTGCATGTGAATTATCACTTGTGGAACTAAAAGAAGTGTGTTTAGAGTCATTTTAATGCCTGAAGTTGGTCAAAATAGAAGCTTCTAGTAGGAGAAAAAGTCTGCAAAAATGGCAATTTTGGTCACATTGCGGCTTTCAAAAGTAGTTATTCAACATGAGGCACAATCCAAATGATATTTTGAATCAATTTTTGTAAAGTCCAAAAATCAATTTTCTGATGAAAAACGATGACCCGTGACCTGTTGAACTTTCTCCAGATGGTCAGAAATGGTAATTTTTTAATGTTTAATTTTTTGACTGTAAATGACTATTGCATATGAATTATCACTTTTGGAACTAAAATAAGTGTGTTTAGAGTCATTTTAATGCCTGAAAATGGTCGAAATAGAAGCTTCTAGTAGGAGAAAAAGTCTATAAAAATGGCAATTTTGGTCACATTGAGGCTTTAAAAAGTAGTTATTCAACATGAGGCACAATCCAAATGACATTTTGAATCAATTTTTCTAAAGTCCAAAAAATCCATTTTCTGATGAAAAACGATGACCCGCGACCTGTCGAAATTTCTCCAGGTGGTCAGAAATGGTAATTTTTTAATGTTTTATTTTTTGACTGTAAATGAATATTGCATGTTAATTATCACTTTTGGAACTAAAATAAGTGTGTTTAGAGTCATTTTAATGCCTGAAATTGGTCAAAATAGAAGCTTCTAGTAGGAGAAAAAGTCTTTAAAAATGGCAATATTGGTCACATTGAGGCTTTAAAAAGTAGTTATTCAACATGAGGCACAATCCAAATGACATTTTGAATCAATTTTTCGAAAGCCAAAAAAATCCATTTTCTGATGAAAAACGATGACCTGCGACCTGTCGAAATTTCTCCAGATGGTCAGAAATGGTAATTTTTTAATGGTTCATTTTTTGACTGTAAATGACTATTGCATGTGAATTATCACTTTTGGAACTAAAATAAGTGTGTTTAGAGTACCTTTAATGCCTGAAATTGTTTGAAATAGAAGCTTCTAGTAGGAGAAAAAGTCTGTAAAAATGGCAATTTTGGTCACATTGAGGCTTTAAAAAGTAGTTATTCAACATGAGGCACAATCCAAATGATATTGTGAATCAATTTTTCTAAAGTCCAAAAAATCAATTTTCTGATGAAAAACGATGACCAGTGACCTGTCGAAATTTCTCCAGATGGTCAGAAATGGTAATTTTTTAATGTTTAATTTTTTGACTGTAAATGACTATCTCATGTGAATTATCACTTGTGGAACTAAAATAAGTGTGTTTAGAGTCGTTTTAATGCCTGAAATTAGTCATAATAGAAGCTTCTGAGAAGGAGAATAAGTCTGTAAAAATGGCAATTTTGGTCACATTGAGCCTTTAAAAAGTAGTTATTTAACATGAGGCACAATCCAAATGATATTTTGAATCAATTTTTCTAGTCGAAAAAATTAATTTTCTGATGAAAAACGATGACCCGTGACCTGTTGAACTTTCTCCAGATGGTCAGAAATGGTAATTTTTTAATGTTAAATTTTTTGACTGTAAATGACTATTGCATGTGAATTATCACTTTTGGAACTAAAATAAGTGTGTTTAGAGTCATTTTAATGCCTGAAATTGGTCGAAATAGAAGCTTCTAGTAGGAGAAAAAGTCTGTAAAAATGGCAATTTTGGTCACATTGAGGCTTTAAAAAGTAGTTATTCAACATGAGGCACAATCCAAATGACATTTTGAATCAATTTTTCTAAAGTCCAAAAAATCCATTTTCTGATGAAAAACGATGACCCGCAACCTGTCGAAATTTCTCCAGGTGGTCAGAAATGGTAATTTTTTAATGTTTTATTTTTTGACTGTAAATGACTATTGCATGTGAATTATCACTTTTGGAACTAAAATAAGTGTGTTTAGAGTCATTTTAATGCCTGAAATTGTTCGAAATAGAAGCTTCTAGTAGGAGAAAAAGTCTGCAAAAATGGCAATTTTGGTCACATTGAGGCTTTCAAAAGTAGTTATTCAACATGAGGCACAATCCAAATGATATTTTGAATCAATTTTTGTAAAGTCCAAAAAATCCATTTTCTGATGAAAAACGATGACCCGTGACCTGTCGAAATTTCTCCAGATGGTCAGAAATGGTAATTTTTTAATGTTTAATTTTTTGACTGTAAATGACTATTGCATGTGAATTATCACTTGTGGAACTAAAATAAGTGTGTTTAGAGTCATTTTAATGCCTGAAGTTGGTCAAAATAGAAGCTTCTAGTAGGAGAAAAAGTCTGTAAAAATGGCAATTTTGGTCACATCGAGGCTTTAAAAAGTAGTTATTCAACATGAGGCACAATTCAAATGACATTTTTAATCAATTTGTCTAAAGTCCAAAAATCAATTTTCTGATGAAAAACGATGACCCGTGACCTGTTGAACTTTCTCCAGATGGTCAGAAATGGTCATTTTTTAATGGTTCATTTTTTGACTGTAAATGACTATTGCATGTGAATTATCACTTTTGGAACTAAAATAAGTGTGTTTAGAGTCCTTTTAATGCCTGAAATTGTTTGAAATAGAAGCTTCTAGTAGGAGAAAAAGTCTGTAAAAATGGCAATTTTGCTCACATTGAGGCTTTAAAAAGTAGTTATTCAACATGAGGCACAATCCAAATGATATTGTGAATCAATTTTTCTAAAGTCCAAAAAATCAATTTTCTGATGAAAAACGATGACCAGTGACCTGTCGAAATTTCTCCAGATGGTCAGAAATGGTAACTTTTTAATGTTTAATTTTTTGACTGTAAATGACTATCTCATGTGAATTATCACTTGTGGAACTAAAATAAGTGTGTTTAGAGTCGTTTTAATGCCTGAAATTAGTCATAATAGAAGCTTCTGAGAAGGAGAAAAAGTCTGTAAAAATGGCAATTTTGGTCACATTGAGGCTTTAAAAAGTAGTTATTTAACATGAGGCACAATCCAAATGATATTTTGAATCAATTTTTCTAAAGTCGAAAAAATTAATTTTCTGATGAAAAACGATGACCCGTGACCTGTTGAACTTTCTCCAGATGGTCAGAAATGGTAATTTTTTAATGTTTAATTTTTTGACTGTAAATGACTATTGCATGTGAATTCTCACTTTTGGAACTAAAATAAGTGTGTTTAGAGTCATTTTAATGCCTGAAAATGGTCGAAATAGAAGCTTCTAGTAGGAGAAAAAGTCTATAAAAATGGCAATTTTGGTCACATTGAGGCTTTAAAAAGTAGTTATTCAACATGAGGCACAATCCAAATGACATTTTGAATCAATTTTTCTAAAGTCCAAAAATCAATTTTCTGATGAAAAACGATGACCCGTGACCTGTTGAACTTTCTCCAGATGGTCAGAAATGATAATTTTTTAATGTTTAATTTTTTGACTGTAAATGACTATCTCATGTGAAATATCACTTGTGGAACTAAAATAAGTGTGTTTAGAGTCGTTTTAATGCCTGAAATTAGTCATAATAGAAGCTTCTGAGAAGGAGAAAAAGTCTGTAAAAATGGCAATTTTGGTCACATTGAGGCTTTAAAAAGTAGTTATTCAACATGAGGCACAATCCAAATGATATTTTGAATCAATTTTTCTAAAGTCCAAAAAATCCATTTTCTGATGAAAAACGATGACCCTTGACCTGTCGAAATTTCTCCAGCAGGTCAGAAATGGAAATTTTTTAATGTTTAATTTTTTGACTGTAAATGACTATCGCATGTGAATTATCACTTGTGGAACTAAAATAAGTGTGTTTAGAGTCGTTTTAATGCCTGAAATTAGTCATAATAGAAGCTTCTGAGAAGGAGAAAAAGTCTGTAAAAATGGCAATTTTGGTCACATTGAGTCTTTAAAAAGTAGTTATTCAACATGAGGCACAATCCAAATGATATTTTGAATCAATTTTTCTAAAGTCGAAAAAATTAATTTTCTGATGAAAAACGATGACCTGTGACCTGTTGAACTTTCTCCAGATGGTCAGAAATGGTAATTTTTTAATGTTTAATTTTTTGACTGTAAATGACTATTGCATGTGAATTATCACTTTTGGAACTAAAATAAGTGTGTTTAGAGTCATTTTAATGCCTGAAATTGGTCGAAATAGAAGCTTCTAGTAGGAGAAAAAGTCTGTAAAAATGGCAATTTTGGTCACATTGAGGCTTTAAAAAGTAGTTATTCAACATGAGGCACAATCCAAATGACATTTTGAATCAATTTTTCTAAAGTCCAAAAAATCCATTTGATGATGAAAAACGATGACCCGCGACCTGTCGAAATTTCTCCAGATGGTCAGAAATGGTAATTTTTTAATGTTTAAGTTTTTTGACTGTAAATGACTATTGCATGTGAATTATCACTTGTGGAACTAAAAAAAGTGTGTTTAGAGTCATTTTAATGCCTGAAGTTGGTCAAAATAGAAGCTTCTAGTAGGAGAAAAAGTCTGTAAAAATGGCAATTTTGGTCACATCGAGGCTTTAAAAAGTAGTTATTCAACATGAGGCACAATTCAAATGACATTTTTAATCAATTTGTCTAAAGTCCAAAAATCAATTTTCTGATGAAAAACGATGACCCGTGACCTGTTGAACTTTCTCCAGATGGTCAGAAATGGTCATTTTTTAATGTTTTATTTTTTGACTGTAAATGACTATTGAATATGAATTATCACTTTTGGAACTAAAATAAGTGTGTTTAGAGTCATTTTAATGCCTGAAAATGGTCGAAATAGAAGCTTCTAGTAGGAGAAAAAGTCTATAAAAATGGCAATTTGGTCACATTGAGGCTTTAAAAAGTAGTTATTCAACATGAGGCACAATTCAAATGACATTTTTAATCAATTTGTCTAAAGTCCAAAAAATCCATTTTCTGATGAAAAACGATGACCCGCGACCTGTCGAAATTTCTCCAGGTGGTCAGAAATGGTAATTTTTTAATGTTTTATTTTTTGACTGTAAATGACTATTGCATGTGAATTATCACTTTTGGAACTAAAATAAGTGTGTTTAGAGTCATTTTAATGCCTGAAATTGTTCGAAATAGAAGCTTCTAGTAGGAGAAAAAGTCTGCAAAAATGGCAATTTTGGTCACATTGAGGCTTTCAAAAGTAGTTATTCAACATGATGCACAATCCAAATGATATTTTGAATCAATTTTTGTAAAGTCCAAAAAATCCATTTTCTGATGAAAAACGATGACCCGTGACCTGTCGAAATTTCTCCAGATGGTCAGAAATGGTAATTTTTTAATGTTTTATTTTTTGACTGTAAATGACTATTGCATGTTAATTATCACTTTTGGAACTAAAATAAGTGTGTTTAGAGTCATTTTAATGCCTGAAATTGGTCAAAATAGAAGCTTCTAGTAGGAGAAAAAGTCTGTAAAATATGGCAATATTGGTCACATTGAGGCTTTAAAAAGTAGTTTTTAACATGAGGCACAATCCAAATTACTTTTTGAATCAATTTTTCGAAAGCCAAAAAAATCCATTTTCTGATGAAAAACGATAACCTGCGACCTGTCGAAATTTCTCCAGATGGTCAGAAATGGTAATTTTTTAATGGTTCATTTTTTGACTGTAAATGACTATTGCATGTGAATTATCACTTTTGGAACTAAAATAAGTGTGTTTAGAGTAGGCCTGGGCAAAAATTTCGTTCCGTTCGCGGAAATTGCGATAATTTGACATTTTTGCGTTCCGCGGAGAGCGCGAAAATGTCAAAAATTCCGGTTTCCCCAGCTTGGCGATAATTTGTTTCTAGCTCGCGCTGTAAAATGATACATTCTCGCGCGCGCGCGATCGCCTTACCTGAATCCCTGCGTTCGCCGACAAGTTTTCTTGATCCGGTCGCGTTCTCCATGAGATGTTGTATTGTTTTTAGCCATTTGCGCTGTCTCGCGACAGTTCGCGCCCGCAGTGACGTCATGCGTCGCGCGATCACGTCTTTCTTCTCGCGATCATGCACCGCGAGAACAACTCAAAACAAGATGGCCGCGCCCGCAAGCAACCACATGGGTAAGTTGGCGACCCGCAACCATGCAGAAAATCTCGCGAACATGCCGGAAAAAAACTTCCGCATCTTTGCGATATTTCTGCTTGTTTGCGATAATTTTAAACATTCTCGCGATAATTTGCGAAGGTTAATTCCGCAAATTCCGCCCACCCCTAGTTTAGAGTCCTTTTAATGCCTGAAATTGTTTGAAATAGAAGCTTCTAGTAGGAGAAAAAGTCTGTAAAAATGGCAATTTTGGTCACATTGAGGCTTTAAAAAGTAGTTATTCAACATGAGGCACAATCCAAATGATATTGTGAATCAATTTTTCTAAAGTCCAAAAAATCAATTTTCTGATGAAAAACGATGACCAGTGACCTGTCGAAATTTCTCCAGATGGTCAGAAATGATAATTTTTTAATGTTTAATTTTTTGACTGTAAATGACTATCTCATGTGAATTATCACTTGTGGAACTAAAATAAGTGTGTTTAGAGTCGTTTTAATGCCTGAAATTAGTCATAATAGAAGCTTCTGAGAAGGAGAAAAAGTCTGTAAAAATGGCAATTTTGGTCACATTGAGGCTTTAAAAAGTAGTTATTTAACATGAGGCACAATCCAAATGATATTTTGAATCAATTTTTCTAAAGTCGAAAAAATTAATTTCCTGATGAAAAACGATGACCCGTGACCTGTTGAACTTTCTCCAGATGGTCAGAAATGGTAATTTTTTAATGTTTAATTTTTTGACTGTAAATGACTATTGCATGTGAATTATCACTTTTGGAACTAAAATAAGTGTGTTTAGAGTCATTTTAATGCCTGAAATTGGTCGAAATAGAATCTTCTAGTAGGAGAAAAAGTCTGTAAAAATGGCAATTTTGGTCACATTGAGGCTTTAAAAAGTAGTTATTCAACATGAGGCACAATCCAAATGACATTTTGAATCAATTTTTCTAAAGTCCAAAAAATCCATTTGATGATGAAAAACGATGACCCGCGACCTGTCGAAATTTCTCCAGATGGTCAGAAATGGTAATTTTGTAATGTTTAATTTTTTGACTGTAAATGACTATTGCATGTGAATTATCACTTGTGGAACTAAAATAAGTGTGTTTAGAGTCATTTTAATGCCTGAAGTTGGTCAAAATAGAAGCTTCTAGTAGGAGAAAAAGTCTGTAAAAATGGCAATTTTGGTCACATCGAGGCTTTAAAAAGTAGTTATTCAACATGAGGCACAATTCAAATGACATTTTTAATCAATTTGTCTAAAGTCCAAAAATCAATTTTCTGATGAAAAACGATGACCCGTGACCTGTTGAACTTTCTCCAGATGGTCAGAAATGGTCATTTTTTAATGGTTCATTTTTTGACTGTAAATGACTATTGCATGTGAATTATCACTTTTGGAACTAAAATAAGTGTGTTTAGAGTCATTTTAATGCCTGAAGTTGGTCGAAATAGAAGCTTCTAGTAGGAGAAAAAGTCTGTAAAAATGGCAATTTTGGTCGCATCGAGGCTTTAAAAAGTAGTTATTCAACATGAGGCACAATTCAAATGACATTTTTAATCAATTTTTCTAAAGTCCAAAAATCAATTTTCTGATGAAAAACGATGACCCGTGACCTGTTGAACTTTCTCCAGATGGTCAGAAATGGTAATTTTTTAATGTTTAATTTTTTGACTGTAAATGACTATTGCATATGAATTATCAATTTTGGAACTAAAAGAAGTGTGTTTAGAGTCATTTTAATGCCTGAAATTGGTCGAAATAGAAGCTTCTAGTAGGAGAAAAAGTGTGTAAAAATGGCAATTTTGGTCACATTGAGGCTTTAAAAAGTAGTTATTCAACATGAGGCACAATCCAAATGACATTTTGAATCAATTTTTCTGAAGTCCAAAAATCAATTTTCTGATGAAAAACGATGACCCGTGACCTGTTGAACTTTCTCCAGATGGTCAGAAATGGTAATTTTTTAATGTTTAATTTTTTTACTGTAAATGACTATTGCATATGAATTATCACTTTTGGAACTAAAATAAGTGTGTTTAGAGTCATTTTAATGCCTGAAAATGGTCGAAATAGAAGCTTCTAGTAGGAGAAAAAGTCTATAAAAATGGCAATTTTGGTCACATTGAGGCTTTAAAAAGTAGTTATTCAACATGAGGCACAATCCAAATGACATTTTGAATCAATTTTTCTAAAGTCCAAAAAATCCATTTTCTGATGAAAAACGATGACCCGCGACCTGTCGAAATTTCTCCAGGTGGTCAGAAATGGTAATTTTTTAATGTTTTATTTTTTGACTGTAAATGAATATTGCATGTTAATTATCACTTTTGGAACTAAAATAAGTGTGTTTAGAGTCATTTTAATGCCTGAAATTGGTCAAAATAGAAGCTTCTAGTAGGAGAAAAAGTCTTTAAAAATGGCAATATTGGTCACATTGAGGCTTTAAAAAGTAGTTATTCAACATGAGGCACAATCCAAATGACATTTTGAATCAATTTTTCGAAAGCCAAAAAAATCCATTTTCTGATGAAAAACGATGACCTGCGACCTGTCGAAATTTCTCCAGATGGTCAGAAATGGTAATTTTTTAATGGTTCATTTTTTGACTGTAAATGACTATTGCATGTGAATTATCACTTTTGGAACTAAAATAAGTGTGTTTAGAGTACCTTTAATGCCTGAAATTGTTTGACATAGAAGCTTCTAGTAGGAGAAAAAGTCTGTAAAAATGGCAATTTTGGTCACATTGAGGCTTTAAAAAGTAGTTATTCAACATGAGGCACAATCCAAATGATATTGTGAATCAATTTTTCTAAAGTCCAAAAAATCAAATTTCTGATGAAAAACGATGACCAGTGACCTGTCGAAATTTCTCCAGATGGTCAGAAATGGTAATTTTTTAATGTTTAATTTTTTGACTGTAAATGACTATCTCATGTGAATTATCACTTGTGGAACTAAAATAAGTGTGTTTAGAGTCGTTTTAATGCCTGAAATTAGTCATAATAGAAGCTTCTGAGAAGGAGAAAAAGTCTGTAAAAATGGCAATTTTGGTCACATTGAGCCTTTAAAAAGTAGTTATTTAACATGAGGCACAATCCAAATGATATTTTGAATCAATTTTTCTAGTCGAAAAAATTAATTTTCTGATGAAAAACGATGACCCGTGACCTGTTGAACTTTCTCCAGATGGTCAGAAATGGTAATTTTTTAATGTTAAATTTTTTGACTGTAAATGACTATTGCATGTGAATTATCACTTTTGGAACTAAAATAAGTGTGTTTAGAGTCATTTTAATGCCTGAAATTGGTCGAAATAGAAGCTTCTAGTAGGAGAAAAAGTCTGTAAAAATGGCAATTTTGGTCACATTGAGGCTTTAAAAAGTAGTTATTCAACATGAGGCACAATCCAAATGACATTTTGAATCAATTTTTCTAAAGTCCAAAAAATCCATTTTCTGATGAAAAACGATGACCCGCGACCTGTCGAAATTTCTCCAGGTGGTCAGAAATGGTAATTTTTTAATGTTTTATTTTTTGACTGTAAATGACTATTGCATGTGAATTATCACTTTTGGAACTAAAATAAGTGTGTTTAGAGTCATTTTAATGCCTGAAATTGTTCGAAATAGAAGCTTCTAGTAGGAGAAAAAGTCTGCAAAAATGGCAATTTTGGTCACATTGAGGCTTTCAAAAGTAGTTATTCAACATGAGGCACAATCCAAATGATATTTTGAATCAATTTTTGTAAAGTCCAAAAAATCCATTTTCTGATGAAAAACGATGACCCGTGACCTGTCGAAATTTCTCCAGATGGTCAGAAATGGTAATTTTTTAATGTTTAATTTTTTGACTGTAAATGACTATTGCATGTGAATTATCACTTGTGGAACTAAAATAAGTGTGTTTAGAGTCATTTTAATGCCTGAAGTTGGTCAAAATAGAAGCTTCTAGTAGGAGAAAAAGTCTGTAAAAATGGCAATTTTGGTCACATCGAGGCTTTAAAAAGTAGTTATTCAACATGAGGCACAATTCAAATGACATTTTTAATCAATTTGTCTAAAGTCCAAAAATCAATTTTCTGATGAAAAACGATGACCCGTGACCTGTTGAACTTTCTCCAGATGGTCAGAAATGGTCATTTTTTAATGGTTCATTTTTTGACTGTAAATGACTATTGCATGTGAATTATCACTTTTGGAACTAAAATAAGTGTGTTTAGAGTCCTTTTAATGCCTGAAATTGTTTGAAATAGAAGCTTCTAGTAGGAGAAAAAGTCTGTAAAAATGGCAATTTTGCTCACATTGAGGCTTTAAAAAGTAGTTATTCAACATGAGGCACAATCCAAATGATATTGTGAATCAATTTTTCTAAAGTCCAAAAAATCCATTTTCTGATGAAAAACGATGACCAGTGACCTGTCGAAATTTCTCCAGATGGTCAGAAATGGTAACTTTTTAATGTTTAATTTTTTGACTGTAAATGACTATCTCATGTGAATTATCACTTGTGGAACTAAAATAAGTGTGTTTAGAGTCGTTTTAATGCCTGAAATTAGTCATAATAGAAGCTTCTGAGAAGGAGAAAAAGTCTGTAAAAATGGCAATTTTGGTCACATTGAGGCTTTAAAAAGTAGTTATTTAACATGAGGCACAATCCAAATGATATTTTGAATCAATTTTTCTAAAGTCGAAAAAATTAATTTTCTGATGAAAAACGATGACCCGTGACCTGTTGAACTTTCTCCAGATGGTCAGAAATGGTAATTTTTTAATGTTTAATTTTTTGACTGTAAATGACTATTGCATGTGAATTCTCACTTTTGGAACTAAAATAAGTGTGTTTAGAGTCATTTTAATGCCTGAAAATGGTCGAAATAGAAGCTTCTAGTAGGAGAAAAAGTCTATAAAAATGGCAATTTTGGTCACATTGAGGCTTTAAAAAGTAGTTATTCAACATGAGCCACAATCCAAATGACATTTTGAATCAATTTTTCTAAAGTCCAAAAATCAATTTTCTGATGAAAAACGATGACCCGTGACCTGTTGAACTTTCTCCAGATGGTCAGAAATGATAATTTTTTAATGTTTAATTTTTTGACTGTAAATGACTATCTCATGTGAAATATCACTTGTGGAACTAAAATAAGTGTGTTTAGAGTCGTTTTAATGCCTGAAATTAGTCATAATAGAAGCTTCTGAGAAGGAGAAAAAGTCTGTAAAAATGGCAATTTTGGTCACATTGAGGCTTTAAAAAGTAGTTATTCAACATGAGGCACAATCCAAATGATATTTTGAATCAATTTTTCTAAAGTCCAAAAAATCCATTTTCTGATGAAAAACGATGACCCTTGACCTGTCGAAATTTCTCCAGCAGGTCAGAAATGGAAATTTTTTAATGTTTAATTTTTTGACTGTAAATGACTATCGCATGTGAATTATCACTTGTGGAACTAAAATAAGTGTGTTTAGAGTCGTTTTAATGCCTGAAATTAGTCATAATAGAAGCTTCTGAGAAGGAGAAAAAGTCTGTAAAAATGGCAATTTTGGTCACATTGAGTCTTTAAAAAGTAGTTATTCAACATGAGGCACAATCCAAATGATATTTTGAATCAATTTTTCTAAAGTCGAAAAAATTAATTTTCTGATGAAAAACGATGACCTGTGACCTGTTGAACTTTCTCCAGATGGTCAGAAATGGTAATTTTTTAATGTTTAATTTTTTGACTGTAAATGACTATTGCATGTGAATTATCACTTTTGGAACTAAAATAAGTGTGTTTAGAGTCATTTTAATGCCTGAAATTGGTCGAAATAGAAGCTTCTAGTAGGAGAAAAAGTCTGTAAAAATGGCAATTTTGGTCACATTGAGGCTTTAAAAAGTAGTTATTCAACATGAGGCACAATCCAAATGACATTTTGAATCAATTTTTCTAAAGTCCAAAAAATCCATTTGATGATGAAAAACGATGACCCGCGACCTGTCGAAATTTCTCCAGATGGTCAGAAATGGTAATTTTTTAATGTTTAAGTTTTTTGACTGTAAATGACTATTGCATGTGAATTATCACTTGTGGAACTAAAAAAAGTGTGTTTAGAGTCATTTTAATGCCTGAAGTTGGTCAAAATAGAAGCTTCTAGTAGGAGAAAAAGTCTGTAAAAATGGCAATTTTGGTCACATCGAGGCTTTAAAAAGTAGTTATTCAACATGAGGCACAATTCAAATGACATTTTTAATCAATTTGTCTAAAGTCCAAAAATCAATTTTCTGATGAAAAACGATGACCCGTGACCTGTTGAACTTTCTCCAGATGGTCAGAAATGGTCATTTTTTAATGTTTTATTTTTTGACTGTAAATGACTATTGAATATGAATTATCACTTTTGGAACTAAAATAAGTGTGTTTAGAGTCATTTTAATGCCTGAAATTGTTCGAAATAGAAGCTTCTAGTAGGAGAAAAAGTCTGCAAAAATGGCAATTTTGGTCACATTGAGGCTTTCAAAAGTAGTTATTCAACATGATGCACAATCCAAATGATATTTTGAATCAATTTTTGTAAAGTCCAAAAAATCCATTTTCTGATGAAAAACGATGACCCGTGACCTGTCGAAATTTCTCCAGATGGTCAGAAATGGTAATTTTTTAATGTTTTATTTTTTGACTGTAAATGACTATTGCATGTTAATTATCACTTTTGGAACTAAAATAAGTGTGTTTAGAGTCATTTTAATGCCTGAAATTGGTCAAAATAGAAGCTTCTAGTAGGAGAAAAAGTCTGTAAAATATGGCAATATTGGTCACATTGAGGCTTTAAAAAGTAGTTTTTAACATGAGGCACAATCCAAATTACTTTTTGAATCAATTTTTCGAAAGCCAAAAAAATCCATTTTCTGATGAAAAACGATAACCTGCGACCTGTCGAAATTTCTCCAGATGGTCAGAAATGGTAATTTTTTTAATGGTTCATTTTTTGACTGTAAATGACTATTGCATGTGAATTATCACTTTTGGAACTAAAATAAGTGTGTTTAGAGTAGGCCTGGGCAAAAATTTCGTTCCGTTCGCGGAAATTGCGATAATTTGACATTTTTGCGTTCCGCGGAGAGCGCGAAAATGTCAAAAATTCCGGTTTCCCCAGCTTGGCGATAATTTGTTTCTTGCTCGCGCTGTAAAATGATACATTCTCGCGCGCGCGCGATCGCCTTACCTGAATCCCTGCGTTCGCCGACAAGTTTTCTTGATCCGGTCGCGTTCTCCATGAGATGTTGTATTGTTTTTAGCCATTTGCGCTGTCTCGCGACAGTTCGCGCCCGCAGTGACGTCATGCGTCGCGCGATCACGTCTTTCTTCTCGCGATCATGCACCGCGAGAACAACTCAAAACAAGATGGCCGCGCCCGCAAGCAACCACATGGGTAAGTTGGCGACCCGCAACCATGCAGAAAATCTCGCGAACATGCCGGAAAAAAACTTCCGCATCTTTGCGATATTTCTGCTTGTTTGCGATAATTTTAAACATTCTCGCGATAATTTGCGAAGGTTAATTCCGCAAATTCCGCCCACCCCTAGTTTAGAGTCCTTTTAATGCCTGAAATTGTTTGAAATAGAAGCTTCTAGTAGGAGAAAAAGTCTGTAAAAATGGCAATTTTGGTCACATTGAGGCTTTAAAAAGTAGTTATTCAACATGAGGCACAATCCAAATGATATTGTGAATCAATTTTTCTAAAGTCCAAAAAATCAATTTTCTGATGAAAAACGATGACCAGTGACCTGTCGAAATTTCTCCAGATGGTCAGAAATGATAATTTTTTAATGTTTAATTTTTTGACTGTAAATGACTATCTCATGTGAATTATCACTTTTGGAACTAAAATAAGTGTGTTTAGAGTCATTTTAATGCCTGAAATTGTTCGAAATAGAAGCTTCTAGTAGGAGAAAAAGTCTGCAAAAATGGCAATTTTGGTCACATTGAGGCTTTCAAAAGTAGTTATTCAACATGAGGCACAATCCAAATGATATTTTGAATCAATTTTTGTAAAGTCCAAAAAATCCATTTTCTGATGAAAAACGATGACCCGTGACCTGTCGAAATTTCTCCAGATGGTCAGAAATGGTAATTTTTTAATGTTTAATTTTTTGACTGTAAATGACTATTGCATGTGAATTATCACTTGTGGAACTAAAATAAGTGTGTTTAGAGTCATTTTAATGCCTGAAGTTGGTCAAAATAGAAGCTTCTAGTAGGAGAAAAAGTCTGTAAAAATGGCAATTTTGGTCACATCGAGGCTTTAAAAAGTAGTTATTCAACATGAGGCACAATTCAAATGACATTTTTAATCAATTTGTCTAAAGTCCAAAAATCAATTTTCTGATGAAAAACGATGACCCGTGACCTGTTGAACTTTCTCCAGATGGTCAGAAATGGTCATTTTTTAATGGTTCATTTTTTGACTGTAAATGACTATTGCATGTGAATTATCACTTTTGGAACTAAAATAAGTGTGTTTAGAGTCCTTTTAATGCCTGAAATTGTTTGAAATAGAAGCTTCTAGTAGGAGAAAAAGTCTGTAAAAATGGCAATTTTGCTCACATTGAGGCTTTAAAAAGTAGTTATTCAACATGAGGCACAATCCAAATGATATTGTGAATCAATTTTTCTAAATTCCAAAAAATCCATTTTCTGATGAAAAACGATGACCAGTGACCTGTCGAAATTTCTCCAGATGGTCAGAAATGGTAACTTTTTAATGTTTAATTTTTTGACTGTAAATGACTATCTCATGTGAATTATCACTTGTGGAACTAAAATAAGTGTGTTTAGAGTCGTTTTAATGCCTGAAATTAGTCATAATAGAAGCTTCTGAGAAGGAGAAAAAGTCTGTAAAAATGGCAATTTTGGTCACATTGAGGCTTTAAAAAGTAGTTATTTAACATGAGGCACAATCCAAATGATATTTTGAATCAATTTTTCTAAAGTCGAAAAAATTAATTTTCTGATGAAAAACGATGACCCGTGACCTGTTGAACTTTCTCCAGATGGTCAGAAATGGTAATTTTTTAATGTTTAATTTTTTGACTGTAAATGACTATTGCATGTGAATTCTCACTTTTGGAACTAAAATAAGTGTGTTTAGAGTCATTTTAATGCCTGAAAATGGTCGAAATAGAAGCTTCTAGTAGGAGAAAAAGTCTATAAAAATGGCAATTTTGGTCACATTGAGGCTTTAAAAAGTAGTTATTCAACATGAGGCACAATCCAAATGACATTTTGAATCAATTTTTCTAAAGTCCAAAAATCAATTTTCTGATGAAAAACGATGACCCGTGACCTGTTGAACTTTCTCCAGATGGTCAGAAATGGTAATTTTTTAATGTTTTATTTTTTGACTGTAAATGACTATTGCATATGAATTATCACTTTTGGAACTAAAATAAGTGTGTTTAGAGTCATTTTAATGCCTGAAAATGGTCGAAATAGAAGCTTCTAGTAGGAGAAAAAGTCTATAAAAATGGCAATTTTGGTCACATTGAGGCTTTAAAAAGTAGTTATTCAACATGAGGCACAATCCAAATGACATTTTGAATCAATTTTTCTAAAGTCCAAAAAATCCATTTTCTGATGAAAACGATGACCCGCGACCTGTCGAAATTTCTCCAGGTGGTCAGAAATGGTAATTTTTTAATGTTTTATTTTTTGACTGTAAATGACTATTGCATGTGAATTATCACTTTTGGAACTAAAATAAGTGTGTTTAGAGTCATTTTAATGCCTGAAATTGTTCGAAATAGAAGCTTCTAGTAGGAGAAAAAGTCTGCAAAAATGGCAATTTTGGTCACATTGAGGCTTTCAAAAGTAATTATTCAACATGAGGCACAATCCAAATGATATTTTGAATCAATTTTTGTAAAGTCCAAAAAATCCATTTTCTGATGAAAAACGATGACCCGTGACCTGTCGAAATTTCTCCAGATGGTCAGAAATGATAATTTTTTAATGTTTAATTTTTTGACTGTAAATGACTATCTCATGTGAAATATCACTTGTGGAACTAAAATAAGTGTGTTTAGAGTCGTTTTAATGCCTGAAATTAGTCATAATAGAAGCTTCTGAGAAGGAGAAAAAGTCTGTAAAAATGGCAATTTTGGTCACATTGAGGCTTTAAAAAGTAGTTATTCAACATGAGGCACAATCCAAATGATATTTTGAATCAATTTTTCTAAAGTCCAAAAAATCCATTTTCTGATGAAAAACGATGACCCTTGACCTGTCGAAATTTCTCCAGATGGTCAGAAATGGAAATTTTTTAATGTTTAATTTTTTGACTGTAAATGACTATCGCATGTGAATTATCACTTGTGGAACTAAAATAAGTGTGTTTAGAGTCGTTTTAATGCCTGAAATTAGTCATAATAGAAGCTTCTGAGAAGGAGAAAAAGTCTGTAAAAATGGCAATTTTGGTCACATTGAGGCTTTAAAAAGTAGTTATTCAACATGAGGCACAATCCAAATGATATTTTGAATCAATTTTTCTAAAGTCGAAAAAATTAATTTTCTGATGAAAAACGATGACCTGTGACCTGTTGAACTTTCTCCAGATGGTCAGAAATGGTAATTTTTTAATGTTTAATTTTTTGACTGTAAATGACTATTGCATGTGAATTATCACTTTTGGAACTAAAATAAGTGTGTTTAGAGTCATTTTAATGCCTGAAATTGGTCGAAATAGAAGCTTCTAGTAGGAGAAAAGTCTGTAAAAATGGCAATTTTGGTCACATTGAGGCTTTAAAAAGTAGTTATTCAACATGAGGCACAATCCAAATGACATTTTGAATCAATTTTTCTAAAGTCCAAAAAATCCATTTGATGATGAAAAACGATGACCCGCGACCTGTCGAAATTTCTCCAGATGGTCAGAAATGGTAATTTTTTAATGTTTAAGTTTTTTGACTGTAAATGACTATTGCATGTGAATTATCACTTGTGGAACTAAAAAAAGTGTGTTTAGAGTCATTTTAATGCCTGAAGTTGGTCAAAATAGAAGCTTCTAGTAGGAGAAAAAGTCTGTAAAAATGGCAATTTTGGTCACATCGAGGCTTTAAAAAGTAGTTATTCAACATGAGGCACAATTCAAATGACATTTTTAATCAATTTGTCTAAAGTCCAAAAATCAATTTTCTGATGAAAAACGATGACCCGTGACCTGTTGAACTTTCTCCAGATGGTCAGAAATGGTAATTTTTTAATGTTTTATTTTTTGACTGTAAATGACTATTGAATATGAATTATCACTTTTGGAACTAAAATAAGTGTGTTTAGAGTCATTTTAATGCCTGAAAATGGTCGAAATAGAAGCTTCTAGTAGGAGAAAAAGTCAATAAAAATGGCAATTTGGTCACATTGAGCCTTTAAAAAGTAGTTATTCAACATGAGGCACAATCCAAATGACATTTTGAATCAATTTTTCTAAAGTCCAAAAAATCCATTTTCTGATGAAAAACGATGACCCGCGACCTGTCGAAATTTCTCCAGGTGGTCAGAAATGGTAATTTTTTAATGTTTTATTTTTTGACTGTAAATGACTATTGCATGTGAATTATCACTTTTGGAACTAAAATAAGTGTGTTTAGAGTCATTTTAATGCCTGAAATTGTTCGAAATAGAAGCTTCTAGTAGGAGAAAAAGTCTGCAAAAATGGCAATTTTGGTCACATTGAGGCTTTCAAAAGTAGTTATTCAACATGATGCACAATCCAAATGATATTTTGAATCAATTTTTGTAAAGTCCAAAAAATCCATTTTCTGATGAAAAACGATGACCCGTGACCTGTCGAAATTTCTCCAGATGGTCAGAAATGGTAATTTTTTAATGTTTTATTTTTTGACTGTAAATGACTATTGCATGTTAATTATCACTTTTGGAACTAAAATAAGTGTGTTTAGAGTCATTTTAATGCCTGAAATTGGTCAAAATAGAAGCTTCTAGTAGGAGAAAAAGTCTGTAAAATATGGCAATATTGGTCACATTGAGGCTTTAAAAAGTAGTTTTTAACATGAGGCACAATCCAAATTACTTTTTGAATCAATTTTTCGAAAGCCAAAAAAATCCATTTTCTGATGAAAAACGATAACCTGCGACCTGTCGAAATTTCTCCAGATGGTCAGAAATGGTAATTTTTTAATGGTTCATTTTTTGACTGTAAATGACTATTGCATGTGAATTATCACTTTTGGAACTAAAATAAGTGTGTTTAGAGTCCTTTTAATGCCTGAAATTGTTTGAAATAGAAGCTTCTAGTAGGAGAAAAAGTCTGTAAAAATGGCAATTTTGGTCACATTGAGGCTTTAAAAAGTAGTTATTCAACATGAGGCACAATCCAAATGATATTGTGAATCAATTTTTCTAAAGTCCAAAAAATCAATTTTCTGATGAAAAACGATGACCAGTGACCTGTCGAAATTTCTCCAGATGGTCAGAAATGATAATTTTTTAATGTTTAATTTTTTGACTGTAAATGACTATCTCATGTGAATTATCACTTGTGGAACTAAAATAGGTGTGTTTAGAGTCGTTTTAATGCCTGAAATTAGTCATAATAGAAGCTTCTGAGAAGGAGAAAAAGTCTGTAAAAATGGCAATTTTGGTCACATTGAGGCTTTAAAAAGTAGTTATTTAACATGAGGCACAATCCAAATGATATTTTGAATCAATTTTTCTAAAGTCGAAAAAATTAATTTCCTGATGAAAAACGATGACCCGTGACCTGTTGAACTTTCTCCAGATGGTCAGAAATGGTAATTTTTTAATGTTTAATTTTTTGACTGTAAATGACTATTGCATGTGAATTATCACTTTTGGAACTAAAATAAGTGTGTTTAGAGTCATTTTAATGCCTGAAATTGGTCGAAATAGAATCTTCTAGTAGGAGAAAAAGTCTGTAAAAATGGCAATTTTGGTCACATTGAGGCTTTAAAAAGTAGTTATTCAACATGAGGCACAATCCAAATGACATTTTGAATCAATTTTTCTAAAGTCCAAAAAATCCATTTGATGATGAAAAACGATGACCCGCGACCTGTCGAAATTTCTCCAGATGGTCAGAAATGGTAATTTTGTAATGTTTAATTTTTTGACTGTAAATGACTATTGCATGTGAATTATCACTTGTGGAACTAAAAAAAGTGTGTTTAGAGTCATTTTAATGCCTGAAGTTGGTCAAAATAGAAGCTTCTAGTAGGAGAAAAAGTCTGTAAAAATGGCAATTTTGGT
Source organism: Triturus cristatus (assembly GCF_964204655.1). Taxonomy (NCBI): domain Eukaryota; kingdom Metazoa; phylum Chordata; class Amphibia; order Caudata; family Salamandridae; genus Triturus; species Triturus cristatus. The sequence continues at coordinate 137,093,928 of NC_140588.1, forward strand.
CACATCGAGGCTTTAAAAAGTAGTTATTCAACATGAGGCACAATTCAAATGACATTTTTAATCAATTTGTCTAAAGTCCAAAAATCATTTTTCTGATGAAAAACGATGACCCGTGACCTGTTGAACTTTCTCCAGATGGTCAGAAATGGTAATTTTTTAATGTTTTATTTTTTGACTGTAAATGACTATTGAATATGAATTATCACTTTTGGAACTAAAATAAGTGTGTTTAGAGTCATTTTAATGCCTGAAAATGGTCGAAATAGAAGCTTCTAGTAGGAGAAAAAGTCTATAAAAATGGCAATTTGGTCACATTGAGGCTTTAAAAAGTAGTTATTCAACATGAGGCACAATCCAAATGACATTTTGAATCAATTTTTCTAAAGTCCAAAAAATCCATTTTCTGATGAAAAACGATGACCCGCGACCTGTCGAAATTTCTCCAGGTGGTCAGAAATGGTAATTTTTTAATGTTTTATTTTTTGACTGTAAATGACTATTGCATGTGAATTATCACTTTTGGAACTAAAATAAGTGTGTTTAGAGTCATTTTAATGCCTGAAATTGTTCGAAATAGAAGCTTCTAGTAGGAGAAAAAGTCTGCAAAAATGGCAATTTTGGTCACATTGAGGCTTTCAAAAGTAGTTATTCAACATGATGCACAATCCAAATGATATTTTGAATCAATTTTTCTAAAGTCGAAAAAATTAATTTCCTGATGAAAAACGATGACCCGTGACCTGTTGAACTTTCTCCAGATGGTCAGAAATGGTAATTTTTTAATGTTTAATTTTTTGACTGTAAATGACTATTGCATGTGAATTATCACTTTTGGAACTAAAATAAGTGTGTTTAGAGTCATTTTAATGCCTGAAATTGGTCGAAATAGAATCTTCTAGTAGGAGAAAAAGTCTGTAAAAATGGCAATTTTGGTCACATTGAGGCTTTAAAAAGTAGTTATTCAACATGAGGCACAATCCAAATGATATTGTGAATCAATTTTTCTAAAGTCCAAAAAATCAATTTTCTGATGAAAAACGATGACCAGTGACCTGTCGAAATTTCTCCAGATGGTCAGAAATGATAATTTTTTAATGTTTAATTTTTTGACTGTAAATGACTATCTCATGTGAATTATCACTTGTGGAACTAAAATAAGTGTGTTTAGAGTCGTTTTAATGCCTGAAATTAGTCATAATAGAAGCTTCTGAGAAGGAGAAAAAGTCTGTAAAAATGGCAATTTTGGTCACATTGAGGCTTTAAAAAGTAGTTATTCAACATGATGCACAATCCAAATGATATTTTGAATCAATTTTTGTAAAGTCCAAAAAATCCATTTTCTGATGAAAAACGATGACCCGTGACCTGTCGAAATTTCTCCAGATGGTCAGAAATGGTAATTTTTTAATGTTTTATTTTTTGACTGTAAATGACTATTGCATGTTAATTATCACTTTTGGAACTAAAATAAGTGTGTTTAGAGTCATTTTAATGCCTGAAATTGGTCAAAATAGAAGCTTCTAGTAGGAGAAAAAGTCTGTAAAATATGGCAATATTGGTCACATTGAGGCTTTAAAAAGTAGTTTTTAACATGAGGCACAATCCAAATTACTTTTTGAATCAATTTTTCGAAAGCCAAAAAAATCCATTTTCTGATGAAAAACGATAACCTGCGACCTGTCGAAATTTCTCCAGATGGTCAGAAATGGTAATTTTTTAATGGTTCATTTTTTGACTGTAAATGACTATTGCATGTGAATTATCACTTTTGGAACTAAAATAAGTGTGTTTAGAGTCCTTTTAATGCCTGAAATTGTTTGAAATAGAAGCTTCTAGTAGGAGAAAAAGTCTGTAAAAATGGCAATTTTGGTCACATTGAGGCTTTAAAAAGTAGTTATTCAACATGAGGCACAATCCAAATGATATTGTGAATCAATTTTTCTAAAGTCCAAAAAATCAATTTTCTGATGAAAAACGATGACCAGTGACCTGTCGAAATTTCTCCAGATGGTCAGAAATGATAATTTTTTAATGTTTAATTTTTTGACTGTAAATGACTATCTCATGTGAATTATCACTTGTGGAACTAAAATAAGTGTGTTTAGAGTCGTTTTAATGCCTGAAATTAGTCATAATAGAAGCTTCTGAGAAGGAGAAAAAGTCTGTAAAAATGGCAATTTTGGTCACATTGAGGCTTTAAAAAGTAGTTATTTAACATGAGGCACAATCCAAATGATATTTTGAATCAATTTTTCTAAAGTCGAAAAAATTAATTTCCTGATGAAAAACGATGACCCGTGACCTGTTGAACTTTCTCCAGATGGTCAGAAATGGTAATTTTTTAATGTTTAATTTTTTGACTGTAAATGACTATTGCATGTGAATTATCACTTTTGGAACTAAAATAAGTGTGTTTAGAGTCATTTTAATGCCTGAAATTGGTCGAAATAGAATCTTCTAGTAGGAGAAAAAGTCTGTAAAAATGGCAATTTTGGTCACATTGAGGCTTTAAAAAGTAGTTATTCAACATGAGGCACAATCCAAATGACATTTTGAATCAATTTTTCTAAAGTCCAAAAAATCCATTTGATGATGAAAAACGATGACCCGCGACCTGTCGAAATTTCTCCAGATGGTCAGAAATGGTAATTTTGTAATGTTTAATTTTTTGACTGTAAATGACTATTGCATGTGAATTATCACTTGTGGAACTAAAAAAAGTGTGTTTAGAGTCATTTTAATGCCTGAAGTTGGTCAAAATAGAAGCTTCTAGTAGGAGAAAAAGTCTGTAAAAATGGCAATTTTGGTCACATCGAGGCTTTAAAAAGTAGTTATTCAACATGAGGCACAATTCAAATGACATTTTTAATCAATTTGTCTAAAGTCCAAAAATCATTTTTCTGATGAAAAACGATGACCCGTGACCTGTTGAACTTTCTCCAGATGGTCAGAAATGGTAATTTTTTAATGTTTTATTTTTTGACTGTAAATGACTATTGAATATGAATTATCACTTTTGGAACTAAAATAAGTGTGTTTAGAGTCATTTTAATGCCTGAAAATGGTCGAAATAGAAGCTTCTAGTAGGAGAAAAAGTCTATAAAAATGGCAATTTGGTCACATTGAGGCTTTAAAAAGTAGTTATTCAACATGAGGCACAATCCAAATGACATTTTGAATCAATTTTTCTAAAGTCCAAAAAATCCATTTTCTGATGAAAAACGATGACCCGCGACCTGTCGAAATTTCTCCAGGTGGTCAGAAATGGTAATTTTTTAATGTTTTATTTTTTGACTGTAAATGACTATTGCATGTGAATTATCACTTTTGGAACTAAAATAAGTGTGTTTAGAGTCATTTTAATGCCTGAAATTGTTCGAAATAGAAGCTTCTAGTAGGAGAAAAAGTCTGCAAAAATGGCAATTTTGGTCACATTGAGGCTTTCAAAAGTAGTTATTCAACATGATGCACAATCCAAATGATATTTTGAATCAATTTTTCTAAAGTCGAAAAAATTAATTTCCTGATGAAAAACGATGACCCGTGACCTGTTGAACTTTCTCCAGATGGTCAGAAATGGTAATTTTTTAATGTTTAATTTTTTGACTGTAAATGACTATTGCATGTGAATTATCACTTTTGGAACTAAAATAAGTGTGTTTAGAGTCATTTTAATGCCTGAAATTGGTCGAAATAGAATCTTCTAGTAGGAGAAAAAGTCTGTAAAAATGGCAATTTTGGTCACATTGAGGCTTTAAAAAGTAGTTATTCAACATGAGGCACAATCCAAATGATATTGTGAATCAATTTTTCTAAAGTCCAAAAAATCAATTTTCTGATGAAAAACGATGACCAGTGACCTGTCGAAATTTCTCCAGATGGTCAGAAATGATAATTTTTTAATGTTTAATTTTTTGACTGTAAATGACTATCTCATGTGAATTATCACTTGTGGAACTAAAATAAGTGTGTTTAGAGTCGTTTTAATGCCTGAAATTAGTCATAATAGAAGCTTCTGAGAAGGAGAAAAAGTCTGTAAAAATGGCAATTTTGGTCACATTGAGGCTTTAAAAAGTAGTTATTTAACATGAGGCACAATCCAAATGATATTTTGAATCAATTTTTCTAAAGTCGAAAAAATTAATTTCCTGATGAAAAACGATGACCCGTGACCTGTTGAACTTTCTCCAGATGGTCAGAAATGGTAATTTTTTAATGTTTAATTTTTTTACTGTAAATGACTATTGCATGTGAATTATCACTTTTGGAACTAAAATAAGTGTGTTTAAGTCATTTTAATGCCTGAAATTGGTCGAAATAGAAGCTTCTAGTAGGAGAAAAAGTGTGTAAAAATGGCAATTTTGGTCACATTGAGGCTTTAAAAAGTAGTTATTCAACATGAGGCACAATCCAAATGACATTTTGAATCAATTTTTCTGAAGTCCAAAAATCAATTTTCTGATGAAAAACGATGACCCGTGACCTGTTGAACTTTCTCCAGATGGTCAGAAATGGTAATTTTTTAATGTTTAATTTTTTTACTGTAAATGACTATTGCATATGAATTATCACTTTTGGAACTAAAATAAGTGTGTTTAGAGTCATTTTAATGCCTGAAAATGGTCGAAATAGAAGCTTCTAGTAGGAGAAAAAGTCTATAAAAATGGCAATTTTGGTCACATTGAGGCTTTAAAAAGTAGTTATTCAACATGAGGCACAATCCAAATGACATTTTGAATCAATTTTTCTAAAGTCCAAAAAATCCATTTTCTGATGAAAAACGATGACCCGCGACCTGTCGAAATTTCTCCAGGTGGTCAGAAATGGTAATTTTTTAATGTTTTATTTTTTGACTGTAAATGACTATTGCATGTGAATTATCACTTTTGGAACTAAAATAAGTGTGTTTAGAGTCATTTTAATGCCTGAAATTGTTCGAAATAGAAGCTTCTAGTAGGAGAAAAAGTCTGCAAAAATGGCAATTTTGGTCACATTGAGGCTTTCAAAAGTAATTATTCAACATGAGGCACAATCCAAATGATATTTTGAATCAATTTTTGTAAAGTCCAAAAAATCAATTTTCTGATGAAAAACGATGACCCGTGACCTGTTGAACTTTCTCCAGATGGTCAGAAATGGTCATTTTTTAATGGTTCATTTTTTGACTGTAAATGACTATTGCATGTGAATTATCACTTTTGGAACTAAAATAAGTGTGTTTAGAGTCATTTTAATGCCTGAAATTGTTCGAAATAGAAGCTTCTAGTAGGAGAAAAAGTCTGCAAAAATGGCAATTTTGGTCACATTGAGGCTTTCAAAAGTAGTTATTCAACATGATGCACAATCCAAATGATATTTTGAATCAATTTTTGTAAAGTCCAAAAAATCCATTTTCTGATGAAAAACGATGACCCGTGACCTGTCGAAATTTCTCCAGATGGTCAGAAATGGTAATTTTTTAATGTTTAATTTTTTGACTGTAAATGACTATTGCATGTTAATTATCACTTTAGGAACTAAAATAAGTGTGTTTAGAGTCATTTTAATGCCTGAAATTGGTCAAAATAGAAGCTTCTAGTAGGAGAAAAAGTCTGTAAAAATGGCAATATTGGTCACATTGAGGCTTTAAAAAGTAGTTTTTAACATGAGGCACAATCCAAATGACTTTTTGAATCAATTTTTCGAAAGCCAAAAAAATCCATTTTCTGATGAAAAACGATCACCTGCGACCTGTCGAAATTTCTCCAGATGGTCAGAAATGGTAATTTTTTAATGGTTCATTTTTTGACTGTAAATGACTATTGCATGTGAATTATCACTTTTGGAACTAAAATAAGTGTGTTTAGAGTCCTTTTAATGCCTGAAATTGTTTGAAATAGAAGCTTCTAGTAGGAGAAAAAGTCTGTAAAAATGGCAATTTTGGTCACATTGAGGCTTTAAAAAGTAGTTATTCAACATGAGGCACAATCCAAATGATATTGTGAATCAATTTTTCTAAAGTCCAAAAAATCAATTTTCTGATGAAAAACGATGACCAATGACCTGTCGAAATTTCTCCAGATGGTCAGAAATGATAATTTTTTAATGTTTAATTTTTTGACTGTAAATTACTATCTCATGTGAATTATCACTTGTGGAACTAAAATAAGTGTGTTTAGAGTCGTTTTAATGCCTGAAATTAGTCATAATAGAAGCTTCTGAGAAGGAGAAAAAGTCTGTAAAAATGGCAATTTTGGTCACATTGAGGCTTTAAAAAGTAGTTATTTAACATGAGGCACAATCCAAATGATATTTTGAATCAATTTTTCTAAAGTCGAAAAAATTAATTTCCTGATGAAAAACGATGACCCGTGACCTGTTGAACTTTCTCCAGATGGTCAGAAATGGTAATTTTTTAATGTTTAATTTTTTGACTGTAAATGACTATTGCATGTGAATTATCACTTTTGGAACTAAAATAAGTGTGTTTAGAGTCATTTTAATGCCTGAAATTGGTCGAAATAGAAGCTTCTAGTAGGAGAAAAAGTCTGTAAAAATGGCAATTTTGGTCACATTGAGGCTTTAAAAAGTAGTTATTCAACATGAGGCACAATCCAAATGACATTTTGAATCAATTTTTCTAAAGTCCAAAAAATCCATTTGATGATGAAAAACGATGACCCGCGACCTGTCGAAATTTCTCCAGATGGTCAGAAATGGTAATTTTATAATGTTTAATTTTTGGACTGTAAATGACTATTGCATGTGAATTATCACTTGTGGAACTAAAATAAGTGTGTTTAGAGTCATTTTAATGCCTGAAGTTGGTCAAAATAGAAGCTTCTAGTAGGAGAAAAAGTCTGTAAAAATGGCAATTTTGGTCACATCGAGGCTTTAAAAAGTAGTTATTCAACATGAGGCACAATTCAAATGACATTTTTAATCAATTTGTCTAAAGTCCAAAAATCAATTTTCTGATGAAAAACGATGACCCGTGACCTGTTGAACTTTCTCCAGATGGTCAGAAATGGTCATTTTTTAATGGTTCATTTTTTGACTGTAAATGACTATTGCATGTGAATTATCACTTTTGGAACTAAAATAAGTGTGTTTAGAGTCATTTTAATGCCTGAAGTTGGTCGAAATAGAAGCTTCTAGTAGGAGAAAAAGTCTGTAAAAATGGCAATTTTGGTCGCATCGAGGCTTTAAAAAGTAGTTATTCAACATGAGGCACAATTCAAATGACATTTTTAATCAATTTTTCTAAAGTCCAAAAATCAATTTTCTGATGAAAAACGATGACCCGTGACCTGTTGAACTTTCTCCAGATGGTCAGAAATGGTAATTTTTTAATGTTTAATTTTTTGACTGTAAATGACTATTGCATATGAATTATCAATTTTGGAACTAAAAGAAGTGTGTTTAGAGTCATTTTAATGCCTGAAATTGGTCGAAATAGAAGCTTCTAATAGGAGAAAAAGTGTGTAAAAATGGCAATTTTGGTCACATTGAGGCTTTAAAAAGTAGTTATTCAACATGAGGCACAATCCAAATGACATTTTGAATCAATTTTTCTTAAGTCCAAAAATCAATTTTCTGATGAAAAACGATGACCCGTGACCTGTTGAACTTTCTCCAGATGGTCAGAAATGGTAATTTTTTAATGTTTTAGTTTTTGACTGTAAATGACTATTGCATGTGAATTATCACTTTTGGAACTAAAATAAGTGTGTTTAGAGTCATTTTAATGCCTGAAATTGTTCGAAATAGAAGCTTCTAGTAGGAGAAAAAGTCTGCAAAAATGGCAATTTTGGTCACATTGAGGCTTTCAAAAGTAGTTATTCAACATGAGGCACAATCCAAATGATATTTTGAATCAATTTTTGTAAAGTCCAAAAAATCAATTTTCTGATGAAAAACGATGACCCGTGACCTGTCGAAATTTCTCCAGATGGTCAGAAATGGTAATTTTTTAATGTTTAATTTTTTGACTGTAAATGAATATTGCATGTTAATTATCACTTTTGGAACTAAAATAAGTGTGTTTAGAGTCATTTTAATGCCTGAAATTGGTCAAAATAGAAGCTTCTAGTAGGAGAAAAAGTCTTTAAAAATGGCAATATTGGTCACATTGAGGCTTTAAAAAGTAGTTATTCAACATGAGGCACAATCCAAATGACATTTTGAATCAATTTTTCGAAAGCCAAAAAAATCCATTTTCTGATGAAAAACGATGACCTGCGACCTGTCGAAATTTCTCCAGATGGTCAGAAATGGTAATTTTTTAATGGTTCGTTTTTTGACTGTAAATGACTATTGCATGTGAATTATCACTTTTGGAACTAAAATAAGTGTGTTTAGAGTACCTTTAATGCCTGAAATTGTTTGAAATAGAAGCTTCTAGTAGGAGAAAAAGTCTGTAAAAATGGCAATTTTGGTCACATTGAGGCTTTAAAAAGTAGTTATTCAACATGAGGCACAATCCAAATGATATTGTGAATCAATTTTTCTAAAGTCCAAAAAATCAATTTTCTGATGAAAAACGATGACCAGTGACCTGTCGAAATTTCTCCAGATGGTCAGAAATGGTAATTTTTTAATGTTTAATTTTTTGACTGTAAATGACTATCTCATGTGAATTATCACTTGTGGAACTAAAATAAGTGTGTTTAGAGTCGTTTTAATACCTGAAATTAGTCATAATAGAAGCTTCTGAGAAGGAGAAAAAGTCTGTAAAAATGGCAATTTTGGTCACATTGAGCCTTTAAAAAGTAGTTATTTAACATGAGGCACAATCCAAATGATATTTTGAATCAATTTTTCTAGTCGAAAAAATTAATTTTCTGATGAAAAACGATGACCCGTGACCTGTTGAACTTTCTCCAGATGGTCAGAAATGGTAATTTTTTAATGTTAAATTTTTTGACTGTAAATGACTATTGCATGTGAATTATCACTTTTGGAACTAAAATAAGTGTGTTTAGAGTCATTTTAATGCCTGAAATTGGTCGAAATAGAAGCTTCTAGTAGGAGAAAAAGTCTGTAAAAATGGCAATTTTGGTCACATTGAGGCTTTAAAAAGTAGTTATTCAACATGAGGCACAATCCAAATGACATTTTGAATCAATTTTTCTAAAGTCCAAAAAATCCATTTTCTGATGAAAAACGATGACCCGCGACCTGTCGAAATTTCTCCAGGTGGTCAGAAATGGTAATTTTTTAATGTTTTATTTTTTGACTGTAAATGACTATTGCATGTGAATTATCACTTTTGGAACTAAAATAAGTGTGTTTAGAGTCATTTTAATGCCTGAAATTGTTCGAAATAGAAGCTTCTAGTAGGAGAAAAAGTCTGCAAAAATGGCAATTTTGGTCACATTGAGGCTTTCAAAAGTAGTTATTCAACATGAGGCACAATCCAAATGATATTTTGAATCAATTTTTGTAAAGTCCAAAAAATCCATTTTCTGATGAAAAACGATGACCCGTGACCTGTCGAAATTTCTCCAGATGGTCAGAAATGGTAATTTTTTAATGTTTAATTTTTTGACTGTAAATGACTATTGCATGTGAATTATCACTTGTGGAACTAAAATAAGTGTGTTTAGAGTCATTTTAATGCCTGAAGTTGGTCAAAATAGAAGCTTCTAGTAGGAGAAAAAGTCTGTAAAAATGGCAATTTTGGTCACATCGAGGCTTTAAAAAGTAGTTATTCAACATGAGGCACAATTCAAATGACATTTTTAATCAATTTGTCTAAAGTCCAAAAATCAATTTTCTGATGAAAAACGATGACCCGTGACCTGTTGAACTTTCTCCAGATGGTCAGAAATGGTCATTTTTTAATGGTTCATTTTTTGACTGTAAATGACTATTGCATGTGAATTATCACTTTTGGAACTAAAATAAGTGTGTTTAGAGTCCTTTTAATGCCTGAAATTGTTTGAAATAGAAGCTTCTAGTAGGAGAAAAAGTCTGTAAAAATGGCAATTTTGCTCACATTGAGGCTTTAAAAAGTAGTTATTCAACATGAGGCACAATCCAAATGATATTGTGAATCAATTTTTCTAAAGTCCAAAAAATCCATTTTCTGATGAAAAACGATGACCAGTGACCTGTCGAAATTTCTCCAGATGGTCAGAAATGGTAACTTTTTAATGTTTAATTTTTTGACTGTAAATGACTATCTCATGTGAATTATCACTTGTGGAACTAAAATAAGTGTGTTTAGAGTCGTTTTAATGCCTGAAATTAGTCATAATAGAAGCTTCTGAGAAGGAGAAAAAGTCTGTAAAAATGGCAATTTTGGTCACATTGAGGCTTTAAAAAGTAGTTATTTAACATGAGGCACAATCCAAATGATATTTTGAATCAATTTTTCTAAAGTCGAAAAAATTAATTTTCTGATGAAAAACGATGACCCGTGACCTGTTGAACTTTCTCCAGATGGTCAGAAATGGTAATTTTTTAATGTTTAATTTTTTGACTGTAAATGACTATTGCATGTGAATTCTCACTTTTGGAACTAAAATAAGTGTGTTTAGAGTCATTTTAATGCCTGAAAATGGTCGAAATAGAAGCTTCTAGTAGGAGAAAAAGTCTATAAAAATGGCAATTTTGGTCACATTGAGGCTTTAAAAAGTAGTTATTCAACATGAGGCACAATCCAAATGACATTTTGAATCAATTTTTCTAAAGTCCAAAAATCAATTTTCTGATGAAAAACGATGACCCGTGACCTGTTGAACTTTCTCCAGATGGTCAGAAATGATAATTTTTTAATGTTTAATTTTTTGACTGTAAATGACTATCTCATGTGAAATATCACTTGTGGAACTAAAATAAGTGTGTTTAGAGTCGTTTTAATGCCTGAAATTAGTCATAATAGAAGCTTCTGAGAAGGAGAAAAAGTCTGTAAAAATGGCAATTTTGGTCACATTGAGGCTTTAAAAAGTAGTTATTCAACATGAGGCACAATCCAAATGATATTTTGAATCAATTTTTCTAAAGTCCAAAAAATCCATTTTCTGATGAAAAACGATGACCCTTGACCTGTCGAAATTTCTCCAGATGGTCAGAAATGGAAATTTTTTAATGTTTAATTTTTTGACTGTAAATGACTATCGCATGTGAATTATCACTTGTGGAACTAAAATAAGTGTGTTTAGAGTCGTTTTAATGCCTGAAATTAGTCATAATAGAAGCTTCTGAGAAGGAGAAAAAGTCTGTAAAAATGGCAATTTTGGTCACATTGAGGCTTTAAAAAGTAGTTATTCAACATGAGGCACAATCCAAATGATATTTTGAATCAATTTTTCTAAAGTCGAAAAAATTAATTTTCTGATGAAAAACGATGACCTGTGACCTGTTGAACTTTCTCCAGATGGTCAGAAATGGTAATTTTTTAATGTTTAATTTTTTGACTGTAAATGACTATTTCATGTGAATTATCACTTTTGGAACTAAAATAAGTGTGTTTAGAGTCATTTTAATGCCTGAAATTGGTCGAAATAGAAGCTTCTAGTAGGAGAAAAAGTCTGTAAAAATGGCAATTTTGGTCACATTGAGGCTTTAAAAAGTAGTTATTCAACATGAGGCACAATCCAAATGACATTTTGAATCAATTTTTCTAAAGTCCAAAAAATCCATTTGATGATGAAAAACGATGACCCGTGACCTGTTGAACTTTCTCCAGATGGTCAGAAATGGTCATTTTTTAATGTTTTATTTTTTGACTGTAAATGACTATTGAATATGAATTATCACTTTTGGAACTAAAATAAGTGTGTTTAGAGTCATTTTAATGCCTGAAAATGGTCGAAATAGAAGCTTCTAGTAGGAGAAAAAGTCTATAAAAATGGCAATTTGGTCACATTGAGGCTTTAAAAAGTAGTTATTCAACATGAGGCACAATTCAAATGACATTTTTAATCAATTTGTCTAAAGTCCAAAAAATCCATTTTCTGATGAAAAACGATGACCCGCGACCTGTCGAAATTTCTCCAGGTGGTCAGAAATGGTAATTTTTTAATGTTTTATTTTTTGACTGTAAATGACTATTGCATGTGAATTATCACTTTTGGAACTAAAATAAGTGTGTTTAGAGTCATTTTAATGCCTGAAATTGTTCGAAATAGAAGCTTCTAGTAGGAGAAAAAGTCTGCAAAAATGGCAATTTTGGTCACATTGAGGCTTTCAAAAGTAGTTATTCAACATGATGCACAATCCAAATGATATTTTGAATCACTTTTTGTAAAGTCCAAAAAATCCATTTTCTGATGAAAAACGATGACCCGTGACCTGTCGAAATTTCTCCAGATGGTCAGAAATGGTAATTTTTTAATGTTTTATTTTTTGACTCTAAATGACTATTGCATGTTAATTATCACTTTTGGAACTAAAATAAGTGTGTTTAGAGTCATTTTAATGCCTGAAATTGGTCAAAATAGAAGCTTCTAGTAGGAGAAAAAGTCTGTAAAATATGGCAATATTGGTCACATTGAGGCTTTAAAAAGTAGTTTTTAACATGAGGCACAATCCAAATTACTTTTTGAATCAATTTTTCGAAAGCCAAAAAAATCCATTTTCTGATGAAAAACGATAACCTGCGACCTGTCGAAATTTCTCCAGATGGTCAGAAATGGTAATTTTTTAATGGTTCATTTTTTGACTGTAAATGACTATTGCATGTGAATTATCACTTTTGGAACTAAAATAAGTGTGTTTAGAGTAGGCCTGGGCAAAAATTTCGTTCCGTTCGCGGAAATTGCGATAATTTGACATTTTTGCGTTCCGCGGAGAGCGCGAAAATGTCAAAAATTCCGGTTTCCCCAGCTTGGCGATAATTTGTTTCTTGCTCGCGCTGTAAAATGATACATTCTCGCGCGCGCGCGATCGCCTTACCTGAATCCCTGCGTTCGCCGACAAGTTTTCTTGATCCGGTCGCGTTCTCCATGAGATGTTGTATTGTTTTTAGCCATTTGCGCTGTCTCGCGACAGTTCGCGCCCGCAGTGACGTCATGCGTCTTTCTTCTCGCGATCATGCACCGCGAGAACAACTCAAAACAAGATGGCCGCGCCCGCAAGCAACCACATGGGTAAGTTGGCGACCCGCAACCATGCAGAAAATCTCGCGAACATGCCGGAAAAAAAACTTCCGCATCTTTGCGATATTTCTGCTTGTTTGCGATAATTTTAAACATTCTCGCGATAATTTGCGAAGGTTAATTCCGCAAATTCCGCCCACCCCTAGTTTAGAGTCCTTTTAATGCCTGAAATTGGTCGAAATAGAAGCTTCTAGTAGGAGAAAAAGTCTGTAAAAATGGCAATTTTGGTCACATTGAGGCTTTAAAAAGTAGTTATTCAACATGAGGCACAATCCAAATGACATTTTGAATCAATTTTTCTAAAGTCCAAAAAATCCATTTGATGATGAAAAACGATGACCCGCGACCTGTCGAAATTTCTCCAGATGGTCAGAAATGGTAATTTTGTAATGTTTAATTTTTTGACTGTAAATGACTATTGCATGTGAATTATCACTTGTGGAACTAAAATAAGTGTGTTTAGAGTCATTTTAATGCCTGAAGTTGGTCAAAATAGAAGCTTCTAGTAGGAGAAAAAGTCTGTAAAAATGGCAATTTTGGTCACATCGAGGCTTTAAAAAGTAGTTATTCAACATGAGGCACAATTCAAATGACATTTTTAATCAATTTGTCTAAAGTCCAAAAATCAATTTTCTGATGAAAAACGATGACCCGTGACCTGTTGAACTTTCTCCAGATGGTCAGAAATGGTCATTTTTTAATGGTTCATTTTTTGACTGTAAATGACTATTGCATGTGAATTATCACTTTTGGAACTAAAATAAGTGTGTTTAGAGTCATTTTAATGCCTGAAGTTGGTCGAAATAGAAGCTTCTAGTAGGAGAAAAAGTCTGTAAAAATGGCAATTTTGGTCGCATCGAGGCTTTAAAAAGTAGTTATTCAACATGAGGCACAATTCAAATGACATTTTTAATCAATTTTTCTAAAGTCCAAAAATCAATTTTCTGATGAAAAACGATGACCCGTGACCTGTTGAACTTTCTCCAGATGGTCAGAAATGGTAATTTTTTAATGTTTAATTTTTTGACTGTAAATGACTATTGCATATGAATTATCAATTTTGGAACTAAAAGAAGTGTGTTTAGAGTCATTTTAATGCCTGAAATTGGTCGAAATAGAAGCTTCTAGTAGGAGAAAAAGTGTGTAAAAATGGCAATTTTGGTCACATTGAGGCTTTAAAAAGTAGTTATTCAACATGAGGCACAATCCAAATGACATTTTGAATCAATTTTTCTGAAGTCCAAAAATCAATTTTCTGATGAAAAACGATGACCCGTGACCTGTTGAACTTTCTCCAGATGGTCAGAAATGGTAATTTTTTAATGTTTAATTTTTTGACTGTAAATGACTATTGCATATGAATTATCACTTTTGGAACTAAAATAAGTGTGTTTAGAGTCATTTTAATGCCTGAAAATGGTCGAAATAGAAGCTTCTAGTAGGAGAAAAAGTCTATAAAAATGGCAATTTTGGTCACATTGAGGCTTTAAAAAGTAGTTATTCAACATGAGGCACAATCCAAATGACATTTTGAATCAATTTTTCTAAAGTCCAAAAAATCCATTTTCTGATGAAAAACGATGACCCGCGACCTGTCGAAATTTCTCCAGGTGGTCAGAAATGGTAATTTTTTAATGTTTTATTTTTTGACTGTAAATGAATATTGCATGTTAATTATCACTTTTGGAACTAAAATAAGTGTGTTTAGAGTCATTTTAATGCCTGAAATTGGTCAAAATAGAAGCTTCTAGTAGGAGAAAAAGTCTTTAAAAATGGCAATATTGGTCACATTGAGGCTTTAAAAAGTAGTTATTCAACATGAGGCACAATCCAAATGACATTTTGAATCAATTTTTCGAAAGCCAAAAAAATCCATTTTCTGATGAAAAACGATGACCTGCGACCTGTCGAAATTTCTCCAGATGGTCAGAAATGGTAATTTTTTAATGGTTCATTTTTTGACTGTAAATGACTATTGCATGTGAATTATCACTTTTGGAACTAAAATAAGTGTGTTTAGAGTACCTTTAATGCCTGAAATTGTTTGAAATAGAAGCTTCTAGTAGGAGAAAAAGTCTGTAAAAATGGCAATTTTGGTCACATTGAGGCTTTAAAAAGTAGTTATTCAACATGAAGCACAATCCAAATGATATTGTGAATCAATTTTTCTAAAGTCCAAAAAATCAATTTTCTGATGAAAAACGATGACCAGTGACCTGTCGAAATTTCTCCAGATGGTCAGAAATGGTAATTTTTTAATGTTTAATTTTTTGACTGTAAATGACTATCTCATGTGAATTATCACTTGTGGAACTAAAATAAGTGTGTTTAGAGTCGTTTTAATGCCTGAAATTAGTCATAATAGAAGCTTCTGAGAAGGAGAAAAAGTCTGTAAAAATGGCAATTTTGGTCACATTGAGCCTTTAAAAAGTAGTTATTTAACATGAGGCACAATCCAAATGATATTTTGAATCAATTTTTCTAGTCGAAAAAATTAATTTTCTGATGAAAAACGATGACCCGTGACCTGTTGAACTTTCTCCAGATGGTCAGAAATGGTAATTTTTTAATGTTAAATTTTTTGACTGTAAATGACTATTGCATGTGAATTATCACTTTTGGAACTAAAATAAGTGTGTTTAGAGTCATTTTAATGCCTGAAATTGGTCGAAATAGAAGCTTCTAGTAGGAGAAAAAGTCTGTAAAAATGGCAATTTTGGTCACATTGAGGCTTTAAAAAGTAGTTATTCAACATGAGGCACAATCCAAATGACATTTTGAATCAATTTTTCTAAAGTCCAAAAAATCCATTTTCTGATGAAAAACGATGACCCGCGACCTGTCGAAATTTCTCCAGGTGGTCAGAAATGGTAATTTTTTAATGTTTTATTTTTTGACTGTAAATGACTATTGCATGTGAATTATCACTTTTGGAACTAAAATAAGTGTGTTTAGAGTCATTTTAATGCCTGAAATTGTTCGAAATAGAAGCTTCTAGTAGGAGAAAAAGTCTGCAAAAATGGCAATTTTGGTCACATTGAGGCTTTCAAAAATAGTTATTCAACATGAGGCACAATCCAAATGATATTTTGAATCAATTTTTGTAAAGTCCAAAAAATCCATTTTCTGATGAAAAACGATGACCCGTGACCTGTCGAAATTTCTCCAGATGGTCAGAAATGGTAATTTTTTAATGTTTAATTTTTTGACTGTAAATGACTATTGCATGTGAATTATCACTTGTGGAACTAAAATAAGTGTGTTTAGAGTCATTTTAATGCCTGAAGTTGGTCAAAATAGAAGCTTCTAGTAGGAGAAAAAGTCTGTAAAAATGGCAATTTTGGTCACATCGAGGCTTTAAAAAGTAGTTATTCAACATGAGGCACAATTCAAATGACATTTTTAATCAATTTGTCTAAAGTCCAAAAATCAATTTTCTGATGAAAAACGATGACCCGTGACCTGTTGAACTTTCTCCAGATGGTCAGAAATGGTCATTTTTTAATGGTTCATTTTTTGACTGTAAATGACTATTGCATGTGAATTATCACTTTTGGAACTAAAATAAGTGTGTTTAGAGTCCTTTTAATGCCTGAAATTGTTTGAAATAGAAGCTTCTAGTAGGAGAAAAAGTCTGTAAAAATGGCAATTTTGCTCACATTGAGGCTTTAAAAAGTAGTTATTCAACATGAGGCACAATCCAAATGATATTGTGAATCAATTTTTCTAAAGTCCAAAAAATCCATTTTCTGATGAAAAACGATGACCAGTGACCTGTCGAAATTTCTCCAGATGGTCAGAAATGGTAACTTTTTAATGTTTAATTTTTTGACTGTAAATGCCTATCTCATGTGAATTATCACTTGTGGAACTAAAATAAGTGTGTTTAGAGTCGTTTTAATGCCTGAAATTAGTCATAATAGAAGCTTCTGAGAAGGAGAAAAAGTCTGTAAAAATGGCAATTTTGGTCACATTGAGGCTTTAAAAAGTAGTTATTTAACATGAGGCACAATCCAAATGATATTTTGAATCAATTTTTCTAAAGTCGAAAAAATTAATTTTCTGATGAAAAACGATGACCCGTGACCTGTTGAACTTTCTCCAGATGGTCAGAAATGGTAATTTTTTAATGTTTAATTTTTTGACTGTAAATGACTATTGCATGTGAATTCTCACTTTTGGAACTAAAATAAGTGTGTTTAGAGTCATTTTAATGCCTGAAAATGGTCGAAATAGAAGCTTCTAGTAGGAGAAAAAGTCTATAAAAATGGCAATTTTGGTCACATTGAGGCTTTAAAAAGTAGTTATTCAACATGAGGCACAATCCAAATGACATTTTGAATCAATTTTTCTAAAGTCCAAAAATCAATTTTCTGATGAAAAACGATGACCCGTGACCTGTTGAACTTTCTCCAGATGGTCAGAAATGGTAATTTTTTAATGTTTTATTTTTTGACTGTAAATGACTATTGCATATGAATTATCACTTTTGGAACTAAAATAAGTGTGTTTAGAGTCATTTTAATGCCTGAAAATGGTCGAAATAGAAGCTTCTAGTAGGAGAAAAAGTCTATAAAAATGGCAATTTTGGTCACATTGAGGCTTTAAAAAGTAGTTATTCAACATGAGGCACAATCCAAATGACATTTTGAATCAATTTTTCTAAAGTCCAAAAAATCCATTTTCTGATGAAAAACGATGACCCGCGACCTGTCGAAATTTCTCCAGGTGGTCAGAAATGGTAATTTTTTAATGTTTTATTTTTTGACTGTAAATGACTATTGCATGTGAATTATCACTTTTGGAACTAAAATAAGTGTGTTTAGAGTCATTTTAATGCCTGAAATTGTTCGAAATAGAAGCTTCTAGTAGGAGAAAAAGTCTGCAAAAATGGCAATTTTGGTCACATTGAGGCTTTCAAAAGTAATTATTCAACATGAGGCACAATCCAAATGATATTTTGAATCAATTTTTGTAAAGTCCAAAAAATCCATTTTCTGATGAAAAACGATGACCCGTGACCTGTCGAAATTTCTCCAGATGGTCAGAAATGATAATTTTTTAATGTTTAATTTTTTGACTGTAAATGACTATCTCATGTGAAATATCACTTGTGGAACTAAAATAAGTGTGTTTAGAGTCGTTTTAATGCCTGAAATTAGTCATAATAGAAGCTTCTGAGAAGGAGAAAAAGTCTGTAAAAATGGCAATTTTGGTCACATTGAGGCTTTAAAAAGTAGTTATTCAACATGAGGCACAATCCAAATGATATTTTGAATCAATTTTTCTAAAGTCCAAAAAATCCATTTTCTGATGAAAAACGATGACCCTTGACCTGTCGAAATTTCTCCAGATGGTCAGAAATGGAAATTTTTTAATGTTTAATTTTTTGACTGTAAATGACTATCGCATGTGAATTATCACTTGTGGAACTAAAATAAGTGTGTTTAGAGTCGTTTAAATGCCTGAAATTAGTCATAATAGAAGCTTCTGAAAAGGAGAAAAAGTCTATAAAAATGGCAATTTTGGTCACATTGAGGCTTTAAAAAGTAGTTATTCAACATGAGGCACAATCCAAATGATATTTTGAATCAATTTTTCTAAAGTCGAAAAAATTAATTTTCTGATGAAAAACGATGACCTGTGACCTGTTGAACTTTCTCCAGATGGTCAGAAATGGTAATTTTTTAATGTTTAATTTTTTGACTGTAAATGACTATTGCATGTGAATTATCACTTTTGGAACTAAAATAAGTGTGTTTAGAGTCATTTTAATGCCTGAAATTGGTCGAAATAGAAGCTTCTAGTAGGAGAAAAAGTCTGTAAAAATGGCAATTTTGGTCACATTGAGGCTTTAAAAAGTAGTTATTCAACATGAGGCACAATCCAAATGACATTTTGAATCAATTTTTCTAAAGTCCAAAAAATCCATTTGATGATGAAAAACGATGACCCGCGACCTGTCGAAATTTCTCCAGATGGTCAGAAATGGTAATTTTTTAATGTTTAAGTTTTTTGACTGTAAATGACTATTGCATGTGAATTATCACTTGTGGAACTAAAAAAAGTGTGTTTAGAGTCATTTTAATGCCTGAAGTTGGTCAAAATAGAAGCTTCTAGTAGGAGAAAAAGTCTGTAAAAATGGCAATTTTGGTCACATCGAGGCTTTAAAAAGTAGTTATTCAACATGAGGCACAATTCAAATGACATTTTTAATCAATTTGTCTAAAGTCCAAAAATCAATTTTCTGATGAAAAACGATGACCCGTGACCTGTTGAACTTTCTCCAGATGGTCAGAAATGGTAATTTTTTAATGTTTTATTTTTTGACTGTAAATGACTATTGAATATGAATTATCACTTTTGGAACTAAAATAAGTGTGTTTAGAGTCATTTTAATGCCTGAAAATGGTCGAAATAGAAGCTTCTAGTAGGAGAAAAAGTCTATAAAAATGGCAATTTGGTCACATTGAGGCTTTAAAAAGTAGTTATTCAACATGAGGCACAATCCAAATGACATTTTGAATCAATTTTTCTAAAGTCCAAAAAATCCATTTTCTGATGAAAAACGATGACCCGCGACCTGTCGAAATTTCTCCAGGTGGTCAGAAATGGTAATTTTTTAATGTTTTATTTTTTGACTGTAAATGACTATTGCATGTGAATTATCACTTTTGGAACTAAAATAAGTGTGTTTAGAGTCATTTTAATGCCTGAAATTGTTCGAAATAGAAGCTTCTAGTAGGAGAAAAAGTCTGCAAAAATGGCAATTTTGGTCACATTGAGGCTTTCAAAAGTAGTTATTCAACATGATGCACAATCCAAATGATATTTTGAATCAATTTTTGTAAAGTCCAAAAAATCCATTTTCTGATGAAAAACGATGACCCGTGACCTGTCGAAATTTCTCCAGATGGTCAGAAATGGTAATTTTTTAATGTTTTATTTTTTGACTGTAAATGACTATTGCATGTTAATTATCACTTTTGGAACTAAAATAAGTGTGTTTAGAGTCATTTTAATGCCTGAAATTGGTCAAAATAGAAGCTTCTAGTAGGAGAAAAAGTCTGTAAAATATGGCAATATTGGTCACATTGAGGCTTTAAAAAGTAGTTTTTAACATGAGGCACAATCCAAATTACTTTTTGAATCAATTTTTCGAAAGCCAAAAAAATCCATTTTCTGATGAAAAACGATAACCTGCGACCTGTCGAAATTTCTCCAGATGGTCAGAAATGGTAATTTTTTAATGGTTCATTTTTTGACTGTAAATGACTATTGCATGTGAATTATCACTTTTGGAACTAAAATAAGTGTGTTTAGAGTCCTTTTAATGCCTGAAATTGTTTGAAATAGAAGCTTCTAGTAGGAGAAAAAGTCTGTAAAAATGGCAATTTTGGTCACATTGAGGCTTTAAAAAGTAGTTATTCAACATGAGGCACAATCCAAATGATATTGTGAATCAATTTTTCTAAAGTCCAAAAAATCAATTTTCTGATGAAAAACGATGACCAGTGACCTGTCGAAATTTCTCCAGATGGTCAGAAATGATAATTTTTTAATGTTTAATTTTTTGACTGTAAATGACTATCTCATGTGAATTATCACTTGTGGAACTAAAATAAGTGTGTTTAGAGTCGTTTTAATGCCTGAAATTAGTCATAATAGAAGCTTCTGAGAAGGAGAAAAAGTCTGTAAAAATGGCAATTTTGGTCACATTGAGGCTTTAAAAAGTAGTTATTTAACATGAGGCACAATCCAAATGATATTTTGAATCAATTTTTCTAAAGTCGAAAAAATTAATTTCCTGATGAAAAACGATGACCCGTGACCTGTTGAACTTTCTCCAGATGGTCAGAAATGGTAATTTTTTAATGTTTAATTTTTTGACTGTAAATGACTATTGCATGTGAATTATCACTTTTGGAACTAAAATAAGTGTGTTTAGAGTCATTTTAATGCCTGAAATTGGTCGAAATAGAATCTTCTAGTAGGAGAAAAAGTCTGTAAAAATGGCAATTTTGGTCACATTGAGGCTTTAAAAAGTAGTTATTCAACATGAGGCACAATCCAAATGACATTTTGAATCAATTTTTCTAAAGTCCAAAAAATCCATTTGATGATGAAAAACGATGACCCGCGACCTGTCGAAATTTCTCCAGATGGTCAGAAATGGTATTTTTGTAATGTTTAATTTTTTGACTGTAAATGACTATTGCATGTGAATTATCACTTGTGGAACTAAAAAAAGTGTGTTTAGAGTCATTTTAATGCCTGAAGTTGGTCAAAATAGAAGCTTCTAGTAGGAGAAAAAGTCTGTAAAAATGGCAATTTTGGTCACATCGAGGCTTTAAAAAGTAGTTATTCAACATGAGGCACAATTCAAATGACATTTTTAATCAATTTGTCTAAAGTCCAAAAATCAATTTTCTGATGAAAAACGATGACCCGTGACCTGTTGAACTTTCTCCAGATGGTCAGAAATGGTAATTTTTTAATGTTTTATTTTTTGACTGTAAATGACTATTGAATATGAATTATCACTTTTGGAACTAAAATAAGTGTGTTTAGAGTCATTTTAATGCCTGAAAATGGTCGAAATAGAAGCTTCTAGTAGGAGAAAAAGTCTATAAAAATGGCAATTTGGTCACATTGAGGCTTTAAAAAGTAGTTATTCAACATGAGGCACAATCCAAATGACATTTTGAATCAATTTTTCTAAAGTCCAAAAAATCCATTTTCTGATGAAAAACGATGACCCGCGACCTGTCGAAATTTCTCCAGGTGGTCAGAAATGGTAATTTTTTAATGTTTTATTTTTTGACTGTAAATGACTATTGCATGTGAATTATCACTTTTGGAACTAAAATAAGTGTGTTTAGAGTCATTTTAATGCCTGAAATTGTTCGAAATAGAAGCTTCTAGTAGGAGAAAAAGTCTGCAAAAATGGCAATTTTGGTCACATTGAGGCTTTCAAAAGTAGTTATTCAACATGATGCACAATCCAAATGATATTTTGAATCAATTTTTCTAAAGTCGAAAAAATTAATTTCCTGATGAAAAACGATGACCCGTGACCTGTTGAACTTTCTCCAGATGGTCAGAAATGGTAATTTTTTAATGTTTAATTTTTTGACTGTAAATGACTATTGCATGTGAATTATCACTTTTGGAACTAAAATAAGTGTGTTTAGAGTCATTTTAATGCCTGAAATTGGTCGAAATAGAATCTTCTAGTAGGAGAAAAAGTCTGTAAAAATGGCAATTTTGGTCACATTGAGGCTTTAAAAAGTAGTTATTCAACATGAGGCACAATCCAAATGATATTGTGAATCAATTTTTCTAAAGTCCAAAAAATCAATTTTCTGATGAAAAACGATGACCAGTGACCTGTCGAAATTTCTCCAGATGGTCAGAAATGATAATTTTTTAATGTTTAATTTTTTGACTGTAAATGACTATCTCATGTGAATTATCACTTGTGGAACTAAAATAAGTGTGTTTAGAGTCGTTTTAATGCCTGAAATTAGTCATAATAGAAGCTTCTGAGAAGGAGAAAAAGTCTGTAAAAATGGCAATTTTGGTCACATTGAGGCTTTAAAAAGTAGTTATTTAACATGAGGCACAATCCAAATGATATTTTGAATCAATTTTTCTAAAGTCGAAAAAATTAATTTCCTGATGAAAAACGATGACCCGTGACCTGTTGAACTTTCTCCAGATGGTCAGAAATGGTAATTTTTTAATGTTTAATTTTTTTACTGTAAATGACTATTGCATGTGAATTATCACTTTTGGAACTAAAATAAGTGTGTTTAAGTCATTTTAATGCCTGAAATTGGTCGAAATAGAAGCTTCTAGTAGGAGAAAAAGTGTGTAAAAATGGCAATTTTGGTCACATTGAGGCTTTAAAAAGTAGTTATTCAACATGAGGCACAATCCAAATGACATTTTGAATCAATTTTTCTGAAGTCCAAAAATCAATTTTCTGATGAAAAACGATGACCCGTGACCTGTTGAACTTTCTCCAGATGGTCAGAAATGGTAATTTTTTAATGTTTAATTTTTTGACTGTAAATGACTATTGCATATGAATTATCACTTTTGGAACTAAAATAAGTGTGTTTAGAGTCATTTTAATGCCTGAAAATGGTCGAAATAGAAGCTTCTAGTAGGAGAAAAAGTCTATAAAAATGGCAATTTTGGTCACATTGAGGCTTTAAAAAGTAGTTATTCAACATGAGGCACAATCCAAATGACATTTTGAATCAATTTTTCTAAAGTCCAAAAAATCCATTTTCTGATGAAAAACGATGACCCGCGACCTGTCGAAATTTCTCCAGGTGGTCAGAAATGGTAATTTTTTAATGTTTTATTTTTTGACTGTAAATGACTATTGCATGTGAATTATCACTTTTGGAACTAAAATAAGTGTGTTTAGAGTCATTTTAATGCCTGAAATTGTTCGAAATAGAAGCTTCTAGTAGGAGAAAAAGTCTGCAAAAATGGCAATTTTGGTCACATTGAGGCTTTCAAAAGTAATTATTCAACATGAGGCACAATCCAAATGATATTTTGAATCAATTTTTGTAAAGTCCAAAAAATCAATTTTCTGATGAAAAACGATGACCCGTGACCTGTTGAACTTTCTCCAGATGGTCAGAAATGGTCATTTTTTAATGGTTCATTTTTTGACTGTAAATGACTATTGCATGTGAATTATCACTTTTGGAACTAAAATAAGTGTGTTTAGAGTCATTTTAATGCCTGAAATTGTTTGAAATAGAAGCTTCTAGTAGGAGAAAAAGTCTGCAAAAATGGCAATTTTGGTCACATTGAGGCTTTCAAAAGTAGTTATTCAACATGATGCACAATCCAAATGATATTTTGAATCAATTTTTGTAAAGTCCAAAAAATCCATTTTCTGATGAAAAACGATGACCCGTGACCTGTCGAAATTTCTCCAGATGGTCAGAAATGGTAATTTTTTAATGTTTAATTTTTTGACTGTAAATGACTATTGCATGTTAATTATCACTTTAGGAACTAAAATAAGTGTGTTTAGAGTCATTTTAATGCCTGAAATTGGTCAAAATAGAAGCTTCTAGTAGGAGAAAAAGTCTGTAAAAATGGCAATATTGGTCACATTGAGGCTTTAAAAAGTAGTTTTTAACATGAGGCACAATCCAAATGACTTTTTGAATCAATTTTTCGAAAGCCAAAAAAATCAATTTTCTGATGAAAAACGATGACCTGCGACCTGTCGAAATTTCTCCAGATGGTCAGAAATGGTAATTTTTTAATGGTTCATTTTTTGACTGTAAATGACTATTGCATGTGAATTATCACTTTTGGAACTAAAATAAGTGTGTTTAGAGTCCTTTTAATGCCTGAAATTGTTTGAAATAGAAGCTTCTAGTAGGAGAAAAAGTCTGTAAAAATGGCAATTTTGGTCACATTGAGGCTTTAAAAAGTAGTTATTCAACATGAGGCACAATCCAAATGATATTGTGAATCAATTTTTCTAAAGTCCAAAAAATCAAT
Organism: Triturus cristatus; assembly: GCF_964204655.1. Lineage (NCBI taxonomy): Eukaryota > Metazoa > Chordata > Amphibia > Caudata > Salamandridae > Triturus > Triturus cristatus. The sequence continues at coordinate 137,118,557 of NC_140588.1, forward strand.
TTTCTGATGAAAAACGATGACCAGTGACCTGTCGAAATTTCTCCAGATGGTCAGAAATGATAATTTTTTAATGTTTAATTTTTTGACTGTAAATTACTATCTCATGTGAATTATCACTTGTGGAACTAAAATAAGTGTGTTTAGAGTCGTTTTAATGCCTGAAATTAGTCATAATAGAAGCTTCTGAGAAGGAGAAAAAGTCTGTAAAAATGGCAATTTTGGTCACATTGAGGCTTTAAAAAGTAGTTATTTAACATGAGGCACAATCCAAATGATATTTTGAATCAATTTTTCTAAAGTCGAAAAAATTAATTTCCTGATGAAAAACGATGACCCGTGACCTGTTGAACTTTCTCCAGATGGTCAGAAATGGTAATTTTTTAATGTTTAATTTTTTGACTGTAAATGACTATTGCATGTGAATTATCACTTTTGGAACTAAAATAAGTGTGTTTAGAGTCATTTTAATGCCTGAAATTGGTCGAAATAGAAGCTTCTAGTAGGAGAAAAAGTCTGTAAAAATGGCAATTTTGGTCACATTGAGGCTTTAAAAAGTAGTTATTCAACATGAGGCACAATCCAAATGACATTTTGAATCAATTTTTCTAAAGTCCAAAAAATCCATTTGATGATGAAAAACGATGACCCGCGACCTGTCGAAATTTCTCCAGATGGTCAGAAATGGTAATTTTATAATGTTTAATTTTTGGACTGTAAATGACTATTGCATGTGAATTATCACTTGTGGAACTAAAATAAGTGTGTTTAGAGTCATTTTAATGCCTGAAGTTGGTCAAAATAGAAGCTTCTAGTAGGAGAAAAAGTCTGTAAAAATGGCAATTTTGGTCACATCGAGGCTTTAAAAAGTAGTTATTCAACATGAGGCACAATTCAAATGACATTTTTAATCAATTTGTCTAAAGTCCAAAAATCAATTTTCTGATGAAAAACGATGACCCGTGACCTGTTGAACTTTCTCCAGATGGTCAGAAATGGTCATTTTTTAATGGTTCATTTTTTGACTGTAAATGACTATTGCATGTGAATTATCACTTTTGGAACTAAAATAAGTGTGTTTAGAGTCATTTTAATGCCTGAAGTTGGTCGAAATAGAAGCTTCTAGTAGGAGAAAAAGTCTGTAAAAATGGCAATTTTGGTCGCATCGAGGCTTTAAAAAGTAGTTATTCAACATGAGGCACAATTCAAATGACATTTTTAATCAATTTTTCTAAAGTCCAAAAATCAATTTTCTGATGAAAAACGATGACCCGTGACCTGTTGAACTTTCTCCAGATGGTCAGAAATGGTAATTTTTTAATGTTTAATTTTTTGACTGTAAATGACTATTGCATATGAATTATCAATTTTGGAACTAAAAGAAGTGTGTTTAGAGTCATTTTAATGCCTGAAATTGGTCGAAATAGAAGCTTCTAGTAGGAGAAAAAGTGTGTAAAAATGGCAATTTTGGTCACATTGAGGCTTTAAAAAGTAGTTATTCAACATGAGGCACAATCCAAATGACATTTTGAATCAATTTTTCTTAAGTCCAAAAATCAATTTTCTGATGAAAAACGATGACCCGTGACCTGTTGAACTTTCTCCAGATGGTCAGAAATGGTAATTTTTTAATGTTTTATTTTTTGACTGTAAATGACTATTGCATGTGAATTATCACTTTTGGAACTAAAATAAGTGTGTTTAGAGTCATTTTAATGCCTGAAATTGTTCGAAATAGAAGCTTCTAGTAGGAGAAAAAGTCTGCAAAAATGGCAATTTTGGTCACATTGAGGCTTTCAAAAGTAGTTATTCAACATGAGGCACAATCCAAATGATATTTTGAATCAATTTTTGTAAAGTCCAAAAAATCAATTTTCTGATGAAAAACGATGACCCGTGACCTGTCGAAATTTCTCCAGATGGTCAGAAATGGTAATTTTTTAATGTTTAATTTTTTGACTGTAAATGAATATTGCATGTTAATTATCACTTTTGGAACTAAAATAAGTGTGTTTAGAGTCATTTTAATGCCTGAAATTGGTCAAAATAGAAGCTTCTAGTAGGAGAAAAAGTCTTTAAAAATGGCAATATTGGTCACATTGAGGCTTTAAAAAGTAGTTATTCAACATGAGGCACAATCCAAATGACATTTTGAATCAATTTTTCGAAAGCCAAAAAAATCCATTTTCTGATGAAAAACGATGACCTGCGACCTGTCGAAATTTCTCCAGATGGTCAGAAATGGTAATTTTTTAATGGTTCATTTTTTGACTGTAAATGACTATTGCATGTGAATTATCACTTTTGGAACTAAAATAAGTGTGTTTAGAGTACCTTTAATGCCTGAAATTGTTTGAAATAGAAGCTTCTAGTAGGAGAAAAAGTCTGTAAAAATGGCAATTTTGGTCACATTGAGGCTTTAAAAAGTAGTTATTCAACATGAGGCACAATCCAAATGATATTGTGAATCAATTTTTCTAAAGTCCAAAAAATCAATTTTCTGATGAAAAACGATGACCAGTGACCTGTCGAAATTTCTCCAGATGGTCAGAAATGGTAATTTTTTAATGTTTAATTTTTTGACTGTAAATGACTATCTCATGTGAATTATCACTTGTGGAACTAAAATAAGTGTGTTTAGAGTCGTTTTAATGCCTGAAATTAGTCATAATAGAAGCTTCTGAGAAGGAGAAAAAGTCTGTAAAAATGGCAATTTTGGTCACATTGAGCCTTTAAAAAGTAGTTATTTAACATGAGGCACAATCCAAATGATATTTTGAATCAATTTTTCTAGTCGAAAAAATTAATTTTCTGATGAAAAACGATGACCCGTGACCTGTTGAACTTTCTCCAGATGGTCAGAAATGGTAATTTTTTAATGTTACATTTTTTGACTGTAAATGACTATTGCATGTGAATTATCACTTTTGGAACTAAAATAAGTGTGTTTAGAGTCATTTTAATGCCTGAAATTGGTCGAAATAGAAGCTTCTAGTAGGAGAAAAAGTCTGCAAAAATGGCAATTTTGGTCACATTGAGGCTTTCAAAAGTAGTTATTCAACATGAGGCACAATCCAAATGATATTTTGAATCAATTTTTGTAAAGTCCAAAAAATCCATTTTCTGATGAAAAACGATGACCCGTGACCTGTCGAAATTTCTCCAGATGGTCAGAAATGGTAATTTTTTAATGTTTAATTTTTTGACTGTAAATGACTATTGCATGTGAATTATCACTTGTGGAACTAAAATAAGTGTGTTTAGAGTCATTTTAATGCCTGAAGTTGGTCAAAATAGAAGCTTCTAGTAGGAGAAAAAGTCTGTAAAAATGGCAATTTTGGTCACATTGAGGCTTTAAAAAGTAGTTATTCAACATGAGGAACAATCCAAATGACATTTTTCATAAATTTTTCTAAAGTCCAAAAAATCCATTTTCTGATGAAAAACGATGACCCGCGACCTGTCGAAATTTCTCCAGGTGGTCAGAAATGGTAATTTTTTAATGTTTTATTTTTTGACTGTAAATGACTATTGCATGTGAATTATCACTTTTGGAACTAAAATAAGTGTGTTTAGAGTCATTTTAATGCCTGAAATTGTTCGAAATAGAAGCTTCTAGTAGGAGAAAAAGTCTGCAAAAATGGCAATTTTGGTCACATTGAGGCTTTCAAAAGTAATTATTCAACATGAGGCACAATCCAAATGATATTTTGAATCAATTTTTGTAAAGTCCAAAAAATCAATTTTCTGATGAAAAACGATGACCCGTGACCTGTTGAACTTTCTCCAGATGGTCAGAAATGGTCATTTTTTAATGGTTCATTTTTTGACTGTAAATGACTATTGCATGTGAATTATCACTTTTGGAACTAAAATAAGTGTGTTTAGAGTCATTTTAATGCCTGAAATTGTTTGAAATAGAAGCTTCTAGTAGGAGAAAAAGTCTGCAAAAATGGCAATTTTGGTCACATTGAGGCTTTCAAAAGTAGTTATTCAACATGATGCACAATCCAAATGATATTTTGAATCAATTTTTGTAAAGTCCAAAAAATCCATTTTCTGATGAAAAACGATGACCCGTGACCTGTCGAAATTTCTCCAGATGGTCAGAAATGGTAATTTTTTAATGTTTAATTTTTTGACTGTAAATGACTATTGCATGTTAATTATCACTTTAGGAACTAAAATAAGTGTGTTTAGAGTCATTTTAATGCCTGAAATTGGTCAAAATAGAAGCTTCTAGTAGGAGAAAAAGTCTGTAAAAATGGCAATATTGGTCACATTGAGGCTTTAAAAAGTAGTTTTTAACATGAGGCACAATCCAAATGACTTTTTGAATCAATTTTTCGAAAGCCAAAAAAATCAATTTTCTGATGAAAAACGATGACCTGCGACCTGTCGAAATTTCTCCAGATGGTCAGAAATGGTAATTTTTTAATGGTTCATTTTTTGACTGTAAATGACTATTGCATGTGAATTATCACTTTTGGAACTAAAATAAGTGTGTTTAGAGTCCTTTTAATGCCTGAAATTGTTTGAAATAGAAGCTTCTAGTAGGAGAAAAAGTCTGTAAAAATGGCAATTTTGGTCACATTGAGGCTTTAAAAAGTAGTTATTCAACATGAGGCACAATCCAAATGATATTGTGAATCAATTTTTCTAAAGTCCAAAAAATCAATTTTCTGATGAAAAACGATGACCAGTGACCTGTCGAAATTTCTCCAGATGGTCAGAAATGATAATTTTTTAATGTTTAATTTTTTGACTGTAAATTACTATCTCATGTGAATTATCACTTGTGGAACTAAAATAAGTGTGTTTAGAGTCGTTTTAATGCCTGAAATTAGTCATAATAGAAGCTTCTGAGAAGGAGAAAAAGTCTGTAAAAATGGCAATTTTGGTCACATTGAGGCTTTAAAAAGTAGTTATTTAACATGAGGCACAATCCAAATGATATTTTGAATCAATTTTTCTAAAGTCGAAAAAATTAATTTCCTGATGAAAAACGATGACCCGTGACCTGTTGAACTTTCTCCAGATGGTCAGAAATGGTAATTTTTTAATGTTTAATTTTTTGACTGTAAATGACTATTGCATGTGAATTATCACTTTTGGAACTAAAATAAGTGTGTTTAGAGTCATTTTAATGCCTGAAATTGGTCGAAATAGAAGCTTCTAGTAGGAGAAAAAGTCTGTAAAAATGGCAATTTTGGTCACATTGAGGCTTTAAAAAGTAGTTATTCAACATGAGGCACAATCCAAATGACATTTTGAATCAATTTTTCTAAAGTCCAAAAAATCCATTTGATGATGAAAAACGATGACCCGCGACCTGTCGAAATTTCTCCAGATGGTCAGAAATGGTAATTTTATAATGTTTAATTTTTGGACTGTAAATGACTATTGCATGTGAATTATCACTTGTGGAACTAAAATAAGTGTGTTTAGAGTCATTTTAATGCCTGAAGTTGGTCAAAATAGAAGCTTCTAGTAGGAGAAAAAGTCTGTAAAAATGGCAATTTTGGTCACATCGAGGCTTTAAAAAGTAGTTATTCAACATGAGGCACAATTCAAATGACATTTTTAATCAATTTGTCTAAAGTCCAAAAATCAATTTTCTGATGAAAAACGATGACCCGTGACCTGTTGAACTTTCTCCAGATGGTCAGAAATGGTCATTTTTTAATGGTTCATTTTTTGACTGTAAATGACTATTGCATGTGAATTATCACTTTTGGAACTAAAATAAGTGTGTTTAGAGTCATTTTAATGCCTGAAGTTGGTCGAAATAGAAGCTTCTAGTAGGAGAAAAAGTCTGTAAAAATGGCAATTTTGGTCGCATCGAGGCTTTAAAAAGTAGTTATTCAACATGAGGCACAATTCAAATGACATTTTTAATCAATTTTTCTAAAGTCCAAAAATCAATTTTCTGATGAAAAACGATGACCCGTGACCTGTTGAACTTTCTCCAGATGGTCAGAAATGGTAATTTTTTAATGTTTAATTTTTTGACTGTAAATGACTATTGCATATGAATTATCAATTTTGGAACTAAAAGAAGTGTGTTTAGAGTCATTTTAATGCCTGAAATTGGTCGAAATAGAAGCTTCTAGTAGGAGAAAAAGTGTGTAAAAATGGCAATTTTGGTCACATTGAGGCTTTAAAAAGTAGTTATTCAACATGAGGCACAATCCAAATGACATTTTGAATCAATTTTTCTTAAGTCCAAAAATCAATTTTCTGATGAAAAACGATGACCCGTGACCTGTTGAACTTTCTCCAGATGGTCAGAAATGGTAATTTTTTAATGTTTTATTTTTTGACTGTAAATGACTATTGCATGTGAATTATCACTTTTGGAACTAAAATAAGTGTGTTTAGAGTCATTTTAATGCCTGAAATTGTTCGAAATAGAAGCTTCTAGTAGGAGAAAAAGTCTGCAAAAATGGCAATTTTGGTCACATTGAGGCTTTCAAAAGTAGTTATTCAACATGAGGCACAATCCAAATGATATTTTGAATCAATTTTTGTAAAGTCCAAAAAATCAATTTTCTGATGAAAAACGATGACCCGTGACCTGTCGAAATTTCTCCAGATGGTCAGAAATGGTAATTTTTTAATGTTTAATTTTTTGACTGTAAATGAATATTGCATGTTAATTATCACTTTTGGAACTAAAATAAGTGTGTTTAGAGTCATTTTAATGCCTGAAATTGGTCAAAATAGAAGCTTCTAGTAGGAGAAAAAGTCTTTAAAAATGGCAATATTGGTCACATTGAGGCTTTAAAAAGTAGTTATTCAACATGAGGCACAATCCAAATGACATTTTGAATCAATTTTTCGAAAGCCAAAAAAATCCATTTTCTGATGAAAAACGATGACCTGCGACCTGTCGAAATTTCTCCAGATGGTCAGAAATGGTAATTTTTTAATGGTTCATTTTTTGACTGTAAATGACTATTGCATGTGAATTATCACTTTTGGAACTAAAATAAGTGTGTTTAGAGTACCTTTAATGCCTGAAATTGTTTGAAATAGAAGCTTCTAGTAGGAGAAAAAGTCTGTAAAAATGGCAATTTTGGTCACATTGAGGCTTTAAAAAGTAGTTATTCAACATGAGGCACAATCCAAATGATATTGTGAATCAATTTTTCTAAAGTCCAAAAAATCAATTTTCTGATGAAAAACGATGACCAGTGACCTGTCGAAATTTCTCCAGATGGTCAGAAATGGTAATTTTTTAATGTTTAATTTTTTGACTGTAAATGACTATCTCATGTGAATTATCACTTGTGGAACTAAAATAAGTGTGTTTAGAGTCGTTTTAATGCCTGAAATTAGTCATAATAGAAGCTTCTGAGAAGGAGAAAAAGTCTGTAAAAATGGCAATTTTGGTCACATTGAGCCTTTAAAAAGTAGTTATTTAACATGAGGCACAATCCAAATGATATTTTGAATCAATTTTTCTAGTCGAAAAAATTAATTTTCTGATGAAAAACGATGACCCGTGACCTGTTGAACTTTCTCCAGATGGTCAGAAATGGTAATTTTTTAATGTTACATTTTTTGACTGTAAATGACTATTGCATGTGAATTATCACTTTTGGAACTAAAATAAGTGTGTTTAGAGTCATTTTAATGCCTGAAATTGGTCGAAATAGAAGCTTCTAGTAGGAGAAAAAGTCTGCAAAAATGGCAATTTTGGTCACATTGAGGCTTTCAAAAGTAGTTATTCAACATGAGGCACAATCCAAATGATATTTTGAATCAATTTTTGTAAAGTCCAAAAAATCCATTTTCTGATGAAAAACGATGACCCGTGACCTGTCGAAATTTCTCCAGATGGTCAGAAATGGTAATTTTTTAATGTTTAATTTTTTGACTGTAAATGACTATTGCATGTGAATTATCACTTGTGGAACTAAAATAAGTGTGTTTAGAGTCATTTTAATGCCTGAAGTTGGTCAAAATAGAAGCTTCTAGTAGGAGAAAAAGTCTGTAAAAATGGCAATTTTGGTCACATCGAGGCTTTAAAAAGTAGTTATTCAACATGAGGCACAATTCAAATGACATTTTTAATCAATTTGTCTAAAGTCCAAAAATCAATTTTCTGATGAAAAACGATGACCCGTGACCTGTTGAACTTTCTCCAGATGGTCAGAAATGGTCATTTTTTAATGGTTCATTTTTTGACTGTAAATGACTATTGCATGTGAATTATCACTTTTGGAACTAAAATAAGTGTGTTTAGAGTCCTTTTAATGCCTGAAATTGTTTGAAATAGAAGCTTCTAGTAGGAGAAAAAGTCTGTAAAAATGGCAATTTTGCTCACATTGAGGCTTTAAAAAGTAGTTATTCAACATGAGGCACAATCCAAATGATATTGTGAATCAATTTTTGTAAAGTCCAAAAAATCCATTTTCTGATGAAAAACGATGACCAGTGACCTGTCGAAATTTCTCCAGATGGTCAGAAATGGTAACTTTTTAATGTTTAATTTTTTGACTGTAAATGACTATCTCATGTGAATTATCACTTGTGGAACTAAAATAAGTGTGTTTAGAGTCGTTTTAATGCCTGAAATTAGTCATAATAGAAGCTTCTGAGAAGGAGAAAAAGTCTGTAAAAATGGCAATTTTGGTCACATTGAGGCTTTAAAAAGTAGTTATTTAACATGAGGCACAATCCAAATGATATTTTGAATCAATTTTTCTAAAGTCGAAAAAATTAATTTTCTGATGCAAAACGATGACCCGTGACCTGTTGAACTTTCTCCAGATGGTCAGAAATGGTAATTTTTTAATGTTTAATTTTTTGACTGTAAATGACTATTGCATGTGAATTCTCACTTTTGGAACTAAAATAAGTGTGTTTAGAGTCATTTTAATGCCTGAAAATGGTCGAAATAGAAGCTTCTAGTAGGAGAAAAAGTCTATAAAAATGGCAATTTTGGTCACATTGAGGCTTTAAAAAGTAGTTATTCAACATGAGGCACAATCCAAATGACATTTTGAATCAATTTTTCTAAAGTCCAAAAATCAATTTTCTGATGAAAAACGATGACCCGTGACCTGTTGAACTTTCTCCAGGTGGTCAGAAATGGTAATTTTTTAATGTTTTATTTTTTGACTGTAAATGACTATTGCATGTGAATTATCACTTTTGGAACTAAAATAAGTGTGTTTAGAGTCATTTTAATGCCTGAAATTGTTCGAAATAGAAGCTTCTAGTAGGAGAAAAAGTCTGCAAAAATGGCAATTTTGGTCACATTGAGGCTTTCAAAAGTAATTATTCAACATGAGGCACAATCCAAATGATATTTTGAATCAATTTTTGTAAAGTCCAAAAAATCCATTTTCTGATGAAAAACGATGACCCGTGACCTGTCGAAATTTCTCCAGATGGTCAGAAATGATAATTTTTTAATGTTTAATTTTTTGACTGTAAATGACTATCTCGTGTGAAATATCACTTGTGGAACTAAAATAAGTGTGTTTAGAGTCGTTTTAATGCCTGAAATTAGTCATAATAGAAGCTTCTGAGAAGGAGAAAAAGTCTGTAAAAATGGCAATTTTGGTCACATTGAGGCTTTAAAAAGTAGTTATTCAACATGAGGCACAATCCAAATGATATTTTGAATCAATTTTTCTAAAGTCCAAAAAATCCATTTTCTGATGAAAAACGATGACCCTTGACCTGTCGAAATTTCTCCAGATGGTCAGAAATGGAAATTTTTTAATGTTTAATTTTTTGACTGTAAATGACTATCGCATGTGAATTATCACTTGTGGAACTAAAATAAGTGTGTTTAGAGTCGTTTTAATGCCTGAAATTAGTCATAATAGAAGCTTCTGAGAAGGAGAAAAAGTCTGTAAAAATGGCAATTTTGGTCACATTGAGGCTTTAAAAAGTAGTTATTCAACATGAGGCACAATCCAAATGATATTTTGAATCAATTTTTCTAAAGTCGAAAAAATTAATTTTCTGATGAAAAACGATGACCTGTGACCTGTTGAACTTTCTCCAGATGGTCAGAAATGGTAATTTTTTAATGTTTAATTTTTTTACTGTAAATGACTATTGCATGTGAATTATCACTTTTGGAACTAAAATAAGTGTGTTTAAGTCATTTTAATGCCTGAAATTGGTCGAAATAGAAGCTTCTAGTAGGAGAAAAAGTGTGTAAAAATGGCAATTTTGGTCACATTGAGGCTTTAAAAAGTAGTTATTCAACATGAGGCACAATCCAAATGACATTTTGAATCAATTTTTCTGAAGTCCAAAAATCAATTTTCTGATGAAAAACGATGACCCGTGACCTGTTGAACTTTCTCCAGATGGTCAGAAATGGTAATTTTTTAATGTTTAATTTTTTGACTGTAAATGACTATTGCATATGAATTATCACTTTTGGAACTAAAATAAGTGTGTTTAGAGTCATTTTAATGCCTGAAAATGGTCGAAATAGAAGCTTCTAGTAGGAGAAAAAGTCTATAAAAATGGCAATTTTGGTCACATTGAGGCTTTAAAAAGTAGTTATTCAACATGAGGCACAATCCAAATGACATTTTGAATCAATTTTTCTAAAGTCCAAAAAATCCATTTTCTGATGAAAAACGATGACCCGCGACCTGTCGAAATTTCTCCAGGTGGTCAGAAATGGTAATTTTTTAATGTTTTATTTTTTGACTGTAAATGACTATTGCATGTGAATTATCACTTTTGGAACTAAAATAAGTGTGTTTAGAGTCATTTTAATGCCTGAAATTGTTCGAAATAGAAGCTTCTAGTAGGAGAAAAAGTCTGCAAAAATGGCAATTTTGGTCACATTGAGGCTTTCAAAAGTAATTATTCAACATGAGGCACAATCCAAATGATATTTTGAATCAATTTTTGTAAAGTCCAAAAAATCAATTTTCTGATGAAAAACGATGACCCGTGACCTGTTGAACTTTCTCCAGATGGTCAGAAATGGTCATTTTTTAATGGTTCATTTTTTGACTGTAAATGACTATTGCATGTGAATTATCACTTTTGGAACTAAAATAAGTGTGTTTAGAGTCATTTTAATGCCTGAAATTGTTCGAAATAGAAGCTTCTAGTAGGAGAAAAAGTCTGCAAAAATGGCAATTTTGGTCACATTGAGGCTTTCAAAAGTAGTTATTCAACATGATGCACAATCCAAATGATATTTTGAATCAATTTTTGTAAAGTCCAAAAAATCCATTTTCTGATGAAAAACGATGACCCGTGACCTGTTGAACTTTCTCCAGATGGTCAGAAATGGTAATTTTTTAATGTTTAATTTTTTGACTGTAAATGACTATTGCATGTGAATTCTCACTTTTGGAACTAAAATAAGTGTGTTTAGAGTCATTTTAATGCCTGAAAATGGTCGAAATAGAAGCTTCTAGTAGGAGAAAAAGTCTATAAAAATGGCAATTTTGGTCACATTGAGGCTTTAAAAAGTAGTTATTCAACATGAGGCACAATCCAAATGACATTTTGAATCAATTTTTCTAAAGTCCAAAAATCAATTTTCTGATGAAAAACGATGACCCGTGACCTGTTGAACTTTCTCCAGGTGGTCAGAAATGGTAATTTTTTAATGTTTTATTTTTTGACTGTAAATGACTATTGCATGTGAATTATCACTTTTGGAACTAAAATAAGTGTGTTTAGAGTCATTTTAATGCCTGAAATTGTTCGAAATAGAAGCTTCTAGTAGGAGAAAAAGTCTGCAAAAATGGCAATTTTGGTCACATTGAGGCTTTCAAAAGTAATTATTCAACATGAGGCACAATCCAAATGATATTTTGAATCAATTTTTGTAAAGTCCAAAAAATCCATTTTCTGATGAAAAACGATGACCCGTGACCTGTCGAAATTTCTCCAGATGGTCAGAAATGATAATTTTTTAATGTTTAATTTTTTGACTGTAAATGACTATCTCGTGTGAAATATCACTTGTGGAACTAAAATAAGTGTGTTTAGAGTCGTTTTAATGCCTGAAATTAGTCATAATAGAAGCTTCTGAGAAGGAGAAAAAGTCTGTAAAAATGGCAATTTTGGTCACATTGAGGCTTTAAAAAGTAGTTATTCAACATGAGGCACAATCCAAATGATATTTTGAATCAATTTTTCTAAAGTCCAAAAAATCCATTTTCTGATGAAAAACGATGACCCTTGACCTGTCGAAATTTCTCCAGATGGTCAGAAATGGAAATTTTTTAATGTTTAATTTTTTGACTGTAAATGACTATCGCATGTGAATTATCACTTGTGGAACTAAAATAAGTGTGTTTAGAGTCGTTTTAATGCCTGAAATTAGTCATAATAGAAGCTTCTGAGAAGGAGAAAAAGTCTGTAAAAATGGCAATTTTGGTCACATTGAGGCTTTAAAAAGTAGTTATTCAACATGAGGCACAATCCAAATGATATTTTGAATCAATTTTTCTAAAGTCGAAAAAATTAATTTTCTGATGAAAAACGATGACCTGTGACCTGTTGAACTTTCTCCAGATGGTCAGAAATGGTAATTTTTTAATGTTTAATTTTTTTACTGTAAATGACTATTGCATGTGAATTATCACTTTTGGAACTAAAATAAGTGTGTTTAAGTCATTTTAATGCCTGAAATTGGTCGAAATAGAAGCTTCTAGTAGGAGAAAAAGTGTGTAAAAATGGCAATTTTGGTCACATTGAGGCTTTAAAAAGTAGTTATTCAACATGAGGCACAATCCAAATGACATTTTGAATCAATTTTTCTGAAGTCCAAAAATCAATTTTCTGATGAAAAACGATGACCCGTGACCTGTTGAACTTTCTCCAGATGGTCAGAAATGGTAATTTTTTAATGTTTAATTTTTTGACTGTAAATGACTATTGCATATGAATTATCACTTTTGGAACTAAAATAAGTGTGTTTAGAGTCATTTTAATGCCTGAAAATGGTCGAAATAGAAGCTTCTAGTAGGAGAAAAAGTCTATAAAAATGGCAATTTTGGTCACATTGAGGCTTTAAAAAGTAGTTATTCAACATGAGGCACAATCCAAATGACATTTTGAATCAATTTTTCTAAAGTCCAAAAAATCCATTTTCTGATGAAAAATGATGACCCGCGACCTGTCGAAATTTCTCCAGGTGGTCAGAAATGGTAATTTTTTAATGTTTTATTTTTTGACTGTAAATGACTATTGCATGTGAATTATCACTTTTGGAACTAAAATAAGTGTGTTTAGAGTCATTTTAATGCCTGAAATTGTTCGAAATAGAAGCTTCTAGTAGGAGAAAAAGTCTGCAAAAATGGCAATTTTGGTCACATTGAGGCTTTCAAAAGTAATTATTCAACATGAGGCACAATCCAAATGATATTTTGAATCAATTTTTGTAAAGTCCAAAAAATCAATTTTCTGATGAAAAACGATGACCCGTGACCTGTTGAACTTTCTCCAGATGGTCAGAAATGGTCATTTTTTAATGGTTCATTTTTTGACTGTAAATGACTATTGCATGTGAATTATCACTTTTGGAACTAAAATAAGTGTGTTTAGAGTCATTTTAATGCCTGAAATTGTTCGAAATAGAAGCTTCTAGTAGGAGAAAAAGTCTGCAAAAATGGCAATTTTGGTCACATTGAGGCTTTCAAAAGTAGTTATTCAACATGATGCACAATCCAAATGATATTTTGAATCAATTTTTGTAAAGTCCAAAAAATCCATTTTCTGATGAAAAACGATGACCCGTGACCCGTCGAAATTTCTCCAGATGGTCAGAAATGGTAATTTTTTAATGTTTAATTTTTTGACTGTAAATGACTATTGCATGTTAATTATCACTTTAGGAACTAAAATAAGTGTGTTTAGAGTCATTTTAATGCCTGAAATTGGTCAAAATAGAAGCTTCTAGTAGGAGAAAAAGTCTGTAAAAATGGCAATATTGGTCACATTGAGGCTTTAAAAAGTAGTTTTTAACATGAGGCACAATCCAAATGACTTTTTGAATCAATTTTTCGAAAGCCAAAAAAATCCATTTTCTGATGAAAAACGATGACCTGCGACCTGTCGAAATTTCTCCAGATGGTCAGAAATGGTAATTTTTTAATGGTTCATTTTTTGACTGTAAATGACTATTGCATGTGAATTATCACTTTTGGAACTAAAATAAGTGTGTTTAGAGTCCTTTTAATGCCTGAAATTGTTTGAAATAGAAGCTTCTAGTAGGAGAAAAAGTCTGTAAAAATGGCAATTTTGGTCACATTGAGGCTTTAAAAAGTAGTTATTCAACATGAGGCACAATCCAAATGATATTGTGAATCAATTTTTCTAAAGTCCAAAAAATCAATTTTCTGATGAAAAACGATGACCAGTGACCTGTCGAAATTTCTCCAGATGGTCAGAAATGATAATTTTTTAATGTTTAATTTTTTGACTGTAAATTACTATCTCATGTGAATTATCACTTGTGGAACTAAAATAAGTGTGTTTAGAGTCGTTTTAATGCCTGAAATTAGTCATAATAGAAGCTTCTGAGAAGGAGAAAAAGTCTGTAAAAATGGCAATTTTGGTCACATTGAGGCTTTAAAAAGTAGTTATTTAACATGAGGCACAATCCAAATGATATTTTGAATCAATTTTTCTAAAGTCGAAAAAATTAATTTCCTGATGAAAAACGATGACCCGTGACCTGTTGAACTTTCTCCAGATGGTCAGAAATGGTAATTTTTTAATGTTTAATTTTTTGACTGTAAATGACTATTGCATGTGAATTATCACTTTTGGAACTAAAATAAGTGTGTTTAGAGTCATTTTAATGCCTGAAATTGGTCGAAATAGAAGCTTCTAGTAGGAGAAAAAGTCTGTAAAAATGGCAATTTTGGTCACATTGAGGCTTTAAAAAGTAGTTATTCAACATGAGGCACAATCCAAATGACATTTTGAATCAATTTTTCTAAAGTCCAAAAAATCCATTTGATGATGAAAAACGATGACCCGCGACCTGTCGAAATTTCTCCAGATGGTCAGAAATGGTAATTTTATAATGTTTAATTTTTGGACTGTAAATGACTATTGCATGTGAATTATCACTTGTGGAACTAAAATAAGTGTGTTTAGAGTCATTTTAATGCCTGAAGTTGGTCAAAATAGAAGCTTCTAGTAGGAGAAAAAGTCTGTAAAAATGGCAATTTTGGTCACATCGAGGCTTTAAAAAGTAGTTATTCAACATGAGGCACAATTCAAATGACATTTTTAATCAATTTGTCTAAAGTCCAAAAATCAATTTTCTGATGAAAAACGATGACCCGTGACCTGTTGAACTTTCTCCAGATGGTCAGAAATGGTCATTTTTTAATGGTTCATTTTTTGACTGTAAATGACTATTGCATGTGAATTATCACTTTTGGAACTAAAATAAGTGTGTTTAGAGTCATTTTAATGCCTGAAGTTGGTCGAAATAGAAGCTTCTAGTAGGAGAAAAAGTCTGTAAAAATGGCAATTTTGGTCGCATCGAGGCTTTAAAAAGTAGTTATTCAACATGAGGCACAATTCAAATGACATTTTTAATCAATTTTTCTAAAGTCCAAAAATCAATTTTCTGATGAAAAACGATGACCCGTGACCTGTTGAACTTTCTCCAGATGGTCAGAAATGGTAATTTTTTAATGTTTAATTTTTTGACTGTAAATGACTATTGCATATGAATTATCAATTTTGGAACTAAAAGAAGTGTGTTTAGAGTCATTTTAATGCCTGAAATTGGTCGAAATAGAAGCTTCTAGTAGGAGAAAAAGTGTGTAAAAATGGCAATTTTGGTCACATTGAGGCTTTAAAAAGTAGTTATTCAACATGAGGCACAATCCAAATGACATTTTGAATCAATTTTTCTTAAGTCCAAAAATCAATTTTCTGATGAAAAACGATGACCCGTGACCTGTTGAACTTTCTCCAGATGGTCAGAAATGGTAATTTTTTAATGTTTTATTTTTTGACTGTAAATGACTATTGCATGTGAATTATCACTTTTGGAACTAAAATAAGTGTGTTTAGAGTCATTTTAATGCCTGAAATTGTTCGAAATAGAAGCTTCTAGTAGGAGAAAAAGTCTGCAAAAATGGCAATTTTGGTCACATTGAGGCTTTCAAAAGTAGTTATTCAACATGAGGCACAATCCAAATGATATTTTGAATCAATTTTTGTAAAGTCCAAAAAATCAATTTTCTGATGAAAAACGATGACCCGTGACCTGTCGAAATTTCTCCAGATGGTCAGAAATGGTAATTTTTTAATGTTTAATTTTTTGACTGTAAATGAATATTGCATGTTAATTATCACTTTTGGAACTAAAATAAGTGTGTTTAGAGTCATTTTAATGCCTGAAATTGGTCAAAATAGAAGCTTCTAGTAGGAGAAAAAGTCTTTAAAAATGGCAATATTGGTCACATTGAGGCTTTAAAAAGTAGTTATTCAACATGAGGCACAATCCAAATGACATTTTGAATCAATTTTTCGAAAGCCAAAAAAATCCATTTTCTGATGAAAAACGATGACCTGCGACCTGTCGAAATTTCTCCAGATGGTCAGAAATGGTAATTTTTTAATGGTTCATTTTTTGACTGTAAATGACTATTGCATGTGAATTATCACTTTTGGAACTAAAATAAGTGTGTTTAGAGTACCTTTAATGCCTGAAATTGTTTGAAATAGAAGCTTCTAGTAGGAGAAAAAGTCTGTAAAAATGGCAATTTTGGTCACATTGAGGCTTTAAAAAGTAGTTATTCAACATGAGGCACAATCCAAATGATATTGTGAATCAATTTTTCTAAAGTCCAAAAAATCAATTTTCTGATGAAAAACGATGACCAGTGACCTGTCGAAATTTCTCCAGATGGTCAGAAATGGTAATTTTTTAATGTTTAATTTTTTGACTGTAAATGACTATCTCATGTGAATTATCACTTGTGGAACTAAAATAAGTGTGTTTAGAGTCGTTTTAATGCCTGAAATTAGTCATAATAGAAGCTTCTGAGAAGGAGAAAAAGTCTGTAAAAATGGCAATTTTGGTCACATTGAGCCTTTAAAAAGTAGTTATTTAACATGAGGCACAATCCAAATGATATTTTGAATCAATTTTTCTAGTCGAAAAAATTAATTTTCTGATGAAAAACGATGACCCGTGACCTGTTGAACTTTCTCCAGATGGTCAGAAATGGTAATTTTTTAATGTTACATTTTTTGACTGTAAATGACTATTGCATGTGAATTATCACTTTTGGAACTAAAATAAGTGTGTTTAGAGTCATTTTAATGCCTGAAATTGGTCGAAATAGAAGCTTCTAGTAGGAGAAAAAGTCTGCAAAAATGGCAATTTTGGTCACATTGAGGCTTTCAAAAGTAGTTATTCAACATGAGGCACAATCCAAATGATATTTTGAATCAATTTTTGTAAAGTCCAAAAAATCCATTTTCTGATGAAAAACGATGACCCGTGACCTGTCGAAATTTCTCCAGATGGTCAGAAATGGTAATTTTTTAATGTTTAATTTTTTGACTGTAAATGACTATTGCATGTGAATTATCACTTGTGGAACTAAAATAAGTGTGTTTAGAGTCATTTTAATGCCTGAAGTTGGTCAAAATAGAAGCTTCTAGTAGGAGAAAAAGTCTGTAAAAATGGCAATTTTGGTCACATCGAGGCTTTAAAAAGTAGTTATTCAACATGAGGCACAATTCAAATGACATTTTTAATCAATTTGTCTAAAGTCCAAAAATCAATTTTCTGATGAAAAACGATGACCCGTGACCTGTTGAACTTTCTCCAGATGGTCAGAAATGGTCATTTTTTAATGGTTCATTTTTTGACTGTAAATGACTATTGCATGTGAATTATCACTTTTGGAACTAAAATAAGTGTGTTTAGAGTCCTTTTAATGCCTGAAATTGTTTGAAATAGAAGCTTCTAGTAGGAGAAAAAGTCTGTAAAAATGGCAATTTTGCTCACATTGAGGCTTTAAAAAGTAGTTATTCAACATGAGGCACAATCCAAATGATATTGTGAATCAATTTTTGTAAAGTCCAAAAAATCCATTTTCTGATGAAAAACGATGACCAGTGACCTGTCGAAATTTCTCCAGATGGTCAGAAATGGTAACTTTTTAATGTTTAATTTTTTGACTGTAAATGACTATCTCATGTGAATTATCACTTGTGGAACTAAAATAAGTGTGTTTAGAGTCGTTTTAATGCCTGAAATTAGTCATAATAGAAGCTTCTGAGAAGGAGAAAAAGTCTGTAAAAATGGCAATTTTGGTCACATTGAGGCTTTAAAAAGTAGTTATTTAACATGAGGCACAATCCAAATGATATTTTGAATCAATTTTTCTAAAGTCGAAAAAATTAATTTTCTGATGAAAAACGATGACCCGTGACCTGTTGAACTTTCTCCAGATGGTCAGAAATGGTAATTTTTTAATGTTTAATTTTTTGACTGTAAATGACTATTGCATGTGAATTCTCACTTTTGGAACTAAAATAAGTGTGTTTAGAGTCATTTTAATGCCTGAAAATGGTCGAAATAGAAGCTTCTAGTAGGAGAAAAAGTCTATAAAAATGGCAATTTTGGTCACATTGAGGCTTTAAAAAGTAGTTATTCAACATGAGGCACAATCCAAATGACATTTTGAATCAATTTTTCTAAAGTCCAAAAATCAATTTTCTGATGAAAAACGATGACCCGTGACCTGTTGAACTTTCTCCAGGTGGTCAGAAATGGTAATTTTTTAATGTTTTATTTTTTGACTGTAAATGACTATTGCATGTGAATTATCACTTTTGGAACTAAAATAAGTGTGTTTAGAGTCATTTTAATGCCTGAAATTGTTCGAAATAGAAGCTTCTAGTAGGAGAAAAAGTCTGCAAAAATGGCAATTTTGGTCACATTGAGGCTTTCAAAAGTAATTATTCAACATGAGGCACAATCCAAATGATATTTTGAATCAATTTTTGTAAAGTCCAAAAAATCCATTTTCTGATGAAAAACGATGACCCGTGACCTGTCGAAATTTCTCCAGATGGTCAGAAATGATAATTTTTTAATGTTTAATTTTTTGACTGTAAATGACTATCTCATGTGAAATATCACTTGTGGAACTAAAATAAGTGTGTTTAGAGTCGTTTTAATGCCTGAAATTAGTCATAATAGAAGCTTCTGAGAAGGAGAAAAAGTCTGTAAAAATGGCAATTTTGGTCACATTGAGGCTTTAAAAAGTAGTTATTCAACATGAGGCACAATCCAAATGATATTTTGAATCAATTTTTCTAAAGTCCAAAAAATCCATTTTCTGATGAAAAACGATGACCCTTGACCTGTCGAAATTTCTCCAGATGGTCAGAAATGGAAATTTTTTAATGTTTAATTTTTTGACTGTAAATGACTATCGCATGTGAATTATCACTTGTGGAACTAAAATAAGTGTGTTTAGAGTCGTTTTAATGCCTGAAATTAGTCATAATAGAAGCTTCTGAGAAGGAGAAAAAGTCTGTAAAAATGGCAATTTTGGTCACATTGAGGCTTTAAAAAGTAGTTATTCAACATGAGGCACAATCCAAATGATATTTTGAATCAATTTTTCTAAAGTCGAAAAAATTAATTTTCTGATGAAAAACGATGACCTGTGACCTGTTGAACTTTCTCCAGATGGTCAGAAATGGTAATTTTTTAATGTTTAATTTTTTGACTGTAAATGACTATTGCATGTGAATTATCACTTTTGGAACTAAAATAAGTGTGTTTAGAGTCATTTTAATGCCTGAAATTGGTCGAAATAGAAGCTTCTAGTAGGAGAAAAAGTCTGTAAAAATGGCAATTTTGGTCACATTGAGGCTTTAAAAAGTAGTTATTCAACATGAGGCACAATCCAAATGACATTTTGAATCAATTTTTCTAAAGTCCAAAAAATCCATTTGATGATGAAAAACGATGACCCGCGACCTGTCGAAATTTCTCCAGATGGTCAGAAATGGTAATTTTTTAATGTTTAAGTTTTTTGACTGTAAATGACTATTGCATGTGAATTATCACTTGTGGAACTAAAAAAAGTGTGTTTAGAGTCATTTTAATGCCTGAAGTTGGTCAAAATAGAAGCTTCTAGTAGGAGAAAAAGTCTGTAAAAATGGCAATTTTGGTCACATCGAGGCTTTAAAAAGTAGTTATTCAACATGAGGCACAATTCAAATGACATTTTTAATCAATTTGTCTAAAGTCCAAAAATCAATTTTCTGATGAAAAACGATGACCCGTGACCTGTTGAACTTTCTCCAGATGGTCAGAAATGGTCATTTTTTAATGTTTTATTTTTTGACTGTAAATGACTATTGAATATGAATTATCACTTTTGGAACTAAAATAAGTGTGTTTAGAGTCATTTTAATGCCTGAAAATGGTCGAAATAGAAGCTTCTAGTAGGAGAAAAAGTCTATAAAAATGGCAATTTGGTCACATTGAGGCTTTAAAAAGTAGTTATTCAACATGAGGCACAATCCAAATGACATTTTGAATCAATTTTTCTAAAGTCCAAAAAATCCATTTTCTGATGAAAAACGATGACCCGCGACCTGTCGAAATTTCTCCAGGTGGTCAGAAATGGTAATTTTTTAATGTTTTATTTTTTGACTGTAAATGACTATTGCATGTGAATTATCACTTTTGGAACTAAAATAAGTGTGTTTAGAGTCATTTTAATGCCTGAAATTGTTCGAAATAGAAGCTTCTAGTAGGAGAAAAAGTCTGCAAAAATGGCAATTTTGGTCACATTGAGGCTTTCAAAAGTAGTTATTCAACATGATGCACAATCCAAATGATATTTTGAATCAATTTTTGTAAAGTCCAAAAAATCCATTTTCTGATGAAAAACGATGACCCGTGACCTGTCGAAATTTCTCCAGATGGTCAGAAATGGTAATTTTTTAATGTTTTATTTTTTGACTGTAAATGACTATTGCATGTTAATTATCACTTTTGGAACTAAAATAAGTGTGTTTAGAGTCATTTTAATGCCTGAAATTGGTCAAAATAGAAGCTTCTAGTAGGAGAAAAAGTCTGTAAAATATGGCAATATTGGTCACATTGAGGCTTTAAAAAGTAGTTTTTAACATGAGGCACAATCCAAATTACTTTTTGAATCAATTTTTCGAAAGCCAAAAAAATCCATTTTCTGATGAAAAACGATAACCTGCGACCTGTCGAAATTTCTCCAGATGGTCAGAAATGGTAATTTTTTAATGGTTCATTTTTTGACTGTAAATGACTATTGCATGTGAATTATCACTTTTGGAACTAAAATAAGTGTGTTTAGAGTAGGCCTGGGCAAAAATTTCGTTCCGTTCGCGGAAATTGCGATAATTTGACATTTTTGCGTTCCGCGGAGAGCGCGAAAATGTCAAAAATTCCGGTTTCCCCAGCTTGGCGATAATTTGTTTCTTGCTCGCGCTGTAAAATGATACATTCTCGCGCGCGCGCGATCGCCTTACCTGAATCCCTGCGTTCGCCGACAAGTTTTCTTGATCCGGTCGCGTTCTCCATGAGATGTTGTATTGTTTTTAGCCATTTGCGCTGTCTCGCGACAGTTCGCGCCCGCAGTGACGTCATGCGTCGCGCGATCACGTCTTTCTTCTCGCGATCATGCACCGCGAGAACAACTCAAAACAAGATGGCCGCGCCCGCAAGCAACCACATGGGTAAGTTGGCGACCCGCAACCATGCAGAAAATCTCGCGAACATGCCGGAAAAAAACTTCCGCATCTTTGCGATATTTCTGCTTGTTTGCGATAATTTTAAACATTCTCGCGATAATTTGCGAAGGTTAATTCCGCAAATTCCGCCCACCCCTAGTTTAGAGTCCTTTTAATGCCTGAAATTGTTTGAAATAGAAGCTTCTAGTAGGAGAAAAAGTCTGTAAAAATGGCAATTTTGGTCACATTGAGGCTTTAAAAAGTAGTTATTCAACATGAGGCACAATCCAAATGATATTGTGAATCAATTTTTCTAAAGTCCAAAAAATCAATTTTCTGATGAAAAACGATGACCAGTGACCTGTCGAAATTTCTCCAGATGGTCAGAAATGATAATTTTTTAATGTTTAATTTTTTGACTGTAAATGACTATCTCATGTGAATTATCACTTGTGGAACTAAAATAAGTGTGTTTAGAGTCGTTTTAATGCCTGAAATTAGTCATAATAGAAGCTTCTGAGAAGGAGAAAAAGTCTGTAAAAATGGCAATTTTGGTCACATTGAGGCTTTAAAAAGTAGTTATTTAACATGAGGCACAATCCAAATGATATTTTGAATCAATTTTTCTAAAGTCGAAAAAATTAATTTCCTGATGAAAAACGATGACCCGTGACCTGTTGAACTTTCTCCAGATGGTCAGAAATGGTAATTTTTTAATGTTTAATTTTTTGACTGTAAATGACTATTGCATGTGAATTATCACTTTTGGAACTAAAATAAGTGTGTTTAGAGTCATTTTAATGCCTGAAATTGGTCGAAATAGAATCTTCTAGTAGGAGAAAAAGTCTGTAAAAATGGCAATTTTGGTCACATTGAGGCTTTAAAAAGTAGTTATTCAACATGAGGCACAATCCAAATGACATTTTGAATCAATTTTTCTAAAGTCCAAAAAATCCATTTGATGATGAAAAACGATGACCCGCGACCTGTCGAAATTTCTCCAGATGGTCAGAAATGGTAATTTTGTAATGTTTAATTTTTTGACTGTAAATGACTATTGCATGTGAATTATCACTTGTGGAACTAAAATAAGTGTGTTTAGAGTCATTTTAATGCCTGAAGTTGGTCAAAATAGAAGCTTCTAGTAGGAGAAAAAGTCTGTAAAAATGGCAATTTTGGTCACATCGAGGCTTTAAAAAGTAGTTATTCAACATGAGGCACAATTCAAATGACATTTTTAATCAATTTGTCTAAAGTCCAAAAATCAATTTTCTGATGAAAAACGATGACCCGTGACCTGTTGAACTTTCTCCAGATGGTCAGAAATGGTCATTTTTTAATGGTTCATTTTTTGACTGTAAATGACTATTGCATGTGAATTATCACTTTTGGAACTAAAATAAGTGTGTTTAGAGTCATTTTAATGCCTGAAGTTGGTCGAAATAGAAGCTTCTAGTAGGAGAAAAAGTCTGTAAAAATGGCAATTTTGGTCGCATCGAGGCTTTAAAAAGTAGTTATTCAACATGAGGCACAATTCAAATGACATTTTTAATCAATTTTTCTAAAGTCCAAAAATCAATTTTCTGATGAAAAACGATGACCCGTGACCTGTTGAACTTTCTCCAGATGGTCAGAAATGGTAATTTTTTAATGTTTAATTTTTTGACTGTAAATGACTATTGCATATGAATTATCAATTTTGGAACTAAAAGAAGTGTGTTTAGAGTCATTTTAATGCCTGAAATTGGTCGAAATAGAAGCTTCTAGTAGGAGAAAAAGTGTGTAAAAATGGCAATTTTGGTCACATTGAGGCTTTAAAAAGTAGTTATTCAACATGAGGCACAATCCAAATGACATTTTGAATCAATTTTTCTGAAGTCCAAAAATCAATTTTCTGATGAAAAACGATGACCCGTGACCTGTTGAACTTTCTCCAGATGGTCAGAAATGGTCATTTTTTAATGTTTCATTTTTTGACTGTAAATGACTATTGCATATGAATTATCACTTTTGGAACTAAAATAAGTGTGTTTAGAGTCATTTTAATGCCTGAAAATGGTCGAAATAGAAGCTTCTAGTAGGAGAAAAAGTCTATAAAAATGGCAATTTTGGTCACATTGAGGCTTTAAAAAGTAGTTATTCAACATGAGGCACAATCCAAATGACATTTTGAATCAATTTTTCTAAAGTCCAAAAAATCCATTTTCTGATGAAAAACGATGACCCGCGACCTGTCGAAATTTCTCCAGGTGGTCAGAAATGGTAATTTTTTAATGTTTTATTTTTTGACTGTAAATGAATATTGCATGTTAATTATCACTTTTGGAACTAAAATAAGTGTGTTTAGAGTCATTTTAATGCCTGAAATTGGTCAAAATAGAAGCTTCTAGTAGGAGAAAAAGTCTTTAAAAATGGCAATATTGGTCACATTGAGGCTTTAAAAAGTAGTTATTCAACATGAGGCACAATCCAAATGACATTTTGAATCAATTTTTCGAAAGCCAAAAAAATCCATTTTCTGATGAAAAACGATGACCTGCGACCTGTCGAAATTTCTCCAGATGGTCAGAAATGGTAATTTTTTAATGGTTCATTTTTTGACTGTAAATGACTATTGCATGTGAATTATCACTTTTGGAACTAAAATAAGTGTGTTTAGAGTACCTTTAATGCCTGAAATTGTTTGAAATAGAAGCTTCTAGTAGGAGAAAAAGTCTGTAAAAATGGCAATTTTGGTCACATTGAGGCTTTAAAAAGTAGTTATTCAACATGAGGCACAATCCAAATGATATTGTGAATCAATTTTTCTAAAGTCCAAAAAATCAATTTTCTGATGAAAAACGATGACCAGTGACCTGTCGAAATTTCTCCAGATGGTCAGAAATGGTAATTTTTTAATGTTTAATTTTTTGACTGTAAATGACTATCTCATGTGAATTATCACTTGTGGAACTAAAATAAGTGTGTTTAGAGTCGTTTTAATGCCTGAAATTAGTCATAATAGAAGCTTCTGAGAAGGAGAAAAAGTCTGTAAAAATGGCAATTTTGGTCACATTGAGCCTTTAAAAAGTAGTTATTTAACATGAGGCACAATCCAAATGATATTTTGAATCAATTTTTCTAGTCGAAAAAATTAATTTTCTGATGAAAAACGATGACCCGTGACCTGTTGAACTTTCTCCAGATGGTCAGAAATGGTAATTTTTTAATGTTAAATTTTTTGACTGTAAATGACTATTGCATGTGAATTATCACTTTTGGAACTAAAATAAGTGTGTTTAGAGTCATTTTAATGCCTGAAATTGGTCAAAATAGAAGCTTCTAGTAGGAGAAAAAGTCTGTAAAAATGGCAATTTTGGTCACATTGAGGCTTTAAAAAGTAGTTATTTAACATGAGGCACAATCCAAATGATATTTTGAATCAATTTTTCTAAAGTCGAAAAAATTAATTTTCTGATGAAAAACGATGACCCGTGACCTGTTGAACTTTCTCCAGATGGTCAGAAATGGTAATTTTTTAATGTTTTATTTTTTGACTGTAAATGACTATTGCATATGAATTATCACTTTTGGAACTAAAATAAGTGTGTTTAGAGTCATTTTAATGCCTGAAAATGGTCGAAATAGAAGCTTCTAGTAGGAGAAAAAGTCTATAAAAATGGCAATTTTGGTCACATTGAGGCTTTAAAAAGTAGTTATTCAACATGAGGCACAATCCAAATGACATTTTGAATCAATTTTTCTAAAGTCCAAAAAATCCATTTTCTGATGAAAAACGATGACCCGCGACCTGTCGAAATTTCTCCAGGTGGTCAGAAATGGTAATTTTTTAATGTTTTATTTTTTGACTGTAAATGACTATTGCATGTGAATTATCACTTTTGGAACTAAAATAAGTGTGTTTAGAGTCATTTTAATGCCTGAAATTGGTCGAAATAGAAGCTTCTAGTAGGAGAAAAAGTCTGTAAAAATGGCAATTTTGGTCACATTGAGGCTTTAAAAAGTAGTTATTCAACATGAGGCACAATCCAAATGACATTTTGAATCAATTTTTCTAAAGTCCAAAAAATCCATTTGATGATGAAAAACGATGACCCGCGACCTGTCGAAATTTCTCCAGATGGTCAGAAATGGTAATTTTTTAATGTTTAAGTTTTTTGACTGTAAATGACTATTGCATGTGAATTATCACTTGTGGAACTAAAAAAAGTGTGTTTAGAGTCATTTTAATGCCTGAAGTTGGTCGAAATAGAAGCTTCTAGTAGGAGAAAAAGTCTATAAAAATGGCAATTTGGTCACATTGAGGCTTTAAAAAGTAGTTATTCAACATGAGGCACAATCCAAATGATATTTTGAATCAATTTTTCTAAAGTCCAAAAAATCCATTTTCTGATGAAAAACGATGACCCGCGACCTGTCGAAATTTCTCCAGGTGGTCAGAAATGGTAATTTTTTAATGTTTAATTTTTTGACTGTAAATGACTATCTCATGTGAATTATCACTTGTGGAACTAAAATAAGTGTGTTTAGAGTCGTTTTAATGCCTGAAATTAGTCATAATAGAAGCTTCTGAGAAGGAGAAAAAGTCTGTAAAAATGGCAATTTTGGTCACATTGAGCCTTTAAAAAGTAGTTATTTAACATGAGGCACAATCCAAATGATATTTTGAATCAATTTTTCTAGTCGAAAAAATTAATTTTCTGATGAAAAACGATGACCCGTGACCTGTTGAACTTTCTCCAGATGGTCAGAAATGGTAATTTTTTAATGTTAAATTTTTTGACTGTAAATGACTATTGCATGTGAATTATCACTTTTGGAACTAAAATAAGTGTGTTTAGAGTCATTTTAATGCCTGAAATTGGTCAAAATAGAAGCTTCTAGTAGGAGAAAAAGTCTGTAAAAATGGCAATTTTGGTCACATTGAGGCTTTAAAAAGTAGTTATTCAACATGAGGCACAATCCAAATGACATTTTGAATCAATTTTTCTAAAGTCCAAAAAATCCATTTTCTGATGAAAAACGATGACCCGCGACCTGTCGAAATTTCTCCAGGTGGTCAGAAATGGTAATTTTTTAATGTTTTATTTTTTGACTGTAAATGACTATTGCATGTGAATTATCACTTTTGGAACTAAAATAAGTGTGTTTAGAGTCATTTTAATGCCTGAAATTGTTCGAAATAGAAGCTTCTAGTAGGAGAAAAAGTCTGCAAAAATGGCAATTTTGGTCACATTGAGGCTTTCAAAAGTAGTTATTCAACATGAGGCACAATCCAAATGATATTTTGAATCAATTTTTGTAAAGTCCAAAAAATCCATTTTCTGATGAAAAACGATGACCCGTGACCTGTCGAAATTTCTCCAGATGGTCAGAAATGGTAATTTTTTAATGTTTAATTTTTTGACTGTAAATGACTATTGCATGTGAATTATCACTTGTGGAACTAAAATAAGTGTGTTTAGAGTCATTTTAATGCCTGAAGTTGGTCAAAATAGAAGCTTCTAGTAGGAGAAAAAGTCTGTAAAAATGGCAATTTTGGTCACATCGAGGCTTTAAAAAGTAGTTATTCAACATGAGGCACAATTCAAATGACATTTTTAATCAATTTGTCTAAAGTCCAAAAATCAATTTTCTGATGAAAAACGATGACCCGTGACCTGTTGAACTTTCTCCAGATGGTCAGAAATGGTCATTTTTTAATGGTTCATTTTTTGACTGTAAATGACTATTGCATGTGAATTATCACTTTTGGAACTAAAATAAGTGTGTTTAGAGTCCTTTTAATGCCTGAAATTGTTTGAAATAGAAGCTTCTAGTAGGAGAAAAAGTCTGTAAAAATGGCAATTTTGCTCACATTGAGGCTTTAAAAAGTAGTTATTCAACATGAGGCACAATCCAAATGATATTGTGAATCAATTTTTCTAAAGTCCAAAAAATCCATTTTCTGATGAAAAACGATGACCAGTGACCTGTCGAAATTTCTCCAGATGGTCAGAAATGGTAACTTTTTAATGTTTAATTTTTTGACTGTAAATGACTATCTCATGTGAATTATCACTTGTGGAACTAAAATAAGTGTGTTTAGAGTCGTTTTAATGCCTGAAATTAGTCATAATAGAAGCTTCTGAGAAGGAGAAAAAGTCTGTAAAAATGGCAATTTTGGTCACATTGAGGCTTTAAAAAGTAGTTATTTAACATGAGGCACAATCCAAATGATATTTTGAATCAATTTTTCTAAAGTCGAAAAAATTAATTTTCTGATGAAAAACGATGACCCGTGACCTGTTGAACTTTCTCCAGATGGTCAGAAATGGTAATTTTTTAATGTTTTATTTTTTGACTGTAAATGACTATTGCATATGAATTATCACTTTTGGAACTAAAATAAGTGTGTTTAGAGTCATTTTAATGCCTGAAAATGGTCGAAATAGAAGCTTCTAGTAGGAGAAAAAGTCTATAAAAATGGCAATTTTGGTCACATTGAGGCTTTAAAAAGTAGTTATTCAACATGAGGCACAATCCAAATGACATTTTGAATCAATTTTTCTAAAGTCCAAAAAATCCATTTTCTGATGAAAAACGATGACCCGCGACCTGTCGAAATTTCTCCAGGTGGTCAGAAATGGTAATTTTTTAATGTTTTATTTTTTGACTGTAAATGACTATTGCATGTGAATTATCACTTTTGGAACTAAAATAAGTGTGTTTAGAGTCATTTTAATGCCTGAAATTGTTCGAAATAGAAGCTTCTAGTAGGAGAAAAAGTCTGCAAAAATGGCAATTTTGGTCACATTGAGGCTTTCAAAAGTAATTATTCAACATGAGGCACAATCCAAATGATATTTTGAATCAATTTTTGTAAAGTCCAAAAAATCCATTTTCTGATGAAAAACGATGACCCGTGACCTGTCGAAATTTCTCCAGATGGTCAGAAATGATAATTTTTTAATGTTTCATTTTTTGACTGTAAATGACTATCTCATGTGAAATATCACTTGTGGAACTAAAATAAGTGTGTTTAGAGTCGTTTTAATGCCTGAAATTAGTCATAATAGAAGCTTCTGAGAAGGAGAAAAAGTCTGTAAAAATGGCAATTTTGGTCACATTGAGGCTTTAAAAAGTAGTTATTCAACATGAGGCACAATCCAAATGATATTTTGAATCAATTTTTCTAAAGTCCAAAAAATCCATTTTCTGATGAAAAACGATGACCCTTGACCTGTCGAAATTTCTCCAGATGGTCAGAAATGGAAATTTTTTAATGTTTAATTTTTTGACTGTAAATGACTATCGCATGTGAATTATCACTTGTGGAACTAAAATAAGTGTGTTTAGAGTAGGCCTGGGCAAAAATTTCGTTCCGTTCGCGGAAATTGCGATAATTTGACATTTTTGCGTTCCGCGGAGAGCGCGAAAATGTCAAAAATTCCGGTTTCCCCAGCTTGGCGATAATTTGTTTCTTGCTCGCGCTGTAAAATGATACATTCTCGCGCGCGCGCGATCGCCTTACCTGAATCCCTGCGTTCGCCGACAAGTTTTCTTGATCCGGTCGCGTTCTCCATGAGATGTTGTATTGTTTTTAGCCATTTGCGCTGTCTCGCGACAGTTCGCGCCCGCAGTGACGTCATGCGTCGCGCGATCACGTCTTTCTTCTCGCGATCATGCACCGCGAGAACAACTCAAAACAAGATGGCCGCGCCCGCAAGCAACCACATGGGTAAGTTGGCGACCCGCAACCATGCAGAAAATCTCGCGAACATGCCGGAAAAAAACTTCCGCATCTTTGCGATATTTCTGCTTGTTTGCGATAATTTTAAACATTCTCGCGATAATTTGCGAAGGTTAATTCCGCAAATTCCGCCCACCCCTAGTTTAGAGTCCTTTTAATGCCTGAAATTGTTTGAAATAGAAGCTTCTAGTAGGAGAAAAAGTCTGTAAAAATGGCAATTTTGGTCACATTGAGGCTTTAAAAAGTAGTTATTCAACATGAGGCACAATCCAAATGATATTGTGAATCAATTTTTCTAAAGTCCAAAAAATCAATTTTCTGATGAAAAACGATGACCAGTGACCTGTCGAAATTTCTCCAGATGGTCAGAAATGATAATTTTTTAATGTTTAATTTTTTGACTGTAAATGACTATCTCATGTGAATTATCACTTGTGGAACTAAAATAAGTGTGTTTAGAGTCGTTTTAATGCCTGAAATTAGTCATAATAGAAGCTTCTGAGAAGGAGAAAAAGTCTGTAAAAATGGCAATTTTGGTCACATTGAGGCTTTAAAAAGTAGTTATTTAACATGAGGCACAATCCAAATGATATTTTGAATCAATTTTTCTAAAGTCGAAAAAATTAATTTCCTGATGAAAAACGATGACCCGTGACCTGTTGAACTTTCTCCAGATGGTCAGAAATGGTAATTTTTTAATGTTTAATTTTTTGACTGTAAATGACTATTGCATGTGAATTATCACTTTTGGAACTAAAATAAGTGTGTTTAGAGTCATTTTAATGCCTGAAATTGGTCGAAATAGAATCTTCTAGTAGGAGAAAAAGTCTGTAAAAATGGCAATTTTGGTCACATTGAGGCTTTAAAAAGTAGTTATTCAACATGAGGCACAATCCAAATGACATTTTGAATCAATTTTTCTAAAGTCCAAAAAATCCATTTGATGATGAAAAACGATGACCCGCGACCTGT
The DNA here is from genome assembly GCF_964204655.1 of Triturus cristatus. Classification (NCBI taxonomy): domain Eukaryota; kingdom Metazoa; phylum Chordata; class Amphibia; order Caudata; family Salamandridae; genus Triturus; species Triturus cristatus. Next base: position 137,148,984 of record NC_140588.1, read on the forward strand.
CGAAATTTCTCCAGATGGTCAGAAATGGTAATTTTGTAATGTTTAATTTTTTGACTGTAAATGACTATTGCATGTGAATTATCACTTGTGGAACTAAAATAAGTGTGTTTAGAGTCATTTTAATGCCTGAAGTTGGTCAAAATAGAAGCTTCTAGTAGGAGAAAAAGTCTGTAAAAATGGCAATTTTGGTCACATCGAGGCTTTAAAAAGTAGTTATTCAACATGAGGCACAATTCAAATGACATTTTTAATCAATTTGTCTAAAGTCCAAAAATCAATTTTCTGATGAAAAACGATGACCCGTGACCTGTTGAACTTTCTCCAGATGGTCAGAAATGGTCATTTTTTAATGGTTCATTTTTTGACTGTAAATGACTATTGCATGTGAATTATCACTTTTGGAACTAAAATAAGTGTGTTTAGAGTCATTTTAATGCCTGAAGTTGGTCGAAATAGAAGCTTCTAGTAGGAGAAAAAGTCTGTAAAAATGGCAATTTTGGTCGCATCGAGGCTTTAAAAAGTAGTTATTCAACATGAGGCACAATTCAAATGACATTTTTAATCAATTTTTCTAAAGTCCAAAAATCAATTTTCTGATGAAAAACGATGACCCGTGACCTGTTGAACTTTCTCCAGATGGTCAGAAATGGTAATTTTTTAATGTTTAATTTTTTGACTGTAAATGACTATTGCATATGAATTATCAATTTTGGAACTAAAAGAAGTGTGTTTAGAGTCATTTTAATGCCTGAAATTGGTCGAAATAGAAGCTTCTAGTAGGAGAAAAAGTGTGTAAAAATGGCAATTTTGGTCACATTGAGGCTTTAAAAAGTAGTTATTCAACATGAGGCACAATCCAAATGACATTTTGAATCAATTTTTCTGAAGTCCAAAAATCAATTTTCTGATGAAAAACGATGACCCGTGACCTGTTGAACTTTCTCCAGATGGTCAGAAATGGTCATTTTTTAATGTTTCATTTTTTGACTGTAAATGACTATTGCATATGAATTATCACTTTTGGAACTAAAATAAGTGTGTTTAGAGTCATTTTAATGCCTGAAAATGGTCGAAATAGAAGCTTCTAGTAGGAGAAAAAGTCTATAAAAATGGCAATTTTGGTCACATTGAGGCTTTAAAAAGTAGTTATTCAACATGAGGCACAATCCAAATGACATTTTGAATCAATTTTTCTAAAGTCCAAAAAATCCATTTTCTGATGAAAAACGATGACCCGCGACCTGTCGAAATTTCTCCAGGTGGTCAGAAATGGTAATTTTTTAATGTTTTATTTTTTGACTGTAAATGAATATTGCATGTTAATTATCACTTTTGGAACTAAAATAAGTGTGTTTAGAGTCATTTTAATGCCTGAAATTGGTCAAAATAGAAGCTTCTAGTAGGAGAAAAAGTCTTTAAAAATGGCAATATTGGTCACATTGAGGCTTTAAAAAGTAGTTATTCAACATGAGGCACAATCCAAATGACATTTTGAATCAATTTTTCGAAAGCCAAAAAAATCCATTTTCTGATGAAAAACGATGACCTGCGACCTGTCGAAATTTCTCCAGATGGTCAGAAATGGTAATTTTTTAATGGTTCATTTTTTGACTGTAAATGACTATTGCATGTGAATTATCACTTTTGGAACTAAAATAAGTGTGTTTAGAGTACCTTTAATGCCTGAAATTGTTTGAAATAGAAGCTTCTAGTAGGAGAAAAAGTCTGTAAAAATGGCAATTTTGGTCACATTGAGGCTTTAAAAAGTAGTTATTCAACATGAGGCACAATCCAAATGATATTGTGAATCAATTTTTCTAAAGTCCAAAAAATCAATTTTCTGATGAAAAACGATGACCAGTGACCTGTCGAAATTTCTCCAGATGGTCAGAAATGGTAATTTTTTAATGTTTAATTTTTTGACTGTAAATGACTATCTCATGTGAATTATCACTTGTGGAACTAAAATAAGTGTGTTTAGAGTCGTTTTAATGCCTGAAATTAGTCATAATAGAAGCTTCTGAGAAGGAGAAAAAGTCTGTAAAAATGGCAATTTTGGTCACATTGAGCCTTTAAAAAGTAGTTATTTAACATGAGGCACAATCCAAATGATATTTTGAATCAATTTTTCTAGTCGAAAAAATTAATTTTCTGATGAAAAACGATGACCCGTGACCTGTTGAACTTTCTCCAGATGGTCAGAAATGGTAATTTTTTAATGTTAAATTTTTTGACTGTAAATGACTATTGCATGTGAATTATCACTTTTGGAACTAAAATAAGTGTGTTTAGAGTCATTTTAATGCCTGAAATTGGTCAAAATAGAAGCTTCTAGTAGGAGAAAAAGTCTGTAAAAATGGCAATTTTGGTCACATTGAGGCTTTAAAAAGTAGTTATTTAACATGAGGCACAATCCAAATGATATTTTGAATCAATTTTTCTAAAGTCGAAAAAATTAATTTTCTGATGAAAAACGATGACCCGTGACCTGTTGAACTTTCTCCAGATGGTCAGAAATGGTAATTTTTTAATGTTTTATTTTTTGACTGTAAATGACTATTGCATATGAATTATCACTTTTGGAACTAAAATAAGTGTGTTTAGAGTCATTTTAATGCCTGAAAATGGTCGAAATAGAAGCTTCTAGTAGGAGAAAAAGTCTATAAAAATGGCAATTTTGGTCACATTGAGGCTTTAAAAAGTAGTTATTCAACATGAGGCACAATCCAAATGACATTTTGAATCAATTTTTCTAAAGTCCAAAAAATCCATTTTCTGATGAAAAACGATGACCCGCGACCTGTCGAAATTTCTCCAGGTGGTCAGAAATGGTAATTTTTTAATGTTTTATTTTTTGACTGTAAATGACTATTGCATGTGAATTATCACTTTTGGAACTAAAATAAGTGTGTTTAGAGTCATTTTAATGCCTGAAATTGGTCGAAATAGAAGCTTCTAGTAGGAGAAAAAGTCTGTAAAAATGGCAATTTTGGTCACATTGAGGCTTTAAAAAGTAGTTATTCAACATGAGGCACAATCCAAATGACATTTTGAATCAATTTTTCTAAAGTCCAAAAAATCCATTTGATGATGAAAAACGATGACCCGCGACCTGTCGAAATTTCTCCAGATGGTCAGAAATGGTAATTTTTTAATGTTTAAGTTTTTTGACTGTAAATGACTATTGCATGTGAATTATCACTTGTGGAACTAAAAAAAGTGTGTTTAGAGTCATTTTAATGCCTGAAGTTGGTCGAAATAGAAGCTTCTAGTAGGAGAAAAAGTCTATAAAAATGGCAATTTGGTCACATTGAGGCTTTAAAAAGTAGTTATTCAACATGAGGCACAATCCAAATGATATTTTGAATCAATTTTTCTAAAGTCCAAAAAATCCATTTTCTGATGAAAAACGATGACCCGCGACCTGTCGAAATTTCTCCAGGTGGTCAGAAATGGTAATTTTTTAATGTTTAATTTTTTGACTGTAAATGACTATCTCATGTGAATTATCACTTGTGGAACTAAAATAAGTGTGTTTAGAGTCGTTTTAATGCCTGAAATTAGTCATAATAGAAGCTTCTGAGAAGGAGAAAAAGTCTGTAAAAATGGCAATTTTGGTCACATTGAGCCTTTAAAAAGTAGTTATTTAACATGAGGCACAATCCAAATGATATTTTGAATCAATTTTTCTAGTCGAAAAAATTAATTTTCTGATGAAAAACGATGACCCGTGACCTGTTGAACTTTCTCCAGATGGTCAGAAATGGTAATTTTTTAATGTTAAATTTTTTGACTGTAAATGACTATTGCATGTGAATTATCACTTTTGGAACTAAAATAAGTGTGTTTAGAGTCATTTTAATGCCTGAAATTGGTCAAAATAGAAGCTTCTAGTAGGAGAAAAAGTCTGTAAAAATGGCAATTTTGGTCACATTGAGGCTTTAAAAAGTAGTTATTCAACATGAGGCACAATCCAAATGACATTTTGAATCAATTTTTCTAAAGTCCAAAAAATCCATTTTCTGATGAAAAACGATGACCCGCGACCTGTCGAAATTTCTCCAGGTGGTCAGAAATGGTAATTTTTTAATGTTTTATTTTTTGACTGTAAATGACTATTGCATGTGAATTATCACTTTTGGAACTAAAATAAGTGTGTTTAGAGTCATTTTAATGCCTGAAATTGTTCGAAATAGAAGCTTCTAGTAGGAGAAAAAGTCTGCAAAAATGGCAATTTTGGTCACATTGAGGCTTTCAAAAGTAGTTATTCAACATGAGGCACAATCCAAATGATATTTTGAATCAATTTTTGTAAAGTCCAAAAAATCCATTTTCTGATGAAAAACGATGACCCGTGACCTGTCGAAATTTCTCCAGATGGTCAGAAATGGTAATTTTTTAATGTTTAATTTTTTGACTGTAAATGACTATTGCATGTGAATTATCACTTGTGGAACTAAAATAAGTGTGTTTAGAGTCATTTTAATGCCTGAAGTTGGTCAAAATAGAAGCTTCTAGTAGGAGAAAAAGTCTGTAAAAATGGCAATTTTGGTCACATCGAGGCTTTAAAAAGTAGTTATTCAACATGAGGCACAATTCAAATGACATTTTTAATCAATTTGTCTAAAGTCCAAAAATCAATTTTCTGATGAAAAACGATGACCCGTGACCTGTTGAACTTTCTCCAGATGGTCAGAAATGGTCATTTTTTAATGGTTCATTTTTTGACTGTAAATGACTATTGCATGTGAATTATCACTTTTGGAACTAAAATAAGTGTGTTTAGAGTCCTTTTAATGCCTGAAATTGTTTGAAATAGAAGCTTCTAGTAGGAGAAAAAGTCTGTAAAAATGGCAATTTTGCTCACATTGAGGCTTTAAAAAGTAGTTATTCAACATGAGGCACAATCCAAATGATATTGTGAATCAATTTTTCTAAAGTCCAAAAAATCCATTTTCTGATGAAAAACGATGACCAGTGACCTGTCGAAATTTCTCCAGATGGTCAGAAATGGTAACTTTTTAATGTTTAATTTTTTGACTGTAAATGACTATCTCATGTGAATTATCACTTGTGGAACTAAAATAAGTGTGTTTAGAGTCGTTTTAATGCCTGAAATTAGTCATAATAGAAGCTTCTGAGAAGGAGAAAAAGTCTGTAAAAATGGCAATTTTGGTCACATTGAGGCTTTAAAAAGTAGTTATTTAACATGAGGCACAATCCAAATGATATTTTGAATCAATTTTTCTAAAGTCGAAAAAATTAATTTTCTGATGAAAAACGATGACCCGTGACCTGTTGAACTTTCTCCAGATGGTCAGAAATGGTAATTTTTTAATGTTTTATTTTTTGACTGTAAATGACTATTGCATATGAATTATCACTTTTGGAACTAAAATAAGTGTGTTTAGAGTCATTTTAATGCCTGAAAATGGTCGAAATAGAAGCTTCTAGTAGGAGAAAAAGTCTATAAAAATGGCAATTTTGGTCACATTGAGGCTTTAAAAAGTAGTTATTCAACATGAGGCACAATCCAAATGACATTTTGAATCAATTTTTCTAAAGTCCAAAAAATCCATTTTCTGATGAAAAACGATGACCCGCGACCTGTCGAAATTTCTCCAGGTGGTCAGAAATGGTAATTTTTTAATGTTTTATTTTTTGACTGTAAATGACTATTGCATGTGAATTATCACTTTTGGAACTAAAATAAGTGTGTTTAGAGTCATTTTAATGCCTGAAATTGTTCGAAATAGAAGCTTCTAGTAGGAGAAAAAGTCTGCAAAAATGGCAATTTTGGTCACATTGAGGCTTTCAAAAGTAATTATTCAACATGAGGCACAATCCAAATGATATTTTGAATCAATTTTTGTAAAGTCCAAAAAATCCATTTTCTGATGAAAAACGATGACCCGTGACCTGTCGAAATTTCTCCAGATGGTCAGAAATGATAATTTTTTAATGTTTCATTTTTTGACTGTAAATGACTATCTCATGTGAAATATCACTTGTGGAACTAAAATAAGTGTGTTTAGAGTCGTTTTAATGCCTGAAATTAGTCATAATAGAAGCTTCTGAGAAGGAGAAAAAGTCTGTAAAAATGGCAATTTTGGTCACATTGAGGCTTTAAAAAGTAGTTATTCAACATGAGGCACAATCCAAATGATATTTTGAATCAATTTTTCTAAAGTCCAAAAAATCCATTTTCTGATGAAAAACGATGACCCTTGACCTGTCGAAATTTCTCCAGATGGTCAGAAATGGAAATTTTTTAATGTTTAATTTTTTGACTGTAAATGACTATCGCATGTGAATTATCACTTGTGGAACTAAAATAAGTGTGTTTAGAGTCGTTTTAATGCCTGAAATTAGTCATAATAGAAGCTTCTGAGAAGGAGAAAAAGTCTGTAAAAATGGCAATTTTGGTCACATTGAGGCTTTAAAAAGTAGTTATTCAACATGAGGCACAATCCAAATGATATTTTGAATCAATTTTTCTAAAGTCGAAAAAATTAATTTTGTGATGAAAAACGATGACCTGTGACCTGTTGAACTTTCTCCAGATGGTCAGAAATGGTAATTTTTTAATGTTTAATTTTTTGACTGTAAATGACTATTGCATGTGAATTATCACTTTTGGAACTAAAATAAGTGTGTTTAGAGTCATTTTAATGCCTGAAGTTGGTCGAAATAGAAGCTTCTAGTAGGAGAAAAAGTCTATAAAAATGGCAATTTGGTCACATTGAGGCTTTAAAAAGTAGTTATTCAACATGAGGCACAATCCAAATGACATTTTGAATCAATTTTTCTAAAGTCCAAAAAATCCATTTTCTGATGAAAAACGATGACCCGCGACCTGTCGAAATTTCTCCAGGTGGTCAGAAATGGTAATTTTTTAATGTTTTATTTTTTGACTGTAAATGACTATTGCATGTGAATTATCACTTTTGGAACTAAAATAAGTGTGTTTAGAGTCATTTTAATGCCTGAAATTGTTCGAAATAGAAGCTTCTAGTAGGAGAAAAAGTCTGCAAAAATGGCAATTTTGGTCACATTGAGGCTTTCAAAAGTAGTTATTCAACATGATGCACAATCCAAATGATATTTTGAATCAATTTTTGTAAAGTCCAAAAAATCCATTTTCTGATGAAAAACGATGACCCGTGACCTGTCGAAATTTCTCCAGATGGTCAGAAATGGTAATTTTTTAATGTTTTATTTTTTGACTGTAAATGACTATTGCATGTTAATTATCACTTTTGGAACTAAAATAAGTGTGTTTAGAGTCATTTTAATGCCTGAAATTGGTCAAAATAGAAGCTTCTAGTAGGAGAAAAAGTCTGTAAAATATGGCAATATTGGTCACATTGAGGCTTTAAAAAGTAGTTTTTAACATGAGGCACAATCCAAATTACTTTTTGAATCAATTTTTGAAAGCCAAAAAAATCCATTTTCTGATGAAAAACGATAACCTGCGACCTGTCGAAATTTCTCCAGATGGTCAGAAATGGTAATTTTTTAATGGTTCATTTTTTGACTGTAAATGACTATTGCATGTGAATTATCACTTTTGGAACTAAAATAAGTGTGTTTAGAGTAGGCCTGGGCAAAAATTTCGTTCCGTTCGCGGAAATTGCGATAATTTGACATTTTTGCGTTCCCCGGAGAGCGCGAAAATGTCAAAAATTCCGGTTTCCCCAGCTTGGCGATAATTTGTTTCTTGCTCGCGCTGTAAAATGATACATTCTCGCGCGCGCGCGATCGCCTTACCTGAATCCCTGCGTTCGCCGACAAGTTTTCTTGATCCGGTCGCGTTCTCCATGAGATGTTGTTTTGTTTTTAGCCATTTGCGCTGTCTCGCGACAGTTCGCGCCCGCAGTGACGTCATGCGTCGCGCGATCACGTCTTTCTTCTCGCGATCATGCACCGCGAGAACAACTCAAAACAAGATGGCCGCGCCCGCAAGCAACCACATGGGTAAGTTGGCGACCCGCAACCATGCAGAAAATCTCGCGAACATGCCGGAAAAAAACTTCCGCATCTTTGCGATATTTCTGCTTGTTTGCGATAATTTTAAACATTCTCGCGATAATTTGCGAAGGTTAATTCCGCAAATTCCGCCCACCCCTAGTTTAGAGTCCTTTTAATGCCTGAAATTGTTTGAAATAGAAGCTTCTAGTAGGAGAAAAAGTCTGTAAAAATGGCAATTTTGGCCACATTGAGGCTTTAAAAAGTAGTTATTCAACATGAGGCACAATCCAAATGATATTGTGAATCAATTTTTCTAAAGTCCAAAAAATCAATTTTCTGATGAAAAACGATGACCAGTGACCTGTCGAAATTTCTCCAGATGGTCAGAAATGATAATTTTTTAATGTTTAATTTTTTGACTGTAAATGACTATCTCATGTGAATTATCACTTGTGGAACTAAAATAAGTGTGTTTAGAGTCGTTTTAATGCCTGAAATTAGTCATAATAGAAGCTTCTGAGAAGGAGAAAAAGTCTGTAAAAATGGCAATTTTGGTCACATCGAGGCTTTAAAAAGTAGTTATTTAACATGAGGCACAATCCAAATGATATTTTGAATCAATTTTTCTAAAGTCGAAAAAATTAATTTCCTGATGAAAAACGATGACCCGTGACCTGTTGAACTTTCTCCAGATGGTCAGAAATGGTAATTTTTTAATGTTTAATTTTTTGACTGTAAATGACTATTGCATGTGAATTATCACTTTTGGAACTAAAATAAGTGTGTTTAGAGTCATTTTAATGCCTGAAATTGGTCGAAATAGAATCTTCTAGTAGGAGAAAAAGTCTGTAAAAATGGCAATTTTGGTCACATTGAGGCTTTAAAAAGTAGTTATTCAACATGAGGCACAATCCAAATGACATTTTGAATCAATTTTTCTAAAGTCCAAAAAATCCATTTGATGATGAAAAACGATGACCCGCGACCTGTCGAAATTTCTCCAGATGGTCAGAAATGGTCATTTTTTAATGGTTCATTTTTTGACTGTAAATGACTATTGCATGTGAATTATCACTTTTGGAACTAAAATAAGTGTGTTTAGAGTCATTTTAATGCCTGAAGTTGGTCGAAATAGAAGCTTCTAGTAGGAGAAAAAGTCTGTAAAAATGGCAATTTTGGTCGCATCGAGGCTTTAAAAAGTAGTTATTCAACATGAGGCACAATTCAAATGACATTTTTAATCAATTTTTCTAAAGTCCAAAAATCAATTTTCTGATGAAAAACGATGACCCGTGACCTGTTGAACTTTCTCCAGATGGTCAGAAATGGTAATTTTTTAATGTTTAATTTTTTGACTGTAAATGACTATTGCATATGAATTATCAATTTTGGAACTAAAAGAAGTGTGTTTAGAGTCATTTTAATGCCTGAAATTGGTCGAAATAGAAGCTTCTAGTAGGAGAAAAAGTGTGTAAAAATGGCAATTTTGGTCACATTGAGGCTTTAAAAAGTAGTTATTCAACATGAGGCACAATCCAAATGACATTTTGAATCAATTTTTCTGAAGTCCAAAAATCAATTTTCTGATGAAAAACGATGACCCGTGACCTGTTGAACTTTCTCCAGATGGTCAGAAATGGTAATTTTTTAATGTTTAATTTTTTGACTGTAAATGACTATTGCATATGAATTATCACTTTTGGAACTAAAATAAGTGTGTTTAGAGTCATTTTAATGCCTGAAAATGGTCGAAATAGAAGCTTCTAGTAGGAGAAAAAGTCTATAAAAATGGCAATTTTGGTCACATTGAGGCTTTAAAAAGTAGTTATTCAACATGAGGCACAATCCAAATGACATTTTGAATCAATTTTTCTAAAGTCCAAAAAATCCATTTTCTGATGAAAAACGATGACCCGCGACCTGTCGAAATTTCTCCAGGTGGTCAGAAATGGTAATTTTTTAATGTTTTATTTTTTGACTGTAAATGAATATTGCATGTTAATTATCACTTTTGGAACTAAAATAAGTGTGTTTAGAGTCATTTTAATGCCTGAAATTGGTCAAAATAGAAGCTTCTAGTAGGAGAAAAAGTCTTTAAAAATGGCAATATTGGTCACATTGAGGCTTTAAAAAGTAGTTATTCAACATGAGGCACAATCCAAATGACATTTTGAATCAATTTTTCGAAAGCCAAAAAAATCCATTTTCTGATGAAAAACGATGACCTGCGACCTGTCGAAATTTCTCCAGATGGTCAGAAATGGTAATTTTTTAATGGTTCATTTTTTGACTGTAAATGACTATTGCATGTGAATTATCACTTTTGGAACTAAAATAAGTGTGTTTAGAGTACCTTTAATGCCTGAAATTGTTTGAAATAGAAGCTTCTAGTAGGAGAAAAAGTCTGTAAAAATGGCAATTTTGGTCACATTGAGGCTTTAAAAAGTAGTTATTCAACATGAGGCACAATCCAAATGATATTGTGAATCAATTTTTCTAAAGTCCAAAAAATCAATTTTCTGATGAAAAACGATGACCAGTGACCTGTCGAAATTTCTCCAGATGGTCAGAAATGGTAATTTTTTAATGTTTAATTTTTTGACTGTAAATGACTATCTCATGTGAATTATCACTTGTGGAACTAAAATAAGTGTGTTTAGAGTCGTTTTAATGCCTGAAATTAGTCATAATAGAAGCTTCTGAGAAGGAGAAAAAGTCTGTAAAAATGGCAATTTTGGTCACATTGAGCCTTTAAAAAGTAGTTATTTAACATGAGGCACAATCCAAATGATATTTTGAATCAATTTTTCTAGTCGAAAAAATTAATTTTCTGATGAAAAACGATGACCCGTGACCTGTTGAACTTTCTCCAGATGGTCAGAAATGGTAATTTTTTAATGTTAAATTTTTTGACTGTAAATGACTATTGCATGTGAATTATCACTTTTGGAACTAAAATAAGTGTGTTTAGAGTCATTTTAATGCCTGAAATTGGTCAAAATAGAAGCTTCTAGTAGGAGAAAAAGTCTGTAAAAATGGCAATTTTGGTCACATTGAGGCTTTAAAAAGTAGTTATTCAACATGAGGCACAATCCAAATGACATTTTGAATCAATTTTTCTAAAGTCCAAAAAATCCATTTTCTGATGAAAAACGATGACCCGCGACCTGTCGAAATTTCTCCAGGTGGTCAGAAATGGTAATTTTTTAATGTTTTATTTTTTGACTGTAAATGACTATTGCATGTCAATTATCACTTTTGGAACTAAAATAAGTGTGTTTAGAGTCATTTTAATGCCTGAAATTGTTCGAAATAGAAGCTTCTAGTAGGAGAAAAAGTCTGCAAAAATGGCAATTTTGGTCACATTGAGGCTTTCAAAAGTAGTTATTCAACATGAGGCACAATCCAAATGATATTTTGAATCAATTTTTGTAAAGTCCAAAAAATCCATTTTCTGATGAAAAACGATGACCCGTGACCTGTCGAAATTTCTCCAGATGGTCAGAAATGGTAATTTTTTAATGTTTAATTTTTTGACTGTAAATGACTATTGCATGTGAATTATCACTTGTGGAACTAAAATAAGTGTGTTTAGAGTCATTTTAATGCCTGAAGTTGGTCAAAATAGAAGCTTCTAGTAGGAGAAAAAGTCTGTAAAAATGGCAATTTTGGTCACATCGAGGCTTTAAAAAGTAGTTATTCAACATGAGGCACAATTCAAATGACATTTTTAATCAATTTGTCTAAAGTCCAAAAATCAATTTTCTGATGAAAAACGATGACCCGTGACCTGTTGAACTTTCTCCAGATGGTCAGAAATGGTCATTTTTTAATGGTTCATTTTTTGACTGTAAATGACTATTGCATGTGAATTATCACTTTTGGAACTAAAATAAGTGTGTTTAGAGTCCTTTTAATGCCTGAAATTGTTTGAAATAGAAGCTTCTAGTAGGAGAAAAAGTCTGTAAAAATGGCAATTTTGCTCACATTGAGGCTTTAAAAAGTAGTTATTCAACATGAGGCACAATCCAAATGATATTGTGAATCAATTTTTCTAAAGTCCAAAAAATCCATTTTCTGATGAAAAACGATGACCAGTGACCTGTCGAAATTTCTCCAGATGGTCAGAAATGGTAACTTTTTAATGTTTAATTTTTTGACTGTAAATGACTATCTCATGTGAATTATCACTTGTGGAACTAAAATAAGTGTGTTTAGAGTCGTTTTAATGCCTGAAATTAGTCATAATAGAAGCTTCTGAGAAGGAGAAAAAGTCTGTAAAAATGGCAATTTTGGTCACATTGAGGCTTTAAAAAGTAGTTATTTAACATGAGGCACAATCCAAATGATATTTTGAATCAATTTTTCTAAAGTCGAAAAAATTAATTTTCTGATGAAAAACGATGACCTGTGACCTGTTGAACTTTCTCCAGATGGTCAGAAATGGTAATTTTTTAATGTTTAATTTTTTGACTGTAAATGACTATTGCATGTGAATTCTCACTTTTGGAACTAAAATAAGTGTGTTTAGAGTCATTTTAATGCCTGAAAATGGTCGAAATAGAAGCTTCTAGTAGGAGAAAAAGTCTATAAAAATGGCAATTTTGGTCACATTGAGGCTTTAAAAAGTAGTTATTCAACATGAGGCACAATCCAAATGACATTTTGAATCAATTTTTCTAAAGTCCAAAAATCAATTTTCTGATGAAAAACGATGACCCGTGACCTGTTGAACTTTCTCCAGATGGTCAGAAATGGTAATTTTTTAATGTTTTATTTTTTGACTGTAAATGACTATTGCATATGAATTATCACTTTTGGAACTAAAATAAGTGTGTTTAGAGTCATTTTAATGCCTGAAAATGGTCGAAATAGAAGCTTCTAGTAGGAGAAAAAGTCTATAAAAATGGCAATTTTGGTCACATTGAGGCTTTAAAAAGTAGTTATTCAACATGAGGCACAATCCAAATGACATTTTGAATCAATTTTTCTAAAGTCCAAAAAATCCATTTTCTGATGAAAAACGATGACCCGCGACCTGTCGAAATTTCTCCAGGTGGTCAGAAATGGTAATTTTTTAATGTTTTATTTTTTGACTGTAAATGACTATTGCATGTGAATTATCACTTTTGGAACTAAAATAAGTGTGTTTAGAGTCATTTTAATGCCTGAAATTGTTCGAAATAGAAGCTTCTAGTAGGAGAAAAAGTCTGCAAAAATGGCAATTTTGGTCACATTGAGGCTTTCAAAAGTAATTATTCAACATGAGGCACAATCCAAATGATATTTTGAATCAATTTTTGTAAAGTCCAAAAAATCCATTTTCTGATGAAAAACGATGACCCGTGACCTGTCGAAATTTCTCCAGATGGTCAGAAATGATAATTTTTTAATGTTTAATTTTTTGACTGTAAATGACTATCTCATGTGAAATATCACTTGTGGAACTAAAATAAGTGTGTTTAGAGTAGTTTTAATGCCTGAAATTAGTCATAATAGAAGCTTCTGAGAAGGAGAAAAAGTCTGTAAAAATGGCAATTTTGGTCACATTGAGGCTTTAAAAAGTAGTTATTCAACATGAGGCACAATCCAAATGATATTTTGAATCAATTTTTCTAAAGTCCAAAAAATCCTTTTTCTGATGAAAAACGATGACCCTTGACCTGTCGAAATTTCTCCAGATGGTCAGAAATGGAAATTTTTTAATGTTTAATTTTTTGACTGTAAATGACTATCGCATGTGAATTATCACTTGTGGAACTAAAATAAGTGTGTTTAGAGTCGTTTTAATGCCTGAAATTAGTCATAATAGAAGCTTCTGAGAAGGAGAAAAAGTCTGTAAAATGGCAATTTTGGTCACATTGAGGCTTTAAAAAGTAGTTATTCAACATGAGGCACAATCCAAATGACATTTTGAATCAATTTTTCTAAAGTCCAAAAATCAATTTTCTGATGAAAAACGATGACCCGTGACCTGTTGAACTTTCTCCAGATGGTCAGAAATGGTAATTTTTTAATGTTTTATTTTTTGACTGTAAATGACTATTGCATATGAATTATCACTTTTGGAACTAAAATAAGTGTGTTTAGAGTCATTTTAATGCCTGAAAATGGTCGAAATAGAAGCTTCTAGTAGGAGAAAAAGTCTATAAAAATGGCAATTTTGGTCACATTGAGGCTTTAAAAAGTAGTTATTCAACATGAGGCACAATCCAAATGACATTTTGAATCAATTTTTCTAAAGTCCAAAAAATCCATTTTCTGATGAAAAACGATGACCCGCGACCTGTCGAAATTTCTCCAGGTGGTCAGAAATGGTAATTTTTTAATGTTTTATTTTTTGACTGTAAATGACTATTGCATGTGAATTATCACTTTTGGAACTAAAATAAGTGTGTTTAGAGTCATTTTAATGCCTGAAATTGTTCGAAATAGAAGCTTCTAGTAGGAGAAAAAGTCTGCAAAAATGGCAATTTTGGTCACATTGAGGCTTTCAAAAGTAATTATTCAACATGAGGCACAATCCAAATGATATTTTGAATCAATTTTTGTAAAGTCCAAAAAATCCATTTTCTGATGAAAAACGATGACCCGTGACCTGTCGAAATTTCTCCAGATGGTCAGAAATGATAATTTTTTAATGTTTAATTTTTTGACTGTAAATGACTATCTCATGTGAAATATCACTTGTGGAACTAAAATAAGTGTGTTTAGAGTCGTTTTAATGCCTGAAATTAGTCATAATAGAAGCTTCTGAGAAGGAGAAAAAGTCTGTAAAAATGGCAATTTTGGTCACATTGAGGCTTTAAAAAGTAGTTATTCAACATGAGGCACAATCCAAATGATATTTTGAATCAATTTTTCTAAAGTCCAAAAAATCCATTTTCTGATGAAAAACGATGACCCTTGACCTGTCGAAATTTCTCCAGATGGTCAGAAATGGAAATTTTTTAATGTTTAATTTTTTGACTGTAAATGACTATCGCATGTGAATTATCACTTGTGGAACTAAAATAAGTGTGTTTAGAGTCGTTTTAATGCCTGAAATTAGTCATAATAGAAGCTTCTGAGAAGGAGAAAAAGTCTGTAAAAATGGCAATTTTGGTCACATTGAGGCTTTAAAAAGTAGTTATTCAACATGAGGCACAATCCAAATGATATTTTGAATCAATTTTTCTAAAGTCGAAAAAATTAATTTTCTGATGAAAAACGATGACCTGTGACCTGTTGAACTTTCTCCAGATGGTCAGAAATGGTAATTTTTTAATGTTTAATTTTTTGACTGTAAATGACTATTGCATGTGAATTATCACTTTTGGAACTAAAATAAGTGTGTTTAGAGTCATTTTAATGCCTGAAATTGGTCGAAATAGAAGCTTCTAGTAGGAGAAAAAGTCTGTAAAAATGGCAATTTTGGTCACATTGAGGCTTTAAAAAGTAGTTATTCAACATGAGGCACAATCCAAATGACATTTTGAATCAATTTTTCTAAAGTCCAAAAAATCCATTTGATGATGAAAAACGATGACCCGCGACCTGTCGAAATTTCTCCAGATGGTCAGAAATGGTAATTTTTTAATGTTTAAGTTTTTTGACTGTAAATGACTATTGCATGTGAATTATCACTTGTGGAACTAAAAAAAGTGTGTTTAGAGTCATTTTAATGCCTGAAGTTGGTCAAAATAGAAGCTTCTAGTAGGAGAAAAAGTCTGTAAAAATGGCAATTTTGGTCACATCGAGGCTTTAAAAAGTAGTTATTCAACATGAGGCACAATTCAAATGACATTTTTAATCAATTTGTCTAAAGTCCAAAAATCAATTTTCTGATGAAAAACGATGACCCGTGACCTGTTGAACTTTCTCCAGATGGTCAGAAATGGTAATTTTTTAATGTTTTATTTTTTGACTGTAAATGACTATTGAATATGAATTATCACTTTTGGAACTAAAATAAGTGTGTTTAGAGTCATTTTAATGCCTGAAAATGGTCGAAATAGAAGCTTCTAGTAGGAGAAAAAGTCTATAAAAATGGCAATTTGGTCACATTGAGGCTTTAAAAAGTAGTTATTCAACATGAGGCACAATCCAAATGACATTTTGAATCAATTTTTCTAAAGTCCAAAAAATCCATTTTCTGATGAAAAACGATGACCCGCGACCTGTCGAAATTTCTCCAGGTGGTCAGAAATGGTAATTTTTTAATGTTTTATTTTTTGACTGTAAATGACTATTGCATGTGAATTATCACTTTTGGAACTAAAATAAGTGTGTTTAGAGTCATTTTAATGCCTGAAATTGTTCGAAATAGAAGCTTCTAGTAGGAGAAAAAGTCTGCAAAAATGGCAATTTTGGTCACATTGAGGCTTTCAAAAGTAGTTATTCAACATGATGCACAATCCAAATGATATTTTGAATCAATTTTTGTAAAGTCCAAAAAATCCATTTTCTGATGAAAAACGATGACCCGTGACCTGTCGAAATTTCTCCAGATGGTCAGAAATGGTAATTTTTTAATGTTTTATTTTTTGACTGTAAATGACTATTGCATGTTAATTATCACTTTTGGAACTAAAATAGGTGTGTTTAGAGTCATTTTAATGCCTGAAATTGGTCAAAATAGGAGCTTCTAGTAGGAGAAAAAGTCTGTAAAATATGGCAATATTGGTCACATTGAGGCTTTAAAAAGTAGTTTTTAACATGAGGCACAATCCAAATTACTTTTTGAATCAATTTTTCGAAAGCCAAAAAAATCCATTTTCTGATGAAAAACGATAACCTGCGACCTGTCGAAATTTCTCCAGATGGTCAGAAATGGTAATTTTTTAATGGTTCATTTTTTGACTGTAAATGACTATTGCATGTGAATTATCACTTTTGGAACTAAAATAAGTGTGTTTAGAGTCCTTTTAATGCCTGAAATTGTTTGAAATAGAAGCTTCTAGTAGGAGAAAAAGTCTGTAAAAATGGCAATTTTGGTCACATTGAGGCTTTAAAAAGTAGTTATTCAACATGAGGCACAATCCAAATGATATTGTGAATCAATTTTTCTAAAGTCCAAAAAATCAATTTTCTGATGAAAAACGATGACCAGTGACCTGTCGAAATTTCTCCAGATGGTCAGAAATGATAATTTTTTAATGTTTAATTTTTTGACTGTAAATGACTATCTCATGTGAATTATCACTTGTGGAACTAAAATAAGTGTGTTTAGAGTCGTTTTAATGCCTGAAATTAGTCATAATAGAAGCTTCTGAGAAGGAGAAAAAGTCTGTAAAAATGGCAATTTTGGTCACATTGAGGCTTTAAAAAGTAGTTATTTAACATGAGGCACAATCCAAATGATATTTTGAATCAATTTTTCTAAAGTCGAAAAAATTAATTTCCTGATGAAAAACGATGACCCGTGACCTGTTGAACTTTCTCCAGATGGTCAGAAATGGTAATTTTTTAATGTTTAATTTTTTGACTGTAAATGACTATTGAATATGAATTATCACTTTTGGAACTAAAATAAGTGTGTTTAGAGTCATTTTAATGCCTGAAAATGGTCGAAATAGAAGCTTCTAGTAGGAGAAAAAGTCTATAAAAATGGCAATTTGGTCACATTGAGGCTTTAAAAAGTAGTTATTCAACATGAGGCACAATCCAAATGACATTTTGAATCAATTTTTCTAAAGTCCAAAAAATCCATTTTCTGATGAAAAACGATGACCCGCGACCTGTCGAAATTTCTCCAGGTGGTCAGAAATGGTAATTTTTTAATGTTTTATTTTTTGACTGTAAATGACTATTGCATGTGAATTATCACTTTTGGAACTAAAATAAGTGTGTTTAGAGTCATTTTAATGCCTGAAATTGTTCGAAATAGAAGCTTCTAGTAGGAGAAAAAGTCTGCAAAAATGGCAATTTTGGTCACATTGAGGCTTTCAAAAGTAGTTATTCAACATGATGCACAATCCAAATGATATTTTGAATCAATTTTTCTAAAGTCGAAAAAATTAATTTCCTGATGAAAAACGATGACCCGTGACCTGTTGAACTTTCTCCAGATGGTCAGAAATGGTAATTTTTTAATGTTTAATTTTTTGACTGTAAATGACTATTGCATGTGAATTATCACTTTTGGAACTAAAATAAGTGTGTTTAGAGTCATTTTAATGCCTGAAATTGGTCGAAATAGAATCTTCTAGTAGGAGAAAAAGTCTGTAAAAATGGCAATTTTGGTCACATTGAGGCTTTAAAAAGTAGTTATTCAACATGAGGCACAATCCAAATGATATTGTGAATCAATTTTTCTAAAGTCCAAAAAATCAATTTTCTGATGAAAAACGATGACCAGTGACCTGTCGAAATTTCTCCATATGGTCAGAAATGATAATTTTTTAATGTTTAATTTTTTGACTGTAAATGACTATCTCATGTGAATTATCACTTGTGGAACTAAAATAAGTGTGTTTAGAGTCGTTTTAATGCCTGAAATTAGTCATAATAGAAGCTTCTGAGAAGGAGAAAAAGTCTGTAAAAATGGCAATTTTGGTCACATTGAGGCTTTAAAAAGTAGTTATTTAACATGAGGCACAATCCAAATGATATTTTGAATCAATTTTTCTAAAGTCGAAAAAATTAATTTCCTGATGAAAAACGATGACCCGTGACCTGTTGAACTTTCTCCAGATGGTCAGAAATGGTAATTTTTTAATGTTTAAGTTTTTTTACTGTAAATGACTATTGCATGTGAATTATCACTTTTGGAACTAAAATAAGTGTGTTTAAGTCATTTTAATGCCTGAAATTGGTCGAAATAGAAGCTTCTAGTAGGAGAAAAAGTGTGTAAAAATGGCAATTTTGGTCACATTGAGGCTTTAAAAAGTAGTTATTCAACATGAGGCACAATCCAAATGACATTTTGAATCAATTTTTCTGAAGTCCAAAAATCAATTTTCTGATGAAAAACGATGACCCGTGACCTGTTGAACTTTCTCCAGATGGTCAGAAATGGTAATTTTTTAATGTTTAATTTTTTGACTGTAAATGACTATTGCATATGAATTATCACTTTTGGAACTAAAATAAGTGTGTTTAGAGTCATTTTAATGCCTGAAAATGGTCGAAATAGAAGCTTCTAGTAGGAGAAAAAGTCTATAAAAATGGCAATTTTGGTCACATTGAGGCTTTAAAAAGTAGTTATTCAACATGAGGCACAATCCAAATGACATTTTGAATCAATTTTTCTAAAGTCCAAAAAATCCATTTTCTGATGAAAAACGATGACCCGCGACCTGTCGAAATTTCTCCAGGTGGTCAGAAATGGTAATTTTTTAATGTTTTATTTTTTGACTGTAAATGACTATTGCATGTGAATTATCACTTTTGGAACTAAAATAAGTGTGTTTAGAGTCATTTTAATGCCTGAAATTGTTCGAAATAGAAGCTTCTAGTAGGAGAAAAAGTCTGCAAAAATGGCAATTTTGGTCACATTGAGGCTTTCAAAAGTAATTATTCAACATGAGGCACAATCCAAATGATATTTTGAATCAATTTTTGTAAAGTCCAAAAAATCAATTTTCTGATGAAAAACGATGACCCGTGACCTGTTGAACTTTCTCCAGATGGTCAGAAATGGTCATTTTTTAATGGTTCATTTTTTGACTGTAAATGACTATTGCATGTGAATTATCACTTTTGGAACTAAAATAAGTGTGTTTAGAGTCATTTTAATGCCTGAAATTGTTCGAAATAGAAGCTTCTAGTAGGAGAAAAAGTCTGCAAAAATGGCAATTTTGGTCACATTGAGGCTTTCAAAAGTAGTTATTCAACATGATGCACAATCCAAATGATATTTTGAATCAATTTTAGTAAAGTCCAAAAAATCCATTTTCTGATGAAAAACGATGACCCGTGACCTGTCGAAATTTCTCCAGATGGTCAGAAATGGTAATTTTTTAATGTTTAATTTTTTGACTGTAAATGACTATTGCATGTTAATTATCACTTTAGGAACTAAAATAAGTGTGTTTAGAGTCATTTTAATGCCTGAAATTGGTCAAAATAGAAGCTTCTAGTAGGAGAAAAAGTCTGTAAAAATGGCAATATTGGTCACATTGAGGCTTTAAAAAGTAGTTTTTAACATGAGGCACAATCCAAATGACTTTTTGAATCAATTTTTTGAAAGCCAAAAAAATCCATTTTCTGATGAAAAACGATGACCTGCGACCTGTCGAAATTTCTCCAGATGGTCAGAAATGGTAATTTTTTAATGGTTCATTTTTTGACTGTAAATGACTATTGCATGTGAATTATCACTTTTGGAACTAAAATAAGTGTGTTTAGAGTCCTTTTAATGCCTGAAATTGTTTGAAATAGAAGCTTCTAGTAGGAGAAAAAGTCTGTAAAAATGGCAATTTTGGTCACATTGAGGCTTTAAAAAGTAGTTATTCAACATGAGGCACAATCCAAATGATATTGTGAATCAATTTTTCTAAAGTCCAAAAAATCAATTTTCTGATGAAAAACGATGACCAGTGACCTGTCGAAATTTCTCCAGATGGTCAGAAATGATAATTTTTTAATGTTTAATTTTTTGACTGTAAATTACTATCTCATGTGAATTATCACTTGTGGAACTAAAATAAGTGTGTTTAGAGTCGTTTTAATGCCTGAAATTAGTCATAATAGAAGCTTCTGAGAAGGAGAAAAAGTCTGTAAAAATGGCAATTTTGGTCACATTGAGGCTTTAAAAAGTAGTTATTTAACATGAGGCACAATCCAAATGATATTTTGAATCAATTTTTCTAAAGTCGAAAAAATTAATTTCCTGATGAAAAACGATGACCCGTGACCTGTTGAACTTTCTCCAGATGGTCAGAAATGGTAATTTTTTAATGTTTAATTTTTTGACTGTAAATGACTATTGCATGTGAATTATCACTTTTGGAACTAAAATAAGTGTGTTTAGAGTCATTTTAATGCCTGAAATTGGTCGAAATAGAAGCTTCTAGTAGGAGAAAAAGTCTGTAAAAATGGCAATTTTGGTCACATTGAGGCTTTAAAAAGTAGTTATTCAACATGAGGCACAATCCAAATGACATTTTGAATCAATTTTTCTAAAGTCCAAAAAATCCATTTGATGATGAAAAACGATGACCCGCGACCTGTCGAAATTTCTCCAGATGGTCAGAAATGGTAATTTTATAATGTTTAATTTTTGGACTGTAAATGACTATTGCATGTGAATTATCACTTGTGGAACTAAAATAAGTGTGTTTAGAGTCATTTTAATGCCTGAAGTTGGTCAAAATAGAAGCTTCTAGTAGGAGAAAAAGTCTGTAAAAATGGCAATTTTGGTCACATCGAGGCTTTAAAAAGTAGTTATTCAACATGAGGCACAATTCAAATGACATTTTTAATCAATTTGTCTAAAGTCCAAAAATCAATTTTCTGATGAAAAACGATGACCCGTGACCTGTTGAACTTTCTCCAGATGGTCAGAAATGGTCATTTTTTAATGGTTCATTTTTTGACTGTAAATGACTATTGCATGTGAATTATCACTTTTGGAACTAAAATAAGTGTGTTTAGAGTCATTTTAATGCCTGAAGTTGGTCGAAATAGAAGCTTCTAGTAGGAGAAAAAGTCTGTAAAAATGGCAATTTTGGTCGCATCGAGGCTTTAAAAAGTAGTTATTCAACATGAGGCACAATTCAAATGACATTTTTAATCAATTTTTCTAAAGTCCAAAAATCAATTTTCTGATGAAAAACGATGACCCGTGACCTGTTGAACTTTCTCCAGATGGTCAGAAATGGTAATTTTTTAATGTTTAATTTTTTGACTGTAAATGACTATTGCATATGAATTATCAATTTTGGAACTAAAAGAAGTGTGTTTAGAGTCATTTTAATGCCTGAAATTGGTCGAAATAGAAGCTTCTAGTAGGAGAAAAAGTGTGTAAAAATGGCAATTTTGGTCACATTGAGGCTTTAAAAAGTAGTTAATTAACATGAGGCACAATCCAAATGACATTTTGAATCAATTTTTCTTAAGTCCAAAAATCAATTTTCTGATGAAAAACGATGACCCGTGACCTGTTGAACTTTCTCCAGATGGTCAGAAATGGTAATTTTTTAATGTTTTATTTTTTGACTGTAAATGACTATTGCATGTGAATTATCACTTTTGGAACTAAAATAAGTGTGTTTAGAGTCATTTTAATGCCTGAAATTGTTCGAAATAGAAGCTTCTAGTAGGAGAAAAAGTCTGCAAAAATGGCAATTTTGGTCACATTGAGGCTTTCAAAAGTAGTTATTCAACATGAGGCACAATCCAAATGATATTTTGAATCAATTTTTGTAAAGTCCAAAAAATCAATTTTCTGATGAAAAACGATGACCCGTGACCTGTCGAAATTTCTCCAGATGGTCAGAAATGGTAATTTTTTAATGTTTAATTTTTTGACTGTAAATGAATATTGCATGTTAATTATCACTTTTGGAACTAAAATAAGTGTGTTTAGAGTCATTTTAATGCCTGAAATTGGTCAAAATAGAAGCTTCTAGTAGGAGAAAAAGTCTTTAAAAATGGCAATATTGGTCACATTGAGGCTTTAAAAAGTAGTTATTCAACATGAGGCACAATCCAAATGACATTTTGAATCAATTTTTCGAAAGCCAAAAAAATCCATTTTCTGATGAAAAACGATGACCTGCGACCTGTCGAAATTTCTCCAGATGGTCAGAAATGGTAATTTTTTAATGGTTCATTTTTTGACCGTAAATGACTATTGCATGTGAATTATCACTTTTGGAACTAAAATAAGTGTGTTTAGAGTACCTTTAATGCCTGAAATTGTTTGAAATAGAAGCTTCTAGTAGGAGAAAAAGTCTGTAAAAATGGCAATTTTGGTCACATTGAGGCTTTAAAAAGTAGTTATTCAACATGAGGCACAATCCAAATGATATTGTGAATCAATTTTTCTAAAGTCCAAAAAATCAATTTTCTGATGAAAAACGATGACCAGTGACCTGTCGAAATTTCTCCAGATGGTCAGAAATGGTAATTTTTTAATGTTTAATTTTTTGACTGTAAATGACTATCTCATGTGAATTATCACTTGTGGAACTAAAATAAGTGTGTTTAGAGTCGTTTTAATGCCTGAAATTAGTCATAATAGAAGCTTCTGAGAAGGAGAAAAAGTCTGTAAAAATGGCAATTTTGGTCACATTGAGCCTTTAAAAAGTAGTTATTTAACATGAGGCACAATCCAAATGATATTTTGAATCAATTTTTCTAGTCGAAAAAATTAATTTTCTGATGAAAAACGATGACCCGTGACCTGTTGAACTTTCTCCAGATGGTCAGAAATGGTAATTTTTTAATGTTAAATTTTTTGACTGTAAATGACTATTGCATGTGAATTATCACTTTTGGAACTAAAATAAGTGTGTTTAGAGTCATTTTAATGCCTGAAATTGGTCGAAATAGAAGCTTCTAGTAGGAGAAAAAGTCTGTAAAAATGGCAATTTTGGTCACATTGAGGCTTTAAAAAGTAGTTATTCAACATGAGGCACAATCCAAATGACATTTTGAATCAATTTTTCTAAAGTCCAAAAAATCCATTTTCTGATGAAAAACGATGACCCGCGACCTGTCGAAATTTCTCCAGGTGGTCAGAAATGGTAATTTTTTAATGTTTTATTTTTTGACTGTAAATGACTATTGCATGTGAATTATCACTTTTGGAACTAAAATAAGTGTGTTTAGAGTCATTTTAATGCCTGAAATTGTTCGAAATAGAAGCTTCTAGTAGGAGAAAAAGTCTGCAAAAATGGCAATTTTGGTCACATTGAGGCTTTCAAAAGTAGTTATTCAACATGAGGCACAATCCAAATGATATTTTGAATCAATTTTTGTAAAGTCCAAAAAATCCATTTTCTGATGAAAAACGATGACCCGTGACCTGTCGAAATTTCTCCAGATGGTCAGAAATGGTAATTTTTTAATGTTTAATTTTTTGACTGTAAATGACTATTGCATGTGAATTATCACTTGTGGAACTAAAATAAGTGTGTTTAGAGTCATTTTAATGCCTGAAGTTGGTCAAAATAAAAGCTTCTAGTAGGAGAAAAAGTCTGTAAAAATGGCAATTTTGGTCACATTGAGGCTTTAAAAAGTAGTTATTCAACATGAGGCACAATCCAAATGACATTTTGAATCAATTTTTAAAAAGTCCAAAAAATCCATTTTCTGATGAAAAACGATGACCCGCGACCTGTCAAAATTTCTCCAGATGGTCAGAAATGGTAATTTTTTAATGGTTCATTTTTTGACTGTAAATGACTATTGCATGTGAATTATCACTTTTGGAACTAAAATAAGAGTGTTTAGAGTCATTTTAATGCCTGAAATTGTTTGAAATAGAAGCTTCTAGTAGGAGAAAAAGTCTGTAAAAATGGCAATTTTGGTCACATTGAGGCTTTAAAAAGTAGTTATTCAACATGAGGCACAATCCAAATGACATTTTGAATCAATTTTTCTAAAGTACAAAAAATACATTTTCTGATGAAAAACGATGACCCGCGACCTGTCGAAATTTCTCCAGATGGTCAGAAATGGTAATTTTTTAATGTTTAATTTTTTGACTGTAAATGACTATTGCGTATGAATTATCACTTTTGGAACTAAAATAAGTGTGTTTAGAGTCATTTTAATGCCTGAAGTTGGTCGAAATAGAAGCTTCTAGTAGGAGAAAAAGTCTGTAAAAATGGCAATTTTGGTCACATCGAGGCTTTAAAAAGTAGTTATTCAACATGAGGCACAATTAAAATGACATTTTTAATCAATTTTTCTAAAGTCCAAAAATCAATTTTCTGATGAAAAACGATGACCCGTGACCTGTTGAACTTTCTCCAGATGGTCAGAAATGGTAATTTTTTAATGTTTAATTTTTTTACTGTAAATGACTATTGCATGTGAATTATCACTTTTGGAACTAAAATAAGTGTGTTTAAGTCATTTTAATGCCTGAAATTGGTCGAAATAGAAGCTTCTAGTAGGAGAAAAAGTGTGTAAAAATGGCAATTTTGGTCACATTGAGGCTTTAAAAAGTAGTTATTCAACATGAGGCACAATCCAAAGGACATTTTGAATCAATTTTTCTGAAGTCCAAAAATCAATTTTCTGATGAAAAACGATGACCCGTGACCTGTTGAACTTTCTCCAGATGGTCAGAAATGGTAATTTTTTAATGTTTAATTTTTTGACTGTAAATGACTATTGCATATGAATTATCACTTTTGGAACTAAAATAAGTGTGTTTAGAGTCATTTTAATGCCTGAAAATGGTCGAAATAGAAGCTTCTAGTAGGAGAAAAAGTCTATAAAAATGGCAATTTTGGTCACATTGAGGCTTTAAAAAGTAGTTATTCAACATGAGGCACAATCCAAATGACATTTTGAATCAATTTTTCTAAAGTCCAAAAAATCCATTTTCTGATGAAAAACGATGACCCGCGACCTGTCGAAATTTCTCCAGGTGGTCAGAAATGGTAATTTTTTAATGTTTTATTTTTTGACTGTAAATGACTATTGCATGTGAATTATCACTTTTGGAACTAAAATAAGTGTGTTTAGAGTCATTTTAATGCCTGAAATTGTTCGAAATAGAAGCTTCTAGTAGGAGAAAAAGTCTGCAAAAATGGCAATTTTGGTCACATTGAGGCTTTCAAAAGTAATTATTCAACATGAGGCACAATCCAAATGATATTTTGAATCAATTTTTGTAAAGTCCAAAAAATCAATTTTCTGATGAAAAACGATGACCCGTGACCTGTTGAACTTTCTCCAGATGGTCAGAAATGGTCATTTTTTAATGGTTCATTTTTTGACTGTAAATGACTATTGCATGTGAATTATCACTTTTGGAACTAAAATAAGTGTGTTTAGAGTCATTTTAATGCCTGAAATTGTTCGAAATAGAAGCTTCTAGTAGGAGAAAAAGTCTGCAAAAATGGCAATTTTGGTCACATTGAGGCTTTCAAAAGTAGTTATTCAACATGATGCACAATCCAAATGATATTTTGAATCAATTTTTGTAAAGTCCAAAAAATCCATTTTCTGATGAAAAACGATGACCCGTGACCTGTCGAAATTTCTCCAGATGGTCAGAAATGGTAATTTTTTAATGTTTAATTTTTTGACTGTAAATGACTATTGCATGTTAATTATCACTTTAGGAACTAAAATAAGTGTGTTTAGAGTCATTTTAATGCCTGAAATTGGTCAAAATAGAAGCTTCTAGTAGGAGAAAAAGTCTGTAAAAATGGCAATATTGGTCACATTGAGGCTTTAAAAAGTAGTTTTTAACATGAGGCACAATCCAAATGACTTTTTGAATCAATTTTTTGAAAGCCAAAAAAATCCATTTTCTGATGAAAAACGATGACCTGCGACCTGTCGAAATTTCTCCAGATGGTCAGAAATGGTAATTTTTTAATGGTTCATTTTTTGACTGTAAATGACTATTGCATGTGAATTATCACTTTTGGAACTAAAATAAGTGTGTTTAGAGTCCTTTTAATGCCTGAAATTGTTTGAAATAGAAGCTTCTAGTAGGAGAAAAAGTCTGTAAAAATGGCAATTTTGGTCACATTGAGGCTTTAAAAAGTAGTTATTCAACATGAGGCACAATCCAAATGATATTGTGAATCAATTTTTCTAAAGTCCAAAAAATCAATTTTCTGATGAAAAACGATGACCAGTGACCTGTCGAAATTTCTCCAGATGGTCAGAAATGATAATTTTTTAATGTTTAATTTTTTGACTGTAAATTACTATCTCATGTGAATTATCACTTGTGGAACTAAAATAAGTGTGTTTAGAGTCGTTTTAATGCCTGAAATTAGTCATAATAGAAGCTTCTGAGAAGGAGAAAAAGTCTGTAAAAATGGCAATTTTGGTCACATTGAGGCTTTAAAAAGTAGTTATTTAACATGAGGCACAATCCAAATGATATTTTGAATCAATTTTTCTAAAGTCGAAAAAATTAATTTCCTGATGAAAAACGATGACCCGTGACCTGTTGAACTTTCTCCAGATGGTCAGAAATGGTAATTTTTTAATGTTTAATTTTTTGACTGTAAATGACTATTGCATGTGAATTATCACTTTTGGAACTAAAATAAGTGTGTTTAGAGTCATTTTAATGCCTGAAATTGGTCGAAATAGAAGCTTCTAGTAGGAGAAAAAGTCTGTAAAAATGGCAATTTTGGTCACATTGAGGCTTTAAAAAGTAGTTATTCAACATGAGGCACAATCCAAATGACATTTTGAATCAATTTTTCTAAAGTCCAAAAAATCCATTTGATGATGAAAAACGATGACCCGCGACCTGTCGAAATTTCTCCAGATGGTCAGAAATGGTAATTTTATAATGTTTAATTTTTGGACTGTAAATGACTATTGCATGTGAATTATCACTTGTGGAACTAAAATAAGTGTGTTTAGAGTCATTTTAATGCCTGAAGTTGGTCAAAATAGAAGCTTCTAGTAGGAGAAAAAGTCTGTAAAAATGGCAATTTTGGTCACATCGAGGCTTTAAAAAGTAGTTATTCAACATGAGGCACAATTCAAATGACATTTTTAATCAATTTGTCTAAAGTCCAAAAATCAATTTTCTGATGAAAAACGATGACCCGTGACCTGTTGAACTTTCTCCAGATGGTCAGAAATGGTCATTTTTTAATGGTTCATTTTTTGACTGTAAATGACTATTGCATGTGAATTATCACTTTTGGAACTAAAATAAGTGTGTTTAGAGTCATTTTAATGCCTGAAGTTGGTCGAAATAGAAGCTTCTAGTAGGAGAAAAAGTCTGTAAAAATGGCAATTTTGGTCGCATCGAGGCTTTAAAAAGTAGTTATTCAACATGAGGCACAATTCAAATGACATTTTTAATCAATTTTTCTAAAGTCCAAAAATCAATTTTCTGATGAAAAACGATGACCCGTGACCTGTTGAACTTTCTCCAGATGGTCAGAAATGGTAATTTTTTAATGTTTAATTTTTTGACTGTAAATGACTATTGCATATGAATTATCAATTTTGGAACTAAAAGAAGTGTGTTTAGAGTCATTTTAATGCCTGAAATTGGTCGAAATAGAAGCTTCTAGTAGGAGAAAAAGTGTGTAAAAATGGCAATTTTGGTCACATTGAGGCTTTAAAAAGTAGTTATTCAACATGAGGCACAATCCAAATGACATTTTGAATCAATTTTTCTTAAGTCCAAAAATCAATTTTCTGATGAAAAACGATGACCCGTGACCTGTTGAACTTTCTCCAGATGGTCAGAAATGGTAATTTTTTAATGTTTTATTTTTTGACTGTAAATGACTATTGCATGTGAATTATCACTTTTGGAACTAAAATAAGTGTGTTTAGAGTCATTTTAATGCCTGAAATTGTTCGAAATAGAAGCTTCTAGTAGGAGAAAAAGTCTGCAAAAATGGCAATTTTGGTCACATTGAGGCTTTCAAAAGTAGTTATTCAACATGAGGCACAATCCAAATGATATTTTGAATCAATTTTTGTAAAGTCCAAAAAATCAATTTTCTGATGAAAAACGATGACCCGTGACCTGTCGAAATTTCTCCAGATGGTCAGAAATGGTAATTTTTTAATGTTTAATTTTTTGACTGTAAATGAATATTGCATGTTAATTATCACTTTTGGAACTAAAATAAGTGTGTTTAGAGTCATTTTAATGCCTGAAATTGGTCAAAATAGAAGCTTCTAGTAGGAGAAAAAGTCTTTAAAAATGGCAATATTGGTCACATTGAGGCTTTAAAAAGTAGTTATTCAACATGAGGCACAATCCAAATGACATTTTGAATCAATTTTTCGAAAGCCAAAAAAATCCATTTTCTGATGAAAAACGATGACCTGCGACCTGTCGAAATTTCTCCAGATGGTCAGAAATGGTAATTTTTTAATGGTTCATTTTTTGACTGTAAATGACTATTGCATGTGAATTATCACTTTTGGAACTAAAATAAGTGTGTTTAGAGTACCTTTAATGCCTGAAATTGTTTGAAATAGAAGCTTCTAGTAGGAGAAAAAGTCTGTAAAAATGGCAATTTTGGTCACATTGAGGCTTTAAAAAGTAGTTATTCAACATGAGGCACAATCCAAATGATATTGTGAATCAATTTTTCTAAAGTCCAAAAAATCAATTTTCTGATGAAAAACGATGACCAGTGACCTGTCGAAATTTCTCCAGATGGTCAGAAATGGTAATGTTTTAATGTTTAATTTTTTGACTGTAAATGACTATCTCATGTGAATTATCACTTGTGGAACTAAAATAAGTGTGTTTAGAGTCGTTTTAATGCCTGAAATTAGTCATAATAGAAGCTTCTGAGAAGGAGAAAAAGTCTGTAAAAATGGCAATTTTGGTCACATTGAGCCTTTAAAAAGTAGTTATTTAACATGAGGCACAATCCAAATGATATTTTGAATCAATTTTTCTAGTCGAAAAAATTAATTTTCTGATGAAAAACGATGACCCGTGACCTGTTGAACTTTCTCCAGATGGTCAGAAATGGTAATTTTTTAATGTTAAATTTTTTGACTGTAAATGACTATTGCATGTGAATTATCACTTTTGGAACTAAAATAAGTGTGTTTAGAGTCATTTTAATGCCTGAAATTGGTCGAAATAGAAGCTTCTAGTAGGAGAAAAAGTCTGTAAAAATGGCAATTTTGGTCACATTGAGGCTTTAAAAAGTAGTTATTCAACATGAGGCACAATCCAAATGACATTTTGAATCAATTTTTCTAAAGTCCAAAAAATCCATTTTCTGATGAAAAACGATGACCCGCGACCTGTCGAAATTTCTCCAGGTGGTCAGAAATGGTAATTTTTTAATGTTTTATTTTTTGACTGTAAATGACTATTGCATGTGAATTATCACTTTTGGAACTAAAATAAGTGTGTTTAGAGTCATTTTAATGCCTGAAATTGTTCGAAATAGAAGCTTCTAGTAGGAGAAAAAGTCTGCAAAAATGGCAATTTTGGTCACATTGAGGCTTTCAAAAGTAGTTATTCAACATGAGGCACAATCCAAATGATATTTTGAATCAATTTTTGTAAAGTCCAAAAAATCCATTTTCTGATGAAAAACGATGACCCGTGACCTGTCGAAATTTCTCCAGATGGTCAGAAATGGTAATTTTTTAATGTTTAATTTTTTGACTGTAAATGACTATTGCATGTGAATTATCACTTGTGGAACTAAAATAAGTGTGTTTAGAGTCATTTTAATGCCTGAAGTTGGTCAAAATAAAAGCTTCTAGTAGGAGAAAAAGTCTGTAAAAATGGCAATTTTGGTCACATCGAGGCTTTAAAAAGTAGTTATTCAACATGAGGCACAATTCAAATGACATTTTTAATCAATTTGTCTAAAGTCCAAAAATCAATTTTCTGATGAAAAACGATGACCCGTGACCTGTTGAACTTTCTCCAGATGGTCAGAAATGGTCATTTTTTAATGGTTCATTTTTTGACTGTAAATGACTATTGCATGTGAATTATCACTTTTGGAACTAAAATAAGTGTGTTTAGAGTCCTTTTAATGCCTGAAATTGTTTGAAATAGAAGCTTCTAGTAGGAGAAAAAGTCTGTAAAAATGGCAATTTTGCTCACATTGAGGCTTTAAAAAGTAGTTATTCAACATGAGGCACAATCCAAATGATATTGTGAATCAATTTTTCTAAAGTCCAAAAAATCCATTTTCTGATGAAAAACGATGACCAGTGACCTGTCGAAATTTCTCCAGATGGTCAGAAATGGTAACTTTTTAATGTTTAATTTTTTGACTGTAAATGACTATCTCATGTGAATTATCACTTGTGGAACTAAAATAAGTGTGTTTAGAGTCGTTTTAATGCCTGAAATTAGTCATAATAGAAGCTTCTGAGAAGGAGAAAAAGTCTGTAAAAATGGCAATTTTGGTCACATTGAGGCTTTAAAAAGTAGTTATTTAACATGAGGCACAATCCAAATGATATTTTGAATCAATTTTTCTAAAGTCGAAAAAATTAATTTTCTGATGAAAAACGATGACCCGTGACCTGTTGAACTTTCTCCAGATGGTCAGAAATGGTAATTTTTTAATGTTTAATTTTTTGACTGTAAATGGCTATTGCATGTGAATTCTCACTTTTGGAACTAAAATAAGTGTGTTTAGAGTCATTTTAATGCCTGAAAATGGTCGAAATAGAAGCTTCTAGTAGGAGAAAAAGTCTATAAAAATGGCAATTTTGGTCACATTGAGGCTTTAAAAAGTAGTTATTCAACATGAGGCACAATCCAAATGACATTTTGAATCAATTTTTCTAAAGTCCAAAAATCAATTTTCTGATGAAAAACGATGACCCGTGACCTGTTGAACTTTCTCCAGATGGTCAGAAATGGTAATTTTTTAATGTTTTATTTTTTGACTGTAAATGACTATTGCATATGAATTATCACTTTTGGAACTAAAATAAGTGTGTTTAGAGTCATTTTAATGCCTGAAAATGGTCGAAATAGAAGCTTCTAGTAGGAGAAAAAGTCTATAAAAATGGCAATTTTGGTCACATTGAGGCTTTAAAAAGTAGTTATTCAACATGAGGCACAATCCAAATGACATTTTGAATCAATTTTTCTAAAGTCCAAAAAATCCATTTTCTGATGAAAAACGATGACCCGCGACCTGTCGAAATTTCTCCAGGTGGTCAGAAATGGTAATTTTTTAATGTTTTATTTTTTTACTGTAAATGACTATTGCATGTGAATTATCACTTTTGGAACTAAAATAAGTGTGTTTAGAGTCATTTTAATGCCTGAAATTGTTCGAAATAGAAGCTTCTAGTAGGAGAAAAAGTCTGCAAAAATGGCAATTTTGGTCACATTGAGGCTTTCAAAAGTAATTATTCAACATGAGGCACAATCCAAATGATATTTTGAATCAATTTTTGTAAAGTCCAAAAAATCCATTTTCTGATGAAAAACGATGACCCGTGACCTGTCGAAATTTCTCCAGATGGTCAGAAATGATAATTTTTTAATGTTTAATTTTTTGACTGTAAATGACTATCTCATGTGAAATATCACTTGTGGAACTAAAATAAGTGTGTTTAGAGTCGTTTTAATGCCTGAAATTAGTCATAATAGAAGCTTCTGAGAAGGAGAAAAAGTCTGTAAAAATGGCAATTTTGGTCACATTGAGGCTTTAAAAAGTAGTTATTCAACATGAGGCACAATCCAAATGATATTTTGAATCAATTTTTCTAAAGTCCAAAAAATCCATTTTCTGATGAAAAACGATGACCCTTGACCTGTCGAAATTTCTCCAGATGGTCAGAAATGGAAATTTTTTAATGTTTAATTTTTTGACTGTAAATGACTATCGCATGTGAATTATCACTTGTGGAACTAAAATAAGTGTGTTTAGAGTCGTTTTAATGCCTGAAATTAGTCATAATAGAAGCTTCTGAGAAGGAGAAAAAGTCTGTAAAAATGGCAATTTTGGTCACATTGAGGCTTTAAAAAGTAGTTATTCAACATGAGGCACAATCCAAATGATATTTTGAATCAATTTTTCTAAAGTCGAAAAAATTAATTTTCTGATGAAAAACGATGACCTGTGACCTGTTGAACTTTCTCCAGATGGTCAGAAATGGTAATTTTTTAATGTTTAATTTTTTGACTGTAAATGACTATTGCATGTGAATTATCACTTTTGGAACTAAAATAAGTGTGTTTAGAGTCATTTTAATGCCTGAAATTGGTCGAAATAGAAGCTTCTAGTAGGAGAAAAAGTCTGTAAAAATGGCAATTTTGGTCACATTGAGGCTTTAAAAAGTAGTTATTCAACATGAGGCACAATCCAAATGACATTTTGAATCAATTTTTCTAAAGTCCAAAAAATCCATTTGATGATGAAAAACGATGACCCGCGACCTGTCGAAATTTCTCCAGATGGTCAGAAATGGTAATTTTTTAATGTTTAAGTTTTTTGACTGTAAATGACTATTGCATGTGAATTATCACTTGTGGAACTAAAAAAAGTGTGTTTAGAGTCATTTTAATGCCTGAAGTTGGTCAAAATAGAAGCTTCTAGTAGGAGAAAAAGTCTGTAAAAATGGCAATTTTGGTCACATCGAGGCTTTAAAAAGTAGTTATTCAACATGAGGCACAATTCAAATGACATTTTTAATCAATTTGTCTAAAGTCCAAAAATCAATTTTCTGATGAAAAACGATGACCCGTGACCTGTTGAACTTTCTCCAGATGGTCAGAAATGGTCATTTTTTAATGTTTTATTTTTTGACTGTAAATGACTATTGAATATGAATTATCACTTTTGGAACTAAAATAAGTGTGTTTAGAGTCATTTTAATGCCTGAAAATGGTCGAAATAGAAGCTTCTAGTAGGAGAAAAAGTCTATAAAAATGGCAATTTGGTCACATTGAGGCTTTAAAAAGTAGTTATTCAACATGAGGCACAATCCAAATGACATTTTGAATCAATTTTTCTAAAGTCCAAAAAATCCATTTTCTGATGAAAAACGATGACCCGCGACCTGTCGAAATTTCTCCAGGTGGTCAGAAATGGTAATTTTTTAATGTTTTATTTTTTGACTGTAAATGACTATTGCATGTGAATTATCACTTTTGGAACTAAAATAAGTGTGTTTAGAGTCATTTTAATGCCTGAAATTGTTCGAAATAGAAGCTTCTAGTAGGAGAAAAAGTCTGCAAAAATGGCAATTTTGGTCACATTGAGGCTTTCAAAAGTAGTTATTCAACATGATGCACAATCCAAATGATATTTTGAATCAATTTTTGTAAAGTCCAAAAAATCCATTTTCTGATGAAAAACGATGACCCGTGACCTGTCGAAATTTCTCCAGATGGTCAGAAATGGTAATTTTTTAATGTTTTATTTTTTGACTGTAAATGACTATTGCATGTTAATTATCACTTTTGGAACTAAAATAAGTGTGTTTAGAGTCATTTTAATGCCTGAAATTGGTCAAAATAGAAGCTTCTAGTAGGAGAAAAAGTCTGTAAAATATGGCAATATTGGTCACATTGAGGCTTTAAAAAGTAGTTTTTAACATGAGGCACAATCCAAATTACTTTTTGAATCAATTTTTCGAAAGCCAAAAAAATCCATTTTCTGATGAAAAACGATAACCTGCGACCTGTCGAAATTTCTCCAGATGGTCAGAAATGGTAATTTTTTAATGGTTCATTTTTTGACTGTAAATGACTATTGCATGTGAATTATCACTTTTGGAACTAAAATAAGTGTGTTTAGAGTAGGCCTGGGCAAAAATTTCGTTCCGTTCGCGGAAATTGCGATAATTTGACATTTTTGCGTTCCACGGAGAGCGCGAAAATGTCAAAAATTCCGGTTTCCCCAGCTTGGCGATAATTTGTTTCTTGCTCGCGCTGTAAAATGATACATTCTCGTGCGCGCGCGATCGCCTTACCTGAATCCCTGCGTTCGCCGACAAGTTTTCTTGATCCGGTCGCGTTCTCCATGAGATGTTGTATTGTTTTTAGCCATTTGCGCTGTCTCGCGACAGTTCGCGCCCGCAGTGACGTCATGCGTCGCGCGATCACGTCTTTCTTCTCGCGATCATGCACCGCGAGAACAACTCAAAACAAGATGGCCGCGCCCGCAAGCAACCACATGGGTAAGTTGGCGACCCGCAACCATGCAGAAAATCTCGCGAACATGCCGGAAAAAAACTTCCGCATCTTTGCGATATTTCTGCTTGTTTGCGATAATTTTAAACATTCTCGCGATAATTTGCGAAGGTTAATTCCGCAAATTCCGCCCACCCCTAGTTTAGAGTCCTTTTAATGCCTGAAATTGTTTGAAATAGAAGCTTCTAGTAGGAGAAAAAGTCTGTAAAAATGGCAATTTTGGTCACATTGAGGCTTTAAAAAGTAGTTATTCAACATGAGGCACAATCCAAATGATATTGTGAATCAATTTTTCTAAAGTCCAAAAAATCAATTTTCTGATGAAAAACGATGACCAGTGACCTGTCGAAATTTCTCCAGATGGTCAGAAATGATAATTTTTTAATGTTTAATTTTTTGACTGTAAATGACTATCTCATGTGAATTATCACTTGTGGAACTAAAATAAGTGTGTTTAGAGTCGTTTTAATGCCTGAAATTAGTCATAATAGAAGCTTCTGAGAAGGAGAAAAAGTCTGTAAAAATGGCAATTTTGGTCACATTGAGGCTTTAAAAAGTAGTTATTTAACATGAGGCACAATCCAAATGATATTTTGAATCAATTTTTCTAAAGTCGAAAAAATTAATTTCCTGATGAAAAACGATGACCCGTGACCTGTTGAACTTTCTCCAGATGGTCAGAAATGGTAATTTTTTAATGGTTCATTTTTTGACTGTAAATGACTATTGCATGTGAATTATCACTTTTGGAACTAAAATAAGTGTGTTTAGAGTCATTTTAATGCCTGAAGTTGGTCGAAATAGAAGCTTCTAGTAGGAGAAAAAGTCTGTAAAAATGGCAATTTTGGTCGCATCGAGGCTTTAAAAAGTAGTTATTCAACATGAGGCACAATTCAAATGACATTTTTAATCAATTTTTCTAAAGTCCAAAAATCAATTTTCTGATGAAAAACGATGACCCGTGACCTGTTGAACTTTCTCCAGATGGTCAGAAATGGTAATTTTTTAATGTTTAATTTTTTGACTGTAAATGACTATTGCATATGAATTATCAATTTTGGAACTAAAATAAGTGTGTTTAGAGTCATTTTAATGCCTGAAGTTGGTCGAAATAGAAGCTTCTAGTAGGAGAAAAAGTCTGTAAAAATGGCAATTTTGGTCGCATCGAGGCTTTAAAAAGTAGTTATTCAACATGAGGCACAATTCAAATGACATTTTTAATCAATTTTTCTAAAGTCCAAAAATCAATTTTCTGATGAAAAACGATGACCCGTGACCTGTTGAACTTTCTCCAGATGGTCAGAAATGGTAATTTTTTAATGTTTAATTTTTTGACTGTAAATGACTATTGCATATGAATTATCACTTTTGGAACTAAAATAAGTGTGTTTAGAGTCATTTTAATGCCTGAAAATGGTCGAAATAGAAGCTTCTAGTAGGAGAAAAAGTCTATAAAAATGGCAATTTTGGTCACATTGAGGCTTTAAAAAGTAGTTATTCAACATGAGGCACAATCCAAATGACATTTTGAATCAATTTTTCTAAAGTCCAAAAAATCCATTTTCTGATGAAAAACGATGACCCGCGACCTGTCGAAATTTCTCCAGGTGGTCAGAAATGGTAATTTTTTAATGTTTTATTTTTTGACTGTAAATGAATATTGCATGTTAATTATCACTTTTGGAACTAAAATAAGTGTGTTTAGAGTCATTTTAATGCCTGAAATTGGTCAAAATAGAAGCTTCTAGTAGGAGAAAAAGTCTTTAAAAATGGCAATATTGGTCACATTGAGGCTTTAAAAAGTAGTTATTCAACATGAGGCACAATCCAAATGACATTTTGAATCAATTTTTCGAAAGCCAAAAAAATCCATTTTCTGATGAAAAACGATGACCTGCGACCTGTCGAAATTTCTCCAGATGGTCAGAAATGGTAATTTTTTAATGGTTCATTTTTTGACTGTAAATGACTATTGCATGTGAATTATCACTTTTGGAACTAAAATAAGTGTGTTTAGAGTACCTTTAATGCCTGAAATTGTTTGAAATAGAAGCTTCTAGTAGGAGAAAAAGTCTGTAAAAATGGCAATTTTGGTCACATTGAGGCTTTAAAAAGTAGTTATTCAACATGAGGCACAATCCAAATGATATTGTGAATCAATTTTTCTAAAGTCCAAAAAATCAATTTTCTGATGAAAAACGATGACCAGTGACCTGTTGAACTTTCTCCAGATGGTCAGAAATGGTAATTTTTTAATGTTAAATTTTTTGACTGTAAATGACTATTGCATGTGAATTATCACTTTTGGAACTAAAATAAGTGTGTTTAGAGTCATTTTAATGCCTGAAATTGGTCAAAATAGAAGCTTCTAGTAGGAGAAAAAGTCTGTAAAAATGGCAATTTTGGTCACATTGAGGCTTTAAAAAGTAGTTATTCAACATGAGGCACAATCCAAATGACATTTTGAATCAATTTTTCTAAAGTCCAAAAAATCCATTTTCTGATGAAAAACGATGACCCGCGACCTGTCGAAATTTCTCCAGGTGGTCAGAAATGGTAATTTTTTAATGTTTTATTTTTTGACTGTAAATGACTATTGCATGTGAATTATCACTTTTGGAACTAAAATAAGTGTGTTTAGAGTCATTTTAATGCCTGAAATTGTTCGAAATAGAAGCTTCTAGTAGGAGAAAAAGTCTGCAAAAATGGCAATTTTGGTCACATTGAGGCTTTCAAAAGTAGTTATTCAACATGAGGCACAATCCAAATGATATTTTGAATCAATTTTTGTAAAGTCCAAAAAATCCATTTTCTGATGAAAAACGATGACCCGTGACCTGTCGAAATTTCTCCAGATGGTCAGAAATGGTAATTTTTTAATGTTTAATTTTTTGACTGTAAATGACTATTGCATGTGAATTATCACTTGTGGAACTAAAATAAGTGTGTTTAGAGTCATTTTAATGCCTGAAGTTGGTCAAAATAGAAGCTTCTAGTAGGAGAAAAAGTCTGTAAAAATGGCAATTTTGGTCACATCGAGGCTTTAAAAAGTAGTTATTCAACATGAGGCACAATTCAAATGACATTTTTAATCAATTTGTCTAAAGTCCAAAAATCAATTTTCTGATGAAAAACGATGACCCGTGACCTGT
Organism: Triturus cristatus; assembly: GCF_964204655.1. Taxonomy (NCBI): domain Eukaryota; kingdom Metazoa; phylum Chordata; class Amphibia; order Caudata; family Salamandridae; genus Triturus; species Triturus cristatus. The sequence goes on from NC_140588.1 coordinate 137,186,862, forward strand.
TGAACTTTCTCCAGATGGTCAGAAATGGTCATTTTTTAATGGTTCATTTTTTGACTGTAAATGACTATTGCATGTGAATTATCACTTTTGGAACTAAAATAAGTGTGTTTAGAGTCCTTTTAATGCCTGAAATTGTTTGAAATAGAAGCTTCTAGTAGGAGAAAAAGTCTGTAAAAATGGCAATTTTGCTCACATTGAGGCTTTAAAAAGTAGTTATTCAACATGAGGCACAATCCAAATGATATTGTGAATCAATTTTTCTAAAGTCCAAAAAATCCATTTTCTGATGAAAAACGATGACCAGTGACCTGTCGAAATTTCTCCAGATGGTCAGAAATGGTAACTTTTTAATGTTTAATTTTTTGACTGTAAATGACTATCTCGTGTGAATTATCACTTGTGGAACTAAAATAAGTGTGTTTAGAGTCGTTTTAATGCCTGAAATTAGTCATAATAGAAGCTTCTGAGAAGGAGAAAAAGTCTGTAAAAATGGCAATTTTGGTCACATTGAGGCTTTAAAAAGTAGTTATTTAACATGAGGCACAATCCAAATGATATTTTGAATCAATTTTTCTAAAGTCGAAAAAATTAATTTTCTGATGAAAAACGATGACCCGTGACCTGTTGAACTTTCTCCAGATGGTCAGAAATGGTAATTTTTTAATGTTTAATTTTTTGACTGTAAATGGCTATTGCATGTGAATTCTCACTTTTGGAACTAAAATAAGTGTGTTTAGAGTCATTTTAATGCCTGAAAATGGTCGAAATAGAAGCTTCTAGTAGGAGAAAAAGTCTATAAAAATGGCAATTTTGGTCACATTGAGGCTTTAAAAAGTAGTTATTCAACATGAGGCACAATCCAAATGACATTTTGAATCAATTTTTCTAAAGTCCAAAAATCAATTTTCTGATGAAAAACGATGACCCGTGACCTGTTGAACTTTCTCCAGATGGTCAGAAATGGTAATTTTTTAATGTTTTATTTTTTGACTGTAAATGACTATTGCATATGAATTATCACTTTTGGAACTAAAATAAGTGTGTTTAGAGTCATTTTAATGCCTGAAAATGGTCGAAATAGAAGCTTCTAGTAGGAGAAAAAGTCTATAAAAATGGCAATTTTGGTCACATTGAGGCTTTAAAAAGTAGTTATTCAACATGAGGCACAATCCAAATGACATTTTGAATCAATTTTTCTAAAGTCCAAAAAATCCATTTTCTGATGAAAAACGATGACCCGCGACCTGTCGAAATTTCTCCAGGTGGTCAGAAATGGTAATTTTTTAATGTTTTATTTTTTGACTGTAAATGACTATTGCATGTGAATTATCACTTTTGGAACTAAAATAAGTGTGTTTAGAGTCATTTTAATGCCTGAAATTGTTCGAAATAGAAGCTTCTAGTAGGAGAAAAAGTCTGCAAAAATGGCAATTTTGGTCACATTGAGGCTTTCAAAAGTAATTATTCAACATGAGGCACAATCCAAATGATATTTTGAATCAATTTTTGTAAAGTCCAAAAAATCCATTTTCTGATGAAAAACGATGACCCGTGACCTGTCGAAATTTCTCCAGATGGTCAGAAATGATAATTTTTTAATGTTTAATTTTTTGACTGTAAATGACTATCTCATGTGAAATATCACTTGTGGAACTAAAATAAGTGTGTTTAGAGTCGTTTTAATGCCTGAAATTAGTCATAATAGAAGCTTCTGAGAAGGAGAAAAAGTCTGTAAAAATGGCAATTTTGGTCACATTGAGGCTTTAAAAAGTAGTTATTCAACATGAGGCACAATCCAAATGATATTTTGAATCAATTTTTCTAAAGTCCAAAAAATCCATTTTCTGATGAAAAACGATGACCCTTGACCTGTCGAAATTTCTCAAGATGGTCAGAAATGGAAATTTTTTAATGTTTAATTTTTTGACTGTAAATGACTATCGCATGTGAATTATCACTTGTGGAACTAAAATAAGTGTGTTTAGAGTCGTTTTAATGCCTGAAATTAGTCATAATAGAAGCTTCTGAGAAGGAGAAAAAGTCTGTAAAAATGGCAATTTTGGTCACATTGAGGCTTTAAAAAGTAGTTATTCAACATGAGGCACAATCCAAATGATATTTTGAATCAATTTTTCTAAAGTCGAAAAAATTAATTTTCTGATGAAAAACGATGACCTGTGACCTGTTGAACTTTCTCCAGATGGTCAGAAATGGTAATTTTTTAATGTTTAATTTTTTGACTGTAAATGACTATTGCATGTGAATTATCACTTTTGGAACTAAAATAAGTGTGTTTAGAGTCATTTTAATGCCTGAAATTGGTCGAAATAGAAGCTTCTAGTAGGAGAAAAAGTCTGTAAAAATGGCAATTTTGGTCACATTGAGGCTTTAAAAAGTAGTTATTCAACATGAGGCACAATCCAAATGACATTTTGAATCAATTTTTCTAAAGTCCAAAAAATCCATTTGATGATGAAAAACGATGACCCGCGACCTGTCGAAATTTCTCCAGATGGTCAGAAATGGTAATTTTTTAATGTTTAAGTTTTTTGACTGTAAATGACTATTGCATGTGAATTATCACTTGTGGAACTAAAAAAAGTGTGTTTAGAGTCATTTTAATGCCTGAAGTTGGTCAAAATAGAAGCTTCTAGTAGGAGAAAAAGTCTGTAAAAATGGCAATTTTGGTCACATCGAGGCTTTAAAAAGTAGTTATTCAACATGAGGCACAATTCAAATGACATTTTTAATCAATTTGTCTAAAGTCCAAAAATCAATTTTCTGATGAAAAACGATGACCCGTGACCTGTTGAACTTTCTCCAGATGGTCAGAAATGGTCATTTTTTAATGTTTTATTTTTTGACTGTAAATGACTATTGAATATGAATTATCACTTTTGGAACTAAAATAAGTGTGTTTAGAGTCATTTTAATGCCTGAAAATGGTCGAAATAGAAGCTTCTAGTAGGAGAAAAAGTCTATAAAAATGGCAATTTGGTCACATTGAGGCTTTAAAAAGTAGTTATTCAACATGAGGCACAATCCAAATGACATTTTGAATCAATTTTTCTAAAGTCCAAAAAATCCATTTTCTGATGAAAAACGATGACCCGCGACCTGTCGAAATTTCTCCAGGTGGTCAGAAATGGTAATTTTTTAATGTTTTATTTTTTGACTGTAAATGACTATTGCATGTGAATTATCACTTTTGGAACTAAAATAAGTGTGTTTAGAGTCATTTTAATGCCTGAAATTGTTCGAAATAGAAGCTTCTAGTAGGAGAAAAAGTCTGCAAAAATGGCAATTTTGGTCACATTGAGGCTTTCAAAAGTAGTTATTCAACATGATGCACAATCCAAATGATATTTTGAATCAATTTTTGTAAAGTCCAAAAAATCCATTTTCTGATGAAAAACGATGACCCGTGACCTGTCGAAATTTCTCCAGATGGTCAGAAATGGTAATTTTTTAATGTTTTATTTTTTGACTGTAAATGACTATTGCATGTTAATTATCACTTTTGGAACTAAAATAAGTGTGTTTAGAGTCATTTTAATGCCTGAAATTGGTCAAAATAGAAGCTTCTAGTAGGAGAAAAAGTCTGTAAAATATGGCAATATTGGTCACATTGAGGCTTTAAAAAGTAGTTTTTAACATGAGGCACAATCCAAATTACTTTTTGAATCAATTTTTCGAAAGCCAAAAAAATCCATTTTCTGATGAAAAACGATAACCTGCGACCTGTCGAAATTTCTCCAGATGGTCAGAAATGGTAATTTTTTAATGGTTCATTTTTTGACTGTAAATGACTATTGCATGTGAATTATCACTTTTGGAACTAAAATAAGTGTGTTTAGAGTCCTTTTAATGCCTGAAATTGTTTGAAATAGAAGCTTCTAGCAGGAGAAAAAGTCTGTAAAAATGGCAATTTTGGTCACATTGAGGCTTTAAAAAGTAGTTATTCAACATGAGGCACAATCCAAATGATATTGTGAATCAATTTTTCTAAAGTCCAAAAAATCAATTTTCTGATGAAAAACGATGACCAGTGACCTGTCGAAATTTCTCCAGATGGTCAGAAATGATAATTTTTTAATGTTTAATTTTTTGACTGTAAATGACTATCTCATGTGAATTATCACTTGTGGAACTAAAATAAGTGTGTTTAGAGTCGTTTTAATGCCTGAAATTAGTCATAATAGAAGCTTCTGAGAAGGAGAAAAAGTCTGTAAAAATGGCAATTTTGGTCACATTGAGGCTTTAAAAAGTAGTTATTTAACATGAGGCACAATCCAAATGATATTTTGAATCAATTTTTCTAAAGTCGAAAAAATTAATTTCCTGATGAAAAACGATGACCCGTGACCTGTTGAACTTTCTCCAGATGGTCAGAAATGGTAATTTTTTAATGTTTAATTTTTTGACTGTAAATGACTATTGCATGTGAATTATCACTTTTGGAACTAAAATAAGTGTGTTTAGAGTCATTTTAATGCCTGAAATTGGTCGAAATAGAATCTTCTAGTAGGAGAAAAAGTCTGTAAAAATGGCAATTTTGGTCACATTGAGGCTTTAAAAAGTAGTTATTCAACATGAGGCACAATCCAAATGACATTTTGAATCAATTTTTCTAAAGTCCAAAAAATCCATTTGATGATGAAAAACGATGACCCGCGACCTGTCGAAATTTCTCCAGATGGTCAGAAATGGTAATTTTGTAATGTTTAATTTTTTGACTGTAAATGACTATTGCATGTGAATTATCACTTGTGGAACTAAAATAAGTGTGTTTAGAGTCATTTTAATGCCTGAAGTTGGTCAAAATAGAAGCTTCTAGTAGGAGAAAAAGTCTGTAAAAATGGCAATTTTGGTCACATCGAGGCTTTAAAAAGTAGTTATTCAACATGAGGCACAATTCAAATGACATTTTTAATCAATTTGTCTAAAGTCCAAAAAATCCATTTTCTGATGAAAAACGATGACCCGCGACCTGTCGAAATTTCTCCAGGTGGTCAGAAATGGTAATTTTTTAATGTTTTATTTTTTGACTGTAAATGACTATTGCATGTGAATTATCACTTTTGGAACTAAAATAAGTGTGTTTAGAGTCATTTTAATGCCTGAAATTGTTCGAAATAGAAGCTTCTAGTAGGAGAAAAAGTCTGCAAAAATGGCAATTTTGGTCACATTGAGGCTTTCAAAAGTAGTTATTCAACATGATGCACAATCCAAATGATATTTTGAATCAATTTTTGTAAAGTCCAAAAAATCCATTTTCTGATGAAAAACGATGACCCGTGACCTGTCGAAATTTCTCCAGATGGTCAGAAATGGTAATTTTTTAATGTTTTATTTTTTGACTGTAAATGACTATTGCATGTTAATTATCACTTTTGGAACTAAAATAAGTGTGTTTAGAGTCATTTTAATGCCTGAAATTGGTCAAAATAGAAGCTTCTAGTAGGAGAAAAAGTCTGTAAAATATGGCAATATTGGTCACATTGAGGCTTTAAAAAGTAGTTTTTAACATGAGGCACAATCCAAATTACTTTTTGAATCAATTTTTCGAAAGCCAAAAAAATCCATTTTCTGATGAAAAACGATAACCTGCGACCTGTCGAAATTTCTCCAGATGGTCAGAAATGGTAATTTTTTAATGGTTCATTTTTTGACTGTAAATGACTATTGCATGTGAATTATCACTTTTGGAACTAAAATAAGTGTGTTTAGAGTCCTTTTAATGCCTGAAATTGTTTGAAATAGAAGCTTCTAGTAGGAGAAAAAGTCTGTAAAAATGGCAATTTTGGTCACATTGAGGCTTTAAAAAGTAGTTATTCAACATGAGGCACAATCCAAATGATATTGTGAATCAATTTTTCTAAAGTCCAAAAAATCAATTTTCTGATGAAAAACGATGACCAGTGACCTGTCGAAATTTCTCCAGATGGTCAGAAATGATAATTTTTTAATGTTTAATTTTTTGACTGTAAATGACTATCTCATGTGAATTATCACTTGTGGAACTAAAATAAGTGTGTTTAGAGTCGTTTTAATGCCTGAAATTAGTCATAATAGAAGCTTCTGAGAAGGAGAAAAAGTCTGTAAAAATGGCAATTTTGGTCACATTGAGGCTTTAAAAAGTAGTTATTTAACATGAGGCACAATCCAAATGATATTTTGAATCAATTTTTCTAAAGTCGAAAAAATTAATTTCCTGATGAAAAACGATGACCCGTGACCTGTTGAACTTTCTCCAGATGGTCAGAAATGGTAATTTTTTAATGTTTAATTTTTTGACTGTAAATGACTATTGCATGTGAATTATCACTTTTGGAACTAAAATAAGTGTGTTTAGAGTCATTTTAATGCCTGAAATTGGTCGAAATAGAATCTTCTAGTAGGAGAAAAAGTCTGTAAAAATGGCAATTTTGGTCACATTGAGGCTTTAAAAAGTAGTTATTCAACATGAGGCACAATCCAAATGACATTTTGAATCAATTTTTCTAAAGTCCAAAAAATCCATTTGATGATGAAAAACGATGACCCGCGACCTGTCGAAATTTCTCCAGATGGTCAGAAATGGTAATTTTGTAATGTTTAATTTTTTGACTGTAAATGACTATTGCATGTGAATTATCACTTGTGGAACTAAAATAAGTGTGTTTAGAGTCATTTTAATGCCTGAAGTTGGTCAAAATAGAAGCTTCTAGTAGGAGAAAAAGTCTGTAAAAATGGCAATTTTGGTCACATCGAGGCTTTAAAAAGTAGTTATTCAACATGAGGCACAATTCAAATGACATTTTTAATCAATTTGTCTAAAGTCCAAAAATCAATTTTCTGATGAAAAACGATGACCCGTGACCTGTTGAACTTTCTCCAGATGGTCAGAAATGGTCATTTTTTAATGGTTCATTTTTTGACTGTAAATGACTATTGCATGTGAATTATCACTTTTGGAACTAAAATAAGTGTGTTTAGAGTCATTTTAATGCCTGAAGTTGGTCGAAATAGAAGCTTCTAGTAGGAGAAAAAGTCTGTAAAAATGGCAATTTTGGTCGCATCGAGGCTTTAAAAAGTAGTTATTCAACATGAGGCACAATTCAAATGACATTTTTAATCAATTTTTCTAATGTCCAAAAATCAATTTTCTGATGAAAAACGATGACCCGTGACCTGTTGAACTTTCTCCAGATGGTCAGAAATGGTAATTTTTTAATGTTTAATTTTTTGACTGTAAATGACTATTGCATATGAATTATCAATTTTGGAACTAAAAGAAGTGTGTTTAGAGTCATTTTAATGCCTGAAATTGGTCGAAATAGAAGCTTCTAGTAGGAGAAAAAGTGTGTAAAAATGGCAATTTTGGTCACATTGAGGCTTTAAAAAGTAGTTATTCAACATGAGGCACAATCCAAATGACATTTTGAATCAATTTTTCTGAAGTCCAAAAATCAATTTTCTGATGAAAAACGATGACCCGTGACCTGTTGAACTTTCTCCAGATGGTCAGAAATGGTAATTTTTTAATGTTTAATTTTTTGACTGTAAATGACTATTGCATATGAATTATCACTTTTGGAACTAAAATAAGTGTGTTTAGAGTCATTTTAATGCCTGAAAATGGTCGAAATAGAAGCTTCTAGTAGGAGAAAAAGTCTATAAAAATGGCAATTTTGGTCACATTGAGGCTTTAAAAAGTAGTTATTCAACATGAGGCACAATCCAAATGACATTTTGAATCAATTTTTCTAAAGTCCAAAAAATCCATTTTCTGATGAAAAACGATGACCCGCGACCTGTCGAAATTTCTCCAGGTGGTCAGAAATGGTAATTTTTTAATGTTTTATTTTTTGACTGTAAATGACTATTGCATGTGAATTATCACTTTTGGAACTAAAATAAGTGTGTTTAGAGTCATTTTAATGCCTGAAATTGTTCGAAATAGAAGCTTCTAGTAGGAGAAAAAGTCTGCAAAAATGGCAATTTTGGTCACATTGAGACTTTCAAAAGTAGTTATTCAACATGAGGCACAATCCAAATGATATTTTGAATCAATTTTTGTAAAGTCCAAAAAATCCATTTTCTGATGAAAAACGATGACCCGTGACCTGTCGAAATTTCTCCAGATGGTCAGAAATGGTAATTTTTTAATGTTTAATTTTTTGACTGTAAATGACTATTGCATGTTAATTATCACTTTTGGAACTAAAATAAGTGTGTTTAGAGTCATTTTAATGCCTGAAATTGGTCAAAATAGAAGCTTCTAGTAGGAGAAAAAGTCTGTAAAAATGGCAATATTGGTCACATTGAGGCTTTAAAAAGTAGTTATTCAACATGAGGCACAATCCAAATGACATTTTGAATCAATTTTTCTGAAGTCCAAAAATCAATTTTCTGATGAAAAACGATGACCCGTGACCTGTTGAACTTTCTCCAGATGGTCAGAAATGGTAATTTTTTAATGTTTAATTTTTTGACTGTAAATGACTATTGCATATGAATTATCACTTTTGGAACTAAAATAAGTGTGTTTAGAGTCATTTTAATGCCTGAAAATGGTCGAAATAGAAGCTTCTAGTAGGAGAAAAAGTCTATAAAAATGGCAATTTTGGTCACATTGAGGCTTTAAAAAGTAGTTATTCAACATGAGGCACAATCCAAATGACATTTTGAATCAATTTTTCTAAAGTCCAAAAAATCCATTTTCTGATGAAAAACGATGACCCGCGACCTGTCGAAATTTCTCCAGGTGGTCAGAAATGGTAATTTTTTAATGTTTTATTTTTTGACTGTAAATGACTATTGCATGTGAATTATCACTTTTGGAACTAAAATAAGTGTGTTTAGAGTCATTTTAATGCCTGAAATTGTTCGAAATAGAAGCTTCTAGTAGGAGAAAAAGTCTGCAAAAATGGCAATTTTGGTCACATTGAGGCTTTCAAAAGTAATTATTCAACATGAGGCACAATCCAAATGATATTTTGAATCAATTTTTGTAAAGTCCAAAAAATCAATTTTCTGATGAAAAACGATGACCCGTGACCTGTTGAACTTTCTCCAGATGGTCAGGAATGGTCATTTTTTAATGGTTCATTTTTTGACTGTAAATGACTATTGCATGTGAATTATCACTTTTGGAACTAAAATAAGTGTGTTTAGAGTCATTTTAATGCCTGAAATTGTTCGAAATAGAAGCTTCTAGTAGGAGAAAAAGTCTGCAAAAATGGCAATTTTGGTCACATTGAGGCTTTCAAAAGTAGTTATTCAACATGATGCACAATCCAAATGATATTTTGAATCAATTTTTGTAAAGTCCAAAAAATCCATTTTCTGATGAAAAACGATGACCCGTGACCTGTCGAAATTTCTCCAGATGGTCAGAAATGGTAATTTTTTAATGTTTTATTTTTTGACTGTAAATGACTATTGCATGTTAATTATCACTTTTGGAACTAAAATAAGTGTGTTTAGAGTCATTTTAATGCCTGAAATTGGTCAAAATAGAAGCTTCTAGTAGGAGAAAAAGTCTGTAAAATATGGCAATATTGGTCACATTGAGGCTTTAAAAAGTAGTTTTTAACATGAGGCACAATCCAAATTACTTTTTGAATCAATTTTTCGAAAGCCAAAAAAATCCATTTTCTGATGAAAAACGATAACCTGCGACCTGTCGAAATTTTTCCAGATGGTCAGAAATGGTAATTTTTTAATGGTTCATTTTTTGACTGTAAATGACTATTGCATGTGAATTATCACTTTTGGAACTAAAATAAGTGTGTTTAGAGTCCTTTTAATGCCTGAAATTGTTTGAAATAGAAGCTTCTAGTAGGAGAAAAAGTCTGTAAAAATGGCAATTTTGGTCACATTGAGGCTTTAAAAAGTAGTTATTCAACATGAGGCACAATCCAAATGATATTGTGAATCAATTTTTGTAAAGTCCAAAAAATCAATTTTCTGATGAAAAACGATGACCAGTGACCTGTCGAAATTTCTCCAGATGGTCAGAAATGATAATTTTTTAATGTTTAATTTTTTGACTGTAAATGACTATCTCATGTGAATTATCACTTGTGGAACTAAAATAAGTGTGTTTAGAGTCGTTTTAATGCCTGAAATTAGTCATAATAGAAGCTTCTGAGAAGGAGAAAAAGTCTGTAAAAATGGCAATTTTGGTCACATTGAGGCTTTAAAAAGTAGTTATTTAACATGAGGCACAATCCAAATGATATTTTGAATCAATTTTTCTAAAGTCGAAAAAATTAATTTCCTGATGAAAAACGATGACCCGTGACCTGTTGAACTTTCTCCAGATGGTCAGAAATGGTAATTTTTTAATGTTTAATTTTTTGACTGTAAATGACTATTGCATGTGAATTATCACTTTTGGAACTAAAATAAGTGTGTTTAGAGTCATTTTAATGCCTGAAATTGGTCGAAATAGAATCTTCTAGTAGGAGAAAAAGTCTGTAAAAATGGCAATTTTGGTCACATTGAGGCTTTAAAAAGTAGTTATTCAACATGAGGCACAATCCAAATGACATTTTGAATCAATTTTTCTAAAGTCCAAAAAATCCATTTGATGATGAAAAACGATGACCCGCGACCTGTCGAAATTTCTCCAGATGGTCAGAAATGGTAATTTTGTAATGTTTAATTTTTTGACTGTAAATGACTATTGCATGTGAATTATCACTTGTGGAACTAAAATAAGTGTGTTTAGAGTCATTTTAATGCCTGAAGTTGGTCAAAATAGAAGCTTCTAGTAGGAGAAAAAGTCTGTAAAAATGGCAATTTTGGTCACATCAAGGCTTTAAAAAGTAGTTATTCAACATGAGGCACAATTCAAATGACATTTTTAATCAATTTGTCTAAAGTCCAAAAATCAATTTTCTGATGAAAAACGATGACCCGTGACCTGTTGAACTTTCTCCAGATGGTCAGAAATGGTCATTTTTTAATGGTTCATTTTTTGACTGTAAATGACTATTGCATGTGAATTATCACTTTTGGAACTAAAATAAGTGTGTTTAGAGTCATTTTAATGCCTGAAGTTGGTCGAAATAGAAGCTTCTAGTAGGAGAAAAAGTCTGTAAAAATGGCAATTTTGGTCGCATCGAGGCTTTAAAAAGTAGTTATTCAACATGAGGCACAATTCAAATGACATTTTTAATCAATTTTTCTAAAGTCCAAAAATCAATTTTCTAATGAAAAACGATGACCCGTGACCTGTTGAACTTTCTCCAGATGGTCAGAAATGGTAATTTTTTAATGTTTAATTTTTTGACTGTAAATGACTATTGCATATGAATTATCAATTTTGGAACTAAAAGAAGTGTGTTTAGAGTCATTTTAATGCCTGAAATTGGTCGAAATAGAAGCTTCTAGTAGGAGAAAAAGTGTGTAAAAATGGCAATTTTGGTCACATTGAGGCTTTAAAAAGTAGTTATTCAACATGAGGCACAATCCAAATGACATTTTGAATCAATTTTTCTGAAGTCCAAAAATCAATTTTCTGATGAAAAACGATGACCCGTGACCTGTTGAACTTTCTCCAGATGGTCAGAAATGGTAATTTTTTAATGTTTAATTTTTTGACTGTAAATGACTATTGCATATGAATTATCACTTTTGGAACTAAAATAAGTGTGTTTAGAGTCATTTTAATGCCTGAAAATGGTCGAAATAGAAGCTTCTAGTAGGAGAAAAAGTCTATAAAAATGGCAATTTTGGTCACATTGAGGCTTTAAAAAGTAGTTATTCAACATGAGGCACAATCCAAATGACATTTTGAATCAATTTTTCTAAAGTCCAAAAAATCCATTTTCTGATGAAAAACGATGACTCGCGACCTGTCGAAATTTCTCCAGGTGGTCAGAAATGGTAATTTTTTAATGTTTTATTTTTTGACTGTAAATGACTATTGCATGTGAATTATCACTTTTGGAACTAAAATAAGTGTGTTTAGAGTCATTTTAATGCCTGAAATTGTTCGAAATAGAAGCTTCTAGTAGGAGAAAAAGTCTGCAAAAATGGCAATTTTGGTCACATTGAGACTTTCAAAAGTAGTTATTCAACATGAGGCACAATCCAAATGATATTTTGAATCAATTTTTGTAAAGTCCAAAAAATCCATTTTCTGATGAAAAACGATGACCCGTGACCTGTCGAAATTTCTCCAGATGGTCAGAAATGGTAATTTTTTAATGTTTAATTTTTTGACTGTAAATGACTATTGCATGTTAATTATCACTTTTGGAACTAAAATAAGTGTGTTTAGAGTCATTTTAATGCCTGAAATTGGTCAAAATAGAAGCTTCTAGTAGGAGAAAAAGTCTGTAAAAATGGCAATATTGGTCACATTGAGGCTTTAAAAAGTAGTTATTCAACATGAGGCACAATCCAAATGACATTTTGAATCAATTTTTCTGAAGTCCAAAAATCAATTTTCTGATGAAAAACGATGACCCGTGACCTGTTGAACTTTCTCCAGATGGTCAGAAATGGTAATTTTTTAATGTTTAATTTTTTGACTGTAAATGACTATTGCATATGAATTATCACTTTTGGAACTAAAATAAGTGTGTTTAGAGTCATTTTAATGCCTGAAAATGGTCGAAATAGAAGCTTCTAGTAGGAGAAAAAGTCTATAAAAATGGCAATTTTGGTCACATTGAGGCTTTAAAAAGTAGTTATTCAACATGAGGCACAATCCAAATGACATTTTGAATCAATTTTTCTAAAGTCCAAAAAATCCATTTTCTGATGAAAAACGATGACCCGCGACCTGTCGAAATTTCTCCAGGTGGTCAGAAATGGTAATTTTTTAATGTTTTATTTTTTGACTGTAAATGACTATTGCATGTGAATTATCACTTTTGGAACTAAAATAAGTGTGTTTAGAGTCATTTTAATGCCTGAAATTGTTCGAAATAGAAGCTTCTAGTAGGAGAAAAAGTCTGCAAAAATGGCAATTTTGGTCACATTGAGGCTTTCAAAAGTAATTATTCAACATGAGGCACAATCCAAATGATATTTTGAATCAATTTTTGTAAAGTCCAAAAAATCCATTTTCTGATGAAAAACGATGACCCGTGACCTGTCGAAATTTCTCCAGATGGTCAGAAATGGTAATTTTTTAATGTTTAATTTTTTGACTGTAAATGACTATTGCATGTTAATTATCACTTTTGGAACTAAAATAAGTGTGTTTAGAGTCATTTTAATGCCTGAAATTGGTCAAAATAGAAGCTTCTAGTAGGAGAAAAAGTCTGTAAAAATGGCAATATTGGTCACATTGAGGCTTTAAAAAGTAGTTATTCAACATGAGGCACAATCCAAATGACATTTTGAATCAATTTTTCTGAAGTCCAAAAATCAATTTTCTGATGAAAAACGATGACCCGTGACCTGTTGAACTTTCTCCAGATGGTCAGAAATGGTAATTTTTTAATGTTTAATTTTTTGACTGTAAATGACTATTGCATATGAATTATCACTTTTGGAACTAAAATAAGTGTGTTTAGAGTCATTTTAATGCCTGAAAATGGTCGAAATAGAAGCTTCTAGTAGGAGAAAAAGTCTATAAAAATGGCAATTTTGGTCACATTGAGGCTTTAAAAAGTAGTTATTCAACATGAGGCACAATCCAAATGACATTTTGAATCAATTTTTCTAAAGTCCAAAAAATCCATTTTCTGATGAAAAACGATGACCCGCGACCTGTCGAAATTTCTCCAGGTGGTCAGAAATGGTAATTTTTTAATGTTTTATTTTTTGACTGTAAATGACTATTGCATGTGAATTATCACTTTTGGAACTAAAATAAGTGTGTTTAGAGTCATTTTAATGCCTGAAATTGTTCGAAATAGAAGCTTCTAGTAGGAGAAAAAGTCTGCAAAAATGGCAATTTTGGTCACATTGAGGCTTTCAAAAGTAATTATTCAACATGAGGCACAATCCAAATGATATTTTGAATCAATTTTTGTAAAGTCCAAAAAATCAATTTTCTGATGAAAAACGATGACCCGTGACCTGTTGAACTTTCTCCAGATGGTCAGAAATGGTCATTTTTTAATGGTTCATTTTTTGACTGTAAATGACTATTGCATGTGAATTATCACTTTTGGAACTAAAATAAGTGTGTTTAGAGTCATTTTAATGCCTGAAATTGTTCGAAATAGAAGCTTCTAGTAGGAGAAAAAGTCTGCAAAAATGGCAATTTTGGTCACATTGAGGCTTTCAAAAGTAGTTATTCAACATGATGCACAATCCAAATGATATTTTGAATCAATTTTTGTAAAGTCCAAAAAATCCATTTTCTGATGAAAAACGATGACCCGTGACCTGTCGAAATTTCTCCAGATGGTCAGAAATGGTAATTTTTTAATGTTTAATTTTTTGACTGTAAATGACTATTGCATGTTAATTATCACTTTAGGAACTAAAATAAGTGTGTTTAGAGTCATTTTAATGCCTGAAATTGGTCAAAATAGAAGCTTCTAGTAGGAGAAAAAGTCTGTAAAAATGGCAATATTGGTCACATTGAGGCTTTAAAAAGTAGTTTTTAACATGAGGCACAATCCAAATGACTTTTTGAATCAATTTTTCGAAAGCCAAAAAAATCCATTTTCTGATGAAAAACGATGACCTGCGACCTGTCGAAATTTCTCCAGATGGTCAGAAATGGTAATTTTTTAATGGTTCATTTTTTGACTGTAAATGACTATTGCATGTGAATTATCACTTTTGGAACTAAAATAAGTGTGTTTAGAGTCCTTTTAATGCCTGAAATTGTTTGAAATAGAAGCTTCTAGTAGGAGAAAAAGTCTGTAAAAATGGCAATTTTGGTCACATTGAGGCTTTAAAAAGTAGTTATTCAACATGAGGCACAATCCAAATGATATTGTGAATCAATTTTTCTAAAGTCCAAAAAATCAATTTTCTGATGAAAAACGATGACCAGTGACCTGTCGAAATTTCTCCAGATGGTCAGAAATGATAATTTTTTAATGTTTAATTTTTTGACTGTAAATTACTATCTCATGTGAATTATCACTTGTGGAACTAAAATAAGTGTGTTTAGAGTCGTTTTAATGCCTGAAATTAGTCATAATAGAAGCTTCTGAGAAGGAGAAAAAGTCTGTAAAAATGGAAATTTTGGTCACATTGAGGCTTTAAAAAGTAGTTATTTAACATGAGGCACAATCCAAATGATATTTTGAATCAATTTTTCTAAAGTCGAAAAAATTAATTTCCTGATGAAAAACGATGACCCGTGACCTGTTGAACTTTCTCCAGATGGTCAGAAATGGTAATTTTTTAATGTTTAATTTTTTGACTGTAAATGACTATTGCATGTGAATTATCACTTTTGGAACTAAAATAAGTGTGTTTAGAGTCATTTTAATGCCTGAAATTGGTCGAAATAGAAGCTTCTAGTAGGAGAAAAAGTCTGTAAAAATGGCAATTTTGGTCACATTGAGGCTTTAAAAAGTAGTTATTCAACATGAGGCACAATCCAAATGACATTTTGAATCAATTTTTCTAAAGTCCAAAAAATCCATTTTCTGATGAAAAACGATGACCCGTGACCTGTCGAAATTTCTCCAGATGGTCAGAAATGATAATTTTTTAATGTTTAATTTTTTGACTGTAAATGACTATCTCATGTGAAATATCACTTGTGGAACTAAAATAAGTGTGTTTAGAGTCGTTTTAATGCCTGAAATTAGTCATAATAGAAGCTTCTGAGAAGGAGAAAAAGTCTGTAAAAATGGCAATTTTGGTCACATTGAGGCTTTAAAAAGTAGTTATTCAACATGAGGCACAATCCAAATGATATTTTGAATCAATTTTTCTAAAGTCCAAAAAATCCATTTTCTGATGAAAAACGATGACCCTTGACCTGTCGAAATTTCTCCAGATGGTCAGAAATGGAAATTTTTTAATGTTTAATTTTTTGACTGTAAATGACTATCGCATGTGAATTATCACTTGTGGAACTAAAATAAGTGTGTTTAGAGTCGTTTTAATGCCTGAAATTAGTCATAATAGAAGCTTCTGAGAAGGAGAAAAAGTCTGTAAAAATGGCAATTTTGGTCACATTGAGGCTTTAAAAAGTAGTTATTCAACATGAGGCACAATCCAAATGATATTTTGAATCAATTTTTCTAAAGTCGAAAAAATTAATTTTCTGATGAAAAACGATGACCTGTGACCTGTTGAACTTTCTCCAGATGGTCAGAAATGGTAATTTTTTAATGTTTAATTTTTTGACTGTAAATGACTATTGCATGTGAATTATCACTTTTGGAACTAAAATAAGTGTGTTTAGAGTCATTTTAATGCCTGAAATTGGTCGAAATAGAAGCTTCTAGTAGGAGAAAAAGTCTGTAAAAATGGCAAATTTGGTCACATTGAGGCTTTAAAAAGTAGTTATTCAACATGAGGCACAATCCAAATGACATTTTGAATCAATTTTTCTAAAGTCCAAAAAATCCATTTGATGATGAAAAACGATGACCCGCGACCTGTCGAAATTTCTCCAGATGGTCAGAAATGGTAATTTTTTAATGTTTAAGTTTTTTGACTGTAAATGACTATTGCATGTGAATTATCACTTGTGGAACTAAAAAAAGTGTGTTTAGAGTCATTTTAATGCCTGAAGTTGGTCAAAATAGAAGCTTCTAGTAGGAGAAAAAGTCTGTAAAAATGGCAATTTTGGTCACATCGAGGCTTTAAAAAGTAGTTATTCAACATGAGGCACAATTCAAATGACATTTTTAATCAATTTGTCTAAAGTCCAAAAATCAATTTTCTGATGAAAAACGATGACCCGTGACCTGTTGAACTTTCTCCAGATGGTCAGAAATGGTCATTTTTTAATGGTTCATTTTTTGACTGTAAATGACTATTGCATGTGAATTATCACTTTTGGAACTAAAATAAGTGTGTTTAGAGTCATTTTAATGCCTGAAGTTGGTCGAAATAGAAGCTTCTAGTAGGAGAAAAAGTCTGTAAAAATGGCAATTTTGGTCGCATCGAGGCTTTAAAAAGTAGTTATTCAACATGAGGCACAATTCAAATGACATTTTTAATCAATTTTTCTAAAGTCCAAAAATCAATTTTCTGATGAAAAACGATGACCCGTGACCTGTTGAACTTTCTCCAGATGGTCAGAAATGGTAATTTTTTAATGTTTAATTTTTTGACTGTAAATGACTATTGCATATGAATTATCAATTTTGGAACTAAAAGAAGTGTGTTTAGAGTCATTTTAATGCCTGAAATTGGTCGAAATAGAAGCTTCTAGTAGGAGAAAAAGTGTGTAAAAATGGCAATTTTGGTCACATTGAGGCTTTAAAAAGTAGTTATTCAACATGAGGCACAATCCAAATGACATTTTGAATCAATTTTTCTTAAGTCCAAAAATCAATTTTCTGATGAAAAACGATGACCCGTGACCTGTTGAACTTTCTCCAGATGGTCAGAAATGGTAATTTTTTAATGTTTAATTTTTTGACTGTAAATGACTATTGCATATGAATTATCACTTTTGGAACTAAAATAAGTGTGTTTAGAGTCATTTTAATGCCTGAAAATGGTCGAAATAGAAGCTTCTAGTAGGAGAAAAAGTCTATAAAAATGGCAATTTTGGTCACATTGAGGCTTTAAAAAGTAGTTATTCAACATGAGGCACAATCCAAATGACATTTTGAATCAATTTTTCTAAAGTCCAAAAAATCCATTTTCTGATGAAAAACGATGACCCGCGACCTGTCGAAATTTCTCCAGGTGGTCAGAAATGGTAATTTTTTAATGTTTTATTTTTTGACTGTAAATGACTATTGCATGTGAATTATCACTTTTGGAACTAAAATAAGTGTGTTTAGAGTCATTTTAATGCCTGAAATTGTTCGAAATAGAAGCTTCTAGTAGGAGAAAAAGTCTGCAAAAATGGCAATTTTGGTCACATTGAGGCTTTCAAAAGTAGTTATTCAACATGAGGCACAATCCAAATGATATTTTGAATCAATTTTTGTAAAGTCCAAAAAATCCATTTTCTGATGAAAAACGATGACCCGTGACCTGTCGAAATTTCTCCAGATGGTCAGAAATGGTAATTTTTTAATGTTTAATTTTTTGACTGTAAATGAATATTGCATGTTAATTATCACTTTTGGAACTAAAATAAGTGTGTTTAGAGTCATTTTAATGCCTGAAATTGGTCAAAATAGAAGCTTCTAGTAGGAGAAAAAGTCTGTAAAAATGGCAATATTGGTCACATTGAGGCTTTAAAAAGTAGTTATTCAACATGAGGCACAATCCAAATGACATTTTGAATCAATTTTTCGAAAGCCAAAAAAATCCATTTTCTGATGAAAAACGATGACCTGCGACCTGTCGAAATTTCTCCAGATGGTCAGAAATGGTAATTTTTTAATGGTTCATTTTTTGACTGTAAATGACTATTGCATGTGAATTATCACTTTTGGAACTAAAATAAGTGTGTTTAGAGTACCTTTAATGCCTGAAATTGTTTGAAATAGAAGCTTCTAGTAGGAGAAAAAGTCTGTAAAAATGGCAATTTTGGTCACATTGAGGCTTTAAAAAGTAGTTATTCAACATGAGGCACAATCCAAATGATATTGTGAATCAATTTTTCTAAAGTCCAAAAAATCAATTTTCTGATGAAAAACGATGACCAGTGACCTGTCGAAATTTCTCCAGATGGTCAGAAATGGTAATTTTTTAATGTTTAATTTTTTGACTGTAAATGACTATCTCATGTGAATTATCACTTGTGGAACTAAAATAAGTGTGTTTAGAGTCGTTTTAATGCCTGAAATTAGTCATAATAGAAGCTTCTGAGAAGGAGAAAAAGTCTGTAAAAATGGCAATTTTGGTCACATTGAGGCTTTAAAAAGTAGTTATTTAACATGAGGCACAATCCAAATGATATTTTGAATCAATTTTTGTAG
This sequence comes from Triturus cristatus, assembly GCF_964204655.1. Classification (NCBI taxonomy): domain Eukaryota; kingdom Metazoa; phylum Chordata; class Amphibia; order Caudata; family Salamandridae; genus Triturus; species Triturus cristatus. The sequence goes on from NC_140588.1 coordinate 137,205,842, forward strand.
TCGAAAAAAGTAATTTTCTGATGAAAAACGATGACCCGTGACCTGTTGAACTTTCTCCAGATGGTCAGAAATGGTAATTTTTTAATGTTAAATTTTTTGACTGTAAATGACTATTGCATGTGAATTATCACTTTTGGAACTAAAATAAGTGTGTTTAGAGTCATTTTAATGCCTGAAATTGGTCGAAATAGAAGCTTCTAGTAGGAGAAAAAGTCTGTAAAAATGGCAATTTTGGTCACATTGAGGCTTTAAAAAGTAGTTATTCAACATGAGGCACAATCCAAATGACATTTTGAATCAATTTTTCTAAAGTCCAAAAAATCCATTTTCTGATGAAAAACGATGACCCGTGACCTGTCGAAATTTCTCCAGATGGTCAGAAATGATAATTTTTTAATGTTTAATTTTTTGACTGTAAATGACTATCTCATGTGAAATATCACTTGTGGAACTAAAATAAGTGTGTTTAGAGTCGTTTTAATGCCTGAAATTAGTCATAATAGAAGCTTCTGAGAAGGAGAAAAAGTCTGTAAAAATGGCAATTTTGGTCACATTGAGGCTTTAAAAAGTAGTTATTCAACATGAGGCACAATCCAAATGATATTTTGAATCAATTTTTCTAAAGTACAAAAAATCCATTTTCTGATGAAAAACGATGACCCTTGACCTGTCGAAATTTCTCCAGATGGTCAGAAATGGAAATTTTTTAATGTTTAATTTTTTGACTGTAAATGACTATCGCATGTGAATTATCACTTGTGGAACTAAAATAAGTGTGTTTAGAGTCGTTTTAATGCCTGAAATTAGTCATAATAGAAGCTTCTGAGAAGGAGAAAAAGTCTGTAAAAATGGCAATTTTGGTCACATTGAGGCTTTAAAAAGTAGTTATTCAACATGAGGCACAATCCAAATGATATTTTGAATCAATTTTTCTAAAGTCGAAAAAATTAATTTTCTGATGAAAAACGATGACCTGTGACCTGTTGAACTTTCTCCAGATGGTCAGAAATGGTAATTTTTTAATGTTTAATTTTTTGACTGTAAATGACTATTGCATGTGAATTATCACTTTTGGAACTAAAATAAGTGTGTTTAGAGTCATTTTAATGCCTGAAATTGGTCGAAATAGAAGCTTCTAGTAGGAGAAAAAGTCTGTAAAAATGGCAAATTTGGTCACATTGAGGCTTTAAAAAGTAGTTATTCAACATGAGGCACAATCCAAATGACATTTTGAATCAATTTTTCTAAAGTCCAAAAAATCCATTTGATGATGAAAAACGATGACCCGCGACCTGTCGAAATTTCTCCAGATGGTCAGAAATGGTAATTTTTTAATGTTTAAGTTTTTTGACTGTAAATGACTATTGCATGTGAATTATCACTTGTGGAACTAAAAAAAGTGTGTTTAGAGTCATTTTAATGCCTGAAGTTGGTCAAAATAGAAGCTTCTAGTAGGAGAAAAAGTCTGTAAAAATGGCAATTTTGGTCACATCGAGGCTTTAAAAAGTAGTTATTCAACATGAGGCACAATTCAAATGACATTTTTAATCAATTTGTCTAAAGTCCAAAAATCAATTTTCTGATGAAAAACAATGACCCGTGACCTGTTGAACTTTCTCCAGATGGTCAGAAATGGTAATTTTTTAATGTTTTATTTTTTGACTGTAAATGACTATTGAATATGAATTATCACTTTTGGAACTAAAATAAGTGTGTTTAGAGTCATTTTAATGCCTGAAAATGGTCGAAATAGAAGCTTCTAGTAGGAGAAAAAGTCTATAAAAATGGCAATTTGGTCACATTGAGGCTTTAAAAAGTAGTTATTCAACATGAGGCACAATCCAAATGACATTTTGAATCAATTTTTCTAAAGTCCAAAAAATCCATTTTCTGATGAAAAACGATGACCCGCGACCTGTCGAAATTTCTCCAGGTGGTCAGAAATGGTAATTTTTTAATGTTTTATTTTTTGACTGTAAATGACTATTGCATGTGAATTATCACTTTTGGAACTAAAATAAGTGTGTTTAGAGTCATTTTAATGCCTGAAATTGTTCGAAATAGAAGCTTCTAGTAGGAGAAAAAGTCTGCAAAAATGGCAATTTTGGTCACATTGAGGCTTTCAAAAGTAGTTATTCAACATGATGCACAATCCAAATGATATTTTGAATCAATTTTTGTAAAGTCCAAAAAATCCATTTTCTGATGAAAAACGATGACCCGTGACCTGTCGAAATTTCTCCAGATGGTCAGAAATGGTAATTTTTTAATGTTTTATTTTTTGACTGTAAATGACTATTGCATGTTAATTATCACTTTTGGAACTAAAATAAGTGTGTTTAGAGTCATTTTAATGCCTGAAATTGGTCAAAATAGAAGCTTCTAGTAGGAGAAAAAGTCTGTAAAATATGGCAATATTGGTCACATTGAGGCTTTAAAAAGTAGTTTTTAACATGAGGCACAATCCAAATTACTTTTTGAATCAATTTTTCGAAAGCCAAAAAAATCCATTTTCTGATGAAAAACGATAACCTGCGACCTGTCGAAATTTCTCCAGATGGTCAGAAATGGTAATTTTTTAATGGTTCATTTTTTGACTATAAATGACTATTGCATGTGAATTATCACTTTTGGAACTAAAATAAGTGTGTTTAGAGTCCTTTTAATGCCTGAAATTGTTTGAAATAGAAGCTTCTAGTAGGAGAAAAAGTCTGTAAAAATGGCAATTTTGGTCACATTGAGGCTTTAAAAAGTAGTTATTCAACATGAGGCACAATCCAAATGATATTGTGAATCAATTTTTCTAAAGTCCAAAAAATCAATTTTCTGATGAAAAACGATGACCAGTGACCTGTCGAAATTTCTCCAGATGGTCAGAAATGGTAATTTTTTAATGTTTAATTTTTTGACTGTAAATGACTATCTCATGTGAATTATCACTTGTGGAACTAAAATAAGTGTGTTTAGAGTCGTTTTAATGCCTGAAATTAGTCATAATAGAAGCTTCTGAGAAGGAGAAAAAGTCTGTAAAAATGGCAATTTTGGTCACATTGAGGCTTTAAAAAGTAGTTATTTAACATGAGGCACAATCCAAATGATATTTTGAATCAATTTTTGTAGTCGAAAAAAGTAATTTTCTGATGAAAAACGATGACCCGTGACCTGTTGAACTTTCTCCAGATGGTCAGAAATGGTAATTTTTTAATGTTAAATTTTTTGACTGTAAATGACTATTGCATGTGAATTATCACTTTTGGAACTAAAATAAGTGTGTTTAGAGTCATTTTAATGCCTGAAATTGGTCGAAATAGAAGCTTCTAGTAGGAGAAAAAGTCTGTAAAAATGGCAATTTTGGTCACATTGAGGCTTTAAAAAGTAGTTATTCAACATGAGGCACAATCCAAATGACATTTTGAATCAATTTTTCTAAAGTCCAAAAAATCCATTTTCTGATGAAAAACGATGACCCGTGACCTGTCGAAATTTCTCCAGATGGTCAGAAATGATAATTTTTTAATGTTTAATTTTTTGACTGTAAATGACTATCTCATGTGAAATATCACTTGTGGAACTAAAATAAGTGTGTTTAGAGTCGTTTTAATGCCTGAAATTAGTCATAATAGAAGCTTCTGAGAAGGAGAAAAAGTCTGTAAAAATGGCAATTTTGGTCACATTGAGGCTTTAAAAAGTAGTTATTCAACATGAGGCACAATCCAAATGATATTTTGAATCAATTTTTCTAAAGTCCAAAAAATCCATTTTCTGATGAAAAACGATGACCCTTGACCTGTCGAAATTTCTCCAGATGGTCAGAAATGGAAATTTTTTAATGTTTAATTTTTTGACTGTAAATGACTATCGCATGTGAATTATCACTTGTGGAACTAAAATAAGTGTGTTTAGAGTCGTTTTAATGCCTGAAATTAGTCATAATAGAAGCTTCTGAGAAGGAGAAAAAGTCTGTAAAAATGGCAATTTTGGTCACATTGAGGCTTTAAAAAGTAGTTATTCAACATGAGGCACAATCCAAATGATATTTTGAATCAATTTTTCTAAAGTCGAAAAAATTAATTTTCTGATGAAAAACGATGACCTGTGACCTGTTGAACTTTCTCCAGATGGTCAGAAATGGTAATTTTTTAATGTTTAATTTTTTGACTGTAAATGACTATTGCATGTGAATTATCACTTTTGGAACTAAAATAAGTGTGTTTAGAGTCATTTTAATGCCTGAAATTGGTCGAAATAGAAGCTTCTAGTAGGAGAAAAAGTCTGTAAAAATGGCAAATTTGGTCACATTGAGGCTTTAAAAAGTAGTTATTCAACATGAGGCACAATCCAAATGACATTTTGAATCAATTTTTCTAAAGTCCAAAAAATCCATTTGATGATGAAAAACGATGACCCGCGACCTGTCGAAATTTCTCCAGATGGTCAGAAATGGTAATTTTTTAATGTTTAAGTTTTTTGACTGTAAATGACTATTGCATGTGAATTATCACTTGTGGAACTAAAAAAAGTGTGTTTAGAGTCATTTTAATGCCTGAAGTTGGTCAAAATAGAAGCTTCTAGTAGGAGAAAAAGTCTGTAAAAATGGCAATTTTGGTCACATCGAGGCTTTAAAAAGTAGTTATTCAACATGAGGCACAATTCAAATGACATTTTTAATCAATTTGTCTAAAGTCCAAAAATCAATTTTCTGATGAAAAACGATGACCCGTGACCTGTTGAACTTTCTCCAGATGGTCAGAAATGGTAATTTTTTAATGTTTTATTTTTTGACTGTAAATGACTATTGAATATGAATTATCACTTTTGGAACTAAAATAAGTGTGTTTAGAGTCATTTTAATGCCTGAAAATGGTCGAAATAGAAGCTTCTAGTAGGAGAAAAAGTCTATAAAAATGGCAATTTGGTCACATTGAGGCTTTAAAAAGTAGTTATTCAACATGAGGCACAATCCAAATGACATTTTGAATCAATTTTTCTAAAGTCCAAAAAATCCATTTTCTGATGAAAAACGATGACCCGCGACCTGTCGAAATTTCTCCAGGTGGTCAGAAATGGTAATTTTTTAATGTTTTATTTTTTGACTGTAAATGACTATTGCATGTGAATTATCACTTTTGGAACTAAAATAAGTGTGTTTAGAGTCATTTTAATGCCTGAAATTGTTCGAAATAGAAGCTTCTAGTAGGAGAAAAAGTCTGCAAAAATGGCAATTTTGGTCACATTGAGGCTTTCAAAAGTAGTTATTCAACATGATGCACAATCCAAATGATATTTTGAATCAATTTTTGTAAAGTCCAAAAAATCCATTTTCTGATGAAAAACGATGACCCGTGACCTGTCGAAATTTCTCCAGATGGTCAGAAATGGTAATTTTTTAATGTTTTATTTTTTGACTGTAAATGACTATTGCATGTTAATTATCACTTTTGGAACTAAAATAAGTGTGTTTAGAGTCATTTTAATGCCTGAAATTGGTCAAAATAGAAGCTTCTAGTAGGAGAAAAAGTCTGTAAAATATGGCAATATTGGTCACATTGAGGCTTTAAAAAGTAGTTTTTAACATGAGGCACAATCCAAATTACTTTTTGAATCAATTTTTCGAAAGCCAAAAAAATCCATTTTCTGATGAAAAACGATAACCTGCGACCTGTCGAAATTTCTCCAGATGGTCAGAAATGGTAATTTTTTAATGGTTCATTTTTTGACTGTAAATGACTATTGCATGTGAATTATCACTTTTGGAACTAAAATAAGTGTGTTTAGAGTCCTTTTAATGCCTGAAATTGTTTGAAATAGAAGCTTCTAGTAGGAGAAAAAGTCTGTAAAAATGGCAATTTTGGTCACATTGAGGCTTTAAAAAGTAGTTATTCAACATGAGGCACAATCCAAATGATATTGTGAATCAATTTTTCTAAAGTCCAAAAAATCAATTTTCTGATGAAAAACGATGACCAGTGACCTGTCGAAATTTCTCCAGATGGTCAGAAATGATAATTTTTTAATGTTTAATTTTTTGACTGTAAATGACTATCTCATGTGAATTATCACTTGTGGAACTAAAATAAGTGTGTTTAGAGTCGTTTTAATGCCTGAAATTAGTCATAATAGAAGCTTCTGAGAAGGAGAAAAAGTCTGTAAAAATGGCAATTTTGGTCACATTGAGGCTTTAAAAAGTAGTTATTTAACATGAGGCACAATCCAAATGATATTTTGAATCAATTTTTCTAAAGTCGAAAAAATTAATTTCCTGATGAAAAACGATGACCCGTGACCTGTTGAACTTTCTCCAGATGGTCAGAAATGGTAATTTTTTAATGTTTAATTTTTTGACTGTAAATGACTATTGCATGTGAATTATCACTTTTGGAACTAAAATAAGTGTGTTTAGAGTCATTTTAATGCCTGAAATTGGTCGAAATAGAATCTTCTAGTAGGAGAAAAAGTCTGTAAAAATGGCAATTTTGGTCACATTGAGGCTTTAAAAAGTAGTTATTCAACATGAGGCACAATCCAAATGACATTTTGAATCAATTTTTCTAAAGTCCAAAAAATCCATTTGATGATGAAAAACGATGACCCGCGACCTGTCGAAATTTCTCCAGATGGTCAGAAATGGTAATTTTGTAATGTTTAATTTTTTGACTGTAAATGACTATTGCATGTGAATTATCACTTGTGGAACTAAAATAAGTGTGTTTAGAGTCATTTTAATGCCTGAAGTTGGTCAAAATAGAAGCTTCTAGTAGGAGAAAAAGTCTGTAAAAATGGCAATTTTGGTCACATCGAGGCTTTAAAAAGTAGTTATTCAACATGAGGCACAATTCAAATGACATTTTTAATCAATTTGTCTAAAGTCCAAAAATCAATTTTCTGATGAAAAACGATGACCCGTGACCTGTTGAACTTTCTCCAGATGGTCAGAAATGGTCATTTTTTAATGGTTCATTTTTTGACTGTAAATGACTATTGCATGTGAATTATCACTTTTGGAACTAAAATAAGTGTGTTTAGAGTCATTTTAATGCCTGAAGTTGGTCGAAATAGAAGCTTCTAGTAGGAGAAAAAGTCTGTAAAAATGGCAATTTTGGTCGCATCGAGGCTTTAAAAAGTAGTTATTCAACATGAGGCACAATTCAAATGACATTTTTAATCAATTTTTCTAAAGTCCAAAAATCAATTTTCTGATGAAAAACGATGACCTGTGACCTGTTGAACTTTCTCCAGATGGTCAGAAATGGTAATTTTTTAATGTTTAATTTTTTGACTGTAAATGACTATTGCATATGAATTATCAATTTTGGAACTAAAAGAAGTGTGTTTAGAGTCATTTTAATGCCTGAAATTGGTCGAAATAGAAGCTTCTAGTAGGAGAAAAAGTGTGTAAAATGGCAATTTTGGTCACATTGAGGCTTTAAAAAGTAGTTATTCAACATGAGGCACAATCCAAATGACATTTTGAATCAATTTTTCTGAAGTCCAAAAATCAATTTTCTGATGAAAAACGATGACCCGTGACCTGTTGAACTTTCTCCAGATGGTCAGAAATGGTAATTTTTTAATGTTTAATTTTTTGACTGTAAATGACTATTGCATATGAATTATCACTTTTGGAACTAAAATAAGTGTGTTTAGAGTCATTTTAATGCCTGAAAATGGTCGAAATAGAAGCTTCTAGTAGGAGAAAAAGTCTATAAAAATGGCAATTTTGGTCACATTGAGGCTTTAAAAAGTAGTTATTCAACATGAGGCACAATCCAAATGACATTTTGAATCAATTTTTCTAAAGTCCAAAAAATCCATTTTCTGATGAAAAACGATGACCCGCGACCTGTCGAAATTTCTCCAGGTGGTCAGAAATGGTAATTTTTTAATGTTTTATTTTTTGACTGTAAATGACTATTGCATGTGAATTATCACTTTTGGAACTAAAATAAGTGTGTTTAGAGTCATTTTAATGCCTGAAATTGTTCGAAATAGAAGCTTCTAGTAGGAGAAAAAGTCTGCAAAAATGGCAATTTTGGTCACATTGAGACTTTCAAAAGTAGTTATTCAACATGAGGCACAATCCAAATGATATTTTGAATCAATTTTTGTAAAGTCCAAAAAATCCATTTTCTGATGAAAAACGATGACCCGTGACCTGTCGAAATTTCTCCAGGTGGTCAGAAATGGTAATTTTTTAATGTTTTATTTTTTGACTGTAAATGACTATTGCATGTGAATTATCACTTTTGGAACTAAAATAAATGTGTTTAGAGTCATTTTAATGCCTGAAATTGTTCGAAATAGAAGCTTCTAGTAGGAGAAAAAGTCTGCAAAAATGGCAATTTTGGTCACATTGAGACTTTCAAAAGTAGTTATTCAACATGAGGCACAATCCAAATGACATTTTGAATCAATTTTTCTGAAGTCCAAAAATCAATTTTCTGATGAAAAACGATGACCCGTGACCTGTTGAACTTTCTCCAGATGGTCAGAAATGGTAATTTTTTAATGTTTAATTTTTTGACTGTAAATGACTATTGCATATGAATTATCACTTTTGGAACTAAAATAAGTGTGTTTAGAGTCATTTTAATGCCTGAAAATGGTCGAAATAGAAGCTTCTAGTAGGAGAAAAAGTCTATAAAAATGGCAATTTTGGTCACATTGAGGCTTTAAAAAGTAGTTATTCAACATGAGGCACAATCCAAATGACATTTTGAATCAATTTTTCTAAAGTCCAAAAAATCCATTTTCTGATGAAAAACGATGACCCGCGACCTGTCGAAATTTCTCCAGGTGGTCAGAAATGGTAATTTTTTAATGTTTTATTTTTTGACTGTAAATGACTATTGCATGTGAATTATCACTTTTGGAACTAAAATAAGTGTGGTTAGAGTCATTTTAATGCCTGAAATTGTTCGAAATAGAAGCTTCTAGTAGGAGAAAAAGTCTGCAAAAATGGCAATTTTGGTCACATTGAGGCTTTCAAAAGTAATTATTCAACATGAGGCACAATCCAAATGATATTTTGAATCAATTTTTGTAAAGTCCAAAAAATCAATTTTCTGATGAAAAACGATGACCCGTGACCTGTTGAACTTTCTCCAGATGGTCAGAAATGGTCATTTTTTAATGGTTCATTTTTTGACTGTAAATGACTATTGCATGTGAATTATCACTTTTGGAACTAAAATAAGTGTGTTTAGAGTCATTTTAATGCCTGAAATTGTTCGAAATAGAAGCTTCTAGTAGGAGAAAAAGTCTGCAAAAATGGCAATTTTGGTCACATTGAGGCTTTCAAAAGTAGTTATTCAACATGATGCACAATCCAAATGATATTTTGAATCAATTTTTGTAAAGTCCAAAAAATCCATTTTCTGATGAAAAACGATGACCCGTGACCTGTCGAAATTTCTCCAGATGGTCAGAAATGGTAATTTTTTAATGTTTAATTTTTTGACTGTAAATGACTATTGCATGTTAATTATCACTTTAGGAACTAAAATAAGTGTGTTTAGAGTCATTTTAATGCCTGAAATTGGTCAAAATAGAAGCTTCTAGTAGGAGAAAAAGTCTGTAAAAATGGCAATATTGGTCACATTGAGGCTTTAAAAAGTAGTTTTTAACATGAGGCACAATCCAAATGACTTTTTGAATCAATTTTTCGAAAGCCAAAAAAATCCATTTTCTGATGAAAAACGATGACCTGCGACCTGTCGAAATTTCTCCAGATGGTCAGAAATGGTAATTTTTTAATGGTTCATTTTTTGACTGTAAATGACTATTGCATGTGAATTATCACTTTTGGAACTAAAATAAGTGTGTTTAGAGTCCTTTTAATGCCTGAAATTGTTTGAAATAGAAGCTTCTAGTAGGAGAAAAAGTCTGTAAAAATGGCAATTTTGGTCACATTGAGGCTTTAAAAAGTAGTTATTCAACATGAGGCACAATCCAAATGATATTGTGAATCAATTTTTCTAAAGTCCAAAAAATCAATTTTCTGATGAAAAACGATGACCAGTGACCTGTCGAAATTTCTCCAGATGGTCAGAAATGATAATTTTTTAATGTTTAATTTTTTGACTGTAAATTACTATCTCATGTGAATTATCACTTGTGGAACTAAAATAAGTGTGTTTAGAGTCGTTTTAATGCCTGAAATTAGTCATAATAGAAGCTTCTGAGAAGGAGAAAAAGTCTGTAAAAATGGCAATTTTGGTCACATTGAGGCTTTAAAAAGTAGTTATTTAACATGAGGCACAATCCAAATGATATTTTGAATCAATTTTTCTAAAGTCGAAAAAATTAATTTCCTGATGAAAAACGATGACCCGTGACCTGTTGAACTTTCTCCAGATGGTCAGAAATGGTAATTTTTTAATGTTTAATTTTTTGACTGTAAATGACTATTGCATGTGAATTATCACTTTTGGAACTAAAATAAGTGTGTTTAGAGTCATTTTAATGCCTGAAATTGGTCGAAATAGAAGCTTCTAGTAGGAGAAAAAGTCTGTAAAAATGGCAATTTTGGTCACATTGAGGCTTTAAAAAGTAGTTATTCAACATGAGGCACAATTCAAATGACATTTTTAATCAATTTGTCTAAAGTCCAAAAATCAATTTTCTGATGAAAAACGATGACCCGTGACCTGTTGAACTTTCTCCAGATGGTCAGAAATGGTCATTTTTTAATGGTTCATTTTTTGACTGTAAATGACTATTGCATGTGAATTATCACTTTTGGAACTAAAATAAGTGTGTTTAGAGTCATTTTAATGCCTGAAGTTGGTCGAAATAGAAGCTTCTAGTAGGAGAAAAAGTCTGTAAAAATGGCAATTTTGGTCGCATCGAGGCTTTAAAAAGTAGTTATTCAACATGAGGCACAATTCAAATGACATTTTTAATCAATTTTTCTAAAGTCCAAAAATCAATTTTCTGATGAAAAATGATGACCCGTGACCTGTTGAACTTTCTCCAGATGGTCAGAAATGGTAATTTTTTAATGTTTAATTTTTTGACTGTAAATGACTATTGCATATGAATTATCAATTTTGGAACTAAAAGAAGTGTGTTTAGAGTCATTTTAATGCCTGAAATTGGTCGAAATAGAAGCTTCTAGTAGGAGAAAAAGTGTGTAAAAATGGCAATTTTGGTCACATTGAGGCTTTAAAAAGTAGTTATTCAACATGAGGCACAATCCAAATGACATTTTGAATCAATTTTTCTTAAGTCCAAAAATCAATTTTCTGATGAAAAACGATGACCCGTGACCTGTTGAACTTTCTCCAGATGGTCAGAAATGGTAATTTTTTAATGTTTAATTTTTTGACTGTAAATGACTATTGCATATGAATTATCACTTTTGGAACTAAAATAAGTGTGTTTAGAGTCATTTTAATGCCTGAAAATGGTCGAAATAGAAGCTTCTAGTAGGAGAAAAAGTCTATAAAAATGGCAATTTTGGTCACATTGAGGCTTTAAAAAGTAGGTATTCAACATGAGGCACAATCCAAATGACATTTTGAATCAATTTTTCTAAAGTCCAAAAAATCCATTTTCTGATGAAAAACGATGACCCGCGACCTGTCGAAATTTCTCCAGGTGGTCAGAAATGGTAATTTTTTAATGTTTTATTTTTTGACTGTAAATGACTATTGCATGTGAATTATCACTTTTGGAACTAAAATAAGTGTGTTTAGAGTCATTTTAATGCCTGAAATTGTTCGAAATAGAAGCTTCTAGTAGGAGAAAAAGTCTGCAAAAATGGCAATTTTGGTCACATTGAGGCTTTCAAAAGTAGTTATTCAACATGAGGCACAATCCAAATGATATTTTGAATCAATTTTTGTAAAGTCCAAAAAATCCATTTTCTGATGAAAAACGATGACCCGTGACTTGTCGAAATTTCTCCAGATGGTCAGAAATGGTAATTTTTTAATGTTTAATTTTTTGACTGTAAATGAATATTGCATGTTAATTATCACTTTTGGAACTAAAATAAGTGTGTTTAGAGTCATTTTAATGCCTGAAATTGGTCAAAATAGAAGCTTCTAGTAGGAGAAAAAGTCTGTAAAAATGGCAATATTGGTCACATTGAGGCTTTAAAAAGTAGTTATTCAACATGAGGCACAATCCAAATGACATTTTGAATCAATTTTTCGAAAGCCAAAAAAATCCATTTTCTGATGAAAAACGATGACCTGCGACCTGTCGAAATTTCTCCAGATGGTCAGAAATGGTAATTTTTTAATGGTTCATTTTTTGACTGTAAATGACTATTGCATGTGAATTATCACTTTTGGAACTAAAATAAGTGTGTTTAGAGTACCTTTAATGCCTGAAATTGTTTGAAATAGAAGCTTCTAGTAGGAGAAAAAGTCTGTAAAAATGGCAATTTTGGTCACATTGAGGCTTTAAAAAGTAGTTATTCAACATGAGGCACAATCCAAATGACATTTTGAATCAATTTTTCTTAAGTCCAAAAATCAATTTTCTGATGAAAAACGATGACCCGTGACCTGTTGAACTTTCTCCAGATAGTCAGAAATGGTAATTTTTTAATGTTTAATTTTTTGACTGTAAATGACTATTGCATATGAATTATCACTTTTGGAACTAAAATAAGTGTGTTTAGAGTCATTTTAATGCCTGAAAATGGTCGAAATAGAAGCTTCTAGTAGGAGAAAAAGTCTATAAAAATGGCAATTTTGGTCACATTGAGGCTTTAAAAAGTAGTTATTCAACATGAGGCACAATCCAAATGACATTTTGAATCAATTTTTCTAAAGTCCAAAAAATCAATTTTCTGATGAAAAACGATGACCAGTGACCTGTCGAAATTTCTCCAGATGGTCAGAAATGGTAATTTTTTAATGTTTAATTTTTTGACTGTAAATGACTATCTCATGTGAATTATCACTTGTGGAACTAAAATAAGTGTGTTTAGAGTCGTTTTAATGCCTGAAATTAGTCATAATAGAAGCTTCTGAGAAGGAGAAAAAGTCTGTAAAAATGGCAATTTTGGTCACATTGAGGCTTTAAAAAGTAGTTATTTAACATGAGGCACAATCCAAATGATATTTTGAATCAATTTTTCTAGTCGAAAAAAGTAATTTTCTGATGAAAAACGATGACCCGTGACCTGTTGAACTTTCTCCAGATGGTCAGAAATGGTAATTTTTTAATGTTAAATTTTTTGACTGTAAATGACTATTGCATGTGAATTATCACTTTTGGAACTAAAATAAGTGTGTTTAGAGTCATTTTAATGCCTGAAATTGGTCGAAATAGAAGCTTCTAGTAGGAGAAAAAGTCTGTAAAAATGGCAATTTTGGTCACATTGAGGCTTTAAAAAGTAGTTATTCAACATGAGGCACAATCCAAATGACATTTTGAATCAATTTTTCTAAAGTCCAAAAAATCCATTTTCTGATGAAAAACGATGACCCGCGACCTGTCGAAATTTCTCCAGGTGGTCAGAAATGGTAATTTTTTAATGTTTTATTTTTTGACTGTAAATGACTATTGCATGTGAATTATCACTTTTGGAACTAAAATAAGTGTGTTTAGAGTCATTTTAATGCCTGAAATTGTTCGAAATAGAAGCTTCTAGTAGGAGAAAAAGTCTGTAAAAATGGCAATTTTGGTCACATCGAGGCTTTAAAAAGTAGTTATTCAACATGAGGCACAATTCAAATGACATTTTTAATCAATTTGTCTAAAGTCCAAAAATCAATTTTCTGATGAAAAACGATGACCCGTGACCTGTTGAACTTTCTCCAGATGGTCAGAAATGGTAATTTTTTAATGTTTTATTTTTTGACTGTAAATGACTATTGAATATGAATTATCACTTTTGGAACTAAAATAAGTGTGTTTAGAGTCATTTTAATGCCTGAAAATGGTCGAAATAGAAGCTTCTAGTAGGAGAAAAAGTCTATAAAAATGGCAATTTGGTCACATTGAGGCTTTAAAAAGTAGTTATTCAACATGAGGCACAATCCAAATGACATTTTGAATCAATTTTTCTAAAGTCCAAAAAATCCATTTTCTGATGAAAAACGATGACCCGCGACCTGTCGAAATTTCTCCAGGTGGTCAGAAATGGTAATTTTTTAATGTTTTATTTTTTGACTGTAAATGACTATTGCATGTGAATTATCACTTTTGGAACTAAAATAAGTGTGTTTAGAGTCATTTTAATGCCTGAAATTGTTCGAAATAGAAGCTTCTAGTAGGAGAAAAAGTCTGCAAAAATGGCAATTTTGGTCACATTGAGGCTTTCAAAAGTAGTTATTCAACATGATGCACAATCCAAATGATATTTTGAATCAATTTTTGTAAAGTCCAAAAAATCCATTTTCTGATGAAAAACGATGACCCGTGACCTGTCGAAATTTCTCCAGATGGTCAGAAATGGTAATTTTTTAATGTTTTATTTTTTGACTGTAAATGACTATTGCATGTTAATTATCACTTTTGGAACTAAAATAAGTGTGTTTAGAGTCATTTTAATGCCTGAAATTGGTCAAAATAGAAGCTTCTAGTAGGAGAAAAAGTCTGTAAAATATGGCAATATTGGTCACATTGAGGCTTTAAAAAGTAGTTTTTAACATGAGGCACAATCCAAATTACTTTTTGAATCAATTTTTCGAAAGCCAAAAAAATCCATTTTCTGATGAAAAACGATAACCTGCGACCTGTCGAAATTTCTCCAGATGGTCAGAAATGGTAATTTTTTAATGGTTCATTTTTTGACTGTAAATGACTATTGCATGTGAATTATCACTTTTGGAACTAAAATAAGTGTGTTTAGAGTCCTTTTAATGCCTGAAATTGTTTGAAATAGAAGCTTCTAGTAGGAGAAAAAGTCTGTAAAAATGGCAATTTTGGTCACATTGAGGCTTTAAAAAGTAGTTATTCAACATGAGGCACAATCCAAATGATATTGTGAATCAATTTTTCTAAAGTCCAAAAAATCAATTTTCTGATGAAAAACGATGACCAGTGACCTGTCGAAATTTCTCCAGATGGTCAGAAATGATAATTTTTTAATGTTTAATTTTTTGACTGTAAATGACTATCTCATGTGAATTATCACTTGTGGAACTAAAATAAGTGTGTTTAGAGTCGTTTTAATGCCTGAAATTAGTCATAATAGAAGCTTCTGAGAAGGAGAAAAAGTCTGTAAAAATGGCAATTTTGGTCACATTGAGGCTTTAAAAAGTAGTTATTTAACATGAGGCACAATCCAAATGATATTTTGAATCAATTTTTCTAAAGTCGAAAAAATTAATTTCCTGATGAAAAACGATGACCCGTGACCTGTTGAACTTTCTCCAGATGGTCAGAAATGGTAATTTTTTAATGTTTAATTTTTTGACTGTAAATGACTATTGCATGTGAATTATCACTTTTGGAACTAAAATAAGTGTGTTTAGAGTCATTTTAATGCCTGAAATTGGTCGAAATAGAATCTTCTAGTAGGAGAAAAAGTCTGTAAAAATGGCAATTTTGGTCACATTGAGGCTTTAAAAAGTAGTTATTCAACATGAGGCACAATCCAAATGACATTTTGAATCAATTTTTCTAAAGTCCAAAAAATCCATTTGATGATGAAAAACGATGACCCGCGACCTGTCGAAATTTCTCCAGATGGTCAGAAATGGTAATTTTGTAATGTTTAATTTTTTGACTGTAAATGACTATTGCATGTGAATTATCACTTGTGGAACTAAAATAAGTGTGTTTAGAGTCATTTTAATGCCTGAAGTTGGTCAAAATAGAAGCTTCTAGTAGGAGAAAAAGTCTGTAAAAATGGCAATTTTGGTCACATCGAGGCTTTAAAAAGTAGTTATTCAACATGAGGCACAATTCAAATGACATTTTTAATCAATTTGTCTAAAGTCCAAAAATCAATTTTCTGATGAAAAACGATGACCCGTGACCTGTTGAACTTTCTCCAGATGGTCAGAAATGGTCATTTTTTAATGGTTCATTTTTTGACTGTAAATGACTATTGCATGTGAATTATCACTTTTGGAACTAAAATAAGTGTGTTTAGAGTCATTTTAATGCCTGAAGTTGGTCGAAATAGAAGCTTCTAGTAGGAGAAAAAGTCTGTAAAAATGGCAATTTTGGTCGCATCGAGGCTTTAAAAAGTAGTTATTCAACATGAGGCACAATTCAAATGACATTTTTAATCAATTTTTCTAAAGTCCAAAAATCAATTTTCTGATGAAAAACGATGACCTGTGACCTGTTGAACTTTCTCCAGATGGTCAGAAATGGTAATTTTTTAATGTTTAATTTTTTGACTGTAAATGACTATTGCATATGAATTATCAATTTTGGAACTAAAAGAAGTGTGTTTAGAGTCATTTTAATGCCTGAAATTGGTCGAAATAGAAGCTTCTAGTAGGAGAAAAAGTGTGTAAAATGGCAATTTTGGTCACATTGAGGCTTTAAAAAGTAGTTATTCAACATGAGGCACAATCCAAATGACATTTTGAATCAATTTTTCTGAAGTCCAAAAATCAATTTTCTGATGAAAAACGATGACCCGTGACCTGTTGAACTTTCTCCAGATGGTCAGAAATGGTAATTTTTTAATGTTTAATTTTTTGACTGTAAATGACTATTGCATATGAATTATCACTTTTGGAACTAAAATAAGTGTGTTTAGAGTCATTTTAATGCCTGAAAATGGTCGAAATAGAAGCTTCTAGTAGGAGAAAAAGTCTATAAAAATGGCAATTTTGGTCACATTGAGGCTTTAAAAAGTAGTTATTCAACATGAGGCACAATCCAAATGACATTTTGAATCAATTTTTCTAAAGTCCAAAAAATCCATTTTCTGATGAAAAACGATGACCCGCGACCTGTCGAAATTTCTCCAGGTGGTCAGAAATGGTAATTTTTTAATGTTTTATTTTTTGACTGTAAATGACTATTGCATGTGAATTATCACTTTTGGAACTAAAATAAGTGTGTTTAGAGTCATTTTAATGCCTGAAATTGTTCGAAATAGAAGCTTCTAGTAGGAGAAAAAGTCTGCAAAAATGGCAATTTTGGTCACATTGAGACTTTCAAAAGTAGTTATTCAACATGAGGCACAATCCAAATGATATTTTGAATCAATTTTTGTAAAGTCCAAAAAATCCATTTTCTGATGAAAAACGATGACCCGTGACCTGTCGAAATTTCTCCAGGTGGTCAGAAATGGTAATTTTTTAATGTTTTATTTTTTGACTGTAAATGACTATTGCATGTGAATTATCACTTTTGGAACTAAAATAAATGTGTTTAGAGTCATTTTAATGCCTGAAATTGTTCGAAATAGAAGCTTCTAGTAGGAGAAAAAGTCTGCAAAAATGGCAATTTTGGTCACATTGAGACTTTCAAAAGTAGTTATTCAACATGAGGCACAATCCAAATGACATTTTGAATCAATTTTTCTGAAGTCCAAAAATCAATTTTCTGATGAAAAACGATGACCCGTGACCTGTTGAACTTTCTCCAGATGGTCAGAAATGGTAATTTTTTAATGTTTAATTTTTTGACTGTAAATGACTATTGCATATGAATTATCACTTTTGGAACTAAAATAAGTGTGTTTAGAGTCATTTTAATGCCTGAAAATGGTCGAAATAGAAGCTTCTAGTAGGAGAAAAAGTCTATAAAAATGGCAATTTTGGTCACATTGAGGCTTTAAAAAGTAGTTATTCAACATGAGGCACAATCCAAATGACATTTTGAATCAATTTTTCTAAAGTCCAAAAAATCCATTTTCTGATGAAAAACGATGACCCGCGACCTGTCGAAATTTCTCCAGGTGGTCAGAAATGGTAATTTTTTAATGTTTTATTTTTTGACTGTAAATGACTATTGCATGTGAATTATCACTTTTGGAACTAAAATAAGTGTGGTTAGAGTCATTTTAATGCCTGAAATTGTTCGAAATAGAAGCTTCTAGTAGGAGAAAAAGTCTGCAAAAATGGCAATTTTGGTCACATTGAGGCTTTCAAAAGTAATTATTCAACATGAGGCACAATCCAAATGATATTTTGAATCAATTTTTGTAAAGTCCAAAAAATCAATTTTCTGATGAAAAACGATGACCCGTGACCTGTTGAACTTTCTCCAGATGGTCAGAAATGGTCATTTTTTAATGGTTCATTTTTTGACTGTAAATGACTATTGCATGTGAATTATCACTTTTGGAACTAAAATAAGTGTGTTTAGAGTCATTTTAATGCCTGAAATTGTTCGAAATAGAAGCTTCTAGTAGGAGAAAAAGTCTGCAAAAATGGCAATTTTGGTCACATTGAGGCTTTCAAAAGTAGTTATTCAACATGATGCACAATCCAAATGATATTTTGAATCAATTTTTGTAAAGTCCAAAAAATCCATTTTCTGATGAAAAACGATGACCCGTGACCTGTCGAAATTTCTCCAGATGGTCAGAAATGGTAATTTTTTAATGTTTAATTTTTTGACTGTAAATGACTATTGCATGTTAATTATCACTTTAGGAACTAAAATAAGTGTGTTTAGAGTCATTTTAATGCCTGAAATTGGTCAAAATAGAAGCTTCTAGTAGGAGAAAAAGTCTGTAAAAATGGCAATATTGGTCACATTGAGGCTTTAAAAAGTAGTTTTTAACATGAGGCACAATCCAAATGACTTTTTGAATCAATTTTTCGAAAGCCAAAAAAATCCATTTTCTGATGAAAAACGATGACCTGCGACCTGTCGAAATTTCTCCAGATGGTCAGAAATGGTAATTTTTTAATGGTTCATTTTTTGACTGTAAATGACTATTGCATGTGAATTATCACTTTTGGAACTAAAATAAGTGTGTTTAGAGTCCTTTTAATGCCTGAAATTGTTTGAAATAGAAGCTTCTAGTAGGAGAAAAAGTCTGTAAAAATGGCAATTTTGGTCACATTGAGGCTTTAAAAAGTAGTTATTCAACATGAGGCACAATCCAAATGATATTGTGAATCAATTTTTCTAAAGTCCAAAAAATCAATTTTCTGATGAAAAACGATGACCAGTGACCTGTCGAAATTTCTCCAGATGGTCAGAAATGATAATTTTTTAATGTTTAATTTTTTGACTGTAAATTACTATCTCATGTGAATTATCACTTGTGGAACTAAAATAAGTGTGTTTAGAGTCGTTTTAATGCCTGAAATTAGTCATAATAGAAGCTTCTGAGAAGGAGAAAAAGTCTGTAAAAATGGCAATTTTGGTCACATTGAGGCTTTAAAAAGTAGTTATTTAACATGAGGCACAATCCAAATGATATTTTGAATCAATTTTTCTAAAGTCGAAAAAATTAATTTCCTGATGAAAAACGATGACCCGTGACCTGTTGAACTTTCTCCAGATGGTCAGAAATGGTAATTTTTTAATGTTTAATTTTTTGACTGTAAATGACTATTGCATGTGAATTATCACTTTTGGAACTAAAATAAGTGTGTTTAGAGTCATTTTAATGCCTGAAATTGGTCGAAATAGAAGCTTCTAGTAGGAGAAAAAGTCTGTAAAAATGGCAATTTTGGTCACATTGAGGCTTTAAAAAGTAGTTATTCAACATGAGGCACAATTCAAATGACATTTTTAATCAATTTGTCTAAAGTCCAAAAATCAATTTTCTGATGAAAAACGATGACCCGTGACCTGTTGAACTTTCTCCAGATGGTCAGAAATGGTCATTTTTTAATGGTTCATTTTTTGACTGTAAATGACTATTGCATGTGAATTATCACTTTTGGAACTAAAATAAGTGTGTTTAGAGTCATTTTAATGCCTGAAGTTGGTCGAAATAGAAGCTTCTAGTAGGAGAAAAAGTCTGTAAAAATGGCAATTTTGGTCGCATCGAGGCTTTAAAAAGTAGTTATTCAACATGAGGCACAATTCAAATGACATTTTTAATCAATTTTTCTAAAGTCCAAAAATCAATTTTCTGATGAAAAATGATGACCCGTGACCTGTTGAACTTTCTCCAGATGGTCAGAAATGGTAATTTTTTAATGTTTAATTTTTTGACTGTAAATGACTATTGCATATGAATTATCAATTTTGGAACTAAAAGAAGTGTGTTTAGAGTCATTTTAATGCCTGAAATTGGTCGAAATAGAAGCTTCTAGTAGGAGAAAAAGTGTGTAAAAATGGCAATTTTGGTCACATTGAGGCTTTAAAAAGTAGTTATTCAACATGAGGCACAATCCAAATGACATTTTGAATCAATTTTTCTTAAGTCCAAAAATCAATTTTCTGATGAAAAACGATGACCCGTGACCTGTTGAACTTTCTCCAGATGGTCAGAAATGGTAATTTTTTAATGTTTAATTTTTTGACTGTAAATGACTATTGCATATGAATTATCACTTTTGGAACTAAAATAAGTGTGTTTAGAGTCATTTTAATGCCTGAAAATGGTCGAAATAGAAGCTTCTAGTAGGAGAAAAAGTCTATAAAAATGGCAATTTTGGTCACATTGAGGCTTTAAAAAGTAGGTATTCAACATGAGGCACAATCCAAATGACATTTTGAATCAATTTTTCTAAAGTCCAAAAAATCCATTTTCTGATGAAAAACGATGACCCGCGACCTGTCGAAATTTCTCCAGGTGGTCAGAAATGGTAATTTTTTAATGTTTTATTTTTTGACTGTAAATGACTATTGCATGTGAATTATCACTTTTGGAACTAAAATAAGTGTGTTTAGAGTCATTTTAATGCCTGAAATTGTTCGAAATAGAAGCTTCTAGTAGGAGAAAAAGTCTGCAAAAATGGCAATTTTGGTCACATTGAGGCTTTCAAAAGTAGTTATTCAACATGAGGCACAATCCAAATGATATTTTGAATCAATTTTTGTAAAGTCCAAAAAATCCATTTTCTGATGAAAAACGATGACCCGTGACTTGTCGAAATTTCTCCAGATGGTCAGAAATGGTAATTTTTTAATGTTTAATTTTTTGACTGTAAATGAATATTGCATGTTAATTATCACTTTTGGAACTAAAATAAGTGTGTTTAGAGTCATTTTAATGCCTGAAATTGGTCAAAATAGAAGCTTCTAGTAGGAGAAAAAGTCTGTAAAAATGGCAATATTGGTCACATTGAGGCTTTAAAAAGTAGTTATTCAACATGAGGCACAATCCAAATGACATTTTGAATCAATTTTTCGAAAGCCAAAAAAATCCATTTTCTGATGAAAAACGATGACCTGCGACCTGTCGAAATTTCTCCAGATGGTCAGAAATGGTAATTTTTTAATGGTTCATTTTTTGACTGTAAATGACTATTGCATGTGAATTATCACTTTTGGAACTAAAATAAGTGTGTTTAGAGTACCTTTAATGCCTGAAATTGTTTGAAATAGAAGCTTCTAGTAGGAGAAAAAGTCTGTAAAAATGGCAATTTTGGTCACATTGAGGCTTTAAAAAGTAGTTATTCAACATGAGGCACAATCCAAATGACATTTTGAATCAATTTTTCTTAAGTCCAAAAATCAATTTTCTGATGAAAAACGATGACCCGTGACCTGTTGAACTTTCTCCAGATAGTCAGAAATGGTAATTTTTTAATGTTTAATTTTTTGACTGTAAATGACTATTGCATATGAATTATCACTTTTGGAACTAAAATAAGTGTGTTTAGAGTCATTTTAATGCCTGAAAATGGTCGAAATAGAAGCTTCTAGTAGGAGAAAAAGTCTATAAAAATGGCAATTTTGGTCACATTGAGGCTTTAAAAAGTAGTTATTCAACATGAGGCACAATCCAAATGACATTTTGAATCAATTTTTCTAAAGTCCAAAAAATCAATTTTCTGATGAAAAACGATGACCAGTGACCTGTCGAAATTTCTCCAGATGGTCAGAAATGGTAATTTTTTAATGTTTAATTTTTTGACTGTAAATGACTATCTCATGTGAATTATCACTTGTGGAACTAAAATAAGTGTGTTTAGAGTCGTTTTAATGCCTGAAATTAGTCATAATAGAAGCTTCTGAGAAGGAGAAAAAGTCTGTAAAAATGGCAATTTTGGTCACATTGAGGCTTTAAAAAGTAGTTATTTAACATGAGGCACAATCCAAATGATATTTTGAATCAATTTTTCTAGTCGAAAAAAGTAATTTTCTGATGAAAAACGATGACCCGTGACCTGTTGAACTTTCTCCAGATGGTCAGAAATGGTAATTTTTTAATGTTAAATTTTTTGACTGTAAATGACTATTGCATGTGAATTATCACTTTTGGAACTAAAATAAGTGTGTTTAGAGTCATTTTAATGCCTGAAATTGGTCGAAATAGAAGCTTCTAGTAGGAGAAAAAGTCTGTAAAAATGGCAATTTTGGTCACATTGAGGCTTTAAAAAGTAGTTATTCAACATGAGGCACAATCCAAATGACATTTTGAATCAATTTTTCTAAAGTCCAAAAAATCCATTTTCTGATGAAAAACGATGACCCGCGACCTGTCGAAATTTCTCCAGGTGGTCAGAAATGGTAATTTTTTAATGTTTTATTTTTTGACTGTAAATGACTATTGCATGTGAATTATCACTTTTGGAACTAAAATAAGTGTGTTTAGAGTCATTTTAATGCCTGAAATTGTTCGAAATAGAAGCTTCTAGTAGGAGAAAAAGTCTGCAAAAATGGCAATTTTGGTCACATTGAGGCTTTCAAAAGTAGTTATTCAACATGATGCACAATCCAAATGATATTTTGAATCAATTTTTGTAAAGTCCAAAAAATCCATTTTCTGATGAAAAACGATGACCCGTGACCTGTCGAAATTTCTCCAGATGGTCAGAAATGGTAATTTTTTAATGTTTTATTTTTTGACTGTAAATGACTATTGCATGTTAATTATCACTTTTGGAACTAAAATAAGTGTGTTTAGAGTCATTTTAATGCCTGAAATTGGTCAAAATAGAAGCTTCTAGTAGGAGAAAAAGTCTGTAAAATATGGCAATATTGGTCACATTGAGGCTTTAAAAAGTAGTTTTTAACATGAGGCACAATCCAAATTACTTTTTGAATCAATTTTTCGAAAGCCAAAAAAATCCATTTTCTGATGAAAAACGATAACCTGCGACCTGTCGAAATTTCTCCAGATGGTCAGAAATGGTAATTTTTTAATGGTTCATTTTTTGACTGTAAATGACTATTGCATGTGAATTATCACTTTTGGAACTAAAATAAGTGTGTTTAGAGTCCTTTTAATGCCTGAAATTGTTTGAAATAGAAGCTTCTAGTAGGAGAAAAAGTCTGTAAAAATGGCAATTTTGGTCACATTGAGGCTTTAAAAAGTAGTTATTCAACATGAGGCACAATCCAAATGATATTGTGAATCAATTTTTCTAAAGTCCAAAAAATCAATTTTCTGATGAAAAACGATGACCAGTGACCTGTCGAAATTTCTCCAGATGGTCAGAAATGATAATTTTTTAATGTTTAATTTTTTGACTGTAAATGACTATCTCATGTGAATTATCACTTGTGGAACTAAAATAAGTGTGTTTAGAGTCGTTTTAATGCCTGAAATTAGTCATAATAGAAGCTTCTGAGAAGGAGAAAAAGTCTGTAAAAATGGCAATTTTGGTCACATTGAGGCTTTAAAAAGTAGTTATTTAACATGAGGCACAATCCAAATGATATTTTGAATCAATTTTTCTAAAGTCGAAAAAATTAATTTCCTGATGAAAAACGATGACCCGTGACCTGTTGAACTTTCTCCAGATGGTCAGAAATGGTAATTTTTTAATGTTTAATTTTTTGACTGTAAATGACTATTGCATGTGAATTATCACTTTTGGAACTAAAATAAGTGTGTTTAGAGTCATTTTAATGCCTGAAATTGGTCGAAATAGAATCTTCTAGTAGGAGAAAAAGTCTGTAAAAATGGCAATTTTGGTCACATTGAGGCTTTAAAAAGTAGTTATTCAACATGAGGCACAATCCAAATGACATTTTGAATCAATTTTTCTAAAGTCCAAAAAATCCATTTGATGATGAAAAACGATGACCCGCGACCTGTCGAAATTTCTCCAGATGGTCAGAAATGGTAATTTTGTAATGTTTAATTTTTTGACTGTAAATGACTATTGCATGTGAATTATCACTTGTGGAACTAAAATAAGTGTGTTTAGAGTCATTTTAATGCCTGAAGTTGGTCAAAATAGAAGCTTCTAGTAGGAGAAAAAGTCTGTAAAAATGGCAATTTTGGTCACATCGAGGCTTTAAAAAGTAGTTATTCAACATGAGGCACAATTCAAATGACATTTTTAATCAATTTGTCTAAAGTCCAAAAATCAATTTTCTGATGAAAAACGATGACCCGTGACCTGTTGAACTTTCTCCAGATGGTCAGAAATGGTCATTTTTTAATGGTTCATTTTTTGACTGTAAATGACTATTGCATGTGAATTATCACTTTTGGAACTAAAATAAGTGTGTTTAGAGTCATTTTAATGCCTGAAGTTGGTCGAAATAGAAGCTTCTAGTAGGAGAAAAAGTCTGTAAAAATGGCAATTTTGGTTGCATCGAGGCTTTAAAAAGTAGTTATTCAACATGAGGCACAATTCAAATGACATTTTTAATCAATTTTTCTAAAGTCCAAAAATCAATTTTCTGATGAAAAACGATGACCCGTGACCTGTTGAACTTTCTCCAGATGGTCAGAAATGGTAATTTTTTAATGTTTAATTTTTTGACTGTAAATGACTATTGCATATGAATTATCAATTTTGGAACTAAAAGAAGTGTGTTTAGAGTCATTTTAATGCCTGAAATTGGTCGAAATAGAAGCTTCTAGTAGGAGAAAAAGTGTGTAAAATGGCAATTTTGGTCACATTGAGGCTTTAAAAAGTAGTTATTCAACATGAGGCACAATCCAAATGACATTTTGAATCAATTTTTCTGAAGTCCAAAAATCAATTTTCTGATGAAAAACGATGACCCGTGACCTGTTGAACTTTCTCCAGATGGTCAGAAATGGTAATTTTTTAATGTTTAATTTTTTGACTGTAAATGACTATTGCATATGAATTATCACTTTTGGAACTAAAATAAGTGTGTTTAGAGTCATTTTAATACCTGAAAATGGTCGAAATAGAAGCTTCTAGTAGGAGAAAAAGTCTATAAAAATGGCAATTTTGGTCACATTGAGGCTTTAAAAAGTAGTTATTCAACATGAGGCACAATCCAAATGACATTTTGAATCAATTTTTCTAAAGTCCAAAAAATCCATTTTCTGATGAAAAACGATGACCCGCGACCTGTCGAAATTTCTCCAGGTGGTCAGAAATGGTAATTTTTTAATGTTTTATTTTTTGACTGTAAATGACTATTGCATGTGAATTATCACTTTTGGAACTAAAATAAGTGTGTTTAGAGTCATTTTAATGCCTGAAATTGTTCGAAATAGAAGCTTCTAGTAGGAGAAAAAGTCTGCAAAAATGGCAATTTTGGTCACATTGAGACTTTCAAAAGTAGTTATTCAACATGAGGCACAATCCAAATGATATTTTGAATCAATTTTTGTAAAGTCCAAAAAATCCATTTTCTGATGAAAAACGATGACCCGTGACCTGTCGAAATTTCTCCAGGTGGTCAGAAATGGTAATTTTTTAATGTTTAATTTTTTGACTGTAAATGACTATCTCATGTGAATTATCACTTGTGGAACTAAAATAAGTGTGTTTAGAGTCGTTTTAATGCCTGAAATTAGTCATAATAGAAGCTTCTGAGAAGGAGAAAAAGTCTGTAAAAATGGCAATTTTGGTCACATTGAGACTTTCAAAAGTAGTTATTCAACATGAGGCACAATCCAAATGACATTTTGAATCAATTTTTCTGAAGTCCAAAAATCCATTTTCTGATGAAAAACGATGACCCGTGACCTGTTGAACTTTCTCCAGATGGTCAGAAATGGTAATTTTTTAATGTTTAATTTTTTGACTGTAAATGACTATTGCATATGAATTATCACTTTTGGAACTAAAATAAGTGTGTTTAGAGTCATTTTAATGCCTGAAAATGGTCGAAATAGAAGCTTCTAGTAGGAGAAAAAGTCTATAAAAATGGCAATTTTGGTCACATTGAGGCTTTAAAAAGTAGTTATTCAACATGAGGCACAATCCAAATGACATTTTGAATCAATTTTTCTAAAGTCCAAAAAATCCATTTTCTGATGAAAAACGATGACCCGCGACCTGTCGAAATTTCTCCAGGTGGTCAGAAATGGTAATTTTTTAATGTTTTATTTTTTGACTGTAAATGACTATTGCATGTGAATTATCACTTTTGGAACTAAAATAAGTGTGGTTAGAGTCATTTTAATGCCTGAAATTGTTCGAAATAGAAGCTTCTAGTAGGAGAAAAAGTCTGCAAAAATGGCAATTTTGGTCACATTGAGGCTTTCAAAAGTAATTATTCAACATGAGGCACAATCCAAATGATATTTTGAATCAATTTTTGTAAAGTCCAAAAAATCAATTTTCTGATGAAAAACGATGACCCGTGACCTGTTGAACTTTCTCCAGATGGTCAGAAATGGTCATTTTTTAATGGTTCATTTTTTGACTGTAAATGACTATTGCATGTGAATTATCACTTTTGGAACTAAAATAAGTGTGTTTAGAGTCATTTTAATGCCTGAAATTGTTCGAAATAGAAGCTTCTAGTAGGAGAAAAAGTCTGCAAAAATGGCAATTTTGGTCACATTGAGGCTTTCAAAAGTAGTTATTCAACATGATGCACAATCCAAATGATATTTTGAATCAATTTTTGTAAAGTCCAAAAAATCCATTTTCTGATGAAAAACGATGACCCGTGACCTGTCGAAATTTCTCCAGATGGTCAGAAATGGTAATTTTTTAATGTTTAATTTTTTGACTGTAAATGACTATTGCATGTTAATTATCACTTTAGGAACTAAAATAAGTGTGTTTAGAGTCATTTTAATGCCTGAAATTGGTCAAAATAGAAGCTTCTAGTAGGAGAAAAAGTCTGTAAAAATGGCAATATTGGTCACATTGAGGCTTTAAAAAGTAGTTTTTAACATGAGGCACAATCCAAATGACTTTTTGAATCAATTTTTCGAAAGCCAAAAAAATCCATTTTCTGATGAAAAACGATGACCTGCGACCTGTCGAAATTTCTCCAGATGGTCAGAAATGGTAATTTTTTAATGGTTCATTTTTTGACTGTAAATGACTATTGCATGTGAATTATCACTTTTGGAACTAAAATAAGTGTGTTTAGAGTCCTTTTAATGCCTGAAATTGTTTGAAATAGAAGCTTCTAGTAGGAGAAAAAGTCTGTAAAAATGGCAATTTTGGTCACATTGAGGCTTTAAAAAGTAGTTATTCAACATGAGGCACAATCCAAATGATATTGTGAATCAATTTTTCTAAAGTCCAAAAAATCAATTTTCTGATGAAAAACGATGACCAGTGACCTGTCGAAATTTCTCCAGATGGTCAGAAATGATAATTTTTTAATGTTTAATTTTTTGACTGTAAATTACTATCTCATGTGAATTATCACTTGTGGAACTAAAATAAGTGTGTTTAGAGTCGTTTTAATGCCTGAAATTAGTCATAATAGAAGCTTCTGAGAAGGAGAAAAAGTCTGTAAAAATGGCAATTTTGGTCACATTGAGGCTTTAAAAAGTAGTTATTTAACATGAGGCACAATCCAAATGATATTTTGAATCAATTTTTCTAAAGTCGAAAAAATTAATTTCCTGATGAAAAACGATGACCCGTGACCTGTTGAACTTTCTCCAGATGGTCAGAAATGGTAATTTTTTAATGTTTAATTTTTTGACTGTAAATGACTATTGCATGTGAATTATCACTTTTGGAACTAAAATAAGTGTGTTTAGAGTCATTTTAATGCCTGAAATTGGTCGAAATAGAAGCTTCTAGTAGGAGAAAAAGTCTGTAAAAATGGCAATTTTGGTCACATTGAGGCTTTAAAAAGTAGTTATTCAACATGAGGCACAATTCAAATGACATTTTTAATCAATTTGTCTAAAGTCCAAAAATCAATTTTCTGATGAAAAACGATGACCCGTGACCTGTTGAACTTTCTCCAGATGGTCAGAAATGGTCATTTTTTAATGGTTCATTTTTTGACTGTAAATGACTATTGCATGTGAATTATCACTTTTGGAACTAAAATAAGTGTGTTTAGAGTCATTTTAATGCCTGAAGTTGGTCGAAATAGAAGCTTCTAGTAGGAGAAAAAGTCTGTAAAAATGGCAATTTTGGTCGCATCGAGGCTTTAAAAAGTAGTTATTCAACATGAGGCACAATTCAAATGACATTTTTAATCAATTTTTCTAAAGTCCAAAAATCAATTTTCTGATGAAAAATGATGACCCGTGACCTGTTGAACTTTCTCCAGATGGTCAGAAATGGTAATTTTTTAATGTTTAATTTTTTGACTGTAAATGACTATTGCATATGAATTATCAATTTTGGAACTAAAAGAAGTGTGTTTAGAGTCATTTTAATGCCTGAAATTGGTCGAAATAGAAGCTTCTAGTAGGAGAAAAAGTGTGTAAAAATGGCAATTTTGGTCACATTGAGGCTTTAAAAAGTAGTTATTCAACATGAGGCACAATCCAAATGACATTTTGAATCAATTTTTCTTAAGTCCAAAAATCAATTTTCTGATGAAAAACGATGACCCGTGACCTGTTGAACTTTCTCCAGATGGTCAGAAATGGTAATTTTTTAATGTTTAATTTTTTGACTGTAAATGACTATTGCATATGAATTATCACTTTTGGAACTAAAATAAGTGTGTTTAGAGTCATTTTAATGCCTGAAAATGGTCGAAATAGAAGCTTCTAGTAGGAGAAAAAGTCTATAAAAATGGCAATTTTGGTCACATTGAGGCTTTAAAAAGTAGGTATTCAACATGAGGCACAATCCAAATGACATTTTGAATCAATTTTTCTAAAGTCCAAAAAATCCATTTTCTGATGAAAAACGATGACCCGCGACCTGTCGAAATTTCTCCAGGTGGTCAGAAATGGTAATTTTTTAATGTTTTATTTTTTGACTGTAAATGACTATTGCATGTGAATTATCACTTTTGGAACTAAAATAAGTGTGTTTAGAGTCATTTTAATGCCTGAAATTGTTCGAAATAGAAGCTTCTAGTAGGAGAAAAAGTCTGCAAAAATGGCAATTTTGGTCACATTGAGGCTTTCAAAAGTAGTTATTCAACATGAGGCACAATCCAAATGATATTTTGAATCAATTTTTGTAAAGTCCAAAAAATCCATTTTCTGATGAAAAACGATGACCCGTGACTTGTCGAAATTTCTCCAGATGGTCAGAAATGGTAATTTTTTAATGTTTAATTTTTTGACTGTAAATGAATATTGCATGTTAATTATCACTTTTGGAACTAAAATAAGTGTGTTTAGAGTCATTTTAATGCCTGAAATTGGTCAAAATAGAAGCTTCTAGTAGGAGAAAAAGTCTGTAAAAATGGCAATATTGGTCACATTGAGGCTTTAAAAAGTAGTTATTCAACATGAGGCACAATCCAAATGACATTTTGAATCAATTTTTCGAAAGCCAAAAAAATCCATTTTCTGATGAAAAACGATGACCTGCGACCTGTCGAAATTTCTCCAGATGGTCAGAAATGGTAATTTTTTAATGGTTCATTTTTTGACTGTAAATGACTATTGCATGTGAATTATCACTTTTGGAACTAAAATAAGTGTGTTTAGAGTACCTTTAATGCCTGAAATTGTTTGAAATAGAAGCTTCTAGTAGGAGAAAAAGTCTGTAAAAATGGCAATTTTGGTCACATTGAGGCTTTAAAAAGTAGTTATTCAACATGAGGCACAATCCAAATGACATTTTGAATCAATTTTTCTTAAGTCCAAAAATCAATTTTCTGATGAAAAACGATGACCCGTGACCTGTTGAACTTTCTCCAGATGGTCAGAAATGGTAATTTTTTAATGTTTAATTTTTTGACTGTAAATGACTATTGCATATGAATTATCACTTTTGGAACTAAAATAAGTGTGTTTAGAGTCATTTTAATGCCTGAAAATGGTCGAAATAGAAGCTTCTAGTAGGAGAAAAAGTCTATAAAAATGGCAATTTTGGTCACATTGAGGCTTTAAAAAGTAGTTATTCAACATGAGGCACAATCCAAATGACATTTTGAATCAATTTTTCTAAAGTCCAAAAAATCAATTTTCTGATGAAAAACGATGACCAGTGACCTGTCGAAATTTCTCCAGATGGTCAGAAATGGTAATTTTTTAATGTTTAATTTTTTGACTGTAAAGGACTATCTCATGTGAATTATCACTTGTGGAACTAAAATAAGTGTGTTTAGAGTCGTTTTAATGCCTGAAATTAGTCATAATAGAAGCTTCTGAGAAGGAGAAAAAGTCTGTAAAAATGGCAATTTTGGTCACATTGAGGCTTTAAAAAGTAGTTATTTAACATGAGGCACAATCCAAATGATATTTTGAATCAATTTTTCTAGTCGAAAAAAGTAATTTTCTGATGAAAAACGATGACCCGTGACCTGTTGAACTTTCTCCAGATGGTCAGAAATGGTAATTTTTTAATGTTAAATTTTTTGACTGTAAATGACTATTGCATGTGAATTATCACTTTTGGAACTAAAATAAGTGTGTTTAGAGTCATTTTAATGCCTGAAATTGGTCGAAATAGAAGCTTCTAGTAGGAGAAAAAGTCTGTAAAAATGGCAATTTTGGTCACATTGAGGCTTTAAAAAGTAGTTATTCAACATGAGGCACAATCCAAATGACATTTTGAATCAATTTTTCTAAAGTCCAAAAAATCCATTTTCTGATGAAAAACGATGACCCGCGACCTGTCGAAATTTCTCCAGGTGGTCAGAAATGGTAATTTTTTAATGTTTTATTTTTTGACTGTAAATGACTATTGCATGTGAATTATCACTTTTGGAACTAAAATAAGTGTGTTTAGAGTCATTTTAATGCCTGAAATTGTTCGAAATAGAAGCTTCTAGTAGGAGAAAAAGTCTGCAAAAATGGCAATTTTGGTCACATTGAGGCTTTCAAAAGTAGTTATTCAACATGAGGCACAATCCAAATGATATTTTGAATCAATTTTTGTAAAGTCCAAAAAATCCATTTTCTGATGAAAAACGATGACCCGGGACCTGTCGAAATTTCTCCAGATGGTCAGAAATGGTAATTTTTTAATGTTTAATTTTTTGACTGTAAATGACTATTGCATGTGAATTATCACTTGTGGAACTAAAATAAGTGTGTTTAGAGTCATTTTAATGCCTGAAGTTGGTCAAAATAGAAGCTTCTAGTAGGAGAAAAAGTCTGTAAAAATGGCAATTTTGGTCACATCGAGGCTTTAAAAAGTAGTTATTCAACATGAGGCACAATTCAAATGACTTTTTTAATCAATTTGTCTAAAGTCCAAAAATCAATTTTCTGATGAAAAACGATGACCCGTGACCTGTTGAACTTTCTCCAGATGGTCAGAAATGGTCATTTTTTAATGGTTCATTTTTTGACTGTAAATGACTATTGCATGTGAATTATCACTTTTGGAACTAAAATAAGTGTGTTTAGAGTCCTTTTAATGCCTGAAATTGTTTGAAATAGAAGCTTCTAGTAGGAGAAAAAGTCTGTAAAAATGGCAATTTTGCTCACATTGAGGCTTTAAAAAGTAGTTATTCAACATGAGGCACAATCCAAATGATATTGTGAATCAATTTTTCTAAAGTCCAAAAAATCCATTTTCTGATGAAAAACGATGACCAGTGACCTGTCGAAATTTCTCCAGATGGTCAGAAATGATAATTTTTTAATGTTTAATTTTTTGACTGTAAATGACTATCTCATTTGAATTATCACTTGTGGAACTAAAATAAGTGTGTTTAGAGTCGTTTTAATGCCTGAAATTAGTCATAATAGAAGCTTCTGAGAAGGAGAAAAAGTCTGTAAAAATGGCAATTTTGGTCACATTGAGGCTTTAAAAAGTAGTTATTTAACATGAGGCACAATCCAAATGATATTTTGAATCAATTTTTCTAAAGTCGAAAAAATTAATTTCCTGATGAAAAACGATGACCCGTGACCTGTTGAACTTTCTCCAGATGGTCAGAAATGGTAATTTTTTAATGTTTAATTTTTTGACTGTAAATGACTATTGCATGTGAATTATCACTTTTGGAACTAAAATAAGTGTGTTTAGAGTCCTTTTAATGCCTGAAATTGGTCGAAATAGAATCTTCTAGTAGGAGAAAAAGTCTGTAAAAATGGCAATTTTGGTCACATTGAGGCTTTAAAAAGTAGTTATTCAACATGAGGCACAATCTAAATGACATTTTGAATCAATTTTTCTAAAGTCCAAAAAATCCATTTGATGATGAAAAACGATGACCCGCGACCTGTCGAAATTTCTCCAGATGGTCAGAAATGGTAATTTTGTAATGTTTAATTTTTTGACTGTAAATGACTATTGCATGTGAATTATCACTTGTGGAACTAAAATAAGTGTGTTTAGAGTCATTTTAATGCCTGAAGTTGGTCAAAATAGAAGCTTCTAGTAGGAGAAAAAGTCTGTAAAAATGGCAATTTTGGTCACATCGAGGCTTTAAAAAGTAGTTATTCAACATGAGGCACAATTCAAATGACATTTTTAATCAATTTGTCTAAAGTCCAAAAATCAATTTTCTGATGAAAAACAATGACCCGTGACCTGTTGAACTTTCTCCAGATGGTCAGAAATGGTCATTTTTTAATGGTTCATTTTTTGACTGTAAATGACTATTGCATGTGAATTATCACTTTTGGAACTAAAATAAGTGTGTTTAGAGTCATTTTAATGCCTGAAGTTGGTCGAAATAGAAGCTTCTAGTAGGAGAAAAAGTCCGTAAAAATGGCAATTTTGGTCGCATCGAGGCTTTAAAAAGTAGTTATTCAACATGAGGCACAATTCAAATGACATTTTTAATCAATTTTTCTAAAGTCCAAAAATCAATTTTCTGATGAAAAACGATGACCCGTGACCTGTTGAACTTTCTCCAGATGGTCAGAAATGGTAATTTTTTAATGTTTAATTTTTTGACTGTAAATGACTATTGCATATGAATTATCAATTTTGGAACTAAAAGAAGTGTGTTTAGAGTCATTTTAATGCCTGAAATTGGTCGAAATAGAAGCTTCTAGTAGGAGAAAAAGTGTGTAAAAATGGCAATTTTGGTCACATTGAGGCTTTCAAAAGTAATTATTCAACATGAGGCACAATCCAAATGATATTTTGAATCAATTTTTGTAAAGTCCAAAAAATCAATTTTCTGATGAAAAACGATGACCCGTGACCTGTCGAAATTTCTCCAGATGGTCAGAAATGGTAATTTTGTAATGTTTAATTTTTTGACTGTAAATGACTATTGCATGTGAATTATCACTTGTGGAACTAAAATAAGTGTGTTTAGAGTCATTTTAATGCCTGAAGTTGGTCAAAATAGAAGCTTCTAGTAGGAGAAAAAGTCTGTAAAAATGGCAATTTTGGTCACATCGAGGCTTTAAAAAGTAGTTATTCAACATGAGGCACAATTCAAATGACATTTTTAATCAATTTGTCTAAAGTCCAAAAATCAATTTTCTGATGAAAAACGATGACCCGTGACCTGTTGAACTTTCTCCAGATGGTCAGAAATGGTCATTTTTTAATGGTTCATTTTTTGACTGTAAATGACTATTGCATGTGAATTATCACTTTTGGAACTAAAATAAGTGTGTTTAGAGTCATTTTAATGCCTGAAGTTGGTCGAAATAGAAGCTTCTAGTAGGAGAAAAAGTCTGTAAAAATGGCAATTTTGGTCGCATCGAGGCTTTAAAAAGTAGTTATTCAACATGAGGCACAATTCAAATGACATTTTTAATCAATTTTTCTAAAGTCCAAAAATCAATTTTCTGATGAAAAACGATGACCCGTGACCTGTTGAACTTTCTCCAGATGGTCAGAAATGGTAATTTTTTAATGTTTAATTTTTTGACTGTAAATGACTATTGCATATGAATTATCAATTTTGGAACTAAAAGAAGTGTGTTTAGAGTCATTTTAATGCCTGAAATTGGTCGAAATAGAAGCTTCTAGTAGGAGAAAAAGTGTGTAAAAATGGCAATTTTGGTCACATTGAGGCTTTAAAAAGTAGTTATTCAACATGAGG
Source organism: Triturus cristatus (assembly GCF_964204655.1). NCBI lineage: Eukaryota > Metazoa > Chordata > Amphibia > Caudata > Salamandridae > Triturus > Triturus cristatus. The sequence continues at coordinate 137,240,093 of NC_140588.1, forward strand.
CACAATCCAAATGACATTTTGAATCAATTTTTCTGAAGTCCAAAAATCAATTTTCTGATGAAAAACGATGACCCGTGACCTGTTGAACTTTCTCCAGATGGTCAGAAATGGTAATTTTTTAATGTTTAATTTTTTGACTGTAAATGACTATTGCATATGAATTATCACTTTTGGAACTAAAATAAGTGTGTTTAGAGTCATTTTAATGCCTGAAAATGGTCGAAATAGAAGCTTCTAGTAGGAGAAAAAGTCTATAAAAATGGCAATTTTGGTCACATTGAGGCTTTAAAAAGTAGTTATTCAACATGAGGCACAATCCAAATGACATTTTGAATCAATTTTTCTAAAGTCCAAAAAATCCATTTTCTGATGAAAAACGATGACCCGCGACCTGTCGAAATTTCTCCAGGTGGTCAGAAATGGTAATTTTTTAATGTTTTATTTTTTGACTGTAAATGACTATTGCATGTGAATTATCACTTTTGGAACTAAAATAAGTGTGTTTAGAGTCATTTTAATGCCTGAAATTGTTCGAAATAGAAGCTTCTAGTAGGAGAAAAAGTCTGCAAAAATGGCAATTTTGGTCACATTGAGACTTTCAAAAGTAGTTATTCAACATGAGGCACAATCCAAATGATATTTTGAATCAATTTTTGTAAAGTCCAAAAAATCCATTTTCTGATGAAAAACGATGACCCGTGACCTGTCGAAATTTCTCCAGATGGTCAGAAATGGTAATTTTTTAATGTTTAATTTTTTGACTGTAAATGACTATTGCATGTTAATTATCACTTTTGGAACTAAAATAAGTGTGTTTAGAGTCATTTTAATGCCTGAAATTGGTCAAAATAGAAGCTTCTAGTAGGAGAAAAAGTCTGTAAAAATGGCAATATTGGTCACATTGAGGCTTTAAAAAGTAGTTATTCAACATGAGGCACAATCCAAATGACATTTTGAATCAATTTTTCTGAAGTCCAAAAATCAATTTTCTGATGAAAAACGATGACCCGTGACCTGTTGAACTTTCTCCAGATGGTCAGAAATGGTAATTTTTTAATGTTTAATTTTTTGACTGTAAATGACTATTGCATATGAATTATCACTTTTGGAACTAAAATAAGTGTGTTTAGAGTCATTTTAATGCCTGAAAATGGTCGAAATAGAAGCTTCTAGTAGGAGAAAAAGTTTATAAAAATGGCAATTTTGGTCACATTGAGGCTTTAAAAAGTAGTTATTCAACATGAGGCACAATCCAAATGACATTTTGAATCAATTTTTCTAAAGTCCAAAAAATCCATTTTCTGATGAAAAACGATGACCCGCGACCTGTCGAAATTTCTCCAGGTGGTCAGAAATGGTAATTTTTTAATGTTTTATTTTTTGACTGTAAATGACTATTGCATGTGAATTATCACTTTTGGAACTAAAATAAGTGTGTTTAGAGTCATTTTAATGCCTGAAATTGTTCGAAATAGAAGCTTCTAGTAGGAGAAAAAGTCTGCAAAAATGGCAATTTTGGTCACATTGAGGCTTTCAAAAGTAATTATTCAACATGAGGCACAATCCAAATGATATTTTGAATCAATTTTTGTAAAGTCCAAAAAATCAATTTTCTGATGAAAAACGATGACCCGTGACCTGTTGAACTTTCTCCAGATGGTCAGAAATGGTCATTTTTTAATGGTTCATTTTTTGACTGTAAATGACTATTGCATGTGAATTATCACTTTTGGAACTAAAATAAGTGTGTTTAGAGTCATTTTAATGCCTGAAATTGTTCGAAATAGAAGCTTCTAGTAGGAGAAAAAGTCTGCAAAAATGGCAATTTTGGTCACATTGAGGCTTTCAAAAGTAGTTATTCAACATGATGCACAATCCAAATGATATTTTGAATCAATTTTTGTAAAGTCCAAAAAATCCATTTTCTGATGAAAAACGATGACCCGTGACCTGTCGAAATTTCTCCAGATGGTCAGAAATGGTAATTTTTTAATGTTTAATTTTTTGACTGTAAATGACTATTGCATGTTAATTATCACTTTAGGAACTAAAATAAGTGTGTTTAGAGTCATTTTAATGCCTGAAATTGGTCAAAATAGAAGCTTCTAGTAGGAGAAAAAGTCTGTAAAAATGGCAATATTGGTCACATTGAGGCTTTAAAAAGTAGTTTTTAACATGAGGCACAATCCAAATGACTTTTTGAATCAATTTTTCGAAAGCCAAAAAAATCCATTTTCTGATGAAAAACGATGACCTGCGACCTGTCGAAATTTCTCCAGATGGTCAGAAATGGTAATTTTTTAATGGTTCATTTTTTTACTGTAAATGACTATTGCATGTGAATTATCACTTTTGGAACTAAAATAAGTGTGTTTAGAGTCCTTTTAATGCCTGAAATTGTTTGAAATAGAAGCTTCTAGTAGGAGAAAAAGTCTGTAAAAATGGCAATTTTCGTCACATTGAGGCTTTAAAAAGTAGTTATTCAACATGAGGCACAATCCAAATGATATTGTGAATCAATTTTTCTAAAGTCCAAAAAATCAATTTTCTGATGAAAAACGATGACCAGTGACCTGTCGAAATTTCTCCAGATGGTCAGAAATGATAATTTTTTAATGTTTAATTTTTTGACTGTAAATTACTATCTCATGTGAATTATCACTTGTGGAACTAAAATAAGTGTGTTTAGAGTCGTTTTAATGCCTGAAATTAGTCATAATAGAAGCTTCTGAGAAGGAGAAAAAGTCTGTAAAAATGGCAATTTTGGTCACATTGAGGCTTTAAAAAGTAGTTATTTAACATGAGGCACAATCCAAATGATATTTTGAATCAATTTTTCTAAAGTCGAAAAAATTAATTTCCTGATGAAAAACGATGACCCGTGACCTGTTGAACTTTCTCCAGATGGTCAGAAATGGTAATTTTTTAATGTTTAATTTTTTGACTGTAAATGACTATTGCATGTGAATTATCACTTTTGGAACTAAAATAAGTGTGTTTAGAGTCATTTTAATGCCTGAAATTGGTCGAAATAGAAGCTTCTAGTAGGAGAAAAAGTCTGTAAAAATGGCAATTTTGGTCACATTGAGGCTTTAAAAAGTAGTTATTCAACATGAGGCACAATTCAAATGACATTTTTAATCAATTTGTCTAAAGTCCAAAAATCAATTTTCTGATGAAAAACGATGACCCGTGACCTGTTGAACTTTCTCCAGATGGTCAGAAATGGTCATTTTTTAATGGTTCATTTTTTGACTGTAAATGACTATTGCATGTGAATTATCACTTTTGGAACTAAAATAAGTGTGTTTAGAGTCATTTTAATGCCTGAAGTTGGTCGAAATAGAAGCTTCTAGTAGGAGAAAAAGTCTGTAAAAATGGCAATTTTGGTCGCATCGAGGCTTTAAAAAGTAGTTATTCAACATGAGGCACAATTCAAATGACATTTTTAATCAATTTTTCTAAAGTCCAAAAATCAATTTTCTGATGAAAAATGATGACCCGTGACCTGTTGAACTTTCTCCAGATGGTCAGAAATGGTAATTTTTTAATGTTTAATTTTTTGACTGTAAATGACTATTGCATATGAATTATCAATTTTGGAATAAAAGAAGTGTGTTTAGAGTCATTTTAATGCCTGAAATTGGTCGAAATAGAAGCTTCTAGTAGGAGAAAAAGTGTGTAAAAATGGCAATTTTGGTCACATTGAGGCTTTAAAAAGTAGTTATTCAACATGAGGCACAATCCAAATGACATTTTGAATCAATTTTTCTTAAGTCCAAAAATCAATTTTCTGATGAAAAACGATGACCCGTGACCTGTTGAACTTTCTCCAGATGGTCAGAAATGGTAATTTTTTAATGTTTAATTTTTTGACTGTAAATGACTATTGCATATGAATTATCACTTTTGGAACTAAAATAAGTGTGTTTAGAGTCATTTTAATGCCTGAAAATGGTCGAAATAGAAGCTTCTAGTAGGAGAAAAAGTCTATAAAAATGGCAATTTTGGTCACATTGAGGCTTTAAAAAGTAGGTATTCAACATGAGGCACAATCCAAATGACATTTTGAATCAATTTTTCTAAAGTCCAAAAAATCCATTTTCTGATGAAAAACGATGACCCGCGACCTGTCGAAATTTCTCCAGGTGGTCAGAAATGGTAATTTTTTAATGTTTTATTTTTTGACTGTAAATGACTATTGCATGTGAATTATCACTTTTGGAACTAAAATAAGTGTGTTTAGAGTCATTTTAATGCCTGAAATTGTTCGAAATAGAAGCTTCTAGTAGGAGAAAAAGTCTGCAAAAATGGCAATTTTGGTCACATTGAGGCTTTCAAAAGTAGTTATTCAACATGAGGCACAATCCAAATGATATTTTGAATCAATTTTTGTAAAGTCCAAAAAATCCATTTTCTGATGAAAAACGATGACCCGTGACCTGTCGAAATTTCTCCAGATGGTCAGAAATGGTAATTTTTTAATGTTTAATTTTTTGACTGTAAATGAATATTGCATGTTAATTATCACTTTTGGAACTAAAATAAGTGTGTTTAGAGTCATTTTAATGCCTGAAATTGGTCAAAATAGAAGCTTCTAGTAGGAGAAAAAGTCTGTAAAAATGGCAATATTGGTCACATTGAGGCTTTAAAAAGTAGTTATTCAACATGAGGCACAATCCAAATGACATTTTGAATCAATTTTTCGAAAGCCAAAAAAATCCATTTTCTGATGAAAAACGATGACCTGCGACCTGTCGAAATTTCTCCAGATGGTCAGAAATGGTAATTTTTTAATGGTTCATTTTTTGACTGTAAATGACTATTGCATGTGAATTATCACTTTTGGAACTAAAATAAGTGTGTTTAGAGTACCTTTAATGCCTGAAATTGTTTGAAATAGAAGCTTCTAGTAGGAGAAAAAGTCTGTAAAAATGGCAATTTTGGTCACATTGAGGCTTTAAAAAGTAGTTATTCAACATGAGGCACAATCCAAATGACATTTTGAATTAATTTTTCTTAAGTCCAAAAATCAATTTTCTGATGAAAAACGATGACCCGTGACCTGTTGAACTTTCTCCAGATGGTCAGAAATGGTAATTTTTTAATGTTTAATTTTTTGACTGTAAATGACTATTGCATATGAATTATCACTTTTGGAACTAAAATAAGTGTGTTTAGAGTCATTTTAATGCCTGAAAATGGTCGAAATAGAAGCTTCTAGTAGGAGAAAAAGTCTATAAAAATGGCAATTTTGGTCACATTGAGGCTTTAAAAAGTAGTTATTCAACATGAGGCACAATCCAAATGACATTTTGAATCAATTTTTCTAAAGTCCAAAAAATCAATTTTCTGATGAAAAACGATGACCAGTGACCTGTCGAAATTTCTCCAGATGGTCAGAAATGGTAATTTTTTAATGTTTAATTTTTTGACTGTAAATGACTATCTCATGTGAATTATCACTTGTGGAACTAAAATAAGTGTGTTTAGAGTCGTTTTAATGCCTGAAATTAGTCATAATAGAAGCTTCTGAGAAGGAGAAAAAGTCTGTAAAAATGGCAATTTTGGTCACATTGAGGCTTTAAAAAGTAGTTATTTAACATGAGGCACAATCCAAATGATATTTTGAATCAATTTTTCTAGTCGAAAAAAGTAATTTTCTGATGAAAAACGATGACCCGTGACCTGTTGAACTTTCTCCAGATGGTCAGAAATGGTAATTTTTTAATGTTAAATTTTTTGACTGTAAATGACTATTGCATGTGAATTATCACTTTTGGAACTAAAATAAGTGTGTTTAGAGTCATTTTAATGCCTGAAATTGGTCGAAATAGAAGCTTCTAGTAGGAGAAAAAGTCTGCAAAAATGGCAATTTTGGTCACATTGAGGCTTTCAAAAGTAGTTATTCAACATGAGGCACAATCCAAATGATATTTTGAATCAATTTTTGTAAAGTCCAAAAAATCCATTTTCTGATGAAAAACGATGACCCGTGACCTGTCGAAATTTCTCCAGATGGTCAGAAATGGTAATTTTTTAATGTTTAATTTTTTGACTGTAAATGAATATTGCATGTTAATTATCACTTTTGGAACTAAAATAAGTGTGTTTAGAGTCATTTTAATGCCTGAAATTGGTCAAAATAGAAGCTTCTAGTAGGAGAAAAAGTCTGTAAAAATGGCAATATTGGTCACATTGAGGCTTTAAAAAGTAGTTATTCAACATGAGGCACAATCCAAATGACATTTTGAATCAATTTTTCGAAAGCCAAAAAAATCCATTTTCTGATGAAAAACGATGACCTGCGACCTGTCGAAATTTCTCCAGATGGTCAGAAATGGTAATTTTTTAATGGTTCATTTTTTGACTGTAAATGACTATTGCATGTGAATTATCACTTGTGGAACTAAAATAAGTGTGTTTAGAGTCATTTTAATGCCTGAAGTTGGTCAAAATAGAAGCTTCTAGTAGGAGAAAAAGTCTGTAAAAATGGCAATTTTGGTCACATCGAGGCTTTAAAAAGTAGTTATTCAACATGAGGCACAATTCAAATGACATTTTTAATCAATTTGTCTAAAGTCCAAAAATCAATTTTCTGATGAAAAACAATGACCCGTGACCTGTTGAACTTTCTCCAGATGGTCAGAAATGGTCATTTTTTAATGGTTCATTTTTTGACTGTAAATGACTATTGCATGTGAATTATCACTTTTGGAACTAAAATAAGTGTGTTTAGAGTCATTTTAATGCCTGAAGTTGGTCGAAATAGAAGCTTCTAGTAGGAGAAAAAGTCTGTAAAAATGGCAATTTTGGTCGCATCGAGGCTTTAAAAAGTAGTTATTCAACATGAGGCACAATTCAAATGACATTTTTAATCAATTTTTCTAAAGTCCAAAAATCAATTTTCTGATGAAAAATGATGACCCGTGACCTGTTGAACTTTCTCCAGATGGTCAGAAATGGTAATTTTTTAATGTTTAATTTTTTGACTGTAAATGACTATTGCATATGAATTATCAATTTTGGAACTAAAAGAAGTGTGTTTAGAGTCATTTTAATGCCTGAAATTGGTCGAAATAGAAGCTTCTAGTAGGAGAAAAAGTGTGTAAAAATGGCAATTTTGGTCACATTGAGGCTTTAAAAAGTAGTTATTCAACATGAGGCACAATCCAAATGACATTTTGAATCAATTTTTCTTAAGTCCAAAAATCAATTTTCTGATGAAAAACGATGACCCGTGACCTGTTGAACTTTCTCCAGATGGTCAGAAATGGTAATTTTTTAATGTTTAATTTTTTGACTGTAAATGACTATTGCATATGAATTATCACTTTTGGAACTAAAATAAGTGTGTTTAGAGTCATTTTAATGCCTGAAAATGGTCGAAATAGAAGCTTCTAGTAGGAGAAAAAGTCTATAAAAATGGCAATTTTGGTCACATTGAGGCTTTAAAAAGTAGGTATTCAACATGAGGCACAATCCAAATGACATTTTGAATCAATTTTTCTAAAGTCCAAAAAATCCATTTTCTGATGAAAAACGATGACCCGCGACCTGTCGAAATTTCTCCAGGTGGTCAGAAATGGTAATTTTTTAATGTTTTATTTTTTGACTGTAAATGACTATTGCATGTGAATTATCACTTTTGGAACTAAAATAAGTGTGTTTAGAGTCATTTTAATGCCTGAAATTGTTCGAAATAGAAGCTTCTAGTAGGAGAAAAAGTCTGCAAAAATGGCAATTTTGGTCACATTGAGGCTTTCAAAAGTAGTTATTCAACATGAGGCACAATCCAAATGATATTTTGAATCAATTTTTGTAAAGTCCAAAAAATCCATTTTCTGATGAAAAACGATGACCCGTGACCTGTCGAAATTTCTCCAGATGGTCAGAAATGGTAATTTTTTAATGTTTAATTTTTTGACTGTAAATTAATATTGCATGTTAATTATCACTTTTGGAACTAAAATAAGTGTGTTTAGAGTCATTTTAATGCCTGAAATTGGTCAAAATAGAAGCTTCTAGTAGGAGAAAAAGTCTGTAAAAATGGCAATATTGGTCACATTGAGGCTTTAAAAAGTAGTTATTCAACATGAGGCACAATCCAAATGACATTTTGAATCAATTTTTCGAAAGCCAAAAAAATCCATTTTCTGATGAAAAACGATGACCTGCGACCTGTCGAAATTTCTCCAGATGGTCAGAAATGGTAATTTTTTAATGGTTCATTTTTTGACTGTAAATGACTATTGCATGTGAATTATCACTTTTGGAACTAAAATAAGTGTGTTTAGAGTACCTTTAATGCCTGAAATTGTTTGAAATAGAAGCTTCTAGTAGGAGAAAAAGTCTGTAAAAATGGCAATTTTGGTCACATTGAGGCTTTAAAAAGTAGTTATTCAACATGAGGCACAATCCAAATGACATTTTGAATCAATTTTTCTTAAGTCCAAAAATCAATTTTCTGATGAAAAACGATGACCCGTGACCTGTTGAACTTTCTCCAGATGGTCAGAAATGGTAATTTTTTAATGTTTAATTTTTTGACTGTAAATGACTATTGCATATGAATTATCACTTTTGGAACTAAAATAAGTGTGTTTAGAGTCATTTTAATGCCTGAAAATGGTCGAAATAGAAGCTTCTAGTAGGAGAAAAAGTCTATAAAAATGGCAATTTTGGTCACATTGAGGCTTTAAAAAGTAGTTATTCAACATGAGGCACAATCCAAATGACATTTTGAATCAATTTTTCTAAAGTCCAAAAAATCAATTTTCTGATGAAAAACGATGACCAGTGACCTGTCGAAATTTCTCCAGATGGTCAGAAATGGTAATTTTTTAATGTTTAATTTTTTGACTGTAAATGACTATCTCATGTGAATTATCACTTGTGGAACTAAAATAAGTGTGTTTAGAGTCGTTTTAATGCCTGAAATTAGTCATAATAGAAGCTTCTGAGAAGGAGAAAAAGTCTGTAAAAATGGCAATTTTGGTCACATTGAGGCTTTAAAAAGTAGTTATTTAACATGAGGCACAATCCAAATGATATTTTGAATCAATTTTTCTAGTCGAAAAAAGTAATTTTCTGATGAAAAACGATGACCCGTGACCTGTTGAACTTTCTCCAGATGGTCAGAAATGGTAATTTTTTAATGTTAAATTTTTTGACTGTAAATGACTATTGCATGTGAATTATCACTTTTGGAACTAAAATAAGTGTGTTTAGAGTCATTTTAATGCCTGAAATTGGTCGAAATAGAAGCTTCTAGTAGGAGAAAAAGTCTGTAAAAATGGCAATTTTGGTCACATTGAGGCTTTAAAAAGTAGTTATTCAACATGAGGCACAATCCAAATGACATTTTGAATCAATTTTTCTAAAGTCCAAAAAATCCATTTTCTGATGAAAAACGATGACCCGCGACCTGTCGAAATTTCTCCAGGTGGTCAGAAATGGTAATTTTTTAATGTTTTATTTTTTGACTGTAAATGACTATTGCATGTGAATTATCACTTTTGGAACTAAAATAAGTGTGTTTAGAGTCATTTTAATGCCTGAAATTGTTCGAAATAGAAGCTTCTAGTAGGAGAAAAAGTCTGCAAAAATGGCAATTTTGGTCACATTGAGGCTTTCAAAAGTAGTTATTCAACATGAGGCACAATCCAAATGATATTTTGAATCAATTTTTGTAAAGTCCAAAAAATCCATTTTCTGATGAAAAACGATGACCCGGGACCTGTCGAAATTTCTCCAGATGGTCAGAAATGGTAATTTTTTAATGTTTAATTTTTTGACTGTAAATGACTATTGCATGTGAATTATCACTTGTGGAACTAAAATAAGTGTGTTTAGAGTCATTTTAATGCCTGAAGTTGGTCAAAATAGAAGCTTCTAGTAGGAGAAAAAGTCTGTAAAAATGGCAATTTTGGTCACATCGAGGCTTTAAAAAGTAGTTATTCAACATGAGGCACAATTCAAATGACTTTTTTAATCAATTTGTCTAAAGTCCAAAAATCAATTTTCTGATGAAAAACGATGACCCGTGACCTGTTGAACTTTCTCCAGATGGTCAGAAATGGTCATTTTTTAATGGTTCATTTTTTGACTGTAAATGACTATTGCATGTGAATTATCACTTTTGGAACTAAAATAAGTGTGTTTAGAGTCCTTTTAATGCCTGAAATTGTTTGAAATAGAAGCTTCTAGTAGGAGAAAAAGTCTGTAAAAATGGCAATTTTGCTCACATTGAGGCTTTAAAAAGTAGTTATTCAACATGAGGCACAATCCAAATGATATTGTGAATCAATTTTTCTAAAGTCCAAAAAATCCATTTTCTGATGAAAAACGATGACCAGTGACCTGTCGAAATTTCTCCAGATGGTCAGAAATGATAATTTTTTAATGTTTAATTTTTTGACTGTAAATGACTATCTCATTTGAATTATCACTTGTGGAACTAAAATAGGTGTGTTTAGAGTCGTTTTAATGCCTGAAATTAGTCATAATAGAAGCTTCTGAGAAGGAGAAAAAGTCTGTAAAAATGGCAATTTTGGTCACATTGAGGCTTTAAAAAGTAGTTATTTAACATGAGGCACAATCCAAATGATATTTTGAATCAATTTTTCTAAAGTCGAAAAAATTAATTTCCTGATGAAAAACGATGACCCGTGACCTGTTGAACTTTCTCCAGATGGTCAGAAATGGTAATTTTTTAATGTTTAATTTTTTGACTGTAAATGACTATTGCATGTGAATTATCACTTTTGGAACTAAAATAAGTGTGTTTAGAGTCCTTTTAATGCCTGAAATTGGTCGAAATAGAATCTTCTAGTAGGAGAAAAAGTCTGTAAAAATGGCAATTTTGGTCACATTGAGGCTTTAAAAAGTAGTTATTCAACATGAGGCACAATCCAAATGACATTTTGAATCAATTTTTCTAAAGTCCAAAAAATCCATTTGATGATGAAAAACGATGACCCGCGACCTGTCGAAATTTCTCCAGATGGTCAGAAATGGTAATTTTGTAATGTTTAATTTTTTGACTGTAAATGACTATTGCATGTGAATTATCACTTGTGGAACTAAAATAAGTGTGTTTAGAGTCATTTTAATGCCTGAAGTTGGTCAAAATAGAAGCTTCTAGTAGGAGAAAAAGTCTGTAAAAATGGCAATTTTGGTCACATCGAGGCTTTAAAAAGTAGTTATTCAACATGAGGCACAATTCAAATGACATTTTTAATCAATTTGTCTAAAGTCCAAAAATCAATTTTCTGATGAAAAACAATGACCCGTGACCTGTTGAACTTTCTCCAGATGGTCAGAAATGGTCATTTTTTAATGGTTCATTTTTTGACTGTAAATGACTATTGCATGTGAATTATCACTTTTGGAACTAAAATAAGTGTGTTTAGAGTCATTTTAATGCCTGAAGTTGGTCGAAATAGAAGCTTCTAGTAGGAGAAAAAGTCTGTAAAAATGGCAATTTTGGTCGCATCGAGGCTTTAAAAAGTAGTTATTCAACATGAGGCACAATTCAAATGACATTTTTAATCAATTTTTCTAAAGTCCAAAAATCAATTTTCTGATGAAAAACGATGACCCGTGACCTGTTGAACTTTCTCCAGATGGTCAGAAATGGTAATTTTTTAATGTTTAATTTTTTGACTGTAAATGACTATTGCATATGAATTATCAATTTTGGAACTAAAAGAAGTGTGTTTAGAGTCATTTTAATGCCTGAAATTGGTCGAAATAGAAGCTTCTAGTAGGAGAAAAAGTGTGTAAAAATGGCAATTTTGGTCACATTGAGGCTTTCAAAAGTAATTATTCAACATGAGGCACAATCCAAATGATATTTTGAATCAATTTTTGTAAAGTCCAAAAAATCAATTTTCTGATGAAAAACGATGACCCGTGACCTGTCGAAATTTCTCCAGATGGTCAGAAATGGTAATTTTGTAATGTTTAATTTTTTGACTGTAAATGACTATTGCATGTGAATTATCACTTGTGGAACTAAAATAAGTGTGTTTAGAGTCATTTTAATGCCTGAAGTTGGTCAAAATAGAAGCTTCTAGTAGGAGAAAAAGTCTGTAAAAATGGCAATTTTGGTCACATCGAGGCTTTAAAAAGTAGTTATTCAACATGAGGCACAATTCAAATGACATTTTTAATCAATTTGTCTAAAGTCCAAAAATCAATTTTCTGATGAAAAACGATGACCCGTGACCTGTTGAACTTTCTCCAGATGGTCAGAAATGGTCATTTTTTAATGGTTCATTTTTTGACTGTAAATGACTATTGCATGTGAATTATCACTTTTGGAACTAAAATAAGTGTGTTTAGAGTCATTTTAATGCCTGAAGTTGGTCGAAATAGAAGCTTCTAGTAGGAGAAAAAGTCTGTAAAAATGGCAATTTTGGTCGCATCGAGGCTTTAAAAAGTAGTTATTCAACATGAGGCACAATTCAAATGACATTTTTAATCAATTTTTCTAAAGTCCAAAAATCAATTTTCTGATGAAAAACGATGACCCGTGACCTGTTGAACTTTCTCCAGATGGTCAGAAATGGTAATTTTTTAATGTTTAATTTTTTGACTGTAAATGACTATTGCATATGAATTATCAATTTTGGAACTAAAAGAAGTGTGTTTAGAGTCATTTTAATGCCTGAAATTGGTCGAAATAGAAGCTTCTAGTAGGAGAAAAAGTGTGTAAAAATGGCAATTTTGGTCACATTGAGGCTTTAAAAAGTAGTTATTCAACATGAGGCACAATCCAAATGACATTTTGAATCAATTTTTCTGAAGTCCAAAAATCAATTTTCTGATGAAAAACGATGACCCGTGACCTGTTGAACTTTCTCCAGATGGTCAGAAATGGTAATTTTTTAATGTTTAATTTTTTGACTGTAAATGACTATTGCATATGAATTATCACTTTTGGAACTAAAATAAGTGTGTTTAGAGTCATTTTAATGCCTGAAAATGGTCGAAATAGAAGCTTCTAGTAGGAGAAAAAGTCTATAAAAATGGCAATTTTGGTCACATTGAGGCTTTAAAAAGTAGTTATTCAACATGAGGCACAATCCAAATGACATTTTGAATCAATTTTTCTAAAGTCCAAAAAATCCATTTTCTGATGAAAAACGATGACCCGCGACCTGTCGAAATTTCTCCAGGTGGTCAGAAATGGTAATTTTTTAATGTTTTATTTTTTGACTGTAAATGACTATTGCATGTGAATTATCACTTTTGGAACTAAAATAAGTGTGTTTAGAGTCATTTTAATGCCTGAAATTGTTCGAAATAGAAGCTTCTAGTAGGAGAAAAAGTCTGCAAAAATGGCAATTTTGGTCACATTGAGACTTTCAAAAGTAGTTATTCAACATGAGGCACAATCCAAATGATATTTTGAATCAATTTTTGTAAAGTCCAAAAAATCCATTTTCTGATGAAAAACGATGACCCGTGACCTGTCGAAATTTCTCCAGATGGTCAGAAATGGTAATTTTTTAATGTTTAATTTTTTGACTGTAAATGACTATTGCATGTTAATTATCACTTTTGGAACTAAAATAAGTGTGTTTAGAGTCATTTTAATGCCTGAAATTGGTCAAAATAGAAGCTTCTAGTAGGAGAAAAAGTCTGTAAAAATGGCAATATTGGTCACATTGAGGCTTTAAAAAGTAGTTATTCAACATGAGGCACAATCCAAATGACATTTTGAATCAATTTTTCTGAAGTCCAAAAATCAATTTTCTGATGAAAAACGATGACCCGTGACCTGTTGAACTTTCTCCAGATGGTCAGAAATGGTAATTTTTTAATGTTTAATTTTTTGACTGTAAATGACTATTGCATATGAATTATCACTTTTGGAACTAAAATAAGTGTGTTTAGAGTCATTTTAATGCCTGAAAATGGTCGAAATAGAAGCTTCTAGTAGGAGAAAAAGTCTATAAAAATGGCAATTTTGGTCACATTGAGGCTTTAAAAAGTAGTTATTCAACATGAGGCACAATCCAAATGACATTTTGAATCAATTTTTCTAAAGTCCAAAAAATCCATTTTCTGATGAAAAACGATGACCCGCGACCTGTCGAAATTTCTCCAGGTGGTCAGAAATGGTAATTTTTTAATGTTTTATTTTTTGACTGTAAATGACTATTGCATGTGAATTATCACTTTTGGAACTAAAATAAGTGTGTTTAGAGTCATTTTAATGCCTGAAATTGTTCGAAATAGAAGCTTCTAGTAGGAGAAAAAGTCTGCAAAAATGGCAATTTTGGTCACATTGAGGCTTTCAAAAGTAATTATTCAACGTGAGGCACAATCCAAATGATATTTTGAATCAATTTTTGTAAAGTCCAAAAAATCAATTTTCTGATGAAAAACGATGACCCGTGACCTGTTGAACTTTCTCCAGATGGTCAGAAATGGTCATTTTTTAATGGTTCATTTTTTGACTGTAAATGACTATTGCATGTGAATTATCACTTTTGGAACTAAAATAAGTGTGTTTAGAGTCATTTTAATGCCTGAAATTGTTCGAAATAGAAGCTTCTAGTAGGAGAAAAAGTCTGCAAAAATGGCAATTTTGGTCACATTGAGGCTTTCAAAAGTAGTTATTCAACATGATGCACAATCCAAATGATATTTTGAATCAATTTTTGTAAAGTCCAAAAAATCCATTTTCTGATGAAAAACGATGACCCGTGACCTGTCGAAATTTCTCCAGATGGTCAGAAATGGTAATTTTTTAATGTTTAATTTTTTGACTGTAAATGACTATTGCATGTTAATTATCACTTTAGGAACTAAAATAAGTGTGTTTAGAGTCATTTTAATGCCTGAAATTGGTCAAAATAGAAGCTTCTAGTAGGAGAAAAAGTCTGTAAAAATGGCAATATTGGTCACATTGAGGCTTTAAAAAGTAGTTTTTAACATGAGGCACAATCCAAATGACTTTTTGAATCAATTTTTCGAAAGCCAAAAAAATCCATTTTCTGATGAAAAACGATGACCTGCGACCTGTCGAAATTTCTCCAGATGGTCAGAAATGGTAATTTTTTAATGGTTCATTTTTTTACTGTAAATGACTATTGCATGTGAATTATCACTTTTGGAACTAAAATAAGTGTGTTTAGAGTCCTTTTAATGCCTGAAATTGTTTGAAATAGAAGCTTCTAGTAGGAGAAAAAGTCTGTAAAAATGGCAATTTTGGTCACATTGAGGCTTTAAAAAGTAGTTATTCAACATGAGGCACAATCCAAATGATATTGTGAATCAATTTTTCTAAAGTCCAAAAAATCAATTTTCTGATGAAAAACGATGACCAGTGACCTGTCGAAATTTCTCCAGATGGTCAGAAATGATAATTTTTTAATGTTTAATTTTTTGACTGTAAATTACTATCTCATGTGAATTATCACTTGTGGAACTAAAATAAGTGTGTTTAGAGTCGTTTTAATGCCTGAAATTAGTCATAATAGAAGCTTCTGAGAAGGAGAAAAAGTCTGTAAAAATGGCAATTTTGGTCACATTGAGGCTTTAAAAAGTAGTTATTTAACATGAGGCACAATCCAAATGATATTTTGAATCAATTTTTCTAAAGTCGAAAAAATTAATTTCCTGATGAAAAACGATGACCCGTGACCTGTTGAACTTTCTCCAGATGGTCAGAAATGGTAATTTTTTAATGTTTAATTTTTTGACTGTAAATGACTATTGCATGTGAATTATCACTTTTGGAACTAAAATAAGTGTGTTTAGAGTCGTTTTAATGCCTGAAATTAGTCATAATAGAAGCTTCTGAGAAGGAGAAAAAGTCTGTAAAAATGGCAATTTTGGTCACATTGAGGCTTTAAAAAGTAGTTATTCAACATGAGGCACAATCCAAATGACATTTTGAATCAATTTTTCTAAAGTCCAAAAAATCCATTTGATGATGAAAAACGATGACCCGCGACCTGTCGAAATTTCTCCAGATGGTCAGAAATGGTAATTTTGTAATGTTTAATTTTTGGACTGTAAATGACTATTGCATGTGAATTATCACTTGTGGAACTAAAATAAGTGTGTTTAGAGTCATTTTAATGCCTGAAGTTGGTCAAAATAGAAGCTTCTAGTAGGAGAAAAAGTCTGTAAAAATGGCAATTTTGGTCACATCGAGGCTTTAAAAAGTAGTTATTCAACATGAGGCACAATTCAAATGACATTTTTAATCAATTTGTCTAAAGTCCAAAAATCAATTTTCTGATGAAAAACGATGACCCGTGACCTGTTGAACTTTCTCCAGATGGTCAGAAATGGTCATTTTTTAATGGTTCATTTTTTGACTGTAAATGACTATTGCATGTGAATTATCACTTTTGGAACTAAAATAAGTGTGTTTAGAGTCATTTTAATGCCTGAAGTTGGTCGAAATAGAAGCTTCTAGTAGGAGAAAAAGTCTGTAAAAATGGCAATTTTGGTCGCATCGAGGCTTTAAAAAGTAGTTATTCAACATGAGGCACAATTCAAATGACATTTTTAATCAATTTTTCTAAAGTCCAAAAATCAATTTTCTGATGAAAAACGATGACCCGTGACCTGTTGAACTTTCTCCAGATGGTCAGAAATGGTAATTTTTTAATGTTTAATTTTTTGACTGTAAATGACTATTGCATATGAATTATCAATTTTGGAACTAAAAGAAGTGTGTTTAGAGTCATTTTAATGCCTGAAATTGGTCGAAATAGAAGCTTCTAGTAGGAGAAAAAGTGTGTAAAAATGGCAATTTTGGTCACATTGAGGCTTTAAAAAGTAGTTATTCAACATGAGGCACAATCCAAATGACATTTTGAATCAATTTTTCTTAAGTCCAAAAATCAATTTTCTGATGAAAAACGATGACCCGTGACCTGTTGAACTTTCTCCAGATGGTCAGAAATGGTAATTTTTTAATGTTTAATTTTTTGACTGTAAATGACTATTGCATATGAATTATCACTTTTGGAACTAAAATAAGTGTGTTTAGAGTCATTTTAATGCCTGAAAATGGTCGAAATAGAAGCTTCTAGTAGGAGAAAAAGTCTATAAAAATGGCAATTTTGGTCACATTGAGGCTTTAAAAAGTAGTTATTCAACATGAGGCACAATCCAAATGACATTTTGAATCAATTTTTCTAAAGTCCAAAAAATCCATTTTCTGATGAAAAACGATGACCCGCGACCTGTCGAAATTTCTCCAGGTGGTCAGAAATGGTAATTTTTTAATGTTTTATTTTTTGACTGTAAATGACTATTGCATGTGAATTATCACTTTTGGAACTAAAATAAGTGTGTTTAGAGTCATTTTAATGCCTGAAATTGTTCGAAATAGAAGCTTCTAGTAGGAGAAAAAGTCTGCAAAAATGGCAATTTTGGTCACATTGAGGCTTTCAAAAGTAGTTATTCAACATGAGGCACAATCCAAATGATATTTTGAATCAATTTTTGTAAAGTCCAAAAAATCCATTTTCTGATGAAAAACGATGACCCGTGACCTGTCGAAATTTCTCCAGATGGTCAGAAATGGTAATTTTTTAATGTTTAATTTTTTGACTGTAAATGAATATTGCATGTTAATTATCACTTTTGGAACTAAAATAAGTGTGTTTAGAGTCATTTTAATGCCTGAAATTGGTCAAAATAGAAGCTTCTAGTAGGAGAAAAAGTCTGTAAAAATGGCAATATTGGTCACATTGAGGCTTTAAAAAGTAGTTATTCAACATGAGGCACAATCCAAATGACATTTTGAATCAATTTTTCGAAAGCCAAAAAAATCCATTTTCTGATGAAAAACGATGACCTGCGACCTGTCGAAATTTCTCCAGATGGTCAGAAATGGTAATTTTTTAATGGTTCATTTTTTGACTGTAAATGACTATTGCATGTGAATTATCACTTTTGGAACTAAAATAAGTGTGTTTAGAGTACCTTTAATGCCTGAAATTGTTTGAAATAGAAGCTTCTAGTAGGAGAAAAAGTCTGTAAAAATGGCAATTTTGGTCACATTGAGGCTTTAAAAAGTAGTTATTCAACATGAGGCACAATCCAAATGATATTGTGAATCAATTTTTCTAAAGTCCAAAAAATCAATTTTCTGATGAAAAACGATGACCAGTGACCTGTCGAAATTTCTCCAGATGGTCAGAAATGGTAATTTTTTAATGTTTAATTTTTTGACTGTAAATGACTATCTCATGTGAATTATCACTTGTGGAACTAAAATAAGTGTGTTTAGAGTCGTTTTAATGCCTGAAATTAGTCATAATAGAAGCTTCTGAGAAGGAGAAAAAGTCTGTAAAAATGGCAATTTTGGTCACATTGAGGCTTTAAAAAGTAGTTATTTAACATGAGGCACAATCCAAATGATATTTTGAATCAATTTTTCTAGTCGAAAAAAGTAATTTTCTGATGAAAAACGATGACCCGTGACCTGTTGAACTTTCTCCAGATGGTCAGAAATGGTAATTTTTTAATGTTAAATTTTTTGACTGTAAATGACTATTGCATGTGAATTATCACTTTTGGAACTAAAATAAGTGTGTTTAGAGTCATTTTAATGCCTGAAATTGGTCGAAATAGAAGCTTCTAGTAGGAGAAAAAGTCTGTAAAAATGGCAATTTTGGTCACATTGAGGCTTTAAAAAGTAGTTATTCAACATGAGGCACAATCCAAATGACATTTTGAATCAATTTTTCTAAAGTCCAAAAAATCCATTTTCTGATGAAAAACGATGACCCGCGACCTGTCGAAATTTCTCCAGGTGGTCAGAAATGGTAATTTTTTAATGTTTTATTTTTTGACTGTAAATGACTATTGCATGTGAATTATCACTTTTGGAACTAAAATAAGTGTGTTTAGAGTCATTTTAATGCCTGAAATTGTTCGAAATAGAAGCTTCTAGTAGGAGAAAAAGTCTGCAAAAATGGCAATTTTGGTCACATTGAGGCTTTCAAAAGTAGTTATTCAACATGAGGCACAATCCAAATGATATTTTGAATCAATTTTTGTAAAGTCCAAAAAATCCATTTTCTGATGAAAAACGATGACCCGGGACCTGTCGAAATTTCTCCAGATGGTCAGAAATGGTAATTTTTTAATGTTTAATTTTTTGACTGTAAATGACTATTGCATGTGAATTATCACTTGTGGAACTAAAATAAGTGTGTTTAGAGTCATTTTAATGCCTGAAGTTGGTCAAAATAGAAGCTTCTAGTAGGAGAAAAAGTCTGTAAAAATGGCAATTTTGGTCACATCGAGGCTTTAAAAAGTAGTTATTCAACATGAGGCACAATTCAAATGACTTTTTTAATCAATTTGTCTAAAGTCCAAAAATCAATTTTCTGATGAAAAACGATGACCCGTGACCTGTTGAACTTTCTCCAGATGGTCAGAAATGGTCATTTTTTAATGGTTCATTTTTTGACTGTAAATGACTATTGCATGTGAATTATCACTTTTGGAACTAAAATAAGTGTGTTTAGAGTCCTTTTAATGCCTGAAATTGTTTGAAATAGAAGCTTCTAGTAGGAGAAAAAGTCTGTAAAAATGGCAATTTTGCTCACATTGAGGCTTTAAAAAGTAGTTATTCAACATGAGGCACAATCCAAATGATATTGTGAATCAATTTTTCTAAAGTCCAAAAAATCCATTTTCTGATGAAAAACGATGACCAGTGACCTGTCGAAATTTCTCCAGATGGTCAGAAATGATAATTTTTTAATGTTTAATTTTTTGACTGTAAATGACTATCTCATTTGAATTATCACTTGTGGAACTAAAATAGGTGTGTTTAGAGTCGTTTTAATGCCTGAAATTAGTCATAATAGAAGCTTCTGAGAAGGAGAAAAAGTCTGTAAAAATGGCAATTTTGGTCACATTGAGGCTTTAAAAAGTAGTTATTTAACATGAGGCACAATCCAAATGATATTTTGAATCAATTTTTCTAAAGTCGAAAAAATTAATTTCCTGATGAAAAACGATGACCCGTGACCTGTTGAACTTTCTCCAGATGGTCAGAAATGGTAATTTTTTAATGTTTAATTTTTTGACTGTAAATGACTATTGCATGTGAATTATCACTTTTGGAACTAAAATAAGTGTGTTTAGAGTCCTTTTAATGCCTGAAATTGGTCGAAATAGAATCTTCTAGTAGGAGAAAAAGTCTGTAAAAATGGCAATTTTGGTCACATTGAGGCTTTAAAAAGTAGTTATTCAACATGAGGCACAATCCAAATGACATTTTGAATCAATTTTTCTAAAGTCCAAAAAATCCATTTGATGATGAAAAACGATGACCCGCGACCTGTCGAAATTTCTCCAGATGGTCAGAAATGGTAATTTTGTAATGTTTAATTTTTTGACTGTAAATGACTATTGCATGTGAATTATCACTTGTGGAACTAAAATAAGTGTGTTTAGAGTCATTTTAATGCCTGAAGTTGGTCAAAATAGAAGCTTCTAGTAGGAGAAAAAGTCTGTAAAAATGGCAATTTTGGTCACATCGAGGCTTTAAAAAGTAGTTATTCAACATGAGGCACAATTCAAATGACATTTTTAATCAATTTGTCTAAAGTCCAAAAATCAATTTTCTGATGAAAAACAATGACCCGTGACCTGTTGAACTTTCTCCAGATGGTCAGAAATGGTCATTTTTTAATGGTTCATTTTTTGACTGTAAATGACTATTGCATGTGAATTATCACTTTTGGAACTAAAATAAGTGTGTTTAGAGTCATTTTAATGCCTGAAGTTGGTCGAAATAGAAGCTTCTAGTAGGAGAAAAAGTCTGTAAAAATGGCAATTTTGGTCGCATCGAGGCTTTAAAAAGTAGTTATTCAACATGAGGCACAATTCAAATGACATTTTTAATCAATTTTTCTAAAGTCCAAAAATCAATTTTCTGATGAAAAACGATGACCCGTGACCTGTTGAACTTTCTCCAGATGGTCAGAAATGGTAATTTTTTAATGTTTAATTTTTTGACTGTAAATGACTATTGCATATGAATTATCAATTTTGGAACTAAAAGAAGTGTGTTTAGAGTCATTTTAATGCCTGAAATTGGTCGAAATAGAAGCTTCTAGTAGGAGAAAAAGTGTGTAAAAATGGCAATTTTGGTCACATTGAGGCTTTCAAAAGTAATTATTCAACATGAGGCACAATCCAAATGATATTTTGAATCAATTTTTGTAAAGTCCAAAAAATCAATTTTCTGATGAAAAACGATGACCCGTGACCTGTCGAAATTTCTCCAGATGGTCAGAAATGGTAATTTTGTAATGTTTAATTTTTTGACTGTAAATGACTATTGCATGTGAATTATCACTTGTGGAACTAAAATAAGTGTGTTTAGAGTCATTTTAATGCCTGAAGTTGGTCAAAATAGAAGCTTCTAGTAGGAGAAAAAGTCTGTAAAAATGGCAATTTTGGTCACATCGAGGCTTTAAAAAGTAGTTATTCAACATGAGGCACAATTCAAATGACATTTTTAATCAATTTGTCTAAAGTCCAAAAATCAATTTTCTGATGAAAAACGATGACCCGTGACCTGTTGAACTTTCTCCAGATGGTCAGAAATGGTCATTTTTTAATGGTTCATTTTTTGACTGTAAATGACTATTGCATGTGAATTATCACTTTTGGAACTAAAATAAGTGTGTTTAGAGTCATTTTAATGCCTGAAGTTGGTCGAAATAGAAGCTTCTAGTAGGAGAAAAAGTCTGTAAAAATGGCAATTTTGGTCGCATCGAGGCTTTAAAAAGTAGTTATTCAACATGAGGCACAATTCAAATGACATTTTTAATCAATTTTTCTAAAGTCCAAAAATCAATTTTCTGATGAAAAACGATGACCCGTGACCTGTTGAACTTTCTCCAGATGGTCAGAAATGGTAATTTTTTAATGTTTAATTTTTTGACTGTAAATGACTATTGCATATGAATTATCAATTTTGGAACTAAAAGAAGTGTGTTTAGAGTCATTTTAATGCCTGAAATTGGTCGAAATAGAAGCTTCTAGTAGGAGAAAAAGTGTGTAAAAATGGCAATTTTGGTCACATTGAGGCTTTAAAAAGTAGTTATTCAACATGAGGCACAATCCAAATGACATTTTGAATCAATTTTTCTGAAGTCCAAAAATCAATTTTCTGATGAAAAACGATGACCCGTGACCTGTTGAACTTTCTCCAGATGGTCAGAAATGGTAATTTTTTAATGTTTAATTTTTTGACTGTAAATGACTATTGCATATGAATTATCACTTTTGGAACTAAAATAAGTGTGTTTAGAGTCATTTTAATGCCTGAAAATGGTCGAAATAGAAGCTTCTAGTAGGAGAAAAAGTCTATAAAAATGGCAATTTTGGTCACATTGAGGCTTTAAAAAGTAGTTATTCAACATGAGGCACAATCCAAATGACATTTTGAATCAATTTTTCTAAAGTCCAAAAAATCCATTTTCTGATGAAAAACGATGACCCGCGACCTGTCGAAATTTCTCCAGGTGGTCAGAAATGGTAATTTTTTAATGTTTTATTTTTTGACTGTAAATGACTATTGCATGTGAATTATCACTTTTGGAACTAAAATAAGTGTGTTTAGAGTCATTTTAATGCCTGAAATTGTTCGAAATAGAAGCTTCTAGTAGGAGAAAAAGTCTGCAAAAATGGCAATTTTGGTCACATTGAGACTTTCAAAAGTAGTTATTCAACATGAGGCACAATCCAAATGATATTTTGAATCAATTTTTGTAAAGTCCAAAAAATCCATTTTCTGATGAAAAACGATGACCCGTGACCTGTCGAAATTTCTCCAGATGGTCAGAAATGGTAATTTTTTAATGTTTAATTTTTTGACTGTAAATGACTATTGCATGTTAATTATCACTTTTGGAACTAAAATAAGTGTGTTTAGAGTCATTTTAATGCCTGAAATTGGTCAAAATAGAAGCTTCTAGTAGGAGAAAAAGTCTGTAAAAATGGCAATATTGGTCACATTGAGGCTTTAAAAAGTAGTTATTCAACATGAGGCACAATCCAAATGACATTTTGAATCAATTTTTCTGAAGTCCAAAAATCAATTTTCTGATGAAAAACGATGACCCGTGACCTGTTGAACTTTCTCCAGATGGTCAGAAATGGTAATTTTTTAATGTTTAATTTTTTGACTGTAAATGACTATTGCATATGAATTATCACTTTTGGAACTAAAATAAGTGTGTTTAGAGTCATTTTAATGCCTGAAAATGGTCGAAATAGAAGCTTCTAGTAGGAGAAAAAGTCTATAAAAATGGCAATTTTGGTCACATTGAGGCTTTAAAAAGTAGTTATTCAACATGAGGCACAATCCAAATGACATTTTGAATCAATTTTTCTAAAGTCCAAAAAATCCATTTTCTGATGAAAAACGATGACCCGCGACCTGTCGAAATTTCTCCAGGTGGTCAGAAATGGTAATTTTTTAATGTTTTATTTTTTGACTGTAAATGACTATTGCATGTGAATTATCACTTTTGGAACTAAAATAAGTGTGTTTAGAGTCATTTTAATGCCTGAAATTGTTCGAAATAGAAGCTTCTAGTAGGAGAAAAAGTCTGCAAAAATGGCAATTTTGGTCACATTGAGGCTTTCAAAAGTAATTATTCAACATGAGGCACAATCCAAATGATATTTTGAATCAATTTTTGTAAAGTCCAAAAAATCAATTTTCTGATGAAAAACGATGACCCGTGACCTGTTGAACTTTCTCCAGATGGTCAGAAATGGTCATTTTTTAATGGTTCATTTTTTGACTGTAAATGACTATTGCATGTGAATTATCACTTTTGGAACTAAAATAAGTGTGTTTAGAGTCATTTTAATGCCTGAAATTGTTCGAAATAGAAGCTTCTAGTAGGAGAAAAAGTCTGCAAAAATGGCAATTTTGGTCACATTGAGGCTTTCAAAAGTAGTTATTCAACATGATGCACAATCCAAATGATATTTTGAATCAATTTTTGTAAAGTCCAAAAAATCCATTTTCTGATGAAAAACGATGACCCGTGACCTGTCGAAATTTCTCCAGATGGTCAGAAATGGTAATTTTTTAATGTTTAATTTTTTGACTGTAAATGACTATTGCATGTTAATTATCACTTTAGGAACTAAAATAAGTGTGTTTAGAGTCATTTTAATGCCTGAAATTGGTAAAAATAGAAGCTTCTAGTAGGAGAAAAAGTCTGTAAAAATGGCAATATTGGTCACATTGAGGCTTTAAAAAGTAGTTTTTAACATGAGGCACAATCCAAATGACTTTTTGAATCAATTTTTCGAAAGCCAAAAAAATCCATTTTCTGATGAAAAACGATGACCTGCGACCTGTCGAAATTTCTCCAGATGGTCAGAAATGGTAATTTTTTAATGGTTCATTTTTTTACTGTAAATGACTATTGCATGTGAATTATCACTTTTGGAACTAAAATAAGTGTGTTTAGAGTCCTTTTAATGCCTGAAATTGTTTGAAATAGAAGCTTCTAGTAGGAGAAAAAGTCTGTAAAAATGGCAATTTTGGTCACATTGAGGCTTTAAAAAGTAGTTATTCAACATGAGGCACAATCCAAATGATATTGTGAATCAATTTTTCTAAAGTCCAAAAAATCAATTTTCTGATGAAAAACGATGACCAGTGACCTGTCGAAATTTCTCCAGATGGTCAGAAATGATAATTTTTTAATGTTTAATTTTTTGACTGTAAATTACTATCTCATGTGAATTATCACTTGTGGAACTAAAATAAGTGTGTTTAGAGTCGTTTTAATGCCTGAAATTAGTCATAATAGAAGCTTCTGAGAAGGAGAAAAAGTCTGTAAAAATGGCAATTTTGGTCACATTGAGGCTTTAAAAAGTAGTTATTTAACATGAGGCACAATCCAAATGATATTTTGAATCAATTTTTCTAAAGTCGAAAAAATTAATTTCCTGATGAAAAACGATGACCCGTGACCTGTTGAACTTTCTCCAGATGGTCAGAAATGGTAATTTTTTAATGTTTAATTTTTTGACTGTAAATGACTATTGCATGTGAATTATCACTTTTGGAACTAAAATAAGTGTGTTTAGAGTCGTTTTAATGCCTGAAATTAGTCATAATAGAAGCTTCTGAGAAGGAGAAAAAGTCTGTAAAAATGGCAATTTTGGTCACATTGAGGCTTTAAAAAGTAGTTATTCAACATGAGGCACAATCCAAATGACATTTTGAATCAATTTTTCTAAAGTCCAAAAAATCCATTTGATGATGAAAAACGATGACCCGCGACCTGTCGAAATTTCTCCAGATGGTCAGAAATGGTAATTTTGTAATGTTTAATTTTTGGACTGTAAATGACTATTGCATGTGAATTATCACTTGTGGAACTAAAATAAGTGTGTTTAGAGTCATTTTAATGCCTGAAGTTGGTCAAAATAGAAGCTTCTAGTAGGAGAAAAAGTCTGTAAAAATGGCAATTTTGGTCACATCGAGGCTTTAAAAAGTAGTTATTCAACATGAGGCACAATTCAAATGACATTTTTAATCAATTTGTCTAAAGTCCAAAAATCAATTTTCTGATGAAAAACAATGACCCGTGACCTGTTGAACTTTCTCCAGATGGTCAGAAATGGTCATTTTTTAATGGTTCATTTTTTGACTGTAAATGACTATTGCATGTGAATTATCACTTTTGGAACTAAAATAAGTGTGTTTAGAGTCATTTTAATGCCTGAAGTTGGTCGAAATAGAAGCTTCTAGTAGGAGAAAAAGTCTGTAAAAATGGCAATTTTGGTCGCATCGAGGCTTTAAAAAGTAGTTATTCAACATGAGGCACAATTCAAATGACATTTTTAATCAATTTTTCTAAAGTCCAAAAATCAATTTTCTGATGAAAAACGATGACCCGTGACCTGTTGAACTTTCTCCAGATGGTCAGAAATGGTAATTTTTTAATGTTTAATTTTTTGACTGTAAATGACTATTGCATATGAATTATCAATTTTGGAACTAAAAGAAGTGTGTTTAGAGTCATTTTAATGCCTGAAATTGGTCGAAATAGAAGCTTCTAGTAGGAGAAAAAGTGTGTAAAAATGGCAATTTTGGTCACATTGAGGCTTTCAAAAGTAATTATTCAACATGAGGCACAATCCAAATGATATTTTGAATCAATTTTTGTAAAGTCCAAAAAATCAATTTTCTGATGAAAAACGATGACCCGTGACCTGTCGAAATTTCTCCAGATGGTCAGAAATGGTAATTTTGTAATGTTTAATTTTTTGACTGTAAATGACTATTGCATGTGAATTATCACTTGTGGAACTAAAATAAGTGTGTTTAGAGTCATTTTAATGCCTGAAGTTGGTCAAAATAGAAGCTTCTAGTAGGAGAAAAAGTCTGTAAAAATGGCAATTTTGGTCACATCGAGGCTTTAAAAAGTAGTTATTCAACATGAGGCACAATTCAAATGACATTTTTAATCAATTTGTCTAAAGTCCAAAAATCAATTTTCTGATGAAAAACGATGACCCGTGACCTGTTGAACTTTCTCCAGATGGTCAGAAATGGTAATTTTTTAATGTTTAATTTTTTGACTGTAAATGACTATTGCATATGAATTATCAATTTTGGAACTAAAAGAAGTGTGTTTAGAGTCATTTTAATGCCTGAAATTGGTCGAAATAGAAGCTTCTAGTAGGAGAAAAAGTGTGTAAAAATGGCAATTTTGGTCACATTGAGGCTTTAAAAAGTAGTTATTCAACATGAGGCACAATCCAAATGACATTTTGAATCAATTTTTCTGAAGTCCAAAAATCAATTTTCTGATGAAAAACGATGACCCGTGACCTGTTGAACTTTCTCCAGATGGTCAGAAATGGTAATTTTTTAATGTTTAATTTTTTGACTGTAAATGACTATTGCATATGAATTATCACTTTTGGAACTAAAATAAGTGTGTTTAGAGTCATTTTAATGCCTGAAAATGGTCGAAATAGAAGCTTCTAGTAGGAGAAAAAGTCTATAAAAATGGCAATTTTGGTCACATTGAGGCTTTAAAAAGTAGTTATTCAACATGAGGCACAATCCAAATGACATTTTGAATCAATTTTTCTAAAGTCCAAAAAATCCATTTTCTGATGAAAAACGATGACCCGCGACCTGTCGAAATTTCTCCAGGTGGTCAGAAATGGTAATTTTTTAATGTTTTATTTTTTGACTGTAAATGACTATTGCATGTGAATTATCACTTTTGGAACTAAAATAAGTGTGTTTAGAGTCATTTTAATGCCTGAAATTGTTCGAAATAGAAGCTTCTAGTAGGAGAAAAAGTCTGCAAAAATGGCAATTTTGGTCACATTGAGACTTTCAAAAGTAGTTATTCAACATGAGGCACAATCCAAATGATATTTTGAATCAATTTTTGTAAAGTCCAAAAAATCCATTTTCTGATGAAAAACGATGACCCGTGACCTGTCGAAATTTCTCCAGTTGGTCAGAAATGGTAATTTTTTAATGTTTAATTTTTTGACTGTAAATGACTATTGCATGTTAATTATCACTTTTGGAACTAAAATAAGTGTGTTTAGAGTCATTTTAATGCCTGAAATTGGTCAAAATAGAAGCTTCTAGTAGGAGAAAAAGTCTGTAAAAATGGCAATATTGGTCACATTGAGGCTTTAAAAAGTAGTTATTCAACATGAGGCACAATCCAAATGACATTTTGAATCAATTTTTCTGAAGTCCAAAAATCAATTTTCTGATGAAAAACGATGACCCGTGACCTGTTGAACTTTCTCCAGATGGTCAGAAATGGTAATTTTTTAATGTTTAATTTTTTGACTGTAAATGACTATTGCATATGAATTATCACTTTTGGAACTAAAATAAGTGTGTTTAGAGTCATTTTAATGCCTGAAAATGGTCGAAATAGAAGCTTCTAGTAGGAGAAAAAGTCTATAAAAATGGCAATTTTGGTCACATTGAGGCTTTAAAAAGTAGTTATTCAACATGAGGCACAATCCAAATGACATTTTGAATCAATTTTTCTAAAGTCCAAAAAATCCATTTTCTGATGAAAAACGATGACCCGCGACCTGTCGAAATTTCTCCAGGTGGTCAGAAATGGTAATTTTTTAATGTTTTATTTTTTGACTGTAAATGACTATTGCATGTGAATTATCACTTTTGGAACTAAAATAAGTGTGTTTAGAGTCATTTTAATGCCTGAAATTGTTCGAAATAGAAGCTTCTAGTAGGAGAAAAAGTCTGCAAAAATGGCAATTTTGGTCACATTGAGGCTTTCAAAAGTAATTATTCAACATGAGGCACAATCCAAATGATATTTTGAATCAATTTTTGTAAAGTCCAAAAAATCAATTTTCTGATGAAAAACGATGACCCGTGACCTGTTGAACTTTCTCCAGATGGTCAGAAATGGTCATTTTTTAATGGTTCATTTTTTGACTGTAAATGACTATTGCATGTGAATTATCACTTTTGGAACTAAAATAAGTGTGTTTAGAGTCATTTTAATGCCTGAAATTGTTCGAAATAGAAGCTTCTAGTAGGAGAAAAAGTCTGCAAAAATGGCAATTTTGGTCACATTGAGGCTTTCAAAAGTAGTTATTCAACATGATGCACAATCCAAATGATATTTTGAATCAATTTTTGTAAAGTCCAAAAAATCCATTTTCTGATGAAAAACGATGACCCGTGACCTGTCGAAATTTCTCCAGATGGTCAGAAATGGTAATTTTTTAATGTTTAATTTTTTGACTGTAAATGACTATTGCATGTTAATTATCACTTTAGGAACTAAAATAAGTGTGTTTAGAGTCATTTTAATGCCTGAAATTGGTCAAAATAGAAGCTTCTAGTAGGAGAAAAAGTCTGTAAAAATGGCAATATTGGTCACATTGAGGCTTTAAAAAGTAGTTTTTAACATGAGGCAAAATCCAAATGACTTTTTGAATCAATTTTTCGAAAGCCAAAAAAATCCATTTTCTGATGAAAAACGATGACCTGCGACCTGTCGAAATTTCTCCAGATGGTCAGAAATGGTAATTTTTTAATGGTTCATTTTTTTACTGTAAATGACTATTGCATGTGAATTATCACTTTTGGAACTAAAATAAGTGTGTTTAGAGTCCTTTTAATGCCTGAAATTGTTTGAAATAGAAGCTTCTAGTAGGAGAAAAAGTCTGTAAAAATGGCAATTTTGGTCACATTGAGGCTTTAAAAAGTAGTTATTCAACATGAGGCACAATCCAAATGATATTGTGAATCAATTTTTCTAAAGTCCAAAAAATCAATTTTCTGATGAAAAACGATGACCAGTGACCTGTCGAAATTTCTCCAGATGGTCAGAAATGATAATTTTTTAATGTTTAATTTTTTGACTGTAAATTACTATCTCATGTGAATTATCACTTGTGGAACTAAAATAAGTGTGTTTAGAGTCGTTTTAATGCCTGAAATTAGTCATAATAGAAGCTTCTGAGAAGGAGAAAAAGTCTGTAAAAATGGCAATTTTGGTCACATTGAGGCTTTAAAAAGTAGTTATTTAACATGAGGCACAATCCAAATGATATTTTGAATCAATTTTTCTAAAGTCGAAAAAATTAATTTCCTGATGAAAAACGATGACCAGTGACCTGTCGAAATTTCTCCAGATGGTCAGAAATGATAATTTTTTAATGTTTAATTTTTTGACTGTAAATGACTATTGCATGTGAATTATCACTTTTGGAACTAAAATAAGTGTGTTTAGAGTCGTTTTAATGCCTGAAATTAGTCATAATAGAAGCTTCTGAGAAGGAGAAAAAGTCTGTAAAAATGGCAATTTTGGTCACATTGAGGCTTTAAAAAGTAGTTATTCAACATGAGGCACAATCCAAATGACATTTTGAATCAATTTTTCTAAAGTCCAAAAAATCCATTTGATGATGAAAAACGATGACCCGCGACCTGTCGAAATTTCTCCAGATGGTCAGAAATGGTAATTTTGTAATGTTTAATTTTTGGACTGTAAATGACTATTGCATGTGAATTATCACTTGTGGAACTAAAATAAGTGTGTTTAGAGTCATTTTAATGCCTGAAGTTGGTCAAAATAGAAGCTTCTAGTAGGAGAAAAAGTCTGTAAAAATGGCAATTTTGGTCACATCGAGGCTTTAAAA
Organism: Triturus cristatus; assembly: GCF_964204655.1. NCBI lineage: Eukaryota > Metazoa > Chordata > Amphibia > Caudata > Salamandridae > Triturus > Triturus cristatus. The sequence goes on from NC_140588.1 coordinate 137,270,306, forward strand.
AGTAGTTATTCAACATGAGGCACAATTCAAATGACATTTTTAATCAATTTGTCTAAAGTCCAAAAATCAATTTTCTGATGAAAAACGATGACCCGTGACCTGTTGAACTTTCTCCAGATGGTCAGAAATGGTCATTTTTTAATGGTTCATTTTTTGACTGTAAATGACTATTGCATGTGAATTATCACTTTTGGAACTAAAATAAGTGTGTTTAGAGTCATTTTAATGCCTGAAGTTGGTCGAAATAGAAGCTTCTAGTAGGAGAAAAAGTCTGTAAAAATGGCAATTTTGGTCGCATCGAGGCTTTAAAAAGTAGTTATTCAACATGAGGCACAATTCAAATGACATTTTTAATCAATTTTTCTAAAGTCCAAAAATCAATTTTCTGATGAAAAACGATGACCCGTGACCTGTTGAACTTTCTCCAGATGGTCAGAAATGGTAATTTTTTAATGTTTAATTTTTTGACTGTAAATGACTATTGCATATGAATTATCAATTTTGGAACTAAAAGAAGTGTGTTTAGAGTCATTTTAATGCCTGAAATTGGTCGAAATAGAAGCTTCTAGTAGGAGAAAAAGTGTGTAAAAATGGCAATTTTGGTCACATTGAGGCTTTAAAAAGTAGTTATTCAACATGAGGCACAATCCAAATGACATTTTGAATCAATTTTTCTTAAGTCCAAAAATCAATTTTCTGATGAAAAACGATGACCCGTGACCTGTTGAACTTTCTCCAGATGGTCAGAAATGGTAATTTTTTAATGTTTAATTTTTTGACTGTAAATGACTATTGCATATGAATTATCACTTTTGGAACTAAAATAAGTGTGTTTAGAGTCATTTTAATGCCTGAAAATGGTCGAAATAGAAGCTTCTAGTAGGAGAAAAAGTCTATAAAAATGGCAATTTTGGTCACATTGAGGCTTTAAAAAGTAGTTATTCAACATGAGGCACAATCCAAATGACATTTTGAATCAATTTTTCTAAAGTCCAAAAAATCCATTTTCTGATGAAAAACGATGACCCGCGACCTGTCGAAATTTCTCCAGGTGGTCAGAAATGGTAATTTTTTAATGTTTTATTTTTTGACTGTAAATGACTATTGCATGTGAATTATCACTTTTGGAACTAAAATAAGTGTGTTTAGAGTCATTTTAATGCCTGAAATTGTTCGAAATAGAAGCTTCTAGTAGGAGAAAAAGTCTGCAAAAATGGCAATTTTGGTCACATTGAGGCTTTCAAAAGTAGTTATTCAACATGAGGCACAATCCAAATGATATTTTGAATCAATTTTTGTAAAGTCCAAAAAATCCATTTTCTGATGAAAAACGATGACCCGTGACCTGTCGAAATTTCTCCAGATGGTCAGAAATGGTAATTTTTTAATGTTTAATTTTTTGACTGTAAATGAATATTGCATGTTAATTATCACTTTTGGAACTAAAATAAGTGTGTTTAGAGTCATTTTAATGCCTGAAATTGGTCAAAATAGAAGCTTCTAGTAGGAGAAAAAGTCTGTAAAAATGGCAATATTGGTCACATTGAGGCTTTAAAAAGTAGTTATTCAACATGAGGCACAATCCAAATGACATTTTGAATCAATTTTTCGAAAGCCAAAAAAATCCATTTTCTGATGAAAAACGATGACCTGCGACCTGTCGAAATTTCTCCAGATGGTCAGAAATGGTAATTTTTTAATGGTTCATTTTTTGACTGTAAATGACTATTGCATGTGAATTATCACTTTTGGAACTAAAATAAGTGTGTTTAGAGTACCTTTAATGCCTGAAATTGTTTGAAATAGAAGCTTCTAGTAGGAGAAAAAGTCTGTAAAAATGGCAATTTTGGTCACATTGAGGCTTTAAAAAGTAGTTATTCAACATGAGGCACAATCCAAATGATATTGTGAATCAATTTTTCTAAAGTCCAAAAAATCAATTTTCTGATGAAAAACGATGACCAGTGACCTGTCGAAATTTCTCCAGATGGTCAGAAATGGTAATTTTTTAATGTTTAATTTTTTGACTGTAAATGACTATCTCATGTGAATTATCACTTGTGGAACTAAAATAAGTGTGTTTAGAGTCGTTTTAATGCCTGAAATTAGTCATAATAGAAGCTTCTGAGAAGGAGAAAAAGTCTGTAAAAATGGCAATTTTGGTCACATTGAGGCTTTAAAAAGTAGTTATTTAACATGAGGCACAATCCAAATGATATTTTGAATCAATTTTTGTAGTCGAAAAAAGTAATTTTCTGATGAAAAACGATGACCCGTGACCTGTTGAACTTTCTCCAGATGGTCAGAAATGGTAATTTTTTAATGTTAAATTTTTTGACTGTAAATGACTATTGCATGTGAATTATCACTTTTGGAACTAAAATAAGTGTGTTTAGAGTCATTTTAATGCCTGAAATTGTTCGAAATAGAAGCTTCTAGTAGGAGAAAAAGTCTGCAAAAATGGCAATTTTGGTCACATTGAGGCTTTCAAAAGTAATTATTCAACATGAGGCACAATCCAAATGATATTTTGAATCAATTTTTGTAAAGTCCAAAAAATCAATTTTCTGATGAAAAACGATGACCCGTGACCTGTTGAACTTTCTCCAGATGGTCAGAAATGGTCATTTTTTAATGGTTCATTTTTTGACTGTAAATGACTATTGCATGTGAATTATCACTTTTGGAACTAAAATAAGTGTGTTTAGAGTCATTTTAATGCCTGAAATTGTTCGAAATAGAAGCTTCTAGTAGGAGAAAAAGTCTGCAAAAATGGCAATTTTGGTCACATTGAGGCTTTCAAAAGTAGTTATTCAACATGATGCACAATCCAAATGATATTTTGAATCAATTTTTGTAAAGTCCAAAAAATCCATTTTCTGATGAAAAACGATGACCCGTGACCTGTCGAAATTTCTCCAGATGGTCAGAAATGGTAATTTTTTAATGTTTAATTTTTTGACTGTAAATGACTATTGCATGTTAATTATCACTTTAGGAACTAAAATAAGTGTGTTTAGAGTCATTTTAATGCCTGAAATTGGTCAAAATAGAAGCTTCTAGTAGGAGAAAAAGTCTGTAAAAATGGCAATATTGGTCACATTGAGGCTTTAAAAAGTAGTTTTTAACATGAGGCACAATCCAAATGACTTTTTGAATCAATTTTTCGAAAGCCAAAAAAATCCATTTTCTGATGAAAAACGATGACCTGCGACCTGTCGAAATTTCTCCAGATGGTCAGAAATGGTAATTTTTTAATGGTTCATTTTTTTACTGTAAATGACTATTGCATGTGAATTATCACTTTTGGAACTAAAATAAGTGTGTTTAGAGTCCTTTTAATGCCTGAAATTGTTTGAAATAGAAGCTTCTAGTAGGAGAAAAAGTCTGTAAAAATGGCAATTTTGGTCACATTGAGGCTTTAAAAAGTAGTTATTCAACATGAGGCACAATCCAAATGATATTGTGAATCAATTTTTCTAAAGTCCAAAAAATCAATTTTCTGATGAAAAACGATGACCAGTGACCTGTCGAAATTTCTCCAGATGGTCAGAAATGATAATTTTTTAATGTTTAATTTTTTGACTGTAAATTACTATCTCATGTGAATTATCACTTGTGGAACTAAAATAAGTGTGTTTAGAGTCGTTTTAATGCCTGAAATTAGTCATAATAGAAGCTTCTGAGAAGGAGAAAAAGTCTGTAAAAATGGCAATTTTGGTCACATTGAGGCTTTAAAAAGTAGTTATTTAACATGAGGCACAATCCAAATGATATTTTGAATCAATTTTTCTAAAGTCGAAAAAATTAATTTCCTGATGAAAAACGATGACCCGTGACCTGTTGAACTTTCTCCAGATGGTCAGAAATGGTAATTTTTTAATGTTTAATTTTTTGACTGTAAATGACTATTGCATGTGAATTATCACTTTTGGAACTAAAATAAGTGTGTTTAGAGTCGTTTTAATGCCTGAAATTAGTCATAATAGAAGCTTCTGAGAAGGAGAAAAAGTCTGTAAAAATGGCAATTTTGGTCACATTGAGGCTTTAAAAAGTAGTTATTCAACATGAGGCACAATCCAAATGACATTTTGAATCAATTTTTCTAAAGTCCAAAAAATCCATTTGATGATGAAAAACGATGACCCGCGACCTGTCGAAATTTCTCCAGATGGTCAGAAATGGTAATTTTGTAATGTTTAATTTTTGGACTGTAAATGACTATTGCATGTGAATTATCACTTGTGGAACTAAAATAAGTGTGTTTAGAGTCATTTTAATGCCTGAAGTTGGTCAAAATAGAAGCTTCTAGTAGGAGAAAAAGTCTGTAAAAATGGCAATTTTGGTCACATCGAGGCTTTAAAAAGTAGTTATTCAACATGAGGCACAATTCAAATGACATTTTTAATCAATTTGTCTAAAGTCCAAAAATCAATTTTCTGATGAAAAACGATGACCCGTGACCTGTTGAACTTTCTCCAGATGGTCAGAAATGGTCATTTTTTAATGGTTCATTTTTTGACTGTAAATGACTATTGCATGTGAATTATCACTTTTGGAACTAAAATAAGTGTGTTTAGAGTCATTTTAATGCCTGAAGTTGGTCGAAATAGAAGCTTCTAGTAGGAGAAAAAGTCTGTAAAAATGGCAATTTTGGTCGCATCGAGGCTTTAAAAAGTAGTTATTCAACATGAGGCACAATTCAAATGACATTTTTAATCAATTTTTCTAAAGTCCAAAAATCAATTTTCTGATGAAAAACGATGACCCGTGACCTGTTGAACTTTCTCCAGATGGTCAGAAATGGTAATTTTTTAATGTTTAATTTTTTGACTGTAAATGACTATTGCATATGAATTATCAATTTTGGAACTAAAAGAAGTGTGTTTAGAGTCATTTTAATGCCTGAAATTGGTCGAAATAGAAGCTTCTAGTAGGAGAAAAAGTGTGTAAAAATGGCAATTTTGGTCACATTGAGGCTTTAAAAAGTAGTTATTCAACATGAGGCACAATCCAAATGACATTTTGAATCAATTTTTCTTAAGTCCAAAAATCAATTTTCTGATGAAAAACGATGACCCGTGACCTGTTGAACTTTCTCCAGATGGTCAGAAATGGTAATTTTTTAATGTTTAATTTTTTGACTGTAAATGACTATTGCATATGAATTATCACTTTTGGAACTAAAATAAGTGTGTTTAGAGTCATTTTAATGCCTGAAAATGGTCGAAATAGAAGCTTCTAGTAGGAGAAAAAGTCTATAAAAATGGCAATTTTGGTCACATTGAGGCTTTAAAAAGTAGTTATTCAACATGAGGCACAATCCAAATGACATTTTGAATCAATTTTTCTAAAGTCCAAAAAATCCATTTTCTGATGAAAAACGATGACCCGCGACCTGTCGAAATTTCTCCAGGTGGTCAGAAATGGTAATTTTTTAATGTTTTATTTTTTGACTGTAAATGACTATTGCATGTGAATTATCACTTTTGGAACTAAAATAAGTGTGTTTAGAGTCATTTTAATGCCTGAAATTGTTCGAAATAGAAGCTTCTAGTAGGAGAAAAAGTCTGCAAAAATGGCAATTTTGGTCACATTGAGGCTTTCAAAAGTAGTTATTCAACATGAGGCACAATCCAAATGATATTTTGAATCAATTTTTGTAAAGTCCAAAAAATCCATTTTCTGATGAAAAACGATGACCCGTGACCTGTCGAAATTTCTCCAGATGGTCAGAAATGGTAATTTTTTAATGTTTAATTTTTTGACTGTAAATGAATATTGCATGTTAATTATCACTTTTGGAACTAAAATAAGTGTGTTTAGAGTCATTTTAATGCCTGAAATTGGTCAAAATAGAAGCTTCTAGTAGGAGAAAAAGTCTGTAAAAATGGCAATATTGGTCACATTGAGGCTTTAAAAAGTAGTTATTCAACATGAGGCACAATCCAAATGACATTTTGAATCAATTTTTCGAAAGCCAAAAAAATCCATTTTCTGATGAAAAACGATGACCTGCGACCTGTCGAAATTTCTCCAGATGGTCAGAAATGGTAATTTTTTAATGGTTCATTTTTTGACTGTAAATGACTATTGCATGTGAATTATCACTTTTGGAACTAAAATAAGTGTGTTTAGAGTACCTTTAATGCCTGAAATTGTTTGAAATAGAAGCTTCTAGTAGGAGAAAAAGTCTGTAAAAATGGCAATTTTGGTCACATTGAGGCTTTAAAAAGTAGTTATTCAACATGAGGCACAATCCAAATGATATTGTGAATCAATTTTTCTAAAGTCCAAAAAATCAATTTTCTGATGAAAAACGATGACCAGTGACCTGTCGAAATTTCTCCAGATGGTCAGAAATGGTAATTTTTTAATGTTTAATTTTTTGACTGTAAATGACTATCTCATGTGAATTATCACTTGTGGAACTAAAATAAGTGTGTTTAGAGTCGTTTTAATGCCTGAAATTAGTCATAATAGAAGCTTCTGAGAAGGAGAAAAAGTCTGTAAAAATGGCAATTTTGGTCACATTGAGGCTTTAAAAAGTAGTTATTTAACATGAGGCACAATCCAAATGATATTTTGAATCAATTTTTGTAGTCGAAAAAAGTAATTTTCTGATGAAAAACGATGACCCGTGACCTGTTGAACTTTCTCCAGATGGTCAGAAATGGTAATTTTTTAATGTTAAATTTTTTGACTGTAAATGACTATTGCATGTGAATTATCACTTTTGGAACTAAAATAAGTGTGTTTAGAGTCATTTTAATGCCTGAAATTGGTCGAAATAGAAGCTTCTAGTAGGAGAAAAAGTCTGTAAAAATGGCAATTTTGGTCACATTGAGGCTTTAAAAAGTAGTTATTCAACATGAGGCACAATCCAAATGACATTTTGAATCAATTTTTCTAAAGTCCAAAAAATCCATTTTCTGATGAAAAACGATGACCCGTGACCTGTCGAAATTTCTCCAGATGGTCAGAAATGATAATTTTTTAATGTTTAATTTTTTGACTGTAAATGACTATCTCATGTGAAATATCACTTGTGGAACTAAAATAAGTGTGTTTAGAGTCGTTTTAATGCCTGAAATTAGTCATAATAGAAGCTTCTGAGAAGGAGAAAAAGTCTGTAAAAATGGCAATTTTGGTCACATTGAGGCTTTAAAAAGTAGTTATTCAACATGAGGCACAATCCAAATGATATTTTGAATCAATTTTTCTAAAGTCCAAAAAATCCATTTTCTGATGAAAAACGATGACCCTTGACCTGTCGAAATTTCTCCAGATGGTCAGAAATGGAAATTTTTTAATGTTTAATTTTTTGACTGTAAATGACTATCGCATGTGAATTATCACTTGTGGAACTAAAATAAGTGTGTTTAGAGTCGTTTTAATGCCTGAAATTAGTCATAATAGAAGCTACTGAGAAGGAGAAAAAGTCTGTAAAAATGGCAATTTTGGTCACATTGAGGCTTTAAAAAGTAGTTATTCAACATGAGGCACAATCCAAATGATATTTTGAATCAATTTTTCTAAAGTCGAAAAAATTAATTTTCTGATGAAAAACGATGACCTGTGACCTGTTGAACTTTCTCCAGATGGTCAGAAATGGTAATTTTTTAATGTTTAATTTTTTGACTGTAAATGACTATTGCATGTGAATTATCACTTTTGGAACTAAAATAAGTGTGTTTAGAGTCATTTTAATGCCTGAAATTGGTCGAAATAGAAGCTTCTAGTAGGAGAAAAAGTCTGTAAAAATGGCAAATTTGGTCACATTGAGGCTTTAAAAAGTAGTTATTCAACATGAGGCACAATCCAAATGACATTTTGAATCAATTTTTCTAAAGTCCAAAAAATCCATTTGATGATGAAAAACGATGACCCGCGACCTGTCGAAATTTCTCCAGATGGTCAGAAATGGTAATTTTTTAATGTTTAAGTTTTTTGACTGTAAATGACTATTGCATGTGAATTATCACTTGTGGAACTAAAAAAAGTGTGTTTAGAGTCATTTTAATGCCTGAAGTTGGTCAAAATAGAAGCTTCTAGTAGGAGAAAAAGTCTGTAAAAATGGCAATTTTGGTCACATCGAGGCTTTAAAAAGTAGTTATTCAACATGAGGCACAATTCAAATGACATTTTTAATCAATTTGTCTAAAGTCCAAAAATCAATTTTCTGATGAAAAACGATGACCCGTGACCTGTTGAACTTTCTCCAGATGGTCAGAAATGGTAATTTTTTAATGTTTTATTTTTTGACTGTAAATGACTATTGAATATGAATTATCACTTTTGGAACTAAAATAAGTGTGTTTAGAGTCATTTTAATGCCTGAAAATGGTCGAAATAGAAGCTTCTAGTAGGAGAAAAAGTCTATAAAAATGGCAATTTGGTCACATTGAGGCTTTAAAAAGTAGTTATTCAACATGAGGCACAATCCAAATGACATTTTGAATCAATTTTTCTAAAGTCCAAAAAATCCATTTTCTGATGAAAAACGATGACCCGCGACCTGTCGAAATTTCTCCAGGTGGTCAGAAATGGTAATTTTTTAATGTTTTATTTTTTGACTGTAAATGACTATTGCATGTGAATTATCACTTTTGGAACTAAAATAAGTGTGTTTAGAGTCATTTTAATGCCTGAAATTGTTCGAAATAGAAGCTTCTAGTAGGAGAAAAAGTCTGCAAAAATGGCAATTTTGGTCACATTGAGGCTTTCAAAAGTAGTTATTCAACATGATGCACAATCCAAATGATATTTTGAATCAATTTTTGTAAAGTCCAAAAAATCCATTTTCTGATGAAAAACGATGACCCGTGACCTGTCGAAATTTCTCCAGATGGTCAGAAATGGTAATTTTTTAATGTTTTATTTTTTGACTGTAAATGACTATTGCATGTTAATTATCACTTTTGGAACTAAAATAAGTGTGTTTAGAGTCATTTTAATGCCTGAAATTGGTCAAAATAGAAGCTTCTAGTAGGAGAAAAAGTCTGTAAAATATGGCAATATTGGTCACATTGAGGCTTTAAAAAGTAGTTTTTAACATGAGGCACAATCCAAATTACTTTTTGAATCAATTTTTCGAAAGCCAAAAAAATCCATTTTCTGATGAAAAACGATAACCTGCGACCTGTCGAAATTTCTCCAGATGGTCAGAAATGGTAATTTTTTAATGGTTCATTTTTTGACTGTAAATGACTATTGCATGTGAATTATCACTTTTGGAACTAAAATAAGTGTGTTTAGAGTCCTTTTAATGCCTGAAATTGTTTGAAATAGAAGCTTCTAGTAGGAGAAAAAGTCTGTAAAAATGGCAATTTTGGTCACATTGAGGCTTTAAAAAGTAGTTATTCAACATGAGGCACAATCCAAATGATATTGTGAATCAATTTTTCTAAAGTCCAAAAAATCAATTTTCTGATGAAAAACGATGACCAGTGACCTGTCGAAATTTCTCCAGATGGTCAGAAATGATAATTTTTTAATGTTTAATTTTTTGACTGTAAATGACTATCTCATGTGAATTATCACTTGTGGAACTAAAATAAGTGTGTTTAGAGTCGTTTTAATGCCTGAAATTAGTCATAATAGAAGCTTCTGAGAAGGAGAAAAAGTCTGTAAAAATGGCAATTTTGGTCACATTGAGGCTTTAAAAAGTAGTTATTTAACATGAGGCACAATCCAAATGATATTTTGAATCAATTTTTCTAAAGTCGAAAAAATTAATTTCCTGATGAAAAACGATGACCCGTGACCTGTTGAACTTTCTCCAGATGGTCAGAAATGGTAATTTTTTAATGTTTAATTTTTTGACTATAAATGACTATTGCATGTGAATTATCACTTTTGGAACTAAAATAAGTGTGTTTAGAGTCATTTTAATGCCTGAAATTGGTCGAAATAGAATCTTCTAGTAGGAGAAAAAGTCTGTAAAAATGGCAATTTTGGTCACATTGAGGCTTTAAAAAGTAGTTATTCAACATGAGGCACAATCCAAATGACATTTTGAATCAATTTTTCTAAAGTCCAAAAAATCCATTTGATGATGAAAAACGATGACCCGCGACCTGTCGAAATTTCTCCAGATGGTCAGAAATGGTAATTTTGTAATGTTTAATTTTTTGACTGTAAATGACTATTGCATGTGAATTATCACTTGTGGAACTAAAATAAGTGTGTTTAGAGTCATTTTAATGCCTGAAGTTGGTCAAAATAGAAGCTTCTAGTAGGAGAAAAAGTCTGTAAAAATGGCAATTTTGGTCACATCGAGGCTTTAAAAAGTAGTTATTCAACATGAGGCACAATTCAAATGACATTTTTAATCAATTTGTCTAAAGTCCAAAAATCAATTTTCTGATGAAAAACGATGACCCGTGACCTGTTGAACTTTCTCCAGATGGTCAGAAATGGTCATTTTTTAATGGTTCATTTTTTGACTGTAAATGACTATTGCATGTGAATTATCACTTTTGGAACTAAAATAAGTGTGTTTAGAGTCATTTTAATGCCTGAAGTTGGTCGAAATAGAAGCTTCTAGTAGGAGAAAAAGTCTGTAAAAATGGCAATTTTGGTCGCATCGAGGCTTTAAAAAGTAGTTATTCAACATGAGGCACAATTCAAATGACATTTTTAATCAATTTTTCTAAAGTCCAAAAATCAATTTTCTGATGAAAAACGATGACCCGTGACCTGTTGAACTTTCTCCAGATGGTCAGAAATGGTAATTTTTTAATGTTTAATTTTTTGACTGTAAATGACTATTGCATATGAATTATCAATTTTGGAACTAAAAGAAGTGTGTTTAGAGTCATTTTAATGCCTGAAATTGGTCGAAATAGAAGCTTCTAGTAGGAGAAAAAGTGTGTAAAAATGGCAATTTTGGTCACATTGAGGCTTTAAAAAGTAGTTATTCAACATGAGGCACAATCCAAATGACATTTTGAATCAATTTTTCTGAAGTCCAAAAATCAATTTTCTGATGAAAAACGATGACCCGTGACCTGTTGAACTTTCTCCAGATGGTCAGAAATGGTAATTTTTTAATGTTTAATTTTTTGACTGTAAATGACTATTGCATATGAATTATCACTTTTGGAACTAAAATAAGTGTGTTTAGAGTCATTTTAATGCCTGAAAATGGTCGAAATAGAAGCTTCTAGTAGGAGAAAAAGTCTATAAAAATGGCAATTTTGGTCACATTGAGGCTTTAAAAAGTAGTTATTCAACATGAGGCACAATCCAAATGACATTTTGAATCAATTTTTCTAAAGTCCAAAAAATCCATTTTCTGATGAAAAACGATGACCCGCGACCTGTCGAAATTTCTCCAGGTGGTCAGAAATGGTAATTTTTTAATGTTTTATTTTTTGACTGTAAATGACTATTGCATGTGAATTATCACTTTTGGAACTAAAATAAGTGTGTTTAGAGTCATTTTAATGCCTGAAATTGTTCGAAATAGAAGCTTCTAGTAGGAGAAAAAGTCTGCAAAAATGGCAATTTTGGTCACATTGAGACTTTCAAAAGTAGTTATTCAACATGAGGCACAATCCAAATGATATTTTGAATCAATTTTTGTAAAGTCCAAAAAATCCATTTTCTGATGAAAAACGATGACCCGTGACCTGTCGAAATTTCTCCAGGTGGTCAGAAATGGTAATTTTTTAATGTTTTATTTTTTGACTGTAAATGACTATTGCATGTGAATTATCACTTTTGGAACTAAAATAAGTGTGTTTAGAGTCATTTTAATGCCTGAAATTGTTCGAAATAGAAGCTTCTAGTAGGAGAAAAAGTCTGCAAAAATGGCAATTTTGGTCACATTGAGACTTTCAAAAGTAGTTATTCAACATGAGGCACAATCCAAATGACATTTTGAATCAATTTTTCTGAAGTCCAAAAATCAATTTTCTGATGAAAAACGATGACCCGTGACCTGTTGAACTTTCTCCAGATGGTCAGAAATGGTAATTTTTTAATGTTTAATTTTTTGACTGTAAATGACTATTGCATATGAATTATCACTTTTGGAACTAAAATAAGTGTGTTTAGAGTCATTTTAATGCCTGAAAATGGTCGAAATAGAAGCTTCTAGTAGGAGAAAAAGTCTATAAAAATGGCAATTTTGGTCACATTGAGGCTTTAAAAAGTAGTTATTCAACATGAGGCACAATCCAAATGACATTTTGAATCAATTTTTCTAAAGTCCAAAAAATGCATTTTCTGATGAAAAACGATGACCCGCGACCTGTCGAAATTTCTCCAGGTGGTCAGAAATGGTAATTTTTTAATGTTTTATTTTTTGACTGTAAATGACTATTGCATGTGAATTATCACTTTTGGAACTAAAATAAGTGTGGTTAGAGTCATTTTAATGCCTGAAATTGTTCGAAATAGAAGCTTCTAGTAGGAGAAAAAGTCTGCAAAAATGGCAATTTTGGTCACATTGAGGCTTTCAAAAGTAATTATTCAACATGAGGCACAATCCAAATGATATTTTGAATCAATTTTTGTAAAGTCCAAAAAATCAATTTTCTGATGAAAAACGATGACCCGTGACCTGTTGAACTTTCTCCAGATGGTCAGAAATGGTCATTTTTTAATGGTTCATTTTTTGACTGTAAATGACTATTGCATGTGAATTATCACTTTTGGAACTAAAATAAGTGTGTTTAGAGTCATTTTAATGCCTGAAATTGTTCGAAATAGAAGCTTCTAGTAGGAGAAAAAGTCTGCAAAAATGGCAATTTTGGTCACATTGAGGCTTTCAAAAGTAGTTATTCAACATGATGCACAATCCAAATGATATTTTGAATCAATTTTTGTAAAGTCCAAAAAATCCATTTTCTGATGAAAAACGATGACCCGTGACCTGTCGAAATTTCTCCAGATGGTCAGAAATGGTAATTTTTTAATGTTTAATTTTTTGACTGTAAATGACTATTGCATGTTAATTATCACTTTAGGAACTAAAATAAGTGTGTTTAGAGTCATTTTAATGCCTGAAATTGGTCAAAATAGAAGCTTCTAGTAGGAGAAAAAGTCTGTAAAAATGGCAATATTGGTCACATTGAGGCTTTAAAAAGTAGTTTTTAACATGAGGCACAATCCAAATGACTTTTTGAATCAATTTTTCGAAAGCCAAAAAAATCCATTTTCTGATGAAAAACGATGACCTGCGACCTGTCGAAATTTCTCCAGATGGTCAGAAATGGTAATTTTTTAATGGTTCATTTTTTGACTGTAAATGACTATTGCATGTGAATTATCACTTTTGGAACTAAAATAAGTGTGTTTAGAGTCCTTTTAATGCCTGAAATTGTTTGAAATAGAGGCTTCTAGTAGGAGAAAAAGTCTGTAAAAATGGCAATTTTGGTCACATTGAGGCTTTAAAAAGTAGTTATTCAACATGAGGCACAATCCAAATGATATTGTGAATCAATTTTTCTAAAGTCCAAAAAATCAATTTTCTGATGAAAAACGATGACCAGTGACCTGTCGAAATTTCTCCAGATGGTCAGAAATGATAATTTTTTAATGTTTAATTTTTTGACTGTAAATTACTATCTCATGTGAATTATCACTTGTGGAACTAAAATAAGTGTGTTTAGAGTCCTTTTAATGCCTGAAATTAGTCATAATAGAAGCTTCTGAGAAGGAGAAAAAGTCTGTAAAAATGGCAATTTTGGTCACATTGAGGCTTTAAAAAGTAGTTATTTAACATGAGGCACAATCCAAATGATATTTTGAATCAATTTTTCTAAAGTCGAAAAAATTAATTTCCTGATGAAAAACGATGACCCGTGACCTGTTGAACTTTCTCCAGATGGTCAGAAATGGTAATTTTTTAATGTTTAATTTTTTGACTGTAAATGACTATTGCATGTGAATTATCACTTTTGGAACTAAAATAAGTGTGTTTAGAGTCATTTTAATGCCTGAAATTGGTCGAAATAGAAGCTTCTAGTAGGAGAAAAAGTCTGTAAAAATGGCAATTTTGGTCACATTGAGGCTTTAAAAAGTAGTTATTCAACATGAGGCACAATCCAAATGACATTTTGAATCAATTTTTCTAAAGTCCAAAAAATCCATTTGATGATGAAAAACGATGACCCGCGACCTGTCGAAATTTCTCCAGATGGTCAGAAATGGTAATTTTGTAATGTTTAATTTTTGGACTGTAAATGACTATTGCATGTGAATTATCACTTGTGGAACTAAAATAAGTGTGTTTAGAGTCATTTTAATGCCTGAAGTTGGTCAAAATAGAAGCTTCTAGTAGGAGAAAAAGTCTGTAAAAATGGCAATTTTGGTCACATCGAGGCTTTAAAAAGTAGTTATTCAACATGAGGCACAATTCAAATGACATTTTTAATCAATTTGTCTAAAGTCCAAAAATCAATTTTCTGATGAAAAACGATGACCCGTGACCTGTTGAACTTTCTCCAGATGGTCAGAAATGGTCATTTTTTAATGGTTCATTTTTTGACTGTAAATGACTATTGCATGTGAATTATCACTTTTGGAACTAAAATAAGTGTGTTTAGAGTCATTTTAATGCCTGAAGTTGGTCGAAATAGAAGCTTCTAGTAGGAGAAAAAGTCTGTAAAAATGGCAATTTTGGTCGCATCGAGGCTTTAAAAAGTAGTTATTCAACATGAGGCACAATTCAAATGACATTTTTAATCAATTTTTCTAAAGTCCAAAAATCAATTTTCTGATGAAAAATGATGACCCGTGACCTGTTGAACTTTCTCCAGATGGTCAGAAATGGTAATTTTTTAATGTTTAATTTTTTGACTGTAAATGACTATTGCATATGAATTATCAATTTTGGAACTAAAAGAAGTGTGTTTAGAGTCATTTTAATGCCTGAAATTGGTCGAAATAGAAGCTTCTAGTAGGAGAAAAAGTGTGTAAAAATGGCAATTTTGGTCACATTGAGGCTTTAAAAAGTAGTTATTCAACATGAGGCACAATCCAAATGACATTTTGAATCAATTTTTCTTAAGTCCAAAAATCAATTTTCTGATGAAAAACGATGACCCGTGACCTGTTGAACTTTCTCCAGATGGTCAGAAATGGTAATTTTTTAATGTTTAATTTTTTGACTGTAAATGACTATTGCATATGAATTATCACTTTTGGAACTAAAATAAGTGTGTTTAGAGTCATTTTAATGCCTGAAAATGGTCGAAATAGAAGCTTCTAGTAGGAGAAAAAGTCTATAAAAATGGCAATTTTGGTCACATTGAGGCTTTAAAAAGTAGGTATTCAACATGAGGCACAATCCAAATGACATTTTGAATCAATTTTTCTAAAGTCCAAAAAATCAATTTTCTGATGAAAAACGATGACCCGCGACCTGTCGAAATTTCTCCAGGTGGTCAGAAATGGTAATTTTTTAATGTTTTATTTTTTGACTGTAAATGACTATTGCATGTGAATTATCACTTTTGGAACTAAAATAAGTGTGTTTAGAGTCATTTTAATGCCTGAAATTGTTCGAAATAGAAGCTTCTAGTAGGAGAAAAAGTCTGCAAAAATGGCAATTTTGGTCACATTGAGGCTTTCAAAAGTAGTTATTCAACATGAGGCACAATCCAAATGATATTTTGAATCAATTTTTGTAAAGTCCAAAAAATCCATTTTCTGATGAAAAACGATGACCCGTGACCTGTCGAAATTTCTCCAGATGGTCAGAAATGGTAATTTTTTAATGTTTAATTTTTTGACTGTAAATGAATATTGCATGTTAATTATCACTTTTGGAACTAAAATAAGTGTGTTTAGAGTCATTTTAATGCCTGAAATTGGTCAAAATAGAAGCTTCTAGTAGGAGAAAAAGTCTGTAAAAATGGCAATATTGGTCACATTGAGGCTTTAAAAAGTAGTTATTCAACATGAGGCACAATCCAAATGACATTTTGAATCAATTTTTCGAAAGCCAAAAAAATCCATTTTCTGATGAAAAACGATGACCTGCGACCTGTCGAAATTTCTCCAGATGGTCAGAAATGGTAATTTTTTAATGGTTCATTTTTTGACTGTAAATGACTATTGCATGTGAATTATCACTTTTGGAACTAAAATAAGTGTGTTTAGAGTACCTTTAATGCCTGAAATTGTTTGAAATAGAAGCTTCTAGTAGGAGAAAAAGTCTGTAAAAATGGCAATTTTGGTCACATTGAGGCTTTAAAAAGTAGTTATTCAACATGAGGCACAATCCAAATGACATTTTGAATCAATTTTTCTTAAGTCCAAAAATCAATTTTCTGATGAAAAACGATGACCCGTGACCTGTTGAACTTTCTCCAGATGGTCAGAAATGGTAATTTTTTAATGTTTAATTTTTTGACTGTAAATGACTATTGCATATGAATTATCACTTTTGGAACTAAAATAAGTGTGTTTAGAGTCATTTTAATGCCTGAAAATGGTCGAAATAGAAGCTTCTAGTAGGAGAAAAAGTCTATAAAAATGGCAATTTTGGTCACATTGAGGCTTTAAAAAGTAGTTATTCAACATGAGGCACAATCCAAATGACATTTTGAATCAATTTTTCTAAAGTCCAAAAAATCAATTTTCTGATGAAAAACGATGACCAGTGACCTGTCGAAATTTCTCCAGATGGTCAGAAATGGTAATTTTTTAATGTTTAATTTTTTGACTGTAAATGACTATCTCATGTGAATTATCACTTGTGGAACTAAAATAAGTGTGTTTAGAGTCGTTTTAATGCCTGAAATTAGTCATAATAGAAGCTTCTGAGAAGGAGAAAAAGTCTGTAAAAAGGGCAATTTTGGTCACATTGAGGCTTTAAAAAGTAGTTATTTAACATGAGGCACAATCCAAATGATATTTTGAATCAATTTTTCTAGTCGAAAAAAGTAATTTTCTGATGAAAAACGATGACCCGTGACCTGTTGAACTTTCTCCAGATGGTCAGAAATGGTAATTTTTTAATGTTAAATTTTTTGACTGTAAATGACTATTGCATGTGAATTATCACTTTTGGAACTAAAATAAGTGTGTTTAGAGTCATTTTAATGCCTGAAATTGGTCGAAATAGAAGCTTCTAGTAGGAGAAAAAGTCTGTAAAAATGGCAATTTTGGTCACATTGAGGCTTAAAAAAGTAGTTATTCAACATGAGGCACAATCCAAATGACATTTTGAATCAATTTTTCTAAAGTCCAAAAAATCCATTTTCTGATGAAAAACGATGACCCGCGACCTGTCGAAATTTCTCCAGGTGGTCAGAAATGGTAATTTTTTAATGTTTTATTTTTTGACTGTAAATGACTATTGCATGTGAATTATCACTTTTGGAACTAAAATAAGTGTGTTTAGAGTCATTTTAATGCCTGAAATTGTTCGAAATAGAAGCTTCTAGTAGGAGAAAAAGTCTGCAAAAATGGCAATTTTGGTCACATTGAGGCTTTCAAAAGTAGTTATTCAACATGAGGCACAATCCAAATGATATTTTGAATCAATTTTTGTAAAGTCCAAAAAATCCATTTTCTGATGAAAAACGATGACCCGGGACCTGTCGAAATTTCTCCAGATGGTCAGAAATGGTAATTTTTTAATGTTTAATTTTTTGACTGTAAATGACTATTGCATGTGAATTATCACTTGTGGAACTAAAATAAGTGTGTTTAGAGTCATTTTAATGCCTGAAGTTGGTCAAAATAGAAGCTTCTAGTAGGAGAAAAAGTCTGTAAAAATGGCAATTTTGGTCACATCGAGGCTTTAAAAAGTAGTTATTCAACATGAGGCACAATTCAAATGACTTTTTTAATCAATTTGTCTAAAGTCCAAAAATCAATTTTCTGATGAAAAACGATGACCCGTGACCTGTTGAACTTTCTCCAGATGGTCAGAAATGGTCATTTTTTAATGGTTCATTTTTTGACTGTAAATGACTATTGCATGTGAATTATCACTTTTGGAACTAAAATAAGTGTGTTTAGAGTCCTTTTAATGCCTGAAATTGTTTGAAACAGAAGCTTCTAGTAGGAGAAAAAGTCTGTAAAAATGGCAATTTTGGTCACATTGAGGCTTTAAAAAGTAGTTATTCAACATGAGGCACAATCCAAATGATATTGTGAATCAATTTTTCTAAAGTCCAAAAAATCAATTTTCTGATGAAAAACGATGACCAGTGACCTGTCGAAATTTCTCCAGATGGTCAGAAATGGTAATTTTTTAATGTTTAATTTTTTGACTGTAAATGACTATCTCATGTGAATTATCACTTGTGGAACTAAAATAAGTGTGTTTAGAGTCGTTTTAATGCCTGAAATTAGTCATAATAGAAGCTTCTGAGAAGGAGAAAAAGTCTGTAAAAATGGCAATTTTGGTCACATTGAGGCTTTAAAAAGTAGTTATTTAACATGAGGCACAATCCAAATGATATTTTGAATCAATTTTTGTAGTCGAAAAAAGTAATTTTCTGATGAAAAACGATGACCCGTGACCTGTTGAACTTTCTCCAGATGGTCAGAAATGGTAATTTTTTAATGTTAAATTTTTTGACTGTAAATGACTATTGCATGTGAATTATCACTTTTGGAACTAAAATAAGTGTGTTTAGAGTCATTTTAATGCCTGAAATTGGTCGAAATAGAAGCTTCTAGTAGGAGAAAAAGTCTGTAAAAATGGCAATTTTGGTCACATTGAGGCTTTAAAAAGTAGTTATTCAACATGAGGCACAATCCAAATGACATTTTGAATCAATTTTTCTAAAGTCCAAAAAATCCATTTTCTGATGAAAAACGATGACCCGTGACCTGTCGAAATTTCTCCAGATGGTCAGAAATGATAATTTTTTAATGTTTAATTTTTTGACTGTAAATGACTATCTCATGTGAAATATCACTTGTGGAACTAAAATAAGTGTGTTTAGAGTCGTTTTAATGCCTGAAATTAGTCATAATAGAAGCTTCTGAGAAGGAGAAAAAGTCTGTAAAAATGGCAATTTTGGTCACATTGAGGCTTTAAAAAGTAGTTATTCAACATGAGGCACAATCCAAATGATATTTTGAATCAATTTTTCTAAAGTCCAAAAAATCCATTTTCTGATGAAAAACGATGACCCTTGACCTGTCGAAATTTCTCCAGATGGTCAGAAATGGAAATTTTTTAATGTTTAATTTTTTGACTGTAAATGACTATCGCATGTGAATTATCACTTGTGGAACTAAAATAAGTGTGTTTAGAGTCGTTTTAATGCCTGAAATTAGTCATAATAGAAGCTACTGAGAAGGAGAAAAAGTCTGTAAAAATGGCAATTTTGGTCACATTGAGGCTTTAAAAAGTAGTTATTCAACATGAGGCACAATCCAAATGATATTTTGAATCAATTTTTCTAAAGTCGAAAAAATTAATTTTCTGATGAAAAACGATGACCTGTGACCTGTTGAACTTTCTCCAGATGGTCAGAAATGGTAATTTTTTAATGTTTAATTTTTTGACTGTAAATGACTATTGCATGTGAATTATCACTTTTGGAACTAAAATAAGTGTGTTTAGAGTCATTTTAATGCCTGAAATTGGTCGAAATAGAAGCTTCTAGTAGGAGAAAAAGTCTGTAAAAATGGCAAATTTGGTCACATTGAGGCTTTAAAAAGTAGTTATTCAACATGAGGCACAATCCAAATGACATTTTGAATCAATTTTTCTAAAGTCCAAAAAATCCATTTGATGATGAAAAACGATGACCCGCGACCTGTCGAAATTTCTCCAGATGGTCAGAAATGGTAATTTTTTAATGTTTAAGTTTTTTGACTGTAAATGACTATTGCATGTGAATTATCACTTGTGGAACTAAAAAAAGTGTGTTTAGAGTCATTTTAATGCCTGAAGTTGGTCAAAATAGAA
Source organism: Triturus cristatus (assembly GCF_964204655.1). Classification (NCBI taxonomy): domain Eukaryota; kingdom Metazoa; phylum Chordata; class Amphibia; order Caudata; family Salamandridae; genus Triturus; species Triturus cristatus. The sequence continues at coordinate 137,290,200 of NC_140588.1, forward strand.
GCTTCTAGTAGGAGAAAAAGTCTGTAAAAATGGCAATTTTGGTCACATCGAGGCTTTAAAAAGTAGTTATTCAACATGAGGCACAATTCAAATGACATTTTTAATCAATTTGTCTAAAGTCCAAAAATCAATTTTCTGATGAAAAACGATGACCCGTGACCTGTTGAACTTTCTCCAGATGGTCAGAAATGGTAATTTTTTAATGTTTTATTTTTTGACTGTAAATGACTATTGAATATGAATTATCACTTTTGGAACTAAAATAAGTGTGTTTAGAGTCATTTTAATGCCTGAAAATGGTCGAAATAGAAGCTTCTAGTAGGAGAAAAAGTCTATAAAAATGGCAATTTGGTCACATTGAGGCTTTAAAAAGTAGTTATTCAACATGAGGCACAATCCAAATGACATTTTGAATCAATTTTTCTAAAGTCCAAAAAATCCATTTTCTGATGAAAAACGATGACCCGCGACCTGTCGAAATTTCTCCAGGTGGTCAGAAATGGTAATTTTTTAATGTTTTATTTTTTGACTGTAAATGACTATTGCATGTGAATTATCACTTTTGGAACTAAAATAAGTGTGTTTAGAGTCATTTTAATGCCTGAAATTGTTCGAAATAGAAGCTTCTAGTAGGAGAAAAAGTCTGCAAAAATGGCAATTTTGGTCACATTGAGGCTTTCAAAAGTAGTTATTCAACATGATGCACAATCCAAATGATATTTTGAATCAATTTTTGTAAAGTCCAAAAAATCCATTTTCTGATGAAAAACGATGACCCGTGACCTGTCGAAATTTCTCCAGATGGTCAGAAATGGTAATTTTTTAATGTTTTATTTTTTGACTGTAAATGACTATTGCATGTTAATTATCACTTTTGGAACTAAAATAAGTGTGTTTAGAGTCATTTTAATGCCTGAAATTGGTCAAAATAGAAGCTTCTAGTAGGAGAAAAAGTCTGTAAAATATGGCAATATTGGTCACATTGAGGCTTTAAAAAGTAGTTTTTAACATGAGGCACAATCCAAATTACTTTTTGAATCAATTTTTCGAAAGCCAAAAAAATCCATTTTCTGATGAAAAACGATAACCTGCGACCTGTCGAAATTTCTCCAGATGGTCAGAAATGGTAATTTTTTAATGGTTCATTTTTTGACTGTAAATGACTATTGCATGTGAATTATCACTTTTGGAACTAAAATAAGTGTGTTTAGAGTCCTTTTAATGCCTGAAATTGTTTGAAATAGAAGCTTCTAGTAGGAGAAAAAGTCTGTAAAAATGGCAATTTTGGTCACATTGAGGCTTTAAAAAGTAGTTATTCAACATGAGGCACAATCCAAATGATATTGTGAATCAATTTTTCTAAAGTCCAAAAAATCAATTTTCTGATGAAAAACGATGACCAGTGACCTGTCGAAATTTCTCCAGATGGTCAGAAATGATAATTTTTTAATGTTTAATTTTTTGACTGTAAATGACTATCTCATGTGAATTATCACTTGTGGAACTAAAATAAGTGTGTTTAGAGTCGTTTTAATGCCTGAAATTAGTCATAATAGAAGCTTCTGAGAAGGAGAAAAAGTCTGTAAAAATGGCAATTTTGGTCACATTGAGGCTTTAAAAAGTAGTTATTTAACATGAGGCACAATCCAAATGATATTTTGAATCAATTTTTCTAAAGTCGAAAAAATTAATTTCCTGATGAAAAACGATGACCCGTGACCTGTTGAACTTTCTCCAGATGGTCAGAAATGGTAATTTTTTAATGTTTAATTTTTTGACTATAAATGACTATTGCATGTGAATTATCACTTTTGGAACTAAAATAAGTGTGTTTAGAGTCATTTTAATGCCTGAAATTGGTCGAAATAGAATCTTCTAGTAGGAGAAAAAGTCTGTAAAAATGGCAATTTTGGTCACATTGAGGCTTTAAAAAGTAGTTATTCAACATGAGGCACAATCCAAATGACATTTTGAATCAATTTTTCTAAAGTCCAAAAAATCCATTTGATGATGAAAAACGATGACCCGCGACCTGTCGAAATTTCTCCAGATGGTCAGAAATGGTAATTTTGTAATGTTTAATTTTTTGACTGTAAATGACTATTGCATGTGAATTATCACTTGTGGAACTAAAATAAGTGTGTTTAGAGTCATTTTAATGCCTGAAGTTGGTCAAAATAGAAGCTTCTAGTAGGAGAAAAAGTCTGTAAAAATGGCAATTTTGGTCACATCGAGGCTTTAAAAAGTAGTTATTCAACATGAGGCACAATTCAAATGACATTTTTAATCAATTTGTCTAAAGTCCAAAAATCAATTTTCTGATGAAAAACGATGACCCGTGACCTGTTGAACTTTCTCCAGATGGTCAGAAATGGTCATTTTTTAATGGTTCATTTTTTGACTGTAAATGACTATTGCATGTGAATTATCACTTTTGGAACTAAAATAAGTGTGTTTAGAGTCATTTTAATGCCTGAAGTTGGTCGAAATAGAAGCTTCTAGTAGGAGAAAAAGTCTGTAAAAATGGCAATTTTGGTCGCATCGAGGCTTTAAAAAGTAGTTATTCAACATGAGGCACAATTCAAATGACATTTTTAATCAATTTTTCTAAAGTCCAAAAATCAATTTTCTGATGAAAAACGATGACCCGTGACCTGTTGAACTTTCTCCAGATGGTCAGAAATGGTAATTTTTTAATGTTTAATTTTTTGACTGTAAATGACTATTGCATATGAATTATCAATTTTGGAACTAAAAGAAGTGTGTTTAGAGTCATTTTAATGCCTGAAATTGGTCGAAATAGAAGCTTCTAGTAGGAGAAAAAGTGTGTAAAAATGGCAATTTTGGTCACATTGAGGCTTTAAAAAGTAGTTATTCAACATGAGGCACAATCCAAATGACATTTTGAATCAATTTTTCTGAAGTCCAAAAATCAATTTTCTGATGAAAAACGATGACCCGTGACCTGTTGAACTTTCTCCAGATGGTCAGAAATGGTAATTTTTTAATGTTTAATTTTTTGACTGTAAATGACTATTGCATATGAATTATCACTTTTGGAACTAAAATAAGTGTGTTTAGAGTCATTTTAATGCCTGAAAATGGTCGAAATAGAAGCTTCTAGTAGGAGAAAAAGTCTATAAAAATGGCAATTTTGGTCACATTGAGGCTTTAAAAAGTAGTTATTCAACATGAGGCACAATCCAAATGACATTTTGAATCAATTTTTCTAAAGTCCAAAAAATCCATTTTCTGATGAAAAACGATGACCCGCGACCTGTCGAAATTTCTCCAGGTGGTCAGAAATGGTAATTTTTTAATGTTTTATTTTTTGACTGTAAATGACTATTGCATGTGAATTATCACTTTTGGAACTAAAATAAGTGTGTTTAGAGTCATTTTAATGCCTGAAATTGTTCGAAATAGAAGCTTCTAGTAGGAGAAAAAGTCTGCAAAAATGGCAATTTTGGTCACATTGAGACTTTCAAAAGTAGTTATTCAACATGAGGCACAATCCAAATGATATTTTGAATCAATTTTTGTAAAGTCCAAAAAATCCATTTTCTGATGAAAAACGATGACCCGTGACCTGTCGAAATTTCTCCAGGTGGTCAGAAATGGTAATTTTTTAATGTTTTATTTTTTGACTGTAAATGACTATTGCATGTGAATTATCACTTTTGGAACTAAAATAAGTGTGTTTAGAGTCATTTTAATGCCTGAAATTGTTCGAAATAGAAGCTTCTAGTAGGAGAAAAAGTCTGCAAAAATGGCAATTTTGGTCACATTGAGACTTTCAAAAGTAGTTATTCAACATGAGGCACAATCCAAATGACATTTTGAATCAATTTTTCTGAAGTCCAAAAATCAATTTTCTGATGAAAAACGATGACCCGTGACCTGTTGAACTTTCTCCAGATGGTCAGAAATGGTAATTTTTTAATGTTTAATTTTTTGACTGTAAATGACTATTGCATATGAATTATCACTTTTGGAACTAAAATAAGTGTGTTTAGAGTCATTTTAATGCCTGAAAATGGTCGAAATAGAAGCTTCTAGTAGGAGAAAAAGTCTATAAAAATGGCAATTTTGGTCACATTGAGGCTTTAAAAAGTAGTTATTCAACATGAGGCACAATCCAAATGACATTTTGAATCAATTTTTCTAAAGTCCAAAAAATCCATTTTCTGATGAAAAACGATGACCCGCGACCTGTCGAAATTTCTCCAGGTGGTCAGAAATGGTAATTTTTTAATGTTTTATTTTTTGACTGTAAATGACTATTGCATGTGAATTATCACTTTTGGAACTAAAATAAGTGTGGTTAGAGTCATTTTAATGCCTGAAATTGTTCGAAATAGAAGCTTCTAGTAGGAGAAAAAGTCTGCAAAAATGGCAATTTTGGTCACATTGAGGCTTTCAAAAGTAATTATTCAACATGAGGCACAATCCAAATGATATTTTGAATCAATTTTTGTAAAGTCCAAAAAATCAATTTTCTGATGAAAAACGATGACCCGTGACCTGTTGAACTTTCTCCAGATGGTCAGAAATGGTCATTTTTTAATGGTTCATTTTTTGACTGTAAATGACTATTGCATGTGAATTATCACTTTTGGAACTAAAATAAGTGTGTTTAGAGTCATTTTAATGCCTGAAATTGTTCGAAATAGAAGCTTCTAGTAGGAGAAAAAGTCTGCAAAAATGGCAATTTTGGTCACATTGAGGCTTTCAAAAGTAGTTATTCAACATGATGCACAATCCAAATGATATTTTGAATCAATTTTTGTAAAGTCCAAAAAATCCATTTTCTGATGAAAAACGATGACCCGTGACCTGTCGAAATTTCTCCAGATGGTCAGAAATGGTAATTTTTTAATGTTTAATTTTTTGACTGTAAATGACTATTGCATGTTAATTATCACTTTAGGAACTAAAATAAGTGTGTTTAGAGTCATTTTAATGCCTGAAATTGGTCAAAATAGAAGCTTCTAGTAGGAGAAAAAGTCTGTAAAAATGGCAATATTGGTCACATTGAGGCTTTAAAAAGTAGTTTTTAACATGAGGCACAATCCAAATGACTTTTTGAATCAATTTTTCGAAAGCCAAAAAAATCCATTTTCTGATGAAAAACGATGACCTGCGACCTGTCGAAATTTCTCCAGATGGTCAGAAATGGTAATTTTTTAATGGTTCATTTTTTGACTGTAAATGACTATTGCATGTGAATTATCACTTTTGGAACTAAAATAAGTGTGTTTAGAGTCCTTTTAATGCCTGAAATTGTTTGAAATAGAGGCTTCTAGTAGGAGAAAAAGTCTGTAAAAATGGCAATTTTGGTCACATTGAGGCTTTAAAAAGTAGTTATTCAACATGAGGCACAATCCAAATGATATTGTGAATCAATTTTTCTAAAGTCCAAAAAATCAATTTTCTGATGAAAAACGATGACCAGTGACCTGTCGAAATTTCTCCAGATGGTCAGAAATGATAATTTTTTAATGTTTAATTTTTTGACTGTAAATTACTATCTCATGTGAATTATCACTTGTGGAACTAAAATAAGTGTGTTTAGAGTCCTTTTAATGCCTGAAATTAGTCATAATAGAAGCTTCTGAGAAGGAGAAAAAGTCTGTAAAAATGGCAATTTTGGTCACATTGAGGCTTTAAAAAGTAGTTATTTAACATGAGGCACAATCCAAATGATATTTTGAATCAATTTTTCTAAAGTCGAAAAAATTAATTTCCTGATGAAAAACGATGACCCGTGACCTGTTGAACTTTCTCCAGATGGTCAGAAATGGTAATTTTTTAATGTTTAATTTTTTGACTGTAAATGACTATTGCATGTGAATTATCACTTTTGGAACTAAAATAAGTGTGTTTAGAGTCATTTTAATGCCTGAAATTGGTCGAAATAGAAGCTTCTAGTAGGAGAAAAAGTCTGTAAAAATGGCAATTTTGGTCACATTGAGGCTTTAAAAAGTAGTTATTCAACATGAGGCACAATCCAAATGACATTTTGAATCAATTTTTCTAAAGTCCAAAAAATCCATTTGATGATGAAAAACGATGACCCGCGACCTGTCGAAATTTCTCCAGATGGTCAGAAATGGTAATTTTGTAATGTTTAATTTTTGGACTGTAAATGACTATTGCATGTGAATTATCACTTGTGGAACTAAAATAAGTGTGTTTAGAGTCATTTTAATGCCTGAAGTTGGTCAAAATAGAAGCTTCTAGTAGGAGAAAAAGTCTGTAAAAATGGCAATTTTGGTCACATCGAGGCTTTAAAAAGTAGTTATTCAACATGAGGCACAATTCAAATGACATTTTTAATCAATTTGTCTAAAGTCCAAAAATCAATTTTCTGATGAAAAACGATGACCCGTGACCTGTTGAACTTTCTCCAGATGGTCAGAAATGGTCATTTTTTAATGGTTCATTTTTTGACTGTAAATGACTATTGCATGTGAATTATCACTTTTGGAACTAAAATAAGTGTGTTTAGAGTCATTTTAATGCCTGAAGTTGGTCGAAATAGAAGCTTCTAGTAGGAGAAAAAGTCTGTAAAAATGGCAATTTTGGTCGCATCGAGGCTTTAAAAAGTAGTTATTCAACATGAGGCACAATTCAAATGACATTTTTAATCAATTTTTCTAAAGTCCAAAAATCAATTTTCTGATGAAAAATGATGACCCGTGACCTGTTGAACTTTCTCCAGATGGTCAGAAATGGTAATTTTTTAATGTTTAATTTTTTGACTGTAAATGACTATTGCATATGAATTATCAATTTTGGAACTAAAAGAAGTGTGTTTAGAGTCATTTTAATGCCTGAAATTGGTCGAAATAGAAGCTTCTAGTAGGAGAAAAAGTGTGTAAAAATGGCAATTTTGGTCACATTGAGGCTTTAAAAAGTAGTTATTCAACATGAGGCACAATCCAAATGACATTTTGAATCAATTTTTCTTAAGTCCAAAAATCAATTTTCTGATGAAAAACGATGACCCGTGACCTGTTGAACTTTCTCCAGATGGTCAGAAATGGTAATTTTTTAATGTTTAATTTTTTGACTGTAAATGACTATTGCATATGAATTATCACTTTTGGAACTAAAATAAGTGTGTTTAGAGTCATTTTAATGCCTGAAAATGGTCGAAATAGAAGCTTCTAGTAGGAGAAAAAGTCTATAAAAATGGCAATTTTGGTCACATTGAGGCTTTAAAAAGTAGGTATTCAACATGAGGCACAATCCAAATGACATTTTGAATCAATTTTTCTAAAGTCCAAAAAATCAATTTTCTGATGAAAAACGATGACCCGCGACCTGTCGAAATTTCTCCAGGTGGTCAGAAATGGTAATTTTTTAATGTTTTATTTTTTGACTGTAAATGACTATTGCATGTGAATTATCACTTTTGGAACTAAAATAAGTGTGTTTAGAGTCATTTTAATGCCTGAAATTGTTCGAAATAGAAGCTTCTAGTAGGAGAAAAAGTCTGCAAAAATGGCAATTTTGGTCACATTGAGGCTTTCAAAAGTAGTTATTCAACATGAGGCACAATCCAAATGATATTTTGAATCAATTTTTGTAAAGTCCAAAAAATCCATTTTCTGATGAAAAACGATGACCCGTGACCTGTCGAAATTTCTCCAGATGGTCAGAAATGGTAATGTTTTAATGTTTAATTTTTTGACTGTAAATGAATATTGCATGTTAATTATCACTTTTGGAACTAAAATAAGTGTGTTTAGAGTCATTTTAATGCCTGAAATTGGTCAAAATAGAAGCTTCTAGTAGGAGAAAAAGTCTGTAAAAATGGCAATATTGGTCACATTGAGGCTTTAAAAAGTAGTTATTCAACATGAGGCACAATCCAAATGACATTTTGAATCAATTTTTCGAAAGCCAAAAAAATCCATTTTCTGATGAAAAACGATGACCTGCGACCTGTCGAAATTTCTCCAGATGGTCAGAAATGGTAATTTTTTAATGGTTCATTTTTTGACTGTAAATGACTATTGCATGTGAATTATCACTTTTGGAACTAAAATAAGTGTGTTTAGAGTACCTTTAATGCCTGAAATTGTTTGAAATAGAAGCTTCTAGTAGGAGAAAAAGTCTGTAAAAATGGCAATTTTGGTCACATTGAGGCTTTAAAAAGTAGTTATTCAACATGAGGCACAATCCAAATGACATTTTGAATCAATTTTTCTTAAGTCCAAAAATCAATTTTCTGATGAAAAACGATGACCCGTGACCTGTTGAACTTTCTCCAGATGGTCAGAAATGGTAATTTTTTAATGTTTAATTTTTTGACTGTAAATGACTATTGCATATGAATTATCACTTTTGGAACTAAAATAAGTGTGTTTAGAGTCATTTTAATGCCTGAAAATGGTCGAAATAGAAGCTTCTAGTAGGAGAAAAAGTCTATAAAAATGGCAATTTTGGTCACATTGAGGCTTTAAAAAGTAGTTATTCAACATGAGGCACAATCCAAATGACATTTTGAATCAATTTTTCTAAAGTCCAAAAAATCAATTTTCTGATGAAAAACGATGACCAGTGACCTGTCGAAATTTCTCCAGATGGTCAGAAATGGTAATTTTTTAATGTTTAATTTTTTGACTGTAAATGACTATCTCATGTGAATTATCACTTGTGGAACTAAAATAAGTGTGTTTAGAGTCGTTTTAATGCCTGAAATTAGTCATAATAGAAGCTTCTGAGAAGGAGAAAAAGTCTGTAAAAATGGCAATTTTGGTCACATTGAGGCTTTAAAAAGTAGTTATTTAACATGAGGCACAATCCAAATGATATTTTGAATCAATTTTTCTAGTCGAAAAAAGTAATTTTCTGATGAAAAACGATGACCCGTGACCTGTTGAACTTTCTCCAGATGGTCAGAAATGGTAATTTTTTAATGTTAAATTTTTTGACTGTAAATGACTATTGCATGTGAATTATCACTTTTGGAACTAAAATAAGTGTGTTTAGAGTCATTTTAATGCCTGAAATTGGTCGAAATAGAAGCTTCTAGTAGGAGAAAAAGTCTGTAAAAATGGCAATTTTGGTCACATTGAGGCTTAAAAAAGTAGTTATTCAACATGAGGCACAATCCAAATGACATTTTGAATCAATTTTTCTAAAGTCCAAAAAATCCATTTTCTGATGAAAAACGATGACCCGCGACCTGTCGAAATTTCTCCAGGTGGTCAGAAATGGTAATTTTTTAATGTTTTATTTTTTGACTGTAAATGACTATTGCATGTGAATTATCACTTTTGGAACTAAAATAAGTGTGTTTAGAGTCATTTTAATGCCTGAAATTGTTCGAAATAGAAGCTTCTAGTAGGAGAAAAAGTCTGCAAAAATGGCAATTTTGGTCACATTGAGGCTTTCAAAAGTAGTTATTCAACATGAGGCACAATCCAAATGATATTTTGAATCAATTTTTGTAAAGTCCAAAAAATCCATTTTCTGATGAAAAACGATGACCCGGGACCTGTCGAAATTTCTCCAGATGGTCAGAAATGGTAATTTTTTAATGTTTAATTTTTTGACTGTAAATGACTATTGCATGTGAATTATCACTTGTGGAACTAAAATAAGTGTGTTTAGAGTCATTTTAATGCCTGAAGTTGGTCAAAATAGAAGCTTCTAGTAGGAGAAAAAGTCTGTAAAAATGGCAATTTTGGTCACATCGAGGCTTTAAAAAGTAGTTATTCAACATGAGGCACAATTCAAATGACTTTTTTAATCAATTTGTCTAAAGTCCAAAAATCAATTTTCTGATGAAAAACGATGACCCGTGACCTGTTGAACTTTCTCCAGATGGTCAGAAATGGTCATTTTTTAATGGTTCATTTTTTGACTGTAAATGACTATTGCATGTGAATTATCACTTTTGGAACTAAAATAAGTGTGTTTAGAGTCCTTTTAATGCCTGAAATTGGTCGAAATAGAATCTTCTAGTAGGAGAAAAAGTCTGTAAAAATGGCAATTTTGGTCACATTGAGGCTTTAAAAAGTAGTTATTCAACATGAGGCACAATCCAAATGACATTTTGAATCAATTTTTCTAAAGTCCAAAAAATCCATTTGATGATGAAAAACGATGACCCGCGACCTGTCGAAATTTCTCCAGATGGTCAGAAATGGTCATTTTTTAATGGTTCATTTTTTGACTGTAAATGACTATTGCATGTGAATTATCACTTTTGGAACTAAAATAAGTATGTTTAGAGTCATTTTAATGCCTGAAGTTGGTCGAAATAGAAGCTTCTAGTAGGAGAAAAAGTCTGTAAAAATGGCAATTTTGGTCGCATCGAGGCTTTAAAAAGTAGTTATTCAACATGAGGCACAATTCAAATGACATTTTTAATCAATTTTTCTAAAGTCCAAAAATCAATTTTCTGATGAAAAACGATGACCCGTGACCTGTTGAACTTTCTCCAGATGGTCAGAAATGGTAATTTTTTAATGTTTAATTTTTTGACTGTAAATGACTATTGCATATGAATTATCAATTTTGGAACTAAAAGAAGTGTGTTTAGAGTCATTTTAATGCCTGAAATTGGTCGAAATAGAAGCTTCTAGTAGGAGAAAAAGTGTGTAAAAATGGCAATTTTGGTCACATTGAGGCTTTAAAAAGTAGTTATTCAACATGAGGCACAATCCAAATGACATTTTGAATCAATTTTTCTAAAGTCCAAAAAATCCATTTTCTGATGAAAAACGATGACCCGCGACCTGTCGAAATTTCTCCAGGTGGTCAGAAATGGTAATTTTTTAATGTTTTATTTTTTGACTGTAAATGACTATTGCATGTGAATTATCACTTTTGGAACTAAAATAAGTGTGTTTAGAGTCATTTTAATGCCTGAAATTGTTCGAAATAGAAGCTTCTAGTAGGAGAAAAAGTCTGCAAAAATGGCAATTTTGGTCACATTGAGACTTTCAAAAGTAGTTATTCAACATGAGGCACAATCCAAATGATATTTTGAATCAATTTTTGTAAAGTCCAAAAAATCCATTTTCGGATGAAAAACGATGACCCGTGACCTGTCGAAATTTCTCCAGATGGTCAGAAATGGTAATTTTTTAATGTTTAATTTTTTGACTGTAAATGACTATTGCATGTTAATTATCACTTTTGGAACTAAAATAAGTGTGTTTAGAGTCATTTTAATGCCTGAAATTGGTCAAAATAGAAGCTTCTAGTAGGAGAAAAAGTCTGTAAAAATGGCAATATTGGTCACATTGAGGCTTTAAAAAGTAGTTATTCAACATGAGGCACAATCCAAATGACATTTTGAATCAATTTTTCTGAAGTCCAAAAATCAATTTTCTGATGAAAAACGATGACCCGTGACCTGTTGAACTTTCTCCAGATGGTCAGAAATGGTAATTTTTTAATGTTTAATTTTTTGACTGTAAATGACTATTGCATATGAATTATCACTTTTGGAACTAAAATAAGTGTGTTTAGAGTCATTTTAATGCCTGAAAATGGTCGAAATAGAAGCTTCTAGTAGGAGAAAAAGTCTATAAAAATGGCAATTTTGGTCACATTGAGGCTTTAAAAAGTAGTTATTCAACATGAGGCACAATCCAAATGACATTTTGAATCAATTTTTCTAAAGTCCAAAAAATCCATTTTCTGATGAAAAACGATGACCCGCGACCTGTCGAAATTTCTCCAGGTGGTCAGAAATGGTAATTTTTTAATGTTTTATTTTTTGACTGTAAATGACTATTGCATGTGAATTATCACTTTTGGAACTAAAATAAGTGTGTTTAGAGTCATTTTAATGCCTGAAATTGTTCGAAATAGAAGCTTCTAGTAGGAGAAAAAGTCTGCAAAAATGGCAATTTTGGTCACATTGAGGCTTTCAAAAGTAATTATTCAACATGAGGCACAATCCAAATGATATTTTGAATCAATTTTTGTAAAGTCCAAAAAATCAATTTTCTGATGAAAAACGATGACCCGTGACCTGTTGAACTTTCTCCAGATGGTCAGAAATGGTAATTTTTTAATGTTTAATTTTTTGACTGTAAATGACTATTGCATGTTAATTATCACTTTAGGAACTAAAATAAGTGTGTTTAGAGTCATTTTAATGCCTGAAATTGGTCAAAATAGAAGCTTCTAGTAGGAGAAAAAGTCTGTAAAAATGGCAATATTGGTCACATTGAGGCTTTAAAAAGTAGTTTTTAACATGAGGCACAATCCAAATGACTTTTTGAATCAATTTTTCGAAAGCCAAAAAAATCCATTTTCTGATGAAAAACGATGACCTGCGACCTGTCGAAATTTCTCCAGATGGTCAGAAATGGTAATTTTTTAATGGTTCATTTTTTGACTGTAAATGACTATTGCATGTGAATTATCACTTTTGGAACTAAAATAAGTGTGTTTAGAGTCCTTTTAATGCCTGAAATTGTTTGAAATAGAAGCTTCTAGTAGGAGAAAAAGTCTGTAAAAATGGCAATTTTGGTCACATTGAGGCTTTAAAAAGTAGTTATTCAACATGAGGCACAATCCAAATGATATTGTGAATCAATTTTTCTAAAGTCCAAAAAATCAATTTTCTGATGAAAAACGATGACCAGTGACCTGTCGAAATTTCTCCAGATGGTCAGAAATGATAATTTTTTAATGTTTAATTTTTTGACTGTAAATTACTATCTCATGTGAATTATCACTTGTGGAACTAAAATAAGTGTGTTTAGAGTCGTTTTAATGCCTGAAATTAGTCATAATAGAAGCTTCTGAGAAGGAGAAAAAGTCTGTAAAAATGGCAATTTTGGTCACATTGAGGCTTTAAAAAGTAGTTATTTAACATGAGGCACAATCCAAATGATATTTTGAATCAATTTTTCTAAAGTCGAAAAAATTAATTTCCTGATGAAAAACGATGACCCGTGACCTGTTGAACTTTCTCCAGATGGTCAGAAATGGTAATTTTTTAATGTTTAATTTTTTGACTGTAAATGACTATTGCATGTGAATTATCACTTTTGGAACTAAAATAAGTGTGTTTAGAGTCATTTTAATGCCTGAAATTGGTCGAAATAGAAGCTTCTAGTAGGAGAAAAAGTCTGTAAAAATGGCAATTTTGGTCACATTGAGGCTTTAAAAAGTAGTTATTCAACATGAGGCACAATCCAAATGACATTTTGAATCAATTTTTCTAAAGTCCAAAAAATCCATTTGATGATGAAAAACGATGACCCGCGACCTGTCGAAATTTCTCCAGATGGTCAGAAATGGTAATTTTGTAATTTTTAATTTTTGGACTGTAAATGACTATTGCATGTGAATTATCACTTGTGGAACTAAAATAAGTGTGTTTAGAGTCATTTTAATGCCTGAAGTTGGTCAAAATAGAAGCTTCTAGTAGGAGAAAAAGTCTGTAAAAATGGCAATTTTGGTCACATCGAGGCTTTAAAAAGTAGTTATTCAACATGAGGCACAATTCAAATGACATTTTTAATCAATTTGTCTAAAGTCCAAAAATCAATTTTCTGATGAAAAACGATGACCCGTGACCTGTTGAACTTTCTCCAGATGGTCAGAAATGGTCATTTTTTAATGGTTCATTTTTTGACTGTAAATGACTATTGCATGTGAATTATCACTTTTGGAACTAAAATAAGTGTGTTTAGAGTCATTTTAATGCCTGAAGTTGGTCGAAATAGAAGCTTCTAGTAGGAGAAAAAGTCTGTAAAAATGGCAATTTTGGTCGCATCGAGGCTTTAAAAAGTAGTTATTCAACATGAGGCACAATTCAAATGACATTTTTAATCAATTTTTCTAAAGTCCAAAAATCAATTTTCTGATGAAAAACGATGACCCGTGACCTGTTGAACTTTCTCCAGATGGTCAGAAATGGTAATTTTTTAATGTTTAATTTTTTGACTGTAAATGACTATTGCATATGAATTATCAATTTTGGAACTAAAAGAAGTGTGTTTAGAGTCATTTTAATGCCTGAAATTGGTCGAAATAGAAGCTTCTAGTAGGAGAAAAAGTGTGTAAAAATGGCAATTTTGGTCACATTGAGGCTTTAAAAAGTAGTTATTCAACATGAGGCACAATCCAAATGACATTTTGAATCAATTTTTCTTAAGTCCAAAAATCAATTTTCTGATGAAAAACGATGACCCGTGACCTGTTGAACTTTCTCCAGATGGTCAGAAATGGTAATTTTTTAATGTTTAATTTTTTGACTGTAAATGACTATTGCATATGAATTATCACTTTTGGAACTAAAATAAGTGTGTTTAGAGTCATTTTAATGCCTGAAAATGGTCGAAATAGAAGCTTCTAGTAGGAGAAAAAGTCTATAAAAATGGCAATTTTGGTCACATTGAGGCTTTAAAAAGTAGTTATTCAACATGAGGCACAATCCAAATGACATTTTGAATCAATTTTTCTAAAGTCCAAAAAATCCATTTTCTGATGAAAAACGATGACCCGCGACCTGTCGAAATTTCTCCAGGTGGTCAGAAATGGTAATTTTTTAATGTTTTATTTTTTGACTGTAAATGACTATTGCATGTGAATTATCACTTTTGGAACTAAAATAAGTGTGTTTAGAGTCATTTTAATGCCTGAAATTGTTCGAAATAGAAGCTTCTAGTAGGAGAAAAAGTCTGCAAAAATGGCAATTTTGGTCACATTGAGGCTTTCAAAAGTAGTTATTCAACATGAGGCACAATCCAAATGATATTTTGAATCAATTTTTGTAAAGTCCAAAAAATCCATTTTCTGATGAAAAACGATGACCCGTGACCTGTCGAAATTTCTCCAGATGGTCAGAAATGGTAATTTTTTAATGTTTAATTTTTTGACTGTAAATGAATATTGCATGTTAATTATCACTTTTGGAACTAAAATAAGTGTGTTTAGAGTCATTTTAATGCCTGAAATTGGTCAAAATAGAAGCTTCTAGTAGGAGAAAAAGTCTGTAAAAATGGCAATATTGGTCACATTGAGGCTTTAAAAAGTAGTTATTCAACATGAGGCACAATCCAAATGACATTTTGAATCAATTTTTCGAAAGCCAAAAAAATCCATTTTCTGATGAAAAACGATGACCTGCGACCTGTCGAAATTTCTCCAGATGGTCAGAAATGGTAATTTTTTAATGGTTCATTTTTTGACTGTAAATGACTATTGCATGTGAATTATCACTTTTGGAACTAAAATAAGTGTGTTTAGAGTACCTTTAATGCCTGAAATTGTTTGAAATAGAAGCTTCTAGTAGGAGAAAAAGTCTGTAAAAATGGCAATTTTGGTCACATTGAGGCTTTAAAAAGTAGTTATTCAACATGAGGCACAATCCAAATGATATTGTGAATCAATTTTTCTAAAGTCCAAAAAATCAATTTTCTGATGAAAAACGATGACCAGTGACCTGTCGAAATTTCTCCAGATGGTCAGAAATGGTAATTTTTTAATGTTTAATTTTTTGACTGTAAATGACTATCTCATGTGAATTATCACTTGTGGAACTAAAATAAGTGTGTTTAGAGTCGTTTTAATGCCTGAAATTAGTCATAATAGAAGCTTCTGAGAAGGAGAAAAAGTCTGTAAAAATGGCAATTTTGGTCACATTGAGGCTTTAAAAAGTAGTTATTTAACATGAGGCACAATCCAAATGATATTTTGAATCAATTTTTCTAGTCGAAAAAAGTAATTTTCTGATGAAAAACGATGACCCGTGACCTGTTGAACTTTCTCCAGATGGTCAGAAATGGTAATTTTTTAATGTTACATTTTTTGACTGTAAATGACTATTGCATGTGAATTATCACTTTTGGAACTAAAATAAGTGTGTTTAGAGTCATTTTAATGCCTGAAATTGGTCGAAATAGAAGCTTCTAGTAGGAGAAAAAGTCTGTAAAAATGGCAATTTTGGTCACATTGAGGCTTTAAAAAGTAGTTATTCAACATGAGGCACAATCCAAATGACATTTTGAATCAATTTTTCTAAAGTCCAAAAAATCCATTTTCTGATGAAAAACGATGACCCGCGACCTGTCGAAATTTCTCCAGGTGGTCAGAAATGGTAATTTTTTAATGTTTTATTTTTTGACTGTAAATGACTATTGCATGTGAATTATCACTTTTGGAACTAAAATAAGTGTGTTTAGAGTCATTTTAATGCCTGAAATTGTTCGAAATAGAATCTTCTAGTAGGAGAAAAAGTCTGCAAAAATGGCAATTTTGGTCACATTGAGGCTTTCAAAAGTAGTTATTCAACATGAGGCCCAATCCAAATGATATTTTGAATCAATTTTTGTAAAGTCCAAAAAATCCATTTTCTGATGAAAAACGATGACCCGGGACCTGTCGAAATTTCTCCAGATGGTCAGAAATGGTAATTTTTTAATGTTTAATTTTTTGACTGTAAATGACTATTGCATGTGAATTATCACTTGTGGAACTAAAATAAGTGTGTTTAGAGTCATTTTAATGCCTGAAGTTGGTCAAAATAGAAGCTTCTAGTAGGAGAAAAAGTCTGTAAAAATGGCAATTTTGGTCACATCGAGGCTTTAAAAAGTAGTTATTCAACATGAGGCACAATTCAAATGACTTTTTTAATCAATTTGTCTAAAGTCCAAAAATCAATTTTCTGATGAAAAACGATGACCCGTGACCTGTTGAACTTTCTCCAGATGGTCAGAAATGGTCATTTTTTAATGGTTCATTTTTTGACTGTAAATGACTATTGCATGTGAATTATCACTTTTGGAACTAAAATAAGTGTGTTTAGAGTCCTTTTAATGCCTGAAATTGTTTGAAATAGAAGCTTCTAGTAGGAGAAAAAGTCTGTAAAAATGGCAATTTTGCTCACATTGAGGCTTTAAAAAGTAGTTATTCAACATGAGGCACAATCCAAATGATATTGTGAATCAATTTTTCTAAAGTCCAAAAAATCAATTTTCTGATGAAAAACGATGACCAGTGACCTGTCGAAATTTCTCCAGATGGTCAGAAATGGTAATTTTTTAATGTTTAATTTTTTGACTGTAAATGACTATCTCATGTGAATTATCACTTGTGGAACTAAAATAGGTGTGTTTAGAGTCGTTTTAATGCCTGAAATTAGTCATAATAGAAGCTTCTGAGAAGGAGAAAAAGTCTGTAAAAATGGCAATTTTGGTCACATTGAGGCTTTAAAAAGTAGTTATTTAACATGAGGCACAATCCAAATGATATTTTGAATCAATTTTTCTAAAGTCGAAAAAATTAATTTTCTGATGAAAAACGATGACCCGTGACCTGTTGAACTTTCTCCAGATGGTCAGAAATGTTAATTTTTTAATGTTAAATTTTTTGACTGTAAATGACTATTGCATGTGAATTATCACTTTTGGAACTAAAATAAGTGTGTTTAGAGTCATTTTAATGCCTGAAATTGGTCGAAATAGAAGCTTCTAGTAGGAGAAAAAGTCTGTAAAAATGGCAATTTTGGTCACATTGAGGCTTTAAAAAGTAGTTATTCAACATGAGGCACAATCCAAATGACATTTTGAATCAATTTTTCTAAAGTCCAAAAATCAATTTTCTGATGAAAAACGATGACCCGTGACCTGTTGAACTTTCTCCAGATGGTCAGAAATGGTAATTTTTTAATGTTTTATTTTTTGACTGTAAATGACTATTGCATATGAATTATCACTTTTGGAACTAAAATAAGTGTGTTTAGAGTCATTTTAATGCCTGAAAATGGTCAAAATAGAAGCTTCTAGTAGGAGAAAAAGTCTATAAAAATGGCAATTTTGGTCACATTGAGGCTTTAAAAAGTAGTTATTCAACATGAGGCACAATCCAAATGACATTTTGAATCAATTTTTCTAAAGTCCAAAAAATCCATTTTCTGATGAAAAACGATGACCCGCGACCTGTCGAAATTTCTCCAGGTGGTCAGAAATGGTAATTTTTTAATGTTTTATTTTTTGACTGTAAATGACTATTGCATGTGAATTATCACTTTTGGAAATAAAATAAGTGTGTTTAGAGTCATTTTAATGCCTGAAATTGTTCGAAATAGAAGCTTCTAGTAGGAGAAAAAGTCTGCAAAAATGGCAATTTTGGTCACATTGAGGCTTTCACAAGTAGTTATTCAACATGAGGCACAATCCAAATGATATTTTGAATCAATTTTTGTAAAGTCCAAAAAATCCATTTTCTGATGAAAAACGATGACCCGTGACCTGTCGAAATTTCTCCAGATGGTCAGAAATGGTAATTTTTTAATGTTTAATTTTTTGACTGTAAATGACTATTGCATGTTAATTATCACTTTTGGAACTAAAATAAGTGTGTTTAGAGTCATTTTAATGCCTGAAATTGGTCAAAATAGAAGCTTCTAGTAGGAGAAAAAGTCTGTAAAAATGGCAATATTGGTCACATTGAGGCTTTAAAAAGTAGTTATTCAACATGAGGCACAATCCAAATGACATTTTGAATCAATTTTTCGAAAGCCAAAAAAATCCATTTTCTGATGAAAAACGATGACCTGCGACCTGTCGAAATTTCTCCAGATGGTCAGAAATGGTAATTTTTTAATGGTTCATTTTTTGACTGTAAATGACTATTGCATGTGAATTATCACTTTTGGAACTAAAATAAGTGTGTTTAGAGTCCTTTTAATGCCTGAAATTGTTTGAAATAGAAGCTTCTAGTAGGAGAAAAAGTCTGTAAAAATGGCAATTTTGGTCACATTGAGGCTTTAAAAAGTAGTTATTCAACATGAGGCACAATCCAAATGATATTGTGAATCAATTTTTCTAAAGTCCAAAAAATCAATTTTCTGATGAAAAACGATGACCAGTGACCTGTCGAAATTTCTCCAGATGGTCAGAAATGGTAATTTTTTAATGTTTAATTTTTTGACTGTAAATGACTATCTCATGTGAATTATCACTTGTGGAACTAAAATAGGTGTGTTTAGAGTCGTTTTAATGCCTGAAATTAGTCATAATAGAAGCTTCTGAGAAGGAGAAAAAGTCTGTAAAAATGGCAATTTTGGTCACATTGAGGCTTTAAAAAGTAGTTATTTAACATGAGGCACAATCCAAATGATATTTTGAATCAATTTTTCTAAAGTCGAAAAAATTAATTTTCTGATGAAAGACGATGACCCGTGACCTGTTGAACTTTCTCCAGATGGTCAGAAATGGTAATTTTTTAATGTTAAATTTTTTGACTGTAAATGACTATTGCATGTGAATTATCACTTTTGGAACTAAAATAAGTGTGTTTAGAGTCATTTTAATGCCTGAAATTGGTCGAAATAGAAGCTTCTAGTAGGAGAAAAAGTCTGTAAAAATGGCAATTTTGGTCACATTGAGGCTTTAAAAAGTAGTTATTCAACATGAGGCACAATCCAAATGACATTTTGAATCAATTTTTCTAAAGTCCAAAAATCAATTTTCTGATGAAAAACGATGACCCGTGACCTGTTGAACTTTCTCCAGATGGTCAGAAATGGTAATTTTTTAATGTTTTATTTTTTGACTGTAAATGACTATTGCATATGAATTATCACTTTTGGAACTAAAATAAGTGTGTTTAGAGTCATTTTAATGCCTGAAAATGGTCAAAATAGAAGCTTCTAGTAGGAGAAAAAGTCTATAAAAATGGCAATTTTGGTCACATTGAGGCTTTAAAAAGTAGTTATTCAACATGAGGCACAATCCAAATGACATTTTGAATCAATTTTTCTAAAGTCCAAAAAATCCATTTTCTGATGAAAAACGATGACCCGCGACCTGTCGAAATTTCTCCAGGTGGTCAGAAATGGTAATTTTTTAATGTTTTATTTTTTGACTGTAAATGACTATTGCATGTGAATTATCACTTTTGGAACTAAAATAAGTGTGTTTAGAGTCATTTTAATGCCTGAAATTGTTCGAAATAGAAGCTTCTAGTAGGAGAAAAAGTCTGCAAAAATGGCAATTTTGGTCACATTGAGGCTTTCAAAAGTAGTTATTCAACATGAGGCACAATCCAAATGATATTTTGAATCAATTTTTGTAAAGTCCAAAAAATCAATTTTCTGATGAAAAACGATGACCCGTGACCTGTCGAAATTTCTCCAGATGGTCAGAAATGGTAATTTTTTAATGTTTAATTTTTTGACTGTAAATGACTATTGCATGTTAATTATCACTTTTGGAACTAAAATAAGTGTGTTTAGAGTCATTTTAATGCCTGAAATTGGTCAAAATAGAAGCTTCTAGTAGGAGAAAAAGTCTGTAAAAATGGCAATATTGGTCACATTGAGGCTTTAAAAAGTAGTTTTTAACATGAGGCACAATCCAAATGACATTTTGAATCAATTTTTCGAAAGCCAAAAAAATCAATTTTCTGATGAAAAACGATGACCTGCGACCTGTCGAAATTTCTCCAGATGGTCAGAAATGGTAATTGTTTAATGGTTCATTTTTTGACTGTAAATGACTATTGCATGTGAATTATCACTTTTGGAACTAAAATAAGTGTGTTTAGAGTCCTTTTAATGCCTGAAATTGTTTGAAATAGAAGCTTCTAGTAGGAGAAAAAGTCTGTAAACATGGCAATTTTGGTCACATTGAGGCTTTAAAAAGTAGTTATTCAACATGAGGCACAATCCAAATGATATTGTGAATCAATTTTTCTAAAGTCCAAAAAATCAATTTTCTGATGAAAAATGATGACCAGTGACCTGTCGAAATTTCTCCAGATGGTCAGAAATGGTAATTTTTTAATGTTTAATTTTTTGACTGTAAATGACTATCTCATGTGAATTATCACTTGTGGAACTAAAATAAGTGTGTTTAGAGTCGTTTTAATGCCTGAAATTAGTCATAATAGAAGCTTCTGAGAAGGAGAAAAAGTCTGTAAAAATGGCAATTTTGGTCACATTGAGGCTTTAAAAAGTAGTTATTTAACATGAGGCACAATCCAAATGATATTTTGAATCAATTTTTCTAGTCGAAAAAATTAATTTTCTGATGAAAAACGATGACCCGTGACCTGTTGAACTTTCTCCAGATGGTCAGAAATGGTAACTTTTTAATGTTTAATTTTTTGACTGTAAATGACTATCTCATGTGAATTATCACTTGTGGAACTAAAATAAGTGTGTTTAGAGTCGTTTTAATGCCTGAAATTAGTCATAATAGAAGCTTCTGAGAAGGAGAAAAAGTCTGTAAAAATGGCAATTTTGGTCACATTGAGGCTTTAAAAAGTAGTTATTTAACATGAGGCACAATCCAAATGATATTTTGAATCAATTTTTGTAAAGTCCAAAAAATCCATTTTCTGATGAAAAACGATGACCCGTGACCTGTCGAAATTTCTCCAGATGGTCAGAAATGGTAATTTTTTAATGTTTAATTTTTGACTGTAAATGACTATTGCATGTGAATTATCACTTTTGGAACTAAAATAAGTGTGTTTAGAGTCATTTTAATGCCTGAAATTGGTCGAAATAGAAGCTTCTAGTAGGAGAAAAAGTCTGTAAAAATGGCAATTTTGGTCACATTGAGGCTTTAAAAAGTAGTTATTCAAATGAGGCACAATCAAAATGATATTTTGAATCCATTTTTCTAAAGTCCAAAAAATCCATTTTCTGATGAAAAACCATGACCCGTGACCTGTCGAAATTTCTCCAGATGGTCAGAAATGGAAATTTTTTAATGTTTAATTTTTTGACTGTAAATGACTATCGCATGTGAATTATCACTTGTGGAACTAAAATAAGTGTGTTTAGAGTCGTTTTAATGCCTGAAATTAGTCATAATAGAAGCTTCTGAGAAGAAGAAAAAGTCTGTAAAAATGGCAATTTTGGTCACATTGAGGCTTTAAAAAGTAGTTATTCAACATGAGGCACAATCCAAATGAAATTTTGAATCAATTTTTCCAAAGTCCAAAAAATCCATTTTCTGATGAAAAACGATGACCCGCGACCTGTCGAAATTTCTCCAGATGGTCAGAAATGGTAATTTTTTAATGTTTTATTTTTTGACTGTAAATGACTATTGCATGTGAATTATCACTTTTGGAACTAAAATAAGTGTGTTTAGAGTCATTTTAATGCCTGAAATTGTTCGAAATAGAAGCTTCTAGTAGGAGAAAAAGTATGCAAAAATGGCAATTTTGGTCACATTGAGGCTTTAAAAAGTAGTTATTCAATATGAGGCACAATCCAAATGATATTTTGAATCAATTTTTCCAAAGTCCAAAAAATCCATTTTCTGATGAAAAACGATGACCCGCGACCTGTCGAAATTTCTCCAGATGGTCAGAAATGGTAATTTTTTAATGTTTTATTTTTTGACTGTAAATGACTATTGCATGTGAATTATCACTTTTGGAACTAAAATAAGTGTGTTTAGAGTCATTTTAATGCCTGAAATTGTTCGAAATAGAAGCTTCTAGTAGGAGAAAAAGTCTGCAAAAATGGCAATTTTGGTCACATTGAGGCTTTAAAAAATAGTTATTCAACATGAGGCACAATCCAAATGACATTTTGAATCAATTTTTCTACTGTCCAAAAAATAAAATTTTCTGATGAAAAACGATGATCCTTGACCTGTCGAACTTTCTCCAGATGGTCAGAAATGATAATTTTTTAATGTTTAATTTTTTTACTGTAAATGACTATCGCATGTGAATTATCACTTTTGGAACTAAAATAAGTGTGTTTAGAGTTGTTTTAATGCCTGAAATTGGTCGAAGTGGAAGCTTCTAGTAGGAGAAAAAGTCTGTAAAAATTGCAATTTTGGTCACATTGAGGCTTTAAAAAGTAGTTATTCAACATGAGGCACAATCCAAATGACATTTTGACTCAATTTTTCTAAAGTCCAAAAAATCCATTTTCTGATGAAAAACGATGACCAGTGACCTGTCGAACTTTCTCCAGATGGTCAGAAATGGCAATTTTTAATATTTAATTTTTTGACTGTAAATGACTATTGCATGTGAATTATCACTTTTGGAACTAAAATAAATGTGTTTAGAGTCGTTTTAATGCCTGAAATTAGTCATAGAAGCTTCTAAGAAGGAGAAAAAGTCTGTAAAAATGGCAATTTTGGTCACATTGAGGCTTTAAAAAGTAGTTATTTAACATGAGGCACAATCCAAATGATATTTTGAATCAATTTTTCTAAAGTCGAAAAAATTAATTTTCTGATGAAAAACGATGACCCGTGACCTGTTGAACTTTCTCCAGATGGTCAGAAATGGTAATTTTTTAATGTTTAATTTTTTGACTGTAAATGACTATTGCATGTGAATTATCACTTTTGGAACTAAAATAAGTGTGTTTAGAGTCATTTTAATGCCTGAAATTGGTCGAAATAGAAGCTTCTAGTAGGAGAAAAAGTCTGTAAAAATGGCAATTTTGGTCACATTGAGGCTTTAAAAAGTAGTTATTCAACATGAGGCACAATCCAAATGATATTTTGAATCAATTTTTCTAAAGTCCAAAAAATCCATTTTCTGATGAAAAACGATGACCCGTGACCTGTCGAAATTTCTCCAGATGGTCAGAAATGGAAATTTTTTAATGTTTAATTTTTTGACTGTAAATGACTATCGCATGTGAATTATCACTTGTGGAACTAAAATAAGTGTGTTTAGAGTCGTTTTAATGCCTGAAATTGGTCGAAATAGAAGCTTCTAGTAGGAGAAAAAGTCTGTAAAAATGGCAATTTTGGTCACATTGAGGCTTTAAAAAGTAGTTATTCAACATGAGGCACAATTCAAATGACATTTTTAATCAATTTGTCTAAAGTCCAAAAATCAATTTTCTGATGAAAAACGATGACCCGTGCGTGACCTGTCGAAATTTCTCCAGATGGTCAGAAATGGTAATTTTTTAATGTTTAATTTTTTGACTGTAAATGACTATTGCATGTTAATTATCACTTTTGGAACTAAAATAAGTGTGTTTAGAGTCATTTTAATGCCTGAAATTGGTCAAAATAGAAGCTTCTAATAGGAGAAAAAGTCTGTAAAAATGGCAATATTGGTCACATTGAGGCTTTAAAAAGTAGTTTTTAACATGAGGCACAATCCAAATGACATTTTGAATCAATTTTTCAAAAGCCAAAAAAATCCATTTTCTGATGAAAAACGATGACCTGCGACCTCTCGAAATTTCTCCAGATGGTCAGAAATGGTAATTTTTTAATGGTTCATTTTTTTTGACTGTAAATGACTATTGCATGTGAATTATCACTTTTGGAACTAAAATAAGTGTGTTTAGAGTCATTTTAATGCCTGAAATTGTTTGAAATAGAAGCTTCTAGTAGGAGAAAAAGTCTGTAAAAATGGCAATTTTGGTCACATTGAGGCTTTAAAAAGTAGTTATTCAACATGAGGCACAATCCAAATGATATTGTGAATCAATTTTTCTAAAGTCCAAAAAATCAATTTTCTGATGAAAAACGATGACCAGTGACC
Organism: Triturus cristatus; assembly: GCF_964204655.1. Lineage (NCBI taxonomy): Eukaryota > Metazoa > Chordata > Amphibia > Caudata > Salamandridae > Triturus > Triturus cristatus. The sequence continues at coordinate 137,314,680 of NC_140588.1, forward strand.
TGTCGAAATTTCTCCAGATGGTCAGAAATGGTAATTTTTTAATGTTTAATTTTTTGACTGTAAATGACTATCTCATGTGAATTATCACTTGTGGAACTAAAATAAGTGTGTTTAGAGTCGTTTTAATGCCTGAAATTAGTCATAATAGAAGCTTCTGAGAAGGAGAAAAAGTCTGTAAAAATGGCAATTTTGGTCACATTGAGGCTTTAAAAAGTAGTTATTTAACATGAGGCACAATCCAAATGATATTTTGAATCAATTTTTCTAAAGTCGAAAAAATTAATTTTCTGATGAAAAACGATGACCCGTGACCTGTTGAACTTTCTCCAGATGGTCAGAAATGGTAATTTTTTAATGTTTAATTTTTTGACTGTAAATGACTATTGCATGTGAATTATCACTTTTGGAACTAAAATAAGTGTGTTTAGAGTCATTTTAATGCCTGAAATTGGTCGAAATAGAAGCTTCTAGTAGGAGAAAAAGTCTGTAAAAATGGCAATTTTGGTCACATTGAGGCTTTAAAAAGTAGTTATTCAACATGAGGCACAATCCAAATGATATTTTGAATCAATTTTTCTAAAGTCCAAAAAATCCATTTTCTGATGAAAAACGATGACCCGTGACCTGTCGAAATTTCTCCAGATGGTCAGAAATGGACATTTTTTAATGTTTAATTTTTTGACTGTAAATGACTATCGCATGTGAATTATCACTTGTGGAACTAAAATAAGTGTGTTTAGAGTCGTTTTAATGCCTGAAATTAGTCATAATAGAAGCTTCTGAGAAGGAGAAAAAGTCTGTAAAAATGGCAATTTTGCTCACATTGAGGCTTTAAAAAGTAGTTATTCAACATGAGGCACAATCCAAATGACATTTTGAATCAATTTTTCTAAAGTCCAAAAAATCCATTTGCTGATGAAAAACGATGACCCGCGACCTGTCGAAATTTCTCCAGATTGTCAGAAATGGTAATTTTTTAATGTTTTATTTTTTGACTGTAAATGACTATTGCATGTGAATTATCACTTTTGGAACTAAAATAAGTGTGTTTAGAGTCATTTTAATGCCTGAAATTGTTCGAAATAGAAGCTTCTAGTAGGAGAAAAAGTCTGCAAAAATGGCAATTTTGGTCACATTGAGGCTTTAAAAAATAGTTATTCAACATGAGGCACAATCCAAATGACATTTTGAATCAATTTTTCTACTGTCCAAAAAATAAAATTTTCTGATGAAAAACGATGATCCTTGACCTGTCGAACTTTCTCCAGATGGTCAGAAATGATAATTTTTTAATGTTTAATTTTTTTACTGTAAATGACTATCGCATGTGAATTATCACTTTTGGAACTAAAATAAGTGTGTTTAGAGTTGTTTTAATGCCTGAAATTGGTCGAAGTGGAAGCTTCTAGTAGGAGAAAAAGTCTGTAAAAATTGCAATTTTGGTCACATTGAGGGTTTAAAAAGTAGTTATTCAACATGAGGCACAATCCAAATGACATTTTGAATCAATTTTTCTAAAGTCCAAAAAATCCATTTTCTGATGAAAAACGATGACCAGTGACCTGTCGAACTTTCTCCAGATGGTCAGAAATGGCAATTTTTTAATATTTAATTTTTTGACTGTAAATGACTATTGCATGTGAATTATCACTTTTGGAACTAAAATAAATGTGTTTAGAGTCGTTTTAATGCCTGAAATTAGTCATAATGGAAGCTTCTAAGAAGGAGAAAAAGTCTGTAAAAATGGCAATTTTGGTCACATTGAGGCTTTAAAAAGTAGTTATTTAACATGAGGCACAATCCAAATGATATTTTGAATCAATTTTTCTAAAGTCGAAAAAATTAATTTTCTGATGAAAAATGATGACCCGTGACCTGTTGAACTTTCTCCAGATGGTCAGAAATGGTAATTTTTTAATGTTTAATTTTTTGACTGTAAATGACTATTGCATGTGAATTATCACTTTTGGAACTAAAATAAGTGTGTTTAGAGTCATTTTAATGCCTGAAATTGGTCGAAATAGAAGCTTCTAGTAGGAGAAAAAGTCTGTAAAAATGGCAATTTTGGTCACATTGAGGCTTTAAAAAGTAGTTATTCAACATGAGGCACAATCCAAATGATATTTTGAATCAATTTTTCTAGTCGAAAAAATTAATTTTCTGATGAAAAACGATGACCCGTGACCTGTTGAACTTTCTCCAGATGGTCAGAAATGGTAACTTTTTAATGTTTAATTTTTTGACTGTAAATGACTATCTCATGTGAATTATCACTTGTGGAACTAAAATAAGTGTGTTTAGAGTCGTTTTAATGCCTGAAATTAGTCATAATAGAAGCTTCTGAGAAGGAGAAAAAGTCTGTAAAAATGGCAATTTTGGTCACATTGAGGCTTTAAAAAGTAGTTATTTAACATGAGGCACAATCCAAATGATATTTTGAATCAATTTTTGTAAAGTCCAAAAAATCCATTTTCTGATGAAAAACGATGACCCGTGACCTGTCGAAATTTCTCCAGATGGTCAGAAATGGTAATTTTTTAATGTTTAATTTTTGACTGTAAATGACTATTGCATGTGAATTATCACTTTTGGAACTAAAATAAGTGTGTTTAGAGTCATTTTAATGCCTGAAATTGGTCGAAATAGAAGCTTCTAGTAGGAGAAAAAGTCTGTAAAAATGGCAATTTTGGTCACATTGAGGCTTTAAAAAGTAGTTATTCAACATGAGGCACAATCAAAATGATATTTTGAATCCATTTTTCTAAAGTCCAAAAAATCCATTTTCTGATGAAAAACCATGACCCGTGACCTGTCGAAATTTCTCCAGATGGTCAGAAATGGAAATTTTTTAATGTTTAATTTTTTGACTGTAAATGACTATCGCATGTGAATTATCACTTGTGGAACTAAAATAAGTGTGTTTAGAGTCGTTTTAATGCCTGAAATTAGTCATAATAGAAGCTTCTGAGAAGAAGAAAAAGTCTGTAAAAATGGCAATTTTGGTCACATTGAGGCTTTAAAAAGTAGTTATTCAACATGAGGCACAATCCAAATGACATTTTGAATCAATTTTTCCAAAGTCCAAAAAATCCATTTTCTGATGAAAAACGATGACCCGCGACCTGTCGAAATTTCTCCAGATGGTCAGAAATGGTAATTTTTTAATGTTTTATTTTTTGACTGTAAATGACTATTGCATGTGAATTATCACTTTTGGAACTAAAATAAGTGTGTTTAGAGTCATTTTAATGCCTGAAATTGTTCGAAATAGAAGCTTCTAGTAGGAGAAAAAGTATGCAAAAATGGCAATTTTGGTCACATTGAGGCTTTAAAAAGTAGTTATTCAATATGAGGCACAATCCAAATGATATTTTGAATCAATTTTTCCAAAGTCCAAAAAATCCATTTTCTGATGAAAAACGATGACCCGCGACCTGTCGAAATTTCTCCAGATGGTCAGAAATGGTAATTTTTTAATGTTTTATTTTTTGACTGTAAATGACTATTGCATGTGAATTATCACTTTTGGAACTAAAATAAGTGTGTTTAGAGTCATTTTAATGCCTGAAATTGTTCGAAATAGAAGCTTCTAGTAGGAGAAAAAGTCTGCAAAAATGGCAATTTTGGTCACATTGAGACTTTAAAAAATAGTTATTCAACATGAGGCACAATCCAAATGACATTTTGAATCAATTTTTCTACTGTCCAAAAAATAAAATTTTCTGATGAAAAACGATGATCCTTGACCTGTCGAACTTTCTCCAGATGGTCAGAAATGATAATTTTTTAATGTTTAATTTTTTTACTGTAAATGACTATCGCATGTGAATTATCACTTTTGGAACTAAAATAAGTGTGTTTAGAGTTGTTTTAATGCCTGAAATTGGTCGAAGTGGAAGCTTCTAGTAGGAGAAAAAGTCTGTAAAAATTGCAATTTTGGTCACATTGAGGCTTTAAAAAGTAGTTATTCAACATGAGGCACAATCCAAATGACATTTTGACTCAATTTTTCTAAAGTCCAAAAAATCCATTTTCTGATGAAAAACGATGACCAGTGACCTGTCGAACTTTCTCCAGATGGTCAGAAATGGCAATTTTTAATATTTAATTTTTTGACTGTAAATGACTATTGCATGTGAATTATCACTTTTGGAACTAAAATAAATGTGTTTAGAGTCGTTTTAATGCCTGAAATTAGTCATAGAAGCTTCTAAGAAGGAGAAAAAGTCTGTAAAAATGGCAATTTTGGTCACATTGAGGCTTTAAAAAGTAGTTATTTAACATGAGGCACAATCCAAATGATATTTTGAATCAATTTTTCTAAAGTCGAAAAAATTAATTTTCTGATGAAAAACGATGACCCGTGACCTGTTGAACTTTTTCCAGATGGTCAGAAATGGTAATTTTTTAATGTTTAATTTTTTGACTGTAAATGACTATTGCATGTGAATTATCACTTTTGGAACTAAAATAAGTGTGTTTAGAGTCATTTTAATGCCTGAAATTGGTCGAAATAGAAGCTTCTAGTAGGAGAAAAAGTCTGTAAAAATGGCAATTTTGGTCACATTGAGGCTTTAAAAAGTAGTTATTCAACATGAGGCACAATCCAAATGATATTTTGAATCAATTTTTCTAAAGTCCAAAAAATCCATTTTCTGATGAAAAACGATGACCCGTGACCTGTCGAAATTTCTCCAGATGGTCAGAAATGGAAATTTTTTAATGTTTAATTTTTTGACTGTAAATGACTATCGCATGTGAATTATCACTTGTGGAACTAAAATAAGTGTGTTTAGAGTCGTTTTAATGCCTGAAATTGGTCGAAATAGAAGCTTCTAGTAGGAGAAAAAGTCTGTAAAAATGGCAATTTTGGTCACATTGAGGCTTTAAAAAGTAGTTATTCAACATGAGGCACAATCCAAATGACATTTTGAATCAATTTTTCTAAAGTCCAAAAAATCCATTTGCTGATGAAAAACGATGACCCGCGACCTGTCGTAATTTCTCCAGATGGTCAGAAATGGTAATTTTTTAATGTTTAATTTTTTGACTGTAAATGACTATTGCATGTGAATTATCACTTGTGGAACTAAAATAAGTGTGTTTAGAGTCATTTTAATGCCTGAAGTTGGTCAAAATAGAAGCTTCTAGTAGGAGAAAAAGTCTGTAAAAATGGCAATTTTGGTCACATCGAGGCTTTAAAAAGTAGTTATTCAACATGAGGCACAATTCAAATGACATTTTTAATCAATTTGTCTAAAGTCCAAAAATCAATTTTCTGATGAAAAACGATGACCCGTGACCTGTCGAAATTTCTCCAGATGGTCAGAAATGGTAATTTTTTAATGTTTAATTTTTTGACTGTAAATGACTATTGCATGTTAATTATCACTTTTGGAACTAAAATAAGTGTGTTTAGAGTCATTTTAATGCCTGAAATTGGTCAAAATAGAAGCTTCTAATAGGAGAAAAAGTCTGTAAAAATGGCAATATTGGTCACATTGAGGCTTTAAAAAGTAGTTTTTAACATGAGGCACAATCCAAATGACATTTTGAATCAATTTTTCAAAAGCCAAAAAAATCCATTTTCTGATGAAAAACGATGACCTGCGACCTCTCGAAATTTCTCCAGATGGTCAGAAATGGTAATTTTTTAATGGTTCATTTTTTTTGACTGTAAATGACTATTGCATGTGAATTATCACTTTTGGAACTAAAATAAGTGTGTTTAGAGTCCTTTTAATGCCTGAAATTGTTTGAAATAGAAGCTTCTAGTAGGAGAAAAAGTCTGTAAAAATGGCAATTTTGGTCACATTGAGGCTTTAAAAAGTAGTTATTCAACATGAGGCACAATCCAAATGATATTGTGAATCAATTTTTCTAAAGTCCAAAAAATCAATTTTCTGATGAAAAACGATGACCAGTGACCTGTCGAAATTTCTCCAGATGGTCAGAAATGGTAATTTTTTAATGTTTAATTTTTTGACTGTAAATGACTATCTCATGTGAATTATCACTTGTGGAACTAAAATAAGTGTGTTTAGAGTCGTTTTAATGCCTGAAATTAGTCATAATAGAAGCTTCTGAGAAGGAGAAAAAGTCTGTAAAAATGGCAATTTTGGTCACATTGAGGCTTTAAAAAGTAGTTATTTAACATGAGGCACAATCCAAATGATATTTTGAATCAATTTTTCTAAAGTCGAAAAAATTAATTTTCTGATGAAAAACGATGACCCGTGACCTGTTGAACTTTCTCCAGATGGTCAGAAATGGTAATTTTTTAATGTTTAATTTTTTGACTGTGAATGACTATTGCATGTGAATTATCACTTTTGGAACTAAAATAAGTGTGTTTAGAGTCATTTTAATGCCTGAAATTGGTCGAAATAGAAGCTTCTAGTAGGAGAAAAAGTCTGTAAAAATGGCAATTTTGGTCACATTGAGGCTTTAAAAAGTAGTTATTCAACATGAGGCACAATCCAAATGATATTTTGAATCAATTTTTCTAAAGTCCAAAAAATCCATTTTCTGATGAAAAACGATGACCCGTGACCTGTCGAAATTTCTCCAGATGGTCAGAAATGGACATTTTTTAATGTTTAATTTTTTGACTGTAAATGACTATCGCATGTGAATTATCACTTGTGGAACTAAAATAAGTGTGTTTAGAGTCGTTTTAATGCCTGAAATTAGTCATAATAGAAGCTTCTGAGAAGGAGAAAAAGTCTGTAAAAATGGCAATTTTGCTCACATTGAGGCTTTAAAAAGTAGTTATTCAACATGAGGCACAATCCAAATGACATTTTGAATCAATTTTTCTAAAGTCCAAAAAATCCATTTGCTGATGAAAAACGATGACCCGCGACCTGTCGAAATTTCTCCAGATTGTCAGAAATGGTAATTTTTTAATGTTTTATTTTTTGACTGTAAATGACTATTGCATGTGAATTATCACTTTTGGAACTAAAATAAGTGTGTTTAGAGTCATTTTAATGCCTGAAATTGTTCGAAATAGAAGCTTCTAGTAGGAGAAAAAGTCTGCAAAAATGGCAATTTTGGTCACATTGAGGCTTTAAAAAATAGTTATTCAACATGAGGCACAATCCAAATGACATTTTGAATCAATTTTTCTACTGTCCAAAAAATAAAATTTTCTGATGAAAAACGATGATCCTTGACCTGTCGAACTTTCTCCAGATGGTCAGAAATGATCATTTTTTAATGTTTAATTTTTTTACTGTAAATGACTATCGCATGTGAATTATCACTTTTGGAACTAAAATAAGTGTGTTTAGAGTTGTTTTAATGCCTGAAATTGGTCGAAGTGGAAGCTTCTAGTAGGAGAAAAAGTCTGTAAAAATTGCAATTTTGGTCACATTGAGGGTTTAAAAAGTAGTTATTCAACATGAGGCACAATCCAAATGACATTTTGAATCAATTTTTCTAAAGTCCAAAAAATCCATTTTCTGATGAAAAACGATGACCAGTGACCTGTCGAACTTTCTCCAGATGGTCAGAAATGGCAATTTTTTAATATTTAATTTTTTGACTGTAAATGACTATTGCATGTGAATTATCACTTTTGGAACTAAAATAAATGTGTTTAGAGTCGTTTTAATGCCTGAAATTAGTCATAATGGAAGCTTCTAAGAAGGAGAAAAAGTCTGTAAAAATGGCAATTTTGGTCACATTGAGGCTTTAAAAAGTAGTTATTTAACATGAGGCACAATCCAAATGATATTTTGAATCAATTTTTCTAAAGTCGAAAAAATTAATTTTCTGATGAAAAATGATGACCCGTGACCTGTTGAACTTTCTCCAGATGGTCAGAAATGGTAATTTTTTAATGTTTAATTTTTTGACTGTAAATAACTATTGCATGTGAATTATCACTTTTGGAACTAAAATAAGTGTGTTTAGAGTCATTTTAATGCCTGAAATTGGTCGAAATAGAAGCTTCTAGTAGGAGAAAAAGTCTGTAAAAATGGCAATTTTGGTCACATTGAGGCTTTAAAAAGTAGTTATTCAACATGAGGCACAATCCAAATGATATTTTGAATCAATTTTTCTAGTCGAAAAAATTAATTTTCTGATGAAAAACGATGACCCGTGACCTGTTGAACTTTCTCCAGATGGTCAGAAATGGTAACTTTTTAATGTTTAATTTTTTGACTGTAAATGACTATCTCATGTGAATTATCACTTGTGGAACTAAAATAAGTGTGTTTAGAGTCGTTTTAATGCCTGAAATTAGTCATAATAGAAGCTTCTGAGAAGGAGAAAAAGTCTGTAAAAATGGCAATTTTGGTCACATTGAGGCTTTAAAAAGTAGTTATTTAACATGAGGCACAATCCAAATGATATTTTGAATCAATTTTTGTAAAGTCCAAAAAATCCATTTTCTGATGAAAAACGATGACCCGTGACCTGTCGAAATTTCTCCAGATGGTCAGAAATGGTAATTTTTTAATGTTTAATTTTTGACTGTAAATGACTATTGCATGTGAATTATCACTTTTGGAACTAAAATAAGTGTGTTTAGAGTCATTTTAATGCCTGAAATTGGTCAAAATAGAAGCTTCTAGTAGGAGAAAAAGTCTGTAAAAATGGCAATTTTGGTCACATTGAGGCTTTAAAAAGTAGTTATTCAACATGAGGCACAATCAAAATGATATTTTGAATCCATTTTTCTAAAGTCCAAAAAATCCATTTTCTGATGAAAAACCATGACCCGTGACCTGTCGAAATTTCTCCAGATGGTCAGAAATGGAAATTTTTTAATGTTTAATTTTTTGACTGTAAATGACTATCGCATGTGAATTATCACTTGTGGAACTAAAATAAGTGTGTTTAGAGTCGTTTTAATGCCTGAAATTAGTCATAATAGAAGCTTCTGAGAAGAAGAAAAAGTCTGTAAAAATGGCAATTTTGGTCACATTGAGGCTTTAAAAAGTAGTTATTCAACATGAGGCACAATCCAAATGACATTTTGAATCAATTTTTCCAAAGTCCAAAAAATCCATTTTCTGATGAAAAACGATGACCCGCGACCTGTCGAAATTTCTCCAGATGGTCAGAAATGGTAATTTTTTAATGTTTTATTTTTTGACTGTAAATGACTATTGCATGTGAATTATCACTTTTGGAACTAAAATAAGTGTGTTTAGAGTCATTTTAATGCCTGAAATTGTTCGAAATAGAAGCTTCTAGTAGGAGAAAAAGTATGCAAAAATGGCAATTTTGGTCACATTGAGGCTTTAAAAAGTAGTTATTCAATATGAGGCACAATCCAAATGATATTTTGAATCAATTTTTCCAAAGTCCAAAAAATCCATTTTCTGATGAAAAACGATGACCCGCGACCTGTCGAAATTTCTCCAGATGGTCAGAAATGGTAATTTTTTAATGTTTTATTTTTTGACTGTAAATGACTATTGCATGTGAATTATCACTTTTGGAACTAAAATAAGTGTGTTTAGAGTCATTTTAATGCCTGAAATTGTTCGAAATAGAAGCTTCTAGTAGGAGAAAAAGTCTGCAAAAATGGCAATTTTGGTCACATTGAGGCTTTAAAAAATAGTTATTCAACATGAGGCACAATCCAAATGACATTTTGAATCAATTTTTCTACTGTCCAAAAAATAAAATTTTCTGATGAAAAACGATGATCCTTGACCTGTCGAACTTTCTCCAGATGGTCAGAAATGATAATTTTTTAATGTTTAATTTTTTTACTGTAAATGACTATCGCATGTGAATTATCACTTTTGGAACTAAAATAAGTGTGTTTAGAGTTGTTTTAATGCCTGAAATTGGTCGAAGTGGAAGCTTCTAGTAGGAGAAAAAGTCTGTAAAAATTGCAATTTTGGTCACATTGAGGCTTTAAAAAGTAGTTATTCAACATGAGGCACAATCCAAATGACATTTTGACTCAATTTTTCTAAAGTCCAAAAAATCCATTTTCTGATGAAAAACGATGACCAGTGACCTGTCGAACTTTCTCCAGATGGTCAGAAATGGCAATTTTTAATATTTAATTTTTTGACTGTAAATGACTATTGCATGTGAATTATCACTTTTGGAACTAAAATAAATGTGTTTAGAGTCGTTTTAATGCCTGAAATTAGTCATAGAAGCTTCTAAGAAGGAGAAAAAGTCTGTAAAAATGGCAATTTTGGTCACATTGAGGCTTTAAAAAGTAGTTATTTAACATGAGGCACAATCCAAATGATATTTTGAATCAATTTTTCTAAAGTCGAAAAAATTAATTTTCTGATGAAAAACGATGACCCGTGACCTGTTGAACTTTCTCCAGATGGTCAGAAATGGTAATTTTTTAATGTTTAATTTTTTGACTGTAAATGACTATTGCATGTGAATTATCACTTTTGGAACTAAAATAAGTGTGTTTAGAGTCATTTTAATGCCTGAAATTGGTCGAAATAGAAGCTTCTAGTAGGAGAAAAAGTCTGTAAAAATGGCAATTTTGGTCACATTGAGGCTTTAAAAAGTAGTTATTCAACATGAGGCACAATCCAAATGATATTTTGAATCAATTTTTCTAAAGTCCAAAAAATCCATTTTCTGATGAAAAACGATGACCCGTGACCTGTCGAAATTTCTCCAGATGGTCAGAAATGGAAATTTTTTAATGTTTAATTTTTTGACTGTAAATGACTATCGCATGTGAATTATCACTTGTGGAACTAAAATAAGTGTGTTTAGAGTCGTTTTAATGCCTGAAATTGGTCGAAATAGAAGCTTCTAGTAGGAGAAAAAGTCTGTAAAAATGGCAATTTTGGTCACATTGAGGCTTTAAAAAGTAGTTATTCAACATGAGGCACAATCCAAATGACATTTTGAATCAATTTTTCTAAAGTCCAAAAAATCCATTTGCTGATGAAAAACGATGACCCGCGACCTGTCGAAATTTCTCCAGATGGTCAGAAATGGTAATTTTTTAATGTTTAATTTTTTGACTGTAAATGACTATTGCATGTGAATTATCACTTGTGGAACTAAAATAAGTGTGTTTAGAGTCATTTTAATGCCTGAAGTTGGTCAAAATAGAAGCTTCTAGTAGGAGAAAAAGTCTGTAAAAATGGCAATTTTGGTCACATCGAGGCTTTAAAAAGTAGTTATTCAACATGAGGCACAATTCAAATGACATTTTTAATCAATTTGTCTAAAGTCCAAAAATCAATTTTCTGATGAAAAACGATGACCCGTGACCTGTCGAAATTTCTCCAGATGGTCAGAAATGGTAATTTTTTAATGTTTAATTTTTTGACTGTAAATGACTATTGCATGTTGATTATCACTTTTGGAACTAAAATAAGTGTGTTTAGAGTCATTTTAATGCCTGAAATTGGTCAAAATAGAAGCTTCTAATAGGAGAAAAAGTCTGTAAAAATGGCAATATTGGTCACATTGAGGCTTTAAAAAGTAGTTTTTAACATGAGGCACAATCCAAATGACATTTTGAATCAATTTTTCAAAAGCCAAAAAAATCCATTTTCTGATGAAAAACGATGACCTGCGACCTCTCGAAATTTCTCCAGATGGTCAGAAATGGTAATTTTTTAATGGTTCATTTTTTGACTGTAAATGACTATTGCATGTGAATTATCACTTTTGGAACTAAAATAAGTGTGTTTAGAGTCCTTTTAATGCCTGAAATTGTTTGAAATAGAAGCTTCTAATAGGAGAAAAAGTCTGTAAAAATGGCAATTTTGGTCACATTGAGGCTTTAAAAAGTAGTTATTCAACATGAGGCACAATCCAAATGATATTGTGAATCAATTTTTCTAAAGTCCAAAAAATCAATTTTCTGATGAAAAACGATGACCAGTGACCTGTCGAAATTTCTCCAGATGGTCAGAAATGGTAATTTTTTAATGTTTAATTTTTTGACTGTAAATGACTATCTCATGTGAATTATCACTTGTGGAACTAAAATAAGTGTGTTTAGAGTCGTTTTAATGCCTGAAATTAGTCATAATAGAAGCTTCTGAGAAGGAGAAAAAGTCTGTAAAAATGGCAATTTTGGTCACATTGAGGCTTTAAAAAGTAGTTATTTAACATGAGGCACAATCCAAATGATATTTTGAATCAATTTTTCTAAAGTCGAAAAAATTAATTTTCTGATGAAAAACGATGACCCGTGACCTGTTGAACTTTCTCCAGATGGTCAGAAATGGTAATTTTTTAATGTTTAATTTTTTGACTGTAAATGACTATTGCATGTGAATTATCACTTTTGGAACTAAAATAAGTGTGTTTAGAGTCATTTTAATGCCTGAAATTGGTCGAAATAGAAGCTTCTAGTAGGAGAAAAAGTCTGTAAAAATGGCAATTTTGGTCACATTGAGGCTTTAAAAAGTAGTTATTCAACATGAGGCACAATCCAAATGATATTTTGAATCAATTTTTCTAAAGTCCAAAAAATCCATTTTCTGATGAAAAACGATGACCCGTGACCTGTCGAAATTTCTCCAGATGGTCAGAAATGGACATTTTTTAATGTTTAATTTTTTGACTGTAAATGACTATCGCATGTGAATTATCACTTGTGGAACTAAAATAAGTGTGTTTAGAGTCGTTTTAATGCCTGAAATTAGTCATAATAGAAGCTTCTGAGAAGGAGAAAAAGTCTGTAAAAATGGCAATTTTGCTCACATTGAGGCTTTAAAAAGTAGTTATTCAACATGAGGCACAATCCAAATGACATTTTGAATCAATTTTTCTAAAGTCCAAAAAATCCATTTGCTGATGAAAAACGATGACCCGCGACCTGTCGAAATTTCTCCAGATTGTCAGAAATGGTAATTTTTTAATGTTTTATTTTTTGACTGTAAATGACTATTGCATGTGAATTATCACTTTTGGAACTAAAATAAGTGTGTTTAGAGTCATTTTAATGCCTGAAATTGTTCGAAATAGAAGCTTCTAGTAGGAGAAAAAGTCTGCAAAAATGGCAATTTTGGTCACATTGAGGCTTTAAAAAATAGTTATTCAACATGAGGCACAATCCAAATGACATTTTGAATCAATTTTTCTACTGTCCAAAAAATAAAATTTTCTGATGAAAAACGATGATCCTTGACCTGTCGAACTTTCTCCAGATGGTCAGAAATGATAATTTTTTAATGTTTAATTTTTTTACTGTAAATGACTATCGCATGTGAATTATCACTTTTGGAACTAAAATAAGTGTGTTTAGAGTTGTTTTAATGCCTGAAATTGGTCGAAGTGGAAGCTTCTAGTAGGAGAAAAAGTCTGTAAAAATTGCAATTTTGGTCACATTGAGGGTTTAAAAAGTAGTTATTCAACATGAGGCACAATCCAAATGACATTTTGAATCAATTTTTCTAAAGTCCAAAAAATCCATTTTCTGATGAAAAACGATGACCAGTGACCTGTCGAACTTTCTCCAGATGGTCAGAAATGGCAATTTTTTAATATTTAATTTTTTGACTGTAAATGACTATTGCATGTGAATTATCACTTTTGGAACTAAAATAAATGTGTTTAGAGTCGTTTTAATGCCTGAAATTAGTCATAATGGAAGCTTCTAAGAAGGAGAAAAAGTCTGTAAAAATGGCAATTTTGGTCACATTGAGGCTTTAAAAAGTAGTTATTTAACATGAGGCACAATCCAAATGATATTTTGAATCAATTTTTCTAAAGTCGAAAAAATTAATTTTCTGATGAAAAACGATGACCCGTGACCTGTTGAACTTTCTCCAGATGGTCAGAAATGGTAATTTTTTAATGTTTAATTTTTTGACTGTAAATGACTATTGCATGTGAATTATCACTTTTGGAACTAAAATAAGTGTGTTTAGAGTCATTTTAATGCCTGAAATTGGTCGAAATAGAAGCTTCTAGTAGGAGAAAAAGTCTGTAAAAATGGCAATTTTGGTCACATTGAGGCTTTAAAAAGTAGTTATTCAACATGAGGCACAATCCAAATGATATTTTGAATCAATTTTTGTAAAGTCCAAAAAATCCATTTTCTGATGAAAAACGATGACCCGTGACCTGTCGAAATTTCTCCAGATGGTCAGAAATGGAAATTTTTTAATGTTTAATTTTTTGACTGTAAATGACTATCGCATGTGAATTATCACTTGTGGAACTAAAATAAGTGTGTTTAGAGTCGTTTTAATGCCTGAAATTGGTCGAAATAGAAGCTTCTAGTAGGAGAAAAAGTCTGTAAAAATGGCAATTTTGGTCACATTGAGGCTTTAAAAAGTAGTTATTCAACATGAGGCACAATCCAACGGACATTTTGAATCAATTTTTCTAAAGTCCAAAAAATCCATTTGCTGATGAAAAACGATGACCCGCGACCTGTCGAAATTTCTCCAGATGGTCAGAAATGGTAATTTTTTAATGTTTAATTTTTTGACTGTAAATGACTATTGCATGTGAATTATCACTTGTGGAACTAAAATAAGTGTGTTTAGAGTCATTTTAATGCCTGAAGTTGGTCAAAATAGAAGCTTCTAGTAGGAGAAAAAGTCTGTAAAAATGGCAATTTTGGTCACATCGAGGCTTTAAAAAGTAGTTATTCAACATGAGGCACAATCCAAATGACATTTTGAATCAATTTTTCTAAAGTCCAAAAAATCCATTTGCTGATGAAAAACGATGACCCGCGACCTGTCGAAATTTCTCCAGATGGTCAGAAATGGTAATTTTTTAATGTTTAATTTTTTGACTGTAAATGACTATTGCATGTTAATTATCACTTTTGGAACTAAAATAAGTGTGTTTAGAGTCATTTTAATGCCTGAAATTGGTCAAAATAGAAGCTTCTAATAGGAGAAAAAGTCTGTAAAAATGGCAATATTGGTCACATTGAGGCTTTAAAAAGTAGTTTTTAACATGAGGCACAATCCAAATGACATTTTGAATCAATTTTTCAAAAGCCAAAAAAATCAATTTTCTGATGAAAAACGATGACCTGCGACCTCTCGAAATTTCTCCAGATGGTCAGAAATGGTAATTTTTTAATGGTTCATTTTTTGACTGTAAATGACTATTGCATGTGAATTATCACTTTTGGAACTAAAATAAGTGTGTTTAGAGTCCTTTTAATGCCTGAAATTGTTTGAAATAGAAGCTTCTAGTAGGAGAAAAAGTCTGTAAAAATGGCAATTTTGGTCACATTGAGGCTTTAAAAAGAAGTTATTCAACATGAGGCACAATCAAAATGATATTGTGAATCAATTTTTCTAAAGTCCAAAAAATCAATTTTCTGATGAAAAACGATGACCAGTGACCTGTCGAAATTTCTCCAGATGGTCAGAAATGGTAATTTTTTAATGTTTAATTTTTTGACTGTAAATGACTATCTCATGTGAATTATCACTTGTGGAACTAAAATAAGTGTGTTTAGAGTCGTTTTAATGCCTGAAATTAGTCATAATAGAAGCTTCTGAGAAGGAGAAAAAGTCTGTAAAAATGGCAATTTTGGTCACATTGAGGCTTTAAAAAGTAGTTATTTAACATGAGGCACAATCCAAATGATATTTTGAATCAATTTTTCTAAAGTCGAAAAAATTAATTTTCTGATGAAAAACGATGACCCGTGACCTGTTGAACTTTCTCCAGATGGTCAGAAATGGTAATTTTTTAATGTTTAATTTTTTGACTGTAAATGACTATTGCATGTGAATTATCACTTTTGGAACTAAAATAAGTGTGTTTAGAGTCATTTTAATGCCTGAAATTGGTCGAAATAGAAGCTTCTAGTAGGAGAAAAAGTCTGTAAAAATGGCAATTTTGGTCCCATTGAGGCTTTAAAAAGTAGTTATTCAACATGAGGCACAATCCAAATGATATTTTGAATCAATTTTTCTAAAGTCCACAAAATCCATTTTCTGATGAAAAACGATGACCCGTGACCTGTCGAAATTTCTCCAGATGGTCAGAAATGGACATTTTTTAATGTTTAATTTTTTGACTGTAAATGACTATCGCATGTGAATTATCACTTGTGGAACTAAAATAAGTGTGTTTAGAGTCGTTTTAATGCCTGAAATTAGTCATAATAGAAGCTTCTGAGAAGGAGAAAAAGTCTGTAAAAATGGCAATTTTGGTCACATTGAGGCTTTAAAAAGTAGTTATTCAACATGAGGCACAATCCAAATGATATTTTGAATCAATTTTTCTAAAGTCGAAAAAATTAATTTTCTGATGAAAAACGATGACCTGTGACCTGTTGAACTTTCTCCAGATGGTCAGAAATGGTAATTTTTTAATGTTTAATTTTTTGACTGTAAATGACTATTGCATGTGAATTATCACTTTTGGAACTAAAATAAGTGTGTTTAGAGTCATTTTAATGCCTGAAATTGGTCGAAATAGAAGCTTCTAGTAGGAGAAAAAGTCTGTAAAAATGGCAATTTTGGTCACATTGAGGCTTTAAAAAGTAGTTATTCAACATGAGGCACAATCCAAATGACATTTTGAATCAATTTTTCTAAAGTCCAAAAAATCCATTTGCTGATGAAAAACGATGACCCGCGACCTGTCGAAATTTCTCCAGATTGTCAGAAATGGTAATTTTTTAATGTTTAATTTTTTGACTGTAAATGACTATTGCATGTGAATTATCACTTGTGGAACTAAAATAAGTGTGTTTAGAGTCATTTTAATGCCTGAAGTTGGTCAAAATGGAAGCTTCTAGTAGGAGAAAAAGTCTGTAAAAATGGCAATTTTGGTCACATCGAGGCTTTAAAAAGTAGTTATTCAACATGAGGCACAATTCAAATGACATTTTTAATCAATTTGTCTAAAGTCCAAAAATCAATTTTCTGATGAAAAACGATGACCCGTGACCTGTTGAACTTTCTCCAGATGGTCAGAAATGGTAATTTTTTAATGGTTCATTTTTTGACTGTAAATGACTATTGCATGTGAATTATCACTTTTGGAACTAAAATAAGTGTGTTTAGAGTCCTTTTAATGCCTGAAATTGTTTGAAATAGAAGCTTCTAGTAGGAGAAAAAGTCTGTAAAAATGGCAATTTTGGTCACATTGAGGCTTTAAAAAGTAGTTATTCAACATGAGGCACAATTCAAATGACATTTTTAATCAATTATTCTAAAGTCCAAAAATCAATTTTCTGATGAAAAACGATGACCCGTGACCTGTTGAACTTTCTCCAGATGGTCAGAAATGGTAATTTTTTAATGTTTAATTTTTTGACTGTAAATGACTATTGCATATGAATTATCAATTTTGGAACTAAAAGAAGTGTGTTTAGAGTCATTTTAATGCCTGAAATTGGTCGAAATAGAAGCTTCTAGTAGGAGAAAAAGTGGGTAAAAATGGCAATTTTGGTCACATTGAGGCTTTAAAAAGTAGTTATTCAACATGAGGCACAATCCAAATGACATTTTGAATCAATTTTTCTAAAGTCCAAAAATCAATTTTCTGATGAAAAACGATGACCCGTGACCTGTTGAACTTTCTCCAGATGGTCAGAAATGGTAATTTTTTAATGTTTTATTTTTTGAATGTAAATGACTATTGCATATGAATTATCACTTTTGGAACTAAAATAAGTGTGTTTAGAGTCATTTTAATGCCTGAAAATGGTCGAAATAGAAGCTTCTAGTAGGAGAAAAAGTCTATAAAAATGGCAATTTTGGTCACATTGAGGCTTTAAAAAGTAGTTATTCAACATGAGGCACAATCCAAATGACATTTTGAATCAATTTTTCTAAAGTCCAAAAAATCCATTTTCTGATGAAAAACGATGACCCACGACCTGTCGAAATTTCTCCAGGTGGTCAGAAATGGTAATTTTTTAATGTTTTATTTTTTGACTGTAAATGACTATTGCATGTGAATTATCACTTTTGGAACTAAAATAAGTGTGTTTAGAGTCATTTTAATGCCTGAAATTGGTCAAAATAGAAGCTTCTAGTAGGAGAAAAAGTCTGTAAAAATGGCAATATTGGTCACATTGAGGCTTTAAAAAGTAGTTTTTAACATGAGGCACAATCCAAATGACATTTTGAATCAATTTTTCAAAAGCCAAAAAAATCCATTTTCTGATGAAAAACGATGACCTGCGACCTGTCGAAATTTCTCCAGATGGTCAGAAATGGTAATTTTTTAATGGTTCATTTTTTGACTGTAAATGACTATTGCATGTGAATTATCACTTTTGGAACTAAAATAAGTGTGTTTAGAGTCCTTTTAATGCCTGAAATTGTTTGAAATAGAAGCTTCTAGTAGGAGAAAAAGTCTGTAAAAATGGCAATTTTGGTCACATTGAGGCTTTAAAAAGTAGTTATTCAACATGAGGCACAATCCAAATGATATTGTGAATCAATTTTTCTAAAGTCCAAAAAATCAATTTTCTGATGAAAAACGATGACCAGTGACCTGTCGAAATTTCTCCAGATGGTCAGAAATGGTAATTTTTTAATGTTTAATTTTTTGACTGTAAATGACTATCTCATGTGAATTATCACTTGTGGAACTAAAATAAGTATGTTTAGAGTCATTTTAATGCCTGAAGTTGGTCAAAATAGAAGCTTCTGAGAAGGAGAAAAAGTCTGTAAAAATGGCAATTTTGGTCACATCGAGGCTTTAAAAAGTAGTTATTCAACATGAGGCACAATTCAAATGACATTTTTAATCAATTTGTCTAAAGTCCAAAAATCAATTTTCTGATGAAAAACGATGACCCGTGACCTGTTGAACTTTCTCCAGATGGTCAGAAATGGTCATTTTTTAATGGTTCATTTTTTGACTGTAAATGACTATTGCATGTGAATTATCACTTTTGGAACTAAAATAAGTGTGTTTAGAGTCCTTTTAATGCCTGAAATTGTTTGAAATAGAAGCTTCTAGTAGGAGAAAAAGTCTGTAAAAATGGCAATTTTGGTCACATTGAGGCTTTAAAAAGTAGTTATTCAACATGAGGCACAATCCAAATGATATTGTGAATCAATTTTTCTAAAGTCCCAAAAATCAATTTTCTGATGAAAAACGATGACCTGTGACCTGTCAAAATTTCTCCAGATGGTCAGAAATGGTAATTTTTTAATGTTTAATTTTTTGACTGTAAATGACTATCTCATGTGAATTATCACTTGTGGAACTAAAATAAGTGTGTTTAGAGTCGTTTTAATGCCTGAAATTAGTCATAATAGAAGCTACTGAGAAGGAGAAAAAGTCTGTAAAAATGGCAATTTTGGTCACATTGAGGCTTTAAAAAGTAGTTATTTAACATGAGGCACAATCCAAATGATATTTTGAATCAATTTTTCTAAAGTCGAAAAAATTAATTTTCTGATGAAAAACGATGACCCGTGACCTGTTGAACTTTCTCCAGATGGTCAGAAATCGTAATTTTTTAATGTTTAATTTTTTGACTGTAAATGACTATTGCATGTGAATTATCACTTTTGGAACTAAAATAAGTGTGTTTAGAGTCATTTTAATGCCTGAAATTGGTCGAAATAGAAGCTTCTAGTAGGAGAAAAAGTCTGTAAAAATGGCAATTTTGGTCACATTGAGGCTTTAAAAAGTAGTTATTCAACATGAGGCACAATTCAAATGACATTTTTAATCAATTTTTCTAAAGTCCAAAAATCAATTTTCTCATGAAAAACTATGACCCGTGACCTGTTGAACTTTCTCCAGATGGTCAGAAATGGTAACTTTTTAATGTTTAATTTTTTGACTGTAAATGACTATCTCATGTGAATTATCACTTGTGGAACTAAAATAAGTGTGTTTAGAGTCGTTTTAATGCCTGAAATTAGTCATAATAGAAGCTTCTGAGAAGGAGAAAAAGTCTGTAAAAATGGCAATTTTGGTCACATTGAGGCTTTAAAAAGTAGTTATTTAACATGAGGCACAATCCAAATGATATTTTGAATCAATTTTTGTAAAGTCCAAAAAATCCATTTTCTGATGAAAAACGATGACCCGTGACCTGTCGAAATTTCTCCAGATGGTCAGAAATGGTAATTTTTTAATGTTTAATTTTTGACTGTAAATGACTATTGCATGTGAATTATCACTTTTGGAACTAAAATAAGTGTGTTTAGAGTCATTTTAATGCCTGAAATTGGTCGAAATAGAAGCTTCTAGTAGGAGAAAAAGTCTGTAAAAATGGCAATTTTGGTCACATTGAGGCTTTAAAAAGTAGTTATTCAACATGAGGCACAATCAAAATGATATTTTGAATCCATTTTTCTAAAGTCCAAAAAATCCATTTTCTGATGAAAAACCATGACCCGTGACCTGTCGAAATTTCTCCAGATGGTCAGAAATGGAAATTTTTTAATGTTTAATTTTTTGACTGTAAATGACTATCGCATGTGAATTATCACTTGTGGAACTAAAATAAGTGTGTTTAGAGTCGTTTTAATGCCTGAAATTAGTCATAATAGAAGCTTCTGAGAAGAAGAAAAAGTCTGTAAAAATGGCAATTTTGGTCACATTGAGGCTTTAAAAAGTAGTTATTCAACATGAGGCACAATCCAAATGACATTTTGAATCAATTTTTCCAAAGTCCAAAAAATCCATTTTCTGATGAAAAACGATGACCCGCGACCTGTCGAAATTTCTCCAGATGGTCAGAAATGGTAATTTTTTAATGTTTTATTTTTTGACTGTAAATGACTATTGCATGTGAATTATCACTTTTGGAACTAAAATAAGTGTGTTTAGAGTCATTTTAATGCCTGAAATTGTTCGAAATAGAAGCTTCTAGTAGGAGAAAAAGTATGCAAAAATGGCAATTTTGGTCACATTGAGGCTTTAAAAAGTAGTTATTCAATATGAGGCACAATCCAAATGATATTTTGAATCAATTTTTCCAAAGTCCAAAAAATCCATTTTCTGATGAAAAACGATGACCCGCGACCTGTCGAAATTTCTCCAGATGGTCAGAAATGGTAATTTTTTAATGTTTTATTTTTTGACTGTAAATGACTATTGCATGTGAATTATCACTTTTGGAACTAAAATAAGTGTGTTTAGAGTCATTTTAATGCCTGAAATTGTTCGAAATAGAAGCTTCTAGTAGGAGAAAAAGTCTGCAAAAATGGCAATTTTGGTCACATTGAGGCTTTAAAAAATAGTTATTCAACATGAGGCACAATCCAAATGACATTTTGAATCAATTTTTCTACTGTCCAAAAAATAAAATTTTCTGATGAAAAACGATGATCCTTGACCTGTCGAACTTTCTCCAGATGGTCAGAAATGATAATTTTTTAATGTTTAATTTTTTTACTGTAAATGACTATCGCATGTGAATTATCACTTTTGGAACTAAAATAAGTGTGTTTAGAGTTGTTTTAATGCCTGAAATTGGTCGAAGTGGAAGCTTCTAGTAGGAGAAAAAGTCTGTAAAAATTGCAATTTTGGTCACATTGAGGCTTTAAAAAGTAGTTATTCAACATGAGGCACAATCCAAATGACATTTTGACTCAATTTTTCTAAAGTCCAAAAAATCCATTTTCTGATGAAAAACGATGACCAGTGACCTGTCGAACTTTCTCCAGATGGTCAGAAATGGCAATTTTTAATATTTAATTTTTTGACTGTAAATGACTATTGCATGTGAATTATCACTTTTGGAACTAAAATAAATGTGTTTAGAGTCGTTTTAATGCCTGAAATTAGTCATAGAAGCTTCTAAGAAGGAGAAAAAGTCTGTAAAAATGGCAATTTTGGTCACATTGAGGCTTTAAAAAGTAGTTATTTAACATGAGGCACAATCCAAATGATATTTTGAATCAATTTTTCTAAAGTCGAAAAAATTAATTTTCTGATGAAAAACGATGACCCGTGACCTGTTGAACTTTCTCCAGATGGTCAGAAATGGTAATTTTTTAATGTTTAATTTTTTGACTGTAAATGACTATTGCATGTGAATTATCACTTTTGGAACTAAAATAAGTGTGTTTAGAGTCATTTTAATGCCTGAAATTGGTCGAAATAGAAGCTTCTAGTAGGAGAAAAAGTCTGTAAAAATGGCAATTTTGGTCACATTGAGGCTTTAAAAAGTAGTTATTCAACATGAGGCACAATCCAAATGATATTTTGAATCAATTTTTCTAAAGTCCAAAAAATCCATTTTCTGATGAAAATCGATGACCCGTGACCTGTCGAAATTTCTCCAGATGGTCAGAAATGGAAATTTTTTAATGTTTAATTTTTTGACTGTAAATGACTATCGCATGTGAATTATCACTTGTGGAACTAAAATAAGTGTGTTTAGAGTCGTTTTAATGCCTGAAATTGGTCGAAATAGAAGCTTCTAGTAGGAGAAAAAGTCTGTAAAAATGGCAATTTTGGTCACATTGAGGCTTTAAAAAGTAGTTATTCAACATGAGGCACAATCCAAATGACATTTTGAATCAATTTTTCTAAAGTCCAAAAAATCCATTTGCTGATGAAAAACGATGACCCGCGACCTGTCGAAATTTCTCCAGATGGTCAGAAATGGTAATTTTTTAATGTTTAATTTTTTGACTGTAAATGACTATTGCATGTGAATTATCACTTGTGGAACTAAAATAAGTGTGTTTAGAGTCATTTTAATGCCTGAAGTTGGTCAAAATAGAAGCTTCTAGTAGGAGAAAAAGTCTGTAAAAATGGCAATTTTGGTCACATCGAGGCTTTAAAAAGTAGTTATTCAACATGAGGCACAATTCAAATGACATTTTTAATCAATTTGTCTAAAGTCCAAAAATCAATTTTCTGATGAAAAACGATGACCCGTGACCTGTCGAAATTTCTCCAGATGGTCAGAAATGGTAATTTTTTAATGTTTAATTTTTTGACTGTAAATGACTATTGCATGTTGATTATCACTTTTGGAACTAAAATAAGTGTGTTTAGAGTCATTTTAATGCCTGAAATTGGTCAAAATAGAAGCTTCTAATAGGAGAAAAAGTCTGTAAAAATGGCAATATTGGTCACATTGAGGCTTTAAAAAGTAGTTTTTAACATGAGGCACAATCCAAATGACATTTTGAATCAATTTTTCAAAAGCCAAAAAAATCCATTTTCTGATGAAAAACGATGACCTGCGACCTCTCGAAATTTCTCCAGATGGTCAGAAATGGTAATTTTTTAATGGTTCATTTTTTGACTGTAAATGACTATTGCATGTGAATTATCACTTTTGGAACTAAAATAAGTGTGTTTAGAGTCCTTTTAATGCCTGAAATTGTTTGAAATAGAAGCTTCTAGTAGGAGAAAAAGTCTGTAAAAATGGCAATTTTGGTCACATTGAGGCTTTAAAAAGAAGTTATTCAACATGAGGCACAATCAAAATGATATTGTGAATCAATTTTTCTAAAGTCCAAAAAATCAATTTTCTGATGAAAAACGATGACCAGTGACCTGTCGAAATTTCTCCAGATGGTCAGAAATGGTAATTTTTTAATGTTTAATTTTTTGACTGTAAATGACTATCTCATGTGAATTATCACTTGTGGAACTAAAATAAGTGTGTTTAGAGTCGTTTTAATGCCTGAAATTAGTCATAATAGAAGCTTCTGAGAAGGAGAAAAAGTCTGTAAAAATGGCAATTTTGGTCACATTGAGGCTTTAAAAAGTAGTTATTTAACATGAGGCACAATCCAAATGATATTTTGAATCAATTTTTCTAAAGTCGAAAAAATTAATTTTCTGATGAAAAACGATGACCCGTGACCTGTTGAACTTTCTCCAGATGGTCAGAAATGGTAATTTTTTAATGTTTAATTTTTTGACTGTAAATGACTATTGCATGTGAATTATCACTTTTGGAACTAAAATAAGTGTGTTTAGAGTCATTTTAATGCCTGAAATTGGTCGAAATAGAAGCTTCTAGTAGGAGAAAAAGTCTGTAAAAATGGCAATTTTGGTCCCATTGAGGCTTTAAAAAGTAGTTATTCAACATGAGGCACAATCCAAATGATATTTTGAATCAATTTTTCTAAAGTCCACAAAATCCATTTTCTGATGAAAAACGATGACCCGTGACCTGTCGAAATTTCTCCAGATGGTCAGAAATGGACATTTTTTAATGTTTAATTTTTTGACTGTAAATGACTATCGCATGTGAATTATCACTTGTGGAACTAAAATAAGTGTGTTTAGAGTCGTTTTAATGCCTGAAATTAGTCATAATAGAAGCTTCTGAGAAGGAGAAAAAGTCTGTAAAAATGGCAATTTTGGTCACATTGAGGCTTTAAAAAGTAGTTATTCAACATGAGGCACAATCCAAATGATATTTTGAATCAATTTTTCTAAAGTCGAAAAAATTAATTTTCTGATGAAAAACGATGACCTGTGACCTGTTGAACTTTCTCCAGATGGTCAGAAATGGTAATTTTTTAATGTTTAATTTTTTGACTGTAAATGACTATTGCATGTGAATTATCACTTTTGGAACTAAAATAAGTGTGTTTAGAGTCATTTTAATGCCTGAAATTGGTCGAAATAGAAGCTTCTAGTAGGAGAAAAAGTCTGTAAAAATGGCAATTTTGGTCACATTGAGGCTTTAAAAAGTAGTTATTCAACATGAGGCACAATCCAAATGACATTTTGAATCAATTTTTCTAAAGTCCAAAAAATCCATTTGCTGATGAAAAACGATGACCCGCGACCTGTCGAAATTTCTCCAGATTGTCAGAAATGGTAATTTTTTAATGTTTAATTTTTTGACTGTAAATGACTATTGCATGTGAATTATCACTTGTGGAACTAAAATAAGTGTGTTTAGAGTCATTTTAATGCCTGAAGTTGGTCAAAATGGAAGCTTCTAGTAGGAGAAAAAGTCTGTAAAAATGGCAATTTTGGTCACATCGAGGCTTTAAAAAGTAGTTATTCAACATGAGGCACAATTCAAATGACATTTTTAATCAATTTGTCTAAAGTCCAAAAATCAATTTTCTGATGAAAAACGATGACCCGTGACCTGTTGAACTTTCTCCAGATGGTCAGAAATGGTAATTTTTTAATGGTTCATTTTTTGACTGTAAATGACTATTGCATGTGAATTATCACTTTTGGAACTAAAATAAGTGTGTTTAGAGTCCTTTTAATGCCTGAAATTGTTTGAAATAGAAGCTTCTAGTAGGAGAAAAAGTCTGTAAAAATGGCAATTTTGGTCACATTGAGGCTTTAAAAAGTAGTTATTCAACATGAGGCACAATTCAAATGACATTTTTAATCAATTATTCTAAAGTCCAAAAATCAATTTTCTGATGAAAAACGATGACCCGTGACCTGTTGAACTTTCTCCAGATGGTCAGAAATGGTAATTTTTTAATGTTTAATTTTTTGACTGTAAATGACTATTGCATATGAATTATCAATTTTGGAACTAAAAGAAGTGTGTTTAGAGTCATTTTAATGCCTGAAATTGGTCGAAATAGAAGCTTCTAGTAGGAGAAAAAGTGGGTAAAAATGGCAATTTTGGTCACATTGAGGCTTTAAAAAGTAGTTATTCAACATGAGGCACAATCCAAATGACATTTTGAATCAATTTTTCTAAAGTCCAAAAATCAATTTTCTGATGAAAAACGATGACCCGTGACCTGTTGAACTTTCTCCAGATGGTCAGAAATGGTAATTTTTTAATGTTTTATTTTTTGAATGTAAATGACTATTGCATATGAATTATCACTTTTGGAACTAAAATAAGTGTGTTTAGAGTCATTTTAATGCCTGAAAATGGTCGAAATAGAAGCTTCTAGTAGGAGAAAAAGTCTATAAAAATGGCAATTTTGGTCACATTGAGGCTTTAAAAAGTAGTTATTCAACATGAGGCACAATCCAAATGACATTTTGAATCAATTTTTCTAAAGTCCAAAAAATCCATTTTCTGATGAAAAACGATGACCCACGACCTGTCGAAATTTCTCCAGGTGGTCAGAAATGGTAATTTTTTAATGTTTTATTTTTTGACTGTAAATGACTATTGCATGTGAATTATCACTTTTGGAACTAAAATAAGTGTGTTTAGAGTCATTTTAATGCCTGAAATTGGTCAAAATAGAAGCTTCTAGTAGGAGAAAAAGTCTGTAAAAATGGCAATATTGGTCACATTGAGGCTTTAAAAAGTAGTTTTTAACATGAGGCACAATCCAAATGACATTTTGAATCAATTTTTCAAAAGCCAAAAAAATCCATTTTCTGATGAAAAACGATGACCTGCGACCTGTCGAAATTTCTCCAGATGGTCAGAAATGGTAATTTTTTAATGGTTCATTTTTTGACTGTAAATGACTATTGCATGTGAATTATCACTTTTGGAACTAAAATAAGTGTGTTTAGAGTCCTTTTAATGCCTGAAATTGTTTGAAATAGAAGCTTCTAGTAGGAGAAAAAGTCTGTAAAAATGGCAATTTTGGTCACATTGAGGCTTTAAAAAGTAGTTATTCAACATGAGGCACAATCCAAATGATATTGTGAATCAATTTTTCTAAAGTCCAAAAAATCAATTTTCTGATGAAAAACGATGACCAGTGACCTGTCGAAATTTCTCCAGATGGTCAGAAATGGTAATTTTTTAATGTTTAATTTTTTGACTGTAAATGACTATCTCATGTGAATTATCACTTGTGGAACTAAAATAAGTATGTTTAGAGTCATTTTAATGCCTGAAGTTGGTCAAAATAGAAGCTTCTGAGAAGGAGAAAAAGTCTGTAAAAATGGCAATTTTGGTCACATCGAGGCTTTAAAAAGTAGTTATTCAACATGAGGCACAATTCAAATGACATTTTTAATCAATTTGTCTAAAGTCCAAAAATCAATTTTCTGATGAAAAACGATGACCCGTGACCTGTTGAACTTTCTCCAGATGGTCAGAAATGGTCATTTTTTAATGGTTCATTTTTTGACTGTAAATGACTATTGCATGTGAATTATCACTTTTGGAACTAAAATAAGTGTGTTTAGAGTCCTTTTAATGCCTGAAATTGTTTGAAATAGAAGCTTCTAGTAGGAGAAAAAGTCTGTAAAAATGGCAATTTTGGTCACATTGAGGCTTTAAAAAGTAGTTATTCAACATGAGGCACAATCCAAATGATATTGTGAATCAATTTTTCTAAAGTCCCAAAAATCAATTTTCTGATGAAAAACGATGACCTGTGACCTGTCAAAATTTCTCCAGATGGTCAGAAATGGTAATTTTTTAATGTTTAATTTTTTGACTGTAAATGACTATCTCATGTGAATTATCACTTGTGGAACTAAAATAAGTGTGTTTAGAGTCGTTTTAATGCCTGAAATTAGTCATAATAGAAGCTACTGAGAAGGAGAAAAAGTCTGTAAAAATGGCAATTTTGGTCACATTGAGGCTTTAAAAAGTAGTTATTTAACATGAGGCACAATCCAAATGATATTTTGAATCAATTTTTCTAAAGTCGAAAAAATTAATTTTCTGATGAAAAACGATGACCCGTGACCTGTTGAACTTTCTCCAGATGGTCAGAAATCGTAATTTTTTAATGTTTAATTTTTTGACTGTAAATGACTATTGCATGTGAATTATCACTTTTGGAACTAAAATAAGTGTGTTTAGAGTCATTTTAATGCCTGAAATTGGTCGAAATAGAAGCTTCTAGTAGGAGAAAAAGTCTGTAAAAATGGCAATTTTGGTCACATTGAGGCTTTAAAAAGTAGTTATTCAACATGAGGCACAATCCAAATGATATTTTGAATCAATTTTTCTAAAGTCCAAAAAATCCATTTTCTGATGAAAAACCATGACCCGTGACCTGTCGAAATTTCTCCAGATGGTCAGAAATGGAAATTTTTTAATGTTTAATTTTTTGACTGTAAATGACTATCGCATGTGAATTATCACTTGTGGAACTAAAATAAGTGTGTTTAGAGTCATTTTAATGCCTGAAATTAGTCATAATAGAAGCTTCTGAGAAGAAGAAAAAGTCTGTAAAAATGGCAATTTTGGTCACATTGAGGCTTTAAAAAGTAGTTATTCAACATGAGGCACAATCCAAATGACTTTTTGAATCAATTTTTCTAAAGTCCAAAAAATCCATTTTCTGATGAAAAACGATGACCCGCGACCTGTCGAAATTTCTCCAGATGGTCAGAAATGGTAATTTTTTAATGTTTTATTTTTTGACTGTAAATGACTATTGCATGTGAATTATCACTTTTGGAACTAAAATAAGTGTGTTTAGAGTCATTTTAATGCCTGAAATTGTTCGAAACAGAAGCTTCTAGTAGGAGAAAAAGTCTGCAAAAATGGCAATTTTGGTCACATTGAGGCTTTAAAAATTAGTTATTCAACATGAGGCACAATCCAAATGATATTTTGAATCAATTTTTGTAAAGTCCAAAAAATCCATTTTCTGATGAAAAACGATGACCCGTGACCTGTCGAAATTTCTCCAGATGGTCAGAAATGGCAATTTTTTAATATTTAATTTTTTGACTGTAAATGACTATTGCATGTGAATTATCACTTTTGGAACTAAAATAAATGTGTTTAGAGTCGTTTTAATGCCTGAAATTAGTCATAATAGAAGCTTCTAAGAAGGAGAAAAAGTCTGTAAAAATGGCAATTTTGGTCACATTGAGGCTTTAAAAAGTAGTTATTTAACATGAGGCACAATCCAAATGATATTTTGAATCAATTTTTCTAAAGTCGAAAAAATTAATTTTCTGATGAAAAACGATGACCCGTGACCTGTTGAACTTTCTCCAGATGGTCAGAAATGGTAATTTTTTAATGTTTAATTTTTTGACTGTAAATGACTATTGCATGTGAATTATCACTTTTGGAACTAAAATAAGTGTGTTTAGAGTCATTTTAATGCCTGAAATTGGTCGAAATAGAAGCTTCTAGTATGAGAAAAAGTCTGTAAAAATGGCAATTTTGGTCACATTGAGGCTTTAAAAAGTAGTTATTCAACATGAGGCACAATCCAAATGATATTTTGAATCAATTTTTCTAAAGTCCAAAAAATCAATTTTCTGATGAAAAACCATGACCCGTGACCTGTCGAAATTTCTCCAGATGGTCAGAAATGGAAATTTTTTAATGTTTAATTTTTTGACTGTAAATGACTATCGCATGTGAATTATCACTTGTGGAACTAAAATAAGTGTGTTTAGAGTCGTTTTAATGCCTGAAATTAGTCATAATAGAAGCTTCTGAGAAGAAGAAAAAGTCTGTAAAAATGGCAATTTTGGTCACATTGAGGCTTTAAAAAGTAGTTATTCAACATGAGGCACAATCCAAATGACATTTTGAATCAATTTTTCTAAAGTCCAAAAAATCCATTTTCTGATGAAAAACGATGACCCGCGACCTGTCGAAATTTCTCCAGATGGTCAGAAATGGTAATTTTTTAATGTTTTATTTTTTGACTGTAAATGACTATTGCATGTGAATTATCACTTTTGGAACTAAAATAAGTGTGTTTAGAGTCATTTTAATGCCTGAAATTGTTCGAAACAGAAGCTTCTAGTAGGAGAAAAAGTCTGCAAAAATGGCAATTTTGGTCACATTGAGGCTTTAAAAAGTAGTTATTCAACATGAGGCACAATCCAAATGATATTTTGAATCAATTTTTGTAAAGTCCAAAAAATCCATTTTCTGATGAAAAACGATGACCCGTGACCTGTCGAAATTTCTCCAGATGGTCAGAAATGGTAATTTTTTAATGTTTTATTTTTTGACTGTAAATGACTATTGCATGTGAATTATCACTTTTGGAACTAAAATAAGTGTGTTTAGAGTCATTTTAATGCCTGAAATTGTTCGAAACAGAAGCTTCTAGTAGGAGAAAAAGTCTGCAAAAATGGCAATTTTGGTCACATTGAGGCTTTAAAAAGTAGTTATTCAACATGAGGCACAATCCAAATGATATTTTGAATCAATTTTTGTAAAGTCCAAAAAATCCATTTTCTGATGAAAAACGATGACCCGTGACCTGTCGAAATTTCTCCAGATGGTCAGAAATGGTAATTTTTTAATGTTTTATTTTTTGACTGTAAATGACTATTGCATGTGAATTATCACTTTTGGAACTAAAATAAGTGTGTTTAGAGTCATTTTAATGCCTGAAATTGTTCGAAATAGAAGCTTCTAGTAGGAGAAAAAGTCTGCAAAAATGGCAATTTTGGTCACATTGAGGCTTTAAAAAATAGTTATTCAACATGAGGCACAATCCAAATGACATTTTGAATCAATTTTTCTACTGTCCAAAAAATAAAATTTTCTGATGAAAAACGATGATCCTTGACCTGTCGAACTTTCTCCAGATGGTCAGAAATGATCATTTTTTAATGTTTAATTTTTTTACTGTAAATGACTATCGCATGTGAATTATCACTTTTGGAACTAAAATAAGTGTGTTTAGAGTTGTTTTAATGCCTGAAATTGGTCGAAGTGGAAGCTTCTAGTAGGAGAAAAAGTCTGTAAAAATTGCAATTTTGGTCACATTGAGGCTTTAAAAAGTAGTTATTCAACATGAGGCACAATCCAAATGACATTTTGAATCAATTTTTCTAAAGTCCAAAAAATCCATTTTCTGATGAAAAACGATGACCAGTGACCTGTCGAACTTTCTCCAGATGGTCAGAAATGGCAATTTTTTAATATTTAATTTTTTGACTGTAAATGACTATTGCATGTGACTTATCACTTTTGGAACTAAAATAAATGTGTTTAGAGTCGTTTTAATGCCTGAAATTAGTCATAATAGAAGCTTCTAAGAAGGAGAAAAAGTCTGTAAAAATGGCAATTTTGGTCACATTGAGGCTTTAAAAAGTAGTTATTTAACATGAGGCACAATCCAAATGATATTTTGAATCAATTTTTCTAAAGTCGAAAAAATTAATTTTCTGATGAAAAACGATGACCCGTGACCTGTTGAACTTTCTCCAGATGGTCAGAAATGGTAATTTTTTAATGTTTAATTTTTTGACTGTAAATGACTATTGCATGTGAATTATCACTTTTGGAACTAAAATAAGTGTGTTTAGAGTCATTTTAATGCCTGAAATTGGTCGAAATAGAAGCTTCTAGTAGGAGAAAAAGTCTGTAAAAATGGCAATTTTGGTCACATTGAGGCTTTAAAAAGTAGTTATTCAACATGAGGCACAATCCAAATGATATTTTGAATCAATTTTTCTAAAGTCCAAAAAATCCATTTTCTGATGAAAAACCATGACCCGTGACCTGTCGAAATTTCTCCAGATGGTCAGAAATGGAAATTTTTTAATGTTTAATTTTTTGACTGCAAATGACTATCGCATGTGAATTATCACTTGTGGAACTAAAATAAGTGTGTTTAGAGTCGTTTTAATGCCTGAAATTAGTCATAATAGAAGCTTCTGAGAAGAAGAAAAAGTCTGTAAAAATGGCAATTTTGGTCACATTGAGGCTTTAAAAAGTAGTTATTCAACATGAGGCACAATCCAAATGACATTTTGAATCAATTTTTCTAAAGTCCAAAAAATCCATTTTCTGATGAAAAACGATGACCCGCGACCTGTCGAAATTTCTCCAGATGGTCAGAAATGGTAATTTTTTAATGTTTTATTTTTTGACTGTAAATGACTATTGCATGTGAATTATCACTTTTGGAACTAAAATAAGTGTGTTTAGAGTCATTTTAATGCCTGAAATTGTTCGAAACAGAAGCTTCTAGTAGGAGAAAAAGTCTGCAAAAATGGCAATTTTGGTCACATTGAGGCTTTAAAAAGTAGTTATTCAACATGAGGCACAATCCAAATGATATTTTGAATCAATTTTTGTAAAGTCCAAAAAATCCATTTTCTGATGAAAAACGATGACCCGTGACCTGTCGAAATTTCTCCAGATGGTCAGAAATGGTAATTTTTTAATGTTTTATTTTTTGACTGTAAATGACTATTGCATGTGAATTATCACTTTTGGAACTAAAATAAGTGTGTTTAGAGTCATTTTAATGCCTGAAATTGTTCGAAATAGAAGCTTCTAGTAGGAGAAAAAGTCTGCAAAAATGGCAATTTTGGTCACATTGAGGCTTTAAAAAATAGTTATTCAACATGAGGCACAATCCAAATGACATTTTGAATCAATTTTTCTACTGTCCAAAAAATAAAATTTTCTGATGAAAAACGATGATCCTTGACCTGTCGAACTTTCTCCAGATGGTCAGAAATGATCATTTTTTAATGTTTAATTTTTTTACTGTAAATGACTATCGCATGTGAATTATCACTTTTGGAACTAAAATAAGTGTGTTTAGAGTTGTTTTAATGCCTGAAATTGGTCGAAGTGGAAGCTTCTAGTAGGAGAAAAAGTCTGTAAAAATTGCAATTTTGGTCACATTGAGGCTTTAAAAAGTAGTTATTCAACATGAGGCACAATCCAAATGACATTTTGAATCAATTTTTCTAAAGTCCAAAAAATCCATTTTCTGATGAAAAACGATGACCAGTGACCTGTCGAACTTTCTCCAGATGGTCAGAAATGGCAATTTTTTAATATTTAATTTTTTGACTGTAAATGACTATTGCATGTGACTTATCACTTTTGGAACTAAAATAAATGTGTTTAGAGTCGTTTTAATGCCTGAAATTAGTCATAATAGAAGCTTCTAAGAAGGAGAAAAAGTCTGTAAAAATGGCAATTTTGGTCACATTGAGGCTTTAAAAAGTAGTTATTCAACATGAGGCACAATCCAAATGATATTTTGAATCAATTTTTCTAAAGTCCAAAAAATCCATTTTCTGATGAAAAACCATGACCCGTGACCTGTCGAAATTTCTCCAGATGGTCAGAAATGGAAATTTTTTAATGTTTAATTTTTTGACTGCAAATGACTATCGCATGTGAATTATCACTTGTGGAACTAAAATAAGTGTGTTTAGAGTCGTTTTAATGCCTGAAATTAGTCATAATAGAAGCTTCTGAGAAGAAGAAAAAGTCTGTAAAAATGGCAATTTTGGTCACATTGAGGCTTTAAAAAGTAGTTATTCAACATGAGGCACAATCCAAATGACTTTTTGAATCAATTTTTCTAAAGTCCAAAAAATCCATTTTCTGATGAAAAACGATGACCCGCGACCTGTCGAAATTTCTCCAGATGGTCAGAAATGGTAATTTTTTAATGTTTTATTTTTTGACTGTAAATGACTATTGCATGTGAATTATCACTTTTGGAACTAAAATAAGTGTGTTTAGAGTCATTTTAATGCCTGAAATTGTTCGAAACAGAAGCTTCTAGTAGGGGAAAAAGTCTGCAAAAATGGCAATTTTGGTCACATTGAGGCTTTAAAAATTAGTTATTCAACATGAGGCACAATCCAAATGATATTTTGAATCAATTTTTGTAAAGTCCAAAAAATCCATTTTCTGATGAAAAACGATGACCCGTGACCTGTCGAAATTTCTCCAGATGGTCAGAAATGGCAATTTTTTAATATTTAATTTTTTGACTGTAAATGACTATTGCATGTGAATTATCACTTTTGGAACTAAAATAAATGTGTTTAGAGTCGTTTTAATGCCTGAAATTAGTCATAATAGAAGCTTCTAAGAAGGAGAAAAAGTCTGTAAAAATGGCAATTTTGGTCACATTGAGGCTTTAAAAAGTAGTTATTTAACATGAGGCACAATCCAAATGATATTTTGAATCAATTTTTCTAAAGTCGAAAAAATTAATTTTCTGATGAAAAACGATGACCCGTGACCTGTTGAACTTTCTCCAGATGGTCAGAAATGGTAATTTTTTAATGTTTAATTTTTTGACTGTAAATGACTATTGCATGTGAATTATCACTTTTGGAACTAAAATAAGTGTGTTTAGAGTCATTTTAATGCCTGAAATTGGTCGAAATAGAAGCTTCTAGTAGGAGAAAAAGTCTGTAAAAATGGCAATTTTGGTCACATTGAGGCTTTAAAAAGTAGTTATTCAACATGAGGCACAATCCAAATGATATTTTGAATCAATTTTTCTAAAGTCCAAAAAATCCATTTTCTGATGAAAAACCATGACCCGTGACCTGTCGAAATTTCTCCAGATGGTCAGAAATGGAAATTTTTTAATGTTTAATTTTTTGACTGTAAATGACTATCGCATGTGAATTATCACTTGTGGAACTAAAATAAGTGTGTTTAGAGTCGTTTTAATGCCTGAAATTAGTCATAATAGAAGCTTCTGAGAAGAAGAAAAAGTCTGTAAAAATGGCAATTTTGGTCACATTGAGGCTTTAAAAAGTAGTTATTCAACATGAGGCACAATCCAAATGACATTTTGAATCAATTTTTCTAAAGTCCAAAAAATCCATTTTCTGATGAAAAACGATGACCCGCGACCTGTCGAAATTTCTCCAGACGGTCAGAAATGGTAATTTTTTAATGTTTTATTTTTTGACTGTAAATGACTATTGCATGTGAATTATCACTTTTGGAACTAAAATAAGTGTGTTTAGAGTCATTTTAATGCCTGAAATTGTTCGAAACAGAAGCTTCTAGTAGGAGAAAAAGTCTGCAAAAATGGCAATTTTGGTCACATTGAGGCTTTAAAAAGTAGTTATTCAACATGAGGCACAATCCAAATGATATTTTGAATCAATTTTTGTAAAGTCCAAAAAATCCATTTTCTGATGAAAAACGATGACCCGTGACCTGTCGAAATTTCTCCAGATGGTCAGAAATGGTAATTTTTTAATGTTTTATTTTTTGACTGTAAATGACTATTGCATGTGAATTATCACTTTTGGAACTAAAATAAGTGTGTTTAGAGTCATTTTAATGCCTGAAATTGTTCGAAATAGAAGCTTCTAGTAGGAGAAAAAGTCTGCAAAAATGGCAATTTTGGTCACATTGAGGCTTTAAAAAATAGTTATTCAACATGAGGCACAATCCAAATGACATTTTGAATCAATTTTTCTACTGTCCAAAAAATAAAATTTTCTGATGAAAAACGATGATCCTTGACCTGTCGAACTTTCTCCAGATGGTCAGAAATGATCATTTTTTAATGTTTAATTTTTTTACTGTAAATGACTATCGCATGTGAATTATCACTTTTGGAACTAAAATAAGTGTGTTTAGAGTTGTTTTAATGCCTGAAATTGGTCGAAGTGGAAGCTTCTAGTAGGAGAAAAAGTCTGTAAAAATTGCAATTTTGGTCACATTGAGGCTTTAAAAAGTAGTTATTCAACATGAGGCACAATCCAAATGACATTTTGAATCAATTTTTCTAAAGTCCAAAAAATCCATTTTCTGATGAAAAACGATGACCAGTGACCTGTCGAACTTTCTCCAGATGGTCAGAAATGGCAATTTTTTAATATTTAATTTTTTGACTGTAAATGACTATTGCATGTGACTTATCACTTTTGGAACTAAAATAAATGTGTTTAGAGTCGTTTTAATGCCTGAAATTAGTCATAATAGAAGCTTCTAAGAAGGAGAAAAAGTCTGTAAAAATGGCAATTTTGGTCACATTGAGGCTTTAAAAAGTAGTTATTTAACATGAGGCACAATCCAAATGATATTTTGAATCAATTTTTCTAAAGTCGAAAAAATTAATTTTCTGATGAAAAACGATGACCCGTGACCTGTTGAACTTTCTCCAGATGGTCAGAAATGGTAATTTTTTAATGTTTAATTTTTTGACTGTAAATGACTATTGCATGTGAATTATCACTTTTGGAACTAAAATAAGTGTGTTTAGAGTCATTTTAATGCCTGAAATTGGTCGAAATAGAAGCTTCTAGTAGGAGAAAAAGTCTGTAAAAATGGCAATTTTGGTCACATTGAGGCTTTAAAAAGTAGTTATTCAACATGAGGCACAATCCAAATGATATTGTGAATCAATTTTTCTAAAGTCCAAAAAATCAATTTTCTGATGAAAAACGATGACCAGTGACCTGTCGAAATTTCTCCAGATGGTCAGAAATGGTAATTTTTTAATGTTTAATTTTTTGACTGTAAATGACTATCTCATGTGAATTATCACTTGTGGAACTAAAATAAGTATGTTTAGAGTCATTTTAATGCCTGAAGTTGGTCAAAATAGAAGCTTCTGAGAAGGAGAAAAAGTCTGTAAAAATGGCAATTTTGGTCACATCGAGGCTTTAAAAAGTAGTTATTCAACATGAGGCACAATTCAAATGACATTTTTAATCAATTTGTCTAAAGTCCAAAAATCAATTTTCTGATGAAAAACGATGACCCGTGACCTGTTGAACTTTCTCCAGATGGTCAGAAATGGTCATTTTTTAATGGTTCATTTTTTGACTGTAAATGACTATTGCATGTGAATTATCACTTTTGGAACTAAAATAAGTGTGTTTAGAGTCCTTTTAATGCCTGAAATTGTTTGAAATAGAAGCTTCTAGTAGGAGAAAAAGTCTGTAAAAATGGCAATTTTGGTCACATTGAGGCTTTAAAAAGTAGTTATTCAACATGAGGCACAATCCAAATGATATTGTGAATCAATTTTTCTAAAGTCCCAAAAATCAATTTTCTGATGAAAAACGATGACCTGTGACCTGTCAAAATTTCTCCAGATGGTCAGAAATGGTAATTTTTTAATGTTTAATTTTTTGACTGTAAATGACTATCTCATGTGAATTATCACTTGTGGAACTAAAATAAGTGTGTTTAGAGTCGTTTTAATGCCTGAAATTAGTCATATAGAAGCTACTGAGAAGGAGAAAAAGTCTGTAAAAATGGCAATTTTGGTCACATTGAGGCTTTAAAAAGTAGTTATTTAACATGAGGCACAATCCAAATGATATTTTGAATCAATTTTTCTAAAGTCGAAAAAATTAATTTTCTGATGAAAAACGATGACCCGTGACCTGTTGAACTTTCTCCAGATGGTCAGAAATGGTAATTTTTTAATGTTTAATTTTTTGACTGTAAATGACTATTGCATGTGAATTATCACTTTTGGAACTAAAATAAGTGTGTTTAGAGTCATTTTAATGCCTGAAATTGGTCGAAATAGAAGCTTCTAGTAGGAGAAAAAGTCTGTAAAAATGGCAATTTTGGTCACATTGAGGCTTTAAAAAGTAGTTATTCAACATGAGGCACAATCCAAATGATATTTTGAATCAATTTTTCTAAAGTCCAAAAAATCCATTTTCTGATGAAAAACCATGACCCGTGACCTGTCGAAATTTCTCCAGATGGTCAGAAATGGAAATTTTTTAATGTTTAATTTTTTGACTGTAAATGACTATCGCATGTGAATTATCACTTGTGGAACTAAAATAAGTGTGTTTAGAGTCATTTTAATGCCTGAAATTGGTCGAAATAGAAGCTTCTAGTAGGAGAAAAAGTCTGTAAAAATGGCAATTTTGGTCACATTGAGGCTTTAAAAAGTAGTTATTCAACATGAGGCACAATCCAAATGATATTTTGAATCAATTTTTGTAAAGTCCAAAAAATCCATTTTCTGATGAAAAACGATGACCCGTGACCTGTCGAAATTTCTCCAGATGGTCAGAAATGGCAATTTTTTAATATTTAATTTTTTGACTGTAAATGACTATTGCATGTGAATTATCACTTTTGGAACTAAAATAAATGTGTTTAGAGTCGTTTTAATGCCTGAAATTAGTCATAATAGAAGCTTCTAAGAAGGAGAAAAAGTCTGTAAAAATGGCAATTTTGGTCACATTGAGGCTTTAAAAAGTAGTTATTTAACATGAGGCACAATCCAAATGATATTTTGAATCAATTTTTCTAAAGTCGAAAAAATTAATTTTCTGATGAAAAACGATGACCCGTGACCTGTTGAACTTTCTCCAGATGGTCAGAAATGGTAATTTTTTAATGTTTAATTTTTTGACTGTAAATGACTATTGCATGTGAATTATCACTTTTGGAACTAAAATAAGTGTGTTTAGAGTCATTTTAATGCCTGAAATTGGTCGAAATAGAAGCTTCTAGTAGGAGAAAAAGTCTGTAAAAATGGCAATTTTGGTCACATTGAGGCTTTAAAAAGTAGTTATTCAACATGAGGCACAATCCAAATGATATTTTGAATCAATTTTTCTAAAGTCCAAAAAATCCATTTTCTGATGAAAAACCATGACCCGTGACCTGTCGAAATTTCTCCAGATGGTCAGAAATGGAAATTTTTTAATGTTTAATTTTTTGACTGTAAATGACTATCGCATGTGAATTATCACTTGTGGAACTAAAATAAGTGTGTTTAGAGTCGTTTTAATGCCTGAAATTAGTCATAATAGAAGCTTCTGAGAAGAAGAAAAAGTCTGTAAAAATGGCAATTTTGGTCACATTGAGGCTTTAAAAAGTAGTTATTCAACATGAGGCACAATCCAAATGACATTTTGAATCAATTTTTCTAAAGTCCAAAAAATCCATTTTCTGATGAAAAACGATGACCCGCGACCTGTCGAAATTTCTCCAGATGGTCAGAAATGGTAATTTTTTAATGTTTTATTTTTTGACTGTAAATGACTATTGCATGTGAATTATCACTTTTGGAACTAAAATAAGTGTGTTTAGAGTCATTTTAATGCCTGAAATTGTTCGAAACAGAAGCTTCTAGTAGGAGAAAAAGTCTGCAAAAATGGCAATTTTGGTCACATTGAGGCTTTAAAAAGTAGTTATTCAACATGAGGCACAATCCAAATGATATTTTGAATCAATTTTTGTAAAGTCCAAAAAATCCATTTTCTGATGAAAAACGATGACCCGTGACCTGTCGAAATTTCTCCAGATGGTCAGAAATGGTAATTTTTTAATGTTTTATTTTTTGACTGTAAATGACTATTGCATGTGAATTATCACTTTTGGAACTAAAATAAGTGTGTTTAGAGTCATTTTAATGCCTGAAATTGTTCGAAATAGAAGCTTCTAGTAGGAGAAAAAGTCTGCAAAAATGGCAATTTTGGTCACATTGAGGCTTTAAAAAATAGTTATTCAACATGAGGCACAATCCAAATGACATTTTGAATCAATTTTTCTACTGTCCAAAAAATAAAATTTTCTGATGAAAAACGATGATCCTTGACCTGTCGAACTTTCTCCAGATGGTCAGAAATGATCATTTTTTAATGTTTAATTTTTTTACTGTAAATGACTATCGCATGTGAATTATCACTTTTGGAACTAAAATAAGTGTGTTTAGAGTTGTTTTAATGCCTGAAATTGGTCGAAGTGGAAGCTTCTAGTAGGAGAAAAAGTCTGTAAAAATTGCAATTTTGGTCACATTGAGGCTTTAAAAAGTAGTTATTCAACATGAGGCACAATCCAAATGACATTTTGAATCAATTTTTCTAAAGTCCAAAAAATCCATTTTCTGATGAAAAACGATGACCAGTGACCTGTCGAACTTTCTCCAGATGGTCAGAAATGGCAATTTTTTAATATTTAATTTTTTGACTGTAAATGACTATTGCATGTGACTTATCACTTTTGGAACTAAAATAAATGTGTTTAGAGTCGTTTTAATGCCTGAAATTAGTCATAATAGAAGCTTCTAAGAAGGAGAAAAAGTCTGTAAAAATGGCAATTTTGGTCACATTGAGGCTTTAAAAAGTAGTTATTTAACATGAGGCACAATCCAAATGATATTTTGAATCAATTTTTCTAAAGTCGAAAAAATTAATTTTCTGATGAAAAACGATGACCCGTGACCTGTTGAACTTTCTCCAGATGGTCAGAAATGGTAATTTTTTAATGTTTAATTTTTTGACTGTAAATGACTATTGCATGTGAATTATCACTTTTGGAACTAAAATAAGTGTGTTTAGAGTCATTTTAATGCCTGAAATTGGTCGAAATAGAAGCTTCTAGTAGGAGAAAAAGTCTGTAAAAATGGCAATTTTGGTCACATTGAGGCTTTAAAAAGTAGTTATTCAACATGAGGCACAATCCAAATGATATTGTGAATCAATTTTTCTAAAGTCCAAAAAATCAATTTTCTGATGAAAAACGATGACCAGTGACCTGTCGAAATTTCTCCAGATGGTCAGAAATGGTAATTTTTTAATGTTTAATTTTTTGACTGTAAATGACTATCTCATGTGAATTATCACTTGTGGAACTAAAATAAGTATGTTTAGAGTCATTTTAATGCCTGAAGTTGGTCAAAATAGAAGCTTCTGAGAAGGAGAAAAAGTCTGTAAAAATGGCAATTTTGGTCACATCGAGGCTTTAAAAAGTAGTTATTCAACATGAGGCACAATTCAAATGACATTTTTAATCAATTTGTCTAAAGTCCAAAAATCAATTTTCTGATGAAAAACGATGACCCGTGACCTGTTGAACTTTCTCCAGATGGTCAGAAATGGTCATTTTTTAATGGTTCATTTTTTGACTGTAAATGACTATTGCATGTGAATTATCACTTTTGGAACTAAAATAAGTGTGTTTAGAGTCCTTTTAATGCCTGAAATTGTTTGAAATAGAAGCTTCTAGTAGGAGAAAAAGTCTGTAAAAATGGCAATTTTGGTCACATTGAGGCTTTAAAAAGTAGTTATTCAACATGAGGCACAATCCAAATGATATTGTGAATCAATTTTTCTAAAGTCCCAAAAATCAATTTTCTGATGAAAAACGATGACCTGTGACCTGTCAAAATTTCTCCAGATGGTCAGAAATGGTAATTTTTTAATGTTTAATTTTTTGACTGTAAATGACTATCTCATGTGAATTATCACTTGTGGAACTAAAATAAGTGTGTTTAGAGTCGTTTTAATGCCTGAAATTAGTCATAATAGAAGCTACTGAGAAGGAGAAAAAGTCTGTAAAAATGGCAATTTTGGTCACATTGAGGCTTTAAAAAGTAGTTATTTAACATGAGGCACAATCCAAATGATATTTTGAATCAATTTTTCTAAAGTCGAAAAAATTAATTTTCTGATGAAAAACGATGACCCGTGACCTGTTGAACTTTCTCCAGATGGTCAGAAATGGTAATTTTTTAATGTTTAATTTTTTGACTGTAAATGACTATTGCATGTGAATTATCACTTTTGGAACTAAAATAAGTGTGTTTAGAGTCATTTTAATGCCTGAAATTGGTCGAAATAGAAGCTTCTAGTAGGAGAAAAAGTCTGTAAAAATGGCAATTTTGGTCACATTGAGGCTTTAAAAAGTAGTTATTCAACATGAGGCACAATCCAAATGATATTTTGAATCAATTTTTCTAAAGTCCAAAAAATCCATTTTCTGATGAAAAACCATGACCCGTGACCTGTCGAAATTTCTCCAGATGGTCAGAAATGGAAATTTTTTAATGTTTAATTTTTTGACTGTAAATGACTATCGCATGTGAATTATCACTTGTGGAACTAAAATAAGTGTGTTTAGAGTCGTTTTAATGCCTGAAATTAGTCATAATAGAAGCTTCTGAGAAGAAGAAAAAGTCTGTAAAAATGGCAATTTTGGTCACATTGAGGCTTTAAAAAGTAGTTATTCAACATGAGGCACAATCCAAATGACTTTTTGAATCAATTTTTCTAAAGTCCAAAAAATCCATTTTCTGATGAAAAACGATGACCCGCGACCTGTCGAAATTTCTCCAGATGGTCAGAAATGGTAATTTTTTAATGTTTTATTTTTTGACTGTAAATGACTATTGCATGTGAATTATCACTTTTGGAACTAAAATAAGTGTGTTTAGAGTCATTTTAATGCCTGAAATTGTTCGAAACAGAAGCTTCTAGTAGGAGAAAAAGTCTGCAAAAATGGCAATTTTGGTCACATTGAGGCTTTAAAAATTAGTTATTCAACATGAGGCACAATCCAAATGATATTTTGAATCAATTTTTGTAAAGTCCAAAAAATCCATTTTCTGATGAAAAACGATGACCCGTGACCTGTCGAAATTTCTCCAGATGGTCAGAAATGGCAATTTTTTAATATTTAATTTTTTGACTGTAAATGACTATTGCATGTGAATTATCACTTTTGGAACTAAAATAAATGTGTTTAGAGTCGTTTTAATGCCTGAAATTAGTCATAATAGAAGCTTCTAAGAAGGAGAAAAAGTCTGTAAAAATGGCAATTTTGGTCACATTGAGGCTTTAAAAAGTAGTTATTTAACATGAGGCACAATCCAAATGATATTTTGAATCAATTTTTCTAAAGTCGAAAAAATTAATTTTCTGATGAAAAACGATGACCCGTGACCTGTTGAACTTTCTCCAGATGGTCAGAAATGGTAATTTTTTAATGTTTAATTTTTTGACTGTAAATGACTATTGCATGTGAATTATCACTTTTGGAACTAAAATAAGTGTGTTTAGAGTCATTTTAATGCCTGAAATTGGTCGAAATAGAAGCTTCTAGTAGGAGAAAAAGTCTGTAAAAATGGCAATTTTGGTCACATTGAGGCTTTAAAAAGTAGTTATTCAACATGAGGCACAATCCAAATGATATTTTGAATCAATTTTTCTAAAGTCCAAAAAATCAATTTTCTGATGAAAAACCATGACCCGTGACCTGTCGAAATTTCTCCAGATGGTCAGAAATGGAAATTTTTTAATGTTTAATTTTTTGACTGTAAATGACTATCGCATGTGAATTATCACTTGTGGAATTAAAATAAGTGTGTTTAGAGTCGTTTTAATGCCTGAAATTAGTCATAATAGAAGCTTCTGAGAAGAAGAAAAAGTCTGTAAAAATGGCAATTTTGGTCACATTGAGGCTTTAAAAAGTAGTTATTCAACATGAGGCACAATCCAAATGACATTTTGAATCAATTTTTCTAAAGTCCAAAAAATCCATTTTCTGATGAAAAACGATGACCCGCGACCTGTCGAAATTTCTCCAGATGGTCAGAAATGGTAATTTTTTAATGTTTTATTTTTTGACTGTAAATGACTATTGCATGTGAATTATCACTTTTGGAACTAAAATAAGTGTGTTTAGAGTCATTTTAATGCCTGAAATTGTTCGAAACAGAAGCTTCTAGTAGGAGAAAAAGTCTGCAAAAATGGCAATTTTGGTCACATTGAGGCTTTAAAAAGTAGTTATTCAACATGAGGCACAATCCAAATGATATTTTGAATCAATTTTTGTAAAGTCCAAAAAATCCATTTTCTGATGAAAAACGATGACCCGTGACCTGTCGAAATTTCTCCAGATGGTCAGAAATGGTAATTTTTTAATGTTTTATTTTTTGACTGTAAATGACTATTGCATGTGAATTATCACTTTTGGAACTAAAATAAGTGTGTTTAGAGTCATTTTAATGCCTGAAATTGTTCGAAATAGAAGCTTCTAGTAGGAGAAAAAGTCTGCAAAAATGGCAATTTTGGTCACATTGAGGCTTTAAAAAATAGTTATTCAACATGAGGCACAATCCAAATGACATTTTGAATCAATTTTTCTACTGTCCAAAAAATAAAATTTTCTGATGAAAAACGATGATCCTTGACCTGTCGAACTTTCTCCAGATGGTCAGAAATGATCATTTTTTAATGTTTAATTTTTTTACTGTAAATGACTATCGCATGTGAATTATCACTTTTGGAACTAAAATAAGTGTGTTTAGAGTTGTTTTAATGCCTGAAATTGGTCGAAGTGGAAGCTTCTAGTAGGAGAAAAAGTCTGTAAAAATTGCAATTTTGGTCACATTGAGGCTTTAAAAAGTAGTTATTCAACATGAGGCACAATCCAAATGACATTTTGAATCAATTTTTCTAAAGTCCAAAAAATCCATTTTCTGATGAAAAACGATGACCAGTGACCTGTCGAACTTTCTCCAGATGGTCAGAAATGGCAATTTTTTAATATTTAATTTTTTGACTGTAAATGACTATTGCATGTGACTTATCACTTTTGGAACTAAAATAAATGTGTTTAGAGTCGTTTTAATGCCTGAAATTAGTCATAATAGAAGCTTCTAAGAAGGAGAAAAAGTCTGTAAAAATGGCAATTTTGGTCACATTGAGGCTTTAAAAAGTAGTTATTTAACATGAGGCACAATCCAAATGATATTTTGAATCAATTTTTCTAAAGTCGAAAAAATTAATTTTCTGATGAAAAACGATGACCCGTGACCTGTTGAACTTTCTCCAGATGGTCAGAAATGGTAATTTTTTAATGTTTAATTTTTTGACTGTAAATGACTATCGCATGTGAATTATCACTTGTGGAACTAAAATAAGTGTGTTTAGAGTCGTTTTAATGCCTGAAATTGGTAGAAATAGACGCTTCGAGTAGGAGAAAAAGTCTGTAAAAATGGCAATTTTGGTCACATTGAGGCTTTAAAAAGTAGTTATTCAACATGAGGCACAATCCAAATGACATTTTGAATCAATTTTTCTAAAGTCCAAAAAATCCATTTGCTGATGAAAAACGATGACCCGCGACCTGTCGAAATTTCTCCAGATGGTCAGAAATGGTAATTTTTTAATGTTTAATTTTTTGACTGTAAATGACTATTGCATGTTAATTATCACTTTTGGAACTAAAATAAGTGTGTTTAGAGTCATTTTAATGCCTGAAATTGGTCAAAATAGAAGCTTCTAGTAGGAGAAAAAGTCTGTAAAAATGGCAATATTGGTCACATTGAGGCTTTAAAAAGTAGTTTTTAACATGAGGCACAATCCAAATGACATTTTGAATCAATTTTTCAAAAGCCAAAAAAATCAATTTTCTGATGAAAAACGATGACCTGCGACCTGTCGAAATTTCTCCAGATGGTCAGAAATGGTAATTTTTTAATGGTTCATTTTTTGACTGTAAATGACTATTGCATGTGAATTATCACTTTTGGAACTAAAATAAGTGTGTTTAGAGTCCTTTTAATGCCTGAAATTGTTTGAAATAGAAGCTTCTAGTAGGAGAAAAAGTCTGTAAAAATGGCAATTTTGGTCACATTGAGGCTTTAAAAAGTAGTTATT
The DNA here is from genome assembly GCF_964204655.1 of Triturus cristatus. Taxonomy (NCBI): domain Eukaryota; kingdom Metazoa; phylum Chordata; class Amphibia; order Caudata; family Salamandridae; genus Triturus; species Triturus cristatus. Next base: position 137,359,536 of record NC_140588.1, read on the forward strand.
CAACATGAGGCACAATCCAAATGATATTGTGAATCAATTTTTCTAAAGTCAAAAAAATCAATTTTCTGATGAAAAACGATGACCAGTGACCTGTCGAAATTTCTCCAGATGGTCAGAAATGGTAATTTTTTAATGTTTAATTTTTTGACTGTAAATGACTATCTCATGTGAATTATCACTTGTGGAACTAAAATAAGTGTGTTTAGAGTCGTTTTAATGCCTGAAATTAGTCATAATAGAAGCTTCTGAGAAGGAGAAAAAGTCTGTAAAAATGGCAATTTTGGTCACATTGAGGCTTTAAAAAGTAGTTATTTAACATGAGGCACAATCCAAATGATATTTTGAATCAATTTTTCTAAAGTCGAAAAGATTAATTTTCTGATGAAAAACGATGACCCGTGACCTGTTGAACTTTCTCCAGATGGTCAGAAATGGTAATTTTTTAATGTTTAATTTTTTGACTGTAAATGACTATTGCATGTGAATTATCACTTTTGGAACTAAAATAAGTGTGTTTAGAGTCATTTAATGCCTGAAATTGGTCGAAATAGAAGCTTCTAGTAGGAGAAAAAGTCTGTAAAAATGGCAATTTTGGTCACATTGAGGCTTTAAAAAGTAGTTATTCAACATGAGGCACAATCCAAATGATATTTTGAATCAATTTTTCTAAAGTCCAAAAAATCCATTTTCTGATGAAAAACGATGACCCGTGACCTGTCGAAATTTCTCCAGATGGTCAGAAATGGACATTTTTTAATGTTTAATTTTTTGACTGTAAATGACTATCGCATGTGAATTATCACTTGTGGAACTAAAATAAGTGTGTTTAGAGTCGTTTTAATGCCTGAAATTAGTCATAATAGAAGCTTCTGAGAAGGAGAAAAAGTCTGTAAAAATGGCAATTTTGGTCACATTGAGGCTTTAAAAAGTAGTTATTCAACATGAGGCACAATCCAAATGATATTTTGAATCAATTTTTCTAAAGTCGAAAAAATTAATTTTCTGATGAAAAACGATGACCTGTGACCTGTTGAACTTTCTCCAGATGGTCAGAAATGGTAATTTTTTAATGTTTAATTTTTTGACTGTAAATGACTATTGCATGTGAATTATCACTTTTGGAACTAAAATAAGTGTGTTTAGAGTCATTTTAATGCCTGAAATTGGTCGAAATAGAAGCTTCTAGTAGGAGAAAAAGTCTGTAAAAATGGCTTATTTTGGTCACATTGAGGCTTTAAAAAGTAGTTATTCAACATGAGGCACAATCCAAATGACATTTTGAATCAATTTTTCTAAAGTCCAAAAAATCCATTTGCTGATGAAAAACGATGACCCGCGACCTGTCGAAATTTCTCCAGATTGTCAGAAATGGTAATTTTTTAATGTTTAATTTTTTGACTGTAAATGACTATTGCATGTGAATTATCACTTGTGGAACTAAAATAAGTGTGTTTAGAGTCATTTTAATGCCTGAAGTTGGTCAAAATAGAAGCTTCTAGTAGGAGAAAAAGTCTGTAAAAATGGCAATTTTGGTCACATCGAGGCTTTAAAAAGTAGTTATTCAACATGAGGCACAATTCAAATGACATTTTTAATCAATTTGTCTAAAGTCCAAAAATCAATTTTCTGATGAAAAACGATGACCCGTGACCTGTTAAACTTTCTCCAGATGGTCAGAAATGGTAATTTTTTAATGGTTCATTTTTTGACTGTAAATGACTATTGCATGTGAATTATCACTTTTGGAACTAAAATAAGTGTGTTTAGAGTCCTTTTAATGCCTGAAATTGTTTGAAATAGAAGCTTCTAGTAGGAGAAAAAGTCTGTAAAAATGGCAATTTTGGTCACATTGAGGCTTTAAAAAGTAGTTATTCAACATGAGGCACAATTCAAATGACATTTTTAATCAATTATTCTAAAGTCCAAAAATCAATTTTCTGATGAAAAACGATGACCCGTGACCTGTTGAACTTTCTCCAGATGGTCAGAAATGGTAATTTTTTAATGTTTAATTTTTTGACTGTAAATGACTATTGCATATGAATTATCAATTTTGGAACTAAAAGAAGTGTGTTTAGAGTCATTTTAATGCCTGAAATTGTTCGAAACAGAAGCTTCTAGTAGGAGAAAAAGTCTGCAAAAATGGCAATTTTGGTCACATTGAGGCTTTAAAAAGTAGTTATTCAACATGAGGCACAATCCAAATGATATTTTGAATCAATTTTTGTAAAGTCCAAAAAATCCATTTTCTGATGAAAAACGATGACCCGTGACCTGTCGAAATTTCTCCAGATGGTCAGAAATGGTAATTTTTTAATGTTTTATTTTTTGACTGTAAATGACTATTGCATGTGAATTATCACTTTTGGAACTAAAATAAGTGTGTTTAGAGTCATTTTAATGCCTGAAATTGTTCGAAATAGAAGCTTCTAGTAGGAGAAAAAGTCTGCAAAAATGGCAATTTTGGTCACATTGAGGCTTTAAAAAATAGTTATTCAACATGAGGCACAATCCAAATGACATTTTGAATCAATTTTTCTACTGTCCAAAAAATAAAATTTTCTGATGAAAAACGATGATCCTTGACCTGTCGAACTTTCTCCAGATGGTCAGAAATGATCATTTTTTAATGTTTAATTTTTTTACTGTAAATGACTATCGCATGTGAATTATCACTTTTGGAACTAAAATAAGTGTGTTTAGAGTTGTTTTAATGCCTGAAATTGGTCGAAGTGGAAGCTTCTAGTAGGAGAAAAAGTCTGTAAAAATTGCAATTTTGGTCACATTGAGGCTTTAAAAAGTAGTTATTCAACATGAGGCACAATCCAAATGACATTTTGAATCAATTTTTCTAAAGTCCAAAAAATCCATTTTCTGATGAAAAACGATGACCAGTGACCTGTCGAACTTTCTCCAGATGGTCAGAAATGGCAATTTTTTAATATTTAATTTTTTGACTGTAAATGACTATTGCATGTGACTTATCACTTTTGGAACTAAAATAAATGTGTTTAGAGTCGTTTTAATGCCTGAAATTAGTCATAATAGAAGCTTCTAAGAAGGAGAAAAAGTCTGTAAAAATGGCAATTTTGGTCACATTGAGGCTTTAAAAAGTAGTTATTTAACATGAGGCACAATCCAAATGATATTTTGAATCAATTTTTCTAAAGTCGAAAAAATTAATTTTCTGATGAAAAACGATGACCCGTGACCTGTTGAACTTTCTCCAGATGGTCAGAAATGGTAATTTTTTAATGTTTAATTTTTTGACTGTAAATGACTATTGCATGTGAATTATCACTTTTGGAACTAAAATAAGTGTGTTTAGAGTCATTTTAATGCCTGAAATTGGTCGAAATAGAAGCTTCTAGTAGGAGAAAAAGTCTGTAAAAATGGCAATTTTGGTCACATTGAGGCTTTAAAAAGTAGTTATTCAACATGAGGCACAATCCAAATGATATTTTGAATCAATTTTTCTAAAGTCCAAAAAATCCATTTTCTGATGAAAAACCATGACCCGTGACCTGTCGAAATTTCTCCAGATGGTCAGAAATGGTAATTTTTTAATGTTTAATTTTTTGACTGTAAATGACTATCTCATGTGAATTATCACTTGTGGAACTAAAATAAGTATGTTTAGAGTCATTTTAATGCCTGAAGTTGGTCAAAATAGAAGCTTCTGAGAAGGAGAAAAAGTCTGTAAAAATGGCAATTTTGGTCACATCGAGGCTTTAAAAAGTAGTTATTCAACATGAGGCACAATTCAAATGACATTTTTAATCAATTTGTCTAAAGTCCAAAAATCAATTTTCTGATGAAAAACGATGACCCGTGACCTGTTGAACTTTCTCCAGATGGTCAGAAATGGTAATTTTTTAATGTTTTATTTTTTGACTGTAAATGACTATTGCATGTGAATTATCACTTTTGGAACTAAAATAAGTGTGTTTAGAGTCATTTTAATGCCTGAAATTGTTCGAAATAGAAGCTTCTAGTAGGAGAAAAAGTCTGCAAAAATGGCAATTTTGGTCACATTGAGGCTTTAAAAAATAGTTATTCAACATGAGGCACAATCCAAATGACATTTTGAATCAATTTTTCTACTGTCCAAAAAATAAAATTTTCTGATGAAAAACGATGATCCTTGACCTGTCGAACTTTCTCCAGATGGTCAGAAATGATCATTTTTTAATGTTTAATTTTTTTACTGTAAATGACTATCGCATGTGAATTATCACTTTTGGAACTAAAATAAGTGTGTTTAGAGTTGTTTTAATGCCTGAAATTGGTCGAAGTGGAAGCTTCTAGTAGGAGAAAAAGTCTGTAAAAATTGCAATTTTGGTCACATTGAGGCTTTAAAAAGTAGTTATTCAACATGAGGCACAATCCAAATGACATTTTGAATCAATTTTTCTAAAGTCCAAAAAATCCATTTTCTGATGAAAAACGATGACCAGTGACCTGTCGAACTTTCTCCAGATGGTCAGAAATGGCAATTTTTTAATATTTAATTTTTTGACTGTAAATGACTATTGCATGTGACTTATCACTTTTGGAACTAAAATAAATGTGTTTAGAGTCGTTTTAATGCCTGAAATTAGTCATAATAGAAGCTTCTAAGAAGGAGAAAAAGTCTGTAAAAATGGCAATTTTGGTCACATTGAGGCTTTAAAAAGTAGTTATTTAACATGAGGCACAATCCAAATGATATTTTGAATCAATTTTTCTAAAGTCGAAAAAATTAATTTTCTGATGAAAAACGATGACCCGTGACCTGTTGAACTTTCTCCAGATGGTCAGAAATGGTAATTTTTTAATGTTTAATTTTTTGACTGTAAATGACTATTGCATGTGAATTATCACTTTTGGAACTAAAATAAGTGTGTTTAGAGTCATTTTAATGCCTGAAATTGGTCGAAATAGAAGCTTCTAGTAGGAGAAAAAGTCTGTAAAAATGGCAATTTTGGTCACATTGAGGCTTTAAAAAGTAGTTATTCAACATGAGGCACAATCCAAATGATATTGTGAATCAATTTTTCTAAAGTCCAAAAAATCAATTTTCTGATGAAAAACGATGACCAGTGACCTGTCGAAATTTCTCCAGATGGTCAGAAATGGTAATTTTTTAATGTTTAATTTTTTGACTGTAAATGACTATCTCATGTGAATTATCACTTGTGGAACTAAAATAAGTATGTTTAGAGTCATTTTAATGCCTGAAGTTGGTCAAAATAGAAGCTTCTGAGAAGGAGAAAAAGTCTGTAAAAATGGCAATTTTGGTCACATCGAGGCTTTAAAAAGTAGTTATTCAACATGAGGCACAATTCAAATGACATTTTTAATCAATTTGTCTAAAGTCCAAAAATCAATTTTCTGATGAAAAACGATGACCCGTGACCTGTTGAACTTTCTCCAGATGGTCAGAAATGGTCATTTTTTAATGGTTCATTTTTTGACTGTAAATGACTATTGCATGTGAATTATCACTTTTGGAACTAAAATAAGTGTGTTTAGAGTCCTTTTAATGCCTGAAATTGTTTGAAATAGAAGCTTCTAGTAGGAGAAAAAGTCTGTAAAAATGGCAATTTTGGTCACATTGAGGCTTTAAAAAGTAGTTATTCAACATGAGGCACAATCCAAATGATATTGTGAATCAATTTTTCTAAAGTCCCAAAAATCAATTTTCTGATGAAAAACGATGACCCGTGACCTGTCGAAATTTCTCCAGATGGTCAGAAATGGAAATTTTTTAATGTTTAATTTTTTGACTGTAAATGACTATCGCATGTGAATTATCACTTGTGGAACTAAAATAAGTGTGTTTAGAGTCGTTTTAATGCCTGAAATTAGTCATAATAGAAGCTTCTGAGAAGAAGAAAAAGTCTGTAAAAATGGCAATTTTGGTCACATTGAGGCTTTAAAAAGTAGTTATTCAACATGAGGCACAATCCAAATGACATTTTGAATCAATTTTTCTAAAGTCCAAAAAATCCATTTTCTGATGAAAAACGATGACCCGCGACCTGTCGAAATTTCTCCAGATGGTCAGAAATGGTAATTTTTTAATGTTTTATTTTTTGACTGTAAATGACTATTGCATGTGAATTATCACTTTTGGAACTAAAATAAGTGTGTTTAGAGTCATTTTAATGCCTGAAATTGTTCGAAACAGAAGCTTCTAGTAGGAGAAAAAGTCTGCAAAAATGGCAATTTTGGTCACATTGAGGCTTTAAAAAGTAGTTATTCAACATGAGGCACAATCCAAATGATATTTTGAATCAATTTTTGTAAAGTCCAAAAAATCCATTTTCTGATGAAAAACGATGACCCGTGACCTGTCGAAATTTCTCCAGATGGTCAGAAATGGTAATTTTTTAATGTTTTATTTTTTGACTGTAAATGACTATTGCATGTGAATTATCACTTTTGGAACTAAAATAAGTGTGTTTAGAGTCATTTTAATGCCTGAAATTGTTCGAAATAGAAGCTTCTAGTAGGAGAAAAAGTCTGCAAAAATGGCAATTTTGGTCACATTGAGGCTTTAAAAAATAGTTATTCAACATGAGGCACAATCCAAATGACATTTTGAATCAATTTTTCTACTGTCCAAAAAATAAAATTTTCTGATGAAAAACGATGATCCTTGACCTGTCGAACTTTCTCCAGATGGTCAGAAATGATCATTTTTTAATGTTTAATTTTTTTACTGTAAATGACTATCGCATGTGAATTATCACTTTTGGAACTAAAATAGGTGTGTTTAGAGTTGTTTTAATGCCTGAAATTGGTCGAAGTGGAAGCTTCTAGTAGGAGAAAAAGTCTGTAAAAATTGCAATTTTGGTCACATTGAGGCTTTAAAAAGTAGTTTTTCAACATGAGGCACAATCCAAATGACATTTTGAATCAATTTTTCTAAAGTCCAAAAAATCCATTTTCTGATGAAAAACGATGACCAGTGACCTGTCGAACTTTCTCCAGATGGTCAGAAATGGCAATTTTTTAATATTTAATTTTTTGACTGTAAATGACTATTGCATGTGACTTATCACTTTTGGAACTAAAATAAATGTGTTTAGAGTCGTTTTAATGCCTGAAATTAGTCATAATAGAAGCTTCTAAGAAGGAGAAAAAGTCTGTAAAAATGGCAATTTTGGTCACATTGAGGCTTTAAAAAGTAGTTATTTAACATGAGGCACAATCCAAATGATATTTTGAATCAATTTTTCTAAAGTCGAAAAAATTAATTTTCTGATGAAAAACGATGACCCGTGACCTGTTGAACTTTCTCCAGATGGTCAGAAATGGTAATTTTTTAATGTTTAATTTTTTGACTGTAAATGACTATCGCATGTGAATTATCACTTGTGGAACTAAAATAAGTGTGTTTAGAGTCGTTTTAATGCCTGAAATTGGTAGAAATAGACGCTTCGAGTAGGAGAAAAAGTCTGTAAAAATGGCAATTTTGGTCACATTGAGGCTTTAAAAAGTAGTTATTCAACATGAGGCACAATCCAAATGACATTTTGAATCAATTTTTCTAAAGTCCAAAAAATCCATTTGCTGATGAAAAACGATGACCCGCGACCTGTCGAAATTTCTCCAGATGGTCAGAAATGGTAATTTTTTAATGTTTAATTTTTTGACTGTAAATGACTATTGCATGTTAATTATCACTTTTGGAACTAAAATAAGTGTGTTTAGAGTCATTTTAATGCCTGAAATTGGTCAAAATAGAAGCTTCTAGTAGGAGAAAAAGTCTGTAAAAATGGCAATATTGGTCACATTGAGGCTTTAAAAAGTAGTTATTCAACATGAGGCACAATCCAAATGATATTGTGAATCAATTTTTCTAAAGTCCAAAAAATCAATTTTCTGATGAAAAACGATGACCAGTGACCTGTCGAAATTTCTCCAGATGGTCAGAAATGGTAATTTTTTAATGTTTAATTTTTTGACTGTAAATGACTATCTCATGTGAATTATCACTTGTGGAACTAAAATAAGTATGTTTAGAGTCATTTTAATGCCTGAAGTTGGTCAAAATAGAAGCTTCTGAGAAGGAGAAAAAGTCTGTAAAAATGGCAATTTTGGTCACATCGAGGCTTTAAAAAGTAGTTATTCAACATGAGGCACAATTCAAATGACATTTTTAATCAATTTGTCTAAAGTCCAAAAATCAATTTTCTGATGAAAAACGATGACCCGTGACCTGTTGAACTTTCTCCAGATGGTCAGAAATGGTCATTTTTTAATGGTTCATTTTTTGACTGTAAATGACTATTGCATGTGAATTATCACTTTTGGAACTAAAATAAGTGTGTTTAGAGTCCTTTTAATGCCTGAAATTGTTTGAAATAGAAGCTTCTAGTAGGAGAAAAAGTCTGTAAAAATGGCAATTTTGGTCACATTGAGGCTTTAAAAAGTAGTTATTCAACATGAGGCACAATCCAAATGATATTGTGAATCAATTTTTCTAAAGTCCCAAAAATCAATTTTCTGATGAAAAACGATGACCTGTGACCTGTCAAAATTTCTCCAGATGGTCAGAAATGGTAATTTTTTAATGTTTAATTTTTTGACTGTAAATGACTATCTCATGTGAATTATCACTTGTGGAACTAAAATAAGTGTGTTTAGAGTCGTTTTAATGCCTGAAATTAGTCATAATAGAAGCTACTGAGAAGGAGAAAAAGTCTGTAAAAATGGCAATTTTGGTCACATTGAGGCTTTAAAAAGTAGTTATTTAACATGAGGCACAATCCAAATGATATTTTGAATCAATTTTTCTAAAGTCGAAAAAATTAATTTTCTGATGAAAAACGATGACCCGTGACCTGTTGAACTTTCTCCAGATGGTCAGAAATGGTAATTTTTTAATGTTTAATTTTTTGACTGTAAATGACTATTGCATGTGAATTATCACTTTTGGAACTAAAATAAGTGTGTTTAGAGTCATTTTAATGCCTGAAATTGGTCGAAATAGAAGCTTCTAGTAGGAGAAAAAGTCTGTAAAAATGGCAATTTTGGTCACATTGAGGCTTTAAAAAGTAGTTATTCAACATGAGGCACAATCCAAATGATATTTTGAATCAATTTTTCTAAAGTCCAAAAAATCCATTTTCTGATGAAAAACCATGACCCGTGACCTGTCGAAATTTCTCCAGATGGTCAGAAATGGAAATTTTTTAATGTTTAATTTTTTGACTGTAAATGACTATCGCATGTGAATTATCACTTGTGGAACTAAAATAAGTGTGTTTAGAGTCGTTTTAATGCCTGAAATTAGTCATAATAGAAGCTTCTGAGAAGAAGAAAAAGTCTGTAAAAATGGCAATTTTGGTCACATTGAGGCTTTAAAAAGTAGTTATTCAACATGAGGCACAATCCAAATGACTTTTTGAATCAATTTTTCTAAAGTCCAAAAAATCCATTTTCTGATGAAAAACGATGACCCGCGACCTGTCGAAATTTCTCCAGATGGTCAGAAATGGTAATTTTTTAATGTTTTATTTTTTGACTGTAAATGACTATTGCATGTGAATTATCACTTTTGGAACTAAAATAAGTGTGTTTAGAGTCATTTTAATGCCTGAAATTGTTCGAAACAGAAGCTTCTAGTAGGAGAAAAAGTCTGCAAAAATGGCAATTTTGGTCACATTGAGGCTTTAAAAATTAGTTATTCAACATGAGGCACAATCCAAATGATATTTTGAATCAATTTTTGTAAAGTCCAAAAAATCCATTTTCTGATGAAAAACGATGACCCGTGACCTGTCGAAATTTCTCCAGATGGTCAGAAATGGCAATTTTTTAATATTTAATTTTTTGACTGTAAATGACTATTGCATGTGAATTATCACTTTTGGAACTAAAATAAATGTGTTTAGAGTCGTTTTAATGCCTGAAATTAGTCATAATAGAAGCTTCTAAGAAGGAGAAAAAGTCTGTAAAAATGGCAATTTTGGTCACATTGAGGCTTTAAAAAGTAGTTATTTAACATGAGGCACAATCCAAATGATATTTTGAATCAATTTTTCTAAAGTCGAAAAAATTAATTTTCTGATGAAAAACGATGACCCGTGACCTGTTGAACTTTCTCCAGATGGTCAGAAATGGTAATTTTTTAATGTTTAATTTTTTGACTGTAAATGACTATTGCATGTGAATTATCACTTTTGGAACTAAAATAAGTGTGTTTAGAGTCATTTTAATGCCTGAAATTGGTCGAAATAGAAGCTTCTAGTAGGAGAAAAAGTCTGTAAAAATGGCAATTTTGGTCACATTGAGGCTTTAAAAAGTAGTTATTCAACATGAGGCACAATCCAAATGATATTTTGAATCAATTTTTCTAAAGTCCAAAAAATCAATTTTCTGATGAAAAACCATGACCCGTGACCTGTCGAAATTTCTCCAGATGGTCAGAAATGGAAATTTTTTAATGTTTAATTTTTTGACTGTAAATGACTATCGCATGTGAATTATCACTTGTGGAACTAAAATAAGTGTGTTTAGAGTCGTTTTAATGCCTGAAATTAGTCATAATAGAAGCTTCTGAGAAGAAGAAAAAGTCTGTAAAAATGGCAATTTTGGTCACATTGAGGCTTTAAAAAGTAGTTATTCAACATGAGGCACAATCCAAATGACATTTTGAATCAATTTTTCTAAAGTCCAAAAAATCCATTTTCTGATGAAAAACGATGACCCGCGACCTGTCGAAATTTCTCCAGATGGTCAGAAATGGTAATTTTTTAATGTTTTATTTTTTGACTGTAAATGACTATTGCATGTGAATTATCACTTTTGGAACTAAAATAAGTGTGTTTAGAGTCATTTTAATGCCTGAAATTGTTCGAAACAGAAGCTTCTAGTAGGAGAAAAAGTCTGCAAAAATGGCAATTTTGGTCACATTGAGGCTTTAAAAAGTAGTTATTCAACATGAGGCACAATCCAAATGATATTTTGAATCAATTTTTGTAAAGTCCAAAAAATCCATTTTCTGATGAAAAACGATGACCCGTGACCTGTCGAAATTTCTCCAGATGGTCAGAAATGGTAATTTTTTAATGTTTTATTTTTTGACTGTAAATGACTATTGCATGTGAATTATCACTTTTGGAACTAAAATAAGTGTGTTTAGAGTCATTTTAATGCCTGAAATTGTTCGAAATAGAAGCTTCTAGTAGGAGAAAAAGTCTGCAAAAATGGCAATTTTGGTCACATTGAGGCTTTAAAAAATAGTTATTCAACATGAGGCACAATCCAAATGACATTTTGAATCAATTTTTCTACTGTCCAAAAAATAAAATTTTCTGATGAAAAACGATGATCCTTGACCTGTCGAACTTTCTCCAGATGGTCAGAAATGATCATTTTTTAATGTTTAATTTTTTTACTGTAAATGACTATCGCATGTGAATTATCACTTTTGGAACTAAAATAGGTGTGTTTAGAGTTGTTTTAATGCCTGAAATTGGTCGAAGTGGAAGCTTCTAGTAGGAGAAAAAGTCTGTAAAAATTGCAATTTTGGTCACATTGAGGCTTTAAAAAGTAGTTTTTCAACATGAGGCACAATCCAAATGACATTTTGAATCAATTTTTCTAAAGTCCAAAAAATCCATTTTCTGATGAAAAACGATGACCAGTGACCTGTCGAACTTTCTCCAGATGGTCAGAAATGGCAATTTTTTAATATTTAATTTTTTGACTGTAAATGACTATTGCATGTGACTTATCACTTTTGGAACTAAAATAAATGTGTTTAGAGTCGTTTTAATGCCTGAAATTAGTCATAATAGAAGCTTCTAAGAAGGAGAAAAAGTCTGTAAAAATGGCAATTTTGGTCACATTGAGGCTTTAAAAAGTAGTTATTTAACATGAGGCACAATCCAAATGATATTTTGAATCAATTTTTCTAAAGTCGAAAAAATTAATTTTCTGATGAAAAACGATGACCCGTGACCTGTTGAACTTTCTCCAGATGGTCAGAAATGGTAATTTTTTAATGTTTAATTTTTTGACTGTAAATGACTATCGCATGTGAATTATCACTTGTGGAACTAAAATAAGTGTGTTTAGAGTCGTTTTAATGCCTGAAATTGGTAGAAATAGACGCTTCGAGTAGGAGAAAAAGTCTGTAAAAATGGCAATTTTGGTCACATTGAGGCTTTAAAAAGTAGTTATTCAACATGAGGCACAATCCAAATGACATTTTGAATCAATTTTTCTAAAGTCCAAAAAATCCATTTGCTGATGAAAAACGATGACCCGCGACCTGTCGAAATTTCTCCAGATGGTCAGAAATGGTAATTTTTTAATGTTTAATTTTTTGACTGTAAATGACTATTGCATGTTAATTATCACTTTTGGAACTAAAATAAGTGTGTTTAGAGTCATTTTAATGCCTGAAATTGGTCAAAATAGAAGCTTCTAGTAGGAGAAAAAGTCTGTAAAAATGGCAATATTGGTCACATTGAGGCTTTAAAAAGTAGTTTTTAACATGAGGCACAATCCAAATGACATTTTGAATCAATTTTTCAAAAGCCAAAAAAATCCATTTTCTGATGAAAAACGATGACCTGCGACCTGTCGAAATTTCTCCAGATGGTCAGAAATGGTAATTTTTTAATGGTTCATTTTTTGACTGTAAATGACTATTGCATGTGAATTATCACTTTTGGAACTAAAATAAGTGTGTTTAGAGTCCTTTTAATGCCTGAAATTGTTTGAAATAGAAGCTTCTAGTAGGAGAAAAAGTCTGTAAAAATGGCAATTTTGGTCACATTGAGGCTTTAAAAAGTAGTTATTCAACATGAGGCACAATCCAAATGATATTGTGAATCAATTTTTCTAAAGTCCAAAAAATCAATTTTCTGATGAAAAACGATGACCAGTGACCTGTCGAAATTTCTCCAGATGGTCAGAAATGGTAATTTTTTAATGTTTAATTTTTTGACTGTAAATGACTATCTCATGTGAATTATCACTTGTGGAACTAAAATAAGTGTGTTTAGAGTCGTTTTAATGCCTGAAATTAGTCATAATAGAAGCTTCTGAGAAGGAGAAAAAGTCTGTAAAAATGGCAATTTTGGTCACATTGAGGCTTTAAAAAGTAGTTATTTAACATGAGGCACAATCCAAATGATATTTTGAATCAATTTTTCTAAAGTCGAAAAGATTAATTTTCTGATGAAAAACGATGACCCGTGACCTGTTGAACTTTCTCCAGATGGTCAGAAATGGTAATTTTTTAATGTTTAATTTTTTGACTGTAAATGACTATTGCATGTGAATTATCACTTTTGGAACTAAAATAAGTGTGTTTAGAGTCATTTAATGCCTGAAATTGGTCGAAATAGAAGCTTCTAGTAGGAGAAAAAGTCTGTAAAAATGGCAATTTTGGTCACATTGAGGCTTTAAAAAGTAGTTATTCAACATGAGGCACAATCCAAATGATATTTTGAATCAATTTTTCTAAAGTCCAAAAAATCCATTTTCTGATGAAAAACGATGACCCGTGACCTGTCGAAATTTCTCCAGATGGTCAGAAATGGACATTTTTTAATGTTTAATTTTTTGACTGTAAATGACTATCGCATGTGAATTATCACTTGTGGAACTAAAATAAGTGTGTTTAGAGTCGTTTTAATGCCTGAAATTAGTCATAATAGAAGCTTCTGAGAAGGAGAAAAAGTCTGTAAAAATGGCAATTTTGGTCACATTGAGGCTTTAAAAAGTAGTTATTCAACATGAGGCACAATCCAAATGATATTTTGAATCAATTTTTCTAAAGTCGAAAAAATTAATTTTCTGATGAAAAACGATGACCTGTGACCTGTTGAACTTTCTCCAGATGGTCAGAAATGGTAATTTTTTAATGTTTAATTTTTTGACTGTAAATGACTATTGCATGTGAATTATCACTTTTGGAACTAAAATAAGTGTGTTTAGAGTCATTTTAATGCCTGAAATTGGTCGAAATAGAAGCTTCTAGTAGGAGAAAAAGTCTGTAAAAATGGCTTATTTTGGTCACATTGAGGCTTTAAAAAGTAGTTATTCAACATGAGGCACAATCCAAATGACATTTTGAATCAATTTTTCTAAAGTCCAAAAAATCCATTTGCTGATGAAAAACGATGACCCGCGACCTGTCGAAATTTCTCCAGATTGTCAGAAATGGTAATTTTTTAATGTTTAATTTTTTGACTGTAAATGACTATTGCATGTGAATTATCACTTGTGGAACTAAAATAAGTGTGTTTAGAGTCATTTTAATGCCTGAAGTTGGTCAAAATAGAAGCTTCTAGTAGGAGAAAAAGTCTGTAAAAATGGCAATTTTGGTCACATCGAGGCTTTAAAAAGTAGTTATTCAACATGAGGCACAATTCAAATGACATTTTTAATCAATTTGTCTAAAGTCCAAAAATCAATTTTCTGATGAAAAACGATGACCCGTGACCTGTTAAACTTTCTCCAGATGGTCAGAAATGGTAATTTTTTAATGGTTCATTTTTTGACTGTAAATGACTATTGCATGTGAATTATCACTTTTGGAACTAAAATAAGTGTGTTTAGAGTCCTTTTAATGCCTGAAATTGTTTGAAATAGAAGCTTCTAGTAGGAGAAAAAGTCTGTAAAAATGGCAATTTTGGTCACATTGAGGTTTTAAAAAGTAGTTATTCAACATGAGGCACAATTCAAATGACATTTTTAATCAATTATTCTATAGTCCAAAAATCAATTTTCTGATGAAAAACGATGACCCGTGACCTGTTGAACTTTCTCCAGATGGTCAGAAATGGTAATTTTTTAATGTTTAATTTTTTGACTGTAAATGACTATTGCATATGAATTATCAATTTTGGAACTAAAAGAAGTGTGTTTAGAGTCATTTTAATGCCTGAAATTGGTCGAAATAGAAGCTTCTAGTAGGAGAAAAAGTGTGTAAAAATGGCAATTTTGGTCACATTGAGGCTTTAAAAAGTAGTTATTCAACATGAGGCACAATCCAAATGATATTTTGAATCAATTTTTCTAAAGTCCAAAAAATCCATTTTCTGATGAAAAACGATGACCCGTGACCTGTCGAAATTTCTCCAGATGGTCAGAAATGGACATTTTTTCATGTTTAATTTTTTGACTGTAAATGACTATCGCATGTGAATTATCACTTGTGGAACTAAAATAAGTGTGTTTAGAGTCGTTTTAATGCCTGAAATTGGTCGAAATAGAAGCTTCTAGTAGGAGAAAAAGTCTGTAAAAATGGCAATTTTGGTCACATTGAGGCTTTAAAAAGTAGTTATTCAACATAAGGGACAATCCAAATGACATTTTGAATCAATTTTTCTAAAGTCCAAAAAATCCATTTGCTGATGAAAAACGATGACCCGCGACCTGTCGAAATTTCTCCAGATGGTCAGAAATGGTAATTTTTTAATGTTTAATTTTTTGACTGTAAATGACTATTGCATGTGAATTATCACTTGTGGAACTAAAATAAGTGTGTTTAGAGTCATTTTAATGCCTGAAGTTGGTCAAAATAGAAGCTTCTAGTAGGAGAAAAAGTCTGTAAAAATGGCAATTTTGGTCACATCGAGGCTTTAAAAAGTAGTTATTCAACATGAGGCACAATTCAAATGACATTTTTAATCAATTTGTCTAAAGTCCAAAAATCAATTTTCTGATGAAAAACGATGACCCGTGACCTGTCGAAATTTCTCCAGATGGTCAGAAATGGTAATTTTTTAATGTTTAATTTTTTGACTGTAAATGACTATTGCATGTTAATTATCACTTTTGGAACTAAAATAAGTGTGTTTAGAGTCATTTTAATGCCTGAAATTGGTCAAAATAGAAGCTTCTAATAGGAGAAAAAGTCTGTAAAAATGGCAATATTGGTCACATTGAGGCTTTAAAAAGTAGTTTTTAACATGAGGCACAATCCAAATGACATTTTGAATCAATTTTTCAAAAGCCAAAAAAATCCATTTTCTGATGAAAAACGATGACCTGCGACCTCTCGAAATTTCTCCAGATGGTCAGAAATGGTAATTTTTTAATGGTTCATTTTTTGACTGTAAATGACTATTGCATGTGAATTATCACTTTTGGAACTAAAATAAGTGTGTTTAGAGTCCTTTTAATGCCTGAAATTGTTTGAAATAGAAGCTTCTAGTAGGAGAAAAAGTCTGTAAAAATGGCAATTTTGGTCACATTGAGGCTTTAAAAAGTAGTTATTCAACATGAGGCACAATCCAAATGATATTGTGAATCAATTTTTCTAAAGTCCAAAAAATCAATTTTCTGATGAAAAACGATGACCAGTGACCTGTCGAAATTTCTCCAGATGGTCAGAAATGGTAATTTTTTAATGTTTAATTTTTTGACTGTAAATGACTATCTCATGTGAATTATCACTTGTGGAACTAAAATAGGTGTGTTTAGAGTCGTTTTAATGCCTGAAATTAGTCATAATAGAAGCTTCTGAGAAGGAGAAAAAGTCTGTAAAAATGGCAATTTTGGTCACATTGAGGCTTTAAAAAGTAGTTATTTAACATGAGGCACAATCCAAATGATATTTTGAATCAATTTTTCTA
Source organism: Triturus cristatus (assembly GCF_964204655.1). Lineage (NCBI taxonomy): Eukaryota > Metazoa > Chordata > Amphibia > Caudata > Salamandridae > Triturus > Triturus cristatus. The sequence continues at coordinate 137,376,128 of NC_140588.1, forward strand.
AAGTCGAAAAAATTAATTTTCTGATGAAAAACGATGACCCGTGACCTGTTGAACTTTCTCCAGATGGTCAGAAATGGTAATTTTTTAATGTTTAATTTTTTGACTGTAAATGACTATTGCATGTGAATTATCACTTTTGGAACTAAAATAGGTGTGTTTAGAGTCATTGTAATGCCTGAAATTGGTCGAAATAGAAGCTTCTAGTAGGAGAAAAAGTCTGTAAAAATGGCAATTTTGGTCACATTGAGGCTTTAAAAAGTAGTTATTCAACATGAGGCACAATCCAAATGATATTTTGAATCAATTTTTCTAAAGTCCAAAAAATCCATTTTCTGATGAAAAACGATGACCCGTGACCTGTCGAAATTTCTCCAGATGGTCAGAAATGGACATTTTTTAATGTTTAATTTTTTGACTGTAAATGACTATCGCATGTGAATTATCACTTGTGGAACTAAAATAAGTGTGTTTAGAGTCGTTTTAATGCCTGAAATTGGTAGAAATAGACGCTTCGAGTAGGAGAAAAAGTCTGTAAAAATGGCAATTTTGGTCACATTGAGGCTTTAAAAAGTAGTTATTCAACATGAGGCACAATCCAAATGACATTTTGAATCAATTTTTCTAAAGTCCAAAAAATCCATTTGCTGATGAAAAACGATGACCCGCGACCTGTCGAAATTTCTCCAGATTGTCAGAAATGGTAATTTTTTAATGTTTTATTTTTTGACTGTAAATGACTATTGCATGTGAATTATCACTTTTGGAACTAAAATAAGTGTGTTTAGAGTCATTTTAATGCCTGAAATTGTTCGAAATAGAAGCTTCTAGTAGGAGAAAAAGTCTGCAAAAATGGCAATTTTGGTCACATTGAGGCTTTAAAAAATAGTTATTCAACATGAGGCACAATCCAAATGACATTTTGAATCAATTTTTCTACTGTCCAAAAAATAAAATTTTCTGATGAAAAACGATGATCCTTGACCTGTCGAACTTTCTCCAGATGGTCAGAAATGATAATTTTTTAATGTTTAATTTTTTTACTGTAAATGACTATCGCATGTGAATTATCACTTTTGGAACTAAAATAAGTGTGTTTAGAGTTGTTTTAATGCCTGAAATTGGTCGAAGTGGAAGCTTCTAGTAGGAGAAAAAGTCTGTAAAAATTGCAATTTTGGTCACATTGAGGCTTTAAAAAGTAGTTATTCAACATGAGGCACAATCCAAATGACATTTTGAATCAATTTTTCTAAAGTCCAAAAAATCCATTTTCTGATGAAAAACGATGACCAGTGACCTGTCGAACTTTCTCCAGATGGTCAGAAATGGCAATTTTTTAATATTTAATTTTTTGACTGTAAATGACTATTGCATGTGACTTATCACTTTTGGAACTAAAATAAATGTGTTTAGAGTCGTTTTAATGCCTGAAATTAGTCATAATAGAAGCTTCTAAGAAGGAGAAAAAGTCTGTAAAAATGGCAATTTTGGTCACATTGAGGCTTTAAAAAGTAGTTATTTAACATGAGGCACAATCCAAATGATATTTTGAATCAATTTTTCTAAAGTCGAAAAAATTAATTTTCTGATGAAAAACGATGACCCGTGACCTGTTGAACTTTCTCCAGATGGTCAGAAATGGTAATTTTTTAATGTTTAATTTTTTGACTGTAAATGACTATTGCATGTGAATTATCACTTTTGGAACTAAAATAAGTGTGTTTAGAGTCATTTTAATGCCTGAAATTGGTCGAAATAGAAGCTTCTAGTAGGAGAAAAAGTCTGTAAAAATGGCAATTTTGGTCACATTGAGGCTTTAAAAAGTAGTTATTCAACATGAGGCACAATCCAAATGATATTTTGAATCAATTTTTCTAAAGTCCAAAAAATCAATTTTCTGATGAAAAACGATGACCCGTGACCTGTCGAAATTTCTCCAGATGGTCAGAAATGGAAAATTTTTAATGTTTAATTTTTTGACTGTAAATGACTATCGCATGTGAATTATCACTTGTGGAACTAAAATAAGTGTGTTTAGAGTCGTTTTAATGCCTGAAATTGGTAGAAATAGACGCTTCGAGTAGGAGAAAAAGTCTGTAAAAATGGCAATTTTGGTCACATTGAGGCTTTAAAAAGTAGTTATTCAACATGAGGCACAATCCAAATGACATTTTGAATCAATTTTTCTAAAGTCCCAAAAATCCATTTGCTGATGAAAAACGATGACCCGCGACCTGTCGAAATTTCTCCAGATAGTCAGAAATGGTAATTTTTTAATGTTTAATTTTTGGACTGTAAATGACTATTGCATGTGAATTATCACTTGTGGAACTAAAATAAGTGTGTTTAGAGTCATTTTAATGCCTGAAGTTGGTCAAAATAGAAGCTTCTAGTAGGAGAAAAAGTCTGTAAAAATGGCAATTTTGGTCACATCGAGGCTTTAAAAAGTAGTTATTCAACATGAGGCACAATTCAAATGACATTTTTAATCAATTTGTCTAAAGTCCAAAAATCAATTTTCTGATGAAAAACGATGACCCGTGACCTGTCGAAATTTCTCCAGATGGTCAGAAATGGTAATTTTTTAATGTTTAATTTTTTGACTGTAAATGACTATTGCATGTTAATTATCACTTTTGGAACTAAAATAAGTGTGTTTAGAGTCATTTTAATGCCTGAAATTGGTCAAAATAGAAGCTTCTAGTAGGAGAAAAAGTCTGTAAAAATGGCAATATTGGTCACATTGAGGCTTTAAAAAGTAGTTTTTAACATGAGGCACAATCCAAATGACATTTTGAATCAATTTTTCAAAAGCCAAAAAAATCCATTTTCTGATGAAAAACGATGACCTGCGACCTGTCGAAATTTCTCCAGATGGTCAGAAATGGTAATTTTTTAATGGTTCATTTTTTGACTGTAAATGACTATTGCATGTGAATTATCACTTTTGGAACTAAAATAAGTGTGTTTAGAGTCCTTTTAATGCCTGAAATTGTTTGAAATAGAAGCTTCTAGTAGGAGAAAAAGTCTGTAAAAATGGCAATTTTGGTCACATTGAGGCTTTAAAAAGTAGTTATTCAACATGAGGCACAATCCAAATGATATTGTGAATCAATTTTTCTAAAGTCCAAAAAATCAATTTTCTGATGAAAAACGATGACCAGTGACCTGTCGAAATTTCTCCAGATGGTCAGAAATGGTAATTTTTTAATGTTTAATTTTTTGACTGTAAATGACTATCTCATGTGAATTATCACTTGTGGAACTAAAATAAGTGTGTTTAGAGTCGTTTTAATGCCTGAAATTAGTCATAATAGAAGCTTCTGAGAAGGAGAAAAAGTCTGTAAAAATGGCAATTTTGGTCACATTGAGGCTTTAAAAAGTAGTTATTCAACATGAGGCACAATCCAAATGATATTTTGAATCAATTTTTCTAAAGTCGAAAAAATTAATTTTCTGATGAAAAACGATGACCTGTGACCTGTTGAACTTTCTCCAGATGGTCAGAAATGGTAATTTTTTAATGTTTAATTTTTTGACTGTAAATGACTATTGCATGTGAATTATCACTTTTGGAACTAAAATAAGTGTGTTTAGAGTCATTTTAATGCCTGAAATTGGTCGAAATAGAAGCTTCTAGTAGGAGAAAAAGTCTGTAAAAATGGCTTATTTTGGTCACATTGAGGCTTTAAAAAGTAGTTATTCAACATGAGGCACAATCCAAATGACATTTTGAATCAATTTTTCTAAAGTCCAAAAAATCCATTTGCTGATGAAAAACGATGACCCGCGACCTGTCGAAATTTCTCCAGATTGTCAGAAATGGTAATTTTTTAATGTTTAATTTTTTGACTGTAAATGACTATTGCATGTGAATTATCACTTGTGGAACTAAAATAAGTGTGTTTAGAGTCATTTTAATGCCTGAAGTTGGTCAAAATAGAAGCTTCTAGTAGGAGAAAAAGTCTGTAAAAATGGCAATTTTGGTCACATCGAGGCTTTAAAAAGTAGTTATTCAACATGAGGCACAATTCAAATGACATTTTTAATCAATTTGTCTAAAGTCCAAAAATCAATTTTCTGATGAAAAACGATGACCCGTGACCTGTTAAACTTTCTCCAGATGGTCAGAAATGGTAATTTTTTAATAGTTCATTTTTTGACTGTAAATGACTATTGCATGTGAATTATCACTTTTGGAACTAAAATAAGTGTGTTTAGAGTCCTTTTAATGCCTGAAATTGTTTGAAATAGAAGCTTCTAGTAGGAGAAAAAGTCTGTAAAAATGGCAATTTTGGTCACATTGAGGCTTTAAAAAGTAGTTATTCAACATGAGGCACAATTCAAATGACATTTTTAATCAATTATTCTAAAGTCCAAAAATCAATTTTCTGATGAAAAACGATGACCCGTGACCTGTTGAACTTTCTCCAGATGGTCAGAAATGGTAATTTTTTAATGTTTAATTTTTTGACTGTAAATGACTATTGCATATGAATTATCAATTTTGGAACTAAAAGAAGTGTGTTTAGAGTCATTTTAATGCCTGAAATTGTTCGAAACAGAAGCTTCTAGTAGGAGAAAAAGTCTGCAAAAATGGCAATTTTGGTCACATTGAGGCTTTAAAAAGTAGTTATTCAACATGAGGCACAATCCAAATGATATTTTGAATCAATTTTTGTAAAGTCCAAAAAATCCATTTTCTGATGAAAAACGATGACCCGTGACCTGTCGAAATTTCTCCAGATGGTCAGAAATGGTAATTTTTTAATGTTTTATTTTTTGACTGTAAATGACTATTGCATGTGAATTATCACTTTTGGAACTAAAATAAGTGTGTTTAGAGTCATTTTAATGCCTGAAATTGTTCGAAATAGAAGCTTCTAGTAGGAGAAAAAGTCTGCAAAAATGGCAATTTTGGTCACATTGAGGCTTTAAAAAATAGTTATTCAACATGAGGCACAATCCAAATGACATTTTGAATCAATTTTTCTACTGTCCAAAAAATAAAATTTTCTGATGAAAAACGATGATCCTTGACCTGTCGAACTTTCTCCAGATGGTCAGAAATGATCATTTTTTAATGTTTAATTTTTTTACTGTAAATGACTATCGCATGTGAATTATCACTTTTGGAACTAAAATAAGTGTGTTTAGAGTTGTTTTAATGCCTGAAATTGGTCGAAGTGGAAGCTTCTAGTAGGAGAAAAAGTCTGTAAAAATTGCAATTTTGGTCACATTGAGGCTTTAAAAAGTAGTTATTCAACATGAGGCACAATCCAAATGACATTTTGAATCAATTTTTCTAAAGTCCAAAAAATCCATTTTCTGATGAAAAACGATGACCAGTGACCTGTCGAACTTTCTCCAGATGGTCAGAAATGGCAATTTTTTAATATTTAATTTTTTGACTGTAAATGACTATTGCATGTGACTTATCACTTTTGGAACTAAAATAAATGTGTTTAGAGTCGTTTTAATGCCTGAAATTAGTCATAATAGAAGCTTCTAAGAAGGAGAAAAAGTCTGTAAAAATGGCAATTTTGGTCACATTGAGGCTTTAAAAAGTAGTTATTTAACATGAGGCACAATCCAAATGATATTTTGAATCAATTTTTCTAAAGTCGAAAAAATTAATTTTCTGATGAAAAACGATGACCCGTGACCTGTTGAACTTTCTCCAGATGGTCAGAAATGGTAATTTTTTAATGTTTAATTTTTTGACTGTAAATGACTATTGCATGTGAATTATCACTTTTGGAACTAAAATAAGTGTGTTTAGAGTCATTTTAATGCCTGAAATTGGTCGAAATAGAAGCTTCTAGTAGGAGAAAAAGTCTGTAAAAATGGCAATTTTGGTCACATTGAGGCTTTAAAAAGTAGTTATTCAACATGAGGCACAATCCAAATGATATTGTGAATCAATTTTTCTAAAGTCCAAAAAATCAATTTTCTGATGAAAAACGATGACCAGTGACCTGTCGAAATTTCTCCAGATGGTCAGAAATGGTAATTTTTTAATGTTTAATTTTTTGACTGTAAATGACTATCTCATGTGAATTATCACTTGTGGAACTAAAATAAGTATGTTTAGAGTCATTTTAATGCCTGAAGTTGGTCAAAATAGAAGCTTCTGAGAAGGAGAAAAAGTCTGTAAAAATGGCAATTTTGGTCACATCGAGGCTTTAAAAAGTAGTTATTCAACATGAGGCACAATTCAAATGACATTTTTAATCAATTTGTCTAAAGTCCAAAAATCAATTTTCTGATGAAAAACGATGACCCGTGACCTGTTGAACTTTCTCCAGATGGTCAGAAATGGTCATTTTTTAATGGTTCATTTTTTGACTGTAAATGACTATTGCATGTGAATTATCACTTTTGGAACTAAAATAAGTGTGTTTAGAGTCCTTTTAATGCCTGAAATTGTTTGAAATAGAAGCTTCTAGTAGGAGAAAAAGTCTGTAAAAATGGCAATTTTGGTCACATTGAGGCTTTAAAAAGTAGTTATTCAACATGAGGCACAATCCAAATGATATTGTGAATCAATTTTTCTAAAGTCCCAAAAATCAATTTTCTGATGAAAAACGATGACCTGTGACCTGTCAAAATTTCTCCAGATGGTCAGAAATGGTAATTTTTTAATGTTTAATTTTTTGACTGTAAATGACTATCTCATGTGAATTATCACTTGTGGAACTAAAATAAGTGTGTTTAGAGTCGTTTTAATGCCTGAAATTAGTCATAATAGAAGCTACTGAGAAGGAGAAAAAGTCTGTAAAAATGGCAATTTTGGTCACATTGAGGCTTTAAAAAGTAGTTATTTAACATGAGGCACAATCCAAATGATATTTTGAATCAATTTTTCTAAAGTCGAAAAAATTAATTTTCTGATGAAAAACGATGACCCGTGACCTGTTGAACTTTCTCCAGATGGTCAGAAATGGTAATTTTTTAATGTTTAATTTTTTGACTGTAAATGACTATTGCATGTGAATTATCACTTTTGGAACTAAAATAAGTGTGTTTAGAGTCATTTTAATGCCTGAAATTGGTCGAAATAGAAGCTTCTAGTAGGAGAAAAAGTCTGTAAAAATGGCAATTTTGGTCACATTGAGGCTTTAAAAAGTAGTTATTCAACATGAGGCACAATCCAAATGATATTTTGAATCAATTTTTCTAAAGTCCAAAAAATCCATTTTCTGATGAAAAACCATGACCCGTGACCTGTCGAAATTTCTCCAGATGGTCAGAAATGGAAATTTTTTAATGTTTAATTTTTTGACTGTAAATGACTATCGCATGTGAATTATCACTTGTGGAACTAAAATAAGTGTGTTTAGAGTCGTTTTAATGCCTGAAATTAGTCATAATAGAAGCTTCTGAGAAGAAGAAAAAGTCTGTAAAAATGGCAATTTTGGTCACATTGAGGCTTTAAAAAGTAGTTATTCAACATGAGGCACAATCCAAATGACTTTTTGAATCAATTTTTCTAAAGTCCAAAAAATCCATTTTCTGATGAAAAACGATGACCCGCGACCTGTCGAAATTTCTCCAGATGGTCAGAAATGGTAATTTTTTAATGTTTTATTTTTTGACTGTAAATGACTATTGCATGTGAATTATCACTTTTGGAACTAAAATAAGTGTGTTTAGAGTCATTTTAATGCCTGAAATTGTTCGAAACAGAAGCTTCTAGTAGGAGAAAAAGTCTGCAAAAATGGCAATTTTGGTCACATTGAGGCTTTAAAAATTAGTTATTCAACATGAGGCACAATCCAAATGATATTTTGAATCAATTTTTGTAAAGTCCAAAAAATCCATTTTCTGATGAAAAACGATGACCCGTGACCTGTCGAAATTTCTCCAGATGGTCAGAAATGGCAATTTTTTAATATTTAATTTTTTGACTGTAAATGACTATTGCATGTGAATTATCACTTTTGGAACTAAAATAAATGTGTTTAGAGTCGTTTTAATGCCTGAAATTAGTCATAATAGAAGCTTCTAAGAAGGAGAAAAAGTCTGTAAAAATGGCAATTTTGGTCACATTGAGGCTTTAAAAAGTAGTTATTTAACATGAGGCACAATCCAAATGATATTTTGAATCAATTTTTCTAAAGTCGAAAAAATTAATTTTCTGATGAAAAACGATGACCCGTGACCTGTTGAACTTTCTCCAGATGGTCAGAAATGGTAATTTTTTAATGTTTAATTTTTTGACTGTAAATGACTATTGCATGTGAATTATCACTTTTGGAACTAAAATAAGTGTGTTTAGAGTCATTTTAATGCCTGAAATTGGTCGAAATAGAAGCTTCTAGTAGGAGAAAAAGTCTGTAAAAATGGCAATTTTGGTCACATTGAGGCTTTAAAAAGTAGTTATTCAACATGAGGCACAATCCAAATGATATTTTGAATCAATTTTTCTAAAGTCCAAAAAATCAATTTTCTGATGAAAAACCATGACCCGTGACCTGTCGAAATTTCTCCAGATGGTCAGAAATGGAAATTTTTTAATGTTTAATTTTTTGACTGTAAATGACTATCGCATGTGAATTATCACTTGTGGAACTAAAATAAGTGTGTTTAGAGTCGTTTTAATGCCTGAAATTAGTCATAATAGAAGCTTCTGAGAAGAAGAAAAAGTCTGTAAAAATGGCAATTTTGGTCACATTGAGGCTTTAAAAAGTAGTTATTCAACATGAGGCACAATCCAAATGACATTTTGAATCAATTTTTCTAAAGTCCAAAAAATCCATTTTCTGATGAAAAACGATGACCCGCGACCTGTCGAAATTTCTCCAGATGGTCAGAAATGGTAATTTTTTAATGTTTTATTTTTTGACTGTAAATGACTATTGCATGTGAATTATCACTTTTGGAACTAAAATAAGTGTGTTTAGAGTCATTTTAATGCCTGAAATTGTTCGAAACAGAAGCTTCTAGTAGGAGAAAAAGTCTGCAAAAATGGCAATTTTGGTCACATTGAGGCTTTAAAAAGTAGTTATTCAACATGAGGCACAATCCAAATGATATTTTGAATCAATTTTTGTAAAGTCCAAAAAATCCATTTTCTGATGAAAAACGATGACCCGTGACCTGTCGAAATTTCTCCAGATGGTCAGAAATGGTAATTTTTTAATGTTTTATTTTTTGACTGTAAATGACTATTGCATGTGAATTATCACTTTTGGAACTAAAATAAGTGTGTTTAGAGTCATTTTAATGCCTGAAATTGTTCGAAATAGAAGCTTCTAGTAGGAGAAAAAGTCTGCAAAAATGGCAATTTTGGTCACATTGAGGCTTTAAAAAATAGTTATTCAACATGAGGCACAATCCAAATGACATTTTGAATCAATTTTTCTACTGTCCAAAAAATAAAATTTTCTGATGAAAAACGATGATCCTTGACCTGTCGAACTTTCTCCAGATGGTCAGAAATGATCATTTTTTAATGTTTAATTTTTTTACTGTAAATGACTATCGCATGTGAATTATCACTTTTGGAACTAAAATAAGTGTGTTTAGAGTTGTTTTAATGCCTGAAATTGGTCGAAGTGGAAGCTTCTAGTAGGAGAAAAAGTCTGTAAAAATTGCAATTTTGGTCACATTGAGGCTTTAAAAAGTAGTTTTTCAACATGAGGCACAATCCAAATGACATTTTGAATCAATTTTTCTAAAGTCCAAAAAATCCATTTTCTGATGAAAAACGATGACCAGTGACCTGTCGAACTTTCTCCAGATGGTCAGAAATGGCAATTTTTTAATATTTAATTTTTTGACTGTAAATGACTATTGCATGTGACTTATCACTTTTGGAACTAAAATAAATGTGTTTAGAGTCGTTTTAATGCCTGAAATTAGTCATAATAGAAGCTTCTAAGAAGGAGAAAAAGTCTGTAAAAATGGCAATTTTGGTCACATTGAGGCTTTAAAAAGTAGTTATTTAACATGAGGCACAATCCAAATGATATTTTGAATCAATTTTTCTAAAGTCGAAAAAATTAATTTTCTGATGAAAAACGATGACCCGTGACCTGTTGAACTTTCTCCAGATGGTCAGAAATGGTAATTTTTTAATGTTTAATTTTTTGACTGTAAATGACTATCGCATGTGAATTATCACTTGTGGAACTAAAATAAGTGTGTTTAGAGTCGTTTTAATGCCTGAAATTGGTAGAAATAGACGCTTCGAGTAGGAGAAAAAGTCTGTAAAAATGGCAATTTTGGTCACATTGAGGCTTTAAAAAGTAGTTATTCAACATGAGGCACAATCCAAATGACATTTTGAATCAATTTTTCTAAAGTCCAAAAAATCCATTTGCTGATGAAAAACGATGACCCGCGACCTGTCGAAATTTCTCCAGATGGTCAGAAATGGTAATTTTTTAATGTTTAATTTTTTGACTGTAAATGACTATTGCATGTTAATTATCACTTTTGGAACTAAAATAAGTGTGTTTAGAGTCATTTTAATGCCTGAAATTGGTCAAAATAGAAGCTTCTAGTAGGAGAAAAAGTCTGTAAAAATGGCAATATTGGTCACATTGAGGCTTTAAAAAGTAGTTTTTAACATGAGGCACAATCCAAATGACATTTTGAATCAATTTTTCAAAAGCCAAAAAAATCCATTTTCTGATGAAAAACGATGACCTGCGACCTGTCGAAATTTCTCCAGATGGTCAGAAATGGTAATTTTTTAATGGTTCATTTTTTGACTGTAAATGACTATTGCATGTGAATTATCACTTTTGGAACTAAAATAAGTGTGTTTAGAGTCCTTTTAATGCCTGAAATTGTTTGAAATAGAAGCTTCTAGTAGGAGAAAAAGTCTGTAAAAATGGCAATTTTGGTCACATTGAGGCTTTAAAAAGTAGTTATTCAACATGAGGCACAATCCAAATGATATTGTGAATCAATTTTTCTAAAGTCCAAAAAATCAATTTTCTGATGAAAAACGATGACCAGTGACCTGTCGAAATTTCTCCAGATGGTCAGAAATGGTAATTTTTTAATGTTTAATTTTTTGACTGTAAATGACTATCTCATGTGAATTATCACTTGTGGAACTAAAATAAGTGTGTTTAGAGTCGTTTTAATGCCTGAAATTAGTCATAATAGAAGCTTCTGAGAAGGAGAAAAAGTCTGTAAAAATGGCAATTTTGGTCACATTGAGGCTTTAAAAAGTAGTTATTTAACATGAGGCACAATCCAAATGATATTTTGAATCAATTTTTCTAAAGTCGAAAAGATTAATTTTCTGATGAAAAACGATGACCCGTGACCTGTTGAACTTTCTCCAGATGGTCAGAAATGGTAATTTTTTAATGTTTAATTTTTTGACTGTAAATGACTATTGCATGTGAATTATCACTTTTGGAACTAAAATAAGTGTGTTTAGAGTCATTTAATGCCTGAAATTGGTCGAAATAGAAGCTTCTAGTAGGAGAAAAAGTCTGTAAAAATGGCAATTTTGGTCACATTGAGGCTTTAAAAAGTAGTTATTCAACATGAGGCACAATCCAAATGATATTTTGAATCAATTTTTCTAAAGTCCAAAAAATCCATTTTCTGATGAAAAACGATGACCCGTGACCTGTCGAAATTTCTCCAGATGGTCAGAAATGGACATTTTTTAATGTTTAATTTTTTGACTGTAAATGACTATCGCATGTGAATTATCACTTGTGGAACTAAAATAAGTGTGTTTAGAGTCGTTTTAATGCCTGAAATTAGTCATAATAGAAGCTTCTGAGAAGGAGAAAAAGTCTGTAAAAATGGCAATTTTGGTCACATTGAGGCTTTAAAAAGTAGTTATTCAACATGAGGCACAATCCAAATGATATTTTGAATCAATTTTTCTAAAGTCGAAAAAATTAATTTTCTGATGAAAAACGATGACCTGTGACCTGTTGAACTTTCTCCAGATGGTCAGAAATGGTAATTTTTTAATGTTTAATTTTTTGACTGTAAATGACTATTGCATGTGAATTATCACTTTTGGAACTAAAATAAGTGTGTTTAGAGTCATTTTAATGCCTGAAATTGGTCGAAATAGAAGCTTCTAGTAGGAGAAAAAGTCTGTAAAAATGGCTTATTTTGGTCACATTGAGGCTTTAAAAAGTAGTTATTCAACATGAGGCACAATCCAAATGACATTTTGAATCAATTTTTCTAAAGTCCAAAAAATCCATTTGCTGATGAAAAACGATGACCCGCGACCTGTCGAAATTTCTCCAGATTGTCAGAAATGGTAATTTTTTAATGTTTAATTTTTTGACTGTAAATGACTATTGCATGTGAATTATCACTTGTGGAACTAAAATAAGTGTGTTTAGAGTCATTTTAATGCCTGAAGTTGGTCAAAATAGAAGCTTCTAGTAGGAGAAAAAGTCTGTAAAAATGGCAATTTTGGTCACATCGAGGCTTTAAAAAGTAGTTATTCAACATGAGGCACAATTCAAATGACATTTTTAATCAATTTGTCTAAAGTCCAAAAATCAATTTTCTGATGAAAAACGATGACCCGTGACCTGTTAAACTTTCTCCAGATGGTCAGAAATGGTAATTTTTTAATGGTTCATTTTTTGACTGTAAATGACTATTGCATGTGAATTATCACTTTTGGAACTAAAATAAGTGTGTTTAGAGTCCTTTTAATGCCTGAAATTGTTTGAAATAGAAGCTTCTAGTAGGAGAAAAAGTCTGTAAAAATGGCAATTTTGGTCACATTGAGGCTTTAAAAAGTAGTTATTCAACATGAGGCACAATTCAAATGACATTTTTAATCAATTATTCTATAGTCCAAAAATCAATTTTCTGATGAAAAACGATGACCCGTGACCTGTTGAACTTTCTCCAGATGGTCAGAAATGGTAATTTTTTAATGTTTAATTTTTTGACTGTAAATGACTATTGCATATGAATTATCAATTTTGGAACTAAAAGAAGTGTGTTTAGAGTCATTTTAATGCCTGAAATTGGTCGAAATAGAAGCTTCTAGTAGGAGAAAAAGTGTGTAAAAATGGCAATTTTGGTCACATTGAGGCTTTAAAAAGTAGTTATTCAACATGAGGCACAATCCAAATGATATTTTGAATCAATTTTTCTAAAGTCCAAAAAATCCATTTTCTGATGAAAAACGATGACCCGTGACCTGTCGAAATTTCTCCAGATGGTCAGAAATGGACATTTTTTCATGTTTAATTTTTTGACTGTAAATGACTATCGCATGTGAATTATCACTTGTGGAACTAAAATAAGTGTGTTTAGAGTCGTTTTAATGCCTGAAATTGGTCGAAATAGAAGCTTCTAGTAGGAGAAAAAGTCTGTAAAAATGGCAATTTTGGTCACATTGAGGCTTTAAAAAGTAGTTATTCAACATAAGGGACAATCCAAATGACATTTTGAATCAATTTTTCTAAAGTCCAAAAAATCCATTTGCTGATGAAAAACGATGACCCGCGACCTGTCGAAATTTCTCCAGATGGTCAGAAATGGTAATTTTTTAATGTTTAATTTTTTGACTGTAAATGACTATTGCATGTGAATTATCACTTGTGGAACTAAAATAAGTGTGTTTAGAGTCATTTTAATGCCTGAAGTTGGTCAAAATAGAAGCTTCTAGTAGGAGAAAAAGTCTGTAAAAATGGCAATTTTGGTCACATCGAGGCTTTAAAAAGTAGTTATTCAACATGAGGCACAATTCAAATGACATTTTTAATCAATTTGTCTAAAGTCCAAAAATCAATTTTCTGATGAAAAACGATGACCCGTGACCTGTCGAAATTTCTCCAGATGGTCAGAAATGGTAATTTTTTAATGTTTAATTTTTTGACTGTAAATGACTATTGCATGTTAATTATCACTTTTGGAACTAAAATAAGTGTGTTTAGAGTCATTTTAATGCCTGAAATTGGTCAAAATAGAAGCTTCTAATAGGAGAAAAAGTCTGTAAAAATGGCAATATTGGTCACATTGAGGCTTTAAAAAGTAGTTTTTAACATGAGGCACAATCCAAATGACATTTTGAATCAATTTTTCAAAAGCCAAAAAAATCCATTTTCTGATGAAAAACGATGACCTGCGACCTCTCGAAATTTCTCCAGATGGTCAGAAATGGTAATTTTTTAATGGTTCATTTTTTGACTGTAAATGACTATTGCATGTGAATTATCACTTTTGGAACTAAAATAAGTGTGTTTAGAGTCCTTTTAATGCCTGAAATTGTTTGAAATAGAAGCTTCTAGTAGGAGAAAAAGTCTGTAAAAATGGCAATTTTGGTCACATTGAGGCTTTAAAAAGTAGTTATTCAACATGAGGCACAATCCAAATGATATTGTGAATCAATTTTTCTAAAGTCCAAAAAATCAATTTTCTGATGAAAAACGATGACCAGTGACCTGTCGAAATTTCTCCAGATGGTCAGAAATGGTAATTTTTTAATGTTTAATTTTTTGACTGTAAATGACTATCTCATGTGAATTATCACTTGTGGAACTAAAATAGGTGTGTTTAGAGTCGTTTTAATGCCTGAAATTAGTCATAATAGAAGCTTCTGAGAAGGAGAAAAAGTCTGTAAAAATGGCAATTTTGGTCACATTGAGGCTTTAAAAAGTAGTTATTTAACATGAGGCACAATCCAAATGATATTTTGAATCAATTTTTCTAAAGTCGAAAAAATTAATTTTCTGATGAAAAACGATGACCCGTGACCTGTTGAACTTTCTCCAGATGGTCAGAAATGGTAATTTTTTAATGTTTAATTTTTTGACTGTAAATGACTATTGCATGTGAATTATCACTTTTGGAACTAAAATAGGTGTGTTTAGAGTCATTGTAATGCCTGAAATTGGTCGAAATAGAAGCTTCTAGTAGGAGAAAAAGTCTGTAAAAATGGCAATTTTGGTCACATTGAGGCTTTAAAAAGTAGTTATTCAACATGAGGCACAATCCAAATGATATTTTGAATCAATTTTTCTAAAGTCCAAAAAATCCATTTTCTGATGAAAAACGATGACCCGTGACCTGTCGAAATTTCTCCAGATGGTCAGAAATGGACATTTTTTAATGTTTAATTTTTTGACTGTAAATGACTATCGCATGTGAATTATCACTTGTGGAACTAAAATAGGTGTGTTTAGAGTCGTTTTAATGCCTGAAATTAGTCATAATAGAAGCTTCTGAGAAGGAGAAAAAGTCTGTAAAAATGGCAATTTTGCTCACATTGAGGCTTTAAAAAGTAGTTATTCAACATGAGGCACAATCCAAATGACATTTTGAATCAATTTTTCTAAAGTCCAAAAAATCCATTTGCTGATGAAAAACGATGACCCGCGACCTGTCGAAATTTCTCCAGATTGTCAGAAATGGTAATTTTTTAATGTTTTATTTTTTGACTGTAAATGACTATTGCATGTGAATTATCACTTTTGGAACTAAAATAAGTGTGTTTAGAGTCATTTTAATGCCTGAAATTGTTCGAAATAGAAGCTTCTAGTAGGAGAAAAAGTCTGCAAAAATGGCAATTTTGGTCACATTGAGGCTTTAAAAAATAGTTATTCAACATGAGGCACAATCCAAATGACATTTTGAATCAATTTTTCTACTGTCCAAAAAATAAAATTTTCTGATGAAAAACGATGATCCTTGACCTGTCGAACTTTCTCCAGATGGTCAGAAATGATAATTTTTTAATGTTTAATTTTTTTACTGTAAATGACTATCGCATGTGAATTATCACTTTTGGAACTAAAATAAGTGTGTTTAGAGTTGTTTTAATGCCTGAAATTGGTCGAAGTGGAAGCTTCTAGTAGGAGAAAAAGTCTGTAAAAATTGCAATTTTGGTCACATTGAGGCTTTAAAAAGTAGTTATTCAACATGAGGCACAATCCAAATGACATTTTGAATCAATTTTTCTAAAGTCCAAAAAATCCATTTTCTGATGAAAAACGATGACCAGTGACCTGTCGAACTTTCTCCAGATGGTCAGAAATGGCAATTTTTTAATATTTAATTTTTTGACTGTAAATGACTATTGCATGTGAATTATCACTTTTGGAACTAAAATAAATGTGTTTAGAGTCGTTTTAATGCCTGAAATTAGTCATAATGGAAGCTTCTAAGAAGGAGAAAAAGTCTGTAAAAATGGCAATTTTGGTCACATTGAGGCTTTAAAAAGTAGTTATTTAACATGAGGCACAATCCAAATGATATTTTGAATCAATTTTTCTAAAGTCGAAAAAATTAATTTTCTGATGAAAAACGATGACCCGTGACCTGTTGAACTTTCTCCAGATGGTCAGAAATGGTAATTTTTTAATGTTTAATTTTTTGACTGTAAATGACTATTGCATGTGAATTATCACTTTTGGAACTAAAATAAGTGTGTTTAGAGTCATTTTAATGCCTGAAATTGGTCGAAATAGAAGCTTCTAGTAGGAGAAAAAGTCTGTAAAAATGGCAATTTTGGTCACATTGAGGCTTTAAAAAGTAGTTATTCAACATGAGGCACAATCCAAATGATATTTTGAATCAATTTTTCTAAAGTCCAAAAAATCAATTTTCTGATGAAAAACCATGACCCGTGACCTGTCGAAATTTCTCCAGATGGTCAGAAATGGAAATTTTTTAATGTTTAATTTTTTGACTGTAAATGACTATCGCATGTGAATTATCACTTGTGGAACTAAAATAAGTGTGTTTAGAGTCGTTTTAATGCCTGAAATTAGTCATAATAGAAGCTTCTGAGAAGAAGAAAAAGTCTGTAAAAATGGCAATTTTGGTCACATTGAGGCTTTAAAAAGTAGTTATTCAACATGAGGCACAATCCAAATGACATTTTGAATCAATTTTTCTAAAGTCCAAAAAATCCATTTTCTGATGAAAAACGATGACCCGCGACCTGTCGAAATTTCTCCAGATGGTCAGAAATGGTAATTTTTTAATGTTTTATTTTTTGACTGTAAATGACTATTGCATGTGAATTATCACTTTTGGAACTAAAATAAGTGTGTTTAGAGTCATTTTAATGCCTGAAATTGTTCGAAACAGAAGCTTCTAGTAGGAGAAAAAGTCTGCAAAAATGGCAATTTTGGTCACATTGAGGCTTTAAAAAGTAGTTATTCAACATGAGGCACAATCCAAATGATATTTTGAATCAATTTTTGTAAAGTCCAAAAAATCCATTTTCTGATGAAAAACGATGACCCGTGACCTGTCGAAATTTCTCCAGATGGTCAGAAATGGTAATTTTTTAATGTTTTATTTTTTGACTGTAAATGACTATTGCATGTGAATTATCACTTTTGGAACTAAAATAAGTGTGTTTAGAGTCATTTTAATGCCTGAAATTGTTCGAAATAGAAGCTTCTAGTAGGAGAAAAAGTCTGCAAAAATGGCAATTTTGGTCACATTGAGGCTTTAAAAAATAGTTATTCAACATGAGGCACAATCCAAATGACATTTTGAATCAATTTTTCTACTGTCCAAAAAATAAAATTTTCTGATGAAAAACGATGATCCTTGACCTGTCGAACTTTCTCCAGATGGTCAGAAATGATCATTTTTTAATGTTTAATTTTTTTACTGTAAATGACTATCGCATGTGAATTATCACTTTTGGAACTAAAATAAGTGTGTTTAGAGTTGTTTTAATGCCTGAAATTGGTCGAAGTGGAAGCTTCTAGTAGGAGAAAAAGTCTGTAAAAATTGCAATTTTGGTCACATTGAGGCTTTAAAAAGTAGTTATTCAACATGAGGCACAATCCAAATGACATTTTGAATCAATTTTTCTAAAGTCCAAAAAATCCATTTTCTGATGAAAAACGATGACCAGTGACCTGTCGAACTTTCTCCAGATGGTCAGAAATGGCAATTTTTTAATATTTAATTTTTTGACTGTAAATGACTATTGCATGTGACTTATCACTTTTGGAACTAAAATAAATGTGTTTAGAGTCGTTTTAATGCCTGAAATTAGTCATAATAGAAGCTTCTAAGAAGGAGAAAAAGTCTGTAAAAATGGCAATTTTGGTCACATTGAGGCTTTAAAAAGTAGTTATTTAACATGAGGCACAATCCAAATGATATTTTGAATCAATTTTTCTAAAGTCGAAAAAATTAATTTTCTGATGAAAAACGATGACCCGTGACCTGTTGAACTTTCTCCAGATGGTCAGAAATGGTAATTTTTTAATGTTTAATTTTTTGACTGTAAATGACTATTGCATGTGAATTATCACTTTTGGAACTAAAATAAGTGTGTTTAGAGTCATTTTAATGCCTGAAATTGGTCGAAATAGAAGCTTCTAGTAGGAGAAAAAGTCTGTAAAAATGGCAATTTTGGTCACATTGAGGCTTTAAAAAGTAGTTATTCAACATGAGGCACAATCCAAATGATATTTTGAATCAATTTTTCTAAAGTCCAAAAAATCAATTTTCTGATGAAAAACGATGACCCGTGACCTGTCGAAATTTCTCCAGATGGTCAGAAATGGAAAATTTTTAATGTTTAATTTTTTGACTGTAAATGACTATCGCATGTGAATTATCACTTGTGGAACTAAAATAAGTGTGTTTAGAGTCGTTTTAATGCCTGAAATTGGTAGAAATAGACGCTTCGAGTAGGAGAAAAAGTCTGTAAAAATGGCAATTTTGGTCACATTGAGGCTTTAAAAAGTAGTTATTCAACATGAGGCACAATCCAAATGACATTTTGAATCAATTTTTCTAAAGTCCCAAAAATCCATTTGCTGATGAAAAACGATGACCCGCGACCTGTCGAAATTTCTCCAGATAGTCAGAAATGGTAATTTTTTAATGTTTAATTTTTGGACTGTAAATGACTATTGCATGTGAATTATCACTTGTGGAACTAAAATAAGTGTGTTTAGAGTCATTTTAATGCCTGAAGTTGGTCAAAATAGAAGCTTCTAGTAGGAGAAAAAGTCTGTAAAAATGGCAATTTTGGTCACATCGAGGCTTTAAAAAGTAGTTATTCAACATGAGGCACAATTCAAATGACATTTTTAATCAATTTGTCTAAAGTCCAAAAATCAATTTTCTGATGAAAAACGATGACCCGTGACCTGTCGAAATTTCTCCAGATGGTCAGAAATGGTAATTTTTTAATGTTTAATTTTTTGACTGTAAATGACTATTGCATGTTAATTATCACTTTTGGAACTAAAATAAGTGTGTTTAGAGTCATTTTAATGCCTGAAATTGGTCAAAATAGAAGCTTCTAGTAGGAGAAAAAGTCTGTAAAAATGGCAATATTGGTCACATTGAGGCTTTAAAAAGTAGTTTTTAACATGAGGCACAATCCAAATGACATTTTGAATCAATTTTTCAAAAGCCAAAAAAATCCATTTTCTGATGAAAAACGATGACCTGCGACCTGTCGAAATTTCTCCAGATGGTCAGAAATGGTAATTTTTTAATGGTTCATTTTTTGACTGTAAATGACTATTGCATGTGAATTATCACTTTTGGAACTAAAATAAGTGTGTTTAGAGTCCTTTTAATGCCTGAAATTGTTTGAAATAGAAGCTTCTAGTAGGAGAAAAAGTCTGTAAAAATGGCAATTTTGGTCACATTGAGGCTTTAAAAAGTAGTTATTCAACATGAGGCACAATCCAAATGATATTGTGAATCAATTTTTCTAAAGTCCAAAAAATCAATTTTCTGATGAAAAACGATGACCAGTGACCTGTCGAAATTTCTCCAGATGGTCAGAAATGGTAATTTTTTAATGTTTAATTTTTTGACTGTAAATGACTATCTCATGTGAATTATCACTTGTGGAACTAAAATAAGTGTGTTTAGAGTCGTTTTAATGCCTGAAATTAGTCATAATAGAAGCTTCTGAGAAGGAGAAAAAGTCTGTAAAAATGGCAATTTTGGTCACATTGAGGCTTTAAAAAGTAGTTATTTAACATGAGGCACAATCCAAATGATATTTTGAATCAATTTTTCTAAAGTCGAAAAGATTAATTTTCTGATGAAAAACGATGACCCGTGACCTGTTGAACTTTCTCCAGATGGTCAGAAATGGTAATTTTTTAATGTTTAATTTTTTGACTGTAAATGACTATTGCATGTGAATTATCACTTTTGGAACTAAAATAAGTGTGTTTAGAGTCATTTAATGCCTGAAATTGGTCGAAATAGAAGCTTCTAGTAGGAGAAAAAGTCTGTAAAAATGGCAATTTTGGTCACATTGAGGCTTTAAAAAGTAGTTATTCAACATGAGGCACAATCCAAATGATATTTTGAATCAATTTTTCTAAAGTCCAAAAAATCCATTTTCTGATGAAAAACGATGACCCGTGACCTGTCGAAATTTCTCCAGATGGTCAGAAATGGACATTTTTTAATGTTTAATTTTTTGACTGTAAATGACTATCGCATGTGAATTATCACTTGTGGAACTAAAATAAGTGTGTTTAGAGTCGTTTTAATGCCTGAAATTAGTCATAATAGAAGCTTCTGAGAAGGAGAAAAAGTCTGTAAAAATGGCAATTTTGGTCACATTGAGGCTTTAAAAAGTAGTTATTCAACATGAGGCACAATCCAAATGATATTTTGAATCAATTTTTCTAGTCGAAAAAATTAATTTTCTGATGAAAAACGATGACCTGTGACCTGTTGAACTTTCTCCAGATGGTCAGAAATGGTAATTTTTTAATGTTTAATTTTTTGACTGTAAATGACTATTGCATGTGAATTATCACTTTTGGAACTAAAATAAGTGTGTTTAGAGTCATTTTAATGCCTGAAATTGGTCGAAATAGAAGCTTCTAGTAGGAGAAAAAGTCTGTAAAAATGGCAATTTTGGTCACATTGAGGCTTTAAAAAGTAGTTATTCAACATGAGGCACAATCCAAATGACATTTTGAATCAATTTTTCTAAAGTCCAAAAAATCCATTTGCTGATGAAAAACGATGACCCGCGACCTGTCGAAATTTCTCCAGATTGTCAGAAATGGTAATTTTTTAATGTTTAATTTTTTGACTGTAAATGACTATTGCATGTGAATTATCACTTGTGGAACTAAAATAAGTGTGTTTAGAGTCATTTTAATGCCTGAAGTTGGTCAAAATAGAAGCTTCTAGTAGGAGAAAAAGTCTGTAAAAATGGCAATTTTGGTCACATCGAGGCTTTAAAAAGTAGTTATTCAACATGAGGCACAATTCAAATGACATTTTTAATCAATTTGTCTAAAGTCCAAAAATCAATTTTCTGATGAAAAACGATGACCCGTGACCTGTTAAACTTTCTCCAGATGGTCAGAAATGGTAATTTTTTAATGGTTCATTTTTTGACTGTAAATGACTATTGCATGTGAATTATCACTTTTGGAACTAAAATAAGTGTGTTTAGAGTCCTTTTAATGCCTGAAATTGTTTGAAATAGAAGCTTCTAGTAGGAGAAAAAGTCTGTAAAAATGGCAATTTTGGTCACATTGAGGCTTTAAAAAGTAGTTATTCAACATGAGGCACAATTCAAATGACATTTTTAATCAATTATTCTAAAGTCCAAAAATCAATTTTCTGATGAAAAACGATGACCCGTGACCTGTTGAACTTTCTCCAGATGGTCAGAAATGGTAATTTTTTAATGTTTAATTTTTTGACTGTAAATGACTATTGCATATGAATTATCAATTTTGGAACTAAAAGAAGTGTGTTTAGAGTCATTTTAATGCCTGAAATTGGTCGAAATAGAAGCTTCTAGTAGGAGAAAAAGTGTGTAAAAATGGCAATTTTGGTCACATTGAGGCTTTAAAAAGTAGTTATTCAACATGAGGCACAATCCAAATGATATTTTGAATCAATTTTTCTAAAGTCCAAAAAATCCATTTTCTGATGAAAAACGATGACCCGTGACCTGTCGAAATTTCTCCAGATGGTCAGAAATGGAAATTTTTTAATGTTTAATTTTTTGACTGTAAATGACTATTGCATGTGAATTATCACTTGTGGAACTAAAATAAGTGTGTTTAGAGTCATTTTAATGCCTGAAGTTGGTCAAAATAGAAGCTTCTAGTAGGAGAAAAAGTCTGTAAAAATGGCAATTTTGGTCACATTGAGGCTTTAAAAAATAGTTATTCAACATGAGGCACAATCCAAATGACATTTTGAATCAATTTTTCTACTGTCCAAAAAATAAAATTTTCTGATGAAAAACGATGATCCTTGACCTGTCGAACTTTCTCCAGATGGTCAGAAATGATCATTTTTTAATGTTTAATTTTTTTACTGTAAATGACTATCGCATGTGAATTATCACTTTTGGAACTAAAATAAGTGTGTTTAGAGTTGTTTTAATGCCTGAAATTGGTCGAAGTGGAAGCTTCTAGTAGGAGAAAAAGTCTGTAAAAATTGCAATTTTGGTCACATTGAGGCTTTAAAAAGTAGTTATTCAACATGAGGCACAATCCAAATGACATTTTGAATCAATTTTTCTAAAGTCCAAAAAATCCATTTTCTGATGAAAAACGATGACCAGTGACCTGTCGAACTTTCTCCAGATGGTCAGAAATGGCAATTTTTTAATATTTAATTTTTTGACTGTAAATGACTATTGCATGTGACTTATCACTTTTGGAACTAAAATAAATGTGTTTAGAGTCGTTTTAATGCCTGAAATTAGTCATAATAGAAGCTTCTAAGAAGGAGAAAAAGTCTGTAAAAATGGCAATTTTGGTCACATTGAGGCTTTAAAAAGTAGTTATTTAACATGAGGCACAATCCAAATGATATTTTGAATCAATTTTTCTAAAGTCGAAAAAATTAATTTTCTGATGAAAAACGATGACCCGTGACCTGTTGAACTTTCTCCAGATGGTCAGAAATGGTAATTTTTTAATGTTTAATTTTTTGACTGTAAATGACTATTGCATGTGAATTATCACTTTTGGAACTAAAATAAGTGTGTTTAGAGTCATTTTAATGCCTGAAATTGGTCGAAATAGAAGCTTCTAGTAGGAGAAAAAGTCTGTAAAAATGGCAATTTTGGTCACATTGAGGCTTTAAAAAGTAGTTATTCAACATGAGGCACAATCCAAATGATATTTTGAATCAATTTTTCTAAAGTCCAAAAAATCAATTTTCTGATGAAAAACGATGACCCGTGACCTGTCGAAATTTCTCCAGATGGTCAGAAATGGAAAATTTTTAATGTTTAATTTTTTGACTGTAAATGACTATCGCATGTGAATTATCACTTGTGGAACTAAAATAAGTGTGTTTAGAGTCGTTTTAATGCCTGAAATTGGTAGAAATAGACGCTTCGAGTAGGAGAAAAAGTCTGTAAAAATGGCAATTTTGGTCACATTGAGGCTTTAAAAAGTAGTTATTCAACATGAGGCACAATCCAAATGACATTTTGAATCAATTTTTCTAAAGTCCCAAAAATCCATTTGCTGATGAAAAACGATGACCCGCGACCTGTCGAAATTTCTCCAGATAGTCAGAAATGGTAATTTTTTAATGTTTAATTTTTGGACTGTAAATGACTATTGCATGTGAATTATCACTTGTGGAACTAAAATAAGTGTGTTTAGAGTCATTTTAATGCCTGAAGTTGGTCAAAATAGAAGCTTCTAGTAGGAGAAAAAGTCTGTAAAAATGGCAATTTTGGTCACATCGAGGCTTTAAAAAGTAGTTATTCAACATGAGGCACAATTCAAATGACATTTTTAATCAATTTGTCTAAAGTCCAAAAATCAATTTTCTGATGAAAAACGATGACCCGTGACCTGTCGAAATTTCTCCAGATGGTCAGAAATGGTAATTTTTTAATGTTTAATTTTTTGACTGTAAATGACTATTGCATGTTAATTATCACTTTTGGAACTAAAATAAGTGTGTTTAGAGTCATTTTAATGCCTGAAATTGGTCAAAATAGAAGCTTCTAGTAGGAGAAAAAGTCTGTAAAAATGGCAATATTGGTCACATTGAGGCTTTAAAAAGTAGTTTTTAACATGAGGCACAATCCAAATGACATTTTGAATCAATTTTTCAAAAGCCAAAAAAATCCATTTTCTGATGAAAAACGATGACCTGCGACCTGTCGAAATTTCTCCAGATGGTCAGAAATGGTAATTTTTTAATGGTTCATTTTTTGACTGTAAATGACTATTGCATGTGAATTATCACTTTTGGAACTAAAATAAGTGTGTTTAGAGTCCTTTTAATGCCTGAAATTGTTTGAAATAGAAGCTTCTAGTAGGAGAAAAAGTCTGTAAAAATGGCAATTTTGGTCACATTGAGGCTTTAAAAAGTAGTTATTCAACATGAGGCACAATCCAAATGATATTGTGAATCAATTTTTCTAAAGTCCAAAAAATCAATTTTCTGATGAAAAACGATGACCAGTGACCTGTCGAAATTTCTCCAGATGGTCAGAAATGGTAATTTTTTAATGTTTAATTTTTTGACTGTAAATGACTATCTCATGTGAATTATCACTTGTGGAACTAAAATAAGTGTGTTTAGAGTCGTTTTAATGCCTGAAATTAGTCATAATAGAAGCTTCTGAGAAGGAGAAAAAGTCTGTAAAAATGGCAATTTTGGTCACATTGAGGCTTTAAAAAGTAGTTATTTAACATGAGGCACAATCCAAATGATATTTTGAATCAATTTTTCTAAAGTCGAAAAGATTAATTTTCTGATGAAAAACGATGACCCGTGACCTGTTGAACTTTCTCCAGATGGTCAGAAATGGTAATTTTTTAATGTTTAATTTTTTGACTGTAAATGACTATTGCATGTGAATTATCACTTTTGGAACTAAAATAAGTGTGTTTAGAGTCATTTAATGCCTGAAATTGGTCGAAATAGAAGCTTCTAGTAGGAGAAAAAGTCTGTAAAAATGGCAATTTTGGTCACATTGAGGCTTTAAAAAGTAGTTATTCAACATGAGGCACAATCCAAATGATATTTTGAATCAATTTTTCTAAAGTCCAAAAAATCCATTTTCTGATGAAAAACGATGACCCGTGACCTGTCGAAATTTCTCCAGATGGTCAGAAATGGACATTTTTTAATGTTTAATTTTTTGACTGTAAATGACTATCGCATGTGAATTATCACTTGTGGAACTAAAATAAGTGTGTTTAGAGTCGTTTTAATGCCTGAAATTAGTCATAATAGAAGCTTCTGAGAAGGAGAAAAAGTCTGTAAAAATGGCAATTTTGGTCACATTGAGGCTTTAAAAAGTAGTTATTCAACATGAGGCACAATCCAAATGATATTTTGAATCAATTTTTCTAGTCGAAAAAATTAATTTTCTGATGAAAAACGATGACCTGTGACCTGTTGAACTTTCTCCAGATGGTCAGAAATGGTAATTTTTTAATGTTTAATTTTTTGACTGTAAATGACTATTGCATGTGAATTATCACTTTTGGAACTAAAATAAGTGTGTTTAGAGTCATTTTAATGCCTGAAATTGGTCGAAATAGAAGCTTCTAGTAGGAGAAAAAGTCTGTAAAAATGGCAATTTTGGTCACATTGAGGCTTTAAAAAGTAGTTATTCAACATGAGGCACAATCCAAATGACATTTTGAATCAATTTTTCTAAAGTCCAAAAAATCCATTTGCTGATGAAAAACGATGACCCGCGACCTGTCGAAATTTCTCCAGATTGTCAGAAATGGTAATTTTTTAATGTTTAATTTTTTGACTGTAAATGACTATTGCATGTGAATTATCACTTGTGGAACTAAAATAAGTGTGTTTAGAGTCATTTTAATGCCTGAAGTTGGTCAAAATAGAAGCTTCTAGTAGGAGAAAAAGTCTGTAAAAATGGCAATTTTGGTCACATCGAGGCTTTAAAAAGTAGTTATTCAACATGAGGCACAATTCAAATGACATTTTTAATCAATTTGTCTAAAGTCCAAAAATCAATTTTCTGATGAAAAACGATGACCCGTGACCTGTTAAACTTTCTCCAGATGGTCAGAAATGGTAATTTTTTAATGGTTCATTTTTTGACTGTAAATGACTATTGCATGTGAATTATCACTTTTGGAACTAAAATAAGTGTGTTTAGAGTCCTTTTAATGCCTGAAATTGTTTGAAATAGAAGCTTCTAGTAGGAGAAAAAGTCTGTAAAAATGGCAATTTTGGTCACATTGAGGCTTTAAAAAGTAGTTATTCAACATGAGGCACAATTCAAATGACATTTTTAATCAATTATTCTAAAGTCCAAAAATCAATTTTCTGATGAAAAACGATGACCCGTGACCTGTTGAACTTTCTCCAGATGGTCAGAAATGGTAATTTTTTAATGTTTAATTTTTTGACTGTAAATGACTATTGCATATGAATTATCAATTTTGGAACTAAAAGAAGTGTGTTTAGAGTCATTTTAATGCCTGAAATTGGTCGAAATAGAAGCTTCTAGTAGGAGAAAAAGTGTGTAAAAATGGCAATTTTGGTCACATTGAGGCTTTAAAAAGTAGTTATTCAACATGAGGCACAATCCAAATGATATTTTGAATCAATTTTTCTAAAGTCCAAAAAATCCATTTTCTGATGAAAAACGATGACCCGTGACCTGTCGAAATTTCTCCAGATGGTCAGAAATGGAAATTTTTTAATGTTTAATTTTTTGACTGTAAATGACTATTGCATGTGAATTATCACTTGTGGAACTAAAATAAGTGTGTTTAGAGTCATTTTAATGCCTGAAGTTGGTCAAAATAGAAGCTTCTAGTAGGAGAAAAAGTCTGTAAAAATGGCAATTTTGGTCACATCGAGGCTTTAAAAAGTAGTTATTCAACATGAGGCACAATTCAAATGACATTTTTAATCAATTTGTCTAAAGTCCAAAAATCAATTTTCTGATGAAAAACGATGACCCGTGACCTGTCGAAATTTCTCCAGATGGTCAGAAATGGTAATTTTTTAATGTTTAATTTTTTGACTGTAAATGACTATTGCATGTTAATTATCACTTTTGGAACTAAAATAAGTGTGTTTAGAGTCATTTTAATGCCTGAAATTGGTCAAAATAGAAGCTTCTAATAGGAGAAAAAGTCTGTAAAAATGGCAATATTGGTCACATTGAGGCTTTAAAAAGTAGTTTTTAACATGAGGCACAATCCAAATGACATTTTGAATCAATTTTTCAAAAGCCAAAAAAATCCATTTTCTGATGAAAAACGATGACCTGCGACCTCTCGAAATTTCTCCAGATGGTCAGAAATGGTAATTTTTTAATGGTTCATTTTTTGACTGTAAATGACTATTGCATGTGAATTATCACTTTTGGAACTAAAATAAGTGTGTTTAGAGTCCTTTTAATGCCTGAAATTGTTTGAAATAGAAGCTTCTAGTAGGAGAAAAAGTCTGTAAAAATGGCAATTTTGGTCACATTGAGGCTTTAAAAAGTAGTTATTCAACATGAGGCACAATCCAAATGATATTGTGAATCAATTTTTCTAAAGTCCAAAAAATCAATTTTCTGATGAAAAACGATGACCAGTGACCTGTCGAAATTTCTCCAGATGGTCAGAAATGGTAATTTTTTAATGTTTAATTTTTTGACTGTAAATGACTATCTCATGTGAATTATCACTTGTGGAACTAAAATAAGTGTGTTTAGAGTCGTTTTAATGCCTGAAATTAGTCATAATAGAAGCTTCTGAGAAGGAGAAAAAGTCTGTAAAAATGGCAATTTTGGTCACATTGAGGCTTTAAAAAGTAGTTATTTAACATGAGGCACAATCCAAATGATATTTTGAATCAATTTTTCTAAAGTCGAAAAAATTTATTTTCTGATGAAAAACGATGACCCGTGACCTGTTGAACTTTCTCCAGATGGTCAGAAATGGTAATTTTTTAATGTTTAATTTTTTGACTGTAAATGACTATTGCATGTGAATTATCACTTTTGGAACTAAAATAAGTGTGTTTAGAGTCATTTTAATGCCTGAAATTGGTCGAAATAGAAGCTTCTAGTAGGAGAAAAAGTCTGTAAAAATGGCAATTTTGGTCACATTGAGGCTTTAAAAAGTAGTTATTCAACATGAGGCACAATCCAAATGATATTTTGAATCAATTTTTCTAAAGTCCAAAAAATCCATTTTCTGATGAAAAACGATGACCCGTGACCTGTCGAAATTTCTCCAGATGGTCAGAAATGGACATCTTTTAATGTTTAATTTTTTGACTGTAAATGACTATCGCATGTGAATTATCACTTGTGGAACTAAAATAAGTGTGTTTAGAGTCGTTTTAATGCCTGAAATTAGTCATAATAGAAGCTTCTGAGAAGGAGAAAAAGTCTGTAAAAATGGCAATTTTGCTCACATTGAGGCTTTAAAAAGTAGTTATTCAACATGAGGCACAATCCAAATGACATTTTGAATCAATTTTTCTAAAGTCCAAAAAATCCATTTGCTGATGAAAAACGATGACCAGTGACCTGTCGAACTTTCTCCAGATGGTCAGAAATGGCAATTTTTTAATATTTAATTTTTTGACTGTAAATGACTATTGCATGTGAATTATCACTTTTGGAACTAAAATAAATGTGTTTAGAGTCGTTTTAATGCCTGAAATTAGTCATAATGGAAGCTTCTAAGAAGGAGAAAAAGTCTGTAAAAATGGCAATTTTGGTCACATTGAGGCTTTAAAAAGTAGTTATTTAACATGAGGCACAATCCAAATGATATTTTGAATCAATTTTTCTAAAGTCGAAAAAATTAATTTTCTGATGAAAAACGATGACCCGTGACCTGTTGAACTTTCTCCAGATGGTCAGAAATGGTAATTTTTTAATGTTTAATTTTTTGACTGTAAATG
Source organism: Triturus cristatus (assembly GCF_964204655.1). Taxonomy (NCBI): domain Eukaryota; kingdom Metazoa; phylum Chordata; class Amphibia; order Caudata; family Salamandridae; genus Triturus; species Triturus cristatus. Next base: position 137,404,949 of record NC_140588.1, read on the forward strand.
ACTATTGCATGTGAATTATCACTTTTGGAACTAAAATAAGTGTGTTTAGAGTCATTTTAATGCCTGAAATTGGTCGAAATAGAAGCTTCTAGTAGGAGAAAAAGTCTGTAAAAATGGCAATTTTGGTCACATTGAGGCTTTAAAAAGTAGTTATTCAACATGAGGCACAATCCAAATGATATTTTGAATCAATTTTTGTAAAGTCCAAAAAATCCATTTTCTGATGAAAAACGATGACCCGTGACCTGTCGAAATTTCTCCAGATGGTCAGAAATGGAAATTTTTTAATGTTTAATTTTTTGACTGTAAATGACTATCGCATGTGAATTATCACTTGTGGAACTAAAATAAGTGTGTTTAGAGTCGTTTTAATGCCTGAAATTGGTCGAAATAGAAGCTTCTAGTAGGAGAAAAAGTCTGTAAAAATGGCAATTTTGGTCACATTGAGGCTTTAAAAAGTAGTTATTCAACATGAGGCACAATCCAAATGACATTTTGAATCAATTTTTCTAAAGTCCAAAAAATCCATTTGCTGATGAAAAACGATGACCCGCGACCTGTCGAAATTTCTCCAGATGGTCAGAAATGGTAATTTTTTAATGTTTAATTTTTTGACTGTAAATGACTATTGCATGTGAATAATCACTTGTGGAACTAAAATAAGTGTGTTTAGAGTCATTTTAATGCCTGAAGTTGGTCAAAATAGAAGCTTCTAGTAGGAGAAAAAGTCTGTAAAAATGGCAATTTTGGTCACATCGAGGCTTTAAAAAGTAGTTATTCAACATGAGGCACAATTCAAATGACATTTTTAATCAATTTGTCTAAAGTCCAAAAATCAATTTTCTGATGAAAAACGATGACCCGTGACCTGTCGAAATTTCTCCAGATGGTCAGAAATGGTAATTTTTTAATGTTTAATTTTTTGACTGTAAATGACTATTGCATGTTAATTATCACTTTTGGAACTAAAATAAGTGTGTTTAGAGTCATTTTAATGCCTGAAATTGGTCAAAATAGAAGCTTCTAATAGGAGAAAAAGTCTGTAAAAATGGCAATATTGGTCACATTGAGGCTTTAAAAAGTAGTTTTTAACATGAGGCACAATCCAAATGACATTTTGAATCAATTTTTCAAAAGCCAAAAAAATCAATTTTCTGATGAAAAACGATGACCTGCGACCTCTCGAAATTTCTCCAGATGGTCAGAAATGGTAATTTTTTAATGGTTCATTTTTTGACTGTAAATGACTATTGCATGTGAATTATCACTTTTGGAACTAAAATAAGTGTGTTTAGAGTCCTTTTAATGCCTGAAATTGTTTGAAATAGAAGCTTCTAGTAGGAGAAAAAGTCTGTAAAAATGGCAATTTTGGTCACATTGAGGCTTTAAAAAGTAGGTATTCAACATGAGGCACAATCCAAATGATATTGTGAATCAATTTTTCTAAAGTCCAAAAAATCAATTTTCTGATGAAAAACGATGACCAGTGACCTGTCGAAATTTCTCCAGATGGTCAGAAATGGTAATTTTTTAATGTTTAATTTTTTGACTGTAAATGACTATCTCATGTGAATTATCACTTGTGGAACTAAAATAAGTGTGTTTAGAGTCGTTTTAATGCCTGAAATTAGTCATAATAGAAGCTTCTGAGAAGGAGAAAAAGTCTGTAAAAATGGCAATTTTGGTCACATTGAGGCTTTAAAAAGTAGTTATTTAACATGAGGCACAATCCAAATGATATTTTGAATCAATTTTTCTAAAGTCGAAAAAATTAATTTTCTGATGAAAAACGATGACCCGTGACCTGTTGAACTTTCTCCAGATGGTCAGAAATGGTAATTTTTTAATGTTTAATTTTTTGACTGTAAATGACTATTGCATGTGAATTATCACTTTTGGAACTAAAATAAGTGTGTTTAGAGTCATTTTAATGCCTGAAATTGGTCGAAATAGAAGCTTCTAGTAGGAGAAAAAGTCTGTAAAAATGGCAATTTTGGTCCCATTGAGGCTTTAAAAAGTAGTTATTCAACATGAGGCACAATCCAAATGATATTTTGAATCAATTTTTCTAAAGTAAACAAAATCCATTTTCTGATGAAAAACGATGACCCGTGACCTGTCGAAATTTCTCCAGATGGTCAGAAATGGACATTTTTTAATGTTTAATTTTTTGACTGTAAATGACTATCGCATGTGAATTATCACTTGTGGAACTAAAATAAGTGTGTTTAGAGTCGTTTTAATGCCTGAAATTAGTCATAATAGAAGCTTCTGAGAAGGAGAAAAAGTCTGTAAAAATGGCAATTTTGGTCACATTGAGGCTTTAAAAAGTAGTTATTCAACATGAGGCACAATCCAAATGATATTTTGAATCAATTTTTCTAAAGTCGAAAAAATTAATTTTCTGATGAAAAACGATGACCTGTGACCTGTTGAACTTTCTCCAGATGGTCAGAAATGGTAATTTTTTAATGTTTAATTTTTTGACTGTAAATGACTATTGCATGTGAATTATCACTTTTGGAACTAAAATAAGTGTGTTTAGAGTCCTTTTAATGCCTGAAATTGTTTGAAATAGAAGCTTCTAGTAGGAGAAAAAGTCTGTAAAAATGGCAATTTTGGTCACATTGAGGCTTTAAAAAGTAGTTATTCAACATGAGGCACAATTCAAATGACATTTTTAATCAATTATTCTAAAGTCCAAAAATCAATTTTCTGATGAAAAACGATGACCCGTGACCTGTTGAACTTTCTCCAGATGGTCAGAAATGGTAATTTTTTTAATGTTTAATTTTTTGACTGTAAATGACTATTGCATATGAATTATCAATTTTGGAACTAAAAGAAGTGTGTTTAGAGTCATTTTAATGCCTGAAATTGGTCGAAATAGAAGCTTCTAGTAGGAGAAAAAGTGTGTAAAAATGGCAATTTTGGTCACATTGAGGCTTTAAAAAGTAGTTATTCAACATGAGGCACAATCCAAATGACATTTTGAATCAATTTTTCTAAAGTCCAAAAATCAATTTTCTGATGAAAAACGATGACCCGTGACCTGTTGAACTTTCTCCAGATGGTCAGAAATGGTAATTTTTTAATGTTTTATTTTTTGAATGTAAATGACTATTGCATATGAATTATCACTTTTGGAACTAAAATAAGTGTGTTTAGAGTCATTTTAATGCCTGAAAATGGTCGAAATAGAAGCTTCTAGTAGGAGAAAAAGTCTATAAAAATGGCAATTTTGGTCACATTGAGGCTTTAAAAAGTAGTTATTCAACATGTGGCACAATCCAAATGACATTTTGAATCAATTTTTCTAAAGTCCAAAAAATCCATTTTCTGATGAAAAACGATGACCCACGACCTGTCGAAATTTCTCCAGGTGGTCAGAAATGGTAATTTTTTAATGTTTTATTTTTTGACTGTAAATGACTATTGCATGTGAATTATCACTTTTGGAACTAAAATAAGTGTGTTTAGAGTCATTTTAATGCCTGAAATTGGTCAAAATAGAAGCTTCTAGTAGGAGAAAAAGTCTGTAAAAATGGCAATATTGGTCACATTGAGGCTTTAAAAAGTAGTTTTTAACATGAGGCACAATCCAAATGACATTTTGAATCAATTTTTCAAAAGCCAAAAAAATCCATTTTCTGATGAAAAACGATGACCTGCGACCTGTCGAAATTTCTCCAGATGGTCAGAATTGGTAATTTTTTAATGGTTCATTTTTTGACTGTAAATGACTATTGCATGTGAATTATCACTTTTGGAACTAAAATAAGTGTGTTTAGAGTCCTTTTAATGCCTGAAATTGTTTGAAATAGAAGCTTCTAGTAGGAGATAAAGTCTGTAAAAATGGCAATTTTGGTCACATTGAGGCTTTAAAAAGTAGTTATTCAACATGAGGCACAATCCAAATGATATTGTGAATCAATTTTTCTAAAGTCCAAAAAATCAATTTTCTGATGAAAAACGATGACCAGTGACCTGTCGAAATTTCTCCAGATGGTCAGAAATGGTAATTTTTTAATGTTTAATTTTTTGACTGTAAATGACTATCTCATGTGAATTATCACTTGTGGAACTAAAATAAGTATGTTTAGAGTCATTTTAATGCCTGAAGTTGGTCAAAATAGAAGCTTCTGAGAAGGAGAAAAAGTCTGTAAAAATGGCAATTTTGGTCACATCGAGGCTTTAAAAAGTAGTTATTCAACATGAGGCACAATTCAAATGACATTTTTAATCAATTTGTCTAAAGTCCAAAAATCAATTTTCAGATGAAAAACGATGACCCGTGACCTGTTGAACTTTCTCCAGATGGTCAGAAATGGTCATTTTTTAATGGTTCATTTTTTGACTGTAAATGACTATTGCATGTGAATTATCACTTTTGGAACTAAAATAAGTGTGTTTAGAGTCCTTTTAATGCCTGAAATTGTTTGAAATAGAAGCTTCTAGTAGGAGAAAAAGTCTGTAAAAATGGCAATTTTGGTCACATTGAGGCTTTAAAAAGTAGTTATTCAACATGAGGCACAATCCAAATGATATTGTGAATCAATTTTTCTAAAGTCCCAAAAATCAATTTTCTGATGAAAAACGATGACCTGTGACCTGTCGAAATTTCTCCAGATGGTCAGAAATGGTAATTTTTTAATGTTTAATTTTTTGACTGTAAATGACTATCTCATGTGAATTATCACTTGTGGAACTAAAATAAGTGTGTTTAGAGTCGTTTTAATGCCTGAAATTAGTCATAATAGAAGCTACTGAGAAGGAGAAAAAGTCTGTAAAAATGGCAATTTTGGTCACATTGAGGCTTTAAAAAGTAGTTATTTAACATGAGGCACAATCCAAATGATATTTTGAATCAATTTTTCTAAAGTCGAAAAAATTAATTTTCTGATGAAAAACGATGACCCGTGACCTGTCGAAATTTCTCCAGATGGTCAGAAATGGAAATTTTTTAATGTTTAATTTTTTGACTGTAAATGACTATCGCATGTGAATTATCACTTGTGGAACTAAAATAAGTGTGTTTAGAGTCGTTTTAATGCCTGAAATTAGTCATAATAGAAGCTTCTGAGAAGAAGAAAAAGTCTGTAAAAATGGCAATTTTGGTCACATTGAGGCTTTAAAAAGTAGTTATTCAACATGAGGCACAATCCAAATGACTTTTTGAATCAATTTTTCTAAAGTCCAAAAAATCCATTTTCTGATGAAAAACGATGACCCGCGACCTGTCGAAATTTCTCCAGATGGTCAGAAATGGTAATTTTTTAATGTTTTATTTTTTGACTGTAAATGACTATTGCATGTGAATTATCACTTTTGGAACTAAAATAAGTGTGTTTAGAGTCATTTTAATGCCTGAAATTGTTCGAAACAGAAGCTTCTAGTAGGAGAAAAAGTCTGCAAAAATGGCAATTTTGGTCACATTGAGGCTTTAAAAATTAGTTATTCAACATGAGGCACAATCCAAATGATATTTTGAATCAATTTTTGTAAAGTCCAAAAAATCCATTTTCTGATGAAAAACGATGACCCGTGACCTGTCGAAATTTCTCCAGATGGTCAGAAATGGCAATTTTTTAATATTTAATTTTTTGACTGTAAATGACTATTGCATGTGAATTATCACTTTTGGAACTAAAATAAATGTGTTTAGAGTCGTTTTAATGCCTGAAATTAGTCATAATAGAAGCTTCTAAGAAGGAGAAAAAGTCTGTAAAAATGGCAATTTTGGTCACATTGAGGCTTTAAAAAGTAGTTATTTAACATGAGGCACAATCCAAATGATATTTTGAATCAATTTTTCTAAAGTCGAAAAAATTAATTTTCTGATGAAAAACGATGACCCGTGACCTGTTGAACTTTCTCCAGATGGTCAGAAATGGTAATTTTTTAATGTTTAATTTTTTGACTGTAAATGACTATTGCATGTGAATTATCACTTTTGGAACTAAAATAAGTGTGTTTAGAGTCATTTTAATGCCTGAAATTGGTCGAAATAGAAGCTTCTAGTAGGAGAAAAAGTCTGTAAAAATGGCAATTTTGGTCACATTGAGGCTTTAAAAAGTAGTTATTCAACATGAGGCACAATCCAAATGATATTTTGAATCAATTTTTCTACTGTCCAAAAAATCAATTTTCTGATGAAAAACCATGACCCGTGACCTGTCGAAATTTCTCCAGATGGTCAGAAATGGAAATTTTTTAATGTTTAATTTTTTGACTGTAAATGACTATCGCATGTGAATTATCACTTGTGGAACTAAAATAAGTGTGTTTAGAGTCGTTTTAATGCCTGAAATTAGTCATAATAGAAGCTTCTGAGAAGAAGAAAAAGTCTGTAAAAATGGCAATTTTGGTCACATTGAGGCTTTAAAAAGTAGTTATTTAACATGAGGCACAATCCAAATGATATTTTGAATCAATTTTTCTAAAGTCGAAAAAATTAATTTTCTGATGAAAAACGATGACCCGTGACCTGTTGAACTTTCTCCAGATGGTCAGAAATGGTAATTTTTTAATGTTTAATTTTTTGACTGTAAATGACTATTGCATGTGAATTATCACTTTTGGAACTAAAATAAGTGTGTTTAGAGTCATTTTAATGCCTGAAATTGTTCGAAATAGAAGCTTCTAGTAGGAGAAAAAGTCTGCAAAAATGGCAATTTTGGTCACATTGAGGCTTTAAAAAATAGTTATTCAACATGAGGCACAATCCAAATGACATTTTGAATCAATTTTTCTACTGTCCAAAAAATAAAATTTTCTGATGAAAAACGATGATCCTTGACCTGTCGAACTTTCTCCAGATGGTCAAAAATGATCATTTTTTAATGTTTAATTTTTTTACTGTAAATGACTATCGCATGTGAATTATCACTTTTGGAACTAAAATAAGTGTGTTTAGAGTTGTTTTAATGCCTGAAATTGGTCGAAGTGGAAGCTTCTAGTAGGAGAAAAAGTCTGTAAAAATTGCAATTTTGGTCACATTGAGGCTTTAAAAAGTAGTTATTCAACATGAGGCACAATCCAAATGACATTTTGAATCAATTTTTCTAAAGTCCAAAAAATCCATTTTCTGATGAAAAACGATGACCAGTGACCTGTCGAACTTTCTCCAGATGGTCAGAAATGGCAATTTTTTAATATTTAATTTTTTGACTGTAAATGACTATTGCATGTGACTTATCACTTTTGGAACTAAAATAAATGTGTTTAGAGTCGTTTTAATGCCTGAAATTAGTCATAATAGAAGCTTCTAAGAAGGAGAAAAAGTCTGTAAAAATGGCAATTTTGGTCACATTGAGGCTTTAAAAAGTAGTTATTTAACATGAGGCACAATCCAAATGATATTTTGAATCAATTTTTCTAAAGTCGAAAAAATTAATTTTCTGATGAAAAACGATGACCCGTGACCTGTTGAACTTTCTCCAGATGGTCAGAAATGGTAATTTTTTAATGTTTAATTTTTTGACTGTAAATGACTATTGCATGTGAATTATCACTTTTGGAACTAAAATAAGTGTGTTTAGAGTCATTTTAATGCCTGAAATTGGTCGAAATAGAAGCTTCTAGTAGGAGAAAAAGTCTGTAAAAATGGCAATTTTGGTCACATTGAGGCTTTAAAAAGTAGTTATTCAACATGAGGCACAATCCAAATGATATTTTGAATCAATTTTTCTAAAGTCCAAAAAATCCATTTTCTGATGAAAAACGATGACCCGTGACCTGTCGAAATTTCTCCAGATGGTCAGAAATGGAAATTTTTTAATGTTTAATTTTTTGACTGTAAATGACTATCGCATGTGAATTATCACTTGTGGAACTAAAATAAGTGTGTTTAGAGTCGTTTTAATGCCTGAAATTGGTAGAAATAGACGCTTCGAGTAGGAGAAAAAGTCTGTAAAAATGGCAATTTTGGTCACATTGAGGCTTTAAAAAGTAGTTATTCAACATGAGGCACAATCCAAATGACATTTTGAATCAATTTTTCTAAAGTCCAAAAAATCCATTTGCTGATGAAAAACGATGACCCGCGACCTGTCGAAATTTCTCCAGATAGTCAGAAATGGTAATTTTTTAATGTTTAATTTTTGGACTGTAAATGACTATTGCATGTGAATTATCACTTGTGGAACTAAAATAAGTGTGTTTAGAGTCCTTTTAATGCCTGAAATTGTTTGAAATAGAAGCTTCTAGTAGGAGAAAAAGTCTGTAAAAATGGCAATTTTGGTCACATTGAGGCTTTAAAAAGTAGTTATTCAACATGAGGCACAATCCAAATGATATTGTGAATCAATTTTTCTAAAGTCCAAAAAATCAATTTTCTGATGAAAAACGATGACCAGTGACCTGTCGAAATTTCTCCAGATGGTCAGAAATGGTAATTTTTTAATGTTTAATTTTTTGACTGTAAATGACTATCTCATGTGAATTATCACTTGTGGAACTAAAATAAGTGTGTTTAGAGTCGTTTTAATGCCTGAAATTAGTCATAATAGAAGCTTCTGAGAAGGAGAAAAAGTCTGTAAAAATGGCAATTTTGGTCACATTGAGGCTTTAAAAAGTAGTTATTTAACATGAGGCACAATCCAAATGATATTTTGAATCAATTTTTCTAAAGTCGAAAAGATTAATTTTCTGATGAAAAACGATGACCCGTGACCTGTTGAACTTTCTCCAGATGGTCAGAAATGGTAATTTTTTAATGTTTAATTTTTGGACTGTAAATGACTATTGCATGTGAATTATCACTTTTGGAACTAAAATAAGTGTGTTTAGAGTCATTTAATGCCTGAAATTGGTCGAAATAGAAGCTTCTAGTAGGAGAAAAAGTCTGTAAAAATGGCAATTTTGGTCACATTGAGGCTTTAAAAAGTAGTTATTCAACATGAGGCACAATCCAAATTATATTTTGAATCAATTTTTCTAAAGTCCAAAAAATCCATTTTCTGATGAAAAACGATGACCCGTGACCTGTCGAAATTTCTCCAGATGGTCAGAAATGGACATTTTTTAATGTTTAATTTTTTGACTGTAAATGACTATCGCATGTGAATTATCACTTGTGGAACTAAAATAAGTGTGTTTAGAGTCGTTTTAATGCCTGAAATTAGTCATAATAGAAGCTTCTGAGAATGAGAAAAAGTCTGTAAAAATGGCAATTTTGGTCACATTGAGGCTTTAAAAAGTAGTTATTCAACATGAGGCACAATTCAAATGACATTTTTAATCAATTTGTCTAAAGTCCAAAAATCAATTTTCTGATGAAAAACGATGACCCGTGACCTGTTAAACTTTCTCCAGATGGTCAGAAATGGTAATTTTTTAATGGTTCATTTTTTGACTGTAAATGACTATTGCATGTGAATTATCACTTTTGGAACTAAAATAAGTGTGTTTAGAGTCCTTTTAATGCCTGAAATTGTTTGAAATAGAAGCTTCTAGTAGGAGAAAAAGTCTGTAAAAATGGCAATTTTGGTCACATTGAGGCTTTAAAAAGTAGTTATTCAACATGAGGCACAATTCAAATGACATTTTTAATCAATTATTCTAAAGTCCAAAAATCAATTTTCTGATGAAAAACGATGACCCGTGACCTGTTGAACTTTCTCCAGATGGTCAGAAATGGTAATTTTTTAATGTTTAATTTTTTGACTGTAAATGACTATTGCATATGAATTATCAATTTTGGAACTAAAAGAAGTGTGTTTAGAGTCATTTTAATGCCTGAAATTGGTCGAAATAGAAGCTTCTAGTAGGAGAAAAAGTCTGTAAAAATGGCAATTTTGGTCACATTGAGGCCTTAAAAAGTAGTTATTCAACATGAGGCACAATCCAAATGATATTTTGAATCAATTTTTCTAAAGTCGAAAAAATTAATTTTCTGATGAAAAACGATGACCTGTGACCTGTTGAACTTTCTCCAGATGGTCAGAAATGGTAATTTTTTAATGTTTTATTTTTTGAATGTAAATGACTATTGCATATGAATTATCACTTTTGGAACTAAAATAAGTGTGTTTAGAGTCATTTTAATGCCTGAAAATGGTCGAAATAGAAGCTTCTAGTAGGAGAAAAAGTCTATAAAAATGGCAATTTTGGTCACATTGAGGCTTTAAAAAGTAGTTATTCAACATGAGGCACAATCCAAATGACATTTTGAATCAATTTTTCTAAAGTCCAAAAAATCCATTTTCTGATGAAAAACGATGACCCGCGACCTGTCGAAATTTCTCCAGGTGGTCAGAAATGGTAATTTTTTAATGTTTTATTTTTTGACTGTAAATGACTATTGCATGTTAATTATCACTTTTGGAACTAAAATAAGTGTGTTTAGAGTCATTTTAATGCCTGAAATTGGTCAAAATAGAAGCTTCTAGTAGGAGAAAAAGTCTGTAAAAATGGCAATATTGGTCACATTGAGGCTTTAAAAAGTAGTTTTTAACATGAGGCACAATCCAAATGACATTTTGAATCAATTTTTCAAAAGCCAAAAAAATCCATTTTCTGATGAAAAACGATGACCTGCGACCTGTCGAAATTTCTCCAGATGGTCAGAAATGGTAATTTTTTAATGGTTCATTTTTTGACTGTAAATGACTATTGCATGTGAATTATCACTTTTGGAACTAAAATAAGTGTGTTTAGAGTCCTTTTAATGCCTGAAATTGTTTGAAATAGAAGCTTCTAGTAGGAGAAAAAGTCTGTAAAAATGGCAATTTTGGTCACATTGAGGCTTTAAAAAGTAGTTATTCAACATGAGGCACAATCCAAATGATATTGTGAATCAATTTTTCTAAAGTCCAAAAAATCAATTTTCTGATGAAAAACGATGACCCGTGACCTGTCGAAATTTCTCCAGATGGTCAGAAATGGTAATTTTTTAATGTTTAATTTTTTGACTGTAAATGACTATCTCATGTGAATTATCACTTGTGGAACTAAAATAAGTGTGTTTAGAGTCGTTTTAATGCCTGAAATTAGTCATAATAGAAGCTTCTGAGAAGGAGAAAAAGTCTGTAAAAATGGCAATTTTGGTCACATTGAGGCTTTAAAAAGTAGTTATTTAACATGAGGCACAATCCAAATGATATTTTGAATCAATTTTTCTAAAGTCGAAAAAATTAATTTTCTGATGAAAAACGATGACCCGTGACCTGTTGAACTTTCTCCAGATGGTCAGAAATGGTAATTTTTTAATGTTTAATTTTTTGACTGTAAATGACTATTGCATGTGAATTATCACTTTTGGAACTAAAATAAGTGTGTTTAGAGTCATTTTAATGCCTGAAATTGGTCGAAATAGAAGCTTCTAGTAGGAGAAAAAGTCTGTAAAAATGGCAATTTTGGTCACATTGAGGCTTTAAAAAGTAGTTATTCAACATGAGGCACAATCCAAATGATATTTTGAATCAATTTTTCTAAAGTCCAAAAAATCCATTTTCTGATGAAAAACCATGACCCGTGACCTGTCGAAATTTCTCCAGATGGTCAGAAATGGACATTTTTTAATGTTTAATTTTTTGACTGTAAATGACTATTGCATATGAATTATCAATTTTGGAACTAAAAGAAGTGTGTTTAGAGTCGTTTTAATGCCTGAAATTGGTCGAAATAGAAGCTTCTAGTAGGAGAAAAAGTGTGTAAAAATGGCAATTTTGGTCACATTGAGGCTTTAAAAAGTAGTTATTCAACATGAGGCAAAATCCAAATGACATTTTGAATCAATTTTTCTAAACTCCAAAAATCAATTTTCTGATGAAAAACGATGACCCGTGACCTGTTGAACTTTCTCCAGATGGTCAGAAATGGTAATTTTTTAATGTTTTATTTTTTTAATGTAAATGACTATTGCATATGAATTATCACTTTTGGAACTAAAATAAGTGTGTTTAGAGTCATTTTAATGCCTGAAAATGGTCGAAATAGAAGCTTCTAGTAGGAGAAAAAGTCTATAAAAATGGCAATTTTGGTCACATTGAGGCTTTAAAAAGTAGTTATTCAACATGAGGCACAATCCAAATGACATTTTGAATCAATTTTTCTAAAGTCCAAAAAATCCATTTTCTGATGAAAAACGATGACCCGCGACCTGTCGAAATTTCTCCAGGTGGTCAGAAATGGTAATTTTTTAATGTTTTATTTTTTGACTGTAAATGACTATTGCATGTGAATTATCACTTTTGGAACTAAAATAAGTGTGTTTAGAGTCATTTTAATGCCTGAAATTGTTCGAAATAGAAGCTTCTAGTAGGAGAAAAAGTCTGCAAAAATGGCAATTTTGGTCACATTGAGGCTTTCAAAAGTAGTTATTCAACATGAGGCACAATCCAAATGATATTTTGAATCAATTTTTGTAAAGTCCAAAAAATCCATTTTCTGATGAAAAACGATGACCCGTGACCTGTCGAATTTTCTCCAGATGGTCAGAAATGGTAATTTTTTAATGTTTAATTTTTTGACTGTAAATGACTATTGCATGTTAATTATCACTTTCGGAACTAAAATAAGTGTGTTTAGAGTCATTTTAATGCCTGAAATTGGTCAAAATAGAAGCTTCTAGTAGGAGAAAAAGTCTGTAAAAATGGCAATATTGGTCACATTGAGGCTTAAAAAAGTAGTTTTTAACATGAGGCACAATCCAAATGACATTTTGAATCAATTTTTCAAAAGCCAAAAAAATCCATTTTCTGATGAAAAACGATGACCTGCGACCTGTCGAAATTTCTCCAGATGGTCAGAAATGGTAATTTTTTAATGGTTCATTTTTTGACTGTAAATGACTATTGCATGTGAATTATCACTTTTGGAACTAAAATAAGTGTGTTTAGAGTCCTTTTAATGCCTAAAATTGTTTGAAATAGAAGCTTCTAGTAGGAGAAAAAGTCTGTAAAAATGGCAATTTTGGTCACATTGAGGCTTTAAAAAGTAGTTATTCAACATGAGGCACAATCCAAATGATATTGTGAATCAATTTTTCTAAAGTCCAAAAAATCAATTTTCTGATGAAAAACGATGACCAGTGACCTGTCGAAATTTCTCCAGATGGTCAGAAATGGTAATTTTTTAATGTTTAATTTTTTGACTGTAAATGACTATCTCATGTGAATTATCACTTGTGGAACTAAAATAAGTGTGTTTAGAGTTGTTTTAATGCCTGAAATTAGTCATAATAGAAGCTTCTGAGAAGGAGAAAAAGTCTGTAAAAATGGCAATTTTGGTCACATTGAGGCTTTAAAAAGTAGTTATTTAACATGAGGCACAATCCAAATGATATTTTGAATCAATTTTTCTAAAGTCGAAAAAATTAATTTTCTGATGAAAAACGATGACCCGTGACCTGTTGAACTTTCTCCAGATGGTCAGAAATGGTAATTTTTTAATGTTTTATTTTTTGAATGTAAATGACTATTGCATATGAATTATCACTTTTGGAACTAAAATAAGTGTGTTTAGAGTCATTTTAATGCCTGAAAATGGTCGAAATAGAAGCTTCTAGTAGGAGAAAAAGTCTATAAAAATGGCAATTTTGGTCACATTGAGGCTTTAAAAAGTAGTTATTCAACATGAGGCACAATCCAAATGACATTTTGAATCAATTTTTCTAAAGTCCAAAAAATCCATTTTCTGATGAAAAACGATGACCCGCGACCTGTCGAAATTTCTCCAGGTGGTCAGAAATGGTAATTTTTTAATGTTTTATTTTTTGACTGTAAATGACTATTGCATGTGAATTATCACTTTTGGAACTAAAATAAGTGTGTTTAGAGTCATTTTAATGCCTGAAATTGTTCGAAATAGAAGCTTCTAGTAGGAGAAAAAGTCTGTAAAAATGGCAATTTTGGTCACATTGAGGCTTTCAAAAGTAGTTATTCAACATGAGGCACAATCCAAATGATATTTTGAATCAATTTTTATAAAGTCCAAAAAATCCATTTTCTGATGAAAAACAATGACCCGTGACCTGTCGAAATTTCTCCAGATGGTCAGAAATGGTAATTTTTTAATGTTTAATTTTTTGACTGTAAATGACTATTGCATGTTAATTATCACTTTTGGAACTAAAATAAGTGTGTTTAGAGTCATTTTAATGCCTGAAATTGGTCAAAATAGAAGCTTCTAGTAGGAGAAAAAGTCTGTAAAAATGGCAATATTGGTCACATTGAGGCTTTAAAAAGTAGTTTTTAACATGAGGCACAATCCAAATGACATTTTGAATCAATTTTTCAAAAGCCAAAAAAATCCATTTTCTGATGAAAAACGATGACCTGCGACCTGTCGAAATTTCTCCAGATGGTCAGAAATGGTAAGTTTTTTAATGGTTCATTTTTTGACTGTAAATGACTATTGCATGTGAATTATCACTTTTGGAACTAAAATAAGTGTGTTTAGAGTCCTTTTAATGCCTAAAATTGTTTGAAATAGAAGCTTCTAGTAGGAGAAAAAGTCTGTAAAAATGGCAATTTTGGTCACATTGAGGCTTTAAAAAGTAGTTATTCAACATGAGGCACAATCCAAATGATATTGTGAATCAATTTTTCCAAAGTCCAAAAAATCAATTTTCTGATGAAAAACGATGACCAGTGACCTGTCGAAATTTCTCCAGATGGTCAGAAATGGTAATTTTTTAATGTTTAATTTTTTGACTGTAAATGACTATCTCATGTGAATTATCACTTGTGGAACTAAAATAAGTGTGTTTAGAGTTGTTTTAATGCCTGAAATTAGTCATAATAGAAGCTTCTGAGAAGGAGAAAAAGTCTGTAAAAATGGCAATTTTGGTCACATTGAGGCTTTAAAAAGTAGTTATTTAACATGAGGCACAATCCAAATGATATTTTGAATCAATTTTTCTAAAGTCGAAAAAATTAATTTTCTGATGAAAAACGATGACCCGTGACCTGTTGAACTTTCTCCAGATGGTCAGAAATGGTAATTTTTTAATGTTTTATTTTTTGAATGTAAATGACTATTGCATATGAATTATCACTTTTGGAACTAAAATAAGTGTGTTTAGAGTCATTTTAATGCCTGAAAATGGTCGAAATAGAAGCTTCTAGTAGGAGAAAAAGTCTATAAAAATGGCAATTTTGGTCACATTGAGGCTTTAAAAAGTAGTTATTCAACATGAGGCACAATCCAAATGACATTTTGAATCAATTTTTCTAAAGTCCAAAAAATCCATTTTCTGATGAAAAACGATGACCCGCGACCTGTCGAAATTTCTCCAGGTGGTCAGAAATGGTAATTTTTTAATGTTTTATTTTTTGACTGTAAATGACTATTGCATGTGAATTATCACTTTTGGAACTAAAATAAGTGTGTTTAGAGTCATTTTAATGCCTGAAATTGTTCGAAATAGAAGCTTCTAGTAGGAGAAAAAGTCTGTAAAAATGGCAATTTTGGTCACATTGAGGCTTTCAAAAGTAGTTATTCAACATGAGGCACAATCCAAATGATATTTTGAATCAATTTTTATAAAGTCCAAAAAATCCATTTTCTGATGAAAAACAATGACCCGTGACCTGTCGAAATTTCTCCAGATGGTCAGAAATGGTAATTTTTTAATGTTTAATTTTTTGACTGTAAATGACTATTGCATGTTAATTATCACTTTTGGAACTAAAATAAGTGTGTTTAGAGTCATTTTAATGCCTGAAATTGGTCAAAATAGAAGCTTCTAGTAGGAGAAAAAGTCTGTAAAAATGGCAATATTGGTCACATTGAGGCTTTAAAAAGTAGTTTTTAACATGAGGCACAATCCAAATGACATTTTGAATCAATTTTTCAAAAGCCAAAAAAATCCATTTTCTGATGAAAAACGATGACCTGCGACCTGTCGAAATTTCTCCAGATGGTCAGAAATGGTAAGTTTTTTAATGGTTCATTTTTTGACTGTAAATGACTATTGCATGTGAATTATCACTTTTGGAACTAAAATAAGTGTGTTTAGAGTCCTTTTAATGCCTGAAATTGTTTGAAATAGAAGCTTCTAGTAGGAGAAAAAGTCTGTAAAAATGGCAATTTTGGTCACATTGAGGCTTTAAAAAGTAGTTATTCAACATGAGGCACAATCCAAATGATATTTTGAATCAATTTTTCTAAAGTCCAAAAAATCCATTTTCTGATGAAAAACGATGACCCGTGACCTGTCGAAATTTCTCCAGATGGTCAGAAATGGTAAGTTTTTTAATGTTTAATTTTTTGACTGTAAATGACTATCTCATGTGAATTATCACTTGTGGAACTAAAATAAGTGTGTTTAGAGTTGTTTTAATGCCTGAAATTAGTCATAATAGAAGCTTCTGAGAAGGAGAAAAAGTCTGTAAAAATGGCAATTTTGGTCACATTGAGGCTTTAAAAAGTAGTTATTTAACATGAGGCACAATCCAAATGATATTTTGAATCAATTTTTCTAAAGTCGAAAAAATTAATTTTCTGATGAAAAACGATGACCTGTGACCTGTTGAACTTTCTCCAGATGGTCAGAAATGGTAATTTTTTAATGTTTTATTTTTTGAATGTAAATGACTATTGCATATGAATTATCACTTTTGGAACTAAAATAAGTGTGTTTAGAGTCATTTTAATGCCTGAAAATGGTCGAAATAGAAGCTTCTAGTAGGAGAAAAAGTCTATAAAAATGGCAATTTTGGTCACATTGAGGCTTTAAAAAGTAGTTATTCAACATGAGGCACAATCCAAATGACATTTTGAATCAATTTTTCTAAAGTCCAAAAAATCCATTTTCTGATGAAAAACGATGACCCGCGACCTGTCGAAATTTCTCCAGGTGGTCAGAAATGGTAATTTTTTAATGTTTTATTTTTTGACTGTAAATGACTATTGCATGTTAATTATCACTTTTGGAACTAAAATAAGTGTGTTTAGAGTCATTTTAATGCCTGAAATTGGTCAAAATAGAAGCTTCTAGTAGGAGAAAAAGTCTGTAAAAATGGCAATATTGGTCACATTGAGGCTTTAAAAAGTAGTTTTTAACATGAGGCACAATCCAAATGACATTTTGAATCAATTTTTCAAAAGCCAAAAAAATCCATTTTCTGATGAAAAACGATGACCTGCGACCTGTCGAAATTTCTCCAGATGGTCAGAAATGGTAATTTTTTAATGGTTCATTTTTTGACTGTAAATGACTATTGCATGTGAATTATCACTTTTGGAACTAAAATAAGTGTGTTTAGAGTCCTTTTAATGCCTGAAATTGTTTGAAATAGAAGCTTCTAGTAGGAGAAAAAGTCTGTAAAAATGGCAATTTTGGTCACATTGAGGCTTTAAAAAGTAGTTATTCAACATGAGGCACAATCCAAATGATATTGTGAATCAATTTTTCTAAAGTCCAAAAAATCAATTTTCTGATGAAAAACGATGACCCGTGACCTGTCGAAATTTCTCCAGATGGTCAGAAATGGTAATTTTTTAATGTTTAATTTTTTGACTGTAAATGACTATCTCATGTGAATTATCACTTGTGGAACTAAAATAAGTGTGTTTAGAGTCGTTTTAATGCCTGAAATTAGTCATAATAGAAGCTTCTGAGAAGGAGAAAAAGTCTGTAAAAATGGCAATTTTGGTCACATTGAGGCTTTAAAAAGTAGTTATTTAACATGAGGCACAATCCAAATGATATTTTGAATCAATTTTTCTAAAGTCGAAAAAATTAATTTTCTGATGAAAAACGATGACCCGTGACCTGTTGAACTTTCTCCAGATGGTCAGAAATGGTAATTTTTTAATGTTTAATTTTTTGACTGTAAATGACTATTGCATGTGAATTATCACTTTTGGAACTAAAATAAGTGTGTTTAGAGTCATTTTAATGCCTGAAATTGGTCGAAATAGAAGCTTCTAGTAGGAGAAAAAGTCTGTAAAAATGGCAATTTTGGTCACATTGAGGCTTTAAAAAGTAGTTATTCAACATGAGGCACAATCCAAATGATATTTTGAATCAATTTTTCTAAAGTCCAAAAAATCCATTTTCTGATGAAAAACCATGACCCGTGACCTGTCGAAATTTCTCCAGATGGTCAGAAATGGACATTTTTTAATGTTTAATTTTTTGACTGTAAATAACTATTGCATATGAATTATCAATTTTGGAACTAAAAGAAGTGTGTTTAGAGTCGTTTTAATGCCTGAAATTGGTCGAAATAGAAGCTTCTAGTAGGAGAAAAAGTGTGTAAAAATGGCAATTTTGGTCACATTGAGGCTTTAAAAAGTAGTTATTCAACATGAGGCAAAATCCAAATGACATTTTGAATCAATTTTTCTAAAGTCCAAAAATCAATTTTCTGATGAAAAACGATGACCCGTGACCTGTTGAACTTTCTCCAGATGGTCAGAAATGGTAATTTTTTAATGTTTTATTTTTTTAATGTAAATGACTATTGCATATGAATTATCACTTTTGGAACTAAAATAAGTGTGTTTAGAGTCATTTTAATGCCTGAAAATGGTCGAAATAGAAGCTTCTAGTAGGAGAAAAAGTCTATAAAAATGGCAATTTTGGTCACATTGAGGCTTTAAAAAGTAGTTATTCAACATGAGGCACAATCCAAATGACATTTTCAATCAATTTTTCTAAAGTCCAAAAAATCCATTTTCTGATGAAAAACGATGACCCGCGACCTGTCGAAATTTCTCCAGGTGGTCAGAAATGGTAATTTTTTAATGTTTTATTTTTTGACTGTAAATGACTATTGCATGTGAATTATCACTTTTGGAACTAAAATAAGTGTGTTTAGAGTCATTTTAATGCCTGAAATTGTTCGAAATAGAAGCTTCTAGTAGGAGAAAAAGTCTGCAAAAATGGCAATTTTGGTCACATTGAGGCTTTCAAAAGTAGTTATTCAACATGAGGCACAATCCAAATGATATTTTGAATCAATTTTTGTAAAGTCCAAAAAATCCATTTTCTGATGAAAAACGATGACCCATGACCTGTCGAAATTTCTCCAGATGGTCAGAAATGGTAATTTTTTAATGTTTAATTTTTTGACTGTAAATGACTATTGCATGTTAATTATCACTTTCGGAACTAAAATAAGTGTGTTTAGAGTCATTTTAATGCCTGAAATTGGTCAAAATAGAAGCTTCTAGTAGGAGAAAAAGTCTGTAAAAATGGCAATATTGGTCACATTGAGGCTTAAAAAAGTAGTTTTTAACATGAGGCACAATCCAAATGACATTTTGAATCAATTTTTCAAAAGCCAAAAAAATCAATTTTCTGATGAAAAACGATGACCTGCGACCTGTCGAAATTTCTCCAGATGGTCAGAAATGGTAATTTTTTAATGGTTCATTTTTTGACTGTAAATGACTATTGCATGTGAATTATCACTTTTGGAACTAAAATAAGTGTGTTTAGAGTCCTTTTAATGCCTAAAATTGTATGAAATAGAAGCTTCTAGTAGGAGAAAAAGTCTGTAAAAATGGCAATTTTGGTCACATTGAGGCTTTAAAAAGTAGTTATTCAACATGAGGCACAATCCAAATGATATTGTGAATCAATTTTTCTGAAGTCCAAAAAATCAATTTTCTGATGAAAAACGATGACCAGTGACCTGTCGAAATTTCTCCAGATGGTCAGAAATGGTAATATTTTAATGTTTAATTTTTTGACTGTAAATGACTATCTCATGTGAATTATCACTTGTGGAACTAAAATAAGTGTGTTTAGAGTTGTTTTAATGCCTGAAATTAGTCATAATAGAAGCTTCTGAGAAGGAGAAAAAGTCTGTAAAAATGGCAATTTTGGTCACATTGAGGCTTTAAAAAGTAGTTATTTAACATGAGGCACAATCCAAATGATATTTTGAATCAATTTTTCTAAAGTCGAAAAAATTAATTTTCTGATGAAAAACGATGACCCGTGACCTGTTGAACTTTCTCCAGATGGTCAGAAATGGTAATTTTTTAATGTTTTATTTTTTGAATGTAAATGACTATTGCATATGAATTATCACTTTTGGAACTAAAATAAGTGTGTTTAGAGTCATTTTAATGCCTGAAAATGGTCGAAATAGAAGCTTCTAGTAGGAGAAAAAGTCTATAAAAATGGCAATTTTGGTCACATTGAGGCTTTAAAAAGTAGTTATTCAACATGAGGCACAATCCAAATGACATTTTGAATCAATTTTTCTAAAGTCCAAAAAATCCATTTTCTGATGAAAAACGATGACCCGCGACCTGTCGAAATTTCTCCAGGTGGTCAGAAATGGTAATTTTTTAATGTTTTATTTTTTGACTGTAAATGACTATTGCATGTGAATTATCACTTTTGGAACTAAAATAAGTGTGTTTAGAGTCATTTTAATGCCTGAAATTGTTCGAAATAGAAGCTTCTAGTAGGAGAAAAAGTCTGTAAAAATGGCAATTTTGGTCACATTGAGGCTTTCAAAAGTAGTTATTCAACATGAGGCACAATCCAAATGATATTTTGAATCAATTTTTATAAAGTCCAAAAAATCCATTTTCTGATGAAAAACAATGACCCGTGACCTGTCGAAATTTCTCCAGATGGTCAGAAATGGTAATTTTTTAATGTTTAATTTTTTGACTGTAAATGACTATTGCATGTTAATTATCACTTTTGGAACTAAAATAAGTGTGTTTAGAGTCATTTTAATGCCTGAAATTGGTCAAAATAGAAGCTTCTAGTAGGAGAAAAAGTCTGTAAAAATGGCAATATTGGTCACATTGAGGCTTTAAAAAGTAGTTTTTAACATGAGGCACAATCCAAATGACATTTTGAATCAATTTTTCAAAAGCCAAAAAAATCCATTTTCTGATGAAAAACGATGACCTACGACCTGTCGAAATTTCTCCAGATGGTCAGAAATGGTAATTTTTTAATGGTTCATTTTTTGACTGTAAATGACTATTGCATGTGAATTATCACTTTTGGAACTAAAATAAGTGTGTTTAGAGTCCTTTTAATGCCTGAAATTGTTTGAAATAGAAGCTTCTAGTAGGAGAAAAAGTCTGTAAAAATGGCAATTTTGGTCACATTGAGGCTTTAAAAAGTAGTTATTCAACATGAGGCACAATCCAAATGATATTGTGAATCAATTTTTCTAAAGTCCAAAAAATCAATTTTCTGATGAAAAACGATGACCCGTGACCTGTCGAAATTTCTCCAGATGGTCAGAAATGGTAATATTTTAATGTTTAATTTTTTGACTGTAAATGACTATTGCATGTGAATTATCACTTTTGGAACTAAAATAAGTGTGTTTAGAGTCGTTTTAATGCCTGAAATTAGTCATAATAGAAGCTTCTGAGAAGGAGAAAAAGTCTGTAAAAATGGCAATTTTGGTCACATTGAGGCTTTAAAAAGTAGTTATTTAACATGAGGCACAATCCAAATGATATTTTGAATCAATTTTTCCAAAGTCGAAAAAATTAATTTTCTGATGAAAAACGATGACCCGTGACCTGTTGAACTTTCTCCAGATGGTCAGAAATGGTAATTTTTTAATGTTTAATTTTTTGACTGTAAATGACTATTGCATGTGAATTATCACTTTTGGAACTAAAATAAGTGTGTTTAGAGTCATTTTAATGCCTGAAATTGGTCGAAATAGAAGCTTCTAGTAGGAGAAAAAGTCTGTAAAAATGGCAATTTTGGTCACATTGAGGCTTTAAAAAGTAGTTATTCAACATGAGGCACAATCCAAATGATATTTTGAATCAATTTTTCTAAAGTCCAAAAAATCCATTTTCTGATGAAAAACCATGACCCGTGACCTGTCGAAATTTCTCCAGATGGTCAGAAATGGACATTTTTTAATGTTTAATTTTTTGACTGTAAATGACTATTGCATATGAATTATCAATTTTGGAACTAAAAGAAGTGTGTTTAGAGTCGTTTTAATGCCTGAAATTGGTCGAAATAGAAGCTTCTAGTAGGAGAAAAAGTGTGTAAAAATGGCAATTTTGGTCACATTGAGGCTTTAAAAAGTAGTTATTCAACATGAGGCAAAATCCAAATGACATTTTGAATCAATTTTTCTAAAGTCCAAAAATCAATTTTCTGATGAAAAACGATGACCCGTGACCTGTTGAACTTTCTCCAGATGGTCAGAAATGGTAATTTTTTAATGTTTTATTTTTTTAATGTAAATGACTATTGCATATGAATTATCACTTTTGGAACTAAAATAAGTGTGTTTAGAGTCATTTTAATGCCTGAAAATGGTCGAAATAGAAGCTTCTAGTAGGAGAAAAAGTCTATAAAAATGGCAATTTTGGTCACATTGAGGCTTTAAAAAGTAGTTATTTAACATGAGGCACAATCCAAATGACATTTTGAATCAATTTTTCTAAAGTCCAAAAAATCCATTTTCTGATGAAAAACGATGACCCGCGACCTGTCGAAATTTCTCCAGGTGGTCAGAAATGGTAATTTTTTAATGTTTTATTTTTTGACTGTAAATGACTATTGCATGTGAATTATCACTTTTGGAACTAAAATAAGTGTGTTTAGAGTCATTTTAATGCCTGAAATTGTTCGAAATAGAAGCTTCTAGTAGGAGAAAAAGTCTGCAAAAATGGCAATTTTGGTCACATTGAGGCTTTCAAAAGTAGTTATTCAACATGAGGCACAATCCAAATGATATTTTGAATCAATTTTTGTAAAGTCCAAAAAATCCATTTTCTGATGAAAAACGATGACCCGTGACCTGTCGAAATTTCTCCAGATGGTCAGAAATGGTAATTTTTTAATGTTTAATTTTTTGACTGTAAATGACTATTGCATGTTAATTATCACTTTCGGAACTAAAATAAGTGTGTTTAGAGTCATTTTAATGCCTGAAATTGGTCAAAATAGAAGCTTCTAGTAGGAGAAAAAGTCTGTAAAAATGGCAATATTGGTCACATTGAGGCTTAAAAAAGTAGTTTTTAACATGAGGCACAATCCAAATGACATTTTGAATCAATTTTTCAAAAGCCAAAAAAATCCATTTTCTGATGAAAAACGATGACCTGCGACCTGTCGAAATTTCTCCAGATGGTCAGAAATGGTAATTTTTTAATGGTTCATTTTTTGACTGTAAATGACTATTGCATGTGAATTATCACTTTTGGAACTAAAATAAGTGTGTTTAGAGTCCTTTTAATGCCTAAAATTGTTTGAAATAGAAGCTTCTAGTAGGAGAAAAAATCTGTAAAAATGGCAATTTTGGTCACATTGAGGCTTTAAAAAGTAGTTATTCAACATGAGGCACAATCCAAATGATATTGTGAATCAATTTTTCTAAAGTCCAAAAAATCAATTTTCTGATGAAAAACGATGACCAGTGACCTGTCGAAATTTCTCCAGATGGTCAGAAATGGTAATTTTTTAATGTTTAATTTTTTGACTGTAAATGACTATCTCATGTGAATTATCACTTTTGGAACTAAAATAAGTGTGTTTAGAGTCATTTTAATGCCTGAAAATGGTCGAAATAGAAGCTTCTAGTAGGAGAAAAAGTCTATAAAAATGGCAATTTTGGTCACATTGAGGCTTTAAAAAGTAGTTATTCAACATGAGGCACAATCCAAATGACATTTTGAATCAATTTTTCTAAAGTCCAAAAAATCCATTTTCTGATGAAAAACGATGACCCGCGACCTGTCGAAATTTCTCCAGGTTGTCAGAAATGGTAATTTTTTAATGTTTTATTTTTTGACTGTAAATGACTATTGCATGTGAATTATCACTTTTGGAACTAAAATAAGTGTGTTTAGAGTCATTTTAATGCCTGAAATTGTTCGAAATAGAAGCTTCTAGTAGGAGAAAAAGTCTGTAAAAATGGCAATTTTGGTCACATTGAGGCTTTCAAAAGTAGTTATTCAACATGAGGCACAATCCAAATGATATTTTGAATCAATTTTTCTAAAGTCCAAAAAATCCATTTTCTGATGAAAAACAATGACCCGTGACCTGTCGAAATTTCTCCAGATGGTCAGAAATGGTAAGTTTTTTAATGTTTAATTTTTTGACTGTAAATGACTATCTCATGTGAATTATCACTTGTGGAACTAAAATAAGTGTGTTTAGAGTTGTTTTAATGCCTGAAATTAGTCATAATAGAAGCTTCTGAGAAGGAGAAAAAGTCTGTAAAAATGGCAATTTTGGTCACATTGAGGCTTTAAAAAGTAGTTATTTAACATGAGGCACAATCCAAATGATATTTTGAATCAATTTTTCTAAAGTCGAAAAAATTAATTTTCTGATGAAAAACGATGACCTGTGACCTGTTGAACTTTCTCCAGATGGTCAGAAATGGTAATTTTTTAATGTTTTATTTTTTGAATGTAAATGACTATTGCATATGAATTATCACTTTTGGAACTAAAATAAGTGTGTTTAGAGTCATTTTAATGCCTGAAAATGGTCGAAATAGAAGCTTCTAGTAGGAGAAAAAGTCTATAAAAATGGCAATTTTGGTCACATTGAGGCTTTAAAAAGTAGTTATTCAACATGAGGCACAATCCAAATGACATTTTGAATCAATTTTTCTAAAGTCCAAAAAATCCATTTTCTGATGAAAAACGATGACCCGCGACCTGTCGAAATTTCTCCAGGTGGTCAGAAATGGTAATTTTTTAATGTTTTATTTTTTGACTGTAAATGACTATTGCATGTTAATTATCACTTTTGGAACTAAAATAAGTGTGTTTAGAGTCATTTTAATGCCTGAAATTGGTCAAAATAGAAGCTTCTAGTAGGAGAAAAAGTCTGTAAAAATGGCAATATTGGTCACATTGAGGCTTTAAAAAGTAGTTTTTAACATGAGGCACAATCCAAATGACATTTTGAATCAATTTTTCAAAAGCCAAAAAAATCCATTTTCTGATGAAAAACGATGACCTGCGACCTGTCGAAATTTCTCCAGATGGTCAGAAATGGTAATTTTTTAATGGTTCATTTTTTGACTGTAAATGACTATTGCATGTGAATTATCACTTTTGGAACTAAAATAAGTGTGTTTAGAGTCCTTTTAATGCCTGAAATTGTTTGAAATAGAAGCTTCTAGTAGGAGAAAAAGTCTGTAAAAATGGCAATTTTGGTCACATTGAGGCTTTAAAAAGTAGTTATTCAACATGAGGCACAATCCAAATGATATTGTGAATCAATTTTTCTAAAGTCCAAAAAATCAATTTTCTGATGAAAAACGATGACCCGTGACCTGTCGAAATTTCTCCAGATGGTCAGAAATGGTAATTTTTTAATGTTTAATTTTTTGACTGTAAATGACTATCTCATGTGAATTATCACTTGTGGAACTAAAATAAGTGTGTTTAGAGTCGTTTTAATGCCTGAAATTGGTCGAAATAGAAGCTTCTAGTAGGAGAAAAAGTGTGTAAAAATGGCAATTTTGGTCACATTGAGGCTTTAAAAAGTAGTTATTCAACATGAGGCAAAATCCAAATGACATTTTGAATCAATTTTTCTAAAGTCCAAAAATTAATTTTCTGATGAAAAACGATGACCCGTGACCTGTTGAACTTTCTCCAGATGGTCAGAAATGGTAATTTTTTAATGTTTTATTTTTTTAATGTAAATGACTATTGCATATGAATTATCACTTTTGGAACTAAAATAAGTGTGTTTAGAGTCATTTTAATGCCTGAAAATGGTCGAAATAGAAGCTTCTAGTAGGAGAAAAAGTCTATAAAAATGGCAATTTTGGTCACATTGAGGCTTTAAAAAGTAGTTATTCAACATGAGGCACAATCCAAATGACATTTTCAATCAATTTTTCTAAAGTCCAAAAAATCCATTTTCTGATGAAAAACGATGACCCGCGACCTGTCGAAATTTCTCCAGGTGGTCAGAAATGGTAATATTTTAATGTTTTATTTTTTGACTGTAAATGACTATTGCATGTGAATTATCACTTTTGGAACTAAAATAAGTGTGTTTAGAGTCATTTTAATGCCTGAAATTGTTCGAAATAGAAGCTTCTAGTAGGAGAAAAAGTCTGCAAAAATGGCAATTTTGGTCACATTGAGGCTTTCAAAAGTAGTTATTCAACATGAGGCACAATCCAAATGATATTTTGAATCAATTTTTGTAAAGTCCAAAAAATCCATTTTCTGATGAAAAACGATGACCCATGACCTGTCGAAATTTCTCCAGATGGTCAGAAATGGTAATTTTTTAATGTTTAATTTTTTGACTGTAAATGACTATTGCATGTTAATTATCACTTTCGGAACTAAAATAAGTGTGTTTAGAGTCATTTTAATGCCTGAAATTGGTCAAAATAGAAGCTTCTAGTAGGAGAAAAAGTCTGTAAAAATGGCAATATTGGTCACATTGAGGCTTAAAAAAGTAGTTTTTAACATGAGGCACAATCCAAATGACATTTTGAATCAATTTTTCAAAAGCCAAAAAAATCAATTTTCTGATGAAAAACGATGACCTGCGACCTGTCGAAATTTCTCCAGATGGTCAGAAATGGTAATTTTTTAATGGTTCATTTTTTGACTGTAAATGACTATTGCATGTGAATTATCACTTTTGGAACTAAAATAAGTGTGTTTAGAGTCCTTTTAATGCCTAAAATTGTATGAAATAGAAGCTTCTAGTAGGAGAAAAAGTCTGTAAAAATGGCAATTTTGGTCACATTGAGGCTTTAAAAAGTAGTTATTCAACATGAGGCACAATCCAAATGATATTGTGAATCAATTTTTCTAAAGTCCAAAAAATCAATTTTCTGATGAAAAACGATGACCAGTGACCTGTCGAAATTTCTCCAGATGGTCAGAAATGGTAATATTTTAATGTTTAATTTTTTGACTGTAAATGACTATCTCATGTGAATTATCACTTGTGGAACTAAAATAAGTGTGTTTAGAGTTGTTTTAATGCCTGAAATTAGTCATAATAGAAGCTTCTGAGAAGGAGAAAAAGTCTGTAAAAATGGCAATTTTGGTCACATTGAGGCTTTAAAAAGTAGTTATTTAACATGAGGCACAATCCAAATGATATTTTTAATCAATTTTTCTAAAGTCGAAAAAATTAATTTTCTGATGAAAAACGATGACCCGTGACCTGTTGAACTTTCTCCAGATGGTCAGAAATGGTAATTTTTTAATGTTTTATTTTTTGAATGTAAATGACTATTGCATATGAATTATCACTTTTGGAACTAAAATAAGTGTGTTTAGAGTCATTTTAATGCCTGAAAATGGTCGAAATAGAAGCTTCTAGTAGGAGAAAAAGTCTATAAAAATGGCAATTTTGGTCACATTGAGGCTTTAAAAAGTAGTTATTCAACATGAGGCACAATCCAAATGACATTTTGAATCAATTTTTCTAAAGTCCAAAAAATCCATTTTCTGATGAAAAACGATGACCCGCGACCTGTCGAAATTTCTCCAGGTGGTCAGAAATGGTAATTTTTTAATGTTTTATTTTTTGACTGTAAATGACTATTGCATGTGAATTATCACTTTTGGAACTAAAATAAGTGTGTTTAGAGTCATTTTAATGCCTGAAATTGTTCGAAATAGAAGCTTCTAGTAGGAGAAAAAGTCTGTAAAAATGGCAATTTTGGTCACATTGAGGCTTTCAAAAGTAGTTATTCAACATGAGGCACAATCCAAATGATATTTTGAATCAATTTTTATAAAGTCCAAAAAATCCATTTTCTGATGAAAAACAATGACCCGTGACCTGTCGAAATTTCTCCAGATGGTCAGAAATGGTAATTTTTTAATGTTTAATTTTTTGACTGTAAATGACTATTGCATGTTAATTATCACTTTTGGAACTAAAATAAGTGTGTTTAGAGTCATTTTAATGCCTGAAATTGGTCAAAATAGAAGCTTCTAGTAGGAGAAAAAGTCTGTAAAAATGGCAATATTGGTCACATTGAGGCTTTAAAAAGTAGTTTTTAACATGAGGCACAATCCAAATGACATTTTGAATCAATTTTTCAAAAGCCAAAAAAATCCATTTTCTGATGAAAAACGATGACCTACGACCTGTCGAAATTTCTCCAGATGGTCAGAAATGGTAATTTTTTAATGGTTCATTTTTTGACTGTAAATGACTATTGCATGTGAATTATCACTTTTGGAACTAAAATAAGTGTGTTTAGAGTCCTTTTAATGCCTGAAATTGTTTGAAATAGAAGCTTCTAGTAGGAGAAAAAGTCTGTAAAAATGGCAATTTTGGTCACATTGAGGCTTTAAAAAGTAGTTATTCAACATGAGGCACAATCCAAATGATATTGTGAATCAATTTTTCTAAAGTCCAAAAAATCAATTTTCTGATGAAAAACGATGACCCGTGACCTGTCGAAATTTCTCCAGATGGTCAGAAATGGTAATTTTTTAATGTTTAATTTTTTGACTGTAAATGACTATCTCATGTGAATTATCACTTGTGGAACTAAAATAAGTGTGTTTAGAGTTGTTTTAATGCCTGAAATTAGTCATAATAGAAGCTTCTGAGAAGGAGAAAAAGTCTGTAAAAATGGCAATTTTGGTCACATTGAGGCTTTAAAAAGTAGTTATTTAACATGAGGCACAATCCAAATGATATTTTGAATCAATTTTTCTAAAGTCGAAAAAATTAATTTTCTGATGAAAAACGATGACCCGTGACCTGTTGAACTTTCTCCGGATGGTCAGAAATGGTAATTTTTTAATGTTTAATTTTTTGACTGTAAATGACTATTGCATGTGAATTATCACTTTTGGAACTAAAATAAGTGTGTTTAGAGTCATTTTAATGCCTGAAATTGGTCGAAATAGAAGCTTCTAGTAGGAGAAAAAGTCTGTAAAAATGGCAATTTTGGTCACATTGAGGCTTTAAAAAGTAGTTATTCAACATGAGGCACAATCCAAATGATATTTTGAATCAATTTTTCTAAAGTCCAAAAAATCCATTTTCTGATGAAAAACCATGACCCGTGACCTGTCGAAATTTCTCCAGATGGTCAGAAATGGACATTTTTTAATGTTTAATTTTTTGACTGTAAATGACTATTGCATGTGAATTATCACTTGTGGAACTAAAATAAGTGTGTTTAGAGTCGTTTTAATGCCTGAAATTAGTCATAATAGAAGCTTCTGAGAAGAAGAAAAAGTCTGTAAAAATGGCAATTTTGGTCACATTGAGGCTTTAAAAAGTAGTTATTCAACATGAGGCACAATCCAAATGATATTTTGAATCAATTTTTCTAAACTCGAAAAAATTAATTTTCTGATGAAAAACGATGACCTGTGACCTGTTGAACTTTCTCCAGATGGTCAGAAATGGTAATTTTTTAATGTTTAATTTTTTGACTGTAAATGACTATTGCATGTGAATTATCACTTGTGGAACTAAAATAAGTATGTTTAGAGTCATTTTATTGCCTGAAGTTGGTCAAAATAGAAGCTTCTAGTAGGAGAAAAAGTCTGTAAAAATGGCAATTTTGGTCACATCGAGGCTTTAAAAAGTAGTTATTCAACATGAGGCACAATTCAAATGACATTTTTAATCAATTTGTCTAAAGTCCAAAAATCAATTTTCTGATGAAAAACGATGACCCGTGACCTGTTGAAATTTCTCCAGATGGTCAGAAATGGTCATTTTTTAATGGTTCATTTTTTGACTGTAAATGACTATTGCATGTGAATTATCACTTTTGGAACTAAAATAAGTGTGTTTAGAGTCCTTTTAATGCCTGAAATTGTTTGAAATAGAAGCTTCTAGTAGGAGAAAAAGTCTGTAAAAATGGCAATTTTGGTCACATCGAGGCTTTAAAAAGTAGTTATTCAACATGAGGCACAATTCAAATGACATTTTTAATCAATTTGTCTAAAGTCCAAAAAATCCATTTTCTGATGAAAAACGATGACCAGTGACCTGTCGAAATTTCTCCAGATGGTCAGAAATGGTAACTTTTTAATGTTTAATTTTTTGACTGTAAATGACTATCTCATGTGAATTATCACTTGTGGAACTAAAATAAGTGTATTTAGAGTCGTTTTAATGCCTGAAATTAGTCATAATAGAAGCTTCTGAGAAGGAGAAAAAGTCTGTAAAAATGGCAATTTTGGTCACATTGAGGCTTTAAAAAGTAGTTATTTAACATGAGGCACAATCCAAATGATATTTTGAATCAATTTTTCTAAAGTCGATAAAAGTAATTTTCTGATGAAAAACGATGACCCGTGACCTGTTGAACTTTCTCCAGATGGTCAGAAATGGTAATTTTTTAATGTTTAATTTTTTGACTGTAAATGACTATTGCATGTGAATTATCACTTTTGGAACTAAAATAAGTGTGTTTAGAGTCATTTTAATGCCTGAAATTGGTCGAAATAAAAGCTTCTAATAGAAAAAGTCTGGAAAAATTGCAATTTTGGTCACATTGAGGCTTTAAAAAGTAGTTATTCAACATGAGGCACAATCCAAATGATATTTTGAATCAATTTTTGTAAAGTCCAAAAAATCCATTTTCTGATGAAAAACGATGACCCGTGACCTGTCGAAATTTCTCCAGATGGTCAGAAATGGTAATTTTTTAATGTTTTATTTTTTGACTGTAAATGACTATTGCATGTGAATTATCACTTTTGGAACTAAAATAAGTGTGTTTAGAGTCATTTTAATGCCTGAAATTGTTCGAAATAGAAGCTTCTAGTAGGAGAAAAAGTCTGCAAAAATGGCAATTTTGGTCACATTGAGGCTTTAAAAAATAGTTATTCAACATGAGGCACAATCCAAATGACATTTTGAATCAATTTTTCTACTGTCCAAAAAATAAAATTTTCTGATGAAAAACGATGATCCTTGACCTGTCGAACTTTCTCCAGATGGTCAGAAATGATAATTTTTTAATGTTTAATTTTTTTACTGTAAATGACTATCGCATGTGAATTATCACTTTTGGAACTAAAATAAGTGTGTTTAGAGTTGTTTTAATGCCTGAAATTGGTCGAAGTGGAAGCTTCTAGTAGGAGAAAAAGTCTGTAAAAATTGCAATTTTGGTCACATTGAGGCTTTAAAAAGTAGTTATTCAACATGAGGCACAATCCAAATGACATTGTGAATCAATTTTTCTAAAGTCCAAAAAATCAATTTTCTGATGAAAAACGATGACCAGTGACCTGTCGAAATTTCTCCAGATGGTCAGAAATGGTAATATTTTAATGTTTAATTTTTTGACTGTAAATGACTATCTCATGTGAATTATCACTTGTGGAACTAAAATAAGTGTGTTTAGAGTTGTTTTAATGCCTGAAATTAGTCATAATAGAAGCTTCTGAGAAGGAGAAAAAGTCTGTAAAAATGGCAATTTTGGTCACATTGAGGCTTTAAAAAGTAGTTATTTAACATGAGGCACAATCCAAATGATATTTTGAATCAATTTTTCTAAAGTCGAAAAAATTAATTTTCTGATGAAAAACGATGACCCGTGACCTGTTGAACTTTCTCCAGATGGTCAGAAATGGTAATTTTTTAATGTTTTATTTTTTGAATGTAAATGACTATTGCATATGAATTATCACTTTTGGAACTAAAATAAGTGTGTTTAGAGTCATTTTAATGCCTGAAAATGGTCGAAATAGAAGCTTCTAGTAGGAGAAAAAGTCTATAAAAATGGCAATATTGGTCACATTGAGGCTTTAAAAAGTAGTTATTCAACATGAGGCACAATCCAAATGACATTTTGAATCAATTTTTCAAAAGCCAAAAAAATCAATTTTCTGATGAAAAACGATGACCTGCGACCTGTCGAAATTTCTCCAGATGGTCAGAAATGGTAATTTTTTAATGGTTCATTTTTTGACTGTAAATGACTATTGCATGTGAATTATCACTTTTGGAACTAAAATAAGTGTGTTTAGAGTCCTTTTAATGCCTAAAATTGTATGAAATAGAAGCTTCTAGTAGGAGAAAAAGTCTGTAAAAATGGCAATTTTGGTCACATTGAGGCTTTAAAAAGTAGTTATTCAACATGAGGCACAATCCAAATGATATTGTGAATCAATTTTTCTAAAGTCCAAAAAATCAATTTTCTGATGAAAAACGATGACCAGTGACCTGTCGAAATTTCTCCAGATGGTCAGAAATGGTAATATTTTAATGTTTAATTTTTTGACTGTAAATGACTATCTCATGTGAATTATCACTTGTGGAACTAAAATAAGTGTGTTTAGAGTTGTTTTAATGCCTGAAATTAGTCATAATAGAAGCTTCTGAGAAGGAGAAAAAGTCTGTAAAAATGGCAATTTTGGTCACATTGAGGCTTTAAAAAGTAGTTATTTAACATGAGGCACAATCCAAATGATATTTTTAATCAATTTTTCTAAAGTCGAAAAAATTAATTTTCTGATGAAAAACGATGACCCGTGACCTGTTGAACTTTCTCCAGATGGTCAGAAATGGTAATTTTTTAATGTTTTATTTTTTGAATGTAAATGACTATTGCATATGAATTATCACTTTTGGAACTAAAATAAGTGTGTTTAGAGTCATTTTAATGCCTGAAAATGGTCGAAATAGAAGCTTCTAGTAGGAGAAAAAGTCTATAAAAATGGCAATTTTGGTCACATTGAGGCTTCAAAAAGTAGTTATTCAACATGAGGCACAATCCAAATGACATTTTGAATCAATTTTTCTAAAGTCCAAAAAATCCATTTTCTGATGAAAAACGATGACCCGCGACCTGTCGAAATTTCTCCAGGTGGTCAGAAATGGTAATTTTTTAATGTTATATTTTTTGACTGTAAATGACTATTGCATGTGAATTATCACTTTTGGAACTAAAATAAGTGTGTTTAGAGTCATTTTAATGCCTGAAATTGTTCGAAATAGAAGCTTCTAGTAGGAGAAAAAGTCTGTAAAAATGGCAATTTTGGTCACATTGAGGCTTTCAAAAGTAGTTATTCAACATGAGGCACAATCCAAATGATATTTTGAATCAATTTTTATAAAGTCCAAAAAATCCATTTTCTGATGAAAAACAATGACCCGTGACCTGTCGAAATTTCTCCAGATGGTCAGAAATGGTAATTTTTTAATGTTTAATTTTTTGACTGTAAATGACTATTGCATGTTAATTATCACTTTTGGAACTAAAATAAGTGTGTTTAGAGTCATTTTAATGCCTGAAATTGGTCAAAATAGAAGCTTCTAGTAGGAGAAAAAGTCTGTAAAAATGGCAATATTGGTCACATTGAGGCTTTAAAAAGTAGTTTTTAACATGAGGCACAATCCAAATGACATTTTGAATCAATTTTTCAAAAGCCAAAAAAATCCATTTTCTGATGAAAAACGATGACCTACGACCTGTCGAAATTTCTCCAGATGGTCAGAAATGGTAATTTTTTAATGGTTCATTTTTTGACTGTAAATGACTATTGCATGTGAATTATCACTTTTGGAACTAAAATAAGTGTGTTTAGAGTCCTTTTAATGCCTGAAATTGTTTGAAATAGAAGCTTCTAGTAGGAGAAAAAGTCTGTAAAAATGGCAATTTTGGTCACATTGAGGCTTTAAAAAGTAGTTATTCAACATGAGGCACAATCCAAATGATATTGTGAATCAATTTTTCTAAAGTCCAAAAAATCAATTTTCTGATGAAAAACGATGACCCGTGACCTGTCGAAATTTCTCCAGATGGTCAGAAATGGTAATTTTTTAATGTTTAATTTTTTGACTGTAAATGACTATCTCATGTGAATTATCACTTGTGGAACTAAAATAAGTGTGTTTAGAGTTGTTTTAATGCCTGAAATTAGTCATAATAGAAGCTTCTGAGAAGGAGAAAAAGTCTGTAAAAATGGCAATTTTGGTCACATTGAGGCTTTAAAAAGTAGTTATTTAACATGAGGCACAATCCAAATGATATTTTGAATCAATTTTTCTAAAGTCGAAAAAATTAATTTTCTGATGAAAAACGATGACCCGTGACCTGTTGAACTTTCTCCGGATGGTCAGAAATGGTAATTTTTTAATGTTTAATTTTTTGACTGTAAATGACTATTGCATGTGAATTATCACTTTTGGAACTAAAATAAGTGTGTTTAGAGTCATTTTAATGCCTGAAATTGGTCGAAATAGAAGCTTCTAGTAGGAGAAAAAGTCTGTAAAAATGGCAAT
Source organism: Triturus cristatus (assembly GCF_964204655.1). Classification (NCBI taxonomy): domain Eukaryota; kingdom Metazoa; phylum Chordata; class Amphibia; order Caudata; family Salamandridae; genus Triturus; species Triturus cristatus. The sequence goes on from NC_140588.1 coordinate 137,439,081, forward strand.
TTTGGTCACATTGAGGCTTTAAAAAGTAGTTATTCAACATGAGGCACAATCCAAATGATATTTTGAATCAATTTTTCTAAAGTCCAAAAAATCCATTTTCTGATGAAAAACCATGACCCGTGACCTGTCGAAATTTCTCCAGATGGTCAGAAATGGACATTTTTTAATGTTTAATTTTTTGACTGTAAATGACTATTGCATGTGAATTATCACTTGTGGAACTAAAATAAGTGTGTTTAGAGTCGTTTTAATGCCTGAAATTAGTCATAATAGAAGCTTCTGAGAAGAAGAAAAAGTCTGTAAAAATGGCAATTTTGGTCACATTGAGGCTTTAAAAAGTAGTTATTCAACATGAGGCACAATCCAAATGATATTTTGAATCAATTTTTCTAAACTCGAAAAAATTAATTTTCTGATGAAAAACGATGACCTGTGACCTGTTGAACTTTCTCCAGATGGTCAGAAATGGTAATTTTTTAATGTTTAATTTTTTGACTGTAAATGACTATTGCATGTGAATTATCACTTGTGGAACTAAAATAAGTATGTTTAGAGTCATTTTATTGCCTGAAGTTGGTCAAAATAGAAGCTTCTAGTAGGAGAAAAAGTCTGTAAAAATGGCAATTTTGGTCACATCGAGGCTTTAAAAAGTAGTTATTCAACATGAGGCACAATTCAAATGACATTTTTAATCAATTTGTCTAAAGTCCAAAAAATCCATTTTCTGATGAAAAACGATGACCAGTGACCTGTCGAAATTTCTCCAGATGGTCAGAAATGGTAACTTTTTAATGTTTAATTTTTTGACTGTAAATGACTATCTCATGTGAATTATCACTTGTGGAACTAAAATAAGTGTATTTAGAGTCGTTTTAATGCCTGAAATTAGTCATAATAGAAGCTTCTGAGAAGGAGAAAAAGTCTGTAAAAATGGCAATTTTGGTCACATTGAGGCTTTAAAAAGTAGTTATTTAACATGAGGCACAATCCAAATGATATTTTGAATCAATTTTTCTAAAGTCGATAAAAGTAATTTTCTGATGAAAAACGATGACCCGTGACCTGTTGAACTTTCTCCAGATGGTCAGAAATGGTAATTTTTTAATGTTTAATTTTTTGACTGTAAATGACTATTGCATGTGAATTATCACTTTTGGAACTAAAATAAGTGTGTTTAGAGTCATTTTAATGCCTGAAATTGGTCGAAATAAAAGCTTCTAATAGAAAAAGTCTGGAAAAATTGCAATTTTGGTCACATTGAGGCTTTAAAAAGTAGTTATTCAACATGAGGCACAATCCAAATGATATTTTGAATCAATTTTTGTAAAGTCCAAAAAATCCATTTTCTGAAGAAAAACGATGACCCGTGACCTGTCGAAATTTCTCCAGATGGTCAGAAATGGTAATTTTTTAATGTTTTATTTTTTGACTGTAAATGACTATTGCATGTGAATTATCACTTTTGGAACTAAAATAAGTGTGTTTAGAGTCATTTTAATGCCTGAAATTGTTCGAAATAGAAGCTTCTAGTAGGAGAAAAAGTCTGCAAAAATGGCAATTTTGGTCACATTGAGGCTTTAAAAAATAGTTATTCAACATGAGGCACAATCCAAATGACATTTTGAATCAATTTTTCTACTGTCCAAAAAATAAAATTTTCTGATGAAAAACGATGATCCTTGACCTGTCGAACTTTCTCCAGATGGTCAGAAATGATAATTTTTTAATGTTTAATTTTTTTACTGTAAATGACTATCGCATGTGAATTATCACTTTTGGAACTAAAATAAGTGTGTTTAGAGTTGTTTTAATGCCTGAAATTGGTCGAAGTGGAAGCTTCTAGTAGGAGAAAAAGTCTGTAAAAATTGCAATTTTGGTCACATTGAGGCTTTAAAAAGTAGTTATTCAACATGAGGCACAATCCAAATGACATTGTGAATCAATTTTTCTAAAGTCCAAAAAATCAATTTTCTGATGAAAAACGATGACCAGTGACCTGTCGAAATTTCTCCAGATGGTCAGAAATGGTAATATTTTAATGTTTAATTTTTTGACTGTAAATGACTATCTCATGTGAATTATCACTTGTGGAACTAAAATAAGTGTGTTTAGAGTTGTTTTAATGCCTGAAATTAGTCATAATAGAAGCTTCTGAGAAGGAGAAAAAGTCTGTAAAAATGGCAATTTTGGTCACATTGAGGCTTTAAAAAGTAGTTATTTAACATGAGGCACAATCCAAATGATATTTTGAATCAATTTTTCTAAAGTCGAAAAAATTAATTTTCTGATGAAAAACGATGACCCGTGACCTGTTGAACTTTCTCCAGATGGTCAGAAATGGTAATTTTTTAATGTTTTATTTTTTGAATGTAAATGACTATTGCATATGAATTATCACTTTTGGAACTAAAATAAGTGTGTTTAGAGTCATTTTAATGCCTGAAAATGGTCGAAATAGAAGCTTCTAGTAGGAGAAAAAGTCTATAAAAATGGCAATTTTGGTCACATTGAGGCTTTAAAAAGTAGTTATTCAACATGAGGCACAATCCAAATGACATTTTGAATCAATTTTTCTAAAGTCCAAAAAATCCATTTTCTGATGAAAAACGATGACCCGCGACCTGTCGAAATTTCTCCAGGTGGTCAGAAATGGTAATTTTTTAATGTTTTATTTTTTGACTGTAAATGACTATTGCATGTGAATTATCACTTTTGGAACTAAAATAAGTGTGTTTAGAGTCATTTTAATGCCTGAAATTGTTCGAAATAGAAGCTTCTAGTAGGAGAAAAAGTCTGTAAAAATGGCAATTTTGGTCACATTGAGGCTTTCAAAAGTAGTTATTCAACATGAGGCACAATCCAAATGATATTTTGAATCAATTTTTATAAAGTCCAAAAAATCCATTTTCTGATGAAAAACGATGACATACGACCTGTCGAAATTTCTCCAGATGGTCAGAAATGGTAATTTTTTAATGGTTCATTTTTTGACTGTAAATGACTATTGCATGTGAATTATCACTTTTGGAACTAAAATAAGTGTGTTTAGAGTCCTTTTAATGCCTGAAATTGTTTGAAATAGAAGCTTCTAGTAGGAGAAAAAGTCTGTAAAAATGGCAATTTTGGTCACATTGAGGCTTTAAAAAGTAGTTATTCAACATGAGGCACAATCCAAATGATATTGTGAATCAATTTTTCTAAAGTCCAAAAAATCAATTTTCTGATGAAAAACGATGACCCGTGACCTGTCGAAATTTCTCCAGATGGTCAGAAATGGTAATTTTTTAATGTTTAATTTTTTGACTGTAAATGACTATCTCATGTGAATTATCACTTGTGGAACTAAAATAAGTGTGTTTAGAGTCGTTTTAATGCCTGAAATTAGTCATAATAGAAGCTTCTGAGAAGGAGAAAAAGTCTGTAAAAATGGCAATTTTGGTCACATTGAGGCTTTAAAAAGTAGTTATTTAACATGAGGCACAATCCAAATGATATTTTGAATCAATTTTTCTAAAGTCGAAAAAATTAATTTTCTGATGAAAAACGATGACCCGTGACCTGTTGAACTTTCTCCAGATGGTCAGAAATGGTAATTTTTTAATGTTTAATTTTTTGACTGTAAATGACTATTGCATGTGAATTATCACTTTTGGAACTAAAATAAGTGTGTTTAGAGTCATTTTAATGCCTGAAATTGGTCGAAATAGAAGCTTCTAGTAGGAGAAAAAGTCTGTAAAAATGGCAATTTTGGTCACATTGAGGCTTTAAAAAGTAGTTATTCAACATGAGGCACAATCCAAATGATATTTTGAATCAATTTTTCTAAAGTCCAAAAAATCCATTTTCTGATGAAAAACCATGACCCGTGACCTGTCGAAATTTCTCCAGATGGTCAGAAATGGACATTTTTTAATGTTTAATTTTTTGACTGTAAATGACTATTGCATGTGAATTATCACTTGTGGAACTAAAATAAGTGTGTTTAGAGTCGTTTTAATGCCTGAAATTAGTCATAATAGAAGCTTCTGAGAAGAAGAAAAAGTCTGTAAAAATGGCAATTTTGGTCACATTGAGGCTTTAAAAAGTAGTTATTCAACATGAGGCACAATCCAAATGATATTTTGAATCAATTTTTCTAAACTCGAAAAAATTAATTTTCTGATGAAAAACGATGACCTGTGACCTGTTGAACTTTCTCCAGATGGTCAGAAATGGTAATTTTTTAATGTTTTATTTTTTGAATGTAAATGACTATTGCATATGAATTATCACTTTTGGAACTAAAATAAGTGTGTTTAGAGTCATTTTAATGCCTGAAAATTGTCGAAATAGAAGCTTCTAGTAGGAGAAAAAGTCTATAAAAATGGCAATTTTGGTCACATTGAGGCTTTAAAAAGTAGTTATTCAACATGAGGCACAATCCAAATGACATTTTGAATCAATTTTTCTAAAGTCCAAAAAATCCATTTTCTGATGAAAAACGATGACCCGCGACCTGTCGAAATTTCTCCAGGTGGTCAGAAATGGTAATTTTTTAATGTTTTATTTTTTGACTGTAAATGACTATTGCATGTTAATTATCACTTTTGGAACTAAAATAAGTGTGTTTAGAGTCATTTTAATGCCTGAAATTGGTCAAAATAGAAGCTTCTAGTAGGAGAAAAAGTCTGTAAAAATGGCAATATTGGTCACATTGAGGCTTTAAAAAGTAGTTTTTAACATGAGGCACAATCCAAATGACATTTTGAATCAATTTTTCAAAAGCCAAAAAAATCCATTTTCTGATGAAAAACGATGACCTGCGACCTGTCGAAATTTCTCCAGATGGTCAGAAATGGTAATTTTTTAATGGTTCATTTTTTGACTGTAAATGACTATTGCATGTGAATTATCACTTTTGGAACTAAAATAAGTGTGTTTAGAGTCCTTTTAATGCCTGAAATTGTTTGAAATAGAAGCTTCTAGTAGGAGAAAAAGTCTGTAAAAATGGCAATTTTGGTCACATTGAGGCTTTAAAAAGTAGTTATTCAACATGAGGCACAATCCAAATGATATTGTGAATCAATTTTTCTAAAGTCCAAAAAATCAATTTTCTGATGAAAAACGATGACCCGTGACCTGTCGAAATTTCTCCAGATGGTCAGAAATGGTAATTTTTTAATGTTTAATTTTTTGACTGTAAATGACTATCTCATGTGAATTATCACTTGTGGAACTAAAATAAGTGTGTTTAGAGTCGTTTTAATGCCTGAAATTAGTCATAATAGAAGCTTCTGAGAAGGAGAAAAAGTCTGTAAAAATGGCAATTTTGGTCACATTGAGGCTTTAAAAAGTAGTTATTTAACATGAGGCACAATCCAAATGATATTTTGAATCAATTTTTCCAAAGTCGAAAAAATTAATTTTCTGATGAAAAACGATGACCCGTGACCTGTTGAACTTTCTCCAGATGGTCAGAAATGGTAATTTTTTAATGTTTAATTTTTTGACTGTAAATGACTATTGCATGTGAATTATCACTTTTGGAACTAAAATAAGTGTGTTTAGAGTCATTTTAATGCCTGAAATTGGTCGAAATAGAAGCTTCTAGTAGGAGAAAAAGTCTGTAAAAATGGCAATTTTGGTCACATTGAGGCTTTAAAAAGTAGTTATTCAACATGAGGCACAATCCAAATGATATTTTGAATCAATTTTTCTAAAGTCCAAAAAATCCATTTTCTGATGAAAAACCATGACCCGTGACCTGTCGAAATTTCTCCAGATGGTCAGAAATGGACATTTTTTAATGTTTAATTTTTTGACTGTAAATGACTATTGCATATGAATTATCAATTTTGGAACTAAAAGAAGTGTGTTTAGAGTCGTTTTAATGCCTGAAATTGGTCGAAATAGAAGCTTCTAGTAGGAGAAAAAGTGTGTAAAAATGGCAATTTTGGTCACATTGAGGCTTTAAAAAGTAGTTATTCAACATGAGGCAAAATCCAAATGACATTTTGAATCAATTTTTCTAAAGTCCAAAAATCAATTTTCTGATGAAAAACGATGACCCGTGACCTGTTGAACTTTCTCCAGATGGTCAGAAATGGTAATTTTTTAATGTTTTATTTTTTTAATGTAAATGACTATTGCATATGAATTATCACTTTTGGAACTAAAATAAGTGTGTTTAGAGTCATTTTAATGCCTGAAAATGGTCGAAATAGAAGCTTCTAGTAGGAGAAAAAGTCTATAAAAATGGCAATTTTGGTCACATTGAGGCTTTAAAAAGTAGTTATTTAACATGAGGCACAATCCAAATGACATTTTGAATCAATTTTTCTAAAGTCCAAAAAATCCATTTTCTGATGAAAAACGATGACCCGCGACCTGTCGAAATTTCTCCAGGTGGTCAGAAATGGTAATTTTTTAATGTTTTATTTTTTGACTGTAAATGACTATTGCATGTGAATTATCACTTTTGGAACTAAAATAAGTGTGTTTAGAGTCATTTTAATGCCTGAAATTGTTCGAAATAGAAGCTTCTAGTAGGAGAAAAAGTCTATAAAAATGGCAATTTTGGTCACATTGAGGCTTTAAAAAGTAGTTATTCAACATGAGGCACAATCCAAATGACATTTTGAATCAATTTTTCTAAAGTCCAAAAAATCCATTTTCTGATGAAAAACGATGACCCGCGACCTGTCGAAATTTCTCCAGGTGGTCAGAAATGGTAATTTTTTAATGTTTTATTTTTTGACTGTAAATGACTATTGCATGTGAATTATCACTTTTGGAACTAAAATAAGTGTGTTTAGAGTCATTTTAATGCCTGAAAATTGTCGAAATAGAAGCTTCTAGTAGGAGAAAAAGTCTATAAAAATGGCAATTTTGGTCACATTGAGGCTTTAAAAAGTAGTTATTCAACATGAGGCACAATCCAAATGACATTTTGAATCAATTTTTCTAAAGTCCAAAAAATCCATTTTCTGATGAAAAACGATGACCCGCGACCTGTCGAAATTTCTCCAGGTGGTCAGAAATGGTAATTTTTTAATGTTTTATTTTTTGACTGTAAATGACTATTGCATGTTAATTATCACTTTTGGAACTAAAATAAGTGTGTTTAGAGTCATTTTAATGCCTGAAATTGGTCAAAATAGAAGCTTCTAGTAGGAGAAAAAGTCTGTAAAAATGGCAATATTGGTCACATTGAGGCTTTAAAAAGTAGTTTTTAACATGAGGCACAATCCAAATGACATTTTGAATCAATTTTTCAAAAGCCAAAAAAATCCATTTTCTGATGAAAAACGATGACCTGCGACCTGTCGAAATTTCTCCAGATGGTCAGAAATGGTAATTTTTTAATGGTTCATTTTTTGACTGTAAATGACTATTGCATGTGAATTATCACTTTTGGAACTAAAATAAGTGTGTTTAGAGTCCTTTTAATGCCTGAAATTGTTTGAAATAGAAGCTTCTAGTAGGAGAAAAAGTCTGTAAAAATGGCAATTTTGGTCACATTGAGGCTTTAAAAAGTAGTTATTCAACATGAGGCACAATCCAAATGATATTGTGAATCAATTTTTCTAAAGTCCAAAAAATCAATTTTCTGATGAAAAACGATGACCCGTGACCTGTCGAAATTTCTCCAGATGGTCAGAAATGGTAATTTTTTAATGTTTAATTTTTTGACTGTAAATGACTATCTCATGTGAATTATCACTTGTGGAACTAAAATAAGTGTGTTTAGAGTCGTTTTAATGCCTGAAATTAGTCATAATAGAAGCTTCTGAGAAGGAGAAAAAGTCTGTAAAAATGGCAATTTTGGTCACATTGAGGCTTTAAAAAGTAGTTATTTAACATGAGGCACAATCCAAATGATATTTTGAATCAATTTTTCCAAAGTCGAAAAAATTAATTTTCTGATGAAAAACGATGACCCGTGACCTGTTGAACTTTCTCCAGATGGTCAGAAATGGTAATTTTTTAATGTTTAATTTTTTGACTGTAAATGACTATTGCATGTGAATTATCACTTTTGGAACTAAAATAAGTGTGTTTAGAGTCATTTTAATGCCTGAAATTGGTCGAAATAGAAGCTTCTAGTAGGAGAAAAAGTCTGTAAAAATGGCAATTTTGGTCACATTGAGGCTTTAAAAAGTAGTTATTCAACATGAGGCACAATCCAAATGATATTTTGAATCAATTTTTCTAAAGTCCAAAAAATCCATTTTCTGATGAAAAACCATGACCCGTGACCTGTCGAAATTTCTCCAGATGGTCAGAAATGGACATTTTTTAATGTTTAATTTTTTGACTGTAAATGACTATTGCATATGAATTATCAATTTTGGAACTAAAAGAAGTGTGTTTAGAGTCGTTTTAATGCCTGAAATTGGTCGAAATAGAAGCTTCTAGTAGGAGAAAAAGTGTGTAAAAATGGCAATTTTGGTCACATTGAGGCTTTAAAAAGTAGTTATTCAACATGAGGCAAAATCCAAATGACATTTTGAATCAATTTTTCTAAAGTCCAAAAATCAATTTTCTGATGAAAAACGATGACCCGTGACCTGTTGAACTTTCTCCAGATGGTCAGAAATGGTAATTTTTTAATGTTTTATTTTTTTAATGTAAATGACTATTGCATATGAATTATCACTTTTGGAACTAAAATAAGTGTGTTTAGAGTCATTTTAATGCCTGAAAATGGTCGAAATAGAAGCTTCTAGTAGGAGAAAAAGTCTATAAAAATGGCAATTTTGGTCACATTGAGGCTTTAAAAAGTAGTTATTTAACATGAGGCACAATCCAAATGACATTTTGAATCAATTTTTCTAAAGTCCAAAAAATCCATTTTCTGATGAAAAACGATGACCCGCGACCTGTCGAAATTTCTCCAGGTGGTCAGAAATGGTAATTTTTTAATGTTTTATTTTTTGACTGTAAATGACTATTGCATGTGAATTATCACTTTTGGAACTAAAATAAGTGTGTTTAGAGTCATTTTAATGCCTGAAATTGTTCGAAATAGAAGCTTCTAGTAGGAGAAAAAGTCTGCAAAAATGGCAATTTTGGTCACATTGAGGCTTTCAAAAGTAGTTATTCAACATGAGGCACAATCCAAATGATATTTTGAATCAATTTTTGTAAAGTCCAAAAAATCCATTTTCTGATGAAAAACGATGACCCGTGACCTGTCGAAATTTCTCCAGATGGTCAGAAATGGTAATTTTTTAATGTTTAATTTTTTGACTGTAAATGACTATTGCATGTTAATTATCACTTTCGGAACTAAAATAAGTGTGTTTAGAGTCATTTTAATGCCTGAAATTGGTCAAAATAGAAGCTTCTAGTAGGAGAAAAAGTCTGTAAAAATGGCAATATTGGTCACATTGAGGCTTAAAAAAGTAGTTTTTAACATGAGGCACAATCCAAATGACATTTTGAATCAATTTTTCAAAAGCCAAAAAAATCCATTTTCTGATGAAAAACGATGACCTGCGACCTGTCGAAATTTCTCCAGATGGTCAGAAATGGTAATTTTTTAATGGTTCATTTTTTGACTGTAAATGACTATTGCATGTGAATTATCACTTTTGGAACTAAAATAAGTGTGTTTAGAGTCCTTTTAATGCCTAAAATTGTTTGAAATAGAAGCTTCTAGTAGGAGAAAAAGTCTGTAAAAATGGCAATTTTGGTCACATTGAGGCTTTAAAAAGTAGTTATTCAACATGAGGCACAATCCAAATGATATTGTGAATCAATTTTTCTAAAGTCCAAAAAATCAATTTTCTGATGAAAAACGATGACCAGTGACCTGTCGAAATTTCTCCAGATGGTCAGAAATGGTAATTTTTTAATGTTTAATTTTTTGACTGTAAATGACTATCTCATGTGAATTATCACTTGTGGAACTAAAATAAGTGTGTTTAGAGTTGTTTTAATGCCTGAAATTAGTCATAATAGAAGCTTCTGAGAAGGAGAAAAAGTCTGTAAAAATGGCAATTTTGGTCACATTGAGGCTTTAAAAAGTAGTTATTTAACATGAGGCACAATCCAAATGATATTTTGAATCAATTTTTCTAAAGTCGAAAAAATTAATTTTCTGATGAAAAACGATGACCCGTGACCTGTTGAACTTTCTCCAGATGGTCAGAAATGGTAATTTTTTAATGTTTTATTTTTTGAATGTAAATGACTATTGCATATGAATTATCACTTTTGGAACTAAAATAAGTGTGTTTAGAGTCATTTTAATGCCTGAAAATGGTCGAAATAGAAGCTTCTAGTAGGAGAAAAAGTCTATAAAAATGGCAATTTTGGTCACATTGAGGCTTTAAAAAGTAGTTATTCAACATGAGGCACAATCCAAATGACATTTTGAATCAATTTTTCTAAAGTCCAAAAAATCCATTTTCTGATGAAAAACGATGACCCGCGACCTGTCGAAATTTCTCCAGGTTGTCAGAAATGGTAATTTTTTAATGTTTTATTTTTTGACTGTAAATGACTATTGCATGTGAATTATCACTTTTGGAACTAAAATAAGTGTGTTTAGAGTCATTTTAATGCCTGAAATTGTTCGAAATAGAAGCTTCTAGTAGGAGAAAAAGTCTGTAAAAATGGCAATTTTGATCACATTGAGGCTTTCAAAAGTAGTTATTCAACATGAGGCACAATCCAAATGATATTTTGAATCAATTTTTATAAAGTCCAAAAAATCCATTTTCTGATGAAAAACAATGACCCGTGACCTGTCGAAATTTCTCCAGATGGTCAGAAATGGTAATTTTTTAATGTTTAATTTTTTGACTGTAAATGACTATTGCATGTTAATTATCACTTTTGGAACTAAAATAAGTGTGTTTAGAGTCATTTTAATGCCTGAAATTGGTCAAAATAGAAGCTTCTAGTAGGAGAAAAAGTCTGTAAAAATGGCAATATTGGTCACATTGAGGCTTTAAAAAGTAGTTTTTAACATGAGGCACAATCCAAATGACATTTTGAATCAATTTTTCAAAAGCCAAAAAAATCCATTTTCTGATGAAAAACGATGACCTGCGACCTGTCGAAATTTCTCCAGATGGTCAGAAATGGTAAGTTTTTTAATGGTTCATTTTTTGACTGTAAATGACTATTGCATGTGAATTATCACTTTTGGAACTAAAATAAGTGTGTTTAGAGTCCTTTTAATGCCTGAAATTGTTTGAAATAGAAGCTTCTAGTAGGAGAAAAAGTCTGTAAAAATGGCAATTTTGGTCACATTGAGGCTTTAAAAAGTAGTTATTCAACATGAGGCACAATCCAAATGATATTTTGAATCAATTTTTCTAAAGTCCAAAAAATCCATTTTCTGATGAAAAACGATGACCCGTGACCTGTCGAAATTTCTCCAGATGGTCAGAAATGGTAAGTTTTTTAATGTTTAATTTTTTGACTGTAAATGACTATCTCATGTGAATTATCACTTGTGGAACTAAAATAAGTGTGTTTAGAGTTGTTTTAATGCCTGAAATTAGTCATAATAGAAGCTTCTGAGAAGGAGAAAAAGTCTGTAAAAATGGCAATTTTGGTCACATTGAGGCTTTAAAAAGTAGTTATTTAACATGAGGCACAATCCAAATGATATTTTGAATCAATTTTTCTAAAGTCGAAAAAATTAATTTTCTGATGAAAAACGATGACCTGTGACCTGTTGAACTTTCTCCAGATGGTCAGAAATGGTAATTTTTTAATGTTTTATTTTTTGAATGTAAATGACTATTGCATATGAATTATCACTTTTGGAACTAAAATAAGTGTGTTTAGAGTCATTTTAATGCCTGAAAATGGTCGAAATAGAAGCTTCTAGTAGGAGAAAAAGTCTATAAAAATGGCAATTTTGGTCACATTGAGGCTTTAAAAAGTAGTTATTCAACATGAGGCACAATCCAAATGACATTTTGAATCAATTTTTCTAAAGTCCAAAAAATCCATTTTCTGATGAAAAACGATGACCCGCTACCTGTCGAAATTTCTCCAGGTGGTCAGAAATGGTAATTTTTTAATGTTTTATTTTTTGACTGTAAATGACTATTGCATGTTAATTATCACTTTTGGAACTAAAATAAGTGTGTTTAGAGTCATTTTAATGCCTGAAATTGGTCAAAATAGAAGCTTCTAGTAGGAGAAAAAGTCTGTAAAAATGGCAATATTGGTCACATTGAGGCTTTAAAAAGTAGTTTTTAACATGAGGCACAATCCAAATGACATTTTGAATCAATTTTTCAAAAGCCAAAAAAATCCATTTTCTGATGAAAAACGATGACCTGCGACCTGTCGAAATTTCTCCAGATGGTCAGAAATGGTAATTTTTTAATGGTTCATTTTTTGACTGTAAATGACTATTGCATGTGAATTATCACTTTTGGAACTAAAATAAGTGTGTTTAGAGTCCTTTTAATGCCTGAAATTGTTTGAAATAGAAGCTTCTAGTAGGAGAAAAAGTCTGTAAAAATGGCAATTTTGGTCACATTGAGGCTTTAAAAAGTAGTTATTCAACATGAGGCACAATCCAAATGATATTGTGAATCAATTTTTCTAAAGTCCAAAAAATCAATTTTCTGATGAAAAACGATGACCCGTGACCTGTCGAAATTTCTCCAGATGGTCAGAAATGGTAATTTTTTAATGTTTAATTTTTTGACTGTAAATGACTATCTCATGTGAATTATCACTTGTGGAACTAAAATAAGTGTGTTTAGAGTCGTTTTAATGCCTGAAATTAGTCATAATAGAAGCTTCTGAGAAGGAGAAAAAGTCTGTAAAAATGCCATTTTGGTCACATTGAGGCTTTAAAAAGTAGTTATTTAACATGAGGCACAATCCAAATGATATTTTGAATCAATTTTTCTAAAGTCGAAAAAATTAATTTTCTGATGAAAAACGATGACCCGTGACCTGTTGAACTTTCTCCAGATGGTCAGAAATGGTAATTTTTTAATGTTTAATTTTTTGACTGTAAATGACTATTGCATGTGAATTATCACTTTTGGAACTAAAATAAGTGTGTTTAGAGTCATTTTAATGCCTGAAATTGGTCGAAATAGAAGCTTCTAGTAGGAGAAAAAGTCTGTAAAAATGGCAATTTTGGTCACATTGAGGCTTTAAAAAGTAGTTATTCAACATGAGGCACAATCCAAATGATATTTTGAATCAATTTTTCTAAAGTCCAAAAAATCCATTTTCTGATGAAAAACCATGACCCGTGACCTGTCGAAATTTCTCCAGATGGTCAGAAATGGACATTTTTTAATGTTTAATTTTTTGACTGTAAATAACTATTGCATATGAATTATCAATTTTGGAACTAAAAGAAGTGTGTTTAGAGTCGTTTTAATGCCTGAAATTGGTCGAAATAGAAGCTTCTAGTAGGAGAAAAAGTGTGTAAAAATGGCAATTTTGGTCACATTGAGGCTTTAAAAAGTAGTTATTCAACATGAGGCAAAATCCAAATGACATTTTGAATCAATTTTTCTAAAGTCCAAAAATCAATTTTCTGATGAAAAACGATGACCCGTGACCTGTTGAACTTTCTCCAGATGGTCAGAAATGGTAATTTTTTAATGTTTTATTTTTTTAATGTAAATGACTATTGCATATGAATTATCACTTTTGGAACTAAAATAAGTGTGTTTAGAGTCATTTTAATGCCTGAAAATGGTCGAAATAGAAGCTTCTAGTAGGAGAAAAAGTCTATAAAAATGGCAATTTTGGTCACATTGAGGCTTTAAAAAGTAGTTATTCAACATGAGGCACAATCCAAATGACATTTTCAATCAATTTTTCTAAAGTCCAAAAAATCCATTTTCTGATGAAAAACGATGACCCGCGACCTGTCGAAATTTCTCCAGGTGGTCAGAAATGGTAATTTTTTAATGTTTTATTTTTTGACTGTAAATGACTATTGCATGTGAATTATCACTTTTGGAACTAAAATAAGTGTGTTTAGAGTCATTTTAATGCCTGAAATTGTTCGAAATAGAAGCTTCTAGTAGGAGAAAAAGTCTGCAAAAATGGCAATTTTGGTCACATTGAGGCTTTCAAAAGTAGTTATTCAACATGAGGCACAATCCAAATGATATTTTGAATCAATTTTTGTAAAGTCCAAAAAATCCATTTTCTGATGAAAAACGATGACCCATGACCTGTCGAAATTTCTCCAGATGGTCAGAAATGGTAATTTTTTAATGTTTAATTTTTTGACTGTAAATGACTATTGCATGTTAATTATCACTTTCGGAACTAAAATAAGTGTGTTTAGAGTCATTTTAATGCCTGAAATTGGTCAAAATAGAAGCTTCTAGTAGGAGAAAAAGTCTGTAAAAATGGCAATATTGGTCACATTGAGGCTTAAAAAAGTAGTTTTTAACATGAGGCACAATCCAAATGACATTTTGAATCAATTTTTCAAAAGCCAAAAAAATCAATTTTCTGATGAAAAACGATGACCTGCGACCTGTCGAAATTTCTCCAGATGGTCAGAAATGGTAATTTTTTAATGGTTCATTTTTTGACTGTAAATGACTATTGCATGTGAATTATCACTTTTGGAACTAAAATAAGTGTGTTTAGAGTCCTTTTAATGCCTAAAATTGTATGAAATAGAAGCTTCTAGTAGGAGAAAAAGTCTGTAAAAATGGCAATTTTGGTCACATTGAGGCTTTAAAAAGTAGTTATTCAACATGAGGCACAATCCAAATGATATTGTGAATCAATTTTTCTAAAGTCCAAAAAATCAATTTTCTGATGAAAAACGATGACCAGTGACCTGTCGAAATTTCTCCAGATGGTCAGAAATGGTAATATTTTAATGTTTAATTTTTTGACTGTAAATGACTATCTCATGTGAATTATCACTTGTGGAACTAAAATAAGTGTGTTTAGAGTTGTTTTAATGCCTGAAATTAGTCATAATAGAAGCTTCTGAGAAGGAGAAAAAGTCTGTAAAAATGGCAATTTTGGTCACATTGAGGCTTTAAAAAGTAGTTATTTAACATGAGGCACAATCCAAATGATATTTTTAATCAATTTTTCTAAAGTCGAAAAAATTAATTTTCTGATGAAAAACGATGACCCGTGACCTGTTGAACTTTCTCCAGATGGTCAGAAATGGTAATTTTTTAATGTTTTATTTTTTGAATGTAAATGACTGTTGCATATGAATTATCACTTTTGGAACTAAAATAAGTGTGTTTAGAGTCATTTTAATGCCTGAAAATGGTCGAAATAGAAGCTTCTAGTAGGAGAAAAAGTCTATAAAAATGGCAATTTTGGTCACATTGAGGCTTTAAAAAGTAGTTATTCAACATGAGGCACAATCCAAATGACATTTTGAATCAATTTTTCTAAAGTCCAAAAAATCCATTTTCTGATGAAAAACGATGACCCGCGACCTGTCGAAATTTCTCCAGGTGGTCAGAAATGGTAATTTTTTAATGTTTTATTTTTTGACTGTAAATGACTATTGCATGTGAATTATCACTTTTGGAACTAAAATAAGTGTGTTTAGAGTCATTTTAATGCCTGAAATTGTTCGAAATAGAAGCTTCTAGTAGGAGAAAAAGTCTGTAAAAATGGCAATTTTGGTCACATTGAGGCTTTCAAAAGTAGTTATTCAACATGAGGCACAATCCAAATGATATTTTGAATCAATTTTTATAAAGTCCAAAAAATCCATTTTCTGATGAAAAACGATGACCTACGACCTGTCGAAATTTCTCCAGATGGTCAGAAATGGTAATTTTTTAATGGTTCATTTTTTGACTGTAAATGACTATTGCATGTGAATTATCACTTTTGGAACTAAAATAAGTGTGTTTAGAGTCCTTTTAATGCCTGAAATTGTTTGAAATAGAAGCTTCTAGTAGGAGAAAAAGTCTGTAAAAATGGCAATTTTGGTCACATTGAGGCTTTAAAAAGTAGTTATTCAACATGAGGCACAATCCAAATGATATTGTGAATCAATTTTTCTAAAGTCCAAAAAATCAATTTTCTGATGAAAAACGATGACCCGTGACCTGTCGAAATTTCTCCAGATGGTCAGAAATGGTAATTTTTTAATGTTTAATTTTTTGACTGTAAATGACTATCTCATGTGAATTATCACTTGTGGAACTAAAATAAGTGTGTTTAGAGTCGTTTTAATGCCTGAAATTAGTCATAATAGAAGCTTCTGAGAAGGAGAAAAAGTCTGTAAAAATGGCAATTTTGGTCACATTGAGGCTTTAAAAAGTAGTTATTTAACATGAGGCACAATCCAAATGATATTTTGAATCAATTTTTCTAAAGTCGAAAAAATTAATTTTCTGATGAAAAACGATGACCCGTGACCTGTTGAACTTTCTCCAGATGGTCAGAAATGGTAATTTTTTAATGTTTAATTTTTTGACTGTAAATGACTATTGCATGTGAATTATCACTTTTGGAACTAAAATAAGTGTGTTTAGAGTCATTTTAATGCCTGAAATTGGTCGAAATAGAAGCTTCTAGTAGGAGAAAAAGTCTGTAAAAATGGCAATTTTGGTCACATTGAGGCTTTAAAAAGTAGTTATTCAACATGAGGCACAATCCAAATGATATTTTGAATCAATTTTTCTAAAGTCCAAAAAATCCATTTTCTGATGAAAAACCATGACCCGTGACCTGTCGAAATTTCTCCAGATGGTCAGAAATGGACATTTTTTAATGTTTAATTTTTTGACTGTAAATGACTATTGCATGTGAATTATCACTTGTGGAACTAAAATAAGTGTGTTTAGAGTCGTTTTAATGCCTGAAATTAGTCATAATAGAAGCTTCTGAGAAGAAGAAAAAGTCTGTAAAAATGGCAATTTTGGTCACATTGAGGCTTTAAAAAGTAGTTATTCAACATGAGGCACAATCCAAATGATATTTTGAATCAATTTTTCTAAACTCGAAAAAATTAATTTTCTGATGAAAAACGATGACCTGTGACCTGTTGAACTTTCTCCAGATGGTCAGAAATGGTAATTTTTTAATGTTTAATTTTTTGACTGTAAATGACTATTGCATGTGAATTATCACTTGTGGAACTAAAATAAGTATGTTTAGAGTCATTTTAATGCCTGAAGTTGGTCAAAATAGAAGCTTCTAGTAGGAGAAAAAGTCTGTAAAAATGGCAATTTTGGTCACATCGAGGCTTTAAAAAGTAGTTATTCAACATGAGGCACAATTCAAATGACATTTTTAATCAATTTGTCTAAAGTCCAAAAATCAATTTTCTGATGAAAAACGATGACCCGTGACCTGTTGAAATTTCTCCAGATGGTCAGAAATGGTCATTTTTTAATGGTTCATTTTTTGACTGTAAATGACTATTGCATGTGAATTATCACTTTTGGAACTAAAATAAGTGTGTTTAGAGTCCTTTTAATGCCTGAAATTGTTTGAAATAGAAGCTTCTAGTAGGAGAAAAAGTCTGTAAAAATGGCAATTTTGGTCACATCGAGGCTTTAAAAAGTAGTTATTCAACATGAGGCACAATTCAAATGACATTTTTAATCAATTTGTCTAAAGTCCAAAAAATCCATTTTCTGATGAAAAACAATGACCAGTGACCTGTCGAAATTTCTCCAGATGGTCAGAAATGGTAACTTTTTAATGTTTAATTTTTTGACTGTAAATGACTATCTCATGTGAATTATCACTTGTGGAACTAAAATAAGTGTATTTAGAGTCGTTTTAATGCCTGAAATTAGTCATAATAGAAGCTTCTGAGAAGGAGAAAAAGTCTGTAAAAATGGCAATTTTGGTCACATTGAGGCTTTAAAAAGTAGTTATTTAACATGAGGCACAATCCAAATGATATTTTGAATCAATTTTTCTAAAGTCGATAAAAGTAATTTTCTGATGAAAAACGATGACCCGTGACCTGTTGAACTTTCTCCAGATGGTCAGAAATAGTAATTTTTTAATGTTTAATTTTTTGACTGTAAATGACTATTGCATGTGAATTATCACTTTTGGAACTAAAATAAGTGTGTTTAGAGTCATTTTAATGCCTGAAATTGGTCGAAATAAAAGCTTCTAATAGAAAAAGTCTGGAAAAATTGCAATTTTGGTCACATTGAGGCTTTAAAAAGTAGTTATTCAACATGAGGCACAATCCAAATGATATTTTGAATCAATTTTTGTAAAGTCCAAAAAATCCATTTTCTGATGAAAAACGATGACCCGTGACCTGTCGAAATTTCTCCAGATGGTCAGAAATGGTAATTTTTTAATGTTTTATTTTTTGACTGTAAATGACTATTGCATGTGAATTATCACTTTTGGAACTAAAATAAGTGTGTTTAGAGTCATTTTAATGCCTGAAATTGTTCGAAATAGAAGCTTCTAGTAGGAGAAAAAGTCTGCAAAAATGGCAATTTTGGTCACATTGAGGCTTTAAAAAATAGTTATTCAACATGAGGCACAATCCAAATGACATTTTGAATCAATTTTTCTACTGTCCAAAAAATAAAATTTTCTGATGAAAAACGATGATCCTTGACCTGTCGAACTTTCTCCAGATGGTCAGAAATGATAATTTTTTAATGTTTAATTTTTTTACTGTAAATGACTATCGCATGTGAATTATCACTTTTGGAACTAAAATAAGTGTGTTTAGAGTTGTTTTAATGCCTGAAATTGGTCGAAGTGGAAGCTTCTAGTAGGAGAAAAAGTCTGTAAAAATTGCAATTTTGGTCACATTGAGGCTTTAAAAAGTAGTTATTCAACATGAGGCACAATCCAAATGACATTTTGAATCAATTTTTCTAAAGTCCAAAAAATCCATTTTCTGATGAAAAACGATGACCAGTGACCTGTCGAACTTTCTCCAGATGGTCAGAAATGGCAATTTTTTAATATTTAATTTTTTGACTGTAAATGACTATTGCATGTGAATTATCACTTTTGGAACTAAAATAAATGTGTTTAGAGTCGTTTTAATGCCTGAAATTAGTCATAATAGAAGCTTCTAAGAAGGAGAAAAAGTCTGTAAAAATGGCAATTTTGGTCACATTGAGGTTTTAAAAAGTAGTTATTTAACATGAGGCACAATCCAAATGATATTTTGAATCAATTTTTCTAAAGTCGAAAAAATTAATTTTATGATGAAAAACGATGACCCGTGACCTGTTGAACTTTCTCCAGATGGTCAGAAATTGTAATTTTTTAATGTTTAATTTTTTGACTGTAAATGACTATTGCATGTGAATTATCACTTTTGGAACTAAAATAAGTGTGTTTAGAGTCATTTTAATGCCTGAAATTGGTCGAAATAGAAGCTTCTAGTAGGAGAAAAAGTCTGTAAAAATGGCAATTTTGGTCACATTGAGGCTTTAAAAAGTAGTTATTCAACATGAGGCACAATCCAAATGATATTTTGAATCAATTTTTCTAAAGTCCCAAAAATCCATTTTCTGATGAAAAACGATGACCCGTGACCTGTCGAAATTTCTCCAGATGGTCAGAAATGGAAATTTTTTAATGTTTAATTTTTTGACTGTAAATGACTATCGCATGTGAATTATCACTTGTGGAACTAAAATAAGTGTGTTTAGAGTCGTTTTAATGCCTGAAATTAGTCATAATAGAAGCTTCTGAGAAGGAGAAAAAGTCTGTAAAAATGGCAATTTTGGTCACATTGAGGCTTTAAAAAGTAGTTATTCAACATGAGGCACAATCCAAATGATATTTTGAATCAATTTTTCTAAAGTCGAAAAAATTAATTTTCTGATGAAAAACGATGACCTGTGACCTGTTGAACTTTCTCCAGATGGTCAAAAATGGTAATTTTTTAATGTTTAATTTTTTGACTGTAAATGACTATTGCATGTGAATTATCACTTTTGGAACTAAAATAAGTGTGTTTAGAGTCATTTTAATGCCTGAAATTGGTCGAAATAGAAGCTTCTAGTAGGAGAAAAAGTCTGTAAAAATGGCAATTTTGGTCACATTGAGGCTTTAAAAAGTAGTTATTCAACATGAGGCACAATCCAAATGACATTTTGAATCAATTTTTCTAAAGTCCAAAAAATCCATTTGCTGATGAAAAACGATGACCCGCGACCTGTCGAAATTTCTCCAGATTGTCAGAAATGGTAATTTTTTAATGTTTAATTTTTTGACTGTAAATGACTATTGCATGTGAATTATCACTTGTGGAACTAAAATAAGTGTGTTTAGAGTCATTTTAATGCCTGAAGTTGGTCAAAATAGAAGCTTCTAGTAGGAGAAAAAGTCTGTAAAAATGGCAATTTTGGTCACATCGAGGCTTTAAAAAGTAGTTATTCAACATGAGGCACAATTCAAATGACATTTTTAATCAATTTGTCTAAAGTCCAAAAATCAATTTTCTGATGAAAAACGATGACCCGTGACCTGTTAAACTTTCTCCAGATGGTCAGAAATGGTAATTTTTTAATGGTTCATTTTTTGACTGTAAATGACTATTGCATGTGAATTATCACTTTTGGAACTAAAATAAGTGTGTTTAGAGTCCTTTTAATGCCTGAAATTGTTTGAAATAGAAGCTTCTAGTAGGAGAAAAAGTCTGTAAAAATGGCAATTTTGGTCACATTGAGGCTTTAAAAAGTAGTTATTCAACATGAGGCACAATTCAAATGACATTTTTAATCAATTATTCTAAAGTCCAAAAATCAATTTTCTGATGAAAAACGATGACCCGTGACCTGTTGAACTTTCTCCAGATGGTCAGAAATGGTAATTTTTTAATGTTTAATTTTTTGACTGTAAATGACTATTGCATATGAATTATCAATTTTGGAACTAAAAGAAGTGTGTTTAGAGTCATTTTAATGCCTGAAATTGGTCGAAATAGAAGCTTCTAGTAGGAGAAAAAGTCTTTAAAAATGGCAATTTTGGTCACATTGAGGCTTTAAAAAGTAGTTATTCAACATGAGGCACAATCCAAATGATATTTTGAATCAATTTTTCTAAAGTCCAAAAAATCCATTTTCTGATGAAAAACCATGACCCGTGACCTGTCGAAATTTCTCCAGATGGTCAGAAATGGACATTTTTTAATGTTTAATTTTTTGACTGTAAATGACTATTGCATATGAATTATCAATTTTGGAACTAAAAGAAGTGTGTTTAGAGTCGTTTTAATGCCTGAAATTGGTCGAAATAGAAGCTTCTAGTAGGAGAAAAAGTGTGTAAAAATGGCAATTTTGGTCACATTGAGGCTTTAAAAAGTAGTTATTCAACATGAGGCAAAATCCAAATGACATTTTGAATCAATTTTTCTAAAGTCCAAAAACCAATTTTCTGATGAAAAACGATGACCCGTGACCTGTTGAACTTTCTCCAGATGGTCAGAAATGGTAATTTTTTAATGTTTTATTTTTTTAATGTAAATGACTATTGCATATGAATTATCACTTTTGGAACTAAAATAAGTGTGTTTAGAGTCATTTTAATGCCTGAAAATGGTCGAAATAGAAGCTTCTAGTAGGAGAAAAAGTCTATAAAAATGGCAATTTTGGTCACATTGAGGCTTTAAAAAGTAGTTATTCAACATGAGGCACAATCCAAATGACATTTTGAATCAATTTTACTAAAGTCCAAAAAATCCATTTTCTGATGAAAAACGATGACCCGCGACCTGTCGAAATTTCTCCAGGTGGTCAGAAATGGTAATTTTTTAATGTTTTATTTTTTGACTGTAAATGACTATTGCATGTGAATTATCACTTTTGGAACTAAAATAAGTGTGTTTAGAGTCATTTTAATGCCTGAAATTGTTCGAAATAGAAGCTTCTAGTAGGAGAAAAAGTCTGCAAAAATGGCAATTTTGGTCACATTGAGGCTTTCAAAAGTAGTTATTCAACATGAGGCACAATCCAAATGATATTTTGAATCAATTTTTGTAAAGTCCAAAAAATCCATTTTCTGATGAAAAACGATGACCCGTGACCTGTCGAAATTTCTCCAGATGGTCAGAAATGGTAATTTTTTAATGTTTAATTTTTTGACTGTAAATGACTATTGCATGTTAATTATCACTTTCGGAACTAAAATAAGTGTGTTTAGAGTCATTTTAATGCCTGAAATTGGTCAAAATAGAAGCTTCTAGTAGGAGAAAAAGTCTGTAAAAATGGCAATATTGGTCACATTGAGGCTTAAAAAAGTAGTTTTTAACATGAGGCACAATCCAAATGACATTTTGAATCAATTTTTCAAAAGCCAAAAAAATCCATTTTCTGATGAAAAACGATGACCTGCGACCTGTCGAAATTTCTCCAGATGGTCAGAAATGGTAATTTTTTAATGGTTCATTTTTTGACTGTAAATGACTATTGCATGTGAATTATCACTTTTGGAACTAAAATAAGTGTGTTTAGAGTCCTTTTAATGCCTAAAATTGTTTGAAATAGAAGCTTCTAGTAGGAGAAAAAGTCTGTAAAAATGGCAATTTTGGTCACATTGAGGCTTTAAAAAGTAGTTATTCAACATGAGGCACAATCCAAATGATATTGTGAATCAATTTTTCTAAAGTCCAAAAAATCAATTTTCTGATGAAAAACGATGACCAGTGACCTGTCGAAATTTCTCCAGATGGTCAGAAATGGTAATTTTTTAATGTTTAATTTTTTGACTGTAAATGACTATCTCATGTGAATTATCACTTGTGGAACTAAAATAAGTGTGTTTAGAGTTGTTTTAATGCCTGAAATTAGTCATAATAGAAGCTTCTGAGAAGGAGAAAAAGTCTGTAAAAATGGCAATTTTGGTCACATTGAGGCTTTAAAAAGTAGTTATTTAACATGAGGCACAATCCAAATGATATTTTGAATCAATTTTTCTAAAGTCGAAAAAATTAATTTTCTGATGAAAAACGATGACCCGTGACCTGTTGAACTTTCTCCAGATGGTCAGAAATGGTAATTTTTTAATGTTTTATTTTTTGAATGTAAATGACTATTGCATATGAATTATCACTTTTGGAACTAAAATAAGTGTGTTTAGAGTCATTTTAATGCCTGAAAATGGTCGAAATAGAAGCTTCTAGTAGGAGAAAAAGTCTATAAAAATGGCAATTTTGGTCACATTGAGGCTTTAAAAAGTAGTTATTCAACATGAGGCACAATCCAAATGACATTTTGAATCAATTTTTCTAAAGTCCAAAAAATCCATTTTCTGATGAAAAACGATGACCCGCGACCTGTCGAAATTTCTCCAGGTGGTCAGAAATGGTAATTTTTTAATGTTTTATTTTTTGACTGTAAATGACTATTGCATGTGAATTATCACTTTTGGAACTAAAATAAGTGTGTTTAGAGTCATTTTAATGCCTGAAATTGTTCGAAATAGAAGCTTCTAGTAGGAGAAAAAGTCTGTAAAAATGGCAATTTTGGTCACATTGAGGCTTTCAAAAGTAGTTATTCAACATGAGGCACAATCCAAATGATATTTTGAATCAATTTTTATAAAGTCCAAAAAATCCATTTTCTGATGAAAAACAATGACCCGTGACCTGTCGAAATTTCTCCAGATGGTCAGAAATGGTAATTTTTTAATGTTTAATTTTTTGACTGTAAATGACTATTGCATGTTAATTATCACTTTTGGAACTAAAATAAGTGTGTTTAGAGTCATTTTAATGCCTGAAATTGGTCAAAATAGAAGCTTCTAGTAGGAGAAAAAGTCTGTAAAAATGGCAATATTGGTCACATTGAGGCTTTAAAAAGTAGTTTTTAACATGAGGCACAATCCAAATGACATTTTGAATCAATTTTTCAAAAGCCAAAAAAATCCATTTTCTGATGAAAAACGATGACCTGCGACCTGTCGAAATTTCTCCAGATGGTCAGAAATGGTAATTTTTTAATGGTTCATTTTTTGACTGTAAATGACTATTGCATGTGAATTATCACTTTTGGAACTAAAATAAGTGTGTTTAGAGTCCTTTTAATGCCTGAAATTGTTTGAAATAGAAGCTTCTAGTAGGAGAAAAAGTCTGTAAAAATGGCAATTTTGGTCACATTGAGGCTTTAAAAAGTAGTTATTCAACATGAGGCACAATCCAAATGATATTTTGAATCAATTTTTCTAAAGTCCAAAAAATCCATTTTCTGATGAAAAACGATGACCCGTGACCTGTCGAAATTTCTCCAGATGGTCAGAAATGGTAAGTTTTTTAATGTTTAATTTTTTGACTGTAAATGACTATCTCATGTGAATTATCACTTGTGGAACTAAAATAAGTGTGTTTAGAGTTGTTTTAATGCCTGAAATTAGTCATAATAGAAGCTTCTGAGAAGGAGAAAAAGTCTGTAAAAATGGCAATTTTGGTCACATTGAGGCTTTAAAAAGTAGTTATTTAACATGAGGCACAATCCAAATGATATTTTGAATCAATTTTTCTAAAGTCGAAAAAATTAATTTTCTGATGAAAAACGATGACCTGTGACCTGTTGAACTTTCTCCAGATGGTCAGAAATGGTAATTTTTTAATGTTTTATTTTTTGAATGTAAATGACTATTGCATATGAATTATCACTTTTGGAACTAAAATAAGTGTGTTTAGAGTCATTTTAATGCCTGAAAATGGTCGAAATAGAAGCTTCTAGTAGGAGAAAAAGTCTATAAAAAGGGCAATTTTGGTCACATTGAGGCTTTAAAAAGTAGTTATTCAACATGAGGCACAATCCAAATGACATTTTGAATCAATTTTTCTAAAGTCCAAAAAATCCATTTTCTGATGAAAAACGATGACCCGCGACCTGTCGAAATTTCTCCAGGTGGTCAGAAATGGTAATTTTTTAATGTTTTATTTTTTGACTGTAAATGACTATTGCATGTTAATTATCACTTTTGGAACTAAAATAAGTGTGTTTAGAGTCATTTTAATGCCTGAAATTGGTCAAAATAGAAGCTTCTAGTAGGAGAAAAAGTCTGTAAAAATGGCAATATTGGTCACATTGAGGCTTTAAAAAGTAGTTTTTAA
Organism: Triturus cristatus; assembly: GCF_964204655.1. Classification (NCBI taxonomy): domain Eukaryota; kingdom Metazoa; phylum Chordata; class Amphibia; order Caudata; family Salamandridae; genus Triturus; species Triturus cristatus. The sequence continues at coordinate 137,464,078 of NC_140588.1, forward strand.
CATGAGGCACAATCCAAATGACATTTTGAATCAATTTTTCAAAAGCCAAAAAAATCCATTTTCTGATGAAAAACGATGACCTGCGACCTGTCGAAATTTCTCCAGATGGTCAGAAATGGTAATTTTTTAATGGTTCATTTTTTGACTGTAAATGACTATTGCATGTGAATTATCACTTTTGGAACTAAAATAAGTGTGTTTAGAGTCCTTTTAATGCCTGAAATTGTTTGAAATAGAAGCTTCTAGTAGGAGAAAAAGTCTGTAAAAATGGCAATTTTTGTCACATTGAGGCTTTAAAAAGTAGTTATTCAACATGAGGCACAATCCAAATGATATTGTGAATCAATTTTTCTAAAGTCCAAAAAATCAATTTTCTGATGAAAAACGATGACCCGTGACCTGTCGAAATTTCTCCAGATGGTCAGAAATGGTAATTTTTTAATGTTTAATTTTTTGACTGTAAATGACTATCTCATGTGAATTATCACTTGTGGAACTAAAATAAGTGTGTTTAGAGTCGTTTTAATGCCTGAAATTAGTCATAATAGAAGCTTCTGAGAAGGAGAAAAAGTCTGTAAAAATGGCAATTTTGGTCACATTGAGGCTTTAAAAAGTAGTTATTTAACATGAGGCACAATCCAAATGATATTTTGAATCAATTTTTCTAAAGTTGAAAAAATTAATTTTCTGATGAAAAACGATGACCCGTGACCTGTTGAACTTTCTCCAGATGGTCAGAAATGGTAATTTTTTAATGTTTAATTTTTTGACTGTAAATGACTATTGCATGTGAATTATCACTTTTGGAACTAAAATAAGTGTGTTTAGAGTCATTTTAATGCCTGAAATTGGTCGAAATAGAAGCTTCTAGTAGGAGAAAAAGTCTGTAAAAATGGCAATTTTGGTCACATTGAGGCTTTAAAAAGTAGTTATTCAACATGAGGCACAATCCAAATGATATTTTGAATCAATTTTTCTAAAGTCCAAAAAATCCATTTTCTGATGGAAAACCATGACCCGTGACCTGTCGAAATTTCTCCAGATGGTCAGAAATGGACATTTTTTAATGTTTAATTTTTTGACTGTAAATGACTATTGCATATGAATTATCAATTTTGGAACTAAAAGAAGTGTGTTTAGAGTCGTTTTAATGCCTGAAATTGGTCGAAATAGAAGCTTCTAGTAGGAGAAAAAGTGTGTAAAAATGGCAATTTTGGTCACATTGAGGCTTTAAAAAGTAGTTATTCAACATGAGGCAAAATCCAAATGACATTTTGAATCAATTTTTCTAAAGTCCAAAAATCAATTTTCTGATGAAAAACGATGACCCGTGACCTGTTGAACTTTCTCCAGATGGTCAGAAATGGTAATTTTTTAATGTTTTATTTTTTTCATGTAAATGACTATTGCATATGAATTATCACTTTTGGAACTAAAATAAGTGTGTTTAGAGTCATTTTAATGCCTGAAAATGGTCGAAATAGAAGCTTCTAGTAGGAGAAAAAGTCTATAAAAATGGCAATTTTGGTCACATTGAGGCTTTAAAAAGTAGTTATTCAACATGAGGCACAATCCAAATGACATTTTCAATCAATTTTTCTAAAGTCCAAAAAATCCATTTTCTGATGAAAAACGATGACCCGCGACCTGTCGAAATTTCTCCAGGTGGTCAGAAATGGTAATTTTTTAATGTTTTATTTTTTGACTGTAAATGACTATTGCATGTGAATTATCACTTTTGGAACTAAAATAAGTGTGTTTAGAGTCATTTTAATGCCTGAAATTGTTCGAAATAGAAGCTTCTAGTAGGAGAAAAAGTCTGCAAAAATGGCAATTTTGGTCACATTGAGGCTTTCAAAAGTAGTTATTTAACATGAGGCACAATCCAAATGATATTTTGAATCAATTTTTGTAAAGTCCAAAAAATCCATTTTCTGATGAAAAACGATGACCCGTGACCTGTCGAAATTTCTCCAGATGGTCAGAAATGGTAATTTTTTAATGTTTAATTTTTTGACTGTAAATGACTATTGCATGTTAATTATCACTTTCGGAACTAAAATAAGTGTGTTTAGAGTCATTTTAATGCCTGAAATTGGTCAAAATAGAAGCTTCTAGTAGGAGAAAAAGTCTGTAAAAATGGCAATATTGGTCACATTGAGGCTTAAAAAAGTAGTTTTTAACATGAGGCACAATCCAAATGACATTTTGAATCAATTTTTCAAAAGCCAAAAAAATCCATTTTCTGATGAAAAACGATGACCTGCGACCTGTCGAAATTTCTCCAGATGGTCAGAAATGGTAATTTTTTAATGGTTCATTTTTTGACTGTAAATGACTATTGCATGTGAATTATCACTTTTGGAACTAAAATAAGTGTGTTTAGAGTCCTTTTAATGCCTAAAATTGTTTGAAATAGAAGCTTCTAGTAGGAGAAAAAGTCTGTAAAAATGGCAATTTTGGTCACATTGAGGCTTTAAAAAGTAGTTATTCAACATGAGGCACAATCCTAATGATATTGTGAATCAATTTTTCTAAAGTCCAAAAAATCAATTTTCTGATGAAAAACGATGACCAGTGACCTGTCGAAATTTCTCCAGATGGTCAGAAATGGTAATTTTTTAATGTTTAATTTTTTGACTGTAAATGACTATCTCATGTGAATTATCACTTGTGGAACTAAAATAAGTGTGTTTAGAGTTGTTTTAATGCCTGAAATTAGTCATAATAGAAGCTTCTGAGAAGGAGAAAAAGTCTGTAAAAATGGCAATTTTGGTCACATTGAGGCTTTAAAAAGTAGTTATTTAACATGAGGCACAATCCAAATGATATTTTGAATCAATTTTTCTAAAGTCGAAAAAATTAATTTTCTGATGAAAAACGATGACCCGTGACCTGTTGAACTTTCTCCAGATGGTCAGAAATGGTAATTTTTTAATGTTTTATTTTTTGAATGTAAATGACTATTGCATATGAATTATCACTTTTGGAACTAAAATAAGTGTGTTTAGAGTCATTTTAATGCCTGAAAATGGTCGAAATAGAAGCTTCCAGTAGGAGAAAAAGTCTATAAAAATGGCAATTTTGGTCACATTGAGGCTTTAAAAAGTAGTTATTCAACATGAGGCACAATCCAAATGACATTTTGAATCAATTTTTCTAAAGTCCAAAAAATCCATTTTCTGATGAAAAACGATGACCCGCGACCTGTCGAAATTTCTCCAGGTGGTCAGAAATGGTAATTTTTTAATGTTTTATTTTTTGACTGTAAATGACTATTGCATGTGAATTATCACTTTTGGAACTAAAATAAGTGTGTTTAGAGTCATTTTAATGCCTGAAATTGTTCGAAATAGAAGCTTCTAGTAGGAGAAAAAGTCTGTAAAAATGGCAATTTTGGTCACATTGAGGCTTTCAAAAGTAGTTATTCAACATGAGGCACAATCCAAATGATATTTTGAATCAATTTTTATAAAGTCCAAAAAATCCATTTTCTGATGAAAAACAATGACCCGTGACCTGTCGAAATTTCTCCAGATGGTCAGAAATGGTAATTTTTTAATGTTTAATTTTTTGACTGTAAATGACTATTGCATGTTAATTATCACTTTTGGAACTAAAATAAGTGTGTTTAGAGTCATTTTAATGCCTGAAATTGGTCAAAATAGAAGCTTCTAGTAGGAGAAAAAGTCTGTAAAAATGGCAATATTGGTCACATTGAGGCTTTAAAAAGTAGTTTTTAACATGAGGCACAATCCAAATGACATTTTGAATCAATTTTTCAAAAGCCAAAAAAATCCATTTTCTGATGAAAAACGATGACCTACGACCTGTCGAAATTTCTCCAGATGGTCAGAAATGGTAATTTTTTAATGGTTCATTTTTTGACTGTAAATGACTATTGCATGTGAATTATCACTTTTGGAACTAAAATAAGTGTGTTTAGAGTCCTTTTAATGCCTGAAATTGTTTGAAATAGAAGCTTCTAGTAGGAGAAAAAGTCTGTAAAAATGGCAATTTTGGTCACGTTGAGGCTTTAAAAAGTAGTTATTCAACATGAGGCACAATCCAAATGATATTGTGAATCAATTTTTCTAAAGTCCAAAAAATCAATTTTCTGATGAAAAACGATGACCCGTGACCTGTCGAAATTTCTCCAGATGGTCAGAAATGGTAATTTTTTAATGTTTAATTTTTTGACTGTAAATGACTATCTCATGTGAATTATCACTTGTGGAACTAAAATAAGTGTGTTTAGAGTCGTTTTAATGCCTGAAATTAGTCATAATAGAAGCTTCTGAGAAGGAGAAAAAGTCTGTAAAAATGGCAATTTTGGTCACATTGAGGCTTTAAAAAGTAGTTATTTAACATGAGGCACAATCCAAATGATATTTTGAATCAATTTTTCTAAAGTCGAAAAAATTAATTTTCTGATGAAAAACGATGACCCGTGACCTGTTGAACTTTCTCCAGATGGTCAGAAATGGTAATTTTTTAATGTTTAATTTTTTGACTGTAAATGACTATTGCATGTGAATTATCACTTTTGGAACTAAAATAAGTGTGTTTAGAGTCATTTTAATGCCTGAAATTGGTTGAAATAGAAGCTTCTAGTAGGAGAAAAAGTCTGTAAAAATGGCAATTTTGGTCACATTGAGGCTTTAAAAAGTAGTTATTCAACATGAGGCACAATCCAAATGATATTTTGAATCAATTTTTCTAAAGTCCAAAAAATCCATTTTCTGATGAAAAACCATGACCCGTGACCTGTCGAAATTTCTCCAGATGGTCAGAAATGGACATTTTTTAATGTTTAATTTTTTGACTGTAAATGACTATTGCATGTGAATTATCACTTGCGGAACTAAAATAAGTGTGTTTAGAGTCGTTTTAATGCCTGAAATTAGTCATAATAGAAGCTTCTGAGAAGAAGAAAAAGTCTGTAAAAATGGCAATTTTGGTCACATTGAGGCTTTAAAAAGTAGTTATTCAACATGAGGCACAATCCAAATGATATTTTGAATCAATTTTTCTAAACTCGAAAAAATTAATTTTCTGATGAAAAACGATGACCTGTGACCTGTTGAACTTTCTCCAGATGGTCAGAAATGGTAATTTTTTAATGTTTAATTTTTTGACTGTAAATGACTATTGCATGTGAATTATCACTTGTGGAACTAAAATAAGTATGTTTAGAGTCATTTTAATGCCTGAAGTTGGTCAAAATAGAAGCTTCTAGTAGGAGAAAAAGTCTGTAAAAATGGCAATTTTGGTCACATCGAGGCTTTAAAAAGTAGTTATTCAACATGAGGCACAATTCAAATGACATTTTTAATCAATTTGTCTAAAGTCCAAAAATCAATTTTCTGATGAAAAACGATGACCCGTGACCTGTTGAAATTTCTCCAGATGGTCAGAAATGGTCATTTTTTAATGGTTCATTTTTTGACTGTAAATGACTATTGCATGTGAATTATCACTTTTGGAACTAAAATAAGTGTGTTTAGAGTCCTTTTAATGCCTGAAATTGTTTGAAATAGAAGCTTCTAGTAGGAGAAAAAGTCTGTAAAAATGGCAATTTTGGTCACATCGAGGCTTTAAAAAGTAGTTATTCAACATGAGGCACAATTCAAATGACATTTTTAATCAATTTGTCTAAAGTCCAAAAAATCCATTTTCTGATGAAAAACGATGACCAGTGACCTGTCGAAATTTCTCCAGATGGTCAGAAATGGTTACTTTTTAATGTTTAATTTTTTGACTGTAAATGACTATCTCATGTGAATTATCACTTGTGGAACTAAAATAAGTGTATTTAGAGTCGTTTTAATGCCTGAAATTAGTCATAATAGAAGCTTCTGAGAAGGAGAAAAAGTCTGTAAAAATGGCAATTTTGGTCACATTGAGGCTTTAAAAAGTAGTTATTTAACATGAGGCACAATCCAAATGATATTTTGAATCAATTTTTCTAAAGTCGATAAAAGTAATTTTCTGATGAAAAACGATGACCCGTGACCTGTTGAACTTTCTCCAGATGGTCAGAAATGGTAATTTTTTAATGTTTAATTTTTTGACTGTAAATGACTATTGCATGTGAATTATCACTTTTGGAACTAAAATAAGTGTGTTTAGAGTCATTTTAATGCCTGAAATTGGTCGAAATAAAAGCTTCTAATAGAAAAAGTCTGGAAAAATTGCAATTTTGGTCACATTGAGGCTTTAAAAAGTAGTTATTCAACATGAGGCACAATCCAAATGATATTTTGAATCAATTTTTGTAAAGTCCAAAAAATCCATTTTCTGATGAAAAACGATGACCCGTGACCTGTCGAAATTTCTCCAGATGGTCAGAAATGGTAATTTTTTAATGTTTAATTTTTTGACTGTAAATGACTATTGCATGTGAATTATCACTTTTGGAACTAAAATAAGTGTGTTTAGAGTCATTTTAATGCCTGAAATTGTTCGAAATAGAAGCTTCTAGTAGGAGAAAAAGTCTGCAAAAATGGCAATTTTGGTCACATTGAGGCTTTAAAAAATAGTTATTCAACATGAGGCACAATCCAAATGACATTTTGAATCAATTTTTCTACTGTCCAAAAAATAAAATTTTCTGATGAAAAACGATGATCCTTGACCTGTCGAACTTTCTCCAGATGGTCAGAAATGATAATTTTTTAATGTTTAATTTTTTTACTGTAAATGACTATCGCATGTGAATTATCACTTTTGGAACTAAAATAAGTGTGTTTAGAGTTGTTTTAATGCCTGAAATTGGTCGAAGTGGAAGCTTCTAGTAGGAGAAAAAGTCTGTAAAAATTGCAATTTTGGTCACATTGAGGCTTTAAAAAGTAGTTATTCAACATGAGGCACAATCCAAATGACATTTTGAATCAATTTTTCTAAAGTCCAAAAAATCCATTTTCTGATGAAAAACGATGACCAGTGACCTGTCGAACTTTCTCCAGATGGTCAGAAATGGCAATTTTTTAATATTTAATTTTTTGACTGTAAATGACTATTGCATGTGAATTATCACTTTTGGAACTAAAATAAATGTGTTTAGAGTCGTTTTAATGCCTGAAATTAGTCATAATAGAAGCTTCTAAGAAGGAGAAAAAGTCTGTAAAAATGGCAATTTTGGTCACATTGAGGCTTTAAAAAGTAGTTATTTAACATGAGGCACAATCCAAATGATATTTTGAATCAATTTTTCTAAAGTCGAAAAAATTAATTTTATGATGAAAAACGATGACCCGTGACCTGTTGAACTTTCTCCAGATGGTCAGAAATTGTAATTTTTTAATGTTTAATTTTTTGACTGTAAATGACTATTGCATGTGAATTATCACTTTTGGAACTAAAATAAGTGTGTTTAGAGTCATTTTAATGCCTGAAATTGGTCGAAATAGAAGCTTCTAGTAGGAGAAAAAGTCTGTAAAAATGGCAATTTTGGTCACATTGAGGCTTTAAAAAGTAGTTATTCAACATGAGGCACAATCCAAATGATATTTTGAATCAATTTTTCTAAAGTCCCAAAAATCCATTTTCTGATGAAAAACGATGACCCGTGACCTGTCGAAATTTCTCCAGATGGTCAGAAATGGAAATTTTTTAATGTTTAATTTTTTGACTGTAAATGACTATCGCATGTGAATTATCACTTGTGGAACTAAAATAAGTGTGTTTAGAGTCGTTTTAATGCCTGAAATTGGTCGAAATAGAAGCTTCTAGTAGGAGAAAAAGTCTGTAAAAATGGCAATTTTGGTCACATTGAGGCTTTAAAAAGTAGTTATTCAACATGAGGCACAATCCAAATGACATTTTGAATCAATTTTTCTAAAGTCCAAAAAATCCATTTGCTGATGAAAAACGATGACCCGCGACCTGTCGAAATTTCTCCAGATTGTCAGAAATGGTAATTTTTTAATGTTTAATTTTTTGACTGTAAATGACTATTGCATGTGAATTATCACCTGTGGAACTAAAATAAGTGTGTTTAGAGTCATTTTAATGCCTGAAGTTGGTCAAAATAGAAGCTTCTAGTAGGAGAAAAAGTCTGTAAAAATGGCAATTTTGGTCACATCGAGGCTTTAAAAAGTAGTTATTCAACATGAGGCACAATTCAAATGACATTTTTAATCAATTTGTCTAAAGTCCAAAAATCAATTTTCTGATGAAAAACGATGACCCGTGACCTGTTAAACTTTCTCCAGATGGTCAGAAATGGTAATTTTTTAATGGTTCATTTTTTGACTGTAAATGACTATTGCATGTGAATTATCACTTTTGGAACTAAAATAAGTGTGTTTAGAGTCCTTTTAATGCCTGAAATTGTTTGAAATAGAAGCTTCTAGTAGGAGAAAAAGTCTGTAAAAATGGCAATTTTGGTCACATTGAGGCTTTAAAAAGTAGTTATTCAACATGAGGCACAATTCAAATGACATTTTTAATCAATTATTCTAAAGTCCAAAAATCAATTTTCTGATGAAAAACGATGACCCGTGACCTGTTGAACTTTCTCCAGATGGTCAGAAATGGTAATTTTTTAATGTTTAATTTTTTGACTGTAAATGACTATTGCATATGAATTATCAATTTTGGAACTAAAAGAAGTGTGTTTAGAGTCATTTTAATGCCTGAAATTGGTCGAAATAGAAGCTTCTAGTAGGAGAAAAAGTCTGTAAAAATGGCAATTTTGGTCACATTGAGGCTTTAAAAAGTAGTTATTCAACATGAGGCACAATCCAAATGATATTTTGAATCAATTTTTCTAAAGTCCAAAAAATCCATTTTCTGATGAAAAACCATGACCCGTGACCTGTCGAAATTTCTCCAGATGGTCAGAAATGGACATTTTTTAATGTTTAATTTTTTGACTGTAAATGACTATTGCATATGAATTATCAATTTTGGAACTAAAAGAAGTGTGTTTAGAGTCGTTTTAATGCCTGAAATTGGTCGAAATAGAAGCTTCTAGTAGGAGAAAAAGTGTGTAAAAATGGCAATTTTGGTCACATTGAGGCTTTAAAAAGTAGTTATTCAACATGAGGCAAAATCCAAATGACATTTTGAATCAATTTTTCTAAAGTCCAAAAATCAATTTTCTGATGAAAAACGATGACCCGTGACCTGTTGAACTTTCTCCAGATGGTCAGAAATGGTAATTTTTTAATGTTTTATTTTTTTAATGTAAATGACTATTGCATATGAATTATCACTTTTGGAACTAAAATAAGTGTGTTTAGAGTCATTTTAATGCCTGAAAATGGTCGAAATAGAAGCTTCTAGTAGGAGAAAAAGTCTATAAAAATGGCAATTTTGGTCACATTGAGGCTTTAAAAAGTAGTTATTCAACATGAGGCACAATCCAAATGACATTTTCAATCAATTTTTCTAAAGTCCAAAAAATCCATTTTCTGATGAAAAACGATGACCCGCGACCTGTCGAAATTTCTCCAGGTGGTCAGAAATGGTAATTTTTTAATGTTTTATTTTTTGACTGTAAATGACTATTGCATGTGAATTATCACTTTTGGAACTAAAATAAGTGTGTTTAGAGTCATTTTAATGCCTGAAATTGTTCGAAATAGAAGCTTCTAGTAGGAGAAAAAGTCTGCAAAAATGGCAATTTTGGTCACATTGAGGCTTTCAAAAGTAGTTATTCAACATGAGGCACAATCCAAATGATATTTTGAATCAATTTTTGTAAAGTCCAAAAAATCCATTTTCTGATGAAAAACGATGACCCGTGACCTGTCGAAATTTCTCCAGATGGTCAGAAATGGTAATTTTTTAATGTTTAATTTTTTGACTGTAAATGACTATTGCATGTTAATTATCACTTTCGGAACTAAAATAAGTGTGTTTAGAGTCATTTTAATGCCTGAAATTGGTCAAAATAGAAGCTTCTAGTAGGAGAAAAAGTCTGTAAAAATGGCAATATTGGTCACATTGAGGCTTAAAAAAGTAGTTTTTAACATGAGGCACAATCCAAATGACATTTTGAATCAATTTTTCAAAAGCCAAAAAAATCCATTTTCTGATGAAAAACGATGACCTGCGACCTGTCGAAATTTCTCCAGATGGTCAGAAATGGTAATTTTTAATGGTTCATTTTTTGACTGTAAATGACTATTGCATGTGAATTATCACTTTTGGAACTAAAATAAGTGTGTTTAGAGTCCTTTTAATGCCTGAAATTGTTTGAAATAGAAGCTTCTAGTAGGAGAAAAAGTCTGTAAAAATGGCAATTTTGGTCACATTGAGGCTTTAAAAAGTAGTTATTCAACATGAGGCACAATCCAAATGATATTTTGAATCAATTTTTCTAAAGTCCAAAAAATCCATTTTCTGATGAAAAACGATGACCTGTGACCTGTCGAAATTTCTCCAGATGGTCAGAAATGGTAAGTTTTTTAATGTTTAATTTTTTGACTGTAAATGACTATCTCATGTGAATTATCACTTGTGGAACTAAAATAAGTGTGTTTAGAGTTGTTTTAATGCCTGAAATTAGTCATAATAGAAGCTTCTGAGAAGGAGAAAAAGTCTGTAAAAATGGCAATTTTGGTCACATTGAGGCTTTAAAAAGTAGTTATTTAACATGAGGCACAATCCAAATGATATTTTGAATCAATTTTTCTAAAGTCGAAAAAATTAATTTTCTGATGAAAAACGATGACCTGTGACCTGTTGAACTTTCTCCAGATGGTCAGAAATGGTAATTTTTTAATGTTTTATTTTTTGAATGTAAATGACTATTGCATATGAATTATCACTTTTGGAACTAAAATAAGTGTGTTTAGAGTCATTTTAATGCCTGAAAATGGTCGAAATAGAAGCTTCTAGTAGGAGAAAAAGTCTATAAAAATGGCAATTTTGGTCACATTGAGGCTTTAAAAAGTAGTTATTCAACATGAGGCACAATCCAAATGACATTTTGAATCAATTTTTCTAAAGTCCAAAAAATCCATTTTCTGATGAAAAACGATGACCCGCGACCTGTCGAAATTTCTCCAGGTGGTCAGAAATGGTAATTTTTTAATGTTTTATTTTTTAACTGTAAATGACTATTGCATGTTAATTATCACTTTTGGAACTAAAATAAGTGTGTTTAGAGTCATTTTAATGCCTGAAATTGGTCAAAATAGAAGCTTCTAGTAGGAGAAAAAGTCTGTAAAAATGGCAATATTGGTCACATTGAGGCTTTAAAAAGTAGTTTTTAACATGAGGCACAATCCAAATGACATTTTGAATCAATTTTTCAAAAGCCAAAAAAATCCATTTTCTGATGAAAAACGATGACCTGCGACCTGTCGAAATTTCTCCAGATGGTCAGAAATGGTAATTTTTTAATGGTTCATTTTTTGACTGTAAATGACTATTGCATGTGAATTATCACTTTTGGAACTAAAATAAGTGTGTTTAGAGTCCTTTTAATGCCTGAAATTGTTTGAAATAGAAGCTTCTAGTAGGAGAAAAAGTCTGTAAAAATGGCAATTTTGGTCACATTGAGGCTTTAAAAAGTAGTTATTCAACATGAGGCACAATCCAAATGATATTGTGAATCAATTTTTCTAAAGTCCAAAAAATCAATTTTCTGATGAAAAACGATGACCCGTGACCTGTCGAAATTTCTCCAGATGGTCAGAAATGGTAATTTTTTAATGTTTAATTTTTTGACTGTAAATGACTATCTCATGTGAATTATCACTTGTGGAACTAAAATAAGTGTGTTTAGAGTCGTTTTAATGCCTGAAATTAGTCATAATAGAAGCTTCTGAGAAGGAGAAAAAGTCTGTAAAAATGGCAATTTTGGTCACATTGAGGCTTTAAAAAGTAGTTATTTAACATGAGGCACAATCCAAATGATATTTTGAATCAATTTTTCTAAAGTCGAAAAAATTAATTTTCTGATGAAAAACGATGACCCGTGACCTGTTGAACTTTCTCCAGATGGTCAGAAATGGTAATTTTTTAATGTTTAATTTTTTGACTGTAAATGACTATTGCATGTGAATTATCACTTTTGGAACTAAAATAAGTGTGTTTAGAGTCATTTTAATGCCTGAAATTGGTCGAAATAGAAGCTTCTAGTAGGAGAAAAAGTCTGTAAAAATGGCAATTTTGGTCACATTGAGGCTTTAAAAAGTAGTTATTCAACATGAGGCACAATCCAAATGATATTTTGAATCAATTTTTCTAAAGTCCAAAAAATCCATTTTCTGATGAAAAACCATGACCCGTGACCTGTCGAAATTTCTCCAGATGGTCAGAAATGGACATTTTTTAATGTTTAATTTTTTGACTGTAAATGACTATTGCATATGAATTATCAATTTTGGAACTAAAAGAAGTGTGTTTAGAGTCGTTTTAATGCCTGAAATTGGTCGAAATAGAAGCTTCTAGTAGGAGAAAAAGTGTGTAAAAATGGCAATTTTGGTCACATTGAGGCTTTAAAAAGTAGTTATTCAACATGAGGCAAAATCCAAATGACATTTTGAATCAATTTTTCTAAAGTCCAAAAATCAATTTTCTGATGAAAAACGATGACCCGTGACCTGTTGAACTTTCTCCAGATGGTCAGAAATGGTAATTTTTTAATGTTTTATTTTTTTAATGTAAATGACTATTGCATATGAATTATCACTTTTGGAACTAAAATAAGTGTGTTTAGAGTCATTTTAATGCCTGAAAATGGTCGAAATAGAAGCTTCTAGTAGGAGAAAAAGTCTATAAAAATGGCAATTTTGGTCACATTGAGGCTTTAAAAAGTAGTTATTTAACATGAGGCACAATCCAAATGACATTTTGAATCAATTTTTCTAAAGTCCAAAAAATCCATTTTCTGATGAAAAACGATGACCCGCGACCTGTCGAAATTTCTCCAGGTGGTCAGAAATGGTAATTTTTTAATGTTTTATTTTTTGACTGTAAATGACTATTGCATGTGAATTATCACTTTTGGAACTAAAATAAGTGTGTTTAGAGTCATTTTAATGCCTGAAATTGTTCGAAATAGAAGCTTCTAGTAGGAGAAAAAGTCTGCAAAAATGGCAATTTTGGTCACATTGAGGCTTTCAAAAGTAGTTATTCAACATGAGGCACAATCCAAATGATATTTTGAATCAATTTTTGTAAAGTCCAAAAAATCCATTTTCTGATGAAAAACGATGACCCGTGACCTGTCGAAATTTCTCCAGATGGTCAGAAATGGTAATTTTTTAATGTTTAATTTTTTGACTGTAAATGACTATTGCATGTTAATTATCACTTTCGGAACTAAAATAAGTGTGTTTAGAGTCATTTTAATGCCTGAAATTGGTCAAAATAGAAGCTTCTAGTAGGAGAAAAAGTCTGTAAAAATGGCAATATTGGTCACATTGAGGCTTAAAAAAGTAGTTTTTAACATGAGGCACAATCCAAATGACATTTTGAATCAATTTTTCAAAAGCCAAAAAAATCCATTTTCTGATGAAAAACGATGACCTGCGACCTGTCGAAATTTCTCCAGATGGTCAGAAATGGTAATTTTTTAATGGTTCATTTTTTGACTGTAAATGACTATTGCATGTGAATTATCACTTTTGGAACTAAAATAAGTGTGTTTAGAGTCCTTTTAATGCCTAAAATTGTTTGAAATAGAAGCTTCTAGTAGGAGAAAAAGTCTGTAAAAATGGCAATTTTGGTCACATTGAGGCTTTAAAAAGTAGTTATTCAACATGAGGCACAATCCAAATGATATTGTGAATCAATTTTTCTAAAGTCCAAAAAATCAATTTTCTGATGAAAAACGATGACCAGTGACCTGTCGAAATTTCTCCAGATGGTCAGAAATGGTAATTTTTTAATGTTTAATTTTTTGACTGTAAATGACTATCTCATGTGAATTATCACTTGTGGAACTAAAATAAGTGTGTTTAGAGTTGTTTTAATGCCTGAAATTAGTCATAATAGAAGCTTCTGAGAAGGAGAAAAAGTCTGTAAAAATGGCAATTTTGGTCACATTGAGGCTTTAAAAAGTAGTTATTTAACATGAGGCACAATCCAAATGATATTTTGAATCAATTTTTCTAAAGTCGAAAAAATTAATTTTCTGATGAAAAACGATGACCCGTGACCTGTTGAACTTTCTCCAGATGGTCAGAAATGGTAATTTTTTAATGTTTTATTTTTTGAATGTAAATGACTATTGCATATGAATTATCACTTTTGGAACTAAAATAAGTGTGTTTAGAGTCATTTTAATGCCTGAAAATGGTCGAAATAGAAGCTTCTAGTAGGAGAAAAAGTCTATAAAAATGGCAATTTTGGTCACATTGAGGCTTTAAAAAGTAGTTATTCAACATGAGGCACAATCCAAATGACATTTTGAATCAATTTTTCTAAAGTCCAAAAAATCCATTTTCTGATGAAAAACGATGACCCGCGACCTGTCGAAATTTCTCCAGGTTGTCAGAAATGGTAATTTTTTAATGTTTTATTTTTTGACTGTAAATGACTATTGCATGTGAATTATCACTTTTGGAACTAAAATAAGTGTGTTTAGAGTCATTTTAATGCCTGAAATTGTTCGAAATAGAAGCTTCTAGTAGGAGAAAAAGTCTGTAAAAATGGCAATTTTGATCACATTGAGGCTTTCAAAAGTAGTTATTCAACATGAGGCACAATCCAAATGATATTTTGAATCAATTTTTATAAAGTCCAAAAAATCCATTTTCTGATGAAAAACAATGACCCGTGACCTGTCGAAATTTCTCCAGATGGTCAGAAATGGTAATTTTTTAATGTTTAATTTTTTGACTGTAAATGACTATTGCATGTTAATTATCACTTTTGGAACTAAAATAAGTGTGTTTAGAGTCATTTTAATGCCTGAAATTGGTCAAAATAGAAGCTTCTAGTAGGAGAAAAAGTCTGTAAAAATGGCAATATTGGTCACATTGAGGCTTTAAAAAGTAGTTTTTAACATGAGGCACAATCCAAATGACATTTTGAATCAATTTTTCAAAAGCCAAAAAAATCCATTTTCTGATGAAAAACGATGACCTGCGACCTGTCGAAATTTCTCCAGATGGTCAGAAATGGTAAGTTTTTTAATGGTTCATTTTTTGACTGTAAATGACTATTGCATGTGAATTATCACTTTTGGAACTAAAATAAGTGTGTTTAGAGTCCTTTTAATGCCTGAAATTGTTTGAAATAGAAGCTTCTAGTAGGAGAAAAAGTCTGTAAAAATGGCAATTTTGGTCACATTGAGGCTTTAAAAAGTAGTTATTCAACATGAGGCACAATCCAAATGATATTTTGAATCAATTTTTCTAAAGTCCAAAAAATCCATTTTCTGATGAAAAACGATGACCCGTGACCTGTCGAAATTTCTCCAGATGGTCAGAAATGGTAAGTTTTTTAATGTTTAATTTTTTGACTGTAAATGACTATCTCATGTGAATTATCACTTGTGGAACTAAAATAAGTGTGTTTAGAGTTGTTTTAATGCCTGAAATTAGTCATAATAGAAGCTTCTGAGAAGGAGAAAAAGTCTGTAAAAATGGCAATTTTGGTCACATTGAGGCTTTAAAAAGTAGTTATTTAACATGAGGCACAATCCAAATGATATTTTGAATCAATTTTTCTAAAGTCGAAAAAATTAATTTTCTGATGAAAAAAGATGACCTGTGACCTGTTGAACTTTCTCCAGATGGTCAGAAATGGTAATTTTTTAATGTTTTATTTTTTGAATGTAAATGACTATTGCATGTGAATTATCACTTTTGGAACTAAAATAAGTGTGTTTAGAGTCATTTTAATGCCTGAAATTGGTCGAAATAGAAGCTTCTAGTAGGAGAAAAAGTCTGTAAAAATGGCAATTTTGGTCACATTGAGGCTTTAAAAAGTAGTTATTCAACATGAGGCACAATCCAAATGATATTTTGAATCAATTTTTCTAAAGTCCAAAAAATCCATTTTCTGATGAAAAACCATGACCCGTGACCTGTCGAAATTTCTCCAGATGGTCAGAAATGGACATTTTTTAATGTTTAATTTTTTGACTGTAAATAACTATTGCATATGAATTATCAATTTTGGAACTAAAAGAAGTGTGTTTAGAGTCGTTTTAATGCCTGAAATTGGTCGAAATAGAAGCTTCTAGTAGGAGAAAAAGTGTGTAAAAATGGCAATTTTGGTCACATTGAGGCTTTAAAAAGTAGTTATTCAACATGAGGCAAAATCCAAATGACATTTTGAATCAATTTTTCTAAAGTCCAAAAATCAATTTTCTGATGAAAAACGATGACCCGTGACCTGTTGAACTTTCTCCAGATGGTCAGAAATGGTAATTTTTTAATGTTTTATTTTTTTAATGTAAATGACTATTGCATATGAATTATCACTTTTGGAACTAAAATAAGTGTGTTTAGAGTCATTTTAATGCCTGAAAATGGTCGAAATAGAAGCTTCTAGTAGGAGAAAAAGTCTATAAAAATGGCAATTTTGGTCACATTGAGGCTTTAAAAAGTAGTTATTCAACATGAGGCACAATCCAAATGACATTTTCAATCAATTTTTCTAAAGTCCAAAAAATCCATTTTCTGATGAAAAACGATGACCCGCGACCTGTCGAAATTTCTCCAGGTGGTCAGAAATGGTAATTTTTTAATGTTTTATTTTTTGACTGTAAATGACTATTGCATGTGAATTATCACTTTTGGAACTAAAATAAGTGTGTTTAGAGTCATTTTAATGCCTGAAATTGTTCGAAATAGAAGCTTCTAGTAGGAGAAAAAGTCTGCAAAAATGGCAATTTTGGTCACATTGAGGCTTTCAAAAGTAGTTATTCAACATGAGGCACAATCCAAATGATATTTTGAATCAATTTTTGTAAAGTCCAAAAAATCCATTTTCTGATGAAAAACGATGACCCATGACCTGTCGAAATTTCTCCAGATGGTCAGAAATGGTAATTTTTTAATGTTTAATTTTTTGACTGTAAATGACTATTGCATGTTAATTATCACTTTCGGAACTAAAATAAGTGTGTTTAGAGTCATTTTAATGCCTGAAATTGGTCAAAATAGAAGCTTCTAGTAGGAGAAAAAGTCTGTAAAAATGGCAATATTGGTCACATTGAGGCTTAAAAAAGTAGTTTTTAACATGAGGCACAATCCAAATGACATTTTGAATCAATTTTTCAAAAGCCAAAAAAATCAATTTTCTGATGAAAAACGATGACCTGCGACCTGTCGAAATTTCTCCAGATGGTCAGAAATGGTAATTTTTTAATGGTTCATTTTTTGACTGTAAATGACTATTGCATGTGAATTATCACTTTTGGAACTAAAATAAGTGTGTTTAGAGTCCTTTTAATGCCTAAAATTGTATGAAATAGAAGCTTCTAGTAGGAGAAAAAGTCTGTAAAAATGGCAATTTTGGTCACATTGAGGCTTTAAAAAGTAGTTATTCAACATGAGGCACAATCCAAATGATATTGTGAATCAATTTTTCTAAAGTCCAAAAAATCAATTTTCTGATGAAAAACGATGACCAGTGACCTGTCGAAATTTCTCCAGATGGTCAGAAATGGTAATATTTTAATGTTTAATTTTTTGACTGTAAATGACTATCTCATGTGAATTATCACTTGTGGAACTAAAATAAGTGTCTTTAGAGTTGTTTTAATGCCTGAAATTAGTCATAATAGAAGCTTCTGAGAAGGAGAAAAAGTCTGTAAAAATGGCAATTTTGGTCACATTGAGGCTTTAAAAAGTAGTTATTTAACATGAGGCACAATCCAAATGATATTTTTAATCAATTTTTCTAAAGTCGAAAAAATTAATTTTCTGATGAAAAACGATGACCCGTGACCTGTTGAACTTTCTCCAGATGGTCAGAAATGGTAATTTTTTAATGTTTTGTTTTTGAATGTAAATGACTGTTGCATATGAATTATCACTTTTGGAACTAAAATAAGTGTGTTTAGAGTCATTTTAATGCCTGAAAATGGTCGAAATAGAAGCTTCTAGTAGGAGAAAAAGTCTATAAAAATGGCAATTTTGGTCACATTGAGGCTTTAAAAAGTAGTTATTCAACATGAGGCACAATCCAAATGACATTTTGAATCAATTTTTCTAAAGTCCAAAAAATCCATTTTCTGATGAAAAACGATGACCCGCGACCTGTCGAAATTTCTCCAGGTGGTCAGAAATGGTAATTTTTTAATGTTTTATTTTTTGACTGTAAATGACTATTGCATGTGAATTATCACTTTTGGAACTAAAATAAGTGTGTTTAGAGTCATTTTAATGCCTGAAATTGTTCGAAATAGAAGCTTCTAGTAGGAGAAAAAGTCTGTAAAAATGGCAATTTTGGTCACATTGAGGCTTTCAAAAGTAGTTATTCAACATGAGGCACAATCCAAATGATATTTTGAATCAATTTTTATAAAGTCCAAAAAATCCATTTTCTGATGAAAAACAATGACCCGTGACCTGTCGAAATTTCTCCAGATGGTCAGAAATGGTAATTTTTTAATGTTTAATTTTTTGACTGTAAATGACTATTGCATGTTAATTATCACTTTTGGAACTAAAATAAGTGTGTTTAGAGTCATTTTAATGCCTGAAATTGGTCAAAATAGAAGCTTCTAGTAGGAGAAAAAGTCTGTAAAAATGGCAATATTGGTCACATTGAGGCTTTAAAAAGTAGTTTTTAACATGAGGCACAATCCAAATGACATTTTGAATCAATTTTTCAAAAGCCAAAAAAATCCATTTTCTGATGAAAAACGATGACCTACGACCTGTCGAAATTTCTCCAGATGGTCAGAAATGGTAATTTTTTAATGGTTCATTTTTTGACTGTAAATGACTATTGCATGTGAATTATCACTTTTGGAACTAAAATAAGTGTGTTTAGAGTCCTTTTAATGCCTGAAATTGTTTGAAATAGAAGCTTCTAGTAGGAGAAAAAGTCTGTAAAAATGGCAATTTTGGTCACATTGAGGCTTTAAAAAGTAGTTATTCAACATGAGGCACAATCCAAATGATATTGTGAATCAATTTTTCTAAAGTCCAAAAAATCAATTTTCTGATGAAAAACGATGACCCGTGACCTGTCGAAATTTCTCCAGATGGTCAGAAATGGTAATTTTTTAATGTTTAATTTTTTGACTGTAAATGACTATCTCATGTGAATTATCACTTGTGGAACTAAAATAAGTGTGTTTAGAGTCGTTTTAATGCCTGAAATTAGTCATAATAGAAGCTTCTGAGAAGGAGAAAAAGTCTGTAAAAATGGCAATTTTGGTCACATTGAGGCTTTAAAAAGTAGTTATTTAACATGAGGCACAATCCAAATGATATTTTGAATCAATTTTTCTAAAGTCGAAAAAATTAATTTTCTGATGAAAAACGATGACCCGTGACCTGTTGAACTTTCTCCAGATGGTCAGAAATGGTAATTTTTTAATGTTTAATTTTTTGACTGTAAATGACTATTGCATGTGAATTATCACTTTTGGAACTAAAATAAGTGTGTTTAGAGTCATTTTAATGCCTGAAATTGGTCGAAATAGAAGCTTCTAGTAGGAGAAAAAGTCTGTAAAAATGGCAATTTTGGTCACATTGAGGCTTTAAAAAGTAGTTATTCAACATGAGGCACAATCCAAATGATATTTTGAATCAATTTTTCTAAAGTCCAAAAAATCCATTTTCTGATGAAAAACCATGACCCGTGACCTGTCGAAATTTCTCCAGATGGTCAGAAATGGACATTTTTTAATGTTTAATTTTTTGACTGTAAATGACTATTGCATGTGAATTATCACTTGTGGAACTAAAATAAGTGTGTTTAGAGTCGTTTTAATGCCTGAAATTAGTCATAATAGAAGCTTCTGAGAAGAAGAAAAAGTCTGTAAAAATGGCAATTTTGGTCACATTGAGGCTTTAAAAAGTAGTTATTCAACATGAGGCACAGTCCAAATGATATTTTGAATCAATTTTTCTAAACTCGAAAAAATTAATTTTCTGATGAAAAACGATGACCTGTGACCTGTTGAACTTTCTCCAGATGGTCAGAAATGGTAATTTTTTAATGTTTAATTTTTTGACTGTAAATGACTATTGCATGTGAATTATCACTTGTGGAACTAAAATAAGTATGTTTAGAGTCATTTTAATGCCTGAAGTTGGTCAAAATAGAAGCTTCTAGTAGGAGAAAAAGTCTGTAAAAATGGCAATTTTGGTCACATCGAGGCTTTAAAAAGTAGTTATTCAACATGAGGCACAATTCAAATGACATTTTTAATCAATTTGTCTAAAGTCCAAAAATCAATTTTCTGATGAAAAACGATGACCCGTGACCTGTTGAAATTTCTCCAGATGGTCAGAAATGGTCATTTTTTAATGGTTCATTTTTTGACTGTAAATGACTATTGCATGTGAATTATCACTTTTGGAACTAAAATAAGTGTGTTTAGAGTCCTTTTAATGCCTGAAATTGTTTGAAATAGAAGCTTCTAGTAGGAGAAAAAGTCTGTAAAAATGGCAATTTTGGTCACATCGAGGCTTTAAAAAGTAGTTATTCAACATGAGGCACAATTCAAATGACATTTTTAATCAATTTGTCTAAAGTCCAAAAAATCCATTTTCTGATGAAAAACGATGACCAGTGACCTGTCGAAATTTCTCCAGATGGTCAGAAATGGTAACTTTTTAATGTTTAATTTTTTGACTGTAAATGACTATCTCATGTGAATTATCACTTGTGGAACTAAAATAAGTGTATTTAGAGTCGTTTTAATGCCTGAAATTAGTCATAATAGAAGCTTCTGAGAAGGAGAAAAAGTCTGTAAAAATGGCAATTTTGGTCACATTGAGGCTTTAAAAAGTAGTTATTTAACATGAGGCACAATCCAAATGATATTTTGAATCAATTTTTCTAAAGTCGATAAAAGTAATTTTCTGATGAAAAACGATGACCCGTGACCTGTTGAACTTTCTCCAGATGGTCAGAAATGGTAATTTTTTAATGTTTAATTTTTTGACTGTAAATGACTATTGCATGTGAATTATCACTTTTGGAACTAAAATAAGTGTGTTTAGAGTCATTTTAATGCCTGAAATTGGTCGAAATAAAAGCTTCTAATAGAAAAAGTCTGGAAAAATTGCAATTTTGGTCACATTGAGGCTTTAAAAAGTAGTTATTCAACATGAGGCACAATCCAAATGATATTTTGAATCAATTTTTGTAAAGTCCAAAAAATCCATTTTCTGATGAAAAACGATGACCCGTGACCTGTCGAAATTTCTCCAGATGGTCAGAAATGGTAATTTTTTAATGTTTTATTTTTTGACTGTAAATGACTATTGCATGTGAATTATCACTTTTGGAACTAAAATAAGTGTGTTTAGAGTCATTTTAATGCCTGAAATTGTTCGAAATAGAAGCTTCTAGTAGGAGAAAAAGTCTGCAAAAATGGCAATTTTGGTCACATTGAGGCTTTAAAAAATAGTTATTCAACATGAGGCACAATCCAAATGACATTTTGAATCAATTTTTCTACTGTCCAAAAAATAAAATTTTCTGATGAAAAACGATGATCCTTGACCTGTCGAACTTTCTCCAGATGGTCAGAAATGATAATTTTTTAATGTTTAATTTTTTTACTGTAAATGACTATCGCATGTGAATTATCACTTTTGGAACTAAAATAAGTGTGTTTAGAGTTGTTTTAATGCCTGAAATTGGTCGAAGTGGAAGCTTCTAGTAGGAGAAAAAGTCTGTAAAAATTGCAATTTTGGTCACATTGAGGCTTTAAAAAGTAGTTATTCAACATGAGGCACAATCCAAATGACATTTTGAATCAATTTTTCTAAAGTCCAAAAAATCCATTTTCTGATGAAAAACGATGACCAGTGACCTGTCGAACTTTCTCCAGATGGTCAGAAATGGCAATTTTTTAATATTTAATTTTTTGACTGTAAATGACTATTGCATGTGAATTATCACTTTTGGAACTAAAATAAATGTGTTTAGAGTCGTTTTAATGCCTGAAATTAGTCATAATAGAAGCTTCTAAGAAGGAGAAAAAGTCTGTAAAAATGGCAATTTTGGTCACATTGAGGTTTTAAAAAGTAGTTATTTAACATGAGGCACAATCCAAATGATATTTTGAATCAATTTTTCTAAAGTCGAAAAAATTAATTTTATGATGAAAAACGATGACCCGTGACCTGTTGAACTTTCTCCAGATGGTCAGAAATTGTAATTTTTTAATGTTTAATTTTTTGACTGTAAATGACTATTGCATGTGAATTATCACTTTTGGAACTAAAATAAGTGTGTTTAGAGTCATTTTAATGCCTGAAATTGGTCGAAATAGAAGCTTCTAGTAGGAGAAAAAGTCTGTAAAAATGGCAATTTTGGTCACATTGAGGCTTTAAAAAGTAGTTATTCAACATGAGGCACAATCCAAATGATATTTTGAATCAATTTTTCTAAAGTCCCAAAAATCCATTTTCTGATGAAAAACGATGACCCGTGACCTGTCGAAATTTCTCCAGATGGTCAGAAATGGAAATTTTTTAATGTTTAATTTTTTGACTGTAAATGACTATCGCATGTGAATTATCACTTGTGGAACTAAAATAAGTGTGTTTAGAGTCGTTTTAATGCCTGAAATTAGTCATAATAGAAGCTTCTGAGAAGGAGAAAAAGTCTGTAAAAATGGCAATTTTGGTCACATTGAGGCTTTAAAAAGTAGTTATTCAACATGAGGCACAATCCAAATGATATTTTGAATCAATTTTTCTAAAGTCGAAAAAATTAATTTTCTGATGAAAAACGATGACCTGTGACCTGTTGAACTTTCTCCAGATGGTCAAAAATGGTAATTTTTTAATGTTTAATTTTTTGACTGTAAATGACTATTGCATGTGAATTATCACTTTTGGAACTAAAATAAGTGTGTTTAGAGTCATTTTAATGCCTGAAATTGGTCGAAATAGAAGCTTCTAGTAGGAGAAAAAGTCTGTAAAAATGGCAATTTTGGTCACATTGAGGCTTTAAAAAGTAGTTATTCAACATGAGGCACAATCCAAATGACATTTTGAATCAATTTTTCTAAAGTCCAAAAAATCCATTTGCTGATGAAAAACGATGACCCGCGACCTGTCGAAATTTCTCCAGATTGTCAGAAATGGTAATTTTTTAATGTTTAATTTTTTGACTGTAAATGACTATTGCATGTGAATTATCACTTGTGGAACTAAAATAAGTGTGTTTAGAGTCATTTTAATGCCTGAAATTGGTCGAAATAGAAGCTTCTAGTAGGAGAAAAAGTCTGTAAAAATGGCAATTTTGGTCACATCGAGGCTTTAAAAAGTAGTTATTCAACATGAGGCACAATTCAAATGACATTTTTAATCAATTTGTCTAAAGTCCAAAAATCAATTTTCTGATGAAAAACGATGACCCGTGACCTGTTAAACTTTCTCCAGATGGTCAGAAATTGTAATTTTTTAATGGTTCATTTTTTGACTGTAAATGACTATTGCATGTGAATTATCACTTTTGGAACTAAAATAAGTGTGTTTAGAGTCCTTTTAATGCCTGAAATTGTTTGAAATAGAATCTTCTAGTAGGAGAAAAAGTCTGTAAAAATGGCAATTTTGGTCACATTGAGGCTTTAAAAAGTAGTTATTCAACATGAGGCACAATTCAAATGACATTTTTAATCAATTATTCTAAAGTCCAAAAATCAATTTTCTGATGAAAAACGATGACCCGTGACCTGTTGAACTTTCTCCAGATGGTCAGAAATGGTAATTTTTTAATGTTTAATTTTTTGACTGTAAATGACTATTGCATATGAATTATCAATTTTGGAACTAAAAGAAGTGTGTTTAGAGTCGTTTTAATGCCTGAAATTGGTCGAAATAGAAGCTTCTAGTAGGAGAAAAAGTGTGTAAAAATGGCAATTTTGGTCACATTGAGGCTTTAAAAAGTAGTTATTCAACATGAGGCAAAATCCAAATGACATTTTGAATCAATTTTTCTAAAGTCCAAAAACCAATTTTCTGATGAAAAACGATGACCCGTGACCTGTTGAACTTTCTCCAGATGGTCAGAAATGGTAATTTTTTAATGTTTTATTTTTTTAATGTAAATGACTATTGCATATGAATTATCACTTTTGGAACTAAAATAAGTGTGTTTAGAGTCATTTTAATGCCTGAAAATGGTCGAAATAGAAGCTTCTAGTAGGAGAAAAAGTCTATAAAAATGGCAATTTTGGTCACATTGAGGCTTTAAAAAGTAGTTATTCAACATGAGGCACAATCCAAATGACATTTTGAATCAATTTTACTAAAGTCCAAAAAATCCATTTTCTGATGAAAAACGATGACCCGCGACCTGTCGAAATTTCTCCAGGTGGTCAGAAATGGTAATTTTTTAATGTTTTATTTTTTGACTATAAATGACTATTGCATGTGAATTATCACTTTTGGAACTAAAATAAGTGTGTTTAGAGTCATTTTAATGCCTGAAATTGTTCGAAATAGAAGCTTCTAGTAGGAGAAAAAGTCTGCAAAAATGGCAATTTTGGTCACATTGAGGCTTTCAAAAGTAGTTATTCAACATGAGGCACAATCCAAATGATATTTTGAATCAATTTTTGTAAAGTCCAAAAAATCCATTTTCTGATGAAAAACGATGACCCGTGACCTGTCGAAATTTCTCCAGATGGTCAGAAATGGTAATTTTTTAATGTTTAATTTTTTGACTGTAAATGACTATTGCATGTTAATTATCACTTTCGGAACTAAAATAAGTGTGTTTAGAGTCATTTTAATGCCTGAAATTGGTCAAAATAGAAGCTTCTAGTAGGAGAAAAAGTCTGTAAAAATGGCAATATTGGTCACATTGAGGCTTAAAAAAGTAGTTTTTAACATGAGGCACAATCCAAATGACATTTTGAATCAATTTTTCAAAAGCCAAAAAAATCCATTTTCTGATGAAAAACGATGACCTGCGACCTGTCGAAATTTCTCCAGATGGTCAGAAATGGTAATTTTTTAATGGTTCATTTTTTGACTGTAAATGACTATTGCATGTGAATTATCACTTTTGGAACTAAAATAAGTGTGTTTAGAGTCCTTTTAATGCCTAAAATTGTTTGAAATAGAAGCTTCTAGTAGGAGAAAAAGTCTGTAAAAATGGCAATTTTGGTCACATTGAGGCTTTAAAAAGTAGTTATTCAACATGAGGCACAATCCAAATGATATTGTGAATCAATTTTTCTAAAGTCCAAAAAATCAATTTTCTGATGAAAAACGATGACCAGTGACCTGTCGAAATTTCTCCAGATGGTCAGAAATGGTAATTTTTTAATGTTTAATTTTTTGACTGTAAATGACTATCTCATGTGAATTATCACTTGTGGAACTAAAATAAGTGTGTTTAGAGTTGTTTTAATGCCTGAAATTAGTCATAATAGAAGCTTCTGAGAAGGAGAAAAAGTCTGTAAAAATGGCAATTTTGGTCACATTGAGGCTTTAAAAAGTAGTTATTTAACATGAGGCACAATCCAAATGATATTTTGAATCAATTTTTCTAAAGTCGAAAAAAATTAATTTTCTGATGAAAAACGATGACCCGTGACCTGTTGAACTTTCTCCAGATGGTCAGAAATGGTAATTTTTTAATGTTTTATTTTTTGAATGTAAATGACTATTGCATATGAATTATCACTTTTGGAACTAAAATAAGTGTGTTTAGAGTCATTTTAATGCCTGAAAATGGTCGAAATAGAAGCTTCTAGTAGGAGAAAAAGTCTATAAAAATGGCAATTTTGGTCACATTGAGGCTTTAAAAAGTAGTTATTCAACATGAGGCACAATCCAAATGACATTTTGAATCAATTTTTCTAAAGTCCAAAAAATCCATTTTCTGATGAAAAACGATGACCCGCGACCTGTCGAAATTTCTCCAGGTGGTCAGAAATGGTAATTTTTTAATGTTTTATTTTTTGACTGTAAATGACTATTGCATGTGAATTATCACTTTTGGAACTAAAATAAGTGTGTTTAGAGTCATTTTAATGCCTGAAATTGTTCGAAATAGAAGCTTCTAGTAGGAGAAAAAGTCTGTAAAAATGGCAATTTTGGTCACATTGAGGCTTTCAAAAGTAGTTATTCAACATGAGGCACAATCCAAATGATATTTTGAATCAATTTTTATAAAGTCCAAAAAATCCATTTTCTGATGAAAAACAATGACCCGTGACCTGTCGAAATTTCTCCAGATGGTCAGAAATGGTAATTTTTTAATGTTTAATTTTTTGACTGTAAATGACTATTGCATGTTAATTATCACTTTTGGAACTAAAATAAGTGTGTTTAGAGTCATTTTAATGCCTGAAATTGGTCAAAATAGAAGCTTCTAGTAGGAGAAAAAGTCTGTAAAAATGGCAATATTGGTCACATTGAGGCTTTAAAAAGTAGTTTTTAACATGAGGCACAATCCAAATGACATTTTGAATCAATTTTTCAAAAGCCAAAAAAATCCATTTTCTGATGAAAAACGATGACCTGCGACCTGTCGAAATTTCTCCAGATGGTCAGAAATGGTAATTTTTTAATGGTTCATTTTTTGACTGTAAATGACTATTGCATGTGAATTATCACTTTTGGAACTAAAATAAGTGTGTTTAGAGTCCTTTTAATGCCTGAAATTGTTTGAAATAGAAGCTTCTAGTAGGAGAAAAAGTCTGTAAAAATGGCAATTTTGGTCACATTGAGGCTTTAAAAAGTAGTTATTCAACATGAGGCACAATCCAAATGATATTTTGAATCAATTTTTCTAAAGTCCAAAAAATCCATTTTCTGATGAAAAACGATGACCCGTGACCTGTCGAAATTTCTCCAGATGGTCAGAAATGGTAAGTTTTTTAATGTTTAATTTTTTGACTGTAAATGACTATCTCATGTGAATTATCACTTGTGGAACTAAAATAAGTGTGTTTAGAGTTGTTTTAATGCCTGAAATTAGTCATAATAGAAGCTTCTGAGAAGGAGAAAAAGTCTGTAAAAATGGCAATTTTGGTCACATTGAGGCTTTAAAAAGTAGTTATTTAACATGAGGCACAATCCAAATGATATTTTGAATCAATTTTTCTAAAGTCGAAAAAATTAATTTTCTGATGAAAAACGATGACCTGTGACCTGTTGAACTTTCTCCAGATGGTCAGAAATGGTAATTTTTTAATGTTTTATTTTTTGAATGTAAATGACTATTGCATATGAATTATCACTTTTGGAACTAAAATAAGTGTGTTTAGAGTCATTTTAATGCCTGAAAATGGTCGAAATAGAAGCTTCTAGTAGGAGAAAAAGTCTATAAAAATGGCAATTTTGGTCACATTGAGGCTTTAAAAAGTAGTTATTCAACATGAGGCACAATCCAAATGACATTTTGAATCAATTTTTCTAAAGTCCAAAAAATCCATTTTCTGATGAAAAACGATGACCCGCGACCTGTCGAAATTTCTCCAGGTGGTCAGAAATGGTAATTTTTTAATGTTTTATTTTTTGACTGTAAATGACTATTGCATGTTAATTATCACTTTTGGAACTAAAATAAGTGTGTTTAGAGTCATTTTAATGCCTGAAATTGGTCAAAATAGAAGCTTCTAGTAGGAGAAAAAGTCTGTAAAAATAGCAATATTGGTCACATTGAGGCTTTAAAAAGTAGTTTTTAACATGAGGCACAATCCAAATGACATTTTGAATCAATTTTTCAAAAGCCAAAAAAATCCATTTTCTGATGAAAAACGATGACCTGCGACCTGTCGAAATTTCTCCAGATGGTCAGAAATGGTAATTTTTTAATGGTTCATTTTTTGACTGTAAATGACTATTGCATGTGAATTATCACTTTTGGAACTAAAATAAGTGTGTTTAGAGTCCTTTTAATGCCTGAAATTGTTTGAAATAGAAGCTTCTAGTAGGAGAAAAAGTCTGTAAAAATGGCAATTTTGGTCACATTGAGGCTTTAAAAAGTAGTTATTCAACATGAGGCACAATCCAAATGATATTGTGAATCAATTTTTCTAAAGTCCAAAAAATCAATTTTCTGATGAAAAACGATGACCCGTGACCTGTCGAAATTTCTCCAGATGGTCAGAAATGGTAATTTTTTAATGTTTAATTTTTTGACTGTAAATGACTATCTCATGTGAATTATCACTTGTGGAACTAAAATAAGTGTGTTTAGAGTCGTTTTAATGCCTGAAATTAGTCATAATAGAAGCTTCTGAGAAGGAGAAAAAGTCTGTAAAAATGGCAATTTTGGTCACATTGAGGCTTTAAAAAGTAGTTATTTAACATGAGGCACAATCCAAATGATATTTTGAATCAATTTTTCTAAAGTTGAAAAAATTAATTTTCTGATGAAAAACGATGACCCGTGACCTGTTGAACTTTCTCCAGATGGTCAGAAATGGTAATTTTTTAATGTTTAATTTTTTGACTGTAAATGACTATTGCATGTGAATTATCACTTTTGGAACTAAAATAAGTGTGTTTAGAGTCATTTTAATGCCTGAAATTGGTCGAAATAGAAGCTTCTAGTAGGAGAAAAAGTCTGTAAAAATGGCAATTTTGGTCACATTGAGGCTTTAAAAAGTAGTTATTCAACATGAGGCACAATCCAAATGATATTTTGAATAAATTTTTCTAAAGTCCAAAAAATCCATTTTCTGATGGAAAACCATGACCCGTGACCTGTCGAAATTTCTCCAGATGGTCAGAAATGGACATTTTTTAATGTTTAATTTTTTGACTGTAAATGACTATTGCATATGAATTATCAATTTTGGAACTAAAAGAAGTGTGTTTAGAGTCGTTTTAATGCCTGAAATTGGTCGAAATAGAAGCTTCTAGTAGGAGAAAAAGTGTGTAAAAATGGCAATTTTGGTCACATTGAGGCTTTAAAAAGTAGTTATTCAACATGAGGCAAAATCCAAATGACATTTTGAATCAATTTTTCTAAAGTCCAAAAATCAATTTTCTGATGAAAAACGATGACCCGTGACCTGTTGAACTTTCTCCAGATGGTCAGAAATGGTAATTTTTTAATGTTTTATTTTTTTAATGTAAATGACTATTGCATATGAATTATCACTTTTGGAACTAAAATAAGTGTGTTTAGAGTCATTTTAATGCCTGAAAATGGTCGAAATAGAAGCTTCTAGTAGGAGAAAAAGTCTATAAAAATGGCAATTTTGGTCACATTGAGGCTTTAAAAAGTAGTTATTCAACATGAGGCACAATCCAAATGACATTTTCAATCAATTTTTCTAAAGTCCAAAAAATCCATTTTCTGATGAAAAACGATGACCCGCGACCTGTCGAAATTTCTCCAGGTGGTCAGAAATGGTAATTTTTTAATGTTTTATTTTTTGACTGTAAATGACTATTGCATGTGAATTATCACTTTTGGAACTAAAATAAGTGTGTTTAGAGTCATTTTAATGCCTGAAATTGTTCGAAATAGAAGCTTCTAGTAGGAGAAAAAGTCTGCAAAAATGGCAATTTTGGTCACATTGAGGCTTTCAAAAGTAGTTATTCAACATGAGGCACAATCCAAATGATATTTTGAATCAATTTTTGTAAAGTCCAAAAAATCCATTTTCTGATGAAAAACGATGACCCGTGACCTGTCGAAATTTCTCCAGATGGTCAGAAATGGTAATTTTTTAATGTTTAATTTTTTGACTGTAAATGACTATTGCATGTTAATTATCACTTTCGGAACTAAAATAAGTGTGTTTAGAGTCATTTTAATGCCTGAAATTGGTCAAAATAGAAGCTTCTAGTAGGAGAAAAAGTCTGTAAAAATGGCAATATTGGTCACATTGAGGCTTAAAAAAGTAGTTTTTAACATGAGGCACAATCCAAATGACATTTTGAATCAATTTTTCAAAAGCCAAAAAAATCCATTTTCTGATGAAAAACGATGACCTGCGACCTGTCGAAATTTCTCCAGATGGTCAGAAATGGTAATTTTTTAATGGTTCATTTTTTGACTGTAAATGACTATTGCATGTGAATTATCACTTTTGGAACTAAAATAAGTGTGTTTAGAGTCCTTTTAATGCCTAAAATTGTTTGAAATAGAAGCTTCTAGTAGGAGAAAAAGTCTGTAAAAATGGCAATTTTGGTCACATTGAGGCTTTAAAAAGTAGTTATTCAACATGAGGCACAATCCAAATGATATTGTGAATCAATTTTTCTAAAGTCCAAAAAATCAATTTTCTGATGAAAAACGATGACCAGTGACCTGTCGAAATTTCTCCAGATGGTCAGAAATGGTAATTTTTTAATGTTTAATTTTTTGACTGTAAATGACTATCTCATGTGAATTATCACTTGTGGAACTAAAATAAGTGTGTTTAGAGTTGTTTTAATGCCTGAAATTAGTCATAATAGAAGCTTCTGAGAAGGAGAAAAAGTCTGTAAAAATGGCAATTTTGGTCACATTGAGGCTTTAAAAAGTAGTTATTTAACATGAGGCACAATCCAAATGATATTTTGAATCAATTTTTCTAAAGTCGAAAAAATCAATTTTCTGATGAAAAACGATGACCAGTGACCTGTTGAACTTTCTCCAGATGGTCAGAAATGGTAATTTTTTAATGTTTTATTTTTTGAATGTAAATGACTATTGCATATGAATTATCACTTTTGGAACTAAAATAAGTGTGTTTAGAGTCATTTTAATGCCTGAAAATGGTCGAAATAGAAGCTTCTAGTAGGAGAAAAAGTCTATAAAAATGGCAATTTTGGTCACATTGAGGCTTTAAAAAGTAGTTATTCAACATGAGGCACAATCCAAATGACATTTTGAATCAATTTTTCTAAAGTCCAAAAAATCCATTTTCTGATGAAAAACGATGACCCGCGACCTGTCGAAATTTCTCCAGGTGGTCAGAAATGGTAATTTTTTAATGTTTTATTTTTTGACTGTAAATGACTATTGCATGTGAATTATCACTTTTGGAACTAAAATAAGTGTGTTTAGAGTCATTTTAATGCCTGAAATTGTTCGAAATAGAAGCTTCTAGTAGGAGAAAAAGTCTGTAAAAATGGCAATTTTGGTCACATTGAGGCTTTCAAAAGTAGTTATTCAACATGAGGCACAATCCAAATGATATTTTGAATCAATTTTTATAAAGTCCAAAAAATCCATTTTCTGATGAAAAACAATGACCCGTGACCTGTCGAAATTTCTCCAGATGGTCAGAAATGGTAATTTTTTAATGTTTAATTTTTTGACTGTAAATGACTATTGCATGTTAATTATCACTTTTGGAACTAAAATAAGTGTGTTTAGAGTCATTTTAATGCCTGAAATTGGTCAAAATAGAAGCTTCTAGTAGGAGAAAAAGTCTGTAAAAATGGCAATATTGGTCACATTGAGGCTTTAAAAAGTAGTTTTTAACATGAGGCACAATCCAAATGACATTTTGAATCAATTTTTCAAAAGCCAAAAAAATCCATTTTCTGATGAAAAACGATGACCTACGACCTGTCGAAATTTCTCCAGATGGTCAGAAATGGTAATTTTTTAATGGTTCATTTTTTGACTGTAAATGACTATTGCATGTGAATTATCACTTTTGGAACTAAAATAAGTGTGTTTAGAGTCCTTTTAATGCCTGAAATTGTTTGAAATAGAAGCTTCTAGTAGGAGAAAAAGTCTGTAAAAATGGCAATTTTGGTCACATTGAGGCTTTAAAAAGTAGTTATTCAACATGAGGCACAATCCAAATGATATTGTGAATCAATTTTTCTAAAGTCCAAAAAATCAATTTTCCGATGAAAAACGATGACCCGTGACCTGTCGAAATTTCTCCAGATGGTCAGAAATGGTAATTTTTTAATGTTTAATTTTTTGACTGTAAATGACTATCTCATGTGAATTATCACTTGTGGAACTAAAATAAGTGTGTTTAGAGTCGTTTTAATGCCTGAAATTAGTCATAATAGAAGCTTCTGAGAAGGAGAAAAAGTCTGTAAAAATGGCAATTTTGGTCACATTGAGGCTTTAAAAAGTAGTTATTTAACATGAGGCACAATCCAAATGATATTTTGAATCAATTTTTCTAAAGTCGAAAAAATTAATTTTCTGATGAAAAACGATGACCCGTGACCTGTTGAACTTTCTCCAGATGGTCAGAAATGGTAATTTTTTAATGTTTAATTTTTTGACTGTAAATGACTATTGCATGTGAATTATCACTTTTGGAACTAAAATAAGTGTGTTTAGAGTCATTTTAATGCCTGAAATTGGTCGAAATAGAAGCTTCTAGTAGGAGAAAAAGTCTGTAAAAATGGCAATTTTGGTCACATTGAGGCTTTAAAAAGTAGTTATTCAACATGAGGCACAATCCAAATGATATTTTGAATCAATTTTTCTAAAGTCCAAAAAATCCATTTTCTGATGAAAAACCATGACCCGTGACCTGTCGAAATTTCTCCAGATGGTCAGAAATGGACATTTTTTAATGTTTAATTTTTTGACTGTAAATGACTATTGCATGTGAATTATCACTTGCGGAACTAAAATAAGTGTGTTTAGAGTCGTTTTAATGCCTGAAATTAGTCATAATAGAAGCTTCTGAGAAGAAGAAAAAGTCTGTAAAAATGGCAATTTTGGTCACATTGAGGCTTTAAAAAGTAGTTATTCAACATGAGGCACAATCC
The DNA here is from genome assembly GCF_964204655.1 of Triturus cristatus. NCBI lineage: Eukaryota > Metazoa > Chordata > Amphibia > Caudata > Salamandridae > Triturus > Triturus cristatus. Next base: position 137,496,849 of record NC_140588.1, read on the forward strand.
AAATGATATTTTGAATCAATTTTTCTAAACTCGAAAAAATTAATTTTCTGATGAAAAACGATGACCTGTGACCTGTTGAACTTTCTCCAGATGGTCAGAAATGGTAATTTTTTAATGTTTAATTTTTTGACTGTAAATGACTATTGCATGTGAATTATCACTTGTGGAACTAAAATAAGTATGTTTAGAGTCATTTTAATGCCTGAAGTTGGTCAAAATAGAAGCTTCTAGTAGGAGAAAAAGTCTGTAAAAATGGCAATTTTGGTCACATCGAGGCTTTAAAAAGTAGTTATTCAACATGAGGCACAATTCAAATGACATTTTTAATCAATTTGTCTAAAGTCCAAAAATCAATTTTCTGATGAAAAACGATGACCCGTGACCTGTTGAAATTTCTCCAGATGGTCAGAAATGGTCATTTTTTAATGGTTCATTTTTTGACTGTAAATGACTATTGCATGTGAATTATCACTTTTGGAACTAAAATAAGTGTGTTTAGAGTCCTTTTAATGCCTGAAATTGTTTGAAATAGAAGCTTCTAGTAGGAGAAAAAGTCTGTAAAAATGGCAATTTTGGTCACATCGAGGCTTTAAAAAGTAGTTATTCAACATGAGGCACAATTCAAATGACATTTTTAATCAATTTGTCTAAAGTCCAAAAAATCCATTTTCTGATGAAAAACGATGACCAGTGACCTGTCGAAATTTCTCCAGATGGTCAGAAATGGTTACTTTTTAATGTTTAATTTTTTGACTGTAAATGACTATCTCATGTGAATTATCACTTGTGGAACTAAAATAAGTGTATTTAGAGTCGTTTTAATGCCTGAAATTAGTCATAATAGAAGCTTCTGAGAAGGAGAAAAAGTCTGTAAAAATGGCAATTTTGGTCACATTGAGGCTTTAAAAAGTAGTTATTTAACATGAGGCACAATCCAAATGATATTTTGAATCAATTTTTCTAAAGTCGATAAAAGTAATTTTCTGATGAAAAACGATGACCCGTGACCTGTTGAACTTTCTCCAGATGGTCAGAAATGGTAATTTTTTAATGTTTAATTTTTTGACTGTAAATGACTATTGCATGTGAATTATCACTTTTCGAACTAAAATAAGTGTGTTTAGAGTCATTTTAATGCCTGAAATTGGTCGAAATAAAAGCTTCTAATAGAAAAAGTCTGGAAAAATTGCAATTTTGGTCACATTGAGGCTTTAAAAAGTAGTTATTCAACATGAGGCACAATCCAAATGATATTTTGAATCAATTTTTGTAAAGTCCAAAAAATCCATTTTCTGATGAAAAACGATGACCCGTGACCTGTCGAAATTTCTCCAGATGGTCAGAAATGGTAATTTTTTAATGTTTAATTTTTTGACTGTAAATGACTATTGCATGTGAATTATCACTTTTGGAACTAAAATAAGTGTGTTTAGAGTCATTTTAATGCCTGAAATTGTTCGAAATAGAAGCTTCTAGTAGGAGAAAAAGTCTGCAAAAATGGCAATTTTGGTCACATTGAGGCTTTAAAAAATAGTTATTCAACATGAGGCACAATCCAAATGACATTTTGAATCAATTTTTCTACTGTCCAAAAAATAAAATTTTCTGATGAAAAACGATGATCCTTGACCTGTCGAACTTTCTCCAGATGGTCAGAAATGATAATTTTTTAATGTTTAATTTTTTTACTGTAAATGACTATCGCATGTGAATTATCACTTTTGGAACTAAAATAAGTGTGTTTAGAGTTGTTTTAATGCCTGAAATTGGTCGAAGTGGAAGCTTCTAGTAGGAGAAAAAGTCTGTAAAAATTGCAATTTTGGTCACATTGAGGCTTTAAAAAGTAGTTATTCAACATGAGGCACAATCCAAATGACATTTTGAATCAATTTTTCTAAAGTCCAAAAAATCCATTTTCTGATGAAAAACGATGACCAGTGACCTGTCGAACTTTCTCCAGATGGTCAGAAATGGCAATTTTTTAATATTTAATTTTTTGACTGTAAATGACTATTGCATGTGAATTATCACTTTTGGAACTAAAATAAATGTGTTTAGAGTCGTTTTAATGCCTGAAATTAGTCATAATAGAAGCTTCTAAGAAGGAGAAAAAGTCTGTAAAAATGGCAATTTTGGTCACATTGAGGCTTTAAAAAGTAGTTATTTAACATGAGGCACAATCCAAATGATATTTTGAATCAATTTTTCTAAAGTCGAAAAAATTAATTTTATGATGAAAAACGATGACCCGTGACCTGTTGAACTTTCTCCAGATGGTCAGAAATTGTAATTTTTTAATGTTTAATTTTTTGACTGTAAATGACTATTGCATGTGAATTATCACTTTTGGAACTAAAATAAGTGTGTTTAGAGTCATTTTAATGCCTGAAATTGGTCGAAATAGAAGCTTCTAGTAGGAGAAAAAGTCTGTAAAAATGGCAATTTTGGTCACATTGAGGCTTTAAAAAGTAGTTATTCAACATGAGGCACAATCCAAATGATATTTTGAATCAATTTTTCTAAAGTCCCAAAAATCCATTTTCTGATGAAAAACGATGACCCGTGACCTGTCGAAATTTCTCCAGATGGTCAGAAATGGAAATTTTTTAATGTTTAATTTTTTGACTGTAAATGACTATCGCATGTGAATTATCACTTGTGGAACTAAAATAAGTGTGTTTAGAGTCGTTTTAATGCCTGAAATTGGTCGAAATAGAAGCTTCTAGTAGGAGAAAAAGTCTGTAAAAATGGCAATTTTGGTCACATTGAGGCTTTAAAAAGTAGTTATTCAACATGAGGCACAATCCAAATGACATTTTGAATCAATTTTTCTAAAGTCCAAAAAATCCATTTGCTGATGAAAAACGATGACCCGCGACCTGTCGAAATTTCTCCAGATTGTCAGAAATGGTAATTTTTTAATGTTTAATTTTTTGACTGTAAATGACTATTGCATGTGAATTATCACTTGTGGAACTAAAATAAGTGTGTTTAGAGTCATTTTAATGCCTGAAGTTGGTCAAAATAGAAGCTTCTAGTAGGAGAAAAAGTCTGTAAAAATGGCAATTTTGGTCACATCGAGGCTTTAAAAAGTAGTTATTCAACATGAGGCACAATTCAAATGACATTTTTAATCAATTTGTCTAAAGTCCAAAAATCAATTTTCTGATGAAAAACGATGACCCGTGACCTGTTAAACTTTCTCCAGATGGTCAGAAATGGTAATTTTTTAATGGTTCATTTTTTGACTGTAAATGACTATTGCATGTGAATTATCACTTTTGGAACTAAAATAAGTGTGTTTAGAGTCCTTTTAATGCCTGAAATTGTTTGAAATAGAAGCTTCTAGTAGGAGAAAAAGTCTGTAAAAATGGCAATTTTGGTCACATTGAGGCTTTAAAAAGTAGTTATTCAACATGAGGCACAATTCAAATGACATTTTTAATCAATTATTCTAAAGTCCAAAAATCAATTTTCTGATGAAAAACGATGACCCGTGACCTGTTGAACTTTCTCCAGATGGTCAGAAATGGTAATTTTTTAATGTTTAATTTTTTGACTGTAAATGACTATTGCATATGAATTATCAATTTTGGAACTAAAAGAAGTGTGTTTAGAGTCATTTTAATGCCTGAAATTGGTCGAAATAGAAGCTTCTAGTAGGAGAAAAAGTCTGTAAAAATGGCAATTTTGGTCACATTGAGGCTTTAAAAAGTAGTTATTCAACATGAGGCACAATCCAAATGATATTTTGAATCAATTTTTCTAAAGTCCAAAAAATCCATTTTCTGATGAAAAACCATGACCCGTGACCTGTCGAAATTTCTCCAGATGGTCAGAAATGGACATTTTTTAATGTTTAATTTTTTGACTGTAAATGACTATTGCATATGAATTATCAATTTTGGAACTAAAAGAAGTGTGTTTAGAGTCGTTTTAATGCCTGAAATTGGTCGAAATAGAAGCTTCTAGTAGGAGAAAAAGTGTGTAAAAATGGCAATTTTGGTCACATTGAGGCTTTAAAAAGTAGTTATTCAACATGTGGCAAAATCCAAATGACATTTTGAATCAATTTTTCTAAAGTCCAAAAATCAATTTTCTGATGAAAAACGATGACCCGTGACCTGTTGAACTTTCTCCAGATGGTCAGAAATGGTAATTTTTTAATGTTTTATTTTTTTAATGTAAATGACTATTGCATATGAATTATCACTTTTGGAACTAAAATAAGTGTGTTTAGAGTCATTTTAATGCCTGAAAATGGTCGAAATAGAAGCTTCTAGTAGGAGAAAAAGTCTATAAAAATGGCAATTTTGGTCACATTGAGGCTTTAAAAAGTAGTTATTCAACATGAGGCACAATCCAAATGACATTTTCAATCAATTTTTCTAAAGTCCAAAAAATCCATTTTCTGATGAAAAACGATGACCCGCGACCTGTCGAAATTTCTCCAGGTGGTCAGAAATGGTAATTTTTTAATGTTTTATTTTTTGACTGTAAATGACTATTGCATGTGAATTATCACTTTTGGAACTAAAATAAGTGTGTTTAGAGTCATTTTAATGCCTGAAATTGTTCGAAATAGAAGCTTCTAGTAGGAGAAAAAGTCTGCAAAAATGGCAATTTTGGTCACATTGAGGCTTTCAAAAGTAGTTATTCAACATGAGGCACAATCCAAATGATATTTTGAATCAATTTTTGTAAAGTCCAAAAAATCCATTTTCTGATGAAAAACGATGACCCGTGACCTGTCGAAATTTCTCCAGATGGTCAGAAATGGTAATTTTTTAATGTTTAATTTTTTGACTGTAAATGACTATTGCATGTTAATTATCACTTTCGGAACTAAAATAAGTGTGTTTAGAGTCATTTTAATGCCTGAAATTGGTCAAAATAGAAGCTTCTAGTAGGAGAAAAAGTCTGTAAAAATGGCAATATTGGTCACATTGAGGCTTAAAAAAGTAGTTTTTAACATGAGGCACAATCCAAATGACATTTTGAATCAATTTTTCAAAAGCCAAAAAAATCCATTTTCTGATGAAAAACGATGACCTGCGACCTGTCGAAATTTCTCCAGATGGTCAGAAATGGTAATTTTTAATGGTTCATTTTTTGACTGTAAATGACTATTGCATGTGAATTATCACTTTTGGAACTAAAATAAGTGTGTTTAGAGTCCTTTTAATGCCTGAAATTGTTTGAAATAGAAGCTTCTAGTAGGAGAAAAAGTCTGTAAAAATGGCAATTTTGGTCACATTGAGGCTTTAAAAAGTAGTTATTCAACATGAGGCACAATCCAAATGATATTTTGAATCAATTTTTCTAAAGTCCAAAAAATCCATTTTCTGATGAAAAACGATGACCTGTGACCTGTCGAAATTTCTCCAGATGGTCAGAAATGGTAAGTTTTTTAATGTTTAATTTTTTGACTGTAAATGACTATCTCATGTGAATTATCACTTGTGGAACTAAAATAAGTGTGTTTAGAGTTGTTTTAATGCCTGAAATTAGTCATAATAGAAGCTTCTGAGAAGGAGAAAAAGTCTGTAAAAATGGCAATTTTGGTCACATTGAGGCTTTAAAAAGTAGTTATTTAACATGAGGCACAATCCAAATGATATTTTGAATCAATTTTTCTAAAGTCGAAAAAATTAATTTTCTGATGAAAAACGATGACCTGTGACCTGTTGAACTTTCTCCAGATGGTCAGAAATGGTAATTTTTTAATGTTTTATTTTTTGAATGTAAATGACTATTGCATATGAATTATCACTTTTGGAACTAAAATAAGTGTGTTTAGAGTCATTTTAATGCCTGAAAATGGTCGAAATAGAAGCTTCTAGTAGGAGAAAAAGTCTATAAAAATGGCAATTTTGGTCACATTGAGGCTTTAAAAAGTAGTTATTCAACATGAGGCACAATCCAAATGACATTTTGAATCAATTTTTCTAAAGTCCAAAAAATCCATTTTCTGATGAAAAACGATGACCCGCGACCTGTCGAAATTTCTCCAGGTGGTCAGAAATGGTAATTTTTTAATGTTTTATTTTTTGACTGTAAATGACTATTGCATGTTAATTATCACTTTTGGAACTAAAATAAGTGTGTTTAGAGTCATTTTAATGCCTGAAATTGGTCAAAATAGAAGCTTCTAGTAGGAGAAAAAGTCTGTAAAAATGGCAATATTGGTCACATTGAGGCTTTAAAAAGTAGTTTTTAACATGAGGCACAATCCAAATGACATTTTGAATCAATTTTTCAAAAGCCAAAAAAATCCATTTTCTGATGAAAAACGATGACCTGCGACCTGTCGAAATTTCTCCAGATGGTCAGAAATGGTAATTTTTTAATGGTTCATTTTTTGACTGTAAATGACTATTGCATGTGAATTATCACTTTTGGAACTAAAATAAGTGTGTTTAGAGTCCTTTTAATGCCTGAAATTGTTTGAAATAGAAGCTTCTAGTAGGAGAAAAAGTCTGTAAAAATGGCAATTTTGGTCACATTGAGGCTTTAAAAAGTAGTTATTCAACATGAGGCACAATCCAAATGATATTGTGAATCAATTTTTCTAAAGTCCAAAAAATCAATTTTCTGATGAAAAACGATGACCCGTGACCTGTCGAAATTTCTCCAGATGGTCAGAAATGGTAATTTTTTAATGTTTAATTTTTGACTGTAAATGACTATCTCATGTGAATTATCACTTGTGGAACTAAAATAAGTGTGTTTAGAGTCGTTTTAATGCCTGAAATTAGTCATAATAGAAGCTTCTGAGAAGGAGAAAAAGTCTGTAAAAATGGCAATTTTGGTCACATTGAGGCTTTAAAAAGTAGTTATTTAACATGAGGCACAATCCAAATGATATTTTGAATCAATTTTTCTAAAGTCGAAAAAATTAATTTTCTGATGAAAAACGATGACCCGTGACCTGTTGAACTTTCTCCAGATGGTCAGAAATGGTAATTTTTTAATGTTTAATTTTTTGACTGTAAATGACTATTGCATGTGAATTATCACTTTTGGAACTAAAATAAGTGTGTTTAGAGTCATTTTAATGCCTGAAATTGGTCGAAATAGAAGCTTCTAGTAGGAGAAAAAGTCTGTAAAAATGGCAATTTTGGTCACATTGAGGCTTTAAAAAGTAGTTATTCAACATGAGGCACAATCCAAATGATATTTTGAATCAATTTTTCTAAAGTCCAAAAAATCCATTTTCTGATGAAAAACCATGACCCGTGACCTGTCGAAATTTCTCCAGATGGTCAGAAATGGACATTTTTTAATGTTTAATTTTTTGACTGTAAATGACTATTGCATATGAATTATCAATTTTGGAACTAAAAGAAGTGTGTTTAGAGTCGTTTTAATGCCTGAAATTGGTCGAAATAGAAGCTTCTAGTAGGAGAAAAAGTGTGTAAAAATGGCAATTTTGGTCACATTGAGGCTTTAAAAAGTAGTTATTCAACATGAGGCAAAATCCAAATGACATTTTGAATCAATTTTTCTAAAGTCCAAAAATCAATTTTCTGATGAAAAACGATGACCCGTGACCTGTTGAACTTTCTCCAGATGGTCAGAAATGGTAATTTTTTAATGTTTTATTTTTTTAATGTAAATGACTATTGCATGTTAATTATCACTTTCGGAACTAAAATAAGTGTGTTTAGAGTCATTTTAATGCCTGAAATTGGTCAAAATAGAAGCTTCTAGTAGGAGAAAAAGTCTGTAAAAATGGCAATATTGGTCACATTGAGGCTTAAAAAAGTAGTTTTTAACATGAGGCACAATCCAAATGACATTTTGAATCAATTTTTCAAAAGCCAAAAAAATCCATTTTCTGATGAAAAACGATGACCTGCGACCTGTCGAAATTTCTCCAGATGGTCAGAAATGGTAATTTTTTAATGGTTCATTTTTTGACTGTAAATGACTATTGCATGTGAATTATCACTTTTGGAACTAAAATAAGTGTGTTTAGAGTCCTTTTAATGCCTAAAATTGTTTGAAATAGAAGCTTCTAGTAGGAGAAAAAGTCTGTAAAAATGGCAATTTTGGTCACATTGAGGCTTTAAAAAGTAGTTATTCAACATGAGGCACAATCCAAATGATATTGTGAATCAATTTTTCTAAAGTCCAAAAAATCAATTTTCTGATGAAAAACGATGACCAGTGACCTGTCGAAATTTCTCCAGATGGTCAGAAATGGTAATTTTTTAATGTTTAATTTTTTGACTGTAAATGACTATCTCATGTGAATTATCACTTGTGGAACTAAAATAAGTGTGTTTAGAGTTGTTTTAATGCCTGAAATTAGTCATAATAGAAGCTTCTGAGAAGGAGAAAAAGTCTGTAAAAATGGCAATTTTGGTCACATTGAGGCTTTAAAAAGTAGTTATTTAACATGAGGCACAATCCAAATGATATTTTGAATCAATTTTTCTAAAGTCGAAAAAATTAATTTTCTGATGAAAAACGATGACCCGTGACCTGTTGAACTTTCTCCAGATGGTCAGAAATGGTAATTTTTTAATGTTTTATTTTTTGAATGTAAATGACTATTGCATATGAATTATCACTTTTGGAACTAAAATAAGTGTGTTTAGAGTCATTTTAATGCCTGAAAATGGTCGAAATAGAAGCTTCTAGTAGGAGAAAAAGTCTATAAAAATGGCAATTTTGGTCACATTGAGGCTTTAAAAAGTAGTTATTCAACATGAGGCACAATCCAAATGACATTTTGAATCAATTTTTCTAAAGTCCAAAAAATCCATTTTCTGATGAAAAACGATGACCCGCGACCTGTCGAAATTTCTCCAGGTGGTCAGAAATGGTAATTTTTTAATGTTTTATTTTTTGACTGTAAATGACTATTGCATGTGAATTATCACTTTTGGAACTAAAATAAGTGTGTTTAGAGTCATTTTAATGCCTGAAATTGGTCAAAATAGAAGCTTCTAGTAGGAGAAAAAGTCTGTAAAAATGGCAATATTGGTCACATTGAGGCTTTAAAAAGTAGTTTTTAACATGACGCACAATCCAAATGACATTTTGAATCAATTTTTCTACTGTCCAAAAAATAAAATTTTCTGATGAAAAACGATGATCCTTGACCTGTCGAACTTTCTCCAGATGGTCAGAAATGATAATTTTTTAATGTTTAATTTTTTTACTGTAAATGACTATCGCATGTGAATTATCACTTTTGGAACTAAAATAAGTGTGTTTAGAGTTGTTTTAATGCCTGAAATTGGTCGAAGTGGAAGCTTCTAGTAGGAGAAAAAGTCTGTAAAAATTGCAATTTTGGTCACATTGAGGCTTTAAAAAGTAGTTATTCAACATGAGGCACAATCCAAATGACATTTTGAATCAATTTTTCTAAAGTCCAAAAAATCCATTTTCTGATGAAAAACGATGACCAGTGACCTGTCGAACTTTCTCCAGATGGTCAGAAATGGCAATTTTTTAATATTTAATTTTTTGACTGTAAATGACTATTGCATGTGAATTATCACTTTTGGAACTAAAATAAATGTGTTTAGAGTCGTTTTAATGCCTGAAATTAGTCATAATAGAAGCTTCTAAGAAGGAGAAAAAGTCTGTAAAAATGGCAATTTTGGTCACATTGAGGTTTTAAAAAGTAGTTATTTAACATGAGGCACAATCCAAATGATATTTTGAATCAATTTTTCTAAAGTCGAAAAAATTTATTTTATGATGAAAAACGATGACCCGTGACCTGTTGAACTTTCTCCAGATGGTCAGAAATTGTAATTTTTTAATGTTTAATTTTTTGACTGTAAATGACTATTGCATGTGAATTATCACTTTTGGAACTAAAATAAGTGTGTTTAGAGTCATTTTAATGCCTGAAATTGGTCGAAATAGAAGCTTCTAGTAGGAGAAAAAGTCTGTAAAAATGGCAATTTTGGTCACATTGAGGCTTTAAAAAGTAGTTATTCAACATGAGGCACAATCCAAATGATATTTTGAATCAATTTTTCTAAAGTCCCAAAAATCCATTTTCTGATGAAAAACGATGACCCGTGACCTGTCGAAATTTCTCCAGATGGTCAGAAATGGAAATTTTTTAATGTTTAATTTTTTGACTGTAAATGACTATCGCATGTGAATTATCACTTGTGGAACTAAAATAAGTGTGTTTAGAGTCGTTTTAATGCCTGAAATTAGTCATAATAGAAGCTTCTGAGAAGGAGAAAAAGTCTGTAAAAATGGCAATTTTGGTCACATTGAGGCTTTAAAAAGTAGTTATTCAACATGAGGCACAATCCAAATGATATTTTGAATCAATTTTTCTAAAGTCGAAAAAATTAATTTTCTGATGAAAAACGATGACCTGTGACCTGTTGAACTTTCTCCAGATGGTCAAAAATGGTAATTTTTTAATGTTTAATTTTTTGACTGTAAATGACTATTGCATGTGAATTATCACTTTTGGAACTAAAATAAGTGTGTTTAGAGTCATTTTAATGCCTGAAATTGGTCGAAATAGAAGCTTCTAGTAGGAGAAAAAGTCTGTAAAAATGGCAATTTTGGTCACATTGAGGCTTTAAAAAGTAGTTATTCAACATGAGGCACAATCCAAATGACATTTTGAATCAATTTTTCTAAAGTCCAAAAAATCCATTTGCTGATGAAAAACGATGACCCGCGACCTGTCGAAATTTCTCCAGATTGTCAGAAATGGTAATTTTTTAATGTTTAATTTTTTGACTGTAAATGACTATTGCATGTGAATTATCACTTGTGGAACTAAAATAAGTGTGTTTAGAGTCATTTTAATGCCTGAAATTGGTCGAAATAGAAGCTTCTAGTAGGAGAAAAAGTCTGTAAAAATGGCAATTTTGGTCACATCGAGGCTTTAAAAAGTAGTTATTCAACATGAGGCACAATTCAAATGACATTTTTAATCAATTTGTCTAAAGTCCAAAAATCAATTTTCTGATGAAAAACGATGACCCGTGACCTGTTAAACTTTCTCCAGATGGTCAGAAATTGTAATTTTTTAATGGTTCATTTTTTGACTGTAAATGACTATTGCATGTGAATTATCACTTTTGGAACTAAAATAAGTGTGTTTAGAGTCCTTTTAATGCCTGAAATTGTTTGAAATAGAAGCTTCTAGTAGGAGAAAAAGTCTGTAAAAATGGCAATTTTGGTCACATTGAGGCTTTAAAAAGTAGTTATTCAACATGAGGCACAATTCAAATGACATTTTTAATCAATTATTCTAAAGTCCAAAAATCAATTTTCTGATGAAAAACGATGACCCGTGACCTGTTGAACTTTCTCCAGATGGTCAGAAATGGTAATTTTTTAATGTTTAATTTTTTGACTGTAAATGACTATTGCATATGAATTATCAATTTTGGAACTAAAAGAAGTGTGTTTAGAGTCGTTTTAATGCCTGAAATTGGTCGAAATAGAAGCTTCTAGTAGGAGAAAAAGTGTGTAAAAATGGCAATTTTGGTCACATTGAGGCTTTAAAAAGTAGTTATTCAACATGAGGCAAAATCCAAATGACATTTTGAATCAATTTTTCTAAAGTCCAAAAACCAATTTTCTGATGAAAAACGATGACCCGTGACCTGTTGAACTTTCTCCAGATGGTCAGAAATGGTAATTTTTTAATGTTTTATTTTTTTAATGTAAATGACTATTGCATATGAATTATCACTTTTGGAACTAAAATAAGTGTGTTTAGAGTCATTTTAATGCCTGAAAATGGTCGAAATAGAAGCTTCTAGTAGGAGAAAAAGTCTATAAAAATGGCAATTTTGGTCACATTGAGGCTTTAAAAAGTAGTTATTCAACATGAGGCACAATCCAAATGACATTTTGAATCAATTTTACTAAAGTCCAAAAAATCCATTTTCTGATGAAAAACGATGACCCGCGACCTGTCGAAATTTCTCCAGGTGGTCAGAAATGGTAATTTTTTAATGTTTTATTTTTTGACTGTAAATGACTATTGCATGTGAATTATCACTTTTGGAACTAAAATAAGTGTGTTTAGAGTCATTTTAATGCCTGAAATTGTTCGAAATAGAAGCTTCTAGTAGGAGAAAAAGTCTGCAAAAATGGCAATTTTGGTCACATTGAGGCTTTCAAAAGTAGTTATTCAACATGAGGCACAATCCAAATGATATTTTGAATCAATTTTTGTAAAGTCCAAAAAATCCATTTTCTGATGAAAAACGATGACCCGTGACCTGTCGAAATTTCTCCAGATGGTCAGAAATGGTAATTTTTTAATGTTTAATTTTTTGACTGTAAATGACTATTGCATGTTAATTATCACTTTCGGAACTAAAATAAGTGTGTTTAGAGTCATTTTAATGCCTGAAATTGGTCAAAATAGAAGCTTCTAGTAGGAGAAAAAGTCTGTAAAAATGGCAATATTGGTCACATTGAGGCTTAAAAAAGTAGTTTTTAACATGAGGCACAATCCAAATGACATTTTGAATCAATTTTTCAAAAGCCAAAAAAATCCATTTTCTGATGAAAAACGATGACCTGCGACCTGTCGAAATTTCTCCAGATGGTCAGAAATGGTAATTTTTTAATGGTTCATTTTTTGACTGTAAATGACTATTGCATGTGAATTATCACTTTTGGAACTAAAATAAGTGTGTTTAGAGTCCTTTTAATGCCTAAAATTGTTTGAAATAGAAGCTTCTAGTAGGAGAAAAAGTCTGTAAAAATGGCAATTTTGGTCACATTGAGGCTTTAAAAAGTAGTTATTCAACATGAGGCACAATCCAAATGATATTGTGAATCAATTTTTCTAAAGTCCAAAAAATCAATTTTCTGATGAAAAACGATGACCAGTGACCTGTCGAAATTTCTCCAGATGGTCAGAAATGGTAATTTTTTAATGTTTAATTTTTTGACTGTAAATGACTATCTCATGTGAATTATCACTTGTGGAACTAAAATAAGTGTGTTTAGAGTTGTTTTAATGCCTGAAATTAGTCATAATAGAAGCTTCTGAGAAGGAGAAAAAGTCTGTAAAAATGGCAATTTTGGTCACATTGAGGCTTTAAAAAGTAGTTATTTAACATGAGGCACAATCCAAATGATATTTTGAATCAATTTTTCTAAAGTCGAAAAAAATTAATTTTCTGATGAAAAACGATGACCCGTGACCTGTTGAACTTTCTCCAGATGGTCAGAAATGGTAATTTTTTAATGTTTTATTTTTTGAATGTAAATGACTATTGCATATGAATTATCACTTTTGGAACTAAAATAAGTGTGTTTAGAGTCATTTTAATGCCTGAAAATGGTCGAAATAGAAGCTTCTAGTAGGAGAAAAAGTCTATAAAAATGGCAATTTTGGTCACATTGAGGCTTTAAAAAGTAGTTATTCAACATGAGGCACAATCCAAATGACATTTTGAATCAATTTTTCTAAAGTCCAAAAAATCCATTTTCTGATGAAAAACGATGACCCGCGACCTGTCGAAATTTCTCCAGGTGGTCAGAAATGGTAATTTTTTAATGTTTTATTTTTTGACTGTAAATGACTATTGCATGTTAATTATCACTTTTGGAACTAAAATAAGTGTGTTTAGAGTCATTTTAATGCCTGAAATTGGTCAAAATAGAAGCTTCTAGTAGGAGAAAAAGTCTGTAAAAATAGCAATATTGGTCACATTGAGGCTTTAAAAAGTAGTTTTTAACATGAGGCACAATCCAAATGACATTTTGAATCAATTTTTCAAAAGCCAAAAAAATCCATTTTCTGATGAAAAACGATGACCTGCGACCTGTCGAAATTTCTCCAGATGGTCAGAAATGGTAATTTTTTAATGGTTCATTTTTTGACTGTAAATGACTATTGCATGTGAATTATCACTTTTGGAACTAAAATAAGTGTGTTTAGAGTCCTTTTAATGCCTGAAATTGTTTGAAATAGAAGCTTCTAGTAGGAGAAAAAGTCTGTAAAAATGGCAATTTTGGTCACATTGAGGCTTTAAAAAGTAGTTATTCAACATGAGGCACAATCCAAATGATATTGTGAATCAATTTTTCTAAAGTCCAAAAAATCAATTTTCTGATGAAAAACGATGACCCGTGACCTGTCGAAATTTCTCCAGATGGTCAGAAATGGTAATTTTTTAATGTTTAATTTTTTGACTGTAAATGACTATCTCATGTGAATTATCACTTGTGGAACTAAAATAAGTGTGTTTAGAGTCGTTTTAATGCCTGAAATTAGTCATAATAGAAGCTTCTGAGAAGGAGAAAAAGTCTGTAAAAATGGCAATTTTGGTCACATTGAGGCTTTAAAAAGTAGTTATTTAACATGAGGCACAATCCAAATGATATTTTGAATCAATTTTTCTAAAGTTGAAAAAATTAATTTTCTGATGAAAAACGATGACCCGTGACCTGTTGAACTTTCTCCAGATGGTCAGAAATGGTAATTTTTTAATGTTTAATTTTTTGACTGTAAATGACTATTGCATGTGAATTATCACTTTTGGAACTAAAATAAGTGTGTTTAGAGTCATTTTAATGCCTGAAATTGGTCGAAATAGAAGCTTCTAGTAGGAGAAAAAGTCTGTAAAAATGGCAATTTTGGTCACATTGAGGCTTTAAAAAGTAGTTATTCAACATGAGGCACAATCCAAATGATATTTTGAATAAATTTTTCTAAAGTCCAAAAAATCCATTTTCTGATGGAAAACCATGACCCGTGACCTGTCGAAATTTCTCCAGATGGTCAGAAATGGACATTTTTTAATGTTTAATTTTTTGACTGTAAATGACTATTGCATATGAATTATCAATTTTGGAACTAAAAGAAGTGTGTTTAGAGTCGTTTTAATGCCTGAAATTGGTCGAAATAGAAGCTTCTAGTAGGAGAAAAAGTGTGTAAAAATGGCAATTTTGGTCACATTGAGGCTTTAAAAAGTAGTTATTCAACATGAGGCAAAATCCAAATGACATTTTGAATCAATTTTTCTAAAGTCCAAAAATCAATTTTCTGATGAAAAACGATGACCCGTGACCTGTTGAACTTTCTCCAGATGGTCAGAAATGGTAATTTTTTAATGTTTTATTTTTTTAATGTAAATGACTATTGCATATGAATTATCACTTTTGGAACTAAAATAAGTGTGTTTAGAGTCATTTTAATGCCTGAAAATGGTCGAAATAGAAGCTTCTAGTAGGAGAAAAAGTCTATAAAAATGGCAATTTTGGTCACATTGAGGCTTTAAAAAGTAGTTATTCAACATGAGGCACAATCCAAATGACATTTTCAATCAATTTTTCTAAAGTCCAAAAAATCCATTTTCTGATGAAAAACGATGACCCGCGACCTGTCGAAATTTCTCCAGGTGGTCAGAAATGGTAATTTTTTAATGTTTTATTTTTTGACTGTAAATGACTATTGCATGTGAATTATCACTTTTGGAACTAAAATAAGTGTGTTTAGAGTCATTTTAATGCCTGAAATTGTTCGAAATAGAAGCTTCTAGTAGGAGAAAAAGTCTGCAAAAATGGCAATTTTGGTCACATTGAGGCTTTCAAAAGTAGTTATTCAACATGAGGCACAATCCAAATGATATTTTGAATCAATTTTTGTAAAGTCCAAAAAATCCATTTTCTGATGAAAAACGATGACCCGTGACCTGTCGAAATTTCTCCAGATGGTCAGAAATGGTAATTTTTTAATGTTTAATTTTTTGACTGTAAATGACTATTGCATGTTAATTATCACTTTCGGAACTAAAATAAGTGTGTTTAGAGTCATTTTAATGCCTGAAATTGGTCAAAATAGAAGCTTCTAGTAGGAGAAAAAGTCTGTAAAAATGGCAATATTGGTCACATTGAGGCTTAAAAAAGTAGTTTTTAACATGAGGCACAATCCAAATGACATTTTGAATCAATTTTTCAAAAGCCAAAAAAATCCATTTTCTGATGAAAAACGATGACCTGCGACCTGTCGAAATTTCTCCAGATGGTCAGAAATGGTAATTTTTTAATGGTTCATTTTTTGACTGTAAATGACTATTGCATGTGAATTATCACTTTTGGAACTAAAATAAGTGTGTTTAGAGTCCTTTTAATGCCTAAAATTGTTTGAAATAGAAGCTTCTAGTAGGAGAAAAAGTCTGTAAAAATGGCAATTTTGGTCACATTGAGGCTTTAAAAAGTAGTTATTCAACATGAGGCACAATCCAAATGATATTGTGAATCAATTTTTCTAAAGTCCAAAAAATCAATTTTCTGATGAAAAACGATGACCAGTGACCTGTCGAAATTTCTCCAGATGGTCAGAAATGGTAATTTTTTAATGTTTAATTTTTTGACTGTAAATGACTATCTCATGTGAATTATCACTTGTGGAACTAAAATAAGTGTGTTTAGAGTTGTTTTAATGCCTGAAATTAGTCATAATAGAAGCTTCTGAGAAGGAGAAAAAGTCTGTAAAAATGGCAATTTTGGTCACATTGAGGCTTTAAAAAGTAGTTATTTAACATGAGGCACAATCCAAATGATATTTTGAATCAATTTTTCTAAAGTCGAAAAAATTAATTTTCTGATGAAAAACGATGACCCGTGACCTGTTGAACTTTCTCCAGATGGTCAGAAATGGTAATTTTTTAATGTTTTATTTTTTGAATGTAAATGACTATTGCATATGAATTATCACTTTTGGAACTAAAATAAGTGTGTTTAGAGTCATTTTAATGCCTGAAAATGGTCGAAATAGAAGCTTCTAGTAGGAGAAAAAGTCTATAAAAATGGCAATTTTGGTCACATTGAGGCTTTAAAAAGTAGTTATTCAACATGAGGCACAATCCAAATGACATTTTGAATCAATTTTTCTAAAGTCCAAAAAATCCATTTTCTGATGAAAAACGATGACCCGCGACCTGTCGAAATTTCTCCAGGTGGTCAGAAATGGTAATTTTTTAATGTTTTATTTTTTGACTGTAAATGACTATTGCATGTGAATTATCACTTTTGGAACTAAAATAAGTGTGTTTAGAGTCATTTTAATGCCTGAAATTGTTCGAAATAGAAGCTTCTAGTAGGAGAAAAAGTCTGTAAAAATGGCAATTTTGGTCACATTGAGGCTTTCAAAAGTAGTTATTCAACATGAGGCACAATCCAAATGATATTTTGAATCAATTTTTATAAAGTCCAAAAAATCCATTTTCTGATGAAAAACAATGACCCGTGACCTGTCGAAATTTCTCCAGATGGTCAGAAATGGTAATTTTTTAATGTTTAATTTTTTGACTGTAAATGACTATTGCATGTTAATTATCACTTTTGGAACTAAAATAAGTGTGTTTAGAGTCATTTTAATGCCTGAAATTGGTCAAAATAGAAGCTTCTAGTAGGAGAAAAAGTCTGTAAAAATGGCAATATTGGTCACATTGAGGCTTTAAAAAGTAGTTTTTAACATGAGGCACAATCCAAATGACATTTTGAATCAATTTTTCAAAAGCCAAAAAAATCCATTTTCTGATGAAAAACGATGACCTACGACCTGTCGAAATTTCTCCAGATGGTCAGAAATGGTAATTTTTTAATGGTTCATTTTTTGACTGTAAATGACTATTGCATGTGAATTATCACTTTTGGAACTAAAATAAGTGTGTTTAGAGTCCTTTTAATGCCTGAAATTGTTTGAAATAGAAGCTTCTAGTAGGAGAAAAAGTCTGTAAAAATGGCAATTTTGGTCACATTGAGGCTTTAAAAAGTAGTTATTCAACATGAGGCACAATCCAAATGATATTGTGAATCAATTTTTCTAAAGTCCAAAAAATCAATTTTCCGATGAAAAACGATGACCCGTGACCTGTCGAAATTTCTCCAGATGGTCAGAAATGGTAATTTTTTAATGTTTAATTTTTTGACTGTAAATGACTATCTCATGTGAATTATCACTTGTGGAACTAAAATAAGTGTGTTTAGAGTCGTTTTAATGCCTGAAATTAGTCATAATAGAAGCTTCTGAGAAGGAGAAAAAGTCTGTAAAAATGGCAATTTTGGTCACATTGAGGCTTTAAAAAGTAGTTATTTAACATGAGGCACAATCCAAATGATATTTTGAATCAATTTTTCTAAAGTCGAAAAAATTAATTTTCTGATGAAAAACGATGACCCGTGACCTGTTGAACTTTCTCCAGATGGTCAGAAATGGTAATTTTTTAATGTTTAATTTTTTGACTGTAAATGACTATTGCATGTGAATTATCACTTTTGGAACTAAAATAAGTGTGTTTAGAGTCATTTTAATGCCTGAAATTGGTCGAAATAGAAGCTTCTAGTAGGAGAAAAAGTCTGTAAAAATGGCAATTTTGGTCACATTGAGGCTTTAAAAAGTAGTTATTCAACATGAGGCACAATCCAAATGATATTTTGAATCAATTTTTCTAAAGTCCAAAAAATCCATTTTCTGATGAAAAACCATGACCCGTGACCTGTCGAAATTTCTCCAGATGGTCAGAAATGGACATTTTTTAATGTTTAATTTTTTGACTGTAAATGACTATTGCATGTGAATTATCACTTGCGGAACTAAAATAAGTGTGTTTAGAGTCGTTTTAATGCCTGAAATTAGTCATAATAGAAGCTTCTGAGAAGAAGAAAAAGTCTGTAAAAATGGCAATTTTGGTCACATTGAGGCTTTAAAAAGTAGTTATTCAACATGAGGCACAATCCAAATGATATTTTGAATCAATTTTTCTAAACTCGAAAAAATTAATTTTCTGATGAAAAACGATGACCTGTGACCTGTTGAACTTTCTCCAGATGGTCAGAAATGGTAATTTTTTAATGTTTAATTTTTTGACTGTAAATGACTATTGCATGTGAATTATCACTTGTGGAACTAAAATAAGTATGTTTAGAGTCATTTTAATGCCTGAAGTTGGTCAAAATAGAAGCTTCTAGTAGGAGAAAAAGTCTGTAAAAATGGCAATTTTGGTCACATCGAGGCTTTAAAAAGTAGTTATTCAACATGAGGCACAATTCAAATGACATTTTTAATCAATTTGTCTAAAGTCCAAAAATCAATTTTCTGATGAAAAACGATGACCCGTGACCTGTTGAAATTTCTCCAGATGGTCAGAAATGGTCATTTTTTAATGGTTCATTTTTTGACTGTAAATGACTATTGCATGTGAATTATCACTTTTGGAACTAAAATAAGTGTGTTTAGAGTCCTTTTAATGCCTGAAATTGTTTGAAATAGAAGCTTCTAGTAGGAGAAAAAGTCTGTAAAAATGGCAATTTTGGTCACATCGAGGCTTTAAAAAGTAGTTATTCAACATGAGGCACAATTCAAATGACATTTTTAATCAATTTGTCTAAAGTCCAAAAAATCCATTTTCTGATGAAAAACGATGACCAGTGACCTGTCGAAATTTCTCCAGATGGTCAGAAATGGTTACTTTTTAATGTTTAATTTTTTGACTGTAAATGACTATCTCATGTGAATTATCACTTGTGGAACTAAAATAAGTGTATTTAGAGTCGTTTTAATGCCTGAAATTAGTCATAATAGAAGCTTCTGAGAAGGAGAAAAAGTCTGTAAAAATGGCAATTTTGGTCACATTGAGGCTTTAAAAAGTAGTTATTTAACATGAGGCACAATCCAAATGATATTTTGAATCAATTTT
This sequence comes from Triturus cristatus, assembly GCF_964204655.1. Classification (NCBI taxonomy): domain Eukaryota; kingdom Metazoa; phylum Chordata; class Amphibia; order Caudata; family Salamandridae; genus Triturus; species Triturus cristatus. The sequence goes on from NC_140588.1 coordinate 137,516,522, forward strand.
TCTAAAGTCGATAAAAGTAATTTTCTGATGAAAAACGATGACCCGTGACCTGTTGAACTTTCTCCAGATGGTCAGAAATGGTAATTTTTTAATGTTTAATTTTTTGACTGTAAATGACTATTGCATGTGAATTATCACTTTTCGAACTAAAATAAGTGTGTTTAGAGTCATTTTAATGCCTGAAATTGGTCGAAATAAAAGCTTCTAATAGAAAAAGTCTGGAAAAATTGCAATTTTGGTCACATTGAGGCTTTAAAAAGTAGTTATTCAACATGAGGCACAATCCAAATGATATTTTGAATCAATTTTTGTAAAGTCCAAAAAATCCATTTTCTGATGAAAAACGATGACCCGTGACCTGTCGAAATTTCTCCAGATGGTCAGAAATGGTAATTTTTTAATGTTTAATTTTTTGACTGTAAATGACTATTGCATGTGAATTATCACTTTTGGAACTAAAATAAGTGTGTTTAGAGTCATTTTAATGCCTGAAATTGTTCGAAATAGAAGCTTCTAGTAGGAGAAAAAGTCTGCAAAAATGGCAATTTTGGTCACATTGAGGCTTTAAAAAATAGTTATTCAACATGAGGCACAATCCAAATGACATTTTGAATCAATTTTTCTACTGTCCAAAAAATAAAATTTTCTGATGAAAAACGATGATCCTTGACCTGTCGAACTTTCTCCAGATGGTCAGAAATGATAATTTTTTAATGTTTAATTTTTTTACTGTAAATGACTATCGCATGTGAATTATCACTTTTGGAACTAAAATAAGTGTGTTTAGAGTTGTTTTAATGCCTGAAATTGGTCGAAGTGGAAGCTTCTAGTAGGAGAAAAAGTCTGTAAAAATTGCAATTTTGGTCACATTGAGGCTTTAAAAAGTAGTTATTCAACATGAGGCACAATCCAAATGACATTTTGAATCAATTTTTCTAAAGTCCAAAAAATCCATTTTCTGATGAAAAACGATGACCAGTGACCTGTCGAACTTTCTCCAGATGGTCAGAAATGGCAATTTTTTAATATTTAATTTTTTGACTGTAAATGACTATTGCATGTGAATTATCACTTTTGGAACTAAAATAAATGTGTTTAGAGTCGTTTTAATGCCTGAAATTAGTCATAATAGAAGCTTCTAAGAAGGAGAAAAAGTCTGTAAAAATGGCAATTTTGGTCACATTGAGGCTTTAAAAAGTAGTTATTTAACATGAGGCACAATCCAAATGATATTTTGAATCAATTTTTCTAAAGTCGAAAAAATTAATTTTATGATGAAAAACGATGACCCGTGACCTGTTGAACTTTCTCCAGATGGTCAGAAATTGTAATTTTTTAATGTTTAATTTTTTGACTGTAAATGACTATTGCATGTGAATTATCACTTTTGGAACTAAAATAAGTGTGTTTAGAGTCATTTTAATGCCTGAAATTGGTCGAAATAGAAGCTTCTAGTAGGAGAAAAAGTCTGTAAAAATGGCAATTTTGGTCACATTGAGGCTTTAAAAAGTAGTTATTCAACATGAGGCACAATCCAAATGATATTTTGAATCAATTTTTCTAAAGTCCCAAAAATCCATTTTCTGATGAAAAACGATGACCCGTGACCTGTCGAAATTTCTCCAGATGGTCAGAAATGGAAATTTTTTAATGTTTAATTTTTTGACTGTAAATGACTATCGCATGTGAATTATCACTTGTGGAACTAAAATAAGTGTGTTTAGAGTCGTTTTAATGCCTGAAATTGGTCGAAATAGAAGCTTCTAGTAGGAGAAAAAGTCTGTAAAAATGGCAATTTTGGTCACATTGAGGCTTTAAAAAGTAGTTATTCAACATGAGGCACAATCCAAATGACATTTTGAATCAATTTTTCTAAAGTCCAAAAAATCCATTTGCTGATGAAAAACGATGACCCGCGACCTGTCGAAATTTCTCCAGATTGTCAGAAATGGTAATTTTTTAATGTTTAATTTTTTGACTGTAAATGACTATTGCATGTGAATTATCACTTGTGGAACTAAAATAAGTGTGTTTAGAGTCATTTTAATGCCTGAAGTTGGTCAAAATAGAAGCTTCTAGTAGGAGAAAAAGTCTGTAAAAATGGCAATTTTGGTCACATCGAGGCTTTAAAAAGTAGTTATTCAACATGAGGCACAATTCAAATGACATTTTTAATCAATTTGTCTAAAGTCCAAAAATCAATTTTCTGATGAAAAACGATGACCCGTGACCTGTTAAACTTTCTCCAGATGGTCAGAAATGGTAATTTTTTAATGGTTCATTTTTTGACTGTAAATGACTATTGCATGTGAATTATCACTTTTGGAACTAAAATAAGTGTGTTTAGAGTCCTTTTAATGCCTGAAATTGTTTGAAATAGAAGCTTCTAGTAGGAGAAAAAGTCTGTAAAAATGGCAATTTTGGTCACATTGAGGCTTTAAAAAGTAGTTATTCAACATGAGGCACAATTCAAATGACATTTTTAATCAATTATTCTAAAGTCCAAAAATCAATTTTCTGATGAAAAACGATGACCCGTGACCTGTTGAACTTTCTCCAGATGGTCAGAAATGGTAATTTTTTAATGTTTAATTTTTTGACTGTAAATGACTATTGCATATGAATTATCAATTTTGGAACTAAAAGAAGTGTGTTTAGAGTCATTTTAATGCCTGAAATTGGTCGAAATAGAAGCTTCTAGTAGGAGAAAAAGTCTGTAAAAATGGCAATTTTGGTCACATTGAGGCTTTAAAAAGTAGTTATTCAACATGAGGCACAATCCAAATGATATTTTGAATCAATTTTTCTAAAGTCCAAAAAATCCATTTTCTGATGAAAAACCATGACCCGTGACCTGTCGAAATTTCTCCAGATGGTCAGAAATGGACATTTTTTAATGTTTAATTTTTTGACTGTAAATGACTATTGCATATGAATTATCAATTTTGGAACTAAAAGAAGTGTGTTTAGAGTCGTTTTAATGCCTGAAATTGGTCGAAATAGAAGCTTCTAGTAGGAGAAAAAGTGTGTAAAAATGGCAATTTTGGTCACATTGAGGCTTTAAAAAGTAGTTATTCAACATGTGGCAAAATCCAAATGACATTTTGAATCAATTTTTCTAAAGTCCAAAAATCAATTTTCTGATGAAAAACGATGACCCGTGACCTGTTGAACTTTCTCCAGATGGTCAGAAATGGTAATTTTTTAATGTTTTATTTTTTTAATGTAAATGACTATTGCATATGAATTATCACTTTTGGAACTAAAATAAGTGTGTTTAGAGTCATTTTAATGCCTGAAAATGGTCGAAATAGAAGCTTCTAGTAGGAGAAAAAGTCTATAAAAATGGCAATTTTGGTCACATTGAGGCTTTAAAAAGTAGTTATTCAACATGAGGCACAATCCAAATGACATTTTCAATCAATTTTTCTAAAGTCCAAAAAATCCATTTTCTGATGAAAAACGATGACCCGCGACCTGTCGAAATTTCTCCAGGTGGTCAGAAATGGTAATTTTTTAATGTTTTATTTTTTGACTGTAAATGACTATTGCATGTGAATTATCACTTTTGGAACTAAAATAAGTGTGTTTAGAGTCATTTTAATGCCTGAAATTGTTCGAAATAGAAGCTTCTAGTAGGAGAAAAAGTCTGCAAAAATGGCAATTTTGGTCACATTGAGGCTTTCAAAAGTAGTTATTCAACATGAGGCACAATCCAAATGATATTTTGAATCAATTTTTGTAAAGTCCAAAAAATCCATTTTCTGATGAAAAACGATGACCCGTGACCTGTCGAAATTTCTCCAGATGGTCAGAAATGGTAATTTTTTAATGTTTAATTTTTTGACTGTAAATGACTATTGCATGTTAATTATCACTTTCGGAACTAAAATAAGTGTGTTTAGAGTCATTTTAATGCCTGAAATTGGTCAAAATAGAAGCTTCTAGTAGGAGAAAAAGTCTGTAAAAATGGCAATATTGGTCACATTGAGGCTTAAAAAAGTAGTTTTTAACATGAGGCACAATCCAAATGACATTTTGAATCAATTTTTCAAAAGCCAAAAAAATCCATTTTCTGATGAAAAACGATGACCTGCGACCTGTCGAAATTTCTCCAGATGGTCAGAAATGGTAATTTTTAATGGTTCATTTTTTGACTGTAAATGACTATTGCATGTGAATTATCACTTTTGGAACTAAAATAAGTGTGTTTAGAGTCCTTTTAATGCCTGAAATTGTTTGAAATAGAAGCTTCTAGTAGGAGAAAAAGTCTGTAAAAATGGCAATTTTGGTCACATTGAGGCTTTAAAAAGTAGTTATTCAACATGAGGCACAATCCAAATGATATTTTGAATCAATTTTTCTAAAGTCCAAAAAATCCATTTTCTGATGAAAAACGATGACCTGTGACCTGTCGAAATTTCTCCAGATGGTCAGAAATGGTAAGTTTTTTAATGTTTAATTTTTTGACTGTAAATGACTATCTCATGTGAATTATCACTTGTGGAACTAAAATAAGTGTGTTTAGAGTTGTTTTAATGCCTGAAATTAGTCATAATAGAAGCTTCTGAGAAGGAGAAAAAGTCTGTAAAAATGGCAATTTTGGTCACATTGAGGCTTTAAAAAGTAGTTATTTAACATGAGGCACAATCCAAATGATATTTTGAATCAATTTTTCTAAAGTCGAAAAAATTAATTTTCTGATGAAAAACGATGACCTGTGACCTGTTGAACTTTCTCCAGATGGTCAGAAATGGTAATTTTTTAATGTTTTATTTTTTGAATGTAAATGACTATTGCATATGAATTATCACTTTTGGAACTAAAATAAGTGTGTTTAGAGTCATTTTAATGCCTGAAAATGGTCGAAATAGAAGCTTCTAGTAGGAGAAAAAGTCTATAAAAATGGCAATTTTGGTCACATTGAGGCTTTAAAAAGTAGTTATTCAACATGAGGCACAATCCAAATGACATTTTGAATCAATTTTTCTAAAGTCCAAAAAATCCATTTTCTGATGAAAAACGATGACCCGCGACCTGTCGAAATTTCTCCAGGTGGTCAGAAATGGTAATTTTTTAATGTTTTATTTTTTGACTGTAAATGACTATTGCATGTTAATTATCACTTTTGGAACTAAAATAAGTGTGTTTAGAGTCATTTTAATGCCTGAAATTGGTCAAAATAGAAGCTTCTAGTAGGAGAAAAAGTCTGTAAAAATGGCAATATTGGTCACATTGAGGCTTTAAAAAGTAGTTTTTAACATGAGGCACAATCCAAATGACATTTTGAATCAATTTTTCAAAAGCCAAAAAAATCCATTTTCTGATGAAAAACGATGACCTGCGACCTGTCGAAATTTCTCCAGATGGTCAGAAATGGTAATTTTTTAATGGTTCATTTTTTGACTGTAAATGACTATTGCATGTGAATTATCACTTTTGGAACTAAAATAAGTGTGTTTAGAGTCCTTTTAATGCCTGAAATTGTTTGAAATAGAAGCTTCTAGTAGGAGAAAAAGTCTGTAAAAATGGCAATTTTGGTCACATTGAGGCTTTAAAAAGTAGTTATTCAACATGAGGCACAATCCAAATGATATTGTGAATCAATTTTTCTAAAGTCCAAAAAATCAATTTTCTGATGAAAAACGATGACCCGTGACCTGTCGAAATTTCTCCAGATGGTCAGAAATGGTAATTTTTTAATGTTTAATTTTTGACTGTAAATGACTATCTCATGTGAATTATCACTTGTGGAACTAAAATAAGTGTGTTTAGAGTCGTTTTAATGCCTGAAATTAGTCATAATAGAAGCTTCTGAGAAGGAGAAAAAGTCTGTAAAAATGGCAATTTTGGTCACATTGAGGCTTTAAAAAGTAGTTATTTAACATGAGGCACAATCCAAATGATATTTTGAATCAATTTTTCTAAAGTCGAAAAAATTAATTTTCTGATGAAAAACGATGACCCGTGACCTGTTGAACTTTCTCCAGATGGTCAGAAATGGTAATTTTTTAATGTTTAATTTTTTGACTGTAAATGACTATTGCATGTGAATTATCACTTTTGGAACTAAAATAAGTGTGTTTAGAGTCATTTTAATGCCTGAAATTGGTCGAAATAGAAGCTTCTAGTAGGAGAAAAAGTCTGTAAAAATGGCAATTTTGGTCACATTGAGGCTTTAAAAAGTAGTTATTCAACATGAGGCACAATCCAAATGATATTTTGAATCAATTTTTCTAAAGTCCAAAAAATCCATTTTCTGATGAAAAACCATGACCCGTGACCTGTCGAAATTTCTCCAGATGGTCAGAAATGGACATTTTTTAATGTTTAATTTTTTGACTGTAAATGACTATTGCATATGAATTATCAATTTTGGAACTAAAAGAAGTGTGTTTAGAGTCGTTTTAATGCCTGAAATTGGTCGAAATAGAAGCTTCTAGTAGGAGAAAAAGTGTGTAAAAATGGCAATTTTGGTCACATTGAGGCTTTAAAAAGTAGTTATTCAACATGAGGCAAAATCCAAATGACATTTTGAATCAATTTTTCTAAAGTCCAAAAATCAATTTTCTGATGAAAAACGATGACCCGTGACCTGTTGAACTTTCTCCAGATGGTCAGAAATGGTAATTTTTTAATGTTTTATTTTTTTAATGTAAATGACTATTGCATGTTAATTATCACTTTCGGAACTAAAATAAGTGTGTTTAGAGTCATTTTAATGCCTGAAATTGGTCAAAATAGAAGCTTCTAGTAGGAGAAAAAGTCTGTAAAAATGGCAATATTGGTCACATTGAGGCTTAAAAAAGTAGTTTTTAACATGAGGCACAATCCAAATGACATTTTGAATCAATTTTTCAAAAGCCAAAAAAATCCATTTTCTGATGAAAAACGATGACCTGCGACCTGTCGAAATTTCTCCAGATGGTCAGAAATGGTAATTTTTTAATGGTTCATTTTTTGACTGTAAATGACTATTGCATGTGAATTATCACTTTTGGAACTAAAATAAGTGTGTTTAGAGTCCTTTTAATGCCTAAAATTGTTTGAAATAGAAGCTTCTAGTAGGAGAAAAAGTCTGTAAAAATGGCAATTTTGGTCACATTGAGGCTTTAAAAAGTAGTTATTCAACATGAGGCACAATCCAAATGATATTGTGAATCAATTTTTCTAAAGTCCAAAAAATCAATTTTCTGATGAAAAACGATGACCAGTGACCTGTCGAAATTTCTCCAGATGGTCAGAAATGGTAATTTTTTAATGTTTAATTTTTTGACTGTAAATGACTATCTCATGTGAATTATCACTTGTGGAACTAAAATAAGTGTGTTTAGAGTTGTTTTAATGCCTGAAATTAGTCATAATAGAAGCTTCTGAGAAGGAGAAAAAGTCTGTAAAAATGGCAATTTTGGTCACATTGAGGCTTTAAAAAGTAGTTATTTAACATGAGGCACAATCCAAATGATATTTTGAATCAATTTTTCTAAAGTCGAAAAAATTAATTTTCTGATGAAAAACGATGACCCGTGACCTGTTGAACTTTCTCCAGATGGTCAGAAATGGTAATTTTTTAATGTTTTATTTTTTGAATGTAAATGACTATTGCATATGAATTATCACTTTTGGAACTAAAATAAGTGTGTTTAGAGTCATTTTAATGCCTGAAAATGGTCGAAATAGAAGCTTCTAGTAGGAGAAAAAGTCTATAAAAATGGCAATTTTGGTCACATTGAGGCTTTAAAAAGTAGTTATTCAACATGAGGCACAATCCAAATGACATTTTGAATCAATTTTTCTAAAGTCCAAAAAATCCATTTTCTGATGAAAAACGATGACCCGCGACCTGTCGAAATTTCTCCAGGTGGTCAGAAATGGTAATTTTTTAATGTTTTATTTTTTGACTGTAAATGACTATTGCATGTGAATTATCACTTTTGGAACTAAAATAAGTGTGTTTAGAGTCATTTTAATGCCTGAAATTGTTCGAAATAGAAGCTTCTAGTAGGAGAAAAAGTCTGTAAAAATGGCAATTTTGGTCACATTGAGGCTTTCAAAAGTAGTTATTCAACATGAGGCACAATCCAAATGATATTTTGAATCAATTTTTATAAAGTCCAAAAAATCCATTTTCTGATGAAAAACAATGACCCGTGACCTGTCGAAATTTCTCCAGATGGTCAGAAATGGTAATTTTTTAATGTTTAATTTTTTGACTGTAAATGACTATTGCATGTTAATTATCACTTTTGGAACTAAAATAAGTGTGTTTAGAGTCATTTTAATGCCTGAAATTGGTCAAAATAGAAGCTTCTAGTAGGAGAAAAAGTCTGTAAAAATGGCAATATTGGTCACATTGAGGCTTTAAAAAGTAGTTTTTAACATGAGGCACAATCCAAATGACATTTTGAATCAATTTTTCAAAAGCCAAAAAAATCCATTTTCTGATGAAAAACGATGACCTGCGACCTGTCGAAATTTCTCCAGATGGTCAGAAATGGTAATTTTTTAATGGTTCATTTTTTGACTGTAAATGACTATTGCATGTGAATTATCACTTTTGGAACTAAAATAAGTGTGTTTAGAGTCCTTTTAATGCCTGAAATTGTTTGAAATAGAAGCTTCTAGTAGGAGAAAAAGTCTGTAAAAATGGCAATTTTGGTCACATTGAGGCTTTAAAAAGTAGTTATTCAACATGAGGCACAATCCAAATGATATTTTGAATCAATTTTTCTAAAGTCCAAAAAATCCATTTTCTGATGAAAAACGATGACCCGTGACCTGTCGAAATTTCTCCAGATGGTCAGAAATGGTAAGTTTTTTAATGTTTAATTTTTTGACTGTAAATGACTATCTCATGTGAATTATCACTTGTGGAACTAAAATAAGTGTGTTTAGAGTTGTTTTAATGCCTGAAATTAGTCATAATAGAAGCTTCTGAGAAGGAGAAAAAGTCTGTAAAAATGGCAATTTTGGTCACATTGAGGCTTTAAAAAGTAGTTATTTAACATGAGGCACAATCCAAATGATATTTTGAATCAATTTTTCTAAAGTCGAAAAAATTAATTTTCTGATGAAAAACGATGACCTGTGACCTGTTGAACTTTCTCCAGATGGTCAGAAATGGTAATTTTTTAATGTTTTATTTTTTGAATGTAAATGACTATTGCATATGAATTATCACTTTTGGAACTAAAATAAGTGTGTTTAGAGTCATTTTAATGCCTGAAAATGGTCGAAATAGAAGCTTCTAGTAGGAGAAAAAGTCTATAAAAATGGCAATTTTGGTCACATTGAGGCTTTAAAAAGTAGTTATTCAACATGAGGCACAATCCAAATGACATTTTGAATCAATTTTTCTAAAGTCCAAAAAATCCATTTTCTGATGAAAAACGATGACCCGCGACCTGTCGAAATTTCTCCAGGTGGTCAGAAATGGTAATTTTTTAATGTTTTATTTTTTGACTGTAAATGACTATTGCATGTTAATTATCACTTTTGGAACTAAAATAGGTGTGTTTAGAGTCATTTTAATGCCTGAAATTGGTCAAAATAGAAGCTTCTAGTAGGAGAAAAAGTCTGTAAAAATGGCAATATTGGTCACATTGAGGCTTTAAAAAGTAGTTTTTAACATGAGGCACAATCCAAATGACATTTTGAATCAATTTTTCAAAAGCCAAAAAAATCCATTTTCTGATGAAAAACGATGACCTGCGACCTGTCGAAATTTCTCCAGATGGTCAGAAATGGTAATTTTTTAATGGTTCATTTTTTGACTGTAAATGACTATTGCATGTGAATTATCACTTTTGGAACTAAAATAAGTGTGTTTAGAGTCCTTTTAATGCCTGAAATTGTTTGAAATAGAAGCTTCTAGTAGGAGAAAAAGTCTGTAAAAATGGCAATTTTGGTCACATTGAGGCTTTAAAAAGTAGTTATTCAACATGAGGCACAATCCAAATGATATTGTGAATCAATTTTTCTAAAGTCCAAAAAATCAATTTTCTGATGAAAAACGATGACCCGTGACCTGTCGAAATTTCTCCAGATGGTCAGAAATGGTAATTTTTTAATGTTTAATTTTTTGACTGTAAATGACTATCTCATGTGAATTATCACTTGTGGAACTAAAATAAGTGTGTTTAGAGTCGTTTTAATGCCTGAAATTAGTCATAATAGAAGCTTCTGAGAAGGAGAAAAAGTCTGTAAAAATGGCAATTTTGGTCACATTGAGGCTTTAAAAAGTAGTTATTTAACATGAGGCACAATCCAAATGATATTTTGAATCAATTTTTCTAAAGTCGAAAAAATTAATTTTCTGATGAAAAACGATGACCCGTGACCTGTTGAACTTTCTCCAGATGGTCAGAAATGGTAATTTTTTAATGTTTAATTTTTTGACTGTAAATGACTATTGCATGTGAATTATCACTTTTGGAACTAAAATAAGTGTGTTTAGAGTCATTTTAATGCCTGAAATTGGTCGAAATAGAAGCTTCTAGTAGGAGAAAAAGTCTGTAAAAATGGCAATTTTGGTCACATTGAGGCTTTAAAAAGTAGTTATTCAACATGAGGCACAATCCAAATGATATTTTGAATCAATTTTTCTAAAGTCCAAAAAATCCATTTTCTGATGAAAAACCATGACCCGTGACCTGTCGAAATTTCTCCAGATGGTCAGAAATGGACATTTTTTAATGTTTAATTTTTTGACTGTAAATGACTATTGCATATGAATTATCAATTTTGGAACTAAAAGAAGTGTGTTTAGAGTCATTTTAATGCCTGAAATTGTTCGAAATAGAAGCTTCTAGTAGGAGAAAAAGTCTGTAAAAATGGCAATTTTGGTCACATTGAGGCTTTCAAAAGTAGTTATTCAACATGAGGCACAATCCAAATGATATTTTGAATCAATTTTTATAAAGTCCAAAAAATCCATTTTCTGATGAAAAACAATGACCCGTGACCTGTCGAAATTTCTCCAGATGGTCAGAAATGGTAATTTTTTAATGTTTAATTTTTTGACTGTAAATGACTATTGCATGTTAATTATCACTTTTGGAACTAAAATAAGTGTGTTTAGAGTCATTTTAATGCCTGAAATTGGTCAAAATAGAAGCTTCTAGTAGGAGAAAAAGTCTGTAAAAATGGCAATATTGGTCACATTGAGGCTTTAAAAAGTAGTTTTTAACATGACGCACAATCCAAATGACATTTTGAATCAATTTTTCAAAAGCCAAAAAAATCCATTTTCTGATGAAAAACGATGACCTACGACCTGTCGAAATTTCTCCAGATGGTCAGAAATGGTAATTTTTTAATGGTTCATTTTTTGACTGTAAATGACTATTGCATGTGAATTATCACTTTTGGAACTAAAATAAGTGTGTTTAGAGTCCTTTTAATGCCTGAAATTGTTTGAAATAGAAGCTTCTAGTAGGAGAAAAAGTCTGTAAAAATGGCAATTTTGGTCACATTGAGGCTTTAAAAAGTAGTTATTCAACATGAGGCACAATCCAAATGATATTGTGAATCAATTTTTCTAAAGTCCAAAAAATCAATTTTCTGATGAAAAACGATGACCCGTGACCTGTCGAAATTTCTCCAGATGGTCAGAAATGGTAATTTTTTAATGTTTAATTTTTTGACTGTAAATGACTATCTCATGTGAATTATCACTTGTGGAACTAAAATAAGTGTGTTTAGAGTCGTTTTAATGCCTGAAATTAGTCATAATAGAAGCTTCTGAGAAGGAGAAAAAGTCTGTAAAAATGGCAATTTTGGTCACATTGAGGCTTTAAAAAGTAGTTATTTAACATGAGGCACAATCCAAATGATATTTTGAATCAATTTTTCTAAAGTCGAAAAAATTAATTTTCTGATGAAAAACGATGACCCGTGACCTGTTGAACTTTCTCCAGATGGTCAGAAATGGTAATTTTTTAATGTTTAATTTTTTGACTGTAAATGACTATTGCATGTGAATTATCACTTTTGGAACTAAAATAAGTGTGTTTAGAGTCATTTTAATGCCTGAAATTGGTCGAAATAGAAGCTTCTAGTAGGAGAAAAAGTCTGTAAAAATGGCAATTTTGGTCACATTGAGGCTTTAAAAAGTAGTTATTCAACATGAGGCACAATCCAAATGATATTTTGAATCAATTTTTCTAAAGTCCAAAAAATCCATTTTCTGATGAAAAACCATGACCCGTGACCTGTCGAAATTTCTCCAGATGGTCAGAAATGGACATTTTTTAATGTTTAATTTTTTGACTGTAAATGACTATTGCATGTGAATTATCACTTGTGGAACTAAAATAAGTGTGTTTAGAGTCGTTTTAATGCCTGAAATTAGTCATAATAGAAGCTTCTGAGAAGAAGAAAAAGTCTGTAAAAATGGCAATTTTGGTCACATTGAGGCTTTAAAAAGTAGTTATTCAACATGAGGCACAATCCAAATGATATTTTGAATCAATTTTTCTAAACTCGAAAAAATTAATTTTCTGATGAAAAACGATGAACTGTGACCTGTTGAACTTTCTCCAGATGGTCAGAAATGGTAATTTTTTAATGTTTAATTTTTTGACTGTAAATGACTATTGCATGTGAATTATCACTTGTGGAACTAAAATAAGTATGTTTAGAGTCATTTTAATGCCTGAAGTTGGTCAAAATAGAAGCTTCTAGTAGGAGAAAAAGTCTGTAAAAATGGCAATTTTGGTCACATCGAGGCTTTAAAAAGTAGTTATTCAATATGAGGCACAATTCAAATGACATTTTTAATCAATTTGTCTAAAGTCCAAAAATCAATTTTCTGATGAAAAACGATGACCAGTGACCTGTCGAAATTTCTCCAGATGGTCAGAAATGGTAACTTTTTAATGTTTAATTTTTTGACTGTAAATGACTATCTCATGTGAATTATCACTTGTGGAACTAAAATAAGTGTATTTAGAGTCGTTTTAATGCCTGAAATTAGTCATAATAGAAGCTTCTGAGAAGGAGAAAAAGTCTGTAAAAATGGCAATTTTGGTCACATTGAGGCTTTAAAAAGTAGTTATTTAACATGAGGCACAATCCAAATGATATTTTGAATCAATTTTTCTAAAGTCGAAAAAATTAATTTTCTGATGAAAAACGATGACCCGTGACCTGTTGAACTTTCTCCAGATGGTCAGCAATGGTAATTTTTTAATGTTTAATTTTTTGACTGTAAATGACTATTGCATGTGAATTATCACTTTTGGAACTAAAATAAGTGTGTTTAGAGTCATTTTAATGCCTGAAATTGGTCGAAATAGAAACTTCTAGTAGGAGAAAAAGTCTGTAAAAATGGCAATTTTGGTCACATTGAGGCTTTAAAAAGTAGTTATTCAACATGAGGCACAATCCAAATGATATTTTGAATCAATTTTTGTAAAGTCCAAAAAATCCATTTTCTGATGAAAAACGATGACCCGTGACCTGTCGAAATTTCTCCAGATGGTCAGAAATGGAAATTTTTTAATGTTTAATTTTTTGACTGTAAATGACTATCGCATGTGAATTATCACTTGTGGAACTAAAATAAGTGTGTTTAGAGTCGTTTTAATGCCTGAAATTAGTCATAATAGAAGCTTCTGAGAAGGAGAAAAAGTCTGTAAAAATGGCAATTTTGGTCACATTGAGGCTTTAAAAAGTAGTTATTCAACATGAGGCACAATCCAAATGATATTTTGAATCAATTTTTCTAAAGTCGAAAAAATTAATTTTCTGATGAAAAACGATGACCTGTGACCTGTTGAACTTTCTCCAGATGGTCAAAAATGGTAATTTTTTAATGTTTAATTTTTTGACTGTAAATGACTATTGCATGTGAATTATCACTTTTGGAACTAAAATAAGTGTGTTTAGAGTCATTTTAATGCCTGAAGTTGGTCGAAAGAGAAGCTTCTAGTAGGAGAAAAAGTCTGTAAAAATGGCAATTTTGGTCACATCGAGGCTTTAAAAAGTAGTTATTCAACATGAGGCACAATCCAAATGACATTTTGAATCAATTTTTCTAAAGTCCAAAAAATCAATTTTCTGATGAAAAACGATGACCCGCGACCTGTCGAAAATTCTCCAGATGGTCAGAAATGGTAATTTTTTAATGTTTTATTTTTTGACTGTAAATGACTATTGCATGTGAATTATCACTTTTGGAACTAAAATAAGTGTGTTTAGTGTCATTTTAATGCCTGAAAATGGTCGAAATAGAAGCTTCTAGTAGGAGAAAAAGTCTGTAAAAATGGCAATTTTGGTCACATTGAGGCTTTAAAAAGTAGTTATTCAACATGAGGCACAATCCAAATGACATTTTGAATCAATTTTTCTAAAGTCCAAAAAATCCATTTTCTGATGAAAAACGATGACCCGCGACCTGTCGAAATTTCTCCAGATGGTCAGAAATGGTAATTTTTTAATGTTTTATTTTTGACTGTAAATGACTATTGCATGTGAATTATCACTTTTGGAACTAAAATAAGTGTGTTTAGTGTCATTTTAATGCCTGAAAATGGTCGAAATAGAAGCTTCTAGTAGGAGAAAAAGTCTGTAAAAATGGCAATTTTGGTCACATTGAGGCTTTAAAAAGTAGTTATTCAACATGAGGCACAATCCAAATGACATTTTGAATCAATTTTTCTAAAGTCCAAAAAATCCATTTTCTGATGAAAAACGATGACCCGCGACCTGTCGAAATTTCTCCAGATGGTCAGAAATGGTAATTTTTTAATGTTTTTTTTTTTTACTGTAAATGACTATTGCATGTGAATTATCACTTTTGGAACTAAAATAAGTGTGTTTAGAGTCATTTTAATGCCTGAAATTGTTCGAAATAGAAGCTTCTAGTAGGAGAAAAAGTCTGCAAAAATGGCAATTTTGGTCACATTGAGGCTTTAAAAAGTAGTTATTCAACATGAGGCACAATCCAAATGATATTTTGAATCAATTTTTGTAAAGTCCAAAAAATCCATTTTCTGATGAAAAATGATGACCCGTGACCTGTCGAAATTTCTCCAGATGGTCAGAAATGGTAATTTTTAAATGTTTTATTTTTTGACTGTAAATGACTATTGCATGTGAATTATCACTTTTGGAACTAAAATAAGTGTGTTTAGAGTCATTTTAATGCCTGAAATTGTTCGAAATAGAAGCTTCTAGTAGGAGAAAAAGTCTGCAAAAATGGCAATTTTGGTCACATTGAGGCTTTAAAAAATAGTTATTCAACATGAGGCACAATCCAAATGACATTTTGAATCAATTTTTCTACTGTCCAAAAAATAAAATTTTCTGATGAAAAACGATGATCCTTGACCTGTCGAACTTTCTCCAGATGGTCAGAAATGATAATTTTTTAATGTTTAATTTTTTTACTGTAAATGACTATCGCATGTGAATTATCACTTTTGGAACTAAAATAATTGTGTTTAGAGTTGTTTTAATGCCTGAAATTGGTCGAAGTGGAAGCTTCTAGTAGGAGAAAAAGTCTGTAAAAATTGCAATTTTGGTCACATTGAGGCTTTAAAAAGTAGTTATTCAACATGAGGCACAATCCAAATGACATTTTGAATCAATTTTTCTAAAGTCCAAAAAATCCATTTTCTGATGAAAAACGATGACCAGTGACCTGTCGAACTTTCTCCAGATGGTCAGAAATGGCAATTTTTTAATATTTAATTTTTTGACTGTAAATGACTATTGCATGTGAATTATCACTTTTGGAACTAAAATAAATGTGTTTAGAGTCATTTTAATGCCTGAAATTGGTCATAATAGAAGCTTCTGAGTAGGAGAAAAAGTCTGTAAAAATGGCAATTTTGGTCACATTGAGGCTTTAAAAAGTAGTAATTCAACATGAGGCACAATCCAAATGACATTTTGAATCAATTATTCTACATTCCAAAAAATCAATTTTCTGATAAAAAAGGATGACCCGTGACCTGTCGAACTTTCTCCAGATGGTCAGAAATGGTAATTTTTTTATGTTTAATTTTTTGACTGTAAATGACTATTGCATGTGAATTATCACTTTTCGAACTAAAATAAGTGTGTTTAGAGTCATTTTAATGCCTGAAATTGGTCGAAATAAAAGCTTCTAGTAGAAAAAGTCTGGAAAAATTGCAATTTTGGTCACATTGAGGCTTTAAAAAGTAGTTATTCAACATGAGGCACAATCCAAATGACATTTTGAATCAATTTTTCTAAAGTCCAAAAAATCCATTTTCTGATAAAAATGATAAACCGTGACCTGTCGAACTTTCTCCAGATGGTCAGAAAAGGGAATTTGTTAATGTTTAATTTTTTGACTGTAAATGACGATCGCATGTGAATTATCACTTTTGGAACTAAAATAAGTGTGTTTAGAGTTGTTTTAATGCCTGAAATTTGTCGAAATAGAGGCTTCTGAGTGGGAGAAAAAGTCTGTAAAAATGGCAATTTTGGTCACATTGAGGATTTAAAAAACAGTTATTGAAAATGAGGCACAATCCAAATGACATTTTGGATACATTTTTCTACAGTCCAAAAAATCTAATTTTCTGATGAAAAACGATGATCCGTGACCTTTCAAACTTTCTCCAGATGGTCAGAAATGGTAATTTTTTAATGATTAAGTTGTTTAACTGTAAATGATTATCGCATGTGAATTATCACTTTTGGAACTAAAATAAGTGTGTTTAGAGTCGTTTTAATGCCTGAAATTATTCATAATAGAAGCTTCTGAGTAGGAGAAAAAGTCTGTAAAAATGGCAATTTTGGTCACATTGAGGCGTTAAAAAATAGTTATTCAATATGAGGCACAATCCAAACGACATTTTGAATCAATTTTTCTAAAGTCCAAAAAATCAGTTTTCTGATGAAAAACAATGACCCGTGACCTGTCGAACTTTCTCCAGATGATCAGAAATGGTAATTTTTTAATGTTTAATTTTTTGACTGTAAATGACTATTGCATGTGAAATATCACTTTTGCACCTAAAATAAGTGTGTTTAGAGTCATTTTAATGCCTGAAATTGGTCATAATAGAAGCTTCTGAGTAGGAGAAAAAGTCTGTAAAAATGGCAATTTTGGTCACATTGAGGCTTTAAAAAGTAGTTATTCAACATGAGGCACAATCCAAATGTTATTTTGAATCAGTTTTTCTACAGTCCAAAAAATCAAATTTCCTGATAAAAACGATAATCCGTGACCTGTCGAACTTTCTCCAGATGGTCAGAAAAGTGAATTTTTTAATGTTTTATTTTTTGACTGTAAATGACTATTGCAAGTGAATTATCACTTTTGGAACTAAAATAAGTGTGTTTAGAGTCATTTTAATGCCTGAAATTGTTTGAAATAGAAGCTTCTAGTAGGAGAAAAAGTCTGCAAAAATGGCAATTTTGGTCACATTGAGGCTTTAAAAAATAGTTATTCAACATGAGGCACAATCCAAATGACATTTTGAATCAATTTTTCTACTGTCCAAAAAATAAAATTTTCTGATGAAAACTGATGATCCTTGACCTGTCGAACTTTCTCCAGATGGTCAGAAATGATAATTTTTTAATGTTTAATTTTTTGACTGTAAATGACTATAGCATGTGAATTATCACTTGTGGAACTAAAATAAGTGTGTTTAGAGTCGTTTTAATGCCTGAAATTGGTAGAAATAGACGCTTCGAGTAGGAGAAAAAGTCTGTAAAAATGGCAATTTTGGTCACATTGAGGCTTTAAAAAGTAGTTATTCAACATGAGGCACAATCCAAATGACATTTTGAATCAATTTTTCTAAAGTCCAAAAAATCCATTTGCTGATGAAAAACGATGACCCGCGACCTGTCGAAATTTCTCCAGATAGTCAGAAATGGTAATTTTTTAATGTTTAATTTATGGACTGTAAATGACTATTGCATGTGAATTATCACTTGTGGAACTAAAATAAGTGTGTTTAGAGTCATTTTAATGCCTGAAGTTGGTCAAAATAGAAGCTTCTAGTAGGAGAAAAAGTCTGTAAAAATGGCAATTTTGGTCACATCGAGGCTTTAAAAAGTAGTTATTCAACATGAGGCACAATTCAAATGACATTTTTAATCAATTTGTCTAAAGTCCAAAAATCAATTTTCTGATGAAAAACGATGACCCGTGACCTGTCGAAATTTCTCCAGATGGTCAGAAATGGTAATTTTTTAATGTTTAATTTTTTGACTGTAAATGACTATTGCATGTTAATTATCACTTTTGGAACTAAAATAAGTGTGTTTAGAGTCATTTTAATGCCTGAAATTGGTCAAAATAGAAGCTTCTAGTAGGAGAAAAAGTCTGTAAAAATGGCAATATTGGTCACATTGAGGCTTTAAAAAGTAGTTTTTAACATGAGGCACAATCCAAATGACATTTTGAATCAATTTTTCAAAAGCCAAAAAAATCCATTTTCTGATGAAAAACGATGACCTGCGACCTGTCGAAATTTCTCCAGATGGTCAGAAATGGTAATTTTTTAATGGTTCATTTTTTGACTGTAAATGACTATTGCATGTGAATTATCACTTTTGGAACTAAAATAAGTGTGTTTAGAGTCCTTTTAATGCCTGAAATTGTTTGAAATAGAAGCTTCTAGTAGGAGAAAAGGTCTGCAAAAATGGCAATTTTGGTCACATTGAGGCTTTAAAAAATAGTTATTCAACATGAGGCACAATCCAAATGACATTTTGAATCAATTTTTCTACTGTCCAAAAAATAAAATTTTCTGATGAAAAACGATGACCCGCGACCTGTCGAAATTTCTCCAGATGGTCAGAAATGGTAATTTTTTAATGTTTTATTTTTTGACTGTAAATGACTATTGCATGTGAATTATCACTTTTGGAACTAAAATAAGTGTGTTTAGTGTCATTTTAATGCCTGAAAATGGTCGAAATAGAAGCTTCTAGTAGGAGAAAAAGTCTGTAAAAATGGCAATTTTGGTCACATTGAGGCTTTAAAAAGTAGTTATTCAACATGAGGCACAATCCAAATGACATTTTGAATCAATTTTTCTAAAGTCCAAAAAATCCATTTTCTGATGAAAAACGATGACCCGCGACCTGTCGAAATTTCTCCAGATGGTCAGAAATGGTAATTTTTTAATGTTTTATTTTTTGACTGTAAATGACTATTGCATGTGAATTATCACTTTTGGAACTAAAATAAGTGTGTTTAGTGTCATTTTAATGCCTGAAAATGGTCGAAATAGAAGCTTCTAGTAGGAGAAAAAGTCTGTAAAAATGGCAATTTTGGTCACATTGAGGCTTTAAAAAGTAGTTATTCAACATGAGGCACAATCCAAATGACATTTTGAATCAATTTTTCTAAAGTCCAAAAAATCCATTTTCTGATGAAAAACGATGACCCGCGACCTGTCGAAATTTCTCCAGATGGTCAGAAATGGTAATTTTTTAATGTTTTTTTTTTTGACTGTAAATGACTATTGCATGTGAATTATCACTTTTGGAACTAAAATAAGTGTGTTTAGAGTCATTTTAATGCCTGAAATTGTTCGAAATAGAAGCTTCTAGTAGGAGAAAAAGTCTGCAAAAATGGCAATTTTGGTCACATTGAGGCTTTAAAAAGTAGTTATTCAACATGAGGCACAATCCAAATGATATTTTGAATCAATTTTTGTAAAGTCCAAAAAATCCATTTTCTGATGAAAAATGATGACCCGTGACCTGTCGAAATTTCTCCAGATGGTCAGAAATGGTAATTTTTAAATGTTTTATTTTTTGACTGTAAATGACTATTGCATGTGAATTATCACTTTTGGAACTAAAATAAGTGTGTTTAGAGTCATTTTAATGCCTGAAATTGTTCGAAATAGAAGCTTCTAGTAGGAGAAAAAGTCTGCAAAAATGGCAATTTTGGTCACATTGAGGCTTTAAAAAATAGTTATTCAACATGAGGCACAATCCAAATGACATTTTGAATCAATTTTTCTACTGTCCAAAAAATAAAATTTTCTGATGAAAAACGATGATCCTTGACCTGTCGAACTTTCTCCAGATGGTCAGAAATGATAATTTTTTAATGTTTAATTTTTTTACTGTAAATGACTATCGCATGTGAATTATCACTTTTGGAACTAAAATAATTGTGTTTAGAGTTGTTTTAATGCCTGAAATTGGTCGAAGTGGAAGCTTCTAGTAGGAGAAAAAGTCTGTAAAAATTGCAATTTTGGTCACATTGAGGCTTTAAAAAGTAGTTATTCAACATGAGGCACAATCCAAATGACATTTTGAATCAATTTTTCTAAAGTCCAAAAAATCCATTTTCTGATGAAAAACGATGACCAGTGACCTGTCGAACTTTCTCCAGATGGTCAGAAATGGCAATTTTTTAATATTTAATTTTTTGACTGTAAATGACTATTGCATGTGAATTATCACTTTTGGAACTAAAATAAATGTGTTTAGAGTCATTTTAATGCCTGAAATTGGTCATAATAGAAGCTTCTGAGTAGGAGAAAAAGTCTGTAAAAATGGCAATTTTGGTCACATTGAGGCTTTAAAAAGTAGTAATTCAACATGAGGCACAATCCAAATGACATTTTGAATCAATTATTCTACATTCCAAAAAATCAATTTTCTGATGAAAAAGGATGACCCGTGACCTGTCGAACTTTCTCCAGATGGTCAGAAATGGTAATTTTTTTATGTTTAATTTTTTGACTGTAAATGACTATTGCATGTGAATTATCACTTTTCGAACTAAAATAAGTGTGTTTAGAGTCATTTTAATGCCTGAAATTGGTCGAAATAAAAGCTTCTAGTAGAAAAAGTCTGGAAAAATTGCAATTTTGGTCACATTGAGGCTTTAAAAAGTAGTTATTCAACATGAGGCACAATCCAAATGACATTTTGAATCAATTTTTCTAAAGTCCAAAAAATCCATTTTCTGATAAAAATGATAAACCGTGACCTGTCGAACTTTCTCCAGATGGTCAGAAAAGGGAATTTGTTAATGTTTAATTTTTTGACTGTAAATGACGATCGCATGTGAATTATCACTTTTGGAACTAAAATAAGTGTGTTTAGAGTTGTTTTAATGCCTGAAATTTGTCGAAATAGAGGCTTCTGAGTGGGAGAAAAAGTCTGTAAAAATGGCAATTTTGGTCACATTGAGGATTTAAAAAACAGTTATTGAAAATGAGGCACAATCCAAATGACATTTTGGATACATTTTTCTACAGTCCAAAAAATCTAATTTTCTGATGAAAAACGATGATCCGTGACCTTTCAAACTTTCTCCAGATGGTCAGAAATGGTAATTTTTTAATGATTAAGTTGTTTAACTGTAAATGATTATCGCATGTGAATTATCACTTTTGGAACTAAAATAAGTGTGTTTAGAGTCGTTTTAATGCCTGAAATTATTCATAATAGAAGCTTCTGAGTAGGAGAAAAAGTCTGTAAAAATGGCAATTTTGGTCACATTGAGGCGTTAAAAAATAGTTATTCAATATGAGGCACAATCCAAACGACATTTTGAATCAATTTTTCTAAAGTCCAAAAAATCAGTTTTCTGATGAAAAACAATGACCCGTGACCTGTCGAACTTTCTCCAGATGATCAGAAATGGTAATTTTTTAATGTTTAATTTTTTGACTGTAAATGACTATTGCATGTGAAATATCACTTTTGCACCTAAAATAAGTGTGTTTAGAGTCATTTTAATGCCTGAAATTGGTCATAATAGAAGCTTCTGAGTAGGAGAAAAAGTCTGTAAAAATGGCAATTTTGGTCACATTGAGGCTTTAAAAAGTAGTTATTCAACATGAGGCACAATCCAAATGTTATTTTGAATCAGTTTTTCTACAGTCCAAAAAATCAAATTTCCTGATAAAAACGATAATCCGTGACCTGTCGAACTTTCTCCAGATGGTCAGAAAAGTGAATTTTTTAATGTTTTATTTTTTGACTGTAAATGACTATTGCAAGTGAATTATCACTTTTGGAACTAAAATAAGTGTGTTTAGAGTCATTTTAATGCCTGAAATTGTTTGAAATAGAAGCTTCTAGTAGGAGAAAAAGTCTGCAAAAATGGCAATTTTGGTCACATTGAGGCTTTAAAAAATAGTTATTCAACATGAGGCACAATCCAAATGACATTTTGAATCAATTTTTCTACTGTCCAAAAAATAAAATTTTCTGATGAAAACTGATGATCCTTGACCTGTCGAACTTTCTCCAGATGGTCAGAAATGATAATTTTTTAATGTTTAATTTTTTGACTGTAAATGACTATTGCATGTGAATTATCACTTGTGGAACTAAAATAAGTGTGTTTAGAGTCATTTTAATGCCTGAAGTTGGTCAAAATAGAAGCTTCTAGTAGGAGAAAAAGTCTGTAAAAATGGCAATTTTGGTCACATCGAGGCTTTAAAAAGTAGTTATTCAACATGAGGCACAATCCAAATGACATTTTGAATCAATTTTTCTAAAGTCCAAAAAATCCATTTGCTGATGAAAAACGATGACCCGCGACCTGTCGAAATTTCTCCAGATGGTCAGAAATGGTAATTTTTTAATGTTTAATTTATGGACTGTAAATGACTATTGCATGTGAATTATCACTTGTGGAACTAAAATAAGTGTGTTTAGAGTCATTTTAATGCCTGAAGTTGGTCAAAATAGAAGCTTCTAGTAGGAGAAAAAGTCTGTAAAAATGGCAATTTTGGTCACATCGAGGCTTTAAAAAGTAGTTATTCAACATGAGGCACAATTCAAATGACATTTTTAATCAATTTGTCTAAAGTCCAAAAATCAATTTTCTGATGAAAAACGATGACCCGTGACCTGTCGAAATTTCTCCAGATGGTCAGAAATGGTAATTTTTTAATGTTTAATTTTTTGACTGTAAATGACTATTGCATGTTAATTATCACTTTTGGAACTAAAATAAGTGTGTTTAGAGTCATTTTAATGCCTGAAATTGGTCAAAATAGAAGCTTCTAGTAGGAGAAAAAGTCTGTAAAAATGGCAATATTGGTCACATTGAGGCTTTAAAAAGTAGTTTTTAACATGAGGCACAATCCAAATGACATTTTGAATCAATTTTTCAAAAGCCAAAAAAATCCATTTTCTGATGAAAAACGATGACCTGCGACCTGTCGAAATTTCTCCAGATGGTCAGAAATGGTAATTTTTTAATGGTTCATTTTTTGACTGTAAATGACTATTGCATGTGAATTATCACTTTTGGAACTAAAATAAGTGTGTTTAGAGTCCTTTTAATGCCTGAAATTGTTTGAAATAGAAGCTTCTAGTAGGAGAAAAGGTCTGTAAAAATGGCAATTTTGGTCACATTGAGGCTTTAAAAAGTAGTTATTCAACATGAGGCACAATCCAAATGATATTGTGAATCAATTTTTCTAAAGTCCAAAAAATCAATTTTCTGATGAAAAACGATGACCAGTGACCTGTCGAAATTTCTCCAGATGGTCAGAAATGGTAATTTTTTAATGTTTGATTTTTTGACTGAAAATGACTATCTCATGTGAATTATCACTTGTGGAACTAAAATAAGTGTGTTTAGAGTCGTTTTAATGCCTGAAATTAGTCATAATAGAAGCTTCTGAGAAGGAGAAAAAGTCTGTAAAAATGGCAATTTTGGTCACATTGAGGCTTTAAAAAGTAGTTATTTAACATGAGGCACAATCCAAATGATATTTTGAATCAATTTTTCTAAAGTCGAAAAGATTAATTTTCTGATGAAAAACGATGACCCGTGACCTGTTGAACTTTCTCCAGATGGTCAGAAATGGTAATTTTTTAATGTTTAATTTTTTGACTGTAAATGACTATTGCATGTGAATTATCGCTTTTGGAAATAAAATAAGTGTGTTTAGAGTCATTTAATGCCTGAAATTGGTCGAAATAGAAGCTTCTAGTAGGAGAAAAAGTCTGTAAAAATGGCAATTTTGGTCACATTGAGGCTTTAAAAAGTAGTTATTCAACATGAGGCACAATCCAAATGATATTTTGAATCAATTTTTCTAAAGTCCAAAAAATCCATTTTCTGATGAAAAACGATGACCCGTGACCTGTCGAAATTTCTCCAGATGGTCAGAAATGGACATTTTTTAATGTTTAATTTTTTGACTGTAAATGACTATCGCATGTGAATTATCAGTTGTGGAACTAAAATAAGTGTGTTTAGAGTCGTTTTAATGCCTGAAATTAGTCATAATAGAAGCTTCTGAGAAGGAGAAAAAGTCTGTAAAAATGGCAATTTTGGTCACATTGAGGCTTCAAAAAGTAGTTATTCAACATGAGGCACAATCCAAATGATATTTTGAATCAATTTTTCTAAAGTCGAAAAAATTAATTTTCTGATGAAAAACGATGACCTGTGACCTGTTGAACTTTCTCCAGATGGTCAGAAATGGTAATTTTTTAATGTTTAATTTTTTGACTGTAAATGACTATTGCATGTGAATTATCACTTTTGGAACTAAAATAAGTGTGTTTAGAGTCATTTTAATGCCTGAAATTGGTCGAAATAGAAGCTTCTAGTAGGAGAAAAAGTCTGTAAAAATGGCAATTTTGGTCACATTGAGGCTTTAAAAAGTAGTTATTCAACATGAGGCACAATCCAAATGATATTTTGAATCAATTTTTCTAAAGTCCAAAAAATCCATTTTCTGATGAAAAACGATGACCCGTGACCTGTCGAAATTTCTCCAGATGGTCAGAAATGGACATTTTTTAATGTTTAATTTTTTGACTGTAAATGACTATCGCATGTGAATTATCAGTTGTGGAACTAAAATAAGTGTGTTTAGAGTCGTTTTAATGCCTGAAATTAGTCATAATAGAAGCTTCTGAGAAGGAGAAAAAGTCTGTAAAAATGGCAATTTTGGTCACATTGAGGCTTCAAAAAGTAGTTATTCAACATGAGGCACAATCCAAATGATATTTTGAATCAATTTTTCTAAAGTCGAAAAAATTAATTTTCTGATGAAAAACGATGACCTGTGACCTGTTGAACTTTCTCCAGATGGTCAGAAATGGTAATTTTTTAATGTTTAATTTTTTGACTGTAAATGACTATTGCATGTGAATTATCACTTTTGGAACTAAAATAAGTGTGTTTAGAGTCATTTTAATGCCTGAAATTGGTCGAAATAGAAGCTTCTAGTAGGAGAAAAAGTCTGTAAAAATGGCAATTTTGGTCACATTGAGGCTTTAAAAAGTAGTTATTCAACATGAGGCACAATCCAAATGATATTTTGAATCAATTTTTGTAAAGTCCAAAAAATCCATTTTCTGATGAAAAACAATGACCCGTGACCTGTCGAAATTTCTCCAGATGGTCAGAAATGGTAATTTTTTAATGTTTAATTTTTTGACTGTAAATGACTATTGCATGTTAATTATCACTTTTGGAACTAAAATAAGTGTGTTTAGAGTCATTTTAATGCCTGAAATTGGTCAAAATAGAAGCTTCTAGTAGGAGAAAAAGTCTATAAAAATGGCAATATTGGTCACATTGAGGCTTTAAAAAGTAGTTTTTAACATGAGGCACAATCCAAATGACATTTTGAATCAATTTTTCAAAAGCCAAAAAAATCCATTTTCTGATGAAAAACGTTGACCTGCGACCTGTCGAAATTTCTCCAGATGGTCAGAAATGGTAATTTTTTAATGGTTCATTTTTTGACTGTAAATGACTATTGCATGTGAATTATCACTTTTGGAACTAAAATAAGTGTGTTTAGAGTCCTTTTAATGCCTGAAATTGTTTGAAATAGAAGCTTCTAGTAGGAGAAAAAGTCTGTAAAAATGGCAATTTTGGTCACATTGAGGCTTTAAAAAGTAGTTATTCAACATGAGGCACAATCCAAATGATATTGTGAATCAATTTTTCTAAAGTCCAAAAAATCAATTTTCTGATGAAAAACGATGACCCGTGACCTGTCGAAATTTCTCCAGATGGTCAGAAATGGTAATTTTTTAATGTTTAATTTTTTGACTGTAAATGACTATCTCATGTGAATTATCACTTGTGGAACTAAAATAAGTGTGTTTAGAGTCGTTTTAATGCCTGAAATTAGTCATAATAGAAGCTTCTGAGAAGGAGAAAAAGTCTGTAAAAATGGCAATTTTGGTCACATTGAGGCTTTAAAAAGTAGTTATTTAACATGAGGCACAATCCAAATGATATTTTGAATCAATTTTTCTAAAGTCGAAAAAATTAATTTTCTGATGAAAAACGATGACCCGTGACCTGTTGAACTTTCTCCAGATGGTCAGAAATGGTAATTTTTTAATGTTTAATTTTTTGACTGTAAATGACTATTGCATGTGAATTATCACTTTTGGAACTAAAATAAGTGTGTTTAGAGTCATTTTAATGCCTGAAATTGGTCGAAATAGAAGCTTCTAGTAGGAGAAAAAGTCTGTAAAAATGGCAATTTTGGTCACATTGAGGCTTTAAAAAGTAGTTATTCAACATGAGGCACAATCCAAATGACATTTTGAATCAATTTTCCTAAAGTCCAAAAAATCCATTTGCTGATGAAAAACGATGACCCGCGACCTGTCGAAATTTCTCCAGATTGTCAGAAATGGTAATTTTTTAATGTTTAATTTTTTGACTGTAAATGACTATTGCATGTGAATTATCACTTGTGGAACTAAAATAAGTGTGTTTAGAGTCATTTTAATGCCTGAAGTTGGTCAAAATAGAAGCTTCTAGTAGGAGAAAAAGTCTGTAAAAATGGCAATTTTGGTCACATCGAGGCTTTAAAAAGTAGTTATTCAACATGAGGCACAATTCAAATGACATTTTTAATCAATTTGTCTAAAGTCCAAAAATCAATTTTCTGATGAAAAACGATGACCCGTGACCTGTTAAACTTTCTCCAGATGGTCAGAAATGGTAATTTTTTAATGGTTCATTTTTTGACTGTAAATGACTATTGCATGTGAATTATCACTTTTGGAACTAAAATAAGTGTGTTTAGAGTCCTTTTAATGCCTGAAATTGTTTGAAATAGAAGCTTCTAGTAGGAGAAAAAGTCTGTAAAAATGGCAATTTTGGTCACATTGAGGCTTTAAAAAGTAGTTATTCAACATGAGGCACAATTCAAATGACATTTTTAATCAATTATTCTAAAGTCCAAAAATCAATTTTCTGATGAAAAACGATGACCCGTGACCTGTTGAACTTTCTCCAGATGGTCAGAAATGGTAATTTTTTAATGTTTAATTTTTTTACTGTAAATGACTATTGCATATGAATTATCAATTTTGGAACTAAAAGAAGTGTGTTTAGAGTCATTTTAATGCCTGAAATTGGTCGAAATAGAAGCTTCTAGTAGGAGAAAAAGTGTGTAAAAATGGCAATTTTGGTCACATTGAGGCTTTAAAAAGTAGTTATTCAACATGAGGCAAAATCCAAATGACATTTTGAATCAATTTTTCTAAAGTCCAAAAATCAATTTTCTGATGAAAAACGATGACCCGTGACCTGTTGAACTTTCTCCAGATGGTCAGAAATGGTAATTTTTTAATGTTTTATTTTTTTAATGTAAATGACTATTGCATATGAATTATCACTTTTGGAACTAAAATAAGTGTGTTTAGAGTCATTTTAATGCCTGAAAATGGTCGAAATAGAAGCTTCTAGTAGGAGAAAAAGTCTATAAAAATGGCAATTTTGGTCACATTGAGGCTTTAAAAAGTAGTTATTCAACATGAGGCACAATCCAAATGACATTTTGAATCAATTTTTCTAAAGTCCAAAAAATCCATTTTCTGATGAAAAACGATGACCCGCGACCTGTCGAAATTTCTCCAGGTGGTCAGAAATGGTAATTTTTTAATGTTTTATTTTTTGACTGTAAATGACTATTGCATGTGAATTATCACTTTTGGAACTAAAATAAGTGTGTTTAGAGTCATTTTAATGCCTGAAATTGTTCGAAATAGAAGCTTCTAGTAGGAGAAAAAGTCTGCAAAAATGGCAATTTTGGTCACATTGAGGCTTTCAAAAGTAGTTATTCAACATGAGGCACAATCCAAATGATATTTTGAATCAATTTTTGTAAAGTCCAAAAAATCCATTTTCTGATGAAAAACGATGACCCGTGACCTGTCGAAATTTCTCCAGATGGTCAGAAATGGTAATTTTTTAATGTTTAATTTTTTGACTGTAAATGACTATTGCATGTTAATTATCACTTTCGGAACTAAAATAAGTGTGTTTAGAGTCATTTTAATGCCTGAAATTGGTCAAAATAGAAGCTTCTAGTAGGAGAAAAAGTCTGTAAAAATGGCAATATTGGTCACATTGAGGCTTAAAAAAGTAGTTTTTAACATGAGGCACAATCCAAATGACATTTTGAATCAATTTTTCAAAAGCCAAAAAAATCCTTTTTCTGATGAAAAACGATGACCTGCGACCTGTCGAAATTTCTCCAGATGGTCAGAAATGGTAATTTTTTAATGGTTCATTTTTTGACTGTAAATGACTATTGCATGTGAATTATCACTTTTGGAACTAAAATAAGTGTGTTTAGAGTCCTTTTAATGCCTGAAATTGTTTGAAATAGAAGCTTCTAGTAGGAGAAAAAGTCTGTAAAAATGGCAATTTTGGTCACATTGAGGCTTTAAAAAGTAGTTATTCAACATGAGGCACAATCCAAATGATATTGTGAATCAATTTTTCTAAAGTCCAAAAAATCAATTTTCTGATGAAAAACGATGACCAGTGACCTGTCGAAATTTCTCCAGATGGTCAGAAATGGTAAGTTTTTTAATGTTTAATTTTTTGACTGTAAATGACTATCTCATGTGAATTATCACTTGTGGAACTAAAATAAGTGTGTTTAGAGTTGTTTTAATGCCTGAAATTAGTCATAATAGAAGCTTCTGAGAAGGAGAAAAAGTCTGTAAAAATGGCAATTTTGGTCACATTGAGGCTTTAAAAAGTAGTTATTTAACATGAGGCACAATCCAAATGATATTTTGAATCAATTTTTCTAAAGTCGAAAAAATTAATTTTCTGATGAAAAACGATGACCCGTGACCTGTTGAACTTTCTCCAGATGGTCAGAAATGGTAATTTTTTAATGTTTTATTTTTTGAATGTAAATGACTATTGCATATGAATTATCACTTTTGGAACTAAAATAAGTGTGTTTAGAGTCATTTTAATGCCTGAAAATGGTCGAAATAGAAGCTTCTAGTAGGAGAAAAAGTCTATAAAAATGGCAATTTTGGTCACATTGAGGCTTTAAAAAGTAGTTATTCAACATGAGGCACAATCCAAATGACATTTTGAATCAATTTTTCTAAAGTCCAAAAAATCCATTTTCTGATGAAAAACGATGACCCGCGACCTGTCGAAATTTCTCCAGGTGGTCAGAAATGGTAATTTTTTAATGTTTTATTTTTTGACTGTAAATGACTATTGCATGTGAATTATCACTTTTGGAACTAAAATAAGTGTGTTTAGAGTCATTTTAATGCCTGAAATTGTTCGAAATAGAAGCTTCTAGTAGGAGAAAAAGTCTGTAAAAATGGCAATTTTGGTCACATTGAGGCTTTCAAAAGTAGTTATTCAACATGAGGCACAATCCAAATGATATTTTGAATCAATTTTTGTAAAGTCCAAAAAATCCATTTTCTGATGAAAAACAATGACCCGTGACCTGTCGAAATTTCTCCAGATGGTCAGAAATGGTAATTTTTTAAAGTTTAATTTTTTGACTGTAAATGACTATTGCATGTTAATTATCACTTTTGG
The DNA here is from genome assembly GCF_964204655.1 of Triturus cristatus. Taxonomy (NCBI): domain Eukaryota; kingdom Metazoa; phylum Chordata; class Amphibia; order Caudata; family Salamandridae; genus Triturus; species Triturus cristatus. The sequence goes on from NC_140588.1 coordinate 137,546,307, forward strand.
AACTAAAATAAGTGTGTTTAGAGTCATTTTAATGCCTGAAATTGGTCAAAATAGAAGCTTCTAGTAGGAGAAAAAGTCTATAAAAATGGCAATATTGGTCACATTGAGGCTTTAAAAAGTAGTTTTTAACATGAGGCACAATCCAAATGACATTTTGAATCAATTTTTCAAAAGCCAAAAAAATCCATTTTCTGATGAAAAACGTTCACCTGCGACCTGTCGAAATTTCTCCAGATGGTCAGAAATGGTAATTTTTTAATGGTTCATTTTTTGACTGTAAATGACTATTGCATGTGAATTATCACTTTTGGAACTAAAATAAGTGTGTTTAGAGTCCTTTTAATGCCTGAAATTGTTTGAAATAGAAGCTTCTAGTAGGAGAAAAAGTCTGTAAAAATGGCAATTTTGGTCACATTGAGGCTTTAAAAAGTAGTTATTCAACATGAGGCACAATCCAAATGATATTGTGAATCAATTTTTCTAAAGTCCAAAAAATCAATTTTCTGATGAAAAACGATGACCCGTGACCTGTCGAAATTTCTCCAGATGGTCAGAAATGGTAATTTTTTAATGTTTAATTTTTTGACTGTAAATGACTATCTCATGTGAATTATCACTTGTGGAACTAAAATAAGTGTGTTTAGAGTCGTTTTAATGCCTGAAATTAGTCATAATAGAAGCTTCTGAGAAGGAGAAAAAGTCTGTAAAAATGGCAATTTTGGTCACATTGAGGCTTTAAAAAGTAGTTATTTAACATGAGGCACAATCCAAATGATATTTTGAATCAATTTTTCTAAAGTCGAAAAAATTAATTTTCTGATGAAAAACGATGACCCGTGACCTGTTGAACTTTCTCCAGATGGTCAGAAATGGTAATTTTTTAATGTTTAATTTTTTGACTGTAAATGACTATTGCATGTGAATTATCACTTTTGGAACTAAAATAAGTGTGTTTAGAGTCATTTTAATGCCTGAAATTGGTCGAAATAGAAGCTTCTAGTAGGAGAAAAAGTCTGTAAAAATGGCAATTTTGGTCACATTGAGGCTTTAAAAAGTAGTTATTCAACATGAGGCACAATCCAAATGATATTTTGAATCAATTTTTCTAAAGTCCAAAAAATCCATTTTCTGATGAAAAACCATGACCCGTGACCTGTCGAAATTTCTCCAGATGGTCAGAAATGGACATTTTTTAATGTTTAATTTTTTGACTGTAAATGACTATTGCATATGAATTATCAATTTTGGAACTAAAATAAGTGTGTTTAGAGTCATTTTAATGCCTGAAATTGGTCAAAATAGAAGCTTCTAGTAGGAGAAAAAGTCTGTAAAAATGGCAATATTGGTCACATTGAGGCTTTAAAAAGTAGTTTTTAACATGAGGCACAATCCAAATGACATTTTGAATCAATTTTTCAAAAGCCAAAAAAATCCATTTTCTGATGAAAAACGATGACCTGCGACCTGTCGAAATTTCTCCAGATGGTCAGAAATGGTAATTTTTTAATGGTTCATTTTTTGACTGTAAATGACTATTGCATGTGAATTATCACTTTTGGAACTAAAATAAGTGTGTTTAGAGTCCTTTTAATGCCTGAAATTGTTTGAAATAGAAGCTTCTAGTAGGAGAAAAAGTCTGTAAAAATGGCAATTTTGGTCACATTGAGGCTTTAAAAAGTAGTTATTCAACATGAGGCACAATCCAAATGATATTGTGAATCAATTTTTCTAAAGTCCAAAAAATCAATTTTCTGATGAAAAACGATGACCCGTGACCTGTCGAAATTTCTCCAGATGGTCAGAAATGGTAATTTTTTAATGTTTAATTTTTTGACTGTAAATGACTATCTCATGTGAATTATCACTTGTGGAACTAAAATAAGTGTGTTTAGAGTCGTTTTAATGCCTGAAATTAGTCATAATAGAAGCTTCTGAGAAGGAGAAAAAGTCTGTAAAAATGGCAATTTTGGTCACATTGAGGCTTTAAAAAGTAGTTATTTAACATGAGGCACAATCCAAATGATATTTTGAATCAATTTTTCTAAAGTCGAAAAAATTAATTTTCTGATGAAAAACGATGACCCGTGACCTGTTGAACTTTCTCCAGATGGTCAGAAATGGTAATTTTTTAATGTTTAATTTTTTGACTGTAAATGACTATTGCATGTGAATTATCACTTTTGGAACTAAAATAAGTGTGTTTAGAGTCATTTTAATGCCTGAAATTGGTCGAAATAGAAGCTTCTAGTAGGAGAAAAAGTCTGTAAAAATGGCAATTTTGGTCACATTGAGGCTTTAAAAAGTAGTTATTCAACATGAGGCACAATCCAAATGATATTTTGAATCAATTTTTCTAAAGTCCAAAAAATCCATTTTCTGATGAAAAACCATGACCCGTGACCTGTCGAAATTTCTCCAGATGGTCAGAAATGGTAAGTTTTTTAATGTTTAATTTTTTGACTGTAAATGACTATTGCATGTGAATTATCACTTGTGGAACTAAAATAAGTGTGTTTAGAGTCGTTTTAATGCCTGAAATTAGTCATAATAGAAGCTTCTGAGAAGAAGAAAAAGTCTGTAAAAATGGCAATTTTGGTCACATTGAGGCTTTAAAAAGTAGTTATTCAACATGAGGCACAATCCAAATGATATTTTGAATCAATTTTTCTAAACTCGAAAAAATTCATTTTCTGATGAAAAACGATGACCTGTGACCTGTTGAACTTTCTCCAGATGGTCAGAAATGGTAATTTTTTAATGTTTAATTTTTTGACTGTAAATGACTATTGCATGTGAATTATCACTTGTGGAACTAAAATAAGTATGTTTAGAGTCATTTTAATGCCTGAAGTTGGTCAAAATAGAAGCTTCTAGTAGGAGAAAAAGTCTGTAAAAATGGCAATTTTGGTCACATCGAGGCTTTAAAAAGTAGTTATTCAACATGAGGCACAATTCAAATGACATTTTTAATCAATTTGTCTAAAGTCCAAAAATCAATTTTCTGATGAAAAACGATGACCCGTGACCTGTTGAACTTTCTCCAGATGGTCAGAAATGGTCATTTTTTAATGGTTCATTTTTTGACTGTAAATGACTATTGCATGTGAATTATCACTTTTGGAACTAAAATAAGTGTGTTTAGAGTCCTTTTAATGCCTGAAATTGTTTGAAATAGAAGCTTCTAGTAGGAGAAAAAGTCTGTAAAAATGGCAATTTTGGTCACATTGAGGCTTTAAAAAGTAGTTATTCAACATGAGGCACAATCCAAATGATATTGTGAATCAATTTTTCTAAAGTCCAAAAAATCAATTTTCTGATGAAAAACGATGACCAGTGACCTGTCGAAATTTCTCCAGATGGTCAGAAATGGTAAGTTTTTTAATGTTTAATTTTTTGACTGTAAATGACTATCTCATGTGAATTATCACTTGTGGAACTAAAATAAGTGTGTTTAGAGTTGTTTTAATGCCTGAAATTAGTCATAATAGAAGCTTCTGAGAAGGAGAAAAAGTCTGTAAAAATGGCAATTTTGGTCACATTGAGGCTTTAAAAAGTAGTTATTTAACATGAGGCACAATCCAAATGATATTTTGAATCAATTTTTCTAAAGTCGAAAAAATTAATTTTCTGATGAAAAACGATGACCCGTGACCTGTTGAACTTTCTCCAGATGGTCAGAAATGGTAATTTTTTAATGTTTTATTTTTTGAATGTAAATGACTATTGCATATGAATTATCACTTTTGGAACTAAAATAAGTGTGTTTAGAGTCATTTTAATGCCTGAAAATGGTCGAAATAGAAGCTTCTAGTAGGAGAAAAAGTCTATAAAAATGGCAATTTTGGTCACATTGAGGCTTTAAAAAGTAGTTATTCAACATGAGGCACAATCCAAATGACATTTTGAATCAATTTTTCTAAAGTCCAAAAAATCCATTTTCTGATGAAAAACGATGACCCGCGACCTGTCGAAATTTCTCCAGGTGGTCAGAAATGGTAATTTTTTAATGTTTTATTTTTTGACTGTAAATGACTATTGGATGTGAATTATCACTTTTGGAACTAAAATAAGTGTGTTTAGAGTCATTTTAATGCCTGAAATTGTTCGAAATAGAAGCTTCTAGTAGGAGAAAAAGTCTGTAAAAATGGCAATTTTGGTCACATTGAGGCTTTCAAAAGTAGTTATTCAACATGAGGCACAATCCAAATGATATTTTGAATCAATTTTTGTAAAGTCCAAAAAATCCATTTTCTGATGAAAAACAATGACCCGTGACCTGTCGAAATTTCTCCAGATGGTCAGAAATGGTAATTTTTTAAAGTTTAATTTTTTGACTGTAAATGACTATTGCATGTTAATTATCACTTTTGGAACTAAAATAAGTGTGTTTAGAGTCATTTTAATGCCTGAAATTGGTCAAAATAGAAGCTTCTAGTAGGAGAAAAAGTCTATAAAAATGGCAATATTGGTCACATTGAGGCTTTAAAAAGTAGTTTTTAACATGAGGCACAATCCAAATGACATTTTGAATCAATTTTTCAAAAGCCAAAAAAATCCATTTTCTGATGAAAAACGTTCACCTGCGACCTGTCGAAATTTCTCCAGATGGTCAGAAATGGTAATTTTTTAATGGTTCATTTTTTGACTGTAAATGACTATTGCATGTGAATTATCACTTTTGGAACTAAAATAAGTGTGTTTAGAGTGCTTTTAATGCCTGAAATTGTTTGAAATAGAAGCTTCTAGTAGGAGAAAAAGTCTGTAAAAATGGCAATTTTGGTCACATTGAGGCTTTAAAAAGTAGTTATTCAACATGAGGCACAATCCAAATGATATTGTGAATCAATTTTTCTAAAGTCCAAAAAATCAATTTTCTGATGAAAAACGATGACCCGTGACCTGTCGAAATTTCTCCAGATGGTCAGAAATGGTAATTTTTTAATGTTTAATTTTTTGACTGTAAATGACTATCTCATGTGAATTATCACTTGTGGAACTAAAATAAGTGTGTTTAGAGTCGTTTTAATGCCTGAAATTAGTCATAATAGAAGCTTCTGAGAAGGAGAAAAAGTCTGTAAAAATGGCAATTTTGGTCACATTGAGGCTTTAAAAAGTAGTTATTTAACATGAGGCACAATCCAAATGATATTTTGAATCAATTTTTCTAAAGTCGAAAAAATTAATTTTCTGATGAAAAACGATGACCCGTGACCTGTTGAACTTTCTCCAGATGGTCAGAAATGGTAATTTTTTAATGTTTAATTTTTTGACTGTAAATGACTATTGCATGTGAATTATCACTTTTGGAACTAAAATAAGTGTGTTTAGAGTCATTTTAATGCCTGAAATTGGTCGAAATAGAAGCTTCTAGTAGGAGAAAAAGTCTGTAAAAATGGCAATTTTGGTCACATTGAGGCTTTAAAAAGTAGTTATTCAACATGAGGCACAATCCAAATGATATTTTGAATCAATTTTTCTAAAGTCCAAAAAATCCATTTTCTGATGAAAAACCATGACCCGTGACCTGTCGAAATTTCTCCAGATGGTCAGAAATGGACATTTTTTAATGTTTAATTTTTTGACTGTAAATGACTATTGCATATGAATTATCAATTTTGGAACTAAAATAAGTGTGTTTAGAGTCATTTTAATGCCTGAAATTGGTCAAAATAGAAGCTTCTAGTAGGAGAAAAAGTCTGTAAAAATGGCAATATTGGTCACATTGAGGCTTTAAAAAGTAGTTTTTAACATGAGGCACAATCCAAATGACATTTTGAATCAATTTTTCAAAAGCCAAAAAAATCCATTTTCTGATGAAAAACGATGACCTGCGACCTGTCGAAATTTCTCCAGATGGTCAGAAATGGTAATTTTTTAATGGTTCATTTTTTGACTGTAAATGACTATTGCATGTGAATTATCACTTTTGGAACTAAAATAAGTGTGTTTAGAGTCCTTTTAATGCCTGAAATTGTTTGAAATAGAAGCTTCTAGTAGGAGAAAAAGTCTGTAAAAATGGCAATTTTGGTCACATTGAGGCTTTAAAAAGTAGTTATTCAACATGAGGCACAATCCAAATGATATTGTGAATCAATTTTTCTAAAGTCCAAAAAATCAATTTTCTGATGAAAAACGATGACCCGTGACCTGTCGAAATTTCTCCAGATGGTCAGAAATGGTAATTTTTTAATGTTTAATTTTTTGACTGTAAATGACTTTCTCATGTGAATTATCACTTGTGGAACTAAAATAAGTGTGTTTAGAGTCGTTTTAATGCCTGAAATTAGTCATAATAGAAGCTTCTGAGAAGGAGAAAAAGTCTGTAAAAATGGCAATTTTGGTCACATTGAGGCTTTAAAAAGTAGTTATTTAACATGAGGCACAATCCAAATGATATTTTGAATCAATTTTTCTAAAGTCGAAAAAATTAATTTTCTGATGAAAAACGATGACCCGTGACCTGTTGAACTTTCTCCAGATGGTCAGAAATGGTAATTTTTTAATGTTTAATTTTTTGACTGTAAATGACTATTGCATGTGAATTATCACTTTTGGAACTAAAATAAGTGTGTTTAGAGTCATTTTAATGCCTGAAATTGGTCGAAATAGAAGCTTCTACTAGGAGAAAAAGTCTGTAAAAATGGCAATTTTGGTCACATTGAGGCTTTAAAAAGTAGTTATTCAACATGAGGCACAATCCAAATGATATTTTGAATCAATTTTTCTAAAGTCCAAAAAATCCATTTTCTGATGAAAAACCATGACCCGTGACCTGTCGAAATTTCTCCAGATGGTCAGAAATGGACATTTTTTAATGTTTAATTTTTTGACTGTAAATGACTATTGCATGTGAATTATCACTTGTGGAACTAAAATAAGTGTGTTTAGAGTCGTTTTAATGCCTGAAATTAGTCATAATAGAAGCTTCTGAGAAGAAGAAAAAGTCTGTAAAAATGGCAATTTTGGTCACATTGAGGCTTTAAAAAGTAGTTATTCAACATGAGGCACAATCCAAATGATATTTTGAATCAATTTTTCTAAACTCGAAAAAATTAATTTTCTGATGAAAAACGATGACCTGTGACCTGTTGAACTTTCTCCAGATGGTCAGAAATGGTAATTTTTTAATGTTTAATTTTTTTACTGTAAATGACTATTGCATGTGAATTATCACTTGTGGAACTAAAATAAGTATGTTTAGAGTCATTTTAATGCCTGAAGTTGGTCAAAATAGAAGCTTCTAGTAGGAGAAAAAGTCTGTAAAAATGGCAATTTTGGTCACATCGAGGCTTTAAAAAGTAGTTATTCAACATGAGGCACAATTCAAATGACATTTTTAATCAATTTGTCTAAAGTCCAAAAATCAATTTTCTGATGAAAAACGATGACCCGTGACCTGTTGAACTTTCTCCAGATGGTCAGAAATGGTCATTTTTTAATGGTTCATTTTTTGACTGTAAATGACTATTGCATGTGAATTATCACTTTTGGAACTAAAATAAGTGTGTTTAGAGTCCTTTTAATGCCTGAAATTGTTTGAAATAGAAGCTTCTAGTAGGAGAAAAAGTCTGTAAAAATGGCAATTTTGGTCACATTGAGGCTTTAAAAAGTAGTTATTCAACATGAGGCACAATCCAAATGATATTGTGAATCAATTTTTCTAAAGTCCAAAAAATCCATTTTCTGATGAAAAACGATGACCAGTGACCTGTCGAAATTTCTCCAGATGGTCAGAAATGGTAACTTTTTAATGTTTAATTTTTTGACTGTAAATGACTATCTCATGTGAATTATCACTTGTGGAACTAAAATAAGTGTGTTTAGAGTCGTTTTAATGCCTGAAATTAGTCATAATAGAAGCTTCTGAGAAGGAGAAAAAGTCTGTAAAAATGGCAATTTTGGTCACATTGAGGCTTTAAAAAGTAGTTATTTAACATGAGGCACAATCCAAATGATATTTTGAATCAATTTTTCTAAAGTCGATAAAAGTAATTTTCTGATGAAAAACGATGACCCGTGACCTGTCGAAATTTCTCCAGATGGTCAGAAATGGTAATTTTTTAATGTTTAATTTTTTGACTGTAAATGACTATCTCATGTGAATTATCACTTGTGGAACTAAAATAAGTGTGTTTAGAGTCGTTTTAATGCCTGAAATTAGTCATAATAGAAGCTTCTGAGAAGGAGAAAAAGTCTGTAAAAATGGCAATTTTGGTCACATTGAGGCTTTAAAAAGTAGTTATTTAACATGAGGCACAATCCAAATGATATTTTGAATCAATTTTTCTAAAGTCGAAAAAATTAATTTTCTGATGAAAAACGATGACCCGTGACCTGTTGAACTTTCTCCAGATGGTCAGAAATGGTAATTTTTTAATGTTTAATTTTTTGACTGTAAATGACTATTGCATGTGAATTATCACTTTTGGAACTAAAATAAGTGTGTTTAGAGTCATTTTAATGCCTGAAATTGGTCGAAATAGAAGCTTCTAGTAGGAGAAAAAGTCTGTAAAAATGGCAATTTTGGTCACATTGAGGCTTTAAAAAGTAGTTATTCAACATGAGGCACAATCCAAATGATATTTTGAATCAATTTTTCTAAAGTCCAAAAAATCCATTTTCTGATGAAAAACCATGACCCGTGACCTGTCGAAATTTCTCCAGATGGTCAGAAATGGACATTTTTTAATGTTTAATTTTTTGACTGTAAATGACTATTGCATGTGAATTATCACTTGTGGAACTAAAATAAGTGTGTTTAGAGTCGTTTTAATGCCTGAAATTAGTCATAATAGAAGCTTCTGAGAAGAAGAAAAAGTCTGTAAAAATGGCAATTTTGGTCACATTGAGGCTTTAAAAAGTAGTTATTCAACATGAGGCACAATCCAAATGATATTTTGAATCAATTTTTCTAAACTCGAAAAAATTAATTTTCTGATGAAAAACGATGACCTGTGACCTGTTGAACTTTCTCCAGATGGTCAGAAATGGTAATTTTTTAATGTTTAATTTTTTGACTGTAAATGACTATTGCATGTGAATTATCACTTTTGGAACTAAAATAAATGTGTTTAGAGTCATTTTAATGCCTGAAGTTGGTCGAAATAGAAGCTTCTAGTAGGAGAAAAAGTCTGTAAAAATGGCAATTTTGGTCACATTGAGGCTTTAAAAAGTAGTTATTCAACATGAGGCACAATCCAAATGATATTGTGAATCAATTTTTCTAAAGTCCAAAAAATCCATTTTCTGATGAAAAACGATGACCAGTGACCTGTCGAAATTTCTCCAGATGGTCAGAAATGGTAACTTTTTAATGTTTAATTTTTTGACTGTAAATGACTATCTCATGTGAATTATCACTTGTGGAACTAAATAAGTGTGTTTAGAGTCGTTTTAATGCCTGAAATTAGTCATAATAGAAGCTTCTGAGAAGGAGAAAAAGTCTGTAAAAATGGCAATTTTGGTCACATTGAGGCTTTAAAAAGTAGTTATTTAACATGAGGCACAATCCAAATGATATTTTGAATCAATTTTTCTAAAGTCGATAAAAGTAATTTTCTGATGAAAAACGATGACCCGTGACCTGTTGAACTTTCTCCAGATGGTCAGAAATGGTAATTTTTTAATGTTTAATTTTTTGACTGTAAATGACTATTGCATGTGAATTATCACTTTTGGAACTAAAATAAGTGTGTTTAGAGTCATTTTAATGCCTGAAATTGGTCGAAATAAAAGCTTCTAATAGAAAAAGTCTGAAAAATTGCAATTTTGGTCACATTGAGGCTTTAAAAAGTAGTTATTCAACATGAGGCACAATCCAAATGATATTTTGAATCAATTTTTGTAAAGTCCAAAAAATCCATTTTCTGATGAAAAACGATGACCCGTGACCTGTCGAAATTTCTCCAGATGGTCAGAAATGGTAATTTTTTAATGTTTTATTTTTTGACTGTAAATGACTATTGCATGTGAATTATCACTTTTGGAACTAAAATAAGTGTGTTTAGAGTCATTTTAATGCCTGAAATTGTTCGAAATAGAAGCTTCTAGTAGGAGAAAAAGTCTGCAAAAATGGCAATTTTGGTCACATTGAGGCTTTAAAAAATAGTTATTCAACATGAGGCACAATCCAAATGACATTTTGAATCAATTTTTCTACTGTCCAAAAAATAAAATTTTCTGATGAAAAACGATGATCCTTGACCTGTCGAACTTTCTCCAGATGGTCAGAAATGATAATTTTTTAATGTTTAATTTTTTTACTGTAAATGACTATCGCATGTGAATTATCACTTTTGGAACTAAAATAAGTGTGTTTAGAGTCATTTTAATGCCTGAAATTGGTCGAAATAGAAGCTTCTAGTAGGAGAAAAAGTCTGTAAAAATGGCAATTTTGGTCACATTGAGGCTTTAAAAAGTAGTTATTCAACATGAGGCACAATCCAAATGATATTTTGAATCAATTTTTCTAAAGTCCAAAAAATCCATTTTCTGATGAAAAACGATGACCCGTGACCTGTCGAAATTTCTCCAGATGGTCAGAAATGGAAATTTTTTAATGTTTAATTTTTTGACTGTAAATGACTATCGCATGTGAATTATCACTTGTGGAACTAAAATAAGTGTGTTTAGAGTCGTTTTAATGCCTGAAATTAGTCATAATAGAAGCTTCTGAGAAGGAGAAAAAGTCTGTAAAAATGGCAATTTTGGTCACATTGAGGCTTTAAAAAGTAGTTATTCAACATGAGGCACAATCCAAATGATATTTTGAATCAATTTTTCTACTGTCCAAAAAATAAAATTTTCTGATGAAAAACGATGATCCTTGACCTGTCGAACTTTCTCCAGATGGTCAGAAATGATAATTTTTTAATGTTTAATTTTTTTACTGTAAATGACTATCGCATGTGAATTATCACTTTTGGAACTAAAATAAGTGTGTTTAGAGTTGTTTTAATGCCTGAAATTGGTCGAAGTGGAAGCTTCTAGTAGGAGAAAAAGTCTGTAAAAATTGCAATTTTGGTCACATTGAGGCTTTAAAAAGTAGTTATTCAACATGAGGCACAATCCAAATGACATTTTGAATCAATTTTTCTAAAGTCCAAAAAATCCATTTTCTGATGAAAAACGATGACCAGTGACCTGTCGAACTTTCTCCAGATGGTCAGAAATGGCAATTTTTTAATATTTAATTTTTTGACTGTAAATGACTATTGCATGTGAATTATCACTTTTGGAACTAAAATAAATGTGTTTAGAGTCGTTTTAATGCCTGAAATTAGTCATAATAGAAGCTTCTAAGAAGGAGAAAAAGTCTGTAAAAATGGCAATTTTGGTCACATTGAGGCTTTAAAAAGTAGTTATTTAACATGAGGCACAATCCAAATGATATTTTGAATCAATTTTTCTAAAGTCGAAAAAATTAATTTTCTGATGAAAAACGATGACCCGTGACCTGTTGAACTTTCTCCAGATGGTCAGAAATGGTAATTTTTTAATGTTTAATTTTTTGACTGTAAATGACTATTGCATGTGAATTATCACTTTTGGAACTAAAATAAGTGTGTTTAGAGTCATTTTAATGCCTGAAATTGGTCGAAATAGAAGCTTCTAGTAGGAGAAAAAGTCTGTAAAAATGGCAATTTTGGTCACATTGAGGCTTTAAAAAGTAGTTATTCAACATGAGGCACAATCCAAATGATATTTTGAATCAATTTTTCTAAAGTCCAAAAAATCCATTTTCTGATGAAAAACGATGACCCGTGACCTGTCGAAATTTCTCCAGATGGTCAGAAATGGAAATTTTTTAATGTTTAATTTTTTGACTGTAAATGACTATCGCATGTGAATTATCACTTGTGGAACTAAAATAAGTATGTTTAGAGTCGTTTTAATGCCTGAAATTAGTCATAATAGAAGCTTCTGAGAAGGAGAAAAAGTCTGTAAAAATGGCAATTTTGGTCACATTGAGGCTTTAAAAAGTAGTTATTCAACATGAGGCACAATCCAAATGATATTTTGAATCAATTTTTCTAAAGTCGAAAAAATTAATTTTCTGATGAAAAACGATGACCTGTGACCTGTTGAACTTTCTCCAGATGGTCAAAAATGGTAATTTTTTAATGTTTAATTTTTTGACTGTAAATGACTATTGCATGTGAATTATCACTTTTGGAACTAAAATAAGTGTGTTTAGAGTCATTTTAATGCCTGAAGTTGGTCGAAAGAGAAGCTTCTAGTAGGAGAAAAAGTCTGTAAAAATGGCAATTTTGGTCACATCGAGGCTTTAAAAAGTAGTTATTCAACATGAGGCACAATCCAAATGACATTTTGAATCAATTTTTCTAAAGTCCAAAAAATCAATTTTCTGATGAAAAACGATGACCCGCGACCTGTCGAAAATTCTCCAGATGGTCAGAAATGGTAATTTTTTAATGTTTTATTTTTTGACTGTAAATGACTATTGCATGTGAATTATCACTTTTGGAACTAAAATAAGTGTGTTTAGAGTCATTTTAATGCCTGAAAATGGTCGAAATAGAAGCTTCTAGTAGGAGAAAAAGTCTGTAAAAATGGCAATTTTGGTCACATTAAGGCTTTAAAAAGTAGTTATTCAACATGAGGCACAATCCAAATGACATTTTGAATCAATTTTTCTAAAGTCCAAAAAATCCATTTTCTGATGAAAAACGATGACCCGCGACCTGTCGAAATTTCTCCAGATGGTCAGAAATGGTAATTTTTTAATGTTTTATTTTTTGACTGTAAATGACTATTGCATGTGAATTATCACTTTTGGAACTAAAATAAGTGTGTTTAGAGTCATTTTAATGCCTGAAATTGTTCGAAATAGAAGCTTCTAGTAGGAGAAAAAGTCTGCAAAAATGGCAATTTTGGTCACATTGAGGCTTTAAAAAGTAGTTATTCAACATGAGGCACAATCCAAATGATATTTTGAATCAATTTTTGTAAAGTCCAAAAAATCCATTTTCTGATGAAAAACGATGACCCGTGACCTGTCGAAATTTCTCCAGATGGTCAGAAATGGTAATTTTTAAATGTTTTATTTTTTGACTGTAAATGACTATTGCATGTGAATTATCACTTTTGGAACTAAAATAAGTGTGTTTAGAGTCATTTTAATGCCTGAAATTGTTCGAAATAGAAGCTTCTAGTAGGAGAAAAAGTCTGCAAAAATGGCAATTTTGGTCACATTGAGGCTTTAAAAAATAGTTATTCAACATGAGGCACAATCCAAATGACATTTTGAATCAATTTTTCTACTGTCCAAAAAATAAAATTTTCTGATGAAAAACGATGATCCTTGACCTGTCGAACTTTCTCCAGATGGTCAGAAATGATAATTTTTTAATGTTTAATTTTTTTACTGTAAATGACTATCGCATGTGAATTATCACTTTTGGAACTAAAATAATTGTGTTTAGAGTTGTTTTAATGCCTGAAATTGGTCGAAGTGGAAGCTTCTAGTAGGAGAAAAAGTCTGTAAAAATTGCAATTTTGGTCACATTGAGGCTTTAAAAAGTAGTTATTCAACATGAGGCACAATCCAAATGACATTTTGAATCAATTTTTCTAAAGTCCAAAAAATCCATTTTCTGATGAAAAACGATGACCAGTGACCTGTCGAACTTTCTCCAGATGGTCAGAAATGGCAATTTTTTAATATTTAATTTTTTGACTGTAAATGACTATTGCATGTGAATTATCACTTTTGGAACTAAAATAAATGTGTTTAGAGTCATTTTAATGCCTGAAATTGGTCATAATAGAAGCTTCTGAGTAGGAGAAAAAGTCTGTAAAAATGGCAATTTTGGTCACATTGAGGCTTTAAAAAGTAGTAATTCAACATGAGGCACAATCCAAATGACATTTTGAATCAATTATTCTACATTCCAAAAAATCAATTTTCTGATGAAAAAGGATGACCCGTGACCTGTCGAACTTTCTCCAGATGGTCAGAAATGGTAATTTTTTTATGTTTAATTTTTTGACTGTAAATGACTATTGCATGTGAATTATCACTTTTGGAACTAAAATAAGTGTGTTTAGAGTCATTTTAATGCCTGAAATTGGTCGAAATAAAAGCTTCTAGTAGAAAAAGTCTGGAAAAATTGCAATTTTGGTCACATTGAGGCTTTAAAAAGTAGTTATTCAACATGAGGCACAATCCAAATGACATTTTGAATCAATTTTTCTAAAGTCCAAAAAATCAATTTTCTGATAAAAATGATAAACCGTGACCTGTCGAACTTTCTCCAGATGGTCAGAAAAGGGAATTTGTTAATGTTTAATTTTTTGACTGTAAATGACGATCGCATGTGAATTATCACTTTTGGAACTAAAATAAGTGTGTTTAGAGTTGTTTTAATGCCTGAAATTGGTCGAAATAGAGGCTTCTGAGTAGGAGAAAAAGTCTGTAAAAATGGCAATTTTGGTCACATTGAGGATTTAAAAAACAGTTATTGAAAATGAGGCACAATCCAAATGACATTTTGGATAAATTTTTCTACAGTCCAAAAAATCTAATTTTCTGATGAAAAACGATGATCCGTGACCTTTCAAACTTTCTCCAGATGGTCAGAAATGGTAATTTTTTAATGATTAAGTTGTTTAACTGTAAATGATTATCGCATGTGAATTATCACTTTTGGAACTAAAATAAGTGTGTTTAGAGTCGTTTTAATGCCTGAAATTATTCATAATAGAAGCTTCTGAGTAGGAGAAAAAGTCTGTAAAAATGGCAATTTTGGTCACATTGAGGCGTTAAAAAATAGTTATTCAATATGAGGCACAATCCAAACGACATTTTGAATCAATTTTTCTAAAGTCCAAAAAATCAGTTTTCTGATGAAAAACAATGACCCGTGACCTGTCGAACTTTCTCCAGATGATCAGAAATGGTAATTTTTTAATGTTTAATTTTTTGACTGTAAATGACTATTGCATGTGAAATATCACTTTTGCACCTAAAATAAGTGTGTTTAGAGTCATTTTAATGCCTGAAATTGGTCATAATAGAAGCTTCTGAGTAGGAGAAAAAGTCTGTAAAAATGGCAATTTTGGTCACATTGAGGCTTTAAAAAGTAGTTATTCAACATGAGGCACAATCCAAATGTTATTTTGAATCAGTTTTTCTACAGTCCAAAAAATCAAATTTTCTGATAAAAACGATAATCCGTGACCTGTCGAACTTTCTCCAGATGGTCAGAAAAGGGAATTTTTTAATGTTTAATTTGTTGACTGTAAATGACGATCGCATGTGAATTATCACTTTTGGAACTAAAATAAGTGTGTTTAGAGTCATTTTAATGCCTGAAATTGGTCAAAATAAAAGCTTCTAGTAGGAGAAAAAGTCTGTAAAAATGTCAATTTTGGTCACATTGAGGCTTTAAAAGTAGTTATTCAACATGAGGCACAATCCAAATGATATTTTGAATACATTTTTCTACATTCCAAAAAATCAATTTTCTGATGAAAAACAATGACCCGTGACCTGTCGAACTTTCTCCAGATGGTCAGAAATGGTAATTTTTTTATGTTACTTTTTTGACTGTAAATGACTATTGCATGTGAATTATCACTTTTGGAATGAAAATAAGTGTGTTTAGAGTCATTTTAATGCCTGAAATTGGTCATAATAGAAGCTTCTGAGTAGGAGAAAAAGTCTGTAAAAATGGCAATTTTGGTCACATTGAGACTTTACAAAATAGTTATTGAACATGAGGCACAATCCAAATGACATTTTGAATCAATTATTCTACAGTCCAAAAAATCTAATTTTCTGATGAAAAACGATGATCCGTGACCTGTCGAACTTTCTTAATTTTTTAATGTTTAATTTTTTAACTGTAAATGACTATTTCATGTGAATTATCACTTTTGCAACTAAAATAAGTGTGTTTAGAGTCATTTTAATGCCTGAAATTGGTCATAATAGAAGCTTCTGAGTAGGTGAAAAAGTCTGTAAAAATGGCAATTTTGGTCACACTGAGGCTTTAAAAAATAGTTATTCAACATGAGGCACAATCCAAATGACATTTTTAATCAATTTTTCTAAAGTCCAAAAAATAAAATTTTCTGATTAAAAACGATGATCCTTGACCTGTCGAACTTTCTCCAGATGGTCAGAAATGATAATTTTTGAATGTTTAATTTTTTGACTGTAAATGACTATCGCATGTGAATTATCACTTTTGGAACTAAAATAAGTGTGTTTAGAGTTGTTTTAATGCCTGAAATTGGTCGAAGTGGAAGCTTCTAGTAGGAGAAAAAGTCTGTAAAAATTGCAATTTTGGTCACATTGAGGCTTTAAAAAGTAGTTATTCAACATGAGGCACAATCCAAATGACATTTTGAATCAATTTTTCTAAAGTCCAAAAAATCCATTTTCTGATGAAAAACGATGACCAGTGACCTGTCGAACTTTCTCCAGATGGTCAGAAATGGCAATTTTTTAATATTTAATTTTTTGACTGTAAATGACTATTGCATGTGAATTATCACTTTTGGAACTAAAATAAATGTGTTTAGAGTCATTTGAATGCCTGAAATTGGTCATAATAGAAGCTTCTGAGTAGGAGAAAAAGTCTGTAAAAATGGCAATTTTGGTCACGTTGAGGCTTTAAAAAGTAGTAATTCAACATGAGGCACAATCCAAATGACATTTTGAATCAATTATTCTACATTCCAAAAAATCAATTTTCTGATGAAAAAGGATGACCCGTGACCTGTCGAACTTTCTCCAGATGGTCAGAAATGGTAATTTTTTTATGTTTAAGTTTTTTGACTGTAAATGACTATTGCATGTGAATTATCACTTTTGGAACTAAAATAAGTGTGTTTAGAGTCATTTTAATGCCTGAAATTGGTCGAAATAAAAGCTTCTCATAGAAAAAGTCTGGAAAAATTGCAATTTTGGTCACATTGAGGCTTTAAAAAGTAGTTATTCAACATGAGGCACAATCCAAATGATGTTTTGAATCAATTTTTATAAAGTCCAAAAAATCCATTTTCTGATGAAAAACGATGACCCGCGACCTGTCGAACTTTCTCCAGATGGTCAGAAATGATAATTTTTTAATGTTTAATTTTTTGACTGTAAATGACTATCGCATGTGAATTATCACTTTTGGAACTAAAATAAGTGTGTTTAGAGTTGTTTTAATGCCTGAAATTGGTCGAAGTGGAAGCTTCTAGTAGGAGAAAAAGTCTGTAAAAATTGCAATTTTGGTCACATTGAGGCTTTAAAAAGTAGTTATTCAACATGAGGCACAATCCAAATGACATTTTGAATCAATTATTCTACATTCCAAAAAATCAATTTTCTGATGAAAAAGGATGACCCGTGACCTGTCGAACTTTCTCCGGATGGTCAGAAATGGTAATTTTTTTATGTTTAATTCTTTGACTGTAAATGACTATTGCATGTGAATTATCACTTTTGGAACTAAAATAAGTGTGTTTAGAGTCATTTTAATGCCTGAAATTGGTCGAAATAAAAGCTTCTAATAGAAAAAGTCTGGAAAAATTGCAATTTTGGTCACATTGAGGCTTTAAAAAGTAGTTATTCAACATGAGGCACAATCCAAATGACATTTTGAATCAATTTTTCTAAAGTCCAAAAAATCCATTTTCTGATGAAAAACGATGACCCGTGACCTGTCGAAATTTCTCCAGATGGTCAGAAATGGTAATTTTTTAATGTTTTATTTTTTGACTGTAAATGACTATTGCATGTGAATTATGACTTTTGGAACTAAAATAAGTGTGTTTAGAGTCATTTTAATGCCTGAAATTGTTCGAAATAGAAGCTTCTAGTAGGAGAAAAAGTCTGCAAAAATGGCAATTTTGGTCACATTGAGGCTTTAAAAAGTAGTTATTCAACATGAGGCACAATCCAAATGATATTTTGAATCAATTTTTGTAAAGTCCAAAAAATCCATTTTCTGATGAAAAACGATGACCCGTGACCTGTCGAAATTTCTCCAGATGGTCAGAAATGGTAATTTTTTAATGTTTTATTTTTTGACTGTAAATGACTATTGCATGTGAATTATCACTTTTGGAACTAAAATAAGTGTGTTTAGAGTCATTTTAATGCCTGAAATTGTTCGAAATAGAAGCTTCTAGTAGGAGAAAAAGTCTGCAAAAATGGCAATTTTGGTCACATTGAGGCTTTAAAAAATAGTTATTCAACATGAGGCACAATCCAAATGACATTTTGAATCAATTTTTCTACTGTCCAAAAAAAAAAATTTTATAATGAAAAACGATGACCAGTGACCTGTCGAACTTTCTCCAGATGGTCAGAAATGGCAATTTTTTAATATTTAATTTTTTGACTGTAAATGACTATTGCATGTGAATTATCACTTTTGGAACTAAAATAAATGTGTTTAGAGTCATTTTAATGCCTGAAATTGGTCATAATAGAAGCTTCTGAGTAGGAGAAAAAGTCTGTAAAAATGGCAATTTTGGTCACATTGAGGCTTTAAAAAGTAGTAATTTAACATGAGGCACAATCCAAATGACATTTTGAATCAATTTTTCTAAAGTCCAAAAAATCCATTTTCTGATAAAAATGATAAACCGTGACCTGTCGAACTTTCTCCAGATGGTCAGAAAAGGGAATTTGTTAATGTTTAATTTTTTGACTGTAAATGACGATCGCATGTAAATTATCACTTTTGGAACTAAAATAAGTGTGTTTAGAGTTGTTTTAATGCCTGAAATTGGTCGAAATAGAGGCTTCTGAGTAGGAGAAAAAGTCTGTAAAAATGGCAATTTTGGTCACATTGAGGATTTAAAAAACAGTTATTGAAAATGAGGCACAATCCAAATGACATTTTGGATCAATTTTTCTACAGTCCAAAAAATCTAATTTTCTGATGAAAAACGATGATCCGTGACCTTTCAAACTTTCTCCAGATGGTCAGAAATGGTAATTTTTTAATGATTAAGTTGTTTAACTGTAAATGATTATCGCATGTGAATTATCACTTTTGGAACTAAAATAAGTGTGTTTAGAGTCGTATTAATGCCTGAAATAATTCATAATAGAAGCTTCTGAGTAGGAGAAAAAGTCTGTAAAAATGGCAATTTTGGTCACATTGAGGCGTTAAAAAATAGTTATTCAATATGAGGCACAATCCAAACGACATTTTGAATCAATTTTTCTAAAGTCCAAAAAATCAGTTTTCTGATGAAAAACGATGACCCGTGACCTGTCGAACTTTCTCCAGATGGTCAGAAATGGTAATTTTTTTATGTTTAATTTTTTGACTGTAAATGACTATTGCATGTGAAATATCACTTTTGCACCTAAAATAAGTGTGTTTAGAGTCATTTTAATGCCTGAAATTGGTCATAATAGAAGCTTCTGAGTAGGAGAAAAAGTCTGTAAAAATGGCAATTTTGGTCACATTGAGGCTTTAAAAAGTAGGTTTTCAACATGAGGCACAATCCAAATGTTATTTTGAATCAGTTTTTCTACAGTCCAAAAAATCAAATTTTCTGATAAAAACGATAATCCGTGACCTGTCGAACTTTCTCCAGATGGTCAGAAAAGGGAATTTTTTAATGTTTAATTTGTTGACTGTAAATGACGATCACATGTGAATTATCACTTTTGGAACTAAAATAAGTGTGTTTAGAGTCATTTTAATGCCTGAAATTGGTCAAAATAAAAGCTTCTAGTAGGAGAAAAAGTCTGTAAAAATGTCAATTTTGGTCACATTGAGGCTTTAAAAGTAGTTATTCAACATGAGGCACAATCCAAATGATATTTTGAATCAATTTTTCTACATTCCAAAAAATCAATTTTCTGATGAAAAACAATGACCCGTGACCTGTCGAACTTTCTCCAGATGGTCAGAAATGGTAATTTTTTTATGTTACTTTTTTGACTGTAAATGACTATTGCATGTGAATTATCACTTTTGGAATGAAAATAAGGTGCCGATCACGATCCGGCAAAAAATTTCCCCGTGCGACTCGTATCGGGTCTTTTTACCGTACGAATCGTACAAATGCCGTACGAACTGGCAATCACGATTCGCATGGTAAAAAGTCCATACGACCCGCACCGGGAATCATTCCCCACACGTCCTCGGGTCGGAAAATGTGTCCGACACGTCCTCGGACGATTTACCTTACAAACGTAAAAATCCAAGTCCGACCGAGGAATCACGATCCATCCCGTGCGTCCGAGCCTACAACCGTATGGAAAAAACACCGTCCGCACCGAACACCAATAGCAACCATGGAGACATGTGCCCGCATACGCGCCCAACACTCCCCCCAGCCCCCGTACGTCCGACACGTACCCCCCGTATATGTATACCCCCACCCGTCTATGTACACCCCAGTACGTTCCAGTCGTACCCCCACCCCAGTACGTGTCGTACCACCGTCAATGTAAACCCCCCCACCCCTGTACGTGTCGTACCACCGTCTATGTACACCCCAGTACGTTCCAGTCGCACCCCCACCCCAGTACGTGTCGTACCCCCCGTGTACCTACACCCCAGTACGTTCGAGCCACACCCCCACCCCAGTACGTGTCGTACCACCGTCAATGTACACCCCCCCACCCCTGTACGTGTCGTACCACCGTCCATGTACACCCCAGTACGTTCCAGTCGTACCCCCACCCCAGTACGTGTCGTACCACCGTCAATGTACACCCCCCCACCCCTGTACGTGTCGTACCACCGTCAATGTACACCCCCCCACCCCTGTACGTGTCGTACCACCGTCCATGTACACCCCAGTACGTTCCAGTCGTACCCCCACCCCAGTACGTGTCGTACCACCGTCAATGTACCCCCCCCACCCCTGTACGTGTCGTACCACCGTCAATGTAAACCCCCCCACCCCTGTACGTGTCGTACCACCGTCAATGTAAACCCCCCCACCCCTGTACGTGTCGTACCACCGTCCATGTACACCCCAGTACGTTCCAGTCGTACCCCCACCCCAGTACGTGTCGTACCACCGTCAATGTACACCCCCCCACCCCTGTACGTGTCGTACCACCGTCCATGTACACCCCAGTACGTTCCAGTCGTACCCCCACCCCAGTACGTGTCGTACCACCGTCAATGTACACCCCCCCACCCCTGTACGTGTCGTACCACCGTCAATGTACACCCCCCCACCCCTGTACGTGTCGTACCACCGTCCATGTACACCCCAGTACGTTCCAGTCGTACCCCCACCCCAGTACGTGTCGTACCACCGTCAATGTACCCCCCCCCACCCCTGTACGTGTCGTACCACCGTCAATGTAAACCCCCCCACCCCTGTACGTGTCGTACCACCGTCAATGTAAACCCCCCCACCCCTGTACGTGTCGTACCACCGTCCATGTACACCCCAGTACGTTCCAGTCGTACCCCCACCCCAGTACGTGTCGTACCACCGTCAATGTACACCCCCCCACCCCTGTACGTGTCGTACCACCGTCAATGTACCCCCCCCCACCCCTGTTCGTGTCGTACCACCGTCAATGTAAACCCCCCCACCCCTGTACGTGTCGTACCACCGTCAATGTAAACCCCCCCACCCCTGTACGTGTCGTACCACCGTCCATGTACACCCCAGTACGTTCCAGTCGTACCCCCACCCCAGTACGTGTCGTACCACCGTCAATGTACACCCCCCCACCCCTGTACGTGTCGTACCACCGTCAATGTAAACCCCCCCACCCCAGTACGTGTCGTACCACCGTCAATGTAAACCCCCCCACCCCTGTACGTGTCGTACCACCGTCCATGTACACCCCAGTACGTTCCAGTCGTACCCCCACCCCAGTACGTGTCGTACCACCGTCAATGTACCCCCCCCACCCCAGTACGTGTCGTACCACCGTCAATGTAAACCCCCCCACCCCTGTACGTGTCGTACCACTGTCCATGTACACCCCAGTACGTTCCAGTCGTACCCCCACCCCAGTACGTGTCGTACCACCGTCAATGTACACCCCCCCACCCCTGTACGTGTCGTACCACCGTCCATGTACACCCCAGTACGTTCCAGTCGTACCCCCACCCCAGTACGTTCCTGGCGCACCCCCAACACAACCTCCTAAGTACGGAGCGCACCCCATGCCCCAACATCACAACCGCATGTACGAGTCGTGCAAAGCCACACACAAGGACCAAATCGTACAACCAAATGGCCCATGTACACACCGTACACACGCTCAAAACGCACGTACACAACAAGGACAAAACAAAACAACTCAACAATACACCATTCGAAAGGCACACAGCCACTAAACATGGCCAACAACCACTAAAATAACACAATCACTGACCTGCAACTGTCAAAAACAAACAGAGGCCCAATACACCACCACTCCTTATAACACACCCACCCAAAATTCAAACACTGCCACACCCACCCATGGACCAATAAAAAGGGCCCACACACACAAACCATGAGCCTTTGCAACAGACCCACTGCTGCCAGACACCACAGAACCAGACTACAAGCGACACCACATCTTACACTTGCACACCTTCACACGACCACCCTCACAAACACCCTCTCATCACATTCACACACACACACAACCATCCACACCCCCCCCCAACATCCACACACCCCCCACACCCACACCATCCCCACCCACACCCCTCACCATGCCCACTACCAAGAATCCAAAGTTCAGTCACCGAGAGTTGGAGGTCCTTGTTGATCAAATCCTCAGAGTCGAGCCACAGATCTTTGGAACATTGGTCAGAAGCACCAGCCAGGCAGCCAAAACAGCCATGTGGCAGACCATCGTCGATGCTGTGAATGCTGTTGCGGACACCAGGAGGACCAAGCAGGATTGCCAGAACAGGTGGTACGATCTGCGGAGGAGGGTCAGAGCCAAGAGACAGGAGGAACACGACCAGGCCAACGCCACCGGAGGAGGGCCCTCCCGCAGACCCGTACAGTACCATCCCTGGGAGGAGAGGGTGATGGCCATACTGCCGGTGGAGGCAGTTGAAGGAGTAGAAGGACTCCGAGACCCGGGTGAGTACACAAACAACGCACCTCACATGGGGGGAACTGCAACCACAAACAAAATTACTAACAGGCACGCAACCACCACAAGCCATCGCATTACTCAACCACACTCCATGAGCAGGCACATGCCACTGCTGCCACCATGCCCCATGCACACAGCTGGACAATGTCAAGTCACAGGCCACAGAAGACAACAACACATGACACGGTAACCCGGATGGCGGGAGGCTGGGCACCAAGAATCACATAGTGCGACTCCAAAGCAGACAACAATGCCCTCTGCCCATATGGCCTAGGTCACAGCCAGACAAACACTGTGTCCCAACACAGGAATGACTTGCCAGCAAATGGCGGATGCCTTGCATCAACACATGGGGGTGAAGGCACTGTTTTGCACATGCCAGCAGCTAATGAACAGCCAACAGTGTGAAAGAGTGGCAGCACACACCACCACAGCAGCAGCGCACAGACACACAGCAGACAAAATGGGTGCCTGGAGATCAGAAACAAACTCACATCAACAGGCCAAGGGCCACTCAAAGATCTGCTAACAGTGTGTGCCCAGGAAGCTGGGCCAAGGTGACAGAGGGTGACACACGGAGGGAGGGAGAGGGGGACACAGAGGGAGGGAGAGGGGGACTGAGAGGGAGGGAGACACAGGAAGATGGACAGAGGGAGGAGGCTGACACACAGAGGGAGGGAGAGGGGGACTGAGAGGGAGGGAGACACAGGAAGATGGACAGAGGGAGGAGGCTGACACACAGAGGGAGGGAGAGGGGGACACAGAGGGAGGGAGACACAGGAAGATGGACAGAGGGAGGAGGCTGACACACAGAGGGAGGGAGAGGGGGACACAGAGGGAGGGAGAGGGGGACACAGAGGGAGGGAGAGGGGGACAGAGAGGGAGGGAGAGGGGGACAGAGAGGGAGGGAGAGGGGGACACAGAGGGAGGGAGAGGGGGACAGAGAGGGAGGGAGAGGGGGACAGAGAGGGAGGGAGAGGGGGACTGAGAGGGAGGGAGACGGACAGAGGGAGGAGGCTGACACACGGAGGGAGGGAGAGGGGGACAGAGAGGGAGGGAGAGGGGATCAGAGAAGGAGGGAGACACAGGGAGAACAAATCAGTCCTTTGGTGTGTGGGAATGTCTGCTCGTCAGCAGGTGGACTGCGTGCATGTAGACAAGGGTGGCCAGTGCCAGAACCCCCCCTCTTCATCATGGCAAAACGCAGGGCCATGTTACAACCTGTACACGAGCACAAGGACAGCCACCTGCATCATATAAGTGTGTGGATCCACTCCATGTGCACATGTACAGTGCTACAAGGAAGGCGCAAACGCATAGCTCGGCACACATGCACACTCCACTGCTGACTGCAGTCACACTTGACGCAGCAAGTAAGACTGTGCCACACATAGTTAAAGGGGACAAATTGGTGCCCAAGGGACACACACATGCACAAGTGCACTGTGAGTGGAATGCAAGACAGATCCTAATTCCAAGAGGAAATGTGCCAACTTTGTAACGGATGCAACATGGATGTTGCATGGATCAAAAGTAACATTGTCTCTCTCACACACAGGTCGACGTCGTGCTGCACCCCCCAACACTGGGGGGGAACACTCACAGGACCCGGATCTGCAGGAGACCGATCCCACCGGCAGCGACCACTCTCAGCACTCTGCGGACGACCCCGACCGACCTGGCCCCTCTGGTGTCCAACCACCTGCAGCACCTGCGTCAGGTACAACCGTGCCAACCACCACCCCCACTCCTGCCACATCCCAGGAGACACCCAGGATCCCTGCCCCAACACCACAATGCAGCCAGGCTCGCCAGGAGGGACACGGTGTCCCGGGCACCCAGGAGGAGGCAGGCGACAACGCCAATGCCACCCCTCAGGGGTCCCGGAGACCCCATGTGCCCACAAGTGCAGGCCAGACGCAAGTGGGCAGGGGTGGTGGGAGTGGAGAGCGGCGGAGGCGCGAGCCTGACCAGTTGGCTGGGGATCCGGTATTTTCCCATGTCCGTAACATCCTGGACTCATACCGGCAGGACACCACGGGCATGGCCCAGGTTGTGTCCGTCCTCGAGGGGATCAAGGTCCAGCAGGCCCAGCAACATGCGGAGCTAATAGCCTGTCTACAGCTACACCAACGGAGGATGGAGGACAGACAGGCTGAGCAAGTGACGGCGTCCCAGGGGATTCACGCTGAACTCCGTCGGATGGCCGACACCATGGCCGACCCTCCCTGTGCCAGAAGGCGGAGAACATCACCACCCACAGGGAGGGATCATGAGGAGGAGGAGGAAACATCCGACGGAGCATCCCAGACGTCGTCACGGCCTGCTGCTGAGGTTCCCCGCAGGAAGCCGGGTCGTCCACGGAAAGGACCGTGAGGGTGGCTGCTACATCACCATCTCCCAGGACACCTGGCCTGGCACCTGGCCCACTGGAGCAACAGCATCACAGCATCAAGAGACATTCTCTGCCACATGGCCCTGCTGGTCACTGGCTGACCAATGTTGACAAAGACTGTGGCATGGACTCTGAGGATTTCCAATGGCAAGGACACCAACTCCCCTACTGAACTTTGGATTCCCTAATCCCGGAAAGGCCCTCACTTGGCCCCCCCCCCCCAATAATAAATCACACTATTAAGAGTAGATGCCTGCTGGTAGCATTATTACCTAACATGTGTCTTGTACAGTCTAAACATGCCTGAGTCATCTGTTCACTTCAACCATCCACACCCTGGGGCCTGAGTCTGGCACAGGACACATGGGTCACAGTTTGCTAGGCAAGACAGACATGGAGCACCATACACACCCGTGATGGTCAGAACCAGCTGAGGGGGTGGCCGAACAACCGTGCTGACAGACACATTGAGTACAGCAACAGTCATGCGCAGAGGTCAGGGATCCTGGCCCGTGTCCTGGGGGGCACCCAGGTACGTGTAGACAGGTGGCAGAACCATGTCCTGCAAGCTTGAGTCCGGTGGATGCAGAGAATGGGGTCATGGATAACGTTGGATGCATGGGGATGGCACATGTCACAATACCCACACAGTCATGGACATCATGCCCATTACACAGTCTCAGCACACACACACAGCTTGCATCTTGCCACTCGACACATTGACACATAGCCACAATCAGGGAATACCATGCCAGACATGCAGGATGCACCGTGCCAACACACCAGCATTGACTGAGAAGAGGCACCTTGGAGGCATAGGGACACCTTTAATAGTCATGTGTTTGGGATTGCAGAGGCAACTTGAAGTACACATGAACACATCATGTGGAGTAACATGTGGCTCCAACACTGGCACCCCCCTTCTGCAGCACAAATGCGTGATAGCCATGGAACTGCCACACAAGTGTCGGATAATAGCTAAATACCCACAGCTGCTCACGGAGAGCCTGCCATACACCATACATCCGCTGATGTGGAAGTCCCACGCCATGTCAAGACAATGTTAACCGGATGTGTCCGAGGGCAGTGTCACACACATTGATGCCTTCATCACAATCCACCATCCCATCACTGATGACTGACAACCAGGCAGCCCATCTATTCAGGTGTACCCAGCTGCATGTCGTGTCCCATGGGGATGCCACATGTCTGCAGAGGACCCAAACCCCGACCGGGGCAGTGTGCACACATCGTGAACAACTGCCACACCCAATACACCCCAGATGCATCCCTTACCCCATGGAGACTTCCAAACGTGTCCGTGCCTGTAACGCTGAGTCAGCCCACGATGCCATGTCCATGAGGAATAGCAGTGCCACAACAATGCAACCAGCAAACGGCATGCGCAGGTACCTGGGGAAGAGAGACACACAAGAAGTCAGCCACAAGAAGCACAGCCACTTGCATGTGCATGTACTCGACACATGTATGTATGACAACATGCTATGTCACAATTATGTCTGGGGAAATACTACCATCACTGCCACCATCACTCCAGTGACACACCCACACACACCTCTGACCCACGTGCCATACATGCAGGTGGAGACACACATCACAACGCATGCCACACGGGGACCAATGCGTGCACACTCAGACCCTGGTACTCACCACTAAGCAAAGAAGTCGCGTATGAGCCGAGTCCGGATGTCCTCTTGCGGCTCCACATCCTCCACATCACTAGCCCCATTGCCAAGCCCTTCGTCCTCCACGGGTGGATGGTCCTCGTCATCTTGATCCAGGATGAGGGGCACAGCTCTTTCAACTGCCATGTTGTGCAGCATGCAGCAGACCATGAAGATCTTGCAGACCTTCGCCGGGGCATATGGGAGTGCGCCGCCGGTCTTGTGGAGGCACCGGAATCGGCTCTTCAGCATGCCAAACGTCCTCTCTATCACTCGCCTTGTCCGGCCATGGGCGGTGTTGTAGCGGAGCTGGGCCGGCGTGATGGGGTTGCGGAGAGGTGTCAGCAGCCAAGGCATGTTGGGATAGCCAGCGTCCCCTAAATGGAAAGCACATGGATATCGTTAGAACAGGCGAAGCGGTAGTGCTGCTCGGCCAAACAGAATACAGGACAGACAGACTGTACCCACCAACAACACATGCACGTTCGTTGCGCAGCTGCATCATCATATCAGGCATCCCGCTACGCCTCATGATGTAGGCATCGTGTGCTGATCCTGGAAAACGAGCACAGACATGTGAAATCACCATGTTGGACAGACACACCACAAGGGCATTGATGGAGTGGTAGTGCTTCCGATTGCGGTACGCCACCTCCCGTGCGTGTGGTGGTACCAAACCTACATGTGTCCCATCTATGGACCCAATGACATGGGGCATCCCTCCCAGGGCATAGAATCCACGCTTGACCTCAGTCATCTGTTCAGGGGTTGGGAACTTGATGAAGTCATCCAGGTGAATCAACATGGCCTCCAAGAAATCATGCAGCACACCGCTGAACATGCTCTGGGACATGCCACCAACATGAGCTATGGTATTTTGGAAGGTACCCGTGGCAAGGAAATGTAGGGCAGCCATTACCTTCAGCTGGGGTGTCAGTGCCGTAGGATACCTGTGCTGCGGTTGCAGGTGTGGTGCCAGTCTCGCCGTCAGCTCCAGAATCAACGGTTGGGTGAAGCGGTAGAGCCGGATCCTGTCATTCTCCTGCATGGTGGCCAAGTCTGGAATTCTTCGGGCAACAGGAGGCGCTCTGCAGTAATTTGGAAGTGACAAGGAAGAGTGAGTGCACTACGAGAACAACTCATGTCTACTGAGCACATGTAAATCAGCCAATACACACATGCCACATAGGGAGTCAGGCATGTGCTACATGCCCAGGACACGTATGGATGCAAGGTGACACTCCTTCCAAGACCCAGCCACACACGGTGATTGAGAACCTCCCCATGCCACGCCATGGGAATAGCTGTGTCCCAGTGCAAGTGAACAGCCCGACGCAAGACAGAAGTGACATACACCCACACATCAGCAGAAGTGTGATGCTGATTGCAGAGACTGGCAGCGGAACACTTGAGCCACAGGTCACATGACATTACACTAGGCCTGCCCACACACCTTGCCATGAAGGTGCACATGTCATGACTCACCACACATTCCTTGTGAGGATGCTGACATGGCCTTGTCACGCTACTCCGTGTCCCATGCATACATGTGCACCTCACATCAGACACCACATGTGGCATGGTGTGCGGAACAGTGTGCAATGATAATCTACACACAGACACATGTTGGTTGCTGCAACGGCTGCAGCTTTTGAGGGTGCTACAACATCAACCTGATGTAAATCCCGGACACATAAATGACATAGTCACATTGTGCACTGTGGGTAGTGACAAGTCAGGTTTCATGACCCCTGTACCGGCCATCATGGGACACTTCCGTGTGTTGGTGTCCGTGCCATGCCAGTGACGCTCACCCCAAGTGCGCAGTACGACATGCACACATGTCAAAGGAGTCAAGGGCATGCCTGGCACACATTGCACCCTCACACAGTACACCTGTACACATCTCATCATACATCTGGTGCCTTCTCCACTCAGGAGGCATGTTCCACATCACAGCCTGTCACACCTGTGCCCCACACATGTAGTAATGCACAGACGATGCCTAGATGTCCATTCCTGGACAAGTATGTCCATCCATGGACAAGTATGTCCGCCCTATTCCTACCTGTGTGTCGACTATCACCACAGTGATGTGTACAAACCGGCGTACTGCTGCTAAGAGGGCCTGTGTATGTTCCCCAATCACTGTGGGAGTGCTGCCGTATGTGTACCCATCGTGATGGCGAGTGTACAGGCATTTGTACGGTCCGTACCACAACGAGTACGCATACGCGTGCAGACCCATAGTGAGAGGGCCGTACACTCGCATGTACGCTCACTATCACTATGGTTCTGCACGCGTATGCGTACACGTAGTGGTACGGACCGTACACTCGCATGTACGCTCACTATCACTACGGGTCTGCACGCGTATGCGTACACGTAGTGGTACGGACCGTACACTCGCATGTACGCTCACTATCACTACGGGTACACAGACCCATAGTGATAGTGAGCGTACATGCGAGTGTACGGCCCTCTCACTATGGGTCTGCACGCGTATGCGTACTCGTTGTGGTACGGACCGTACAAATGCCTGTACGCTCACTATCACTATGGTTCTGCACGCGTATGCGTACACGTAGTGGTACGGACCGTACACTCGCATCTACGCTCACTATCACTATGGGTCTGCACGCGTATGCGTACACGTAGTGGTACGGACCGTACACTCGCATGTACGCTCACTATCACTACGGGTACACAGACCCATAGTGATAGTGAGCGTACATGCGAGTGTACGGCCCTCTCACTATGGGTCTGCACGCGTATGCGTACTCGTTGTGGTACGGACCGTACAAATGCCTGTACGCTCACTATCACTATGGTTCTGCACGCGTATGCGTACACGTAGTGGTACGGACCGTACACTCGCATCTACGCTCACTATCACTATGGGTCTGCACGCGTATGCGTACACGTAGTGGTACGGACCGTACACTCGCATGTACGCTCACTATCACTACGGGTCTGTGTACCCGTAGTGATAGTGAGCGTAGATGCGAGTGTACGGTCCGTACCACTACGTGTACGCATACGCGTGCAGACCCATAGTGATAGTGAGCGTACATGCGTGTGTACGGTCCGTACCACTACGTGTACGCATACGCGTGCAGACCCATAGTGATAGTGAGCGTACATGCGTGTGTACGGTCCGTACCACTACGTGTACGCATACGCGTGCAGACCCATAGTGATTTTGAACGTAGGCATGCATGTACGGGCCGTTGCCATGCTTTTGGGGTGCCCTAGGGCCCGGAAACGCACAGTACCTGTGTGTGATTCTCCTAATTACATAGGGGACAAGTATTAAGGCCTACATGCATGCTGGTTGTCATGGCGACCAGGTTCAAATTTCGATTTTGTTCTGGAAGGTGCACAGCAGAAGTCAGTTGGAATTCTTCTACTTTGTTGCAATGTGTTTGTGGGGCTGACATCATGCAGGAGAATGAAACCGATAGAGAACCCACAGACTGCTAGGTTTGAAGGGATTGGTGGAAACATAGGATGCAAATGTGAGTGACCAATCACTCTGTACTCCTGTGCATGAGACTGGGCAGAAGGCCACATATAAGGCAGCCAGGTCCCATGAGGGATTACTTGCCTGCACATCTTTGCATTTGTCGACCAAGCTGCTGCTACTGATTCCCTGGAAACATGTCAAGGGCTGTGGAGAGGACACAGCCATTCACCCTGGAGGAGAACATGGCTCTGCTGGATGTGATCCTCCCACAGTACCCCATGCTGTATGGGCGACCAGGGTATCAGGTGAGTGCATAGGCCACTGCCACAGACTGTCCCTATGTTGTGACTGTGTCTTCAGGCATTGTGACCCGGTGTGACACACATGCCATGTACTGTCGGGGGGGTACCAGGGGGGGGGTGCCTGATGTCTCCCAGCAGTGCCCTGAGACAGGAGGGGTGTGTGCAGAGTCCTCCCAGCAGTGCCCTGAGAAAGGAGGTGTGTGTGCAGAGTCCACCCAGCAGTGCCCTGAGACAGGAGTGGTGGGGGCCTATAACTCACAGCAGTGCCCTGAGACAGGAGGGGTGGGTGTGGAGTCCTTCCAGCAGTGCCCTGAGACAGGAGGGGTGTGTGCAGAGTCCTCCCAGCAGTGCCCTGAGACAGGAGGGGTGTGTGCAGAGTCCACCCAGCAGTGCCCTGAGACAGGAGGGGTGTGTGCAGAGTCCTCCCAGCAGTGCCCTGAGACAGGAGGTGTGTGTGCAGAGTCCACCCAGCAGTGCCCTGAGACAGGAGGGGTGTGTGCAGAGTCCTCCCAGCAGTGCCCTGAGACAGGAGGTGTGTGTGCAGAGTCCACCCAGCAGTGCCCTGAGACAGGAGGGGTGGGTGTGGAGTCCTTCCAGCAGTGCCCTGAGACAGGAGGGGTGGGGGCCTATACCTCACAGCAGTGCCCTGAGACAGGAGGGGTGGGTGTGGAGTCCTTCCAGCAGTGCCCTGAGACAGGAGGGGTGGGTGTGGAGTCCTCCCAGCAGTGCCCTGAGACAGGAGGGGTGGGTGTGATGCACAGTGTGAGCCTTGATCATTGATTGTGACATTGCCATCATTCCACCTGAGTACCCACTATGGCACGTACTGCCTTTTCCCTCACCAGAGGATGATGTCCCTATGACAGAGGTGCAATGCGTTGGCTGCATTACATGCCATGTAGTAACCAGCTATTATGTTCACATATGTCTCTCTGTGACATGTGGCTGGTGTATTGATGTGGTGTCACTTGTACTTCCTCACAGGTAGGCGCCTCTGCCAAGGAGCAGATCTGGCTGACCGCCGTCAGTGCCGTGAGGCGTGTGGATGGTCGGAGGCGGAGCCTGTCCCAGGTGAGGAAACGCTGGCAGGATATCCGGTGCTGGACGCGGAGGATTGCACGGCTCCTGCTGGGGGACTCACCTGAGAGCCACAAGAACCGCGGCCGCCGCCGTCTGACCCACCTCCACAGGCGTGTGCTGCCGGTGGTCTTTCCAGACCTGGAGAGGCGCTTACAGGCGATGCAGCAGGCGGACGGGGGTAGGTACATGTGCGTTTGTTGTGTGTCACCGGCATTTGTAAGGGCACAGTGGCATTCATTCACTGGCAGGGTTTAAAGGTGCTGTGCCCATCCAGTTTGCCCAAGTGTAGCGCTGCGCCCCTGCCACCCTTCCCCTCCTTGCAATGTGTTCCCTGGTCTGTGTGTAGTCACTCCTTCACAAGGTAATGTAGGCTGGCGCTTTGTCCACGAGAACAATGACTGTAGCATCATGGGTGGTAGTGGTGGGTAACAGGTTGTGGGACCTTGCCTGTGAACTGTCAAGTTCACTGCATGTGGGTTCCATGTCAGTTGGCACTGATGCTGGCTCCAGACATGGGAGTTGGTCTCTCATGTGTCATGCCTTACAGCGCGCATGTCCTATGTAGTGGCCTGTGACATGATGTGCATGAGTGTGCGCTACGCATAGTGCAGGGATGGTGACGTGTGTAGCAGTCATTCCCATTCAGCCATTCAGTAGCATGTAGTTGCGTGCCCAATACTGTCCCCTGGGGCACCTTATCCTCAGTGTTGTTTGTGTCATCATCAACGTGGACACTCTCACTGTCTACAGCGTAGGTTGTGCTCTGTGCCATTGTCCCCTGTCACCATGTATATAGACGTGCTATTATGTACAGGTGTCCACTGTGCAGCCTGACCTGATTGTCCCTCTTCATACTCACAGTTGCCAGTGCCTGTGTGTCTTGTTATACTCATCTGAGGATGGGCACTGGTACCTCATTATTTGTACAGGCGCACCTTTGCTGATTTGCGTCCAATCTTGCCTTTTGCCTGCCACTGTGTTTATCACCCAGACTATGAGATGTTGGTGCCACCTGTGTCTCAGCAATTAGCATCGTGTGGGGGTTGCTTGGGGCGGGCAATGCCTATGTGTCAAATCCTGATTCCTAATTGCTGGGTCTGGACAGTGTGTGATGTTACTGGACACACACGCAAGGTGCAGTGACCGAGTTATGTTGGGCATGTTTGCAGCATTACCTATGCAGCATGTGTCTCAAGTTCATGGATATTGTCCCTGGTCATAGGTATTTTCACAAACGCTGTGTGGTGCAGAGGCAGTGCAGGATTGTCCCCAGGGCCTGGGTGCTATGTCAGACTCCGTTTCCTGTCATCAGCTATTGTCTCATGCTCTCCATGGTATTTCAGTGGCATGGTGGCTCAACCAACTGTGTTTCATGCCCTACATCGGTACCTTGTTTTGCAGATGTTAGGGATCTGCCTCTTCAGGCTATGCAATGTTGACTATGTAGATTGGACTCATGTGACAGATGTGTACAGGTGTCTGATTAATTTCTGTCTCTCCACCCTGCCCACAGCATCGTCGGGGGACACAGAGGGAGACATGGACACGGACCAGGCGGAGGGACCGAGCACCAGTGGCAGCCGTGACATCGGGGCTGGCACATCGAGTGGGACAGAGGCGGAGGATAGTGTGGCCGAGGACCTGTCGACTGGCACATCAGACTACGAAGCTGACAGGTCCGAGGAGGATGTCTCAGAGTTGGCGGAGGCTGCACCAGCAGCTGACAGTGGAACAACACCTGCCACCGCCCCCTCAGTTCCCACCAACCGCCTCCCACTTGCTCGTGTCCCTTCCCAGCGTGCCCGGTCACCGCATGTCTCCTTCCTGCCAGGCACCGCACCCCCTGCCCCTGTCTCCACTGCTGCCGCCAATGCTGAGTCTATGGACATCCAGCGGCAAATGCAGGTTGGTCAGGCTGCGATCCTGAATGTCCTCCATTCCCACGGGAAAACCCTCAGCAACATCGAGGCATTCTTGGAGGGCATTCATTCTTTGCAGGCTGACCAACGCAACTTGCTGAGGTCCCTAGACTCCACACTGACTGCAGCAGTGGGTCTCCTGCAGCGCGACCTCCCCCCACCTACCCCTGCCCCATCCACACTTCCCACTTCCATGCCTGTCCCACGTACACCCAGACGTCGGCATGCACCCACCACAACAGACACAGGCACCACACCAGCAGGGAAGATCCACCGCACTCCTCCTGACACGCACACACAGGGTGAGATAGGCACACCCACTGGGTCGGGGGGCAAACGTGTGACACGCAGCCAGAGTGGGAGTCCGCATTCCACACAATCCACTCCCTCCAAATCCCCTCCCCTCAGCTCTCCTGGCCACATCTCCCCCAAGGACTCCTTCATGGCCGCTCTGTCCTTGAGCCCCACAGTTACGCCACCACGCAAGCGGTCAAGGAAGTCCTCGGTCAGGGTGGTTGAGTCTCCCCCCCTGTCTCCACCCTCCCCCGGTGGCGCTGCAACCCATCCCTCTGAACCCCCCCCCTCCTTGGGGCCTGAGGTCCCTTCGGGTGCAGGGGAGTCCCTGGAGGACCTTGCTAAGGTGTGTAGTGCCATCCTGGCCTCCGCCTTTGGCCATGACACACCCCCTGTGGTTGAGTCCTCCATCCCTGCACCCACAACGCCGCCCCTTTGCCCTGATGTCCCTGCGGTGCCTGTTGCTTCCCCCCCCCCGATGCCCTCACCAGTATGGAAGACGATGGCATTTGACTGTGCAGGCAAGGTAGGGGACACACATCCCACTGTGTCCCCCATGCAGCTGGGAATAATTGACTGCCCTATGGCCTTTGTTGACTTTGAACTGCCGTTGATCCACGGACATTGTGCTCATGCTGATTAAAGCTTTATTTTTTTTTTCATTATCACACTCCTGCTATGGTGGTATTGGTGTTGGTGGGGCTGCTACATTGTTTTGGGTGGTGTTTAAGGCTTTGGGTGTGTGGGATTTGTAGTAGTGTTCTGCTCTTTGGGGCCACCCTAGGATCTGTGTGCCATCACAAGGTGTTGGCTAACTTCCTTAGGTCATGTCAGCAGTTACTGCATGGTTCAATTGTCCCAGGGTGTATTCCTTCCTCTGTGTACCCAGTTTCTTCCCTGCAGGGTGTTCCCAATGTTTAGCGCAGAGCTGTGTCTACATGAGCTGTGTGTGTGACGGAGCCCTTCTACTTTGGCCATGCATGCATGGCCATGTCTCCACCTGCAACAATCGTGGCATCCTTGCTGATCACTGTACTTGTGTGTGGAGTCAGTTGACATGAGTTCATGGGGACATGTTCCCTTGTAGGCAGTATGGATGTGGGTAATTGTGGCATCACACACATGTGTTACACCCCTCCTGGGTCTGGACACTGCTGGGAGGACTCTGCACCCACCCCTCCTGTGTCAGGGCACTGCTGGGAGGACTCCACACCCACCCCTCCTGTCTCAGGGCACTGCTGGGAGGACTCTGCACCCACCCCTCCTGTGTCAGGGCACTGCTGGGAGGACTCCACACCCACCCCTCCTGTCTCAGGGCACTGCTGGGAGGACTCTGCACCCACCCCTCCTGTCTCAGGGCACTGCTGGGAGGACTCCACACCCACCCCTCCTGTCTCAGGGCACTGCTGGGAGGACTCTGCACACACCCCTCCTGTCTCTGGGCACTGCTGGGAGGACTCTGCACACACCCCTCCTGTCTCAGGGCACTGCTGGGAGGACTCTGCACCCACCCCTCCTGTCTCAGGGCACTGCTGGGAGGACTCCACACCCACCCCTCCTGTCTCAGGGCACTGCTGGGAGGACTCTGCACACACCCCTCCTGTCTCTGGGCACTGCTGGGAGGACTCTGCACACACCCCTCCTGTCTCTGGGCACTGCTGGGAGGACTCTGCACCCACCCCTCCTGTGTCAGGGCACTGCTGGGAGGACTCCACACCCACCCCTCCTGTCTCAGGGCACTGCTGGGAGGACTCTGCACCCACCCCTCCTGTCTCAGGGCACTGCTGGGAGGACTCCACACCCACCCCTCCTGTCTCAGGGCACTGCTGGGAGGACTCTGCACACACCCCTCCTGTCTCTGGGCACTGCTGGGAGGACTCTGCACACACCCCTCCTGTCTCTGGGCACTGCTGGGAGGACTCTGCACCCACCCCTCCTGGGTCTGGACACTGCTGGGAGGACTCTGCACCCACCCCTCCTGTGTCAGGGCACTGCTGGGAGGACTCCACACCCACCCCTCCTGTCTCAGGGCACTGCTGGGAGGACTCTGCACACACCCCTCCTGTCTCTGGGCACTGCTGGGAGTGATGGGCACCCACCCCTCCTGTCTCAGGGCACTGCTGGGTGGAGTCTGCACACACACCTCCGATTTCTGGATATGTGCGCTTGGCACATACACGGTGGGGTTACGCACACTGCATTAGAGGTGAGGGTACGAGTCTACTGACACTGGTGTGGTGGGGGTACGCTCCGTACGTCCGCGGGTGGGGGTACGGGTCGTACTTACACTGTTGGGCTGGGGGTACGCTCCGTACGTCCGCGGGTGGGGGTACGGGTCGTACTTACACTGTTGGGCTGGGGGTACGCTCCGTGCGTCCGCGGGTGGGGGTACGGGTCGTACTTACACTGTTGGGCTGGGGGTACGCTCCGTACGTCCGCGGGTGGGGGTACGGGTCGTACTTACACTGTTGGGCTGGGGGTACGCTCCGTGCGTCCGCGGGTGGGGGTACGGGTCGTACTTACACTGTTGGGCTGGGGGTACGCTCCGTACGTCCGCGGGTGGGGGTACGGGTCGTACTTACACTGTTGGGCAGGGGGGTACGCTCCTTGCATTCGTGGGTGGGGGTTCGAGTCGTACTTACACTGTTGGGCTGGGGGTACGCTCCGTACGTCCGCGGGTGGGGGTACGGGTCGTACTTACACTGTTGGGCTGGGGGTACGCTCCGTACGTCCGCGGGTGGGGGTACGGGTCGTACTTACACTGTTGGGCTGGGGGTACGCTCCGTACGTCCGCGGGTGGGGGTACGGGTCGTACTTACACTGTTGGGCTGGGGGTACGCTCCGTACGTCCGCGGGTGGGGGTACGGGTCGTACTTACACTGTTGGGCTGGGGGTACGCTCCGTACGTCCGCGGGTGTGGGTACGGGTCGTACTTACACTGTTGGGCAGGGGGGTACGCTCCTTGCATTCGTGGGTGGGGGTTCGAGTCGTACTTACACTGTTGGCATGGGGGGTACGCTCCATGCATACGCGGGTGGGGGTACGGGTCGTACTTACACTGTTGGGCAGGGGGGTCCGCTCCTTGCATTCGCGGGTGGGGGTACGGGTCGTACTTACACTGTTGGGCTGGGGGTACGCTCCTTGCATTAGTGGGTGGGGGTTCGAGTCGTACTTACACTGTTGGCATGGGGGGTATGCTCCGTACGTCCGCGGGTGGGGGTACGGGTCATTCTTACACTGTTGGCATGGGGGGTACGCTCCTTGCATTCGCGGGTGGGGGTACGGGTCGTACTTACACTGTTGGGCTGGGGGGTACGCTCCTTGCATTCGTGGGTGGGGGTTCGAGTCGTACTTACACTGTTGGCATGGGGGGTACGCTCCATGCATACGCGGGTGGGGGTACGGGTCGTACTTACACTGTTGGGCTGGGGGGTACGCTCCTTGCATTCGTGGGTGGGGGTTCGAGTCGTACTTACACTGTTGGCATGGGGGGTACGCTCCGTACGTCCGCGGGTGGGGGTACGGGTCGTACTTACACTGTTGGGCTGGGGGTACGCTCCGTACGTCCGCGGGTGGGGGTACGGGTCGTACTTACACTGTTGGGCTGGGGGTACGCTCCGTGCGTCCGCGGGTGGGGGTACGGGTCGTACTTACACTGTTGGGCTGGGGGTACGCTCCGTACGTCCGCGGGTGGGGGTACGGGTCGTACTTACACTGTTGGGCTGGGGGTACGCTCCGTGCGTCCGCGGGTGGGGGTACGGGTCGTACTTACACTGTTGGGCTGGGGGTACGCTCCGTACGTCCGCGGGTGGGGGTACGGGTCGTACTTACACTGTTGGGCAGGGGGGTACGCTCCTTGCATTCGTGGGTGGGGGTTCGAGTCGTACTTACACTGTTGGGCTGGGGGTACGCTCCGTACGTCCGCGGGTGGGGGTACGGGTCGTACTTACACTGTTGGGCTGGGGGTACGCTCCGTACGTCCGCGGGTGGGGGTACGGGTCGTACTTACACTGTTGGGCTGGGGGTACGCTCCGTACGTCCGCGGGTGGGGGTACGGGTCGTACTTACACTGTTGGGCTGGGGGTACGCTCCGTACGTACGCGGGTGTGGGTACGGGTCGTACTTACACTGTTGGGCAGGGGGGTACGCTCCTTGCATTCGTGGGTGGGGGTTCGAGTCGTACTTACACTGTTGGCATGGGGGGTACGCTCCATGCATACGCGGGTGGGGGTACGGGTCGTACTTACACTGTTGGGCAGGGGGGTCCGCTCCTTGCATTCGCGGGTGGGGGTACGGGTCGTACTTACACTGTTGGGCTGGGGGTACGCTCCTTGCATTAGTGGGTGGGGGTTCGAGTCGTACTTACACTGTTGGCATGGGGGGTATGCTCCGTACGTCCGCGGGTGGGGGTACGGGTCATTCTTACACTGTTGGCATGGGGGGTACGCTCCTTGCATTCGCGGGTGGGGGTACGGGTCGTACTTACACTGTTGGGCTGGGGGGTACGCTCCTTGCATTCGTGGGTGGGGGTTCGAGTCGTACTTACACTGTTGGCATGGGGGGTACGCTCCATGCATACGCGGGTGGGGGTACGGGTCGTACTTACACTGTTGGGCTGGGGGGTACGCTCCTTGCATTCGTGGGTGGGGGTTCGAGTCGTACTTACACTGTTGGCATGGGGGGTACGCTCCGTACGTCCGCGGGTGGGGGTACGGGTCGTTCTTACACTGTTGGCATGGGGGGTACGCTCCTTGCATACGCGGGTGGGGGTACGGGTCGTACTTGCACTGTTGGGGTGGGGGGTACGCTCCTTGCATACGGGGTGGGGGTAGGGTCCGTACATATCCGTCCCCACGCTATGTGATGTTTGTGCGGCCCGTACCCAGGCCTTTGCCACGTGGGTGCGATCCGTCCCGCCATTGTTGGGGTGACGTGTGTGGGCGTGGTCCGACTCGTACCCACGCTCTTCAGGCGTGGGTACGGGACGTACCTGTCTGGTTGTGTTGCCGGTTCGCGTGGTGACGGACTTCCGTTGTGGCGGTCGCTGGCTATTCAGGACACGCCCCCACCCCCTCGTGGTGACCAGGGCATGGGAGTCAGGTATGTCCAGGCCATGTGTAGTGTGTCACTCATGTGGTTGTTTTGTGGCCTGCCCTGGTCGTGCCACCCCCACCCCACCCCACTTTCCCCCCTCCCTTAGTTATTCTGACCTTCTGCGGCGTCTGCGTCGTAACCTGTAGAGGAGGTGTACTGCTATGAGGGCAGGGATGACTCGTAGGTTCGGGTCCATGTCTGTCCGTCGCGTACTGGTACTCCTTGCTCGCGTCGTCCTGTCGCGTACGGGTCCTCCTTGATCGCGTCGTCCTGTCGCGTACGGGTCCTCCTTGGTGGCGTCGTCCTGTGTGTCCGTCACGTACTGGTCCTCCTTGTTCGCGTCGCCGTCTGTCCGTCGCGTACTGGTGGTCCTTGTTCGCGTCGTCCTGATTTCCCGGCAGTTTTTGGGTGCCGCAAAATATTGACCGTGCGGGGTGACGTCGGTGCGAATCGTGATTCCTGGGTCGTGAATGGCTGGCTGCGTGCGTCCCGACGTCAGGTCGGCGCTTTCCCGGATCGCATTGGTAGGTGTTTTTTGTTCGGTCGGTCTTTTTTACGATTCGTACGGTAATGGTGTACCCGTGCGAATCGTAATTCCATGTTTGTATATTTTGACGACCGGGTACGCGTCGGACGGAGAATATGCTCCGTCCGACGGTTCGTACCCGGTTTTTGCCGGATCGTGATCGGCACCTAAGTGTGTTTAGAGTCATTTTAATGCCTGAAATTGGTCATAATAGAAGCTTCTGAGTAGGAGAAAAAGTCTGTAAAAATGGCAATTTTGGTCACATTGAGACTTTACAAAATAGTTATTGAACATGAGGCACAATCCAAATGACATTTTGAATCAATTATTCTACAGTCCAAAAAATCTAATTTTCTGATGAAAAACGATGATCCGTGACCTGTCGAACTTTCTTAATTTTTTAATGTTTAATTTTTTAACTGTAAATGACTATTTCATGTGAATTATCACTTTTGCAACTAAAATAAGTGTGTTTAGAGTCATTTTAATGCCTGAAATTGGTCATAATAGAAGCTTCTGAGTAGGTGAAAAAGTCTGTAAAAATGGCAATTTTGGTCACACTGAGGCTTTAAAAAATAGTTATTCAACATGAGGCACAATCCAAATGACATTTTTAATCAATTTTTCTAAAGTCCAAAAAATAAAATTTTCTGATTAAAAACGATGATCCTTGACCTGTCGAACTTTCTCCAGATGGTCAGAAATGATAATTTTTGAATGTTTAATTTTTTGACTGTAAATGACTATCGCATGTGAATTATCACTTTTGGAACTAAAATAAGTGTGTTTAGAGTTGTTTTAATGCCTGAAATTGGTCGAAGTGGAAGCTTCTAGTAGGAGAAAAAGTCTGTAAAAATTGCAATTTTGGTCACATTGAGGCTTTAAAAAGTAGTTATTCAACATGAGGCACAATCCAAATGACATTTTGAATCAATTTTTCTAAAGTCCAAAAAATCCATTTTCTGATGAAAAACGATGACCAGTGACCTGTCGAACTTTCTCCAGATGGTCAGAAATGGCAATTTTTTAATATTTAATTTTTTGACTGTAAATGACTATTGCATGTGAATTATCACTTTTGGAACTAAAATAAATGTGTTTAGAGTCATTTGAATGCCTGAAATTGGTCATAATAGAAGCTTCTGAGTAGGAGAAAAAGTCTGTAAAAATGGCAATTTTGGTCACATTGAGGCTTTAAAAAGTAGTAATTCAACATGAGGCACAATCCAAATGATGTTTTGAATCAATTTTTATAAAGTCCAAAAAATCCATTTTCTGATGAAAAACGATGACCCGCGACCTGTCGAACTTTCTCCAGATGGTCAGAAATGATAATTTTTTAATGTTTAATTTTTTGACTGTAAATGACTATCGCATGTGAATTATCACTTTTGGAACTAAAATAAGTGTGTTTAGAGTTGTTTTAATGCCTGAAATTGGTCGAAGTGGAAGCTTCTAGTAGGAGAAAAAGTCTGTAAAAATTGCAATTTTGGTCACATTGAGGCTTTAAAAAGTAGTTATTCAACATGAGGCACAATCCAAATGACATTTTGAATCAATTATTCTACATTCCAAA
This sequence comes from Triturus cristatus, assembly GCF_964204655.1. Classification (NCBI taxonomy): domain Eukaryota; kingdom Metazoa; phylum Chordata; class Amphibia; order Caudata; family Salamandridae; genus Triturus; species Triturus cristatus. Next base: position 137,587,706 of record NC_140588.1, read on the forward strand.
AAATCAATTTTCTGATGAAAAAGGATGACCCGTGACCTGTCGAACTTTCTCCAGATGGTCAGAAATGGTAATTTTTTTATGTTTAATTTTTTGACTGTAAATGACTATTGCATGTGAATTATCACTTTTGGAACTAAAATAAGTGTGTTTAGAGTCATTTTAATGCCTGAAATTGGTCGAAATAAAAGCTTCTAGTAGAAAAAGTCTGGAAAAATTGCAATTTTGGTCACATTGAGGCTTTAAAAAGTAGTTATTCAACATGAGGCACAATCCAAATGACATTTTGAATCAATTTTTCTAAAGTCCAAAAAATCCATTTTCTGATAAAAATGATAAACCGTGACCTGTCGAACTTTCTCCAGATGGTCAGAAAAGGGAATTTGTTAATGTTTAATTTTTTGACTGTAAATGACGATCGCATGTAAATTATCACTTTTGGAACTAAAATAAGTGTGTTTAGAGTTGTTTTAATGCCTGAAATTGGTCGAAATAGAGGCTTCTGAGTAGGAGAAAAAGTCTGTAAAAATGGCAATTTTGGTCACATTGAGGATTTAAAAAACAGTTATTGAAAATGAGGCACAATCCAAATGACATTTTGGATCAATTTTTCTACAGTCCAAAAAATCTAATTTTCTGATGAAAAACGATGATCCGTGACCTTTCAAACTTTCTCCAGATGGTCAGAAATGGTAATTTTTTAATGATTAAGTTGTTTAACTGTAAATGATTATCGCATGTGAATTATCACTTTTGGAACTAAAATAAGTGTGTTTAGAGTCGTATTAATGCCTGAAATAATTCATAATAGAAGCTTCTGAGTAGGAGAAAAAGTCTGTAAAAATGGCAATTTTGGTCACATTGAGGCGTTAAAAAATAGTTATTCAATATGAGGCACAATCCAAACGACATTTTGAATCAATTTTTCTAAAGTCCAAAAAATCAGTTTTCTGATGAAAAACGATGACCCGTGACCTGTCGAACTTTCTCCAGATGGTCAGAAATGGTAATTTTTTTATGTTTAATTTTTTGACTGTAAATGACTATTGCATGTGAAATATCACTTTTGCACCTAAAATAAGTGTGTTTAGAGTCATTTTAATGCCTGAAATTGGTCATAATAGAAGCTTCTGAGTAGGAGAAAAAGTCTGTAAAAATGGCAATTTTGGTCACATTGAGGCTTTAAAAAGTAGTTATTCAACATGAGGCACAATCCAAATGTTATTTTGAATCAGTTTTTCTACAGTCCAAAAAATCAAATTTTCTGATAAAAACGATAATCCGTGACCTGTCGAACTTTCTCCAGATGGTCAGAAAAGGGAATTTTTTAATGTTTAATTTGTTGACTGTAAATGACGATCGCATGTGAATTATCACTTTTGGAACTAAAATAAGTGTGTTTAGAGTCATTTTAATGCCTGAAATTGGTCAAAATAAAAGCTTCTAGTAGGAGAAAAAGTCTGTAAAAATGTCAATTTTGGTCACATTGAGGCTTTAAAAGTAGTTATTCAACATGAGGCACAATCCAAATGATATTTTGAATAAATTTTTCTACATTCCAAAAAATCAATTTTCTGATGAAAAACAATGACCCGTGACCTGTCGAACTTTCTCCAGATGGTCAGAAATGGTAATTTTTTTATGTTACTTTTTTGACTGTAAATGACTATTGCATGTGAATTATCACTTTTGGAATGAAAATAAGTGTGTTTAGAGTCATTTTAATGCCTGAAATTGGTCATAATAGAAGCTTCTGAGTAGGAGAAAAAGTCTGTAAAAATGGCAATTTTGGTCACATTGAGACTTTACAAAATAGTTATTGAACATGAGGCACAATCCAAATGACATTTTGAATCAATTATTCTACAGTCCAAAAAATCTAATTTTCTGATGAAAAACGATGATCCGTGACCTGTCGAACTTTCTTAATTTTTTAATGTTTAATTTTTTAACTGTAAATGACTATTTCATGTGAATTATCACTTTTGCAACTAAAATAAGTGTGTTTAGAGTCATTTTAATGCCTGAAATTGGTCATAATAGAAGCTTCTGAGTAGGTGAAAAAGTCTGTAAAAATGGCAATTTTGGTCACACTGAGGCTTTAAAAAATAGTTATTCAACATGAGGCACAATCCAAATGACATTTTTAATCAATTTTTCTAAAGTCCAAAAAATAAAATTTTCTGATTAAAAACGATGATCCTTGACCTGTCGAACTTTCTCCAGATGGTCAGAAATGATAATTTTTGAATGTTTAATTTTTTGACTGTAAATGACTATCGCATGTGAATTATCACTTTTGGAACTAAAATAAGTGTGTTTAGAGTTGTTTTAATGCCTGAAATTGGTCGAAGTGGAAGCTTCTAGTAGGAGAAAAAGTCTGTAAAAATTGCAATTTTGGTCACATTGAGGCTTTAAAAAGTAGTTATTCAACATGAGGCACAATCCAAATGACATTTTGAATCAATTTTTCTAAAGTCCAAAAAATCCATTTTCTGATGAAAAACGATGACCAGTGACCTGTCGAACTTTCTCCAGATGGTCAGAAATGGCAATTTTTTAATATTTAATTTTTTGACTGTAAATGACTATTGCATGTGAATTATCACTTTTGGAACTAAAATAAATGTGTTTAGAGTCATTTGAATGCCTGAAATTGGTCATAATAGAAGCTTCTGAGTAGGAGAAAAAGTCTGTAAAAATGGCAATTTTGGTCACATTGAGGCTTTAAAAAGTAGTAATTCAACATGAGGCACAATCCAAATGACATTTTGAATCAATTATTCTACATTCCAAAAAATCAATTTTCTGATGAAAAAGGATGACCCGTGACCTGTCGAACTTTCTCCAGATGGTCAGAAATGGTAATTTTTTTATGTTTAAGTTTTTTGACTGTAAATGACTATTGCATGTGAATTATCACTTTTGGAACTAAAATAAGTGTGTTTAGAGTCATTTTAATGCCTGAAATTGGTCGAAATAAAAGCTTCTAATAGAAAAAGTCTGGAAAAATTGCAATTTTGGTCACATTGAGGCTTTAAAAAGTAGTTATTCAACATGAGGCACAATCCAAATGATGTTTTGAATCAATTTTTATAAAGTCCAAAAAATCCATTTTCTGATGAAAAACGATGACCCGCGACCTGTCGAACTTTCTCCAGATGGTCAGAAATGATAATTTTTTAATGTTTAATTTTTTGACTGTAAATGACTATCGCATGTGAATTATCACTTTTGGAACTAAAATAAGTGTGTTTAGAGTTGTTTTAATGCCTGAAATTGGTCGAAGTGGAAGCTTCTAGTAGGAGAAAAAGTCTGTAAAAATTGCAATTTTGGTCACATTGAGGCTTTAAAAAGTAGTTATTCAACATGAGGCACAATCCAAATGACATTTTGAATCAATTATTCTACATTCCAAAAAATCAATTTTCTGATGAAAAAGGATGACCCGTGACCTGTCGAACTTTCTCCAGATGGTCAGAAATGGTAATTTTTTTATGTTTAATTCTTTGACTGTAAATGACTATTGCATGTGAATTATCACTTTTGGAACTAAAATAAGTGTGTTTAGAGTCATTTTAATGCCTGAAATTGGTCGAAATAAAAGCTTCTAATAGAAAAAGTCTGGAAAAATTGCAATTTTGGTCACATTGAGGCTTTAAAAAGTAGTTATTCAACATGAGGCACAATCCAAATGACATTTTGAATCAATTTTTCTAAAGTCCAAAAAATCCATTTTCTGTTAAAAACGATGACCCGCGACCTGTCGAAATTTCTCCAGATGGTCAGAAATGGTAATTTTTTAATGTTTTATTTTTTGACTGTAAATGACTATTGCATGTGAATTATCACTTTTGGAACTAAAATAAGTGTGTTTAGAGTCATTTTAATGCCTGAAATTGTTCGAAATAGAAGCTTCTAGTAGGAGAAAAAGTCTGCAAAAATGGCAATTTTGGTCACATTGAGGCTTTAAAAAGTAGTTATTCAACATGAGGCACAATCCAAATGATATTTTATATCAATTTTTGTAAAGTCCAAAAAATCCATTTTCTGATGAAAAACGATGACCCGTGACCTGTCGAAATTTCTCCAGATGGTCAGAAATGGTAATTTTTTAATGTTTTATTTTTTGACTGTAAATGACTATTGCATGTGAATTATCACTTTTGGAACTAAAATAAGTGTGTTTAGAGTCATTTTAATGCCTGAAATTGTTCGAAATAGAAGCTTCTAGTAGGAGAAAAAGTCTGCAAAAATGGCAATTTTGGTCACATTGAGGCTTTAAAAAATAGTTATTCAACATGAGGCACAATCCAAATGACATTTTGAATCAATTTTTCTACTGTCCAAAAAATAAAATTTTCTAATGAAAAACGATGACCAGTGACCTGTCGAACTTTCTCCAGATGGTCAGAAATGGCAATTTTTTAATATTTAATTTTTTGACTGTAAATGACTATTGCATGTGAATTATCACTTTTGGAACTAAAATAAATGTGTTTAGAGTCATTTTAATGCCTGAAATTGGTCATAATAGAAGCTTCTGAGTAGGAGAAAAAGTCTGTAAAAATGGCAATTTTGGTCACATTGAGGCTTTAAAAAGTAGTAATTCAACATGAGGCACAATCCAAATGACATTTTGAATCAATTTTTCTAAAGTCCAAAAAATCCATTTTCTGATAAAAATGATAAACCGTGACCTGTCGAACTTTCTCCAGATGGTCAGAAAAGGGAATTTGTTAATGTTTAATTTTTTGACTGTAAATGACGATCGCATGTAAATTATCACTTTTGGAACTAAAATAAGTGTGTTTAGAGTTGTTTTAATGCCTGAAATTGGTCGAAATAGAGGCTTCTGAGTAGGAGAAAAAGTCTGTAAAAATGGCAATTTTGGTCACATTGAGGATTTAAAAAACAGTTATTGAAAATGAGGCACAATCCAAATGACATTTTGGATCAATTTTTCTACAGTCCAAAAAATCTAATTTTCTGATGAAAAACGATGATCCGTGACCTTTCAAACTTTCTCCAGATGGTCAGAAATGGTAATTTTTTCATGATTAAGTTGTTTAACTGTAAATGATTATCGCATGTGAATTATCACTTTTGGAACTAAAATAAGTGTGTTTAGAGTCGTATTAATGCCTGAAATAATTCATAATAGAAGCTTCTGAGTAGGAGAAAAAGTCTGTAAAAATGGCAATTTTGGTCACATTGAGGCGTTAAAAAATAGTTATTCAATATGAGGCACAATCCAAACGACATTTTGAATCAATTTTTCTAAAGTCCAAAAAATCAGTTTTCTGATGAAAAACGATGACCCGTGACCTGTCGAACTTTCTCCAGATGGTCAGAAATGGTAATTTTTTTATGTTTAATTTTTTGACTGTAAATGACTATTGCATGTGAAATATCACTTTTGCACCTAAAATAAGTGTGTTTAGAGTCATTTTAATGCCTGAAATTGGTCATAATAGAAGCTTCTGAGTAGGAGAAAAAGTCTGTAAAAATGGCAATTTTGGTCACATTGAGGCTTTAAAAAGTAGTTATTCAACATGAGGCACAATCCAAATGTTATTTTGAATCAGTTTTTCTACAGTCCAAAAAATCAAATTTTCTGATAAAAACGATAATCCGTGACCTGTCGAACTTTCTCCAGATGGTCAGAAAAGGGAATTTTTTAATGTTTAATTTGTTGACTGTAAATGACGATCGCATGTGAATTATCACTTTTGGAACTAAAATAAGTGTGTTTAGAGTCATTTTAATGCCTGAAATTGGTCAAAATAAAAGCTTCTAGTAGGAGAAAAAGTCTGTAAAAATGTCAATTTTGGTCACATTGAGGCTTTAAAAGTAGTTATTCAACATGAGGCACAATCCAAATGATATTTTGAATCAATTTTTCTACATTCCAAAAAATCAATTTTCTGATGAAAAACAATGACCCGTGACCTGTCGAACTTTCTCCAGATGGTCAGAAATGGTAATTTTTTTATGTTACTTTTTTGACTGTAAATGACTATTGCATGTGAATTATCACTTTTGGAATGAAAATAAGTGTGTTTAGAGTCATTTTAATGCCTGAAATTGGTCATAATAGAAGCTTCTGAGTAGGAGAAAAAGTCTGTAAAAATGGCAATTTTGGTCACATTGAGACTTTACAAAATAGTTATTGAACATGAGGCACAATCCAAATGACATTTTGAATCAATTATTCTACAGTCCAAAAAATCTAATTTTCTGATGAAAAACGATGATCCGTGACCTGTCGAACTTTCTTAATTTTTTAATGTTTAATTTTTTAACTGTAAATGACTATTTCATGTGAATTATCACTTTTGCAACTAAAACAAGTGTGTTTAGAGTCATTGTAATGCCTGAAATTGGTCATAATAGAAGCTTCTGAGTAGGAGAAAAAGTCTGTAAAAATGGCAATTTTGGTCACACTGAGGCTTTAAAAAATAGTTATTCAACATGAGGCACAATCCAAATGACATTTTTAATCAATTTTTCTAAAGTCCAAAAAATAAAATTTTCTGATTAAAAACGATGATCCTTGACCTGTCGAACTTTCTCCAGATGGTCAGAAATGATAATTTTTGAATGTTTAATTTTTTGACTGTAAATGACTATCGCATGTGAATTATCACTTTTGGAACTAAAATAAGTGTGTTTAGAGTTGTTTTAATGCCTGAAATTGGTCGAAGTGGAAGCTTCTAGTAGGAGAAAAAGTCTGTAAAAATTGCAATTTTGGTCACATTGAGGCTTTAAAAAGTAGTTATTCAACATGAGGCACAATCCAAATGACATTTTGAATCAATTTTTCTAAAGTCCAAAAAATCCATTTTCTGATGAAAAACAATGACCAGTGACCTGTCGAACTTTCTCCAGATGGTCAGAAATGGCAATTTTTTAATATTTAATTTTTTGACTGTAAATGACTATTGCATGTGAATTATCACTTTTGGAACTAAAATAAATGTGTTTAGAGTCATTTGAATACCTGAAATTGGTCATAATAGAAGCTTCTGAGTAGGAGAAAAAGTCTGTAAAAATGGCAATTTTGGTCACATTGAGGCTTTAAAAAGTAGTAATTCAACATGAGGCACAATCCAAATGATGTTTTGAATCAATTTTTATAAAGTCCAAAAAATCCATTTTCTGATGAAAAACGATGACCCGCGACCTGTCGAACTTTCTCCAGATGGTCAGAAATGATAATTTTTTAATGTTTAATTTTTTGACTGTAAATGACTATCGCATGTGAATTATCACTTTTGGAACTAAAATAAGTGTGTTTAGAGTTGTTTTAATGCCTGAAATTGGTTGAAGTGGAAGCTTCTAGTAGGAGAAAAAGTCTGTAAAAATTGCAATTTTGGTCACATTGAGGCTTTAAAAAGTAGTTATTCAACATGAGGCACAATCCAAATGACATTTTGAATCAATTATTCTACATTCCAAAAAATCAATTTTCTGATGAAAAAGGATGACCCGTGACCTGTCGAACTTTCTCCAGATGGTCAGAAATGGTAATTTTTTTATGTTTCATTTTTTGACTGTAAATGACTATTGCATGTGAATTATCACTTTTGGAACTAAAATAAGTGTGTTTAGAGTCATTTTAATGCCTGAAATTGGTCGAAATAAAAGCTTCTAGTAGAAAAAGTCTGGAAAAATTGCAATTTTGGTCACATTGAGGCTTTAAAAAGTAGTTATTTAACATGAGGCACAATCCAAATGACATTTTGAATCAATTTTTCTAAAGTCCAAAAAATCCATTTTCTGATAAAAATGATAAACCGTGACCTGTCGAACTTTCTCCAGATGGTCAGAAAAGGGAATTTGTTAATGTTTAATTTTTTGACTGTAAATGACGATCGCATGTAAATTATCACTTTTGGAACTAAAATAAGTGTGTTTAGAGTTGTTTTAATGCCTGAAATTGGTCGAAATAGAGGCTTCTGAGTAGGAGAAAAAGTCTGTAAAAATGGCAATTTTGGTCACATTGAGGATTTAAAAAACAGTTATTGAAAATGAGGCACAATCCAAATGACATTTTGGATCAATTTTTCTACAGTCCAAAAAATCTAATTTTCTGATGAAAAACGATGATCCGTGACCTTTCAAACTTTCTCCAGATGGTCAGAAATGGTAATTTTTTAATGATTAAGTTGTTTAACTGTAAATGATTATCGCATGTGAATTATCACTTTTGGAACTAAAATAAGTGTGTTTAGAGTCGTATTAATGCCTGAAATAATTCATAATAGAAGCTTCTGAGTAGGAGAAAAAGTCTGTAAAAATGGCAATTTTGGTCACATTGAGGCGTTAAAAAATAGTTATTCAATATGAGGCACAATCCAAACGACATTTTGAATCAATTTTTCTAAAGTCCAAAAAATCAGTTTTCTGATGAAAAACGATGACCCGTGACCTGTCGAACTTTCTCCAGATGGTCAGAAATGGTAATTTTTTTATGTTTAATTTTTTGACTGTAAATGACTATTGCATGTGAAATATCACTTTTGCACCTAAAATAAGTGTGTTTAGAGTCATTTTAATGCCTGAAATTGGTCATAATAGAAGCTTCTGAGTAGGAGAAAAAGTCTGTAAAAATGGCAATTTTGGTCACATTGAGGCTTTAAAAAGTAGTTATTCAACATGAGGCACAATCCAAATGTTATTTTGAATCAGTTTTTCTACAGTCCAAAAAATCAAATTTTCTGATAAAAACGATAATCCGTGACCTGTCGAACTTTCTCCAGATGGTCAGAAAAGGGAATTTTTTAATGTTTAATTTGTTGACTGTAAATGACGATCGCATGTGAATTATCACTTTTGGAACTAAAATAAGTGTGTTTAGAGTCATTTTAATGCCTGAAATTGGTCAAAATAAAAGCTTCTAGTAGGAGAAAAAGTCTGTAAAAATGTCAATTTTGGTCACATTGAGGCTTTAAAAGTAGTTATTCAACATGAGGTACAATCCAAATGATATTTTGAATCAATTTTTCTACATTCCAAAAAATCAATTTTCTGATGACAAACAATGACCCGTGACCTGTCGAACTTTCTCCAGATGGTCAGAAATGGTAATTTTTTTATGTTACTTTTTTGACTGTAAATGACTATTGCATGTGAATTATCACTTTTGGAATGAAAATAAGTGTGTTTAGAGTCATTTTAATGCCTGAAATTGGTCATAATAGAAGCTTCTGAGTAGGAGAAAAAGTCTGTAAAAATGGCAATTTTGGTCACATTGAGACTTTACAAAATAGTTATTGAACATGAGGCACAATCCAAATGACATTTTGAATCAATTATTCTACAGTCCAAAAAATCTAATTTTCTGATGAAAAACGATGATCCGTGACCTGTCGAACTTTCTTAATTTTTTAATGTTTAATTTTTTAACTGTAAATGACTATTTCATGTGAATTATCACTTTTGCAACTAAAATAAGTGTGTTTAGAGTCATTTTAATGCCTGAAATTGGTCATAATAGAAGCTTCTGAGTAGGTGAAAAAGTCTGTAAAAATGGCAATTTTGGTCACACTGAGGCTTTAAAAAATAGTTATTCAACATGAGGCACAATCCAAATGACATTTTTAATCAATTTTTCTAAAGTCCAAAAAATAAAATTTTCTGATTAAAAACGATGATCCTTGACCTGTCGAACTTTCTCCAGATGGTCAGAAATGATAATTTTTTAATGTTTAATTTTTTGACTGTAAATGACTATCGCATGTGAATTATCACTTTTGGAACTAAAATAAGTGTGTTTAGAGTTGTTTTAATGCCTGAAATTGGTCGAAGTGGAAGCTTCTAGTAGGAGAAAAAGTCTGTAAAAATTGCAATTTTGGTCACATTGAGGCTTTAAAAAGTAGTTATTCAACATGAGGCACAATCCAAATGACATTTTGAATCAATTTTTCTAAAGTCCAAAAAATCCATTTTCTGATGAAAAACGATGACCAGTGACCTGTCGAACTTTCTCCAGATGGTCAGAAATGGCAATTTTTTAATATTTAATTTTTTGACTGTAAATGACTATTGCATGTGAATTATCACTTTTGGAACTAAAATAAATGTGTTTAGAGTCATTTGAATGCCTGAAATTGGTCATAATAGAAGCTTCTGAGTAGGAGAAAAAGCCTGTAAAAATGGCAATTTTGGTCACATTGAGGCTTTAAAAAGTAGTAATTCAACATGAGGCACAATCCAAATGACATTTTGAATCAATTATTCTACATTCCAAAAAATCAATTTTCTGATGAAAAAGGATGACCCGTGACCTGTCGAACTTTCTCCAGATGGTCAGAAATGGTAATTTTTTTATGTTTAAGTTTTTTGACTGTAAATGACTATTGCATGTGAATTATCACTTTTGGAACTAAAATAAGTGTGTTTAGAGTCATTTTAATGCCTGAAATTGGTCGAAATAAAAGCTTCTAATAGAAAAAGTCTGGAAAAATTGCAATTTTGGTCACATTGAGGCTTTAAAAAGTAGTTATTCAACATGAGGCACAATCCAAATGATGTTTTGAATCCATTTTTATAAAGTCCAAAAAATCCATTTTCTGATGAAAAACGATGACCCGCGACCTGTCGAACTTTCTCCAGATGGTCAGAAATGATAATTTTTTAATGTTTAATTTTTTGACTGTAAATGACTATCGCATGTGAATTATCACTTTTGGAACTAAAATAAGTGTGTTTAGAGTTATTTTAATGCCTGAAATTGGTCGAAGTGGAAGCTTCTAGTAGGAGAAAAAGTCTGTAAAAATTGCAATTTTGGTCACATTGAGGCTTTAAAAAGTAGTTATTCAACATGAGGCACAATCCAAATGACATTTTGAATCAATTATTCTACATTCCAAAAAATCAATTTTCTGATGAAAAAGGATGACCCGTGACCTGTCGAACTTTCTCCAGATGGTCAGAAATGGTAATTTTTTTATGTTTAATTCTTTGACTGTAAATGACTATTGCATGTGAATTATCACTTTTGGAACTAAAATAAGTGTGTTTAGAGTCATTTTAATGCCTGAAATTGGTCGAAATAAAAGCTTCTAATAGAAAAAGTCTGGAAAAATTGCAATTTTGGTCACATTGAGGCTTTAAAAAGTAGTTATTCAACATGAGGCACAATCCAAATGACATTTTGAATCAATTTTTCTAAAGTCCAAAAAATCCATTTTCTGTTAAAAAACGATGACCCGCGACCTGTCGAAATTTCTCCAGATGGTCAGAAATGGTAATTTTTTAATGTTTTATTTTTTGACTGTAAATGACTATTGCATGTGAATTATCACTTTTGGAACTAAAATAAGTGTGTTTAGAGTCATTTTAATGCCTGAAATTGTTCGAAATAGAAGCATCTAGTAGGAGAAAAAGTCTGCAAAAATGGCAATTTTGGTCACATTGAGGCTTTAAAAAGTAGTTATTCAACATGAGGCACAATCCAAATGATATTTTGAATCAATTTTTGTAAAGTCCAAAAAATCCATTTTCTGATGAAAAACGATGACCCGTGACCTGTCGAAATTTCTCCAGATGGTCAGAAATGGTAATTTTTTAATGTTTTATTTTTTGACTGTAAATGACTATTGCATGTTAATTATCACTTTTGGAACTAAAATAAGTGTGTTTAGAGTCATTTTAATGCCTGAAATTGTTCGAAATAGAAGCTTCTAGTAGGAGAAAAAGTCTGCAAAAATGGCAATTTTGGTCACATTGAGGCTTTAAAAAATAGGTATTCAACATGAGGCACAATCCAAATGACATTTTGAATCAAGTTTTCTACTGTCCAAAAAATAAAATTTTCTAATGAAAAACGATGACCAGTGACCTGTCGAACTTTCTCCAGATGGTCAGAAATGGCAATTTTTTAATATTTAATTTTTTGACTGTAAATGACTATTGCATGTGAATTATCACTTTTGGAACTAAAATAAATGTGTTTAGAGTCATTTTAATGCCTGAAATTGGTCATAATAGAAGCTTCTGAGTAGGAGAAAAAGTCTGTAAAAATGGCAATTTTGGTCACATTGAGGCTTTAAAAAGTAGTAATTCAACATGAGGCACAATCCAAATTACATTTTGAATCAATTATTCTACATTCCAAAAAATCAATTTTCTGATGAAAAAGGATGACCCGTGACCTGTCGAACTTTCTCCAGATGGTCAGAAATGGTAATTTTTTTATGTTTAATTTTTTGACTGTAAATGACTATTGCATGTGAATTATCACTTTTGGAACTAAAATAAGTGTGTTTAGAGTCATTTTAATGCCTGAAATTGGTCGAAATAAAAGCTTCTAGTAGAAAAAGTCTGGAAAAATTGCAATTTTGGTCACATTGAGGCTTTAAAAAGTAGTTATTCAACATGAGGCACAATCCAAATGACATTTTGAATCAATTTTTCTAAAGTCCAAAAAATCCATTTTTTGATAAAAATGATAAACCGTGACCTGTCGAACTTTCTCCAGATGGTCAGAAAAGGGAATTTGTTAATGTTTAATTTTTTGACTGTAAATGACGATCGCATGTGAATTATCACTTTTGGAACTAAAATAAGTGTGTTTAGAGTTGTTTTAATGCCTGAAATTGGTCGAAATAGAAGCTTCTGAGTAGGAGAAAAAGTCTGTAAAAATGGCAATTTTGGTCACATTGAGGATTTAAAAAACAGTTATTGAAAATGAGGCACAATCCAAATGACATTTTGGATAAATTTTTCTACAGTCCAAAAAATCTAATTTTCTGATGAAAAACGATGATCCGTGACCTTTCAAACTTTCTCCAGATGGTCAGAAATGGTAATTTTTTAATGATTAAGTTGTTTAACTGTAAATGATTATCGCATGTGAAATATCACTTTTGCACCTAAAATAAGTGTGTTTAGAGTCATTTTAATGCCCGAAATTGGTCATAATAGAAGCTTCTGAGTAGGAGAAAAAGTCTGTAAAAATGGCAATTTTGGTCACATTGAGGCTTTAAAAAGTAGTTATTCAACATGAGGCACAATCCAAATGACATTTTGAATCAATTATTCTACATTCCAAAAAATCAATTTTCTGATGAAAAAGGTTGACCCGTGACCTGTCGAACTTTCTCCAGATGGTCAGAAATGGTAATTTTTTTATGTTTAATTTTTTGACTGTAAATGACTATTGCATGTGAATTATCACTTTTGGAACTAAAATAAGTGTGTTTAGAGTCATTTTAATGCCTGAAATTGGTCGAAATAAAAGCTTCTAATAGAAAAAGTCTGGAAAAATTGCAATTTTGGTCACATTGAGGCTTTAAAAAGTAGTTATTCAACATGAGGCACAATCCAAATGATGTTTTGAATCAATTTTTATAAAGTCCAAAAAATCCATTTTCTGATGAAAAACGATGACCCGCGACCTGTCGAACTTTCTCCAGATGGTCAGAAATGATAATTTTTTAATGTTTAATTTTTTGACTGTAAATGACTATCGCATGTGAATTATCACTTTTGGAACTAAAATAAGTGTGTTTAGAGTTGTTTTAATGCCTGAAATTGGTCGAAGTGGAAGCTTCTAGTAGGAGAAAAAGTCTGTAAAAATTGCAATTTTGGTCACATTGAGGCTTTAAAAAGTAGTTATTCAACATGAGGCACAATCCAAATGACATTTTGAATCAATTTTTCTAAAGTCCCAAAAATCCATTTTCTGATGAAAAACGATGACCAGTGACCGGTCGAACTTTCTCCAGATGGTCAGAAATGGCAATTTTTTAATATTTAATTTTTTGACTGTAAATGACTATTGCATGTGAATTATCACTTTTGGAACTAAAATAAATGTGTTTAGAGTCATTTTAATGCCTGAAATTGGTCATAATAGAAGCTTCTGAGTAGGAGAAAAAGTCTGTAAAAATGGCAATTTTGGTCACATTGAGGCTTTAAAAAGTAGTAATTCAACATGAGGCACAATCCAAATGACATTTTGAATCAATTATTCTACATTCCAAAAAATCAATTTTCTGATGAAAAAGGATGACCCGTGACCTGTCGAACTTTCTCCAGATGGTCAGAAATGGTAATTTTTTTATGTTTAATTTTTTGACTGTAAATGACTATTGCATGTGAATTATCACTTTTGGAACTAAAATAAGTGTGTTTAGAGTCATTTTAATGCCTGAAATTGGTCGAAATAAAAGCTTCTAATAGAAAAAGTCTGGAAAAATTGCAATTTTGGTCACATTGAGGCTTTAAAAAGTAGTTATTCAACATGAGGCACAATCCAAATGACATTTTGAATCAATTTTTCTAAAGTCCAAAAAATCCATTTTCTGATGAAAAACGATGACCCGCGACCTGTCGAAATTTCTCCAGATGGTCAGAAATGGTAATTTTTTAATGTTTTATTTTTTGACTGTAAATGACTATTGCATGTGAATTATCACTTTTGGAACTAAAATAAGTGTGTTTAGAGTCATTTTAATGCCTGAAATTGTTCGAAATAGAAGCTTCTAGTAAGGAGAAAAAGTCTGCAAAAATGGCAATTTTGGTCACATTGAGGCTTTAAAAAGTAGTTATTCAACATGAGGCACAATCCAAATGATATTTTGAATCAATTTTTGTAAAGTCCAAAAAATCCATTTTCTGATGAAAAACGATGACCCGTGACCTGTCGAAATTTCTCCAGATGGTCAGAAATGGTAATTTTTTAATGTTTTATTTTTTGACTGTAAATGACTATTGCATGTGAATTATCACTTTTGGAACTAAAATAAGTGTGTTTAGAGTCATTTTAATGCCTGAAATTGTTCGAAATAGAAGCTTCTAGTAGGAGAAAAAGTCTGCAAAAATGGCAATTTTGGTCACATTGAGGCTTTAAAAAATAGTTATTCAACATGAGGCACAATCCAAATGACATTTTGAATCAATTTTTCTACTGTCCAAAAAATAAAATTTTCTAATGAAAAACGATGACCAGTGACCTGTCGAACTTTCTCCAGATGGTCAGAAATGGCAATTTTTTAATATTTAATTTTTTGACTGTAAATGACTATTGCATGTGAATTATCACTTTTGGAACTAAAATAAATGTGTTTAGAGTCATTTTAATGCCTGAAATTGGTCATAATAGAAGCTTCTGAGTAGGAGAAAAAGTCTGTAAAAATGGCAATTTTGGTCACATTGAGGCTTTAAAAAGTAGTAATTCAACATGAGGCACAATCCAAATTACATTTTGAATCAATTATTCTACATTCCAAAAAATCAATTTTCTGATGAAAAAGGATGACCCGTGACCTGTCGAACTTTCTCCAGATGGTCAGAAATGGTAATTTTTTTATGTTTAATTTTTTGACTGTAAATGACTATTGCATGTGAATTATCACTTTTGGAACTAAAATAAGTGTGTTTAGAGTCATTTTAATGCCTGAAATTGGTCGAAATAAAAGCTTCTAGTAGAAAAAGTCTGGAAAAATTGCAATTTTGGTCACATTGAGGCTTTAAAAAGTAGTTATTCAACATGAGGCACAATCCAAATGACATTTTGAATCAATTTTTCTAAAGTCCAAAAAATCCATTTTCTGATAAAAATGATAAACCGTGACCTGTCGAACTTTCTCCAGATGGTCAGAAAAGGGAATTTGTTAATGTTTAATTTTTTGACTGTAAATGACGATCGCATGTGAATTATCACTTTTGGAACTAAAATAAGTGTGTTTAGAGTTGTTTTAATGCCTGAAATTGGTGGAAATAGAGGCTTCTGAGTAGGAGAAAAAGTCTGTAAAAATGGCAATTTTGGTCACATTGAGGATTTAAAAAACAGTTATTGAAAATGAGGCACAATCCAAATGACATTTTGGATAAATTTTTCTACAGTCCAAAAAATCTAATTTTCTGATGAAAAACGATGATCCGTGACCTTTCAAACTTTCTCCAGATGGTCAGAAATGGTAATTTTTTAATGATTAAGTTGTTTAACTGTAAATGATTATCGCATGTGAATTATCACTTTTGGAACTAAAATAAGTGTGTTTAGAGTCGTTTTAATGCCTGAAATTATTCATAATAGAAGCTTCTGAGTAGGAGAAAAAGTCTGTAAAAATGGCAATTTTGGTCACATTGAGGCGTTAAAAAATAGTTATTCAATATGAGGCACAATCCAAACGACATTTTGAATCAATTTTTCTAAAGTCCAAAAAATCAGTTTTCTGATGAAAAACAATGACCCGTGACCTGTCGAACTTTCTCCAGATGATCAGAAATGGTAATTTTTTAATGTTTAATTTTTTGACTGTAAATGACTATTGCATGTGAAATATCACTTTTGCACCTAAAATAAGTGTGTTTAGAGTCATTTTAATGCCTGAAATTGGTCATAATAGAAGCTTCTGAGTAGGAGAAAAAGTCTGTAAAAATGGCAATTTTGGTCACATTGAGGCTTTAAAAAGTAGTTATTCAACATGAGGCACAATCCAAATGTTATTTTGAATCAGTTTTTCTACAGTCCAAAAAATCAGATTTTCTGATAAAAACGATAATCCGTGACCTGTCGAACTTTCTCCAGATGGTCAGAAAAGTGAATTTTTTAATGTTTTATTTTTTGACTGTAAATGACTATCGCATGTGAATTATCACTTTTGGAACTAAAATAAGTGTGTTTAGAGTTGTTTTAATGCCTGAAATTGGTCGAAGTGGAAGCTTCTAGTAGGAGAAAAAGTCTGTAAAAATTGCAATTTTGGTCACATTGAGGCTTTAAAAAGTAGTTATTCAACATGAGGCACAATCCAAATGACATTTTGAATCAATTTTTCTAAAGTCCAAAAAATCCATTTTCTGATGAAAAACGATGACTAGTGACCTGTCGAACTTTCTCCAGATGGTCAGAAATGGCAATTTTTTAATATTTAATTTTTTGACTGTAAATGACTATTGCATGTGAATTATCACTTTTGGAACTAAAATAAATGTGTTTAGAGTCATTTTAATGCCTGAAATTGGTCATAATAGAAGCTTCTGAGTAGGAGAAAAAGTCTGTAAAAATGGCAATTTTGGTCACATTGAGGATTTAAAAAGTAGTAATTCAACATGAGGCACAATCCAAATGACATTTTGAATCAATTATTCTACATTCCAAAAAATCAATTTTCTGATGAAAAAGGATGACCCGTGACCTGTCGAACTTTCTCCAGATGGTCAGAAATGGTAATTTTTTTATGTTTAATTTTTTGACTGTAAATGACTATTGCATGTGAATTATCACTTTTGGAACTAAAATAAGTGTGTTTAGAGTCATTTTAATGCCTGAAATTGGTCGAAATAAAAGCTTCTAGTAGAAAAAGTCTGGAAAAATTGCAATTTTGGTCACATTGAGGCTTTAAAAAGTAGTTATTCAACATGAGGCACAATCCAAATGACATTTTGAATCAATTTTTCTAAAGTCCAAAAAATCCATTTTCTGATAAAAATGATAAACCGTGACCTGTCGAACTTTCTCCAGATGGTCAGAAAAGGGAATTTGTTAATGTTTAATTTTTTGACTGTAAATGACGATCGCATGTGAATTATCACTTTTGGAACTAAAATAAGTGTGTTTAGAGTTGTTTTAATGCCTGAAATTGGTCGAAATAGAGGCTTCTGAGTAGGAGAAAAAGTCTGTAAAAATGGCAATTTTGGTCACATTGAGGATTTAAAAAACAGTTATTGAAAATGAGGCACAATCCAAATGACATTTTGGATCAATTTTTCTACAGTCCAAAAAATCTAATTTTCTGATGAAAAACGATGATCCGTGACCTTTCAAACTTTCTCCAGATGGTCAGAAATGGTAATTTTTTAATGATTAAGTTGTTTAACTGTAAATGATTATCGCATGTGAATTATCACTTTTGGAACTAAAATAAGTGTGTTTAGAGTCGTATTAATGCCTGAAATAATTCATAATAGAAGCTTCTGAGTAGGAGAAAAAGTCTGTAAAAATGGCAATTTTGGTCACATTGAGGCGTTAAAAAATAGTTATTCAATATGAGGCACAATCCAAACGACATTTTGAATCAATTTTTCTAAAGTCCAAAAAATCAGTTTTCTGATGAAAAACGATGACCCGTGACCTGTCGAACTTTCTCCAGATGGTCAGAAATGGTAATTTTTTTATGTTTAATTTTTTGACTGTAAATGACTATTGCATGTGAAATATCACTTTTGCACCTAAAATAAGTGTGTTTAGAGTCATTTTAATGCCTGAAATTGGTCATAATAGAAGCTTCTGAGTAGGAGAAAAAGTCTGTAAAAATGGCAATTTTGGTCACATTGAGGCTTTAAAAAGTAGTTATTCAGCATGAGGCACAATCCAAATGTTATTTTGAATCAGTTTTTCTACAGTCCAAAAAATCAAATTTTCTGATAAAAACGATAATCCGTGACCTGTCGAACTTTCTCCAGATGGTCAGAAAAGGGAATTTTTTAATGTTTAATTTGTTGACTGTAAATGACGATCGCATGTGAATTATCACTTTTGGAACTAAAATAAGTGTGTTTAGAGTCATTTTAATGCCTGAAATTGGTCAAAATAAAAGCTTCTAGTAGGAGAAAAAGTCTGTAAAAATGTCAATTTTGGTCACATTGAGGCTTTAAAAGTAGTTATTCAACATGAGGCACAATCCAAATGATATTTTGAATCAATTTTTCTACATTCCAAAAAATCAATTTTCTGATGAAAAACAATGACCCGTGACCTGTCGAACTTTCTCCAGATGGTCAGAAATGGTAATTTTTTTATGTTACTTTTTTGACTGTAAATGACTATTGCATGTGAATTATCACTTTTGGAATGAAAATAAGTGTGTTTAGAGTCATTTTAATGCCTGAAATTGGTCATAATAGAAGCTTCTGAGTAGGAGAAAAAGTCTGTAAAAATGGCAATTTTGGTCACATTGAGACTTTACAAAATAGTTATTGAACATGAGGCACAATCCAAATGACATTTTGAATCAATTATTCTACAGTCCAAAAAATCTAATTTTCTGATGAAAAACAATGATCCGTGACCTGTCGAACTTTCTTAATTTTTTAATGTTTAATTTTTTAACTGTAAATGACTATTTCATGTGAATTATCACTTTTGCAACTAAAATAAGTGTGTTTAGAGTCATTTTAATGCCTGAAATTGGTCATAATAGAAGCTTCTGAGTAGGTGAAAAAGTCTGTAAAAATGGCAATTTTGGTCACACTGAGGCTTTAAAAAATAGTTATTCAACATGAGGCACAATCCAAATGACATTTTTAATCAATTTTTCTAAAGTCCAAAAAATAAAATTTTCTGATTAAAAACGATGATCCTTGACCTGTCGAACTTTCTCCAGATGGTCAGAAATGATAATTTTTGAATGTTTAATTTTTTGACTGTAAATGACTATCGCATGTGAATTATCACTTTTGGAACTAAAATAGGTGTGTTTAGAGTTGTTTTAATGCCTGAAATTGGTCGAAATAGAGGCTTCTAGTAGGAGAAAAAGTCTGTAAAAATTGCAATTTTGGTCACATTGAGGCTTTAAAAAGTAGTTATTCAACATGAGGCACAATCCAAATGACATTTTGAATCAATTTTTCTACTGTCCAAAAAATAAAATTTTCTAATGAAAAACGATGACCAGTGACCTGTCGAACTTTCTCCAGATGGTCAGAAATGGCAATTTTTAATATTTAATTTTTTGACTGTAAATGACTATTGCATGTGAATTATCACTTTTGGAACTAAAATAAATGTGTTTAGAGTCATTTTAATGCCTGAAATTGGTCATAATAGAAGCTTCTGAGTAGGAGAAAAAGTCTGTAAAAATGGCAATTTTGGTCACATTGAGGCTTTAAAAAGTAGTAATTCAACATGAGGCACAATCCAAATTACATTTTGAATCAATTATTCTACATTCCAAAAAATCAATTTTCTGATGAAAAAGGATGACCCGTGACCTGTCGAACTTTCTCCAGATGGTCAGAAATGGTAATTTTTTTATGTTTAATTTTTTGACTGTAAATGACTATTGCATGTGAATTATCACTTTTGGAACTAAAATAAGTGTGTTTAGAGTCATTTTAATGCCTGAAATTGGTCGAAATGAAAGCTTCTAGTAGAAAAAGTCTGGAAAAATTGCAATTTTGGTCACATTGAGGCTTTAAAAAGTAGTTATTCAACATGAGGCACAATCCAAATGACATTTTGAATGAATTTTTCTAAAGTCCAAAAAATCCATTTTCTGATAAAAATGATAAACCGTGACCTGTCGAACTTTCTCCAGATGGTCAGAAAAGGGAATTTGTTAATGTTTAATTTTTTGACTGTAAATGACGATCGCATGTGAATTATCACTTTTGGAACTAAAATAAGTGTGTTTAGAGTTGTTTTAATGCCTGAAATTGGTCGAAATAGAGGCTTCTGAGTAGGAGAAAAAGTCTGTAAAAATGGCAATTTTGGTCACATTGAGGATTTAAAAAACAGTTATTGAAAATGAGGCACAATCCAAATGACATTTTGGATAAATTTTTCTACAGTCCAAAAAATCTAATTTTCCGATGAAAAACGATGATCCGTGACCTTTCAAACTTTCTCCAGATGGTCAGAAATGGTAATTTTTTAATGATTAAGTTGTTTAACTGTAAATGATTATCGCATGTGAAATATCACTTTTGCACCTAAAATAAGTGTGTTTAGAGTCATTTTAATGCCTGAAATTGGTCATAATAGAAGCTTCTGAGTAGGAGAAAAAGTCTGTAAAAATGGCAATTTTGGTTACATTGAGGCTTTAAAAAGTAGTTATTCAACATGAGGCACAATCCAAATGACATTTTGAATCAATTATTCTACATTCCAAAAAATCAATTTTCTGATGAAAAAGGATGACCCGTGACCTGTCGAACTTTCTCCAGATGGTCAGAAATGGTAATTTTTTACTGTTTTATTTTTTGACTGTAAATGACTATTGCATGTGAATTATCACTTTTGGAACTAAAATAAGTGTGTTTAGAGTCATTTTAATGGCTGAAATTGGTCGAAGTGGAAGCTTCTAGTAGGAGAAAAAGTCTGTAAAAATTGCAATTTTGGTCACATTGAGGCTTTAAAAAGTAGTTATTCAACATGAGGCACAATCCAAATGACATTTTGAATCAATTTTTCTAAAGTCCAAAAAATCCATTTTCTGATGAAAAACGATGACCAGTGACCTGTCGAACTTTCTCCAGATGGTCAGAAATGGCAATTTTTTAATATTTAATTTTTTGACTGTAAATGACTATTGCATGTGAATTATCACTTTTGGAACTAAAATAAATGTGTTTAGAGTCATTTTAATGCCTGAAATTGGTCATAATAGAAGCTTCTGAGTAGGAGAAAAAGTCTGTAAAAATGGCAATTTTGGTCACATTGAGGCTTTAAAAAGTAGTAATTCAACATGAGGCACAATCCAAATGACATTTTGAATCAATTATTCTACATTCCAAAAAATCAATTTTCTGATGAAAAAGGATGACCCGTGACCTGTCGAACTTTCTCCAGATGGTCAGAAATGGTAATTTTTTTATGTTTAATTTTTTGACTGTAAATGACTATTGCATGTGAATTATCACTTTTGGAACTAAAATAAGTGTGTTTAGAGTCATTTTAATGCCTGAAATTGGTCGAAATAAAAGCTTCTAATAGAAAAAGTCTGGAAAAATTGCAATTTTGGTCACATTGAGGCTTTAAAAAGTAGTTATTCAACATGAGGCACAATCCAAATGACATTTTGAATAAATTTTTCTAAAGTCCAAAAAATCCATTTTCTGTTGAAAAACGATGACCCGCGACCTGTCGAAATTTCTCCAGATGGTCAGAAATGGTAATTTTTTAATGTTTTATTTTTTGACTGTAAATGACTATTGCATGTGAATTATCACTTTTGGAACTAAAATAAGTGTGTTTAGAGTCATTTTAATGCCTGAAATTGTTCGAAATAGAAGCTTCTAGTAGGAGAAAAAGTCTGCAAAAATGGCAATTTTGGTCACATTGAGGCTTTAAAAAGTAGTTATTCAACATGAGGCACAATCCAAATGATATTTTGAATCAATTTTTGTAAAGTCCAAAAAATCCATTTTCTGATGAAAAACGATGACCCGTGACCTGTCGAAATTTCTCCAGATGGTCAGAAATGGTAATTTTTTAATGTTTTATTTTTTTACTGTAAATGACTATTGCATGTGAATTATCACTTTTGGAACTAAAATAAGTGTGTTTAGAGTCATTTTAATGCCTGAAATTGTTCGAAATAGAAGCTTCTAGTAGGAGAAAAAGTCTGCAAAAATGGCAATTTTGGTCACATTGAGGCTTTAAAAAATAGTTATTCAACATGAGGCACAATCCAAATGACATTTTGAATCAATTTTTCTACTGTCCAAAAAATAAAATTTTCTAATGAAAAACGATGACCAGTGACCTGTCGAACTTTCTCCAGATGGTCAGAAATGGCAATTTTGTAATATTTAATTTTTTGACTGTAAATGACTATTGCATGTGAATTATCACTTTAGGAACTAAAATAAATGTGTTTAGAGTCATTTTAATGCCTGAAATTGGTCATAATAGAAGCTTCTGAGTAGGAGAAAAAGTCTGTAAAAATGGCAATTTTGGTCACATTGAGGCTTTAAAAAGTAGTAATTCAACATGAGGCACAATCCAAATTACATTTTGAATCAATTATTCTACATTCCAAAAAATCAATTTTCTGATGAAAAAGGATGACCCGTGACCTGTCGAACTTTCTCCAGATGGTCAGAAATGGTAATTTTTTTATGTTTAATTTTTTGACTGTAAATGACTATTGCATGTGAATTATCACTTTTGGAACTAAAATAAGTGTGTTTAGAGTCATTTTAATGCCTGAAATTGGTCGAAATAAAAGCTTCTAGTAGAAAAAGTCTGGAAAAATTGCAATTTTGGTCACGTTGAGGCTTTAAAAAGTAGTTATTCAACATGAGGCACAATCCAAATGACATTTTGAATCAATTTTTCTAAAGTCCAAAAAATCCATTTTCTGATAAAAATGATAAACCGTGACCTGTCGAACTTTCTCCAGATGGTCAGAAAAGGGAATTTGTTAATGTTTAATTTTTTGACTGTAAATGACGACCGCATGTGAATTATCACTTTTGGAACTAAAATAAGTGTGTTTAGAGTTGTTTTAATGCCTGAAATTGGTCGAAATAGAGGCTTCTGAGTAGGAGAAAAAGTCTGTAAAAATGGCAATTTTGGTCACATTGAGGATTTAAAAAACAGTTATTGAAAATGAGGCACAATCCAAATGACATTTTGGATAAATTTTTCTACAGTCCAAAAAATCTAATTTTCCGATGAAAAACGATGATCCGTGACCTTTCAAACTTTCTCCAGATGGTCAGAAATGGTAATTTTTTAATGATTAAGTTGTTTAACTGTAAATGATTATCGCATGTGAAATATCACTTTTGCACCTAAAATAAGTGTGTTTAGAGTCATTTTAATGCCTGAAATTGGTCATAATAGAAGCTTCTGAGTAGGAGAAAAAGTCTGTAAAAATGGCAATTTTGGTCACATTGAGGCTTTAAAAAGTAGTTATTCAACATGAGGCACAATCCAAATGACATTTTGAATCAATTATTCTACATTCCAAAAAATCAATTTTCTGATGAAAAAGGATGACCCGTGACCTGTCGAACTTTCTCCAGATGGTCAGAAATGGTAATTTTTTTATGTTTAAGTTTTTGACTGTAAATGACTATTGCATGTGAATTATCACTTTTGGAACTAAAATAAGTGTGTTTAGAGTCATTTTAATGCCTGAAATTGGTCGAAATAAAAGCTTCTAATAGAAAAAGTCTGGAAAAATTGCAATTTTGGTCACATTGAGGCTTTAAAAAGTAGTTATTCAACATGAGGCACAATCCAAATGATGTTTTGAATCAATTTTTATAAAGTCCAAAAAATCCATTTTCTGATGAAAAACGATGACCCGCGACCTGTCGAACTTTCTCCAGATGGTCAGAAATGATAATTTTTTAATGTTTAATTTTTTGACTGTAAATGACTATCGCATGTGAATTATCACTTTTGGAACTAAAATAAGTGTGTTTAGAGTTGTTTTAATGCCTGAAATTGGTCGAAGTGGAAGCTTCTAGTAGGAGAAAAAGTCTGTAAAAATTGCAATTTTGGTCACATTGAGGCTTTAAAAAGTAGTTATTCAACATGAGGCACAATCCAAATGACATTTTGAATCAATTTTTCTAAAGTCCAAAAAATCCATTTTCTGATGAAAAACGATGACCAGTGACCTGTCGAACTTTCTCCAGATGGTCAGAAATGGCAATTTTTTAATATTTAATTTTTTGACTGTAAATGACTATTGCATGTGAATTATCACTTTTGGAACTAAAATAAATGTGTTTAGAGTCATTTTAATGCCTGAAATTGGTCATAATAGAAGCTTCTGAGTAGGAGAAAAAGTCTGTAAAAATGGCAATTTTGGTCACATTGAGGCTTTAAAAAGTAGTAATTCAACATGAGGCACAATCCAAATGACATTTTGAATCAATTATTCTACATTCCAAAAAATCAATTTTCTGATGAAAAAGGATGACCCGTGACCTGTCGAACTTTCTCCAGATGGTCAGAAATGGTAATTTTTTAATGTTTTATTTTTTGACTGTAAATGACTATTGCATGTGAATTATCACTTTTGGAACTAAAATAAGTGTGTTTAGAGTCATTTTAATGCCTGAAATTGTTCGAAATAGAAGCTTCTAGTAGGAGAAAAAGTCTGCAAAAATGGCAATTTTGGTCACATTGAGGCTTTAAAAAGTAGTTATTCAACATGAGGCACAATCCAAATGATATTTTGAATCAATTTTTGTAAAGTCCAAAAAATCCATTTTCTGATGAAAAACGATGACCCGTGACCTGTCGAAATTTCTCCAGATGGTCAGAAATGGTAATTTTTTAATGTTTTATTTTTTGACTGTAAATGACTATTGTATGTGAATTATCACTTTTGGAACTAAAATAAGTGTGTTTAGAGTCATTTTAATGCCTGAAATTGTTCGAAATAGAAGCTTCTAGTAGGAGAAAAAGTCTGCAAAAATGGCAATTTTGGTCACATTGAGGCTTTAAAAAATAGTTATTCAACATGAGGCACAATCCAAATGACATTTTGAATCAATTTTTCTAATGTCCAAAAAATAAAATTTTCTAATGAAAAACGATGACCAGTGACCTGTCGAACTTTCTCCAGATGGTCAGAAATGGCAATTTTTTAATATTTAATTTTTTGACTGTAAATGACTATTGCATGTGAATTATCACTTTTGGAACTAAAATAAATGTGTTTAGAGTCATTTTAATGCCTGAAATTGGTCATAATAGAAGCTTCTGAGTAGGAGAAAAAGTCTGTAAAAATGGCAATTTTGGTCACATTGAGGCTTTAAAAAGTAGTAATTCAACATGAGGCACAATCCAAATTACATTTTGAATCAATTATTCTACATTCCAAAAAATCAATTTTCTGATGAAAAAGGATGACCCGTGACCTGTCGAACTTTCTCCAGATGGTCAGAAATGGTAATTTTTTTATGTTTAATTTTTTGACTGTAAATGACTATTGCATGTGAATTATCACTTTTGGAACTAAAATAAGTGTGTTTAGAGTCATTTTAATGCCTGAAATTGGTCGAAATAAAAGCTTCTAGTAGAAAAAGTCTGGAAAAATTGCAATTTTGGTCACATTGAGGCTTTAAAAAGTAGTTATTCAACATGAGGCACAATCCAAATGACATTTTGAATCAATTTTTCTAAAGTCCAAAAAATCCATTTTCTGATAAAAATGATAAACCGTGACCTGTCGAACTTTCTCCAGATGGTCAGAAAAGGGAATTTGTTAATGTTTAATTTTTTGACTGTAAATGACGATCGCATGTGAATTATCACTTTTGGAACTAAAATAAGTGTGTTTAGAGTTGTTTTAATGCCTGAAATTGGTCGAAATAGAGGCTTCTGAGTAGGAGAAAAAGTCTGTAAAAATGGCAATTTTGGTCACATTGAGGATTTAAAAAACAGTTATTAATAATGAGGCACAATCCAAATGACATTTTGGATAAATTTTTCTACAGTCCAAAAAATCTAATTTTCTGATGAAAAACGATGACCCGTGACCTGTCGAACTTTCTCCAGAAGGTCAGAAATGGTAATTTTTTACTGTTTAATTCTTTGACTGTAAATGACTATTCCATGTGAATTATCACTTTTGGAACTAAAATAAGTGTGTTTAGAATCATTTTAATGCCTGAAATTGGTCAAAATAGAAGCTTCTAGTAGGATAAAAAGTCTGTAAAAATGGCAATTTTGGTCACATTGAGGCTTTAAAAAGTAGTTATTCAACATGAGGCACAATCCAAATGATATTTTGAATCAATTTTTCTACATTCCAAAAAATCAATTTTCTGATGAAAACGATGATCTGTGACCTGGCGAACTTTCTCCAGATGGTCAGAAATGGCAATTTTTTAATGTTTAAGTTTTTTTACTGTAAATGACTATCGCATGTGAATGATCACTTTTGGAACTAAAATAAGTGTGTTTAGAGTTGTTTTAATGCCTGAAATTGGTCGAAATGGAAGCTTCTAGTAGGAGAAAAAGTCTGTAAAAATTGCAATTTTGGTCACATTGAGGCTTTAAAAAGTAGTTATTCAACATGAGGCACAATCCAAATGATATTTTGAATCAATTTTTCTACATTCCAAAAAATCAATTTTCTGATGAAAATGATGATCTGTGACCTGTCGAACTTTCTCCAGATGGTCAGAAATGATAATTTTTTAATGTTGAATTTTTTGACTGTAAATGACTATCGCATGTGAATGATCACTTTTGGAACTAAAATAAGTGTGTTTAGAGTTGTTTTAATGCCTGAAATTGGTCGAAATGGAAGCTTCTAGTAGGAGAAAAAGTCTGTAAAAATTGCAATTTTGGTCACATTGAGGCTTTAAAAAGTAGTTATTCAACATGAGGCACAATCCAAATGACATTTTGAATCAATTTTTCTAAAGTCCAAAAAATCAATTTTCTGATGAAAAAGGATGACCCGTGACCTGTCGAACTTTCTCCAGATGGTCAGAAATGGTAATTTTTGATGTTACTTTTTTGACTGTAAATGACTATTGCATGTGAAATATCACTTTCGGAACTAAAATAAGTGTGATTAGAGTCATTTTAATGCCTGAAATTAGTCATAATAGAAGCTTCTGAGAAGGAGAAAAAGTCTGTAAAAATGGCAATTTTGGTCACATTGAGACTTTACCAAATAGTTATTCAACATGAGGCACAATCCAAATGACATTTTGAATCAATTTTTCTACAGTCCAAAAAATACATTTTCTGATGAAAAATGATGATCCGTGACCTGTCGAACTTTCTTCAGATGGTCAGAAAGGGTAATTTTTTAATGTTTAATTTTTTGACTGTAAATGACTATTGCATGTGAAATATCACTTTCGGAACTAAAATAAGTGTGTTTAGAGTCATTTTAATGCCTGAAATTAGTCATACTAGAAGCTTCTGAGAAGGAGAAAAAGTCTGTAAAAATGGCAATTTTGGTCACATTGAGACTTTACAAAATAGTTATTCAACATGAGGCACAATCCAAATGACATTTTGAATCAATTTTTCTACAGTCCAAAAAATACATTTTCTGATGAAAAATGATGATCCGTGACCTGTCGAACTTTCTTCAGATGGTCAGAAAGGGTAATTTTTTAATGTTTAATTTTTTGACTGTAAATGACTATCGCGTGTGAATTATCACTTTTGGAACTAAAATAAATGTGTTTAGAGTCATTTTAATTACCTAAAATTGGTCATAATAGAAGCTTCTGAGTAGGAGAAAAAGTCTGTAAAAATGGCAATTTTGGTCACATTGAGGCTTTAAAAAGTAGTTATTCAACATGAGGCACAATTCAAATGATATTTTGAATCAATTTTTCTAGAGACCAAAAAATCAAATTTCTGATGAAAAACGATGACCCGTCGTGACCTGTTGAACTTTCTCCAGATGGTCAGAAATGGTTATTTTTTAATGTTTAATTTTTTGTCTGTAAATGACTATTGCATGTGAATTAGCACTTTTGGAACCAAAATAAGTGTGTTTAGAGTCATTTTAATGACTGAAATTGGTCATAATAGAAGCTTCTGAATAGGAGAAAAAGTCTGTAAAAATGGCAATTTTGGTCACCTTGAGGCTTTAAAAAATAGTTATTCAACATGAGGCACAATCCAAATGACATTTTGAATCAATTTTTCTACAGTCCAAAAAATAAAATTTTCTGATGAAAAACGATGATCCTTGACCTGTCGAACTTTCTCCAGATGGTCAGAAATGATAATTTTTTAATGTTTAATTTTTTGACTGTAAATGACTATCGCATGTGAATGATCACTTTTGGAACTAAAATAAGTGTGTTTAGAGTTGTTTTAATGCCTGAAATTGGTCGAAATGGAAGCTTCTAGTAGGAGAAAAAGTCTGTAAAAATTGCAATTTTGGTCACATTGAGGCTTTAAAAAGTAGTTATTCAACATGAGGCACAATCGAAATGACATTTTGAATCAATTTTTCTAAAGTCCAAAAAATCCATTTTCTGATGAAAAAGGATGACCCGTGACCTGTCGAACTTTCTCCAGATGGTCAGAAATGGTAATTTTTTTATGTTACTTTTTTGACTGTAAATGACTATTGCATGTGAATTATCACTTTTGGAACTAAAATAGGTGTGTTTAGAGTTGTTTTAATGCCTGAAATTGGTCGAAATAGAAGCTTCTAGTAGAAAAAGTCTGGAAAAATTGCAATTTTGGTCACATTGAGGCTTTAAAAAGTAGTTATTCAACATGAGGCACTATCCAAATGACATTTTAAATCAATTTTTCTAAAGTCCAAAAAATCCATTTTCTGATAAAAACGATAATCCGTGACCTGTCGAACTTTCTCCAGATGGTCAGAAAAGGGAATTTTTTAATGTTTAGTTTTTTGACTGTAAATGACTATTGCATGTGAATTATCACTTTTGGAATGAAAATAAGTGTGTTTAGAGTCATTTTAATGCCTGAAATTGGTCATAATAGAAGCTTCTGAGTAGGAGAAAAAGTCTGTAAAAATGGCAATTTTGGTCACATTGAGGCTTTAAAAATAGTTATTGAACATGAGGCACAATCCAAATGACATTTTGAATCAATTTTTCTACAGTCCAAAAAATCTGATTTTCTGATAAAAACGATAATCCGTGACCTGTCGAACTTTCTCCAGATGGTCAGAAAAGGGAATTTTTTAATGTTTAGTTTTTTGACTGTAAATGACTATTGCATGTGAATTATCACTTTTGGAATGAAAATAAGTGTGTTTAGAGTCATTTTAATGCCTGAAATTGGTCATAATAGAAGCTTCTGAGTAGGAGAAAAAGTCTGTAAAAATGGCAATTTTGGTCACATTGAGGATTTAAAAAACAGTTATTAATAATGAGGCACAATCCAAATGACATTTTGGATAAATTTTTCTACAGTCCAAAAAATCTAATTTTCTGATGAAAAACGATGACCCGTGACCTGTCGAACTTTCTCCAGAAGGTCAGAAATGGTAATTTTTTAATGTTTAATTCTTTGACTGTAAATGACTATTCCATGTGAATTATCACTTTTGGAACTAAAATAAGTGTGTTTAGAATCATTTTAATGCCTGAAATTGGTCAAAATAGAAGCTTCTAGTAGGATAAAAAGTCTGTAAAAATGGCAATTTTGGTCACATTGAGGCTTTAAAAAGTAGTTATTCAACATGAGGCACAATCCAAATGATATTTTGAATCAATTTTTCTACATTCCAAAAAATCAATTTTCTGATGAAAACGATGATCTGTGACCTGTCGAACTTTCTCCAGATGGTCAGAAATGATAATTTTTTAATGTTGAATTTTTTGACTGTAAATGACTATCGCATGTGAATGATCACTTTTGGAACTAAAATAAGTGTGTTTAGAGTTGTTTTAATGCCTGAAATTGGTCGAAATGGAAGCTTCTAGTAGGAGAAAAAGTCTGTAAAAATTGCAATTTTGGTCACATTGAGGCTTTAAAAAGTAGTTATTCAACATGAGGCACAATCCAAATGACATTTTGAATCAATTTTTCTAAATTCCAAAAAATCAATTTTCTGATGAAAAAGGATGACCCGTGACCTGTCGAACTTTCTCCAGATGGTCAGAAATGGTAATTTTTGATGTTACTTTTTTGACTGTAAATGACTATTGCATGTGAAATATCACTTTCGGAACTAAAATAAGTGTGATTAGAGTCATTTTAATGCCTGAAATTAGTCATAATAGAAGCTTCTGAGAAGGAGAAAAAGTCTGTAAAAATGGCAATTTTGGTCACATTGAGACTTTACAAAATAGTTATTCAACATGAGGCACAATCCAAATGACATTTTGAATCAATTTTTCTACAGTCCAAAAAATACATTTTCTGATGAAAAATGATGATCCGTGACCTGTCGAACTTTCTTCAGATGGTCAGAAAGGGTAATTTTTTAATGTTTAATTTTTTGACTGTAAATGACTATTGCATGTGAAATATCACTTTCGGAACTAAAATAAGTGTGTTTAGAGTCATTTTAATGCCTGAAATTAGTCATACTAGAAGCTTCTGAGAAGGAGAAAAAGTCTGTAAAAATGGCAATTTTGGTCACATTGAGACTTTACAAAATAGTTATTCAACATGAGGCACAATCCAAATGACATTTTGAATCAATTTTTCTACAGTCCAAAAAATACATTTTCTGATGAAAAATGATGATCCGTGACCTGTCGAACTTTCTTCAGATGGTCAGAAAGGGTAATTTTTTAATGTTTAATTTTTTGACTGTAAATGACTATTGCATGTGAAATATCACTTTCGGAACTAAAATAAGTGTGTTTAGAGTCATTTTAATGCCTGAAATTAGTCATACTAGAAGCTTCTGAGAAGGAGAAAAAGTCTGTAAAAATGGCAATTTTGGTCACATTGAGACTTTACAAAATAGTTATTCAACATGAGGCACAATCCAAATGACATTTTGAATCAATTTTTCTACAGTCCAAAAAATACATTTTCTGATGAAAAATGATGATCCGTGACCTGTCGAACTTTCTTCAGATGGTCAGAAAGGGTAATTTTTTAATGTTTAATTTTTTGACTGTAAATGACTATCGCGTGTGAATTATCACTTTTGGAACTAAAATAAATGTGTTTAGAGTCATTTTAATTACCTAAAATTGGTCATAATAGAAGCTTCTGAGTAGGAGAAAAAGTCTGTAAAAATGGCAATTTTGGTCACATTGAGGCTTTAAAAAGTAGTTATTCAACATGAGGCACAATCCAAATGACATTTTGAATAAATTTTTCTACAGTCCAAAAAATAAAATTTTCTGATGAAAAACGATGATCCTTGACCTGTCGAACTTTCTCCAGATGGTCAGAAATGATAATTTTTTAATGTTTAATTTTTTGACTGTAAATGACTATCACATGTGAATGATCACTTTTGGAACTAAAATAAGTGTGTTTAGAGTTGTTTTAATGCCTGAAATTGGTCGAAATGGAAGCTTCTAGTAGGAGAAAAAGTCTGTAAAAATTGCAATTTTGGTCACATTGAGGCTTTAAAAAGTAGTCATTCAACATGAGGCACAATCAAAATGACATTTTGAATCAATTTTTCTAAAGTCCAAAAAATCCATTTTCTGATGAAAAAGGATGACCCGTGACCTGTCGAACTTTCTCCAGATGGTCAGAAATGGTAATTTTTTTATGTTACTTTTTTGACTGTAAATGACTATTGCATGTGAATTATCACTTTTGGAACTAAAATAGGTGTGTTTAGAGTTGTTTTAATGCCTGAAATTGGTCGAAATAGAAGCTTCTAGTAGAAAAAGTCTGGAAAAATTGCAATTTTGGTCACATTGAGGCTTTAAAAAGTAGTTATTCAACATGAGGCACTATCCAAATGACATTTTAAATCAATTTTTCTAAAGTCCAAAAAATCCATTTTCTGATAAAAACGATAATCCGTGACCTGTCGAACTTTCTCCAGATGGTCAGAAAAGGGAATTTTTTAATGTTTAGTTTTTTGACTGTAAATGACTATCGCATGTGAATGATCACTTTTGGAACTAAAATAAGTGTGTTTAGAGTTGTTTTAATGCCTGAAATTGGTCGAAATGGAAGCTTCTAGTAGGAGAAAAAGTCTGTAAAAATTGCAATTTTGGTCACATTGAGGCTTTAAAAAGTAGTTATTCAACATGAGGCACAATCCAAATGATATTTTGAATCAATTTTTCTACATTCCAAAAAATCAATTTTCTGATGAAAACGATGATCTGTGACCTGTCGAACTTTCTCCAGATGGTCAGAAATGATAATTTTTTAATGTTGAATTTTTTGACTGTAAATGACTATCGCATGTGAATGATCACTTTTGGAACTAAAATAAGTGTGTTTAGAGTTGTTTTAATGCCTGAAATTGGTCGAAATGGAAGCTTCTAGTAGGAGAAAAAGTCTGTAAAAATTGCAATTTTGGTCACATTGAGGCTTTAAAAAGTAGTTATTCAACATGAGGCACAATCCAAATGACATTTTGAATCAATTTTTCTAAATTCCAAAAAATCAATTTTCTGATGAAAAAGGATGACCCGTGACCTGTCGAACTTTCTCCAGATGGTCAGAAATGGTAATTTTTGATGTTACTTTTTTGACTGTAAATGACTATTGCATGTGAAATATCACTTTCGGAACTAAAATAAGTGTGATTAGAGTCATTTTAATGCCTGAAATTAGTCATAATAGAAGCTTCTGAGAAGGAGAAAAAGTCTGTAAAAATGGCAATTTTGGTCACATTGAGACTTTACAAAATAGTTATTCAACATGAGGCACAATCCAAATGACATTTTGAATCAATTTTTCTACAGTCCAAAAAATACATTTTCTGATGAAAAATGATGATCCGTGACCTGTCGAACTTTCTTCAGATGGTCAGAAAGGGTAATTTTTTAATGTTTAATTTTTTGACTGTAAATGACTATTGCATGTGAAATATCACTTTCGGAACTAAAATAAGTGTGTTTAGAGTCATTTTAATGCCTGAAATTAGTCATACTAGAAGCTTCTGAGAAGGAGAAAAAGTCTGTAAAAATGGCAATTTTGGTCACATTGAGACTTTACAAAATAGTTATTCAACATGAGGCACAATCCAAATGACATTTTGAATCAATTTTTCTATAGTCCAAAAAATACATTTTCTGATGAAAAATGATGATCCGTGACCTGTCGAACTTTCTTCAGATGGTCAGAAAGGGTAATTTTTTAATGTTTAATTTTTTGACTGTAAATGACTATTGCATGTGAAATATCACTTTCGGAACTAAAATAAGTGTGTTTAGAGTCATTTTAATGCCTGAAATTAGTCATACTAGAAGCTTCTGAGAAGGAGAAAAAGTCTGTAAAAATGGCAATTTTGGTCACATTGAGACTTTACAAAATAGTTATTCAACATGAGGCACAATCCAAATGACATTTTGAATCAATTTTTCTACAGTCCAAAAAATACATTTTCTGATGAAAAATGATGATCCGTGACCTGTCGAACTTTCTTCAGATGGTCAGAAAGGGTAATTTTTTAATGTTTAATTTTTTGACTGTAAATGACTATCGCGTGTGAATTATCACTTTTGGAACTAAAATAAATGTGTTTAGAGTCATTTTAATTACCTAAAATTGGTCATAATAGAAGCTTCTGAGTAGCAGAAAAAGTCTGTAAAAATGGCAATTTTGGTCACATTGAGGCTTTAAAAAGTAGTTATTCAACATGAGGCACAATTCAAATGATATTTTGAATCAATTTTTCTAGAGACCAAAAAATCAAATTTCTGATGAAAAACGATGACCCGTCGTGACCTGTTGAACTTTCTCCAGATGGTCAGAAATGGTAATTTTTTAATGTTTAATTTTTTGTCTGTAAATGACTATTGCATGTGAATTAGCACTTTTGGAACCAAAATAAGTGTGTTTAGAGTCATTTTAATGACTGAAATTGGTCATAATAGAAGCTTCTGAATAGGAGAAAAAGTCTGTAAAAATGGCAATTTTGGTCACCTTGAGGCTTTAAAAAATAGTTATTCAACATGAGGCACAATCCAAATGACATTTTGAATCAATTTTTCTACAGTCCAAAAAATAAAATTTTCTGATGAAAAACGATGATCCTTGACCTGTCGAACTTTCTCCAGATGGTCAGAAATGATAATTTTTTAATGTTTAATTTTTTGACTGTAAATGACTATCGCATGTGAATGATCACTTTTGGAACTAAAATAAGTGTGTTTAGAGTTGTTTTAATGCCTGAAATTGGTCGAAATGGAAGCTTCTAGTAGGAGAAAAAGTCTGTAAAAATTGCAATTTTGGTCACATTGAGGCTTTAAAAAGTAGTTATTCAACATGAGGCACAATCGAAATGACATTTTGAATCAATTTTTCTAAAGTCCAAAAAATCCATTTTCTGATGAAAAAGGATGACCCGTGACCTGTCGAACTTTCTCCAGATGGTCAGAAATGGTAATTTGTTTATGTTACTTTTTTGACTGTAAATGACTATTGCATGTGAATTATCACTTTTGGAACTAAAATAGGTGTGTTTAGAGTTGTTTTAATGCCTGAAATTGGTCGAAATAGAAGCTTCTAGTAGAAAAAGTCTGGAAAAATTGCAATTTTGGTCACATTGAGGCTTTAAAAAGTAGTTATTCAACATGAGGCACTATCCAAATGACATTTTAAATCAATTTTTCTAAAGTCCAAAAAATCCATTTTCTGATAAAAACGATAATCCGTGACCTGTCGAACTTTCTCCAGATGGTCAGAAAAGGGAATTTTTTAATGTTTAGTTTTTTGACTGTAAATGACTATTGCATGTGAATTATCACTTTTGGAATGAAAATAAGTGTGTTTAGAGTCATTTTAATGCCTGAAATTGGTCATAATAGAAGCTTCTGAGTAGGAGAAAAAGTCTGTAAAAATGGCAATTTTGGTCACATTGAGGCTTTAAAAATAGTTATTGAACATGAGGCACAATCCAAATGACATTTTGAATCAATTTTTCTACAGTCCAAAAAATCTGATTTTCTGATAAAAACGATAATCCGTGACCTGTCGAACTTTCTCCAGATGGTCAGAAAAGGGAATTTTTTAATGTTTAGTTTTTTGACTGTAAATGACTATTGCATGTGAATTATCACTTTTGGAATGAAAATAAGTGTGTTTAGAGTCATTTTAATGCCTGAAATTGGTCATAATAGAAGCTTCTGAGTAGGAGAAAAAGTCTGTAAAAATGGCAATTTTGGTCACATTGAGGATTTAAAAAACAGTTATTAATAATGAGGCACAATCCAAATGACATTTTGGATAAATTTTTCTACAGTCCAAAAAATCTAATTTTCTGATGAAAAACGATGACCCGTGACCTGTCGAACTTTCTCCAGAAGGTCAGAAATGGTAATTTTTTAATGTTTAATTCTTTGACTGTAAATGACTATTCCATGTGAATTATCACTTTTGGAACTAAAATAAGTGTGTTTAGAATCATTTTAATGCCTGAAATTGGTCAAAATAGAAGCTTCTAGTAGGATAAAAAGTCTGTAAAAATGGCAATTTTGGTCACATTGAGGCTTTAAAAAGTAGTTATTCAACATGAGGCACAATCCAAATGATATTTTGAATCAATTTTTCTACATTCCAAAAAATCAATTTTCTGATGAAAACGATGATCTGTGACCTGGCGAACTTTCTCCAGATGGTCAGAAATGGCAATTTTTTAATGTTTAAGTTTTTTGACTGTAAATGACTATCGCATGTGAATGATCACTTTTGGAACTAAAATAAGTGTGTTTAGAGTTGTTTTAATGCCTGAAATTGGTCGAAATGGAAGCTTCTAGTAGGAGAAAAAGTCTGTAAAAATTGCAATTTTGGTCACATTGAGGCTTTAAAAAGTAGTTATTCAACATGAGGCACAATCAAAATGACATTTTGAATCAATTTTTCTAAAGTCCAAAAAATCCATTTTCTGATGAAAAAGGATGACCCGTGACCTGTCGAACTTTCTCCAGATGGTCAGAAATGGTAATTTTTTTATGTTACTTTTTTGACTGTAAATGACTATTGCATGTGAATTATCACTTTTGGAACTAAAATAGGTGTGTTTAGAGTTGTTTTAATGCCTGAAATTGGTCGAAATAGAAGCTTCTAGTAGAAAAAGTCTGGAAAAATTGCAATTTTGGTCACATTGAGGCTTTAAAAAGTAGTTATTCAACATGAGGCACTATCCAAATGACATTTTAAATCAATTTTTCTAAAGTCCAAAAAATCCATTTTCTGATAAAAACGATAATCCGTGACCTGTCGAACTTTCTCCAGATGGTCAGAAAAGGGAATTTTTTAATGTTTAGTTTTTTGACTGTAAATGACTATCGCATGTGAATGATCACTTTTGGAACTAAAATAAGTGTGTTTAGAGTTGTTTTAATGCCTGAAATTGGTCGAAATGGAAGCTTCTAGTAGGAGAAAAAGTCTGTAAAAATTGCAATTTTGGTCACATTGAGGCTTTAAAAAGTAGTTATTCAACATGAGGCACAATCCAAATGATATTTTGAATCAATTTTTCTACATTCCAAAAAATCAATTTTCTGATGAAAACGATGATCTGTGACCTGTCGAACTTTCTCCAGATGGTCAGAAATGATAATTTTTTAATGTTGAATTTTTTGACTGTAAATGACTATCGCATGTGAATGATCACTTTTGGAACTAAAATAAGTGTGTTTAGAGTTGTTTTAATGCCTGAAATTGGTCGAAATGGAAGCTTCTAGTAGGAGAAAAAGTCTGTAAAAATTGCAATTTTGGTCACATTGAGGCTTTAAAAAGTAGTTATTCAACATGAGGCACAATCCAAATGACATTTTGAATCAATTTTTCTAAATTCCAAAAAATCAATTTTCTGATGAAAAAGGATGACCCGTGACCTGTTGAACTTTCTCCAGATGGTCAGAAATGGTAATTTTTGATGTTACTTTTTTGACTGTAAATGACTATTGCATGTGAAATATCACTTTCGGAACTAAAATAAGTGTGATTAGAGTCATTTTAATGCCTGAAATTAGTCATAATAGAAGCTTCTGAGAAGGAGAAAAAGTCTGTAAAAATGGCAATTTTGGTCACATTGAGACTTTACAAAATAGTTATTCAACATGAGGCACAATCCAAATGACATTTTGAATCAATTTTTCTACAGTCCAAAAAATACATTTTCTGATGAAAAATGATGATCCGTGACCTGTCGAACTTTCTTCAGATGGTCAGAAAGGGTAATTTTTTAATGTTTAATTTTTTGACTGTAAATGACTATTGCATGTGAAATATCACTTTCGGAACTAAAATAAGTGTGTTTAGAGTCATTTTAATGCCTGAAATTAGTCATACTAGAAGCTTCTGAGAAGGAGAAAAAGTCTGTAAAAATGGCAATTTTGGTCACATTGAGACTTTACAAAATAGTTATTCAACATGAGGCACAATCCAAATGACATTTTGAATCAATTTTTCTACAGTCCAAAAAATACATTTTCTGATGAAAAATGATGATCCGTGACCTGTCGAACTTTCTTCAGATGGTCAGAAAGGGTAATTTTTTAATGTTTAATTTTTTGACTGTAAATGACTATTGCATGTGAAATATCACTTTCGGAACTAAAATAAGTGTGTTTAGAGTCATTTTAATGCCTGAAATTAGTCATACTAGAAGCTTCTGAGAAGGAGAAAAAGTCTGTAAAAATGGCAATTTTGGTCACATTGAGACTTTACAAAATAGTTATTCAACATGAGGCACAATCCAAATGACATTTTGAATCAATTTTTCTACAGTCCAAAAAATACATTTTCTGATGAAAAATGATGATCCGTGACCTGTCGAACTTTCTTCAGATGGTCAGAAAGGGTAATTTTTTAATGTTTAATTTTTTGACTGTAAATGACTATCGCGTGTGAATTATCACTTTTGGAACTAAAATAAATGTGTTTAGAGTCATTTTAATTACCTAAAATTGGTCATAATAGAAGCTTCTGAGTAGCAGAAAAAGTCTGTAAAAATGGCAATTTTGGTCACATTGAGGCTTTAAAAAGTAGTTATTCAACATGAGGCACAATTCAAATGATATTTTGAATCAATTTTTCTAGAGACCAAAAAATCAAATTTCTGATGAAAAACGATGACCCGTCGTGACCTGTTGAACTTTCTCCAGATGGTCAGAAATGGTAATTTTTTAATGTTTAATTTTTTGTCTGTAAATGACTATTGCATGTGAATTAGCACTTTTGGAACCAAAATAAGTGTGTTTAGAGTCATTTTAATGACTGAAATTGGTCATAATAGAAGCTTCTGAATAGGAGAAAAAGTCTGTAAAAATGGCAATTTTGGTCACCTTGAGGCTTTAAAAAATAGTTATTCAACATGAGGCACAATCCAAATGACATTTTGAATCAATTTTTCTACAGTCCAAAAAATAAAATTTTCTGATGAAAAACGATGATCCTTGACCTGTCGAACTTTCTCCAGATGGTCAGAAATGATAATTTTTTAATGTTTAATTTTTTGACTGTAAATGACTATCGCATGTGAATGATCACTTTTGGAACTAAAATAAGTGTGTTTAGAGTTGTTTTAATGCCTGAAATTGGTCGAAATGGAAGCTTCTAGTAGGAGAAAAAGTCTGTAAAAATTGCAATTTTGGTCACATTGAGGCTTTAAAAAGTAGTTATTCAACATGAGGCACAATCGAAATGACATTTTGAATCAATTTTTCTAAAGTCCAAAAAATCCATTTTCTGATGAAAAAGGATGACCCGTGACCTGTCGAACTTTCTCCAGATGGTCAGAAATGGTAATTTGTTTATGTTACTTTTTTGACTGTAAATGACTATTGCATGTGAATTATCACTTTTGGAACTAAAATAGGTGTGTTTAGAGTTGTTTTAATGCCTGAAATTGGTCGAAATAGAAGCTTCTAGTAGAAAAAGTCTGGAAAAATTGCAATTTTGGTCACATTGAGGCTTTAAAAAGTAGTTATTCAACATGAGGCACTATCCAAATGACATTTTAAATCAATTTTTCTAAAGTCCAAAAAATCCATTTTCTGATAAAAACGATAATCCGTGACCTGTCGAACTTTCTCCAGATGGTCAGAAAAGGGAATTTTTTAATGTTTAGTTTTTTGACTGTAAATGACTATTGCATGTGAATTATCACTTTTGGAATGAAAATAAGTGTGTTTAGAGTCATTTTAATGCCTGAAATTGGTCATAATAGAAGCTTCTGAGTAGGAGAAAAAGTCTGTAAAAATGGCAATTTTGGTCACATTGAGGCTTTAAAAATAGTTATTGAACATGAGGCACAATCCAAATGACATTTTGAATCAATTTTTCTACAGTCCAAAAAATCTGATTTTCTGATAAAAACGATAATCCGTGACCTGTCGAACTTTCTCCAGATGGTCAGAAAAGGGAATTTTTTAATGTTTAGTTTTTTGACTGTAAATGACTATTGCATGTGAATTATCACTTTTGGAATGAAAATAAGTGTGTTTAGAGTCATTTTAATGCCTGAAATTGGTCATAATAGAAGCTTCTGAGTAGGAGAAAAAGTCTGTAAAAATGGCAATTTTGGTCACATTGAGGATTTAAAAAACAGTTATTAATAATGAGGCACAATCCAAATGACATTTTGGATAAA
This sequence comes from Triturus cristatus, assembly GCF_964204655.1. NCBI lineage: Eukaryota > Metazoa > Chordata > Amphibia > Caudata > Salamandridae > Triturus > Triturus cristatus. The sequence goes on from NC_140588.1 coordinate 137,627,566, forward strand.
TTTTTCTACAGTCCAAAAAATCTAATTTTCTGATGAAAAACGATGACCCGTGACCTGTCGAACTTTCTCCAGAAGGTCAGAAATGGTAATTTTTTAATGTTTAATTCTTTGACTGTAAATGACTATTCCATGTGAATTATCACTTTTGGAACTAAAATAAGTGTGTTTAGAATCATTTTAATGCCTGAAATTGGTCAAAATAGAAGCTTCTAGTAGGATAAAAAGTCTGTAAAAATGGCAATTTTGGTCACATTGAGGCTTTAAAAAGTAGTTATTCAACATGAGGCACAATCCAAATGATATTTTGAATCAATTTTTCTACATTCCAAAAAATCAATTTTCTGATGAAAACGATGATCTGTGACCTGGCGAACTTTCTCCAGATGGTCAGAAATGGCAATTTTTTAATGTTTAAGTTTTTTGACTGTAAATGACTATCGCATGTGAATGATCACTTTTGGAACTAAAATAAGTGTGTTTAGAGTTGTTTTAATGCCTGAAATTGGTCGAAATGGAAGCTTCTAGTAGGAGAAAAAGTCTGTAAAAATTGCAATTTTGGTCACATTGAGGCTTTAAAAAGTAGTTATTCAACATGAGGCACAATCCAAATGATATTTTGAATCAATTTTTCTACATTCCAAAAAATCAATTTTCTGATGAAAACGATGATCTGTGACCTGTCGAACTTTCTCCAGATGGTCAGAAATGATAATTTTTTAATGTTGAATTTTTTGACTGTAAATGACTATCGCATGTGAATGATCACTTTTGGAACTAAAATAAGTGTGTTTAGAGTTGTTTTAATGCCTGAAATTGGTCGAAATGGAAGCTTCTAGTAGGAGAAAAAGTCTGTAAAAATTGCAATTTTGGTCACATTGAGGCTTTAAAAAGTAGTTATTCAACATGAGGCACAATCCAAATGACATTTTGAATCAATTTTTCTAAAGTCCAAAAAATCAATTTTCCGATGAAAAAGGATGACCCGTGACCTGTCGAACTTTCTCCAGATGGTCAGAAATGGTAATTTTTGATGTTACTTTTTTGACTGTAAATGACTATTGCATGTGAAATATCACTTTCGGAACTAAAATAAGTGTGATTAGAGTCATTTTAATGCCTGAAATTAGTCATAATAGAAGCTTCTGAGAAGGAGAAAAAGTCTGTAAAAATGGCAATTTTGGTCACATTGAGACTTTACAAAATAGTTATTCAACATGAGGCACAATCCAAATGACATTTTGAATCAATTTTTCTACAGTCCAAAAAATACATTTTCTGATGAAAAATGATGATCCGTGACCTGTCGAACTTTCTTCAGATGGTCAGAAAGGGTAATTTTTTAATGTTTAATTTTTTGACTGTAAATGACTATTGCATGTGAAATATCACTTTCGGAACTAAAATAAGTGTGTTTAGAGTCATTTTAATGCCTGAAATTAGTCATACTAGAAGCTTCTGAGAAGGAGAAAAAGTCTGTAAAAATGGCAATTTTGGTCACATTGAGACTTTGCAAAATAGTTATTCAACATGAGGCACAATCCAAATGACATTTTGAATCAATTTTTCTACAGTCCAAAAAATACATTTTCTGATGAAAAATGATGATCCGTGACCTGTCGAACTTTCTTCAGATGGTCAGAAAGGGTAATTTTTTAATGTTTAATTTTTTGACTGTAAATGACTATCGCGTGTGAATTATCACTTTTGGAACTAAAATAAATGTGTTTAGAGTCATTTTAATTACCTAAAATTGGTCATAATAGAAGCTTCTGAGTAGGAGAAAAAGTCTGTAAAAATGGCAATTTTGGTCACATTGAGGCTTTAAAAAGTAGTTATTCAACATGAGGCACAATTCAAATGATATTTTGAATCAATTTTTCTAGAGACCAAAAAATCAAATTTCTGATGAAAAACGATGACCCGTCGTGACCTGTTGAACTTTCTCCAGATGGTCAGAAATGGTAATTTTTTAATGTTTAATTTTTTGTCTGTAAATGACTATTGCATGTGAATTAGCACTTTTGGAACCAAAATAAGTGTGTTTAGAGTCATTTTAATGACTGAAATTAGTCATAATAGAAGCTTCTGAATAGGAGAAAAAGTCTGTAAAAATGGCAATTTTGGTCACCTTGAGGCTTTAAAAAATAGTTATTCAACATGAGGCACAATCCAAATGACATTTTGAATCAATTTTTCTACAGTCCAAAAAATAAAATTTTCTGATGAAAAACGATGATCCTTGACCTGTCGAACTTTCTCCAGATGGTCAGAAATGATAATTTTTTAATGTTTAATTTTTTGACTGTAAATGACTATCGCATGTGAATGATCACTTTTGGAACTAAAATAAGTGTGTTTAGAGTTGTTTTAATGCCTGAAATTGGTCGAAATGGAAGCTTCTAGTAGGAGAAAAAGTCTGTAAAAATTGCAATTTTGGTCACATTGAGGCTTTAAAAAGTAGTTATTCAACATGAGGCACAATCAAAATGACATTTTGAATCAATTTTTCTAAAGTCCAAAAAATCCATTTTCTGATGAAAAAGGATGACCCGTGACCTGTCGAACTTTCTCCAGATGGTCAGAAATGGTAATTTTTTTATGTTACTTTTTTGACTGTAAATGACTATTGCATGTGAATTATCACTTTTGGAACTAAAATAGGTGTGTTTAGAGCTGTTTTAATGCCTGAAATTGGTCGAAATAGAAGCTTCTAGTAGAAAAAGTCTGGAAAAATTGCAATTTTGGTCACATTGAGGCTTTAAAAAGTAGTTATTCAACATGAGGCACTATCCAAATGACATTTTAAATCAATTTTTCTAAAGTCCAAAAAATCCATTTTCTGATAAAAACGATAATCCGTGACCTGTCGAACTTTCTCCAGATGGTCAGAAAAGGGAATTTTTTAATGTTTAGTTTTTTGACTGTAAATGACTATTGCATGTGAATTATCACTTTTGGAATGAAAATAAGTGTGTTTAGAGTCATTTTAATGCCTGAAATTGGTCATAATAGAAGCTTCTGAGTAGGAGAAAAAGTCTGTAAAAATGGCAATTTTGGTCACATTGAGGCTTTAAAAATAGTTATTGAACATGAGGCACAATCCAAATGACATTTTGAATCAATTTTTCTACAGTCCAAAAAATCTGATTTTCTGATGAAAAACGATGATCCGTGACCTGTCGAACTTTCTTAATTTTTTAATGTTTAATTTTTTAACTGTAAATGACTATTTCATGTGAATTATCACTTTTGGAACTAAAATAAGTGTGTTTAGAGTCATTTTAATGCCTGAAATTGGTCATAATAGAAGCTTCTGAGTAGGAGAAAAAGTCTGTAAAAATGGCAATTTTGGTCACACTGAGGCTTTAAAAAATAGTTATTCAACATGAGGCACAATCCAAATGACATTTTGAATCAATTTTTCTAAAGTCCAAAAAATAAATTTTCTGATGAAAAACGATGACTCGTGACCTGTCGAACTTTCTCCAGATGATCAGAAATTGTAATTTTTTAATGTTTATTTTTTTGACTGTAAATGACTATTGCATGTGAAATATCACTTTTGCACCTAAAATAAGTGTGTTTAGAGTCATTTTAATGGCTGAAATTTGTCTAAATAGAAGCTTCTAGTAGGAAAAAAAGCCTGTAAAAATTGTAATTTTGGTCACATTGAGGCTTTAAAAAGTAGGTATTCAACATGAGGCACAATCCAAATGACATTTTGAATCAGTTTTTCTAGAGACCAAAAAATCAAATTTCTGATGAAAAACGATGACCTGTCGAACTTTCTCCAGAAGGTCAGAAATGGTAATTTTTTAATGTTTAATTCTTTGACTGTAAATGACTATTACATGTGAATTATCACTTTTGGAACTAAAATAAGTGTGTTGAGAGTCATTTTAATGCCTGAAATTGGTCAAAATAGAAGCTTCTAGTAGGAGAAAAAGTCTGTAAAAATGGCAATTTTGGTCACATTGAGGCTTTAAAAAGTAGTTATTCAACATGAGGCACAATCCAAATGATATTTTGAATCAATTTTTCTACATTCCAAAAAATCAATTTTCTGATGAAAAACAATGACCCGCGACCTGTCAAACTTTCTCCAGATGGTCAGAAATTGAATTTTTTTAATGTTTAACGCGTACCCCTATGTCACTCCAACAATGGCTGTACGGCCCGTACCCACGCTCTTCAGGCCTGGGTACAGTGCGGACCCCCAATGGGGTGCCGTAGGGGTACGCACCGTACCCAGGCCTTCAGAGCGTGGGTACGGGTCGTACCACGCGTACCCCTACATCACCCCAACAATGCTGGTACGGCCCATACCCAGGCCTTTAGAACGTGGGTACGGGCCGTACCGCCATTGTTGGAGTGACGTAGGGGTACGCGTGGTATGACCCGTACCCACGCTCTGAAGGCCTGGGTACGATGCGGACCCCTACGGCACCCCAACAATGGTGGAATGCACCGTACCCACATTCCAAAGGCATGGGTACGGGCCATACCCAGTCCTGCAGATCGTGGGTACGGGAATGTACGGAGCGTACCCCCACCCGTGTATGTATGGAGCATACCCCCACCCGTGTATGAATGGAGCGTACCCACACCCCACCAGTGTATGTACGGAGCGTACCCCCACCCGTGTATGAATGGAGCGTACCCACACCCCACCAGTGTATGTACGGAGCGTACCCCCACCCGTGTATGAATGGAGCGTACCCACACCCCACCTGTGTATGTACAGAGCGTCCCCCCACAAGTGTATATCCCGAGCGTACATGGCCAGACATAGGAGGGGTGGGTGCAGAGTCCTCCCAGCAGTGCCCAGACACAGGAGGGGTGGGTGCAGAGTCCTCCCAGCAGTGCCCAGACACAGGAGGGGTGGGTGCAGAGTCCTCCCAGCAGTGCTCAGACATAGGAGGGGTGGATGCCTATCACTCCCAGCAGTGCCCAGACATAGGAGGGGTGGGTGCATATCACTCCCAGCAGTGCCCAGACATAGGAGGGGTGGGTGCCTGTCACTCCCAGCAGTGCCCAGACACAGGAGGGGTGGGTGCAGAGCCCTCCCAGCAGTGCCCAGACACAGGAGGGGTGGGTGCAGAGTCCTCCCAGCAGTGCCCAGACATAGGAGGGTGGGTGCCTATCACTCCCAGCAGTGCCCAGACATAGGCGGAGTGGGTGCAGAGTCCTCCCAGCAGTGCCCAGACATAGGAGGGGTGGGTGCCTATCACTCCCAGCAGTGCCTAGACATTGGAGGGGTGGGTGCCTATCACTCCCAGCAGTGCCCAGACACAGGAGGGATGGGTGCAGAGTCCTCCCAGCAGTGCCCAGACACAGGAGGGGTGGGTGCAAAGTCCTCCCAGCAGTGCCCAGACATAGGAGGGGTGGGTGCAGAGTCCTCCCAGCAGTGCCCAGACACAGGAGGGGTGGGTGCAGAGTCCTCCCAGCAGTGCCCAGACACAGGAGGGGTGGGCGCAGAGTCCTCCCAGCAGTGCCCAGACACAGGAGGGGTGGGCGCAGAGTCCTCCCAGCAGTGCCCAGACACAGGAGGGGTGGGTGCAGAGTCCTCCCAGCAGTGCCCAGACACAGGAGGGGTGGGTGCAGAGTCCTCCCAGCAGTGCCCAGACATAGGAGGGGTGGGTGCCTATCACTCCCAGCAGTGCCCAGACACAGGAGGGGTGGGTGCAGAGTCCTCCCAGCAGTGCCCAGACACAGGAGGGGTGGGTGCAGAGTCCTCCCAGCAGTGCCCAGACATAGGAGGGTGGGTGCCTATCACTCCCAGCAGTGCCCAGACATAGGAGGGGTGGGTGCAGAGTCCTCCCAGCAGTGCCCAGACACAGGAGGGGTGGGTGCAGAGTCCTCCCAGCAGTGCCCAGACATAGGAGGGGTGGGTGCCTATCACTCCCAGCAGTGCCCAGACACAGGAGGGGTGGGTGCAGAGTCCTCCCAGCAGTGCCCAGACACAGGAGGGGTGGGTGCAGAGTCCTCCCAGCAGTGCCCAGACATAGGAGGGTGGGTGCCTATCACTCCCAGCAGTGCCCAGACATAGGAGGGGTGGGTGCAGAGTCCTCCCAGCAGTGCCCAGACACAGGAGGGGTGGGTGCAGAGTCCTCCCAGCAGTGCCCAGACATAGGAGGGGTGGGTGCCTATCACTCCCAGCAGTGCCTAGACATAGGAGGGATGGGTGCCTATCACTCCCAGCAGTGCCCAGACACAGGAGGGATGGGTGCAGAGTCCTCCCAGCAGTGCCCAGACACAGGAGGGGTGGGTGCAGAGTCCTCCCAGCAGTGCCCAGACATAGGAGGGGTGGGCGCAGAGTCCTCCCAGCAGTGCCCAGACACAGGAGGGGTGGGTGCAGAGTCCTCCCAGCAGTGCCCAGACACAGGAGGGGTGGGCGCAGAGTCCTCCCAGCAGTGCCCAGACACAGGAGGGGTGGGCGCAGAGTCCTCCCAGCAGTGCCCAGACACAGGAGGGGTGGGTGCAGAGTCCTCCCAGCAGTGCCCAGACATAGGAGGGGTGGGTGCCTATCACTCCCAGCAGTGCCCAGACATAGGAGGGGTGGGTGCAGAGTCCTCCCAGCAGTGCCCAGACACAGGAGGGGTGGGTGCAGAGTCCTCCCAGCAGTGCCCAGACATAGGAGGGGTGGGTGCCTATCACTCCCAGCAGTACCCAGACACAGGAGGGGTGGGTGCAGAGTCCTCCCAGCAGTGCCCAGACACAGGAGGGGTGGGTGCGGAGTCCTCCCAGCAGTGCCCATGGAAAGAAAAGGGTGGAGTACCCACAGATACAATGGCCACAAATGTCAGTCCGGTGCCCAAAGACCCTGCAGAACACGTAACACATGTGTGCGAGGCTGGGAGTAAACACATGCATAGTGTGTAAAAGGGAACATGTCCACATGAAGTAATGTCAATAAACTCCATACACAAGTACAGTGACCACCAAGGATGCCACTAATGATGCAGGTGGAGACATTGCCCAGCATGCATGGCCAAAGTTGAACGGATCCGTCACACACCAAGGAAATGTAGACACAGCTCAACACAACATATTGGAAACACCCTGCAGGGAAGATGTCAGGGTCCACAGAGGAAGGAACACACCTTGGGACAATTTCACCATACAGTAAGAACACACATGACCAAAGATTATTTGCAGAGCCCTTGTGATGGCACACAGATACCAGGGTCCACCCCATGAGCAGCACACCACAACATTTCCCAGACACCTAACACATTATCACCACCCCAAATAATGGAGCAGCACCACCAACAGCAATACCAGAAAAGCAGTAGTGTACAAAGGAAAAATAAAACATTGCTTTATTCAGCATGAAAAGAAAAAAATGTTAATAAAAGTTCAATATGTACAAGGCCCATAGGGCAGTCCATAGTCCAATTCCTGGTGGGGGACGCATAGGGACTGCACAGTTCATACCTCCTTTGCTTCCACGGGGGGGGCATCACGTGGGGGGGAAGGACCAGGCACCGCAGGGACCGGAGGGGCAGGGTAGGTGTTGTGGGTGCAGGGACGGAGGACTCGACCACAGGGGGTGGGGCAGTGCCAAAGGTGGTGGTGAGAATGGCGCTGCACACGGCAGCAGTGGAGACAGGGGCAGGGGGGGCGGTGCCTGGCAAGAAGGAGACACGTGGTGACCTAGCACGGCGGGAAGGGACCCGAGCAAGTGGGAGGCCGGTGATGGTAATGGAGGGGGTGGGTAGAGATTGAGTGCTGCTTTCAGCTGTGGGAGCTGCCTCCGCCCCCTCTGGGAGCTCAGCCTCGGACCCGTCAGCGTCATAGTCGGTGGTGGGACTGGACAGGTCCTCCGCCTCACTACCCTCGGCCTCCGTGCCACTCGATGCGCCAGACAAGACAGCACTGGTGCTCGATCCCTCCTCCCGGTCCGTGCCAGTGTCTCCCTCGGAGTCCCCCGACGATGCTGTGGGCAAGGTGAAGAGACAGGAAATAATCAGACACCTGTATACATATGTCACATGAGTCAAATCTACATAGGTCACAGTGCATAGCCTGAAAAGCAACATGAGTAACATCTACAATACAAGGTACATATGTAGGCCCTGCAACACACAGTTGGTTGACCCACCATGCCACTGAGAAACAATGGAGAACATGACACAACAGCAAATTACTTGATATCAAATTGGACAGAGGAGCCAGGCTCTGGGGACAATCGTGCACAGCATCAGCACCACACAGCGTTGCCAAAAAAGGGATGAGCAGGAACCATGTCTATTAACTTTTTGCACATGCTGCAAAGCTAATACATTAAACCATGCACAACATGACTGGGTCACTGCACCTTGAGTGTATGTGCAGACAAACATCACACACAGGCCAGACCTAGCAAGGAGACTTCAGATTTTTATATGTAGGCCTTGCCCGCACAAATCACCCCCTACCTGAGAATGGTGCGCCTGTCCACATATATCATTGACAATCAACCATCATCAGATTGTCGTACCAAGACACACAGGCACTGCCCACTGTGAGTATGCACAAGCAAAATTGGGTCACACTGTACAGTGGACACATGTAGCACAGTTTACGTAAATACAGATGAGGCCAGGGTACAATGCCACAGAGCCCAACCTATGCCGAAGACACAGAGAATGTCCACATTGTTGGATGAGAAGTGTTAGACCTGGCATCATTGGCATGAGTCTCTCCTCCATTTTTTTCTGTTTGCCTCCTCTGTTTACGATGTTTTTGCTGGATTATTGCTTTGGGCACTGTGCCACTGCTGATCAGTGCCACAGTGCAAGTGCTCCCTATGCTAAATTGTTACGTTGATGGGTGTTACAATGATTGGCTTGGTTGACTTACTGTTCAGACCCTAGTCTAGTGCACTGCGCGTGCCAAGGGCGTGTAAGTTAACTGCTGCTGGTGGGCTTGCAGCACTGGTTGTGCCACCCCCAGAAGCAGCGTGCAAAATGTGTCTCAGGCCTGCCACCGCGGCGCCTGCGTGCAGTCCCTGACTGCCATGTCGACTTGGTAAGGAAACCTACTTACCAGTCTCTAAACCTTCCCTTTGCCACATTTCAGACACCTCTATGGTAGGCCCTAGGGCAGGGTGCATTGTTGGTAAAAGGTAGATCATGCCCTGATGTGTGTGGCATGACCTAATAGTGAATTACAGCCATTTTCGTTTTTCACTATTGAAGGGCTACCTGCCTCCAATAGGCCAGACTGGGCAGACTGATTATTAACTCCATTATAATCTATCTGACTCAGGGAGCATGGTAGCAAGTCGAGTTTAGTATCCCTGAACTCAGAATTTAATAACACACCCTTTAGGATGGATGGTTTTTAAATTCTATGTTTGAAAATAGCACTTTTAGAAAGTGGCTATTTTCTTGTCCAACTATCTACCGGACTCTGCTGGTTTGGTGTGTGTGTCAGGGGCTGGGTGGCTCCAGAGGTCTGAGTGAGTCAGTGTGGGGTGAATGGGGCGTTTACACGTAGAGTGAGGGAAGAGTAGCCTGCCCTGCCTGACACAATACTGGCCCCGCCTCCTGCTGGGCGACTGATAGCCCTGCTCCTACCAGTGACAATACTGGCTCCGCCTCCTGCTGGGCGGCTGAGGACTCTGCCCTGCCCAGTGAATAGGCCAGGTGCCTCTGCCTGGCAACACCCACAACAAACCTGAGATGGTGGGAATCGCCCTGCTTGGACAAAGGGAACAAAGGGAAAAAGGGGTATAAGAGAAGGACCCCTGAACCAAGAACTCAGATCACTTCTGACAAGGAAACCTGTACCAAGGACAAGAAGCCTGCTGATCTAAGGACTTGCCTCCCCTTTCTGCCAGAGTGCTGTTTTGCTGTGGAGGAACCGGAAAGCTGCTTCTTTATTTTTGCCAAGGAACAAGGAGAGAGGAACTTGGTGTGTACTCTCTGAACACTTGCTAGAAAATCTCCAAGGACTGGAAGAGTGCCAGTCTCCTGTTGAAGTCACAGGGCCAAAGGACTTCACCATCTACTGAATTGCTGAATTGCTGGAAAGTGTTGTTTCCAGTACACAAGGGAAAATCTGCAGTCTCGACGCCAGCAGCAACGCCAGTGAGCAGTGGGTATCGGCCCCGGCTCCAAGTGACCCCGTCTCGACGCCGGTATCGACGCCAGTGAGGAGTGAGTATCGGCTCTGCCTCCAAGCGACCCCGTCCCGACGCCGCTGCTGATCGCATCGACTCGACGCCCGTCTCGACGCCGTGAGCGCTGCTCCGGCCCGACATCCCTCGACGCCGCTGCGGATTGACCCGACTCCGAGGCACGATCGACGCCGACCTCGACGCCGACATCTCGACGCCGTGGATCATCGTTTTCTTCGTTTCTCAAGGTACTGTACTTGTGGGGTCTGTTGCAACTCCAGGCTCGACGTAGCGCTCCTCGCGGTCGACGCCGAACCTTGGGAATCTTGTAGACTCGACGTCGTGTGACTCCTGTGGGGGTTACATTGTTGCCAAAGAACTGTGCTCAGAAGAATACTTTGCTAAAGAACTATTTGCCAAGAAGAAACCTTACTTGAACTATTATTTTTCCTTCCAAAGAGTATTTATTAAGTCTGTGGTATATTTTTGTCGTTATTTGGTCTTGTGCTAAGCCTTATATAAAAATACTATTTTTTATAATAACTTCTGTGTCGTGTCCATCTGTAGTGTATTCACTTTATTACTGTATGTGGTCATAAATGCTTAACACACTGCCTCTGAGATAAGCCTGTCTGCTCTGCCAAGCTACCAAGGGGGTAGCAGGGGTTATCTGAGTGTGTAATCCCCTTGCCCTGACTAGAGTTGGTTGGTCCCTATTTGTCAGAAGTGTATACCTCTGCCAACTAGAGACCGCCGGTTCTAACATTGGTGGTCAGCGGTGAGGATTTGAACTTTGCATTTATGACTCATGTGCAGTGATTAGTGTACGCTACATAGTGAAAGCAGACCATAACGCAGCCACAGTCTGTTTGGTAGGATTGCCTATTTTTGTTCTCCGCTTTCCTGGAGCTTATTTTCTTAAACACTGCCAGTTTGACCATGGAGAATGCCGGAGCTGCTACACCTGTGGAGAATGTTGTGGGGGAATTCGATAAGGAGAAGATAGATTCCTACACGCTAAAAGATCTAAAAGGATTTTGCAAGCAGTTTAAAGTTCCTACCACAGGTGTCTCCAAGAAAGAGGGCTTCCTCAAAGCGCTGAAGGCCTGGTTAGAGGCCAGAAATCCCTCTGATCCGGTGGTGGTACCGGAAGAGGAAGAGGAAGAGGAAGAGCCCACAGGTGGGCCAGTGTCATCTCCAGGCAGTAGTGCGTCCTCTAGGAGCCTTTCCCCCGAAGAATTAGAAGACAGGGAGAAGGAGAGGGGGTACAAGTTAGAAATGGCAAAACTTAAATTAGGAGGGCAGTTGGAATTAGAGAATGCAAGAAGCAAGAGAGAAGCTGAAATGGAGAGCAAAAGATTAGATTTTGAGAGAGAGAAATTAGCGTTTGAACGTGAGAAGATGGTGAGGGAGATGGAGCTTAAAACTAAGAGTTTAGAGTTGAATCCCTCTGGTGGCAGCACTCCATCTGTGCCTGCAGAAAGTAGGTTTTATTTTCCTAAAGATGTGATCAAGGATTACAGTAAGAATGAAGATATTAGCCAATGGTTTAAAGCATATGAGTTAGCATTGTTGGCCCACCGGGTCCCTGAGAAGGATTGGGGAACGGGGTTGTGGAGCCGCTTTACAAACGAGGGGAGAGATACCTTGTTGAGCCTTCCTGCTGAGGATAGGATGTCTTATACTCATATGAAAGATGCTTTAATGCTGAGATATGGCTTAACCCCAGAAAAGTACAGACAAACCTTTAGAGAATGTAAGAAGTTGCCTGGTACTACGTGGGTTGAATATGTGTCTTTTTTCTGCAGAACCATGGATGGTTGGATAAAGGGTAGCAAGGTTGATAGTTATGATGCTCTTTATGATTTGTTTGCTTGGGAGCACTTGTCTAATAACTGTTTTCCAGAGCTACGCCAGCACCTTGTTGACAGCAAGCTATCTAACCCTAGAAAACTTGCTGAGGAGGCGGACCGCTGGGTCAGTACCAGGGTCCACAAGGGTCCAGTGGGAGACTCAGCCAAAGGTGGGCAGGGTCCCCAGCAGAAGAGTGGGGGGGACAGGGGTAAACAGAGGGAGTTTCAGAAAGGGCCCCAAAGTAGTCCCCAAGGGAACCAAGGGAAGGGTTCCCAGCCTCCCCCTGGAAAGAAGCCAGAGGCCCCGACAGGTAAACCTGTTCACAGGGGCCCCATGACCTGCTATGCCTGTAAGCAGGTGGGACACCGTTATTATGATCCCCAGTGTCCCATGAAGGATTCGAATGCACCGCCGCGTGCACCCCCTCGTCAGGTAGCGAGTGTAGCCCTGGGAGGGGATGAGATGGGTGCCCCCGGTGGGTGGGGTCCCGCAGAAATGTCCCTGGTCTCTTTAGGAGACGTGGAAATGGTCCCTCCAACCCCTCTGCCTAGTAACACTAAGAAATATAGGCAGTGGGTGACCATTAATGGCCATAGGGTGGAAGCTCTCAGAGACACCGGAGCGAGTGTGACAGCTGTCAAGTGTCACTTGGTGTCCAGAGAGCAGGTGGTCCCTCATGCATTCTACCCCGTTGTAGCTGCTGACAACTCACAGAGTAAGTGTGAGGTAGCTCAAGTTCCTTTTGAGTGGGGGGGGGTCTCAGGTACTCTTCAGGTTGCTGTGAGGCCCGCCATGCCTGTTGATTGTCTCTTGGGCAATGATTTGGAGGACTCCCCTTGGGCTAAGGTGGAGAGAAAAGCGCATCTGGAAATGTTGGGTCTGCCTGAGTGGGTGTGTGCGACCACCCGGTCCATGTCAGTCAGTAAGGGTGTTGATGGGGGCCCGGAGCCTGAAAATATGGCCCAGGTCCCAACCGTGAAGAGAAGAGGCAGGGGGCGCGGGAAACCGTCCCCCATCGTTCCCGCGGTCCGGGAGGGAGCAGACCCTGAGGGGGATGCCCTGGAACCGACAGGAGAACAAGTGGCCGAACTGGGAGACCTGCCCGAGCTGACCCATTGGCAGCAGGATGGTGGTCCCTCCAGGGAGGAATTTTGTGCTGAACAGAAAGTGTGCCCTTCTCTTGTGGGTATGAGGCAGCAGGCCTCAGCCCAAACGACAGGTGATCAGTCAGGATCACATTGGGTCTACTGGGAGAACGACCTCCTGTATAGCGAGCCTAAGGCTGCTGAGCCTGGGTCAGCCCGTGTGCTGGTGGTACCCCAGCGCTTCAGAGCCTTCCTACTGGGGTTGGCTCATGACGTTCCGTTAGCTGGACATCTGGGGCAGGACAAGACCTATGACAGGCTTGTCACCCATTTTTATTGGCCCCAGATGAGAAGGGATTCAGATATCCATTGTAGGACCTGTCAAACTTGCCAGGCAAGTGGGAAAAGTGGGCGGAAGCAGAAGGCTCCCCTCCAACCTTTTCCCGTCGTCAGTACCCCCTTTGAGCGAGTGGGAATTGACATTGTGGGGCCACTGGACCCCAAGACAGCCATGGGCAACAGGTTTATCCTGGTCTTGGTGGACCATGCCACCCGGTACCCGGAAGCCATCCCTCTCCGAACAGTGACGGCCCCCGTGGTGGGACGGGCACTGATGGGTGTTTTCTCCCGCATGGGGTTCCCCAGAGAGGTGGTGTCAGACCGGGGCACCAACTTCATTTCGAATTATATGAAGTCTCTGTGGAAGGAGTGTGGGGTAACCTACAAGTTTACCACTCCTTACCACCCTCAAGGTAATGGGCTGGTTGAGAGATTCAACCGGACCCTAAAAGGCATGATCATGGGTCTTGAAGAACCAATGAGGCGTAAATGGGACGTCCTCTTGCCATGCCTGCTGTTTGCTTACCGTGAGGTGCCACAGAAGTCTCTAGGGTTCAGCCCCTTTGAGCTTTTGTATGGTCACCCGGTAAGAGGACCTTTGAGTCTGGTCAAAGAAGGCTGGGAGCAATCTCCCAGGAAACCTCCCCAGGATGTATATAGTTACATGCTGGCCTTTAGGAACCAGACTCGGCGCTTCAGAGATCTTGCTCAGGCAAATCTGGAGGCCAGCCAGGAAGAGATGAAGCGGTGGTACGATCAGAATGCCACTCTGGTTGAGCTTCAACCTGGTCAGAAAGTTTGGGTCATGGCCCCTGTGGAACCTTGTGCGCTCAAGGACAGGTGGACTGGACCATTTGAGGTTGTGGAGAAGAAGAGCGATGTCACCTACTTGGTGGACTTGAAATCTCCCAGGAACCCCTTAAGGGTCCTGCATGTCAACCGGTTAAAGCCCCACTTAGAAAGGTCCGAAGTGGGCATGCTCCTTGCCACAGATGCTGGGATGGAGGAGGAGAGTGAGCCTCTTCCTGACCTCCTGTGTGCAAAAGAAAAAGATGGGTCAGTGGATGGTGTTGTCCTCTCTGACACACTGACCCCTGAGCAGCAGCAAGATTGTCGCCACCTGTTGGTACAATTCCCTGATCTGTTCTCCTTAATCCCTGGTGTCACTCAGTGGTGGGTCCATGATGTGGACACCGGGGACAGCACTCCTGTGAGGCACAAGGCCTACAGGGTGACTGACAAGGTCAGAGCATACATCAAGGAGGAGGTCTCCAAGATGTTTGCCTTAGGGGTGGTTGAGTCCTCTAGCAGTCCTTGGGCCAGCCCAGTGGTCTTGGTCCCAAAGGCTGCAGCGCCTGGTGCTTCACCAGAACTTCGGTTCTGTGTGGATTACCGAGGACTCAATTCGGTCACCAAGACTGACGCGCACCCCATCCCCAGAGCTGATGAGCTCATCGATCGGTTGGGGGCTGCCCGGTACCTTAGTACGTTTGATCTAACGTCTGGGTACTGGCAGATCGCCTTGACTGATGGGGCAAAAGAGAGGTCTGCATTCTCCACACCAGATGGGCACTACCAGTTCCGTGTGATGCCCTTTGGGATGAAGAATGCCCCTGCCACATTCCAGAGGTTGGTTAACCAGGTATTGGCCGGGCTGGAAGATTTCAGCGCCGCCTACCTGGACGATATAGCAGTGTTCAGCGCCAGCTGGGAGGAACACTTGCGCCACCTCCAGGAAGTGTTGTTGGCCCTGCGCAGAGCAGGCCTCACAATCAAGGCTAGTAAGTGCCAGATTGGGCAGGGTTCCGTGGTGTACTTGGGGCACCAAGTAGGGAGCGGCAAGGTGGCCCCCCTGCAACCCAAGATAGATACCATCCTGGCTTGGGAACCGCCCAAAACCCAGACTCAGGTGAGAGCCTTCTTGGGTCTCACGGGTTACTACAGGAGGTTTGTCAAGGGGTATGGCAACATTGTGCACCCCTTGACCTCGCTGACTTCCCGGAAGCAGCCGAGACTTGTGATCTGGACTGACGCCTGTCAGAAAGCCTTTGACACCCTGAAAACTGCAATGTGCACAGCCCCGGTCCTCCAGGCACCCGACTTTTCAAAAGAACTCATTGTCCAGACGGACGCTTCAGAGCATGGTGTGGGGGCTGTTCTAGCACAGATGAATGAGGAGGGCCGAGACTTACCTGTAGCCTTCATCAGCCGGAGGTTACTTCCCAGGGAACAAAGGTGGAGTGCGATAGAGCGTGAGGCATTTGCTGTGGTCTGGGCGCTGAAGAAGCTAAGACCCTACTTGTTTGGGTCTCACTTCCGGGTTCAGACAGACCACAGGCCCCTCAGATGGTTAATGCAGATGAGGGGTGAGAACCCAAAGCTGTTGAGGTGGTCCATTTCCCTACAGGGGATGGACTTTACGGTGGAACACCGCCCTGGTACAGATCACGCCAATGCTGATGGTCTGTCCAGATTTTTCCGCCTTAGTGATGAGGACTCCCTGGGTGAAGGGTAGTTCTCCCCACATTTCAGCTGGAGGGGACACGTGTTAGACCTGGCATCATTGGCATGAGTCTCTCCTCCATTTTTTTCTGTTTGCCTCCTCTGTTTACGATGTTTTTGCTGGATTATTGCTTTGGGCACTGTGCCACTGCTGATCAGTGCCACAGTGCAAGTGCTCCCTATGCTAAATTGTTACGTTGATGGGTGTTACCATGATTGGCTTGGTTGACTTACTGTTCAGACCCTAGTCTAGTGCACTGCGCGTGCCAAGGGCGTGTAAGTTAACTGCTGCTGGTGGGCTTGCAGCACTGGTTGTGCCACCCCCAGAAGCAGCGTGCAAAATGTGTCTCAGGCCTGCCACCGCGGCGCCTGCGTGCAGTCCCTGACTGCCATGTCGACTTGGTAAGGAAACCTACTTACCAGTCTCTAAACCTTCCCTTTGCCACATTTCAGACACCTCTATGGTAGGCCCTAGGGCAGGGTGCATTGTTGGTAAAAGGTAGGTCATGCCCTGATGTGTGTGGCATGACCTAATAGTGAATTACAGCCATTTTCGTTTTTCACTATTGAAGGGCTACCTGCCTCCAATAGGCCAGACTGGGCAGACTGATTATTAACTCCATTATAATCTATCTGACTCAGGGAGCATGGTAGCAAGTCGAGTTTAGTATCCCTGAACTCAGAATTTAATAACACACCCTTTAGGATGGATGGTTTTTAAATTCTATGTTTGAAAATAGCACTTTTAGAAAGTGGCTATTTTCTTGTCCAACTATCTACCGGACTCTGCTGGTTTGGTGTGTGTGTCAGGGGCTGGGTGGCTCCAGAGGTCTGAGTGAGTCAGTGTGGGGTGAATGGGGCGTTTACACGTAGAGTGAGGGAAGAGTAGCCTGCCCTGCCTGACACAATACTGGCCCCGCCTCCTGCTGGGCGACTGATAGCCCTGCTCCTACCAGTGACAATACTGGCTCCGCCTCCTGCTGGGCGGCTGATGACTCTGCCCTGCCCAGTGAATAGGCCAGGTGCCTCTGCCTGGCAACACCCACAACAAACCTGAGATGGTGGGAATCGCCCTGCTTGGACAAAGGGAACAAAGGGAAAAAGGGGTATAAGAGAAGGACCCCTGAACCAAGAACTCAGATCACTTCTGACAAGGAAACCTGTACCAAGGACAAGAAGCCTGCTGATCTAAGGACTTGCCTCCCCTTTCTGCCAGAGTGCTGTTTTGCTGTGGAGGAACCGGAAAGCTGCTTCTTTATTTTTGCCAAGGAACAAGGAGAGAGGAACTTGGTGTGTACTCTCTGAACACTTGCTAGAAAATCTCCAAGGACTGGAAGAGTGCCAGTCTCCTGTTGAAGTCACAGGGCCAAAGGACTTCACCATCTACTGAATTGCTGAATTGCTGGAAAGTGTTGTTTCCAGTACACAAGGGAAAATCTGCAGTCTCGACGCCAGCAGCAACGCCAGTGAGCAGTGGGTATCGGCCCCGGCTCCAAGTGACCCCGTCTCGACGCCGGTATCGACGCCAGTGAGGAGTGAGTATCGGCTCTGCCTCCAAGCGACCCCGTCCCGACGCCGCTGCTGATCGCATCGACTCGACGCCCGTCTCGACGCCGTGAGCGCTGCTCCGGCCCGACATCCCTCGACGCCGCTGCGGATTGACCCGACTCCGAGGCACGATCGACGCCGACCTCGACGCCGACATCTCGACGCCGTGGATCATCGTTTTCTTCGTTTCTCAAGGTACTGTACTTGTGGGGTCTGTTGCAACTCCAGGCTCGACGTAGCGCTCCTCGCGGTCGACGCCGAACCTTGGGAATCTTGTAGACTCGACGTCGTGTGACTCCTGTGGGGGTTACATTGTTGCCAAAGAACTGTGCTCAGAAGAATACTTTGCTAAAGAACTATTTGCCAAGAAGAAACCTTACTTGAACTATTATTTTTCCTTCCAAAGAGTATTTATTAAGTCTGTGGTATATTTTTGTCGTTATTTGGTCTTGTGCTAAGCCTTATATAAAAATACTATTTTTTATAATAACTTCTGTGTCGTGTCCATCTGTAGTGTATTCACTTTATTACTGTATGTGGTCATAAATGCTTAACACACTGCCTCTGAGATAAGCCTGTCTGCTCTGCCAAGCTACCAAGGGGGTAGCAGGGGTTATCTGAGTGTGTAATCCCCTTGCCCTGACTAGAGTTGGTTGGTCCCTATTTGTCAGAAGTGTATACCTCTGCCAACTAGAGACCGCCGGTTCTAACAAGAAGTAAAGGGTATGGTACACGCACTGCTTGATGATTCTTTGGTTGTTGTAGTTTATGTCATGCTCCTGGGTCTCACTCTCCGAATTTGAGTGAGTGAATGAACTAGTTAACTGACCGAATGCTTTGAAATACATCCGCCACCCTCACTCCCACCACTCTAGTATCACTCCCTCACTAACTTTCGACCGAATTCACGTTATTTCACCAGACACACGGGACTTCACACGGGTGAACAATAGTCATTTCCCTGAAATCCGACATAGTTTTTATTTTTTCTTCCTCTTTACTGCTCGTAGATTGCCCCTGACGAAGGCTCAGGCCGAAATGCATTGGGAGTTTAAAACTCACGCTAATGTCAGCGCAACGCATGTGGATTGATTGTTAACTAAGACTTTCAATAAAGTTTTTTCGAAATGAACTTCAACTCTACCTTTTGATCATCATTTGAAACCTCAACGCGAGGACATCGTTTGTGCCCTGGGGACACACCCCTAGATCAGGGGGGTGCACATTGTTGGATGACACACATGATACCTAGGAAAAGGTGCCCCAGGGCACGGTAGTGGCCACACTCCTCTATGGTCCTGGATGGATATGACTGCAACTGAAGCAACCGTCCCTGCACTATGCATTACTCCCACTCATGCACATCATGTCAGAGGGCACAACATTGGACATGCATGCTGTAAGGCAGTACACTTTTAAGACACACTCCTATGTCGGGACTCACCATCAGTGCCAACTGACATGGACCCCACAATGACTGAACTAGCCAGGGCACAGGCAAGGTCCCGAAACCTGTTACACACCACCCCCACACATGATGCTGCAAGCATTGGGCACTTGGATTAACTGCCAGCCTAGATAACCTTGTGCAAGAGTGACTACACACAGACCAGGGAACACATGGCAAGGAGGGGAAGGGAGGAAGAACAGCACCGGTTTACTTTGGGGAACAGGTCATGCACTGCACATTTAAACCCTGGCAGTGTATCCATGCAACTGCGCACTTCCAAAAGCTGGTGACACACAACAAACACACATGTACCTACCCCCTTCCTGCTGCTGCTTCTCCCGTAAGCGCCTATCCAAGTCGGGGAAGACCACCGCCAGCACACGCTTATGGATGTGGGTCAGACGCCGGCGCCCACGGTTCTTGTGGCTCTCAGGTGAGTCCCCCAGCAGGACCCGTGCGATCCTCCTGTCCAGCACCGGATATCCTGCCAGCGTTTCCTCACCTGGGCTAGGCGCCGCTTCCGACCCTCCGTCTTCCTCACGACACTGACGGCTTGCTTCCATATCTCCCCCTTGGCATGGACGCCTACCTGTGAGGATGCAAAAGTGAGAATACTTTATTACACCTGAGCAATGACACAGAGACACACATATTAATAATTTATCTTGTTTGAACAGGCCATGGTATGCAGGCAACTCATTGCACCTTTGTCATAGGGACATTATCCTCTGGGGAAGGCCAAATGCACTACGTGGCATTGAAAGTACACAGGTGGCATGAGGGGTGCCACCCAATCAATGATCCTGGATCACACTGTGCATCACAAGCTACACCAGGATTATGTACAGCACCTCAAAGCAGTCACATGCCCCAGCCCACTGACGCAACCTCAGCAGAGTACACAGACACACACAGGCACAGGACAATCACCTGCCATTGCCAAATGCGGGTACAAACCTCACTCTGCCCATGTGCCACTAGACTGGGGGGAGTCACAGGTGTGGGGCTGGCTCAGCACGGCAGTCACACAGCACTGCTCCCTGCTCACATCAGATGGGCAGGGTATATCCATCCCTCATGCAGCTGGCGTGCAACACTCCACTTATGCAATCACCCACATGACAGGGGACTCACACACACACCAATGTCCAGGGGACGAACACATCATTTGGACACTCTCAGCACAGGTACACTAAACAAACACACATCTATGGGTACTGTCACCTGTCACACTGGGGGGACCACAGAATCACATCAGGACTATAGAAACAACATTCCCAGGAGGAGTAGCCAGGCTGAATGTGGCATGCACCATGCATTGATTGTCACAGTAAGCACTATGCAAGTGAGGAGTGCACACAGGAACTACAGCATGCTCTGCATGGGAGACATGAGGCATTCCCCACCCTGGGACCCACTCTAAACAACATTGCATGTCTGTCACTCATGGACACAATGCCAGAAGTCACAGTCACAAAAAAGGGGCACAGTCTAAGCTAGTGGAGTCAGCACCCACCTGCTCCCCTGGTCGACCATACAGCATGGTGTACTGTGGGAGGATCACATCCACCAACGCCAAATTCTCCTCCATGGTGAATGGCTGGGCCCTCTCCACAGACCTGGACATGGTGCCAGAGGAATCACGAGCAGCAGCAGTGTTGTGGAATGAAAGGATGTGCAGGCAAGTGCTCTCTCATGGGACCTGGCTGCCTCATATCTGCCTTGCTGGCCTGTTTCATTTACAGGAGTACAGAGTGATTGGTCAGTCACATTAGCATCCTACGTTTCCTCCAATCCCTTTAAACCTACCCCAGTGAGTGGCTTTGCATGGTTTATAAATTGAGCATGATGTCAAGTCAACAACCACTTTGCAACAAAGTATATTGTTTCCAACCGACTTCTGCTGGCCACCTGATGCAAAAATGCAAACTTTAAACTCGGTCTCCATGACAACCAGCATGCATTTTGGCACTTATACTTGTCCCTCATGTGTCCCCTATGTTATTTCAATATTTACACACAGGTACGGTGAGTTCCACGGCCCTAGGGCACCCCAAATGCAGTGAAATGGACCGTACAGGCGTGTGTAGGGTCCCTATCACTATGGGAGTGCTGGCGCATGCGTATGCCATAGTAATACGGACCGTACACACACGTGTACGGTCCCTATCACTATGGGAGTGCTGGCGTATGCATACGCCATAGTAATACGGACCGTACACACGCGTGTACGGTCCCTATCACTATGGGAGTGCTGGCGTATGCGTACGCCATAGTAATACGGACCGTACACACGCGTGTACGGTCCCTATCACTATGGGAGTGGTGGCGTATGCGTATGCCATAGTAATACGGACCGTACAGGCGTGTGTAGGGTCCCTATCACTATGGGAGTAGTGGCGTATGCGTACGCCATAGTAATACGGACCATACACACGCGTGTACGGTCCGTATTACTATGGCGTACGCATACGCCAGCACTCTCATAGTGATAGGGACCCTACACACGCGTGTACGGTCCGTATTACTATGGCGTACGCATACGCCGGAGTCGGCTCATACGCAACTTCTTTGCTTAGTGGTGAGTTCCAGTGTCTGAGTGTTCACGCATTGGGCCGTGTGTGGCATGTGTTGCAATGTGTGTGTTCATCTGCATGTCTGCCAAGTGAGTCAGAGGTGTGTTTGGATGTGTCACTCGAGTGATGGTGCAATAGAAGAATGTTTTTCCAGAATCATCATTGTCACCTAGCATGTTGACAACCTTATACGTGTCGAGTACATGCACATGCATGCGGATGTGCTTCTTTTGGCTGACTTCTGGTGTGTCTCTCATTCACAGGTACTTGCACATGCTGTCTGCTGGTGGCATTGCTGTGCTCCTGCTATTCCTCATGAACACAGCAACATGTGCTGAATCAGCGTTACATGCACGGACAAGTTTGAAAATCTCCTTAGGGTTGGGGATGCAGCACGGCTTTTTGGGAGTGGTATTTGTTTTGAATGTGTGTGCACTGCTCCTGTTCATGTTTGGATACATTGCATACATCTAGAATCACCATGGTGCACATGACATGGAGCTGAATTCACCTGAATTGATGGTCAGACTTGGTGATAGTCATCTGTAATGGGATTGTGGATTGTGATGAAGCCATCAATGTGTGTAACACTGCCCTCGGAAACATACGGGTTGCACCGGGTTGACATGGTGTGTGAATTCCCCATTAGTGTCTCAATGGTGTATAGCAGCCTCTCCGTGAGCAGCAGGGGGTGTTTAGCTGTAACCCGTCACTTGTGTGCCAGTTCTATGGATTTCCAGCATCTGTGGTGCAAAGGGGGTGCCAGTGTCAGTCCCACATGTTCATCCACATGAACTGTGTATGTGTTGACAGAGTTGCATTAGCATTCCGACACACATGACTAATAAAGGTGTCCCTCTGCCTCCAAGGTGCCTCATCTCTGTCAATGGTGGTCTGTTGCCACTGTGCATGTGGCATGTCTGGCATAGTTATCAGAGATAGTGCATATGAGTCTATGTGTAGAGTAGCAAGATGCAAGCTGTTTGTCAGGGATTAGAATCTGTATTCTGCATGATGTCCATGGCTGTGTAGGTATTGTGGCATGTCAGTCTCCACGACGGCCACTGTGCAGCATGTGCATCCATTGTGTGTGTGTGTGCCATGTTGAACCAGACATTCCTTCCTTGACATACACCTTTTGCATAGTTCCTTCCTGAGATCCTTGTCTTTGTGTGCAACTTGTGGCATTGTTTTCTTGACATGGCGCATGCTGCTGCAGGCCCTGCAGCAAGGGCACCCAGTGTCCACGCAAACGAGCTGGTGTTCATCATGGATTGTTGCTGACATGTGCTATGCTGATCAGCAGCATCTGTGCCTCATGCTGCAGCACACTCTGCATTCTGCACAAGATCCCCAGTTCCATCCACCTCAAGGCATGAGAGACCATCCCCCAGGTCAACTAGACATCTGTGTCTAATCCTACACTGCACTCTACGGACATGTGCGTTACAACTCCCATGATACTTGTCCACATCCAGGGTGCATCTGCAC
Source organism: Triturus cristatus (assembly GCF_964204655.1). Classification (NCBI taxonomy): domain Eukaryota; kingdom Metazoa; phylum Chordata; class Amphibia; order Caudata; family Salamandridae; genus Triturus; species Triturus cristatus. The sequence continues at coordinate 137,650,516 of NC_140588.1, forward strand.
AGCTCTGCTTCTACATCCGGCGACCAGGCCACATCAACGTCCAACAGAGATGGGGGAATGGATCACTGCCAGCTGCAGGATGACCTTCTCAATCCACGTACACACTCAGGATGCAGCCCACAACCACAACACAACCTTGTGGCACTGTGATCCAACACCCCATTGTGCCATCTCCATGCATCCAACCTTGGCCGGCCCACCATTCTCCACATCCACCTGACTCAAGCATGCAGGACATGGTTCTGCCACGTGTCTACACATACCTGGGAGTAGCACCCCAGGACACTCCACATGATCCCTGACCTCTGCGCATGACTGTTGCTCTTCTAAATAGGTCTGTAGTGCACAGTTGTGCGGGCACCCCCTCAACTGGTTGGGCCCATCACGGGTGAGTATGGTGCTCCATGTCTGTATTGGATGAGACATTGTGACCCATGTGTGTCCTGTGCCAGACTCAGACCCCAGGGTATGGATGGTTGGAGTTACTTCTGAAATCAGGCATGGTTTGACTTTACAACACACACATGTAGTGGAATAATGCAAAATGACGGCATCATCTCATGATTGTGATGATTTTTATTTGTGGTGGGGTACGTGTTTGGGGAGATGACAAGAGGTGCTTTGCTGGAGTGTGGAATCCAAAGTTCACAGGGGGAGTTGGTATCCTTGCCATTGGAAGTCATCAGAGTCTATGCCACAGTCTTTGTCAACATTGGTCAGACAGTGACCAGCAAGTCCATGTGCCAAAGAATGTCATGTGATGATGTGCTGCTGTTGGACCAGAGGGCCAGGTGCCAGGCCAGGTGACCTGGGAGATGGTGATGTTCCGCTGACTCTCACGGTCTTTTGCGTGGACGACCGACCTTCCTGCGGGGACCCTCAGAAGCAGGCCGAGACGATGCTTGTGATGCTCCGTCGGATGAATCCTCCTCCTCCTGATCCCTCCCTGTGGGTGGTGATGTTCTTGGCCTGGTGGCACAGGGAGGGTTGCCCATGTTTTCAGCAATCCGACGGAGTACACGGGTCATGTCCGTTTGCACCGCCACGAGCTCAGCCTGTCTTGACTCAATCCGTCCTTGGTGTCGCTGTTGACAGGCATGTTGCTCAGCCTGCAGGGTCTTCATCTCCTCGAGGGTCCCCTTGATGTCTGTGAGGGTGGACGCAATCTGGACCATGCCCCTGGTGTCACGCCGGTATGTGTCCAGGATGTTGCTGACGTGTGACATTACCGGTTCCTGAGCCAACTGGTCAGGTTCGCGCCTCTGCCGTCCTCCACTCCCACCACCCCTGCCCACTTGCGCCTGGCCTGCCGTTGTGGGCACATCGGGTCTCCGGGACCCCTGAGGGATGGGCATTTGCGGTGTTGCTTGCCTCCTCCTGGCTGCCCGGAGAACTGTGTCCCTCCTGGACAGACTGGCTGTTTTGTTGTGTGCGGGCAGGGCTCCTGGGTGTCTCCTGGGATGTGGCAGGAATGGGGGTGGTGGTTGGCACAGTTGTACCTGACACAGGTGCTGCAGGTGGTTGGACACCAGAGGGGCCAGGTTGGTCTGGGTCATCCACGGAGTGGTGAGAGTCGTCGCTGCCGGTGGGGTCCTCTTCACGCAGAGCCTGGTCCTGTGAGTCTTTCCCCCCAGTGTTGGGGGGAGATCGACGACGTTGACCTGTGTGTGAGAGAGACAATGTTAATTGTGTTACATGCGACATCCATGTTTCATTCATTTTTGAGTTGGCACAGTTCCTCTGGGTGGTTGGATTTGGCTTGCATTCCTCTCACAGTGCACGTGTGCATGGGTATGTCCCTTGGCCACAGCTTTCGACACTTTACCTATGTGTGACACAATCTTAGTTGATGCATCTTTTTGGAACGCAGTCAGCAGTGTAGTGAGCGGGCGTAGCAAGCCATGCAGAGCCGCCTTACGTGTTGCACTGTACGTGGCCAAATGGTGTTTTTTCCATGCTATTTGAGAATGCAGGTAGGTAACTTAAGCATTTGTGACAGGGTTCTGACAAACACAGTGGGTGGGTATACTGGGTGTAAGGTTAGGTTTGTGCCTGCAGCACGGATGTACACGTGCACAGATTGACACAAGGCCCAGTGTTTATCAAAGGTTAATGGGGGGGTTCACGCACTGCCAAACCTTGTCTACATGCACACAGTCCACCTGCTGACGAGCGGACATGGCCACACCACCCAAGGGTGATTGGGTCTCCCTCTGTCTCCCTTTCTCCCTCCCTCTGTCAGCCTCCTCCCTCTGTCCGTCTCCCTCTGTCAACCTCCTCCCTCTGTCCATCTCCCTCTGTCTCCCTTTCTCCCTCCCTCTGTCAGCCTCCTCCCTCTGTCCGTCTCCCTCTGTCAAACTCCTCCCTCTGTCCGTCTCCCTCTGTCTCCCTTTCTCCCTCCCTCTGTCAGCCTCCTCCCTCTGTCCGTCTCCCTCTGTCTCCCTTTCTCCCTCCCTCTGTCAGCCTCCTCCCTCTGTCCGTCTCCCTCTGTCTCCCTTTCTCCCTCCCTCTGTCAGCCTCCTCCCTCTGTCCGTCTCCCTCTGTCTCCCTTTCACCCTCCCTCTGTCACCCTCCTCCCTCTGTCCGTCTTCCTCTGTCTCCCTTTCTCCCTCCCTCTGTCAGCCTCCTCCCTCTGTCCGTCTCCCTCTGTCTCCCTTTCTCCCTCCCTCTGTCACCCTCCTCCCTCTGTCCGTCTCCCTCTGTCTCCCTTTCTCCCTCCCTCTGTCACCCTCCTCCCTCTGTCCGTCTCCCTCCGTCTCCCTTTCTCCCTCCCTCTGTCACCCTCCTCCCTCCCTCTGTCTGTCTCCCTGTGTCCACCTCTGTCTCCCTCCCTCTCTCTCCCCCTCTCCCTCCCTCTGTGTGTCACCCTCTGTCACCTCAGCCCAGCTTCCTGGGCACACACAGTTTGCAGGGCTTTCAAAGGCAATTGGCTTGTTCATGTGGGTTTGTTTCTTATCTCCGGGCACCCATTAAGCGGAGTATCTGAGTCCGCGCTGCTGCTGTGGCGGTGTGTGCTGACACTCTTTCAGAGTGATGCGTCTTCATTAGCTGCTGTTATGTGCAAATTGTGCCTTCACACCTATGTCATCCTGCAACGCGGCCACCATTTGCAGGCAACACAGTACTGTGTGGGGACACACTGTTTGTATGGCTGTGCCCTAGGCCATATGGGCTGAGGGCATTGTTGTGTGCTTCAGAGTTGCTCTATGTTAGTTTTGAGGCCCACCCTCCCGGCATCGGGGATATCCTGTCTTGTGTTGGTGTTTTGTGTGGCCTGTGACTTGGCATGGCCTTGCTTGGGGCATGGGGCATGGAGGCGCTAGTGGCATGTGTGTGTTTTTGGAGTGTGGTTGTGTCCGGTGCTGGCTTTGGGGGGGTTGCGTGCATGATTGGTATTTTGGTTGTGTATGGCGTTCCCCCCATGTGAGGTGAGTTGTTTGTGTACTCACCAGGCTCTCGGACTCCTTCTACTCCGTCTACTCCCACCGGCGGCAGCGTGGCCATCACCTTCTCCTCCCAGGGATGGTAGTGTACCGGCCTGCGGGGCGGCCCTCCTCCAGTGATGTTCCCCTGGTTGTGATCGTCCGTCATTTTGCGGCGGACCGTCCTCCGCAGATCGTACCACCTGGCTTGGCACTCATGCCTGGTCCTTCTGGTGGCCCCAACAGCATTCACAGAATTGACAATCCTCTGCCACATGGCTGATTTTTCGGATATACTGGTCCGTCTGACCAATGTTCCAAAGAGCTGTGGATCAACTCTGACGATTTCGTCGACAAGGACCTCCAGCTCCTCCTTTGTGAACTTTGGATTCTTGTTAGTGGGCATGGTGTGGGGTGTGGGTGTGGATGGTTGTGGGGGTGTTGGTGTGGATGGTTGTGGGTGTCTGAGTGTGGTTGTGAAGGTGTGTATGTGTGTGAATGTGATGAGGGGGTGTTTGTGATGGTGGTTGTGTGAAGGAGTGCAAGTGTAAGGTCTATTGATGTATGTAGTATGGTGCAGTGCGTTGTCTCTGTGGTCTGGCAGTAGTAGATCTGTTGCAAAGGATCATGGTTTGTGTGTGTTGGGCCTTTTTATTGGTCCATTTGTGGGTGTGGCTGTGTTTGAACTTTGGGTGGGTGTGTTATAAGGAGTGGTTGTGTTTTGGGCCTCTGTTTAGCTGTTTGGCAGTTGCAGGTCAGTGTATAGGATGTATTTGGGCTTGTTGGACATGTTTTGTGGTGTTGTGTGAATCGAATTGACTCTCCTTGTGTTGTTTTGGTTTGTCCTGGTTCAGTATGAGTGTTTTTGGCGTCTGTACAGTGCGTACATGGGCCATGTTGTTGTACAGTGCTGTCCTTTGCTATGGCTTTGTACGACTCGTACATGCGCGATGTTGGGTGAGGGTGCTGGTGTAGGGGCCTGGGGTAGGGTGTGTACAGACACGGGCAGGGTGTTGGTTCGCACCGTCCATCGGTGGTGGTGTTTCGCACCGTACATACAGGGGGGGTTGGGTGTACGCTCTGTACATACACGGGTGGGGGTACGCTCCATACATACACGGGTGGGGAGTTGGTACGCTCCATGCATAGATGGGTGGGGGTACGCTCCGTACATACACGGGTGGGGGTACGCTCCGTACATACACTGGTGGGGTGTGGGTACGCTCCGTACATACACGGGTGGGGGTAGGCTCCATTCATACACGGGTGGGGGTACGCTCCGTACGTACACTGGTGGGGTGTGGGTACGCTCCAATCATACACGGGTGTGGGTATGCTCCGTCCATACATGGGTGGGGGTACGCTCCATTCATACACGGGTGGGGGTATGCTCCATACATACATGGGTGGGGGTACGCTCCGTACATACCCGGGTGGGGGTACGCTCCATTCATACATGGGTGGGGGTACGCTCCGTACATACACTGGTGGGGTGTGGGTACGCTCCATACATACACGGGTGGGGGTACGCTCCGTACATACACTGGTGGGGGTTCGGCGCATACATCCGCGGCCGGGGGGCATTTGGCGCGTACATACGGGGGCTGGGGGGGTGTTCGGCGCGTACATACGAGGGCTGGGGGGGTGTTCTGCGCGTACATACGGGGTCTGGGGTGGTGTGTTCAGCGCGTATGCGGGCACATGTCTCCATGGTTGCTATAGGAGTTCGGTCCGTCCGGTGTTTTTTCCATACAGTTGTGAAATCGGAAGGACGGGACGGATCGTACTTGCGCGGTCGGACTTCATTTTTCCGATTCGTACGGTAAATCGTCTGGGGATGTGTCGGACACATTTTCCGACCCGAGGACGTGTGGGGAAATTTTCCCAATGCGATTCGTATGGACTTTTTCCCATACGAATCGTACTTGGCAGTTTGTACGCTACTTGTACGATTCGTACGGTAAAAAATCCGGATACGATTCTGTTGTAATCTCAGTATACTTATTGTGAGTTGGTATGTTCCACCCTCCCCCTCCCTGTTACGTGTATGGTATGACCCTGGGGAGTTCACCTTAGAATGTTCATGCAGGTATCATCAATGCTGTGAGAGCGGATGGTCAGAGAATAAAGAGTACAACTCATCTTACCAGAGTGCAGTTTCCTTTGAAGTTTAACACTGGCGACGAGGATGGGATACGAACCCATGCGTGCAAAGCACAATGGATTAGCAATCCATTGCCTTAACCACTCGGCCACGCCCATGAAGGACATTTGGGCAGGAGCCTCACCAAGAACAAAGTGCGGAGTTGTTTTTGGTTTCCTAGAATGGATTCGGAGGTGGAACACAAGGTAAAAGAGTGTTTCAGCTGTGCGAGAAGCGACAAGAGCAAAGTCATTCACAGAGCTCCATTGGCTCCTGTCAACGTGCCAATGATTCCGTGGACTAAACTGGCCATGGACATAGTGGGTCCCATGGAAATCCTGGGGCCACAGAAGAGATTTATGTTTGTTTTGGTGGATTACACTTCCCATTGGGTAAACTTTAAGTTCACAGCGTCCACCACAACGAACAATCTTATCGCATTCCTTAAGAACATTTTTGTATATGAAGGCATCCCAGCCACTCTAGTAACGGACAATGGAGTGCAGTTCGTCTCTGAGACAATGAAAGAGTTCTTGGAAGAACACAATATAAAGCATGAGAGAACCGCTCTCTATTGTCCCAAAGCCAACGGACTGGTAGAAAGGGTGAATCGCATGATCAAGGAACACATACAACTAGCCATCACTAATGGGTTGAATGTGGAGGAATCGTTGAGAGAGTCCATTTGGTCATATCACACCACGCCCAAATTATGCAGAAGGATGTGCTGTTTCCGTAAGGCTGAAAACTTTTCACCACCCATGGCAATTAAATACGATTCAAAAAGTTTGGCCCAATCTTTCCAGTGAATTTCTGGATCCCCACAGTCATTTAAAAAGGACGGGGGTTGACTCATGCCTGGCGTGCCCATGGTAATTGCGTGCGTAAGGGTATAACAGTCAGGAAATGCGTAGCAGACACACTGCAAAGGTGCAGACTTAAAGGTAGCCCCTCTGATTTTCCTGATGGACCTTGAAGTGGGGTACACGCGATGCACAAGACCCGCTTCCCCTTCGAGTACTCAAATGCCAAGGGTCACCCCCCCAACAAGGTCTCGTTCCCTGTAACACCACCCTGTCACGTGAACTCTCCTCGTTAACTCACCACAGCAGAGATGCAGGAGAAGCCCGGTACCAATTTTGACCAGATGGTACTTCACTGGAACGCCATTGCAAACGAAGTAACATTTGCTTGAAGACGACAAGAACGGCCCACAGGCGGCTGAAGCGCCGGACGCAGGCTGACTGGAGCTTCCCTCGTAGCGGAACGGTCCTTAGAAGCTGGCGCGCCGGCTCCTCAGAGAGGAAATTGCCTCACAGGACGTCCGCTTCACCCGGACTCAGGCACTGCAGGAAACACCTCAGCGACGCGCTTCTCCTCAAGCTCTCCACCACATGGGACTCTCGATCATAGCCGGTCGCTTGCACAGGGGGGAGAAAATCGTTCCACCCAAAGGATTGAGGAACAAGATTATAGACCTGGCCCATGAAGGACATTTGGGGAGGAGCCTCACCAAGAACAAAGTGTGGAGTTGTTTTTGGTTTCCTAGAATGGATAAGGAGGGGGAACACAAGGTAAAAGAGTGTGTCAGCTGTGCGAGAAGCGACAAGAGCAAAGTCATTCACAGAGCTCCATTGGCTCCTGTCAACGTGCCAATGATTCCGTGGACTAAACTGGCCATGGACATAGTGGGTCCCATGGAAATCCTGGGGCCACAGAAGAGATTTATGTTTGTTTTGGTGGATTACACTTCCCATTGGGTAAACTTTAAGTTCACAGCGTCCACCACAACGAACAATCTTATTGCATTCCTTAAGAACATTTTTGTATATGAAGGCATCCCAGCCACTCTAGTAACGGACAATGGAGTGCAGTTCGTCTCTGAGACAATGAAAGAGTTCTTGGAAGAACACAATATGAAGCATGAGAGAACCGCTCTCTATTGTCCCAAAGCCAATGGACTGGTAGAAAGGGTGAATCGCATGATCAAGGAACACATACAACTAGCCATCACTAATGGGTTGAATGTGGAGGAATCGTTGAGAGAGTCCATTTGGTCATATCACACCACGCCCAATGCGGTCACAGGGATATCCCCTTTTGTGTTTCTCAGAGTAAGGGAACCCAGCACCAAAATGAATCCGAGGTGGTTGGGTGGGGGAAAGAGTGTGGTACCAGACTTAAGTCGAATTGAGGAAAGAGTGGAGTCTCCTCAACAGAAATACAAGTCTTGGTATGATGGAAAACATGGAGCAAAAGATGTGGAGGTAAAACCGAACTCTCCTGTGTGGGTCAAAAAACCTGGCAAAGTGCAACCAGGAATGAGCAAATATGGTGTACCTCAAAGGTTGGAAAGCACAAGTAGAAGCGTAGTTCGTTTGGAAAATGGACAAACATGGAGCAAAGACAGAGTTGTAAACACTTCATGAATTAATGTTTTGTTGTATTCCCTTCAGGGGGAGATGTGTTGTAATCTCAGTATACTTATTGTGAGTTGGTATGTTCCACCCTCCCCCTCCCTGTTACGTGTATGGTATGACCCTGGGGAGTTCACCTTAGAATGTTCATGCAGGTATCATCAATGCTGTGAGAGCGGATGGTCAGAGAATAAAGAGTACAACTCATCTTACCAGAGTGCAGTTTTCTTTGAAGTTTAACAGATTCGTACTGGGAAAATGTTTCCAGGATCGGAATCGGCCCCTTATTGTTTATAAATGTATTTATTGGTTTATTTTATATATTATTTGTAGTTTTTTGTTATATGTAATTAATATTACAATATGTGTTCTTTTTATATGGTTAATATATTTAATTCTCTGCTATCCAATAATTTCCCTAATGTTGTAATCACTGGAATGGGAATTGTAATTTGTACTTCTCTGCTATTCAGCACTTTCCCTACTGTTGCATTCAATGGAGTGGAAATAGTAATTTTTACCCCTCCACTATCCAGCACTATCCCTACTGTTGCACTCACTGGAGTGGGAATAGTAATTTGTACCCTCCGCTATCCAACACTTTCCCTATTTTTCCACTGACTGCAGTGGGAATAGTAATTTGTTCACCTCCGCTATCTAGCACTTTCTCTACTGTTGTACTCTTTGGAGTGGAAATAGTAATTATTCCCTTCCGCTATCTAACACTTTCCCGACTGTTGAACTCATTGGATTGGGAATAGTAATTTTTACCCCTCCACTAGCCAACATTTTCCCTACTGTTTCAATCACAGGAGTTGGAATAGTACATTTAGTTTCTCCTCTATCCAACACTTACCCTACTTTTGCACTCACTGGAGTAAGAATAGTAGTTATTACCCCTCTGCTATCCAACACTTTCCCTACTGTTGCACTCTTTGGAGTGGGGATAGTAATGTTTGCCCCTCAGCTATCCAACACTTTCCCTACTGTTGCACTCATTGGAGTGGGAATAGTACGTTTTACCCCTCTGCTATCCAACATTTTCCCTACTGTTGCACTCACAGGAGTTGGAATACTAAATTTAATTCCTCTGCTATCCAACACTTACCCTACTTTTGCACTCACTGGAGCGGGAATAGTAATTTTTACCCCTCCACTGTCCAACACTTTCTCTACTGTTGAACTCTTTGGAGTGGTAATAATAATTTTTACCCCTCTGCTATCCAACACTTTCCCTACTGTTGCACTCTTTGGAGTGGGTATAGTAATTTTTTCCCCACTGCTATCCAACACTTTCCCTACTGTTGCTGTCACTGGAGTGGGAATAGTAATTTTACCCCTCCTCTATCCAACACTTTCCCTACTGTTGCACTCACTGGAGTTGGAATAGTAAATTTAATTATTCCGCTATCCAACACTTTCCCCACTGTTGCACCTATTGTAGTGGGAAAAGTTGAGTTTTTTTAATAGTTTAGTTTTTTTATTTATTATAGAATGTTTTTTATTTTAAATTATTGATATATATATATTTATCTTTTTCATTTTTATATAATTCTAAAGTTGAGAAATTAAATAAAGATAATAGTTAACAAATTATTTGTAAGTAAATATATGTATATTTATACATTTTTATGTTTGTATTGTTTATATTTTTTTGAATTAAGTTTATTTGTGATATTTAGTTGAACTGCATACAGAATTTAATGTATTTTGTTAAAAATATTTTAAATATTTACTATAGATTATTTTTCATACATATATTTTTAAATCGATATTTTTTACATCTATATTTTTTTACCTCGATATTTGTGATTCAATATTTTTGTACTTACCTGTTACGGTATTGGAGTCTATATTTTTGCAGTCGATTTTTTTTGCAGTTGATATTTAGAACATCAATTTTTGTTACATCAATAATCTATCAGTGAAGCCTCCAAAGTCAGTCCCTATTATCATGCCCTCTACTAGATATAGAATGGCTCCCACCTGTAGGTACTCTTCCTCCCCCACCAATTGATTGACACTTCCGATACAGAATATGCCTTGCTGTCCCCATGTACTCAAGTGATGAGGACTGTATTGCCCTTTCTCATTGATATGGACCAACTCTGTCTGAGCTGATCACTGAATGGCAACACCCTGAATCTACCAGAGCCAAAGTCAGTAGATTCAGGGTGTCCTAGAGGGAAACCTGTAGCTGATTCTTGAACTTGGGTTGACTGTCCCCAGCCCACAAAACCCATCCTCTGGAATATCTTATGTCCATAGGTTCGTCTGGTTGAGGTTTGTGAGGGCAGCGTGCTATGTGGCCCCATTGCGCGTATTAGTAACACGGGGGCCTTGCACATACTCTTTCCCTGGAGGTCGAGGGATATATCTACCCTCCTGATTTGGTTAAGGGAATGGTTTTGGTGCAGGAAGTGTCCTCCAGCTCTGGACTGGTGTGCTGGAAGTGCAAGGATTACTGCCCTTGAAGTCTGGAGACCTGTGATATGAATGGTGCCAGGGACCGTTACTTCAGTTTGTCGTCTTATCCAAGCCATACTTTGGTCTCAGCAGGGCTTCCAAGAACTGCTCTAGGAAGATTCTTTCCATCATTTGTTCCTTAGTGGAGTCATTAGGCTTCAACCATCTAGTGCCAGGTCTTGTATCCTATAGAACAGGGCCCATGAATTGTCCTGATGGTTCCAGCTCTCTTTTCCGAACTTCACTCGGTAGTGTTCACTATCATAAACTAGACACTCCAGTTTGGCCTTCTTGACTTCAGTGTATAGTGTATTGCAAGACTGATTGGCAGCCTGATAGGCGGTTTGTAGTTCACCCATGAGGAGTGGTGACACATATTGACACCAGCCTTCCGGGGGCCACCAGGTAGAGGTTGCAACTCTTTCAAATTGAATAAAGAAAGAGTCGTGATAGTCTCCCCCTTGGTACTTCTACAGTATGGAGCTTGGGACATTTGGGTGTACTTTGGAACTGGCTATGGTTTCAGTAAGTCTTCGAAGGGCTGTCTCATGCACCAGCTTATTACTAGCCATGACTGATGCCTGGGTAGTAAGGGCCATCTGCAGGTTCTCCCTATCCTGCTGTGTACTTTTCCTTGTACGTCCACAACCATCTGCAAGTGACGGTGGACCTTGGCGAACTGCTTTATCATATTCTCTATGGTTATGGGTTGTGCCATCTCCATCCCCATAAGAATCAGGGACAAGATCCCACTTCTGACACCACTGTAACGGGGTTACAATGATGATCCAGACCAAAGGTATGTTGTACAAGTAGGTTTATTACTTCATAAACAGTGGAGACAGTGACTGGGTTGATTTTAGGGAACTGGAACATGGTATCCTATGTTGCATGTTCTCTTGTTGCCTCCCGGGGATCGTTCTGGTTAGCGTCTTCTCCTTTTGAGGTCTCTTGTTACTTGCCATCAGGGAAAACATATACAGGACAGACTTTAGTCATCAGGCCTCTTATGGGTTTAACATTAAACCACCACCACACCGTGCAGGCTATGGGGAAGGCAGGCTGGGTTAAGTTTATGGATCAGAAAAACTGTGACACGGGCATTCAGATCAAAAATGTCAGGAAGCATATCTTTCCTTTCAGTATAATGGATAATAAATTCCTAGGCAACTGACCAGATACATATAACCCTATCGTAATAGGCTCAGTGAAACAGAACCAAAATATGTGCAATCTTATCTCAAATCATTAAATCTTCACATATAAAAATTCATCATAATCCTTTTTTTTTTGTATTGTTAAAAACTATAACAGTGTTGAATACATTCAAAATATCATATCATTTCATAAAAATACATAAAAAGTATACATAAAAGAGCACATGGGTTTCGGTCCCCGGTTCCGTGCCATGGTTGCGGTCCTGTACGCGAACCCGCGGGCCCGTGTTTTGGTCAATGGGGCTCTGTCTCGCCCGTTCCCCATTGGTCGAGGTACACGTCAGGGATGTCCGCTCTCGCCCCTCCTGTTCGCTCTGGCCATGGAACCCCTGGCGGTAATGATTTGCTCGGATCCCGCTCTTCGCGGATGGGATTGGCCAGGTCTGGCTCCTGATAAGATCGCCCTCTACGCGGACGAAGTCCTCCTCTATCTCTCTGATCCAGCGACCTCGGGACCCCAGGTCCGCCGGATTCTCCGCCGGTTTGGCCAAGCGTCGGGTCTCCATCTGAACCCTAAAAAATCCGTTCTAGTCCCGCTGCACCCGTCCCGGGACTGCTTCGATTGGCAATCGGATATTCCCCTCCGGAGACTCTCCTTTAAATACCTGGGGATCTGGGTCACCCTCCTTCCGGAACTCTGCTGGGCCCTCAATGTGGCTCCTGTAGTCAACAAGACCAGATCAGGTATGCTCCGGTGGCAATCGCTCCCATTGAATCCGCTGGGGAGAGTCGCCCTCTATAAAATGATGATCCTCCCCAAGTTTCTATACATGCTACAAAACACTCCGTGCCCCTTTCCGCGCCCGTGGTTCCGGGAACTGGATAAGATGGTGATTAAATTTCTCTGGGGCGGCGGCAGGCCCCGGCTGGCCTTAGATCGCTGCAGAGTCCCCTCCTATGACGGAGGCTTGAGCATGACAAACCTATATCTCTACTATCTGGCCACCCAGCTACTGGTGATCCACGACTGGTTCTCGGGTGGATGGGGCGATCCGGCTTATCGACTCGAGGTGCATTGCCTCGGGTTCTCATCTATCCAAAACATGCTCTATGGAGCAGCGGTTCCCCTGTCGCTCCCCGGCGTCGTGCGGGCCCCCTTTCTCGCGTGGCGCGCAGCTTTGAGGCACACCCGGTGGTCGGGGACGAACACGCAACTCACACCGCTTTGGCACGGGACATGGTTGCGGGAGGTGGTGGGACTAGTGGGCTTTCGGCAGTGGGATCTTCTCGGGATCTCCACTCTGGGCGATATATGGCGTGGGAGCCACATGTGTTCCTTCCAGGAGCTTCAGACCCGCTTCTCGCTGCAGCCTTCTCAATTTTATCGCTACCTTCAATTGCGCCATGCGGTCCGGACCCACGTCCCTCTAGACTCCAGACTGCCTTCCCATAGCCCGCCTGAAGCTCAGGTGATGTTAGGGTGTCTGGGGAAGGGGGGCATATCCCGCATTTACAAATCCCTGATTAACAATACCCCGGTAGACTGGAGCGGCCTAAAGCAGCGATGGGAGGCCTGGGTGGGACCCCTAGATGACGCGGACTGGAGGGACGCCCTTATGGCCCCTCGGTCGCTTACCACCTCCGCTAGGTTGCGGCTCATCCAACTCTATTACCTCCACACCGCTTATCTGACTCTGGACCGCCTATACCGTGCGGGCCTCCGCGTGGATGCCTCCTGTGCCCGCTGTGGGATGGCTCCGGCGGATTTCTTCCATATGGTGTGGTCTTGTCCCCGCCTGGCAGACTACTGGGCAGCGATTGAAGCCGAGCTAGCGGAGGTCCTGGGATGGCAGGTCCCACATGAGCCTAGAATGGCCCTGCTGGGCATCACGGACGGGATGGATGGGTCCCGTAACGACAAGTACTTCCTCACTACTGCCCTAATGGTGGCTAAGAGGGATATAGCAGCCGCATGGTCACAGCCAGACCCGCCCAGAAGGGCTACCTGGAGTAGAGGGGTGGATTGGTGTGCGGCCCAAGAGCGGTCGTTATACGCTGCCCGGGGCTGCCCCAAAAAATTCCGCAAAATATGGGGGAAATGGCTGGGGGGACTGCTTTGAGGGGTGGGGGCGCAGAGGGTGGGGACGGGAGCTGGGGGAGGAAGGGGGGGTTTTTACATTCGTTTGTCGATACTTCCCTGATTGCAGGTACTGATGCCATGTTCAATGCACTGCTGTATATCATTCTTGATATTGTCCTATATGCTGCAAAACACAATAAATTTGTTTATCAAAAAAAAAAAGTATACATAAAACATCATGTGCATGGCAGTTGTTTAGTCTTCGACGTGCGTTTCGGCGTAAAGGACGCTTTCGTAAGGAATTGCCACTGTAAAATTATAAAAATATACTAAATAACAAACAGTGATATGTCGCTATTGGTTACTGGACATATTCACTGAGCTCTTACAATCATAGAGAATATGATACAGTTAAGATACAAACATTCTTAATAAACAATGGGTGCCTTATTATATTACACTTATATCATTAGAATCCCTATGTATAGAAAGTATAGAAATGAAGGACAGATAATAAAGGAGATAGGCCTCAAACTCATTCTATTAATAGAATGTTTTCTTTTGAATATGGTATCCCTATCTATATGCTTACATTAAGGTAGTATATTGCTATCCAGATATTGAAGGATTGAGTCACTTTTCCTTTTAATTCTGGATGTTCATCACGCTTCTAATTACTTCCCAATATGTTAAAATCTAAAAAATAGGTCATGTCACCATGTTAGATATAACATACTTTCCAGATGAATTTGAATAGATTTCAATGATATATCGTATAGTACATGATTAACTCAATTGATATTTATTAAGTCTAGACATTTCTTCAAAAATATATATAGCTTCACTTATAAGTAGTACCTGGTCTTGGAGATGGACCTAGCACATTTAGTCTGTAAAATAAGCATACCATGATTATATCTAATATCTTCACTATTTTGACATTCCAGCAATGTGAGAGTATGTAATCGTTTTAATACCTGATAAAAATTACATCCAAAAGTGGTATTCGAATAAAACCACATTCACGAACAGAGAAATGCCACATAGGTTTCAATGATATATCGTATAGTACATGATTAACTCAATTGATATTTATTGAGTCTAGACATTTCTTCAAAAATATATATAGCTTTACTTATAAATTGCAAACATATATTGGTTTAGTGGCCTTTACCTGAAATGTGTGCTTCTATTTTTCTCTAGTACCTGGTCTTAGAAATGGACCTAGCACATTTAGTCTGTAAAATAAGCATACCATGATTATATCTAATATCTCCACTATTTTGACATTCCAGCAATGTGAGAGTATGTAATCGTTTTAATACCTGATAAAAAATTACATCCAAAAGTGGTATTCGAATAAAACCACATTCACGAAAAGAGAAATGCCACATAGGTTTCAATGATATATCGTATAGTACATGATTAACTCAATTGATATTTATTGAGTCTAAAAGAAAATGAATCAGTGTTTGGGTAATAGCATAGTTCTAAAAAGAGCCTTTGTGCTCATTGTGTGTAGATGATAACTACACATAAAATACAATGAAGTCTTTCAAATTGTAGAGGAACACACTGTTGCCTTTCTCTGTGAAGTGAACTCCCTCACTTCTATATTTACCATCCATGTCAAAACACAAGTTGGTGTTGTAGATAGAGCCTATATTACGGTCTCTGAGGAATGTGGAAACAGTTTTATTACTATGTTTCCTTGGTTTGTCTATGAGTAGACAGAATTCACTTGACCACTTCCATTTCTGCCTTTGGCATATGCTGGAGAACACCAAGGCAGTCTGAGGGAAAAGTACCATTAATTCAGCAAACGTATCCTTCATTAGGATTTCCAGTCCTATCCAGTAAGTGTGCCTAGGTAATTGCCAGCACAGTGCGCAATCATGAGGTCAGGATGTTGGGAATCTGCAATGCTTTTTTACCAAAGGCAGCAACTGGTGCCACTTTAAGCCTCTCTGGCCAACCCAAGTAATGTACACATTAGGCAAACCCAAATTCCTGTCAATGCCACTCTTTCTAGCACACTCTCTCATCCAAAATACAAAGCTGTGACCCACAATCCACACTCTAACCATTTTGAAGGTAAGCAGGAGTAGCACACAGGAGAAGGCTGGAGCAGAATGAGACAGTTTTCAAAAGGAAAGGCAGTAAGTAATAATGGATGGCAGGACCTGTCAAAAAAGAATATATTTGATCGGATTGTTTAAATATGCAAGTAGTTATAATTAGGTAGTGATTTTTATGAAACAGTAAGTAGACCTGTGATTTGCTTTCGTAAAAATAAAAAAATGTAATGCAATCTTGGATATGATTTTAATTGCAAACAGTCAACCACACCTGCTGCACTTGAGTTGGAAAGTAATTTGCTGCTTCTAGAATGTGTTGTGAACTTTCAACCTACTGGTTCATGAGTGTGCTCTAAATGGGGTTGCTATGGAAACTGTGCTAAGAGTGTGGGGGAGAAGGGCATTAAACAGACTGTAGTCTGTTGAAATTACAGTGGTTTACCCTCATTGTTTATTAATGAGGGTTTATTTCTTTATTCACATGTATGTTACAAAGTTTAGGACAGTTGCAAGGTATAAAGAGTACAAAGCTAAATATGATTTTGCACATCCATACTTATTTGCACATTTGTTGCAAAGTTACATGGGAGGCTGGGCCTCTTTACTGGAATTTATGAAAGGGTTAAGAACCACTGACTATTTAAAAATTAGTTGATAAAAATAAAATATGAAAGGGAGATTTTGATTTATCACTGAGAGCAAATTTGAAAAGGTTGCCATTAATGATTGTATGAGAATGGTGTGGCATTCTTATACTTAGTTTTTACATTAACACTGACCCTAAGAGGAAACTGACAGTACCCCAAAAAAAACGAATCAACCAACTCAAATTATAGATATGTGAATTGGAGTGTAGTTTTAAAAACCTATGATTTTAAAGGCATGTGTAATAATAAAGTTAATAAAAGTGTGAATGAGATATGCAAAAGTATTGTGGGTGTATGAGGGAACATGTGAGAAGGCGTTTCAATGTTTCTGTGGGTTTGTGAATGCATGTGTGAGTGTCTGTGGGTATGTGAGTGAGTATGCAAGTGTCTCTCTGGGTCTGAGAGTAGGTGGGTGAGAAGTCCTTTAATCTTATATTCTCCTGGAACTGGAACTGTAGAGTATATGTGTGTTGTTTTACTGTATGGTCGAGTTAAATCTTCTGTTTTACTATGTTCTAGTTACCCCTTAGGTAGGGTGTAGGTAAGTCATAGGTGGTATGTGCTTAGAGGGTTAGACATGCACTTTAAAGTCTCACTAACTCACATGTCTACTTTGAGACCCCTAGGCATAGTTAAATATGCAGTGTTTTACCCATACTGCAAGTTAGACACATATTTACAAAAGCAGACTTACTCACCTTGCCTATAAGAGACAGAGAGAAGCATGTAAATATTCAGTGACATGCCCATACAGCACTTTTGTATGCAGCTTTAACAGAGGGAGTTGCATGCACATTTCTAAAACACAACACTCAGTAATAGAGGAGGTAAGTAATATATACAGCCGCCTACATAGACATAAAGAGATTGTGACTTAGTTACTTTCACATTCAGTGACACAGCCAGAGAGGGACTGATATACGTATTTAGATTTGTACTGAAGTAGTGATACTCCTAGTCACTCATCCAGACTAGTAGACCTTTGAACATATCTACTGTTTGCAACTGCAGAGAATGTTTATGCAGTTTGTCTGCTAGGTTGAGTTGGCATTATAAACGGATTACCAAGCGTGAAACTTCCCTTCTACTGGATATAAGTCCTCCATAAGGTAGGGTGGATGTAGGCCAAATGGCAGAGTAATATGTGCTTAGAAGGCAGGCATGTGCTTTGAAGTCTCAGTAAGTCACATGTTTACTTCCTTATCCATATCCATACGCCAGTTATACATTGAGTCTTGAACCTATTTTGTAACTTACATACCTATTTTATAAAGGTCAGAGGGTTTTACACATTCAGTCAAATACCAATAGTGCACTTATGTATCCAGCAGTAACAGACATTTGCACTCACAATTATAAATCCCAACACTCAGTAATAGAGCCAGTAAGTATTATATACAGTCACTGACATTCATATAGAGAGCTATACAGAGAGTAAGACAGCCAGTTATGCAGTGAGATGGTTATTTTCACATTAAGTGACACAACCAGATCTGGACTAATAAACTTATTTACATATATAGTGAAATGCTAACACTCCTAGTTACCCATCCAGACAATCAGCCCTTTATAGATGTGTGGGCCTACTAATGCACAGTCTATGATGTACAGTTTTGCTGTAAGATTAACTTGGCATTTAAAATGGCTTGCTAAGCCTTAAACATCCCTTCTACTACATACAAGTCATCCTTAAGGTAGACCGTGGGTAGGAAACAGGGCAGAGTGCTATGTGCTTAGAAAGTAAGACATGTACTTTCAAGTGTTGATGAGACACATGCAAATTTCCAGACCCCTGTGCCCAGTTAAACATCTAGACTCCTACCCCTACTGCAACTCACCTACCTATTTACAAATGCATGGAGCCACTCACACACCCAGTCAGGCAGTGACAGAGGCACTTAGACATTCACTCACACTCTGACACACCACTTTTGTATCCAGCAGTAACAGAGGCAGTTGCTTGCACACATAGGTACATATCCCAACACTCACTAACACAGCCAGTCAGATAACCATAGTCACTTGCATACAGTTTTACAGACTCGTATAGCTAGTTAAATAGTAATTTCTTTACTTAGGCATTCAGTCACAGACCCACAGACAGACTGATACACTCACAAAAATGTGTACACAAGTACTGACACAAACAAATCACCCATCCAGACAAGTAGGCCTTTAAACATGTCTCGGCCCTGCTACTGCAGCGTCTGCATGTGCAGTTTTACTGCCAGGTGGAACGTTGCATTTAAAACGCCTTTGTCAAGCCTTAAACTCCCCTTCTACCACATGTAAGTTACCTGTAAAGTAGGTCGTCGGTAGGCCATAAGGCAGGGTGGTATGTGCTTAAAAGGTAGGACATGCACTTTGAAGTTTTAGTGAGTTTCATGCGCACTTACAGACCCATATGCCCAGTTATAAATCCAGTCTCCCATCCATACTGCAACTCACATACCTATTTATAAAAGCATAGAGCCCCTCACACAGCAGGCCAGACATAGACAGAGGCACTTACACATTCAGTCATATGCCCATAGAGAAAGTTATGTATCCAGCAGTGATATAACCATTTGCACACACAATTATAAACCTCAATACTCACTAATACAACCAGTAAGTAATCAATAAAGCCAGTTACAAACACATATAGAGACCCATAGAGATACTACGATGGTTAGTCATATAGCGAGATAGTCATAATTTACACATTCAGTGACACACTCAGAAAAAGACCAATACAGTTATTTAGATATGTATTGAAGTACTGATACTCCTATTCACCAATGCGGACAACTAGCCCTTTAGAGATGTTTACGGGCTGATACTACACAGTCTATGTTTTCATTTTTACAGCTAGGATGAGTAGACATTTAAAATGCCTTGCTCAGCCATAAAGTCCCTTTTGTTTTACATATAAATCATCCCTAAGGTAGGCCATATGTAGACATGCACTGATACATACACTGGCACACCCATATGTACTTTAATGCACATAGCAGCTCTCCCCAGGCACACATTTTTGCATATCCTAACACACTGAAGCACACATTCATGCATACACTAAGACATCCATTACAAACTGATGTATACAGTAACACATGAATTAAGACACGTATGCACACGCTGACACACCCAGGCACACACTGATGCATACAGTGAGATACACAGGCACACACTCATGCATAGACTAAGACACCCAGGTTCAGACTTAGCCATACACCGTAACACCCTGGAATACTCTTATGCATACACTGACACACCCAGGTACCCTCTGATGCATATAGTGAAACACCCACACATACAGTAATACATACACCTAACAAACCCAGGCACATTCTGATACACACACTAACACACTCAGTCACACACTGACTCATACAATAAGATCCCTAGGCACACACTGATACATACACTACCACACCCAAACAAACACTCATGTATACCCTTACACACTCAGGCACACACTTGTGCATGCACTGACACATCCAGACATACACTGGCGTATACACTGACACACCCAGGCACACACATATGTATACACTAACACACCCATGTACACTCTGAGGCAAATAGTGACACAGCCACACTTACTAATGCTTACACTGACACACCCAGGTGCACACTGATGCACACACTACATACCCAGTCACACATTGATACATACAATAAAACACCCAGACACACACTGATGCATAAAATGATACACACAGGCACACACGTATGCACACACTTACATACCCAAACACACACTCATGCATACACTATGACACCCAGCACACACAGGCCCATACACTAAGACACCCAGGAATTCACTGATCCATACACTGACACACCCAGGCACACACCCATGCATACAGTAACACACCCAGGTATAAATGTACACACGCACACCCAGATACATTCTCACTCATACACTGACACACACTAGCACACACTTAATACATACACTAAAACCACTTTGATGTATATAGTGACACAGCTACACATACAGTAATGCACACACTGACAAACCCAGGCACACACTAACACACCCAGTCACACACTGATCCATACACTGACACACCCAGGCAGATAGTGATGCATATGCTGACACGCCCATGTACATTCTGACGCACAGAGTAGCACACCCACACAGACACTGATATATATAGATATGTACTCCAAAGCAGACAGTGATGGATACAGTGAGATATCCAGGTACACACTCCTGCATACACTAACACATCAAATGACACACTTATGCATACACTGACAGACCCAGTCACACGCTTGTCCATTGAGTATCACACACAGACACACATTTATGCATACAGTGACACACTCTGATGCACTCTGACGTGTATGCTTAGACATCCAGGAATATCACTGATGCATACGGAGGTATACCCAGGCACACACTGATGGATATGCTGACACAGGCAGAGACACACAGATATAAACATGAGAAGAAACAGGCTAAGAGTGGCTACAACATAGTGACATAACTACTTGTATTGGTAGTTAAATGCTTAATAGTATGTAATTAAGAGCTAAATGTACTGATTTGTTTTTTCTTTACAGACATCTACTTCAACTTAATACCAGAGAATTACAATGACCAAAAAACTGAAACAAGAAAGAAACAGAAGCAAGGATATTATATCATTACAACAGAGAAAAAAGTGAGAGAATGTGGACAATGTTGTTAAAGAGAAATGAGATGCTACATAGGAAACTAAAACATTTCTGAAAATAGTATGTGGAAAACTTCAAAGTGAGCAAAACCAAGCAAATAAAAAGGGAGATTTTAAATCAGCTGAAAAAGGACAAAAAGTAAGTGACATTAAAAGTATGAAATTGTATAACAAAGCAGATAGTTTATTATGAAGACAGAGACAGTTTAAAGAAGTCAGAATGCATAAAAACTATGATGCAGTAAAAAATTGAGAAGAGCAGCAGTGAAACAAAAGGAGCGTGTTGAGGCTGTAGTTGATAAGGCCTTTGACCTCAAGAGGAAGCTATTCATTTTGAGTACAAGTAGAGTGAGAACACTAGATAAAATTCTTCTGTCTATGAGTAAAATAGGCCAAAAGAAAAAACTTGTAAATAGACGTAACTTTTGCAAAACTTTCAGTGGGGAATGGAAGCATACTTCCAGAACTGAGCCTTTCTTTAATGAAGAAAGATACTTCCAAGAGAACACATTAGTGCACGCATTTAAAACAACTGGTCGATGTTATGAGCTGAAGGATGGGACTCACATTCCAAAAGGGGAGAAGGTACCTAGGAATGTAGAGGAAGTGAAAGCTGAAGATGTACAGGGAAGGCGTACACAGGCTCCTGCATACAAATGGAACTGTAGCAGTATTTGCAGTGTTTGGCAGGAATCAATTGATATATTGAGAACTCTCATACACATGTTTGCATTCAGAAGTCTGAAACAGAAACATTTAATTTCGCATGGATTAGAACCATTCAAAGTAAGGAAGTATACTTATTCACAGGGACATTCATTTGCATGTTCATCAAACAAAGTGTGCAGAAGCACCTTTCATCACTTCAGAATGTTAGGTGTTTACCACTTTAAAATGTGTGAAAAGTCCTGCCTTATGTTTAGGAGAAATGAATAGAGCTCCTTTGCATGGTAGGGTAGCAGCCATAGAAAAAGTGTTTGATGATGTTCAGTTTAATTTCTTTGGTCTTGAACAGAAGTCTAGGGAAAATGATGAGTTGGGATGTGCAGGTGTAGAGGAGCAGGACACAGGTATTAGTGTTGATAACGTTACAGAAGAGATTAGGAAATTTAACACAGTTACTTCTAAGAAGCCACAACGTGTGTTTGTATTTATTGTCGATGCACTAATTAAAAAAGCCCATCTTTATTCTCAAAAACTGAACATGAGAACAGAGATAAGTGGCAAGAATTGCTGTTCATGTATTTTCAGAGCAACAGATTGATTTGTCCACACTGCAAATTAAATGTAGGTACTGCTATGATAAGCTAGAGAATAATAAAATGCCAGCTAGAGCAGTACACAGCAAGTTAGAATTAGTGTCAGTTCCACAAGAACTTCAAGATTTTCATGTTTACGAATCAATTATTATACAATGTATACTTCCTCTCCAAGCTATAGTTGGTATGGAGCCAAAAACTGGGAAATTACCTCTGTTAGAAATGGGGGTCTCTAGTTGGCAGAGGTAGTTACCTTTGTCCAAATAGGGACCCTTGCTTCTAGTCAGTGCTGGAAAGTAGTATCTGCTTCTTATGGTTACCCCCACCTTTTGCTGATGTCTCACTGTTTCTGAACTAGTCTGACTGGGATCCTGCTATCCAGGACCCCAGTCTATCAGCTTTCTCTCTTAAATTGTTATGTATGGACTTTAGGTACACTCCAGATTGGATACTGGGGTACCCCTATCAGTCCCTAGTATATGGTACACCATGTAACAGGGCATAGGTACCCCAGAGGCCTCCCATGAGCTGAAGCATGGATTATGCTACCCATGAGAGGCCATTCAAAATGACACAACAGGTCTGCTACAGCAGCCTGTGTAACCTGGTGCTTGCACCACTTACTTAGATATAGGTTCACTATATCTATCTAAATCACTACACTTAAAAACCTATCCGTCACCCCTATGGCAGGCCTTATCAATCCTGAAGGCAGGGTGCTGGGTTTTACGTGAGAGGGTGCCCCTGCATGAGCAGAGCCCCTCTGCAGCCTTCAGAGACCATTCCCCGGGGTTGTCTGTGATGCAGCCAGACGTATAGGTTAAGCTGCATTATAACCTCGCGGTAAATGCTAACTTTAAAACGGCTGCTTAGAAACATGTCGTGTTTGGTGTCAAACACCCTGGAATAATACCTCCACACCAGTAACTAGTGCGGGGGTATGATTCCACCCTTCTGAAACCACTGCTGTGGGTCACCGGTCTACCCGCTACCAGCTTTCTCAACCCGGGCAGCACAAAATGGACTCTGCCAGCCACAGACACGATTCTGCTCTCCTGTTGCTGAGCCAAGCTCGAGCACAGGAAGGCATGACAATAGGCATCCTGTCACACGGAGGTGTGACCACCTCCCAGACAGGGTTTAGTGTATTGGGGCTGGGTGGGTGCACTCTGAGAGTGCCAGAAGTCTGCACTGGGGCACATTTGGTGTCCCTGTGCATAGTCCAGCTCAAACCAGTTCAGGGAGCCATTGGCTCCTGCTCTGGTGTGAAACTGGACAAAGGACATGGATGGAGCCACCCCTTTGTCGTGCCCCTCCCCTAGGAGGGTCCCCTAAATATGTCCAACCCTTGCCCTTGGGTATAAAGTGGATACATGGCTACAGGTTTTAGATTTTACCTGGACAAGATTCTACTAAGAAGAAACCAAGTACTTCAACAGCCTGCACAATGCTGGATGACTGAAGAATCTCCCTTGGAGTAAAGGAGTGACTCCCCTGCACTAGCAGGCACCTAAGTACATATGACCGGCTTGGATCTCCCGAGCTCCTGAGTACTCCGAAGATTTCAGCAACACAGGTGGGTTTCTGAAGGTCCTTGAGGTCGATCTGCCCTCTCAGCGATTCTAAGACCAGTATCCCTCGTGGGAACTGTGTGACCCAAACGCCTGTGCACCGCATACATTTGCAAGTGCATATTCTTGTTGGAGACCCCTGAGCTTGTGCATTGGACTCCGAGTAGTCCTGACCACAAGCAGTATTTGCACCAACGAAATCTGGCCTCCTCACACTGAGTGCTCCGTGGGCTGGTGCTTTGCAGACTTACTTGAGGTCTCCTCACGATCCCTGGTCCCTTGTTTGTTCCTGCACTTCCCTGGTTGCTCCATATGTGCCCTGACTCCCCATTGCTTGGAGAGTCCCCTGGACCTTACTGGTCCACATCGTAACCTGTTTATCCTTCCTCCGTGGGTTGCATTTGCCAAGGCTTGTTGGTGCTCCAGCTGGACATCAACACTTCAGCACTCGACATCCTTTGTGGGACAGCTCACCTCCAGATCCTGGTCATCCTCAACATCTCCTGGTCCCAGTGGTTGCAGAGTCAAGCATCCCTTCTTCAAACCTGAAGCACCCAACATCGATAGGCATTCGACTACTGAGCCCCTGGTCACCTGAAGTGACCCAGACTCTGTCCCCTCTGCTTTCAGGTTCCTCTCACCTAGAATCCAGGCTTGTATTCCACCGGACACTCTTCGCCTTCCCGGCAGCAGTCCTTACTTGCAGCTCTCCATTGAAAACGACAAAGGTTTCCGACACCACTTGACCCCTATGCACCCGGCTCCTCTGGGATAGGTAACACGGGTACCTTGGTACTCACTGGTGGGTTGGGTGTAGAACCTACTATGTTCCAAAGGGTTTGCCTGAAGTCCTCGTAGAAGTGTCCTTGAACTATAACTTTGCAACCGCGACTTTCCCATAGAGTTGCACGGAGGACGCGGTCGTGTTTCCTCACTGCACCCGTCCTCCGTGGGCTCCCTGTATCACTGCCTTGGGTGGTTCCTTGGGGTCTCAGTGATTCTACGTGCCCTGGGCACTGTGTCTAGTCAAGTCGTGATTGTTATACCATTTTTTAGTATATGGTTCGAACTCCCCCTGGAGCCCGCTGGGTATTGTGCTACTTACGAATGTTCTATTGATTCAGTACTGTGTGCTTTGTGTTCTAATCTCGTGTAGAGACTAGTAGAGAGTGTTATCTTAATAATATTTGTATATAACTACTGTGTGGTTCTCCTTTATTTTAGTCATTCAGGAGATGATATTCTGGTAAAACAAGCTGCTTTACATTCCTTCAAGATTAAGCCTGAAGGCTGCTCTCCACAGCTACCACTAGGATAGCTTTCTAAAGGTTATCTTTGACCTCATACATCATAAGGGTCATGTGGACTGGTACAGGGTGCCCACTTTAATTAGTGGACAGCATATACCAGGCCACCTTCTCACATTGGTGTGCAGCAGTTGGGATTCAAGCTTGCTATTGTTATACTAGACAAATCTCATTGAGTGATTAACTGAAAACCACTAAGTATTAGGCACATATAATACATCAAGATTTGAATAAGTAAGTTCTACTGAACTTGGAGTAGGGTAAGTCAAGGGTCTAGCACACCCTTTCTCAAACTCAAGAGAGTTTAGTCTCCACTAGGTTAGGTAGGTGCCTACACCACATAACACTAGTATGTCTTCTTGAGGAGAAGCCAGTAGTTCTCTGCCAACTAGGTACAATGGCCTCTCATTCCAGGAATTGATAGCCATGTGTGTGACTAGGCAGTTGAGGACCGGGAGAAGTGCAAACACCCAACGTCTCATTAAGATTTAGCTCTTGGATGACCTTAGGAAGACTCCAGGGTCTGATGAGGAAGATAGAGTGGGTGGGGCAGGGAATGAGGAAAGGCCAGGAAGTGAAATCTTCTTTGACCTGGACTCAAACCCTGACCAGGAGGACAAAATGATTCTAACCTGGATAACATAGATCTTCCTTTAGATGGGGGAGAAGGCCCCAGTGGCCCCCTCTTTACTCCACCAGGAAGAGTACAGAGCTTACCTAGGAGTTTCAGGTCTCCCTCTGTAGAATCTCGACACTCTGGAACTTCTGGAGGGACTTCCATATCAAATAAGAGGGAATCCTCTTATGATAGACAGTGCCAACATCTGGAGCTTGAGAAAATCAAGCTGAGGCTCAAGAAGGAGCAGTTGGCCCTAGACAGGGAATCCCTAGAGCTCCAGAGAGCTACAACGAGATTGGGACTAGAGTCCCATGGTGGCAGCAACAGTGTCCCTAGGGTTAAGGAGTATACTATTGATCATAGGAACCTGAACAAGATAGTCCCTCCCTATCAGAGTGGGGATGACATCCACAAATGGATAACTGCACTAGAGAGGGCCTGTAAGGTACAGAGGGTTCCTCAGAAGCAGTGGGCAGGCAGCTATCTTGTGGCTCTCCTTTGCTGACAAAGGTAGAGATAAGCTCCCCGCTGTTAGAGAAGAGGATGCTGACAATTATTCAGTCCTGAAGAGTGCTCTCATTTATGGGTTTGGTTTAATCACTGAACAGTAGAGGATTACGTTCAGAGACACCCAGAAGACACAGACTCAGGATTGGGTTGACTTTGTAGATAGGGCTACTAAGGCTCTGGAAGGCTGGTTACTTGGCCGTAAAATGAATGATGTCAAAGGATTGTACAATTTAATTATGAGGGAGCAGATCCTTAATAATTGCCAAAACCAGCTGTTGCATCAGTGCTTGGTTGATTCTGATCTGACCTCTCCCCAAGAATTGGGAAAGAAAGCAGACAAATGGGTCAGAACCAGAGTGAAGCAGAAAACTCAGAATCAAGGTGGTAACCAAAAGAAGCAAGATGCTAAAACTCCAGATAAGGGTGGGGAGAAGGGTAAAGACCGGAAGTCTTCACAAGGGCCCTAAAAACCTGAGTGTGGGGGGGGGATCACAATCTAACAAGGGTAAAAATAAAAATAAACCTTGGTGCTTCCTATGTAAGGAGAAACCCCATTGGACAAGAGATGCCAATTGTTCAAGGGCCAATGATCCTCCTGCCACATCACCACTGCCCCTAAGGCAACGGTTCACCCTAGTTCAGCTCCAAGTGGTGGTACTGGGAACAAGGGTATAGTAGGGTTAACCCTGGGATCTGAGATGGGTTCTGATCTAGTCAAAATTCCAACTCAGGCTGTTTTGGTCTGTGATGGAGGTATGGATATTGTCTCCTTATTTGTCAGTCCCAGTAACCTGGGCAAGTAAAGACAACAGCCTTTAATAAATGGAAAGGAGGCCATGGCATATAGGGACACAGGAGCAAGTCTCACAATGGTGATAAAAGATCTTGTGGGCCCTGACCAGATCATACTTGGTGAGATGTACCAAGTGACCAATGCTAGCAATGCCAGGACAGACCATTCCTTGGCAGTTATGATTTTCACTTGGGGAGTGGTAACTGGCCCTAAAAAGGTTGTAGTTAGCTCAGACCTCGATGTGGAATGCTCGCTGGGCAATGATTTGGAGACTTCAGCCTGGGCTGAAGTGGAACTCGGGACACATGCAGAAATGTTGGGCATCCCTGTAGATGTGTTTGCCATGACTGGGTCACAGGCAAAAATGTCTTCCCCTGAACAGGGCCTGGATCCTGAAATGAAGGACCAGGTGCCTTCCAAGAGAAGGAGCAATAGGGGGAAGGCAGTATCTTCCCCCTGCCTCAGAGAGAGGATTAGTCTCCTGAGGGAGATGATCTCAGTCCCTGTGAAGGAACTGTCTCAGAGGAACTTGAACCTGACCAGGTTAAGATCTTGGGGACAGGGGGGCCCTTCCAGGGCAGATCTGAGACAGGAACAGCTGAGCTGTCCCTGTCTTGAACGCCTCAGACAGCAAGCTGCTGATGAGTCTGCTGGGTGTGCCAGTGGATCCCACAGGATCTACTGGGATGATGGACTTTCTTATTCAGAGGGTTTGCCTACAGAGAGGTTCCTCAGAAGGGGGTTGGCTACAGCCCTTTGGGACTTCTGTTTGGACATCCAGTTAGGGGTCCCTTATGTTTGGTTAAGGAGGGTTGGGAGTTACCTCTCAAACCACCTAAACAAGATATAGTGGACTATGTACTTGGTCTCCGGTCCAGGATGGCTGAGTATATGAAGAAGGCATACAAAAACCGTGAGGCTAGCCAGGAATTACAGAAAGCCTGGCATGACCAAAAGGTTGCTTTGACTGTGTATCAGCCAGGACAGAAGGTATGGGTGTTGGAGCCTGTGGCCCCAGCATGTCTCTAAGACAAGTGGAGTGGGCCCTATACCATTCTTGAGAAGACGGGAGAGGTTACCTACCTGGTGGACCTTGGAACTCCCAGGAACCCCCACATGGTGCTCCATGTGCACAGGCTCAAGCCATATGTGGACATGGCAGGCATGGACTTGCTCATGGCTACTGATGAGAAACAGGAGGAAGAGAGTTATCCACTCCCTGACCTCCTCTCACAGAACTCTGATGATGGTTCAGTTGATGGTGTAGCCTTGGCAGGCAGCCTCACTGAACAGAAACAGAAGGTTCTCAATCAGTACAGACACATGTTTTCACTGACTCCAAGTCAAACTACCTGGTGTACACATGAGGTAGTCACAGGTGACAGTCTGCCTGTTAAACATAAGATTTAAAGGCAACCTGATCATGTCAGGGACTGTCTCCGGACTGAAGTCCAGAAGATGTTGGAACTGGGAGTAATTGAGCCCTCAGATAGCCCTTGGGCTAGCACAGTAGTCTTGGAACCAAAACCTCACACCCAGGGTGGTAAAAGAGAGATGAGGTTCTGTGTTGACTACAGGGGACTCAATGCAGTCACTAGGACTGATGCTCATCCAATTCCAAGGGCAGATGAACTTATTGACACTTTGGCCTCTGCCAAATTCTTAAGTACATTTGACCTGACAGCTGGTTACTGACAGATCAGATTAGCTGAGGATGCTAAACCAAAAACAGCATTCTCAACCCCTAGTGGGCACTACGGGCCCAATTCACAGAACAAACTTAAGACAAAATCCTAAACTTAGTACCATTTTGGTATTCACAGAATGCACTTACTACTTCTGGTATTCACAGAATTAACTTACTACTTTTTCGATTCACAGAATAAACTTACTACTTTTGCTATTCACAGAATGGATTTACGACTACTAAACTTACGTCCGCACTCGGGCCGGAAATTCTGGCCCGGAGGCGGAGCTTCCGGCCCGGAGGCGGGGCTTCTGGGCCGGAGGCGGGGCTTCCGGGCCGGAGGCGGGGCTTCCGGCCCGAAGGTGGGGATTCCGGCCAGTGGCGGAGATTTAGCCATGGCCAAAATCTCCGCCTCCGGGCCCGAAGCTCCGCCTCCGCCTCCGACCCGGAAACCCCGCCTCCTGGCCGGAAGCTCCGCCTCCGGGCCAGAAACTCCGCCTCCGGGCCGGAATTTCCGGCCCGAGTGCGGACGTAAGTTTAGTAGTCGTAAATCTATTCTGTGAATAGCAAAAGTAGTAAGTTTATTCTGTGAATCGCAAAAGTAGTAAGTTCATTCTGTGAATACCAGAAGTAGTAAGTGCATTCTGTGAATACCAAAATGGTACTAAGTTTAGGATTTTGTCTTAAGTTTGTTCTGTGAATCGGCCCCTACCACTTTGTGGTGATGCCTTTTAGCTTGAAGAATGCACCTGCCACATTTCAGAGGCTGGTGAATAAAGTTCTCACAGGTCTGGACGCCTATAGAGCAGCGTATCTGGCTGATAATGCTGTCTTTAGCTCCATCTGGGATGATCACCTGGTCCACCTCAGAAATGTTCTGGAGGTCCTGCAAAAGGCAGGCCTCACTATCAAGGCCACCAAGTGCCAGATAGGGCAGAGTAAGGTTGTGTACCTGGGCCACCTTGTGGGTGGAGGCCAGGATTAACCGTTGCAGAGCAAATTCCAAACCATCATGGATTGGGTTGCTCCCACTACCCACACTCAAGTCAGAGCTTTCTTGGGCCTGACTGGGCACTACAGGAGGTTTGTCAAAGGATATGGATCCATAGTGACCGCTTTGAATGACTTAACTTCCAAAATAATGCCTCAGAAAGTTCAGTGGACCGTTAGCTGTCAAAAGGCATTTGATGACCTGAAGCAGGCCATGTGCACTGCTTCCATTCTGCAAAGTCTTGATTATTCCAAACAATTCATTGTTCAGACAGGTGCATCTGAATCTGGGATAGGGGCAGTGTTATCACAATAGAATGGAGAGGTTCAGGATCAGCCAGTAGCTTTCATAAGCAGAAGGCTGACCCCCAGAGAGAAACGTTGGTCAGCTATTGAGAAGGA
The DNA here is from genome assembly GCF_964204655.1 of Triturus cristatus. Lineage (NCBI taxonomy): Eukaryota > Metazoa > Chordata > Amphibia > Caudata > Salamandridae > Triturus > Triturus cristatus. The sequence continues at coordinate 137,680,734 of NC_140588.1, forward strand.
AGCCTTTGCTGTGGTTTGGGCTCTGAAGAAGCAGAGGCCATACCTGTTTGGCATTCACATCAATGTTCAGACAGACCACAAGCCCCTCCTACGGCTAAAACAAATGAAGGATGTTGGAGCCGGCCTCGTGGCGTGGTCCTGTTCCCCCTCGCCAAGACGCACGAGGTCCTCTGCACCTCGGGGCTCCTCCATTTTGGATTGTACGTGACTCTGCGCACCAGCCTACGTGACCCCGCTCAACCCGGCCTCGGCCCCAGCAAGCCCCGTCATCAAGGCACCAACAACTGGCCAGGGGGTACCACGTGAACACTTCCCCACTCCCGGCGGAGGGCAGTATCGATGGGACCCCCAACCGTCCTCCCACACCTAGGTGTGATCGCCCCACAGCTCTCCTGGGCCTGGCGCCTCTCCTGCTGAGCGTCTGGCTGCTCCCGACCCGGCCTCTCCGCCCCCCCGGGCGCAAGGGTCCGGACATCAAAGGGCTCCAGACCTATATCTGGGGCGACCCTGCAACAGGACAGCAGTTGTATCCGGGAGTCAAGAGCCCTGCTGATCGGATCGCGGCTGACCCTACGGAGAAAGACTCATCCTGGAACCACGCTCTGAGCCCTGCTGACTACGTCGCGGCTCCACCGTGCTTAAAGACCTTCACGAACCTTTGGGGCCCTGCTGACGCTGTCGCGGCCCGACCTTGTTGAACTTGCCATCAGAGCCCAGCTGACCTCGTCGCGGCTCGACCGAAGCGGACCTACCACCCGAGCCCTGCAGACACCGTCGCGGCTCTCCACGTCCGAGCTGCTTTGAGACCAGCACCTGCCGCTCCGATCCCCGGAGCCACCTTCGGCCTAATGCAAGGTCTGGCGCAGAGCTTCCCCGTACCAGGCTGGTACTAAGACTGTCCCGCTACCCTGTCCCTACAAAGACATTGAGACTCTTTCTGGATCTCTCGATCCCCCTGTAAATATTTTGACTGTGCTACTATTGATAAAGTACCTAGATAAGCAACTGATACGGAGTCCTGCGTGGTGGTGTTACTGGGCCTAGTACGATCATAGGAGAAAGACCTCTCCTAGGAGGCTTCTCAGCGGCGCTCGGCTATAACTTTGCGGCAGGAAGGTGCCCCGGAGTGGTCCCCCTGACTCCCCGGTGGTCCTTCCTCCAACATTTGGTGGCCAGCGACGGGATCCGAGACAGACGCAATCGTACAGGCAAGTAACGCACCCGCTGCCTAACCAGACGGAAAAAGAAAGAGAACCATGAGCAGCCAAGAAACAACCGTGGCCGCAACCTTCCAGCAAGAAAGGTTGGAAGAATACACCCACAAAGAATTGAAAGAATTCTGCAAGGACAAAGGGATCCCAACCACAGGATTGGGCACCAAGGAAGAAATGCAGAAAGCCCTGAAAGCCAGGGCAGAATCCGAGGCCACTCCACCCCAAGGCGAAGGGACCTCGGCCCGGGACGAAAACCTGCCGCCGACAATGACCCCGGCAGATGGGGGACGAAGCATCCCGGAAGCCGGCCTATCCCACGAAGAAATGCGAGAACGGGAGAGGGTCCGGACACACGAATTGGAACTCGCACGACTCCGGCTGGATGGTGAACTCCTGCTGGTCGGAGAAAAAGTTGGCCTTGGAGCAACTACGGCTGCAGGAGGAAATCGAAGAAAAGAAACGGCATCGAGAACTAGAAGAGAAACGGCTAACCCTCGAGCACGAGAGGGGCCTCAAGGAACTCGAACTGAAATCCAAAACGGGGGAGACCAGCAGCCCCGGATCCCGGGACGCTCTGCCACTGACCGAGCCAAAGGTTCATATCCCCAAGGATGTCGTCAAGGAGTACTATAAAAACGACGACATCCAGCAATGGTTCCGAGCATACGAGGTAGCCATGACCTCCCATCGGGTACCCCGGAAGGATTGGGGTGCCGGCCTATGGGGGAGGTTCCTCAGCGAGGGCCGGGATACCCTGCTGCAACTTCCCGACGCGGTGATGACCTCGTACGACCACATGAAAGAGGCCCTACTCACCCGCTACGGACTATCAGCCGAGATGTACCAGCAGCGCTTCCGGGACTGCAAGAAGCTCCCCGGTACCACATGGGTCGAATACGTGGACTTCTTCAGCAGAGCCTTTGAAGGGTGGATAAGAGGGAGCAAGGTCACCCTGTACAACGAACTGTTCGACCTCATTGTCTGGGAGCACCTCGCCAACAACTGCTTTGTCGAACTAAGGCAACACCTCCTTGACAGCAAACTGACCGAGCCCCGGAAGCTCGCCGCCGAAGCCGACCGATGGGTCAACACCCGGGTCCCCCGGAACCCCGTGGGGGACTACCAACGGAGTACCACGGGACCTCCTCGCCAGCGGGGCGGAGGAGGAGGGACCCACCGCAGTCGAGAATTCCCGGCCGGGCCGCCCCGAAGCCCGCCAAGAGGCCAAGCCGCCAACTACACATCCCCGACCCTGGTCCATAGGGGGACCCCCATCGCCAGGCCTGGACCCCGACCAACAGTGACCTGCTTCGGCTGCCAACAGACAGGCCACTATGCGAGCGACCCGGCCTGCCCCGTGAACCGACGAAACGGGACCGCTGGGCCCCCTCCCGGACAAATAGCCGCCACAGCCCTGGGGGAAGGAGAGGAAGAGGAGGAAAACCGCGACGTCGGGTCCCCCGAGTGGGAACCGGCTGCCATGTCACTCGTATGCCTGGGCACCCGAGAAATGGTGGCCCGAGCCCCCATCCCGAGCAACACCCAGAAGTACCAGCAGTGGGTCACCATCAATGGGCAACGGGCCGAAGCCCTCCGTGACACTGGGGCCAGTGTGACCGCTGTCCGCTGCCACCTGGTGACCCCCGAACAGATCCTGCTGCATGTCCTATGCCCTGTCCGGACTACGGACAACACCGAAAGCATGTGCCGGATGGCCCGGATCCCCTTCGAGTGGGGAGGAGTGTCAGGCACCCTGAAAGTAACTGTCCGCGACGACGCTCCAGTGGATTGCCTCCTGGGGAACGACCTGGAGAGCTCCCCCTGGGCCCAGGAGGAGCGCCGAGAGCATCTGGGGATGCTAGGGCTGCCCGAATGGGCCTGCGCCACCACCCGGTCCATGACCGCCCAACCAGCCGCTGCAGCGGCCCCCGTCGAGCCTGCGGGTCCAGAACTGCCACCCTCCTCCGGCACGGAGGAGCCTGACGAGGAGGCCGGGCCATCCGAACTTTCCCCTGACGAGGCCGCCTCCCTCAGCGAGATCCCCGAGCTGGCCCAGTGGCGCCACGACGGGGGCTCCACCCGCAAACAGTTCCAACAAGAACAGAAGGCCTGCCCGTCCCTCGAGGGGGCCCGACAGCAAGCGGCCGCCCAGGCCACAGGGGACCCCACGGGAACCCACTGGATCTATTGGGACAATGACTTGTTATATAGCGAACAGAAAGTCGCCGAACTAGGAGCCGGCCGTGTGTTGGTGGTTCCCCTCCGATTCCGAGAGTTCCTCCTGAACCTGGCGCATGACGTGCCCCTCGCCGGACACCTCGGGCGAGACAAGACCTACAGCCGCTTGGTGACCCATTTTTATTGGCCCCGAATGCGGAGAGACGTGGACCACCACTGCCGGTCCTGCCAGACCTGCCAAGCCAGCGGGAAAACTGGGGATCGAGTCAAGGCCCCCCTCCAACCATTTCCAGCCGTCCACACCCCGTTCGAACGGGTAGGGATCGACATCGTGGGGCCCCTCGACCCCCGAACCGCCCTGGGCCACCGCTTCATCCTGGTACTGGTCGACCACGCCACCCGATACCCAGAGGCCATCCCCCTCCGAACTGTGACAGCTCCAGTGGTGGGCCGGGCCCTGATGGGCATCTTCTCCAGGGTGGGGTTCCCCCGAGAAGTGGTGAGCGACAGGGGTACGAACTTCATCTCGAAATACATGAGATCCCTCTGGCAACAATGTGGGGTCACCTACAAGTTCACCACCCCTTACCACCCCCAGGGGAACGGACTGGTCGAGCGGTTCAACAGAACCTTGAAAGGAATGATCAAGGGCCTGGAAGAGCCCCTGAGGAGGAGATGGGACGTCCTGCTGCCATGCCTCCTGTTCGCCTATCGAGAGGTTCCACAGAAATCCCTGGGCTTCAGCCCCTTCGAACTGTTGTATGGGCACCCCGTCTGAGGGCCCCTCAGCCTGGTCAAAGAGGGCTGGGAGGCGAGCGTCCAAGATGCCCCCCCCGACGTCTACAGGTACCTCTTGACCCTGCGGAACCAGACTCGGACGTTCCGGGCCCTGGCAGAAGCCAACCTCGAAGCCAGCCAAGAAGACATGAAACGCTGGTATGACGAAAATGCCTCGACCATCGAGTTCGAGCCGGGCCAGCAAGTCTGGGTCATGTCGCCCGTGGACCCCTGCGCCCTTCAGGACAAATGGACCGGGCCCTTCAAGGTGGTTGAGAAGAAGAGCCCCGTCACCTACTTGGTCGACATGGAGTCCCCAAGGAACCCCCTCCGGGTCCTGCACGCCAACCGGTTCAAGCCCCACTTTGCCCGAACCGAACTAAGCCTGCTGCTGGCTACCGACGATGGGGGCGAAAGCGACTCCGAGCCCCTACCCGACCCCCTGGGGTCCTCGGACCAAGACGGCTCCATGGAGGGCGTCAAACTCTCCACCACCCTGACCCCAGAACAGCGCCATGACTGCCGGCAGCTGCAGCAACCCTTCGCTGCCCTCTTCTCTCTCATGCCCGGGGTGACCCCCTGGTGCGTCCACGACGTGGATACCGGGGACAGCCCCCCTGTGCGACACCGCGCCTACAGAGTGCCCGACCGGGTCCGAGCCTACATACAAACGGAGGTCTCCAAGATGCTCGCCCTCGGAGTCATCGAGCCATCCGACAGCCCGTGGGCCAGCCCTGTGGTCTTGGTGCCGAAGGCCGCCGCCCCCGGCACCCCCCCGGAACTCAGATTTTGTGTGGACTACAGGGGCCTAAACGCAGTCACCAAGACCGATGCCCACCCCCTGCCACGGGCAGACGAGCTCATCGACCGCTTAGGGGCCGCCCGCTACCTAAGCACTTTTGATCTCACCGCTGGGTACTGGCAGATCAGGCTCACCCCCGGCGCCCAGGAACGATCCGCCTTCTCCACCCCCGATGGGCACTACCACTTTCGGTTGATGCCCTTCGGTATGAAGAACGCCCCAGCGACCTTCCAGAGACTAGAAGCCTTCAGCGCGGCCTACTTAGACGACATTGCAGTCTTCAGCAACCACTGGGCCGCGCACCTAGGACACCTCAGAGAAGTCCTGGCCGCTCTCCAAAGGGCCGGGCTCACGATTAAGGCCAGCAAGTGCCAGATCGGTCAAGGATCAGTGACCTATCTGGGCCATCAGGTGGGGAGTGGCCAGGTGGCGCCCCTCCAGTTGAAGGTCGATGCCATCCAGGCGTGGGAGCCCCCCGCCACCCAAACAGCTGTCCGGGCCTTCTTAGGCCTCACAGGCTACTACCGGCGATTTATCAAAGACTATGGCAGTATTGTGGGCCCCCTCACGGAGCTCACTTCCAAAAAGCAGCCCAAGACGGTGCACTGGACACCCCGCTGTCAGACCGCTTTTGAAACCCTCAAGGCGGCAATGTGCGCTGCCCCTGTACTACAGGCCCCTGACTACGGCAAGGAATTCGTGGTTCAGACAGATGCCTCGGAGTACGGGGTTGGGGCGGTCCTCACCCAGATGGACACCGAGGGCCTCGACAGACCTGTGGCCTTCATCAGCCGCCGACTGCTGCCCCGAGAATAGAGGTGGAGCACCATCGAGCGGGAGGCCTTCGCCGTGGTATGGGCTCTCAAAAAGCTCCGGCCCTACCTTTTCGGCACCCACTTCCGAGTCCAGACCGACCACCGGCCCCTGCGGTGGCTAATGCAGATGCGGGGCGAGAACCCCAAATTGTTGCGATGGTCCATCTCGCTGCAAGGGATGGACTTCACCGTAGAGCACCGGCCCGGCAACGACCACGCCAATGCCGACGGCCTATCCAGATTCTTCCGCCTCGGCGAGGAGAACCCCCAAGGAGATGGGTGACTCTCCCTGCCTTCAGCTGGGGGGGACGCTTGTTGGAGCCGGCCTCGTGGCGTGGTCCTGTTCCCCCTCGCCAACCCGCACGAGGTCCTCTGCACCTCGGGGCTCCTCCATTTTGGATTGTACATGACTCTGCGCACCAGCCTACGTGACCCCGCTCAACCCGGCCTCGGCCCCAGCAAGCCCCAACATCAAGGCACCAACAACTGGCCAGGGGGTACCACGTGAACACTTCCCCACTCCCGGCAGAGGGCAGTATCGATGGGACCCCCAACCATCCTCCCACACCTAGGTGTGATCGCCCCACAGCTCTCCTGGGCCTGGCGCCTCTCCTGCTGAGCGTCTGGCCACTCCCGACCCGGCCTCTCCGCCCCCCCAGGCGCAAGGGTCCGGACATCAAAGGGCTACAGACCTATATCTGGGGCGACCCTGTAACAGGACAGCAGTTGTATCCCGGAGTCAAGAGCCCTGCTGATCGGATCGCGGCTGACCCTACGGAGAAAGACTCATCCTGGAACCACGCTCTGAGCCCTGCTGACTACGTCGCGGCTCCACCGTGCTTAAAGACCTTCACGAACCTGTGGGGCCCTGCTGACGCTGTCGCGGCCCGACCTTGTTGAACTTGCCATCAGAGCCCAGCTGACCTCGTCGCGGCTCGACCGAAGCGGACCTACCACTGGAGCCCTGCTGACTGTGTCGCGGCTCGACCCAAGCGGAACTACCACCCGAGCCCTGCAGACACCGTCGCGGCTCTCCACGTCCGAGCTGCTTTGAGACCAGCACCTGCCGCTCCGATCCCCGGAGCCACCTTCGGCCTAATGCAAGGTCTGGCGCAGAGCTTCCCCGTACCAGGCTGGTACTAAGACTGTCCCGCTACCCTGTCCCTACAAAGACATTGAGACTCTTTCTGGATCTCTCGATCCCCCTGTAAATATTTCGACTGTGCTACTATTGATAAAGTACCTAGATAAGCAACTGATACGGAGTCCTGCGTGGTGGTGTTACTGGGCCTAGTACGATCATAGGAGAAAGACCTCTCCTAGGAGGCTTCTCAGCGGCGCTCGGCTATAACTTTGCGGTAGGAAGGTGCCCCGGAGTGGTCCCCCTGACTCCCCGGTGGTCCTCCCTCCAACAAAGGATGAAAACCCTGAACTCTTGAGGTGGTCCATTTCCCTACAGGGGATGGGCTATATACAGTGGAACATAGACCTGGGAGTAACCATGCCAATGCAGATGGACTCTCCAGAAGTTTCCACTTAGAACTTGAAGACTTAACTGGATAGATTTTTTCACAAACGTATATTCAAACCAGGGAGTCACGGAGCTGACAGTACAGGACCATTCCATAGAAAAGGCAAAACAGAAATGTATGCCTATTCAATTTATTATCTCACTTAAAGATGTTAATGCAGCAATTAAGGCTAGCAAGGGTGGTAAGGCTGCGGGCCCAGATGGGATACCAATAGACCTTTATAGGTCAAATATGGAGGTATGGGGCCCAATTTTAACCAGGGTGTTGCAAGCTTGCTGTGAAAATGGTTTTATAGATACTTGGTATGAGTCAATTATAGTCCCCATCTTCAAAAAGGGAGAACGGGAGAATCCCGCTTGTTATCGTCCAATATCCTTGTTGGATTCCCTAATGAAGATAGCCAGTAGGCTCGTTTTAAACCATTTACAAGCATGGACGGAAGAAAATGGTATTTTAAGCGACGTTCAGTATGGTTTCAGAACTGGTCTAGGAACAAATGAGCAGATTTTGAATCTTAGTATTTTAATTAGCAAATACACACAGGCTAAGTCAGGGAAACTTTACCTGGCTTTTGTTGATCTCACAGCTGCTTTTGATTGTGTGATACATGATAAGCTGTGGGAAGTTTTAGATGGATTAAAAGTTGACCCTGTTTTAATATTGTTTTTAAGGCAGTTGTATTCTGGTGCTAGAGCTAAAGTCTGTTATGGTATAAATGGCGAGTGCACTGCATCATTCAGGGTGGAGAGGGGCGTAAGGCAGGGCTGTGTTTTGGCACCACTCCTATTCTCACTATATACTAATGCTCTGGAACAGGAGTTGGTGACACATACTAGGGATCCTCCAACAGTTAATACGCGCCCGATTGCCTCTCTCCTCTATGCTGATGATGCAGTGCTCATGGCACGCACACAGGTTGGCTTACAAAGGGCGCTTTCTTCTTATACTTGTTTTATGGATAGGCTTGGCCTAAAATTGAACGCAAAGAAAAGCTTTGTTATGGCTTGTGGTGGGAAGACAAATAACCACAGAAGCTACCAGGCGGGTGGGAGCCGGGTGGAAACCACCAATCTGTTTAGCTATCTGGGTGTTCTTTTTAATAGAACTGGTTCATGGACTGCAGCAGTCAAGGCCAGGAGCCTACTCTTTATGAAATCTATCGCGGCCCTTATAAATTTTCAAAAAAAACCGGGGAAAAGGCCGCCCGAAATGCTATTAAAAATCTATCAAGCAAAATGCGTAAGCATAGCCACTTACGGGGCAGCCATCTGGGGATTTCAGGAGTGTATGTCCATTCAAAGTATTGAAAATGGCTTTTTAAGGTTCATCCTGGGTGTCCAAGCCTGTGCCCCAGTTTTTAATTGCCACAGCGAACTAGGTGTAGACTACATTTCTGATTTAATAAAGACCCAACCGATTTTGCTGTGGCATAGAATCTGGACTTCGGACAGCACTGGCCTCAACAGAGAAATAATAATGGACGCTATGAGGTTGGATAGCGTGGGCAAAATATCCTGGCTTCGATATGTAAAAAAAAATTTACACGATATTGGACACCCGGAGTTCTTCACTCTACCTGAAAATTTGACCTCCATCAACCGAAAGGATTTTAAAAAGATCTGTATGACACATCTAGAAGAAATTGAACTAGGCCTGGAATTGAATAAAATTACGGTGGTGAATCATCAAATGATCACCGTTACTAGCAAAATTCAACCATACCTACTATGTGTCGCAGGAGGATTTGATAGATACTTGCTTACAAGATTTAGATTCGGGACTTTTCATCGCCTTATTACTCACCCTGATATTAATGACTGGTCAAGGGAACTCTGCTGCTGACCTTGCGATAACATCTAACCACAAACTACATTACATGCAATTTTATTTTGTAAATTTTATATTAATGTAAGGCGCAGATGGCTAATCCCTTTACTAAAAAGAGGAAGACGAAGGCAATGCCGTACGGCCCTGGTATACCTCCAGATGTTGGAAAACTGTTATTGCATTGGTTCAGTGGCAGGTTTTTTAAAGAGTGTGTTGCGGGTGAGGAAATGCCTAACTATTTAATCCACAAAACAAGTAATTGGTCGAAATTTTTTCTTTGAGCCTTATGGCTTGCCCAAGACATTTTAGATGGTTGATATGTATGTCATGAATCGTCCTTTGTCATTTAAAACACATTTTTTACATCATTGCCTTATTATATTTGCTATTTGTGCTGGAACTTCTATTGTATTTTAATATATGTCTGCTTTTATGATTTTGAATTTTTAAATCGAATAAAGACTGTTTGATTGATTGAACTGGTCAAGGTTAGTTTAATGTTCTTGCGTTGGGGGGTTGTGTAGGAAAGTAGCATCTGCTTCTTATGGTTACCCCCACCTTTTGCTGATGTCTCACTGTTTCTGAACTAGTCTGACTGGGATCCTGCTATCCAGGACCCCAGTCTATCTCCTTTCTCTCTTAAATTGTTATGCATGTACTTTAGGTACACTCCAGATTGGATACTGGGGTACCCTTATCAGTCCCTAGTATATGGTACACCATGTACCCAGGGCATAGGTACCCCAGAGGCCTCCCATGGGCTGAAGCATGTTTTATGCCACCCATGAGAGGCCATTCAAAATGACACAACAGGTCTGCTACAGCAGTCTGTGTAAGCTGGTGCGTGGACCACTTACTTAGATATAAGTTCACTATATCCATCTAAATCACTACACTTAAAAACCTATTAGTCCCCCCTATGGCAGGCCTTATCAATCCTGAAGGCAAAAGACACACAATTGATGGACGGATCACCATGCCACCCCAGTTTAGACCTCGCCATATGCAAATCAGTCTTGACCCTGTGCCTCATGGGAACAGTCCAGCCCGAACTGCCAAGCCAGGTCCTCCCTGAACCGGAAACAAGCATCCTAGGACCGGTTTCGGGGTTTCACCCCTCTTCAGCCAGGATAGCTTGATTCCAGTGGTACAGTGAGCCCAGGACCCACGTCTGGGCATACCTGGCACACTTAGGGCGAGAAAGCAAAAGATATACAATTGATGGACAGAATGCAGAACAAATCAAAACATTCAAATCCCTGTCAAGAGATCTGGGTTAAATCCATCATTATTTTGCTCACCATGCCACCCCAGTTTAGACCTGGCCATATGCAAATCAGTCTTGACCCTGTGCCTCATGGGAACAGTCCAGCCTGAACTGCCAAGCCAGGTCCTCCCTAGACCAGAAACAAGCATCCTAGGGCCAGTTTCGGGGTTTCACCCCTCTTCAGCCAGGATAGCTTGATTCCAGTGGCACAGTGAGCCCAGGACCCACGTCTGGGCATACCTGGGGCACTTAGGACGAGAAAGCAAAAAACACGCAATTGATGGACGGAATGCAGAACAAATCAAAACATTCACCCCAGTCAAGAGATCTGGGTTAAATCCATCATTCTTTTGCTCACCATGCCACCCCAGTTTAGACCTGGCCATATGTAAATCAGTCTTGACCCTGTGCCTCATGGGAACAGTCCAGTCCGAACTGCCTAGCCAGGTCCTCTCTGGACCGGAAACAAGCATCCTAGGACCGGTTTCGGGGGTCACCTCTCTTCAGCCAGGATAGCTTGATTCCAGTGGCACAGTGAGCCCAGGACCCACGTCTGGGCATACCTGGTGCACTTAGGGCGAAAAAGCAAAAGACACACAGTTGATGGACGGAATGCAGAACAAATCAAAACATTCACCCCCAGGCAAGAGATCTGGTTTAAATCCATCATTCTTTTGCTAACCGTGCCACCTTCTCCAGTGGGAAACAGTAGTGGAAAACAGCGAGCCTCTAAACGTTTCTCCCACAAACTCATGGGAGCTCCATTCGCTTGTTTCATTTGAAACTGATCAATAACATCACCAATAACTTCTTTAGAATGCAGAGGATGTGTGCTATACTGTTCATAAATTTCATTTGATCTTAATCGATCCACCTTTTCCATCTGACCACTTGACGGTAATGTTTCATCCTCCATATGTGTTATATCTTTAACAACATCAGCATTTCTATAAAAAATATTATTTTGTACCAGGTTTAATTTTGCTTTTTTAAAAACTTTATTAACATCCACTAACTCTTGCCATATTCTTTTGTTCTTAGTAGGAACACCATTTACTTGAATAATAAGTGGTTCATCAAAATCTCCCTCTACCCCTTTCGCGACACATTTTCGGATAATACACATTTTGATTTTTTTTTAAGAAGCAAAACACTAAATAAGCTCTTCTGGTAAACACCTGAATGGTATCTAACACTAGGAGCCCAAGGTAAGCATCACTCACAGGGATAATAGTGGTTGTAGTCACTGACAATGCAGGGAACAACGTTGGTTTATAACTTGAGAACATTTATGAATATCTTTAACATTTTTTGAACATTTTATAACACCCTGTTTTAAAATGTAACTAATGCAAGTTTAATATAATAAATTAGATAGTAACAGCACTTTCTCTCACAAAATGAAAAATATTAGTATTAAACAAACACAAGAAAGTATGTCGAAATGTTATTTCATACTATAGCTGTCTGACGACAGACACAGACATCTGCAGTGCAGTAGCTAATAAACAGACATTATATTCAGGATATAGATTATAAAAACACTGTAGAAATTCACAGAAAAAGAAAATATTACAGTGGCATTATAGTTAGGAAATAACATTAAAAAGCACAGAAAATGACAGAAAAAAAGGTTATAGGGATGTTATAGTTAATAAATAGAATTAAGAAAACATTAAAAATTCACAGAAAAAAACATAGGTTACTGGATTGTACTCATACAAAACCAGTGAAATTCAGTTGTTATGCTTATCTTAGCTAACTATAACTTATGCCCCGCAATGCACTGCTGCTGACCTCACATATTACATCACTCATGACATGGTCAGTGCCATCACTGATGACAGCACTCATGACATCATCCACAGACAAAACTCACACAACCACTCATATACCTACTTACACACCCATATAACCCCTCACATAACCACTTACTCACTCATATAGCCACTCGCACAGCTACTCATATACCTACTCACATAGCCACTCACCCATGGAGTCACTCACACAGCCACTCGCTCACCGATACAGCTGCTCACACACCCACTTATTTAATCATATGGTCACTCACTCACCCATACAGTCTCTCAACAGAGCCACTCACTCACCTCTACAACCACTCACACACATACTCACACACCCACACACCCACTTACATACCCATGCACACATCCATATAAGCACTCACAAGTCCACTCACTCACCCATAGAGCCACTCACACAGACACTCACTCTCCAATACAGCCACTCACATACCCACTTGGTTAAACAAACACCCACTCAAACAGCCACTCACCCACATGACCCCTCACAAACTTACTCACTCATCCATGCAGGCACTCTCATACCCACTCACCCACTCATACAGGTACTCACACAGCCACTCACTCACTCATATAAACACTTAGGGCCCAATTCACAGAACAAACTTAAGACAAAATCCTAAACTTAGTACCATTTTGGTATTCACAGAATGCACTTACTACTTCTGGTATTCACAGAATGAACTTACTACTTTTGCGATTCACAGAATAAACTTACTACTTTTGGTATTCACAGAATGGATTTACGACTACTAACTTTACGTCCGCACTCGGGCCGGAAATTCCGGCCCGGAGGCGGAGCTTCCGGCCCGGAGGCGGGGCTTCCGGCCCAGAGGTGGAGATTTTGGCCATGGCTAAATCTCCGCCACTGGCCGGAATCCCCACCTCTGGGCCGGAAGCTCCGCCTCCGGCCCGGAAGCCCCGCCTCTGGCCCGGAAGCCCCGCCTCCGGGCCGGAAATTCCGACCCGAGTGCGGACGTAAAGTTAGTAGTCGTAAATCCATTCTGTGAATACCAAAAGTAGTAAGTTTATTCTGTGAATCGCAAAAGTAGTAAGTTCATTCTGTGAATATCAGAAGTAGTAAGTGCATTCTGTGAATACCAAAATGGCACTAAGTTTAGGATTTTGTCTTAAGTTAATTCTGTGAATCGGGCCCTATTACACCCACTCACTCACCAATACAGCCATTCACACACCCACACACTCACCCAATCTCCCATGCAGCCACTTAGTCACCCAGACACTCACCCATACAGCCACTTACTCACTGATACAGCCACTCACATATCCAGTCACCCCCCATATAGCCACTCACACAGCTACTTACTCACCCATGCAGTCACTAATACAATCATTCACTCTCCAATACAGGTGCTCAAACAGCCACTCATTCACCCATGCAGCTACTAACACTCTGACTTATTTACCCATACAGCTCCTCACACACCCACTTGCACAACTATACAGCCACTCACATGCTGTAGGAAAGTAGGATCAGCTTCTTTTGGTTACCCTCACTTTTTGCTTCATGTTATACTGTTTTTGACAAGTCTGCCTGGGATCCTGCTAATCAGGACCCCAGTCTATCTGCTTTCTCCCTAAACTGTTATGTCATGTACTTAGGCACACTCCAGATTGGATACTAGGGTACCCTTGTAAGTCCATAGTATACGGTGCCCATGTACCCAGGGCATAGGAACCCCAGAGGCCTCCCATGGGCTGAAGCAAGTATTATGCCACCCATGAGAGCCCATGCAAAATGGAACTACAGGCCTGCCATTGCAGCCTGTGTAAGTTGGTGCATGCACCACTTACTTAAAATATAGGTTTACTCTATATAAGGGCCACTACACCTAAAACCTATAAGTCACACCTATAGCAGGCCTTAACAATCCTGAAGGCAGGGTGCTTGGTTCTCCGTAAGAGGGTGCCTCTGCATGAGCAGGACACCCCTGCAGACTATGGAGTCCATATTCCCGGGTTGTTAGTACTTCAGCTATTTACGACATATAGTGTGGCATTATGCGACTGTGTGATGACTAAGTCTAAAACGGCTGAAAGTAACCCTATCGTGTTTGGTGTCAAACATTGTGGAATCGTACCCCCACACTGGTAACTGGTGTGGGAGGTATGATTCCACCCCTCAAAAACGTGCTTTGTGATGACCCTGGTGTTCCCAATACCAGCCGTCTAGTTCCGGGCAGCCCAAAAGAGTTGCTGCTGACCAGAGACACATTTCTGCTCTCCTGCTGCCGAGCCAAGCTTGAGCAGGGAAAGGCAGAACAATAGGCATCCTGTCACAGGGAGGTGTGACCCCCTCCCAGACAGGATTTAGTGTATTAGGCCTGGGAGGGTGCGCTTGCCAGCTACCGAAAATCTGCATGAGGAGCAAATTTGGTGTCCCTGTGCATAGTCAAGTTCAAACCAGTGCTGGGATCCATTGTCTCCTGCTCTGGTGTGAAACTGGACAAAGGACATGGGAGTTACCTCCTCACTGTCCAGATCCTCCCCTGGTAGGGTCACCTTAATCTGTCCAAACCTCTTCCATAGGTACAAAAGGGCTTACCTGGCTGTAGGACCCTAGATTCAACGTGGACAGATTCTGATCAAGAAACCACTGACCTTTGACCGTCTGGACACTGTGGACTTCGTTTGGGCCCGACTTCGTCTCCCTCTCTGTCCGTTGCATTGTCTGTGCCTGTGCGCCATACAGGCTATTTGTAAGACCTGTGGAGCATCAAGAACAACTGACGATATCTCCCTTGGAGAGAAGAGGTCACTCCCCTGCAACTACAGGCACCACATTTCAACTGATCGGTCTGCTGCTCCTGAGCTCCTATGGACTTCAAAGGGTCCAGCAGCACAGGAGGTGGGTTTCCAAGTCCCCTGAGGACCAAGCTACCCTCTTACCAAGTTTGAGGTTAGAATCCCATGTGAGGGCTGCAATACTCATACCCCTGTGCACCACATACTTTTGCAAGTGCATATGCTTGTTGGCATTTCTAAAACAAGTGCACTGGACTTCGAGTAGACCCAACCTCTGGCACCATTTCCTACAAAGACCTCTGGCCTCTTCACACCAAGTGCTCATTGGGCTGCTGCTTTGTGAAACTGCTCGAGGTCTCCTCGCGACTCACGTGCCGCCGGCCTGTAGGTCCTCTTGAGGGTCTAACACTGCCTTTTTTGGGCTCCCTGGTTTCTCCAGGCCTGCCCTGCCTCCCCTTTGTTTGGCGAAACTCCTGGACCTTCCTGGTCTAAACAGTAACCTTCCTTGACCTGCTGAGTGGGTTGCCGCTGCAAAGGCTTGTGGGTGCTCCCGCTGGACACCGACCCCTCAGCACTCAACATCCTTTGTGGGATAGCTCGTATCTGGCTCCTGGTCATCCTCGACATCTCCTGGTCCCTGTGGTTTCAGAGTCAAGAACCCCCTCAATACACCTGAAGCACCTGGCATCAGTGGGCATTCATCTACTGAGCCCCTGGTCACTCCTGAGTGACCCAGACTCTGTCCTCTCTGCTTTCAGGTACTCTTTATCAAGAATCCACCTTTGGATTCCGATGGACACTCTTCTTCCCAGCAGTGGCTCTTCTTGGAAGTCCTCCAAACGCAACTCTACCATAGAATTGTACGGCGCATGCAGTCGTGTTCCCACACTGCACCCGTCCTCCGTGGGGTCCCTACTTACTCACCTTGGTTGGTTCTTTGGGGTCCCAGCAATTCTACATCCTCTAGACACATGCTTGACTTGAGTTGTGGTTCTTATACCACTATTTTAGTATATGGTTTGGTATCCCCTTGGAGCCCACTGTGTATTAGTGCTATTTACTATTGTTTCTGTGCTACAGTATTGTGTGCATTGTGAGTATCCTCGTGCAGAGGGTGCTGTGTCATACTTAAAGAGTGTTATATCAATGAATACATATTTTTATAACTACTGTGTGGTTCTCCTTTCATTTAACCAATACTATAAGGTTGCATTCCGGTAAAACAAGCTGCTTAACATTCCTTCAAGACTAAGCCTGAAGGCTGCTCTCCACAGCTACAACTTGGATAGCTTTCTAAGGTTATCTTTGACCTCTCAAATCACCATAAGGGTTGTTAGGACTGGTACAGAGTGTCCACTTTAATTATTGGACAGCATATACCAGACCAACTTCTCACACATGCCCACTCACCCACAGACACAGAAAGAAACACAACCGCTCACATAAATATATTAGCAATAGTATCACTAAATAGTAGTACACAAAGTATACCATGCATACATGATACACCAGAGCTGGAAACCAATTCCATTGATTGCATGAAAAAGTGTAAACCATAAACCATTAACCTATACCCCCACCCAAGACATCAAACTGTTTGCATCCAGTTCTACGCACCCCAGTTTGTACGACAACCTGAGCATGTGGGAATTTAAAATCATTGGGGAGAACCAGCTTAAGGAATTTATGGTCCAATGGAAGTTTGGCCGGGAGCACTCTGCCAAGTTCCCCAATGATATCCCCAGTAGCCCTGAATTAGGGGGCAGCCATAAATCGTATGGAAGAAGGAACCCTCTTCTCTCCCACATTTTAAACAGTGGGAGTCTGTGCCTTCCCCATTGCATACAAACGGCATCTATCATAGTATACTCTATGTAATATTTTGAATGAAACTTAGCACAGTTGGGCCTTAATTGCTTCCTCACGTGGGTGCATCAGGCCTGCCTCCCAGTCAATGTCCTCCAGCACTCCCACTTCTTCCTCCCATTTTCCTCATGTCTGGCAGCGCAAGCCCACCAATATATTGGTTATGGTGTAAAGTTTTCAGGGCAATTCTAGGGTGCCTACCATCCATAATAGGGTTGCATGTCACTTTCAATCAGCTGGAAGGCCTCGGTGAAATCCTATAATAGGTGATCTGCAAGGCATAGAGCAATTTGGGCAGGGAGATCATTTTAAACATGACTTCCCTTACCATCAGTGTGAGGGTCAACCTTCTCCATCTTTCCATGTCCTCCCGACATGATAGCATCACCCTCCCAGGGTTACACGCATAGCAAGGTTCCCTTTCTAGTGTCATGAATAATTTTAAACCAAGAGCAGCGAGTGTCATGCGGCACGGGGGTACCTCCAGCCCACTCTGGGGGAAAAAGCAGTAACTTATCCCAGTTGATGCTATAACCCGAATACCTCCCATATTCCCCAAATAATTGAAAGGTTTTAGGGAGGGACAATGCAGGGTCAGTTGGATAAAGCAGGATATCATCTGCATAAAGTGAAATTTTTTCTTCTATCCAGGATTTTCCTTCAATTTTGAAACCTCGGATTCTAGGGTAGTCACGCACAGCACAGGATAGGGACTCTATAGTGAGAGCGATAGAAGAGGGGATGCTGGCATCCCTGCCTTGTGCCTATACAGGTGAGGAACTCTGCTGATACTACCGCATTAATTCGGACCATCAGTGTTGGCGCCTGATATAATAACTTGATCCTTCTCCTGTAGCAGGGACCAAACCCGAATTTAGGAAGGGCACCATTAAAAATAGGCCAGTGTACCGTGACAAACGCCGTCTCAGTGTCAAGTGCAGGAAAGACATGTAGATCCGAACGATCCATTATTTTATTCAGCCAATTGTGTGTTCTACAAAGATTGTATCGGGTCGAACTCCCAGACATGAAGCCTGATTGAGCCCTATGTATCAGAGGTGTAATGATCTGTAGGAGTTTGGAGGCCAGTGTAGTAGTCACGATTTTGACTTTCATATTAGGTAAAGATATCAGAAGATATGAATCACAACACTCTTTAGGTTTATCATCTTTAGGAATTACCACTTTTACCACCTGCCTAAGGTCTGGAGGAAGGGTACCCCTTTCATCTGCTTCTACAAATAAGATCAATAGGTCATGTCCTAGTAGACATACTGTTTGTATAATTCTGCGGGAATCCCATTGGGTCCCGCGGTCTTATTAGATTTGGCTTTGGCTATGATGTCTCTCTTGGACATCTGCCTGCATGAATTCAGTATTGAGAGCCACACTGCTCTCAGCGTCTACAAATTGGGGTGTTTATAGACTCCAGATAATGTTCAATATAAGGCAGTGTCTGTAGTGGCCGGGCTTTGTAAAAGCCCTTATAGTAGCGAGCAAAAGCTTCAGCTATGGCCTCATCCATCTCCACACAATCCCCCTCAGGGTCCACTGTACGATGTACCCATCTAGCTTCTGCTTCCCGCCGAGTCAGCTAAACAAGGAGTTTTATAGCCTTATTCCCAGTGTCTTACAAGCGATGCAAGGAGGCTATCATTTGAACTTTGGCTCCTTCTTGTGCTAAAGTTCAGCACGCATCTCTCAGGAGATTTAACTGTCTGTAGGTGGGGGAATCAGGACCTGAGCCTAAGGTCTGCTCAAACTCCAGCACTCTACTCTCAAGCCCCTCCATGGATCCCATCATCCTTCTGTTCTTTAGGGGTATAAGGTTCTGAGCACTAATCCAGAGAACCGTTTTATACGCTTTCCAGAGCAATATATTGGATGTAACTGATAGCTAATTTTTTCTGAAAATAGAATTCAGAGTCCATCCTCAGGCCGACTGCCACCCTCTAGTCTCTGAAGTCCCCCACATTTAGTTTCCAACTTGATCCTTCCCTACACTTACACCCAGTTTAACCAGCAGAGGGTAGTGATCTGAAAGACCCTGAGACAAATATTCCGCTTGGTGTATAGTTCCAACCTGTCTTGCCCGAGCAAAGACAGAATCCAGACGTGAGAACACTTTATGAGCTCCAGATTAACAGGAATATTTCCTCTTGTTAAGCTGTGCGTGCCTCCAGAGGTCAGAAAGACTCTGGGAAGCAGCAAAAAGGGATAGGAGAGGTGGATGTGCGGCCAAACCCCGGGAGCTCATCCTACCCATTTTCACTGTCATTAAATCATTAAATTCTCCACTCATGATGTGGAGTGGAGAATCTGCCTCAATAATACCTCCTCAGCTAGCTCCTCCAATATGGGGGCCTGTGGCAAGGAGGTGTATAAACACTGATCAGCGTTAACATCTGTTCTGCCCCAAAGACCTGATCAGTGTTTATACACCTCCTTGCCACAGGCCCCCATATTGGAGGAGCTAGCTGAGGAGGTATTATTGAGGCAGATTCTCCACCCTGAGACAAATATTCCGCTTGGTGTATAGTTCCAACCTGTCTTGCCCGAGCAAAGACAGAATCCAGACGTGAGAACACTATTGGCTATTGGATTTGGGTCATCCGTATCTGAGGATCGATCTCCATCAGAGGGAGTATGACCACTGCATCCACCAGCCGTTTTTACTTTTTACATAGTAAGGGGGGATCTTCTGTGGGATTCAAGTCAGCATGTGAAGTTAGCATAACGTATCTTGGTCTGTATCTCTACTCCAAAAACAGCGAGAACTGCTTTAGAAGGTGGCCCATTCGTTCTCTGTGTCTTGTATGATAGAAAGGGCCGAAAAGCCATACTACGGCCATCTTGGATTATGACCAGTCGTGCCTCAGATCACATGGTTCTCTCTGAACACCATCTGTATGATTTAGCTTGTACCAGCCTAGAGACAGGGTGAATTGTATTTACGACTGAGGCCCAAGTCCACATCTGCTGTAGGGAGTATCAAGCGAAATTCCTCTGTGCCCGAGACGAAAGGGAGTCACCCCGCCGACCTTCTCTGTAGAAGATAGTAACCTTATGTGTGCAGCTGAAACTAGATATGGTATGAGCTCATTTAGGAGCCCCAGGGCTAACTGGTGTTTTTCCATTTGTAAGGCTTTGTATGTTGAATCTGTTATGTATATAAGTGTGACCCTGCCAAGGGGCCGGCAGTCTTCCTCGGCGCACCTGATGGGTGAGGGTCGATGAGGCTCCTCTATGTAGAGTTCTGTTGTGGCCAATAAACGCTTGAACCTTCTACGTTGCCAACTGCTTATTATTGACTTGATATTGCGGGCCACTGGTAAGTGTGGCCCTTGGGATTACTATTTAGATCACTACAGTTGGCGACCACGAAGGGACCCCGTGATAGGGTCTTTCCTCCCCCGTATTCGGGTGGCAGGATCGAGGGCGTCTTGGCCGAGCGGGCAGAGGGGAGCGACGTCCACTCCGTACTCTCGATCGGGGTGCCCTCTGCTGCTAGTCACCCTTCACCAGGGTCCTATGGGCTTAAACCCAGGAACTGACCGTGTTGGTCGTAGGAAGTTGGCAGCGGAGAACGAACATTCGTACCTGGGTGCACCCGGTGAGTAATTTGTTTGTTTGAAGCATGCGCTGTTGAGCGGTGCATTTGTTTGAAGCACGCGCTGTTAAGCGGTGCATTTGGACCAGTTAACTGTATTTGATGTAAGGGGTCGTGAGTACCCTAGGAGAATTACGGAGGTCTTACAGGGTGGTCCGGTAGGGACTGACTGTAGAGACTCCGCGGATCTTTTGTGATTCTGAGACACTGATCAGATGCCTAGTTGTTACCTGTGAGTAATACACGGCCGGATTGAACTCGGAAAAGCCTGTGGCTGTAACTGGGTAGCCATGAGACATATCTGAAGTACGGCTTGGACTACATCAGAACAGTCTCAGTGGTGAACCAGGGAGGTCATGGGATGGTCCGTAGTCCAGTTCATGGTTACCCCTGTCTGACAGCCTCTTGCCAGTTTGTTGGGAGACTGCTTGTTGTGATTTTGTTGATCCTTTTTGAATAATTCTCCACGAACGGGAGTCGACGGGCTCGGTTCGTTTGTTTGGATGCATCAAGTTTGGATAGGTTGAACTGCAGAGAATAATGTCGACATATATGTTATCTGTGATATAAAGTCTGTTATATGTTATTTGTGTCTGTCTACTAACCAACATGTCGTGTTTTAGTAAATTGAATTGTTTTGGTTGTTGTTGCCGGACTAGCGACTCTCGTTTGGCTGAGAGTCAGCCTGCCCCTCCAGAGGGCAGCCCTAGCCATTTCATGTATGTGAAGCACGGAATTGCCCCCATATTGTTTAACACCTTGTGGCATAAGTATACTAAAGGTAATGAAGAGTTGCAGTGGCCAAAGACTGGCTCATTTGACGAAAAGAAAATTGCCTTCTTGCAGGAACAACTATTTTCTAGGCGCAGTAGGCAATCTATGTTTGATGCTTTAAACAGCTGGCAGAAAGAAGCCAAACAACGACGGCTGAGAGGGGAGAAGCTAGCAAGAGCCAAGGCTTGGCAGACCATAACTCAAAAAGCTGTAGCCTATGATAGAGCTAGGGTAGACAAAGGAATCAATTGTATGAATCGTGAGTTTAGATTGAAGGTCGATAAAAGTTGTGTGGCTCGACCCAATGCGGAGGACGAAATAGAAGACTTGCTGGACATGCGGCCTCCGCCCCCTTATGTCCCGCAACGATTATATCCGGAGGTACCAGCAGCTATTCTATCGGCTGGGGCAGGAACAGTTGCCCCTACGCCGGCTCTAGCTGCCTCCACCGCAACTCCGGTTGCATCGGCGCCTCAGCCTCCCTTCCTCCCTGCGCCTGTCATCGATCTCGCTCGGTTGTCTTCCTCTGTCTCGGAAGTTATGGCTTTATTGCCCAATTTGTTGTCAGCCACAACAGCGGAAACTCCCCAGTTGTCACCAGAGGCCATATATTCTCCCTCTGCCTTGACCTCCTCTTCCGCGAGTGCAACTCCTTTTGCAGCTGTTTCAACTCCAGTACATCCGGCCGGTTCACTTGATGGCAAGAAGCTGTTCACTCGATCAGCTCTAGGAACAGAGGAAAAGGAGGTCATTGCAGAACAGGCATCCCAATGGATGCGGCAATCTATTTATACCCTGTCTGACATATGGGGCACCATGAAAGATTATTAACCGATGATGCAGCAGCACGCGTTAGCACACATGGCCGAACGCCTTATCTCATTGTGGGAGCAAGTTTATAATGGGGAGAGAGCTCCGACTATACTGTATGATATTCGTACCCAGGCACATAAGTCTCGGCTAAGTCCAGAAGCGGTATATGGGAAGGTGAAAACTCTGGTCAGTTACAGAATGCGCCTACACGCTGCTAGTCCTGCAGGGGTACAGCAGTTCCCAATGCGTGAGGTCCACCCTATTTATCACCCTGAAGTAACTGAGATAATAGACGCACATGGGACGATTACCCGCCCGAGAGCAGATGCCCGCTTTCAGGAGCAATGGGCATACACCCCATGGAAACGTAGTGAGGTACTTTCCTTGAAAACCCAGTTGCCTGACCCCAGAAAGAATCCTACAGCATACTATAAGGAACTTACGGAAGCCGCCTCCTCGGCGGTGATGACACTGACTGATATCGAGCTATTTTTCGCTCTATTGGTGCCGGTGGACATATGGCGGCAGGTGCATGACCAGGACCACGTAACGGAGTTTGGGGGAACCTGGGAGCAATTGAGGGACTGGGATAAGGATCGTAAGCCAGGAGATAAGCCTAGAACTGAAATATTGACTTTGCCGGAGAAGATAATCACTTACATGCATTCACTAATTCCTCCCAGGAAAGTAGATTGGGATAAATTGACCGCGTGCAAACAAAAGAAGGATGAGAGTGTGCCCGATTTCTTTACGAGGTTCGAAGGGGTTTTCATTGATTTTAGCGGGCAAGATCTGTCCAAGGAGGGTGGCATACGCTTGTTTGTTAATAGGTTTGTAACTCACCTATTACCCGAGATATCAGCCCGACTTCAGGCTGCGGAGAGTACCTGGACTACATCTACCCCTTCGACTATCTTAAGTATGGCTCAATACTATGAGCATCGGGAGAACAAGAGTAAGGAAAAAACAGAAAAGAGATCGAAAGATTTGAAGACTCGGGTCCTGTTAAAGCAAGTTGAAAGAGCCCGAGGGAGTGGTCGGGGAACACAGAACTTCGCCCCACGAGGGGCGGGTCCCAGGCAGGGTGTAGGACGAACAGATTTAGGAATAAATCAGTGTGCATTCTGTAAGCAGGAGGGGCACTGGCGAGCTCAGTGTCCGTTGTTGCAGGCGCAAAACGGTGTTCCGAGGGGACAAGGGGCCGTGCTGGTGGTCATCGAGGTGGACATACGAGACAGGAAGGTGTCGGGCAAGGTGAGAGTAGTCAGAATTATTTTGACCATGGTCAGGGGAAGCAATATTACAATGAAGGATGTGTGAGCAACGACTCAGCAGGCTATTCTGAGGCATAGGAGAGCCGAGGACAGAGTGGGGGACGTGTGTCAATTCCAATAGATCAAAACGGACCTTATGTGCATGCCCGTTTAATGGATACACCAGGTAAATTTCTAGTTGACACAGGGGCTATGAATAGTTCTGTTTCACATACCCTTGTCCCTGGGGCTGCTCTGTCTGGCCAGAATAATGTGTCTGTAGGTTTCTCTGGAACTCCGGTGGTAAGCCCCATCTCCCAACCTCTTTCTCTTACTTTGGGACCGATTTCAATTGATTCACCCTTCCTTCTGACTTCACAATGTGGTGAGAATCTCTTGGGGATGGATATACTGAAGAGGCTGTATGCCCGCATCTATTGCTCTCCAGACGGTGTTTATTTGACTATTAAGAAACCCTTTCCTCCTTCAGCGCAATGTTTCTCCAAAACGGACACTCTGCCCCCTGAGCTTGCAAAGATTCCACAGAGTCTTTGGGCTACCGGAGATACTGATGTGGGTTTGTTGAACATACCACCAATTTCGATCACCTTGAAACAAAATGCCCGGTTACCTAGAATCCCGCAGTATAAGATT
Source organism: Triturus cristatus (assembly GCF_964204655.1). Taxonomy (NCBI): domain Eukaryota; kingdom Metazoa; phylum Chordata; class Amphibia; order Caudata; family Salamandridae; genus Triturus; species Triturus cristatus. Next base: position 137,704,705 of record NC_140588.1, read on the forward strand.
GCTCCCGCAGGGGAGCTGGCATTATTGTCCATCGTTCATGATTTGATCCGCACCGGTGTAGTGGAAGAGACGGCTTCCAATACGTGCAATAGCCCTATTCTTCCTATTCTTAAACGAGCCCCGATAGATCAAAGCCCTGATTATGCTGACACCTATCGTTTTGTGATTGACCTGCGAGAAATAAACAAGATTGTAGTACCCCAATATCCTGTGGTGCCTGACATCACTACTATTTTGACGATGATTCCTCCGACAGCTAGATTTTTCTCTGTAATTGATTTGAAAAATGCTTTCTTTAGTATTCCTATTCATCAAGATAGCCGTTATCTTTTCGGCTTCTCATTAGGAGGCCGCAGCTTCAGATTTTGTCGCGCCCCACAGGGCTATACAGAAAGCCCGAGTATTTACAGCCAAGTGCTCAAAACATTACTGGATACATTAACTTTGCCACCCGGTAACGTTCTGGTGCAGTATGTGTACAATCTCCTCGTGGCCTCCGATACCGAGCATGGTTGCCGAGCGGCGACGACTGCGTTGTTACAGCACTTGGCAGACCACGGTAATAAAGTCTCGTTGTCTAAATTTCAATATTGTCGACCGGAGGTAACCTATCTCGGTCATCTCCTGTCGAAGGAGGGAAGACGACTGACTCCTGATCGTATCATAACTATATCTAACATGCCTGTTCCTTGCACGCAACGTGATGTCCGCGCTTTGCTTGGCATAACTTCTTCCTGTCGCCAATGGATCCCTAACTATTCCCTATTGACTAAACCTTTCTTGCATCTAACGTCTAAAGATGTGCATGAGCCTTTACCTTGGACAGCTGAATGTTAGAATGCTTTTGTTTCTTTGAAATCTGCTCTTTGCTCTGCTCCCGTGCTTGGCACCCCTGATTACCGGAAGCCTTTTGTACTCTACGTGCATGAGGTGGACGGTTGCTCACTTTCAGTGTTAACACAAGGATTTGGTGGTAAGCAAAGACCTTGTGCGTACTTTTCGGCGGTATTAGATAATGTCACCAGGGCACTTCCAGTTGTCTGAGAGCCACGGCTGCGGTTGCAGTGGCGATCCGACAATCGGAAGGGCTCGTCCTGAATACGGACCTGACAGTGATGGTGCCCCACGTTGTGGACGTGTTATTGAACAGGACGCAGACTCAGCACTTAACTAGTGCGCGTCTTACAGGGTACGAATTGACCCTGTTTGCACCACACATTACTATCAAAAGATGTGTCACCCTGAACCCTGCTACGTTATTACCTCTCCCTCTGGAAGACCACAGTCAAGATATACATGATTGTATATTCCGGACAGAAGAGGAAACAAAGGGGCGGATAGATTTGACAGACATTCCCTTATCTGACCCTCAAGGGGAATTGTATGTTGATGGCTCATGTTTCAGGTTGCCTAACGGCACTACGACCGCTCGTATGCGATCACCACACTACAGACAGTAGTTGAAACGGCCAAGGTACCTTATCGATCGGCCCAGGCTGCCGAGTTGGTCGCACTACTAAGGGCTTGTGAATTGGGCGAAGGGTTAAGGATAAATGTCTACACCGATAGCCAGTATGCTTTTGGCGTAGCACATAGCTTTGGAGGTGGTGGGCAGAGAGAGGTTTCCTTACATCCCATGGTCAGAAAATACAGAATGGTCAGTTGGTTTTGAGATTGTTGGCCGCCCTGACCTTGCCCCAAGCCATAGCCGTTGTTAATTGTAGTGCTCATAAAGCAGTAGTTGATGATGTAGGTAAGGGAAATTCCTTTGCGAACAGAATCGCTAAAGAAACTGCCCAATCCAATACCACCTCCATGTTTGTAACGAGTCTGCATAGAGGGATGGTAGAAACAGAGACATTCAATAACACTATAGACAGTGTGAGAGAATTGCAATTAGAAGCAACCCCTGAAGAACTAAAGTACTGGCAAGAACAGATAGGGAAGCTAGATGACAATGGATGTTGGATTGATCTATCAGAAAGATGTAGATGGCTGCTGCCGAATGCATTTGTGAATGCGGTCGTGTCCATGGCACACGGTCCCGCACATGTGGGGATTCAAGGTATTTGCGCAATACTAGATCCTGTGTGGTATAATACCAACATCCATAGGACTGCAAAGCAACTAGTCCAGAATTGCATGATTTGTCTACAGCATAATCCAGGAGGTAGTATCCCTGTTCTGACTGGTAGCTTCGCGTCCCCCACCCTACCTTTCGAGGTATTACAAATGGATTTTATTCAGTTTGAGCGGGTTAACAATCTCAAATACGTCTTGGTAGTGGTTTGTACGTTCAACAAGTGGGTGGAGGCGTACCCCACCAAGGAAAATACTGCCCTAGCCACCGCGAAGGCCCTAGTGAAGGAATTCTTTCCCCGCTATGGGTTACCACGGGTGATCTGGAGTGACAATGGGAAACATTTTAATGCTGACCTTGTTGAACATGTTTGCAAGGGCCTGTCAATACAGCAGAAGTTCCATGCCGCCCGTCACCCCCAATCAGCAGGGCTGGTGGAAAAATATAATGGCATCTTAAAATTGAAATTAGCAAAGCTACAGGATACAACGGGATTAAAATGGCCTGATCTCTTACCCCTGGCTTTACTGTCTGTAAGAACTACTCCCCACTCCAGCAGTGGGATATCACCGTATGAGGTGATATTTGGTAGGCCCGCTAATGTATGGGGTGTGCCACGACTAAAATCCCTTAGAGACATTGAGTACCCTATGTTAGCGGATTACCTTTATGCACTAACTAAAGATCTTCGTTCCATTCATTAACAGATATCCGCAGTGCTGCAGCCTCTGCCGGAGGGTCCTGGACACAGCCTGGAGCCTGGACAGTGGGTCCTGGTTCGTAATTACCAACGGAAATCGAGTCTAGACCCACACTGGACCAAGCCCTTTCAAGTGCTTTTGGCTACAAGGACGGCTGTAAAAGTTGAAGGGAAACGGCATTGAATTCATGTATCGCATCTGAAAAGGGTTCTCCTTCCTTTGCCGGATGATCAGCAGGAGTAGAGCGAAGCGTTAAGGCACGGAAGTGATAAGCCTACCGAAAAGTCACCTTCCCCAGAAGCCCAAGGAGAAATGGATGGGCGAGTGGAGGGTGTCGTGAGTTCGGCGACATCTGCAACAGGTAATCTAACACCTGGGAATGCAATACGTGACAAGGAAAGTCACACACCCAATCCTTTACCTGACCCCACTGTGCCTGTTCTGTTAATTAATCCCGAAATACCGGGTCATGTTCGTTACAATCTGCGGCCCCGACAGAAAGCAAGGATCCCAGACTCAGCCTAGAGAATGAGAATGAAGGTCTGAGTAAAACCCTGGGAAAAGTAAAAACACTGGACTGAACTCGTTGAGAGCTTGGAACTTTTTGATAACGCTCTGTTCAGAAAGAAGATAGAGACATTGATCTGTTGGTGGGGGCCCAGGTAGAGTGTCTTTTCAGCAAGAGTTGTGTCAAGTGCAACCCCGACGCGAGAAGTTTTTGTACCCTCCTTCCTTTTTGTGTTACATGGAACAATAGGAGTCTGCCTGTGAGGCTCTATAACGGACACAGGAAAGAAGCACCCTCCGGCAGGTTGGACTGCTTGTAGATTCCCCCTTTCCCGAGATTATACCTGGACTTTTAGTGAGAATGTACCCTTTTGCTCGTTTTGTCCCTGAAGAGGAACGTCCCATAGTACACCGCCCTTTGTATCCACATTTGCCAATGTTTTCTACTTGGAGTTTGCGTGCCAAGATTGTTTTTATTGTCATAATAGTTGTTTCATTAATGTTATGTTTGGGAATGTTCATCTATCTAGAATTCCGCCATCCTGTGCACACCCTGATAGCTACCACCCCCGCTCCTGAGGAGCACCGTTTTCAGACTTTTGCCCCACATAAAGAGAGGCATCGCCAGACCTATGTGAATAATGCTTTTATTGAAATGTTACATCAGACCCATAGTTCAACGAATGTCACGAATTGCTGGGTATGTGGCCTTCTTCCCTCAGTAATGCACAAACACGATCTGTTCATTTCAATGCCACTGTCATATTTAGGCAGTTGTGAAGCCTGGTTTAGATTATTGTCAATGATGTATGAACATTATGCTGTTGATGGGCACCGATTTTCAGAGAAGGATTATGATTTGATTCTGGCCTATATAGAAAGGCACCAGGGATACACTCCAAATGCCGAAGGTACAGACGGTACTCTGGATCCTACCGCTTGTATGAATGTGTATACGGAACATGAGAATGACACCTGGTTGAAGGATGAAGTGTCAGATTTTGTGTCCTTCAATTTTACTGAGTATTTCAGATATTTCCAGGAACGAAATGTGTCGAATGATAGCATCATTCCAGTCCCGTATTGAATAGCTCATTCTCCTTTTGCATACATGGTACTGGCCATCTATTTGTGGGATTTAGTAAATGTAACTATACCTATAGATTACAGACCTTTAGCAGCCCACCTATACTTACTCCTCCGAATGTGTATTTTGTGTGCGGAGAAAACGCTTACACCTGGCTCCCCAGAGGGTGGTCAGGTAAATGTTACTTATCCTTCCTATACCCTCCCGTTTATATAGCACCTTCCGACTATCATAGATCCCACTCGCTGAATCGATGGAGTTTAGACTCAGGAAACACTGATAGAGATGCTACAGATCACACTGATACCCCTGCCCAACATTTTGACGATATTATTAAAGGAGTCCTGCCTGTATGGGGACCCATCTTAACCAGTAAAGAAATTAGAAGATTGTCCAGGGTAGTAGAGGGAGTGGTGAATACCACCGCTGGGATATTGACTAATATAACAGTTGAGCTTCAAGCGACCAGACCTGTGACCCTCCAAAACTGCCTTGTTTTAGACGTTATCCTAGCTGATCGCGGAGGAGCGTGTAGAGTGATCGGCAGCTCCTGCTGTGTATATATACCTGACTCCGCCCCTTCTATTCATCTGGCTATTAAGAAGTTGCATCGATTAGCATCTGAGATTCATACGGAGACAGGTACCTGGTCTATTTCGGGATGGTTCTGGGGTCTCCTTACCACCTGGGGCTGGAAAATATTCATGGTCCTCCTAGGAATAGGGGGTTTCCTTTTTACTTGTTGTGTTTGCATCCAATGTGGGCCCGCCTGTTGCTCCTATTGTGCCACCCAAGTTCGTCTTGCTTTACCTACATCTCAAGCAAACTCTGCTAGGATGAACGCTCAACTAGTGCAGAAAGAGATACATGACATAATGCAGATAGACAAGGGTATTTTCGAAGAGTAGTTCAATGGATAGCTACATTATGCTAAAAAGGGCCGTTCTGTGGGATTCAAGTCAGCATGTGAAGTTAGCATAACGTATCTTGGTCTGTATCTCTACTCCATAAACAGCGAGAACTGCTTTAGAAGGTGGCCCATTCGTTCTCTGTGTCTTGTATGATAGAAAGGGCCGAAAAGCCATACTACGGCCATCTTGGATTATGACCAGTCGTGCCTCAGATCACGTGGTTCTCTCTGAACACCATCTGTATGATTTAGCTCGTACCAGCCTAGAGACAGGGTGAATTGTATTTACGACTGAGGCCCAAGGCCACATCTGCTGTAGGGAGTATCAAGCGAAATTCCTCTGTGCCCGAGACGAAAGGGAGTCACCCCGCCGACCTTCTCTGTAGAAGATAGTAACCTTATGTGTGCAGCTGAAACTAGATATTGTATGAGCTCATTTAGGAGCCCCAGGGCTAACTGGTGTTTTTCCATTTGTAAGTCTTTGTATGTTGAATCTGTTATGTATAAGTGTGACCCTGCCAAGGGGCCGGCAGTCTTCCTCGGCGCACCTGATGGGTGAGGGTCGATGAGGCTCCTCTATGTAGAGTTCTGTTGTGGCCAATAAATGCTTGAACCTTCTACGTTGCCAACTGCTTATTATTTACTTGATATTGCGGGCCCCTGGTAAGTGTGGCCCTTGGGATTACTATTTAGATTACTACACTTCTTTAATGTCTAAAGACGGTCCCGGCTTCTGTTCCCATCTGTGTACCCCCAGTGGGGTCCATCTACGCCAAGGCCCATTGGTTCGACTCTGTCTTCTTCTCCGATTTCTGTTTGTCTCGGGCCTCGCCCCTTCCAAATATGAAATAGTACCACAGGTACGTTCATCTTCATGTTTCGCTGAGGTGGTCATTCCTCCAGCCAGGTCCAAGCTTCCTCTGGGAAGTGAAAGAAAAAAGTCTTGCCCTCAAATACAATCTTAAGCTTTGTGAGAAACAATAACATCTAGTTTACTTGGAGGGCTCTCAGTTTAACCTTAACGGAGTCAAAAAAATGCTGCTGTCTCTGCACCTCTTGAGAATAGCCTGGGAACACCATTTTCATACCGGACCGCTATCCAGGAAAATCAAAAAAATTACCTATCACTGGACTAGGAGAAGTGTCATGGGGTGGTTTGAGACTTAAAGTCCTGTGGGTGATCCCTCAGCTCACGCAAACAATTTGTCTACAAATAATTTGTAGACAAATTATTTCACTACTATATAGAGCCCTGAGGAAGGACACCAGTGCTCCCCCGCCTGGGGTGTTTGTTACTTGGAGCAGAGGTGCCACCGGAGGACAAGGACTGGAGGGCGGTGGGTGCGCTCACACATACGGTATCCTGCAACGCCCGATTTCGGTTAATTCACTACAACTATTTGCACCGCACCTATATGACTCCTGAGAGACTACATCCCGTGTTCCCCAATAGGTCAAGCCGGTGCCCTTGGTGTCATAAGGAAGGTGCCAATTTTCTACACTTGGCTTGGGAATACCCCGAGGTCAGAAGCTTTTGGACTGAGGATCAAAGGGAGTGTGAATAGGCATGTGCAATTGACACCCTCCCATTGTCTATTGGAGTTAATACGGAAATCCAAAAAGCAAATCAAGACAGCATAAAGACTTCAGCAGTTACTCTTAGTCCTAGTGAGGCAGAATTGCTATTGTGTGGATGGGGCGTGGGCACCTGATGTATCAGCATGGATACGAGACATGCAGGAATGGACATTAGCTGAGGAGGCACACATGAAGAGGTGCCCCAACTATGAAAATTTGGAGGAGTATTTGTGGCTTTGGAGGGACCTCTCCTGGCTAATGGCCTACAGGCGGGTTCCCAAAACACATCAGTGGAATGCAGCCAGGCTGGAACCCAAGAAGAGGAGGGGAAAACATTTGTAATTGTTAAATGTTTGTTTATACCTGGCAAATGATAGTAGATGGGGAGGGCTGCGGTTGGGCTGATCCCTAGAACTGTACCAACACCATGCCTAATGACTACATGTTTTTCCTTTTTTTCCTTTTTCTGGTATTGTCTGCACACTTGTATTTTGTTGTAGTATAAAAATTTAAATAAAGTTTCTAAAAAAAAGTCCTGTGGGTGAGTTCAATAATGAAACATGAGGAGAACAGTTCCAGCAGGAGCGAGGCCCGCAGCGAATCGGACAGAAAAGCCCCTGTGCTGGAGCCCTCAACCCCCTCCAGAAAGCCCAGAAAGCTTATGTTATTCCTTCTAGCACGGTTTTCCATGTTGTCCACTCTCTAATTGAGGGCTTTCACCACATCCCCAAGTTCTCAGACATCCTTCAGTATACGATTGGTTGTGTCTTCAACTTCTGAAATTATTGCCTCCATCTGTGTGACCCTCTCCGACAGATTCTGCAGGTCTTGTCACAAGAAAGACACCTTGAATCAGACCTCAGCAATGCGTCCCTCAATGACTTCTGGCAAAGATTAAATAGCTAATAGCAGGACCGCATTGTCCAGTAAGGTTGAGGTATTCTGTTCCGCCACTTTAGTATAGTAGTCCAGTTTGACTTGTCTTTGAGGCTTAGGTTCTTTATCTTTAGCCATGGTGGCTCGCACCAGAAAATCCCACAAGCAGGAAACCAGTGGCATGTTCAAGTCCAGTGGTATTGGTAGAGACCTCTCGTGCCACCCCGCAGTTATGGAGTGTCTCTCCACCAACCCTGTGGTTCTGTTCAATTGCAGCTGAGTGAGGCCAGGGAGTTTCCGGGATCCGCTTGAGCACACTGAGTTACGCAGCATGAGCAACCCCCAGTGAGACAGGAGGTCTCAAGGGTGGACGCGTTCCCCCACCTCTAAAACAGGAGGGGGAATCCCAATCAACAGAAATGCACTGCTAACAGATGGAGGGTGAGGATCTGATAGAGCTGATATTTGCCAGGAGCCAAGGACTTTTGCAGGAATCGTCTAGTATGGTGATTACGCAGGTGGGACAGCCCTTAGGTGGTGGTGGTGGTGGCTGAAGCCCAAGTCTTCTCTGAAAAATAATCCAGAAGGGATTGACTTTTCCACAAAATGATTTTTGGGACTTGGGACAGACAGATTGTCAAGTAACACAAAGAGATTTTCAGTGAGTTTTTGGTCACATATTGCCGGAGTACTCATAGGGGCGCTCCTCACTGCAATGAATCCCAAGGATCTGGACTCAGCCCATCTGTGCCGGAGAATCCCTGGTGGGAGAGAGCCCAGGCCTCTAACATATACCACAGCCCACTCCCCATCCTCAACACTGTCTCAAGGGGACAGCGCAGGTTTCCCTTTTCGAATGGCACCTCACTGCTTTCTTCAGTGTGGTCTGCCCCAGCTCCAATAGTGCCTTACAAGGAGCGCGGTCCGACTTGCTCCTGCACACCGGCTACTGCCCCAGTATCTTGGCCCGGAGGCAGTATTCCTGGCCTACTCTAGGCCACTGGTGCTCCCATCCATGAGATGGCACCTCCCCTATCTCAGGCCACAATGAAAAGAGTTCGAGTGTCACAGCAACCACGGTAGGGAAGCAGGGTGGGGAGAGGCCCCCTTCCCTCCATCTCATCCTTCAGTGGGAAGCTGCAATGGCTCGGCATCTCCTGCCCTGAGTGGACTCTACCCCATCTTTAGCGGTTCATAGAGCTACAATTATCAGCCTTGGGTCGGTGGCATATAGGGTAAATGACAGATACAAGGGGGTTTCAATGCAGAGCTCTGCGACAGAGTGTCCGCCTTGCTGGCCTCTCTAGCCACACCCCACAAAGTATACTAATTTGACTTTTGTAGTACCCTAGTATATATGTTTAACACTCATAAACTTTTAGAAAACACTCACAATCACTGGATGAGGTCATCAGTGATGTCATCAGTAATGTCACTGATTATGTTATTAGGGATGTTATATGTGCAGTCATAAGCAGTGCATTGCAGAGGCGTAAGTTATAGTTAGCTCAGGTAACTAAAACTGCTGAATTTCTTTGGTCTTGTAAGAGTGAGATCTGAGCCTATCTATAATGTCCCTATAATGTTTGTTTTTTTTCAGTGAATTTCTATGTTTTTGTTAATGCTATTTCCTAAATATAACGTCCCTGTATCCTTTGTTTTTTTCAGTGAATATATATGTATTCAAAAGCCTAGAAATAAATCCATGGCACTCCTCACTGAAAATAGGCTTTTTAACGATGCCAAAGACAATGCGCTTCGGCTTTCAGCCTATCTCAACTGTGGGTTCCATCCACCATAAAAAATAACTAGTTCTATCCAATCATCAACTTTAAAAAAGTGACTATGTAATCTCAGAACCAGAACAAAAGACACATGTTCATCACAGTTGTGCAAAATTCATGATTTTGACAGTTTTATTATAATCAAGTGATTACTCATATTGTGTCCGCGTTAGTCAGAGTTACATCACTCCCATCTAAAAAAACAGCATCTTTTCCATGATGTGCATGTGATTGGGTTAGCGCGTAATCAGCAACTGTTGTGTGGGCGGAGTTCCCCAGTGATGCGGTTTGAGTTGATATATGTCAGAATGTCAGCCCATTACTTATTTTGCAGCCGGCATATTGTCAGAAGCTGAGTGGTTAATGTGGCAGCGGCCTTGAACCAGCTTTCTGCACATGTTGTGGAAGTTGCAGGGAAAGTTAATTATAGTTCCCCGTACGTGCGCAGCCAACCTGCCATCACAGTATGCCTGCATTGGCTAGCCTTTGGAGCCAAAATGGTCACTGCATTGCGTGGCTGCTGTTCACACAAAGGTACTTATATTAGTTATACATAAACTTTAGTTTAAGTGTAGCATCAGTTACGGTATGGGACCCTGGAACATTTTGATTTCATGGACTTGTCAATGGCCTATGATTGTGTTAATCACAACAGGTTTTGGCAACTTCTAAGCAAGATGAGACCTGACAAGACCCTTATACATATATTGATTGCACTCCACACAAACACTACAGCAAGGGTGTGGTATGGCCAAAGAGGTGAAGTATCAGAAGTCATTCAGATCAAGCAAGGAGTGTACCAAGGATGCGCACTCGCCCAATTATTATTTATCTTATACATCAAAAACCTTAGCACCTATTTGGCAGCTAGCATACCGGACATACCAAAAAAAAGTGTCAGCCCACTCCCAGTACTACCATATGCAGATGACGCTGTTCTAATGGCCCGCACACCAAAGGCCTGCATTTATTAATTCACACTTTTGCAAATGTCATGGCCGATCTTGACTTATCAACTAACTTTTCAAAGTAATTTATAACATCTCAGGTGCCCAAAATCACAGTTGGGTCAAACACCTCGTTTAGTACAAAAACATTTTCTTATTTAGGTGTCACTTTTAGTGCAACAGGTTCTTGGGTACCGCAAATTCTGCAAAGGAGGTAAAAGATGTCTAGATCAACAGGATCGCTCCTTAGTATCCAGCGCATATTTAGGGATTGGTCCCTACCCCCTGTGTCAAAAATCTATGCTGTACAATGCCCCCCAACAGCTTCCTATGGGGCGGATGTGTGTGGGAATTGCTGACTGTATACCCATACAGAGGAAGGAAAATAACTACTGTAGGGGAATTTTGGCTTTCCAAGTATCCGCTTCACATTTTCTTTGCGACAGTGATTTAGGCCTGACTTACTTGAGGGATTATATTCGGACAAGGCTCCTAATATTGTGGCTCTCTATTTGGCAAACCAAGGAAGCTTCTTTAACAAGGGCTATAATTATGGATTGTTTGGCATGTGATAAGGGCTTGTCAATTCCTTGGTTAGCGTATGTGAAAGCCTCCCAGGGGCACTTAATATTTTAATACAGGGGTCCGTTGCGGACCCTCGGGCGCCGGGGACCACCACCTCACTGGGGCTTTGATATGGAGGGAGGGGGGCCCTGCGGCCCTCAATGGCCCTGGGGACTGCCACCCCCCAGGGCGGCTCCTGCAGTGTCCCGGGGTGCCCACCCCGGCACACTGCTGTTTGCTATGGCAGGGAGGAAGCTGTGCGGCTCCCGCCCTGCCATAGCAAACTCTGCTTTGCAACCTTGAAGTGAGAGCAGGAAGACCTGCTCTCGCTTCAATGAAGCAAAGCAGGATTGCTTTTGGGCAAGGGAAGCTGGATGCCAGCAGCTCACCTTGCTCAGAAGGTAGGAGCCGGTGGGACCTTGGGGGCATTGGGGCTCCCCCCACGGTCCCCAACTGTGAGGCCATGCCCCGAGGGATGGGGTCCCCGGGGCCAAAAATGGCCCAGGAGGGGGGCCAGGTGGTCTCCCTCCCTTGAAAAAAAATAAAAATAATAGATTTGGGCATGTCCCGGGGGATGGGGTCCCCGGGGCGAATATAAACTAATGGAAGTGGACGGGTTTTTTTCACCAAAGTTTGGAGTTGCGACCCTAGCGCGGAGCTCAACGCGGCCCCCTAGTGTGAACGCGATGGGTGCACGGCGCTCAGCGCAGACCCTTAGTGTGAACGCGATGGGTGCACGGCTCCCAGTGGGAAGGCGATGGGTGCGCAGCTCCCAGCGCGGTCCCCTAGTGTGAACATGATGGGTGCGTGGCTCCCAGCGTGGCCCCCTAGTGTAAATGCGATGTGTGCCAGGCCGGTCAGTCACGCTGGGTGCCCGACTCCAAGCAAAAAGTATTCAAATATTTTTATATAAACCTAGGTTATATGTTAGGTTATTGGGTGGCTCTAAAAAGAGCCCTTGTTTTAATTGGGAGATTGTTGTAGCTACATGTAAGTGTGGATGCAGAGCTTCAGGTTGTTGAGAAAGTCTCTGTTGCCTTGATCAGTGAAGTGTACTCCATCACATCTGTAGATGCCATCCATATGGAAATGTAGATTGTTGTTTTAGATGGAGCCCATCCTATGGTCCCCGAGGTAAGCAGAAACAGCTCTATTTACATTTTTTCTAGCTTTCTCAATCTGAGGACAAAATTGATTGTACCACTTCCATTTCTGTCTTTGGCATATGTTAGAGTATACAAAGACAATTTGGAGGAAAAGCAACATCAATTCTGCAAAGGCGTCCTTCATTGGCATTTCCAGACCTACCCCAGTCAATGTGTCTAGGTCATTGCCACCACAGTGCACAATCATGAGGTCAGGGGGTTGGAGGTGCAAAAAGGTTTTAACAAAAGGCATTAATTGATGCCACTTTAATTCTCTCAGTCCAATCCATTTAATGTCTACATTTTGCAAAGCTAGGTCTTTGTTAATACCTCTGTGTTCAGCATACCTTTTGCACCAGAAAACATAGATGTGCCCAACAATCCACACAGAAAGCATCTTGAAGGGATGTCTGTAAGTAATCAAAAGATGTCTGTAGCTGAGGTAGTCAGTTAATAGAACGAGAGGTGGAGAAGATGCTGTTTTAAAAAAAGTAGAGAATTGATTGGCTGTTTAAGAACATTGTACATCTAAAAATAGGGTGCATTTTACTTTTTAAAAAGCATGTTTCTTATTGGTTAGTAAAAAATATTTGAAAGGTACAGTAGAAAGGATAAGGTCATGTTTTGCAAAGCCAACCACACCTGCTGTTTGCATTTGCAACATTGTGTGGTGAACTTGAAAATATGGTGAACTTGTGACCTGTCAGTTAAGTTGAATGTTCCATGAACTGTTACTATGGAAACTGGCATTAAGCAGAAAGGGTGAAGAAGTCATTTGCTAAGGGTTATTATGTGTAACCAATGGAAATGTGTTTTACAATTTGAAAAACTCTGGGAAGCAATGTTATTTGTTGCTTATGTGTATTTGTATGGAGAAAAAGAGGGAAACCTTGCCATTACTGGTTTTACATTGCTGAGTCTGGTGCATATATTGATTGTGTGTAAAAGAAAATCCTGTCAGAGTTTGTGAGATTTTCCATTCAACATATTTATTTTCAAGGTGAGTTATACATTTGTGAGCTTTATTGAAAAAATATTGACATTATTCTAAAACTGTGTTGTTTGAAATATATTATTAAATGTAGAGATGTATATTGGAGTTTGTTTCATTGTACTTAAAGAGTCTGTACAGTAATATGTGTATTTTTAAGATGATTACTGATGTTATTAATTAAGCTTGTTTTTTAAGTCTGTGTACAAAGGTATAGTTGAATGATGCCATATATTTTTAGATAGTTGGTTGAAGACGCAGTACAAATGTGTAGTTTAAAAGATGTTCATATAAGGTGTAGTTTATTAGGCTTCATTTTTTGTTGTCTCTACAAAGGTATAGTTGAATGATACTGCATAATTATAGATAGTTTGGTAAAGATGCAGCACAACTGTGCTATTTGAAAGATGATCATATAAGGTGTTAATAATTAGGTTTCTTTTATTAATTTGAACAAAAGTTAAAGCGAAATGATGCCATATATTTTAAGATAGAATGGTGAAATAGGGTGCTGTTAATTAGGCTTCTTTTTGTAGTCTGAACAAAGGTATGCTTGAATGATGCCACATCATTTTAGATATAAAGGTGAAGATGTAGAATAAAAGTGTGCTTTTAAAAATTCTCATAAGATGTGTTGTTAATTAGCCTTCTTTCTTAAGTCTGTTGAGAGGTATAATTTAATGATGTTGCATATTTGTAGGTAGAATGGTCAAGATGTAGCTCAAACGTAAACCACCACATATTACTCTTGCAGGCATGTTGTACTTATCTACCTAACTAGATAATATGTAATGACTCATCAATGTGTTCAGATTGTATTCATACAGTTATATGTATGCTTAGTGAACTATTGAGAGTTGCCTGACCGATTAGAGGAGTGCAAAGGTAGTGCCTAGGTGATTTTAAAACTACATGAGTAATGATTGACTGATTCCACATTCTGCAATCACCCAGTTAGTATCCAAGCACTGATGAAATCACTCTGCCACTACCCAAACACCTATGAAATCACCCAGGCACTACACATGCACTCTCCCAATCAGCCAAGCACTACCCATGTATCCATGCAATAAACCAAGCACTTCTAAATTCACCATGCACTCTCCTTGCAGTACTCTAATCATTCAGTCAGTACCCATGTAGTCATGCAATGACCCAGGCACTAACACATGCAGTGCTACTATCCTCTGTGCATTACCCATGCAGTCCTCTAACCACCTACACACTACTGATTCACTCCTTCAATTACCCAGGTAGTACCCATGCAGTCCAGCAATCACCCTGTAACTACCCATGCACTCCTCCAATCACCCAGCCAGTACTATGTACTTACCCAATCACTCCGCCAATTCCCAAGCACTTATAAATTCACCATGCACTCTCCTTGCAGTACTCTAATCATCCAGTCAGTATCCATGTAGTCATGCAATGACCCAGGCACTAACACATGCAGTGCTACTATCCTCTGTGCATTACCCATGCAGTCCTCTAACCACCTACACACTACTGATTCACTCCTTCAATTACCCAGGTAGTACCCATGCAGTCCAGCAATCACCCTGTAACTACCCATGCACTCCTCCAATCACCCAGCCAGTACTATGTACTTATCCAATCACTCCGCCAATTCCCAAGCACTTCTAAATTCACCATGCACTCTCCTTGCAGTACTCTAATCATTCAGTCAGTACCCATGTAGTCATGCAATGACCCAGGCACTAACACATGCAGTGCTACTATCCTCTGTGCATTACCCATGCAGTCCTCTAACCACCTACACACTACTGATTCACTCCTTCAATTACCCAGGTAGTACCCATGCAGTCCAGCAATCCCCCTGTCACTCCCCATGCACTGCTCTAATCACCCAGCCAGCACCATGTTCTTATCCAATCACTCTGCCAATTCTGAAGCAGTTGTAAATTCACCATGCAATCTCCTTGCAGTACTCTAATCATCCAGTTAGTACCCATGTACTCATGCAATGACTGAGGTACTAACACATGCACTGCTACAATCCCCTGAGCACTACCCATGCAGTCCTCTAACCACCTACACCGTACTCATTTGCACCTTCATTTACCCAGGTAGCACCCATGCAGTCTAGCAATCACCCAGTCACTCCCCATGCACTCCTCCAATCACCCAGCCACCACCAAGTACTAATCCAATCACTCTGCCAAAACTCATGCACTTATAAATTCACCATTCACTCTCCTTGCAGTACTCTAATCATCCAGTCAGTACCCATGTACTCGTGCAATGACCCAGCCACTAACACATGCACTGCTACAATCACCTGTGCACTACCCATGTAGTCCTCTAACCACTTAGACACTACTCATGCACTCCTCCAATTACCCTGCTATTATCTATGAGAGTTTCCAGATGACATCATCCAGTGACTGTGTTTTTCTTTTAAGTTTAAATATGTATTATATGTATGCCAAGGTGTATTGAAGAATGAGTGGGTGTATAAGAGTCTGAATGGAGGATTTAGTAGGTGCGTGAGTGACTGTTTAAGTGAGTGATTAAATGTGTCTTACTAAATGCATGGGTTAGTGACTAAACTGTGTGAATGTCTGTATCAGTCTGTCTGTTGTTGTATAAGCTGCTGCATTGGTTGGTCAGTAGTTACATGAGTGTCTATATGGGTTATCGATTGGTTGCCTTAGTATTTGTATGGGTGCCTGGGTGTATGTGTGGGTGGGTGGGAGGTGTGTGAGTCTGTGCATAGATGTTTGAGTGGTTGATTTCCTGTGTGTATGGGTTCAAGAGTGCATGTGGAAACAGCTGTATGGGTGGGTAAGTGTATGGATGTCTCAATGGTACATGTCCGAGTAACTACATATGTAAAAGGCAGTGTATGTGAAAGTTGAAGTATATAAATGACTATACGTGAGAGTCAGTGATTGTGAGAGTGGCTGTATGGATGAGTGTGTACTTGTATCAGTGATTGTAGAGGAGAGTAAGCATGCATTTGTTTCTGTTTGAATAAGTGATGTGGTGTTTGTTAAACTGCATAGATCAGTATATGGAAGTGTGATTGATTCTTTGCATGACTGACTAGGTGTGAGAGTAACTGGATGAGTGGTGGTGTGTGAGTGTCTGTATAGGTTTATAAGTGCATATGATAGTGTTCTATGGATGAGTGACTGCATGTATGAGTGATTGTATGGGTGAATGAGTGGATATGTTTGGAGACCTAGGAATCAGTGAGTGTGTATGTAGTAACTGGTATTGGTGTCTCGATGGTTTCGAAAATGGTAGTCTGCATTTTACAGTGGGTGTATCAAAGGTTATATTAGAGTGAGAGAAGATGTGTCAGATTTTCACGTGGATGATGTCATCAGTGATGTCATCAGTGATGTCATTTGAGATGTCATCTGTGATGTCATCAGTGATGTCACTGACCATGTCATGAATGATGTAATATGTGACGTCATCAGCAGTGCATTGCGGGGGCGTGAGTTATAGTTAGCTGAACTAACTATAACTGGGGAATTTCTCTGGTTTTCTACGAGTGAAATGTTCAACTAACTATAATGTCCCTGAAACCTGTGTTTTTTTCAGTGAATTTCTAAGGTTTTTCAAATACTAATTTCTAACTATAACGTGCCTGAAACCTGTGGTTTTTTCAGTTAATTTCAAAGGTTTTTTAAATGCTAATTTCTAACTATAAAGTGCCTGAAACCTATGGTTGTTTCAGTGAATTTCAATGGTTTTTTAAAGGCTAATTTCAAATTATAATGTTCATTAAAGCTATGGTTTTTTCAGTAATTTTGAAAAAAATGTAGTGATATTTTGTAACTTTAATATCCCAAAAATAGTTTTTGTATTTTTTTGTTTGTTATTAAAGTAATATAATGTCTTCTGTTTTCTTAAATACTAATATATTACCTACTGGCAGTCGCCAGTAGGTAGTTATAGTTAGGACTTATTTTCCATAGGAAATCCACAACATTCTATTTGGAATAACGTTGGCATCGATTGATGAATCCTCTCCGAAAGTTTCCAAACTTTTGGCCAGTTCCGGTCCGCTCCTATCCTGAAAATTTCACGGTGATTCGTCAAGCGGGGGCCGAGAAAAAAGGGGGGTCCCAAAACGCGTTTTCCCCATGCATTTTCCCCTAGGACCTGTTGACACAGCTACAGCCAGAAGTGCTGAACGGAATTACACCAAATTTGGCAAAGAGGTAGTCCTCAGTTCAGACTCATGCCTTTTGCTTAAATTGTGTAAATCCGTTCAGTAGTTCCAGAGAGAATCAAAAGTAAAATCACATATATATCTGGGCGGAGCCTAACCACACATCTCATCGTGAGATCTGATTGGCAGTCAGCACTTCATCCAAGAAGTGTTGGCAGCCATCTTGGGACCAATATACATGATAGCACCTCATTAAAAAGCATTGCAGTTAATAGAAGGTTTTAAGACTTTAGTTACATTATAAATCATTTGTTGATGGTACCATACTCATTTTAGGAATTGTGGTGTGTTGTAAGGTGATTTTACCATGTGAAAAAGCCTTCTGCTGTGATATCATGAATCATGTTTGAGAGAAAACTATTTTCTCATGCTTTTCCCACAGAGGTTTGGAAGGTGATCTATAAGCTAAACTGAGAGCATATGTTCTGTAAATTCACATTATCTTTCTCAGTCATGTGAGAATGAAGTCTGACATTCTCAGTAAAACATGTACATCCAACAAGGGCAGAGACTGTCAGTTGATTCCTTTGTGTTCTACTGCAGCTTCCCAGAGTGTTCTAAAGAACAACTAGAGCGCTAACAGTCCTACTTATGACAAACGTATGGCACACCTGAAGCCATCTTGGTTGGAATAAAGTGGTAACTCTTAAAACATTTAATTTAAAAAGGAACAAAATAGGGGGGTTCATTTTGCCATAGAAAGTATGATTAGTGCTGCAGAAAGAAAAATTAGGGCACATTTTGAGTGACTTCTCAAATCCTCTTCTATTTCATAAAAAAATTCTGACATGCAGACTGAAACATGCACTTTCAATACCAGCAGCAAACTTCCCTGGTGAGCAGTAGCTTTACTACAGTGATCTAATAAGCAACTAGAGTGCTAACATTCTGAATTTATGGCAAATGTGTGACGTCATCTGAATGCCTTCTTGATGGAATCAAAGTAAAAACCTGAAAGTATATCCTACTGAGGAGACGGTAGTAAATGAGGAAATTAGGAAACATCATAACAAATAAGTCTCCCAAAATGGCCACCAGAGACAAAAGAGCCCAAATGTAGCCCAAATATCACACAGATGTAGCCCAAGTATAGCCCACTGACAGAATGTCCCAGAGTGTTCTAACAAACAACTAGAGCGCTAACAGTCTTACTTATGACAAAAGTATGGCACACCTGAAGCCATCTTGATTGGAATAAAATGGTAACACTTAAAACATTTAATTTACAAAGGAACAAAATGAGGGGGTTCATTTTGCCATAGAAATTATGATTAGTGCTGCAGAAAGAAAAATTAGGGCACATTTTGACTTCTCAAATCCTCTTCTATTTCATAAAAAAATTCTGACATGCAGACTGAAACATGCACTTTGAATACCAGCAGCAGACTTCCCTGGTGAGCAGTAGCTTTACTGCAGTGATCTAATGAGCAACTAGAGTGCTAACATTCAGAATTTATGGCAAATGTGTGACACATCTGAATGCCTTCTTGATGGAACCAAAATAAAAAACTGAAAGTATTCCCACTGAGGATACTGCAGTAAATGAGGAAATTAGGAAACTTCATAACAAATAAATCTCCCAAGATGGCCACCAGAGACAAAAGAAACCAAATGTAGCCCAAATATCACCCAGATGTAGCCCAAGTATAGCCCAATGACAGAATGTCCCAGAGTGTTCTTAAGAACAACTAGAGCGCTTACTGTCCTACTTATGACAAAAGTATGGCACACCTGAAGCCATCTTGATTGGAATAAACTGGTAACACTTAAAACATTTAATTTAAAAAGGAACACAATGAGGGGGTTCATTTTGCCATAGAAATTATGATTAGTGCTGAAGAAAGAAAAATTAGGGCACATTTTGAGTGACTTCTCAAATCCTCTTCTATTTCATTAAAAAATTCTGATATGCAAACTGAAACATGCACTTTTAATTCCAGCAGCAGACTTCCGTGGTGAACAGTAGATTTACTACAGTGATCTAATGAGCAACTAGAGTGCTAACATTCAGAATTTATGGCAAATGTGTGACATATCTGAATACCTTTTTGATGGAATCAAAGTAAAAAACTGAAAGCATTTCCTACTGATGAGACTGCTTTAAATGAGGAAATTAGGAAACTTCATAACAAATAAATCTCCCAAGATGGCCACCAGAGACAAAAGAGCCCAAATGCAGCACAAATATCACCCAGATGTAGCCCACATGTAGCCCAGTGACAGAAGTGTGCAAAACACTTATTTTTTGTGTATTTGCAGTTTTATATAGTTCAGACTTGTAAGGTAAGGTATTGGAGTGCTTTACATGATTTGACCAGAATCACAGAATGTTGAGCTGAAGCAGAAACTCCAACCTGGTTCCCCAGTTGCAAAGTCTGCAGCTCTGGAAGCAACACCACATCCTCTCCCCTAGGTGCAACATTTAATCAAGTGGTCAACTGGATAAAAAAATATGAAGATTACAAATAATTTAAAAGTTCTTTGTCGCTATTTGAAAACTCAGAAAATATGTCCTCATTTTAGTTTTTTAGAGCACTAACCATAATTTTGATGCAAATAAGACCCTCTCATATATGTAATTTCTAAAGGAAATACTCTAGGTATTACAGCTTTGATTACATCAAGATGACGTCAGGCGTTCCACACTTTTGTAATAAATATAGAATGTTAGCAATCTAGTTGTTCATTGGGATACTGTTGAGAGGCAGAGGCCAGGGGCACGGACTCTGAAAATTGAAGGCAGGTAGGAGAGTGCAGAGGCAACAATTTGACCACACTGGGCAGGCAGGAAGGGCAGTGGCAGCACAACAGACTATGGAGGGCAGTGGAAAGGGGGGCAGGGGCAACAAACCAACAATACAGGACTGGCAAGAGAGGCTGTGGCAATATAATAGACCATTGTGGGCAGAAGGAAGAGGCAGTGGTATTACAACCATTCATGCCAAGAGACCCGTTTCAGCCATGAAACAACCAATGTTTTTAAGCTCAAATTGGCTTTATTTGATCTGTCTCCTGTCTACAATCTCCTCTTTTTCAATGTAACTCAAAGGGGAAAATCAATACCCCAGTTTTTTTTCAAAATCTCCCTCTTACCAAGTTCAAAATGTTCGCAAGTATGGGACATTGGATCATGGTAGGCAGGAGGAATTGGGGTAGGGACATGGACTCGGATAACAGAGGACAGGAGGGACATGGAGAGGTGCACCAAACTGACCCAACAGGGCAGGCATCCGGGTTTGCAGCAGCACAATACACCACACAGCGCATGCGGGACGGGAGTGCAGCACAACAATCCATAGAAAGCAATAGGGAGGTGACAGGACCATGCACATTGACAACAGAGAACAGAGGGGTAAGAGGCAATGGTAGCTAGCTGACCATAATGGACAGACAGGAGAGAAAGCTGAAGCATAACAGACCATAAAGGGCAGGAGGGACGGATCAGGGGCATTACAATGGAACAGACAAGCCAGGAGGGAGGGAATAGGGGTCTGCACATGGAAATAGAGGGCCGGGGGCAAGGGGGCAGGGCAGGAGCAGCAAGATGACCATGGAGGTCAGGCAGGATGGGCACTAGAAAAAAGACACACCATGGAGAGCAACAATGAGACTATGATGGCATACACACAGACCATGGAGGGAAGGTGGGAGGGGGTCAGGGGCAGCTAGCTGACCACACAGGGAAGGTGGGAGTGGCCGTGGCAGCACAGAAGACCATGCATGGCAAGCGGGAGGGTTAGTGGCAGCACAATGGCTATGATGGGCAAGAAGGTGGGTGCAGGGGCATGCACAAAGGACCATGGAGGATAGAAGGGTGGGTCAGGACCTGGGCACAGACAATAGAGTTCAGGGGAAGGGGCCTCACAACAGACCGCGCGGGGCAGGCAGGAGGAGCAGTTGCAGCACAACAGACCAGGGAGGGCAGAAGGGTGTGGCAGTAAAAGGGACCATGGAGGACAGGAGGAAGGGGTTAGAGGCATGGCATGTGGACAGGCAGGGTGGATGTGGCAGGGACAGGTTACAGTCATCTGACAATGCTAGGCAGGTGGGAGGGGAGTGGCAGCTCAACAGAACACTCAGAGTAGATAGGAGTGGCAGGTCCATGGAACATGGTGGGCAAAAAGGATGGAGCAGGGGCATGCACAAAGACATCGGAGGGCAGGGGGAAGGAGAATAGGGGCAGCAAGCTAAGCACAGAGGCTAAGCAGGAGGTCAATGATGGGCCATAGAATTTGGCAATGGAGGGCAGGAGGAGTGGACTAGTACATCATGCTAAATGTAGGGCAGTGGCAGTGATGCAGCGCGGAATGCAAAATCCCTCTCTACTGCCAAGGACCAAAAAGATCTCACACACGCACACTATCCATACATCCGCTGGTGGGGCCCATAACACCAACACATACTCACCATCAGTTCGTGCGAGAGGCAATTATCCTTCCAAGCGCTGGATAATGAGGTAGGAAGATACCACTTTACCCTAATGAGTACTAAACCTACATACTCTTCTCATACTCATTAGGCCCTAGATTCCACATTTGATATTATCCTCCTAACCGGGACGGATCTGTTAGTTGTAGTTTTAGTGAAATACCAATACTCTAATTAATCATTTTCTTAACACATTTCAACGAATAATCAAACCAACTCATTTCTGTAAATGTTCAAATCCAATTTTATGTTAATATTTGCAGATTAAATCATTCATTTAATCAAGTTGCCATTCATAATTACCTATTCTGGCTAAAGTTGTCCTCTATGTCAAATCTGGCAGTCTCGCAAATCTATGCCCATCAATTTTAGCAGATTAAGTTCATCAGGAATCTGGGCATTCATTCAGTCCATCATAGATTTCAGGCTAACAGCTGTCCTGCAGTGTCACCGTCCTCTCCGTCAGCATATCATCAGGAAATCGAAAGAGCAACGTCTGACGAATCTCTAATTACCTCTCTATTCTACCATAATTTATAGTAAAATCAATGATAACAAGTAACAAATTTTGGGCATCCGAGTTCGCTGATTGGACAATCATGGATCATCCTTTTGGTTTCTCACGAAAGTGTCTTTTGGGTTATGACCCTTGTCAGTTCCGGTTCACATAACAGTCTTTGTTCTGAATACTTGGACGACGTCCCAGGCTGTCCTTGAAAGGTACATGTTCATCTGGGGTCAGGTCCAGGCCAATATGTATCTGTTGTCAGCGCAGGCGCACTTCACCCAAGCCTTGTTCAGCGTTGGCAGTCGGGTTAGGCACCAAAGTCAGCCATCTTTTGGCAGGCCAAAATGGACAACTTAAGCAAAGAAACACAAAAACATAATTAATACACAGAAATGACTAATAAAATGTTATTCCCTCGCTAATACCCATATGTGTATGTATTTATCTAGCCAAAAGCAACACTCAATGCGGTTTATACTTACAAAAGAAAGCACGAATCACAATTACATCACCAAAGCAACATATATCATGCAACGTTCTAATTATCTATCATTAGTATGCGTACGAAATTTAGTTCACATAATTAATTAGGCCATGCAGATGCAAATCCCTTGTGTATTTCGGTCATTAATAAGGTTGGTTAGTTATTTTCACATCACTCCAAACCATTAATACGATTATATTTAATTAATTAATCTAATTAACAAAATGACATGCAAAATGGGGTGGGTATACAAAATTTTGCATAACCCGTCCAGCAGCAGCACATCAGACCATGCATGGCAGGAGGGAGGAGGCTAGTCCATGGATTCAGACAACAGAGGATAGGGAGGAGGTGGATGGGGCAGCAAGCTAACTGTTCAGAGAAGGTGGGTATTAGGAACTTTATTGTTTTTAAAATGTGTGTCTGTGCGAACTACTTAAAATATGAACAAGTATGCAGCATAATCTCACTTTTATTCAGGAAGAAGAGGACGTTTGTGACTGTGACTCCGGGCTCACTTGGCAGAAACACCTCCTGACCCTCCAACCCCCATCGCAAAATGTAATGCCCGTGAAAAGGGTAGGTGGACGCAGTGTTATATAGAACATAGTCCTGAGAGCACGATTGAAAATGAAAACTAGATATGGTATATGGTATAAACTGTGCACCAAAAAGTGTGATATAAGATGAACCGGGGCGTGAAATATAATATGCAATACATTGTGCGCAGTGACAGATTCATTGGAGAGCATGAGATAGCACAGGCACTAGCGTGTGCTATGCGATATGCGCCTTGGAGTGTAATATGCACAGGGCAGTGTTGTGTAACCTAACTAGTCTCTAAAGTTGTAATATAAAATATGTGCTGGGGAGTGTAACGTTGCATATGCACTGTGACAAAGATATGGATCCCTATGTTATAACGCTGTGCGTTATAACATAGGCATCGAGGAAGGCATGTTAGATGGGGCAATATAACCCGTGCGAAGGCAAGTGTGGCATGACATATTCACGGGGTGGTGTTACAGTGCACATGGGCTAGAGAGTGTCATAGCATACGCACTAGCTGGTGGAATACAACACCGAGGTGTGAGGCACTCGGCGGGCACTGGTGGGTGTAACACAGCATTGGGCTCAGCCAGGAGCACGCTGTGACTCTCAAGTGAGGTTCGTCTCCTTTCCAGAGAGTAAAATAAAAAGTATCACACATCCAGCGGTCAATGTGTATTTTATTAACCGTGAGGGGGGTTTCTTGCATAGTTTGGTCGAATTTTTGTCGAATCCCCTTTGAATGGCTTGGTGTGCGTGTATATTAAATGTGCCCGTCAATAGCTACCCATGTTTGTATAAATAAACGACAAGGGTGTCTACTTGGAGAGTACCCACCGGCGGGGGCGCCGGGATTAGGCACGGTAAGGCGTCAGACACATCAGAGCTTCACTAGCGGTGTAAATACATTCCATGTGGATTCATTCTATGCATAGTCGCCTTTTAATGAATATCACGCAAATCGTCATGGTGATAGGTACGTACGGTTTGTCCAGCATGTCCTAGGTGTTTCTATAAATATATATTTTTTAAAAATAATAAAAAACAAAGGCCGCCCCGGGGGATGGGGTCCCCGGGGCCATAAGTGGCCTGAGGAGGGGGGCAACGCAGCCCCCTCCTAAAGAATAAAAAAAACAAAAAAGGCCATGCTTGGGGTCAACAACAAAAAATTAGGGTGCAGGCTCTGGGGGATGGGGTCCCCAGGGCCAGTAAATTAGAAAAAGAAGGGGGGCCACACAGCCCTCCTTCTTAAAAAAAGTAAAATAAATAAAAGACCGGCATCGCGCCGGGGCCACGCCACCTCCTTGCAGCAGTCTGCAAACGTGCCCCCTGGCCAGTTGTAAGTTGGGGAATTAATTCCCCTTCAATACTGAGGGTCTCTGAGGGCCAACTAGCCCAACAAGTATCTCCAGTATGCGCCAGGGAGCTACGTTGCAGACAGGTATTCTGAGGCCACACCCCTTTTTACACCTCTATGCAACGCAGCTCTGTGGCGCTTACTGGAGGTACCTAGTGGGCTAGTTTGACCCTAGGGACCCTTAGGATTCAAGGAGACTTAATCTCTCAACTTAGAACGCCCACAGGGCACGTTTACACAGTGGTGAAGGGAGGGGACGGGGCCTGAGGTGACGTGTGCAAACACGCCCTGTGGCGCGTTTTAAGTTGGGGAAATAAATCCCTTTCAATCCTGAGGGACCCTGGCGGTCAACTAGCCCACCAGGTGCTTCCAGTAAGCGCCACTGCTCTGCGTTGCAGAGAGTTGGTGCAGGCCGTGCCCCTTTTTACACCTCTCTGCAATGGCGCTTACTGGACGTACCTAGTGGGCTATTTTGCCCCTAGGGATCCTCAGGATTCAAGGGGACTTAATCTCCCAACTTAAAAAACGGCCACAGGGCGTGTTTACACAGTGGGGAAGGGAGGGGACGGGGCCTGAGGTGACGTGTGCAAACTCGCCCTATGGCGTGTTTTAAGTTGGGGAAATAATTCCCCTTCAATCCTGAGGGCCCCTGGGGGCTAACTAGCCCACCAGGTGCTTCCAGTAAGCGCCACTGAGCTGCGTTACACCTCTCTGTAACGCAGCTCTGTGGCGCTTACTGGAGGTACCTAGCAGGCTAGTTGGACCCTAGGGACCCTCAGGATTCAAATGAACTTAATCTCCCAACTAAAAACAGCCACAGGGCGTGTTTACACAGTGGTGAAGGGAGGCGACGGGGCCTGAGTTAACGTGTGCAAACAAGCCCTGTGGCGCGTTTTAAGTTGGAGAAATAAGTCCCCTTCAATCCTGAGGGACCTGGGGCCCAACTAGCCCACCAGGTGCTTCCAGTAAGCGCCACTGCGCTGCGTTGCAGAGAGGTGGTCTAGGGGCCTGAGGTCACGTGTGCAAACACGCCCTGTGGCGCGTTTTAAGAGGTAGTTTTAATCCCCTGCCCTATTATATACTAGGGGCTTACAGAGGAGGTCATGCTGATCACAGGGGGACCCCAACGCATAGTGTTCCCTAGTGTATGTAGGTGTTTTCACTGTATTCTGAGTGTCTTTTAACATAGCACTGGCTCTAGGACTGGTTAGTCAGACTCAGTAACCACCAGTATCCGTCTGAAAAAGTTCAGGGTACAGGATGATTTTGCAACAAGGCTTCTTTCTGCTCTTCTGTTTGTTCTTTCTGCACGTTATCCTTCTTCCTGCACTTTTCTTCGTCTTTGAGGATTTCTGTTGCTTCTTTCTGCATTTCTTTTTTTTCTTTCTGTGTGTTTTTTCTTCTTTCTTCACATGTCCTATCTCTGTAGGCATAGTTAGACATTAGCATTTAAAAAACCTTTGAAATTCCCTGAAAAAAACATAGGTTTCAGGCACGTTATAGTTAGGAATTAGCATTTTAAAAACCTTAGAAATTCACTGAAAAAAACATAGGTTTCAGGGGCGTTATAGTTAGCTGGACTTTTCACTCGTACAAAACCATTGAAATTCCCCCGTTATAGTTAGTTCAGCTAACTATAACTCGCGCGCCCGCAATGCACTGCTGATGACGTCACATATTACATCACTCATGACATGGTCAGTGACATCACTCATGACATCACTGATGACATCTCAAATGACATCACTGATGACATCATCCTTGTGATAGAGTGGCAGACCTCCTCTCCCCCTAATATAACCTTTGATACACACATTCAAAAATAGAAACTAAAATTTTCAAAACAATGGACATACCAATATCAGTTACAACAACCTATTCAGTAATTCTAAGATCCACATACACATCCACTCATTCACCAACAGTCCTATACAGTCACTCATACATGTACTCACTCATCATATGTACTCATACACCTATACATCCTGTTACACAATGCCACTCATCATAGAGTTACTCACACACATAGTCACTCATGCTAATAAAGAATCAAACATCCATTTACTTGCATATACAGTTATACACACACCACCACATTTACTTCTACAGAAACGTACACAGACTTAGTCTTTTAAACAATCACTGATAGAAACACATACTTATTCATACAGGAACTCTTTCAATCTCTCACTCTCACATATACTCACTTATATACACCAATAGTCACATATACTAGTTTAAAACATATGTAGTTACTCATAAAGACACTATTGAGACAGTCATTCACTCACTAACACACCCATGCACACACTCATCCACCCATACAGTCTTGCACACATGCTGTCTCAACACATACAAACAGTGAGTCACTCATTCATGCAACTATGCACTACGTAATACCCCCCACCGAACCATACAGACACTCAGACACTCATAATGATACTCAAAAAACCAACTAATAACCGATATAGACACTCATGTAGCTACTCACCAACCCAACTACTGAAAAAATATATATAGGAAACAATCGTTAAAATGAATGTGGTGATGTACAGATTGGTCAATATCCATAACAAAGCATAACTATCACACTTGGAGATTGAATTGAAAATTCATTCTTTAACATTTTTGAAAAGTTATATACTTTTTTTGGCTTTTCTTTTCCCTTATTTATCCAACATAATACTCAAGTAGGTATCATTGAGTTTCCTAACACAACATAACTGAATCGTTCTGAATTGATCTATGATTTACAATTTATCAGACATTTTATGTTTTCAATCATATTGCAAAATATCACATAAAATTACTACATAATAAACATGGCTATTTTCATCTATTCCAGTCTACGCGCGTTTCGGCGATCAGCCTTCTTCAGGCAGCCATGGTATTCAAGAAATCCTAAAGCATAATAAAGAAAAAGAATAATCTATAACCAGCTGTACATCTCCACATATTCAAGTGCACATTATATTAAAAAAGGCCCTGTATCGACCCTATACATATGTACATTTATACATTTTTATACATTTCATTTCTATGTTCCTAATGACTAATTGATTTTCAAACAGTAATCATCTTTAATCAAAAAGCATGTCTGTGTCAAAGTCAGAAAATACAATTTTAATCCATTCTCCTGACTTATATGTTTAACATCATTGTTGCACCTATAGCGCCTAATGATCTAGTGAAGACAATGAACAGTCTCATATCAGTTAAACCTAGAGCGCCTAATGACCCAGTAAAGGTAATGAACAATCTCATATCAGTTGCACCTATAGAGCCTAAAAACCCAATAAAGGTAAAGAGCCTTCTCATATCGCTTCGTATACTTCATATAATTAGAGACTTCTATACAGCAATTAAACTAAACAAACTTCTAGCATAGTATCGTAGTGGGCTACAAGTGTTACCTGATTCATAATCGATATGTCTGCTAACAAGGTTCCTTCTGTATAACAGATGCTATATCCCACGCTATATTCTTGGTTGCGTTTTGTGTGTCAGCGTGATCTATATCCAATCGATGTTGTGGTGGTTGTTGATAGATATACTGAAAAACGACCGATAAAACAAATTGACATAATGTTTGTCACAGAATTAAGATTTAAAGCTACCTACCCGGACAATTGAAAGACACACTTACTCAAGCCACGAAGTTTGTATGCGCGTCTTTTCGAGCTTATCTGATTTCAGCGAAGAAATACGCTTTGAGTGACTCTCTCGGGAACCTGCAGCGTGTTTACACGGATTCTAATAGAAATATATAAAGCGGTTGGTTCTAATACATAATGATCAAGCCTCGTTTTTATTATGTTAACCTCTCCCCCGGCGTTGGTTATGTCTTACCCGGTCAAGTCGGTTGTTTTAGTTTCACGCGGCTTATCTCATCTTTCTGCTACAGTATTTCAGCGACGTAATTTAAGGTTTGTGGTCAGACTCAGCCAAACCTGGGAACATATAATTAATGTAAATAAATAAGTTCCACTACCGAGGATTCAAGATTATCGCGTTACACGCAAAACGCAGAGCTAACTCGCCGAGGTTATGGCGTTACACTCACCTTGCCATCTGAGTCCTTTCTCCCCGTTGCCAGCAATTCACTGAGGTAGAAAGGGGACTAGGCATCGAAACGCTCTATATATACTTAGATTCACTCTATCATTGGTCAGTTCCCTAAGACATTGACCTTTTGATAGGGTGGCAATTGATCTTTCATTTTGCCAACCATAAGGCTTGACAATAATATATGAGGGTAACAATTGGTTTTTAGTTCGCCCAGAACGTTATTTTGGTTGATAAAACGCTTATAACAAAGCCTTCAATTATATGAATGGGTGAACCAACTGTTCACAGTTATTACTTTGAACGATTATTCAAGTCGGTGTCCGAGAGGTGTTCGCTGTCGGGTATGGCCCTAGTTGTTATATCGTATGGCTTGGCTCCATGGTATCTCACTGTTCAATCCTCTCTTATAAGCGTCCAGAGAGAAAATCCAAAACACTTCTCTCCTTTTTCGAATCTCAGTGCCTTGTGTCCCACTAGTGTTGATTTTTTCAAGAATCAGCCATCTTATATCTTTTGCAGTGTGACTGTGTTCAATAAAGTGTTGGACTAGTGGCGCTTGTGTCTTATTGTTTTTAATCGCTGACCTGTGTTCCGTTAAGCGAGTTGCCATTGACCTTGATGTTTCACCTACGTATGGTCTCTCGCACGGGCATAGAATGGCATAGATAATGTTAGTGGATTTGCAATTGGTTAGACATTGTAAATTTATTTCAACTCCATTTATGGAGTATTGTCTAACTTCTAGAGCAGACTCACATGCTAAACAAGACATACATTTGTAATTTCCTTTCACAGCAGGAAGGCCACCAATTGTGGTCTGGAAAGTTGTGGATATATTCTTAGGCATCCGTGATCTTGTCACTAGATCTTTAAGGTTTTTATTTTTGCGATACGCAAACATTGGCCTAGGTAAATGTTCTGATTCTGCTCTTGTCGCATTTAAAATATGCCAGTTAGCATTGATGATCTGGCATATAATACCATTCATTGTACTATGCCGTGTTACCATCACAAGTCGATTCTGCTGTTTAGGAGGTTTTTTTCTCAATAGACTTTGGCGATCATAGTATCGAGCTCTCTTGTATGAGTCTCGTACTAATCTTTTGGGGTATCCTCTAGATATGAATTTCGCTTTCATTACTTCTGACTGTTGATCATAGTCACAAATGCTGGTACAGTTCCTCCGAAGACGGAGGAATTGTCCAAACGGAATAGTTGTTTTTTGCATTCTTGGATGGTAGCTTGAAAAATGTAACAATGTGTTACGAGCTGTGGGTTTACTAAATAAATCCACTGATAACATCTGTCCTTCAGATTTGATATTGACATCTAAAAACTCAATATTCAGCTTATCACTCTTGGCTACGAACCGGATATTCGTATCGCACAGGTTCAGCCATGATACAAATTGCGCTAGGTCTTCCTCAGTGCCATTCCAGATATAAAAGACATCGTCAATGAATCTGGACCAACTCGTGGTAGATTCACTGAATGGGGCCACTTCATTATAGATGTATCTCTCTTCATAATGTGCCATGAAGATATTGGCCACCGTTGGCGCACACGAAGCCCCCATACTTACTCCTTGGGTCTACTGAAACAACGACCCATTGAACTCAAAAGTATTTTCTTTGAGTACTATTTCTAAACATTCTAGTATGAATTGGGCTGGGCACTCTATATTGTAGGTTTCAATGAACCACCTCACGGCTTCCAATGCTCCCACCTGAGGAATATTACTGTAAAGAGCCTCAATGTCCATTGCTACTCACCAACCCATGCAGCCACTTATACACAAAGTGAGAGACTGATACAGATATTAAACATTACTCACTAAGCCATGTATTCACTAAGATTCACTTAATCAGTCAGTTATACAATCAATTTTTCAAAAACAAATCATCCATTTAGACACTTATATACCCATTTATTCTTCCATCGACCTTGAGATATACATATATAAAACATATGTAATTTTCAGAAAAACACACATTCACTGGATGATGTCATCAGTGATGTCATCAGTGATGTCATTTGAGATGTCATCAGTGATGTCATGAGTGATGTCACTGACCATGTCATGAGTGATGTAATATGTGATGTCATCAGCAGTGCATTGCGGGCGCGCAAGTTATAGTTAGCTGAACTAACTATAACGGGGGAATTTCAATGGTTTTGTATGAGTGAAAAGTCCAGCTAACTATAACGCCCCTGAAACCTATGGTTTTTTCAGTGAATATATATATATTTTTTTTTTAGAAAAAGTGGAGTCACGCACCCATCGTGTACCTATCTCTCTGGGTGTGCAGATTCAAACCGCCATATCGGTAAAGTCAGTCCACTCCACTTATACTTACAGGGAGGGAACTACAACGCTACATGTCCCAGGTCTTCCCTGTAGTGATCTGCTGATCACAGGTCTAGTTGTCAGCATGCCACAGCCACTCCCTCACGGCTGCTTTACACCCACACCACACCCAAGCAACACAGGCGTCACAGGACATGTGACCCTATCAATAAAAAGGGCCGGACCCACATGCTCGATGCCATTTCCACTCTCTATCTGGGTGTATCCGTGTGCTTATTATGTTGGTGGCAGCCAAGG
The DNA here is from genome assembly GCF_964204655.1 of Triturus cristatus. NCBI lineage: Eukaryota > Metazoa > Chordata > Amphibia > Caudata > Salamandridae > Triturus > Triturus cristatus. The sequence continues at coordinate 137,736,081 of NC_140588.1, forward strand.
CACTTTGACCGACACGGGCCTCCCGCAACGTCGCGATGAGTTGAGGTACACAGAGATGGTGGCAGCCAAAGCACTTTGCCGGACACTGGCCTCCTGCCACGTGACGATGACTTAAGGTGCACAGAGTTGGTGGCAGCCAAGGCATTTTGGCCAACACGAGCCTCCCGCCATGTTGTGATGACTTGAGCTGCACTGAGTTAGTGCCACCAGAGCTGAGCTGGTGTGCCTCGATACGCTATCCTGGCAATCAAGACCAGATTTGAATTGAGAGCTCGGCTGGACCACATGTACGCCAGAGGCAGCTGGCGGTACAGACATGACTCCTCGGCGCAGTGCAGCAGGATGCACTGGGGGCCTGTGCTGCAGAATCCAGCGACAGCTGAGGAGGTTGATCCAGCACATGGTGGGCCCTCGTGGAGACACACCGGTGGCGGCAGGTGAGCATTGAGGTCTGGGTGCGTAGGGTCAGGCAGTCATCGCTGGGCGGCGGACTGGTCTGGGGACCAGGGCTGGGATGCTTGCAAAAGATGTAAGAATCATGCACACTGCCTGAGAAGTTTGCGATGACATTAGTGTACAGGCCCCGGTGGTTCCGTTTTGCCTGCACATTGTTGGAATGCGTGTGGTTTCTGTTGCGGTGATTGGGTACAGTGTCGGCAGGGGGGCACAAATAGTACATGTGTGCAGTCAGTTGCCCCAAACACGTGCAGGAAGGCTGCTATGGTGTGGGTCCCTTGCTTGCTCTCCAGTTGTTTCTGTGCAGTTTAGGTGAAGTGAACATGCATGTGTATCAAGCTGAAATGAACCCTGATGCTTACAGGTGTGATAAATCCTGCATAATGAGACCGCAACAGAAGTTTGTGTGGTTGGAACGTTCCTTTTCTTTCCCACAAAGGTTATGACCACACAAGCTTCTGTTACGGTCATTTTGTGCAGGATTGATCATACCTGTAAGCATTCCGGTTTGTCCAAGTGCAATACATTGTACCATATTACGTTTGTGACCATACTAACGCTTGACCATTATCTTCATTTATCCAACAGATTTCTGAATACGGACTTTTGGGATTTCTAGGACAATCTACAGTTATTTCGATCCACAAGTTGATGTTCCCTGTTGGCAATGTCAGTCGTTGTTTGATGTTTTTGTGTTGTTAATTTATGTTTTTTTAACCCCTTCAGTGCCCATGACGAGATAGTCTCGTCATGGAGCGCGGTTGCGCTGTGCCCATGACGAGACTATCTCGTCATGAACCCCGCCCGCTAATGAAACGCCCGGCACAGGGCGTGGAAAGGGCGGGGCACTGAAGAGGTTAATAAAGTACTGTTTTTCCATTACTGTTCACTACTAGACTTCATGACCTGGCGCATCCCCATTTCGGTGACTACAATCTTGGATCTGGAGCACAGAGGCGTCAAGCAACGGCTGTGGTTGAGGTTGGTTGTGCAGGAATACTACGAAGTGGGACGAGCGGGTGGTATGGATGCAGGGGCCCTAAGTTGCTTTTTTAGACATGCATCCAAGACGTGTAAGGAAGTTTAATAGGGCTGGCTGTGAGACTCCTCCGACTCTCGCAGTTGTTAGTTGGAAAATACCAGAGGCCAACAGGTGCAGCACAGCCAGCAGCTTTGTCTGCGTAAAGATGTTGATTGTCCACTGTGTTGGTACCATCAGTCTGTGGGCAATGTGGCAGTGTGCACCAACTTGAGAATGGGGCGATAATTCTTTCGCCACTTTTGCTGCGCTAAACTGCCGATAACTCGGCGATAAGTCCCAACTGTTGGGTTATAGGGTGACTCTAAAACGAGCCCTTGTGTTTATTAGGACTTTGTTGTAGCTACATGCAAATCACAAGAACAAAGAGGAAAAAACAAGAAAAGTGGGCAGGGTACAAACACCCTGACGCCCTAGGCCTGCTCAGGGGGTCCCACAAAAAGCCCCAGGGCAAAAAATTATTACTATTTTTTTTTTTTAAGCGGCTGGGTGCACGAATCCGGAAGAAAACATTAAAAAAAAAACAATGGAGTGTATTCTCAAGAACTTATCACTGAGTTATCGGCACTTTACCGCAGCAAAATAATTAGCATCCCATTCTCAACCTGGTGAAAACTGCCGATATCGCCAGTTTTCCAGCGATAGCTTCCTCAAAAAAACATCGCCACCAATGAGAGTGACAACTAACGCTATTGATATGCAGAATAGGCGTTCTCGTGCAAAAAAAACCATGAAAACACCACTTCCTGATATTTTCAACAACCAGCGAAATATACAATGCGATCCAAAACCAGGCGATAAGCCGCGTTAGCAGTAGGAATTTAACATCTGCCTTTTCCTGGTGTAAAGCAGGACAACTGCCTATAGTATGAAAGGGAGCCCAGCCCAGAACCACATCTGAAGACCAACACATGTCATAGAGCTACTGACCATGCAACTCCGACACCCAAGAAGGCCACAACACCCACTGCCACCACCCCAGGACCTCCCCCTCGGACTACCCTCCCCCCTACTACCACCGAGGCAGCGCAGAACATAACAGCAGACCTTCCCAAAATGGCATGGCCCCTCAGCCACACAATCGCTGAATGTTGGGGGACGTGGGAACCAAGTATGTGTAAAGGAGGCAAGTCACCCATCAATAACAATGCACACAATGCCAAGTGTAGCGGTAATATGCTGGACAGACCTCACTATGCAGAGCACAGACCTCTCCATGTGTACATATACTGCTGGTGCTTGTACTGTTGTAGACAGTGGATGCAACTATGTTACCTCAGGCAGTGGGGAAGAACTCGGTCATGTTTTTGTGTCATCGTCCCCTGTAAGCAGAACCAGAAGCGGAGTAGGCTGGTCCAACGTACGCCACTCCAGTGTAGAAGTGTGAATAAATAGGCCGGGGCTATGGGCATGGTTCACTTCTGGGAAGGCCAACGCGTCTGCCAGAGCAGCAGCCCTCACCCTGCCACGAGGCCGCCGCCGTGACCGCCGGCCTCCTCGACACAGGCCCCCTGCGAACCCAGCGGCACAGCACCGTAGAGTTATGTCTGTACAGACTACTGCCTTCGATGTCCACTGTGGACAGTAGGGCTCACAATTTAGATCAAGTCGTGATTGCAGATGAAGCAGTCCAGTAAGCAAGAGACATTGCTCCCAGTGCGGACCACCCGGACCACGCATCATCGCAGGCTGCGCACAAGCTGAGTGCTTCAGGTTCCACTAACTCAGTCCACCATAAGTCATCACCACGTAGCCTTATTAAGGCAGAATTCATTAGGCAAAAGACATTGCTACCAGTGCGGCCCGCCTGGGCCATGCATCATCGCAGGCTGCACACTTTGAATGCTTCAGGTGCCACTAACTCAGTGCACCATAAGTCATCGCCACGTAGCCTTATTAACGCAGAATTCCTTAGGCAAAAGACATTGCTACCAGTGCGGCCCGCCCAGACCACGCATCATCGCTGGCTGCCCACACTCTGAGTGCTTTAGGTACCACTAACTTTGTGCAACTCAAGTGAATGCCACGTGGCTATTGGCCTTGCTGACCGCTGCCTCCAGCCTATACTTTGGTTAGCAGGGCTGACAATTCAGATAGAGTCGCGATTGCAGATGACGCACTCCAGTAGGCAACAGACATTGCATCCAGTGCGGCCAGCCCGGACCACGCATCATCGCTGGCTGCGCACACGCTGAGTGCTTCTGGTGCCACTATCTCAGTGCACCACAAGTCATCGCCACGTAGCCTTATTAAGGCAGAATTCATTAGGCAAAAGACATTGCGCCCAGTGTGGCCCGTCTGGACCACGCATCATCGCAGGCTGCGCATATGCTGAGTGCTTCAGGTGCCACTAACTCAGTTCACCTCAAGTCATACCCACGTAGCCTTATTAAGGCAGAATTCATTAGACAAAAGACATTGATACCAGTTTGTCCCGCCCGGACCACGCATCATCGCTGGCTGCACACACACTGAGTGCTTCAGGTGCCACTATCTAACTGCACCACAAGTCATCGCCACATAGCCTTATTAATGCAGAATTAATTAGGTAAAAAACATTGCTACCAGTGCGGCCGGCGGACCATGCATCATCGCAGGCTGCACACACACTGAATGCTTCAGGTGCCACTAACTCAGTGCACCATAAGTCATCGCCACGTAGCCTTATTAAGGCAGAATTTATTAGGCAAAAGACATTGCTACCAGTGCGGCCCGCCCGGACCACGCATCATCGCTGGCTGCACACACGCTGAGTGCTTCAGGTACCACTAACTCTGTGCAGCTCAAGTGAACCCCAGGTGGCTGTTGGCCCTTGCTGACCGCTGTCTCCAGCCTACACTGTGGTTAGCAGGGCTGACAATTCAGAAAGAGTCGCGATTGCAGATGATGCACTCCAGTAGGCAACAGACATTGCATCCAGTGCGGCCCGCCTGGATCATGCACCATCGCTGGCTGCGCACACGCTGAGTGCTTCAGGTACCACTAACTCTGTATAGCTCAAGTCAACGCCACGTGGCTGTGGGCCCTTGTTGACCGCTGCCTCCAGCCTACACTGCGATCAGCAGGACTCACAATTCAAGATTAGTGCCAATGCAAATTGTGTAAGAGAGTATAATCGGTTCGGAGGACCAAATGCTCCCAATCTGTGCAGCTCAAGTCAACGCCACGTGACTGTGGGCCCTTGCTGACTGCTGCCTCCAGCCTACACTGTGGTCAGCAGTGCTCACAATTAAAATTGAGTCTTGATTCATTAATTGCATAGTCTAGTAGGCAACAGACATTGTTCCCAATGCGGCCCGGCTGGACCACACATCATCGCTGGCTGTGCACATGCTAAGTGCTTCATGTGCCACTAACTGTGCAGCTCAACTCTATGCCACATGCCTGTGGGCCGTTGCTGACCACTGCCTCCGGCCTACACTGCGGTCAGCAAGGCTCTCAATTCAAATTCAGTCTTGATTCATTAATTTTAGAGTCCAGTTGGCAATTAACTATAATGTCCTTGAAGCCTACACATTTCGACAATGTATTTCATACATATTTAATCTTTTGTTCCATACGCCTACACTGCGGTCAGCAGAGCTCACAATTTGAATTGAGTCCTGATTTATTAATTGCAGACAGAATTGTACTCTATGTCCTCGGATTTTGTCAAGAGGAAGTGACAAAAAGCATTCCTCGATGTCTGTGCTGCCTACTGCCTTACATCTACACTGCGGACAGCAGGGCTCACAATTCAGATTGAGTCGCGATTGCAGATGACGCAGTCCAGTAGGCAACAGACATTGCTCACAGTGCGGCCCGCCAGCACCACGCCTCATCGCTGGTTGTGCACATGTTGAATGCTTCAGACCTGCACCACAGGTCACCACCACGTGGCCTTATTGACGCAGAATTCATTAGGCAAAAGATATTGCTCCCAGTGCGGCCCGCCCGAACTACGTATCATCGCTGGCTGCGCACACGCTGACCACCACGGTTGCCACTAACTCAGTGCACTACAAGTCAACACCATGTGGCTGTAGGCCCTTGCTGATCACTGCCTCAGGTCTCACACATATCCAATCCAATCCTGTCCTGCAAGGACACGCCATCATCGCTGGCTGCGCACACGCGGAGCTCTTCAGGTGCCACTAACTCTGTGCATCTCAACTCATGGACTCTTTATGATTGACTTTCATGCTGTAGGCACCGGACGCAACAATGTCACCTCATGCAGCAGGAATATCCAGAAGAGACATTAACAATTTCTTCACATCAGCACGCTCATCTCTGGTGCCCCTACCTCAGTGCACCACAAGTCATTGACCCTTTACAATACAATCTTTTCTGTGTTATTTAAGATCTGGCACCCCTACCTTAGTGCACCACAAGTCATTGATCCTTTATGATTGAATCTCTGTGTGTGATCCGATTATCACTGTTGTAGTTGTTGCCAGCACCAACCATTCCCTGAGGGCTGGCTTGCACTCACCCCACACGCATTAAGCACAGACATCACTGGACATGTGACCCCGGTAATAAAAAGGGGCCGAGCGCACGTATCCGTAGCCAGTTCCACTATCTAACTGTGTCCGTGGGTTCATTATGTATGCATGATGGCTCTGGTCCCTACCACATTACATTGTGCTGTTGACTGCGCACGCAACCATGTTAACTCTGGCAGTGGGGAAGACCTTGGTTATGTAACTTTGTCTGGGTCATTCTATGAGTACATGGGTAGATACTGGATGATTATAGCACTGCAAGTACAGTGTATAGTGAATTTATAAGTGCTAGGGGATTGGCGGAGTGATTGGATAAGTACATATGTTGGCAGAGCCTAACCCCTGAGCACGAGCTTGGCTCTAATTGGTTGCCAACCAGTGGCAACCCCGGTGGAGCATCAGGATTGCAAACCAAGCCTCGGGAAAGGCCCAGAATCCTGTCTGCAAGATATTCCCAGCCCCACAGCTGGATCATTGACATACGGCGGGTAGAATCAATGGAATTCTGTAAGCGGAGTAGGTAGAGCCGGCGTACGCCAGTCAGGAGCGCAACTAGAGCCAAATTTCGGGGGAGGTTGATAAAATTTTCGGGGGGGGGGCTAATTCTTCCAGTCATAGGCAGAGTGGAGATGCAGGGGCTCTAAGAAGAAGTGAAATCACCATAAAGCCAGTGTTTTAAAGACCGTTGAATTACTCGGGTGCCGCGCTGAGAGCTGCGCACCCAGCAAATTCACACTAGGGGTCCGCGCTGAGATATGCGCACCCAGCGCGTTCACACTAGGAGATTGCGCTGAGAGCCGCACACCCTGTTTGTTCACACTAGGGGGCCGTGCTGAGCGTCGTGTTAGGATCACCACTCCAAACTGTTCTAGAAAAAAACAGTCCACTTACATTAATTTATATTCGCCCCGAGGACCCCATACCCCGGGGCATGCCCAATTCTTGAATGCATTTATTAATCATTAGGCCGCGTGGTCCCCCTTCCCTTGTTCACTTCTAGCTCCATGAACCCCATCCCCCGGGGCCTGGCCTCTTCATTGAGGACCGTGGGGGGAGCCCCAATGCTCCCACGGTTCCAGCCGCTCCCCACCTCCTGCGGGAGCCGCCATTGCTTTTGGGCAAGAGGAGCTGCTAACATACAGCTCCCTTTGCCCAAAAGCAATCCCGCAATATAATTTTAGGATTGCCCCCTGAACCTAGCCCACCCGGGAGTTCATTTAAATTAAGTGGGGAAGCCCCCGCCTCATTTAAAAAAAACAAAATTCATCTGGATTCGCGCACCCAGCGCGCATTCTGATGTTTTTTTTAAATTAAAAAAAAACTCGTCCCTGGGTCTCCTTGTGGGACCCCCTGAGTAGGCCTAGGGGGTCAGGGTATATCTACCCTGCCCACTTTTCTTCTTTTTTAATCTTTTTCCGACAGTTATCTTGTGACTCGGTTCCAACACTTCCTGGTTTGGAGTGTTGGCAGCCAATCACAGTGAAGCTTGTGGTCGTGGCAGCCAATCACAGTGAAGCGCATGGTCAGGAGGGTGCGCGAACCCACCGCAGCCCAAGATATCGAAACTTTAATTTTTTTAATTTCTCAGCAACTACTGAACGGATTTACACAATTTTAAAAAAAAGTCACTTTCTGAATTGAGCACTATCTTTTTGCCAAATTTGGTATAATTCCGTTCAGCAGTTCGGGCTGTAGCCTTGGCTAAAGTTTCCTATGGGACATTGATTTTTTGACTTTTAATTTTTTTAATTTCCCAGCAACTACTGAACGGATTTACACCATTTTAAAAAAAAAGGCCGCTTTCTGAACCAATATCCACCTTTTTGCTAAATGTGGTGTAATTCCGTTCAGCAGTTCGGGCTGTAGCCTGCAATAAAATTTCGTATGGAAATTAACATGGAGAAAACACTTTTTGGGGACCCACTTTTTTCTCAGCCCCGCTTGATGAATCACCCCCAGACTTTCAGAATAGCAGCTGACCTGGATAGAGCTTTTGTTTGGAGAATTTCGTGAACATTCGTCAAATGACGCCAAAGTTATTAGCAAATCAAAAAATACTTTTCCTATGAAAACTAGGTTCTAACTATAACTACCTACTGGAGACTGCCAGTAGGTAATATATTTCGCTCAGGTCCTTGTCACTTTAAAAAACATAAAATGTTACCAGAAAAAAACAGGAAATGTCGCACTAGGGTATTTAAACCAATCATGCACTGTGTTGCGTGTCATGTGATCAAGGCCCTCCTGGGTCGAAACGCTTCATGCTGATGGTGATGGTGAATATGGTGATGAAATAAATTGAAAATCTGCACCTACTCTATGGTCCGTGCTCCTGTTCCTGTTTCTGTTCCCGTGAGTTCGGGGAAAGGTTGGAGTTCTAACAATATATGTATATATTTCAATTGAATGTCTGGACAAGCTTTAACAAGTTTTCTTTTTCCTGGAGTAAATTCCAATACAGGGTGTGCAGAATAAAGATTTTTTATTGTTAATTTTTCCGTGTTTGTGACTCGTTTTCACAGCTTTGAGTCGCAGAGTAAGAGAAGAGTGACTGTGGTTCGCCACTTTTACACGGCCATCCGCCCTGGGGCTTCCTCAGGGCTGTAAATTTTGACCATACATTCCGAATGATATTCCACATCATATAGTGGGGAACACATGAAAAACAACATTAAAAAACCATGATGAAAACATAATATGTGCGTTGTATGTGCGTTATTTGCAGTGATTATACAATAAAAAATTGACGGAAACATAAATCATGAATGGAGACCCGGCGGCGAGGAAATACATTAATTAGTACGAGAGGAGTATTTTGGGTAGGGCATCAGCAGAAGACGGGACATTGATTGGAATGTTTATGGGTCAGGGCAGTTTGTGAAGGGAGGAAAGAGTAGGGAGAGAGAAGGTGATTTTAAAGGGAAAAGGCGCGCAGGATAAGAATATAGGATTTTAGTGTGGCCCAGGTGAGAGAGTGGCATAGAGTAGGGCATGTGAGTAGCGAAACCAAGGGAGATTTGCAAGTGGGACAGGAAGGGAGAGACGATAAGAAGAGAAAGAGAAAAGGGCTAAGAGCGCGAAGAAGAGAAAGCGAACGTTGTGGCAGAGAGAGCGCACAAGACAGGAACAAGAATTACAGGGAGCATGCAAGGAAAGAGTTTGAACAAGTACCGTTGTAGGCATAAATAATTATTTAGACTTGAAATATTTGCGTATGCTAGCAGCAATGTAAAGTTTGGAAATAAATTGTATTACATCACGTTATAAATTATTGCGTCATATCGTTCGTGTTTCGTAATTCCTCATAGGTGACAATAGGCAAGGTAAGAAGAAGGTTATATTTACAGGATATCATAGATGATTGTTGCGTCATGTCGTAAATGTTTCAGAGTCACACATTGGTAATAATAAGAAATGTTATATTTACACAGTATCATAACCGGTTGATGATCACGTTCCATGTACAGTATTGGAAGATTATGGAATGAAAAAAGGGAGGGGAGAAGGAGTACTCGAGTTAGTTGGGCATTTCATCGGAAGAGTTTCTTACGATCGGAGGTGTCGGGTTTGTCATGAACTAAGCCAGTAAAATCCTGTGCGTAAACAGTGCTCATGGTTCAATTTGCTGGGGTGCCTTGGTGAGGAAAGGATTAAAATTACTTTGCAATATGTGCAAACTTCGTATGTAGTCGGTGCAGTGTGACAGGAGGTGACATGCTAAAGAGTGCATGGTAACAGGATTGATCAGTGGGTGGGAATCGTATTTACATTTAGGTTATACAGGGGCGCTCTAAAACTCTCAGTGTCCTCGGGCATGCAAAGGTTCCATGCTTACAGTGGAGAGTAATATTCTGGGCTGGATGGTTCCTTGGTTATGGTGTGTAATAAGTTCCTGTAAGGGAAGAAAGGCATAGGAGGAGGTCAGCAGGATTGCTGACATAATTATACCAGACCAGGGCCTCTATGTGTTGGTACGAGGTCTATGTGTCGCTCAGAATCTTACCACAAGTTGAATCTTTGGCATAGTGCCCTCGATCAGCATTTTTCAGTCGGCATCAGCAACAGACCCAACGAGCCAGGGTCCTTAAGTACTGGGGCTGAGGCTGACTGTATCCGGGGGAATGAGCAGGCATTTCCGGGTCGGTTTCCGATCATATGATCGGACTCCAGCAAATTGGCAGGTTGTGTCCAAAGTGACTGTTGTACTGCTTTGATACCATCCTTAACACCTGAAGTTTTTTGTCCACATATTCACCCAGTCTCGAGCAGGGGAAGTTGATCTCTGCTACCCTTTACCTTCTACCGAAAATACACAAAGGCACATACCCACCACCAGGCACACCCATCATAGCAGAGATCAACTCCCCTTGCTCGAGACTGTGCGAATATGTGGACAAAAAACTTCAGGTGTTAATGAAAGAGATCACATCATATATCCAAGACACCAAGGATATCCTTTTAAAACTACAGGACATTACATGGGAACCAGACTTCACACTAGTGTGTATTGACATAGTAAGTCTCTATACTTCAATTGAACATAAGGATGGTATCAAAGCAGTACAACAATCACTTTGGACACAACCTGCCGGTTTCCTGGAGTCCAATCAAATGATCCTTGAAAGGCTTGAATTTTGCCTAAACAACAATATGTTCAGCTTCAATGGCAAAATATACAAGCAGACAAGCGGGACCGCTATGGGGGCAAAATTGCGCCGCCGTACGCATGTATCATGATGAGCTATGTGGAGAAATTCTGGATGTGGAACCCCTCTTTTGCAGAATTTACTGCCCACATCATACTGTGGCGGCGGTACATCAATGATATTCTCTGCATTAGGCAGAGGGAGACATCCCTGCTACATCGATTCTTAGAAATGCTGGACAAAAATCCATGGGGCATGAGAACAACCTACAACTTTTCTAAGAAAGAGATCAACTTCTTGGACTTAACCCTCTATATCAAGGATAACATCTTGCACAGCAAGCTCCATAGGAAAGAAACTGCTGCAAATTCAATTCTCAGAGCAGACAGCTGCCACCCCAAACATAATGTCAGAAACATCCCGAAAGGGGAATTCCTAAGGACTCGCAGAAACTGCAGTGAGGACCAAGTATTCATGGAGGAAGGTCAAGACAGCATATCGAGACTGGAACAACGAGGCTATGACCACCAAACACTGACTCATACCCTTACTACAGTATCCAAGATAGAACGTAAGAAAACCCTCAAACCAAAAGAGAAACGAGAGAACGACAAAATGATCAGGTTCATCACGGACTTCCACAACGGCTATTAACACATAAGACAGACACTTAAACGACATTTGAACATCTACGACCCCCTCCAGAAATGACCTTCCAGAGAGTGCCCAATCTAAAAATACTATGCAGATCCGAGTACGAAGACAAGAGAAAACAGACGACTACCTTCCTAACTAGACCACCTGGCTTCCATACATGTCAGAATTGCAGTATATGCAAACTCAGCATTACCAAAACAACGCAGGTAAAAATACCACAAAGAAAAGCCTTCACAATCAAAGAATGGATAGACTGCAACAGTAAATGTGTGGTTTACGTCATCTTCTGCCCCTGCAATCGGCCATACATTGGGAGCACAATTCGTCCGTTAAGGATTCGCATACAGGAACACTCCAGAAATATATATAAACACAATACTGGCCACCCATTGACAGAACATTTCCACCTTACACACCCGCACAAGAAAGACTGCACCTTTTTTGGACTTGAAGTGGTACACCAAGCCAAATGCGGTGGAGATCGCAAATTGAAACTAAGACGAAGGGAAAGCAAACTTATCCTCATGTACAACACAGTCACACTGGGACTTAATAAGGATGCAGAAATGCATGTGTGGCTGGCAAATGACTAAACTGTATGTTCATGATGGTAGATATCTGATACACAAATGCCTGCCTTAAGAAATTCACACCCCAGATGATCTTTACCACCAGGACTCCATGTTGGTTAATCTGGAAGGGGGTATACCCTTCTTATATCTCCCCATCTGCAATCAGAAAGATCGATATCTGGGACTGTTTAGACATATGGCTTCCACTCTGACCTAGAATTTTACTTTACCTAGATAGCCATGTGTGAACACATGGAGTACTATTTTGGACGCATATGAATGTATTTTAAATTCTCCTATTTCAAAATGGTGCCCACAATTAGGTAGCTGGTCCAATGTAATCACCCCATCTTAAGACCTAGACTGGTATTCCCTGCTGGCTCACCCAAAAGGCACCATACATCCGTATATCGCCTAAGCCACATCAACCAAGGTGATAAATATGCCCGAGTTTCGGATGCAACATATATGCGGTTCAGATTTTACTTTATCGAGATAGCCAAACATGATTATGAGAGGAAGTACCTCATGTGCACATTAAAGGAATTCTTAAACCCCATTCCAATAGTGTGCCCGCAATCCGGAAGCCGACCCGGAAATGCTTGCTTATTCCCCCGGATACAGTCAGCCTCAGCCACAGTACTTAAGGACCCCGGCTCCTTGGGTCTGCTGATACCGACTGAAAAATGCTGATACGAGGGCACTATGCCAAAGATTCAACTTGAGTTAAGATTCTGAGCGACACATAGACTTCGTACCGACACATAGAGGCCCTGGTCTGGTATAATTACGTCAGCAATCCTGCTGACCTCCTCCTATGCCTTTCTTCCCTTTCAGGAACTTATTACACACCATAAACAAGGAACCATCCAGCCCAGAATATTACTCTCTACGGTAAGCGTGGAACCTTTGCACGCCACGAGGACACTGAGAGCTTTAGAGCACCCCCATATAACCTAAATGTAAATACGATTCCCACCTACTGATAACAGTCAATCCGGTTACCATGCACTCTCTAGCACGCCGTCTCTTGTCACACTGCACCGACTACATACGAAGTTCGCCTTTATTGCAAAATAATTTTAATCCTTTCCTCACCAAGGCACCCCAATAAATTGAACCATAAGCACCGATTCCGGAATGGATTTTACTGGCTTAGTTCACGACAAACCCAGACACCTCCGATCGTAAGAAACTCTTCTGTTGAAATGCCCAACTAACTCGAGTACTCCTTCTCCCCCCCCCTTTTTTCATTCCATAATCCTCCAATACTGAACATGAAACGCGATCATCAACCGGTTATGACACTGTGTAAATATAACATTTCCTATTATTACCGATGTGTGACTCTGAAACCTTTAGGACATGACGCAAAAATCATCTATGATACCCTGTAAATATAACCTTCTTCTTACCTTTCCTATTGTCACCTATGTGAAATTACGAAACACGTACAATATGACGCAATAATTTATAACGTGATGTATTACAATTTATTTCCAAACTTTACATTGCTGCTGGCATATGCAAATATTTCATGTCTAATTAATTATGCCTACAACGGTACTTATTCAAACTCTTTTCTTGCATGCTCCCTGTATTTCTTGTTCCTGTCTTGTTCCTGTCTTGTGCGCTCTCTCTGCCACAACAATTCTCTTTCTTTCGCCTTGTCTTCTTCACGGTCTGATCCCTTTTCTCTTTCTCTTCTTATTGTCTCTCCCTTCCTGTCCCACTCGCAAACCTCCCTTTGTTTCGCTACTCACATGCCCTACTCTATGCCACTCTCTCACCTGGGCCACACTAGGGGGCATATTATCAAGACAGGCGATAAAATTATCGCCGCTTTAGCGGCAGAAAACTGCCACTGACACGGCGATAATGGGCTTGATAATATGCTCTATGGAATTCCAATTGAAGCCCATGTTAAATGTGAAGGACATCTAACATGGGCTTCAATTGGAATTCCATAGAGCATATTATCAAGCCCATTATCGCTGTTTTAGCAGCAGTTTTCTGCCGTTAAGGCGGCGATAATTTTATCTCCTGTCTTGATAATATACCTCTAAAATCCTATATTCTGTATTCTTATCCTGCGCGCCTTTTCCCTTTAAAATCACCTTCTCTCTCCCTACTCTTTCCTCCCTTCACAAACTGCCCTGACCCATAATCGTTCCAATCAATGTCCCGTCTTCTGCTGATGCCCTACCCAAAATACTCCACGAACAAAATTATGTATTTCCTCACCGCCCGGTCTCCTTTCACGATTTATGTTTCCGTCATTTTTTTATTGTATAATCACTGCAAATAACACACATACACCGCACATATTATGTTTTCATCAGGGTTTTTTTTATGTTGTTTGTCATGTGTTCCCCACTATATGATGTTGAATATCATTCGGAATGTATGGTCAAAATGTACAGCCCTGAGGAAGCCCCAGACCGGATCGCGGTGTAAACGGGGCGAAACACGTGTTGGCTGTCACTCTTCTCTTACTCTGTGACTCAAAGCTGTGAAAACAAGTCACAAACACGGAAAAATTAACAATTAAAAACCTTTATTCTGCACACCTTGTATTGGAATTTACTCCAGGAAAAAGAAAACTTGTTAAAGCTTGTCCAGACATTCAATTGGAACTACTTTTCGGGATTAGGGGGTTAGGGGTCTCCCCCTGTCACGGACAAGCATCATCACTACTCTTTGCTCTACCAAAACAGCTAGTAAGGGTTCGGGACCGATTACCCCTCTATTTCCTACAATATATGTATATATATGCACTCCTGGAGAGCCTCCAGCGCTGACGGCAGTGGTACGCGTTCGGGTGAGGCACCCCACAATCAACGCGAGAGACACGCACACCAGTGATACAGATAAATCCAAAGAATGTATTCAATTAATCCAATGATCCATAGCAATGTGCAGAATGGAAAACATCTTACATGTTTCGGCGTGCCAGACACATTGATCAGTCAACTGGTCGTAAGTTGCTTGTGTTCCAGTTCAGGGAGGACCTTGCTTGGCAGTTCGGGCTAGACTGTTCCGATTGGAGCAGGGTCAAGACTGATTTGCATATAGCTGGGTCAAAACTGAGGTGGTATGGTGTGCAAAATCACAATGGATTGTGGTGCTGCCCCAAGTAATTTCCAATCGCTGAGATTATTCAAGCATTTCACTTTTTTGTATCCAATTTATGATAGCTAATATTTCTGGTGAGATAGCGGCACACTTCTGCATATACATTTATCTGTTATGCATACAGGCCACAATTTTATGAGGGCACAAATATGATTTGCAGCTGCAGAGAACTATTGTTCCTGTTTTTTTATGACAGGTCTGACTTACTTACTTTCACAAGTTCCTCATAACTGTGTGTAGAGTCAATTTACAAGAGAACTTGTGGTTGTTTTGAAACATGCACCATTTGGCCTTATTTATTTATGTGGGCAAAGTCTTCCAACCTACTCTGTAAATCTCATTCCTATTGAATGTTAAGTGCAATAAAGGACGGACATTTGAGCCCAAGCTAAAAATAGTTCAAAAGCTGCAACTGATCCCACAGAACCAAGGCTGGTCTGTCCGTACAGGGCATCTGGCTTTTCCCTGGGAGGCTGGAAGGGTGGGGCCATTTTTGTAGCTATGCAGCAGTTTTGAAAGCAATCCCTGCAGGGATCCTTGTATATCCAGTAGTTTTCAGGCAACAATAAAAGTGTCAAGATCTGAGGTTTGTCCAGTGGCAGTTTTGACTCATCTAAGGGAGTGCAGAGGGTTAATATGCCTGCTGCAGAGGATGTGTACCTTGAAGATCATAGAACAGTATTTTATGTGCATAGCTTAGTGGGTTACTAATTTTGTCACAGAGAGCCTCTTATTACTGTGCAGTTCATAAGTTACAATCATAATCTAACACAGTGAACTATGAATTGTCAACAGAGTGCTGCATGAAAACTACCTGGCACAGGTCAGAACGCTATGCTTTTTTCCAAGTCTTTAATTTTCCATTTGTTTGGGTAGGAATAAATTCTTAGTAGTAAAGCCAACCCTAACCACTGTGTTACATTCTGAATACTGAGGCTGTGCTTCTCCTGACCAAGCGCTCTTGAAAAATGCCTACTAGTATGGATGACATGAATCGTACACCTTGTGGTCCCCTTTGTCTTATGTAACATTTTCTATACACTGATTTACACAAATATGATTAATTGTCCAAGTATTTATGTGTGATGTAAAGTGCTCTGACACCTTACACTGGTATGAGAGGCACAATGAAACAGATGAAGTACATGTGAGAGAGGAGCTATGGAGCGATGACGGGCACTTTGGAGGGTGATACTGAGGGAATCGTTGAAGAGCCCCAATGAAGATTATTGAATCAGGAATTCACCAAGCTCCGCAGCGAAGCCACAGACATCACTCCCTCCCAGGACCTCTGCAACAAGTTCGGATCATACTTACACCTGAAGATCAAAAACCTCTATGACAACTTCAACAACCTCACACCTGACTCCGCAGCAACCCCACCCTCTGGCAATGCCAACCAGCCCACTATCGCCTCCTGGACCCCAGTCACGACCATGAGAGGCATCCACTCAGGGGCTCCCACTGACCCCTGACCTCCTCACATCTATCACAGAGCCGCCACCGCCATTGCACCCGAACTACGACGCACCATCAACACCACCTTCAAGACCGGCACCTTCCCCGATGACTGGAAATGCACAGAAGTTAGGCCCCTGCTCAAGAAGCCCTTAGCAGACCCCACGGACATCAAGAACTACCAGCCCATCTCGCTCCTCTCCTTCGCGGTGAAAGTCACTGAGAAGACCGTCAACGCAGAACTAACACGGTTCATCAAAGATAACGCCATCACCTGCGCGACCCCACTATTCGTGCTGACTTGATTAAATCCTTGCAACGGTATTTTGAGGAGAATGTGGGGTCTGTCCCGTTGGCCATTTCCCTGTGGGAGGCTTTCAAGACTGTGCTTAGAGGGGAGGCCCTCTCCTTTATTTCCCATGCCCGGAGGCGCGCACAGGAGGAGGTGACCCGGGTGGAGGCCGAAATCACTGAACTGGAGGGTGATCTGGGGAGTGGGGTGACTGACGCTGCGCTGCACGTTCTACACCTTAAGCAGGCGGCTTATAGGTCCCTCGTCACGGAGGCGGCCAGGGGCCTCAGCAGAGAGCAACAGGGGCGATTGTATGATGTGGGTGATAAGGCTGGTAAGTTGATTGCGTGGTTGGATAGGAAGGAGAGAGCTAATCGTGTGGTCCCGCTGATTGAAAGAATGGATGGTGTACGTGTCACTGAGCCGGAAGGCATTGTCTCTTGCTTCGCGGATTATTTCCGCGAGGTATATTCCCCGGTTTCTCCCTGCCCGGAGGAGGATTCCCATGCCCTGCTGCGTGACATCGCGCTGCCCTCCCTCTCAATGGAGGACAGGGAGTTGATGGATGCCGCCCCCACCTCGGACGAAATTGCCCTCGCCATCCGCTCGGTCGCTTCTGGCAAGGCCATGGGCCCGAACGGCATTCCTATCGAGTTGTATAAATTGCGACCGGACGTACTGGCACCCCACCTCCGCGCTATGTTCCTTGCGGCTCACTCGCGGGGCTCCCTTCCGCCGGACCAGCGTCTGGCTACCATCGTGGTTATCCACAAGGAGGGCAGACCGCGAGACCGGGTTACATCCTACCGGCCTATCTCGCTCTTGAACGCGGAGCCTAAAATCCTCGCCAAGGTGCTCGCTAACCGGCTGGTCGGCGTGGTGGGCGATTTGGTCCACCAAGACCAGTCCGGCTTCATTCCCCATCGCAATACGGCCCTTAATCTGCGGCGCTTGCACGGGGTGCTCGCGCGTGTTCCGTTCGTGCGGGAGCCGGCCATTTTGGCGTCCCTGGACGCCACCATGGCGTTCGACACGCTCGAGTGGCCCTACATCTGGGCGATGTTGGCGAAATTTGGATTTGGCCCGGGATTCATCAGTTGGGTCAAATTGTTGTACTCGGACCCATTGGCACAGGTGGTGGTGAATGGTCGAGTCTCGGCCCCATTCGTGCTGGGACGGGGCACGCGACAGGGTTGTCCCCTGTCGCCGCTCCTTTTTGCATTGGCCCTGGAACCCCTGGCGGAGTGGCTGCGGTGGCACCCTTCCATCCGAGGTCTCCGTTGGACCCCCGAGTATGAGGACCGCGTGTCCCTCTACGCTGACGATATCCTTTTGTACTTAGCCTCCCCGCGCAAATCACTGATTGCCCTGGTCGATGTTCTGCGCTCCTTTGGCCGTAATTCAGGTCTTGTCATTAACTGGGCTAAATCCTGTGTCTATGTGCTTTCCGGGGAGGCTCCTGTCCTCCCTCGGGGCTGTCCGATCCAGATTGCCTCGCAGGGATTTCGATACCTGGGGGTCTATATTACGCTGGACCCGGTGGCCCGCTACGAGCGAAACTTGCTTCCCCCCCTCCAGCGCTTGAAGGAGGACGTCGCGCGCTGGCGGCGCTTGCCGCTTTCGCCGCTCGGCCGGGCGGCACTGTTCAAGATGATGTCATTGCCACGCTTTTTGTACGCTCTCCAGAACACTATGGACTTGGTCCCAGCGCGCTACTTCCGTGAGGTGGAAAGCTTACAGCGCCGTCTGTTTTGGGATGGGAGGCCACGTATAGCCCTGGCAAAATTGACGCTCCCGTGGTACGACGGAGGGATTGCCCTCCCGGATATTAAGCGGTATTACTGGGCCTCCCAGTTAGCTGCAATTAATCACGGCTTCTATGGGCCCGCCCTAAACCCGGCATTTGAAATGGACAAAATGCTCCTACCCGGTGGCGACTACAACCGAGCGCTCTATACTAGCGTGCCCGATTCCCGCTTGACGGGACCCACGCGTGTCATGGTGCGAGTATGGCACGCGGCTAATGCAGCTATGGGATGGAAGGACCGTTTGACCCGGGCGTCACCGTTGTATGCGTCGGAGAGGCTTGGCTCTTTGTGGACCTCGAAGGGCTTCGAGAGGTGGGACATGATAGGCATCAGTACAGTGGGAGATCTCTGGACGAGGGGAGGATTCAAGACATTCGAGACGCTGCAGGCGGAGTTTCAGCTGCAGGGCAGTGAATACTTTCGCTACCTGCAGGTCCGTCACGCACTGGGTTCCGTCTTCCCAGACGTGGCCTCCATCCCGGAGTCCTCCCCCCTGGAGGATAGAGTGCTAGATGGCCACGTTCCGGACAGCACGATCTCCCTCATTTATAAGAAATTGATAAATGACCGCTCGGGCCTACTGACTGGCCTCCGCGAGGCTTGGGTTGCCGATGGGCTGGAGTTGGACGACGAGGACTGGATTTCCGCGGTGGCCTCTCCGAAGGAGGTGGCCATCCCGGCTCGCCTTCGCTTCGTCCAGCTTAAGATACTCCACCGGGTGTATATGACGGGGCCAAGGCTTCAGCGTATGGGCTATGCCGAGGATGGATTGTGTAAGCGTGGGTGTGGTGCCTTGGCGACTTTTTTACACATTCTGTGGGAATGTCCGAAGGTGGAGCGATTCTGGCGTGGTGTGCATGAGGTTCTGCGAGCGGTTACACATGTCGCGCTGTTGCCTGAAGCGAGGAGATGCCTGCTGAATGTGTGGGAACCGACTGATTACTCGGTTCCGCAGACGCGATGGGTGACTCTGGGATATATGATAGCTAAACGTGACATTGCTCAGCTGTGGGGATCTCAGAGACCCCCGGCGGTGTCGGCTTGGAAAGAACATATGGATTGGTGCATGTTCCGAGAAAAGGTGGTATATGTGGCGCGGGGTAAGCCTGGGGCATGGGTGAAGATATGGGGCCCCTGGAACGCTTACCGCGGGGGTATTTGCGAGCCGCCGTTGTTGCCTCCCGCTTCACCAGCTCCATCCCCATAGTTGACCCCCTCCCTCAGCCCTGGGCACATTGTTCTCCCAGTCCCGGATCAGTTTCCCTCCCCCTCTCTGGATTTCTTTGGATGGTTGGGGTTCCCCACTTGAGGAGCACGTGTTGTCATTTTCGATTGTGGGTTGCCTTGCGGGTGTGGTTTTATGTTGTTGTGTTGTATAAAACGAAACCGTATTGTGGGTTCAGAGTTATGTGGCCCGCGTTGTTGATACCTCCTGCTTTATCGTCTATGCAAAGCCAAGTGCCTTATTGTATGTATGTCATTTGCTTTTGTCACTTTAGCGGCCGGCCGGAAGGTTGTAGGCCCATACTTGTATATATTTGAGATTGCAATAAACGGTTTCAAAAAAAAAAAAAAAAAAAAAAAAGATAACGCCATCCTTGACCCTTCTCAATCCGGATTCCACAGCAACCACAGCAGCGAGACCGCCCTCCCTGCCGCCACAGACGACATCTACACCCTCCTTGACAAAGACCACACTGCAGCTCTGATTCTACTCGACCTGTCGGCAGCATTCGATACAGTGTCCCACTGCACTCTCACAACCAGACTACACAACACCAGCATAAGAGGAACGGCCCTCGACTGGATCCAATTGTTCCTCAGCAACAGAAGCCAAAGGGTCAGACTTCCACCCTTCCTCTCTGAACTGACGGAAATCAACTGCGGAGTCCCACAGGGATGATCGCTCAGTCCAACCCTCTTCAACATCCAATTGCCCCCTTTGCCGCCATCATCCGACAGCATGGCCTCAGCATAGTATCCTATGCTGACGACACCCAGCTCATCATCTCCCTCACACAGGACCTCACCACCACCAAACTCAACTTCCAGGAAAGAAAGCAACACGTCACAGCCTGGATGAGCAACAGCTGCCTAAAGCTCAACTCGGAAAAGACTGAAGTCTTCATCCTCTGAACCACCCTATCAGCATGGAACAACACTTGGCAGCCCCCGACCCCCACAGACCACGCCAGAAACCTCAGTATCGTACTCAACTCCTCCCTCTCCATGAACCGACAGGTCAACACCATCGCCTCCAGCTGTATCAACACCCCCGCATCCTCCATAAGACCTTCAAATGGATCTGCTGACCCCCCCCCCCCCTCCCCAGTGCCTTGAGACCCTCACGGGTGAGTAGTGCGCTTACAATTCCCTGATTGATTGATTGAATCCTGGTGCAGTCTAAGGTCATCATTTACTAAGCCTTAAAAGCTAATATAATTGAATATAGAATGGAAAATGTGTTTTAGAATGCACCATTTTTGCCCAAATTTTCTTGGTGGGAGGACACCCTCGAATCCTCCTTTTCGGGGTCAGGCTCGCTCGCTGACCTCACCATGCATCGTACCAGGGCTGGTCTGACAAAATTTGCCAGTGCTGCTTTGGGTTCCTATTCCGGCCCTGTATAGAACTCTGAGAATGCTGTCACTTAACAAAACGTGTAGTGAGGTCACAAAAAGGAAGGAAATTGCTAAACTTTCACATGCTTGAGATCTTTTACATAGTTCACAGTAATATGCTCCACTAAATCCATACTGCAGCCTCTTTTGATGTACATTATAAGATTTGCCCAACCTTTATGAGTTTACTTATATAAGTTATGAGAGGAACAAGACCAAGTTTGATGTCACACAACACCTACTCCCCCTCCTAATGGAGATAGATGCTGCTGTTGGATTTTACCTCACGTCAAATAATTTCACCTACAACTATTACCTATAGCTTGTTAGGGGTGAGTAAACCCCCCCCCCCCAGTGTCGGCGCCTTCATTTTTAAAAAGTTCACTCTTACAAAACATTAATCACAGCTTTGGAAAAAGTAATTGAACTCAAAAAGACACTGACACTTTCATTGCTTTTAAACTGAGTCCTGCTTTTATTGCCTGTACCAGCAAATGCGACTAGAACACAGTTGAATCAGTGAAATATCAAAGTGCTTTCTTTTTTTTTTTTTTTGTTTGCTGAAGATTGCATCTTTTGGAATTATCCAGGATAGAATAAAGAAATCAATACACAGTATATCTCTATTAAACCCTTGCTATCTTCATAGTGCAAAACCAGAATCACGATTATTTACAAGCTGTCTCTACAAGATTAAGCTGTCCTTTATCCCTACAGACGTCACTCTTTTTTAACCAGCAGAAAAAATG
Organism: Triturus cristatus; assembly: GCF_964204655.1. Lineage (NCBI taxonomy): Eukaryota > Metazoa > Chordata > Amphibia > Caudata > Salamandridae > Triturus > Triturus cristatus. Next base: position 137,758,001 of record NC_140588.1, read on the forward strand.
TAACAGCACATTGTTTCTTTCACATGTTTTTTACGCTCCGCTGAGAAAAAAAAACATTAAAGTGCACAACGTTTTACTATTTTGTTTTAACCATGCCACACCTTTTATAGAACACTGGATGCTTTCTACAGCTACAGAACCAAGTTTTCCTGGCGTTTTATTCTAAATGCCAAAACTACCCCTCCTTCCCTCACCAAGTCTATCAAGGTACCATTATAAGACGAGCTAGATCAAAATGCCACAGGCGTGTGCCCATCAAGTATGCCACTACAATATCCCATGGAATATATCACATAGAAAAACATATTGCATCCACTAAATCAACCTAACCACTACATCGAACGGTAAGTCTAGGTAAGTAGATGCAGAGTCAAGAATAGTAAGCATATAGTTACTTTGACAATGTAGTCAGTGCTTAAAATGGAAAAAAAGAAGTGCAGATACTCTGTACCAGAGTACCTGCTTGTTTCTGAGAAGTGCCCGTACTCTCCTATTAAAAAGTATTATGTCTCTCTTAGGAAGTGCAGGTACTCTCCCTCTCAAAATAACAAAGTGCTGGTACTCCGTACCGCCCAGTACCGGCCCATTCAAAGCACTGGATGTAGTGAAGTACGATGTAGAAGATGCAATCATTTTGTAGGTTGACTGCATGGACCTCAATACAGTGTTATACAACTGATGCCAGAACTAGTGCCCAGTGTTTTGACCATTAAAGCTGTCCGAGTCCCACTGTCCAAGTTCTCTTGAAGTAGTTTCATTTTCTATGCTTTCCCAGAAAATTGGAGAAGAGACATAGAAACACTTAAGGAAAACACAATTTACCAATGTAATTCGAGTACTCGAAATTCAGGAAGGGTGTATTTTCACAAGCACTGGCTGGCATACAGTCGGCAGAGGGGAAATATGCCAATGAGCAGAAAACACTGGGGGACATAGACAGGTGGAAAGCTTCACCAGATAGTTCCCCCAGATTGACTGCACCACTGATATTCCAGCTCTGAAATTAACACAGCACTGTCCTTTACAATGCTCTTCAAAATTTAGGGAACATTTGTTATTATCATCTTCAAAATACGTACATCTTTTCAGGCTGTTGCCTAAGTGGAGAAACCTGAAAAGGAGAAATGGAGCAAGTGAATCATCACACTAAAACTAAATTTTTTAGATTTATTTTCTACAAAATCTTTTGCTGCAAAGTTTTTTTCTCGTAATCCACACAAAGGCTCTGCAAAGCTTTGGAGTTTTGTAGAAAACCTCATGAAATTTGGGGAGAAAAATCTTCTTAACTTTGCACACGCATAACTGTAATGGAACAGATGCCAAAGAAAGCATATAGAGAGCTGAAGTTCTGCTGGGTGGTGTTCCAACTCAGCAGTATTTGAAAGTTACCAAAATGTGCCATAACTGCAAAAATGGCACATTCTGAAATGTTTACTTCTGCATTATTATTGATACCTGTAAGGGGTTGGAAATAACAGGATGGAACCAGAAGATGGTATGAAATAAGTGTAGCTAACACTCTCATTATCTTAAAACACAATTGCAGCAACTTTACTAGAAGGTAGACCTGATTTATATTCTGTACTCATTTAGAGACATGAATCAATTCCAGATTCTAGATGAAGTAATAATGTTGTCATATGGTATTGTGCCTAGATATAGTATTTTGCTCAAACACATGAGGAAGGACTTGTGGTAACAATGTTGCTGCTTAGTTTTTCACAGTTAATTAACTTAATTTAAGTTAATTAATTTAATTTCCAGCATCAAAAAAATGACAGAAATCATTCATGGTATTTCCATAGCACTCAAATTGGGTGGCAACTGAAGGAATGAAGGGGCAATCGAATTGCTGAACAGTTCCCCTATTTATAGCTATATTATCGATTGATAGCCTTCTTAGATGTAGAGACAAAATATTTTGCAGCTTTGTAGTTACAAGATTTGGAATCATGGGCAAATGAACAGAAGTTAATACAGTTTCAGCAAACAGGCTAGGACGGCATGGGAACAGGAGCGGCTCTTCCATTAGGACTGAGGAGTGTTGCCCCACTGCCAAAAATGTACCCCAGTAAAGCCCCAGAGAAGAAAAATATAATGGTATTAGAGTTAATGTATTACCATTTTATTTTTCATCCACCCGTCCTGAACTGAGTATCAGGAAGGGGCGGGGTCATTGCTGCAGCAGGAAGAAGTGGTGGGCTGGCTGTGCCCTAAGTTTAAAGTGAGAATGTATTTCTGGCCAGCCATCTTGCAATGGCTGGCCAGACATGCGCACTTTAAAACTCTTTAAAAGAAAGCACAGCCCACCAGTGCTCTTGAGAGCACTGAGAGAGGCCACTACCTCCAATTCTGGTGCTTCTCTCATGCTGGTTACCAACATAAGAGCAGCACCATGATTGGTTAGGGGAATTTGCTGGAGCCTGGAGGAAACAGAGCAGACCAGGACCGGAGCGAGGAGGACGTTGTGCAGCAAGCAAGGTAAGTGTATTTACACTCATCTTACATGCATGCACAGAACGACGACACATTAGCCTCCCCCCACTCTGCCTACTTGCCAGCCTCTGCTGCATGGGACCCATTTCCAACTTGACGACTCTTTCATTATTTATCAGCAAACCCTTTTCCTATCACAGTTTAATATACACATGCTTTGTTGGTTTAGAATCAGCATTCAATACAGCTCTGAGAAAAGAGCGTTGGTTGGAAACTCTCACACTGGGGTATTTCATCAAGACTGCTAAAAGAAATCCTATTATATACTGATACTTGGACTCGCGTTATGATAAGCATTGTTCATCCAGAAAGGTGTAATATAGAGTGGCCTCAAGAAGGGGTGCATCCTTGCACCACTTGAATTTAATCTTTACACTGCTGATTTTCTGGGTGAACTTGACTAGGTAAATGTGCATTCCCAAAACTCGGTGGAAAGCTGATATTGAGCCTATTGAATGCTACCAAAGTTTTCCTATTGAGTAAAACAAAAATCAGTTTGCAGCGATTATTAAACAAATGAAATGATTCATCCTAAACAGGCAAATTGGAAATTAATTTAAATAAAACAAAAATTGTCCTTTTTGGTAAAAAATTGAAGAAAGATCGGCACCTGCAATTTAGATATCCAACTTGCAGCTAACGTTCTGGAATATAAATACTGTTGTGTTCTTTTAGAAGTTTGCTGTTCCCTTTTGGCTGACAAACAGTTGTCAAATCAAAAGTTAGTTGCCTTAGAATAGTATTTCTCTCACTCTACAAGAATCTTTGGGGCATGTCTCTGACTCAAATTTTAAAAGTAATCAGTGCATAGCTACTCCCTACTATCTCCTATGAATGCAAGGTTCTACATGGAGGAGTCGTCAAACTCCTGGATACAACGGTGGCCAACATTTTCAGAAAACCTTTCTGGTTGACCAGAAATGCTACAAGGCCACAAATATACTTGGAATTAGGCTTCAACGAACAAGTAACAGCTGGACAAGTGGCATACAGAAGAACGTGCTTTAAACTCTGGAAATCAAGTGAAGGTACGTTAGACCAAATCATGGCTTGTGCCTATCTGGATGCTTCCTTAAATAATTTGTAAATGAAAAAAGTCTGGGTCTTGCAACTCTCCATAAATGCACTGAAAAAAATCTTAAACAAAAACATGTTCTTACTTTTTCGTCTTCAAGATAAAAGCATCCTTTGAAAGTGTTCACCCGCCTGAATGACTCTTGCCAAAATATATTTTTCCACTTTTAAAGAATTGCAAATTTGTATAAGAGAAGCCAGCCCTGATCTACTTGCATATGTTGTCTTCGCCCCTGATCGGTCTTGAAGTCGCTAGTTTCCTAACAGGTGCGTTAAGACAAAGGAAAAGATTGTCAAAAGTATACGTGAGTCCCTTGTGTCCCTGCCCCATGATGAAATATACATGCTTTAAGTAATGGGTTGACTTATGAGATTTTATTGCGCTATTTTAGCTGTCTACCCATATTTATGTAGTGTATAATCTGCACTTGTGGAGAAGTGTGGCTCAATGATTAGAGTGGCAGACCCTGATGCAGAGGTCTAGCCCAGGACCAGGGTTCAATTCCCTCCCTCAGTGGGTCTTGGGCTCAAAAATTCCACAGACCTGATAATTCTCGCCTCGGTGCCTATTCCAATCATGGAGTGCAACTCTGGTCAATAGCTTGCTTAATCTCCACAATGGCCCCCACAATGCTAAGGATGCCTGGCCTCCACCTTGGGGGTGCCCAGGAGTGGATGCCTCACAGGGAAAGGCAGGATGGGTTCCACAGCAGTATTCGTACAAGTGCCTTGAGACCCTTGCGGGTGAGTAGTGCGCTATACAAGTATCAAATTTATTTACTTTATACGTCTGTTTAAAGCCTAGCCTTTGCACTGTTGAGCAACATTCATTTTATCGTCCGCTATAGCTCTTTTACTTAAAGGTCAGGGATGGCCTAGATAACCATTTTAGAAATTGCACATGGATTATTGGCCTAATTTTACAATCTGTGCATTGTTTTGTTCTTTTTTTAGTACTTTGGTATTGTATCCCTCACGTGCTTTTATGGCCTATTTCGTCTGAAAAAGAATTATTTGACTTGACTCTTGCCAACTATCAGTCTAGCAAAAAGCAACTTTATTGATAAGCATGTTGTTCGAAATTTTTAAAACATAAAATTCATGGTTTACATCCTGGGTGGGCTCCCAACATTGGACTTTATTCCAACATGGATTAGGCAGAGGTCTTCTAACATCTGCAGATTGTCTAATCTTGCTGTAGAAACCATTATCGATATTGGTGCATATGTCCAGCATTACTGAATGCGATGAGAAGTCTGCTGAGACAACCATTAAACCAACTGGACATTCGGACCAGTGTGACTGAATGTCTAAAAGGTGATAACATTTTTAGTTTACATTTACCCAATTTAAGTGTCAATTATAAAATAAGTTTCTATGCTGCTAAACCAATTTAAATAAAGTTTTCTTATAGTTAAACCTGTATCTTAAACTTTTATTTTTTTTAAGTAATTGGAAATGGACTTGCAGCATGATAATATTAATTTATAAAGCAATGATCTTTTTTTACTTCTAATGGTTTTTATTAATTACATATGAATTAAATACATTTGAAAGTGTATGGGCCTGTGTGTGATCTATCTGCCTGTAAACCCGCTTGTCTCCTTTACTGTGATGCCACAATAACCCACAATTTTCATAAGTCATCTCCACCTGATGACCATCACTACAGCAGAAAACATGTTTTTCACCTATTAATCCAGGTGGTAAACACACTGATCAGTTTATCCTCTCTCACACTAATTGAAATGTCTAATTCAACGGAAATCGATATTTTACTCACTATTTCACAATCTTATGAATATTCTTTCATGGGGTATGTTTTTGGTGAGCACTGTCAGCCTTTAAAGAACTGTCAGAATATAATGAAATTGGGTACTGGAAGCTTAGCAAATTTTGAGTAGCTGGAAACTAGAGGACAGAGGGTGGAACTGCTCAAACATTCGAATCTTGCTAGATTTGAAGTTACATATCATAAGAGGGCACCCTAACCACACAACATATGCCACAGTGATGAGAGGGTTAAAACATATTTATCCTTATAAAAAGAGGAAGAGCCTTGATCCAATGAAAAGAATGTACACAGCATAAAAAACTTGTTACTGCAATCCTGATCTAGAGCCGGGTAACAACAGGAAATCGTCCAATTACTAGACAAACTGCTAAATCTGGAGGTGGATCCACTTAAGGTGTTTCCACCACCATAAAAAATAATGTAATACAGAAAGTTTTTGCCTGTGGTTTCTCCTCTAGATTTAGAAAATACTCTAGAAATCTGAAAATGTCTTCCACCCAATTGCCTAAATGAGGGTAACTGCGGCAGTAGGTGACACTTTGTGAAACCCTGAGGGGGACTAGTTCAGAGTGTCACTCAGAAAGTATTAGAGTGTCCCATTATCACACATTTTGATTTTAACAGCAAGACAAGACTGATGTCACCTGCTGTCACTTCAGTTTAACAGGAATTCATACTTTGCCTTTTAACTGTACTCTGAACACGGTTATTCTTTAGAATTGTGTATGCTTGGACACCATGAGGAACTGGAGGAGAATGGTTAGCTTAAGGCATCAATCTAAAATTCTCGAACATTTACTGGCAACAAGACAGAAAATACAACCAATTACCATGCTACTATGTCAAGGGAGAAACTAGAAGACGAACAACCATTGAACACCAGCTGATATGTATCCAGTTAGTTCACTCTTGGTCAAAAGGCCTTTTATGACAAGTTTTGTGTAAAGCGTACATCTCTTCTACATTTTCATTTTTATTCTGCTGCTAGTGTATGTTTGGCTTCATGGCTGATTTTACAGATGTAGTTTCCTAGGCTACTGGCCTCCTAATAAGTTTGAGAAGAAGCTCAGTTTTGCCTTTTTCCTCTGCTCCTCTGATTGTTGCTTCAGTGATGGCTCCTCTTCCTTCTCAAGTTCCTCCAGCTCGGACTGATCAAGAAGTTCAAAATCATCTGCTTCTTCTGTATCTGAGTATTCGCTTTGACTGCTGGCTGGTTGCACATATGCCTCCTGAGCCACCTGCAACTGGTCAGTGGCAGCAGCTGACACAGCAGATACAATGACACCCTCAGCAATGCTACTGACTAGACTGAAGGCTTGCTCATCGGTCAGTGGGAGCAAGAGGCCACCAGCCAAGTGGCTCTCTCTGCTTGACCTGTCTGGGTGCAGCTCCTTTCTCCTTCTGTGCTGGGCTGGAAGGCCAATGCTTGAGTCATCCGTTCCTGAGCCATTGCCCAGCTCCAGATTGGGAAATTCAGCAAGATCTCGAATAAAAGCATCTTCCTGATCACTAGTCCTATCTAAATCTGTAAAATAGAACAGAACATTGATAATTAGTACAGCAAACAAAATAAGGGTCAGTAAAGCACAAACATTGAAGTTAACCTACTTCTCTGAAAAGCATGATAATGAAGGTGCTATGAAGCTGAATGCCTGAGGTTCCACCCACTTGTATGATATAAAGAAGCTTATTATTTGGACAACCTGAATGGATCTCAACATATTAAGGTAATATAACTTAAGATCGCAATTATTAGTTTCAGGAATTATGCTCTTCATTCAACGCATGAACACACCTTTTTCAATTCTGTTCACAGTTCACTCTTCATTTTGTTTCTAAAGTTAGTTGATTTCCAACATGCGTCTTGAGCACTTAGTGTTATCCTTGGCCCTTTCGCAAGTCAAATCATCAAAAGCATATTTACTGATGGATTATCTTTTTTTCAAGAGAACTTTCATATTGAATTGTATTTAAGTTTTATCATATCTGTCTGTCTTCCCGGGTTGATTTTCCACATCTTTACTTCATTCTATAAATACTCAGTCTGAATCTAACACTGTTGGGGCACAAATGTCCCCTGCATGGTGCATATGCGTGTTCCCCTTCCCTGTGTACTGGACTGCATCCATTTGGTATCCTGAAATTCCTTATTTTCGACCATGGCATCATGCTAATCTAGGTACGTGCAGAGGCCTAGGCCTGTCCCTAACATGAGTAGGTCCTTAGCTTGTTCTGTGATCTGAAGACTCACATTTAGCCCGTTCTTAATGACTGACAATGGACTACTGACCCTGTCACAGGAATAGCACATAAAGCATTGGTGGCAGCGTAACATAATTTGGGAATCCATGTAGTGACCAGACCTTTTTAACTCTGTCACTGGGACAGAGGCTTACTGGACCACACATGTGATATTCTGCTTCTATGTGCTTAACCAGTCCTCAGCGTTAATATCCCATGGAGGTGTTATTTGTGTGTATGTGTGTAGTCTGTGTCGCACATGCATCTTGTGTGTGAGTGAGCCAGGGTAATGGAGGTCTGTGGATCTATCTGGATACCCATATCATGTCCTATGCACATGAAGGAGGTGAAGGTTATTTCACAAGACAGTTGAAGTGTATTGATTACATTCCTGAAGCTGGTGGGACAAACCTAGACACAGGCGGATAAAGGCAGTGGAGACAGGATTCCTTCAGAACTTCAAGTAGGCTTTTTGCTTAGCCAGGAACTATGTATTAGTCTTCCTGAACACAGCCATTTGAAAGGTGGCAGGGGTGAGGGCTGGTACTGCAGACTCTAACTCTGTTGTACAAGTTGAGGCAATCTTAGCTTAAGCCTGCTTTATTGTCTTCCCCTGATTACATTTACAGTTTGGCTGAAGACAGCCAGGTGCAGAAACCTCACACCTCTTTGTGCCTGAAGAACAGCCTAGAAAGGACACTTGAGAGAAGAACCACATTAAACTGGTTCCACAGTATCAGACAGTTGTTAGAAATTGGGGTCTCTAGTTGGCAATGGTTTGCACCTTTGTCCAAGTAGGGACCTTTCTTCCTAGTCAGGGTAAGGGGGATACCCTTCTAAAATAACCCCTGCTCACCCCCTTGGTAGCTTGGCAGAAGGAAAAACAGGCTTATCTCAGAGGCAGTGTGTAAAGTATTTGTGGGCACATACAGTAATACAGTCAAAACACTACAAACAGACATCACACCAGTTTAGAAAAACAAGTAATCTTTATCTAAACTAAACAAGACCAAAATGACAAAAATCCACAATACAGTAATCAAAATGTACTTCTTAGAGGGTAAAAACAGTTCTGTCCATAGCAAACTACAGATGTGACACTTTCAATGCAAAGTACCTTGGATGCATCAAAATCCTAAACAACAACAGCCACAAGGAAGATGATGCTTCAGTTCCTTACGTGCAGGGAGTGTTATGCATCGGTTCCTTACTCCAGGGGAGGTGATGCGTCAGTTCCTACCTGCCACACAGGGGAGATGATGCGTTGGTTCCTTACTTTGCGGGGAGGTAATGTGTCAGTTTCTTACTGTGGCCCCGGTGCCCTTGTAGATTTGGCACCCCGGTGTGATGCGTGGGGATTGAGATGCGGCGGTTCTCGATGCTGCAGCAACAGTGCTCCATTGGTCTCTCCAGCCGCTATCCCACAATACATTGGTTCTTGCAGCCGCACAGCAGGGCCTGCGTCACAATCGGTGCGGTGATCTCAGACTTTGTAGATCGGTGCATACGATGCGGCATGCAGCGATTTCTCGAGCTGCGGGCAGGAGCTCCGTCAGTTTCTGAAGCGGCACGATGACGATGCGTGGAAATTCTTCTCGCACCATGGCAATGCATCAGAAACAAGTGCGGATGTGTCGTGCTTCTCGTAGTTGTATCTCTTTTCCAGCTCCCAACAGCAGGAACAACCTCCAGAGGCTCAACTCAGCAACAGGCACCTCTTGGCAAGTCAGAACTCCCAGCAAGGAAGTTCAGGGGAGCTGGTGGTGAAGTATTTCTGTCCCTAAGACTTCAGAACAGGAGGCAAGCTCTACTTCAAGCCCTTGGAGATGTTCATCAAGCAGGGGACACAGCACACAGCAAATGCCTTGTCCTTTCTCTGGCAGAAACAGCCACTGCAGGTCAAACCCAGACAGCACACAGCACTGGGGCAGTACTTTTCCTTCAGTTTCTCCAGCTCTTCTCCTTGTCAAAGGTTCCTCTTGAATTCCAGAAATGATCTAAAGTTCTGGGGCTTTTGGCCCCAATATTTATACAGCATTTCTCCTTGTTCTCTTGTGGCAGAGAGGCTCTGTGCTCAGTCAAAACCAGTTCTGTCCTCTCTGTTCCAGCTTCCCGGCAGGAGGTAGAGACAGCATTGTGTAAGGCAGACCAGACCGATTCAGGTGAAAGGAAATCTCCTCCCCCTACTCTAAATTCAGCCCAGGTCTATTCAGCCCAGCCCTGACTCATCCAGGAAAGGCAGGACATACCTAACACCCCCCCCCCTTCCCCCAGTGGCTGTCTACAGTGAATGTACATCCCCAGCCCTTGTCACTGCAAAACCAGACAGTCAATACACAACCCAGCAGAGGCGCACAGGAAGGCTAAGCAAGAAAATGCCCACTTTCTAAAAGTGGTATTTTCAAACACACAATATAAAAATCATCTTTACCAAAAGATGTATTTTTTATTCTGGGTTCAGGCATACTAAACTCTATTTCTCCATCTTGTCCCCATGGAAAGCTATACTTATAAGATGTTATAAGTAAACTCCCATCCTATCGTATGGGCCAGATAACCATTCAATAGTGAAAAAACAGAAATCAATGTAGTTCACTATCAGGACATGTTACACACATCAGGATATGTCCTACCTTTCACATGCACTGCACCCTGCCCACGGAGGTACCTTGGGCCTACCTTACAGGTGACTCAGATGTACAAAAAGGGAAGGTTAGGGCCTGGATAGTGGGTGCACTTCCCAGGTCGACATGGCAGTAGAGAATGAAAACAGACACTACAGTGGCAGGTCTGAGAATCATTTGAAAGGCTCTTTGTGTGGGTGGCACAATCAGTGCTGCTGGCCCACTAGCAGCATATGACTTTAGGCCCTGGGCACACACAGTGCACTCTACTACGTACTTAGTAGTAAGTCAAATAAGACAATTATGGAAACACCAATCCATAGTCACAATTTAAAGTGGGAGTACTTGCACTGTGGCCCTGATCAGCAGTGGTAAAGTGCCCAAAGCATCTAGACTAGCAAAAATGAAACCCAGCACACAGCAAAATCTCAGGAGGCAGAGGCAAAACTACAGGGGAAAACCACGCCAAGGATGCCAGGTCTAACAACAGTGAATACATATCTCCTGTTTTTCCTCTATAAAAGTGGTATACCACAGCTCCAATTGCTGATCCAAGTCATCTATGGCCAAGGAAGTGTGTGCTCCACAGAGTACTCAGAAAACGCATGTGCAACCATGGCTTGTGCCTGCATGATAACCAGTCTCTGAGAAGTATGGAAAATCACCAGATGTCTGGGTCTCTTGTTGAAGGAGCTGTTTACCTGTCCTAAAGCACCTAGATGCCAGCAAGCCTCTGTAGAGATGGAAGGAGCCTGCCAACCCTGCAGAGCATTGTTTTTCTATGCCAGTTCATGCCAGGAACTGTAACTTTGTGACTACATTTGCCGAGGGCTCATCAGGCCTGTGCTGTTTCCAAATCTGCCAGTGCAAGACTACAATAACCGGCTGACAGTTGGCTTGTGCATGGCTATGCTTGCCTGAGTTGCAATAGACCTTTGCATGGCTGTAACTGCCAAGTAACATGAATCATGATAGGCTTGTGTATGGCCACAACTGTTAAATGTGCAGACCCATCTTTGTGTGGCCACAGCTGTCCAGAAGATACCAACCTGTGTGTGGCTGCAACTGCCCAGTGTGATTCGCCCATGCTGGCAGGACTGAAATTACCTAAGTGGTGACCAGGCAGAAGAAGCTGCACCTGCCAAAGTACTGCTTGGCCCAATCAGGGCCCCAGCCAGGAAAAGCAGGCACCGATGTGGACATATCACCAAGATATGAAGTCACAGCCACTAACTTTGGAGCCAATTAGGACTGCGCAAATTCATGACTGCAGTCTTGGCCGCTTCTGCCTCAGGATCTGGGAGGGCACACTTCTGTTTGTGGCCCCAAGGCAGGAGCAGAGAAGAAATGCCAGCCAGTGTACCCTCTTGTGTCGAGATTGAGAGGGCACATCTGAAGGCCAGGCAGCAAGGCCGACCCACTGGGGGTTTCCAATACACATGGAAAGAATTGTTGAACTGAGACTGAGCACACCCGCATTTCAGGATGATTAAAAACTGCACCTGAGCTTAATTCAAGCCACTTCTGCACACCCTATAAATCGGGGTACAACCCAGTACCTGGGGGACAGCCTAGACTGGGAGAGAATCTGGAAGCAGCACAGCACTGCCTGAATCACACCTAGAGACACTACATTGTTTTCTGTTGATAAGCAGTTGGTAGTCTTGCTTTATCTTGTGCATTAAACTACTTCTTTTCTTTCTTGTAAATACAAGCACTTGGCTGGACAGCCCGTTATTGAGTTGTTGTGATTGTTGAGCTCAAGCACCTCCAAACTACCTCCCTAAGAGGCCTGTGTGTGCTCACCATTGCTACCACTGAGTGCCAAGCCCAGAAGGTGTTGAACTTGGCCCAGTATGCAGAGCTATAGTAAGATGGCACCTGGGACAGAAGAGGGGAACAACCCCAAACCCAATGTATAGACATCAATTAGGGTTTGCCAAGTGTCGCATCTGCGACCCCTGGCTTGCCCCTTGATACACCGGGCACTGCTTTTGCGACCCCTTGACTTCAGAGGTTGAAAAATCAGTGCCTAGAACACATGGACAGCTCTTCCTAATTTGTGCTGGTTGGACCTCCACTTGCCTGGTTTCCGTCAATTGCTTTATTATACAAATAGTGAATAATATTAGTCAGTATTAGTGTAATAAAAAATGGAGTGCATTAGTTGGAATACGACCCTATCTAAAAGGCAAGGTAAGTAAAAAAAAATATGTATAACGTATGTTGTATGCATGCTTGCGGGTGAGAGTGTATTTATGTGCGCAGGAGTGTGTGAATGTGTTAGTATGCATAAGCATTTGTGTGAGTCAAAGTAAATGTCAAATGGCACGCGATATCACTTCCCCTACCACTGTAATTTTGGTGCTTTGGTGAATTGACATCCATGACCCAATGATTGAGGCCCAGCTGCCCCTGTTTGCCCTGTGGCGGCCTAAACAGGGTCTGACAAACACACAGTCAAAAACTACAAGCATGGGAATGAACTGTGCTCAATCCTATGGTGTTCCTGAACTGGCGCTATTAGGGTCTAAATAATTTTTTTAATTTACTTATCTAAGCTAGTATTTAACATTGTGTTATGGAAAAAAAATCTAATTGTGGAACCCTTCCACTTTATGTCTTTTTCAGAAGTTTAAAATATCCCTGGGAGTTTGGGTTGTGACAAACAAAAAGTACTTTACACATTTCGATCCGAACATGCTTGTCAGACTACAAGGGACCATTGCCGAATGAAGATATGTCAAATTCTAAATAAACTTTATATATAAGATAAGGACTTTTTGGATGCAAAATCATAAAACATCTAAATGAATTAATCTTTTTTTTGCTTCAAAACTTGGTTCTTAACAGTAACCCTGAGCTGAGAAGACAGAGGAAAGACACCATTTCTGATGTGACAATTTCATCCTTGGCACCAAAAATGCAACATACCAAAATGGTTATTTTTAGTAATGAAAATGAACTTTAGTAATAACGAAGGTCTCGCTCAGCATACAAATTAATGCATTCAGAGCTTGAAATAGAGATGAGGTTTGATAAATCATATGTGAAGTGAATCGGATACTATAGAATGTCATGCATTAATATCTAAAATATTGTGAAGATAAAAAGGGCAACTAAAATTCATAAATTAATCATCAGCAAAACTTAAACATGTATAATATTCTATGTAAACGCTGGCACATTTTAAGTGGTGATGAAATACTAGGGGCCATATAAAATGTTGTGCAATACCCTATGCCAAGCACTACGCTCAAAGTATAGGAGCGAACAGAGCAAGCGAAAGGCCTCCTGATACTTTCTTCACCGTACACAGGGCCGGCTTTAACGCTGGTAGCACCCGGTGCGACCATCATTTTTGGCGCCCCCGCACCCTATCACCGCCTCCTCGGTTTCTCTCACTACCTCCAGGCAAAAGTGCCCCTCATCTCTCCAATCATAAGCTATTGTTAAACACAGCGCCCCCCCTGAGGTCAGTGCCCCCTCCACAGGTCAGCGCCCAGTGCAACCGCACCAGCCGCACTTCCCTAAAGCCGGCCCTGACCGTACACTCCTCTATTCTGGAATCCAGAGATCGAACCATGAATGGATGGAAAGGCATTTAGCAAAGGTAACATAGTGAGGTGATTCAAAATTGGTGATCTTTTTAAAAATGGCCTGACTAAATCATTTGAACAAATCAAGACCGACTATCGCTTTGGGGAGGTTGAGAGATGCAGCTATTGGAAAATTAGTCATTGGGTGATGGAGAGAGACATAGGTTGCTGTCTGCTTTTGAGAAACTACTAAGGGGTGGTCTCGGAAGACACACATCTGATCTCTGGAATTTATCATCTGAATAAACTTATTCTTGACGGCAAGAAGCCTATGAATAACAAAGCTAAGGTTAGTTGAGAAAAAAGAATTGGGGAGATATGGAAGTAACGAGGAATGCACAAAGCACTTAAATTTTAAAAGGGGTGTTTGGCAGGGCTGTAATTTGACCCCCTTTCTTTTTATTATGTACATCAACTGCTTAGAGAGGGTGCTTTCAGTTTAACAGTTAGGTACCCCAAGGTTTCTCCCTGCTCTTTTATTTATTTATTTATTTATTTATGTAGTTTGTAGAGCGCACAGCTACCCCCGAAGGGGTGTCCCGGCGCTAGAACCTGAACCTCCAAAGGAGAGGAGAGGAGCAAGGAGGGAAAACAACGGAGAAGATCAGGGTCCAGAGAAGAGCCAAGTTTTGAGTCTGGCCCGGAAGATGGATTCGGAGGGACAGAATCTGAGGTCGATTGGCATAGCGTTCCACAGTTTTGCCGCAATAACACTAAACCCTCTGCCTCCCATTCTGGAGAGTCTGAAACGGGGAGAGATCAGAAGGCGGAGGTCATTGGATCTCAAAGATCTGATGGAACGGGATATTGAGACACGTTTTTTCAGGTAGTTGGGTCCGAGGTCATTGATGGCTCGGTAGGTCAGGGTAAGGATCTTGAACTGGATACGTCTGGCCACAGGTAGCCAGTGAAGTTCCTTACGATATGCGGATACTGATTGACGGTAGGGAATATTGCCAATCAGTCTGGCCGCCGCATTCTGGACAATCTGAAGCCGGTCAATCAAATATTGGGGGGCACCAGCATAAAGGCTATTAGCATAGTCCAGGTGGGACGTGATGAGGGCATGGGTAACTGTACGGCGGGAATCCAGAGGGAGATAGGGGAGTATCTTTTTGATCATGCGCAATTTCAGGAAGCAGGCAGAGGTCACTTTATTGACCTGAGTTTTGCATGAAAGGGAATCGTCAAACTGGAAACCCAGGTTACGAGCAGAGTGGACGGGAGAGGGAGCGGGATCAAGTGCCGTGGGCCACCACCAGGAAGAAGGAATGGAATTTTTCTGGTTGAAGAACAGCACCTCTGTCTTGTCTGCATTGAGTCTAAGGTGGTTTTCAGACATCCAGCCACTGATGTTGTTGAGGCACTGGCGGAAGTTGGTGAACGCGGAGTCCGAGTGGTCTCTGAAGGAGAACACTAGCTGGGTATCATCAGCATAGGAGACCACCCTGACTCCGTAGGACTCCACAACGCCAGCCAGTGGGGCAAGATAGATGTTGAAAAACAGAGGGCTGAGGGCAGAGCCCTGTGGCACTCCGCATGACAAGGGTTTTTCCTGCGATTTAAAAGGCCGCAACATGCAGATGACGCAGTCTTGATTGCTCATACTGCTAGAACTCTCAAGCGACTGTTAGACCTTGTTATTGATTTTATGGGCAGCTTGGATCTACTCACTAATTTCAAGGAATCTCATGTTGTGGCCCTGGGCCAGAACATTATCCAAAGTTCCACCTTTTTGGTGCATGGTTAGGACCTAAACAAAGTGGATACCTTTACTTATCTAGGGATTTTAATTGACTCAGGTCTCAGCTGGCAGCCCTTTCTAGAAAAAAAAGAACATTGGGAGCCTTAAGAGGGCATGTACCAGTGTTAATGACTTTTCCTCTCTGTTGAGTCAGAAGCCATTGAAAATTATGCTTGATGCTTACAAAGCGTATCCCCATTTCCACGTTTAGATGTGAGATCTGGGGCTACGTTAACATAGCCCTGATTCCGGTATTGGAGAACACATTTCTAAGGGGCCCTTGGGTGTAGTCAATGCATGCCTTCTGAGGTTTTACACAAAGAGCTCAGTATGAGCTATATCAAAGATTTTATTTGTCTGTGACCACTCTTATTATGGTGTGCAGTCCATACTATACATATTATAAAGGATGAGCTCAGCCTTAATAAGGTAGTCATTTTTGACTGCTTGAATCTGGGCGATATGTCCAATATTCCCCCGTTGCACTACTTGAAGGAAAACGATTAAGCCCTTGGAAGACCAGAGTTAATCTCTAGCCTAGAAAGTATTGTGTAGCAAGGTTTTGTTTGGTTAAGGCAGGCTTTTTGTCTCAGGGTGGCAGCCAAGAGGGAAGCTTTGGCCTTGGCTAAGCACATGTATCATAATGTTGCTCTGGTTTAGACAATTCCTGAGATAGAACCTTATCTTCTGCTTGAAATAACAAGCCACCAATGGCTTTTACTGACCTATTTTAGGTTGGGTGTCTTTCACAAACTGCTTTTTTCTAGGGCACCTGGTATAAGAATGTGGATTTGCCAACATGTATTTGTGATCAGGTCTCCATTTGCGATACTTTGCACCTTCTACTTTTGTGCCTGTTTTACAAGGCCCATCGCAATACGTTTTTAAGACCTGTCTTTTAACTGAGGAATTTAGACAGGTCAGACCTGCACTATTACATTTACAGCTTTTAGCTACACCTAAAATCTGTTTTTATGAGTCACTGTACCTTTCAGGGGTCTTAAGCTCTAGGCAGTATGCCTAGTCAGCCTGTTGCTCTCTCCCCAAACAGATTGTCAAACTGCTGGATTATCTTTGTGGCTGTGGTAACATTAAGGATGTTCGCTGTGGTGGATTTATGTTGAGTTTTTATCTTGTACCTGTGTATGACTTTAATTTGTTAAAACATAGAGTCATCATGTCAATGTTTATAATCTTGAGCACCTGTGATGGAATATTATCGTCTTTGTATGCTCATATGATCTTATCTTTTTCAAATAAAGATATTGATACTGATACTAATTGGGGAGTAACCTGTCACAAGACGAATGGGAGTCAGTTTACTGCAAAGCTCAGAGGCTTTATGCATGTGCAGATAACAGAAACAATTTGGAAAATTCGATCCAGATGGCATTAGACACCACAACATATACAATTTACAGGGATAAAGCGGTCATTTGCAGGAGGAATTGTGGTCAGGAAGGTACATTATCACATACTCCTTGGAGCCACCATTTGATACTGTAGACTCCAATATATTACTTATTTGCATAGAAGTTTGGGCTAAGTGGCAAAGTCCGAAAGTGCTGTTATTTCTAACTAACTGCAGAAGTTCAAATAGTAAAAATCATCATTTAGATCTCTTTCCTGACTCTCTATAAAATCTTATAGACCGTTGTAAGTCTCATTCCACTAACTGGTCTGAGTTGCTTTTGTTCCTGTTCAGGCCTGGAATCTCAGACTGCACTATTTATAACGAAGCATGAGTTGTATAAGGTGGTTCCAATATGTAATGGTACATTCAACAAAGAATGATGGTGGGACGTAACCTAGCATAATTTCCAGTCCCTGGGCCTAATTCAGGTATTACCCCCATCAGTTTTTAGGTCGAGCCTGGGCAGGTCTTTTGCTGCTCTGCGAGGCATGCTGTATTAAGGTTAGGCTTAGATGCTTCACCCATTTCACGCCCATCTTTTCAATTGGCTCCTGTTACTGTCCTTGCGAAATCTTTGCTTTTCATTTGTAAGTAGGCTTAGTAGTCCCTTCTTGGTACATATTTTCCAGATGTTTGCTGGATTCTGAACATTCCTTTGGGTGTTCAACATGAACAAATAATATTGAGTGGAACCTTACAGTGTAAGCAATTTAATACGTTGGCATTAACAATTGTTCTTTATAAAGGTGTCTCGCTGGGACCATTTCTCTTCTGCATTGATGTTCCAGCATGGCACCGGCTTATACTTTCACAATGTCAGCGCACCTTTCTTGTTTTCCTTTGGTGCAGCTAGAAAAAATGCCTCTAGTCTCATCTTGCTGGGTAGAGATGAGCAGGGCAGGCTCAGTTAGGGAAGGCGTGCTTCACCTGCTCTCAGAGTTAGGTTTTCAGGTTGTATTCAAGATTCGCTCTCTGCTCATCTTGCTCTGTCATGCAGATGGAACCTCTTCCTTTCACACAGAACCTTCACTAGCTAAACAACACCAAGCACACAAGTCTGATTGAAGTGGAAACCAAGCATGTGTTTTGATCAGCACGCCTCTATTTACTTTTCTTTTGTAAACAAGTTTCATGTTAGAGGTCGTTTCCTGTTCCGCTTGTCACATGAATGCCACTAATTTCTATGTAATTGCGCCTATTCTTTCCTTTCCTGTAACTTGTCCAAGCGCAATCCTCTCCAATATCGGACTAGTTTGAAAAGTGTAAAACTTATGACAAGTAAATAAAAAAATGTGACATAAAACATTTTGTATTCAGAAAAAATATAATCACATACAACAACCCATTGTTTAAAACGCCAGTATAATGATAAAACACAATAAATATGCTGTTATTGTCTCATTTCACACCTCTCTCTCATCTGATATTGACTTGTTGCATATGAATACTTCCCTAGGCACACGGGGATAACTGAGCTTAACATTGGTTACGACAGATATGAAATGTTAGCTTGTCGTGTAGTTCCTGCAGATCTATATAGGCTCTGCATGTTTAGACAACATAAGCTAAGGGATTGGTGTCCAGACTGATTCCAGACACCCCCGAAGGACATGTTAGTCTGTAAACCAGCGAGCTCACAGTGCCACTACAAGCCCTACAACCTCCCCAAGGAGTGAATAGTTTCTGGCAACTATCGAACATGACAACCTTGACCACTCAGGGATCGTGGAAACAGTACAGTACTTTTCGCTCAATCCCTCGTGCTCACTTGCTCTCAGATAGATATCCAAAATAAACAATGGAGGCATTTTCAATAAGCATTTATGGAACCAGCGTCATTCTAGTATAAAATACGTGTGCTGCAACAACGGTTTGACAGAAAAATATGTATAAGGATATAAAAAACAACAGAGTAAAGAAAAGGTAGAATTCTACAATAGTGCTAAAATAATGAATATATGCAGGCATATGGATACATGACAGTAATAATGCATACTCATACAATGCTAACCCTAACTAGATGTACCTAAGTGTGCCTAGCATGCATATAGGTGTATAGCCAAGAATTCCCCTAGGAAAGAGCCTACCCCATTACCTGATGTGAGAGAATGAACGACCCCGTCTTGGTCTCGAGTTGAACACCCTGCAAGGGATGTCAGACCTCTGTGTGCTGCAGTGTTTGCGTGCAGGGACCTCAGCATCGAGTGTCAGCGTGTCAGCATGGAAGTTTCTTCTCCTCTGGTTTACCCAGCAAAGATGTGATACGGATATACCCGAAAGGTACCCTCAGGGGTTCTACCTAGATGTGTCATGGTACTGTGGGCATGTCAGTCAAGGATGACGACAGTGGTGACCCTTATACAGAGTTAATATGCAGAAGAAGGTAATCCTGCTGTGTTACTAAGAATCCTCATGCATAATAAATTAGGCTAGTTTTCGGAGAAAAGCACACAACATTTATGCGGGACCTAACTAGGTAAAAGGTCAGCACCAGAACCGTTATGTAGAACAATGGTAGGACAAATGTAGGTAAAAGGTTGTGCAACTACCTAGGCCTATATCGAGGTACATTGTGGTTCATAACAAGCTGACTTGAAAATTCTATATTTTACTTAGGCAGTTGATGTAAAAAAAAACAAAAAAGCTACAGTTTAAACTTATTTCTCTTGTGCCCTTGTTCTGTTTAGTGAAGTAAATCAACTACTGCATGTTTCCGACAACAATCATCAACTCGATTACAAGAAGGAGCAAGTTCACTGAATGCAGTTTTACTATATGATGGGTTTGCAGATTTTGTCGAATAGCACTAAAAAACAGCAATTAAAAGTTGCATGGTCAACAGCAAAACAGGAAGAATGACCTCACAAAGCACCATCCATCAGAAAGCCTGTGGCACAGGTTGCAATCAATGAACCTCACCCCTTATCACCATTTTAGGTTTCAGCTACAGACAGCTTTAGCCGTCTTTTTGTCAAATGTATTGTTTCCAATAGATTACATATACCTAGAGTATGCTTTGGGGCAGCCTCTTCTTCGTGATTGCATGACTTTGTTGTGTATCTCATTTACCCGCTCCTGATCCAATGGCTTTCCTCCATATTCAATTGCACAGTGTTCTGATGACTGATGTGTCTGTCAACTGCTGGCATCAGACCTTGCATTGCAGTGCATGTGACGGACTATTTATTCTCTTTCCCTCTCTTGCCCTACTTCCCACTCTCTAATTACTCCTTCTTAACACCACTAACCCAGCATCGTCTTGTATCATGAGCCACCTATCTTGTCTCCTCAAGTCCCCTCTGTACTTTTGTTGGCCTATTACGCTATTGAGGTCTGCCTTCTTAAATGCTTTACCACTTTACGATGGCTGCTCACATAAATTGATGTGCATGCATGTGCAGCAAGCATCTTTAAATTAATTTATATTTTTACAAATCCCACTCAAAGATGTCTACCACGGCAACATGTACACCCATGACAACCAACCTTGAATGAGATTCATTATCAACACAGACACCAGTGACACACTAGTCACACCACAAAGGCGACTGCACACAAGGGTATATCAAAAATATCCTTTGTATTATATACACATAACACACATTAGACCATAAATCACTGCGTAGCATGTAAGCCTATCTGGATCACATAACATGAATTGCTGCGCCACTAGGCACTTGTCACAAAGAGGCACAAAAACCACATAAGACCATAATTACATCAAACACTGTGCCGCTAGGCCCTTGTCATCAATATGCATAAACCGTAAATCATTGTGCATCAGAACCAGTTTGCATCAGATTAGGCCACAGTCATAACATCATTACTGTGCACTGAAGTAAAAGCTCAAAACGCTGCACATGTCATAGGACCTTCATGAACACATTAGGTTGTTAACCCCGGCATCAGAAAATGGGGAGTGCAGAGCCACCTGCACTCCTTTCAGGGGCAATCTGGGTAATTTCCAAAAACAAATATGACCCGTTGGTGGAGAGATCTTGCTTGGCCCTCCCAGCATACAGAACTGAACTGAAGTGCAGCTGCCTGCGAGCACGCGGTGCAGCTGTTCCGTACGTTGTCAGGCTCAGCCCCACTCTGCAAGTCCCGGGGGCTGAGCTGGCTACTGCTGCCTTTGTTTTTACCTTTCAGCACCAAGAGATGGCCAACGGCCCCAATGGAGGAAAGCAGGCGGGCCTGGAGCGCTTCCCAGGTCTCCTCGGTGTGCATTGCCGCTTATCCCCCCGCGGGTGTGACCCACGCCCGAGGTGGCCAGCGCAAGCCCACGAGGCACCAGCGTCCTCTGGCAGTTGGGCCCTGCCTACCTCTGTCGTCAGCGTTACTCCGCCACAGAGAGGAAGTCCCTGCCGGGATTTCCTCTGTTGGATCGCCGCAGTGATTGGCAGCCCAGGAGAATCTCTCACAAGTAGGATGCCTCAGCAGAGCCAAAGGAGTCATTCCTTTTCCTTCTCCACAGACAGAAGCAGGACAAGAGAGGATGTAGCCTTACGGCTAGAGCGGTCGACCTCAAAGCTGGGGAACCAGGTTTGAGTCTCGGCAACGATGCTCAACCTCCTATGATTCTGGGCAAAACACTTAATCTCCCCATGCCTAACACAAATGTAAAGCTCTCTGATACCTGATATCTTCGGGTCTAGTTTACGCTACATAAAACTAAAAAAATAAATAAATAAATAAAGACAGCAAAGGTGCATTACTCCTGCTTACAGCTCTCCAGCTCTTCTTCTTGGCAGGGTCCTCTTGTTCCTGGAAGTAATCTAAAGTCCTGGGGTTTTAGGTGTAACACTTACACACCAAAATATCTTTGTTCCTTTTGTGGCAAGGGTTTCTGAACCCAGTCCAAACCAGTTCTGTCCTCACTGGTGCAGCAAGACCACAGGAGGCCAAGACAGTGTTGTGCAAAAGGAGACACAGCCTATTTAGGTGTAAGTACAACTCCTCCCACCACTCTAAATGCAGACCAGATCTATTTAGTCCTGCGATAAGTCACCCAGGCAAGGCAGGGAACACCTTAACCTCCCCAGTGACTGTCTAAAAGTGAATGCACATCTCAGCTCCTGTCAGTCACACACCAGACGCTGAATACACAAACAGCCAGGGGCACACAGAAAGGTGAAGTAAGAAAATGTAAGTAGGTATGTGTGTGAAGTGCTCTCCTTATCAGCAATTTATGTGATTTGTATCGTAGGGTGCTACACTGAAACGTATGCTGTCAAACATACATGCTCAAAATAACAAAACAATTAACAAGTCATTAAACCTGACTACCGTGTCCACTGTCCACTATTATATAATGCAAAAACTAAACACGTTTCATCAATGTCATCATGCTGGATGACTATATTTATTCTCTGAATTCTTTTCTTTATACTTCTTGTTGTAATCCATTATCATGAATGTACATACAATGCAGTACCATATTGTTAATATAATCTTTTTTCAAGCATCAAATACAAACAAAACAAAATACAGTAAGACAATCTTAATTTTCAGGCCCAGTGCATTTCGGGACTTCTGTCCCTTCTTCAGGGGCAATTCGCAAAAGAAAAATGTCGAGCAATGTACAAGGGTTGATATTCAGCTTGAATAATAACATGAACTATTCATTTATGTGTGTGTGTTCCCATCATTATTCAGTGCTACTATTTGTAAGTTGAAATGTACCTAACTCGACTTTCTTGAAAGCTACAAACTTCCATATACCATCTATATACAGCTTTACATACCGTCTCCTGTAACGCTGCTCGACCATCTCCATGCACGCGTTAGTTCTCGCATGCCCGATACCAGTTCATTACTAAAGGCTGAGTAATCTGCGATCAACAACAAAGATGGACTGTTAACCCGAATTCTTCACTGTGTTCATGGCGGCTGCCATTTTAAAATGTGTTTCTCGTCCCCAAACTTATCTGGTATTAACATGTGAAACCCAATACTGCGTGTAAAATCCCTGGATGAGGGTGCATCATCCTTAAGACCTTTAAGGTCCATGTACCTAACTACGTAAAACACGATCAAAAAATAAAAGTGTGACTACAATGCTCATTGACAAAAACATACTGGGCCCGATTCACAAAGGTAAAGTGAGTCGAAAATCTAACTTTACGACTTTCGGTATTCACAAAGGGGATTTACTACTCGTAAATGCTCTTTGTTAATACCGAAAGTTGTAAAGTTCAACTTTCGTCTCACTTTACCTTTGTGAATCGGGCCCTTTGTGTCTGGAACCCCCTACTAAAATATTAATCTATACTGTACCACTCAGGTTTGCACCTAATATCTGGAATAATATCCCTGTAGAAATTAGACAAGCAGCCACATTTGCCGCCTTGAAAAATGAGCTTTAAGACACTAGTTATTGAAGTATGCGCTCATCACTCTTTCGTAACTCAGCACTTTAATAATTAATGTTCTCTCGGGAGCTCCTGGACAATGACCTCACCAATGACGAAATAGCGGCAGCGATCAGAAGTCTCCAGTCTGGCAAGGCACTGGGCCCCAACAGCCTTCCCATTGAACTGTATAAACTGGCAATGGACAAATTAGCCCCACACCTGCGATCTATGTTCGCAGAGAGCAAGAAGTGGGGCACGCTCCCGCGACATCAAAGGGTAGCCACGCTTGTTACCATCCATAACGAGGGTAAACCTAGGACAGACTGTGCCTCATATAGGCCAATCTCTCTTCTGAATGCCGAACCTAAAATCCTTGCTAAGCTACTGGCTAACCGCCTCGTTAAAGTGATCAGCCGCTTGGTGCATCCAGACCAGTCGGGGTTCATGCCACAGTGTAACACTGCATTAAACCTTCGTAGGGTACACGGAGTGATGGGTTGACTGGGCACAATACAAGAACCGGCGATTATAGTCTCGCTAGACGCATCAATGGCGTTCGATATCATAAAGTGGCCCTACCTCTTTGCAGTACTAGCAAAGATGGGATTTGGGTCTGAGTTTGTCCACTGGATCAAACTCCTCTATTCGGAGCCCCTGGCGCAGGTCGTAGTGAACAACCACAAATCTGACGTATTTGTACTGGGTCGAGGGCAGTCCTATTCAAGTCACCACGGAGAGCTTTAAATATTTGGGGATTTATGTGACGTCGAATCCCCAGCTCCGCTACGACCGCAACTTGCATCCACCACTGCAAAGACTGAAACGAGACATCACTGCATGGAGGACACTTCGTCTTTTCCTGCTGGGCAGGGCAACACTCTTCAAGATGATGTCCCTGTACCTGCTTCCTATATGTGCTACAAAACTACCCCGACCCAGTGCCTGCCCGCTACTTCTGAGACATTGAGGGCTTACAGAGAGACTTGCTGTGGGGCGGGAAACCCCGAATAACGCTCAAAAAGCTCACCCTCAACTGGTACGATGGCGGGATCAGCCTTCCAGACCTCAAGAGATATTATTGGGCGGCACATCTCGTAGCTGTTAATCATGGTACTTATCGCCGAATAGACAACCCGGGTTACGCCATGGATCGGTGGCTTCTTCTGGGTCGAAATTATAACTAGGGCTCCCGGTTTTCCGGATTTACGGATTTATACATATAAATACAGACGGAAATCGATATTTCCTTTGTCTGTATTTATATTTATAAACGGTAAAATACGAGTAAATGTTGCAGCTCTAGTCTCCCGCCTCCCGATTCCTGCAAGCAAAAACCCGATGCCTCTGGGTTTCAGCTGACAGGGCAGTATTGTGTAACGTGCTAATTCTTCCAGCAATAGTGGGAGTGGCGATGCAGGGGCTCTAG
Source organism: Triturus cristatus (assembly GCF_964204655.1). NCBI lineage: Eukaryota > Metazoa > Chordata > Amphibia > Caudata > Salamandridae > Triturus > Triturus cristatus. Next base: position 137,782,767 of record NC_140588.1, read on the forward strand.
AAGGGGTGAACAACCAACAAAGCCCCATTAACAAGCGAATGGTCTTTTAAAGACCTGTGAAGTACTCGGGGCGGCTGTGTGTAAGCTGTTTCAGCCCGGGCTGCCACAAACGTGGGGGGGGGGAGGAGGTACGCACTGCCAGCAACCTGCCAGGCCAGTGCACAACTCTTGCATCACCCTCTCTCTGCCATTGCGCGCCATGCTGTTAACAAGACGTGTATGCGGGCCTGGCAGTAATGACTAATCCCGAGAAGTCACTAAAGGACTAATACTGTTCCATACCTGTCCGTAAAAAAACAAAAATAAGGAAAACACATTTTCGGCTATATTTATTTGTAATACTTATAAGAAAAAAAAACAGAGTACTGGGAGCCTTAATGATAACAGATTTCTTTCAGAAAGCCCTGTTGGTATATTCTGATCGGCTTCACTGTCATGTCACAGTTGTTAACTTTAGATCCGAGTGCACTTATATCAATTCTTCCCTTTCACCACTTGTCTAACCTTAACAGGTGCATAGTTTTACCTGTTTGTATTTGCTCTCCAGATAAATACCATTCCGTTTCATACAGTGCTTTAATACCGTTCTGTTTCATAAAGCGCTTTTACACCGTTCTTCATCCCGTAGCCCAAACCGGCCACTTTTGACAGAGGAAGCTCCGGGGTATACGCAAATAAAGTGAAATATACTTTCTTTTCAAGTGGCAAAGCCGGGCTTAGTACAGATGTGTCCGCAGCGGACAACGTACTCACTGCAGTGCCTCGCTTCCCAAGTGAACAGTGAAGCGCTATTTTGAGGAATGTGTGTTAATCGACAGAAAAGTAGGGCAAGCGACAGGAGCACAAATACAGCTGATGGCGCCCACTGGAGTTTCTGCGCGCGACACAAGAAGGGACTGAAGTCTGGATTCACTTCTGGAAACGAACCCTTCACGCATGGTATGGGGGTCATTGGGGATGTAGAGTGTCTGACCATACCTCGGACTCCACTGCATTTCATTAAGCAAACCTAATCTGTGAACACGAGTGTTCCAACTCCTCTCAAGAATCACAAGGGACGCTCCACCAAGGCCCGAGGGTGCACGAGACTCCTGTGTGTACTTTTGGCGCAGGAGTAAACCACGCCGGGCGGCAGACTTTGTGGTGCGGGCACGGCCCCATCATATTGGCTCTTCTCCTGCCCCTCCCGCCCCCTTTGCATAGGCTCTTCTCCTTTCCTTCTGGGCCCCACAAGTGTGAGCGGGCGCCGGGGTGGAAGTCAAAATGCACTAGAGGCCCAGGTGTTTCTTTCTTAGAACATGACATGCAGAATCGCTCACCTTAGTACATAAGGTGAAGCGATTACACTTGTCATATTTAAAGAAAGAAATAATAGCCTTTGCATCTTGACAACTCCTGGATGGATTCCTCTGGGAAGCCGGCGTGAACTAGCCAGCACAAGCATCCACGTAGGGGCTGGTCGTGGGTCAAAATGCAAAAAGGGTATTTCTTTCTTTTAACATGCCATGTAGTATAGCTTCGAGTTATGCCCTAAATTGAAGTTATTCTGCGTGCCATGTTTAAAGAAAGAAATGCCTTTTTTTGCATTTCGACGACTGCTCGTTGGAAGCTGTCGGGTTTGATAATATCTGTGTAGCATCCATAGAGGGTCCTCAAAATACAAAAAGAGCATTCCTTCTGTAGTGCTGTAATCTCCATGAAGCTACATTTCTAGGAAGGGTCTTGCGGAGTCCATGTAGGTGAGAAGAGAATGTTTCAGAATTAAATTACTTCCTTGGTCTTTTTGAAGCCAGTTGAATTTACTTAAAGAAATGCTGCCCGTTTACTTGCATTTCTAATTTTTGTGTCTCAGAGTATCCTCATTGAGGCTTAGGCAGTGACTATAGTTCTTTTAAATGAAGTGTGCCTTAGTTGTCAATGCTTCAACATATTTTCAGAGTGCAGCACATGGGCAGGAGTCGGGTAACGAATTGTACAAATGCTGGCGAATGTTCTTTGCTGAAAGTTGAGGTCAATGAATTTTCCCGTTTGTTTAGACCCCATGAGGCTAAAAATGTTTTCTCAATGTCATGTGGTGAAGACCAATTGACAGCAAACTGTTGGGTTTATATTTTCAAGTTTTCGGATAGTAAAAATGTATTGCCCTCCAAGATCCATGCAATGTGCAGTCAGGGCTGTGACTAAATCCAGGCTTACGTTTCTTTCACTATCCTTACAGTAAAAAGCCACGCACAGGCACAGGGAGATTAAGTGATTTGCCCAGAATCACAGGATGCTGAAGCTCTAACAGAATCTTTTGGTCATTCCGGTACCATCAGCAAATATTGAACGGGTTTTCAGTGGTCTTCACTTCATTAACAAACCAGAAAGAGCCTCAATGCCCTCAAAGTCTCTTGAAATGCACATGTGCTTGTACTACAATGGCAAAGTTTTCAGCTGAATGTATTGTGTTGCCCAATAACAACCGGGCGCAGGTGTGCCTTGTCAATGTAAATAAATGTGGAAAAATACTAGCTGTAGCGTCGCCTTTTGCTTGTGGCAAAAATAAATATGGATAAATACAGAAAAAAAGCCCAAAAAATAAATATGGATAAATACAGACGGAAATGGCAAAAAAATAAATACCATAAAACCGGGAGCCCTAATTATAACAGAGCCCTGTATTCTAAACCAAAGCGATTCTCCCTCACTGGACCATCCAACCACTCTATCCAGGTCTAGCACACAGCAACCAAAAGCCTGGGATGGGAAAGACGACTGACGTTAGCAACACCACTCTGGGACTCAGAGAGACTAGGTGACCTACGGCAGTCAAAGGGGTTTGACAAATGGGACCTCATTGGGATCTTGACCATTGGAGACCTATGGGTAAAGGGAGACGTAGTGACATTTGCTTCCCTGCAACAGAAGTATGAACTCGCCAGCACAGAATACTTCCATTACCTCTAAGCCCAACATGCGCTGCAGTCCCAACTAACTAAAGGCTTCTCCCCCCCAGAATCCATGCCTCTCAAGGACAGACTGCTTGACGGATATCTACCAGAGAAAGCAATCTCCCTCACATACAAAAAGCTGATAAACAAAACAGCGGACCATCTCCAGGGTCACAGGGTAAAGTGGGAAAGGGATGGCCTCGAAATGGATGACAAGGAATGGAAGGAGGCACTGTCCTCCCCGAAGGAAGTGGCCATTTTGGCCAGACTACGGCTTGTCCAACTTAAAATCTTACACAGGGTATAAATTACTGGACCTTGCATGGTTCGAAAGGCAAGGGCAGAAGTGGGTGAACTTTTATCCATATCCTATGGGAATGTGACCACATCCAGAGATACTGGCGGCAAATAGATGCAGTTCTTGACGAAGTGTTGGGTCTGGCCATCTGCCTTGAAGCAAAAAGGTGCTTACTGAATGTGTGGGAACCCAACTGACCTGAACAGGATGGGTAGGACCTGGGTAACACTGGGTCTCATGGTAGCTAAGAGAAATATAGCTCAGCTTTGGGGAGCCACAACCCCACCCACCATAACAGAATGGAAGAAACATATGGACTGGTGAATGTTCCGTGAGAAAACTGTATACACAGCGAGGGGATGCTATAGGAAGTGGTCCCAAATCTGGAGGGCATAGAACACATATCGAGGGTAGATTTGTAGTCCCCCACGAAGCCCCATCTCTGACGACTTGTCTTCACCATAAAGAATGTATCCCGTGATGTATCATTGCTCAATCCCTGTAGACACAGTGCCTGTAAATATGTTGTTTAATGACTTCCTCCTGCTTGTGATCTCTCCATTTGATTCATGTAACTTATGCAGATTCAAGTTATTTAATAAAAAATAATAATTACAAAAAAAAAATTAATGTTCTCAAGAGAAATCTGGGTCTAAACTATAGGTTAAAGGCTGCCACTCACTTTCTGCCTGTCTGAATAGGATGGTTGGATGTTAGCATGTTTTTTTTAAATTAATGTTCTAAGAGCTGTAACTTTAACCAGGGCCACACTGGGAACCCAAAGCACCCCTGACAATTTTGTTGGACCAGCTTCCTGGGAGGAGGCAGGGGTTAAGTGTGAAGCACTGCTACTTTGGTTAATGGGGGCCGATATTGAAGCACTGCTGCAATACCGGCCCCCAGTAACAAAACCGGCCCCCACTGCTGCAAAACTGTCCTCCAACGGAAATGCCTGATGCCCACTACGGCCAGTCCGGACCTGAATTTAACCTCCATGGACTTTGAATTGATAGAGTAAATATTTTAAAACCACATTACATGGTACTTTACCAATTTAGACACAAAAACCTCAATGTACACATTGCACAAAAGAAGACGAGATGATAGAATAATAGAGACAAGTGAAGAAACAGCACAGTAAAAGCGTGATTGAAAGAGTTGGAAAATTACAAAATACAAGCCTAAATAGTTATAACGCTTATTAAAAGATGTCATAACAAGATTACTTATGAAATCATGTTTTACTATTCATGTGATGAAGAAAACTAATGAACCTAATGATGAGGCCCAACAGTTCTATTACCTTTGATTGCAAATGCAGTATAATTTGATTGTGGTGCAATTATGTGATAAACTTAGCAAGGAGGCTGAAACTTACAGAGATTATAGTAGAGACCTTAATGATTATAAAAATGTGAAAACAATTTTAGTAAAATGGCTTTTAAGAATAATTTACATGTATGGATGTTGAAAATCTTGGCAGTAGACCATAGTTAATGCTAATACATTTTGTGTAATAATACATTGGGTAAACATGTATTATTATTCTTTTATTTGGAAATAACAATTTGATGCATTATAAATGATTCCAATTAAGTTTAATTCATTTAGAAGCTGATGTATGCATTTTAAACTTTAAACGTGTTCTTTCTTGAGCTGCAATTTTTCCCTTAAGCAAGCATGATAACTTATTGACATTTTGAAAATGTTGCTGTATTTGTTTCACGCATGTTTCAGTACTCATGCAAAGGACATTCTTTCGATGTTCATGGTGGAATCGCTCAGTGGCAAAATCAACTCTCACCCGATGCCATAGTTTGTAACATTGTACATTGTTGACTACCCTGTAAAGCCTGGAAAGCCCAGTAGGTCACATGAAATGCTTGGGAAAGAATGCAGGTGTAAAAGAAATGATGCTGTGGCTACACAGGTAAACAAATGATACAATGGGCTGATAAATGGAGTGACACCGCGACATTAAGGTGTCATAAGGGCTATAAAAGAAGAAACCCCAAAGGAGGGGCAACGCCAGACTGTTTTTTCCTTTGGTAATGTAATACCAATATATATTTTTTCCTCTCAATGCAGGACGCTCTCATTGAAAACATTTTCTATGAAGCTGTACTCATTTTGCTTTGGATTTTAGCCTTTTATCGCAATGCCTAATTTTCCCTATCTTAAACTGGCTTTTTGCTAATGCTGCTACATTCATGCAGTCGACCTGGAATCCTTCTTTGCCGAACTAATTGATTATTGCTTTATATTTCCTTCTTGTCAATGCTCATGGACTTGCCCTTAGAGGATTTTAATATTGATTCCTTTACTCCTTTGCTATAAATCTTTGGATATTGTTTAAAAAGGACCTTGTGCCTTTAATGGCGGTACAAGTCTGAAATCTCATATCTGATGTTTATCTTAACCATCCTCTTGGTTTTGAACTCCTGACTAAATGTGTGTCTAGTACTATAAGCTTTAATAGTTTTTGCTAAAAATTCTGGAACTTCAATGCAATAACTAACTATCCAAATTGGCTGAGTCTATTAATGTGTCTCAATGTTCTTTAGTTGATGCTGTATTGAAATACTCCTTTAATCTAAATGCTTTGAAGGGAAAATAAGTGAATCTTTTCAGAATCTCAAGTTCTGCTTCTTCTATTTTGTGTCGCAGTAGCAGAGCCTCTGGTTTTTATTATACAAGTTAGACTTAATTTCTTTAAAAGATTGTGACTCCCCATTGTGATACTTTATTTTTACATTATGGTCCTGCGAGAAGTGTATTTGAATCTTATTTCAAATGTGTGAGTTAGTCACCAATTAATGGTCCTCATTAGGTGGCAAACGTTGTGTATTGGACATCCTAATTCCCTCCCCTCCTATCGGCAGACAAAGATCTATCAGAGGACAATTCGCTCTGTGGTGAGGGTAACCCTGAAATCAATCTGACTGTATGGGGCCTAGTGCAGTTAGAGGGATAGATGAGTAAGTAGTGAAGTAGAAACTAAATTTGATATATTTATAACGCTTACGCTGGATCAGGATCTAAACTGACTTTCTGCTTTCAGCAACGGGTAACTGTATTGCATTACAGTACACCAACTTCTCTATAACTTAGGAAACTGTATCAATTCTCCTGGTAAGCAATGCACTCTGGCGTCTTCTCAGACTATGTTGGTGCTTATTTCTGCAAATAAGTGGCACGAAACTCCAAATGAAATGATGGTATATCACCTAGAAATGTGAGAAGAACAAAAAAGGAATTGTAAAGTGAGACAGTTGCTGAAGGTAGGTTGAGGGAACAATTTTAACTCTTATAGATGAATTGTGCCTGACACTTGCCTCCATTGAACCTGGTTGGGCAGGAATATAATGTGATGCTGTGAAATCACCTGCAGTGACAAAAGTATCTGTTAGTCACTCTCATCGTTCCCTTCCACTGATCATTTGGAAGACATGTTGGCCATTCAAACTGCCTTCCAGAGGCTAGATGTTGTAAAATTGTGTTTCCTCTACCACTGTCACTCAATTCCCCGCAGAGAGACAACGCAAAACCTGCTGTCACCATCTGCTGGCAGATGTCCTATGTCCTGTACTTTAGCTCAATGCCGATTTAGCCACTGCTTAAGCTCAGTGCCATCATCAGCATTGGTTCTCCTCAATATCATCTTAGATTATTTGCCTTTAACTCTGCTTGTCCGCTTCATTGATCAGTACGTCAAGTAACAGCATTATTTAGGCTCCACCCTTTATGCATAATAATGATACACATATATTCATATACGACATTCATACAGAATGTGTGAATCAAATTCTTTAACGCATGTGATGTATTTAAATCAAATGATAGAATTAAATCATTATAGTTATTAGGAATCCATGCATAAGCATATTTGGATTGATTAATCGATTAATATAACCATGGATGAGTATCCTTGTTAAAAATTTGTTTTCATTTTACATACAAGTTTATGTATAATCGTGTAACCAAAGTTATTCTTCTTTGAGTTAACTTAGCTTGTCTAAGGCCTCATTTGAAGTATATGTTTTAACCTTGCAAGTAGGCTGCTTCCTTCCTTTTGCAGATGTGTCATCATGCTACTCGTTACTAGAGAATGTCTCATTGTTTGTATTAGGTGGCTGATAGCGCAGCCTGAGGGGAGAAAACCGGCATCAGACTAGTAGAAATAATGGTAAAAGGAGGCCTTCTGTTTATCATGTACCAGGATGGTGGGTTATTTAAGGTTGAATGCTCCAGTCACAGTTACAATGAGATTGGAAACTGAAGAGAGGGTACTGATGTTCTTCACAGTCAACATCTTGGTTGGTTCCTGGTAGTGTTAGGAGAGATAAGGATGTTTTTTAAGCTACTTTTATATTAATTGGTGTTTTCATAGTTAGTTAGGCATACCTCTTCCGACTCAGAGAGGGAACTGATCTCTCTCTTGACGGGCTTTCCCTAAAGCGCGAAGCTTTATGCTGAACACTCTTTCTATTTCATTGAACTTCTACTGAAGTTTGAGTCTATGCTGAAACCTTCTATGCTTCCTGGATAAGGATCTTTATATTATTTCTGTTCACTATCTATGCTTAGAATTGAAAGGAAAACTTCTTCATGGAACACCTGTTTGCAACCATCTGCTTTATTCTTATTGCACCGGTTGCTAAACTGTGTCTTCTACTATTACGCCTCAACCTATTGAGACATTTTAGTCGGCAAACTATATTATTGTATCTTGTGAATTTATTCTTATTTTGTCTCAATACTAGACTGATAAATTGTTGGACCTACCTAACAATTCACCCTAACTTTTTGTCTTTCTCTTCCACTTTTCTGACTTCATTTTTGCTGGTATTAGGACTCTGCACACTTTACCACTGTTAACCAGTGCCATTGTGGAGCCTGTGTGTGCAGTTTATGCTGCCATGTCGAACTGGAAAAATAAACCTTTTACCAGCCTCACACTCTCCCTTTTTATACATATGTCACCCCTAATTCAGACAACCGAGAAGGCGGGGTGCAATGTATTTAAAAGATAGGACATGTACTTTTACATTTGACATGTCCTGGTAGTGAAAAAAACCTCAAATTCATTTTACACTACGTCAAGGCCTAACCCTTCCACAGGAAAACAATGGGATTATCTTAATACATTTTATAAGTATAATTTCCAATTGGAAAGAGATGGCCCTTAAAGTCTGGTGTCTCTGCAATCGCAATTTAAAATCCAAACTTATAGTGAAGTCATATTTTAAATTGTAATTCTGACAATGCCACTTTTAGAAAGTTAAAGGAACAAATGAGAAACGGAATGCTAAACAATGCAAACATTCACCCCAATCACAAAGATCGGGGTTTAATCTATTGTTCTCCCCAGTTTGGACCCAGCCGTAAGCAAATCAGTCTTGACTCTGCTCCTCATGGGAGCAGTCCAGCCTGAACTGCCAAGCCAGGTCCTCTCTGCACCAGAAACAAGTATTCTGGGGCAGAAAGATGGCATTTTCTTTACTTTAGCTATCTGGTGCCTGTAGCCTGTTTCTGATCATATGACTGAGTGTAGTTGGTAGTTGGGCTTTGTGTATTCCTCCTATACAGCCACACATAATGGGAGCTTAGGTGTGTCTCAATGGGGAATCTCTGGCAGGATAAGAGGGAGAAGCTGGGCACAGCCTCGCTTATACCTGAATAAGCTTTATCCTGCCCACACACAAAGGGCTCTCTGTAGAGTGTCACTTTGAAAGCAAGTCTTTGAAGTTTCCTCGACTTCAAAGGGACCACTGGATATAAGTTCTGGACCTCAAACACCACCACTTCAGTACAATTCGGGACTTGTGGATACTCTGCCAAGAAGAAGGACCGGTGTACTGCTGAAGTACTGCCACTCTGGTGGACTGCACTTTGCTGTGCTAATCTGCTGACTGCTGCCCACTTGCCTGGGTGAGAAGGACTGGACATGCATCTCTTGATGCCAGAACCCAGAGTGACTCCAAGGGCTAGTTGGCTGGCCTCCTGATCTGAAGCCTCCGAGACATAGCAGGCTTCCAACCCCTGCACCTGGACTCTGCCATCTGTGAGTCTACCCTGCCAAGTGGTGCCACCCCAGACCGGAACCCTTGGAAGTGGGCATAAGGTGCTTGCCAGTGGAAATTACACATCTCCTAGGCTGAGCAACATATCCCCGAGCATAACCGATGCAATGCTGCTGCTACGTGGATTGAACCCATTGCAAAAGACTTGCATTGCAGCCCCCACCAGCATCTAAGGATCTACGTATTGCCTTCAGAACCACCACTGCTCGTCACTTTCCCCGGCTGCGCAGCTCCTCACATCTCTCGGAGACGGCAGCCTTGATGACGACGACGAAACTCTGCATCACAACTGCATCGCTCATCGGAATCGATACATCACCTCAACTGCACATTGCATCCCTGACATCCTGTGCAGCGCAAGCCCCGTGGACGAGATCCTTGATTTAGGTGCAACAGGACCTCGCGTAATGAGGCGTGGCTTGGAAGCCAACAATGGTCTGTGCTGGCCCGACATTTATCCTGCAACATCTGGCAGGCAAGCGGACAGAGAGAGCTTCATGAGTGATATATCTCTTCGGACAACGTGGGGCTATGTCAAGGTAGTTTCAGAGCTCCGAAACTGATACAGCAATTGCCGCAGACTTGAGACTGGCCGCGGACTGCAACGGCCAAAATAGTGGCCCTAGATGGTGGAGCGGCACTGACCTAAGAGGCAAAGGGACGCGGTGCCCTGATATCTGGCTGCAGGTGGTGGAGACCCGGTAACCCCCAGAAGAAACCGGGGATGACAACAATCTTAACTACGACGCAGTATGCCCAGTGTAGAGAGTGGAGGTCACTCGGCAACAGACAGCCGCTGGGACCGCTGCATCACTGCAGAAGCAGCGGTTGCCCAAGCAAACAAGGCAGGACTGTCGAGGCCCTGATGGGATAGCTGCTGCTCCGCGACTGCAGACGGTGTCGGTGGCAGAGTTGAGGCTCCAGCTGAGTTTGTGAGCTACTTACACGAGAACCTGGCAGGCAACAGAGGGAGGGAGTGGATACCCCCTTCTCCCACTTACTGATCTGGGGGCCTGGGCCCAGAGAGTGGTGGACCAGTTTACGAAATCTCCTCTCTGCCTGATGCCAATCCTGGGGTGGCCAGCTCCTTGGACTGTTATGCTCTGCTGTACCCTGACAACCTGCGGAACCTGGGGGAGACTACACAGGTGCCCCTCTGGGTTAGAGTAAGCAGTTGCTGCCCCTGGAGTCCCCTGGTGCCCCGGCGCGGGTGGAGGCTTTCCAACCCGAGGGTGGGTGCCTGTTGGGATGGCTGGAGTCTGCACAGAGCCCGTGGGGGTCCGGGACCTGCACTGAACCCAATGGTTTCTTGGTGGCTGCTCTGTGTGTGGGTAGTCATGGGTGGCCTTCCTCCCTGTGCTTACCACCTCCCCATCGGAATGGGGTCATCTGCAAGGTGCCTCTAATCTGAGGCCTTACCCGGGCCTGCAGAAGACTGAGGTCCTGGGGGGTTGCCCCAGACGGGCGGTGCCATGGCATTGCGGGCCCCCACCTGAATGACTTGTTGATTTGCCCCCACTTCACCTCCCTTAGCCTGCTTTGCACATTTGTCCGGAGCAGTGGGGAGGCCTGGCCGGTTCCAGGAGGTTAAATTCCCCCCCACAGGACGTGTGAGATGTTCTGACATCAGGAGGAACTGGTACCCAGGAGCTGCCTTTGCCTTGCCTCCCTGTCGGGGCCACCCCATCATTAGTCTGAGAGTCTCCTGCATCCATAGACTACTGGTTCATTGCATGTTGCATGGTTGGTTGATGTAGGAGGTGACTGGATACAATAGAATACCAGCAGTCTGAAATCTTTGTGTTTATCCCTGAGGTGACCCCTACGGAAGTGCCTAGATAGCATACACTGGTGACGATTAGGAAGCCTAGAGGAAGGGCGACTGGAACAGCAATGGACCGAGGAGAAGTTGCTCCTGACCACCAGCCAGAAGCCCTGGTGGGAACAGATCTGGTTCAAAAGCAATTGGCCAAGATATTAGAGGCCATCGTGGATACTAAGTCAACCCTCCACCAAGATATTAGTACAGTATCAGTAGGCCTAGGGTTGCTTCATACCGAACACCGCAAACTGGTGGAGAGAGTGGGGACTGCGAAAACTTCCATCACAGATCTCCGGCCTACACAACAGGCACTGGCGCATACAGTTGAGGAGCTCACGGACCGGGTTCGTACCCTAGAACGCAGGGCAGAAGATGCAAAGGTTGCAACCAGAGGAACAATATTCGGGTGGTTGTTCTACCAAAGGGGACAGAGGGCAAGGACATGCTGACCTCCCTTGAAACCAGGCTCCCCACAGTGGTGGCCCCAGAGGATCTCTCTGCTTTCTATACTCTCGAGAGGGCCCACCGGGTCCCTGCCCATCTTCCAGTGCCGGGACGCCCGCCACGCCTAGTGATGGCGAGACTTCTGCATTTTAGAGCCAGGGATCCCCTTCTACAGAAAGCAAGAGCTGAATGCCCTTTTGTGAACGATAACAGCAGGGTATCAATCTTCCCTGATTACACCCCGGAGGTGCAGCGGCAACGAGCCTGGTTCATGGAAGTTAAGAAGGTGCTCTGGGGAAGGGGAGTTCGGTTTTATTTGGGTTTTCTTGTTTATGATTTGGTTATGTCTTGTTGCAGGAGTCGTGCTCCACAGTTTCGGGGGGTCGGATGGCTGGGTGGTGGGTGGGAGGTTGGGATTGAGGTTGTCTTTATTTGAATGATGCCTACACATCACATGCTGAAATGTATGACATGGAATTTCAGGGGGATGGGGACTGCCGCAAAATGGCATAATATACAAAGGTACCTACCGAGGAGAGGGGTGCAGATTATTCTACTACAAGAGACTCATCTTATACACAGCGAAACCGAGAAATTACACAGACACTGGAGAGGGCAGGTCTTTCCGACATCATACTCTACAAACACCTGGGTGGGTGTTAATCTGGGTGCAAGTGGAGGTAGCCTTCGAGCCCATTCACACTTTAATAGATAGAGAGGCAGATACGTATTCCTGAAAAGGAGGCTGTATGGACGAGAGATCACCTTAAGCAGTGTATACGCCCCTAATCAGGAACAGGTTCCCCACCTCCAAGGTCTTTCAGCCCACATAGCGGAAGTAGCAGTCTCAGAGGTGATCATGGGGGGTGACTTCAACTGTGTTGCTAACTTCACAATGGACCGGTCGCATCCCCCACTGCCTGGATCCCAGGCTCACCACACAGCCACAGGATTCAGGGATTGGATGCAACATTGGGAGTTAAAAGCTATCTGGCGAATGCAACACTTTCAAGACAGAGACTACTCATTCTGCTCCTTGATACACCAGTTGCACACAAGGCTAGATAGATTTCTTTACTCCCCTGGCTTGGGACACGCTATCACCCACACTGAATACCTGGGGCACACCTTTTCTAATCACAGTCCCTTACTAATTACATTTCAGCCTGTAGGGAAGCGCCCATTGGTCCCACTGTGACGTCTTAACCCCCAGATGTTTGACGCCCTTGCTTTAAGGAGTCCTTGGGTTCTGCCATAGATGCATATTTTGCAACTAATAAACACACAGCTTCCACGGTGCTGGTGGAGTGGAAAGCATTCAAAGTGGTGACAAAGGGGTTTTGTTTGGGACAATGAGAGCTATACCAGTAAGTAAGAATTAGAAGAAAAACTACACGAGCTGGCCAGGTCGCTGAGTGGCAAGGACTACTGAAGAAAACACAAACACTGTACTATCAAGCTCTTGACAAGCTGAGGTGTTACGATTACAAGGGGATCCTTGCTAAAGCGCATGAGGAGGAGGGGAGACCATAGCTGATTAAGCCAGAAAACGCGAGGCTCCCCGATTACCCATGTGCGGACAGGAACGAACCAATCAGTCCTTGACCCAGACGGTATCAACGACCTGTTTTGTGACTATTACAAATCCCTATATGAGGCTTCCTCCCAGGTCCCACAAGTAGAACAAAGAGCTTTTCTGCCCCAGCTACCACTTGTCACACTAGATCCACAAGTGAAGGCAAGCCTAGGTTGCCCCATCGAGACTCAGGAAATTCAGATGGCAATCAAGAGCATGGCCACAGGTAAGACTCCAGGCCCAAATGGGAAATCATACTGAACAGGGAACATCCTGACCAAGAATGGAACAAAATCCTAGCATACCCCAAAAAGGTTTCGTGCAATACCAGGATGAAATACATGCAGTTCAACTACTCCCATATGACATATATATCGCCTCACAGAATCTGAGTCGCGTATGGGGGAGACATGCGAAGCTACCAGAGTTGGGACCACGTGGATGCTGACTTTATCCACATGACCTAGGACTGTGCCATAGTAAATAGATTTTGGGACAACGTTTTGAGGATAACAGGGGCAGAGGTGGGGCGCACATTCGAATGCATGATTGAGACCTGCATATTGGACTCTTCCCTTGGCCGCCCAAACAGAAAGTGGGCACAGGTTTATAGACCTAGCCTTGGTCCTGACCAAAAGGAGGAAAGCATTAACCTGGAAATCGACAAGGGGACCCAGAGTAGGGGACTGGAAATGAGATGTGACACACTGGGTGGGAAGAAATGCAGGGGATTCGGCGACACCCCATGGCGAACCTCTGGAATGAGGTTTTGGAGTTTTGGGAACACCCTGAGAGATATTAATCCCAACCTGAGAAGTGGGGCAGCTAGAGTCCACAGGAGCCCTGCGCTACCCATGCCATAACGCAGACCCCCTGAACTGAATACTCCCGGGAACAGCTGGCTTCTGATCCAGATGGTGTGTTTATGGTGTGTTGATGTACACACTCGAGGAGCAGTGGACCCCCTCCTACTTCCCGGGCCGCCCCCAGACCTTACCCCCTTTCTCTATCCCTGACGAAAAAACGCACTAACGCACCACACTGCAGTTATTTGGTACACGTTTGCCTCTTTTCACTTCACTCAATTGCACACCATAGAGCACAACCATCCAGCAGCTTCTTTTTCTCATGGCAAACTGCATACGCTAGTGGATAGCTAACTGCACACTGATCCATTAAACGTCCTGGAGCACTACACCCCACCGAGTTTACACAACTAGGCTCGCCCATACGCCAGCACTATCACCTGGACCATTAACGGTCTACTGTGAAACGTATACTGAATAAGATGAAGTAATGCACATGACAGCACTGTTATGAACAACAACACATGTATGGTTATGAACTAATGTATGTGAAGATGATTAACTCAAATGTTTGAAAAAAACAGGACATCGCAGCACAGCCTTACCATATCTCGGAACCGATGCATTGCTTCAACTGCGCAATGCATCTTCGACACGAATTCACGCAGCACTCCGGGACTGCAATGCGCAGCTGAGTCTATGCATCGATTCCGATGACCGGCAAAGCTGTGATGCGGAGCGTTGGAGGATCCATATCAAAGATGCGTTGTGCAGTCAAGCCAATGTATCGGTATGTCAAACTTACAGTATTTTGCTAAGATTTTGTCATGCGGCATGCTAATGTTTTATTTGTTTTGGAGATGCGCTTAATGTTGAGCAGTTGAAGTTGTTATTCGGCTAGTCATAGCCCAAGATCCCGGGATAGCTGAGAAAATATTGTGGTTGTCTGCCTGGTTTTACGGTGTCAGTCCTGAGGTACAGTCAACTGCACAATTTAGATAGGTATCTGTAACTTTGTGTGACAGCAAATCGTGATTGTTAATGGTGGATCCTGTTGCACAATGAAGAAACTGCATTAGTCAGGGGGATTCTCAGTGGTCAAGGTTTCATCCGTGTGTGTGCGGATAAGCCGGAAAGTGTCCCTCAAGACTATTTCTTGTTTGATTGAATACCTTACATTTTAGTGGAGCATTCAAAAAGTTGTTTATTGAATTTGCTTAGTATTTCATTTATTATGCTTAATTAGAGTAATATCGTAAAGGAGGGTGAACCGCTGCAAGGGGTGAGAATAATGTAATGTGGTGCCGTGCAGCTCTTGGTTGTTGTGTCACTAAGAACCGGGCTGCGATAGGACAGAACAATAGTGCTGCATTGAGATTGGATGTTAGTGCCGAAGAAGGAGTTATAGGTAAAAGAAAATTATCTGTTGATTTGGAATAAAAATCTTGTTTGTGATCGTTGAAAATTGCCATTAAAAACAAAATGTTTCAGAGCTCTTGGAGATTTGATCAGGGAAGATGTGAAGGTTTCTTTTAGAAAATGTGAAGAGGAACGGCTAGAAGGCACGGCAGGCCAATATACGGCCATAAATGTGTCCACAAGTCCATTTGGCTGAACTAGTGGCATAAAATCACCAAAAATGAAGGTGCATTGAGGTTTCCTTGCTATGGCACATTTAATTTGAGAATTATGGAAAATTTGAGAAAGGTATTGTACAAGATGAAGCTACCCAAAGACCTGCTCAGTATGAAGCTCTAAATGCTTGGGAATATGTGGTCCATGCTAAGGAAAAATATCAAGGTAAAGTTAGGAGAGCAGTGTACAGCTGTGTAGAGGTGGGAGGCAAGCTGAAATAATTGAGGGATCTAGGCAATACCCTGAACTGACGAGTGAGGAACACCAGAAAAGAAAAAAGAAAAAGGAGGAAAACAAGACAAAAAATACAGAGGGCTCAGGTGAGGGCAGTGATAGTGATTCTAGTGATGGCTTTTTGAATGTGTTAAAGTCAATGCGTCCGGCACCTCATAATGCGGCCCCGTCTGAAAGAATGGGTATTGCCTTTATCGATGGAGACTCTGAGTGAGCCACTGCCCCACTAAATATAAATCAAAAACATATGGGAGAAAATGCGGGGATTCGTGCTCCTGTGAACACTTCTGTTTTTAATGCCCCAGACTTAATAACTGTTCCTGGTGCTATTGGTCCCGCAGTACCATAACATGAACCTGAATTTTCTGGGGCCACAACACATGCCTTGACGGTTCATACTCTGAGCAAATGTGTCAACCACTGTTCCTTTTGTCCCTGGATGGGGAGGGGAACAGCTCCTTTAGCCACAACTGAAGAAACACCACCTGACATTGCCCATGCACCATCAGTGTTGAATAGGACAGAACTCACTGGCATAGGGGACCCTGACACAGCACCACAAAATTCTTGCAGGTCCATTTGGCTATTTCAAGTAATAGCCCCAGAGTAGGGGTGACATCTAGTACCTATGGCACCCAAAATGGTGTTAATTCACAAGTGTTATATGATGTGATCACATTTTTCAACCGGTCCCTTACAGAGTGTGAAGGCCTAGAGCTAGACAGGGAGGCCCTGACTTCAGAGAGGGAGACTGCAGTGGATGCATTTAGATTAAACCTAGAAATGAAAACTAGGTTGATTGATTTGTAAGCATTTCTAAGTTACTGTGGGTGGATTTAAATACTCTCTTGGACACTGTGGCACAGAGTGACTTATGGGCAGAAATCAAAGTGGCTATACAGTAGCCAGAGAATAAGCCTCAAAGAAAGCCAATATCTCATGCTCTGTCTCCCGTGGTGATGAAAAAACATATACAGGTGATTACATTCTTGAAAGGAAAGGTGCCTGCAAAGGACATTGATTGGGTTAAGATTGACAGAACAACTCAAGAGCCTAAATAAACTGTATATGCTTTTTATGAGAGGTTGTTGCAAATGTTCAAGCAGCAAAGTGGGATGGAAAATCCTGAAAGCAAGGCTATGGGGAGTTTTGTGTCACAGTTTGTGACAGGATTGAAGCCTGATATTAGCTTGATGATAATGCAGAGTTTGATTTGTTGGCAACATGAGTCCATAGATGAGATCTTGAGGTATGCTAAATACTGCAGTGATGAACTGGGCATAAAACAGATGAGATTGAGGGAAATGTTCGTGCTGGTCCAGATGAAGGCAGCACTGAGGGGAAGTCAGAATCAATCCTATACAAAAGATGGTGGTGGTGTGCAAGGTGGTGTGTATCAGCAAGGCAGATCTATGATGCAGGGTGTAAATGGTGTTCCGCAAGGTAGTTCCAGTTGACCCGAGTACCTGGCTTGAAGATGCAAAGTTGAAGAAATCTAATCCTTGCCATAATTGTAACAGGTTGGGGCACTGTAAGCAGGAGTGTTACTTCAACCCAAATAGAGAAGTTAATGATAATCAGGTTCATAGCTCAGGATTTGTACAGACTCAGCGTGGTAAGGATGTACAGCCGCAGAATGTGCAAAGGCCGAGGATGTAGGGTCCTAACAAGCCTTAAGCCCCAGTAAGGCAAATCTTTCAAGCCCAAATGTATCAGCAAAATGTGAATGGCTATAGTTTTAATGCAAATCAAGTTCTAAATTTCAACCAAAATTCTTTCAAAAATAAAAATCCAAACCAGCAGTTTCCCATATTTGATTTTTTTAAAGCCTATGGCTCTGACCTGTCACAATGATGGTGCCTGAGGGGGGAAGAAGATTGCGTACTTGGTGCAGTCTTAGAGTTAAACCAAAGTGGGCCATTCGTAGAAGGTGAGGTAAATGGCCACCCCATGTCATTTTTGATCGACACAGGTGCTACCTTTTAGAACAGCGGGAGTTGCAAATCTACCCTTCTCTGGAAAAAGAATCTTAAGTTGTAGGACTTATAATAAACAAATGACAAACCCTGTGATACAAGAAGTTCCTGTTAAAATAGGACCCTTTGAGGTATGCGATTCCTGTCCCATAGCCCTTCTAGGGCATGATTTATTATGCAAATTAAATGGCACCATTTATTGGAGGAGAGCAATCTAGGAAGGGTTTGAAACATTATGGGAAATGGATTTGGGATATCTAACTCACCATGCGGAAATACTCCCTGGGTGTATGTTTACTTAGGACTATCCTACTTTTTGTTTTAGGCCATGTTTACATTTCTTTTGTAAGTGGATATTGTCACTATACTGCATGTTTCTCTTTTATCAGGTGATATTGTGCTTCATCAAAGTATGCTGTTTCTTTTCCATGCCACATCATCAAGTGACAGTGAGCTGTATAACAAAACTCTGAATCTTCCTTTTGCTCAACACCTAATGAAGCCCTTGAAATATATTGAAAAGCTATATGATGTCCTGGCAGAAAACAAAAGGCCAAGAAGCACATTATGTGCATCAAGACAGATGTGTATTTTCAAGGACTTTCCGTACAGTGTAGCTATCTCCTGTGAATTGCTAAAGTGAGAATGAGACTTTCTAATCCATGTTGAAGCATTTTTGACTGAGTTGACTGACCTGTTTTTGTTAGCATCTTGCCATGCGATATCACAGTCTGCCACTGGTCCTACATTTCCTGTACTTAATATTTGCTGGTTCTAAGGCCAACCCTAGTGACCAATTTGTGACCTGCTCCAGTCTTTACCTTAAGCCTTGGCCACATCTATCTTTCCCCTGGACTTGGCAGCACTTATGAGGGCCAAATTGTTAACGAGGGAGGGCCTATACAGTTGAAAGTATGCATGGGCCCAGTGAAAAATCTAACTTTTCAAGTCCTAGATCATAGCCTTAAAGTTCCATCAGTAATTTTTCGGGACACACTAAATCCTACAAAACTCATATGTACCCTTAGCATTGTTTCTCTAGCCGCCAAGCTCTGTTGAATGTGTGTGACAATGATTTGAAGCTTTGTGCTTAGGACAGAAACAAATTCTGAAATTGAAAAACTGTTTACCACAAAATAAACTAAACTAAATTTACTCACATGAACAGATAATACTATTCATATGTGTT
Organism: Triturus cristatus; assembly: GCF_964204655.1. Classification (NCBI taxonomy): domain Eukaryota; kingdom Metazoa; phylum Chordata; class Amphibia; order Caudata; family Salamandridae; genus Triturus; species Triturus cristatus. The sequence continues at coordinate 137,801,763 of NC_140588.1, forward strand.
GGTTCAGTCAACACACACAATGCAGATATCTGGTAAATTTGAGTAGGTATAATTGTGCATAGGTGTCCCCAGGTACTTGTGTATTCCAAACTAAGGCCAAGGATCCATTCTCACGGTTTAATTTTTTATGCAGTTTAAATGCCTGCATCTCTAACCGGCATTCAAGTTATGTGGCTTTCAGAGTGAAAGATGAGATCTGACAGATCTTGTATTATTGCACTTCTTTATTTGTGAGCAACCTGCAAAAATGCAAAGCCTATCACAGTCATTTATTCTCAAAGACTAATACTTGGCTTACTTGGCCAAATGAGAGCATTTGTATCTTTTCGTATTGGTGGAATAGATAGCGGTAGTATAAGTGCTGGCATTTGAGGTAGTATCTGCTTTGTGCATGCTATAACACATACCACCTTGGTTTGCATGTGGATGTGTGATTAGGAAGAAACTGGTGCTACCTGACCTGTAATCAGGTCCTATAAGATACTAGTGCTAAAATGGGCACAGATTGCATCTGCGCTCGTTTAGCACCAGCGCATGGGTCTAAAGCAGGGTTCTCCAACCTTTTCTGTAATAAGAGCTACTTATTCTCAATAAAAATCATCCCAAGCTACTAATAATATTAGTGTTGTAATAGTGACAGAATCAGGCAAGATTACATTGGTGGCCACTCCATGTAAAACTACCAGCAGTGATCACCTCTGTGAGTCAGGGAGGGTTACCAGTTGTAATGTCAAAGAGGCTGTGTCAGTTTGGCATGCCTCTACCTGGGTACTGCATAACAGCCACAGCTGCAATGCCCCTGGCGCCAAGATGATATGACTATTAAGCCTCCCCAATGCCACAAGATTAATCACTCAAATATTAGCTTTCAATATATTTTGAAGATTCAACCATTTTTCTCCAAACATCAGCATATGAGTTCTAAAAATACGCACATTTTTGTCTCATATACACACTTTTCAATTTTGGCCTACATATGTTAATTTAACCAAACAAAAACCTATGATTTAGTAGTCTGGCCTGTACACCAGAGAGCTACTTACAGGTAGTTGGTGAGCTAGTTATTCTTTGTAAAAGCCTGTTCTAAAGGATCTATTTAGCATCTTAAACTGAAATGCACTTATCTTGTACGGGAAAGCCTATGCCGGGCCCATGTATTATTTCATTACTAAGCTGGCAGTGCAGCTATAGCAGCCTTGAGCTATGCTATGGTGTAAGGCAGTTCTCTTATACCTCAAATATCCCATTCCCATTTTCGAACTTTTTTTCTAAAATACTAGGTGATATGTTGCATCTAAAAAAACACTAACTTGTGTGAAATTAAATAATCTTATTTTTGATCAGACTTAAAGCCTACCTAACGATGCACTTTGGACAGGATACTTTGCGTGGCACTACATGACAGAACATGGCTATTTCAGGGAAGAATGCACATAACCCAATGAATGGGAGACAGTTCCTATAATAATCTGAAGCGGAGGAACACAGAACTGCTACTTCAAAATCACCCAGCTTGTGTACTGGTAACCACACAAATACATATACATGGTCTCATAAGATCACTTCAAAACAACAGGTTAGAGGCATTAAACTGTGGTCCCTCTAGGCCCTGATAAACACAGCTTTATGTAAGCTCTGTGGTGTAATAGAGCAATATCACATACCATCAGAGGTATCAGTCTGTGGAGTGTAGCTCCCCGACAAGTTGAAGGTTCCATTGTCTGTCAACGATAGTTCTGAGACTTCTGTGTCGGTCACGGACAGCTCTCTTAAAAGATTTGAAGAGCTGACCTGAGCAGAAAAAAAACAATGCAAACAATTTATTTTGTAAGAAAAGTCATTGCTCACACTCACCAACCATGGAAAATCAGCGACACTCAATTACACTAAACAATTCACACTTTCTGTGTTTTGCTCTTGCTTCTTCTCTCTGAGAAGGATCATGATGGGTTTCTTTAACCCACCCAATGTCGTGAAGTACAGGCTTTTACTGATATCATGCAAGACCGCACTACATACAGCCTAGATGATACGGACATCGAGACAACGCAGTGAAAAAAAGGGAAGTCTGCAAAGCAATGGTAAATGCCAAGATAAGGTACTGTAGGGACAATGGCTGCGAGGAAGAAGGGAGAACATTCACAGACAAAATCAGTGGGCCAAGAGAGGAACCGTGAGGGAAGCTACAATGAATGAAGAGAGAAGAGACATGCCCGTTTACAGGGTAGGATGTATTAGAAAGACAGCATGCAAATAAGTGAAGGTTAAAAGCTCAACTAGAATCATGCTAGTGATGCTTTCCTGTTATATGTGGAAGTTAAGTGAGTAGAAAACAGTTAACTCTTTGTGGAATGCCCAGCACTAAACCAGATTGTGAAAAACACTAAAGATGATTTGTTTATAAGAGAGAAAAGGTGACAATGAACAATTATTGCAAGCAATTTGAAAGTAAAGTCAGAAACAGTAGCAGATGTTGGAGATACACTGATCTAGTCAGGGTTTCTTGGGAATTAATAAGGAAGAACATCAAGAAAATAGTTATTGCAAGGGTGGAGCATCAAAACAGTCATGCGCACTTTGCATGTTCCCCACCAGGATGCATTACACAGCCTGGTGGGGAACATGCCCAGGCCCCCAACGCCATCGGAGCACCAATCCACGGCGCTCAGGCCAATCACAACGCTGCATTGCAGCATTTTGATTGGCTTAGAGGAGCCAATCATAACGCTGTATTACAGCATTGTGATTGGCTATGGGGAGCCTGGGTGCTTCCTGGTTCCGGAGAAGCGGAGGAGTGACGCGGCTGGCGGACAAGGCAAGTGATTTTTTATAGTATTTTGTTCCCCCTGCCTCTCCACCCTCATTCCCTGCCAGCCGCTACTGAACCCAGTACAGAACAAAAGTTAAATACATCAATGGGTGCAAGGAGGAAAGAGAGGTATGAGGAAGTGAGGGAGGATAATGTGGTGGGGTAGGAGATACAGATGAAGAACAACGTCGCAGGTGGCCGGCTGGCCCGCGAGTTAAGAGGAGGTTATGCCTTTCACTGCCCATCAAATTGGAGATCTCCACCAGGCAGGCTTGGATTTCCACATCTTTAGTGGCTCAAGTGAGAGTATTCAACTTTGGCAAGTAGGCGAAATGGTTGTTTTGCCTGCCCAGCAAAGGTTTGTTTTTTTAAAGAAGCAAAATCTTAAAGCAGAAGTTTATTTCTTGAAAACAAAAGCAAGGGTTATGATACGCAGGAAGTTTTCTCTTTGCGCATCCGGGTCACAGTTTGATTTCACTCCCAAGGACCTAACTAGGGCAGGTGACGGTTGTTGAGCCCAGTGGCAGACGGGTAATTATACCACATTTTTACCCTGGCAGAAGCAGCTGATGCTTTGCTGGCATAAACCTGAAGCTTCTCAAACCTTTAAATGAGCATGAACCCATCCAAATTACAGGCACACTTTCAGAGGTGTTGGTATCTTAATTTGAGATTCTTTTGGGGGGGGGGGGGCTGAATCCACAGGCTCACAGCAGCGAAGCAGCCATAGGCAAAACGCCGGAAAAAGGAAATTTCTTGAGGTACTGAATCCACACCAAATTTATTAAGGTGTAGGACCAGGGTACAACCTTTTCACACCAAAAAACAATTAAGGAACTTAACTGAGGGATCAAACTATATTTTTGTTGAGCTATTAGTCATCAATGTAGAAAAGGAAGAAAGCCCAGTAGAAAAGTAATATGAAAGAGCAGGGATCTAGCAACACAGAGCAAAAGAGCCCTAGGAGGACTGGTCCCTGATATGCAGATGTAACGTGAGAGATTATTAAGAGGAAAAAATTGGTTAATACGAATTGTTATTTAAGCAGAAAAGCTGCTTTAGTTTGTGCCTGTGGGACAAAAAATAAGCTTGTCTAAACTCTTGACGTGCTTCCTGCATGGTCTGCTTTAAGCAAGGTTAGCCACACTGTCACATGTTGTTACAAGGATTTACTTTTGTCTAATAGCACTTAGCCTTGTGAAGGAAGAATTCATCCAAGTTTGGCAAAGAGCCACAATTGTGGCAGTTTGATGAACGTTTTGAATATATCCACAGTACAGGTAGTCTAGTGTGAATGTGATAGCAAAAGGAAGGGCATTCGCAGCACTATTCACTTAAAAGTGGAAGCCAGTGGGTAGATTATGATACCCGAGGGAATAAGAATGGGAAGTAGGTAAAACATTAGGAGTGAGAAATCAAACATGAATGAAGAAAGCTCAAAAAGAAGTTTGAATTATTTAAGAAAATGGTTACCTGGTGTGAGGTAAAAAGTGAAGATGGGTGACACAGACACAGAGTAAGGCAAAGCAGCATTGGACCATGCATGCCAGTTAATGTGAAAGGAGAGTCCAATCCTAACCTGCAATAATGAAAGAAAAGGAGGGAAATGGGGTGGAGGTCAAAGATGAGTGTAAAAATGCTATGCTTGATTACTGAGTGTGTGGCTATCAAGATAACAGGCCAATCTTAGCTAGAAAGGATTCAGAAGGGCAATGCAAATGTAGATTGTGATTCTTTGGAAATCTTGGACCACAACAAGAAGAAATTTAAAAAAGGTGACGGCTAGCGTTATAAAACGGGAAGGCTGGGGCTATTCACAATGTATGATAAAAGATAACTATAGCACTACAAGAGTCAGGTGATCTGATGATACAGCAAGCGTAGTCTCAAAAATTCATTAAAACAAGAGGTGAGTATTTTATTGAGAAGGCTGCCTTGATGAGGCAGAGTGTGGTAAATCTATAGTATACAAAGAACTATGAGGGCAACCGTCGTCACTCGTTGGGTAATTGAGGAACCCGGATCACTAAGAATATGGCAGTAGGTTTTAAGAGTAGCACTGGGAAAAATCAGTCTCCAAATTAAGTGTGAAGAATCCGGTAGGGTTTAAGGATAGCAGGTATTCCACTGTAGGTAGGTGATATATGGTGACAGGTGAGGAGAATGTTATTAAATGTATGCAAAAGAAAAACATACAAATTGGAAAGGAAAAGGCATTATCAGGAGTTAGCACAGACTGCAGAAAAATAGATTTAAGTGTTTGCAGATCACAGCTTTATCCTTCTTCACAGGATACAGTGTACCTGTGCTGCAGAGGGTTTCAGTGGGCAGTGTCAGCTGGCACAGCCCAGGTAGGCATGTAAGAGAAAGCCTTCAATGCTAGAGACAGACAACCTGTGAGACCTGACTGGAAGGTATGTGGCCAGCAGGAGCAGCAGCTGTCGATGCAGTCCATACCTAGTAGTGGCATGATATTCAAAAATTAATCCTCAATACTGTATGCAGTATGATGGAATACTGATACTTAAATAGAACTACTTTACATTAAACTGATCACATGACAAGCCTGTAGGGCCTAGTCACAAAGGTAAATTTGCATGTGTAGATTTACTCATGTGTAAACTAGTAGTAACTTTACACTTTTTGCTATTCACCATTTCAGAGTGTAAATTTACTACTAGGTGGAGGTATTCATGTCTCCTTCCGATCAAAACAGGGGGTGAAGTCTGCTTGAAAGGATTTACAAGTGTGAAGTTACTATTAGTAACTTTACACATGTATGTGGAGGTCACCAATACCGGGGTGGAGCTCTCCCTCTGGTGAAGAATAGGAAAAACTACTTATAAACATGATTACACATTTTTTAAGGTAAAATAAATATGTAAATTAGCTTAAAATAATTATCGAAACCTTAGACCGTAAAAAAATGTTACATCAGATTAACTGATCAAATTAACTGTTTGATTATTAATTACATAGATAAAATAAATTCATTTATATTTATCATTACTTAAAACAATTAAAATATTCCTATCATTTTTATATGTAATGATTATGAAATAAATTTTATTAAAATCAATTTGTTTAGGAAATTTATTTTTAAAACAAATTTTAAGTTTGTTATACTCAATACAAAGTTAACATTATTTAATTTAATTTAAGAAAATCATTTTAAATTGAATATAACTTTTAACAATTAAAAAAGTATAAGCTTACTACAGAGTTCCGTTTGTGAATAGGCCCTATTGTTCTGCCTTACAGCACCATGGACTAAGTTTACATTTAAAAAATGGCAACTGAATATAACGCTTAATGTCTGAAAAAAACAAAATCCTTAACAGCGGAGACTGGCAAAAATAAACAAACTGACAATTGTTGATTACTTTAACGGTGAACCTAATGCACGTGTTGAGGTATCCAAATGGTAACTCTATGAGACATTTTAACTGGAAAATTATGCACTCCTGAACACCCCAAAGCCCTTCATTTTTTAAGCTAAGGTTTCATGAGAGTGGTGTCACATCCAACTACGTAACAATGCTCTATGCCCTTTGTCTTATAACATATTTTTGAGGACTGCAGAGGAAGCAGGCATCTCCCACTAGATCATTGCTACATAACACCTACGATGCCCTCCCCATGCTGACTAAATCACTGGAGTGTTCATGGATATATGTGAAGTTAAGCCAGAAAGAAATGCTAGCCCTTGGCATGACTGACTCTTTCAACCAGTTGGTGTTTTGTGTGGCTTCTTCCAAGCAAGCCCTCAATCAGTTTGCAGCATATCACGGATTTGAACGTGCTTCAAAATATTTTTTGGTTTGCCCATGAAAAAAAGAGTATGGCTCTTTTACTCTGGAGCAGTAAAGCAAGCATAAAGTGCACTGAACACCTTCCAATCGTTTTTCTTAAATTTTAGTAGTGGCCCACTTCAGACAGAGTATATCACAAGTTAATAATGTGCAGTATGCATTTATATGGTTCTTCCTTGAAAAACTAATTTAAAGAGATTTAGGGATAGCGGTGTTGTCAATAGGCGCTACAACACAAAAACAAAAATGAGATGAATTTCACAAGTTAAGACTCTTTCTTGACCTTATCTTCGACCCCAATGAACTCTCTTAAATTAAACTTTCACCTTTTGACAAAAAATGCCCCGAATGTAACATGCTGTAAGGGTGAATTTTAAAAGATGTTAATCCCCCCACTAAAGTTAGTAATGGTGGAACATGACATTTCCTGTGGCTTGAGGTGTCAACCTTAACTATCGAGGCACAATTTTGCCTCTATAATTAAAGATGAAAAATGGCGGAAGGAGCCTGACAACATGAAAGCTTAATTTATGACAGTTACTTGTCTAAAAACCCTTTATATTGTATATTAGTCATTTATGAGTATGCTCAGAGGTCTCACTCATGATCTGTAAGTGTCAAGAGACGGTCTTCTAGGCAACACATAGTGTGTCTTCCAGGTGTGGAAAAAGGGGCTATTATCCTGAGGCAGAACGTCCATTGTCAGAATTAAACAGGGGGTCTAGCAGTGCTCCAGAAAATAATTCAGCAGCAGGGAGAGAAAAAACTGGACACCAGAAAATGCCTCCTTCCCAACAGGCCAATCAGCAGGCAAAGAGAAAGGGGAGGGAATACAGGAACAGAAGAGGACGGAGGTACACGAAGTCCAGTGAGCAAGCAATGAAGCAGAACCAAATGTGACCCAACTAAACTAACGATGAACGTTCGTTTTATAACAAATAAGCAGGAAGTGACATCAATTACAAAGGTTCGGCCAAGTTGGTTAAGGAAGCCTAAGCATTTGTATAAAACAATAAATCTTTAGGATATCAAAATAGCTTATTTAAAATGCAGACTTATTTCTTTTTTGAATAACGTAGTCTGACGGTGTATCTCTGTTTAGGATGGCGCCCATTGAGGACGCCACTGCGTCCTTCCGAGACGCGGGAGCACCAGCCGAGGCCAATGCGGCAGGGCCGAGCGGCGAAGGTAAGGAATTGTCCGTACAGTATGCTTTGTGCATGATGGTAGCATGTACCCTGCAAACGTTGTTGAGTTATACATTGCTTAATTGCTAATTGATGATCTGGGTGTAAGTCTACCAGACAACTGAACCTGCTTTAACACAAATTATAGCCTTATATTGATTTTCTCAGTGAGTTTTGTAGTGAGCAACTCACACATTATGCTCCCTTGAGATTACTCTGCTACTATGCACATACTGGCCAACATTCAATAAACCAAAAACAAGGTAGGATTTTTCAAGTTATAGAACACTCATTATCATAATGATGAAGTTACCAGAAATGGATCCACGATCCTTTGACACAAGGATAACATTCACATTACATATTGTGGGACATGGATCAGAAGAAAGGTCCATGCACCTTCTGGCCAGATACCATATTTTTATGTTACTTCCCAGATCTTCTCGCCTTATTACTTTCTATTCATCGACATCACTTCTCCAGTCTTCTGTATATGCTTCTCTTCCACATAGGCTACTCTTCCACGGCTCTCTTCTCTTTGTCTCTCCCTTGCTCTTCTTCCTCTTCTCCCCCCTGCTCTTCCTCCAGTCCTGTCAATCCTCCACTCTGCTCTCGGCGATGGGGTTCTCTCACTTCCTCTCAATTCCCTTTTTATTTCCACCTGACTCTCCCTCTCTCCCTTCTATCCTTCTCCCCTCCTTTCATAATGTATTTCTCTCTTTCCTTTGGTGCTTCTTTCTCCATCACTCAGCCCCCTCCTTTTTTAATTCTCTCTCTCTTGTCTCTTTCACTCTCCTGTTTCCCTCCTCTACATTCCCACGCTCTCTCTAACATTTTCCTTATTTTTATATCTCATCCTTACTCCCAATTACATCCCCTCTCCTCGTACATATCACTCTCTCTTGTTCGCTCTCTGTTTATCTCTTTCTTTGCCACCTAGGTCTTTCAGTATTCTTTCCTTCATACCCCCACTTTCTCCTAAAACCTCCACTTTCTTCTCTCTTCCTTCCCTTTCTACAGGCCACCAGACATGTTTTTAGTGTGAGGGATAGGAGGATGTTGGAGGAGGTGATATCTCACTATGGCTTCCATCCTTTGGTTTCCCAATATTCTCCATGCCCTCACACCTTTTCCATCTCTTTGTATTGTCTCTCTTCTACTCTCCTTTTCCACATAATTTTCCCTCCTTCTCCAGAGACCATTCAGGCATGCCCTCTTATCCTAAGAAGTCTCTTACTCACCTCATCTCTCTGGGGCTCTCTAACTTAGTTACTCGTGCCACTTTCCTTCCTCTGCAGTTTAGCTAGCCATTCCTTGTTAAGTAGTAACTCAGTGTCACACCCTATATTTGATTATGAAGCTGCAGCTCACAACAGCTGCCTCTCACCAACCTTGCTTACCACTTCTACACAGAGCAGCATGTAGCATCCTCATTGCTTGGTATAGTTCCATGTTTTAATAATCAAAATAAGTATACTAAGAAAATGCCATCGGTTTTTAGAAATTTGTGATGTTGCTCCACAGAGCTCACATCAGCAGTCCTACACTCAACAAGCTCATTGACTAAGAGGAAAGCGAGCAGCTGACTAAGACAGGCCCAAATGGATAATAGTTGCTAAGTCAACTCAGTCATGTTTACAGCTTACAAGTGCTCACAGCAGAGCATGTGTGGGCAGGCTTACAGAAGACAATGGAATTCCTATTGCTGGTCAGTGTCAACCCTTGTAAAAGCAGTAGGAAGGAGATGTGAAAACAGTAGAAAGTAAGAACTGCTAAGAAGTGGTAGCATGGTAGTCAACGCAGGTTCAACGCTAATGACACATTTTATTTAGCTGTGCATCTGAGCTCGCTCTAACATGGGCAGAGTTAGATATTTTTAACAGTTTTTTATGTTTTTGAAGAGTTTTAATATGTATTTAGTTTTTTAAGTATGTTTTGCTTGTATTCTTGCAACAAAATGTAATACACATTTATTGAGCAGTTCTGTAGATCTTTGGGGGCATGCTAATCTCAGCAAAATGCACTACCACCCCAGGCAATATGGCCTGCATATCTCACCCCATATTGTGAACAATCTTTTTTGTTTTTGTTTGTTTAAATACTCTTCATTGAGGGAAACATGAACGATACATGGTATAAACTCAGAAAACCTCCTTGACAGGAAATAAGATATAACCATAACAAAGAATCCATGATCCTTAGAAGAACAAAATGAAGGACACAGGCTTGTGGAGCGGATGGTGGATGAGATCCGGCCAGTATGGTGCCTCCTCACAGCGAGGGAAGGGACAAGATCCGGTAAAACCTTGGGAGGACCCACCAGATGCAAGAAATACCAGGAGATAGGAGTGGTCTGTTGTGGGAGGAGGGAGATGCGGGGGTCGAGTAGACTGGGGAGGGATGGGGAAGGAGAAGTATATTACTTGTCCCTGGGAGTGACCACAAAGAGGAAGACGGGGGTTACGGGGCAAAAGTTGGCAAGGGATATTGTCTCCTCTTCTTGAGTGTAGCCGCAAAGGGAAGTAGGCGGGCCTGGAGACGGTAAACTGAGACAGAAGCAATCGCAGTGGAGCTAAGCTCAAGCGCATGTGTGAGGGTGGGGAGAGGCGGAGGGCCAGCCAGAGCGTAGAGGATAGTCCAGGTGAACCCACCTTGCCGCCCAGAGGAAGGATATAGGGAAAACAAGGGGAAGAGGGTGGGAGCAAACAGGAAAAAGTGGCAAATGTAAAGGATAGGGGAGGATCGGGCAAGACAATAATGTGGGGAAAGGATATGGTGGCTTTATGAGTCCAACAGTAACCAAATCACAGCAAACCTAAAGGGGGAGTGGTTGTTAGGAGGGGCCAAACAGGGAGGGGAAGTGTGGTCAGTGACCTTAAAGAAAGGGCACCCAAATGTCCAGGAATCGATCATAATGGTCGGATGGTCTGACAATAATCAACTCATAAGCAGCCATCTGGAACAACTGAGAAAGCCAGTCCTCTAGGGCAGGGCAGGTAGGCGTCCTCCACATGTAGCAGGATACAGATCTTGGCGGTGGTCAGGGTAGCGGCCAGCCACCTAGAATTCTGGTTCATGATGACAAGGCATTGGGCAAAGTCATGTAGCAGGACAGTCTGAGCTTTCAGTTTCCTGACGAGCGGCACCATCTGCCTGATGGTGTTGGTGACAAAGGACCAATGGGCCACCTGAGCAGGGCATTCCCAAAGGAGGTGAAATATGTACCCTGCCACAAAGTTACATCTTCAGCATGTGGCTGACAGGAGAAAAGAAGAACTCCGGAGGCAGTGCAGCGACCAATGCAAATGGTGCAAAACCTTAAAGTAGCAGAACTTAAGGCGAGCTTCTCTGAGGTATTGATCAGGGTATACAAGTAGGTCACCCTGGTCAGTGTCCGAGTACTGACGTTGCAGTCATGCCAACAACCACTACTGAAATGACCGGGACAGTGGTGTGGAGTAAAGGTGATCCACTAGAATTTGGTATAGCCCTGAAATATTTCCCTTGTAGGTGCCCCATTTCCGCAAGAAATCCATCCAGGGTAAAGAGGACAAGTCTAAAGGAGGAGGCCCAGGACCTGGCAAAGGTAGCGCTGAAGGCTTTGATAATTCCATAAATGCCCTTTTGGAGACCATATTGTCAGGAACTGACATATCGCGCCTACCGTGTCCGCTAGAGCGCTGAACCACGCTTCCCAGAAGAACCTTCTGGGAGGGGCTAAGGACATATAATCACGTACCGCGCAGGGAGCGTCGTACGTGATTCTGACCTGTCGGCTGCAGAGCGTCCGCTCTGGATCCTCTCCTTGTGTTTTCCCGGGGGATTTGGCGTTCTCAAGCTGAGACGCGAAGACCAACTACCCTTCGTTCTTGGGATCCGTCCGAGCCTTCTTCCGCGTTCCGCTCAGCTGCCTTTCATTCACTGGTTTCCGCTAGCGGCTGCTGCGGAATCCTTCTCCTCCCACGTATGCCGTGGACTCCGTCCGAGTCAGCCTCGGCAACCCGCCCCGCTGAGATGAATCGCCGGGGGGGGGGGCCTGTGAGCAGCGGATCCCTTTGGAGCTGTTTGGTCCCTGGAACTGTTGGAGTCTCAGGAGGGCCGGTAAACCTCCTGACATCCGGTGTGGAGATCAGGAGAGAAAGGGAGGGAGCCTTTTGTTTTGAGATTCGGTGGACTTCCTTTCGCCCAGAATAACAAACTGTAGGCCAGAACGGCTGGTTATGTCTTGGGATCATATACTTTGAGACTTGAGTATTCAGGAACGTTACGGACACAGTACAGTGCGGTGTTGTGGCCCGGTGACTAACCCGTCTTCTGCATACCGTGCGCCTTTGGTGTGGGGACACCACATTATTTTCTCTATTACTGGAGTTGGCCTTATTTCCATTGATTTATAGGGTTTGTGATGGGGGGTATCGCAGCTTCCCTATGGTGAGAGACGCATCTTGCTGTAGTAAGACTAAGAGAGGAAGGGCTCATCGCAAGAGAAGAGTTACACTGGGTACGGGAGCTGATTAGCGAGAATTGTATGAGTGTAGACAGGATTCCGCATAGTGTTAACCTTTTGCTTGTTTCTTTTCAGGTATCCCTTCCCCTGCTGTTCCTACCCTACCCTTTCCCTCGCTTGATTGCCTCTATGCTCTGTGTGTGTTTGTCCAGTCAGAGTGTGGGGAAGTCAGGAGGTGGACCCCTCTAAGCATTACCCTGATCCTGAGGAGCTCGGACATTTGTGACAGAATCACGTACTCACGAACTCGTCTCCTCCCGGTCAGGGGTATACTTCGAGATGGCTACGTTAGATGACGTGTTACAGGCCTTGGTTCAAGTCCAACAGGAAGTAGCCGCTTCCCGAGCGGAAAACGCTGCACTTAAGGAGAGGATGGATAGACAGGCTAGGAACCCTTTTGATGTTTCTACAGGTAGTCCCCAGATACAGGTGACGGTTCCGCCACCGATACCCTTGGCTAGTCCAGAAAGGTATGCAGGCGACCCACATAGAATACAGTCCTTTCTCACACAGATCACCCTACATTTCTCATGCAGACCCGCCTCTTTTCCCACAAACCTATCAAGAGTAGCGTTTGCCATATCGTATCTCACTGGGGACGCTGCCAACTGGGCGGTTCCGTTGGTCAGAAACGATGACCCTCTACTCACGGATTGGGTTGCGTTCAGGAGAGAATTTGAGATGGTGTTTGATCGGAGAGCCACCACGCTTAGCGCTGATCGGGAATTGCTGGAGCTGCGCCAAGGCAGGAAAGACTTAATAACCTATATGACCACCTTTAACAGGTTGGTGGTAGAGACCGCTTGGCCAGAAGAAAAAAGAATGGCCCTATATTATCAAGGGTTAAGGGACGAGATAAAAGACGTGCTGGTACAAATAGACCCCCCGCCCAACACATGTACCGACTTAATTAATCTCACCCTACGGTTGGACCATAGGCTAGCTGAGAGGGGAGGAGATCGCAAAGGAAGGGAGAGAACCCCAGGGGGAATGGAGCATGAAAACCGTCCCTCTCAACCCCCGAAAGAAACAGGTCCAGAACTCATGGACGTCGGAGCGGTTAGGGCCCCTCTGTCCAAGGCAAAAAGAGAAAATCGGCGTGTTCAGGGTCTCTGCATGTACTGCAGGAAGAAGGGGCACTACGTGCGGGATTGTACCTTGAAACCCAAGAAAAGAGGCATTTTCTACTCCGAGAAACAAGTAGCAACCACGGTAGTGGAGCCAGAAGATCGTAGAAACAGGGAGGAGGTAGCAGAGTACGAGTGGAGATTACCGTCGTTGGCGATCTCCGGGGTACAAGGGGCTGCATCCCACATAGTACTGTCAATGATCCTTAAGACAGGACAGCGGCAACACCAGGTATGGACGATGATCGATTCTGGAGCTACTGGTAATTTCATAGATTATGGTCTGGTACAGCGGCTGGGGCTAGTGAGAGTGCCCAGCACCAAGCCAGAGACAGTGCTAGAGGTAGATGGTACCCCGTTGAAATCTGGTCCTATCACTGAGCACACAGAAACGGTGGAGTTGGTTCTCGAGGGCACGCCACAGGACCATGTGGAGAACATAGCGCTGAATATAATCGAGGTCCCGCAATATGAGGTCATCCTGGGCATGCCCTGGTTGTGGCAGCATAACCCCACTATGGACTGGAGGCTTAAAACTGTCAGATTCAATTCCACCGAATGTTTGTCTAACTGCATGAAAAACCATACGTCACACATCTGTCCCTGGCACAGATGCATCAGGTAGCCACCGCGGTCGAGAAGGACATAGCTTTACCCTTAGAGTACGGACGGTATAGGGATGTGTTAAGTGAAGTGAAGGCAGAGAGCCTACCGCCCCACCGCGAATATGACTGTCGTATCGATCTCATAGAAGGCGCCGTCATTCCTTCTTGCAGGGATTACGCTTTATCAGAACCCGAAACCAAACATCTACGGGCGTATCTAGATCATTTCTGTTCCATTGGATTCATACGCCCTTCTCGTTCCCCAGCAGCTTCTCCCCTTTTCTTTATGGCTAAAGCCAACATTGAGTTGAGGACGTGTATTGATTACCGCCAACTGAATAAAAACACCGTGAGAAACCGATACCCTCTTCCGCTCATCCCGGTGTTGTTGGATCAGGTAAGGGAGGCCGCGATTTATATTCGGCTGGACTTGAGAGGGGCATATCACCTAGTTAGGATCCGCGACGGGGATGAGTGGAAGACAGCGTTCAAAACTCGTTTTGGGTTATATGAATACTTGGTCATGCCATTCGGGTTGTGTAACGCCCTGGCGGCGTTCCAGTATTTTCTCAATGGTGTGTTGAAGGAGTACGTGGACCGGTTTGTGATCGTTTACATCGATGACATTCTGGTCTATTCGGTCTCGTCCGCACAGCATGTGAGTCAAGTCATCCTGATCCTCAAAGCGCTACAAGACAACGGATTGTATTGTAAGCTCAGCAAGTGCGAGTTCAGCGTTACTGAGGTAGAATTCTTGGGTGTCATTCTGAATCCCCGGGGGTTTAGGATGGCAGAGAGGAAAGTGGAAGCAGTGCAGAATTGGCCGGTTCCGAAGTGTGTGAGAGAGGTGCAGTGTTTTTTGGGTTTCTCCAATTATTATAGGAGGTTTATCTCACATTTCTCACAGTTGGCCTCTCCAGTTACCAGATTGTTGAGGAAGGCGACCCCTTTTTTCTGGACATCTGAAGCCGTGGAGGCTGTTAAAAAAGGCCTTCTGTACCGCACCCATATTACGACATCTTCAATCAGATGTTCCGTTCGTGGTGGAAGCGGATGCCTCGGATGTGGCCATAGGGGCGGTGTTATCACAGAGAGATAAACAGTCAGGGCAACTACACCCAGTGGCTTTCCTTTCCAAAAAACTGAATGCGGCAGAAGTCAACTACACAGTGGCCGAAAAGGAACTCCTGGCCATAAAGAAAGCCTTCCAAGAGTGGAGGCATTATCTTTGGGGGGCTCAACATCCCATAACCGTCTACTCGGACCACCGAAACCTCCAGTACATGAAGACAGCTCGGCATCTGTCGCAACAACAAATGCGGTAGATGCTGTTTTTTGCGGAATATGAGTTTGTGATCACCTTCCGGCCAGTGTCAGACAACAAAAAGGCAGACTCATTGTCCAGACAAGGAGATACGGAGGTACCCCTCCAGGAAGAACAGAAAGCCATCATAGAACCTGAACGAGTACAATGTACAGTAACAGCGAAGCAATTCCTGGAGCAAGTCGCCAACAACCGATCTCTAGGCCAGTGGCAGACATGGGCAGGGCAGGATGTTCATCGAACACTCAAACATGGTATCCCTCTGTATGACAACAAACTGTATTTACCTACCCACGACCTCCGATTGAAGGCGTTCAACTGGTGTCATGACGCGGTCCTGGCAGGCCATCCGGGACAAAAGAAAACGGTACACCTGATGCAACGCCAGTTCTGGTGGGAAGGCATGGCTAAAGATGTGAAGATATGGGTGGGACAATGTGAAACATGTGCCTGAGCCAAGGGGGAACAAACCAAGAGCAAAGGAATGCTGATACCGCTGCCCACCCCATCTCAGCCATGGCAGACGATTAGCGTGGATTTTATACTGGGTCTACCAATGGATCAGGGATGCAACGCTATCTTGGTAGTCATCGACAGCCTGACACAGATGGGCCATTTCATCCCATGCAAAAATCTGCCTACTGCTAACCAGACCGCTCAACTGTTGTTGACCCATATAGTCCGTTTGCATGGGATTCCTAGGGTCATTATCTCAGACAGAGGTCCTCAATTTGTTGCTCGACTCTGGCACATGTAGTGCAAAGCACTACATGTGGAAGACGCTCTGTCAACCAGCTTCCATCCTCAGACTGATGGGCAAACCGAACGATTAAATCAGACTATAAAGAAATAGCTGAGATGCTATGCCGATGAAGCAGCGAGGTCGTGGGTATCTCTATTGTGGTTGGCTGAACTATCGTATAACAATGCGTGGCATTGTTCCATTGGAGAAACCCCTTTTCGGGCTAACACTGGTTTCCATGCAAACACCTTGCCCGTGATTGTTCCTAGCGAAGTGCAAAACCATCCGACGGTGTCAGCTTAAGTGAAGGCTCTCCTGAAAATCCACAGGCGAATCCAAGCCCATCTGGGACAGGCCAAGACGTCCTATAAGAAATGGGCAGATCGTCATCGTCAGGCGGGTCCAACATACCAGGTGGGTGACAGGGTTTGGCTTTCCACAACGAACATTTGTTTCCGTTATCGCAGCATATTCCACCCTCGGTATATAGGACCTTATACCGTTCTACGCAGGATAAATCCCGTGGCCTACAAGCTGAAGTTGCCCGCGTCCTTGAGAGTGCATCCCGTGTTCCACTGCAGTTTGCTGAAGCCCGCGCGAAGCGCGCGGCGCAGAGCAGCGCCACCTGTGATGGTGGATGGACAGATGGAGTACGAGGTGCGGCGCATCTTGGATTCCTAGTACCGCCACGGATGCCTGTGGTACTTGGTGTCGTGGAAGGGCTACCAGTCGGAGGATGATTCTTGGGAGCCGTGCTCAGGGGTCCATGCCCCCCGCGTGGTGCGTTTGTTTTATTCCCTGAATCCAGGGAAACCTGTTGCTAGGAGGTGCTTGGGAGGAGGGCTTACTGTCAGGAACTGACATATCGCACCTACCGTGTCCGCTAGAGCGCTGAACTACGCTTCCCAGAAGAACCTTCTGGGAGGGGCTAAGGACATATAATCACGTTCCGCGCAGGGAGCGTCGTACGTGATTCTGACCTGTCGGCTGCAGAGCGTCCGCTCTGGATCCTCTCCTTGTGTTTTCCCGGGGGATTTGGCGTTCTCAAGCCGAGACGCGAAGACAAACTACCCTTCGAGCGAGACGCGCTTGCCCTTCGTTCGCTGGTTTCCGCTAGCGGCTGCTGCGGAATCCTTCTCCTCCCACGTGTGCCGTGGACTCCGTCCGGAACTGTTGGAGTCTCGGGAGGGCCGGTAAGCTTCCTGACATCCGGTGTGGAGATCAGGAGAGAAAGACTGTTAGAGGGAGCCTTTTGTTTTGAGATTCGGTGGACTTCCTTTCGCCCAGAATAACAAACTGTAGGCCAGAACGGCTGGTTATGTCTTGGGATCATATACTTTGAGACTTGAGTATTCAGGAACGTTCCGGGCACAGTACAGTGCGGTGTTGTGGCCCAGTGACTAACCCTTCTTCTGCATACCGTGCGCCTTTGGTGTGGGGACACCACATTATTTTCTCTATTACTGGAGTTGGCCTTATTTCCATTGATTTATAGGGTTTGTGATGGGGGGTATCGCAGCTTCCCTATGGTGAGAGACGCATCTTGCTGTAGTAAGACTAAGAGAGGAAGGGCTCATCGCAAGAGAAGAGTTACACTGGGTACAGGAGCTGATTAGCGAGAATTGTATGAGTGTAGACAGGATTCCGCATAGTGTTAACCTTTTGCTTGTTTCGTTTCCGGTATCCCTTCCCCTGCTGTTCCTACCCTACCCTTTCCCTCGCTTGATTACCTCTATGCTCTGTGTGTGTTTGTCCAGTCAGAGTGTGGGGAAGTCAGGAGGTGGACCCCTCTAAGCATCTCCCTGATCCTGAGGAGCTCGGACATTCGTGACACATATTGTTCTCAGGCTTTTGCAAAAGACTTATAGTCTCCATTCACAACCAGACCAGAGAGTTGGTGCAGCCCCTTGGACGTGAACACTAGCCATGTGGTTCAGATCCCCCAATATGAAGGGAGGCATTGCACCATAGGGAGGCTTGAGCATCGATGGTAGGGGGTATCTTCAGTAGCCGGTGTGCCTTTCGTCAGGCCTGGAGTGTGGCCGCCAGGACAGGGTGGGATGCAAGCAGTCTGCAGATGGCCCCTGAATGGAACATGAACAGCCGTTGGTGAATGCCCAAAACGGCGGATTCGAGGCAGACCCAGTTGGAGGTGTCTAGAATAATGTGAAGGACGTATCGAAGAGGGGCCAGCTGAGGTTGGGAATGTAACACTAGAGGTTGGGCATGCAAAAGCCACTGTGATCAGTGGCAGCGCATAGTTTGTTAAATTTAATCCATGTTTTCCAGCCACCCCATTGAAAGGTTTTCTTAGTTTTCTCCAGAGCATCCATCAGGCGAGCCAGTGTGCAAAGGGGGGAGCATATGAAACATGTGGTTCATTCGGGGTACCACATTAATTTTTGGGACTTATTTGGTCTCCCAGATACAGAGGCCCAGTTGCGACCAGCGAGCCATGTCAGCCTCGATGTTCGCTTGTAGTGGCTCGTGGTTGCACTCCACCATGTTTCGGAGACCTGGGTTAACCACTATGCCAAGGTAGCAGATGGAGGAGGGGGACCAGTTGAAAGATAGGTCGGCCAGAACTGTTGGAAGCATTTATAATTTGAGAGGCAGGGCTTCAATCCTACTCCAGTAGATCTTGTATCCTACGAGAGAAGAGAGGTGTGAGATCAGAGCGATAAGAGCCTGCAAAGATGTGGGAGGGCGAGTGAACATGAGCAGGAAGTTGATAGCGTACACGGTTAATTTGTGCTCCCTGCTAGGGAGGGGGATGCTGTGAGTGTCGGGGGAGATGCCGAAAGCTATAGCCAGTGGTTCTAGGGCCAGGATGAAAAAGAGGGGGGACAAAGGGCAATACTGTCTAGTACCCCGACACGTGTCAAAGGGGGCAGAGGTGTGACCATTGCAGATGACAACGGCTGAGGAGCAATCGTACAGTCTCCAAATTCGAGGAAGAAACATAAGGCCTAGCCCACAGTGCCGCAGTACCCGGAAAAGGTAGTCATTCTCAACCCTATCAAAGGCCTTCTCGTCGTCAAGTGACACAGCTAGTGTCTCGTCCTCATCCGACTGAACCAACCAGAGAATGTGAGAAAGGAGCCAAAGGTGAGACGATGAGGTGCGGTGGGGGACAAACCCTTCCTAGCCCCTGAGGACCAGGGAAGTGATCACCTGTTTGAGTCTACTGGCCAATACTTTGGCAAACATCTTCATGTCCACATTCAACAGAGAGTTTGGACAATAGCTGGAGCAGGCAAGAAGCTCTGTGCCTGGTTTGGGGATAGGAGTGATAGCTGCTCTATAGCCTCCAAAAGAAGGAGATAAGGCATGGCCTCCTCTAAGTACATCTGACATAGCAGTATTGATTTTCTAGTATTCCAATGGGTAACCATCAGGCCCCAGGACCTTGCTGTAGGGCAATTCATTAATTGCATCTAAGATTTCTTCGGTGGTGAAGTCTGTTTATAAGGCCTGGCTCTTGTCGGTCGTAAGGTGGGGGACGGCGTTGTGGGACAGGAGGGCCTCAATCTTGGAAGAGGTACTGACGATGTTGGACTCCAAGATATTGAGATGGTGGCTAAGGAGTTGTGCATCTTCCCGACAAATGTCAGGATGATCGTGATGTATCCAAGCCAAGCCTTTTCCGCTCGCTCATAGTGGTGCTGCCCAAGGAGAAACACTGCTGTTTCAGCTCAGGAGGTGTACAGAACCTTGTTGTAATTTTTGGCCTGTAGCAGAGCATGCAGCATGGCCGGGTAGGAGGACTGAGAGTATTGGACCATGATAAATACCAGGGGTGACTCCAATTGCAGCTGTCTACATTAGACTTCAAGCTTTCTTTGGAAGGTAGCGTGCATAAGATCCCCCCGAACCATCGCTCCCCCCCCCCCGCCTACAGGGTATCTGGTGATGTTATGGACCTCTCATGTGAAATAAGGTAAGCCCGGAAATAAGAGCCCAATCTCTCTTTGTCGGTGGGGACTAGTAGTACCAGAGATTGAGATGCCAATTCAGGAGGTGGAGGTTGGCAAACGGCATCTAGATCAAGATGGAGGAATATGACATCATGGTCAGAGACTCCAGTGGAGACTACTGCTGCATCCACCAGGTGCCCGAATTCTGAGGAGATAAAAGTTTATCCTGGACCGGGTAGCATGCACCTGAGATGTGTAGGTGTAGTCTCTCTCAGCAGGATGACGCAATCTCCATGATTCAGTCAGGGAAAAATCGTTGATCAGGTCATGGAGGAGACCTAACTCCATAGTGATGTTTCAGCCCCCTTCCCCAGCAAAGCTTTGTTCTAGGATGCTGATGATTGCAAGCAATCTTGAATGACACCGGAGGATTCTCCCTCCTTTTTCAGCCCTCTGTTGCTCCTTGGATAGGTTTGTGCAACACAAATACCAGCACATACATTACATCTCTGTCGATGGGTTTAGCTGGACCGTCTGACCTCACCGATGTATATAATAATTAGATAAGATTAGTTTAATTAGATATAGTAAGTTTATTTTTTCTGTTTGTTTTAACCCAGCTACTTCAGCCACCATCACTGACACATGTTCCATTGTCATTGCTCTAGCTAATGGGTCTGTGCCTTCTGGACCAAAGGAGCCATGCTGAGTTACATTGTTGTATTGGTGCAGTGCAGAACATCTATTTGAATCATTGCACTCTCCTTGCCGAAGTCAATTTCTGCTTGGTAACCTTTGCTAACTGGTAGAGACCTCAAGTTCCTTTTCAGGAGCATGGATTGAGTTCTGCATCATCTTGCTTATTGAACATACCTTTTCTTGTCAAGCAAGTGTCTAGCATACATCCTGAACATGAAAAGCTAAGCAGGTGCTGACTGAAAGTACAAAGAAATATACGTACCTCAGGATACAAGGTGGCGCTGTCTAGCTCACTGTCATCTTCACAAATCTTTGCACTGGCCTTCTCTACCAAAGAGAGCAAGAAAAACACATTTACCTTCCAGCCTGTGTAAAAGCACTACAATTCAAAGGCACTGCCATGCATTATACGCCCCTTATTTTTTCTCATATGCAATTTTACAGTTCAAGGTGTGCCCAAAACGATAGAGCATTAGCAAAGAAAAACCCCCCTGGGAGACCGATTGTGTCGGGGATAGGTGGACCTTCAGAACGTTTAGCTGAATACGTGAATCTCTTTCTCTGTCCCCTGGTTCAGAATCTTCCCTCATACATAAGAGACACCAAACATATTTTGAGTACTTTGGCTGATCTCACATGGGAACCTGGCATGACTTTAGTGACTTTGGATGTTGTGTCGCTCTACACGAGCATCAAATTAGATCTAGGATTGAGCGCAGTACAACACCACCTACACAGGAGATCTGCAACACAGTGGCAGCACACAAACATGTTACTCGCCATGATGGCCCTTACACTTGAAAACAATGTCTTTCTGGTGGACAGACAATGGTACCGACCAAAAAGGGGTGTTGCCATGGGTTCGAAATTTTCACCCAGCTTCGCCAACCTCTTCATGGGGCGTTTGGAGGAAGAAGTGATCTGGGGCCGTAAGGTCAGACATTACAGCGATTCAATTATTTTATGGGGTCGCTACATAGACAACTGTTTTCTCATCTGGTCGGGTACACATGGTAAACTGGAACGGTTCCGTACCTACTTGAACTCCAACAACTATGACATCAGATTTACACATCAATACAGTGAGTCCCACATCACATTTCTGGACATTGAAATTTACGTCAGCAATAATACACTGCACACACGCCTTTTTCTCAAGGACACTGCCTATAATTAAATATTACATGCTAGTAGTGCTCACCCCTCCCACAAAATACAGGCTATCCCTTTTGGTAAATTTATGAGAGCTAAGAGGAATTGCAGTAATGAGGTTGAGTTTGAGAAGTGCCTATTGGCCATGAAGTCCAGGTTTCAAGACAGAGGATACACACAAAGGAACCTGGCTAGAGCAGAACGTAGGATCAGGAACACACGACGTGAGGTCACTCTTCACGACAGGGTGCCCTTAACAGGGAAAAGCGACACAGTGAGATTGATCACTAATTTCAATGACTATAGTATGACTTTATCCAAAAGTCTTCACAAACATTGAAGACTACTAACAGAGGATACCACACTCACTAAACATGTCCACACACAACCTCAAATCACATACAGGAGGGGGGGAACGCTCAGGACTACGCTTAGTCCCAGCTACCCTATTTCCCAGCCCAGTGGTGACTGGTTGACACGACGCACCCTGGGCTTCCATAAATGTGGGTCTTGTGGTGTGTGTAGGTGGGCATCCAACCATAAGAAGGAATTTTCAGGCCCTAATAAGACATATGTGATCAGATGCAATTTAAATTGCAACACTAAATTTACGGTCTATTTTTGGAGTGCGCTTCCGGATGCAAGTATGTTGGCAGCACTATCAGACCCCTAAAGGAGAGAATTATGGAACATACCCGGGCTGTAAAACAACGGGACCCCAGATACCCTATGGCTTTGCATGTATGGGAGTGCCCTTCACAGGGCCCGCATAAGCAATTTGTGTTATATGGAATAGATGTAACAGATCTGAGCCCTAGGCGTGGTAACCGGGAACTTAGACTCAGGCGTTCGTAGGCGTTTTGGATCATGCGCCTTAAAACTTAGGAACTAGGTCTGAACAGTGACCGCGAAATGCATTACTTTCTGGGGGACTGACTGTTTTTTAGAAGTTTTTGGATTTTGTTTTTCAAGAAGCCCCAATTCTCTTCAAGCTATTGATACAAAATTTACTTTGGAGATGACACCATTAATTGTGGGGGCAATACTGACTTGATCTGATTATGAAACAGAATACAACAGAACAACATTCTTGCACAAACCCCCTTTTCATCTTTCCTTTTCCTTGTGTCACCAAGAACATCACATCACATGATTGTAGATACAATTTATCTGTTTTTCTATGCGATATTGAATGCCAAGCATGAATTGCGTGTTTTATTTGGTACATAATGGTCTAAGCAATGGCAGTGGTGCCTATATGTATTTCGGATGACCTAGCACACTATGTTCAACTTTACGATTCACTGTCTAACTAATGGCAGTGGTGCCTGCATGTATTTCAGAAGAATTGGCACACTATTTTCAACTGTGCGATTCACTGTGCTTGAATTTTATTTTATTTTATTGTAATTTATTATTTTTCTACTTATGAAACTATGTGGACTCACATGCTATGTGTTACAAAAGACTAGAGTGTAGTATACTATGTGCCACAAATGACAGCAATGGGCTGTCTCATGCAACAGAACTCGACATAGGAGTTCGGCTTGAAATATATTGTGTCTTCTGATTTTTGACTTAAGATGTTCCCTGTCATATGCAATTGGCTTAGGAATATACGTGTATTAGCATCAGTGTCAATGCACGTTTTGTAATTGGGAATTTGCGTCATGTTTTATGGAATGACCGGGTGTCTTAATGTACCTGTTATAATTTCTGACTCTGGTTCCACACATCTTTATGAGTTTAAACAACCGTAACAAGAGGTTAATGCCATTATTTGAAATTCTTCCGGGACATCCCATCTTTTGCTTTCCCTGCCTGTAATCTAAATCTATCTAACTCTGATCACTACGACCATTGCCATTTGAATCTTCAGTTACCGTATATCACAAACCCCTCGCGGAGAAGCTTTTTTTTACTCCTAATATGTCGGCTTATGGTTACATTATGCAGTCTAGCACCCGCACTCGGGTGGATGTAAATATGAACATCCGGGTCGCTCATACAACCGTATCCAGTTGACAGAGATCCCGAGAATACACGGGACGCTGGGCGTACTCGCCACGGGTGAGTGTTAGCTTGTAGACTCTCCGTTATAGTTAGCGACCTGTTGTCTCACTGGCATAACTTAAGTAGACAATAAACTGTCTTTTCCTTATTCTGCCATCCGTTTATTTCCTGTCGGAACTTATAATGGAAACATCGCACCTGGCGAAAATCGTTTTTAGAGGCTCGGACCAGACACTCTCTGGATCTGAGGTAAGGAGAAACATGCTAGTGTAATGTTTTGTTTCATAAAACAATTTTTAGTCAACATGAGTTTCAGTGTTGGATTAATTTCTGGAGTTTCCTAATGTATAGACATTTGACAGGGATTACTTTCCCTTCAAACCCACAGATTTGGAACCACTTGGATTTTACAGAAATAACGACTGTTGCCTGACCAACAGGGTCGGAAATAGCACGGGTTTAGAGGTGAGCAGCATGGGCACCATTGGTTGTAGTCGTTTTTATTAGGCACGTATCTTTTTGAGGGACCCTTACATTTTGGAATACTAGTTTCTACCTGGAACGCGTAGGTCTAAGCACCCATCACAGTCGCAGAAGATACGCGTTTTTTAGCAGAGGGGCACGCTGTTCTAGTTGTTTCTTTATCAAACACTGCTCCAGTCTCAGTGGCACCCAGACAGTAAGATTTGGTTTTTCTTCGGAACACGTTTTCTTGGGCAAGCACATCACTCTGCTCTTCACCGGCACCTAAGTAATAATTAGTGTGTTTTCTTCTCTTCGGAATGTATTTTCTTGGACAAGCAGTCTATTCCGCTCTTCACAGGGTTTCACTACAATTATAGGCGTACTTGGCACATGTCAGTCAATTTGGCATCACGGTTTTCCTTCCTCCTTTTTACTCTCATTAATCTTTTTTACATCTTGCTTTTCCCCATGTTTCACCCTTTCACTTCATATCCCTAATGGGATCCATGTCTATTCCTTTAAAATGATATGGTTTTGAATTTGAGTACTGTTACCACTCAACTGGTAATTTTGATTGTCTCTTTGGGGTGTTTTTCTTTGCTAACACTATCGTTTTGGGCACACCTGGAACTATAACTCTTTATACAGGTGTGTGGTGTGGTGTTTTGTCTGTACAATCACTGTCATAACAGACAATTTTATGACATGATTTACTTTCCATGTTGTTCTCCAGCCCTGAAGAAGTCAAGGGTGTCACTACCCACTGACGAAACATGTGTTGGCTGGTTTTGCGTAGGAACACCGCATTAAAAATGAACCACACCGGCTAAGGACTACGTCTTCTTCATTTGTGAACTTCAAGAACAGTGTTTTACTACTATTTATACTCTATTGCGTGTGCAAAGGATTTGTTGTTATTTATCGTTTCGGACCACCTGGTCCTTGTTTGGGGGTTTAAGGGGCTGTTTTCCCCCACCTGTAGAATCGCATTTATTTGTTCTTAAACGAGTACTTATCATGCTATTTGATTTAGCACCGCTATAAACACCTGTGAGAATTAATAACACCCCTCCTTTTCAGCCTGATATCTTATGGTACAAGCTATTAACTGCTTTTGGTGTCCTTATATCCGCAGCACAGTTTCTGCTTGTCTTCTTTGTGTCTGCAATGAATGTGAAAGAGCAAGACACAAAGAATGTAAACAGTAAGAAGGGTGATGGTGTTACCATGCATTATAAGAAATATAATAACCTCTGCCATTCATTAACGGGATATTGCAAGCTATCTTGGAGTTCAATGACCTTATAAGGAAACTTGGCCAGGAGCCTCTTTTGTATGATCAAGGATCTCCTCTATGAATATCAACATTCTTATAATGTACAGAAGGGGATACTTTATTTCAACTTTAGATGCCTGTAATCATATAGGTTTCTCCAAGCATCACCCATAAGTCTATTGTAAATAGCCTTGAAGTCTATGAGACTTACATTTATAACACATAGTAAACAGTCAACCCCATGAGTTGGAGAAACTAATATGCAGATGTTCTCAGCAGCCAAAGGATATGTTTTAATTGATGATCCTATAAAGTAAAAACTAAAAGGTGACAGTAAGGCCTGTTGCCTTAGGCTTGGACAATATGTCTGTTGGAGAGGAGCCAGATTTGCGTGCGAATACTGAAGGTGTAAAGACGAAGTCACTTTTTCATGAAGTAGCCTTCTTTCATGAAGCCAAATTAAATTCTAGCAAAGCTCATAGTCCCATAAATAACAGCAAACAGAAATCCCCCTCAACGAACACACAAGGAAGTAACTTATAGGGCAGAAGAATAAAAGCAAGTCTGCCCCCTCTGCTTACTCCAGTTCACCAAATTTGCAGTGTGAACATCTAGCATGGCCTGTCGATGGTTTGTTCTTTTGATCATCGAATTTCCCATATCACTTGAGTGAAGCCTGGTATCATTGATTATGCATGAAAAAAAGAATCCACCCACCTAAAAAACTCAAAGATTGAATAACAATATGTCACAAAGCTATCCTAATCACTGTTCGCATACTGATGGCCCGCTGTACTTGGACATTTTGATATAATCCTCCCCGTGAACAACTACCTTACCCACTACTTGAATAAGGGCGAGCAGGCAAAATATCCTTGCGGAATAGCTGCTGGGAGAAATGGGTGTGTTTTGTTTTGTTTTTCTAAAAATAACCGAGCAAACGGTACAAATCGGTGGCAATGCGCCTCACTAGCACAACTGAGATCCCACATTTACTACAGTATTGCAGCTACTAAGCCAACTACTGTAGAGATTGATTCTGTTCTTACAGATACCGAAAGAAGACTCTACCCAAAACCATTGTACTTGATACTCCCTTGCAACAGGGTTTGTGAACAGAACTTTTAAATACCTGAAGCTTGAGCCCTCTCCATGGTTCATCAAATCTTGATGGGTGGACACCAACATGGGGTACTGAATTACATAGGAAGAGCACTGTCCCTGTTTGCATCTCAGACACCCTTAACTGGGTGCAGTCTTTGAAGCCAGGACAGTGCTCTTGCAAAACAGAGAAAAACATGTGCTATCCTCAGCAAAGTTGCAATCGCTGACATTTGTGCATGTCCTGGTGACAGCACATCAGTGAAAGATGGAGCATTTGGAAACCCCGCTCTGTTTTTCACTTCAAGCAGATGTGCATCATTTTTAGAAGGGGGAGGGATCTGCCTCACATGCGGGTGCAGTGTGTAACTGTACCTGCCTGCCGGAGGATGCCTTCTGGGGAGCTCACAGGAACCCTGTGCCTCCAGCCCAAAATGCTTCTTCGCAGGGCTGTGAGCTACCTCATACGAGGAGCATACTCATTGTGCCTCCACACAGTTTATTTTGTCTTGCATTCATGTCTGTAATATAGTGTGAGCAAAGAGGCGAAATCATATACTTGTTTGCAAGGGGCCTCTCCCAGGCAAATGCAGGATTGCATTGGGGATGCACAAACTCGCATTATGTGCTGCAGAGATCTTTATTATAGATACAAGTGACGCACAAGAGTCAGTAGCCTCTTCAATAATATCACAATGCCTGATGGGTGCAGAAAGCAGGTACAAACACCACCTGCACCCAATTACACTGTTTAATTTAGTCCCTGCTGTACAAAGATCTGTCTACCCCATGCAGATCCACCTTTTACAAACTATACAGATCAATTAATGAACTATTCACATTGCAAGAGAAGATTCAGTGTGAGTTTGTCTGTGAGTGTCTGTGTGTATATGTGCGTGTGGGTGTGTGCATGTGCATGTGTGCACACGCGTTTGCATGTGTGTGTGTAGGCATCCAGAGTTTAAACCAAGTAAAATAATGCACACTGGCTGCAGGAGGCAAGAGAAAATAATCTTGTTTTTTATGTAATAAAAGGCTACGTAGCTTAGGCTGGGAAAGTTGTTTTGATTAGTTGTAAAATATATTTAAAATGTACTTTATTGATGCAGAGGTTGTGGAGGTACAGATATGTATTTTGTTTTTACATCACGATAGTACCATACAACCCAACCCCAGTCAATCAAAGATGCTGCTGACTGAGAAGGGAAAATTGTTTAGCCTCCTGTAAATGTCCTTTCTGCTTATTACATATTTCACTTCAGTCCCATGCTTCGTTACTTCAGCAGAACCACTCATAGCGTCATCAGCCACAGATGCACATTTATCAATAAGTAAAGGTCACACAATTGTTTTGCCGCCCCACAAACAAAAATTATGAACCAGCTATGTTGATTTTCTCTCTCAAATGCCAAAATGCTCATGGGAAGTGACCCCTATATAAACTTAAAAACATGCAATTACAAACCCGTTTTATTCTTGTTTTTTAACACATACAGTAAATGTAGAGTCAGAACCACAACAGCGTAGTAACATGTTTTCACCAAAACGGTGGACCTGAAGCTCTTGTATGGGCTTGGATTGACCATGGTGGTGTTCTCCTTCACAGAGGTATCTTGTGCATTTGTTATCTATTTTTTCATGAACTTCCATATGTTAGAACCAGCTTTGGCTTTAGGCAGCCTTTTCCATGTCAATCATTTGTCACTCAAGTGGGGAGTAAAGGCTGTGTGAAAATATCACCAGTGATCTGGATTCTGCTGCCTTAGTGTTATAGGTACTATTAGACTCCGACTGGATAATCAAGTTACACCCTTTGCACACTTGAATCACCAAAGGTAGTGAGGCTGGGCAGTCAAGACTTACTCTTTTAAATGACTGAAGTATTTCAATTAAAATATTTTACAAGTAATTGCAGTTATCACTGTGAGTGATTCTTTGTATGCACTGTTGTCATCAGTGGATGTTGCTACAGAATGCTGATTTATGTAATTGTGTAGATGCAATGTTTTCATTTTTGTTTGGTATCATTCTTGTGCAGGTGTATATTGCCATGCGGTAAACTGCTCTTGTACTCCATTCACTGCAATATATTTAAAAAACAGATACGAACTGGGAAGCCCAGCCTTAGTTGTTATTCTGCCTGTAACTGGACATGCTATTTATAACTCTCACTGAGAGTCAGTAGCATGAGTATTGGATTCTAAATCCTGTTATTAATTGCTATGGGATAAGTACAGAGATAAACAAACGCGTTTCCACTGTTATGCTGTCTCAGGGAAGAGAGCGCCTCTCCAATGTTCCGACCTTGCCTCGAGAAACTCAGGCAACACGATGGAATACCACTTGGCAGTCTCGCGCCTCCATAGACCAAAGCAAACTGCCAGATTCCTTGTCAGCCTGGGTCTCTGTAGACACGCTCTGAACAGAGGAATTCCAAGCCCCTTTGATACGGTTTTCACAGAGACATGCAGTACAACGCCACTGTCTGCTCTGTGAAGCGCATAGGGCATGGCTTTGGGAGAGGAGAGGAAGGTATGGTACAAAGGGTGGTGGGGATGGGTGACAGGAGGTGAGGTATTACTTTTTAGGCTGCAGCCTACCAGACAGCGCAGTTGTCTGGTTTGCTAAACACATTTTGTCATTGGCTTGCGCAGAGGTGTTGTAGCAGCCCTATGATGAGACATGCCACACATTTTTGTGGGTGAGGGCAGTTTTTCTAACATGTGCGTCTTGTCGACTCACCCTCTTTGATTAGTGACAAAAGTTTTCTCGCCCCACTTCTCTGTGTGTGATAATTCATTTCCGAACAACATAAGAGCTGCTACCTCTAACAAAACATTTTAGAACCCTGCCCAAAACAGTATTTTCAGACAAGCCTACGATTAATCTGTATTGTCCTTCTGCTGCTAGTGCTCTCAGTGCCATGAAACCGTTCGGTGAACGCAAGCTTTAGAAGTTTCCCATAACATAGCATAACAATGATATTACTTACCTGAAAAAACAATGATCTTGACAACGATACTTCTGCATCAAGATATTTTTGTATCACGTTTTTTTTTCAATATTTCTGTCTCCTGATATTTAAAACTCAATAGTTTGCCCAAATACCATGTTTATTAGTGTTGAGGCTCGGCACAGAAAAAGATAGGTCTTTTTATGCACGGAGACGCTGCACTCTTAAAAATACTACTAGTGAACCCCTTTGTGAATAGCAAACAATCGTAAACTTACACATAAGTGTAAGTTTACCTTTTGTGAATCAGGGCGTAAATATATTGAAACAAGAGGAGATGGGTTGGCTATTTGCATCCTGATCAAAGTCTGAGGAACACGATACGTTTGATATCTTATGCAACTGGCACTATACCTTTTTAACAAGAGTGACTAAACTGCAGAAGAGAGTCAACAATAATGCCAGTTCTATATGCCCCTATCAATAAACTACTTCTCCAACATGGCATTATCTGGGATCGAAGCAATGTCAGGGAGGTGGGTGGGAACTCTGGTGGTATCTATCAATCAATCAAACAGTACTTATAAAGCACGGCGGATCCCCTGTGAGGGTATCCAGCACTGATAGCCCTACTGCTAGTGAGGGTGCAGTTGAACAGCCAAGTCTTGAGTCCTTGCCTGAAATCCAGCAGAAAGGATGAGGTCCGGAGGTAAAGGGGAAGGTCATTCCAGGACTTTGCAGCGAGGTAGGAAAAAGAGCGTCCTCCACTGTTGCGCCGGTGGATGCAGGAGGTGTGAGCGATGGAGAAGGAGGCTGAGCTCAGGTGTCTGGCGGGTTGGTGGAAGTTCAGGCGGTAATTGATGTATGCTAGTCCTTGGTTGTGTAGGGCTTTGTAGGTTTGGATCAGCATCTTGAATTGACATCTCTTCTGAATGGGGTGACAGGGAAGCTTCTTGAGGTGGGGGGAGGGCTTTAAGTGGGATCAAAAAACTGGGGGGGTCTCTCAAATGGGCGTGACTGATGTCATTAAGGGCATGGCTTAAAACATTTATGCAAAAAATATGTGCTCAGCATAATGTGCTGCCTGGCTGGTATTTTGCCTCTTCTGTCATTGTATCCAGATATATAATACAACACGTAACATTACACCTACAACAACCCAGGAATATTGGCTTTGTCAAAGGTTGTTAGTTGCATAAGATAAATATACTACATGCATACATACAACTATGACTTTGCTGTATATAATATTGAAAATGCTTTAGTTCTTGCCCAAGAGGTTGTGGCTTAATGGCTAGAGCTGCCAACTTTGGAGCTGGAGAAGCAGGTTTGAGTCTCATTGCCAGCTCAACATCCTGTGTTTCTGGAAAAATCACTTAATCGCTCATCCCTACCAAAAAAGAAATGAATATATCCTTGTTGATGCTCATGAAAAGCACTTCCATTTTGGCAAAATAGAACTGCAAAAAAAATAAAAGTTAAATAAAAAACAATGAACTGCAGCAGAGTTAAGATATTTTTCCCATTCTGAGAATAAGAGTGAAAATGGAGAGCCCAATAGGACCCGGCCCACTTAAAGCCCTGGGTGGGAGTAATGTGGATCCGCTTTGAGAAGTGAAGGAGGAGTCTCGTCACTGAATTCTGTATGGTCTGCAGTCTCTTCAGGAGGTGCAAGGTGGTTCCTATGTAAAGTGCATTGCCGTACTGCAGCCGGCTGGTGACTATTGCTTGAGTGGCGGTTCATTTGGTGATGATGGGGAGCCCTCTGAAGATCCAACAGAGCATGCGAAGAGTGAGGAAGGAGGCGAAGGAGAATGAGTTGATCTGGCTTTTTATGGTGAGTTTGCTGTCCAGTATGATGCCCAAGCTGTGGGCATGGTCTGTTGGAGTGGGTGAGGGTCCTAGTTCGGAAGGCCACGAGAGTCGTTCCACGGGAAGGTGCTGTTCCCGAAGATTAGCACTTCGGTGGTGTCTGTGTTGAGTTTTAATGTTGTTTTAGCCAGTTGTCTTTAATCCAGTCAGCAACGCTCTTCATGTACCTCCGAAAGTTGGTCAATGTGGTGGAGGGGTCTTCTGAAAGAGAGAAGATGAGCTGGGTGTCGTCAGCATAGAATATGATGTTTAGTACATGAGAACTGACGATGTTGGGCATGGGGGTCATGTAGGTGTTGAACAGTGTAAGGCTGAGGGGTGAGCCTTAGAAGACGCCGCCGATGATGTTCTTGGGTTGCAAGGTGAAAGGCGGTAGGCAAATTCTCTGGGTTCTTCTGGTGAGGAAGGAGGCAATCCATTTGAGGGCATCTCCTTGGATTCCAATGTAGTGAAGCCCCTTGATAAAGGTGTGGTTGGACACTGTGTCAAACGCTGCTGAGAGGTCGAGGAAGATCAGGGCCGCCGTTTCTCCCTGGTCCAGGAGGGTTCTGATGTCATCTGTGGCAGCGATCAGGGCGGTTTCGGTGCTGTGGTTGGTGCCGAATCCAGATTCAGAGGTGTCCAGAAGATTGTTGTTCTCCAGATGTTCTGTGAGTTGGTGATTGATGACCTTTTCAAGGATTTTGGCACGAAAAGGAAGCAAGAAGATTGGACTGTAGTTATTGAGTTCGCTGGGGTTGGAGGATGGTTTCTTGAAAAGGGTTTTGACTTCTGCATGTTTCCGTCCTTCTGGGAAGGTGGCCATGGTGACGGATGCGTTGAAGGTGGCGGTGAGCTTGTTGCTGATCATCTTGCTCCTGAGGTTGAAGATGTGGCAGGGACAAGTGTCCGTGGGTGCTCCTGAGTGGACAGAGTTCATAATGTCTGTGGTGTTTTGTCCAGTGAGCTGGTCCCAGGTCGTGAGCAGGTGGTAGGGTTTTTCATCTGTGGGAGCAGGGAGGCTGAGGATATCATTGGCAGTGGGTTGGTGTTTGGAGTTTTTGTAGATGGTGGAGGTCTTGTCATGGAAGAAGTCCACCAGGGTGTTGCAGAGTTCCTGAGAAGGGGTGATAATGTTTTCAGTGGTATGGTATTGTAGTATCTTGCCCAAAATATCATCTGACATACATAATGTGCCTTGAACATCGATGGCAAAAGATACTTCACAAAATCTATAGCTACTGGGCCAATAGTTTTGGAAATGATATTTACTCCATACTTTTTGTGTCAGACTAATATTTCTGCTGACAATATTCTGACAGACAACCAACCTTGTTATCTTATTTAAGCATGTATGACAGTGAACCCTAGGCGAGCTCTCAATCCATCCTTTTAATGAGCAATCAAAGAACAGAAATAGCTTCTATGTAGGCTAATGCCTCTATTTAATGGATTTGTGCCTTAGATGTGGACTTTGCTATGTTGGCAGTGAGAACTCCTAGCCTGCACCATCGTAACGCATTGGTCCACCTTGAAAATGATATGTGTTTTTAGGAACTTCAAAATGTATAGACATTTGGCATCTGGAATAAGTCCTCCTATGCAGGTTTGGAGGACACCATCTTTCTTGGATTTGTGGTATATAGACTGGTGTTTAACTCACAACTATTTTAAACAATTCCTGTTTTTAGAAGAACAGAAAGGTCTTCCACAGATAGATGGCCCTATCTCCAGGCAGTCTGTAGATTCTGCACTTGGCTACCAACAGAGTCAGCTGTTTCAACTTCTATGCATCTTTTGTCCCTTGCAGAAAAATAAAGGCCTGTGACATGACATCAGTGTTCCTGTATTCCAGGATATCTGCATGTCATGTTAAAATATGGCCCAGATTAAAGGCACCTATGGTACTACTGGGACTGTAGGATATACCCATACTCCACGTAGAATTAACACTTATCAGTTTGCGCTTTGCATTAGCCAGCATGTATATCTGGTGAGTGGCATTGGATAATTCAATTTTTGTGACAGGTGTCATTCCACATCACTCTTGCCTTTTCTTTAAATATTCTTTAAACTCTCTCCCTGCATCTAATTCATGTGAATGCTGATCACTGTGGTGCGGCCCCCAACCCAAGGGGGGCCCGCAACGGGCCCCCAAAACCAATCCCCGCCAGCCTTTTAAAGGCAGTTTACCTGCCACAGAAAAGCTGGCTGCGGCCAGCATCCTAATCTAGCAAACACCACCATTTTACTGATGCTGACCGCTTCGCCAGGCAGTCTGTGGTGGATCTGTGGAGGATCCGTGGCGGGCGGAGATTCCTCTTGCCATCGTAATGTGGTGGGGGAAAAATTGCTTTCCGATGGCGGAAGTCCCACCACCACACTGCTGACGGTGGTGGGACTTCCGCCCTCGTAATGACCCCCTAAGTTCTTTGGGGTACTTCTGTTGTAGCTATTGGTAAGCAATTATGCTAAACATTAACTCACCAGGAAAAGGGGGCATGAGAAAAAATGCATTTCAAAAGACTAACTGCAGCTACATTTGGGCCTGGCAGAGTAAAGGTTTGTGACTTAGTAGGAAGAAAGAGCCACCACTCACCTGCTCTGTCTTTTCTCCACTGGCTGAGATAGTTCCAGATACCAAAGTCCAGTTTCTGCAGAACTGGCTGTACTTTGCTGTATACTTTCTGCCCACATTCGTGGCACTTCAGCAGCGGACAGAAAAAGGCACACAATACTGAAACAAAAAGAGTTAAAAATTAAGTAAGAAAAACATTTACAAAGCACAAACTACGTGCTAGGCCACCTCTAAGTGCTAAAAGTAGAATGTAATTTCAAGGAGGTGAAGGATCTCAAAGTTAAAGTTTTAGTGAGGCATAATGTGAGAAGTTGGTCTTGTATATGATGTCCACTAATTAGTGTGGGTACCCTGTACCAGTCCAAACAACCCCTCTGGTGATTTACGAGGCCAACAAAGTGGTAGCTGTGGAGAGCAGGCTTCAGGCTTAGTATTGAAGGAATGTTAAGCAGTTTGTTTTACCAGAATGCAACCTTATAGTATTGGTTAAATGAAAGGAGAATCACACAGTAGTTATAAAACTATGTATTTATTAATATAACACACTCTAAATATGATAAAGTATCTGCTACATGCAGATAATCCCAAAGCACACAATAATGTAGCACAGAAACAATAGTAAATAGCATTAATACACAGTGGACTCCAGGGGGAGACCAAACCATATACTAAAATAGTGGTATAAGAACCACGACTTGAGCCAAATAAGTGTCTAGAGGATGTAAAATCGCTGGGACCACAAGTAACCACCCAAGCTGAGTAAGTAGGGACCGAGAAGAGGACAGGTGCAGTGTGGGATCACAAGCGAGTGCGCCGTACAATTCTGTGGGAGAATCGCGGTTGCAGTTTTAAAGTTTAAGGACCCTTTTAAGTGGACTTTGAAGTACCCCCGTTGAACTTAGGAGGTTGGAGAGCCACCCCACCCGTGGATACTCTAGTACCAGAGTCACCTATCCCAGGGCAGCCGGGTGCATAGGTCTGAAGTGGCGTTGGAAACCGCCGTTGATGTCTATGGAGGACTTTGAAGGAGAGCCACTGCTGGGAAGAAGAAAAGTGTCAGTTGGAACCCAAAGGTGGATTCGTGATGAAGAGTACCTGAAATCAAAGGGGACAGAGTCTGGGTCACTCAGGAGTGACCAAGGGCTCGGTAGACGAATGGTCACCGATTTCAGGTGCGTTGAGGGGGTTCTTTACTCTGCTGCCCCAGGGACCAGGAGATGTCGAGGATGACCAGGAGCTGCATACGAGCTGTCCAATGAAGGATATCGAGTGCTGAGGGGTCGATGTCCGACTGGAGCACCAACAAGCCTTGGCAACGGCAACCTACACAGAAGGTCAAGAAAGATAATGGTTCAGACCAGCAAGGTCCAGGAGACTCACTAAGCACAGGGGAGTCAGGGCAAGCTTGGAGCAACCAGGGAAGCTAAACAAAAGCAGTATTGACCCTCAAGAGGACGCACAGGCCGGAGGCACAGGAGTCGCGAGGGGACCTCGAGCAGTTTCACCAAGCAGTAGACCATGGAGCGAGGAGGCCGGAGTTCTTTGTAGAAATTAGTGCCAGAGGTCGGGGCTACTCAGAGCCCAGTGCACTTATCTTGGAAACGCCAACAAGCATATGCACTTACAAAAGTATGCGGTGCACAGGGGTAAGGGTATTGCAGCCTCCGCGAGGGATTCGGACCTCAAACTTGGTGAGAGGGCAGCTCGGACCTCAAGAGAGCCTTCAGAGTCCATAGGAGCTCAGGAACAGCAGACCGGTTGATTGTGATGTGGTGCCTGCGGTTGCGGGAGTGACTCCTTCACTCCAAGGGAGATCTCTTCAGTTGTCCTTGATGCTCCACAGGTCCTGCAAGGAGCCTGTATGGTGCATGGGCACAGACAATGCTTTGTACGGAGTGGGAGACGAAGTTGGGCCCTAACGAAGTCCAGCAAAGTTCAGAGTGTCCAGACGGTCGAAGTTCAGGGGTTTCTGGTTCAGAATCTTGTCCACATTAAATCTAGGGTCCTACAGCCAGGTAAGCCTTTTTGTACCCACGGGAGATGGTTGGACAGATTCAGGGGACCCTCCCAGGGTAGGGTCCGGACAGTGGGGAGGTTACTCCCATGTCCTTTGTCCAGTTTCTCACCAGAGCAGGAGCCAATGGCTCCCAGGACTGGTTTGAACTAGACTATGCACAGGGACACCAAATGTGCCCCTTATGCAGACTTTCAGTTGCTGACAAGCGCACTCACCGAGGTCTAATACACTAAATCCTGTCTGGGAGGTGGTCACACCTCCCTGTGACAGGATGCCTATTATTCTGCCTTCCCCTGCTCAGCAGCGTGTGGGCAGAAATGTGTCTCTGGTCAGCAGCAAGCATTTTGGGCTGCCCGGGACTAAAAGGCTTGTACCGGGAACACCAGGGACCTCACAAAGCTCGTTTCGGAGGGGTGGAATCATACCTCCCACACTGGTTTCCGGTGTGGGGGTATGATTCCACAATGTTTGACATCAAACACAATAGAGTTACTTTCAGCCGTTTTAGAGTTGATCATCAGGCGGTTGCATAATGCCACTCTATATGTCATAAATGGCTGCAGCACTAACAACACAGGAGAATGGACTCCATAGGCTGGTGTGTCCTGCTCATGTAGTGGCACCCTCTCACTATGAACCAAGCACCCTGCCTTCAGGATTGTCAAGGCCTGCTATAGGGGTGACTTATAGGTTTTAAGTGTAGTGACCCTTAGATATACTCTTCCTATATCTTTAGTAAGTGGTGCATGCACCAACATACACAGGCTGCATTGGCAGGCCTGTAGATCCATTTTGCATGGCCTCTCATGTGTGGCATAATACATGCTTCAACCCATGGGAGGCCTCAGGGGAACCTATGCCCTTGGTACATGGGTACCATATACTAGGGACTGACAAGGGTACCCCAGTATCCAATCTGGAGGGTACCTAAGTACATGACATAACAGTTTAGGGAGAAAGCAGATAGACTGGGTTCCTGATTAGCAGGATTCCAGTCAGACTAGTCAAAAACATTATAACATGATGCAAAAAGAGTGGGTAACCATAAGAAGCAGATCCTACTTTCCTACACATACAATAGCAGCGTTTATCTTTTTAAAAAAGTATTTTTATTAGCAAGTGCTCAGTCAGCAGTGCAGTATTGTAACAGCAACTTACCATATAATCAATCGTTTGGCCGAAGGGTACAATGTATATATATATATATATATCTACAGATGAATAACACAGTCCATCTTAATCCAGAAAGCCGGAACAATATCCACTTAAACCCACATTGTTCTCTCATAACTTGCATTCCAGTACGTCATCACCACCTCACAGTCTATAAGTCCCTATACTCCTGCCACTCCCCAAACTCTTTCCCACATGCGCAGCAACCCCCAACTGAGAAAGACTGTGCGCTCTGCTCACCAACACAAATCAAGGTCAGCCTTCCAATCAGTCACACTCGAGGAAGATACAGCCCCCCACCCGTATGCAATGCCGCGTTTAGCCACCGCCGAAGCCAGGGTCAGCGATATTTTTTTATATGGTGGCCAGACCTCCACCCCAAGATAAGAAGTAGGTGCCATTTAGTTTCTAGAGGGACCGCCTGTCCCACCACCTCGGCCATTATTTGTACTACTTCTGACCAGTAGCTCTGGATCAATTGACAATCCCACAGCTAGTTAAAAAGGTCCCCTCCTGTCCACATCCCCATTGACAGAGAGGTGCCAGTCCACCATATACAATGTAGCAGTGGCCTAGAGTAATATATCCTATGTAGGATCTTCAACTGGACTAACCAAAAGCGGGATCTTATAGTCACCTCCCTGGGACCCTGTACGGCCTCTGCCCAGTCATCGTCCTCCAACAAGCCCACCAGTCACCAGTGGGTCTAGAGAGTTATTCGCCAATTTTCTATAGATGATTAAAACTGAATTGTCCATCAGGGGTCTGTTAACAGGCAGTCCTCAAGTGGGGCTGCCGTGACCAACTGTTCCCCCTCACCGAGGTGGCCACGCAGCGCATGTCGTATTTGCAAGTATCGGTGCCATTCTGCGTCCCCCAAGTCGTATTCCTGCTTGAGAAATTAAAAGGAGACAAACGTCTGCACCCGCCACACATCACCCAACCGCTCCATGCCCATTAATTCCCATTTTGTGAAGCTCAATTGTCTCACCACCCCAAAAGGAGATTTCTGTCCCAAAGTGATGTCAGCCCTGTCAGCTTACCCGCTCAGCTTAAGTTTGGTGGCCTCTCTCCACACCCTAACCACCGTCTGCGTGTGGACAGGCATATTCTGCTCTATCTTTCTTCAATACTGGGGTGGGGTTAGCCTCTGTCACCATGGCTATTCTATCCACCGGATAAGCAGGTTCATCCCGATCCCCAAATACCCAATTATTTACTGACACCAAGTGGGCAGTCCAATAATTTTTTTTTTTTATTATCTGGCACTGCCAGTCCCCCCTCATAGACTCCGCTTTGCAGTTTGTTCAAAGCTATAAGGGAAGTGCCACCGTTCCATAACAAGTGTCTCAGTTCTGAATTTATCTTTTGGAAGAAATCTTGTGGGATTCGCAAAAGGCGTATTGTGGAGGATTTACAGGAGGCGCGGGAGAGTCATCATTTTAAATATGGACGCTCGACCCATCAGTGAGAGCGGGAGCGTCCGCCAGTGTTAGGCATCGCTGCGGAATCGCTCCAGCTGCCCATGAAGGTTCCTAGTGTAAAAAACCTGTGCCTACCCAGTCACATAGAATATCAGATACCTGAAACCATGAAATTCCACTGGATCCCTACATCTTGATGACAACCCGGGGCCCTCCCTCCCTCCCACCAACAGGAACAAGAGGGACTTCCCCTAGTTGATCCAATACGCAGAGTAATCCCCAAGAGTGTGAAAAATCTGTAGAATCCTGTCAATTGAAAACAGTGGCCTCGTGACATAGAGCAGGACATCGTCCACATAAATTGAAATTCTTTCGCCCCACTCTCTGCCCACTGGGATGCCCCATATCAAGGCGTCCAGACGCACCCGTGCCGCAAGAGGCTCGAGTATCAACGCAAAGAGCAATGGGGACAAAGGAGAGCCCTGCCTTGTACCCTTCTGGAGGGCAAAGACCCAGGACACCAAGTTATTGACATGGACCCACGCCAGCGGGTCCACATATAGAAGCCTGATCCGGCTGATACATTTAGGCCCAAATCCCAGCCACTGGAATCAAGCTATCCTGGCTGAAGAGGGGTGAAACCCCGAAACCGGTCCTAGGAAGCTTGTTTCCAGTCCAGGGAGGACCTGGCTTGGCAGTTCGGGCTGGACTGTTCCCATGAGGCACAGGGTCAAGACTGATTTGCATATGGCTGGGTTCAAACTGGAATGGCATGGTGAGCAAAAAAACAATGGATTTAGGCCCAGATCTCTGTACTGGGGTGAATGTATGACATTGTTCTGCATTCTGTCCATCAACTGTTGTTTTTGCATTTGACACCCCGAGTGAGACGGGTATGCTCAGACATGAGTCCAGTGCTCTCCATGCCACTGGAACAAAGATATCCTGGCTGAAGAGGGGTGAAACCCCGAAACTGGTCCTAGGATGCTTGTTTCCAGTCCAGGGAGGACCTGGCTTGGCAGTTCCGGCTG
Source organism: Triturus cristatus (assembly GCF_964204655.1). Classification (NCBI taxonomy): domain Eukaryota; kingdom Metazoa; phylum Chordata; class Amphibia; order Caudata; family Salamandridae; genus Triturus; species Triturus cristatus. The sequence goes on from NC_140588.1 coordinate 137,841,526, forward strand.
GACTGTTCCCATGAGGCACAGGGTCAAGATTGATTTGCATATGGCTGGGTTCAAACTGGAATGGCATGGTGAGCAAAAAAACGATGGATTTAGGCCAAGATCTCTGGACTGGGGTGAATGTATGACATTGTTCTGCATTCTGTCCATCAACTGTTGTTTTTGCATTTGTCACCCCGAGTGGGACGGGTATGCTCAGACGTGAGTCCCGTGCTCTCCATGCCACTGGATTCAAGATATCCTGGCTGAAGAGGGGTGAAACCCCGAAGCCGGTCTCAGGATGCTTGTTTCCAGTCCAGGGAGGACCTGGCTTGGCAGTTTGGGCTGGACTGTTCCCATGAGGCACAGGGTCAAGACTGATTTGCATATGGCTGGTTTCAAACTGGAATGGCATGGTGAGCAAAAAAACGATGGATTTAGGCCCAGATCTCTGTACTGGGGTGAATGTATGACATTGTTCTGCATTCTGTCCATCAACAGTTGTTTTTGCATTTGTCACCCGAGTTTGACGGGTATGCTCAGACGTGAGTGCCGTGCTCTCCATGCCACTGGAATCAAGCTATCCTGGCTGAAGAGGGGTGAAGCCCCGAAACCGGTACTAGGAGGCTTGTTTCCAGTCCAGGGAGGACCTGGCTTGGCAGTTCGGGCTGGACTGTTCCCATGAGGCACAGGGTCAAGACTGATTTGCATATGGCTGGGTTCAAACTGGAATGGCATGGTGAACAAAAAAACGATGGATTTAGGCCCAGATCTCTGTACTGGGGTGAATGTATGACATTGTTCTGAATTCTGTCCATCAACTGTTGTTTTTGCATTTGTCACCCCGAGTGGGACGGGTATGCTCAGACGTGAGTCCCGTGCTCTCCATGCCACTGGCATCAAGCTATCCTGGCTGAAGACGGGGTGAAACCCCAAAACCGGTCCTAGGATGCTTGTTTCCAGTCCAGGGAGGACCTGGCTTGGCAGTTCGGGCTGGACTGTTCCCATGAGGCACAGGGCCAAGACTGATGTGCATATGGCTGGGTTCAAACTGGAATGGCATGGTGAGCAAGAAAACGATGGATTTAGGCCCAGATCTCTGTACTGGGGTGAATGTATGACATTGTTCTGCATTCTGTCCATCAACTGTTGTTTTTGCATTTGTCACCCCGAGTGGGACGGGTATGCTCAGACGTGAGTCCCGTGCTCTCCATGCCACTGGAATCAAGCTATCCTGCCTGAAGAGGGGTGAAACCCCGAAACCGGTCCTACGATACTTGTTTACAGTCCAGGGAGGACCTGACTTGGCAGTTCGGGCTGAACTGTTCCCATGAGGCACAGGGTCAAGACTGATTTGCATATGGCTGGGTTCAAACTGGAATGGCATGTTAAGCAAGAAAACGATGGATTTAGGCCCAGATTTCTGTACTGGGGTGAATGTATGACATTGTTCTGCATTCTGTCCATCAACTGTTGTTTTTGCATTTGTCACCCTGAGTGGGACGGGTATGCTCAGACGTGAGTCCTGTGCTCTCCATGCCACTGGAATCAAGCTATCCTGGCTGAAGAGGGGTGAAACCCCGAAACCGGTCCTAGGATGCTTGTTTCTAGTCCAGGGAGGACCTGGCTTGGCAGTTCGGGTTGGACTGTTCCCATGAGGTACAGGGTCAAGACTGATTTGCATATGGCTGGGTTCAAACTGGAATGGCATGGTGAGCAAAAAAACAATGGATTTGGGCCCAGATCTCTGTACTGGGGTGAATGTATGACATTGTTCTGCATTCTATCCATCAACTGTTGTTTTTGCATTTGTCACCCGAGTGGGACGGGTATGCTCAGACGTGAGTCCCGTGCTCTCCGTGCCACTGGAATCAAGCTATCCTGGCTGAAGAGGGGTGAAACCCCGAAACCGGTCCTAGGATGCTTGTTTCCAGTCCAGGGAGGACCTGGCTTGGCAGTTCGGGCTGGACTGTTCCCATGAGGTACAGGGTCAAGACTGATTAGCATATGGCTGGGTTTAAACTGGAATGGCATGGTGAGCCAAAAAACGATGGATTTAGGCCCAGATCTCTGTACTGGGGTGAATGTATGACATTGTTCTGCATTCTGTCCATCAACTTGTTTTTGCATTTGTCACCCTGAGTGGGACGGGTATGCTCAGACGTGAGTCCCGTGCTCTCCATGCCACTGGAATCAAGCTATCCTGGCTGAAGAGGGGTGAAACCCCAAAACTGGTCCTAGGATGCTTGTTTCCAGTCCAGGGAAGACCTGGCTTGGCAGTTCGGGCTGGACTGTTCCCATGAGGCACAGGGTCAAGACTGATTTGCATATGGCTGGGTTCAAACTGGAATGGCATGGTGAGCAAAAAAACGATGGATTTAGGCCCAGATCTCTGTACAGGGGTGAATGTATGACATTGTTCTGCATTCTGTCCTTCAAATGTTGTTTTTCCAAATCCCAGACGTGCCAGCACAGCAAATAAATAGTTCTATTCTATGCTGTCAAATGCCTTTTTTCGTCCAGTGACCGAAGTGCTGCTGGCTCGGTAAAAGAAGCCTGTCACATGTAAGATCCTATATAGTCGTCTCAGGTTTAGACGCGTCCCTCTATGTAGCATAAATCCAGATTGGTTCGGATTAACAACCATAAGGCACTTATCTTGGTAGGCTATTATTGCCAAGTTCGTTTTGATTTCTCCAACTAGAGACAAAAGGGACAGAAATATCCCAAACCGGTGAACGAGTAGGTACCCTTAAGCTGACTGCCGAACTGCAAGTGAAACTGGTCTCCTGCCCTGTGTTTTAGCCTGGGCATCACCCTAATGTAATGTACTGACAGAGGTCTAGGCCTATACCTGACAATGCCGGGTGCAGGACCTCTCTTGTGATCAGGGGGGTACACCAAATGTGCTCTTGGTTTTGGCAGCGTACCATGTCTGTTGAATTTGTAGTATAACTAGCACTATTTTCTCTGTCATTGAACACACAGTCCACTGACCCTCCCTTAAGTAATGTTCCACTTTTTTTTTATAACCTAAAGCCTTTTGTTAACCTTCTGTGTGCATGTCAAGTGTGTGTGTGCGTGTGTGCCTGTGTGTGTGTGTGTGTGTGGGGGGGGGGGGGTAAATGTGTAGCACATGTACAGTGTAGGACTCTATGGGGTATATTCACAAGAACGTGTGCTAAACATCACCAAAAAATGCTAACGCAACTTTACACATCACAGCCTATCGCGGGAAAATAACCCCGTGTCAACGTGAAATTCACAACACGGTGGTACCATGTGATAGTCCGCTGAAAACGCGGCCAATGTCCGTGATACAACCACCGTGACGGAGATAAAAACACAAACCCCAACGCGTAAAAAGACGCGATGTGCCAAAACGCGATAAGAAAACAGTGACAACCACCGAGAGGCCAGCAATACCCACACGTAATGCGGGAAAAAGCACAAGAATAGCATACGGAAAATGCCACTAAAAAACTACATCAACTGCGGAGTACCACGGATGCACCCTGACCGACTGCAGAGGACAACATGAACCCCACAATCCCCAAGGAGGAACACCCAGTGGAGGGGCAATTAGAAGAGGAAGAGGAAGACGGGGTACAGTTGCCCGGAAAACCTGATCATCGCCACGGAAGAGCCAGAACACCACCACCAACTGTCCGTCACCTCCAACATGTCACTGGCAAAAAAGAGGCAAAGATGTCACACCACCTCGGACATAAGTATAAGTGCCCCTCGACATTGACAACATCCCAGTACAAACAGCAACACCTCCACAACAGAACACATGACACAACTGGTGCCGCAATGTGCACAACATGGCAAATCACATCTGCAGGAAACTGTACAAGTACAACCTGTAACCTGCAAATATGTTTTATTCACACATGCTGTGCTGTTGGACATTTTGTACTCTCCCATGATTGCCAGGGACGGCCACAATGTGACGTGCTCATGAGAAGAAATTGTCAATGATGGTGTTCCTACGGGCCATTCCTGCCGCAGCTGCAGTGGGATGTGGGCCACCTGCCCCATCGTCACCACCATCATCATCGTCCGGTACTTCTGGAACTGGGATCCATGGGGCATTGGTGCGTACACAGATGTTGTGCAATACACAACATGCAACGATCATCTTACACACGATGTCTGGGCTGTACAGGAGTTTTCCACCTGTGCTGTCCAGGCACCTGAAATGTGACTTCAACACGCCAAATGTTCGTTCAACGATGCCCCTGGTGCGTATGTGGGCCGCACTGTACTGCCTCTGGGCGGGTGTGTTCGAGTCTCGGAGGGGTGTCATCATCCAAGGGCAGAGTGCATATCCTTGATCACCTGTGACAGTGCAGGGAGAAATGAGTCAATACTTGGTTCAGCAGGATGTGAAGGCAGGCCCACTAATCCAGTGACGCATGTGCTGGCTGTGTGTGGGGTGAGTGTAAGCCAGCCCTCAGGGAGTAGCTTGTGCTGGCAACAACTCCAACAGTCATCAGGCACTGAGAAATGCAATATCAGAACAACAAAGGGGGATGACTTGAGTTGCACAGGGTTAGTGGCCCCGGATGCACAGCGGCCGACACGGGCCCACTGCCACAGGACGCTGACCTGCGGGAGATGGGGTAGGGTCATGAGGGCAGAGCAGGGTCTCATATGGGTCACAGGTGCCTTCCACGAAGTGTCTCGGGTGAGAATGGGAGGTCTACCCCCAGGGCATGATGCAGGGGGCACATGCCCGCTGTGTCCGGCAACATGGCGGATATGAATGACACAGACTCATGCCAGACACCAAGTCCGTAACTGCCAGTTGCTGATGACAACCCCCAGGCCACAGGCTCAGACACCAACGATGTTCCGCCGGAGGCTGACGGTCACTCACGGCGCACAGGGTTAGTGGCACCACGTGTCACCGGCTTGCATTGAGCAGGGTTAGTGGCACCACGTGTCGCCGGCTTGCGTTGAACAGGATAAGTGGCATCACGTGTCGCCAGCTTGCGTTGAACAGGGTTAGTGGCACCACGTGTCGCCGGCTTGCGTTGAACAGGGTTAGTGGCACCATGTGTCGCAGGCTTGCGATATGGAATTATGCCGCACTGATCAAAGGGAGTCTGGTGCTGTGGCTGCTGCCACGGACTTGGGGTCACTGCCATTCAGCACTCAGGACACAGTTCCACATGTGGGACCTACTGGGCCGAATGGGACGCCGGTGGAGTATGTCAATGAGAAAGGAGTAAGGTGGACCAGCATCGGGGGGCCAGCAATGGTCTGCGGAGGCTGCAGAGGTCGCGGGACTGGTGCTTGGAGCTTGCACCGGCACATGGTGGGCCCTCTTTGACACACAACGGTGTGGGCAGGTGAGCAGTGCGGCCTTGGAGCGCTGGGGCGAGCAGGCCTGGTCTGGGAATCAGCGTCCTGGGGTGCAGCAGGCACACAGGGTCGCAGGCCCCGCTGCTCAGGCATCAGCCTCGTGGCGAACTGCGAGGTGCCAGTGACGTTGGCCTTTCTGGGAGAGAACCACGCTCTGTGCCACGGGGTTTTGTCCACACCCCTGCACAGCCCTGGAGTACTCAGGGCCAACCCACTACGCTCACGCACACAGGGTGGGACGCAGCAAGTGACATTTCTGCTGTCTGACCCACGGCCTAGGGTGACATGGTTGCATCTACTGTTCACTACTCTCCAGTCACCAGGAGTTGTGGTCTGCATGGACATATCTGTGGTTTGCATTCCCATGTCTGTCCTGCACATCCACGCCTCACTTGTCTTTGTGTACATTCCCATTCACTGGTCACTTGCATCGTTCACACATGGCTGCATTCTGCGTCTCCACACGTTCAGCTGTTGTGTGGCTGTGGTGCCATGATATAGCTGTATTGTGTGCAGGGGTAGCCCAGGATCACCATGGAGTAGTGTTGTCGTGTCTGGTAGGTGGTCATGTTGATTGAAATGTTGTATGTGGTTTGGTCACATGTGCATTCCTACATTTGTGCATTGTGTGATGTGGCTTTGAGGTGTGTGGTGTGTTGATTTGGCACTTACCAACGAGCAGTCCAGTTCCATATGTGCCATCCTGGAAGCGCTGGTTGATGATGGACTGTCGGAAGATGTAGGAATCGTGCACACTGCTGGGGTAGTTTGCGACGACATTGGTGAACATTCCCTGGGGGTCCACTATTGCCTGCACATTGATGGATTGTGTGTGCTTTCTGTTACGGTAGTGGTGTACAGTATCCGCAGTTGGCACAAGTGGGACATGTGTGCAGTCTATTGCCCCCAACACTGCCGGGAATCCAGCTATGGCATAGAAGCCTTGCTTGGTCTCCTGCTGTTCCTGCGCAGTGTGGGGGAAGTGAAGGTACTGGGGTATGAAGCTGATGATGGCATCCAGGACAGGTGTGATGAACTTTGATAGGGCTGGCTGTGAGACCCCTCCGACTCTGGCAGTTGTTGGTTGGAAGGTACCAGAGGCCAACAGGTGCAACACAGCCAGCAGCTTTGTCTGCGGAGGGATGTTGGTTCTCCACTGTGTTGGGACCGTCAACCTGTGGGCGATGTGGGTCATGATGTGGATGATGGTTGACCTTTTGAGCCTGTAGTGGGCAATGACTTCCTCGGGTGTTAAGTCTGTGAGAGTGGTGTGTTTTCGGTAGGTCCGCTGTCTTACTCTGCGCTGCCTCTGTGGTGATCGGGGGGAGGGGCGGTGGGTGTTGTGGCCCTGTTGGGTCTCCGAGCTGCATGATGAGTAGCTCCATGGCATTGTTTGTTCTTCGGGTTTTGCTGTGTGCGGGGCTCCGTTGCCTACAGCAGGTAATCGTCCGGCTTTACACCTGCAGGAGGCAGGTGTTAAAATACCTGATGCTACCGTGGCTTATCGCATGGTTTTGACTCGCATCGCGGATCTGGCAGTTCGTTGTGAAAGTGGTGTTGTGGTTTTTTCATGTGCTCTTGCACAGGAACGCCTACTCTGCATCTCATTAGTGCTAGTTGTTGGTGTCCACAGTGGAGATACATTTTGGGGCAGTTATCACGGGAATACTGGCGTTGTCTGCAGTTTGCACCAGCTTGTGAATGGGGTGTTAAATCTATCTCCATTTTTGATGCGTTAAGGTGGAGATAAATCGGAGAGAAGTCTTTGTGAATATCCCCCTATGTGTTGTGTTAGTCTGAGTACTGAGGCCAGTGGGTTCCATTTTGGATACCTATTGTTTTGCCTGTCACAAGAAGGAGGGTGAGGATAACTTCTACAGACAGTGGAAGTGTAATGCATGCATTTGGTTTGCCGGAGGATAAATTCAAAGACACTGAAGCAAAGAGGATGGATACAAGTCTACATTTGAAAATTCCTTGAGGTACTTTTTTGCAAAGGACTGCTGATTAATTCTTCCCAAGCACTGCCATTTAGTAAATGGTAGGAGTGAGGGGTGGGAATGCAATTTCTGTTGTTCAAGGTGAGGAAGTTTCTAGGAAGGGCCAGGTATTTTGCCTGTCTCTGATTACAGCCTTGGCAAGTACTGCTTGGAATCAACCTCGTTCTACCGGTACTGAAGATTTAGACATTGGCGCCACATTCTCTGTTTGCAAAATCTGTATAAAAGTAGGATCTCAACCAACACACTTTGTTCCAGCTCCAATTTCTTCATGATGATAGAGTACTCAAAAGACTGCTGTGTGTGAATTATTCTCGGCTACTGGTAATTACTCTGAGCTGCATACCAGTCTATCGTTATTTTGCACACCATGCAACCTCAGTTTGAACCTTATCTTAGTTCGGACTAGACTGTTCCTATTGGAGGAGGGTCAAGACTGGTTTGCATTTAGCTTAGGTTGCATGGTGTTCAAAATAACAATGGACTGGGATGCGGCCCCAAGTAAGTAAGTAAATGGGCCACGCGGCTACTATTTGATTGCTAAAATACAGCAAACAATAGGGGTCTGTGCGCTGCTTAAGCCTCTCGGGTCCTGGTGCCCCTGCTCCTGATGCACCAACTGAAGCTATTCCCCTGCACAATTTTCTATTGTCTTTCTCTCATTATTTCACTTTTTAGGCCTCATTTACTGTTATTGGCTTCCCACCCCTGCCCTCTGTTATGGTTTTCATTTTCTGTTTTTATGAACAGACAGAACAAGCTCATAAATAATAATAATAGGTGTCAACACCACCCTCCCCTTAAGCTGTGAGAGCGAGGGGTTCACAACGACACTGTTGTGGGTACAGAGGTTGTAGTGGCTCTGGAGGTTTTGTCTGGAGTGCTCTTGGTCTCAAGGCTGTTCTGGCAGAAAAGGTTTCTGAGGAGGCATTTTGTCAGGAAAAACTTAAGGTAGTTCCTGCTACTCGAGACCCCTTTTATGATTTTCACAAGAGGAGTCCCTCCTCCTGGTTCAGGAGTGAACTGTAGAAAGTTACCCCTTCGTGAATCACTGAAAGTGAGGGGTAAAAACTTCAAACTTAATTCGAAGGCTCCTGAGTCATTTTGCAGTAATCCTAAAAAGTGACACTGTCTCAAGTAACTTATTTGCCGGCTGCTGGCTCACAGCAGGTAGGGCAGCTGGGAGGAGGTAAGAGTGAAGACTGAGGACCTTATATGTGGTGGCCTTTTAGCATAAGCATACTTTTGCACATTTTACAACTGGAAAGTGGGAGATTGTAAAAGTAAGAGGCGGAATGTATTTTCCCCAACGACATATTGACGCCGAGGGAATTTTGGGGGGCACACAGGTAAAATAAATCCATTTGTGGCTTAAATAATCGCGAGTCTCCTCACAGAATTCGGTCTGTTGGCATGTACACATAGCAACTGATGCAGTACTGGAGCCAAGACTCTAAAACGTTTTAATAACATACACTGGGGGGAAATATCTGTCACAGTTTAGTGAGGTGCAGTTTAGCTATAAAGAATGAGCATGGCAACAAACCCCCTTCCAGACCTACAAAGGACTACTGTCAGATAAAGCAATGATAAAAGCTGTCCACTAAAAAGAGTGTGGTATGTAACATGGTGTAGTTCTAACATGACGATATTTATTAACTTGTTTATTTTCTACTTGTTGCTTTAAGAACCAATGTTACTTACCTTGTTTCCATAGAAAAGTACTTCCGTGTTTTGGAGAATGGTTCTCTCCAAATGTGCTACGTCAGTTGTTGCTGGTCTTCAATGTGGAGGCTACTTTCTGGTCTGGACTCTTCTGTTTCTCTTGAACCTACTTGAATAAATCTTCAAAATATTCTATCCATTCTCGACTTTTTGCAACTTTTTGGAAATTAACAGACATTGAGTGGGGTCCACCATCAGATTTTTATATTTTACTCTACAGTAGCATGTGTACTGCCGGTCAACATCTGACAACATCAAAAGCTGCCCTTAAGTGTTTCAGAAGTAGCTGGAACGCACTTTTACATTGAAAAACAGGCATGGAAAAGGACTTTACCTGCATCTGCTACCACTCAGTGGCTTCATTGCCAGGCGAAATGGTGGGTCTGATGAGGTTAGCACTGTAGGACTAGGGAATCATAAAAGAAGGCAAGGCTTAGGCCTTTAAAACTTTGTGAGGCATATTTAAGGGGAGGCTGACAGCCAGGTGCGATCCCTGGTTACTCCGTTTGCATGTGCAATGGGTCAATTGGAGTTGCACATGCTCCTGCTGTGGCAGACTGTCCCTTTGACAAAGGACAGGACAGACACAGGGAACTTCGAAGGAGTTGACACCCATAGCCAGTGGCGGCTCGCAGAGGGAGTGCTGGCGATGCAGCGAGTGCAAGGTAAATAGTTTTATTTATTTATTTACTTACTTTACTGCTGAATGTCGTATGTTCGAGTCCACTACACCCCCATCCTGCCCCGCCTCACCGCCCACAGCACTCCTCTGTGAGCCGCCACTGCCCATAGCATAAATGTCAAAGGACCAGACACAAAATCACATCTGTGTCTGGAAATAGACTATAAACGTGGGAGCATGATTTCTGTGGAACGAAAATCAATTGCTGCAACCGGGACTAGGGATTAGGGTCTGCCAGTCTCCCTGCTGGGTGAGAGGCCAACACTCAGGAGGTGTAGACCACTTGCCCTTAACCTGGATCTCTGGATTAGCCTTCTTCCAGCCAGCCAAGACCAGCATACTTTGTGAGGAGGAGGAGGAGGAGGAGGAGGGAAGCGCCTGAAGGCAGTGAGGCCCAGCATGGATCCTGCCATGAGGATTCCAGTGAGCGTAGTGTGAGACATTCGGTCTGACAGTGCTGGCTATCCCCCACTCTCATAGCAAGTTGGCGACCCACATATGCCAGGTGGGGGCCACCATGAAGTTTAGGGCTGTTGCCGTTGCTGTTAAAAGTTGACAAGCTCCGTGTGCCAGGTGGGGGCTACTGTGAAGATGACAGCTGGTGCCCTTGAGGTGGAGTAAGCCAGCCAGTTGACCTGGACCATTTTGCCACGAGGATCCATTCCGAAGGATAAACCAAGAATGACATGACCTAGAAACCACTGACAGTGATAACACCTACTTAATGCTGAGGATGATGTGGAGGGGATGTCCAACACTGCTGCTGGTCATCCGGAGAAGATGCGTCATCCAGATGAGAATGAAACACGCCGCAGACCTCCAGCATCAAGTGGCTGCAGAACGAGAAGATGTGCCTTGGTCATCTCTGAACTTGCCAACTGCCCTGGGTCAGGTAAGACTATTCTCGGCTGTCAAGCATTCCTGTGACGTGCACCAACTTAGTACGTAACGCTACTCACATTGACTTTTAAGGCTAGAACAAGACTTTGTCGAGTGATGACTATCGTGGGCCACATCTAAATATTGCCTTCATTATGGAATGGGAAATATACATCACTGTTTAGAGTGGAAGGGAGAACTCGGGGACACTGCTCACGACGATGCCAGTGAGCTCATTCAAAAGACAGTGGATACAATTTAGTGTGTTATTGATATACATTGTGAGCTTTTATCACAAAAGCAAATATTTGAGTGGACAATCAGCTTATTGGAGTTACTATTTGTGATTTGCGTCTGCATCGATGTATGCCTTTCACCTATTTCCCTCCCAAGATGCCTTGGATTGCTCGACCCACACTACCACTGAGAATAAAGTGCTGAAGGGGTAATACCTGACCCAGCTGTGCAGGTCCATACTAGATAGGGCCCCAGGACAGCAGGAGTAAAAGGCCTTCACGCCCACGGATGGGCGAAGTAACCCCTGCCTACCTTGTGGCCCTCTGGAAGAGTCATACGTTTATATATAGTCAGGTGTGATGTCATACTAATCTAATCCATTCACTAAAAAGATTAGTTTGATCTCATCGTCACAATTTAGAGTCACAGCATGTGCACTCAGTCTTTCATCCTTTTGAGGTCAATCGAATGAGTATCACTCAGTTGGGATACAATAAACTCCGGTGATCTGTTAATAGTGCTCAGATATTCCCCTTGGAGGTGAATATACGCTTCACATATATTTCTTTTGTCAGTATTCATTAAGGGAGGTTTTCCGTAATAAATTAATGGCATTTCCCTTTGAGACCTCCCAGGGGATAGCTGGAGCACGGAACGAGCTACAGCTGAGTGACGGTTACTGCAGATTTGACAATGAGAATTTTGAAACTTTCTTGTGAGTGCTCTTCGGCTTCATTCTTACTTCACTGAAAGGTAAGTATTGATTCGCTGCATCAGCACCTGGCTCTAGCCCTCAGTTACACTCACTCTTTGTAACCTGGTTTTTAGTTCAAAGTGCCCTTGACCTGGTGAGACCACTTTAAATAACTCCAAAGGTCGAAAAGTCATCGACAACTAATCAATCAGACTTGCTTACCATTTGCTGTTCCTGGTTGTGAACTGTTACTTCCTGTTTCATCCAGCTTCATTGTGCAGACCATAGAAGTTTGTTTTGTTCTTTATAAACATTTGATGTTGCAAGTTCACGTTTTCCTTTTCTGTGTGATCACTGGGGACACCAAGCACTTTTTTGCAGCATTCTGCTTTTCATGATTATTTGTGTCTATCGATATGGTTTATCAAATTCATACAAAAAGGCTAGGCCACTGTTTTGTTGATACAAGCGTACATTATTTGTTTATAGTTTATATTTTTTGACAAATGAGCCCCGGCTAAACTAGTTTTTCATATTTATAATGAAACACGTGACACATTTTATCTTTAGGCACACCCAGAAGGTAAGATCAGTTTGCAATATTCCTTTCTCGTGAGATGGTACTGCCGTCCTCACTCCACAAAAAGTACTTTACGCAGTAATGACTGCACCTGATGCATATGCATTGAATTCAGTGGGATTTTTTATGATATCGGTTGATCTACCGTAACTGCATTACTTATTCCCGTGTAAGGAATTTTATACTGAAAGTAAAATATTTATTTCCTTTGATTGTAAAATGTAAATGTAAATTTGATATTTGGCACTACTCACCCGCAAGGGTCTCAAGGCACTTGTACGAATACCGCTGTGGAACCCATCCCTGGCTTTCCCAGTGAGGCGTCCACTCCTGGGCACCCCCAAGGTGGAGGCCAGGCATCTTTAGCGTTGTGGAGGCCATTGTGGAGATTAAGCAAGCTATTGCCCAGAGTTGCAGAGTGGGATTCCATGATTGGAATAGGCACCGAGGCAAGAATTATCAGGTCCGTGGAATTTTTGAGCCCAAGACCCGGCGAGGCGGGGAATTGAACCCTGGTCCCGGGCATTAGGGTCTGCCGCTCTAATCATTGAGCCACACTTCTCCACTAATCATTGAGCCACACTTCTCCACTGCGTACCGAATGGCAGGTGTAACGATAAAGGGCGTCTGCAGCTTATGTGGTTTAAACAATGAATTAACTATTTAAAAAAGACCTTCCTTGGGCCTTTTATTCGATACGCTGGATAAATACATTAAAAAAACGGCACTCTAGAAAGGTCGGGGAAGTGAAAAAATGTAAGAAACAATTGAGTCTGGAATTAACCTCACCTCCTTTTGTGTTTGTTTTCACAGGGACTGATAAAATGGTGTATGGGTAAACTATGATGCACAGTAAAACAATGGAAGGCATACTGATTTAACAAGCAAAGTATAGCGGCACAATATGTAAACTCATCATAACAAAGTGGTCCTCAGACTTACCTATACACTCATTTTCCAAGAAGGGTAACATTTTTAAAACATGCTGCATGTTATTGGGATTTTGCATCTCTCCCTACTGACCTCTAATCTCGAAGTGTATTTCAAAACAACTTTTCTTGACTGCATGGCTGCAGTCAGAGAAAATGTTGTGCTGTTGAACAGTCACAGAAAACAATTTTCAACATGGTTTTAGGATAAGAAGTACATATTCCAAGAACCCCATTTTTACATCCTTTGCATACAGGTGCATTCTAAACGGAACATAACAAGACCGAAAGGCGATCCCAGTGAATTGCTTTTTGTACATATATAGATTGGTTCATGGTTTTGATCAGAAAGAATCGTTGCTGTCCTGATTACTCAGTTGAAGAGTACATGGCCAACTCTGAAGAGGTGCATTGGCCTTTGGGCCTCGCTAAAATACATAGCCAGCCCTTATGCAACACGGAAAATAGAAAGTTATAAGCAGAAATGTAAAAAAGAACACAAAATATATGCATTGTTTGTGTCGAGCCAAGCTTCAATGTCTCTCTCTTCCAAGAAAACATGGCTCGTCATATTGAGAGAAGAAGGATATGCTGTACTGGGCTTCCCCAAGAGCCCTTTGTTTGGGATTTTGTTAGGCATCCATGTTTTCTGGCATAAATAAAAGAATGGCTTTGGAACTGCTAGCCACGTAGTTGCCTGACTAGTTGTTGCCTTTACACTGTGAGGGTGAGAGCCATGCATCTTATGATCACTCTCATCATTTAGCAGGTTGGTTGAACTTACATGCTTTTTAATAATGATCTGGTGGGTTGCTTTGAAGTAACTGTTGAATGTTTAATCGGTAAGGGGTTTATTAAAATGACACAAAAAGGGTTGTGTCAACACAAATGGCTAAGAACTTGCTACTCTATTCCATACATTCAGGCAGATCTCAAACAGCATCCCCATCAACATCAGAACAGCTCCTACCCTCCTGCAAGGAGCTCAAGGTCCATATTTTTAGAGAACACTGTACCCAACATCTTAGCAAACTAGGTATAACCTGCCTCCTGTACCCGATTATGGATCACGACTCCTGTCCTCAGTTCAGCACTCCATTGTTCTCCAGCTAGGTCTGCACTCTATAAATACCCTAAATACATTTATACATACACATATACTTCCATGCCTGCATACATTACCTAAATACACACCCAAGAGTGTAACACAAGCCCCTTTCAGGGTGCCCCATTTTAACCCGAGGCTATGAGTATCTTTGAGATATAGGAGTCTCAGGGGCCCCTCGCCACATTCTGTGAGAGGCTCCATCTTGTTTCATTACATCACTGGAATTAACATGTAATCCATTCGGATCTATTTCAGAGAGATTCGGTGCAGTTGATACTCACATATAAGGTAGGAGAGTACAACTCCAGGAATGTAGCTTCCCAAGATGGTGAAAAAAGTACAGAAGCTGCAGATGAGGAGGCAGAACTGAAAGGAAAAAACAGACAAGAGTAAATTTGCTGTATTGACTTTCAGGATCTATTCAAGGATCCTCCACGGGTTTATTTGTTTGATGAAAGGTAATAGCAAACAATCCCTAAGCAGGAACAACAGACCTGTGGCTGCATTAGTACCAAGACACAGTGAACACAAAAGACTAATGTACATCTGTAGTTATTCAATCTTTATTTCGATCTGTTAGGATCATAAAAGACAATTTACAGTAAATAGGCACTCATCCCGCCGTTAAAAAATACAAAATCTTATTATAATATATGGGTATATAAAATTAATACAATCATTATGGAATTCCATACATTAAAAATTTCAAATGATTTGCTAAAAAACGTTAAGATTCATATTAGTATAAAAATGCGTAAAATAAGTCTATAATACAATTTGCATTTCTAAACTAGAAAAATGACCTTGGAATCCGCAATCATGGGTGGCACGAAGATCAGGTACAGAGTTTGTCAAATGTACACCAATTTTATCCAGAAAGTGTGTTTGAAAAATAATAATACTAAAGGAAGACTCCACCTTATGTTGGAATGATAGCCATGTTCCGGTATGATATCAGCCTACCCAATTCTACTTCATTTAATTCCCTTTATAAACTTTGGTTTGGATAAGCTTAGATGGACATGACAACCTTTGTCGTGTTTCTTTCCCGGATTGTCCACGTCCAACTCAAAAATTTGGCAACACCTATTACACATGGTGCACTAATGTCGGTCAGCAGTATTCTCATTGCATTAGCACTGCTCCTAATGCCCATATTCTTACATAATGGGTGCAACCATTTTTTCCATGGAGCTTGGTATGCCGGGCAAACAAATAAAACATGCGAGTAGGTTTCCTCATATTCCAAACACAACTTACACATGCTGTCATTGTCACTATGCCATTGCGTGTGAATGCATTTACGGGTAGTGAGTCTACCCGAAATTGAAAATATAGACGTCTTTGCCCGTCAGTGATGTTGACTATGAGGTAATTATATTATTATTCACCACCATAGACCAATAGAGTCTTTTCATCTCTTTTTAGGGGGAAATTGTTGGCTCTCTGGCTCATCCCACAAATGTCGCAATCCCATACTAACCAGTGTAGTTTTTACATTTTACAGCCACTTAATCTTGCATGAAGTATCTAAAACCCATACATCTTTTAGAGCAGCTGCATACTGCGATAACTCTGGGGTAGTCCATAGTCTCTGCCAGTAAGCAATTGGGCGGAACTTAGCAACCTTGTCCAGTCTACTACAACCTAAGTCATAGAAGACTGGCTTTAGTGGAGTGCTCTGTGGTAGGCCAATAAAACTTCTCACAAATGTATTCTGTGCTAAGACTAATGGCTTTAAATCATTGAAACCCCAGAGTTCGGCGCCATATGTTACAGAGGCTATAACTTTTGTATTGTATATCTTAAGTAAGGGGTGCATGGGTTGGGTATGTGAGGTCTTATACTCCTTCAGCAGAACGCCAGCCAATTGACAATGCTTTAGGGCCATAGTATCTATCTGGGGATTCCAATTTAGTTTGTTCCCCAACGTAATCCCCAGATAATTAAATACATCAGTTTTCTCCAAAAGTTCACCATTTAGAGACACCCTACCCTTAATTGTTCTGTGTTTATGGAGGACCATAAATGTAGTTTTATCTGCATTTACCACCAACCCACGATCTTTACAAAACCCCTCAAACCTTATTAAGGCCCTCTGCAAACCACTCTGAGTCTTAGAAATTATTAAAGTATCGTCTGCAAACATAAGTATGGGAGTTTTAACACCTGCAAGGGACGGTGTGTCAGTCAGAAAAGCCGAAAAGTGATCTACAACCCCATTAATAAACAATAAAACTAAGGTTGGTGCCAAAACGCACCCTTGACGCACCCCTTTAGATACTTTGAATGGGTTTGTTTTATTACCCTGGGTACTCCAACGTACTTGGGCATAATTTCCAGCATGTAGGTATTCCACAACACATTGCAATTCTGCAGGCATACCCAAATCCTTGCAGACCCTCCAAAGTTTGCTTCGAGGAACCAAGTCGAAAACGGATTTTAAGTCCACAAAGGCTGCGTAAATGGTACCACCACCCAGCACAACAACCCGCCAATAAATCAGAACAAACAGAAAGACCTGATCTAGCGTGCTCACATTTGTAAGAAATCCTGCCTGTAATGAGGGTAGTATGTTCTTATCAACAATCTAATCTTGTATCCTATTTAGTACCATTCTATCCAAAAAATTTTGAATGGCATCAATGAGACTGATTGGTCTGTAATTACCTGGGCATCTGTAGTAAAAGAACATTTGCTTAGGCACAAAAGAGAGTGCGGCAGATTATAAATATACTGTAACCAAAAGATCCAGAAATCAGCTTCCCTCCCACAGAGACCCTTAACACAAGTGGGCTCAAATTAAAGGAGAAAGATGGCGTACCAGGTAGTGCTGGAGAGGGACAGTATTTTGATGCAGGTTCCCCCAGAGGTAGTGGAATGAGAGTTAGAGAGGGCATTTGAAAGAAAGAAGGGGCTAGACACTATCTGTTGTTATGATCATATTCACACTATACCCACAACACATCAACTGGCAACAATGGCTTTTGCAAAACCTGAGGTGCTCTTGTCTTTGGGGGTCTCTCACAAATCCTGCTATGACCTTGTCCTTCTTGCAACTACTAAGCCAACTTTGCATGGCTTTAAGCTCCACAGAAGCACTGCGCTATTTCTGGTCGGTCCTGTAACCTGCGTTATGACCAGCAGCTCAGAAGTGCACCACAGGGAAGGAAACCTTTTTTACAGCCCATAAATGGTTAGCCAGCATCTAGATTAGGAAACAAGAGCGTGCGATTGCTGGCAGAAATACTCTGTCACTATTCTGAGGTAGGGAATTATCGAAGAAAGTCAGCCCCAATCTAAAGATGTCAGTCTTAAACACAACACTGCAAGTTACTGACAAAGTGACATTGAAGAAGGCATACTAGAAATGTTCAAGACTAATGACCACGCAGAGACTCAAGCAAGGGTGACTGAGCATCATTTTGACTGTAGGATAACAAGGTAAAAAATAGAGAACAAAATATGAAAAAGTGGAAGACTGCAAGGGTAAGACAGAATAGAGAAAACAAGTGAGCCTGAAAGTCAGAGAAACATCTGGTGTGAACAATCAAACTTTTATGATGTCCTCTGCCCAGCCACGGGGCATGAATGCACATAATGTAGAAAATCAGTATTGGACATTCTGGAGGGCTATAGCCACTCATCAACTTCAAAAGGAGAAATTAAGTCTTGCCAACTTTCCCTAGCTATTATTACAAGAGTAGCTTGTAAAGCTCAGGCTGGCAGCAATTTGCTGTCTAGTCTACATATTGGATGTGGTGGGCAATGGAGGAGTAGGAGGCTACAAAGCTACAGAAAGTGGACAGGGGAAGGGAGTGCTACATGGGACGCGGGTTAAAAGGCACACAAGTGAGAAAGCAACACCTAGGGGGCCGATTAGGTTGGCAGAAGGCTCGCCACCGCCGGGCCGGAGGTGGTGGTCTTTCCGCCATCACACAGTGAATTACCCACTGCCCAAATAGGATGGTGGTGGGTACCGCGGCGGACGCAAAGTCCGTCCGCCACATCACCACCAAAGGGACGGATGGTGTAGGGTGCCTAAAATGGTGACGGTGCCTAGCAGGCATCGTCCACCAAATTAGGATGTTGTTAGGGAACGGCCTTTCCATGGCGGCTATGCCGCCATGGAAAGACTGGCTGGGAATGGGTTTGGGGGTCCGTTGTGGGCCCCCTTGTTTTGGTGGGAGGTGTTGCTGCACTGGGGGGGTACCCATGGTACCCCCTGCATTTCCCTGCACTGCGTGGCAGGCACCGCGTGGTGCCTGCCACGTTGTGCAGGGAAGTGCATAGCATCACATTTTAACATTGCGTACAGTGCTGCAGCCAGCAGCACCGTCCGCAATGTTAAATGCCCAGGATACGCCCGCCAGTATGGTGGGTGCATTCTAATTGCAGTGGTGGGACCGCCGCATGTCTGGCGGGCGGTCCCAAACACTGCAATGGTGGCGGGCGGACTCCGCTCCACCCACCATTGTAATGAGCTCCCAAGTGCGGTGGAGGCAGGGCGTTTGGCATGAGAGAAGCACAAAACAGCTTGCAATACATGGGAGACAGCAACACAAGCGGGCGCGGGTATTTGGCATGGAGAAACACACGAGGGAAAGGGCAGAAAAAATCATGGATTCTCATGAGCTGTGTAGGAAAGTAGTATCTGCTTCTTATGGTTACCACCACTTTTTGCTGATCTCACACTGTTTTTGGCCTAGTCTGACTGGTATCCTGCTATCCAGGACCCCAGTCTATCTACTTTCGCCTGTAAATTGTTATACATGTACTTTAGGTACACTCCAGATTGGATTCTGGGGTACCCTTGTCAGTCCCTAGTATATGATACACCATGTACCCATGGCATAGGTACCCCGGAGGCCTCACATGGGCTGAAGCATATATTATGACACCCCTGAGAGGCCATCCAAATTGACGCGACCAGCCTGCTACTGCAGACTGTGTAAGCTGGTGCTTGCACCACTTACTTAAGATATAGGTTCACTATATCTATTTAAATCACTACACTTAAATACCTATCAGTCAACCCTATGGCAGGTCTTAACAATCCTGAAGGCAGGGTGCTGGGTTTTACGTGAGAGGGTGCCACTGCATGAGCAGAGCCCCTCTGCAGCCTACGGAGACCATTCTCCGGGGTTGTCTGTGATGCAGCCAGACATATATGTTTAAGTGCATTATAATCTTGCGGTAAATGATAACTTTTAAACGACTGCTTAGAAACATGTCGTGTTTGGTGTCAAACACCTTGAAATCATACCTCCACGCCAGTAACTGGCATGGGAGGTATGATTCCACCCTCCTGTATACCCGGTACCAGCTTGCTCGACCTGGGCAGCAAAAAATGGACGCTGCCAGCCACAGACACGATTCTGCTCTCCTGCTGCTGAGCCAAGTTCGAGCAGAGGAAGGCATGACAATAGGCATCCTGTCACAGGGAGGTGTAACCACCTCCCATACAGGATTTAGTGTATTGGGGCTGGGTGGGTGCAGCCTTAGAGTGCCAGAAAGTCTGCATTGGGGGCACATTTGGTGTCCCTGTGCATAGTCCAGCTCAAACCAGTTCCAGGAGCCATTTGCTCCTGATCTGGGGCGAAACTGGACAAAGGACATGGGTGTAGCCACCCCTCTGTCCTGCCTCTCCCCTAGGAGGGTCTACAGAATCTTTCCAACCCCTTCCCATGGGTATAAAGTAGGTTACCTGGCTACAGGACTTTAGAGTTTACCTGGACAAGATTCTGCTAAAAAGAAACCAAGTACTTCGACTGCCTGCACAACTCTGGACGACTGAAGAATCTCCCTTGGAGTAAAGGAGTTACTCCCCTGCAAAAGCAGGCACCTAAACGCATCTGACCGGTTTGCTTCTCCCGAGCTCCTGAGGACTCTGAAGATTTCAGCAAAACAGGAGGTGTGTTCCCTGGTTGCTCCAGACGTGCCCTGACTCTCCATTGCTTGGAGAGCCCCCTGGATCTTGCTGGTCCACACCGTAACCTGTTTCCTCTGACCGCGTGGGTTGCAGTTGCCAAGGATTGTTGGTGCTCCAGCCAGACATCGACCCCTCAGCTCTCAACATCCTTCGTAGGACAGCTCACCTTCGGACTTTGGTCGTCCTCGAAGTCTCCTGGTCCCCGTGGCTGCAGAGTCAAGCAACCCTTCTTTGCACCTGAAACATCCGACATCGGTGGGCATTCGACTACGGAGCCCCTGGTCACCGGAAGTGACCCAGACTCTGTCCCCTCTGATTTCAGGTTCCTCTCATCTTGAATCCAGGCTTGGATACCACCGGACACTTTTCGCCTTCCTGGCAGCAGTACTTCTGTGCAGCTCTCCATTGAAAACGACAAAGGTTTCCGACACCACTTGACCCCTATGCATCCGGCTCCTCTGGGATAGGTAACACGGGTACCTCAGTACTCACTGGTGGGTTGGCCTTAGAACCTCCTAAGTTCCAAATGGTTTGTTCGAAGTCCTCTTAGAAGTGTCCTTAACTTGTAATTTTCCAACCGCGACTTTCCCATAGAGTTGTACGGACACACGTCTGTGTTTCCTCACTGCACCCGTCCTCCGTGGGCTCCCTGTGTCACTCCTCTGAGTGGTTCTTTGGGGTCCCAGCGATTCTACGTGCTTTAGGCCCTGTGTCTATTGAAGTTGTTGTTGTTATACAATTTTTTTTGTATATGGTTCGGTCTCCCCCTTGAGCCCGCTGTGTATTTTACTATTTGCGAATGTTCTATTTATCTAGTATTGTGTGCTTTATGCCCTAGTTTTGTGTAGAAACTAGTAGAGAGTGTTATATTAATAAATACATTTTTTTATATAGACACTGTGTTGTTCTCCTTTCATTTAATCATTTAGGAGGTGATATTCTGGTAAAACAAGCTGCTTTACATTCCTTCAAGATTAAGCCTGAAGGCTGCTCTCCATAGCTACCACTAGGATAGCTTTCAATAAGGTTATCTTTGACCTCAGACATCATAAGAGTCGTGTGGCCTGGTACAAGGTGCCCATTTTAACTAGTGGACAGCATATACCAACTCACCTTCTCACAAGCTGATTAAGCAAAAAGAAAAATGTAGTTCCCTAAAAGTGAGCAGTGGAAGGATAGAAGCCAGATAATCTAAGCGATAGCAATTAGACTATGCTCTAGGGGAGGGGCAAAAACAAGATGGACAAGCTCATGCAAGGAATTCCACAGAATAAAAAGAAAGCAAATGAAAGTGGCAATACAGCCAACCAATGGTAAGCAATGAGCGGGATGTAAGCCTTGATAACTTCTTGGTAAGCCAACAAAAGGTCTTTTGCAAAGACACAAAATGTACTGCCTGGTAAGCTCCAACTAAAAAGACAAAAAAAAATCACTGTTTCATGACATGATGATGGGTGGTTATGAAGCACACATCATTTATTGAGATCTGTGAAGCGCTCTACATAAGAGCTGGAACGTAAGGTTGGTTAGAGAAGATTGTGATCACTTCATGTTTTGCTACACTAAATTCATTTATTTAGTGAATGTTCACAGTCTCTTGGTGCTAATGAAATAGTTATTTCCAGGCTAAAACTGCGAAGTTAACAGGGAGAGAAAAACGCAAGACAACTTCAAGTAACATATATTAAAAATCAATTTCTTTGTTTCCTTCTTAGAGTGTAGGAGAATGAAAGAGCTCCCCCGTGTGGCTACTGACAGGAGGAATGCTCTGTGTCAATATTTGACTGTTCTTGATCACGCAATGTCTAGAAGCTTAAGACTTGCAGAGAGAAGGACTAGCGAGGGTGTATAGAGAGTAAACATGTTAGCAAGTAGGTTTGAGTGACTGTCATTTATCACTTTGTGTTCTACTATCAGGGCTTTAAAAGGTAATTATGGCTCAAATAGGAAGCCTGTGCTAACACCTCAGAAGAGGCATATGAGAAAGAGAAGGGTCTTTGTATCAGATGCATTCACAGTGTTTTGGACTAACTGTAAGCGGAAGATACATGGGTTGAATAGTACAAACTATATACCTTATTGGATAATACAAACACAGATATAAAAAATAAACCTACACAAAAAACACAGAAAAATATATATTTTCAAATAAGATATAAATACACTTTTAGGCTGAGCGGCCAGGGGTAGAGGGATTAAATTAGTAATTTGGGGATAAATGGAATGTCAAGTTGATCAAGTGACTAGCACTTTTAAGTTCAACAAAGTGAGCTTTCAGTGCTCATTTCACTTTAATTATGGTGTGAGAAGCTTATTTTATTATTTGGGCCAGCATTTCATATTAGTAAACCCTGCCACTGGAAAGATCAAGGACGTGATGTAGCAGAATAGAGCTTGAGTACATCTAGCATGTGCAGGACTTCAAATCATACGAAGAAAAGGTTGAAGAGCAATTACGGCAGAAAAGTCTTCAGAGCCTTGCTGTATGCAACTCTGAATACAGTGAAGAGTAATTTGTAGGAGTAGGTCTGATGTGGCCGTGCCTTCAGAGTTTTTTGCGCAGCTTTTTTTTGCCTGGTTGAACCATTTTTGGAGTTTCAGAATTAATTTCTAAGGAAAGCATGTGCAGGTGATGTTACATTAGTCAAGACGAGGCATGAAAAAGCTCTTTTCTACTACACCCGGAGTGGCTTTCGAGAAGTTGGAGAATATGTCAGACAAGAAAAAGTTCTGGATTGACAATTTTAATCATTGTATTAACTTTGTGAGAAAAAAAGAGAGGGAGTCAAAGTATATCCTCAGGCACCATACTCGTGATGACATAGTTTGACGGGTTTGAAGGACTGTGGCCAGTCGAATAGTAATGATTATGGTGCTGTTCCTCCCATTACCGGAATCTCATTTTCCGCTCTTTTCATAGTAAGGACACTCCATTTCAACAAATGGAAATTCATTCAAGAGGATATGCTCTTTGGTCTATTTTTCACAAGGATGTGGATTCAGTTTTGATACAACCAAAAAATCAGAGGAGGTAGAGGTTAAGGCTAGGTTTACCCTCCTTACTGTATATAGTTTCACAAAATTCGAGTATATCGAAATAAAAACTACCCTATGGGGGAACTCCTTTACGATAGCTTCCACCAAAGACATTAAAAAGAGAATCTCCCTTTTGGCCAGTTCCTCATGCTGAGGAGGAATGGCACTGAGACCAGAGACTTCAAAATAAAAGCCAAAAGGCTATCAGATAAACTACTAACAAGAAAATACCCAGCAGGTCTGGTATCAAAAGCAAAGAAAACAGCAGCCAATAACCACAGGGATGCCCTACTTGACACACATTCAAAACAGGACACGGAGAAAGATAGAAGACCTTTCTGCATCACGACCTTTAACAATGCCTCTGATCGTGTTACCAAGATAGTAAAAAAACACTGGCGCATTCTAAACAGCGGAAAACTCAACATCCCAAAACCTATGTTCTCCCACAAGAGGAGGAGGAATTTGAAAGACATTTTGGTGCATACCCACCCAAAATCAGTATCGAACAGAGATAGGAATCAATCAGTTTTGGGTACATCACCCACAGGCCATTTCCCATGCGGTAATTGGAGTGTGTGCCACCTTACCACCGTTACTATGAAAGTGTCATTCAATAACTCAATGAGCTGGGAACGACGTAAGCTAACGAATTGTAACACTACAGGCGTAGTATACATGATAACCTGCCCATGCAACCTACATTATGTAGGTATGACTACAAGAAAAGTAAGCAGCAGGATATGCAAACACCGCAGTAACATCAGGTGTCACCGAATTACCACAAAACTGTCCTCACATTTCATGGAACATAAACATACAACTAACGATCTGAAATGGGTGGTTTTAGAACACCTTAATCACATTGATAATTGGGAACATAGACTATTGGAAAAAGAACAGCGATGGGTGTATAAACTCCGCACAGACACAGAAGGATAAAATGACAATATCTCTTGGAGGCTCTTTGTTGACTAATCCATTAGGGGTAGCCTGTCTGGATCTCTCCAAACCCCGAAAACCATCTTATGTAAAGATATACCACACACCTAAATACCATCGGTGTAGTGGTATACCCTGCATTCTTCTTATTTTCGAGCACCTAATGATCTAGCCCTGTTAGGTTATATTCTCGGCCTAGGGACAAGTGTTACATCTATGACTCTGGTTACCAGAGGCTACACAGTGCACCAGAGGCGTCAAAGAAATGCCCTGGACATTATAAGCGGTGTCCATTGCCCGGCTGGTGCATGGAACATCAGCAGTCATCATGAGTAATGCACAGAAAGGACACTCCCAGGTTCAGGCCTACTGAATACGAATTAATACTTACAGGGGCCACTTACTAACAAACAAAAGAACTCCCTCCCCCTGTTGTCTCACCACGGTTGTGCCTATAATCAGTTTTAAACACAAAGTAAAAGATCGGTATACTAATAAGATGACCCCTCCATTGTCCGAATGGGGGTGACCATTTTGTTTGATAGTACACGGTCTAGTAGTTCAGCAGGATGACAAGGCACTTCCACGCAGACTGCTTCAAATAGCAACCTGCAAAAGCAACAATTGATGGACAGAATGCAGATCAATGTCATACATTCACCCCAGTACAAAGATCTGGGCCTAAATCCATCGTTTTTTTGCTCACCATGCCATTCCAGTTTGAACCCAGCCATATGCAAATCAGCCTTGACCCTGTGCCTCATGGGAACAGTCCAGCCCGAACTGCCAAGCCAGGTCCTCCCTGGACTGGAAACAAGCATCCTAGGACCGGTTTCGGGGTTTCACCCCTCTTCAGCCAGGATAGCTTGATTCCAGTGGCATGGAGAGCACGGGACTCACGTCTGAGCATACCCGTCCCACTCGGGGTGACAAATGCAAAAACAACAATTGATGGACAGAATGCAGATCAAAGTCATACATTCACCCCAGTACAGAGATCTGGGCCTAAATCCATCGTTTTTTTGCTCACCATGCCATTCCAGTTTGAACCCAGCCATATGCAAATCAGCCTTGACCCTGTGCCTCATGGGAACAGTCCAGCCCGAACTGCCAAGCCAGGTCCTCCCTGGACTGGAAACAAGCCTCCTAGGACCGGTTTCGGGATTTCAAATAGCAACCTGGCACACACACGCATTAGTATGCGGTCTCCAGGGACAGAAGGAGGTAACGAACCAAGAGGCGTGCTTTGATGAAGTAAGTACAAAGAGAAGGGGGCCTTGCTGTACTCCGGTGAGGAATTGCCACCCTCCAGTTTTTCGCTTTTTATCTTTAGAACAAAACGGCTAAATAAGTGTCTTATCTCCATTTCTAGGTTGTGACTACAAGCCCCTCTACGCCTGTTGTTGACCATGAGGCAGAAGTACGTGTCATCGTACGCTACATGTATTTTACATGTTGTTTGTCACGTGGTGTCTTTTCTCACTAGTTTTTATTAAGAGTGTTTTTACTGGCATTGAGTGTAACACATTCACTTCACACTAGATGAGCACACAACATAAACACTAAGTGCACCAACTATGTAAGGCTGCTTTGATCTAGGTAAGGAGCTGCATGTATTTACAAGCCTATATGGCCTGCCGGCTTGTCCGGTGGGCAGCAGTTGTTTTTATTGTATCTCTTTGCTTCTTCTTTTACTGATACAGAGTATCATTAAGTAACCTATGTATTTTGTGTATTCACATTAGGTGTGCACTTCACTGTATCCTCATTATAGGATTTATTAGGAGTGGTACGCACGGGGCTGAACCCTGTGTAGTCTTGATGAAGAGCTTGAGGGGACAGCTTGAAACATGTTGACACAGATGCAATACTTGGGGAACCAAACTCATTAAGGTCTGGTTTCTCTCTGGTATTAACCCCTGATTTTAACCATACCAGCTAGGGGCGGGAATAAAATAGTAGCTCACTAGTTAGGTATTTTTAAGACTTATCTTCCTTCCACTCCACATCACTGCACCTTACATAGTCCATAACTGAGTGCTCCTATGTAGTTAGCAAGTTGCAGCACGCCTCAATCCATAGAGGATTGAGAGGAACCCCAATGATGAAGCATGCCACCTAGGGGAAACTCTGGTGGGTGAGGGGTCTCTCGAAAAAGAGTCTTTTTTCTAGTAAGGTGATTGCAACGAAATTTCGTTGAATCTTAGTTCCCCCATAGGTTATTTTTTTTCGATATACTCGGATTTTGTGAAACGATTTAGTTTTGATGGCATCGGAGTACAATGTGAAATTCAACTGGCTGAGTCGCAACAGAGGTAAGAGTTCTGAGGGCCACTTTGTAGGTGTTGAGAATTGATGGGAGGCATGATGCTCTCCACTTACACAGTTGGGGCACATTTGAGATTCAAGTACTTGGATGCATGGCGTGATCCATGGCTAAAACTCCTGGGTGAAAAGGGGTGCAAGGATTACTGGAATTTGACAGCTATTGAGGATACGCTGGTTAGGGTGTCCAGGGATATGTTGGCTAGGGGTACGTCAGATTGTGGTGTACTTGGTGCAGATAGTGTGAGATCCCTTTTCTGATGAATGAAAGGGATGAAATGTTGATAGCCATGGAACTGAATGATCAGAAGCATGGTGTTTGATGGAGAGGTGAATTTGTAAGTGGAAAATAAATTAAGATTAGTTCAAGTTGGTTTACCATGTGAGTGAGTGATAGACAGCCACATTACGAAACCTGAATGAAGCAGTAATAGTGTTATGCTCAGTTGAGGATGGGGATGGAAGGTTGCTGACAGCTAAAATTTGAGAGCTTTAAGAGGACGCCAAAGCCCCACAAACTTGCATGAGGATTTAAAGTCAGTGGAGGTCTATATGGAAAACAGAATGGTCTGGCAGGCTGCTTTGGTACAGTGCAGGCCTCTTTAAAAAGCTGTGTTAGCATCCCCAAAATTGAAAATATGATTTGATTGAAAGTGACCTGCAAAGAATTATTCTGTTTGCTCCCAAATTATAGTTAGTAATTCTGGATCCTTCCTCAGATGTCTCGCGAATGTCCAATGTTTAATGCTCTTACTAGGGCCAGACTCCAGAATTGATAGATTGACAAATGTGCCTGGGATTAATTAATACATTTACCAATTTATTAGTCAGTAGTTTGGGGATTACAAACAAATCTATCAGACTACAAGAATAATAATGATGGGAATCAAAGTAGATTTATGTCAGAAACAAATGGCGATAAAACCTGTACAATTTACACATAAAGCAATCCATTGTGTTACAGTAAGAAGGTTCATCCCCACAAGGACATTTTATTGCCAAAGTGGATCACATTAAACCAATCTGAAAATTCAAATACCAAATTCGATCATATAAAACCAGCATAGGAAGGCCCAATATCTAACCAAGGTGACTGTATTGAAGCTTCATTGAAAAAGTAACATTGGGTGAGCCCCACAGCTCAGCAGCTTAGATGACTTCGGTCTCTGTGTTTGCCTGGTAAGCTACAAGAGGTTTGAGTAATGCGCCACCTCCAGATATAAAGTAGTACTCCAACAGAATATGAAAACACTGGCAATAATTAAATTGGTTTCCTATATCTGTGAAGTCCAGTTCCATTGTTTTTTAAACATGATTTCCGAGTTCCAAGTAATCAAAGGTAACTACTACCTCTATTTCAGTGCTTAAAAGGGTTTCTCTCAGACCATTCGCTGCTGGTGCTCAGCTATGATGGTGATTGCCAACAAGGAGGAACACAGAACTGGTGGCTGAATCCAGAGGCCCTCGCAGACACTGTGGTCTGGTCAGAAATCAGAGTCAGCTAAGATGGATATCTAGAGACCAATTTAGAACCTACAGGTGCCCATGCAATGGAAAGGAAGGCAGTGGTTAGGGGAGAATGCATGTCGAAAATATAAGATATGAAGCAGCGTCTACAAAACACCCTAACGCATCACGAGACTAGGTCAACACCGTTCCTGACATGCAAAGCTACTGATGTTGGCCAGGCTCGAGCCAGACTAGAACTCAACTGAGCTATAGCAGGCACTTGAAAAGCACTGGTAAACATATCCGGTGGGATTATAGGCAAATGTTACACCTGGAAGGGGACACATCAGGAAGACTCCAAGCCCGGCTCCTCAAAATAGAATCTCCTCTCTCGATACTGACCTTGAACAAGCCGAATAGGACCACAGCAGTAAATCAGATTCTAGCATTAACGATACCTTGTCGTCATAGCTGGTCCGCCTCTATGAAAGCCTGGGGCTGCCGGAACTATCGCAGATCAAGGCATTACTGGAACTACTGGAAAACCTTAGGTTCCCACAGCTGTTAGGGGAAGATACGCACTAGAGTTGGAAATCACTAAAGAGGTGGTAATTGCTTATATTTGCGCTCTGTTCACAGGAAATGGACCCTGAGGGGACTGATTCCCCTCAGAGTTTTATCAAGCATAAACCAACATTGTAGTAAACATGTTACTAGGAGTGTAAAATGGATAGAGCGCATGGAGGGTTAGGTCTACCGCACCAGGAACTTTATTATATTGCTGCACATATACAGCACATGGCAAAATGGTGCAGGAAGGGTCTAAAATGTGAAAAACAAACTCCAGACAGAGGTGGTTCCAGAAGGAGCCTTGCCGGTTTACCTAATGAGACAGGCATCTTAACTCCCAGGCACCCCATGGGTAGTCTATCATGTGGCCACTGCATGGAAAGTGGTGATCAAAAAAAGGTGAAGCGCCCACACTTCAGCAGATCCCTGCCAATTAAATGGCTACACCCATTCCATCACATACGGGATAACATGTCATTAGCAACGTGGAGAGAGAGAGGGGTACATCACACTGGGTGATATATACCCAGGTGATAAGTTTATAACCTTTGAAGAGGCTCATAAGACCTTTGGTATTGGAACTGGGCAGTTCTTGTAATTTGCTAAATTGGCGTGCTCAGCCAGGGAGGCTTAGACTGACGTCCCGACCATGCCGGAATACTCCATTACTATGGAAGTGCTCCTAGAGCGTGGAGGAGGGAGGAGACTTGTCTTGCATCTTAGAAGGATGTCAGACCTTCAGTTACAATAAAAGCCACATAGGCTTTAGACATAGCTCACTTCCTGGCAGCCCCTTCTGTCATACTGTGTTATTGGTGCCTCACTGCCCATGGGCGATGCCCCATTTGGCACAGGGATGATCACGGCTCACTTCATGGCAGCCCGTCCTGGCATAAGGGAGCCGACAAATATTTCCTGCACACAGACAACGACTGGATCGATGTATCATCTGTCACCACACAACTCGCTTAGGGAAGCACAGGATTTTCCACTGGACACCACACTTTCCAGTGCTCACCTCTTCCTCACAGGGCACACTGGTCTTGGCAAGCAGGCAGACACTGATGCCCCAGGACTGTTCCCATGAGGCACAGGGTCAGACTGATTTGCATATGGCCATGTCATGCCAAGAGTGGGCTAAAGAACGGTGATGGATTAAACCCAGACCTCTTGACTGGGTGTGAGTGTTTGATTGGTTCTGATGCTCCGTCCATCACCACCCCCTTTTGTACCGCTCCCCTCGGAGTTTTATCAAGCATAAACCAACATTGTGGTAAACATGTTACTAGGAGTGAACTTGGAGGCAAAGCAGAGAAATGTATTACTGAGTAACATATGAGAGGCTATTATTGTAATGGTACCCAAACCTGATAAAAATCTGGTGAAGCCCCTGGTTCGTACCAGCCGTTATCTATGCTAAATGTAGATACAATAGTTCTCTCTGAGATATATAGCAAATAAATTGTTGCCCACGGGCCTTCAAGAAGATTTCACCCTAATGGAGCTTGCCTTTTAAAAGCCATTTGAATCCCTTGGTTGGAAGTACATGTTTAAAGTCCTTAGTGATATGGGATTTGGGAGGAATTGTCTGAGATGGGTGGGGCTCCTACATAAGAACGGAGTCACCAGAGTTTGTTCGGGTGGTAGGACATCTGGCAGCTGGAGAGTGGAGAGGGGGACCAGGCATGGGTGTCCACTTTCGCCTCTGTTATTCAGAATATCGATGGAACTGTTGGCGATATGGCTATAACCGGAAATGCAGTCATGGGGAATACAGGTGGGCAATGCGGTACTTGTGGTCTCTCTTTATGCGGATGACACCCTGGTATACTCGGCTTGATTTCAAGAATCTGTCCTCATTCTTATGTGGGAGCTGGATGAATCTGCAGAAGTCTTGGGGTTATATGTTAATTAACAAAAGACAATATTGTACCCCCTAGCAGTCCTGAGAGAAATGTCACAGTTGGATCTTCCTGTCCTGAGCTCACAAAGGGAACGGACCGTGTTCGGTACCTGGGAATAAAGATGACCCCCACTGCTGCATCTCATCATGCACATAACCTGGGTATGAACTTGAAGGGGCTTAGAACCTCTAAAAACCTTAGGAATTGTCATCTACTATCAATCATTAGTAGAGTAGCACGGGGGAAAATAGTGGTGCTACCCAACTGTCTGTACATATTGCAGAATACCATGTGCCTTGTCTTGAAGTCTATTTTCTGGGAAATTGATAATTTGTTAGTCCTAGTGGTATGGGCGGGAAAAAAAACAGGGCGCGCAGTTGAAAATGGATAGAGCGCAGGGAGGGTTAGGTGTACCGCACCAGGAACTTTATTATATTGCTGCACATATACAGCACATGGCAAAATGGTGCAGGGAGGGTCTAAAATGTGAAAAACAAACTCCAGAGAGAGGTTTTTCCAGAAGGAGCCTTGCCAGTCTACCTAATGAGACAGGCACCTTAACTCCTAGCCACCCCATGGGTAGTCTATCATGTGGCCACTGCATGGAAAGTGGTGATCAAAAAAAGGTGAAGCGCCCACACTTCAGCAGATCCCTGCCAATTTAAATGGCTACACCCATTCCATCACATATGGGAGAACATGTCATTAGCAACGTGTTGTTGTTATGTTGTTATTCATTTATTTCTATAGCGCACGGCTACTCAAAAAGAGTGTCCCGGCGCTTTAATGGAGAAAGAGACAATACTGCACCATAACAAACATAACACCAGATAAAACTAACCGAAGAATGGGCCAGAGATTCACGGAGGGCCGGCTACTGAGTGAACAGCCAGGTTTTCAGGCCTTTCCTAAAAGCTAAAAGGCTGGTGACTTCCCGCAAAGCCAGTGGTAAAGAGTTCCACAGCTGAGAAGCCAGCAGTCCAAAAGAGCGGCCACCAAGGCGCGCTTTCTTTACCCGAGGGACAACAGCAAGATGCAGGGCTTCCGACCTCAGAGACCTGGTTGGATGGTAAAAAACCAGTCTCTTTTGGAGGTACTTGGCTCCCTCCTTATGGAGAGCTTTGTAAGCCAAGGTCAGCGCCTTAAAGGCAATCCTCTTGCGGATAGGAAGCCAGTGTAAAGCTGCTAACAGGCCCGAGGCCCTGGAGCGCCTGCTAAGGCCAAAGATTGCCCTTGCAGCGGCATTCTGTACCACTTGAAGCCGCTGCAACAGATACTCTGGGAGGCCCAGGTAGAGAACATTAGAGTAATCCAACCTGGACCCAATCAGAGCCTGGACAGTCAGCGCCCTGTGATCCACGGATAACAGAGGAAGAAACCTCCGCAGCATCCTGAGGATGCCAAAGCAAATGCCCGACACCCCCAGGATCTGGGATTTTAAGGTAAGCCTGTTATCCAACTTCACCCCCAGATTCTTAGCAACCTGAGAGGAGCAGGACGGAGGGAACATATCCCGTGGCCACCAGGTCTGCCAATCTGGCTCTGTATCGCACCCAAAGAACAGTACTTCGGACTTGTCCGAATTGCACTTAAGGCTGTTTAGATGGAACCAGTGAAAGACAGCCCCAAGGCAGTCCCGAATACTCTCCCCATCAAAGTCGCCTCCTCTCTTACAAGAGAAGAGGAGCTGGGTGTCGTCCGCATAGGATACGATCTGGGCACCATGCGACTCCACCAACGCCGCCAATGGGGTCATAATGATGTTAAAGAGGGTCGGGCTCAAAATAGAGCCCTGAGGGACCCCGACTCCCAGAGGCGGCATCACGGCGGAATCCGGCGGGGCCCAGATCGACTGCCGGCGGCCGGCTAGGAAAGAGGAGAACCAGTCGAACACCGTCCCCCGTAGGCCAATCTCGAAAAGTCTAACGAGGAGACCATCATGGGGAACGGTGTCGAACGCCGCCGACAGATCTAGCATCACCAGCATGACTTTGCCCCCAGAGTCCAGAACCTCTTTAATGGTTTCCGAGACCTCCAGGAGCGCAGTCTCAGTACTGAGATGGGGACGAAAGCCCGATTGGGAGGCGTGCAGGATCTCATTAGATTCAAGAAAGTTGGAGAGCACGCCTTGGACGTGCTTTTCCAGAATCTTCGTGAGGGCCGGCAACAGAGAGATGGGCCTATAATTAACCGGGGCCTTCGGATCTAGACCAGATTTTTTAAGCAATGGAATCACCATCGCCTGCTTCCAGGCCTGCGGAACCACACCAAGCCTCAGCGAAAGATTTAAGAGCGGATTAGCCAGCGGGTTGATCACCTCCGCAACTTTCGCCAAAAATTTAGCAGGGCATGGGTCGAGAGGAGAACCTGATTTTAAATTGCCCATGAGAGCCAGGGAGTCCGGAGCAGAGATAGAAGGAAATACACTCAACGTCGCCCCTGGCCCGGCCTGTGGCAGTGTGGTGGTGTCAGGTTCAGTCTGGCCCGCAGACACTGGTACCTGGAATGACTCCTGAATGCGTTGGATCTTGCTCGTGAAGAAGTCAGCAAGGTCCGTAGCCCAGGTGCCTGATGGTTTTTGGTCCGAGGTGTTAGACCAGGGTGAGGTGAATTCTCTCACAATGGAGAAAATCTCCTTGCCAGAGTTGGAAGCCGCATTAATTCTCCTGGCTAGATAAGCTTTTTTTTTTCACACGGATATCCCGGTGATAAGCCTTAATCACCCTTTTGTATGCCACCTTGGCAACAGAGTCATATTGTGCCCGCCAGGCTCTTTCGGCTACCTTGCACTGCTGCCGCGTAGCCAACAGTGCAACGGTAAACCAAGGCGCAGAGACCCTTTTCGATGTCGGGCGGGATGTTACTTCTGGGGCAAGATCGTTAAGCCTATCCAGTAGCCAGTCTTGTATGGTCTGCGGATCCTTGTCTAGATCACCTGAGAGAAGGCAAGGATGGGCCTCAGCTGCCTGGGCCAGCATCTCTGGGGTAACACGATGGAAAGCCCTGTGAACACGACCCTGTTGATGTACCGGGATCGGCACAGATTTAACTATGCCCTTGATCACAAATTTAGCGAGGAAGTGGTCAGACCATAAGACAGGAGTGATCTCAATATCCTCGAGAGGGACAGATGAAAAGACCTGGTCAAGGGTATGCCCCTTCACATGCGTAGGCTCCTGAAAGTATGAGATGAGCCCTAGCGGGGTCAGCGCCTCCGAAAGTTTGGCGGCCGCCGGGTCGGATGAATCATCCATCCGGAAGTTGAAATCGCCAGCCACAATAAAATGTTCGGCTTTCAGGGCCAGCGCCACCAGCCCCATATCCAGATCTTCAAAGAAGGTGCCGGGAGAACCAGGCGGTCTGTATACAAGCAGTCCCTTAAAGGATTGGTGGGGCGACAGAGTGATAGAGAAGGCTAGGGTTTCCGAGCCACGGATGTCAATGGCAGGCAGGATCTCACAGGGAGTTCCTTTCCGGACCACTAGCGCTACTCCACCTCCCCTTCCGTTGGCTCTATCCTTTCTGAAGATGTTGTAATCAGGTGGGATTGCCAGGACGACGTCAGGGTTAGAAGAGTCGCCCCACCATGTCTCAGTAAGCATGAGGCATAGTGGTTTATCTACATCGAGAAGCTCATAAATGTCCTGCGTGGAGAGAGAGGGGTACATCACACTGGGTGATATATACCCAGGTGATAAGTTTATAACCTTTGAAGAGGCTCGTAAGACCTTTGGTATTGGAACTGGGCAGTTCTTGTAATTTGCTAAATTGGCGTGCTCAGCCAGGGAGGCTTAGACTGACGTCCCGACCATGCCGGAATACTCCATTACTATGGAAGTGCTCCTAGAGCGTGGAGGAGGGAGGAGACTTGTCTTGCATCTTAGAAGGATGTCAGACCTTCAGTTACAATAAAAGCCACATAGGCTTTAGACAGAGACTTGCTGACTCACTTGACAGATGCGGAATGGGCGAAAAACCTGCATGCAGGTGCAGGAAATTGCAAGAAATGCACAGTTCATCCTCACACACTGTAATTATCTCCACCATATTTATCTTACACTCTTTCGGCTGCAGAGAATATACCCTACCAGGACCTCAACATCTTACACCCTTTCGGCTGCAGAGAGTATACCCTACCAGGACCTCAACATCTTACACCCTTTCGGCTGCAGCGAGTATACCCTACCAGGATCCAAACTTCTCCGAAATGTGATGAGCAGGATATCATGTTCCTATATATGACATGGGCATGTAGGATGATATCAGAGTGTGGTGATGGCAGCATTCCGTGCAATGTAGGGGTGAACAGGTATTTTTTCCTGTGTCACTGAAGTGAGGCCTACAGGCTCACTTGTTTAAAGTTCCGCTGTTGTGTGCTTAACTCACCCTGGGCCTACATTGTTTTGTCTGTAGTGCTGCACAGTGCATGTGTGATGTATGTGTGAATGTGAATGGTACAATACAGTGATAATGCCATACTGTGCAGTGCAGTGCATGAACATTATATGAATGTGCTGTGTGTATGTGTGCCTGTGAGTGGTACATTACATGAAGTTTGTAGAGCTGTGCAGTGTGAATATGGCATATGAGTGTGCTGGTTGTCTGAGTGCCTGTGAATGGTACAGTACATAGCTAACTCTGGATTCCATATTGGAAGACCTGCATAGTGAAACATGAGGGGGTAGAGGAATTCCCCCAGACAGATTTGTGTATTGCAGCATTCTTGTAAGCTGGGTGGACACACTGCAGAAGAGAGAGCTAGGCTCCCCTGGTACACTTCAAAGGGTGCCCTGATTCACAGCGAGGTAACAAGGAAGGGTCTTGGGTGTCAGCTCAGGGAGGAGATGGTGTTGATAAGAGAATCATAAAGAGTGGGGCTGAGGCCATGAACTAACCTTTTGATACACATATCACTATGGCTGACATTCAGGTGTGAACTCTAGTCACTCTAATGGTCTGTGTTGTGGGGCTTTTAGCTTCGTAGTCACTCCTGCTGTGAGGGGACATCACGAAGGGAATACAAGATCATCTTCTCTGGAGCCTGGGGCATCAGTGTCTGCCTGCTTGCCAAGACCAGTGTGCCCTGTGAGGAAGAGGAGAGCACTGGAAAGTGTGGTGTCCAGTGGAAAATCCTGTGCTTCCCTTAACGATTTGTGTTGCATCGATCCGGTCGTTGTCTGTGTGCAGGAAATACTTGTCGGCTCCCGTATGCCAGGACGGGCTGCCATGAAGTGAGCCGTGATCATCCCTGTGCCAAATGGGGCATCGCCCATGTGCAGTGAGGCACCAATTACACAGTATGTCAGAAGGGGCTGCCAGGAAGTGAGCTATGATCACCACTATTCCGAATGGGTAAATGTCTGCGTGCAGTGAAGTACCGGTGAATCCATATGCCAGGAGAGGCCACTGTGGAAAGACTACTGTGCTGCTTGGGCCATAACCTGTGTGCATTGATCAGTCAGTGACCCTGTATGCCAGGAGGGGCTACCGTGAAGGAACCTACTGTACCAATAGGGTCAGAACTCATGTACAGTAGAGAGGCGGTGTCCCTGTATGCCGTTGGGGGTCACCCGAACCATGCACGAATTGTGACGGGGCCACCATCGTCACCGGAGGAGAAAGGCTGACATAGGGACACCTGCGGACAGGGAAGAGGATCAATGTCAGGACCTTCGCATTACTTCTCCCTGCTCAACGTACCATGAGACAAACCAAAGAACTTACCCAGCTTGAAGGAGCCACGAAGAACCTCTGGTCGCTGGGACTGCATATGAGGAACTCAAAGACTGCTGAGCAGAGTCCGCTTTGGCTGCATTCAGAGAACTCAGCTGAACCAGCCGGCTGCTGCTCCAGTGCCTACAGAGGGGGGGAGCTCATGACCTCTGGTCGCTCCGATCCTGCTGGTGTGGGTAAGACTGATTTCGGGCTGTTGGCCACTGGGAAACTTGCTTGTTAGATAGCGCTTTGGCAATGGAACACCTTTGACTTTAAGAAAGAGTCGGAGTGAAACTTGGACGACTTGTGGGGCTTACCCAGGATGTTGCATATAGAGAAAGGGGAATAACTACTATCGCTAGAGCGAGGAGAGAGTTGGACATGAGTAAGTGCCTAAGAAACACTAGATCCCTGACCTCAGGAGGACTGTAGAAGTTGTTTGTAAATGTCGTATGTCCCGCTGTGTTTGTAGCGGTAAGATAAAATACTTATTTTTTTTTATAAAAGTGAGTATTCAGTTGGACAATATTTATTGCTGCTGCACATATTTTGAGTAGTGAGCCTGTGGTCACTCCCTTTATCAACCACCCCCTCTGAGAGAGCTTTGGACTGCTTGGATCACGCTATTACTGAGTCAAGTGCTGAAGTGGTACTTGGCCTAGTTGCTCAGAATCCATAGAAGTCGGGGTTCAGGACATCAGAAGTAAAGAGCCTCAACTCCCATGGATGGGCCCAGTAGCCAGGGTTGTAAATAGACCTCAGCACTGTGTCCATATATCAGATGAAGGATTTATGTAGGTACAGAGAGTTCGGGATTCCCAGGAGTTGGGAACCCAGAAAGGGAGTGCTGTGGATTCAGGATCTAGGATTCCCTTAGGACAAATCTACCTTAGACACATGCAGAGTGTGTCCCATAATGCATTTTCCAAAGTTTCACCAAGATACTCACCACTTTTAGCTTCCAGAATAACTCAGGTGTGTACACCACCTCAACTTTCTAGGGTACCACTGTCACCAATTGCAGGGGTAAGTCTCTTGCGTGGGTTGAGTCTAGCAGAGTGAAAGGATAGCCATTGAGAGAGCAATGATAACTCCATCTAGGATAAGTGACTCCACATCCAGTTCAGGCCAGGTTGTAGCCCAGGTTCCAAAATATCTTGTCATGTGTATGTGGAAGGTCAGGACATTTTGGAATGGTTTGTGAGTTTTGATGTCGCTTGTAAGGTGCAGGCATTAAATGAAATGTCTAAGGCAGCTACCTTAATGCGGGTGCATGCCTTTGGAAAGGACAGCTATCATTGGGAGAATGCCTGTAGCAGATCCGATGGTTATGAGCGAATGAAGGACGCTCTGATTAGAGTAGAGCAGATGGAGTCCCGTTTGAAATTTGGGTTCATGGTGTATTGCGTGACAGGATTGAGTGCGTAAGAGCAGGGCCAGCTTTAGTGCTGGTGGCGCCCAGTGCGACAATCACCTTTGGCACCCCCACAGCCCATGACCGCCTCCTCGGACTCTCTCACTACCACCGCGCAAAAGTGCCCTTCATCTCTCAAATCATAAGATATTGCTAATCACAGCATCCCCCCTGCGGTCAGTGCCCCCTCCACAGGTCAGTGCGTAGTGCGGCCGGCCCTGCGTAAGAGGTATGGAGGCCAACTACTCTCAGTCCTTTAGCCAGGTGATGGTAAGGGGGTGACTCAAGGAGAATTGCTCTACCTCACATAGGCAATATACCTGCCTGATTTGACAGAGAGCAATCCAAAGAAACTTGTAATGTTGACTGAATGCTGGTTAGCTAACAGGGTCCACAAAGACTTAGAGCAGCAAGGTTCTAAGCCAAAGACGGAGAGGAACTCTCCTCAGACTGGTTCCAAATTGGAAGGTAAGGACCAGGATAATTCTCATAGGACTCGAGGAGGGCCCTGGTAATATGGTAATGGTGTGTCTGGGAAGGAGCATCATGAGAAGAGAGGACTGGGAATTCCACAGTGGTGACTTGCTTCAAGTGGAGACTTTAGAAGAGAATGTCAGGCAAAAGACCCTGACCCAACATCATTTGTGATAGCAAGCATGTTACACGTGGGTGAAGGGACCCAAGATGGCCCGTTGCACTCAACCTACTAGCTGTAGACATCTAGGAGAGGGACTCAGATGGTCTGTAGCACATTCATCCTAACATGATGGGGTTTGTGCAGGATGTTACTATCAATAGGAGGTGAGTACCTGCCCTGAGGGATACTGGAGCCTTCTGCACTATAGTTGAGAGGAAGCACCTTAAGCCTGCGGAGATGCAACCTGGAACTAAGGATATAGGTTTGGTGGCCACTGGAGAAGACATGGAGTATATGCTTGCCAAAGTTGAGATTGAGCTCAAAGATAAGGCGGCCATGATTGATGTCAGGATTAGGGAGAAGCAAGGTGCTGGATATCTCTTGGGCAATCAATTGACCGCCCCTGGCTTAGTGCCAGGGCCAGAAGCCTTTATGGCTTGGACAACGTCAGCTATGTTGACCAGAGCACAGGTTGGGCATCAGTCTCAGAGTGGGACTGGGATCATTCCTGTTTTGCAGGGACTAGAAAAAGGTAGTTTGCAGGAAAGGACAAACTCCAGGAAGGCAATGGCTGTGGAGCTCATTACTTCTGCTCCAGAGGGAGGGGAGGATGATTCTTCTGAAGCTCCTCCAGTTGCTAGAGTCTGGGTTGCTTCCAGAGCTGCATGATTTGCTAGATGCTGAGAAAGCCTATTCAGGAAGATTTCCACAATACACAGGAGGAGTGCCCTATGCTTGTGGGACTTCAGAAGGAGGCCCGGGAATAGGTCAGCAAAGGAGTAGTTGGGAAACACAATGCTGGCTGGGTGGCTGGCCTACTTTACAGTGACGCAACACAGAGGAAGGGCCAATGGGGTTTTTTAAGACCAGCACGGGTTATGTCTCCAGAAAATTGATTCACAACACGAACGGAGCCCTGGGTCTGTAGGAAAGAAAAGAGGAGAGAAGCTAATGCTAATGGGATGTCCCTTTTATAGAACGGTTCCCCTCACCCACCAGAGGGTGGCATGCTTCATCATAGGGCAACCTCCTCGCACTGTGACCTTGTCACAGTGTGGGCTACAACCCCCTCACTGAGAGGGAGGAGCTCAGGGATGTTTTGATTGTTTAGTTTACCAAAGGGGATGATGGACGGAGCGCTTGAGCTAATCAAACACTCACCCCCAGTCAACTGATCTGGGTTTAATCCATCATCATTCTTTAGCTCAGCTCACTCCACCACCCCAGTTCAGACATGGCCATATGCAAATCAGTCTGACCCTGTGCCTCATGGGAACAGTCCAGCCCGAACTGCCAAGCCATGTCTTCCCTGGACCGGAAACAAGCATCCTGGGACCGGTTTCGGGTTCATAACCCTCTTCAGCCAGGCTATCTTGAATCCAGTGGTAAAGTGAGCGAGGGACCCACGTCTGGGCATACCCTGCCAACTTAGGGCAAACAAAGCGATACCAAAGGGGATGATGGACGGAGCGCTTGAGCTAATCAAACACTCACCCCCAGTTAATTGATCTGGGTTTAATCCATCGTCATTCTTTAGCTCACTCCACCACCCCAGTTCAGACATGGCCATATGCAAATCAGTCTGACCCCGTGTCTCATGGGAACAGTCCAGCCCAAACTGCCAAGCTATGTCTTCCCTGGACCGGAAACAAGCATCCTGGGACCGGTTTCGGGTTCATAACCCTCTTCAGCCAGGCTATCTTGAGTCCATTGGCAAAGTGAGCAAGGGACCCACGTCTGGGCATACCCTGCCGACTTAGGGCAAACAAAGCGATACCAAAGGGGATGATGGACGGAGCGCTTGAGCTAATCAAACACTCACCCCCAGTCAACTGATTTGGGTTTAATCCATCAT
This sequence comes from Triturus cristatus, assembly GCF_964204655.1. NCBI lineage: Eukaryota > Metazoa > Chordata > Amphibia > Caudata > Salamandridae > Triturus > Triturus cristatus. The sequence continues at coordinate 137,881,488 of NC_140588.1, forward strand.
CATTCTTTAGCTCACTCCACCACCCAAGTTCAGACATGGCCATATGCAAATCAGTCTGACCCTGTGCCTCATGGGAACAGTCCAGCCCGAACTGCCAAGCCATGTCTTTCCTGGACCGGAAACAAGCATCCTGGGACCGGTTTTGGGTTCATATCCCTCTTCAGCCAAGCTATCTTGAATCCAGTGGCAAAGTGAGCAAGAGACCCACGTCTAGGCATACCCTTCCAACTTAGGGCGAACAAAGCGATACCAAAGGGGATGATGGACGGAGCGCTTGAGCTAATCAAACACTCACCCCCAGTCAACTGATCTGGGTTTAATCCATCATCATTCTTTAGCTCACTCCACCACCCCAGTTCAGACATGGCCATATGCAAATCAGTCTGACGCTGTGCCTCATGGGAACAGTCCAGCCCGAACTGCCAAGCCATGTCTTCCCTGGACCGGTTTCGGGTTCATAACCCTCTTCAGCCAGGCTATCTTGAATCCAGTGGCAAAGTGAGCAAGGGACCCACGTCTGGGCATACCCTGCCAACTTAGGGCGAACAAAGCGATACCAAAGGGGATGATGGACGGAGCGCTTGAGCTAATCAAACACTCACCCCCAGTCAACTGATCTGGGTTTAATCCATCATCATTCTTTAGCTCACTCCACCACCCCAGTTCAGACATGGCCATATGCAAATCAGTCTGACCCTTTGCCTCATGGGAACAGTCCATCCCGAACTGCCAAGCCATGTCTTCCCTGGACCGGAAACAAGCATCCTGGGACCGGTTTCGGGTTCATAACCCTCTTCAGCCAGACTATCTTGAATCCAGTGGCAAAGTGAGCAAGGGACCCACGTCTGGGCATACCCTGCCAACTTAGGGCGAATAAAGCGATACCAAAGGGGATGATGGACAGAGTGCTTGAGCGAATCAAACACTCACCCCCAGTCAACTGATTTGGGTTTAATCCAACATCATTCTTTAGCTCACTCCACCACCCCAGTTCAGACATGGCCATATGCAAATCAGTCTGACCCTGTGCCTCATGGGAGCAGTCCAGCATGAACTGCCAAGCCATGTCTTCCCTGGACCGGAAACAAGCATCCTGGGACCGGTTTCGGGTTCATAACCCTCTTCAGCCAGGCTATCTTGAATCCAGTGGTAAAGTGAGCGAGGGACCCACGTCTGGGCATACCCTGCCAACTTAGGGCAAACAAAGCGATACCAAAGGGGATGATGGACGGAGCGCTTGAGCTAATCAAACATTCACCCCCAGTCAATTGATCTGGGTTTAATCCATCGTCATTTTTTAGCTCACTCCACCACCCCAGTTCAGACATGGCCATATGCAAATCAGTCTGACCCTGTGTCTCATGGGAACAGTCCAGCCCAAACTGCCAAGCTATGTCTTCCCTGGACCGGAACAAGCATCCTGGGACCGGTTTCGGGTTCATAACCCTCTTCAGCCAGGCTATCTTGAATCCATTGGCAAAGTGAGCAAGGGACCCACGTCTGGGCATACCCTTCCGACTTAGGGCAAACAAAGCGATACCAAAGGGGATGATGGACGGAGCGCTTGAGCTAATCAAACACTCACCCCCAGTCAACTGATTTGGGTTTAATCCATCATCATTCTTTAGCTCACTCCACCACCCAAGTTCAGACATGGCCATATGCAAATCAGTCTGACCCTGTGCCTCATGGGAACAGTCCAGCCCGAACTGCCAAGCCATGTCTTCCCTGGACCGGTTTCGGGTTCATAACCCTCTTCAGCCAGGCTATCTTGAATCCAGTGGCAATGTGAGCAAGGGACCCACGTCTGGGCATACCCTGCCAACTTAGGGCGAACAAAGCGATACCAAAGGGGATGATGGACGGAGCGCTTGAGCTAATCAAACACTCACCCCCAGTCAACTGATCTGGGTTTAATCCATCATCATTCTTTAGCTCACTCCACCACCCCAGTTCAGACATGGCCATATGCAAATCAGTCTGACCCTTTGCCTCATGGGAACAGTCCATCCCGAACTGCCAAGCCATGTCTTCCCTGGACCGGAAACAAGCATCCTGGGACCGGTTTCGGGTTCATAACCCTCTTCAGCCAGACTATGTTGAATCCAGTGGCAAAGTGAGCAAGGGACCCACGTCTGGGCATACCCTGCCAACTTAGGGCGAACAAAGCGATACCAAAGGGGATGATGGACAGAGTGCTTGAGCTAATCAAACACTCACCCCCAGTCAACTGATTTGGGTTTAATCCATCATCATTCTTTGGCTCACTCCACCACCCCAGTTCAGACATGGCCATATGCAAATCAGTCTGACCCTGTGCCTCATGGGAACAGTCCTGCCCGAACTGCCAAGCCATGTCTTCCCTGGACCGGAAACAAGCCTCCTGGGACCGGTTTCGGGTTCATAACCCTCTTCAGCCAGGCTATCTTGAATCCAGTGGCAAAGTGAGCAAGGGACCCACGTCTAGGCATACTCTGCCAACTTAGGGCGAACAAAGCGATACCAAAGGGGATGATGGACGGAGCGCTTGAGCTAATCAAACACTCACCCCTAGTCAACTGATCTGGGTTTAATCCATCATCATTCTTTAGCTCACTCTACCACCCCAGTTCAGACATGTCCATATGCAGATCAGTTGACTGGAGGTGAGTGTTTGATTTGCTCTAATGCTCCGCCCATCATCCCCTTTGGTATCGCTTTGATTGTTTAGTTTGTCAGGCAACTAACCTCATCTTTATGTCCCTCCGAATACAATTCCTGACTGCGGGCACAGCACGCCGCTTGCTACCGGACCGCAAAGGATTCGTCGGCCTTGTGATTTGCGCCAAGGTTTAGATGAGGTTAGTTGCCTGACTACAGCAGTAACGACTAGTGGATCGCTGACTGAGGGGTTTCCAACTCCAACCACTGGTTTTGTATATTCTTTTTCTTCACAATATTGATTACAAACACTCACAGTAACTATCACGAGGTCCTGAAGCAGGTCATCACACCTCCTATGACAGTACTAGGATGAAACATCTTGACCTATGATCTCCCAAGCACTCGTTGACAAATTTAATTTCACTCTGTCTCTGTTGGTTTTCATCCTGGTCAGAGGATGCCAGAAAAGTTAATTAGTTTTATCCCACATCTATGTTCTATATCTCTCACCACACCATTCTCACATAGGGTATTTAGTATACCTCTTCTAAACAATTAAAACATCCCTGAGCTCCTCCCTCTCAGTGAGGGGGTTGTAGCCCGCACTGTGACTAGGTCACAGTGCTGGGGGATTGCCCTATGATGAAGCATGACACCCTTAGGTGGGTAACAGAAACTGTCCTATAAAAGGGACACCCAATCAGCATTAGATGCTCCCCTCTTTTCTTTCCTACAGACCCAGGTCTACTTTATAGTGAGCCAGTAGATCCTGAGCCAGGAACTAGTAAGAGACGAGTGGTCCCATTAGTGAACCTCTAGTTGTCACTAGCCCATGAAATGGCCATAGCAGGATACTTAGGTATTAGAAAACCCAGGATAGGTTGGACCCTCTGTTCTGTTGGCCAAGGATGTGCAGAGACACAGAGTGGTTCTGTTCAACCTATCCCGCTTGCTATATGAGTGATAAGAAAGGAAGGAGAGCTAAGGCACCATTAGTACCTCTATCAGTTGTAGGTGTTCCATTTGAGTGGGTGGGAATAGACATCATTAGTCCATCTAACCCCCCCCCCTCATAGTCAGGCAACAATTATATCTGGGTTGTGGTGGAGGAGAATGATTGCACAGGCGATAGCTAGGGCTCTCCTCATGATCTTTTCTACTGTCAGATTTCCAAGGACGGTAATTTCTGACAATTAACCAACTTCATCTCTTCTTACATGAGAGAGATGTGGATGCAAGCTGGTATGACATACCACTTCTCCAATGCACACCACCCACAAACCAATGTTTTAGTGGAGTAGATTAATACAATATTGAACAACATGATGGGAACTATACCATAAAACCTCAGGAGGAAGTGGGATCTTCTCTTGCCATGTCACTTGTTTGCCTACCAATAGATTCTGCAGAAGTGGATAGGGTTCAGTCCCTTTTAGCTTCTGAAGGCCACCCGGTGTGGGGTCCACTCACCTTAGTCAGAGAAGTGTGGGAAGGAACCTGAGTCTCCTCAGAAGGATGTAGTTGATTATGTGATTGGCCTCAGGAACGTAATATGGCAATGCATGAGTCAGGCAAAGGAAAACCTTGAGGCCAGCTAAGCACTGATGAAGGAATGGTACAACCAGAAAGTTACACTGATTGTGGGACATACAAGGTAGTTCAGAAGATTTTTGAGTTTAACTACTTGGTGGTTACAGGTGACACAAGGGAACTCAAGATGGTGCTCCATGTGAACAGGCTGAAGCCTTACCTCTGGAAAGATGACAGTGATATCATGGCTATGGCAGAGAAAGAAAAGGAAGACAGTAAGCCTCTTCCTGACTTGCTGTGTAGTGGCATGAAGGATGGTACTCTGAAAGGGGTTCAGCTAGCCCCTGAGTAAATGTCTGAGCTGCAGAGGGAATGTAGAGAGGTGATGGAATGAAATGACAACCTCTTCTTGCTGACACCAGGGTTGGCACCTGTCTGTGTGCATGACATAGGTACAGGCAACAGTCTGCTAGTGAAGGGTAGGATGTACACAATATCTGACCAGGTTTATGCATGTATTAAGGTGTAAGTTGACAAAATGTTGGAGATCTCGTAGTCTATTGTATTGTCCTGTGGTTCTAGTATCAAAGCAAGGGTTTACTGACTTGCAGTTCTGTGTAGACTACCGAGTACAAACCAAAACCGTTGCCCATCCAATCCCAAGAGCAGATGAGCTTGTGGATCGGTTAGGTGCTGCAAAGTACTTGAACACCTTGGATCTGACCAGTGGATATTGGCAGGTTGCTTTGGCACCTGTCACATTCCATTGTAGGTAGTGATTGGGGGCTGCTTGTGGGCATGTATGTATTCAGCGACACAAATACATAACACTTCAGCACTGCATCACCCATACTCCTGTTGGGAACCTCGCCTGGCTTTGTATCTGAGCAATACATAAGCACCACCTGCAGGGGGCTCGGTGCTTGTCACTAACGAAAGCTGTACCTGGAGGTTTGCTGAACGTAATGGTGGGCCAGCCTGATATTATCTGCCATCCTGAACGTCGGAGAACGCCGAGCTGCATTCCGGGCTTCATTACATCTGAGGCGCTTTGTGCGCCCTGGAGCCGTTGCTCGGCTCGGAGGAAGCTTCCCGCAGGACTCGCCATGCCGTTTTGACCGGTAAACACTGCACTGTAGCGCGACCGAAGAGCAGCCTGAAAGGCTTGGATCGGGACCCGTTTAACTATTTCTAAGTATTTTGTACTTTTCTCGTGCAAAGCGCTGGTGCGCGTTTCAAGAGCCACCTGAAAGGCTTGGATTTACACCCGTTTTTTGGGTGAGACCGTACACGTGCAGGAGCGCATTTCACAGCCGCCCTGACGGTTTGAGTTCCTTTTATTTTTACTTACGAGCAGAAGCGCTCTGGGAGTCTTCCTGTAAGGCAGCCAGCATCTCTTGCCTGGCTTCAACTGGATTGTTCTTGTGGGGTTGAGAGCCTGGACTGCATCTTCTGCCCTGAGCAATTCTTCTCATACTTTATTTCAGACAATAGTGTTAGGGGAATAAACTCTGACTCAGTACACTTTCAAGGAAGGCCTGCTTATTTCTTTTATGCTTTATTTTTGCTTTTTTGTGACTTTTCATAGTAGCACATGCGGCATGATGGAAATGTAAGTGCTTATCTCTCACCATCTTTCTGCTCAAATACACGCTGCGGCTGTCAGATAAATGTATGTTGTGCTTGTGTATTGTTACAGGGAACACGGGGCTAAACAGCTGGAGTGACAGAACAGGAATAAGGTCTACAACTCCACATGCAGTCCCATCGTGTGATTTCGCAGCCGCATCTTTATTGTTTGTTTTGTCCCTTTTTTCCCTTTCCCCTTGTATGGTCTAGTCTGTTGAGTGATATTCTGTACTCACAGGTCATTCCATAGAGGGGATAGGGGTACGCAGCATCATTCATCGCTCCCGCTGTATCCGGCTTCGAAGGTTAGTGGTAACCTGTCGAGGGTCTGACAGCACAGATGCTAAAGAGAAGACTGCATTTTCAACTCCAGAGGGGCTTTATTAGTGCAAGGTAATGGCTTTTGGGTTAAAGAATGCTCTAGCCACTTTTCAACACCTGGTGAACCATGTTCCCGCAGGACTGGCAGCGTTCTGTGTTGCCGACCTGGATGATATTGCGGTGTTCAGCAATTCATTGCAGGATCATCTGAGACACCAGGAACAGGTGTTGTCAAGGATACAGGAAGCGAAACTGACCATCAAGGTGACCAAGTATAAGCTGAGGCAATCCTCTGTAGTCTACCGGAGGCATGAGGTGGGTAACAGGAAGATTCACACGTTGGATGCCAAGTTTCAGTCTGTAATGGAGTGGGAAGTGCCTCCTACTCAGACTGAAGTAAGAGCCTTTCTAGAGCTCACCACATATTACAGGAGCTATGTGGCGAAGTATGGAAGTATTGTTGCCCCATTGACTGCTTTAACATCCAAGAGTAAAGGTAAATGGCCAAGAAGGAGATCATGTACCATAAGGTTTACAACTTAAAAACTGATTTTAATGTCCCAAATGGTGACACTGAGTTCCAATCACATAGACCATATCAATAGGATTAAAAGAGTCATCAAAATGGATTGGAACATATCCACAAATAAACAAAAGAGCCGGTGTATGTGATGGAAATGTTTTTTTTATTTATAATGCAACTAGCGATTGAAAGGTAGATATTGGGTACATAGTCAGCAAAACAATAATAAATTCATCATGTCTGTAAAGAATGAACTGAAAATAAGATTTTCATCATAGATCAATGTATGATTAGTCCACATTTTTTAATGGAATCATTCCAATTTGTGGGTAGATGATTCATGGACGAAGATCAAAATATTACTTTACAGAGAAGAAGGAGAAACAAAGTCAACGTTGCGGTCTCTAATGTCAGCAGTACACAAGACCATCCTCTGAATTGTTTTTGCTAAAGGAGATATGTATCGACCCCTAATAGAGAATAACAGACTCCAACCGGAGAGCTGGATGAAGGATTTTATATATATGTAGCTTTAGTAAGTATGTACATGACTCGAATAACTGTTTAAAGTACCATGAAACTGGGCTCCATGGGCTGAATCAGTTGGAAGCAAAACAGCATGCAAGCTCAGGAACAGCATTGCCAGGAACAAAACAAAACCTAACCACACTCAACTCTAGGAACAATGAAAAGCAACCGTCTTAAAATCCAGGAAGAAGGAAAACTGAATGCCACTTTACTTGAGAAAGAAGGAAATCCCCCACTCCATCTCACTTGAGAAAGAATAAAAATCAAACTTGCCAAATTCCTGGTACAGGCAACCTCCTCTCATCAAACTACATGATAGGCAATCCAATACCATCAAACTCCAGGAAGGGCAAGCAAAATCTAGCAGACTCCAGAAAAGGAAACACACTGGTTGGACTCCAGAAGGATGGGAAACCAAGCTCCCTCTGACACTAGACAACAAAGTGTAATAAAGTTAAATTTCAAGAAGAAATAGAACACCCGCCCTCATTGATGTCCCACTAAAAAAGAGCCCAACTCAATAGAATTCCAGGATGTATAGAGCTCTGTCACCATCAAACTCCAAAAACGTTACGAGCAACATCACAGGTAGAGAGATGGTCAAAATCCACTAGATGGGGAGTTTGTATCTATTAAATGGTAGGAAGTAGTAGAGAGTACATCTCCATCGAACTCCTGGATGTGGCAATGCATGCTCCGTCAGACATCAGGTTGGTAAAAAACACCAAGAGGTAATTAGCACATCACCATGGACCATGCAGGATGTAGGAAGGCCGATTACCATTCATCTCTAAGAAGAAGTGAACCTGTTGACATGGCACAAAGGTCCAGGTGCCTTGGTTACACCCTCTACACTCAAGTCATGAAAGCATGCAACTAAAGAGTCTATCCTAATTTGAACAATTCCTTCCTCTTCTGGCAACTGCAAACCACTGCCCAATTACTTGGTTGCTCACAGCTATACCATGTGAATTCCCTAACAGCATGCCTTCCCAGATCAATGCTAGTCATTTACACAATTGTAAAACAGCTAGATGGAGCATGCACTGTCACACATAAGCTTTATTTTGGGAGCTACACTGTATTTGATATCATCATAGCTTTATGTATCAAGTAAACTTTGGCAAAACCTGTCTACCTTGTAATGCAAACTAAGTATTTTGCATTGCATAGTGCTGAACGCATTTACAGGCCATCCGACTAGAGTTCTAATAGCTCTCTAACTATAAGGCCCTGGGCCATTTTGCTGTTGCCCAAGAAATCCTGCATTGAAAGAGAAAAGTTTAAATCAACTGTATCTGGCAGGAATCTCAAATACAAGCACCGCCGCTTACTGGGCAAAATGCTCCTGGTCCGCAATGAGTAGCCAATTTGATAATGAATGTAGGGCAATTTCTTGTCTGTGGAAAGCCCACTCTAGTCACGGCAGGCTATGAAGCTACCACACATTATGCATCTACAATTGTATGCTGTTAGAAATATTGTGTTTTGTTTTCAAATTTGCTGGGAGAGAGTATGATGTATGTGACTTGGTGAGGATGAACAATGATGAGGTCTCTCTCAGCAAAGAGAGCCTACAGCGCCATCTTACAAATGGGTGATGTGCTTGCACCCTTGTTTAGGGAGAAACTACATTTTGCTTACAGAAATTCTGAGATTGTCAGAAGCAAGTTGGTAAAGGCTAAAAACATTTTGGAGAGTGTCCAACAATGGTACCTGAGATCCATACAAAAAGAAACTTTAAAATGCCATCACTGGAACTGTGCAATATAAGGGGTTCTGAAGGGAAATATCCTTTACTGAGATCATTTTACTTCCTATTACATTTTACACGCATTTCTAACACCGTAAAGACTGTTGGCACGCAAGTCTTTACGAGGCAAGACAAAACCAAGCATTTGAGGGTAATTAAAAAAGGGGGTTTGGCGGTCTCCCCTTATAAATATAAAATGTTGAAATAGTACCAAACCTGTAAACGACAAAGGCAATTAATTAAATATATTAAGATTTACTGTATAATTTTTAAACAGTAGGTGGCAGTGTTATACGGTGACAGGATTTTCCAAAAACAGTAAGCATGGTAATGGAATGCGTGGTGAAGGTGTTTCTAATTTGAGTGACTGTAAATGCGTGGTAGTGGTATAGGTTGTAAAATCGGCGATCTAAAGATGTGAGTGATGAAGTAACGCATGGTAATGTCATACAACCGGCAATACATCCTCACATTTGCAAAATATTAGAGTTAACCATTGTGCTACCTGCTACAACAGCTATAAGGTTCATCCTCTGAATATCCATGTGGGAATAATAATGTTGGCAGATGTTATGCAAGAGAAAGAGGAAATGGAGAGAACATAAACGTAATAGTCAACTGAAGGATCTAAGACTTTAATTGGTAAGACAACATTTAGGAGGTAGACATATGGTACAGGAAGTGTAACACCAAGTTACACAAGGGTGGGGATTGCAATTAATGAAAAACCCAAAAGCATGATTGAGAAGACCGAGTTAACGGAATAGCCACCAAAAACTGGCAAAAGTCCCATCCACCATCCCCTGTAGTCCACAGCTTTATTCTGAGCACAAAGGACGACAATGTTCTCAACTGCGAAGCGACTACCAGGGCCTCCACTACCATGACCATCATCACCATGACTGATGTGTCAGGCGTGACACCACCAGAAATGGCATTGGACTGGATGCCCAATTTAATGTGCACGAGCCTCCTACTAGTTCATGGCGGTTTTCACACAAGGCATCTAAATTTCAGTGATCTATAGGGAGAAACAAGTTCTCATGTTGGAGCCTTTAAAATGTGGGTATAGGTATGGTGCCCCTTCAATTGGGTGTATTTCTCGATGTCACAATCATGATGCATCTCTGCCATATCATCATAGCAGACTTCCTGCTACAAAGCAAAAAGTTGGCATCTACAACAGGAATCTCAAAATGCAATGAATGATCCCCTACAAGTCTGATACTGACTGGGACCTTTAGTCTGCACCGGCAAAATTGGATGACATCAAACCAAATGTTAAATCAGGCCCTACTACTTCAATTGTTTTAGAAAATTTCATTTGAGGTCAGGAGTTATTGAATGAAAGAGGGAGTGAAAGCTCCATAACTAGTGTCTGACTTTGAGACCTATAAACTCTGAAAATATTTAAACTTCATTACTTTGATATTTTTGAGCATGAGTTTGTATCTAGTTTCTTGTCTTTCATTAACATATGTGAAAAAGAAGGCTGTGAATACACACTCGCAAGTTCTTAAAAACACATAAATATAGGATTACGTAATGAGCTACTGGAGACATGCTTCAAAATGAATAGCTATTTTAGAGTTTATTTTAATTAATGTTAACTTATGTTTTTAGTTCTCTGTACATCTGGCATTGTTTTATATGCCTATTTTTTATTCTTCAGGGAATATTGCTTTCCTCACAAATGGTCACTCTGTAATTGGGAACGGTTTAATATTACCTTGAAAACAGAATCTGTTTTTTATTAATCGAGTTATTACATCATAAACTCACTGGAGTTCTAATGCATAACATTTTAGTTGATGAGAAATGGCAATGGATAAGGTCAATTTGTTATTTTGTAAGAGAGTAGGTCAATATGGATAATTATTCAAATGAATTACGCATGTAGTATTGAAAATGTATTTCATAGTACACTTTGCAAAAAGGAGAACAGTCTTCACACAAAAATTGACTTTTAATTTGGGTCTGATCATATGTTAAATTTCTATTATGCAAAAATTGTATAATAGTCTTATCAAATTTCAGTTTAGTCCCATCGTGCTTCAATTGTTGGTCAACCAACGGGGCTTCAGGTTGGTGGTGATAAGTCTCCAAGGTGTAAGGAAACTACACTGACGGAGGGACTTCACTCTTAACCAGTATCTGCTTTAGGCATGCACAGTATGGACTTTATGCATATCCATCATCATACTGGACCCTGAGGAAGGACTGGAGGGTTTCAAAACTCATTAAAATGTATTGGAATGGTTCAAAGGGAATCGTATAGACCTAATGATGTTGTGGTATTGATAGGCAATCACAAAGTAACATAGGTTACTAATTGCTGGTGTTGCATAGGCAAACTATAGCATATTGTAAACACATTCCTGGAATGCTGACTGTTGATTTACACAATATTCTTATGATATTTCTATGTACAGATCTGCATTGTGCACTTGAAGGCTCTGCATTGGTATGCAATGTGTGAAAAAGGAAAAATAAGAAAAGACCAATAAAGATATTTTTTTTTAAAGAAAGTGGTTCAAAGGGAATCGTAAAGAAATTTGTTTTGACATATAAGTTATTAAACAGTATAACTTCCTGGTGGTATGCATTCAAATGCTTTAGTTTGCTGACAAAAGCTAAGTTGAGATAAGTTTTATTTTTATTTTATCTATTCTAATATATCAAGATTAGGTTATGGTGTAAACTAAATGTAGTCGAAATGCCAGGTTTCTTCAAACTGGCAACAAACTTGGTGGGCTTTATATTGGTATTGAGACGTCTGCCACTGTTTGACTGCACTACATTAATATCAAATTATGTAGAAGCCCATTGCGTCATATTGTATAAATAAGATGTGCTAAATATATGGATCTTGGGAACCTTAGATATTGAATAAGCCTCAGTAGTAAATCCGTAAGATACGCTAGAGTTGTTACATGTTGTATGTATACATGAGGTATTTATATAGTGCGAAACAAGCTGAAAGGCATCAGAGTGCTCGGTGTACGGGGCAAAGAAAGCAGTCAACATGTGATAAAAGAAGTACCTTCTGCAATGCCAATTGTGAAATCGACATTTTTTTGGGTTAGGGGCTTCTGTGAGATTTATGATGTTCTGAAATTGAAAGAAAGATGCAGCTAAAAATATTTCAACAGAAACCTGGCATAGAAAAGAGGGTACGACAGCACCAAGCCCTTCCTCTCTTCTACCATACATGATTCTTTAGGGGCCTGTAGTTGGTGGGTGCAATAATAACTGGTGTATACGCTTTGAAGAAACGCCTTACGTCGTGCTGTCTATGGATGGGGCATTATACCGTGTTTCACAGCAGGAGACCTGATGTTTAAGGAGTTCTATTGTTTTATAAATTACCCCCCAGTCAAACCTTTAGACACAGATACCATCTTCCTTTGGCATCCGGTTTAGTCATTAATATATAATTTATTAAGATAATACCTGTTAAACAAACAAAAACATCAGCACAATAAAACAAATAGAGCACGATATTAAAAATAGAAGTACAAGAAATGAAATAAAAAACACAAAACTCAACAAACAATAAAGTGGTGTCTTTTAATGCCACTATAAAGTCAACGTTTTATTTTCATTATGTGAACAAATACTAGCCAACGTACTGCTACATTACGAGTATGCATGTCACAAATTAACTGAATTGCTATGGTGAAGATACATACCCCATATGTTACAATATTAGACACAGGAGGTTACAGTCAATGCACGAAAAAGTGCACAATCAAATGTGCATCTTCACAGCAGCAACACTTCCTAATATTCTCATCAGTAGCATCGGAAGGCCATACATTTACCAGCTGGGATTAATTCTGATATATAATCACCACATAACTAAACTCTGCCAACCTTTCCATACAGTGAAAAGCGCAGGATCCCATAAGCGACCTTCGTCAAGTACATGGAGACTTTGGTATCTAGATTGACCGCATCAAATGTCCTACTTAAAATACCAACAACGGAGTGTAGCACCATTTTCACTGCATGAATACTTTCCATACAATCAAAGTTGCATATTAAGAATTGAGAGGATGAAGAAACCAGATGTAAAGCAAAAGGCATCTGATCTTTCCTAGTCCTATTAAGTATGGTTCTCAAGGACACTGAGGACATTTTTTTAAAATTTCCATTTCTAAACTAATGAAACAGCGTTAAATGGCGAATTTGGTCTGAAAAGTGTCCAAGAGATTAGGCCATTACCATCAATAGCCCTCATGTACAGGGAGAAAACTAATTGAAACCTTTATTTTGTGGGAACAATCTTCCCGCTTGCTTTGGGAGTTTGTTTCAGAACAATAAATAGGTTTCTACAGGGGGGCCTGAATACAGCTTGGCAAACTGTTCTGCTTTCAGTGCATCCGTGGCACCATAAATTCCCACCAATCAGGTGAGGGTATTTAGATGTTGCTGACAGCAATCTACCAAGGTAAAAAAGGCTAGGTTCTCCAGGACTTGCTGGGCTTCTCCACCATACTATAAACAAGCCCCTTAAGTCATTAATCCTTAATAAATAAAAAAAATAAGAGTTCAGGAGAAATTCTGAAACTGTTGAGAGAACATGAGGGAGATCCTCTAAATATAGGCCAAAGAGGGAAGGGCCAAAATCACAGCCCTGCTTGAGGTCATTTTTTCCTGGAATGCCCTGTGACACACTACCAGACCTTGGGCACAGTTTAAGGTGTTAAGAATTTGAATTATGGATAAAAGGCCAGGCACAATATTCCAACCCTGCATTTATTTCTTAAGAATTCATATACAAACCACATTGAAAGCTGCATTAAGTTCTAAATTGTAGGAGACCTAACATATTCACCAAAATTAAAGAGAGAAGGGTGCAAATCTAACAGTGTTAGGCCTTTAACTGAATGGGCTCAAAGGCCAGAGCGGCCAACCTTGAAGCTGGAGAACCAGTTTGGAATCTGGCGGGAGGCTCAAACATCCTGGGATTCTGGGCAAATCACTTAATCTCCCTATGCCTAACAAATTAATGTGTGCCTCTGTAATGCAACTGGTGCTCATGTAAAGCAATGTGATACCTTTGGATCAAGTTTGAGCTATATAAAACAGCAACAAAAAAAACCAATTGAAAATAGGCAGCTGAGTAAGGAAAAGGTTACTTACTCTGTAAGCATCTGTTCATGGAATGTAGTGCTGTAGATTCACATGGTCTGTATACTTCTGCCATTTAGTGTTGGGCTCGGACGCATTCAAGTAGTTTTTCTTCAAAGAAGCCTTATGAGTCATGAGGGACAAGGACCCTACCCATGATTGGTAATGAGGGTGGGTGCATGTAAATCTACAGCACTACATGCCATAAACTGATGCTTACAGGGTAAGGAACATTTTCCATTCATGACAAGTGTAGCTGTAGATACATGATGTAAAAAGCAGCCGTCCCATAAGCTGTGGCTAGCCCTAGGATGAAGTAGAAGACTGAAAAAATCTTCAGACACTGGATTGATCAAACCGGGCAAGCCCCACGTTTCAGGTCAAATCAAGAACTCCACTCCCCTCAATCCTAATACAAACCAATTTACGGTCACTTATCTTAACACCAGATCCATGGTCAAACGCCAGATTTAAATTTTCCACCTCTTTGAATCTGAATCCCCGGATATCCTATTCTTAAAGGAAACCTGTTTAATGGATGAATCCTCTCCGGATATTCTTGCTGCTCTTCCAGATGGTTAGTACTTACTCCAGGGGGGCGTGGCTTCGACGCCAAACCAAGATGGTGCCTTTCAGCTGAACTCCGGCTCGGGCACGAAGTCTTTGTTTCACCATAGCCTTCATTTCCCCACATTCCGTTCAAATAATGCGGAATTTCATGGGGGAATAGCGACGGTAAGCATTTTTGCCAATTTAGTGCTTCCATAAAACTTTCCATGCCCCTAACGCCGTGGCGGTGATTTTTTCTCCACAGACGCGTTCAGCCCCATTTTGAATTGGCGCCGATCCCATTTACCGCTTCTCCCTCACACCTGGGTGCATATCTCCTGTTCCTCAAACACTTATGCTGTCTTTTTGTGAGCTCCTGCCTCCTATTCTATAGAGGAACGTCTCCATATCTGCCTTTTTGGACTCTAAATATTGCTTTTTGTGACTCTGATCCCCTATGCATTGACATCAATTACCTATATATATTATTTTTTTCTTCTCCCTTTTGGTGATCTCTATATACCATTTTTTGGGCATGCTACTTTGATGTCCTTTTGTGGCTTTTTTCAACTTGATTTGGTTTTTTTTGGGTCATCACTACTGAGGACTAATCTGGACACTACTGCTACAGCTTTGTGATAATAGGTTTTTGAGTCCTATTACTCACCCTATTGGGCCAATTTCATCCAATTCCTTGTGTTGATATTCATCTTCCTGACTGTACAGATGGCTAGTGAAATGCACTCATCAATTAAGCCGTCTTCTTGAGGCACCAATCCTAAGAGAGCAAAAAATGATCCTCGTTCCCCTATTTTATCATCCAACAACCCTGTGCTGGACTCTATTTTGGATGAAGTACGTGGTTTGCAGCCATTCATGGTTGCCACCAACAAAAAATTGCAGCAAATCGAAGACCGCTGGATTGTTATGGAGGGGAAGGTGTCTGATTTAGAACAACGTGTGGGAGACCTCCAAGATTTGTCTACTAAAATACCTATGCTAGAACAAGAAATTCATAAACTGAAACGACACACGAAGATCTTGAAAATCGTAATAGGCGAAACAACCTACGTCCTAATGGTCTTCCGGAAAACGTCGAAGGTCCTGATCTCTTGGTCTTCCGGCAAAAATTCCTCTCAGACCTTCTAGATCTTCCTGTCACTCCACCATTGAACATCCAACGCGCTCATCATTTAGGACGTCCTCAACCTCACTCTTTCAAGCCACGTGGGATTATAATGCTTTTTCTGGAATTTACTGACTTGATTCGTGTTCTCAAGGCGGCTAAGCTAAAACGTCGTCTTATTTGGTCTGGCCATAATTTGTTCATATCACAAGATGTTTCAAACGCTACTAATGCTCGTCGTAAGGAATTCTTAGCGCTCCGTCCTCAAATGAGACAGTTGAACATTCAGTATGGTATTCTACATCCTTGTCACTGCAAGATCACCTATGAAGGTACCTCCCGGTTGTTTGAGGAACCAGTGAAATGGAAAACATTTTTTCATAGCATTGCAAATCGTAACATGGAGATTTCTCCCTAATATAACTTCTTACTTCTATTTGTCCTCTCAAAATAATTCAAATATCTCAATTCATATCATCACTTTCTTTTATTCTATCTTGCTCTTCTCCCATATTTTATGTTTCCATCCTATGGCTACCTCTTTTACTACTTTTGTAGTTCTTACTTTCTTCTGTCGCCGTTCTTGCTTTTGGTGTAAGCATGTTCCCAACTTATTTCTTATCCTCTGCATTTCAGATCTGGATCTTCTACCTTGATCTGTCTCTTTTTCTCTCATCTTATCCCTCCTTTCCCCTTTCACATCTTTGCTTCTATTCGCTATTTCTTTTCACGGTTCTCCCTTACCGTTCTTTCCTTACATGTGTGAGTGTTTCTCCTTTCCTTTATTTTATTTTCATTTTAACTACTTTTATTTTCCAGTGTTTGTTAATTGTTAACCCGTTAACCGCGGCATAAATTCCACCGTGGTGCGGGTGATATATTGCGCGAGTGGGGCCGTGTCGGCCAACGGACGTGCACGGCACTACCGAGGTAGTGTGCGCAACTAAATGTTGTTTTTCTTTCTTTTTACTGGCACTGCAGCTTGTTGTTCCTGTTTCCATATGTTCCCCTTGATCCTTCAACATGTTTAACGTTGTCTCGTGGAATGTACGTGGTCTAGGTCATCCTGTCAAGCGTCAGACAGTATTGTCTCATTTATCCAAACTTAATACACACGTTGCCTTTTTACAGGAAACTCATTGTAATGATGTGGAGTCACTTAAGCTCAAACGTCAATGGGTTAATCAAGTTATTTTTTTCTCCTGCTGCCATGGTGGTTTTGCCTTTTTATTTCATAAGTCACTAAATGCACAAATATTATCAACTGAATGTGATTCAAATGGGCGATCAGCTTTGGTTGATGCCATTATATGTAAAAAAAAAGTCACTTTCTTCAACATTTATGGTCCTCTCAAACCTGATCCAGAATTTTGGCATTGTATTAAACTGAAATTATCCTCTATCCCTAACCCTAACATAATTGTTGGCGGTGATTTTAATAATTGGTTAGATCCTTTCTCTGATAGAAAATCTAAATGTACATTTAAACCTGATAAGACTCATAAGGCCTTTCAATCTGCCATGGCCTCTCGCCCTCTCTATGACATTTGGAAGACATGTAATCCTGATGCTTTTGAATTTACTTTCTTTTCAAATGTTCACCATACTATGTCCCGTATTGATTATATTTTGGTTTCTAAATCATTGCTTCCCTCTATACATTCCTCTGAAATTGGTTCTATTTTTATCTCTGACCATGCCCCTGTGTTTTACTCTTTTGATATGTCCCTCAATACTTGCAAACAAGGCTGTTGGCCTTTTAACAATCTCCTACTCTCAGACCAAACCTTTATTTCAGAAGCAACCTCTTTTATTAATGAATTTTTTCAATTTAATCAATCCACGGACACTTCTGTACATAACAATTGGGATGGTTTTAAATCCTTTTTTAGAGCCTTTACTATTGCATACTCTGCAAGAAAAAAGAAATTACTAAATAGTGAATATCACGCAACTCTCCAAAAGATAAAGACCTTAGAACACAATTATTTTTCCTCAAAATCCTCCTCAAAGTTGCAAGAACTGATTAAAGTCAAATCTACCTTGAATAAGATTGCCACTGTCAATGCTTGTAACATTCTCCTTAAAGTTAAATCTAAATTTCATGGAGGCCAAAATAAGGCTGGGAAAATGTTAGCTAACTATTTAAAAATCAAATCAGAACGTAAAACTATTGGCCCTAGTCGCTCTGCACAAACTAACAAACTTCTTTCCTCCGATTCTGAAATTGTAAATACCTTTCAGTCCTTTTATGAACTACTATATACAGAAGATACAAATCCGTCCACAAAAGATTTTGAGACTTTCTTTCAGGGTATCCATAAACCCCCTTCCCTATCTGATACTCTTTTACCCCTTGAGAAAGATATCTCCCTTCAGGAGATTACTGATGCTCTCAAATCTTTAAAAAACGCCAATGCCCCGGGACCAGATGGTTTCTCCGTCGAACTACTCTCATCCTTTTCCACCAAAATGATTAGAACTTTTTAATTCATTCTTATCTAATTCTAAGGCATGTGGTTCCTTTTTGGAAGCCCTCATTGTCGTGATTCCCAAACCAGATAAAGATTCTTCCCTCTGTCAAAATTTTCGACCCATTTCACTAATTAACCATGATTGTAAAGTTTTTGCCAAAATGTTTGCTTCCCGCTTAGAAAACGTCATTCCACTCCTTATAAAACCGGATCCAGCTGGTTTTATTAAAGGCAGACTTGCTTTTGACAATTCCAGAATGTTTTCTAATATCCTCGCCCTTGGGAAAAAGTACTCCTCTCCCTTAGCTGCCCTTTCACTTGATGCCGAAAAACCTTTTGACCGTATAAATTGGCAATATATGTTATACACTCTTCATTGGTTTGGTTTTGGTCAAAAGTTTATTTCTTATATTAAATTGGTATATTCTAATCCACGGGCTTGTGTATTTGTAATGGCCATTTTTTCCCTATTTTAAATTAGAAAAAGGCACTAGACAGGGCTGTCCTCTTTCCCCATTACTTTTTCTCCTTTGTTTAGAACCCTTTCTTGAACGTATCAGACATAACCTCGATATAATAGTTTTTACCATCAATTCTCATGAAATTAAGCTCTCTCCATATGCAGATGATATCCTAATTTATATGTCTAATCCCTGTAACTCCCTAGACCCTTTTATACAAGAGATTGCTTTATAATCTACTGTTACTGGGTACAAACTAAACTTTTCTAAAACTGAGATTCTACCACTAAACTCATCCTGTTATCGTTACATGTTTGACAAAACTAATTTTACTTGGTGTCCCCAAAAGATTAAATACTTAGGAATATGATTCTCCTCCAGGATACCTGATACCTTAGCCCCCAATTTCACTTCCTTAAAACTTAAACTTACTGTCTTCCTCTTCCTCGTTATTTTTATCCTGGTGGGGTAGGCTTGACACGATTAAAATGATGATTGTCCCTCAGGTTCTTTTTACGCTCTCAGTGTTACCCTTTAAAATTCCTACCTACTATTTCTCTCAAATTATTTCTATTTGTACTAAATTCCTTTGGAATAACAAACGTGCTCGTATTGCTTTATCTAAATTAATCTGACCTAAATCAGAGGGTGGTGTACGCTTTCCTGATTTTAAATTATATCACACTGCTTTCTTAATTCGTCAATGTTATGCCATGTATGAGGACTATCACGATTATCCTATGTCAAAATGGGATGCTTTTGAACGTTCACTGTTAAATGATTTTTCATTCCAAAATGTTGTGTTTATGACCAATTGTACTTTCATTTCCAAATACCCCATTTTAGAATATTCTCAGCATTTACTACATACCCTTTTTATCCAAGGATTTGACTTTTATCAATCCTTTTTGATCTCCTCTTTATGGTACATTAAATATATTAAATTTCGCCATAAATCTTTTTATTTCAAACACTGGAAAGAGAAGGGTATTTTTCATGTGCACCAATTGATAGCCAATAATTCCATTCTATCCTTTCTTCAACTACAAGACAAATTTGGCCTTCCTGACTCTTGTATTCATCAATATAACACATTATTTCCTGTACTCCAAACTTTTCTCCTGAATAATAGTTCCAACTCTGACGCTATTTCAATTATTCCTGTTACACCCTTATTTGATGTTATTTTGGATCCTACTCCAAGAACCTCTTTCATATACAAAACTTTGTCCTCACCAATTAATACAAGGAATAAATCTCCTATCTAATTACTATGGGAAAATGATCACTTTCTGTCCTTCAATGGGATCGAATGTGGCAAAAGATTTTTTAAACCTCTAAGGCTGCTAACATTACACAATCCCTATACTTTATATATAACAGAGTCGTTGGGTTTTTACCCCCCAATTTTTACATAAAATTGACCATTCTACAACTCCCTTGTGTTGGTCATATCTCTCCTCTGAGGGCTCTCTGGTGCATTTACTCTATTAATGTCCTAATGTATATGAATTTTGGAAAGTTGTATGGACGAAATGTCTACTGATTTTTTAATGTAATATTCCTTTTGCAATTCATAACATCTTTTTGCTACCATATCTCCTGATTTTGATCATCTTCCTTAAAAAACGATGCTATTCTACCTTTTTATCGCTCTTGCTTTTAAAGTTATATTATCCTGTTGGAAAGATAATTCTAAACTATCCTTTTTGTTCTGGTAGAATTTGATTTGTGATGAACATAGAATTGCCTCTGTCTCTCATTACTCTGTATTTCAAAAGATTAAATCCGATTTATTATGGTTACCTTTTACCTCTTCTCTATCCTCACACTCATCCTTTTCATAATACCTTTATTACATTCTATTTGTCTAAAAAAAAAAAAAAAAATCTGTATTTGTAAAGCGCAAACTACTCACCCTTACGGGTCTCAAGGCGCTGGGCGCCGTCGTGGAAATTAAGTGAGCTATTGCCCAGAGTCACATGGTGCTGAGCTGAGCTGCCACTGGAGCCGGGGATCGCACTGTGAAACCTGTGCTTCGAAGTCAGCTGCACTGGCCGCTGCACCACACCTCTCCACTGTCTACCCCCTCTTCCTCTCTTACCTGTTCCCCTCTCCCTTCTTTCCCCTCTATTCTCTCTTTCTCTTTTATATAAACCAAAACAAACAAACAAAGCATTCTTTCTTATGGACGAATTAGTTTATTATGTTGATGTAATTTTTATTTTTATTTCATAATTCTCTCTTCTTACATAGTTTTCAATGACATGATATTCTCTAAAATGTTATTAAGCATTTTCCTTGTTTCAAAACATTTTTATCAATTTTTACATCTTTGTTATTCCTCACATTTCTTCTAATCAATATAATGGTTTCGTACTGTGTTTGCATTCTCAATAAAAATTATTAAACAAAAAACAAAAGTACTTACTCCAAACTAATAGACCAACAGGCAAAATAGGGGGAGGAGTAGCAGCTGTATTTAAAAAACATCTTAGGTTCTCCAGTCTTACATCATTTGTTATCCTTACTGTCGACTGACTTCTGATTAAGCTTAACTCTTCAACCTCTGCCCTTACATGTGCTCTGGTGTACAGACCTCCCAGCCATATGAGGTTCTTCCTGCAACTACTTGCAGAATCAATGTCTGCCTCGGTCATTGGCCATGCTAAAATTCTTTTAACTGGTGACCCTAACTACTGGCCAAATGAGGAAGCAGGTGGGAAATCATCATTAGAGCTAACAGACCTGCTTAGCAACCTAAACTTTGAACAACATGTGCTCTCACCCACTCACAATACAATTCACACTCTAGATCAGGTATGGGCCACTAACCTAAATGTGGCCAATCTCACAGTCACTCCGTGTGTATGGTCCGCCCACTACTTAATTAAATTCTCACTAATTGGCCTGACTCCTTCAAAACCTCCCCCACGCCATGGAATCCTTTCCAAAAACTGGTCTCGAGTAGATCTCAACTTCTTTTGTAAATCATTAAATATCCCCTCACTTAACTCGTATGATAGAATAGACCAATACGAATAAGAAATCACCAACTGGCTAACAGCAGCCAGCAACACACATGCTCCTCTCTGAAGATCCAAACTGGCTAGGCGTCATGGCACGCGGAAATGCTTCTCTGAAGATCTAAAAATAGCCAAACCCAAACCACCGCACAGAACGTAAATGGCAGAATAACTACATAACCAACAATAAGGAGGTATACTTACTACATCTCTAAGAATGTAAAAAATTAACCAGGCAAGCCAAATCCGCCTTCTCTTACAAAATCTTAAATTCTGTGAACAAGTGAAAGGAAATCTTCAGCATAGTTTATGAACTGTCCAATCCTGGCAGTGTGACCGCCCCTAACCTACCCATTCAGAATCTATTTGATACCCTTAACTCCTTCTTCATCAAGAAGACTAAGAGAATAAAAGATAGTATACCTGTCACCTCCCCTCCCAAGGTGACACACACCAAAAACAGAAACCCGAGCACATTATCTGAATTTCCCACTCTCTGCAAGGATTGCCTTAAGGGCCTGCTGTCAAAAGTCAGGTCGGAATCCCCTAATGATATCTGCCCTCCAAAGGACTCAAAAACAGTTTTTTCAAATTTCCCTGATTTAGTCATCTTCCTCTTAAATCAGTCCCTTAGTCAAGGCACCATTCCTGGCACTTTTAAGGAGGCTATAGTGGTCCCTCTCCAAAAGAAAGTCGGTGAGGACCAACTCACCTTGAAAAGTTACAGGCCAATTTTACTGCTGCCATACTTAGCAAAGATGTTTGAAGCACATATTGCCAGATACCTCTGGTCTTTTTTGGTGGAATCTAACTTCCTTGACCCCTATTAGGCAGGCTTTTGGCCAGTCTGCTCCACTGAAACATTCATCCTCTCAGTTGTGGATGGCATGCATGAAGAAGCTGATAGGGGCACCACTCAAGCACTGTTCCTCCTTGACCTGTCAGCAACCTTTGAAACGGTCAGCCATGAGCTTTCGGTTGGCTGTATTGGGGCCACAGACCTACAGGACACAGTACTTGCATTGGTTATATCTTTTTTGAATTACCACTTACAATCAGTCCAGCTATTTCCCTTTAATAGGAAACAACCTTTACAAGGCGGTCATTACACCGCGATACCTTTTGAGTGCGGTCATTACAACGACCTCGTTGTTACAACGCAGTACCATTACAACGCAAGTCGTTACAACGACTTGCTCTAGATGGCGCTCTAAACTAAAGAATAGTATAATTAACTTTTCCAACACCTTCCCTACTGGTGCACACACTGGAGTTGGAATAGTAAATTATACTATTCCTAAGTCCAGCGCGCCATCTAGAGCAAGTCGTTGTAACGACTTGCGTTGTAATGGTACTGCGTTGTAACAACGCAGTCGTTGTAACGACCGCATTGTAAAAGCACAGGATGTAATGACTTGCGTTGCCAAGAGGCATATTCCCCTTTAATTCACCCAAGGTCCAGCTAACTTGTGCAGTATCTCAGGGATCTTCCCTGTCCCCCATCTCTTCAACCTGTATATTGGTCCCCTAGTGCATTCCTTAAATGTAATGAATGTCAGAATGTATAACTATGCAGACAATATGCAGATACTCTTTACTATTGATAATTCTATAAAATCTAAGGAAGCCTGCCAAAACACTATGCTGTTTATCCGAGACTGGATGAAATGCAACCAACTAAAACTAAATTCAGATGTCATAACCTAAAATAAGCACAATCTGTGGAATTCCTCTTTCTAGCCCCCATGATGAGTCCCCCCCAGCCCTAGAATTCTGTAAAGAGCTTTGGAGTACTCAGCAACAAGAATCTAAGAAAGCCCAATTAGAGGCGGTAACATCCTCCTTTTTTCTACAGCTGTGCAAAATCAAGAAGGTTGGCAAATTCCTCACCTACGAAGGCCTGGTTCAGGTCATTGTCGACTTAGTCATCTCAAGGATAGACTATGCAAACTCTCTCTACCTTGGTCTTCCAAAAGGCCTTATCCAAACACTCCCACAGCCAGCCTTATTTTTCAACAGCCTAGACACTGCCACATCATCTCCTTGAGAAGAAAGCTACATTGGCTACCAGTAGAACAACAATCTTCAAGACTGGCTGTATTATTTTTAAGTCCCTTTACAGCAGAAGCTGAGCGTTTATAGAATTCAGAATCCAAAAATATACCCCCAATCGTAACTTAAGATCCACCAGCATGAACCTCCTTACAATCCCCACATTGTAAAAGGAGAGAGTGGGAGACTACAGATTTTCTGTACTTGCTCCACGCATCAGGAACTCCCTCCTCCTTGAGATCAGGTCCACCCCCAGCTGTATAAAATTCAGGCAACTCTTGAAGATTCGGCTCTTCAGACAAGCCTGTGATTAACTGCTGTGAGCAGTGTGTTTACTTTTGTTACCCAGCGCCAGGAAACCAATCTGGTGTAAGTGCGCTATATAAAAAACCCAGTCACATAACACAGCAAAAAGTGTACATACGACAGTCTGGCCAACTCTGGCTTGATGGTGGGCCAAAACATCCACACAGTAATGTTTAGACTAAGTAGCTGCTTTACAGTTGTTAGCTATTGAAATATTGCCTAAGAAAGCCATATCAGCTCCTTTTTTATGGGTTGAGTGGGGTCTGGGAGGGGCAAGCAAAGGTCTTTTAGCTTTGGTGTAGCAATTCTGTATATATTTAACTAACCAACATGCAATACTGGATTTGGAAAGAGCACTGCCTTAGTGTGGCTTTGAGAAAGAAACAAAGAGTTGTTGTGTCTTTCTAAAAGGATTAGTGCTATAAGTGTATTACATAGGTGATCTTTTGACATGCAGAGTATGAAGAGCGCATTCTGCAATGCAACTGGCTGTGGGAACAACAATGGTAGTTCTATAGTCTGAGTAAGGTGAAAACTAAAAACCACCTTGGGAAGAAACTTGGGATTTGTCCTAAAGACTACCCTGTCTGAGTGGACTTGGAAAAATGGTTCTTCTAAGGTAAGAGCTTATATCTCACGGACACGTCTGAGAGAACTGATAGCGACTAGGAAGGCTACCTTCCAAGTCAGGAACTGTAAGGAACATTCATGTAACGGCTCAAACAGAGCTCCCAGAAGTCAGGTTAGGGCAATGTTGAGGTTTTACACATGTACCAGTGAGATCATTGGTGGGATAACCCATGTGAGTCCCTTAATAAAAACCTTGATGACAGAGACCCTGAAAAGGAAAGTATGTTGTTGATTTTGTAGGTAAGCATCAATAGCTGCCAAATGGAGTCTACTAGAGGTATATGCAAGGTCTGATTTCTGAAGGTGGAGCAGATAGCAGCCAATCTCCTGGTCTGTTGCTTTAAAAGGGTAAATCTGTCTAGCAAGACTTCTTCCATTTCGACAATTAGCAGGCCCTGTTTGTAGGTCTACGTGCCTTTTTTAGAACAGCCATACATTCCGAGGGAAGATCAAAGTACCCAAACTTTAGGGCTTCAGGAGCCAGAACACAAGTTTGAGCTTTTTGGGGTTAGGGTGTCGGAGCATACCCTTATTCTATGTGAGAAGATCCGCCTGTTGGGTAGCTTCTCATGGGGCACTAGGGACATCTCGAAGAGGATGGAGAACCAGGCCTGCCTGGCCCAGGTTGTGGCTACCAGAATGATAGTGAGGGATGTCTGCCGAAGGCTGCAGACCACAAATGGAAGATGTGGGAGAGGCAAAAAAGCATAGGCAAATATCCCTGACAAGTTCATGCATAGTGCATTGCCCATGGACTGTGGGAACCTGCATGCAAAGTGTGGGCATTTTGCGTTTTCTGCTGTAGCAAACAGGTCTATGTGGGGAAACACCCAATGCTGGAAGTACGGGAACAGGACTTGGAGGTGGAGTCCCCATTTATGGACTTGTTGATGCATCCTTCTTAGCTGGTCTGCAAAGTTGTTACCCACTCCTGGAATGTATTCTATGAATAGATGGAGCTGGTGATGTATCACCCAAAGTCAAATGCTGTGGGCTAAAAAGCACTACTGCAATGAGTGTGTGTCACCTTGTTTCTGCAGGTAGAATAAAGCAGTTGTGTGGTCCGTGCTGAATGAGAGGAAGAAATGCTCTGAGGGCTAGCTGGATTGCTAACAATTCCAGGTGGTTGATGTGGAGGTTCCGTTGATATGACGTTCACTGCCATTGTACAGCCAACTTCTTTAGATGTGCTCCCCAACCAATGAGCGAGGTGTCCACTGTAATGGTCATTTGCAGAACTGATTCCAGGAAGGGCCGTTCCTGCAAAAGGTTGCTGTCATTCCACCACTGCAGAGAACGATGAGAACGACCCCAGATCAACACTACATCCTCCCATTGACCCTCCACTTGTGACCACTGGTCCGCTAGGCACTCCTGCAAAATGTGCATGTGTAACCTTGCATGTGGGACGATAGCAATGCAAGAGGCCATCACGCCAAGAAGGCACGCGGCCTGTCAGACCACTACCTGGCAATTTGGCTAAACAAAAAGGGAGCAGCTTTTGGAATGCTTGGAATCTTGCTGGGCGACAGGAATGCTTTCCTTACACGAGAGTTGAGTCCCAACCGATAAAGAGATGTACCTGAAGGGGCTGGAGGTTGGACTTGACTGCTTTCATGGTAAAACCTAGACCTTGCTTGAGATGTATGGTGGCATAGGTGTGCGCTAGGCACTGCTGTTGCAGTGCACTCCTGATCAGCCAATCGCCCATGTAAAGAAACATGTGGATGCCACGCCTTCTGAGGGGAGCAGCTACCACTGCATGACACTTTTTTAACACCCTGGGATCTGTGGCCTTTCCAAAGGGCAGCACCTTGAACTGGCAATGCTGACCACTTACCATGAACCAGAGGAACCATCGATGTGCAGGTTGAATGGGGATGTGAAAGTAGGCATCCTTGAGGTCGAGGGTGGTCATGAAGTCAACATACTGTAGGAGAGGGATGACATCCTGGAGTGTTACCATGTGAAAATACTCGGGAAGGATGAATTTGTTGAGGGGCCTGGGGGGCAGGGTGGGCCCGGGGGGCCCATCTTTCTTTGAAATGAGAAAATATAGGGAGTATACCCCTTTGCCCCAGTGCTTGGGGGCATTGGTTCCATGCCCCTTTGTTGAGCAGTTTACGCATCTCCTCTTAGAGTATTGGCTCCATGCCCCTTTGTTAAGCAGTATACGCATCTCCTCTTGGAGCAGACACTGAATTTCTGGGGTCAGTTTGTCTTTGTGCGGGGCAATGTTTGGTGGTTTTTGGATGAGTTCTTAACAATAACCCTCTGCTGTGCAATCTAGAACTCACTGGTCTGAGGTGATTGCCTCTGCAACCTTCCGCCTAAAGGTGTTTGATGGTCGGGTGGAAGAGTAATTGTGTCACTGCTTGGCTGGTAATGCCCCTTTGGAGGCTGCGCCTTTCCCTCTTCCCCTACCATTGTTTCCGTTATATCCTCCTATATAGTTACCCCGAGAGGGCATTTGCCGGTGTTGCTTCCTGAGGAAGGAAGTGGATGCCTCTTGAACGGTGGCTTTAGCTCTCCCACGAAATTGAGTGCGGCAAAAGGAGCCCCAACCCGAGTGGGTCTGCAAGGCACTTTCTTTATTTTTTCTATCATCTGGTCAACTTGTGGAATGAACAGATGCTGGCTGTCGAAGGGCAAGTTGACCAGATAATGCTGAACCTCTGGTTTAAAAACAGAAACATGCAGCCAGGTGTGTCTGCATTGGTCCAGGTGGTGTTGCAACAACTCCTCCATCTCGTCCCAGTGGGCATGGTCTTACTAAAAGATTAACCCAACTGAATTTGCAATATGCCAATGCACCACAGATTGAGCCACTACCCTCTTCCCTGCTGCGTCAATTTCCTCACTCTATCGGTCTGGTTGAAGGGCATCCTCCATACCTTGTGAGCTCACACTTTTCTGTGCAGTGTAAACCACTTGAGAATCAGGTGGCAGTTGTCCCCCGATGTGAGAAGGGTCACAGGAAAAAGCTTTACATTTCTTGTCCACACTAGGCATGATGACACCCGCCTTAACTGGGTCCCTAAAGATGTCAGTGGCCAGTAAGAGCATCTTTTAAGCATGAGGAGGTACTAAATGGACTTCTGTGTGGAAGATAGAGTCTCCATATGGAATTCATCCTTCTCAGGCTGTTTGTACACCTAATGTTGTGGTAATCAGCTACCTTCTGCAGCACCTAATGATATGCAGTAGAATCATGCGGAGGGGAAGGCTTAGCCAGATATATGTCTCAATCTGTGTCACCCAGGGGAGGGTCAACAGCATAATCAGTCCATGGTTCATCATGGCATTGAGGGTCATAGGGTACATTATAAGGGTCATAGGGAGACCAAGTAGTGTCTCTCCCAAACACTGATACAGGGGAACCCTGAGGGGACTCTGGTGAGGGTTCCACTGGTGGCAGCGGGCATGTTGGAGGTGGATGTAGAGAAGAGGGCTAAGATGGAGGAGGTGAATTGTGAGGTGAAGGTGTTACAGGAGGTGATGGGGATGTGCCCTTTTCATGAGCCGAGGCTTTTTAGGTGCCAGGTCCAAGGGTATGTTATGTTATATTGATTTTTTTAGCGCACTAATCACACAAGAAGGTATCCAGGTGATTGGACTGGTGAGTAGGTGTGTGGTCCCCAAGGTGCTTGTATGAAGAGCCAGGTCTTCAGCTTCTTGTGGAACTCAAGAAGTGATGAGGAGGCTCTGATGTGCTGAGGGAGGCCTTCCATGTGTCGGGAGTGACCTCAAACCTCAGTTTCTTCTTTGAAGGGAGAGTCTTTTGTCGGAAGAACAGGCTTAACCATAATTCACCCAGTTCAAGAATGAATGTGAACCTGTTGCTGCCTGGCATCAAGCTCCTTTTGGAGCCTCTGGAGGATAGGCTGCTCCTGATCCTCAGATGTGACAGAGGATGCTGCTCTGCATGTCGGCTTTCACAACGTCAAGGAAGTCAAACGGGTTGCTGACACTGAGCTTTATTTCAAGGCATGTCTTGGAGCCGTGCTTCAATGCCAAATGGTGTACTTCCGTTGGCTCCAACTTGGTATCTTGTTGCCAACCATGGCTGTGTAGCAGTGGTAGGCCAGAGGCCTCATGGCTGGCTTGTGAGCTTGATGCTCAACCCTCTTGAGGGCGATGCTTGGCTTCCAAGTGGTGTTGAGGTATGAGAGGCTGGCATCGGTACACACTGCAGTTGTTTTGGTAGAAGGATGCTGAGCAGATGGATTATCGTTAATGTTGGAGGCTGAGTCCTCTTCCAGCTCTGATAAATGGATTTCTGCACTAGAAGTCTCTGTCTGCTGTTCGGCCTTGGTCTCCTGTTCCCCGAACAGGTCCGGAGTGTCTTACGATGTCAGTGTGCCATTGATGCCGATGCAAGGCAATGATCCTGATGGTACCGAAGAGTCTTTTCATTTTGGAAGGCAAGGCACACCAAGCAAGATCCCTACTGGTGGTCTGGGGACACACAAAGGTTGGAAACCTGATGTAGGTCTGTCCTGAGGTACTTCGCTCAACACTTCGGGCAGTAGCGGAATGGAGTCCTTTCCGTTTCGGATGCATTCTCTGGGTCCGAGGAGTGGAAGGGGGACCGAGGGTGCCAGGCCATGTATGGTGTCGAAGCAGTCGACCGTGGAAAATGAAGCAGATGACTCAAGGCTAGGAACCCACATTGCATACACTTTTTTACAACCAATGGGGTAGAGGGACTCGAATAAGCCAGACGGAAACACCACATGATGTCAAACCGGAGCATGAAAGAACATGCCTCCGTGTGAGTCCTCTCTCACAGGGGTAAGTAGATATTTAGGTACTCACTAGACAAATAAATGACTGGATTATGGCACTGACAGTAATGGTTTTTTCTCTATCTGCACACAGCACCCGGCTGGGTACCTGTGAGTATTTTATTCTTTCACTTTAAACACGGTGTCACTGTACATCTACACGCTAGACCAGTTTTGGACGTTAAGGTAAAGAGGCGTATCACCTATATTAATTTAATTTCATCTCTTGAGACCCTTTGGCCCTTTTTCTGATACATTTTCGTCATTCCCTTTTTCAGGTGTCCCTATATTAGACAGTCCTGACGAGACCCTTTAAACTTGGAATAGGGTCGAAACGCCGTTGACGCGATAGGCAAATCACTTAATCAACACCTACATTAATTAAGTGTTGTTAATTTGAATTATTAATTACTGGTGATTGCCTTTGTAAAGAGAAATGGAAACCTTGTTTGTATGTTGTATGTTATGTTAATTTTTTGTGTAAGGTTTTTTTCATTGGGACACTAATTTGTAATTTGTATGTTTAATGTTAATTTGTATCGTAAATTTATGTCCACTTTTTGTGTAAATATTTCAGAAATATAAACGAAAAATATTCTTCATAAAAAAGATCCAACGTGTATGGCTTTGCCTTTTCTTCTGACATCTTTTATAATCCCCTTTTCTTTGATCATTATTTTAGATTACATACTATATTATTAAGTATTAATCCGCATGAGCTATTGTTTCCTTACAGCACATCTGAACTCGAAGGCAGAGAAAAAATGATCTAACAATGGAGCCAATGCCCAACTGCATTAGCAATCAAGGGTGGAGTCACTATACCTCATGACTCGAAAGACTTCTTCAAAGAAAAATAACTTGTTCATGTCCAAGCCCAACACTAGATGGCAGGAGTATGCACAGATATGTATCTACAGCTATACACACCGCAAACATGTGTTTATTTCCAATAGCAAACCTTAAATAGCGCACTCAAAAACGTTTGTGGAATAGAAAACAAACTTCATGGGCCCTTATTACGAGCGGCCTCTTAATTCCGATGGAGCCGCAAGCAGCAGTTACTGGCCCCATTGGAATCAGGAGATCTTCAGAAACACCAGGCCAAAATGAGGATTTACTGTGGGAATCAAACCTGGAATTGCAGACTCACCTGATTTTTCCACAGTGGACAGTCAGGATGCAATTTGTTAAAAGCTAGTTTTTCTCATCCTTGGCATTACCAGTACCCCCAGTATTGGTAATTTTGGGAGTGAGGAAAATCCCACCCACTTACAGTGCCACTCATAACAAGGACCTCACTCAGTCAGTCATTCAATAAGTTGATTTGGAGTAGAAATTCTGGAAACAAAGACACTCAACACAAAAATGAAATGGACAACTGTAAATACAAATTGAAATTCAACAATTAATAAAAAGTAATAACAAGTAGCCAGACTTACTGGCTATAACAATGCTTTTTCACATTTAAAAAAACAGTATTAAGAAGAGAAGTGCCAAAACCGTGCAGCTAGATAATAAGGGCTGCCTAATAGACCACAAACATATTTATGGTATGCCAATTGCTGGAAAAGAGATTTGTCCTGATAGTGGCCCAGTGCAGTGTCCAGACATCGGGACGCAGAAGAGAAGCCAGCACACGTTCACTGTGTACTTTGCTGAGCCTGCAGGAAAGATGCATATTCATTTTTATAGACGATGAACCACTATTGTTTGAGTTGTGTTCTGGCTGGGTCCTTTTGGAGCTCTACTGTTAATGAGCACTGCTGGCGCCACTAGCATAAAAATCTGGAAGCTTCTATCCACTGACCTCTTACATTTTGCAGGTCCATGTTTGAATAGCTCATCCAGTCCACGTTTTTGTTTAGCATCCTGGGAGGTGTACTGCTGATTTTATAATGTGACACATAGGACTACAAGTCCAAGAATCAAAGCAAGAACCTGGACTGGATTGACCTGAGAAACCTGGGAGGTCTGTATACGGAAACAAACAAAATGCAAAAACCTGAGTGACAGGCTTGGATGGGGTACTCAGCAGACCTGGAGGAGTGTAGGAAGAGGATCAAGTTTACCAGCAGAGCCTGAATCACTAGGAGAATGAGAAGAACTGGGCCAAGTGGATCAGAACCAAAAGAAAAAGCATGAAAGGGGGATGAAGGTCTAGAATTAAGACAAAAGAATTATGAGACAACTTGGACTGGGACTAGCAGAATCAGGACCAGTACATAAGAAGAATCAGGGTATGGCAGACTAAAACAAGGAAGACAAAAAAAGTGACCAGGGAACAAATCCCAGGAGACCTGGAAAAGGGCAATGAAAAGTAGGTGAACCAGCGCCAGGTGGCCCAGGGTCATTAGGACCAAAGGGACCAATGCCATGTGAACCAGCACCATAATTTGGAACATTAGGAGGATTAGGACTAAGAGGAATAGGACAACAAATAGGAGCAGGACAGGGGTAAAAAAAAACATGAACAGGACCAGATGCCAAAGGTAGGATCACAATTAGGAGGATCAAGACCAAAGGGGACAGGAAAAATTGGACCAAGAGAACAAGGAGGACATGGACCAGTAATATAAAGAGGACTAAGTCCAGGACAATGTTTTGTTAGTGGGATTTGATGTAGTGCAGGCAAATCACTGCCAAAGGAGTATCTTGGCACTCTGAGCAGTTCTAGGCAGGAGTGTAATTCAAAATGGCCTGGTCTTTAAAAGTTTTTTAAAGCTGGAACAAATGTGAAAAGAAGTTTGTTCCAGTGATGAGGAGCAAGATAGGAAGATGACCGATGTATTTAGCCATTTGAATACAGCAGGGACATAACAATAGTTGATCTTTGGATCTCAGGTTCCTACTGGGTAGGTAAGGAAGAAATTTCTCTTGAAGATAACGTGAGCCTTTACTAGACAAAGATTTATGAATGAGACAAAGAAGCTTAAACAGGGAGCATTTTTTCTCAGGAAGCCAGTTCAGGTATTTCAGAAGGAACTCAAAAGGAGAATCAGAAGGGAGTTTGCAGACCGGAGGTGCAGCAGTATTCTGAACCAAGTGCAGGTTAGAGAGAAGCTGCTACAAATTGAGCATTCCCATAATCAAGGTGACTCACAATGAGTGGCTGAATAAGTGTTCTCCTAGAGCTTAATGGGAGCCACTAAAACACTTTTTTGAGCATATGCATAATACCAAAGCATGCGCCACATGTAGACATCATCTGTTCTCTCACAGAGAGATTCTCTCCAACCAGGATGCCGAGATATCTTTACTGCCTTCTTTGGGCGAGGAGGAGAGCCTAGCTCAGAAGGTCACCAGTCATCAGACCAGTGGGCCTGGGCTTTGCCAAACAGTGGAATCTTGATCTTGTCTCCATTAAGCTGTAGACAATTTGATGTCATCCAGGAGGGGACTTTACTCATACATTCAGCAAACCTAACTTTGGCATTTTCTGGATTGTATCGCAAAGGAATGATCAATTGTGTGTCATCCACATATGAGATGACTTTGAAGCCAAAAGATTTGACTATTTGGGCAAGGGATGCCACATAGATGTTAAAAAGCGTGGGGCTCAAGGAGGAGCCTTGACAGACCCCCTTGTCCAGCGGCATAGTGCGAGATTTAATCGAGTCAAGGGACACCGTCTGGGTCCTGTTGTCCAGAAAGTCCTTGAGCCAACACAAAGCGTTCCCACGGATACCAGTGTCACAGATTCTGTTGACCAAGATGGAATGAGAGATGGTATCAAATGCGTCTGACAGATCAAGTAACACTACCATCGCAGGAAGGCCAGCATCAAGAGAAAGTTTGATGGAGTCCAGTACACCCACCAATGCCATTTCCGTGCTGTCAAAGGCCCTAAAGCCAGATTGCGTAGGGTTCAATAGGAAATGGTCTTCCAGGTAAGAGGAGAGTTGTTTGTTCACAAGGGCCTCCAAGATCTTGCCTAGATATGGAAGACGCAAGATAGGCTTAAAATTGGCAAGCTTGTGTGGGTCGGCATT
The DNA here is from genome assembly GCF_964204655.1 of Triturus cristatus. Classification (NCBI taxonomy): domain Eukaryota; kingdom Metazoa; phylum Chordata; class Amphibia; order Caudata; family Salamandridae; genus Triturus; species Triturus cristatus. The sequence continues at coordinate 137,914,954 of NC_140588.1, forward strand.
GTTTTTTTTCAAAATAAACGTAACTTGTGCCACTTACAATTCCAATGGCATAGTAGCAGAATTCAGATAGAGGTTGAACAATGAAGTAACAAAAGGCAGAAGTAAAGTGGACAGAGTCACCATAACAAACGGGGGGAGAGATCAGAGGGGGAACCTGATTTTACTTTACTAATCATGTCAGATACTTGCTCTTGAGTGATGGGTTCAAACTCCCCGAGTAAAGCAGGGGGTTTGTAGTGGGGTGATGACGGTGGGGGGCAATCAAGAAAGATGCGAAATTGGAAAAGTTCTGATAGATTTTCAAGATTTTCCCCTCAAAGTGATATGCGAGAGCATTGCACAGAAGCTGAAAACTAGGAATGATAGAAGTAAAGGCATGAAGCTTTGTAAATTCATTTAGTACACTAAAACATTCTTTGACAAAATGACCAGCTTTATCAATCCTATTAATAGTATAGGATCTTTGTGCTTCTCTAATCTTTTTATGATAGTTCCCTAAGGTAAGCTTCTATGCTTTATTGTCAGGGACAGATTTAGTGACACGCCATCTTCTCTCCAGTCTTCCACAGACTGTTTTTTTCAGTTTCAGTTCCTCAGAGTACCAAGGGGTATGGGGTGTAATCGAGACTGAGCAACCCTGTTTAAGGGGGGGTAACTACATCTAGAGCCTGACAAAACGAGTTCTGAAAATCACCATGGGCAGTATTGGTGTCTTGAGTGTTTCCAATGTGTTGTGTGGAGAAGGCTGAAAAAAAGGAGGAGAGAGTGACATGCTTCCAAGACCTAACCATTCTTCTACCGACCCTCTTACAGATAGGGTGCCCTCCTCTAATCGGGTACTGAAAGCTGATAGAGTCGTGATCTGCCCAAACTAAGGGATTAGCAGGATCAATTTGGAATTACAGAAAGTTAGTAAATGAATACCAAAACCAGATTGACCAAAATGACCAGGATAAGGAGCACTGGACTAGGACCAGAAGGGAGAACAAGACACAGAAGGTCAGTCAGAACAGAAATAGTGACCCAGACCAAGAGGACCAGGGCACATAGATGTAAATGAGGGCCATTATCAAGAGGACCAGAAACAGGACACAGACCTAGATAAGCACCAGTTCCAGAAGGACCATGACCAAGTAGGCCAGAACAATGAATATCAGAAGGACTTTAACATCTAGGGTCGGGAAAAGAAGAAGCAGGATCCAGGACCAGGGGGCAAGATCAGAATTAGGACAAAGATCAAAAGCCGAGTAGAAGGACCAGGTGGAAGAGAAGAGGACCTGAGCATCAAGCAGGACCAGGAACAGGAGGAGCAAGAGGATGAGGGCCATATACACGCGGACCAAAAGAACCAGAAGAAGGAGGATATGACCATAGGATCAGGACAACTAAGACCAGTGCTAGGTAATCCAGAACCATAAGGAACAGGACTAGGAGGACCACAATCAGAAGGACAAAGTCCATGGTAACAGCACCCAGAATAGCATCATCACAAGGATTAGGACCAAGTGGAAAAGAAAAAGCAAGAGGGGTAGAATGCCTTAAGCCTGTGCGCATGCTCAGGGGAATGATCATGACAGAAGGAATGAGACCAGGAACATAAGGATGAGGAGGACTTGAACCAAGAGTGGCAGGACCACAACAGCAAGCAGAACAGAGACCAGGAGGATCAAGAGGACGTGAACCAGGATCAGAATATTCAGGATCAGGAGCACACAAACCACAAATACTAAAAGGCCAGTTGCGGAAGAATAAGTAACTGCACCAGGGCCAGAAGGACCAAAATCAGGAGGTCCAAGACTAGGGAGAACAAAACATGGAGGGCCATGACAAGACCAGGAGAAACACCAGGAAGAAAGCCAAACAGAAGAGAAGAAGGACCTGAAGTAGAGGAAAGAGGAGGGAGACAGGACCAGTAGAAGAAGAACAACTTGGAAGATGGAGACCAAGAGAAGGAGGGGGAGGAGGAGGAGGAGGAAGAGGGGGCGAAGGACCAGGATGATGATGATGATCAGGAATAAGACCAGAAGGAAAAGGAGGAGGATTATATGGGGGGCCCAGTTGATTACAGAACAACATTCCCTTAGTAACTTAGGTCACAACTCTTATAAGCGACTCTTAGTTTCTCTTGTTAGGCCATAGACTCTTTAGAGACCCACCTTTTTCAGCACTCTTAAAGTACTAGTTAACCCCTTCAGCTTTCTCAAAATGCAATCTGTGGCCAATTGGGTAAACCAGAAGAGCTTTACTATCATATTTTCCTAGTAGCCAAATGTTTTAAATATAATACATGAGCTCAGTGTCATTGGCTCTGTCCATCATGGTATTTCCCATAATATCACTGCCCTTCATGACTCCGCCCTCTTTCTGCTACACCCAATTTTTGGCATCCCAGGGTAAATTATTTACATTTTCAGAATTGAATATGTCTCCCAACAAGTACGTAGCTTTCTGGCTTGCAGTGAAGTTATTTGGTGGGAAAACAGGGAGCCTGCTGCATGTAGAGCAGAATGGATAAATGTGTTTAGTAGTGAATTTTGCTTACCTTGCCTGGGTTTTGCTGCTTAAAGTGCGACATTTCCTGGAGAAATGTCCGGTAGTTTGTCCACGATTCCATGATGCACTGACCCAGCCATGGCCTGCAATCTGACTTTGTTGTGATTGCATCCCAGCTGAACATGAAAAGAGATAAAATAAAATGCATGGTTGGGAGCTGGATTTTAAAAAGTTCTCTAATACTTTATAATGCATTTTATGCCATGTGAAGAGAGAGTTAATAGTATAAATTCTGAGACAGTGATGTATATTTTAAATTAGCATGAGTGAAATACTGATGAAATATGAAAACACACGTCTTTCAAATTACAAACAGAATATTTTAACACAACTGACTACAAGGGGTGTAGAATTTTATAAAATATTTACTTGTCTAAGGAATGGGAGGAAGTAGTAGTTTCAAGGTTAGAATGTTCTGCGAGTCTTTTCACACCCACAAATTTACATCGTTAAGGATATTCACAAACTCCACTCCGATCTCTTCCCACACTGGAAAAGGCTGAAAATGTAATCATTACAATGGCAGGAGTAACGTTTTTCCAGGGTGACGATATAAGAGGGTGTAGGTAAAGTAAATTTGCAAACGTTCAGCAGATTTTCGTATAAGCAAAGATTCATGTGTATATTTACTCATGTGTAAATGGTATTCACAAGTCTTTGCTAGACGTACGGTTTTCAGACCTACTTGTGAAAATTCTTGGCATTCCCAACATTTTTACGTCTGCACCAAATTAAATACATGTACCTGCCAGCGCATTTTTGTGTCTTTCTTTAACAATCAGGCCCTAATTTATTACTTGTTGCCCATTATGGTTTAATATAGATTCTTCATAAGTAATCTTGAAAAACTGGCATAAATCTAATAAAATTGTATTAAATTAGGCCTCACAGAAACGGTTGCACAATAGTATAGAAAAAAGTAATTTTTCGGGTTGCAATGTTTTGCGCATATTATATTTTGAAAGCTAACAATCACCAATGTTACTTTTAGACTTCTGCATGCACCTGCATATAATCAGGGAGCATTCTGGAAGCATTATGAGTAGACTCAATTTGTTAAAATGTATAAATATTTGTATATGTATTCGTGTTTATATAGGAACAAATGTAATTAATGCAAGCAAAGCTCGCAGTTCACTGTATTTCCTTAGAGTGCTTGTCCTAGTAGTAAAGACTTTACATTAATAAATCATATACACAAGTTTGAACAACATATGGATATATATATATGTTATACCTGCTGCTCAGCCAGTGTGACTGTGGTGGTGGAATGTTGGTGTGTGAGGTGGCTGTGGAATGTTGGTGAGTGGAGAGTCAGTTGGAGGATGGGCTGAGAAGCAGGAGGGCTGCTCCTGGTGGGGCTCTACATCATAACATCTATCTTGAAAAAACCTACTTAATACCTACATGGACTACGAGGCATCTTTTACTGCAACAATATATATATAAATAACACTTTTTATAAATAACACTTTTTCTGCAGGTAGTACTGTAAACAACTGCTTATTCCCTACGGCTCCAACAAGAGAACAGAAGTCAAGTCTTTCATACTTTCCAGATCCCTCAATGATCTATTGACATGATTCCCTAGATCAAGACCCTCAAAGACACCATTCGTGCATCCAGGCATCTAAGCAGTTACGGACTGCTCTGCGTAGCTCACCTAGGGACCAGCTTGCTATTAAACAACTAAAGAAAGATTATAATTTGGTCCTAGTATTTAGGGAAAAGGTGATCAGGGAAGATGCTTGGACTAACTTGGCCATGGCAGCTGAGAGACTAATGATGCCACTTTGTTTTGGAACACTGTCAATGTCCCGTTTAATAAAAAAAAAAGATTCTGCACCTGAATTCACTTCACATTGCCCCCTTGTTGCATGGGTTGATCACTTTTCTGAAATTTTTGGTTCCCTCAATGGGGATGTTTGTGAGGGTGTTAATCAAGTTTAAGTTCAAAGTCAGCTTTATTCGATTTCATGTTTTGATAAGCATAAAAGCATACATAGTCAAGATTTCTAAAATCATAGATAAAATCCAAAATTACAAAGACATGCTGATAACCAGAATATTTGCAATATCAAAGACACAATGTTGTCTAATATATATATAAAATAAAACACAAATATATACTGACACAACTAATCATGTTCATACACCAGTTTTTCATACAAAGAAAGGGTTTTCCTTTCTGTTATAGCACCCCTAGTAAAAAGGGAAACAGCAAGGCAAATATAGTCATACTCAAGGCTACATAAAAACTTATAGGCTTCCTGATGCATTATAAAATTATGTGATAGTAAGAGTGGTAATCAAATGAATAACAGACAACAACAAGTTAGTTTAGAAGAGGTGTTTAATGCGGTAAACATTGTTTATCACTAATCCAAAACACCGCAAGCAATTACAACGCGGTCGTTACAACGACAGTGTCGTAACAAAGCATACCATTACTCTGCAAGTCAGAACGACTTGCGGAGGGGTCAGAAGGTGTTGGATTTAAAATCCAACACCTTCCCTACTTATGCACAGACTGGAGTTGGAATAGTAAATTATATTATTCCAACATCCAGCGTGCCCCCTAGAGCAAGTCATTGTTCCGACTTGCGGAGTGATGATATGCGTTGTTACAATGCGGTCGTTGTAAGGACTGCGTTGTAATTGCATGTGAGAGAAGATGGCATATTCCCTTAATGCATTAGTACAGAGCGCTAGGGGTTAAGCACCTGGCCCCAATGTTGTACCAGATGATGCCTTCAATGCAACGGGGGAACTCTGGGACCCCATCTTGACTCGACTATTTAGCGCTGCTTCTGAGGGTACGATTACTCCTAGTTGGACTAAGTCCATTATGGTGCCTATAATTAAAAAGGGAGATAGTTCTGACCCAAAGTATAATTGCCCCGTTTCCCTCCCGGATTTTTCAGCATAAATGATGGGCAGGGTTCTTCTCCAGAGATTAGAACAGTGGGGCACAGATAATTCAATCCATTTAGAGTCCCACTATGGATTCAGGAAAGGGCTAGGGTCAGTGGAACAGTGTGTTAACTTGGATATGCTCATTGGGAAGTATACAAAGACCAAGTCAGGTTCCCTTTGACGATGTTTTGCTGACCTCAGTAGCGCCTTTGATTTGGTGTACCTTTCAACCCTCTGGCATACACAACTTTCATTAGGGGCCCTGAAGAAAATTGTGCAGTCTCGGCTGTATAGGAACCTGTCTGCTAAGGTCCATTTCATTTATAATCAAGAGGGGAATCAGATAAGGTGTGTCTTTGCACCATTTTTATTCTCCATTTACATTAATGGGGTGTATGATTCCTTGAGGTCTCTGCAGGCCAGTTCCGGTGCTATTGTATGCCAATGATGCAGTCCTTAAGTCAAGGACACCTGTCGGTTTTCAGAGAGTGATGGACGCATTTGTTGATTTTATGCCGAATAGAAAACTAAAGATTAATAATGATAAGGCATTTACGATGTTACGTGAGAAAAATACTCAAAAATGTAGGATCTGAGGGAGGAGCCTAGCGCGCATCCAAGATGGTCGCGTGAGCACAGGGCTCCCCGGACCCTCGCTGCTCCTCGGAACTTATCCTGACTTTATCCTGACTTGGTTGACGGATTCTGGAAGATGAACGTTGGCTGAACCCTAAACTCTTTTCAGAAACCAAATCGGACCTGGGAGACCTGATCTATGGTGGTTTGAACTTTTGAGGCCCAACTGATGGCTGTGCCCGGTGCGAAGGTGAACTGTGGAGCCGGGGTATAGTTGAACAACAACGGCATCGGGGCTGTGCCAGCGGCCGTCCCATCACTTTCGGTTTCACTTTTGGATCTCTGAGTGGCTGGACCGTGGAGTTGCTTTGTGCCGCTGGGTTTTCACTCGGCCTTCGCTTGGTGCCTTTGCCTCCGCCTGATACCAGTGTGCCCATTGACTTTGATCCTCTCGCACCGCCACATTGCGGTCTCTGGTACGGCTCGTGTCTGCTTCGCCTGTGCCCCTTCGACGCTTGCTCGGTGGTCCCCTTCGGCGAGCGTGGTTCAACATGGGTGGCAGGGGGGATCCCGAGAGGCGTAAGACCAAGACATCCCTACGTGGGGGACCGGTCCAGACTAACAACATGGACCGCTACACTCAAGGTAAAGGGTCCCCTGGGACGGCCAGTGTTCTCCCGGATGACGCTGGTGGTGTTCCGTCCGTCCCTCCGGATTTGTCATTGCAGGACATCATGGGCGCCATTAAAGGCATCAAGGAGACCATCGCTAAGCAGTACGAGGCCTTGGCCCGTAAAATCGACACGGTGGCCATTGACGTTACGCTAATTCGGGCGGATCTCTCTAAGACCAATGAGAGGGTTCAATCGCTGGATTTGCGGACGTCCACCCTTGGTACGGATGTGTCGGACCTGCAGACTGCTCTTGGCGACCTCAAGTCGGCCAACGACCTGATGGCCCGGCGGCTGGAGGACTTCGAGGGACGGGCTCGACACAATAACATCCGCGTCATAGGTGTTCCACAGACCTTCGACAATCGCCCGGTTGATCTTGTGGTCGAGGATCTCATCCTCAACCAGCTTGCCCCCGCTGGCCTGAGTAAGTTCTTTGCCGTGGAGCGGGCCCATCGAGTCCCAGGCGGTCGGCCGCGACCGGGAGCTCCCCCGAGGCCTATTGTCGCAAAACTTTTTCACTACAGAGACCGAGATGCGATTCTGCAGGCCTCACGGGTACACGGCCCGGTCCGATATGAGAACTCATCCGTTAACTTTTTCCCGGACTTCACCCAACTTGTCCAGAAGCAGCGGATGGGCTTCCAGGGGGTGAAGGGCCGTCTCCGGGACCTGGGTTTTAAGTACTCCATGCTTTTTCCTGCTAGGCTCCGAGTGGAATACGAAGACCGGACTACCTTTTTTGACTGTCCTGCGACTGTGAGTGGATGGCTGGATTCTCTGCCGGACCGGGGTGACCGGCCGGGGCCTTCTGGTGGTACCGAGGGTGGCGGGCCTCTTTCGGAGTGACTTTTGGTCCTTGACTTTGACATTTTGTTTTGTTCGGCTGGGTTCTACTTCATTTGTACATTTTGTTTAATTATGATCTGTGTTGGGGGCGGGCAGGGACGGGTCCCTTTCCTCCTCCGGGGTCTTTTCGTAGAATGGGGTTTGTAGGGCGACAGGCACACTGCAAGTTGGGGTGGTTTTTTGGACCGCAGGGGTGCAGGGTGGGGGGAGTTGAATTCGGGGGGGGGGTTGGTGGGTGGGAGGGGTTGTTTGGATTTGTGTTTTTTGTTTTCAAGGCGAGGTATTGGCTCTGTTTCAGTTTCAGGTGTCGCGCTATTTGCTGGGGGACCCTTGATCTACTGGAGGGGATGGGGGGGGACGGGTTGAGATTGATGTCTTGGAACGTCAACGGATTGGGGGATCGTATCAAACGGGGTGTTGTGCTGCAATATTTGCGTCGTTTGACTCCTGATGTGGTATTCTTACAGGAGACGCATTTGGTTGGTAATGTTTGTCATGCCATGAACAGGGGGGGCTACCGACTCGTGGCCCATTCCGGTTTCACCACCGGCTCTAGAGGGGTGGGCATTCTCCTACGATCTTCACTTCCGCTAGAGATCACCAGGGTTGTCCTAGACGATAGAGGGCGCTATGCGGCCCTGACTGGGAGGTGGGAGGGACAGTCCCTTTCCTTGGTTTCGGTTTATGTTCCCCCGGGCCTCCAGAACTCCACTTTCTCAGACTTGGGTCGTATGCTGCTTGAGCTTCCTGGCAGTCTTTTGCTTATGGGTGGGGATTTTAATTCGGTTGTTTTGGGTGATCTGGATCGCCACCCGCCCAGGGCCCTCCCTGCTGCCCAGGCGTGGCTCGGCGGGCTCTTGGATACCTTCAGTCTGGTGGATTGTTGGAGGTTAATGCATCCGACACAGTGTCAGTACACATTTCACTCTGGGGCCCATGGGAGTCTCTCAAGATTGGATTATTTTCTTATGCCCACGGCCCAGACTGCCCGGATTCGAGAGGTTAAGCACCTGGCCCGGGGAATCTCTGATCATTCCCCACTGTGGTTGCTTCTCGACACCGGGACGCGGTCCGCTGGGCGGATCGCCCCTATTAACCCTTGGTACTTGCGAGACCCCAAGATTCGTGATAGCCTTGTTAAGTCGATTGATCAGTATTTTCTCGAGAATGAGGGGTCGGTGTTGTCCTCAGTGTCCCTGTGGGAAGCCTTCAAAGCAGTGCTCCGCGGGCATGCCCTATCCCAGATAGTGGAGGCTAAGAAGGTTAAGAATGAGGCGGTGGTGAAGCTGGAGACTGAAATATCGGGGCTGGAGGCAGCTTTGGAGACGGGTGTCACTCAGGATGGGCTTCATGCCCTCAGCTTGAAGCAGTTTGAATATAAGTCTCTTGTTATTGACGCTGCCAAGACCATGTATAGGGAGCAGCAGGGTAGGTTGTATGATGCCGGGGACAAGGCGGGTAAACTGATTGCTTGGTTGGATAAGAAGGAGAGAGTGAATCGTGTGGTCCCGGAGCTTCGGGTTTCGGATGGAGTGTGTGTGACTGACCCTGGTGAGATTGTGGAGTGTTTTGCTGACCACCTCCGGGCGGTGTACTCCCCGGTGTCTGATAGAGATGAGGATGACTCTCGTCTCTTGCTGCGGGATATTGCCTTGCCCGGCTTATCCGTCGAGGACCGTGAGCTGATGGAGGCCTCCCTGTCTGTCGACGAGATTGCTACCGCGATTCGTTCCCTTCGCTCGGGCAAGGCTATGGGCCCCAACGGACTGCCGATTGAACTGTATAAACTACGCCCGGATAAAATCGCGCCCTTCCTCCGTCGTATGTTTCTGGAGTCGCTCGAGCGGGGTTCCCTTCCCGACGACCAGCGTCTGGCTACTATAGTTGTGATTCCCAAGGACGGTAAGCCACGAGACCGCTGTGCCTCATATAGGCCTATTTCCCTACTAAATGCCGAACCGAAAATCCTTGCCAAGGTCCTCGCTAATCGCTTGCTGAGAGTTATATGTGATTTGATACATCCGGATCATTGCGGCTTTATCCCTCATCGTAATACCGCTCTCAACTTGCGGCGTCTACACGGCGTCCTCGCTAGGGCGGAGTACTTCTCTGAACCGGCCATATTGGTTTCCTTAGATGCCGCGATGGCCTTTGATACCATCGAGTGGCCATTCCTTTGGGCCGTCTTGGCGAAGTTTGGCTTTGGGGAGGGATTTATTAGTTGGGTTAAGCTCCTCTATGCTGGACCAGTGGCTCAGGTTGTTGTCAATGGGCGGGTTTCTCGGCCCTTCGCTCTCGGGAGGGGTACTAGGCAGGGGTGCCCGTTGTCCCCTCTGCTCTTTGCTCTCGCCTTGGAACCGCTCGCTGCCTGGCTCCGCTGGGAGCCCTCGATCAGAGGGATCCGGTGGGCCCCGGGCTTCGAGGATCGGGTCTCGTTGTACGCGGATGACATTCTTTTGTACCTCACCTCGCCGCGGAAGTCGCTCAATGTGCTTTTTGATGTCCTTACTTCCTTCGGGAGAAATTCGGGTTTGATAATTAACTGGTCCAAATCTTGCGTGTATCCTATCTCCGGTGGCCTTCCTCTCTTACCGCCTCGGCTTCCGATTCAAACATCTCAATCCGGCTTTAAATACTTGGGGGTGTACGTTTCGTTGGATCCGGCGGTCCGCTACGAGCAGAATCTCCTGTCTCCCCTCCGGCGTTTGAGGGTGGATACGGCTCGGTGGTGTAAGTTGCCCTTGTCTCCACTTGGTCGCGCAGCACTGTTTAAAATGATGTCCCTTCCCAGATTTCTTTACGCACTCCAGAACTCCTTCGATATCATTCCGGCGGCCTACTTTAGGGAAGTGGAGAGTTTGCAGAGGAGACTGGTTTGGGACGGTCGTGCGCGTATCGCTTTGGCAAAGCTGACTCTTCCCTGGTATGACGGGGGCATCGCGCTTCCTGACATTAGAAGGTACTATTGGGCCTCCCAGCTGTCTGCCATTAACCATGCTACGTACGCTCCTGGTTCGAACCCGGCATATGAGATGGATAAATTCCTGCTTCCCGGCGGTAACTATAACAGAGCGCTTTACTCTCGATTTGCCGGGAGGACCCTCACGGGCCCTACTAGGATTGCGGTACGTGTGTGGAAGGCGGCGAATGTAGCTGTGGGCTGGAGTGAGCGTTTAACGTGTGCTACTCCTTTATTCGCCTCAGAGCGCTTGGGAAGCCTCTGGACAACGAAAGGCTTTGAGCACTGGGATACGATCGGCATTAGCAGAGTGGGGGACCTATGGGTTAAAGGCGCGGTTAAATCCTTCGCGGCGCTTCAGAGCGAGTACGAGCTTAGTGAAAGGGAGTTCTTCCGCTATGCCCAGGTTCGGCACGCCCTGCTCTCGGTCTTTGGGGAGGGGACCACGGTCCCTGTTTCTTCGCCTCTCGAGGACCGTATACTCGACGGACACGTCCCCGACAGTACTATCTCCATGATTTATAAAAAACTAATAAATAATCGGGCTGATCTCTTGGTGCGTCTTCGGGAGGCGTGGACGGGGGATGGGGTTGAGTTGGACGACGAGGACTGGCAGTCTGCGCTGTCATCCCCTAAGGAGGTTGCCATCCCGGCCCGTCTCCGTCTGGTCCAGCTTAAGATTCTCCATCGTGTCTATGTGACGGGTCCCCGTTTGGTCTCGATGGGGTTTTCTGACGACGGGCTCTGTAAGCGTGGCTGCGGGCTCAGTGCCACCTTTCTCCACATCCTCTGGGAGTGCCGCGAGGTGGCGGAATATTGGCGCCAGGTGCATGATGTTATGAAACGAGTCACTGGGGTCGCTCTGCTGCCGGAGGTGCGCCGATGTGTTCTGAATGTGTGGGAGCCCAATGACTATAATGCGGCCCAGGCTCGGTGGGCGGCCCTTGGGAACATGATTGCAAAGAGAGATATTGCGCAGCTTTGGGGTTCCCAACGGCCTCCCACCGTGTCCGTATGGAAGGAGAACATGGACTGGTGCATGTTCAGGGAGAAGACGGTGTATGTGGCTCGTGGTAAACCGGGGGCGTGGGGTAGAATCTGGGGTCAGTGGAATGTGTATCGAGGGACTATCTGTTCTCCCCCCCTGGTGGATTCGTCTGAGGTTGCCTTGTCCCCCTGATCCTTGAGGGTTCCTTGCTTAATTTGTTCATCTGTGTATAGGTTTGGTTTTCCCGTGGCCCCCCCCTCCCTCTCAGACCCCCTTTTTATTGACCACCCTATGGTGGTCGGGTGTGGAGTTCCTCTGCTGTGGTTAGACGCCCTTTCAATGTTTTTCGCCTTGCTTTTTGTTTTTCTTTACTTTTGTTGACATTTATGTAAAAGGGTGTATCCTGACGTCCTAGACGATAGAGGGCGCTATGCGGCCCTGACTGGGAGGTGGGAGGGACAGTCCCTTTCCTTGGTTTCGGTTTATGTTCCCCCGGGCCTCCAGAACTCCACTTTCTCAGACTTGGGTCGTATGCTGCTTGAGCTTCCTGACAGTCTTTTGCTTATGGGTGGGGATTTTAATTCGGTTGTTTTGGGTGATCTGGATCGCCACCCGCCCAGGGCCCTCCCTGCTGCCCAGGCGTGGCTCGGCGGGCTCTTGGATACCTTCAGTCTGGTGGATTGTTGGAGGTTAATGCATCCGACACAGTGTCAGTACACATTTCACTCTGGGGCCCATGGGAGTCTCTCAAGATTGGATTATTTTCTTATGCCCACGGCCCAGACTGCCCGGATTCGAGAGGTTAAGCACCTGGCCCGGGGAATCTCTGATCATTCCCCACTGTGGTTGCTTCTCGACACCGGGACGCGGTCCGCTGGGCGGATCGCCCCTATTAACCCTTGGTACTTGCGAGACCCCAAGATTCGTGATAGCCTTGTTAAGTCGATTGATCAGTATTTTCTCGAGAATGAGGGGTCGGTGTTGTCCTCAGTGTCCCTGTGGGAAGCCTTCAAAGCAGTGCTCCGCGGGCATGCCCTATCCCAGATAGTGGAGGCTAAGAAGGTTAAGAATGAGGCGGTGGTGAAGCTGGAGACTGAAATATCGGGGCTGGAGGCAGCTTTGGAGACGGGTGTCACTCAGGATGGGCTTCATGCCCTCAGCTTGAAGCAGTTTGAATATAAGTCTCTTGTTATTGACGCTGCCAAGACCATGTATAGGGAGCAGCAGGGTAGGTTGTATGATGCCGGGGACAAGGCGGGTAAACTGATTGCTTGGTTGGATAAGAAGGAGAGAGTGAATCGTGTGGTCCCGGAGCTTCGGGTTTCGGATGGAGTGTGTGTGACTGATCCTGGTGAGATTGTGGAGTGTTTTGCTGACCACCTCCGGGCGGTGTACTCCCCGGTGTCTGATAGAGATGAGGATGACTCTCGTCTCTTGCTGCGGGATATTGCCTTGCCCGGCTTATCCGTCGAGGACCGTGAGCAGATGGAGGCCTCCCTGTCTGTCGACGAGATTGCTACCGCGATTCGTTCCCTTCGCTCGGGCAAGGCTATGGGCTCCAACGGACTGCCGATTGAACTGTATAAACTACGCCCGGATAAAATCGCGCCCTTCCTCCGTCGTATGTTTCTGGAGTCGCTCGAGCGGGGTTCCCTTCCCGACGACCAGCGTCTGGCTACTATAGTTGTGATTCCCAAGGACGGTAAGCCACGAGACCGCTGTGCCTCATATAGGCCTATTTCCCTACTAAATGCCGAACCGAAAATCCTTGCCAAGGTCCTCGCTAATCGCTTGCTGAGAGTTATATGTGATTTGATACATCCGGATCATTGCGGCTTTATCCCTCATCGTAATACCGCTCTCAACTTGCGGCGTCTACACGGCGTCCTCGCTAGGGCGGAGTACTTCTCTGAACCGGCCATATTGGTTTCCTTAGATGCCACGATGGCCTTTGATACCATCGAGTGGCCATTCCTTTGGGCCGTCTTGGCGAAGTTTGGCTTTGGGGAGGGATTTATTAGTTGGGTTAAGCTCCTCTATGCTGGACCAGTGGCTCAGGTTGTTGTCAATGGGAGGGTTTCTCGGCCCTTCGCTCTCGGGAGGGGTACTAGGCAGGGGTGCCCGTTGTCCCCTCTGCTCTTTGCTCTCGCCTTGGAACCGCTCGCTGCCTGGCTCCGCTGGGAGCCCTCGATCAGAGGGATCCGGTGGGCCCCGGGCTTCGAGGATCGGGTCTCGTTGTACGCGGATGACATTCTTTTGTACCTCACCTCGCCGCGGAAGTCGCTCAATGTGCTTTTTGATGTCCTTACTTCCTTCGGGAGAAATTCGGGTTTGATAATTAACTGGTCCAAATCTTGCGTGTATCCTATCTCCGGTGGCCTTCCTCTCTTACCGCCTCGGCTTCCGATTCAAACATCTCAATCCGGCTTTAAATACTTGGGGGTGTACGTTTCGTTGGATCCGGCGGTCCGCTACGAGCAGAATCTCCTGTCTCCCCTCCGGCGTTTGAGGGTGGATACGGCTCGGTGGTGTAAGTTGCCCTTGTCTCCACTTGGTCGCGCAGCACTGTTTAAAATGATGTCCCTTCCCAGATTTCTTTACGCACTCCAGAACTCCTTCGATATCATTCCGGCGGCCTACTTTAGGGAAGTGGAGAGTTTGCAGAGGAGACTGGTTTGGGACGGTCGTGCGCGTATCGCTTTGGCAAAGCTGACTCTTCCCTGGTATGATGGGGGCATCGCGCTTCCTGACATTAGAAGGTACTATTGGGCCTCCCAGCTGTCTGCCATTAACCATGCTACGTACGCTCCTGGTTCGAACCCGGCATATGAGATGGATAAATTCCTGCTTCCCGGCGGTAACTATAACAGAGCGCTTTACTCTCGATTTGCCGGGAGGACCCTCACGGGCCCTACTAGGATTGCGGTACGTGTGTGGAAGGCGGCGAATGTAGCTGTGGGCTGGAGTGAGCGTTTAACGTGTGCTACTCCTTTATTCGCCTCAGAGCGCTTGGGAAGCCTCTGGACAACGAAAGGCTTTGAGCACTGGGATACGATCGGCATTAGCAGAGTGGGGGACCTATGGGTTAAAGGCGCGGTTAAATCCTTCGCGGCGCTTCAGAGCGAGTACGAGCTTAGTGAAAGGGAGTTCTTCCGCTATGCCCAGGTTCGGCACGCCCTGCTCTCGGTCTTTGGGGAGGGGACCACGGTCCCTGTTTCTTCGCCTCTCGAGGACCGTATACTCGACGGACACGTCCCCGACAGTACTATCTCCATGATTTATAAAAAACTAATAAATAATCGGGCTGATCTCTTGGTGCGTCTTCGGGAGGCGTGGACGGGGGATGGGGTTGAGTTGGACGACGAGGACTGGCAGTCTGCGCTGTCATCCCCTAAGGAGGTTGCCATCCCGGCCCGTCTCCGTCTGGTCCAGCTTAAGATTCTCCATCGTGTCTATGTGACGGGTCCCCGTTTGGTCTCGATGGGGTTTTCTGACGACGGGCTCTGTAAGCGTGGCTGCGGGCTCAGTGCCACCTTTCTCCACATCCTCTGGGAGTGCCGCGAGGTGGCGGAATATTGGCGCCAGGTGCATGATGTTATGAAACGAGTCACTGGGGTCGCTCTGCTGCCGGAGGTGCGCCGATGTGTTCTGAATGTGTGGGAGCCCAATGACTATAATGCGGCCCAGGCTCGGTGGGCGGCCCTTGGGAACATGATTGCAAAGAGAGATATTGCGCAGCTTTGGGGTTCCCAACGGCCTCCCACCGTGTCCGTATGGAAGGAGAACATGGACTGGTGCATGTTCAGGGAGAAGACGGTGTATGTGGCTCGTGGTAAACCGGGTGCGTGGGGTAGAATCTGGGGTCAGTGGAATGTGTATCGAGGGACTATCTGTTCTCCCCCCCTGGTGGATACGTCTGAGGTTGCCTTGTCCCCCTGATCCTTGAGGGTTCCTTGCTTAATTTGTTCATCTGTGTATAGGTTTGGTTTTCCCGTGGCCCCCCCCTCCCTCTCAGACCCCCTTTTTATTGACCACCCTATGGTGGTCGGGTGTGGAGTTCCTCTGCTGTGGTTAGACGCACTTTCAATGTTTTTCGCCTTGCTTTTTGTTTTTCTTTACTTTTGTTGACATTTATGTAAAAGGGTGTATCCTGACGTCCCTTATGTGCAGTCTGATCTCCTGTAATTTAGCGGAGCCCCTGTGGGCCAGTCATTGTTTTTTGAACTGCTTGATCATTTCTGAATACTAGCGGCTGGCCCAGGAGGTTGTAGGCCCGTGCTTGTACCCCTTTTCTCTGCACAATAAAATTTTTAAAAAAAACAAAAAAATGTAGGATCTTCTTTATTAAGGGCTTCTCAATTGCAAGGGTTAATTCATTAATTATTTGGGTATCCTTGTTACCAATTACAGCTCATGGTCTCGACACATCGAAAATGCTAGATATTAAATGAGTTGAGTTTGAGGGTGTTTTTAGGGTCTCCCGTAAACTCGGTAGCTGCCCGTTAAAGAAATATTTAACATCTACAAGGCTAAAGCATTGTCAGCTGCTCTTTATGGTGGGGGGCTGTGGGGCTACACGTGTTGCGGTCTTCTTCAGGTTAAGGAAAATGTCTTTCTTAGGCATGTGTTATGTACCCCTGCCTCTGTTTCATCCTTTATTATTCATAAAAAGGTTGGGTTAACACACCTGGAGGACTTACTTTTGCTCAAGCCAATTTTGTTATGGCAATTAATTTGGATTCAACCTGAAACCGCCTTTACAAAAACTATTTTTTTGGACTGTCTAGTACTTGATAATGCTTTTAAAATCTGCACAGATTGTTGCCCTTTCATAAGAGTACGGTTAAGGGCCACTTTTTGAAGTGCTGGGTCTGAAAAAAAGGCCCTTGCTGAATTTAAGAAATCTACTGTTATCTGTTACGTGTCACTTGCTTCCCAGGAGGTCTTAAAACTGTATTTGTCTTTGGTACACAATAACCAACATCGTTTCGTTTTCACTAGGCTCCACCTGGGTATAATACATTTTTTGTTGTCTTCTCCAGTATGTCTTGAAGGGAAAGGAGGAGGAGAAGTATATGACATCAGATTCTGCTATGCCCTGATGAAGTCTTTGTAGAAGGGCAAAACACGTTGACTGGTTTGGATGTTCTTTTTATGAAGAATAAAGTTTATTGAAGACTCACCTCTACATCTTTTTCATGTGTTTATGGACTAATTCAAGAATGTAATAACACATTTGGATGGACCTTGAGTGAACTTTGGCTATATGGACACTATTGCAATGCCCCATGAATTATTTGGATAGCGCTCCCTATATTTTTAGTGGGTTTGTTTTCTTAATTATTAATAAAATAACTGAACATTTGATTTTAAGTGTGGTCAGGCTAGCCAGCATTTGAAATAAGAAAGGAAATGGTGGTCCCAATGTCAAAATCTTTAAAAAATGAACAGAAAAAGAAAATATTTCACCAGAAATAGTTAGTCTGGAGAGCTGGCTGGTCTTGGTGAGGTTGAGTTGATACATTTCACTTTGTAGTCACTACCAGGATTTCTCCACACCCAAACAGCTCAGCAGTGTATTGCAGTAGGCGAGTAGATGGAACCCCAAACTATGCCTTGCAATGTAGCTAGCATACAGCACTTTCCTATTCCTTGCATGGCCTCACTGCACTTCCTAATTGGCTGATTAAGTAGCTTTTTTATGCACTGTGGTAAAGGTGTTTGTTCTAGGTAAGCCATGAGTAGTATGTTTTTGTGTCATGTATGATGCTTGAAGGAGTGCACCAAAATCATCCCAGGAGAACGCAGCAGCATTTTGTGCAGGGGGTAATAAATGAACCATTGTAAGAGATAATTCTCTGGGCTACTTATATAAACTGGTATGACAAGTAGCCTGATGTCCATTGAGTCACAGTTTGGGGAACAGACAGGTATTTACTGCTTTTCTGAATATTAGATGATTATTGATGATCCCCACTCTCTTTGGGAGCATGTTCCAAAGCTTGCAATTCTGTGCAGTGAAGGATCTCCCACAAATCAGAGGTGGCCATTCCATACATGCCAACATTGGTAGTCTCCCGTCTGAATCGGGAGGGTTGGTATGTATGCCATTATTGATCTGAGGTTTCTCCTTGGACTGTTCAGTTTGACTTTCAATTGTAAGATCCTGTCCTGTGGACTGCCTAGTGGGCAAATAACACTGCTTTAAAAGAAGATTCTTATCTCAACTTGTAAGCACTGTTGGACTTTGAGATCAGGCGTAATGTGGTTGTTTGTCACAATGTTTTCTCCATATACAACACATCTCTGGTAACTTTATTAACTTCAACTGAAGTGAGAGGTTAGAGTCATTAATCACTCTGAGGCACTTCACTTCCATCAAACTGATTGACAACCAAGATAATGTTTGGTCATAATTCACCATGATCAACAAGTGAGAATTTATGTTTTGGCTGAATTAAGTTTAATGTGTATATGTAGCATTCAATGTTCTACATTGATTGCTAAAGACATTCACTGAGGCATTCACTGAGGCCAGAGACCTTGAGGGCCAAGGGGATTTCCAGTTTCAAGATGATCTGGGCGTTGTCAGCATGGTACTACCAGGTAAACTTGAAAGAGTTGAAATGATCAGGTATTGGAGACAGGTATGCAAAGGAAGCGGAGGGTCTTTGAGCTTTGGGGGACAACTACCAAATTTGATCTCTGTGTTAATCCAAATAGTTCTGTGCCTGGGATTCCTAAATCATGTACACTTTGGAACAATAGTTTGTGTCCAACAGTGTCAAACACTGAAGATAGGCCAAATAAGTAAAGCAAATTCTCGTTTTGTATCAACACTATTCTTGAAATCATACTAGAAGGAGCATGTTAAGTCTGTACTTCTTCACAGTCTGTCTAAGAGGAGCTTAATTTGTTCAAGAAAATGATATCACTGTGGGAATGCAGCCTATCCCATGAGTTTGCCAAGAAATTGGCCTTTAAATTGGTAGTGTGGAATGGTTAAGTCCCTAATTCTTTAAGGTGGGCTTAATTTAAGGAGTTTTCAGATCGCTAGGGAATTCTCAGGTTGATAGGAATTTAAAAAATGGTTACTCCAGCCCGGACGGCAGCAGAGAATTGTACGAGAAAACCTTTGCACATGATTGAGAATTTGATCTTTTGATGAGTCGGCAATGCTGATAGTCTTGATTAGGCCAGTGGTTTCTTTTGTTTGTCATTTGGAAGCTGAAAGAGCATAATAAAAGCTGTATGATACAGGTAGCAAGACTTGGGGAGAGGGGTTTGGAAGGTGGGGAGCAAGTTAATTTTAGAGACTCCTAGAATGGTATAATAAAAACTGCCACAGTCAGGGAACAGCATGTGTACCCAATCTTCTGATTCCCAACAAAAGACTTTAAGGAACTATCTTGTCCTAGAAGATGGAGCGTCTTGAACATTTTGGAAGAAGTGCCTCTAAAGCTCCATGTTTAGGCTTTGATGCAAGAGGGGGAGAATCTTTGTTCTGATTAGCAGTCACTTTATAAGAATCGTATTGTTTACCAACAGTATGCCAGACAGGAGGGGCATGGTGTGTTGGTGTTATGCAGTTAGGTGACTTAAGGCAGCTATGTGACCAAAAGGTGGTGGCTGGAAGGAGTTGCGGCTAACCTCAATTGTTTGGTGTCTTGATATGAAACCTTTAATATAAATGTAACAAAAAATAAATATATATTTAATGCACAATGAAATAAAGAGTATGGTGTAACAACAATCTTTTCTTATATACTCATACTTTATTGCAATTCTGCATGCCCTGTAGCTTGGCACACCCCACACCACCTCAATGAGTAAGGCCTTGACTGACACTTCACGTCTATCCGAATATTAAAGGAGGCTTACTAGGGTCTAGTTTCCACTGCAGATCTTGTGTATGGACCACTAGTACTCTGGGACCCTCGTTTTCTGCATGACAATAACACCATTTCTGACTGACTCACTTTGCACACATCATTCCTAATTGGCATAACACTGTGTGTGTAATAAGGACCGTACTACTCTTCATAAATTAAAGTATGGGTTTCCTTAAGAGTCCTCTACCACACCATTATGTTTAAGGTGTTTATTAAGCCACTTCTTAAAATTCTTTGATTCAAAGGTCTGCAATTTAATTCCTTTGCTGCTGACACAGTGAGATAAATCTTAGACATTACTTTGCCGAACTTGAAAAAGTATTGTAAGAGGTAGACATAGGGATGAACAAAAGATACTTGTAACTGAATGGAGCCAAAACAGGGAGACTTCTAGGAGGCTTACTTCAGACATTTCTGGATACAAATACACAGCCCCAACCACCTCAGTTATTGCCATTTCTACAGCCTTTGCTAAAAAGAACACGAATCATAAGAGCATTTTGGAAGATTAAATTAATTCTAATGCCCATATTAGATTGGTAGTGCATTAATTGTTTTTGGCTAAGACAAATAAGACAAACCCTGCCATACAAAACAAAAAAGTACCATAAGACCATCAGCAGTTTTCTTATAATTTTTAAAGTGGATTTGGTCAGCGCCTTAATGAAATGGCTCCTTCTTGTGCTGCCAGGTTAATTTAAGGCCAGTCTATCTCAAAGGAAATAAGGAAGCCTTGTGATAAACACTATATACAATTGTAAGGTAACCCCGCTGTAGGCTTTGCCTTTTAGGGAGTTAGAAGCGATGTTCTCTCTTGTTATTTTTCTTCGTGTGCAGAAATACAATGCCTTTGTCCACACTTTTTTGAGCTGTGTTGGCTATTAAAATATATCAAGAGTCATTATGTGAGTGATAGTGCTACCTTATAAGGATGTTTGGGCGGTAGCACGGCTTTAATTTTTTGGGATGAAATAGGCAAAAAGCCAACATCAAAATAGTATTCAAAATAGTATTCTGACTGTATTGGCTATAAAAATGTTAAGAAAAAGGTAGTGGAGGGGTGGGTGGACCTATTACATTTTCCAGTACTTCAAGCTCTGCAACCGCAGCCAGAAATATTATTTTACTGCGGCAAAAAATTGCTTTTTATACTACTATTAGATATTTTTTTCAGCAAATACCTCAGAATCCCATTGTAATAGAGCGAAGACTGGGGACTCAGAAGCCTCCCTTAATCCTCTTTAAAGAAATGTCCTGCCCACTTTTTGAGGTAAGCATTTAGAATGGTAACAAGTGTGTCGAAACTGACTGTAAAAGGACCTTTGGTTTGTGTCTGCACTACGGTTGTATGATGAAATGGATTCTAATCCTACTAGTGGGTGGGTCTTGTGACAAGGTGGGGTTGGATGAATCAGCTCTGTACATGGAGTAATTATGCTGGAATTTACAGACCAGCTTCCAAGACCAATTTCCTGCATTATAGTAGTAGTAGTAGTGAAATACTTTAACCGCTTCAATGCGGCGCATATTCCCCCGCTGTGTGGGCGAATTCCACGCGTGCGCCCGGTCGTCCGACGCACACGCCAACCACGACGCATGGGAGAGATTATTTTATTAATCAATTGATTACAATAAGAATGCAAGCATTTGAAAGAAAAAAATATCAATAGTTTAAAATTGTAATGATTAAAACTCACAATCATGTTTAGTACAAACACTTCATAGTACACAATTATGCAAGTTCCCGCTATGGTTTCCGTTCATTATTCATCCATCTACCACTGTATCACAATATTCTTTACTTCAGTCTATTCCTTTTTCACTGATAAAGTGCTAATGTGCTGATTATGCAAAATATATTCATCTAGTTTACCGTATGCGATTCAATACCTACGCCCGCCAGTTGTGAATGCAGTTTGCATTCCTTTTTCTACATTAATTTACATATATTATTTAATCATTTGCCAGTGAATTATAATCTTCTTTGGCTCAATCTGTGACTTCATAGATACACTAAAGTGCTAATGTGCCGGATGTGAAAAATCCATACACCCATCTAGCTTTGTATTATGTTCTTTTGGGTCAGTTTATTACTTTCAGCAATATGCTAAAGTACTAAAGTGCCAGAAGTGCGAGATCCATCATTTTGTTAAACTTATACTATTTAAAAATCAATTCTCTGTTAATAAAATCTGTGTTGCTTCCCACTATATATGGACATTTACACTGTAAATGCTTTATACGCATGATCTAAAAACGTTATCATCATTGTTACTGCATTGCCTTCTTTGAGCCTAAAACAGTAGCTAACGGCCTAAGCGGTTGTGCTTTCTTATTTTAGCATTTTTAAACAAGGAGTGTAAATATATCCTCTGTATGGGCAACAGTTTAGGACAGGTACATATTACATGTACAATAGATTTGACAGTAGTTCCACAAAGCTGGCAAGTTGGACTGCCTTTAAATGCTGGGTTCCATTTCTCTTCAAACTCCCAAATCGGTATATAAAATAGTCTGAATCTTAAAAATATCCTTTTTATATGACCAGGTAGGTTTAATCCTAAATATTCTTGACACTGTACAGTTATAAGTATCAATTACTAAATCTGTATGATTGTATTTTCCAGACTGCACCTGGTCTAGGGCCCACTGCTTAACAGTAAGCAAATTGCGTATTAAGTCTTTCCGCACAGATCCGGTCATTTGCCCCATCTCCTGTATGTCAGGCAAATCGTAAGATCCTAGTCCCATCAATGTAATATAGAATTCTGTATTCTGTATTTCTATACTTGGATCTCCCTAACTCTTCAAATATTAGATGTTTCCATGATGATGAAACAGCCTTGGCACAATCTAGTCTAGTGCATGGAAATAAATTA
This sequence comes from Triturus cristatus, assembly GCF_964204655.1. Taxonomy (NCBI): domain Eukaryota; kingdom Metazoa; phylum Chordata; class Amphibia; order Caudata; family Salamandridae; genus Triturus; species Triturus cristatus. The sequence goes on from NC_140588.1 coordinate 137,937,237, forward strand.
CAATGTGCAGTGGCGGCTCCTCTGCTAAGACGGAAGAGTGTTGTCTCACTGCTTTCAGCAGTGCAAAGAAGGAAAAATAAAATGATAACAACACGATGCTATCATTTTATTTTTCCGTGCTGAAGCAGGTTTTGGGGCGGGGCTTGGCTGTCGTCACAGCCAGCAAGGAGAGGAGGAAATATGTGCACTTAAGTATGCAGGATGGTTTGGCCGGCCGTCTAGTCATGCGCACTTAACATGTTCTCCATGTTTAATGCACAGCCTGGGTGAAGAACATGCACAGGCTTCCACTGCCTGTCTGAGTGCCAAACACGGTGCTCAGGCCAATCATGACACTGAGGTCAAGGTGACAGCAGCATTGTGATTGGCTTAGGGAAGTATGTGTGCATCCTGACTCCAGACCGGAAGAGAAGCGGACGAGAGACGAGGACGGGAGAGAGTCAACGGCCTTACAAAGGTAAGTGAGGTTTATGTTTTTTAAACTCCCCCCACCACCCTCGTTCAGTACCAGCCACCACTGGCAATCTGCCTGGCCACTCAGACGCACACTCTAGTAGTAACAGATAACAAGGCTTACTTTTGAAGGGTGGTGTGGGGTAGAACCTCTAGTTAAGGTAACACTCTGAACAAATATAATGTGTGAGCAGTGTTATTATTTTAGGAAAAGAAATGTATATTTACATTAAGGAAATATGCTTAGCAACTTTAAATAGTCTTATGAAATAATCCTTACTGAGAATAGGACTCAGGGCCGGCCATTAAACAAAGATACTGTTGCAGAGGCGTTCTTAAGGCTACAACCTAAAACAGCATCTGCTTTTGACTGCTCTCATTCACACAGCTTGATACTGGATTCAGTTCTTCACAAGTACAACCCTTTGCTGGCCGAGTGTGGTGACAGTACCTCTCTGCCACATCTTGGCCAAGCAGTGACCACACAGTCTGTACCTGCTGGTTGTGTGGGACGTGAAGTCGCAATTCTGGGAAATGAAGCATTAGCACTGGGGGCTGAAGTACAAAGCCCCTCATGCTCTGGCGACCACTTCAAAGAGTGGTGTGGAAAAATAGAAAGTAAAGAGTTGGGGTGCTAGGGAAACCAGTGAGGGGAACATGGTTAAGGTATTATTTATGGAATGGATATGGAGTCAGGTGGTGGACTGGCGAGGTGAAGGGGTTGATCAGTGGCATAACGAAACTTGAGGGGGCCCCCCTGCAAAGTACATGTAGCGCTTAGGCCAGGGTACTGTGCTGAAGGGGCCCTCTGGAGCTCCCCCCTCCCCACTGCGGGGCCTATGTTACGCCACAGGTTAGTGTCAGGGGGAGGTTGGTGTCTTTGTTCTGGTACCTAGTAACATATTTTCGTCTACTTGCAACTCTCGATTCTGAGTTAAAATATGCCAACATTTTTCTGTAGCAGATGTCCTTTGGGTGACGGCTCAACCTTGTTAAAACGTTCCGAACCCATCCCTCAAATATCTTCTGTTTTGCTATGCAGCTGTTAAATCTATGGACTTGGCCACAGTTTGATTATAAAATGTTGGTTAGTCTTACAAGTTGTATATACGAATTGATTGGAAGTGTAATAACTAACAATTTTATAGCTTTGATTTGAAAGGGTCGACACTTGCTGTGCTATTTTAAATACCTCTGCGTTTACTTTACCTTTTTATTAATAATTATACAGAAAACCACTGAAATCTTAAAACCCTGTCCTCCTTTCAATGCTGTTTTTATAAATGTTTAAATACAAATATTAATGTCTATGTATGTATGTACATAATCAAAAGGGAATGGATCACTGGTACCTGTCACCAGGGTTCAGGTGGTTGTTTCCGAAATTTGATAAAAAACCCTCATTCATGTAGAGCTGTTCAGGGGCGGTATATCTTGATTCTCCGCCTTGATTTAGCTACGTGTCAGCATCATCATAGGGTTTTCTCTCATGCTTCCTCCGCCCGGAGGGAACCACTGGATATTACAGTAGTGATCAGAGACAAAAAATATAATGTGAAAAAACAGAATTTGTGAAGTGCTCTTGTGATGTGAAAAATAGTTATGTTTAAAAAGTCCTTCTTGCTACCTGGTCTCAATTTTATTCCGTGCGGTGCAAGGGAAAAGGGTAAAATCTGAAAATGTGCAGATAGGATATGTAATGAGTCCACTGCACCTTTTTAGTCTAGATAGATTATATTTTTTGTCTCTGATCACTACTGTAATATCCAGTGGTTCCATGAGAGAAAACCCTATGATGATGCTGACACGTAGCTAAATCAAGGCGGAGAATCAAGATATACCGCCCCTGAACAGCTCTACGTGAATGAGGGTTTTTTATCAAATTTCGGAAACAACCACCTGAACCCTGGTGACAGGTACCAGTGATCCATTCCCTTTTGATTATGGACGATTAGCTGGAAGCCGAATGGATCACAGCTCCTTCTATCTCCCTCCACATTGATTTAAACATATGTATGTATGTATGCATGTGACTCTATATACAGCTGCACTCATGCTCGAAATATTGAACAGCTGCGCACAATATAGATTTTGCAGCTGGTAGCGTTGAAGGGGAACAGGGATATGGCATTAATGGCAGGGGCTTCCTATGGAGAAGGGAAGGGGGGGTACAGCAATTTACAACCTTGCAACTGGTGCACCAGGTCTTGAATGTCATACAGTCAGTAGCAGCCAATTGAGTCACGAGGGTCGATGTAATCCTGTCATACGTGCAAACACCTTTATTGAGGTGCGCTGCTGGAAGGACAACCCTGAGTGGAGGCTGGCGTGTCGCAAAGATGCCAACTAGCAGAGCTCTGCCTCCCTACAGTTATTTATACAGCTCCCTACAATTATGTATACAATCTCGGATGTTGATATTGTACTGCTACAACAACCTTTTGGCACAGCTGGGTGGAAATTTTGTCATGGGTATAAATACATATTTAAAAAAGGCTGCACTTGGCAGCAGCCTGCAGGGACGCAGGCCCTAAATTAGAAACGACTCATAACAGAGAGAAGGTATGACTGAGAGGCAGAATAATGCATACCCTGCTAAGTATAAGTGAACAAGAATAACAAGTCACTGCACTGCATGAAATGCAGTCTGCGTCAACGCAGCACTACATTACTGAAGGCATGGGTATGCCATCCAATGCAACATGCACAGAACCAGGCCCAAGCCAAAAGGTAACCTGGAACTGATAATTGAAATTGAGGCTCAGGTCATAGTTCAGAGGATATTTTTAAGTGGAGTGGTAAGAGCTGAAGGCGCAGACGTGTTCAGAATCGGATGGAGCAATACTACAGGATATATATTTTCAGTGTGCTTGAATACCATTAGACATGCAAAATATATATCACACAAACCTGTATCCCCATGCCAATGTCTACAAGCACACATTAAAACAACAACAGTACTAACTAGGCAAGATGTTCAGGAGCAGTGCACCAACTGCAGTACCATTATAATCAATAATACCAAGTGCGATGAACTCATGGCCAATAGGAAGGGTGATATTCTACATAAACTTCTTGAATGTTATAAATCCAGGCAAGAATGCTTGTTCAAAACGTAAATATCTAAAATACGAAAGATAGCAGAACTATGCACAGGCTAATTGCAAACTTTCGCAAACAAATAATTAGGGTGATCTCTGATATAGCGCCTGGAACCTGTTTGTGGACTACAGGAAAAAGCCACAAACTGTGATGGCATAGAGGAGCCATTAGGTGACTAGGTGGAATTAATGAGTATCTTATGAACTTTAGGTAATGTATGCATGACTGTGGCGCAAAAACATAGCTGAACCATCTTCCTTAACTTCAACCTTATATGACATTACCTCCCAACACCTCCTGGCCTCGGACCTTCCCATTTCCAGGTTTGCGCTCCCCTCATCTATCTCCTCTCACCTTGTTTAGCAATTTTTCTACCTTCTCTCCTATTTGGTTTACCTTGTATATGACATGTATTGCCTCCTTTACGTCTCTTACACAGCTGTGACTGCACTATAATTGAACTAACAAAGAAAGATGAAAGCCTCTCTCCTTCACACTGCCCCTCCCTCTGTTAAATTCTAACCACCACATTCTCTATTTTCCCTATCCCCTTTCTTTCTCCTCATGGCAGATACTCCATTCCTTCGACACTAATACCTCCTGTTAAGACGGTGCAAAAATGTTCCATGCTTATACTCCCAATATACCTAGGGGTGTCCATGATACAAGTGCCGTTTGAGTGTGTATGAGCATGTGTGAACTCTGTGAGGGAAAATATGCAACTAGGTCTGGATTATTTGTTGGGGAGTACTCAGTGGACCACCATTGCACCAGTTGGAAGTGAGGAGCTTCGCTAATGGTTAAGGTCTAATCGCAACATCACAACAATGTTCTACCAATTTGGTAAAGCCCAAATAGATGGCTCTGATAGTTGTGTAATCAGGCTGTGTAGCTTTGGGCAACAGGACTTCAGCTTCAAGACACGGATGATGAGGAAACCATCTGCATCTATCCTGGGCTGTATATAGGGTATTATCCTACTCAGACAGGAGGCCAGGAACTTCCAAAGTCCAGACAACATCTGGGTTTTAAAACAACAGTGAAAAGTCAACCAGACACTCTAAGACAAGACAAACCAGGTTCCCCTATTGCTAGAAGACGCCCACACGACATAATTATATTTTTGTGGAAAGTCATGGCTTTGTTGTTAAGCTCCATATGTTGTTTTTATAAGGCTCTGTTGCTACCCTTTTCCTACATGAGATGGGAGGATCATGTGTATAGGGCAGGTAGGTAATCGTTGTACCTTAAAGTAATAATGTGGGAGTCGGAGATTCTAAATCAGTCATGTACATATGTGAATAAAGTTATACTAAATCAGCATCCCATTTCTCACCTCTTGTTCTTGTGTGAATCATTTTTATCGTTGTGTTCTTTATTTTCACAATGCAACCAGCCGGGCAAATATGTGAATTTTTTGTAGTTCTATGGGCTTGATGCCCAGTCAAAGGCCTTTTGGATATCAATAAAGCGTGCAAATATTTTCACTTCACGTGGTCTGTCGCTGTTTACCAATGTTTGCAAGGTGTATAAGTGGTTGATGTTCTGTGACGAGCGGGAAATACTGCTGACTCCCTGTACAATCTCTTTGTAAAAACATAGACCTGGTATCTTTAATTAGGGATGGTATTGAAGACCTTAAATGGCATACACGTGGCCTCAGGAGCCCATATGCTTTCTTGTCAGGAAAAGACCATGATGTTTATTCTGGCCAACCTACGTGAATAAAACACTTTTTTGGAGGTGATGCTGTGTATCCTAAAGCCCATTCTACTTTTTCTTTTAATGTTTATTTCTATCCACCTCGCATATGACACACCACAACCGAAAATGCTACTGAGCCTACATTTTGCATGCTGGGCCATATTAACAACCGGGGGACACAGTGATGGGTTACAGACAAAATGTACTCTCCGATGCCGACAGTTTGCACCAGTGTTGGGAAGAACATATCAGTGAAGAACAGAGCTGCGGTTTGAAACTGCACCTGTCTTTCTCCTCGCCTTCAGGAAATCTTTAAAACCCTGACTTTTCACTTTTCCATTATAAATTTGCATTTCCGCTCCCTTTCTTCGTTGAAGGCAGCACAAAGTCGCCCTAAGGCAGACGTCGTGCTCTTTCAAAACTCAAATCAATCAATCAATCAATCAATCAATCTTTCACTGCCAGCTGAATTGTCCTCTTTTTCAAGGTGGGTATGGACCGCATGAAAGGCGAGTGAGGTGTACCCCTGCACCCGCCTCCAGAGGGTGACTGGGGGTCCCTGGCACCCCTATACACTCTCAATTAAGTGTCCTTGAGGTGCAATGAACATGTGCCATTTTATATGTGGTGCAGCCAGTGTGCTTCCTGATGGCCTTTTTGTCCCTGAGCCTGCATCTGTAATATGGTGTGAGAGTAAGGGGAAAAACATTCCCTCCTGTTCATGGCACCATGCCCCAATGGAAATGAGGGCAAATACTAGCATCGCACTCTGCAAAAACTAAGTTTACGATGTTTAACAAACGCCAGCCCTTTAAAGGTAGGCACGAGCTGGGAGGAGAACCTCTAGAAAGAGTGAATGTTTCCACTTATTTGGGTGCCACACTATCCTCATCCTTCGCCTGGAAGCCCCAGGTGGATTCTTCCTCCCTTAAACGCAGGCAGATTGCGGGTGCCGTATTCAAGGAGCATGCTTCTTCTTATTGTAAACCTATTGCTGCTACTCAGCAAATTAATGATCTAAAGCTGTCACCTCTGCATTGTATAGCTCTGAGTTGTTGGGTTTTGCCAACATACCCATTCTTATAAGTTCAGAGAAGAAGTTCCCGAGAACTATAGCACGTCTTGCAGTTAGCACCCCAGCGATACCATTAATGCTTGACATGGGCAGAAGGCCAGTGGTTGAGCTAGCTAGACTCCATCCTCTCTTGTTCTGGAGAAGGCTACGGTCTAATACAGAACTGGTCCATCATGGATTGGCTCCTGGAGGATGTAAATAAGGGCCACTTCTCTGGACAAACTTCCCACAACGGCCCCAGAGGCATCAAAAGTGCTGGGGTCCACTTTTGGCATTCCCCACCCTTTCCTACGGTGCAGCATATCGGCCTGAGACGGCCGACCCGCTGCACCCCTCCTAATATCCAGGCCTCCTCTCTTTACGTTTTTTAAAGGGGTAAATGCAGGCCATAGCGACAGCCGCTATGCCCCGCCGCAGATCTCCTCCATGGTTGTGCTACATGCTTTAGGCTGACCAAAGCCTCAACCGCCAAAAGGTCTGCCCTGCCCACTTCCTGAAGGGTCAGCAGTGCCTGGCAGAACTCAACACTAGTTTCCAATGCCATCTTTAAACAGCGCTAAATGAAATATGGCGAGTCACCAACTTTTTACAACGCTGAAAAAGCCTCAAAAAAAATTCCTGTCAACAAAGGTACACCATAAAGTAAAATGCCACCCGGCAATTAACTACATGACCCTAAAACTAATTGCTAACCCAGCCCATGCGCCCACCAACCGATCAGGGCTGACCCTCGCACTTGGACCCTACCAACCACCAGAAGATCCGGGGGGAAGGGCATTCTGCCCATCCCACCAAAACCCCCATTCCACAAGTTAAAGAAATGTGACTTTTTGAACTTTGAAGAGACTTTACCATATTTTTCGTGACTCTGGGTGATTTACATGACAAAACATTTCAGGGCTCAGCTCATTCAGTCAATGACTGAATAAGCAGGCTGTTTTTTACCTTTTTTATTTGCAGAAAGCCGTGTGTCATGCATGACCTTAGACACCGAACAATGCTAATTAGTTAATTAGTGCATGGCTGTAAAAAATATATATCAGAGACGCCGCTGCTGCCTGTATACCCTTACAGCTGTCACCTGTAACCAATGTGCAGGGGCAACTTGCTACGTTCCGGTGAGCCCCTCTACAGCCCCCACATACTGCTGTGGAAGAGAAATACTACACTGTTGCTCTCCTCTTTCACAGCAGTCTTCTACTCCAACCAAGAGGGCCACAGCTGCTCCCTGTGCTTAGAACATGAAAGTGACTGTTTTTTATCCCCGATGCTCGAACTTTAAAACCCGTGGCTATTGAAGGTCTCTCGCGTGAAGCGTGTGCGCATCATAATAGAGATTGCGCACTCGGGTAAGTTAGGGTGCACGAGCATCCTTTAGGGCACACTTATCACAGTACAAACTGTCAATAAACACACAGACGTTATTACTACTAAAAACTGCATTTGTTGCCCCCTCTTAAAAATGGCTTTTACGTGTTTCCATTTTCCTTTCCATTTGGAGTAGACACCATTCTCTAATTACAGTACAAGGTTAAACAGCCTTATTTGGAATTCGCCCAGTTTGCAATGTGGCTGTGAGCTCTGCAGGGTTATCTAAGCAATGGATCTGCAAAGAAAGCTTTCAACCACCAGAAGGAAAGCTTTGGTTGTGGTAGAGGAAGGACATTTTCGGAGCATAAGCTGGCAGCCCTATGTCCCCACCCCCAGGGAAAGCCGACAGAGAAAACGTGTGACAGGTTTACTGATAAAATCTTTAAACTACAGATCGTGAACATGTTAAATGGATGATTTTTTTTTTGCAGGGTGACCCCCATTTGTTTTGTAAAAACCCCTCATATCAATTTACCTCAAGCCACCTTGGGGGCCAACAAGCACTCCTGTTACCTCCAGGAAGTCCCACAGAGCGTGATTGCTGGGATGACTTCGGAGGCCACGCCCCCTTTCTCCACCACTCTGCAAACGTGCCTCCTGGCGCACTTCTGGTTCAGGGATGAACTCCCCGTGGATGCTGTGGGTCCTTGGTTGGTAAAGTTAAAAAAACATGTGTATCCCTGTGGAACCGGCAGTGTCTGCTTGGCCGAAGGCATGCCTCCAGCCAGGCAGAACTACTGGTCTTGTCAAGGGCAGCTGATTACACTCGCTGTATAACCCATGCTCACGCTTGGGTAGCTTGGCACTGAGCTGTTAGGCTCACTACAGAGGCAATGTGTAAAGCAAAGGCACAGCAGCCACTCACGATAAATGCACTGAGCGTAACAAAAGAGACTTAACACAGGGTGATACTTGTTGTAGGTTGAATCAGCCTGTATGCTAAGGAGAGCTACAGACACCACCGTCTAAGGAACCCTTGTGCCCTGTGTTCTTTAAAAATCCCTCCCGTGCCCTGTGTTCTTTAAACAGCTGACGCGAAATGATGCTGAATATGCACTGACTATCTTGGCTCACTGGTGGTGATACCTTAACAGGGCCTGGTTCCTGAGATTAGAGACAGATGTCATCAGTTAGCATCATCTCCACCAAGACACAGCAGCATATAAGGAAGATTAGCAATAGCATGCTATGTTCCACAGCTTAACAGAGGATTTGCAATTGTCTTTATCCATCATCTAAGGATGATCTGAAGGAGAAGAGCTGCCAGAAATGTTGCGCTGACCCACAGAGGCTGAAGATCAGCATGCTTCTTCCATGGAGTGAGCATGAACGTGCATTTCAGCTCATTGATGGAGTCACAGCCCTATACGAGGTCTCTGGAGGGGTCCTAGATGCACCCTTCAGCTGTGCCCCACTCATGAGAAGTACAAAATATAGAGGTTTGAACTCGATCTAAGTGGTTTTGGACAGTCATGCCCAATTAAAGTAAGACGCTAAAGCTGACCAAAAGAAATATACAGAGAAATTTCCCACCACATCAACGTAAGGCTACTCAAAGAACAGAAGCAAAGGAGCCACTGTTAAGCCTAAAGACGCAGATGGTCTCACAAGAAGCAACCAACCCATGCTGTATTCTATTATTGTGCTCTATGCAGCCACAACACTGACAACTTTGAATATTGAACTCTTTGGAACAAAAACCAGAGGGACTTTTCTGGCATGGTTCAGAATGTAAAACAGAAGCTTGATACAACTGGCTCAATGGTCCAAACGTTAGAGAAATTCACAAGCACGACTAAATCTGTGATAAAGGACCTTTATGATGTATGATGTAGAGAGTGCTGGAGTGGGAATCAATTTAAATGAAATGGTTTAACATCTCTATCTTGCTGAAACAGGATTGATCCCCGCTCGGTAATTGCTCTTACTTATCTGCAACAGACCTTTGCCGTCGTGTATGAGAAGATCAGATTTAAGCATCACAGAAATCGTAATCACAATTTTCTCTAAGTTAAGTCAATAGACAAAAGTTTGAATTAGTGTTTAAGGGTTTTATTTTCAATGAGTTTAGTACGTTTTCTTTTTATTCAGTTAGTTAAATGCAATGGTCAAATAACAAAAATAATAAAAATATGGTTAGATCATATCATCACAATATGCATCAGGTGCGTACCACTAAGGAAAGAAACCCTATTCTAAGAATGGAGCAAAAGTGGTGTTAGCGAAACCCCATAAAGAGTACAAATTCGAGAGGTAAGAGTGAGATAGAGCATGAAGCTCCAATTCAATCACTCAATATGAGAACTTCCTAAAAAGAGAGGTTCACAAACTTGTAGAGACTCAACAAAATAAGACAAAAATAAGTTAGTATTCAGCCCCAGAGTGGAATGGGGTAAGTGGTTAACCTTGTCTAGAAACGTGCACTACTATAAACAGTTGAAAAGAAAAGTTGCAGTTCAAGTTGTATCTTCTCCCCTTGCCCAATCAGCTTTTAGTAATCTTCCGAGAAGAGACTCTCCTCTTCCATTTGCAAGTTAGGTACAATAGACTACAGAAAGTTATCATGAAATGTGAAACATTATTATAATTGTTTCTCTGTATGAGAATTTGTGGATGTGTTGTGTGCATGTGGACATGAATGAAGTAAGTATGAGTGAGTATTTCATCTAATGTGCACTTATTTGTAACAATAAACTATATTTTTTATTTTTTGCGAGAAAACAATGTGGTTTTATCAAGTTTATTTTACAACTTTTGTGCTGTTGAATATATGTTTTGTTGCCTTTAAGTCTTTGCACTCATGAGGCCTGAAAACGGACTGACTACATTTCTAACCTTTTAATAAATTTAATTGTATATTAGCTAAACAATGGGTTATAAGAAATAGAAACATCAGCTGCAATTAAATATTATTCAGCACCACATACTTTCATTATAAAATAAGGAAAGTATTTTAAAAGGGTCAACAGTAGTATAAATGCATTATATTTTGTATGAAATAAGTTAAACGTTACTATTAATCAGAAACATTCTACAGTGTTAGCTTTCATTAAAGAAATGACAGGGTAAGGTCAGCTTTTAAACATTTTGCACGTCTTAGCACATTTGGTTAGGCCACTTGCAAAACGATGCTCGCTTTAGGCATTTTAAGGCCTAGTACTATTAAGTATAGTTAATATAGTAGTAAATTGTACAGTAATATTAGTAGTAAATAGTATAATAATAGTATAGTAAATACTACATTATGCACATTTTAAATGTTGTTCCCGTTCACTATAAATTGCACGTTAACACTGCAGATATGATTTTAAGTATTATCTTTTGTACTTTAATAAAACTCTCTTCCAAGAGCATCTTAAAATTAGATGAATGGACAGAATTCCTTCAGTTTTCTGGGGATGCACTCATCGATTCTTCTGATTCAACCCTTATACAACTTACTGAGTGACTACCTGCACCTGAAATCCGTGCCCACATAGTGACTACTAAGGCAAGTATAATTAAGGCTTTCCATGAAAATTGTGCTGTGTAGCAATTCTGTGGTGCAAGGCACTGGTGGACCAGTAATGGTCTCACAACACTCATTCTCATTAGCATGGCAGAGGAAGGCATTGCATGCTATAGTTCAAAGAAAGTTGTGTGAATGGGCAGGAATCACAGGCTATGTTTCCCAGACCTCCATCTGGACGCAGAAAAGGCAGTCGTTGGGTGCAAAAAGAGTGATGATAGTTCAGGGTGTGAAGGTTTATGTGGGTCTCCCCGTGAGACTCAAGGTGACAATCTGAGGCAAATGCTATGGTGGGTTTTTTTTTAAAGGTGGAATCCATTAAACCTTTCTGGAAAGCCTGATCTTTGTCAATAACTGGGGATTTTTTTTTATCTTTCTGGTGGGAGAGGATGAACAGGAGTTGCTGGAGGATAACTCATAGTTTTCTTCAACACTTGCTCTCTGCTTGTTGGGCCCTAATGGGGGCCTCTGTGTTACACAGAGCAGTGATACTTGAGGCCAAGGGTTTTCAAAATTATTTTTGCACTAATGTTACCTTGGTTTCTGAGGATTTCAACGGTGACACCGGACTCCTGTTGTTATACTTTGTCCTCCTTGTTGTTTCTTATTTAGTGAATACATTTAAACCCTCTATAACACGTTATAATCCAATATTAAAGCAGGGGGCACTTCTATTACAGTTTTATTCAGAAGCATCCATAACATATGCAAAGTCTTCAAAAGAAACTGCTTTCCAACCAAAGCACTGCTTGTAATCTTTGCATATTTTGTGGAAAAGGCACCAAACCTTTAGTGTCTGCCTTGAAAGTGGCTACCATTGTGAGATGGTGTATGCCAATAACACACAGTGCGTGTCACACCTCATCATATTTGACAGATGCTTATATGTAATCTTCATGCAAGCATTGACAATGGATCAAATATGTTTTTGCTTTTTGCCCCATTTTCCATATTTCTTTGAGAAGTTTCCATACTGAAGATGCGCAAACCTGCTTAACAACCATACGATGCTCTGCTAAATGAACAAGAGGACTGCACTTAAATAGTACATTTTAATTGCTAGTTATTTTCACTGTTGAAACAGCACATGATCTCTGCAATAATAAACCTCTAGGGTTTTATTGGAAAGCTGGGTGGGGTAATTTATGGAAAATGTTCTTCGAATTTCCATGACCTCAGTTCACCCACTCGTTAGTTAATTAAACCGTGTCAGCAGAATTCAACACACCCTCACACATTTTTAAATATGTATGTGCTAATATGCTTACTTCACAGGGTGAGTTTGGATTCCATTACAAAAAGAAATTATATTTATCTAAATGTGTTATGTTCAATACAACACAAGGCTGCCACACTGCTCATTACAATGTGTAGCATATGTAGTGTTGTATGAGTTAGGAATGACAAAAACCTTGTGGCTACTGATGGACTCAGTAGAACTGGGACGTAAGCGTTCAAGCACTGTGAAGTGAATGCACGTTTAGAAAGTTGAGTTTGTGGTTACACGCAGAAGAATAAAGATGTGTTATACTAAGCTCCTTGTGTCGCACAGTCATTGGCAAGCACCCAGGCTGCTACAACTGGCGATGGGATAGGGGATAAGGAATCCGAAGTTCGACAGTGCTCTCCCAGAGAGTTTGCTGTGGTCCTGGAAACTGCTTGTGCATTGTGTGTGTGCCTTCGTCAAAGTGCAGAATCAACGTTTGGCATATGTGGAGTCAAAACGCAGCCCCAGTCCTTATGAAGTATTTGACAATAACAAAAGCTTCACTGCGCAGTCTACAAATCATAGGCCAAGAACCTGCAGAAAAGGCTGTAAAAAGGGGTACAGCGCTACTACGCAACCTAAAGCTATACATCATACAGAGTGATAACGCTAAAGGCGGATGCAACCAGGTTTACAAAGAGCAGACTAGATACGCTCATCAAACACTGTAAGTTCAATTAATTTAATGATGAGAAAACTATGTGCCTCAGAGTGATTTAAAGGATGACTGTCATATTCATGCGACGAGGAATGCTGAAAGAAACTCTTGGTCTGGTGCTAGTTCTCATGGCTGCCAGAGCTGAAGAGCGTGCTGATCGGCAAGCTGTTAACAAGGAGGCCTGTGGTGCCCAGAGTGAGTCAGTCATCAACATGAAAAGTAAGCCAAATCACAAGGCTGAAGCATATAGAGTGATGTCTCCATGGAAAAAGAATTTGTGTTTCAGGTGTGGGTTTTTGTCTCTAAACGAAGATAAATGTCTCGTAATTGAACAGATATGCAAAGGCTGTGGGAAGGAGAACCATCTTCTAACGCTCTGCAAGGCGAAGGAAAAAGTAAATGTGTCACAGCGCACAGACAACATGGATGCCTGAAAGTTCCAGAAGTGATGTTTGACACACCCACAAGGACAAGCGACAGCACCGGCTGAGGCAAGTCGACACCAAACAAAGTTGATCGTCTTTGAAATCATTGTCAAAAAATTCTTCAGTATCAATATCAAGTGAAAGTGAAGAAGAATGTCGTGCCATGTCAATATTTATCTCAGAGAAACGTGCATTTGGGACTGGCTGCATGTGAGGAAAAATACAGGCTAAAGAAAAAATTGATAAGACAAAGCAAAAAAGTCATTCATTTATTGTCTGAAAATCACACTTAAAACGATTGCTCAATGTCTTTTAATACCGACAGTGGTGCGTCGATAAACATTATGCCTGAGGAGAAATACAATGAACTATCTTCATTGCCCCAGCTTACATCATCAAAAACTAAAGTGTATACTCAGCTGCCTCTACGCCATTAAAAAGTCAAGGTTCATTTGTAGCAATGATGAAACACAAGAAAAAAAAAGTAAAAAAACCCATTCATGTACTTCAAGGTACGACATCAAGTGCCTGTTTGCTCAGCTTCAGCACCACTGCTGATATGGGACTGATATCAGTGAACTATAACATGAATGCTCATCACAAAATACTAAGTCAATTCCCTTTGTTTGGGAAAACTCAAAACTATGAAAGTACAATTGCACATTAATGAGGATGTCAGTCCTATTGCTCAAAGACACCAACGGATTGCATTTCATCTACAGGAAGTTGTTGAAAAAGAACTTGAATACTTACTTAAACATGAAACATTGAGTGTTCCACTGGGCCAACGCCATGGGTTTCACCCATAGTGGTAGTACCCAAAAAGGACAGTGAAAGAGCTGCATGCATCTGCGTGGATATGCGTCAAGCAAACCACGCAATTGAAAGAGAACGACATCCAGGTCCACACATTGCTGACATGATAACACAATTGAATGGTGCGTAGATATTATCATCAGGTGGAACTTGAGGAGAATTGCCGGTACAATACAACCTTTTATACACACATTGGTCTGTTCTGCTATAAAATACTGAGCTTTGGTGTGCGATGAGCTGAGGAGCTTTTTCAAGATTTCATTCAACGTATCATACAGCCTGTCATGAATGCTTTCAATTATAGTGATGAGAGTTTTCAGAGCTCACAAAAGGAGCACGATAAAGCTCTCATGCAGGTGTGTAGTTCGCTCGCTGATGCCGGTTTAACTTTGAATGCTGAGAAATGTGAGTTCCATAAGACAAAGCTAAAATTCTTTGGCTATATCTTTGCTGATGGGGGTATGACACCCGATCCTGCTAAAGTGCAAGCTTTGTCAACTGCCTGTCCCCCACAAGATGTTTCCATGTTACGTTCATTCCTTGGCATGGCCAGCTACTACGAGACTTAATACGCGACTTTGCCACTGTGAGTGCTCCCTTGAGAGACTTGATGACAAAGAATGTTTCATATTGGTCACATGAACGTAAGCAAAGCTTCAAGAAAATTAAACAAGCTATTGAGAACACTACTGAAATGTCATACCTTGACCCCAGGTTAGGCACAATTCTTGCACAGCAGACACCCAAATGCTCAAAGATATATTGTGGGTTATGCAAGCAGACGTTTGTGCCACACTGAACGTGGTTATTCACAATCTGAGGAAGAAAGCTTAGCAGTGATGTGGGCTTGTGAACATTTCCCCATATTCTTGTATGGAAAGCCTTTCACACTTGTTACGGATCAGCAAACATTGTTAACCATCTTTGGCAATCTAATGGCAAAGACACCTCTTCGCATTGAACGCTGGGGTCTACAATTACTAGAATACAACTACACAATTGTGCACTGTCCAGGTAAAGATCAAAACACTGCTGACTATTTCTCAAGAGTGCCTCTGCAGTGCCCTGGCACTCCTTCCAAATCGGCTGAAGCATACATAAATTTAATAGTGAAATCAAGCACACCAGCTGCCATTTCGTTGGAACAAATCGTCACTGCCACAAGTCAAGATAGTGGCATGTTAATTCTAAAAGACATTATTACACATCTGTCTTGGCACCAGCACCCTCGACTACTTACCAGTGAAAGTGAGTACCAGAAGTTCAAAAATGTCAAAGATGAACTTTCCATCAGGAAGGCATTATCCTAAGAGGTTTGAGAATTGTTATTCCGAAGAGTCTGCAACAACAGATAATTGAAGTGGTCCATGAAGGACATTGTGGAATCATGGTCACAAAACTAGCTCTCTGAGACCGAGCCTGGTTTCCACATCTCAATGAGACAGTTGAAACCTGTCAGCTATGGCCTGTCATCCATGGCCTAGCATCTATGGCCTGTCATCTATGGCCTAGCATCTATGGTC
Source organism: Triturus cristatus (assembly GCF_964204655.1). NCBI lineage: Eukaryota > Metazoa > Chordata > Amphibia > Caudata > Salamandridae > Triturus > Triturus cristatus. The sequence continues at coordinate 137,953,139 of NC_140588.1, forward strand.
TGTTATCTATGCAACTGCCTTTCATAGAAAACAACTCAACAGACCTTAAACATGTCAGAGTTGCCAAAGCATGTATGGGAAAGAATTGCTGTTGACTTCTTCAGTCTTTTTGACAACGGACATCACTTAGTGGTGATTATTGATGAGTACTCCCGATTTCCAAAGATAGAAGATCTCTCATCCATCACTCAAAAAAGAGTCATCGAGAGATTAGATGGCATCTTTGTGACATGGGTTGTTCCTGTGATCCTAAAATCTGACGACGGCCCACCTTTTGAACAGTCGAGAATTCAGAGACTTTATCAGTCTTCTTAATGTGAAGCATCAGAAGACAACACCTCTTTGTCCACAGGCCAATGACCTTGTCGAACATTTCATTGGTAATCTTAAGAAAGCTGTTTGGCGTGCTGTACTGGAAAAACTCAACCTTAAAACTGTCTTGAATTCTACTCTTCGAGCTTACTGTTCAAACCCTCAAGCGACCACAGGTGAAAGTTGTGCAACTTTGATGCTCTGGACAGCGGAAAAACACCGATATGCAAAGGACGTTATTTTTACTAGAGGAGGTTGAGTGCTTGTTTATCAATCTAGAAAAGGAAAATCTGATGCATCGTTCAATGCTGAGCCCTTTCATGTTGTAACCAGCAAAGTACACATGCTTATTACCCAATCTCCTGGGAAGTCCATTACGTGAGATTCCTCGCATTTCCGACTTGTGGCTCTTCGCTCGTCAGGCACTGATGTCAATGTAGAGACTGGGTCTAAAAGGACAAGTAAAAAAACCCTGACTGTTGTTGATCCTACATTACCAGTGCAGGTCATGGACACATCTACTGACTGTCCCCAGTTTCTGAAGAGACGGTCAGGACGTGTGATCAAAGCGCCACAAAGACTTATTAAAAAAACTATGATTGTGCAAATATTTCTAAAAATGTTCAATTTTTTATGTAACAGAGTGGGAGATGTAGTGTTGTGTGAGTTAGCAATGACGGAACCCTTGTGGCTCCTGATGAACGCCATAGAACTGTGACGTAAACGTTACAGCATAGTGAAGTGAATGCAGGTTTAGACTGTTGAGTTCACGGTTACACGCAGAAGAATAAAGACGTGTTATACTAAGGTCCGTGTATGGTTTAGTCAATGGGGAGTACCCAGGCTGAGGAGGACACTACAGTATAGTCATCGTCCTACTGGTTTGTATCTATTGATTATCTCAAATGACACAATTTTTACAATCAACAACACAGCCCAGGAATAGTTAATGAGGGAATTCACTAATTAAGTGAATACAGTTCCTTCATCAAACAGTGTTTTGAATGAAGTTCCTTCATCAAACAGCGTATATGTAATGCTAGTTTTCAATATTCCATTAAAGAGTGGTCCCTATCCCAAATATATTAAAAACATGCCATCATTTAAAAACACACATATAATCCTAAATCTGAATTTAAAACATTCCTCAAAAACGTAGAAAGCTTCAGAATCAGTCTTGACTCACTATGTAAAAATTGTAATTCAATACCACATTTGAGGTAACCATTACTGTACCGTACTGCCTATTCCGACTACATAATCTTTTTTCAGATTCATCATTCTACTTTGCCTTAGACACACGTTCCATGTGTGGCATACATGTGGGGCAACCAATCCCTGACCAGTTCCGGTAAGTGCACAGTCAACAATATTTCCGTTGCAATCAGTAAACTGGGTAAAAACATGCTTCCTCTTTCCTCAGCCTTACAAATCATGTTTACAGCTCACAACATATTTAGATATAATGCACACTCCACTCAGATCAATTTCTTTAATCTCTTAATATTTCTTAAACGTATGATATTTTCAATTTGTGTGGGTGACCACTATGATGAGATGCTGCTGGTAAAAAGTTTATTTTCTATGTATGTTTGTATTTAATTTTGTCTATTTTCCATAAAAGAACAAACCTTAATATCCCACTGACACAAGATCAGTCTTGTAGGAGAAGTTCAAATTATTACTGTTGAGAATTTTGATATGTTCTTTTAGGTCATTCTGGGGCCCTCCAAAATCAGGAGCAAATTGTCAATGTAGCATAGCCACATAACAATACATTCCTGATTATTTGCCCTGTGCACTATCTCAAGTACAAATTAATATAAACACACAAATCGTAAAAACCCACCTCATTAGACAAACTTATAATGAGGTCAGTGGCATAACGTAAAATGATGCCAGCCTACCCTGCGGAATGAGTAGAAGGGCTGCCGCTTCTCCCATATCTCACAGATATTCATTGGCCTAGAAGCGGAACAGAGCTATTAGGAATGGTTTGGGGATCCCTGAAGGGTTGGGGGCTCCCTGCGCCGCAGGAGGCTGCATTATGCCCCTGAATGAGGCCCTAGGTGTGTTTTCAGTTTTTCTCGAGTAAGACAATGGTTTGAATGTCATGAAATAAGTGTCAAGAACAGAACACGCTAGATGTTAAAATTAAAGTTAGGGCTCTCGGTTTTATGGTATTTATTTTTTTGACATTTCCGTCTGTATTTATCCATATTTATTTTTACTCATCTTTTCTGTATTCATCCAATTTTATTTTGTGTTTTTTTTATAAATAAAGGTGCAATGGCTATTTTTCCACATTTATTTAACTGATAATTGTTTACTCACATTTGCATGTCCAAAATATTTCAGGAATATACAGTGCAATAGCATTATCTGAAAACACTTGCTTGTAGAATAGCATAAATAACTGTAGATCTGCACTCAATTAAGCTTAATTAGGAAATCTATTGTCTTTTTGCATCTCCCCTACCTCTCAATTTGTACACCTACTGACCTGGAACTCGTGATTGACAGTAAAAAATCTCATCCACATATGGCCTATTTTTCTGTATTTAAAAATAAATACAGTCTGGAAAATAAATAGTTTTCTGTCTGTTTTTACCTGTAAAAATCAGTAAAAACTGAAAACTGGGAGCCCTAATTAACATAACATTTATTGAAAATATATATTCAAATCAGTACCATGTTAAACATAACAAGGCGGTATAATGAATTAAAAATACGGTACTACGACATTTAGAGCCTTTTTTAGAGTTTAACAGACGGTATAATCAGTCGCAAACGTAGCAGATGCCCCGTCCACTGTGTTACAAGTGCAATAAACAGTGGCGGCTCCTCGAGGGAGTGCTGTGGGGCGGAGGGACGGGGTAGGGGAGGGGCAGGGTGGAGAATAGTAAACTCTGGATTTGGGCCGAACAAAGTTGAGTAAAGAAATAAATAAACAAAACGAATTACATTGCGTGTGCTGCAACCCCAAATCAGCGTTGCAGCGCGCAATGGAATTTGTTTTATTTAACTATGGGTGTTCTTTTCTCTTAAGATTTGAACTAACAGGTTTTTTAAACCGTAAACCTAAAGTTACCGCCTCCTTCTGGTGCAGTCAGATGTAACTCCTAGGTTCCAGAGTATCCTGAAATAAGGTTCTAGCGTTGGTAGTCGGGTATAATGTAGCTCTGGGAACGATTTCTATCAACAATGCAGTCCTACTTAACCTCTTCCTATTATTTATTTTCTGAATTCTAGAAAGTGCTTTAATCCCACAGTTACTGATTAAATGCAGGGTAACACTTGAATCTTATAAAAAGAATTAGGAGATCATGATCACTTTTGACCCTAAAGTCCACTAATGTATCACAAAGGAGGAACCAGTTTGTTAAAAAAAAACAATGTGAATTAAACGGATGGTCAGACTGTGTCTTCCCACTGGAAGCCCTCAACACACTTTTATTCATTAAGGCTAACTGACGTGCAACTTACTGGTGGCTCTTAACAGGTGGTAGGTCAGTTTTGGGGGTACCCCAAGCTACGCCTTCTTTCTCAATTAGCTCAAAAAATCCCTTCATTGGTTCAAAGTTGATGTTAAAATCTGGGGTCACAGACATACACAACCATCCAAAAAATGGCCTGCTTCACAAACAATTTGGAAATATCATTAAGGAACAGCAGTACAAAACTTGACAACAGCACCAGGCCTACAGGCCTGGCAAAGACCTAAGAGCCTCCAGTCGTCCAAACAACTGTGATCCACAAGCTGGAGAAACAGATGTCAAATCCCTACTGGAACGACGGCGCACACACTCACAGCTAACAACTGGAGCACAAGACATGTTTAAGCAGGTAGTGAATGGTGTACCCCGGAAGACATGGCAAAGGCGGGCTGGCTTCTCATCTATGTTTATTCCATAACTAGGATGGATGCTTCTAACAGAGTAATATTTTACATGTGATTTTGATATGCATATGCAACTGGAGGCTGACATTTAACCTCATAAGATAGTGCAGAATTATTACTGTTCAAAAGCAAAAAAAAGATGTATTATTTTCAGCTATGGATTCTGGATTCTCTCGAATCTCAAGCCAAGATTTACCTTCCACTAAGAAAAGGTGATATGTGTGTCTTACTGAAAGTTTAGCATAATCTGCTGAGGGCTCATATGCAGGACCTAGGGCAATGTAGGATTACTGACTTGTTCATTATTGCTAATTAGGGTGCATCTTGGTTTGAGATTTGAGAGGTTGAGTCCTACAATTAATACAAAGTAATATAAAGCAAACCATCAACACGTTTTTATTAATAATTTCTCAACTGATAAAATTGTTTTTACATCACTTTTTGCTATGTCTTTCGGCTCCAACGATATCATTACGTATGACTAACAACGCCTCATTTCCCAATCCAATTTATGACTTTGTTGATCATTGATTCACGATTCTCAGAATGAGCTCCTAAGGCTAGTTTTTGTACGCCTGTCATATAAACTAACAGTGAATCATTATGCTGGGGAATATATCTTCTCTCAGAGGTGGATCATTGAAATTTTGACACGTGATTATTTCAATTCACTAAGTCACCTTTAGCAACATGTGATCTTATGATGACGACCCTACCTAGTGCTTCGGCTTGGTTCCTTACACACCCCTGGCCTTAGGGATCTGCAGATTGAACCTTAAATCACGGCTGTGTAGGTCTCATTGGCAATGCATTACTTTAATCAACTGGCAACAACTATCTCTGGTAGTTATCTCAGGTAGAGCTTTGCTAGTTGTCAACGTTTATTGCTATTAATGTTTTGATGATTTAGTAATGCTACCATTATACAACTGTAGCACAGTCAGTTTATAGATTCTAATATAACCTACAATACAGCCACCCTATCAGAATCCATCAATTACCGCTCTTAAATTCATCAAACGAATAATACAATAATAATAGTCACAGTTCTTTGGTACACTCAAGGGTGTGGAGAAAAAATTCGAGTTAATACAGTAATTAAGGGGAGGCATAAGTAACTGAGGTGTCCTCAGCACCTCTCATTGAGCGTTAATTCAGCTGCTCGGATTCAGTCTCTTTGTCTCTTGGTAATGCTTCCTTGTCCTGTAATTAGGCACAACTCTCTGCCAGCAGTAAGTGGGGTTGATAATAATTTGAGCGTGGGGTGCTGATAGACAGCTGTGGGTCCTTAAGCTGAGATAGACCTTTAGGAGACACAGAATTACTGTAAGTGTCAAGGGCAGTTGCTTACATTGGCCAAATGCAAAAAGAACTATTGATGGACAGAATGCAGAACAATGTCATACATTCACCCCAGTACAGAGATCTGGACCTAAATCCATCGTTTTTTTGCTCACCATGCCATTCCAGTTTGGACCCAGCCATATCCAAATCAGTCTTGACCCTGTGCCCCATGGTTACAGTTCAGCCCGAACTGCCAGGCCAGGTCCTCCCTGGACTGGAAACAAGCATTCTAGGACCGGTTTCGGGGTTTCACCCCTCTTCAGCCAGGATAACTTGATTCCAGTGGCATGGAGAGCACGGGACTCACGTCTGAGCACACCCATCCCACTCGGGGTGACAAATGCAAAAATAACTCTTGATGGACAGAATGCAGAACAATGTCATACATTCACCCTAGTACAGAGATCTGGGCCTAAATCCATCGTTTTTTTGCTCACCATGCCATTCCAGTTTGGACCCATCCATATGCAAATCAGTCTTGACCCTGTGGCCCATGGGAACAGTCCAGCCCGAAACCGGTCCCAGGATGCTTGTTTCCGGTCCAGGGAAGACATGGCTTGGCAGTTCGGGCTGGACTGTTCCCATGAGGCACAGGGTCAGACAGATTTGCATATGGCCATGTCTGAACTGGGGTGGTGGAGCGAGCTAAAGAATGATGATGGATTAAACCCAGATCAGTTGACTGGGGGTGAGTGTTTGATTTGCTCAAACGCTCCGTCCATCGTCCCCTTTGGTATCGCTTACATTGCCAAAGCATGTTATCATGCACGGTTGCATGAAAAATATTTTGGTTTGTTTGTGTGTGCTTTGTGCACTAAGAGATGTCTTCATAGAACTCTCTTTGGAATAGCACCCCCTCTAATGCTGGTCTGCAGGAAATAGCAGAATAACAGAGCCCTGATTCTTTCTTTAGGAACTAACAATTACATTTTGGGCTTCCAGAGAAACATCCTCAAGCAGTGACTCCACCTCTTCCAGTATGCTAGTCAGCTTTGACAAGTGGGTGTCTGTACTCCTATGGCCACTTTATTTTCACCCCATGCAGAAGATTCACTTTATACTTACCATGGTCAGTACAGCTATCCAAGCACTTGTGAAACCATCCAAGTAGAATTAATATCCTGGTTAGGATACGTAAAAACATAAAATGAATCAAGAAGAAACAAATAGTCATAGAGGGGGAGGGGTAAAGAGAGTTAGAGAGCGAGTTAGGGAGGAGTTGGCTCGCCCACTTGGGATGCATCAACTGAGTCAGAGCCCTCTAATCTTTCTATTTTTCCCCACTGAGGAGCCCAGGAAAAGATTAAAGTAAAACAGGGCCAGCGTCGTCTTTGTCTAGACAAGAGTGGTGATCCAGCCAAGTTTCCTCCAGTCTGACAGACTGTGGATGGGTTTGCACTTTGCCCAGGCTTAGCCTAGGCTTTGACAGGGCACGTAATGCACCACAGCCAACTTAGTTTTCAAAAGATCCCAAACTATCTTCATGGTTTTTATTTTCAATCTGTTGATGCCCTTCAATATCAATCTATACAAAGCAATTTTAGCATTGTTCGTTTCTAGTTGGTAATAGGCTGATTTTATTCTTTAGTTAACTCTATCGCTGGTTTCACTCTGTTTCCTGCTCCTTGATGTTTCAATTCCAGCTGCATCAAATACTCCAGTGTCACATATTCCCTAATGGTTAAATCTGTTCCTGAAATATAGTCTTCTCTCTATCAATGGCATTCTCTTCAGGCACTGCTAAATTTAACTCGCAAACTATTTGAATGAATCAATCTGTAGTTTTATTTCAAAATCACGTTTGGAGAGAAAGGCAGACATCTTTCTAGTACCACATTTTCTGTCTATGTGAGTTTTTCATGCAAAGAATCTATTATGAATGGTTTCTTTACTTCCACCATTGTCTATCCTTTCCTTGGGCGTACTGGCATGCTGACCAGGTTCTTGTGCAGATTTTTTTCTTCGTTTTACACTTTCGTCCCTTGGTGGGTTCTCCCTATTGTTAAACACCTTTTGTATAGCCTCTCAAACTTGGACCCAGGAATATGGTATCCCACTATTTACCTTAAAGAACTTCTGTTTACATACTTTTCTTTAGCACACTTCATCGACCCTCATTCAGAGGAATGAACAATAAGGATGTAGGTGGGTACCAAAACAGATTACATAAAAATCAGGCATGAAAAACCAAGCACAAAGAAAGACCAATGTTTTCTTATCGTACATGTTACTCACTTTTCAACGGTGTGCTAAGCTCAAGCCTTTCCTTTAGAAATGATAGATAAGCACACTTAAAAAATGGAACTCACCAGTTAAGAAATGTTTTAAAAAATCAGAAAAGAATATAAGAATGCTAAGGCAGTATATATGACAAGTGTTGGCACAGCCAAGAGGTCTTGGCAGTGAAAGCTACTAGCTTTGCCAATGCTTGTTTAGGGTTAAATAACTGCCACGAATGAGCACATGTGCACACTGGCAATCTTAGAAAAGATGTCGGAGAGGGGAGAGAGCAAGGTATTACATGCACTCTGTTGTAATCTCGTGCACGTCTGTTCCGTGTTGGAACAGATGCTCGTTATGGGTGTTCTAGCATCCATGGGGATGTTGTAGGAGACAGTTGGATGGCCGAACACGGAGGGGAAGCAACGATTTGTATGTTGGTGGTGCTATGTACAATAAACCACATCTGAAGTATTTCAAGAGGTTTCCAGCTTATTTAACACACTCCCACAGAGTGCTTAAAGTAAAATAATAAACTTGTTCCCGAACACAGGCAGGGCCAGCACTGGAAGAATCCAAGTCAACTAAAGAGACCATAATGCTCTTTGATGAGACACGCACACGAATAGGGAAAAAATACATCAAAAAGGATGGAACAATTGAAAGAAACAATAAAACCATCCAATAACAAACCCAGGGCTGACCCAATCCCAATTCTTACCGTTATGGATTGTACTGTAAACAACAGGTCTGCTTACAGGCATCTAAGGTGGCTCCTGCCGAGACCTAAAAACGCATACACCAGGCTTACAATGATCCTAATGTTTCCTGACATCACTAAGCAGGACCCTAACAGCTGACAGTGCAAAGCAGAATGCAGCCAAGGTAGAAAAGCATTTTAAAAATCAGGTGGTAAGATACTATTTTCAGACTGCATAGTACCTGCTAAGTCAATCTAACTTCTTGCCAAGTGCCTACAAACTGTGAATGCAGAGGAAACCGCTGTCAATGTGGTCTCTGCCTGTGTGACCTTAAATGCGTATGAAGCACTGTGGTGAGTTTGACCCCCCACTACAACGAAGGAGGCAAAACAGAGCTGTAGAATCCGTAGACATTCCAAAGTGAGGCTTGTAAAAACATGCGCACAGCTAATTAATTAAAGTAAACCTCACCTAGAACAACATCAAATATTAGCACAAATCAGGATTACGAAATACCACAAGTATATTTCATACCCCATGGCAAAAGTTTCTGCCTGGCATTTCAGTTAGCTGTGTTACATTTATGTCTAGCCGGTGACCGAAGTCGTGTGACCTCCTCTGTGAAATCCACTCTAACAGGAAACTGGGCAGGCTTTTATGTTTCATAATGCAGATAGCCTGAAGAGGTCCTGTCCAGTTTATTGTTACTGTTTCTTCACTCTTCCGTACTCCTGCAACCACAATTAACCTTTTAGGTTCCGACGTCCTGCACAGAATACAGCTCACACCGTTGCCAGCTCTAGCAACAGAAAGCGAAATCTTTTTTACCTGGCGCAATCACGAATCCTTAACTGCTATGTGGACCAGTGTTTCCAAAGCTTGGGTAGAAGCTACAATTTTGCAGCTCTGCACACTCAGCAGATTTGGGGAAAAAAGTCAACAGGATCAAAGCAGAGTCAACTGCAGGCTACTGGTTTGACTCAAAAAGTGCACCTTGGTTAGGTCGTTTCAGCAACCTCACTGTCCGTTTCAATCCTATACACATTGGAAGTATGAGGCAAGCGAATACGTTTATAAATGAAGGCCAGTGAGTGCCCTTTACAAATTAATGGGCTTAGAGAAAAGGATACATGTGGGATATGTTAGTATTTGCTCCAATTCGGACAAGGCATCCTTGAGTTCTAAGATAACTGTCAAAGAGTAATCTGGATTCCATGCAAGATGCCCAGTGTACAATAGTCCTTTTACTTTGCATCTATTTCTTTTCTCAAATTGAGGTTGCTAGAGTGTTTAGGGCGGTTCTTGTATGTTGGAATCTATGGCTATCATTGCACCTACAGGTGTATATTTAAATGGTTGTTCTGATCCTCTGGTTTATAAACCACGAGTCTTAGGGTTTGATTATGAGGGTGTCCGGTGTGCGCAAGGGTCAAAATACTGTGTAGTTTTGACTTTATCACAGGGCCTTTATCAATAGATTGAAACTTACCAATAAAGTGCTTAAGGGGACCCGAAGAAGATTGAATTAAACATATTGCTGAACACTTGGCCACACTGGCTTCTTTGACTATGTTTATCAGTGCATTGTGACAAAACCTGTTAGAGAATGGCCTATCAAACATGCTCATCCACAGCCAAACCTGAGGTGACGCATCAGCATCGTTTCCTGCAACCAGGGCAGCAGGCATAATTGTCTTCAATGGAGACCACAAAATGGGAGCTGCCCTTCCAACCACAGGAACAGGGTCAATATATGGTAAAACACAAAAATGTCCCTTTTTTGTCACTCACTCTAGTTCTCCTTTCTATAAAAAAAAATTATAGAATCTCATTCAGGCTCAAAATAACCTTACTCCTAGTCCCTCTGTTATCTAAACACTGAACATAGTTATAGGTAAAAATGTCTTATTTATTAAAATGATTTTCTTATACAAAATATTTTCACTGTGATTCTTGTCCTGAAGCAAATACACTAATCCATATATCATAAGATTCGCTAGACTGTACAGACTAGTGAATCTTATGATATCTGTTCTTAACTTATTTGATGATGTGTATATTTAATTTTATTGATGGATTAGGTTTTTTTGTCATATATATGGATTAATGTATTTGCTTCATAACAAGAATCACAGTGAAAATATTTTGTTATACAATGGAGAACTAGAGTGAGTGTCAAAAAAGGAACTTTTTTCTGTTTTTACCATTTAATGGAAACCAGCCTTCGCGTAAATGGGCTAGGACACATTTATTAGTAAATGAAAGACTTAAGAGAAAAACACATAATCAGACATTTTCAGTTATGTATTCAACTTTCATGGAACAATTCTTTCTGAAAAGTAATTTATTACATGTTGCCATATCACCCACACACATTTAATGTCAATTAGAACACTTCATAGGCAGTGTCCTCTGAGGCTAGGGGACTCAAGAATACTGTATGCCACAACTCAACATTTTATGTTCTTTTTTCTTCGCTGCATAGGGGACTGTTAAAGATCAAACATGCCGTTTTTGGTTTTTTTAAAATTGTTTTTATTACTTTTGAAAGGGTAACATCATTGACATTTGCATGACGGTTCAATCGAACATTGACAATTGAAAAAAATCAATACATTTAAATGGTGTAGGCGGGGTACCGGGAAACACTCATCTGAAAAGCATTAAAGTCCATTCTATTGGCTGGTACTGCGCTCCACTCTGCGGCGCTGCACTGCGCTACTCAGTAAAATGGGAGCAGAATAACCGCAGGGGGATCAGCCGTTGTTCTTCAAAACCATTTCTCCATTGAGTCACATACATTTGCAATTAAATTTTGACTTGAACAAGAGAAACAACAACAAAAATTGAAGAGAGAAAAAAAAAAGAAAAGGAACAATCGAGCTCTTCACAGAGCCTCCAACTTGAGTGCATCTGACAGTCTGATGCATCATTGGGTAGCATGTGTGAGGTTGCAAGGGAGTGGTAGGTCATGTTAGTGGATGTGTCGGGCGGAGGGGGGCAGGGAGGAAAGGGCACAAGGCGAAAAGATAGCAACGGGGTGATATGCGAGGCGGGCAAGGTTTGGGAGGATTGATGCCAGACGGCTATGGCATCTAGGAGTCGCTGGTTGGTGTGCTCGCATGTCAGTGTAGGTCTCAGGGATAAATCATACAGTTAAATTCTAAATATTAATTTAACCAGACTTATAAGTTGGCAAACAGAAGTTGATTAATGGCTTCTTTTTAGTTTGATTCTATCAGTCATAGCATCACAATTTCTGTGATCACTGAACCGGAATCTGGGAGGATATTATTCATCTTGCACCTTTTAACTACAAATGCAAAACCTCTACTCTGTCTCGGACCAGTTTTGATTATTTCCCTGGTAGAGACCCTTATTTGGAATCAGTCCCTACAATTTTGGTTTGGCCTTCTACTTTGGAATGGCACCTAGCACTGCCATTAACATTAGACTGAACAGGTACTGGCATCACTGCTGACAGACCCTTACCTAACTCCATTGGAATGAAGGGAATTGTGTGCTCAGGTCACCAAATAACTTGTAGTGTCAAGGTAAGAGGCAATACATTTGGGTGGAGGGGCAGGCAAGGAGTTAGACCATTTACTAGGGTTTCATAACACCCCCTACTGCCTCTTACTTCATGTCCGAGTATTTGTGGACTAACATGACCACTTAATTATGTGGTTCTTAATATCATTGTCATAGATTTCTGCCTTATGTTTGGTGCCAAAGGTCTTTTTAGAACAAGGGTGTTAGACCTGACAGCCTTAAGGTGGTTATTCCCCAACTTTTTGCCTGCCTCCCTCCCTTTTCCTGTACTCGTTTTTGCTGACTTTATGACTATGTGCACTTTACCACTGCTAACCAGTGCTAAAGTGCACGTGCTCTCTCCATAAAACATGGTAACATTGGCTTATACCCAATTGTAATATTTAGTTTACTCATAAGTCCCTAGTAAAGTGCCCTACATGTGCACAGGGCCTGTAAATTAACTACTACTAGTGGGCCTGCATCAATGCTTGTGCCACCCACCTAAGTAGCCCTTTAACCATGTCTCAGGCCTGCCACTGCAGGGCCTGTGTGTGCAGTTTCCTGCCACTTTGACTTGGCATTTAAAATTATTTGCCAAGCCTTATACTCACATTTTAGGAAGCTGCAAGGGTAAGGCGCTGTGTAACTAAAAGGTAGGACATGTACTTTTAAGTTTTACATGTCCTGGTAGTGACAAACAGCTAAATTCGTTTTTCACTACTCCGAGTCCTACTCCTCTCATAGGCTAGCATTGGGAATTCCTTTAAATACTCTTTAGCCATAATTCCTGATAAGAAAGGAGTACCTACATCATTGTTCATATCTTTGGAATGGTAATGATAAATCCTCTTTACTGGTAAAGTCGGATTTAACATTACTATTTTAGAAATGGCACTTTTTAAAAGTGGGCTTGCATTTCTCTGCTCTTACTGTTCTGTATGCCTTGCAGTCTGTCTCCAATACACGTCTGGTCCGGGTGACAGTTATACTTTGTGCATTAAGTAAAACCAGAGCTTGGCTTCCAGAGATCGGCACATCGAACTGCATATCGTGCCGCTGCACCTTGGTGAGATCAACACATCTCCATGACTGCGTGGCAGAAACTCATGCGGCGCTCAACTCCGGCACCTATCTTTGGCACTAATGCATTGTCTTCACTACATGGAGAAGATTTACGCATCTCACTGCTTGCGACCAGCAGAGGTACTTTGTTCCATTAGGGGCTACGTGGGTCCTGTAGCAGACTGGCTGCTTGCGTCGGTCCTGTAGCTGATGGGCACTCTATCGTGGTCGGCCTGAAATTTGACTTTCCCCAACCGGCTCGAACTAAAGAAACCTTTTTAGCCCTACTTGTTTCTAAGCACTTTTCTGCATTTATTTCTTCAAAATACAATATCTCAACTTCTACACGTTGGATTTTAGTCGATTTGGTCTTATTTTATTTATAATGTCATACTTTATTTTTCAACTGTTGTGGAGTCTTTTTGTTATGCTTTCACTCTGTTACTGCATTAGTTATTGGACAAATACTTTACACATTGCCTTCTCAGTTAAGCCTGCCTGCTTTGTGCCAAGCTACCAGAGGGTGAGCACAGGATAATTTAGGTTGTGTTGTGACTTACGCTGACTGGGACTGTGGTACCTACTTGAACAGGGTGCATACCTCTGCCAGCTAGAGACCCAATTTATAACATTGGTGATGAGCGGTAAGGCTAAGCCCTATGTTTGTGAAGTACCCAGAAGTAATTTTGTGTACACTACCATCCACATCAAAGACCATTTCGATTTTTCATCATTTTCCCCTGATTTGCATCTTTTATTGATCCTATGCATCATGTCTCTGGCTGGTTCTGCAAGTGGAGCCATGTAGTTTGAGCTGGCCAAGCTGGAGGATTGTACAGTTGACCCAATTGAAAAATCCCTGCAAGGAAATGAAAGTACCCGCCTGAGGAGCCACTCAAAAATTGGAGTTTCAAATGGCGCTAAGGGCCTGGGCAGACGCCCACTCAAAGGAGAATTATGGACTGGGAAAGTTTTGGAAGGGATCTTCTGAGGAACCACATGCAGTGGCAGAGGTGGACACCCCTGTCTTTATTCTCTGCGGCAGAGCAGAAAGCAGTGTCTCTTCCCATGGCCAATCTACAGAGAAACTGGCTGAGAGGAGAGAGGAGAGAGAATTCAAGCTGCAGTTGGCAAAAATTAAAAATTAAAACTGAGGAGAAGAAGGCTGAATCTGAAAGAGCCTTAGCTGAGAAGAAACTTTTGTTGGCCGATGAATTGAGTGTAAAGGAACTTAAAATCAAGGCCATGCAGTCTGATTCCAGCAGTAATAGTGGGAGCATACATACAGAACCTGATGGAGGCAGGAAGGTTTATATATCCAAGGACCACACCAGTACACTCCCATGAAAGCCATTTTAATTGCCAAATTTGGCTGACTCGTGAGAAGTGTTGCCAAAGTTTCAGGGACAGCCAGAAGCTCCCCAACCAGTTCTGAGTAGATTTTGTTGATTACTCCAGTAAGGCACTGAATGGCTGGGTGAGGCGCAGCAAAATAAATTATTATGTTGGGTTTTACAATTTGATCGAGAGAGCACATGCTCAATATTTCCTTTACAGAGGTGCGCCAGCACCTAGTTGACAGTAAGCTGACTGACCCCAGAAAGATTTCTGAGGACGAGGACCTCTGGTCTAGCAGCAGAGTGTCTAAAAAGGTATCTTATACACAAAGGTGGTCAGGGTTCCCAACAGAAGAAAGAAGGAGGAGAAAATCTTAAAAATAAGGTGCACCATTGCGGTTGGCCCAAACTTTCACTTTGGCCCTGTCCAACGAGACCTAAAGTAACCTTTTTGGCGCTACTTGCTTCCAAGCGCCTTACTGCATTTATTTATTGAAAATTCAATAGCTCAAATTCTACACGTTGGCTTTGTATCATTTCGGTCTTATTTTAATTAGAAAGTCATACTTTATTTTTCTAAACTGTTCTGGAGTCTTTTGTGGTGTTTTCACTGTGTTACTGTATGAGCTATTGCACAAATACTTTACACATTGCCTTCTTAATTAGGCCTGCCTGCTCTTTGCCAAGCTACCAGAAAGTGAGCACAGGATAATTTAGGTTATGTTGTGACTTACCCTGACTAGGATTGTGGTCCCTACTTGGAAAGGGTGCATAGCTCTGCCAGCTAGAGACTTAATTTCTAACAAGCTGCATTCTGTTTTTCATTATAAGTAATGAACATCTGGGCTTCTTAAGCCTGCCCACGCAATTTAGGGAAGGCCTCTGAGATAGTTAAAAGTGCCCAGGGCCGGAGTGGTGTTGTGCATTCCATGGAGTTGAATTAAAAATAGCGTTGGCAGCTAAAATTTGAAGCTGCCTTAAAAGCTGCTCCTGAATTAGGGTGAATAAGAAATGCAAATATTTTTTCGACATTACGCTCGTCTTTATTACTGAAAGAAAGCCACCCTAACAGTGCATGAGTGCATTTTCTACCTGACCTGAGAATATGGGGGAGAAGCAGGTAAAACATAGCCTGGCAGGGTCAGCTAAATCACAGGAAAGCATGTGGTGTTGATTAAGACCACCAACAGCTTGAAGCATGCCCAAGGACTTGAAGCAGGCCCAAGAAATCAACCTGAAGGAGGACCTAGGAGAGGATATCCCATCACCACAGGCAGAATGTGTTAATACACGGATGACCAGGTCCACACCTAAGGTTGCAGGGAAAGCAGGACCATGAAAGACAGGCAGCTGATAGTCCAACCCATGCTGAGGGAGGTAGAAGAGTTGGCTGAGTCGTGAGAATATCCCAGATGAGACTGTTTCAAGCAGCACTCGTTTAAAACCTTTCCCTGCCTAAGTTCCAGCATGTGACAAGCCAAAGTATGCAACTGAGGGCGCGTATAAACCAGTGGCGGCCGGTACGTTTTGGAGGAAGGGGGCGGGTGGGTCACACACACGCAGACATACACAACACTTACAGCTATTCATTCACACGCACACACACAAACATCCATTCACAACACTCTTTACCAAACATTCATACATACACACACGCACCAAACATTAATTTAAAACAAAACAAACTCTTACTTGCAGCCAGCTCTGCCTCGGACGTTCCAGGAGGCTTGGGACTGCTGCCTTCAAAACAGATCTTAAATCTCTTCTCTTTTAAGACACTTCCAAGCTTAATTCAACTCTCCCTCATGTCCCTCAAGACTACTTGGCATTCATTTGAACGCAATGCTGTAACTATGTCTCCTTTACCTGTATTAACCTATTTCTTGCACCTCTTATTTCATTATTACCTTTTTAATTAGCCTGATTGTATTTGTTACTTGTTAGTGTGTAATTCTCCTTATGTAACGTACTTGGTTCTATTGTAAAGCGCTCTGACACCTTTGGGTAAAGTCAGCGCTATATAAAACTTCATTAAATAAAATTAAATAAATATTAAGCACAGCTTTTTAGCTTTTGTGTTTTTTAAGCCACGCCCCTTTGAGAGAACCCTAAGGGGCAGATTTATGTTTCCTGGCGCATCCCTGCAAATCAGCAGGAATGCGCCAGGAAAGATGCGTCACGCAAGTTTACCCTTGCGCCACCACAGATGCGCCGCATTTACAATGCAGCACATCATGGCGCAAGGATAAACAGATGCGTGACGCATCTGATGGCATAAGGGCGGCGCATTGCTGGAGTCGTGTCGCAAGCACGACGCAACTCCAGCAATGCTCAGGGGCTACCCATACCTAACATGCTGCGTCATGCCGTACGCCTGCTTCAAGCAGGCGCAGGGTTTTGACGCAGCAGCGTCAGAAAAGTGACTCAGTGAAATCTTGTAGATTTCACTGCGTCACTTTTCCGAGGCTTTTTCCGACGGAACGCCCACCCTGCATACATTAAACCTGACGCAGGTTTAATGTAGCGCAGGGCTTTACAACGTGACGCATCTCCCTAGATGCGTCCCGTTGTAAATAAGGCGCAACATGGCACATGGTTTACGCCGCCGCATAAATGTCTCGCATGGGGCTTGTAAATCTGCCCCATAGTTTTTTCATCCCACTTAAAGCACTGACCAACCCTGTACACAAATGGATGTGTAGTGCACTTCATAGCCACATAAGAACATGTTGCCTTTTATTTTTACACGTGGGCTGCAAAGGGAATCGTTTGGGGTCTTCGTCCAAGCCGCATGTTTGTGGGGTGATATAGTATAGGCGTATGCCTTTCTTGGCTAACATCCGCAAATGTGAACCTGAGATGATTGCCCGTCACCTGGCAGCCGCACAGACACACAGATGCTCTGCCCCATCACAGCGATAACCCAGGCCCCGGGCCAGCCAGACCCCCAGTGTTCTCGAAGGCTCACTACTTGCACTCAAGACGCCCGTCGCAACGAGCCACCGCCCCTTCTCCCCACGCACTAGGAAAAGGTCACCCAGTTTCCCCTTACAGATTTCAAAATGTGTCACGGGGAAGTTCTAAAATTCGGCGACGTGAGGAGCTCGTAAACACAGGGCAGCAACTGGCGTGACAAAGCAGAACGGGATGCACAGAATGCGGCAGCTGAGCGATCACGAAAACAAAGACGAGGCGGCGAGGCGCGGTCCATAATCCCTCGCCGATTTCCCAATACCTGCTTCGTGTGTTTAGGGCCGTGTGCGGGACTCCGAGGAAGCTAGGGGCACAACATATCGTAAACAAGCTTTCAATCACTCCCTGCTGGTCATCACTCCTGTTCCCAAAGAACACAATAAACAAAAAAGTGTGCACACACCCTGTCAAATGGTACCCCGCGTTTTAAGAGCGCAGACACACATCTCCCACTGATGCTTAAAGTCTTTGGTTACTATGTGCCAACAGCTACATAACCTGTTTGCACGTTACACGATGATTAAGTAGAGTTCTAACAATGGTAGTTAGTCATCTGTTGTCTGTATCGTGGCCAAATGGAAGTCTAACCCTTGAAGGCACAGAGACTTTTCAGTTCATTAAAACGCAGTAAAACATTTTGGGGCAGATTTACAAGCCCCTTGCGCCACTTTTGCGCCACTTTTCCCATGTTAAAAGTGACGCAAAAGTCCACTTTTCCCATGTTAAAAGTGACGCAAAAGTGGCGCAAGGGGCTTCTAAATCTGCCCCTTTGACTGTGCAAGATGAAAAGGAAGTTCTCCCAAAACGAGGCACATTCACTTCGAACACAAAAAGAGGCAACTTCGCTGACCAATTATGTAGTAAAATGTCAACCTTTTGTTGATAAATGCACAACCTTACCGAATGTGACCTCTTCGTGGTAGCAGACATTATTCGATGTTCTTTAGCTTTGTGATCCCAAATGTTTAGCAGCCACACTTCTGAACATCTAAGTTATTTTTTTAAAGAATAAAGTAGTAGTAATTGTTGAGCTTTCCATGCTGACTGACTCTTTCTTCAAATTAACCTGCTACATGTGAGTGACATGGGTGATTTTCAAAACCTAACATTAACTTCCTATCAAGAAGTCCAGATTTAAATGCGGTTTCCCATAATGCCACATTTATTCATGGTGACCTCCATTTTAACCTTTTCCTTGTGGTGGTCGATAGCGCCTCAATCCTTCAATTATGAGCATTACAGAGCAACAAATGAATCAAATGACTATATAACATTAAACAGTAAAGCACAGAAGTATGGCTCTTCCATAGCTGCATGTTGGTTTAATGAGAAAAGAGCGTGGAATGCTCAGGGTTCCATTATACAAGATTTCCTGTGCAACCCTTTTGCTGTTCAGAAATCAAACTCCCCTGGAAGCGGTGCACTCAGAGAGAGTATGTTAGAACATTGCATCAAACGGCTGATGTACTGCAATGCCAGCCTCTTCCATCTGTATATGCAGGTCCTGATAGCAGGGCCAGATTGGGATAAAAAATAGGCCCGGAAACCAAGTAGGTCTGGGCACCTATAAAAAGTGGGCCACATTGGCAGAACAAAACAGTGCTTGGTTAGTATCAAGCAGGGGCGTAACACAGGCCCCCACATCCCCCGCAGTGCGGGGGGGGCGAGCTGCAGGGGCCCCCTCAGCACTGTACACATGCGGGAGAGCAACGGATTAAATCCGAAGTAGGGCCCCTCTGTGTACCTTGCAGGGGGGCCCCTTCAACTTTCGTTACGCTACTAGTATCAAGAGATTTTTTGGGAAGGAAAGTGTGGTAAATTAAGAATTTTAAGGCCTGTAAGGTCAGAGACATTGGTCAAGGCTGGAAACACTACAGCTCTAAAAACGTAATATTTGTTTGCAGTGTCAACACAGTGTACAAGGTAGTGACATACCATCTCCCAATTAGCTATGTTCTCGACCCTGAATATCACACAAATCAGAAATCTAGTACAATGTCAAGGGGGGTGGGGGGAGGAGTTGGTCAGGATGGCTGGGAATAGAACCTACAATGACAAAACGAGAGAAAAGGCGGCTCAAATTCTTCCTCTTGACCATTCAGTTCAGAGGGGTTTCAGAGAATAAAACCTCTCATTTTCAGTGGTGGCTTGCCCTAGTTTCTGCCCTTTTTTAGGTGGAGCATCAGCGTGCATGCGCTGTCTGCAAGACCTCCTGTAAACACTCCACAGAGTGTAATTTCAGCTGCTGCCTGCTATTGGTTCATAGCTCCATCGCTTTTGTTTACTGGCTCCTTGTAGGCCGGTGCTCCAGATAAATCACTTCCGTTTGGAAGCCACCAACTACAGTTTCATTACACTGTAGGCCTTTTTCTTTTAAACGCGCGCCCCATTCTGCGCTTTATCTTTAATGGTGGCACGCTACTTTCTTTAGACTGGGCTCAATGGTGCATGGCCGCTAATAAAGTGTAAGCGGGGAATGGGGCGCTTTTATAAAAAAAAGCATTTGTTTGTCGACTTGAGAAACAAATGCTTTTATTTGTAAAAGCACCCCATTCTGCGCTTTCACTTTAATAGCGGCCGCACACCTTTGTTCAGACGAGACCACCACCAGTACCACCAATACCACCAGTACCACCACCACCAATACCACCACCACCACCACCACCACCAATACCACCACCAATACCACCACCGGTACCACCACCTCCAGTACCATCACCACCACCAGTACCACCAACAGTAACACCACCACCACCAGTACCACCACCACCAGTACCCACCACCAGCAC
Source organism: Triturus cristatus (assembly GCF_964204655.1). Classification (NCBI taxonomy): domain Eukaryota; kingdom Metazoa; phylum Chordata; class Amphibia; order Caudata; family Salamandridae; genus Triturus; species Triturus cristatus. Next base: position 137,973,312 of record NC_140588.1, read on the forward strand.
CATCACCACCAACAGTAACACCACCACCACCACCACCAGTACCACCAACACCAGTACCCACCACCACCACCAGTACCACTACCACCAGAACCACCACCACCAGTACTACCACCACCAGTACCACCACCACCAGTACCACCACCACTACCAGTACCACCACCCCCAGTACCACCACCACCACTACCACCAGTACCACCACCAGTACCACCACCACCAGTACCACAACCACCAGTACCACCACCAGTACCACCACCACCAGTACCATCACCCCCAACAGTAACACCACCACCACCAGTACCACCATCACCAGTAGCCACCACCACCACCAGTACCATCACCACCAACAGTACCACCAACAGTAACACCACCACAACTAGTACTGTCACCACCAGTACCACCAGTGCCAGTACCACCAGTACCACCACCACCACCAGTACCACCACCACCAGTACAACCACCACCACCAGTACCACCACCACTGCCACCAGTAGCACCACTACCAGTACCACCACCAGCACCGTCAGTACCACCACCACCAGTAGTACCAGTACCACCAGTACCACCACCACCAGTACCACCACCACCAGTACCACCACCACTACCACCACCAGTACCACCACCACCAGTACCACCATCACCATTACCACCACCACCAGTGCCACCACCCCTACCGGTACCACCACCAGTACCGGTACCACCACCACCAGTACCAGTACCACCAGTACCACCACCAGTACCACTACCACCACCAGTACCACCACCAGTATCGCCACCACCAGTATCACCACCACCAGTTTCACCACCAGTACCACCACCACCAGTACCCCGGAATAAAGGTTCCGAAGGCTGCAGAGGGGCTCTGCTCATGCATGGGCACCCTCTCACATAAAACCTAGCAACCGGCCTTCAGGATTGATAAGGCCTGCCATTGGGTGACTGATGGGTTTATATCACAGTGCAAAAGATGTTGGCGCGCTCTGTTAGTGTTTATAGCTCCGATAATATGTAACTCTCACTTCACACTTTGTGTCTGTGTCATTTACAACACTTACACATCTTCTTCACTGCATTATTTATCACTACTTTGAAGACGTCACAGGCCGGTCTCTTCCTCCGATATTTACAATCTAACAAGCAGTCGAGAAGGCCCTTTATTGCAAAGCAATAAGTCTCGCATTTGTGGGAGTTTAAGCTATTAGTATTGTAAATGACAATGCCTTTTATTTATGTTTTAAAACCCAAAACATAAATAAAAGGCATTGTCATTTACAATGGCAATAGCTCAAACGTGTGTGAATGCGAGACCTATTGCATTGCAAATGCTTGTTTAGTATACCACTAGTCATATATAATTCCCTATTATTCACTAGTGGTATGATAAAAAAAATGTCCACCTTTGCTTCAGCCTGAGGCATTAAATGTGTCTGATGGCTGGTACAGGCACACAGAGGCAGCTGCACTAAGCATCAGGGAGACTGACCTGAGCTGGTGAAGTCCGAGCCGTGGCCCCAGGGTGCTGCCGTGCCTCAGGGTCCCCATCAGTGAAGTGCTGTAGCATCATTGGTGAAGGTAGCTCTGGCAGCTTTTTCCTTAATCCCAGCAGTGATCAGGGCTATCTATCAAACAAGCTGTCACCCCACCCTCGCCCATTTCACCATTGGGGAGTGGGGGCATGGAGGTCAAGAGCCTCATTGATTTCATCCCACCTTATGATACAATGAATGAATGAATGAATGAAATTAGATTTCTATAGCGCGTAGCTACCCTGAGGCCTCCTAGCGCTTATGGACCGGACAAACAAGAAAGACACGTCATGTTGATGCGTAGTACTGAAAAGATGGCTTTTGAGAAGTTTACGGAAGGGCAGTATGTTTGGTTCACCTCGAAGAGTAGGGGGAAGAGAATTCCATAGATTTAAAGCATTCAGGGAGAACCAGCGTCCACCCCATCTTGATCTGCGTACTTTCCTTGGGGTGGCAAGAAAAGCGGAACTAGAACGAAGACTCCAGGGTGGTTGTATGGGGTGACCAGGGACTGGATGATGGCTGGGCCTGATTTCCGGATGGCTCTATGAGCCAGGCACATGACCTTGAATTGTATCCTAGCCCGAATTTTATCCTAGCCTGAATGTGAGGTGAAAACGCAGTGAATTTTCCACTGAAGCCTATGCATCATTGCGTAGGCTCCAGCTTTCAGGTTTCTGCTTCAGTTCTCAAGGAGGAAACAAGTTGTATTCCTGCCCTATGAGTTTACCTAGCATCAGCAGATGACGCGGAACACTGCAGGCAGCTGAAGTTAAGTAAATAAAAAAAAATCCACCTGAAATATACGTGTTTGTGTGTGTGTTTGTTTGTATGAGCAACAGTGCAGTGTAACTAAGTGAGAGTGAGTGAGAAACTTAGGATTCTGGTCTGAATTCAAATTCCGGTCCGGGAGTGCTTAACTTGCTCAGCCTCTTCACAAGCTTGATATGTGTATTTGTGAAGCTAAAGACCAATGCCTCTTTGTAAATAAACCAGCCATCTCAGGCACCTTATCGCCACAGCGACTTTCTTAAAATACTTTGGAATTGCAACTTGAAGCTGTGAGTGGAGGACCGACAGCATGGGATGCGAAAAACAACTTTCTGTAGGTGGCAGTCACTACTGCGCTGAGGACAAATTAGAAGCAAATCTTTTTTTCCTCATATACATTTCCCTGTGGCAGTAATGATAATGAGGTACAAAATTTTGATGAAAGTTTCTTTGCAAAAACAGCTGACGTTGCATCATTCATCAGAAGAGAACATATCTTAAGGCATCGATAACTGATACAAACAAGCGTATGCAATGGAATAGGTCTCCCATTTGCGAGTGTTTAAGCTATTGGCATTGTAAATGACAATGCCTTTTTGTGAGAAGTTGGCCTGGAATATGCTGTCCACTAATTAAAGTGGGCACCTTGTACCAGTCCAAACAACCCTTATGGTGATTAGGTCAAAGATAACCTTTATAGAAAGCTATCCTAGTGGTAGCTATGGAGAGAAGCCTCAGGCTAAGTCTTGAAGAAATGTTAAGCACCTTGTTTTACCAGAATGCAACCTTATAGTATTGGTTAAATGAAAGGGAAACCACACAGTAGTTATAAAAATATGTATTTATTATATATAACAATATCTAGGATAGAACACAAATCAAATAATACAGTTGCAAAGAATCAAACATAAGTAGCACAATACAGAGTGGGCTCCCGGGGGAGACCAAACCATATACTAAATAAGTGGTACAAGAACCAAGACTCGGGACTAGATTTAGTCTAGAAGGTGTAGAATGGCTGGGAACCCAAGGAACCACCCAAGGTGAGTGAGTCGGGACCCCACGGAGGACGGGTGTAGAGTGAGAACACAACCGTGTGCTCCGTACGATTCAATGGGAAAGTCGCGGTTGGAAAATTAGAGATTAAGAACCCTTCCCAGCAGATTACGAAGACAACGGTTGGAATTTAAGAGTTTGGAGAGCCACCCCAACTGTGGATACCTTTTACCAGAGTTACCTATCCCAAAGGAGCCGGGTGCGTAGGCATGAAGTGGCGTCGGAAACCCTTGTCTTTCTCTATGAATGTCGACAAAGAAATGCTGCTGCTGAAAGTAAGAACAGTGTCCTGTGGAATCCAAACGTGGATTCTAGATGAGAAAAACCTGAAAGCAGAGGGGACAGAGTCTGGGTCACTTAGGAGTGACCAGGGGCTTGGTAGACGAATGCCCACCGATGTCGGGTGCTTCAGATGTGATGATGGTGATCTTGACTCTTCAGCTGCGAGGACCAGGAGATGTCTAGGATGAGCAGGAGCTGGAGGCGAGCTGTCCCACGATGGATGTCGAGTGCTGAGGGGTCGGTGTCCGGCGGGAGCACCAACAAGCCTTGGCAGCGGAAAACAACACAGATAGTCAATTTCGGTGTCAATCTGGCCCAGCAAGGACCAGGAGACTCACCACAGCAAGGGGAGTCAGGGCAAGCCTGAAGCAACCATGGGAGCCCAAATAAAGCAAAGTTAACCCTCAAGTGGACCCACAGGCTGAAGGCACAGGAGTCGCGAGGGGACCTCAGGCGGTTTCACAGGATACCAGCTAGCAGGGCACAGAGTGCGAGGATGCCAGAGTCCTCAGAAAAGATGAGCTGGGGTCAAGGCTACAAATGGCTCAATGCACTGAATTGTTGCACGAAAACAAGCATGTGCAGTTGCAAATAAACGCGGTGCACAGGGGTATGGGTTATATGGTCCCCACGAGGGATATCCGCCTCAAACTTGGTAAGAGGGCAGCTCAACCTCGAAGACCTTAAAAAAAAACCACCTCCTGTGTTGCTTGAACCTTCGGAGTCCGCAGGAACTCAGGATCAGCAAACCGGTCAGATGCGTTACGGTGCCTGCGTTTGCAGGGGAGTGATTCCTTCACTCCAAGGGAGATTCTTCTGTTGTCTTGGAGGTCCACAGGGTCCTGCATGGAGCCTGTATGGATCACGGACAGTGGTGAGACTGGGGACAGCAAGGAAAGACGAAGTCGAGCCCAAGGGAGGTTCAGCGAAGTCCAGCGTGTCCAGACGGTCGAAGTGTAGTGGTATCTTCTTGCAGAATCTTGTCCACGTAAAATCTAATGTCCTGTAGCCAGGTAACCAATTTTATGTCCACGGGAGAGGGTTGGACAGATTCTAAGGACCCTCCTGCTGAAGAGACAGGGCAGGGGGGAGGCTACCCCCATGTCCTTTATCCAGTTTCGCACCAGAGCAGGAGCAAATGGCTCCCAGAACTGGTTTGAGCAGGACTATGCACAGGGACACCAAATGTGCCCCTGAGCCAGACTTTCTGGCACTGTGACAGTGCACCCACCCAGCCCCAATACACTAAATCCTGTCTGGGAGGTGGTCACACCTCCCTGTGACAGGATGCCTATTGTGCTGTCTTCCCCTGCTCGAGCATGGCTCAGCAGCAGGAGGACAGACTTGTGTCTGTGGCTGGCAGTATCCATTTTGTGCTGTAAGGCTAGAGAAAGTTGGTACTAGTAGACTTAGGTACCCCCAGAACCTCGGTTCTGAGGGAAAGAAGCATACCTTCCCACACCAGTTACTGGTGTGGAGGTATGATTCCCAGGTGTTTGACACCAAACACGACCTACTTCGTTGCAGTCGTTTTTTAGATGGCATTTACCGCGAAGTTATAATGCACCTCTACCTATATGTCTGGTTGTATCACCCACAGCCCGGGAGAATGGTCTCCAAAGGCTGCAGAGGGGCCCTGCTCATGCAGGAGCACCCTCTCCCGTAAAACCCAGCACCCTGCCTTCAGGATTGATAAGGCCTGCTATAGGGGTGACTAATAAGTTTTTAAGTGTAGTGATATATATATATAGATATAGTGAACATATATCTCTCGTAAGTGGTGCAAGCACCAGCTTACACAGGATGCAGTAGCAGACCTGAGGTTCCATTTGCATGGCCTCTCATGGGTGGCATAATACATGCTTCAGCCCATGGGAGGCCTCTGGGGTACCTATACCCTGGGTACATGTGTACCATATACTAGGGACTGGAGTTTTACCAAAGTACATACATATCAATTTAAGGTAGAAAGCAGATAGGCTGGGGTCCTGAATGGCAGGATCCCAGCCAGACTAGTCAAAACAGTGGGTGCAAAAAGTGGGGGTAACCGTAAGAAGCAGAGCCTACTTTCCTACACTTTTATTAATCTGTTTTGCTAATTAACACATAAATAAAAGGCACTGTCATTTACAATGCAATAGCTCAAACTCTTGTAAATGCGGGATGTATTCAAAGAAGCGGTTGCCATTGTCCCAGGCTGCTCGGAAGGTGAAAGCATGCATGCTGTGAAGAATGTTGCAGGAAAGCATGTAGTGCAGTAGGAGAAATTAATTAAAGAAAATAGTGCTTACAGACTTAAAAAGACATACCATGTAACAATCAATGTAAAAGGGCCAGTCCTCATGGGGGGGTTACAAATGAAGACAAGACGGTACTAAGGAGGGACTAACAAGCCTATTAACGAATCAGAAGCCAGCATTTACGAAGGACAATGACACAAGCCAATGACAAATATGGGTGGATAGTGGGTAGGGCTTATATTCCATAATCAAATACAGAATGGCTCGTAGAGCAGCGCATGCGCTACCCAGGCTCGACCTAAAAAACGCAACACAAAATTCTCAGGGCAGAGAGGAGGAGGCTAGGAGACGCTGAAGGAACTGCATGGAAACAAAAAGCTCCCACGATTAATTTGATTTCAACATGCGAGTGTAATTACGTAGATGCTGCTTTTTAGGTCTCGCGACCTGCGTTGCACTGCGCAGCACTGCTTGCGCTGGCGAGAGTCCTTTAGTTCAGGGTTTCAGAAATCGCTCTAGGAATCGCACACGCTTGTGCGTGTGCGATTCCTTTTTAGCTCCCCCATTGGCCTTTGCGTGCGTCTTCTTCCAAAAGACTGCACGCAATTGGCCTGAGGCGCGCGCATAGCTCCTCCCATGGCCTATTGGTGTCTATTACGCACACCAAGCGCGTAATAGACACCAATAGGCCGTGGGTGGAGCTGTGATCGTGCCGAGAGTCAGGTGTGACGCGCGCGCCACTTGCTTTTCTTTACTTCCGGTATAAGCACGGCACCCGCGCTTTACAGTAAAGCGCGGGTGCCCCGATTATACCAAAGGTAAAGAAATAGATTTTTGTTTGTATTTCTTTACGTTTGGTATAATCGCGGCACCCGCGCTTTACTTTTAATGTTATAAGTAAAGCGCGGGTGCCGCGATTATACTAAAAGTAAAGGAATAGAAAAAAACATCTATTTCTTTACCTTTGGTATAATCGCGGCACCCGTGCTTTACTTACAACATTAAAAGTAAAGGGCGGGTGCGCGATTATACCAAAGGTAAAGAAATAGATTTTTGTTTCTATTTCTTTACGTTTGGTATAATCGCGGCACCCGCGCTTTACTTTTAATGTTATAAGTTAAGCGCGGGTGCCGCGTTTATACTAACGCATAAGATAGATCCTTACCCAATTGTACTCCCAGTTTCTACACAGAAGGAGTGGCCACTGGAACAAGCTGTCTTTCGGGGGCCAGAAGTCTGCTGGTAATGCACAAAGAGGCTTCCCAACAGAACAGCACATCACCTCTGTTTTGCCCCTGCTGAATTTCAGGGAGTTTCCCAACAGAATAGCACATCACCTTTAATGGAATAAACCACAGCTGCTCTCTGCGATTCTGGGATGATTGCTTTATCTTATGCATTCTGTGGGTCCACCTCTTGGGCTATTGGCCTTTGCTGAATGGATTAAACTGATGGGGCACTATGGTTATCTTGGCGCATGGGCGATCACGAATAATGCAATGCTGATGGGGAAGTATGATGCTTATATTTTCAAAATGATGTGCATCAAAGCCATAGTTGTTGCTTATTTGTCTAATGCAACTAACAACAATTGACAAAGCCAACAGTCCTGGCTTGTTGTAGGTGTAATGTTACTTGTTGTATCTGGATGGAATGACGAAGCAGCAAAATATCAGTGGGGCAGCGCACTATGCTAAGCACGGGTTTTCACTTCGTGGTTTTAAGCAACGCCCTTCATTATTTCGACCGCGTCCCTTTCAGAACCCCCCCCAAAGCCTTTTCATTCCACTTAAAGTCCTGCCTCCGTTATAGTGACTTCCTGCTGTAGAAGGAGAACAAGTTCACTCAGGTCATCATACCTGCCAACTTGTTATGAATATTACAATTAATATTTTAACAAACATCGCATAAAAAATAACACTAAACAATTTCTTACTAATGAAAAGATTACACAACTATTACCATACCCAATACGTATCACCTTCATATTCTTAAAAGTATTGCATAACTGTTACAGTATTCAAATTACAACTAATTCCATTTTTTCCAGATATTTAATATCACCTGCATAACCTGCTACATCTATTTGCATTTCTGACAATTTTTAATAGGTTGCTTAGCTTATAAGTACTTCATTTCTTAATGCACATACAAATACAAAAAAATAATAATCTCATTTTCAGTGCCAACAACTCAAACTTTAATAATGCGAGACCTATTGCATTGAAAATGCTTGTTTCTTTTGGTATTTGATTCACTAGCATACATTTTTTTTTAATGAAACACAGATTCATCTGCAGACTAGATAATTTTAAGACCGGTGTCTCATGAGACATGTTCTTCATTCAGGTAAGCTTCAGCACCGCCTGCGACCTCTCTCTGCGAACAGCAACAGCCTTGATTATTTGCAACCCTTGGGGAACATTTCTGGAATGGCCTCCTTTGAAGCACAAGTTAGATATGGTACAGAAGCTCACCCATTCTGACCATTTTATGAAAAATAAACACAGGAGAGAGAATAATATGCATGTAAGAAAACTTCCATTGCACTTTTAAGAGCCATGTTGTCTTCAGCAGTCAACGCAAAATGAGAAAGGCCTAGCAGATTTGAAGCCTGATTTAGAGTTCAGCGAACAAGGTACCCTGCCACAAACGTGACCGATACCTCATCCGCTGCATTACAAATACATCATATCCAATGGTACTTGTAATATGGCAAACAGGATATCCGTCATATTTGTGTCAGAGTAACTTGTGCTGTGAACTGTTAATCAGGCCCTAAGTTTTGCAGCCTGGCTTTCGCTAGCTTAAACACACGCGATTATACATTAGACTTTTAATTAATAAATCAACTCTGACACTGCATAAAAACTTTACATTACAGCATTAGTAACTACTTGTTTCTCCTAGTTTTTTCAGGTTAGTGGAAAATCTATTGGGTTATTGCATGACGTTCATCCTGAGTTGTTCAATACCTGGATGTTTTATCATCATTAAGGCTCCCTGTTTTCCGTTTTTACTGATTTTTACAGATAAATACAGACAGAAACCATTTATGTTCTTGTCTGTATTTATTTTTAAATGTGGATAAAAATGGAAATTGGGTGCTTTTTGAGTGAGTCTAAATACACTCTGCCATGACTGCCAGGTGAATCTCTTTGTGGATTGATAAGTAAGGGGTTTAAAAAAAAGAAATTAATTTTAGTAAAGAGGCTTAAACAGCAGTAGATATGCACAAGGCTGATACTGAAATGTGCATATTTTCATATAAGTGCATTGATTTATCTTCTGCGGGTGTTCATATGACTGAAACCTGGCAGGCACTGAAGCATGACTGCATATTTATTTGGTAAATAAATGTGGAAATATACCAGTTTCAGCTTTATTTGTTTCACAAAACCCATAATAAATATGGATAAATACAGATAGAGTTGACAAAAAACTAAATATGGATAAATACAGACGGAAATGTTACAAAAATAAATACCATAAAACATAATCATAATCAAAGACTGGCACCGAGTCTGTCAATACACTGAGCTCACGTGGTAGTTGGCTGCACCAATTCCCAACACTTTGTGAAGGTAGTAAGGGGCACCACCGGGGAAAGGAGCGGAGGAGGCCTTGCCTGGTGCGGATGCATGCAGGCCAGGGAAGGCAAGCTTCCAATGACGAAGCCAAGTAGTCACACGCAATGGGACAAATCACTAGGCCAGCAAAACGGTTAATACACATGTAATCCTACCATAAGAGTAGCCACGGACAGTGGGGGAGATTGCTGTGTAAGCCAGCCGGGTTACTATTTGAAAGACACAGTGGAAAGGGCAACAGGTACGTTTTTTTCATGTGTCTCCATGTGTGTGTGTATAAAAGAGAGTGTGAGTGCTTCTGCTGTGACATGCCCTTAGTATTTGTGTATTCAGGCTGGTACTTACCACTGGCATAGTACTCGAGCTGGCATAATTGAACTAAACGATATTGATTAAAATGGAAATTCAATATTAGACATATTTTGTTCGTGAAAATGACAAGAAGCTATTGCTTATAAAAGTCAGTGTACTCATCCAAAATTAAATGCTTTTAATAATATAGCAAAATTTGTTCATATCCAGAAACTGATTAGTTAATGTTTGTACCAAAATTACTGATTTTGGAAAGTATGTTTAAAAAGTATTGCTCATGACGCCTTGGTACCTCTGGGCACTGACTCCCATGGAAGTTATGACTGCTATGGAAGTTATTTCATAACATTTTACCATCTAAGCTTTTTATGACAATATGACTAATGCTGTAAGAGCTTGTAAGACTGGTATAACCTTTCTGCTGCCTGACCCAGTGAGGTAATCTGCTTGGTAGCACTGCTAAATTAACCAGCAAGGTCTGCGTAACTCTGCTGTCTATGGCCCTGAGGCTGTCAGTTTTGTGCATCTTACATTTTCCATTTTACAGCTTTTAAGTAAATTTTCAGTCATACCAAATGCTTAAGCATCTACCTGGATGGGACAGGGTGGTATAGAAAAATGGAAGAAAGACTAAAGGTAATTGAAACAAAATGTTACATACATTTTGAAACGAACCCTGCAAAGCCAAATTGATCCGGCCTTGGTAAGCCTACTACTAATTTAGTTATCTCCTCCAAACATAAGGATTAAACATTTAAAAGTAATAAAAAGTAACAAGTATTGGCGAAACCAATCAGGCTTGTTTTGGGACCTACTGGTTCGGCCAATGGTTATAGCCATGCGACACATCAACGCCAATTCTGTGCCATATGGCTAAAGAGTTAAAAGAAAAAAGAGCTTTTGACTTGGTTAGCAGAGTCATTTTGTAGGTGCGCACATCATGCATGCACATGCCCACAAAATGACACAGTGCTTTTTTTTCTTTTTAGTTACCAATCCAAGTTGGACCACTAAGCAACACAGGGGCACATGTGGGGAAAACAACACAGGGGCACAGATCAGGAAATCACATGGGCAAAAGAGAGCAAAGTGGAGAAGGTTGAGCTGGTGGGCAGAAAACATATGGGCGAAATAGCAACACAGGGGTAGTGGGGTAGAAGCACATGGACGACAGAGAGGAATACTGACTGTGTGGCGGAGTGGTGGGAAGAAGCTCACAAGTGAGAGAGTGGAAAAACACATGCACTCTCGTAGAGTGCTTAAACAAAACAAAAAAATTAGCACCTGAAAAAAGGGAGCAGTGGTAGGACATAGTAATGTGTCCATGTCCCAGGGGCAGGACAAACACAAGACGAGAAAGGAAAGGCACATAGGTAGTGAATAAGAGGCAAGCAAATGAGAGTTACACTGAAGCCACTCAATGGTAAGCAATGGGTGGGCTCTAAGCCACTGTACGATAAAAATATGCCTCACAACAGACAGCACTGTCATCTAAAGTGTGCAAAATTGCATGTTTGCAAAAAAAATAATAACAAAATGACATTAAGCAAAAACACTAAATGAAAGCAGAAATAAAAGCAAAGATTAACCCACCATCTCTGGTACTGAAGTGGAACCACATTGTAGATAGATGCAACAAGTGCAAAAATGTAGGTTGGTAAAATGTTTTTCTATATCATTTTGGGCCTAAGTTTGAATTGGCCTGTTGGAGATAATATGCATTTACTATAGCTGATTATCTAACAAAATGGGTAGAAATAACATTTATGGGCGTGATTACTGAAGGGGTTGCCAGTGAAAGTCGTAACTGATAATGCTGTGCAATTCTCTCAGAAGGAGATGAAAGTATTCTTGAGAATACATGGAAAGCACTTACAACAGAGCAGTACCCTCTCACCAACAAGTAAGGCCAAGTAGAAGGTATAACTAGGCAAATAACAGGAGCGATGTAGATGCCTGTTGTTATTAGAATGGATATACGTGCAGTGAATGTAGAGTATGATCACAAGCATGACAGATGAAATGAATATAGTTTTCACAGGTGGTTGGATATGACAGAACAGTGGATGAGAAGTGGGGAACAGGAAAGGGATTGTATTGGCCCAGTGGGGAATTGTTCAGGAGTATTATGAAAGAAAATGTGTTTAAGTGAATATCAACATAAGTCATCTAACTGAAATTGCAAGTTTGCTGCAAAGTTCCTTTATTAATGTTTGGAGCAGCAATGATAACGGAGAAATACTTGGGAAGTTTAATTGTGATTTGTAATAGGCAGAAATTGAAAATATCCAAGGTGACTTTATTGGTCAAAAGAGACAAAGAGAGACACGTTGATAGGGAATGTAGGGAGGAAGATGGGATGGATTCGGGATGCTGAGAGGCGAAGCACAGAAATGGAAGCGGATCATATGGTGCTGAAGATCAGAACGTCAAGGTGTACTAATTTCATATTCCATTGAGATGGCAGTGACAATGAAAGCGATTATGTGAAACATGAACATTTCTAATGTGGTAAATGGTTGGTGTCGGGCATTGATTTGCCCACATAGTGGAGCTTTGCATTATTTAATTTCCCTATTATAGAGGTGGTGAGAGTACAACACAGTCCACTGGGTGAATTTCCTTAGTTTGTGCTGTCTACACTGTGAGTTTATTTAGTCACTGATTTATCTTGCTGACAATATTGTCCTTCAACTGTTGTTTTTGTTGTGTAGAACAAAGGGGAAGAAGGAAGGGTGTTAAGCAAATTAAATTTTCATGAGCGACAAGGTTGAATCTATGGTGGAATTTTGAGGGAATATGACTGTTAGTGAGAGCGGAGATGATTAGAAAAAAACACGTTGGTTGACTATCATAATATGCAGTTCCTAGATAAAGAGAATTTCCTGCACAGATGTTTCTGTACAGTATTTTAGATGTAGCTAACATTCACTCAACACTTCAATCACAGCAACACTCAGCTTCAAACACTGCACATACGGCAACCACTGGCTAATTCCAGCCTACATAAGATTCGACTGAATTGTGTCATTCAATCATATAATGCAGGCAACCACACTTTATAACTGTTCAAATACAGACATTTCAGCATTGGGTTCTACTTAATAGATTAACCATCAACGCACCTAGAAACATCCCTTGTCAGTAGTCACCATGATAGGTCATGGAGATTACAAGTACAGCACCAACTCAGCCATAAAAGTGGTTAGTATTCTATGCAATAACAAGCATTACCAAAGCTGTGTAAATTGCTTTTTACAGTGCCGTACAGCATCAGGATACTGTGCAGCAACATCAAAATAAAAAAGGCATGATGGTGGTTGCGTCATTCCACTGATATGCACATGCATCAAGATGTACCATCAGAATAACATGGGTGCCATTTGCTTAAATTTGTATTTACTCATTGAAAATGACTGACGCCCCTAGGGACTGCAAACTAAAAAAGGATGATTTCTTAATGCGAAAGAACGAATTATAAAAAAAACTGCGGGTGCTGGGGCAGAATATAATGGAGGAGCAGGTAGGGAAAGGAAGGGGCAAGCAGCACACGAAAAGCGGGGGGAGAAGCACATGGAGGAGAGAACATCATAGAACCACATGGGCAAAAAAGGACAACACAGAGCACGGGGTGGAGGGAGACAAACACATGGATGAGAGACTGCATGTGGGGAGCAGAGCAAATGGACAAGAGAGAAATACTGTATGGGTGGGAGAAACTTACAAGGGAGACAGCTGGAGGATAACATATGCACTCCTGTAGAGTGCTTAAGCAAAAAGGAAAAAGTAGTTCTCTAAATCTGAGCAGTGGAAGAACACAATAAGGTGGCCATGCTTTGGGCAGGGTTGAACACAAGATGAACGAGGCAAGCCATTAAATAAGAAACAAGCAATTGCCAAAGACAACCAATGGTAAGCAAGGGGCAGGCTGTAAGCCCACTGTAAGATCCTGGTAAACTGACACAGTCTGGGAGGCTTGACCTAAAAGTACTTAGTGTAGTGCCCATAAGGGTCTATGCATATTAATCTGGAAACCAAGTAGTTTATGTGTTGTTGAGAACTACAGTGTTACTAAACAACTTTTTACGTGCCCTAAAATAATTTGCCGTTTCTTCAGAGTAAGACATTTCATTTATTCACAGAAAGGCATTATTAGTTGTCCAGTTTGAGGGCTTAACATTAAAGGCCACATTCTCCCAAATATGTTTTGCTTATTGTTGGACTTGGCCCTTTTTGCAGGGTCATCCCAGAACTTTTTGCCTTCCTCTTGTATTTTTTCTAACATGTTGTTGGTGCTTTTAGGACTCTGGGCATTTTATCACTGCTGCTCAGTGCTAAAGGGCATGTACTCTCTATGGTAAACTTAGTAAGATTGCTCTACACCTGTTTGCCATATTTAATTACCTATCAGTCCCTTGTACAGTGGTATCTCATATATCCAGGGCCAGTAAATTAAATGGTACTGGTGGGTTTGCAGCGCTGCTTGAGTCACCCACCAAAGTAGCCTTTCAAACCTGTCTCAGGCCTCTCCAACTGCAGGGCCTGCGTGCGCAGTTTACTGCCACTGTGACGTGGCACATAAAGTGGTTGCCATGTCTGTGACTCCCCTTTTACTACATATCAGTCACCTCTAAGGTAGGCCCTAGCTAGCCCTTTGGGCAGGGTGCGGTGTAGGTGAAAGGTAGGATATATGCCTTAACTGTGTGGCATGTCCTGGTAGTGACTAACAGCTTATTTGGTTTCTCACCGCTGTGAGGCTGCCCTCTGATAGGGATGCATTGGGGATTCCTTGATATATGCTTCAGTGGTAATTCCTGACATGAGAGGAGTAGCGTGATCAAGTTTGGTATTTTTTGAATAGTGGTGATAAATGCTGCCTACTGGTGTGTTCGCGGATTTATTATCACAATTTTAGAAATGCCACTTTTAGAAGTAGGCATTTCTGTGTGCTATATGTCTTTGTGCCTGCCTGTTGTGTACTGACGGTCTGGCCTTGGAGTGACAGGGGTGGGGGAGGTTCAGTGGCTCCAGGGAGTCTGGATGAGTCAGCGCTAGGCTGAATAGGCCTGATCTGCATTTAGAGTGGTGGGAGGAGTAGCACCTGCATCTGAATAGGGCTGTGCCTGCCTTCCACACTGATGGCTTTGCCCCCCTGTGGTGTGTCTGGGGCCAGGGCCTACACTTACATGGGGAGTGTTGTGCAATTGACAAGTGCCCCCCAGAACTGGTTTGGACTGGGTCCAGGGTCATGTACCGGGCAGAACAAAGACTTTGTGGTATATAAATGTTGCGGCTCTGACCCATGTGAACTGAACTGGTGCTTACTAGAGGGCTGCTGTGCTTCAGGAGGAACCGCCAAGAAGGACTTCCCCTCTGCTGGAGGGCCCTGTGAGCTGGCCTGTCTGTGCCCACCTCTGACCTGGGTGACATTGGACTCAGCACATAGTAAGCGCTGGATTTTCACCCTGCCTTCAGAAAACAAAGTGCCCTTGCTCTGGAAAGCGCGCCCGGCGCGAGAAGAGCACTGCCAGGTCTCAGTGTTGTGTCTCCAGGGTGGAGACAGACTGGGTGCTGCTGTGGCCACAGAGAGCACAGGACGAGCGCGGCGAGTTCCCCTTCAGTGCGGGGAAATCGCGCAAAGTCCGGGGCTGGAAGGAGCTACCATTCTAGAGTGGCTGCTCGTCATTGAGCTGTTGCCGGGCAACCAGCCTCCACAGTGGGGAGGCCGGAAGCCAGGCAGAAGCTGTGCCTGGTTCTGGGCGGAGTCCAGGAAACCCTCTCTGTCATCCAGCAATGCTGACATTCTTGAGGGCGGGGCCCAACTAGGAGATCGTGTTGGGGGCTCCTGGGATCGTCAAGAAAGGGTCTCCCGCCAGTAAGAGACTGAGGAGCCCTGGGCACATTTTCTCCAACATCGCAGTTGCACCACATGGTCACGGGCAGCTGCATCAGTTTCTCCTGCTTCAGGAGCTTTTTGGTTGCTCTGTGCTTGGGGAAGCAGCACTCCCCCCTCTCCCGGCCAGTAATGTGAGGAAGGAAAAGCCAGGTGAGAAGCTGTGTCGGCGTCACCACATGTGGCCAGGATAGCAGCTGCCGGGGGTGGTAGTGGGCAGCTGCCGGAGTGACCCTTGACCCCACAGCCCTACTTTTGGGGCAGAGGCCTTGTTGTAGTTCTTGATAGCTCAGGGTAAACCTCAACGGAGGCCCCTCAGCCTTGGTGAAGGAAGCAACCTCCACAAAATTACCACGCAGTCTAGGTGGTGAGCGCAGAAGCGCTGGGACTGCCGATTGGGGACAGAGGGGCCGGTACTTCGGTGCCCTACATGTGTAGGGGGCCAATGGGCTCTCAGGAAAATTCGGGGCAGGCACATGCAGGCCCTGAGTACATTGTGCTGCCTATGTGGCCTTCGCAAGAGAGGTGTACAATGATGGTGATATCATAATATGTGCACATTCCTGAGGTTTGCTATGACGCACTGCTGATAATATTTTATGCTTAAAGGTGGTGTGGTAAGTGCACCCTTACCAGTAGTTACTGGTTGCTCTCACTAACTGTGAATTGTGATGATTATGACAGTGGCCCGATTGGCCAGGTCATTTATGCAAATACCTGTAAATACATGATAAGTGCCTGGTGGCACAGTGTATATATGTGATATGTTCTAATGTGTTTTATGGATAATACACAGGCTATTTTTATAGAACAGTGTGTGGAGTTTCTGTTGTAGTGTGCCTAATGTGTCGCTGCTGTGTGAGTGTGTTGGTCAAACGCTTTACACATTGCCTCTGGGATAAGCCTGACTGCACTGTCAAGCTACCAAGGGAGTGAGTAGGGGTTATCTTCGGTGTGTAACTCCCTTGCCCTGACCAGAGTGGTGGTTTCTGCCTAGCTTGGGCTCATACCCTAGCCACCCAGACATCCCATTTATAACGCCTACTGAATGGACCACAATTTAAAATTCCAGACTCATCCAGTTATTTTATTTATGCCAATTAAACTTCTATCACTTTTCTCAATTTTAAGAGTTAAATGTTAACCCTTGGCCACAGTCATCTTTGTTCCTTCTTGCTATTGTCTGACACATTGCAAGTGGAAATGAGGCACACAAGGCTTTGTTACTTCATGCTGAGTACTCATCCCAAGGTATCCACATAATGTAACAAAGCATTTAGTGCCTCTTTACCACTTGAAATTTGTCAGGGTATTCAAAGGGTATTCAAATCTGTGATAAATATGAGAATGGGGCCTTCAGAATAGCCCACTCATAATGCGACTCAATTAAGTGGTGCAGCTCTTTGGACAAAATCCTTTACTCTAATGAAGCACAGAAGAGATCCTGCTGTTGAGCCAAACAAGCTCAACTGTGGCCGAAAAGAAAGATAATGGAAACACCGTCTGTTTTTGAAGGATGGTGTTTCGTAGGCCATCAAAAGTGGCAAGATGGGTTTAAGTTGAGAGAGGCCTCATTAGGAATCATAAGATCAATAGAAACACTCCACTCCTGAGGATTTCACCCAGACCACATCTTTAGGTGAAGTACAGAGAAGAATTGAGGAATGACCTGGGGAATCAGGAATTAAGTTACATTGCCCTAAGAAATTGTAACTTTGGGGGCAGACTTAGCAGGGTGATAATAATGTACTACTAAGACCATGGCGTCTGATAATTCGAGTGAACTATTTGTTGTGCTTGCATTATTTGGGAATTTCTTCCTGGCTCTAACTGGGTCAGGAATGAAGAGTTAACTATATGAATTAGACCAAAGGAGTGCCGTGGCTGGGTGACGATGTGAGCCACGATTACCAGATACTACAGCTGTAAGTCACAGCTGCAGACAGTTGTAGCTGTTTTTTTTAATGAAGACCTGTTACTGCAACACAAAATACAGAGTGGGCTTTGGGTCAGCCCCTTCCCCTTATTGGAATGTTTTTCTTGCCAGAGTTCCATGCTCTATTCACTGGCTTTCCTCACTGTTTCTTCTGCCTCTGGTGCATTTTTCTTTGCATCGTTTCTGACTGGATGACTTGTATCCATCCACTGCTTATATGAGAGGACTGTTTTTTTATTTATCTTTTCCTTTCTTTGCTTTCTTTTCTGCCCCACCTTATTTTTTCTGTATTCATGAATTCGTTTTTTTTAATTTCTAAGAGCCCAACAGCTGTACACTGCTACTGGACCATTCACTTTTGATTATTTACTACAGCAACGTAAACTACCCCGCAACTTTTACATCTGTTACATTTGTTTGTCTAGGCTGCTCACTCCTACCAAGTCACTTGCTTGTCCCCATTTCCGAAGCGTCCCATACATACGTAATTTTTTTTAAATGTACTGTTCTGAAATGTCCACCATCTTAGAAAGGTAAATAAAAAATTAAGTGTATAAAAAATTCATCCCAAAATGGTTCTACACGTGAGAATGTGAGCTCATATGTGGCACCCATCTTGAAATTATTTATTTTTACATTTTGACCAAAAACATTCCAATATTTCTAAGAAATTATCCACAGTAATGCACACACATAGACGACCATCTTGAAATGCTTTTAGTCCATTAACTGTAGTGTTTTTTTGTGTTGTCCTCATTCGCCACCAGCCTCGCTTCTCACTCAAGCTGTCCATACCTTTATTCAGGAATCTGGGAGGAGTAGGCAATTGAAAATGGAAGCCTCAGGAAGACCCGCCTACAGGTATATTGACAGACTTGGATGTTACTAACACCAGGTGAGGTAACTCTTCTACTAAGCTCATATGAGCTTGGAGACAATCGTCATAATACTTCCAGAAAGCTGGGAGTAACTGACTTAGCCCAAAGAGTGCCACAGCAGCATAATTATAGGACCCATAAAAAAACCTCAATTAATTAGTTAGTTCTGGGCCCATTTTAACAAGTCCCAAATTGCTGTCTTCTTTCTGCTGCCAGATCTGGCTAAGTCCATCTTAGAAGTCTCAAGCAATGAGGTCAGCCAGTCAGAATAGATGGGAGGAATAGATTCTGTCCATCATTTCCATATTTGCCGCCTAGCTAACAAGATAACATAAAAAAGGAAGGATCTAGATGGACCCGTAACTTGATGTATGAAGCCAAAGATTATCAGGGACAGGTCTATCCGTATTGGGCAACCCAAGATGTCCTCTAAAAATTTACCAACACATTCCCAAAAGGTAGCCAAAACAGAGCACTCTTTAAACATATGTATATCCGAGGCTTCAATCAAACCACACTTCGCACAACTAACTGGTGGACCTTTCAAAATTTAGGAAAGCCTTTGTGGGGAGAAGTAGGCCCTATGAATAGTAAACAAATGATTTATTTTCAACCAAGCTGGTTTGACTATATCATGCAGGATCTTACAAGAGTTCTGCCACAGATGGTCACAATGTTGGTCAGGTAAACATTCCCCCCAAAGTTCATCGGCCAGTTTAAATTCACCATCTACGGTCTCCATTATGGTTTAGTACCAAAAAGAAACCTCCTTCCTCCCCGGTGGTTTAGCCACAAGCTGATGTTCTAGAATGTTGCTACTTCCTATAGATTTTTTAAGGATTTGCTGTGATTGGGCCCAACTCCTCAACTGAAAATATTTAAACCTTGAAAGGCCTTCACCAACTCTGTCTCTAAGTTGTTCCCAAGAAATAAGGGTGCCTTCAGAGGCCAGGTCCCCCCAGACTGACAACCCAGCTTCTCTGAGAGATAGAGCCAGCCTGTCTCTCAGACACTCAGGGACACCAGGAGAGTCCCAAAGCGGGGCCAGGCTAGGGAAATAGTTGAGTCCAGCCATACTTTTAAGTTTGGCCCATGTTTTGGCAAGACCCTGAAGAACCTTCAGCTTAACCTTTTTTTAAAAAATTGTGTCCTCAAATTTAAACAGATAGGCCTCCTCAGGTAGGTCAGCTCCCCTAGGCATGGCCAGAAACATCTCACCGCCTCCCGTGTTTACTGCCATTTTCAGGAGCATACGTGAGTGTGAAAGCTGAAAAGCCCAAGCATAAAGCTGCAAATCTGGCAGAGCAAGGCCACCTTTCTCTCTCCTACGCCTCAACTTTTTCCAGGCTATTCTTGTTGTTTTATAAGCCCAAACAAAGGAATTTATGTCCCGCTGTAGCTTATCTACAGCCGATTTTTCAAAATGAAGAGGGATACAATTGAAGAGAAGGGTTACCTTAGGCAATATCGTCATCTTAACCAGATTCACCCTCCCAAGAATGGTTAAAGGGAGATGGGCCCAGGACTTCATCAGCTTCTGACAATCTTTAGCCACCAAAGTTACATTTACCTCAGCTATCTTTGTTATATCTTGGACGATTTTGATCCCCAGATATCTCACATTGGAACTGATCTGGTGCTGAGTCCTCTCCAGATTCCAGGCCATAATTTTGGTCTTTGCAGCATTGATCTCATACCCTGAGACTAGCCCAAAGTCTTGTGCCAGATCAATCACTGCTGGAAAAGCTGTCAATAGGTCGGCAGACAAAACTAATATATCATCTGCGTATAGGGCCACCTTCCTCTCCCAATCCCCATACTTGCAAGGCTGAATATTAAGATTTTCCCTGAGCTGTTGAGCAAACGGCTCAATATATAGGTCAAAAAGGGGAGGGGAGAGTGGGCAGCCCTGCCTGGTCCCCCTGGATATCCTAAAGGGTTTAGTGATGTTGCCATTGACCAGAAGTGTAGCTGTTGACTCCTGGTATATCAATTGGACAGTTTGGCAAAACATTTTTCCTATGTTAAACTTTCCCAAGACCTCCGACAAGTAGATCCAGTTAACCCTGTTGAAGGCCTTGATAGCGTCCAAAGTCATAGCAGCTAAGGGGAGTGAGTCCATAGAAGCCAAATCAATCACTCCTATAAGATCGTAAGTAAGATCCGCTAATTGCCTTCCCTTGACAAATCCCTTCTGATCGGAATGAAGAATATTTCCAGCCACAAGCCCTAACCTGGCCGCCAAAATTGATGCGAAGATTTTATGGTCTGCATTCAAGAGCGAAATGGGCCTACATGACCCACAGCTCGATGGGTTTTTCCCAGGTTTCAGGATTACAATGACTGTGGCATCATTCCAAAATATTGGGGGCTTTAAGCCGTCCTGTAGTATTTTAATGAAGAGCCTTGTCAAGGTAGGTACGATCGTATCACTCAATAATTTGTAAAGCTCGGCTGGAAGCCCATCAGGCCCTACAGCCTTCCCTCTCTTACAAAGAGAAATAGCCTTCCTGACCTCTTCTTCTGTAAAATCCTGATCTAAATGATCCTGCCGTTCAGGTTTCAGGGAGGGGAGTGAAATTTTATCCAGCCAATTCTTAGCTTTAAATCTATCTACCCCGATGTCGTCTTGGTAGAGATCTTGAAAGAAATTAAAGAAGGTGTCTCCAATCTCCTCATCCGAAGAGAGAGTGACATCTTCACCTTCGATAACAATTTTTTAAATCTGATTTTTTAACCAATCTGATTTTGCTTTCCAAGCTAGGAGCTTGCCCGCCCCTTCACCATTTTCAAAGTGGGCAAGCTTACTTGCATCCCATCTTCGAATAAGCCTAGAATGTAGAATACTCTCCAGCTGTTCTTTCAATGTATTAAATGTAATCACGTATTCTTGCTGTATTTCAGGTACGGTCTGGCTATTAAGGTCTACCTCTACTGCCTTCAGATTAGCCTCAATTGACACAATCTCGCCTTTATATTTTTTATTTCTAAAGCTCATGCTGCTTGTAATTTGACCCCTCAGAAATGCTTTTAGAGAATCCCAGACGACCGATGTTGTAGCTGAGTCTAAGTTTACTCTCAAGAAGTATTCGGTTTCCTGTGATAAGAAAAATATCTCTTCCTCTTCCATGAGTAAAGATCGGTCAAAAGACCATGATCTAACTTGGTAAGACTGTGGCCACTCGAAGTATATTAAAATACCAGAGTGGTCTGAAAGGTGAAATGCTAGATAAGTGATGTGCTTTACTCTGCCCCTCAAAGATTGACTAATCAAGATATAGTCAATCCTCGATTTATGACGGTATTTATTATTACAAAAGGATACACCCAGCTGTAGACCAGATCTTTCTCTCCAGATATCAGCGAGACCAGTTTGCACCATCATATCTTGTAGGAAAACCCGCGATTTAGATAGAACAGCAGCTCGATTATTTGGAGATTTGTCTAATATGGGATTAAGTACGATGTTGAAATCTCCAGCTAAAACTACCGGGTCTGGGAAATCTAACAGATGAGAGAAGATGGTGTTAAGAAAAGAAGGATCATCTTGATTGGGTCCATAATAACCAACTAAGGTAAACTGGAACCCCAAGATAATAACTTTCACAATGACCCATCTGCCACATGGGTCTACTAGTTGGTGTAGGATCCGAGCCTTAGATTGTTTTTTAAATAAAATTAAAACCTCTCTAATATTCGCAGACTGATTAGTACTGACATATGAGCTGACCCATCTTTTATTCTTAAAAAGACTAACGGTCTCCTCTTTGAGCAAATGTGTTTCCTGGAGAACAATGACCTGCGTGGGGGAATCCCGGAGATATTGCAAAATCTTATCCATTCTTGGTCTTACACGCAGGCCATTGACATTCCAGGACAAAATCTGTATAGATCTCATGGCGGTTCGAATCCTCGACCTGATACCCATAAGAGACAAAGAGAAGACCAGCACCAAATCCATCGAGGTTACATAACTATTGAGACTGATGAAACTTTTTTGAGACAAATTAGGACATTTTTTATTTTTTTACCCCTATGCTCCCCACCCCAAACCCAGTGCCCCAAACAACCCTCCCCCCAACCCTGGAGAACCCTTGCTCCAATTATCTGGACAGATGGAGTCCAGAAACTTCAACCAGGAGGATCCAGTCCCACCTTTAGAATATATGTGAACTAAAAAACTCTAAAGAAGGAAGTGAAAGCTCTAATAAGTGTAATTTAAAGAAAATACTATTCACTAAAATACTATTTGTGTTATTCTTCCTATATATTTTTTTTTCCTACCTCTCTCCCTTCTTTTTTTTTTCTTTCTTTATCTTTTTCTCCCCTCCCTTTCCTTCCATTCTTTCCCTTATGAGATTCCCTGTAGCCCTGACTATATATAGAAGTGAAAAAAGGGGACATTTAAGCTAAAAGAAAAAGAGACCCTAAATAATTCTCACTGTTTAGGGGTCCCCTTACTGATCATACCAAGCAGCTCGTCAGCCTCCTGAACTGATCTAATGTTATGCATTTTATTGTTATACATAACTTTCAGGAAGGCTGGAAACTTTAACTGAGCCACTGCACCGAGTTTTTTTAAATCGTCGATCTTCCTTCCCAGTTCCCACTGCTTGCCAAGTGTACTCCTGGAGAGATCAGAACGGACTTCAAAGGAGAATTATCTGGCCTTCAATGATTTTGTTTTCAATGCCAAATTGAGTATCTTCTCCTTTAGAGCGAAGGTAAGAAAATTAATAAAGATCTTCCTTGGTTTAGATCTATTTGGATTCCTATGAAAGGGATCCCTATGGATTCTATGTATATCATGGCTCAAGGTCTCTTCCGATTCCTCGAGCTGTAGAGACTCTTTGAGTAGAGAGATGGTATAGGATTTAAGGTCGGACCCTTCGCTCCCTTCTGGGATGTTCAAAAGACGTAGATTATTTCTACGAGCATTATTTTCCGATGTCTCTATTCTATCACGGAGGTCCTCTCCTTCTTTCTTTAACAACAAAATGTCCGACTTTGCCACTCTAAGATGATCTTTCAATTCGCCGACATTATTCTCTAGAGTCTCTGTCCTAGAGTTCAACAGGTCGACCTTCCTCTCCAATGATTCACAAAAGTTTCTGATCTCACCCTGGTTTACAGCAGAAACTGAGAATCCCTTCTTTATATCCTCGGACAGTGTAACAAAAAGGGCCTTCAGGGATGCAGTTGAAGACCCATTCGCTGCTTGCTCCTTAGGGAAGCCACTATCTAGGCCCGCATCCAACCGCATCTGGTTATGATCAACAGGGCTAACACTCTCTGTAGATTTTAATCCCACCCCTAAGGTTATCCTGCTGGGGAGTCGGATCACTAACAGGCTCCATATTGTTTCTGACAACAGGTTCCAATAATGGTTGTACAATTGGGGTGATTGGACTTTTCGTAAGAACTTCGCCCTGTTTTATGATATCAAGGACCTCCGGTTGCACTCTAAAATATGAACGCAACGAAAGGGTAACCCTGACTTTAGTATCGGAGGGATTGATTTTGGACCTTCCAGATTTAATGCTTCTGCCTTTAACCTGGTAAGTTTGAAAGGCTGAGCTGCTAGTCAGAGCAGAGGATGCAGTGGGTGTAGTGGGTACCTTAAGTAAAGCCTTGTCTGTGACTGGATTTACTCTTTGGCTTTATTTTATTGCACCCAAAACCTGTCCCAACACACTTTTAATTTTTCTTAATGCCCTCTTTAAGAACAGCAATAGATGGTGGCCTCACCTGGAATGCAGGACAAACCTGGTCTTTTTGACGGTCCTGAATCCCAGAAGCGGAAGACTCCTGTAGTTGCTGGTTTTCAACCCCCCTCTCAGATGAAGGCACTGCAACAGCCTGTGACACCAGCCCAGCAATCGCCGTGGATCTACGAGGCAGCTACTGCTGTCCTCTCTGCTCGCCCCCCGGAAAGAGAAAGCCACTGATGCTGTCTCTGCCACCGCTAACCCGGAGGAGCCCGCAAGCTACCGCTCTGAGGCCCCTCCGGAGCTCCAGGGCAGCCTCAGACCAGCAAGGCAGAAAGGAAAACTTCGGGCCGCTTCCCCGATACACATTCCCCGCCAAGCGTCCTCAGCGGCGAAAACGACGAGACCGGCAAAAAGAATCCACACAGAAGACGCGGTAACGTGGAGCTCGCAGGGTTTTAAAGGGAAAATAACAGGTGGCGGCGGGAGCTCCAGGCGCAAGCGGCTCCTTAACGAACAGTTGCCATGTTCTCCCCAGTCACCATTAACTGTAGTGTTGCACTTATATTAAAAAGCAAGAATTACGAGTTTATCAATGGCTACTTTTATTTTTATCATCATCCCCAATCAATGCAAATGGTGACAGAGGAACAGAATATTGGTGCTCCCTACAAGAGAATGGTCAGAGTCAAACAACTGTTACAGGGATCAACACATCACTGTGCTTTCTAGTAGGCATGTGAGATAATGACCGAAAAAAGTGCAGGATAATTATTATCAAAGGGCATCTCGCTGATGTAAAGCGGAGCAGGAAAATAATTTAAATGAACAATTCTGAAGGGCAAGAGCTTAGAGATTTAGTCAAACTTTTTTAAAAAAAGAAACAATGTAGCCCCGTGCACTAGAGGAAAGCAAGACTACTACTGAATAAGACTTAGACAGTCAATGTTCTGTGATATAAGACCATAGCAATGTAGGCGAGATACTAGATCATAGAGGCCCACTGGGGAACTATATAGGAAACAGCAGATAACTACAACAGGAAAAGAGGCCAGCAGTGCAGAAGAGTTGATATTGCAGTTGCCTTTTTCCTGGCAGTTTCTCACTTTGTTCAGAGAAGAATATGCTGAACATACTAAAATAAAACATTACTATGACAGAGCAGTATATTCTAGCAGTGGGGTTATTCTAGGCTAGCCAAAACCTGCCAATAACCGAAAAGATGCATATAGCGGCACTGTACATTAGCTTCATTTTGTGACAGGCAATTTTGGTCCAAAGCATAAGTGTAATTTTTGAGTATAACCTCCAATCTAGTGTCTGCGTTATCGGTTTTGAGCAGATGTATTGGAGTTTTGTGCCATTATCAGGTATGTAACTGTGAGCAAAAGTGAGGTGAGGTCCAGAAACATGGTTACACACGAAAAAACACAGCTGAAATATATTATTGACCATACATTATAGTAATACCAAAAGGATAAAGGATATTGTTCATAAAATATTTATCATATACAATATAATTTAAAAGAAAAGTCGTTAAGTGCCATCCATTGTCCTAGATTTTCTTTGAGTAGGTAACAGACAACGTGCAAGCTAATTACAAATTAAAAGAATTAAAAGAAAGTAGGTTTCAATATTCCCAGATTTTCCTAAACACATGTCCTCTTTAAGATACATATTAATAATAAGCTGGTCTAATGTGTTGCCCAGAAAAATATGGTAACTCTGAAAATATTGATTTTATCAGCTTGAGTAGTTCATCTGTCACAAGTTGCATACATTTCACCTAACATAAAAGGTAAGAATATTACTGTATTTACTGTCGCCTGGTATGTTAAAGATGAGTCTCTCTCTCTGTGAGTACAGAAGAGGACAAAGGCAAATTAAGTGCTGAATCATCGGTGTGTTAGCACTGTATTCTGCCAGGGGGCAGAGTTTGAAGTCTCATAATGATGACCATCTACTATTTTTTCTTACTGGTGATTCGCCAGTTTCCAAGGAGCGGTGCTGTTATGGAAGGAAAACAAAGCGTTTAAGGTGATGGTGTCAGTGGTAAATGTATGAGGAGGTGACAGATATATTTTGAATCTATTGCTTTGCAAGTCTGGAGAAACCTTAGACTGTGCATCATGCCTCCACAGTGCGGCCAGACCACGACCACCCTATTGAGGAGATGTTTGTTACCTCAGAGGAAGAAGCTGAATGCAGCAAATAAACATAACATGTTGAGCTCTACAGCAATGCTTCAATTTCGTCAGTCTTCTGTTGTTGCTATTAAAGGAAGCTGTACTGGTTTTCTCCCATTAAAGGAACTTGTTTTTTGTTTTAACAAACGTTCTGCAACATTTTGACTGTTGTATGTGGAAAAGGGAGGACCTGGCTTGGCAGTTCAGGCTGGACTGTTCCCACAAGGAACAGGGTCAAGACTGATTTGCATATGGCTGGGACCAAACTGGGGTGGTGTGGTGAGCAAAAGAATGATGGATTAAACCCTGATCTTTGTGACTGGGGGTGAATGTTTGCATTGTCCAGCATTCCGTCCATCAATTGTTTCTTTTGCATATGTCGCCCTAAGTGGGAAGGGTATGCCCAGACGTGGGTCCCGTGCTCACTACACCACTGGATTCAAGATAGCCTGGCTGAAGAAGGGTGATGCCCTGAAATTGGTCCCAGGATGCTTGTTTCCAGTCCAGGGAGGACCTGGCTTGGCAGTTCGGGCTGGACTGTTCCCACAAGAAACAGGGTCAAGACTGAGTTGCATATGGCTGGGTCCAAACTGGGGTGGTGTGGTGAGCAAAAGAATGATGGATTAAACCCTGATCTTTGTGACTGGGGGTGAATGTTTGCATTGTCCAGCATTCCGTCCATCAATTGTTTCTTTTGCATATGTCGCCCTAAGTGGGAAGGGAATGCCCAAACGTGGGTCCCGTGCTCACTACACCACTGGATTCAAGCTAGCCTGGCTGAAGAAGGGTGATGCCCTGAAACCGGTCCCAGGATGCTTGTTTCCAGTCCAGGGAGGACCTGGCATGGCAGTTCGGGCTGGACTTTTCCCACAAGGCACAGGGTCAAGACTGATTTGCATATGGCTGGGTCCAAACTGGGGTGGTGTGGTGAGCAAAAGAATAATGGATTAAACCCTGATCTTTGTGACAGGGGGTGAATGTTTGCATTGTCCAGCATTCCGTCTATCAATTGTTTCTTTTGCATATGTCGCCCTAAGTGGGAAGGGTATGCCCAGACGTGGGTCCCATGCTCACTACACCACTGGATTCAAGCTAGCCTGGCTGAAGAAGGGTGATGCCCTGAAACCGGTCCCAGGATGCTTGTTTCCAGTCCAGGGAGGACCTGGCTTGGCAGTTCAGGCTGGACTGTTCCCACAAGGAACAGGGTCAAAACTGATTTGCATATGGCTGGGTCCAAACTAGGGTGGTGTGGTGAGCAAAAGAATGATGGATTAAACCCTGATCTTTGTGACTGGGGGTGAATGTTTGCATTGTCCAGCATTCCGTCCATCAATCTGTTCTTTTGCGTACGTGGAAAAGTGGGTTCCTTTTTGTCCAATACTGCAAAGGTTTACATAGCTATGCATGCACAGAAGTTTTCTTTTTCTACAGGTTTGAGTGACTCTTTATATGGGAAGTTGTAGAAGAATAAAAGTTCAAGAATAAAAATTATTTCTTTAGTTTCAAGTCCCTTGCTTTAATTGCAACAAACACAGAGGTTTCTGGTGCTGTAGATATGGAAGGCACTGCAGCTAAATATTTTATGTGAGGTGCACACAAAGCATGCATCCCTATGCCCTGTAGCTCATTGTTTTCAGGTGCTGTATCTGCAAGATCAACTTGTCTACCTCTAATAAAAAGTCAACCAAAAAAGCATTCTATATCACCATCTGAGTTTCTCTTCTGATACCTTTCGAGGTCTTACCAAAAGGAATGAAATATCTGAAACCTTTTATAGAGGACACAATACTAGCATACAACGAATCAAAGAAAAATGGTCCTCTCTTGAAAAAAGAGTACTAATGTGGGGCAAAGGATTAATGATATTTAGAATGTTAGGGAGATAGTTAAGAAGATGGATAAAGAGACTGAACAACTGAAGTGTCAGAAAGAGGATTTGGAACACAGGCTAGATGGAATAATCTTCCGTTGTATGGTATTCCAGAAGGGTTTGAGATTCAAGACATAATTGCATTTTTGAAAAATAATAGTCCCAAGATTGTTGCCAGGGTTCACCCCCATGACCTTCGCACACAAAGAGGATATCAAACAGGACAGAAAAAAGGTTTGTATAATAAAAGCTCTAGGTCGAGAGGTATCATTGTTCTTTTACTTCCGCATACTGACTTAAAGAGGTGCTTTTTGCAGCAAAACAACAGAAACAGATGCTATGATCAGGAAACAAAGTTTTTTTTCACATGATATTTGTTTTTTTATTAATTTTAATAGGTATCATACATGCATGAAATAATTCATTAGGCATCATTGTGCCATTTTATCTTTGTGCTTATTATGTATATTAGCATTTCAAATGTTTCAAACGAGCAACCGTTTAGGACAAAATAATATCTTGCGCTACGTCCAGCACTGCTATCTCTAAATGCCAGATAGGGCGTCCAGGTCTGTTTAGAATGACTTATAATGACACATAATGCACATCTGAAGATCCTGTAAAATTCAAAGAATGTATTCATCTCCACAAAGGGAAAGTTATGGATAATGGTGGAAATGGTGATTCACAGATGTCGTGTTCAGTATGTACCTTGTGAATTTGACTTAGTTTGATACTGCTTTTATTATCATCTGATATATTGTAGACCATAGTGGGTTTATATCTTCTAATCCTTTTAGTAATCTCTGTGTGTTTCTATATTTTTCAGGATGCCTATTCTTTTCCTGTTGTCTTGATATTTTTGCTTGAACGTTTGACAGTTGGATTGGTCGTTTTATTCTTCATATTCTTTTTCTTTATGATTGCATTTTTCTACATTCTTCCTTGTTTATAGTGATGTCATTAGTATTGTAATGTCTTTATTTTTTATCAACATTAATTTATTCGAAGTAAAGGTCCTGTACGTTAGAAATCTGTTTTATTTCCATATTTATGAGTGTTTTCTTCTGTTGTAATGAGTCTGTGCTTGGTTAAACGTTTTTTTCTGAAATCATATCACTGAAGAGGTGTGCAGCCTATCATTTTCTCTATGCTTTTTCTTTTTATTCTACTTGTTGGACATTGTTTTTAATAGTTAGTGGTCCTTTGGGCTCTTACTGTGCTTTAGTTCATATTTACTGGGAATTGTTTATAATTCCGTAATTTCCATCTTGCTATTGTTTTTGTTGTTCTTTTTTCTGTTTTGATATCTTATCTCTATTTGTTCCTATGATGTTCCAATTTTCAACTTTATTGTTTTTGGATTTCATAATATGACATACTGCAGTTTTTCAGGTTAAGGTTTCATCTCACTTATGCATAGGTTATGAGTAATTACTTGAAATGCCAATGATCTAACCAATCTAGTAAAACAGCGAAGGATATTGAATCATTTAGCTAAATTATACTATCAAATTGCATTTTTATAGAAGTCCCGCTTATCAAGTGGTGACATACAAAAGTAACGTGAGCCCTGGGTAGGGGAGTAATTTAATTAATGATGTTAATAAAAAGAATGATGTAGGGGATGTATGTCATAAATTCTTAAATTTGGCAACAGGTAAAATACAGACAGATACTGAAGGGAGGTGTTTTTATTCGATTTGAGGCGTGATGGAGTACCCATGGCGATCCTGAATGTGTACTGCCCAAATAATGTTAACATTTGTTTCCTTCTAAACTAGTGAACTGCTCTCATGATCAACTTATTGTTGAAGGTGACTGCCACCAATTATGGACACATTTGTTGGCAGATCTTTGAAAGTGAAACATGTTCCAAATGCGTCTCAGAAGAGTATTCTCTCATAAAAGGTACTGATTGGCTCATGGATAATACTAATGTTAAAGGGTTTTACTTTTTATTCTACGATTCACAACCCTCAATAATGAAGTGGTCTTATTTTAAATTTTTGAGTAATGGCCTCATTCAAAGTTTACTAAATGTTGAGGTTTAGGCCACTTTAAATACTGATCACTCCTGGTAGTCACTGTTTTTGATATTGTACCAGATAATGTGAAACAGAAAGGATGTCACTTTCAACATTATTTCCTCAAAAACCGTTTGAGAAGTTTGCTAATGAGTAATTTAAACTTAATTCAGACCAAGATATTTCAGTCACAACAATTTGGGATTATTTGAAAGAAGCAGCAAGAAGATTTATTGCTAATTAGAGCATCAATATTCTAATAATAAGAGTTGCTTGGATTGTGTTATTAAATTGAAAGTGGATTTTAACAAGAGACCCACTAAAAGCGTGTGTGGGTTTCCTCTAAACGTAAACGTGAGAAATCATGGGGAGAGGAATAGATTGGGTAAATTACTGGCAAATTATCTCAAACTTGGAAAAGAAATAGCTAATGTTGAAAACATCAATGACCCAGATAAAAGAGTACTTTCTAAAGATATTTATATAGTTAACAGTTTTGCCAATTTCTATGAACAACTTTATACTCTGGAATCCTTTCCTTTGGCTCTTTCATTACATTGTTCATTAGACTGTTATTTTGAATCTTATCCTAGAGATGACAAAAATCAGTAAACTTACAATCAAATGAGTTGGATATTGAGTTAGAGAAGATTTTTTTCAACTTCTAATGAAACTAAAAAGAGAAAAACACCTGATCCAGATGGATTTTCAGTGGAATTTGACTTACAGTGTTCTTATATTCTTCTAAATTACTACCACTCTCTAACTATTTTGTATCTATTGATAAAACCGAGGGTACATTTTTAAAAGCCATGTTGCACTTAATCCTAAAAAAGAAGATCTCTCATTATATACGAATTATAGGCTAATTTTGCATATTAATTTGGATTGCAAGATCTTCACAAAAATATTAGCCATCTGTCTAGAAAGTTTCATACCAGAATTGGGTAGGGAGTAGTCAGGATCTGTCAAAGGTCAGTATATATTTGACAACTCTGGGACCGTCTTAAATATTATTGCTGTAGCCTCCGACCATAATCTTTTAATAGCAATTATAAACCTAGATGTTGAGAAGGCCTTTGATAGTGGCATGGTTCTGGTCTGGAAATGGTGAAATTAATTAAATTCTTATATAGTTCCCCTAGGACCTCTGTTTTTGTAAATAGAATTCAGTTACTAGATTTTTTACTTACTAGTGGCCAAAAGCAAGGAGACCCACTTCCTCCCTAGTTAATTATTTTAGCCTAATTACGCTTTTTTGAAAGAA
Organism: Triturus cristatus; assembly: GCF_964204655.1. Lineage (NCBI taxonomy): Eukaryota > Metazoa > Chordata > Amphibia > Caudata > Salamandridae > Triturus > Triturus cristatus. Next base: position 138,004,851 of record NC_140588.1, read on the forward strand.
TGAGACATTCTGTCTTTATTTTAGATTTTCAATATGTAGAAAAGGAGGTTACATTTTACCTTATAGTGATATGTCATTGTACATATCGAAATCAGAGACTAGATTACATTTCTCCAGAAGGAATTATTTCAAGATTGTGGGTTAGAGCTGAACACAAATAAAATAAAATATTTAGGAGTCCTTTTGTAACAATTCCATTCAAGGCACATTCAAACTGAAGATGATGGAAATTTTATCTAGGGTTAAGACACTGACTGAAAGGTGGATCTCTCTGTTGGTATCCTGGTGGGGTAAATTAGATACTATTAAGATGATGATTCTGCCTCTGATTACTTTTGTTACCGGTCTCGATCTCTACACTATTCTGCAGTAAGATTGACAGTATCTTATCCAGATTCTTACGCATTGGGAAAAGAACAAGAATATCTTTATATCTTTAAAAAAGTGCAAAAGACCACAATCAAGTAGTGTAGTTAATTTTACCAATTTAGCATCATATCATTCTGCTTTTGGTCTGAAGCAGAGCCATTCAGGTACTACATTTGACTTTACCCTTGCGGTGCCTATAGGAAAAACCTCCTGATCTAGCGGACGGTTCCTACATGGGTTTGGCGGTGCGGGAGCGAGGCTGTCCCGCTCCCACACCACCAAACTCATAATAAGGCCCCAAGGCAGTATGTACAGATATAGATCGGCTTCCCATCTCATATTTTCTCTTAGGGAGACTGTTCATATGTCGCAAAGATGTAGAAGTTTGTGTCTCCAATACTAAGGAATCCCTGTCTTTAATTAAATGTTTAGAGCTGATATTCTGTCATAGAGACAACAGGTTTTGAACCACACTTTATGTTACGATACTTTTATAACACTTGGGAATACAATCATTTATTGGAAAAGATGGATGTAGAGGGAATTGTGATGAGTTTCTCGACTAGTTTGTAATAAACCATTGGTTCCTTTCAAAGAATTAATCTCCATGAAGATTAAAAAGGTCAATATGACAGACTCTTGAAACATTTCAAACAGTTACTGAAGGCTAATGACGTTGGTTCAAAATTCTTCTCGTGTTTTGAGAGAAAGAAATTTGTAGAAAAGGCCTTTATTTTTAAACTTCTAAGATGTCATTTTTTTTACTTGCTTTATGGGATCCATTATAGTCCATCTTTCACTCTACCTACGGATCGGTTTGCACCACACAAGCATTTTTCTATAGCAGATTATATTTTACACCAGTTACTTTAGGTAAAATGAAAATGTTCAGTCATGAGAACTGTTGGACCTATGATACAGGACATATCACTCATTTATTTTTTCTTTGTCCTCATGATCAATCTTTCTGGATTGAAGTGTGTGAGACAATGAATAAGATATGCTGTTATTTTATATGCTTCTCTGTCACTTGTGCAGTTTTGAGAGGGACACATGCATTTTGGTTAAATTCTCATATCAAAAGTAAAATCTATAAATTTACATTTAGCTTGTGCATTGCTAATTATCACTACTAACTTGATATATTTAGAAAATGTTATTCTAGTCTTTTGTTTATTAATTCAAATGTTCGTAAACCTTCTTCAGAAAGTTAGCAGCGAACTGTTAATTATTATGTTCTCTATTATGAAATGCATTTTTTATTATTAATACATTGTATTCCTTTGAATTATGGTATAAAGCAGTTGGAATTAAATTGGTGGTAATTTTCTTGTGAATTTGGAACTCTTTCCCTCCCTTCTTTTCCTTTTGCTCCATTTTCCCATTCCCCCTTTTTCTTAGATTGTTGTAGCTATTTTTATTCTTAAGTTCTATGTTTATCAATAAAAACAGGGTAAAAACAGTGATTTGTCTGACTTCAACATACTGATTATTTCAAATTTCTATATGCATTATTACTCTTATCAATAGACTATATATTTATATGTTTATTTTATTATCCCTATGCAATAGGTTATTGTTCTATGTACATGTTTCACTCAATAAAGCTTTCTTAAACATAAAAAGAAATGTGGTGCCAGACACTAACAAATTGCAAGAGTTGAATATAAACAGCCCTAACTTTACGAATGCAGGTTTCACTTTTGTAGACAGGCTGGAGTCTTAATATGTTTGTCTAATGGTGGAATATGTATGCAGAGTATATCCTCTTAATAGTGGTTCCCTAGTATGTACTTTCAATAGAGCTTTGAGCAGTGAAAATAGAAGAGAGAATAGATGTTATCAATTATAAACATTTAATCTTTTTTACTATTACTGGGTGCAAAGAGTTGCGATTCATCTTCCAAAAACCTTACTGCAATAGCAGCTTAAAATATTTTTGAGTAGATCGGCATGAGAAATTGGGTTCTTGGTTGAGAGGGGTGTGAGATCTTCTCAAACAAGCCATAATGCTTGTCAAGGTGAACCACAAAAAGTCACTAAATTAACCTGTGCTTAACCCTCTGGTGGCTTGGCACAAAAGCAATCAGGCTTAACTTAGAGGCAATGTGTAAAGTATTTATGCAGTACTTAAACAGTAATAAAGTGAAAACACAACACAAGAAAAATCCAACACCAAATTACAAAAATAGAATAAAACATAATAAATGACACAAAAAAACAAAAATCCAATCAGTTGCACCGGAGATATGCAATTTTAAAGGTTTATTGTAAGTATAGCACCTAGAAGTACAAAGAGCAACTCATGGCCATCTGGTTGTGCTAGACCGCGGGAAAGTCACAAGTTCAGGTCAACCATGGGAAAGGATTTGGCCTCAACTTGAAACCCTTCATCAGTCTATAGGGGCCAGCTGAAAAGGTTACTCTCTCAATGTCCAAAGCGAAGAGCGTCATGGATGGGCACCACTGGAGCGTGAAGAGTGTGCTGGGCTTCGTGGATGGTCATCGTCATATGACGGAAATACTGTAGGGTGCCGTGGACGGTTGTTGCTGGAGCTTCACATTGGAGGTCACCAAAGGCTGCCGTTGCTGTAGCGCGAAGTGCAGATCTCCGACTATCGCTGGCGGTCACTTCAGCACGAACAGTGGGGTCCACCAGAGCTTCCTGTCAGTGGTAGTTGCAGGTGGCAAGAACTGGCACGTTTGCAGTCATGAAGAGCACAAAACGTCATGATTTCTCAGTTTTTCTTCAGAGAATTGTGCTCTCATGCCAACCAGGGGCCCAGGACCAGGGAAGGCCCATCTTGGGGAACAGGGACTGACTCTAGCAGAGGCCAGCAGGGCTCAGGCACGTTCATTTGCACGTCCAAGCAGATCCAGTTGTAGCAGGTCAGCTGGGCAGGTGCAGGGAGGCCTCTAAAGCTTGTTATGTTCCTGTAGCTCAGAACAGGAGTCTCTCTACCTGGGAGGAAGGGAGCAAGTCCAGTCTTCCTTGTGCCCCTCCCGTCCTGATAGAACCCAATCCCTCTATTGTGTGACTGTCTAGGAGGAATACATAAAGGCCACCTACACTTGGTCATGTAACCCAGGAAACAGGCTGCAGGAACCAAATGGTTAGGACAATAAAATGCCAACTTTCCAAAACTGTGTGAAGAAAACAGCTGGCGTGCACTCAAATTTAACTGAATTATCCAGTAAACATTAATGTTATGAACAGATTGAAACTTGGTGTACTGTTCCTGAGGTGGTTCCACCCTCCCACCGAATTCACATTGAAAAGAAGACTGGGGCAAAAATGACCCAGACAGGACTAGCACTACCATTAATACTCAATAATGAGTGTAAAACATAATAGATCTCATTAGTGAAATGTTTAAGACATTTATACACAATTGAAGATAATGTTTGTTCAATTACACTTGACGTGAACAAAATCAACAAAGGTAAAAGCAGCTTCTTTCATGCTGAAGTGATGTTTTAATCACAAAACTTCCAAAAGCTCAACGATTTCAAATCAGTGTACAACAATCCAAATCATAAGTTGAAAAGAGCGTTGAAGCTTGAACTTGAGATGCGTTCCCAATGCTTCAACGCTCTTTTCAACTTATGATTTGGATTGTTGTACACTGATTTGAAATCGTTGAGCTTTTGGAAGTTTTGTGATTAAAACATCACTTCAGCATGAAAGAAGCTGCTTTTACCTTTGTTGATTTTGTTCACGTCAAGTGTAATTGAACAAACATTATCTTCAATTGTGTATAAATGTCTTAAACCTTTCACCAATGAGATCTATTATGTTTTACACTCATTATTGAGTATTAATGGTAGTGCTAGTCCTGTCTGGGTCATTTTTGCCCAGTCTTCTTTTCAACTTTCTAAAACTGGCATTTCCAGAATTGTGAATTAAAATCTAACATTACCATTAAATAGGATTTTAAATTACAATTACTGAGACACAAAACAGGACATTTCTACCTGCTCCCAAACAAAAGTTATCACATATTAAATGTAATAAGGTAACCCAATGTTACTCCATGAGAGAGGTAGGCCTCACAGTAGTGAAAAACGAGTTTGTGAATTTTTCACTACCAGGGCATGTAAAACTTAAATGCACATGTCCAGCTTTTTAAATACAACCACCCTTCCCTATGATCTGTCTAGGGCCTACCTAGGGGTGACATATATGTATTACAAATGGAGTTTTAGGCTTGGGAACAGGTTTATTTTGCCACGTCCAATTGGCAGTTTAAAACTGCACACTGGCTGCAACGGCAGGCCTGAGACATGTTTTAAGGGGTTACTTAAGTGAGTAGCATAATAAGTGCTGCAGGACCACCAGTAATATTTATTTTACAGGCCCTTGATATATGGAGTACGACTTTACTAGGGGCTTATAAGTAGATTAAATATGCCAAATAGGTACAGGTAAATTTTATCATGCAGCAGAACAGGAGGAGTGAAGGCAAAATATTTGGGGGGTGGCCCAGCAGAGAGGGCGAAGTCCAACAATTGTGCTCTGACTTACTACACTTAAAAATATAGAAATGTTTGTTGATCAAATAGAGTCAACAGTGACTTCAGTCTCATTTCTAAACAGAGACAGGCTTAAGGGGACCCTTGTCTCAAAAACAGAAGAACCTGATCGAGTTGCGAAGCTAGAATGTCAAGTTGTCTATGCTTAGCACTTCACCAAGGGCATGTCCTCTGAATACTCTCTTGGACCCAGTACCACTGACACCTACACTTTTAGGGCTGCTTCACTGCATGTGATCACATTAGCACCACTAAAGATAATCCTAGGATAATCCTAGGTCTAAAGCTGTGTTGAGATTTTACACTTCTATGCTTCAGCATCTCCCTCCAAGTGTCCGATTATAACAATTGCTGGCCACTTACGCATACAGCTCAAGGGCAGGCCACGTAAGGGTGATCCTGCCTGGGCCGCTTCAGGGTCCTCAATGAATCTTGCCTGGGGTGCTTGGCATATCACACCAGGCCTGCTTGATACATCCTGCTCAATCCTCTTGATGATAGAGGCCTTCCACTGGGACCCCCACATGCATTATGATGGCCAATTCAATGCATTCCATTCAGTCTTCTTGATGCAATACACATGGGCTGCTCAAAGCACTGTATGCACTCACTCGAGGTATCTTGCCCAGGCTGGTGAATGCATTCTGTCCAAGTCACTCAAAGTATCTAAATCCATTGTTTGAGGTGGCCCTCAACAATTGAGGCTTGAGATTTTTTGGGGACTTCCCGCAGGTAAGGTGAGACATCTGATTTGTTGGGGATGTTGTTCCAGTCCTGGTACATCGCTTGAAAAGGCTTGAGTATGAGACTTCCCCTTTTTGAAATGGTGTAGTTCGCATCTGAGAAGGACTGGATTCTGGCATTTAGGCGACTGCCAAAGATAGCAATTTGTTCTGTTAGACAGCGGGTATTCTGCCATCACAGTCTTGCAGCAGCACGTTAAGAATGGAAGTAAATTAATTACTTTTAGGGTTGGGGGATGTGATCCAAGTTGTGTTGACATTTCATGAGTAGTGCAACAGTATGAAGGATACCTTTCAAGGGTACCACAGCAAGGTGTTTGTGACTATCCAGGTGTGAACAAGAACAGCCAAGACAGTTTACTGAAAGTGAGAGTTGACAGGTAGAAGCAGGAACCAGGCTACTTCTTGTATGCAACGTCGGAAGATTAAGCCTTGTCTACCAGTTTGGGACGGACTGCTCCCATAAGGAGCAAGGTTAGTACTGAAATGCATAAGAAAGGCCTTTGTCTAGAGTGGAATAGTGGGTGAATAATAATGGACTAGAATGAGACCCTGAGAGATGGCCAGTGGCTGAGATTAATTCAAGCATTCTATCCTTCACCTTGTTGTTGTTGCTTCTGATACCTTAAGTGTGACAGGTATACTCAGAGGTGGATTTTGAGCTCAATGTCCATAGGACTCAAACTATACCATACTGATGAACACCAAACAGGGTGAAACGGGTCTGGGGTTTCTTGTGGTCCCTTCCAGAGAGGGCCTCGCCTGGCAATTTGGGATGCGGAAATTCCCACAAGGAGCTGGGTAGTTACCAGTGCTTAATTTGACCTGGCTGTTTCCGGTGCTCAGCAGCAGTACTTAGTTGTCAACGCTGGCATTGTGACAGTCTGCCACAAGGTGAGGCACTCTGGCTAATTTGGAGATGATTACAGAAACAGTTAATTATTAATTCAATATACATTAAAAATTACTATCACCTGCCACCCGAGCCATTTTTTTAGCTTTGGGGCTTTGAAATAGTCTAAATTGTCACACTTGTAGGCGTGTGATGGTTAGTAGTTGTATTGTTACTATCATTGGCAGCATGACAGGGGACATGTTTAGTGCAACCTGCAGTGGCCTCCTGAAGAGAGCCCTGGCACTTATTTTATTTATAAACTAAGCAGTGATCTGTAGTGATTTGCATAAGGCAAGCCTTTGTCTAGAGTGGCATGGTAGGCGAGAAACAATTGACTGAAATGTGGCCCAGAGTGATAGCCAGTGGCTGAGACTAATTCAAGCATTCCATCCATCACCTTGTTGTTTTTGCAGGAAGACTAGGTGACTGTGTATATAAATGCCAGGCAGTTTCTTGCACAGGGTAGCTGTGGGGTCAGTCTATTGAGGTATATGGCACGGAGATATGCGCAAATGTGTGGGTGAGGGAGTTCGTACAAAAGCATTGAGATTCTGGTAACCGTGAGCCAAATATATACCTGTGCATCGCATGCAATTACAATGCGGTCGTTACAACGACCGCGATGTTACATCGTAGTACCATTACAGCGAAAGTTGTTACAGCTACTTGCTGTAGGGGAACTGGATGTTGGAATAGTGTAATTTACTATTCCTTGCTGTAGGGGCACTGGATGTTGGAATAGTATAATTTACTATTCCAACTCCAGTGTGTGAAACAGTAGGAAAGGTGTTGGAATAGTAACTTATACTATTCCTTAGCTCAGAGCGCCCCCTACAGCAAGTCGTTGTAACGACTTGCGTTGTAATGGTACTGCGATGTTACAACGCGATTGTTGTAACGACTGCATTGTAATCGCATGCGTTGTAACTTATGCGATGTAATGGCTGTCTCCCCCGTGAGCCACTCAATGGACAAGACAGAGACATGACTTTCGCAGAGAATGTCATCACTAACAATACTGTTAAGTAAAGTTGCAAATCATCTGCATACTAGTGGATCGGGACCCACTAGTCAACAAAGAGAACTCTCAAATGTTCCATGCAGAAATTTGAGTATATGTTAAGACTAGCCCCTCTTAGCTCATCACAGCTTGTTATGGTGATCATATGCATCCCTGGGAGTGGTTCACAATGGTTCCAATGTTGACGTTACCTTCTACATAATTTTGTATTCTGGTACGAGTAATCCAGGTAGTTTGAGTTGTGATAAAGACTACAACTCCAATGCACCACCAGTATACTGGAAAGTGAATACTACCCAATATTGAGACCGGGCAAGGCAGATTTAACAAATAACGTTGCTAATAATAATATCACTAACAAATTGTCCCCGCAAACACAATTAAATATATTGTTTGTGACTATGCCTAAGTAGCAGAATAAACAAGATCATTATTTTATGTAATTAGGTTCTCCAAAGAAATGTGTCCATACTAAAGCTGAAAAAGAGAAATTCACTAAAACATAATTTTATTTAAAAGCCATCACAATTTCCTTTTAACCATTTAGACAGTATCAACGAGGTTAATCTGAAATGATTTAATATTTTCGACTGTAGTTAGATTTCTGACTATTTTTAGATTTGACTATTAAATATATATGTGTTGGCAATATAAACACATATCAAATCTAGTTACATCTTTATTTTTGTGCTTAAATCTTTTCTTATTATTATTTAATCTTTATTCTGATATAAAATATCCATAAAAGCACAAAGCAATATATCACAGGGTTAAATACTTAAAACATTACATATAAAAACATCAACTGAATTAAAACATACAAAAGGAATTTTTGCGATATAAAAACAGTGCAATGAATCATCTTAAATTTATAAATATCACCGAAACCGAGAATATATCAGGTTATATAGCAGCATCACATGACAAGGTGCAGATTACAAATAAATTACAGGGATAGCAGCAGAAGGAAATAGGCTATTAGGTGCATAAATAAAAGACCACACAATTTAGACATTAGCCAAAGACCAAAGTGCATATTCTTCATCAGCATAAAAGCAAAAAGTTCATATGAAACAATCCGGTTTACTTATGGGGGGGGGTCATAGAGGCACGCGAACGAATAGCTAACTTCAAGAAGGTACAAACACGGAGGGTTACATTTTCCCCGTTGAGCTGAAGGATAATCCTGTAAGCAGCCATAAAGTCCGTTATTCCACTAGATCTAAAGAAGGGAATCAAGAGTTGTTAAAAGTAAAAGTTACAAAAGAATAAAAAAATGTAACATGGATTGCTTACCTAGATTGCCGCAAGGACAAGGCAGTTGCTCAATATTTGTTTGGAAGCCTAAGGGGAAGCATAGCAAGGATTTTAATGAGACAGCTCTGAGGCGAAAGAGCAAGCTTCGATCCCAGCGGTTAACCCCTTCAGTGCCACGCCCTTTCCCCCTCCTGTGCCGGGCGTTGCATTAGTGGGTGGGGTTCCTGACGAGATAGTCTCGTCATGGGCACAGCGCGACCGTGCTCCATGACGAGACTATCTCGTCATGGGCACAGAAGAGGTTAATGTCTTTTAAAAGATAACTAGCTGGGAGATAAGAAAGGGAGCCTCCGTCGTCTACCACAGATATATAATGAGCGACAGAAGGTTTCGAGAGCTCTTGTGCTTGTCTTGCGTCCCCGTAATATTTATATATTGCTTCTCTAATAGTCCTTTTATTGATATCTTCTTACTGGTCTGGGCTTTGAAAAACATGGCCAAGATTTACTCTATTCAAACTTGCCCTTACTTCCGCAAGCCACGGTATGTCTCCACCCTTATCGCATTTAAGACAATCAACAATAATTTCTCTGGTTAGCGAGGCTGCCGGATTCTGCCAAACTTTTAGCCAGAACATCAACCAATGTTGATTGACAGCATACTGGGTGTACAAATATTTGTGATGATGTATACTGTTTTACTGTAAGGCAAGACAATATCAAAACCACAACAGTAAAATCGTCAGAGAGGGTGAGTGACCATTAAAGTTTAGTAGGACAACAATGAAAAGAAACAGAAGGGGGTGGGGTGCATGAGGATAAATAATGTAGCAAAAAGGGATGGGGTTGGAATATATCTTATTTTGATTATGGAAGACACTTCGGGACAGAGGGAGCCCGAGATTCTGAGGCAGAGAAATCACATCCGCATAGATTTATCTGATTACTGACTCCACGTGTGGGGAGGCTAGAGAGACAGAATGATGGGCACGCTCGATGGAATGCGAAATCTTGCTCGTCACTAGGCCTAGCGGGAAAGTGCTGCGTCACTTCCCTACAGCCATCGGTGCAGGCCCAGCATGACTAATAAACAGAGATCACTCTTAAATGCAAATGTTACGCAATCATATTTATATTGCTTATTAAAGCGCTGCATGCCTCCAGGCCTTGCTCGGAGCTCTGATTCTGGCACTTTACACTAGCACCCTCCAACAGCACTTTACACAAAAACTTAAAAAAGGGAAATCAAGACAAGACATTCACAAAAACAGATTCTGAGAGGCGTCTCTAGTAGTAAATTGTGGTCATTTGAGAAATGTTGAATTTGCAATGCAAAATAAACAAATAGAAGGCGCACACCGATAGCACATTAACCATACGCTGGTGTCGGTATCGCACACTGGAGCAGCGTCACGCTTGCCCGGGATCCATGGGCACTGAGACCCCTACTAGGCTCGCACTCATCATGATGTTAAACTTGCCCAAATCCCTTAATCATGACTCATGTGGACACGAGGAACACAGACCGGAGTGGCCGGGGGAATGCGGGTTTACACAGGGAAGCACACAGTGTGATGACATGCTGCGAGGTCTTAGCCTAAAGCGGAAATCGATTGTAAACAAAGTTAATGGGTGTGGGGTGTGAGCTTGCTTTAGTCACAAACTTCATAGCACCCACACTTCAATCAGTAACAAAGAAATTTATAAAAAGAAGAGTGCGTTCTACATAAAAGTGCGTTCTACCTAGCGTACATTGCAAACTGAAATACTCAGAAATGGCCACATGTGTGTGATGAGTTAAACGAGGTACACTGAGAAGGCCCAGAACACACCTTCTGATAAAGTCGTAGCCGGGATTACAAAACCGACCTCCTAGTTCTGCAGTCTACAAGGTGCTGGAGCTCAACTTTCTGTTTAAGAATCTTTGCTTTTCTTCAACTACTCTTAATGCTAGCAACACGAACATGCAATAACAAACATGCCCTACCTTTCTCCTCGTCCGAAATCCTCACTCTCAGGCATATCAGCCTTTTCTGCGAGTGTTACGCAGCGGTGCGCAAAATAATCCAGAAATTACAGCCGCAACTGAAAAAGTGCGTGTTATGTGCCCAGGGCTGCACGCCGCCTGTGTGTGCACGGCCACCGGCACCACTGTCTGTGTTTACAAAACTCCACAGAGACTTTTGGGCTTGAATGGATCCCGCGCTGAGATACTCTGATTGGCTGCTTCTATAAATAAAAAAGGTCACATCCTACTTCAGGCGCCTGATAAGTGCTGTTGGGGCTGGCGACTGACTGACTGCCAAGCATACTTGCGCTGTCATGTGAGTAGGAGACGCCCATGTCCCTACCTCTCGCTGTCACCAAATCAGAGCCGGCTTCCTGCACAGGCATGCTGCAGGCAGGAACTGCGCCGGCTGCTGCCAAGAGGCGAGCACTGCTTCTGCGTGTGAGTTTAACGGCGCAGAGAACACCTTTCGATGACGGAGGGTGTAACGGGAAGTCTGTGAAGCGCTGGACACATGCGCTTCTTTTACCCCGCCATTTCAAGCACCACCACGAGCCAAAGCAACCTCTAAACTAAACAGCGACAGATCAAGCGTCCACCTGACTGCGGCACGAGACGGGCGGGGGCCGAGGAAGCAGGTGCCGCGGTGAGGCAGCAATGGATTCGCTCTTCGCCTGTCAGCACGACCTTATATGGGATGTCACATCCGATTATACAGTTTGACAATAAAAGGATGAACTCGTCTCTCGGCAGTTTGCACGCTAGTCGCATGTTACAGACATGGGCTCTTATCCTGGAATGCTTAGAGTAGAATTCCTTTAGTACTCTTTTACGTACACTTACCGGGCTTTGTGAATTGCCCCTGCCCCCCCCCCCCCCAAAAAAAAAGGGAATACAATTGAAATATTCAGGGAATAGTCATATACAATCAATACCAACAGAAAGAGCTATGCCCACTTTGCACTTTTACTACACCTTGTACTTTGTTAAACTCGTCTTCAATCAGGTAGATTTATCCGGACGACCTTCTTCTCAGGGGCCAATGATCTTTGGATCGGCTGTTAAACTATATGAAACCGAGAGTGCACTTTTTGGAGAATCTTGGTTTCGCTATCACCAGGAAGAAATGCGATCTGACACCTAACCAATTCATGGCCTTCCTATGATTCATGGTCGATTTGGTAGAAACGGCTCTCTTCATTCAAAGAAATAAAGTGGTCAATATCTGAAATAAATGGAGGAGAACCCTCTCAACGTACAAGATCTTGTAGCGCAACATAGCAAGAGTAGTGGGCCTCCAGTTATCATCGATTTAAGTGATTTTCCCAGAGCCTGAATCCCTCTGCCCGAAACCTTCCAAACACTGCATGCACCAGGCAGCTTGCACACACTAGAGAAGGAAGAGACAAGTATGGAAAGACCAGAAAGGGATGACATACAGCGTGTGTTTAAGCATGACCCTGATAAGAGCTAACGGTACATTATCTCTCCCTTTTTAGGTCGAGCCTAATGCAGCGCGCATGCGCTGTTCTGGCGAGACTTATAGTAAGGGGGTTCAAAATGCTCACCACACGCTCGTGCGTGTGGCCTATTGCTTGCAGTTACCCGCACAGGCACCATCTGTTTTGAATAATCGTGTCCAGACGCGTGCGCGTTAATGCAAAACAGATGGCCTGGTGCTCGCTCTCGCACGCACTACTCGCGGGACGCTGCATTCCTTTAAAAAAAAAAAACTTTCAGCGCGAGGCGCGTGCGCGCTTTTTTTGTCTCTCACCCTGACCCTGTGTACATCACCGGCTGCTCAACCTTATCCACCCCACCATGCCGAAGTACACACGCATTTCGAATTTCAAAGTATACCTCGTGTATAAATGATTGTAGTCCTAAAATCGCAGTTAGGAGGTCGAGCATAAAGAGGTGGGATCGCTCCACTTCCGGGTGACCTCTCTGTGGCACGCACCCCTCCCCTGCTAAATAGTACATTCCAGTAGTTGCGCCGGGGCACTCTGCCACCCTGCTGTTCAGTAAAGACTGGGGAGCCCTTTTATGGTGCTTGCTTCTTCGTAGCAGCGACATTTCGCATTGGACTGATAAGGCGGCCGAAGCCCGGGTATCGGGGCTGGAGCCCGTGAGTCCCTCATTATCTGTTGTAATACAGGCGAGCCTTCGTGGCATTCACAATGACAGGAACCCATACGGAGTGAGGACTTCCAGAGCGCAGGCTGCAGATACCGAGACGGGTTCCTTCCTCTAGCCTCAAGGCAGGGTTAACCCAATTGTTTTCAGGACAAACAGAGGGCCTCCGGACCGCCCGAGCCATCATCTGCACTGTGCAGACTGCGCGCCTTCGGACAGCCTCATTATATTTAGCTTGTTTCCTTCCAAGTCTGAAGGAAGAGGAAGCAGCTTTGCTGCAGTCTTCCCAACAAGCCCCAGGAGCTTGAGGAAGAATTGTAACCCATTTCACAACAGCATTTCCGTATCTAATGTTTCAGCACTGAGTCTTAACGACCCCGCACGCAGGGAAGTTAGCTTTTTTTTGTAACAAATGGAGTGCGCGGAGAGGAGCGCTATTCCTGTTTAGATGAGAGAGTCCAGACAACAACCCCGTTAGCATTTTTTTTGTAATCTTTCTTCTCCTTTCTACTCTCTACCGCTCCCTCTCAGACCTCCATGCGCTCTCTGCATCTCTCCACTCCTCAACCGTCTCAAAGTGATTTTTATTTTTTGCAGTTTTATATAGCACGAACTCGGCCCGGAGGTATTGGAGTGCTTTAGATGAGCAGAGCAGCAGTTACATCACATTTTTGTTTGGCACGGGCACATTAAGTGATTTGCCCCGAAACACAGGATGTTGAACCAACGCCCGAGACTCAAGCCCGTTTTCCCAGCTCTCAAATCTGCAGCGCTGGCCGTTAGACCACATCCTCGCCCCTTAAGGGGCGGTGGCCAGGCTTGATAAGAGTACGCACGAACCTTCACCAGAGGCGTGGTACTTACATGACTGCGTGGTACAACTGGTACATGTCAAGTGCTATTGTGTGCTTGACCAATCATGAAATGGCTTTTTTGGGCAAAGAAAACGTCATGTAGCTGGCAACAAGATACTTTTAAACAGGTGACATTGCCCCCGTGTCCTGCACCGTAATAAATAAAACACTTGACAGGGTACATTTAAAAGTAAGCTTCTTCCTATCGCAACCTTGGAGTTATGGCGCGATTGTTCTATTGTAATGAAATAGTACCTCGGGTACTGGGAAACCAATTTTAAAACGTATTTTGCACAGATATTGTTCTGAAACAAGCTACTGCCACTTACTCCAGAGGGGAGGCCACTGCAACAGTGGGAGTGCCTAGAAACCAGCATAGCGCTTACTTAGTAGTGAGTGCTCTAAAAAAACCTTCATTACAACCTCAGTAAGGTGGGTGTGTCACTGGGATGGTTTATCTTACTTTCAGAGTTTAGTGGATGAGGTTGCAAGATCACCAACAAGGCACTTTTTAGTCTCAAGTTCTGCCTTTGTTCTCACATTAGAAATACAATGATAAATGTGAAAAATATATTACTGTCAAAGCATACCTAGTAGTGTAAAATTGATTTAAAAAATCCTTGTAGTTAGAAAGCTGTACTTGTTGACGTAATGCAAGGCTGATTAAGGAAAACATCTTGATCTCCCAGGACTGAGGCACTCACTCTGTGCTCTGAGGACTTACACTCATTAAGTATCTAACAGTACAATATAATGAAATACAGTGCCATGTGCCCAGCATGTTTGATTAGTTTAAAAAAACCTCCAATCTCTTTAAGAAGTATTTAAAAAAAAATGATGGATAGAATGCCCATTCACCCGCAAATTCACTTTCATGCATTAGTCTTTTATCAGTTCATGCACTCACTTTGCCATTCTTTGTTTTTCCAGTCATCTGGTCATCCTACCAACAGTAAATGTATTCTCTCATCCATTTACCCATTTGTAAACTTGAAGCGCCACTGTGGTTCAGGTAAAAAAGCATGTTCCCCACCACTATAATTCCACAACCATCAACAGTTAGTAGCATCATGTTAATTTCATGGGCATGATAGTCACCCACATGAACAAGCATTAGCATAGCCAATAGGTCTCGCCTTTGGGACCTTATAAGTATTTAGTTACGCAGCACAATATCCTTGGTGCAACAACATCAACTGTATGCATGGCTAAACACTTATAAGGTCCCAAAGGCGAGACCTGTTGGCTATGCCAGTGCTTGTTATGGAAGGAGTTCAATCCGTTACACCACATTTGAATTGTTTTTTGGGAAAAACATGCCAATCCGTTCTTCCTTTTCAGCAATATTTTTTAATTTCTCAGTTCCAAATTCAATATCAACTCGAACATCCTTCTCAGATTCTTTACTCTGACTCAGTAAACAATCAATCATAGAGCTGCTTAATTTGGGTCTACACAACCCCACAATCAGCATTCACTCATGATCGATCACCACCAGGGCCGACAACAACATAACAACAGCAGCTGAACCTTTCAATCATTGACCATTTTCAAGACGCAAAGACGGCCTATTAACTAAAATGGTTGAAGCTTGGTTGTGACCAGTCTCCCCCTCAACAGTTCAAATGGACTTTTCTGACAGTACGGTGCAGTGTCATGTGATATGCCCATGGTCTTGGTCTTATTAGCCCTATTTTACATGGTATACAGAGGATTTGACAAGTGTAGGTCCATTCAACTTCAAAAATATGATCAGTGGATAAAAAATGTGCACCATTACCACTGACAAGTTGACATGGAAACCCTTCTCACAAATGATATGCTTCAAGAAATCACTGACGTCTTTGCAATTGAGATGCATTGTAAATTTATCTCTAGCCACTTGCTGTAGCAGTCTGTTAACATAATGCAAAAACATATCTCATGCAGCAAACTTTTTATGGGGCCAATAAATTAAATCCCACTTTCTTTGCCAATCTCCTTCAGGGAACACACTGGGAATTAATTGGACATGTTCGATTTTTGAGTCATGCTAGCAGACTTACAAATACCAAACTTACTAATATACATCTCCATATCATAATCCATTGACTAATAGATCTCCTCAATCTTTTCTTTGTGCCAGTCATGTCAAATGCCCTCAAAGTGCACATCTAATAGGCTCGGGCCTGAAACACAAAGGACCAGCAAGAAAAGCCCCTTCTTCATCGTCAATGGTGTGATCATCCTTAAATTTTCAGAACAATTATAAATCAGTACCCAGCATCCTCTCCCTAGGCTATCTTTTGACAACTATTTCCTTGAGTTTCATGTACACTTGAAAGTGCCTCAGACCATTCGCTCTTGGAGGCTGCAAACTCATCACTCCATGAGTCAGAAAGCCATATTATGGCCAAAATATTGACATTGCTTCAGTCATTCTCTACTTCATCTACTCCACCTGGCAAAAGATTGGTCTGGCAATCGTAGAAGACCAAAAATCGGTCAAGTAACCTTTAACCAGGCTCACTACAAATCCTTACTGGGCCCATAAATTCTCCTAAACTAGTACGTAACAAGTGCATGCAGTGTTTTTTAATAAACGTCAGGCTTTTATAGAAGATAGTCAATCCCCGTAATCAACTCCTCAACTCCGTTATCCGACCTCATTTCATTATCTGGGATTAGAGATTCGTCTGCAATTACACAAAAATGGGCCAAGGCTGGCTTTGGGAAAATCTCTGATTTCTTAAGCAATGATAGATGGCTGAATACAGCTGAAATGTCTGATTTAACTCCAAATGATTTCCTTCTCCTTGGGTCATATAACATTTTTAGCAAATTTTTGAGTAAACTCGATTTGGTTCAGATCATCGAACGGAAATGTTTAGTATATTAATTTCTAGACGAAACTACATTTAAGAAACCCGGGGAATGGAAACACTGTTTAGCCTCTATCAAGGGTATGGATCTTGCGGAGAAAGCAATAACTAAATGGGGAAAACATGAGGAGTTGGAAATCCCAGCGAGTATGTGGTCAGTAGTAAATAATCTTAACTTTAGTACGTTAAGGGGGCTAATTGGCGTAGGATGTTATTTTTTAGCAAATGGCTACTTTATAGAACCCCACTTTTTTTTATCTAAGGCTTATCCCAACCAATCTGCGCAGTGCTTTCGTTGTCTTAACCATCCTTCAGCCAATTGGACACATATCATATCACAATGCCCCTTGATCCAGGGGTTCTGGAATGACATTTTCTGATAGTTGGAAGCAGATTGCTTAATTACAATATATTTGAATATTCGGCTGATAGTGTTTGGCTATGACCCTGCTCTACTTCTTTCTGACAAGGTGATCAAATTATTCTATATTGCAATGGCAGTCGCTAGATCACTTCTGCTTCAGAGATGGCGATCGGATCTTATACCAACCAAAGGTGAATGGGTCCAGAAAATGAAGCGGGTAAAAAAAAGTGAACAAGTCTATGCACTGCAAATTGGGGTGCTTAAGAAGTTTGAGGAGGTTTGGGCAGCCTATTTCGATTAAAAACGTAAAATTGAGCCTATATTTCAGGAGGGATTTTCAGCATGTTCGAATCCTATTTATAGTAATATTAGCACCTTAATGTACTATATGACACTTTAGATTTTATTGTTACGTAGTCGTATTGGTTGATATAGGATGGAATATTATTCTGGGCATACTTGTCGATTTCTCTGCATACTTTTAAGGTACCTAAGGTTCAATCAATTGTTTAGTTTGTGTTAATATTGGCAGTTGATGCTGTTCTAAAATATTATGTGTTGCGTTTTCAGATTCATAAGGTTTATAAGATTCATCTTCTTGCACTTTTTTATGCAGTATTTGAATGTTGGCTTAAATGCATATATTGTCTCTTTCTTACTGATTTTAGGATTTACTGTTATCAGGCCTATTGGTTATTTAACGATTTTGTATTACTCAACACGTGTAATGAATTATATGGATGTATGTATTGACAAAATGTTCTTTTTCCATGGATTTCAATACAAAAAAATTCAATTAAAAAAATTAAAAAAACCTTACTGGGCCAAAGATATAGCAAACATCAAAACATCAGACAGTTTCGCCTGGACAGGGTCAAATTAATGGTTTCTGTAGGTAGCAGACCACAACCTTCGCCCAGCCAACAAAGTAAACAGATTTGATGGATAGATACCATGCTGTCAGAATACCATTGATTATATCCATGGGCAGATCAAACCTTTTCAGTATGTGCCACTCAACGCCAAAGCATGGAGATGTAGGTTGTGGGGATTCAGGAAGGCCCTGCCCTATAGCTGGGGCAGGAAGTCCTTCAAAAGAAGTAGGAGGATTGAAAGAAAATGCTCAAAATGAGGTCAGAGAACCACACACTCTGAGCCAAACCGTGGGTTATCAGAATGACCTGAGTGGTGTATTCTGACGTTCCTCAGAATTTGGGATAGGAGATGTAAAGTTGGGAAGGCATACAGGAGACCAAAGTGCCAAATAAGCTCGTGGCAGAAACTCCAACATGTGATAGTCATGAAACTGTACATTCACGGTATTAGAGAAAAGATCTAGTCAGGGCATGCTGCTACATGTGAGGGCACCATTTACCATCTCTGGGAGATCATGCCATTCATAGTCCGCCACATAATGTTTGTTGAGCTTTTCCATCCGAGCATTCTGAGAGCCCATCAAACAGAGTGCTCCAACTTCCAGAGCTGTAGCACCTCCTGGAACAGTGCTTGAGAACTCGCACCGCCCTATCTGTTGCTGTACCACATGACTTCCATGGGCATGAACTGGCTTCCCTTTGGTGAACAGAAGAAATGCCTCGAGCCACCTGAATGGTGCAAAGCTACAGCAAGATGATGTTGTGCTTCTCTTCCACCTGGGACCAAAGGCATTGATGTTCACCTCTCTCAAAAGACAGCCCCAACCCAGAGACGCTGCATCCATCACTACTGAGCTACGTGCAGTAGGAAGAACGGCCTGCCTTAGGTGACAGTTTGAGTCTGACTGCCACCACTGGAGGACCTCCTAAGCAATGTGGATCTTGTGCGACAGCTATCCTCAGAGATAAGTTCACTGCAGGTGAAGGTTCTATTGGGCCCGACAGTCCAGCTGGATGCATGAGGCCAAGAAGCTTCAGAACAGTCTGTACCAGGACCCAGGAGTTAGCCTAAAATATCAGCTTCAATACCCTGAATGACTCATTTGCGAGGGTGAAAAAGATTTGCATGCCATCATATTCAGGATGACCCCTATGAACATAAATATCTGTGTGGGCTGCAGGTGGGACTTTGGCCTTCATTCAATTATCGGTTTGAAAGAATGGATGAAAGAAGAATGGCAGCTGACTGCAGGTGGTCCTAGAATGTCTGTTCCTGTCACTCAAGTTCAACTTCAGCAGCCTGTTCTCAGGGTAGAAGAGTTAAAGTATCCTTGACTCATAAAGAAGAGCTGCAACCACTGTCTTTACCTTGTTTAACACCTGAGGAGCCACGGCGAGGTCAAATGGAATTGAAATTGTTCTGACCCCACCATGGTCGAAGGAATTGTTTATGGGACTGTAGGACTGGTATATGAATGTATGTGTCTTGCAACTCCGAGGACTGGATCCAGGGCAAAAAGAACCTCAGTCAGGATCAACATCTTGAACTTGTTCTTCTGAAGGAAGGTGTTCAGAAGTCAAAGGTCTAAAATTGACAACAGTACTCTGTCCTCTTTGGGCACCACAAAATAGCAAGAGTAACATCCTCTGCCTTTCTCTGGGGTCTTGTCTATGGTCTCTTTGGCCATCAGAGTCTGAACTTTCTTTGCCAGAATGTAGGCATGATCTGTCAAAGTCTGAACAGAATCAGGTGTAAAATTTGGAGGGAGGATGAAAAGGGAAGGGAATAACCACACTAAATTATCTGCAGCACAAACTATTCTGATGTTTTATCATGCCACCTAAAACAAAAAAATCCTATCAGCTACATAGGAGGGGAAATCTATGTGGCTTGGCTGCAGGAGCAGTGGGTGAGGAGGAGGAAGAGGACTTGGGTTCATGGTGGTGCCCATGGTCTGTACTGTCACCACACCCTCTTCAGCCACGACAAACGGGTTATAATGGCTGCCAAATGGGTTGAGTGGGTGGCTTTTGGCAACAGGGAAGACCCCGAGGGTGTACTCTGAATTTCCAGGATTGCTGATGGAATTGATGGTCACTGTTAGAAATGGGGGTCTCTAGTTGGCAAGGGCTTTCGCCTTTTTCCAAATAGGGACCCTTCTTCCTAGTCAGGGTAAGGGAGTTACACTCCTAAAATAACCCCTGCTCACCCCCTTGGTAGCTTGGCACGAGCAGTCAGGCGTATCTTAGAGGCAGTGTGTAAAGCATTTGCACATAACCAACAGTAATACAGTGTAAGCATTACAAACAGACACCACACCAGTTTAGAAAAATATCCAATATTTATATATACTTAAGACAAGACCAAAACGATAAAAATCCACAATACAGTACCTAAAAATCTTCGGTTATCAAAGTATCCTTCAAAAACAGTTCCTGGATGTCGATAGCTCCGTCTGGGGCTATCACGACGTCGTGAACAAACAAACCCAAACAATTCTGGCGGACCGCGGCATCGCGGGTCAGCTACGGTGTTGGGAAGACCCGCAAACAGTACCTTTCAGAAATGCAGGTCGTCGATGACCTCTTCTTGTCACACGCGTTGCAGGTCAATCTCTTCTCTGATGGAGTCAGGAGCGCAGGCGTCGGCTGGCGTCGGGTGCTGCGGTGCAAAGTGCAGCGGTGCAGCGTGCAGTGCCCTCAGGTCGTGGTGCGAGCAGCGGCTCGGTGGCAGCGTCAGATGGCATCGTCGGTGAGACCACGGTCGCGGTGTGAGATGAAGGCGGTGCTCGCCACAGTGTTGGCAGGTCACTGTGCAGCAGCGGCTTCGTCGTTCCTGAAGCGCTGTCGTCGGCTGACGAACTGGAGTCGATGGCACCGGCGTCGGTAGGCCAAGTCTGCGGTGCGGGATGAGGGCGATGCGTCGTGTAACTTTACGAGCAGTGCCTTCGAACCACGGTGCAAGCAGCGGTGTCGAGTCCGGCGTGGAGCGACATCGTCGGGGATACCAAGGCATCGCCGGGAAGCGAGGCAGTGCGGATAGCGGTGCCCACAGGAAGCGGTGCGAGCAGCAGATCGGTGGTGGCATCAGCAGGCGGCGTTGGTGAGACAAGGGTCGCGGTGCGGTGTTGCGGCAGTGCCCTCTGCGGTGCCTTCAGGACACGGAGTCAGCAGCAGCATTGTAGACGGCATTGAGCTTGAAGTCTTTGCTGTTCCTGAGACTTCGTGAACAGGGGGCAAGGTCTACCTCAAGCCCTTGGAGAAACTCACAAAAGTAGATTGCAGAAAGCTCAGTCCAGCACTTTCACTGCCCAAGACAGAAGCAGCCACTGCAGGTCAACACAGAAAATCACACAGCAAAGTGGTAGTTCCTCCTTACAGCTTCTCCAGCTCTTCTTCTTGGCAGTCTTCTTGATCCAAAAGAGTTCTAAAATCTTGGGGTCTGCGTCCCAATATTTATACTAGCAAATCCTTTCTCCTCTGCAGGCAGAGGGTCCTGTACCTAGTTCAAACCAGTTTGGGGTGCATTCTGCCAGTGTGCACCTTCTTCCTTTGTTAGTGTAGGCCAGGGTCATCAGACGCACCACAGGAGGTGGAGCCAGCATTGTGGAAGGCAGGCAGAGCCCTATTCAGACCCAGGTGCTACTCCTCCCACCCATCTATGTACAGATAGGTCTATTCAGCCCTGTGCTGACTCACCCTGTCTCCTGGAGTCTCCCCCAGCCCCTGTCACTCACAAACCAGACAGACAATACACAACCTAGCAGAGGCAGGCTGGATAGTTAGGTAAGAAAATACCTACTTTCTAAAAGTGGTATTTTCAAACACAGAATGTTAAAACCAACTTCACTAAAAGAAGTATTTTATCATTCTGAGTTCAGGCATACTAAACTCGAGTTTCTACCAAGTTCCCTGGGTCAGTTAGGATTATAGGATGTTATAATCAAACTGCACCTTCTGGCCTATGGAGAACAGGTAGCCTTGCAATAGTGAAAAACGAAGTAGGCTGTAATTCACTATCAGGACATGCCACACACACCAGGGCATGTCCTACCTTTCACATACAATGCACCCAGCCCACAGGGTTCCTTGGGCCTACCTTAGGGGTGACTAACATGTAGAAAAGGGAAGGTTTAGGGACTGGCAAGTGCGTGCACTTGCCAAGTCGAAATGGCAGCCCCAGGCTGCGCACAGGCTCTGCAATGGCAGGCCAGAGTTACACTTTACGGGCTGTTTGCGTGGGTGGCTCAATCCAGTGCTGTAGCCCACCAACAGCATTTGATTTATAGGCCCTGGCACTCGCAGTGCACTTTACTAGGGACTGACACATAAATCAAATAGGCCAATCATGGAAACACCAATCCATAACACATTTTACCACAGGAGCACTTGCACTTTACCACTGATCAGCAGTAAGAAAAGTGCCCAGAATCATTACACCAGCAAAACAAACATTGAAAATGCAATAGGTCTCGCCTTTGGTTAAGTTAAAGCCATTTGCTTTGCTAATGGTATTGTATAGGAAAGCGAATGGCTTTAACTTAATGAAAGGCGAGACCTATTGCAGAGAGGTTCCCAGGGGAGGACACATCTGGATCCGTCTCAGACACAGCGTGTGTTTACAGACTCTGAGAGAGCGCACGCACTCTGTACCCAGACTCCCACATAAACAGCAACATGAAGCTTAAAAAAACACTGAAAGCGTCTTCAAATATACCCATATGTCTTCAATTCCAATAACGACCCACACTTGACTTGGCACACAGCCAAGTGTTGTGCTTACACAAACAGGGTACTGTTATTTTGGTGTTTTTTAGTGTGAGTGTGCAGAGCCCACTTCCCCGTTAGTGTAGTGCACACACGCCAGTCGTGATTTCATTCATCCAAAGTAGCACCGTGCTGCCCTCCACTGAACATGGCATCTCGCAGGCACTTTCCATCAAAAGGGGGGTGGGGGGAGATTGCTCAACCAATGTGTACAATTCCGTACAGAGTCTGCACAATAACGGAAATGTTTCTCCACAATAGTAAGTATCTTTGCTCGATAGACCCTTCCAACATTGTCACTGTGTCATTTACAATGCAATAGGTCTCGCAATGACATTATTTTGAGCTATTGACATTGTAAATGACATGGTTTTTTGGTTTTGTTTTTCTTATGTAAAACATAAATAAAATGCATTGTGATTTAAAATGGCAATAGCTAAAATGTTGTAAAAAAATAAAGACAAGCTGGAGTCCATTGCCGAATACTATGACTGCCTGTCTTATTACCACCTCGTGTATTTTATTCTACCACCCTGCACTTCCGGTCTCTTTAACAAATTAAGCAGTGGGTAAACCTAAATAAGATCCCTAACTTTAATCATTTCACAGAGCTCTACATTTTCTATGCTTTGCTACAGGAACATGTGGGGGGAATGTATTCCCTGTGGTTTATTATTTGTGAATTTCGGTGGAGTACGTGCTGTGTGATTTAACTTGGATGTTTCAATGAATACCCGCTCTTAGATGACCCCAGCAGCCTCACATTTCATGATTCACTAAGTACTACAAACTTCGTATGCTCCTGCGTTTGTCCACACTTCGCAGACCCTTCCTGTCCACGTCACGCGCTCCAGTCATTAGCGTGGCATCATTTGAACTGCCTGTCGATACACGGTCTTTACCCAAGAATTCAGGGTCTTAGACTAGAGGCACAGTTCAGAGACAGATGCTATAAAGTGAGAGAGTGCAGAACACAAATAGCGCCAAACTCTGGGTGCGCAGGGGGTGCTTCTCGGCAGGCAGGTCCATTTAAAGAGCTGTGTGGCTCGGTGCACAATGGTGGCCGGAGAAACCTGCAGACGGGAGCTGTGTGTACGCCCCTGCTGGCAGGCAGAGCACGCATACACACACAGACACACACAACGGTGCAGCCCTGCTAGCACAGCAGCGTGCTCGTGCAGTGGGCGGTGTTGTGCTTGGACTGTCTTTACAAACACAAGGGCAGATGAATTTTTTTTTTAAAGTACTGACTGTCTCATCGACACTGCATCCTGGCGGCCACGGGCCGTGCCGGTGCCTCCGCAGGGGTCGCATCCGCACGGGACTGCACACTGCTGCATGCAGCCACTGCCTCTCTCTCCCGCAGCGCCGGCGATGCGACCTGATGCGCGGCGTCCATCCCATGCTGAGAGTCCCTCGATGCTTGCTGCCCCTCCGGCCCAGGTCCAACCACCCCGCCAACACCAATTTTAATGCGCAGGCTCCGCTCCCTGAATTCACAACCGGCTAAGAGGACATGTTGCACTTAGAAAGCTCGAAGCTTTCTCGCAGTTGCGGAATGAATACCGTGGCAGTGAAATGCGAGAGGCAAACTCTATTGCTGCCCCGTGGGCTCACGGCGACTGAGTCCGGACTTCTCTCATTGACACTGCAGTCCAAGAAAATGCCTCGCAGAGCATGTCTCAACCTAAAAAAACAAGCACTTGAAAAAAAAGTTTAAATAAACGGAACGCGGTGACCCTAAATCGGGCGCCGCGCTCCAAAATAAAGTAAACCAGCACTGGAAAAAAATATCAAGGCACATTAAATATGCGCGGCCGAGCTGGGCACGAGCCGATGCAAATAAAAACAAGCGCAGCCAAAGACGACGGCGCTGGCAATGTAAAGAAAAGAGTGCGTATTGTCTTTTAAAGGACAGTGTGTAAAGCCACTAATAAAAGATCAAATCCCGGTGGGCGGGGCCAAAAGCGGACAGGGTGGCAACCCTCAGTGTAATGATTGCGTCTGGTGCAATCATTACACTGTGTTTTGCATCATCCATGACACAAAACGACGAGCACCAATCAAAATTGGAGACGGAGCAGCGACACGACTTCTGGATTCGTATTGATTCCAAGAAGCTCTCGTATAACGAGAGCAGCGCATGCGCTGCTTTCGCCAGGCCAAGACCTGAACAGAGTCAAAACGGGGCAGTCAGAAAGCAAAAACTCTGGGGAAACACGCCAAAAGATGCCAAGTCTAACAGTCACCCACCTAAAGGTTGATGAAAGAGAAAGGAAAAGGCTACAAAACAATTTTCTAAGGTATTCCTTATGGGATAGGAGTGCCCTTACCCACTATTTGTGGCATGCTTCATCATTGGGCTGCTTCAACACTCCCAGTGTTGGCCTTAACAGGGGTGGCGCAAAATACTTTTTGGGTTTTTTAATAATTTATAGTGGGATCAAAGATTTTATAGCTATATGATTAAATCTGGCTTAGGAAAACACCATCAATTCTGATCCTTTCTCAAGTGTTCTTCAGACAGGATTAATAAATGCCTTAATAGATGGTCACTAGGCTTAATCACCCTCTCATCTCTCCATTTCCAGTCAACATGTGTTGGCCAATCATCATACGCCACTCGGGGTCGATGGCAATTCATCAAGGCTTATTGATCCCTAAGCCTTAGTCCCTGTCATTGTCAGTTAGTCGGCCGTTTATACAAAAAAGCAGAGTGTTAATTCATACACCATGGAAGAACCTCATTCCCAGAATGAATATATTGACAAAATGAGTTTTTCTCCAGTCGTCTAGTTAGTAAGCCCTAACCCAAGGTGGAAGCAGAAGATGTAATTGATGGGGCAAAAAAGCTCGCCCAAAAACCAGGCCGCAGCAATGCTGTCCTTAAATCACTCCAACGTAAAGCAAACTTTTTTCACCAATAAGTCTGAAAATGTAAAACCACACATTCATTAGGCATTTAGAAAAACCTGTGGTGCACATCAAAGCATGATCACTAATACCGACAGTGCTGTCCACTGAACAACCAACAAAATCATATTGTTTTCAGGCTGGCCCTCATAAACATATCTAGCAGCATTCTGTCCATTTTGGATTCTCTGAATGAAAGTGTTCCTGAATTTGTAAGGGATGATTGGTAAGATCTCACTGGACATATTCCACAAGTCATGCCTGTAGCATCAAAGAAGGCAGATGGTGTTCAGGGACACCAGTGCCAAACTGGTAGAGGAAAAGACTCTTTTCTCAAATGCATCAATGCAATTCAAATCTATGTTCAGAAGTGTAGTATGTAACACATGGGGATTTACCTTGTTGGAGTAAGCATGAACCATCAAGCTCTAAGGAACTGGTTGCTGGGTGAGAAAGACTGAGTCCCGTAGGGTAGGTCTATGTAGTCGAGCCCCTGTACAACTTACATGGTTTAGACCAGGTGTTGGAAATGGCCTTTTTTGCAGGGTTATCCCCAAACTTTTTGCTTCTTCCTCCTATTTTTTCCTGACCTGCTGTTGGCTTTAGGGCTCTGGGCACTTTACCACTGCTAATCAGTGCTAAAGTGCATATGCTCTCTGTGTAAATTGTTATAATGATTGGTTATCCATGATTGGCATATTTGATTTACCAGTAGATCCCTAGTAAAGTGCACTGAGTGTGCCAGGGCTGGTAAATCAAATGCTACTAGGGGGCCTGCTGCACTGATTGTCCCACCCATATGAGTAGCCCTGGAAAGATGTCTCAGGCCTGCCACCGCGGTGCCTGTGCACAGTTTGTTAACTGCCATGTCGACTTGGTAAGTGCACCCACTTGCCAGGCCCTAACCTTCCCTTTTCTTACATATAGGGCACCCATATTGTAGGTCCAATGTACCCCCCGGGGCAGGGAGCAGTGTATGTGAAAGGTAGGGCATGTACTGGTGTGTGTAACATGTCCTGATAGTGAAATACTGCCAATTTTGTTTTTCACTATTGAAAGGGTATCTTGCCCCATAGGACTAAAATGGGGAATGCTTTGTAACATTTTACAAGCAATTCTTCCCATAGAGATGAGATAGAAAAATGGAGTTTGATATCCCTGAACTCAGGATTTAATGACACATCTTTTAGTAAAGATGGTTTTCAAATTATGTGTTTGACAAATGGCATTTTCAGAAAGTGGCTATTTTCTTGTTCAACGATCCTGTGTGCCTTTGCCTGTTTGTGGATTGACTGTCTGGTTTTGGAGTGTCAGTGTCTGGGGAGGTGCAGTGGCTCAAGAGAGTCTGAGGAGTCAGGGTTGGGCTGAATAGGCCTGATCTGCATTTGGAGTGGTGGGAGGAGTAGCACCTGCACCTGAATAGGTCTGTGTCTGCCTTCCACAATGATGGCTCCGCCCCCCTGTGGTGTGTCTGGAGCCAGGGCTCACATTGACAATGGAGGTTGTTGTGCACTTGCAAAGTGCCCCCCAGAACTGGTTTGAACTGGACCCAGAGCCTCCTGCACAAAGAGAACAAAGACATTTTGGGGTATAAGTATTAGACCTAAAACCCCAGAACGTTGGACTACTTCTGGAATCAAGAGGAAACTTTGCTGAGGAGAAGAGCTGGAGAAACTGAGGAGAAGAACTGAGCTTGCTGTGTGTCTGGGGTTGGCCTGCAGTTGCTGTTTCTGACAAAGAAAGAAGGACTTTGTTGTGTGCTGTGTCCCCTGCTTGAGGAAAGACTCCAAGGGCTTGAGTAGAGCTTGCCTCCAGTTTTGAAGTCTCAGGAACACAAAGACTTCACCCCCAGCTCCCCTCAACTTCCCTGCTGGGAGTTCTGACCTGCCAGGAGTGCCTGTGACTGTGTGGGGCCTCTGGAGGTTGTTTCTGCTGCTGGGAGCTGGAAAGCAACGCAACAAACAAGGAAGTCGAGGCATCGCTCTTCTGGCGACTGTTTTCCAATGCAACACCGTGGTGCGAGAAGAATCTCCCCGCACCGCCGCGCTGCTGCTGAAACCGACGCAGCACCTGTCGCTGCTGCAAGAATCGACGCATCGAGGGAACGCAGCTGAAAAGGTCGACGCAGCTCCGGATTTACACGCATTGTCCCTGTGCTGCAAGTGTCCCCCGATGCATTACCCGTGGATCGGAGTTGTCTCAGAACCGACCCATTACTTCCCCCTCCAGATCGGACCCAATGCATCGCTCCCCTGTGTACAGCAGAACTGTCGCATCGCATCCACGAAGGTCTCAGAAAAGATGCATCTTTTTGTTTTTCAACGCTTCTCATAGCTGCGGCTGTTTGGCTCGGTGAACTTTGTCGCAACAACAGGTACTTTGCAAGAAATCTTGCATCAATAGTTTTCTATGGACTCAGTTGCTAACACCTTTTGAAAGTCATTTTTCTTAATACTTGTATGTTGGATTTTTGTCGCTTTGGTCTTGTTAAGTTTAGATAAAGATACTTTATTTTCTCTACCAGTGTGGTGTCCATTTGCTGTGTTAACACTGTGTTACTGTGAGTGTTGGTACAAATACTTTACACATTGCCTTTGGGGAAAGCCTGTCTGCTCGTACCAAGCAACCAAGGGGGTGAGCAGGGGTTATCTAAAGTGTGTATCCCCCTTACCCTTAGGCCTGAGATAAAATATCCAGTGATCTTGAAAAATAGAGTCCTGAATGATCTGCCAGACCCTCAAAAACAGACTAACCAGAAAAAGCCATTCATGAAGGACTTAACCCGCTTAGTACCATCAGCGGTGTCTATCCTCCATGGAACCAATAGCGGCCCAAAAATAAATGTTACCAGCGACAGCCTAATCAAAATAACAACATGTTTGGAAGGGGGTACTCGCTCCTGCTCGATTAGGGAGAACACCAGCAAGGACTGGTGTTGGCTTTCACAGGCCCTGAATCCTAGCCCCTAACACCAGGTTCCCCGCAAGTAAGGAGACCTCACCATCTAAGGTTCGGCATCCATTGAAAAATGATTTAGCCAAATATAGAGACCCTTTGGATAAAACCCGAAGATTAAACATAATGACCTGGAATGTTGCAGGGATCTCAAAGCTCTTGCAGAGCCCACTGGCACTAACATTCTTCGAAGGTGCCGACCTAATTTGCACTCAGGAAACATGGGCATTAAAACCTACAACAATAAGAGGCTATGCGGAATACTGCAAGCCAGCTACCAAAGGCAACATTTTCGGAAGACCCTCAGGTGGGATTTCCATATATATTAAGCACTCGCTGAAAATACACTTCACAGAAATAAAAACTTCATCAAATATGTTTCTGGCGGGCACCCTGAAAGGCCTTTCTACGGGTGATGGCCCTTTAACAATCCTTCTAATCAATGTTTACTATAATTCCCATGGGCCGGGTGCCAAGGACAAGCTCATTCAGCTGATAAACCAGATAGAAACTTTACTATTACAGTTTGCATCTATGGAATCCATCATCCTGGGGGATTTCAATACGCACAATATAGGGGATATTGTATCACAAAATCATCGCTCCGGGCCCACAGGGATTTTTAATGCCCTAATGCAAACATACAATCTGACAACAGCACAATCTCTGTCTTTAAGGAACAAACCAGGGACATTATTTGCTCCTACATATAACAATCAAACTACAATAGATTATATTTTAATAAGCAAGAGAATACAAAAACTCATGATAAGCTATACAGTGCATCCATGAAGCGAAAGCGATCACGCTGCCTTACTGATTCAGTTAAACCTCATAGCAGACACACGCCATCCTCTATGATGCATTGGCGCACCCAACAAAGAAGAACAGTACAAACTATTAAGAAGAATCAAATGGGGGCCAATGCCAATTAACAAGTTCGACCGCTGGAAAAAAACGTGGGCAGGTTGGCAATCTGGCGCAAATAACAGGGGCATTATAGACGAATGGGATCATTTCGCCAATAAATTAGCTTCGGGGGAACACAACACGTAGAACCCCTCTAGATTCATCATATACTCTTGGATTTGTCCCAGCAATTAAGGAAAGCGCCAAACAATTAAACGCCAAACGCAGGGCTCATCGGAAAACCGGATCAGCCCTCGCTAAAAGGCAACTTAAAGAAGCCGCAAAAAGTCATTCGAAGCAGGTCTGGGCCGCAAAACGCGAATGTATAGAGGCGAAATGGCTGAACATCTTCGAGCTGCTGAGACCATGCAAATCCCAAGAGTTCTGGCGATATTTAAATAACTTAACCCAAGGGACCACTAATAAAGTGAATTCACTCGACGCAGGCACCTGGGTAGCCCACGTGAAAACTCTGTATACGGATGACCAAAGTACAATTTCTCTAAATAAATCCTCTACTGCAAGGGATGGAAGAGTACAGCTGTACCCAAAACGCGAGATGACCCAGTTCCCCCAGGTAAAACCTTAGTTTGCACAACTTTAAAAAAGATTCGACACAATGGGGCACCGGGTCCCAATGGCCTGTGTGGCTCCCTTTTTAGGGCAGATACAGACTTTTGGACGGAAAATCTAACCCAGCTATTTGCTGAATGCAGGTTCTTGGAGGACGTTCCTGACTCCTGGAGAGGATCGCTACTGCATCCTATATTTAAGAAAGGGTCAAAATCTGATCCTAAAAACTATCGTATGATTGCCTTGTTGGACATCGAGGGCAAGGCCTACGCAAGTACACTTCTGGCGGAATTAGCAGCCTGGGCTAGCACCGAAGGCCTCCTTTCCTTCTTTCAAACTGGGTTCAAACCTGGAGCCTCGACTGTGGACAATATAATCGCCCTGTCATATCTAGCCCAAAAAGCAGTGACTCATCAAAGCCTGCCACTTTTGCCTGCTTTATTGACTACTCAGCAGCCTTTGATGGAGTAGATCGTACCATTCTCTGGCAGAAGCTGGCTCGCTGGAACATCAACCCATCCTTATTACAAGCTATTAGATCGTTGTATTCACGAACTTGGGTTAGAATCAAACTCTCGAACGAGTTTGCTACAGAGAAAATTAACACGGACCATGGGATAAAGCAAGGCTGTGTCCTGGCCCCGATGCTTTTTAATTTATACACTGCAGACATGGGCCAAGCCTTGACCGGAGCTACATTAGCCACACCCAGGATCGGGTGTACCAAGATCCAACTGATGCAATATGCTGATGATCTGGTTCTCCTTGACCATACCAAAATTGGCCTACAAAAAGCACTCACGGCTCTTGTAACTTTCAATGCCAAAAACAAGCTGGTTACTAACCCCACAAAGTCAAAAATAGTGATTTTTGGGCATTATCCTAAATAAAACTTGGCAAAATGGAGGCTGGGTCTGCTGACTCTGGACTGCATACATAATTACTTGGGGGCTTGGTTCAGCGAAACGGGCCGCCCAGGTGTTCACCTTCATAAAATGCAGATGAAAGGGAAAAGTATTATCTATGCCCTCTGTAAATTATACGCCACCTTACATAGTCCTTCAACAACGGCTATTCAAAGAGTTCTGAGGGCAAAATTAATACCATCTCTTAGTTACGCACAACAGGCATTCCCAAGGAAATTTTCAAAAGATCTAGAAAAAATTCACTGTACAGCTTATAAAAAGCTATTTCACCTACCAGCCTGTACCAGGAATAACTTGGTTCGATTGGAATTTAACCTCAACCAACAAAAGCTAGAAGAGATGGCCTTTTTGAGTAAATATTTTTACCTAACAACGGCGGCACCTGAGAACACAATGAAAGCTGTCCTAATAAACATCTTCCTAGAATCTGG
Source organism: Triturus cristatus (assembly GCF_964204655.1). Classification (NCBI taxonomy): domain Eukaryota; kingdom Metazoa; phylum Chordata; class Amphibia; order Caudata; family Salamandridae; genus Triturus; species Triturus cristatus. The sequence continues at coordinate 138,036,240 of NC_140588.1, forward strand.
CAATCCCTGGTCTGACAGTCTCGCCTCCGCCAAAGATCTCCTGCAACTTGCAACAGAGAACTGGGACACCAGGATAGTTAAGTATGCTACTATTAAAAGCATAATAAAAAAACAAGTACGTTTACGTTCCCGCACTTTGGACATGGAGTCCTTGACAACAAGAAGATTTCACGAGTCCCAAAGCCTCCCACATACAGTGCATAATCTCAAACCTCATCTTACGCAGGCCGTGGGGAGACAAGCCCGACATAGTATTTTAGCAGCCAGGCTACATCCTCTCCCCCTTAAAGAACTATACTCCACCGGGTCAGTAAGACCAGTGATCACGGAGTGCCGGCTCTGCAAATACAAACGCGAGTCCTTGGCCCATATCTTGCTTTGTTGCCCGGCCCTGCGTCTAGCTCGCAGAATTTACCTTAGGCCCATTTTATTGCAATTGGGCACTCGTACAGTAAAGGAGGCAGTCCATCGACTTTATACGCTGGACACAGTGAAGCACATGGCTACCTTTGGCAAATTTGTACAAATTACCCGTACAAAATTGATGGACACTCCTCTCTAAGCAACCTGGCAGGCATTTGTACGGAGGCTGTACACTATTTTTTAATACTTGACTGGTTTTATTGAAGCATGAACAAGAAAAAATGTAATATTTGCTGTGCATATAGATTTATACTGTTTTAGATTTTGGATTTTAGACTTTTAGATTTTAATCTGAATGCTTTTCTCTTCTTTTCTATTGTAATGGTTTTGAGTAACCAAGCAAATAAAGATAATTCATTCATTCATACCCTGACTAGAAGCAAGGGTCCCTATTTGGACAAAGGTGCCTACCTCTGCCAACTAGACACCCCCATTTGTAACACCAGGATGCTATCAAGATTTCTGTTACAGCATAGTTAAAAAGCAGTGAAGGCTCTGAAAAGTCATATTCACACTACAAGATTTTCTTAGTCTCCGTGCCAGGTAATGGGGTATTCAAACCTTGTGCTCCGCTACCGCAAAAGTGGCATTCTCTTCAGTGTGCGACCCTGGTGGGGAATCCGGTTCTGTCTCAGGAGAGGTATCTAGTCCACTGTGCATCTAAGGAGAGGCCACCTTCTGTGTAATGAGCGGGGAGTAAATTGTTTGCCTCCTCCTCGTTATTCTCACCATGTGCAGCATTATGAAGTCTGTGAACAGCATCAGAATCTGACCCAAACAAGGCTTCTAGCCTATGATAACACTCGCACTGGGGAAGAAGCTGGGTTTTCATCTAAAATTGGAAGATATGCCTTGGTAAACTCATAATGAGACAGGCTGGCTTGGACGCAGGTATCAGGATCACACCTGGAGTAGATGCCACCAGAATCGGACCGGCATGGGTGCAGTCAGAAATGACGAGGCCTCCCGTGCAGGAGTGAAGATATGAACTAGAGCTGGTGGAGAATCAGACTGAGACCCGATGGGGTCATTTAGTGCCAGCGCAGACCCCACTGGTAGCAGTCCGACTGGAGCCCCAGCGGCTCTATGGGGCCCAAAACCACTCCTAAAATGCTGCATAATGGCCTCCTCAAGGCCTCTAAACTGTTGCGAGGTCGAAGATTGCCCGAGGAACTTGGGGTACCGGGAGCAGTTTCGGTATGCGTTCAGAGTCAGAAAATTAGAGTGTAGTTGGGTCCTTTGAGTGCAGACTGCACAATTTCTCCTAGGAGTGGGAGTGGAGTGACAGGACACTGATGAGTTCCTCTCATACTTCTGCATTTGTAGCGAGCCTTGTCTCTCGACTTACCAGAGGACCGCAACTTTGAGAGAGACCAGGACCTGGTGCAGGAGTAGGCCAGCAAATTGAAGCGCGTGTGGGTGGGCTACTTTGAACGCAACCTGGCCTGCTTTTCTGCTAAGTGACCTAGACACTACAGGCAGACATTGTGCGGATCTTTGACCAACATCTGCAGTCATGGCATGGTCTGAAATCTGTGGTCTTCAGGGAGACATTTTCCTAACACACTGCCTAGAAACAAGTTTTTAGGACTCAGTAAACACTGATGAAAAGTTAGGAGCAGAGCTTGGGATGTGCATAAAAGTGTGCGGAAACAAAGGAACTGCGCTCTGTATGTAGGGGTGGGGTATTGTTGCTTGCTGTGACAGTGCAAGGTAGCCATGCAATCAATGGTGGAACCAGTGCTTAATTTGAGCTGGTGTTTTCTGGTGCTCTGCACCAGGAATTGATTCTCAACACCGACACTTATGAAAGTCCACCACATAGTGGAGCTGTTTGCCTGTTTTTGAGCTGATCTAATAGTGTGCTTAATAATGCAGTACCATTAAAAATCAATAATATCAGCCAACCAGCCCATTCTTGAAGCTTTGTGTGGCCTGGAATAATCTGAATTCTCACACTTGTAGGAGTGTGATGGATAGTAGATGTGTTGTTACTGCGTTGGCAGTGCTGACGGGGTAAATTGATGGTGCAAGCTGATATAGCCTCATGAGGAGGGCCCTGGCGCTTACCATTTACAAACTAGGCACTGGGTGGAACATATTGCAGTGCAGGAGCAGTTGCTTTGAAATGCTCCAGATCCAGTCATGCACCACAGAAATTCAAACGGTGAGGAATCTACAATTCGAAGTATCCATAAGAAGTCACAATTCATGGTAAGTGACAAGGGGTTGTCAGACCTTTGCTGTTACATGAATCAGGATGTGGTGCATCATTTTACCATACCTCGCCTCATTGTTCTGCTTTTCTTCTCTTTTGTCCATCTTGTATGGGTTCATCAGCCTGATGATTGGCCGTTGAGGGCTCTTCCTTTGCCTTCGGATTCTGCAAAGCAACAACCGAATCTTACATCATTACTGTCCCGCATTCCAGTGCTCCTTCAGGTGTAACAGCCTCAGTTTCAGCCTCATACATACCAAGTATGCCCTGATAATGGACAGAGGACTACAGCCCCTGTCCTGGTTATAGCACATAAACTGGTGATGGCACCGAAACATGTTTTGAGATTGATAGTGTGAAAAGAGCTTTTTAGCTTTGTCACTGAGAGTGTGGTCTATAAGACCCTCTTGAAAAAAGGTCCACTAATATGTGAGTGCCCAGAACCTTTCGCTCACATCCATTTGAGTATTTCTAGTGCATAAGACATGTAGCATAAGTGCAGTAGCAGAACTCAGTACTAAAGCCGATGGGATCCAACTTGGATGCTCCTGGTTTGGCATTGCACAAGATGAAGGGTGAGGACAGCCTCCATAGCCAGTGGAAGTGTGTTGCCTGCATTCGTGCAGCTTCAGGATAGGGATTGAGACACTGAAGTGATGAGGATAGATACAGGACCACCTTTAGAAATTCCATGAAGACTTTTGTTAATAAGGGCCTGCTGATTAGTTCCTCTTGAGTCCTGCCATTTGGCTGGTGGTAGGGGTGAGACTGCAGTTTCTGTTGTGTAAAGTGGAACATTTTGTAGGTCATCTTTTGACTATCCCTGATTGCTGCTCCAGACAAGCTAATGATAGCCAGGTGCAGTAACCTCAAAATTCACTGTGCCCATATAGTGGATTCTCCAGTTTGGAGACAGCTCCATTGCTACCTGCTGTGAGAAGCATTCCTCTACACAAAGGCTTTGTGTCAAGAGTAGCCTCAGAAGGAAACTTGAAAACCAGTTTGGAGGGTTGAGACAGTGGATCAGCATCCCCTGCCTAGAACGTGTGCAGAAAAGGGAGACAAAAATTAACCTAATTTTTTATAGTGTCAAGTCCTTCATGAACAAGGAAGTGACTACTTAGCAGAATATTTAAAGGACATCTGAGTGATAAGTTTGGTGTCTACCTGACAGCCTGTCTCCCAGAGGTACAGGAGCAATTTACTTTTTCTTCTGGAGGAGTTGAGGGACTGACTAGTGCCTAGAAACCTGCCTGCCTGCTGAGAAAAGCAAAGATACTGCCTGTCCCTGCAGGAGGAGAGACTGTCCAGGATTAGCAGCCCAGTGTGTCCCTAGACGGAAAAATACTTAGAGACAGCTGACTGTCCGAGAGCGATACCAGGACAGGCTCATGCTGAAGAGAGTCCCCTGGATTCTTAGAAGGGTCCTGGCAGGAACCACAAAAGCCCTAAGTGAACACAAAGCCCGGTTGGGGTTGCAACTACCTTAGTGAATGAGTTGGCCTGGTTGGGGCTGCAACTGACATGGTGACTGTTTCAGCTCAGTCAGGGCTGCAACTGCCACGGTGATTGTGTCAGCCCGGTTAGGCATTCTGGTCGGGGCTGCAACTGCCATGGAGACAGTACAGACCCAGTCACGTGTGCAACTGCCTTTGTAATCATATCAGCCAGTTGGGGCTGCAACTGCCATGATAATTGTGTCAGGATGGTCAAGTTTACAACTGCCTTTAAAGAAAATATCAGTCCAGTGGGGCTGCAACTGCTATGGTGAGCGTATCGGCCTAGTCGGAGCCTGTACCTGCTTCCGCGTATGTCAACAGTCCAGTCTGGCTAGATACATCTCACTGGCTGGATGGGCAACAGCAGCGAGGCCCACATCTGCGTGGAAGCACCAAGGCTACTGATGCAGTACTGGTACCAGGTTGCTGCATGAAATGGGATGCAGATCACGCCCGACCTTCTTGGTGGCTTCAGAGGACTGCCAACAACTTCCGCAGGCTTCTGGCTGTGGGAGGGAAACTAAGCTGCCAGATCCATGTTAGTCAAGCACTAGATCCATCTCACTGAGACTTTTAGAAAATTTAGAAAACCATGTGAAATGTAAGCAGGAACAACATGGTTACCTTAACGCGTTTACACTAACTGTTCAGAAATCAGTGAGTGCTTTTGCCTGAAAAGTTATGGACATGACTACAGGGCCCTGAATGGACCTATTTCAATGTCCATTACTTATATCCTTCCAAAACGTAAGCAGTATGGTAAAAAGACCACATCCCTGGACGCAGAGCCGCAGTACACATTTTGTTTTCCAATCCACATTTTGCAGTACCTCCAGGATTGGTGCACTAGTTGCAAGCCCAGGGAAAACAAAGGCAAGAAAACAAAAATAGCGCTTCACTCACAAACTCTGTAAAAGTGGCGCTAATGTGTTTGGGTGTGAAGAAAATCAATCTGGCCAGTTTGCTACCACTCTGTCTTACTTTATTTAGTTATTTTTCTTATTTTTAAGCTTTTATTCCAGATGCTGCACTTTGGAATTAAAATATCACATTTCCAGCAAAAATGATTTTCTTTTTTGGATCCATTTCACAGGGGAGCAAATAAAAGAAAGGAGAGGAAAGAGAGTGAGAACCCCATCTTGAAGTCACGGTTTTCAGTAAGAGAAGAACTGCTAGAAAGACAGAGAGGGAAGAATGAAAGCGGGGGGGGGGGGGGGGGCAGCTGAAGAGGCATAGCAGAAGTGGACACTGTATTTTTCTTCTCTGAGCAAGAAGGAAAAGACAGAGTCCTGTTACTTCTCTGCCGCCCCTCCTCGAACGCCAGGAACGCCGATCTTTATTTAAAGGCGATGGCGATTTCTTGCGTCCTGGGACGCATTTTCCACACAAAAAACAGTAGGGGAACGGAATCCTTGGAATTGAAGTAGTAGGGGCACGCCGTGCCCTGCCGATCCCGCCCACTTCGACCACTGCCTTTAGGAACACAGGCGCACCTTAGCTACTAACGTCACATGGTTTGTGAAGCCTAATGTCAGTGGGGATCACGCTGCAGCAGCTGCCATGTCAGCCCCGGTGATTCAGCACCGAGCGCTGCCTGCTCCCTGCCCTTCTCCTGCCTTCTGGCAGTCAGCAGGCGAAAATCCAGGGCATTAACAAGTCATGAGACCCGCGAACAAGCACGGGACCATGACAACTTCTTGTTCTGGAAAGGAGTTTTTAAATACTCGAAAATGGCTACTCTTTTACCATTCTTCAGATAGAATTTACTATGGGTGGTAACCCGGCGCGGGGAAGTCTCCTCCTTTCATTGATAACATCTCTACAAACATTACGCAGCATTGGTACAATTTTACTCGCGTTTCAAGCACGTGACAGGAATCGGATTGCTTCATTGTCGACGAGCACACACACACGTCCTAAGAGCAGATCCTAGATGAAAGAGCCTTATTTAACAAGACCTAGAGTTATAAACATGTTGTTCTGGAGATATGTTCTGATCGCTGAGAATATGTCAGCCCACAAGCCCTCGAAATTGTAACAAATCAGATGCTCCGCTGGGCAGCACACCCCTAGACGTCATCACACCCCGGATGTTTGCTCTCCCCGGCCAAGGGCAGGGCATTGTGCTCCCTGGAAACAGTTTCTTTGGCGGATATTTTTCTGCACAGTGCCAAAAATGAGCAAATAGGCAAGCGACGGCACGTACATAATCTGCTTTTTTCTTTTTGTTGTATTTTTGTGTAGGAAAAATAAATAGATAGTGACTTTTAATCAACATATGTTTCCAGAAAAAACATCACCGTAATACAAAGCTTTTAGATAGATGCTAGCTCAAAGAACAAAGCATGTACTCTAAACGATTTGACTTCCGTGGACCCCCACTAGATCACTATTATAAGCCAGGGGCTGCAGGCTAACCAATTTCGCCAAATGGACCGTCAAAACAATGCACACAAATACCAAAACAAGTATAAATCAATAAACAAACTATGAAGTAGTATATTTGATTCACAAAAAATACGAAAATGTACATTTTAATGGGAAGAATGGAGCTATGCAAAATTTGGATTGATTTTTAAAAGACAACGCAGTGTGCTATATTATGGCATACCATTTTCTCCTTTTTTTCCCCTAGTGCATGATTTATTTTTGTTGGCATATACCATTGCTTTAATTGATACCACCAATCACTCACACTATTCTATTTGCTGTACTTGGCTGCTTTCACATATCAAGTCACGTATAGCAGCTTAGTTTTTAGCCTGTAGTTTCAAATTCCTTTACATTTACAAAGTGTTTTAAAATGTTCAATATTATATTTTGTTTTTTTATGTACGCTTTTCTTAAGCTGCAGCTAGAGAGAAATCTCAGAAGCTGACAGGTTCAACGCCTTCAACATGACCAATCAAACATCACCAACATCCTCCACAAGGACACAAACAAGCCAGCTGGTACACAGGCGACGTCCGAGAATCCAAACGTCACTACAAACAGCTGGAAATTAAATGAAGAACCAACCACAACACCCCGCCAGAATCATATACACAGCCGCACTGAGATGTTACCACCACCAACTATAAACACCAAAAAAGAAGCACTAGCGAAACACATCACAGAAAGCACCACAACTGCAAGGAAATATTCTCCATTGTCAAAAAATTCATGACCCCCGAAGCTGAAGTCAACAACATCACCCTCTCAAGGAACTCTGCAACTACTTATCAAACTTCCTCCACAGAAAAATAGCAAACATCTACAGTCACTTTGAAAAACCAGGCCACAAAGACCTCACCTCCAAACTGCCCACCACCAACCAAGACAGACACTTGGCTAAATAGAAAAACCTTACCAGAGAAGCCAGCAGCGAGCACACAGACAGTTCACTCTGATGCCCCAACAGATCCTTTTGCCCACTACATCTACAACATGGGAGAATCTTAACTCAGCAACACCCACACCCACACCCACATCATCAACACCTCCATCAGATCTGCCAGTATCCAGGAAGACAGGAAATATGCTGCCCTCCTCAAAAAACCATTGGTTGACCCAAACAAGCTGTGCAACTGCTGCCCCATCTCACTGATCACCTACCCAGCCAAAGTGACAGAGAAAGACATTAACAAACAGCTAACCAGCTACCTCAAAACGCACCAACTTCTGGTCCACCCCAAGTCAGGATTCAGAACCAACCAAAGCACCGAAACTGCACTCATCGCCCCCACAGACGACATACGACCCAAACTGGATCAAGGAGAGACTGCAGCCCTCATCCTGCTCAACCTCTCCACAGCCTTTGTCACAGTCTCTCACCACACACTCATCAAAAGACTCCACAACATCGGCATCTAAGATCTGGCCCTCAACTGGATAGGCTCCTGCCTCTCAGGAAGAACACAGAGTGGCAGACTACCACCCTATACATTGGACTTCAAGAGCCAGATCTAAGGATCCCTCAGGGCTCATCCCTTTGTATCACCCTGTTCAACATCTACATGGCGTCGCTCACTAACATCATCAGATCCCAAGACATAACCATCATATCCTACACCAACGACACATTACCCATCCTATCTCTGACCGACAAGTCAACCATCTCCAGATGCAACTTCACCACCTGCTTGATCACGGTAGCAGTATGGATGAGAACCAACTGCCTGAAGCTCAACTCCAACAAGACGGAAGTATGAGACTTCAGAAACAAGAACTCACCCTGGGACCCTACCTGGCAGCCGACAGACGTACGACACACACCAAAACCCACTGACCAAGCCGGAAACCTGGGAATCAGCCTGAATGATAAACTCAATATGACAGTGCAAGTAAACAGAGTTAGCTCCTCCTTCTTCCACATCCTGCGCATGCTATGCAAGATCTTCAAATGGCTGCCCCAGAACACCAGACGTAACCTCACTCAAGTATTGATCACAAGCAGACTTCACTACGGCAATGCACTCTATGCCATGATCTACAAACAGCTCCTACCCAGACTCAAGACCAGACAGAATGCTGCAGCAAGACTCATCCTTAGCCTCTCTCCTAGCACCCACATCTCTCAACGCTTCAGAGAACTCCACTGGTTCCCCATACACAAGCACAGCCAATTGAAACTCCTCATGCATGCATAGAAAGCTTTGCACAACATCGGATCAGCATACTTGAACAACCGCATACACTTTCACCACCTACACTCAGCCTCACTCTCACTCACTCATGCACACACCCAGCAACCACAAAAGCTAATTTTCCTATATTTCACCCAAAATCTGGCATGACCTCCCTCAACACATCAGAGCCTCCTCCTCACTTTTCGAATTCCGCAAGAAGCTGAAGACCTGGTACATTTACTAACACTGCAGGCCAGAGTCTACGCACCATGTTTAAGCGCCTGGACACCCTCACAGGTGATTAGCTCACTGCACTTAACATAACATAACATAAGATGCTAATATAATTTGATTTTCTCAACAGTCTCAGAGTCCTTGAGTAGACACCGTGGCCATCTAAGTATCAGTGCAGGCCAGGTTAAGAACCATTGCTGTAAACTAAATACATCTTTTTGGTCTCACATACAGCTTTAGCTGTCTCACAAGAACTCATGTCGTCATTCACCAAACATGCACATACATAAAGAGATAGAAAGTGACGTTTGGACAGTCACTTCTAGCCATTGCCTACCGTTACTAAGCAAGCTGAGGCAAATGACTAACAGGGCAGTTCATCATCATCAGCCGAGAGCATTTCACAAATATAAACACTCTAAAAAAACAATTCACACACACTGGCTTTAATATTTTATCAGCCGTGGTCGGTAGTGGGAGTAACTGTAGGGCGGTGACGTGGGGAGGGGCAGGGTGGGGGGTAGTAAACTATGGATTACGGAGGTTTACAGGTAAGTTAACATATAAATTAATAAAACGAATTTCGTTGCGTGCACTGCATCGCATTTGGGGATGCAGTGCACGCAACGAATTTCGTTTTATTAATTTATATGTTAACTTACCTGTAAACCTCCTAATCCATAGTTTACTACCCCCCACCCTGCCACTCCCCCTCCCCACATCACCGCCCTACAGTTACTCCTACTACCGACCGCGGCTGTATTTTATATATTTTTATATTATTGTTTGTTTTTTAATGGCCCAGCCCCCATCACACTCCGGTGCTCCCCACGTTTTGTTTTCAACTCTTCTTTTTTTTCCCATGAGGCCCAGTTAGGTGAAAATTTCGGCTGCTCATTTCACTTTCAGTCTTTCTCAAGCACTGTATTTTTTAGTTTTTATTTTATCATTCTGGCATGGCTATTGACCATGTCAGCATACTGATGTAAAAATGTCAAAATGGCCACTGGAGGGGGGTGTGGCCTAGCACTCCAACTTGGCAGACGCGCTCTAGGCAAACTCCAGCGGCCCAGTTTATATTCTCCATTATCCTGCCCGACTCCACCGACAATTCGCCGCTCAATAACGCCCAGTGGGCTGGGGAGTGCAGGGAGCTGCACGGCGGTGGCGCAAACCAAATGAGAAGCTCGTCAGGAGCTCGTGCGGTGCAAAACTGTTTGAGAAGCTCAGCAGGAGCCATGAGTGAGACTCGATTGCGGGGTCCTGCAGCCGGTGTGCAGCCTGCTACTGAGTCGGCATCTGGGTTGGGTCATGGCCATGGAGTGGACGCGGCCTGTGCTGCCCTGAACCCCAACTGTTGTCTCTGCCCCCCAAAACAGATAGAAGGGACAAGAGCGCTGGTGTCTGGTGTGGCGGCAGCCCGGGGTGTTTGGCCAGGTGGACTGCTCCCACGGCCCTGGGTACAAACGCAAAGGGTGCGGCCGGAAGGAGGTGATCGGGGCCCCAACCGGGTAGATCCGCATTGGAGATTGAGTGCTGCCACGGTGGCGGGCCTTAGTTGTTAGAGACCAGTGACACTGACTAAGAGGAGCCCACAACTCCTCAGGGCGGGGCTGCAGTGTGACTCGGTGAGGCCCACCGCGTAAACGGGTGAGCTGGCAGGGAAGCCCGTCGCTGGTGGTGAACAGGTGGCAGAAACTGATCTGTTCATCATGGATGGGATCTGACCCCTGCAGCCCGGTGAGTGTGATGACCACATGTGGGAAGTTTCAGTGCAAGGGCCTAATGGCAGTGGGCTGTGTAAGGCTCCGGGCTTGAGGTGTATGTGCCAGATCTGTTTGGGCACTGACCTGTCTCTGGTGTAAGACTGCATAGTCACGGCCGGGGATCGACTCATTAGGTACAGGAGAGTGCTGCAGGGGGATCCTTGGAATACAGCCGCAGTCCCCAGTGCGATCAGCGACTCGAAGTCAGCGTGCATGAATTACCTCTTTTTCACACGCCCAGTATGACCAGCGTGGAAAGGCTGCTGTGGCCCTCATGTTGTTGGGCCCTCTGCTTGTCCTGACTGCTCGTGCTACCCTTCGGGTGCCATAGACGGAGGGATCTGGTGGGTCCCCTGCCCTGGAGCCACTAGGAAGTGAACATTTAACACTGCAACGTTGACAGAGTCATATCATTACCAAGGATAAACCAGTCGGCTTGGAGGCCAGACAGAGAACCATAGACAAGTTCACCAGGGCTGGGGCAGCTGAACCTGGGAAGACCCCTGAGGTGATACCAGACAAGGCGGTGCTCTTGGTGGCTATTAATCAGTCAAGAGACATGCTAGACGCCAAGATTGGGGCGGTGGGCTTGGACGTGGCATTGCTACGCCAGGACCTATGGATGGCTGTAGAATGCATCACGGAACCTGAAACAAGGGTATCTATTGTTGAAGATGCAGTAACCTTGCTACAGGATCAAGTCACAACACTTACGTCGTGACTAAAGAATTAGCGGCCCGCGTCAAAGATTTTGAAGGGTGGGTCCGACTAAAAAACGTAAGGTTTGTAGGCTTTCCAGAGGGCTGTGAAGGACAGAATATGGGAAGGTTCCTAACCCAGTGGATCATCACACTTATGCCTTCAGACTCCCTCTCCTCTATCTTCATCATAGAGCGCGCTCATAGGGCCGTGATCAAGAAGCCTTCTCCAGGAGCCCGACAACGACCTGTCATCGCCAAAATGCATAATTTTCACGATAGAGACGCTATCCTGAAATTCGCCCGGAACCAAGACGAAGTCCTCTATTCGTCCAACCACATCATGATTTTTCCAGACTATACCAAAATGGTAAAGCAACAACGTCAGTCCTTCAATGCTGCTAAAAATGTCTCAGAGACCATAAGATCCAATACATGCTTCTCTTCCCTGCCCACATGGGTGTGGTGTAGAACTCTCAAACACTCTTCTTTGAAACCCCTGAACAAATATTTGCATGGGCAGATGACTCAGTCAATGCGAAGCCTCATACTCCACCACGCTTCGACTCAGATCTCCACTCGCAGCAGGCCAAGCCCAAGGAGAATTATAAACAACAAGAGAGAGAGGGTAAATCTACACTCTTAGTCCCCCAGAGTTAATGTAGTAACAACAAAAGAGTCTTATAAGAAAAAGAGAGTCACAAGACCGGTGATTCTCTGTATGATTGAACAAGGTGCCAGGAAGACAAAATCAGTCTGATGTAAAATAAAACCCTCACTCATCAACATAGTTGATGACATGCTTCATCATAGGGTTTAGCCAGGGGTGCCTTGTGCACCTCCGGTGTGCTTCAACGCTTGTGTTAGGGCGGAGCAACTACTTCAGACTAGAAAAGGTGAGGTGATAAGTGGGTGAAATATCCAAAAATGATTAAAAATCATGTATCATACACCAAAACATTTTAATAGTGACGAGACATGAATGTTTTAAAAAATAGTGAAGGATAATTATTCCTGACTTTAACTTGGTCAGACTTATCCTATAGGTGGGCTGAAACATGTCGACCATTTCATCAACTATGTTGATGAGTGAGGGTTTTATTTTACATCAGACTGATTCTGTCTTCCTGGCACCTTGTTCAATCATACAGAGAATCACCGGTCTTGTGACTCTCTTTTTCTTATCACACTCTTTTGTTGTTACTACAAGCCCAAGGAGAAACACTAACACAGTTCACGCTCGTCATGGAGATCCAAGCACCAGGATAATGAGCACTGAAGGTGCCCCATGTGACAGAGACTGGATCTTGGCTTGGCCAGGTGATGCGTCGCCGCCGCTGCGCCTATAAGGCCACCCCTATACTTTTGTCTAAGATTGGGGAACGGCACACAGTTGAGGCTGCATATGTGAATTGCTTTGGATAACAGTCCTCTACGGGCAAACGCTTACTGACAGGTATATGGGGATCCATTGGAGTGAGCCAGCTTCTGCCCCCTGTTGGGGTTGGGGTTGGTCTTATCCCACGGCAGATACTTCCAGTTTTGGGAGGTATTGGGAAGGGGCAGGGAGGGTTGTCTAAAAGTTTGACTACAGTTTGTGATGCACAGGCCCAACACATAGTCGCTCATGACTCCGCCAATGTTCATCTTGGCTAGGCATATCCTGAGTCCAGATGGCTGATACAGACCCCAATGTATTTACCAGACGATTCCATGTAATAACATGGAATGTACAAGGCATGTTAGACGAGGTTAAACTAGGGGCGGTACTCAGACAGGTCAGACTGATGTCCTCCTGTTGCAGGAGACACAATTTTTGGGATCTTGGGTTTGATGTCTGACTCGGTTTGGGTTCACTCAAGTATTCCACTCTGGGTTAGTTAGGGGTTCACAGGGTACCACCATACTCATTCATCACAGGGTTGCATTTCAACACCGAAAGACTTGGGTTTTTACAAACGGCAGGTATGTTTTTGTGGCAGGGATGGTACATTGGGAACCCCTGTTTGTGTATGCCCCTCTGCCACTCAACCAACCCCTCGTAATCCCATTATTGGCCTCTGGGGGGAATTAACAGCCGGCATTGCCATCATAGGTGGCGACTGGAATGACGTAATCCACCAGGGGAAAGATAGATGGCAGGCGGAGGGGTGCGGTATGGACACACGGCCATTGGTAGAGGCAGTGGGGTGGACGGATGCATGGCGGGCTTACCACCCTGCGGAAGCTGGATACACATATTACTTCACAGCACGGGGCTTCTTCTTTCGACTTGACTACCCGATGGTGCCTACTGGTTCCATACACAGGGAAGCAGATATAGACATATTACCTAGAGGACTGTCAGACCACTCCCCAGTGGCATTGTGGCTCCATATGGATCCGCACCATCCTCCGTTAAGATGGCGAATGTCACCCTGGCATCTCAGGAACCCATCTTATAGAGGACACATGTATCGTGCTATAGAGGAATACTTCTTTCTCAATCTTGAGTCCGATTCTCAAGAGTCTGCGTCTACCCAGATAGTGCTGTGGGATGCGATAAAACCAACCATTAGGGGCACAGACATAAGCTATTGTGCCGCCAAACATAGATGTAAAACTCAAAATCGGTTCCAACTGGAGGTGCCAATGTATGAGTTGGAGGAGCGAGGTCGGGGTGCCAGAGGTGCGGGGGCACACAGACAACTGGGTTTGATCCAACAACTGTATCAGCAGGCGCACATGGATGAAGCTAAATCTGCATGGCAGGCGTACCTAAGCCGCATACATCAATGGGGTGACAAATCCAGAAAAATGCTACATAGACTTTGCCAGACATCCCTAGCAACTACACCAGTTTCCATGATATGAAACGAACAGGGTGAGGTAGCTCAGAGTTTTGCAGATTATTATAGGGCCCTCTAACCAGCGAACAAGGAGGTGACAGTGGCTCAAATTGGAGAATTCATTACTGCTATACCTCCTTAGTCCCTTTCGGCATCGGCCAGAGCGCTCCTAAATGTGCCGCTTACCATTGAGGAACTGACTGCGGCCTTGATAGCGCTTCGTCCTTGGAAAGCCCTTGGACCCAAAGGATTCCTTTCCAAATTCATTGTGGCATTCATGCCACAGATTGGGCCTCATTTTCTAGCCGGGATCCAGACCGCGCTTAAGGAGGGACGTATGCCCTCGGACCGGTGGTATGCAGAGATTGTGGAGTTTCCCAAGCCAAGGCATCCGCTCGAGGCTCATTCCTCCTATCACCTGATCTCCCTTATATAAATATTGAAGTCAAACTTCTAGTGAAGGCCCTTGCAAATCGCCTAGTGGCACACATGCCAGACCTAGTCCATCCAGATCAGACTGGGTTTATGCCGCATCACGCCACCCACCATAACATATGCTGTGTCTATAATGCCATGGCTTTTGCGGATCGACTGGGTCGACCTACTGCGCTATTGTTAGGAGACATCAACAAAGCTTTTGATTCCAAAAGCTGGACCTACTTGTTCACCATTCTACGTCACCGCTATATAGGGCCTAGATTTCTATCATATATTCAGCTGCTATACACCGAATTGATGATCTCAGTGCCTGTGGCGGGGTGGCTTCTGCCCCATTACCCATAGGACGTGGAAGCAGACAGGGTTGCCAGCTGTCCCCTGTTACTCATGCTGGCGATACAGCCTTTAGCTACATGGGTTAGAGTAGACGCTCAGGTGAGTAGCTTGAAATGGTCTTCCAGTTTGTCAGATACAATAGCTTTATCTGCTGACGACATCTTGTATTTCATTACAGACCCTGCGGCCTGCGCAAATCTTTGGCGAGACCACACGGCTATACATGAACATAGGCAAGTTTACATTACTGCCTCTTAGGAGATTACGACTGGATATGACCTGGGCATTGGGGCTTTCAATGGCTATAGAAGGGATCAAATATCTGGGGTGTTTTGGTGCCTGATCCGAATCATCATGGAATCATCAATTGCCCCAATGCTCGAGCAGGTTAAGTCGGAGGTCAGGTCTTGGTCGCAGCTACCGCTATCCCTTTATGGTAGTTCAACAATTTTTAAGCTGGTCTCCCTTCCACGCCTTCTGTATCAGATACAAAATTATCCTTAACCTATCCCTCTGGCATGGTTCAAAAAGATGAATGCACTTCTAGGCCAGTTCATGTGGGGAGAAGGAGCTTCCTGGGTGGCCCTTAAAATATGCTTTCAGTCAACGTACTGAGGTGGCATCGGGCTGCAGACGTTCAATCTTAGTATGCTGCATCCCAGCTACAGGTACTTAGTGACTGGTGGTACAACTCACACAGCGAACCTGCCTATGCAGGTGGAGCAATGGGTGATGGGTGAGAAATCCCTACCTGACATATTATATACCACTTCTAATATTGACACCCTTCCCCCCGCACTCAAATTGTGGTATAGGTATTGCGACAAACCCTTCAGAAAATGGGATGGTAGAAACGCTTGGCAAAGGAGACACCACTCTGGCGGGGTGACTTTCTCCCGCAGATGGCAGGACTGAAGGGTTTTAGGGAATGGGACCACATAGGGATCTTTACACTGGAGGATCTCCAGTCTGAATACGGGTTGCATAGGAGTCAATTTTATAAATACTTACAATTTCGTCATGCGGTGTCCCCATCCCTTCACTCCCTCACCAGTTTCCCTGATTTCAACCTGTTAGAGGGCACACTCCTAATGGGTGACTTAGAACACCACAAAACCTCCCAGATCTACCAAACTCTGGTTACCAATAGCTCCACTGCATTATCCACCCTCCGGACGGCATGGCAGGCAGATGTAGGGGATATTGAAAATGAGGACTGGGCAGAAGCCCTTGAGTCTCCATGTAGTGTGGCAATCTCCTCCAGATTGAGACTAATTCAATTCATATACCTTCACAGGGCGTACTTCACACGAAGCTGCTTATGGAGCATGGGAATCATAGACTCTATGTGTCTGAGACGTGAAGCCACAGAAGGAACATTTCTCCATACAGTTTGGGAATGTAGTAGGCTAACCCGGTTCTGGAGAGGGGTGGTATCGGGTTTGGCAGAGGTATTGGTGTGGGATGTCCCATTTATCCTGGGATTGATGCTTCTGCATAGCAATGTTGGGATAGGCGGCAATAGATATAAACACCACCTATTGTTTCTAGGCCTAACACTTGCGAAGCATGACATTGCACAGAAATGTAAGGCATAAGCACCACCACTAGAGGGAGCATGGAAAAGGGGGATGGACTTCTGCATGGGGTTTGAGGCTGCTGCCTTTCAAGCAAGAGGGTGTCCTCAGAAACATCCTAGGATCTGGCAGAGGTGGGCGAATTATAGGGGTTTGAACATAGGGCCAATACATACTGCAGACCAACAGATGGACATTGAAATCAGGCAGTGTGGTCAAGATATGAATGCTGTTACAGGGACAGAAGAAACCATACATATCTAGGATTTTGTTAAATAGATCGGATGGTAGTGGGGGTGGTAACGGCCATACATACATTTGTGTTTGTTCTTTTTGCTTTCATTTTATATTTTTTCCATTTGGTATCAGGGCTACAGGAGGAAAGCACTAAAATTCGTCCTGCAGTATACTATGTATGTATGTGACCCTGATGGTTTATACCACAGACAAAACCAAATAAAATGTGTTATGAAAAGAAAATGCCCATTGGAACAACTGATACACACGTGCATATTTGATCACCATCTTGAAATGGTTTCAAGATGAACACCGTAAGCACATGCATCACAGTACATACATACATGCATCCATCATAACGTGCTGAAAAGACGTAGAGTGTCAATGGAAACAAGCTTTGGCAACGCTAATGGGACTTGACACACACCTGCTGCCTTGACCCGTTGAGAATTTTGACTTCCATTCCAGAGACTAAGGGCCTGAATCGAGTTTGGCGGTGTGGAAGCGGGCTGCCATGCCTGTTTCCTGCTCCCACACTACTAAACAAATTCGCCTACCACCCACCAGATTAGGAGTTTTCACCTGGTCTGGAGGGCAGTGCTTTGGCGGACCCAGGCGGTGAGCCTTAGAAAGGCACTGCAATGGGAAAGCCGAAGCAAGTTCCTGCATGGCATAGACTGTTAAGTGCATGCTGTACAGGACCTGGGAGTGCATGCATACAAGGGGGAACACCATGTGCCCCCCTGCATGCACCCCCTGGCTCTGAGGCAACAGGGGATCCTGCAGAGTTTCCTTTGTTTCCTCACGGCCACACTTTTCATGGCGGGCTTACCGCCATCAAAACTGTGGCAGTGAGGAAACTCGTGATATGTTTGCAGGTGCTGCAGCGACACTGCAAAGTATATTGTGGTCCTCAGACCACTGCGCCACCACCTGGGATCTAGGATGCCTGGTGGTTGCAGCGGTCCAACCGCCAAACTCGTGATAGGGTGGTCGGACTTCCAGTGCGGCAGTGCCCACACCGTCACAACAGCAGTCCATAGGACCACTGTAGTCGTAATGAGCCCCTAAGTCAGAAGGTAAAACTTCCAACGAAGACGAACCTGGGCCCAATCCACAAAGGTAAACTCACACGTTTGTGTAAGTTAACTATTTTTGGGGTATTCATGAACTGCAATTTTAATTTTAATAATAGTTGTTTTATGATTGCGAAGATTCCGCACATACCCCCCTATCATTTTATGTACGGAGTTTTGGCAGTCGAAAAATCACTATTAGTAAAATTAAACGTGCAGTTCGTAAATACCAAAATAAATGTCAACTTACACAACAGTGTCAGTTTACCTTTGTGAATCAGGTCCCTGACCTCTTAATTCGATCTTCGTTCCATCGTGGTTAGCATTGAATCTTATCCTTGTCCCGGTGTAGTGCGACCAGTGGCTTGCCGTTGGCATTTTCTGCTTTTTTGAACTAAGTTTATCTAAAACATTACAAATTCTTATCTCTGATCCCCCTTATGAGATTTTTGTTGTTATGGTGAAATTTAGTGCATTAATATATTCTCTATTTTTAAAATAACGGAGAGGACATTTTTCATTCTGTTGTATTTTTGTCTTTTTAACAGTTTTTATTCTTGTAAATTCTTTAAACATTTTCTTACTTTTAGCCTGTCTAATCTGTACCATTGCTTCCAGGGCGTGAGCTGAGATTTTAATTACTGAAACCTTTACTGGATCTAACAAGAATAGTGACATTGTTGCTCATAGTAGAGTACTATCCACTTCACCTAATAACCCACTTTCCCCCACACAGACAATATACTTTTTATGAGGAAGAGGTATTGAAGCCCGGTGAATACACCTTCTTCAGCTATGGTATTGAGATGTACACAGGTTTGCAAGGGTTACACACACCAGGGACTAAACATACTTTTCACTACCAACCATAAACATGAGGCAATAATGCTCCTATAACGTGCTCTACTGATTGAAACCCAAATTAGACACCTTGATGGAAAAATGGACAGAGGACATAAGCAAGCCTACTGGCAAAGAAGAATGGGATAGTGTGCTCAGAAATGCCCCAATAATATCCCAGAATGCCCCTTCAAACTCCTTGGGCCCGATTCACAGAACTAACTTAAGACAAAATCCTAAACTTACTACCATTTTGGTATTCACAGAAGGCACTTACTCATTTTGGTATTCACAGAAGGCACTTACTCATTTCGGTATTCACAGAAGTTAGGAGTCCTAACTTTAGGACTCCTAAATGCCTTCTGTGAATACCGAAAGTCTTAAAATTAGGATTTTTCTCAGTTTAGGAGTCCTAAAGTTAAGACTCCTAACTTTACTACTACTAAACTGAGAAAAATCCTAATTTTAAGACTTTCGGTATTCACAGAAGGCATTTAGGAGTCCTAAAGTTAGGAGTCCTAACTTTACTACTACTAAATTGAGAAAAATCCTAATTTTAAGACTTTCGGTATTCACAGAAGGCATTTATGAGTCCTAAAGTTAGGAGTCCTAACTATACTACTACTAAACTGAGAAAAATCCTAATTTTAAGACTTTCGGTATTCACAGAAGGCATTTAGGAGTCCTAAAGTTAGGACTCCTAACTTCTGTGAATACCGAAATGAGTAAGTGCCTTCTGTGAATACCAAAATGGTAGTAAGTTTAGGATTTTGTCTTAAGTTAGTTCTGTGAATCGGGCCCAATAACTTCTATTACATTCACCGAGCGTACATAAACCCTAACAAATTTAACATATGTTACCTGGGGGAACATGAAGAATATTACTTGCATATGGTTTGGCAATGCCTGGATTTTGTTACATTTTTGGAAGTGAGACAGTACAGCTTGATAACGGAGCAGCAAGGATATATTGGCAATATCTGATACCTGCTTAGTAAGTATATACCCACAACCCATGGGCAAAAATGTGATCAGTAGATTTATTGATCTCACTTTGGTATTAGCCAATAGGATGGCCATGAAATGAATGTCCCAATAGTGCCCAAAATCTTATCGCCCATAAGAAACGCAAAGAGATTGAGGAGGTAGAGAAACTGGAAACGCAGCTCCTACAGGCTGAACAGGAGACAATGCTTTCATGTTAAGAAAGCTGAAACTCTTGCAGCACGAATATCTTGCGCTAGCCAAAAAAGACGTGCAGCTGGTGATACAAGCCATGCATAGGAGACCATATGATACTAGTGATAAAACTGGTAGATTGCTTGCCTGGCTCAGCCGGAAAGAGATGGAAAGCAGATGGGTAGCCCAAATAAAGCAAGGGGGTGCCCAAAAGTTTTTGGGACAATATGGCAGCCATGGCTCACTACTATGGCCTGACACTCATGGACTCACAGTAGTTCGGGGGAAAGGGAGGATGCAAGTGTGGGAGGGAAGATGGAGGATTCTGTTGGCAGACAATATTTGTTGTTGATTATTTATATGCTAAGATTGTTTGACCTCGCTCCACCTGTAATGAAAACAGAAACAAGATGCTTTGTATATGCGATGTGGCTTCGCAATGTTATTAAGAAAATGCTAATAAATACATTCCCCCCAAAAAAATAGTGCCCAAAATCTGCACTTGAAGACAGTATGTAGCAAAATGGGCTGAGTAGGATAGTCTGCTGCTACACTGAGATGCCAAACAGGGAGAAGGGGACACAGAGAAAGCTAAGGAAGGGCGGCGTTTTTTGGACACTTTAATAAATCTGAGGTAGCTTTGGATGACTTGGCCTCACATCTCATATCACCCTACCAGGACTGAATCTGCCAGCAAGTTGTAGAGATGCAGGGTGGGGATGTAAGTGGGGTTTCCCCTCTTCTTCCACCTCCCTCTCTTTTTTTTCTGAGATGACACCAGCAAGAATGAATTAGTTAGGAGAACCCACTGTCCAAAGCAGGCCTGGTTCTAGCAGGGTGGCCACGTGGGACAGGCCCACCATAAATGATCTTTGGCACACCCAGTCACCAAAGAAGGGGCTCCTGTTAAGAGCTTCCCCATGTCTACGGTGGAAGGTTTTGATCTTTATTCACTTAGTTTACTTTGATTCTCTTTCAGAGTCATTAGGGAACCTCTAGTACACATTTTAAGTGCATTGTTTCAATAATTACTATTTTAAGTATGTACTGACATTGGGCAAATTACTGGCTTCAGGTGAACTTCCCTATTTTTTTGATCACTGAGATCATACCGGTAAAAAGATTTGCAGGTGTGAATTCTAGCTCGTGTCTGCTGCAGATCCACAGTGTGTGTTGGGGGAGTGGTGACACCAAGACCCAGGGCTGTAAGCAGCCTTATGCACCTCAATTATGGCTGCTTCTGTGTGGGGGTTCTGATAGCCTGCAGTAATATAAAGTAGGATGGGTCATGGATTGTACTATTCAGATGATAGCGGTGCAGGCCTAATTGGTTGAGCAGCCACAATGGAGTCATAAATGTCTGCCCATTACCTAAGAATTAATGTGGAATTACAATGCCCAGTAAAATAAGGGTCTGATTCACAAAGGTAAACGTATACTTCTGCGTAAATTTACTATTTCTTTGGTATTATCAAACTGCACGTTTAATTTTACTAATAGTAATTTTACAGCTGCAGACACTTCACAGAGAACTCTGCACATAAAAAGACAAGACTGGCCTCCACGAGCATGGAGTCTAGGCAGTCACAAAATTACTGTTAGTAAAATTAAACTACTAGTTTGTGAATACACCAGAATAGTACATACACAAAAGTGGAAGTTTACCTCTGAATGAGGACCTAAGTGTGTATGTTTGTTTTCTAACAGAAGCTGTGGTAAAGTAAATCTGAAGTAAGATATTGTGCTGGGCTGAATTATGACAAAGTTACAAATATGAACATTTCATATTCCAATATCTTTTTATAGTGCATTGCACACTCCCAGGTAATAGTCAGCACCACTGAAATTATGCAATTTTGCCGCTATGGGGTTTTTGCGCATAATTATGGACTTTTCGCATTTGCCACATATACATCATCTTCTGCACAATCTGCACATTATAAAAAGAAGTTTCTAGCTCGTAGGGATTAAGTTCTACTTAAATGGTCTGCAACACTTGTTGTAGCGCAGTTGAAGGCCCTTCACAAAGGTTTATTGGTCACCTTTTTGTTGCTTATTTTTATTATTTTTTAAACTGTTTTTATTAAGAAAAAAAATTAACCAGTACATTGGAACTTATACATTGCACTTTGCAGATTTGTTTTCCTGATATAGATTATAGTATTAGTTGGCAGTAGTGTAGAAGCCACAAACTTCCAAGGGTTATTTCCGGGTGGGTTAAAGGAACAGAGAATATCCCTCTGCCCCCTTCTCCACGGTGTGAGTTTGGGACTGGGGGTGTGGTATCAGGTCCCCTTATCCCTATGCCTCTGACTCAATCCGGTATGTGGCTATTTTCCATGTTCTCGTTTACTATTTCCAAACTGTGGTGTCTCAACCATGGGGCCCAGATTCTCCTGAACTTTTTTGAGCAGCCCCAGGCTTATATGTAACCCTTTCTTCAAACGTGTATAGGTCCATATTCGCCCTCCATTCTGCAAGTGTAGGGAGATCGGGGCTCCCCAGTGTCTAGCAATGTCTCTCTTAGCCACCACCAGTCCTAGGTTGCATAATTGGAGTTTGCTTCGAGGTTGGTCAATCTCTGTAGAGACCCCAGCGTACATGTGTGTCCTCTCTGTGCAGTCCGACCCCCAATATCACACTCAGTTCACCCAGTATCTGGTCCCAGTACATCTCTATATGAGGACATTCCCATAATGTATGTATGTATGTACTGCGTTCGCTTTTACATCTCAGACAATTGGGTGTGTCGCTGTCCCCATAGCATGGAGACATGCCCTGTCAAAGTATATTCTATGCAGGATTTTGTACTGCACCAGGTGCTGTCATAGCTTAATCGCAAATTCCCTCAGGTGCATCAGGGCCTCTTCCCAGTCGATAGCTGGTAACTGTACTGTCGTCCTTCCCATCTGGATCTAAGCACCCCCAACTTATCTGGGATATTATTAATTTGTGTTTTATAGGTCCAAGAGACCGATTTGTCTAGAATTTCTTCCTGCAGTAATCTCAGGAAGCACTGTGGGGTCTATCGCCTCCACTTTCCAAGCATGTTGTAGCTGCAGATATTTATATCTTTGGGAGCTACTTAGTTGGAACTCGGCTTGGAGTGCCTCGAAGGAGACCTGGGTCCCTCCTTTGAGTATGTCACCCAGTCTGGAGATCCCTACTGTGTCCCACCGTTTAAATCCCTGGAGCCTATTTATCTCTTCTAGTCTCACGCCCTCCTAGAGTGGTGTTTCCAAACCTCCACCACCCTCTTGAGTGGCCGGCAGTAGTCTTTTGGTTCCCTTGTCCCCATATAGATAGTGCAACTGTGAGCGATTTTGAAATTGGAGCCTTTCCAAGGAGCAGGTGGGGTTATCCACTGGCATGTCTCCCCAATCATTAATGACTATCAAGTGGGACGCCGATAATAGGATTGTAACTCGGGTAGGGCTATCCCTCCATTTTTATTGATTGCGTTGCAGTGTGGGTAGTGCTATTCGCGGGTTGTGACCGTCCCAGAGGAGTGTGCGTAATTCTGCATTGATGGCGGTGAAGATTGCTTCTGGAATTCGGCAATATGCATTTTGTAACACGAATAACAGTTTCGGGAGTGTAATCATTCTGTGCATGCCAGCTCTCCCTAGAAGTGTCAGAGTGAGCCGTCTCCATCGCACCACATCCTCCCGGAATTCCCCTAGCATTCGTTTGATGTTACGGATGATGCACATTGTGTCCTCGATAGAGCTATAAAGCCCCAGGTATCGAAAGCCCTCCCTGACACCATAAGTTGCTCTCGTATGCTGTCAGGGTCAAGCAAGCACCCCCACCACATACGGACTGGATTTGTCCCAGTTCATTTTGTATCTGGAGAGGTTGCCGTATTCTCTAAATAGTTGCAGTATCAGCTTGAGTGTCCCTTTGGGGTTACTGATGTATAATAGCATGTCATCAGCATATAATGAGATGCACTCATCTCTGAGGAGTCCGGTGTCATCACTAAAGCCAGTCAAGTCTGGGTGTGCTCTTATTAGGCATGCAAGCGGCTCCAATACCAGCGCAAATAGTAATAAGGATAACGGGCACCTCTGTCGAGTGCCTCTCTTCAACAAAAAGTCTACTGACGTCGCACCATTGACTCACAGTCTGGCCCTGGGATTAGTGTATAGCAAGTCTTTCAATGTCATGGAGGTAGATCCAAATCCAAACTTAAACAGGGCCTGGCACATGAATGGCCAGTGTACGCGTCGAAGGCTTTTTTGGCGTCTAGGGAGAGGAGGACATGGGGGGCTGGCCTATTTCTGACCGTGTGTATCCAGTTGGCAAGGCTGCAAAGATTGAAGTGTGTGTAGCACCTTTAGGCATGAAGCCCGACTGATCACAGTGGATCAGCGAGGTGATCACTGTCAACAAGTGGGATGCTAGAATTGAGGCCCGTATTTTGGTTTCCGCATTAAGTAGTAAGATCGGGCGGTATGATCAGCAATTTGTGGGAGGCTTTCCGAGTTTATGGATTTCCCCTACGGTAGCTAGGCATAGGTCAGGCGGAAGTGCTCCTTTTGTCAACGCGGCACCGAACATATTCAAAAGGTGTGGGGCTAGTAGATTGGCATCGCATTTGAAAAATTTGTGTGGTAGCCCATTCGGACCCGGCGTTTTTCCCGGTTTTTGCCTGGAGATTGCATCCACCACTTCTTGTAGCATTATGTCGCTATCAAGGGTCATTCGGTCGTCGTGTGTGATCGTGGGAGTGTCTATGGTGCTAAGATGGCTGTTTATTTGCGCCTCTTAGGCTAGGGGCTGGTCTTCGTAGAGGGCCCTGTTGTAACGGGTGAATGCGTCCGCCACCACCTGTGGCGTTGTGTGGACCACCCCATTATCGTGGATCTCTACCATCCACCTTGCCTCTCTCTACCTATTGCTTCCCCGCTCTGTTGCGCACTCATAAAGTTGGTGTTGTGTGGCCTGAAGTTGGGTTGGCACTTCTCGCTCCACCGGTGCCCGGTATTCTCTTTGTGTAACCGCGATCTGACAGAGCAGTTGACCATCTGTGTTAGGGTAAATGTGGCTCTGTAGGTCAAGGAGCTTCTGTTCTAAAGCCTCAACCTGACGGGTTTCTTCTTTTCGTTTGTGGGCTCTGTCGTGCAACACTGCCTTGTACGCCTCCCATATGATGACTGCCGAGAGCACTGTGCCCTAATTTTCACAAAAGTATAGTTCAGTAGCTGTCCAGATTACCTTATCTACTGTGTGTTCATGTAAGTCCTACACCAACAGTCTTCATTCCCGTCGAGACTTAGGGGTATCCCCCACCACCACCGTCAACGAGGTGAGAGTTCTGATACACCCCTGGCTAAGTATTCTGCTTTTTCAATTACTCCCAACTCACCGGCAGGTGCGCAAAGGTAGTCCAGTCTGGAGAAGACACTGTGGGCCGTTGAGAATATGAGCAGCTACGTGTCTTGGACTTGTGTCTGCGCCAGAGGTCAGTTGGTCCGAGCAAGTCTGCGAACTCGGCCAGTGGGGTAGGTGTATGTGTCCCCTTGCTTCCCTTGGATCGGTTTATTTGTGGGTCTAATACATCGTGAATTTCGCCACCCATTATATATGTAGAGGGGCTGGACCCAAGGAGTATTTCAGCTAGTTTGTGAAGTGTTTGGCTCTGTAGCTGTGGTGGAGGATATGCACTGACCAGGGGGAATTCCCTTCAGCCCCACATTCCCTGTACTGCGACATATGTGCCATTGGGATCTTCCTAAGTTTTGGTTGTGTGAAAGGAGGTTATTTTCCTGACTAGTATGGCGACTCCCCTTGATCCCGATGTGAAGCCTGCATGTGCCAGTACAGTATACGGCCCTCACTCCAAAAGGCCCAGCGTGTACTGCTTAAGTGTATCTCCTGGAGGAGGACTATATCGGGCTTGAGTCTTTTGAAATACCTGATAACTAGTCTCCTCTAAACCTTGTACCCCGATCCATTGACATTCCATTTCAGCACAGTATAACTCTTTTCACCCATTGTGATGATGCATGATCTCCCGGCTGCCACTCATTGGTGCCCCGCCGTTGGTCCATGCATTAATCTGTTTGTGAGTTACTCTGGGTTCCTGGTGCCTGGCTAAAAACATGAACAAAAATCCCTCAAGCAACACAATGTATTTCCCATCCTCCCGTTTGGTCCCCCCACCCCACTCTCTCCCACTTCCCATGTCAAATACCCCAATGGTCAACATGAAAAGCCTGACGTAGGTACAGTCTGAGAGGTCTGTATCCCCTTCCTCCCTTAAGTCAAACTACTATGATTAATGAAAAAGAAAACGAATATGAGCTTGGGACTAGTCCAAGTGTCTACTCTGGCTAGGAAAAGCGACTGCCAAGGGGGGGTCCCTGGTCATTCTGGGTTGGCTCGTCCAACAGGTAGCCCCGCGTTTCATCCTTCTTCGCTCACTGCAAGGGGTTGTTGCTGCCTTAGTTTGTGGCGGTGAGCTCTGCGGTCGTTTGTCCCATTTGGTTGATGTTGCAGGGGAGCAGGTAGTCACTGTCTTCGTCGGCTGAACCACCTCTGTCTGACTGGTCCGAGGTGTTCTGCTCAAGTCCTCTAGGTTGTTTCCTCCTGGGTTTGTCATATGTCCAGTCATCCTCTGAGTTAGAGATTAGAGATTTGAGCTTTGCTCTTTCCTTTGGACAATGTGTGAAAAGGGGTTCCTGCCCGTGTCCCTCGAGTCTCATGGCCAGGCGTATACTTTAGCCTCTTCTCTGCCAAGCACCCGTTTTTCAAGGGGGCCCTTGAGTGGGGGTTCTCTTGTCTCTTGGCTTTTCCTCTGTGGAGGGTGTTCCTCGATCCATGCCCACGCTGCCTCAGGGGTTTGGATAAAGTATGACTTGCCCTGGAAGAGAACTTTCAATGTTGCAGGAAAGTGTAGCATATACTGGATTCGGAGAGCTCTTGTTTTTAGCTTGACCAAAACAAATGCGCGCCAGAGGTTACGCACTTCACAGGAGTAGTCAGTTAAGCCATTCTCCCCTCCAGCACTTCACTTGAGGAGTGGATTGCCTGAAGAAGGGTTACGTTGTATGGTGGAGCACTCGTCTCACCTTCTGCTTCAGGTAGTGGGGGGATCACCTTAGTATATCTATCCATCTTACCTTGTTGAGAGGCTTTGTGGTCTCATTTTATGCTGCTTTTTCCTGGTGTATCGCAGGATTTGGTTATGTTGCTGCTGGTACAGTGGCCCTATCACTGCATACCATTCGGTATACAAGTGTGCAATATATTGCGCCAAAGAAGGGAACCTTCCCCGACGGTTGCCGGCCCTCTCCACCGCTCTTGGTACCTCAGGGACATTTCCCGCTTCCTCTCTTCCTTGCCTCTCTGTTGTGCCGGAGGGGAGTGGGAGAGGGGGCAACCTTAAGTGTCACTCCCGCTTCTCGCTATGTCGTAGCCTACTTGGGTGGGTAAGGGGAGGCCAGGAACAGGCTGGTCTCATGTGTCTTATACAATGAGTCTCTCTCTTCCTTTCCTGGTGGCCGCAAGCTACCCTAGACCCCTCTACGACTTGGCCGTCACTTGTTTCTCGCCGCAGGTTTCTTGCCAGGGTTTCTCGAGCCAGTGTTTTGGGTGAGTTTCCGCCCCTCGCAGGAGAGTGCCTGATTAATTGTTGTGAGGCGTTCCCACCGGTCCCAGTTGTCCCCGCAGTTCCTACTGCAGAATCCCGATCACGGTTGCACTGGGTAGCTCAGGTGTTTCACAGTAGTGAGTTTGTGCTCAGTGCGTATCCATTTGTGCTCTCTGGGAGCATGTATAGGTTCTTTCTGACAAGGTGCCCCTTCCCTGGTAGTCCGAGGCACTCACAGTCGCTCCCTCCAACGCTATCTCCTTCACCGCCTCTAGTCCAGCCTGGCCGGAAGCACGTCTGCAGCCAGAATCCAGGGATGATGGATTTTACCTCGGATCGGTGGACCGCTGTGATTTTACTCTGCCCCTGGTCTCTGTGTGTCCCCTCGCTCTGTGTGATCTGCTCAGCCGCCCCCAGCCATTGTATCTGTGGTCTCTCGTTCTTCCCAGAATCCCGTGGAGGGCGTTAAGATCTTGTCATTGGGCCTTAGTTTGTGCACAGAGAGGACACGCTGGAGAGTCGGGTTCCGTAACAGCGGGGTTCCGCGTGGCATTTCTGGTGCCTATCTGCACTTGTGGTTAACCTGTGAAGCTCTCACTGTTTGTCAGTCGCCTCCTGCCCGGTCGGGCTTTCTCTCAGGGAATTGTCGTGGCCTTACCTCTGGGCGCGGGCTTTCTCTTGCAGACCTCGCCAGAGGCCCGGTGCGTTGTCTATCATGCCTGGCACAGAGGGTCCCCAGGCGCGGAAGCAGCACTCAGTCCTCTGTGCCTTTTTCCCTCATCTGTACGGCCTCAGGGCTCCAATTTTCCTGAGCTGTCTTGATGGTCGGGACACTCCTCAGGCTGTCAGGGATCACTTCTCCACTATTTTGGGCAGTCTTGTGGATCTTGTCCCTGGGCCTTGGTTTGTCCGGACAGAGGACATGCCGGAGCACCATGTTTAGTCACAGCAGAGCTTCGCTGGGCGGTTCTGGTGCCTTTCTGCACCTGCGGTTAACCTGTGAGGCTCTCAGGGTTTGCTGGTTGCCTTCTGTCCAGTTGGGCTTCCTCTCGGGGCATTGCTGTAGCCTCGCCTCTGGGAGCAGGCGCTCTTGGTGGGCCCTCGCCACAGGCCGGCGTGTGTTTTTTGCACCTGGTGCAGAGGTTCCCCAGGTGCCCGAACCGTATTCAGCCCTCTGAGTCAAGTTCCCTCGTCCGTACTGCCTCAGGGCTCCGCTTTTTCCAAGCGGGTCCCGAAGATTGGGACGGCTGTACTCGTCTGCTCCTCCCCAAGCACTGGTTCTCCTCGGGTCATCAGGAATCACTTCTCCACCATTTTGGCGGTCTCACTGTCCCTGGTCTGTGTCGCATGAGCTTTCAATTATGGGTCCTTTCTTGTTTAATTTTTTCTCTCGCCTCTCACGTCTCGTTGGCAGCCAAGGATATTGTTTTGTTAGGTCGGATGGTGACTAGAAAACAGGATTGCAACAGGATTCGGTATGGGCTGCTGGAGCTCTGGCAAAAGCGTCCACTCTGACATGTTGTTGGCCACGCCCCGCTTATTGCTATTATTAAACTTATACTAATAAGGTGCAACCTATTCCCAAACAGTGTTAAGAAATGTAAAAAAATTGCAATCTAATGTTGAAAGATAATACTATGCGAAATGTGCTACATTGCACTGCATAATTTGCCTTTTCTTGCCACATAGTTTAGTCAACCCTGCCACATAATTGGGCCCTCTCCTGTCACATAATTTCAGTGGCCCTTGTCATAGTGATCTTACTCTTTGTCTAATCACATCTACTTGCAATGGAATGGATCATAATTCAGTTGAATAAAGGCTACAACAAGTTCTGCAACGTGGCATGATATACACAGGGTAGCATTGATGGTAATTATCCAAAATATCCTCAGAACTAAATAATTCATTCCACATGACAAGAGACATGGATAGTCGCTTTGTATATAACAGCATATACTTTATATGGCTATAGTAAAACCAAGTATGTACAATGTTTAAGACAAAATGTCATCTATTCTTTTTGGCCACATTTCCTAAATAGGGTTGTTATCTTTTTACATTTCTCTGCATATGACTAGGTTTGATAAGGCTCACTGTTACAATGAGAGATCACATAGCTGATATGTATAGAAGCTGCAGAGCATTTGGTCCCTCGATTTTCAGGGCACAAAGCTACATTGCATACACATTCAAAAAATACATGCTGCTTGCTTCCCTTAAAAGTCATTGTGTTATTTGATCAATATCAACATTTTCCACACCCATCCTGTGTTGAATTGAATTGAATTGAAAATAAATTTGTACAGCGCGAACTGTCACCCTACGGGTATCCTGGCACTTCGGTTGAAGGATTACTCACTATAACAGTAAAGACCAATTGTCAAATGAAGGGATTTGTAACTCGCCCCTAGGAAATAGCCAGGTTTTCAGCTCCTTCCTAAAACAGGTCAAAGAACTAACCTGTCTAAGGTTCTGTGGCAAGTCATTCCAAAGACTCGCAGCGGCCACGCTGAATGCTCTGCCCCCTATCTTAGATTTTTTAAATTTGGTGATTGTGATCAGATTTGTTTTTGAGGAACGAAGATGCCTCCCAGAGTACACCAGGTGAACATCTTCTGTAAAGAAGATGGGCCCAGGTCGTGTACTGCTTTGTATACAATACAGAGAGATTTGAAACAGATTCTCTCCTTAATAGGCAGCCAATGTAGGTCTCTCAGAGCCAAAGTCGTAGAGGACCTACGCTGTCTATTTAGTACCAGCTTGGCTGCTGTAGACTGGACTGTCTGCATGCCCTGCAAGATGTATTGCTGTGCTCCCAAATACAGGGAGCTGCAGTAGTCCAGTCTGCTCAGGATTGTGCTCCTTACTACAAGTGCACGAGAATCATCTGGTAGTAGCGGAAGGACCTCCTGAAGCATGCGTAGTAAAGAGAAACAAACACCAGCAGTTTTGTTGGCCTGTGATTCCATTTGGAGATTGTCGTCCACCATGACCCCCAAATTACGCACCGTTTTAACAGGGATCAGGGGTTCATCCTCAGGGGTGAGCCTAAACTCCGCGGGTATAGGTCAAGATATTCTGGTAGCAGGACAGCACACTGCCTCTGTTTTCCCCCCATTGAACTGCAAGGAATTTTCTCTGAGCCAACCAGCGGTTTGGTGCATACACTCCTGGAAAGTGTCCATGGGTATCGCTTGTTTCCCCTCAAGGGAAAACACCAATTGGGTGTCGTCCGCATAGCTGACCAGGTCAATTCCATACGATTTAATAATGGGGAATAGAGGGCGTAAGTAGATGTTGAAAAGAACAGGGCTGATTTCCGAGCCCTGTGGCACCCCGTGGTGTACCCGAGACTTATCGGAGGTGAACGGGGCCAGAGATACAGCCTGTTGTCTTCCCGACAAACAGGATTGTAACCATTGCAAGGCTAATCCTTTGATTCCTATGCCTTTCAGCCTTTCCACTAAAACTACATGGCTCACCATGTCAAATGCTGCTGACATATCCAGTAGTACAAGGACAGATGAATTCCCATTGTCAGCATGCATTCTTAGATTGTTCATTACGGTTGCCAAAGCAGTCTCAGTGCCATGTCGTGGGCGAAAACCAAATTGGTCCCTATCCAGCAAGGAATTTTCCTCCAAGTAGCCTGATAAGATTTTTCTAACTGCCTTTTCTAAGATTTTAATCGGATATGGCAGGGGGAAATTGGTCTAAAATTTGCTGGGATTGTAGGGTCCAAGGATGGTTTTTTGAGTAGGGGAGTCACCACTGCCTGTTTCCATGCTTCTGGTACTTCTTCTTCCTCCTGAGACTGGCAACAGATCTTCTGATGTAGCGCTTAAAAGTTTGAAAATTGTAGGGGTGCATTATACTCACTGTTAGTCGGCACCCGCATATAATCAAATGTGTACTCAGGTATCTTGTGTGCAATGTATTACGAATTGTATAACCTATATCGACTTTAATAGAAGTGCCAGCTATGTACAAGCACATTGTAAAGGTATTAGAGAAATGTATAGAGTTTAGCTTATGTGAAATGTAATGTGGTGTTAGAAATGTGTACCCTAGACTTCGTGTCTGTAGTTTGTTTAGCTTGACCACACATGAAAGAAAGACGTAAATGTCAATACTGTGATTGAAACCTGCTTGTGTAACCGAAGTAGTGGCCAGAATTCGCATATATCGTTGAGGCGAAAGGCCTGGTATTTTCTTATGTTAGCCAAGGGCAATAGGCCAAAAGGATTTATTCCAGTAGAGGTTTTAGGCTGTAGTAAATTGCAACTTAAAAGATGTGAAGAATGTCTGCTTTGCATGATCTCACCCCAGGTGCAAGGACAGTTGCTCGTTAGTAGAGAAGCTCTTTGTTCACAAATTGACTTATGTAGTAAAAGCCAGACATGGGAGTGTATTGGAATGTGCCAATCGTAACTCCTAGTGCGGATGGTGTCTGGGACTCAAGGCCAAGCGATGGACGATGGAACTGGACAGCGCTCTGTGGAAATTTACTGAAAGACGACCCCGCAGAAGAGGAGGCGCAAAGGGCGTGTTCTGGGATTTGGGGTTCTGTATTAGGGACAGCGCCCCGAGGGTGGAGGCAGATCAGAGCAGCCCTGAGCAGAGGAAGGCTAGGCGAAGAGATAGAGGGGGCAACTTAGACCAGCTCTCTAAGTGAAGACTTCTTATGAAGTTTCACTCTGACACCTTTTATTCGATGAGGGTCTCAAGGGGTTGCTAAGTAGGGATGTCATCTAGTGCAGAGTAGGGACAGAGATGGTATGGTTCAGTGTCCCTAGTATCGACATTTGCTTGGTGGTGTTCTACCTCATGCTTTTAGAGATTGTACTTTTAGTTATTTTTAGCCGTATGCGGATTCTCCGTAGAGTAGCTTTTGTGTTAGTGCCTATGTACTTGTTGTGCCTCGTACTGAGGACTTTGTATCTGCAAATCTTTATGCTGATAATAAAAACCAGAGAGCCAAGAGATTAAGTCTCGAGTCCTTGATTATGGCAAATTGCGGACAGTAATTTTGATAATTGTGTTTTCCCTCCACGCTATTGGGCAAGTAAAAAGGTCCATCTGACCCGAGTGGGTTCCAGTAGATAATTGCGAGATACCCAAATGGGCCGGAGCACTTCCATAACCAAGGAAAGGTTTCTTGTCCAAATGCTTTCCAGATTTTATGTGGAAGGGGATTGAGAGGGGATCCTGAGGACACGCTTTGGGCCAAGAGATCAAAAGAGTTCTCTGTGGGAACCTGAAAGTATTCCAGAGAGGACTCCACCAGGGGTCCTACATCTCGCTTCCATGTGGAGTCATCCTGACAACTAGTAATAGTAACAGTGGGGTGCAGATTGCCAACAATTTTAGTTATTTTCTCTTCGAAGTAAATGGCAATCTCATCTCAGAGTTTCTGCGATGCGACCACCCTACTGCCCATGCAGGCTGGACTAGAAACATCTCTAAACACATTAAAAAGTGCTTTTGTGCTATTTGGTGCCTGTAAAATAGAGTTGGCATAGAAGTCTGCTTTGGCCTTGAGAATTAACTCCTTATACTGGGCCTGTATTAATTTCAGTTCTTTCTTTGCTGGCTCTGAGTATGCCCTCCTCCATTTCCTCTCGGCCTTTTTACAAATTGCTCGCAGTTGTTTCAATTCATCATTGTACCATGGAGCAGATCTTTTTCTCCTATTTTTAAGTTGTTTAACTGGAGCTATTAAATCGAGGGTTCCCGTTATATATTCACAATATGTTTGATAATTTTCACCTGCGGAGGCAGAGGAGGAAAAAACATTCTGTTTCGGGAAGAGATACACAAGCACAGACTTTCACCATTCACAAACAGGGTCTCGAAAACTGCAAGCCCCATAAGCTCTGCATGCTTCTATCCCCTTAGTTTCAATCTGCCTAATATATATATCACAATGACCACTGAATGATGGATGGAGTCCAACTGCCTGAAATTGAACACTGACGACTGAAGTCGCCAGCTTTGGGGACAGCTCTTCTCTGTGCGATTCCACCTGCTGGCTGACAGAGCTAGGACTTACTCCCAGCTGCACCACCCATGCCAAGAATCTTTGGATCGTCTTTGACTGCAAACTCAACATCACAGCTCAAGTCAACACTGTCACTGCCTCATGCTGCCACACTCTGAAGATGCTTAGGATGATTTTCAAATGGCTCAATCGCTCCCAATCAACACCTGAAAAACCATCACCCACACTATTGTCTCCAGCAAACTAGTGTATAAGAACACTCTCTGTGCAGGGATCGAGAAGCATCTCATCAGCAGGCTGCAGAGTATCCAGAAATCAGCGGGCAGAATCACTCTCAACCTGTCACGCCACTCAAACATTTCACCTCACCTCAAGGAGCTACACTGGCTACCCAGAGACATGAGCACATTACAAACTCCTCATTCACTCTTTCAATGCACTCAGACCCTGCATACCTCACAAATCGCATCCACTTTTAGCAACGCTGCAGACACCTCAGGTCAGCGCCAATCACACTTCAACATATCCCACTCAAGCGGGCTAACCAGATCTGGTGGTAGACCCTTCTCCTACATCGCTGTTATAGCGTGGAATGACCTGCGGTTACACATCCAAGTCTCCTCACTTCTTGAATTTTGCAAGGAGCTGAAGAACTGGCTTTTCGAGTGAGCTTAGTAGGCTTGGCTAATCTCACATCTGCAAAGATGAGAGTGCACTTTACAAATCAGCATAACATAGCATATGACCGAGGCAAGCAAATGCACTTTTTGGCTCAACATTTCAACCATTTTTAACATTTTATTCACAAAGCAGGTATGGCAACAACGAGAGAGCATTCAGTTCATACTGGCACAGAGCAGTTAGTCTGGATGTTTGCTTTTGTTTTCCATGCCTTATGAAAATTGGGCCATGCCTCCATGCAAATGAGAGAACGCCCTCTGAAGGTTGTGCTGGCTCTACATGTGCACCAGCAATATTAGTAGAAGGGGCTACACAAGCAACGGTGTCCCCTTCTGTAACCAGGGCCTCAAAAGGTTACCTCTTTGACTGCAATTTCAAGTTTTACAATTGTCCGGATTGAAAACTGCTCTCAGTTGTCAACAATAGTGCTTTCTTTTTGTCTAAATGTGTTGCTATTTAAAAAAAATATATTATTTTTGAAAGTACACTGCAAAAGATTGACATTGAAATAAACAGTTACAAAGTTCACAGTGTGCAAAGAAATAAGTGTTGGGCAAATTGCAAGGAGAAAATAGCCAATCTAGCTAATGTGATAATGTCAAGGCTTAGGCGTGGTAACAGGGACCTCCTTAAGCTCACCTTGGCCCACCTGAACGTATCCTTGGCTCATCCAAATAAAAATTTCTGGAACTGAGTCTGGTCCGAAGTAAGGTACACCACTCACAGAATTGCCACTGCCCACCACATATGTATAGAGATTCCAGGATAACCTGAGTAACTCCCATTGGTACCTTTTGTTATGGTTAAGTTCTTGCTATTTCTCTCTTTGAAATACATTAAAAGTGTAGTGATTTCTCAGTCTATAACAGTCTATAACAAAAGTGGCAAGGTTGGATGCACTTGAAGATTGGGCAACGGAAACACAGAGAATTTTGTTGTATATGTTACCCAATAGTGTCCACGATGTAAACAATGAAAACAAATGAAGACTAGGCTAATTGATGTGGTGTTGTTCGTGACTGCAAACATTATATATATATAAAATGTTATAAAAATGACACTGCTATTCTAACCTGTCCAAAATCCAATAACGTGTCTACAAAAAAAGTAAAAAAGGTTTGTAGGTGTCCACAGCCTGAAAGTCTAACTGCATACCGCCTTGGTTCAGTGGGGCATATCAGCAAGGCGAGGCGATAGAATTATCGCCGCTTTTGCGGCCGTTTTCGGCCGAAAAGCGGCAATAATTGTATTGCCTAATTAGCAAGCTCACGCTAACGCGTGAACACTTGCGTTAGCGTAGGAATTCCAAACGCCCAGCTTTGCATCTCTAATGAGATGCAAAGTGGGCGTTCCTGACCTGACATGACAGGAGAAATGTCGCTAAGCGATATTTCTCCTATCATCAAGCCCCACGCTATGAAGCATAGCGGCAGGAAAAGTAGAGATAACCCCTGTTATCGCTACTTTCCTTACGCCTGCTTCAGGACTGACTTAGCCATGATATCCTATGGAAGGTGGATATCATGGCTAAGTTTGTGAGTCCCTATCATCAAGCTAACGCCACATTGCGTGAGATTATCATTGTTTTCCAGCGATAATCTCACGTTAGGCAGTTAGCGTGAGGATTTTTATCGCTTTTGAGATAAGCGTTGCTAATAGCACGCTATCTCAGCGATAAAAATCCACGCTAGCCGGAGATAATTATCCTAGCGCTAAGTGCGCTTAGCGATAATTATCGCCGGTTGTTGCTGATATGCCCCAGTGTGTCTTAGGGCCTCATTCTAGGCTACCATTGTTTGTCTCTGTCTCGCGAGAGATAGGTAGCAAGCATATGCCATTCCAGACATGCTGCAGTAGGAACAGCCAGTTCGAACAACTGGTTCGCGGATGCACGTTTGGTCCTAGCTTGCTGTCAGTGGTACTTTGAGCATAAAATACGATGGATTTTAATGTGGCTTTTGGTAATAAACAGTCCCTGAGACTAATTCAATCATTCCATCATTTACTTTTTTCACTCAAGGGCAGTTTGTCCTGTCGGTGACAACATTTTAACTTTTGATCAAAGAGGTCCGTTGTCCTCTCGGTTGGAACGAATACACGAGAAACATTGTGAAAAATAAAACATTAGTTAGTTGCACGTGAACAGGTCCTTATATTTCATGGCACAGGAGAAAACAAGCAGCGTCGTGGTGTGTATTTTAGTACCCTCGGCACGTTCATTTCTCAGCTGTTCTTGCTGCAATTTGTATACACAAAAGTCATATGATACAGCTACCCACCTGTTCTCATTTCGAGGAAAAAGCGGGCGCAAACCATTTGTAGACACGAACAGCCCAGGCAGTCGAAACTGGAAAGGGTAATAACCAGAGACTAACGCCTGACTGTGACATGTAAAAACAGGTGTCTTCTCGGTGTGGCTGCACGAGGCAGCCAGCATCCAACTCCGATGGCGTCAAATGTTGTGTTTCGTCACATGACTTCAAGTGCGTTTACTGAGCTGTGACAAAGTTACCGTTATCGTCAGACTGATGGACAGGGAACCTTCGGGAACACGAAAAGCTAGGTAACGGAGTTCTATATGTTCAATCCTCCGGGTGGGCACCTCTCCGAACACAGCGAAACACAGATTCAGCTAAAAGTGAATCGAAAAATAATTCAAGGAACACTTTGTGAGGGCATTTTGAGGATTACTTATGAAGACGGTGTATAACTGGCACTGAACAAAAAAGAAAAATGTTGTCCATCATATCAATCAACAACTTGTTTACCAGCATGGGCGGGTACGTATATGCACCCAGCACTGCTAATCAGGAGGGGAGCCTGCATGTAAATGCTACAGGACCTGGGCCTGTCACCGGCCTGGTCCTGTCCGGGGACCTTACAGAGAGACTGTGAAATGTGCGAACATCGTGGTCACCATGAAGGAGTACAGGGGCATAAGCGGCGGGCCTACTGGACTGCTGCTGGCCAACAGAGAGAAGTAACATATGAGATGCAAGAAAGATGAGGATTGACACTAGGGTGACCAACTGGCATGGGTGCAAATTCAAGACAGTGAGTGTAAAAATTCAGGACAAAGGGTCAAAATTCAGGACAAAAATTCAGGAGAAGAGGTCAAAATTCAGGACAAAAGGTACGTTTTACAGTCACATCAGAGGAGGTTGCACAATAGTATATAAGTAAGTAAATCGACAACCACTTAAGTACAAGTGAAAATAAGTTTATATTAGGTTGAGACAATTGTGCACTTCATGGTTTTTCAGTATGCGCGCAGCTCTAAGCAAATGTGCAGGTGTTTTTGTGGTAACAAAACCGCCCCCACCTTTCCAGCTCCCAGAGAAAACGCCTGATGCCCGGTCCGGCCAGTCTGGCCTTGCTACCACCCTCCAGTGGCGCCCCTCATCTTCACATAGACCCTCTCTCATGTGTATTTAATTTCTTCTATAGTGCTAATCATCCCAAGTATGTGGGGCAGAGTGTTGGAGTGCGTTACAACACAGATATTATATAGAGACAATCACTCATATAAATGTGAAAGTCAATGCATAGGAAATGTTGCTTAAGATAATGGGGCTTACAATGAGTAATCATACTTTCATCCATTATTCAGTCTTTCACCATTCATTCTGTCCTTCCATCTGTGTGCCCATCCATGTCCATATTCAACCATTTACAAACCTATCCATCACATATCCTTCCATCCATCATTTCACTCATCCATCCCCATTCACCCTTTTACTCATCCATCCATTATCCATCCATCCACCCTTTCACTCTATCCATCCGTACACTCATCCATCCACTCTTCCACCCATCCATCCATTCACTCATCCATCCAACCATTTACCTATCCAGCCATACTTTCATTTACTCATTCATCCACCCAGTCACTCATCCTTCCACCCATTCACCCGTTCAGTCATCCATTTACCCATCCTCCCTTTCTCTCTCAACTCCCCTTTCACTTAGCCATCCATCCTTCCATCCATCCGCCCACCCATCAATCTACTCATCCACTCATGAATCCATTCATTGAACCTATCACTCATCCATCCTTTCACTCATCCATCCATCCTTTCTCTCATCCATCCATCCTTTCACTCCTTCACTCATCTATCCATCCTTTTGTCCGTCTACTCGCCCTTTCACTCACTCATCCAGCCTTACATCCACCCTTTCACCCACCCGTCCATCCATTCACCCTTTCACTTATCAGTTCATCAATCCATTCTTTCACTTATCAATTCATCAATCCATCCATCATTTCACTCATCCATCCACCCATTCACTCGCCCATCATCCACCCTTTCACTCATCCATCCATCCATCATTTCACTCATCCATCCAGCCATCCATCCACCCGGCGAAAAGCAGACAGTGGCAGGGTCTGCAGTTACCCGTTTGTGGCAGTAACTAGAGGCATTGGAAAGCGCTTTTTAAAATAACAATCTTTTTAACCTGTACTAGAATTTTAGCAGAAGTGAATTTGCTTTTAAAAAATACATTTGAACTGAACTGAATTGTTTGTTTGCTTTAATAACTGTTGCCACTCACGGTTGGTAGCTCTGCAAGGCAGCTGGGGCACAGTCCGTTTCCCGCCCGGTCCGTCGCGGCGATCTTGTGCTGATTGAACGGAGGGCAGGGAAGAGGGGTATAGCACTTCCGGTTTCCCGGTCGGAACGGCAGTTAGCGCTCTAGTGTGGTGACGGAAGCACCTACTTAACACGCATGCCTGAGCGAATGCGCAGCAGGCACGCCATTGGCACACCGAAGGCGCGCCAAAGGCAAGCTCGTCTGCACCCGTCTGCGCCTGTCCGCGGCCGTTCGGGGCCTGGGGCCAGAACCCCTGCTCGTTTTATGGCAATTCGTAAATATTCTTCAGAACAATTACTCACGCTATGTCCCCACATCTCAGATTCATGTAAGCATAGTATACAATTGGGACACAGTACGCAGAACTGCAGCCATTGCCGCTATACGATGATAACAAACCTAGAGCAGGTTAGGAGAGAACAGAAATTTAACCTAAATTTGATGAACTGTAGATCCCTTAACAAGCATAAGCACGAGATTCATGACTACCTGGTGGATAGCCAGCCAGATATTATGTTTCTCACCGAAACCTAGCTGAATGAGGATTCTGCGCCTGAAATCCTTGAGGCCCTTCCTATGAATTATGGGATTATCAGACTGGATCGCAAACTAAACAAGGGGGGGGGGATAGTCATTACCCATAAACTAGCGATACATTGCTCCGTAGAACAGGCGAAAATCGAAGCCAGCGAGGCAGGCTTCTTCACAATCAGGGCGGATCAGTGCTATGACATCAAGGGCTATTCAATGTATAGACCACCGGGACCTAGCTCCTTGTTTGCGTCTAGCCTCAGGGAACAAGTCATACAACCGGCACTCCGATATTCCAAAGTGCTGGTGTTGGGGGATATGAATCTACACTTTGACGATATGGACAATTCCGCAGCGCAAGAGCTCTGTCAGGAACTGGCAGCACTACAGTTGGTGTTGCAATCCTCCCTCCCTACCCACCAACAGGGCCACTTACTGGATCCAATCTTTGCCAACTGGGGGGGGACTATCAATTGATAGACCTACCACTGTCCCGTGGACGACCACTACCTAATCCCATTTAGCGCTGCGGTACCCAACCCCCCACCCCTAAAGAAGGCGGGTACTGGGAGGCTGCAGAGGAAATGGGCAAATTTTCCGCTGCCAACTTCAATCACGCCCTCCAGATGGGAGGGCCACCAGGAGGCAAGGATATCGAAACTGCATGTAGCGTGCTTGACAAAAGGATTACCGAGGCGCTAGACCTAGTTGCACCTTGGTCGGTTAGTGTCCCTAGCAGTCAGTCAAAAACGGCTCCATGGTTCAATGATGAACTTAGGAGAGTAAAGTCCTCGTGAAAACGCTCGGAACGGATTTGGAGGAGAGACTCCTCCGAACATAAGAAGTCCGAATATAAAACAAGGCTTAAAGCCTATCATTCACTAATAAGGAGGACTCGAGCAACCTATTATAACACCAGGATTGAGCAGGCTGAAAACTCGTCCCGAGAACTGTTTGTAGTTTATAAGGACATATCGTCACTTACCAGAACAACGGCGCCAAACAACTGCTCAGTAGAATCTTGCAACCTGATCGCAGAGTTCTTTGCAGAGATGGTAGCAAGAATTTACACCACTTTCCTGGACGAGGCACGTAACGGAGGGGGAGAGGGAGCTGGTCACCTCAGTATGGAGATGACACAGTGCCTCTCCAGATTTGACCCCCATCTGACGACGAGCTTAAAAACACGGCCTTAGGCATAAAGTCCGGGTCATCAAGGGACCCGACGAAACCCAAAACCCTGAGAGACAGCATGGAGATCCTGGTACACTATATTGGGCACCTGCTTAAACTCTCCTTTGAATCAGGGACAGTCCCAAAGCGATGGAAGGAAGCGGTAGTCATCCCCATTAATAAAAAGCCAGGGGTAAATGCGAGCCAGTTGGACAACTACCGTCCAGTGTCGCTCCTG
Source organism: Triturus cristatus (assembly GCF_964204655.1). Taxonomy (NCBI): domain Eukaryota; kingdom Metazoa; phylum Chordata; class Amphibia; order Caudata; family Salamandridae; genus Triturus; species Triturus cristatus. The sequence goes on from NC_140588.1 coordinate 138,077,013, forward strand.
CCATATTTCTCTAAAATCGCAGAAAATGTGGTCAACAATCAGCTAATCATGCACATTGATAAGCACAGCCTATTACACCCCACACAATCGGGCTTTCGGCCAACATATTCTACAGAGTCAGCACTGCTCCTATCAACTGAAACAATCTGCAGACACGCAGACGACAGCCAGACGGTGGCACTGGTACTGCTGGACCTCCGCGCCGCCTTCGACACCGTCGCCCACCCACTTCTCCTACAACACCTCAAAATAGGAGTGCTGGACGAATTGGCCTTGGAATGGATGAGATCCTTCCTACAGGATCGAAGCTTTCAAGTGTCTCAAAGTCTGCACTACTCTAAAAGCATTAGGCTGGCCCAAGGGGCCCCCCAGGGTTCTATTCTCAGTCCCACCCTTTTTAATCTATATATGGCCCCTCTAGCTGACCTGATTACGAAATACGATATTAGTATCGTATCATATGCGGATGACATGCAACTAGTCGAGTCACTATCTCAATCCCATGAAAAGGCAGCCATCAACTTTTCCACCTGCTTACAGGAACTAGCTGTCTGGATAGCAAGTAATTGCATCAAACTGAACGGCAGCAAGACGGAGGTTCTAATAGTAGGCAAGACTCCTTCCATATGGTCCTCGGCGTGGTGGCCCCAATCCCTGGGCCCCACCCCTTCCCCTAATGACCAGGTTAAGAACTTAGGGATGTGGCTGGAAACAAAGCTCTCCTTTGACCACCACACCAGAATTGTTGCTGGGAAATGTATCGGAATAATGAAGGGCCTGAGGAAGACACTAGATGTGCTCCCCGTAGCCTCCAGAAAAACCCTGGTCCATGCGCTGCCAACATCTCGCCTGGACTATGGGAACGCTCTATATCTTGGAGCAAGTGGGAAATGCATACAAAGACTGCAATGCATTCAAAATGCGGCTGCTTGTCTTGTTTTTATGCTACCCAACCCTACATTGGCTCCCGATAAGGGACAGAATTCTCTTTAAAACGCTATGTATCAGCCACCACATTTTACAGGGAAAGGGACCTAGCTACCTACACAGTCTACTGGCCCCTTACTCCCCTACCCGGGCTTTGAGATCCCTGGGAACAGGACTGGTGCAATTACCAGTAATCAAAAGAGCAAGAATGGGAGGAAGATCCTTCCGCTGGATTGCCACTAAACACTGGAACGGCCTCCCTCAGACACTTAGGTCAGAACCTTCGGAAAGGACTTTCCGAAAAAAACTAAAAACCTGGCTCTTCCACATATAGTTCTCTGAGCCTGTAGGTGTATCTAATGTTACCAAAACAAAATGGGAGGCTAGCTGCAGCACGGGGACATACTAGTTAGTATACCCAGGCGCTTTAGAAACTCATTTATTATTATTATTATTATTATTATCCCTTCACTTACTTACTCACTCACCTTTTCACAATAATTATGAGCTGAGCCTTTGTCTGCAGAGTTGCAGACAGAGAGACCCATCAAGAACTCCACCCTCGCTGTAGTTCCCAAAGCAAGGGGTCGGGTGGGGCAGGGTTCACTATGCCCCTGCACATAGGCAATCTGAAAAAGTGAAAGACATGAGTCATGCATGATGCACAGTGCCTGGACATGGGGCGACTGTGACATGGTGTTTCCAGAGCTTTAAGTGGGATGAAAAAACTAGGGGTTCTCTCCAAAAGGGTGTTCGATGTAATTAAGGGCGTGGCTAAAAACACATAAGCTAAAAATCTGTGCTTAGTATAATGTGCCACCCGACTGGTATTTTTGTTGCTTCTGTCATTGCATCCAGATATATAATACAACAAGTAACGTTATACCTAGAACAAGTAACATTACGCCTACAACAAGCCAGAACTATTGGCTTTGTCAATGGTTGTTAGTTGCATGAAATAAAAAAGCAGCAACCATTGCTTCCTTGAATATAATATTGAAAATGTGTTAGTTCTAAAACGATGAGACTCTGAGAGAACTATAATCCTTTCCTTTGAACTTCTTTCACCGCTTTCCTTTGGTTAACTGGATTCTCACCTAGCAGCAGCATGGGCGTGTTTGCACTTCCATGTGACAGAATGCCCTGCCCTGGACCGACGCTGGAGGAGGACACCACATGCTGTGCCAGCCCAGACTGACCCATAGTCATTCTGTATGTGGCAATCAGCCCCACACAGAATGACAATGGGCGGTGGAGCTGCTCTTGTGCTCAGATGGGTGCGAGGCGGCCCCATCAGGGAGCTGAGGCCTTTCACAGGAGAACAGCTCTGTTCCCTGAAAGGCCCAAAATTACGGACAAAAGGCGTCCGTAAAAAGGATCCTCACGGACAACGGACGTGAGGTCCAATTCACGGACGGTCAGTGAAATTTACGGGCGGTCGGTCACCCTAATTGACACAAGACCCATCTGTGTTCTGTTCCCACCATGATATGATAGGAAGGTGAGTGAGGCAAGGGTCCTCCTAGTTCTGGTGGTATGGACAGCTGGGTTTTGGTGCCTTCAAAATAGAACAGCTCTAGTCGTGGATGGAGATATCTGTGAGTGTCTGCAGACTTTAAATTCATTTGGATGTGCAGCAATGCCCCTTTAGAGCCTATTGACATTTGGGAGGCTAATGTACAGTCCGATAGGACCAGAGTGCTGAAGATATAAAGCGGTATTCAATATGCTGAGAAGTAGAGATTCCCTGCTATTTTATCGATGCCAGGTGTCTTGTGAGGGGCGATCTTATTGATCTTATTGATGGCCCCGTTCACTTTCTCAAGGGTGATTGAAGGATATTCCTTTAAGTCATAATAAGGAGGCTCCCTACTTCGGGGCATCGTACAAGGTCCGGAAGTGCTCATTCCACATGCCAGCTGAGATTTTCTCTATACTGGCAATACCCGCAGGATTCCCTGTCGTGGCTATGGTTCAAAATGCCTTGTAATCTTTGCACTTGGTAGCGCATAGTAAAGATTCCTATTTAGCTAGTTCCCATTCTTTTTTAGCAGAGTTGGTGATATATTTATATGCAATTCTCACGTTTCGGATCAGGTTGCTATCATTGTTTTTTTTGCCTCTAATAGGGCTGTTTTGGCAGATCTATACTGTTTGCCAAACCATGACGGTGAGTTTTTCCTAGTGCCCCTAGGTCATACTTCTACAAAAAAATAAGTCTTTGAGTACACCAACTAACGTTGAGTGAATGTCAGCTACCCTTGCCTGTTGGCTGAGTTTGCCATCGGGGGTAATAACTTTACTCAATTCTGTTAAAAATGTACCCACCGCCTTATAGAGTGCTTCGATTGAGTGAGGGGTCTGCTCCAGCACACTCCATTTGATTCCACATCTACTGGAAGCCAATCTAAGCCTTCCATCCAGGTGGTTATGTTATGTTATGTTATGTTATGTTATGTTATGTTATGTTATGTTATGTTATGTTATGTTATGTTATGTTATCAGGGGTTTTGTTAAGCGCTCAGCTACTCAAGCAGAGTGTCCCGGCGCTGTCAGACCCGAGACCATAAAACTCCGTCAGGGGAAAAAAGCCTATAGGCTACACAACCAAGTTTTGAGCTTCTTTCTGAAGGTCGTCAAACTCTCGCTCTTTCTTAAAGCCAGTGGGAGGGCATTCCAGGCCCGGGGCGCAAGGTATTTAAAAGACCACCCTCCGATCCGGGCGCGACTGATTGCCGGGACCTTGGTAAGGGACAATGACGCAGAACGCAAGGCTCTGGCAGGCAGATGAAAACCGATCCTCTTCCTCATATAGAGGGGACCAGTGCCTTGAAGAGTCTTAAATGCCAAAGTAAGTGCCTTGAATTCAATGCGCCTCTGAATAGGTAGCCAATGGAGAGACTGCAACAGTCCCGTGGCGTGGGAGCGGTGGCTAAGGCCAAAGATTGCCTGAGCGGCCGAGTTCTGTACAACCTGTAGGCGTGAGAGAAGGAGCTTTGGAAGACCCAGATACAGGACATTGGCATAGTCCAACCTAGAACCTATCATGGCCTGCACCGTAATTTTCCTATGGGCGATGGAAAGAAAAGGGAGACATTTTCTTAACATTTTTAAAATCCCAAAGCATTGACCAGCTAGGCTCATAATCTGTGGTTTAAGAGTGAGACAGTTGTCCATCTTAATACCAAGATTTTTAACCACCGAGGCCACGTCTGAAGGGGGAAACATATCCGCAGGCCACCAAGACCTCCAGCAGGGATCGGGAGGACAACCGAAGAAAAGAACCTCGGATTTATCCGAGTTGCATTTTAGCTGATTACTTTGGAACCATGCAAAAACCGCACCCAGACAGCTTTTAATCTGATCTCCATTGAAGTCAATATCTTTTTCACAAGTGAAAAGAAGCTGGGTGTCATCAGCATATGAGACAATCTGGACTCCAAAAGACTCGACCAGTGCCGCCAGAGGGGACATATAGATATTAAAAAGGGTCGGACTTAATATAGATCCTTGAGGAACTCCCACTTTCAAAGGCGGCACTGCCGCAGAATACGGAGGGGCCCAGACTGTCTGTTGGCGGTTGGTCAGAAAGGACTTGAACCAGTTGAACACCGTTCCTCCAACACCGATCTCCGCCAGACGCGCCAATAGGCGATCATGAGGAACGGTGTCAAACGCCGCCGAGAGATCGAGCAGCACCAGCAGTGCCTTACCCCCGGAGTCCTGAACTTCCTTGATGGCCTCCACCACCTCCAGCAAAGCCGTCTCCGTGCTCATATTCGCGCGGAAGCCGGATTGAGTGTGGTGCAGAAGGTCGTGGGACTCAACAAAATGTGAGAGGACAGACTGAACATGCTTTTCTGCCACTTTGGCCAGGGAAGGGAGCAGGGAGATAGGTCGGTAATTAGCATGGATGGCCCGGTCCAAAGAAGGTTTCTTCAGAAGAGGAATGAACATAGCTTGTTTCCAGGCAGACGGCACTATCCCTGCAACCAAAGAGCAGTTTAAAATTGAGTTAACCATCGGGTTAATGGCATGAGCTATTTTAGCTAGAAACTTCGCGGGACAGGGGTCCAGAGGAGAACCAGATCTAATTTTAGCGAGAAGTTCAAGTGAGACTTGAGGTGCAATAGGTGGAAAACTCATCAAACTGGGCAATCCCGAAACAGAGACCTTGGCCTTAGTTTCAGGACAAGGCACTCCCCCCGGCGTAAAAGCAGGAAAAGATGCCTGAATGATCTTGATTTTATTGGCAAAAAAACTGGCTAGTTGCAGAACCCAGTACGCTTTTTTGGCCAGGTAAATTTCCTTATGATAGGCCTTGGTACAGCATCTGTAGGCCTCCTTCAGAGGATCTAAGTAATTTGCTCGCCAAGCTCTTTCGGCTTTTTTGCAGATCCTTCTACTGGAGTTAAGCAAATGCGTGAACCATGGGGCCGATGCACGCGAGGATTTTTTATACGACCGCCTAGGCGGGACTAAATCCTCCAGGCACTGCACAAGCCATGTTTGAAAACGAGTAAGGTCCATTTCTAAATCACCCGTAAGGGAGCAGGGGTGGGTTAGCCGATACTGATCAATCATTTCCACAGTGACTTGATGGAAAGGACGCGACAACCGAGCTGGACACCCATCACCTCTACTAGTCACAGTAATTTGAGACTGGATATTAAAATTCACCAAAAGGTGGTCGGACCATAACACCGGAAGGGGGGGCCCAACAGTCACAGAGGAAGTGGAAAAGATCTGATCCAATATGTGCCCTTTGTTATGAGTGGGCAACATTACGTATGGTGAAAGGCCCAAAGGGGTAGTAATATCTAAGAGTTTAATAGTGTCAGATGCATCCGCATTATCAAAGTGAACGTTGAAGTCGCCCAGAAGAATGAAATGCTTAAATTGAACGCTCAAGACCGAGATCACTGTGTCCAGCTCCTCATTAAAAGATCCAACAGGGCCTGGGGGCCTGTAAACCAACAGACCCGCACAGGATTGACCGGGAGAAAGTGTAAGACAGAACCCCAATGCTTCGGCTCCGCGGATGTCATCAGTAGGTATGATGGAGCACTCGAAGCGTCTGTCAACCACCAGTGCCACTCCTCCCCCTTTGCCTTTGCTCCGATCTTTCCTAAGTATGAAGTAATTCGCGGGCAGGGCATTTGCTACATCTGGGCCGGATGCTTTGCCAAGCCACGTTTCCGTAAGAAACAAGCAGGCCGGCTTGACATCGGAGAGAAAGTTAAACAAATCCTGAGCATGTTTGCTCACAGACCGAGTGTTCAGAAGGGCACAACAGAAATAATGGTCGTCAGAGCTCCGCTTCGTTGATGCGAAAGCATATTGGCTAGGCTTTGCGACTTCTGTTTCCCTCAATCCACCCTCCAATGACCAACCACAACCCATGCAAAGATGTTTACCCCGAATAGAGGGGTCATGAACACTGCAGCCGCTATTACTACGCTGTCTGAGGACTAGTAGCTGTAGGGCGGTGTACTCTATGATTTTCTCATGGCCGTGGCTCACAAAGTCCCCAACCCGTCCGCAACCGTCCGCCTCCGGGACGCTGACGGGCGCAGACGGGCTTTCCTTAGGTGCTCCTTTGGCGCGGGAAAGGCGCTTCCGCTGAATGCGTCCGCTGCGCGGAGCCATCCCCGTCTTACTTTATACTTCCCGCCCGTGAGGCAGAAAGCCTAGTCCGCCGACTAGCAAGCCTGCCTCACCAAAGATGTCCGCGGTGCGAGCGTCTGACCCGCTGCTCGAATCGGCAGTGAGAGGGTCGCCCGGACAGCGCAGCAGGAGGAAGGCAGGGGAATAGCGGCGAGACCCCTAGACCAGCAGCAGACTACTCAACTGCCCCAAAGGTGAGAACCGAGATCCCCACAACAGAATGAGAGAGGACAGTAAGAAGATCTCCCGGTTTTTCGCCTCAGGAGAGAAAGGCAGTGTGTGATACCAGCCGTGACACAGTAAACAAATACACAATACACAAAAGATTAAAAGGGTATTTAAAACAGCGCGCAAATTGTGCAAAAAAGCAAATTGGCTACGAGCTACCAAAGAGAGGCTCACACCGATAGGCAGCCGCCCCGGGTGTCTCAATGGCGAAGGTCTGGTCATATGACTGTAGGCATCTGGTTGGAGGCATTATATTGAGGGAGAGGGCACTGTGGTCTCTGTCATGTCTATGCAGGACTTCCAGATCTACTACTGAGGGCCGTAACCTTACATCAACAAGGATGTAATCTATCAGTGATGAACGTCCTACACGATTGAACGTGTGTGACCCCTGGCTGGCTGTCTGACTTAGTATGCCCATTCCAAACACGCAAAGAGTGGTGTAGAGTAAGTGCATGAATTTGAAGTGCCAGGGGATACCATTGCTTGATGGGGGTATGTACAGCACTGTGTCAGCGTGGTTAGCTTCAAAGGGCTCAAAATGGCAATTACAATACCTACCCACCACTTCTCCGGTAATGTAGACAAGAGGGTGGTTAATTGCTCAACAACATGGGATTCATTGCCAGTGCTGACTGGTCTAAAATAGACATTGACCAAGTAGACATCTATGATGGGAGGAAAGGTAGGAAGGAGACATAAGATATCTTTGGTGGAAGTCTCTACTGTCCTAATCGTACATCCCAAATGAGTAGATACCCACGTAGACAGCCCCCAGACGGTTTACCCCTCCCCCCATTGCTACCTTGGAATAATCTGCATAACCTGAGCGCTGGGCTACCTTGATCAGCCAGGTTTCTTAGAATAAACAGATATCATATTGATCGATAAAGGAACCCCAGACAATACAGTCCAATTTGCTCTTCAGGCCAGCAACTTTCCACTACACCACTTTGACTGTGTTTGCAGATTGGAGTGTGCCCGTTGTTTCCATCACACCATCTGGATCCTTAGACCTTCCCGGTTGCGTAACCAGCTGATCCAATCTCCCTACCTTGGAGTTCTTTACATATTTGCTGGCTCACCAAAACCAAGCTCCATACCCACTTCAGTATTGCCCATGTTTCTCAGATCATGTTAACCCAGAGAATTACAATATCTGTGTGAAGGAGCTGAGTTGAGTGCATTGGGGGCCAAGTGATTAGATTTGCCAGGAAGGGGGAATCCATAAAAATAGCCCAAAGGTAAAAGTATTATGGCAGAGCATAGATCCTGCATAAGTGATTCACCTGCCAAACGTTAATGGGCCAACTGCGGACTTCTAAAATTAATAATAACGCAATCGCCAGGCCGAACAATGGGGCCCTGCCCTATCTAGCTCACCCTGCAGGTTAAAAGGCTTGGATTTGAGAGGGGGGAAATTCCTATTTCTTGTGAGCCAGTGCACCTATTTGTTACCTAGATTTTCCTGTCACTCCCTCAGTCCTGTTTACAACTCTGGAACATCTGATAAAATCACAACATAGGGACAGGAAGCCGGTGGTAGATTGATAATTGGAGGGTTTGGGTCACGGGCGATAACTGACTCAGGTGGAGCTCCCTTTTGTCTAACCAAAAATTGATTCCTTCCAGGATGGGCTCCCCTGGTTCAAGCCGTCCGGCTCAATATGGCTGGCACAGGTACCCTGTGGCAACCTCTTCTCAGTTGAGCTTATAATACTAACCCTGGGCAGGACAGAAGAAGAGACAGGGCCTGTATGACTACCTTTTTCCATTACGCCCTTTGACCCCGGGGGGGTGGGGGGGGGGGCTGGACACAAAACATGGCTACACATTTGTTCCACCATTGCCAAATGAGCTACCAGTGGCAAGAGTTCTGCACGTAAGACGGATTTAACTTGATCTAGAATGTCCTTCACCAGAGCTGTTGCCCAAGGCAGCTGGTGGTCCTCCCTATTAAGTCACTCAAGGGCAGATAGGTGTGTTTATCTGAAAGGTAATCACTTTTCGAAGTTGTAGGGCTTTCTTTTAGGAAGTACATGTGAAGAGATATAAGTTGGAGAGTGTTTTGTTAAATACTTTACATTTTTTATTTATAAGTAAGTTTTAATGTAAATATACGTTTTACTTACTTGGTTAAGTGGTTGTCGAAATGTATATATTTCTTCTTCAAGGTTCTGGTCAGATAATCTAGCAGAGAGTCCTCGTCTTGCAGTGTTTGTTGTTTTTGAAGTATTTAGTTGATAAAATTAGTGTGCCTTTTATATTGTTGATTTGTTTGTCTGATTTTATTGGCTTAGGATGTGTATAATTTGATCTTATTGGGTGATTTAATTTGAATTTGAATCAGCTATGTCCTTCTATGGCAAACACTAATTTAGGTTTTATTCATGTTTGATATACAGCTTGATAGCTGTGAATTTTATTAAAATACATATTGTTATATAAATGTTTGTAGTTATTGCAAATATTTTTGGGGTTATATTGTTATGAATTTAGTAACATATTTTATTGTGGTGAATTATAAATGTTTTGGTGATGTAATATGTTTATTGAATAGACATAAACTCATGCGTGGGATGCTGCATCCCTTCAAAGAAGTTAAAATGAACTGTGTTGTTACCATCTTGTGTATATGAACATGTCGAGTTCTATATGTGTATAGTTGTATACAATAATGGATTACCATTATGGTTACATTGTAGTATCAGCGTGTTTAGCATCTTGAGGGAGGGCGGGGTATAGGATTATTTCTGTCAGGAGGGAAGTCGTATTTAAGTTCCTGGTACCGTTAATAGTTGCCAATTTAAATGAGTTGGGTTCACATTTATGGAAGGTTAGGGCAGTGCATTGTGGGTTTTGAAGTGTTTGAAAACCTACGGAGTACTACTTCGCACAACACTATTGCTTGATAGAGATGGGTGGATTCACGATGTTTAAATTTAATGAATGGGAAGCGGGAGCAACGTTTTCGTAACGCCGCTTTTAGCAAAGAAGATCTTGCAAGGAAACAGAGTACATCGTTCGAAATCATTAAGGTACAAGGGGAAGTTTTAGGCATGTGTTGTGTATTACAAGGGTAGGGTTATGAGGTATATCGAGGGTTAATATGCCAGGGTGGGTACCTGTGGACAAGAAAGCAAAAACAAGGTTGGGTTACCTATTTTTATAAGAGCTGGTACAGACAGTTTTGTTGTTGTAAATGATTTTGTTAGAGGGAGAACGCTGAATTGTGTTAACTAATACAATGAGGTATATGCACATACAGTTCTTTATAAGATGGCATTTTAATACATTGTTCTTTTTACTTATAGTCAACCCCTGAAGAAGGGCCACATATTTGCCCGAAATGCATTGGGTACACGAAGTTCTGTGACTAAGGATGTATTGTGTATGCGACACGTGCTCAGAAAAAGGCCCGGATGGGCATATCTACAGTATAAGAAGCTGTTCAAATGCTACTGCATCTAATGCATGATTGTCTACAAGAAATAAAATCTACTCATGAAATTAATTTGGAATACTTTGGAATGATTATTTTGGCAAATTTGGACATTTTGGTCAACAAAAATGATGAACGACTTAACAGGCTGTGCACCGGATTGGAGTGGATACTTCTCTCCTTGTTTCTGATATTTTTTATTCGAACATGGGTATACAATGTTTTGTATTTATTTTAAATAATTGTTTTGCTTAAAAAGTGTTTTTTTTAATGTTTGTTAATGATAATGTCATTGTTTTTGCAATATTATTGTAGTTTATGTTGCGTGGATTGATATTTCTGGCACATTACTTGTTTATTTAAAGGGGATGATATTTTTGATTCCGATATTTGTGTTTTTGATGTAAGTAAAAATCAATATTTTTAACAACAATTTTTGTGTTCTCGATATTTGTTGTTTTATTAGTTAGGTATAGGAAGGCAATATTTTTGTTACCGATATTAATTTTCTGATATTTTTGTGTTTTGATATTTTATGCATCAATATTATATCAGTGATCATTATGCACAGATGCACTGGCTCTAAGTATCTGATTGTGCTATACCACCACACTAACGACTGCAATGGTCAACAATAATTATCTGTGCTATGTGGTAAATAAAATTCCTTTACCGGGACTTAATTTGATACAGAAACATAATAAAATAGCTCAGTAAAATGAGAGGCAGAATCCGTGGTATTAGAGGTTCGGAATGGGCTTTATTCCAATGATCGATTATAATCGGTTGCTCCAAGTTCCATCACCACGGAGGTTCAGGAAGTGAAGTACATACATTATTGACATGAAATGACTTTTATAGATCATACATTACAATGAAGCGAATGCAGTAGGCGTAACAATTGATAAGGAAAATGACGATTCATCTACGTAACCAAAAATGGGCGTAATGAGGAGTAAAACAGAAACATAATTGGTTATGATGTCATATATAGGTGGATCTATAAGATAATACTTGGCATAGATGCGCGCGCAGCAGCATGACGTGTAATTGACGTGCAACTAGGGGGTGAAGGGGACTTGACATTTAGCTCTACATGTGGAGACAAAAAGTCTGGGGGGTCAAGTCAACCTAATCCCAAATCATATCTAAACATCCTATGTTTAAAGAACTATGTTATCCACAAAAGAAGGACTCTCGGACAGAATCTATTCTATACTGACTGTGCGTGCGTGTACAAGCGTCTAAGTGTCTACACTGAATGCGAGGGGGTAGAAATATTCCATGGTAACAGGACTATGAATTACTTGCATAAGGGCAGAGAAGCCGGGCCTTTTGCTCGGTAACTGGAAGAATGTTTACTTAAACTACTAGGCAGGAATGCATCGGCTGAGGGGGAAGCAGATAATTCGAAGGTGAAATACAGTTCTTGGCAGAGAATAGGCTGATGTCAGGCTTCGTGAGCCGCGCAGGGAATGAGACAGAGTTCATGGTCACAGATGCAGGCTCAGACTGGAGCTTTCAGAGGCAGAAGGCAAGAAGAGTTCGATTACAGAATCAGTGCCTACTTGCCTGGACTGTAAAATGGCATAAGTGTGCCATATAAAGTCGGTGGCCTTTCGTATTTAGGAATCGAATATCCGGCCTATCCATGGCGGATCTGACAGAGGACATGTTGACGGTGGACGCACATGTATTTGCGTCTTCATAACTGGAACTGGAGGGAACATACATGTACTTGTGATTCATACATGGAACCGTTGGGGTCCAATATAGGGGACATAACTGATCAGAAAAATCCATATTTCCACATTCCCTCCTTGTCCCCTACTTGCCCGTTAAGAGATATCAATCTTCATCAATCCATTGATCTGTTCATATAACATCATTTGTTCTTCTTTCTTCTTCCGTGACGAATGAAATCTTGGTGGTGGAATACACGATGTGGCACACAGACCACAAATCGCTGGTCCACATTGTAGACATAGACAGCAACTGAATAGTATGAGAAGGCCAATACCTAGGAAGGATAAAACTCTCCATCCCCAGGCTGATATCACACTCCAAAACCAACTGGACCAAGTCCAAGTGCCTGGGTTCTGGTGTATCTGGTTTACAATCTTATGAAGGCGAGTGATGGCTTTATATACAGATGGCGAATTTTCTGGTATGAAAATGCAACAGCTTGATCCGATGACCCTACAAGCTCCGCCCCTATCAGCCAGGATGACGTCAAGGACAAGACGATTTTGAAGCACAACAATCCGCATAGCAGACTGCTCTTCTGTTAAATTGCCTAAGGCGGAAATAGTCTCATTCACTACTGCTTCAAGGGTTCTAGTTAATCTACGTATCAGCTTACTATTAGTAACAGTACCTATATAGGGAAAGATGCCTTTATTGAAATCTACATACTTGTCCCATGCCGTCTCAGTATAATCGACAATTGGGAGATCTCTCCGCTCTCTGTTGTGTACTAAATGAATATTTCTGTAATAATCAGGAGGAGCTAGGAAAACAGGTGGCAAAAGGAATGCAATGTAGCAGGTACCATCCCAATCTAGAGGTAGACGCATATATGCAGTCTGACCACATATGAAATAGGAATGGCGGGAAGCTCTAAATGTGGATTTGCCTTGATCACTGAATTCTACTGTAGTAGTGCATTTACTATGGCCCATATGTATGGAACCAACCTTTCTTACACACAATTCACCCTTTGCTGGGAATACTGACATGGTGGGTAAGACTAGTTCAACTTCGGATTCGACATTTAGAATCATGAGATTAGGTGTAAAATTACCTAATCCATATACTTCATTTTCTAGATCAGTTCCTGTTCTTTTGGGGCGATCCTCCTTGTCAGGGTAGCAGACCTTGAGTAAAACTAGGTTCAGGTTTCCCCATACCCAATGGTCTTGGTAAACTGCTGTGTCTGAATCTATGGAATTGATTAAACTAAACCATGCTCCACAGGATCCATTATGTGTAAACGGATGTGGAAAGAAAGGCAGGACTCCTTCATAATTCTGATAGGGAGGGAGTCGGCCACACACCCAGCAATTAGTTGCATTACTAGTCTGATGGGAATGATGTAACATACTAATGAAAGTGTTATTGCGCAGCGCAAGTCTATAAGACAATTCATGCGGAGGTAAGTCACTAAAAGAATGTTCAGTAGTAACATTGTAAACATGTCTAGAAATAGGATAATATATGTGCAACAATATACTTGCAGTAATTATTAAAAGACTCAAGAAAAACAAGATTAATAATGTCACTATGCAGTGGCTACGCAGTGATTTACAATACGCCTGTCGTTTCAACATTTTCCGCGACTGTCCATGATTCAGGTCTAGAGGATACATGTCAGAGACAAATTCAACCGCTTCACCTTGGAGAGGACTTAAACAATCAAATTGTCTGACGTTCTAGGCCTCAATTTTACTTTATAGAGTTCGGTTTTAGTCTTTTCAACCAAAGGAAGTTTTGAATCAGTCTGTGAGGGAGTGCAGGGCACAATGTCTATATCCGAGGATAGTCCATGAAATTTCTTGATATGACTTGAATGAATCCAGCCCTTGCGGCCCTCGATCTTCACGGCTGTCCTTGTAGTGAGCAGAACCAACTTGGGTGTCTTCCACCTGGGCTCCAGCTGAGTCTTTCGGTCGAAATTTCTCACAAATACGAGATCACCCGGAACTACGTCATGGGGTTTCACCTCAGTGTTGTCGGGAAAGGCTGCAGCTACCTGTGAACGACAAGATTGTAGTGCAGACATCAAGGACGCCAAGTAATCTGTCAGCATATTACAGTCAATATCAGTTATTTTGCGTGGTATGGGCGTCCCCCACATATTTGGTGGTCTGCCGAAGATCACCTCATACGGGGATAGCCCTGTTCGAGAGTGTGCTACCATTCTCATGTAAAAGAGTGCAACTGGTAATGCTACTACCCAGTCGACGCCTTTTTCTCTGCATATTTTGGACAATCTGATTTTCAGGATCTGATTATGTCTTTCTACGAGACCTGCTGCCTCGGGGTGTCGGACACAGTGGAATTTCCACTGATAACCTAACAAAAGTGAAACGTGTTTCATTAATTCGGATGAGAACGGCTGGCCGTTATCTGAGTGAACAACACGTGGTAAACCGTATCGTGGGAAGAATTCTCGAACCAACTGTTTGGCAGTAGTCGGGGCAGTGTAATCTGAAACCGGGTATGCCTCCGTCCAACGGGACAGAGCGCAGACAACTACGAGAACATATTTGAATCCTCGACATCGTTCCATCTGGATATAGTCCATTTGGAGTACTTCAAAAGGGTGATCAGGAGGCTGAAATCCACCCTGTTCTACGGGAACGCTTTTTCCTGGGTTGAACTGGCAACAGATCATACAGGTACGGACCTTTTGTTTGGCTGCTGCTCGTAAATGTTTATTGAACCAAATGTGTTGAATGCTGTCTAGCATAGCTTTTTCTCCTAGATGTGCTGGACTATGTATAGTGTTAATTATAACTTGGACCATTGAATCAGGAAGGAACCACACAGATTTTTCCTTCATCATCCATCCCTGGTCCGTTTGGATCCCTCCTAATTCAGTCCATTTCTTTATCTCGTCTGGTGTAGCATGTGTCTGTATGTCAATTACGTCAAGAGTAGGATCTTTAACTGTCATACAATGTGTCGGTATCGGGACTATTGTCTTTGTCATGTCAGATGTTTGTGTTTGAGCAGTCTGCTTAGCTGTTCTGTCGGCTAGATCATTGCCTTGAGAAATGATATCAGTAACTTTCGTATGAGCTTTACATTTCATAATTGATATTGCCGTGGGTAAATGTATCGCATCTAATAAGGCATGAATGAGGGGTCCGTGCTGAATGTGGGCACCGTGGGAAGTTAAATAACCTCTCTCTCGCCACAGCACGCCGAAGTCATGTACAACTCCGAATGCATAACGTGAATCAGTGTATATGTTGACTTTTTTATTTGTGGCTTGAATACAGGCTTGTGTCAGAGCGATGAGCTCTGCGGCTTGAGCTGACAAGGTATTTATGCGATTTGTTTCAATGATTTCAGTATCTGTTGTGACTGCATAAGCGGCCACTAATTCTCCTGTACTTGTTCTCATACATGAACCATCTACATACAACGTCAGGTCTGGATCTGACAATGGAACATCTGTCAAGTCTTGTCTGGGTTTCGTCGTGATTGTAATAACTTCAATACAGTCATGAGCTAGTGGGTCTGTTCCGATTACTGGCAAAAGTGTGGCAGGATTCAATGTGTTACAGCGTCTGATTTCTATATGTGGCTGAAACAATGTAAGTTCGTACCCTGTAAGTCGCGCTATAGTCAAGTGTTGTGTTTGCGTTCTATTTACAAGAACCTCTACTGCATGTGGTACTTGAACTGTCAATGGATGTCATAACACTATGGCATCGCTTTGTCTGATTGCTAAAGCTGTCGCTGCTACTGATTTCAGGCACGCAGGCAAAGCCTGAGCTACGGGATCTAATGTACTAGAAAAATAAGCACATGGTTTGTGTGCCCCTGCTTGTTCCTGTGTGAGTACCGACAAGGCAGTACCTTCGCGTTCTGTAACAAAGAGTGTAAACTGTTTTCTGTAACATGGTGTTGCTAAGACAGGTGCTTGACATAAAGCTTTCTTTAGGCTTTCAAAAGCTTGTGTATGTTCCTGAGTCCAAGGGAGAACAGTCGATGTGGCTGCCTCCTGTGCTGTCAACTGAATGAGTGATTTTGCTAAAAATGCATACTGAGGGATCCACTGCCTACAGTATGAAGTGAGGCCTATAAAAGCCCGCACCTCCTTTTGTGTCTTGGGTATTGGCATGTTAGCTATTAACTGAATGCGGTCGGGTGTAAGCTGCCTTCCCTCCTTGGACAGCGAGTGTCCAAGATAAATAACTCGCTGGACACAGAATTGCAGCTTAGAAGGGGACACCTTGTGCCCCTTTTCGGCTAGAAATTGTAAAACTGTCAGTGACGCTTTTTCACATTCGGGTTCGCTTCTCGCGGTGATCAGCAGATCATCGACGTATTGGAGCAGAGCAGTGTTAACTGGCATGTGGATACTATCTAGTTCTCGTTTCAGTGCTTGGCTATAGATGCTGGGGCTTTCTGTAAATCCTTGAGGTGCGCGTGAGAATTTAAAGCTACGTCCATTTAAACTAAATCCGAACAAATATTGGCTTTCCGGATCTATTGGGACGCTGAAAAAAGCATTCTTGAGATCAATTACAGTAAAGAATGTTGCTTCGGAATCAATAGCTGTCAGTAATGACGAGATATCTGGGACCACAGGGAATTGTGGCACAATGCACTTGTTTAATTCGCGCAGATCAATAACCAATCGATATACTGGCGGGACCTTTGGATCTGTTCGTTTAAGAATCGGAATTATTGGTGAATTACATACATTGGAGTCTGTTTCCACAACTACTCCTTGGGCAATGAGCTCGTCAATGATTTGTAGTAAAGCCACTACAGCATCTGGTGGTAACTTGTATTGTCGCATTCGTGGTAGCACCACTCCTGCCTTTAATGTGACTCGATATGGTGTAATATTCATGCAACCAACATCAGTAGGGCCTTGTGCCCATAGATGTGTAGGTAAAGTCTGCAGTCGGGGATCCATGTCTCTAGACACATAGTGACCTTTAAAATCACGTAAAAACAACCTTACTCCTTCCGGAGAACAACATATTATAGCTCCTAGAGCTTTCAGTGTTTTTATTCCTAACAAGTTTTCTGGACATGATTTAGTAAGCAATAAATCTGTAGTTCGGGTCAAAGGTCCTATCGTAAGTGGCAGAGGTTGTGACACTTCATTAACAATAGGTTTTCCTGAAAAACCAAGGGAAATATTCTGAGAGCCTGAGAGGGGTGCCCCTGGAACTTCACTACGTTTTATAGTTGTTCGACTTGCCCCTGTATCGAGTAAAAATTTTCTGTCTTGACCTAATAATTCACTATGTACATAAGGTCCTTCTTGATCTACAGGAATCTCAATAAGGGGTAAGTCAACTTCCCTCTCTAGGCTAGTTCATGCGTAACGCTGATACTCAGGATATTCATACTGTGCGGTCTGATACATTTGTCGTGTTGTTGTCTGTGTGGCAGCAACAGGCAACGGTGGTGCAGCTGGCACAAACTGTGTTGGCTGTTGTGCGGCTGGCATGGCCTGGGCATGCTGCAGAGCTCCTTGTTCATTCTGATCCTGTCTGAGTGGCCGTGATCTTTCTTGTGTTTTACCTATGGCGATATTATGTTTTAAAACTGGACAATCGTGTACGTAATGACCTGGCTTTTTACAATAATTGCATGTCCCTTTTACAGGTCCTGTTGAATCGGAATGTGTCATACCCTTTTTATGTCCTTCAGCTGGAACTGTCTGGGAAACTAGCATTTTCATTTTCGTGTCTTTCATGCGTCTGTGTTCATGTTCTTGTTCCTCTCTAATTCTATTGTGATGGTACTGTAACATTTGTAACATTTGTGATGGAGTGTTACCTTGCCAGGTACTCTCGAATTTTAATACTCTATTCTTTACTTGAGGCAGGGCATTTTCTACTAATTTTGTTACAAACAGATGTGGGTATGATTCGCTACTTGCTTTTATGCCACTATTTATACAAAAACATTTTTCAAATCGGGCATAGTAATCGCTAGTGTCTTCATCTTGCTTCTGTTTACAGGCTGAAATAGTACCCCAATCTTCCTTTTTCGTAGTTAATAAACGTGGCAGTACCTGTACTAGTAAACCTGGTAGTGCTTTAGTTTTATCCCCAAGTCCTGCTCCTGCAGTTCGGGCCCTTTCTTCTGCTTCTAATACTGACCATTCTATCTTTTGGTCTCCTACCTCCCACTCTTTCTCCCTGAGTTTTTCGTAAATGCCAGCAGGCATCAATACCTTCAGTATTGTCATAATGTCGGGATAGGTATACTCTCCCATGAGTAACATGTCTTTAATTTCTCGGTGAAAACCCGCTGGGTCTTTGTCATGACTGGGTACCACTTTCTTCATTTCTAACAATTCTATTTTCGATATGGGCGTATATACAAATACGCGCTTAAACTCGTTGTCCTCGCCTTTTATTGGGTGCACTTCTCGTAAGGGATTCTGTCTATCCATGTGATACGTGGTTCTTTCCTTGACGGGTAATGAGACGTGTTCTGGACATACAGAAAGAATATACTGCTTTCTTGATTCTAGAATTTCTTTAATTAGTTTAGTACCTGAACCTCTCCATCTATTCATAAGCAATTCAGTCAATATGTCAGGTAAGGGACCAGGGTCCGAATGCTGACTCCGATATAGTATAATGAGTTGTTGAATCATATAAATCCCAGCTAACCTCTGTTCATCTGGGGTGAGATTCAAAAATGTGCGTGCTACTGTATCATCACTATATTTTCCGGGACTGTCCACCCAATGGACAGCTGCCCTGGCTAAATCTTGTTCATCCATAAAATCGAGAAAATGATAACCCCTTCGTTCTCGGAGTAGTTTGTCGGCGGTTTGGAACGAATGCTCGTTAGACCTTATATTAATTATAGGTATTTGGAAATTCCTGTTATTATCTGGACATATCGGACGTATCGAGTCAGTAAGACATCTATTACTATTACAAGATCTTCCTCTACCTACATAGGCTATGGTGTCCGACTGTCCCGCGGGCAGTCCTGACCCTTCTTCCTCGCTTTGTTCGAACTCGTCTACCTCTAATCTCTCTTCGTGTAGGCGTTCTATTTCTTTACGGATCTTTCGGCACATGGCTATTATACAATTTTGCTTATCATGTCTCCCTTCTGATATATTCTGGCTCCATCTGGTAAGAATTTGCATTGCTTCCGGGTCTACCCCTGGTCGGTCTTGATTTCTGATAACACAATTTATGAGGAAACGTAACAGTTCCCCCTGTATCTCTACTTTCTGGTATTCCATAGCTCTGTTAATACATTCTGGATCTCGCCCTGTTTGAACAAAATGATATATTTTATCTAGATGCGCAGTCATTCCTGGTAACTTCCCTAAATACACTGCGGCTCTTCTGATACGCAATGATGCCAGGGTCATTTCGTCCTCTTTACCGGGCACAGGGTCATATCTACAATCTATAAGAAGTTCCTTAAGCGTACGGGCACTTATGAGTTTGGGTGTACGTGAATGTGCTGACTCTTGAAAAGTAAGTTTATTTATTCTGGGTGGCGTAGAAAAAATGTTGGTAGCACCTCCCGTAGCCCCATCTGGGGTGTCGGGTGTGAAAGGATTCGTTGAACGTGACACAGCAACTACAGGTGTGGACACAGCTATAGAAGTAGCTGTAGGAGCGGATGCAGAAACAGATGTGCTTGCCGGAACTTGTAACTCGATCTGTTGCTGTAGGGATACGGGTACTGGGTTTTGGCGTTGAACCTCCCTGGTATGCGGTCTATGTGGGGCGGAATTAGCATACTCGGGAGCTGCGTCATCTAAATATGAGGAAAGAAAAACATCTTCTGCGGTTCTAGGATGCCCCTTAGGGTGTGCCTTTATTGGGAATAATGGGGGTGGCAAGTCTTTCGGTATCTTTGGAGTAGCCTTAGGTAATCCTTCGGCTAGAAGGGGATACATACCTTTCATAAGGGCATTTCTTTGTCTGTCTACTTGTTCTGATTTCACTCGGATACCTTCCTCAATTAATAGATTTTCTCGAACTTTATTTGAACTCTCTTTATTCTTTTCTTCCTGTCTACGTGCTTTTTCCATACGTCTATGAGATTCTTTACGCCATAACTCAACGGCATCTTTCTGTGACTGTCTGACTTTCCTTTTCCATAACTCTTCCTCGACTTTCATGATGCACTCTGCATCCCAGGTCCCCGCTGCGGGCCACCTCTGACTTTCTGGTAATCCCTTGGTGTAGTCTACCCATAAATCAAGAAATAATATAGCGTCTAAGCCATGTTTGTGATACATGAAGTGCCCTGGAGTGTCCCTAGGAGGAATAGGGACGGCTTCTTCGAGTACCCCTTTTCTAGTAGTGATCTGTCTTAATTTCGAAAAGAGCGGCATATTGAGAACTGACCTTATACTTGATTTTGACCAACTGACCTGATACTTGATTTTGAACAGACTAATTACAGTAAACACGATAATGAACAGTCATTCATACCACAATATGCAGGACGTTTAACACATTAAACATTAAACATTAAACATTTTTAAGAATAACCAACAATGATGATCGTCTGCATAACTAATCACCAAGCTTAATTCTTGACAATAACTAGATACTTCGGAATACTTGATATACTGCTAAACAGTACAGATACACCGCTAAAACAGTGCAGACCGGATTTGTGTACCCAAACCCGTCTTGACCGGCACAACCTATGTGCACGTCAGAAATGCCTCCCCAGTAATGGTACTCACCGGGTAGCTTCGGAAACGGAAGGCCTCGGAAACTGAACTTGAACCGGACTGGACTCGACTCGACTCGTCGGAAACTGGACTTGACTCGGGACTTCGGGAACTGGTGGGCCTCTGTATACCTCGGATCTTGCTCTCTCAGCTAGGCTCTGGTCGGGATACTTCGCACTTCTCACCGCCTCGTCTGGGTGTTGATCGCAGCCTCAGTCGCCCCCGCTTGACCGGAGGGAGATACAGGAAATCCTGCTGGTACGCGTAATTGTCCGTCCAGCTGTGGCAGGAGACCGGGCCTGCAACTCACCGCCGGCGCGTGAGATGAGAAAGTGTCCCTGTTCGGGCGCCATCATGTGGTAAATAAAATTCCTTTACCGGGACTTAATTTGATACAGAAACATAATAAAATAGCTCAGTAAAATGAGAGGCAGAATCCGTGGTATTAGAGGTTCGGAATGGGCTTTATTCCAATGATCGATTATAATCGGTTGCTCCAAGTTCCATCACCACGGAGGTTCAGGAAGTGAAGTACATACATTATTGACATGAAATGACTTTTATAGATCATACATTACAATGAAGCGAATGCAGTAGGCGTAACAATTGATAAGGAAAATGACGATTCATCTACGTAACCAAAAATGGGCGTAATGAGGAGTAAAACAGAAACATAATTGGTTATGATGTCATATATAGGTGGATCTATAAGATAATACTTGGCATAGATGCGCGCGCAGCAGCATGACGTGTAATTGACGTGCAACTAGGGGGTGAAGGGGACTTGACATTTAGCTCTACATGTGGAGACAAAAAGTCTGGGGGGTCAAGTCAACCTAATCCCAAATCATATCTAAACATCCTATGTTTAAAGAACTATGTTATCCACAAAAGAAGGACTCTCGGACAGAATCTATTCTATACTGACTGTGCGTGCGTGTACAAGCGTCTAAGTGTCTACACTGAATGCGAGGGGGTAGAAATATTCCATGGTAACAGGACTATGAATTACTTGCATAAGGGCAGAGAAGCCGGGCCTTTTGCTCGGTAACTGGAAGAATGTTTACTTAAACTACTAGGCAGGAATGCATCGGCTGAGGGGGAAGCAGATAATTCGAAGGTGAAATACAGTTCTTGGCAGAGAATAGGCTGATGTCAGGCTTCGTGAGCCGCGCAGGGAATGAGACAGAGTTCATGGTCACAGATGCAGGCTCAGACTGGAGCTTTCAGAGGCAGAAGGCAAGAAGAGTTCGATGACAGAATCAGGGCCTACTTGCCTGGACTGTAAAATGGCATAAGTGTGCCATATAAAGTCGGTGGCCTTTCGTATTTAGGAATCGAATATCCGGCCTATCCATGGCGGATCTGACAGAGGACATGTTGACGGTGGACGCACATGTATTTGCGTCTTCATAACTGGAACTGGAGGGAACATACATGTACTTGTGATTCATACATGGAACCGTTGGGGTCCAAGATAGGGGACATAACTGATCAGAAAAATCCATATTTCCACATCATAAATGGAAAAGTACCAAATGTAAATGATTTCCTTGGAGAAAGGTGTAATTCAATGGTAAAGCACTCAGACCCAAAGACCACACGCATCCACTGGTGATATGACCCCCTTGTGCTGCATTTCAGCATCTGATAATTTGAATTAAGTGATAAATAAGGCAACTCATCTCCTAGTATGTCACATTTTGGGTTTTCAAAATTAGTAGGTTAATACCCCCTCTTCACCCCTGGAGTCTGGTGTATCTACTTCCCACCATTAATCCATCAGAACCAGAAGCAACATTTTGGTCTCCAGGATCACCTGCCTCCCCATTACTGAGGACAGGTCATTGCATACTCTACACCATTACCTTTGTATCACTGGGCATTCCCAGACAGTGTGGATAAAAGTTCCTATGTCCGTTACACCTTAGGCAGTGTGGGTCTAGGTCGTGGGTCATTTTATTTAATTGCGAAGGGCTATAGTACACCTGGTGGAGATATCTGTGTTGAATCAGTCTCAGTCTCATAGAGACCACTAGCACTCTGAAGGCCATTTTCACTTCTACCCAGTCCTCCTCCTCCAAGGCTCCCATGTCACATTTCCAGAACTCTCTTGGTATTTTCATGGAGTCTGGGATGTTATTTACTAGTGTTCAGTATATTTTTCGAGATCCCTTTCCTCCCCAAGAGGGCCTATGTGATGTGTGCCTCTATGGGGTTATGATCCTGGAGGGATTGCAGGCTTTCTCTGTATTGCTTGAGGGCTTGTCGAATTTGTAGTGACAGTAAAATTGTTACTTGTGCATTTCATACATGTCTTTTAGATATTTAAATGTGTGTATTGATTTGCCCTCCCATATATCTCCCAGCTTTGAGATTCCAATAATGTCCCAGATTGGGGAGCCATTTACAGCCGCCGTGTGTTGCAGCCAGTTTCCAGTTCCTAAAGGTGTTTCCCTTGTCGATGGGGTGTTAACGTGTTTGAGGGGCCCATAGAGGAGATGGAACATATTATGTCATTCGAGGGCCTGAACGTCTACAGCAATTGTGGGATCTGCTCAATACACAAAAAGTCAGTCATTAATCTAGGTGATGTGGGTAACACAATAGTATATTTTTACATCTGAGATTCTGAGACAGCCGTTGTATGGTCCCAGAACACATTTGGAAAATGCAATTCACAGTTGGCCCCCTTCTATAAGAATTTCACTTTCAGAGATTGGAAGGATGTCTCATTTCACACTGAAGATTAGAGGGTTGAGCCCTAGAGAAAGCCTTTGATACGGTCGGCTGGGACTACCTTTTTGAGGTAATGATACGGATGGGTTGAGGAGAAGGTTGGGTGCAATGGGTACAACTTTATTTATCCCCGACGGCGAGGGTTCGGACGGGAAAGACTGTGTCCTCCCAATACTCTATACTGCGAGGAACCCCACAAGGGTGCCCCCTCTCGCCTTTATTGTTTGCCCTAGCGATTAAACCCCTGGCGGAACGTTTCCGAGAGGGTGGAGAGGAAATGGGACATAGGCTGGATGGACGGCTACACACTATCTCCCTATATGCTGACAACCTGCTGGATTATTTGAGGTTAGACGTGACGGGTACTATAGCGGCCCTTACGCTCTTGGAGCGTTTTGAAACTCTATCAGGCCTACGGGTCAATAAGAAGAAAACTTACCTCTTCCCACTGGCGAGACTGAAGCCTAGGCCGAAGATGCTCCCGGCAGACATCAACTGGGCCCCACATTCATTTAAATACCTAGGTATACAAGTCTTTCA
The DNA here is from genome assembly GCF_964204655.1 of Triturus cristatus. NCBI lineage: Eukaryota > Metazoa > Chordata > Amphibia > Caudata > Salamandridae > Triturus > Triturus cristatus. The sequence continues at coordinate 138,100,982 of NC_140588.1, forward strand.
CACATGGAAGACCTGAAGAAAGGGATTTGGGCAAGGCAATGCGGTCGCTCCGCACCTGTGTGTCTTTCTGGTGCACTTTGCAGCTGCTCATCCTCGCAAGGGTTTCTTTGACTAAAATGGTAATGCCTCCTCGGTTATTACATTTTTTTGTGGATTTACCCGTCCTGATGCCCCGTGGATGGTTTGGACCGCTAAACTCCCTAGTACGAGATTTGATATGGGGTGATGGGAAACGAAGAGTATCTCTGAAGACACTACAGCGGCCCGTGACAGAAGGTGGTTTAGGAGTTCCAGACTTCGAACTGTACATGCTAGCACCCCAGCTGCAATGGCTAGCACAATGGGTAGAGGGGGTGAATGCGGAGGGAACTTGGCTGATGCAACCTAATGATACCCCTGAATAACTGTTAGCCAAGTTACTGAGACCAACGACTGTCACTCCCTATCGGTCTGTGCTACAACTTACAGCCCTTCAGACTTGGGAGCAATGCGTGCGCAGACTGGGGGGGTCTCCATGGTACACCCCATCGCTGCCATTAGTTGGGCTCCCTCATGGGGATCCAGTGATGAAGATCACGACTGAGCAAATGCTACCGTGGACGGAGGCGGGCCTGGATTTGGTGGAGGCTGCTACCAAGATGGCTCACTAGTCCCGTTCACTGATTTGATGGACAGCAATGGTATTTCCCCAGGAGTTTTTACAATATGAGACTTTGGTCCCTACTTTCGATCAGCTGTGGGGCAGGGGAAGGGAGAAGCCAGCGAATCACCCGGTGCTGCATGCACTGTTCACGCTGGGCACCGCAATGCACCAAGTGAAGTGGCACCATGAGGCTTTGGTCTCCGCGTCCACTACCCCATTGGGGGAGCTTTGTGTGCGATGGGAGACAGTGGTAGACAGAGCAGAATAGAGTAAGGTTCTCCAATCCCCCTATATGATGCCTCATCAACTTCATGTAATGTATGGTGGGGAAGTGAGGAACTGCCCGAGGTGCTCATGCGGACGCTGACTTTATACACATGACTTGGAGCTGCAGTATCATACATACATACCAGGTGGAGATTTTAGCCAAGATCAAAGATGCACTAGGGAGGGAGCTAGCCCCCACGATGGACACTTGCTAGCTGGGGCTTTTTCCCAAGACCAATTAAACAAAAGGTGGGGAATAGACTGATTGATTAGGCCCTGGGACTGGCCAAGCGATGGATAGCGTTAGAATGGAAGTCCTCATTTGGGCTGAGGGTAGCCTGCTGGAACCGGGACTTCATTATTTGGGCCGGAGCAGAGGGCAGAGCCCTGAGTTGGGAGGAATCAAAGGGCATAAGGAGACTGCCCATAGCAGATCTTTGGAAGGAGGCCTTGGCGGCCTGGGAGAATCCAGAACCAGAGCAGGAAACGGAAGGAGAGACAGGGAGAGATAGTGGGTAGCTCATCCTTTACTACAATAGATGGCCACTCTCTGGTTGGGACATTCTTCACAAATGATAGCAGAGTGACGAGATCTAGTCCTGAAGAATGCCACGAACCTTTGGTCATCAAGGCACAAACATGTTTACCTAATCTAATAGGGAACATCTATATTCCTATTTTCACACAGTTTTTATGTCTATCCTATGAGGACACCTATTACAATTTGTTGTCCTCCTATGAGATAGTTTTAATTTACCACTTTAGTTTTTCTCTGCCCCTCACTATCACCCCCATTGGATGATTAAAACACCTCTCGCTCCTCTCCTGTGGGAGAGTTGTAGCCCACACTGTGTACCTTGCAGTCGCAGTGTGTAAGAGGGAACCCAATGATGAAGCATGTCACCTTTGGGTGAGAGAGGGTTCTCGTCTTTAGAATAATAATTGTCCCCACTTTTACAATCATTATTTTTGTAGACTATCCGGTTACTTGTTGTGAGTACTATAGTGTGGAGTGGTACAGTGGATGGTAAATATCTCTCCATTTGTGACCCCCTTAGTGAGATTATATTTGATTTGATGAGGACCTTACTGAGCCCTTGTCTGTGGCTGGAGTCCAGGCACTGGGATGGGACCGAGAAGTAGCGACAGGCATTGTTCAGGGAATAGGTGGTTACAATGAATCATTGACTGGTGGACAAGATCTAGAAAGGGTGAAGATAGACCCGGGGAAATGAGAAGTTGTTCTACAATGGGTTATCAGATTGAAATGTGTATGGAAATGCTTACATAATAATGATTAAGCAATGTAAAGTGAATAACTGAGAAATGTGTGTATATAAATGCCTCAAATTACAAAGGCCAGAGGGTTGACATACATTTCCCATGCTCTCTGTCAGGTGAAGGTCATGTGCATACAAAGATATTTAAAGTGCTCATCTGCCCATAAAATATCAGTGGCCGTATAAATGTAATTTTGTAATCCAGTGAAAGGAATGTAGGTAGACTTTGACCAATTAACTGTAAGACCTGATTTGCCCTCATATATATGTAGCATTTGCCTCAGATGGGCAGAGAGGTTTCGGGTCACTAATGTAGACTGGGACATAATTTGTCAAGACCCTATTCTGTTCACAGTTCCCCCAGGCCACCTGAAGTCACTTAATTGGGCATCCTGCCTAATCCATTCAGCCAGCGGTTCCATGACCAGTGCAAAGAGCATGGGCAAGAGGGAGCATTCCTATATTGTTCCTTGTTTGATGGCAAACGAGGTAGACAATTCTCCATTCACCTTAACCTTCGTCCACGGTTTGGAGTAAAGTATTGCTATATATCGTCTAAAGGGAGGGCCGAAGTTCATGCATTCTAGTATTCAAACCATAAAGTCCCATCGTACAGAGTTGAAAGCTTTCTCAAAGTCTATGGACACCAAGGCCCTGAGGTCCCTCATCTCTACAGACAGTGCAAGTGCTGGGTGAAGTTGCCTTAAGCAATGTTGGGTGATGCGCTTTGGCATAAGCCCATTTTGATTTGGGTGTACCACCATTCTGATTACCTTGAGTAATCTATTTGCAAATACTTTTTCTTGGTAAAATAGTGAGATGGGTCAGTATGATGTACAGTGGTGAGCTGGTTTTCCATGTTTCAGAAGCACAGAGAGAGAATGGCATAAAGTTGTGTGATAACTCCCCAGAAGTGAGAGCCTCAGTGTACATTGCCAACACCAGTGGCATCAGGTGTGATGCGTATTTATTGAACAGTTCAAGTTGGTACCCATTTGGGCCAGGAGTTTTCTCCGTGAGGAGTGAATGAATGGCAATCCTGAGTTCCTCTTCAGTCAGCGGTTCTTCCAATCCCGGCCTGCCTATATTGGACATTCCAGGCATTATATTAGATCACTCACTATTGGATGGTCACTTTCGGATTCAGTTAGGGGTTGCTCCGCATGAAGACATGAATAGCAAAATGCTAATTCTCGAGCTATCAGTACAGCGTCTGTTATCATATTGTCCATCAACATAGATATACTAGGGACTATACAGAAAGATGTCTGTGTTCGCAGGCCAAAACAGTCCTTTCCCTGCCTTGTCCCCCATCTCGTAGATCGTATATTATATTGCACAGCTGTGTGACAGAGGGATGCGGAATCCACCATTTTTGCCAGAGTGACAGCTGCATCATTTCTATGCTGCGCTAGACACACTCATTCCAGGACCCATCAACTACCCCTTCAGCATGGCATATCGCTTCCCCAATGTTTGCAAGCTCACAATATTTCCATTGTTTTTCTGCTGTTTGATAAGACATTGCTGGTCCCCTGTAACACTGCCTTCAGTATTTCCCAAATCATTGTCTGAGAGTTCACGGAGCCCTTATTAAGTTCTACATAGTCAGTGATCTGCTGTCTGATAAAATCAGCAAAGGAGGCGTCCTGCAACCACCAGGTACTCATGCACCGAAGTCTAATCACCAGACTGTAGGCAATGTTAATGTTATTATAGAGGCATGGTCATTCAGTGCGCTGGGAAGGATTTGTGCCTGTCTTACCGTCGTGGTATCTACGGAGGGTAGGAAGAAATAATCGATTCTGAAGGAGAAGCTGTGTGGATGTAATTAGAATGTGTATTCTTTAAAGTCAGGGTGAAACATGCGGCATACGTCTGTAAGGGCTATGGAACTGGCCGAGGTGCCTAAAATGAGGATTTGTGAGGCTGAGTCCTGTTTTCCTGTTTGTGTTAACGGTTGGGTTCATAACGGCATTGTAGTCCCTACCTACCGCTGTACATCCTGCCAATGTTTGTAACAGTACAGGTGTGAGTAATTGCAGATTCTACTCTACTAAGGGGTTGGGGGCGGACACAAAGACAATGGTCCATTGTCTGTCGTTCATGCTTCCTTCTATTGCTGTATATCTGTCCAGGTGTTTTTGTGATTTACAGTGGGAATTGTTTGTGTAGGAGAATAGCCGTCTCTCTGGAGGCATTGGTGTGGCCACTGTGGTATACTCAAATATCGCATTCTTAGCAAAGAATGCGGCACCTATTGCCCATTAGGTGAGTCTCCTGTAGTAGTACAATGGGAGGTGAGTGTCTTCTGAGGTATTGAAAGACTGTGCCTCTCTTAATGTTGTTGTTCAACCAACTGACATTCCACAAAAGTATTCGGAATGAGTCTTGGGAATCTGTCATAGTGGATTGTAGTGTTCTAAAACTTGGGAGTGTTGGGGCTTTGTGCCGTGGTGTGAAGTGTGAACAAAAACTCAAACTAACAAAACTAAACAGGGTCTCAACGCCCCTCCTCCCTACACTTCCAAACATGTAGTATCCATCACCCATCCTCAACTCTTGTGCATATATTCTACAGGGGGTGTGGCCCTTGCTAAACTTTGAGCCATGGATATGGGTATGTGGACCTCTCTGCACCGCCGACCCAGCTGATTCTAGGTGTGATTAATGTTCCGTCGTTAAATGTCCCAGTGTCCCTGCAAGTTCATTGCACCCCAACACAACCCAAACAGGTATCTTTAGTATAAGGATGTACAGATATCTGTTAGTTATGTGGTCTGATGTACATGGGGGATCTTCTCAAGCGTCTACGTTAGCATTGGAGCAGCACTCGCTGCCACTGGCCTTCTCACTGGAGTTGTGGTGTCGAAGAGACCGCTCCCCGCTGTCTCTTTTCCGGTGGCACAGTCTCCATCGTGATCTCCTTGATCTTTTCCAGCCCAGTGGGTGCAGAGTCCCCCGCTTGTGTCCCCTCGGTTCCCGTGAAGGGGAGTCCATGGGTCCACTGCGTTATCTTGAGTTCCACAGTTCCAGCCAGTCACAAACCGATTGAGTTGTTTCAAAGATAAGCATTTTCCCATTGTGCAAAATTTTCAATTTTGCCGGGAACATAAACATTTAAGTCAGATGCATCGCTTTCATCTTTTGTTTGACTACCAGGTGGGACCTCCTCTGCTGCTGCACGTGAATGGTGTAGTCCAGGTAGATACTGATTTGTGTAGAGTCTAGCTGCAGGGTGACATGTAGTCAGGGTGATGCAGAATAGTTTCTCGATCTGCATGATTTAGGAACCGCGCAATCATCTGCCTTGGGCGGTCCTGGGTGACAGCTTTGCCGCAAGGGACCTGTGGGCCCTATCTACGACAAAGAAAGGTGACATGGCCTCCACAGGTATCCATGATTTGAGCCATGTAGTTTGGAAGGCCTCTGGGTTTGATCCTTCCACTCCCTCCGTGATGCAGACAAACACTTATCCTTCGGGATCAGCCCTCCGCATCTACCACTCTGCATTCTAAATGGGCCACTCTCGCTCTTAAGTTGTTCACATCGCGGACAGATTCTGTATTGCATCCTATGCAGTGGATATTCGTTTTCAGTATCTGTGACTCTGCTATTTTTCTTACATCTTGGTGGAGTAGTCCGACCTCCACGCCAACCCCACCAGTCTGTCTCCCCATATTTGCGGGCCAATCCTAAATGGCTCGGAAAATCTGCTCCAGGGTAATTTGTGTTTTGTAGTATCCCCTGACGAGGTAGCTCCCTCTGGAGTCTTCGCAGTGGTTTTAGCACATTTATCGATTTTGTTCTGATTTTGCACTGTGAATGTTTGGGGTATCCCCATCATTGTAGCAGATGAGTGAGGCTAATGAAATGTCCCTGGAGCTCGTGTGTACGTCCCCTCTATCCTTCAAGTCGCTCTTTATTTCTTTTGTCTTGTGTTGCAGAGGTTGTAGGTTGCGTTCAGGGTTATCAATATAGGGAGTATAGATGTTGTAGATCCAAGGCCCCCCTCACATGGCAAGTCCACTAGTGCTCCACCGGTCCCCTTCAAGCACGAACAGAGCTGGAAAGAGGGTGGAGAAGAGTTATGTTTTATTTTGTGCCATCCACAGAGGCAGGGGTGCAGCCCCACAGGCCCCCGGGTCATTTTACCAAGCCCGCTTCAGTATGAGCTGCCAGAGCACTGCCCCCCCACCACAGTTGGGTCGAGCCTCGGAGTCGGTGCCTCTTTATTTACTCAATCCATGTCCGGGACCTCTGCACACAGTCACAGGGTCTTACCCCGCACCTCACCACTACTATGGGTGTTAGTGCCCCACTTGGGTCTCACCTCACTCTCCTTCCTATGTGGGTGCCTATAACCTCAGGCTCCAGGACACAGAGCCTCTCTCCCACAGGACGCCAACCATGCCTCGGTGAATTAGGCCGCATTCCTTGGGGGGCATCGGAGGTCCACATGGACCTCCCTTCACATCTGGTACTCAGCAGCTTAGGTCTGGAGGCGCTGCACACCTCGCCCACCGTGCACGCCGTCGGGCTTTAGCAAGTCATCCCACTCCCCCCGCAGCTTGCAGCTAGGTGAACTCAAGGGCGCTGCACTTCTGGTGTGATATAGCCCACCGAGGTAGCTGATTACAGCGGCAATGGCACTGGGTCAACCGTGCAACACCGGATTCCAATAGGCTCTGCGGAGCGAGCTCACAATGTATCCACCATGGTGTGCAGCTGGCCATTCAACCCCCACAATGGCTCTTATTGCGGATGGAATTACCTTTCTTTAGTATGATAAGCTAAGATGCACAGTAGTATTTATGTGGGCCAGGAAGCACTATCCACCATCATACAAACCCCTCTGAAATATTTGCGTAGACATTCTTTGGTGACCCTGTCCACAGTAAAATATAAAGTATTGTCTTAATTTTCTTGAAATAATAAGCACATAGAAGCATATAGGTATGGACATCACTCTGAAATTGTACCAGTAGTGTATGTTACCTACTGTTGTACTCTAAATGGGGATGAATAGCCTAATATCAGTTCCCAGGCCAACAAGAGGTACAGAACTCATTTATGCCAATTGATAAGTCATGAAAATGTTAAACACCCAATGCCCTCTATGGCCCTGCTGTTAACTCAGCACTGCTGTGGTTGGCACAAAGTAGTTTAGGACAGGACAAGAAGTACAGGCCAAAGCCCATTATTGTTAGGATTCACTGCATATATGCCCATTCTACTGAGCTGAAGGGCTTTGATGCGCACAATGAACAATCTGCCATTGGCTTTGCCACCCTTAAGCAAATTCATGCATCAACACAGATGCATTAGGTTATGTTTCATGCAATTGTACAGCATAACTCCGGAATGGTCCCTGTGTACTAATCAAGTATGCATCAGAGAGGCAAACCTGATGCACCAAGTGGCAGCAGAAAGTTAAAAAAATAAAGGGAAAACTGACATAATGCCCCGCAACAGACAAAACTTACCACACAAAAATAACCTCAGCTTGTGCAGCAAAACATGTATGTGTGAATGATTAAAAATCAAGAGTCTTAAGGCCGCACCAACAGTCTTCTAGTGCTCATCCCAGCCAAACTGCAGGCCTCTCTTTTGCTCATCTTTTGTTATGTGAATCGTTAATAGTTAAGTGCTCGGGAGGCGGGTTGAAAGAGGGGATGGGACACCCATGGTGTGCCCCTCTTTCCACAGTGAACAGTCAGATTATCCATCAAGTACAATCCTTGATAAGGATGCTTGATACCCTGCTAAAGCCAGTATCATGAAGTTCATATCAAAGCTGCCCCTTATGAGCAACTTTGCTAGAAAAGCCAGTCCACATGGTCAAACCCTTTTTCAGGTCATAATACGACTATTGTCAATAGCTTTGCTTTCTTTTTTTGCTTTCTTGACCAAGTGGTCTACCCTCCCAATAGTGTCATGGGTTTGGTGGTATTTTATAAAACTCTTGGTCATGATTTATGAGATCTGGAAGTTTATGTTTCAGTCTCAGTGCCAGTATCTTTTTAAGAATTTTCACACCAACCTTTAGAAGTGCTATTGGTCACTACGATGACCATTTCCCAGAATCCTTCCCTTCTTTTTGTGTATTAGTGTATAGGGGTATCGAGACATCATCCATTGTGGTCCTCATCTTTCCAGTCCTTAAGGATCAAAAATATCCACAAAGTAATAATAATACTGAGAAGGCCTTGTGAAACCTTCCCATGTAACCATCAGGGCATGGCGGCTTATTTGTTTTCAGCGTTTTTATGGCCACTCTAGTTTTGAATTCTGTTATGGGGGATTCTAAACCAGAGACCTACTTGGGAGTAACCACTGCATTTGTTTAGGTATTCCTCCTGCAATACCTCTGGGATGCGTTCTGCAACATGGAGTTGCAAATAATTGTCAAAGAAGGTGTTTGAGTTCCTCTCTTCCTTAGTCACCCTCTTCCCTGTATCCATGAATATTTCTTTAACAAATCCCCATTTATGATTGCTTCTGGTTAGTCAGGCCAGGTGGTGGCATACCTTATTTCCCCAAACATAGTAGATGCTTCACCTGTAGCAAAGACAGCTCAGCCATGTTTGCATCTAGCATATGTGTTTGGCCTCTAAGTGATCTGACAGTCTATAAAAGGCCAGGTCAGGATGCCATTAAATCTATTTCTGCTAGTTTTAGATTCTCTTTCAATTTATCTCTTTGCAGACTCCCAACTAGTCTCAGATTGGCCATTTTACTGGTGCAGTTACCTTAAAGGTGCGCCTTGAAGGCATCCCAAAAGCTCCCGAGAGTGAGATGCTTTGAGCATCACTATTTTCACAGAAGTCCTTAATGGGCTCACGTAGTTCCCATCGTAACACTGGGTCCGTCAATAGTGAAGGATAAAAGATCTATCATCCATCCCTCATCGGTCTCTCGCTTTCCCTCCTCAGTCTATGTCCATCGTAATAGGGGCATGATGCAATATTCAGTTAGAAGAATGTATATTCTTGTGTATCATGGTGTTCTCACTAAATGTCACGAAAACTTAAGATTTCACCATTTGCTCTTAAACTTCTTTGAAAATACTTCTGAGCGCTGGGTCCCAACATTTATTCTATACTTTCTATGGTCCCACACACTGCATTTAGGTCACCTATGATTATAATGTTTCCATCTGCGATCCCCACTAGTGTGTCTTGCAGGTTACATTAAACAGGGTCATGCCCCAATTTAGGGCCATAAGTAACCGCCTTATCACCTTTTTCCCTTCCAGTAATCTCTTGACCATGAGCTATCTACCTTCCTTGTCTTTCATAACATCATTTTAATAAAGTGCTTATGTAGAAAGAGGGCCATTATGCCTAGAGAGAATTGAGGGGTAGAATGCTTTCGGGTATTGTTTGTGTCTGAGTCTCACCTGCTGTGATCATGCATTTCTTGGACAGCTGCTACATCATATTTTCTCTCCCATATAGCAGCATATCTTGGCGCATTTGTTTGTGGCATTTACTCCTTTTATATTCAGTGATAGGATTTTCACAAACATATATTATATACAGATTGCCCTATTTATGGATCTGTGCTCTCTAGGAGAGGTATGATTACCCAAGGGCCTATGACCATCCCCCACTTCGAGGACCCCTCTGGCAGTGTCATCACGTGTGTGTACTATAACGGCCCAAGTCCCACCCCCATTTCCGCGAACATTTGCAACAAAGCACAGAAAACATGTATACCTGACTTTCTAGCAGTGCTGTGGAAGCCCTCATTGTATCATGAGGCACCAATTTGACCACCGGAGTGGGGAATTCACACACAGCAAAGACATGATTACCCAAAGAACCATGTTGATCCCAGGGGCCTTTGTAAGCCGATCACTGCATGTCAGGCGATAAGCCGATAGGAGTCAAACTTCAAAGTCCTCTACGCTTCCCCCTCACCCCATTTGATGTTGCAATGGGCCTGCCTTCATAGTCTCTTCAGGACCCGTTGTTAAGTTGTGCTCCTTGATGTCTCTGTGGGTACGACAATCACCATTCACTCTCCCCAGCTTGTTCTGCCTTTGCTGTTGCTGACAAGAGATCTGAGGATGCTAAAGTCTTCAAGTTGAACATCCACCCTCCTGTATTGGAGGACTAGACCTCACCGTGGTCCCCGGTGCGGCCCACTGTCCTTCAGTTGCTCCTCTGACAGCACATTGTGTTTTGCGACCCCCTCTTTACATTGGGGTACAAGAATCACTACCCTCAACAGCATCTTTGGAGCAGCTTCAGAACGTGGCCATCTTGGTCAGTGTCAAGGAGCCACTAAACACCGGTTTTATCTTTTAATAAAGTATGTGAGATTGTAAGCTGTGAATCAGTTATCCCAAAAAAGCTTTATTGCACTTTTTGCAAACGTTGAACGCGAGAAATGAAATAAATATAAAATGAGGCTTCCTAAAAAAAAGAATACAGAAAATGAATGTCAATACTACATTAATTAGTTCATCACGTACCAGAGTTTCTCTCACAAACATCACTAAGGCCTTCACTACAAGTGGCCTGATAAAACTGATGGGGCTGATAATATGAACTACTGGTCAATAGTAAAAGTACGATTTATGGGAATACCACAGCTCCCTAGTGTTTCACTGAGAAATTTCACCTGCCTCAAGCAAGCAAAGTCCAAATAACGGGGAAAACACTTGCGGTAAATCTGTTATTATCATTTTATGGTTCGTGTCTGTCTGGGTTGCGGGTAGGCGGTGCTGCTCTGCTCTGGGAGCAGGGGAGGAGAGGTTTGCAAAACTCCTAAGTGCGGAATGACTGTTTGGTTGACCCTCTCAGGGAGCCCATAATATAACAGTCATGGGCATTTCCCTGTTCTCCATGCAGGCTGCATTCCAGCCTGCACGGAGAACATGCCCACCCCTCCAGCCCCTCAGACCAATCACAACGCTGCACTGCAGCGTTGTGATTGGCTCAGGGGAGGGAGCCTGGCTGCTTGCTTCCTGTACCTGTAGTCGGACGCAGGAGAGCAGAAGCAGCGACGCGTGACCGGCCTCAAGGTAAGTTTATTATTTTTTTTCTTTATTCCCCCGCGACCCTGCACAACCCTCTCATGACCACCCTGCCACCTGCGAGCCATGCCGACCACCAATGGCCTAGGCCCTGGCAGTTAGTTATTAAAGGGCAATATATTTATGTGTTTACTGTCTACTGTTTTATTACAAACTAATATAATGTATTTGGACACCTCAAAGTTACAGAATAAAGACCCCATATTTATTAAAACAAGAATGCTTTTCCTCGTCTTGAAATGGACAAGTACTGTCAGGTACTAAGCAGCAGCACTTCTTCAATATGAACAGGCAGAGTACCAGAGGGTCTCAGCATTGGTGCAATATTTTTAATGAGTGGTTACATTCACCTTTCAGCGGAAACAAGTGCTCTGGAAGAGCCAGTACATGCATTTTTAGATTTCACCAATAGTGCGCATGCAATGTCAACAAAAGCTTTTTTTTTTTTTTTTAAAGCTCAAAAAGGGCTTAGAGTCACCCCCTTACTTGCCAATACTTACCACTGGTTGGCTTCCATTTCACTCTTACTTCTTTGATTCTACTGTCTGCTCACCTCCTCCTGCAGTGTTTTCCGCGCTCTGTCCATGTCGTCGAGCATGGGTCTAGCACAGCTTCCTGTTTTCACCCAGTGTTATTCCTTTGGCCGTACTCTCCTGAAGGTACTTTTTGTTTTTATTTTGGCCAAGCACTCTATAAGAGTTCATGGCACTGTATGGTCTACCCAGCACCACTCCCCCGCCTTTCATTCACCCCCTCTGCTGTCCGTTTGCCCTCTCACCCCCTCACCACTGTCCATTTCACAACGCAGGCTGTTTTAAATCACCATCATCTATTTTCACCCCAACCGTTGTCTGTTTTTACACCACCCGTCGGTTTTGTTACCCCACCCTCATGTTGCTGAACCCCTTCTGTGCTCACGACGGCCAGGAGCCATCATGAGTCATAGTGGTGCGGTGCTCATGACGGCTCCCGGCCGTCATGATACCCACCCACGGGGGAAGCGCTGGCGCTCCCCCCGTGGGACACCGATCTCCCTGCCTGTACCGGGGAAGGGCTTCCCCTGACTCCCCCGCACCCCCATGCCACGTCATCAATGACTTGCGCGCTGACGTCATTGAGGGTTTCCCTTTGTTTACCCGATGCGCTGGAAGCCATTTGCTTCCAGCGCGTCGGGAAAGAAAGGTTAGTTTCTCACCGTGGAGGGTGGGGGGGTATTTTTAAAAAGGCATCGGAAGAAAGGAAAGGGTTTTCCTTTCCTCCGATGTCTTTTTAAAAAGCATTCCTGCTGCACGATCGCGCTGGGGCGCGATCGTGCAGCAGGAATGCTTTTTTTTTTAAATTTCAAATGCCAAATTGAGTCGGGAGTGGCCCCTTGGGCAAGGGTCGCTCCCCTTGGGGGTCATATTTATGTAGTTGGGTCTGCCCCCCCTTGGGGGGGCAGATTCATTAATTATTTATATATTTTAATGGTGTGTGTGCCCCCACTGGGCCACCAGGGATTTTTCTTTTTTTTTTAAAAGCCCAAATTGTGTCGGGGAGCGCCCCCTTGGGCAAGGGTCCCTCCCCTGGGGGGAGAAATGTATGCAGTTGGCTCTGCCCTCCTTTGGGGGGCAGATCGTTATTATTTTATATTTAAAAAATGTGTGTGTGCCCCCACTGGGCAGATCTATTAAAAAATAAAAATAAATAAGTAGGTGTGTGCCTACTAGGCCACCAGGGATGTTTTTATTTGTATCGGGGAGCGGCCCCTTGGGCAAGGGCTGCTCCCCTTGGGGGAGCAATTTGTTTAGGGGGGTCTGCCCCCTGTGTCCAGTAGGCCATCATGGATTTTTTCTAAATTAGATTATGTTTTAGGGGAGCGGCCCCTTAGGCAAAGGTCGTTCCCCTTTGGGGATCATTTATTTTGGCCGTTTCTGCCCCCTTTGGGGGCATATCGGCCTTGTGAGTCTAGGCCTATCCACCCCATGGGGGCAGAAGCCATTAGACACCAGGGATTGTTTTAGTGTTGTTGGGGAGCGGCCCCTTGGGCAAGGGTCGCTCCCCTTGGGGGAGCAATATGTTTTTGGGGTGCGGCCCCTTCGGCACCGGCCGTTTTCCTTTTGGGGAGCAGTTATTTGGGCCGTTTCTGACCCCTTGGAAGGGCAGATCGACTCAAATAAACAATTTTATGGTATGCCCACTAGGCCACCAGGGATTGTTTTTTGTGTTGTTGGGAGCGGTCCTTGGGGAAGGGTCGCTCCCCTTTATCAGGTATTTATTGTGGTCGTTTCTGCACCTTTGGGGGCAGATCGGCCATATGTTTTCAGGCTCATCTGTCCCCTAGGGGGGCAGAAGCCAGTAGACACCAGGGCTTTTTAAATGTTGGTGTTGGGCAGTGACCCCTTGGGCAAGGGTCGCTCCCCCTTTATGAGGGTGAATTTTTGTCCTGTTTCTGCTACCTGTTGGGGCAGATCGGCCTTATTCTTTTAGGCCCACCTACCACCTTTGCTTGGCAGGTGGATAGTATGTGGACTAGTGCATTATTTGCATATGTGATTGTAATGTTTTATTTTTCCTTTTTATTCTAGTATAAAGCTTTTGATTCCTGTTTGCGGTTTCGGCAGTGGTTGTTCTGCAGTTTTGCGTAGTTGCATTTTTTTGGTAAGAAAAACTTTTTTGTTGTATTTACTCCAAATGAGTATTATTGTCATGCATTAATGATTTTTTTTGCAAGTGGTGTCATAATGGCAGCATATATAGTTAGTGTTTTGAGCATGAAATTCTTTGCGATGTGTTTTGCATTCTCTTATGTGTAATTTTCTGTTCTTTTTCTTTTTTAGTGGGATATTGTTGATCCTTACTGTGTCTGTGCAGAGTAGGTGGTGGTGAGTCTAGCTGCTTCTGGCAAGTGAGTGGTATCGTTTTGGAGTATATAGGTCTTTCTGATAGACGCATTTTTTCTATTACTTATTTTACAAAGTGTTTGTTGTTGTTGACTTGTTTGACAAGTTACCTTTATTAGTAAGGATTATGGCTAGCCATAGAATGACTGCTCAACAGGTTGTTGGTATGCTGCTTGAATCTTCCTCTGAGCAGGATTATGAGACTGACAGTGCATCTGAGGGAGAGGAGGGAGGGGAAGATTCAGGCAGTGAGTTTTCTCTCCACATGGAATCATCGGATGATGAAGATACTCTCAGTGCGGATGAAGGTACTCTCAGTGCGGATGAAGTGCCTGTTTTAGAGGGGGGCACTGATGTGCCGATGGTGCAGCAAGAGACATCGTATTGCAGCCTGAGGCTGCAAGGCTTCCTACTGGAAGTGCTGGACTCTGGGTTGAACCTAACATGGTGCAGCCGGTGTTGCCTGCCTTTAGTGTGGATGCAGGGTGTAGAGTGGATTGCGATTTATTTTGCCTATACAGTTCTTTCAGTTGTTTATGGATGATATATTTTTGGCTGAGATTGTTGAGCAGACTAATTTGTATGCTGAACAGTTTTTGAGGGACCACAGTGCCACACTTAAGCCCCACTCTAGAGCTACCCGGTGGACTCCCACAAATCTGGATGAGATGAAGAAGTTTTTGGGTTTGACTTTTTTGATGGGCTTGATAAGGAAGCCGTCCATGGCTTCATATTGGTCTACCAGTCCCTTGATGGCAACGGCCATATTTCCTGCGATTATGACCCGTGATCGGTATTTACTTTTGCTTCGGATGCTGCATTTTGTTGATAATACTTTGGCGTTGGCAAGAGATCACCCTGACTGTGACCGTCTTTTTAAGATTTGGCCTGTTCTTGATCACTTTGTAGATCAATTTTCAGAGATCTATACTCCAGGGAACGGAATATCTATTGATGAGTCTTTGGTCCTGTTCAAGGGCCGTTTGGTTTTTAGGCAGTACATCCCTAGCAAGAGGGCACGTTATGGAATTAAGCTGTATATGTTGTCTGAGAGTAGGACAGGATATGTTTTTAATTTCTGTGTGTACACTGGTAGGGATTCCACTATTGACCCCCCTGGTTGTCCGTCCACTTTTGGAGTTTCAGAGAAAATTATGTGGGATCTTGCTAGAGGACTGTTTAACAGAGGCCACCATTTGTACCTTGATAACTTCTACACTGCTGTGCAATTGTTTAAGGAATTGTTCAAAGTGGACACATTTGCTTGTGGCACAATCCGCTCTAACCGTAAAGATTACTTGTTTCCAAAAAATTTCAGAAGGGGCAGTGCAGTTTCTTGCGTAGTGATGAACTACGTGCTGTGAAATTTGTGGACAGGAGGGATGTGTACATGCTGACTACCATTCATGATGACAGTACTTCACCTGTGGCTGTTTGGGGTCAGTTTGCTGAATTACGCAAACCGGTGTGCATTTTAGACTACAATAAGCACATGGGTGGTGTTGATAGAGTAGATCAGAGGTTGGAACCTTACACTGCTATTCGTAAGGCGTACATTTGGTACAAAAAGTTGGCCATCCAGCTCTTCAATTTAGCAACTTTCAATGCTTTTGTTGTGTACAATGAGTGTTCTCCTGAGTCAAAGTTGACTTTTGTTCAATTTCAGCAGTCTGTGATAGGAAGCCTTGTTGTTGTGGAACAGGCAAGTGTTCCTAGATTTGGAGTGGTGGAGGATGTGGCTAGATTGAAAGATCGCCACTTTCCTGATTTAATTCCTCCCACGCCCAAAAAAACCAATCCCTGTAAGAGATGTAGAGTCTGCTTGTGAAGAGGTGTGCGGAAGGAGAGTCGTATGCACTGTGCCGATTATCCTTCTAATCCTGGGCTGTGTGTGCCCTCATGTTTCAGATTGTATCACACTAAAAAGAGGTTTTGGGAGCAACCGTGAATCGAATAGTGTACTGCCTGGTCTGTATGGTTTGATATAGTTGTTCAGTTTCACGTTTGGCAATAGAATGATGTCTTTAGTTTCTGCTGTCATAAATATTTTTTAAACAAGAAAGAAAACACAAACCATTTGTAACTAGATACCAAACTATAACTACAAAAATTTCCCCCCGGGTTGTCTAGTTTTCAGAATTATGTGGGTTTGGTAGGTTTCCCTAGATGGCCACCGAGCACGGGGCCAAAAACCCAGGTGACCCCCCTTGCAAAACCAGGTGGTTTTGAGATAGGCAATTTTGATGTTGCCTCACTATGTTTTGGGCCCTTGCCTGTCGCGGGTACTTGGGCCTCCCACACGAGTGAGGCACCATTTTTACCGGGTGACCTGGGGGAATGATGGGTGGTGGGAAATTTGTGTGAGCTCAGTGATGCCACAACTTTCCCACACAAAAATGTGTGAAAAAAGTGATTTTTTCAGCTAAAATTGAGGGTTGCAGGGGATTCTGGGTAAGGAAATGTTTGGGTTTGGTAGGTATCCCTAGGTGCTGGCAAAGCTAGGGTTCACAAACTACAGCTAGGCACTTTGCCAAAAAAGGATAATTTTTCACTGCGAACTTGAGGTGTGACCACATTGCATTTTGCGCCGTTTCCTGTCGCGGGCACGAGGCCAACCCACACAAGTGAGGTAACATTTTTCTGGTAAGACTTTGGGGGAACGCGGGGTGGGTGGAAAATTGTGGCTCCACGTAGATTCCAGAACTTTCCACCACAGAAATGTGGGGAAAATGTGTTTCATTTGACAATTTTTTAGGTTTGCAAGGGATTCTGGGTAATAGAACATGGTGGGAGGCAGTCAAGACACCCCATCCTGGATTCCCCTGGGTATCTAGTTTTCAAAAATGTATAGGTTTGCTAAGTTTCCCTAGGTGCCGGCAGAGCTAGGGTTAAAAAACTACAGCTAGGCACTTTGCCAAAAAAGGGTCATATTTCACTGCGAAATTGAGGTGTGACCACGTTGCGTTTTGCGCCGTTTCCTGTCACGGACACTAGGCCAACCCACACAAGTGAGGTACCATTTTTCTCGTAATACTTTGGGGAACGCTGGGTGGGTTGAAAATTGTGGCTCCACGCAGATTCCAGAACTTTCCACCACAGAAATGTGGGGAAAATGTGGTTTTTGGGACAATTCATTAGGTTTGCAAGGGATTCTGGGTAACAGAACGTGGTGGGAGGCAGCTAAGTCACCCCATCCTGGATTCCCCTGGGTGTCAATTTTTTTAAAATGTATAGGTTTGCTACGTTTGCCTAGGTCCCGGCAGAGCTATGGTTAAAAAACGACAGCTAGGCACTTTGCAAAAAAAAGGTTATTTTTCACTGCGAAATTGAGGTGTGATCACATTGCGTTATGCGCCGTTTCCTGTCGCGGGCACTAGGCCGACCTGCACAAGTGAGGTACCATTTTTCTCGTAAGACTTTGGGGAACGCGGGGTGGGTGGAAATTTGTGGATCCACCCAGATTCCAGAACTTTCCACCACAGAAATGTGGGGAAAATGTGTTTTTTTGGACAATTTTTTAAGTTTGCAAGGGATTCTGGGTAACAGACCCTGGTGGGAGGCAGTCAAGTCACCCCATCCTGGATTCCCCTGGGTGTCTAGTTTTCAAAAATGTATAGGTTTGCTAGGTTTCCTAAGATGCCCGCAGATCGAGGGTTCAAAAACTACAGCTAGGCACTTTGCCAAAAAAGGGTCATTTTTCACTGCGAAATTGAGGTGTGACCACGTTGCGTTTTTCACCGTTTCCTGTCGCGGGCACTAGGCCGACCCACACAAGTGAGGTACCATTTTTCTTGTAAGACTTTGGGGAACGCGGGGTGGGTAGAAATTTGTGGATCCACGCAAGTTCCAGAACTTTCCACCACAGAAATGTGCGGAAAATGTGGTTTTTGGGACACTTTTTTAGGTTTGCAAGGGATTCTGGGTAACAGAACTTGGTGGGAGGCAGCTAAGTCACCCCATCCTGTATTCCCCTGGGTATCTATTTTTCGAAAATATATAGGTTTGCTACGTTTGCCTAGGTGCCGGTAGACCAATGGTTCAAAAACTACAGCTAGGCACTTTGCCAAAAAAGGGTCATTTTTCACAACTAAATTGAGGTGTGACCACTTTGTGTTTTGCACCGTTTCCTGTTGCAGGCACTAGGCCGACCCACACAAGTGAGGTACCATTTTTCCCGTAAGACTTTCGGGAACGCGGGGTGGGTGGATATTTGTGGATCCTCGCAGATTCCAGAACTTTCCACCACAGAAATGTGGGGAAAATGTGGTTTTTTGGACACTTTTTTAGGTTTGCAAGGGATTCTGGGTAACAGAACCTGGTGGGAGGCAGTCAAGTCACCCGTGCCTGGATTCCCCTGGATGTCTAGTTTTAAAAAATGTATAGGTTTGCTAGGTTTCCCAAGGTGCCCACAGAGCTAGGTTTCAAAAACTACAGCTAGGCACTTTGCCAAAAAAGGGTCATTTTTCACTGCGAAATTGAGGTGTGACCACATTGCGTTTTGCACCGTTTCCTATCGCGGGCTCTAGGCCGACCCGCACAAGTGAGGTACCATTTTTCTCATAAGACTTTGGGGAACGCGGGGTGGGTGGAAATTTGTGGATCCACGCAGATTCCAGAACTTTCCACCACAGAAATGTGGGAAAAATTAGTTTTTTGTGTCAATTTTTTAGGTTTGCAAGGGATTCTGGGTAACAGACCCTTGTGGGAGGCAGTCAAGACTCCACATCCTGGATTCCCCGTTGGTGTCTACTTTTAAAAAATGTATAGGTTTGGTAGGTTTCCCTAGGTGCCGGCAGAGCTAGGGTTCAAAAACTACAGCTAAGCACTTTGCCAAAAAAGGGTCATTTTTCACTGCAAAATTGAGGTGTGTCCACGTTGCGTTTTGCGCAGTTTCCTGTCGCAGGCACTAAGCCGACCCACACAAGTGAGGTACCATTTTTCTCGGAAGACTTTGGGGAACGCCAGGTGGGTGGAAATTTGTGGATCCACGCAGATTCCAGAACTTTCCACCACAGAAATGTGGGGGAAAAGTGGGTTTTTTTTACAATTTTTTAGGTTTGCAAGGGATTCTGGGTAACAGAACCTGGTGGGAGGCAGTCAAGTCACCCGATCCTGGATTCCCCTGGGTGTCTAGTTTAAAAAAATGTATTGGTTTGCTAGGTTTCCCAACGTGCCGGCAGAGCTAGGGTTCAAAGACGACAGCTAGCCACTTTGCCAAAAAAGGGTCATTTTTCACTGCGAAATTTAGGTGTGACCACGTTGCGTTTTGCGCAGTTTCCTGTCACGAACACTAGGCTGCTCTGCACAAGTGAGGTACCATTTTTCTCGTAAGACTTTGGGGAACGCGGGGTGGGTGGAAATTTGTGGATCCACCCAGATTCCAGAACTTTCCACCACTGAAATGTGGAGAAAATGTGTTTTTTTTAAAAACAATTTTAAATTTGCAAGGGATTCTGGGTAACAGACCCTGATGGGAGGCAGTCAAGTCACCCCATCCTGGATTCCCCTGGGTGTCTAGTTTTCAAAAATATATAGGTTTGCTAGGTTTCCCAAGGTGCCCGCAGACCTAGGGTTCAAGAACTACAGCTAGGCACTTCGCCAAAAAAGGGTCATTTTTCACTGAGAAATTGAGGTGTGACCACATTGCGTTTTGTGCCGTTTCCTGTTGCGGGCACTAGGCCGACCCACACAAGTGAGGTACCATTTTTCTCGGAAGACTTTGGGGAACGTGGGGTGGGTGGAAAATTGTGGATCCACGCAGATTCCAGAACTTTCCACCACAGAAATGTGAGGAAAATGTGGTTTTTTTGATAATTTTTTAGGTTTGCAAGGGATTCTGGGTAACAAAACCTGGTGGGAGGCAGTCAAGTCTCCCCATCCTCAATTCCCCTGGGTGTCTAGTTTTAAAAAATGTATAGGTTTGCTGTGTTTCCCTCGGTACCGGCAGAGCTAAGGTTAAAAAACGACAGCTAGGCACTTTGCCAAAAAACGGTTATTTTTCACTGCGAAATTGAGGTGTGATCACATTGCGTTTTGCGCCGTTTCCTGTCGCGGGCACTAGGCCGACCTGCACAAGTGAGGTACCATTTTTCTCGTACGACTTTGGGGAACGCGGGGTGGGTGGAAATTTGTGGATCCACCCAGATTCCAGAACTTTCCACCACAGAAATGTGGGGGAAATGTGTTTTTTGGGACAATTTTTTAAGTTTGCAAGGGATTCTGGGTAACAGACCCTGGTGGGAGGCAGTCAAGTCACCCCATCCTGGATTCCCCTGGGTGTCTAGTTTTCAAAAATGTATAGGTTCGCTAGGTTTCCCAAGATGCCCGCAGAGCTAGGGTTCAAAAACTACAGCTAGGCACTTTGCCAAAAAAGGGTCATTTTTCACTGCGAAATTGAGGTGTGACCACGTTGCGTTTTTCACCATTTCCTGTCGCGGGCACTAGGCCGACCCACACAAGTGAGGTACCATTTTTCTTGTAAGACTTTGGGGAACGCGGGGTGGGTAGAAATTTGTGGATCCACGCAAGTTCCAGAACTTTCCACCACAGAAATGTGAGGAAAATGTGTTTTTTTTGATAATTTTTTAGGTTTGCAAGGGATTCTGGGTAACAAAACCTGGTGGGAGGCAGTCAAGTCTCCCCATCCTCAATTCCCCTGGGTGTCTAGTTTTAAAAAATGTATAGTTTTGCTGTGTTTCCCTCGGTACCGGCAGAGCTAAGGTTAAAAAACTACAGCTAGGCACTTTGCCAAAAAAGGGTCATTTTTCACTGCGAAATTGAGGTGTGACCACGTTGCGTTTTGCGCTGTTTCCTGTCGCGGACACTAGGCCGACCCACACAAGTGAGGTACCATTTTTCTCGTAAGACTTTGGGGGACGCGGGGCGGGTGGAAATTTGTGGATCCACGCAGATTCCAGAACTTTCCACCACAGAAATGTGGGAAAAATTCGTTTTTTTTGTCAATTTTTTAGGTTTGCAAGGGATTCTAGGTAACAGACCCTGGTGGGAGGCAGTCAAGTCTCCACATCCTGGATTCCCCGTTGGTGTCTACTTAAAAAAAATGTATAGGTTTGGTACCTTTCCCTAGGTGCCGGCAGAGCTAGGGTTCAAAAACTACAGCTAAGCACTTTGTCAAAAAAGGGTCATTTTTCACTGCAAAATTGAGGTGTGTCCACGTTGCATTTTGCGCAGTTTCCTGTCGCAGGCACTAAGCCGACCCACACAAGTGAGGTACCATTTTTCTCTGAAGACTTTGGGGAACGCCGGGTGTGTGGAAATTTGTGGATCCACGCAGATTCCATAACTTTCCTCCACAGACATGTGGGGAAAATGTGTTTTTTGGACAATTTTTTAGGTTTGCAAGGGATTCTGGGTAACAGAACCTGGTGGAAGGCAGTCAAGTCACCCCATCCTGGATTCCCCTGGGTGTCTAGTTTTCAAAAATGTATAGGTTTGCTACGTTTCCCTAGGTGCCGGCAGAGCTAGGGTTCAAAAACTACAGCTAGACACTTCGCAAAAAAAGGGTACATTTTCATTGTGAAAATGTGGTGTGTTCACGTTGGGTTTTGAGCCATGTCCGTCGGGGGCACTATGCCTACCCACACAAGTGAGGCACCATTTTTATTGGGAGATTTCAGATTTGTAAAGCATCTGTTATTACCTATTAATTTTTGATGCATTTCTGCCTTCCAAATGAAAGACATTGTGTAAAAAAGAAGTCATTTTGAAAAATGACCGATAATTCTCATGCCAGTATGAGTATTCCCAATTTCGAAAATGTGCAAATAAGTACTGTTTCTAAACTCTATAATTTGTTCCCATTTCAGAAATACATAGGTGTCTTTCATACTGATTTTTCCTTGTATATATTTTCCCACAATAATTGCTATATACCCGGAACATAATAAAAAACCATTGCAAATTGCTGTTTAGTTTTTGACTCTGGGTTCGTCGGGTTCTTGGTGAACCTACAACTCCTATATATCCCCACAACCAGGAAGGTCCAGCGGATGTAACGGTATATTGCTTTCAAAGAGCTGTCATAATTAGAAGATGTTACAGGTGAAAACGTTGACACAAAAGGCTGGTTTTTTCAACAAATTTTCAATTTTTCCTATATTTAACTGTTAGTTTCTATAAGGTAACCTTGATGGATCTACACAAATGACCCCTTGCTGAATTCAGAATTGTATCTACTTTTCTAAAATGTACAGCTTTCCAGGATCCATTATTGCTTTCATACCCATTTCTACCATTAACTGGAAGGAGGTTGAAAGACCAAAAATTAGCAAAAATAGGCTGTGTCCCAGAAAAATGCCAAAACTGTGTAAAAAACGTTGGTTTTCTGACAAAAGTCTGTCATTTCCTAAAAGCTGGGAAAATTGTGATTTCAGCCCCACAAACCCTTTTTTGATACCATTTGTAGAGAAAAATCCAGACGCTTTCATTTGCAGCCCGTTTTTCCCATTTTTCCCCAAAAAAACAAAATGTTGCTGTATTTTGGCTAATTTCTGGGACCCCTCCAGGGAAATTCACAAACCCTGGGTACCTTTAGAATCCCCATGATGTTGGAAGAAAATGACGCAAATTTGGCGTGGATACCTTATGTGGTCAAAAACTTACAGGGGCATAAGCGCACACTACCCCAGATAGCCCAAAAAAGGTTTAGCACACGGGGGAAAAGGCCTAGCAGCAAAGGGGTTAACAACCCCTGTGCCGTTTCTATGCATATTGCACAGCAGCATAAGCTAAAAGAAAAGAAATGGGATGACGCGGTGCACACTAGTCGTGTCACAGCACCTTTTTTGTAGCATTAAGTCATGTTGCCCTTATGTTGCTTAACCATCTCCTCCCCCTGTGCTGTTTTTAAATGTATTGCACAGCAGTATAAGCAATATTTATAAAAAGAATGGACAAAACCAATAGATTTAGCAGAGGTGAAACCTACTGGCTTTGTCAATGTTTGTTATATTTCCAATTCAAACACTGTTTTAGGCGTTGTCTGTTCAGTAGCAGCTTCAGCAAATATAACTAGAAATGTGGCTGTCTAAGAAGTCTTGGCTTAATTCAAGGTAATTACACACACTCAAATGAACACAGCACTTAAAGGTAAAAAATGTATATAACCGATGTCCAATAATTCAGCAAACGAAAACAAATCTTGATTGAGTAAAAAAAACTGTGCTCCCAGAGAATGAACACCATGAAAAAGCATCCTGATGGAAATCTGGTCCACCCCCAGGGGATTTCTAGGAACAAGGCTGTGTCGTTCTGGGCACTTGCCAACCAACCCTTGAAATTGTTCATTTTCCTGGCTCCCCGGCCACACACACTCGGAAAGCTTTGCCGAGTATCAACATAGCGAGCACCGAGGTACTGTGCTGGTATTTTTAGGCAGATGAAGGCAGGGGGCATTCAGGGTCAGTGCAGAGATTCTTCCTGGAAGTAACCAAAGGCGGGTCACGTCGCTTAGCAACACTGGAGGCACATTTTGCAGGCAACGCTAAAACAGCAGGCCTCTGGGAACCAGGGCTCAGACCAGACCTAGGCCTCTGAGTGAGCGAAGCCAATCTAAGCCTCCAAGAATGAAAGGCCGCAGATCACAGCTAAAACTTCGAGCAAGAAGAGCAAGAGCAGGGAAGAAAAAAAATGAGTAAGCAATGGTTTGGAAGTTGAAAAGCTGAAAGATACGAACTTGGGTGCTTTTGTTATTTCGATTAGCCTGTCTGAGATTCACCAAAGTTTGATTAGTCATCAATACTCTGTCTGCCTAGGCATCACACACAATTATCCTGTCCTGTTTTGCTCCAACAGTCTCCTGGACACCATTTGCAAATGTACAATATCGAAATTTAAAATGGCGATAAAGTATTAAGAATTTTCAGTTAGCCTACAAGCACATCCATTCACTGATTACTCCACAACCAACTGATACTCAAGATGCATAGGACAAGATTGCCAAATAAAATGAAAGGGGGACATCTTGAGCATGATTACTAAATATAATGGCCAATACTCCAAACATCACATTCTACATAACCAATTTTGAACTCCTTAAATCATTGTTTAAACCATCCTAAAAACAATATATTGTGGGCCAGATTTACTAAGATGCTGCATCAGGGTTGTGTTACCACACAACATCCATATTGCCAGTTACTAAGCCATGAAAAGTCTATTTGCGTGACTTAGTGATTACAAAGAAACGCAAATCCGCGCATAGCGCTGCCTAGCATTACAGTGCGCCGGATAGCAATTACATGGATGTAGCATGTGCGTTCCCATACATCTACCCATGTATTTTGATGCAATCCCAGATTAACAAAGACTTGTAAGCTTGGGTCTACACCAAAACAGTAAGAATACCCGAATACTAGCTTAACGAGGCAAATATCTTTATTTCTCCTTATTACTTCCTTGTTCTATGTGTGCTGCATTCTGCACATAAAGAGAGAAATATGCCTCTAAGGACGTTCTTGTGCAAGAAGGCATAACTTCCTGCACAAAAAAATCCTTCAAGTATTGCAGGCACCCTTGCACCATGGTGGAAGGGTGCATGTGTTGGCACTAGGCAGCACACAGTGCACCAGCACTGGCAGCGAGCAGAAGTCCATAATATCTTATAAGATATGGCTCATTTCTGTTCTCTCTTTTTTATGCAACGCAGCAAGGCAGCTCACTGCACTGCGTTGCATAAGAAAAAGAGAGAATAGAAATGAGCCATATCTTATAAGATATGGTGGACTTCTGCTCGCTGCCAGTGCTGGTGCACTGTGTGCTGCCTCGTGCCAACGCATGCAAGAATAGTAAATCTACACCTAAATGTTTGGTCTTAGAATGAACTTTTTAAGCCGTAATTTAGGACGGTATCAGCGAAATCCTCCTCTTTAAGAACCTTTAACCTTTTCAATCGCAGTTTACATCAGACACATTAACACCAAAATGAAAATTAATGCATATAAAAGTTTTGATCAACTGATATCTACAAGAATGAAAAAATTGAGTTCGGAGCGCCATATTCTCATTTCCTAAATGTTGGATATGAGCATGGTTCACAAGAAACCTATTCTTACACTCAGTCAGCAGTCTAAAGGACACGCTATGCAAAGCAAATCAGACTGTCTCTTCAGTTTGCAGTGTACAGGCAAAACACCAGACTGCAAGCAAAAATGATCCTTACAAAATGTTCAAAAGACCAATGTTACATCTTTGGAAAGACCAGACATAAACCAAAAACAGACATGTGGCTTAATGGTCCAATTTATCTGGCTGCAATGGAAAAAGCTTTTCACAAACACAACGTCATATAAACTTAAGGTCACATACAATAATTGTATTGACTTCTATGATTAGCATGCGTATATCAAACCTAAATCAACACGTTGCTCGAGCATACACACAGGACAGTATAAAAGCCTATTGCAATCATATCTCCCGCCATGTAGTATGCAGTACTACACGGCAGGAGATATTGAGCCGATGGGACGCGGACAGGCGTCAGTTTAAGAGGGTTATATTGTTTGGGCCGTTTTCAGTGCCCTCTCCATGCCTATTACTGACCACGAGACGCGGATCAGCACCCGTGTCAGATCGTGAGTATTTAAGGACACACGGTGCTAGATTATTGCTTGGAGATTTAGCACATTTGGTGTCAATTGAGACGTGGTGACGAAATTGTCTGGCAGCATCGGAAATGTTCGTACAACTTGGATTCTTATTTCTACTACTCTACTGGCCGGGAGCGAAGTACAAGAGGTACAGAGGTTCAGAGGTTTTTGACATAGCAATACAGCCCTGAAGAAGTCGTGGGCTATTGGCCCAGACGATGAAACACGTGTTTGCTGGACGACTAAACAGAAGAAAATAAAAACGAAGAATATAAATGTTTTTGGATCTGTGTGCCATGATATTATTGCAATAGGCTGTTATACTGTCCCGTGTGTGTGCTCGGGCATAATGTTGATTAAGACATCCCTTTGGATCATATTGAAGGGGTTCGGCTGGTTCCCCCTCCCTTGGAGCACCATGCCTGAATATACTTGGTTTGGACACATCCGTAAAGAGTGAGCACCAACTTCACACGTGTCACATCACCCATCATGGTATATCAAGCCTGTTCTCTCTTTAATTTTCCTCCGTCAGATATATTATATCTGGGTTTCTGAAGTGTTGTTTTTTTGTGCCTGGAGAACTGGCCACTGAGGAGGGTATCCTCACTGCTATGCAGTTTGGGTTTAGACAGGGACAGGGGACAATAGACCAGTGCTTGAATATTCATCTACTTATAAAGTAAACATATGTCTGTTAATGGGGGGTGTCTACCTGGCATTTATGGACCGCAGTACAGTCTTTGATAATGTAATTTAAAGCAGGTTATGGAGATTGTTGATAAAAAAGGGAGCTGACCCCAAAATTGTCCATGCACTCTCTCAACTCCATGAAGATGTGGAAGGCTGTGTTAGATTTGGCCCCAACAGGGAATGTACGCCACCAATAAAGATCAAGAGGGGCATTATGCAATTATGTGCATTTGGCTCCCTTTCTTTTTAGTCTCTACATAAATGATCTTGACACTTATTTGTCTGATGTAGAAGCTGATCCACCTAGGGCAGACACTAGGAGGCTGTCAGTCCTGATGCATGCTGATGATTGCGTGCTTATATCAAGGACAGGGTTGGGACTCCAGAGGCTGTTTGACAGATTTGTTACATTTGTGTCTGACCTGGGATTATCAACTAATAAAACAAAGTTGTTCTCCATGGTCTGAGGTCGCCCTTTGAGTAAGATTGCTCTCTTCCATATTGGTGCTACCAAATTGCAACATGTACCTACCTTTACTTACCTGGGAGTCCTTTTGACAATATAAGCACATGGAAACATTTGCTGAGTGTGAGGTCCTTGCAACTTGAACAGACTATTGCTTCTCTGTTCAAGTTTGCTTCAAAATCATGGTGCTCGTCTATGGAAGCTATAACTAAAATTTATAATGCTTGATCTATATTGACTGCTTCCTATGGTGCAGGTGTGTGGGGGGTATAGCAATTCCTCGCAGCTGCAGGTCACTGAAAAAATCTTCTTCTGTAGATTACTTTCACTACCAAAAAGTGTTCTGACCCTAATATCCCACGAGGAACTAGGGGCTAGATTCACAGTACTAATTTAAGACAAAATCCTAAACTTACTACTTTTGGTATTCACAGAAGTTAGGATTTTGTCTTAAGTTTGTCTTAAGACAGACTTAAGACAGACTTAAGACAGACTTAAGACAGACTTAAGACAGGATTTTGTCTTAAGTTTGTCCAAACATTCTCAGACCTTTCCTGAGGAACCTTAACATCAGAGAGTGCAAGGCGGCGCTGGATTACCCCCAGTTGCTACAAACTGATGTGGTCTGCTACACAGTATATTGATTTATTGCATCTGTTAGCGCAGATAGGTTGGGAAGTGAATTGTGATTTGCCCTGAGTGGTGTGTTTGCATAGTTCCAAATGGGTTTAGACAGACTTGTGTAACTAACTGTTTTAGTATTGCTTTTATATGTATTCTATTTTTTTATATTATTGATGTGGTGTTTTATTGTATATTAATACATTTAGTCATCTTATGTTAGCATTGTCTGCTAAGGGTCTGGATGTGATTTTAATATGTCTTGTGCTTTTAGGATTTCATCTGTTGATGCCCAATGTAATATATGACTACGAAAGGTTTGGGAATGTGTTTAAATAAGATGATTTTATTCATGTGATTTGACTATTTAGTCTGAAATGCAATTTCTATGCATTCTTTTATGGTTTTCCACTAACCGAATAAAGATTTTCTTGACTTGAATTGACCTCTCTCTCAGATGACTGGTGTGTGTAGTAGGGTGTGGGGAGGGACTGGCCTCTCATTTCAGACCTCTCTCTCAGATGACAAGTGTGTGTGGTAGAGTGTGTGGAGGGAGGCTGGCTTCTCCACTGAGACCGCTTTCTTGAATGGCAGGTATACATAGTAGAGTATGTGGATGGACTAGCCTTTTGTTTCAGACCTCTGTCTCAGATGACGGGTGTTCATAGTAGTGTGTGGAGAATGGCAGGCCTGTCCTTTCAGACCTCTCTCTCAGATGACGGGTGTGCATAGTAGTGATTGTGGAAGGACTTGCCTCTCCTGTCAGACGTCTTTCTCAGATGACGGGTGCACATAGTAGTGTGTGTTGTGGAAGACTGGCCTCTCCACTGACACCTTCCTACAGTAGAAAGTGTGCATACTATAGTGTATTCAAAGATCACCTACTCCGTTCTATATTTCATGATCCCTCAACAGACATGTGAGATAGTAACATTTAAAAAAAAGAATTAACCTTACAATCATCACAGTACTTATCTCTTAAACACTTCATCTCAAAAAACAAGGACCACAATATGCATTCTTACCAATAGAGTTTATTGAGAACTCATCTACTCCTTTTTACTATTCACACTCCTGCAAGAGTTTTGCAAGACCGTAAAAATGTGTTCGAAACAATATACATTTATCATCTTCTCAGTAGTTATTCCTTATGCACCTCCTCTCTGAATCTAGGGGGCAGCATGCCTTTCTGCTGCCCCCTTTTATATCTTGTTTACTTAATTTCCACAACACCTCCAGTTTTTCACAATTAACAGTTAGGCTGCCATTTCATTTCTAACATTCCAACAGCCAGCCAATAAGAGTGTTCGAGGGACTCACGGGAGCCTCTCACTCCTGCAAGAACATGAAGGCTAACAGGAAAAACGAGCCTCTCCACCAATCACAGGGCTCCATTTTTTATTTTGCGCTCTTGCGATACGCCTGCAGGACTCAAGCCAGCCCGACTGCCAAAATAAACAATTATTTTTGACCCTTAATATCTAAAAAATTACAGAACAGATTTACACCAAATCACGAAAAGCACAATCTACGGACCAGGATCTAGCTTCCTGCCGAATTTGGTGAAATTTCATTCAGCAGTTTTTGCTGTAGCTTTGTCTAAATAAGCCAGTTTCTACAGCCGCCACTTCTGCTGCGACCGGAACGGGGGCAGACTGCAAGCCCCAGCCAGTACCGCGGCTGATTCCCACCACACACACCTCACACAACAGCAGCAGCACCAGGAGGCACCTTTAAAAACCAGTGAGGGCTCCAACAGGCGGGCCGCGCCCGGGCAAAGCCCGGGCCAGGGGCGAGCCTGTCCGAGCCCGTCAGAGGCAGACAGAAGCAGGGCAGGGCGACCCCCCTTGGCAGTAATACAGCATCGCAAGCATCAAAAGTGCACGGGCCCCTGGGTAAGAACTATTTCCTTTATCTTCATGGAACTTTGCAAGCCGGATGGGTTTCTATTCTCCAACTGATTTACCTGCTTAAACGTGATGCTATTTTTTGACCTGTACCTCCGGACTCAAGTAGCTCTCAACTCGAACTTACTGGAAGCCTTCCTTGGCTAGACAGAATATTGTTTTTATTTTTTAAAGGCACATGTACTTGCTCTACCTTGACTGGCATAAATAATTGAGCACTTGACTCTGATATACTGTTCAAGGGACTCTGTAACCAAAACCTATTAATTATAGAGTTATTGTATTCCTTCTTTCCAAGAACTGTCCTGTGGCTACTGCAAAAGCTTGATAGCTTCCCCAATACTAGAGAAAACATCCTAGCAGCAAGTTTGAGCAGCTTGCTAGTAGGACAATGGGGAAAAGGAAGGCAATAGAGTCAGCAGCCGGCAGGAAGAAGATGGCTAAGCTTAGCAAGACAGTGACTTCTGCAGCAGACAACTGCACCCTAGCAGCTATTGATGAGTTGATTGAAGAGGTTGAATCTATGTTAGCAAACAGGAACAAAGTAGCATCCAATGGCACAAAAAAATCTCCACATACTTTAGCAAGCAAAGCAAAGTGACCTCCTCAAAACAAATTCCAAAGCAAATAAGCCCCCTAGTAACTGTACATCACACCCCAGGGTCTCCCATAGCCACGCTAGCTAATCCCTCCCAAAAAGATTCCCTCAGGCGAGACACTATAGAATCGTCTGAATCAAGCCCCTCAACTAGGGATTTTATAAACTTAGAATGTTCTAATAGATACCTAATATAAGCAGATATAAGCAGATGGTCACAAAGAAAATTCTGGGAGACAAGCAGAGGAGACTGAGTGCAATACGCCGGTTCTAGAGAAGTAGGGACCCAAACAGTACTAGAGGACACAAATGAGATGTTGAGGGACCTTTGCCTAAAGCAGAATTTTACACAAGAGGAGCTTGCAGGACTTAAGAGGATGTTTCTGGATTTGTTAAAAAGCCTGCCTATAACTTTGAAAGATAAAAACAACTTGATAGATTGCTCTATATATTCTGGTGGAAAACCAGATCCGACCAATAGGGTAAACGTGCGACCAGCACACCCACCTGGTGCACACCCTAAACATCTTCTAAAGGATCCAAGAAACCAGAACAAATATCCAACTAGTATAGCCCCTTATCCATCAAGGCCAACTTCGCATATGACTCTTTCGGATGAATTACCTGGACCACACAATCTTTCTAATCACAAGAGACGCACTAGAGACCCTCGGGAACCTTACAACCTACATAGATTGAAACCACTAAGCCATTATGAACCAGGTCCGAACCAAAAAAATAGCCAGGAGGGGGAGGGCTATTATCAACTACAGAACACTCATCCGCTAACCATCATTCGATCAAGCACAAGCCCAATACACATAATGCCTTCTTGACAAATGTCCTATGGATAAATCGGGGACCCAGAGAAGACGAGGATTCCTTGATTAATAAAGTGATCTATTGGATCAGATTCAAACGCCAGTGTCCTTCTGTAGTGAGATCTGACATCATAAGAGCTGAAAGGTTGAAGCAGAAAGTGGGGAGTATGGACGTTATAAAGTTAACGTTCCACTCAAGGTACATAGCAGATAGCTTGATTGATATGAACCTTCGTTCCCACACCCTCTTCGAAACAACAACAAAAATTGGCATTAAACAAAATATTCCTGAACTAACCAAGTGCACCAATCCACCTCAAGATATGCAGGAATCAAAGAACCTAGACTCTGTAGATTGACTGGCTCGGAGTCCCTTCCAAACAAGATATGAACCTCGCTAGTTCTAGTTTCAGCCCCCAACCTAATCATGATGCCATCCTAGAACATACACCATACCATGAAACCAGGGTAAGCAACATTTATACTATAGGGGAGAGTAACTCCTGATTTAAACCTAGTGACCCCACATTTACCCATACAGCTTTGGCCCCCAACTTGATAAAGATGTTCTCCTGGAACATTGCTGGGCTCAAACAAAAAGTTAAGTAACCTGATTGGCAGAGCTATGTAGAATACTTTGACCTTTGTCTCTTTCAGGAGACATGGGCTAGAGAACCACAGCATAAAGTAGGGTATAGAACTTGCAGCATAGAGGCACTACAATCAAAAAAAGGGAGGGCCTCGGGAGGACTGATAACCTGGGTAAAAATTCATTTAAATGTCATTATAGATATTGTACCCACTGGGTCATTGGACATCTTGGGCCTGAAACTCAGGTTCTCTAATGCTACACAGCTGTATCTTTTTAGTATATATGTAAGACCTAGGGAATATTCCAAAAGAAGCACCCTTGCTAGAACAATTTAAGGAGATCCTGGGATCCATAGACCCAAAATATGGCATCATAGTGGGGGGCGATTTTAACTGCTGCTATGAACCCATGGTGGGACTCGATGTAGTTTCCGAAGAGGAAGATCAAATCAGAGGGGTTCCCCTCCTCACAATAAAAAAACACAGTGAGGTGTACCACCTCTGCTATGCAAATATTCCATCTTACCATCGAGAAAGGTCTTAGGGCATGCAATGGTCGCTTCCCCTCAGACCTTGCTTGCGCAAACACCTTCTCAAGAGGAAACTCTACGTCGAGAATAGATTATGTGCTCATAAGTACAGCACATTGGGCATACGTAAAGGACTTCAAAGTAGAAAAGAGAGAAGAGAGTGACCACTTCCCGTTATGCTTAGCTCTAGATGGGAAACTCATGCAACCCTAGAAATCGACCCAGGAGTAGAAACTAGGCAGCCTCTGGTAACTAATAACCGGCGGTCAGTCAGATGGCCAGCCATATTAGATCAAGTTGAACCCCTCACTAGTAAATATAACATCTTTAGTGACCTTGTAGCCTCTTACCTGGATCAAGATCACAAAATTAACCAGCTGCCTCCTTCGAAAATTGGAGTAGCTGATAAGCCTGGGACCTACCCCGTCCTCCACCAGATCGGATGATGTCATAGATCATGTCATGGGTGATGTAATATAAGGGATAATTACCAGTGCATGGTGAGGATGCAAGTTAGAGATACCTTAGGGCACGAGTTAGAAATAAATTGTTTTTGTTCCGGGGTGTCCCTCTGAGACCACCCCCACCAGAACTAGGGGGTTAGAAAAGCCATACCCTGCCCCTTATTTCATTTTTTACCTTTATACTAGGACTCTGGACTGAGTCCCAAGTCCTCAGATGTCTACAGCCATATTGTTGTTGATGTGGTGGTAGCCACAAAGATCTCTTTTTGAGATCTGTTGAATCCGAGGATACTCTGCAGCGTGAAATAAACAAAGTTTTTGAGGCTTAATTTCTTAAAAACTCCTGAACAGGTTTACACCTAATCACATAGCCAGTCTACATGAACTATAACTTGCGCCTTTCCCATGCACAGTGTTAGAAATGGGATTTCTGGTTGGCTAAGGCTTGTGCCAAAACCAGGCAGAAACCACCACTCTAGTCATGGAAAGGAAGTAACACGCCAAAGATAACCCCTGCTCACCCCCTTGGTAGCTTGGCACGAGCAGTCAGGCTTATCCCAGAAGCAATGTGTAAAGCGTTTGCACACGCACACAGCAACAACACCCCAGGCACACCACAACAGGAACCCCAAACAAGGTTATATATAAAAATAGCCTTTGTATTATAATAAACACATTAGATCATAATCACATAATATACACTGTGCCAACTGGCACTGGGCAGTATCTACAGGGGATTATATACACCCGACAGGGCCAATTAGGCCACTGTCAGAACAATCACAAATCGCCAATTGTAAATGTAGCACAAATAATAAATGTAGAGCACAACCAATAACTACTGGTAAAAGTTAGGAACACGCTATGCAATAATAATCACATTAGGCATGTGTTGGAAGGGCGACCCCGGGGAGCCCCCAAGAGCCTCCTTTCCGTAGGGAAGTAGCCGAGCACCGCTGAGAAGCCTCCTAGGCGAGGTCCTTCTCCTATAATCGTAACAGCCAAGCACCCCACCACCACACAGGACTCGACAAGAGTATCGATTCTCACAATCTTTATCAGCAATCTCGGCAGGGTTCAGTGGCAATATTTACAGGCGGATCGAGGGATCCAAAAGAGTCTCAGGGTCTTTTGAGGGATGGGTAGCGGGACAGTCTCAGTACCGGCCTGGTCCGGGGATACTCGGCGGCCAGTTCGTAATCCTCGAGCTGGGGAGGTCCCGGGAGCCGCGACGAGGTCAGCAGGGCTCCGATGATTAGTTCAGCGAGGGTGGGCCGCGACTAGGTCACCAGGGCTCCGATGGTCAGTTCAGCGAGGTTGGGCCGCGACGACGTCAGCAGGGCTCCGATGTTCCGTGAGGGTCTTCTTCTCAGCAAAGGGGGGGGGGAGCCGCGACGTGGTCAGCAGGGCTCGAGTTCCGAGGTCCAAGCAATGAGTGTCTCTCCGTTGGGTCAGCCGCGATCCGATCAGCAGGGCTCTTGACTCCAGGATACAACTGCTGTCCTGGTTTCGGGCTGCCCCAGATATAGGTCTGGAGCCCTTTGATGTCCGGACCCTCAGGCCTAGGGGGTCGGAGGGGCCGGGATGAGAGAGTCCAGACACCCAGCGGGAGGGGGCGCCAGCGCCCAGTGAGGCCGGAGGGAGATCGAAACCAGGCGTTGGGGGACGGCTGGAGGCCCCATCGAAACTCTCCTCCTCCGGGATCTGTGGAGTGGCCACTCGACCCTCCCTGGGCGGATCTTTGTGCCTCGATGTCGGGGCTGCGTGGGAACCGCGGCCAGGGCGGGTCGCGTCGTGAAGGTTGGTGCAGGTAGCGAGGTACAATCCAGGGGGGCCCCGAAGGGTCTGGTAGGGGGGTACAGGACCACGCCACGAGGCCGGGTCCAACAGGCGTCCCCCCCAGCTGAAGGCAGGGAGAGTCACCCATCTCCGTGGGGGTTGTGCTCGCCGAGGCGGAAGAAGCGGGACAGGCCGTCGGCATTGGCGTGGTCGTTGCCGGGCCGATGGTCTACAGTGAAGTCCATCACCTGCAGAGAGATGGACCATCGCAACAGTTTTGGGTTCTCGCCTCTCATCTGCATCAACCACCGCAAGGGCCGGTGGTCGGTTTGGACCCGAAAGTGGGTGCCGAAGAGGTAGGGCCGGAGCTTCTTGAGGGCCCACACCACGGCGAAGGCTTCTCGTTCAATGGTGCTCCATCTCTGTTCCCGGGGCAGCAGGCGCCGGCTGATGAAGGCCACCGGTTGGTCGATTCCTTCTGTGTTCACTTGGGACAGGACAGCCCCGACTCCGTACTCCGAGGCATCAGTCTGTACCACAAACTCTTTGCTGTAGTCGGGGGCTTGCAGCACGGGGGCGGTACACATTGCTGTTT
This sequence comes from Triturus cristatus, assembly GCF_964204655.1. Classification (NCBI taxonomy): domain Eukaryota; kingdom Metazoa; phylum Chordata; class Amphibia; order Caudata; family Salamandridae; genus Triturus; species Triturus cristatus. The sequence continues at coordinate 138,135,771 of NC_140588.1, forward strand.
TGAGGGTCTCGAAGGCTGCCTGACAGCGGGGCGTCCAGTGCACCTTCTTTGGTTGCTTCTTGGATGTGAGCTCCGTGAGGGGGCCCGCAATGCTTCCATAGTTCTGAATGAACCGCCTGTAATAGCCCGTGAGACCCAGGAAGGCCCTCACGGCGGTTTGGGTGGCTGGGGGCTCCCAGGCCATGATGGCGTCGATCTTTGGCTGGAGAGGAGCCACCTGGCCGCTCCCCACTTGATGACCCAGATAGGTGACGGTTCCTTGGCCTATCTGGCACTTGCTGGCTTTTACGGTGAGTCCGGCCCTTTGGAGGGCGGTCAGGACCTCCCAGAGGTGTTTCAGGTGCTCGGCCCAGTGGCTGCTGAACACCGCAATATCGTCCAGGTAGGCGGCGCTGAACGCTTCTAGCCCGGCCAGTACCTTATTCACCAGTCTTTGGAAGGTCGCCGGGGCATTCTTCATGCCGAAGGGCATCACTCGGAAGTGGTAGTGGCCATCGGGGGTGGAGAAAGCAGAACGCTCCTGGGCGCCTGGGGTGAGCCCGATCTGCCAGTATCCGGCGGTGAGGTCAAAGGTGCTAAGGTAGCGGGCTGCCCCTAGGCGGTCGATCAGTTCATCTGCCCGAGGAATGGGATGGGCATCGGTTTTGGTGACGGCATTCAATCCCCGATAGTCCACGCAAAACCGGAGTTCCGGGGTGGTGCCTGGGGCGGCAGCTTTCGGTACCAGGACCACAGGGCTGGCCCATGGACTGTCGGAGGGTTCGACGACCCCCAGGGCCAACATCTTAGAGACTTCAGCGTGGATGCAAGTCTGCACCCGGTCGGGGACTCGGTAGGCGCGGTGTCGCACGGGGGGGCTGTCTCCGGTGTCGACGTCGTGGACGCACCATTGGGTGACCCCGGGAGTGAGGGAGAAGAGAGCCGCGAAGTGATGCAGCAGCTTTTGACAATCTTGGCGTTGCTCTGAAGTCAGGGTGGCGGAGAGGATGACTCCCTCTACAGAGCCATCCTTTTCGGAGTTCTTCAGGAGGTCGGGTAGGGGCTCGGAGTCGTCTTCGGCCCCATCGTCCGTAGCCATCAGTAGGCTAAGTTCTGTGCGGGCAAAGTGGGGCTTGAGTCTGTTGGCGTGGAGGACCCGGAGGGGGTTCCTGGGGGACTCCATGTCGACCAGGTAGGTGACGGGGCTCTTCTTCTCTACCACCTTGAAGGGCCCGGTCCATTTGTCCTGGAGAGCACAGGGGTCCACGGGTGACATGACCTAGACCTGCTGGCCTGGCTCGAACTCGATGGAGGAGGCGTTCTGGTCATACCAGCGTTTCATTTCTTCCTGGCTGGCTTCGAGGTTGGGTTCGGCCAGTTCCCGGAATTTCCGAGTTTGATTCCGCAGGGTCAGGAGGTACCGGTAGACGTCGGGAGGAGCAGTGTGGATGGTAGTCTCCCAGCCTTCTTTGACCAGGCTTAGGGGGCCTCGGACAGGGTGTCCGTACAAGAGCTCGAAGGGGCTGAACCCCAGAGACTTCTGCGAGACCGCCCAATAGGCGAAGAGGAGGCAGGGCAGCATGACGTCCCATTTACGCCTCAGGGGCTCCTCCAGGCCTTTGATCATCCCTTTCAAGGTCCGGTTAAATCGTTCGACTAGTCCGTTCCCTTGAGGGTGGTACGGGGTGGTGAACTTGTAGGTGACCCCGCATTGTTGCCACAGGGATCGCATATACTTTGAGATGAAGTTCGTGCCTCGGTCGCTCACGACCTGCCGGGGAAACCCCACTCTGCAGAAGATTCCCATCAAAGCCCGGCCCACTACGGGGGCCGTTATGGTTCAGAGAGGGATGGCCTCAGGGTATCGGGTGGCATGATCGACGAGCACGAGGATGAAGCGATGCCCTTGGGAGGTTCGAGGGTCCAGGGGCCCCACAATGTCGATCCCCACTCGCTCGAACGGGGTGGCTATTACTGGAAAGGGCTGGAGAGGGGCTTTGACCCTCCCCCCAGTCTTCCCACTGGCTTGGCAGGTCGGGCAGGTTCGGCAATGATTGTCCACGTCCTTCCGCATTCGGGGCCAGTAGAAGTGGGTCACCACGCGGCTGTAGGTTTTGTCTTGCCCCAGGTGCCCGGAGAGGGGCATATCATGTGCCAGATTGAGGAGAAAGTCTCGGAATCGAAGGGGGACCACTAGTACTCGGCTGGCCCCTAGTTCTGCGGTCTTCTGCTCGCTATAGAGAAGGTCATTATCCCAGTAGACCCAGTGAGTTCCTGTTTGGTCTCCGGTGGCCTGGGCGGCTGCTTGCTGCCTGATCCCTTCGAGTGAGGGGCAGGTCTTCTGTTCCTGGCGGAATTGTTCCCTTGTGGGGCCACCGTCTTGGCGCCACTGCGCGAGTTCGGGGAGGTCGCCGAGCGCGGCGACCTCGTCCGGGGTGAGTTCGTGCGGCCCGGAGTCTGCGTCGGCTCCTTCCTTGACGGAGGGAGGGGGTGGTTCGGGCCCCCCCCAGCTCTCCGGGGGGAGCAGCTTCGCGTGGCCGGGTGGCCTGGGCGGTCATGGACTGGGTGGTTGCGCAGGCCCACTCGGGCAGTCCCAGCATGCCCGACACTCCCCCCCACTCGAAGGGAATCCGGGCCATCTGACACAGGCTCTCGGTGTTGTCGGCCGACCGGACGGGGCACAGTACATTAGGCAGGATCTGTTCGGGGGTCACCAAGTGGCAGCGGACGGCTGTCACGCTGGCGCCGGTGTCGCGGAGGGCTTCGGCCCGGCGTCCATTGATGGTGACCCACTGTTGGTACTTCTGGGTGTTGCTCGGGATGGGGGCCCGGGGCACCATCTCCCGGCTGCCCAGGCATACCAGTGACATGGCGGCGGGTTCCCACTCGGCTGGCCCGACGCCGTGGTCCTCTTCCTCTTCTCCCCCTTCCACCATGGCTGCGGCCGCCAACTGTCGGGGGGGTGGCCCTGTGGTCCCGGCTCGTCGGTTCACGGGGCAGGTCGGGTCACTGGCATAGTGCCCTGGCTGTTGGGAGTTGTAGCAGTTTACCGTTGGTCGAGGCCCTGGTCAGGCTAGGGGGGCCCCTCTTCGGGCGAGGGACGGGGATGTGTGGTTCGGGGCCGGTCCCCGAGGAGGACTCCAGGGCGGCCCTGCTGGAAAGTCTCTGTTCCTGTTCGATCCTCCCCCTCCGCCGCGCTGGAGGGGGGGCCCCGGGTTGTTCCGTTGGTACTCCCCCATCGAGTTCCGAGGGACCCGGGTGTTCACCCATCGATCGGCTTCGGCGGCGAGCTTCCGTGGCTCGGTCAGCTTACTGTCGAGGAGGTGTTGCCTCAGCTCGATGAAACAGTTGTTGGAAAAGTGTTCCCATACAATGAGGTCGAACAGCTGTCCGTAGGAGGTGACTTTGCTTCCCTTGATCCACCCTTCCAGGGCTCTGCTGAAAAAGTCTACGTATTCCACCCAGGTGGTACCGGGGAGCTTCTTGCAGTCTCGGAAGCGCTGGCGGTACATCTCTGCAGTGAGACCTTAGCGGGTGAGCAGGGCCTCCTTCATATGATCATACGAGGTCATCACCTCGTCCGGGAGCTGCAGCAGGGTGTCCCGGCCTTTGCTGAGGAACCGTCCCCATAGGCCGGCACCCCAATCTTTTCGGGGTACCCGATGGGCGGTCATGGCCACCTCGTAGGTCTTGAACCATTGTTGGATGTCGTCGTTCTTGTAGTACTCTTTGACGACATCCTTGGGGATATGTACTTTCGCCTCGGCCGGCGGATGGGTGTCCCTGTTTCCGGGGGTGCCGGTCGCTCCATTTTTGGACTTAAGTTCCATTTCCTTAAGGCTCCGCTCATGCTCGAGGGTTAGCCTCCTCTCTTCCAGTTCTCTGTGCCGCTTTTTCTCCTCTATTTCTTCTTGTAACCGCAGTTGTTCTAGGGCCAGTTTCTTTTCGGCCAGTAAGAGTTCGCCGTCCAGGCGGAGTCGGGCGAGCTCCAACTCATGGGTCCGGACCCTCTCCCGTTCTCGTATCTCTTCCGGGGAGATGCCGGTCTCCATGCTGGTTCTTCCCCCATTTGTTGGGGCTGCGGTTGGTTGTAGGGGCACGTTTGGTACCGGGTTTTCTTCGGTTTGGGGTGAAGCTGCCTCGGACTCCACCCAGGCCTTTAGGGCTTTTTGCATGTCCTCTTTTGAGCTTAATCCGGTGGTCGAAATGCCTTTGTCTTTACAAAATTGTTTTAGTTCCTTATGGGTATATTCTTCCAACCGTTCTTTTTGGAACTCCGCGGTTGGGGTGGTCTCTTGGTTGCTCATGGTTACTCTGTGTCTGGGTAGTTGTTGGGTGAGTTACTCGCTGTACGATTCGCGTTTGGCTCGGATCCCGCCGCTGGCCACCAAATGTTGGAAGGGCGACCCTGGGGAGCCCCCAAGAGCCTCCTTTCCGTAGGGAAGTAGCCGAGCGCCGCTGAGAAGCTTCCTAGGCGAGGTCCTTCTCCTATAATCGTAACAGCCAAGCACCCCACCACCACACAGGACTCAACAAGAGTATCGATTCTCACAATCTTTATCAGCAATCTCAGCAGGGTTCAGTGGCAATATTTACAGGCGGATCGAGGGATCCAAAAGAGTCTCAGGGTCTTTTGAGGGATGGGTAGCGGGACAGTCTCAGTACCGGCCTGGTCCGGGGATACTTGGCGGCCAGTTCGTAATCCTCGAGCTGGGGAGGTCCCGGGAGCCGCGACGAGGTCAGCAGGGCTCCGATGATTAGTTCAGCGAGGGTGGGCCGCGACTAGGTCAGCAGGGCTCCGATGGTCAGTTCAGCGAGGTTGGGCCGCGACGACGTCAGCAGGGCTCCGATGTTCCGTGAGGGTCTTCTTCTCAGCAAAGGGGGGGGAGCCGCGACGTGGTCAGCAGGGCTCGAGTTCCGAGGTCCAATTAATGAGTGTCTCTCCGTTGGGTCAGCCGCGATCCCATCAGCAGGGCTCTTGACTCCAGGATACAACTGCTGTCCTGGTTTCGGGCTGCCCCAGATATAGGTCTGGAGCCCTTTGATGTCCGGACCCTCGGGCCTGGGGGGTCGGAGGGGCCGGGATGAGAGAGTCCAGACACCCAGCGGGAGGGGATGCCAGTGCCCAGGGAGGCCGGAGGGCGATCAAAACCAGGCGTTGGGGGACGGCTGGAGGCCCCATCGAAACTCTCCTCCTCCAGGATCTGTGGAGTGGCCACTCGACCCCCCCTGGGCGGATCTTTGTGCCTCGATGTCGGGGCTGCGCGGGAACCGCGGCCGGGGCGGGTCGCGTCGTGAAGGTTGGTGCAGGTAGCGAGGTACAATCCAGGGGGGCCCCGAAGGGTCTGGTAGGGGGGTACAGGACCACGCCACGAGGCCGGGTCCAACAGCATGAAACATATTAGGCCTAAAAACCCTTAGCATAACCATATTACGCACAAACCTCATAACCATAAACATCATTAGAGGCATAGATCAGGGCATAAAGGCATTGCGCAGTAGACAACACATTTAGGCATAAACACAGTGTACCCCATCTGGGGGCACACATACTAAGATGGACCCCAGGCCAACTGGCCTCTCACAGGGGTTCAAATGCCCGATGTCCAGACTGTCCGGGCTGGCTATGCACGCAGCAAAAGCCAAAGGTGCACCAAACACTCAAGCCTAAATGTGGCAGCTGCCCACTACTTGCTGGGCAGCTGTGAATAAAACTAAAGGCTGGGCACTCATTGTGCCCTCTAATTAAATGTACCACCGTTGCAGCTGCCCACTGTCAGGTGGGGCAGCTGTGACCCTATCACAATGAGGCCTGGAACCACTGGGCCCCCTGAACCCCCGGGCTCTAATTAACACAATTGTGGCCCCTGTCGTTGGAGCCACACGGGGCTCTAGAACAAAGAAGGCCGACAAGCACTGTGGCCCTCAGGATAGCCCTGCTCCACAGATCTGCCCCCTCAGCCCTCACTCACCGGCTATGCGGGGGCTCCTCTCGTTGGATGCGGCGGGGGCAGGCACCGGCAATGTGCCTCGAGTCCCCCTCCGCTTTTGATCTCTATTGGCTGCGGGGCTCTCCTGTCTCGCCGGGATTCTTGGTAGGACTTCTGGTCGGCTTTCAAACTGCATGCGGGGCTCTACTCACTACACGGGAGCCCCGCCTCGCTGCAGTGCAGTGCCACCTGTCCCCTTCGCCCAGTCCATCACGGCGCTTCACCTGGGTCCTCTCCTAGGGCCCAGGACTTCTTGCTTTGCCGTCACCACTGGGCTCTCCCTCAGGCATGGGAGCCCCGCGTCAACACTTCTCCGGCCTCCTCTCACCAGCACGGGGGCGTGCGCAGGACTTCCTTTGGAAACCGGAAGTCCCGCCCACCGCCAGGCACTACGGTGCCTGACTTTCTATCTCGATCGGGCCGGCGACGGTGATATTTTCCGGCAGTAAGAGGGGTAGGCTCCCTTGTAATAAAAAAATATACAGCGGGGTGAGCACCCGCTTAATTAAGGGCAAAGTCGCGGGGTGGGCACCCGCGCAATTAAATCAAAATGAGCGGCAATCACGCGGGGTGGGCACCCGCAGTGAAATAAAAAAATAAGCGGGTGGCACCCGTCTTCTCACCAGTGCGGCAGGCAATGCGGGGTGGGTTCCCGCGCCGTAAATAAGTAGAGTTGCGGGGGGGGAATCGCCAGGCTGGGGATTCCCTTTCAGAAAGGAGTGCAGCTTCGTGCTGCAGGTGAAAAACAGAAGAGCTGCTTCTCTTGGATAGTAAAGCGCTCTTTAGGAAAGAAAAATAAAGCGCTTCCTAGCAATGGAAAACAAAGCACTCCTCAGGCAACAAAGATATAGCGCTTCCCAAGCGCGTGAGTGCAAAGTCCAGAGAAAGTCTTGTGGAATGAAGGGGGCAAAAGCTGGGCCCAGGCAGGCCAGCTCACAGGGTCCTCCAGCAGGGAGGCAGTCCCTAGTGGCGGTTCCTCCTGGTGACCAGCAGCAGCAGCAGGCCCCCCTCAAGTCAGGAACACAGAGAGAACACCATTCATGGGGTCACAGCCCCTTCTCACAGATTTCCTTTGTCACAAAGGTGCAGAGCCATGGGGAAACCAGATGCAACTGGTTTGGGGGAGCTTTGGAGCACTTGTTGTGCTCAGCTCCTCTCTCCATTGTCTAGGTGCTCAGACTCACCACAGGGGGCAGAGCCAGCCTTGTGGAGGGAAGGCACAGCCCTATTCAGGTCCCAGGTGCAACTCCTCCCTCCCATCTACATGTAGATCTCCCAATTCACCACTGGGCAGACTCATACTGGCTCCTGGAATACCCCAGCCCTCTCAGCTCCTGTCAATCACAAGCCAGACATGCACTCCACATCAGGCAGACAGACACACAGTATACAGAAAGGGCAACTTCTAGAAGTGGCACTTCTCCTATAGTTATAATAAATCTGTGCACATCATTGCGCAGCATTTATTCTTACGAGTTCGAACATACTAAACTTGACCCTGTACTCCTCTCACACCAGGAATTATCATGGACACACGTATTCCCCATGCATTCCTTTGGGAGGGCGGGCCAGTCTCACTAAAGGTAACACAGAGCGCGCACACTTTACACTGGGACACAGTGCTAAAGTGCCTAGAGGCCTAAAACCACTAACACTATATAAGGAAAAAGGATAGGATAAATGCAAAAGGTTTAGGGGGGAACCTGCCAAAAGGGCCAGGTCCAACACACAGCTTATAGCCTTTCATATTATATCACTTGTAGCATGGTTAATCATAGCATTCATAAGAACACTCATGACATCCGAAATGACATCACTTATGTGAAGACTGTGCATGGTATAGGGTGAGTTATAGTTCATGTAGACTGTCTAGCAAGTTCATAACACTGTACGGAGGTGAATTAGTCATAGTACGTTTTTGGGTGGGGTACACATTATAACTTTAAGGTAAAACTATAACTTTAGAATTTCTAATGTTTGGGTAGTTGAAGTTGAGTTTGTATACAAATTATTAATAATGTTTTCCTAACTATAACTTATCCTCAATCTTTGTTTTTTATTGAATATTTATATATTGTCAAAGCACATATATATGGAGGTTAGGTATACAAGAGCTATACATATTTACCTGTAAATATTTTGGGTTTCGACATTCTGGGCGCTATATTATGACCACTCGATATTCCTGCTTCAATATTCACACCCACGCCACTAGAACACAAGATTGTTCCTTGCTCAGCAGAAGATTAGCACTCTCAAACAGGGACAAGAACTATTTGAATGCTTTACCGAAGCATATTTTTTTAGGTCTGGCAAAGACATTTTGATTTTGCTAAATTACATGTGTAATACCCTTTGTCATAAGGGCTTTCCACCAGCCCTCTTCATCTATTGGTCTGTTATTGTGTCATTCACATTGCTCTTGCGATCACTATAGCATACAGGGCAGGGCCGGACTGGCCTTAGCGGGCACCCGGCGTATCCCCGGTGGGCCGCCAGGGTGGGGGCCTGTTTTGGACCCCTGGGGGCCGTTTTTGTTGTCGGGGCTGGCAATATCGGCCCCCTGTAACAAAATCAGCTGAAACCGGCCCTAGAAAACAGCTCGGCCGCACTCCCCACTACCCCCATGGGTGGCCGGTCGATCAGTTTTCCAGGGACGGTTTTGGTTCCCAGTCCGGCCCTGATACAGGGGGCAAATGGACAGGCCACTTCAACCATTAACTGACTTCCCTGTGAGGGACGATGTTCAAATCATCCATGTGGATCTGCACATTAATAATTATCTCTGCCTGGCTGTACAAGATGTGCAAATCATCGATAATCCGCTCCCATAGTGTATGTCAGTTAAACTATGTACCAGGGTGTGTGATTCAACGAATCCGATCCGCTAACCTCACTTTATATGGCCGTCAAATTACACACAGTGGTCGCGTGCTTGCGTTGTTGTTCATTCCTTGAGCATGTTTAGTCTGCCACGCTCTAAATACCATCCCCAACCATGGTCTGAGCCTTTCGCTGGATTCCAATAGGTTAGTCCACGTTGCACTGGATACCACACTCACTCTGCATTTACATACTGGATTACTTTCGCTTGATAAGCCTTGCGCTTGGTATGTCTCACGTTGGAGGCTGTGCAGTTAATTCACCTCATGCTGAATGCTCTGCTTTGGGCCTCGTGCATCCCTCCTGCACCGGATCTCAGAGAAGGGGTGCCAAGGTTTCATTATCTTTTCAGTCACACAACCAAGCACGGTACCTTCAGTGCAGGTTATTCCACAGTGATCTCTCTGAGTTTAAACCTTCAGACTAATATCTGTACTTCCTTCAATGGTCCACAGGCACATGTACTACAGGGCTCCAAGCTTCTCTTCCAGACAATATGGAGTCTTCTCTTTATATATATAGCACAATACGTTAAGGTTCAGGTGAAGAAGCTTTATTGTCTCTACATAGATAAGCTTCTACTTAGGAGAAAAGCCTGGGACAACTGACACCCTTAGAATCTTCCTTCATTCTATGTTCACATTCCATCCTAAGGTTCCAAACTGTGTACCCATAAAGATTCCATCAAGATACCACAGGGTGACATTGAATAAAACAGATGTTTTTCACCTCAAGCTTCGGAGTGAAGCCATAGGCAACTGGAGCTTAACTTTCATCTATCTGATAGCAATCAGATTCCCTAGGTGACAACCATCTCTGTAATTCATGGTTATCCACCTGTAATTTAATATGGTACTTAAGGATCCCACGCCCATCCACTATTCTAAACAGGATTTTTAAAAAAAACACTATTATTCACTGCAATCACAACACATTAGAGGTAAACAAATCTTGTTTTCCACTGCTGTGACACAACAGTGCTCAAACCTGGCGTAGAAGCCTGCCTCCTTCAGCACGCGGGCCGTACGAGGAGCTGCCCTATGATGAAGCATGACACCCCTCGGGTGTGTGAGAGGGCCCTTGCTCCTTTTGGAGCTCTCCCCTCCCCCTCCAGTGGTCCTTCTCCCACCTGGCGTTCCGCTTCCCTTGACTCTCGCATCCCCTCTGTGAGAAGTTGGCCTGGTATATGATGTTCACTAGTTAAAGAGACCACCTTGTACCATGCCAAGCAACCCTTATGGTGTGGTTGTAAGTCAACCTTTTCGGACTAGCTGCCCTAGTGGTAGCGTAGGCTAAGCAGTCTTTGAGGCTAAACTCGTGAAGCGTGTTAAGCAAGCTGTTTTACCAAATGCAACCCCCTTTTATACCAATGAAAGGACACCACACAGATATATATTGAAAATATATATGTATTTATTTCTCAAAGTATCCCCTAGACTCTTTATGAGCACAGGAGCACAAATCGTTAAACAAGAATACGTTAGAATACACAGAAGTTGCACTTTATATGGATAGGCCCTGGTGGCCACTCAAACCATATACTAAAATAGTGGTATAAGTACCACAAACAGAAAAGGGAAAAGGCCTAGGGCCTCTAGAATCGCTGGGCCTACAAGGAGCTAACTTCAGTTAGTGACCAGGAGGTCCACGGGTTGCGTGTGCAGAGCAAATAGTCACACGCGAGCTCCCATAGGTTTTCAATGGGTGCGTAAAAGTTACAAAGTTACTGCAAAACGGATCTTCCGGATGGACTATGAACTCAAGATTGGAAACACAGACACTAGAGATGATACTCTACACTTGGGCACCGGAGTGCCAGCTTTACCTCACCCACAGGAAGCGGGTGCATAGGTCTCGAAGTGCGTCGGGTTTCTTCTATCTGTTCAATGGAGCCTGTAGTCAAAGATGCTGCAGGCGATCGGTCCGGAAGAGATGCGGTGGATACAAGAGTGGATCGGAGTTGTAGAAGACCTGTAAGCAGAGAGGACAGTGTTCCCAGTCACTAGCCAGTGACCAGCGTGGCACCAGGTGGGTACCAGGCGATGTCGGGTGCAAACAGGAGGAAAGGTGCAGCTTGTCTCTGCAGCCACGTGGTCCCTGAAGGTCGACGACGTCCAGGAGTCGGTTCACGAGCTGTCCCACGCAGGCTCTCGCTGACGGCGGTGTCGGCGACTTGATCGAAGCAAACAAGCCTTGGCAAAAGCATTGTTGTGGAAAACGAAATAAGCTGATGGTTCTGACCAGCAAGGTCAGAGGGATTGCTCCTTTGGAGGGGAGCAAGGGCCAGTCTGGAGCAACCAGACCAGCAGTGTAGTTCTTGAAGTTCGTCGCCAAGATGGCCACTAGCCAGCGGGCCAGCAACCGGTTAGGCGCGTCGAGTGGCAAAATGCAGAGGGGCCCCACGCAGATCGTGGAGATGCTGGAGGGCTCACCTTTGGTGCAGATGCTGCTCGGGTGTTGGGCTTCTCAGATCCCAAAGCACAACTTGGAGGGAGTCTCGGTTGTTGCGCTTGCAGCTTGTCGTGGTCTTTTCAAGATGGCTGGCTCCACGTGTCTCAGTGCCTCCACGGGTTCCTCTTTTTCAGGGACTGTGGATCGGGCGGTGAGAGGTCTGGAGGTCCAGGTCTTGTCAGTCTCTGGGCTCGGGCTCCGGCGGGAGGCGGCGGCAAAGCAGACGTTGATTCGCTGGATGGTGCTTGCGTTAGCAAGGTGGTCACTCCCTGACCACAGGGGAGATTGGCTTCAGTCCTCTGTGCGGCAGAGCGTCGAAGTTCCCGTCTTCTTCTTGTAGTTAAGTTGATTCCAGGATGTCTGAAGTCTTAGGACACAGCTCCTACCTTTAAGCGGATTCTAGGGGCCGGACTACCTGCTAGGTCCCTCCCTAAGGGTGGGACCAGGAAGGGGGGTGGTTACACCCCCTATCCTTTGTCCAGCTCGCCCCAGGCCCGGGACTGGTGTGCCCCAGGACCGGATTGAACTGGCATATGCACCGAGGCTCCTTGTGAGCCTCAGGCATGTCTGGTTTCTTTCAAGCCCTACCTGACCAATACACAAAATCCTGTCTGGGGTGGTGCACGCACCTCCCCTGGCAGGAAACCCTTTGTCCACACCTCCCAAGCTGGAAGGACTCCCAGCAGCAGGAGGGCAGACTTGTGTCTGTGGTGGCAGCATCCATTTTGTGGAGCTGAGGCTATGTCTGATTTTACCCGGGTTTCAGGTACTGTACATGTCGTGTCCCTCTAGAAGGGTGGAATGCTAACCCCGTCGCCAGAATTGGCGAGGGGTTAGTATTCCAATTCGTATGACACCTTACTCGACATGTTTTGATAAAGCCAAACCAAAGTTAGCATTTAACCGCGAGGTTCATAATTAGGGCTCCCGGTTTTATGGTATTTATTTTTTTGCCATTTCCGTCTGTATTTATCCATATTTATTTTTGGGGCTTTTTTTCTGTATTTATCCATATTTATTTTTGCCACAAGCAAAAGGCGACGCTACAGCTAGTATTTTTCCACATTTATTTACATTGACAAGGCACACCTGCGCCCGGTTGTTATTGGGCAATAAATATATCTGTGCCCGCCACATGGTGCAGTGATATGTTGTGGGGCATCATAGATGCCCCCCAGGACCCATGTTTGAGGGCCAGGGGTAAAGGGGCCTGCTACGGGCCCCCAATGTCCCTTTCGCCAGCATTTCCATGGCAGGTGAACCGCCATTGATAAACTGGCGGGTAAGGGACATCGTAATCCCTGCTGCGGTGCATGGTAGGCACCACCAGCATTGTAGGAACCACGAGCCCCTCCACCACACCGGCGGGCTCAAGAAGCCCGTCAGGTGCGTGGTGGTTGGTCTTTCCGACCGCCAGGTAACCACCCGCCATTGTAATATGGCGGGCTGTGATGCAGTCACCAATGGCGGTGGGACCGCCACAGACGGGGTCACGTGGCGGTCCCACTGCCATTATAATCACCCCCTAAGTTTGGTGTGCATGCAAAGCCTACATTGCCAACCCCTGGCAAGTTGCACTGCTAGTGCTGGAAAAAGGCCAATGGAGGTACCAATGGGTGAGGTGGACTGGCCTCAAGGGTCTTGTGACCTCAGTGACAGATTCACTGTCGATCTAGGATGTGCTTCTTCATATGCCTGCCCGTAAGACTGGAAGTGAACTGCAGTATGGATTGTGGTGGACAGGTCCACCTGCGGGTGCTAAGACACCTGGGCTTCTAAGGTCTATCGGGCCTTCTAAGGTGTAGCATCGGAATAAGCTCTGTCAGGAGTGTGGTATGGTGAACTGGTCATGAAGGTCTGAACATGGTTCTCCAGTTCCAAATTCAGCAGCTCTGGCCAGAGTGGCACATCCTCTCCCACACTGAACACCATACTGCCCCACTGAGAGAAACTCGCACTGCCTTCAGCTACAACTCGATTGTGCTGCGACTAAATTCAAATTATGCACTAGACAACAGTAAAATGCTGCCTGAAAAAAAAATGAATAACACCCTGGAAAAAGCAAACACTCATAGGGAATGCAAGAATAAGCAAAGCATGTGAACTGTAATCGGAAAAAAACATGGTTACCTTAACGGTTTTAAACTCATTATTCAGAAATCAGTGAGTGATTTTGCCTGAAAAGTTCAAGACATGGCTACAGGACCAGGAAGGGACCCCTTTCAATGTCCATTGCTTATATCCTTTCAAAATGTATGCAGTTTGGTTTAAAAAAGACCAGATCCCCGAGCACAGAGCCGCATTTTATAAGCTAAAATAATTACAAAGTTGAAAACGATCATATTAAACGTTTCCACTCTACCCATCAACCAGGTATTGCAGTCCCTTTAGGAATGGCGCACTTACCCACCCTGGGAAAACAATGTTGTTCAAAAAAAGAAGATAAAAAGAAAGTAGCGCTTTCACTGGCAAACTCTGTAAAGTGGCGCTAATGTGTGTGGGTGTAAATAACAGTCTGGCCTGTCTGCTGTCCACTCTGTATTGCTTTATTTAGGTATTTAACTATGTTTTCTCTCCATTCCGAGGTTTTTCTTTTCAATAGAAAACGGTCAGAAAATGAGGACATTTACAGCCAAAGTGTTCAGCCTTTTTGGGATCAATTTCACAGGGGAACAAATAAAGAAAAGGAGAGGCAAGAGAGAGAACCTTAAGAGCTGCCTCTTGAAATCAGCATCAGCAGGAGCGAGACAGAGACCGAAAGATATGGAGGAATAAAGAGAGGAGGGCAGCCGCCAGAGGCAGATCAGGAGTAGTGGACACGGTCCTTGCCATGAAGGAAAAGAGACAGCGTTTATTTTTTCTCCGTTCTCTGCCCTTCCCAGAACGGCTGAGCCTTCCTGCAGCATAACAAAAGACAGAGAGCGGGAGGCCTCTTTGACACCAGGCAGGTCAAGTGCAGGGCCATTAGGTAGCGCTTTCGCGTGCTTATGGCCCTGCGATAACGGAAGGGAGAGAGGAAATTCCTTTGTCCCCTCGTCCCCCCCACCCTTGTCCCCCGGGTCTCCCTCCCTCTCCAAAATCTGGGGGGGATATATCCCCAGCGTCCCCCACACTTCCTACGCCCATGCATCAAGTCACGAGATTTTAATGTGAATCCTACAAAACTTTAGTGTTTGAACCAGTCCATTCCTACCGCTTTTGAACCAGTCCATTCCTGCCGTCGCGAGGAATTGCTGTGGAAAGTTGTCTTCATTTTTTTTTTTTTTTTTTGTAAACCTTTATTGTGCACATTTATGTCATCTTACAACGCACAGTCACCGTCCAGGTGGTAAAGCCGTTAAGTAAAGTGTACATCTCCAGATATGAGAACACAGCCATTTAGCCGACAACCCGGGGGTCCGGCGGCATCATACAGGGTAACATGCGCACAGAAGGGAGGTGCGTGCGTTGGGAAGGGAGTAGGTGCGTAATGTTACGTATGTGCTTTTTAATGTTAGTGGTGTCCCAGGTGCATGCTATCAACAGTAGAGGATGGCGCTGTGATCTAGCCCACTCCACGGCCACGCCGGCTGCCACCCAAGCCTCGAGCCAGTGACCCAGCGGATGTCTCCGTTTCCCCAGAATGTAGAGGCCTCCGGGTGGTCGAGCGCCAGCAGCGCGCTCAGAGTGTGGGCCAAAGCGCGGCAAGGATAACGCAGTATAGCTCACAGCTACCCATATGGCAGCGCATAGATCTGGCGAGCCTGGTATGCAGCATCATAGTCCTTATCTATCCCGTTTATGCATAGCAATAGTATGTGCTAGGGTTAAGGTCGTAAACTCAAGTAGGGCTGAGGGGGAGAAGGGGAAAGAAGGGGGGGGGAGATCAGTCTGCGGCAGAGCAGGGGGGTCATCGACTGTCAGGCTGGGCACGGCAGGACCGCGTGTTGTGCGCGGGGAGTCGCAAGCCAGGAGAGGGGAACAAGAGGAAAAGAGGGCTTTCAAGGAGGCTGGGATTCCCTAGTGTCCGTGTCCGCATCCGCCCACCAGCATCCCCAGGGCATCGGGGGCAAGCAGGGGCAAGTAGGGGGGGGGATAAGAGTCGTCCTCCCAGCAGCCCCAGGGCCGTCGCCCCCCCGCCAGCAGAGGTGCGACATGCCCCAGGGATTCAGGTTATCCCCCTATCTTGGCAAGCCCTCTGGAATGTGCCAAGGAGATTATCCCAAAGGTGCGCGATGGGGAACTTCCGGAGCCCTGCCGTTTCCTCGCGAAGGAGCACCGCGCTCTCCGCTTGCGCCCAATTAACAAAAGAGGCTCTCCAGTGGCGTACGTGTGGGGGAACGGTTGCCTTCCAGTGCTTGGTAAGCATGCGTTTGGCCGTGATAAGACCCATGTCCCAAAAGCGTGCCTGCACCTTATTCTCTTTTGTGCGCCGGTAGAGTCCTAGAATGCATGTTTCCCATGTATGCGGGAGCCGCCCATCTGCGCCGCGCGCGAGCAGTGTCAGCACCGTGTCCCAGTACGCCTGTATCTCCGGGCAGTGCCATAGCATATGTAAAAGGTCCGCTCCCGGCAGTAAGCAACGCGGGCAGGTTGCATCTGTCCTCGCAAAGTATCTGTTAATTTTATCAGGGGTGAGGTATGCGCGCTGTAGGATGTAGTACTGTATAAGTTTAAAGCGGGGATTACGTGGGATGTTCGTCGGGCCGGTCAGTATCATTGCCCATTCCTTGTCCGTCCAATCTCTTCCCCTGTCCGTCGCCCAGCGCCCCCTCAATGTTATTGTGGATGGCTGCGAGTGCGCCTGTAGCGCCTGCGCCAGCCAGTGTACGATGTGCGCGCCATGGCCCATAACGTGTAGGTATTGCATGAAGGTATGCATCGGAGGCTCATCTGTCATGTCACCCCAGGAAGCCGTGAGTGTGCGCAAGAGGGAGGCGTGTAGGAGGAACTGTCCCGCCGGGAGAGTCGAGTCTTCAGCCAAGTTGGCGAACGTGAGCAGTTCGCCATCAGCATATAGATCGCTCAGTGTGGCCACTCCCGCCTGGTCCCAGCCAGCTAAGTGAGCCTCCGTGAGCGGCCCCGTCGGGCCAGGCATACCCAAGAGTGGCACGCTAGGGGCATAAGGTTTAGTAGCGCGCGTGAGACGAAGGCTCCTCAGAAAGCATCTGCGCGCCACTGCCAGGTAGATCTGGGAGGGGCAGGGTGCGCGGGTTATCGGATGGAACAGCGCATTAATTTGCGTTTGTGTCCATGCAGCCATATGTGTGGCCGTGTCTTCGAGTTGTTTGCCGCTCAGCCATCCCGCCACCCATTGCATCTGCGCCGCGAGATAGTACAGCTCCAGGTTAGGAACTGCCAGGCCCCCCGAGTCTGTGGGCATATATAATTTAGTCAGCGCCACTCGTGGCCTCCCCTTGTTCCAAATGAGGGAGCGGAGCAGTGCCTCTAGGTCGCGAAAGAGCCTGACGGGCACATACAGAGGCATATTTGCGAAGTAGTATAGGAGGCGAGGTAGCACAATCATTTTGGTCAGCGCCACACGGCTGGGCACGTTTAGGGGTAGGGTATTCCAAAAGCCAATTTGCGCTCGGACGGAAGCGATCGCTCTGCAGAGGTTCCCTTCCAAGACATCTGCCGGTGTTCGATATATTCGGATCCCGAGGTATCGGAAAGTGGTGGGATGCCATTGCAGCCTGTCTCCTCCCAGCCGGATGTCACATTCCTGTACGTCTGGGTTAAAGGGGTACGCCCCCGACTTGGCCCAGTTAACCCTGAGGCCCGATATTCCCTCAAAGGTGCGGAAAATGTCAGCGAGGGAGGCAGGGATGGCGGTTATGTCCCTGACGTACAGCAGCAAGTCATCTGCATACAGTGACACGGCGTGTAAGCCATCCGCCAGCGGGACTCCCCATTCCAGCCCGTGCGCTCTGAGGGTCGTGGCCAGTGGCTCCATGGCCAATGAGAACAGCAGCGGCGACAACGGGCAGCCCTGGCGGGTGCCTCTGCAGACCCGGATGGTGTCCGAGAGGAGGCGGCCCATGCGGACCCGGACCGTCGGCCTGCCGTAAAGTAGGCCAATCATGGTCTGGTATCCCCCCCCCAGTTGATACTTCTCTGTAACCGCCCGCAGGTATGACCACTCCACAGAATCGAAAGCCTTCTCCAAATCCAATATGAGGCATCCCGCTCTCGGCTACTGCTGCGTAGCGTATTCCTGCACCCGGAAGAGGCGGCGTATGTTGAAGGAAGTGTGGCGTGTGGGGACGAACCCATTCTGGTCGCGGTGTACTAAGGTGGGCACATGGGGGGCCAGTCTCCTAGCCAAGGTAGAAGCCAAGATTTTATAATCTGTGTTCAGGAGTGCCAATGGACGGTAAGAGCCCACCTGTGTACTATCCTTGCCCGGTTTAAGAATAGAGACTAGTGTGGCCTCATTTAATGTTGGGGGTAAAGCGGCATCCTCCGCTGCCGCGGTGTACATCTTCAGCAGCTCCGGAATGAGAATATCCGAGCCAGCCTTGTACATCTCCGCCGGCAATCCATCCGGACCCGGCGTTTTGCCATTCGACAGATTAAAGATGGCTTCTCGGAGCTCGTCAGGCTCCAGAGGGGCGCCCAGTTCGTCCTGCTGCGCAATAGTCAGTGGCGGCATTGGCAGGGGGGAAAGGTAGTCAGTGATAGCCATAGGAGGGACCGCCAAGCGGGAGCGATACAGCTCTTCATAATGAG
The DNA here is from genome assembly GCF_964204655.1 of Triturus cristatus. NCBI lineage: Eukaryota > Metazoa > Chordata > Amphibia > Caudata > Salamandridae > Triturus > Triturus cristatus. The sequence continues at coordinate 138,153,785 of NC_140588.1, forward strand.
CCGTGAAGGCATCGTGGATACCGATCTGTGTGTACACCAAGTCCCCCCCTCCCGTCCGTACAGCTGCTACTGGTGTCGAGCGGGTCTCCTGAGAGATTAGCCACGCTAAAAGCTTGCCAGGTCTGTCGCCCAGGTGATGCGTCCTCGCCGAGTGCGCGGCATAATTTATGTTCCGGAGTCGCTCTAAAAGGCGTGCATGTTCCGTTCGGGCCTCATGTAGCGGGCCCCCGTCGCCAGCCACAGCCCCCTCCTCCCGTAGCAGTAAGTCCGACTCTAGTCTAGTCAAGTCCCTCTCCAATTGATGCCTTATGTGCCCCTGTGTGCGTAAACAATGTCCCCTAAGTACTACCTTGAAGGCGTCCCATTCCGTCTGTGGAGTGGACGCTGTGCCAGCGTTGTCCTCGAAGTATTGCGCAATGCATGTAAGCAAATTATCTCGGAAAGCCGCGTCTAGCAGCAGCGCAGGCTGCAAGCGCCAAGTGGGGACAGGAGGGTGTGGGTGCGCCCAGGTTATTGACATGAAGTGTGGGTTGTGGTCCGAGTGCGTGCGGCCCATGTATTGTGTGTTCGTCACGTGGGGTAAGAGGGCAGTGGAGGCCATGAACCTGTCCAGTCGGACATGTAAGTCGTGAGCGCCAGAGTAGTAAGAATACGTCCGCACCCCCGGGTTGCGTTGCCGCCAGACATCTTGTAGGTCCCATTGCGCAGCCCATTCCAGTAACGCTTTTGTGGCTCCCCGTGTAGAGGCATTGGCGGGGGGTGGGAAGGAGCGGTCCAGCGCCGTATCTAGTGTGCAATTGTAATCGCCCCCTATTATCCACGAGGTTGCATGCCATGGTGCCATGACCCGCGAGAGTCGCGCCAGAAAGCTGCCCTGATCTACATTGGGGGAATATAGGGATACCAGCGTGAGAGGCTGGCCATCCAATCTGCCCTGCACAGCCGCATATCTGCCCTCCCCGTCCACCGCCACCTCCGTAGTTACCCAGGGGGTCCCAGGGCGGATCCATATCAGTGTGCCGCGCGCGTAGGAGGAGTACTCCGTGGCGTAAAGCTGCCCTCTCCATCTACGGCGCAGCGCTTGCGCCTCAGCACCATTCAAGTGGGTCTCTTGGAGTAGCGCAATGTTGATTTGATGGCGCTTTAGGTATGAGTATATATGATAGCGTCTGGTTGGTGTGTGCATTCCCCTGACGTTCCAGGTGCATATTTGTACATTAGCCATAGCAGCTACTCGTGCGTGCGCGCCACCTCCCCTCCCAAGGTGTGGTCCCCCGGTCAGAGGTCCCCCAGCTCCAGCAGCCCGTCCCAGCCACGCAGCTATCGTAAGTGTCATATTCGCAGTACCATGATCTCCAACAGGGTAGTGGGGTAGGGAAAAGGGGGAATTTAAAAGGCCTTAACATGGCAACAGTGTCCAAATACCAAAAGGTCGGCCGCACAACAGGTCGCCGTCCAAACACTCAAGTGAGCTCGCGAACTATACAGTCTAAGGGGGTGCTTGTGGTTGCGTTCGAACAGTAATCAAAACAGTGCAGTTGTGGGTGTGCCCAGTGTCTCTCCCGGGTGTGGCGTGCAAGCCCTCGCTGGCCAGCGGACGCCCAGTGTCTCTTATTCCATGTCGCGGCAGCTGCACGCTCAGGCATCAGTCAGGGGCGTGCAAGGGTGTCAGGGGGGGTGTAAGCCCCTTCCCAGTCAGGTCAAGCCGCCGCGGGCCGGCAACGAGTCGCAGCGGGGCACTCCCTCGTGTCTGCAGCGGAGGTGTATGAGCCGCAGATAAACAAGTAGGTAAAGTACTTACAGTGGCCAGTTCCGCATTTCGGCTCCCCAGGGCAGCGACAGTGCGAGCGTCAGCAGGCCCAGGACAACCCCAGGGCCAGGCGGGGCAGCCAGGCAGGAGCCCAGGCGGGTTCACATTATGCAGGTGGCAGCAGCCAGGCCCAGCTGCCGTCAGCCAAAGAGATCCACAGTCTGGGGTGTGACCTCCGGGGGTCCCCCAGAGCTCTGCGTGTCCGGCAGTCCATATATCGCCTCGTCATCTGTAGAAGACGCTGCTGGGCTGGCGCCCGGGTGGAGCGACGGCGCCGGGGAGTTGCTGATTTCCGCCACCCTGCGTAAAGCATCCTGTTGCTCCTGTTGGACTAGGGCTGCCGGCGGGGAGCGGCGTACTGCCTCCCCGAGCAGCGGTGGCGTGGATGATCTTCGGCGACGTCGCCTTCCCGGGCCCCTGGACTTTTCTATCGTGTTGGCTCCCGGTGCCCTTCGCGGGGCGTCAGGCATTCCTCCGTCCAACCAGGCCTCAGCCTCCTCGGGGTTCATGAAGAAGTGCGTCTTGTCGCGTATCACTACTCGTAGTTTGGCCGGGAAAAGTAGCGAGTACTTGAGGTTTGCTTCACGCAGCCTCCGTTTGACAGCTAGGAAGGAGTGTCTCTGTCTCTGGACTTTTGCAGTGTAGTCCGGGAAAAACATTACCGCAGCGTTCTCGATGGTGATCTCCCCGAGGTTCCTGGCTTCGCGCAGGATCGCGTCTCGGTCTCGGTAGTTGAGTACTCGAAGGAGGAATGGCCTGGGGTTAGAACCCGGAGGGAGCAGCCGCATGGGCACACGGTGGGCTCTCTCCACTACAAAGTAGGGGGAAAGCGTGCCAGCTGGAAGTAGGTCTCGTAACCAGTCCTCAACCCTACGTGCGGGATCCGCTCCCTCCCATTTCTCCGGGATACCCACGAGGCGAATGTTATTTCTTCATGCCCGTCCTTCCGCATCCTCAGCCCTGCCCTCCAAGAGGTCCATTCTGGTGAGGAGGTCATGCACCTTTTTGTCTGTTTGTGCCGTCAATGGTTCAATCGCTGCCACTCTATCTTCCAGGGTCTTGGTGCGGTCTTGCAGCTTCTTGTGGTCGGCGCGGAGGTGGGTCAGGTCTATCGCTACGCCATCGATTCTGGTCTCCAGAGAGGTGCGCGTCTGTTGCAGCGACTCTTCCATCCGCTCCATGGCTGCCAAGACGCTGTCCAACTTCGCCGCCACGTGGTCGGTATCCATCTTGTGCGCCGTTTTCGTTTGTCTCCCCTTCGCCCCCGCAGGTCCCGATCCAGTACGTGTCCGCGCTCCTCCCGGCATGGAGCTGGTGGCGTGCGCAAGTTAATGACCCCCGGCGTTGTGTGGCAGGGGCCCGTCGGCCGCGATAGGTCACCTCAGCGTCTCCGGGACCGCCGTTGTAAGCTGCGTCTCACCCGTCGTAGAGCTAGAGGCTCCAAGCAGCGCAGGGCAAATGTCTCTTCCCAGGGGATCAGGGCGCTTGTGCAGCTCCTATCTGTTCCAGTCTCACGGAGCTTCGTCGCCGCAAGTGGGGCCACAGGCGGTGCGGCGTGTTGGTCTGTGGGGAGCCTGCGCGAGGGAGGCCGGGTTACGGTGTATCAGCCGTCAGGCCGGAGCGGGGGGAGGGGGGAGGTGAGTTCCCTGCGTTGCGTCGCGGGTCCAAGGGTCTCTGTCTCCACCTCGGATTCCCGCTTCCGTCCCCTCTCCGGTTCTACCCCGCCGGCTCCCAGGCCCCTGTCCGCCGACTCACGTGTATACTGGGCATCGCAGATGGCATCCGCGCAGGTGCCTGAAGCCGTTCCCAGCCCGCCGTCGTCGTCCGGAGTCTTCTCACGGGGGAGGGGGGGCCTCCAGGTGCCCCCAGTCGCTGTGCTCGTCTCGTGGGGGTGTCACGACAGCAGCCGCGGGGCTCTTCGTATGCCGCAGTGTGAGGCCTGTTGGGACATCTCGAGCCACGGACTCTCGTAGGCGTCGTCCCCAGGTGTGGGCTCGTCAGTGCAGCGCCAGGCTCGCCGTCGGTGGCAGTGTCGTGCGGCGTCTCTGATGCGCCCCAAGTTCAGCCAGGGCGCACAGCAGGGATCGGATCAGGGCCGTCTGCAGTGTCGGATCATGGGAGGCCGCAGGGCTCCTCGCAGGCCACAGCCCGAGGCCTGGTGTGTCACCCCGAGCCGCGGACTCGCGTAGGCGTCTTCCCCAGGTGCGGGCTCACCAGGGCGGCTCCAGGCTCGCCGTCGGCGCCGGTGGTGCGCGGTGTCTCCGATGTGCCCCAAATTCGGCCAGGGCATGCAGCAGATGCCGGATCAGGTCCGCCGGCAGTTTCGGGCCATAAAAAGGAGTTTTCGGCGGATAAAAGACCCGGGGTAGGCGAGCTCAGGCAGGAGCTCTACCCGGGCATGTCCGCTCTCGCTGCGTGTTAAGCCACGCCCCCGTGGAAAGTTGTCTTCATGAAATAGATTAACTGTTTCTGCCAGGACATCTTTCAAATTCTTACCTGCTGTAATCTCATGTTATGATAACAATAAAACTTTCAACGTGTTACGAACCCCTTTCCACTGAGGCGGACTCCTAGCCCACCCTGGGTGACCGAAGAGACCCCGCTGGAGGAGAGGCCTTAACAGATGACATTATTCGGCTCCCTTTCCAACCACCGCCGACAGCAGGAAGGCAACCGCACGGCTTGAAAGGTCATGCATACCTTGTGAGTCTATGACAGAAAGATGCTGTAAATGGTAAAGGTTATCCACCTGTAAGCATAGGTTTGCAGCCTCTGCTCCTGTACTGCAGCCTTCCATCTTCCGAGCGAGAGGGTAAGAAGAGGAAAGAAATGATAATGCGTTTCACAAGAACACACACAATTCACAGGCCGGGGGAGGTTAAATCTAATAAAATTGGGTTTGTGCCACAGTATATTGTGGATTTAAGGATTACATGCTCGCGAGTAAACAGCAGGAAGCAAGCCTGCATCTGACTCAAAAGACTTTGAAAAAACAACTTTTAATATTACAGACCCACCACTAGAGATAGAGAGCAGAAGTGTGCTTAGGATTGGATCTTCTGCATCCGCAAGAGTTGTGCACTGGCCTGGCAGGTTGCTGGCAGAACGTACCTCTCCCCCCCCCCCCCCCCACGTTTGTGGCAGCCCAGGCTGAAACAGCTTACACACAGCCGCCCCCGAGCACTTCACAGGTCTTTAAAAGACCATTCGCTTGTTAATGGGGCTTTGTTGGTTGTTCACCCCTTCTAGAGCCCCTGCATCGCCACTCCGACTATTGCTGGAAGAATTAGCACGTTACACAATACTGCCCTGTCAGCTGAAACCCAGAGGCATCGGGTTTTTGCTTGCAGGAATCGGGAGGTGGGAGACTAGCGCGGCAACATTTACTCGTATTTTACCGTTTATAAATATAAATACAGACAAAGGAAATATCGATTTCCGTCTGTATTTATATGTATAAATCCGTAAATACGGAAAACCGGGAGCCCTATTCATAATGCACTTAAGAGTATATGGTATGACGATATCTGGAAACAGTAGAAGGAAGTTATTCCGACCACTGCAGACAGGCTCAGCTCATGCCAGAGCACCAGCTCACATGGAACCAAGCACTTTGCCTTCAGGATTGTTAAGGCCTGCCATAGGAGTGACTTATAGGTTAACATGTGTCCCATTTAAGGTTAGGTATAGGTATACTACACCTAAGTAAGAGGTGGTTACACCAACTTACCCCAGCTGAGTGATCAGCCAGTTGTGTCAAATTTGTTAGGCCAAGCCTGGGGTGGCATAATACATGCTTCAGCCCCTGGCAGGCCTCAGACACACCAATGCCCTGGGTACCTAGTGTACACTGGTACAGGGGCTCACAGGGTGATCCACTTCCAATTGGTTATGCACCTAGGGTGCATAGAGTCCATTTTAAAGAGAGAACAGCCAGGCTGAGATCCTGAATGGCAGGATCTTAGGCCAACTAAGTCGAAAAACCAGCTAGACACTAGGCAAAAATTTGGGGGTAACCATAGTCAGATATCCACCTTCCTACACAACCCCCCCCCCCCCAAACGAAGGGAGATAAGGCTGACCTTGACCAGGTAAGCCTATATTGCCCAAGTGGCCATATAAGGAGGAACCAGCACTGGCATGGTTACCCCCTGTCTCATGGTCCACTAAGCAATCCCTCACCCTAAGGGTATCAGAGGGTCTCCACCATAGGGAATATCTACCTTTGGTGTGTCTTGGCAAAGTAAAAGGCTGGTGTTGAGATGGAGTACTGAAGTGAGTGTCCTCAAAGTGAGGCCTCAGCTTCCTCCAATCATCCTCCACCATGGATGCCTTTCTTTCCTTAACTGAGTTGCACTGTGCTCTCAGGGTCAGCCTCTGGCTACCTAAAGCTGGAGGCTGGGTCCCTTTTGTGGGCTTACTGGAGGGACAGGTCAGGTTTGGGGCCCTAAGGTCCCATATTTGCCTGTGCCCAACAGAATCCCTCTGGGGGAGGTCCCTAACTACCTGTAAAGGAGATCCCTCAGGAATGTTTTTACCCATCACCTGACTAGGGTTACTAGCCAGGCAATCCTCATTCTTTTGATGGGGGGGTTCTTGTGGACAGGGGCCCTCTGGGGGTCCACTGGCCTCCCTGACCTCTGCAGCCCTGGGCTGACTGAGCCAGGGTAGAGAGAGGCAGGCTACCTGCACCAGACTGGGTCCCACCTTGGAAGGGGCCACTGACATCAGAGGCTCTGCCAGGCCAGGCCTGGCTACCTCTGGGGCAGTTCCTTCACAAGGGGTGAGGTCAGATCCCTGAGGAGGCTGACCTTTTCCTAATGTCTGGGGAGAGGGAGACTTTTCTTCCTCCCCACTACTCTCTGTTTGTGTGGAGTGATCCATAGGTTCAGGCTTCACTACACCTATGTCAGTCTGAGTATAGGCTGAGACCATTACAGCCTTGCCAACCTTTTCAGGGGGGCACTCAGTTTGTGTTTGAGCTGGGACTGTCACAGCTCTGCCAGTCTCTACAGGGAAGTCTGTCTGTGCCTGGGCTGTGGCTACCACTGCCCTTCCAACCTTTCCAGGGAGGAAATCTATTTGGACAGGGGTTGTGAATGGCACAACCCCACTACCCTTTTGTGAAAGGCCTACCATTTTAGAATGGGTGTCTTGTTCAACTTCAGCCCAAGCTGAGAGTTCTAAGTCATTCCCCAGTAAGCAGTCTACAGGCAAGGTTGGGGACACTGCCACCTTTTTAGGGCCAGTGACACCTCCCCAGCTGAGACACACCTCTGCCATGGGATGACTGTTCTGTTTGCCATCAATGTTAGTTACCTGGTAGGAGAAACCAGGCAAAAGCTGCTCAGAGGGAACTAGCCAATGGGCCACCATAGTGATGCTAGCTCCAGTGTCTCTGTAGGCCTCAGCTTTTGTACCATTGATGTAGGGCTCCTGTCTATACCTACCCAAAGTGTTGGGACAGGCGGTGAAGTTGGCAAACCCCATGCCACCATCACAGACAAGAGTAGTTGCTGTAGGGGAATTGGCTAAGCCAGGGTCCCCCTGTGTTCCCCAAGTGAACCCACCCAGATTTCTGGGGGCACTCCCACCACCTGGGGGATTACTGCTGACAGTAATAGGTGGTGTGACAGGAGTAACTGGAGGAACAGTTTTGTTTTTAGCCTTTTGGCAACTGCTGTCAGTTTTCCAATGCCCAGGAATTCTACATTCATGGCAGTAAGGCTTTTTAGCTGTGGTAGAGGAGGGAGCTTGGGACCCACCACCCTGTGTGGAGTTTTGGGGCCCTGAGGAAGATTTCTCTTTTGCTTTATCCCCACCCTTCTCTTGAGGCTTGGTGGTATCTTTCTTTTGGTCACCACCCTGGTTTTAAGGCCTGATCCTGGTCCTGACCCATTTATCTGCCCTCTTTCCCAATTCTTGGGGAGAGGTCAAATCTGAGTCTACCAGGTGTTGATGGAGAAGCTGGTTTTGACAATTACTTAAAATCTGCTCTCTCATCATCAAATTGTACAATCCTGTATAATCAGACACCTTACTTCCCAGCAACCAACCCTCCAAAGCCTTAGTGGCACATTCCACATATTCAGACCAGTCCTGAGTCTGTGTCTTCTGGGTGTCTCTGAACATTAACCTGTACTGTTCAGTGGTTAAGCCTAACCCATCAACTAGGACACTCTTCAGGACTCTGTAATTTCTGACATCCTCTTCTCTAACAGTGAGGAGTCTATCTCTGCCTCTCCCCTCAAAGGAGAGCCATAAGATTGCTGCCCACTGGTCTTCAGGAACCTGCTGCACTTTGCAGGCTCTCTCAAGAGCAGTCATCCATTTGTGGATGTCATCCCCACTTTTGTAGGGGGGCACAACCTTGGACAGGTTCCTATTATCAAAGACCCTATCTTTGTCCTTAGGGACAATGCTGCCACCAGTGGGTATAGACCCACTCTCTTTATGCTGCCTAGCCTTGCTCAGTTTCTCTTCCATCAGAGCTACTTCTAGCTCCTGCTTCCTGATCCTCAGCTGGGCTTCTTGCATTCTGGCCTCATGCTCCCTCCTCTGAGGGGTGGTCATCCTTCTCCTGGAGTGACCTTGAGAGCCTCTAGAGGTATGAGAAGCATTAGATTCACCTGAGTGAATCCTTTGCCTCCCAGACCCTGGTTAAGTCCACTGGGGAGATCCAATGGGGTGATCCCATTGTCAGTCCCCAATAGCCTTAAGTTAGCTGGGCCACGTATAACACTTGGCACTGGGCTAGGTCTCCCTTCATCCTCACTACCTTCTGTATCCCCACCACTTTCCTCCTCTGTAGTATGATTCTCATCTAAGGGATGGCTATTGGAAAGGGGTACTTCAGTAGCATCTTCAGAAGGGGGGCCTCCTGTTCCTGTCCCTAAGGGGCCTAACTGGGAGGCTTTCCTGAGAGCTTTCTGATCTTCATCAGCCTGCAAAAGCTCTCTGAGTTCAGCAGAAGTAGGATTCTTGGGCAGTTTAAGGCCCCTGATATTTGCCAACTGCCTGAGCTCATTTTGGTTTAGGGTAGCAAAGATGGATGGTGCCCTCTGGGGGTCACTCTCAACAGAGATGGGTACATTGGACCCCTCTGCCCCAGCCATTGCTCTTAAGTGTGGGTGGGTGTGTTGCAATCTACCTACACTTGGGTTTGCCTACTAAACCTATCTAGTAGTTGTAGTCAGGGTGTGCTACTCCCTTTGCTCTACAACAACTAAGTTCAGTAGAACTTAAGTATATCTAATCTTGTTTTATATGTACCTACAGGTACCTATGTGATCTTTCAATTGGTAACCAAGAGATTACAGAGGTAAAACACAGCAAGCTCAAATCCAACCGCTGCTCACCAATGTGAGAAGTTGGCCTGGTATATGATGTTCACTAGTTAAAGTGACCACCTTGTACCATGCCAAGCAACCCTTATGGTGTGGTTGTAAGTCAACCTTTTCGGACTAGCTGTCCTAGTGGTAGCGTAGGCTAAGCAGTCTTTGAGGCTAAACTCGTGAAGCGTGTTAAGCAAGCTGTTTTACCAAATGCAACCCCCTTTTATACCAATGAAAGGACACCACACAGATATATATTGAAAATATATATGTATTTATTTCTCAAAGTATCCCCTAGACTCCTTATGAGCACAGGAGCACAAATCGTTAAACAAGAATACGTTAGAATACACAGAAGTTGCACTTTATATGGATAGGCCCTGGTGGCCACTCAAACCATATACTAAAATAGTGGTATAAGTACCACGAACAGAAAAGGGAAAAGGCCTAGGGCCTCTAGAATCGCTGGGCCTACAAGGAGCTAACTTCAGTTAGTGACCAGGAGGTCCACGGGTTGCGTGTGCAGAGCAAATAGTCACACGCGAGCTCCCATAGGTTTTCAATGGGTGCGTAAAAGTTACAAAGTTACTGCAAAACGGATCTTCCGGATGGACTATGAACTCAAGATTGGAAACACAGACACTAGAGATGATACTCTACACTTGGGCACCGGAGTGCCAGCTTTACCTCACCCACAGGAAGCGGGTGCATAGGTCTCGAAGTGCGTCGGGTTTCTTCTATCTGTTCAATGGAGCCTGTAGTCAAAGATGCTGCAGGCGATCGGTCCGGAAGAGATGCGGTGGATACAAGAGTGGATCGGAGTTGTAGAAGACCTGTAAGCAGAGGGGACAGTGTTCACAGTCACTAGCCAGTGACCAGCGTGGCACCAGGTGGGTACCAGGCGATGTCGGGTGCAAACAGGAGGAAAGGTGCAGCTTGTCTCTGCAGCCACGTGGTCCCTGAAGATCGACGACATCCAGGAGTCGGTTCACGAGCTGTCCCACGCAGGCTCTCGCTGTCGGCGGTGTCGGCGACTTGATCAAAGCAAACAAGCCTTGGCAAAAGCAATTGTTGTGGAAAATGAAATAAGCTGATGGTTCTGACCAGCAAGGTCAGAGGGATTGCTCCTTTGGAGGGGAGCAAGGGCCAGTCTGGAGCAACCAGACCAGTGGTGTAGTTCTTGAAGTTCGTCGCCAAGATGGCCACTAGCCAGCGGGCCAGCAACCGGTTAGGCGCGTCAAGTGGCAAAATGCAGAGGGGCCCCACGCAGATCGTGGAGAGGCTCACCTTTGGTGCAGATGCTGCTCGGGTGTTGGGCTTCTCAGATCCCAAAGCACAACTTGGAGGGAGCCTCGGTTGTTGCGCTTGCAGCTTGTCGTGGTCTTTTCAAGATGGCTGGCTCCACGTGTCTCGGTGCCTCCACGGGTTCCTCTTTTTCAGGGACTGTGGATCGGGCAGTGAGAGGTCTGGAGGTCCAGGTCTTGTCAGTCTCTGGGCTCGGGCTCCGGCGGGAGGCGGCGGCAAAGCAGACGTTGATTCGCTGGATGGTGCTTGCGTTAGCAAGGTGGTCACTCCCTGACCACAGGGGAGATTGGCTTCAGTCCTCTGTGCGGCAGAGCGTCGAAGTTCCCGTCTTCTTCTTGTAGTTAAGTTGATTCCAGGATGTCTGAAGTCTTAGGACACAGCTCCTACCTTTAAGCGGATTCTAGGGGCCGGACTACCTGCTAGGTCCCTCCCTAAGGGTGGGACCAGGAAGGGGGGTGGTTACACCCCCAATCCTTTGTCCAGCTCGCCCCAGGCCCGGGACTGGTGTGCCCCAGGACCGGATTGAACTGGCATATGCACCGAGGCTCCTTGTGAGCCTCAGGCATGTCTGGTTTCTTTCAAGCCCTACCTGACCAATACACAAAATCCTGTCTGGGGTGGTGCACGCACCTCCCCTGGCACGAAACCCTTTGTCCACACCTCCCAAGCTGGAAGGACTCCCAGCAGCAGGAGGGCAGACTTGTGTCTGTGGTGGCAGCATCCATTTTGTGGAGCTGAGGCTATGTCTGATTTTACCCGGGTTTCAGGTACTGTACATGTCGTGTCCCTCTAGAAGGGTGGAATGCTAACCCCGTCGCCAGAATTGGCGAGGGGTTAGTATTCCAATTCGTATGACACCTTACTCGACATGTTTTGATAAAGCCAAACCAAAGTTAGCATTTAACCGCGAGGTTCATAATGCACTTAAGAGTATATGGTATGACGATATCTGGAAACAGTAGAAGGAAGTTGTTCCGACCACTGCAGACAGGCTCAGCTCATGCCAGAGCACCATCTCACATGGAACCAAGCACTCTGCCTTCAGGATTGTTAAGGCCTGCCATAGGAGTGACTTATAGGTTAACATGTGTCCCATTTAAGGTTAGGTATAGGTATACTACACCTAAGTAAGAGGTGGTTACACCAACTTACCCCAGCTGAGTGATCAGCCAGTTGTGTCAAATTTGTTAGGCCAAGCCTGGGGTGGCATAATACATGCTTCAGCCCCTGGCAGGCCTCAGACACACCAATGCCCTGGGTACCTAGTGTACACTGGTACAGGGGCTCACAGGGTGATCCACTTCCAATTGGTTATGCACCTAGGGTGCATAGAGTTCATTTTAAAGAGAGAACAGCCAGGCTGAGATCCTGAATGGCAGGATCTCAGGCCAACTAAGTCGAAAAACCAGCTAGACACTAGGCAAATATTTGGGGGTAACCATAGTCAGATATCCACCTTCCTACACCCTCCCTTAGGAACTGCATACTAGTTTATTTAAGATACAGTATTTTGTAAAGTCATGTAGTTGGGCAAGCAGTAAGACGTCTACCAGTAAATGTGCTTACTCCCAAAAGACTCAAGTGACTTTAGTCATCACAACATCGTCATAACAGAGTTACACAACTGAAAAACTGTCAGCCCATCTACTGAAAGGCTGGAAAAGAACAGCGTTTCAGGCTGGAGGGTTGTACAGGTGACCCAAGTCAAGTGGTGGCTGGTTATATTTGAAAGTGGTGAGATGTAATGATTGCCCCCAACTGTTGCAACTGAGTGAACTCAGCGAGCGCAACCACTAGTGGAATTTGGGAGGGTTCTTCCGGTGAGAGCATTTTGAAAACACTAGTCAAACTGTGCATTTTAAAGGACGATTTTCACGTACATTTGCTAGATTGTCAATATCCTTTCATGGGGTGCCAAGCCAATGAAACCAGACCCTCCCCAGGATATGGCGCGATTCTTAACAAATTGTGCTATAGGTGACCTCATATGGCTAGAAGCACTGGCAAAGCCAAAAGACCCGGCTTGCATTTGAATCATGAGTAAAACAATAAAAACAGCGTACTGCAGTGAAAAAAAAACCAAAATAATTGAGTTCAGTATAGAATTTAGGGGCATATCAACAAGGGCTTTATCTCTGCTTTTTTGTCTTTAAAAGCCAAAAAAGCAGAGATAAAACTAGCACCCTATCAACAACAGGGTGCTAACATGCAAATTCGCATGTTAGCACCCTTTTACTCTACGCTTCCCCTTGCATCTGTAATGAGATGCAAAGGGGGCGTTCCAGAGTAAAATAATAGGTGAAATGTCGCTAAGCGACATTTCTCCTATTATCAAGAATGTCGCTAACCCTGTTAGAGACAAAAAAAGCAGCGCTAACCGCGGTTAACGCTGCTTTTTTACGTCTGGTATTTTTCTGACTTAGCCATGATATCCTATGGAAGGAGGATATCATGGCTAAATTTGTCTGTCCCTATCAACAAGCTAGCATGAGATTATCGCTGGGTTTCCAGCGATAATCTCACGTTAGCCACTTAGCACCAGGATTTTTATCGCTATTGAAATAAGCGTTGCTAATAGCACGCTATCTCAGCGATAAAAATCGGCACTAGCCGGCGATAATTATCGAGCGCTAAGTGCGCTTAGCGATAATTATCGCCGGTTGTTGTTGATATGCCCCTTAATTTGTAACCAGTTGGAGTACTTTCGAGATGTAAAATAATTCCTCATGAGTTGCAGTGCATAATAAAGATAAGAGGGTAATGCTCTTCCCGGTGGAGCCAAAGCCCACTCTATGTAGGAGTTGGTAAAATACGGAAGGCAGACAGCTGCTTACCAAGCCCGAAATAAAAATGAAATAAACAAATAAATAAATAAGCAGGCGTTTATATCAATGAAGCTAGCATTGTTTTTTCAGAGGATTGAACATGGGCACTAATAGAATTTAGGATCAATAGTGTGATGTGCATGCCAGGTCATACTAAACTGCCATTTTAAGCTGCTTTGGGGACATACGGAATACACCTTCCACCTTGACAAAACAGCCGTTACTTGTAAAAGACTCCAAAGGGAGAGGCCTTCTCTGCGATGGATGCACAGTGGTGGTACAACCTTATGTACTTTTCCGCTGCACTTCCATATATTATAGTAGCTCCCTGGAAGCAATTTTAGTGATATTCACCTGTTGTGTTAGAACTACTTATAGGAATATTTGTATTGCAAATGATACTTCTAGATCAATGAAGCTAGTTAACATATCAGGAGTTGTGGCGAGTTGTACACTGGCTAAGTTGCTTTTATTGCAGACTGTGGTAGACATTTGACAGTAAGTTTTAGTCCACAAACTTTCATCCATCAACTTGTTCACTCATTCAGGAGAGAGATCCATGGTTCCAAAAACTGTTTCCCGGTAATGAAGATTGCGAGATCTCTGCACACTTCGCTTGCTGTGTCTGGGAGGGTCAGTGTGTACCCTCTGAAGCACAGTGACAGCTAAAAGATATCCTTTACACGTTTCAAAACAAACAGCAGTCAGAATGCCATGCACCCCTGGCGGAGTGTCCCAGCCTATTTGTGAATGTGACAGCACTGATTCGACAGAGGTAACTGCCTCATTCCCTTGATGCAAGTTACACCACCGAGCACAGCAAGTTCACAGCAGGTCATGGTCTCAGGCACACTGTAGTGTGAGCAGCATTCAGTCTCTGTTCTCACAGCAGCCAGGTAACGTTCCGAGACCCAGGGCAGGACTTATCATAGTATTGTGTTGCTCTTGCATCCCGCATGGTGTCACAAGGGCAACGCTGTACTAAAGCAGATTTACAGAGCAACGCACGGCCACCTGGTGCGGTCATGCGTTGCTTGGTAAATCTAGCGAAATACAAGGCAGCACAAGTCTCTGCCTTGTGTTACTCTGCCCTGGGCAGGCATTCCCTGGGTGGAGCGTGGATGTTTCCAATCATTCACTCCTGGATTTGATCACATTCACACATTTAACAAGACTGGTAAACCAGGGAATATGTCAAAATGCTATGCCTTCCCAGGGCCACCTCGTGGTTTCTTCTTTCTAAGTGTACTGCATTCTGGTAGCAGGGAGGTGCACCATGGTCAGGCGCGCAACACCCATTGGGCTCACCGGGCTTCAGCCCCCCCGTCATGTTTGCCAGCCCGGCTGAGACAGCCTCGCGGGCTGGCGGCCGTCTAATTGCAGCCGGACCCGAGTACTTCACAGGTCTTTAAAAGACCATTTACTCGTTAATGAGGCTTTTGTTGCATTTTCACCCCTTCTTACAGCCACTCTGCCTATGTCTGGAAGACTTAGCCCCCCCCCGAAATCTTTTTCAGCCCCCCCCCCCAAATTTGGCTCTAGTTGCCCGCCTGACCATGGTGCAACAGTGCCTGCATTGGCGCTAGGCAGCAGACTGCACCAGCACCAGCACAGGCAGAGAGCAGGCATGCACCATATATTGGTAAATATGGGGTATTCCTGCTCTCTCCCTTTCACACAGCGCAGCAAGTTGCTCTGCAGCATTATGTTGCGTAAAAGATTGATAAATCTGGGCCCTAGTTTTCAAAATCATTTTTAAGAGCAACCAGATTGTTTTTCTGTGTCAATGTTTTCAGTGACTGATTACACAACATTCCTTGGCAAATGTTCACCCTGTCAATCCTTTTGTGGCAACCAGCATCGCTTTGACATTTTCTTGTGGGGGGCGGGAGAGACAAGTACAGCAACACTGGCTCTCTCATACTGGGGAAGAAGCGATGTTTGCCATACCGAGGAGACTCTATATAATCATGCTATTGGAAGGGTCCTGAGAAAAGAATAGCAAACTGACGTTCCGCCCCTCTCTAATCAGACTATATATATATATTTTGAGGACAAAGTGCATGTTTTAAGTGAGAGAACCGCTCCTCCCTCCAATATAACTGCAATTGTGGGGAAACAATGGGGATTCTGCATTATTGGGATCAACCCACTCTTCGTTTTTGATCATCATCTCTGAGCCCCCTCTCCCATTTACTTCAACCCTTCCAATGCCTTTACCTGCAGTGAGGAGAGGATGTGGTGTTACAGCCAGAGATGCTGACCTGGAACTGGGGAACCAGGTTCGAGTCCTGGTGTTGGTTAAATATCCTGTGATTCTCAGTAAATCACTTAGGGTCTGACTTAGATCTTGGTGGATCTGGTCCCGCTGTCACATTTTTGACGGTTTCACTGCCTGCCTACTTGGCGGTTGGCCCGCTCTATTTAGTTGTTAGCGAGTTCATGGACGAAAGACCACCTGAGTGCCCCTGACTCCGCCAGGAATTTTCACCCGCATCGACGACGTAATAGGCAGAAATGGCTGTCGGCGGGAGTCCAGCCAAGATTACCACCGGGCCAATCACAATGTGCCTTTCCATAGAGGAAATTGTGGCGGGGATACCTCGTACTTTGAGTTGGCGGAATCAAAGGAAATGAGCTACAAACTTACCTTTTTTCTGTTTCCCACTTCCGAATCCATCTTGAACCCCATTGTCCAGGTCCTCCCTTTGCTGCTACTACATGACCACAACACTAATCAACTCTGTTGTCGCCAGGATATAAGGTAAGCTTCTTTTACACTTGTCTTACTATAAATAGTGTGTTGACCATTGCTTTAGTTTTATTTTTACATGGCTCTTATATGAATGTTATTTTAAAAAAATTATGATACATTAGAATACATTTTACAACTTATCAAGATCATATGAACACACCTGTATTGACACTTTAAAAATATTTATGTGGTTGTGGTGGTTGTGGGTGTTGTGCTTGTGGTGCCTGTGGATGTGCATTCAATAATGTGTGTGTTTTTGTGTGCTATGCAATATGTAAGAAAAGGGGCATAACACATTACCTACATATATTTTAGAAGCAAAAATAACATTTATGTGTATTGACACATAAATCAGTAGTGCTTACTAGTCTCCACTCAACCAGGGATTCACTCAGTCAGCAAACAGCCCCTTGGACAATGCCAGCACAATGGGGACATCTAAATAGGCTCAGCACAAACCCGCCAAGCTGAAGGCGATGGAGCACTGTTAGCCAGCAGAGAAGTCCAACACCTCAACGATGGTACGGATACCGTCATCTTGGTAGAGTACTTGGATACTCTGCCGTGGAAGGACGAAGAGAGTCCCGCCAAGATCTAAATCAGCCCCTAAATCTCCCTTTGCCTAAAACATATTAGGCTGACCTTGTGTAATCTAACTGGTGTGTATATAAATCACATAAAACTCCCCAAAAAATTCTTGCCCCCATGGAGAGTACTTTTTGACATCAATGCTGGGCCTGTTGGTGGTGACTAGCTCTGGTCTGAGGAAACTGTGGGAGGGGAGTGATTCTGTTGTGTCCTTTCTCCCACATCTCAGAACAACACAGCCTGAAGAAAACCATCTATATCTGCCACCGAATACCTAGTACTGCACAGCCGGACTGCTCCATGGTCTGTGAACACTACAACTCCCACTGCTCCCTCTGCTTCCTATGCTAGCTTACACTGTCTATTGAGTTGAATGTGGTGTGCTTTCACCACGGGAAACAAAGACACAGTGGTGGCCAAAAGTCCAATGCATGCACAATGAACCAGGAAATTGAAGAGATGCTTCCTGTAAGTCATCAAATTAAACAAAAATCCCTTTTTAAGGAGCAAGCTCATTACTGCTGCCCAAGCAGATCCTGTAGTCCTAGCTCCCAAAATTTGTGCGGAGCCAAGCCCCTCTCCTGGTGATTTTCATATAATTGTCTGGTGACAGCTGTGCTGTCAAGTCAGTCCATGAAAATATTTCAAATGTATCAGGGTCAGCATTTGACACATGAGCACCTCATATGCAATGGTTGCCCACATCAACAAAAATTACATACAATAAGCCAATTTTGACAGTGATGCCATCCCTGTATCATGGGTGATCTGTGTTTCGGAAATTACCTCTACTATGTCAGGGAGAGCATTTTGTCATGGGTGCCCCCTACCATAAGTTGGGGTTTACCTTCAATGTGCCGGTGCCATAATTTTGCCATGGATGCCCGTGTAAGCCAAGAATAATCATCACTATGCCAGGCCCAACGGCAGACTTGCAAGCATAACATCACATTCTCACTCATTTACACTCATTCCCGTTCACTCACACACTTGTCACACTCATTCATTCTCACTCATTCATCCTCACTCATTCTCTTGTCCTTACTCTTACACTCACTATCTCACTCTCACTCATTTGCACTCACTCTCACTCAAATGCACTCATTCTTACTCTCATTCACTCATACAATCTCACTAACTCACTTGCAATCACTCTTACTCGCTCATTTTCACTTAGTCTTACTTATTCTCACTCAATCTGACTCATTAATTTTCCCTCACTCGCTCACTCATACTTGCAGTCACCCTTATTCATTTATTCACTGAGTCTCACTTACTCACTCAGTTATAGTCACTCATGGTCACGTATTGCTACTCACTCACATTCCTTCACTCTCACTCTCTCACACTCACTTTTACTCATTGATTCTCACTCATTCTCACTCATGTGCAGTCACTCTTACTCTCAATCACTCATTCTCACTCTGACTCACTCAAAATAACTCACTCTTTCTCAATCAAACCGTCTGTCACTTACAGACTTCCACTCACACATACATACTCTCACACACATTCTCTCACACACACAGACTCTCAGGTCGGAGATCAATAAGTGCTTAGGGCCTGTGGCGTGTCCTTTCTGACCACTGAACAAAAAACATATTCTAAACATGCACAGTTCTTACAATTTGAAATTTTGAAATCCCTTGTGGTTTTTAAGGAGCACGTAAAACCGCCCCCACATCTCTAAGCGCTGTAAATAACAAATGTGATTTCTGAAATGGGTAGAATTGAGCAGTGAGTGGGTCAGCTGAGTGACGAAAAACAATACACTACAGCAAATGCAACCAGGGTCAAATTGGTAATGCGGGCACTCGGGAAATGGTCGAAGGGCCGGTAGCTCGAGTTCTAGCTGTGGGCTGCTTTTTTGGGCAGCCTGGGGGCTGTCTGTGCTTTCGGGATGCCACCAGCGGCCCAGTAGGTGCCTGAGTGGCCTTTCTAGAGGCTGATGGGCGGAGGTATCACTCCCTTTCTCTCCCTGGGCTGGCCAATTAATGTATGCTGATTGAGCGGGGGCAGGGGGCTTGAGCAGAAGTGGTCTCACTTGCATTTACGTGTGGCACAGCAGCGTAAACTAATCTGTGCATTTTTTTATCCAAGTGAAGTTAATAAAATATGCCCCCACCCCTTTTCTTTTCATAAAACTTCGCTGAAGCAGTGTTTCGCGGAAAGGCGATAGGCAAATGTGGGCCACTTCTTTTTGGTGTGCCCGGGCCGATTTTTGATCCCAATCCAACCTTGAATGCAACATGGGCGGGCAAATCACAAAAAGAGCAAGCAGCTCCCACATAATTTGTGGATTTTATAGTGAAAAATGAATGGGTCAGTTTCTCATCAAATCACTGCCACAGGTTTCAAAATTATACTTAAACGGTTCTTTAATTCCTTGACTGTAAGATTTGAAAAATGTTCAAGGACACTGCTTCGGGGTGTTCAAAAAATGCATGTACATTGGATACATAAAGACAGGGCTTTAAGTGGGCCGGGTCTCACCGGGTCTGAGCACCGGCAGTTTTTTAAGGGGCCCTCGAAACGGGTCTCTATTGGTCTCTATTTTGTGCCCTGGCACAGGCGGTCCGTTTTTTTCCGGACTGCAGTGACCGCAGGCACATCGAGATGCGCCTGCTCACACTGCTCTTCTCACTAGTGGAGAAGTTACGGCATGACATCATGCCAGATGAGCATTGTAGGAGAAGGGAAATCCTTTAAAGAGAGTCATTCTCTCTCTGGATTTCCCTCCTCTTTTTGAAACTCAGGAGCAGAAACATCGTCATGGTGTCAGCAGGGCCTTAAGTGGAAGCTTTTTCAACATTATATACAACAAGCCATAGTTGCTGCTTATTTATCTTAGGCAACTAACAACCATTGACAAAGCCAATAGTCCTGCCTTGTTGTAGGTATGATGTTACTTGTTGTATCATATATCTGGATGCAATGACAGAAACAGCAAAGTACAAGTCGGGCGGCACACTACGCTAAGTACAGATTTTTAGCTTATGTGTTTTTAAGCCACGCCCTAATTACAATGGCCAAGCCCCTTTGAGAGACCCCCAGTTTTTTCATCCCACTTAAAGCCCTGCATAAAGACCCTTTCATTCTGTTTTTGAAAGGGTAAGGTGTGTTTGGGCTTAGCTACAATCACAAATAAAACATGGACACTGTGAGTACCAGAACTAACTAATATACAGAACAATTCAAAGGCACCTGAGTATAGCGGGGGCGACTTCAATCATCTCAACAAGAATGGGAGGCGGGGTCTGGGGTCGGAACTTTCACCAATCTCTGAGTCCCATGGTTTGACACAAATGTCTTGTTGGTACTACCCTGAACGCCGTTGAGGATAGGGCTGACAGGAACTGACTGCTGCCCCATTATTTAGAGAATACCTTGTGCCGACATTTTAGATGCGAACTGAAGTTACTCAACCCTGCCAAGTACCACACATCAAGGGTTAGACTAACGCAATTTAACGCAGGCATCATCGCTTTAAAATACGTTTGTCACGCATAATAGCTCCTGGGACCAAGTACTAGGAGCTCAATGAGGCTACATACCAAAAGCAATCAGAGCAATTGGCTTGACCTGGCTGCTGTTGCTCGCTGCCCAGAGTTTTCATTATTGCCTCATTGTCACCCAGAACAACCAAGTGTAAAAAAATAACGTGCTCTTTAGAGTTTTACTCAAGGCCTCTTCTATGATGTGCGCCAAGCCCGGCCTCTATCTCTGGGCGGGCCACGTGATCGATCGTCCAGCGATGCGAGGTTAAAAAAATCAGCCGGAGTACTTCGTGCATACAGCAGGTGAGATTGACTGATCTCAGAAAAAACTTCACAGAAGTGGATCAATTACATTTTATTTTTGACTTGCGCTCTGACCGAGAGCAAGATTTAATGTAAATGTGGGGGAGCGATAGAAAGATGGGATGAAGAGGGTGATCTAGGACAGAGAGAAGCAACACGGGAGTAGAAATTAAGAAAGGACAAATATGGGGGGAGGAAGCAGGGAGAGAATGGGCTAAAGAAAAAGAGAGAAAGGGGGAAACTTGAATGAGAGTGCAAGGGAGGGAGGGAAGAGGAGAGCGGAAATGGAGGGAGTGAGACAGACATGAGTTGGATAGAATGGACGATGAACAAGAGGGCAAGCAAGTACAGTTTCATTTACAAAGGCCCTCAGACCCATCAGACACTGTCCAACATAAGGCCTCCCATTAAAATAGTGGCTGCAGCATCTGGTGCAATTCTTCAGCCGTCACTGAGGAAATGCATCGTGATAATACTTCAGGGTCAATAATGTGAGAAGACGTTCAGTGGTAGACGAACCTGTGCTCGGGGAGAGCTTTGCATCACCTTGCATCAAATGGGCTCATTTCTGAGACATACTTATTTGCGGGGACATAACTGCTAATTATTCCGCTTGTGATGAAGTGTCACTGAAAACATACCACATCTGTCATACAGGTGTCGTACATAAGCACACAGAAATGTCACACATAAGCAACCTGACAAGTTTGCAGCTGTGGAAGTTCCATGTTTTAAAGGCAATGAACACGGGTGCGCTACAGTTGTTGCTGAAAGTTAGGAACCAAAAAACACTGGGAGAATCGAGCTGGAGTTCTGAGGCCCTCTAGTGGCATAATGGTGCTAAAGAGCTATATTTTCACTGACATGCAAGGAACCCTTGTTAGGTTTCACCTGCACAGCACTTGTGGTGTGCCTGCGAAATCTCTTGGAATTAAATTAACAACCTTTTTTTTGAAAAAGGACCTACAGCTCGTCCATTAATTACCATTCGTAGGCTTCACAGTCACTCTCATTTTCTGGCTTCTCACTGGTCAGCAGCATCAGGGTCACATCATCAGGATTCACTACCTCTTTTCTCTTCTGTACATTGGAGCTAGGACTAAGTGCTGTTTCAGACTGGCGGCCAGTGTCCTTCCACTGTACTTTTGTTTTTACTTTTGTCCCCGATCTCCAAAGGTATCGGAGTGCTTTACATGACAACAGTAGCGGCACCTACGCTAAGGCGGAGGAGTGTCGACCACTGCACTAGGAGCAGTAGAAAGAATAGTTTTCTGTTTCCTGGTGCGGGTGGGGCTGGACTGCCAGAGCAGGGGTCAGGAGGAGGAGTGGTTGCTCCACTCTAAAGTGCGTATAACTGTTTGGCCAGCCCTCTCGGCCGGCCAAACCGTCATGTGCAGTTTGCATGTTCTGCACCCAGGCTACATTACAGCCTGGGTGCAGAACATGCCCAGGCCCCCATTCCCCGTCTGAGCGCCAAACCACGGCGCTTAGATCAATCAGCGTTGTGATTGGCTAGGTGAGTCAGGAGGCTGGGTGCTTCCTGGTTCCTGCTTCCAAGGAGCAAGAGGCGGCGGCGAGCGGACTGAGAGGTGGCGGCCAGCCATGTGGCCGGCCTGAAGGTAAGTGTTTTTTATTATTTATTTTTATTTACAAACCCTCCCTCTCCTTCTCCAGCCACCCCGTCACCCCCGGTATATAGCGGCCGCCACTGCATGGCGAGCCAGTTGCATTACACATGGACACATTCATTTTTAGGCACAGAGATACTGGGGGGCATATTATCAAGGACGGCATTAAAAATTATCGTCTGTTTAGCGGCAGAAAACTGCCACTAAACCGGGGATAATGGGCTTGATAATATGCCCCAGAGAATTCCCATAGAAGTCCATGTTCTGGTGTGAACATGGGCTTCTATTGGAATTCTCCAGGGCATATTATCAAGGTCATTATCACCGCTTTACTGCCGCTAAACCGGCGATAATTTTAACGCCGTCCTTGATAATATGCCCCTAAGTGATTTGCCCAGAAACACAAGATGTTGAGCCTCCTGCTGAGGCTCAAACCCTTGGCGTTGTTTTTAATCCCCTTCCCAGTCCTCCTCCAGATCTCCGTTGTTATTAAAGCCACCACCCATGCTCTCCTCCCGCTCGTTGGCTCCCAGAGGTTTTACAAGGAAGTCCCCTACTTAACAATTATAAAATGTTACTGCTTTATAAGAGGCTGTGGCAGTGAAAACATTCCATTGAATCAGGAGAGACTGCTGACTGGTTTATTTCTCGTTTGCCAATGGCTACAGCTGCAAAGTTGCGCTGGCATGCCATATTGACTCTGGCAGGCATGTACATCTGTGTTCAGTTTAACCACAACCAGTTCGCACATCAATAACATGGACAAAGCCATTTCATTTACTCAATGTTGCATGGACCAAGGTTTGGGCACGTAGGGGCATATTATCAAGAAACAGCGTTAAAATTATCGCCAGAAAAGTGCCGCTAAAGCGGCGATAATGGTCTTGATAATATGCCCTTGAGAATTCCAATAGAAGCCCATGTTCTGGTGTCAACATGGGCTTCTATGGGAATTCTCACCGGCATATTATCAAGCCCATTATCGTCGCTTTAGCGGCAGTTTTCTGCCGCTAAAGCGGCGATAATTTTAACACTGTGCTTGATAATATTTCCCGTAGCTTCTTGCTGTGGTGTGCAGCTTGCAAAACTCCTGAGCAGAAGCAGCCCTTGGCTTCTGCCACGTGTACTTACTGTGTACAGGGCATTCTGACAACATACATTTATATTCATGAGTGTAAATGGCAACAAGCATGCTATTTATAAAGTATTTTTAGCAGTAGTGTAACAAGGGAAGGGGCAGGGGAGTGGACCGCCCCGGGCAACCTGAGTTTTGGGGGTGGCGGTCTCTATCCAACACCTCGGGGCATATTATCAAGCACGGCGTTAAAATTATTGCCGGTTTAGCGGCAGAAAACTGCTGCTAAAGCGACGATAATGGGCTTGATAATATGCCGCAGAGAATTCCCATAGAAGCCCATGTTCACACCCGAACATAGACTTCTATTGGAATTCTCAAGGGCATATTATCAAGCCCATTATCGCCCCTTTAGCGGCAGTTTTCTTCAGTCGTGAG
The DNA here is from genome assembly GCF_964204655.1 of Triturus cristatus. Classification (NCBI taxonomy): domain Eukaryota; kingdom Metazoa; phylum Chordata; class Amphibia; order Caudata; family Salamandridae; genus Triturus; species Triturus cristatus. The sequence continues at coordinate 138,177,343 of NC_140588.1, forward strand.
TCCCTTGCTCACTTTGCCACTGGATTCAAGCAAGCCTGGCTGAAGACGGCTGAAATGCCAGTAACCGGTCCTAGGAAGCTTGTTTCCGGTCCAGGGAAGGCATGGCTTGGCAGTTCGGGCAGGACTGTTCCCATGAGGCACAGGGTCAGACTGATTTGCATATGGCCATGTCTGAATTGGGGTGGTAGAGTGGGCTAAAGAACGGTGATGGATCAAACCCAGATCTGTTGACTGGGTTTGAGTGTTTGATTGGTTCTGATGCTCCGTCCATCACCACCCCCTTTTGTAGTTTTAGTGTAAAATTTTTTTTTTTGGAAACAGATTTTATTGATTTTTGTCATTGTTACAATAAAGTTGTTGTATCGGTTATATTAATTTTATACATTTCAAACTTGTTTGTACAAAGCGCTGGTTCTACCATCAGTTTACAACACAAACTTTTAACTGAATCCTACCCTCCCCCCTGCGACTCAACATTGTAGGAGTGTGTGGATTGTGTGTATAGCGAGTATGTTAGCCTTCACTGTCATGTGCATGTAGCAGGCTAAGGTCCTACTAGATCAATTCAACACTTTGCTAGGTGTACTTCGCGGAGGTACGCGTGGTACGACTGATTTGTAAAGGGTCAGTGTAACATGAGCTGTGCTCGCATCGGCACAAAGTAAAAGTAACTTTAGGGTATGAAATACATAACAAACATTAGCAAAGCCAACGGGTTTTGCCAATGCAAAATCTATTTCCTTTGACAATATTTTTTTATATGGCTTAAAGTGAAAAAAAGAGCTGTGCTGTGATGTGGCCAGCATTAACTGCGTCATAGCGCTCTTTAAATTTAAGCCTTGTTGCACAGAAGCTCAACTGTTGTGCTACATGTAAAAAACATTGACAAAGTCAATAGATTTTTGCGTAGGTGAAACTAGGATAAGACTATACCTATTCTGAATTTTCTTAAATACGGTTTATATTCTGAATATGAAAGTCTTTCTGTAAGTTGATCTAGAAATGTAACTAATGGCAGCGCGTAAACAGTGACGGAAACGAAAATGTACTTGTTTACATGTATTAAAAGCACACTGCTGTCTGCCAGTCACCCAGAATAAAGAATCAGAACTGAACCATAGCTCCTTCCGGCCATGTTACCAACACATCACAGCATTAAAAAATTCCAGAAAGTTGACCAATGAGTATTTGGATAGTACTTCTAAATCCAATAAAAACGTGGTTATACATTTTATGTGCTACGTATATATTTTGTACTAGTCATAAACCTAAAGTAAGGATTTTTAGCGATGAAAAAGCCAGAGCTTCAGTAGACCTGACGAGGACCCTGCGGTGACACTGGACGCATGGGAAGGTGGACCAGGAGCAGGGGTCGTCGAGTGAGCAGAAGGATATCGCTTGACTGAAGGTTGGTGGTTAGATCTATTTCTTGCAGTCTGCTCTTGTGATGAGAAGAGGGTAATGTTGAGTACTTTACATGCGACCTACTGATCAGGACCGGGCTTCCAAAAACAGCCCTGGCAAAAGCGCTCGAAACAGCCCCTTCCTTCTCCTATATGTCTTGCTCTGTATTTCCATCCATTCTTTTTCTCTCTTTTCTGATTGCTCACTCTCTCTCCATCCCTCGCTCCCCATCGCCCTCTTCTCTCTCTTCAAGGCACCTGTGCCTGCTGCAGTTAATCCCAGGGAGGTAGGTTAAGTGACATAGGCCCCAGCAGCTGCCCCACGCTTTCAAATTTGGGCTCCAACCCACAAGGGAAATGTCAGATGCAATAAAAGGCCAGGCCGACTCCGCTCCTTACTAAGCACTGACTCTAGGAACCATCATATGGAGTATGGGCGTTATGTAAAGATCCATACGTTGTCCCAGCTTCCTGTCTGCAGTGGCTCAGGTGACCTAAAATAATTGAGCGATTGGAGCCTGGACTTTCTCCTTTCTTACTTCTAGAGATAGTTTTTAAGAGAGATGCAGCCACAGAGGCCCAGAAGAATTGCCTAAAAACTCGGAGAGTAGCAAAGAAAGGGACTGCATCATTTATAACCAGGCAACACACTCAAGCTTATAATCCTGGTGGTGGTATAGAGAGAAGAAACCCTCCTATGGGACAGTACATGACAAATTCTCTAGGTCACAGAACAGAGATGGAGAGCTCTTCTGGGAAAGGTCAGGAACGACTAGTGTACATAAGCAGGAGCTCTATACGCGGCATAGCTTGCAAAATTAACTTGACCCCAAATACGGTGGTCATGGCGCACCTGGATCGTGCTGTCTGTTTTTCTTACCACTCCATGTATGCTTCAGCGAGAGCTACAGATTATCTCCCAGTAGCTGTCCGTTTTCAAACAGATCGCCAGGATTCTCAAGACGAGCTTTTGTTAATGATAATAGTACTGCTTCCGACTTTCCAGATAATACCATCCTGTGTTTAAATAATAATAATCAAAATTTCATCCATCACTTTTTTGTATACTTTAGTGTCTCGTCCTAATTGGGACGGGTATGTCCAGACATGGGTGCCGTGCACACTGTGTCACTGGAACCAAGCTATTCCTGGCTTATGAGCCTAATTTGGATGAAACTGGCCCTAGGCTGCTTGTTTTCTAATTCAGGATGGGCCTGGCCTGGCAGATCAGGCTGGACTTTCCAACTGGAGCATGGTCAAGAATGATTTGCATATGGCTGGGTCCAAACTGAGGTGGCATGGTGTGCAGAATAAAGGTGGACGGGGATACTGACCTGAGTGATTACCAATGGCTGAGATTAATTCAAGCATTCCATCCATCACTTTTTTGTATACTTAATGTGTCACCTTAGTGGGACGGGTGTGCCCAGAAGTGTGCCCCATGCACAGTGTGCCACTGGAACCAAGCTGTCCTAGCTGATGAGCCCTTACTAGAGCAACACCAGTTCTGAGTTGCTTGATTTCCGGTTTACGAAGGACCTGGCCTAGCATTTCAGGCTGGACTGTTCCCATTGGAACAGGATCAAGACATGTTCACATATGGGTGGAAGTAAACTGAGGTGGCATGGTGTGCAGATTCACAATGGCCTGGGATGTGGCTCAAGTGATTACCCGCGGCTGAGATTAATTCCAACATTCCTCCCATCATTTTTTTAAATACTTTTTATATTTAAATAATATGCCTTTGCTGCTGGCAGATTTCTCTTACTTTTTGAGTCCCACAAGGGCTCACAATGTGTCCAGATACTTTAATATTTACTCATTTCACCTTCTTGATTTGTTAAAAGATTACATGATAGATTTTCATGCCCATGTCACTGATACCCAGATTTATATAAAGTTATTAGTAGTTGGGATAAGAACATGTTGTTTTTTAAATTATCCATGAAGCAAATGTTGGTAAACTAATTGAGCTTAAATGGCACAAATGCTGGAGTAATGTTGATAGGACGCAAACATTGCCAGCTAGAAGCAAACTAAGGGGAAAATATCTCAACACCAGATATACATACCTCAGTGCAGAGAGGTTAAAGCTAATAGATGTGTTTTGCACATTATTGAGTTGAGAGCTATTCTTAAATGATAATATGAACACCAGGTACATAACACTGCTGTACTTCCTCCATCAATTTACCCACGAAAGGCAAGTAGTCAGTCTTCGCAAAGCAGTAATCAGTGATGCGTTTGATTTCAGTAACTCAAAATTAGTTGGAGCAGAGAAAAAAACATGGAGAGATTCTGGAAAATCCTGACTTCCAAAGAGACAGAATCATCTCGAGGATATACAGAAGGGCAGCTAAGTCTATTTCAAGGAAACTATACAGGTTACCATCTCAGAAGAACCAACCTCTAATGAAACTTAAGCAAATTCAGATGAAGGCTACTTGAGAATCGATTAACTTTCCTACTGAACCCTCCCAAGGGAATTCAAGAAAGCTGCAACATTCACTGGCAGAACACATGTGGATACATTGTCTGAACTCAAACACTTTACAAACAAATAAGCAGAAAAGTATTCTCTTAAATATTCCTTCCTACCTGAAACTGACACTGCGCCATACAGGTAAACCTGGAATATTGAAAAGTAAAATAGTTAATGGCAAATCCACCAGCATTTTAATAACTGTAAACAATTGTAGCTCAAAGGGAAAACATGATGCAATAATGGGTCTAGCTGCTGCTTGGCATAGCAAGGAACATACAAACCTGTAAAATAATATTGCAGGAGGGCGACACAGCTAAAGACAGTTGAATCAGTGTCTGGATCCTTACAGCTGTTCGATACGATAAGTACAACAAACAGGGGCAGCTCTGTTGTCAAGAAACTGGGTCCATAAACAGTATTAACAGAATAATGGTTCAGGTAGATAATTAACAAAGACAAATTATCAAAGCACAACCCATACATATGCCAAAAAATCAAACCCAATAAAACAAGGTACCCACAATAATTATAAGAAAAGGCATTTAAAATAAAAAAATATTTAAAAACACAAACCATATACACAAAATGTAACTGGTGCTCACAAAGTTACACGAAACATACATCGTAGCACAGTGCAAAATACAGTGTAAACAAAAAGAAGACAATGGCAAAGGGGAAAATGAACACAAATTAAAGTCTGTAAAATAACAGAACCAGATGCAATATATGTTTCCTCCTAATTCGACAACGGAAGGCCACCGGAGGAAGCATATATATACTTTAATTTGTGTTAATGTTCCCTCTCCCATTGTCTTCTTTTTTTGTTTACACTTTATTTTGCACTATTCTATGATGTATGTTTTGTGTAACTTTGGGTAAGTGTGTAACTCTACGCATTTTTTAAATTGTAAAGACTGTTGGCACGCAAGTCTTTACAACTCAAGACAAAACCACGCATTTGAGGGTAATTAATAAAGAGGGCTTGGAAGATTTCCCCCCAAAAATATAAAATGTTCAAATAGTACCAAACCTGTAAACGACAAATGCAATAAAAAATATATTAAGAATTAATGCATCATTTTTGAACAGTAGGTGGCAGTGTTAGACTGTGACAGGATTTTTCAGCAACAGTAAGCATGGTAGGGGAATGCGTGGTGAAGTGGTTTTTATTAATGCGAGTGAATGTAAATGTGTGGTAGTGGTATGCGTTGTAAAATCTGCGATGCAAAGACGTGCGTGGTGAAGTAAGATGTGTACCTGTCATACAATCCTTGGAAATGGAAGAAGAGTATGAAGAAGAGTTTAAGAATTACGTAAATCTTCAATTCATTAATATCATGAAGTATCAACATTAGCAGTACTTTAGTTAACTTACTGTAAGAGGGGTCAGTTAATGTAATGAGAAAAATATTGAAAGCCTCCCCATGTATGGAAATGTAAATGGTTGTCGTGGCAAAAAATGGAAGTCAAAATGGAAAATGGAAGATTTGAGAATAACATGTAAAGCAAGGAGTAAACTGTGTTTGTAAGAGTAACAATCTGGAAACAGAAACTGGAGGTAGGGCACAGTGGGACACTGAGGGAGAAAAGAATGTCCATTAGGTGGTTTAAGGTTGCACAACTGCAAGTGAAACACTGCAATCTCTAGAAGTCTTTACATTTCTGGCACCTGCTTTAGCATTTTTTGGGAGTTTTCTTGGCAACCAGTTGGGTTTCAACTGAAGCACTGAAAATTATTTTCCCAAAGTTTTTTATGCTGCTACAGAGTTCGATTAAAAAAAATCATTATTCTATCCTTTTTTTTTCTAGCACAGACTAAGGGTGGTGGGGCGAGTGGAGGGAGCACAGGGGTTGGGAGGGTTAATACTAGATTTAAAAAAAAGGAACTTACCTTAAGCGGATGGCCGCCTCCTGCGTAGTGCTTCCATCTTCTTCCTGGTGACAGCAGACACTGGGATAGACTCCATGTGCAATCCCTTCATGCTCTGAGAGCAGCGCAGGAATTGGCCTAAGCGGGCTGAAAAAACGCTCCGTTCAGGACAGGGAATCTCTGCTGTTTCTCCAGCCCGACGGTTCAATACGCCGGTTGGAGAAACATAAGTGCGCATGTGTGTTTGGCTGGCCTGAGATGGCCAGTCTAACCCAAAGGCGCACTTAGAAGTGCACACAGCCCTCCTTCCCCCCACCCCTCCCATAGCTTGGCCTATCCCTCCCTACACGCGCTAGCTCAGATCCAGCAACTTACAAATAAAAAAATGATAGAGCACTGTTTTATTTTTCACCTGCTGGCTCTGAGCCAGTGGGGCGATGGTTTTCCGCCATTGCAGAGGAGCCGCCCGTGTTCTTTTCATAACAAATACCTATTGACTAAACCAGGCATTCTCATCCTTTCTGTGCATTTATTCATGAGTAGAATCTGGTGGAAATGTACTTATATATTGTAGGAAAATAGGATCTACTTCTATGGTTACCCCCACTTTTTGCCTGGTGCTAAGCTGTATTTTGACTAGTCTGACTGGGATCCTGCTAATCAGGACCCTAGTCTATCTGCTTTCTCCCTAAAGTATTGTGTTGAGTACTTAGGTACACTCCAGATTGGACACTGGGGTACCCTTATCAGTCCCTAGTATATGGTACAAAGGTACCCAGGGCAGAGGTACCCCAGAGGTCTTCCATGGGCTGAAGCATGCATTATGCCACCCACGGGAGATCATGCAAAATGGAACTACAGGCCTGCCATTGCAGCCTGTGTAAATTGGTGCGTGCACCACTTACTGAAGATATAGGTTTACTATATCTAAGGGTCACTGCACCTAAAACCTATAAGTCACCCCTGTAGCAGGACTTTGCAATCCTGAATGCAGGGTGCTTGGTTCTAAGTGAGAGGGTGCCCCTGCATGAGCAGGACACTCCTGCAGCCTATGGAGTCCATTCTCCCGGGTTGTCAGTGAAGCAGCCATATACTATATAGAGGATCACGGCATAATTACACGATGACCATCTCGGAAACTGCTGCAACTAATCCTATCATGTTTGGTATCAAACATGTTGGAATCATATCCCCATACCGTAAACGGTGTGGAACGTATGATTCCAAGCCCTGGAAGAGCCCTCAATTAGACTCTCAGTGTTCCCGGTACCCGTCTTCTAGACCCAGACAGCACAAAATGGTTGCTGCCGACACATTTCTGCCCTTCTGCTGCTGAGCCAAGCTCGAGCAGAGGAAGGTTGAAAAATAGGCATCCTGTCACAGGGAGGTGTGACCACCTCCCAGACAGGATTTAGTGTATTGGGAGTGGGTGGGTGCGCTTGCCAGTGCCAGAAAGTCCGCATGAGGGGCACACTTGGTGTCCCCGTGCTTAGTCCAGTTCAAACCAGTACTGTTGGCTCCCACTCTGACGCGAAACTGGACAAAGAACATGGGAGTAACCTCCTCCCTGTCCCTGTCCAGACCCTCGTGGGGGTTGCAATAACCGAACCCCTGGGGACCGCATCAACCTTGCAGTTGCAAAGGCTTGTTGGCTTCTTTGCAAGAAGATCTTCAGGCTTCAAGTAGCCCCAACCTCGAGCACCTCCAGTGACCAGAATCTTCAGCCACACTGCATAGTGTGCAATGTGGCCTGCATCTTTTGGTGGTCTGCCCTGACTCCCCTGCTTTTGGTGAGTCCCCAGGACCTTGCTGGTCCCGACATTGCTCCTTCTTTGATTCCTGCATGACTTGCCTTTGCGAAGGCTTGTTGGTGCTCCCGCTGGACACCGACCCCTCAGCACTCAACATCCTTTGTGGGACAGCTAGTGCACGGCTCCTGGTCCTCCTGAGCGTCGCCTGGTCCTCACAGCTGCAGAGTCATGGTCATCGTCATCAATCCTGCAGCACCCGACATCAGAGGGCATTCATCTTCCAAGTCTGCTGGTCACCCCTGTGTGCCATAGACTCTGTCCCATCTGCTTGCAGGTACCTCTCATCAAGAATTCATTCTTGGATTCCACTGGACACTTTCTCCTTCTTCGACAGCGGCTCTTTCCTGAAGTCCTCCAATGGGTTCAACGGTGGTTTACGACACCACTTCACACATATGCACCCAGCTTCCCTTGTGTAGGTAAAGTGAGTGCTAGTGTATCCACAGGTGGGGTGGCTCGCCAACCTTCTTTCTTCCGCGGGGTTTCTCCAGGGTCCACTGGGAAGAATCCTTAATCTTTATAAATCCAACCGGGACTTGCACATAGAGTTGTATGGAGCATGCGTCGTGTTTCCGCACTGCACACGCTCTCCGTGGGGTCCCTATCTACTCACCTTGGGTGGTTCTGTGGGGCCCAGCACTTCTATGTCCTTATGACACTGTCTTGACTCGAGTCGTGGTTCTAATACCACTTTGTTAGTATATATTGTTTGGTCCCCCCCTGGGGCCACTCTGTATTTCATGCTATTTACTGTGTTTCTTTGCTAAAGTATTGTGTAAATTGTGTTAAACTCCGTGTTGGAGATACTGGAACGTACTAGAGAGTATTATATAATAAATACATATGTTTTATAAATACTTGTTGTGGTTCTTTTTCCCTTAATCTATACTATAGGATTGCATTCTGGTAAGACAAACTGCTTTACACTCCTTCTAGACTAAGCCTGAAGGCTGCTCTCCACAGCTACCACTTAGAGAGCTTTCTAAGGTTGTCTAAGACCTCTTAAATCACCATAAGGGTTGTCAGGATTGGTGCAAGGTGCCCACTTACATTAGTGGATATCATATACCATGCCAGCTTCTCACATACATTTTTTTTATTTTGAGCACTGTAGCATTACGCTTATACCTGAAAGTTGTTTTCCGAATCTGTAATTTAAAGGCACATCAGTGCTTTAACAGCTGTCTTATTTCCATTGTACCCTGAAGGTTTTTTTTTAAAGACATATTTTATTGTATACACCTGAAAACATCAATACAAATGAAAGAGGCACATAAACTACAACCATCCCCAAACATTTGACATGCAGTAATAGCTAATCATAGATATTGTACCATGAAGGTTAGAGCAACAACCATTCTGTTACGGGAGGACGATGATCCATATAAGAAGGGAACAAATTAAAGAGGAGAAGCAGTTCCGTCTGAAAATGCATAGATCATGAAAGACCCACAATTACAAACGTATAATGAGATTGGCCTTTACAAATTAAGGGGGAGGAGCAGTTCACTTTGAAAATTCATAGATCATGAAAGACCCACAACTACAAACATATGATGTGACAGTCGAGGCCAAAAATATTGGCAAACCTAGAAAATGTGGGATGTTCAAGAATTTGCATGTGGAATACACAGTTGCTAGTCCAAAGCTGTGACAGCAGCAGTAATTTCACAAATCACAAATCAAGTTTATCAGAATGTAAGGCCCATGTAAGCATTTTAAAAAAAGCATACGAATAATATATTCTATAATATATAAATACAGTTACCTGCAACAGATAAAAGACCTTCTTTCCTCCATCACCAATTACAGCTTTCAATATTATTTACAAAAACAGGCCAGTGCTTCTAACTTTTCAAATCACAAAGAAAGTTAATTGCTTTTTCCAATATACTAACCGCGTTGCTTTAAAAACCAGGCAGAGGAAAAAAATCGCTAATTCTAATATTTAGGCACAGAAGCAATGTGATATAATGAGATTGCTCCCTTGATTTGATGATTACCTTTGTGATTACTAAGAATTGTGATTACATACCCAAGGATGACCGTACTGGAAGCCCCAACTGCATTTGGAGGTGACACTCAATTGTAAATAAATTGCAGGAGAAATAACTTATATTAAATTTTGGGAGGTATCTAAAGTTACAATGTTGACCAAAGGGTTAGTGTTCTTTTGTCTGCTGCACTTTTCAGGTCATCCATATCTGACTTGGCAAAAAGTACTGTCTTTCAGATGAACCTTGCAATGACACGTGACATTGGGCAAGATGGTAGCTATGTTACCTATCCAATTTGGTGATGACATCATTTAAAGCAAATACACCTAAATCCTCTCCTGAAGTGTTAAAGACAGCACCTTGAAGACGGGGAAACATGGCAGGTATATCAATATAACCCAGATGGTGACAAACAGGAGCAAAAATAAAAGCAACAAATCCAGCAGAAAGCTTAAGTCTTACGTTCCATTTTCGACAGCACCATGTCCACTGTGAACTGCAGCACGAGGAGTACAATGATGAAGACAGAGAGGAGATTGTACACTCTCATGGTACTCAGCGCCAAGAACCTGAGAGACAAAAGATGATCAGGAATGGATTGTAAATCAGTGAACTTGGTTAAAAGGTATGAACTTTACTTCTATAAATAACACAGTACCAAAACATTGAAGTAAAACAGGTATGTTACTGCCCATCATGTAAGTCTAATATAATACAGTGGGCAACATTTCATCAAGACATCTTAGTAGACTGGCATCATTGATTTTTGTGATATAAAATTTCCTTTACTGGTCAAGCAGTAGACGTGGCTGAACGATATACTAAAGTGTGTATTAAGGCAAACACAATCAGTCCAACAGTAATCTCCTATCACCTGATACAATGACCAAAATGATTTTCCACCAACCTTAGCTCTCTTAAGTGGCATTTCTCAAATAAACAAGATATTAAATGTCGCATTCAACCAGAGGAGCCTATTTACCTGGAACCTGAAGCTCTGCCTGAAAAGGGTTTGCCTCTACACAATCCTAGGTGGAAACCTCCAAGTGCACAGATGTCAGATATACATAACCAGGCCCACTTGGTGGTCACGTTTGAGAGAGGAAGCAGCTAAGGTGTAAGTACTGTGAACTGGAGACCTCTGAATTTGAGTACTGATGATAAGATAATGGTTTTTTTCCTGAAAGTCAAGCAGCTTCTATGAGTTTGTATTCTAGAAACTGGGTACTCGCTGGCAGTCTCACAATGTCTGTTGGAGAGATAATTCTTTATATACTAGATCAGTGTGAGGGGCTATTTGCACACTCACTGGTTATACTAAAAGCCTGATTTAGTGAGGCCTTCAAGTATAATCAACAGCTATTAACGGTCTGAGGCCTGATGTACAAAGATTTAGTAAGGTGCTAACCATTCGCAAAATGTTGAACAGGTGTTAATTTTGCCTTGTGTGATGTACCAACTGTCCATACATTTTGGACACTTGATACACTACACAAGGCAAAATTAACACCCTAACACACTAACTATTCGCAAAATATTTTACCTTGTGTGATGTACCAACTGTACATAAATTGTGGACACTTGGTACATCACACAAGGCAAAATAAACACACTAACCATTCGCAAAATGGTTTGCTGGTGTAATTTTGCCTTGTGTGATGTACTAATTGTCCATAAATTGTGGTTCACAAAAATTGCATAAAGTACCAAATTGCTAATAAATTCTTAAATTGTGATAGCAAATTGCATTTCAAAAATTGCGATTTCCAATTACCGTGTCCCAATCCATATACACAAGCGTTTCACAAATTAGAAACAGTTGCACTATCAATTAAGCTGGTGGTAACCACATACAAAGTAAAAAAGGTCACCCGAAATTTCGCAATAGCAAGGTGATACCTTGGAAGACTGTTATGCTGAGGGCATGTTAAGGAGTTTTATAACTATGGTATAGGAAGACTCATTATCAGGCTCACAATTCCTAGTTTATGGTGCATTGACCTTGTGTTGTATAACAGCATTGACCACAACGACACAACATCTCAGAGAGACAAACTCAAACAGCCACCAACAGACAAAATCCTACAAATCCTCATTATCACAGGCTCTTGGAGAAAGCTGGTTTGCTGAATGCTGGCCTGCTATAGTCCCTAACTGCTATATGGGAAGGACATTTAAATAGATCATTTAGAGATAAGGAGTGCATGCAAGTATTAGAGCAACCACATAAGGTATGTAGAAACACATTATAAGTATACTCAATTCAATTTCTCACATACCTCTTACCTAACGCCCCACAGATTACATATAATAGCAGGAACAGTAGACAAATTGTGCTCTAGATGCAATGAAGAGTACACTAACTAATTTCAAATGTTCTGGGACTGCCCCCAAATAATTAGCTTCTGGTGAACAGTGGTGTTTGATTTTGATCGCGAATTGGAGGAAAACGCTCTATGCACCCTAGAGGTATGCCTATTAGGCCTATATTCACACACTAAGCTTGGGCAGTTGAGTAACATTGAAGAATGGCAAACAATTCTGTTAATTCTTATCATAGTGTGTCCAATTAAGTGGGGGTGAAAAAGTGTACCATTTTCCATTTTAGCCCCCATAGCAAATTTTGCGAAAAGATAGAGCAAAAACCACTGAAGCACAAAAGAACTTTGCTCAGAAAACTTGCTGGTGTAAATTTGTTCAGAAATTTTTGAGATACTTGAACGTTTGTATATCTCTGCCCAATTAATCTCGCAAATCAATCCTGCCTGTCACATTTTGATTCTTTTACACAATGTGAAAGACTAGATTTGGGGCTGAAAGTTTTTTGGGCCATCCTTATATTCGTAAGTCCAGAAGGGAAGAGGCCCAGATGAGTAGCTTTCTGTAATGAAGTATAATGTAGTAAATGCCAGCAGACAGGAATACTTCAAGATGTGTATTTATTAGCCACAGCTGCAGCAGTCCAGAGTAACTGTCTAACATAGAATCACTTAACCAGAAACCCACACAGGGCATTCTACATTCCAATGACATAATATTATGATGTAATGGACCCAAGATGACCACAATATCTCCCTTCTTTTACACAAATGAAAGCAGAACAAACAGCAATAGAATAACATAACATCAATACATCAATTACATACATATGCAGTTAGATATATATAATAAAAACAAACATCAATCGCGAAACCTTAGAGGTCTGATAATATTTAGTCTACTACTCCTACGCTCAGGTTCAGGATGAAAAGAACACCTTGACTCAGAAACATCAATATCAAAAGAGGAAGAAGAAGAAGAAAGAACAACACGAGAATGCAAAGACGACTTGAATGAAACACAAGGATCATGGGGAGGAACATCATGAGTATGCACCTTCACCACTCTTCCCTTATTCCACCATTCATTTCTGCTTGTTCTCACTGCATTCCTGGTCACAACCTCAATTTTGATAGGAGGTTTAAATTTCGACATTCCCTTAGGAACATGATTGGGATCTTTGACACAAACCCAGTCTCCTACACGTAGTTTTGTCTTCTACAGAATTTACTCTGTGGACAATGTCATAATGCCTTTTCATTTTACCTTGAAACTCTTCAACTTGGGTCTCACAACTTTGTCCATATTTAACATGTGATCACTTTTATGCTGACACTCTCTTAACCAGGTCGGACACAATCTAGAGGCAGGTGGCCGTCCTCGCAATATTTCAAATGGTGAAATACCTGAAACAGCATTTGGGCAACATCTATGTGACCACAACATTTCTTCAACAGATTTACAAAGATCAAACTTGTTTTGAATGGCCCACTGAATGCACTCAACTAGTGTGCAATTCATTTTTTCTACCAGGCCATTGGCCTATGGGTGGTATAACGCAACACACTTGTTTTTGAAAGCATTGTTGTCAAGAAAACTCTTCATTTCTTTTGACACAAATTGGACACCATTGTCCGAGACAATTTCTTTAGGAAAGCCTTCTCTTAAAAATAAATTTTTCAAAAACTTGATAACACTAACAGTATTAGGTTCTTCTGCAAATTTTACGTCCCACCATTTGCTGTAGTAATCAACAACTACAATAGCAAATCTTAACTTCAGAGGAAGAGTAGCAAAAGGACCTATAAAATATATGGCAAGCTTGGACCAGACAGTGTTAGGTAATTCAACAGGCTGTAGAGGAACTGCTTCGGTTTTAAGAGCTTTATCACTAGTGGCACAGACAACACATCCCGAACACTGGCTAGAATGGCAGAATCCATCCCGGGCCACCAATAACTATCTCTGATTTTTCTTTTAGTTATGGTTTGGCCCAGATGTCCTTCATGACCATACATAATAATCTTATTCCTCAATGAAACAGGTGGAATGAATTTGTCTCCCCGTACCAGCATCCCCTTTTCTTCAATTGACAACTCATCTGCTACTTTGAAATAAGGTTGTACATTTTGAGGTAGTATTTTTTCTTTAGGCCAACCAATCATAACATATTTCCTAACATTTTCCAATTCCATATCTTTTAAGGATTCAGAACACCACTCATGTTCAGTAAAAGTAGTGTCATGACAAATATCAACACTTGCAATCAAACATTCTTCATCATTTTCTCTCTTTCGCTCTTATGTTTTTACCACCTGGGATGTATTCAATGGTGAAATTGTACTGTAGAAGCTTAGAACTCAATCTTGCTATTCTTGGAGTGTGATCTTTGATAGTTGTGCCACTCAAAATACTGAATAAAGGTTTGTGATCAGTCCTAAGTACAAATTTTCTTCCGCAAATAAAGCATTTAAATCTATCAACCACCCACCAACAACTCAAAAGTTTATTTTCAATGACAGAGAAACATTTTTCATTAGACCTCAAAGACCTAGAAGCAAATCCAATTGTTACTTCAATTTTTCCTCTCATTTGTGCAATGGTGGCGCCCAGACCGTCATTACCTGCGTCCACAGTAAAAATACATTCTTGTGATGGGTCGAACGGTGCAAGAACACCAGCTGAAATGATTTCTTTTTTGAAACCCTCAAACTCATCTTGCCAGTTTTTTTTCCAAGAGAATTTTTTGTCTTTCTTCAATAATTCTCTTAGTGTGACAGTTTTGTCCGAAAAATTGTGAATAAACTTTGAATAAAATTCACAGAGTCCTAGGAATGAAGCCACATTCTCTTTAGTTTTAGGTGTGGGTGCTTTAGTTATAGCATCAGCCAAACCTGGTCTAGGTTCGACCCCTTGCTCAGAGATCACATGACCTAGATACTCTATTGAATTATTTGCAAATTCACATTTACCTCGATTTGCTACAACACCAAACTATTGTAATCTTTCTAAAACAGTCCACATGCGTTTGTCATGAATAGATTGATTTTCCCCTGCTATTAAATTATCATCTTGGAAGGTTACTACTCCTTCAATTCCTTCCAACACATTCTCTAACACACGTTGGAAGACGGCTGCCGCCGATGCGAGATCGAAAGGCATCCGTTTACATTGATAAGAACCCATTGGAGAAACAAAAGCCGTAAGATATCGTGATGATTCCTCAAGCACTATCTGATGATAGGCAGATGCTAGGTCAATCTTTGAAAACAGCCTAGCACCTGCAAATGTACTGATAATGTCGTCAATCCTAGGTAATGGGTGAGAATCGACCCAAATTACCTTGTTAAGACTTCTAAAGTCCACACACACTCTCAATTGCCCATTTTTCTTCCTTGCAATAACTAATGGACTTAACCATAAAGATGACTCAATAGGTTCTATCACACCATCATCACACATTTTTTTAAGAATATCTGCTAAGTCTTGACGTACGCTAAAAGGCACATTCCTCAATTTGTGTTTTACAGGTGTAACATTGTCTTGCACTTTAATCTTATGCTTGAATCCTTTGATTTTCCCTAATTTGTCACCAAAAACAGTTGGAAATTTCTCAACCCATTTGGTACAGTTTTCACATTTCTCAAATGATTCCCTGTTTCCCTCACCATCAGTTACTAAAGAAACTTGTACATCTCTCTTTCTGTATTTATCTTGTCATATTTGCTGCACTTCAAAGACAGGGGTCAAATGTAATGTGATATCTTCTGACAAATTGTTGTGAGAAAGTGGCTCAGTATATACTGTTCCTTAATAGGTACAGGGTGTACAGAGTCCACAGTCCCCAAGGGTTTGACAGAGGCTAAAGTTAGATATAACCTTACTCTCTAAAGTGGTAGCTTGGTCGAGCAGTAAGGCAGTATCAGAGGACAGTGTAAAGCATTTGTTGTACACACTCAGTCAGCAAATGGTCTCACACACTCAATAACTGAACTCTAGGCCACTGGTTTAAATATAAAAAATATATGCTTGTTTTATTTTAGAACCAACAATTGGAATTAAAATATACTTTCTCAGAATGAGATGCTTTATATAAATACTTTTGCCATATGCAATTGACTTTTGTAAACAGTTACAAGTGGTTGCAATAGGCAACACTATTTTAAATACAATAATGCATTGAGTTCAATGGAAGTTTCATGTTATTTGCCACAGATTACTTTTAGGATCACTTTTGGAATTCCAGGACTGGATCCTAGATTCAGTCCTGGGTCAGTACTTAGAATCAAGTGATGAAAGTCGACTTAATTACTGTGATGATTTTTAAACAATATTTAGCTATTTTAAAAGTTGACAGAAAATATTTCAAAGAAAACAGTCAATGATTCCCTATGGAAGAAAATTCAGGTTGCAGGTACAGTATGTTCTCGTTACTTTTGTAATCCAGTACTGGGTGCCTAGACTCAGTACTGGGACCTTTATCCAAAACAGGTAAGTAATTACGCTTTCAGATATTATACGATTTTTGAAGAATATTTAAAGATTGCAGAAATTGACACTTAGAAGAAATTTCACAGAAAAACAGTCAATGATTTCCTATGGGAGAAAATTGGGTTACTGGTAAGTACAGTTGTAAGTATTTTTCAGAGTCAGTGCTGGGCACCAAGATCCAGCACTGGGAGCTCACCTAAGAGCAGGTGAGTATTTTCGTTTTCGTTACTCGGCTGATTTTTGGTGAATATCTTAAGATTTGAAAAGTCCACACTTAGAAGAAATTTCAGGAAAAAGCCAGTCAATGTTACCCTATGAAGAAAAAAGAGTTATCGGTTTAAAGGTAAGTGCTCGACTGGCAGAGTTGAGGTTCTGGGCATAGACTCATGGGTCCCCCAGGGTCAGGTAGGTACAGTTGGTTCACCCTCAGCGACTCTAGGGCGGCCGGGTGCAGAGAGAGTTAGGCCCAATGTTATCCTATGAGGGATAGGGGGGGCCTTGGTTGGTGGCTGCTCACTAGCAAGCCACGCGGCTGTGGGAGCTGGGCTCCTGGTAACTTACTCAGGGCAAGTGGGGAAGTAGGTAGGTGTAGAGGTTGCACTGCCAGGGCCACTCGGGCGGCTGGGTGCAGGGTGCTTCTGAGCCTTCGGGTCATTTACCTGTGTGCATGTTACATCTTTGGGTAGTTGGAGGATAGGTAGGTACCCTGGGATTGGGCACAGGGGGCCACGGGGCGCCGCGTGCAGGGGTGCCTTTTGGTGTTGGGAAATCTTACCCTCTGTTGATCGCGGTAGGGGGGGCACCTTGTTCTAAAGCTGCAGGCTTCTTCAGGAGTGTCGAGGGAGGTCCTTGGGTGCCGGACTCGGGGTCACAGTTGCCGTGAGGTCGTCCTCGTGGTCTTTGTTCACTCTGGCACTGGCCAGACTTGGCTGGTGCAGAGTGTGCTGGGTTCGCGGTTCCGGGCTGCTGCCAGGAATTAGAAGAAGGTTTTGTGTAGAGCCTCTACTCATGGGAGTCTCAGGGGCTTAGAGCCAAAAGGTAGCCAGGTCCTCCGGGGTTTGTGAGGTTGCTGGCCACAAGAGATGCCGGGTTGGAGCAGGAGCAGGTTCGAGGCTCGACAGGCCGGTAGGGCTGGGGCCAAAGCAGTTGGTATCTTCCTCTTCTTAGCAGCTGCAGGGCAGGTCTTCTTTCTTCTTGCTCTTCTTTGTATTTTTGGAATCTGGAATCTGGGGAAGGAAGGTTCAGGGTGCCCCTAAATACTAGATTTAGGGGCGTTACAGGTAGGTGAAGGGCAGGGGCCAATGGGCCCCTGTCCTGGGGTGGGTACACCCCCTATTCTGCCTCTCTCCTGTGGGAGGGGGGCAGAAGCCTAGTCCTGATTGGGCAGGGCTTCCCATCTTCAAGATGGCGAGAGCCCAGAGATGTGCTTCACCTTGCCTCCCCCACCTGAGGGGTGGGGTTGGCAGGCTTGCACATCCCCTGTCCTTATTTGGGGTTTCCGGCCAAGCTTCCCGCCAGAGTGGGGGGTTGCAGTGGCCTGGGGAAGCTCACAGAGGCGGCATGCCTTTGAAGCTTCCCCTTGCCCATCCTGGAGGAGGAGATTTAGCACCTCGCCCAGGATGTGCCTTGTTGCAGACCCAGGAGAGCAGGGGCTCTTCTGCCCAGGGGTCCAGCAACATGTCTGCTGTGTGGCAGCCTAGGCAGTCTCAGAACAGACGTGGATTGTAGGTTTAGGTTTCAGGGGGCCTCTCTAAGATGCCCTCTGTGGTGCTTGGTACATTAAATCCCACACTGGCATCAGTGTGGATTTAATGTGCTGAGCAGTTTGATACTAAACTTCTCAGTCTTCAGTGCTGCCATTATGGTACTGTGGAGTTCGTGTTTGACAAGCTCCCAGCACCATATACTCTTAGATGGCAGCACTGCACTTACAGGACCCAGGAATGGACCTGGGTACTGTAGGGGCACAGGGCTCCTGCCTCTGTGCCCACACCACTGGCATAGGGCACCCAGCTAGAGACGTGGCTGATGTATGCCAGGGCAGTGTAGGTTGTGGGCATGGCACACAGGGATGTGTGCCATGTCGACTCTCTGTTTTGTCTTGTATACAGACACTCAGCCTGCAAGAGCAGTGTGTGTGTGTCAGGGTACAGGGCCTCTAAGGGTGGCACAATGAGTGCTGCAGCCCTTAGAGGCCTTCCCTGGTCACAAGGCCCTGGGTACCTAGGGTACCATTTACCAGGGGCTGACATGTGGCCAGGGTTTGCCAATTTGGGTTTTGGCTGTTAGGCAGTTTTTGGGGAAGGAGCACAGGCCCTGGGCACCTGATTGGCAGGAGCCCAGGGCACGACAAGGAAAAGTGCATCAGCTATTAGGCAAAAAAAGGGGGGGGAGTTACTGCAACATAAATCCACTTTCTTACAATTGTTGCTTATTTTTTAACATGAGGATTGGTGTTTACAAACGGCTCTAATTTTCTACTCAGAGAAAGAAGAGTAAAGTGAATTAAGTGGCAATCTTGCTGGGGTACAGAGACCGTGAAAAGAAAGGCTTTAGGATGTAATTTATAACAAAACACAACAAAATATAAATACCTGTGAATTAACTGTACACATTCAGCAGTGATAAAAGGAAAAATGAAACACATTTGTTTTGTAATCCTGAAGTGTGATGGAAACAAAGATTTCAATAGGATTAAAACAAATCAGGACACTTTACTTGCTGATATACAAATGATAAATATTCACTGAAACCCGATTTCCACACATTATCATTTGTGTGCAATACAGTCTAATCAGTAAAACTCTATGCCTATGTAAATAAAGTGGCCCTTTAAATGGAAAATGTGCTGTAACAGGATGCATTAGTTACATTAAAAAATAACCCGCCTCATAACCATTAAAGTTAGGTGGGTCGCAAAAGTTTCTTGTTATAAACATTGGGTCATGGTTTTAAAAGGTTTGCTAAGTACTGGTATTAAGTGCTTGTGAACTGGTTAATCCGTGATACGAGCAGCATTGGTACCCTGCAGTTGTTGGCACATTCGTCATCCTAAACGGACTCCTCCTTGGTTTTGTTTTCCCTTTCCCCGTTGTGGAGCACAAAAAGCCTCGATACTATGTTATGGGGCATTCTGCAAAGCAGTGTAATGCTACACTCTGTGTCAGGCGCAGATGTAAGGGCCTCATCAATGCATTGAAGGAATCAGGAGCACCATTTCTACTGTCCTAAAAGGCACATTCAGTGTATTATGTGTCTAGAGTGTACTTCACTGTAGGCATGTTCCAATGCAGTTACAGGACAACTGATAGGTGTCATCAGCCAGGCTACGCAGGTACTATTGAGCACTTGCTTCAAACTTATGTTGTTGTACGGTTCCTACTAATTCAGTAAGACTGAGCATTAGGGCAACAAAAGTGTCAACACTATGGAGACTGAGTCCACTCATACCATCAAAATGTGTTGGCCTTATTCCTGGCTTGCTCACAGTGTGCCACCTGGACCCCTAAACCTCACAGGGTACAGGATGGTGTCTGCAACTTCAGAAGAGGAAACCCCTAATTCCCACAAAGAAATTGTGGAAACGGGAAACAGCAAATACCATGACTACTGAACAACACATTGTCTTTGCAACAAAGGCGGAACAACAATTGTGTTTGAACCATGCATTCCATTTACAATACAAGTCGTTACAATGACATGCGTTAGGTAAAGCAGCGTTGGACTTTAAAGTCCAACACTTTCCTTACTGTTGCAGGGACTGGAGTTGGAATAGTAAATTATACTATTCCAAAGTCCAGCACCCCCCTAAGGTAAGTCATTGTAATGACTTGCATTGTAAATGGAATGCGTGGTTCTGACGAATTTGTTGTTCCGCCCGCGTTGTTAAAGAACACATGGGAAAGGAAAGTGTGGTTGTGCCATACAACCTGTGGAAACAGATCTACACTTTTGTTGTTAACTCAGGCATGCCCAAAGGGAGGCACAAGAAATACACAAATTGGCATTTCAAGCATTGATTGAAGCAATTGGACGGTTGTGTAAAATACATGAGATAAAATGATTAGTAGAAGGAAATAAAGCATTGTAACCAGCATTACAAGAATGGTGAAAAAGATAAATAGTTCAACCATTAAAATCATTCCATTCATTATATGAATACATATAATTGTACTCCTACCTAGCACTACCTATCCTAGAGAGCGTAAGGTAAATGCGGTTCTACCAGACACCTTGGAGTGGTCTAACTCCCCATTTACCTGTGTGCATGTTACATCTTGAAGGCAGTCTGATGTAAAATAGGACGCAGTCCCTCTCAGGATAGTGATACGATTCATCTGGGCTAGAACTCAGGCACGGGGCGACTACGACAATACATGAAAATGCTCCTCCGCCGAACAAAGGCTTGGGGCAGTTTATATAATCAAAACTGGACCCATTCGCACTGTGAATGAGTTCAGATTTGGTTGTCATTGTTGATTCTACCAATTCAGAGCTGTCCCTGAACAAACAATAATACACAAGGGAAGTATGCGCAGTGTACTTGGCGCTTTGAAAAAAGTATGATGGTATGATAATGTGCCTATGAAGAAATGTATTTGTAAGCAAAACACTTTCTGAGTACACTATTGCATGCAAGCACGCAAGCAAAATGTGCTAAACATCGTTGTCTAAAAAGATGTCAACTTTAAACGTGAACAAGTAAAATTGGGAGCGTTTGTGCATGGTCCCTACTAACCTCATGACAATGTAATGGCTTGTGCCATATGCTTAATGTGTAAAATCCGTTCCATATGTCAGCTACAAACATCCTCCCTGTTACTGCTCTTTCGATTGAATTGGTCTGAATAACTCAGTGAAAATGGGTAGTATTTACAGGGAGTTGCTCATTATCTTATATTGAATAATAATCGATTAACTAAATGTAAGATGTAGGGCAAACATCTATCACTATATTGTTGGCCTTTACTTAAGAAAGCATTACAGATGGCGCACATCTGTGAAAAGTCCTGTATTGCTTTAGGGGGGTGAGGTCACACGGACAACATGGAGATCGGAAAACATTGCACAAAAAATATTACTGAAAAGATCGACATTTGAAAACTGGGGCATAAAAATAAAATCCATCAACACACCCGGTTATCCAGCACCACTAATACAGAGGCAAGGGGACAGACGGATAACAGAACGGTCCAACACCTCTAAGTTAATACTGAGAGGGCTCAAGGGGGCCCACGCCGGTCACAATGAGGAAGCCACAGGATACAGGGATATCTCGCCCGAATCACTCACATCAAGGTTCCTGCCATGAAGGCTCAAGATGGCCCACGAGGGTAGTCACCAACCAAGTAAGAAACAACTGACAGATCAGCAGGTACAATTTGTCAGAAGGTTAAATAAACTTACTACGGATATGCTCATGGAATATTAATGGGCTAAACAGCAAGCTGTCAGACCATGCCTTCATGAACTATCAAAAGTCATTCCACATCATTGCATTTCAGGAGACATGGATGACAGATCCACTGCATCTACAAGGATATCTACGTTTATATGCACCGGCCCTCAAAAGGGCAAGATGTGGTCACCTGCAGGGAGGCCTGGTGATCTACCTAAATAACATCTGTGCAACCTCAGTCCATACAGTTAGCTCAGCAACACCAGAATCCATCGCTATAAAAATCTCCACCACAATGGGCCATCAGGGAATGGGCACAAGGACATAGTAATAATAAACACGTACATACATCCTAACAGGAAATCTAACAATGCAAAACAACTGGACAACTTCGTAGAGTCATGCATGAGTGAGGTCAACACACCAGATATGATATTGACAAGAGACTGTAATTTACATCTACTTGACCCATCGAAAGCGGAGGAAGTTTCTATACATAACCAGTTATGGAATATCTCGCCTCAGGGCACCAATTCCTCAGTAGCACCCTCAAAAATCAGCCAGCGTCTTATAGAGGATCTTGAACATCTCACGCTCAGAGCAGCGAATGGCAGAAGTATAGGTGATATGCCCCCTGCATTCACCTATCACTCATCAACCAAACACTCAACACTGGACTATACCTTTGTGTCTCTAACCCTCTTTAATGAAATGTTCTCATTTAGTATGGGCAACAAAGCTGATAGTGATCACCGGCCCCAGGAGCTTATACTTCGCACAAATATGCCAAGACTAATGAAATGGAAGGGCCAACCAGGCATAACTACCACAATCAACTATAGGAAAATAAAATGTATGCAAGCGACGCAAGATAACTTCCAGCAAGTCGCTAAACTTCTATTTGAATCACGGGAAGGGGACAATGAAATAGAGAGATGGACAAATTATACAAATGCCTTGGCAACATCTTCGCCCCAATTAAATCTAAATCACAGCAGGGTTATAGAGGCCACACTAACTTCACCATGCCGCAAAAGAGCAAGATAAAATCAATCAAAAATAGTATTAATTACTTGCGGCAGATGCGTCGGTCTCCAACCAACATCTCAAAACTAGCTGTATTGCGACAGCAGAAAACACAGCTGAAGCAAGTAATTTGGAAAGCCAGGCATGACAATGAGGATATTCTATGGGCAAAACTACATGCGTATTCCAAGATGAAAAACAGTGCGAGATTCTGGGAAACAATAAAAAGATTCACTCTCCCAATGCACGAGGGTCTGTCTTCAAATATATCCGAGGAAGATTGGGCCATTTACCTTGGAAATCACCTTCATCAAGAAAAAACCTTATTGCACACAGAAACTAGCATGGATTCAACACAGAGGCCTATCAAATTGAAACATCAACCCAACGAGGGAAATGCAATATCAGAGGAATGGTATGAAGGAGAATCACCGGGAGTCACACCCTTAAATGATTACATGAAATCAATCAACATCGCAATCAAATATCAAAGCGAAAGTAATCACGCATATGCACTGTAGCTCTAGGCTGGCCTGATAGCACTTTTTGGAGCCCTCTCAAAAAGTCACGACAGACCAGCGCATGCGCTGGGTCAGGCGAGACCTATAAAAGAAAACTAGCAAAAGTAGATAGGTTCCTATGTGTGAAAGATTGGAAAGCACCAGAGAGGGACGAAATTGTACTAGATAAGATTACTGAGTTAAAAAACAAAAGCAGGAACATAAATTGATTTTTGTCACAAAATGTTCCATATAGTGTGGAAGACTTAAAAATGTAGGCAGTAAGCATTGAAACTCAGAGAAACAGATAGGAGTTGCGACATCTTCACGCTAGGAGGGTGGTAAAAAATATTTGAGATATGCGTACAAGGGTGGTGGAAAGAAGGGGAGGGGCAGGGGCGCAATAGGGATCCATCCCACAGAGTGTCGCTTTAGCCCCATGTGGAGATGACTATAACGTTGAGACAAGACATTTTTCCTGTTCTGAGGTTGGGATCTATTGGCATGCCCAGGGTTCAAGTTCCAGGCGGGCACACAATGGGGCCCTGGCCCATTCCAGGATCTCCCCTATCAGAGTTCTGCAAGCTGCAGCCAAGGTCGCAGCAGGTCTGGTTCCCACGACTTCATCCGTGGAGCATTGAAAGCATGTGAGGTAAGCCTCCCAGCTTTGTGTGTGTTCGTGGTTTCCCAGGCCTTTGCAATTTTCTCTAGGTATGCTCCTATTTCTAACTGTGCTCAGTACTTCACTAAGCCTGTCCACTGTTGGATGCTGGACCCCTTCATGATTTCCAGTTGATGGCTATGTCCCTTTAGGCCAGGATGAAAGCCAAGTCAGGTAACCAGTTTCCTGTCCTTCCCTTTTTGGGGTGGGGGAATTGGCTTGTAGAGAATAGTAAATTGGTGCGACCTGTGGTTTCTTCGTAATGAGATGTTACTGGTCCAGCGGAAGGCCAGGGATGAATATTCCACAAACAAATATTCAATGGGGCCCATACACATTTACCCAAATGTTCATCCACACTCATAAGTTTTATCTAAGTTTTCAGTCGTAAATTGAACTCTCATTAATACAAATTCACAGTGCAAACTCCATCATTCTTCACATGGGAGAGAAAATTTCATTGGGCAAATACAACCAATGACACAAACTCATTCAACAAATCATGTCCTAAGAGTGGATAGATGAAGAGACAGAAGGTTCAAAACAAAATTACATTTGAAACAAAATATGCAAATTTTGAGACAGACTAATATTTACCTATTAGAAGCACTGAAAACCAACCCTCTGGCCAAAGGACTGGTGGAGGTCCCCTGAGTTAGAATCAGGGGACAAAGGCTATAGGACAGGATCAGGACAGGACTGATACTTACTAGACTTCTCTACAAACCCGACGCACCATGGCGCATCCCTCTCTTACACTCTCTCCCTCCTTGATGTTCTTCCAGAGTCTTCTAATCTAATCAGGCTGTCATTTGGATCTGAATCTTCCCAGACTGCTCTTTCCTCTCTCTCGACCCAGCAGTAGCAAGCTTAACTTTGTCTTCTCTTGGCTTGGCAATCGCATCTCCCATCAGCAGCAGCTCTCGCCTCTCTCTCTTCACTCACTTCTAGTTATAGTCTTTATTTCTACATGTCCCACCCTCGATAGTTGCAAATATTAGTAAAATATGAAATATGATTGGACAGGGCAAGGGGAGTTTTCATCACACTATGCTGACATATTCATTTTTATTAAGGTACCATTGTCTCGCAAACCCTTCACCTTTAGCTCATTCATAATTCTCTTTCACATACATATATTGTTGCCATTTTAATAACACTTTCAAAAAAACAGGCTCCATAGACGAGGGATACACGTCTTCACTTTCCCACATTTTCTGTCCTTGGTATCTGGCAGCTGTTCAGTTTTCCAGTCATCGGGTCACATTACGAATCCACTGATCTTGCGCGACTCATTGTCATCCAGCGCCATTTTCTCCTTTTGTCATAGGCGTAACAGGCCCAAATGCTTACTATTAAAAAAAGAATCATAACCAGATCTTATTCTCTTAAACATATAATTCTCACTATTCACCACCCACTTCTACTCTACCACATGTTATTATTATTTTTCCTGGGCAAAGCATTAACAACAGCTGCTTTCTTTTAAATTCAAGCAAGCAGATGCCGGGCATGCGGCTTCTCAAGATCACATGTTAGTCCTCCTTGCGCATGCGTGAGGTTTTTCCCTCTCAAAGCGGGTTAGTCACATTATCTTTACGTAATTCTGGTTTGCACATGTGCAAAGCGTTTTTACAAATTAAAGCGTGTTTTAGTCGCGTTGCACTTTATTCCACATCAATTAAGCATGCGTAAAGCTTTCTCCCCATGTGTCGGTGTTTGGTGTATATTAGTTTCGTCTCATCTACAGTTTTAACGGTTAGTAAAAGTTAATGAAGGATTGCTCCAAGCAAGTTTAGTTTTCTTCAGACCTTGCTCCATCAATCCCCCCTCTGATGGCATTTTTGAGCCATCAGAAAATACCCATCATTACCAAGTGCCAACTTTATTTATCTAATTTCAGAATCTGCTTCCCTTTCTACAAGTTCTTCATTTTTCTCTTTTATGTCTAATTCTTTCATCTTATCATATAGACTTCCTTTGATTACTTCTAATTCTATCTCTTCCCTTTTTCTTTTTCTTTTTCTTTCCATTCTTTTATTCTTTATTTCAGTCATCACTCTGGTTCTGGTTTTACCCTTGCAACACTTATGTGTCATCATTATCATCAGGGTTACTATTGCTACTGAAATTATGGGTATTGATGTTTTTCCTAATAGTCTACTCCCAAAAGTAGGAAACCAACTACCTATAGTGGAAATACTTTTACTTAGTCTTTTCCAAACACCGTCACCCTCCAGTTGGGTCAAATCTTCCCGAATTTTTTTAATATTCTTAATATATCCCTCAATACCTTTCAACATGCCAGAATCTGTTGATAGATGATCAACTACCGTTGACAATTTACGTATTTTATGTGAGTTTAGTACGACTCCAACTGACGGTATCAGTGCACCAAATATGTCACCTACTATTTCTGAAAAACTTGATCTATTACTTCGTTTTAGTCCTTGACTTACTTCATTGATTCCATTGTTCTTATCTATGTGATAAACATTTGGAAATACTGTCCCAAAGTAACAACTACCATACCATCGTGCAGGCAACCTATAATAGGCATTTTACCACACATGTAATAAATACCTGGGAAAACAGGATCAGTTCCACCTTTTAGTCCCCATCCCCCCATTATTAAGAAGGTATATTCACATTCACTGGAACCAATGAAGATATTGTTATAATCTGTTTTTAGTCTATGCAGACAGAATTTCCCCATTCTTGACAAGTCCAGGGACATTGCAGCATGAGTCTCTCCTTTCTTATAGTCACCCTCCTGATTAGCCCATGGCGGTGCATGTGACTTTTGTTCAACAGCCTTCCTTTGGAAAACCTGCCTTCTCTCCTCTACTAAATTTAGAAAATCTTTCTCTTCATCATGTAAAATGCATGGTAAATAGTTATTTTGAGCATATGTTATGTCTATTGTTTTTGTTGTTAAGAAGAACTCACCCATGAACTCTGCATCCTTACTACTAAGCACTGGGTTTATGTTTCTTTGAATAGGGATTTCAGAAAAGACCAAATCCATATTCGAATAGTAATACTGCAGCTTGCCTGTTACATATAACAGACTGGACACAACACCACATGACACACCATATGTTAAAGGAAGATAGTGATATGTCACCCCATCTGAGACAGACGAACGTGATTTCATACAAACATAACAATAACTCACATCCATTGTATTAACATATTCATAAAGGAGTTTAGTAAATACATTTAATAACGAATCACTATTTGATTTGTCATGATGATACATGCTTTCATCCATTTGCTCCAAATTAGCAGTAGTAGTTCCTTTAGTAACTGCATTCACTCGTTCACTAATATTTGTGGTATTTTGGTTATTAGTTACCATTAAAACAGGTATCACAAGAGTTAACAAAAACCACATCAACATTAGTATTTAGATACTACACAAACAATATTTAACACATCTTCGTTTTAGACTAGAATTCAGACGCTCAGTCACTTCCGTTTCTGCCATTTTTAATACTAAAAATTAATGAATATCTAAAATGATTTCTTCTAAAAATTCTCTAGGAAAAAATAGAATCTAAATTTTATTCTTAAAAAAATCTTTGTGTGATCCCACACTTCAAAGCTTTTCGTCTTTGCCCCCTTTTTCTTTATCTTCTTTTCTTCTCTGGTTTCTTTTCTTCTCTACTTTAATTTTGTTTGACAATTCCCACCCTTTGTTTCAAATTCTTTTCTTTTTAAGGTGGTCTCAATTTTCATTCATCAGTTCTTTGAATAGTGACACTTTCTTGTTCTTCATTCAGATCAAGATTCTCAAAGTCCTTGAGTATGATGTATGTCCATCCAGGAGCTTTATATTTTCTGCTCGGCACTCTCACTCTTCTCGATTTCTGTATTGTTTTTCTTCTTTATTGTTCTTGTTCAACTTGACTTGACACCTCATGTACTTGTTCTTTTCCGGTTTTCCTTCTTAGAAAGTATCTCAGTCTTTTCACTCCACTTGGCCAGTGATCACCATTTCTGACCCTCTTAGATTGTACTGCCTTTTTACCTTCCTCGTCTATTTCAAGTGTTGTTTTATTTTCTCTTACCTTTAACTGAACTTGTTCAGGGCTTTCTGATCTTTCTCTTTCTGTTGACTAAATTTGTTCTGGACCTTTAAGTCTTTCTTCTTCTTCTTCTGACTGCGCTTGATCTGGATTTTCTGTAGTAAGTTCTTCTATTCTTCGCTCAATTTGTTCTCAAAGCTAGTCCTTTGTAATATTCCAACACTAGATCATCAGTTATGTTCATCAGTTTGTTTACAGGTACAAATGCTTGTCTCATTGCTCTTCCCATGAGAATCTCGTGTGGACTCAATCCCGTCCTTCTGTCAGGAATGCTTCTAAGACTCATCAATACACAAGAGGCAAAGCATCAGGCCATTTCAGTGTTGTGGGTGCACACACCTTCCCTAGCCTAGATTTTATTGTGCCATTAAGCTGTTTAACCACTCCAGAAGCTTCTGGTCGATAGGCACAATGTAGTTTCTGCTCAACTTAGAAAGCTGTACAAATTAATCAAATTATTTCATTGGTAAAATGAGGTCCTCTATCTGATTCCAAAGTGACTGGAAATCCAAACCTAGGTATGAGTTCTCTCAACAGTAGCTTGGCAACTGTGAGACTGTCATTCCTTCTCGTTGGATAGGCTTCTACCCATCGAGAAAACAGACACACAATGACAAGGACGTACTTTAAACCATTGCACGGTGACAACTCTATGAAGTCAAGCTGCAGTCTTGTCAATGGTCAATCTGCCTTTCCAATTTTTCCCCAACGGACAACTGTTTTTCTACCTGGATTTTGCTGTTGACATATCAAGAATCTTTGGCAGAGACTCTGTGCAATTATCCTAAATTTGGGATTATACCATCTCTGCCTTAAGTGTCTAATCATGGCATTCCTCCAAATGTGTGTAGCTCCATGATATACCCTCACCATTTGTGATAACAAACTATCTGGCATTATTGGTCTACCATCTGGACACACCCATACTTTATCATCTGCTCTCCTTGTGCAACCTCATTTAATCCAGAGTTCCTTTTCTCTTCCATCTGCCTCATCCTGCAACTGCCTAACTTCATCCCATGTTTCAAAGGCAGAAAAGAACATTAGATGGCAATTGGTAACTTCTTTTTCCAACCCTCTGTTCAAAGACATTGTATTTCGAGCACAAAATTGTGCAACTTGGTCAGCATATCTGTTTCCCTGTGTCACATAATCATTTCCTGACTTATGTGCGGCACATTTGACAACTGCAATTTATTTTGGCAATTGTAATGCTTCTAGTAGTTCTTTGACATTTTTACTATTCCTGATAGGAGAACCTGAATAAGTCAGAAATCCCCATTGCATCCATAATTGGCCAAAGTCGTGCACAACCCCAAAACCATAGTGACTATCCGTAAATATGGTTACTCTAAATTTTTTCCCACTTTTGCATGCTTTTGTCAAAGCGATCAATTCAGCTATTTGGGCAGACTTGACTCCTCTTAGTCAGGATGCTTCCAGGATAGCGGACATGGTACATACAGCATGGACAGAACTTAATTCTCCATTTTCTTTCCTCAAACATGACCCGTCAACAAACATTACAGAGTGGATTCTTCTAAAGGGACGTCAAGAATGTCAGGCCTGGGCTTTGTAAACATTTCTGTCACATCTAAACAATCGTGACCAACCTCCTGTTTTACTTCCTCACAGTATGAATCAGGCAGCAAGGTTGCTGAATTTACTTTGGTGCATCTTATCACACTTACGTTTTCAGCATCCAGAATCACTCTTTCATACTTAGTCAGTTGACTAGGGGTCAAGTGCTGAGTACGAGTCCTTGTTAAAAGGATCTCGACTGAATGTGGCACATATACTTTTATGGGATGTCCCATCACAATCGAATCACTCTGTTCCAGACTCACACAAGTAGCAGCTACTGCTTTTAAGCAGCCAGGCAATGCCGCAGCCACTGAATCCAGAGTGGCAGAAAAATATGCCACTGGATGTCGTGACAATCCATGTCTCTGGATTAACACTGAAAGTGCACATCCTTCCCTTTCACAACAGAACAAAGCAAATTCTTTCGTATAGTCTGGCATTCCCAATGCTGGTGCTTGACACAAACAATCTCTCAGTTTTATAAATGCTTCCTCACTTTGCTCATCCAATTCAATCGGATCTGTCACATCCTTTCGTGTCAATCTTAGTAAAGGCTTTGCAAGCAGTGAGAAACCACTGATCCACTGACGACAATATCCAATCACTCCCAAAAACATTTGCTCTTCTTTCTTAGTTTTAGGTAGGCTCATTTGTCAAATCACTTTTATTCTTTCTGGCGTCACTTTTCTGACTCCTCTTTTTATCTTGTGTCCCAAATATTGAACTTCTTGTAGACAAAACTGTAATTTTTCTGTGGACACCTTGTGTCCTCCTTCTGCCAAATGGTTCAGTAAATCTCATGTTTTTGATGCCACCAATAGGTCATCAGTATACTGAACCAAAACCAAATTCCCTGTCATAACCAATGTCTCCAAAACTTTTTCAGAATCTGATTGAAAATCGAGGGGCTCTCTGTGTACCCTTGAGGAACTCGGCACCATGCCAAAACACGGTCTCCATACCGGAATGCAAAAAGATATTGGCTATTCAGATGTAAAGGAATCGAAAAGAATGCTTGGCACAAATCAATTACTGTGTACCATTGTGCATCCCAAGGTAGCTGATAAAGGATCACTACTGGATTTGGTACTACTGGACAACAGGGTACTACTATCTTATTAATCTTCCTCAAATCTTGCACTATTCTCTACTTGCCACTAGGCTTTTTAAGCCCCATGATTGGCGAATTACAAGGACTGCTCATTATTTCTTTTAAAATACCTTGTTCAATCATTTGATCAATTACTGGAGCAACTCCTGCTTTTACTTCAGGACTCATTTTGTATTGGGGTGTGTTAGGATAAGTCATACCCTCTTTCTTTTTTTTTTTCCTTTTTTTTTAATTCCGCTTGACATAAAAAGAAAAAAAAATACACATAGCTTGAGCAATCATGGCAATCAAAACAGAGTATGAATTTGCTAACCCAAATGGGCTCAACAACGATAACAGAAAACAAACAGGTTTACTTATTATACCAAGCCAAAAAAGGCGCCAAATCCTTAAACCCCTCTCATGTCTCCTTTTCCCACTTTTTAAAAACACAGCTGATTCCAAATTATGAAGGGCGAGAATTCTTGCTCTCCAATTAAAACAAATTGGAGGTGAGGGGTTAATCCATTCGGAAGTTATACACAAACGGATTAGAGACATTGCAATACAGAGAAGAGCAGATTCAAAAAATGGTCTATCTAGACATGGGTCCGTCACGCACCCCGTAATTACTAATTCAGAAGAAAGTACTACCTGAATGTTAAGTGATTTGTTAATAAACAGTTGGACATCATGAAGAAATGTATGTAATTTAACACATGAAAAAACATATGTACATCATTGGCTGCCGCCAAACAGCATCTAGGACAACCCTGAACACCACTCCCTCCCCATTTTGAGATTTTGGCTGGAGTAAAATATAAGTCGAACAGAGCCATATAACTTTGGGAACGTAGGCTCCCAGAAATCAGTACAGAGTTAGACAGATCCAATGTATGAATAATATCTATACCTGACTTACCAAATTTACCTTCTAATTTTGCCTTCTGAGAGGAAAGATCGTCAGGAAGGCCTTTTAATAAGCTTTGATAGAGAGCACTTAAGCGGGCCTTCCTTAGAATTAGTTCCATTCGAATATTCTTAATTAGTGCGTTAGGGGTGTTTATAGCAAGGCGATCTATATAACTGCGTAACTGCAAGTACTTAGAGAAATCACATGAAGCCAAAGCGTACTTATCTTTTAAAAATGCAAAGGAGGCCATCTTACCCTCATAAAGTAAATCCCCCAACGTAAGAATACCATGAGATCCCCACCTAATTGTAACTGAGTCTTGAAAAATTGAAGGTAAGAGTCTAGCAGCGGCCAAAGGAGTGTAAAAATGTATTTTAGGTATAGACCATTTCCGACATACCTTCCTCCAAACAGAGTGCATAGCTGCAATAACCTTAAATGTAGTTTTCTTATAGTAGCTTGGTTCAAGAATCTTAAGAAGTGACCCCTTGGCCTCTTGTCCTAAACTAATCTCGAAAATAGAAGGACTACATGATACAGGAAGTGAACCGCGTGAACCGAAAAGTGGGGGAGCCAAATGCTGAAGTAAGGCAGCCCAATTATATAACAAAAGACTAGGGACTGACCATCCACCTCTATCCAATGGAAGAACCATCCATTTAGCAGCTCTGCGGGGCATACGGTAACTCCACATAAACCTATTGCAGCATCTTTCTGCGCTGCTAAGACTAGACTGGGAGAAATCAAGAGGGATCGTCCTAAAGATGTACAGAAATTTTGGCAAAATCAGCATCTTTAATAAATTCCTTCTGCCAAATAAAGAAAGATGTAAATTGTCTAACCTTCGTAACGTAGAATTGGCGGCATCTATAATAGGTAGAATGTTCATATCGGGTATTTGTTCTACTGTTGCCGAGATTTTGACCCCCAAATACGTTGCAGTTTGTACAACCGGTATGTCCATTGATGTCATAGTTGATGATTGAATAATCTGGCTTTTCTGCACATTAAGTTTATACCCTGAAAGTCGCCCAAAAGAATGCGCAAGGGTCTTAATGGCCGAGTACGAAGAAGCCACATTGCTAGTTATAACTATGATATCGTCGGCATATGCTAGCGCCTTAAAATCAACCGCATTGGTCTTGACAGGCAAAATCTTACTAGAAAGCTCTAATTTATTTAAAAAGAGATCAATATAAAGAGCAAATAACAGGGGCGAACAGGGACAACCCTGTCTTGTGCCCCTGTTTATCGCAAAGGGCCTTGAGAATGTCCCTGAGATTGACAAAAATGCTTGAGGGGCGATATAAAGTGATTGAAGGGCGTGAACAAAATTAGAAGAAAACCCCTTCCACAGAAGAACCCTCCACAAGAAATCCCAGGCAACCCTGTCGAACGCCTTTTCGGCGTCCAACAGGATTGCTCCGAGAGGAGAATAAGTAACTTGCGCCCAATCCAGAAGAGCAATAACGCGACGGACATGATCCGCCGTGTCCCTTCCGGGAATAAATCCATGTTGCCGGATAGAGACTAAAGGGGATATAACCAAAGCTAATCTAGCCACCAGGATCTTTGAATAGATTTTACTGTCCGTATTTATTAACGAAATCGGTCGGAATGAGGCGGGATCCAGCTCGGGTTTATCCTTTTTTTTAAATAAAATAATCGATGTGTAACGCCAAGAGTCTGGAATAGTTCCGAGCTGGGCATCTCTAAGGATCGTTAAAAGGTCCTCCTGAATTTCTGACCGAAATTTACTATAGAATTCCAATGGGATAAGGTCGGGACCCGCTGCCTTCCCGCTAGCCAATGAATTCAATGCTAATTCCACTTCATCCCACTGGATTGGGGCGACAAGAACCGTATTTTGGTGATCCGAGATTTTAGCTGTTTTGAGTCCCTCAATAAAAACAGCAAATTTGCGGTCTATTGTATAGGAGGTGACTTCCTCGGTGTATAAGGAACGATAAAATTCAGAAAAAACTGACAAGACCCCTTCAGAGATCTCATGAATAACCCCCAGAGGATCCTGAATCCTAGTAATACGATTAGCTAAACCACGCTGCTGAAGCCGCTTGGCAAGGACCCGCCCAGATTTCTCACGAAACTCGAACATTTTCGAGCGATACTGCAAATATTTAGCCGCGAGATCCTGTCCAAAGAACTCCTGCACTGAGGCTTTGATTCATGCTACCCGAGTCTGAATTAAAGTTATGTCCCCACCCTCCCCAATCGTACTCGTAAGTAAGATTTCAGCTCTACGTAGTTCATCGATCCGATCCTTAATTTGATCCTGTATTTGTTTTTGCCGAAAAAAAGAGAAACGTTTGGTCTCCCCACGGATAGCAGCCTTGAATGAGTCCCAAACTATGTTATTGGGAGCCGAGCCTCTATTAATATTCAAGAATTCAATTACCCAAGGCCTCATATGGTCAAGATAGTTTTTATCTAACAACAATTTTCGCTCAAAAGTCCAAGGTCTTGGGGTTCTCAGACCAGCTGATATAGTGCATTTGATAACCAAAAGATTGTGGTCTGACAATATTCTAGGGAAAATTGCAATTGACACAAAAAGTGCCAACTGATCCGACACAAAAAAAATAATCCAGTCGGACCATTATTTTATGGGGGGCAGAGACATAAGTAGAGCCGTCTTTATCTTTGCAATAATGGAACCATAAGTCAGTCATGAAATGTTCTTGGACAAGAGCTTGCAGAGCTCCATATACTCTTGGTTTTTAACCAAAATAGGTCTGCCCTCCAAATATATTAAAGTTAGCTGACAAATTAATATTAAAGTCCCCGCAAAGACAAATAGGCTGAGGCCATAAGGCCAATTCAATATTTAGAAAGTCTAGTAGTTCAGGATCGTCCAAATTTGAGTTATACACAGTACAGACTGTCAGGGTTGAGCAATGCCCACCGACCCCCTGCATCTTGACTACATCTTAAACATGATCCTGTCCCACGTTTCATTAAAATAGCCACCCCCCTTATCATGGAAGTCTGTCGAGAACATACTATCAGGTCGAACCCAGGAATTTTAAGACAGTCTCTATTGTTCCAAGGGACATGGGTTTCCTGCAAGCAAAGTACCTCTAAATGAAAAGCATGAATGACCTGTGCAAATAAAGCTCGCTTCTTCCCGTTGTTGAGACCACAAACATTCCATGAGGCGATAGAAATTTTATCCGTTATCATGAGGAAATCTAAGGAAAAACATCGCAAATTGAATTCGCTGATTTAAGCCAAGATTGTCATGAATAAAAGAGTAAATGTCAAGCTTATTTTTTACATGCGCCCTAAACCCACCCTCCCAACCCCCCCACACCCCTGCTGGCCCCTCCCACCCCCATGCCCAAACCTCCCCCCAAACAGGACAGGGATCGCAATCCCGGTGATGGAGAAGCCGGTATAAGCAAGGACCCCCCCCCCCAGGAGTTACTGCCAAAAAAACACCAAAGAAGCTAGAAAAAAACAAAATGAAGTGACATTGTAAGATTCGAAATATCAGCCTTTACAGTGTACACTCATTATAGCGTATCCAAATATGCTTTAGCCTGTATTTCAGAATCGAAAAATCTGGTCTGGCCTTGAAAAATAATTTTAAGTTTAGAAGGGGATAACAAAAAAACTTGTGCCCCCTTAGACTGAAAAGGGGCAATCAACTGACGGAGCTGCCACCTCCGCTCCACTGTGGCTGGACAAAAGTCCGGCCTAACAAAAAACTGACAACCCTTCCCGGACCTTTGCCTATCAGGCCGGGCCAGTTTGAAAAGCCTTTCTCCTGCCAAGAAACTATGCAGACATATTAAGATAGCACGCGGTCTGTTATCAGACTGCCCAGGACGCTGCTTTACTTTAAAGGGAAAGCGATGGGCACGCTGGATCTCCAGCCGCCAGTCCCACTCCTTCACCTCTGGAAACGCTTCCGTAAATAAATCAATAACAAACTGGCGGATGTCTTGACCCTCCATGCCCTCGGGAACCCCCAAAATTCTTAAGTTATTTCTCCGTGCCCGATTTTCCATATCAATCAGTTTCCCTTGAATGTCAACCCTCTGTGACTGAATTGAATCAATGGCGGCTTTGTGAGTTACTAAATCGTCTTCAAGAGTAGAGATCCGAGATTCAGCTTCCGTAACCCTGGAAGCAATGTCCGTGCAAGTCTTAATTACTCTACGCAAGGAGTTTTGGACCCTGCGACACGCCCCTTGCACACGGGCACTCTCCTGTCGCGTCTCCTCACGATGGGCCATTATTATTTGATAGATTGTAACTAATGAAATTTCCCCAGGAGGGGGACCAGATTTAGGTTCCAGAGGGTGAAGCACTGGATCTTGGGGGGTACCTTGGGAGGCTGACTGTGCGGAAAAGGAATAGTCCCATGCCAATGAACCAGTGTCTAACCCAAGATCTATAAGAGCCTTACGAACTGTGGAAGGACCACTAAGAGCACCTATGGAATTCAAAACATTGTTGGTTCGCCAGTCGCCAGTATCACTGCCCTCATCCTCTGTCCAATCCTTGTCTAATCCAACGTCTTCACCTGAGGAGCCAGTATGCTCAGAAAGTGAAAAGAAATTATCGGCATCTGTATCACCATCAACAACTGGAGGAGGGATAGAGGGTTGCGCCAAAACTGTGTGGAAAACATGGGGGTCAACCATTTGTGAACTGGGCACTAGAGCTGAAGGAACTACATCTCCCAGCATCCCCTGCGATTGTAATTCCTGACCTAAACCCTGAATGGCCTCTAGACAGGGAGCTGACGCTGCCAAAGTGCCAACCGATAAATCCACTCCACCAAGGAGAGTCGTAGGTAAAGATGAACCCTCTACAGCGCTCCCAGACAACACAGCTGGAGAGGGAGAAACAACATCCACAGCCAGAACGCCAACTGCAAGAGGAGCAGAAAGAGAAACGGGAAATCCCTCAGCAGCAGGACTCAGAATCCGCCCGCTGACTGAGCTCCCCCGCGGCTTGAACATCGCCGGAACCGGGGCTGGAGGCTTAGAGGCTCTATTTGTCGAGATGGTGGCTGCCTGAGTCCCTCCAACAGCAGGAACCGATACCGAAGGTGAACGACAAGCCGGAGCCGCCGTCTGTGCTCCCGCTGTGGACCTCGCAGCGCCCCGGGCTGGGCACAGCGTGTGACCCTTTGGTGGCATCCCGGCTGATAGCCCAAGCCGGTTTGACTGGAACCCCCGCACTGGAAAATTTGCGGGTGGGCTTGTAGCGAAAATGCGGCAGACCAGGGTCCGGAATTGAAGATTGCGGCGTAAACACCAGAGCCGCCACAGCAACATTCGTCAGGTAAGGACCGCAGTGCATAGATAGGCAGCTCCTACTGGGGGGGAAAGGACGCTAGCACCGGCTTACTCGGCCATGGAAGTGGCCGCAATCTTGCCCCGCACCAGTCATACCCTCTTTCACCATGATTTTAATTGGGTCTACATTTGCCATCATACCAATTTCTTTTCCTGAAAAATCCCACACATCTGATCTCAGTGGTTTTCAGCTCATCAGGCAAACTGTTTTCAGTAAGAAGTGAAAACATCTCATCCACTTCTGTCCCTTGTTTTGCTAGCATCATTTTAAAAGCAACATCTTCATCAGGTGTTTGGAAAGCAATACCATCAGGCGTACAGTGGATAGTGCAATTCATCTTGCACAAATCTCTTCCTAACAGATTTACCGGACTCATATCACATACCAGAAACTTAAGCATGTCTCTGAAATTTCCAATATTCACTTCTATTGGTGTTGTGACTGGGGGCTTTATATGCTTATTCGAGACTCCTACAACTTGGATAGTTTCTCCAGAGAGGGGTAGGTTTGGAATTTCAGCTGCTCTCACAGTAGAAAGGGTTGCACCAGTATCCACTAGGAAAGTGATGTTGTTACCTTCCACTTTTCCATCAACAAATGGACCTGACTGATCTACCACCAAGGATGCGCCAAGCATGCACTCTTCCTCCCCCCTCGGGCACCGTCATTGAGACGTGTCTGAATCACTCTCATTACTCTGCATCCAATATTGTTGAACCGTTAGTGTATTTTTACCACTCTCTCCGTGAAATCCGGTGTTCACACTGTATCTCTGCACCTGAGCATTCACATGGTTTGGCATAGGGGCTTGTGGCACCTGTAATTGAGGAGTAACTACATGTTGCTGTTGGTTCACAACCACCTCATTCTGCATCTGTGGATTTAAAATTTGATTTACCCCATTATTCTGTTGAACAGATCTACACTCATTCTTCCAATGTCCATGCTTTCCACACGCATGACAAGGATATTTCTTTCTCGCTTCTTTTCCACTCATTCGTCCTTTTCCTTTATTTCCATTTGATACTTGACTATTCTGATTCTGACCATTCAACTGGTTATCATTTTGAGAACCAGGATTTCCTCTTGGTGCTCTGCCAACTTCACTTGTGCCCACATCATTTTCTCTTTCAGCTTTCTGTGTTTTGCATCAATATCATCACTACAATACTTTGCATACTTTAAGATATCATCTATGGGCTTGCTCTGCCAGCAAAGCATATGTTGCTGAATCATCTGACTAATTTTGGGTCTTAATCCATACACAAATCTATACAAGAAATGTCCCATATCCTTTTCACCAATATTTTTAAATCCACTATACTGTTTAAATGCCTGCAACAACCTCTCATAATACGCATGCACTGACTCCTTTGGTTCTTGAGTTGTTCTATTTTAACCAATCTGTTTCTTTTGGAGCAATTTTGCCTTTCAAGAAAGTAATCACCTGTTGATACTTTTTTAATCACATCCTCTGAAGGCGCACCTGTCTTCGCGTATTTAGGATACTCTTCAGTTGGCCAATAAACAGTAATTTTACAGTCCGTCCACAAATCAGTTGGTACCACTAAGTCAAACAGGCCATCCAAATCTTTCAACAAAACCTTTGACACTTTCACAAACCTTTCTACTTGTACCATTCAACCGGTTTCTCCCTTAATCTAGGAAAATCATTTGTAAAAGACAAAATATCCTGTCTAGTCCTAGGAACATGAACATATCCACCACCAGGAACTTCTCTCATTGGACACACTCTTTCAACTTATTCGGTCTCCCTTAATGGGAATGTAGATGTTTCCTTTGTAGCTGCTTCATCCCTCTTTCTTGTCCATCTACCTCTCCATCGATCTGCATCTCCCCATTTCTTCAAAATATACATTAATTCTTTTATCTGTAATCTCCTTCCTGACGCATTTAAACTTTCCAAATCCTTCTTGGTAAATTCTGATCTATATGGTTTTTGCAATATTTTAGATTTTTCTACATCTATTCCAAATTTTGAAGCTACCTCTATTATTTTCTCGTGAAGATTCTTTGCTCTCCATGTTATACTTTTGCACAAAAACAATTTCTCATCTCCATAGGAACCTAATATGTCTGAACTTATTGAGCCAATCATCATTTCCTCCAAATCCACTCTCAACTGGCTTACATCTATATTTTGTGGTTGGGGTTTTTTCTTTTCTATTCCTTTTGCCCACTCCTCTAGATCTTCTGGCGAAAACCCAGTAGAATTCCCTGCCACTGGAGTGACAGTTGGTTCTTTCCTCCTTGTATCTACGGGTGAAATTCTCTTCGGGGTTTCAGTCACTGTCTCAAGATTTGGGAGATCTAATAACGAGACATTCAAATCACTCTCACTAGTTTGATCTTCTAACATCACTACTTCTTTTCTAACACTATTCTGTGGGACTGTTGCTGTTTGTAATTTCGGGGTGTCTCGTTTATCACCATACAATGGAATAACAGGACCAAACGTTACTGGTACTGTCAATACTATGGCATTCAAACCTAACTGATTTATTTTCAGAATTATTTCTTCTTTTTTTCTTATTTAATGCATTCCTTTCTTTTCTTGTAATACTCAGGTGACTTGGATCATATAGAACCTGCAGAACTAATGGAGTTCCCACCATTGGCACACTTGGAGTTGTATCTCTAACATTCTCTTGATAAGGCAGAGGTCTTTTAACTAAAATGTCCTCTAATAGCTCATCATCAGATTAATCAAACCCTGTTTCTGGCATTCCTATATATTTCGTTTTTTCTTTACATTTACTCCCTACTTGATCATCAGCCATCAACACTGGATACAAGCCCTGTGTTACTACAGCTCTTCTCTATCTTTTCATTTGACTCTCTTGAGTTTCAAGTGGGTATCTGGGTAAAAATCCTCTATTAATTCTTCTACCTCCTCTGTATTTCTCTCGTTCAAATGCTTCGACTTCCCATTCCTCCAAAGCTTCATACTGTGTTAACCTAGGATTTGGTTCTAATATATTCATCCAATTTCTCAAATACTGAAGAATCCTTACATTGAACGTACCATGTTCTGGAAAACCTAAAACACTATCACCTTTCGTATATTCTACCCAATTTTCCAACCAGACACAAGTATGATATCCTCGTTCCATCATCATTAAGGAAGCAGGCGTTTTAGGAGGTGGCATAAGCATTCCTTCCCTATTTATTACCCGCTTGTCCCTCTTAAAGAAATTTTTGTTTTTATTAATCAACTTCATTCTCCCAACTCCTGTGACTAACTATTTCAGCAGGCAAAATCCTGTAAACTCTTTCGTATTTTCATGTATCCTATTCGCTAACACTCGTCCTATACAGGCACGACTCACACCAACAGTCCAATCAGAGCTCACTACGTTTTCTATTCCACAACCAATACCAGCGCGGTTCTTGTCTACTGGCCAATTAGAGCTTACAACTCACCCACTTGTCTGACCAATGTTAGCGCGGCACTTTGTGACAACAGTATTGCTCCTACTACTAACCCTCCCTTTACAATCTGCACTTGTTACTCGCCCGCTGTCTCAACCAATACCAGGGCGGCTCTCTGTGACGTCAGTATGGCTTCTGCTACTGACCCTCCCTTCACAAGGTAATACGGCAATTTATTTTTCTAACTTTTCTTTATCAATTTCTGTTAGTAACAAAGTAAAAACAGAGCTACTCTGTCTGCTCCACTAAACCAAAGATAGTTTCTTCACTTCTTCAAAGAGAATCTTTTGTTACACTACAAGTAAAAACCACTGTTTACCCTTCACTTAACCTCTTCGGTGCCCGTGACGAGTTGGACTCGTCATGGGCCGCGGTGGCGCTGTGCCCATGACGAGTCCAGCTCGTCACAAACCCCGCCCGCTAATGTAACGGCCGGCACAGGGCGGGCAAAGGGGCGGGCACCGAAGGGGTTAAGCTCGGGGAGGACCGATTACTCCTCTGGGGATACTCCTCTAGAGATAAGGTCAAAGTTTCACAGGTGGACCCTTCACTATCCCTCACACTCTACGCTGATTCGATATGGTCCCTAATATAACACCTACAGCCCTCCATAGCTTATAGGTATTATGACAACAGACGGGTTACCTTCAGCAGTGTGATTTCCTTACCACACTCTTCTAAATTCCATTCCCGGGATTCCCAGGTAGCTACGTACCTGTGCTTCCAAGCAAGATAGAACGCGACCCTAACTCTTAGTGTTAAACATATTGTCAATAATCAATAATCACAAATTACCAAACTAATCAATAATAACCATAACTCTGCTACCAGAAAACCTGAGCCAGCAGAAGGCCAGGGATGAATATTCCACAAACAAATATTCATATACACATTTACCCAAATGTTCATTCACACTCCCTGGCAAAACCGCTGGGGGTCAAGTTTTATAATTCACTTAAGTTCTGATTAGTTTAATTTTCTGTAATCTCAAACAATTTGGAACAATATTTAATACCTAAATAATCTTTCACAGCTCAACACTCTTTCCTCTGGTCGATGGTCCATTAGTTGAGTTAGTTGATGGTGATATTAACAGTTATCTAACTAATTCATAGATCTTAGTGAAATAACCACAGACTCTGGGTAAGATTCATACGTTTTATCTAAGTTTTCAGTCGTAAATTGAAGGCTCATTAACACAAAATCACAGTGCAAACTCCATCATTCTTCACATGGGAGAGAAAATTTAATTTGGCAAATACAACCAATGACACAAACTCATTCAACAAATCAATGCATAAGTGTGGATAGATGAAGAGACAGAAGGTTCAAAACAAAATTACATGTGCAACAAAATATGCAAATTTTGAGACAGACTAATATTTACCTATTAGAAGTACTGAAAACCAACCCTCTGGCCAAAAGACTG
Source organism: Triturus cristatus (assembly GCF_964204655.1). Lineage (NCBI taxonomy): Eukaryota > Metazoa > Chordata > Amphibia > Caudata > Salamandridae > Triturus > Triturus cristatus. Next base: position 138,219,195 of record NC_140588.1, read on the forward strand.
GTGGAGGTCCCCTGAGTTAGAATCAGGAGACAAAGGCAATAGGACAGGATCAGGATGGGGCAGATACTTACTAGACTTCTCTACAAACCCGACGCACCACGGTGCATCCCTCTCTTACACTCTCTCCCTCCTCGATGTTCTTTCGGAATCTTCAAATCTAATCAGGCTGTCATTTGGATCTGAATCTTCCCACACTGCTCTCTCCTCTCTCTCGACCCAGCAGCAGCAAGCTTAACTTTGTCTTCTCTTGGCTTGGCAATCGCATCTCCCATCAGCAGCAGCTCTCATCTGTCTCTCTTCACTCACTTCTAAAGTCACTCTAGTTATAGTCTTTAGTTCTACATGACCCACCCTCGATAGTTGCAAATATTAGTAAAATACGAAATATGATTGGACAGGGCTAGGGGAGTTTTCATCACACTATGCTGACATATTCATTTTTATTAAGGTACCATTGTCTCGCAAACCCTTCTCCTTTAGCTCATTCATAATTCTCTTTCACATACATATATTGTTGCTATTTTAATAACACTTTCAATACAGGCTCCATAGACGAGGGATACACGTCTTCACTTTCCCACGTCTTCTGTCCTTGGTATCTGGCAGCTGTTCAGTTTTCCGGCCATCGGGTCACATTACGAATCCACTGATCATGGGCGACTCATTGTCATCCAGCGACATTTTCTTCTTTTGTCATAGGCGTAACAGGCCCAAATGCTCACTATTAATAAAAGAATCATAACCAGATGTGATTCTCTTAAACATATAATTCTCACTGATCACCATCCACTTCTACTCTACCCCATGTTATTATTATTTTTCCTGGGCAAAGCATTAACAACAGCAGCTTTTTTTAAAATTCAAGCAAGCAGATGCCGGGCATGCGGTTCCTCAAGATCACATGTTAGTCCTCCTTGTGCATATGTGAGGTTTTTCCCTCTCAAAGCGGGTTAGTCACATTATCTCTACGTAATTCAGGTTTGCACATGTGCAAAGCGATTTTACAAAGTAAAGCGGATTTTAGTCGCGTTGCACTTTGTTCCACATTAATTAAGCATGTGTAGAGTTTTCTCCCCATGTGTCGTTGTTTGGTGTATATTAGTTTCGTCCCATCTACAGTTTTAACGGTTAGTAAAAGGTAATGAAGGATTGCTTCGAGCAAGTTTCGTTTCCTTGAAACCTTGCTCCATCATTACCACTGCCCAGACCATGTGGGGAAAGCCTGATAGTTAGTGCCACATTAGGGGCATGCCAAAGTGGGATGGTTGTGAATTGGGTCTAGTCTCTTCAGGGTGTAAAACATGGAATTGTTGTGGATGGAGCCTCGGATTTCTAGAGACTTGCGTGTGGTGGTCTACTGAAGATTTACATTCTTTGTTAGTGATGTCCTGTCCCATATCTGGGACCAGTTATCCCTTATCCCCATCAAGTTCCTCATGCAGGACCCTATATAGACGGGTAACGGCTTTCCGCTCAGTCCGCAAAGTAAGCAATGCAGTCATTGTGGAGGGGTAAACAGCGTTTACTTTGCATGCGATACTTCGCATGCCATTACAACGCGGTCGTTAGAACGACCGCGTTGTTAGTTCGCATACCTTTACTACGCAAGTTGGAAGAACGACTTGCGTTAGGGGGAGAAGGTGTTGGATTTTAAATCCAACACCTTCCCTAGTGTCCGCACAGACTGGAGTTGGAATAGTAAATTATAATATTCCAACATCCACCGCCCCCTACTGCAATTCGTTGTTCCGAATTGCATAGTAAAGGTATGCGAAGTAACAACGCAGTCGTTCTAACCACTGCGTTGTAATGGCATGCGTACTAAACGCATGCTAAGTAATGAGTGCTATTCGTGTGGAGGTACTGGAGGGTTCAGCAATTACTTTTGCTGCCCCATAGAGTGTGGCTCATGCTCATGAGTTTCCCATATGGTAGAAAGAGGCAGGAAGGGTCCCATATGTAACTATTATATCCTTGTATGACATCAGGTGGCCATTATCGTATAGGTTCCCCAAGGTTATTAGCCCATACTGTTCCTAGTTCGTGATTTTGGAAGTTGGACTTCCCAGTAGTAGTCACAGCTAGATTCTCAGGGAATATCTCTGGTGAGTATGGCAGCCCAGGCTACTTTCACCCCAGCTCTGCTGTATAGCTGTTATAAGGACAGGGAGGACCTTCTTCTCATTATGTGCTTGTGGTTGTGTGTAGAGAGGCTTCAGTAAATATTCTGGGAATCTGCTCAGCCGTGCCCACTTAGTCTCATCTAGTGACACTGATGCCAGCCATTGTGCAGCAAATTTTAGTTGTGTAGTCATGCAATAATAGGCAAAGTTATGAACCCCCAATCCCCCCAATATGTAGGGAGCTGCAGGGTAACAGGGCTATCATCGTTCCAAATCAGTAAGGTCACTACAGAATTAGGTTCCCTGTAGTGCTAGAGGTTTTTTTTAGGGGGGGTTAGCATAATAATAAAGCAGTCTAGGGAGGCCCACCAGTTTGGTGACGGCAATTCTGCCCATCACTCCCAACGGTAATTTCTTCCAAAATTACATGCTGCCCCTAAGTGACCTCATGACCTTCCAAATATTAGCCTCAATAACATCCTGTGGATCGTAAAGGACTTAAACATTCAGTTATTTAAAGGATGACAGCTTTCAACTGAGCCGTCCAACCTGGAAATCACTGGGGACTCCCCAGGTGTCTGGCTCAACAGGAAAAGAACGAAATTTCTTCCAGTTGACCTGGATGTCTGAAGGACGTTCAAACTCATCCAGGAGCTGATGTGGGGTAAGCCTCGGGTAGAGTGCTCTCTACTCGAAATTTGGACTCAAAAGGTTCCATTTCCAGGGCAACTAGTAGAAGGGTTAAGAGGCATACTTGGTGCACCCCCCTCTGGATACGGATTTGTTCCAAATAGACCATCCTAGTATTAACCATAGCTGCTGGATCAGCGTATAGAATTCAAGTCCATCTTACATTGACGTAATGGAGAGTCATCCATCTCATCACTGCAAACAGATAAATCCAGTTTGAGGGTGTCAACAGCTTTGCGTAAATCGATGGGCAATATCATGGAACTGGTGGAGTTAGCCATTTTAGAACCCAGGATATGGAAGAGGCATCAGATAGTGAGAGAAGTGCCTCAGCTGGAATGAATTATGTGCAAACAAATAAAGGACAGAATGCTGAACAAATCAAACATTCACCCCCAGTCAAGGAAGCTGGATTAAATCCTGCTCTTTTGCTCACCATGTCACCCCAGTTTGAACCCAGCCATATGCAAACCATTATTGACCCTGCTCTTCATGGGAACAGTCCAGTCTGAACTGCCAAGCCAGGTCCTCCCTGGACCAGAAACAAGCATCCTAGGGTCGGTTTTGAGGTATCACCCCTCATCAGCCAGGCTTGCTTTAATCCAGTGGCACAGCAAGCAAGGGACTGGAATGAAGCCGGTTTGATCTGTGTTGAGAAAGCCCGGAAGTACCTCTAGTATAATGTTGGCGATAACTTAACTGACTATTTTATAGTAAAAGCTGAAGATTGAGAGGGATCGATAGTACACCGGTTCGCCCGCCTCTTGGTTAGCCTTAGGGAGTGGAACTAGGAGGGGTTCTCTCTGGGAGGGTGGTAATTGACCCTTTTTGTAAGCTGCAGTGTATAGTTTCAAAAGTTTGGGAACCAGTCTCACTGAGGATGCTTCATAGAATTTGGCTGCCAGTCCATCTGTGCCTGGGGTTTTGCACATGGAGAGGGATGTTATAACCACCTGTAAGTCTTGCAGGGCGATGGGGCTACCCCTCTCGGCACTCTGCTCATCCATTAGGCTTGTCAACCTCGTAGCACCAAGGAACTCTTTAATGGCATCTGGTGGAGGATTCGGGGGGCTAGGGTAGAGGTGTCCATAATAGTTGTGGAAAGAGTTATTAATTCCCAGCTGAGTGAGGATGGGGTAGCTCAATGTCCTCCTAAGTGAAAGCCATTCCTTCTACATGGAAGGTAGTCAATAACGTTTTGTAGTCATGGCATTGTAATTGGTGGGAGATCTCGGCATGGCTCAAAGTCAGCTGTGTTTAGCGCGAGCTATCGTCGCCGGTTTCAGGGATCATTTGCCCTAATAGTTGCAATTTAGCCTCTGTTGCTGTTTGTTTGGTAACTATAGTCGATCTGATACTGCATGTTGATTGAATGCATGTTCTGCGTATCACTGCTTTGAAAGAGTCTCATTCATTTGTGGGTATCTCTGCAGAGCACTCACTTTCCCTAAAATAGCGGTCTATGTGATTGTTAATTGTGCCTCTCTAAGATGTGTCGTCCAAAGCAGCAAATTGAAGTTTCCATGTGGGGATCAAAGGTTGCCGGCGTCCTCTTGTTGCCCTTATAGGTAAAGGATTATGGTCGGAGTATGTATGACCCAAATATTCAGCACCAGATATCTGGGGTAGTAGGGAGTTGCTGCTGTATATTTTATCTAGTTGCACATGTAAATTGTGGATGGGGGAATAAAAGAAGTATTCAACTAGATCTGGTTTTATGTGGCGCCAGGCATCCGAGAGGATCCAATGTTCTGGGAAGGCTCTAAGGGCCCTGGCCATTCCTATTAGGGCGCCACGGTCAAGGGCAGATGGGACACGTCTATATCGATGTCTTCAACTCCATTGTAGTACTCACCCAAGCTCATTGGGGAGCAGGAAGTGTTCTAGTTCAGTTGACAAAGGTTGTAAAAGTTCTCCTGCCCAACACTTGTGGCCTATATACTACCCAAGAGGACCTCTATCCCATAAAGGACGCCTAAGAGAAAGATGAAACACCCCCGTGGATCTATGGAATTGCAGATGAGGTGGAATGGGGTGCCTGGCTTGATACAAATCAACACTCCATGGGTGAAGGCTGTGTATGTGGTGCTAATCAATTGTCCTCTCCACCAGCGGCGGAGTTTACGGAGTTCACCCAGGTCAACGTGTGTCTCCTACAGTAGAGCAATCTCAATGGCCCTACGGTGCAAGTAAATATAAATGTAATGTCAATTTGGCAATCTATAGAAGCCTCCAACGTTCCATGTCAGGATAGAGTAGTGGGAGAACCATTCTACCGTGGGGTCAGAGGTTTTTGTTTCTTCTGAGTTTTATATAGCTTGAACTTGACCCGAAGGTATCGGGTATCAGAGCGCTTTACATGAGCACTAGTTGTGTTACACAAGGACACATTCATTTTTGTAAGCACGGGGAGATTAAGTGATTTGCCCAGAATAACAGGATGTCGTGCGCCATTGCTGAGACTCGCACCTGGTTCCCCGGATTTGAGGGCGACACCCCTATCTATTAGGCCACATCCTCTCCCAATACATCCGTACACAAAATTGCATACTAAAGAATATTAATGCAGTGCACTGAAAAACTTTTAAAGCATGCAGCTGCTTTCATATGCTGTTGTTTGCTATAGTGCAGTGATTAACAATGGGTGGAAGGCCCACCCTCCCAGTTTGTGCCTATGAGTGTGTCCTCCCCAGGTGGCTCTCCCGCCCCCACCCACGCTTCCAAGAAGCCCACAATTTCAGTCTGAAACAAAGAACAAGGATAATTCCCAAACATTACTCCCACACACAGGACTGGGTTACGGAACCTATCCATCCAAAACATTTTCAAGCCTATGAAGCTAAGTAAAGTGAGTTAACTCATCATGGAGGTTAGAGGATCCAGAAACCAACCGAGACAGTAGTTAGAACAACTTAGCTCATAGGCCTAAGCAGTATGTACACTGCTCACAGGGTGGGTGAAGTGGTTCAGCTGGAAAAGGATGATCTCCCTCCTGTGGCCGCAGTTCAGAAGGACTCGCTTGACTCCAGAAACAGGAGGAAGGGGGAGTATTAGGGAGCACGGCCTACCCCAGGTCATCTGCTGTCCTGGGAGTCAGCGACGGTCAGTCTGTGTCAGAGGTTACGGTGCTGGTGGATTTCTGTTTCGAGCCACTTGGTTCTCTTGTAGGCATTTTTGGGACTCGAACTCAAAGTGGTCAGGCAGCAGTGGCCAAGGAGTTATTTTGTTCCTCTTGTACTGATTGTTGACTTTTTGCCTGCGATCGAGGGATTAACCGCAGGCCGAGCCCCTGTTCCGCAGGAGCCCACATGGAAAAGTAGAGCCTACTTGACATCAGCCAATCCGAGGCATTGCTTAACTTTAGGAAGGTGAGTCTCTTTTGTTGCATCACCACGGAGTAATCAGAAATCAGCACGATCTTTGCACAGCCCACAGTGAGGCTATCTGTTGTCTTGGCTGCTGCAGAATCCAGTTCTCTAAATAGGCCACCATGTTTGGCATCTCCTGACACTCGCGTAGCCCCACCAGGCGGATGTTGTTCCGGCGGGACCTACGTTCAAGAGCCACGGTTCTGCCTTTCAGGAAACGGATGCAGCCCATTATGTCATGAACATCCTGACAAAGATGTCTGGACTCAGGGGCCAGGGAGCCCACCTAGTCCTCTACCTGCTTCACTCTGTCAGAGTTTCTTAAGGCTGTTACAGAGAGTCCAACATCGATTACCTGGTGTGAGTGATAGCTGCCAAGATTTGGTTGAGTTTAGTGTGAGTTTCGGTATCAGTGTCTCTCTACAGGGCAGGTGAAGGGGGGTCCAGTCATCGCCACTTGCCACAACCTAAATGAGGTCCTTCATGGATGAATTCCCTAGGATCTGGAGTGGTGGCTGTGCTTCATGAAACCTGGAGGCCAGAGTCCCGGGGGACCATCCAGGTGTAATAGACCAGATATCAGGAGTTTCCTGTGAACCCCTCTAACTTAGTGGTCGCGTAGTGGGCCAGACAAACCCCACCTACCAACTCCTCTCTGCCAGCAAGCTATCAATGTGGGCTCTCTAGTGGTCTCAAAAGACCCCAGAGTTCCTGTTCCAACAGTGTGGGCCCAGTCGCTCACCCAAATAAAAGGCAAAGGCACTGTCCATGAGGCAGCATAACTCTCTGCTTCTCTAATCCGATCCCTGTCAGAGTAAAGGCTCTCCGGTGGCAGTGGGTTTCACCCCTGGTTGACTCCTGCCTGCCCCCAGCCAGCAGGGCTTCTCACCCAGAACAGGCCAGGTTGGGCCTGGCGCCCGTGCTGCCAGGCATCTCTTCAGCTGGATCAAGGTGGCAGTGTCCCAGGCCAGGTGCAAAACAGTTGCTCTCCCTCAGTTTTCTCATCCTGTGGTGGCCGCCACTTCGGGCCAGGGATGGATGGAGGACACCCCGGCGTGGCCCCCTCAGCAACTGCTGCAAGGGCATGGGTTTTCCTCAATGATCCAATTGCTGGTGTCGGAAGTGACCAGGGCCAGCACAGCGGTCCTGGCTAGCCAGCCACTCTGCTCTCTCTGCAATTGTCCTCCGATTTGCAGCGTTTCAGCGGAGACAGGGTTCAATGGTTAGGGTCTCCAAGTCCCTCAGATGTGTGACACCGCAAAAGTGTGCCAAGGCCGAACAGACTCTGGTAGGCTGCGTCAGGGCTGCCACCCCGGCTCAATGCACAGGGAGGTAGCGGACAGGATGTTGAGGGGTGGAAAATCTGCGGCCCCCGTAGAGTACATCCTGGCAAATCCCTGCACATTCCCCATCCAGGGTAGTAGTGGGATGGCTGGCAATTCGGGCCAATTTGACAGATATAGGACAAGGCCAATGGGAGCTCTAGGCAAGTGCGTGTACCATCATCGACTGCTTGGCCACACCCCCGGTTTTGAATGAGTTGTTATGCATCTTGATGTTAAAACTGGTTTACTCATATGTTCACCGATATTTAAATTACCTCCCAGATAACACAACTGTATTTACTTTTAGAAATGCCATTGCACTAACTAGTAAATGTTTGCCTTCCAACATGTCTATCAGCTTTAAAAGCAGATATCACCTTCCCCTAATAAGCTAGCAGCACTATAAGGAGGAGGGGGCAGGGTTGGCAGCATATGCTCCGCTGGTTATTTGCTTTCTATACTACTAAGCCCAAGTGCCTTCAATTTAAAGGGGAAGGGAAAGTATTATCAATTTAATGCTAATAGCCAACTGTTACTTTGCAAAAGTATCACACATTTATTGTTTAGGAGATTAAAGAAGTAGGTAGATAGAAGGCTCCTAGGTTCTTCATCGGACAAGCCTCATACCTACTTCCTTCAACCGCACAAACTGAGATGTGTCCTGCGAATATTCAATTTAAGGTAGTTCCTTAGACAATCAATCAATATCTCTTTTTGCCTTTATATGGTATGCTTTTTAAAAATTTTGAAAAATGAAATCTTCTTGACTAGTGATTTTAGATTCCAGACTGTTAGTGGGTTATCAAGAGCATTTGCAAGCACGTGGACACAAAAACACCAATCATCAATTAGAAATGCAAGCAGAAAAAGAGGCATTTTTCATTAGGCATATCATTTGTATAGTAAGGGTGCCATGGATCATAGTGCAAGCAAGGAAGTAGACCTCCTGGACCTGGCAGGGTGGTATAAGACTGCCATGATCAAGATGCGGTGAGCATGGGCGTAGGAACTGTGGGGGACACGGAGGATACATCCCCCCCAGATTTTGGAGGTGGGGGAACACAGGGGACAAGGGATGTGGGGACAAGGGGTGCAAACAACCCTGAAGTTTAAAAAGAGACAGGGATGCCGTACCTGTTTAAACTTTCTTCGTTTTTCGGTCCATTAAAAGCACAGTGGGACTGAAAAACAAATGAAGTTTAAACAGTCTGCTAACTTAAATTCAGCATGTCTCTTTTCCGGAATCCAAGCTTGCAAGGCGCATTGCACTAAAAGGGCTTCAGATCCCCTGCTCTACCTGTCTCCTGAGCTGTAGCCCAGGCTGCTCCAGCTTCCATGACAAAGAATTCTTGTCTGACTGGGTGCTGGACTCTAGTACTTCACAGGTGTAGGAAGCTGGCTCTGTATATACTATACCAAATTAAGATATAGTGTCCAATTGAACCCCAAAGGTAGGCAGAGGTAAAAGTATATAATACCTTACTCTCTAATTTTGGTTGTGTGGGCGAGCAGTAAGGCTTTATCAGAGGGTAGTGTGAAACATTTATTGGACATACTAAGGCAAGACATGATGTCATACACTCAAAGACTGAACTCAGACCAATTTGTTTGTATAAAAACTATTATTTAGTTTGTATTTTATTTTCTAGAACCAAGCCAGCATGGTACAGGTAGGTATAATAATATTTTGCAAGAATAATGAAGGAAAATACCGTTTGAATGCAGTTGAGTGCAATTGGATTGATTACACATAAGTCATTTATTTGTTCATAAAACAGTTAGAATTACTTTTCAGTTACTTTTCAGATTACATTCTACGATACTTTTCAGATGACTTTTTACGTTACTTTTTCCACTCAGTGTGATATGCCTAGATATCACACTGGGACGCTTTCTAGAGAAAAGGTAAGTAAATCAGTTTTGGTACATATGCAGTTACTATAGGTATTCATACAAACCAACTCCACGCATAGATGATTTTTCACAGAAAAGCAGTCAATGCAGTCCTATGAGAGAAAACAGAGTTATTGGTTTGTTGGTAAGTACTTAGGTATGGGAGTTGGTTTTCTGGGGTTAGAACTAGGGTTCCCCCAGGGTCAAGGATGCACTCTCAAAGCACCCTAAGCGGCACTAGGGCAGTCAGGTGCAGAGTGCTGAGGCCCAATGTTATCCAATGGAGGATCTGGGGCCTCCAGGTTGGTGGCTGCTCTAAGGCAGGCCAAAAGGATGTGGGAGCAAAGCTCCTGGACTTAAGCTCAGAGCAAAGAGGGATCCGGTTTGGGATCCCTGGGGATGCCAGGACACCATTGGTTGGGCCACCCAAGGCCGTGGGACATCAGGTGCAGGGATGTCTTTTGGCATCAGGTTTTTCTTATCTGCTCTGGTTGCAGTCGGGGGGTTCCTTCAGAAAGGGACTGCAGGCATCAAATGGAGACTTGAGGCAGGTCATGGATCACCAGATCCCAAGTCAGGATTGCCGGGGAGACCTCCTCGTGGTCTTGGGCCACTCGAACTCGGGCTGTGGGCGTCGGGTGCAGAGTGATACAGACTTGTGAATTTGGCTGGAGCCAGAGTCTGTGGGTGAGCAAATCTGGTGCTCACGGGAGACAAAGTCTGGTTTGGGAAGGCAGGGCAGGTCCTCCGGGTACTTGGGGGCTGCTGGCTGCAGGACACGCCAGGATTTTGCTGGAGCAGGTCGAGGTCGGGACAGGCCAGTAGGTCTGGGGCCAAGTCAGTTGATGTCCTCTCAGCACGGCTTATTTGGTCCTTCTTCTTCTCTCTTGTTGTCTGAGGAGGCAGGGTTCAGGGTTGCCCCTTAATACTAAATGAAGGGGTGTTACAGGTAGGTACAGGTCAGGACCAATGGGTCTCTTCCTTGGGTGGTTACACCCCCTATTATGCCACCCTCCAGTGAGTGGGAGGCATAAGCCTCACTCTGGTTGGCTGGGTCCCCCCATCTGCAAGATGGCGGGGACTGAGAGTAGTGCTTCACCTTTCCTCCCCCACCTGAGGGGTGGGGTTGGCAAAGGTGGGCACACCTCTCCTCCTAACTTGGTTTTCCCTCCAATTCTCCCACCCAAAGTGGGGGTCAGAACCGGTGGGGGCCAGTTGCTGCGAGCAGCATGGCTGGGGTAGCTCACAAAGGCGGAAAGCCTTTGAAGCTTCCCCTTTGAGGACCCAGCCCATCCTGGGGGAGGAGGCTTGGCACCTTGTACCAGGATATGCTTTGTTTCCGGACCCCAAGAGCACCTGGCTCTCGACCCAGGGGTCCAGAAACATGTCTGGTGGGGACAGCTGGTGAGTAGCCACTCAGCCAGGACACTAGAGTTAGGTCGTTTTTCAGAGGGCATCTCTAAGATGCCCTCTAAGTGCATTTTTCATTAAATCACACACTGGCATCAGAGTGGGTTTAATGTGCTGAGAAGTTTCATACTAAACTTCCCAGTTTTCAGTAAAGACATTATGGTGCTTTGGAGTTAGTAATGACAAACTCCCATACCATATACTCTTTATGGCTTTTACTGCATTTACATTTTTTAAAGAATTGGCTTTGACACTATAGGGGTGCAGGGCTCATGCACCTGTAACCTCACCAATGGTATAGTGCACCCAGCTAGAGGGGTGGCTTACCTATGCCAGGGCAGTGGGTTGTAGGCATGGCACACCGGGATGTGTGCCATGTCGACTCTTCACTATGTTCTGCACCAAAACACGCAGCCTGCAATGGCAGTGTGTGTGTGAGTGTGTAAAAGTACAGGGCCTCAAAGGGTGGCACAATAAGTGCTGCAGCCCATAGGGGCCTTCTCCGATCACAGTGCCTTTGGTACCTATGGTACCTTGCCTTGTTATGTTAAACTTATTTGTAGAGCGCACATACAACGGTTGGTTTCTTGGCGCTATATATAGAAATAACCTGAGTCCTGGTGAGTTATTCAAATGCCTGAGTGAACGGCCATGTCTTGAGGAGTTTCCTGAATCTCTGGAGGTTAGTACAGGATCTGACATTAAGGTGAAGGGCGTTCCAGAAGCGAGGGGCCAGCGCCGTAAATCTGCTGCCGCCTAGCCGCTTCAGTTTGTAAGGTGGTGTGACCAAAAGGTTCATGTGAGCTGAGCGCAGAGAGCGGGTGGGTATATTTCTGAATGAGATTGGAGGCACATTTTGGGCTGGCACCATGCAGGGATTTACAAGGGACTTACATGTGGCCAGAGAGATGATAGTTGGGTTAAGGGAAAGAACATAGGCCCTGGGTACCTGGTTAGCAGGAACCCAGGGCACACTCAGTCAAAGTACATCAACATTTGGCAAAAAGTGGGGGGCAACCATGCAAAAAAGGGCACTTTCCTACAACAGGTCATTCAAAGGCCTTTTAAAAGTAGAGGAGGCTTTGTTTTTAATTGCTTCCTATGACCCCTGCGGTCTCGTGCTCTCTTAAGCGACTTGCAAGGTGTGAATTGAAGACTTGGAGGGGGACAGATAAACAGGGATGAATGGCTCCATTAGCATATCTCTCCCCATTGACAAATACACTGCAGTAGTACCTTGTCACTCTCTTAACTACTACAAAGGAGGAGTTATGCAAGTTTCATTTGAAATATAAATGAGCAAGACAGTTAATTGTATTATTATATTGGCATTTCTATAGCGCTTTCCCAACCCTTGTGATTCCAAGAAGCTGTAACATAAATATTTATGACAGAATATAATGTTAATGGCTTTTTTTATTTTCTTAGTGCCTTGAAACCATACTTAAGGCACAATTTAAACAGAATTTTTAAGGCAAAAAAGTTATTTTCTGTTATCAGGTTCTATAAATGATTTTATTTAAGAGCCCAGCCCTCCATGTCCAACTGCTCTTCTCATTCCAGGTAGTTTTTGTGTTTAACAAAGTCTATTGTGGGTGCTGTGGGCCCTGTTGCACTGAAAGTGCATGTCACACGTTCTTTCTACGGAACTTAATTTGAGGGCGATTGGGTGAAAGTATGGGCCTTTCAAGTACTTGAAGCACTAGGTTCGACCTCTGAATGTGGGTACCCTTTATTTCACATCAAAATAGTACAAACATAGGCCACAAGGCACTCACACACTTCTATCCGTCCATACATTAGAATCAGTCCAGAGCAACCAAACTCTCCCTCCTTTTCACCTCAAATTTAAGCATAAGAGCAGCAAAACTACATGGTAAGTGTACAACTCTGATCACCACATGCAACATATATTCAACCTATAGGCGGTAAACAGGTGCTAAGGTGATGAAACCTTTGGCCATACATTGTTGGAATTTGTAAAATTTCAACATGATGAAGTAATGCATCACAAAAAGTGTCACGTTATGCAGCACAATGTGATTTTTACTGCTGCATAATTTAGTCAATGCTGTTACATAATCTGGTCCTCCCTGATCTATGGAAAATCCTTATTCTGAGAGTAAAGCTTAGTTGGTTAATATGGAGATAGGCGAGCCGAATCAGGCCCAAGCCAAACGTCTGGCTTGAGTCTTAGAGCCAGTGCACTAGCTGAGCTCTGAAAATGTTGTCATGAAAAATCATACATCAAAAATCATTTAAAATATGATAAAGTCTCTTCCAAATTAAAAAAATGCGCATTTCCTGTGGACGTTTTGACATTAACACATCACATTATAGCACTGCACATAGAGGTATATGTTAAAAGTGATAGTTTTTAGACATGAGCTTAGAACCATCCCTGTTCTGACAAAATTGTCATATGAATCCTATATGCAACCCACATTCTTATAAATGAATTAATATTTAAGTCTATTAAATGAAACAGAATAGGTTGTGTACAGCTGGTACTCTGAACTCATGAATTTAAAGGTGCTTTCAAATACAATAGTGAAGAAAAAGGAAGATGGGTAAATAAAACATTGGCGTATGGTCACACAATTCTGATAAGTGGGAAAGCCATGATTAATCCAGATTTTCTGGTTTCACTTTGTGCAAATCAGCCACTAAATTGGTATTTATTTTTCTCTCCTTTTTACCTCAAATGTTAATGTTTTGTTTTCAACTTTATGTGCATGAGGGTAGAGTGAGGGGGGGTTGGTAGAAGTCACATGAAAGCTTGGCTTGTAATATGCTCAAGGTTCCAACAGGACCTTGATCTGAGCCAGGGCCAGGCTTAAGGCTCAAACCTGCTTGAGTTTTCAGTGGCTCACCCACCTCTAGCTTAATATGATTACTTCAGCTATCTGTATGTATAACCGGTTGATGGACTTGGGACAAGTGACTTACTAGCCTGGGAGTGAAAGCACTGTGAATATGTTGGACAATTTAAACATATATTACATTTAAACATATAGTACATGCAGCACACAATGTAAAACAGACTGCCAGAAAATATGCAGAAAGACTCAAGGGGAAATGTACTAACTTTTTTCCACCAGGTTTGCATCAAACAAACACTGGAATTTACTCTCTAATGCACATCTTGATTTGCACTGGAAAGTTACCTAACATAAAGCAAAGTAGAGGTAAGCGCTACTTTGCAGCAAGGGTACGCTCTATGGGTTGTAAACGGACATTCCCATTAGAGGTGGACGACCCAACAAATTAAGAGGGAGAGCCAAGCCAAGGGTCTGGTGTGGATCTTAGAGCCTGTGTACTAGCCGAGCCCTGAAAATATTTGCTATGTAAATCGTACAACAAACATCACATAAATATGATAAAGTCTCTTCGAAATTCAAAAATATGTATTTGTTTAAGATGTGGATGCTTTGACATTAACAGGGCACGTTATAGCACTACACCAAGAAGTACTTTTTAAAAGTGATAGTTTCCTACCACTGGTAGCCTGAACTCATATATTTGAACAAGCTCTCATAGGCGATAATGAAGGAAAAAGAGTTTTGGTGACATAAAATATTTGCCCCAAATCCCATAATTTAAGTGAGGAAGCTGCAGTTTGTTCAGTTTTTCTGGTTTAACTTTGTACAAAACAGCCAGTACACGTGTATCTATTTGTCTGTCCTTATGTTAAGGCTTTATTTGTGCATTTTTAAATAGCTGTGCAAATGCAATCCAAAGGTGTTGGAGCGCTTTATATGAGCACCAATTACACTGCACAAGATCACATTAATTATTTATTGGCATAGGGAGATTAAGTGATTGGCCCAGAATCACTGGGTGTTGAGACAATGCTGAGACTCAAACCTGGTTCTCCTGTTCCGCAGTCGGCAGCTCTGACCGTAACGCTGCATCCTGAATAGAGAGTAGCAGGCAAAAGCCAAGGCTCAGCTCGTTTTGGTCCATGGTTCCAACAGGACCTTGAGCTGAGCCAGAGCCAGGCTTCAAGCTCTAGCCTGGCTCCATTTTCCAGTGGCTTGTACAATCATTCATGGTTTTTGATGCAAAGCCTTATTTACTAAAAAAAGAAGGTAAATAGGACTCTGTGCCAAAAAGTTACACATCCTCAACTCGGTCGTTAAGAATGAGCAAAGTTTTCTTTCCGCTAAACTTTTTGAAATGTGTGCATGTACAGTACTTTACAGCATACAAACAGTGGTAAAAATATTGAACTATGTTAAAGCATAGTTTTTGTTCAGAAGGGTACCTTTCCACTACAAAAACATATGCTAGACATCACACACACATGCATTGCTGTGTATATTGGCACAAGCCAGCCGAATCTGCGCCAGCGCAGGGAGAGACAAAACTAACATCATACCTTAGTAGATATGGTGCTGTTCTACTCTCTCCTAGTGAAGCAACTTTGGTTACTATGCTACGTTGTTTCAAAAGTTACAAATTTGTCCTTCAATGTTTAAATGCTCACAGTGCTTTCAAAAATAATGTTTTTAGTACGATACATTCGGACAGTACCTAGTGCAAACCTTTACAGTACTGATAACAACCTTAGAGCGCCTTTAAAAAAACAATAACTCTCTGACACTAGGAAGTTTCAAATGGTTCTATAAGTTAAAGCCTGTACTGACTCCAAAGAAGACCTTTGATTTGCAAAGTAACCAAGCATCACCACTCTCTTTTCATTATGCATATTTCCTATACTGAATTTCTGTGAGCATTTCACAAGCCAATGCCACATTTCTCATTGTTTCAAGCATGTCACAACGTAGGATACTCTGTCTCACACAGCAAGCTTTATGCATTTGTATGACCTGTCACACACAGCAAATTCAGGCCAACCACGTTGGAGTGCGGGTCAGATACAAGGACCAGGTTAGTCCTGCTGAAAAAGATTATCTTCTCAAAGTCCTGTGCACAGAAGTCAAAATTTCAGGATTTCACACGACAAGCTCAACTAATGCCAGCCAAGTGTCCAACGCTTAGGAAGGCACCTCTTGAGGATCAGGAACTCACTCCGGCAGAGGCCAACAGGACTCATGCAGGTCCAGTTTCAGGTTCAGGCAGGGCCAGTTGCAGGGAAGCCCCTTGAACTTGTTGTATCCCTGTAGCTCAGAAAGGGAAGTCAGCCACCTAACCCTTAAAGTAACACCTGTAGTCCTGGGTTCATGGACATGGCCCTCTTTCTTTTAAGCAACAAGGCAGGCTTTAAGAAGCAGGGCAGTCATCTGAAGAAAAAGGCAGGCCTCGAGGAGCAGGGCAGTCCTCTAAGAAACTAGGAAGGCCTCCCTCAAGCAGTAGTGCAGTCCCCTGGTGTACAAAGCAGTCCTTCAGTAGTCTTCCACAGTGTCCAGGAGTATACTGAAGAGTTGGTCTGAGGGTTAAATATTTATGCATGGTGCCAGCATTTGAAGTGGGAGAAATGTCTAGACTTTTCCCACATCCAGTTCTAGAATGTTCTTCCTTTCCCTGCCCAGGTTCCACAGGGCCTGGGGTGAGTTCTTTGTGAGTGTGTTGAGGCAGCCCCTTTGAAATTTCACAGGGCCAGAGAACAGCTCCGTTATTCCCATCCTGCCAACAGAAAATCCCCCTTTATGTCCCTGTGTGGAATGAATACACAAATGCCAACTGCCAACGACACCCAGTCATATGGCCCAGGACACAGGCTGCAGGCGCTGGCTAGGACAAGAAAATACCAACTTTCTAAAAGTGGCATTGACAGAATTAAAACTTCAAAACCAACTTTACCATTAAAGAGGGTGTGAAATCACAATTCTTTAGACATCAAACTCGACCTTCCGATCTGTTCCCAATTGAATGTTATCACCTAATTAATGTAATAAGGTAACCCAAGGTTATCCTATGGGAGAGGCAGGCCCTGCAGTAGTTAAATAATTAATGTAAGGTTTTCCCTATGGGACATGTAAAACTTATAAGCACATGGCCTACTTTTTGAATACACTGCACTCTGCTCTTTGGGCTGTTTAGGGCTTACCCTAGGGGTGACATATATGAATTAAAAATTAAGGTTTAGTCATGGCAAAAGATTTATTTCGCCAAGCCGAAACGGCAGTTTAAAACTGCACTCTAGGCATCAGTGGGAGGCATGAAACACATTTTTAAAAGCTACTTAAGTGGGTGGCACAACAATGCTGCAGGCCCACTAGTAGCATTTAATTCACAGTTCTTGGGGACATGTAGTACCACTTTACTAGGGATTTATAAGCAAATTAAATGTGCCACTGGATGTTTGTCAATTTTAGAAATGTTTAAAGGAGAGAGCACATTACCAATGTTTAGCATTGGTAAAGTGCACAGAGTCTTAAAAGCCAACAACAACAGATCCGGAAAACTGGAAAGAGAAGAGAAAAAACTTTGGGGGTGTCTCTGCATGGAAGGCCAAGTCCAACCGATACTGTTTTTATTATTGGTGTCCCATTGCCTGAGACACTCTTAAACTCCAATTCAACAAGCCTTTATACAATTAACTCTCCAATAGTAGCAACGGTGGGCAGTCAAAGGTTTAGTCGAGGTAATAGAGGGATGGTGACTTTGTTACAGAATTATACATTAATCACGCCTATTGATGAGTGATTACAGCTTTATTTTTCAAATAGACTGAGATTTTATTTTAGAGAATGGCGGTATAGACTGAAACCTCAGAAATGGGTACAGAGAAACACACAAGAGAACATTGCTCAGTACCAAGAAATTGACTCTTTGCTACCCTGACCCCAGTTAACTGTATTATAAAGTATGTTTAAGTACTCTTCGGGCCAGAACTTGCAAACATACTATGAAAAAAGGCTTCCAACAGAGGGAGCTTCTTTTACGTAGGTTGAGATGCTACAAGAAGTTATCTTAGTTATTCCAGTATCTTCTTTGAGGCTGAGAGAAACATCATAGGTCTCCACCAAATGAAAACTTGGTTAAGGTCATTCATGTCCCAGAAAAGACTGAATCATACCATATGCAACATACATTAAGAGACGATGGAATTGTTTGACATACATACAATAGCAAAAAAAATTGTTCTCTACACTGAAAAGCGCATGAAAATATTTGTTTTTTCAAACAAAGGTTCAGGATTTTATTATAACTACCTGCATCAAAAAAAAAAATTCTGATTAATCCAGTTGCATTTTGAGTTTTATGAATGTCGCTAAAAAACATTTGTTTATTCTTCCTTTTTTCTCTCCCACCCTTGTTTGCTTGGTGAATGAAGATGCAAGGTTCATGTTTTTGCACATATTTTCTAATTACTTTACAGATTGTAATTAACAGTAACACATAATTAAAGATTGTGATGACATGCCCTCCTTTCTTGCTATTTCACTTCAGAGCTAAGCAACTGTATACATTTATTGAAGCTTGATGCTTCCATACAACAGGCACTTTCTATAGGGTCTATGAAATTCCCCAAGGCTGCCCTTGTCCCCCCCCCCCCAGAAATGGAAGAGTCTCCTACACCCCTGGCAATGAGCCCCTTAAGTCTTGGTAGTACCGCAACTATCGCCCAATGGATAGCTTCACCCTTGCACCTCTAGACTCTGCCAGTCTCTTCTCTTTTGTGAAGTGTTATGTTCTATACATTTTTTGAAATAGTGAGAAATTGCCTCTTGCGAGCAGTAGTCGGGCTGTTAGGCAGGGTGCGTGTTTGTATCCTAAACAGTCCCATTCTTAAACTTTCGAATGCTGTCCGAAATGTTTCTCTAATGGCGAACTTGAAATGCAACAGCTTGGCATCCACCATAATAATATATAATGGCGGGTACTAGTAGAGTTTTGAGCCATCAGGTGGGCCTTAGTAGTAAATGTTCCTTTTAGGTCTGGCGTTAGCCAAGGCCTTTTGTTTTAGTAAAAATAATATATGCAATATTCTTACACATAGGGGCTCTCAGACAGCCCTCTTCACCCATTGGTCCCTTATTGTTATTCACATTTTTCTTGAGTGACTGCATCTTGCCCTTTATCTTATTTGAGATTGCAGACAAAAAAAAGTCTGTTTTATTCTTCCCTTCCTTCTCGAGCACGGCTGCCTGTAAACTAGCCCTCCCAGGACCTGCCAGCTAATATTGCTGAGTAAGCATTGGGAATTCACAGAAATGTGCTGACATTGCCATTGTGCATGTGTGCACATCCTCATAATGGTGAAATTAAATCCAGCATATTCTGGTCGAAGCTTCTTCCCTCCTCCCCTCTCTCACCAGGTCCTTTCCCCATCGCTACTCTCTTCAATCCTTCAACCAGCTTCCTTTTAGTTTTCCCCCAGCTGCACAATAAGATTCCCTGGTCATTGCATCTTTGCTTCCACTCTCCCCTGCCCAGCATGTTTTGCTCGTCGCTTCCTGCCAACCCAGTCCCCGCCATCTTCCTTCCTCCATCCTGCAGCGCCTTAAGCCAATCATCGTTTGGTGCCTCATGCCATTAGCACTAACTACCACAAAAGTGTTGTGTGTGCCAGCAACACAAATGCCGGCCTTTACTCAGAGAAGCTACAGAGAAGAGACTGAAAATGGCCAGGGGATAAACTTCAGGCTCTTATCTGCTCTGCTCTGAATTCACATTTTGGGCAACAATATTCACAACCTCTTAGTGCTACAACTGTGCATAGCTACCAAGATTTCAGATTGGTATGTGTCACATTTCCATAGTTTCCCTGTACTTGCAAGTACACGCTTTTCTGGACCCTATCTTAACTACTTAAGTTGACTTTTGACTTAACATCACTTTTTCTTTGCCATCTGCTGATTGGTTCTGTGATTTTTTTTTTCAGACGGCTAAAAGTAAGGGGGCCGCTGCTAGGAAATCTGACACTCTCTCGATGAGTATATTGAAAAGGCTATGGGCGGCCTAGATAAATATATTTTCTTTTCTGGGGAAAAGGCTTTCCTTAGCCTCATTACAAATTGACTGTGAAGCCCTTGCTCACTCTACTGGTCAGGAGTTTGTGGATGGAACTCACACAGATAAATGTGTTTTTACCTCTCTTGTCAAGAGCGTTAATCAAAGCCTTCCGTTACATAAAAAACTAAAAAGAGGGTCTATACTCAAAAATGTTGCCAATTCAACCAGGCCTGTATCTTTGGTGTCTCCCATACAGAATGATAATTTCAATTGTAAAGAGATTACTGGGGCTTTGTTTAAGCAAACTGGCAAGGAGATTGTAGATCTCAATGAATCTAAGTTGTCAGAGCTGTATGATTGCCTGGGCGCATTGAGGCCAAATTAAAATATATGGACACTAGACCGGACCATGGTGTGGCTTGAGGGGAGACAACATCTCTGGGCAGAGCCATCCTAGCTCTGCTTAGCAGCACCAGCTCCCGGATGAGGTGAGGGGACAAATGTTCTCCATTTGCCCAGTGAGGCCTCTGTGCCCAGCCCAGCTATTTCACTTCCCCCAAGTTCGAGGGAATCTGCACCGCCCGAAACACTAGTTGGGGGCCACCACTAAGTAGGAAACCCTATGGATCCCGCTAAACCCATTGGGTTAACCTCCGGTTGTGCCTCTACATGTGGCCTTCCTCTGGCCACATCTCCTTACATTATCATCATGGCAAATGTCCCAATGTTGTGCCCTGAAGCGAGTGAGTCAACGTTGGAATTTATGAACAAAATTATACCCTGGATCAAGGGGAATTCCAGGCTCCATGGTTGCCTATTTCCTGAGGTCCTCATGGCCAGAAGGGTGGGATGGATTGAGGAAATGCACAAGGAATTCCAGGGGAATTGTGTTATTGTTACCTTTAGGAACCCCTTGATGGCTAGGGACCTAATCTGGGCCTCTCAACTAGGCCACCTCAAAAGCGGTAAGATCAAGATCCTGCGCCTTGTTTTTTTTAATAGAGATCTGGATGAAATCCACCGTCCAACACAACCCCAAATATCTCCTTTCATTATTCCTGTTCATAACCATTTCTCCCCTCTGGGTGACGTTTCAGAAACAATTGACTAAGATTCTGCAACGAGATAAATCCTACCCACATTGAGGAGATTAGCTGTGGTCTGGGCTATTCAATTGCCCATCTTAGTACATCCTAAACCCTGCAGTCCTGCTCGGTCATGATTAACCTCAGGTGCAAAAAGATATTCAGGTCACCAAATGAGATAAAACCACCTACCCCTGTGTACCCAGCCCATGATGTGAATATTCTTACATGGAATATTGCTGGCTTTGCCAGCAAAACAGGCTGTGACGAATGGGGGCAGTACATACCCAAGTATGATATTATCTTTTTCCAGTAGACTTGGGCCACTGAGGATATTAGTATGGGTGGTTATTATGCTAACTCAGTCCCTGCAATCCCTTCTTCTTCGTCAGGCAGGGTCAGGGTGGGCATAATGACCTGGTTCAAAGTTATCCTGGATTGTAGTGTCACCCCAATCCCCTCATTTAATCTTTATTTCAGGCCTTATCTACGTGGTCCAATGGTTTGAGTATTGTGCTAATTAATTTTTATAATGGGTATTTTGATACAGACCATACTGCTATTCCTAATATGTTGCCTGAGTTTATTATTGGTCTCCATGCACAGTTTGCTTTTTACACAAAGGATGTCAAATTATTCTAGGTGTGGATTTTAATGTTAAATCAGGGCCAACCCAGCTAGGATATGAGCAAACAATTTTTGACTGCCTTAGCATTCGGAGAAGCGTGGGCAGGTTCTCTGCCAAATTATTATTATGTTTGATTGTCTAAATTTTACTGAACTTTGTGATCCACTCTACATGGCTAAAGTTACCTTTGATAGGGGGGAGTGCTCCTCACTTATAGATTATATTTTTGATAGTCGTGACTTGTGTGTCAGGGTATCCAGGGTTGCCATTAATGAAAGTTCATACAGTGACCATAATTCTCTAAGTCTTGGCTATGTAGTCTTAAAAGGGGGGAGGCCCCAAGATCATGGCTTCCCAGTCCATATCAGTCAAGACCCGGGTATTGTGCCTTGCGTGCAGAAAGGTCGACATGAGCATCCTTTTAGAAAAAAATTGCACTAACCACCTTCCAGTGGTATTTGATTGTATCAACATGACTCAGAGTCACCAGATTGTGTCCATCCAATTTGTTGAGCTGGGTTCAGTGGTCAACCCAGCAGACCAGGGCAAGATGAGTGTAAGTGGTTTGACCAATTTTGTAGAAAGGCCTCAATGCGACTTCATGAGGCCCTGAAGGAAACACCTAGGGACACCTATAAAGTGCACCAATGTAGAGTGGACGACAAGGCTGCCCAAAGGACAAGATGCAAGGAACTCCAGAACGAATCCTGGGGCAAGCTGGTCATGGCTTTTAGGTCGAAAGACACAAGAGCCTTCTCGGCCACTGCACCAAAATATCAAACCTGTGGATGCAAATTCCAATTCTGTAATTACTTTCATCAGCCAAGAAGCTTGAGTCAACCACTTTAAAGTAGCTTATGGGTCCACAAGCACAGCTTCATCCTATGAGGAGAAAGTGGCATCTCCCCTAGCTTTGGCATTCAACCTAGATAAGGTGAGGGAAGCAATCAACAAAAGTCCACTAAAGAAGGATCCAGGTCTGGACAGAGTTCCCATGGATTTGTACAAATCTTTGCCGGATCTGTGGGTCCCCCGTTGGGTAATTGTTTTAATGTCATTTTTAAGACGAGCCTATCTTATTCATGGCATACTGCTGTTATTGTCCCAATATTAAAAAAAGGCAACTCTCAATCCCCAGAGGGCTACTGGCTAATATCCTTATTGTACTCCTTGGTTAAGCTGGTAGGGAGAGTAGTGTTGGAACACCTTTTAGACTGGGTTAGGGAGACTGGCAATCAGTCAGAGGTGCATTATGGGTTCCGTGAGGGCCTTGGCACGATGGCGCAAGCCTTAATTTGCACCTATGATGATCAGCAAATACACCATGGCAAAGCAGGGCTCCATCTGCCTAGTCTTTATGGACCTCACCTGCGCCTTCAAAAATGTGGTGAGGTCCAACCTCTGGGAGATCTTGATTGAGATGGAGGTCGGGAGTGAATTGGTTTCTGAGAGCCCTGCATAATGATCTCTCCTCATCAGTTAGGTTTGGCCCCTCGGGAGAGAGGATAGATCGTTTTTCGATAAGCAGAGGGGTACGCCAGGGGGCGTCCTAGCCCCATTGCTATTCATTCTGTGTATGAACAGCCTAGGTACAACTTTGTCTGCTAAAGCTTCTGATGCCCCTAGAAAAAAGATTCAAGTTCTACAATATGCGCACGAGGCAGTTTTACTCCTGAGAACCACTATTAGCCTTGATTCAAGAATTTGCCACCTTTATGGGCTCTCTTAGGGTATCATTATGATGGCGGAAGGACCGCCACCGCCGGGCCGGCGGTGGTGGTCCCTCCGCCATCTGACTCCCATTTCCCCCGCCACATTAGGATGGCGGGGGGAATCGCTTTGTGACCGTGGCGGTCACAAAGACCGCCCTCCACGCTTCCCCACAGGCAATCGTCATGATTGCCTGGCGGAGCGGTCAGCATGGGTAAAATGGTGGCGTTGCCTAGCAGGCACCGCCCGCCAGATTACAATGCTGGCATCAGCCAGCCTTTCCATGGCGGTTCCAAGCTGGCGGAGGCTGGGTCTGGGTGCCTAGTGCGGGCCCTCTCTGTGTGGGGGAGGGTGTATGTGCACTGGGGGGGGGTACCCATGGTATCCCCCTACATTTCCATGCACAAGGGGGCAGGCACCGTGTGGTGCCTGCCACTTTGTGCATGGAAATGCACTACGTGGCATTTTGGCATTGCGAACGGTGCTGCAGCCAGCAGCACCGTCCGCAATGATCAAGGCTCTGGATGCGGCACCGTCTGCAATGATCAGGGCCCTGGATGCACATCCTAACTCACTCAGCGGGACCGCCGCTTTACAGGCAGGCGGTCCCAGCACCGCAACAATGACTGATGTCCTCCCGCCACCGTAATGAGCCCCTTAGTTTGGCCACCACTCAAAACAAAACTTTTATGATGTCATGTAATCCCAAGCAAGATCGTTTGTCCTGTGAAAGAGGCCTGGTTTAACTATATTAAGACTGCCCTGACGGACTTGGGTGAGCCGCATTTATTTCATGAGCCTGAGACCTCGAATTAAACACGATATGGTCAGGGTAAAAACCTCCTTTAAGTCAAATAAATATCATCTTGGGGAGAGCTTACCAAAACCTCTGTGAGGAAATATGCCTCATTATGCAGTACACCCACCCTGGAAGTGGATTGACCGTATGTGGGATAGAATGTTACTCACCCGCTTTCGACTGGGCTTTGGAAGATGGCACTTGGCCTTTCCCTTGGGCCACTTTGACCACTCTAAGCTTTTGCTGTGTCCATGCGATGAATCCTCACCCCAGAGTTTGTTACATTTTACCATTTTCTGTAAATGTTATCTTGATTTTAGTAAACAATTTTTAATCCTGAATATTGGGCAACGGGGCATCAAAGGCCTGGAAATGGCCCTGGAATATTTTGTATCTGCTGGTTTCCCATCTAATTGTGATAATATATGGTCCTTTTTCTGCTATTACTGATGATACCGAATCTTAAAATGCTTACTGTTGCTTGCTCTGTTCGTGGGGCCTGTTATGTTTGGTTGCATGACAATGTTTAGACAGTAGATGGAGAATTGGATATGTACTGTCAAAATATTGGCACTTGGCGTGCATCTGTCACCTGGACTTGTTTAATTTTCTTTTGAAATATGCGCCCTGCGTGGCGTAAATGTGTACTGCTTTCATTGACTTCTTTTGAAATTTAATAAAAAGATTTTTTTTTTTTAAAATATATATATATGGTCCTTTTTAAAATGCACTGTTAACATAAGGAAATTAATGTTTTTAAATTGATGTGGATTTTCCTTCTGGGTGGTCTGTATAACGCCGAAAATATTATCTCAACCTGGACTACATATTTTACTTAGCCCTCATTTTTATGTACTGCAGTACTTGTTACTTTGTAACTACATTCTTTTTCATATTTTGGCACTGGCACTTGAATTGATTTTATCATATTGGAGTTAAGGGTAGAAGAGTTGGCCTAACGGCTAGAGCGGTCGACCTCGAATCTGGGGAACTGGGTTTGAGTCTCGCCAATGGCGCTAAACAAGCTGTGATTCTGGGCAAATCACTTAATCTCCCCATGCCTAACAAAAATTAATGTGTCCCCATGTAATGCAACTGGTGCTATGTAAAGCGCTCTGATACCCGATTCGGGTCAAGTTCGCGCTAAATAAAACTCTGTAAAAGAAAAGAAAAGTGTATTGAAACGATGGGCCAATATAACACCCGTGTGTTATGCTGGTGACTCCAGAACATTTTGATTCCTGTATTGTACTGGTGCATTGTTGTTTATGAGGATTGTATTTCAATGCACAACCTTGTCTTGTGATGTTTTAATACTGTGTTCTTTCTCTGTGATGCACTTTTATGGTTACCTTGGTATCCAAAATAAAATTTTACTTGACTTCTTTTGACTTGCAAGTGACTACAGCCAAGTATGTGACACTTTGAGTGACACATTTCTTACTGTGTGTAATATAATTGACTTGCATATTAAAAGTGCTTTTAGTCATATTCTGGAACCTCATGGCACTATAAACAGACAAGTCAATATTCTCCAGGGCGTCAACCAGAATTCAATAATTAATTTTCTCTCTGGTCTCACATACACACATACACATGCAAACACTGCCCCACACACTTTTATATGTATCAACTTGAAGATGAAAGACCAGCAAAAATACAGTGCGGCCTGGCTACAGGGACCCAGTTAGGCCAGCTGAACAGAGTATGTTAAATCCTGGTTTGCATAGAGTTGCGAAGATCTGTGTCGAAGATGTGTCATCCAAATAAGGCGATGCGTCAGTTCTGAGATGTGGTGAGGCTGCTGTGCAAGGTACTGCTACACCTTTGTTGAAGATCCTGTCAATGAAGGCTTGCAATGCGAAGTCCGAAGTCAAGAGGTCGCCAAGTCGGGGCAATGTGTCAGTTCTGAGGAGTGGTGAGGCTGCGATGCGGAGTCCAGCGTCGCTGTCGAGGCTGCCATCGACGAGGGACATGAGGGCCTGCACAAAGGATGTACCATGCAGTGGCGGTTCCAATGCTGCGTCAGGCTGCGAATGCGCAACGGGTCTTTGCAGCAGGTTCGATCCATGCAGTAGCAGCGATGCATCGTTTCTGCTCGGAGCTGCAACGTGCAGCAGAGGAGACATGTTGGTTCCACTGGATCCAAAGAGTCTGGCAGAGCACCTTAGGCACCTTAGGCCCACTTCAAAAGGTCTAGAAGTGGGTTGGCACTCTGGGCAAGGTAGATTCACAGATGACAGAGTCCATGTGCAGGAGCAAAGTTGTGGGAGCCTTCTGTCCCTGCAGCTCAAGTCAGGAGGCCAGCCAACTAGTCCTCAGAGTCACTCTGGGGTTCTGGGTTAAAGGGATGCAGGTCTAGTCCTTCTCACCCAGGCAAGAGGGCAGTAGGCAGCAGGTGAGCACAGCAAGACAGCAGTCCAGCAAGACAGTAGTCCAGCAGCGCAGTAGTCCAGCTGTGTGGCAGTCCTTCAGCAGTACAGCAGTCCTTCTTCCTGGGAGAGTATCCACAGGTCCAAAAGTGTACTGAGAGTTGGTGTTCAAGATCTAGTTTTTATACCCAGTTGTGCCTTTGAAGTGGAGGAGAAGCTTCTATAGGTTCCCCTTTGATGTCTACAGGCATCCCTGGCCCCAGACTAACTATAGGGAATATGCAGCAATTTGTGTGAAGGCAGGACACAGCCAATTCAAGTGTAAGTGGGGCTGTGCCCAGCTCCTCAGTCGCATTCTGACAGTGTTGGCCCATTCAAGCACACTTAAGCTCCCTATTGTGTGTGAATGTCTAGGAGGAATACAGAAAGCTTAACTACCAGTTACACCCAATCATGTGACCCAGATACAGGCTACAGGCACTAAAGGGCTGAGGCAGGAAAAATACCAACTTTCTAAAAGTGGCATTTTCATAATTGTTATTTAAAATTTGACTTCACCATAAGATAAGATTTTTCATTATAATTCCAAAGTCACCAAAAATGAATTGGTTACCTGCTCCCATTTGGAGCTTATTAAATGTAAGCAGGTAACTCCAATGTTATTCTATGGGAGAGGTGGGCCTCGCACTAGTTTTCACTACCGAGACACGTAAAACTTAAAAGTACTTGTCCAACTTTGTAAATACACTGCACCCTGCCTTCTGGGTTGCCTAGGGCCTCACCTAGGGGTGACTTATATGTATTAAAAAGGAAGGTGTGGGCTTGGCAAAAGGTTTATTTTGACTGGTCGAGTTGGCAGTTTTAAACTGCACACACATGCTACAATGGCAGGCCTGAAACATGTTTAAAGGGTTACTTAAGTGGGTGGCACAATAAATGCTGCAAGCCTACTAGTAGCATTTAATTTTACAGGCCCTTGGCACAGGTAGAGCCACTTTACTAGCGACTTACAAGTAAATTAAATATGTCAATTGGGCAGTGGCGGCTGGTGAAATTCGAAAGTGGTGAGGTGCGGAAATTCGGGATGAGTGACATGTGGCGAGCAAGTATAGTGAGCAAGCCTGACTGTCATAAAGGACGTTTGGGGTGGTTCTCCCCCTGAGAAATTTTGAAAAAAGAATGGGTAAATTGTGCATTTTCAAGCAAATATGAGAAAGCAAGAAGGTTAATAAGATAATTGTGAAAGTGTAGCAATGACATCAATAAAGGTATTTCATATGATAATGACGTACGTAAATTATGTGGCAGGGTAAACAAAAATTATACTGCATAATGCAGCACATTTTCATTTCTACACATGTTAACACTGTTTGAGCAAAGGTTTCATCTTATTAGTACTAGTACCAAAATACAGCAATATGAAACTGAAAAGTGAACTTTTAACCTTAGGGAAGCACCTTCTCCATGCTTAAAATATGTCACATCAATATGTTCATTATTATTTCATACGTCCTTGCATTGCTGTGAAAACTAGATTTTCCTTTAATTAATCATAAACACAGGAAATTTTGGAGCTGGGAATGTCATTTGTAAAAGCTCTGCAAAGGGAAAAAACGTGCACCTATTTGTTGCACTAATATTAACTCATGCTTCTTCTGCCACACTGCAGTTGTTAATATGCTAGCATTTATAATTTGGTAAATAACAATGGTTATAATATACCAATGCAAGGAAACTCGTTTAAAAGTACATAAAAGATGTGTGCCTAAAAATAAAGTGACATTTTTATCATTTATATAAGACCCTTTCAATCGAGGGCAACAAGGACAAAATGCACACTCTGCACCATTTAACAGGCTATCAAAATGTACAATTCAGATGGTAAAATCTGACAGTGTAATTCCATCACAGTACATACCCGGGAGTGCCCATCACATGATCTGAAATGTAATACTTTTACACACAAAGCTGCCTTGTGACAGCTGACACTCAAAAGGTTTTAGATTGCATGTGTTATTTTACACACATGACAATGGCATCCGCTCTTCCTGCCTCCACCTCTGCGGCCGCTGCAGGTCCTTTCTGTGTACACAGCACAGGAAAGGAGTGTGATTAAATGTCAATGGTTCATGGTTGGAGTGCCATCGCTTTAACACTTCAGCAGCCTATGTGTCTGCACAGTCTCAAGGGGAAAACAACACCAGGCCCTGATGAGGCAGGAAAGATTTACACAGCGCTTAGAAATGGCGTGGTAGGCGGAAGCAAAATGTTCACAAAAGAATGCTGATTTCAAGCCCCTGTGTGTATGCCTGTAGGGGGGATAGTGTGCTTTATGGGAAACAGTTCATGTCAAAATTATAGATTGCCATATAGGACACCCCCTGAAATGGAAAGTGTGGTGCAAAATGAATATGACACATATAAGAATGAATGTAATATGTGTCAAAATAAATATGATACCTGGAAGAATAAATCTGACTTGTACCAGAACCAATATGAAACATGTGAATATTCTACTTAGAGAATAATATGAATAACACATAGCCTGAATTGAATAAGAGGTATTCTAAAATGTATATCATTCATACTGAAATGAATATGACCCTCACTGTAAACAATATAGCAAGCACTGAAATGAATATAAAATGCATCAAAAAGTATTGGACATTTCTTGAAATGACCGACATATGCCAAGAGGAATATGATATACATGGAAATTAATATGACAGATTGAAATGAATATCAGTTACTGCAGTGAATAAATTATATCTTGAAAAGAATATATTGTACACTGTAAATAATAACACATACGTTAAAATGAACATTTCACATGTTGCAATGACTATGAATTGTGTTGAGATGAACATTACTCAGATTGGAATGGATATGAGGTACACAGAAATGATTATGAGGTGATTTAAAATGCATATGACTTGTGTCAAAATTAATTTAAGCCCAATTGAAATGAATTTGACATGGCTTAAAATGAATATGACCAACCTTGACACTGACGTTCGTCAAAATGAATTTGGCACACATTAATTAATATGGTACATGGTGAAATGGATATGGCAACGGTTAAAATTGATATGACGCATAGTAAAATTAATATGGCAAGTGATGATACGATTATGACATCCTTTGAAACAAATATAACATTGATTGAAAGGAATATGACACATGTTAAAATGAAGATGATATGTGCTAATATGAATATGAGCTTCATTGAAATGAATTTAATCTTAATTTAAAATGAAAATGAGTAACCTTGAAATTAACATGATATTTATCAAAATGAATACGGCTTGCATTGAAAGTCATTTGATACACATTGGAATGAATATTATATGTGTTGAACTGGATGTGACTTTTGTTAAAATTAATATAGGAAATGTTAATATGAATGCAACATCCATTGAAAGGAATATGACAGATGCTAAGATGAGTATGACATGCGTGGAAAAGAATATGAGCCCCTTTGAAATTAATTCAACATGCGTTAAAATGCATAAGGCGAATGCTAAAATTACAATGACACTTGTTAAAATGAATATGACATGCTCTGAAATTAATATAATGCACATCAAAATAAAATGGCATGTATTGAAATAATAATAACATATGTTGAAATGTACATGACCAATGTTTAAATTAATATGTCAAGTGTTAATGTGAATATGACATCCATTGAAATGAATAATAAGGGTTGGGGTAAGAGATGAGGAAGAACGAAGGGAGTGTGAGGGAAGAAGAAGGAGGGATGAGGTGCAAGAGATAAGGAGTGACTATCAATGGAGGTGAGACATGGAAGATGAGTTAAGAGGAATAGGAGTGACAGATGAGGCCTGAGGAGTAAAGTGTGATGCATGACAGGTAAGGATTAATGGATGCGGGCTAAAGAATGAGGGGTAATGGCTGAGGGATGAGGAGTGAGAAATTAGGATGTCCCAAAAGTGTTTAGGTACTTCACTTTAGAAGGATGATGAGAGAGTAATGATGAAGGAGGAGTGAGAGATGAGAAGTAAAGAGTGAGAGGTGAAGTGAGAAGGCTAAGGACTGAAGGTTGATTGGCGAGGCTTCAGTGAGGGATGAAGAATGAGGGAACAGTGAGGCGCGATGAGTGAGAAATATGGGGTAATATTGAGAACTGTGTCATGAGGAGGGAAGGATAAAGATATCCTAAAACGGTCAGGGTGGTGGACATTTTAGGAAAAAATCATTTTTCCAGTGTCTGTGTCACTGTTGAAGAGAGGAGAAGTGAGCAGTGATAGATGAGGGCTACAGAGTACGAAATCAGGGGTCAAGAGTGTAGAATGAGGGATAAAGAGTGAGGGAAGTTGGTGAATTACTGAGGAATTAGGAAAGAGGAATAAGGGATGAATAGTGAGCGTGAAGGAGAAGGCGAGAAAGGGATGAGATAAAAGATGAGAAGTGAGGGTTGAGGAGTGAGACTGGAGGAAGGAGTAACTAAATGTACGGGATGAGAATTGACAAATGAGAAATGAAGGATGAGGAGTAAGTAAGATATACGGTTTGAGCATTGAGGGCTGATGGATAATTATGAGGAATGATGGTTGATTGAAAAAGTATGAGAAGCGAAGAAAGAGGAGTGAGGGTAAGAGGGTATGGAATGAGGAAAGAGAACAGAGGCATGAGATGTAAGGGATCAGCATGTCCCATAACAGACAGTGGGGCACACATGTAGGGGGAGGTGTGAGCAGTGAGGGATGAGGAAAGAAAAATAATGAGAGGTGAAGATAGAAGTGTGACAAATAAGTGATGAAGAGTGAAGGAACAGTGGGAAATAGATGGAATAAGGGATAAGGAGGGACAACTGCGGGATGAGGGGTGAGGGATGAAACATTAAAAAAATAGGTTGAGTGATGCAGAGTGAGAGATGTGAAGGGATAAGAGGTGAGAGATTACTTATTTATGGGGAATGGAAGATGGCTGGTGATGAGGAGTGAGGGTAAAGGAGGGAGAGGTGAGGATAAAAAGAGAAAACTAGAAGAAGGGCATTAAGGGCCTCATTTATATTTTGGCAATCTGCCCATCGTCTGCCAGGGCAACAGAGTAAATTACTCCGTCACCCTGACAGAGGTGCCAACTGCTAAATTGAAACTATCTACCAGCATGGTGGGCATTTCAAGAATTGACAGGAACCACCGTTCACTCTCTGCCAACCTTTAAATTGGACCCTAAGCATGATGGAAGAGATGTAAAGAAAGAGGAGTGAAGAAGAAGGGAAGGAATGACGAATGAGAAGTCAGGAGTGAGGAAGGAAGAATAAATGATTAGGATTTAGGAGTGAGTGTTAAGGAGTATGAGGGACTACTGGGACTAACCTCAGGGGGAGCCCGCTGGACCTCCAGTGCCAAAACAATGGTTCCTGTGAAACAGATGTATGTAATATTGACACTTATATGCAGAATCGCAATATTTAAAAGGGGGTGCTACGATATCCAAAGGAGAACAGACCACATACAAATGGCTGACTGGTACAAACAGTAATGCTTTATATAAATGTAAAAGGCAGTTTTTGTCAAATCAAAAGTGCAATGTGTCCCCAGTGAACATGGAACCTAAAACATTAAGTAACATAGTTGTGATATATACGTTAGGTTTCCATAAAAAATTAAAGGCGACCAACTAGAAGGTTCTTGGTGTAAACAACGTCCTTATATAATAATAGGCGCTGATTAATGGTTCGCTTTGGTTATGTCGACGGCGTTGCAACCCCTAGAGAATAAGGGGTCTCTTCAGGACCTATTGGTATAGGGACATCTGAAATAAAGGATAATCTAACAGCATGAAGAGTGTGCACCTCAGGACTGCACTGCTCATTAGATGAAGGCAGTCCGTGTAGGCCAAGATGGCCACACAAGCGAGGGAATCCACCAAATGGCGTATGATGAAGAGAAAAAATATAATCGGTATGCTGTCTATAAGAAAGGCACAGGTCATGACAATCCGTGTATCTGTCACATAAATCAATTCAGTGAGGCCGTTCATGCGTGCAGCCGCTACGCGTCTCAGAGACTTGCTTCAGTCAGAGTCTCCTGCTACAGTGAGCTTACACTGCAATCCTGCGCTTCATCCTCCCTGACAGCTCCCCCTCCCCTCACTGGGTGCCCGGCTGGGACGCATGTGAGTAAGACGTTCTTATCCCTTTACATTCCTGAGGTATAAGTATCATTATTAGATACATCTGTTCCACAGGAACCATTGTTTTTTATAATACAGTATCTACTGTGGTTCTGCGTGAGCAGGGTTCCCTTGTTTCTGTTTTCGGGACCTCTAGTGTCAGCAGCAAGAGTGGAGATGGACCCCAATGCCTTCATTGTGTAATAATGTGATGGATGTCCAGTCCCTCGCCCTAGCGACGTGGGGGTGAGCTGGAGAGGAGTGGACCGCATTGAGAATGGAGAGATCTGTTGCATATATACTCTAGGACGTGCAGCCTTTACTCATAGCTGCAAAAACAACAGTTGATGGACAGAACGCAGAACAATGTCATACATTCACCTAGTACAGAGATCTGGGCCTAAATCCATCTTTTTTTTGCTCACCATGCCATTCCAGTTTGAACCCAGCCATATGCAAATCAGTATTGACCCTGTGCCTCATGGGAACAGTCCAGCCCGAACTGCCAAGCCAGGTCCTCCCTGGACTGGAAACAAGCATCCTAGGACCGGTTTCGGGGTTTCACCCCTCTTCAGCCAGGATAGCTTGATTCCAGGGGCATGGAGAGCACGGGACCCACGTCTGGGCATACACGTCCCATGACTCCTGAGATCTGACAGTGTCTCTCTATGCTAATGATATCATGCTGTAGCTATCTAAACTCAAAACAAAGCATCACCCCGTTCACCTGAGAGTCCACCTTATTTGAAGCACTATTTGGTATTGCAATCAATTGGGATAAATCCATAATTCCCCCATTAACACAAGTAACACTGCCTTGAAAATTAGATTTTCCCTTCCTTTGGAGTACAACTTTCTTCAAATATTTGGGTGTGCGGATCAACCAAGAAGATCATGGACAACTATAGGACAGCTGTAACACATATCAAAGAGCAGGTTCACCGCTGGATGAAACACCCACTGTAGTTGTTAGGCAGAATTTCCTTTAATAAGATTGTCATCTGACCCAAACTACTTTACCTTTTTAACAATGTTCCTATACTATTGAATCAACATTTTTTTAAAACATTCAAATCACATATGAGCACTCTGGCCTGAACTCAGGTTTTGTTAGAGACACTGACCTTATCTTGCGAATAGGGTGGACTGGTAGCACCAGACTTTAACTTTAATTACCATTGCGCTCAAGCACACTTAGAAGATGACTGCATCTTGCCACCCCATCTACATGGCACACATATCAAATGAACATGACATAGCACACCGAAATTCATTTGGGATCCTCCTGGGCAGGTCCCACACCACAGCCGAGCAGAGAGAATCTGTGGCATGTACACAATTGGCATGGGAGGAGATCCATAGAGGGCTGGGTTGCCCAATACTCTATTCCCCTTAACAATCCTTGCATCACTTCCCTTTAATACTTCTGACTAAAGATAAAGTAGTCCTGCAGAGGTTGACTAAATGGGTGATCAACACGCTGAGTGAGCTATTCCCTATCAGCCAATTTTTGGTTAGCCCAACACATGCAAACACAGCGGATTTTTCCCCGATGGACATCATATTTGCATACTTTTGCCTACGAGCATTGTGCAGGGAGCACTGCCCTATGTTTCATGAGGAGCTGCTGAAGCCAAGACATTAACAATGTTCTTAAATACACAGTTGGCTAGACAACTGGTAACCAACCTCTATTCCTCCATACAAGCCGAGGCCTCAGCATTAAGGCCTAGTACCAAGGTTCTGTGGGATGCAGACCTGGGACATGTAATTACAGATAAAGAATGTTCATACTGTTCTTGCTAAATAGGGAAGCTATCTCCTAAAGGAATATTTACACCAGACATACCATACTCTCCTCAAGCTGCTTACACACAAATTACGGCCCCCTCATGGTGTGTAGGAAGTAACGCACTAGAAGTGGGCTTCCTGCACCTGACCGCAGCATGCCCACGGATCGCTAGGTACTGGGGAAAAGTATTTCATGTTCTAGGGGCTATACTATTTCACTGTGTGATGGTTCACATTGATGCACTACAGTTGACAAAGGTGTGTGTCATGAGTGAATGCTAGGTCTTGCATGCCTACAGTGAGGACCTAGTTGCATGATATGATATACTACAATGGCCAACTAGAACTCTACTATTACACTATTATCCAGGGTTTCAGGCTCAAGAACATCTGGGGCTCATTGCAAGTATACTAACTAATGACATCAACAGCATCAAAAACGGTTAGAGATTGGGCCAAAGATGAGAAATGGGGGAGGGGTAGGAGCATGATGGGAATGTGTATACACACCGATTCCTGAACTAGAGCTCCAAATGTAATAGTACCTGAAGCGCCATCTTAGCCCCATTTTGGCTGTGATTAATGCCCCTGTGCTTTGAATGTGCCCCCTGATGTGCGAAAAAGATGTTCTTGCAAAAGAGGAATACTGCTGGACTGTTATTGTATTAAACGATATGCTGCCCTATGTGTAAAGGTACAGACATTTACTGCAGGCAAGTGTACTGTTTTGTATAGAGGTAACATAAAAGTACGTGAAAATCAAATTAGCATTACAAAATGGTTTAAATATGACAAATTTTAAAATGGATATAATTAACAGTGATGCAAATAACATGGTTGTCGAAATGAATATGTGCAATAATGAAATTGGATATGAATAAAATTGAATTGCATAGAATACTGAATGAACTGGATAAGGAAGTGAATGAATTGGATATGGTGAATTGTGTGAATAACACACTGAAAATGTCAATACTGGTGCTTATGACAGCTGCCACATGGTGGTGCTGTTTATGTACTTTAAAGATGAGCACAATAACAGTAGCTTACCATTCAATACACTTTAAAAACAACTAATGCCTGCCGCCCAAGCCTTTCCTATAGCTTTCGGGGCCTCAAACAGTCTGAATTGTCTCACTTGTAGCAGTGTGCCGGTCAGTAGTTGTATAGGTAATGTCATCGGCAGAATCAATGGGTGGTGAAAGCTGCAATGGCCTCCGGACCAGGGCCCTGGCACTTAAATTAAGCACCAATTGAGGCCCCCTGATTGTGTGATCTGTACAAAAAATATTCACTTTTGCACAGCGCACATTCTGGGCTTAATTATTTTAAATCGCTCTCATATGTTTTAGTGAGGACATTAATAACACATGAGAGCGCCTTGAAATACTGAGCTCAGGAAGTGAATTGTACAAAAACGAAACCTGTTCTATACAGACATATAAGGCACGGTCATGTGTACCCAAATCTTTGTAGTGTAGGTTTTTATTGCAGACGGAGCGACACTGCTGCCTATTGAACAAAAAGCAAAAGGTTTTTGGATATACATCTGATGTACAAAACCTTTTTTAATTGTTTTAATATATTGCAATGTCTGTTTGTTTGAATTAAAAATCTACACTACAAAACATTAATTTAAAGGCCAGCTCAAATGTGATAATGAAGAAAAAGGATTCTTGGTGTAGTATAACAGGTAAGGTCCCGCCATGCCTCCTATGTATGTTTAATGTAACTTAAATGTGCAGTTTGTAGGCTGTCAGTCAGAGTCAGTGGGTGGTGGTATTATTAATGCAGGCAGGGGCCAGGGGAGTTGGGACTGTCCCAAGTATTGAGTGTCACCAGTGACTCACTCATCACATGATAATGTGCAGCCGTGCTCGGATGTTTTAATGACCTCGTTAGAAGATTGGAGAGAGCGTTGAAATAGGCAAGCTTTAGATGCGTGTTGTACAAAAAAACCTTGCATTTTTATTACAGCCCCCATCCAAAGCTTGACTCTTTCAAGGGCTAGTGAGGTCATGAGAGTGCCTTAAAATACGTAAGGCCAGGATCACAAGCGCTGTACAAAAAATAATCCTTTTTTGCACAGCGCACATTCTGAAACTTAGTATTTAAAGGCGTTCTCATATGTGCTACTGAGGGAATTAAAACATGATGACCTGAGAATGTGGGCTGTACAAAATGAATCTTATTTTGTACAGGACACATATCGATCTGAGGTATTGCAAGGCGCACTCATGCGTACCCAGTATATGACGTGTAGAATATGTGGTTTTTTTTGCAGAAGGAGCTACATTGCAGTTATTAAGCAAAAATAAGGTTATTCGATGGCTTGCACCCATATTTGAAGACTCTCTCAAATGTGATACTGAAGAAAAAGTTGTCTTGGTGAAATATTATATTTGCCCAGGATCACAGCAGGAAAGCTGGGATTTCTTGTTTTACATTGTGCAATTCGACCACTTGATGGGTATCTGCTTCTCTTTTTGTTTTAAGTCAAAGGTTTGTCATCAAATCTTTGTCTTTATTTCTTGGTCCATGAAGTGACAGCCTGAGTGTCGGACAGCAGCCACATTAAAGCTCGGCTCTTTCTGGGCTTCAGTGGCCAAGAGGACCTCGAGCTGACCCACAGCTAATACATTACTCTTCCTACCTCACTCCTGACTTCTCATTTGTCAGCCCGTCCCTTTCTTGTTCACTCCTCATTCTTTACATCTCTTCTATCTCGCTTAGGGTCCAATTTAAATGTTGGCAGAGAGGGAACGGTGGTTCCTGTCAATACTTGAAATGTCCATCATGCTGGTAGACAATTTTAATTTAGCAGTTGGCACCTCTGTCAGGGTGACAGAGTAATTGACTCCGTCGCCCTGGCGGAGGACGGACAGACACCCAAAATATAAATCAGGCCTCAAATGCCCTTCTTCTGGTTCTCACTTTTTATCCTCACCCCTCCCTCCTCTACCCTCAGTCCTCATCCCTCATCATCAATCAGCCATCCTCCAATCCCCATACAGAAGTCATCTCTCACCTCTCATCCCTCAACATCTCTCACTCTGCATCACTCCTAATTATCCATCAGTCCTCAATGCTCAGACCTGATATTTTACTCCTCGTCCCTAATTTCTCATTTCTCAACTCTCATCCCTCACTTTTAGTTACTCCTTCCTCCAGTCTCACTCCTCAACCCTCACTTCTCATCTTGTATCTCATCCCTCTCTCGTCTTCTTCTCCCTCACTCCTCATCCCTTATTCCTCACAACTTATTGGTCAGTTAGCTGATTTAAAGGCCTAGACACGACAACTTATAGAAGAGGTTAGCTCACTTAAGGGTACGATTGATATACTTTCCACTGCACTAAAATCACATATCAGCTCGACACAACTAGCTATTGTAGGTCAGACTGCGGCCCAAAAATCCAATCATAGAGATCTAATCAAGGACAGTGCAGATAGATCAAGTAGGGATAGAAACCTCATAGGGCAGCGCACATGTAGCGACATACCATCACATACCGGCTCAATCATCTCGCAGCCCCCCACCATGAATACACAATCAAGGCCAAGAGGTCTTTGTCCACAATCCTTGGAATCTAACAGTGAACATCGCACACCTCCTCAAACTAGCCAAAGTTCAGGAGTAATCCAACTCGATAGAGTAGTCAACACTGAGAAGCCCCTGGTTCGTTCCTCAAAATGCCAAATATTTTTTACTAATGTTCCTAAAATTCCCCCCTAGTTTAATCAAGGAAGATGAGCATTCCTTGATTAACAAATGTGCTCAGTGGTTAAGACATGTGCGTACGTGTACATCCATAATCAGGGAAGATATATTTTCTGCCAAAAAAGGTATACATCCACGGGCTCAAAACCTGACTATGTGTGTCTTACACTGGCAACCACTGATTTGGTAGAGAATCTGGTGGCCTTTGATCTTAGGACATCACACTTGAGCACAACTAATATCAGGACGAAACTTAACCCTCCAGGCAGTTCTACAAACCATATATCTAGTAATCAAGCTCTAATATGCAATGAGGTTTCTTCCTTACAAAATATATTGATGTTTAAGGAACATTCCTCTTCTACCACGAACAGTGGAAGTAGTACATCTCTGGGGGGTAGACAGAAGCTGTATAGGACCATTTACCAACTGTAGTACTGGACCCTCTGTCTAGGTCTATTCTCTCCCCGCAGCTCCACTGTGCCATCTCTTGCCTCCAGACCCCAACCTCCTCCTGGGGAGGTTCGAGGCTGTTGCCCGCTACTGCGCCTGTTGCCCGCTCCAACTGGGACAAGACTGCCTGCGCCCACCGTAACCTTTCTCAGCCGTTTTTTTCTTCTTAATTTTTCCCTGTTGTGCCACTGTTATTGTGCCCATCTGTGTCTTGCTCTAATTCCACCACTGTTTTTACTTTCTCATGCCTGCCTGTTCCTTTTGCCTTTTGCCGCTGCTGCCCCTGCGGCCCCTCCCCCCGGAATTCCCCCTGGGAATTCCCCCGCTCCCGCCTCCCAGCCTCTCCTACCTCCCACCTCCCCTACTTAATGGCGGCTGTTGTGAGGTTGCGCAGCGGACGCGCGCAGCGGGCACGCCAAAGGTGCGCAAATGCAAGCCCGTCAGAAACCGGCCTGCAACCCAACCACGGCCAGCACCAGCAACCCTGGACCTCCCACTACCCATCGCTACGACACCACCACCCTCCTCACACTCAACCTTGGAAGACTTAGAGAATGCCAACAGGCCTCGCCGAACACGACCCACGGTCAGTTCTCCTGCCTCCCCTGCCGCCAGACCCTCACCGCCACCCCGGCCTCCAACACTGCCGACGCCAGCACCGGCAACACCCTAAAATGCATCATCCTCAACGTACGCTCCATACACAAACACGCCATGGAAATCTGGAACCTACTCGACTCTCTATCGCCCGACATCGCCTT
Organism: Triturus cristatus; assembly: GCF_964204655.1. Taxonomy (NCBI): domain Eukaryota; kingdom Metazoa; phylum Chordata; class Amphibia; order Caudata; family Salamandridae; genus Triturus; species Triturus cristatus. Next base: position 138,258,333 of record NC_140588.1, read on the forward strand.
CTTTACAGAGACCTGGACCAGCGCATCCTCCGCCCCCGACATCAGCACCGCCATCCCAGACGGATACAAGATCCAGAGGAAAGACCGCCCCAACCACCCAGGAGGGGGCCTCACCATCGCCCACAAGAGCACTCTCCGCCTCACCACCTCCAGCGAAACCTTCCCCTCTGCCGAACACCTGCACTTCCAGATCCAGACCACCCCCAAAGCCACACTCCGAGGAACCCTCGTCTACAGACCCCCCGGCCTCCGAACACCCTTCGCCACCACCATCACCTACTTCATCGCACCCCAAGCCATCGCCTCAACAAACTGCATACTCATTGGAGACCTGAACTTCCACCTAGACAACCCCAGTGACCCCAACTCTACTATCCTTCACGACAACTTCGCCAGCATCGGACATAAACAACTCGTCAACACACCGACCCACAGAGCAGGACACACCCTCGACCCCACCTTCGCGGCAGGAAACAGCGACCAATTCAGCCACACAACGCAGCCGCCATGGACCGACCACCACTGCGTACACTTCGCCATCAACAAACCCAAGGCACCCAAACCAGCCCCACGCCCACCATGAAGGAACTGGAGCAAGGATACCGACGAGCAACTTAACTCCACACTCACCCGAGACAACCGCACCTGGGCACCAGACGCAAACCACGCAGCCAGAGAACTCCACACCTGGATCTCAAACTGCGCAGACGAGTTCGCCCCGCTACGCAACCCCGACAGACAACGCCCCAGTAAAGCCGCCTGGTTTACCACCGCTCTCCAAGAAGCCAGAAGCACCCGCAGATGCCTGGAGAAGACAACCGAAAACCGAACCACCTACAAGGACGCCATGACGGACTACCACAACCAGATCAGAGCCACCAAGAGGAACTTCATCCACAACAAAATCCTGGCCAACTCCACCAACTCCAAGGAACTTTTCAGTGTCATTCAAGAATTCACCAACCCATGCAGCAAAGCCACAGACATCACCCCATCCCAAGACCTCTGCGACAAGCTTGGAACCTATTCAACAGGAAACTGATACGATTCATTGAAGAGAACGCAGTCCTCAACCCGTCCCAATCCGAATTCCGAAGCAACCACAGCACAGAGACCACCCTACTCATCGCCACAGACGACATCCGCAGTCTCCTGGACCAAGGCCACTCCTCAGCCCTCATCCTACTCAACCTTTCAGCAAACTTCGATACCGTCTCTCACCGCACACTAGTTGCCAGACTAAACGACGCAGTCATACAAGGAACAGCCCTGGACTGGATCCGATCATTCCTCACCGGAAGAAGCCAAAGGATCAGACTCCCACAGGGTTCATCCCTGAGCCCCACCCTCTTCAACATCTACATGGCCCCCCTCGCAGCCATCGCCCGACAACAAGGCCTCAACATCGTATCCTACACCGACTTCCACCACTGCCAAACTCAACTTCCAGAAAGGAATGAAGGACGTCGTAGTATGGATGACCAACAGCTGCCTGAAGGGCAACGCCGAGAAGACAGAAGTCCTCGTCCTCGATACCACCCGTTCTGCATGGGACAACACCTGGTGGCTGACTGCCTTTGGAAGCCCACCTACCTCCTCAGACCACGTCAAGAACCTCAGCATCGTACTCGACTCATCACTCACCATGAACCGACAGGTCAACACCGTCACCTCCAGCTGCTTCAACACCCTCCGCATCCTCCGCAAGACCTTCAAGTGGATCCCCCCTGAGTCAAGGAAAACAGTCACCCACGCACTCATCACCGGCAGACTGGACTATGGAAACGTACTGTACACCGGCATCAACAAGTCCCTACTCCGCAAACTCCAGACAATACAGAACACCGCCGCCAGACTCGTCCTCGGCATCCCCGACACAAACACATCAGCCAACACCTACGAAGTTTCCACTGGCTTCCCGTGGAGAAAAGAGTCACTTTCAAAATCCTCACTCACGCCTACAAATGCCAACACAACAACGGACTCAAATATCTCAACGACAGAATCAACTTCCACATACCCAAAAGAAACCTCGGCTCTTCCAACCTCCCACTGGCCGAAACCCCGTGCATCCACAGAGCCAGAGCAGGCGGAAGATCCTTCTCTCACATTGCAGCCAAGACCTGGAACGAGCTACCGGCAGACATCAGATGCTCCCCCTCCCTGAACACCTTCAGGAAGACCCTCAAGACCTGGCTCTTCTGCTAAACAGATCTGCGGACCTCCCCGCCTCAGCGCCTTCAGGCCCTCACGGGTGAGTAGTGCGCTTTCAATTCCCTGATTGATTGATTGGGCCTGACGTTGCTGATGGGCCTTTTAGGCTCAAAGTTCAAGCACAGGGTGATCCAAAGTGCTCCCCTGATAATCTAGCTCCCGCACTGTTGGTTGAGGATACCGGACAGGGTACCGAGGTGGGCTCTTGTAGTCCTTCCAATATACAGGATGTCTCTCAGTTGGCACTTGCTTCCTGGAACATAGCGGGTCTGTCCTCCAAGATTACATCATTGGATTGGACTGTTTTATAGAGGTTCAGGATATACTTGTCTTCCAGGAAACTTGGTCGCTTAACCCAGTTTACCACCATGGATATTTACTCACCCGTGAGGGTCTCAAGGCACTGGGGTGGGGGGGTCGCAGGTTCCAATCCATCAAGGAGGGGGTCTGTCGAAGAGCCAGGTTTTGATGTTTCTTGCGAAGATGGGGAACGATGTTGTCTGTCTGAGTTGGAGAGGAAGGTCGTTCCAGGCTCTAGCCGCGAGGAAGGAGAAGGAGCGGCCTCTCGATCTGGTCTTTCTAGTGCGGGGGACCACGGCGTAGGAGAGCTTAGCTGATCGTAGGGTCCTTTGGGGTGCGTGGAATTTGAGTCGGCTGTTCAGGTATGCTGGTCCAGTGTCGTGAAGGGCCTTGTGAGCTTGGGTTAGCATCTTGAAGGTGACTCTAGCTTCGATGGGGAGCCAATGGAGTGTGTGCAGGTGCTGGGAGATGTGGCAGTGTCTTGGCAGGTTGAGGACCAGTCTTGCGGTGGCGTTTTGGATGTTCTGTAGCTTGCGGGTGAGGTGTTTGTTTATTGTGGCGTAGAGTGCGTTGCCGTAGTCGAGTCTGCTGGTGACCAGGGTGTGAGTGACGGTCTTTCTGTGTTCGAGGGGGATCCATTTGAAGGTCTTACGTAGGAGGCGGAGGGTGTGGAAGCAGGAGGACGAGACAGAGTTGATCTGGCGGTCCATTTTGAGCTCTGAGTCCAGGATGATTCCCAGGTTGCGTGTGTGGTCCGTGGGGGTGGGCGGGCTCCCGAGGGCAGGGGGCCACCAGGTGTTGTTCCAGGCGTTGGGGTTTGGGCCCATGATGAGTACTTCCGTTTTGTTGGTGTTTAGTTGTAAGCAGCTGTTTTTCATCCATTGGGCGACGGTTTCAATGCCTTCTCGAAAATTGTGTCTGGAGGTGTTGGGTTCGTTGCATAGGGAGAGGATGAGTTGGGTGTCGTCTGTGTATGACACAATGTTGAGTCCGTGGGTTCTGACGATGGGGGTGAGCAGAGACATGTAGACGTTGAAGAGCGTAGGGCTGAGGGAGGACCCCTGGGGGACTCCGCAGGTGGTAGGTGTAGGGTCCGAGAGGAAAGGGGGAGTCTGACCCACTGCGTTCTGCCAGAGAGGAAGGAGCAGATCCAGTCGAGTGCCTTGTCTTGGATCCCTGCGTCGTGGAGTCTGTGTATTAGGGTGCGGTGACAGACTGTGTCGAATGCTGCAGAGAGGTCGAGGGTTGCTGTTTCTCCTTTGTCCAGTAGTGTGCGGATGTCATCTGTTGCGGCGAGGAGGGCGGTTTCCGTACTGTGTTTTTTTCTGAAGCCGGATTGGGAGGAGTCGAGGATGTTGTGCTCTTTGATGAATGTGACGAGTTGGCTGTTGATGGTTTTCTCGATGACTTTCGCTGGGAACGGGAGCAGGGAGATGGGTCTGTAGTTTTTGAGGTCGGTGGAGTCCACCGAGGGTTTCTTCAGGAGGGGTTGATCTTGGCGTGTTTCCAGTCGTCGGGGAACGAGGCCGTTGCCAGGGAGCAGTTGATGGTGTGGCAGAGCATGGGTGCAATAGTTTTGGCGGCTCTGTTGAAAATGTGGTGGGGGCAGGAGTCCGTGGGGGCCCCGGAGTGGATTTACTTCATCGTCTTCAGAGTGTTTTCGGTGGTGAGGGCTGTCCAGTTGTCAACCGTTGGCTTCAGGGTGTCGGGTGTGGTTGGTGAGGGTTCAGTGTGTTGGTTGTCTTCGTCAAAGTTGTCGTAGATACTCTCGATTTTGTGGTGGAAAAAGGTGCTGAGTTTGTCGCGGAGGTCTTGTGAGGGAGGTATGTCGGTGGACTCGCTGGTGAGTTGGGCGAACTCTTTGATGATGTTGAAGAGTTCTTTGCTGTTGTGTGCATGAGTGGAGAAAAAATCCCCACACCTACTTGTGGTTAATGTGTATGCACAAGGTGTGGTGGGAGGTAGATCATCCACGACAAACTCCTCACTTGACAGCTTCTTAGACAAAAAAAGAGGCTTAAATAATCTGGTTATAGTAGGGGATTTTAACACCACATTTGAGCCCCTTGATTAGGAGGACAGCAACCTTAGCGCCGAAGAAGATGTCCAATGGGGTATTCCTTTATTGGAGCTGCCACCAATTAGGAAATGGACCGAGGCCACTCTCCAACTCAAAGCATTAAGTTTGGTGAGGGGAGTTAGGGCGGTGAATGGAAGAACATCCTCAGATCGACTGGGTTCCCATACTTACTGCAATGGCTTGAGAAGTAGTCGCATTGACTACATTCTCATCAATCTTGAGAACTGGTCGTCCCTAGTTGATATGGAGGTATGCGTGAGAAATGAAAGCGACCTTAACCCACTCCTGTTAAAGATGCTGGTATCTGGTCACATAATAGCTCAGCCTCATATTATTGAAAGGGTGACCACTGATGCTATTATATGCAATGATATGAGGAGGGTCAAATGGTCAAGGATTGTAGAAAACGAAAGTTATCTTGTGAAAATGAAGGAAGTAGTGGAGAGCACATTAGTTGATCTCCAAAGGTTTACTACCCAGGGAGAATTAAATAGTAGCATCATCCAAGCCCATGAGGATATGTTTGAATCGATTAAGAACTTTTTTGTTAAATCCCACAAAGCAAGTAGTAGGCCCCCCTTAAAGCATGACCATTGGTACAATAAGGCATATAGGGAAGCATATAAACAATTGTCCCTAGCAATTAAATTTAAGATATGGGCAAAATAAAAAAAGCATGTAAGACGTATAAAATCGTACAAACAGCAGAAAAAAAGGAATGGGATGAGTTACGGTGGTTAGAACTCCTGCAAGCCAGCAAAGAGAAAAATATGCAAACATTTTGGCAGCTGGTAAAATGGGGCAGAGGAGGATTAGGCCATTCACCGCAAAACTATGTAGCGCCAGATCAGTGGGTTTCCTTTTTTGAGGCACAATTTGCAGTTGGGGCTAATGACAGTGGTGATGTCCCCCTCGATTTACCCAAGTCAGATTCAACAGTATTTTTTACTATAAGTGAGGTGGAAGCCGCCCTGAACGCAGCACCAAGGGGCAGGGCTCCAGGCCCTGACTGTATTCCGGTAGATTTGTTTATGTATGACAAAGATAACTGGCTTCAGTATATTCAGTTGCTCGCAAATGTGATAGGCAGTGGAGCTACTATCCCTGACTCTTGGCGAGGAGCCGTAATTCTACCTATTTACAAAAAAGGGGATCGATCCAGCCCTAGTAACTACAGGCTGATTAGTCTAATCAACTCTACTCAAAAGATTATGGCCAGGTTAGTGCTGAACTGAATTCAGTTATGGATCACAGAAAATAATATACTATCCTCATTACAGGCAGGATTTAGGGCACATGTAAGCACTGTCGACCAGGTCTTTCGTTTTATCTTAATCTACTGGCGTATTGCAATTTTAGCAGGTGGTACTATTTATGCCGCCTTTGTTGATCTTAAATCAGCATTCGACACGGTTCCCCGCAATAAGCTGTGGGTTGTCTTGAAAGGTCTGGGGATGCCCTTGGAGCTTTTACTGCTTGTAATCAAGTTATATGAGTCCAACTTTGCACAGGTCCGCTGGGGAACACAGGGCAATATCACCCCTAGGTTTCCAATGCAAAAGGGGAACGCCAAGGGTGTGTTCTGGAGCCCACCCTGTTTTCATTATTTATAAATGGGGTGGTTAACTACTTCTCCTCACACCCTACCGATGGTCCATCCTTTGCAGGTATAAAGGTTCCAATACTTAAGTTCGCAGACGATACCCTAATTATATCAAAAACCCAAGAGGGGCTGCAGCGGGCGCTCTGTCACTTTGAGGAATTTTGTAAAGACCATGAACTTGTGGTAAATGTGGCTAAAACCAAGTTTATGGTTCTGCATAAACATAAAGCAGTCAAGGGCAGGGTCGTCATGAACAAGGTGTTATTGGAACAAACTGATGTATTTACATACCTTGGAATTACCATAGGCAGGAAGCTAGACTGGAAACCCCAGATAGACCTATTGGCACTTAAGCACTGCCAACTGGCAGGAGCCTTATTAAATGAGCACAGGCTCTCCCAGACCAAGCCGGTAGGCCCAGTTTCAAAGATTTACAATACAAAGGTTATGGCCTCCACTCTTTATGGAGCAGAACTTTGGGGTCTTGAGAACCTTTCTTCGCTAGCCCTGGGTCAGAACAAGTTTGTGAGGGGCCTTACTGGACTCCCCCTAAATACACCACTCAAACCCCTATACTCTGATTTGGGGTGTAGTACATTGGTAGAGGTTGCAAGATTTAGACCATTAGCATATTGGAGAATATTATGGTGAATCCCGGAGGTGTCATATTATGCTAATGCACTTAAAGATGATAAAGATGCTGACACACCTCATAAGATTAGCTGGTTACGCAAGGTAAAATGCTCCTTGTTGAACATGGGTATGAGCCATCTGTGGGAAGACCCGCCTAGCAATCTGTTCCCCCCAAAAACAGTTTTTAAGGAGGCTTACTGGGCTATGATTAAATGTAACAATGTGTGATCAACTAATAATCTTTCATTAACTAGCACTTTTCTGGAATATAAGCCAGAACCTATGTATGAAAATTTTGGGGATTTTATAACTAAGCCCTGCGACAGGAAACTCTTTTATCAGTTTCGGGAAGGCACATTAAATGTTTTACTAAAAATTGGCACAATACTTCTGATAGTAAATGTTTATTTTGTCATGAGCAGGACGAGACAGTACCGCACATTTTATTTGTATGTCCAGCATATATCTCTCCACAGAACAAATGGTTAAAACCAATTTGTTCTAATTTGAGCACTAGGTTGTGTGCTATTGTATTACGAATACTGAAAACCAACACCCATGAGCCCATTGTGATTGCACTAGCAACATTTTTAGGCTGGATGTGGAGAATACGAAATGATTTCTTAGAAGTAGCAGGTTATAGCGAACATCTTTAATATATTATATAATGTATTTCCATTTTGCCGACTGTATTGGGTCTCTTGTACATAGTGTAAATAATGTTTATGCTCTGATTAATTATATTACTTGGATGAAATGAAAGGCAAACTATTCTTAGTGTTTGAAAAGTATATTATCTTGTTTTATATTCTTTTATGATTGACTATGTGTCTTTTTAAATGGTTTATCTAGTATGTCTTTTTCGATCCTGCTCCTTCAATATTGTTATAACTGTGCCCATTGTGAAGTATCTGCGATGTATCATGTATTATTAAGATATTGTATATATTTTGTGTGTCTTTTATGATCAGTATGATCAAAATACCGACTTAATTGAATTGAATGCCTCACTAATTCAACGACTTCCGTCACTCTTTATCCCTCATTCTACACTCTTGACCCCTGATTTCTTACTCTACAGCCCTCTTCAACAGTGACACGGATGCTGGACAACTGATTTTTATCTTAAAATGTTTACCACCCTGACCATTTTAGTATATCTTTAACCTTCCCTCCTCATGACACTGTTCTCAAAATTAACCCCATGTTCCTAACTCATCATGCCTCACTGTTCCCTCATTCTTCACCCCTCACTGAAGCCTTGCCAAAAAACCTTCAGTCTGCAACCTTCTCACTTCACCTCTCACTCTTTACGTCTCCTCTCTCGCGACCTCATCCATCATTAGTCACTCATCATCCTTCAAACGTGCAGTACCTAATCCCTTTTAAGACATCCTCATTGCTAACTCCTCATCTCTCAGCCATGACCCCTCATTCTTCAGGCCTCATCCCTTAAACTTTATCTGTCATGCAGCACTCCTCACTCCTCAGGCCTCATCTCCCACTCCCACTCATGTTTCATGTCTCACCTCCGTTCTCTCATCCCTCAGTAGTCACTCCTTATCTCTTGCACCTCATCCCTCATTCTTCTTCCCTCACACTCCCTTTATTCTTCCTCATACCCCAACCCCTAATATTAATGTCAATGTCATATTCATATTAACACTTCTTATATTAATTTAAACATGGGTCATGTAAATTTCAACATGTTATAATTATATCAATACATGCCATATTCATTTTGATGTGTATCATAATAATTTCAGAGCATGTCATATTCATTTTAACAAGTGTCACTCTAACGTATGTTGCATTATTTTCAAAGTGGCTCGTATTCATTTCAACGCATGTCATATTCATCTTAGCATCTGTCATAATCCTTTCAATGGATGTTGCATTCATAATAAAACTTCTTATATTAATTTCAACAAAAATCACATCCATTTCAACACATATAATATTCATTCCAATGTGTAGCAAATGTCTTTCATTGCAAACCGTATTCATTTTTATAAATATCATGTCCATTTCCAGGTTACTCATATTCATTTTAAATTAATATTAGATTTATTTCAATGAAGCTCATATTCATATTAGCACGTCATATTCATTTTAACATGTGTCATATTCCATTCAATCAATGTTATATTTGTTTCAAACGATGTCACAAACATATCAACACCTGTCATAATAATTTTACCATTGTCATATCCATTTCATTATGTATCATATTGGTTAAAGCGTGGCAAAATCATTTTGACGAACGTCAGTGTCAGTGTTGGTCATATTCATCTTAAGCCATGTCAAATTCATTTCAATGGGGCTTACATTAATTTTGACACAATTCATACTCATTTTAAATCATCTCATATTCATTTCCGTATATCTCATATTCATTCCAATCTAGGTAATATTCATCTCAACACAATTCATAGTCATTACAATATGTGAAATGTTCATTTCAAGGTATGTGTTAATATTTACAGTGTACAATTTATTATTTTCAGGATGTAATCTATTCACTGCAGTAACTGATATTCATTTCAATCTGTCATATTCATTCCAACGTATGTCACATTTCAAGAAAGGTCCAATTCTTTTTGATGCATATTATGTTAATTTCAGTGCTTGCTATATTTTTTACAGTGAGGGTCATATTAATTTCAGAATGATTGATATACCTTTTAGTATATCTCTTATTCAATTCGGAGTATGTGTTATTCATAATATTCTCTATGGAGCATATTCACTCTGCCATGTTTCATATTGGTTCTGGCACAAGTCAGATTTATTCTGCCAGATATCATATATATTATGACACATATTACATTCATTTTTATATGTGTCATATTCATTTTTCACTACGTTGTAAATTTCAGGAGGTGTCCTATATGGTGATCTGTAAATTTGACATGAAAGGCTTCCCATAGTGCTTGGCTACCAGATGGTTGCATGTCAAAGTGAACACCAGGCTCCAGTTGTAAGTGTTCATTTAGGAGCTGCAGTGCATTCTTGTTGTGTTGGCCCGAAAATGTTAAACAAAAAGCCAGGCTGTTGGAGGCCAAAGTGGATAAAGGAGTACACTGATGGAGTAAGTGCGGGTCCCCATTTTTCCCCATGCATTCTTTTGCACACTCGAGTACCGCGTTTTTTTTATTGTCTGTCATGAAAAAAGCAGAAGCCACACACAAAATGGAATTGACTCACAGCAATTTGAAACTCAATACCGTTTAAAATAACGTCCCGTAAGTATGTCCCCCAGCACTCCAGAACGCCAGGTCCCTTGCACCCCCTCCCCCCAGCAATCCAGACCCCAGGTCCCTTGCCCCTCAGCCGTCACCTGAGGTCCCTGGTCACCGCTCCCAGCCCCACCTAGATGCCCCCAAGCAAGATGGGGTGTCTCTGATATGGACATTATGTCTCTATGAACAAGTTTCAATGTCGTCTAATTTTCCGGTGAGTTGTTTCGAGAGTGGAGTGCATACATGCGATCCCGACTTGCTCACAGGAGATTTTTAGCTAGATTATTTTCAAACTGGGCTAGGCATGTTTCAGTTCTTTGAATGTGATGACTAATATCTTGTTTCCAGATGAGATCTCTTTTCAAAGTTCTTGCAACAGTGCTTGAATATTCTCTTTTCTAGCCGGGGCTTTCATATAGGGTCTGCTGCGGCTGTCTGCTTGAGAACGCTGGAAGAGGCCTTTGAAGTAGCACTTCTGTCTCCCCGCTGTAAATGCAGCATTTCGCGAATGAAGGTTAATTTAGATACATTCGGCTTTGACAATGCAAGTGTTCAATCACAATTCAGATGTTACCTATTCGAGAGTAAAGCTGGTGAATGTCGTTGACAGCATAAATTATTTACTTTTGGCTAAGGTGTGAGGGTGCGTTGCTCGTTGCAGCAGTGGAACAGTCTTTGCCCAGCGATAGCAGGGGAGGGAGTCAACACTTGCTAAGGCCTCCCAAATGTCGGGGCACCCAGCAGGTGATAGCAGAGCCCCTCCTTCAAGCAGTGGAAGACGCAGGTGACGCTGGAGCTTAGCAACTGCGCGGCCGCAATCCCCTAAAGCGTACCCTCTCTGTCTTCCCTACTGATCATTCTTTCTTGCCTACAGCCTGTCCCTACCCCGGCCTAACCATCTTTTTTCTGCGGGGTAGTTAGAAAAAGTGGAGGGAAAACGATGAGGTCTTATAGGCACACATGGGTTGGGTATTGTAGTTGTGCAACTGCTGTTAGTGCCGCAAGTCCTGGCCAATCCTGGCGCTGTTGCCTTGCTGAGAGCAGCACCAGGTTTGGATTGGTCAGCTGAACCCAGCACTCATTCTGAGTGCAGGGGGCTGTGGCTGCCCTCCCCTTCTTCTTTCTATCCACAGAATGTGATAGGCTTCTAGTGTGCATGTCAGGCTGGTCGCAGAAAGGCAACCTCGGCCAAACTGATATGCGCACTTTGAAGTGCGAGTGTCTGTGACGTCCAGGAGGTGAGCCTGTTGTATTTTGAAGCCTCACCCACTCATCACCAAGCAACCGGCCTATGGCTGATTAAAAAAATGTACAGCGCCGCGACAGGACAACTCGACATTTATTAACATTAAATTCGAGAGCTGGAGGGCCAGAAATAGAGGGCAAAGCCCCAATGCTCTAATAAAGGAGATGCTACTGCAATAGGGTATAAGCTTATGTTACCATGTTTCAAGGAGTGAGCACATGCACTTTAGCACTGGTTAGCAGTAGTAAAGTGCACAGAGTCCTAAGACCAACAAAAACGAGATAGGCATAAAATGGAGGAGGAAGGCAAAATGTTTTGGGGGAGACCACCCTAGGGCTGATGGGTCTAACAGACAGGTAGCTGGCCACCGAGGAACTCCGCAAGGAAAAAGAGAAGGGAACCACTGCCAAGTAAACAGAATAGAAAAAAACATGCATAGGTTCGCACTTCGGAGAAATCCTCTCTCTCCTATTAAAACTGTGGAGGAAAGCTGCTGCATGCATGGATGGTGACAAACTGAACCAGATACAGCAATAAGAGTTGAGGAAAAAGCTGTATCGAAAGAGGTAGTCATAGAGAAAGGTAAAGAAACTGTAGTCACAACACAGGAAGCTAGACAGTAATGCCAGAACAACTCCAACAGCAACAACACTCCCCACACAACAAGCAGAAGAAGCATTCAGGAGGGACAGAAAAAAACGAGGTACATAGGTTAATCCACAGAAGTGATTCTACAAGCAATAAATGCCACTCACTGAACCAAGAAACAATAAAAAGGTTTGGACTGATGTGGTACTAGTCTGGCAGGATGGTAGAGCAGGTCAGTGCAGAGGGACAGATAGTATGAGGCTTAGAATATAACTAGAGGACCTGAAGATGAAAGTGACTCAACTACTGGCAGCCACCAAAAAGAAAGCATGGCAGCTGTGGAGAGGAGAGGCGTAAGGCCGAAGAAACAACCTCCAGATAGTGGAACTCTAGGTGGAACCAGAAGGCTCGCAGACGGAGATCTTCCTGGCAGAGTGGCTTATTACGCTAGTACCAAAAGAGATCTCCCAAAGCATTTTTTTTTTAGCTTTATATAGCGCAAACTTGACCCGAAGATATCAGGTATCAGAGCGCTTTACATGAGCACCAGTTGCGTTACTCAAGGACACATTAATTTTTTTGATAGGCACAGGGAGATTAAGTGATTTGCCCACAATCACAGGATGCTGAGTGTCATTGCGAGATTTGAACCCGATTTCCCATATTTGAGGTCGACCACCCTAACCATTAGGCCACATCCTCACAAGGTCCCTAGCAAGCAAAAAGGAAAGTTTCAACCGTGCCGCTGTCTTACAGTCACAGTAAAACTAAAAGTTATACATAACTCAAAGGCCCTTTTCTTTAACATGCAAGTGGAGACATGAAACTGCCCCGAGAAAAAAGATACCAAATCAAATAATTGAATTAGAGGGGAGACTACTAGAAAAGAGGTGGAAGCTAGACCTAAAGAGAAGAGACAGTAAGACCCATACAATGTGAGGCACTGACTCATGACAATGGATCATGAAAGATAGGAGTGGAAAGAGGTGCAGATGTGGTTGGAGACAAAGTCGGCATGGACAACCAAGACCTATACAAACTGGAAAAAAGGTGAAAGAAAGAAGATGAGGCAAAAATCCTGGGCTAGAGTTGTTACACACCACTATTTGGCAATAAGTGGGTTCAGGGATGAATAAAGGTGTTTAGCAGCTCCAGACACAGTTATGTTCAAGGGGAACAGTGTGGCAGGTGCACAAGGGGGAGCTCTGGTGGGGAGTGAGTTCAAACAAGAGAAAGTTGTTGCAAGCATTGATAAGCGGAGTAGGTGACAAAGCTAAGGAACGGAGCAGCACACGCATGGTCTGAGATCTAAGAGACGGCCGAGGACCAGGATGAAGAGGAGGACCTGGGTACAGGTCCTGAGCTGCAAACGCCAGAGGCGGAGGTTGAGTTACCACCAGGAATGGAGTTCTTTGCCAGGACAGCAAGTGTTGTCTTTTTTCAAGGTGTGTCACTAGATGAGCTGACAGAGAGGAACGCTGAGAAGGAGTTTCAGCTACAGGTGGCAAACCTAAAAATGGAGAAAGTGCTAGCTCTGGAGGAAAAGAAACTGTCTATAGAAGAGAGGAGATTGGCCCATTAGCATAGTCTCAAAGAGCTGGAACTCAAAGCCAGATAGGCAGATTCCAACAGCAATGGTAGCAGCAATACTGCAGTGTCTAAAGGTGTCAGGGGTCACGATATCCACGCACTTCCCGGCAAACCAAGAAAAGCACGACTAGCAGGAACTACAAATCCCGGCAGCCTCAGAGGACGTCGGACGTGACTTCCAGGATCCCTGAAAAAGCGTTGCCTCGGCAGGAGAAGCCGCCGATTATTCTGAGTGTCTGGTTCATGGGGCAGCCCTGTTCTTCGTATCGCTGGAATTCCTTGGTCTGGTAAGGGTGTCGGAGGACACCGCTTATCTTTTCTATAACATTTGCATTCGCCGTGTCAGTAGGCTGGTCTACTCGCATGGAACAATACTTTTTGACCTAACCGTAGTTCTTAATTGATCCCTTGTTGAAGAGTCCGCTTTCCTTACGCAATTGTGGTCGGACTCATGCGAGGGAATCGTTTTGCATATATAATTTACATAGTACTACTAGACGCTTTGTTTCAGAATTACTTACGCTACTTCATGACATGTTATTTATGAACTGTTGGCGAGCCCGTTTGGCAGTGGTTCATGCAGGGAAAGACATTGTAGGAAGCGCTATATCTTCCCTGTTAGCGAGTCCGTGTGGTTCATGCAGGGAAGAACCTGGTGAAATCTTGATTTGGATTTGACTCATGAGTTTGGGAGTGTTATTGAACTCGCTACTTAAACCTTTGATTTCTTGAGCCATTCTACGGATTCTCTTACCAAGGAATGCGCAACAAAAGACATTGCTGTTTAAAGTGATATATGTTATATTTTGCGTTGTCTGCTCGTTATCCTTTTCATCTTCACAGGGGGTGTAGAGGCAGGTGGTCATCTTCACTACCACGTTTAAAGGTCTTACAGGTATATACTGTAGCAGTGTTTAGTATCATAGTAGTTTACAGGGAAGAACGAGAAAACAAGTAACCCTATCATGTTTATTCTTTGCAGTATCCACCTGTCATTGTTTGCTCCTCACCCCGTATCTGCACAACATTATTTTCTTTCCTTACAGGTTAGTGAAGATTTGGGATTCACTTAAGTGTAGTATTAATACCTTACTGTAGGACTTGGTCTGACATTCTCTTCTCTTGTATTTTCAGGTCTCCTTCCCCGCTGTCCCCATCCTTCCCTTCCCCCGCTTGATCATCCTAAACGTCTGTGTGTATTTTATATCCAGACGTGGGGCTGTCGAGAGGTGGACCCCTTAGAGCATCGGTTCGATCCTGAGGATACGTTCAGGTCTGGGACAAAAGGGGACAAGAAGGTCCACATCCCTAAAGACCTGATGCCTAGCTGTGTGGTGGGAGACAACACTGACAAATGGTTCGCAGTCTATGAGGTTATCCTAAGGATGCGCAGGTCTCGTGGGAGTATTGGGGGGCAAGACTTGGGAAGCAAGTGCCTACAAAGGGAAGGTATAACCTGCTCACACAAGAGATAGGAGCAACACTGTCCTGTCCAGATGGGCGGACGTGCCGTGCCCTCCCCTTTTTTCCCCCGACAAGAAGAGTGTCTGTCTGGCTTAACAATGAACTTTGCCAGGCTGAAGATATCACAGTCCTTGGGAGTTGACCTCAGCCTGGCAAAGTGCCTCGAGAACCTCACCCTCATGACAAAGGGAAGCATCACTGATTGCCTTAGACCTGGGTGCTTCAGTTTTAAGCCCTGAAGTGACCAGGGCAGAGTGTCAAACAGTGACACCTCGTCACAGAGTGGGGTGAAGTCAGCATTGTCACTGATTCTATCATACTCTGTGAAGAGTGAGGGGCTGCTACCTTTCCTCACTGGCAGATCTAAGGTCAGCCACTGTGAAGGCAGCAGTCCCAACCTTCCTGGGACCTCCAAGGATTCCCTCCCAGAGAGCTGCAGTGAAGGTAAGTTTTATGTTTTTTTAAGTTTGGTGTGTGTGTGCATGTATGTGAGAATGCATGTATTTATATTTGTGAATGAGAATTGTGAATGGGTGTGTGGGTGTGCTCGTGTGTAAATGTAGGGGTGTGAGTCGGCGTGTATGTATGGCCCCCACTGCCAAAATTACCAGTGCCCAGTGGATAGGAGACTAGATGAAGTATGCCCCCATGAAAGCCATCCTTGTCGCCAAGTTTGGACTCATGCCAGAGAAATACTGCAAGAGATTTAAGGACAGTCAGAAATCAGTCTGAGCTTATTTCTTTGATTTTTCCATTAAGACACCAAGTGCTTGGGTGCAAGACAGCAAAGTGGATCATTATGTTGGGCTGTACAATCTAATCTTGAGGTGCTCAATACTTGTTTTACAGAGCTGCACCAACACTTGGTTGATAGCAAACTAGCTGATCCCAGGGTTGCTTGCTAAGGAGGCGGACCTCTGGAAGTGTACATAATGGTACTGGTGAGGATCACCAGAATGGTGGTCAGGGGTCCCACCAGTAGAAAGAGGATGGAGAAAACTTAAAAATAAGGACTTCTATAAATGTCCCCAAACTAATTCCCAAAGGAATGGTAACCAGTCCCAGTCTGATTCAAATAGAAAGGGGTTCTATAATAAGCAAGACATGGAGCTTTGTCCCCCAGTGTACTGAGTGCAACAAGTATGGGCACTACAATGAAGACACTAAATGTCCCAAGAGGGAACAGCTCCCCACCTGTGGGCAGACACCTGGGCTGGCGAGTGTAGCTCGTGAGGAGGAGGTGGTGCCAGTTAACTTGGGGGAGAGGACAGAGGTTAGCCTAGTGTCCCTTGGGGATACAGAGATGGTGCTAAAAGCCAAGTATTTTCAATGAGTCACAATCAATGGGCAAACAGCGGAGGCTCTGGGAAACAAAGGAGCCAGTATGACTACTGTGAGGTGTCACCTGGTATTCTCAGAGCAGGTCAACCCTAATACATTTCTCACATCATATAGTCCCAGCCAACTGTGAGAGTTAATACCCATTGGCTCTGGTTCCCTTTGAGTTCAGGCCATCTTTAGTGATGGTGGCGCCCGGTGCAACAGTCTTTTGTGTCCCCCATATGACCTCCTCCTCGGATTCCTTCACACCACCCGGACAAAGTGCTTCCCATCTCTTCATAGCCCTTCTCTCCAGTACATTTCATTTGTTTTAAACCACTGGTAAAGGCTGGCATTACTAATCCACTCAGCTATCCACATAAAATATAGATCTGTCCTTTAGAGTAGACAAATTAACCCTCTGTGCTACTTTATGGTGAGTCAAAACTGCCAGTAGACAAAACTCAGCTCTTTCTCTCTAGCAGGAACATTAATGACAAGAGTTATCATGACCTTTTTATCGCTGCCTGACATCTGGAAGCACAAGGAATTCTGCAGCTGGGGCATTTAAATTGTACATTATTGCTAAACACAACGCCCCCCTGAGGTCAATGCCACCCTCCAGGTAGTGCATGAAGCACTAGTCGCACCACCCGCACCACCCTAAGGCCAGTCTTGCTTCAAGTGGAGGGGGTGTGTCTAGTTCTCTAAACGTAGCTGTGAACGCTGCCGCCCAATGTAGATTGTCTGTTGGGCAATGACCAAGAGCACACTGTCTGGTAGGAAGTGAAGCTCAGGTCAGACCTGAAGATGTTAGGTTTGCCTGAATGGGTATGTAAGACCAAAAGGTCCATGGCTGGCCAAGAGGGAAGTCAAGGAAGCCTAGAAGAAGGGCCCAGGCAGCTATCAAGAAGAGGAAGTACAGAGGGTGCAGGAAACCCGCCACTGTCAGCCCCATGGCACCAGTTGATGAGGCGCCTGAGGAAGCCACCATGCAGCCGACCAGGGAGGACAATGGCACCCTGGGAGACCTGCCTAAACTTGCCTGAAAGCATGTTAAGGGTGGGCCCACCAGGGATGAATTCTGAAAGGCGCAGAGAGTGTCCAACTCTAGAAGGCCTGAGGGGGCAAGCTGAGACCCAGGCAGCAGGTGGTACCTCTAGAGATCACTTTATTTATTGGGAGAATGGCCTCTTGTATAGTCAGCCTAATGTTCCTGAAACTAGGGTAGCCCGTGTGCTGATGTCTCCCCATGTTACCAAGCCTTCCTACTGGGGTTGGCACATGACATACCCCTGGTAGGACATCTGGGGCAGGACAAGACTTCTGTCTGGCTTGTCCCCCGCTTTTATTGGCCCCAGATGAAGACAGCAGTGGATACATTCCGTAGGTCTTGTCCCACGTGCCAGGCCAGCAGGAAAACAGGGCAAAAGCTGAAGTCTTACCTGATTTCTCTGCTCATCATTGGCCCTCCCTCTGAGAGGGTAAGCATCAACATTGTTGGACCAATGGACCCCAAAACAGGGTCATCCTGGCTTTGGTGGACCACGCCACTAGGTACCCAGAGACCATCTCTCTGAGGTCAGTGACTGCACCTATAGAGGTCAGGGCATTGATGGGGATTTTTACCCGAGTGGGGTTCCTCAAAGAAGTGGTGTCTGACAGAGTCACCAACTTCACGTACGCGTACATAAAGTCTATGTGGGAAGAGCGTGGGGGAAACCTTTAAGTTCTTCACGCCCTATCACCCCCAAATGAATGAGCTTGTTGAGACATTTAATAAAGCCCTCAAAGGCATGATTATGCGCCTGCCCGAGACCATGAGACAAAAGTAAGATGTTCTCTTATCATGCCTTCTATTTGCGTAAAGGGAGGTACCACAGAAGGAGGTTGGGTTTAGCCCATTTGATCTCCTCTACAGTCACCCTGTTAAGGGACCTTTCCCAGCTCCCAGGGAGCCACCTCAGGATGTAGTTACATGCTAGTTCTCTGCAACCAGATGAAGCACTAAGAACCATCTGGAGGCCAGACAAGAGGTAACAAAACACTGGTACGATCAGAAGACCACTCTGGTAGAGTTTCAGTCTGGCTAGAAGGTGTAGCTCATTGAGGCGGTGGAGTCCAGCGCTCTCCAAGATCATTGGACAGGCCCCTATGAGGGGAAGGATCAGAAGGGGAAACAAAACCCTTAGAAACCCCTAAAGTGCACTCCATATCAATTGCCTCAAGTCACACTTTGAGAAGTCTGAGGTCACCATGCTTCTGGTGACAGATGATGGGGTGAAAGAGGAAAGTAACACTCTCCCTGACCTCCTATCCTCCAAGAAAAACTACTCTGACCCCAGAACAGCCGAGGGAATGTCCCCAATTGTTGGGTCAGCTTGCCTCACTCTTTTCCCTCATCCCTAGGTTTACCCACCTATGTACCAACAACAGAGAAACTGGAGAAAGTATGCCTGATAAAAACACAATGTACAGGTTCTCAGAGACGGTGAGGGCTAGTATTAAGGAGGATGTGTCCAAAATGCTAGAACTAGGGATGATTGAGCCCTCCAATGGTCCCTGGTTCAGCCCAGTTGTGTTGGTACCCAAGGCAGCCCCACCTGGCAGCTCGCGAGACTACAGAGGATTCCCTTTTACTAAGACTGATGCTCACCTCATCCCACGACCAGATGAGCTCGTAAGTGCTATCTGTGAGACCAAAAAAGAAATAAAAAGTCTAACATGATCTGGCTTGCTTAATGGATTTATGAAATGGGGCAGAATATCTTTACAAAGTTAGGCTCAAGGGTACTACAATTACTTTATTCTGTCTGCATCACTGGTGTTTGCTAAGTAATTACGGAATTATTGTACATCCAACATATTCAACATTCTCGTTTATAATTTGCAGTTTCAAACCCATAAATTGTTTTAAGGTCAAGCATACGAAAGGTCACTAAATATGTTGCAACACAGGAGCCGAAACTTTCCAAATATTAACTGAATAGCTTTTTCTTTGTTGGTTGCTGTACTTAGCTAGTACTCCTGTACTAATTAAGTCATATTTTATCCCAGACAGTATTAATGTCCAAACCTAATGTACTGGGGGAGGGCTTTTTGTCTGCAGCTTTAAAACAATCCTTACATAGTTATATGCAACTTAAACAGGGTGAAAATGATGATTCCTCTTGTGTCATGAAAATGTTTTGTTCATTATTCGTCCTAGTTCACTTCATTTCACAGACACCCTTCTCAAAGTGCAAGAAACAAAGAGAGACATCGTTCTACTATAACAGGCGGGATACAAAGATTAAAAATGCCTAGTGAGTAGTACCTCTATAAATGCCCTTTATTAGGAGGTCCCCTAGCATGCCTTTGGAGTAAATTAGTAACTCCAACTTCAGAAGAGGTCTAGATGTTTCCATAACCTTTGAATCCCATCCCTTACAGAAGTGGTCCCTTGAATTTCAAAGTACAACCTGACAAATACAGAAAGTATCTGGACGAGGACTCAACTATGAAGAAAGCTACCAGGTTGTAAGTGGGAGAGAGGTCTTTTAAAAAACCAAAGGGACTCCCCAGGCTAGTTAAAGAGAGAATCATGACTGTTAGGTTGTCTCCCTTCACTTATGGTTGTAAGTCGAGACATTCCTTCTCTAGCATGTCCACCCCGCCTCTTTTTTGATTATAGGAATCTTCTCAATCAGAATTTTGTCTAAGAGGGCACTCAATGTACAGAAAAATCCCACTTCTTGTAAGAATCTCACCTGGTTTTCTGCAGGAGTGAGTGTATCAAGCAAAGGTAAGTCCCAACTTCCTCAAAAGACAAGGGAGACAATCATTAGTCAAGGCTACTCCTGTCCAACGGGGAGAGGGGAATGGATAGAGAAACAAAACACTGCTTCAGTTGTGAGCAATTCTCAAGGTACGTTTTGCTGCTTTGGAAGTGTCTCGAGATCTGATATCAAGAACATAAATAAAGGAAATTACAAAAGATACTAATAAAGGGGCTAAACAATCCTTAAACATGTACACTAATTACAGTGGCGGTTTCTCTATTAGGGCTTGGGGGTGTTGCCCCCGTTTGTTTTGTTGCTCCAGGCGGCCCCATAAATGTGTTGTTTCCTTTTAGTCACATCGGCATGGCCCCAATGAGTTTGCCTTTGAGAGTCAGCGAGGGGTGGGAGGGGTGGAGCTTGATTGTGGATTGACAGATGGTTCCGCTGGGCCTGGGGGTGAAGTGCACATGCCAGGTTGGACGGTTGACTTACTTTGACCAGCCGACCATGAGCATTTCAACCGTCCGCAGGTTGCGCAATGTTAGTAGCCCAGGGGTTTACAGCCACAGCCCCAAAGTCTTCTAAGGAGCGTCAACAGCGCCTGACCGCACCAATCATTGTGCTGCTCTCATAATAAGCAAGGGAACAGCGTTTAGATTGCCTCAGCAGATGGGGGTGGGTGAAGCTGAGGGCAGAGCTGGCGATGATATTACAACTCCATGCACGCCCGGAGCCAGAGGCAGCAAGTCACACTGTGGATTCTTCTCTGCTTACGACATTGGTGACTGTAAGTATATTACTCGTTATTTTAGAATAATTTCCCTTATGTGTTACTTTGAACCAGGACCTCAGCTCAGAAGACGTTTAAGGGCAGGGCTGTGTGTAAAGTGCCTCTACTCGCTGGGATTACATGGGCCACAGCGGTCCCGTGCTTTACTTCTCAGAGAAGTGTGTTTAAGCTTCTGCCTCACATTTCAGCTGTGACTACAGAACCAATCTCGTAGACCAATTCCCCTGTCATAGCAAGAGATTGCTTTGAAATTAACCTTTGACTTGCTCTGAAAACAGGTGTCTTTCGTCCAGTTTGGCGAGGTGAACATTTAAGTGCTTCGCTGAAGCAGAAAGTGTGTCCAGGTTACAAATATGTTTTCGATGGCCAGGAATGTTAGAAGCTGCCCGCCAAACTGTTTTAATGGAGCGGAGGTGAGACACAGCACCATGGCCATACTCAGCATTAACTTAACACAGTAAGTTAGTAAGGCTCAGCACGAAGAAGTAATAAGATTGTCATTTGAATGGAAGAAGTTTCCACCTGATGTGTGCCAAACTAGAGTAAACATTAATTCATAGTTTTTCTCCTGCAAGGACACGCGTCAGTAAATTCCGAGGAGGCTGAGGAATGATTCACTTGCAGACAGCTAAACGTTGATGCCCAGTATCCGCGCCACAACTACAATTACCTCAAAGACAGCGTGGTAACTGCTTATAGTGCCTGGAAGGGACATCCACATACAGAGGCCACAAACACTCAACTACGCAGTGGTGGCTCCTCCACTATGTTGGAGGAGTGTCACTCCCTGCACGCAAAGGTAGATGAAAAATAAAATGATTGGGTGGGTGGGGCCACAGCACTGCATCAGGGGAAGGGGGATTGTTGGGCTTTGCTGTCAGTGCGCACGACTGTTTGGCCGGCCATCTTAGGACGACCAAACCATCATGGGCACTGACTTCTTTCCAACCGAGCTGCCTTGCTGGGTGGAGAGACCAGCAGACACAGGCTTCCAGCTCCAGATGGAGCGCAAAACCAATGTACTCCACCCAATCCCAGCGCTGCTCTCATGGTGAGAGCAGAGTTGGGATTGGCCACAGGGGAGACTGGGAGCCTGTGCACAGAGGTGCAGAAGAGGAGCGAGGAGAAGAGCGCTGAGACACATTAACATTACCTTTACCATACGAATGTGGTGGGTTTGGGGTTCCGAACTTTCACATATATTATCTGGTGGCTCAGTGCAGTTTTGCAAGCCACTGGTACCACTCTGATGCTAGGATTCCCTATATCAAGCCAGAAGCGGATCTCATACACCCCACCCCTCGAGCAGCAATACTACAGACAGGCCTGCCGCATTACCCACACAACATTTAGACGATCTCCACTACTAGCTGTGCCTGGAAAAGACTTTTCTGGGCAACTGGGAACCACCTTCTCTATTCCCCTGCTATACCACTGTCAGATAACCTCTGGTTACCCATCACACAGGAGGCCCTAGTAAAGCGTACACTGTCCACACATGACCTGGCAACGTTCGGGGACATGTTCCCCAATGGGCATGTTTTCTCGCCAACAGAAGACAGTTGTTTTAGGGATGCCTCACTGATGGACCAGTTTGTATTGTGAAGGTTACAGGGGGTGCTTACAGCTCCAATTCCCAGCTATCTCCTTAACCGCCCAAATTCCAACATCTAACGCTACTCATCAAAAATACCGGTGGGGAACACCTGATGTCTAAAATGTATAAATCGTCCTTGGCCCCGTTGCCCAATAGAGAAGCAGGGGTACGAGCTGCATGGGATCGGGACCTGGGTCACCCCCTTTCTGACTTTCAATGGCACTACTGTTGTGAACAGACGCGTAGGGTCTCATTCAATCATTTTATTTTTTTTTATTTTTTTTTAAAAACCTTTATTAATCGCAGTTGCATCATTTTACAATGTCCATTCACTATCCAAGGTGTCGGATCAGCGAGACAAAAAACACACATTTCCAGATGGTGAGACACAGCCATTCAGCCGGCAACCCGGAGGTCCGGCGGCGATGTGCAGGTGAACATTTGTATAGGAATTAGGTGCGTACATTGTGAAAAGGTAGGCCTATGGTGCTTTTCTGTGTTTTGTTGTGGTGCGTCTGAAGCGCATTACCAGCAATAGAGGATGGCGCTGTGTTCCAGCCCACATTGCGGCTACTTCGGTTGCCACCCAGGCCCTTAGCGGGAGTCGTACAAGGCACCGTGTTTACCCCCAAATCCCAAGGCCTCCGGGCAGCTTAGCACCAGCATCATGCTCATAGTGTAGGCTGGAGCGCGACAAGGAGGTTTCGGTATAGCTCACAGTGACATATATGGCAGCGTATATATCCGACGAGCCCAGTGTGCGGCTTCGCAGTTCAACTCTATGTGCGTGTTACGTGGCGCGCTTCCGTCCCTCCAGCATTGTGCCCCTCGAGCCGCTAAGCGTCTGGGTACGCCTGGTATGCAACTCTGTGCGCTCCGGGTGAAATCGTTCCGTGCTTTCCGGGCGTATCCGTCCCCCGCGCGTAGTGCGCGCCATCGCTGCCTCATCAGCATTATTCAGGGCACGCTAGGTAGAGTAGCGCTTCGGGGGCGCCGGACAACACCTCCATCAATTGTTATCTGTGGTTGGGTAGGGATTCGGTCAGGGAGCGTAACCAATAACCAAACTGCTCCCTGCGTATGTGTTGCGATAGGGGGGATCAAGATTAGGGTCGTAAACTCAGGCGGGGTCAAGGGTAAGGGGGGAGGAGGGAAGAGGAGATCATTCTGCGTTAGAGTGGGAGGGGGTCTCAGCTGTCGATTGGGGCACAGCTGGACCACGCGATATACGCGGTAAGCAGCAGGCCGGGGGGGGGGAGGGGGGGAGAAGGGGCTGTCAGAAAGGCCGAGAGCTCGTAGCGCCGGTGTCCGCACCCTTTTTCCTCTATGTATACGGCGCTCCTCTGTGCCTGGGAGGGAGCGGCTGGGCAGGGTGGGGTGATCATATCTTCCCGTCTGGGCCCGTAACCGGGTACTGTGCGCGTTGCTTCAGACTGCGGCAGCAGCAATCCCTGCGCGCGCGCCATGGTTGTACAGCGAGTGATGCCCGGCAGCAGTCTCCTGTATGGCAAAAGTGAGAGGCGCTAGGGGGCAAGCAGAGGGGGGGCGGGAGCTAATTCTGTCGCGGTCTTAGGGATGTCGCTACCCAGCCAGCAAGGTAGCGATGCCCTCCAAAGACTCAGGTTATCCCTCGGTCCCGGCAGGCCACCTGAAAGGCTGTGAGGAGGTCATCCCAAAGCTGGGCGATGGGGAACTTCCGGAGCCCTGCAGTTTCGTCACGGAGAAGCACCGCACTCTCCGCCTGTGCCCAATTAACGAAGGAGGCTTTCCAATGACTGATGTGCGGGGGGATTGCTGCCTTCCAATGCTTGGTGAGC
The DNA here is from genome assembly GCF_964204655.1 of Triturus cristatus. Taxonomy (NCBI): domain Eukaryota; kingdom Metazoa; phylum Chordata; class Amphibia; order Caudata; family Salamandridae; genus Triturus; species Triturus cristatus. The sequence goes on from NC_140588.1 coordinate 138,282,578, forward strand.
AAGCGTTTGGCCGTTATGAGACCCATGTCCCAAAAGCGTGCCTGCACTTTGTTATCTTTTGTGCGCTTATACAACCCTAGTATGCATGCGTCCCATGTGCGCGGTAGTCGTCCATCTGCACTGCGCGCAAGCAGTGACAATACGCTGTCCCAGTATGCCTGTATACCAGGACAGTGCCATAGCATGTGTAAGAGGTCCGCTCCCGGTAGCGAGCACCGCTGGCAAAGTGCATCTGCCCGCAAGAAGTATCTGTTAATCTTTTCAGGTGTGAGGTATGCACGCTGCAGTATGTAGTATTGTATAATTTTAAAGCGGGGGTTGCGTGGAATGTTGGTCGGGCTGGCCAGTATCATCGCCCATTCCTTGTCTGTCCAGTCTCTGCCCCTGTCTGTCGCCCAGCGCTCCCTCAGTGCTAATGTGGATGGTTGCGAGTGTGCCTGCAGCGCCTGTGCTAGCCAATGTATAACGTGTGCGCCATTGCCCATAACGTGCAGATATTGGATGAAGGTATGCGTCGGGGGTTCCACCGCCATGTCGCCCCAGGAAGTTGTGAGCGTACGCATGAGGGAGGCATGCAGGAGGAACTGTCCCGCCGGGAGAGCCGTGTCTTCAGCCAGGTTGGCGAACGTAAGTAAGTCGCCATCTACATATAGATCGCTCAGCGTGTCCACTCCCGCCTGTTCCCATCCAGCCAAGTGGGCCTCCGTGAGCGGTCCCGTCGGGCCAGGCATGCCCAAGAGTGGCAAATTCAGGGCGTATGGCTTAGTCGCGCGCGTGAGGCGGAGGCACCACAGGAAACATTTGCGCGCTACCGCCAGGTAGACCTGGGAGGGGCAGGGCGTGCGGGTTATCGGGTGGAACAGTGTATTTATTTGTGTTCGTGTCCAGGCAGCCGCGTGCGAGGTAGTGTCCTCAAGCTGCTTGCCGCACAGCCATCCCGCCACCCATTGCATCTGCGCCGCGAGGTAGTACAGTTCCATATTAGGAACTGCCAAGCCCCCGGAATCCGTGGGCATGTATAGTTTAGCCAGCGCTACTCGCGGTCCCCTTGTTCCAGATGAGGCTACGCAGCAGCACCTCTAGTTCGCGGAACAGCTTGGTGGGAACATACAGAGGCAGATTTGCAAAATAATAGAGTAGGTGAGGCAGCACTATCATTTTGGTCAGTGCCACCCGACTAGGCACATTAAGGGGTAAGGTGTTCCAGAAGCCAACTTGTGCTCGGACAGAAGCGATTGCTCGAAGGAGGTTCCCCTCCAGAACGTCTGCTGGGGTTCTGTAGATCCTTATCCCTAAGTAGCGGAAGGTGGTGGGATGCCACCGCAGCCTGTCCCCTCCCAGCCGGATGTCGCATTCAGGCGTTGCTGGGCTAAAGGATAGGCACCCGACTTGGCCCAATTGACTCTCAGGCCCGACATCTCCTCAAAGGTGCGGAAGACATCAGTGAGGGAGGCAGGAATGGCAGTTATGTCCCTGACGTACAGCAGCAGGTCGTCTGCATATAGAGACACCGCATGCAGGCCATCCGCCAATGGAATTCCCCATTCCAGTCCGTGCGTCCTGAGAGTCGCAGCCAGGGGTTCCATGGCCAGTGAAAACAGCAATGGCGACAGCGGGCAGCCCTGGCGGGTGCCCCTGCGGACCCAGATGGCAGCGGAGAGGAGGCGGCCCGTACGGACTCGGACTGTCGGTCCGCCATAAAGTAGGTCAATCATGGCACTGTATCCCCCCCCAGCCGATATTTCTCTGCAACCGCCCTCAGATACGGCCACTCGACTGAGTCAAAGGCCTTCTCCAGGTCCAGTATCAGACATCCCGCCCTTGGCCACCGCTGCGTGGCGTATTCCTGTACCCGAAAGAGGCGGCGGATGTTGTAGGAAGTGTGGCGTGTGGGGACAAATCCATTTTGGTCCCGGTGCACCAGAGCGGGTACATGAGGGGCCAGTCTCCTGGCTAACGCAGAAGCCAGGATTTTATAATCCGTGTTCAGCAGAGCCAGCGGATGGTAGGAGCCCACCCGTGTGCTATCCTTGCCAGGTTTAAGAATAGAGACCAGTATGGCCTCATTTAACGTTGGGGGTAAAGCAGCTCCCTCCGCTGCCACTACGTACATTCGCAGTAGTTCCGGGACGAGGATGTCTGAGCCAGCCTTGTAAAATTCAGCCGGTAGCCCGTCCGGGCCCGGGGTTTTGCCATTGGACAGGTTAAAGATGGCTTCTCTGAGCTCATCTGTCTCCAGCGGGGCTCCCAGCTCGTCTTGCTGCGCAATAGTCAGTTGCGGCATTTGCAGGGGGGAGAGATAGTCGGCTATATCAGGGTAAGGGACTGATAGGCGGGAGCGATACAATGCGTCATAGTGGGCAGTAAAGGCGTCATGTATGCCAAGTTGCGTGTACACTAGTTCCCCCCCTCCCTCTGTACGGCCGTCACCGGGGTCGAGCGGGCGTCCTGTGAGATCAGCCACACTAAAAGTTTGCCTGGTCTGTCGCCAAGGTGATGTGTTCTCGCCGAATGCGCGGCGTAGTTGACATTTCGGAGTCGCTCCAAAAGGCGCGCATGTTCCGTGTGGGCCTCGTGTAGTGGGTCCCCGTCTCCATCCACAGCCCCCTCCTCTCGTGTAAGCAAGTCCAATTCCAGCCTAGTTAAGTCCCTCTCCAGCTGGTGCCTCACATGCCCCTGGGCATGCAGGCAGTGTCCTCGGAGCACCACCTTGAAGGCGTCCTGTGGATTGGATGCCGTACCGGCATTATCCTCGAAATATTGCGCTGCGTGCTCGAGCAAGTCATCACGGAAAGCCGCGTCCAGTAACAGCGCAGGTTGTAGGCGCCATGTGGGCACGGGGGGGTGTGGGCGGGCCCAGGCTATGGACATGAAGTGTGGGTTGTGATCCGAGTGCGTGCGGCCCATGTATTGTGTGTCTGTCACGTGGGGTAGGAGGTCAGTAGACGCCATGAACCGGTCCAGGCGGACATGCAGGTCGTGGGCGCCAGATTAGTAGGAGTATGTCCGCGTCCCCGGATTGCGCTGCCGCCAAACATCATGCAGATCCCATTGCGTGGCCCATTCCAATAGTGCTTTCGTGGCTCCCCTTGTAGAGGCGTTAGCTGGGGGTGGGGAGGAGCGGTCCAGTGTGATGTCTAAAGTGCAGTTATAGTCACCCCCTATTATCCACGAGGTTGCATGCCAAGTTGCCATGGTCGCTGAGAGCCGCGCCAGGAAGACGCCCTGATAAACGTCTGGGGAATAGAGGGACACTAGTGTAATAAACTGGCCATCTAGCCTGCCCTGCGCAGCTGCATACCTGCCCTCCCGATCCACTACAGTTTCTGTGGCTTCCCACGGAGTCCCAGGGCGGACCCATATCAGTGTTCCGCGAGCGAATGAGGAATATTCCGTAGTATACAATTGCCCTCGCCATCTACGGTGTAGCGCCCGCACCTCAGCTCCGTTCAAATGGGTTTCTTGGAGCAGCGCTATGCTGACTTTATGCCGCTTTAGGTATGAATAGATATGATAACGACTAGCCGGTGTGTGCATTCCCCTGACGTTCCAGGTGCATATTTGTATATTAGCCATAGCGGTAGGGTCTCATTCAATCATAAGCATTTTAAGTTTTTGTGGCAAGCATATATTACCCCTGTTAAGGTACACCGGATGGACTCATCTCGCCCACACACATGCCCCAAGTGCAGCTCCCCATTGGCGGAGTTTGCATATATGACGTGGACTTGTGATAACATCGCCAAGTATTGGAGGGCAATATTTGGGGAGTTGCCTCGTATGACGCAATTAGAACTCACGTCCACTCCATTACAGGCCCTCGTGGGGTATGTGCATGACACCCTGAAATCGGCACAGTGCTTTGTTGCCATTTATCTACTGCTTGCTAAAAGAGAAGTGGCTGTACACTGGGGTAGCATATTTCCACTGACACTAAAAACCTGGATGTATAGTGTTAGAAATGGGGGTCTCTAGTTGGCAGATGTAGGTACCTTTGTTCAAATAGGGGCCCTTGCTTTTAGTCAGGGTAAGGGGGGTACACTTCTAAATAACCCCTACTCACCCCCTTGGTAGCTTTACACGAGCAGACAGGCTTATTTCGGAGGCAGTGTGTAAAGCATTTGTGAACACATACAGTAATACAGAGAAAACACTACAAATGGACACCACACCAGTTTAGAAAAATAAGTAATCTTCATCGAAACCCAAAACAAGACCAAACGACAAAAATCCACAATTCAGTATTAGAAATAAGTCTTTCAAATTGTAGAAATCGTTCAGTTCAATGCAAGTTGTAAATGGGATACTCTTCTCACAAAGTACCTTGGTTGTGTAACGCAAAACAAACAAAATGGCCGCAGGGAAGGTGATGCGTCGGTTCCTTACTGGAGCGAAGGGGAGGTGATGCGTCGGTTCCTTACCGGAGAAGAGGTTATGCATCGGTTTCTTACTGCGTGAGGAGGTGATGAGTCGGTTTCTTACTGCGTCCTCCAATGATGCGACAGTCTTGGCGCCGCGATACGTCGATTCGGTATGATGCATGGTTTGGTGCAGCTGCACAGCAGGCTTGCATCAGGATCGGTGCGGTGATCTCAGACTTCGGAGAACGTTGCACCCCGATGCGTCATGCAGCGATTTCTTGAGCCGTGGCAGGTGCTGCAACGGTTTCTTCGGCGATGCACCAGAAACAGGTGCGGATGCGACACGCTTCTTCAATGTCGCATCGATTTTCCAGCTCCCAGCAACAAACAGTCTCTAGAGGTCCTAAACAGCAGCAGGCACCTCTTCACAGGTTGGAATTCCCAGCAAGGAAATTCAGGGGAGCTGGTGGAGAAGTCTCTGTGTCCCTGAGACTTCAGAACAGGAGGCAAGCTCAGTTTCAAGCCCTTGGAGATCTTCTTGCAAGCAGGTGACAAAGCAAACAGCAAAGTCCTTTTCTCCTTTCCTTGCTATCAAGGAGCCACTGCAGGCCAACCCCAGACAGCAAACAGCACAGGGGCAGTATTCCTCCTTAGCTTCTCTGGCACTTCTCCTTGGCAAAGGTTCCTCTTGATTCCCAGAAGTGTTCTAAAGGTCTGGGTTCTGGGACCCTCTTTTTTTGTTTTTTTTTTAAAACCTTTATTTATGCCAACATGGATCACAGCTATTCAGCCGACATCCCGGAGGTCTGGCAGCATGATAAGAACAACACGTGAGAGGGTCCATAACTATAGAACAGGAGTAACAAAGGTTTAGTTTTAAATTAAACCAAAAATGAAAAACAAAAGCAAGGCAAAGCATACAATAAACATGCGCCAGTTCTCAGTCGGGGCGAGGTCCCACTCCCATCAGCAGAGCAGTACAACACGCTAAAGAAGTGAGGGGAAAGCAGAGGTATGGACTCCAAGTTATAGTCAGTTTTACGTCCAAAGTTGGAAATAGAGCTAGGGGGACATTTGCACATCTAACGTCTCAGTAACCGGGGGCACACAAATATCACCCTTATAATGGTTCCATCGCCCCCATATCTTATGCCATTTCTTAGGGCGACCTCGGGCGCTGTACACCGTTTTCTCTCAGAACATGCCCCAGTCCATATTTTCCATCCATGTTTCCAAGGTGGGAGGTCTCTGGGATCCCCACAGCTGCGCAATATCTCGCTTCGCCACCATATTCCCCAGGGTCACCCATTGGGTCTGAGCGGCATCATAGTCGGTGGGACCCCAGACATTCAATAGGCAACGTTTTGCCTCTGGTAGCAGTGCGATACCCGTGACCTCTTCCATTACAGCGTGAATTCGTTTCCAGAACTCTGTGACCTCCCTACATTCCCAAATAATGTGTAGAAAGGTGCCCAACATCCCACAGCCTCTCTTGCATAAGCCATCTTCAGAGAAACCCATGTGAATCAGGCGGGGCCCCGTGACGTAAACCCTGTGAAGTATCTTAAGCTGCACCAACCTCAGTCTCGCCGGGATCGCAACCTCCTTCGGAGAGGAGATGGCATACTGCCAGTCCTCATCATCCAGTTCGAGACCATCCCTAGTCCATTGTTCGCGCACATCGAGGAGGAGATCGGTCCGAACATTAACAAGCTTCCTGTAGATCAAGGAGGGAGGGACCCTCTTTTTATACACAAAATTCCTTTATTCTCTGAAGGCAGAGAGTATCTGTACCCAGCCAAAACCAGTTCTGTCCTCACTGGTGCAGCTTCCTGGCAGGAGGTAGAGACAGCATTGTTGAAGGCAGACCAGGTCCAATCAGGTTAAGTGAAATGTCCTCCCCCTACTCTATATGCAGCCCAGGTCTATTCAGCCCAGCCATGACTCATCAGACTTCTAAAGCCGCTGCCCCTCTCCAGCCACTGCCATCCAAAAGCCAGACATGCAATGCACAAACCAGGCAGAGGCACACTGGATGGTTAGGCAAGAAAATACCTACTTTTTAAAAGTGGTATTTTCAAACACAGAATGTAAAAATCACCCTCACTAAAAGATGCATTTTAACATTCTTAGTTCAGGCATACTAAACTTTATTTTTCTACATTGTTCCCAGGGCCAGTTATGTTTATTGAGATGTTATACCCAAGCTCCCCATTCTCTCCTATGGGAACAGGTAGCCTTGCAACAGTGAAAAACGAAATTGGCAGTAGTTCACTATCAGGACATGCCACACACATCAGGGTATGTCCTACCTTTCACATACAATGCACCCTGCCCACAGGCGTACCTTGGACCTACCTTAGGGGTAACTAATATGTAGAATGGGGAAGGTTTAGGGACTGGCAAGTGTGTGCACTTGCCAAGTCGACATAGCAGTTCCAGACTGCAAACGGGCTCTGCAATGGCAAGCCAGAGTTACATTTTACAGGCTGCTTCTGTGGGTGGTACAAGCAGTGCTGCAGCCCACTAGCAGCATTTGATTTACAGGCCCTGGGCACACACAGTGCACTATACTAGTGTCTGACAAGTAAATCAAATATGCCAATCATGGAATCACTAATCCATAACAACAATTTACAAGGTAGCTCTTGTACTTCGGCACTGAACTACAGTGGCAAAGTCCCCAAAGCATCTAGACCAGCAAAACAGAGTCCAACGCACAGCAAAAACACAGGAGGCAAAGGAAAAAAATGCAGGGGAGACCCACGCCAATGGTGCCAGATCTAACATATAACATGACATATTGCGATATGAACAGTGATCTATATGCTCAATTGCCACTCGATATCTGGCAACCGCTTTGTTCACATTTGCTTGATCGACAAACCACAGCAGGCTCGGAAACAAAGCACGAGATATCCTCACAACTCACTGCGACAGATAATGACACAGCTCCTATTTCTTTTTTTTTTTAAACATAGTTTATTGGTTTTTTGTACAACAGCTTCTATTTCTTCATAGTCAATGTCGTATACAAATGTTTAGGGACCTGCTCATAGGTAAAACAGGAGTAACATTGCTGCAGATATCTATGTGATTTGTTATACATGGAAAATGGACCATCATTGAAAACTATGTACTATTCATGGCTATACCTGTACAGCACTTTAATTGTTGTAAAATTAATAAATAAAGCTTGAAAAAAATAAATTAAATAGGTAGGTTGGTAATGACAAAACAACACAGTACATTTGCATTCCTTATTGCCGGGCATCGTGTAATATCTTTTTATTTGACCTGGAATAATTTGTGCTGATCTGTATAAATCCTCACTTAATGATTTTCCACTGTGGTGTGGGTGATATGAATCCAGTGGCAGGTTTTTGAGTACAACTCTGCTTGTGCGTTAACAGTCGTATTGTCAGTTTGCATTTGACGGTATTTTTTGTGCCATTAACAGTCATTTAAATGTGTCATTCTGCAGTGTGTGCTGCATAATTATGGTAGTGCAGGTTTCTTTATTGGGGCGTATGTCTGGGAGCTTGTGTGTGAATTTTCTAGGGGACAATGGCCTGCTCGCTGTTCTTTCTGCAGAGTCGGACTGGCTTAAGGCTATATGGCAATCAGTCAGTGCCTGCTGGGTTGGTCCGACAGGTCAGTGTGTGGGACCTTTTTTGGGCTGTATGTTGGCCTGCATTGTGTTCTGCTGCTGCCTGGGTTTGTGATTGCTGTTGTTTTCCCTGATCATATTACTGCGAACATTGACTACTGCAAAATCAAAAATGCATGCAGTCTACTTTACCATAAGATAACTATACACCATCATGTCTTTACAAGTTCAAATTTATACGACAGGTTGGAAGTTTGTTTTTCAGACATTTGCAGTACTCCAGACCTGTGCATGCTGGGAAATGTCGTTTTCATTAAACCTAGAGGGGCAACTAGTGAGTAGTTGAGACTATTTTAGAGGTCTAGGTAGGGTGGCCAGACGTCCCGGATTTGTCCAGACAGTCTCAGTTTTTCAAGGACTGTCTCAGCGTCTCGACACTTTTTCAAGCAATGAAAACATGGCCCAGTTTTTAAGCGAGGGTTGGATGGGCGTGCATACAATTATTACAGTAGAGTAGGCCTTGACCCGGTCTTGTGCCCTGCCATCCCGTGGTCCACTGCTAGAGAGCCTTGACTGAGGACTTCTCTGTAACTGCCCAAAGAAGGCACCAACCATTTTATTCTGCGGTGAGCTGTAATAAGCATGTGTCATAATGTAGGCACAATAAAACTGTGTTTAAATGTCAAATCCTCCAGAGCAGTCCAATTTCCAGGATTGAAGGCTCTTTCAAAGGAAAACAAGCGCTGATCTAGACATTAAACAGGAACTGCCAACTGAGTTGTTATAAAATGAGCATCCAGGAGACAGGGTGAGTTGAGTTCCCAGGCTTATAAATTAAGTTTCAATGCAGGTTGGCTCCAAAGTGCAATTGGGTATATAATTTTTTCACAATCTCTGTCCACGACTGTTGGAACTGTGCATTGTGCTAAAGATGTGCTTTATGCACCCATCCTATCATAACACATATCCATCCACTCAACCTTCCATCAAGAATCCACCCTTCCATTAGGAATCCATCCATGAAACCACCTCCTCTATCATTCTGTCCATCTATCTTGCCACCAAAACGATTCGTTTGACCACCCATTCACTCATCAATCAATATGTCATCTTTCCATTCACCAAGTTAACCATCCTTCCACTACACCATCTGTTCTTATATCCAATTCAGCCATCCATCCACTCCTTCCTTCCTGCATCTGTCTATTCGCCCCACAACCTCATCCATTCACCCATCCATCCATAACAGACACATTCATTCATTCACCCATCAGCACATTCTCCCATTCATCTATCCATCCTTCTCAAACACATTCATCCACTCACCCACCCACCCATTAACATCACCAGTTATCCATCTATACATACATACCTGCATGCATGAATCCACCATCCACCCATCCACAAGTGGCAAATAACACTGATCGATTTCTGAACAATGAATGTATAAAACATTACGGTATTCCATGTCAGTGATTTAGTTCCTGTTTATATTTCACATGTTTTATTTAATCTTGCATTCCTTAATTATTTCCAGAATGTTATATTTCTGTATACTTTTGGTTAGCATATTTCTCTTGTACAGTGCATACTTCGAACAGAGTCGCCTTCAGGCATTTTTACCGGGCCACCATTGAGAGCGCTACAGCAAAGGCTGAAGGCAGCGCAAATTTCTCACAGTGCCTATCAGTGGGTCAAAATGGTGTTCAGAATACTTGGTCAACCAATCCTTGGCCTTTCTGCTGAACAAACAGAGCAAGGGTCACTTATTCCAGTTGCAATTGTGATTCTGTGCAACTGTGTGTGAAGGAAGTACACAGTTGCCAAAATATTTAGAAGGCAAAAGTAAATGAAAACAAAGTGCTTACAGGTGAGTCAGTGCGTTTTGTGTTTGAGGGTTGTAAAGTGAAGTTCTCTGGTTATACTGAATAATCAGCTACTTACTTAATTATCATATGAAATCTCTTTATTAATGTCATAACTACACTTTCACATTTGCTTTATTGACCTTCTTGCTTTCTCAAATTTGATTGAAAATGCACCACTTGACCACTCTTTTTATCAAAAACATTTCCAGGGGTCCAGGGGGAGACACCTCAACCCCCCCTTATGACAGTCGGCTCGCTTGCTAGTCCGCTTGCCACAGGGAACTCATCCCGCAATTTTACGCCCTACCACTTGCAAATGTCACCAGCGGCCACTGCCTAGTTAACTACAAATATCTGCCTAATTTTTTCCCTCTCACGTCTAAGGAGTGTTGTAGGTGGTGAAGAATATGTGTAAACTCTTAGAGCAGGAGATGAGACTACTAGAATTGATACTGTGCATTTGTGGGTATAAATAACAACAATAAGAGGGAACCGCCCTGCACTATTCCTTCCTAGTGTATATACATAACACTTGCATGCCTATCTCCCCAACCGGTTCCAGAAAGGCTTCAAGTAAGTTCCCTGGAAAGTAACTAGTGAGTCCCAATCATAAGCATAAATAACACATGTGGTGACAACTGAAACATGACATTACATCATGCATGAGCATTCATTTAAACATGACTTTGTATTCTAGTTTCTTGAATACTAGAGTCCTCTTTAGATGAGAGGAATGCCCTCAGAAGCATATGCCTAAAATGTCCAAATTATGTACTACAAACTTTAGCTCCCTCCATGTTCTGGATATATCCCTCAAAATAGAAGACTTCAAGCAACAAATGAATTTTGGCAAACAGGATAAGTATTGTAAAATTGCGTGTGCAGTGCATTACCCAATGATCTCACTGTCTTTTTTTTTTTTTAAAGGTTTCCAATGTGAATTGCTTTCTGTGAGACATTCCCGAACGCCAAGCAGGAGCCACCGAGCAGGAACCACTGCAAATGCCAAAAACGAAGAGAAAAGACACAATGCTAAAACAGGAAGTTGGAAAGCTGACAAAGAACAACTTACTCCCATGCGGCGTGTGGTTTTATAGGAGACGCGCTCCCCCTTCAACATGGTCGCTGGACCCGTGGCCATCAACCAGGCACTTCTAATGCTAAGGTCATATGTTGTGATTGTACTACTGAACATCAAACACAGTAATATGGTCATAAGAATATCATGGATAAAATATTGAAGATCAAAATAGAGAAGGGTAAGAGCATATAGCAGCGGTAGAGTTAGGTATAGAAAATCTATACTTACCTTTCAATATTTCTGTTTTGATATCTTGTCTCGATATTTCTCATTTTATATGGAGGTTAGAAAACAGTTTTGATATATTACGAAATCAGGCCAAGAAATACCACCGTACCTATAAAATGGGCTAGTTGACCATACAATTGATAAGACTTGTGTCTATAGGTCCTGGTTCTCATGAGGTGTGCAGGGTTCTGTACTGGCTACAAATTCCCCAATCCCAACTATCAGGTCTACTCCATGGTATTCTATCCAGCAGACCCACACTTAGTGAGAATTCTACAGCACAAATCAGTGTCAGTGTAGCAACCCGTGTTACTTAAAAACATTCAAAGTTCAAGAACGTGCACTAGTCAAGCGCTGTATAAAAACACAAGATCATCATCAAAGATTCTTTATTCAGCTACATACCCATCAAAGGTACAGAACATCTATGTAGTACATACAACAGATTTTGCTTAATCCAATATCGTTAATGCATAAATATACTGTATTAAATATTAAAATGTAATTATAAAACCTAATCCCAGCAGACCACGTGCAGTACAGTTTCATTAAAGCTGTTTCTGTCTGAATATCAATATAGTCCCTCAAATTAATAGTCCTATCCCTGCATGTCTGAACTAGTAATTAAAATTAATCCCAAGTGTCATAAATATATAAAATTCATTATATTTTATAAAATACAATGTTGTAAAGTGCTTTAAAAAAGGGCTGGCCGAGGGCGTGGCCAAGATGGCGAGGTGAGCGGACGCTTCCTCCCGTAGCTCCTCCGGCCCGGCCAAGCTAGAGCCCTTTTCTTATGCTTTTCTCCCCCCGCTGAGGCTCAGCGCGGGAGAGGAGCGTGGCGGAGCATCAGGGGTGCACATTGGTGCTGTTTTGGTTCGGATCGCCTCGGGGGAACCCCCCCAAAAGTTCGATCGAGACCAAGGAACGACGACGGCGAGCCCATTGGAGAGCTGTCCGGGCGCCTCGGCTGGGCCTGGTGCTGAAAGTTACGATCTGGAGGGGATCTGGCCCGCCGTTCGACGGTGACTGAAGGAGCCTTGCGGGAAAGGACCCGACGGGGTGGAAGGCTTGGGACGGGTGCCCCGGCACTCAGACTGGTGACGGAGACACCCCGCACTGCGGAGGCCCTAACCCCTAGCCGAGGTACAGCGGACTCCCTGATGGGGTCGGACCATCTGGGCCCCTGTGCGTGACAGACGGGGGCCGGTGGTGGAACTTATTTTACTGTGGGGTGCCTCAGGGGGCCCGGTGGTGTCGTCGGGCCTGGTCGTTTTGGCCTGCTCCGCCCGGCCGCCATTTTGGCCCCGAAGGAGCAGTGGTGGCAGCCTTCGCCGGAGTCCTGGCTGCTGGATGCGAGCGACCCCCGCTGCTGCTGGGCTGATTACCGGAGGGATGTGCTGATGAGACCCCTCTGCTGCGGCCCCCTTGGTTGTCTCACACAAGCTCTTGCGGCTGACGGTGACCGGACTGGGCCGCCATTTTGTCACCTGTGACGCAGCGACCTCACTCGTGGGGGATACCCAGGTCGAGTGCTAGCCGGCGGCTGAGCATCCCTGGAGTGCCTGGATCGGGGCCCGACTGCGGAGCTAGCGATGTCTGGAAGAGGAGGCCCGAAGAAGGGGGACCGTACCCTGCCGGACATGCTTGGCAGGGCCCAGCACTTGCGGGACAGGACGCAGCCCTCACCGGGGCCCTCCCGGGCTCCGGCGGATGTGACTGGAGGGGAGCCACCCGTCACGAGGGCCTTTATGGAGGAACTGTTCAGCTCCCTCAGGGAGGACTTCCAGACACTGAAGCAGGAGGTGGCCAGCGAGGTCCGAGAAGTGCGCAGGGAGGTGGAGGGCCTTGGCGAGCGTGTGGAAGCGGCGGAGACGGAGGGCCAACAGCGAGCGGAGGAGATAGTCCACCTCCAGCAGGACGTTCTTCGCCTCCGGGAACAGTGTGTGGAGCTCCAGGCCCACTCCGAGGACCTTGAGAACAGATCTCGGAGGAACAACATCCGAGTGCGCGGCGTGCCGACTGCGGACGAGGGGTCCGACCTGGGGAGCTACCTGCGGGCCCTGTTCCGAGAGATCCTGGGGGAAGCTGCGGACTTTCCCATCAGCATTGACAGGGCGCACAGGGTTGGCCGGCAGCGCCAGTCATCGGCACCTCCACCGGACATTCTGGCCTTCCTGCCCGACTTTCCACTAAAGGAACGTATCATGGCTGAAGCCCGCAGGAAACAGCCCCTGACTTTCCGGGATCGGCCGGTGGCGCTTTACCAGGACCTCTCCGCCATCACTCTGCAGAAACGCAGGTCCTTTAGGATTGCCACTGACTTTTTGCGCGAGCATGAGACGCCGTACTCTTGGGGTCACCCCTTCCGCCTGATTTTTCGGTGGAACGGAGTGCTACACCAGCTACGCTCCTTGCAAGACATTTGCGGTGTCCTGGGGCTCACGGCGGCGGAGGAGGAGGGAGCTACGCCGTCGTGGAGGTCCTCGGAGAGACGGAATCGGCGGAGGTCAACGAGGCGGCGCTCAGCGACCAGTGTGGGGCGCCCGGACTCCCCTACCATCAGAGCGGACATGGCCGACGCCCTGAGGGTGGCGGCCGGGGACTCGACCGGCTCCTCTAGCGTGGCCTTGACGGCCTAACACACACTCCGGGGGGAGATGTCTTTAGCTTCTTTACATGCTTGGTACGGGGCGGGGGGGTTGGGGGGGAACGGTTGGAGGTGAGTGGCTGGACGTCCACTTTGCTCTTTTCTACGGACTTGCCCGTTTTGGGGCTTGACTGAGACTATGGGGTGTTTGAGTTTGTGGGTGGCTAGTTGCCAGGGTTGGGTTTTGGGTGGGGGAGGGGGTTGTTTTGGGGTTGGGAAGGTCCCGTCCGATGTTGTCTATGCCCGCTTTGTTTTGGCTTGTCCTGCGCTGTGGCCCCGCGTGCCCCACCCGCTGATTCCCTGCCCATTGCATGGCGCTCCCGACCCCCGCGAGGAATGCCGGGCCTAAAGGTAGTGACCCTTAATGTTCAGGGTCTGAACAACCCGGTGAAGCGCAGAGCGATCCTGTCGTTGCTGGAGGGGACGCAGGCGGACATTTGCCTTTTGCAGGAGACACACTTATTGCCCCGAGATTGCCATAGGATGCGCTCTGCTAAGTTCCCTACCCAGTTCTTTTCCTCGGCAGCGAACAAGACGGCGGGGGTAGCCATTCTCCTAGCGAGCTCCTTTCGGGGGGAGGTGTTGCATAAGTGTGCTGAACAGAAGGGGAGGCTCCTTGCGTATCGCATGCGCCTGGGAGGCATAGCATTTACGGTCGGTTCCGTTTATAGCCCAAACGATCACCAAGAGCGCTTCCTAGATTCCGCGCTGGTGGATGTCACTGCTTCCCCCGACCGCCACATTATCTTGGGGGGAGACCTCAACATTGTCTTTGACTCTGCGATGGACAGATCGGCGCAGCGCTTCCCGCAGACGGGGGAACTGTCCCAGGCTGGGAGGGCCCGGATTGCGGAAATGGATCTGCACGACCTCTGGCGCTCCATGCACCCCACGGATAGGGACTACTCTTACTTCTCGCACGCACACCGAACCTACTCACGGCTGGACTACCTCCTGGTGAGTGGACCGATGCGCGCCGCTGCCACGGCGGCGGACATCGGGGACCTGACCCTGTCTGACCACTCCCCAGTCACCGGCGTTTTCCAGTGGCCGGCGGCCTCCCCCTCTCGGGGGGTGTGGCGCCTCCGGGATACACTTCTACACAAAAAGTCGGTGGTGCAACGCATCGGGGAGGTCATACAGGACTATCTCACCCACAATAGCAACACTGACACCTCGCAGGCGACACAGTGGGCGGCATTGAAGGCCGTCCTCCGGGGGGAATTCATCTCTATCTCTGCAGCTGAGAATAGGGAGCGGCAACTGAAGAGGGATGAGCTGACAGCTCAAGTCCGGGAGCTTGAGCAGGTCCACCGCCGTACGGGGGCGCCGAGGGTGTGGAGGCAGTTGAAGGCAGCGAGGAAGCTCCTGTCGGCTCTGGATCTTGACAGGGCGGAGTATGCCGCCCTACGCTTGAAACATGCCTACTACACTGGGGGGGACAGATGTGGCAAGCTCCTAGCACACCGGCTCCGGGTCGCGCAACAGCGCAGCGTTGTGAAAGAATTGGTGGGCGCGGACGGGGGGGTTGTCTCCGGGGACGCGGAGGTAGCGGAGTCTTTCCGCGGCTTCTACGAGGCGCTGTATGCTGAGGAGCCCTCCTCGCCACGGGATGCCGACGGCTATTTGGAGTCGGTGACCCTCCCGGTAATGGATCCGGCTCAGGCTGACCACCTGGAGCGGGACATCCATGTTGAGGAAGTGATTTCAGCTATCGCGCGGCTGAAACATGGCAAGGCCCCGGGCCCGGACGGGTACACGTCGCTATTTTACAAGACTTTCTGCACGGCCGTGGCCCCTGTCCTTACTCGGCTATTTAACTCTTTCTCCGAACCCGGAGCCATCCCTCCGGATCTCCTGAGGGCGACGGTCGCGGTAATCCCGAAACCTGGGAAGGACCGGGCCCTCTGCGGCTCGTACCGACCCATCTCGCTTTTAAATGTCGACCTCAAGCTGTACACGGGTATTCTCGCGTCCAGGCTGAGTCCACACCTCCCCGACCTGGTGGAGGCGGACCAGGCTGGTTTTGTGCCCGGCAGACAGACGGTTGACAACACCAAGAGGGTGACGCATGTTCTGGAGAAGGCCTCAAGGATCTCGGGGGAGCGGATGTTGCTGTCCGTTGATGCGGAGAAGGCCTTCGACAGAGTTCACTGGCCGTATCTTGAGCTGGTCCTCAAGAAACTGGGAATCGGCGATAAGTTCCGCACCATGGTCTTTAACTGCTATAAGCATCCTTCGGCGTCGGTGCGGGTCAACGGGTGTAGCTCCGGTGGCTTTGCCATCGAGCGCGGCACGCGGCAGGGCTGCCCTCTTTCGCCGCTCTTGTTTGCCCTCTACATGGAGCCGTTTGCTCAGAGGATTCGTAATAATCCGGATGCTGTCGGGGTCCGGATGGGCCAGTATGTCCACACCGTCAGTCTCTACGCGGATGATGTCCTGCTGACTTTGGACGACCCTAGGAGGTCGCTGCCTGCTTGCCTCCGAGAGCTGGACGCCTTTGCGGGGGTGGCCGGCTTCAAAATGAATATGAGCAAGTCGATGGCATTAGACGTGTCCCTGGCTGCGGAAACCAGGAGGGATCTTCAGCGGCTCTTCCCCATGCAGTGGTCCTCGTCCACGGTGCCGTATCTGGGGATTCTGCTGGCGCCTACATTATCGGGGATGGTTACGGCCAATTATGCCTCCCTCAGCAGGAAGATCAAGGACGAGCTTGGCCGCTGGAACAAAGGCCTGCTGTCCTGGCTGGGGCGAATCGCGGCGGTCAAGATGACGGTGTTGCCCCAGATACTATATCTTTTCCGGGCCCTTCCGCTCCAACCCCCGGCGGGCTGGATACGACAAATGCAGGCTGACATCTCCCGCTTTGTCTGGCAGGGCCGCAGGCCACGCATGAAGAGGGTCCTCTCCATGCTTGCTCCGGAAGCGGGGGGTCTCGGCATTCCGGACCTCCGTAAGTACTTTCAGGCGGCACAGCTCCGCTATCTGGTGGAGTGGAGCAGGTGGGAGTCCGACAAACATTGGCTCTTCCAAGACCAGGCAGTGGCGGGCCGCACCTTACAAGAGGTTCCATTCCTGCGCCGCGCGCATCGCCCCCCTAATCTTTACGCTTCCTTTGTTACGCGGGTCCCCCTGCGGGTGTGGGACGCGGTCTGTGAGGCCCGGGGCCTTACCACCTTCCCTTCGCCGCTCACGCCCATTGCGGGCAACCCGGACTTCTCCCCAGGGATGGAGCCGGGGGTTTTCTCCCACTGGGTGCGGGCGGGCTGCAGGGCACTCTTCCAGATCTATGGCCCGGAAGGAGTGGTTCCTTTTCAGCAACTCCGCCAGGAGTTCGGCCTGACGGAGCTGGACAGATTGCGCTACATGCAAGTTCGGCATTGGGCCCTCCAGCCCCAGGTGCGTGCCACCGCCGCCCGTCCAATTACACCGTATGAGAGGTGGTTGGCTACTCGGACCTCCGACGCTAAACTGATCACCGATCTGTACAAATACCTACAACCCCCGCCGTTTCACTATTTCAACCCGGGGAGGGAGCGTTGGCACAGGGAATTGGGTAGGACACTCAGCCACAAGGAATGGGACAAAATTGCGTATCGGGCGCGGCACTCTGCATATCACACGGGCCTTACGGAGACCTTTACTAAGGTATCCACATACTGGTACTACACCCCGGAGAGACTGTATGAAATGCATAAACACACTGACAGGGGGTGCTGGCGGAGCTGCGGGCAGGAAGGTACCCTTACACACATTCTTTGGGATTGCCCAGTGCTGATCGCCTACTGGAAGGAAGTCTTGGACGAGGTGGATAAGCACTTTGGGATAGAGCTACCGCGACTCCCGGCGTATGTCCTGTTGGGCCTCCCCAATGACCTAATGTACCCACTGAAGTCTCGTAGGGGTAGGCAGATCGCAATCGCGCTGGGGTCTGCGGTTCAGAACATTCTAATCCACTGGCGCACAACCACCGTCCCCTCCATCACCGGTTGGTTGCATAGGCTCTGGCATGTGCTGGGGATGGAGAAGCTGTCGCTTACGGTTGCGGGGGAGATAGACCAATTTGAAGAGCTGTGGCAACCCTTTCTAGCGCTGCTGTCCACTGAATTCCGGGAGCTCACCTGCCCGAGGTATCTTAGGCTGCTCAGGCTGACGCCGCCGGTGACCCCGGCGGACTAGCTTACATGTGAAACGGGGACCCCCCGGGGAGGGGGGGGGGGTGCGGGGCTTCCTGGTTAGGATTACTCTGATGCGGGACCATAGGACGGGGGGGGGGGGAGTGTTGTTGTTTCGTTACTGGGAGGATGGGGGATGGGAGGGGGGGGATTGTGTTCTATTGAGGTGTTGATGGGGGGGGTTTTTATTGTTTAGATTTGGGGTGTCGGATACGCGTGCGGGGATTCCACAGCCTGTATTTCTAGCCTTCATTTACTGTGTTTTTCCCCCTGACCCACCGCGCTACCTATTGCCAACCCTCTGGAGTTGCACCCTTTTTCTTTGACTGTATTCCATGTATCCTGCCCTCCTATCCCCCTCCCCCATGGTTTGTTTTGTTTCAATAAAAACGTTTTAAACATAAAAAAGGGCTGGCCAACCAATATTAACTACATAAAGCACAATTTATACCTAATACATATATATTTAAGATGGCTTCCACAGGACAACCCGTGCACTAAAATACAGAAATGTATGATAATTTCAGAAGCTTCTCCCGCTTTATCCAGATATTGAGCAAAAACCGGCTCACGGAAAAAACAACCGGGCCAGATGTGTCAGTCGTTCAGATTTGTTTTACCTCTCTAAAATGTGGCAACTCCAAGGGCAAGCAGATCGGGCGCAACCATTTCTGTACACATCACTGTATTCAGGAGAGACAAACATAATATGGTCAAGAGTCTCAGAATTCATGCCAGAAACTGGACATGAATCAGGTGAGGGATTATTATTCCAGTTTTTTAGGGGCAAACAGCCTGTTCTAAATCTAATAAACAAGCTCTTGGCCAGCAATGGTGTTATATTGTCCATTTGACTTTCAAAAACAGGAGTAGGTTTAAATGCCAGGAACTGCTCTATAAGATTGCCCATAGTGTCCCTGGTTCAGTGGCGTAACGAAACTTGAGCGGGCCCCCCCTGCAAAGTACATGGGGGGGCCCCCCATTCTCCACGTCAGTCAAGAGCTCTCAGGCCAGCGACCCGCCATACTGCAGCGGCTCACCCAGCCATAAAAAAGGATTCTGGTTCCTCCATTGGTCACATCCGACCTTTCATTGGGCGATTTACATATATCAGTAAATACTGCTGCTGTGCCCTCCAGCAAAGTTACATAACACTGCCTCCAGCTGGCCCACCAAACACATCCTCCTACTTGATGACCCACCTTCAAGCGAAACCTGCTCAGTTAACCACCTCCAAACACAGACCACTGCCTTCGTGCCTGCTACTAACGCATCCATTACACTCTACTCTCACCCCTATGGAACCCGCAGTTATGCTTTCCGCCCACCTATGAAACCACCCCTCGGATGTCACTGCGAACCCGTGACCATCGCCCACTGCTTCCCTGTCCACGACCGACAGGAAGACTGATGGCCAGTCCCCATCTAACCACTGCCTACCAGAAAAGACAGAGCCTTTCAGCTGCTGCCCTCCCCAATGCCACTGTAGTAGTTTAAAACATGTTAAACAATCTCTTCAACTGACCACCCCAAAACAGTTCTTCCTTCTAGCCTCTACGGCATCAAAGCCGTCCCTGCTACTGTTCATCCTCTGCATGATGCACACAATAATATTAAATGTACAAAGGGTCCGATTTTTGTTTCCTCACACCAACATTAATTTATACTATTTACCCCACTAAACCATACCTCCTGTCAAAGGCAAACCTGATCCCATGTGTAGCACCAGTCAGCAAGTACCCCAAGAACAAACACCAGAGAAAATGCGCGATTCATGTCATTAAACCTATAGTGACAACATAGCATTTCCCCACCCACTGTCAGCCAGCGAAGTCTGCAACCGCACAGTAGCCATCAATAGTAGCAACATCTAAAGCACATTTCCACTTCCTTTCAATGGCAGCTCTACATATACCTATGACTTCTGGGCGGCATCTACCACAGACCACAGCATTCTTTGTCTCCGTAGGACCAACTGAATGCTGTCGGTGAACACTTCCCTTCCTTACTAATAACTAATGGAGAATAATGAAAAAAATATATAGTATTTTCTTATGCAAATAGCGTATTAAGCACTTGCTGCCCGCTGTCCTCCCCAGATCCACACGAATCAATATTCTGCTATCGCACCTTCCTGTCAACCCTGTTATTATCTTGAGATGTTTTTTATCCCTTCCGTGAACTGGGAAAAGCAATACCTTGCACAAAACAAGTCCCTTTAAAACCTTTGCTACTTATACAGGCTCGCAAAGCACTTACTTGTTTTACTAACTGTTGTTGTAAAGCAAATAGGTAACTCATTCTAGAATTGGAATTACTGCTTAGAAGTGTGGAAGTTAATATTGAGACGTAGGATGATTTTTTGCATGTCTGCCAGAAACTTGTTCTTCCCTGCATGCGCACACCATGCAACAATACAACGTAGCTTAACAAATTGTTCAGAAATTTACTGTAAGGTAAATAAACAGCCCATATTATTTTTATCCCAAAAAATAGACAAATGTCCACTTTATACCCCATGACATAAAAGCCTTAGCATGCACAGCATGTCCAAATCCACGCCATCTAATTCAGCCCTGCCAAATACCACGCATCTGGCGTTAGACTAACGCATTTCAGTGTGGTGATCCGCATCACCGCACTGAAATGCAAAATCACGCATAATAGGCATCGCGCCTCCCCGGGTACCAGTGCTGCTAATCAATGCTGGTGTAGTATTATTTCCATGTGGCCGCCGTCTGTTTGCTGGTGCTTCCCCTGTCTCCGAAACGCGATGCAGTAAATTTAGTTATACAGTAAAGCTGCCTGTGTGGTAGTCCTGTAATGAATGGCCCTTTTTTATGCCCACAACATTTTGCCGTATTTCCGCAGTATGTCCATAAAGTTAGGTCTTGCGAGGCTTTGTTGCAGGCGTGCGCCATGCACCGGCAGCCCTACGATGTCAGCCGTATATGCAAGGACTGGTGGGAGCTAGGGGCTTGAGAAGGGCATCGGAGCTCTGGAGTGGGTGATGTGACCTGGGATAACCTCTGCCTCCCTGCGGGGAGCGATGTGCAAAAACGGCCACTCCGTATGGAGGAGCCGGGATCTAAGATTCCAACACGATGACACAACAGCGCTGAAGTGCCCAATTACATTGCTGTTTTGTTGTTGGGGGAACGAAAATAACGATGAGTAAGTATTAAAAGAATAACATGCGGGAGTCTGTTTCTAGGCTGTTTCCAATATGTTTTCTTTGAAACTTTCACATGGCGGTAATAACTACTTTCAGCAACAGACATACCGGAATGAAAAACGAAAACGTTAATTGTGAAGGTCCCGTATCTCCTGTGACCTAGGTGTATTGGTAACTCTTATCTGTGTCAAAGTGTTGATTTCTTCAGATGCAAGATAGATATATAGCTGCACTGATTAGGGGTGTCACATTGAGTAATTGCTAAATGAGTGACAATGGTTTCCGAAAGTGTTATTGTGCCCAGGTGACATTGTATTGATACCGCACAATACACTCTTGGAGTGCATAGACATAACCTCCCCTCCCCTTATTGCCATGAATTATTGCTCCTCAGAGGGTTAGCGCCTCCAGTCATCTCTCGGAGTTACACCTGCTACTGTGGTCAGTCACCTCGCAGCCATCCAATGCCTGTTGGCCCTCCCGTGGCCCTCAATGCTCCTCTTTTGACTAGAATCCATCAAGAGGCATGCTCTAACAGTCTACTATATTGCCTCATCCAGCCTCTCAAGTTCGAGCCTCTGCCTGCTGGTCGCAGGCCTGTGAGGCCCAATTTACACACACACAGAAAAGGCCTCAGGTCCCCCTCCGTCCAGCAGGTGTTGTATTAATGCACCTACAGACCTTGCTCCGCAGACAAGCTGATTGCGCTGAGGGTCTAGGTGCCTACCGTGGCGTAGGGAGCTGTGGCCTAACTCTAGTCTGGGAGCATCAGAGGCACCACTGCACCTACTGCTTCAGGCTCGGCTCTCCCCTCCTCAAACTCCTGGCTAAATGGACGAAACACTTCAGACCAGGGCATTCTAGACCACATAGTCCTAAAACATGTTAGATCCCATTTGCACCCTACCTCAGACAGAAGATCACTGAGGAGGCCCTAGAGGGTAAGTCGCTGGGTCTTACTGTGATTTTAGAATCCCAGAAACTGACTGATTACTCATAGATGAAAGCAGCTCTTTTTGGAAGGTTTAATCTGACCACAGATTAGCATTTAAAAAAAACTTTGCAGCATTTCTACACAGAGTAACCAGACATTATGGGAGGCCTGATTGGACATTGAATGAACTGACACTTTTAAAGTGCTGGAGTAAGTGTAACCTGGCGCAGGCAAACCTCTGATTTCTACAGAGAATATCCTATGTATTTATTTTGTAGAGTTACATTAACATGTAGCTGATGGAAAACTGCTTGGCGCTTGCAAGTGTGCAAAGACACCTGGCAGGCTGGTCACCATTAGGGTGCAGAGGAATACACCTCAATTAGAGCACATTTTCACACTGATTCACTCATAGATGCTAAGGTTTCAGATTGGTAAATGTAACGTTTTCATAATTTAACTGTAATAATGGGTGATATTCACAGTCTGACTCTGCTCAGTTTTCAGTAGCCTGCTGTCAGCACACTTTAGTTCAGTGACTTTCTTAGAGTTTCTAGTTGCTCAAATGGGCGTAGTTTCTAATATTTATATGTTTCCCTCCTCTTTATTGCTTGATTTTGCTCACGAGAAAGTGTCACTCATAGTCGTTGAAATGTCACTCATAATTACAGTGAAATTATAAAAATGTCACACATCGCAATCTGAAACCTTGGCAGCTATGCTAAGTCTACCACACATAGCACATTTGAACATCTCATAATTCCATGACACACAATTCAACTATGAATAATTTAACCCTACAACATTCCATACCACATAATTCCAATCCTAAAAATTAAAAAACACATATTTCCACTTCACTCCATACCACATAATTCCACATAACATTATAACATTCCTCGCAACTTAATACCACTCCAAACCACATAATTACACTCCACACAACACAATTCAACTACACATAATCCCACTTCAACCTATATAATTATACTTCACACAACATATTTACACTACATTTCAAAACACATAATTACCCTCCACAAAATACAACTCTGCAACATGCTGCATAATTTCACTCCATACAATTATACACCACACCATGCCACATAATTCCACACGTCACACAATTCCACAATTCATCCCCACACAATTCATCACACAACATAATTACACTCCACATAATACCACTCAGCACCACATAATTTACATCCACATAGGTATGCTGTACTCCATATTGCATAAATATACTCCACATAAATCCAGTCTATGCCACGTAGCAACATTCCACATAACTACACTTCACACCATGCCTCATAATACCACTCAACATAATTTTCACTCAACAGCGCACACTTCCACGTCACACAAATTCATCTCTACACATTTCCATTCACACCACATAATTAAACAACAAACTACATATTTCAAACCAACAACACAATTACACAACACACCACATACATCCAATCTACACCACAAAATTCCACATCATGCTACAATATTTAACAGCACACCACATACGTAAACTCCACTACATCCCACTCCACAACACAAAATACCATTCTAGATATTCTCTCTTCAAGACACACAATCCCACTCCATGACGCACAATCCCACTCCACATAATTCCAGTACACTCAATACCACAAAATTGCTATCCACATAATTACACTGCACACCATGCCACATTATTTCACTACACAGATCCAATCCACACAACACAATTCCACAACTAACAATTCCAATCCAAACCATATATGACTTGCATATATGCAAATGCATATATTGCAAAACCATATATTGCAAATGCTTGTTTACCTTCCAATGCATCCCAGCAGATCCTGTTCCTGGAGCTGCAAACCTTCACCTGCTCCTGTCAGCTCTGTGCTGCCTCGTCTGAAGCTTCTCAGAGGCTGTGCCCTGCGGTGAATGCTCTCTCTGGGGCCCCCACCGCCATCCTTTTTCCGGCCCTGACTGACTGAAGAGAAACAATATAACTTGTTACTTTATTTCTCTTCAGTGCTGGGTCAGCGCCAGGAGCTCAGAGCAGGCTGCACACTGCAGCTGCTTAAAAGCAAGTCTCTTTCTCAAAGCTCTCTAAGAAGAGCTGAGGGGGCCCCCTTCACCTACCGAAGACTGGGGGCCCTCCGCATCGCGGTGGCTGTGGGGGTGTTTGTTACGCCCCTGCCCTGGTTATTTCTTGCCACACTAGTGACCAGTAGGTTTATTTTAAGGCCTGCTTGTCCGCCTTGAACAGTAGTTCGGGCAAGTCCCACACTCTGCTCAAACCCAATTTTTTATATCAATCGCAAACAAACCTTAACCGGGGTATCTCCAAGACACGGTCCATATTCTTGACATCACTCAAGCAATCTCTATATTCAGCTTATTCTGGGGATCAAAAGGTATAATGCGTATTGCAACCCTCTCCTTTCCTCACTATATCTTACGCCCTTCCAATCCATGTTGACTCCCAGCTGCTCGCCTGGACTCCTCCTGTACATCATTCCATTACTTTGTAGCATTGTTTACACTATAAAAATCACAAACATAAAAAGGTAGTGTTAAAGTACTAATAAACAAAACGTGAAATCAAATATTTGTATCAGCAAGAAAAGTCTGTGATTCTGTACAACAAAAGAATGCCTCTAAAAGAGAATGCTAGAGCAGGATCTCTTGAGATGGGAGGGCAGGCAGCCAGCAGCCACCTGTTGTCTTGTTATGATCTCTCATTTCCTCATTACAGAGACAAACCTAAGCCCCTGGGACTGAAAAGAAAGCATTGTAAATAATCACTGAGGGCTCCGCCGCAAGGGCCAGAAGCCAGAAAGTAATATTAAATTATGTTTGTCTACAACTATGAAGGCTGGGTATAAGGCAATGCGAGGTGGTATATATATATATATATATTCACTGAAAAAACCATAGGTTTCAGGGGCGTTATAGTTAGCTGGACATTTCCCTCGCACAAAACCCTAGAAATTCCCCTGTTATAGTTAGTTCAGCTAACTATAACTCGCGCCCCCGCAATGCACCGCTGATGACGTCACATATTACATCACTCATGACATGGTCAGTGAAATCACTGATGACATCACTGATGACATCTCAAATGACATCACTGATGACATCACTGATGACGTCATCCATGTGATAAATTAGTGCATCTTGTCACACCCTAATATAACCTTTGATACACCGACTCAAAATTTCAGACGGCCATTTTGACAACCATAGATACTCCAATACCAATAACTACTCACCCACTCATTGACTTTTAGGTCTACATACTTCTCCACTCACTCACCTGTACAGTCACTCATACTTACATTCACTCCGTGCATTTATACACCTATATAGACACTCACACACCGCCAATCATCCATTGAGGTACTGACACATCTAGTCAGTCATGCAAATAATTAATCACAGTAAAATTTACTCACCTATAAAGTTAAAAACACTCAAGTTCACTGACTCATAAAAATACTAACAAATTCTGTGTCTTCCTGCAGAGAAACAAACAGCACATGACACAGATATCCTTGCACTATGGCACATACAGCCACTCCCAAAATCACACACTTTCACATATAGATAGTTATATACTCTTACACACATATACACTGCGTTTCACATATGTAGTTACTGACACATGTACAACTGAGATATACATTCAATCACTAACACACCTATACATACACTCACCCAACCATACAGTCCATCACAGATGCACTCTTAAAAACATGCACCCACTGAATCACCCACTCACACATCTAGTCACAGATTCACACACACCCTACCCACACAAACACTCAGGCACCCATACAGATACTCAGACAACCAATCAATAACCCATATAGACACTCATATAGCTATTCAAAAAACCATGCAGCCACTTATACACCAACACACAGATACATACAGACATTCACACAGTTTAGTCACTAGTCTGCAGTAAGGTACATTTAATGACTCACTTATAGAGTCAGTTACGCACCTAGAAAATCATCCATTCACACACTTGTACACCCACTTATTTTTCAACAGGCCTTTCCCTATATATATTAAACATAATAAAACTGTTCAGAAACACATACTCATTGGATGATGTGATCAGTGATGTCATCAGTGATGTCATTTGAGATGTCATCAGTGATGCATCAGTGATGTCACTGACCATGCCATGAGTAATGTAATATGTGACGTCATCAGCAGTGCATTGCGGGGGCACGAGTTATAGTTAGCTGAACTAACTATAACAGGGGAATTTCTAGGGTTTTGTATGAGGGAAATGTCCAGCTAACTATAAAGCCCCTGAAACCTATGATTTTTTCAGTGAATTTCTAAGGTTTTTTAAATGCCAATTCCTAACTATAAGCCCCTGAAACCATTGGTTTTTTTCAGTGAATATATATATATATATACATATATATATACATTCACTGAAAAAACCATAGGTTTCACACATGTTATAGTTAGCTGGACATTTCACTCGTAAAAAACCATTGAAATTCCCCCGTTATAGTTAGATCAGCTAACTATAACTCGCACGCCCGCAATGCACTGCTGATGACGTCACATATTACATCACTCATGACATCTCCAATGACTATAACTATAACGGGGGAATTTCAATGGTTTTGTACGAGTAAAAAGTCCAGCTAACTAGAACGCCCCTGAAACCTATGGTTTTTTCAGTGAATTCCTAAGGTTTTTTAAATGCTAATTGCTAGCAATCCACTGCCTGAAACCTATGTTTTTTTCTGTGAATTTCAAAGGTTTTTTAAATGCTAATTTCCAACTATGTGACGTCATCAGCAGTGGATTGCGGTCGCGCGAGTTATAGTTAGCTGAACTAACTATAACGGGGGAATTTCAATGTTTTTTTACGAGTGAAATGTCCAGCTAACTAAAACATGTGTGAAACCTATGGTTTTTTCAGTGAATTTGCAAGGTTTTTTAAATGCTAATTCCTAACTATAACGTGTGTGAAACCTATGGATTTTTCAGTGAATTTGCAAGGTTTTTAAAATGCTAATTCCTAAGTGTGAAACCTATATCTTCCATAAACTTATAAACAGTTTAAAAAAAAAAAAATGTTTTAAGTTTTTCACGGTGCGCGCACCGTCTCCGTGTGCGCATGCGTGCGTGCTCCGTGTGCGCATGTGTGCGTGCTCCGTGTGCGCATGCGTGCGTGCTCCGTGCGTGCTCCGTGCGCGCATGCGTGCGTCATGCGTGCTCCGTGCGCACGTGCTCCGTACGCGCATGCGCATGCTCCGTGCACGCACGGCAATTCATCTGATTACGGAACAACACTTTTCATTGGTTCATAGTAGTTTCAGTTCCAGAATCTTCCAACACCACACCCACTCCCCTCATTAATACTTATTATTTCCTAGGAGAAGGAGCTGTTTTCCTGCACCTGAAAATGGCAGAACAGGAGACTTCTTCAGGGAGTGAGGAGGAGACCTTTGTGCCAGCAAGGCAGAGAAAATAAAAGGACTCATTTATTTGGCAATTTTTTACATTTCCAGAGGGCCAGAAGAAGGTGAATGCTCCTAAAGTCACATGCACTGTTTGTGGAGTGGTCTTATCTAGAGGAGACCCTAAAAAAAATACTCCTTTAGTATTTACTCCATGATAAGGCACTTTAAAGCAGTGCATCCTGTGGCTTATGCTCGGGAGTCTACTCGAGCTGCAAGAGACAACCCTCCAGCAGCTCAGCCGAGCACATCATCTGCAGCCGCAGCTCAGCCGAGCACATCATCTGCAGCCGCACCTTCACCTGGTTCGATCCCTCTGGATATGCACCCACTGTTCAAGAAGGTGCATATACGGTGCAATGTGTGCAGTACTGTTCTCTGTTATGGTGAGAGCAGCATTAACCTAATAGAGAACAAGATACAGCAGCACACATGCTCCACCCCCTAATTTTTTTCCTTTTTTTTTTTGTTCCTGGTGAACAGGTTTTCATTTTTTAATTTTTTTTGCTGCATTTGTTTTTTTTTTTTGCTGTTCGACAAAAAACAACAGTTCTTTTCAGAACTCACTTCACTTCTCCAAGAAGAGCTATATTCCTAATATACTGTGTTGTAATTTTTTTGATGAATTTTTTAATTGTTAATTAAAATTGTTAATTTTTTGCCACCGTGCGCGCACGCCGCGATTTTTTGAAAAAATCGCAGCGTGCGCGCACGGTGCGCGAACGCCGCGATTTTTTGATCTCCACCTTTCTTTTTCACTGCGACACAGAAAATGGCATCCGACACTTCCTGATTTCGACCAATTCGAATGTTTACTGACATCTAACCACCAATCAGAATTACGCTCGCATATAGATATTTATGTACTTTTAACTGCAATTTTCTCAGGAACTACTGAACAGATTGACACCATATATGCAGAAAAACACACATTCACTGGATGATGTCATCAGTGATGTCATTTGAGATGTCATCAGTGATGTCATGAGTGATGTCACTGACCATGTCATGAGTGATGTAATATGTGACGTCATCAGCAGTGCATTGCGGGCGCGCGAGTTATAGTTAGCTGAACTAACTATAACGGAGTTATAGTTAGCTGAACTAACTATAACGGGGGAATTTCAATGGTTTTGTACGAGTGAAAAGTCCAGCTAACTATAACGCCCCTGAAACCTATGGTTTCTTCAGTGAATTTCTAAGGTTTTTTAAATGCTAATTCCTAACTATAACATGCCTGAAACCTAGGGTTTTTTCAGTGAATTTCAAAGGTTTTTTAAATGCTAATTTCTAACTGTGCCTACAGAGATAGGACATGTGAAGAAAGAAGAAAAAACGTACAGAAAGAAAAAAAAATGCAGAAAGAAGCAACTGAAGTCCTCAAAGACGAAGAAAAGTGCAGGAAGAAGGATAACGTGCAGAAAGAACAAACAGAAGAGCTGAAAAAAGCCTTGTTGCAAAATCATCCTGGACCCTCAACTTTTTCAGACGGATACTGGTGGTAACTGAGTCTGACTAACCAGTCCTAGAGCCTGTGCTATGTTAAAAGACACTCACAATACAGTGAAAACATCTACATACACTAGGGAACACTATGCGTTGGGGTCCCCCTGTGATTAGCACGACCTCCTCTGTAAGCCCCTAGTATACAATAGGGCAGGGGATTAAAACTACCTCTTAAAACGCGCCACAGGGCGTGTTTGCGCACGTCACCTCAGGCCCCGTCTCTTCCCTTCCCCACTGTGTAAACACGCCCTGTGGACATTTTAAGTTGGGAGATTAAGTCCCCTTGAATCCTGAGGGTCCCTAGGGTCCAACTAGACCACTAGGTACCTCTAGTAAGTGCCACAGAGCTGCGTTGCAGAGAGATGTAAAAAGGGGCACGGCCTAGACCACCTCTCTGCAACACAGCACAGTGGCGCTTACTGGAAGCACCTGGTGGGCTAGTTGGCCCCCAGGGTCCCTCAGGATTGAAGGGGAATTATTTCCCCAACTTAAAACGTGCCACAGGGCGTGTTTGCGCACGTTAACTCAGGCCCCGTCCCCTCCCTTCACCACTGTGTAAACACGCCCTGTGGCCGTTTTTAGTTGGGAGATTAAGTTCATTTGAATCCTGAGGGTCCCTAGGGTCCAACTAGCCCACTAGGTACCTCCAGTAAGTGCCACAGAGCTGCGTTGCAGAGAGGTGTAAAAAGTGGCACGGCCTGGACCACCTCTCTGCAACGCAGCTCAGTGGCGCTTACTGGAAGCACCTGGTGGGCTAGTTAGCCCCCAGGGGTCCTCAGGATTGAAGGGGAATTATTTCCCCAACTTAAAACGCGCCATAGGGCGTGTTTGCACACGTCACCTGAGGCCCCGTCCCCTCCCTTCCCCACTGTGTAAACACGCCCTGTGGACGTTTTAAGTTGGGAGATTAAGTCCCCTTGAATCCTGAGGGTACCTAGGGGCAAAATAGCCCACTAGGTACGTCCAGTAAGCGCCATTGCAGAGAGGTGTAAAAAGGGGCACGGCCTGCACCACCTCTCTGCAACGCAGCTCAGTGGCGCTTACTGGAAGCACCTGGTGGGCTAGTTAGCCCCCAGGGGTCCTCAGGATTGAAGGGGAATTATTTCCCCAACTTAAAACGCGCCATAGGGCGTGTTTGCACACGTCACCTGAGGCCCCGTCCCCTCCCTTCCCCACTGTGTAAACACGCCCTGTGGACGTTTTAAGTTGGGAGATTAAGTCCCCTTGAATCCTGAGGGTACCTAGGGGCAAAATAGCCCACTAGGTACGTCCAGTAAGCGCCATTGCAGAGAGGTGTAAAAAGGGGCACGGCCTGCACCACCTCTCTGCAATGCAGAGCAGTGGTGCTTACTGGAAGCACCTGGTGGGCTAGTTGACCTCCAGGGTCCCTCAGGATTGAAAGGGAATTATTTCCCCAACTTAAAACGCACCACAGGGCATGTTTGCACACGTCACCTCAGGCCCAGTCCCCTCCCTTCACCACTTTGTAAACGCACCCTGTGCCCGATCTAAGTTGAGAGATTAAGTCCCCTTGAATCCTAAGGGTCCCTAGGGTCAAACTAGCCAACTAGGTACCTCCAGTAAGCGCCACAGAGCTGCGTTGCATAGAGGTGTAAAAAGGGGCGTGGCCTCAGAACACCTGTCTGCAACGCAGCTCCCTGGCGCATACTGGAGATACCTGTTGGGCTAGTTGGCCCTCAGGGACCCTCAGTATTGAAGGGGAATTAATTCCCCAACTTACAACTGGGCAGGGGGCGTGTTTGCAGAGTGCTGCAAGGAGGGGGCGTGGCCTCCGGTGCGATGCCGGTATTTTATTTTTTTAAGAAGGAGGGCTGTGTGGCCCCCCTTCTTTTTCTAATTTATTGGCCCTGGGGACCCCATCCCCCAGGGCCTGCACCCTCATTTTTTTGTTGAAAAAAATTAATTTGGAAGGGGGCCGCGTGGCCCCCCTTCCAAGGCCTTAATCGACCCCGGGGACCCCGACCACCGGGTCATGGCCTTTTTTTTTTTTTTTTTATTCTTGAGGAGGGGGGCTGCGTTGCCCCCTTCCTCAGGCCACTTATGGCCCCGGGGACCCCATCCCCCGGGGCCGGCCTTTGTTTTTTATTATTTTAAAAATATATATATTTATAGAAACACCTAGGACATGCTGGACAAACCGTATGTACCTATCACCATGACGATTTGCGTGATATTCATTAAAAGGCGACTATGCATACAATGAATCCACGTGGAATGTATTTACACCACTAGTGAAGCTCTGACGTGTCTGACGCCCTACCGTGCCTAATCCCGGCGCCCCCGCCGGTGGGTACTCTCCAAGTAGACACCCTTGTCGTTTATTTATACAAATATGGGTAGCTATTGACGAGCACATTTAATACACACACACACCAAGCCATTCAAAGGGGATTCAACAAAAATTCGACCAAACTATGCAAGAAACCCCCCTCACAGTTAATAAAACACACATCCACCGCCGGTTGTGTAATACTTTTTAATTTACTCTCTGGAAAGGAGACGAACCTCACTTGAGAGTCACAGCGTGCTCCTGGCTGAGCCCAATGCTGTGTTACACCCACCAGTGCCCGCCGAGTGACACACACCTCTGTGTTGTATTCCACCAGCTAGTGCGTATGCTATGACACTCTCTAGCCCATGTGCACTGTAACACCACCCCGTGAATATGTCATGCCACACTTGCCTTCGCACGGGTTATATTGCCCCATCTAACGTGCCTTCCTCGATGCCTATGTTATAACGCACAGCGCTATGCCATACATATTACAATCTTGGATCCATATCTGTGTCACAGTGCACATGCAGCGTTACACTCCCCAGCACATTTTTTATATTACAACTTTAGAGACTAGTTAGTTTACACAACACTGCCCTGTGCATATTACACTCCAAGGCGCATATCGCATAGCACGCGCTAGTGCCTGTGCTATTTCGCGCTCTCCAATGAATCTGTCATTGCGCACAATGTATTGCATATTATATTTCACGCCCCGGTTCATCTTATATCACACTATTTGGTGCATAGTTTATA
Organism: Triturus cristatus; assembly: GCF_964204655.1. Classification (NCBI taxonomy): domain Eukaryota; kingdom Metazoa; phylum Chordata; class Amphibia; order Caudata; family Salamandridae; genus Triturus; species Triturus cristatus. The sequence continues at coordinate 138,314,704 of NC_140588.1, forward strand.
CCATATACTATATCTAGTTTTCCTTTTTAATCGTGCTCTCAGGACTATGTTCTATATAACACTGCATCCACCTACCCTTTTCACGGGCATTACATTTTACGATCGGGGCTGGAGGGTCAGGGGGTGTTTCTGCCAAGTGAGCTCGGAGTCACAGTCACAAACGTCCTCTTCTTCCTGATTAAAAGTTAGATTATGCTTCATACTTGTTCATATTTTAAGTAGTTCGAACAGACACACATTTTAAAAACAATAACGTTCCTAATACCCACCTTCTCTGAACAGTTAGCTTGCTGCCCCATCCACCTCCTCCCTATCCTCTGTTGTCTGAATCCATGGACTAGCCTCTTCCCTCCTGCCATGCATGGTCTAATGTGCTGCCACTGCCCGCCATTTAGCATGATGTACCAGTCCACTCCTACTGCCCTCCATTGCCCAATTCTATGGCCCATCATTGACCTCCTGCTTAGCCTCTGTACTTAGCTTGCTGCCTCTATTCTCCTTCCCCCTGCCCTCCGATGTCTTTGTGCATGCCCCTGCTCCATCCTTTTTGCCCATCATGTTCCATGGACCTGCCACTCCTATCTACTCTGAGTGTTCTGTTGAGCTGCCACTCCCCTCCCACCTACCTAGCATTGTCAGATGACTGTAACCTGTCCCTGCCACCTCCACCTTACCTGTCCACATGCCATGCCCTTATCCCCTTCCTCCTGTCCTCCATGGTCCATTTTACTGCCACACCCTTCTGCCCTCCCTGGTCTGTTGTGCTGCAACTGCTCCTCCTGCCTGCCCCGCACGGTCTGTTGTGAGGCCCCTTCCAGTGAACTCTCTTGTCTGTGCCCAGGTCCTGACCCTCTCTTCTATCCTCCATGGTCCTTTGTGCATGCCCCTGCACCCTCCTTCTTGCCCATCATAGCCATTGTGCTGCCACTAACCCTCCCGCTTGCCATGCATGGTCTTCTGTGCTGCCACAGCCACTCCCACCTTCCCTGTGTGGTCAGCTAGCTGCCCCTGACCCTCTCCCACCTTCCCTCCATGGTCTGTGTGTATGCCATCATAGTCTTACTGTTGCTCTCGATGGTGTGTCTTGCTTCTAGTGCCCATCCTGCCTGACCTCCCTGGTCATCTTGCTGCTCCTGCCCTGCCCCCTTGCCCCCAGCCCTCTGTTTCCATGTGCAGACCCCTATTCCCTCCCTCCTGGCTTGTCTGTTCCATTGTAATGCCCCTGATCCGTCCCTCCTGCCCTTTATGGTCTGCTATGCTGCAGCTTTCTCTCCTGTCTGTCCATTATGGTCAGCTAGATACCATTGCCTCTTTCCCCTCTGTTCTCTGTTGTCCATGTGAATGGTCCTGTCCCCTCCCTATTGCTTTCTATGGATTGTTGTGCTGCACTCCCGTCCCACATGCCCTGTGTGGTGTATTGTGCTGCTGCAAACCCTGATGCCTGCCCTGCAGGGTCAGTTTGGTGCACCTCTCCATGTCCCTCCTGTCTTCTGTTATCCAAGTCCATGTCCCTACCCCAATTCCTCCTGCCTTCCATGATCCAATGTACCATACTTGCAAACATTTTGAACTTGGTAAGAGGGAGATTTTGAAACAAAACTGGGGTATTGATTTCCCCCTTTGAGTTACATTGAAAAAGAGGCGATTGTAAACAGGAGACAGATCAAATAAAGCCCATTTGAGCTTAAAAACATAGGACATGTCCTAGCTGAATCAGGTCTGTTGACATGTATGGTTGTACTACCACTGCCTCTTCCTTCTGCCCACAATGGTCTATCATATTGCCACAGCCTCTCTTGCCAGTCCTGTATTGTTGGTTTGTTGCCCTTGCCCCACTTTCCACTGCCCTCCATAGTCTGTTGTGCTGCCACGGCCCTTCCTGCCTGCCCAGTGTGGTCAAATTGTTGCCTCTGCACCCTCCTACCTGCCTTCCATTTTCAGAGTCTGTGCCCCTGGCCTCTGCCTCTCAACAGTATCCTAATGAACAACTAGATTGCTAACATTCTATATTTATTACAAAAGTGTGGAACGCCTGACGTCATCTTGATGTAATCAAAACTGTAATACCTAGAGGATTTCCTTTAGAAATTACATATATGAGAGGGTCTTATTTGCATCAAAATTATGGTTAGTGCTTTAAAAAACTAAAATGAGGACATATTTTCTGAGTTTTCAAATAGCGACAAAGCACTTTTAAATTATTTGTTATCTTTATGTTTTTTTATCCAGTTGACCACTTGATTAAATGTTGCACTTAGGGGAGAGGATGTGGTGTTACTTCCAGAGCTGCAGACTTTCCAACTGGGGAACCAGGTTGGAGTTTCTGCTTCAGCTCGACATTCTGTGATTCTGGTCAAATCACTTAATCTCCCCATGTCTACAACCAAAATGAATTTGTTCTTGTGTGATGTAACCAATGTTCATGTAAAGCACTCCAATACCTGACAAGTCTGCACTATATAAAACTGCAAAAACACAAAAACACACTTCTGATCAAAGTAAAAAACAGAAAGTTTTTCCTACTGAGGAGACTGTAGTAAATGAGGAAATTAGGAAACATCATAAAAAATAAGTCTCCCAAAATGGCCACCAGAGACAAAAGAGCCCAAATGTAGCCCAAATATCACCAAGATGTAGCCCAAGTATAGCCCAATGACAGAATATCCCAGAGTGTTCTAACGAACAACTAGAGCGCTAACAGTCCTACTTATGACAAAAGTATGGCACACCTGAAGCCAACTTGATTGGAATAAAGTGGTAACACTTAAAACATTTAATTTACAAAGGAACAAAATGAGGGGGTTAATTTTGCCATAGAAATTATGATTAGTGCTGCAGAAAGAAAAATTAGGGCACATTTTGACTTCTCAAATCCTCTTCTATTTCATTAAAAAATTCTGACATGCAGACTGAAACATGCACTTTGAATACCAGCAGCAGACTTCCCTGGTGAGCAGTAGCTTTACTACAGTGATTTAATGAGCAACTAGAGTGCTAACATTCAGAATGTATGGCAAATGTGTGACACATCTGAATGCCTTCTTGATGGAACCAAAGTAAAAAAACTGAAAGTATTTCCTACTGAGGAGACTGCAGTAAATGAGGAAATCAGGAAACTTCATAACAAATAAATCTCCCAAGATGGCCACCAGAGACAAAAGAGCCCAAATGTAGCCCAAATATCACCCAGATGTAGCCCAAGTATAGCCCAATGACAGAATGTCCCAGAGTGTTCTAACGAACAACTAGAGCGCTAACAGTCTTACTTATGACATAAGTATGGCGCACCTGAAGCCATCTTGATTGTAATAAAGTGGTACCACTTAAAACATTTAATTTACAAAGGAACAAAATGAGGGGGTTCATTTTGCCATAGAAATTATGATTAGTTCTGCAGAAAAAAAATTTAGGGCACATTTTGACTTCTCAAATCCTCTTCTATTTCATAAACAAATTCTGACATGCAGACTGACACATGCACTTTGAATACCAGCAGCAGACTTCCCTGGTGAACAGTAGTTTTACTACAGTGATCTAATGAGCAACTAGAGTGCTAACATTCAGAATTTATGTCAAATGTGTGACAGACCTGAATGCCTTCTTGATGGAACCCAAATAAAAAACTGAAAGTATTCCCACTGAGGAGACTGCAGTAAATGAGGAAATTAGGAAACTTCATAACAAATAAATCTCCCAAGATGGCCACCAGAGACAAAAGAGCCCAAATGTAGCCCAAATATCATCCAGATGTATCCCAAGTATAGCCCGATGACAGAATGTCCCAGAGTGTTCTTAAGAACAACTAGAGCGCTTACTGTCTTACTTATGACAAAAGTATGGCGCACCTGAAGCCATCTTGATTGGAATAAACTGGTAACACTTAAAACTTCATAACAAATAAATCTCCCAAGATGGCCACCAGAGACAAAAGATCCCAAATGCAGCACAAATATCACCCACATGTAGCCCACACGTAGCCCAATGACAGAAGTGTGCAAAACACTTATTTTTTGTGTTTTTGCAGTTTTATATAGTGCAGACTTGTCAGGTATTGGAGTGCTTTACATGAGCATTGGTTACATCACACAAGAACAAATTCATTTTGGTTGTAGACATGGGGAGATTAAGTGATTTGACCAGAATCACAGAATGTCGAGCTGAAGCAGAAACTCCAACCTGGTTCCCCAGTTGCAAAGTCTGCAGCTCTGGAAGTAACACCACATCCTCTCCCCTAAGTGCAACATTTAATCAAGTGGTCAACTGGATAAAAAAACATAAAGATAACAAATAATTTGAAAGTGCTTTGTCGCTATTTGAAAACTCAGAAAATATGTCCTCATTTTAGTTTTTTAAAGCACTAACCATAATTTTGATGCAAATAAGACCCTCTCATATATGTAATTTCTAAAGGAAATCCTCTAGGTATTACAGTTTTGATTACATCAAGATGACGTCAGGCGTTCCACACTTTTGTAATAAATATAGAATGTTAGCAATCTAGTTGTTCATTAGGATACTGTTGAGAGGCAGAGGCCAGGGGCACAGACTCTGAAAATTGAAGGCAGGTAGGAGGGTGCAGAGGCAACAATTTGACCACACTGGGCAGGCAGGAAGGGCCGTGGCAGCACAACAAACTATGGAGGGCAGTGGAAAGTGGGGCAAGGGCAACAAACCAACAATACAGGACTGGCAAAAGAGGCTGTGGCAATATAATAGACCATTGTGGGCAGAAGGAAGAGGCAGTGGTAGTACAACCATACATGTCAACAGACCTGATTCAGCCAGGACACGTCCAATGTTTTTAAGCTCAAATGGGTTTTATTTGATCTGTCTCCTGTTTACAATCTCCTCTTTTTCAATGTAACTCAAAGGGGAAAATCAATACCCCAGTTTTTTTTCAAAATCTCCCTCTTACCAAGTTCAAAATGTTTGCAAGTATGGTACATTGGATCATGGAAGGCAGGAGGAATTGGGGTAGGGACATGGACTTGGATAACAGAAGACAGGAGGGACATGGAGAGGTGCATCAAACTGACCCTGCAGGGCAGGCATCAGGGTTTGCAGCAGCACAATACACCACACAGCGCATGCGGGACGGGAGTACAGCACAACAATCCATAGAAAGCAATAGGGAGGGGACAGGACCATGCACATGGACAACAGAGAACAGAGGGTAAAGGGGCAATGGTAGCTAGCTGACCATAATGGACAGACAGGAGAGAAAGCTGCAGCATAACAGACCATAAAGGGCAGGAGGGATGGATCAGCGGCATAACAATGGAACAGACAAGCCAGGAGGGAGGGAATAGGGGTCTGCACATGGAAACAGAGAGCTGGGGGCAAGGGGGCAGGACAGGAGCAGCAAGATGACCATGGAGGTCAGGCAGGATGGGCACTAGAAACAAGACACACCATGGAGAGCACAAATGAGACTATGATGGCATACACACAGACCATGGAGGGAAGGTGGGAGGGGGTCAGGGGCAGCTAGCTGACCACACAGGGAAGGTGGGAGGGGCCATGGCAGCACAGAAGACCATGCATGGCAAGCGGGAGGGTTTGTGGCAGCACAATGGCTATGATGGGCAAGAAGGAGGGTGCAGGGGCATGCACAAAGGACCATGGAGGATAGAAGGGAGGGTCAGGACCTGGGCACAGACAAGAGAGTTCAGGGGAAGGGGCCTCACAACAGACCGCGTGGGGCAGGCAAGAGGAGCAGTTGCAGCACAACAGACCAGGGAGGGCAGAAGGGTGTGGCAGTAAAATGGACCATGGAGGACAGGAGGAAGGGGATAGGGGCATGGCATGTGGACAGGCAGGGTGGAGGTGACAGGGACAGGTTACAGTCATCTGACAATGCTAGGCAGGTGGGAGGGGAGTGACAGCTCAACAGAACACTCAGAGTAGATAGGAGTGGGAGGTCCATGGAACATGGTGGGCATAAAGGATGGAGCAGGGGCATGCACAAAGACATCGGAGGGCAGGGTGAAGGAGAATAGGGGCAGCAAGCTAAGCACAGAGGCTAAGCAGAAGGTCAATGATGGGCCATATAATTGGGCAATGGAGGGCAGGAGGAGTGGACTGGTACGTCATGCTAAATGGAGGGCAGTGGCAGCACATCAGACCATGCATGGCAGGAGGGAGGAGGCTAGTCCATGGATTCAGACAACAGAGGATAGGGAGGAGGTGGATGGGGCAGCAAGCTAACTGTTCAGAGAAGGTGGGTATTAGGAACTTTGTTGTTTTTAAAATGTGTGTCTGTGCAAACTACTTAAAATATGAACAAGTATGCAGCATAATCTCACTTTTATTCAGGAAGAAGAGGACGTTTGTGACTGTGACTCCGGGCTCACTTGGCAGAAACACCCCCTGACCCTCCACCCCCCATCGCAAAATGTAATGCCCGTGAAAAGGGTAGGTGGACGCAGTGTTGTATAGAACATAGTCCTGAGAGCACGATTGAAAATGAAAACTAGATATAGTATATAGTATAAACTATGCACCAAAAAGTGTGATATAAGATGAACCGGGGCGTGAAATATAATATGCAATACATTGTGCGCAATGACAGATTCACAGGCACAGGCACTAGCGCATGCTATGCGATATGCGCCTTGGAGTGTAATATGCACAGGGCAGTGTTGTGTAACCTAACTAGTCTCTAAAGTTGTAATATAAAATATGTGCTGGGGAGTGTAACGTTGCATATGCACTGAGACAAAGATATGGATCGCAGATTGTAATATGTATGGCATAGCGCTGTGCGTTATAACAGAGGCATCGAGGAAGGCACGTTAGATGGGGCAATATAACCCGATGCGAAGGCAAGTGTGGCATGACATATTCACGGGGGGGTGTTACAGTGTACATGGGCTAGAGAGTGTCATAGCATACGCACTAGCTGGTGGAATACAACACAGAGGTGTGAGGCACTCGGCGGGCACAGGTGGGTGTAACACAGCATTGGGCTCAGCCAGGAGCACGCTGTGACTCTCAAGTGAGGTTTGTCTCCTTTCCAGAGAGTAAAATAAAAAGTATTACACATCCGGCGGTGGATGTGTATTTTATTAACCGTGAGGGGGGTTTCTTGCATAGTTTGGTCGAAGTTTTTGTCGAATCCCCTTTGAATGGCTTGGTGTGCGTGTATATTAAATGTGCACGTCAATAGCTACCCATATTTGTATAAATAAACGACAAGGGATGTCTACTTGGAGAGTACCCACCGGTGGGGGCGCCGGGATTAGGCACGGTAGGGCGTCAGACACGTCAGAGCTTCACTAGCGGTGTAAATACATTCCATGTGGATTCAATCTATGCATAGTCGCCTTTTAATGAATATCACACAAATCGTCATGGTGATAGGTACGTATGGTTTGTCCAGCATGTCCTAGGTGTTTCTATAAATATATATTTTTTTAAAATAATAAAAAACAAAGGCCGTCCCCGGGGGATGGGGTCCCTCCGGGGCCATAAGTGGCCTCAGGAGGGGGGCAACGCAGCCCCCTCCTAAAGAATTTTTTAAAAAAGGCCATGACCCGGGGGTTGGGGTCCCCGGGGCCGATTAAGGCCTTGGGAGGGCCAAATTTATTTTATTCAACAAAAAAAATTAGGGTGCAGGCCCTGGGGGATGGGGTCCCCAGGGCCAGTAAATTAGAAAAAGAAGGGGGGGCCACACAGCCCTCCTTCTTAAAAAAATAAAATAAATAAAAGACCGGCATCGTGCCGGAGGCCACGCCCCCTCCTTGCAGCACTCTGAAAACGCGCCCCCTGGCCAGTTGTAAGTTGGGGAATTAATTCCCCTTCAATACTGAGGGTCCCTGAGGGCCAACTAGCCCAACAGGTATCTCCAGTATGCGCCAGGGAGCTGCGTTGCAGACAGGTGTTCTGAGGCCACGCCCCTTTTTACACCTCTATGCAACGCAGCTCTGTGGCGCTTACTGATGGTACCTAGTGGGCTAGTTTGACCCTTGGGACCCTTAGGATTCAAGGGGACTTAATCTCTCAATTTAGAACAGTCACAGGGCGCGTTAACACAGAGGTGAAGGGAGGAGATGGGGTCTGAGGTAACATGTGCAAACACGCCCTGTGGCGTGTTTTAATTTGGGGAAATAATTCCCTTTCAATCCTGAGGGAACCTGGGGGCCAACTAGCCCACCAGGTGCTTCCAGTAAGCGCCACTGCGCTGCGTTGCAGAGAGGTGGTCTAGGCCGTGCCACTTTTTACACCTCTCTGCAACGCAGCTCTGTGGCGCTTACTGGAGGTACCTAGTGGGCTAGTTGGACCCTAGGGACCCTCAGGATTCAAATGAACTTAATCTCCCAACTAAAAACGGCCACAGGGCGTGTTTACACAGTGGTAAAGGGAGGGGACGGGGCCTGAGTTAACGTGTGCAAACAAGCCCTGTGGCGCGTTTTAAGTTGGGGAAATAATTCCCCTTCAATCCTGAGGGACCCTGGGGCCCAACTAGCCCACCAGGTGCTTCCAGTAAGCGCCACTGCGCTGCGTTGCAGAGAGGTGGTCTAGGCCGTGCCCCTTTTTACATCTCTCTGCAACGCAGCTCTGTGGCGCTTACTGGAGGTACCTAGTGGGCTAGTTGGACCCTAGGGACCCTCAGGAGTCAAGGGGACTTAATCTCCCAACTTAAAACGGCCATAGGCCGTGTTTACACAGTGGGGAAGTGAGGGGACGGGGCCTGAGGTGACGTGTGCAAACACGCCCTGTGGCGGGTTTTAAGAGGTAGTTTTAATCCCCTGCCCTATTATATACTAGGGGCTTACAGAGGAGGTCATGCTGATCACAGGGGGACCCCAACGCATAGTGTTCCCTAGTGTATGTAGGTGTTTTCACTGTATTCTGAGTGCCTTTTAACATAGCACTGGCTCTAGGACTGGTTAGTCAGACTCAGTTACCACCAGTATCCGTTTGAAAAAATTGAGGGTACAGGATGATTTTGCAACAAGGCTTCTTTCTGCTCTTCTGTTTGTTCTTTCTGCACGTTATCCTTCTTCCTGCACTTTTCTTCGTCTTTGAGGACTTCTGTTGCTTCTTTCTGCATTTCTTTTTTTTCTTTCTGTGCGTTTTTTCTTCTTTCTTCACATGTCCTATCTCTGTAGGCATAGTTAGAAATTAGCATTTAAAAAACCTTTGAAATTCACTGAAAAAACCATAGGTTTCAGGCACGTTATAGTTAGGAATTAGCATTTAAAAAACCTTACAAATTCACTGAAAAAACCATAGGTTTCAGGGGCGTTATAGTTAGCTGGACTTTTCACTCGTACAAAACCATTGAAATTCCCCCGTTATAGTTAGTTCAGCTAACTATAACTCGCGCACCCGCAATGCACTGCTGATGACGTCACATATTACATCACTCATGACATGGTCAGTGACATCACTCATGACATCTCAAATGACATCACTGATGATATCATCCTTGTGATAGAGTGGCAGACCTCCTCTCCCCCTAATATAACCTTTGATAGACACATTCAAAAATAGAAACTAAAATTTTCAAAACAATGGACATACCAATATCAGTTACAACAACCTATTAGTAATTCTAAGATCCACTTACACATCCACTCATTCACCAACAATCCTATACAGTCACTCATACATGTACTCACTCATCATATGTACTCATACACCTATACATCCTGTTACACAACGCCACTCATCCATAGAGTTACTCACACACATAGTCACTCATGCTATTAAAGAATCAAACATCCATTTACTTGCATATACAGTTATACACACACCTCCACACTTACTTCTACAGAAACTTACACATAGTCTTTTAAACAATCACTTATAGAAACACATACTTATTCATACAGGAACTCTTTCAATCTCTCACTCTCACATATACTCACTTATATACACCAATAGTCACATATACTAGTTTAAAACATATGTAGTTACTCATAAAGACACTATTGAGACAGTCATTCACTCACTAACACACCCATGCACACACTCATCCACCCATACAGTCCTGCACACATGCTGTCTTCAACACATACAAACAGTGAGTCACTCATTCATGCACCTATGCACTACGTAATACCCCCCACCGAACCATACAATAACTCAGACACTCATACTGATACTCAAAAAACCAACTAATAACCTATATAGACACTCATGTAGCTACTCACCAACCCATGCAGCCACTTATACACAAAGTGAGAGACTGATACAGATATTTACATATTTAAACATTACTCACTAAGCCATGTATTCACTAAGATTCACTTACTCAGTCAGTTATACAATCAATTTTTCAAAAACAAATCATCCATTTAGACACTTATATACCCATTTATTCTTCCATCGACCTTGAGATATACATAGATAAAACATATGTAATTTTCAGAAAAACACACATTCACTGGATGATGTCATCAGTGATGTCATTTGAGATGTCATCAGTGATGTCATGAGTGATGTCACTGACCATGTCATGAGTGATGTAATATGTGACGTCATCAGCAGTGCATTGCGGGCGCGCGAGTTATAGTTAGCTGAACTAACTATAACGGGGGAATTTCAATGGTTTTGTACGAGTGAAAAGTCCAGCTAACTATAACGCCCCTGAAACCTATGGTTTTTTCAGTGAATATATATATATATATATATAGATGCGCTGCATAAACCAAAGGTTAAACTAACGTTATATTTTAAGTGAATATTTCAGTGACATTAACATTTTTAACTAAAAGAAAACATAGAAATTCACCAGAACTCTGACTTGCACCTTGCATTGCACTGCTTATGACCACACATATTACTTCACTCACTGCATGTTCTATGACATGATCTATGACATCACTGATGACATCTCAAATGACATCACTAATGACATCATCCAACAAGTGTGCTGTGTTTTTTTTAATAGTTTACATAGTGGCAGGTAACTACCATAATACTTTTCTACCTAATTTTGTGCAGCCTGTGTCCAGCTAATGGGTGTAAGTGTTTACGAAACGCATGTGCTCCTAATGCATTTTAGGTGTGTAGAGGTATTGAACACGTTATAAATCTTTCGATTGAAGACTAACTCTGTACGCAGGTGACAGTTGACGACTTGTATACAGCATGTTCTACACAAGTTTGTTTGGCTCTGTAGCAAAAGTATCTAATCGGGCAAAGATTTTACGTAAAACATATTAAGTATTTTAAGCAGACTTGAGTTATTAGATAGATTTGTCACAGCGTGACAGTTTCTACATAATGTAGAAGACTTTGTGCACCAGGTACTAACCTATGTACACATGCTTGTTTTGCTTCAGAAGATTGGTTATCTGTAAAGTTATCACCACAGTAGGAAGGCGGCAGGTAGTATGATCTTTAGCACCTTCAGACCATAGTTATTTTGAGTAGATCGTCATTTTTTGGATACGTTTTCTATTGAGTGTACACTGTTCAGACCCTCCAGGATTTCGCAATTTTTACACAAAATCGGCAGTTTTGTAAAAAGGCAGTGCTTTTTACAAAAGTGCACGAAGTTAGGAGAATTTACAGATGTTTTTGACTCTCAACCCCCAACTTTGTGGAAACGAAAACATCTTGTGGCCAGGAATGGAAAGTGAGTGTTGTTCCTATTCTTAGCTGGCTATTTTACTATTTATGTTTTGCTCTCTTTCAGACTCTGGTTGTGCCCAGCTTAAAAGGAAAACATCTCATGCAGGGAAGTATGTTCCATGACTAGTGCCAGATGCGGTGAATCACAGGGGCCGTCAAAAAGCACCTGTAAATGCCTGGGCTCATTTATTGCTAACTCTCTGCACAGCAAAAATGTGCTCCCTACTGTGAGAAGAGAGGGAGACTGCTGAAATAGCAGCAGGTTCTGCTTCATCCTGTTCTCAGAGTAGACAAGAAATGTATCATCAATCCTGTCCACCCATAAACATTATTTGTATGTCACTTTGCACACATATATCTGAAAATTACCTGAAAATGTTAAATTAAATTAAAGTTAAGGTTAAAGGAGGTGCATTACTGGCTACAACACATAATCTAAAAAAGACCAGAGATTCACAAGTTAGGTAGTAAGTTACCTTTAGCTCCCACTCTACCATGCTCTATTAACTGTATCTCCTGTGTCTCCCATCAGTCTTGGGAAGTAGAAGTGAGATGTGAATGAGAGGCTAATTAAGTATATGGATGTGTGTAAGAATTTGTACTAAATTGTGACTAAGCCGCTGAGTGATACAGCATTAAATTATTTTTTTATTTGTGTGACAGAATTAGTATTTTGTGAAACTATTTGTGATTCATGGGCTTCAGCAGTCGTTCCTTGTGTGATTATCTCGGTCTACAGTGCGTTTTCCTGGGCCCCTAAAGGTTCTTGTTGTTGTATGCATATTATTGTATGAGGAATCGAGTGCTACAGTATACTTGCAAAAGCACAGGAAATACCAAAAACTAACAAGGAGTTAAGGTTCTATGGAAAGTTTGATGTGCCACCTTTTTTTTACAAAAATATATTTTAAAAAAGGGAACTGAAAGAAAAGATGAAAGAATGGGGAAGGGAGGGCGAATTCACTGTCTGAACATAGATGAGTAACAAAAAGGGAGCACTCAACAAGTGATTGTGTTTGGCTAAATTTCGCTGAGGTATCAGGAATGGACAAGGACATCTTGTGGCCAGGGATTGAAAGTGATTTCAAATTATCACCATTATAAAGTTCAAAGGTGAACAGTAGATTGTACTTTTTAAATAGGAAGGAATTGGAGATACAACATTTCAGGGAGACATTATTGTATGCAGAATATCGGAATGAAGTGCTGTAGAAATGCTGCAAAATTCCCAAATTTGTGCCGCAAAATTTCCATATTTTTGCCACAAAATGTGCTACTTCCTACCACAATAGGGAATCTACTGCTCTTAGTAAATCATTTTTAATACTCTGTGGTGTATGTTTCAAGGGAGTTTCACTGTCTGCAAACTGTGTAGTACAGAGTAAACTATCTCCATAAAGTGAACAGTGTTAACAGTGCCCACTTTTCTAATCATATCCACTTCATTTCTCAATGTAGGTTCATTGACTGTCAGGGGTTTGATAAAGGTAAAGACTGTCCGTAGTAGGGCATGAGCTATGCAACAGGGCTTAAGTATCTGGAGGAACGTGGTTTTCTAGCCAAGTTGTATGCAAATTAAACACCATGTGCAGGATAGGTTCTCCTTTCATCTGTGGTTCATAGTCAACATGAACTCTGTTACCCATGAAGTTTACTGTAGAGGGTCAATTGCACATAACACGAGCTTGCTATACCTATGGGGGTTGTATATATGATATCAGTAATGATGTTTCATATTATTCTCAGACATTTTCCATTTACTTTCATAGCTCTAATGCCATACCCATTTATAGAGCAACGTGAAGAAAAAAACTTAGATGGTGTCATCAGTGATGTAATCAATAATGTCATTTGTGATGTTATCAGTAATGGCATAAATGATGTCATAGAACATGTCATGAGTGATGTAATCTGTGCGATCTTTCGGAGTGGAATAGCATGGGTGCAAGTTATAGTTAACTCTGCCAGAAATGGTGAATTTCTGTGGATTTGTTTTTTGAAGCGTTAATCTTTTCACTGACATATTCACCTAAGTACAACGTTACTTTGACCTTTATTTTTTTCAGTGAATTTCTATAGATTTTTAACACAAAGTAATATTTAATTATCATACCTAAAGCCAAATCCCCGCCAGGGTTGTCCACAGGCAAGATGTTAGGTTTTTCAAAGTTCAAAGGTGGGGCCACGTGGTGACTTATTATACCCATTACGGCCTGGGGATCCCATCCTCCAGTACCTTATGTTTATTTAGAGGGGAGTGGAGCCAAGTGGCGCTCTTCACCAAGCCTTAGTAGTCATATTTCAGGAGTACCCCTCCTAAGACCGATTTAGGCCCCAGGGACCCCCCTCCCCGGGGGACCAGTCATACTAAAGAAAGGGGGAGGGGGTACGCAGCTCTCCTCCCGGGCCTATATCGGCCCTAGGGATCCCATCACCCGGGGCCTGGCCAACAAAGGGTGGGGCTGTACATTGCTCTTGCACGCTGGGAACAGCTATAAATATTGCACCCTGCGGGCAGGAGCTCTTCATCTGTTTCCCTACCTGCTTCAGTGTGGGTAGGGAAACAAAGGAAAAGTCCGCTCCCTGAGGGCGGGAGCATTTTTCATGCTCCCGACCGCTAGGAGTAGACTTGGGATTTGCTTCCGTGTGGTAGGAATTTTAAAATTGCTCTGGCCAAGCAAAAGCAAACAATGGTTTCCCTGCCTGTGACAGTGTGGGCAAGGAAACCGCTATGTCCCAGAGGTAGGCACTCCGGGACATAGCATATAAGCCGGCCCTGGAGGATGTAGTTCTCGGGCCATTAATGGCTCAGGAAGGGGGCTGCGCTGCCCCCATCACCTTTGTGGTTGTGGCTGGGGGATTTGTTCCCCAGGGCCGAAATCGACAATGGAGGGGGGAGCCTGGGTCCCCTTTCCATGCAATATATAGGATGGGTCCCCAGGATTGAAATCGGCCTGGGGAAGGGGGCTGCATGCCCCCTCCCCCTTTTTTATTACAGTCAGGCCCCATTGAATGCGGTCCCTGGGGCTGAAATCGGCAGGAAGGGGGGCTGCGTGGCCCCCCTTCTTCTTTTTTACTATTGGCAGGGCCCCAGGGGAGGGGGTCCCCAAGGCTGAAACTGACCTGGGGAGGGGGCCACACACACCCGCTCCCCCAAATATATCTACTATTGTATTCCTCCCCCAACCTGGGGCCTGGCTCACCAGGGGGCAGGTGTAAAAAAAAAACAAGCATGGTAGACCGTGCTTTTTAAAATACTTTTTTAATTTGCCACATATCCTCCACAAATGTGCTGCCATTTAAAAAAAAAATGTTTTTGGCTCCAGGTGGGGTGCGATGGGACCACACCACCAGGCCTAGAGGGTCAGGGTATTCCTACCCAAGTGGGTATTTTTGCCTTTTTTCTTGAGACTCGGACAAGTCCAAGTCCCAGGATGGCTGCCACCACTTTTTGGTTGAAGTGGTGCCAGCCAATCATGGCAAAGCTGTAGGTGCATGGATCCGCAGATCCATTGCGGCGGATCCGCGTGTCTAGATAGACATAAATCTTTTGTCTTAAATAACTCCAGAACTACTGAACAAGTTTACACCAAATTACAAAAAGCATACTTTCTGGACCAAGATCTAGCTTTTTGCCAAATTTGTTGTAATTTCGATCAGCAGTTCACGGTATAGTCATGTGTAAAATCCCTACGCATTTTGGGACACTCCCTTTTTCTCTATCCTGCCTAACGAATAACCCAGAAACTTTCCAGACAGCAGCTGAAGAGACTGGCCCACTAGTTTTGAAAAGTTTGTGAAGATTCGTCAAACAGCGCCAAAGTTATTAGCAAAACAAAAAATTATTTTCCTATGGAAACTGGGTCTGAGCTAAAACTACCTACTGGCGACCACCAGTAGGTGATATTTATATATAAAATCTCAAAGACACAAGCACTTGGAGCAGCCATGTCACCTTTCAGCAAAGAGCCTTGCTCACAACATGAAATCATGAAATGTCCCTATTTTATAAAAGCACCATTTTAAGTTGCTTACCCAAAAATAAATACAGCATATAAAAAAATACACGAAGGGTAACATAATATGGTACGTCAATGCAACGTTGTGGTCTTTGTGATATCACAAACCACCTGGTTTTCTGAGGTGTGATTTATAATGTCGCCAGAACCCCAGGAATTCCCGATACCAAGGCGGTTTGATGCTTTGATTCATCACTTGCATTGAGCAGGTGCGTAAAGTGGGGAAGTGGCTGCTCTGAGGGCAGGGGTGGAGTGCTTTGAGTTGGGAGTACAGGCAAGGAAAAGGGGAAAAGTGCTCTGCAGGCTCCTCCTTTACCATAGCGGGGCTAAGGGTAAAGGTCTGGCAGCCGAATCCTCATTCAATTTTTACTGGCCGGATTTCCAGATTGCAAAAATGGGCCAGGTGCGGGAACACCGGGCCAGTCGTGATAAGGCAGATCAAGATTACAAAAGCTCTGGGGCTTTAGTTATGATGCATTTTTTTGTTATGTTGTTTTGTATTGACTTTGGTGACGTCCTTTCTTTTTTGCAGCAGCAAACTAGACCTGATGCTTTTCTATTTGTGCCATTGTCGCTTTCTGTAATGGCCACAGCCAGATTCATCTAGGGCACAGGCTTCCCCAAGGGACCTGGGATGGACTCTTTGGGTCTTCTTTTTCAAGCAGGGTTCTTATGTACGATGGAAGTGAAATGGAACTTTGATGCTGTCTTCGCCCTTTGGGTAGTCACGCCACATGGCTGAGACGCTGATGTCCCCTGCCTTTAAGATCCTTTCCTGGAATGTCAGTGGCCTGGGGGACAAAATTAAATGGGGTGTAGTGCTACAATATCTTAGGAGACATGCACCTGATGTGGACCTCCCCCAGTAAACACACTTACAATGGAAAACTTGCCACGCATTACACAGAGGAGGTTACAAGATGGTCGCTCAACGACATACACAAGGGGATCAAGAGGTGTGGGCATCCTCATGCGTAAAACACTTCCGCTTGCCATACAGAAGACATGGCCTGATGCCCACAGGAGATTTGTAACAGTGATGAGACAATGGGAGGGCACCACGATTAACATTGTTTCCCTTTACATTCCCCCCGACTACATGATGATGCCCTATCAGGATTTGACACGCATTTGCACACACTCCCTTATGGTAGGTTCCTCTTGGAAGGACATTTTAAAGCAGTTAACAATGAGGAGGCGGGCCACTTTCCTTTTTGCCGGTCGACATCCCAATGAAAGTCTTTAAATGAATTCATGGGGCACATGGGTCAATTGATAGGTGGCAAGCCTTTAATTCCACAGCATGACAATACACATTCCACTCTGGGGCCCATGGGAATCTTTCAAGCATTGACTACATATTATTCTCGGCTCATCAACTCCCTTGTTTAAAGAAATCTCAGACCTCGCCAGGGGTATCTCTGATCACTCCCCAGTCAGTGCAACCTATGGACTGACAGATGGTGGCAGTTGTCGTCGGGTGGTGCTAAATCCATGGTACCTTAAAGTTCCTCGTATCCACAAAAGTCTTCTTGAAACTATGGACACTTACTTTAATGAAGGTTAGGGCTCTGTGACTTCGGCCCAGATGATGTGGGAGGCTTACAAAGCGTTGATAAGAGGTAAGGGTATAGCCTTGATTGCGGGATATAACAAGGAGAAGAGACCTGATCTAGAGAGAATCAAGAGTGAGATGGAGTCCCAGCTTGTCGGGGGGAACCAAGGAGACCTTATCCACAACCTGGCTTTGAAACAGAGAGAATATAGGGAGGTGGGAACAGAGGCAGCCAGGACCTTCTTCAGTGATATTCAACATTGCCTATATGAAGTGGGTGATCAGGCCGAGAAGCTCCTTGCTTGGTTGGAGAGGAGGGGGGCGAGGCCCTGATGGGTTCTGGAAAGCTTAACTGATGCTGGGGGACTTGTGCGAGAAAGACGGGGTGGTCTCAGCATTTGCGGAATACTATACCTGCATCTATGCTTTGGCTGACACAGCCACTCATGAGGAATCTCAAGAGCTCCTAGCAGATATCCAAATACCGGGACTGTCGCAATCAGATAGGGAAATGATGAACAGAGATTTGACGGAGAAGGAGGTGGCAGACGCCATCGTCACTCTCAATTCAGTGGGGCCCAATGGACTCCTCATAGAGTTATACATACTTACAGCCCCAGAATTAGTGCCCCGTCTCCTGCACATGATCCTGGAAAGCCAAGAGGCTGGTGTGCTGCCGAGAGATCAAAGAGTGGCTACTGTAGTGGTGATCCACAAGAACGGCAAGCTGTCTGAGGAATGTGCCTCATATAGGCCCATTTCGTTATTGAAGTTAAAATACTTACTAAACTTTTGACCATGTGTTTGATTCAAGTGATTAGCCTGCTGGTCCATCCAGATCAGTCCGGCTTTATGCCAAAAAGGAGCACAGCGCTTAACCTGTGTCACCTGAAATGGTGTCTTGGGCTGAGCAGACCTGACCCAGGAGGATGCAATCATACTGTCCCTTGATGCATGTATGGCTTTCGACACGAAAGAGTGGCCCTTTATTTACGCAGTGTTGAAAAAGATAAGGTTTTGCCCCTTTTTTCCTGTCCTGGATTCGGCTCCTGTATTCTGATCTACTTGCCCAGGTGGCGGTGAAAGGGGGCATGTCTGCTTTGTTTTCACTCCAACGGGGCATGAGGCAGGGCTGTCCTCTTTTCCCCTTGATCTTTGCCTTGGTGCTGGAGCCATTGGCAGCATGGGTGAGAACTGACACTATGTTCAGAGGACTGAGATGGACCGCGGAGTGGAGAGATAGAATCTCCTGCTACGCGGCTGATATTCTGCTGTATGTTGCTGACCCCACTGACTCCCTTTAAAGAATCATACAAGTATTTACAGTATACCAGAGGTACTCGGACCATACTATCAATTGGCACAAATCACTTAAATATGTACTTAGCAGTGAAACTCCAGTGTTAACAACTGCTTGTGAGGCCCAAGTGGTTTCTGGTGGTTTCAGATACTTGGGGATTTTATCACATGTGATCCTGGGGTTTTCGACACCTGTAATCTGGAGCTGCCCTTCATTGGCTGAGAGTGGATGTCTGACATTCGAGAGCCCTGCCTCTGTCTTTTTTGGGGAGGGCGGCTCTCTTCAAGATGATGGCCCTGTCCCAATTCTTGTACGTGCTCCATAATACGCCATATCCGGTTCATGCGACCTATTTCCAGACCATTAATTATCAGGTGCGCAGCCTTCTCTGGGATGGGGGTCTCCCACGTATTGCCCTGCATAAACTGACTTGGTGTTGGTTTGAGGGTGATATAGCCCTTCCTAACAAAAAAAAAGTACTATTCGGCCGCAGAGCTTATGGCTTTAAACCACTGGGTCCATCTCCTGGAGGGGAAACCAGCATATAGGATGGACAAGGATGACATGAGGTTGGGTGGCTATCTTAGAGCAATTTATCGGGTTCCTGAGGCTGCGCCTACACTTAGCCCTATGGCAAATACCGTGGCTCTTTGGCATACCGCACTTCACAACACGGAGTGGAAGGACAAAATCACACATCCCACCTCCTTGTGGGATACGGCAAAGTTAGGCACCCTGACCACACACAGAGGATTTGACAAATAGAATTTGAGAGGTCTGTCAAAGGTGGGTGATCTGTGGAAGCAGAGAGACGTGCGTTCATTCCCAGAGTTGCAGGGGGAGTACCAGTTAGCCACATCCAAGACCTTCCAATATTTACAGGTCAGGATCGCCCTTCAGAAGGCAATTCCCAGGGGGATGGACCTCCAACAGTGCTCTCCACTTGAGGATAGGCTCCTAGATGAGTACATGCCGAGACAAGCAATCTTGCTCACCTACAGCAAATTAATTAATAACTCCTTTGACCACAGGGGATGAGTTGGGAGTGTGATCTGGAGGAGGAGGAGTGGCCGGAAGCCCTGGCCTCCCCTAGAGAAGTGGCCATACGCTCCAGATTTCGACTGGTGCAGCTGAAAATACTCCATCACAGCTATTATGCATGTACTACTCTGATTAAAACAGGCAAATCGGATAATGCTGGGTGCCTTAGTGGGTGTGGTCAGGATGTCTCTTTTTAGGTCTCACCTGACCGAGCGCATGCACTGGTCTGGCGAGACTTTTAGTGAGGTTCAAAAAACGCTACCAGGGCCAGCCTAGAGCTACAGTGCATGTGCGCGGGCGCGCACTTATGAGCAGAGGCACCATATGGCAAACCTCATCATGCTCATTTAGCGCCTGAGATCACTTTCCCTTTTGCCCATGATCACTTTCGCGGCGCTCCTTTGATGTTCTCTTCAAAGAACATCAAACATCAAAGAACATGTTGTTGTGTTAATGCTTTGCTGCTGTGTGACTTACAATGTGCTTTCTCTTTCCACAAACTCGATGTTTGTGTTCCTTTATTTTGATATGCTTTTAGTATTACTGTCACACACACAACCACAACCACACACACAATCACAACCACACACACAACCACAACCACATGCACAACAACACACACACAACCACACACACACACAACCACAACCACACACACACAACCACAACAACACACACAACCACACATACACAACCACACACACACAACCACACACATACACACACCCACACACACACAACCACACACACAAGCACAACCACACACACAAAACAACCACACACACAACCACACACACACAACCCCACACACAACCCCACACACAATCACACACACAACCACACACACACACACACACAACCACAACCACACACACAACCACAACCACACACAACCACAAGCACAACCACACAACCACACACACACAACCACACACACACAACCACATACAACCGCACACACAACCACAACCACACGCACAAACACACACACAAACACACACAACCACACACACAACCACACACACACAACCACACACACACACAACCACACACAACCACACACACAACACCCAAACACACACACAACCACAACCACAACCACAACCACACACACAACCACACACACAAACACACAAAACCACACACACAACCACACACACACACACAACCACACACACAACCACAACCACACACACACAACCACACACACACAAACACACACACCCACAATCACAACCAAATACACACACAACAAACACACAACCATACACACACAAACACACACACACACACAACCACACACAAGCACACACAGCCACAACCATACACACAACCACACACACACAACCACACACACAACCACACACACCCACACACAACCACAACCATACACACAACCACACACACACAACCACACACAACCACACACACAACCACACACAGCCACACACACACAACCACACAAACACACAACCACACACACACAAAACCACACACACAACCACACATACAACCACAACCACATACACAAGCACACACACAAGCACACACACAACCACACACACATCCACACACACACACAACCACACACAACCATACACACAACCACACACACACAACCACACACACAAACACACACAACCATACACACAACAACACACACACAACCACACACACACAACCACACACACAACCACACACACACACTACACACACGACCACAACCACACACACACAACCACACACATACACAACCACACACAACCACACACACACAACCACACACACAACCACAACCACACACACAACAACACATACAACCACACATACAACCACACACACACAACCACAACCACAGACACAACCACACACACAACCACACATACAACCACACACACACAACCACACACACAACCACACACACAACCACACACAACCACACATCCACATACACACCTGCAGCCGCAACCGCCACCCACAGCAACAACCGCACCCACACACGCACCCACACACACAACCACACAGACACAACCACACACACACACACACACAACCACACACACACACACAACCACACATACACACAACCACACACACACAACCACACACACACAACCACACACACAACCACACCAAGCATTGGCATAGCCAATAGATCTCGCCTTTGGGACCTTATAAGTGTTTAGCCACGCAACAGTTGATGTGGTTGCACCAAGGATATTATGCTGCATAACTAAATACTTAGAAGGTCCCAAAAGGGAGACCTATTGGCTATGCCAATGCTTGTTTCCATATGCTGTGGAGTCGCCCCCAGCTTCAACAATTTTGGGAGAGGGTACTGACCTGCCTCAAAAAAGTGGTGGGAAGTGATCGGGCACTGTCTGCCAAATAATGCCTTCTCAATGTGTGGGCTGAAACAGACCTCAATCGTATGGACCGTCTCTGGGTCACCTTGGGACTGATGGTGGCCAAGCAGAATATAGCTCACATGTGAAAATCCGAATTGAGTTCGAGTTTGGGGGACTAGAAAAACGACATGGATTGGTGCATGCTGGCAGTGAACGTGGTATATGAGGGAAGGGGGTGCCCAAATATATGGACTAACATATGGGGTCAGTGGAATGAGTATAGGGGAGGCATCTGTGAACCCCTAGAAGGGACTGATGATGTCTAGTAATAATGATGCTGTTGCTTTCACCGCAGGCCTGTGGAGCACTGCTGTAATGGTTCAATGTCGCACTGTGGCTGTCCTCCGCCGTCTTTCTTGGTGGATGCTGCTGCGTTTCTTTACTGAGCTGCAATGTCTTATGTCACTGCAGTTTACTTTGTTTAACTGTTCAATGAAAAGATTTTTTTTTTTAATCCCAAAACTTCACCCGACTAGTAATCAAGGACTTTATAAAAAAGGCTGTGAATGCGATTACACAGAATTAAATAAAACTCCGATTATCTTTTGGATGAACTAGAACATTTATCAATTCAGTGAAGAAAATTATCTAAATTTTGTAATAAATGTGTTTTTTATGTCCGAGAACAGGTGTAGGCGGCGTTCCTGAGGACGGTGGAGATGCTGGTAACAGGCGCGCAACACCCATTGGACTCAAAGGGCTTCAGCCCCCCCACCCGTCGTGTGTGGCAGCCCGGGATGAGACACCTTCCCGGGCAAAAAAGCAGCCGCACCCGAGCACTTCACAAGTCTTTAAACGACCATTTGCATGTTAACGAGGCCTCGCTTTTGTTTCACCCCTTTTAAGAGCCCCTGCAGCTCCACTCCGCCTATTGCTTAAAGTTCAGCCCCCCCCCCCGAAATTTTTACTCAGCCCCCCCCCCCCCCCCCCCCAAATTTGGCTCTAGTTGCGCCTCTGGCTGGTAACGTCCAAAGCTTGCACACAACACCGACCCTCTGCGAACTGCCAGTTCCACACAACTGGCGTGCGTCGTGTTTTGAATGCATGCCAATGAAAATAGCTTTGTTGTTTCTACAATGACGGCAGACGGACGTGAATGAACATTAGTCTTGACGCCGTGCCCCCAACAAAATTATTTTTGGAACTCAAGTCATCATTCTATGTTTCAGTCACCCACGTGACCTCATTTGAGGCTAGTACATAGACAACATATGTGCATATATTTCAGCGAAAGGAGTGGACACACAAAGCGGCAAAAGGCGGGGCGCACCAGCATAGTAATTAGAACAAGCGCTTTATGAGTCTGATAACTACATATGTAATCATGTACGTTTCACTCACGTCCATCAGCATACAATTGTACAACCATACAAAGTATGTACTGGATAAAAGTGCACACACAAACATACATGCATTCATACTTTTATTCAGAGTGGCTGTCTCCAGGTTGGGTATGTTTTTCTGCGCGTGTATGCTTTATTCATGAAGTCTGGTGAATGCATGGCTGTGCATTTGTGTCTATGATAAGAAGTTTGAGTGGGTATACGTGTGCCAGTGTATATATGTAAGTAAATTCTAGCATTTGTATACGTGCACTTATGTGTTGCTGTAGGAATGCAGTTATGTAAGTCTCTCTGTAAATGTTTATACGAAGGGCTGTGAGCTTCAATTCAGTATAGCTAGGTGCATGTCAGGTAGGTGTATGTCCTGTGACGTTGCCAGTGTGTCATAGATCCTAGGTCAAGGAAGGAAATCAGCCCCCTGGCCACTATTTGAACTGCGAAATATAGCAACAGCCAGGGTTCAGTGAGCCCTCTCGGGCCTCTGTGCCCGGTCCCACTGCACCTGCTGAACCAATGGAAGCAACGCCCGAGTAGCAGGTTTGTATAGAATTGGCAAGTATAAGCATGTTTAGAAGATGTCAGAGTACGTATGTATGCTGATGTATGTATGTATATTGACATATGTGACGCATGGCTGTCAGAATCTATGTAAACATTGCAGGTCTGGGTCCACAACATGCACATTGCTGCACTCACCAGAAGACCGCGTTGGCGCATATGAAGGTGGCCAGGGTGCACAAAGGCCTGCGCCAGCCGGAGCCCGGGAGCCAGGCGAGCAGCACCCAAGGCTGCCCGTCAGTCGCCGCGGTGACCCCCTGGACCGGCTGCCCATCCTTGCCAGTGCCAGGCTCCCGCGCCTCCTCCGCCTCCCCGCGGTCCTGCATGGCCACCTACTGCTGCCCGGGGCTCCCCGCCCCTCTCTGCACGCACGAGCCGCACCCTCTTCTCCTGGCCCGGTGACTCGCACACGCCGTCTGTCGCTGCGTCAGCGCCGCCCCCGGGATGCCCCGTGCCGTGGCTGGGCAGGGCGCCGCTCTGATATGAGGGTGGCAGACTCTTGACGGCGGCGGGAGGAGGTGGGAGCTGTTGCGTGCCACGTTAACTCCTTGTCGCGAGTGTTAGCGGCCGTGTCGCGACTGGGTGCAGGTGCAGTAAGGCTTAGGCGCAGCTCCTTTTAGTGTAGCAGGTGCAGTAGCACCCGGACCCAGAGACCCGAGGGGCCCTGGGAACCATCATTATTGGTTTCTTTCACAGTAGAAACAGCGGCCAGGGGGCCCACTTCCTTCCTTGCCTTAGGGCCCATGACACACGGGCTACGCCACTGATATGAAGCCAAGCAGAGCTGCTTCTAGTGAATTCGAGCTTCATATGCCCACAGGTTGAACATAGTGCCACGTTTAGTATTAGTCATATGTTCATTACAAACATTCTTTTAAAATATGTTAAACGCTAAATATTCCGTTACGGGTGGAGCTTTATTGGAGCAATGAGTCACGAACTCCATTTTTTCAAAACGCGGTATTCGTGGTGAACGTTGGTGGGCGTTTAGTGCAGAAATAGTTACAATTTACGAGGAAAACATTCAGGAGAAGATTTTTATGGTAACACAAAAAATGCGACTTTTGAGTAACAGCAAACAAGGAGAAAGAAGCAGGTGGACTAATAAAACAATCTCAAACACAAAAAGATTGGAAAAGCTGGCAAAATGGTACTTCTTGGTCTTAACATTCCAGCACTCTAGTAGTCAGCTTTTGAATAGTGCCGGATTAATGCGTCATCATCAAGGGTCTAAAGTCGAGTGTCTCTGGAGCAGCAGCTCTGTGCCTTTCTTTGAGGTGAACAATCCAAAAATTCTTAGAGCCAAAGTACGCGCAGAGCCATCACAATTATGGACGTGTGTCAATTTTTATTTGCATGTTTCAGTACAGTACGTACTCGGCGGTGAACAGTAAGAACAAGAATTAAAACATAGCCGAAAATAAGTTAAAATCTACCAAGAACGTATTTTTTGTCTAAAATTCAGAAGGAATAGCTGCCAAAAATGTGAACCCATTATAACAAGCACTGTAATTATTGCCATTAAATAACAATTTCACCGCATCCTGAGTTGTTCTGAAATAATGTTATTTTCTGCTGTTCAGGGACTGGCACTCTTGCATTTTGATGGTGGTAATGCCCTGCTTCGTGGCCTCCCAGACTCCACACTGGCACCCCTTGAGGTTATCCTACATGCTCAGCGTATCTCACTCAGGGCCTGAAGAAATATGAGCAGTTCATCCCCATCCTGATGGAAATCCTATGACTCCCTTTGCTTGTCCACCACATCATTGGAAACCAGCGGTACCATTTACAGAGGCACACGGGCAGCATCCCCGTTTATCGTGCATACAAGCTGACCATGTCTGGTGATTCTCAGAACGCTCACAGCCAGGAGACCATCACCCAGGAGGCTAAGAAGTGTAAAAATAGAAAAAAAAAACAAGACAGCAGGCCTTTTCCATGCTCCAGGCCTGCTCAAATTTAGCAGAGTTCACTCACCCCTTTAAACAACACTACATCACAATGTATTAACCGTCCACAACCCAGCGTCCGCTCCTGTTAATCGTTGACTTAATGCTTGGCTTTGACCATATACAGCACCCTGCTGCTTTTTGGCTAGATTCACGCTATGGAAATACCATACATATATACATTATGTGTGAGGAGGTACCCTTTTTGCAGGCTCTCCCCCACTTTTTGCCCTTCTGTTGCTGGAATTTGTGATGGTGTAATGACTCTGTGATGCACTGGACCACGCTGACCAGGCATTACTGCATGTGCTTAACACCAAAAACGTATATTTCTAATTGGATCACCCACAATTGGCATATGTTAACTTACTTATAAGTCCCTCGTATATGGTCCCAGGGGTACTCAGGGCCTGTAAGTTAAAGTGTCCCTCATTGACTACAGCACTTATTTCTCCGCCACAATCGTGACAGAGTAAAGCCTGACTCCCAGCCCGGCTTTGCCAGCTGGCAGAGGAGTTTTTAAACTGCTAATTTGACTTTGCCATTTAAAGTAATGTCAATGCCGAAATCTTCATTTTTAATATTTATAAGTCACCTCTAACGCGGGCCTCCTGCACCATGCGTTATATTAAAAGAATGGACATGTTTTTAGTAACTTTGTATGTCCTGACAGTAAAAAGCTCAATTTTTACTGTGAAAAAGCTAGTAGCCAACTGGTGCGTGCAGACAACTCAGCAGTGCTTACTTCTGAATAGTACTCCTAAGTAGGATACTTTAAAGTATCAAAGGAATTGTTGTATTAAACCCAACAACCAACTTGTTGCTCAAGTTGAATTTGATGTAACCTTTCCACAAATGGCAACTATAGAAAGTTGCTACTTTGTTGCCCCAGGTTTCCAGTAATGGCTTACAGTTGCACCCAAGCTGCTGTCCTTGAGACAGCCTTCTGTTCTCCTGGGGATTATTGAGCATGACTCTCAAAAAGGAACACAAAGTCAGGCGAGACAAACTGGCACAACTCCAACAACAGGTCCGGAAACACGAACGCATCCACCACTGCACTGGGGCCTCAAGGGTATGGCGACAGCTAAAGACGGTCAGGAAGCACCTAGCTGGCTTAGACCTCGACCATGCTGAACATTCAATTTTATGCCTTAAAAACGCATTCTACCTGGGAGAGAACAAGTGCTGGAGAATATTAGCTAACAAACTCAAAGGGCAATGTCAGGCTAACACTGCGGAAGCTCTGACAACAAATACAGCGGAGGTAATAGCGGGAGACGAGGCAGTGCCAGCTAGGTTCAAATCCTTCTATAAGTATCTGTACTCGGCACAGGATCTCCCCCCAAGTCGATCTCTGAATACCTGAAGAGCTAAAGTTACCAGCTTGACGGCGGAACAAGCAGCAGATCTTGATAAACTTATCAGAATCGAGGAGGTCATAACCGCAATCTCTGGACTAAAGCTCAATAAGTCGCTTGGCCCTGATGGCATACCGGCTGTTTTTATACAACTTTCTGCGACCTAGTGGCCCCCTCTCCTCACCAAGGTATTTAACGCAATTACGAGCCTAGCGACACTCTCTCCATCAATGTTAGAGGCCTCCATCACGGTAATAGCGAAACCTGGCAAGGACAAGAGACTATGCGGGTTCTATCGACCTATATCGCTCTTAAATGTAGATGCAAAACTATTCACAGGGATCTTGGCGACGTGCTTTGCCCCTCATATGCCTGGACTGGTCGCTCCAGACCAGTCTGGATTTATCCCCAATAGATATTGCTCGGACAACACCAAGCGACTTCTCTACATTATTGACAAAGCATCCTGCTCCCAGCGAGAGATTATGTTTTTCTCTATAGACGCGGAGAAAGCGTTTGACAGGGTGCACTGTCCCTATCTGGCAGAGGTACTGAGACATTTTGGATTGGGGCCAGGTTCTGCTTGTGGGTGTTGAGTGGGTACGAGAGACCACAAGCTGCAGTTAGAGTAAATAGTAGAAATTCAGAGAGCTTTCCAATCCGACGCAGTACGCGACAGGGATTTCCCTTTCCCCTCGCTTATTCGCACTCTATATGGAGCCTTTTGCGCAGAGAGTACGGGACGATCCAGAAGTGAGGGGCATATGCTCCGGTGGTGAAGAGCACCTTATTACTATTTACGCGGACAACGTTATCATCTCTCTCGATATTCCCCGGGAGACACTCCTGAGTTTTCTAAGAGAGTTTGAGATGTTCAGAGCCGTTTCGGGCTTTTGAATGAACATCACCAAATCACAGGCGCTGCATTTGACGGTTTCACAGGTTACGCAGGAACATCTCACGCGGGCGCTCTAAATTGGCTGGAGTACTAACATTTTGTATCTAGGTATCCAACTCGCCCCAACCATCCAAGAGAATGTGACCCTTAATTACCGAGAGTTAGTGGACAGAGTGAAGTCGCTGACAACCATATACGCTGTCGCGGCTGGGACAAGTCGCAGCACTTAAAATGACAGCCCTCATCAGAATTTTAGACCTATTCCTGACTTTGCTTCTTTAGCTCCCACCGGGAACACTCCAATCTCTACAGAGAGCTTTCCAGACCTTCGTTTGAGCGAATCGGTGCCCCCGCATGAGATGTGATCTGAGTTGGGGAACTCCAGGGGAGGGAGGCCTGGGCGTCCCATCCATTTTGTGCGATTTCCAAGTCGCACAGCTCAGGTATCTGGTGGAGTGGTCTCGCTCAAAATCCGAAAAATCTTGGTTGTTCATGGACAGGGCGCTGGCGGGATCCTCTCTATGGAAGATCCCCTTCTTGAAAAAAAGCTAGCTGCCCACCTAACCTTTACCTCTCGGCGAATAATGCGCCCACGTTAAGTGTGTGGGATGTGGTGGGGGCGAAGAGGGGCCTCACATTATTCCCTTCCCCGTTGTCTCTAATAGCGGAGAACCCAGACTTCTCACCGGGATGGAATCGCAACGCGTTCGGTGCCTGGCAGAAGCCGGAGTGCAGATCAATAGGCCATTTTTTGATGAAGAGGGTCCCATCCCATTCGATACCCTGAA
The DNA here is from genome assembly GCF_964204655.1 of Triturus cristatus. Classification (NCBI taxonomy): domain Eukaryota; kingdom Metazoa; phylum Chordata; class Amphibia; order Caudata; family Salamandridae; genus Triturus; species Triturus cristatus. The sequence continues at coordinate 138,343,513 of NC_140588.1, forward strand.
AGCCGACTAAGCACTCCCTGAGGACGAGAGATTCCACTATACACAAAATAGACATTGGGTGGTGGGTTCAGAAGTGAGGGAAGCTGCACAGCGAGACTTGATCAACTTCGAGAGGTAGCTCCTCGGTAGGGAGTCTAACAAACATCTAGTTTCTGATCTATATAAAATCCTGATGGGCCCAGAGCCAGGGACAAAATCCTCTGCCCAGCTGCAGTAGGAACGAGAATTGGGGCAACAGTTGACACAGAAGGAGTGGAGGGACTTACATTATAGGGCAAGATACACAGCTCCCAATACATCCAGCACAGAGACAGGGGTGAAGATCACTTCCTATTGGTACTTGACCCCATGTCCACCTGCACAAAATCAATCCAGATCGGGGAGACAAATGTTGAAGATGCAGGTTACTCTCCTGGGACTCTGGTTCATATTCTCTGGGAATGCTCCCAGATTGGCACATTTCTGGGAAGAGGTTCTATCGGAGATTGATACACATTTTGATACCTTGATTCCCCTCCTATATAGTACTTGGTCTCCCCAACACGCTAGCCTACCCACTCAAATCCAGGAGAGGCAGACACATTACACTGGCCCTAAGTTGGCTGACTCCTTGTTACACCCTCAGGGCCATAAAATATGAGAAGTCTGCTGTTCTGAGTGCCCAGTGTCAAGAAGCCCGACCTCTGCTATACACAGAGGTGGAGCCTGGGAGACCAAATCCCAATCCTCAAAATTTGTATCTGAGTTGGCTGAACCTGGGAGAGTCATCAGAGAGCAGTTTGGCCACCTAGCTCGGAAGTTGGAAGTTACTGCAAGTTACAGGGAACCACTGGTGTTGCTGTGACTGAAGACCAGTGGCAACTGGTTTTGTGCTGGACTTCCCCCCGAACTTTGTGGGACATCGACCTCTGAGACCAAAGTCGCCCATCCGTGTTCATGGGCCAAGGGATGGCCACAGGAAAACCCTTAACTGGCTCACATCCTTGAGCATCTTCAGCATCCTGTATCCCTTTCATCATAACCAGTCCATTGATTTCTATGGTGGCTCGCCATCAACCCTTGAACTGGACTGGAGACTGCTTTTCTTGCCAAGTAACTGTTCGCCTGTACCTTATTGGTACTTGTGACGGGCTGCCTACCAGAGGTAGACCCTTATAGAGTGCCCCTAAATCCATTTTCAAGTTACATGTGGTTGCTGTCTCTAAACTGTGAGTCATGGGAGATTACAATGATTATTGTGCTAGTCAAAAGCAGGGATGTATTGTGTCTTTAAAAATTCATACCTATGGAACCCTCTGGTGGATTTCTGTCCTTGAGGTGTCTCTTTAAAGATAAAAATACAACCCATTGTTAATAAATTGGTGTCAGATATCTATAGTGTTGCTTTTTCTTCTTATTCAACTGTTACTTCTTAATGCTTTACACTTTTACAAATGAGCCTGACCGGACCTGATACAGAATTGTGACTTTATTACACGGTGGGGTCACACAACCACACCATATAAAAAAACACTTTCCTCACATTATGTTTTTGAACGAGGGAAATAGCCATCTTGTCCGTAAGGATAATAGTTGAGGACCCAAGGCAAAAAGTCGAGTAATTCATTTTCCAGTGAACAAATATGATATCTCTACGTCTTGTACAGGTTTGTTTACCATCCTCCAAATGTGACAATCAAACTCAGTTGATTAAAATTTACTGTACTGTATAACTGTCTCATTTTTGGGATATAAACCCATTGTCAAATAACGCTGAGGTTCAAGAAAATTAAAATGAGCCATTAGGTTTTACCAATTTTCCAGTTAAATGAGTAAAACGTCAGACATCGTGCGCATAGATATAGTGTCTGATTTTGTCTTTGGTAGTTTGCCAAGTTTCACCTACACTGTATTGTTCTAACAACGTAAAATCAATATTGATAAATACTGTGCATTTGAAGATGGCCATACACGTTTTCCTTATGCAGCAATTGAAACATTGTATAGCCCCCACAAATATTCATTTTTGTGCTTCTTCCGCACACCTTGGAACAGAAACCCTGCCTAATTCTCTTAATAAGCAACATCACAGAGTTGAATTACTTAATTTAAATAATGCCCTTAGCAGTTTAGCTTTCCGGATATAATGTTCCCTCAGGATTGGACAACTTGATGCAGATTCGTCAAATGAAAGTCTGCCATATATTAACATAGAAACAATTTTAGCATTGAATGATTTCAGTAAAAGTTTTTGACTGAGCATCCACTATTAATATGACCAAAGTGGTGCAGACCCAGACTCGTTTTCATACATTTCGTTCCAATAGCGATTAAGTGTATTTTCCAAGACAATGTTGTATTAAATGTAAGGCCTACGTACATGTAGCGAGTAACTCTTTCATTTTTAGGTCTCGCCTGACCCAGCGCATGCGCTGCTCTGGCGAGACATTTTGTGAGGGCTCCAAAAAGTGCTACCAGGCCAGCCTAGAGCTACAGTGCATGTGCACTTTTGCGGCTGCGCGGCCGCTTTGATGTTTGATCACGATTGCGATCACTTTGATGTTCTCTGTGAGGCTTCAATAGATTGCAGCAGTTAAAACAAGCATTGGCATAGCCAATAGGTCTCGCTTTTGGGACCTTATAAGTGTTTAGTTATGCAACTGTTGCATAGCTAAACACTTATAAGGTCCCAAAGGCGAGACCTATTGGCTATGCCAATGCTTGTTTTATCTTGAACAAACCAGGTGTAATCAACACTTCATTTACTGAAACCCTTACTCTGGGTCAAGTCACTGGAATAACTGTATTCCAAAAGAGTGTTCAAAAGGTGTTGTAATCCAACTCTTGGGAATCCAAGTCGATTCCGGAATCAAACAGGAAAGACACCGCTTAGTGGTTGATCACATCAAGTCAAAGAATAGACGGGCCCTATATAAACATGGACGTCATTTAGGGGCCGCAGCCTTTGCCACCCCCTAGCACTGCCTTTGCCACCCCCTGGCCTCAGAGGTGGCAAATTCCATGTCAGGAACACAGGAACAGCTGGGGCTCCACCCTCTTTATTTAAAAAAATAAAATGTATTACACTAACAGTGAGTAAATAAAATATAATATTTACTAATAGTGTAGTAAAGACGGAGTAAAATAAGCTGAAATATGCCCTTCCATGGTTGCTAAGATAAATATATTTTTTTTAAATGTATGTTGTGTGTGCGCTTGAGGGTGAGAGTCCGTTTATGTGTGAGAGTGTATATGTGTGAATGTCTAGGTATGTGGTTGTGAGTGAAAGTGGAGGTCAAAGAGCATGTGATGTTACTTCCGCTATCCCTAGCATTTCGGTGAATTGATGTCCATGTATACAAATATTATGCTGTCATCTATGTAGACGTTATTGCATGTGTTCTCGCCATGGTCCCTTCTAAAGAATGGAAGCTGTATCCCTGGACAATGCTCAATGTATTACGTGGTCATGTTGCGTGCCCAATTTAAATATTGTTATTTTTTGTTTTTCTTGAAAATTGAAATTAATAAATACATTTTTACAAAGCTGTTGTAATCCAATTGGCGTGTAGTCAAATACAACAAGGTCATCCCCATATGACAAAAATATATTATGACACTGCCCCGATGTGTTGGAAAGCAGCAGGTTTGTTTGGCAAATCAACTACGTAGCAGTTTAAAAACACAGGGGACAGGATACACCCTATCTGAGGTCATTATATGTGAGCATTTTCTCTTTCAGCACACCCGGACAGTTGGTCTGTGCCCTGACTAATCTAGTGTTGTATAGGACAGTTATTAACTTAGGTAGCCCGTGGTCTGCTGTACCCATTGTGGACATTGTTTTTGCCACAGGTGGGCTCTGCCCACCCAGTTGAAGACTGCACTGTAGTTCACAAAATGAAACAAGCATTGGTATAGCCAATAGGTCTCGCCTTTTGGACCTTATAAGTGTTTAGCCGTGCATCACGTTATCCTGGGTACTGTACCCCCAGGGATTGAAGAGCTATAGCAAAGCTGTACCGGTCACCTGTTTGCTTTTTATTGCTATATCTGGGTGTTAAACTGGTGGTAATGAGGTGCAACCAATGTCCATTCAGAGTTATCAAGTTTCAAAAGGACGAAATAATGAATACTATTAAAAGATGTGCCAAATTATGCTGCATAATGTGACTTTTCTTGCCACATAATTTACTCAACATTGCCGCATATTTTGGCCCTCTCCTGCCGCATTATTCCAGTGACCCTGCTCAAACACAACTGGAAAACCTGCTCTTGACAGACCTATTCGTTTTTGCTTGTAGTGGATTTATGTGGCAGGACGTTCAGTGGAAAAGTATCATGGGAATAACAGATGCTGGGAGACACAGATAGTACGAGTGGCAAAACTAAAGAGAGAGAGCATCAAATTAATTGGGATATAGATGTACCAAGTTTGGGCATTTTAGAAGATTAGAGAACACCTGGAAGCGAGACTGGACGGAAAATAAAGGCATGTGGAAATGTGCAAATAGTGACAAAGGGAGACAGGAGGGCTGAAAAAGAACCTGCAAGAGTATGAAGAAGAGACAGGAAGTGTAGGGCGGGGGAAGAAAGCGACATGAGGTGGAATCCAGAGTAGGGAGCCATGGTATCTGGCCTGTGGATGGCTTTAAGGAAACACTTGGGACGCCGTCTACCTCAACTTTATTTTTTATTTCTAGAAAATAAACCCTGTTTGGCATACTTCATCAGAAACGGGCCAGCATGGGACTGAGCTGCACCAGAGATGAGAAATGAGGTAGGACCGAGACCTGCTTTGGATTCAGCGCATGTTTGCTGATGGCTTGGCTGCGCGGGCTGAGTGAGCTGTGTTACTCCACAGCTCCATCCTTGGGAAGAAGGGTAGAGCGAGGGATTACGGCTAGAAATAGGAAATGGTGCCCGCCGACACCCCTGCCCTCCCATCCCAGAAAACAGTAGCGGCCGCCATCTTGTCCTTCCTTCTAGCAAGGGAACTTTGACCCTCAAAAAATATTCTAATTGCCCGGCCCAAAAGGAGAAGCGGAAGATTTCATGCAGTCCTCTGCCCAAAAGTGCATAGTGGAAAGAGCATACTGGCAAGAAAGTAGTTGTCCGTCTTGTAACGCTTAGGTAAGTATGCACCAAAGGCAGACAGTAAACCCCAGGCTACCTAGTTTTGCTCATACTGGCCCCCCTGCAACATCCTAGCCCGGGGGTGTCCGTCACAGGTGGACAGCTGCCCATGAGATAAATGTACATGCAACACACCGGAATGGGAATAACAACCAGTCAGTGGCTGTCCTAAACTAGCGAGGTGGCTCCTGCCCCCAGACCTATCCTGAACACTTCTGCATTCGTCGTGTGACTCTACAGCTTCATCCTTCTTGGGTCGCTATTTACTCTACGCCCATTTTTGAAAAAAATGTCAACACTGGAGTTACAAAATGTCTCTTGGTCAATAGATAGCAACCCCATGCTACATTTCATCTTAAATGTATTTAACTCCTATTCATACACAATATTATCTTCAAGCAATAATCCTGCAACGGTATACAGGTTTCAAATAAAAGACAACTCTCCTCTCCGTGCTCACTTTATACAGGAATGACATTTCAGTGTAAGCACAAAGGCAGGTCCAGGGGCTTTGCCAGAGCTTGTTGTCCGTCATAGCGCTCCTGGCTTTCTTTGCATTGTTCGAGCGGCCTTGAAGCCTCGCCTGTCAGGGGTAGGCAGGGCCCCCTCTCCGTGACAGCTTCGATTGCTACAGTTACCCAATCCAGATGAAACTTTAAATCTTTGGTAACTTGAGGAACAAGCATCCATACTTGGACAGATTTTCTCCCCCTATCGCAGTTGCCAAATGGAATGGCTAACCTGTCTTAAATTGCTGATAAGGGCGCCTGATTGGTGGTAGGCCTGCTGTTATCACGAGCTGCTCTATAGCAGAAGGCATCTCATGTAGACCCGAGTGAAATATAGGCGGGGAAGCCGCTCGGCCACAATATCAGGAGGGGTAACATGACATAGCGCTTGGAATGCGGAACCGGGTCATGGGCCCCGCGTAACACGGTAGGCTGGGGGCTTGCACAACCGGATTGGGGGTGCTTAATAACATGTTTTTCATTTCATACCGCGCACCTTTGAAAGAAACCCAGTCTACAGAGCGATAAATACAATTAATAAATGCCGAGGAGAAAATAAACGCTTCAGACGGATGAAGTAAAAATAGAGGGATGATGCAGGAAAAAGAACAAAATGCCCGCCTGTACATAAGACTTGTCACAGTCCAAATTTTAAAATGACTAAGCGCGTCAGTCTCATAACCAGCTAACTTTCAACATTAAATCCAGCAAGGGACTTCAACAAGTATCTAACGAGAAATATGCAGGTTAGTTTCCGTTTGGGCAAGTCCACATCCGCCAATATAGCTACAGCTGTAATGAAGATAGAGCCCGGTCAGCGGGATCCCCGAGGCTCAGCTGCAAAGCCCGGCTTCTCTCGGGATGAGCCTTCCTCTCAGCCGCCCGCGCCCTGCAAAGCCCAGCAGTGCGCGGCCTGGGGCTGCAGAGGCATTGTTTCATGGTCAGAAAATCCTGTCAGGTTCGGCAACTCGGGGAGATAGAGCCGGGGGGGCCGGGACAGTCTCGTGAACTATGGTAATTAAGAGGAGGAGAGATTTAACTAAAGAGCTGTATTGGAGCCGCTGTGTGAAAGTAAATTATAAAAAAAACAAGCACGCGCGTCTGGGTTCCTGAGTAGCCCTACAATGCATGTTGCATGATTCAAAGACCTCCATGCTCCCTCCTTTCCCATAGAGCGATCGTGGATACATATTAAAGACGGTCATAAAAGAAACGCTCGGCCGCAAAAATTAACACAACCGCCATCTGTTTCCAATTAAAGCGACCGCGAGACAGGCAAATGTAAACAAGCGCTGGCGCAATAATTGGAAACAGATGGCGCCACTGCTCGCTCCCGCAAGGTGGATGCCGTACATGCACGAGTACTCATTGGAAACAGTGCAGTACATGCACGAGTTTGCGAAAAATTCCAAGAGGTCATCTCCTAAGCAGCGCTTGCGCGCTGCGCTAGGCTCGACCTAAAAAGTATTGCCTTTGACCAGAGTACCTGAGCGAAGCAGCACAGTGTTAAGAGGCAAGGCACTGCCTATCATTCTCACCCATTTCTAAATCCCGTTTGAGATATTGGAAGTAAGATGGCGGATATATTTTGGAGAAACTTTACTACTGCTGTCAAGAACTAAAATATTTCTATAGTTGTTCTCTGAAGATTGAACTTCCCTTTCTTAAATATTATTAGTGTCAAGCTACTAACTGCTTTTTCAAAGGAGAAGGGATGCTTTCCAGTTACTAAATATGCCTGAAAAACGTGCTTCCACTAACTAGGCCAGAATTGGGAATTCATCATTAGAATAATTACTGAAATCCTACGTGGCCCCGCAGCCTTTGATGTCTTTGCTCAGACAGTCTATTTATGTTTTGAGTGTTACACATGGCTTTGCGTTAATTTACAGATTCCGCCGGTTTAAATTACATTACCACGGCAAAGGTAGGAATGAAATGAGTTAGAGTTACCATATAGTTGAGCAATATAAGAAGACCAGTCTGATGCAACAGTTTGACAATCAGGAGAGAATTTGCTTCAGTTACTACGGCCTAAAAGGTGCCACAATCCTTCCTTTAAATTGTTTTTACACAATGGCCCATTGTTTGTCACTCAAGCTTTGTTTTGCTGTTGTTGTCTCGTTTTGATATTCCTTCTTTTGTTTGCCATTTCAGACTTCCAGTATGGAGCCCCTGAATATTTAGAGGACCACCTATTGGCTGTTACAAAAATGTTCTAGATTTTTCTACGGTACTCATTAAACTACTTTTTTTCTAAACTTTTCCTGAGTCGGAAGTCTCCACATAGTGGCTATAGAGACCACCTCATTCATTAAACACCCAAGAGAACTGCCATGGTGTTTGCACATTGCAGTTCCCAATTAGTAAATCATACTTGATGATTAATTTTATCCACCAGGTCATTTTCTTTACCAATCGTTCAAGTCCTGTCCGTTTCTGCATTCATCCATTCAGTAGGCCTTAACTGTTAATATTCCAACATACATGTTTTTAATTTCTCAAATTTGTCAATTTGTGCTCCTACTTGTAGCTGTACAGAAGGAAGGGTATGAGTAAATAATATCGACAGCAGCAGTAAGTCACTTCCATACATAATGATTATATGAAAATCAGCAACTGAGAAGAAAAATTCACCCAGAACAGAAATATAGTGTAAAGTATATTTAACTCAAATGGACAGATGAGTTTCATGAGCAGGCATATCCTCCTTAAAATGTCAAGCTGCCTAAAGAGTGGTGCAAACAACTATTCTAAGGGATGTGTCTGTTGCAGTGTTCCTGCTCCACCTGGGCCAGGCAACATTTACAACCTTTGGTACAACCTGTCCTGCTTCTTTGAGTCCTCACTCCAGGGACTACCCACAGTAATCCTTGTATCACCCAAGATTCAACAATCTCTGCAGATGTGGATTTTAGGAGTTAATTTGCCTTGGGGAGTGGATCTCAAACCCACTGCACCAGTAATCACAACGACAGATCTGAGCCTGAAGGAAAGGGGTGCGGCTTTGGTTAGTTCTTCAGTCCAGGGTCTGTGGTCTCCTCTGGAAGCTGTCATCGAACTGGAGAGCGTTGCGAGCAGTCTGGATGGCATCTCAGGGATTAACACTGTGACTTCAGGGACAAGCTCTTTTGGTCCAGAGAGATAACTAGGTCACAACATGTTATATAAACTGTCAGAGGGGTACCAGGTATCCATGCCTGTCTCAGGTGGCCAAGAAGTCCCTGGAATGGGCAGAAGCTCATCTAATATTGATAGCAGCTTGTTACAGTGCAAGGGTGAAGAACATCAAAGCAGATGCTCCAAGCCGAGTATCCCCCTCCTTCGTGGAATTTTCCCCTAAGACCAGATCTGTTTCTGAAAATAGTCAGGGTATCCTTGGCTGGATCTGTTTACATCTGCTTAGAATAATCTTCCTGCATTTTGCTTCAGGGCAAGGGCACTGGGAACATCGAGGAGGGATGCAATGTCATATGAATGGGCAAATTGCCGAATGGTTAAGTTCCTTCAACTTCCTCCATTACTGGGGGTCCTTCAGAAACCAGACCTGGAAAAAACATTGGCAACTTTGATTGCACCCGTTTGACTACCCAGAATGTGATTCCTTCTTCTGCCATTCACAAGAGTGGCCTCAAACAGCTTGGCCTATGAAACTCGCTGTCCATTATCCAATGGTGGATTTCTGTGAATTTCATAAAACCGAATCTAGACCAAAATGTACTACTGCCTTTCTCTTCTCAGAATAGTTGCCCATTAGTAAATTCATGGAAGGATATGGTGAGTATCTGTCCAGGACCAATGAGTTCAGTTGCCAACACTGGTATTCAGATCGACGTTGATTTATCATTAAACACACACGTCAAGAACGTTTTCAAAACCTGTTCATGGCAACTCAAAATGCTAAAAGCCATTTTTCCTCTTACTGACTCTTATCAGCTTGTCATAGTGGTAAACGCAATCATCCAATCAAATTTAGATTATGAGATTGCCATTTGTGATAAATTGGTTTGTTGGTCGAGTGGGGTTTTAACCCTGCTCGCGCAAAAGCCACAATCCCTGTCAAGGTGAACCACAAAATTCACAAACTTAACCTGTGCTTAACCCTCTAGTAGCCTGGCAGAAAGGAGTCAGGCTTAACTTAGAAGGGAATGTGTAAAGTATTTATGTAGCTCAAAAACAGTAATAAAGTGAAAAAACAGAAGAAAAACCACACCCTAATTTAGAAAAATAGAGTACATTTTAATAAATTATTTTACACCAAAACAACAAAAATCCAACCAGGAAAACCGGAGTTATGGATTTGTAAAGTTTTAGGTAAAAACAAGCTCCTAAAAGATCAAAGCGCCAACCACGGACATCTAGTCATGCGAGGTCAGGTCAAAATAAAAAAATATGGCAGACCGCGAAGGAGTGTGAGTTTGGTACAAAAGTGAATTGAGCCGAGTCGGCGCTTACCTTGGGACTTGAAGGAACTTTTGAGAAAAAGTCTCTAAGAAGATAAAGTTCAGCAGAGGAAGGTTGCAGGTGGTGTCCAAGAAAGAGGCAACGAGGTCAGCGAGCCACTGGCCGTAGTCACAGTGAAGGTTTCTACATTAAAACTTAGTTGTTTTGTGGAAGGTGAAAATCTCCAACAGGATGAGGCTGGAGGCTGTAGCCAATGAGAGTGCCAAGTGAATGGATAACCCTTTGGCAGGGGACCTCTGAACAGAATATGCTGCTGCGGAGAAGAACGTAGCTGGAGCTGCTGCAAAAGCAGGCTGACCGGCGATGCACCTTCAGCGGATAGGTGAGCAGGTTGGCCTGGTCTCCTCTTGGTTCTCAGAGCAGTTTTCAGCCCCAAGTTTTGTAGTCCCAAGTTTTGAATTTTGGCTCTCTTGGCACATTTACCACCACCATCAAGGGTCCAGAACTGGAGGTGCATCACTTGGGGGGTTAGAACTCATTCAGACTAGGCCCAAGTGCGGGTTCAAGATGGTTAGAGCCTTGTTTGTCCCTGAGGCTCTTATTAGGAGTCCAGCAAACTAGCCCTTGGAGTCACTACGATATCCTTGGTTTGGCACTAGAACAAGGTTTAAGCAGCAGGGCAGGCCTCTGAGGGTTTAAGGTAGGTTTCCAGCAGCAGAGCAGTCCATGCAGATGCAGCAAAACAGCCCTCTGAAGTACACAGCAGGCCACAGCAGCAGCCAGTCCTCTGAGAGTCCTTCTACAGGTCCGGAAAGTGAGTAGGTCTGTGGGTCCGATTTTTACACCTGGTGCCTTCTTTGAAGTAGAAGTTTCTAGAGAATTCCCTTTGAAGTGTTTGAAGTTTTCTGCCTCCTCTGCTCTGGCTCTAGGCTGGCTGCATAAACAATGATGTGGTGCCAAGTCTTTTGTGTAAAGGCAAGACACAGCCTATTCAGTTGCAAGCAGGACTGTGCCCAGCCCCCCATCCTGCAAGCGAAAGCCCTTCCAGACACACCTAGTCCATCTATAGTGTGGGTATCTCGGAGAAATAAACAAAAAACAACTGGGCTTACAAAACAACTTCCAGTGTTTAGACTATGTAGTATGAAAGGACTGAGTAATCTGTCCTTGCTACCACCAGGGGCGTAACACAGGCTCCTGCAGCCCCCGAGGTGCGTGGGGCCCCCAAGCTCCAAGGGGCCCCCTCAGCACAGCTCTCTTGCAGCAGAGCTCCTGATTGTGCCCGGAGGGGGCCCCTGCACGTGCCTTGCAGGGAGGCCCCCTCAAGTTTTTTTACGCCTTTGGCTACCACAGAGGAAACAATCAAATGTAGTAGGCCAATCCTTTCAAATTCTAAGCTGTCGGGTTCAGCCTGGATAACTGAGGGCTAGAAAGAGTGGCCACTAAAGCGAAGATGGGTACAGAGGCAGATGGTCTATTAGTTATGGAGTGTATGTGGAAAGTATGTTTTTGTGGAAGCATCATGGGACTGAAACAACAACTAATACATCCCACAGCAAACCCTGAAACTCAGACTACTGAAATAAAAAGTTTTTAGATGTTTCCAAAGCATCTAAAACAACAAGGAAACTGAGCTCATTTTACGGCAGAAAATTCCTGGTCCTAGTCACTGCAACTGAAAATGGTCTATCACTGACTTTGCGTGCACAAGACCTAGGAAGGACAAGAAGTGTTCAGCAAACTAGGATTCTGGTAGGATGCCACAAAAACTGATGACAAAAAAACTGGTAAGCATTGATGGACTATCTTATGAGCAATAACCACAGATTTGAAGTTTACTCTTTTTTTCTACTGGCAGCCAATGTAGTTCATGAAGAATATGGGTTTTATGAGTGCTTGTAGAAGAATGAGTTATGACCTGAGCTGCAGCAATTTGAACCAGTTGGATCTAATGAAAAATCCTCTTTGGAGAGGTTAAGTAAATGGTGTTGGGCATGGCCCACTCTGTAGGGTCATCCCCAATAATTATGCATTCACCTGCCTAATATTACTGAATTTGTTTTTACTGGCATTGTTTGTGCTCACTGGCTTCCACCTGATTGGCATATGTAATTTACTTATAGGTTCCTTCTAAAGTGGTATACCATATAGACAGGGCCTGTAAATTAAATGCTACTAGTGGGCCTGCAGCACTTATTGTGCCACCCACTTAAGTTGCCCCTTAACACATGTCTCAGGTCTGCCATTGTAGCCTGAATGCAGTTTTAAACTGCCAACTTGACTTAGCAAAATAAACCCCTTGCCAGGACTTAAACTCCCATTTTATTACATACAAGTCACTCCTATCTTAGGACCTATGTGGCCCATAGTGGAGGGTGAATTGTAATTAAAATGTTGGACATGTAATTTTAAGTTTTACATGTCCTGGTAGTCAAAAACTCACACATTTGTTTTTTACTACTGCAAGGCCTACCACTCCCATAGGATAACATTAGGTTGCTTTCTTACATTTAATAAGTGCTGACTTTTGATTGGGAACAGGTATACATTTCATGTATGGTGTCTGAGAAATTGTAATTTAAAACCCTCTTCAATGTAAAACTAAGATTTTAAGTTACAATTTTGAAAATGCCACTTTTAGAAAGTTAAAGCAAAAGGAAAGTTCGCATTTTCCTGCTCTATTTGCTGCCTGCAGCCTGTTCCTGGGTCACATGATTGGGTGTAGTTGACAGTTGTTTTGTAAGTATTTGATGATTTTCTTTTCATTTTCTTCTTCTACCGCATCTATGAAGTCATCAAATATTTTGATCCACGCAGCCCATCTGGTACCAATGTTCTGTTTGTTAGCCGTGTCAAGTGGTGGAGGTGGTTTCAGGAATGTATCATATTTCGAGTACCCCTTTGACGAAATTGTGTTGGTACGTGCCATTCAGGCGATCGTGATGGGGGCTCCACTTGCAGCTTCTGCGAACACAACCCATGTGTTTGAGCTTGAGTCTCCACCTTCAATTGGAGGTCATATGGCATTTCACTCGCTTATGCAAGTATGTAGATTTCTGCTTTTGTACCTGGTTGTCACTGCCCTTGGCATTTGCTTTGCATGGATGATGTCTCTGTGTTCTGGTGCAGCATTGTAGCTCTTCCTTTGGCCTTACCAGCGGATTCTGGGGGGCTTTTCTAATGTGCTCCTCTCTCGGGCCTTCAACTTTTCCAAGGTCCATGTATAGGCTGGTGTAGTGCTTCAACTCCACACACGCCAACCTCAGACTGCTTAAAATTTATTTGGGGCACACGTGGCATGCACAAGCAGTTTGCTCTATGTCTGTAAACTCTCAGGGAGAGCAGTAATGTTCATTTGGGGCAAATATGCCCTACTCGTCCCCAGTTGTTGTGTCCTTCCCAGCCCAGCAGAACGTATATGAAACATGCCACACACGGAGCTCTGTAACAGATATCTTTATAATTCACCATATGATCAAACACTCCCTAACGGTATGCATTACGTCATGATTTTAATAGCCACACCTTAACACCTCCCAGCAGCTTACGTAGTTCCTGTTTGTAGTTCTCTCTGAATTTCAAATTGTCAATCCTTCCCTCAACCAATGCATCATCTTGGATGTCCACCAAGACAAGCAATAGCCTTTAAAGAAAATGGCCCAGACCATTGCACCAATTTTGATCCCATTATCAAACTACTTGTCATAGAAAAAATAACTGAAAGCAATAATTGAATCATAACAACCGCCACCAACTTGTAAAAATAGGAAACGCAAAATTTCAAACACTCACCAGCTCCTGTGGAGTACCACAGAGTTCTTTTTTTCAGGTTCAAGTAGTCTTTATTGGTTTTATAGCAAAAGAATAACAACTTCAAGACAGTTACAAAATTAAATTAATTAAAGAATGCCTTCAACACGAGGAAGCATGTCGCATTGAGTGCTTACATAATAGGCACATATTTATAAGGGGAACAGAAAAAAGAAGGACTGGGTTAAGACTGTGCACAGGTCTACACTAAGAACCTGATCTGCCAACCTGTTGGTGTGGTTACATATCATTTTCCTATTCAACAACATATATATCTTCATTGTAATGGCATTCATGTATACAATGGGTATTATATTCAATGGGGTTAAGCAGATATCTTTTTCTCGTGGTTGTGAGTGCACAGTGAAAACAATGAAAACAACTGTTAATATACAAGTATGATAGGTACCGAAGTGATAATGAAGTGAGTACCAGGGTTGTACTAGGATTGTTTATTACTCTGGATGGCTCATGAGGTGAAGCGTAGATGTAAAGTGAATCGAGATAGTGTAGATGTGGACTAAAATATTCCACATTTAGCAAGTATCTCTGAGTTAAGGGGGATCGAAATTAAAGGAAGTGGCCTCAAGTACATTCCACATTGGTCCATGTGGCAGGCACCATTAAGAGAGTTGCAGCACGGTGTTGTCTTTTCCTCTAAGAAAGGTGAGCCAGTCTTGCCACATCCGGAAGGAGACTATGTTGAAAAGATTTCCAATTATTAAGAATCAGTTTGCATACAAGGGTGCGCATTAAATCCAGCAGGCATCGGTTCTTTTCGGTTTTCAGTTTTCAGAGTATCCAAGTAGCCCAGCATTATGTATGAGAATTCCTTGGTGGGGTTAATGTTCAAAGTGTGCTTTATGCATTCATAAATACTATCCCATTAAGCCTGTAGAATAGGGTAATAAAAAGGAATGTGGGCAATATCACTATCATATAAACCGCAGTTCCAGCATTTAGGTTCCTGTACGAGGTTAATTTTGTGGAGTTAAACTGGGATCTAGTAGGCCGTATTAATAATAATGTATTTGGTTTGGGATAATGAAGGTGAAACATTGTTTATATATGGGGACCTACGTATGCATTTCCAGTCAAATTTTATATTGTTGCTGTTTGGTTCTGCTTCCCGTTTTTGTTTGTTACGAGTGTGGGCTTTATGGGGGTTCGGTAGGAGGAGTTTATATTCTTTGGACACAGTGTGTCCAGCTTTGAGTAAGTGTGCGATTAGTTAGGCAGTGAGGGACAGTCAGTTTGTAGTGGGTGTTTTGTGATCTGTACTCTCATTTAAAAAAATGTAGAGAAGACCATGTTATCTAGTCCGAATCGTGGTAGAGTAGAGAATTGCTGTGGTACATTGCCCTCAGAAATGTCCCTGATTAGGTTGATTCCTTTTTTTGACCAGTCAGGCTAGTATACCAGCTGGCCATCTTTTTTTAATTTTAGGTTGAACCATATGGATACCATGTTGTAGTTACATATTATGATCTTTGAAATGTAATCTATTCTTAAGAGATTTTTTTTAGTATTGTGTAGGATGTATCTGGAGTGAGGGAGCTGGGGGGGCGTACATTGTCAGGAATGCAGTAAGGGATATATCTTTTAGGAGTGATTCTTCCACAGCTACCCAAACTGGTTGATATCCCATTCCCTCGGAAAAACAATTAGTATTCTGCTTAGACAGATAGGCTGTTTGGTAGTTTCTGAAGTTAGGGAGGTCTAGACCTCCTTTGTCTTTGGACATTCTAAGGTTTTTAAGGGAAATTCTAGGCTTCTTTCCTTGCCAGAGAAATTTATTAAAGGTGTTGTCAATCTTGTTTAAGAAGTCTTCAGGTAGGATCATAGGTTGCATACTGATTAGGTAGTTAACCAGGGGTGTAATCATCATCGTCAATGTTTCAGCCCTCCCCCACCATGAATGGAATTTAGGCGACCATCTCTCAAGAAATGTATACATTTTTTTAAGTAGGGAGCGTTCGTTGAATAGAAGGTTGTGATAAGGTCATTGGTGAATTCTATTCTTAGATATTTAATGCTGCTAGGTTGCCATGCCAGTCCAGAGTTTCCTAGTATGTCCTCATTTTCACAGTTATTAGGAAGTTTAACTTCAGATTTGTCCTTGTTACGTGTGTAGCCGGAAATCTCAGAGAATTCCTGGATAGACTAAATTAGAGCGGCTATGGAGGAGGGGGCCTTCTCATAGACAACTTAGATATAGGCAGTAATTTGGATTGTGGTTTTAAGGAATGAGATGCCAGGTATTCTCTGCTCCTCTCTCAGGTGGTATAAGAATAGTTCTAGTACTAATAGAAAAAGAGGGGGCAAAATGGGGCAAAGTTGTCTGGTCCCTTGATTCAGAGGGCGGGTAGAGGAGATAGTGCCACCCACTCTAACCTTAGCAACTCGTTTGTGGTAGAGGGCCATGATCATGCATATTAGGGGTTCTCCAAGATTACATTTCTCCAGGGTTAAGTTTAGATATGCCCAATCAACGTTATCAAACATTTTTTCTGCGTCTAGTGTAAGCGCTACAGTGGGTGACTTTGTTATTTTTCCTTTCTCTGGGACATGGCACAAAATTCATGTGTTATCGCTGGATAGTCTGTTTTACAAAAATCCCACTTTGGAGGGATGAATGAGTTTAGTGATGTATCTCTGGAGCCTATTGGATAATATCATAGCATATATTTTATAATGCACATTGATTAATGAGACTGGACTGAATTTTTTTGGGAGCAGGGAATCTGTGCCCTCCTTTGGGATTACTGTTATAATAGCTTGTACTGGAGTACCTCTGACTTGACCTGACACTACAAAATGGGTGTAGAGCCCTAAGAGGGCTTTGATTATTGATGTGGAGAAGGACTTGAAAAAATGTACATTATAGCCATCTGGACCCAGTGGTTTGCCATATATAAGTTTTTTAATGGCTTCTGCTATTTCTTCGCTATTTCTTCAGGTGTTATTGGACCATTAATTTGCTCATTTTCTTGTTCTGTTAGTGTAGGTAGTTTGGTTTCATCTAGGTATCGTTTACATTTTGTATAATGTAATGTAGTATTATTTTCATACTGCGTTAGGTAGACATCTTTGAAATCCTATTGGGACTGGTGCATATGAGGCCTTTCTCATCTCATTGATGGCGTTGATAGCATGCATTTTTAGTTTAAATTGTAGATATGATGCTAGTGTTTTGCTAGCCTTGTTGGACTCACATAACCAAATACTATTTTGTTTATTAATCCATATGCCTGCTCTAGTGCTTATGATTTTATTATATTTGTACTTTATATTCACAATCTTGTTTAGAACAAGATTGTCCCTACTGGCAATATGTTGTTTTTCTCGCTTTACGATTTAAATTTCCATTTTTAAGAGTTTGCTGTTGGTTTCTTTATTCATGTTCGATCGGATTTTAAGAATTACCCCTCTCACTGTTGCCTTTAGCGCTTCTCATCTTATGAGATCTGAGGAATCATTTTCTTTATTGTTTATAATGAAGTTCTTGATTGAGTCCTCAATGAGTTCCTTATTGTTGTGATGAGATAGGATCTCATCATTAAACCTCCAATGCGTTTGTACTGGTCTGAGATTACAAAATGTATAGCAGAAGTGATGGGTTGTGAGATTGACTACAAAATCAAGTTGTGCCTCCTAAATATATGGGGCCCCACTGATCTAAACACCAAAGGGAAAATATGGATGACTCTTGGTATGACAATTGCAAAAAGTAACATTGCAAGATTGTGGGGGACGCAGGATCCACCGTCCCTCATGGAGTGGAAGAGAGACCTGGACTGGTGTATGCTGACAGAGAGGACAATGTATGAATCTAGAGGGTGTCCCAACAAGTGGTCGCAGATCTGGGAGAAGTGGAATAATTACAGGGGAGAAATTTGCGAGCCCCCGATGCAGAGATATGGGCCAGACCCAATGGGCAAGACCCAATGTAGACCAGCAGAACAACTTGTCAAATGTATTATCTTCATGATGTAGACAGGCTCTGTACTTTATGTGGAAAGTCAACAATGGAAGAACTCTTGATTGCTACTGTTTGTAACATGTCTGAACTGTGTAAACGTGTTATCAATAGAAAGAAATATAAAAATAGAAAATCTCCAAAGCGTTTGTTTTAGATTTGGTGAGGAGTCGGTGATAGACATAGTTATACAAGAGTAGTCTGAAATCACCCCTGGTTCGATCATTGTTTGGTCTACTTTAATGACTGAAGGTCGTGATTTTAGTAGGTAATCTATGCACTAGTATGAATTATGGGGCATGGACAGAAAGTATAATTCCTTTCCACAGGATTCTGTGTTCGCCAGATTGAGCTTATTACAGAGGTTTTAAAGTGCTTTATTTGATTTATTAGGGGGTGTGAGAAGTTGGCCTGGTATATGCTGTCCACTAGTTAAAGTGGGCACCTTGTACCAGTCCAAACAACCCTTATGGTGATTAGGTCAAAGATAACCTTTATTGAAAGTTATCCTAGTGGTAGCTATGGAAAGCAGCATTCAGGCTAAGTCTTGATGGAGTGTTAAGCACCTTGTTTTACCAGAATGCAACCTTATAGTATTGGTTAAATGAAAAGGAAACCACACAGTAGTTATAAAAATGTGTATTTATTATCTATAACACTCTCTAGTATCCTCTACATGAGGATAGAAAACAAATCAAATAATACAGTTGCAAAGAATCAAACGTAAGTAGCACAATACACAGTGGGCTCCAGGGGGAGACCAAACCATATACTAAGTAAGTGGTATAAGAACCACAACTCAGGACTAGACTTAGTCTAGGAGGTGTAGAATTGCTGGGACCCCAAGGAACCACACAAGGTGAGTGAGTAGGGACCCCACGGAGGACGGGTGCAGAGTGAGAACACGACCGCGTGCTCCGTAGAATTCAATGGGAAAGTCGTGGTTGGAAAATTAGAGATTAAGGACCCTTTCCAGCGGATTACGAAGACCACCATTGGAACTTAAGAGTTTGAAGAGCCACCCCACCTGTGGATACCTTTGTACCAGAGTTACCTATCCCAGAGGAGCCGGGTGCATAGGTACGAAGTGGTGTCGCAAACCCTCGTCGTTTTCTATGGATGCCGACCAAGTAATGCAGCAGCTGGAAGTATGAAATGTGTCCGGTGGAATCCAAACACGGATTCTAGACGAGAAGAACCTGAAAGCAGAGGGGACGGAGTCTGGGTCACTTTGGAGTGACCAGGGGCTTGGTAGACGAATGCCCACCGATGTCGGGTGCTTCAAGGTGTTGACGTTTATCTTGGCTCTTCTGCTGCGAGGACGCGGAGACATATAGGACAACCAGGAGCCGAAGGCGAGCTGTCCCATGAAGGATGTCTAGTGCTGAGGGATCAGTGTCTGGCGGGAGCACCAACAAGCCTTGGCAGCAGAAACAACGTGGATGGTCAAATTCGGTATCTATCTGGCCTAGCAAGGACCAAGAGACTCACCACAGCAAGGGGAGTCAGGGCCGGCCTGGAGCAACTAGGGGAGCCCAAATAAAGCAAAGTTGACCCTCAAGTGGATCTACAAGCCGAAGGCACAGGAGCCGTGAGGGGACCGCAGGCGGTTTCACAGGATACCAGCTAGCAGGGCACAGAGTGCGAGGATGCCAGACTCCTTCTTAGAAAAGATGCGCTGAAGTCAGGGCTACAAATGGCCCAATGCACGGAATTGTTGCACGACAACAAGCATGTGCAGCTGCGAATGAACACGGTGCACAGGGGTACGGGTATACGGTCCCCACGAGGGATATCCGCCTCAAACTCAGTGAGAGGGCAGCTCAACCTCGAAGACCTTCAGAAACCCACCTCCTGTGTTGCTGGAGACTTCGGAGTCCGCAGGAGCTCTGGAGCAGCAAACCGGTCAGATGCATTACGGTTCCTGTGTTTGCAGGGGATTGACTCCTTCACCCCAAGGGAGATTCTTCTATTGCCCTGGAGGTCCACAGTGTCCAGCACGGAGCCTGTATCGATCACGGACAGTGGCGAGACTGCAAGGGAAGACGAAGTCAAGCCCAAGGGAGGTCCAGCGAAGTCCAGTGTGTCCAGACGGCCAAGTGTAGAGGTATCTTCTTGCTGAATCTTGTCCACGTAAAATATGATGTCCTGTAGCCAGGTAACCCACTTTATACCCACGGGAAAGGGTTGGACAGATTCTATGGACCCTCCTAGAGAAGGGACTGGACAGAGGGGTGGCTACACCCATGTCCTTTGTCCAGTTTTGCGCCAGAGCAGGAGCAAATGGCGACCAGAACTGGTTTGAGCTGGACTATGCACAGGGACACCAAATGTGCCCCTCGTGCAGACTTTCTGGCATGGAGACCGTGCACCTACCCAGCCCCAATACACTAAACCCTGTCTGGGAGGTGGTCACACCTCCCTGTGACAGGCTACCTATTGTCCGACCTTCCTCTGCACGAGCTTGGCTCAGCAGCAGGAGGACAGACTCGTGTCTGTGGCTGGCAGCATCCATTTTGTGCTCTAAGGCTCGAGCAAGTTGGTACCGATAGACTTAGGTACCCCCAGAACCTCGGTTCTGAGGGGAGGAATCATACCTCCCACAACAGTTACTGGTGTGGAGGTATGATTCCAAGGTGTTTGACACCAAACACGACATACTTTGTTGCAGTCGTTTTCGAGATAGCATTTACCGCGAGGTTATAATGCACCTCTACCTATATGTCTGACAGTATCACATACAGCCCGGGAGAATGGTCTCCGAAGACTGCAGAGGGGCTCTGCTCATGCAGGAGCACCCTCTCACATAAAACCCAGCACCCTGCCTTTAGGATTGTTAAGGCCTGCTATAGGGGTGACTGATAAGCTTTTAAGTGTAGTGATATATATAGATATAGTGAACCTATATCTCTCGTAAGTGGTGCAAGCACCAGCTTACACAGGCTGTAGTAGCAGGCTTGAGGTTCCATTTTGCATGGCCTCTCATGGTTGGCATAATACATGCTTCAACCCATGGGAGGCCTCTGGGGTTCCTATGCCCTGGGTACATAAGTGCCATATACTAAGGACTGACAAGGGTACCCCAGTATCCAATCTGAAGTTGTACCAAAGTACCTACATATCAATTTAGAGGAGAAAGCAGATAGGCTGGAGTCCTGAATAGCAGGATCCCAGCCAGACTAGTCAAAACAGTGGGAGCAAAAAGCAAAAAGTGGGGGTAACCATAAGAAGCAGATCCTACTTTCCTACACAACCCCCCCCCCCCCAAACGAAAGGAGAAGAGACTAACCTTGCCCAGTTGAGTCTTCATGTTCTAAGTGGAAATATCTGGAGAGTACATCTGCATTGGCATGGTTACTGCCAGGTCTATGTTCCACTGTATAGTCCATCCCCTGTAGGGGAATGGACCACCTCAAAGTTTGGGGGTTTTCACCCTTCATCTGTTTTAGCCACAAGAGGGGCTTGTGATCAGTCTGAACAATGAAGTGAGTTTCAAACAAGTATGGCCTCAACTTCTTCAGAGCCCAAACCACAGCAAAGGCTTCCCTCTCAATAGCTGACCAGGGTTTCTCTCTGGGGGTCAGCCGTCTGCTAATAAAAGCTACTGACTTATCCTGACTTATCCTGACCTTCTGCATTCAATTGTGATAACACAGTCCCTACCCCCAACTCAAATGCATCAGTTTGAACAATTAATTGTTTGGAATAGTCAGGACTTTGCACAATGAGAGAAGTGCACATGGCCTGCTTGAGGTAATCAAATGCCTTTTGACAGTTAACTGTCCACTGAACTTTCTTGGGCATTCTGTTTGATGTAAGATCATTCAAGGGAGTCACTATGGACCCATAATCCTTTACAAATCCCAGTCAGGCCCAAGAAAACTCTGACCTGAGTCTGGGTAGTTGGAGCAACCCATTCCATGATGGTCTGGATTTTGCTCTGCAATGGTTGAACCTGGCCTCCACCCACAAGGTGGCCCAGATATACAACCTGACTCTGCCCTATCTGGCACTTAATAGCCTTGATAGTGAGGCCTGCCTTTTGCAAGGCCTCCAAAACATTTCTCAGGTGGAACAGGTGACCCTCACAGGTGGAGCTAAATACAGCAATATCATCTAGATGAGCTGCACTATAGTCTTCCAGGCCTGTGAGAACTTTGTTTACCAACCTCTGAAATGTGGTGGGTACGTTCTTCAAGCCAAAAGGCATCACCACAAATTGGTAATGCCCACTAGGGGTTGAAAATGCTGTCTTTGGCTTGGCATCCTCAGCTAGTCTGATTTGCCAGTAGCCAGCTGTACTCAGAAACGGGGGCGTGGCCAGCAACATGGCCAGGTAGCTGCGTTCAGCGCGAGCTCCGCTGGCCCCGGATGAAATCCTGTAATTATCCTGTTCCTCTTCACATACAGAAACACACCATTGGGGAGTGGAAGACGTGGACGTGCGCTGGAGTGCCCGGTGTAAGGCTGGTATGGACCAGAGGCTGGTACATGAGACTTGGGCCGGCGCGTAGTCTCTAACAAAATGGCGCCAGGGCGCAGTGAGTGAAGCGGCGCGCCGGAGTTGCTGTGCTCTCCCTGAGGGGGGCTGCTGTGCACTGTGACCGGAGAGGATTGAGGTGCCACGGCTCGGGGCCGAGACTCGCCCCGTTCTGACATAGGCACAAAGAGATCCGAGATTTGTGGAGGCCTGACTGAGGGAGTGCCTGTGTTTTGGTGGCGGAGCGGACCCTGATTTCTGAGAAACGCAGGGGCCGGGTGGTCCCATACGACTGCTTGAGAGAGGACATCTGCGGCAGGAGAGATCCTGCAGACCCTGCGAGCGGCGACGAGGTGGGTGAGTCAGAGGAGGTGGGACCGGCTCCCTCTCCTATGTTGGAGTGCGGCCAGGGACGGCTGAAGCAGACAGGGTGATGCAGGAGCGGTCCTGGACGTCTGGCTTCCCCGCTGAAGGTGAAATTACAGAGTCTGCACAGCACGATTGGGCTGGAGGTGCGCCCTATCAATGGCCACATGCCTGGGTGCACAGAATAATTGCTTGTATTTATGGTACTGGGAGGAAGGTGGACTTGCAGAGAGAGACCTGGGGGCCACCCAGGAGCAGAGACGGAGACCTACTGGAACCCTGTAAAAGCACCTTAATGGCGGAGAGGTGATCCAAGACTGACCCTGTGTGGAGTTGAAGGGACTGCAGTGTGTGCAAGAACACTCCGTCGAAGCGAGTGCGGTCAAGACAATATAGCTAGCCGGTACAACAGAAACAGTGCCCCTGGTGGGGAGATGCACGCGCTGTTTTCCTGTTGGTTGGTCTCCCATGACGACAAGTGTACCCTGTCGAGACTGTAGGTGCCCCGGCCCTGGGGATCGTCGCGGTCTGAGAGCCCGGTAGTGGTGGTGAGTGCTGGGCTGAACGTGGGGGTATGATGGCAAAAGATAAAGATCCCAAGGCTTCAAAGCAAGGAAAACTGGATCGATTTGCTAAGGTGCTGTCGACCCCCGCTGGGGCGGAGGGTGGCATGGACTCCCGCCCAGACACCGAGGCGATTATACAGGCGATCCATGCGTCTCGTGAAAGCCTGGAAGGTAAAATTGCAGAGGTCCGGACAGAGGTTTACTTTTTGCGTCAAGATCTGCAAAAGGTTTCAGAACGAGTCACCGAGGTGGAGCAGTGTGTAGCGGAACTGGAGGACACCTCGCGATCCACAAGTAAGGATGTAGCGGGACTTATGGCAACTGTAAAGGAAGTGGCTTGGCGTGTGGAAGATGCTGAAAATCGGGCCCGAAGAAACAACCTGCCTTTTATAGGTCTTCCGGAAAATGCGCAGCGCTTGGACCTGGGCCACTTCCTTTTAACATTTCTTAAGGATGCCCTCCCAGAGACGCAGTTTTCCCCATGCTTTGTTATAGAAAGGGCTCATAGAATGCCGCGAAAGCGGCCGCAGCCAGGGCTTCCCCAAGACCATTGATTGCCCGGTTCATGAAATTTCAGGACAGGGATCTCATACCCAGGGAGCTGCGGAGGAAGGGCGAGATTAAATACGAAAACATCAGGGTGATGGTATTTCCGGACTATTCACTCGATGTTCAGAAGCTGCAACGCACCTTTGACCTGGTAAAAGTGAAACTTCATGCCCTTGGCATCCAATATATGCTGTCATTCCCAGCCAAACTTAAAGTAATCTTTTAAGGGACTACGCAGTTCTTCCAGACGCCGGAGGAGGCGTGGTCCTGGGCTGATGAAAGGCCCCGATTGTGCCGTGAGTCGCCGGCCGCGGCGGCCCTGTCTGTGGACAAGCAACCAAGCTCTAGTTGGGAGCGGCCTAAGGTAAGGCGGCGGCAAAGAGTGTTGAAACACAGGACCCCTGGTGCAGCTACGCCGGCACGGTCCCTGAGGCTGAGGAAGCGGAAAATCACTGTGTTGGACACGGACGAGGACACTGCCCTGGACTGTAGGTCCCGCGCGTCCCAGAAAGCGACGGCAAATGAAGACTCAGACCAGCCAGAGAGGCAAGACTCCATGGACATAGACAGTGAACATCCCCTTTTGGAACAGATTCAACGGCTCAAGGCGACGGGTCCGGGCTCCCCGGAGGTGGATGCCCGAGCGCCGCAGCCACAGAGTGAGTGCGAAGAGGAATGAAGAATCGGGGCCAGACGCCCACCTAACCACGCTGTAAGACTCCTGAGGCTTGGTGAACTTTTGGGACTCTAGCCACGATAAAGGAAAGTGTACAGTGGGTTGTAGTTACTGTAGTGAGTCTGTCTCTACTGTGAAAGAGGGAAGTATACAGTAGAGTGTCATTCTTGTAGTGTGCGATAGTCGAGTGGGTGGGGAAGGGGGGCGGGTTACAGACCTCTGAGTGGTTTACCTGCACTAGTGTTGTCAAGTTGGCGAGATTGGGGATGGTGGGGGTACCTGCAGAGTGTGGGGAGGGGGACACGATGGACTCTTAATTGTTTTGAAATACGTGTTCGGAGGGGTGGGGGTGGTTAGTTCTTTTTTTAATTTTTGCATGAATGCTGACAATGACGTGAATTGGCAATGTACTGGTGGTGGTATTGACACTGTAATGAAAAAGCACTATTTGGGTGTTGTGGGGCACCCGGGGTGAAACTCTGACGTTTTGATTCTCCTTTCACAATGACAGCGGGCGGTTACACTGTGCTGACGTGGAACGTCAATGGTCTGGGGAACAAGATTAAACGAGGGTTGGTCTCCAATTACCTTAAAAGGCTCAAACCAGATGTAATATTTTTGCAGGAGACACACTTTGTGGGCCCCCACTGTTCATTTCTGGGTAGAGGGCTCTATACCACCCTGGCATACACGGGCTTCACCTGAGGTTCGCGGGGAGTGGCGATTCTGGTCAGGAAGTCACCCCCCTTCCGTGTTTCCCGACTATGGGAGAACCCGGATGGCACATATGTAGCAGTCCAGGGCACATGGAATCACAACACATGGGTACTCGTTAGTGTCTATGTTCCCCCACGCCTTCAACAACATACGTTGGATAAATTGGCGGAACTCCTATTGCAGTCTGGCCCGGTTACGCACATTATTGGGGGTGACTTTAATGATGTAAGTGACCCCTCTGTGGATCGCACATTGACTCGAAACGGGTCACACGAGGTTACGGCCCTGGCACGGTTTCAGGCGCGCCTGGGGCTAACGGACCTTTGGAGGCGCCATCATCCCTCAGTACCCGCATACTCATATTTTTCTGGGGCCCATAGGGGGTTTTCACGGTTGGACCACCTCTTCGCCCCAGCTGGAGAGGTTGAACAAATAGAGGAGGTGGAATATCGTGCTAGGGGCATTTCAGACCACTCACCATTACACATGCGGGTGAGAACACGCATGGGAGGTCAAGGTATGTCGTGGAGATTAAATGCCTGGGCACTGAAAGACGAAGCGGTGGCCAAAGAGCTCGAGGTGGAAACTGAGCTTTATTTTAAAGAAAACATCTGTTCGGTACAGTCAGCTGTTACTCTGTGGGAGGCCTTTAAGGCAGTGTTGTGGGGTCGGGCCCAAAATATTATTGCACACAAGAGGAGACGGGAAACCCAAGAGATTCTGGAGCTGCAGCGTAGGCTAGTGGACCTTGAAAATAGTAGCTCGTTCACACCGACCGAGCATACCCTCCGTCAAATTGACGTTTCCAGAAGGGAATACCAGACGCTGGTCACTGGGGAGGCACGGGCACACCAACTCGCAGTTCAGCATAGATTATATGAGACGGGAGATAGAGCAGGTAAACTGTTGGCCTGGCTGGGCAGGAAGGAACAGGAGTCAAGATAGGTTACATCCATTAGGGAACACGGCCAGACTCATACCACACCCCAAGACATTGCAGGGGCTTTTGCCCGGTATTACTCAGCACGCTACGCACCACAGACGCTAGTAAGTGAAGCCCATATAACCCAATACCTCGAAGGGATTGAACTCCCGGGTCTTACGCAAACCGACAGGGATAGATTAGAGGAAGATATTACCCTGGCGGAGGTCGTTGAGGCCATTGGCTGCCTGAAAGCCGAGAAAACCGCAGGCCCGAATGGGCTCCGGGGGGGAATTTTTCAAGGCGCACAGTGCCCTACTGGCTCCACACTTACTCAAAATGTTTCAGGCTCTGAAAGATAGTGGAATGCTCTCACCGGATCTCAGACTGGCAATGGTGGTGGTGATACCCAAGGTGGGGAAGCCCCCAGAAGAGTGTGGGTCCTATCGTCCCATATCATTGTTAAATATTGAAACCAAAATATTGGCTACTATCCTTGCAGAGCGTTTCCTGACCGTCATCACCTCCCTGATACATGGCAACCAAACCGGCTTTATGCCGAAACGAGCCACATGATATAACCTGAGAAGAGCGGCTAACTGGATGGACATTGTCCGAGATTGAGAGGAGGCCCACCTGCTCCTGTCACTGGACGCTGAAAAGGCGTTTGACACTGTCCATTGGCCTTTTCTGAGATGCACGCTAGAGAAGTTTGGCTTTGGCCCGAAGTTTAGGGACTGGGTGGCGCTATTGTACACGGATCCAGAAGCCAGAGTTCGGGTGAATGGCGCCTTCTCGAGCACCTGGTGGATCCAGAGAGGGACTAGGCAGGGATGCCCCCTTTCCCCCTTACTATTTGCCCTTATACTTGAACCCCTGGCCTGTGTCATCAGAGCCATCCTGGGCTGGGAGGGTTTGTTGATGAAGCCCGTCTACTGGACGAAGAACGCATATCACTGTATGCAGATGATATTCTACTGTATGTGACAAACCTGAAAGAGACACTCTCCCAAATGCTACAGATTTTCAAGGAATATGGACGCCAGGCTGAGTATAGGATCAACTGGAGTAAATCCACCCTGTATCCAGTGGGGGAAGTGGTGGAGCCACAGGCCTACCCCAGCTGCTTGAGATGGTCATCGGAAGGGTCTATATATAACCACAGATGTGGCAGCGGGCCTTGCTCGCAACCTCCAATGGGTTTTCTCCAACTTCCAGGAGGATGTCAAGAGGTGGAGAAGGTTTCAGCTGACAATTATGGGCAGGGCCGCCATGTATAAGATGATCACACTTCCCCAGTTGCTCTACATGCTGCGAAACACCTACAGCAAAATACCAGAAACTATGTTTAAAAACATAGACAACGAACTACGTTTACTTCTGTGGGATGGGGTCCATCCACGCATTGCACTACAAACACTCCAGAGGAACCCATCCAACGGGGGTTTGGCCCTACCAGACATTAGGGCGTACTATAGAGCATCCCATCTTATTGTAATTAATTAATGGACTCATGCACCTGGGGACCATCCGACATACAGGCTGGAGAGATTGCAATTTAGGGAGCACACGCACTTGCATTATCTCAATGGGGGGCAGGGGATGAAGCCGCTTGTTGCAAGCAACCCAGAGAATGATAGAGGCGTGGAAAGGCGCTGAGCGACAGATGCAATGGGGCCAAAAACCAACGAGAGAGACACCCCTATGGGAGGGGAATAGATTGACGGAGATTAGGAAGCTGCGGGGGTTTAAGCAATGGGACTTAATTGGTATTTCTAGAGTGAGGGATGTCTTAGAAAAGGGGGTGTTGGCCTCTTTTCGCTCGCTCCAGGTCAGATATCAGCTCCAGGACACCCAAGTTTATGCATACCTCTGTCTGAAGCATGCATGGATGGCGGAAGGGCTAGATGGAGCGACAATACCGGAGTATGCCCCGTTAGAGGGGCGACTCCTACAGGAGGAGATCCCAGCTAAAGTTATCTCTTACACCTATAAAATGCTACTTAATAACATGCCGGATAAACTGGGCCCCCTCCGAGCTAAATGGGAAAGAACCACCGGGGTAATGGATGATCACGACTGGGAAGCGGCACTCATACATCCACCGGAGGTGGCCATTAAACTAAGGTTGCGCCTCATCCAATATAAAATATTACACCAAGTCTATTTAGATAGGGCAAGACTGCATAAAATAGGGCGAGCGCCAAATCCCGAGTGTCTTAGATGTCACATTGAACGTGGAACATACATACACACTCTCTGAGAATGTAATAAAGTCCAAACGCACTGGAGAAAGATTGTGGCAGAGCTGAATAATATACTAGAAGTCTAACTAGAGGTGGAACCAAAGTTTCTCCTTCTGGGGATTCCTACGGAGGTGGACATCCCGGACGCAAGCTTGTCCTCGCCAACCTAGGGTTGGTTTGGCCAGACAGGACGTAGCCAAGTACTGGGGGACCCCACCACTTCTCACCTTGAATGAATGGAGGGCGAGTCTTGACTTATACGTGATGGCGGAACAAGTAACCTACAAGGCTAGGGGTTGTCCACGGAAATTTTTTAAAATATGGGCACCATGGATAAAACATTACGACTTAGAAGTAGGAGGGGAGGAAGGGAATGGAGACCTAATACTGGAAAAGCCAGGGAGGGAGCCTTGAATAACATGATGTCGGTCCTCTGTCAAGACCCACGAGCATTGTAACTAAGACTTTGTACATCTGTTGTGTCCAGACTACCCGAACTTGGCCATTGCCTTGCTGGATGAGGATAATATACCCTATTGTGTGCCTTGCTATGTTGATATGGACGGATATTCACTGTGTATTTTGTATTCATGCTTGGTTTGAGGTTTTATTTCACAACAAAAACAAAATAAAAATATTTAATTAAAAAAAAACTATATCCGTGAGGAACAAAAAAAAAAAGTACTCAGAAACTTGGCTGAGGCCAAAGTATCTATAAGTCATCTGCCCTTGGAATAGGATGAGCATCAGTCCTAGTGACTGCATTGAGTCCTCTGTAGTCAACACAAAACCTCATTTCTCTCTTACCATCTTTGGTGTGAGGTTTTGGTACCAAGACCACTGGACTAGCCCAAGCACTAGTTGAGGGCTCAATGACTCCCAATTCCAACATCTTTTGGACCTCAGTCCTGATGCAGTCCCTGACATGGTCAGGTTGCCTGTGAATTTTGTTATTCACAGGTAGGTTTTCACCTGTGTCCAGTTCATGGGTACACCAGGTGGTCTGACTTGGAGTCAGTGAGAACATGTGCCTAAACTGATTGAAGACCTTCCTGCAATCAGACTGTTGCTGCTCAGTGAGGCTGCTTGCCAAAACTACACCACCTACTAAGCCATCATTAGGGTTCTGTGAGAGGAGGTCAAGGAGTGGGTCACTCTCTTCCTCCTGTCCCTCATAAGTAGCCATGAGCATTCCCATGTCAGCCCTGTCAACATAAGGCTTGAGCCTGTTCACATGGAGCACCCTTTGGGGGCTCCTGGGAGTTCCAAGGTCCACCAAGTAAGTGACCCCACCCTTTTGCTCGAGTATGGTGTGGGGTCCACTCCAGCTGTCCTGGAGAGCTGCTGGGGCCATAGGCTCAAACACCCACACCTTCTGTCCTGGCTGGTAAACAGTCAAAACAGCCTTTTGGTCATGCTAGGCCTTTTGCAATTCCTGGCTAGCCTCAAGGTTTTTGGATGCCTTCTTCATATACTCAGCTATCCTGGAGCGGAGACCAAGTACATAGTCCACAATATCTTGTTTAGGAGGTTTGAGAGGTAACTCCTATCCCTCCTTCACCAAACACAGCGGACCCCTAACTGGGTGACCAAACAAAAGTTCAAAAGGACTGTAGCCAACCCCCTTCTGTGGCACCTCTCTGTAAGCAAAGATAAGGTAGGGCAACAGAACATCCCATTTTCGCATGAGCTTTTCTGGGAGCCCCATTATCATGCCCTTTAGGGTTTTGTTGAACCTTTCAACTAACCCATTACATTGAGGATGATAGGGTGTGGTAAACTTGTAGTTAACGCCACACTCTTTCCGCATTGCAGTTATGTAACTAGACATAAAGTGTGTACCTCTGTCTGTTAAGACCTCCTTAGGAAAACCCACCCTGGAGAAAACCCCCAGGAGGGCCCTGGCCACCACAAGTGCTGTGGTGGTCCTAAGGGGAATAGCTTCTGGATACCTGGTAGAAAGGTCCACCACCACCAGGATGTAAGAATGTCCAGATGCTGTTACAGGGTTCATGGGACCAATTATGTCAATCCCAACCCTCTCAGTGGGAACCCCCACCACAGGTAGTGGTATCAGGGGGGCTTTTGTAGTACCACCTGCCTTACCACTGGCTTGGCAAGTGATACAGGAGCAACAAAACTCCTTTGTATCTTCTGACATATGAGGCCAGTGAAAGTGAGAGACAAGCCTGTCCCAAGTCTTGCTTTGGCCTAAGTGTCCTGCTAGGGGAATGTCATGTGCTAGGGTGAGTAGGAAGCCCTTAAACTTCAGAGGTATTACCAACCTCCTGGTGGCACCAGGCTTGGGGTCTCTACCCTCTCAATATAGAAGTCCCTTATCCCAATAGATCTTGTGAGATCCACTGACATTCCCTGCAGCCCCAGCGACAGCTTGCTGTCTGAGGGGTTCAAGAGAGAGGCGGGTTTGCTGCTCCTGACTCAGATCTGCCCTAGAAGGTCCCTCTGTCCAGAAATACTCAAACTGATCAGGTTCAAGTTCATCTGAGACAGTTCCTTCCATAGGACTGGAGTCATCTTCCTCAAAAGACTGACCCTCACTCTGAGCCTAGGGAGAAGACACAGCCTTACCCCTACTACTCCTCTTCTTGAAAGGCACCTGGTCCATCATTTCGGGATACAGGGCCTGTTCAGTGGCTCTCTGTTTGGCCTGTGACCTAGTCACAGCAAACATATCTGCAGTGATGCCCAACATTGCTGCATGAGTCCTGAGTTCCACTTCAGCCCAGGCTGAAGTCTCCAAATCATTGCCCAACAAGCATTCCACAGGGAGGTCTGAACTTACCACAACCTTCTTGGAGTCAGTGACCCCTCCAAAGGTGAAATTAACAACTGCCAAGGAATGGTCTGTCCTGACATTGCTTGCATTGGTCACTTGGTACATCTCACCAAGTATGATCTTGTTAGGGTCCACAAGATCTTTGGTCACCATTGTGACACTTGCACCTGTGTCCCTGTATGCCATGGCCTCCTATTATTATTATTAAAGGCTGTTGTCTGTATTTGCCCAGGTTACCGTGACTAACAAATAAGGAGGCAATATCCATGCCTCCATCACAGACTAGAACAGACTAAGCTGGAGTTCTGACTAAGCCAGAAACTATTAGAGACCAAGGTTAACCCCACTATTCCCTTGTTCTGTGTACCACCACTTGAAACTATGCTAGGGGGAGCAGTTGCCTTAGGGGCAGTGGTGGTAGGAGTAGATTCCTTGGCCCTCGGACAATTGGCATCTTTTGTCCAACGGGTCTTCTCTTTACAGATATGACACCAAGGTTACCTTTTGCCTTTTCCCTTGTTAGATTGTGACCCCCCCCCCCCGATGCAGGGTTTTGGGGCCCTCATGAAGACTTCTGATGTTTATTTTTGTCCCCACCCTTAACTGAGTTCTTAGAGTCTGGTTTATTTTGGTCACCACCATTGGTCTGCGTTTTCTGCTTCACTCAGGTTCTGACCCATTTATCTGCCTTCTTTCCTAATTCTTGGGGAGAAGTCAGATCAGAGTCCACCAGGTACTGATGCAAAAACTGTTTTTGGCAATTATTAAGGATCTGCTCCCTCATAATCAAGTTGTACAATTCTTTAAAATCATTCGCCTTGCTACCAAGTAACCAGCCTTCCAGACCCTTAATTGCACAATCAACAAAGTCTACCCAGTCCTGAGTATGTTGTTTCTGGGTGTCTCTGAACTTAATCCTGTACTGTTCAGTGGATAAGTCAAACCCTTCAATGAGAGCACTCTTCAGGACTGAATAATTGTCAGCATCCTCTTCTCTAACAGTAAGGAGCTTATCTCTACCCTTGTCAGACAAGGAGAGCCACAAGATAGCTGCCCACTGCTCTTGAGGGACCTTCTGTACTTTACAGGCCCTCTCTAACGCAGTTATCCATTTCTGGATGTCATGCCCTACGCGGAAGGGAGGGACAATCTTTCTCACCTTCCTATGATCAAATCCTAGGGACACTATAGCTGCCACCATGGGACTCTAGTCCCAATTTCTTTCTAGTCTTCTGGACCTCTAGGGAGTCTTTATCCAGGGCCAACTGCTGTTGCCTGAGCCTAAACTTAGCTCTCTCAGGGGCGTGGCCGAGCCGAGCTGCAAGATGGCCGCCGTGTAACGGGGCTCTGCCGGCCGGACAACAAATCCGTCAGCTCATCCGGTCTCTGCCTTGATTTGTGAGCAGGGAAGACACGGCGGGAGGTGCCCGGACGCCGAGGATCCCAGCGGTGCTCCTGCGGCAGGAATCGGCTGCGGGAATCCAGAGATACGTGCCCTAACGGATCCGGCGGCTGGGAGGCGCCGCGCTGGGCGGCGACATCTGCTACGCGGGGCCCTGGTCGCGGGCCGCTGGCCGACAGGCGCGCAGAGACTGGCGTGGCCGCCTGCAGAGCGCGGGCTGCCCTGCGATTGGAACCTGAGGTGAAGCGGCAGGCCCCTGCTGGGCTGTGAACGGCCTTCGCGGCGGAGCTGGAGCGCGTTGTGTGCTGGCCTGACGGACTGACTGCCGGGGCCTTGCCGGCGTGGCCGCTATCTGCGCAGATGACTGGACCGGTGCTCCTGCTGGCGTGAGGCGACGGACGACGGACGCTGCGACCACTGGTCGGCGAGGCCAGATCCATACCTGCGACGAGGGGACTCCGGCTGTCTGGCCTGTGTGATCCGTGCCCGGGCCTCTGGGAGTCTGCGGCGCCACGAGGCGGTGGCGGGAAGAGCGTGAGAGGCCGGGTGACTCTCCGGGCCGCTGCCTGGTGTCGTCCCGCGACCTGGGTGGGCCGAGAGCTGGCTGGGCCTGGCCTACCCGTAGGGCCCGCTTGTAGTGGCGAATACCTGACCTCTGCGATCCGGGCGCTGGTTGGGGCCCGTGGCCTGTGGCGTACCAGCTACCCCCCTTCATTGGTGCCGGGGTGTGAAGACCCCTCGGAGGCGAAATGGGGAAGTCAGACACCAAGCAGCGGAAGCTCCACTTTGAGAAACAGGCTTCCCGCGGCGCTGTGGCGGTTCCGCCATTGCCGAATGTGGTCCCTGAAACGCAGCTAGACCCAACACCGGAGGATGATGTCCGAAGTATGTTCCGCGACCTAAAGGGCTGCCTCAAGGAAATCGATGGCAAGCTCGACTCCATGGCCCAGCGGCTTGATGGCATCTCCCATAAGGTAGACCAGCACGAGGAGCTGATCGCTGCGGCGTAGGCGCGGATTGCCGAGTGCGAGGAGGGCCTCGGGGACACCCAGGAGAGGTTACTACGCATGGACAAAGTCCTGGAGGTGATAAGGGGGCGCAATGAGGACTTGGAAGCCCGTTCCCGAAGGAATAATGTGCGTATTATTGGCATTGCGGAATCCACGAACATTGGAAACATGGAACAATTCGTTGAAGGAATGTTCCGCGAACTGTTTGGGGCGGACCTGTCGGCCATGTTCCTGGTCGAGCGGGCGCACCGCACGCTGGGGCCGCGACCTGTGCCTGGAGCTCCGCCACGACCGATTCTGGCACGGGTTCTGAACTACCGAGACAGGGATACCATCCTGAGGTTGGCGCGCGAAAAAGGTGAGCTCCGATTTCAGAACATGGCCATCTCCCTTTTTCCGGATTTTACGCAGGCGGTGCAGGCTGCGAGGCGAGAATTTATACCGGCTAAAAAAATATTTCAGAAGTTGGGGACTAAGTATGCCATGTTGTACCCGGCCAAGTTGCGAATACACCACAAAGGGAAGCCAATGATCTTTACGGCCGCGGCGGATGCGCTCAAATTTGCGAGGCAGACAGAACGCTCGCAGCGTGAGCGGCGGGATGAGCAAGGCACTCATCCGCTGGGCCAGTTAAGCGACACTGAATGACACCGCGCACTATAACTCTGAGATGTGCTGAAACGCTGGTCGCCGTGACTGTCAGGTGCGCGGACCGGTGAGAACTGGCTCGACGTAACACGGCTCACTTTGCGAATGCCTCCCGGAGCGCTGCGGGGGAGAAATGCTGGGCCTCCTTTGCTGTAGGTTGTTGTACTGCGTTGACAAAAGGCAGCAATGTTCGGCCACCCTGTCGCTTCTAGACGGGAGAGTGAGCCGGTGACCCCACGCCCTGTGGGATGATTCCCGAGATACTGTTACGTGACATTAACTGTTGGGTGGGGTGGCGGGGGGGGAATGTATCTCAACCTGTTTGGGGGTTGGAGTGGGTGGAGGGGGGTTCTGGTTATTGTTGGTTGTTGCTATCACACTGAGTTTTCTTACTACACCACGCGTGACGACGCGGCCTTGCCACAGGCTGACACTATATGGTTGCCGATCCCCGGGAAGGGGCAGCGGGGGGATTCCCTGTGGGCCCTGGTACGTGAGACATTGGTAACCTCGCCACTGTATGGGACACACACATATATGCCCCCCTGACCGAGTTGCACTGCCTTACATGGAATATCCGCGGTCTTAACGACCACCGCAAGATACGCTTGACTCATGCACATTTGTCACGACACCGGATTGACATCTGTTTCCTACAGGAAACTCATTTGCCTCGCAACGCCGGGGACAAGCTTCGAGGTGCTAGATGGGGCGAGATACACACCTCCGGCTGCTCCAGCCATTCCCGGGGAGTGGCTATTCTTATCCGTAAAGGCCTCCCTTGGCAAACGTTTAAGGTAACTGCTGACACTGAGGGGCGCTACATCATACTGACTGGGAAACTCTTACACACGCCGATAACGTTAGTTAATACATATGGCCCCAACTCAGATGACCCTGGGTTCTTCCGTCACGTCTGGCACCTGGCACAATCACTGGGCGGAGGGGCCTGCATGTGGGGAGGAGATTTCAATGCTGTGCTGTCGCTGGACCTGGACAGGGAGGGGGCTGCTCGCGCGCATCACCCGCAAGCTGCCGGTCTCATACGCGGCCTAATGGCAGATTATAATCTACTAGACTCATGGCGGGTATTGCATCCACCGGTTAGGGAAGGCACCTGCTTCACCCCACACAGAGGAGCCTGGTCCCGCTTGGACTTCTGGCTTTTGACCCCGCAGGTCCATGCTTGGGTGTCTGCAGTCGCTCACAAGGCGCGCACCCTCTCAGACCACTCCCCTGTCGAGCTAACTCTGCGTGTCCCCCAGCCATACATCACGCCCTTCACGTGGCGACTGCCGCCACAGGCCCTGTCAGACCCGGTGTTTCGGGAGGATATCCATCAACACATACTTGACTACTGTGGAAATATGGATTTTTCTGATCAGTTATGTCCCCTATCTTGGACCCCAACGGTTTCATGTATGAATCACAAGTACATGTATGCTCCCTCCAGTTCTAGTTATGAAGACGCAAACCCATGTGCGTCCACCGTCAACATGTCCTCTTTCAGATCCGCCATGAATAGGCCGGATATTCCATTCCTAAGTATGAAAGGCCACCGGCTTTATAAGGTTCACTTATGCCATTTTACAGTCCAGGCAAGTAGGCCCCGATTCTGTCATCAAGCTTTTCTTGCTTTCTGCCTCTAAAAGCTCCAGTCTGAGCCTGCATCTGTGACCATGAACTTTGTCTCATTCCCTGCGCGGCTCACGAAGCCTGACATCAGCCTGTTGCCTGCCAAGAAACTGTATTTCACCTTCGAAAATTATCTGCTCCGCTCCCTGCCCAATGCATTCCTGTCTAGTAGTTTAAGTAAACATCCTGCCAACTACCGAGCAAAGGCCCGGCTTCTCTGTCTTCATGCAAGTAATTCATAGCCCTGTTACTATGGAAGATTCCTGCCCTCGCATCTAGTGTAGACACTTAGACGCTTGTACACGCACTAACAGTCAGTATAGTCAGTATAGAATAAGATTCTACTCTAAGAGACCTCTCTTTTGGATAACATGGTTCTTTAAACATAGGATGTTAGATATGATTTGGGATTAGGTTGACTTGACCCTCTAGACTTCTGTCGCCACATGTAGAGCTAAATGTCAAGTCCCCTTCACCCCCTAGTTGCACGTCAATCACACGTCATACTGCTGCGCGCGCATCTCTGCCAAGTATTTCTGCTGACATTGCGAAATTATTTCATAGGTCCACCCATATGTGACATCATAACCAATGACGTTTTCCTTGTTACACCCAATTACGCCTCCTTCAGCTACGCATGTGAAATGTTATCTTTGCTATCAATTGTTACGCCTCTTGCATTGGCTTCACTGTAATGCCTATTGTATAAAAGTGAATAATTATCAATAATGTATGTACTTCACTTCCTGAACCTTCGTGGTGAAGGAACTTGGAGCAACCGATTATAATCGACCATTGGAATAAAGCCCATTCCGAACCTCTAATACCACGGATTCTGCCTCTTATTTACTGAGCTATTTTATTATGTTTCTGTATCAAATTAAGTCCCGGTAATTAAATTATTTACCACATAAATGGCGCCCGAACAGGGACACTTTCTCATCTCACGCGCCGGTGGTGCGTTGCAGGCCCGGTCTCCTGCCACAGCTGGACGGACAACAACGCGTACCAGCAGGATTTCCTGTATCTCCCTCCGGTCAAGCGGGGGCGACTGAGGCTGCGATCAACACCCAGACGAGGCGGTGAGAAGTGCGAAGTATCCCGACCAGAGCCTAGCTGAGAGAGCAAGATCCGAGGTATACAGAGGCCCACCAGTTTCCGAAGTCCCGAGTCGAGTCCAGTTTCCGAAGTGTTCGAGTCGAGTCCAGTCCGGTTCAAGTTCAGTTCAGTTCCGTTCCGAGGCCTTCCGTTCCGAGCTACCCGGTGAGTACCATTACTGGGGAGGCGTTCTGGCGTGCACATAAGTTGTGCCGGTCCAGACGGGTTTGGGTACACAAATCCGGTCTGCACTGTTTCAGCAGTGTATCTGTACTGTTTAGCAGTATATCTAGTATATCAAGTATATAAATTCAGAATAATTCAGTTCAAGTCGAGTATTATGTTTAGTGATTAAGTTTTCCTTAGATCGTCATCATCATTGTTGCTCAGTTAAATGTTAAATGTTAAATGTTTTTAGTACGTTCTGCATATTGTGGTATGAATGACTGTTCATTATCGTGTTTATTGTATTAAGTTTGTTCAAGATCAAGTATCAGATCAGTTCTCAATATGCCGCTCTTTTCGAAATTAAGACAGATCACAACTAGAAAAGGGGTACTCGAAGAAGCTGTTCCTATTCCTCCTAGGGACACTCCAGGGTACTTCATGTATCATAAACACGGCTTAGACGCTATATTATTTCTTGATTTATGGGTAGACTACACTAAGGAATTACCAGAAAGTCAGAGGTGGCCCGCGGCTGGGACCTGGGATGCAGAGTGCATCGTGAAAGTAGAGGAAGAATTATGGAAAAAGAAAGCTAGACAATCACAGAAAGACGCCATTGAATTATGGCGTAAAGAATCGTATAGACGTACAGAAAAAGCACGTAGACAGGAAGAGAAGAGTAAAGAGAATTCAAATGAAGTCCGAGAAAATCTATTAATTGAAGAAGGTGCACGAGTGAAATCAGAACAAGTAGACAGACAAAGACATGCCCTTATGAAGGGTATGTATCCCCTTCTGGCTGAGGGATTACCTAAGGCTACTGCGGGGATACCAAAAGACTTGCCACCCCCATTATTTCCAATAAAGGTACATCCCAAGGGGCATCCTAGAACCACAGAAGATGTTTTTCTTTCCTCATATTTAGATGACGCAGCTCCCGAGTACGCAAATTCCGCCCCACATAGACCACCTGCCAGGGAGGTTCAACACCGAGATCCAGTATCTGTATCTCTACAGCAACAAATTCCGACACAAGTTCCGGCAAGCACATCTGGTTCTACATCTGTTCCTACAGCTACTTCTATAGCTGTGTCTACACCTATAGTTGCTGTATCGCGTTCAACGAATCCTTTCACGCCCGATACCCCAGATGGGGCTACGGGAGGTGCTACCAACATTTTTTCTACGCCACCCAGAATAAATAAACTTACCTTTCAAGAATCTGCACATTCACGTACCCCCAAACTCATAAATGCCCGTACGCTTAAGGAACTTCTTATAGATTGTAGATATGACCCTGTGCCCGGAAAAGAGGACGAAATGACCCTGGCATCATTACGTATCAGACGAGCCGCGGTGTATTTAGGGAAGTTACCAGGAATGACTGCGCACCTAGATAATATATATCATTTTGTCCAAACAGGGCGAGATTCAGAATGTATTAACAGAGCTATGGAATACCAGAAAGTGGAGATACAGGGGGAACTGTTACGTTTCCTTATAAATTGTGTGATCAGAAATCAAGACCGACCGGGGGTAGACCCGGAAGCAATGCAAATTCTTACCAGATGGAGCCAGAATATATCAGAAGGGAGACATGATAAGCAAAACTGTATAATAGCCATGTGCCGAAAGATCCGTAAAGAAATAGAACGCCTACACGAAGAGAGATTAGCGGTAGACCAGTTTGAACAAAATGAGGAGGAGGAAGGATCAGGACTGCCCACAGGACAGTCAGAAACCATAGCCTATGTAGGTAGAGGAAGATCTTGTAATAGTACTAGATGTCTTACTGACCCGATACGTCCGATATGTCTAGAAAATAACAGGAATTTTCAAACACCTATAATAAATATAAGGTCCCCCGAGCATTCGTTCCAAGCCGCTGACAAATTACTGCAAGAACGAAGGGGTTATCATTTTCTCGATTCTATGGATGAACAAGAATTAGCCAGGTCAGCCGTTCATTGGGTTGACAGTCCCGGAAAGTATGATGATGATACAGTAGCACACACATTTTTGAATCTCACCCCAGATGAACAGCGTTTAGCTGGGATTTATATGATTCAACAACTTCTTATACTATATAAAAGCCAACATTCAGATCCTGGTCCCTTACCTGATATATTGACTGAATTACTCACGAATAGATGGAGAGGTTCAGGTACTAAGCTAATTAAAGAAATACTAGAATCAAGAAAGCAGTACATTCTTTTTATATGCCCAGAACATGTCTCACTGCCCATTAAGGAAAGAACCACGTATTACATGGACAGACAGAATCCCTTACGAGAAGTACACCCAATAAAAGGCGAGGACAATGAGTTTAAACGTGTATTTGTATATACGCCCATATCGAAAATAGAATTGTTAGAAATGAAGAAAGTGGTACCCAGTCATGACAAAGACCCAGCGGGTTTCCACCGAGAAATTAAAGACATGTTACTCATGGGAGAGTATACCTATCCCGACATTATGACCATATTAAAGGTATTGATGCCTGCTGGCATTTATGAAAAACTCAAGGAAAAAGAGTGGGAGGTGGGAGACCAAAAGATAGACTGGACAGCATTAGAAAATGAAGAAAAGGCCCGAGGTCCAGGTTCGGGGCTTGGGGACAAAACTAAAGCACTACCAGGTTTACTAGTACAGGTACTGCCACGTTTATTAACCACGAAAAAGGAAGACTGGGGTGCAATTTCAGCCTGTAAACAAAAGCAAGATGAAGACACTAGTGATTTCTATGCACGATTTGAAAAATGTTTTGGTATAAATAGTGGCATAAAAGCAAGTAGCGAATCATACCCACATCTGTTTGTGACAAAGTTAGTTGAAAATTCCTTGCCCCAAGTGAAGAATAGAGTATTAAAATTCGAGAGTACCTGGCAAGGTAACACCCCATCACAAATGTTACAAATGTTACAGTATCATCACAATAGAATTAGAGAGGAACAAGAACATGAACAAAGACGCATGAAAGACACGAAAATGAAAATGCTAGTCTCCCAGACAGTTCCAGCTGAAGGACATAAAAAGGGTACGACACATTCCGGTGATTCAGCAGGACCTGTAAAAGGGACATGCAACTATTGTAAACAACCAGGTCATTATGTACACGATTGTCCAGTCCTGAAGCGTAATATCGCCACATGTATTACAAAAGAAAGACCACGGCCACTTAGACAGGATCAGAATGAACAAGGAGCCTCGCAGCATGCACAGTCCATGCCAGCTCCACAACAGTCTATACAGTTTGTGCCAGCTGCACCTGCGCTGCCTGTTGCTGCCACACAAACCACGACACGACAGCTGTACCAGACCGCACAGTACGACTATCCTGATTATCAACGATATGCATGAAACAGCCTAGAGAGGGAAGTTGACTTACCCCTTATCGAGGTCCCTGTAGACCAAGAAGGACCTTATGTACATAGTGAATTATTAGGCCAAGATAGAAAATTTTTACTTGATACAGGGGCAAGTCGAACAACCATAAAACGTAGTGAAGTTCCAGGGGCACCCCTCTCAGGCTCACAGAATATTTCCCTTGGTTTTTCAGGAAAACCTATTGTTAATGAAGTATCACAGCCTCTTCCACTTACGATAGGACCTTTGACCCGAACTACAGATTTATTGCTCACTAAATCCTGTCCAGAAAACTTGTTAGGTATAAAAACACTGAAAGCTCTAGGAGCTATAATATGTTGTTCTCCGGAAGGAGTAAGATTGTTTTTACGTGATTTTAAAGGTCACTATGTGTCTCGAGACATGGATCCCCGACTGCAGACTTTACCTACACATCTATGGGCACAAGGCCCTACTGATGTTGGTTGCATGAATATTACACCATATCGAGTTACACTAAAGGCAGGAGTGGTACTACCACGAATGCGACAATACAAGTTACCACCAGATGCTGTAGTGGCTTTACTACAAATCATTGACGAGCTCATTGCCCAAGGAGTGGTTGTAGAAACAGACTCCAATGTATGTAATTCACCGATAATTCCGATTCTTAAACGAACAGATCCGAAGGCCCCGCCAGTATATCGATTGGTTATTGATTTGCGCGAATTGAACAAATGCATTGTGCCACAATTTCCTGTGGTCCCAGATATCTCGTCATTACTGACAGCTATTGATTCCGAAGCAACATTCTTTACTGTAATTGATCTCAAAAATGCCTTTTTCAGCGTCCCAATAGATCCGGAAAGCCAATATTTGTTCGGATTTAGTTTAAATGGACGTAGCTTCAAATTCTCACGCGCACCTCAAGGATTTACAGAAAGCCCCAGCATCTATAGCCAAGCACTGAAACGAGAACTCGACAGTATCCACATGCCAGTTAACACTGCCTTGCTTCAATATGTCGATGATCTGCTGATCACCGCTAGAAGCGAACCCGAATGTGAGAAAGCATCACTGACAGTTTTACAATTTCTAGCCGAAAAGGGGCACAAGGTGTCCCCTTCTAAGCTGCAATTCTGTGTCCAGCGAGTTGTTTATCTTGGACACTCGCTGTCCAAGGAGGGAAGGCAGCTTACACCCGACCGCATTCAGTTAATAGCTAACATGCCAATACCCAAGACACAAAAGGAGGTACGGGCTTTCATAGGCCTCACTTCATATTGTAGACAGTGGATCCCTCAGTATGCATTTCTAGCAAAACCACTCATTCAGTTGACAACACAGGAGGCAGCCACATCGACTGTTCTCCCTTGGACTCAGGAACATACACAAGCTTTTGAAAGCTTAAAGACAGCCTTATGTCAAGCACCTGTTTTAGCAACACCATGTTACAGTAAACAGTTTACACTCTTTGTTACAGAACGCGAAGGCACTGCCTTGTCAGTACTCACACAGGAACAAGCAGGAGCACACAAACCGTGTGCTTATTTTTCTAGCACATTAGATCCAGTAGCTCAGGCTTTGCCTGCATGCCTAAAATCAGTGGCAGCAACCGCTTTAGCAATCAGACAAAGCGATGCTATAGTGTTAGGACATCCATTGACAGTCCAAGTACCACATGCAGTAGAGGTTCTTGTGAATCGAACGCAAACACAACACTTGACTATAGCACGACTTACAGGGTATGAACTAACATTGTTCCAACCACATATAGAAATCAGACGTTGTAACACATTGAATCCTGCCACACTTTTACCTGTAATCGGAACAGACCCACTAGCCCATGACTGTATTGACGTTATTACAATCACGACGAAACCCAGACAAGACTTAACCGATGTCCCATTGTCAGACCCAGACCTGACGTTGTATGTAGATGGTTCATGTATGAGAAAAGGTACAGGAGAACTAATGGCCGCTCACGCAGTCACAACAGACACTGAAATCATTGAAACAAATTGCATAAATACCCTGTCCGCTCAAGCAGCAGAGCTCGTCGCTCTGACACAAGCCTGTATTCAAGCCACAAATAAAAAAGTCAACATATACACTGATTCACGTTATGCATTCGGAGTTGTACATGACTTCGGCGTGCTGTGGCGAGAGAGAGGTTATTTAACTTCTCACGGTGCCCACATTCAGCACGGACCCCTCATTCATGCCTTATTAGATGCAATACATCTACCCACTGCAATATCAATTATGAAATGTAAAGCTCATACGAAAGTTACTGATATCATTTCTCAAGGCAATGATCTAGCCGACAGAACAGCTCAACAGACTGCTCAAACTCAAACATCCGACATGACAAAGACAATAGTCCCGACGCCAACACATTGTATGACGGTTAAAGATCCTACTCTTGACGTAATTGATATACAGACACATGCTACACCAGACGAAATAAAGAAATGGACTGAATTAGGAGGGATCCAAACGGATCAAGGATGGTTGATGAAGGAAAAGTCTGTGTGGTTCCTTCCTGATTCAATGGTCCAGGTTATAATTAACACTGTACATAGTCCAGCACATCTAGGAGAAAAAGCTATGCTAGACAGCATTCAACACATTTGGTTCAATAAACATTTACGAGCAGCAGCCAAACAAAAAGTTCGTACTTGTATGATCTGTTGTCAGTTCAACCCAGGAAAAAGCGTACCCGTAGAACAGGGTGGATTTCAGCCTCCTGATCACCCTTTTGAAGTCCTCCAGATGGATTATATCCAGATGGAACGATGTCGAGGATTCAAATATGTTCTCGTAGTTGTCTGTGCTCTTTCCCGTTGGACGGAGGCATACCCGGTTTCAGATTACACGGCCCCGACTACTGCCAAACAGTTGGTTCGAGAATTCTTCCCACGATACGGTTTACCACGTGTTGTTCACTCAGATAACGGCCAGCCGTTCTCATCCGAATTAATGAAACACGTTTCACTTTTGTTAGGCTATCAGTGGAAATTCCACTGTGTCCGACACCCCGAAGCAGCAGGTCTCGTAGAAAGACATAATCAGACCCTGAAAATTAGATTGTCCAAAATATGCAGACAGAAAGGTGTCGACTGGGTAGTAGCGTTACCAGTTGCACTCTTTTACACAAGAATGGTAGCACACTCTCGAACAGGGCTATCCCCGTATGAAGTGATCTTCGGCAGACCACCAAATATGTGGGGGACGCCTATACCACGCAAAATAACTGATATTGACTGTAA
Source organism: Triturus cristatus (assembly GCF_964204655.1). Classification (NCBI taxonomy): domain Eukaryota; kingdom Metazoa; phylum Chordata; class Amphibia; order Caudata; family Salamandridae; genus Triturus; species Triturus cristatus. Next base: position 138,387,227 of record NC_140588.1, read on the forward strand.
TATGCTGACAGATTACTTGGCTTCCTTGATGTCTGCACTACAATCTTGTCGTTCACAGGTAGCTGCAGCTTTTCCTGACAACACTGAGGTGAAGCCCCATGACGTAATTCCAGGCGACTTGGTCCTAGTGAGGAACTTTGATCGAAAGACTCAGCTGGATCCTAGGTGGAGGTCGCCGCAACTGGTCTTGCTCACCACAAGGACAGCCGTGAAGATCGAAGGCAGGAAAGGCTGGGTACATTCAAGTCATATCAAGAAATTTCATGGACTACCAGCGGATGTGAATACCACACCTCGTGTGTCTTCACCCATTGACTCAAAACTTCCTTTTGTTGAAAAGAGTAATTCCGAACTTTATAAACTAAAACTCAGGTCCAATCAGTCAAGCAATTTGATTGTTTAAGTCCTCTCCGAGGTGAAGCGGTTGAATTGTCTCTGACATGTATCCCTTGGACCTGAATAGAGAATACACCCGAAAAATGTTGAAACGACAGGCGTACTGTAAATCACTGCGTAGTCATTGTACAGTGACGTTATTAATTTTGTTTTCCTTAAGTCTTTTAATAATTACTGCAAGTATATTGTTGCATATATATTATCCTATTTTTAGACACGTTTATAATGTTACTGCTGAACATTCTTTTAGTGAATTACCTCCACTTGAGTTGTCTTATAGATTTGCGCTGCGCAATAACACGTTTATTAGTATGTTACATCATTCCCATCAGGTTAGCAATGCTACAAATTGTTGGATATGTGGCCGACTCCCTCCCTATCAGAATTATAAAGGAATTCTACCTCTCTTTCCATACCCGTTCACACACAACGGCTCCTGTGGAGCATGGTTTAGCTTAATCAATTCCCTAGATTCGAATTCTGCAGTTTATCAAGATAACTGGGTATGGGGAAATTTGAATTTAGTTTTACTTAAGGTCTGCTATCCTAGCAAGGAGGGATTTCCCCAGAGAACAGGAACTGATCTAGAAAATGAAGTGTATGGATTAGGTAATTTTACGCTTAATCTTATGATCCTAAATGTCGAATCCGAAGCTACTCCAATTTTGCCCGCTATGTCAATATTTCCAGTAAAAGGTGAATTATGTGTAAGAAAGAATGGTTCCATACATATGGGCCATAGTAGATGCACCACTGTAGTAGAATTTAGTGATCAAGGCAAGTCTACATTTAGAGCTTCCCGCCATTCCTATTTCATATGTGGTCAGACGGCCTATGTACGTTTGCCTCTAGATTGGGATGGTACCTGCTACATTGGATTTCTTTTGCCACCTGTTTTCCTAGCTCCTCCTGATTATCACAGAAATACTCATTTAGTATATACTAGAGTAAGGAGAGATCTCCCGATAGTCGATTACACTGAAACAGCATGGGAAAAATACACAGATTTCAATAAAGGTCTCTTTCCCTATATAGGTACAGTTACTAATAGTAAGCTGATACGTAGATTAACCAGAACCCTTGAAGCAGTAGTGAACGAAACTATTTCCGCCTTAGGCAATTTAACAGAAGAGCAGTCTGCTATGCGGATTGTTGTGCTTCAAAATCGTCTTGTCCTTGACGTCATCCTGGCCGATAGGGGCGGAGCTTGTAGGGTCATCGGATCAAGTTGTTGCATTTTCATACCAGAAAATTCGCCATCTGTATATAAAGCCATAACTCGCCTTCATAAGATTGTAAGCCAGATACACCAGAATCCAGGCACCTGGACTTGGTCCGGTTGGTTTTGGAATGTATTATCTACCTTTGGATGGAAGGTCCTATCCTTCCTAGGTATTGGCTTTCTCATACTATTCAGTTGCTGTCTATGCCTACAATGTGGACCAGCGATTTGTGGTCTGTGTGCCACATCGTGTGTCCCATCACCAAGATTTCATTCGCCCCAGAAGAAAAAAGAAGAACAAATGATGCTATATGAACAGATCAATGGATTGATGAAGATTGATATCTCTTGACGGGCAAGTAGGGGACAAGGAGGGAATGTGGAAATATGGATTTTTCTGATCAGTTATGTCCCCTATCTTGGACCCCAACGGTTTCATGTATGAATCACAAGTACATGTATGCTCCCTCCAGTTCTAGTTATGAAGACGCAAACCCATGTGCGTCCACCGTCAACATGTCCTCTTTCAGATCCGCCATGAATAGGCCGGATATTCCATTCCTAAGTATGAAAGGCCACCGGCTTTATAAGGTTCACTTATGCCATTTTACAGTCCAGGCAAGTAGGCCCCGATTCTGTCATCAAGCTTTTCTTGCTTTCTGCCTCTAAAAGCTCCAGTCTGAGCCTGCATCTGTGACCATGAACTTTGTCCCATTCCCTGCGCGGCTCACGAAGCCTGACATCAGCCTGTTGCCTGCCAAGAAACTGTATTTCACCTTCGAAAATTATCTGCTCCGCTCCCTGCCCAATGCATTCCTGTCTAGTAGTTTAAGTAAACATCCTGCCAACTACCGAGCAAAGGCCCGGCTTCTCTGTCTTCATGCAAGTAATTCATAGCCCTGTTACTATGGAAGATTCCTGCCCTCGCATCTAGTGTAGACACTTAGACGCTTGTACACGCACTAACAGTCAGTATAGTCAGTATAGAATAAGATTCTACTCTAAGAGACCTCTCTTTTGGATAACATGGTTCTTTAAACATAGGATGTTAGATATGATTTGGGATTAGGTTGACTTGACCCTCTAGACTTCTGTCGCCACATGTAGAGCTAAATGTCAAGTCCCCTTCACCCCCTAGTTGCACGTCAATCACACGTCATACTGCTGCGCGCGCATCTCTGCCAAGTATTTCTGCTGACATTGCGAAATTATTTCATAGGTCCACCCATATGTGACATCATAACCAATGACGTTTTCCTTGTTACACCCAATTACGCCTCCTTCAGCTACGCATGTGAAATGTTATCTTTGCTATCAATTGTTACGCCTCTTGCATTGGCTTCACTGTAATGCCTATTGTATAAAAGTGAATAATTATCAATAATGTATGTACTTCACTTCCTGAACCTTCGTGGTGAAGGAACTTGGAGCAACCGATTATAATCGACCATTGGAATAAAGCCCATTCCGAACCTCTAATACCACGGATTCTGCCTCTTATTTACTGAGCTATTTTATTATGTTTCTGTATCAAATTAAGTCCCGGTAATTAAATTATTTACCACACTACTTTGAGCACAATGAGGGCTCTGTGACATCGTTGGGCACCTTGTGGGACGCGTTTAAGGTGGTGATAAGGGGCCACTGCATTGCGGGGCAGGCCAAAGTCCTGAAAACTATTAGGGGTGCGCTCGGTAAATTGGAAGATCGCCTGCACTCACTGGAGGTGCAGTACTGTTCGGACCCTTCGACTGCCACGTTGGCGGACACTCGCGCCACGCTCACTGAATATCAGGCGGAGGCCGACAGGGAGCTTAAATTCCTAACTAAGCATGCTGTGGCCCGCAGATATGGGGAGAGGGATCGCCCGGGCAGAACGCTCGCCCTCCTGCTGCGCTCACAACGGCCCTCTCCTTTTGTCTCCTCAGTGATGACTGCGGGCGGGGATACCGTGTATACCCCTCCGGAAATACTAGATACCTTCCGGTCGTTTTACAGGGACTTGTATAGGGCTCGGGCAGCCCCCCCACAGGCGGAGCTGTCTGACTATTTTGATACGATACAGCTTATATGGTTTAATGCGCACCAGAAAGGTTACTTTGATCGACCATTTGAGGCAGACGATGTACGGGAGGCAATTGGGGCATTAGCAGCCGGTAAGGCGCCGGGACCGGACGGCCTCCCGGCGCAGTTTTACAAGGAATACGCAGACCTCCTGGCCCCCCGGCTGTTGGCAGTATATGCGGAGGCGGTCGAGTCAGGTATACTCCCAGACTCCATGAGGGAGGCTGTCATCATTACCCTCCTGAAACCGGACAAGGATGCCCAGCAATGCGACTCATACAGGCCACTATCATTAATCAACACTGACGCTAAGATCTTTGCGAAAATGCTCGCAACTCGGCTACAGCCGGTGTTGCCCCTGATGATCCGCCCGGATCAGTCGGGCTTTATACCGGGCCGATCGACGTCCCACAACCTCCGCACCCTCTTCGGTGTGCTGCACTATTTGGCCCCACATGTTAAGGCTGCGGCTGTGCTGCTGGACGCCACCAAAGCGTTCGACTCCCTGGAGTGGGGGTTCCTGTTTCCTCTGCTGCAGCGCATGGGGGTGAGTGAGGCCTTTATCAGATACATTAGACTGCTTTATACCGACATTACTGCGAGGGTAAGGGTAAACGGGCTAGTCTCTGCGCCATTTGCCATTCGGAGAGGCACGAGACAGGGTTGCCCCCTGTCGCCTCTGCTTTTTGCCATCGCCACAGAACCTCTGGCTGCCCGCATTCGACAACATCATGCGGCCAGGGGCATTGGCTTCTCGTCAAGGGCGCTAACCATATCGTTATATGCAGATGATGTTACGCTATATGTCTCTGATCCTCAGGTTAACCTCTCCCCTCTGACACGAGAACTGCTGGAATATGGACGGTTGTCGGGGGTAAATATAAATTGGGAGAAGTCAGTCATTCTGCCCCTGACTACCGGGACTCCCCGCTTTACCCCGGACTGCCCGCTGAAATGGGCAACTGGGCCGGTACGATACCTGGGGATCTGGATAAGCACAGACATGCAGCAGATATGGGCAGAAAATTATGGGCGTGTGACGGGTTGGATTGAAGAGAGGGTTGGCCGTTGGAAGCATTTGCCCCTTTCGCTGGCTGGCAGGATTGCGGTGGCCAAAATGGTGATCCTGCCTAAACTCCTCTATTTATTCGTGAATATCCCGCTGCCCCTGACCGCACATTTCTTGCGACGGCTGTGCTCACTGATGGTGGAGCTGGCCTGGGGGGGTAAACAGCCGCGGGTGTCCTGGGAGACCCTCACTCTCCCACAAAGACAGGGAGGCCTGGCTGCACCAGACTTCTCACTATATGCCTACTGTGCCCAGGCGCAGTTCCTGCACTACTGGGCGCACCCTACACCGTTTCAACCGCATGTGGCGATCGAGACTGATAGGGCGGCTCCGCTGCCGCTGACTGTTGCACTCTACACGCCACACGCCCGGAGGTGCACGGACATCGACCCGGTGCACGCACTCAGGTGGGCCTGGAATGGGCTGAGACGTAGGGCCGGATTAGATCTTCTTTATACCCGCTCTGTGCCGCTGCGCGGTAACCCGATGTGGCCGCCGCTGCGGACTACGCGGACCGGGGAGCGGGCCGCGGAGCTGGGCCTCAACACTGGGGGCGATCTGTTTCCAGGTGACACCTTCCTTACGCCGGAGCAGATGTGTGGATCGGAGGCCCCGACGCTACTAGACACGCTTCTTTATTACCAGCTCCGCCACTCAAGCAGGAGGCTGTTCCCCACGTTCCCGGCGCCCCCGCCGGATCTGCTTGCTTTGGAAAATGTGTTATCTGTGGAATCTGGCCGCAAGCTGATCTCCCGATTGTATGTGCGAATGCAGACTAACCACCCCGTGATGCTTCCGGCGGCGCGGGGCCTGTGGGCGGCGGAATTGGGCGCGGATATTTCTGAAATACACTGGGACTTGTGCTGTAAGCTACTTGAGATTCTGTCCCCCAACTACAGGCTACGCCTGATCCACTTCAAATACATACACATGACTTATCGCACACCGAGCCGGCTGCACCGCATGGGTTTAAGGGACACCGATGAATGCTGGCGCTGTCATGCCCCGGGGGCCACCTTTGTACACATGGCGTGGGGCTGTCCTGCAGTGGCGCTGTTCTGGACAAGGGTAGTGGAGATAACATGTGCTATCACAGACCTACTGATCCCATGCACACCCCAGGTTGCACTGCTGGGGATTTTACACATGGTTGAGCCCAAACACCGTAAGCTGCCAGCGATGCTATTATTACTGGCCAAACGACAAGTTGCTATGCATTGGGGAGTTGCTACGTCACCTAGCATTAAGGTATGGGTTAAAAGCGTTGTCTATTGTCAGACCCAGCTGGCCCTGTACTGGGAGCTTATGCCGATGAGATCCAGGCCTAGGGATATATGGGGACCCTTCATACACTGGCTGGAACACACTCCGCTGCAAACGCTGTAGTTAGATGCTATCCCCTAGTGCGGGAGGGTGAGGTCAGTGCTTGCTGCTGCCAGTATGGCGGATTGGCGACTGTCGGGGTGGTGGGACACGGTTGGGAGGAAGTGACTGATGGTCGGTTGGGTACAGCGGAGAATGATATGTAACACTGAGTTGATGTCCATGACATTCCGTAATTGGTGCCTTGTTGGTTGGGAGACGTGTCGTCATTGCTTGAAATATGTACGCCGCAGTGTGAAGCATTGTTGTAAGTTTGTTACTGAAAATGCCAATAAAAAGAATTTATAAAAAAAAACTTAGCTCTCTCAAGCTCCAGGAGTTGGCACTTCCTGTCATAAGAATTATCCCTCTTACTAGAAGCAGAGATTCCTACAGAATGTCTAGAATGATCTGACTCAGCAAACTCTGCACTCTCCCTGGAGGAATAAAGGGATTGTCCTCTTGACCCTCTTCTTCTTCCTCCTCTGGGGGATCTGAGATGTTCAGGGGTAGATAATTTTGATCCTCCTGTCCAGGGTCGGACTCTAGATCATATCCTCCTCTCCTGTACCACCCACTCACTCTATCCTGCTCGTCTGACCCAGGAGTCTTCCTAATGTCATCTAGCAGTAATGCAGCTATGAGGCATTGAATGTTGGCATTTCTCCCTGTCTTTAGCTTCCTAGATACACACATTGCTTTCAATTCAGTGAATGCAAAGCTATCATATTTAGTAGGCAGGATGCCACCAGTGGCATTCTCAGTAGAAGACATACTAAGTTAGGTGTGGTGTAGGCACCTACCTAACCTAGTGGGAACTAAACGCTCTTAGGTTGGAGAAAGGGTGTGCTAGACCCTTGACTTACCCAGCCCCAAGTTCAGTAGAACATACTATCTTAAGCTAGTATTATATGTTCCAAGATACTAGTGGTTTTTAAGTTAATCAATACAAAAGATTTTCAGGCAACACAATGCAGGCTTGAATCCCACTGCTGCCACCAATGTGAGAAGTTGGCCTGGTATATGCTGTCCACTAATTAAAGTGGGGACCTTGTACCAGTCCAAACAACCCTTATGGTGAGTAGGTCAAAGATAACCTTTTTTTTTTTTGACATGTTTTTATTAGGGTTTTGCATACATTACATCATATGAAACATTCACAGTTATGAGCCTGAATCGCTGTATTGTAACATTCTGGGCCATTGGGAAAGACATAGTGTGTGGAAGCTGTAGTCCATTAGCCATCGGGTCTTCCCTGATGGTTCGAGAGACCTGCCCTCCCCTGTGCCGGTTCCATCTGGTCTCCCTGTCTAACGCCCTGGTCGTGTCTATATCTTCCGTCTCGATCAGGGGCGACTTTATCTTCCCATCACGGTCTACATAGCGTCCCCTCTTGTCTCAAATTCCCTAGCATGTCGTGTAACTAGAACAACAGTATGTAAACCGCCAACTGGGATTATCTACGCCTGTGAGGTGGTTTGGAAAGGGCCCTGGGGTAGGGGGGGGGGCCCCCGAAACTGGGTATGTTATGGGAGGAAGGGAAGAAGTGTGTGAAGTGTGGAATGGGGGGAGGGGGGGCGTGAGGCCGGCGGACGAGGTGCTCCTATGACACAGTATGTACGGGTTGGTGGTAGGTGTATGCGGTGTGCTTTAAGGCTCCCCAGGGGGGAGGGAGGGGGTGGGTGGTCGGGTTGCCATTTAACGCCCAGCCGGAGGACCGGGTCTGCACGCGCCTTCGCTGCTGGGTATGTTGTCTTTCCTATGGGTTGTTTGTGTCCTCCGTTGATCCGGGGCGGTCGGGGGGGTCGCCGGGGCGCGGGGGGAGGGCTGTGACATGTCTGGGGTGTCCCCTGTTATGTCTGCTTGCTTAAACAGGATGAGGAGTTGTGCCCACTCCATGGATATCGGGTGTTTGCGGGCGCCCTTCGCCTCCTCTTCTCGTAGCAATTCCTCCTCCGCTGCTCCCCACTTGAGTACCGCGCCCACCCACGCCGGGCCAGACGGCCCCTCTGGGGCCCTCCAATGCATTGCGATGTTTCTCTTCGCGAGGAGATGGGCCAAGGAGGTGAATTTCCGCTGTACCTTCGCGGATTTCCTCTTTGGGGCGATCCCCAGTGCACATTCCTCCCATGTGGGGGTGGACTGGAGTTCGGTCGCGGCTCGAACGGCTCGGTGTACTCCGCCCCAGAAACGTTGTACGGTTGGGCAGACCCAAAACATATGTTTGAAGTCGGCGTCTACCTGGTGGCAGCGGGGACATTCGAATTGTGTATCGGGGTAAAATCGGTGGAGTTTGGCTGGGGTAAGGTACGCCCGATGTAGGATATTAAATTGAACATTTTTAAAGCGCGCGTTCCTGGACACTTTTTTCGGTGACTCCAGGGCTTTGCGCCACTCCGCATCATGGAATGCCCTGCCTGCGTCGTCTTCCCACGTCTCCCGTAGTTTGTCCAGGGTGGTGTCTGTGAGCTCCCGGATCGCTTTATAAAGCCAGGTAATGAGATGGCTGCCTGCTCCCATACGCAGCACCGCGTGTAGCACCGGATGTGTCGGGGGTTCCCCATTGCGCGCGCGCCAGAAACGGTCGCCACTTATCAGCAGCTGTCTGTGTGTCAGAAATTGCCCCTGGGGGAGATCGTGCCACTCCATCAATTGCTCAAATGTCCTCAGTTGCCCTTCCTGAAACAACGCCTCCATTTCCGTGATCCCATGATCTGTCCACACTTGGAGGGCCCTCGCGGTGAAGCATCCGTTCTGTCGGGGGAAGCCCACCAGGGGGAGCAGAGGGGAGTATAGTGGCTTGCCCGTTGACATGCGATGGACCCTCATCATGCATCTGCGGGCGATGGTGACCTGGAGTGGATGCGTGCGTGTCGGTTTGGAGCCCGGCATGAGCAGTCGGCGGATCTCAGGCATAGGTAGTTGGCCTCTCTCCGTGATCGTCTCCCCCACTTGTCTCTCCGCCGTCCAGTGGGACAGCCACTGGAGCTGTGCCGCGAGGAAGTATGATTCAAAGGAGGGCGCCCCCAGGCCCCCGGCCGTCGTGGGGAGGTACAGTGTGCGCAGCACTACTCGGTGTCGGCCGCCCCCCCATATCAGAGCCGTCAACAGCGAGTCCAGTTCCCGAAAGAAGGACCGCGGCGGGACAATAGGGAGGTTTGTAAAGAAGTAGAGCAGTCTCGGGACCATAATCATTTTTGCCAGAGCGACACGTCCTATGGGAGCTAGTGGCAATGTCTTCCAAAACCCTACCGCCGATCGTAGGCTCGTCAGTGTTCTTCGGTGGTTCCCCTCGAAGAGGTCACCGGGGGAATGATAGAGGCGCACCCCCAGGTATCTGGGGGCCGTTCCATCCCATCTCAGCGTCTGATCGCCTAGGGCTATCTCTAGGGGTTCCGTCTGGACGTCCAGAGGAAAGATGGACGATTTCTCCCAGTTGACCCGGAGTCCCGATAGCCCTTCGTACTCCCGGAGTGTCGTCCAGATGGGTGTGAGATCGGCTGTGATGTCGCGGACATATATCAGGAGATCATCCGCATATAGTGACACACAGTGGGTGACGTCCGCTATGGGTATCCCCCATGCCTCCCCCTCCCGTCGCAGTCGTATGGCCAGGGGCTCCATCACCAGGGCGAAGAGGAGAGGAGAGAGGGGGCACCCCTGCCTGGTCCCGCGGGTCACTGGGAACGGCGCCGATATAAGTTTGCCAAGTCTCACCCTGGAGGTGAGGCCTCCGTACAGGAGTCGAGTATAGGCTAGCAACGTGGGACCAACACCGATCTGCTGCAAGACCTCGAATAGATACCACCACTGCAGGGTATCAAACGCCTTTTCCAGGTCCAGGACCAGGCATGCCGCTCTGGGAAATCGTCCTTTCGCCTGATTCTGAACGTGGAAAAAACGGCGCAAGTTATGTGAGGTGTTACTCCGGGGAACGAAGCCGCACTGGTCCGTGTGCACCAGTGTGGGAAGGACTTGGCTGTAACGGTCCGCTAAGATTTTACCTAGGATCTTACAGTCCGTGTTCAGAAGCGTTATTGGCCGGTAGGACGTCGGGAGTACGGGATCTCTGTATGGCTTTAAGAAGGTCACCAGGATCGACGCCCGCATCGAGGCTGGGAGCATTCTGTGGGTCACTGCCTCTTCGTATATGGAGACCAGCCGTGGCGCCAATAGTGCCGCGAATGTGTGGTAGTACTCGATCGGGAGTCCGTCCATGCCCGGTGCCTTCCCGCGCGCCAGGGCTTTGATTGCTTGCTTCACTTCGACCGGTTTAAGTTTCCCGTCCAGGTCCTTCCCGAGCGCGGGGGGAATCTTGGGCAGGGACGCCCCACCTAGGAAACCGGCAAGGTCTCCCGAGGGTCCGGCCCGCGGGGCTCGGTACAGGGCCGCATAGTATGTGTGGAAGATGTGGAGGATATCTGTCTGCGAATATTTAAGTTGCCCATCTGGGGCTTGGAGTTCTGTAATCGGGCGCGGCGCCGTATCCTGCCGAGCCAACCAAGCCAGGAGGGCCCCCGTCCTATTCCCCTCCTTGTGTGTTCGCGTTGCGTACGCCCGAAAATTATATTTGCGCAGATCTCTCAGCGCTATTGAGTGGGAGGATTTGGCCTCTGACAGTTGCGCCTCTGTGGCATCACCGCGGTCCACCCTCTTCGAGTGAACGCGTAGATGCCGTGTTGTCGTTTCGTCGAAAATGGCCCTGCATGAAGTCCTCTAAGGTTCGGTGGAATACTGGGTCTGTGAGACATTCCCGGGGCATCCTCCACGTTGGAATCGGGGGGTGAGGGGGTCTCCATCGGAGGACCGCCGTGTGCACATCATGGTCCGAGATCACCCTGCCTAGGTAGTCCGACTCCCGTACCGAGGGTAGGAGCGACGTGGAGCATAGGAATCTATCCAGCCTGACCCGCAAATTGTGTGGGACCGAATGGAAGGAGTACAGTTTCGTGATGGGATGGCGAGTTCTCCAAATGTCTGCTAGTCCCCATTTGTCTACCCAGCTGCGGAGGGCTGTGGCTTGCTTGTATGCGGAGGAGCGGGCTTCGGGGGGTGTGAACGGTCTAGGTGTGGATCCAGAGTGCAATTATAATCCCCTCCCAGGAGCCACGGGGTCGAAGTGTGATGGGCCAACATGCGTGCGAGTTTGTCCCAATAGCTCTCCTGTTCTGTGTTGGGGGCGTAGAGACTCCCTATCAGTAGTTGCTGGCCCTCTAACAGTCCCGTCAGTATCGCGTAGCGGCCCTCTCTGTCCACCAGTCTGCTCTGCTCCTTAAATGGCACCCCCGGCCTGATCCATACTAGCGCGCCCCTAGCAAATGCGGAGTAGGTCGTGGCACATATAATGCCTCGCCATTTTCTCTGTAGTCTGTCTGCCTCTCCTGCCGTCAGATGCGTTTCTTGTAAGAGTGCTACCTGGGCCTTCTGTCTCTTGATATATGCATAGACTGAATAGCGCTTGCGGGCAGTGTGCATTCCCCTAACGTTAAGTGTCAGGAATTTTATGTCCGTGTTAGGAGAGCTGTGAGGAATGTTGTGGGATGTCATAGTGATATGTCCTTGATGCGCCGTGGATTCCTCTGTTGCCGTACCCGCCCCCCCCTCCCGCCACCTACCGTCTGTCCGTGTACTGTATCGTCTATGGAGATCGCCATGCCTGCACTGGGAATGACCGGGAAGGAATACAAAGGATAGGGAGGTGAACTGCAACAACTGTGGGAAACAGTCCCAATACTGGGGGCGCATCGCGCAGGGCGATGTGCCCAAACTGGTAGCTTTGGCGTGACTTTAGTTCGTAACCACGGGGGTGGTGGATCCGATGGCCGCCGACTCCCGCTCTGGTGGCGGCCCGTACATCGTTGATGACTATAAATGTCCTGCCCGAGGTCGGGCTTAGTGCTTAGTCTGTTCTTTGTGGTTTGCGCGGCCGTGCGTGCTCAATGTGATGCTGACTCTATCCGTGGGTTACTTGTCAGATGAGCGTGTCCGCGGTCTGGGGGGTCACCACAGGGGGTGTCACCGAGCCCTCTCGTGATCCTGGTGTTGCGCTCTTTTCGTCGTCCGAGCTAAAGATGTGAGGGCCACGTTCCGAGTCCGATCCTCTGTCGCGGGGACTCAGTGTGGCTACCGCCTGGAGAGCCCTCCGACGCTCCGCAATAATCTGTGCTAGGTCCGGGGAGCTGGCGGTGGTATTGCCTGTGCGCCTGCTAGGCGTGGAGGAGACCCTCCGGGTCCGGCGGCCTGAGCGCCCGGGCGTAGTCTTCGGGCGAGAGCCGGGGTCGTGTCCGGGGTGCTGTGTGTGCTGTTCCGCCCATGTCGCCGCTTCCCCCGGGTCTTTGAAGAAGTGCGTCTCGCCTCCATAGATGACCTTGAGGCGGGCTGGGAAGAGAAGCGCATATTGTATGTTTTTCGAGCGCAGGGTCCGCTTCACTGCCAGGAAGGTGGCCCGTTGTAACTGGACCGCACGGGAGTAGTCCGGGAACAGCATTACTTGTTTGTCCTCTAGTTGTAGCCGTCCCCGTTGCCTGGCCGCTCGCAGGATGGCGTCGCGGTCCTGATAGTGGAGGAGTTTGAGCAGGAAAGGGCGAGGGGGCATGCCCGGCTGTGGTCTGCGGGCCGGCACTCTGTGGGCCCTCTCCACGGAGAAAAACGCGGTGAGAGCATCTGCTGGCGTGAATGTGGCGATCCAGTCTGAGATGTATTTGACCGGGTCGGGCCCTTCGATTCCCTCCGGCAGGTTCATGATTCGGATATTGCTCCGTCGGGAACGCCCTTCTAGGTCGTCTGTCTTGTTCTCCAGCGTCTTTATCCGCATCAGTAGGTCCTGGAGCGTGTTGTCCTGCTTTTGTATCTGCGGTTCCAGTATCTGGAGACGTTGCGTGCTTTGTGCCACTTTGTCCGCCAGTTTCCTGTGGTCGTCGCGGAGGAGGCCCAGGTCTGATGACAACTCGCCGAACCTCCCTTCCATTGTCACTCGAGAGTGTTCTATGGCTGCCAGGACCTGGTCTAGTTTTCTGGCCGTGGGGTCCTCCTTGATCGGCTCGGGGCAACGGGGAGGCTACGCCGACATCGGCTCGGTCGTCCTGGACTGGTGAGAGGCCGATGGCGCCCCCGCCGACTTCTGGCGACCCATCGTGGGGGGGTGGGGTCCTCACCGTGGCTATGGGCACTTCTGTGCGCTGGTGGACACACGAGCCGGTCTGGCAAGCGCGTTCTTCCCGCTGGTGCGACTCTTCGGGGATCGTTCACTGGCGGCCACACACCAACTGGTCCGGCAGGTGCGCTCCACCCGTCGGTGTGACTCTTCGGGGATCGGCCCTCACCCGGCTTCGTCCCGCCGACTTGGCAGCGAGCGTGCTGTCTGCGCCCCTTCCGGTCTGCGGCAGCGGTCGTCGGCCCGTTCTGGCTCGCGCGTGGATGTGTGCGTTTCAACTTCGTGGGGCCTCAATCCCAGTGAACCCTTCTCCTGAGGGCTCAGAGAGTCTCCCCGGTCGCCTTTTCGTCTGTTAGCAGGACCCACTCGGATCGTCTAGTTTCGTAGTGCCCACGCCGCTGGTCTCGCACACCTCTTCTGCCCTCCGGTCCGACTGTCTCCCCGACTCCAGGGGGGTGCGTACGACTATGCCAGGCGAGAGATGGCGTATGGCCGGGGCTCACTCCTTACCATCTGCAGCGACCCCGTCTGGGGCTCCACACCTCTTCTGCCGCCCAGACGCCCACCGCGGCTGCGGCCAGGGTCTCTCGGCCCGGGCTCCCAAGGACTGCGGGCTGCACCCCACACCCCCGTCGGGTGTCGCGTCAATCCTCTCCCTGCGACAGTACGTGGGGGGGGGTGGGGGCCCAGGAGTCACCTCGCATCCCTCGCCCCAATCGGGGGCTCACCTGATGTACGGGTCGTGTCTCCTGGCTGTCCCCTCTGTGACGAGATTCCCGCCCGGTTTCTTCTACGTCTGTCTGCTGTCCGCGGTCACCGGGGGGGAGGGAGGGGGGCGCGCTCTTCTGTCCGATCACTTCCTGAGCCGCTGGAGCGCCCAGGCCGTCCCCCGGGGCCTCGTCTCTGTCGTGCTGCTCCCCGGCACTCTCACGGGCCGCTGCGACTGGGTTAAGCGCGCCGTCTGGGGCGCCGACACACCTCCGTCCCGTCGCTGCTCCGCTCCTTCATGGCCGCCATTTTGAGTGCGGCACGGCCGTGTCCGCGCCCGGAGTCCCCCGCGCTGCTCCCGCTAGTGTCTCGGGGATCTGGTTGCAGGTCGGAGGGGTCCCCGATGATTGCTGGGCCCAATGCTCTCCTTTGCAGGGGCGATGGACGCCCGGGGCAGGTAGGACTGTGGGGTTTACGGGCCGCCGAGCAGGAGCTTCAAGGAAAGGAGTCCGCCATCTTGGCTGGCTCGGCCACGCCCCAGGTCAAAGATAACCTTTATTGGAAGCTATCCTAGTGGTAGCTATGGAGAGCACCCTTCAGGCTAAGTCTTGAAGGAATGCTAAGCACCTTGTTTTACCCGAATGCAACCTTATAGTATTGGTTAAATGAAAGGGAAAACACACAGTAGTTATAAAAATATGTATTTATTATATATAACACTCTCTAGTATCCTCTACATGAGGATAGAACACAAATCAAATAATACAGTTGCAAAGAATCAAACGTAAGTAGCACAATACACAGTGGGCTCCAGGGGGAGACCAAACCATATACTAAGTAAGTGGTATAAGAACCACGACTCGGGACTAGACTTAGTCTAGGAGGTGTAGAATTGCTGGGACCCCAAGGAACCACACAAGGTGAGTGAGTAGGGACCCCACGGAGGACGGGTGCAGAGTGAGAACACGACCGCGTGCTCCGTAGAATTCAATGGGAAAGACGCGGTTGGAAAATTAGAGATTAAGGACCCTTCCCAGCGGATTACGAAGACCACCATTGGAACTTAAGAGTTTGAAGAGCCACCCCATCCGTGGATACCTTTGTACCAGAGTTACCTATCCCAGAGGAGCCGGGTGCATAGGTACGAAGTGGTGTCGCAAACCCTCGTCGTTTTCTATGGATGCCGACCAAGTAATGCAGCAGCTGGAAGTACGAAATGTGTCCGGTGGAATCCAAACATGGATTCTAGACGAGAAGAACCTGAAAGCAGAGGGGACGGAGTCTGGGTCACTTTGGATTGACCAGGGGCTTGGTAGACGAATGCCCACCGATGTCGGGTGCTTCAAGGTGTTGACGTTTATCTTGGCTCTTCAGCTGCGAGGACGCGGAGACATATAGGACAACCAGGAGCCGAAGGCGAGCTGTCCCATGAAGGATGTCTAGTGCTGAGGGATCAGTGTCTGGCGGGAGCACCAACAAGCCTTGGCAGCAGAAACAACGTGGATGGTCAAATTCGGTATCTATCTGGCCTAGCAAGGACCAAGAGACTCACCACAGCAAGGGGAGTCAGGGCCGGCCTGGAGCAACCAGGGGAGCCCAAATAAAGCAAAGTTGACCCTCAAGTGGATCTACAAGCCGAAGGCACAGGAGCCGTGAGGGGACCGCAGGCGGTTTCACAGGATACCAGCTAGCAGGGCACAGAGTGCGAGGATGCCAGACTCCTTCTTAGAAAAGATGCGCTGAAGTCAGGGCTGCAAATGGCCCAATGCACGGAATTGTTGCACGACAACAAGCATGTGCAGCTGCGAATGAACGCGGTGCACAGGGGTACGGGTATACGGTCCCCACGAGGGATATCTGCCTCAAACTCAGTGAGAGGGCAGCTCAACCGTGGAGACCTTCAGAAACCCACCCCCTGTGTTGCTGGAAACTTCAGAGTCCGCAGGAGCTCTGGAGCAGCAAACTGATCAGATGCTTTATGGTGCCTGCGTTTGCAGGGGAGTGACTCCTTCAGCCCAAGGGAGATTCTTCTGTTGCCTTGGAGGTCCATAGGGTCCAGCACGGAGCCTGTATGGATCACGGACAGTGGCGAGACTGGGGACGGCAAGGGAAGACAAAGTCGAGCCCAAGGGAGGTCCAGCAGAGTCCAACGTGTCCAGGCGGTAGAAGTGTAGTGGTATCTTCTTGCAGAATCTTGTCCACGTAAAACCTGATGTCCTGTAGCCAGTAACCCACTTTATACCCACGGGAAAGTGTTGGACAGATTCTATGGACCCTCCTAGGGGAGGGAAAGGACAGAGGGATGGCTACACCCATGTGTAGGAGAGTAGGGTCTGCTTTCTATGTTCACCCCCACTTTTTGCTTTTGCTTTACTGGTTTACGACTTAGATGTGGCTGTGGGCCTGCTAATCAGACCCACAGCCCTGCTGTTCTCTCTCTAAATTACTACTATGTACTTTAGGTGCATAACCCATTTGGATAGGATCACCTTATTGGCCCCTGTACAGTGTACCCTAGGTACCCAGGGCATAGGTGTACCCTAGGCCTACCAGGGGCTGCAGCATGTATTGTGCCACCCCTGGCCTTCCATTTTGACACAACTGGCTGATCACTCAGCTGGGGCAAGGTCGTGTAATCACCCCTTGCTTAGGTGTAGTATTCCTATACCTAACTTACATATAGACACATGTGTACCTATCAGTCACTCCTATGGCAGGCCTTGACAATCCTGGAGGCAGAGTGCTTGGTAACATGTGAGATGGTGCTCTAGCATGAGCTGAGCCTGTCTGCAGCTTTCGGAACCTTGTCCTTATAGCTGTTCTATGATATAGCCTACCATATACTCTTAAAGTGCCTTATAATCTTAGACGGTTATGGTAACTATGGTTGGGCTTTATCAAAACATGTCGTGTAAGGTGTCTAACACTCGGGAATAATACCCCCATGCCATTTCTGGACATGAGAATATTATTCCCCCCTTCTAGAGGGAAAGACATGTTAAAATCATACTTCAACTGTTAGCCTCTGACCAAAGCCTCAGCATCACAAAATGGATGCTGCTGCCACGACACAAGTCTGACCTCCTGCTGCTGGGAGTGATCCCAGCCAGGGAGGCCTGGACAATAGGTTTCCTGCTTGGGGAGGTGCTAGCACCTCCCCAGACAGCCTTTAGTGTATTGGGGCAGGGTGGGCTGAAAGGAATGAGACATGCCTGGGGCACACAAGGTGTTCCTTGCATAGTCCAGTTCAAACCGGCGCTGGGGCACTCCAGCCCCAGCTCTGGCGCGAAACTGGACAAAGGGAAGTGGGTGTAACCACCCCCTCCCAGGTCCCACCCATAAGGCGTGACCTAGCAGGTATCCCAGCCCCCCAGATTAGTATAAGAGTGGGAGTTGGGCCTCAAGACTTTAGATTATCCTGAACCTGCAAAACTGAACAGAAACTCTGGACCTTCGACATTCGACGAAAGAAGAAGACTGAAGAATCTCCCTTGTAGCCAAGGAGTGGCTACCCTGTGCAAACAGGCACCATCAAGTGACTACCCTTTGCTTTGTGAAACGTTCGACGAGGAACCGACTGCAGAGCCCGACCAGAGCCTTGATTTCCAGACTTCTCCGACCCTCATCCACATCTGCAGCAGAGCTGAGATCCGTGGAGGCGACGAGCGACGTGGGACCGGCTACCTGGGAAAAGTGGCTAGTAACTTACAGCGCAGCTTCTGAGGCACCCTCGAAGTTGTGCACCGGGGATTGAGAAGCCCCAACCCCAAGCACCATCTGCACCGAAGACCAGCCCCCCACACTCCACGAGTCCTGCGTGGGGCCCTTCAGCATTTTCCTGCTTGCCGCGTCTGTCCGGTTGCTTGCCCGCTGGCTAGTGGCCTTTGTGACGACGCTCCCTGAAATCTTCTGCGCTGGTTTGGCTCCTCCAGACTGGCTCCCGCTTCTCTGCAAAGAAGAAGCACCCCAGACCTTCCTGGTCTGCACCAGAAGCAAGTCCCTTGTTCTTCGTGGGTTCCGCTTGCCAAGGCTTGGTGAGTCCTAGTCCAACTTCGACGCCGCCGACAGCAAGATCGTTCGTGGGACAGCTCGCCTCCTGGTCCTGGTCGTCCTCGACGCTTCCTGGTCCTCCTGGCTGCAGCGACAAGCTTCACCTTCACCTGCAACTCTTCACGACATCGCCTGGTTCCTTCCTGGTCCCACGTGGTCACTGGCTAGTGACCTTGACTCTGTCCCCTCTGCTTGCAGGTTTCTTCTCTTCTTGATCCCAGCCTTGGGATCCACCGGACACTCTCTCCTGACTGCCTGTCAGCATCTTTCTTCAGGCATCCATAGGAGTCGACGACGAAAACGACGCATCTTCACCCCTATGCACCCGCAGCCTGTGGGCTAGGTAACTTGGGTACTCCGGTGCTCATCAGGATAGTGACTATCCTAGTGTCTAGTTTTCAAGTCTCAACTTCCTAGCTACTCCGGAAGTGTCCTAAATCTATCTATTTCTAAACTGTAACATTGCTATTGACTTTTACGCATTACGCGTGAGTGTTTCCACTCTGCACACGAATCCCGTGGGCCTCCCACTTCCTAACTAACGCTAGTGTAGTGTAGCCCCAGCGATTCCCTAGGCCTAGGCCTATTTTATTTCCGTGACAGTGGTTCTTATACCACTTATTTAGTATATGGTTTGCGTGGCCCCTAGGGCCTAACTGTATTACTTACCTGTGTGACTTACTGTATGCATTAATAAGACTGTGTTGTACTTACCTCTAAACTCATAAAGAGTGCTGAGGGTTTGCTTAGAATAAATACACTTTATTTTATATATATATCTGTTGTGGTGTCCTTTCATTTGGTATTCAAGGGATTATATATGGTATCACAGCTGGCTTCACATGCCATTCAGAGTTTAGCCTAAGACTGCTCTTGTCCATGCTACCACTAGGATAGCTGGTCTATAAGGTTGACTTTACAACCAATCACCATAAGGGTATTTGGACTGATATAAGGTGTACACTATAACTAGTGACATCATACATCAGGCCAACTTCTCACATTGGTGAGCAGCGGTTGGGATCTGAGCTTGCTGTTGTAATACCATTGTAATCTTGAGATACTAAATTGAAAGATCACACAGATATTGTCTAGGTACATATAACATAGATTATTATACTTAAGTCCTACTGGACTTTGCAGTTGTAGGTTGAAGGGAATAACACACCCTGACTACAACTACTAGAAAGGTTTAGTAGATACAACTAGTGTAGGTAGGTGCACACACCACACCCTCACTAGATCATGCCTCTGGGAGGAGATCAAGTAGATGCTCTCTCAGGAGGGGCAGGTCTGCAGAAGACCCCCTCTAGGTATGATACCTTAACATTCCAGGAGATGAGACAATTGTGTACCTCCAGAGGAATAAAACAGGGTGCAAACCCTACCCTCCTTCAGTTAAGACAACTCCTAGAGGAGTATGATGCTCAGAGGGCATCACAGGAAGGTGCCCTAGGCACAGAGGAGGGTCTACCCACCACAGAGGAGTCAGATGGGGCTTCAGATGGGGAGGTAGACAGCCAGAGCCAAGTAAGGAGACTTAGCCAGCCTAACTTAAGTTTACATGGGAGTTTGCATGGGGTCCCCCCATACAGACCCACAAGTAGACATTCACAGAGAAACAGGAAGGACAGATCCCCTTCAGGGGAATCCATCCACTCCCATGTCTCTAACATCTCTAATGCTTCCTCTCACAGGGGAATGACTTCACCTGAGAGAAAGGAGCATGCAGCCAGAATGAGGGAGGCTAATCTGAGGATTCAGAGGGAAGAACTTGCCCTTGCCAAAGAGAAGCTTGCTCTGGCTAGAGAACAAAAGTTAAGTGGGTTAGAACCCACTGGTGGCAGCAACATTCCTAGAGATAGAGACAGGCACTATGATAATAGAAACCTGAGCAAGATTGTCCCTCCCTACAAGTGTGGGGATGACATCCACAAATGGATAACTGCTTTGGAGAGAGCTTGCAGAGTACAGCAGGTACCCCAAAGTCAGTGGGCAGCTATCTTGTGGCTCTCCTTCTCTGAGAAAGGAAGAGACAAGCTCCTCACAGTTAGTGATGAGGATGCAGATAATTACACTGTCCTGAAGAGTGCTCTGATTGATGGGTTTGGCCTAACCACTGAACAATACAGGTTGTTGTTCAGGGATACCCAGAAGACACAGACTCAGGACTGGACTGACTTTGTAGATTGTGCCACTAAGGCTCTGGAAGGCTGGCTATTGGGAAGTAAGGTTAAGGACTATACAGGATTGTATAATTTGATCATGAGAGAACAAATACTTAACAACTGTCAAAACCAGCTATTGCATCAACACCTGATTGATTCTGATCTGACTTCTCCCCAAGAATTGGGAAAGAAGGCAGATAGATGGGTCAGGACTAGAGTTAAGCAGAAAAACCAGAACCAGGGCGGTGATCAGAAAAAGGCAGACCAGAAGGGTAATGATCAGAAACAAAAAGACCAGAAGTCTTCACCAGGCCCCCAAAAGGCTCAGGGGGAGGGTGGTTCCAAAAAGGATAAGAAGAAAGAAGGCCAAAAGAAACCATGGTGCAACTATTGTAAGTCTACCTCACATTGGTTTAGTGAGTGCACCAAAAAGGATAAGCCCCCAGCCACCATTGCCCCTAAGGCAACTGTACCCCCTAGTTCAGCTGTAAGTGGTGGTTCCCAGCAAAAGGGTGTAGTAGGGTTAACCCTGGGAACTGAGGAGGATTCTGGCCTAGTCAGAGTACCTACTCAGGCTGTCCTGATCTGTGATGGGGACTTAGCTTTGTCCTCTACTGTAGGCCCCAGTAACCTGGGCAAGTACAGACAGACACCTTTTATCAACCAAAGAATGGCTCAGGCCTACAGGGACACTGGGGCTAGTGTCACAATGGTGACACCTGCTTTTGTGGACCCTGGACAGATCATACTAGGTGAGAATTACCTAGTGACCAACGCTAGCAATGCCACTACCTCCCATAGTGTGGCTATTGTTAACTTCTCCTGGGGAGGGGTAACTGGCCTCAAGAAAGTTGTTGTTAGTTCAGACCTTCCTGTAGAGTGTTTACTGGGCAATGATCTTGAAACTTCAGTTTGGTCTGAAGTGGAGTATAGGACCCATGCAGAAATGCTGGGGATAGATGCACATGTCCTTGCTGTGACCAGGTCACAGGCCAAAAAGTGCAACACTGAACAAGTGCTGGATCCTGAAACTATGGACCAGTCACAATCCAAGAGAAAGAGCAGTAGGGTTAAGGCTGTGCCTTCCCCCCTGCCTCAGGTGGTGGATCAGTCCTCCCAGGAGGATGATTCTGAGAGCCCTGAAGGAACTGTCCTAGAAGAACTTGAACCTGATCAGGTTGAGTTTCTTGGGACAGGGGGACCTTCAAGGGCAGATCTGAGGCAGGCTCAATTAGACTGCCCCTCTCTTGAACCCCTCAGACAGCTGGCTGCTGCTGAGGCTGCAGGGAATGCTCAAGGTACCCATAGAGTGTATTGGGATGAAGGGCTACTGTACTCAGAGGCTAGAGACCCCAAGCCTGGTGCATCCAGGAGGTTGGTCATACCACTGAAGTTCAGAGGCTTCCTTCTAACCTTGGCCCATGATATTCCCCTTGCAGGACATTTAGGCCAGAACAAGACTTGGGACAGGCTTGTCCCTCACTTTCACTGGCCCCATATGTCAGAAGATACTAAGGAGTTTTGTCGCTCCTGTGTCACCTGCCAAGCCAGTGGCAAATCAGGTGGCACCACAAAGGCCCCCCTCATACCACTACCTGTGGTGGGGGTCCCCTTTGAAAGAGTGGGCATAGATATTGTAGGACCAATGGACCCACAAACAGCATCTGGGCACAGATTCATACTGGTGATAGTGGACCATGCCACCAGGTACCCAGAAGCAATTCCCCTGAGGACCACAACAGCTCCTGTTGTGGCAAGGGCCCTGCTTGGAGTATTCTCCAGAGTGGGCTTTCCAAAGGAGGTCATTTCTGACAGAGGTGCCAACTTTATGTCAGGATACTTGACTGCAATGTGGAAGGAGTGTGGTGTTAACTATAAGTTCACCACACCCTATCACCCACAGTGCAATGGGCTTGTTGAGAGATTCAACAAGACCCTAAAGGGAATGATAAAAGGATTACCAGACAAGCTTAGGCGAAGATGGGACATCCTTTTACCCTGCCTTCTGTTTGCTTACAGAGAGGTCCCACAAAAGGGGGTTGGCTACAGCCCTTTTGAGCTTTTGTTTGGGCATCCTGTAAGAGGACCCCTGTGTTTGGTGAAGGAAGGATGGGAGAGACCTCTCAGACAACCCAAACTAGACATAGTGGATTATGTACTTGGTCTCCGCTCCAGGATGGCAGAGTATATGAAGAAGGCTTCTAAAAACCTTGAGGCAAGCCAAGAACTCCAAAAAGCTTGGCATGACCAAAAGGCTGTACTGACTGTTTACCAGCCAGGGCAGAAAGTGTGGGTGTTGGAGCCAGTGGCCCCAGCAGCACTCCAAGACAAATGGTCTGGACCCCACACTATTGTTGAGAAAAAGGGAGAAGTCACCTACTTGGTGGACCTTGGGACTCCCAGAAGCCCCCACAGGGTGCTTCATGTCAACAGATTGAAGGCATATGTTGACAGGGCAGACATGGGGCTACTCATGGCTACAGATGAGGGGCAGGAGGAAGAGAGTGACCCTCTCCCAGACCTGTTGACTCAGAACCCTGATGATGGCTCAGTTGATGGTGTGGTCTTTTCTGACAGCCTCACTGTCCATCAGCAACAGGACTGCAGACAAGTTCTGCAGGCCTACAGACATATGTTCTCTCTGACCCCAAGTCAGACAAACTGGTGCACCCATGAGGTGGACACTGGTGACAGTCTGCCTGTGAAGAGTAAAATCTACAGGCAACCTGACCATGTCAGGGACTGCATAAAAGTTGAGGTACAAAAGATGTTGGAGCTGGGAGTCATTGAACCTTCAGAGAGCCCTTGGGCTAGTCCTGTAGTCCTTGTGCCAAAGCCTCACACCCAAGATGGTAAGAGAGAGATGAGGTTTTGCGTGGATTACAGAGGTCTCAATGCTGTCACTAGGACAGATGCCCACCCAATACCTAGGGCAGATGAGCTCATTGACAGACTGGCAGCTGCTAAGTTTTTGAGCACATTTGACCTAACAGCAGGCTACTGGCAAATCAGACTAGCTGAGAGTGCAAAGGCCAAAACTGCTTTCTCGACCCCAGGAGGACATTATCAATTTGTGGTAATGCCCTTTGGTTTGAAGAATGCACCTGCCACTTTCCAAAGGCTGGTGAATCAAGTCCTTACTGGGTTGGATGATTATTGTGCAGCTTATCTTGATGATATTGCTGTCTTTAGCTCCACCTGGGAGGATCACCTGGTCCACCTGAAGAATGTTTTAGAGGCCCTGCAAAAGGCAGGCCTCACTATCAAGGCCACTAAGTGCCAGATAGGGCAGAGCAAGGTTGTATACCTGGGCCACCTAGTTGGTGGGGGTCAGGTTCAACCACTGGAGAGCAAGATCCAGACCATAAAGGACTGGGCTCCTCCAACTACCCAGACTCAGGTCAGAGCTTTCTTGGGCCTGTCTGGGTACTACAGAAAGTTTGTTAAGAACTATGGGTCCATAGTGACACCACTTAATGACTTGACCTCCAAGAAGATGCCAAAGAAAGTTCAGTGGACAGCAAGCTGTCAAAAAGCATTTGATGACCTGAAGCAGGCCATGTGCAGTGCACCTATTCTGAAAAGTCCAGACTACTCCAAAGAGTTCATTGTCCAGACAGATGCTTCTGAGTTAGGTGTGGGAGCTGTTCTTTCACAACTGAATGTAGATGGTCAAGACCAGCCCATTGCTTTTATAAGTAGAAGGCTGACCCCTAGAGAGAAACGTTGGTCAGCTATTGAGAGGGAGGCCTTTGCTGTGGTTTGGGCCCTGAAGAAGCTGAGGCCATACTTGTTTGGCACTCACTTCAAGATTCAGACAGACCATAAGCCCCTCTTGTGGCTAAATCAGATGAAGGGTGAAAATCCCAAACTTCTTAGGTGGTCCATTTCCCTACAGGGGATGGACTTCACAGTGGAACATAGACCTGGGACTGACCATGCCAATGCAGATGGACTCTCCAGATATTTCCACTTAGAACATGAAGACTCAACTGGTCAAGGTTAGTTTAATGTCCCTAAGTTTGGGGGGGGTTGTGTAGGAGAGTAGGGTCTGCTTTCTATGTTCACCCCCACTTTTTGCTTTTGCTTTACTGGTTTACGACTTAGATGTGGCTGTGGGCCTGCTAATCAGACCCACAGCCCTGCTGTTCTCTCTCTAAATTACTACTATGTACTTTAGGTGCATAACCCATTTGGATAGGATCACCTTATTGGCCCCTGTACAGTGTACCCTAGGTACCCAGGGCATAGGTGTACCCTAGGCCTACCAGGGGCTGCAGCATGTATTGTGCCACCCCTGGCCTGGCCTTCCATTTTGACACAACTGGCTGATCACTCAGCTGGGGCAAGGTCGTGTAATCACCCCTTGCTTAGGTGTAGTATTCCTATACCTAACTTACATATAGACACATGTGTACCTATCAGTCACTCCTATGGCAGGCCTTGACAATCCTGGAGGCAGAGTGCTTGGTAACATGTGAGATGGTGCTCTAGCATGAGCTGAGCCTGTCTGCAGCTTTCGGAACCTTGTCCTTATAGCTGTTCTATGATATAGCCTACCATATACTCTTAAAGTGCCTTATAATCTTAGACGGTTATGGTAACTATGGTTGGGCTTTATCAAAACATGTCGTGTAAGGTGTCTAACACTCGGGAATAATACCCCCATGCCATTTCTGGACATGAGAATATTATTCCCCCCTTCTAGAGGGAAAGACATGTTAAAATCATACTTCAACTGTTAGCCTCTGACCAAAGCCTCAGCATCACAAAATGGATGCTGCTGCCACGACACAAGTCTGACCTCCTGCTGCTGGGAGTGATCCCAGCCAGGGAGGCCTGGACAATAGGTTTCCTGCTTGGGGAGGTGCTAGCACCTCCCCAGACAGCCTTTAGTGTATTGGGGCAGGGTGGGCTGAAAGGAATGAGACATGCCTGGGGCACACAAGGTGTTCCTTGCATAGTCCAGTTCAAACCGGCGCTGGGGCACTCCAGCCCCAGCTCTGGCGCGAAACTGGACAAAGGGAAGTGGGTGTAACCACCCCCTCCCAGGTCCCACCCATAAGGCGTGACCTAGCAGGTATCCCAGCCCCCCAGATTAGTATAAGAGTGGGAGTTGGGCCTCAAGACTTTAGATTATCCTGAACCTGCAAAACTGAACAGAAACTCTGGACCTTCAACATTCGACGAAAGAAGAAGACTGAAGAATCTCCCTTGTAGCCAAGGAGTGGCTACCCTGTGCAAACAGGCACCATCAAGTGACTACCCTTTGCTTTGTGAAACGTTCGACGAGGAACCGACTGCAGAGCCCGACCAGAGCCTTGATTTCCAGACTTCTCCGACCCTCATCCACATCTGCAGCAGAGCTGAGATCCGTGGAGGCGACGAGCGACGTGGGACCGGCTACCTGGGAAAAGTGGCTAGTAACTTACAGCGCAGCTTCTGAGGCACCCTCGAAGTTGTGCACCGGGGATTGAGAAGCCCCAACCCCAAGCACCATCTGCACCGAAGACCAGCCCCCCACACTCCACGAGTCCTGCGTGGGGCCCTTCAGCATTTTCCTGCTTGCCGCGTCTGTCCGGTTGCTTGCCCGCTGGCTAGTGGCCTTTGTGACGACGCTCCCTGAAATCTTCTGCGCTGGTTTGGCTCCTCCAGACTGGCTCCCGCTTCTCTGCAAAGAAGAAGCACCCCAGACCTTCCTGGTCTGCACCAGAAGCAAGTCCCTTGTTCTTCGTGGGTTCCGCTTGCCAAGGCTTGGTGAGTCCTAGTCCAACTTCGACGCCGCCGACAGCAAGATCCTTTGTGGGACAGCTCGCCTCCTGGTCCTGGTCGTCCTCGACGCTTCCTGGTCCTCCTGGCTGCAGCGACAAGCTTCACCTTCACCTGCAACTCTTCACGACATCGCCTGGTTCCTTCCTGGTCCCACGTGGTCACTGGCTAGTGACCTTGACTCTGTCCCCTCTGCTTGCAGGTTTCTTCTCTTCTTGATCCCAGCCTTGGGATCCACCGGACACTCTCTCCTGACTGCCTGTCAGCATCTTTCTTCAGGCATCCATAGGAGTCGACGACGAAAACGACGCATCTTCACCCCTATGCACCCGCAGCCTGTGGGCTAGGTAACTTGGGTACTCCGGTGCTCATCAGGATAGTGACTATCCTAGTGTCTAGTTTTCAAGTCTCAACTTCCTAGCTACTCCGGAAGTGTCCTAAATCTATCTATTTCTAAACTGTAACATTGCTATTGACTTTTACGCATTACGCGTGAGTGTTTCCACTCTGCACACGAATCCCGTGGGCCTCCCACTTCCTAACTAACGCTAGTGTAGTGTAGCCCCAGCGATTCCCTAGGCCTAGGCCTATTCTATTTCCGTGACAGTGGTTCTTATACCACTTATTTAGTATATGGTTTGCGTGGCCCCTAGGGCCTAACTGTATTACTTACCTGTGTGACTTACTGTATGCATTAATAAGACTGTGTTGTACTTACCTCTAAACTCATAAAGAGTGCTGAGGGTTTGCTTAGAATAAATACACTTTATTTTATATATATATCTGTTGTGGTGTCCTTTCATTTGGTATTCAAGGGATTATATATGGTATCACAGCTGGCTTCACATGCCATTCAGAGTTTAGCCTAAGACTGCTCTTGTCCATGCTACCACTAGGATAGCTGGTCTATAAGGTTGACTTTACAACCAATCACCATAAGGGTATTTGGACTGATATAAGGTGTACACTATAACTAGTGACATCATACATCAGGCCAACTTCTCACACCATGTCCTTCGTCAAATTTCACGCCCGAGCAGGAGAATATGGCTCCCAGAACTGGTTTGAGCTGGACTATGCACAGGGACACCAAATGTGCCCCTCGTGCAGACTTTCTGGAACGGAGACCGTGCACCAATCCAGCCCCAATACACTAAACCCTGTCTGGGAGGTAGACACACGTCCCTGTGACAGGATACCTATTGTCTGACCTTCTTCTGCACGAGCTTGGCTCAGCAGCAGGTGGGAAGACTCGTGTATGTGGCTGGCAGCATCCATTTTGTGCTGTAAGACTCGAGAAAGTTGGTATCGGTAGACCTAGGTACCCCCAGAACCTCGGTTCTGAGGGGAGGAATCATACCTCTCATGATATGATTCTCATGATTGGTATGATTCCAAGGTGTTTGACACCAAACACGTCGTATTTCATGTCAAACAGTACACAGTACAGCCCGTGTACTGTCAGACACGTGCACGGGCTGTACGTGTCTGACAGTTTCACGTACAGCCCGTGAAAATGGTCTCCGAAGACTGCAGAGGGACCCTTTCTCATGCTGGAGCACCCTCTCATGTAAAACCCAGCACCCTGCCTTTAGGATTGTTAAGGCCTGCTATAGGGGTGACTAATAAGGTTTTAAGTGTAGTGATATATATATATAGATATAGTGAACCTATATCTCCGGTAAGTAATGCAAGCACCAGCTTACACAGGCTGCAGTAGCAGGCCTGTGGCTCCATTTTGCATGGCCTCTCATGGGTGGCATAATACATGCTTCAGCCCATAGGAGACCTCTGGGCTCCTATGGGCTCTATGCCCTGGGTACATGGGTACCATATACTAGGGACTGATAAGGGTACCCCAATATCTAATCTGGAGTTGTACCAAAGTACATTCATATCAATTTAGAGGAGAAAGCTGACAGGCTGGGGTCCTGAATAGCAGGTCCCCAGCCAGACTAGTCAAAACAGTGGGAGCAAAAAGCAAAAAGTAGGGGTAACCGTAAGAAGCAGATCCTACTTTCCTACAGGGCGGAATGCACACTGTGAATTCTTATCTAGTATAGGGTGCAAGGGTAAGTTGTAGTCCCTTGCCAATATAAGTGTCGCTGTGTCAGGTATCACCTTGATTTGTGCAGAGAGCTCATCCCAGAAGGATCACAAAGAATTCAATATTGTTCTTGGATAGTTTGGAAATAATCCATCTTCCTTGTGAATCAGAAAAACTGGAAACCATTTCTATTCTTGATTTCCTAGCAATCAGTGGAAGAACCCCATTTTCTTACCAATCACGGCAAAGTATGTTACGCCTGAGAACTTGTTATGTCTGAGTGACGTGATCTGTGTGTAATCAACCTTGGTTTCTTATAGAAGGGTGATATCCCCTTTCTGTTTGTATAGGTAGTCAATGATTTTTCTTTTTTTGATCAGGTGGTTTATTTCTTTTACATTCAGGAAGATTATCTTAATGTTTTGTGGAGGGTATGTCATCAGATTTTTTTTGCATCCATTCAGACCCATGTCTGAGTTACCCGCAGTTAGCAATGTGTTAAAGGTTCTGTAAGTCAGTCCTGTTTGTGGAGCCTGGTTAGAAACTGAGTGTGGTGTGACATAGGAGTTGCATACATGATACATCGGCGTGACTACGGCATCATTTTGCCTAAAGGGGTGACCTTGATGTCCATGCATGAGCCACATTTGAATCCCGAGTGGTATGTGAGAATTTATGAGCCCCGTGCTTAAACTAGCGTAGGCAGACCATCTCATATGTGTGTTGATAAACAATATGAGTAGAATAAAATCAAAACAATAGTTGGAAATGGAAATAATCAATTATAGCTTCAAACCCCAAAAGTCTCTCTCCCTGTTATCCCCCGCCACTCCACCCCTCCCCACCAGTATCGAACAGGAATGGCGATACAAGGTAGAACCGCTCCTCCAGGGGAACAGAACAAGTCAATATGTATGTAATAGTATTTTTCTCATTGATGGGATCATTTATTAAGGTTGGATAGGTATTTTAAAACAACACAGTGTTATAGTGAAAGACTGAAACAAAATATAGTTGTACTTAGATCATACCATACTATTGGTTGTTAGACGCCCGAGGATTATTCTGAGCCAGAAAGCCTATTAGCCAACAAGATCACCAACTCTAAGCAAGGCGTGTGAGCTACATTGCAGTAGTATAGATCAAAACTCATGTATTAAAAACAACTCAACATTTTTGCAATGCAATCTGATTTTTCAGTCATAATTGGGAGTGTCATACCTTATTAGTAGTTGTCAACCTCACAATTAGTGTATGTGAATAGGAATTAACACAGAAACTGTAAATATGTCACCTCAAACCTTACAAGATAGTCATAACTTCTATGATTCTATTGTGAGTTAGAGCTGCTGGTGCGCAGCACCACATCTTGGAGCTTGTCTTTGTGACCGGTGCATTGATTTCAAATTGAGGGTTGATGTCTGTGCCTTGAGTCTGAGGCTTTAATTGACTAGGTGCCCATAGTCGCTTCTCCTTTTTCATCTAGGAACTTCTTGAGATCAGCGAGGTCCATGGAGAAGTGTGGAGTAACTTGTATTACAAGTCAATACTTTGCAGAGCCTGCGAAGGAGAACTGATAGTTCAGCACTTCCAGTCTTGGTCGAAGTGCCAAAAAGCCCTTCTTGATTCAACGTCGCTTTAGAATAATCTTTTGAAATTAAGATCTTTTTGTCTTTCCATTGTATATGGTTGTATTTCCTCATGAAAGAGAGAATAAGTTCAACATGTTGCTAGCGCAATGGCTTACAAACAATTGGGTGTAGGTATCAATTATTAGGAATCGTTGGGACTCTGTGATCCCTGTCAAACTCTAGGACTCTACCAAATATTATGTCCATCTCTTGTGTGGACCGTTTCTCTAGAAAGAGGATGCATGATCCTGCTAAATTCTCCTCTCCTTCAAGAATTCCAAAGATATGTAAATTTCCCCATTTATTTCTGTCTTCCAGCTCTGTGAGATCTTTGGAAATTGAACGAGTGGTATTGTTGAGAAGTGAAATGGTTTTTCTTGTTTTTGGTCTCTGTGTCCTCCAGGTTGCTAATTCTGCTTTCGGCCTCTGTGATTCTAGTGTTAGTTTCTCAAATGTCCTGATGTATAGCACAGATCTTGCTTTACATTATGTCAATTTATCTTTGGTGGATTTGGCTAGTTCATGGACATCTGCTAGTTTTTTTTAATCATCTCCATAGTGGCATTAATGTCATGTTTGTTCTTAACTAGTGAGTCTGGGTTCATGGGTCTGCTTTGATTCTTTTCAGGCTTGCTTTATTATCCTTTTTGGCCATCACTGTGGGGTTTGTATGATTCTGGTGAGTGGCGTAGTTTATACCCGGCTCTTGTGTGGGTTAGGATCGCTAGCCTATTGTGTTTTCACTTTGTTGGAAGTTTCTTAGGGACAGTTGCTTTATTTACTCCTCTACATTCAGTGATATATGTTGTGTTTGTGAAGTTGGACTGAGCTAGTCTAATCTACCTCCACTTGGACAAGTTTGCAGGTATTGTAATGATTTGCTTGTCAGCGATGGGTGTTGTAGCTCATATATAGGGTTGTACTTAGGTACGGTTAAACTTATATGAAGCAGCTACTTTGAGTGTTGCGTTGACAGTTTTGAGGAAAGAGCCTGAGGTGCTCTGCTTGTGTAGTGATACCAATGGAGCTCAAGAGTTCTTGGGTACTGCTAGTAGTGAAAGTATTACATTGGACACCGTTCCCATCACTCAGTGTAAGCGATGCTTCAATATTATGTTGACAGACTCTGCATTTTCTGTTTACCTCAAATCTGGATCTTTCAGTACACATAGTTGAGTGTGCGGATATGGGGAATTTCATAGTTGTCTATGATTTATTACTTTTCCTCAATATTTGAGTACTGTTTCAGTAGACCAGTTAACATATAGTGCAGCTTCGGAGGATCTTTCTTGCCATTTGTTCCTTCACACGTTTGCCCTCTGGATCGCAGTTGCATTTCAGACCACTATTTTAGTATTGGGCACTATGGCTTTGTGAGTTGAGGTGTGGGGCTTCAACAACATGTGTATCTTGGTTGCGTGTTCATTTAAGATGTATTCGCATATTAGTGCATCACTTGGATGATGGTGCTAACAGACCTAATCAATAACCTCCTGATTTGAGAACCGCCGAGACAGGTGCTATCAGAGCAATAGCATATATAAGAACGATAGCAGGTGATATCAGGCTGGAGCAATTATGAGCACAGAGGTGAGCTCAGCCCCAGGTGTACACGGACAGAGTCACAGCAGTTGAATTCTCCTTGGGGTTGCTTGGTGCCCGTACTGATGAGTCGTTTAAAACTGAACCAGACTCGGGCATTTAAACTGTGTTAGCGCACTGGCACATCCATTTGGGACTGGGAACTGACATTAACATCAGGAGTAACGCTTGCAGGAGTGTGTCCATATAGTAGTTGCAGCGATCATTAACATTTATGCTGAATGCTGAGAAGAATATGGCCATTGGTCTGATATAGGTCAAAGATTTGGAGATGGTGCATAATCATGTGGAGGGATCTTATGTGTGATCCTGTATTTTTATAGATAATGCTCAGGGTAGTGCCTAATGCTGGGCCGAAATAAAGAGGTTCAGCAGGTATGAATCTGGGATCTCAATATTTGCAGTTAGTTGCACATTGTTTAGGAAGGCGCAATTTTGGGGTCATGCGAGCACAGTGGCACTTGTCGATATATACTTATAAGTTGCAACTTATGTTTATAATTTGATCACCTGGGTGAGCACATGCAGGTTACATCAGCGTAATTACTTGTTTGTTTGAGGTGGGCGTCAGCAGGGTTTCTGAGTGGTCGGCAGCCGCAGTACTTGCCACGGACCGTGATTGTTGTCTCAAGTAGAGGAGTTACATGTCCTTAATGATGGCTCTTTAATCACAGTGGTGTTCTGTAATCCTTTCTGTTCCCCTCGTTCATGGGATCAGTGTGAAGAGTTATTTCACTTTAGATGTCTTCCTGGAATAGAGCTGCAGGCTCACGCCACCATCTTCCTTGCGCTCCAAAGAGTTCTCACCACTCCTTCATCTTCAATCTCTAAATGCAAGCCTATGGAGCAATACTCATTGATCACAACATTAAGAACTTTCACTTCAGGTGGCAGCACTGTTGCAAAATGGGCTCTGCCCATTTAGTTTGCTTGGATTTTTTGCTTTTTTTGATCACCTGGTTTTTGACTTTTTATTGTGCGGGAGTCTCACTACTTCGCCTGTGGTGATCACATGGTAAATGACTGGCGCATATTAACCACCAGTATCTGCATTTTAAGAAAAGGCCACTGCAACGCAGCTAGGGTAAGGAGCAATTAGCTCGTTACACGTGAATACGTGTGCGGACTGCAAGTGGGCAGTGCTTAATTTGAGCCAGTGGTTTCCGGTGCTCAGCACCGGCACTTATTTATTAACACCAGTGCTTTTCATGAGCACTAGTTAAGAACACATTCATTTATGGTAGGCATGGGGAGATTAAGTGATTTACTCAGAATCACAGGGTGTTGAGCCAACGCCAAGGCTCGAACCTGGTTCTCCAGCTGCAAAGTCGGCAGCTCTGGCGGTTACACTACATCTTCTCTCCACTTTATCACCATTCTGTTTTAGGGTGCTCTAACAGGAGAAATGGACTGGTGCAAGCTGCCTCTTGACGAGAGCCCCGGCACTTATGTTTTTTACAGATTAACCACTGCACATGGGAGACTACTGTCAGGCCCAGCCCAGTAAGATATAGACCTGGGATAGACGTCACAATATTAGTGGGCATGCATAGTAAAGTCAATATGGTTTACTGTTTTGGGTGCAGTGACAATTTATTATACATATGGAGGAGATCTGCCTTAGAGTGCAGTTCAGCTTCTCTTAGGCCTACAAAGTCCCATGAGGTAGGCAACTGGGGTGGAAAGTGTGCACCCAGGTCATATATGCAGGTCCCAAAATCATACATGTACACTTTATGGGTCATCCAGAATTGTCATATTTTCTGGCTCAGCTCAGGATCAGAGCCTAAGACCTTTGTCCCATGAGAGCACCTCTATAATGCCCTGTGGAGCTTATTTGCATATTGCTTTGATACTTGTGGGGGCCCCAAAATGGCAGAGGTGCTGGTGCAGATCGGAGCTTCCGAATCCCCTCTACTTCCACGGACGGAGCAGTCTCACAGTCACACACGCATACACACATCACACGCTGGTGGGGCCCATTTCACCAACATTCATCCTAACCACTCTATCCGTGCCCTGTAAAGGAGAAACACTTTCACAAAATACAACTATCCGATCTGCCTGTACTTTGAGGTCAATGGCATCTGCTTAGTTGTCAATCAATCTAGCAAAATACATTTCAAAGGATACACAATAAATTCAATAAAACATGACCAGAAATAATCACCCGACACAGAAATTCAAACAGAATTATTTGTTTATATAAAATTACAAGGAAAGCCAATAAAATGCAAATTCATTTCTCTCATATTTACCTATTCTGTCTAAATGTCAGATCCTAAGTCAGAACCGGTCCTCTGTAGACGAATTAGAGTTTCCTGCCGTCATGTAGAGTCATCGTCCTCTCCGTCAGCATGGGGACCTCGGATCATCAGCTCGGGGAAAAGTGGCGCTAGACCTCTCTAGTCTACTAATATTTATACTAAAAGTTGCATTCCAAATGTTACAAACAGGTTATGGAAAATGGATGAACAGCGGAAATAATGTCGTCTTGCTACACTAAGAAAAGTTCTCACGTATTGATCAGCTAAAGGAATGAATAGAAATAAAGATGTCCAAACTAATTTGTTACTTCTACGGATGTTTCCATTTGATAATTTGTATCTCATTTATAGGATCATTATGAGTTCACAAAAGTCAGTTTTCCGGTTTTGCAACATCTCATGTTCAGGGGCTTTTCTGGCATCCATCCCAGATTTGTCGTCATGGTCATGGCTTTTCGGTTCACCGCTCAGGCAAGGTCACAAGCAGCGCGAAGCCTTCTTGTAAAATTTTCCAGCAACTCAAATGCAGGCTGCGGGTGGTGGCCATTTTATGGCAGGCCACAATGGACAACTTAAGCAAAAATAAACACAAAACATAATTACTGCACGGAAATGATTATACAGTGTTATTCCCCTACTAATACCCTTATGTGTATGTATTTATCTAGCCATTTGCGACATAAAAAGCCATTAATGCATATTAATTATAAGCGCAAAACACAATAACATCACATAAGCAACATCCATTTCTGTCAGTTTGCTCACCCACTTAGTTCACTTATTATTTTAGCCATGCAATAGCATTCCCACGTGTATTTCCTCTGTTAGTAATGTTGGTTAAACAACATTTGACAAACTTTTAATAATTAATAATTAATAATTAATCAGTAGTACTTTTAGTTATAACATGCGAAAATGAAACAGGTATTCGGTTTTAAAGTAAAAACCCTGCTCCATCAATCCCCCCTTTGGTGATATCTAATCACCACAAAATCAAAAACCCCAAAAATCAATTTAATTTCCCCTTTTGGAAGAATTCAAAATATCTTCTTGTTCATGTTTTAAACCCTTGTTTCCATCTCATCTTCCTTTTTAGTTTCTATATACATACTTTCTCTTAGCTCTTCTAATTCTATTTCTTGTGGATCTCTTTCTGGTTTCTTTTGTCTCCTTTTAACATTTTCTTTTGTGATTTTCTTTTTATTTCTTCTATATCTACAACACATACATCCTAATCTAAGGATCAATAATGCAACAATTACACAGGTTAATGGAAATAATATCTTACCAAAAATGGTACTACCTATTTTAGCTATAAAGTTCTTAATAGCAATCATCTTATTAGCCATTCTAGTCCAGATACTTTCAGCTTCCAGTGGTACTAATTCTTCATGCAAATTAGTAATGTTTTTGATATAAACTTTTAGATCTTTACTTTCATCTGGAATGTAAGTGCGACAATGTTGAACTTTCAGCATTCCACAGACTCCACCCTCTTTTGCCAAAAGGATGTCAAGGGCAAGTCGATTTTGCATCGCCATAGCACGCAAAGCAACCATTTCTGTATTAACCAAAAGAAAGCCTCCAGCGGTGCTTGTTGACAAGCGATCCACCACTGTTGACAGTTTCCGAATGCCAAATGCATTTAAAGAAATTCCCACTGCTGGAATTAAAGCTCCAAAAATATCTCCTACAATTTCTGTCCATGTTTCTCTTCTATAGCGTGTTAATAAATTAGTTTGTTCAGCATCATCTACTGTATCCATGTGAAAAATCTTTGGAAAGACCAGGCCAACATAACATGTACCAAACCAATGGTCAGGCAAACGGTAATAAGCCTTGTTCCCACAAATATAATACACTCCCGGGAAAACTGGATCTTCTCCTCCTCTAAATCCCCATCCGGTTGCAATAAAGTATGTATCATGGCACTCACTAGTCCCTATGAAATAATAATCATACTGGGATCTCTTCCTGGTAATGCACAGTTTTCCTTTATGTGGGGCATCTATAGCCATAGTTGGACTGGCTCCATTTTTCAACTCCTTTTCTTTCTCAATATCCCACATTGTGTCACTCATTTTATGCCCTTCTGCTTTCTTGTGCATGTTCAGTCTTCTTCTCTCAACCATGTCTAGAAAATTCTTCTCTTCTCCTTTCAAGCTACAAGTTAAATTATTTCTAAAAACATATTCTAATGTTAATTCTTTGGTTTATAAAAAAATCTCACCTAAAGTGTTAGCTTCCTTTGCAGGATTCAGTGCTTTATTCATAGGCAGTTGCCCAAGAATATTATCTACATTGGACATATTATAATCTAATTTCCCTAACTGGTAAAATATACTAATCAGCACACTACAGGAAATTCCATACGTAGCCGGAAGATGATGATAAGTCACTCCTTCCGAAACAGAGGCAGGTAATTGCATGCAGACGTAGCAATGCCTTACTTCCATTGTCTTTACGTACTCATACAACAATTTAGAAAAAACATTGCTAGAAAAATCATTAATTGACCTATCCTTATGTATATGTATATTGCTAGTTCTAGTCGGTACTATTTTCTGTGAACTTTTCCCTATATTAGTTTTGTTCTCAGTATGACCTTCTAAAGTGTCTATAGTGACTCTAAATGAAATCAAGAGAGCAAGCACGCTCCAAAGCAGCATTAATAAACCTGTACAGCAGCAGCACATTTTGCACCATCTTTTCAGAAAGGTACATCTACTTTTATTCTCAGTGTTAGCCATTTTGTTAATTTGACCGTGTCTTTTGACTTAGCCTCTTCTACTCTTCTACTGAACTTTTAAGGGCAGCAAGTACCCAACAGATTATTACAATCTACTAATTTTTTAGTATTTCTTTTTCTTCTCTTCTCCAAGTGATTTTCCTAGGATTTACTCAATTTGGATTTTCATCACTTTTCACTGTCTCTTCATCATCATCAAACTGTATCAGGTCCTGAACATCCGTCTCTTCTCCAATGTCGGACAAGATAACTCTCAGGATTCCCACAGCTTCTTCTTCAGCAACCTCCTTCAGTAAAGCCTCCTCTGGACTTCCTTGGCAGTCCGCCTCTTCTCCTTGTTCAGGCAGTGCCACATACGTCCATTCCGGTGACTTGTACCTCTGGTTTGGTTTTCTTATTCTTTTAGTTCTCTCAGGTATCTTTGTTTCTTCTTCTTTGGTTGGATTTTGACTAGACACTTCGTTCACTTGTTCAGCTTTCGAAGAGTTAACTCGTGTCAGTCTGTACCTTAGTCTCTTTATCTTATTTGGCCAAAGATCTCCTTTAACATTTCTCTTTTGTTTTCCTTCTTTATTGTTTCTTTCTCCAAGCCAAGTTCTCTTTCTCAGAACTCGTCCTCCATGTATTTCGTTGTCACTTTCATCAGATTCTGTTTCAGTTACCTCTCGTTCATCAACAGCTTTCTTTTCTCTAACAACTTCTTTTTCTCCAACAGTCTCCTTTTCCACCAATTGAGATTTCCCTACTTCTGTCCCTCCTCGGGTCTCTGACACGCAATCTTCTTGCTGTCTACTTGTCCCTTCACCTAGCTTGTTGTTGATGTTCCCTACACCTCCTCGGGGTTTTTCCGCAATCTGTCCCTTACTGTCTTTGTCTGTCCCTTTTTCTTCAATATTTATCTCAGGTGGAACTTGTCCAATTTCCCCTTGTGATTCAGGTGTCTCTTCTGCTGGAATGTTCTTTTCTTTTCTTTCTTTCTTTTTGTGTTGGTCACTGTCAATTGGAACCTCAGGTAATTCTTCTGAGTCTGAACTTGCTTCTGCAGTTTGCACTGTTCTCTTCAGAACCACTTCTGGTGGGATGAAAATTTCCCTTGACTCAC
Organism: Triturus cristatus; assembly: GCF_964204655.1. NCBI lineage: Eukaryota > Metazoa > Chordata > Amphibia > Caudata > Salamandridae > Triturus > Triturus cristatus. Next base: position 138,424,586 of record NC_140588.1, read on the forward strand.
TTTCCCCACTTTCAGGATTCTTTTTCCTTCTTACTGTCTCACTATTTGCATCATCACTGGAATCTGATTCTTCAAAGTATTCTTTTCCAGTACCATCTCTTGGATTTGGAACTCTCAGTGTGTGACTTGCATGTATCCAATTTTTCACACCAGCACACTTCACAGCAGTCGTTGTGGTCAAGATGACTTGTCTTGGCCTTCCCCACCTTGGAACCAGGCAATTCCTTCTTCTGTGGACTTTTATCCTTACCCAGTCCCCTGGGCTCAGATCATGGGCTGGTTTCTTTTCAAGTGTGGTGGCGTCTTCTCCAACCTGGTGAAACACAGAATGAACTGCGTCAGCCAGGCCTTTACAGTAATCCAAAATCATGTCATCAGTTATTGTCATCAACTTGTTGACTGGTACATATGCATGCCTCATTGCACGTCCCATGATAATTTCATGTGGACTCAAACCTGTCGTTCTGTCTGGAGTAGACCTAATGGTCATCAGGACTAGAGGCAAGACATCAGGCCATTTCATTCCTGTGGCTAAGCACATTTTGCCAATTCTGTTTTTGATGGTACCATTCATTTGTTCAACCACCCCAGAAGCCTCTGGTCGGTAAGCACAATGTAACTTCTGCTGTACACTCAATGCTTCACAAATTAACTCATGATTTCATTATAAAAATGTCCTCCTCTGTCTGATTCAATGGTTACTGGGAACCCGTACCTTGGGATGAACTCTCTCAACAGTAATTTGGCCACTGTTATCCCATCATTTCTTCTTGTTGGATATGCCTCCACCCACCTGGAGAACAAACCAACCAGCACCAGGACATACCTCAATCTGTTGACTGGGGGCATTTCAATGAAGTCAATCTGCATTCTTGTGAAGGGTCCCCCCTCTCTGCCTATTGTTCCTAGGCTCACCACTGTTTTCTTTCCAGGATTGAATTGTTGACATATCAGACATCTCTGACAGAGACTTTCTGCTATCAGCCTGAACTTTGGACTGTACCAGGTTTGCTTAAAGGCTCTTATCATAGCATCCCTCCCCAGGTGTCCTTGGCCATGATACATCCTTGCCATTGTTGATAACAGGCTATTTGGCATGACTGGTCTTCCATCCCTGTAGACCCACACATGATCTTTTTCCCTTGGTGCACAACCTGCTTTCACCCAATCTTTCATTTCCTAGTCTCCTGCCTCATCCTGCAGCTGTTTTACTTCCGCCCATGTTCCCACTTCATTAGTAAACATTAAGGAACAAGAAGACATTTCTCGCTCTTTACTCCTGTTAATTGAATGATTGTTTCTTGCACAGTATTGTGCTATGTCATTGGCGAACTTGTTACCCACTGTTACAAAATCATCACCATGACCATGAGCAGCACATTTTACAACTGCTAGTTCTTTAGGCAGCTGTATCGCCTCTAGCAGTTTTCCAACCACTTCAGCATTCTTTATGGGAGTTCCACTTGAGGTCAGGAAACCTCTTTGTAGCCATAGCTGGCCAAAATCATGGACAACTCCGAAGCCATACTGGCTGTCAGTCATCACAGTCACCCTCACACTTCTCCCAATCTTGCATGCTTTTGTCAGTGCCACCAATTCTGCCACCTGAGCGGATTTAACTCCTTTCAAGGGTGATGCTTCCACAACTTCCTAGACTTTGCACACAGCGTATGCAGCACTCAACACTCCTTCATCTGTTCTCAGACAAGATCCATCCACAAACAACACATGATCACTTTCAGGTAGTGGCAGATCTCTTATGTCTGGCCTTGGCTTTGTACAGTAATCAAGTACATCCAAGCAGTCATGATCAACGTCATTTCTTACTCCCACACATTCAGCATCAGGCAACAGTGTCGCTGGATTCACATTCACGCATCTCTCCAGGCTTACATTGGTTGCACCAAGAATGAGTTTCTCATATTTAGTCAGCCGACTATGAGACATGAACTGTGTCCGGCTCCTTGTTAAAAGGATTGCCACATCATGAGGTACAAATACCCGTACAGGGTATCCCATTATGATTCCCTCACTTTGTTCCAGACTTTTGCAGGTAGCAGCTACTGCTTTCAGGCAACCTGGTAAACCCACAGCTACTGGGTCAAGAGTTGCTGAGAAATAGGCAATTGGCCTCCTCAGACGTCCATGTTTCTGGATTAACACTGAAAGTGCACATCCATTTCTCTCACTACAATACAGCTCACATTCCTTTTCATAATCAGGCATTCCTAGGGCAGGAGCTTCACATAATCTGTCTTTCAGCTCTCTGAATGCAGCCATTTCTTCTGGGTTTAGTTCTAATGGGTCTTTCACCTCACTTTTGGTCAATTTAATCAATGGTTTGGCAATCAGGGAAAAATTACTTATCCACTGACGACAATAACCCACCATTCCCAGGAACATTCTCACCTCTCTTTGTGTCATTGGGGCTCTCATTCCTCTAATGATTTTGATCCTGTCAATAGTCACTTTTCCCAGGCCTTTCTCAATATTATGTCCCAGATACTGAACTTCTTTCTTACAGAACTGCAATTTGGCTGGAGATACTTTTAACCCTCCATCTGCCAAGTGATTCAGTAATGCAATGGTATCTACTTCACAAGCTTCACGTGTTTTTGATGCCACAAGTAGGTCATCAATATATTGGACTAAGACTGAATTTTCAGGCATTGTCAGACTTTCCAGAGATTTCTTTAGCAATTGATTAAATATTGAAGGGCTCTCTGTATACCCCTGTGGAATTCGGCACCATGCCAAAATCCGTTCTCCAAATCTATAAGAAAATATTGGCTGACTGTCATGATGCAATGGGATTGAAAAGAAAGCATGACACAAATCAATTACCGTATACCATTCTGCATCATGGGGAATCTGATACAAAATCACTGATGGATTTGGCACAATAGGACAACATGGCACAACAATCTTGTTAATTTTTCTCAAATCCTGTACTATTCTGAACTTTCCATTAGGTTTCTTCAGTCCCATTATTGGTGAATTACATGGGCTGCTCAATATCTCTCTTAACACCCCCTGCTGAATCATTTTCTCGATTATGGGTGTTATTCCTTCAATTATTTCAGGTGTCAATCTGTATTGCGGTATGTTTGGGTAAACCACTCCCTCTTTTACAGTAATCTTTACTGGATCTACATTTCTCATCAAACCCACATCTTCTCCAGTAAAATCCCAAACTGCTGCTTTTACTGTCTGTTTCAACTCTTGGGGTAATGCATCTGGATTAAATATTGCATATGTTCCCAAAGCCTCACATTCTCTGTTATCCATGGTCATTCTGTATAGAACATCCTCATCAGGTGTTTCCAAGGTTATTCCATCTGGAGTACAGAAAATAGTGCAATTCATCTTGCACAGCAGATCCCTGCCTAGCAAGTTCACAGGACTCGTGTCACACACCACGAATCGGTGCATGTCTGAAAATTTCCCTATTCTACCCCTTACTGGTTCAGTAAGTAGAGTTTTAATCTGTGTGTTGGACACACCAACCACTTGGATTGCTTCTTCCGAGAGAGGAAGATTCTTTATATCAGCTGACCTGACAGTTGATCTCGTGGCCCCTGTGTCAACTAGAAAAGTGACACTTTCACCATTGATTTTCCCATCTACAAAAGGCCCTGCCTGGTCTATTTCTAGAGTTGCGCCAAGTACGCACTCCTCTTCCTCTCTTCGGCAACGTCAAAAGTCTCCCTCGGAGTCACTTCCTTCATTCTTCAGCCAGTACTGAGAAACTGCGCTTGCGCGTTTTGGCTTGATTACCTGCTCTTCATCGTAGAATCCCGACTCTTGGCTGTACTTCTGAGATCCTCTTCTTTGTGGCAAGGGTGGTTTTGGCACCTGATTCTGCTGCTTATCAGCCTTCTGCTGTTGCCGATGCTGACCACACCCCTCACTCTGCACCTGTGAATTCAATGATGGATTATCATCATTAGTAGACAATGGATTTTTACACTCGGATTTCCAGTGCCCCAATTTTCCACAGTTGTGGCAGGGGAACCTTTTCTTTGCTTCTTCAATATTCCCTTTCCCTTTTCCTGGACCTAACCTGGGCTTATTTCCTGGGTTATTTGCCTGTTCAACCAACTGGGCTTCCTGTCTTTCTGCTACTTTCACCTGTGCCCACATTGCCTTTTCTTTTAGCTTTCTCTGCTTTGCCTCAATCTCATCACTGAAGTATTTTGCATGTCTCAGAATCTCATCCATCTTCTTACACTGCCAGTCTACGGTGTGCTGCCGTATCATTTCACTGATTTCAGGCCGCAAACCGTACACAAATCTATACACAAAATGACTCAGATCCTTGTCACCCAGGTGTTCATCTCCACTGAACTGCTTAAAAGCTAGTATCAGTCTTTCATAATAAGCATGGACTGATTCTTTCAGTTCTTGGTGTGTTCAATCTATTTTAACCCAGTCTGTTTCCTTGGGGGGTACTTTATTTTTCAAGAAGGCCATAACCTGCTCGTACTTCTTCATTACCTCCGGGTCTGGAGCTCCTGTTTTTGGAACTCTTGGGTATTCCTTAGTGGGCCAGTCTATGACTATTTTACATTCTGCCCACAGGTCTGCTGGTACAATTATATCAAACAGACTATTCAGGTCAATCCACAGTACTTTTGACAGCTTTACAAATCTGTCGACCTGTCTGTACCACTCAACGGGCTTTTCCCTTAATCGAGGGAAATCATTTGTAAATGATAAAATATCCTGTCTGGTCCATGGGACATGTACGTACCATCCTCCTGGAATCTCTCTCATGGGGTAAGCTGTCACTGCTTTCTCTTTTTCTTTCAGGGGGAATGCCGAGTAAGTTCTATCTGCCCCATCCTCTCGCTTTCGGTACCATCTGTCTTTCCATCTTTCTACATCTCCCCATTTCTTCAGCAAGGCAATCATTTCCTTAATCTGTCCTGTTCGGCCTGTATTGTTTAGATTCTCAATGTCCTTGTCTGAAAAATCCACTCGGTAAGGCTTTTGCAAAGCTTTTACCTTATCCATGTCAATTCCCAATTCACTGGCTATTCCTTTCAACCTGTCATGTATGTTTTTTGCTCTCCATGTGATACTCTTGCAAAGGAAGAGGATCTCCCCTTCCTGATAATTCTTCAGTGTTTCTGTAGGGATTGTTCCTACTATCATCTCTTCCATCTCCATACGTAGCCTAGCTACATCAATTCCCTGTGACTCTTTCTCCTTTTTCTGTAAAGTTTCCAGCCAATCATTCAAATTCTCAGCAGTTATCACAGATTTTTCTGCACCCCCTGGTTCTGTCACTCTTTGCGGTTCTAAAATTGATCCTCTGTTCCCTTCCACACATCCAGAATTCAAACTTGAGTTAGTTTGCACACTCAATTCTCCTCCACATATGGTATGTCTCCACTGATTTTCTCCTGTTCTCCACTGTGTTTCTCCTGCTCTCATTTCTGCCTGCTCCGGAGGAACAATCAATCTATTGCCCACATATGGTACCATCAATCCATTCTCACCCGTCCTCTGCTTATCAAAAATCGGCATAACCGGGCCTATTGTCACAGGCACTGTAACTGCCTCAAGATTTTTTGTCAGTTCTCTGATTTTCTCTGTCAGTTCAAAGGTAGTTCTTGCTAGTTCTCTGGTCTTTTCATCCTCAAGTTCATTCTCTCTTTCTATCTCTCTTTCTTTCTCTCTCTCTATCTCTCTCTCTTTCTCTTTCTCTATCTCTCTCTCTTTCTCTTTCTCTCTCTCTCTCTCTCTCTCTCTCTCTCTATCCTTCTCTCTCTCTCTATCTCTCTCTCTTTCTCTTTCCGCCAGAGAACAACTGCTTTTCAACCCAGGGGTGGTACCCTCTGTTTTAATAATCCGCAAGGTGTCTCTCATCGGGGTCTCTGCTGTCCCTACCTCTGGTTCTCGTCTATACGGGGGTGGTCTTTTATAGAGCATGTCCTCTAAGACATCATCATCAGACTCATTTGCCCCATATCTCCTGGGTTCTACATTATGTTCTTTCTCGGTACACTTTCTCCCTCCTGATTCCTCTGCCGTCCTCACAGGATATAATCCCTCGGTCATACTGGCATCTCGCCACCTTCTCATCCTTTCATGATGGGTTTCGCGATCATACTTTCGTCCGAACATGTATCTGTAGCTACCCCCACCCCTCTGTTTTTCTCGTTCATGCATTTCATCTTCCCATTCAGTCAGTGCCTCAAACTGCGTTGGCCTAGGCCGAGGCTCTAGATTCATCATCTGTTCCCGTAAGTTCCTCAGTATGGCCAGATTAAATGAACCATGTTCCGGGAACGCTAACACTCCATCGTCCTTTGTATATTTCACCCAGTTATCTAACCAAATACAGGTATGATACCCATACTTCGCAACCATGAAGGATGCCGGGGTTCTTATCGAGGGCAATAACTGTCCTTCCCTAGTCACTATGTCTTTATCCTTGTCGAACCAATTCTTTACTTTACTAAGCAAGGATTTTTTCTTCTTTTCCTCAGCCTGATAGTACATTTTCCTGATTTTTCACTAGCTGTTTGCTCTTTCTACAACTCTACGATCTCTTGTCCAATTGCAGCGCGACTCACACCAACGCACCAATCCTGGAGCGTCTACGTCACTGACTCAGTCCGCGAATCCCAGCGCGACTCACACCAACGCACCAATCCTGGAGCGTCTACGTCACCCTGTATGTCTCCCAATCCTAGCGCGGCATACACTAGCACACCAATCACCGTGCTTCCACTGTTCTAACCCACTGTCCAATCATAGCGCGGTTTCCCTGACGTCAGCAGTCGCTGCAGTCGCTTCTGCTCCTGTCTCCTGTCTCTCGTCTACCCCTCCTTTACAAGACTACTTGGTAGACTTTGTTTCAACTTCTACGAGTCTGTTAGTTACAACATACAAACATCTCCATTGTCTGCTTCGCCAGCCATAGAACAGCAAAAGACCTTTCCCACGAGAATTCTGCCTTTCCCGAGAGCAGCGCTTACCTCTGCCCTACTACAGAATCGTTACTTCCGTTGATAAAGTAGCACATCCCTCTACTTTACCCTTCTAACAAGCATCAATTAACTGTTTTTCTCCGGAATGTTCCTAAGAGTTTCACAATTAACCAAAATGCCTTCTCATTCACGCACTTTCACACCAGAAAATGTAATACATTCACACAGAATTCTGTCTTTCCCGAGAACAGCGAACAGTCTATCCTACTACAGAATTATATCACACGTTAACAAAGCAGCGCTTACCTCTGCCCTATCCTTCTAACAAGCTCCGAGAATACCTATGACCTCTCCAGCGATAAGCTTTAACGGAATACCATACGGATCCCTGGGACCTAAGACCAGAGTTTCATAGATAACCTTCGCTATCATACATAATTCTCTCACACAGAAAATACGTTTCTAATGGCAACATGCGGCGATGCTACCTCATCGAACCCAGACAATGCGACGCGCAACTTCAATTGTCACACGTTTTCCCCTGTCTGCATACAGGGCCAACAATCCCGCCTTTTTCCGAGAGCAACACTCCCTCTGCTCTACGACGGAACTGTCACCGACTCCCTACGTCCCAGAAGCCGTTCACAATACATAAAACTCAACACGACTTCAACATATAGTGTTAATACAAATTTCAATCAATAATCAACAAGCCTATATACACGCAATTTCGCCAGACCAAGACAATAGCAAACCATCATTCTGCTACCAAGAAACTGGTGCAGATCGGAGCTTCCGAATCCCCTCTACTTCCACGGACGGAGCAGTCTCACAGTCACGCACGCATACACACATCACACGCTGGTGGGGCCCATTTCACCAACATTCATCCTAACCACTCTATCCGTGCCCTGTAAAGGAGAAACACTTTCACAAAATACAACTATCCGATCTGCCTGTACTTTGAGGTCAATGGCATCTGCTTAGTTGTCAATCAATCTAGCAAAATACATTTCAAAGGATACACAATAAATTCAATAAAACATGACCAGAAATAATCACCCGACACAGAAATTCAAACAGAATTATTTGTTTATATAAAATTACAAGGAAAGCCAATAAAATGCAAATTCATTTCTCTCATATTTACCTATTCTGTCTAAATGTCAGATCCTAAGTCAGAACCGGTCCTCTGTAGACGAATTAGAGTTTCCTGCCGTCATGTAGAGTCATCGTCCTCTCCGTCAGCATGGGGACCTCGGATCATCAGCTCGGGGAAAAGTGGCGCTAGACCTCTCTAGTCTACTAATATTTATACTAAAAGTTGCATTCCAAATGTTACAAACAGGTTATGGAAAATGGATGAACAGCGGAAATAATGTCGTCTTGATACACTAAGAAAATTCTCACGTATTGATCAGCTAAAGGAATGAATAGAAATAAAGATGTCCAAACTAATTTGTTACTTCTACGGATGTTTCCATTTGATAATTTGTATCTCATTTATAGGATCATAATAAGTTCACAAAAGTCAGTTTTCCAGTTTTGCAACATCTCATGTTCAGGGGCTTTTCTGGCATCCATCCCAGATTTGTCGTCATGGTCATGGCTTTTCGGTTCACCGCTCAGGCAAGGTCACAAGCAGCGCGAAGCCTTCTTGTAAAATTTTCCAGCAACTCAAATGCAGGCTGCGGGTGGTGGCCATTTTATGGCAGGCCACAATGGACAACTTAAGCAAAAATAAACACAAAACATAATTATTCCCCTACTAATACCCTTATGTGTATGTATTTATCTAGCCATTTGCGACATAAAAAGCCAGCAATGCATATTAATTATAAGCGCAAAACACAATAACATCACATAAGCAACATCCATTTCTGTCAGTTTGCTAACCAACTTAGTTCACTTATTATTTTAGCCATGCAATAGCATTCCCACGTGTATTTCTTCTGTTAATAATGTTGGTTAAACAACATTTGACAAACTTTTAATAATTAATAATTAATCAGTAGTACTTTTAGTTATAACATGCGAAAATGAAACAGGTATTCGGTTTTAAAGTAAAAACCCTGCTCCATCAGTGCCACCAACAATAAAAAGAAAGTGTGGGGGGCTATAGGAGTGTGGCTGTCCCCCCCAAGGAAATGAACAACCGACCCTATGTATGGGCAGGGTCCCCTGCACCGGTAAAAAGTTACCCCCAGGTTGGCCAGGGCCCGGGGGCTGGCGCAACCTCATAAATATTTGATTAGTTCAGGATGGGACTTGCTTAGGAGCGCCATTGTGGCCCCTCAAAAGAAGAGAAGGAAGTGGAGTGAAATTGTGCTTCCATGTGCCACAAAAGGAAAGGGGCCCGAACCCCATCTCCAGGCCTCCAACGGCAGTGGCCTTGCTCCCTGTGTCTGGGGGAGCAGGGTGGCCACCACACAGGAAGCACCCTGCCTGCATAGAGGAGGGCAGAACTTATTTGCCGTCTACCACGCCGGCTAAGATGTAAACCGGCTGAGCAGGGAGACAAGAGGGGCATCTGTGGGTGGAATTATTTTGTTGCCCCCGAAGTGGAAGCATGTCAGGGTGCTTGTTTTGGACCGGGCATCCCCAAAGAAAAATAGAAAAAAAAGGAAAACAACACGTGGTGCGAAGCCGCAGGGACCGAGAGCAGCAGGGGAAGCCTGCTTCTCTATTATAAATTTTTCTTCACCGGATGGACCCCTAATAACCTGCAGGCCTTACTTGCATATTGCTTTGCTACTTGTGGTGGCACAAAAACAGGCAGGGGACACCACAAATGATAAGAAGAAAGTGTGTGAGGATTATAGGAGTGCAGCAGTCCCTACCCAAGGAAGTTAACAACTGACCACACATTTGAGAGGTCCTAAAAATGTATGACTCCCCAAGATTTCCAACTACTCCCAAAGTACTCCCACAAGCTGGAGATTTTGCACTTTAGCTGGGAGTGCAGTGCTCTCTAGGGGGTGGTTTTAGGGTTGTATTGTATGCAGCCTGAAGGTTAAACAAAAATACACAGACATATGCTATATTTATTTTTAGTGCTTTCATAACACTTTTTATTCACAGTGATTTTGATCTTTGTTCAAATGCTTTATTGACATTAAGATATAGACTGCTCTGCTTTCCTACCCTGAGAAAGTCAATCGCTACAATAGGGTGCTGGGTTTCCAGTAAGAGGAAATTGTGGCCCTATTATTTGCACAGCTCTCACATCCTACACAACTTATAACCCAATTTCCTACAAGCACCACAAGCCAGAAGAGTTCCAGCATGGAATTAAAAGAGTACTAGAAAATATAGAAAGGCAACCCTTTAGCGTCTATGCACCCGGGATTTGGGACAACCTTTCTATCAACTTCAGGACTGTTACAAACCTTCTGCAAATCAGAAAAAAAAATAGGACACATTTATTCAAGGAACATCCCCTCACTCCACTTTACAAGTTGCATGTTACCTCCCTTTTGGAGAACAGTCAGAATTATACACTTGGGCTCTGGTCCGTTGTTCGGTGCTTCACTATCTACTAGCTATGTGTAATTGCATACATACGTAGAAGAGAAAAAGAGTTGGAAGTCACAGCGGAGTTTGCATCTCTGCCTAAGAACCAGATGCCACTGTGACAGTACCAGGCACCTTGCAATCTTCACCCACTAATATGACTCCAAGGATGGCAGTTACATTTTTAACATAGAACTGTGGCAGGTCCCATTCAGGGGCCAAGGGGCAAGCTGGGCTACTTGACCTCACTCACAACTAGTGGGGTTATTTGCCTCTGATGTCCCAAAGGCATTCCTGCTATGGCTCTGGTAACTGGTGAAGTTACAACCCTTTCAGCACTTGGTTCTCAGTGGTAGTGATGGTAAGCAGACACTGGCTTCTCAGGAGTGTTAGTACGGAAGTACAACAATCTCAGCACTCAGCTATTACCCCATAGTGATTGTCCAACTTAGTACTTGTCTTTTTCATGAAGAAATATTTTAATGCACTCTAAAACGCAATACTATAAACTACAAGATGCCGGTATTCCTAGTTTGTGGTGCAGGGCTACAGTATCTAGGGTAAGGGTACCTCTGATATTCCCCCTCTGCTTATGAGGCTTAGAGTAGTAGGTGTGCAGTATCTATCACAGATACTGTGTTATCCCCTGTGAGACAGAAAAGTGCACTCAATCTTTTAGTCTTTAATAGTTCTCACCAATGCCAGTCTTTGCGGTTGGCCTTAGGTTCAGGCTGTAACATGTGTATGAGAAAGTGGATTATTAGTTAAGGGTGCATGGTAATCCACCACAAATAGTAGTAGTAGTAGTTTATTTCGATCAATAGCATGATTATTCATTAAAAAAAATCTCATAAGACATACAAATTCATAATCACACATCCAATCAGTTAAAAAAACGACATCTAGTCACGTATATGTATACAGAATTCTATTTAAACTTTATGACATACGATTAAAAAGAGGACATCAATCAATTCTCTGTGAAAGGTAAAAATACCACAAATAATAATGGCACTATTCTCATTTGATGAAGTAAAGGTTTATGTAATTTAAACCTGAGCTCAACCCCTGATAGCTATAGCACAGAGTAGACATGTTTAACTTGAAAAAATGTGTAAAGCATTTGAAAGTAACAAAACAGTAAAAAAAAGTAGACAGCACAAGACAATAAAATCCAACTCTAATTTATACCAATAGAGACTATTATAATGAACAAAACGTCACCAAAACGACAAAAATCCAATGAGGGGAATCGGAGATATGGGTTTTTAAAGTTTAAAGAAAAAATAGCGCCAAAAAAGCAAAGCACCAACTGCAGGTAACTGGTTGTGCTTGACTGGGGAAAAGTCCAAAGTTGAGGCCACTGCTGTCGATCAATGGACAGATACAGGGCCTGGGTTCGATCTGGTCAAAGATCGAGATCATTTTCTGAGAAACAGTTCTAGATGTCTACGGGTCGTTGATGGGTCTGTCCGGGTCGAATGCAGCAGGCTAAAGCTGAAGCAGGTCTCGACAGCTAAGGGTTGCAGGAGAACATGGTAAATGCAGTCGTCGACAAAGGTGGGAAGACTCTGAACAGAGGTTCACGATTCATTCCAAACATGGTCTTGGCGTCGATTGGGTATCGGTTGGCGGCAATTTCAGGGAAGTTGTCAGCGGTCGATCTTTGATGCTTACCTGGAGCTTGGGATTCCCTCAGCAGAGCAAGATTGCAGGCTGGAGCCAGCAAAGGGTTTGACGTGGTCAGATGTGGCTTCAACGTTGGCCCCTTGTGAAGAACATAGTGGGAGCTGCAGGAAATCCAATCCCACCGGTGATGTATCTTCGGCAGATTGGCTGGTAGGTAGGTCCTGTTCCTACATTGGTTTTCTTGAACAAAAGCTGCCAAAATGTTTCTAGTCTACACTTTTGGGTTCAGGCAAGAAGAGTACACTCTAACCTTAGCCAAGGGTTTTAGGACATTAGGAACAGCACTTGGGAGTTTAGGACCCAATCCAAGGGAAGCCACCAGCAGGGCCTAGGGCTGGTCCAGTTGAAACTGGCAGCGGGTGTTCACAAGAAAGTGGTCTTCTTGCAGCTTTTGTGTCTCTGTAGTCCACTTTTTTGCCCTGGGTACAATTGGAAGCAAGTCCAGCCCTTAGGGTTCTCCTCATAGGTCTAAACAGCAGGTGCAGTCTTTCTTCTGTATTCCACAGGTCCAGTGGTGTTTGAAAGAAGAATCCCAATGATGTCACATTTACACCTAGCCCTAGCCTGATGGTGGGGGTGACTCCTGGCCCCTCCCTAACCAATAGGGGGAAAGTTTCCAGGGGCAACCCTAGCCACTTTTGCAGCAGTTGCTGTTTGCCTGATAACAAACAATTTCAAACAGCACTTCTTCACTCAAAACCAACATGGCAGAACCATTCACTCATTGAGCAACACCCAGGGGTGTGACTATGCAAATGGAGAAACCCTCCCTCGGGTCACAAAAAAAACAGTTTTAGGGCATGACTATTAAGACAAATGGGAGGCAGGCCCAGGTATGAGCTTCATCTGCCAGTGACAGGGTAAACATGCTTTGAAGCTAAGGAAGGGGCACAGCCCTCGGGCCATTCTGCTCAAGAAAGAAAGACAGCTCCCCAGACTCAAAGGCCTTTGTCCACTGTCTGGGAGTAATCCACATCTCACTCCAAGGAAGCCATCAGGGGTCTAGTGAAAACTGGACATTAGCAGGAAAGACTTTTGGTGTTTGTGAGAAACAGATAACTTTATAAAAGTGTCTGTTCCTTAATAATAAAATAAAATCCGACTTTCATTAAATTGGCTTTTAAACTTGTATAATAAGTAATTGAACCATTTTTCTAGCTATTACGAAATTGAATTCAGCATTTACTACATGGAATACTATAAACCAGTGCTAACCTATGAAAGAGCCAGCCTTCCTACAGTGAAAAACGACTTTGAAAGTTTTTTTGTACTCCAGGGCATGTAATACATTAAAGCAAACACAAGGAGATGATGGACGGAGTGCTGAAACTTTTCAAACACTCCCCCCCAGTCACAGATCTGGGTTGAATCCATCATCATTCTTTAGCTCACTTTGCCACCCCAGTTCAGACACAGCTATATGCAAATCCTTCTTGACCCTGTGCCTCATTAAAACAGTCCAGCCCGAACTGCCAAGCTATGTCTTCCCTGGACCGGAAACAAGCATCCTGGGACCGGTTTCAGGCAAACAGTCCTTTTCAGCCAGGCTAGCTTGAATCCAGTGGCAAAGTGAGCAAGGTACCCACGTCTGGGCATACCCTGCCAACTTAAGGCGGACAAAGCAAACACAAGGAGATGATGGACGGAGTGCTGAAACTTTTTAAACACTCACCCCCAGTCACAGATCCGGATTTAATCCATATTCATTCTTTAGCTTACTTTGCCACCCCAGTTCAGACACATCTATGTGCAAATCAGTCTTGACCCTGTGCCTGATGGGAACAGTCCATCCCGAACTGCCAATCCACGTCTTCCCTGGACCTGAAACAAGCATCCTGGGATCGGTTTTGGGCTAACAGCCCTCTTCAGCCAGGCTAGCTTGAATCCAGTGGCAAAGTGAGCAAGGGACCCATGTCTGGGAATACCCTGCCAAATTAGGGCGAACAAAGCAAACACAAGGAGATGATGGTCGCGTGCTCTCCATGCCACTGGAATCAAGCTAACCTGTCTGATGAGGGCTGAAAACCCGAAACCGGTCCTAGGATGCTTGTTTCCAGTCCAGGGAGGACCTGGCTTGGCAGTTTGGGATGGACTGTTCCCATGAGGCAGAGAGTCAAGACTGATCTGCATATGACTGGGTTTAAACTGGGATGGCATGGTGAGCACAAAAACGATGGATTTAGGCCCAGATCTCTGTACTGGGGTTAATGTATGACATTGATTTGCATTCTGTTCATCAACTGTTGTTTTTGCATTTGTCAACCCCGAGTGGGACAGGTATGCCCAGACGTGGGTCCCGTGCTCTCCATGCCACTGGAATCAAGCTATCCTGGCTGATGAGGGCTGAAAGCCCAAAACCGGTCCTAGGATGCTTGTTTCCAGTCCAGAGAGGACCTGGCTTGGCAGTTCGGGCTGGACTGTTCCCATGTGGCACACGGTCAAGACTGATTTGCATATGGCTCTTGTTCCCCCAGCTTTTTAACTAGGATCCTGTCAGTAATAGCGCCAAGAAACCGCAGGTATATGAGCGCTCTATAAGAAATTTTAAATTCAAATTCAAATTCAAATGGCATGGTGAGCAAACAAATGATGGATCTAGGCCCAGATCTCTGTACTGGGGTGAATGTATGACATTGTTCTGCATTCTGTCCATCAACTGTTGTTTTTAGGTCTCGCCTGAGCCAGCGCTTTAGCGCGGCTCTGGCGAGACTTATAGTAAGCGAGTTTTGGAAGTGCAAACGAGTGCTTTCAGGCTTCCAAATACAGTGCATGTGCGTCGGCCGGGCGCGCGCACCATTTGGAGGCCTCAAAGCACTCGTTTGCTTTCACTTTCGCGGGCCGCACGGCCGCTTTGACACAGTGCATGTGCGCCGTGCGCGCGCACCATTTGGCAGCCTGCGTGTACATTTCGCGGGCGCTTTGATGTTCTCATCAAAGCGCCCGCGAAATGTACACGCCATTTGCCACCCCCTCCCTCATCCCACTTCCTGCCCGTATTGAATTTCACGTGTTTTCGACACTGACCTATTTATCTACTCCGCGCTTACAAAGCCAATGTGTGTGCTGAGCCCAACGAGTTTATCTTTCGTTCGTATCAGCGCGATGCCGTTCGCGATTGGCAAACGTTGCATGAAAAAAAGTCAACCATAAAATAAAAGGCGCCACAGAACAAACGAAATGCTTTGAGTCTTATTTTGATTTGCACACTCACACAGCTCTTCGGATGGTAAAAACACTGCCACCCACAGTCCATCGAGCTGTGTTTGTCTGGACCTCCGCTTGTTTAATGTAGAATCCTGGCAGCACGTCTGAGTCCACACTGTAGAAAAGTAAGAGTTTTATTGGTACGAACTGGCACGAATGCACAGGTAACCCTCCCCCGCTCCTCACCACGCCAAAGCCTCTTTCCAACTGCCGAGATTAGGAATCTTCCCCCTGAAGGTTCTATGCTGACATCATAAACCAGGCCTGGAGGCAGACTGGACGTTCACATACAACCCCAGTAAATAACTACTAACACACCATATCCATGTTGTTTTTGCACTTGTTGGCACATTAAAGTTAGACGACTGGCTTTGCTTGCGCTTGTTTAATGTAGAATCCTGGCACGTCACTTTACTGTGCTTCTGTGTAAAATATTTTGGCATTTGATTTTATTCAGCTTCATCTTTCTGCATGTGCAAGCATGAGTCCTCAAGTAAATACTTCGTATCCATTGTGACTATTTCTGTGTTCCTCTATTTGTGCATATCGCGATGCTTTTCTCTGAGAGTTCCTATTTTCCAGTGTCTTGCACATGGTGCGAGTACACTTCCTTCAGTGTGCGTGTGTCTTTGCGTCTCTTTTCTTGATTTGTTTTACTGGAATGCCTGTATGTCTTTTCTGTTGTTCTGTGTGTGAAAATGTGTGGGTGTCTTCTCTTTATGTTTCCTTGGGAGCTGTGTGGCTCCGCGCCATGTCATCGACGGAGATCCCTGGCTTTTCAGCTAGCTGGGCATTGTATTATGGGATTTGTGGTTTAATTTCCCATTGCGTGCATATGCATGCACAAGTTACAACATTTGAGGTTCTCATGGCTGAAATGCCAGGATTGTCATTTAAAAGCCTTCCTTTGTGGGGCTATCCTTTCTTTTTAGTCCCTCCTTTTGTTAGTTGTTAACACCAAGAGCAGCAGCGCCTAACTACTGTTAACATTGCACCAGGGCCTTTAAATGTTTGTTGGAACTCTTTTTATTCCCCCGGCCGACTGGCAGAATTCTCTCACAACACAAGCACTGCTGAGAACCACCATGCTGCGAGTGCGAAGTGTGTGAGGGGGCGGGGGTGCTGTGCTGCTCGTTGAGTGCAGGCGCACTCTCTCATCACCCTACAGCTGTGGACAACAGTGCTTTCCACGACCACTAGTGTTTATATTTCACATTTCCTCTGAGTCCGAGCCCACATTTGCTTAAAGAAAATGCAAAGCTCGCGTGAGGTTGGTCATACTCTTTCCCAACCCCCTCCACCCCCGCTTCAATTGGCTCATGTGATTCATTCGCGTCATGCAGAGTTGCTGGAGTGTCTCTCGCACTCCTTTTATTTTCATTTTGGTTCAGAACCAACATGCTGCTAGTGTGATGTGTATGAGGGGGCGGGGTGCTCTGAAGCTCGGCGAGCCCACAGATGGTAATCGGCACTTGTGGCCAACAGTTCCTTTCTCGAGCACTACTGTTTACAATTTACATTTGCTCCCAGTGTAGATTTTTTTTTTTAAAACATAGAGCTTGTGTGAGGTTGCCCATCCTCTCTCCCCCTCTAGCATCTATCTGCTCACGTGATCCATTCCTTAGACAGAGCTGCTGGGTTGTGTTATGATTCGACCAGAGCATTTAAATTGTTTGTTGGAACTCTTTTTTCCCAGCCAACGGGCAGGCTTCTCTCAACACAAGCACTGCTGAAAAATACCATGCTGCGAGTGCAATGTGTGTGAGGAGGCTAGGGTGCTCTGCTGCCCTCGTCGTGGCTGCGTCAGACATAGCTGCTGGAGATGCCTCTTTAAGTTTGTTATGTTGCAGAAGCAGCGATTCTCTGTATACCAAGGTAGCCCTGCTTTTCATATTTGCATGCATTGCAAAATTGGATTTATTTCCTTAACTAACTAATTATACACTCAAGTGTTTTTTTAAGATCCACAGACTGTCTTCAATTCCTATGGCCCTTAGTCCTGTCACTGTGCCTATTCGTCTTTCATTATCGGGACTGCTCTTTATGTTGGTTGATCCACTCAGAAGCCAATGTTTGCTGCGCGCGAAGGCTCTAATCTATGAAAATATTTTAAGGCAGCAGGCCAGTCAATCATAAACAGGAGTAATGGTGATGCATAATCCCAGGGGGTCGCCAGCCATTCCAAACTGTGAGTACCACGTGCCGGGTGTCACTTTGTTGTGCTATAACCGCTATATAACAGCAAACTGGCATTATTAGTAGCAGTATACATCCCTGAGGTGTGTTGGCATATTGCAGTGTCTCTGTGCACCCTCTTTTTGCTCAATTTAAGCATGTATTCCCTTAAGCGCTTCGAACAAGCATTTGCAATGCAATAGGTCTCGCAGTTATACGAGTTTGAGCTATTGGCATTATAAACGACTGTGCCTTTTATTTATGTTTTAAAAAAACCAAAATGAAATAAAAAGCATTGTCATTTACAATGCCAATAGCTCAAACTCCTATAAATGCGAGACCTATTGCATTGCAAATGCTTGTTGCATTTGTCAACCCAAGTGGGACGGGTATGCCCAGACGTGGGACTCGTGCTCTCCTTGCCACTGGAATCAAGCTATCCTGGCTGATGAGGGCTGAAAGCCCAATACCGGTCCTAGGATGCTTGTTTCCAGTCCAGGGACGACCTGGCTTGGCAGTTCGGGCTGGACTGTTCCCATGAGGCACAGAGTCAAGACTGATTTGCATATGGCTGGGTTCAACCTGGAAAGGCATGGTGAGCAAATAAACGATGGATTTAGGCCCAGATCTCTATACTGGGGTGAATGTATGACGTTGTTCTGCCTTCTGTCCATCAACTGTTGTTTTTGCATTTGTCACCCCGAGTGGGACGGGTATGCCCAGACGTGGGTCTCGTGCTCTCCATGCCACTGGAATCAAGCTATCCTGGCTGATGAGGGCTGAAAGCCCGAAACCGGTCCTAGGATACTTGTTTCCAGTCCAGGGAGGACCTGGCTTGGCCGTTCGGGCTGGACTGTTCCCATGAGGCACAGGGTCAAGACTGATTTGCATATGGCTGAGTTCAAACTGGAATGGCATGGTGAGCAAATAAACGATGGATTTAGGCCCATATCTCTGTACTGGGGTGAATGTATGACATTGTTCTGCATTGTGTCCATCAACTGTTGTTTTTGCATTTGTCACCCCGAGTGGGACGGGTATGCCCAGATGTGGATCCGGTGCTCTCCATATCACTGGAATCAAGCTATCCTGGCTGATGAGGGCTGAAAGCCCAAAGCTGGTCCTAGGATGCTGGTTTCCAGTCCCGGGCGGACCTGGCTTGGTAGTTCGGGCTGGACTGTTCCCATGAGGCACAGGGTCAAGACTGATTTGCATATGGCTGAGTTCAAACTGGAATGGCATGGTGAGCAAATAAACGATGGATTTAGGCCCAGATCTCTATACTGGGGTGAATGTATGACGTTGTTCTGCCTTCTGTCCATCAACTGTTGTTTTTGCATTTGTCACCCCGAGTGGGACGGGTATGCCCAGACGTGGGTCCCGTGCTCTCCATGCCACTGGAATCAAGCTATCCTGGCTGATGAGGGCTGAAAGCCCGAAACCGGTCCTAGGATACTTGTTTCCAGTCCAGGGAGGACCTGGCTTGGCCGTTCGGGCTGGACTGTTCCCATGAGGCACAGGGTCAAGACTGATTTGCATATGGCTGAGTTCAAACTGGAATGGCATGGTGAGCAAATAAACGATGGATTTAGGCCCATATCTCTGTACTGGGGTGAATGTATGACATTGTTCTGCATTGTGTCCATCAACTGTTGTTTTTGCATTTGTCACCCCGAGTGGGACGGGTATGCCCAGACGTGGGTCCCGTGCTCTCCACGCCACTGGAATCAAGCTATCCTGGCTGAAAGCCCGAAACCGGTCCAAGGATGTTTGTTTCCAGTCCAGGGAGGACCTGGCTTGGCAGTTCGGGCTGGACTGTTCCCATGAGGCACAGGGTCAAGACTGATTTGCATATGGCTGGGTTCAAACTGGAATGGCATGGTGAGCAAATTAAACAATGGATTTGGGCCCAGATCTCTGTACTGGGGTGAATGTATGACATTGTTCTGCATTCTGTCCATCAACTGTTGTTTTTGCACATGTAATACAATAAACATACATGACCAACTTTTATATGCCCTGCATCCTGCCCTGTAAGCATATAAGGCCCACCTTAGGGGTGACTTATAACTATTGAAAAGCAAAGTTTAAGTCTGATGACAGGTTGAAATGGCAGTTAAAAAACTGCACCCCCAGGCTGTAGCAGCAGGTCTGGATAAATGTTTAAACATATCAGTTTAGTGGTGGCACAATAAGTGCTAAAGTTCACTTGTAACATTTAACTTCCAAGCACTGGGTGCACGGGGTACCATTTAGTAGGGACTTATAGGTGAGTTAAATGTGCCAATCAGGTATTTAGCCAATTTGACATGTTTAGGGATCAGAGCACATGCACTGGCCACTGCACAGCAGTAACTCAATATGCAGAATCCAAAACCCAGCAATAAACTTTAGCAAAAAATAGGGGTGATAACGCAAAAAGGGGCTTCCTCCTGCAAAGTGGCAGGCCTAGTCCTCCCTCCTACTTCAAGAAAGATGCGCTAACTGTGGGTGCTTCGGCACCCAGCTCCCTTATCGGGAGCAGATGTAGGGCTGCCTTTCAAAGACAGTGCCAGTCAGGCTAGCTGGCAGTTTTTGAAGACAGCAGGCCCTCTTCTAGGCTCACAGTTAATTGGATGTTGTCAGAGTTCACAAATCACTGCAGGTTCCTCTCCCCTGGCAGTGGTGAAGCTCCAAAGTCACAGATGCTTGTTTTCGGACAGGGGCTGCAGTTAGGTAGGTACCAAGATCAAGGCTACTTCGCAGTCTTCAACGGCTCAACGTTCTGACCTACAGCATTTCCTGTCAGCGCCTTGGGCAAGCTGCAGTCATGGTCATCATGCCATAGACTGTTCGGGTACTCTGGGGCAAGTGACATGAAGTAGCAGCATTCAGGTTCAGTGGCATAGTCCACACAGACACACTTTGGGGAAGGGCCAATGGTGACCTGTTTCAGAGTCTGTTCGGGCACACTTCTTCTGAGTCTGTTTGGGTACACTTCGGGTGAGTGCCATGGGTTAGTCCATTCAGGGTTAGTGGTGCTGTCTGCTCTGACACACTTCGGGCAACGGCCACAGGCTAATAGCTTCAGCTCAAGTGGCTGAATGTGAGTTGAGAGCATACTGGTCACAATTTCAGGAGTCTGTGGTGAACTCTCAGTCCCGGAGTCAGCTTCTTCTTGTCCATGCTGGCAATCTGCTCCTCCTACATGGTTGACTCTTACATCTTTTTCGTTGGCAGAAGACTTCTGGACGCTTAAGAACAGGGAGACAGCTCTTCCTTTCAGATCATACTTCTGGAGATGACTCTTCACCTCTGGGAAGCTAGCTGTCAAAAGCAACCAGCTCTAATTGGCTGGGTAATCTTTGGGGCAACCCCTATTTGGTCAAAGAGAACTTGTTTCAGTTCTTTTATGTGTCCTTTCCCGGATAACTTCTAGACTCAGCTTTTGTTTAGTGTATGCTCCTCAGAGTAGGACTTGCCCAAGGTGAAGCACCCGCAAATCAGGCACTAAGAAATTAGAGCATTCAGCACCTGGATATCAGCAGCCACATTGACAGCGATCAGGAAGAGAGAAAAAGGGCTGGCTTCGCCTAAGTGGCCCCTATCACCTTGAACAACAGAGACTGCAGTCCCACCCTTCACCCCCAACATCTACCAGATAGCAGTGCCCAGGAATACTTATCAGCAGCTCTTTGCAGCAAAAGGACCAAATAAAATGTTTACTGGGAAGCGCGTCACCTCTTTCACCACTTCAGTGTCTAGGTCCCCTCCATCCAGTCTCAAGAGCGTCAGTAATCACAATACACTTTCACTATCTGGGAAATAACCTCACTTTCATCTTGTGCACATGAACAGGACAGGACTTACAAAATGGAATCCACAGGCCTCCTTCACTCTGGTTCACTGACACATATTCTAAGTATATATCACGCAGACCACACACATATATTCAGGGCCACGCGCATTGGAGAATTAGACTTAATTCGCTTGTAGCAGCTGAACTTCAAATGAGTGGGCCAAGAGGGATCCCAACCTGTGACAGAGATAAAAAGGTCTTGTCACAATTATAGATTCACAAAAACACATTATGCTGTCACCTCTGCTGTACATGCTATACCCATAACAGGGACGGTAGTCCGCGGTAACAAATGACAGTGTGCACGCTGAAATAAAACTAAATAGTGGTATTTAAATAGTTATTTGTTTAAGTACTTGGACAGACAACCACATCTGTCATTTTGAAAGTGCATGCATATCTCTTATTTACTGTGACTAAGCAAAGTCAGAAGCATGCCTTTCTTTAAGTACTTGTGAAGTAATAAGTTGCTGTGGCTTTATTGATCATCCATTGCATTTGCATCTAGGTGTTAGGCTCCAGACAGCATCTAGCCAGGTTTATTATTTTTTTTAACTCTTTTTATTGAACAAAGCTCATTATTCATGGCAGGGCCTGAGAATACAATACGAGTACAGGAGTAAGGCACAATGCAGAGTACCAATCATAGACAGGCCAGGCTACACCCTCCAAAAGTAAGCTGATATCAAGTTGGAGTTTTTACGGCCACAAGCAGTGTTTCTAGTGTTTCCCTCCCCTATGGTAGAGAGCATCAGACCCAGAGTACATAATTATGCTCCGATTCCATGGTCCTGCCTTGGTACGCCTGCCTGGGGGACTACACCCTCTTCCATTTTTTAGGACAACCTCTACTGCTGTAGACTACTTACTCTGCCCTCTGGCACTAGTCAAGGTCATTCTTCCACTCAGCCACTGTCAGTGGGAGGGTCACTCCCCAGCGCCTTGCGATGTTGCGCTTTGCCACTCCAGTCGCCAGCGTCAGCCAAATCTAAGAGTATCGGGCCAGTCCTCCTCCCCTTGCACCACCAGTAGCAGCCATTAGGCTTCCATGGGCACCCACACAGACATGACCATAGACATCACAGTTGTCACCCCTTGCCAATACTCCTGGATCATAGGGCAGTACCATAGAATATGGAAGAAGGTGCCCTCCAAGGTGCACCCTCTTACACACAGTGGTGTGTCTAGTGTTCCAATTTTGTGTAAAAGTGTGTGAATAGTATGTCCGGTGTAAGATTTTGAGCTGTACTAGCCTGAATCTGGCTGAGATAGCTATTTCCCTGGGGCCCTGCAGTGCCTCTATCCAATCCTCGTCATCCACGTCATCCAGGTCTTCTGTCCAGGATCATCTCGGTGGTCCCATTGGGTCGGGGGAATTATTAATCAGTGTCCAATACATCATGGACACTCCCTTGTCAGGGATGGGTTCCATGAGCAAACGGTCTTCTAAGGGGGAGGAGTCCGTCAGGATTGTCCCCTCCCGTATATGGACTCACATGGCATGCCCAAGTTGGATGTAGTGGAGTCTTTCGTCATCTGCCAGGTTGTATTCCTGACTAAGCATCTCAAATGTGATCAGTGAATTATTCCTCCGCACATCACCCAGGTGCTCGATCCCTATTGCCACCCACTGTGAGCAGCCCTTCTAGGTGGTCACCTCGCCCAGCTGATCGCTGTGCCACAGGGGGTCACGGCCGTTAGTCTGGCCCTCCAGCATATGACGACTATAGCCGTGTGCAGTGGTAGGTCTTTTCACCGACGGCGATCGTAAAGGATGGCTTCATGGTTACCACTTCCCATGACCTCTCTGTCGACCCTATAGACCTGCTCTGCCCTGTCTGAGAACACCCAGTCTTTGACCACCAGGAGAATAGTACTTTTTAATGTGTGGGACTGTCAATCCTCTATCATAGATTTCCCTTTGCAGTTTCACCAAGGCAATATGCAGTGCACCCCGTCCCACAACAGTGCTCAGAGCTCGTGGTCTATCTGTTTAAAAAAGTCTGACAGGATTAGATAGGGTGAATTTCTGAGGATGTAGAGAAGTCTCAGTGGGATCACATTTTGTACAGCTCTGCCCTGCCCATCAGGGACAGTGGGAGGGTGCGCCGGTGTGCAACATCAGCACTCAACTGTTCTAACTGGCGAGTTAAATTGCTCAGCACGAACAACTGCTGGTTACGAGTTACAAAAATTAGGAGATATTTGAAGCCCTCAGTAATCACTGGTGCCGTACATCCAGGCAGGAGCCTTGGGGGGGGGTCTCGATAAGGGCAAAACCACTGATTTGGCCCAGTTAATTTTATAGCCCGAGCAGCTACCGAAGAGCTCGGAAATATGAAGTATCCTTGCTATTGAGAAATATGGCCTGGGTATATATAATAGGATAGGTCGTTGGCGTAGAGGGAGACATGTTCCTCCCAGCCACCCGCCGAGGGGATGCTCCATATCAGTGGGTCACGGAGTCGCCAGCAGCTCCAGCTCCAGGGCGAATATCAGGGTAAATAGCAGGAATCCCTGCCGGGTGCCACACAGCAGTGGAAAGATTCTGGACGTCACTCTGTTGAATCTCACTCGAGCTATAGGGGGTTAGTAGAACAACCTGGTCCACTAGCAAAACTTCAGACAAAAACCCAGTCTGGTCAAAGTGATGAAAAGGTCTGGCCATTTGATGATGTGGAACACCATTGTGGCATCCAGCAACTTCAGTACCGAATCCTCTGCATTTGCGAGCCTTTCATGTGCAGGATGCTGTAGAGTCGCCGCAAATTAAGGCGTGTACTCCTGCATGGCACAAAGCCTGACTGGTCCACATAGACAATAGAGATGTGAAAAAGTTGGTGAGCCTGGTCGCTAGGTCCTTGACCAAAACTTTTGCTTTGATGTTCAGGAGTGAGATGGGTCTATAGGAGCTGCACTCCTCCGGTGGTTTACCCTTTTTGTGTATCACCACAATTGTGGCTGTGTGCGGATCCTCTGGCAGACAGCCAGTCTCCCTCATTGCCTGAATCATGGCTACCATAGGTGTGGCAATCTTGTCTGTCATACCCTTATATAATTCTACAGGCAAACCATTGGGCCCACTGCTTTCCCTGATTGTAGGGTTCGGAGGGCCATCACAAGTTCATCACTCATGAAGTCGGCGTCCAGGGTCTCTGCCGTCTCCGGTGTTAGTGTCTGAAGAGGGAAGTCTCACAAGAACTCTTCATAATCCGCCCTGGTTCTGGCGCTCGCAGGTGTGTAGAGTTTCTCGTAGTAAGACGCGAACGTGTCTGCTATCGCCCTGCCCTCAATGTGTAGGACTCCCACTTTATTGCAGACACCCACTACCCAGGACCGGTCCTTATCCCTTTTCTCTGGACAGACCAGTCTTTTGGAGGCCTAGTC
Source organism: Triturus cristatus (assembly GCF_964204655.1). Classification (NCBI taxonomy): domain Eukaryota; kingdom Metazoa; phylum Chordata; class Amphibia; order Caudata; family Salamandridae; genus Triturus; species Triturus cristatus. The sequence continues at coordinate 138,449,333 of NC_140588.1, forward strand.
CCCCACTTTGTACAGGTGGCGCTGGATGGTCCCAGCCAGGATTCTCAAACAAAAGGAAGCCTGATGGACCCCATACATCCAGGCTTTGTTTTGGGCCCGACCGGAATGTAAAATAACAAAGCCCCCTTGTCCCTGCATCATTGCTGCTTGAAAGGAAGTCAAAATAGGAGCAGGTGCCAATATACCAGAAAGAATTCAGCATATTTCAGTGGGGTACAACTTCTTAGCAGGGCATGCACGTTCACCCTGTGAACAGAGTGTGTAGGCGACGTCTATCGCTTGTACCCTCGACTTGTGCCCTAAATAGACTTTACATAAAATCATCTGTATTCATTTTTAAGATGACCTTTCTGTCTTTGTTTACTTTATCAGTCAAGGGTCATTAGAGGAAACTGTAGAACACTTTTTAAAGTGTTTCTTTCTAACATTTACTGCTTAAAGGTATGTCTTAATAAGGGGAAAAATACCAGTTTTAGGTGATCTTTCTAACTTTGGTACAGTCTGGGATATTAACATACTGGTCATGCCAGAATAAAAACGACCAGGTGCCAATCCGAAATACTTTCACGAATCGGACTATAAATTATGAACGTGCATTTTTTTAATAAAACAGCAGCCCTTCCAAGTGCCACGCATCATGGGTCACTTAATCCTTTTGTCACACAATTCTGAGCTCAGCAGTTGTTCACTTTGTTGTACCAACTAAACAGCTATTGCTTTGAGCTAAGGGAGACTGTGAAGATCTTTTGCTTGCCTGTTTTGCTGATTGCCCAATTTCCTGAATGGGGACCAACCAAAGTACCAGTTTTGTCATTTGAAACAACTTGGCTTAATCTAAACACCTAGGCCTGAAAAGGAAGGCCTTGATTGCCGACAGCATAGTTTAGTGATTGAAAAGTTTGCTCCCGAGAACTTAAGTGCTCAGCAAGTTTCTAATACAAAATTCTGGCAAGGCCTGCTCAGATTTTCATATCCTTTATGTCAGTAAATTGAGCACTAATAAATGGGTTAGTTGTAATATTTGTTGGTAACGCTCTTAGAAAACGCAAATGTTCATAATAAAGCACTATAAAAAAATCAAGCTATTATTGTTGTTGTTCACCCAAAGATATATCCTCTCAGAACCAAACACACCACTGGCCCTGTCCACACTTAGAAGATCTGTGTCAAACCCAGAAATTTGATAACCAAGGGGTTTATTTACAAGCCCATTGAGCCGCTGGTGCATAACGTTGTGTGACCTGCTTCGTGATATTTACAAGCACACGTAAAGCCACCCTGCGTGGCTTTATGTGTGCTTGTAAATATCGCCCCATTTCCCGCAACACTTTGCATGTTGGGGGCGTGACATGGGTGTTGCTGTGGGTGTGTATTTACACGCAACACCCATGTGCAGTGGAAATACATCAGATTTACAAGCAGTCGGAAACCTGGAAATGGGTCAGAATGCTACGCCACCCCAGGGGTGGCGTAGTGGGGTGCAACGAGGAGAACGTTTTTCATTTCTCCTCATTTTTATTCTCTTTCAATGCGTCCTGCATTCTACAGCACGCATTGGAAGAGGAAATCACCTCAATTGATTGTTTTTGTGCAGGAAGAACCTCCTTCCTGCACAAAATCAATCTCCCCACGACGCAGGCATTCTTGCAAAATGGTGCAAGGGAGCCTGCGCCGGCGCATGGCAGCAGTTTGTGTGCCAGCACAGGGGAAACCACAGAGATGCAACATATTGTTATAAATATGTTGCATCCCTGTGCTTCGAAACTGATGCAGCACGGTGCAGCAAAATGACTTATGGCACCGCGCTGCGTTCGTTTCTCATAAATAGGGCCCCTAGTGTTTAGTTCATACACATTTTAGGTAAACACAGAAGTACCCTGATGCCTGTCAATTGGCATGCCGGTGACCTGATTCTGTTTGTCAGTGGTGCTGAGCAGTAAACATTGTGAAGTCAGATGCCATTTTCATCGTTCAGGTGTAGCAGCAGAACCTACTTAACAATGTTGAATTTTTTTTTTTATCTATAGTGAACATATTTCACTACACAAATGTAAATCCACTTTTGTTACCTAGGAAAGGCAGTTATCAAACTATGGAGAATACATATTATAGTGTTTTTCCTAAATGAGGGCGTGTGTGGCACTTTTTTTATTTTGAATAATTTGTATTTGTTTTATACTCAGCGCATCATACAGTTGTGATTATGACATAGTAAAGTGCAAATTATGGTACATCCCCATTCGCATTATTGTAGTTATTAGGTGGGGGAGGGGGGCCAACGCCATGTACGACATTACTATCCAACAATGACAACAACAATTCACTTCAAAGATTATCAGTTTATGACACTGTTCAAAGCAATATCCAAACATAACATGAAAGAAATAAGCCAGTAAACTTAGCACCACTGTCCTAATGTGTCTGTCTTATAAGTATCACAATTATGTCCCCGCTGTGTATCTCGGTTATGCAGAGTGTAAACTATCAGAGACCTGCTGTTGTGGACGCCACTATGTAAGCAGTGTGTTGGGGGGGTTATGCAAAGTAGGTGTTGCATTACGTATGAGTGTGTGCGATTGGGGAGGGGCGGGTGGGGGGACTATAGTGTGGGAGTGCCGCTCCCATCTGTATATGGCCTAGCTCTTCATCTATAGGCGTGTCCCAGCACAGGTATGGGACGGATCAAGGGAATGTTAGCCAGGCGTAGTGTCGGCGCCGATGACATGCCCCCCGCGATCGCCTGCTTCCCGCAGGCTGGCCTCTATGGTAGTCACATAGTGTTGCCAATCCACAGGCAGTGTCCGGGCCGTTGATCGCGGATACGAGAGACGTCGACATAACGTGTTCGGCCACCAGGGCACGCCGAAGGGCTAGCAGCCAATGTCTAGTGGATGGGCCCATTGGAGATTTCCATGCCATGGCCAAGGATCGTTGGCCAGAACCATCGCCAGATCAATGAATTTATTAAGGTTTTTACGACATGCTTTTCTTCTGGTAATACCTAGTATAAAGTGCGCCCCCTGAATTGGAATCGTGGTTCCCGTTGCCGCAGATAATACATCAGAGACCTTCCCCCAGTATAATACAATGTGGGGCAAGTCCAGACCATGTGTAGAAAGTCCGCACCCGTGGCTTGACACCTGGGACAAATGTCCGTGGAGGTCGGATACATACGTTGCCATTGCTTATCAGTGCGTGTGTGGCACTTAACATACAGTGTTGTCTGTAGAACAGTGCCAGAGGTCCCTATTCTAGGCTCCTGCTCCAAAGCGTGGTTCTGCCTGCGCTAAAACTTGCAGGAAAAGGAGAGGATGTTTGAAAACTGCGATTAGAGTGGCAACTTCATTCTGTCATTCTAGGTTGTCATTTCTAGTCCTGGGCATGTCACTCAAAAATAATGGTTATCATGTGTGTTAGTTTAATTTCTAACAAAGTTGGATTGGACGCTATCAATAAAGCCACAAAGATAAGGGTAGGTTGGGACCTGACATGGAACAACTTTGGTGATCTGTTGTAATCCTATATGAAGTGTGAGTAGTTTTTACTCTCCTTAAGTCTTATACTTTTCTGCATGGCACAATTTTTCTTTCTCCCCTGCTTGCAATCACATATCATGCATAGTGTCACTCATGAGGCATCTAAATGTCACACATACGTGTACTGCAAACGAGGAAATGTCACACATGCATACAGAAAGTTTAGCAGCTATGAAACAGTCTTTGAAGCAAAGAACCAAACTTTTTTTAATTCAGCAACACGTTGCTTTACTTTTATCCTTTAAAACTGTGCCAACCTCACACGGAACCGACCCTACTTTCCATCCAGGGTTTCGGGTCCAGGGCCGAAAAATACAGGCAGACTCCAGACTCAGAGCCGCTCCCAGCGCATGCGTGCCGAAGCAGCCGGCGACCCCTGGCCCCAGCCCGAGGAGAGCCGGGAACAAGCCTTGCCCAAAGCCAACCCTCTCTGAGTAACGGGGCTGCAGCGTGCCCTCGCCGGCGCCGCCATGGAGCGCAGCCTCCCAGCCCGCTGCCAGCAGCTGCTGCGCGCCTGTGAGGAGGGGGACTGCGAAGGCGCCCGCAGGCTGCTGGAGCCCGAGGGCGGCGGCGGTGGCAGCGGCTCGTCCCAGTGCGGCGGACGACTTCCCCGGGAGGTCCAGCCGGAGGGTTCGTCAGGCTCCCTCCCGCTGCCGCCAGTGGACTGCACCGACGAGGACGGCAACACGGCGCTTCAGCTGGCGGCCGCCGGGGGCTGGGAGCCCCTGGTGCGCTTCCTCCTGCGCAAGGGGGCGGCCGTGGAGAGCAGGAACCACTGCGGCTGGAGCCCGCTGATGCAGGCGGCCAGGTACTATCTATCCCTGGGGGTGGTGAGGGCCACAGACCCGCTCGTTGTCTGGGAAACCGTACTGGGATGCGCCTTATTTTCTCCTTCCGTTGTCTCTCCGTGGCCCAAAGTCTTGGCTTGCATCCATTGGTATTAAGCGTATAGGAAGGGGGTAGAGTTGTCCGACTTTATTGTGAGTCACTCCCTTACAGCTTATACGAATAGCAGAGACCACAAAACTACAAAGTGCAAAGAAAGTTCTTGAACGCAGGCGTTACTTGTAGCTAACGCTGTACACCTTGAAATCTCGGATACTGTACACGCTCATGCAATCTCGGATACTGTACACGCTCATGCATTTCCAAGACCGTAGCAGGTTGGCATCGGCTACCTAAGTGTCTTTTGTCCTGAACTTTCCACATATGCAGTACATTTCACGTTACACTAGTTGGTTAAGCGGGCGCGTTATAACTGCTCCCGGCTGTGCAAAAGAGTGGCACAGAGGCATCCAAATTCTTGGAAATGTTTTCAGGAAATGAATAACATATCATATTACTTATTTGCACACACGAATATTGACTTCCACACGTTTCAGAAACATGCTTATAGATTTTAAAATCATTTTAAAGAGGGCTTGCGATGGATTTGTCTCATGTATCATGAATATAAGTAGCCTGTCCGATCCAGCTCCTCGTATGCACTTTACTTTTATAAGCCTGCATCTTTGCATTTTGTTATTTCCGAGCATCACACTTACTAATCCTGTTTCTATAAGGTTGCATCAAAAATCTGCAATGATCATGAAAAATGTAAATCATTTAATATTGAACGCAGTGGGACTTATGTGGTACACGTCTTTCCCAACCCAACTGAGAACACAGATGAGTCAATGGCACACTGTCAAACTCAGTAAGCGATATGAAAGGACTTCAGCAGTGCCTCACTTGGGCTCTAAGCCTTTTTTAATTTATATATGTCTGATCATCATACCAAATCCAGTCAGTAATTTGCTGTCCTCCTAACTTTGGTGGTGTGTCAGTTATCATGCTGGCTTAAGCATACTATCTAATCTTGATTGACAACACTTCCATTGGCTTTCAGCATGTTAGTTGCACTAGAGTGCTATAAAACTCTCTCTCGTAATAAATCTAATTAAAACATAAATTATCATCTTTGAGAAACCGAGTAATAAGCGCTCATGAAACATTGCGAGGCAGAGTATTAAATAAGTAAACTGAAATTGATTGGATATTACAATTAATTATTTGGGTATAATTATTCAGATTTGTTCTGGATTGCCATAGATAGAGGCTTTGACACTGAAGTGTCACTGCGATAGAAGTGGAATATGCTAATGTTTCCTGTCACGTGGAGCAGTCTCAACAACTTCTGTTTGTATTTAAGATGGGTAAACAAGACAAAAAGTAACCGCCTGCCCCATCAGAATTCACAGTCTGCTAGGGTTAGTGATACTGTGCTGATGCGTGTTTTATTTTTTGTTACTTTGGGGACGCGTATGAGTGGCGCACCAGAGAACATTCAGAGTTGTCATCTGGTATGTTAACCCTTACCTGAGACGTGGCATGTAACCAGATATGAAATGTATTGGACGAGCTTAATGCAAGTAGACTCCTTTCAGCTCGTTACGATCTATTGACTTATGACTATCAAGTCATTTGAGGTAAATTTGTGGAGGCTTTTCTCCTGTGGGGGCTCGCATAATTGCATAAGGCCCTACTGTTGTAAAATAGAGGTGCTTTCTCACCCTCTCCAAGGATCCTCTTTGCACATTCTTGAAGAATGAATACCTACATTGTGCCCTGGTGAAGGTGTATGACTGAAGAGTAGTCGCACACCGAAACGTGGTTCGGCATAGCACTGGAAACCTAGCAGATTTAATTATAATAAAACTATTTGAAGATTATTGAGAAGAACAACATTGAAGGCCTGCTAGGATGGTACTATGTCAATGTAATGAAACATCATTATGTGAATTATCAAGGAATGGAATGTATTAATATTACATTGCTAGGAATATCTTAGCTTTTTGATTTGCTTGGACCATAGATGTTCTTAATGTTTTAGTTGGGGTGATAAATATGGTATAAGTGCAGACTGAATGAGAGTGATTGTTGGTTTAAGTTTAAAAAAAAGTGTTACAGTCAAGGATGCGAGGTTGAGTAGGTTTGATGGATATATAATGTGGACAGGGTATGATATATTAGAGCTATTAAAGATATAATCAAGAGAAACATGTATAAATAGTCAAATTAATGCATGAACAAATAAAAGTTGTCTTTGGATATATTTTGGTATCTGCATTTAATGATTTGTGCATTAATATACATGATTGTAGACTGATGAGCTTTTGTGAATTCTGATGGGGTAGGCGGTTACATTTTGTCTTGTTATTGTGTTGTTCATCTGTGCCGCAACTCTTATCTATTGTCAAGGGCCCTCTTTTTTAGCTTAAGATGTAAAGCCAAAATGTATTAAGTATTTCACAATAGTTCGATTGTGTATATAGTGAACTGTGCAGCATGTATCTAAATAGGTTTGAAGACAATATTCATAGGCACATTTTTGCGTTTAAGCGAAACATCCCCACAGACCTTGATATGTTTGGACTTGGTTCACGTGACATTTGTAGGTCTTTTGATGAGTTGGTGTTAATGTAACCATCCCAGTGTTTTAATCCTGATTCAATTATAGCTCTGTTGTGAGATGAAATTGTAGTACCATCCAAAATTCATGTGCTCTGTTTTTGGAAAATTGTAGCAATGTATAATCTTGGACAGGAGTGGGAAAATCTAGCTTGGCATAGAAGTACTTTAAAGAAAATAAGACCCTCTCCGATATAGAGGCAAAGTTCGGTGGTGATTGCTCTAGTATTCAAAAATCTAGCGTAGGCTGTCTTGTGTACCCGCATATGTTGATTTCAGCCTTCCATGATAATTTATTATTTGGGTATCCAATTCTGCAAAAAGATTTTTACTTTTTAAATGCCTTATATTTAACATTAGTCTTTATTATGTTCTTTATGCATCTTGAAAAAAGAAAAGTTTATGTACTTTTGATGTAATTGTCTGCTAATAAAAGGACTGATGCAATGACATTTAAAAAAATACTTTTACCAATAGTTCTACTAGAATGGTACTGGACCTGCCAGTGTTAAAAAAAAAAAAAATTTGAAGTATTGTTCAAAGTATGTGGGATTCATGAAGAAATGTGTGTTGATTACTTTTACTTTAGCTAATGTAATCATGCTGATCCGCAAGTAGAGGGTTTTAATATTTGTTTATCATTTTATCTCTATTTTCTATGACACATGCATAATGGTACCTCTGTGCTAAGTGCAAGTAAAATAAGTCTGTTAAGACTTCCATAGTTAGGTAATTTGCCCACTCCTAGGTGAATTGTAGTCAAGGTCAAATGGGACCCTCCAATTGAAACACGAGGACAGAAGAATTTGAAGAGGATGTCAATGGGCGAAAGTGCAACCGTTTTGAAAATACTGAAAATAACAATCATTTCTCTCTTTTTTTTTTTAACTCTGTCTCTAACACTTGATTCGGCTTTGTTCCCAAAAAGTTGTTTTGCCCTTAAAAGCATGTAAAGTGCTTCTAAAAGTGGAAAGTATCTTACTGTCCACAGAACATGGGCCGATTACTAAATCTCATGTTGATGGCCCAGAATTAAGTCATCTGAACATTGAAACAAAATCTTTCTGAAGTGATCACATCCTACTGTCATAGAGGTCAGAGGTATTAAGCATTTGGGTTCTGATGCCTATTTCAGAAAATTGCATAGAAGTTGTCCTCTTTGCCCATGACCATTCTTGAGACGATTTCTCTGCCCTTTTAGAGGGCTACATTTGGAGAAGGAAGATGCACTGTCATTCATAGTCTGATATAAAAACATATTCAAATAAAATTTCACAAATACAATTTCTACAGTCAAATGTAGCAATGTTTTGTAAATGTAGAAGTGAGTGTATTTCATGAATAAAGCAATAGTTCACCTTAGTTGTCCGCTTTGTCGAAGTGCACAGATTTCTCTACCACATAGCTAATAGATGCTGCTTAGAAGTAAAGCAGGTGGTGATCTGCTTTTGTTTTTTCTTTTCCTTGAGGTTTGGTCATCTGGATGTATCGCTTATCCTTTTGGAAAACGGTGCCGATGTCAATGCACAGAACAGACTTGGAGCCAGTGTGCTTACAGTTGCTGCCAGAGGTGGACACTCCGCCGTGGTTAAGCTGTTGCTGGAGAGCGGGGCCTTTGTGGACAACTACGACCACTTTGATGTGAACATGGTGAACCACATCAGCAGCACGGAGGAGCTTCCTGATATAACTGCATTAATGGCGGCTACCCAACACGGGCATGAGGCTGTGGTGCGCCTTCTGTTGGAGTGGGGAGCAGATTCCAATTTCACAGCGAAGACAACAGGATGGACTCCTCTGATGCTGGCGGGTCTCAGTGGGAAAGTAAACGTGGCTCAACAGTTGGTGGACAGAGGTGCAGATCCTGACCACGTTAATGTCCTGGAGAAAACCGCCTTTGAGGTAGCACTGAACTGCAAACACAAAGACATGAAAAATTATCTTGATGCTATAACTACGATCAGACCAAAGACAGGTGAGTAACTGCTAGTTTTCTCCTATTTTACTAATATTTCATTCACTTGACCGTCCTGTGGGAATAGACAGATGTAAAGCTGAACTTTCGTTGGCTGATAAGGAGTTGCCTCCTCTTAAATGTTCATGTAATAGACCACATAGGTATGTTGGTGTCTGGGAAAATAAGACTGTACTTCTAACTTCTGTCTAAAATGGAGGAAAGAGGTGTGGGCTTTGTATAACCTATGCACTTGTCCATGGGATGGGATACTTCCGAAATCTATTTTTCCTGTAACAAAAAATCCACTTGTTCCTTTTGTTGGCTTGTGGAGAGGTGACAAATTATGACATCATTCTCATTATATAAAATCTCTGTAATCGCTTCTCTGATTCTGCCAGGCCTCGTGTTACATTAGGGTTTGGAATTACTTCTATTTTATGATTAGCCACCTTTTTGCAAAACTACATAGGCTCAAATTATGAGAGGAGCGTAGCAGAACTCCAGTATGGAATTTCACTGCTCTCAATCATTAGTGGACTTTTGTTCCCGCTCCGGATTTACTGGATGTGATAACAAGACCCCATATTAACAACCAGAAAATCCAGCCAGTAAAGTCACTTTGAGAATGGGTTACATTGCAGCCTGGTCTGGTTTTAATGCTCCCATTCATTTGCCCACTCCACAGCCACAGCACAGAGGTTGCCATCTAATGGTCTTAATCCTAATGCTCCCCATCAAAAGACAGCCCCCCTCCTTTCCCATCATCATCCCTCCTCCTGTTTAGCCAACAGAAGCCCCCTGCTCAAGCTTACCACTTGATCAGTGCAGGTGGTAAATGTGAGTGATAATTTGCCAAAGAAAAGGAAGTAACATGCAGAATTTAGCCCGGTAAAACCGGGTCATCGTGTTTATTTCACATCCCATGGATTTAAACTAGAAACTCCACGATGCTGGCAGGGTGTTACAGTATGGTACGATTTTTTATGATTATGGATTTACCACCTCATCTGTACTGTTCAACTTGTAATCGGGATTGGAAATAGGAGGTAATAGGTAGTTTGTGGATTAGAATTCCAGAGTATCTGCTCACCCACAAGCTTACATGTTAAAGGGTATTCACCAACTACTCTACAATCCCTTTCCACATTGGAAAAGGTTGGAAATGTACTCCTAACGATGGCAGGAGTCACACCACCTTCATGGTGGGGAAAAAGTAGATCACAAACGTTTGGCAGCAGTAGGTTTAAGTCGCATATTTGCTCTAATGCAAGAACATACATTGTAGGTGCACTCGGGAGACCTTTTTAAAATTTGGCATGCGTCAAACAAGTTTTACCAAATGATGCCTCAGATAAATGGTATTTAACTTTGCGCAATAGTTTATCAAAAGTTTTTCAAGTTGATGTTTTGTGTGTACATTTTATTTTGAAAGCACTCCCCAATGTTGCTTTCATAATTCGGAATGTACTTGCTTATAGTCAGGGAGTATTCTGAAAGCATTATAAGAAGCTTTATATTGCTAACTTTTTCAAACGTATACTGGTACGACTGAACGTAATGTAAGCTGAGCTCTCTGCATTTTCGTTGAACCCATACCTTAATAGTGAAGATTTTTGCACTAATGAATTTCATATACAAGATAGGCAAGCTGTGTATCCACATATGTAAGTTGTTCTAAGTGGCAGACAATCCTCTTTCTTTTTTTGTATAATCTTTTTATTAAACATTTTGCAAAGCATGACATCAACATTACTTCCGTTTGACATATGAACTGAAGTGTTTCGGCATCCACAGTAGCATTACAGTACATCTCATAGTACCCTAATTTTTTGTTTCATCTTTGGCATCCTTACGGTTTCAACATCCACGCCTCCTATATGTGCGTCTCTCCTAATCAGCTGAGTCACTGGCATCTGAGTCCGATTCATCGGGCGGGGGGGCTCACAGATATTCCCACGATAATTGTTCCAGCCACCCCAAACCTTTTCCCACTTTTTGGGACACCTCCGGTGGATATAGACTGACCTTTCCGCCACCATTGCTGTATCCATGTCTTTGCACCATTGGTCAAGTGTGGGGCAGTTTCTGGATCCCCAACGCTGGGCAATGTTACGCTTGGCCATCGTCATGCCTAAAGTTACCCAGTCCTGAGCCAATCCTCTTTCGATGATCCATACGGTGGTGTAGTAAACTGGCAGCCAGAGGGCTTGTGCCTTACTTAAAGCTGGTCTAGTGCCTCATCTTAAGTTCTACCCCTTGTCCTCCAATGTATTTGACTGCTACCGCTCCTTTAGTCTGAATGCCGTGATTCAAGAAGCTGTCGGTAAACTGATTATTGTTCTTGCCTTCTTTTTATTCACCTCCTGCCTCACCCTGCCTAGCAGACTTTCTACACTTTCACTCCTATCTGTTCTGTCTCTCCTGTCTTCCTGCTGCTGGTGTCAGAATGAAGTATACAAAAAATGATGAATTGAATGCTTGAATTATTCTCATCCACTGGTAATCACTCTCTTCCGCACTGCAGTCCATAATTTTTCGCCCACCATGCCATCTCAGTTTGGACTTCGCTGTTTGCAAATCAGTCTTGACATTGCACCAGTAGGAACAGTCCAGGTGGAAATGCCAGGCCATGTCCCCCCTAAACCAGAACACCAGCAACCCAAGTCTGGCTTCACCCTTATTAAAGCTGATCAGTCAGTCCAGTGTGCACAGGATCCACGTCTGGGCATACCCATCCCACTTACAGGGTCACACCGAAGTGTGATTAAAAAGTGATTAATGGAATACTTGAATTAATATCAGTTCTGGTTGGACGGTTCCAGTGAGGAGCAGGGTTGATACGGATTTGCATAAGGCGGTTATTTGTCCAGCGTTGTGTAGTGGGCCATAAATGGTGGACTGGAATGCTGTCTGTGGGATTGCCAGTGGCTGAGATGACATCATGCATTCCACCCATCACTTTGTTGTTGTTACAGTTTACGCCTTTTGCCCCCAAAATAATCCTTGTCAGTCCTCCAGTCTTGCAAGATGCAAAGGCTTCTGGGTAAGAATTTCTTTACTGTCTGCACCCACAGCTGAGTCCTTGGCGCTCAGGATGTGAATCGAGTTGAGCTGGGCAATAGCATCCATTATTAAGCAACAAGACAATTCATTTTCTGGTATCTTTATGATCAATAATGTGATTTAAAAATTTCTAAGAATTGGTACCAATTAGTGAAAAATAATGAGAGTTTATTGAAACATAAGTGCGATTTCATAGAAAACAACCTGACTGGAATCCTCAATGTGGGAGCCGGCCTCGTGGCGTGGTCCTGTTCCCCCTCGCCAAGCCGCACGAGGTCCCATGCACCTCGGGGCTCCTCCATTTTGGATTATACGTCACGCCACGTGACCACCTGCGTGACCCCGCTTCACCCGGCCTCTGTCCCAGCGAGGCCCGACATCAAGGCGCCAACCCCTGGCCAGGGGGATACCACGTGAACCCTTCCCACTCCCGGCGGAGGGCAGTATCGATGGGACCCCCAACCGTCCTTCCACACCTAGGTGCGATCGCCCCACAGCTCTCTGGGGCCTGGCGCCTCTCCTGCTGGGCGTCTGGCCGCTCCCTACCCGGCCTCTCTCCGCCCCCTCCGGGCGCAAGGGTCCGGACATCAAAGGACTCGAGTCCTATATCTGGGGCGACCCGACAGCAGGACAGTAGTTGTATCCTGGAGTCAAGAGCCCTGCTGATCGGATCGCGGCTGACCCTACGGAAGAAGACTCATCCTGAACCCACCTCTGAGCCCTGCTGACGACGTCGCGGCTCCACCGTGCTTAAAGACCTTCACGAACCTTTGGGGCCCTGCTGACGCTGTCGCGGCCTGACCTTGTTGAACTTTACCATCAGAGCCCAGCTGACCTCGTCGCGGCTCGACCGAAGCGGACCTACCACCGGAGCCCTGCTGACTGTGTCGCGGCTCGACCCAAGCGGAACTACCACCCGAGCCCTGCAGACGCCGTCGCGGCTCTCCACGTCCGAGCCGCTCCGAGACCAGCACTCAAGGTCCGGCACAGAGCCTTCCCGTACCTGGCTGGTACTAAGACTGTCCCGCTACCTTATGCCTCTAAAGACATTGAGACTCTTACTGGATCCCTCGATCCCACTGTAAATATTGAACGTACTGCTATTGATAAAGAACCACGTTAAGCAACTGATACGGAGTCTTGTGTGGTGGTATTACTGGGCCTAGTACGAACATAGGAGAAGGACCTCCCCTAGGGGGCTTCTCAGCGGCGCTCGGCTATAACTTTGCGGTAGGAAGGTGCCCCGGAGTAGTCTCCCCGACTCCCCGGTGGTCCTCCCTCCAACATTTGGTGGTCAGCGACGGGATCCGAGCCAGACGCAATCGTACAGGCCAGTAACGCGCCCACGACCTAACCAGACGGAAAGAAAAGGGAACCATGGACGGCCAAGAGGCAACCGTGGCCGCAACCTTCCAGCCGGAAAGGTTGGAGGAATACACCCACAAAGAACTGAAACAATTCTGCAAGGACAAAGGGATCCCGACCACAGGATTGGGCACCAAGGAGGAAATGCAGAAAGCCCTGAAAGCCTGGGTAGAACCCGAGACCACTCCACCCCGAGCTGAAGGGACCGCGGCCCGGGACGAAAACCTGCCAACCCCAACCCCGACAGATGGGGGGCGAACCGTCCCCGAAACCAGCCTTTCCCACGAAGAAATGCGAGAACGGGAGAGGGTCCGGACACACGAAATGGACCTCGCCCGACTCCGGCTGGACGGTGAGCTCCTACTGGCGGAGAAGAAAATAGCCTTTGAACAACTACGGCTGCAAGAGGAAATCGAGGAAAAGAAACGGCATCGGGAACTGGAGGAGAGACGGCTAACCCTCGAGCACGAGAGGAGCCTCAAGGAACTTGAACTAAAAGCTAAAACGGGGGAGACCAGCACCCCCGAAGCCCGGGACGCTCTGCCACTGACCGAGCCAAAGGTTCACATCCCCAAGGATGTCGTCAAGGAGTACTATAAAAATGACGACATCCAGCAATGGTTCCGAGGGTACGAAGTAGCCATGACCTCCCATCGGGTACCCCGGAAGGATTGGGGTGCCGGCCTATGGGGGAGGTTCCTCAGCGAGGGCCGGGATACCCTGTTGCAACTCCCCGACGTGGTGATGACATCATACGACCACATGAAGGAAGCCCTACTCACACGCTACGGACTATCAGCCGAAATGTACCGGCAGCGCTTCCGGGACTGCAAGAAGCTCCCCGGTACCACGTGGGTCGAATACGTGGACTTCTTCAGCCGAGCATTGGAAGGGTGGATCAAGGGAAGCAAGGTCACCTCATACAATGAACTGTTCGACCTCATTGTCTGGGAGCACCTCGCCAACAACTGCTTTGTTGAACTAAGGCAACACCTCCTGGACAGTAAACTGACCGAGCCCCGGAAGCTCGCCGCCGAAGCAGACCGATGGGTCAACACCCGGGTCCCCCGGAACCCCGTGGGGGACTACCAACGGAGTACCACGGGACCTCCACGCCAGCGAGGCGGAGGAGGGGGGTCCCACCGCGGTAGAGAATTCCCGGCCGGGCCGCCCAGAAGCCCGCCACGAGGCCAAGCCACCAACCACACGTCCCCGAGCATGGGCCGAAGGGGGACTCCTATCGCACGGCCTGGACCACGACCGACAGTGACCTGCTTCGGCTGCCAGCATACCGGCCACTATGCAAGCGACCCGGCCTGCCCCGTGAACCGACGGAACGGGACCGCTGGGCCCCCTCCCCGGCAAATAGCCGCCGCAGCCCTGGGGGAGGGAGAAGACGAGGAGGAAAACCACGACGGCGGGTCCCCCGAGTGGGAACCAGCTGCCATGTCGCTTGTATGCCTGGGCTCCCGAGAAATGGTGCCCCGAGCTGCCATCCCAATCAACACCCAGAAGTACCAACAGTGGGTCACCATCAATGGACGACGGGCCGAGGCCCTCCGGGACACTGGGGCCAGTGTGATAGCTGTCCGCTGCCACCTGGTGACCCCCGAACAAATCCTGCCGCATGTCCTATGCCCTGTCCGGACCGCGGACAACACCGAGAGCATGTGCCGGATGGCCAGGATCCCCTTCGAGTGGGGAGGAGTGTCCGGCACCCTAAAAGTGACTGTCCGCGACGACGCCCCAGTGGACTGCCTCCTGGGGAATGACCTAGAGAGCTCCCCCTGGGCCCAGTTGGAACGCCGAGAGCATCTGGGGATGCTAGGACTGCCCGAGTGGGCCTGCGCCACCACCCGGTCCATGACCGCCCAACCAGCCGCTGCCACGGCCCCCGACCAGCCGGCGGGCCCCGAACCATCACCCTCCTCCGGCACGGAGGAACCTGACGAGGAGGCCGGGCCATCCGAACTTTCCACCGACGAGGCCGCCTCCCTCAGCGAGATCCCCGAGCTGGCCCAGTGGCGCCACGACGGGGGCCCCACCCGCGAACAATTCCAGCAAGAGCAGAAGGCCTGCCCGTCCCTCGAGGGGGCCCGACAGCAAGCGGCCGCCCAGGCTGCGGGGGACCCCACGGGAACCCACTGGGTCTATTGGGACAATGACTTATTGTATAGCGAGCAGAAAATCGCCGAACTAGGGGCCGGCCGGGTGTTGGTGGTCCCCCTCCGATTTCGAGAGTTCCTCCTGAACCTGGCACATGACGTGCCCCTCGCCGGACACCTCGGGCGGGACAAAATGTACAGCCGCCTAGTGACCCATTTCTATTGGCCCCGAATGAGAAGAGACGTGGACCATCACTGCCGGTCCTGCCCGACCTGCCAAGCTAGCGGGAAGACTGGGGGTCGAGTGAAAGCCCCCCTCCAACCATTTCCAACCGTCAACACCCCGTTCGAACGAGTGGGGATCGACATCGTGGGGCCCCTCGACCCCCGAACCGCCCTGGGACACCGCTTCATCCTGGTACTGGTCGACCATGCCACCCGATACCCCGAGGCCATCCCACTCCGCACCGTGACCGCTCCAGTGGTGGGTCGGGCCCTGATGGGCATCTTCTCCAGGGTGGGGTTCCCCCGAGAAGTGGTGAGCGACAGGGGTACGAACTTTATTTCAAAATACATGAGATCCCTCTGGCAACAATGTGGGGTCACCTATAAATTCACCACCCCTTACCACCCCCAGGGGAACGGACTGGTCGAGCGGTTCAACAGAACCTTGAAGGGGATGATCAAAGGCCTGGAAGAGCCCCTGAGGAGAAGATGGGATGTCCTGCTGCCCTGCCTCCTGTTCGCCTATCGAGAGGTACGCCAGAAATCCCTGGGCTTCAGCCCCTTCGAACTGTTGTATGGGCACCCCGTCCGAGGGCCCCTCAGCCTGGTCAAGGAGGGCTGGGAGGCGCAAGTCCAAGATGCCCCTCCCGACGTCTACCGGTACCTCCTGACCCTGCGGAACCAGACTCGGAAGTTCCGGGCCCTGGCAGAAGCCAACCTCGAAGCCAGCCAAGAAGACATGAAACGCTGGTATGACGAAAATGCCTCAACCATCGAGTTCGAGCCGGGACAGCAAGTCTGGGTCATGTCACCCGTGGACCCCTGCGCCCTGCAGGACAAGTGGACCGGGCCCTTCAAGGTCGTTGAGAGGAAGAGCCCCGTCACGTACCTAGTCGACATGGAGTCCCCGAGGAACCCCCTCCGGGTCCTGCACGCCAACCGGCTCAAGCCCCACTTTGCCCGAACTGAACTAAGCCTGCTGCTGGCTACCGACGATGGGGGCGAAAGTGACTCCGAGCCCCTTCCAGACCTCCTGGGGTCCTCGGGCCAAGACGGCTCCTTGGAGGGCGTCCGCCTCTCTGCCACCCTGACACCAGAACAGCGCCATGACTGCCAGAAGCTGCTGCAACCCTTCGCTGCCCTCTTCTCTCTCACGCCCGGGGTGACCTCCTGGTGCGCCCACGACGTGGATACTGGGGACAGTCCCCCTGTGCGACACCGCGCTTACCGAGTACCTGACCGAGTCCGAGCCTGCATACGAACCGAGGTCACCAAGATGCTCGCCCTCGGAGTCATCGAGCCGTCCGACAGCCCGTGGGCCAGCCCGGTGGTCTTGGTGCCGAAGGCCGCCGCCCCCGGCACTGCCCCGGAACTCAGGTTTTATGTCGACTACCGGGGCCTGAACGCAGTCACCAAGACCGATGCCCACCCCTTGCCACGGGCAGACGAGTTGATCGATCGCTTAGGGGCCGCCCGCTACCTAAGCACCTTTGATCTCACCGCTGGGTACTGGCAGATCAAGCTCACTCCCGGCGCCCAGGAACGATCCGCCTTTTCCACCCCCGATGGGCACTACCACTTTCGGGTAATGCCCTTCGGTATGAAGAACGCCCCAGCGACCTTTCAGAGACTCGTGAACAAAGTCCTGGCCGGACTAGAAGCCTTCAGTGCGGCCTACCTCGACGACATTGCCGTCTTCAGCGACCACTGGGCCGCGCACCTAGGACACCTCGGAGAAGTCCTGGCCGCTCTCCAGAGAGCCGGACTCACCATTAAGGCCAGTAAATGCCAGATCGGTCAAGGATCTGTGACCTATCTGGGCCACCAGGTGGGGAGTGGCCAGGTGGCGCCCCTCCAGTTAAAGGTCGACGCCATCCAGTCATGGGAGCCCCCCGCAACCCAAACAGCTGTCCGGGCCTTCCTAGGCCTCACAGGCTACTATCGACGATTCATCAAGGATTATGGCAGCATTGTGGGCCCCCTGACGGAGCTCACTTCCAAGAAACAGCCCAAGGTAGTGCACTGGACGCCCCGCTGTCAGACCGCTTTTGAGGCCCTCAAGGCGGCCATGTGCGCTGCCCCTGTGCTCCAGGCCCCTGACTACAGCAAGGAATTTGTAGTCCAGACCGATACCTCAGAGTACGGGGTTGGGGCGGTCCTCTCCCAGCTAGACGCCAAGGGCCTCGACCGACCTGTGGCCTTTATCAGCCGCCGACTGCTGCCGCGAGAACAGAGATGGAGCACCATCGAGCGGGAGGCCTTCGCCGTGGTATGGGCTCTCAAGAAGCTCCGGCCCTACCTTTTCGGCACACACTTCAGGGTCCAAACTGACCACCGGCCCTTGCGGTGGCTCATGCAAATGCGGGGTGAGAACCCCAAGTTATTGCGATGGTCCATCTCGCTGCAAGGGATGGACTTCACTGTGGAACACCGGCCCGGTAACGACCACACTAACGCTGACGGCCTATCAAGATTCTTCCGCCTCGGCGAGGAGAACCCCCAAGGAGATGGGTGACTCTCCCTGCCTTCAGCTGGGGGGACGCGTGTGGGAGCCGGCCTCGTGGCGTGGTCCTGTTCCCCCTCGCCAAGCCGCACGAGGTCCCATGCACCTCGGGGCTCCTCCATTTTGGATTATACGTCACGCCACGTGACCACCTGCGTGACCCCGCTTCACCCGGCCTCTGTCCCAGCGAGGCCCGTCATCAAGGCGCCAACCCCTGGCCAGGGGGATACCACGTGAACCCTTTCCACTCCCGGCGGAGGGCAGTATCGATGGGACCCCCAACCGTCCTTCCACACCTAGGTGCGATCGCCCCACAGCTCTCTGGGGCCTGGCGCCTCTCCTGCTGGGCGTCTGGCCGCTCCCTACCCGGCCTCTCCGCCCCCTCCGGGTGCAAGGGTCCGGACATCAAAGGACTCGAGTCCTATATCTGGGGCAACCCGACAGTAGTTGTATCCTGGAGTCAAGAGCCCTGCTGATCGGATCGCGGCTGACCCTACGGAAGAAGACTCATCCTGAACCCACCTCTGAGCCCTGCTGACGACGTCGCGGCTCCACCGTGCTTAAAGACCTTCACGAACCTTTGGGGCCCTGCTGACGCTGTCGCGGCCTGACCTTGTTGAACTTTACTATCAGAGCCCAGCTGACCTCGTCGCGGCTCGACCGAAGCGGACCTACCACCGGAGCCCTGCTGACTGTGTCGCGGCTCGACCCAAGCGGAACTACCACCCGAGCCCTGCAGACGCCGTCGCGGCTCTCCACGTCCGAGCCGCTCCGAGACCAGCACTCAAGGTCCGGCACAGAGCCTTCCCATACCTGGCTGGTACTAAGACTGTCCCGCTACCTTATCCCTCTAAAGACATTGAGACTCTTACTGGATCCCTCGATCCCACTGTAAATATTGAACGTACTGCTATTGATAAAGAACCACGTTAAGCAACTGATACGGAGTCTTGTGTGGTGGTATTACTGGGCCTAGTACGAACATAGGAGAAGAACCTCCCCTAGGGGGCTTCTCAGCGGCGCTCGGCTATAACTGTGCGGTAGGAAGGTGCCCCGGAGTAGTCTCCCCGACTCCCCGGTGGTCCTCCCTCCAACACTCAAGATTTCTCTATGAACATTTTTCACGAAAAGTATTTCAATATTTTGTTATTTTTACTCGTAAACACTGTCTGGGAAAATATTTCTTCTCACTAATACAAGTTCAACCCACAAATACACCACTAAGCAACAGAAAGGCGACCAGTCAACCTTTGTGAAGAGCCTTCCACTGCGCTGCAACACGTGTTGATTAGTTTTTATTTTTTTGACCCGTTTGAGCTAGAAACTATTTCTTGTTAAAATCTGCAGATTATTCAGCAGATGATGGATTATGTGGCACATCCATGCCTATGTAGAATGTGCAGCAGCTGCAATATCGCATAATCCATGTTGTGATGGGTGGTGCGCCAGGAGAAGACTGTCACATGGACTTTTAATAGTGTTGAGGAAGAGACTTGCATTTTAGTTGCAGCTAAGATACGTCGATAGAGCAGAAGCAGAGCCTGCCACGTATATGGTGGTGAGGCGAGTAGGGCTGGGGTAGTGAAGCCCTTGACAAATGCGCTTTTTAGAAGCCATATTGGCTTCAGTCATATATCAAGTGTACTGTGCTCCTCTGAAAGGCCAGTAAAGCTTTTTAGGAAGCTACGTGATTTCGAGTAAAGCATGCTTTCTGTAAAAGCGTTGGCCAAGACAATCAGGTTGACGTATAGTTCATACACGCAGAAGAACGAGTGGAGAAGCAGCAAGAAAGTTGCAGACTGCCACATGCATACACAGACCAACCCATGCACACGAAAAGCCATGCGTGCTGTCACCCATGTACACATGGGGCCGTGGGGGAGACTCTTACATTGCAGGAACGGTTGTGTGTGACTCCAACTGTGATATGCATGTCTGGGCACACAAATGCAGTCAAACCATATACAGCTGCTTGAGCTGTACATGTTCTGTGTTTGCGCAAAGGAAGTCTGAATTGTTTTGCCTCCTCGGTTCCCGCATTTCCACCCCGCATTATCGTGTGCTCCCCTTACATTGCATCCCATGATGCAAGCAATAAGGCAAATATATTGGGCATTACAGACTTTAAAAGCGGCCATCGTGCCATGGCAGCTTATAAATGAAAAGTTGCAACTCACTGCCTGACTGCACTGGTTTCATTTTTTTAAATTTTGAATTAAAAACTGTGAAATGATAAAACACATACTTTTTTTATCGTTTTCAAGAAATTTTTTACTTTGTATTCCTTGTATACGACTACATTGAAACAAATTAATTGTAAACATTTTAAAATAAGTAACATTGTAAATTAGGCAGAACTTTGATGCTACTTTTTAAAAATAAGTAGTCAGAACCGTCATGGAATAAACAAGGCTTACAACATTGTAAGAGAAAATAACACAAGAAAAGCGAATGAAATGTTTTCGGGGGCTCATTTATTCCAGCATCTTGTCGCAATGATTTTTAATGTACATCTTCAGCCTTGTGCCTTGTTTAGGATGATTCTAAAGCAGTCTTCTCCAGCAGCATGTCTCCCATTGCAGGCACATTCTTTGAGGTAGGTGAGCATTCTAGTTCTTTATTAAAACTGTGATCTCAACAGGCAGCTGTAATGGGAAGAATGAGTAGTGATATGTGGGGTGATACTGTAAGGAGGCTGGTACTAGCTCTGAATCTCCAGGGTAGATATCGATTGACTAGGAGCCATTCAAAATACAGCATTTTGTGTTGTGCCCAATGTACTTCATTATCCTTTCCTAAAGCCTGAAGGGTGTATCCATCCTAGTTTGGGAAAAAGGATGACATTGTATCTATTGTAGATATTCTGCGTTTGCACACCCCCTCATTCTGGGTTCTAAAATGATGCCTCGTAGTTGCCAGGTGCAAGCACAGCTCCAGTCATCACCCTCCCTTAGTACCACCTAACTATAAGAATTGATTACCACAGAATGAAGCACTGTCCATCCTACCTTCCTACTACTATAAGTCTAAACGGTACCTGAGCAACATGGTGTTTATGCTTTGCTGAATCATCTTTTATAGAAAATGCTAGTTCTAATGTAACTGTGTATTTTGTAATGGCTTTTGTTTTAAGGCTTTTAACTACGCACTTCTAAAAAATGTCCTTTCTCTAGGATACTAGCACCCTCTTTTTGATCTCATTATAAATAGTTTGCTTTCCTAATCTGTTCACAAAGCGTCCTTTTATATCTAAATAACTTCCTCCTAATTTAAAGTTTTCCAAGATAGTTCGTCGTGTGTTAGAGTTACTCGTTCATGCATTATGCGGAGGTATTTTCCAGAAGAAAATGCTGTGCCACGGCATGCAGTAGATCAATAAATAAATATGGGAGGTGTTTTAATAAATACTTGACTTTTATCGTCTTGACGGCAAAGAACTCCCTAAGCTGTGAGCTGTCCTATTTATTTGTTTCAATCTTTGGGTGAAATGGCTTCAGTACATTTGCGCAGCCGCATGGGATGTATACACTCCGGAGGGGGGACTTGATGGTAATTTACAGCGGCAACACATCTAGGTTTTAGCTACTTTCAGTCAGAATCAAGACCTCAAAAGCAGCAGATTTCATTTTTTCCAAACGCCTTCTCGGTGTTTCCAGAGTTTGCAAGAAAGCTATGTGCTACACTTGCATCTAAACTACAGGTTGTGGAAATGCCTGTTACTGATTACACAGGTGCCCTTAGGCAACCGTCTATAAGGCAGTCACAGCTGGTTAATACGCAATCAGATTGTACATCCAAGTTAAGTGAAATATTCTTTTGTGAGCTAGTCGTTGAACTGCCGAGCAGGGAAGGGCACCGTCGTCATCTACTCGCCTTTAGAACGGATACCTCAATGCTTGCTACATTTGTTTTTAAACTTCAGTGAGCTGCTGTTTGAGTCATTTTAGGGAGTTTGCAATTGGCTCACAAGCTAGCCATGCAGTAGTTTATTGTTTTAGTGTTTATCCCTTAATTCTTCTTTGTTAGTTCAGTGTTAAATAAGTTCTCCCCTTCTTGTTAATTTCTCCCTCACACATTTATGAGAAACTTAAAACTTCCACAATCAACCTCGCTTTTTGAAAATTTATAATTTGGCTTGTCACACACACCTGAGATGTACTCTCACGTTTGGTGTTGTAAATGCATTGCACAATAAAAACAACGTAGAACTATTTATGTGGTGGACCTACTTGATACACCACCTTAACCTGATGCTGCCATCACTTATTTTGCTATCTGACAGAGCTCATGATATATATGTGTGTGTGTGTGTGTATGTATGTATGTATATTTGTATGTATAAATATGTGTATATATATATATATATATGTCTTCGCTGAAAAAACAAAGGTTAAATTAATGTTATATTTAGGTATCATGAAAAGATCTGTTTAGTTTAGAAATTCATTAAAAAAAACAATGGTAAAAATAATGTTATAGGTAGGTGAATTTGTCAGTGACCACATTAACGTTTTGAACTAAAGAAGCCACAGAAATTCACCAGTTATATATAGTTCACAACCCTAACTATAACATGCGTCACACCATGCATTATTTTTGACCTCCCATATGACATCACTTAAGACATGTTCTATGACATCATTTGACATCACTCATGACCTCTCAAATGACATCATTGATGACATCACTGATGAAATGACCTCATCCAAGCTTCTATTGTGCACATTACTCCCTAAACAGGTATACTACTACATAAGAAGGGGGATGATCACTGCCACTCTTGGGCTCACAAACTGTAAATCACAGAATGGGATGAGTGCAGGAATAACTTTTCAAAACAATATTTCCTATAGCAAACACGTTAGATATGTCTAAATTAATTATGGTGAGAAATATTTAAAGAAACTCATAAGACCATATATTTCCAGGCTTACTTGTTGGCGTTACTTTATTCTTTTAGCATATTTTTCCATATAAAGTTCTTTTTATTAAAAAAAATCATCAGTTTATAGAAAATAATACTCAAAACTATGGCCACTCTTAGCCTTTCTCAGAGATATTTATACATCAAATTTCACATAGGTATTGTTGGTTCCATTCACCCACCATATTAGTTTGAAACCCAACCACAATTGGACGTTTTAGGAACCACAATTTCTATCACAGATTTTCTGATTAAGTCCCCCAGCCAAAGGTAATTAATCCCTTTTTTGCATATGTGGATTATTGCTTCTCGCAGAGGGGGAATAAATGGTCACCATTGATGTCACTGACCATGTCATGAGCGATGTAATATGTGAGATCATAAGCAGTGCATTGTGGGGGCATAAGTTATAGTTGGCTCACGTAACTATAACTGCTGAATTTCATTATTTTTGTACGAGTGAAATCTGGGCCTAACTGTAACGTCCCTGTAACCTTTGTTTTTTCCAGTGAATTTCTTAAAACTTTTAATTCTATTTCGTACGAGTGAAATCTGGGCCTAACTGTAACGTCCCTGTAACCTTTGTTTTTTCCAGTGAATTTCTTAAAACTTTTAATTCTATTTCGTAACTATAACATCTCTGTAACCTTTGTTTATTCAGTGTGTGTGTGTGTGTGTGTGTGTGTGAAAATGTGTGTGTATATATATATATGTGTATATATATGTGTGTGTATATATATATATATATATATATATATATATATATTACCTACTGGCGGTCGCCAGTAGGTAGTTATAGTTAGGACCCTGTTTCCATAGGAAAACCGCAACATTCTATTTGGAATAACTTTGGTGCCGGTCGACGAATCCTCGTGAAATTATCAAAATAGGTGGGGCGCTACGCTACGCTCATACCCTGAAAGTCTCGGGGGGATTCGTCAAGCGGGGGCTGAGAAAAAAGGGGGGTCCCAAAACGCGTTTTTCCCATGCATTTTTCCATAGGACCTTTAGACACAGCTACAGCCCGAACGGCTGAACAGAGTTACTTGAAATTTGGCAGAGAGGTAGTCCTCAGGTCAAGGAAGTGCCTTTTGTAGGTCTGGTGTAAATCTGTTCAGTAGTTCCTGAGAAAATAGCATTTAAATCAATATATATATCTGTGGCAGCTTACGGTGCGCTTACCGTGCGCTTACGGTAAGCTTACCGTACGCGTACGGTGACGTGCGCGAGCGCGATTCTGATTGGCTGTTAGATCTTAGTAAACATTCGAATCGGTCGAAACCAGGAAGCGGCTGCTGCCATTTTCTCTCTCGCACTCTGAGGGGGGGAGGAAAAACAAAGGCAAAAAACATGTAAAGGGGCTGTTTAGACAGCTCCTAACCACCTAGCCTTGATGAAGGTGTCCCCAAAGAACCCCCAAGGCCAAAAAGTCAATTTTATTTTTTGTCGAAAAATCGCCGATTACGCTTACCGTACGGGTACGGTAAAAATTATTAAAAAAAAAAAATTAGCCACACTCTCCACACCCCGTGTGCAAATGGTGTCCGTAGGGCACCATTAGTGCTTGGCATAAACAATGAACGAAAATTTAAAAGATTATCCAAACTCTCCCCACCCCGTGTGCAAATGGTGTCCGAAAGGCACCATTTGTGCATGGCATATCTAACTCAATGAAAATTTAAAAGATTACCTTTCACAACGAAGCGCATAATATGTCCTCCATGTACGCACGGTGCGCGAAGCGCATCGTGCGTACATGGCCCATCCAGCGTAACGTGGGCACGAGGTGCGCGTAGCGCACCGCGTGCCCACCGTGCATGCACGGCACTAACTGCGTAAAGTGGGCGCGCGGTGCGCGAAGCGCACCGCGTGCTCACTGTGCGCGCATGGTGCGCGAAGCGCACCGTGCGCGCACGGAACGAACTGCGTTAAGTGGGCGCGCACGCCACGAATGGCGTAAAGTAACTTAGCATTTAAAAAACCGTACAAATTCACTGAAAAAACCATAGGTTTCACACACATTATAGTTAGGAATTAGCATTTAAAAAACCTTGCAAATTCACTGAAAAAACCATAGGTTTCACACATGTTATAGTTAGCTGGACATTTTACTGATAAAAAACCAATGAAATTCCCCCGTTATAGTTAGTGCAGGCAACTATAACTCACGCGACCGCAATCCTCTGCTGATGCTAATACTGTATTTAGACACTTATTTGCCCATGTCTTCTTCCATTAAATTTTAGCTATACATATATTACAAATATTTTTTTTTCATAAAGACACATATGTCATCAGCAGAGGATTGCGGTCGCGTGAGTTATAGTTGCCTGCACTAACTATAACGGGGGAATTTCATTGGTTTTTTATCAGTAAAATGTCCAGCTAACTATAACATGTTTGAAACCTATGGTTTTTTCAGTGAATTTGCAATGTTTTTAAAAATGCTAATTCCTAACTATAACGTGTGTGAAACCTATGGTTTTTTCAGTGAATTTATATATATATATATATATATATATATATATATATATATATATATACACACTCCACATCAAGGCTCAAGCTACCGGACCCATGGCGCTTCTCTTCCTGGTGTGAAAATCCTCAGCAGAGCCACACCGAAACAATATTCACCACAACTTCCTTGTTCCGGAAAATGCAAACGCACTCACAGGAAACAGCGTTTCCCCCGTTTCTTTAATTAATTTTAACACCCAGGTCACAAAAAACACCGACGCATTTCGTTACCAACTGATAACTTGCTCACGGTCAACCGTGAGCAAGTTATCAGTTGGTAACGAAACGCGTCGGTGTTTTTTGTGACCTGGGTGTTAAAATTAATTAAAGAAACGGGGGAAACGCTGATTCCTGTGAGTGCGTTTTCCTGCCCAAAAGAGTATTGTCTAGTGATGCACAATATTCTTGTGCGTTTTTCCATTGTTGTTGGCTCAATTAGAAATCTCTCATTTGTGACTCTCCCAGGTCACAGAATGGGGCTTTTCACTACTGGAGCTGGAAGATCATCCCCTTGAGCTGCAGCAGAGATTAGCGGGGTACGGAAGAGCATACCTTTTGCGTGTACTACAGGTAGTGCTGTAGTCTCCCACTCTGTGGCTCATATCAGAGACTGTAAACAGCACCTATTCTCATTCAGGTCTACCCCTGCTCCCATCAGAGCCCTGCAAGTCTCTGAGATCAGGTGCCAGCCATGTCTAGGAGCACAGAAAAACAGAAAGTGTTTTTTCTGTGTGGTTTTTATTTAAAAAATGTTTTTTTTGATAGGCAAATTTTATTGATTTTAAAAACATAAAACAATTCAACCAATACACGGAAATCACAAGTTTGAATCCATTCACAAAAGCAGTGTAACCCCCAATCACAAACCCAATAAAAATTACATAGACAAGATTTGGAACCAAGTTAATCAGGACCCTCCAAATTCCCCAACCACTTCCCCCACACTCTGCGGTATTTCTTGACGCACCCCTTGGCTTTATAAAGGGCTTTCTCCTGGGTCGCGCACCAATCCCCCCCTCTACGCCACCTCTCCAGGGCTGGTGCTTCAGTGGTGGTCAGGGCTTTTCCATGCCACCGCTATGTCCCGCTTGGCCACCATCATAGCTATATTAAAAAATAACTTGTCACTCCTGGATCCATCCAGCCCATCAGTGATCCACAACAAAGAGTGACGTGGATCATGAGGGACCTCCGAGCCCAGTACCTCCGTTAGCTCCATCCACTTCAATAGATCCCCAGAACTGTCCTAAGCGGGGGCACAACCAAACCATGTGGAGGAAGTCGGACAGGGCTTGGTTATATCTCGCACATGACGCATCTGGACGCAAACCTGCTTGATACAGGCGCAAGGGGGTGAGGTATGCAGCGTGTAAGTAGTAGAGCTGAATCAGTTTGAGTTTAGCGGAGACGGTAACTGTTCTGGGGGCCATGAGGGCATCACGCCAATCCACCTCATCAAGGGGGCCCACCCATTGACCTCTCAATCTGTCTAGGGATGTGGGCGTGCTGTTAACTAGGGTGCAATAAATGCGGGAGAACCCCCCCATACCCAAGTCTCCCAACATCGTCTGAGCCTCAGTGGGGCTATATTCGGGGAGCCTCGTTTCGTCCGCAATATGCGTGTGGAGGGCATGTCTCAACTGCAAATATTTATAAATATGGGATGAATGTAAGGAGTAGCGAGTTTGGAGCTCCTGGAAGGACAGCATACGGCCCCTGGCCCATACATCCCCTAGCTGGGAGATGCCAATAAGGTCCCAGGTTTTAAACCCCTGTAGTCCACTAACCTCCCGAAGCCACGCCCCATGCCAGAGGGGAGTACATTGGGTCAACTTCCCCGTCCACCCAGTGTGACGGACAAGTTGCCCGCCAAGCCAACAACACAAAGCTCGTCACATCAGGCAGTCGGGTTGGAATGGGCCCCCCATACATCATGGCTTGGATGTCCGCCAGCCCCAGGTCATTCAGTTCAAGCCTGTAGGCTGGGTCTGTCCAGCCCCCATTTAACTAATCGTGGACTACCAGGAGACGTACCGCCCAAAAATACAGATGCAAGTGTGACATCCCCATACCGCCATCGTAGGAGGGAATCTGGCAAACAGACAGAGCCACGCGTGCCTGTCCTCCACTCCAGAGAAACTTGGTGATTAGACTATCCAGTTCCCGAAACCAAGTCCTGGGAAAACAGAAGGGGGTATTCTGCAGGACGGAGAGGGATCTGGGGAGGATCATCATTTTAAACAGCCCCACCCTCCCCAGGGGGTTCAGAGGCAGAGCTTTCCATTGAAGGAGGTCATCCTTGACCTTCTTAACTAACGGGGCCACATTAAGGGACCAGCCCAGCTCGGGAAGCAGGGTAATCCAAATCCCCAGATATTTAAAGGACTGCCTCCGGAGTGGTATGGTGGACTGCCAATCAAAGCACTCTCTAGAGAGATGCAGGGGAACCAGCACGGATTTCCTGGGATTTAACCGCAGCCCTGAGGCCTGCTCGAAAGAGTGCAAGATCTGGAGGCAATGTGGCCCGGAGGACGCTGGGTTGGAAAGGAAGACAAGGACATCATCCGCGTATAAGGTGATCGAGGCGGTCTTCAGCCCACACCAGGGACGCCAAGGGTTCCATCGCCAGGGCGAATAGCAAAGGAGAAAGGGTACATCCTTGCCTAGTGCCCCTGGCAATGGGGAAGGCCCCCAACAATACCCCGTTGACCAACACTCGCGCTCTCAGCCGAGCGTACAGGACCCGGACCAGAGAACGGAAGTGGGGCCCAAACCCCATCTCGGTCAGTACTCCCTGCAGGTATGTCCAATCCACCGAATCGAAAGCTTTTTCGAAGTCTATGGACAGGAGTGCCAAGTATGGGGTAAGCAGGTGCCGGTGTGCCAGAGCTAGTTGCAGCCTGCGGAGGCAGGGACGGGTCCCACGCTGAGGCATGAACCCACATTGATCCGGGTGCACCAGTAAGGCCAAGTAGGGTTTCAGTCGCTGGGCCAGAATGGTGGCATATAGCTTGATTTCGGTGTTGAGGAGGGATATGGGGCGATACTCTGCGCACATCGGGAGGGAGGCTGGGATTTCGGGAGAACCACGATGGTGGCAATATCCGTTTCTGGCGGAAAGGAACCTCTCTCCACGGCTTCATTGAATAAGCTGGCCAGGTGGGGTGCCAATAAGGTCCAAAGTTTTAAACCCCTGTAGTCCACTAACCTCCCGAAGCCACGCCCCATGCCAGAGGGGAGTACATTGGGTCAACTTCCCCGTCCACCCAGTGTGACGGAGCGATGCCCGCCTAGCCAACAACACAGAGAGCGTCACATCAGGCAGTCGGGTTGGAATGGGCCCCCCATACATCATGGCTTGGATGTCCGCCAGCCCCAGGTCACTCAATTCAAGCCTGTAGGCTGGGTCTGACCAGCCCCCATTAAACCAATCGTGGACTACTAGGAGACGTACCGCCCAAAAATACAGATGCAAGTGTGACATCCCCATACCGCCATCGTAGGAGGGAATCTGGCAAACAGACAGAGCCACGCGTGCCCGTCCTCCACTCCAGAGAAACTTGGTGATTAGACTATCCAGTTCCCGAAACCAAGTCTTGGGAAAACAGAAGGGGGTATTCTGCAGGACGTAGAGGAATCTGGGTAGGATCATCGTTTTAAACAGCCCCACCCTCCCCAGGGGGTTCAGAGGCAGCGCTTTCCATTTAAGGAGGTCATTCTTGGCCTTCTTAATTAAAGGGGCCACATTGAGGGACCAGCCCAGCTCGGGAAGCAGGGTAATCCAAATCCCCAGATATTTAAAGGACTGCCTCCGGAGTGGTATGGTGGACTGCCAATAGAAGCACTCTCTAGAGAGATGCAGGGGAACCAGCACTGATTTCCCGGGATTTAACCGCAGCCCTGAGGCCTGCTCGAAAGAGTGCAAGATCTGGAGGCAATGTGGCCCGGAGGAGGCTGGGTTGGACAGGAAAACAAGGACATCATCCGCGTATAAGGCGATCTTGTCTGTGTCAGTATTGGGCCATTCCCATCCGCAGAGGCGGTCTTCAGCCCACACCAGGGACGCCAAGGGTTCCATCGCCAGGGCGAATAGCAAAGGAGAAAGGGGACATCCCTGCCTAGTGCCCCTGGCAATGGGGAAGGCCTCCGACAGTACCCCGTTGACCAACACTTGCACTCTCGTTCGTGCGAACAGGACCCGGACCAGAGAACGGAAGTGGGGCCCGAATCCCATCTCGGTCAGCACTCCCTGCAGGCATGTCCAATCCACCGAATCAAAAGCTTTTTCGAAGTCTATGGACAGGAGTGCCAAGTATGGGGTAAGCAGGTGCCGGTGTGCCAGAGCTAGTTGCAGCCTGCGGAGACAGTGGCGGGTCCCACGCCGAGGCATGAACCCACATTGATCCGGGTGCACCAGAAAGGCCAAGTAGGGTTTCAGTCGCTGGGCCAGAATGGTGGCATATAGCTGGATTTCGGTGTTGAGGGATATGGGGCGATACTCTGCGCACATTTGGGAGGGAGGCTGGGATTTCGGGAGAACCATGATGGTGGCAATATCCGTTTATGGCAGAAAGGAACCTCTCTCAATGGCTTCATTGAATAAGCTGGCCAGGTGGGGTGCTTGGGTGCCTCGGTATGCTGCATAGTACTCCTGCAGAAGGCCATCCGGACCTGGGGTCTTACCCGGGGAAACCAGGGTGATTGCCTCTTCAATTTCTTTCAGGGAGATGGGTCGCTTTAGGTCCTTTTCAGCGGCTGGTTACAGCCTAGGATGGCACACCCTACCCTGGGCTAAGAGAGCTGCAACGGACAGCTCGGGGTTGGGGGCTGTGTACAGCCTCCGGTAGTATGCAGCAAAGGTATTTGCCATTGCCACTGGGGCACATTGCACCGCTCCAGCTGCATCAACCACCTCTGGTATGATACGATTCGCCCTGGGATATGTGGCCAATCTGTGTAAGACCGTGCCGTTCTTGTCCCCCCAACCGTAAACTCTTGCTACCGAGGACCTCCAGAAGAGCTTTGCCGCGTCCAAGGACAGTTGTTTAATGTCATCCCGGATGAGGGCTAATTGTTGGGTCTGGGCAGCGTCCTCTGACATGGACAACAGCTGTTCCAAGCGAAGCGCCTGCGCTTCCTTGGAAGAGATCTCCTGCAACTGTGATTGCCTCTGGAGCTTAAGCTGTCGTTTTGAAATACCTCGTATGGTCGCCTTCCCTGCCTCCCATAGGGTGTCCGGGGAGGCTACAGAGCCCTCGTTGGTAGCAAAGTATTGTTTAAGCTCTGTCCCCACCGCCTGCTTGAAGTCTTTATCCTGGAGAAACCAAGCGTTCATCCTCCATGTTTGGCGGGCGGAGGGAGGGGGGGTCCCTGTGCTAAGGAGTATCGGGGAATGGTCTGAAATGCCTCTGGGCAGGATGCGGACGTCAAGAATCGTAGAACAGTCGGGCGCGGGGACAAAGATCGCATCTATGC
Source organism: Triturus cristatus (assembly GCF_964204655.1). NCBI lineage: Eukaryota > Metazoa > Chordata > Amphibia > Caudata > Salamandridae > Triturus > Triturus cristatus. The sequence goes on from NC_140588.1 coordinate 138,480,456, forward strand.
GCGCTTGGGTGTGGTGAGCCGCAGAGGTATGTGTAAATCGGGTGCTGCGTGGGTGCCATGTGTGCCATGCATCGAAGAGCACCAGGGACTCTGACCAGTTATTCAGTTGTTTCGCACTACCCGCCCGGGCGGCAGATGGAGGTCCCGTTGTGTCGAGGGCCGGGGCTAAGACTGCATTAAAGTCACCCGCAATGACCATATTGCCAGCGGGCACATTATGTAGCCGGGCAGCAGTGTGTGCGAGTGTGGGCGCGAGCATGGAGAGAGGGACATATACTGACATGAGAGTGAGGGGAGACCCGGCCAGTGATCCACAAATTGTCACAGACGAGCCTTGAGGATCATGTATCACTTGGGAGAGGACAAAGGGCAGTGTATGCCTCAAGAGGATGGTAACTCCTCGTGAGCCCCTAGAGAAGCCGCAGTGCCATACCCTATCATAGCCATAGCGAGCTAAGAAGGGGCAGCAGTTACCTAAGAGGTGCGTTTCTTGAAGCATGAGGATATCTATGTGGAGACGCTGCGTGTATCGTAGGTCCGCTGAGCTTTTGTGTCGGTCCAACAGGCCATTGACATTCCACGACAACACGCCTTGGGGGAAGTGTTATCTGTCATGGTAGGCGTTTCTTGGTCTAGGCTGAGTATATGGATTTGGGTGTACAAACGCGCTTGGGGGCCTGCAGTGGTGGGAGCGTTCGCTTGCTACGGGGGCACACCCATCCCTCCCACAGATAACGTGTCATTCCGTGGTAGCTGGAACAAGAACCAACAAAAAACATAACAACGTACAGGGAAAAACCTTCCAAAACCCTGCCTTACCCCCACCCTACACTTCAGGAACAGAAGCATCTGTCGACCCCTCAAAAACAACACCCTAGTACACTGGGCGAACAACCAAACTAAAACGCCTGGGAATGGGAAAACATGGAGGACCCCTCCTCGTGAACGGATACATGTTGACAAAGACCATCTGGAAGTTAGGAACAGATCTAAGTCAGAGCGCCATCTCCGGCCGCGGAGCAAGGCCCGGCGGGCAGAGACCGGCTCAAGCAGGGTCCCTCAAAAGCATCGGGCTACAGGAAAGGTCCGTGTCTGGGAGGTCAATCGCGGAGGACCGGGATGCAGCATCTCCGCCGTCCAGTCGGCCAGCGGAACCAGAGCTCCTCCCAGTTGGCGCTCCCTCTTCGACCTGGGGTGGCTGTTGTGAGTGACCCGGAGGGGAGTCCGAGCGGGCCTGCCTCTGATTCCGGCGCCTTCTGCTTGACCTCTCCGAAAGATTGACACTGGCCCTGGACCTCACGGGTATAGTCTGGGAAGATCATAATGGCGCAGTTTTCGTTTGCTGCTTACAGGCTTCAGACAAGATGATGTCGCGGTCCTTGAAGTTAAGAACCCGCATTATGATCGGGTGGGGAGGAGCACCCAGCATTGGTTTGGGGGCCTGGGACCGATGAGCCCGCTCGATTGCAAACCAAGGGGATAGGGATCCCCCGGGGACCCATGACCTCAGCCACTTCTCCAGGAAGTCCACTGCACGACCCTGCTCCACTCCCTCCGGAAAGCCCACCAGGCGCAGGTTGTTGCGTCTGGACCTGTTTTCAGCGTCCTCCGCCCGGCGGTGCAACTCCTGAGTATGAGACTGAAGACGGGCTACCTGCCCCTTAAGTTGCTGCACGTCATCTTCCACAGAGGAGATCCTGGACTCAGTCTCTTTAATCCGGGCGTTCGCGTTGCGAAGATCCTGCCTGATGAGTCATGTCCATCCTCACTTCTGCGATCTTGCCCTCCACCGAGGTCTGGGACGTGTGAATACCTGGAGGATGGCAGCCAGTTCAGCGGACGAAGGAGCCTCCTGCCCAGCCACTCCCCCAGGAGCCCCCAGGTGGTGAAGCGGTCCATTTTTGCCTGGGTGGCAGGGACCTTCGCTGATCTGTCCGTTGTACCCATGTTCGACCCCCGGGGAGGGACAGGCCCTGAGGACCCCCCGGCGGGGCCCCACACTGGAAGGTCAATGAAGCAACGGAATCAACCCAGGGAGCAGTGAATAGCAAGTAGCCGATGTGACGACCCGAGACAGCCCAGTCTGCCACCCAGCCACCCAAGAGGCGCAGCCAGCGTAGAGGAGCCAGAAGGAAGGGTCGCAATCAAGGGCCACAGGCTGGACCGCCTCCGCTGGATCCACAGAACGGTCCACCGGGGCAAGAAACACAGCAGATGAGGAAGAGATTCAGGAGGGGCACCGGATCCCGGACGGGGGAAATGGTTCGGTGCGCGCAGTTGCCCCCTGGGATGTGTTGGCAACCCAAGGGGTGATTGGTGGACCCACGAGTCCTGCTTCAGTGACTATATTCGCAGCCCCACGGGAGCCACCAGGCCTCCGTCTACAGCCACCATGGAACACCGCCACCCGAAATGGCAGCTGAAGCGCTCGCACCCACGCCCCGGGTCCATGAGGGTAAGCCAGCGGGCTACTCCGCCACCATCGCCAGTCATAAGGGGCCAGCTCCCCCCACCAGCAAGTCCTGTGTGGCCCGCCAGGAGCAGGGGGCGGGGGAGGACGGGGGGGAAGGAGCCACACCAGCCAAGGGTCCCCCTCACGCCCCACCTGCTGCCCGATTGACAGCCGACCCACACCCCCAGACCAGACACCACCGCGCCCACACTCCTTACCTGCAGGCCTGTTCAAAGGATTGCGACCTCCAGCAGCCAACGACCACTAGCAGTAGCGGCCCGGGCCGCCGGGCAGAGCGGGGCTCGGACGGGGCCTCCTCACGTGGGCTCAGGCAGGGCCTCCGGAGTCAGCGACGTCCACCCAGCGCCGGGGGGCGACAGAAGAGCACCTCATCCAGAAGGCCGCCCCTCCCTGTGGCAGTCTCCAGCACCGGCGACGACCAATGCAGTCCTCTAGATGTCAAGCGGCCACCTCCCTGGTCAGCAGCCCTGCAGGTGTAATCTCGCCACTCCAGTGACACTGGGCCAGGCAGCAGGGGGGTGGTGGGAGGGCATCGCCACCAACAGTGCATGTATCAAGCTCCGGGCAGGGCAACAGGGGATCATCCCCCTCAGGCCGCGTCCCCACCGGGCCGCGGCGCCACAGCAGTCTGGTGGAATCCAAGGCCGACAGGGCCACCGAGAGCCCCAGGACCAACAGAGGCTTGCCTGCACCAGCTCACCGCTCCGCGGAAGATGTCCCACCACTCTGCACTCCACAGGCCGGGCAACAGGAAGGATTCAGCAGGGCCCTCGGGAGCACCACAGGCGGTCCGCGCGCACCGAGACTCCTCACGGAGCCGCGGCACCACACACACTACAGCTCCGCCTCGGGGGGGGGGGGGCGATCAGCGCGGGACGACAGCGCCAGGCCTTCAGTGTCTCATCTCCGCAGCGCAGAGCCACTGATACGGCACCGGCGGCACCCGCCGGGGAGGCGTTGGAGCGCCCTGGACAGAGGGGGGGACCCGCCACGCAAGGAGCCCCCCCCCCCCCCACACAGGCAGGCGAGCCGGTCACGGACAGCGGACCCGCAGAGGAGCTGGATTCAGCGCAGCCACGGCCGCCATCTTGAGGAGCACGGCCCGGCAGGTCCAGGAGACAAGATCAGCCCGACCGCTCCAAGTTCAGCGCCACACGGTTCAAAAGGAGCTGCATAGGCTCCCAGGCATCCAGGTACGGGGCCCAGGGTGTGAAATGTTCCTGATGGCGTCAGATGGTCGAGCGGATGACGGAGGGGTCCGGAGCACACCTAAGGTGCGACCGCCATCTTGACGCTCGTAGCCACGCCCCATTTTAAATTTATTTTAAACTGTGATTCAGGGTTTTAGCATCGCCGGCTTCTCTTTTAGTTTCCACCGATTTCGAAGCCAGAGGCAATGGCAAGGGCTGCTGAATTGGACAATGGTGTATGAGTGGAATTGAAATTGGGGATTGCCATGACTCACTTTCCAACTTTGCTTGTGTCAACACTTACCTTGCTGTTCCTGCGGCGGATCTGACCACTGCTGAACTGCAGGGCAGTAGCAGCAGCAGCCTTTAGCCTATCCATTCCCCTCACCAAAAATCTGCCTGGGAGGCTTGTAAGAAGAGAATTAATATAGGTATATGGCATACATGCCAGTAGAACCGATTCGGGGGGAGATGCCCGATTTTTAAAACACACAAATTGACTTTTTTAAGTGACCCCCGCCTAAAAATGCCTAATTTTCAATTTAAGCCAATGGGCAAAATACTTTTCCCATCAATATTTTTCTTTTTTTCCCCCTCAAAATCTCACATTTCCCAGTATGAGAATGTTTGCATGTATGATATTGACCTAGTTGCATTTATAACATTTTCTTCTTTTCTGCAGGTGTGTTTGTTATATACTTTCCATTCGAATAGAGCTTATTCAGCAGCAAGCTAAACTTCTGATGTTTCTATAAAATGACTACATTAGAACATGGACTTTGCCATTTTTTATGGATCTGAGAATAAAGTTTAAGCATTAATGCTGCAAGTGCACCAATAGCAAAACATTTTTTTTAAGTATAATTTTCTTGACATTACCAAATATCGATCAAATTTTGAATCAAGGCTCACTTTACATGGTCATTTATAGACGAACCACATAAAACTAATAAACCCTCGCCCTCCATCCCCCCTCATGCTTAAAATATATTGTCTAGTGATAATACCTGTACAGTGTGTCATCCAAAGAACTCACCCCTAATCACTGATCCATTGTAGAACTCACTTCTTATGACTCGACATAAGGGTTCTGGCATTCCCCTCATAAGACCCTCTACTCATCCGTGAAGGCTATGATCCTCCCTCAGAGCTCTATATATATATGTGAAATTAGTTTCCTACCACCAGCCATATCCAACAAAACTTCTAGGGTACGGGAAGTCTGCAGCTCCTCCGGGAACAGTGGCCATATCTCTTGTGCCGTCGCCGATAGTTTTGTGTAATGAAGAAACTGACACCCCGCCGAGCTGGAACGTCTCCATGGCGTCAGCCAACGTAATAAACTGATTGTCGGGGTAAAGATCGCTCACTGTGTTGCAGCCGTATTCGTGCCATTTTTGAAGGGACATGGTTGTTCAATTTGTATGAATGGGTGTAGTGTCCAGGTATTCAGTTCCGGTGCCTATGGGGCCCTTCTCAGCACAGACTTAATTGCTTGCTCCCAGGCCCGCTAATCATTCTGACCGCATAAGGCAGTTGTTCTGGGGGCTCTCGACCCCATAATTAGAATTTCAGGCAGCTAATACTCATGGCACGTGCCCCTCAGAAATCTGCGCTCCCAATTATCATCAAGCCAGTGAACCACATGCTGGAGTTGCACGGCCAGATAATAATACTCAAGACACGGTATCTCCAGCCCCCCCGACCCCCTCTGCTATGTGCGTTTCAGTGTCGCCAGTCCTACTCTTCTCATCATAGTGTCCCACAATAGCTCCACTCTGGTCCGGACTGGGCACCGGGCATTTCCCCGGTGGGCCGCTAGGGTGGGGGCTGGTTTTGGGCCCCTGGGGGGCCGTTTTTAGGTCTCGCTGAGTCAGCGCACATGCGCGGCTCGGAGAGACTTTAGTAAGAGCTTTAAAAAATGCTACCGCCGGCTACAGCTTGCAGTGCATGTGCGCGAGCGCACACTTCAGCAGAGGCGCCATATGGCGTGATTACTGCTGCGCGCGCACTACTAGCGCACATGCACTGCAAGCTGTGGTCGCCGGTAGCATTTTTAGCTTGCTAATCGCGGCACCGGTGCTTTACTTTTAACATTAAAAGTAAAGCGCCGGTGCCGCGATTATAGCAAAAGTAAAGAAATAGAAACAAACATCTATTTCTTTACTTTTTCTATAATCGCGGCACCCGCGCTTTACTTTTAATGTTAAAAGTAAAGCACCGGTGCCGTGATTAGAAAGAAATGACTGACTAGGATTGAATGACTAGGACAAGAGATACTCTATGAGGGTCCTGGGAAGGTTTTTGGACTTCTACGTCTTGGCAGATAGTATAAATGATATGCTTCAGCTATGTGATGACTCACCTGCCATTAATATGTTGACAACACTTTGTCACGATATGATGTTTTCTATAAATTCAAATAAAAAATGTTTTAAAAACATCAATGTGTTACCAGCTTAGTACGAACTATCACTCAAAGAGCAGCTCTAACTACATTTTGGAAATAGATGCTTGTCCTTTTTATTCAATACTAGCCTGTCATAATTAGTAAATACACTTATTTCACTAAACATGTATTTGTTATTTCGTTAAAATACACTTAGTTTGCCCTCAATTAACAACTTTTCCCTTTAGGCCACATTTTCTTCAAATTATCAACATGTCATTGTTTGAAACTGCACAATGATGCCGACCTCAGATAAAACTTTTCATTTTGTGCAGTACATGTGTACTTTAGCCAAACAGCAGAGTAACACTCCCTGAAACTATTACAGTTGTAACCGCAAAATAAATCACTTTGTCACTTTCAGTAAGTACACTAATATTTTCCTAATTATATGCGCTCTTTTGTGTTCAGCGGTACAGGGCAATATTAGCTTCAGTGTTGTTAATTGCCTCTCCCCTCCAAATTATCGAGTCACGATGAGCCGATGATATTTACTTCATAAATCTTGGACATTTCATTAATTTTCACAACCAAAACTTGGAGAGGAGCTGGCCCTACGCTGGGATCCAATCAAAATTCCAAAACAGACCTCAACTGAATGGGCAGTGACATTAGAAACACGGAACATCAACGTCTTTATGAATGGTGAATTTCCACTACCTTGAAAGGCCTCAAGCTTGCAACAAATTCATATAGAGGGTAGTAAATCAATCTCAAGCAACTATAGATTAATTGCTTTATTGGAGAAGAACCCCATAGGCAAACTTGTTTGTCTTGTTTTTGTGCCTTGAAATCAGAACCCATCAACCACCTCGTTTGTCTTTACCCTGCGCAAAAAATACAAAATACATTCTCCTAATCTTTAGTTAAGAACTCTGTAGACCCACACATGAAGCTGTTTCTCGGGTAAAACTTAATCGAATCATCAGCAGCTTCATGAAGTACTGGCGGACTTATATGCAGAGAGACTTGGTAAAGTGTGATTACTGGAGTTCTTGATTGAATAGGAAATCTGTAGGCTTTAAAAACAAGCATTGGCATAGCCAATAGTTCTCGCTTTTGGGACCTTATAAGTATTGAGTTATGCAACTGTTGCGTGGCTAAACACTTATAAGGTCCCCAAAGAGAGACCTATTGGCTGTACCAATGCTTGTTGTTACTGGGAGTCGGCAATATCGTCCCCCTGTAACAAAAGCGGCCGAAAGTGGCCCTCGCAAACTGCTCGGCTGCACCCCCCCTCACCCCAGGGGGGGCCGGCCGAGCAGTTTGCCAGGGCCGGTTTCGGTTCCCAGTCCGGCCCTGGCTCCACTATCAATTTGTCCAGTGCATTAAAGACCCTCTTGGGTATGTCAAACAGGTTTCCTTAGGAGATGTGCAGACACCTGGGGAGCATCACCATTTTCACTAGGGCGATCTTACACATCAGGGAGAGTCGGAGTGTATTCCAGAATTTGACAGTGCTTCCTAGGCAGTCTAGTACCCTACCTATGTTTGCCTCCTCAAAGTCCAGGCCCCCATGTCCAATAGCAAAACAACTACTGATGAACGCCAGTATAGGTGTTCCAAGCCTAATTGGCAACAGTACATATTAATAGTGTCACATATTACAGTATCCGAGACAAAAAGAAAAGTTAAATATTTTTCTGCATAAAAAAGCTTTTCAGTGCAGAGACCACCTGATAACTGATTATCCCTTCTGGTGAATTTAGAGAGGCTACTGCACCCTTTCTGTAATCTTGCACCCTGACAGCATAGGGAGGAAAGCGCAGATACAAACAAGCATTGACAAAGCCAATAGGTCTTGCCTTTGGGACGTATTGGCTTTGCAGCAGGCTTTTAGTGAAGCAGACATTTTCCCAGTGGTCACAACAAATGGTCTGTGGTGTGGCCAAGATCTGCATTGATGGGTAGGGGTCAGGGGACAGGTGGATGTAAGGTGGGTGTAGGCGGAGTGAAGTATTTACATGATGTGGACTGTTATCATGAATTTATTTTGAGTATTTCATTCCGTACTGCCCTCTAAAGTATGCCCTAGTTGCTAGAAGAGATACAGATTTAACAGTCCTGTGGTATACTGTATCTGAGTTGCTGTCCCTCTACCACACCATTGAAAAAGTCTTCGATGCTTTCTATTGCTACCTTTGGCGAGTCAATTATGCCAAGGAAGTAACTTGGTTATTGAATTTGAACAAAATAGTATCTTGGGACTCCCAATCGCCTTATTTCTTTGGTCTCTCACTTATAAACATTAGAAATTAAGAATGCTTATTAGGAACTGGCTCTGCTTAGGTAGCAAATGCTGCAAACAATCTTTGACAGCCCCCTGCTTGCCAAAACCTGCACTATATGTAGTACTGATAAAAGGAGCATACTGGGTATTCTTCTAATAGTCATTTGTAATGTCCATGCACATACTTCTATTATTGCTCTTAATTATGTCACTGTGTAATTTTAGATACTTGTGAAAAGTCCTCTGAATGTGCCCCAGCACTGTTTATAGCTGATTCTATTAAAACATGTTATAATGTTTTGTTGAAATGTGAAATACTAACAACATCATATATATCCATCACTGATGCAAACTAGTGTTTTTAAAAACTTGGATGTTAACACTCAGTACTGAAGTAAAAGCTGAGAAGTGCTCACCAGATATTTGAGCAAATGCTATTTGAATTACAATATCCTGCTTCCTTCAAGACCTGCGTCTAAACAGGACAATTGAAAAGATGTGTACCAGCAAGGGCTCATGAGTTGATATTTCTCAGCTGGCATGCACCATTGGTGCTGGAATCATTCCCAGAGTGGGGTGCTGCCATTATTGTTAAATCACTGAAGTATAGGGATTTTGAAAAATCCACTTGTCACACAAAAAACAAGTGGAGCTAATGTTTTCAACTGGAGAGAGGGGAGGATGTTGTAGTATGTTCCTAGTGGTCCATTGTGGAGCACACTGAGGCAAATATATTATTAAAGCATGTTGTGGTAGTGCACTGCCATTACAAACAACACATTTTCCTTTGAAATGACCAATATGTTTGCACAGACATAGTTTTACTGATAAAACTATATAGCATACAAACAGTGTGTGGAAAACTGCATCATCTAGTGCATTGATCATATTAAAATATTGGATTCCACAACACTTCAGAATTAAACAAGCATTGAAAATGCAATAGGTCTCGCCTTTGATTAAGTAAAAGCCATTTGCTTTGCTAATGGTATTGTATTCTATCTTTGCATGCATATATTTGCATATATTTGCTCGCCCCTTTCGTCTGCCTCATGCTATTGTAATTAACACACGTACTATTCTTCTAATCATTCACCTCCTAAATCTGAAACACTGCTCTTTTCCTACTAACGCTATGCTTTAAACTACTACACAGCTAACAAAACAATTCTAACTACATACAACTACAACATATCACAAATATACACTAAATAATGTAAAGCTAGAATACAATACCATTAGTAAAGCAAATAAATGGCTTTAACTCAATCAAAGGCGAGACCTATTGCATTTTCAATGCTTGTTGTTTTAGGCGGAGGAAAAGAAAGAAATAGTGAAGCAAAACAACAACAGTGACGTGCACTTACTCATTAGTTAGGAAGAACGGGTGGTGCAGAGGGAGATTAGAGGGTTTGAACCGAAGGGCGAGGGAGAACACAGTGACGCAGATGCCGACAGATGGCTCATGTGGTCAAACTGAGAAACCTTTCAGAGTATATTAGTTTCTTTTCTCGCAGCTGTGATCTTCCAACAAAGAATTCTTCGAGCAAGTGCCAGACAAACAACCCACCCTGCTTAGAAAACGTGATCGGGGCGCCGCCAAGTTTGAAGAGAACACCTCCACACAAAACACGCTCGCGGCCGAGCTGAACAATGCCTTTGAGCCTCAAGCTGAGGTATTCACACCAAGTTATCGCACTTCCAGTCACAAAAAAAAGCACTTCAACGCAATAACTAACCAAAAAAAAATAGAAAACATGTCTTGTCGCCTTGCCACATCCCGTACACCATCTCTGTCAGCCTCCTTCCCAAACAGCCTGACTCCCCTGCAGGGATCATAGGGGTCTTCTGTTATGAACGGGTGACTGCGCGGCTGCTCCCCGGGCCATTAAGCTCCTCTGCTTTTCATTACTCCCCCCCCCCCCCCCCACTCACACAGACACCCTGCCCAAGTTACCTGCTGAGAGCCTGTCCGAGCCCCTGCCCTGTGATGTATTTCTACAAACAGGCACAAGTATGTAGCTTCCAGGAAATATATAAATAAAAGAAAATCCACATGTCTGCTGAACGCAAGCGATGCAAAGGAACTAACTCTTGAATGCATTCTGCCTGGCTGGACCCTAGCTTTCATCCAATGTAAACAGATAAAGGCGCTAATACAAGAAACGAGCCGTGGCAGAGAAATGAAAGGCGCGTCAGCCATTCTTGGAGATAAACGCGTCCCACCCAGATTTCTGCAGTGGCGCAGCCCATGTGCCATGGACCCAAGGGCAGTAATGAAAACGTGTGCTCTGGCTGCGGTTTGAATTGTTAAGTACATCAATAATTAGGATGTGGTGGTCCCCTTAAGCTTATGCGCCCCGTGCCACCGCACCTGCTGCACCAGCTGTGTTTTTGTAATTCGTTCTAAAGTGGAGTCTGCATACTCCATACAATTCCATTTATTAGCGCTTCTTTTTTTAGAGGCTCCTGCTGCAGTAAAATGTTGTCTGTGAAGTGCTCTGCAAAGCGTTGGAACCCTTTACTGGATGAAAATTCTATCATGTTACATGTGTACCTTTTGTAACTTACCTGGTTCTGGTTCTATTGTAAAGCGTATATCAAGAAAGGAGAATGGGGACCAGGAGCTGATTATGGTCCAGTGCCCGTGCTCCACTATCAAGTTGTTAAACCAAAAGGAGGGTCACTGTTCCATCGGTGTGGGTGCTAAAAAGTCACCCTCACATCGATATGCGAGGTTAAGAGGAGAGCGGAAAGCGGGAAAGGATAAACCTAGGTCTAGGACCCACTTTGCAGGGGGGTAGAACAAGTCTTGTCTCTTGTTGCCCTCACACACCCCGAAGGATGTCATGCTTCATCATTAGGCGTTTGCTCCTCGTGGGACCGGTGCTGCAGTGCCCACGGGTCCCCCAAAGGGTCACTTTAGCGGAAGTCTTTTTAGAGAACAGCCGTTAGATGTATGCGGGTGTGTGGAGTGGGTCCTATGTGCACAGTGAAGGTGTGTGTGAACAATAAAAATGGCTAAAGGATACCAGAGGGAAGAAATCTTTTATTGTGTTGGTCCCCTTGCCATGCTAAACAAGCATTTACAATGCAATGGTCTCGGCATTGGTAAAGTTAGAGCTATTGGCATCGCTCATGACATTATTTTTGTTTATGTTTTTGTTTTTAAAACATTTAAAGAAACTGCATTGTCATGAGCAATGCCAATAGCTCTAACTTTAACAATGCCGAGACCGTTGCATTGTAAATGCTTGTCCTCTATGGTTTTTATCAGCGTATATGTCTTTAATTCTTTCCTATCAGTTAGAATCACTGTTATGATTATTTCAATGCCTGAAAAAAAAGTGTGAGGCAGAATACTCTTCAACGTTTGTCGTTTTTTCACACTCAATATATTGTAGGAGTAAACCTTTACAAGCTAGTAAAGTCTTTCAGAAGAACCGCACCTTCTGAAGTAGTTTTACTTTTCCCCTGAATGAAAGTAATGATGACCACAGAGCTGAGGACGGGTCACGCACGCGCATGCAGCCCGGTCTGCGGCTGACAGAGGAGGCGGCACCGCACCCCAGCTCCGGACTCCCACGGGAAACCGAACATTCCCAGCTTCGAGGAAGGGCCCAAGTCTTCTGAGTATCGAAAACTCGAAAGAAAGTGTCCACAAGTAACCGAACAAAAAAGTGCCCAGCGACCAATCTCTGTAGTCGGAGCCACCCTCTCCTCTGACCCCCACCCGGTTCAGTTTAACTCACCAACTGCGGGGCGATGTCTGCGGAAGCCATGGAGCTGCTTCGGACCTCCGGGTGGGGCAGTGGGCTCTGCTGCGGTGACTGCGGGAGGGCTAGAGGGTAGAAGGGTAGGGGTAAGTCGTCTTCGCTGTCGGCTCCCGGCTGGCCCATCCCTGACATGCCGCCCCTAACGCCCCTTTCCTCTCCCTCCTCCTCCTGCTGTATCATGCCCCTTCCTCCCTCCGAACCAAGGCGCTACTCGGGGGGATTTTCAAACGTCTCCGAACGTACATCAGCCGCGGGTGCGGAACCCAACCGACCTCAACCACGCACCTCTTCGGTCCGCGACAGACTCTAATTTAGAAACATTTTTTTTTTTAAATGTAATGGCGCCTAATCACAATTCCTAATTGGTCTGCTTTTAACAATACGATTTAATGATACTCAATTTATCGAATTTGAAACTATTATGTGGCTGTGGCGGGATTAGAACTCGTAATCTACAAATTATTGTATGTTTTTGCGACAAATATCCAATTCACAGAGTAATCCTAACGGAGTTGAAATCTTTTCCCTTTCAAAATGTTGTCTAAATCATCAATGTTTTCAATAAAGCGGGTCTCGTTTTCCATAATTAACCTTTTGGGATTCTCCACCACCTATGGTCCTGATTAAAAATCCATTCTATGTGATGGATGGGATTATTTTTATTTGCTGATTTACTTGTTTGATTTATCGCGGTATAATGTACACATTGAGAAACAAAAAGTCTAAACTTAAAGCGACATCTGAAGCAGCAGAGAAGTGATATAATCTGCGTGGGAATTCAAGGCAAAGCCTCAAGCACGTCACTTTCGGATTCGGGGGCGTGTTTTTCTGTTCTCTCCTCTTGCCATTGGCTGGAGGAGATAATTAGAAAAGTTGCAAAAAACACGCCCCCGAATCCGAAAAGGACGGGGCATGTTCGGAGTGACTAACCTCTTCTCCAATGGCTGGCCAGCATTCAAGAGGCCAGCCAATGGACAAGAGGAGAGACAAGAGGAGAGAAGAGGGGCCCCTCTTCTCTTCTCCAAAACATTAAATCTCCGGACTTCCGGTTCTGCCTTCGGCAGACCGGATGGTCCCGAGACCTAAAGACCAGAAGGTTGTGCGTTACGCCTATGGGCAATAATGTACCCCTGGTAACTAAAACTGTCAGGTCGACATGTTTCGCGCCTAGACGGTCATAGTGATCCTTGGCGCTTCCTCAGGACCAGTAATAAATAGTGAAGTGAAGTGTGCAAGTGCTAAGGGGATACTAGACCCCAGTGTGAAAAGAGCGGGCTCATGCTGTGAAAAACTACAACTCAGCTACAACTAGTCAGTTGATCTGCTCCTGGAAGTGACCTAAAAGTCACATGGAGAAATACACCATGGGCTTGGGCATCGGTAATCCTGTATCTTCACAGGAGTTTTTGGTAATATGTTGCCTCTCAGCACCTACCCAACCTGGGTTTATTTTTTCCCCCTTTCCACTCTCCTCTTTACCTCACACATCGATGTGAGGTTGACTTTTTAGCACCCACACCGATGGAACAGTGACCCTCTATTGTAAAGCGCCCTGACACCTTTGGGTAAAGTTTGCGCTATATAAAACTGCAGTAAATAAATGAATAAAATGATCAAATGCCTTGTTGGGCGGCGTGGGAGGGGGGCAGGGCGGTAGTACACTTGGAGACCATTTCATTTGAGCTTTTTGCTGAATTCAAGGAGAAAAGGAAATTGCAGTGGGCAGGGCAACCCCTGTGCCAGCAACTTCAGCCTGGCACAGCTGCGCCAGCCTTCCGGCATTCGAACCCTTCCGGGAAACTTACAGCACACAGTAGTTTAAAAAACGTGACAATACTCTGCACCCATGGAAAGCATCCTTCCCCCTTAGAACTCTCAAGCTTTCTTTGCTATACTGCTCGATAAATACATACATAGGTTGCTTGTCACGTACATCGTTTTTTTTTTTTGCAGTTATTTTTTATATAGCGCGAACTCGACCCGCAGATTTTGGGGCGCTCTATGTGATCACCAGTTGCATTGCAGACACATTCATTTTTAGGCGAGGAGCGATTTGTGCAGCTTCACAGGATGTTGAGCCTCGCACCGAGACACAGACCCGGTTCCTCGTCTTTTAAGTTGGCCGCTCTAGCCGTTACGCCTCTATTAAAAGCCTCTGCTAGTGATGCTAGAAACTAGTGCGGGAAACTATCCGCAAGTGCTTCGAGCTGACATTCGTCATTAGGAGGAGCTGCATTAATAGGAATTTGAAGAAAGGTACACCCCCTGCCCACCTACTATCAAGAATAATAGGGCAGTTGACTACTGATTTCACTCAAAGGTGCAGAAAGTGGAAACAGACACAACACAACCAACCCACTTACAAAGACATGTATGTTCTGCTAGATAGTCAGCTACCTAAATATATTGAAGTACGTGGCCCTTACAGATGTTCATACAAGGCATAATTATGGCAAATACATAGGCAGATGCACAGTCAGAGAGGCACTGAAGGCACTGCACACAGTCAAACACGCATACAGACAGGCGCAGGCAAACAGGTGCGGGCACACTCACAGCCATCCCGAATGATGCAATCGCAAACACAGCACACACAGGCTAACACAAAGGCACGTAAGTAGACAATCACTTGCAAAAGTGGCACTTGGGCAGATGAGCGTGCGTACCCACAAGGCACACAAAGACCCGCCCACCCAACTCGCATACACTCACACACTGATACAGTACACAGAGGCGAGGACAGGCAAAAAGACAGCCGCGCAGAAGCACGCAAACAAACATGCTGTGAGCGTGGCTTACTTAGCCCTTCGCCTCAGGAAGCCCATTAACAATGAACAGCACAACTCTAAGGAGTTTGCTTTTGGATGGGGGAAGGGGTGGGAGGAGCTGGTAGGATTGCCAATGAGGAGCCAGCGTTTGCCTTAAACTGAGCTGGCAGCACACCCTCCTATGTCACGCCAAACAAAGATGGTGTGGGCCTGTCTACATGGGCCGTCCTAAAAGTGGACAAGGCTGTAACCTAAAAGCCCGATTTTCAATCACGCGCCAGCATTTAACATAAACGCTGACACAAGCCAATTGAAAACAAGGGCGTGGCTTAAAGTTCTCTTCCAAACTGTATCGATTCCAAAAGGCCCTCGCAGAGCGAGTAACGCATGCGCGCTGCAATGCCAAGCAAGACCTAAAAAGAATGTGCTTCATTTGTGCTTTTCTAATTCTGATAAATTGTGAAATATTTGTACAGTTTTTTACAGGCATTTAAAATTTGTTGTGCGCTAGGAAAAAAGACAATCCTACAGCCTTTTCACACTCTTAGTACCCAGCAAGATTGTCACATAAACCCTCTCATTTTGAAGTCAAAGAAAGAAAAGTAAACACCAGGCTCAGTTTAAAAAAAAAAAAACAGCAATTTGTCAGAAGGCAGAACCTGACGTTTGATGTTGGTATTTTAATGCGCAAATGTGATAAGATACAAAGTTTAAAGGCATCTTTATTGCTCATTCGACTTCTGAAATCCAACACTAAGGCAAGGCTATGAAAATGAGGAAGATGATTGTTAAAGTTATGCTATTGGTAAAGAGCACTGGCCAAAATAAACCAGCTCGTAGATGGAACACAAGTGGAATCAGTCATGCAGAAAGGTAGGCAGGAAATCGATTCACAGAAATACAGCACATTTTACTGCTGTGAACTAGCATGCAAGGGAGACAACCGAAAACACATTTACTCACAAAAAAGAGAAAAAACTGATTGGCAAAGCTAATAGGTCTCGCCTATGAAAGCTATTGACTTTGGTAATGATTTGTAGCCATATTGTACAGCAGAGTGGATGCTTTGCAGTGTGGTTAAAAGTAACTTAATAAAGCACTATGATGCATTCAGGATTAATGAACTTTAAAAAAAGGTGTATTAATGCTGGATGCATTATATTCCTTTTTATTATTAATTTTAGCCATGCTGCACATCAGCCACACTGCTATACAGCATGGCTACAAATCATTGCCAAAGTCTACAGTGCCCATACTGTACAGCATGAACAAAAGGCAATGAAAGAGCCAATAGTTTCAAAGGCGAGACCTGTTGGCTTTGTAAATGCGTGTTAGGTTTCGGCACAACACCCCAGTGATTCTGAGAAAATCATTTAATCTCCCCATGCGTGAAAAAGAAAACAAAATGGAATTTGGTAAAAAGTCCTATCACATAAAGAAAGCAATTGTGCCCATGTCTTAGTGAAAATACATTTGGAAGCAGATATCATTTGTTGTCACAATAAACATCCATTTCAAAGGAGAAAAGGGCTTCTTCGAAGCGTGTGTTTTTGCATTGTAAAATATATTTACAAATGGCAAGAGAATCCAAAAGAACGACAGGGAAGAAGAAAAAAAATAAAAGTAGTTGTTCTTGGTACCCCATTTCTTGTCGTACCACTCTTTGTATTTATGTTGTTTGGTTGCAACCTTCTTCCTGAACTCATCAGGATTGACCACAACTTCCTTATTCTGAGGCAACCAATTGGGAGACAATTTGGAGCCCGCCTTCCTCCCCCTCAACAGCTCAAAAGGAGAATGACCAGTAGCTAGGTTGGGTGTGGTATGGTATGACCACAGCATGTCTCTAACAGCTGACTCAATTGGCTTACGTGAAGTAGCTGCTAATTGAATCAAATTTTTTAACATTCTATTTGCTCTCTCCACCTTTCCATTGGCTTTAGGACAATATAAAGGAGTACGTATAAGAGAGCAATAGACATGTCTGCCAGAAATTCCTTCATTTCGTCTGATACAAACTGTACTCCATTATCTGTGACAATGGTGGAAGGAATACCCTCCTTAGAAAACACATCTGTTAAAAACTCTATAAGTGACTTTGTGTTGATCTTATTCACAAATTTGTGCGAAATCCAGTTTGAATAATAATCAATAAGAACCAAAAGATACACCTCCTGTGGTCCCATCACATGTATAGGACCAGCAATGTTCAAACCAAGTTTGTTCCAGGGAACCTTGGGTACTTCAACTGGGATCAGAGGAATACGCCTTGTAACTTTGGTTTTGTCACTCATGCTGCATACATAACAGTCACTTACTTTCTCTTCCATCAATTGATCCATATAGGGGAACCAATACTCAGATCTTAGTTTCGCCTTGCAAAGTCTTCTCCCTAAGTGTACTTCATGGGAAAGATCTATGATGTGGTTCCTAAGACGCCCTGGAGGGACTAACTTTCCAGACTTAAGTAGAAAGTTCCCCTCTACTGACAACTCATCTCTTACGTTCCAAAAGGGCTGTACCTCCTCAGGAAGTGTTTTGCATTTGTTGGGCCAACCCTTAATCACGTAATTTTTTTTTTTTTTTTTTTGAAACCGTTTATTGCAATCTCAAGAATATACAAGTATGGGCCTACAACCTTCCGGCCGGCCGCTAGAATGACAGGAGCATATGACATACGTTCAAAAACACTTGGCGTTGCAGAGAAGCAAAATCAGGAGGTATCAAAGTCGTGGGCCACATCACTCTGACCCCACAATACGGTTTCATTTTATACAAACAACACAAAAACCACACCCGCAAGGCAACCCGCAATCGAAAGTAACAGCACGTGCTCCCCGAATGGGGGACCCCAGCCATCCACAGGAGTCTAAAGAGGGGAAGGGGAACAGATCGAGGACTGGGGGACCTCTGTGCCCGGGGCTAAGGAAAGGAGTCAACTAAGGGGACGGGGCTGGTGAGGCAGCAGGCAGCAGTGGCGGCGCGCAGATACCCCCGCGGTAGGCGTTCCAGGGGCCCCATACTTTCACCCATGCCCCAGGCTTACCCCTCGCCACATACACCACCTTTTCTCGGAACATGCTCCAATCCATGTGTTCTTTCCAGGCCGACACCAATCACGTAATTTTTGACTGTCTTAATGAGATTATCTTGCTCCATATGATGGTTCCATTGGTTTTGTGAAACCGCTTGTAAAGAGATCTCCAGAATAGCTTCTTTAGATTCAGAAACATCCTCTCCTGAGTTAATAGGAGGCCTTGATAAAAAAGTCAGCAACATTGTTCTGCGGTCCAGGTATATAAACCATCTTGAAATTAAAACCTTGGAGACCCAGTACCCATTTGGCAATGCGAGGAGTCATGTTCTCTATGTCTTTTTTAGTGAATATAGCCAGCAGTTGTTTGTGATCAGTACATAGCTCAAATGGCACGCCCCAAACATAAAACTTGAAGTGTTATATCGCCCAATAAACAGCCAATGCCCCCTTTTACACTGTAGAATAGTTTGACTCTGCTACCGTTAGGGTCCTGGAAGCAAAAGCCACCACCCTCACCTTGTTGTCAAACCTTTACGCAAGAGTAGCACCTATCCCTTTACTGCTTACATCCGTTGAAATTAGAGTATCTCTTACCACATCAAAGTTGCCTATGAATGGGGCAGAAATGATTGATTCTTTTATTTTTCTGATAGCTTCCTCTTGTTCCCTTTCCCAGGTGAAAGTAGAATTCTTCTTTACTAAATCCCTTAGAGGTTGAGACAAAATTGAAAAGTTCTTAATGTACTTTGCCATAAATTCTGCCAAGCCTAAAAATGACAGGATTTCCTCTTTGCAAGTGGGAGTAGGCGCTTTTCTCACAGCTTCCACTAAATCAATTTTATTCTTAATGCCCTCTTCCGAAATTGTGTGACCCAAATAGTCCACTGATGTTACACCTAATTTACACTTTCATTCTTTTGTAGTAAATCCAGCATCTCTGAGCTTATTAAGTACCAAACATACATTCCTTTTGTGTTCATCCTCACTTGAACCATACACAAGAATATCGTCCTGAAAACACATTGTTTTACAACAATCCTTTAGAATGTGCTGCATGATTCTCTGGAAAGCTGAGGCGGCTGACGCCAAACCAAATGGCATCCTTAAGAACTTATAGTTGCCAAATGGAGTGGTGAAAGCCGTCAGAAGTTGAGAATCAGGATGAAGATCGACCTGATGATAGGCCGAGGAAAGATCAAGCACACTAAAAAAATTTGCACCATGAATTTTGCTTAACATTTCATTAATCCTAGATAAAGTATGTCTATCAACAAGTATGTTGGCATTTAAGTCCCTCAAGTCCACACACAATCTGATACTATTCCCATTATCCTTGGTTGTGAGGACAATGGGTGCCAACCACTCTGAACTCTCTATTTCCTGAATTACCAGTTTTTGAATTTCCATTTTTAAGGGTTCTCTCATGAGAAGTGGGATGGAACGAGTTTTGTGCAACACAGGGACAGCTCCTTCCTTTAAAACAATTCTGTGCATATAATTTTTTAACCTTCCTAGTTTTTCAGAAAACACTTCGGGAAACTCTTTGGTGAGATTACTTCCTACCGCCGGGGGCTCTACCAGCAAGACCTGCTCCTCACAACCCCCCTTGTATGGATTGCAGATGAAGCTTTTTTCAAATTATCATGTTCCTTGTGTTATGTATTCTCCTCTCATGCTCCTTCTGTCCACAAGCAATTTAAAAAATGAAAATGGTTTTAGTGCCCCAAAAAACAAAAACTACAACAAAAACGTAACTGTCATTTGCTGCAGGACCGGAATGGCAAGGAGGCCAATCAAGTCCAAAACAAGTAACTATTGTAACGGGGTTGAACTCACTGTCAGGCACCTGTCAAACGTCTGCAGTGGTCCAAAAGTATTCCTTTATGTACTCCTTTTGGATGACGAGGGTGATAAAGCATCTCAGAGCAATGCATCCCCATTACTTCTGTAGCCTGAAAGTACAAGAAGAAGGCAAGAGGAAGATGCAACAGAAACTGCACAGCGCAACCTAGAAGAATGAGATCCACACTTTCAGATATTCACAATTTAACGTAGGCAAGTATCCACTCCCCCTTCGGCCGGTTTTAGATGGGGGGCTTGTGGGAACCAGGCGTGGAAACAGCCCGTGGTACAGCTACTCACATCGGCGTTCTTCTGACCGTCAGAAAAACAAGGGCCACAAGCCAATGTGATCTTCAGTGTGACAATTTCTTGGGCTGTGTACTCCATCCCAACACGTTTCGGGCAACACTTCCCCTTGCTCAGGAATATCAAAATTTAAAGTGGAAATAAAAACAAATAAAAAAGGTTCTACTAATAAAAAAAAAATGCCAAGCTAAAGGTTCCTTAAAATCTCCTTACAAATATTGATGACTGCTTGCTGAAGGCCCTTCAGGGATTGGTCAGGCAACCTGAGGGTTGGCTCTCTGTGGTGGGAGGGCCTAGGCTCTGTGCCCGCTGCTTAGGAACAAAGGCATGTGCAGCTGGGTTGGGCGCAGGGCCTGGCCATAAGCCAGACTCTGGGTCCAAACCCAGTAGCACATGGCGAAAGGCCATGCCCAGCTTAGGTTGGCTACCTGCGGCAGGTTTGACACGAGCCCGGCCATGCAGCCAACTTTCAGTTTGTAGAGGGTTTGGGACACCTGTGGCAGGCTGAGTGCAGGGCCTTTGGTCGTGAGCCAAGACATGAAGTGTAAATATGGATTATTATACAAAACATCAGAAATTCCCTGACAATAACGATAGGTTAAAGTTCAGTTATGGTTAATTTTGTTTATAAGAAATTGATGTATGAAGTTCACAAAGAAGAACATTGTTAAAGTATAGTTATGGTTAAAGACCGCTGAAATTCGCTTTATGGTTAGGTAAACTAGCATAACTTTCACCTGCTTCATATAACATAAACTGCTTACACAGCCAATCATTTTGTCAAACAATTCAAATATTATTGATAGGAGTTGAGAATCACTGAAGTAGACTTTAAACGACAGAGATATGCAAAAGTTTTAACCCTTCCAAGACCACCTGGCACCTTTTGTAAATCCTTACATCTAAAAACAACTGCTAAATATATTTATACCTAAATAGCAAAAGCATACTTTTTGAGTAAAGTCTTACTTTCAAGTTTGGCATTAATCTGTTCAGCGTTTAAATTTTTTTAAATTTATAGGCTTTGTTCACCTTCATTTTTAGCTCTTTTCTTTACTTGGAAGTGCATGAAACTTGGCATGCGGGAAACTAGTTAAATAAACATTTTGTTTGCTACGTTTCAGGCAGATTCGTCCTAGGAGTCAAAAGTTGCAGGCAATTCAAAATGAAATACTTTGTCGTTGGAAAGCACTTATGAACCATAACTAATTAGTGGCAACTGTTACTGTAATTTATATAATTGCAGCTTCTGCTCCAATTCATGCAGCAAAACCGGCACGTGATGCGACCAAGGCTGCAAGCCCACCAGAATCGCATCGATTTGTACTGTTGATAGTGATTTTAGTTTTAAAAATCAGTTAAACACAAACTCTTGGAATACTGTTTTTAACTGCAAGATTTTGAAGCTGAAGACGAAATCATGGGGCCTAGCACGCCCGCTTATTCCACAAGCACTTGCTGTGATTGGGTTGCTTCTCAGAGAGTTACTGCTTGTGGATATCCCGTCCACCGAAGCCGCCCTGTTAGGGTTGGTGGGCTCCAAGGCAAGAGAAGATAAAAATTTTCATTTGGTCAAACTAAACCTGTGTAAAAGAAGTTTGATATTCCATAAATACTATAAGAAACTAACTTGAAAATTGTTTGTCTACCCTTGCTTTGTTTGTAATGTAAAATAGACTATATACTATTTCAGAGCTAATTGAGTGTGTATGCATCCTCCTTGTAATGAATGTTGTCTTTTGATTAGATTTGGGGCTTATACCTAGATTTGATGCATAACGATAACACCCTCACACAAATTGCTACTGGTTATTAAGGTAGTGTGATATATTCCAATACTGGAACTTCTTTTCCTTAAACAATGCATTTTGAGTGACTATTCTTTAATGTCAGTAAACTGAACTGATAGGAGTGAAGCCAATCATGCCAGTTTGGAGACAGGTGACCACGTAAATCCCCCCTCACTCTGAACCTGCCCAAATAATTTCTGGCAAAAAGGTGTTCTGCAATGAATTTAGAGAAAATATATTGAAATACTGATTAGCACTCCAAAGTTTTCCACTGTGTCCAGTGCTTTATGGCTGTCGAGAGTTTGTTACTTCATAAAAAACCTTCATTTAAATGGAATCAAAATCAACATTTTAATTGTGACCCTTTGCCAACTTTTAGACAAGAACTTTGCAAATTAGGTTCCACTCCTGTTTTTTGGTTCATATGTGCCCATCACATTGAATATAAATTACAAACCTACAAATCTTGGATGTAGAAAATTGCTGCTCATCTGTTAGTACTTAGGAGGGTTTTTTTCAGTGTTCAGTAAGTAGGCAAAATAAATATCTGCACCCCACTGGCCTTGCCACTCCCAAACCTTTGGATTACCAGATGACTCCATTTCATTGGGTCATATACTCTCAACTACTGGGCTTCAGTTAGCAAGGCATTGCATTTTAGAAGTTGCAATCGTTAATTCTGCTCAAATCAACTAATTGGAGTACTCCACCTATAAACTGTCTGTTAACGGAAAGCTTGGAACTGAAAAAGTTGTCAGAAGGAGACATCTGGTCAACCTACTATTCCACTACCTGAGCTGTCACCTCTCCGTTGCCCTTTTAGCTCTTTATCAAGCTCATGGCTGGTGTTCACAAGTTCCTCCTCTTCTCCATCCACCATACTTGTCAAGATTATGTATGCAAAGATGCCAGAGCTCAGCCTAAAGGTCGGATTAGTTTAGATTGATCCTGGGCAGCTGACAGCTTCTGAGTACTGGGAGGCATGCCTTATGGGGGTTACTGCAAGTGGCAGGAGGGGCATGCTCCTCTTGGAATCATCTAAGAGACTGTCCTGCTTCCACCCACCACCTTTCCTTTTACACTAGCATTCTCTGTTTTCTCTGGCAATAGAGCGTACCAAATGTAGAATGGCGCAGGGCATCGGTCTGCTGGAAAACTAATTGTAGCTGTTTGCAGAAGCTAACTAGATAATGGCAGGTCCAGGAACTTTTTGACTTTTGCAACACATTTTCTTTTCTATATTCTCGTTGTACCAGCTCTTTCTGAAATATTTCTCTACTCATTTTCTCAGATGAAGAGAAAAGAAGACCGGATGTATTCCATGCTTTGAAAACTGGTAAGATTGATTATTTTGATATTACCTTTAGGACTCTAGAGAACATAACTGTTAATGACTGATATAATGAGAATCATTTGACAAGTGGTACTTGTTGTTCCTAACTATTGTGCAATTGATTAGTATTCTACCAAGTATAACTGTAGCCACTCCTTCAGTGTCGAGCACCCGTCTTGTATTATTCCATGTGCTTTGTCTTACAGTTGCCTTCCTTCTTTGTCGCCCCTCTAATATCCATTCCCTTCAACCCTAAATTCACCTGACTGCGATTTCAGGAAACTTATCTGAATATCATGGCTAGTACTTTGACCAGGTCAAGTAGTGGTGCACATAAAGTAGAGGGATACTAAATTGGTAATAGTTTACTTGATATCAAGGGGCATCTCTGACTAACGTCTTTGGTAAGTTAAAGTGGACTCACTTTTCTTAGCAGAGACTTGTTTAAGACGTAGCATATTTGGGGAATAGGCATAACAGACACCACTTAACTGTCAAGGATGCATGCAACAGATCTTATTAAGCAAGTGGATCTGACAGTCTTTGTTACAAAAGTCACTCCTTTCTAATATAGACTTTAACATTTCTTGAAACCATTGTTCCAAAAATAGTACCTTATTCCAGATCCAGTGGTAAAGAATCAGTCTTTTGTATATTGAGATGGCCAGCACTATTACTTTGTTGTAAGGCTTTATTGGGCCTGTGCACAAAAGCGTCCATTTTGTAATAAACGTTTAAACTTGACATCTTTTGAGTTAGTGACTTTTTACATGCTTTGTACATACACAATGGCGTACTTAGAAAGTATTCTGCTAGCAGCACATTTCTTCGTAAGCATTTTATCATGACTGTTGTACACACTGTCCAAGTCTAAGGAACACTGAGCATGTTGCCCTTGCTCTTTGTTGCCCTGTTGGAGACAGCTCTGAATCGAAAAGACAAACAATCACATCAGTATTGCACCTTTGACGCAGTGCAAATGGAACTTGGCTTTGAATATATAAACTGCCTCTGAGCTAAGTTCTCCAAAGGAGCACTTCTGTGAATTATCCTGGAACACTTGCCTGTTAATGAGATGCAGCCCTGCTGACTCTAATTTCGATCCTGTGGATGACGGTGGCCTGTTCTACACCAGATTGGCTTCCTGGTACATCTTACACAGGTACGGGGAGTTGGGTTGTCCCAAGCGATATGGCAGAGGGTACACTCACTCTGCTCTCGATAGTGTAGGTAGCATTAGGTAGGAGTACAAGTATGATTTACCTGCAAATATTCATATAATAACTGTTATGTAATAATGATTGACCTGTTTATCTTTTTCACCTTTCTCATAATGCTGGTAAGGTAAACAGCCATAACAACAACATTTTCACAACAAATACCATTACCCTGCATTCCAAACACAACGCAATACCATTACTCCGCAATGCCATTACAACGCATGGCTTTACAATGCATATGCATTTACCACGCATGCCTTTACAACAAATTTCGTTGTAAAGGCATGAGTGGTAAAGGCATATGTATTTTACTTGTAAGTATAAGATAAGTATAGGGTTTAGGGTAGGTTTGGGGTGTAGGGGTATAGGTTTTAGGGGTATTTTTAGGGTGAGGGTGGCTTTTATGTTTTGGGGTGCACAGGGTAATTTTAGGGTTCAGGGTGGGTTGGGGTTTGGGGTGCCCAGTGTAATTTTAGGGCTCAGGGTGGGTTTGGGTTTTTGGGTGCCAAGGGTAATTTTAGGGTTCAGGGTAGGTTTGGGTTTTGGGGTGCACAGGGTAATTTTAGGGTTCTGGGTGGGTTCGAGTTGGGGGGTGCAAGGGTATTTTTAGGGTTAAGGGTGGTTTTTTTTGGGTGGCCAGGGTAATTTTAGGGTTCCGGGTAGGTTTGTGTTTTGGGGTGCCTAGGGTATCTTTAGGGTTACAAGTGGGTTTGTTTTTTGGGGTGCCCAGTGTAATTTTAGGGTTCAGGGTGGGTTGGGGTTTTGGGGTGCAAGGGTATTTTTAGGGTTTGGGGTGGGTTTGAGTTTTGGGGTGTCCAAGGTAATTTGAGTGTTTAGGGGGTATGGGTATTGGGGTGGTAAGGGTAATTTTAGAATTTTGGGGTGTATAGTTATTGGGGTACAAAGGGTAATTTTGGGGACCAAGAGGGTATTTTAAAAAAAACAAAAATGTGTGTATATATATATATGTACATATATATTTTTTTTTTCCACTGAAAAAACCATAGGTTTTACAGACGTTATAGTTAGAAATTAGCATTTAAAAAACCTTTGAAATTCACTGAAAAAAACGTAGGTTTCAGGGACGTTATAATTAGAAATTAGCATTTAAAATACCTTTGAAATTCACTGAAAAAAACATAGGTTTTACAGACGTTATAGTTAGAAATTAGCATTTAAAAAACCTTTGAACTTCACTGAAAAAAACATAGGTTTCAGGGACATTATAGTTAGTTGGACATTTCACTCATACAAAACCAGAGAAATTCCACCGTTATAGTTAGTTCACATAACTATAACTCGCGCCCCTGCAATGCACTGCTGATGACGTCACAAATTACATCATTCATGACATGGTCAGTGACATCACTGATGACATCATCCAGTGACTGTGTGTTTCTGTAAAGTTTAAATTTGTTTTATATATATATGCCAAGCTGCATTAAAGAATGAGTGGTTGTGTAAGTGTCTGTATGGAGGATTTACTCGGTACGTGACTGACTGTATAAGTGAGTGATTAATCGAGTCTTACTGAATGCATGGGTTAGTGACTAAACTGTGTGAAAGTCTGTTTTAGTCTGTGTGTTGTTGTGTAAGCTGCTGCATGGGTTGGTGAAAAGCTGCACGAGTGTCTATATGAGTTATTGATTGCTTGCCTGAGTATTTGTATGGTTGCCTGAGTGTGTGTGTGTGTGTGTGGGGGTGGGTGGGAGGTGTATGACTGGTTGATTCACTGGGTGTATGGGTTCAAGAGTGCATGTGGAAACAGCTGTATGGGTGGGTGAGGTGAGTGTGTGTATGGGTGTGTTGGTGCGTGAATGGATGTCTCAGTGGTCCATGTGTGAGTAACTACATATGTAAAAGGCAGTATATGTGAGTGATAGTGTATATAAATAACTATATGTGAGAGTCAGTAATTGTGAGTGGTTGCATGGATGAGTGTGTATTTGTATCAGTGATTCTATAACAGAGTAATTATGTGTTAGTATCTGTATGAATAAGTGAGCTGGTGTCTGTATAACTGTATAAGTGAGTAAATGGAAGTATGGTTGATTCTTTGCATGACTGACTAGCTGTGCGAGTAACTCTGGATATGTGGCAGTGTGTGAGTGTCTGTATAGGTGTATGAGTGCATATGATAGTGTTGTATTGATGAGTGACTGCATGCATGAGTGACTATGGGGGAATGAGTGGATGTGTGTGTAGACCTACGAACCAGTCAGTGCGTATTTAGTAACTGGTATTGATGTGTCTATTTTTTCGAAAATGGTAGTCTGTATTTTAGAGCGGGTGTATCAAAGGTTATATTCAGGTGTGAGGAGGTGCATCAGATTTTGACGTGGATGATGTCATCAGTGATGTCATCGACCATGTCATTAATCATGGAATATGTGACGTCATCAGCAGTGCATTGCGGGGGCGCGAGTTATAGTTAGCTGAACTAACTATAACGGTGGAATTTCTCTGGTTTTGTATGAGTGAAATGTCCAACTAACTATAACGTCCCTGAAACCCATGTTTTTTTCTGTGAATTTCAAAGATTTTTTAAATGGTAATTTCCAACTATAACGTCTGTAAAACCTATGTTTTTTACAGTGAACTTCAAAGATTTATTAAATGCTAATTTCTAACTATAACGTCCCTGAAACCTATGGTTTTTTTCAGTGAATTTCAAAGGTTTTTTAAATGCTAATTTCTATCTATAACGTCTGTAAAATCTATTGGTTTTTCAGTGACTTTTAAAGGTTTTTAAATATTAAACTACTATTCTGCTATTTGTCATTATTACTGTTTTTTCTAACTTTTCCACTACAGAAAAGAAAATAAACTGTAAAACTGTTGTGTAATGTAATATATTTCAGAAATTACAGTGTTACTTATCAAATACAACATAATTTAACATTTTGAAAACACATCTTTCTCCCTTTTTCTGCTGTTTTCAGATTCTACTTAACTTCACTATTCACAGTGATGTCAGTGTAGTAATATAAACAGCTGGGAAAAAAAATCAATCAACGAGATTGTTAAAAAAAACAAATGACTAATTCTTGCAACCACAATACGAAATCAACACAAATAACACATTCAATACTATTTCCAATTTTTTAATTTTACCTTTACTTTTTCCTGAAGGCCAAATAATGTGTGGACATTTCTTCCTGAATTCATCCAGTATGAATTCCTTAAAGCTTCTTCACATTTTCCCCACTAGGCCGAATAACGTATCTAAAATTTTAGTTGAAGAAATATCAAGTATAAGTTGGGTAATTCTTAAGGCAATCTCAGTTTTATTTCCAAGTGTGTATCGTTGCAGTGACTCCAACCATTATTGCATTTTAAATATACAGTATAATGTCCACACGTGGTAGTAGCTCCAGCATGGAAAACAATAGCCAGTATTGCGAACGTTCTTCCAGAAAAAGATACTTGAGTAGCAACAAAATTTTTAATTTTCGTTTCCACTTTTCTTCTATTTGGTCTACAGCGTTGTAGCATTAAAATTAGATATTTTCCATACAAAATGTGAACATTAAATGGTTTGCAGAGAGAGGATTGAAGTGGCACCAATTGCTGCCTTTGGTTAAAACCTGTTTGCTTCTCCAACACCCTGACCTCATGATTGTGCACTGTGGTGGTAACGACCTAGGCACATTGACTGGGGTAGGTTTGGAAATGCTTATGAAGGACACCTTTGAAGAATTGATGTTGCTTTTACCTCAAACTGTCTTTGTATATTCCAATATATGCCAAAGACAGAAGTGGAAATGGTCAAACCAATTTTGTCATAAGATAGAAAAATCTAGGAAGAATGTCAACAAAGCTGTGTCTGCATACCTCAGAGACCATAGAATGGGGTCGATCTACAACAACAACATACGTTTTGATATGGCTCATATCTACAGAAGTGTTGGAGTACACTTGACAGATGAGGGAAACCAAGTTTTTCTGAATAACCTGAAGCTGTGCATCCGCACTTGCATGTAGCTCCAACTAATAAACACAAGGGCTCTTTTTAGAGCCACCTTACATTCCCAATATCGGCTTGCAGAGTGACAGCTGAGGTCCAGCTAGCAGAGAGAGACCTGCGAACCGTCGGGCAGGCGCGCAGAGACAGAACTGCGGCCCGTGGGCTCGGCTCGCAGAGGGAGAGCTGTGAGATGGCTCGCAAAGGCACAGCAGCGTACTAGCTCGCAGAGGGAGAGTGCCAAAAGTAGGTCCACCCCAAGTAGTATCTTAAGATAACTTTATTTCAGGTTAAGATCTGTGTGGGTGTCGTGGGTACGTCACCCTGTGGGTGGTGTGTTTAAGTCGATCCTTGGTGTTAAATCACTCTCTGTTACCACCTGATTATCGAGATCATTTTTACACATCAAGTCCCTCGTGGTCATCCCCTGTTGTTGTTCTGAGAGTGTGTGTATCTCTCTGTTGGGGGTGTGTGTATGAGTTGGCTCTTAGGTTCTCTCTAGCCTACCACTATTTTCGTGGTTGTGAGTGACAATGGTGTGTTACCTTTGTGTGCAATGTTTCGTAATTGACCCCTTGTGGTTGTTGTGGAGTGTGTTTACCTCTCACTGTTGGGGGTGTGTATGTGAGAGGGCTCTATGTTTTGGAGCCTCTCTGACCTACCAGTATTTCTTGTGGTTGTGGATGGACTTAGGTTTGTCTCACTTGTGGGCGTTGGTTAGAGTTGACTATGTTTTTGAGTCACTCATATCTACCACTTTTGTGTGCTTTGTAGGTGAATGTCGCTTCACCTTCAGCTTTTCCGTTTCTGCTGAGCATTTTATTGTGTTTTTCTCCTACCTTTCCTGCTTCTCTTACGGCATGGATCTTTGTCCCGCGTTGACTATGGGTTTTGTTGTGATGTGTTCTCTTTTGCACCTCTTTTTGTGTGTGGAAAGGGAGTGGATGTGTATGGGTGTTGTCTATTCCCTTTCTTTTGGGGGTTTATGTGTGAGAAAGTTGTTGGGGGCTATGCTTCAGAGAGCTGTGGTATGACTCGCCCAGGGAGAGCAACGGGCCGACGGGCTTACTAGCAGACACACAGCTACGAGCTAATGGGCTGGCTCGCAGAGGTAGAGCTGCTTGCATTGCGTTGTTACAAATGCGCTGTGATGGTATGCGTGGTGTTGGAATGCGGGGTAAGAAATTATATTCTGCTGGTAACAATGCTTTGTTTCCTCTTGCTAATAATTGCTGCTCATTAGTTTTTTTCACAAGAATGCAACTGCTTTAATAAATGATTTGAAATGCCAATTTGGACATTTGTTGTGTCTCCCATTGGGCATGCCTATGTAACAACAAAAGGATAGATCTGTTTACACAATTTCTTTGGGGGGAATTTGAGTGATCATCTTCTGAGGTGGCAGACACCATCTGGTATGCTGTATGGTTAGGGGTCCAGATGGCGCACTGTGAGCTAACTATTGGACCAACATACTGTGATGATATGAATGGACTCAGTCCCCATATTCTGATGCTTATGTTGTCTGGATACACAGTCCTACTTGATTTGTAGTAACTGTATGACAACTTGCCCCTTCCAGGATCTTGTTTGAAATATTTTCTTTTGCTCTGAAGTAGTTCCAAAATATGTGTATGCTGTGCTTTTTTAAAAGCAATAAAATACTTGTTACTTAGAGACTACTACTGTCTTAAGAGAATACAAGTGTCACATGTTTTTTTTCATGTTGGCTATGGGGAAATTACCTTTAAGGCTTTTGCTGCAGCTTTCTGCCTGAGATTAATCTGGTCTGTGTGCATGATGTTCTTAGTCCAGAGTGTCCCTTCCATGTACTACAGACATCTAAGACATGACAATGTACATGCTTTGCAATGGCTTAAAATGTAGACTATTGTGCGAAGCAGGCTGTAATGTGGAACTTTCATGTCTATGATAAAAAATGGATATCCCTGCTCAGTCACGAGAAAGTTAGCATTGTAAGATCGCTTTGTAGACGCTGAATACACTGGCCTGAGCTTTTTGTTTACAAACTGTCCCATTTACCAAATCATGCATATTGAGGTCATTGCACTTAAGTATTTTAGTATGAGTCCTCAATCTGTGTTTTAGCTCTGCATCAAATCTGCCTGTGTCAGAGTTTGATTCTGTGCTGTGGCAAACAATGATGGATGAAATGCTGACTGAATCAAACATTCACCCAGTCAAGAGATCTGGGTTAAATTCATTGTTCTTTTGCTCACTGTGCCACCCCAGTTTGAGCCCAGCCATATGCAAATCAGTCTTGACCCTGCTCCTCATGGAACAGTCCAGCCCAAACTGCCAAGTCGTGTCCTCACTTGACCGGAAACAAGCATACTTGGACCGGTTTTGGGTTTTCATCCCTCATCAGCCAGGCTAGCTTGAATCTAGTGGCACATGAGCAAGGGTGAAAAATGCTGCGGCTGCAAATAAGGGACAGAATGCTGAATGAATCAAATATTCACCCCCATTCAAGAGAGTTTGATTCTGGCCATGTCTTCACTAGGACGCGCGCAGAAATATAGAGCTGCCAAGACCTGCTAATCAGCTGTGTCATTGAATTTTGTGCCCTGCCTTTGAAAATTGCACGTAGATCGCTACTGTTATTTTAAAATCGCACCATTTGCACTTTAAAAATTGACATTTTCCTGCTACATTGCTATTTGCACAAAAACTGCTTTTAAATTGTATTTTGAATCTGCATTTTACCGTATCTGCCGTGACCGGTTGCCCCTCCCCGTTCCACCGCGGGTGTAGTCCTGATTGTTGTGGAGGGAGTTTAGCAACTTCCGGTGCTCGGGGGTTGACGCTCTAGTTGTCGCGCCTTCCCTTCCTTAAAAACAGATGCCTTGGCTAACGCGCAGCGGACGCGCGCAGAAATATAGAGCTGCCAAGACCTGCTAATCAGCTGTGTCATTGAATTTTGTGCCCTGGCTTTGAAAATTGCACGTAGATCGCTACTGTTATTTTAAAATCGCACCATTTGCACTTTAAAAATTGACATTTTCCTACTACATTGCTATTTCCACAAAAACTGCTTTTAAATTGTATTTTGAATCTTCATTTTACCGTATCTGCCGTGACCAGTTGCCCCTCCCCGTTCCACCGCGGGTGTAGTCCCGATTGTTGTGGAGGGAGTTTAGCAACTTCCGGTGCTCGGGGGTTGACGCTCTAGTTGTCGCACCTTCCCCTCCTTAAAAACAGATGACTTGGCTAACGCGCAGCGGGCGCGCCGGCGGCGCGCCAAAGGCAAGCCCGTCTGCGCCCGTCCGCGACCATAATGCGGCCGGGGCCAGACATGCTGTCCGGGGGGGTTTTTCCGAGGGGAGGATCGTGTGGTCGCGAGAAGACCTGTGGATGCTCAACACGGCTGCCGTGTGCTGCGCTAAACGGATCAACCTAAGGTCTGAATCCCTCCCTCAGACAAGTGGGGCTTGTGGGAAATCGCTGGGTGTGAGGGGCGATGGAGGAGAGGAGGTGTATACCAGGCCCAGGCCGCTCATTAACAGAGGTTTCAGAGCTGGCCTTCTGAATTGTAGATCCCTATCGAAGCACGAAGACGACATTTGGCTGCTATTGGAAGGTCATGAGTGGGATGCCCTGTTTTTAACAGAGACCTGGCTTAATGAGGACAATGTGACTGCCATTGCGCTGGCGGTACCCCCAGGATACACAATGTGTTTCTCTAACCGGGTAGGCGCTAGAAGAGGAGGGGGGGTGGCTGCTATATTTAAGGAGCAGTTCATATTGACATCCTCTGCCCCTACCTTGATTCCGGGACTGGAGGGATTACACTTTTGCCTTCAGGTGGGGCCGCAGCTATCACTAGCGGGACTAGTCATATACCGCCCTCCTGGCGGGGATGAGCCCAACCTGATAGCTCTGCTGGATGTGATAGTACAGAGCTCCCTCCTTCATCCTTATTTCCTCATAGTAGGGGATTTTAACATCCATATGGATAAGGAGGGCTGCGCCCCGTCAGAGACATTGAGGGCCACTTTGAATGCTGCCAATTTGAGACTAATCAATGATGGCCCCACACATAGAGCGGGTCATACGCTTGATTTAATTCTTTCTAATATTAAAAATGTGACGATGGAAGCGGCACTGCCTTTACTCTGGTCAGACCACTTGCTCATTCCATTTAAAATAAATTTAGCGGTTGATAGACCTGCGCCAAGCAAGCGTGTTTTTATGAGGAGACAATGGAAGAAGCTAGTCCCTGCCAATATGGGCCCAGTATTGGCTCAGAATAAACCAACTTTAACATTGAATGCCAACACTGATGCACAGCGGTTTAATGACTGGATTGGGAACATGGTGTCATCCATTGCTCCAGCAAAACGCACAATGTCCAAGAGGGAATCCCCCTCTGCTCCCTGGTTTTCGCAGGACCTTAGAGTAGAGAAGGCAGCGTGTAAGAGGCTAGAGAGGCATTGGAGGGTGAATTACGGGACTCTGGAAAAAGCACAATACAAGGAAGCCTCCCATAAATTGCAGAAGGCTGTTAGAAAGGCAAAAAAACAGTTATTTGTGGCTTCGATTCAGCAGGCAGAACACTCAAGCAAGGAAATCTTTAAGGTGGTCCAGTCCTTTTTCAAACCCAGGTGTATTGAGAGGGAGATACCGCCGTCGGTCACGCTGTGCAATAGCATTTCTGACTTCTTTGACCAAAAAATTAAGCGAGTTTATGAGTCATTCGGCCCTGAGAGGAGGACGGTGAAGACAGATCGGACTGTCAAAGAGATGACCGGTGAATCTATGGCTCATTTTCAGCCTATAGCTCTGACCTCGGTCATGCAGGAATTAAGTCGCTGTAAGTCAGGATCACCTGACGACCCATGTCCCCCCAAGCTTTGGAGCACAATGGCTGATTTTGTGGCTTCCACTATACAGCACATCTGGAATATGTCCATTTCCTCCGGGGGGGTTCCCGGAGATATGGAAACACGCCACCCTCCTCCCATTAAAGAAAAAACCTAATGGGGATCCCACGGACCTCAGTAACCTTTGTCCAATTTCTCTGCTGGCTGCCCCGGGCAAAATGCTTGAGAAAGTAATCCAGCGGCAGCTTAGTAAATTTATAGAGGAAAATAGGATTTTGCATGAGACGCAGTCAGGTTTTAGACCCGGCTTTAGCACCGAGACAGCACTGATTGAGGTGGCAGAGTCAGTAAGGTGGTCGATGGACTCGGGAGACTCAGCTATGCTCGTGCTCCTGGATCTATCGGCAGCTTTCGATACAGTCGACCACGCAAGGCTGTTAAAGCGACTGGCAGAGGTTGGCCTTCAGGATCAAGCGCTGGGCTGGATACAGTCGTATCTGTCTCAGAGAACCCAGAAGGTGGCACTGGGGACCGTTTCTTCAGCACTTAAGGTTCTCAGTTGTGGTGTTCCTCAGGGATCGGCACTTAGCCCATTATTATTTAATATTTACCTGGCTCCACTCTTTACGTTGATTGCCAATTGGGGGATCAAGGCAATAACTTATGCCGATGATACCCAACTGGTGTTTCCATATTCGGAGGTGTCAGAGGCGGCCTTGTCAAGCTTCAAGGGCTGTCTTCAAGATGTTGCGTGTTGGATGAACACCAACAAATTAAAACTTAATGCAGACAAGACGGAGGTGTTTTTCTTCGGTAAAGGCTCCCCTCCCCCTCTGAGTTTTGGTGGCCGACGGCGATGGGACCGGCCCCTTCTCCTAGCCAAACGGCAAAAAACCTGGGGGTACGTTGGGACAATAATCTGTCCTTCGTCTCGCATACCCAACAGCTAGTTGGGTGTTGTCTAGGTAAGTTGAGGAATCTTCGGAAGATTCTGCGACTTCTACCGGAGAGTTGCCGAAAAACAGTAATCCATGCGACAGTAACATCAAGATTGGATTACGCTAACGGCCTCTATCTGGGTTTGCCAAAGTACCTAATTCAGCGTTTACAAATGGTCCAGAATGCGGCTGCGAGACTGTTAATGCGTATTCCATTCAAGCATTCAGTCTCTCCGCATCTTCTTTCACTTCACTGGTTACCAGTAGCCAATAGGATCAAATTTAAGGCACTCACGCTGGCCTTTAGATCATTGTATGGTACCTGTCCAAACTACCTGAGAGTTCGGCTGCCGAGATACACCCAGTCCCGCTCCCTTTGCTCCAACTGCCGTGTTCAGCTAGCAGTCCCTCGAATAAAAAAGGCGCGGCTGGGAGGAAGAACCTTCTCGGCCAATGTGGCGGCGTTATGGAATTCACTGCCCCCAGAGCTTCAGCAGGCCCCTTCCGAACCCTGCTTTAAGCAGATGTTGAAGACTTGGCTCTTCACCCAACCACGCTAATTGCTTGAATTGGTATCTGTATCTATGCCTGCGTTCAGCGCCGGGACACCTCCTTGTGAGGTAGCTGTTCGCGCTTTAGAAAATGCTGTATTATTATTATTATTATTAACTTCCCCACCTAGATTCTGGATCACCATAAACAAATGTTTTAGGTCCCTCTGTATTTTGGTTTCCTGCCACCTTCTTTGGTGACATAGCCACCACCGCTGACTCCTCCTTTTTGTTTGTCTGGAACTTTGTGTACCCCTATTGAATGCCATAACCATCCTTTACAGGATAGACACGTGCAATCTGGTTAGCAACCGTCTCCAAAGTAGCAGGTCCCCTCGCTTAACAGCACACCAGCTCAGTCCACCGGCGCTAAGGGTAGTGCCAGAATCATTGAGCAGGTCCTAGCAGGAGAACAAGCTGCAACAATCCAGCTCTCTCATTAGGCAGTACACTTGGGTAGTATAGCTGCTCTACAACTGGCCGCAGAATACTAATCAGCACTCCTCTAGAAGTTTCCAACAGTGTCTGAGAGATCAGTGTAACCTCACGTAGATTGAGACCCCAACAACGAAATCCTACATCTTCTAACAATGGCTCTTTTATCTCACCAGTCCATCCAGCGCATTTTTGCTGTAGACTCTGTCATCCCAAAAGTCCATCCAGAAGGGCTGAGTCCTCACTTGTCAAAATCATGTATTGCGGTCCTTACATTGCCAGGGCCTATATCTGTGATCAGATGAGAGGAGCACTGGCCCAAACCGTGCTGTCACAGGACCAGTCACCAGCCTCTGGCCGACTATCCCACCACATGTATAGAAATTCCACCCCCATGAGGTTGCAACACCCTCTTCACAGATCTTTGGTCTGACACCGTCTCCCTCTGCCTCTCCTTCATTTGGAGGAAATGAGCACCAACATCCTAGTTGTCCGGAAACTGCAGCACTATCTGACTCTGCTACAGCGCTGCCTCCACATTGTCCCAGGGCAGGTCCCTGACAATTGGCCAGGCTAAAGCAGGCAGTTAGATTGGAATTCACCACTAACTGCCATAGGGTCCTCAAGAGGCCACTGACTGTCCACTATTATCCCAGGCTCCAGCTCGTCACCTCTGGAGTATGTATGCTACCGTTGCGAGGGTCTGCTTGTTTGAGGGTTACACATCTGACGCCTCTCCCACTGATTGCGCCTCCCTTCTGAGATCCTCTCTGTCTTTGCCTCTCACTTGCAAATGCCTCCTTCCCACTCAGAGGTCAAGTAGCGGCTTAAGTTATACCCTCTTCTACCACTAAGACGTAAGACTGATGTAAGTGGGTAGTGGACAAGACCCGATGCTCAACTTAATACTCTGGTGATTAGCCAGTTACCACCCCTCAAACTCTGTGAGGGCAGCTGCATTTGTCAGGCACACCTGTGATTGTAATGCAAGTAAGGATTTTCTTTTTTTTAAACTGTATTTTTATTGAATTTCAAACATAAGAAAAAAGAAAACATACATGCAAAAGATCCGTTCCATACACAAACTCCCATCAATTACATATTTAACCTCAATGACAGGAGCGTGATATAAATCCAGGCAGCAGTCACTGTTGAGCTGCATACATGAACATAGATTGCGGGTCATTGCATGAGACAGAGTCAAAAATAACAGTTATACAAATCAATCAATACCTGTGGCAGAGAAACCTTCTCCCCGGGCCCCACCAGTCGATTTTCACAGTTATCAGTGTCATTGAGCCATCTTGCAGCATGCTGTAGATGCACAGCATAATAATAGCACATCATATCCCGGATAGCTAGTCTACCCTCTTCCAGGTCCCTCTTGAGTGGCCAGCAACACCCTGCTTTGCCTCCCAGCCTAGAGGAGAGAGCTCAATAGGCTTTCCAGACTACAGAAAAACCCCTTTCTCTGCAGGAACAACATATTTGGCTGTTGCGGCCAGCGTGGGCCCCTCACAATGTAGTAAATTCATTAAGTAAGAAGATGGGCCATGGGCTGACCATCCTGAATGAATCCTGGAAGTGTTTGTGGACTGCCATGTTAATCTTTTTTTCATGCCAGTAGTCCATATCTTATGTCAGTTTGCCAGAGTGTCTAGATCATGTCACTTTGACTTGGTTGAATGATGTTGCTAGGGAAATTCTTATGCGCCCCTTACACTGAAGGAAATCAAAAAAGTCATTGGGGATATCCCTGGGAGTGGTGTGCCAGGATATTATGTGCTTACAGTTGATTTTTACACAGAGTTTATTGATATTCTTTCACCTTTAATTACCGAACATGCTGGATGAGTCATTGTATGGATGTGGAGATGCCTAAATGCAGACTCTACAAGTGGTGCTAATTTTTACTAAATTGAAACCTGGATTGATTGCATCCCTCTGTGGGTCCTATAGACCACTGTCTTTTATTAACATTGAGAATAAAATCTTTGCTAAACAGGATTCGCCCATTTCTGATGTGTATTGTCCTAACGGACAGGTGGACTATGTTCCTGGGACCTCCACATCACACAATCTCTCTCCTTATTTGCATTGTTATACTGGCTACTTCCGGAGCTGGCAGCTGCTGCTGTCTTCCTCGTCGTTGAGAAGGCTTTTTTCGCTTACAAGAAATTTTACATGCGCTGTATTGCATAGAATCGGGCTGAGAAGATGCTCCTAAGGTGGCGGCCACCATTGTATACTGACCCCCTTGATAATTATTTTTAAAAAAACATTAGTTTCCATTATTTGACAACAACTGAGCGGGTGAGCATACCTGAAAACAGCATTAGATCCGTATAAGTTTCATCAAGTTGAATATACCAGTGAAACATGAATTACAAATCTCTGAATGTCAGCTCACAGTACAATTACCCTTACAGTTCAATTGGCTACCAAGGAGGCACGCCCTCAGGGGTGTCCTAGTTCAACGCGGCCCCTACTATTCATCTTTACTGTCACTAGCATTTGATTCACTTCGCTCGGTTGGACCCCATTGATCATTTTATGGTTAGTAGCACCATCTCTAACCCCATTACAGTGAAAAGGTTTATACACCAGCAATTTCCCCCTGGAATTTTTTACTTCCATGATGATAGTGGTTTCAGAAGGTAAGGATTCCCCCTCTGTATGCTAATAATCTATAACTTAAAGCTTTCCATTTCCTTAACATTGTTGGTGGGAAAGGGAGCACCAATGACAATGACGTTCCTTTCAAAGCTACTAGATTTATTCTTAAATATTTATATTTTCCTAACTCGGGTGTTCAAGTTGTTGAGATTACTCATTCTTAAGCTAATACAGGAAAATGGGCAACCGCAGGTTGGTTAGAAAATGGTGGTACTGCTGTACTACAAGATGGAGTTTTAGTCTTGATTTCTTAGCTTATTATACTGCCTAGGCATGCTACGTCGCTTATTGGTACATCCCTGACAAACTATATTAACATATAGTTTGTGGTC
The DNA here is from genome assembly GCF_964204655.1 of Triturus cristatus. Lineage (NCBI taxonomy): Eukaryota > Metazoa > Chordata > Amphibia > Caudata > Salamandridae > Triturus > Triturus cristatus. The sequence goes on from NC_140588.1 coordinate 138,518,610, forward strand.
GAATTGACATAAACTTCTCAATTCCTTCTAAATACAGTGCTGACCGAGCTGGGTTTGAAATATAACGTATCAACTTGGTTGCGTGTGCCCTGTGCTGTCTGTATTGGCACTAAACTGCTGTAATCCCCTGCCTTTTCACTTCCCAACGTCCTTCTGTTGCCTTCCACATTAGTGTCAAAGACTCATATGTAGACGACTCAACTGGGTATCGGATACATGAGATATTTGTTCCCTGTGGAACAATTTCTCATCTACTCCAATTTAAATCCAAAGGGGATGCGGTTCAGCAGGATGTATTCTTTTTTTCTGACTGCAAAGTGGAGTTAGGTGGTGTTAATAATCGTTTCCTCTGGCGGTCACTGTTCCTGAGGTATTAACGCAAATGATTGATCGCGCTGAATATCGGCAATTACAATCCTACATTTACACTGTCAAGAATAGTGGAGGAACATAGACCTAGAAGAAATTGAGACATAGATTCCCCACTGACCAGTCGTCCGTGTTTTTACTGCTGCTTGCAGATTAAGGAGGTCAGTAAACAGTGGGCAAAGACTGCTTCATTTCAAGTTCTTTCATAGACTTTACTGCCTGCAAATAGGGAGGAGATCATTTGGCCTGGGTTGTTGATGAGGCCTCCTGGTTGCGCTTCCACCATCTGGAAGTGGACCTATATTACAGCTTTATACTTTCTTAGTAAGAACTGTGCATTTGTTGGACAACATAAACATTGGGAGGGTGCGAGTCTGATTTCCCCGCACCCCCTCAGGAGCAATTGGCCTATATCCTGCTAGCTCACAGTGCACCATTTGCGCCCCTACCCTTACAGGGTAACTAATGTGTGTGCAACCTTAAAACATGATAACCCTTTTCCCCCAAGAAACTCATGGCAACAGATCTAGAATCGTTTTGTTAGGATTCTCATAAATACCCAAAGAAAATATGCAATACACATCCTGCAGTTTCAATATTTGTTTAATCAGTGAGATTCTTGAGTAAAATACGTGTGCTGCAATTACCAATGGAATTAAACCTATTAGCATAATTAGTAATACAAGAACAGTGGAGAGGATGAAGAGCTCCAGCATTGTGCAAAAACAACAAATATATTCTGGCATATATGTAGTGTAATATAGTGTGCTCCTACTTCACTCTCCCTAGCCTAGTGTTGCCTAGGGAAGGTGATCTGCCAAGAATCCCTGCCGAGCGATTCCCCATTACCTACGGGCAGTGTCATCAGGCTGTCCATCTTGGTGTAGAGTGGGACATCCCTTGTGGAGGTGACAGGAATCAGCTGAGCTGGAATTCCGGAGTGCCGCGACTTCCAAATGTCAGCAAAGTGCTCCTTCTGATTTAAACGAGGAAGTAGGTTCATATATATATAATAAACAGTGCCCATGCCGGCATGACGAGGTCTCTGTCAGGCCGCAATTGTTTGTGTTAGCTAGATAGTGTAGTCGAATACCGGGCAACAATAAGTTATGATATTTGAGCAGTGAAATTTATACATAGTACTGAATGTTCAAGGTGTCATTATAGAGTGCCTACGAAGTTGAAATGTAAGCAAATGGAGTTTTGAGGAATCTTATCCTACACTGGCACGTAGGCAAATGTATGTCAAGTCACCATGTTGCAGAAAGAAGGCAACTTAAGAAACGTGAGCATGAAAATGGTGTAGTTTCTAACCTAGCTGTTGGACAGACCTCTGCACTTGCTGTGGTAGTGCCTGATTTGCATGTGTGTGGCAGGATGTCTATACAGAACTTTCAACTGTGGCAGTTTGTGTGCTGCATCCCACCCTCTACAAGCTTTACCGGCTTTTATTAAAGATATTGTGGTACATGCACAAAGATTTGTAGCTATTGTATTGGTGATGACTAAGAGGCAAAATTGCCATCTTCTGTGGGAGGGGGCCTTCCCCTTCTCTTCAGTGGTGGCTAAAGGACTAGACACTTATATTGCTCTGATGCTGTGCTTTGCCTCCAGTGTCACTCTGTGGTGGAAATCCTCCTCCTTTATTTTCCCAACTGTTCTAATTTGGGGGACTGAGTGATGGGGAGGCAGTGGACTCTCTTTAGAGTCTGCCATATAGATGCCAAGTAGTTTTGAATTACCCACTCACCCAGGTCACATGAAAAGTTAATCCTCTTTCACAATACAACATCTAACGTACAGTGGGAAGAGAAGTCTACACTTTTTCTGAAGGTACTGTAGTGTAAAATATGCTCTGGTCATATGTATAATATGAATTAAACAGAGCTTTGTTGAGATTGTGCGCTCCCAGGTCACCATTGTGACTTACTGCTAGCCACTGTTGTCTAAGCGCCCCTTTTTGCCTCTCATGCTTACCTTACTTCCAGTATCTTGTTTGGGGCATTATATATTGGACTGCAATACATTTGTGAGGTTTGCTTCCTCCCCAGTGGGCCAAGCATTAATTTTGCTTGAAGTGGGCTGTTCTCTGGGAGGTCCTTTAGTGCCTTTTTGTACAACCCTAATTCATGTCTTAATTGATGACGCCAATAAAACTGGTACTTATGCATCTTGCACTCCTTGGTTAGGTTTAGCTAGGGCTTGTGTTGCTATGGTTCAAAACATTGCCCTCCCTAGATATTCCTATAGCATTCCCTTGTGAGAATCCACCCAATTTGTTCTAATGCGTTAGCCACGTTACAGGCCACAGCAGTGTTTCCCACGTCACTCGCCCCACCACAATCCATTTACTAAGAGCCCTTTGCCATCCCTCACAGACTACTTTAAAATACATTGGGCTTCCGTGAAGGGCACAAAGCATGACTAGCTTAGACATTTTCGCCAGTTCACCCCAAGTGGCTAGGTCCTCTCTCTGGCCGAATAACCAGTCATTGATCACCATAACTGAGCCGCCCAGTAGTACAATTGTATATCCGATATTGCCAATCCCCATTGGACATATTTGGCAAATGCCACTTTTGGTGCCCTATGATTTCGTAATAAGATTCAGGAGCATTTATGCGGTTTCAAGAAAACTGCAGGATTTCAAAGGGAGAGTTCTATAGGACATATAACAGTTATGGGAGGAGGACCATTTAAAAAAAAGACCACTCTTCTGACTGTAGAAATGGGGAGGGACTACTATCGGAGTAGGTCATCTTGTTTAGTCCTCAGAATAGGTGTCAAGATTAAGTCCATAAAAATCTCTGGTAATATGCATCCAACATTATGGTGTCAAGATTAAGTACATGAGGAGCTCTGGTAACGTGCATCTTTAATAATGTAAAGCTTTCTCAGGTTATCATCAGTTGTTTTGCTAGTTCGCATTTTATTGGTAGATTGCTGATTTATCCTAATTGACCCTAGCACATTTTATGAGAAATTCCATGATCCTCTGGACCGTCTGTCTCTTGGATCTGATATATAAAAGCATGTCATTCTCATGTAATGAAGTGCAATAGTCTCCCACCTCCATCCCTGTTGTGTCCCTGTACTAGGCGATTCGTTTGTCTCATGCTGCCAGTGGTTCGATAGCCAATGAAAATAATAATAATGGCACTTGCCCTTCTGTACGGAAAAGGGTTGGAGGGAGCACTCCATTGACTTGGATCCCTGCACATGGGTCAGTGCACAGGATTTGGACATTTGAAACAAATTTAGGACCTAGATGTATGTGTTTAAGGACTTGCAAAAAGTAATCCTATCTCAGGAAGTAAAATGCTTTCTCAAAGTTGATTGGTATTATTGATTAAAGTCTAGGAAGAGAGATTGTGCTGTAGCCAAGTGCACACACCTTGGATTATACCTACTTGCTGCCATAGGCATAAAACTATTCTGGTAAGGGTATCTCCAGTTGGGGGGTCATTCTGATTAATCCATAAGGCAGATCGTTAGCCACAAATTTGTTTCTACATTAATGAAGAAAAATTGGTCAGTAGGAACTGCAGCTCTGTAGGTGGTGACCAGGTTTTGGTACTGCCACAATGTTAGCTATGCGGAGATCCTCCAGGAGGGTTCCCATGTGCACTAAATCATCCCTGCCGTTCCCAGGTACTGCATTATCACTGAGGACAATTGCATAAATAACTATGTAAGAAACTGAGTTATTGATTGAAAGGGTGGGTGTTAACCCTTCTCAAGAAACTACTGCAATCCTTGTCTGGGTGAACCACAAATGTCACTAAATCAAGGTGTGCTCAACACTTTGGTAACTTGGCACAAAAGCAGTCAGGCTTCACTTAGAGGCACTTGGTTAAGTATGTATGCAGGCCACAAATGATAATGAAGTGAAAATACAACACAAGAAAAATCAATTAAGAAAGATAGAGTAAAATGTATTAAAAGAAAATGACAACAAACCAAATTAAATCCAATAAGTAGAACTGGAGGTATCAATTTTCATATTTTTAGTGAAAAATGGCACCTAAAAGATTGACCTGTGAACCGCGGGCATCTAGTCGCGCGAGACTGTGTCAAAGTCAATTCAAAAGTCTTTATTCAGCTATTAAAATAAAACAGCCATAAAAGTACACACAGTGCAATACAGTTAAAAAAGTTTTAGCACGTTTTCAAAATACCAATTAAGACCATTCATTTCTAACTATAACACAATACTTTGTCTTGCGTTAATCAATTTAAAAATTAACAGAGCAGCATTATAGCACGTCAATGGATCCTATAGAGTAACCAAGAATTTCATTGCAATTTTATGAGACTTAATATAATGGGTAACAAACAGGGGCTTAAGAGAAAACCATCTAAAATCACATTACAATTTGCAGAATAATAGAAAGTGCAGCGCGCTTTGTTAGCTCTTATTGTCACACGGACCTAGTATCGAATCTGGGGGGCGTGATTTCATTTTAGGAAATGCAACAGAGTAGTGTGCAATTGCACATCTTAGTCTCAATAAAACAAAACAATGCTGTGCGTGGGTTACGTGTGGCAAATAGCTGTTAACTCCCTCTTCTAACCATAAAAGATTTATATAAAACCACAGTCTGTTTAATCAGGTCCGATTTTGCTCTGAGACTCTGTGTTAATGACAGAAAGGAATCTTTGATCGCTTTCTTTGTGATGGTCAATATTTTTCCAGACTCCGACCATACAAACATATTGAACAAGTTCCCCAATGTGACATAACAACGGCCCTACCATCAAGGTATCCCCTAGAAATTGCAACTCCACCTCATGGTGTACGATAGTATTTGATATAGATGATGGTAAAGACAACAAGCATTTTAGGAAAGAGTTTTCTTCTGTTTGCAGGGCCATACTTTTGGTGTAGCCACGAGAACTACCCCATATGTGACAGTACTAACTCCTTTAGCTTTATAAATAGTTACCATCCCTTTGGTTGGTCGATAACCTGATTTAGAAGCAAATTTAAAACAATCCCTTGGCTGGCCCTACTCAATTTTGCTCTTTTATTTGTAATATGTTGGTTCCAGGTACCATTTCCTGAGAATAGTATACCAAGGTAGCAAAAAGAGTTTACTGTATGTATTGGGGTTCTATCAATAAAAAAGGTTTTACAAGATTTCTTTTTGGCCCTACAGATCATGGTGAATGTTTACAGTTTATTAATTGCCATCCTCCGTTGTTTCATAAAATCTGAAAAACCATCCATCAGTCTTTGAAGGCCTACTGGTTTGCCGTGCCACATATAACAGTACGGGTATAAGACGACCAGCCACCCTCGGAACATCAGCCTGTATGTTTTGTAGATAATTATCAACCTCATTAATAAAAAGGGAGAATAAAATTGGTGCTAGCACGCATCCTTGTCAAATACCCCGTCCTACCTTAAATTTGGGTGTGCATTCAGCCTGGGGACCAAAACAAACCTGACTAGTTAATTTTTTATATAGACGGTAGAGGAAACTAATATTAGTCCTAGGGGATCCCAGGGAGGTCAGAGTTTGTCAGAGTAAATTGTGGTCAACTAAATCAAAAGCACTATTTACATCAGCAAAACATACATATAAGGTTCTTTGCCCTAATGTATTTACCGATGAGTAGCTCTAAGTTAGGCATTGTTCAATTGTCCCCAACTGTTTCCTGAACCCATACTGCACCTGCACAGGTGTTAAAATAAGGTACTCCTCTGCCCATTCCTCAAGCCTTTTAAGTAAGACCCTACTCATAACTTTTTAGAGATGTATCTAGGAGGGAAATCGGGTGGTAGTTTTTAGGGACAGTTTTGTCACCTTTTTTATAAATCGGGAGAATAATAGACTCACCCCTTGTTTGTGGTGTTATATCCATTAGAGCGGAGTTAAACACTCTTGTTAAAATAGGTCCCCATTATTCCAGCTCAGATTTAAAAACATCAACTGGGACTCCGTCAGGACCTGGTGCCCATCCCCCAGCACTCTCCTGGATTGCCTGGAGGACTTCTTCACAGGTAATGTCCAGGGTGTAGGACCTCCCTTCATGGAGCTCCTGATCTGGTCCCCCCAGCATCTCTTCATTATAATTGAAAATCCCAGTAAAATGTGTCACCCATTTGTCTGCCAAAATAAAGGAGCAAAACTCTGGCATGTCATCATTTCTTAGAAATGGGGCGTTTACTGTAGCCCAGAAAAGTTTATTGCTCCTGGTTTTTGAGGAAATGATCAGATTTTCCCATGCTTCTTCCTGCAATTCCTTTTTCCGGGCTGCTAGGGCTATTTTATATCCTTGATGTAGGTATTTAATCGCTAGTGTGTCTCATGGTGTTTTGGACAGTGCATACTTTAGCACCTGAAGTGCTTTGGTGCAAGTGCTGTCAAACCGCCCCTTTTTATTTTTGGGTATTTTATCAATCTGCCTCGTTAAAAGTGATTTAATAAACTTGGTAACTCAATTAAAATTTCTGATTACTATATTTGGGGAGATCTCATCCTGGAGGCAGTACGCCATTTCTCACTGATTAAGTGTTATTATTTACTTTAGTATCCTACTTGAATCAACACCCGTCCACTTTATTCTGACACCATTTATCCTAAAAGGAGTGATATGGTCGGCTAAATCAAATGCTTCACTCGTTGAGCCCCAAAATAACAAAGATAAGGCAAGCAAATTGTGGTTACTCAGGATAGAAGGAACGACGATAGGGTTGCCACACCTTAATATATCAGAGTTAGACACGAATATATGATCAATGATAGAGTACATATTTCTCCCTAAAAAGGTTGGTAATATGACCCCATTATGTCCACAGCCTCCTCTAAGTAAGTGGACATCATATTTTGATATCATCCGATTTAGGGCTTCTCCGTGCTCATTATCACAAAAGTGATCAGTTCCCTCCCCGTCACCATGGATGGGGCTGCATGCCTGAGTATTGGGCATATCGCATACCTGTATATTAAAAGCTCCTGCCCACAGTAGGACAAAATCAGTGCTAATTAGAGCTAAAAATATTTCCAGTGCCTGGTCAAGGGCTGTTACCACATTAGTACTTGTCAAATCAAACGTTTTATTATATAAATTTACTAAGATAAGATCTTTCCCTCCCTTTTTGCTTAGCCATAAGATCTGTGCATGAGGTTCCACTAGAGTAACTTTTTTAACCCTTACTAAAATTCTATTGGAGATAAGTGTCTGTAAACCCCCCTTTGCTCGACCTGCTTGTGAACCAACGGCTGGAAGGAAGTAGGAGGAATATCCATCAATATGGACAGGATTTATGCACCAGATTTCCTGTAGGCATATGATATAATAACTGGATATAACATTATTCCAGTCAGTATTCTCAACCTTATTTCTCAACCTATTCACATCCCAGGTTACGAAAGCAAACCCGTCCCTACGGGGTGGTCTTATTGGTCCGGTATCAATTGTACTGGCTCTAAGAGGATCTTTTTCGGGTGCCTCATATGCCTCCCCTGCCTAGAACGCCATGGTTTGAAACCCGCCTACCCATAGTGAAGACCTCTATTGTATATAGGCCCTCCCTGAGCCCTGGTTTACTTAGCTGACTATCTGTATGTAACAGAGTGGGCGACCGTTTCTGATCTTGATTTGACAAAGTCCAAAGTTATTGCGCCCGGCGATGGAGCGCGGTTCGGATTTATGAGATGAATTGAGCCAGGTCTCTGCTTACCATCTGACTTAAAAAAACATTTAGAAGAAACGCCCCTGATACGGTACAGTTCAGTGGTGCAAGGCAGCCAGCAGTGTCCAAAGAGGAGGAATCCTCGTCGGGGAGCTGCTGGACGAAGTATTTTTGGAGATTTCTATATTCCAAATTAGTCTCTTTTTTGGAAGTAAAAAAACCTCCTGCATGGCCAAGCTGCAGTCAGTAGCCGGTAACGGCTCCATGAGGCTGGATACCCTGTCCGAGAGATCCCGCTGAACAGGGTTTTCTGCTGTGGAGAAGAACGTAGCAGGAGCTGTCACAAAGTCAGGCCGACTGGTGATGCACCTTTGGTGGATCAGAGAGCAGGTAGGTACCAGTCTCTTGTTGGTTCTCAGGCCACTCTTTTGTGAAAAAATATTTACGTTGCAAGTTCCACGTTTTGGCTGAAGGAGGACGTCTAGCACCACTTCCAAGGGTGCAGGTTGAGTTGTGTACCACTTGGGGAGTGTCAGGGCTCACTCTGGGCAGTGACCACGTGCAGGGTTGAAGATCTCTGGAGCTTATGTCCCTGTAGCTCACATAAGAGGCCTCCCAACTATCCCTTGGAGTCACTCTGGTAGATCTGGGATGAAGCAGAAAGGCCGTCCGCAAGTAGCAGGGCAGTCATCCGAGGGTTCAAGGCAAGCTTGAAGCAGCAGGGCAAACCTCTGGTAGCAACATGGCAGTCCTCTTAAGTGCAAAGCAGTTCTCAAGCAGCAGGGCAGTTCTCTGAAGTACAAGACAGTCTTTCTGGGGCCCTCCCAGGTCCATGAGTGTACTGAAGAGTTGGTATGAAAGTCCAGTATTAATACCTGGTGCCAGCTTTGAAGTAGGGGGAACTTCTAGAATACCCGCACATTTGGTTCTGGAAATTTCCTTCATTCTCCTGCCCTGGCCACAACTGGTCTAGGGTGACAAAAGACTGATGTCAAGTCCTTTGTGAGTATGCTGGAGGCTACCCTTTGAACTGTAAGTGGGGCAGGGAACGACTCTGCGTCACCCATCCTGGCAGCATCGCCCTTCATACCAAAACCTAATTCCCCCTTTGTCTCCCTGTCTGGGAGGAATAAATAAAAGCCAACCATTGACAGTCATGTGAGCCCAGGACACCGGTTGCAGGCACCAAATTGTTAGGACAAGAAAATGCCAACTTGCTAAAAGTGGTATTTTTCAGAATTGTGACTTAAAATCCTACTGTGCCATTAAAGAGGATTTTAAATTGTTATTCTTTTGAGACCAAATATATTCTGCCTGTTCCTAATCAAAGGTTTGCACTTATTGAGTGTAATAAGGTAACCCAATGTTATTCTTCGAGAGAGGTAAGCCTCATTGTAGTGAAAAACGAATGTAGGCATTTTTCACTACCAGGACCTATAAAACTTAAAACACATGCCCTATTTTTCAAATACAGTGCACCCTGCCCTATGAGATATTTTGGGCCTACCTTAGCTGTAACATGTATGTATTGAACAGTGAGGTTTGGGCCTGTCAAAAGGTTTATTTTGCCAGGTCGAATTGGCCTTTTAAAACTACAGGAAGGCTGCAATGACAGGTCCGATACCTGCTTAAAGTTTTACTTAAGTGGATGGCAAAATAAGTGCTGCAAGCCCACTAGTAGTATTTAATTTGCATGCCCTGGGTATATTTGGTACCACTTTACTAGGGATTTATAAGTAAATTAAACGTGCCAATTGGGTGCAAGACATTGTTACCTTGTTTAAAGGAGGGAGGAGAGCAGTAGCACACCAGCACTGGTTAAGAGTGGTAAAGTGCAAGCTAGCAAAATCGAATTTCAGCAAACAGCAGGGGAGAATGCAAAACCTTTGGGGTAAGATCACACCAAAGGGTGTCCGGTCTTACAAACTTCGTGAGGAGCATATTGGTCCCTGCGTCTTGCAACTGTTCATGGCATTTAGGTCCTCTGACAGTTTCTCCATGGCTAGTGGTTGATTTATTCTGCCTGGTCCTCATCAGTCTGCCTGGCGACCGACATATCTGCCAGCATTTCAGATCAGGCCTCCTCTGTACAGGTTTTTATAGTAGTGAGCAAAGGTCAGGGCAGTGGACTTGCAAGTCTAAACATTTTCAACAATTTGATCTGTTATTTTGGTAGTAGCCTTTCAATCACTTCCCTTGTTGCAAGCCAGTACAGGATGTGTACCATTATTAATATCTTGAACTGCACTGCCACAGGTATTTGGAATATTGTGATTTTATGCTTTGATGTCATATCGACTACTGTTGCCTAGAATTCTAGGTCTCTCCGTCTCCTAGCTCCCTGCAGTCTGACAAATGTGTTAATTCAAGTATGCTTGTTATCTTATAATTTGATGTAATTGGTGGTACCTTCTGGATGCTGTTCACTTTGACAATGCTTTCTCTGTATTCTCTAGTTGAAACCTTAACGTTTTTAAGAAATGCAACTTTTGAAGTTTTATAACCTAAAGAGAACTAAGAGGCGCATATGTGATGATGATTCGGGTTTCAATAGAACTGTGTGTACTGCACTTTTTCTATATTTCCTTCTGTTCACTGATGTATTGTCAATCTTTACAGGAAACATTCAGCTTGTGAAAGAGATTGTGGATGAAGATCCAAATCAAGTCAATATCGTTAACGGGGAAGGCGCTTCACCTTTGATGATTGCTGCAGTGACAGGGAAATTGGACTTGGTGGAGCTGCTTATCGAGAGAAATGCAGATATCAACAAGCAAGATAATGTCCATGCCTGGACAGCGCTCATGCAAGCCACTTATCATGGGTGAATACCTAACTCTGGTAACAGGGTGTGCATATTAGCATATGTTTTCTTCACTGTCATATAAACAAGGATTCTCTTAAGTACAGCATCCACTGTGGAAGATATGTAGATTGTTACTCTTTTTGTACTGAATTGGATAGAACAGTATAGTTCATGAAATTACATGTACCACAGTGTTTAAGAAAAGATGTACACAGCATTGTCGATTAGAAAAGGGTCTAATGCTAAACTAAGAATGCTAATTTGAAGCTGTTGGAGCTACCAAAAAGAAAGAAAACAAGCATTTACAATGCAATGATCTCGGCATTGTTAAAGTTAGAGCTAGTGGTATTGCTCATGACATTGTTTTTGTTTTTAAAACATTGAAAGAAACAGCATTGTTATTTACAATGTCAATAGCTTATTCTCTATTGGCATTATACTCGCCAATTATCCAGAAATGTTACTCAGAGAAGCAACAGACAGTCCCTGATTCAGATATTACATTCAAGCAGAGAACACTTCACTTTTGAAGCAACAACCCGTGCAATGTTCGACTGCTGGACAGACAGGGAAGAGAAGTACTTTATTTGAGGCGGTGGAGAGGGGCAGGCACCCAGGAGCATTTCAAAGCGTGAAAGGTTGAGAGAACGCTGCTTGGTTGTAGCAGGAAGCAGGCCTGCCGGTAAGAGAGAGGAGAGAGCATAACTGTTCCTCGACTCACCAAATCTACACCCGGGTGTGCTTTTCTGAGGGCCTTCTTTCGAGTTTCAGACGCTAGAGCGCTGCGAGTTATCATCTCTGTGCATTCCCTTGCGGAGTAGATGTTGCCATGGAGTACTAAATCACTCACGTGACACAATTACGTTTGCCAAACGAGTTTATAAACGGTTAGAGTTAACGCTCCCAGCGCGTGCCCTGCTCGGCCGGAAGCTTGCCGAATTAGCTTCTACAAATACGCTGTCAATTTAAAATATCAGCACATTCTGTGCCTTGTTAGTACTTCTGTGCAAAATGTTGGGTCGCTTAATCAGTTCAGCATATTTTCTAAGAATGAGGACAGGGAGCAAAGTGATACCTCTTGCAGTGCAGGAACTGGCTTAGAGGTTTATGCAAATGCTGCAGAGATCTGTGAAGTGGCACTTGTAGAGCAATAAATGGGGGGAGATGTAGTCTAACCACCTGAGCAGCTGACTTTGGAATTTAGGAAGCGGAAAGGGAGGCACATTGAAATAAATAGGGGTGCACGAAATTTGCGCCATGTGTGTAATTACGCTGAACAAAATAGCGAAATTATGTGAAATGCAAATCTGTTATTTAGCACTATATTTGGGTGCAAAATGCGCAAGGGCACATAATATGCTCAAAAAAAGTGCAAAAAAGAAAACAATGTGAACAGCTGCTTGCGGTCTGTGGGTCCCGAGAGTTAGAGGTATGTGAAAAAAATGGTGCAATTATTATGCTAAGTGGCGCAATGTTGTAATTTACCATAACAAACTATTCTAGAAATCCCAAAATTACATCAACTACGCCAACGAAGTTTACATTTTGCCCAGGCCTAATAAAGTAATTGCTTTGGATTACACAATTTGGTCAAGTGGAGAAGCTGAGATTGATCCAAGCTTCCTGATTTCATCCTCTGCAATTCAGCCATTAGATTGTCTGTCCTTCTCTCTCCCGTTTGTGTTGAATGATTTGAGGATATACGCGAGGGCATTGTGTTAACTGAATGCATGCCATTACCTAAAGACAAGTCTAAGGGGGGCCATGGATGGAGGTCCGCAGCAGACTTTGACTCTGTGCCCACAGGCTTTATGTATTTGTAATTACCCCCGCGGGGGCAAGGGGTGCAGGTCCGGTGAGCTGATCGTCAAGGCCGTGTAGAGTGCTGTGAAAGCGCTCGGAAAGCGCCATAATGTTAATCTTGTTTCCAAGTTCGCTATGGACCGAAAACTATTAGCATAACATCCTTCTCCGACCACTTTCACAGCACTCTGCAGGTCTCCGCTACCAGTCCATCCGCAGGGTCGAGAGGCGCAAGACTGAGTTGGGAGCCGGAACAGCAGAGGTCACATGAAGGACTAGCTCGTTCTAGGCTCAGTAGTCCAAGAGGGCCTGGAGTGGGCCCGGGCTACAATTTCCACGGTGGGCTGGCGCCTTGGAGGCTGTTTTCTTAGGGCAGGGGCTGTTCCTGTCACTTACTTCAGCTTCCCATGGTAATTACAGGGGAGAGGGAGATTGTGAGAACGAGAACGCAGTGCTGCTTTGAACATTCTTGCCTGGGCTGCTTTTGGTTCTCAGACCGGCCCTGACCTCGAGCTGAGCCAGAGCCACGCATGTGAGATCCACCTACTTTAGAGAGTCATATGTAATTTACTCCTCAGTCCTCATATCGGAAGCTGGCACAACTACCCCAAGCTGTGCCAATCCAGCCTCACGTTATATTTCAAGTCCCGACTTTTTTTTCTCCAAATAATTAGTATCAAGTGTGTTATTCCTTAGATTTAACGAAAGCAACTCTTGACTACAACTCCCAGAATACACTTTGTTACCAAATTAAATCCAAGGTCTCTATACATAGTGTCAGAGGCGCAGCTAGAGACAAATTTCAGTGGGAAGTTAAGAGAAAATTTCGGGATTGGGGGGCTAATTCTTCGGGGGGGGGGTCTAGTTCTCTAGTTCTTCAAGCAATAGGCAGAGTGGAGCTGCAGGGGCTCTAAAAAGGGGTGAAAGACCACAAAGCCTCATTCACAAGCAAATGATCTTTGAAAGACCTGTGAAGTACTCGGGTGCGGTTGTGTGTGTGCCGGGGAAGCTGCCTCAGCCCGGGCTGCCACACGGGGGGGGCTTTGAGGCCCTTTGAGCCCAATGGGTGTTGCGCGCCTGAATACTGTACTAATGAAATGAAGACATAAGGCAACCCTATGTAACATGAAGCCCGGATATCTGCAGATTTTTTTTCCTTCCGAAGTTGATGAGTACCACCAAGTGGATTACATGACAAAGTTGGTAACTCACAAGCAGGATACATTACGTGGCTTAGGTTTGAGTCGAGGCCGTTTTTCCTGCAGGAAGAGTCGAGATCGAAAGGAGGCCTCGTGGCTCTCAGCCACTCACGAGAGAGGCGCAGCTTCTCTCAATGTTCCTTCGCCATGCAGCTCCCGAGCATTGTCATTTCTCGGGAAAATCGGGCCATCTGCGTCCTTAGGGGAAAGCAAAGGACTGTACACCACCTGATAACGACTGAAATGTCTGATAACTAGTGTAATGTTGGGCCCAGGTGTCACGGAGTACAGTACAGTGCGCTCAGCACCCCCCCCCCCCCCCCCCCCATATGCTCAGCGCATGCGCATTGTCAAAGGATCAAACCGCGGTACAGCACTTTCATTATAACACAGTGCCCGGACACAGCATGCACTTTGCACTAGCTAAGAACAATACACTTATGAATACATCCATAGCTTCTTGCACGGTATGGGTTTCTTTGCCAATCCTCAGTGCCTCGCGTGCATGAACAGAATGCGCCTTTCCTCCTCAGTTCCCACAAGGTAATTAAAAGTAAACTATAGCTCACGTGTCTTTGTGCTACCCCCAAGAAGCCACGGGTACCTGCCAAGCGGAGCCCAGCAACAAGAAAGGGCAGCTAGAGGGGGCATCGGGGTTTGAGGTGCACCTCAGTGGTCTGCAGTTCCCTGTCCCTCCGGGCGCGTCCTTGAGGGCTGGAACAGCAAGGGCTGAGGTCTGCTCGTCCGTGCACTGACTGTGACAGCCACTTACACAGCATAAGTGAAGGGACTGACTAACAACCAAGCAGCCCAAAAGAGAAGCGCGGGAACTGACTGGCAGCCATGCAGCCGAACAGAAAAGTGCAGAGTGACTCACAGCCATGCCACCGAATAGAGTAGTGTGGGGAATGACAAAGCCACACAGCCGAGCCGAACTGCGGTGCGAGGCGCAGCGCAGCCTCGTGAGTGTGGAGGGCTTGTGTCAGCCCTGCAGCTCCAGTGAGCTCGCTTTGCTGAATCTGATCTTAAAATGGAGTCTGAGAACCTATAAACACCGTCCCGAAGCGTTCGGCCGGCTGGGGAGTGAACCCCGGGATCCCCCACACCCCACCGGCAGAGGGCTGTCTGCCTGCGGGGCCCATCTCCACAACAAAAGGTGCCGCCGCCACCACACCCCAGGGGCCCGCCTCCGGCATTGACTCACCCAAGACTCACCCAGCGTACCTCGCAGAGCGGGGCAGCGGCATCAGTCCCGTGGAGCCGCGCAAATTACAGCAGGAAAACAGCACGGAGCTGCGAAGAGTGCTGACCTGCACACCGAGGTAAGGGCGGCCAGCAAGCGGGAGCTCGAGAAATCCACTGAGAGGCTCGCGGTCATCGCCTCCGAGGCTGCCAGGCAGAAGAGCAGCTCCCTCATCGCCCCCAGAAACACGGTGACTAGCAAACTCCACATGTAAGTCTGTCCACCCAGCTGCATGATCGTTTCAGGCGCTTTGAGCAAAATGTGTATTTTGCTGAGTAAGAGTTGCCCATTTGTGGAAACACTGATCGCCTCGCGCTGAAAGTAACAAAAAAACAAGCGCAGTCTTCGGTAGACGAGACCTAAAAAAACGCGAGAACGTCCCTGTAAAAAAAAAGATATACAAACACGCCCACCAGTGAATAAGGGAAGGGCTTGAAAAAACAGAAAGAATCGAAAAAACACGCCCACGAATCTGAAAGAGACGGGGCTTGTTTGGAGAGACAAAGCTCTTCTCCAATGGCTGACCAGCATTTAAGAGGCCAGCCAATGGAGAAGAGGAGAGAAGGGAGGCGGGTTGAAGCCCCACTTCTCAAAGTCATTAAATCTCGCGAGCGAGACTGCGCAAGCGCAGCCTTCGCTAGCCGAGACCTAAAAAGGGACAAATGCTTATAATAGCTATAAAAGTATACCACAATGTAATATTGGCATAATAGATCTCACTGAGAAAGTGAACATATTATAGTATGAAATTTGTTGGTTTAAGGTATTGTTCTTCAGTAGTGTTACCTTGTTAACAAACAAGGTCATGTGCAAATCGTTGAGTAAAATTTACAAAAGTGTTGGTTCCTCGCCAAAAGGACAATGTCCTTTACTGGGGTCGAACATTGAACTTTATTCTCACACATTTGCCTTATCCTGGTAATTGCATAAATGAAGGGTGTTTACTCTCTGGCATTCTTCTTCTTAACCCCTTCCCTGCTCATGACGGAACCGTTCCGTCATGAGCCACGGTTGCCGTGTGCTCATGACGGAACGGTTCCGTCATGACAATCCTGTCGGCGGCCGCTCCGCCTGCGCGGCGCTGTTTCCCCGCCTGTGCGGGGCGACAACGCAAATGGGCGGAGTCATGACGGAACCGTTCCGTCATGAGCACAGCTCAACTGTGGCTCATGACGGAGCGGCTCCGTCATGAGCACAGGCCCGCCGCGCTGCCCCCCTGCCCCCCCCAGCGCTGCAGCGGAATATCCGCAGCAGCGAAGGGGTTAACATGTCTAAATATGTTTGCTAACAGTATAAAATGTTTATTAATCTCAGGTTTGTTTTGTGATACAATTAACAGATATGCAGTCCTTGAAACATTCAGGTGGCTAGAAATATACAAATTCTAGAAAAGAGTGGCAGAAGGCACAAATATTGTATTGTGTTTTCCAAGCTGTTTAGGGCATCCACACAGTTATAAGAGGATGAAGACAGATCGTATTTGCTTGATTAACATCTGTTTTTTTAATTCTTGTGCAAATGAAAGATCTGTTACATATTGTTTGAGCAGTTAGCTAGGACTTTGGGAATTTATGTGCTTGGCAGCTGCCGTGTTGAGGGAGACTAGGTAGCAAAGGTTCAAGTTTGTCTGAGCTTTACGAACTGACCTTGGAAAGACAATTAAGAAATATCCCCTCCTCCAACATATTCAAGTTCACTCTCACTAAATAAGGCTTGCTCTTGTCCCTGTTTTGCTTTCGAAGCTTAATCTGTTCTTCAGAACAGTCTTTGCTTGTACTTGGATTATGGAAACATTCAAACTACAATTGAATCACTTGTTTTCTTGAAACACAGACATGTTCATGTTTCTGCAAATGCAAGTATTAAGGTGTGTGAAATGTTACCCTGTATAAAGAGGCAAGAGGCAATGTGTTTGATTATTAAATGTTAATCATGTATCTTAAAACAAAATCTTCAAAGGGCACTCTGGTGTGAACAGTCCTTAAATATTGCTTTGTACCATGCAGAAGCAGCTACTATTGCCTGTTCAGTTTGGTTTGTTTATTCATTAGGACCATAATTTGAAATTGATTTTTTGATGAATTCCAGATTATTTTTAAATTATTTCCAATCAGAAGCATGGCTATTCATCCATGTAATGGCATATGTGAGACATTTAAAGAGCAGCCTTATTTTCTTTGCTATTTCTGTTGAACTTTCACTTGCGGTTATTTGAAACTTCAAAATAGAAGAAAATCGTTTGACTGGTATTTTTCTATTTCTTTTCTTAAAGCAATAAAGAAGTTGTTCTATATCTGTTAAATCAAGGTGCTGATGTCAACCTGCGTGCAAAAAATGGATACACTGCCTTTGATCTGGTAATGTTACTTAATGATCCAGGTAAGTCTTCCTTGTGGTTCATATGGTAAAAAATAAAAACCTGGATGTTACTTTAATTGGTTGAATTACTGGGTTGGGTTGAAAAGTTTTCCTGTGATAACCTGCTTGCCTTTTTTTAGTTTATCCAGTTATCTCCTCTTGCTGTTCTTCTACCCTTAATTGATTTAGGTTAATTGTTATTCTTTTTGTAAAACTTTTGTATCACAATATGGTATGATTTAAAGAAGAGGGGGATGTAGAAATACGATACCCTAAATCACAAGCATTTGATATTCCTAACATCTAGAAGTTTAGTTCTGGGTTATCTTATGTGTATTTATAGAGTTCTCGATCACCCTTGAGGACTTGAGAGAATCTCACCTCTTAGGGTGGGGAAGGTGTTAATCCAAGAACCAGGTCTTACAGTTCTTCCGGAACTCTTGAAACGAGTAGGAGGCTCTGATGTGAAGTGGGAGGTCTTTCCAAACTTTAGGAGCAATGTGAGAGAAGGCTTGACCATGGCTCTGTTTCTGCTCATGCGTGGAATATGTGTGAGTAAACTTCCAGCAGAGCCGTCTGGGTGGTTGATGGAAGGCTGATGCAACTGTTCAGGTAGTCAGGGCATGTGTTTTTTGTGTTATTTGAATGTGTGGGTGGGGAGTTTGAATTGGGCACGTTTTTGTGTTGGTAGCAAGTATAGTTTCCTAAGGTATTGTGGAATATGTGTCTTGTGACAAAGGTTGAGGATGAGTCTGGCTGCGGCATTATGTCTGTTTTGTCTTCTGGTGAATTGTTTGGTGATTCCGGCGTAGAGGACGTTCCCCTTGTCCAGTCTGTTTGTGACAAGGGCATGGGTTACAGTTTTTCTGGTGTTGCACAGGCGCCATTTGAAGGTTTTCTTCAGCATCCTCAGGCACCATTTAAAGGTTTTCTTCAGCATCCTCAGGGTCGCGTTGTGAATAATGATCCTGAGGTTCCTGGTGTGGGTGTTGGGACTGGGTGTTGGTCAGAGGTTAACCATCCTCCACGTAGAGTCCCACGATGAGGTGTTTTTTCCATCGATCACTACTTCTGTTTAGTTGTTGTTGAGTTTGAGACAGTTGAATTTCATCCAAGTAGCTACTTCCATCATGCAAGTGGTGAACTTGTTCCTTGTGCTGGGGATTTTTCTCCAACAGGGACAGTAGAAGTTGTGTATTGTCAACCTAGGAGGATGCTGATGTTGTCGGCTTAGATGACGTTGGCTAGCAGAGTCATGTATGGATTGACAGGGTAGGGCTGAGCGATTAACCTTGGGGCACTCCGCATATGTGTTTCCGGGCTCTCGTGGTGCATGGTGCTATGATGACTGTGTTCTTTCTGTCAGAAAGGAGCAGATCCAGCAGAGTGCAGTTCTTTGATTGCCAATCTTGTGAAGGTGTCTGATCAGGATGGGGTGTGATATGGTGTTGAAGGCCGCATAGAGGTCTTGTAGGATGAGGGCTACCATTTTCCCCTTGGTCCAGGACCATGCAGTTGTCATCTGTTGTGGCGATGGGGGCTTTTCCTGTAATGTGGATGGATCTGAATCCATACTTTGTGGTATCTAGTAGCTGGTGCTTGACGAGGTGGTCAGTGAAGCATCTGTTGGTGAGCTTTTCTAAATCCTTGGCCGTGTATGGTAGGAGGAAGATTGGTCTGTAGTTGGACAGCTTGGCTTAGTCTGCAGATGTTTTCTTGATAAGGGCGGTGACAGCTGCATGTTTCCGGGTTTCAGGGAAGGTGGCAGAGTTTTTGACATTGAGAATAGGAGTGATAGCTTCGCTAATGGAGGTGAGGCCTTGGTTGAATGTGTGGTGGAGTCAAGGATCTGACAGGACCCCTGAGTGGATGGAATTTATGGTGGATCTAGTCTCATCTATGAGGGTGACAGGCTATGTGGTCAGTGTTTGTTTTTCATCTGAAATGGGAAGACCTGCTACGAGGTCAGGTTGAGGTTCGAAGTTGCTGTGTGTGTCTGTGAACTTGTTGCAGGAGAATTCCGAGTGCTTATCGCAGAGGTCTTGAAAGGGGGTGATGTTGCAGTAGGTGGCTGTAGTCACAGGGAAATCTTTGATGATGGTGATAGCACCTCAGAGCAGCTTTAAAATTGTCCTTGTTTACAGAGCCTGGGCTCATTCTTCACTTGCGCTTTAGTTGTTTGCAGTGCAGTTTTCTCATCATAAGGTCTTCTGTGTACCAGCTAGCTTGTGCCCCTGCTCTTGTTTTGCCGCTTTTGAGGTGGGTACCAGGGTGTCAGTGATGGCAGTGATCCAACTGTTGAAGTTCTTGATGTCTTCTTTCTGGTTGTTGGTGTGCTTGGTGGATCCAAAGACAATGCTTGCTGTGGGCAGAGGTGGTCACATCTTCCCCGCTGCAGGATCTGCCTTGGCAGAAGCGAGAACTTCACAGGTCCTGGAGCCTTTGAACCCTGCCCCAGCCACTGCTGTCAGAAGCAGCTGCCGACACCCCAATCCTTCCCCACTTTCGGCTGGAGAAGTGACGGGAAATGTAGGCATATTAGCAGGTGGGTCTATCTCCACTCTTTATTACCCCTCAGGTGGGGCAGGTGAGATAAACCCCACTTTTCACAATCAGCCATTTTGAGGCTGGGGATAGTAGCCTATTAGGAGTCAGGGTATGCACACCCCACACGTGGAGTGCGCATAAACAGGGTGTAGGCATCCTACCGGTAAGCAGCCCATTGGCTACAACTACCTGTTCTCCCGTAAAAGCACCACTAAATTCAGTATTTAGGCGGCTCCCCGAGAAACTGACTTCAGATTGGACGGCTACAAGATGGCGACGGAAGAAGACCACAGTGGTTCAAGAACTGAGATCAGACGCAGAAGCAACTGGCACAAAAATCTGCCTCTGCCAAAGACTCGCCCTCGGCAACCTGGTGTCTTTCCAGACCCTTGTGAGGCCCCCCAAGAAACCCCAGAGCCCTCCAACCTTCTGCAAATTGCCAAGAATCTGCCTTTGGGCAGGAGGCTCTAGTCCCAGCGCTCGTCCAGCAAAGCAAATACCGTGGTCGAGGACCGGCACACACATGTCAATGCGAGACTCACCACTGAAGAACAAACGGTGAAGCAACCGAGGCTTGTTGGTTCACCAGCCTGGTGGAACCGACTCCTGCACGCCTCTATCAACTCAAGGGATCCTCTCAGCACAACGACCGGCATTGGAAACAAGCCCCGTTCCTGAGAGCTTGTACCCTCTTGCCAGTGGCGTCGACAGCGTAAAGCAGCAGCGTTGGCATGACCGCCTTTTTCGTGGCGGCCTGCCCTGCATCACATCTGTTGCCCGACTGCTGCCGGGGACCTCTGTAACCAGCACCCATGACCCCCGGAACCTCTGCTCCAGGGACAACCCGACTGCCTACAGTACCAGAGTCCTGGACCCCACAAAGACCTTCACCCCTTCGGCGAAGACAGCCTCTGACTGTCCGATGGACCAGGGTCATCCGAAACTCCATGGCGGAGTCCTCCTTCCAGCAACCGTGTCGGTAACTGAGTTGGCGGTGTTCTGTTACCAAGAATCCATACCAGCACCGCGACTGCTTAGTTGGCAGTGTTCCAGATCCATTGGTTTCCAATGACCTGCTGCCGGCAACCATGTTGGTGTTTGAATGAACTTCATTACGGCTGTACACTTCCAGTGCTCCACACCGATCTGGAGGGTAACTATTTGATGGTATCGACCGCAGAGTTACTGAAAGTACTGCATACTTTGAACTGCACTGCATTTATTTCGATCACCACCGTATACAAGGTATTTATTTGTATATTGAAACTATATAAAGTGTAGTGGGCTTTGGGAGAGAATGGGGTTGAATACCCCCATCCACCACCACCATGCAGGGTGGTGACAGAAAGTCTAATGGGGGCAGGGTTGGGGGGGGCACATGAAGCCTGCTTTCTCAGCAGCAATCCAATCCCTAGTGTCTAGAGGATGGATTCCTGCTCGGGGATCACCCTCCTGCGTCGATCCAGAAGGAGAAATCCATTAGAAAGAGCTTTCATTGGAGAGAGGAATACTCCCCTTGAAAATAGTTGCTCTGGGTTGAGCTATGCCCCTGAGCAAACATCAAATTAAGTGAGCGTATAAGCTAATTTTACATTCACTCCCCTTAAAAAAAAAGAAGACTGGTTGCTAGGGAAACTCTTCCACAGCAGCCCAACCTCAAGAATGTAAAAAGGAAACTCGCACCAGAGGGTCCTCTATAACCCCTGACCCCCCAAGCGCTGGAAAATTGTTGACAGATGCATTGAAGAGAGTGCTGGTGTTCGCAGCACTTAAAAGGTAAGCACATAGAAATTTGAGAATGAAGGACTTACTAAGTTGGTGAGTTATAGCTGCAGATTCCTTATCTCGGAATAACCTCCTGGCATTAGACTGGATCTGGAAATTTTTCATGAGCGGGACCCCTGCGTGCCAGTAGGTGGCGTTGATCAGCTCTACGTGGCATTAGCGTCACCCTCACTGGAAGTGACGAGCGCGGTGCCTGTATAGGCACCACCCCAGCTCACTGACATCAGTTTTTAGGTCTCGCCTAGCGTTGGAGCGAGGCTTCTTGTAATCAAGCCAATTTCAGAAGTGGAGTCTAGGCTCCGCCCCTTCTTTGTATTGGCTGGCGTCATCCTGTATGGTAAACGCTTGCTTCCTATTGAGAATGAGGCTTGTTAGTCCCTCCTTGTTACCACCCTGTCTCCTTTTGGGACGGCCCATCAGGACTGGATCTTTTACTTGTGGCCTGACATGGTCTCCTTCATCAGTCGGGAAGCACTCTTTTAATTTTACTTTCAGCGCGGTCCGCTTCGGCCCTGCTTGTTTCTTTATTTTTTTTTATTGTCGCCCTGAATCCTAATGAAGACTCTGGGGATGGAGGCTTCGGTGCCTGATGCGTGCTCCTCTGATGTGAGGGCGTTTATCCACTTGGGCAGCCCGCGAGTTGGAGGAGGGTCCAATCGGCTGCACTTAGCATCGCCTGTAATTTACAAGCACTGTAAGTGGGCGCTTGCGCTGCGTAGGGCCAGGTGGCAAAGCTTGGGATGGCAGATGAGATTCTCCTCCAGCGTAGTGTCCTGTGAGCCGAGGCCTTCCTCGGAGAGAGCAAGCCCTGCCGTGTATCACCCCGCCCCTGATCGCTTGTCCTGGATGCGTTTCCCTCCACATGAATCTTTATGCTTGTTGGATCGCAGGCAATGAACTGTGGTACCTTGCTGGATTGAAATAATTTGGACAAAAAGCCTGTAAAAAGGTCATTTGGCCAATGTGTGCTTCTGCGAGGCCTGCAGAGGTTTGTAAAATAGGCAGGTCACACGTTTGGATCATCCCCGCGGTGCAGCGCAAAGATTGCCACTGACCTGCATAATAAGAGCTGTTATTCAGCGTCACGAGAAAGTTACGTTGTTGCAGCCCTATAAATGTTTATGATGCCCATTGTATCCTGGCGTAATTGTTGGATAAATGTGTTTATTGCATGCCTAGCAGTAGAAGGCCGCCTCGTATCAGTGTGCTGTACAGTTCATACAGGACACGTTTTCATTTCTTCCATCTCGTAGCCTCCTCTCTGCTGCTCCCGCCTCGGGCCGCACGACGCACATCTCCATCGGTGCACTTCTGTGCTCAGTGAGGCACCCCTTCTTATTCAGATGCTATGACCCCCAGCTGCTCTAGCAAATCATCTCTTGTAGCGCCTTTGAGTCTCGGCCCACATGCGCTCTGCCAATGCACCACAATGCTATCATGCTTCAGCACTCTTATTGTTATTGTAACAAGTGACAACTGCGCTACCAATAAACCTCAATCCTGACACGCAGAATCATTAAATTCCAAAGATCTAAAAAATATTATTCTTGTTCTGACAAACCCCTTTTTTTTCTTCCATTGATTCTCTGAATGCCTTAGAAAATGCTTCTCGCATCTAGACGTTCACACCACCCGTTCCCCACCCTAATCAATAACTAGATATTGCAGAGAGCAGGTGGCAAAAATGTGTTTTTGGGTGCATTTAATCTGATAGAGACTTCTAGGTAAAGATTCCAATCCATTTAATATTGCCCAGGTGTTTAGTCCAGACCATTATACTGTACTGCTGTAGAGGCAAAAAAACTGCTGTCACGAAGCAACGGCACCATGTGTGATTTTTTTAAACGGCAGATTTAAGTTTTTCATTTCCATGCATGAGTAGATTACCCAGTCCTGTATTTGCTTTAGGACTTGCCCGACTTTATGTTGGGTAGACAGAACTGCAAATCCCAAAATGTAAAATTTAACAAGCATTTGTAATGCAATAGATCTTGCATTTACGTGAGTTTAGGCTATTGTCATTGTTAAATGATAATGCTTTTTATTTATGCTTTAAAAAACCAAAACATAAATAAAAGGCTTTGCCATTTACAAGGCCAATAGCTCAAACTCGCATAAATGCGAGACCTATTGCATTGCAAATGCTTGTTTTTCTTTCTCCACCAGTCAGCGCAGATCTGGAGAAGACCTAGTCCAGTCACTTTTTGCTTGACTTTTTTTCAAACCCTTTTGTCAAAGATATTTGAGACATTTTCTCCTGTTGTGGCAAGGATGTCTACGAGGAAGGCTGGATTCAAGCCCGGCGGCACCTGTCAACGAGAAATATTGGTGACGGACCCACACCTCATCTGTCTCTGGTGTCTTAAGAGCGACCACAACACTAAAAACTGCATCGACTGTCTTACCATGCAACCCTAGTAGACACCATGAGGCCTGGCTCTGCAGTTGAGCATGTGCCTGGGCTGTCTCTGATCCTCCCCGAGTTTCCGGGAGTCGAAGTAACCCCCGCCCAACTCAGCACCTCATATATGGGTGACCCACGCCAGTTGGAGTGCATTCGTGTCCCACAGGTTTCGAAGAGGCCCCTGCTGGTCTTCCGCTGGCGGGCGTGCCCTCGACCCCACGGATACACAGATGGATCTGGACCGATGGAGGCACCTTGACCTTCCCCGGCACCGGCCCAGCTGTCGACGCTCTAGACACCACCACCCCTATGCTCATCCCCGACTTACACAAGCTAGAGTCTGAGTCCTATTCTTATGGGCTGGGACTTGGGGAAGATTAGGAGGGGACACAGGACTGTTACAAATACTAGTCCCTAGACCCCGAATGAGGACAATTGCTGTGCCTAATTTGCAGAAGCCAGTGTACTGGACACCTCCCCAGATACTGGCTACAAAGGAGGGAACCTCATTTGCTTTGGTGGTGAAGAGAGTGGCCGAAGTCCTGGACCTTAACCCGCCCTCTGTGGTAGTTAAGACTAATGTCTTCATGGAGGTGCTTTAGCTGGGAGTCACCCCCTGAGAACCGCTTCTTCCATTTAGTGAAGCCCTCATGTACGACTTGACCAAAATAGAGTGTTGCTGTTCTACTTTGACCAGCCAAAAGAGTTCTGGGTGGGCAAACAACTCATTGTGTGGTATGTCGAAGCCATGAAAGGGAAGGTGGTACAGAAACGGACCATCTCCCCGTGGATCATGTTCTGTATTAAAATCTTCTATGCACTGGCCAAGAAGCAACCCTCAGAGTTTTTGTGTGCTCATTCCACCAGAACAAAGAATGCGACCACTACATTAGCGCATGGAGTCCCGGGTCCTGGACATCTGCCAGCCAGTAACATGGGCTTCTCTGCTCATGTTCATGAACCACTACTGCCTAGCCAGTCAGGTCAGTGAGAACAGACCCTTTGCCTGTTTACTTCTGCATGACTAGTTGATGTGAAATTGTTTCAAGCAAGTATTGCTTGGGTATCTATCCCAAGATAAGGAATCTGCGGCTAGGAGCCTTTAGCAGATGAACACGTTTCTTACTTTTACTAACACCTTATCTGGTAGATACTCTATCTAGCTGCATATTCCTTACGACCCACCCATCCTCCCCGCTCTGCGAATGGATTCCCAGGGACAGGGCTGTTCCCCTCTCAGGGCCCTAGTTGCCACACATCAGTGGTCCATGTTCTTCTTGGCTCCACACACCTGTCATGGAAAGTCATGAAAAGAAACTGGCGTCAGCTTGCTGGGGTGGTTGCCTATGTAGACATTACGCTCATCACTTCCAGCGTGGACAACGCCATGCGGAGCCGAACAACGCCACCTACCGGCATGCAGGAGTACTGTGCACAAATATTTCCGGATTCAGTCTGACGCCTGGGGATAATTCTAAGATAAGGAATCTTCGGCTAATAGTGTCTATAATCAGATCTAGTCTGTGGCTGGCCATGTGTGTGGAGGATGGAACCAGCTGTGATATGTCTGATTCTGGAGATGCGTGTGGGTGAGGATAGTGAGAATTATTGATGGACTAGTGGTTAAAATGAAGCAAAGCCATCACTAGTCTTTGAAATAGCTTGGACCTAAAAATGATGGTAAACGGCACATTTAACTAGAGGAAAGGTGGCTGGGAATATACTAATGGGCAAAATTACAGTGCAAAATATTGGCAGAGCAATCGAATGGAGTACTCTTGCACATTCATGTGACTAGAGTCTTGTCCCAAGTGGAGATGCAAGCTGTTCGAAAAGATTTTAAGTCAAGGAGGAAGGAAGCCAAGGGCACTTTCCTTGCAACTCATAATAGTCATTGAAAATGTGTCAGTATTGATGGAATGTACTTGCCTTGTCAGTGTAAGAGTAGTGCTTAAGTTATTACACCGTGAAATGTTTTTTTTTTTACATATCTGCAGCACTGGGACCAAGTTTTCTAACATTCTTTAAATATTTCTTGCTGTTCTGTGTTGGTCCCGCCAGGCTGAATGACAGCAGTTCCTTTGACAGTAATTAACCTTGAGCTATGCTCTCTTTCTTAGAGAACTGCTACTCATCTAGTGCCAATCACTGTTCCCAGTAGTTCCCTACACACGATATGCCACCATTTGCACGGGTTATAAGTTTCACTGCTTCAGTACTCTGTACAAATGCCTGAACCCCAGGGTTCGATTAGTCTTGCAGCATTCTATGGAAAAGGGTTTTGTTGAAAGTTACAGCTGAATGTTTATATTTTAAAGGTTCAGAGTTACCGGCACTGCAAGGCAGTACCTCTAGCCACTGTTAATCTATCGGAGGAATAGCTTCGGGGTGGAACAAATGTTATCAAATAAATAAGATGAGGATCTCAAGATGCTGAAATTCAGACTAATGTATAAATTTTTTCCTCCCAGACACTGAGCTTGTGCGGTTGTTGGCATCGGTGTGTATGCAAGTAGATAAAGAGAAGAGCAAGCTGAAAAATAAATCAAATTTGTCACGTTCAAGAAGTAAGCCATCTTTAAACATCCCTCTGCCTCAAGATGATAAGGGAGGCTTAAAGGTGAGATGACTATCCTGTACAGTGCATGTAGTGGACAAAAAAAGTCTAAACTGTACATTCTGAAAAACATAATTCTACTGATGATGATCATGCCGACAGACTGATGTGCAATCATTGACCCTTGAGATATACTACTGTTTTCTGGTGTGTAAGAGATTGGACATGATTTCTTTTCAGATATGGATTATAAACATTGTTTTTGAATACTTTTGGACAGTGTTAAGCTTGTGCTTGAATGTTAATGGACAAAAAAATCCTCCTTGAGTCATTCTTCCAGCTTGAGAACTTGGTCTTGTATCAGTATGCCTTTGTACTCGGCCTAAGAAATTTCCTCTTCCTACCACTTTTACCTCAGGTGAGAGCAATGGGAACTTTTTATTTCTTGGTAAATCTATACAAATTTAATGTATGAATGCTCAGGTGCCTTTCAAGTCTTGCAGATGATGCTAGAGCTGGGCTGTCACTTTTAGTCTGCTGTTCCAGAATTCATACCCCTCACCAAACTACATGTTGCTTGAATTGGTATCTATCCTGGCAAACAATTTATAGGATTTAACAATGGCCAGGCTATATATTGAACTAGATACTGGGTGATGGCTACTTCCAGGATTTATTCCCCAAGCTTGAGGCAAACCTTCCTAACAAGGTTTATTAGTTTGGTCCACCGCATCCCACCAAACTTGAATTTGTCTAAATCTGCAATGGTCTAGGGTATCTGGGTAAGTGCTAACAATTTAAACCTAATGTGGTTCCTCTTACAGAGGCTATACCTTACCTAAATCCCCATCCTCACAATGGGGTAAACTCTCTCCTAACACACTCAGGCATTCCTTTGTAATTTTATCTTTGTGTTTGTGGTGTCTGCAAGAAACAGATTATTCCTCATTTATTTGTAGTGCACATAGCTTCATAGTCATCTCTGAAACTTAGGCAGGAGTGCTATAGCTACACGCAAACTAAATTTTTTTGCTCTATGTCGTTAGACCCATTCCCATTCGAGTCCCAGAGCTCAGACTAATCTCTCCATGCAGGTGCATGCACATGTTTAGCTCCTTTCACAGTTTACACAAGTCTGGCAGCTTACGGATTTAACCAAGTGAACACCATGTTTAGATAGGGGAAGAAAGGCTCAATGGAATTCTCTGATAACATGTGAGTAAGGTTGCCTCACAGTAAGATAAACAGAATGATGATTATTTTTTTTCCATTCCAAATCTTAACTTCTCCTTAAAAGCTTAAGATATGTGTTAACATACATTTTAATGTTACTTTGGATTACTAGTTCTTGTGAATTCAAGAACTTAAGTTTACATGGACGTTTTTTCTAGACCAACCTGTTATGTATTCTTCCCTCTGTAAATAACTAACGTCTTAATAAAAAAACATATCTTATGCTTGATGCTATGCTTGCAACTATAAGAAAACGCAGTCCAGCCTTTAGAAATTGTTCCTAGAGTTTCAGTCCAATTACTTTTATTCCATCAGTTAGATCAATAGTTGGGAAAAGGAACAGCTTGTTTACAGCAACAGGTATCATTTGAAAGAGAGACCCATGTTCAGGCGTCTGACGTAGACTCATTTCCCTTGCGTGCATCTCAGATACCCATAATGCAGCCATTTCTTTCCTTTGTTGGGCATTGGATATCCTACCAGGCCCCATGTAAATGCCCCTTCCTCCAATTAGAACCTTTCAATTTTCACTGCACATTATAGATGCAAGGGAAAAGCCTGGACAGCCAACAACGAAATCTTTACCAACCCATTGGTGGAATTCCTGCTGCCGGTACAAGACCAAGTGGAAAGACTAGTTGTCTGCAGAGGAATTGCCTCGTAATTAATGCCTTCTGTCACATTATTGCCTTTTTACACCTATGTGGAGGAGTTCACTGAAAAGTTGGAGACCACTTATAGAGTAGTGCTTGAAGCCCAGTTCGTGAGGACTAAACCATTACACCATAGCAAACCTGGCATCTGCCTGCCCTAGACAGAGGGGAGTCTGAACACCTTGCAAGAACCATGTGCTTGAGTCTTGGGAGCCTTTAAGCACCATATTAATTGTTGACTACTGAAAATTCCAGGAAGGAAAGGTTCTGTCTAACCCAGACAGTGTGTCAAACTCTGAAAGGCCATACTAGAGGTGAAGTTGATGCACACTTTATAGTGGCATGGTATGATGTTCTACCTTAGAGTGACTCTTCTAATTCCCAGCCTATTTTGAGCAAGAGGCTGGTTGTCCCCGAGATCCACTGGAGCTTCCTCATGCAAGATGGTCCATGTGGGTTTATTGGCAGGGCACTGTGTTTTTATAAAAACAATGCATGTCGATATTTCCTCATCCAGTGGCAGGAAATTGGGATAAATAGAGAGAAAATGTATTCCATGGTACAGAATTGCCAGTAAATTGGAAAGTCTGAAAGGAGACAGCGGCACTGTTTGTACCACTGTCACTCCACCCATAACGTCAAGCACCTCAAGCAACAAATCCATACTTGCTGGGTACCGTGATTCTGTTCTTTCAAGATCACAAATGCCCTAGTAATGACTAGGGTCTCATTAGGCTTTTACCTTAATTTGCTATTCCTTGAGTTACCATGAGGCCGTGGCACCATCACTCCCAATGGGCTTGTATCTTGCTGAATGTTAGATATTTCCTAGTACCAGAAGGGTTGGAAATCTTTATAAATGGACATGTTGCTCCTGGACAGGATGATATTTTGTTGTTGCAGTACTCTATGGGGTACCCTGTCTTCCTCAGAACCAGAGATATAGTGATTCTGTTGGAATTTCTTCACCAGCATTTACAACAAACACACAAGTTGAAGAAAATAGCAAAGTGTATTGTTGAGGCAATTTCATATATCTCATCAACAATGCAACTTAACCGAGGTGCTCCTTGTGCTAGTGACATGAAAAAATGCTTGTGCTGTGTGAAAGTTTCGACCAGTTTGAGTGTGTGAGGTTAAGTCATGTATTAGGGTCTGCCTCAGGGCAAAGGAATGGAGACACCCCAATCTTTATAAGCTCTAGTTAGCTTTATAAAATCTCAGGTACCCCAAAGTGGCCTCTTCTTCATTTCAAATAGCTTCCAGAGAAAGCCTATTAACATCAATCTGTCATGTGCAAACTTACACATACGTGTATGAATACACTGCAAACTTCAGAGTCGTTTGCACTCACCCGTTCAGAATGGTTGTCTGAAAAATTTCTTAAGATTTCTTGATGCCCTTAAAGCACACCAATATTCATGCACAGACCGTATGCTCACAGTGTTTGTTGAGTCGTATAGATCCTCTCTAATCTGCATCTGACAGGTTGATGTGAGTAGGCTGTCTTTGAAAGTCAATCAAGATGAGGAAGATGCCACTATGGGGCATTAATAAATGATGGTAAAAAACTATGAAACACTTTTTCTACCTTTCCTAATATTGTCGCACACACTTTCACACAGTGCGAACACATTTTTATCTCACAAGTTCACAGAGCACCTTGCTGGAGGTGTATTGTTGGTGACCTATTGTGAAATTGCCTCACCAAAAATGAATACTTTGTTTATTTCTTAGACTTGTGTGTTTCTTGTAACTTTTTGCATTCACTGCAATTTCCCCCCCACACTGTGTGTGGGGGGGAAATTGAATAACCTCATGTGAATTGAGAAAATACTGGTGAAGAAATTTCGACAGACCCAGTAATCTATTGTACCATATTTTGTTATCAGCATAAGTTTTTTAAACCCCCCACCCCCCAGCCTCAACAAGATTGGATAAAGAAAAACATCAGAAAAAACAAAAACATCAGAAAAAACAACAAGTCTAAAAATTCTACTAACCGTGATAGAATCCTCGGTTCTCGAACAAGTTACTCTGGACACAGTGTTCAGAATTGTAACTCTACACTAAGCCATCTCTTTGCTTCTTGAATTGATCTTTACCTTGTAAATCGACCTTGGTCATCCAACATATCTGTTTACCCAAATCATAGAAGTATGTTTGGAATGAAAACACTTAGTACACTACAACTAGACAAAATTAGTAGGCAGTGATTGCTGTTTCCATTTATTCCAGCAACTGAGGAATTAATTGAAGAGGACAATTCTTGAACACTCAATTGATCCATAGATAATGGATCATGAGAAACTAGCCTAAGTCAACAGACAGTGGGTTCACCAAATTGGTGAGCCTCAACAATTTAGAAAAGAAAAATGCTTTTCTAGAGTCCCCTCACTCACCCAGGGTTGCCCCTAGGTGACATGCTTCATCATTGGGGCCATCCCAAGCATCTACTGCTTGGGGCGTGCTACAACTTGCAAGATTTACGTAGGAGCACTTTTTTTGTGGGAAACTATGTGTTGTGCAGTGTTGGGGGAGTGGTGTTTGTGTTAGTTAAAAGTACCTAACTAGCGAGTTAACAATTTATTCCTACTCCTAGCTGGTAAGATAAAAAGGGGTTAATAACAGGAAAAATATAACTGTTATGTGGTTATATTGCCTATTATTTTGTCAACATGTTTCGAGGTATCCCCTAACCTCTTCTTCAGGACAGCATGGGATCCAGCCCCACGTGTACCACTCCGTGCAGAAACCTAAATTAAGGTGAAAAATTAGACTAATAATGTGCGCCTATTGAGTGCACTTGGTTATATACATACGGTTATTGATGAACACGTAGTATTTATATGGTAGCACTAATATGCCCCATGGTCTGTCTGGGTGGAGGGG
This sequence comes from Triturus cristatus, assembly GCF_964204655.1. Taxonomy (NCBI): domain Eukaryota; kingdom Metazoa; phylum Chordata; class Amphibia; order Caudata; family Salamandridae; genus Triturus; species Triturus cristatus. The sequence goes on from NC_140588.1 coordinate 138,550,101, forward strand.
CCTGTAGGACCTGTTCTCGGCATCCCTCCGTCAGTGTGACCTGTAAGTCCCAGGCTCGACCGCATATTAGAGGACAATTCTTGAGCAGATTTTAAAGTTAGAGATTAAGGGTTTAAATATCAGGTCCCCAGGCTGTACCAAAAAAGTATTCATGTTCCTTCTTGAGCACTTGAAATCAGAAATGTGGTAGGTAGTAAAAAGATGTTGGTCAAAAACCCCAGTGCTCTTTTTCTCAGGAAAAACAAGTAGCACATGACCAAATATTTATATTTAGGCCAGAACATAGGCATTTTAATACTGTGGCAGGGAGGGAAGGAAAAAGTGACCGTCATACTTTGCTCCAAATCAAGGAAAGCAGTCCATCTGCATGTCACTGCTGGAAGCTGTCTTTCACATTTTGTCTCCATAGACAACATTTGCCTGCTTACTCAGTCGCGATTATGGCTCTCTTGTTGTCTACTACACAGAAGGGTCTCAATTTTAATTCGTCCAACTTGTGGATGTCTCCCATTCTTTCCTGTTCTTGATGTGCAAATGGCCTCTGAGCACTTGGTTCCCCTTTCTGCATCCATTCAGTATGCACCTTCTGGTTGTAGGAGAGCAGGAGAATAAAGGATGCTGGAAGGGTTTGATGCAGATGGTTCTGCCAATTCAGCAAGAGATACTGAGGGTGTAAGGTTCCACCTCATATCTATAAATGATAATGTTTACATCCAATATACATTTTTGCTTTATAGTTTATTTAATTTGTAGAAAATATTTGTCAAAATGGCTTGCTTTTTTGTCCTGTCTGTGACCGTTTTCAGTCCCTTTTTGGTAGACTGTTATACTACATTGGATCCAAACGTCAATATGTGTGGCTTTTTCATTTATGCGGTGGTCTGTTTCACGGCATATTTACCTCTCTATGATCTAGCCAACTACCATGCTTGATTATGTTTCCCTTGGTTCTTGTGCTTTGTTTAGCAATTTACTTACACATGCAGTTTTTTAATGTCTGTGTATAGCTGACGTGGCTTGATTTGAACTTAAACTGATTTGCTCTTATTGACTCCCTAGTCATGGTGGAACAGAATGTCAAATCGATTCCGCAAGCTCAAGCTGACCCAAACCTTGCGCCATGGGCTTTCCACCAACAGACTGGTACCTTTCACAGAACAACCTGATGTGTCTTTGGATTCCACAATGAGGGCTGCATCACAGAACGATATAACGAGCACAAGAAATCCAGAGGTTATATCTGCTTGGACTGAAAAAAGTAAAGATAGTGGTAAATATGAGTTCAGTTAATGTCTGGGGTGTTTGCGTATCAGCAGTTTATGTAGATCTTATGACGCTTGCAAAATAGGTCGATTTAGAAGTGCGAAGGTTTCTCAAAAGGCACTGGGTATGTGTTTAAGCATAACTGTAATCTCCATAGATTAGTCTTCATCCTTTTAACAAGTCGCCTGTTCAAAGGGTTCACTTTCTGAGCAAGCCCATTGTTGCTCTCTAAAATATGACGTTGCTCTCTTTGAAGTCACACCAAGTTCAGAGACCCGGTATGACATAGCTCCTGGTAGATGGTCACATTTAATTTGTCTTGAGGCTTTTAACTGTACAGAAACCTCAAGGTGGGCACTATAAATACCAGCCTAGTGAGACTTGGGGTTTCAAAAGTAGTTGAAGAAACCAAAGAAAGTGCATGTGAAGAGCCTGAAGTGATCACTGGAGAATTCTCAGAGGGAGGTGCAACACATAAATCAATGAGACAGAGAAAGCCAAACAAGAAGTGCGCAGCTCCTGAATATGCATACTTGAGAAAAATCGAACCAGAAGAGATTTACTTGAAAGGCCTTTGGTTTTTATTTAAAGATTCAAAAGAGCTGCTGTGAATGAGTAATCATCAGATACTGATTAAGTTCCTGATATAGTGAACAGGTGACGGTTGACATTTTTTTGACTGATTTAGGAACAATTTTATTTTTCACATTTTTGAAAGACCAATCTGAAGTGAAAATATCCATAAGAAGTGAAAAGATGTGCATGGCTTCCAAAGCTGTTTTAATTTTGGCTATTGTTAGACCGCATTTCCTCGTGATGGGTATCTCTCAACATTCCTAATGAGAATAGTACTAAAACTGATGAACTAGATGTTAGAAATAATAATGAGAATGATTATTTAGAAAATACTTACATGGTACTCTTAAAGAATTCTAGAGAGATTATGAGTATTACTTATTGTTATAGTTTTACACATCTCCTCCCTTCTGTTTCTGGAGGTATGACTTAATGTGCTGCTGTTCCTATGACTCTATAAAGAAAGTAAAAAGTTTTTATGAATTCATAAACATTATGATAGAAATATTGTCTGTTCTTAGGCGGGAGGTCAGCCACGGGGAAAAGAAGGAAGAGAAGCTATTAGGATTCTCCTACTTGTATTAGGAAAGTTAGGCCTAAGCAAAAATAGTTATTGTTTCTTAAGAATAAAGTCGCATTCTGTCATTTGCAATTCTTGCCTATTAAGAATATGTTCGAGGCATATGAGCTGCAGATTACACACTTTTGCATAGATCGCCATCTGGTGTTGGGCCCGGATGTTTGCAGTTTGTTTTTCCTCTTGGAAAGTCTTTGGAAGTCACGAGGTCGGTGACTCCTCCTTTGGATCGTATTGCGCATGGGCTTCGGCTCCATCCTCAGATTGTTTTTTTCCGCCATCGGGCTCGGATGTGATCTTCGCGCTCCGGTTCCGAACAGCTTCCAGTTCGACGATCGACGCGTAATCCTCACCCCAATCGCTGTATTGCTTCGATACATGATCTCTTCAATCAACGCGTCTTCTCATCGACACAAACCTTCGGTTCCAGTCGTCGACGGCGTTCTTCGGGCCTACCCAGGCTCCGGTCCCGGCTCATGGAAAGAACTCCATTTAAAAAGTGCCCTCGATGTGGGTCCAAATTTCCCCACACCGTTCTTCATGAGGTATGCAACCTTTGCCTCTCCCCAGAACATGAGGCTCGAGACTGTCCGGCCTGTAAGTCTTTTCGATTCAAAAAGACTATTCGGGACCGAAGAGCCAGAAGGAACATGGCACACTCCTCGACGTCCATTCCAGTCGACATCTTCGGAGACGACATCGACGATCCGGAACATCATCGTACCGAAGAGGACCTCGTCAGCGCTTCCGAGGCCGACGAGTCAGATGTGGAGGACATCACTCCGGCGCAGAGGGTCGTGAGTACCAACCTACCCCCTCCCATACCCGCGCCGACACCCAAAAAGGCTTCGGTCACGCCTTCGCCTCCGGGCCTAGGCAAGACCAGAGACATTGCTTCACACACCCCACCTTCGGGCCCGGTGAAGAAGCCAAGTAAGCCTTCCGGTGGATCGGGCTTGAGCCAGCCTGCCAGCGGTGCCGAGAAACACACTTCGGCACCGAAAAAGAAGACAGCCTCCACCTCGACACCGAGCTCTGCACCGAAGCCCTCGGGGTCGAAACCTAGCTCTTCGGCAATGACGCCATCTTCGGTGCCGACCAAACCACACAAGGCCACCGGCACCGACACTTCCAAGCCGAAGCCCATCTCGGCGCCGTCCAAGAGACCGGAGGGTCCCAAGCCGGGTTCTAAACATCAAACCGGCACGAAAAAACCTAAAAAATCATCGGCCCTGACGCCTTCGGCGCTGACGGACCAAGTTACCTCACCAGAGCTATTTACACCAGATCCCTTGCAAAAAACTCTTACCAAGGATCCAAAAACTGGACATTTGACACTCTCTACTAAGAAGAGACATTTGGAGAAGCCTGCTCCACCTCCACCTCCAAAGAGGAAGGACTCTGCTACCTCTCCGTTCAGAATACCTTCCCCTCCCCCTCCACCTCCTCCTCCTTCCCCACTCCCACCCCCTCCGCCTTCTCCACCCCCACCTCATCGTTCTCCTACTCCGTCTCCAGACGATGATGATCAGGGGGACCCATATGATGATACAGGGGATGTGCCACAAGACCCCACCCCTACAGGATCTCCAGATCCATGGGACGATTACAATATACCAGATATCCCTAACGTCCCACAAGACGATATCTACCCTTCTAGACCATCTCCACCAGAAGATTCATTAGGTTTTAACCATCTTCTGCAAAGAGCAGCACATTATCACGGGGTGGACATGCATAATGACCCTGTGGATGAAGATTTCCTCCTAGACACATTCGATACTACACATAGGTCCACCTCCATACTGCCTATGCTCAAAGGGGTGGTAAAGCATGCGGCAGAAGTTTTTAAAGACCCAGTTAGAGCCAGGGTCCTAAACCCATGTATCGAAAAGAAATACAAACCTGCTCCCTCAGATCCCTCTTACATCAGAGGACCAGCGCCACTAGATTCCTTAGTGGTATCTATGGCACATAAAAGGGCAAACTCACAAGCGTCAGGTGATGCATCACCACCTGACAAGGAGTCAAAACTGTTAGATGCTTCAGGCAAACGCACAGCATTCCAGGCCGCCAACATATGGCGTATAGCAAACACTCAGGCACTGCTGGTCAGATATGACAGGGCTCATTATGACGAATTAGAAAGCATAATGCACCATCTCCCTGAAAAATATAAAAGTAAAGCCAACGAGTTAATTCAAGAGGGTAAGACAATCACAAACACCTCTATACGTTGTGCCCTAGATGCAGCAGACACAGCCTCCAGGGCCATTAACACCAGCGTCCTTCTCCGTCGTCATGCTTGGATAAGGGTATCTGGGTTCAAACCAGAAGTACAAGCCTCCATCCTTAACCATCCCTTTGACCAGGAACATCTATTCGGGCCAAAGGTGGATGAGGCCTTAGAGAAAATGAAAAAGGACACGGATACCGCAAAATCCATGGGGGCCTTACAGTCTCACCCGCCCAGACGCTCCTTTCGTCGCTCATCCTTTCAGAGTGCATCCAGAGGCTACTCCTCAGACACAGCGTCCACATCGTACAAGTCCCCTACTCAGAACACCTTTACAAAAGGTTACCAAAGAGGCGGCTACAGGGGTAACAACAACAAGGGCAGAAGCAAAACAAACAACGCCCGTTCTGCCACACCTACTACCCAATGACTTCCCCCCAGACCATTCCACTCCGGTCGGGGGCAAGCTCAAAAATTTCCTTCATGTCTGGGAGACCATCACCTCAGACAAATGGGTGATCCAAATAATTCGGTCAGGTTACTGCCTGGAATTAACATCTACCCCCCCAAACATTCCACCCAGGCAACGCCCAATGTCACAAGAACATTTAACATTGCTAAAGCAGGAGGTAATCTCCCTCCTACAAAAACAGGCAATAGAACACGTTCCTGTCAATCAACAAAATTTGGGGGTCTACTCCCTATATTTTCTAATACCAAAAAGGGACGAGACTCTACGACCTATTCTAGATCTCCGGCCCCTAAACACATACATACACTCAGACCATTTTCTCATGGTAACGCTTCTGCAGGTACTTCCGCTTCTCGCCCAGAACGACTTTCTCACCACACTGGACTTGAAAGACGCATACTTCCACATTCCAGTACACCATGCTCACAAAGTACCTCAGATTTAAAGTGGATGGACAACGCTACCAATTCAAAGTGCTCCCGTTCGGAGTCACAACAGCACCACGGGTATTCACCAAGTGCCTAGCGGTGGAGGCGGCACACCTCAGAAGACAGCACATTCACGTCTTCCCATACTTGGACGACTGGCTGATAAAAGCCACTTCATACAACCAATGTGTACACCACACCGCCACCACAATCCAACTACTTCACCAACTAGGCTTCACGGTGAACCACCAAAAGTCCCAGCTAACACCATCCCACATAAAACAATACCTCGGTGCCACTATAGACACCTCAAAAGCAATAGCCTACCCCAATCCGGCCAGGATTGCAAGCATTCCGGCTTTGCGACAAAAATTCATACCTCAACACTCCCTTCCAGCACGACGTTTATGCAACTAATAGGGATGATGGCCTCTTGCATTTTTATAGTGCCCCACGCAAGACACCAGATGCATCCACTCGAAGATTCCTTAGCACACCAATGAAACCAGGCCCAGGGGCAACTGACAGATCTGGTGTTGGTAGACGGTCGCACCCATCGCTCTCTGCAGTGGTGGAACACCACAAACCTTTCCAAAGGTCGACCATTCCTGGACCCGGTTCCCCAGATAATACTAACAACGGACGCATCGCTCTCCGGCTGGGGAGCTCATCTATTACATCTCACAGTGCAGGGCACATGGACGCCGCAACAAAAGTTACTCCATATCAACCATCTGGAGTTACTAGCAATCTTTCTAGCCCTGAAATCTTTTCAAACGCAGATTTCAGGCAAGGCAGTCCTCATTCACACAGACAACATGACGGCCATGTATTATATTCAAAAACAAGGCGGCACACTCTCTCCACAGCCCTCTCAATTAGCACAGAGCATATGGAGATGGGCAATTCCCCACAAAATATTTCTCCTAGCTCAACATGTCCGAGGAGTCCAAAACACCGTGGCAAATCTGCTCAGCAGACAGACACAACAAATCCACGAGTGGGAACTTCACCCACCGGTTCTTCATCCGTTCTTTCAAATGTGGGGGCATCCGCAGATAGACCTCTTCGCCACCCACGAAAACACAAAATGCCCAAGCTTCGCCGCCAGATACCCACACCCATTGTCCAAAGGAAATACGATATGGATGAACTGGTCAGGCAAATTTGCATACGCTTTTCCGCCTCTCCCACTCATTCCATTAGTGGTGCGAAAGCTACAACAGCACTCCCTCACACTAATCCTAGTAGCTCCAACGTGGGCCAGACAACCGTGGTACACCACGCTGCTGGAACTCTCGGTAGTACCACACCAAAAGCTACACCTCTCACCATGCCTCCTAACCCAGAACCATGGTGAGATCAGGCACCCGGACCCAGCTCAGCTCAACGTTGCGATCTGGCTCCTGAAATCCTAGAATTCGGGTACCTAAATCTTCCCCCTGACTGTATGAACGTCATCAGAGAAGCTAGACGCCCTACCACTGGAGCCTGCTACGCTGCCAAGTGGAAAAGATTTTTTGTTTATTGCCATAACAACACAATCAATCCTCTGGACGTATCTATACAACACATCATATGCTACTTACCCCACCTACAAAGGTGTAATCTAGCCTATACATCCATTCGACTACACCTCGCAGCAATTGCAGCTTACTTACAAAACAGGCAACATCTATAACTCTTCAGAGTACCTGCCATTAAAGCCTTCATGGAAGGCCTGAGAAAAATAATTCCCCCCAGAGTACCACCCTCACCTGTGTGGAACTTAAATATCGTCCTCACAAGGCTGATGGGGCCTCCCTTCGAACCTTTGCATAAATGCGAACTGCAATTCCTAACATGGAAAACAGCTTTCCTTGTAGCCATCACTTCCCTTAGAAGGGTCAGTGAGATACAAGCACTTACCATACAAGAACCTTTTCTTCAAATGCACCAAAAGAAGGTTGTTCTCCGTACCAACCCAAAATTCCTACCTAAAGTCATTTCCCCTTTTCACCTAAACCAATCTGTAGAATTACCAGTATTTTTCTCGCAACCTCAGACCGTTGCAGAAAGGGCTCTGCACACCCTAGATGTCAAATGAGCCTTACTTTACTATATCCAGAGAACACAACCTTTCCGAAAGACCAAACAACTGTTTGTCTCTTTCTCTCCACCACACAAGGGCAACCCCATCTCAAAATCAGGGATAGCTAGGTGGATTGTAAAATGCATCCAGATTTGCTACCACAAAGCAAAACGAACGCTTTCCGTTCCCCCTCAAGCCCATTCTACACGGAAGATAGGGGCTTCCATGGCATTTCTAGGGAACATCCCACTAGAGGATATCTGCAAAGCAGCTACATGGCCAACACCGCACACTTTCACCAAACACTATTGTGTAGATGTGCAAACTAAGTAACAAGCTAGTGTGGGCCAGGCTGTACTGAAAACACTATTTCAAACCACTGCAACAGATACCGGTGGTCGCCACTAAGGTTGGGAACTGCTATATAGTCTATGCAAAAGTGTGTAATCTGCAGCTCATATGCCTCGAAAGAAAAAGTGGGATCCTAAATCACCTATCATACATTCTGAGTATTTAACTCTAGCTTTAGAAAACCTTAACCTTTTAAGTCTACTAAAGTGTTTTTTAAAGGAATTTTTACCCTTTTGTTTTTCACTAGAATTTTGCTAAGAATTCAACGTTTGCTTTATGGTGAGCCATTGGGGAGCCCTCAAAGTTGGGTAACGTGATGTTATGAGTTATAGTGGAGAAAGGCATTTTATTGAAGGGGGAAAACTCATTTATATCTAATGGACTTCCTCATATAATTTTTTATTTATTAATTTCTAAGACAATAGCAAGGAGAAGCAGTTCCCCTTTAAGTCGTACAGCTGAACGTTATTGGAAAATGTTAAGTATTTGCTTCTTAACGAAACTGCTTACATAAGATTACTGAGATTTGTAATAGTTCCAGGTAACTTCCTGTTCTGGGTACTGTGTTGCTCCAAAAGTGTTTTAGTATGCATATCTAAAATTGTAGCAGACAGGCTCCTAGAGATTGTGGTAGGATCACTTGTTAATGTGTTAAATGTTGATTAATGTTTATATACTGTTTTATATAGCATTTTCTTATTTTACCCTTTGGTAATTGTTTAGAAAAAGTATAGCGGGAGAATAAGAAGCAATCCCCTTCCCTCACCCAACCTCCCTGTGCACTGCTCTGGTGATGGGAGAGAGTAGCTTCTTCAGAGAATGGTATATCTATATACACCGAAGGGCAATAGATATCACGCTCTGAATCATGCCCTTCACTTCCTATTTGTCAAAGTGCCCTCTGTCGAAGCACAAGTTCTCAATGCTTGGAAGATGTGATAATAACAGCATCTGTACCCTCCAGAGTCTCTCTTCCACCTGTGCTAAATCATGCCTTCACTTTTCTGCTGCCAACTGTTTTAGAACCGCTGTGTTAGCACTGGCATTTTTTTCTCATGTCTAAAAGAAATCCCCTTTGGGCAACCAAATTCACCTAAACATATACACTAATACACATAATCATGCACATAATCATATCACCAGAACATAACACCAATACCATCAAAGGCCAGGTGCTGAAATAATATACACAATTTATTATTCATAAAACATTAAAAAGGTTAAAAACCATTATTCAGCAATTGTATACACATAAGATTTAAAAACAAAACAAATTATTACAGTATTGGGAGAACCTGGAAGAAAAAACCACAATCAAAATCTGTTCTGATTCAAAAGAATCTATACAGAATGAGCTACGGGTATTCCCTTCGCAGTCATTAATGGAGGGATTGATTAACCTCACTCTCAATCGGTGGCGGAATTTGTCTCCGACAACTGTGTTTTATCGCCAAATAATTGTAGATAGTTGGAGTGATATATATCTGATTGTGGTTTGGGAGCTATTGTCCTCTGTCCTGAAGAAGGTGGTGTTTAAGCGGTTACAACCACCGAAACGCGTCGACGCCCAATGTCAACAGGCATACTGTACTTTGATGGACATTTTGTTATTTGTCAAATTTATTATACAAAAATGAAATGTCAGTAAAATGAATTTGGTCTAATGTATCTGCCTGTTTAGCCGATTAGCAACTATTTTTCTTGCAGGCTCTCCCAATACTGTAATAATTTGTTTTGTTTTTAAATCTTATGTGTATACAATTGCTGAATAATGTTTTTTAACCTTTTTAATGTTTATGAATAATAAATTGTGTATATTTTTTCAACACTTGGCCTTTGATGGTATTGGTGTTATGTTCTGGTGATATGATTATGTGCATGATTATGTGCATTAGTGTATATGTTTAGGTGAATTTGGTTGCCCAAAGGGGATTTCTCTTTGACTAAGGTCTATTTGGTGCCCTACTCCTTTGGCGGTTTAAGGGGCCCCTCTCATTCTTTGTGAGTTCTTTTTCATGTACAGTATAGTAAAATTGATATTTTAGCAGATCCCGGAATCGGGAAATAACAAGGCTCAGGTATTTAGAGCTGTCAACTTTGTGGTGCTCACCGACTTCTCCACTGTGGTTTCAGAGCCTTTACAGTATTTGAAAGAATGTCTTTTTTTTTTTTTTTTTTGTTTTTGTTTTTTTGAAACCGTTTATTGCAATCTCAAGTATATACAAGTATGGGCCTACAACCTTCCGGCCGGCCGCTAGAGTGACAGGAGCACCTGACAAACTTACAAAAGGGCACTTGGCGTTACAGAGAAGCAAATCAGGAGACATCAACGACGTGGGCCACATGACTCTAAGCCCACAATACGGTTTCATTTTATACACACGCAACAACATAGAAAAACACACCCGCAAGGCAACCCGCAATCGAAGGTAATCACACGTGCTCCTCGAATGAGGGACCCCAACCATCCACAGGAATCTGAAGAGGGGTAAGGGAAACAAGTCCAGGACTGGGGGAACTCTGTGCCCGGGGCTGGGGGAGGGGGTCAACTAGGGGGACGGAGCCGGTGAGGCAGCAGGCAGCAGTGGTGGCTCGCAAATACCCCCGCGGTAGGCGTTCCAGGGGCCCCATATTTTCACCCACGCCCCAGGCTTGCCCCTCGCCACATACACCACCTTTTCTCGGAACATGCACCAATCCATATGTTCTTTCCAGGCCGACACCGCCGGGGGCCGCTGGCACAGTTGAGCGATGTCACGCTTAGCTATCATATATCCCAGAGTCACCCATCGCGTCTGCGGAACCGAGTAATCAGTTGGTTCCCACACATTCAGCAAGCATCTCCTCGCTTCAGGCAACAGTGCGACATGTGTAACCAGACGCAGGACCTCATGCACACCACGCCAGAATCGCTCCACCTTCGGGCATTCCCACAAAATATGCAAAAAAGTCGCCAAAGCACCACACCCACGCTTACACAACCCATCCTCAGCATAACCCATACGCAGAAGCCTTGGCCCCGTCATGTAAACCCGGTGGAGTATCTTAAGCTGGACGAAGCGAAGGCGAGCCGGTATGGCCACCTCCTTCGGAGAGGCCACCGCGGAAATCCAGTCTTCGTCGTCCAACTCCAGCCCGTCGGCAACTCAAGCCTCACGGAGGCCGGTCAGCAGGCCCGAGCGGTCATTAATCAATTTTTTGTAAATGAGGGAGATCGTGCTATCCGGGACGTGGCCATCCAACACTCTATCCTCCAGGGGGGAAGACTCCGGGATGGAGGCGGCATCTGGGAAGACGGAGCCCAGCGCATGACGGACCTGCAAGTACCGAAAGTATTCACTGCCCTGCAGCTGAAACTCCGTCTGCAGCGTCTCGAATGTTTTAAATCCCCCTCTCGTCCAGAGGTCCCCCACTTTACTGATGCCAATCGTGTCCCACTTCTCGAAGCCCTTCGAGGTCCACAGGGAGCCCAACCGCTGAGGCGCATACAACGGCGACGCCCGGGTCAAACGGTCCTTCCACCCCATAGCTGCATTGGCCGCGTGCCACACCCGCACCATGACACGCGTGGGCCCCGTCAAGCGGGGATCCGGCGCGCCAGAGTAGAGCGCTCGATTGTAGTCGCCACCGGGCAGGAGCATCTTGTCCATTTCAAATGCCGGGTTCAAGGCGGGCCCATAGAGGCCGTGATTAATTGCAGCTAGCTGGGAGGCCCAGTAATACCGCTTAATGTCCGGGAGGGCAATCCCCCCGTCATACCACGGGAGCGTCAACTTCGCCAGGGCTATACGCGGCCTCCCGTCCCAGAACAGGTGGCGCTGTAGACTCTCCACCTCACGGAAGTAGCGCGCCGGGACTAGGTCCATAGTGTTCTGGAGAGCGTACAGGAAGCGCGGCAACGACATCATCTTAAACAATGCCGCCCGGCCGAGCGGCGAAAGCGGCAGGTGCCGCCAGCGCGCGACGTCCTCCTTCAAGCGCTGGAGGGGGGGAAGCAAGTTTCGCTCGTAGCGGGCCGCCGGGTCCAGCGTGATATAGACACCCAGGTACCGAAACCCCTGCGAGGCAATCTGGATCGGACATCCCCGCGGGAGGACGGGAGCCTCCCCGGAAAGCACATAGACACATGATTTAGCCCAGTTGATGACAAGGCCTGAGTTACGGCCAAAGGAGCGCAGGACATCAACCAGGACAATCAGTGATTTGCGCGGGGAGGCTAGGTACAGAAGGATATCGTCAGCGTAGAGGGACACGCGGTCCTCATACTCAGGGGTCCAACGGAGACCACGGATGGAAGGGTGCCACCGCAGCCACTCCGCCAGGGGTTCCAAGGCCAATGCAAACAGGAGCGGCGACAAGGGGCAACCCTGTCGCGTGCCCCGTCCCAGCGCGAACGGGGCCGAGACTCGCCCATTCACTACCACCTGCGCTAACGGGCCCGAGTACAACAATTTGACCCAGCTGATGAATCCCGGTCCAAATCCAAATTTCGCCAGCATCGCCCAAATGTATGGCCATTCGAGCGTGTCAAACGCCATGGTGGCGTCTAAGGACGCCAAGATGGCCGGCTCCCGCACAAACGGAACACGCGCGAGCACCCCGTGCAAGCGCCGCAGATTGAGGGCCGTGTTGCGATGGGGGATAAAGCCAGACTGGTCTTGGTGGACCAAATCGCCCACCACGCCGACCAGCCGGTTGGCAAGCACCTTGGCAAGGATTTTGGGCTCCGCATTCAAGAGCGAGATAGGCCGATAGGAGGTAACCCGGTCTCGGGGTTTCCCCTCCTTGTGGATCACCACGATTGTAGCCAGACGTTGGTCCGGCGGGAGGGAGCCCCGCGAGTGGGCCGCAAGGAACATCGCGCGGAGGTGGGGTGCCAGCACGTCCGGTCGCAGCTTATACAACTCGATAGGGATGCCGTTCGGGCCCATGGCCTTGCCAGATGCAACCGAGCGTATGGCGAGGGCAATTTCGTCCGAGGTAGGAGCAGCATCCAACGACTCCCTGTCCTCCACCGAAAGGGAGGGCAGCGCGATATCTCGAAGCAGGGCATGAGAATCCGCCCTGAGAATCCGCCTCCGAGCAGGGAGAGACCGGGGAATACACCTCGCGGAAATAATCCGCGAAGCAAGAGACAATGTCTTCTGGCTCGGTGACACGTACACCATCCATCCTCTCAATCAGCGGAACCACACGACTCGCTCTCTCCTTTTTGTCCAACCACGCAATCAATTTACCAGCCTTATCACCCACATCATACAGTCGCCCCTGTTGCTCTCTGCTGAGGCCCCTGGCTGCCTCCGTGACGAGGGCCCTATAGGCCGCTTGCTTAAGGTGTAAAACATGCAATGCAGCATCCGTCACCCCACTCCCCAAATCACCCTCCAGTTCAGTAATTTCGGCCTCCACTCGGGTCACCTCCTCCTGCTCGCGCCTCCGGGCATGGGATATGAAGGAGAGGGCCTCCCCCCTAATAACTGTCTTGAAGGCCTCCCAAAGGGAGATAGCCGAAGGGACAGACCCCACATTCTCCTCGAAATACCGCTGCAAGGATTTAATCAGGTCAGCGCGAATAGTGGGGTCGCGCAGATACCAGGCATTGATTGGAGCTACCCCGCCCTCCCCCCTCGGGAGGACACCAAAGTGCAACAGGAGCGGGGAGTGATCTGAAATACCCCGCGCCAGATGGCGCACCTCTCCCACCCTCCCAGCATAGGCCGCAGGGACAAGGATATGATCAAGCCGCGAGAGGCTACCATGGGCACCCGAATGGAAGGTGTATTGCAGCTGCGTGGGATGTTTTAAGCGCCAGCAGTCCACCAATCCCAATGTATCTAAAAGGCCGGACAGCCATGCCTGCGCCCGGGGGAGGTCCCTAGGGGGGTGACGTTCCATAGTCCCAGAAACCACCGCATTGAAATCCCCCCCAACCACCAGAAGCCCCCCCGGAAGGTCAAGGAGGAGGCGCCCCAGGTCCGCAAAAGTGGTAGACTGTAGCCCCGGTGGGACATACACTGAAACAAAGACAACCACTTTGCCCTCCATTCTCCCCACCAAGGCAGTGTAGCGTCCCCTCTCATCATGGCGCACCTCATCTATTTCCAGCGGGAGCGAGTTCTTAACCATGATGCCCACCCCCCGCGAGCCAGACGTGAAGCCCGAGTGGGCCACCAAACGATAGCCACGCCGATTCATGGCAAAGAAGGAATTACCAATAAGGTGTGTCTCCTGCAGAAAGACCACATCTGGCGAAATTTGTTTCAGATACTGCAGGACCACACCTCGCTTAATCCTGTCCCCCAGTCCATTAACGTTCCAAGACAACAAAGTCAAGTCCCTACCCCCCATCACATACAGAAGCCATCACTCGTCCCCCCGAGAGCACATCAAAAACACCAATACAGTAAAGGGTTTGCCTTGCGGTAAAAACGAACAACACCCCACCCCAACCCACCCGTCCCAACAGAACTCCCCCCTCCCTGCACCCCTGCATGAGCCCGAACAGCCCCCCCAAAGTGCAGTGTGCCTGTCGCCCCATAGATGAAAACACTAACTAGTCCCCCAGAGGAGGAGGGAAAGCCCCCAAGAGACCCTGTACGACCTCCACGGGAGGGGAACTTACACAATCAGTCAATGATGACAATAATGTTGTCCAGAGCAAGGCCTACTATTAGTCCCTCAGTCCTGATCCGGCAAGCCCTCCCCACCAACCGCGCCCCCCCCACCCCCCCGGCCCCGATCCCCGGGCAAAGTGTCCAACCAGTCCCCGGCCGCCTCGGGACGATCAAAAAAGTGCGTGCGGCCATCCACCTCTACCCTCAACTTCGCTGGAAAAAGCATCGCATACTTGAGGTTCAGGTCCCGTAGGCGACGTTTGACTCCGAGAAAACTCAGTCTCTGCTTCTGGACCGCCGGAGTAAAATCGGGATAGAAGTTTACATCCATATTGTCGAGTCTGACCGGTCCTTGTTGCCTAGAAGTCTGCAGGATAGCGTCTCTGTCCCGAAAGTTGAAGATCCGGGCGATGAGAGGCCTCGGAGGGGCTCCGATCTTAGGTCTCCCTCCGGGGACCCTGTGGGCACGTTCCACTGCGAAGAGTTTACTCAGCCCCCGGGGCTGGAGACGGGTGAGGATCAGGTCCTCCACAAACAGATCCGCCGCCTCCTCCTCACGTCCCTCCGGCACCCCGACAATGCGAACATTGTTCCTCCGGGCCCGACCCTCGGAATCTTCCAGTCGACGATCCATCAGGGCGCTCGCCTGGCCCAGTCGGCGCACCTCCTTTTGGAGGGCCGCCACGTCCGTTGTGAGGCCCGAGGTGGTGTGGGCCAAGAGTCGACCCGGTCATTCGTCTTGGACAGATCGGCCCTCACCAGGCCCACATCCACGAGGACCGAGTCAATCTTTTGCGCCAGAGTGTCAAAGCGCTGGTCCACTGAGGCCTTCATCTCGGCGATGGCGCCCATGACGTCCCGGAGGGTCAGATCCGCGGGCAAAGCAGGGGCATCAGTCGGGCCAACAGGGGACCTACGCGGCGCCTCTGGAGATCCCTTCTGGAGGGTGTAGCGGTCCATGCTGTTAGACTGAGGGGCTGCGCCGCGGCGGGTCGATTTCACCTTTGCCCGGTCGCCATCTTGTTTAGTGGACATGGCTCCAGTCCCCAAATCGTGCCAATCTCCTTGAAAGGGGCTGACAGACCGGTTCACGGGCTCCGGGGGAGGGCGACCACAGCTCCGAAGGGCAGATCACAGCTGGCGGGCCGGCAGGGCACCCCGATGAAGTCACACCACCGCACGCCGCCTCGCGACCCTACCTCGCTTGGCAGCAAGGAGGGCGCGAAAGCGAAAGTGAAAGTGCGGGGTACGCGAATCGCCCAGCCTCGCCCGCCGCTGTTGTTCACTTTGTCCCCGGATCGCCCCACAACTCCAATCCGGGGGGCCGGCGTGGAGAAGGCCGCAAACCTCAATCGATGCTCCCGCCAGTGTCCGAGGTCCGATTTGGAAACGGAAAACGGATGGCACCTCAGCTCGGTCTCACGAACACAGTCCCCTCGTCAAGGACAGGATATAGTCAGGATTTATGCAGGAGGTCGCGGAGGTCCTCGGGAGCCTCGCACCTACGCGGCCATCTTGGTTGCGCGCTAGGCTCCTCCTCCATGTCCTTTGTTTTTGATGGCGATTAGATCCGTAAGCTTGAGTAGTGGGGAGTTATTCAAGTAATAAATTAGAACCGAATGTTAATGCCTTTATTTCAATGGTAGGTTGTAATTAAAGGAGTTACATTTTTGTGTCAGCATTACTTGGTTATCAACAAGCTGCAACGAATCTGATATTAGCCTCTTCGTTGCATAGCAATTGTCTATCTATTTGATCTCGCTGCAAGGGCAGACATTATTTAGTCATACTTTTAGTTACTTTCTGAGTGGGGGTATCCTGTAGGTCATGTTTTAGCCCTTGTAGTTCAGAAATCCAGTGATGATTGTGAAGGTGTGAAAAGGATAAGATACTTTTAGGAAAAGATGTAGATTTAAAAAAAGAAACTGTTAATGTTGTGCTATAGATGCCACAGAGTCTGCCGCCTTGAGCATCTTTCTAGATATTTCAACATTGTATTTAAGACTAAGTATTTTGACGGAACTTGAGGCATTCACTTTGGAAAGCATCCTACATATTAGTGTTTAACTAGTTGTAGAATTACATAGCAATTGAGGTAACTATTAATATATAAACATTTGCACCTTTCCTTCTCTAATTAGGTGATTGAAAAGATAGGGCTTACTGCAGATACTATGGTTTGTCAGTACTCAGAAATTAATAGGAAACTCTAGTTGTAAGTCATTCAGTGGCCATATTTAGGAATAATTGATGTGTATTTTAAAAAGAGTTTTTAAAATAAATATTTTCCTTTGACTTTCCGTCAAAGCATTGATTATGCATCTAGCTGCAATATTGAGATCTACTGGACAATTGAGGCTACTTTTTGGTGAGGAAAACTAGACCTACACTGGAAGTCTAAGTTTGAAGCAGTGTTGTTTCTAAATAACCACGTTTTTCGAATCTGGGAAGATTTACACCCAGAGATTGAATTTATTATGAAAGAAGTCTGCTAGTATGGTAGGGAAAGGAAAAGCTGTTATTGGTGTACCTCGGCATTGAAAATGGGTGGAACGTCCAAACATTTCTAAGATTGTGGAGCTTTTATATGAATTCACAACAGGAACATCACAATTTCATCAACACTGCCACTGATGTTCTTTCATGGGGTTAACCTCTGATCCGTTAACTTGAAGGAGCTCTAAGGCAAGTGCAGAAATGCTCTCTTACCAGTACTTTTCTTCCGGCGTGATCACCCGCCTCTCCTGTCTTTCTGGGTGTTGCATTCAGACATGGGTAATCAGGGAGAAACCTTCTTTGAGTTTACTTTTGGGTCACCACTGCCCATTGATTTTCCTATAGCCATTTCTCTGTACAAGCTCAGCATGCTTTGGCCCTTTGTGTTCCCTCCTAGTGCTGCTTCCGTTGCATGTGTGCTCACTATGCAGTGCAAGAAGATATATGCCCCCTCCCCCCAGAGGGAAAAAATGTAAGAAATGGACACAATGAAAATAAACGTTAACCACCAAGAAGACAGGACTTTATTACTATACAGACTTTGCTGTGTCTTAACATTGTTTCTTATTATGCTTAGAATGTTATTTTTCAAACTGTATACATAATGAGCTGTCTGTGGTTGAATTTTCTATTATGCAGCACTATTTGCATCTTTGATAACGTTGTCTATACATCACTCTATGTATGGCTCTGTCAACCATATTCCTGTATTTGGTCCTTCTCTTTGCCACATAGTCTGTGCTATTGCACATTACAATGCATTTTGTATATGTCACTCTACTCTAGTTTGCCCAGTTATCTATTGTTTGCCTATATATGTGACTAGTTCTGTCCTTCTTAGGCTGGTAACACTCTTTCCTCCTCTCCCTCTTTCTATGTGCCAACACATTCCCTTTGTATTCTGCATATGACACTCCACTCCAAGATTGACATCGTCATTCAATTATTTTCTCCCTCTTCTGTGTCTTCCATATGGTGCTAGACTCCTGGCCCCAGTTAGTCTTTGGCCGTTCGGTGTTTCCCCCCTGGTACGAAGGGTCAAACTCGTATCTTCACGACTGCCCGGGTTGGAAGCGTGATCTCATCATGGTCACTGTGGCATGTCTCTCTGATCTCCTATTCCCATTATCAGGGACCAAACTTCTCTATCTCCCAGACCGCCATATATGCAAATTCGCCTTTCCCCAGGTCACAGGGGTCGCCTCTCCATTCTCACAATGTCTGGCCCCACGGACCGTCCCACACGAGATTACATTCGTAACCAGATTTCAGCTCTTTGATGCTCCTGCATGAGTACCCTTTTCTGAACCATCATGCAGTAAGTGCTCATGTTTATGTTGGACACAATTTTCTAAGGATACTTTACTCTGCAGTCTCCTTCACCTCTCCCTTAACCTCCTCCCCCAGGCTGTTTACTGGCTTATGTCTCGTGACATACAGCACACTTTATCAGTATGCACCCCTTGATACTCATTCCATTTCTTCCCTGTTTTTGGTGAGCCACAGCCCATTTTTCTTTCTTCCTCATTTTATTTGTTCTGCTACTGTTTACATACATACATTCTCTTTCGCTTATTTATCTTTCAGTGCATTTTGTGACCTCAGGAAGTTAGTAGCAAATGCTTTTATTCCCTTTCACTGATATATGACTGAGCTCTGATGATGATCCTACATTCTCCATAGAATCGGAATGTCGTTGACTTGCATACAGATGCATACCACCATATATTAAATTTGACAGGCCATTCTGTTCTTTGTTACTTGATATGCACATTGACCACTTTTATCACGCATATCACACTCAAGATTGCACCGAGCAAGTTTGTCACTGCCACCCACTTCGTTGTTTATTGCTTTTTTGTATTTATTTTATTGGTTAAATTGCCATTTGGCGTTGTTAATAGTTTGCTTGCATCATTGAATTAGGGACCACTGTTCAGTTACTCGCTTTGGAAGCAAAGGCATGCAACATCTCAAAACCTTCTATTTCTAGAAGGCTTTGTGTGAGTGGGAAGAGTTTTGGACTAAGTAGGGTCACCAGGAGCAATCCTAAAGAGAAATGGGCAGACTCAATAGGCTAGGTGATCTTTTCCTCTGTCGCTTTCAAAACTGTTAAATTTTGACACCTGTTTTGTTTTAATCAGGGCTTGGCACCAACCGATCAGAAAAGGATGATGAATTAATAACAACCATGGTAAGGCCTTTTTACTCTCTTAATATGCATTACCTTTTTTTCTTTTAATATTTGATTTCAACATTTTTTGCAGTGGTACACCGAATATAGTAGTAAGCATGTTACAGATCTCAGATGTGCTAAAAATGCTGCATCTGAATGGCCACTTGTCCTTTTAAAAAAAAAATATATATATATTAAGACATTGTTTAGGTGACTTCAGTGATGAGAATCTGCTTTACAGATGTTTTCATTCATTCAAACTTTTATTCCAAAGAGAAACTAGACATCTAAAAATGGTTTATGACATCACTATTTTTGTAGCCAACCAAGTTGCAGAGTGAGGCTTGGAGCATTTTGTACCACACATTTGGACATTTTCCAGGTTCCAATGATGATCTTTTCTTCATCAGACACCGTTTTTTTATGTAACTAGCTTTCCTGGACTCAATGGCCTTTTTGAAACTAAACAAAACATGTATGAAGAGAGAGTATTTCCAAATAATTAAGGTGGCAAAGAACTGAACTGGAATGGAAGTGCATTTTGTGGTATAGTTAGGGCCTGATTACGAGTTTAGCAGTCCTGGAACGGGCCCCCACACTGCCGCCCCACTCCAGAACCACAAAATAGGGCCGCTGGCTGCTCGCCCGCTCACGAGTATTTTTGTAGTCTGGTTGGTGGGCCTTTGGCATTCCTTCGGCAGTGCCTTTCAAAAAGGCACCGCAGTTGGAGCATCAAAGCCCGTTCCTGCACGGCATGGACTGTCAAGTCGATTCCGTGCAGGCATGGGGGTGCATTCACACAGAGGCGAACACCATGTGGCCCCCTGCATGCATCTCATGGGACTGAGACAACAGGGGTCCCTGTTGGGCCCCCTTTGTTTCCTCTCCACCAGCATTTTCATGGCGGGTGCACCGCCATGAAACTGCTGGCGGTGAAGAAACTTGCAGTATGCTTTGGACTGCCAAGCATATTACAGCCTCAACACTGCCGCGCCACCGCCGGGGATAGCGGTTGCAGCGATTTCACGCTGGTCACACCGCTAATGTCGAAATACAACAGTCGGACCACTGGTGCGGCGGTCCCCGACTGCCACCTCACCTCCACCACAGCTTTGGCAGTGCCATGGACTGCCAAACTCGTAATCAGGCCCTCAGTAACCACTAAATTACTACAAAACTACTATTTACAATCCTATGAGTGAAGATCTCCATCTCTCCTATCTTTTAATGGGGAGACCTCACATGTGAGTTTAAAAAAAAAATATATATATATATTTTTCATTGATCCATTTAGCACAAGTGCAGTTTAACAGAGACAACAAACTTTCTACCTTGCAGTCAGTACAATATGGTCAATTGTTTAACTTGCATTTTCTTATCTATAACAAACCCAACCCACCCTACCCTCATGCTTCCTTTTCCCCACTCTTCGCAACTGGAGAGTAATGCTGCGGATTGTCCAGCAAGGTTATATTGTTATGCGGGCAATGTGCTTGACCTTTTCTATCATGAGTCCATCTTAGCGGGTAATGCCATCTTTCATCCCAGAGGCTCCACTGTAGTATCACAGTCATATTGAGTAGTTACCGGTACCATGTGAGTAGGTCTTTACATACTGTTACGTTGGGTATGGGTATATTGCCAAAAGAACCGTGCTTTTCCATACACGGACATAGCTGGCGATATGGTATTTCCTAGTGAGCTGTATTGCCAATGCCTCAAGGTGATCTATCGTAATTACACCTTTCCTCTTTGTACCTTTTGGATTTGCCCCTCCGAAAGCCCTGCAATCATTTCTTTAACACAGGCCCCTTCGTTCTTCTCTAAGGAACACTCTCCTTTCTGTATCCTCCTTTATCCAGTTATCTAATGTGGGGGTGGG
Source organism: Triturus cristatus (assembly GCF_964204655.1). Classification (NCBI taxonomy): domain Eukaryota; kingdom Metazoa; phylum Chordata; class Amphibia; order Caudata; family Salamandridae; genus Triturus; species Triturus cristatus. The sequence continues at coordinate 138,571,243 of NC_140588.1, forward strand.
GGCATGGCTGCCTTCCATTTCATCATAGTAGCCCTTCCAGCCATCAACAACACTAGGTGCACATATTTTATAGCTGCATTATTTTCCTTTGTGCGTGTTTTCCTCGCAGGCTTATCTCTATGTTCCTGATGTCTTCCTCACTGAGCTCTGTATATTATCTATGATTGCCTAACAATATGCTTTCAGCACCTGGCAGCACCAGAACGTATGCTGGAAGATGACTTCTTCATTCCTACACCTGGGGCAGGTTGAGGAGGCTCCTGGATATATCTTTCCTAATCTATGTGGAGTGAGATATGCCATATGCAGAATATTGAATTGAATATATCTCAAATGGGTAGTTCGGAATACCTGCCTCTGATATTCTAGGGCTCTCTACCACTCTTTATCATTGAAGGCTTGGCCAGCTATGCCCTCCCACTTATATCTCAGTGGCTAATGTGTGTTCAAAGCCAGGATATCGTCCAGTGTCCGCCTCCACATAGTGTAGTTCCTGCATCGGGGGCTTTGTGGTATCAGTGGGCCACAGGTGTCTAAGGGCATTCAGTATGTCATTGCTAGAACTGGCCACTGGGAAGGTCTCTTTCACTCATTAGAGTTTGCAAGGCTGTCTTGTGTTATTGTGGAAGAAGTGTAACAGGATGCATAGCCGTACTTCATCCTAGCATCTCAAATCCTTGTGCATAATATATCTCTGTGCAACTGGTAGACCTTTTAAGGGTATCACTGGTGCATATGGTAGCGCGTGCTTTGTGTATTCTGTACCCTGCTTCAAGTCCGCCCTTGCTATTTTGACCAATAACAGACCTTCCTTGACTGCCCCTGGTGGTGCCAATAGCAGCACTTGCACAAACCTTTTATATATTTGCCTATTAGTATTACCTGTTTTATTTAGGTGGAGCTCCGCTAACCACAAAGTCGCCCTTTGGAGTTTGCAGGTTAGTGATATGTCTGTTATTAGCTAGTGGTATTGGGCTTAGATAGTGGATCTAAGTTGCCCTTTTCAGGAGAAATTTTAGACTTTTTGTTTTATTTGTCTGGGATAATCCCCAGTTGAATAGAGAGGTTATGAAGGAAACACATAGAAGGTTTGATGATGGTAGCAAGCTGCCAAAGAAGTTGAGGTAGGTGCATGCTAGCATCTCTGACTTTCAGGGAGCCCAAGATAGATTCTGTAACTTCAAGAGAGGTGGCATATTGTTGCAGGAAAAAGGTTTGGTGGAGAGGGGGCTTTTTATCACTCTTGGTTGTCTTTTAATTATATTTTTATTGAAAGAAAAATGTTTTGCGATCTTTGTAGAGTTGGAGCAATGGTTGTTTTCCTGGATAGCTGCAACATAAGTCTATGGCTGTGTTGACCAATTTAAACAACCCTGTGTTCTGCTCAGCTAGTGAAAGATTACTCCCGGTCATTTTTTCTTTCCTTGATGGGCACCTAAGCCAGGGGTCTCCAACATTTTCTGTAGTTAGAGCTACTTCTCATCAGTGAAAATCATTGCGAGCTACTAAAGGCCAAGCCACTCGTGCAGTGTAATTGGACACCCCGCGCCCAGCTTAATTGATTTTAAGCCTAATGGCCATAGAGCCAGATACTGTGGTTTGAACAAATAAAGGGGCACTATGATAGGACTGCAATGTATGTCAGTGGGCACGTGGTCTTTGGGAATGTATGAACATGTGGCGTAAGTATGGGATATATGTGTGTGGCTGAATGAGAGACTGTGTTTATCTACTTGTGACGCATGACACAGCTTTCGCCATGTAAGGTACTGTTACACGTATAACACAAACATACAGCCATTTTTTTAAAGGGGAAATTTAAAGTGCAGAAAAATGTTCAGCAAAAATGTTCATTATATGGAACATTTTTCTGCACTTTAAATTTCTTCCTTTGAGCTACTCTGAAGGTGTCTGTGAGATACTGGTAGCTCACAATCAACCGGTTTGAGACAAAGATAGGTTTCCTTGTGAATCGGTTTTTCTCTTAGTGAGACTCCATTTTGTGATTGCCATGTTTCAGGTTTTTTTGTAACTGTATATTAGGTAGAAATACGAAATTAGACCCTGGATTTACTAGGAATCAATGATGAATTAATGACGGCATTCAAGTATTAAGAAAAATATAAAATCCGTCATTACAGGACACCTACTAAGTGGCTAGAGTGACTGCCAAAGCCAGTTAATTATGTTTTTGATTTATGAAACAAAACTGTAAACAGTAAATATGCTTGAGTTATAGCTTTCATTTAGATTTCGCACCAGGTTATAGTTTATACAGCCCCCAAAAGGAACACCTGAAACAGTGACACATTACTGCACAGCACACTCGAGTGAGCATACAGTCCATCCTTGATCACCGCCTTCCTCTTCCTTCATCACCATGTCAACATACTCCTCCAGCTCCTTGAGTCATCCTCCAGTTTTTTTAACAATAAGTACCCTACCCCTGCAGACCATCACAGCCACTGCCTGCTCCTGCAACTCTCTTGCTAACTCCACACCATTCGCAAACTGTCAACAACTGTTCTTCAGCAGCAAACAGCTGCTTGAGGTTTGTTCTATATTGCACTCTTCTATTTAGTGTCACAGGAGAGCTCACACAGAATTTAAAAAAAAATCTTATTAACCATGCTCATGAGACCATACACCCCAAAATAGCTCCAAAAGTCCATATTTGGAGATACCACAAAAATCAGCAGTAAAACAATCATGAGGGAGCAACCAAAACAATCAATAATCCCCATCCCACCAACCACTGCATGGCCCCTCCAGATCCTCTGTAGTTCTGCCATTACGCCCAAACATTTTACATTTTTTTTTATCACACCAGTTTTTTGGGGCCCTTTGGCACCAGTCCAGGTCTCGCTTCCAGTCCTCCAGCTGCGGGGGTGTCGGCGCCCCCCATCCCCTTGCAATATTGCGCTTTGCAATTCCCGCAGCCAGGACAAACCATATTTCCATATCTCTAGACCAAGCAGTGTCGCCTTTAATCATTAGCAAGAGCCACTTCGGCTCCATCGGGACCGTTTCCCCCACCCACACAGAAATTGTTAAGAGCATATTTCTTATTAGTGTAGTTTTTGCCAAAACAGTGTTATTCATCTGAGCAAGCGTGCCTCTGTGTATTGCATCATATGTGTATTTTTTTCTTCCCACATTGCCACTCTCTGTGAAGGCTCAAGGCCGTTAGGATTGTTAAAACTCACCACCTGACTGGGCCTCTGCCCCTAATACTCCCTTTCCAACTATTCTACTCTTATTCCCTCCCTGCTGCCAGCTTGATATAGTCCTCGCCACCCCACCTCTCCCTTCTCTTGTCTCCTGTTGAGCCCTTCTCTCAGGGTGTCCAGCGTGAGTGAAGGACTAAGGGGTTAAGGGCATCTTCCATGTTTTGCCTAGTAAAGTCTTAGGACCAGAACCCATTTCTTGTTCTTCCCACTCATATTCCTTCCTTGAATCTTCTCCCCTGCCCCTTGCTGTCCTTTTCTGTACTCTAACCTCTTTACTCCTACAAGCATAATGATTGTACTCTCTCACAGGCCCTAATTCCAGCCCTTAACACTGGCATTCAATGTTGACCACTTCTTGAGTCTTTTAGAGATTTACAGACACGTCTTATTTTTTAGGTGGATTTCACCTCACCGCTTCTGAGTGGACACCATTGAGTCTTTACTGAGGAAACTGAATTTTCTTGGGTCACACCTTGGAGCTTTTGAGTGACCCCATAAGCTTTTACTGAGTCATCCATGGTTTTTCCTGAGTTGTGCCGCCTCATTTTGCGGTGACCCATAGACCTTTTTGTGGAAGCACTTTGAGTTGATCCTCACTACTTCTAAATTGATATCAGTGCCATAATACTGAGGCATTTAGTGGATCTCCTTGTGTTGCATTTTTTTTACTGCTTCCATGGGACCCTACACAATTATATAGAATGGTATTAAACTACTGACTGTGGCTGCATCACCACCCTAATGAGGTGATTGCTTAACTCCCTAATCTATTATTCTCTGATCAGATATGTATAACATATGGTGCATTAAATGTGCACTGTTCATCTCACATATACCCCTATAAACCATGGCATATCAGTGGCTCAGGATTGCCACAATACTACCAAATGATGTGTGAGGACCTCATGCAATTCACTCAACTTTTCCCACATAGACTTTACTGAACCCACACACCTTTTCAACCAAACCTAGTGAGAGTGCTGTTGTGCCCCAGCAGTGGTATTTGAGCAGTGTACAAATGCTAGCTAATAGACTCTCTTTCACCCTCTTCCCAAAAGACGTCTCAACTGACTATCTCCATGACATCCTTTCTTCATGCCTAAGAGGTAAAATGCCTAACAAGTCACTCCTATTCCTTTTCCTTCCCAAAGTGTTTAGGCTGGCTGTCACAGAAAATGTTTCTAAGCAGCTAATGTTGAATCTCTGGAGAGTATCTTCTCGATCTGTTTTTCAAGAAACAAGCCTGTGCTTGACCCCCCTAGCCGAATCTCCAATCATACTCTTCTGAATCGTCCATTGCTCTCTAAATCTTTACTTTCTAACTCAAGAATTGCCATCCCAGCACCACAAACCTTAAATTCTACTTCCTGCAACTACTCACCCAACAATGTACCCATTCTCCCAACCATCTCATCCACACCTCTTGTGTTCATGCTCTTTAGTGAACTTTCGCTCTCTGGACATGTACCAGACTGTCTAAGAATCTTTTGATCACCCTTGACCAGGTATTGTAGATAAATGCCATTGTCTGCTCGAACTCTGAAAAGTTCCTAGCCCGCACTGTTCTTCTATCTCGACAGCTTGCATGATAGATGAATGATGAAAGATTAATTGTGCCTATGTGCTTTACACCTTAGTTTGCATCATCATAATGCATGCTAAAATGTGACAACAAGAAACCGTGGCGTTCTATTCTTCATCTGTTTCCAGTGACAAGTCCTTGTCAACCTTTGATTAATTCATGACCAATCTTTGCTCAGATATTTTTGAAGTTTAAAATGCAGCCAATTCCCTGGGCTCTTCCGCTGAACTCAAGAAGCACAAAACAGTCAGTCCATATTTGTAGAACGTAAAGGGCTTAGAAGCTGACTCGTGCCTTGAAGATTTAGCATTCTATTCACATGGCTGCACATCACTTTAACTATAGCCTTTCATGTAAACCTTCCCTTGTAATCCAAAGGGATTTTTTTTTGTGTGAGCGAAGTGTTTTTATTTATAGCTGCATGGCCCTCTGAGTGTTGTTGCAAGGAGCCTGTAATTGTTGAAAAATGCAACTCACTCTTACTGCACACTAGAGGCATACACTTTTGTGTATTAGTAAACATGAGACGGTTGGTCTCTTTGAGCTGCCTTCTTGCTCCATCCTTCGCTTGCTCGCTCTTTCTCTCTCTCTCCGCCCCCCCCCCCCCCGCCCCATTGGCCAGAGGGGATTCTTTCCCTTTCATTACCTGTCCTCATTTACCTTTAGACTTGGAGAGGAGACTTTGCACCGGGTAACCAGACCTCTCTTTTCACTCGAGGACCTCCCCACTCTACTTCACCCCTCTTTCAGGGTGGTATTTTCTCTATGGACCTGTTAAGGTCTGGCAACGGACTAGCCCCAGAAACAATGGCACTCATCTGCCCACAGTACTTCTAGATGCAAGTCATCTATCAGTCCCACATAAAAAACTAATTCGTTCTGCTATTGGGTACACCGAATAGTCAAATTAGGTAAGTAGCATTAATTCTGCATTGATTGGGGTGCTTCTGCATTCCCTCATAGACTAGGCCAATTGTGCTCTTGTTATTGGCGCACTGGCAAATAAATTAGGTTGGGTTTTTTTGATAAACAAATTTTTATTGTGTTTTGCGGCATAAAAGACAGTATCAAGAGTAAGATACAGCAGTGCATTGAACAAGGCATCAGTAACTGCATTTGGATAAGCATCAATAAACCATTGCAAAGACCCTCCCACCCTCCCCCATCCTCCGTCCCCACCCCCTGCGCCCCCACCCTTCAAATCATGCCCCCCAGCCACTTCCCCCATATCCTGCGGAATTTTTTGGGGCAGCCTCGCGCAGCACACAACGACCGCTCCTGGGCCGCACACCAGTCCACCCCTCTACTCCAGGTAGCCACTCTGGGTGGGTCCGGTTGTGACCATACTGCCGCTATGTCTCTCTTAGCCACCATAAGGGCAGTGGTGAGGAAGTACTTTTCGTTACGGGATCCGTCGATCCCATCCATGATGCCCAGCAGGGCCATTCTAGGCTCATGGGGAACCTCCCAACCCAAGACCTCCGCTAGCTCAGTTTCAATCGCTGCCCAGTAACCGTGTAGACGGGAACAAGACCACACCATGTGGAAAAAATCTGCCGGAGCCACCCCACACCGGGTGCAGGAGGCGTCCACGCGGAGACCCGCCCGGTACAGGCGGTCTGGGGTCAGATAGGCGGTGTGTAGGTAGTAGATTTGGATGAGCCGCAGCCTAGCGGAGGTGGTAAGCGACCGAGGGCCCATAAGGGCGTCTCTCCAGTCCGCCTCGTCCAGGGGTCCCACCCAGGCCTCCCATCGCTGTTTGAGCCCGCTCCAGTCCACCGGGGAATTGTTAATCAGGGATTTGTAAATGCGGGATATACCCCCCTTTCCCAGATACCCCAGCATCACCTGAGCTTCAGGTGGGCTATGGGGAGGCAGTCTGGAGTCTAGAGGGACGTGAGCCCGGACCGCGTGGCGCAGTTGAAGGTAGCGGTAGAATTGGGAGGGCCGCAGCGAGAAGCGGGTCTGAAGCTCTTGGAAGGAACACATGCGGCTCCCACGCCATAAGTCGCCCAGACAGGAGATACCAAGAAGATCCCACTGCCGAAAGCCCGCCAATCCCACCACCTCCCGCAGCCAGGTCCCGTGCCAAAGCGGAGTGAGTTGTGTGGACGTCCCCGACCATCTAGTGTGCCGCAGTGCCGCGCGCCACGCGAGGAAAGGAGCCCGCACGACGTCGGGGAGTGACAGGGGGACCGTTGTGCCATAGAGCATGTTTTGGATGGAGGAGAACCCAAGGCCTTGCACCTCGAGACGGTAAGCCGGGTCGCCCCAGCCTCCCGAGAACCAGTCATGGATCACCAGTAACTGGGTGGCCAGGTAATAAAGATATAGATTGGTCATGCTCAGACCGCCATCATAGGAGGGGACCCTGCATCGATCCAAGGCCAGCCGAGGCCTACCGCCGCCCCAAAGGAATTTGGTCACCATTTTATCCAGGTCTCGGAACCACGGGCGCGGAAAAGGGCATGGAGTATTTTGTAGTATGTAAAGAAATTTGGGGAGGATCATCATCTTGTATAGAGCGACTCTCCCTAGCGGATTCAATGGGAGGGACTGCCACCGGAGCATGTCTGACCTGGTTTTGTTGACTACCGGAGCCACATTAAGGGCCCAGCATAGTTCCGGAAGGAGGGTGACCCAAATCCCCAGGTATTTAAAAGAGAGTCTCCGGAGGGGGATGTCCGACTGCCAGTCGAAGCATTCCCGCGACGGGTGTAGCGGGACTAGGACGGATTTTTTGGGGTTCAGGTGAAGACCCGACGCTTGGCCAAATCGATGGAGGATCCGACGGACCCGGGGTCCCGAGGTCGCTGGGTCCGAGAGATAGAGGAGGACGTCGTCCGCGTATAGGGCGATCTTGTCGGGGGCCACATCCGGCCATTCCCATCCTCGAAGAACAGGATCCGCGCGAATCAGCACCGCCAGGGGTTCCATCGCCAGAGCGAAAAGGAGGGGCGAGAGCGGACAACCCTGGCGCGTCCCCCGGCCTATGGGAAATGGGCGAGAAAGTGCCCCATTGACCAACACACGGGCCCGCGGGCGCGCATAGAGGACCATTACCATGGCTCGGAACCGGGGGCCGAAGCCCATACGCTCCAGGACCTCACCCAAGTACGCCCATCCCACGGAATCAAAGGCTTTTTCAAAGTCGACCAAGAGGAGGGCCAGATAGGGGGAAAGGCGGCCGCGGTGCGCCATCGCGAGGTGGAGGCGCCGTAGACAGTGTCTGGTCCCCCGCTCCGGCATAAAGCCACAGGGAGGCGAGCGATGGGCGTAACCGTTGCGCCAGGACCGTGGCATAGATTTTGAGTTCTGTGTTAATAAGGGATATCGGCCGGTAGTCGGAGCAGGACCGCGAGGGAGGCTGTGTCTTGGGGAGTGCAACTATGGTTGCTGTATCCGTTTCGGGCCGGAACGAGCCCGTCTCCACCACGGCCGCAAAGAGGTCTCGAAGCCTCGGGGCCAGTGTCTCACGGTAGTGAGCGTAATATTCCTGGGGGAATCCGTCAGGTCCCGGGGTCTTCCCGGGTGCCAGGCGGCCGATCGCTTCTTCAATCTCCTGTAGCTCGATCGGCGAATCCAGGGTCTCAGAAATCTCAGGCTGCAGCCGCGCAAGTGTCGCCCCGTTTGTTCCCAGTAGCTCATTCAGGGAGAGCGTGGACGGTCGGAGACGGTACAGCCGGGAGTAGTAGTCAGCGAATGCCTGGGCTATCGCCACTGAGACCGTGTGGACTCCACCCGCGGGGTCCGCGATGGCTGGAATGATCCTGCCCGCCCGGGGATAGGTCGCCAGGCGGTGGAGAAGAGTGCCGTTTTTGTCTCCCCAACCGTACACCCGGGCCACCAAGGAGCGCCATAGGATCTTCGCCGCTTCCAGGGAGTGCAGGCGAATCTCTTCCCGCAGGAAGGCCAAGCGACGAGACCGTGCGGCATCGGCTAAGTTACCCAGACTACGCTCCAGTTCTAAGGCCTGGGCCTCACAGTCCGCGAGCTTCTGGGATTGAGCCCGTCGTTGACGTTGCAGGTGCCCTTTAGCGGCGCCCCGAACAGTCGCCTTGCCAGCCTCCCAGAGGACGGCGGGGGAGACGACAGAGCCCTCATTATGAGAGTAGTAGTCGACTATCTCGCCCCCGACCGCCCTCCGAAAAGCCTTGTCGTGAAGGAACCAAGCGTTCAGACGCCATATCGGACGGGCAGAGAGGGGGGGGGGACCGAGAGCGAGGAGCACCGGTGAGTGGTCCGAAAGGCCCCTCGGGAGAATGCGTGCGTCCCGCACCCCCACGCAGTCGGTAGAGGGCACAAAGATGAGGTCGATCCGGGCGTGGGAGTGATGGGCCGCCGACGTGTGGGTGTATTGGCGCTCCTGCGGGTGCCAGATCCTCCAGACATCGCAGAGGCCCTGGGATTCCGCCCAAGAGGAGAGTTGTTTTGCGCGGGCGACGCGGGTCGAAGAGACCGGACCCGTCGAGTCCATATGGGGCGAGTAGACAGCGTTAAAGTCCCCGCCGAGTATCAGGGCCCCTGCAGGAAGTGTCGGGAGGATATCCGCTGCGTGGGAAAGGACTGACGGCAGGAGGGACGGTGCTGCGTAGAGGGACATCAGGGTAAGGGGTCGGCCCTCCAGAGTGCCACACACTACCAGTAGCATACCCTGTGGGTCTAAAAGCACCCGAGTCAGGACAAAGGGAAAAGACTTGCGAAGCAATATGGCCACCCCCCGGGATCCCCGAGCAAAACCTGAGTGCCATACCCTGTCATAGCCGTAACGGCCAAGGAAGGGGCAGTTGTTACCCAACAAGTGAGTCTCCTGGAGGAGGAGTACATCGATCTCTGCCCGTTGTGCATATTTGAGGACCGCCATGCGTTTGAAACGGTCCAGGAGGCCGTTGACGTTCCAGGAAAGTATGCGCATGGCGGCCCTAGGGACAGGTGGGTCAGCCATAATCAAGGACAGAAGAATGAGCCAGTGGAGGCGCGTCCGAGTAGGTTCCCAGAGAGGAGGGACAGCGGAGCGCCGGGTGAGAGAGCGGGATAGACAGTACATGATACCTTAGCACAACAGATAAGGGGGAGTCACCCCCCACCAACAAATTCTCCCCAACGAGGAAGAAGCAACCCCAAACCAACCCCAACCCCCCACCCCCCGCCCTATACTTCGAAAACGGAAGCATCTGTCGCCCGAACCAAATGGAAGAACCACCAAACTAAAACGCTTGGGCTTGAGCGCTAGTGGACCCCTGATACATCAAAAGTGAAGCCTGATTTACCTGCCCTGGCCTAGAGCAACACTGACAGCGGGACGTTCCACCCCCGCCCAAACATTTCCCACCCCCCCCACCCCAAAGGTAAGCAAAGAAAGTCAGATGGTAGGGCTGCGGGAGAGGTCCGAAGTGTCCGTCAATTCAACCGGGTGGGTTGCAGGGCCTGTAAGCCGAGGTGACGCGGCCCGCCGCCCATCCGCCACGGGACTGGCGTGCGCGGCTGAGGAGGCCGACGAGGTTCTCGATCTCTGGCTTGGCCGGCCCCCAGAGCGCGTGGTGATCGCCTCCCCCGTTGTGCGCTCCCGGGGCAATGTCCGATGCCGCCGACGGGTCTTCGATGTCCGGGGTCTCCCCCGTCTCCCCCGAGGACCCAGAGGCGATCCGCGCCCAGAATGCTGCAAGGGGTGCTCCTCCGCCAACCAGGTCCAGGCCGCCCGCGGGGTATCGAAGAAGAGAGTCTTTTGCTGGAAGATGACCCGGAGGCGGGCTGGGAATTGGAGCTGGTATTGGAGTCCCAGGGAGCGCAGTTTTTGTTTCACTTCAATGTAGGAGCGGCGCAGCTCCTGGACTTCGCGAGTGTAGTCCGGGAAGACCATGATTTTGTGGTTCTGATAGTGGAGGGCATCCCTGCGCCGGGCTTCACGGAGAATGGCATCTCGGTCACGGAAGTTCAAGAGTTTTAGGATGAACGGCCGGGGTGGAGCCCCTAGGGGCCTGGGGGCCAGGGAGCGGTGGGCTCTCTCCACCACGAACGAAGCCGACAGGCTGTCCTCCGGCATCCAGGATCGGAACCAGCGCTCCATGAAATCGTCCGCCCGGCCCGATTCAACTCCTTCCGGGAAACCCACCAAGCGCAGGTTGCTGCGTCGGGCGCGATTTTCCGCATCCTCGACCCGGCGGTGCAACTCCTTAGAGTGGGTGGTCAACTCCCGAACCTGGTCTTGCAGCTGGCGGATGTCGTCCTCGGCCGTGGATATCCGGGACTCAGCTTCTGAAATGCGGGCGGTGGCGTTCCTCAGATCTTGCCGGAGAAGAGCAACGTCCACTTTGACCTCACCCACCATGCCTTCGAGCGAGGCGCGGGACGAGTTGATGGCCTGCAGGATGGCAGCCAGGTCTGCAGCAGGGGCCGGGGCCTGTTCGCCCGTGGGGCCGGGCCCCTTGTCGGAGGTTGTGAATTTGTCCATCCTGGTTTGGGTGGCCCCGGACACCGGCTTGGCGGCTCTGTCCTTACCCATTTCTGGGCCGTCCGTCAGCGAAGGAGGGCAACTAGCCGGTGACAGGCCCGTGGGACGGCAACGGGCAGCCGGGCCGCCGCGGGACAAACAGGAGGCTCGTCCGGGAGGGCCACCGGCCGGGAACGGCCTGGAAGCACCAGCCTCAGCGGTCAAGCCCTGCCGGGCAGCTCAGCAAATCGGGATCCAGCAATGTAGGTCTCAGTGCCAGGCCCCCGGCCGTCGCCCGGGGCCCCCCAGCCGGCCGCCGCAGGGCCGCAACCTCCGGCGCAGCCCAGGTCTCCAAGGGAACAATTAGCCGGGTCTCCCCTCAGTGCCCAGGAGGGGCAAAGTGACACTCGTCAGGGTCCGCAGCCGGGATTCCAAGCGATGGAGGGGGGGGGGGGGGGAGAGGAGGGGGGGACAGCACATACACCCCCTCCGACCGCCGGTATGCGGCCCGAATCCGCGAGGGCCCCCCCGCACCCGGAGTCCGCAGCCGGTCCGGGATCGATGGAGCCGGCTCCGCGCCGCCACCAGGAGGAGAGGGGGGGGAGCCAGGGGCCCAGGCCCCCCCGGCCGCCGACACACGGCCCGATGGGGGGGGGCTCCCCCGGACAGCCAACCCCGCAGTTGCCCCGATGCAGCGGTCGCGGCCAGCCCCACTCACCGCCTGATTCGCCGCTCTGCGTCACGCGGGGGGGTCCGATCCAGCACCCCCGGGGCTCCGGATGGCGTCAGCAAAGCAGGGCAGCACCGGGCCAGTGTCAGCAGCACCCGCGGGAGCCCCGCGGCCACCGCGTCCCTCAGCCAGCAGTTTTAGGCCTGCTCCCCTCGTGGGCGCCGCGGGCTAAATTTCTTCAGCGTGGCCGCGCCGCGGTTCCACAGCCGCCACTGCACGCCGTCGGTCTGGCTCCACGACGGCTAGGGAGGCTCCCAGAGCCTGCAGCGCCCCAAGATTCGGTACGGGGCGGCAGGGCAGCTTCACGGACCCCCGCACTCCGAGGGAGCCGGCCAGGGCAGTCCAGGAAAGGAGGAAGCCGGATTTGCGGGGACCGATGCCGGGAGCCTTAGTGAAAGGCGGCCATGCCGGTCAGGCGCCACCTAGCGCTCCAAATTAGGTTGGGTTTAAGTGAGTTCCTTGGCCCAAACATCCCCTTCTACCTCCTCAGAACTGCTCCCTCCCCCGATAAATATATTAGAGTGGGGTTAACCTCTCCCCTAACTTCACTCCGTAGACAAATTAAATAAATTGGGTTAATCCGCTCCTAGGTTAAAATCTATATTTTGGGCTAATTGTGCTCCTGGGCTCATCCTTAGGCAGATTAAATTCAATTTTGGGGTGAATGTATTTCTGGGTTCACTGCATAGACCCCTAACAATATCACAGTGAGCTTAGTGAAGATTTTGTCAGTAATATCGACAACCCGCTGCCATCTCTCTTGATGTCAAGGCAGTTCTGAATTTTAAGTTATCTAGATTGATGCTCAGGCTAAGGAGGATTCTGGGCAAAATTTCTTTTGTACTAAAATCCTCCCTAGTTAATGTCTATTTAAAGTCTTCGGTTCAATCCTAGTAAGAATAAGTTATTAATAAATGATTTTCGGAGTAATTTGTGGAATCTAGATGTGGTTGGGCCTGTCCATCTCTGTAGAAAAACCTAAGTACCCTCGCTCTGCATCCTGATAGGCCCATGGTAACTTGAATCCTTGGATTAGTCCCTTCTTCAGTTCATAATCCTAATTAATGTTTTACAGCACATGATCTTTCTTCACCGAGTAAGGTGGTAAATGCATTTTACATCTTGTCTAGATTATGGGAGAATCAATACTTAATCGAGGCTCCTGAAGAAATCTGTCTCAATTTGAGTGAGTGCTGAATATGGCACACTTCCCCTCTTAAAACTGAAGAAGAGTGACTTCTCTTGTCAGTGGCTAACTGATAGAAATTCAGGTTGCCATTTTTACTTACAGGCCTTCATGCAAGCTGGGAATATTTGTGTTGGCATGTACCCCTGTTCTGAGTGACCCATCTGCAAGTGAAACTGGTATCCTGACTTTTGTCAGCCCAAGAAAGTATGTTAATCTAGCATTTTCACTGATGCCTAGGCCTATTGATCATAATGCAAGATCCAGAAACTGTAGTGTGGCCTAGAGGGGTACACCAAGCATGACTCTTTGACGGCGTGGAACATTGTCCATGCGTTGTGTTGTTGACATAAAACTGTAGTTTCAGTTTACTGATTTGTTTTGTCTTTTAAGGATTAATATTACTGTGTGGACCTTTTTTCTTTTCTATAAGGGAGTGTGACCTACTACTACACTCTTGTTAAGTCTTGTGTTACTAAAACACCAAACCAATGGGCTGATATTCTGTGTGTGGTGTATTCTTGTGCTCATACATGACTGTGAGACTGAGCATTGCTAGTATATTCGCCATTTTAGATGGGCCTAATTTAGCATGTCACAACATTGAGGCTGGATCCAGCTTTCAGAGACAGTGGAAGTGTATTGACTGCATTTCCTAAGCCAGAGGTTAGAGATCCAGACACTGAAGTGAGACCTGATGGAGACACTGGAGTAAGAAGCCGACTTTGTTGGCCCATAGTCTGTAACTGCCCAAGACATAGCACCTGACAACCAGGCCAGTTGCTCTGTGCACCAGAGTTGTACCAGCAAGTGAGACCACTGACCACAGTCCTGCGCCACATCTAAGGATGCCACAGGTGTGAAACAGAGAAGCAAGCTTACCAGACCTGCTGCAGCTGTGTCTCATGCAAACTGGTAACACAGGCTTGGAAATAAAAGACTGAGACTGTATCTTGAACTGCAAAGACCTGCAGTAAACTCTTTTTAGCTTAGGTTCTCACAAATCTACCTATTGTTTGACACTATATGGTGGTAACTTAGTGAATTCACACATGTTCTATTACTGTCTAGACTCTGTCATTCCCTTGAGATTGTCCAAACCTAAGGCAGCCTCCTAGGAACAGGCAGCGGACACTTCAAGTGTGGGGCACCTAATGATTACATGTAGTTGAAAGTGCTGAACCCTATATTTGCCGCATTAACATGTCTAGTATTTCTTTTTGCTGTGATATTAAAGTGCTATCTATTATCTTAAAGACATTTACTGGGCTGGACAGGGACTTGTTGTGGCTGTTGGTTGTTTGTTGACTTCTCTATCTCTGCCCTCCAAAACTACTCCCTGAACTGCCTTAGACTGCTCGCACTTGCTATCCTGAGAGTAAAGTGCATTTGTAGTACACATGGACCAGTTTGCAGAGCTATAGTAGAACAGATCCAAGACACCAATGGCAAATGAGTCCAACCACCATTGCTGTGACCAAGTAGCCGCTGTCTCCAAACTAGCGGGGTTTGACAGTAGTAAACAACCTTTGTCGCACACAAATGAATGGACTAGATTTCCCCATAATGGAAGGTCTATCTAGAGTGACTTTACATGCTCTTGGCCCCTATTATATCACATGTTTGATCTCTTGTCCCCCAAATCACCCTAGAGCTTCTTATGTGCTGCTGTGGGGCTATGGAAATGTTAAGAAGTGGAAACTGCTGTACGTAAAAGGGTTTTAGGAAACCCATTACTTTGTGTTTACTAATGCCTTCCTAACCCCTGAGACCAGGGTTTACAAGACCAAATGAGGGATAGAAGGTGCAGTTATTGATGCCGCTATTGGACATCCATGATGAATTTGTCCATTAACAACTGGCCTGCATGTTTACTTTCTGTAAAATGCAACCCTCTAAAGGTTCTAACTCTGTGAACTACCAAAATATTTCACATTTTCTTCACTGACAGCCAAGTTGTGCAATTCCTAATTTTATATGCAGTTTGTATGCAAAGATCGCAATCAGTGGTACTTCAGGATAGTTGCAAATTAATCCCAACTTAGCTCACAGTTTCTTTTATCGCCAAAATGTACTTTCTAGGGTAATCACCTCTCTTCAAATATGAAATGTGCAAGTGTGTGTTTCTCTTGTGGTCAGCCTATAGCAGATGTCCATTTGAGACCTTGTAAGCATGGCTTTACAAGATGGAGATTGCCCTGCAAGCTGTCCTGTATCAATAGTGGACATAAGACATTGCCCATCTTTTCGTTTGTGACTTCCCACCCTGAGACAAGAATGTAGGAAAGTAGGCTACTGGTGGAAGGGGGTGAAACCCTATTCAAGCCCTATTCAAGCAGTAACTACAATTCTTGACAGGGTGAAATGCAAACAAACCCCAAATTAAACTGTGCTCAACCCTCTGCTAGCTTGGCACAAGAGCAGTCAGGCAGAGGCAATGTGTAAAGTATTTATGCAGTACACAAACAATAAAGTAAAAACACGACAAGAAAAATCTCACACCAGTTTAGACAAATAGAGTAGAATGTAATAAATTATTTGAGACCAAAATGACAAATATCCAATTAGTAGAACCGTAGTTATGGAATTTTAAAGTTTTTGTGAAAATCAAGCACTAAGAATCAAAATGCAGCAACCATGGTTATCTGGTTGCAGTATACAGAGTCCAAACCACAAGTTTAGGCCGACCAAGATGGAGCGCTGGACAGATACAAGACTAAGTTCAGTCCACTGAAAAAGTACCTTATGGTCTGGGCGTCAAGAGTCCTTGCGTCGAGATGCGTGGTTTGGCGACGATGAACCATGAACAGTGGAACTGCGATGCAAGGCCTGTTTTCGAGATGAGTCATGCAGCAGTAGACTTGATGACTGTCAATGAGAAGCTGCGATGAGAGGTCCAGCGTCATAATTGAGGAAGCCGGTGGGGCTTGCGGAGACTTGTGCTGCGAGGCGTCATTGAAAAGCTGCATTGCACTGGGCCATAGTTGATGGTGGGATGCGTGGAGATGCGTCAACATCCAGGAAGCCTGTTAAGTCCCTGTGGCTTGAAAAAGGCACAAGCCAACTGACCTTTAGAAATTTCCTGGAGTTCTGGATGCACACAGGCATTTTGGATTCAGCAGGGCAGCTCTCAACAGCAGAAGAGTCCTGGTGTAGCAAGAGCAGGCCTTCGTTAGCAAGCAGATCAGCAGGTCAGACTTCACAGCTGGGCAGTCCTTCTTCCTGGCAGAGTCTACAGGTCCAAAAGTGATCTGAAGACTTGGGTCTGAGGGTCTACTATTTATACCTGTTGCCCACTTTGAAGTGGGAGAAGCTTCTATTGTCCTCCCCCCTACAGAGATGTCCGTAATTTCATGCCTCCCTGCCCTAGCCCCAGCTTGCCTGGGGACACAAAAGACTAGTATGAAACCCTTTGTGAGTGTGCTGGGGCAGAGTCTTTGTGGTGTGTGTGTGGTAGTTGACCGATCCTCTACCTCATCAAGTCCAAGATGGCCCACCCTGCCAATAGCTAGTTCCCTTTTCTCTCACTATCTGGGAGTAATACACAGAGACCAACTGCCAGCTACACCTAGTCATGTGACCCACGCTGCAGGCACCAAATTGTTGGGACAAGAAAATGGCAACTTTCTAAAACAGGGGCACTTTCAGAATCATGACTTTAAATTCAACTTTACCATTAAAGAGGGTCTTAAATTGCAGTTCTTCAGAGACCAAACTTGAATTTTGCTTGCTTTTCATAGGTATTGAGACTTTGCTGGAAAGGGCTTAACCCTGTGGTAGAGGAGAGGTGATTTTTAAGTTGAAAAGGCACACTTTATCTCTTTTAAAGAAATTAAATGAAGTAATATACGAGCCGAAATTCCTCTCATAAAAATAAGCAATCCTGTATAAGCACTGACAGCAAAAAACGATCTGGACTCTCTGGGCAAGTTGAAGCGGCCACAAGTGGTTCATCCAGATCCATGGTCTCTCTCTAAAAAAAAAAACTCTCTCTAAAAAATAGTTTTCAATGCATGATGAACGATGACCGGTTCAATAACGTTTGTCTAGAGCTAGTAGCACTACAAAACATATTTCAAATTAAAGTTTAACTCCCACCACATTTGTAGCCTGCTTCAAGGAGAACTGAGGAGGGAGATACGCCAGGTATTGCGTCTCCCTGTCAAATTTTAGGCCAGGGGACACAGGACCGATGCTTGGAGACCCTAGTGAGAGATCAGTCTTACCTGCTTTTTCTAAAGCTACAAGGCAAGGATCTTGCCAGCAAGGAAGCGGACAAGGATCTGAAAGGGGTTATGCCCCTTCTGTCAGTATTTTGACCTTCCCCAGCAGCCCTGATTTAGCAAGCTATCCTCCCCTTCCCCCCCCCCCTCACAGATTACATGATGTATGCCTACTAAGGAGACCTTGACTAGTCCAATAGATATTGGGGCAATGCAAGAGATCATTATTCTCCAGAATGGTGCACCTTTAATGGAATTTCATAAAGACTGCTCTGTGGCTCCCCAGCCTTTTATGCAACTACTGCCAACAATTCTACAAATGATTAGAGAATCTCAGTCCTCTCAAGAACTGAAACTCCTTTACGTGTAAAATCAGTTATCAGACATTGAGAATAAACTCATCCCTCATCACCAACCGGCTCTAGGAAGTCAGGCAGAGAGTTTTGGATCGTGAAGACCAGCAAAAACAATTACAGAAAAACGAATCGCATTTTGAAAAATAAATTATTGCCTTAAAAGAGAAACATGATGAGATGGAGAACCACTCACGGTGCAACAATCGAAGGTGCATTGGAATTCCACAAAAAGCAGACTGCTCGGGCAGGATGATTCCATTTATTGAAAAATTGGATGATCAGTACATTCTGTCCCGACTGTACAGCGGACTTCACAATTATGAGAGCTCACTGAGTCCCAGGGCAAATTTGAAATAAGCAATTAAAATATCCTCGAACAGTTCTCGTGAACTTTTCGGACTACCAGATAAATCATTGGATTTTGTTGAAAGCAATACAAAAGAAGTTATTCAGCTCGTTGGAAGAATTTTCTAAGAGATGTAGAGACAGTAAGAAAGTAGCTCTGTATATACTACACCAAAGTAAGGTTCAGTGTGCACAGAGTCCACAGTCCCCAGAGGTTTGGCAGAGGCTAATGTTAGATATAACCTTACTCTCTAAAGTGGTAGCTTAGTCGAGCAGTTAGGCAGTATCAGAGGACAGTGTAAAGCATTTGTTGTACACACTCAGTGAGCAAATGGTCTCTCACACTCGAGAACTGAACTCTAGGCCAATTGTTGTGTATATAAAAATATATAGTTGTTTTATTTTAGAACCACACGTAGGTATCAAAATACTTTCTCAGAATGAAATGCTGTAGTTGTATACTTTCAATAAGTAATAGACTTTTAAATGCAATAGTTACAGTTGTTGCAATAGGCAACACAATTCAAACACAATTATAACATTGAGCTCAATGGGAATTTTTAAGTAAATGCAATTTCAATTACTTTACGTATGATTTTCTTACTCAGGGTTGGATCTTGGATTCAGCCCTGGTGTATTTCCTGTAAACAGTTGAAATAAATCGTTTTTGTTACACAGGCGATTTTTAAGGAATAGTTGTATGTTTCAAAAATCGACATAGAAGGATTTCTGGTAAAAACCAGGCAATGTTATCTTATGGAGGAAAATCAAGTTATCGGTAAGTACAGTTGTAATTACTTTTCAGGGTCAGTGCTGGGCACCAAGATCCAGCACTGGGATCTCTCCTGATAACAGGTGAGTAATTTCGTTTTCGTTGATCGGGAGATTTTTAGTGAATATTTTAAAGTTTCAAAACTCGACACTTAGAAGAATTTCCAAGTGAAACCAGTCAATGTTACCCTATGGAGAAAATGTAGGTTATCGGCTTTCAGTTAAGTATTCGACTGGCAGAGTTAACATTCTGGGTATAGACTCCGGGGTCTCCCAGGGTCAGGTAGGTATAGTTGGTACCCCCTCAGTGGCACAGGAGCAACCGGGTGCAGAGAGAGTTAGGCCCAATGTTAGCCTATGGCGGGCAGGGGGCCCTTGGTTGGTGGCTGCTAGCAGGCAGGCCACGCGGCTGTGGGAGCTGGGCTCCTGGTCACTCACACAGGGCAAGTGGGGAAGTAGAATAGGATAGATGTTGCACTTCAAGGGGCACTTGGGCGGCTGGGTGCAGGGTGCTTTTGAGCCGTCGGGTGCTCAATGTATTTCAATGGAGAAGCTAACAGATGAGCAAAGGCTGCAAGCTCGGGGTAGGAGATTCTTCAGGTGCGACCACCACTTCGAAAGGTAAGTTGAGAAGCTGCAGGTTAGGTAGGCACCCAGGAGTTGGGCACAGGGGGCCGAAGGGCGCCGGGTGCAGGGGTGCCTTTTGGCATTGGGAAATCGTACCCTCTGCTGGTCGCAGTTGGAGGGGTCCCTGGTTCTGAGGCTGTAGGCATCGTCAGGAGCGTCGAGGAGGGTCCTTGGGTGCTGGATTCTTGGTCACAGTCGCCGGGGGGGGGACATCCTCGTAGTCTTTGTCCACTCAGGCACAGGCTGGCCTCGGCGGGTGCAGAGTGTGCAGGAGTCGCGGTTCCTGACTGGCACCAGGGTTTTTTTTTTTAATAAAACCTTTTATTGACAATTCAATACACATCGAGTAGAGGAGTTTACAGACATGACCGTGTTCAGTTAGTAACCCATATGCTGCAACACACAGTAAGTTCGTACACAATAAAAGGACATGTAAATACAGGTGTGCCCTCCCCATCTCCATATAATTACCAAGTTTCTTTGATGCACATTTGATATTTTCTCATAGCATATACATATTCTGAAAATTAGTCACTCATGCCAGAATCTGAGTCGTCGGGAGGGTGGTATATATGTTTCCCCGAAAGTTGTTCCATTTCCCCCACACTCGTGTCCATTTTCTGGGGCATCCCCTATTGATAAAGACTGCCTTTTCTGCCACCATGGCGCTGTCAAGATCTCGACACCATTGCTGATGGGAAGGTGCAATTTGGGCTCCCCAATGTCTTGCAATGTTCCTTTTAGCTAGGGTGATGAGTGTGGCCCAGTTCTGCGCCGCATGGTTTAGATCAGTGGGTTCCCACACATTAAGTAAGCACATTCGGGGTTCGAGAGGGACCTTGAACCCACATACCTGGGTGATCGTCGTCATAACGGCTCTCCAGTATTGTGTGATGTGGGGGCAGTCCCATATCTTGTGTTGGAAAGACCCAGTGAGCCCGCAACCCCTCAAGCAAAGTGGCGTGTCAGCCCTCCTTAT
Source organism: Triturus cristatus (assembly GCF_964204655.1). Classification (NCBI taxonomy): domain Eukaryota; kingdom Metazoa; phylum Chordata; class Amphibia; order Caudata; family Salamandridae; genus Triturus; species Triturus cristatus. Next base: position 138,591,702 of record NC_140588.1, read on the forward strand.
TTTATGCATTACCGACCGCGTATAATAGGTTCTGTGTAATATTTTGAGTTGCACAAGTTTTAACCTGGAAGGGGTCACCACCTCCCACGGGGACGCTATCGCCTCCTGCCACTCCTGTTCGTCTAATTCCCCCACCTCTGCCTGCCATCTCTCTTTTAGTGTCTGTGTGGGATCTTTCTGATTATTTATCAGCTTTCGATAAGTGAGAGAGATTGCCTTTTTGGATAGCGCGTCTGTAAGAAGACGGTCCTCAAGCGGGGAGGACTCAGGCAGATCTGCTCCTGGGGATATGGTCTTTGTAAGGGCATGTCTTATTTGGGTATAGCGATATTGTTCCCTTCCCGCCATCTGATACGTCGCCTGTAGGTGTGCAAAGGAAACCACCCCACCTTTTTTCCCTAAGTCGCCAACTTTAGAATTGCCTATGAGGTCCCACCTTGTGAAACCTTTGCTCGTGCGCGATTTGCCGAATCTTGGAGAGTCCCACAATGGTGTGTGCTGAGTTATGACTCCCTCCCATCCCAGTGCCCGCTGCGCTGTGTACCAGATTTGCACAGTGTGGGCCGTGGGTCCTATTATCGTGTTTTTCTTGTGCTTGTCGTACAATGCACCCAGGGGACCATTCACACCTAACATGAGCCTGTCCATGCGCAGAGCTGGTTCATCCTGTGGGGTGTGCAGCCACTTATTGATCACTATAAGCTGGGATGCCCAGTAGTATAGCTGTATGTTGGGCAGGGCGATACCGCCGTCGTACCAGCTGCGAGTTAGTTTACTCAAAGCTATTCGGTGAGGTTTTCCCTCCCACAGGAGATGGCCCACCTCGCCTAGATGGCTTTAAAATATGAGTTAGGAACCGGTGTGGGGGTATTTTGTAATACATATAGGAACCTAGGGAGGGCCATCATCTTGAACAATGCCTCTCTCCCCAGCAATGTCAATGGGAGTGATTGCCAGTTTTTTACATCATTCTTCAGCCTCCGCAGCGGTGGGAGCAGATTACGTTCCATAAATTGTTCGTGGTGGGGCGTGATATTTATACCCAGGTATTTGAAACCGGTCTGTGTTATCTGTATCTCCGCTCCCCGGGGTAGGATTGGGGGAGGGCCCTGAAGTGTATATAACATAGATTTGGCCCAGTTGATGGTATAACCGGAGACCCTTTCGTAGGACGCGCAAATGTCAAGTAAGCAATTAATGGACCGTCTGGGGTGTGTCAGGTATAATAAAATTTCATCGGCGTAGAGGGAGATACGGTCCTCCCATCCCTCCGCCCACCTCAGTCCCTGAATCACTGGGTCTCTTCGTATCCACGCCGCCAGCGTCTCCAATACCAGGGCGAACAGCAGCGGGGAGAGGGGACAGCCCGGTATGGTTCCCCGCCCCAACGGAAAGTCCTCTGACAGGCGCCCATTGACCGTCACCTGCGCCAGTGGCTGTGCATAAAGCAACTTTATCCAGGCACAAAATTTGGGTCCAAAGCCCAAGGGGTTTGTTACCTGCTTTGAGCAGAACCACTGCTCGTGGGAGTCCCAGTCTTTTAAAGTCACAAGGTAGTCAGGTCCTCCGGGGTGTTTGAGGTTGCTGACCACTGGAGACGCCGGGTTTTAGCAGGAGCAGGTTCGAGGGTCGACAGTCCTGTAGGGCTGGGGCCAAGTCAGTTGTTGTCTTCCTCTTGTTAGCAACTGCACGGGAGGTCTTCTTTCTTCTTGTTCTTCTTGCTTGTTTCAGATTTGGAATCTGAGGAAGGAAGGTTCAGGGTGCCCCTAAATATTACATTTAGGGGCGTTAAAGGTAAGTAGAGGTCCGGGATCAATGGGTCCCTTCCCTGGGGTGGGTACACCCCCTAGCCTGCCACTCTCCAGTGGGAGGGGGGCAGGAGCCTAGTCCTGATTGGGTAGGGCTCCCCATCCTCAAGATGGCGAGAGCCCGGAGTTGTAATTCACCTCGCCTCCCCCACCTGAGGGGTGGGCATTGGCAGAGGATAGCACACCCCCTTTCCTCATTTGGGTTTTCCCACCGATCTTCCCGCCAGAGTGGGGTTCAGATCCGGTGGGGGCCAGTTGCTGAGTACAGCAAGTGGCCTGGAGAAGCTCACAAAGGCGGCATGCCTTTGAAGCTTCCCCTGCCCATCCTGAGGGAGGAGACCTAGCACCTCGACCAGGATATGCATTGTTGCAGACCCACGAGAGCGGATGGCTCTCTACCCAGGGGTCCAGCAAAATGTCTGCTGGGTGGCAGCCTAGGCAGCCTCTCAGTCAGGACGCTGGTTGTTGGTTAGGTTCAGAGGGCATCTCTAAGATGCCCTCTATCGTGCATCTTACATTAAATCTCCCACTGGTATCAGTGTGGGTTTAATGTGCTGAGAAGTTTGATACCAAACTTCTCAGTCTTCAGTGTAGCCATCATGGTGCTGTGGAGTTTGTGATGATGACCTCCCAGCACCATATACTCTTAATGGCAGCACTGCACTTACAGTGCCCAGGAATGGACCTGGGTACTGTAGGGGTACAGGGCTCATGCACCTGTACCCTCACCACTGGCATAGTGCACCCAGCTAGAGGGGTGACTGAGGTATGCCAGGGCAGTGTGTTTGTGGGCATGGCACACAGGGATGTGTGCCATGTCGACTCACTGTTTTGTTCTGCACCAAGACACTCAGCCTGCAAAGGCAGTGTGTGTGTGTCAGGGTACAGGGCACATTCAGTCAAAGTACATCAGCAATTCAGCAAAAAGTGGGGGCATACCATGCAAGAAAGATGGCACTTTCTCACAGAGACTTGCAAAATTTATTGAACCTTTTCAAACTCGATGTGCACAGGTTTCATTAGTGTAACAATCCAAGTTGAAAGTGCTGTACAAGGGTAATTTTCAGGAGTTTTTCCCTTCTGTAGATCAGGCACAAGTGTTTTTGAAATCAGTGTATAACTCAGATGGCAGCTGAGAATAGTGGCTCAATGATTAGAGCGGCAGACCCTGATGCAGAGGTCTAGCCCGGGACCAGGGTTCAATTCCCCGCCTCGGCGGGTCTTGGGCTCAAAAAATTCCACGGACCTGATAATTCTCGCCTCGGTGCCATTCCAATCATGGAGTCCCACTCTGCAACTCTGGGCAATAGCTTGCTTAATCTCCACAACGGCCCCCACAACGCTAAGGATGCCTGGCCTCCACCTTGGGGGTGCCCAGGAGTGGACGCCTCACAGGGAAAGCCAGGATGGGTTCCACAGCGGTATTCGTACAAGCGCCTTGAGACCCTTGCGGGTGAGTAGTGCGCTATACAAGTATCAATTTACATTTTACATTTTTACATAGTGTGTTAGAATTGTAGCGACAATAAAGAAGCCCCATCTCATTTCTCTGGGTGTAGCCCTAAGTGCAGTTCCATGGCACCCGATGAAGGTGACAGTGACCCCCAGCCCCCGGGGAGAGAAGGCAGCTATCAACCTCCATGTGGCTAAAGGGGTAGGGAAGGTGAAAGTGGACTGGGTGAGTCAGGGATGATTAGGTGGGCAACAAGATCGGGGGCCAGGGAGGTTTGGGTATTTATAGTGTTGGGATGATATCGATGTAAAAAAAATTGAGAAATGATTATCAACAGAGAGATGTGCTACTTAAGGACAATCTGTGGGACAGCACTTAAGCAGCTTAAAAATTGCAATACTTTTGCACTTTAAGCATGTTGCACTTTATTTTGAGGTATTGTTTGGGATTTGATATGTGTAAAGCATGGTTAAACTTTATTAGCAGGATATCTTAAGTGACAAGATGAATAATATAGAATTGCAAGATGGATAGGTGCAGATTAAGTCAATAGGGGATATTAGGTTGGATAGACCACCATTATGTTAAGACAAAAAAGAACCACAGTTATACTGCCCAAATGAAATATTTGGAAACTTTGAGATGTCAATAAGGAAAGATGATTTGAAGCCAGTGGTCTAAATAATAAGCGTTAAAGGCAAGCCATGGAAAAGTGGCTACTGGGATACTTCCTGATGCAATTTTCATTCAAGAAACTCATATAAAGAATTAAAATACAGAAAAGTTTTCTATGTTGTCTGCCTGGTCCTGGTTCTAAGTGGTGTCCTTTGCAAAGGCACTACATAGAGGGATGGCTATTTTTATCAATAAGAATCTCCAAGGGGAACTTATAACCTCCCAGATGGATGCAAATGTTAGATGGGCTTGGGTGAATGGTGTAATATCTGGATCATATTTTACATTCATTACAGTTTATGATCCTATCGAAGATTATCCAGAGCTGCGGGCTGATCTTTTTCAGTCTTTTATATGATATCATGGATTAGTGCTATTAGGAGGCTATTTTAACTTTCTTCAGGATCCCGTCCTAGACTCCTGAGCGGCAACCCGCAGACAATATAAGCTTAAAAGTGCAACTCTTTTGCCGCTATATAAGTGGAGCTGAAATTGGGTGATCCTTGTAGAGAAAACTTTCCAAACCATCGAGAATATTCGTGCTTCTCAGCCACATTTTAGTCGGCAGTGAGTTTGGATTTCTTTGTATTTACAGCTAGCTTTATTCTTAAAAAACATAGTCGCAGTCGAAACGGGTTCTTGGCTCATTCTCTACTGGAAGTGCACATTGCAAGCATTCGACAATCTCCCTCATCTCCCAGATGGGCCTTAAATAGATCATATTTAGAAGACTCCTGGTCACTAAAATAGAGAAAGAAATTATTCTGTATTTCTAGTCAATACGCATTCAGTAAAGCTTGATATAGTGCGAGAGCTAGAATTATATCTAAGGATATTGCAAAGAGGTGTAGTTCAAAGCAGGAGAGAAAGCAGCTAGTGGATCAATTAAAAAAAAGTTGTAGAGAGGTATATTAATAAAAAAAATACACTAAATCGCCAAGCCCTTGGAACAGGCTAATAAACAAATATGTGATTATTATTACAAAGAGGTTATTCATAGTAATGAAGCCTACATGCAACACGTTGATAAAGAGAGCAAATATGCGGGCTGTTTTTTAGCTTTGAAGGTGCGGGAAAAAGGAGTGAAACATGCGATTAAATCGGTCCAGAAACTATTATCAGGTTAAAGGATAGTAAATCTATTGAAAATGGAGTATTTCAACATTACCGCCGCCTATTTCAGTCAAAGGCAATCCACTGTCCACAGTCATTTTTTAAATTTTTTTTGTCAAACCATTTTTATTGCAGGACCAAATATACCGTAGAACACTCAGGACAAATATCATTAGTGCAGGTTTCCCACCCCCCGTAGCCATTTATCCGTGCAGTATACACAGCCGTACTGCCCACATCCCGGAGGCCGGGCGGCACACGTAATCATATGTTACATCGGTATAGTTCTTACAAGTACAGTCGTCTAGTGGGGAGATGCGCTGCCCGCTTTTGACGTTAACCCCCTTCTCCCCCAAAGTCCCATGAGTCGCCCATTCTACTTCCCTGAAGTTTGATCTCTGTCCACAGTCATTACATGCTTTTTTGGTAAAGCTGTGGTTACTTGTATTAGGTCCATATGATAGGGAATTGTTATTGAAGATGGTTACACTTGAAGAAGTTGCAGATATGATTAAATCTTTATCTAATGGTAAGTTGTGTATAGAAGATGGTTTGCCTGCTGACTTTTTTTTAAACGTTTGCCAAAGTCTTAAATCCAGTCATTGTCCTACATGCAAATTATATTCTATAGGGAGGGAAGGTCCCAAAATCTTTTAATATCGCCGTGGTGGTTAGTTTTCTTTAAAAAAAAACAAAAAATGAAGATCCAGAAGATCTGAATTCGTTTAGGCCAATTAATTGCGGAATAGGTTGAATTTGATATTAAGTTGATTGGTCGATCAGGATCAAAATGGTTTTATTGCAGCTAGACATTTATCGACAAATACTCACTGCTTAGTCAAAGCCTTATATATTTTTTAAGGATAGAAAAATACCAGTACACATATTTTGTTTTTAGACGCTGAAAATGATTTTCCATCTTTGTAATTGGGACAGTCTTTTCTCGATTTTAAAAGCATTTGGTTTTCCAGCCGAGTTTATTACTGTATTAAGGCATCTTTATGAAGGATCACAAGCCCGTCTGATTGTAAATTCTGTTGATGCAGGGCAATGCAGAGTTAAACGAGAAACTAGACAGGGATGTCCATTGACACCGATTTCATTTGCTCTCTTCATTGAACCACTCGAAAGAGTATCCTGATTAAGGACCTCAACATGACCACAATCAAACTCTACGCTGATGACACAAGGTTTTTTTAAAAACCAGATCTTGATGTCGAGCATAAAGTTTTCAAACATTTTTCTGAATTTCAACAGCTAAGGATATCAAATTTAACAAATCAAAAACTGAGATCTTATTAGTAAACTGGGCGGGTAGCTTTAATTTGAATGTCGACCTTGCCGCTTTTTAACTTTCTATTTTCTTCCATGCTTTTTGCTCATTAAATTTTTAATCATATACAAAGTTTGATTTATGCTATGTTATATGCTCATAAGTCACCACAGCTAGCATTTTATGTACTGTATAAGCCAACAGAAGACAGTAGGTTAGGTCATCCAGATTTAAAGCAGTACTACTTTGCTACTTTTGTACATTTCTCCACACATTTTTTATAATGACCAATTGGCACACAATAAAAACATTTTTTTATAAATCAAATGTTATATTAGAATAAAATCCCAGATTTTTTGCATCTGGTGAAGTCACCCAAAAAAGTAGGATATAGAACTTTGCTCTGGACCCTGAAAAGAAAGGATCGATTATTTTGCGCATTTTCGATTCCACATTATAATGTATTAACTCACTTGAGAGATGCTAGGCTGTTAGATCAGCCTCTTATAGACACCCATATGGTCCAAAGATTTAGCTTAAATGGTTTTAACACTTTGGTTGACTTTGTCAACCAGGAGCGTTGGAAAACCTTGGCAGAGACAGATTCACATATATAAGTATTCAAAAGTCTCCATCATTTGGTCATTTAATTGAGTATGTGAGTTGTTAAAGGTACTACATCCGAAAGCAAAGCAGGCAAGTGCAGATGTAATTGAATATTATGAAGAGGGTGCACTTCCACTGTTTGCACCCGGTGCACCTTAAAACCTGTGCGCTGGGCGCAGAGAGGGAAAGTGCGTCCTGTTACATGCAGTGCGCTGCCTCCAGGACAGCCGTGAACTTGCACTCCCAGGGGGCAGCGCACTCCGGTAAAAAAAAACACAGAGCGGCTTTGCTTTAAAGCAGCCGCTCCATGTTTCACTGGGCAGGCGGCAACCCGACTGCACTTTTAAGGGGGATTAGAGATCCCCTTGCAGGTGGGTGCAGTGAGTGACTGCATCCACCTGCAATGGGATGTCTAGGAGATCCATAGGACCCCCTTCCGCCCTCGTGAGAGCTGCTATCAGGGGGCGCAATGACAGCGCGCTACGTAAAAAGCTCACCCCTGACAGCTTCTTTGTAGCCACACCCCCATCCAAATGAGGGAATGCCCTCTTGAGATAGCCCTGGAGCTGCATGTGCCCCAGTGCTTTCAGTATTACTGAAGGGGCCGCACAAGTTTCTGCGGCCCTTTCTGTAATACCAAAGTGCACCGGGGGTGGGCACAGCAGGAGCTAACGCCCATTGTGCCTCCAAGGCACTTCCATAATACAGCCCCAGTTTGAGAGTAAATAGCATTAGATCATTAACTTATCAGAAAACCAGACTTGCCGAAGCAAAAAAGACCACTAATTTTCCTAAATACTCTGAAAAGTGGCATAAGTATGGGGGAAGTATTGTGTCTCAGGAATCTGAGAACAGGGTAAATCGTTATAACTATTCAGTGTTAAGAAAAGCAAATCTTCACAGCATGCAGTTTTATATGAAATGGTTATTATATAGGACTCCTGATTTGGTTCATAGAATTGTTCCCCTAGTCTCGCCTCATTGCTTCAGATGTTCAGCCACTGCAGGTAGCTGGACTCTTCTTTGCATACCCAAAGTTATTTGGATATTGGAAAGGAATCTCTCTGTATTGTGAACTGATCCTGTGATTCACTATTCTTTCAGAGCCGCAGTTAATTTTACTGGGCCAATGGCGGGCCCATCCTGCACCTGTAAGCACCAGGGAGAGGCAGGGCAGGGCCACCCACTTGGTCCTATGCATTGACTCCTTGTACTATTAGTGGTAAGATTGCTTTTTAACACCTTGGTTTATCATCTATATCCGCCCCTAGCTGCACTTCTCCTGGTCGGCCGTTATGGGGGAGTCCAGTGCTAGTGGCATTGGTTGTATTTGCCCAGTTGGACTTGAGTTGTTGTTATTCCAGAAAAAGGGACTGAGATGTGCGCGATAGTGCTGGACAGCTTGCGGTGCGGGCAAACTATTTTTGACTATAATTGCCGATTTCCACTTGCTGTGGTGGGACAACCTGGTCTATATGCCTTTCCTGGTCCAAGGGTTGGAGGGCTTCTCAAGGTCTTGCTTACATTTTATCACTCATATCATTGTAGGCTGAGAGGGCTTTCGGACTCCCTTGGTCACATCGGACACATTTGGACACATTTCCTTCTACCTATTACAGGGCTTTTTGCTCCTTGAATTGAATTGAATCAGAGCAGTGCTATCCTGTACCACGGGCCTTTGGTTGCTTCATTGGACATATTTGATGGTGCTATTGATCATTGAATCACGTCCTTCCCTGGTGGACTTGATTTTAAAAAGTGTTATTGAAATACACATTTTATATATTTTAACAGAATTATTGTTATTGTTTATTATATATAGAGCCTTTTAATTTAAGGTAGCCCATTACATAGTATAGAATTTTATGGTTCTGGGCCTTCATCCCTGTTATTAAGTGCCAAACCTCACATTAAGAAGTGACGTTTGGGGGCCGTGTTCTCTGCCCTGAAAGGGGAAAAGTAAAGATACAGATAACCCAGCTGAGGTGAAAAGGCTAGGAAACAGGCCAAGCATATGCCGTTGACTTGTACCCTTTATGAAATTGATGTCCTTATAGAAGAAATCGAGGTCTTGTTGAAAACTAGAGAGAAGAAAAAAAGCCCTGTTAAAGCCTGAGGTGCCCAGAGTAATTTCAAATCTTAATCTATTTAAATCATGTGGGAGGGCGACAAGGGGAAACACAACAGAAGCTACAGTACATCAAGTCAGCTCGCATGTCCCATGCAATAATTCAGTGACTTTAGTAGACCCAGGAGGCAACCTCAGTAGTCCATGAACCTATCCCTGATACTTTTTCTGTTCTGAGTACAGATTCTGGGGGAATTGGAGAATGATGTGCTGCTTGATGCTCCCTTATCAAATTATGTTTCTCCCAATGATGGTTTGCAGCAACATCCACACCAACATTTAGAGGCACAGTTTTGGGCTAAGCTTAATTTATTGAAAATAGAAATAATGGGCCTGAATTCTGATGTTAAATCACTCACACGTCTTCTTACAGAGAAAGTGAGGAAGCTTGGTTGCTTTTGGAGTCTTTGGTCAAGGGAGGGCAGAAAAGTACTCCACGCTACCTCGAGACCCAAGCTCCAGTGTTTCTTAACATGGGTTTGCAGATTTTGACATGAGCCAGAGAGCTGATCCCTACAGAGAGAGAGGTGATTTGTGGCAGAGGACATCCACAATGGCAGGCCCTAATGCAGATCCTACCACTGGTAGTGGCACCAGACAAAATTATCTTTCCCCTTATGCCAGGAATTCAGTACCGGCCGGGTCTGGTGGCTTAGTAAACTAATGTGCTCGCTGTGGGGGCATGTGTTCGACCTCATGGTCAAAGGTTCAAATCCTGGTGGGCCCACCCAGCCTTTCATCCTCGATATAATGAGTATCATTGAGTTGAGCAACAATAAACATCTGTTATTCAGCGCCAAGATACCCTTGGGTGAACGTGCGCTTCACAAATACACATGTGAAGTTAAGTTACTTCCACTAGACCACCGGAGCGCTATAAACAATTGTGTTCTTAATTATGAATTGCCGGCAAAGAATCTTGCTCCTTCCCCGAGAATGCCCATCTTTTCCCATCACATGGGCAACAGAGAGTCTCCTAGGTAGGCAACTTAATAGAGATGTTTGATAAATGCCCCTGGCCAATAAAACAATACACTGCCTCATACATTTTCGCAATTGTAAATCTTGGATCAGAGAATGCATAGTTATTGCAACCAGACATGTAAATAAGCATTGTATAACTGATTCTATTGGTGTGAAATTTGTGAGTAATACTTTAGTGGATGGCCTTATTTGTATGGAGCTCAGAAACACCTTGAATAGTGGTGCTCCTATCCGTTTAAAACTTAGCCTCCCGGATGAGTTTTTTACCCGAAAGAAAGAGTGTGCCAGTTTTGCTATCGGTGTTGAATATCAATATTCGTGCCCACAGACTCTGTTCACTGAGGGCTTTCGCCATTGATTGATAGCAGTTGTCTCAGCCACAGGCCTGTGGGAAAATGATGGAGGTGATCCTCTGGTGACTACGACTTATCCACAGATACCGATTGTTCTCGTGGTAGAACCGACTAAATAGGTGAAATTGATATCTTGGAATTTTGCAGGTATCCACTCAAAACTTTAAGATTTAGATTGGGGGAACTTATTGATAGTCATCATATCATTTTATTACAAGAAACGTGGGCATCCCAATACGTGTATAGAACTAACTACTTTAACATTTTAAAGTAATGCTATTCCTGCCAGCTCTAGGCGAGCCTCAGGTGGGTTTATAATCTGGGTTAAGTCTCCAATCATCTGTAACATAGAAACACTAGACTCTGGCTCCAATGATATCTTGGCCATTAAACTGTCTCTACAGAACACTCCGCAAACAAAATATCGGCATATTGTGGTGCTCAATATTAATGTTCGCGCTCTTGCTGACATTGTGGAATCACAAATACTCCACTCTCTTCAATTTTTGCCTGTGATTTTAGCTGGGGATTTCTGTATTCACTTTGAACCTTTCGAACAGCTCACATACCTACTATTACCAGAGGATGAATAGTGGGGAATTCCAGAGCTTTTGCCAAATCCGGTAAAAAAATGGTCAAAGGTGGCTAAGCAGCTCTTTCTTTTAACCACAGAATATGTGTTAAGAGCAACCAACTGGTGTTCCTTTTCTGACCACCCAGCCTTTTCTACCTTCGAGAGGGGCAGATCTTTTAGTCATTTTGACTATATATTCTTGGACCTTAGACTGTGGCCCTTCTTTTTTTTTTTTTTTTTTTTTTTTTGAAACCGTTTATTGCAGTTTATAGAAGTTACAGGTATGGGCCTACAACCACCCGGCCGGCCGCTAGAGCATCAAAAGCATATTACATACATACAGCAAAAAAATTATTCCAGCGGTGCACAGTAGGAGAACAGGAGTGATCAATGGTGCAGGTCTCCAAGCTCCATGCCCACAGTACGGTTCCATTTTCTTAATACAAAACAACATAAACAAACCACAACCGCAAGGCAACCCTCGATCCAAAGTGACAACACGTGCTCCATAAGTGGGGGATCCACCCCAGCAGCAAAATTCTGAAGAGGGGGACAGGAGTAGATCAGGGACTGGGGGACCGCGCGCCCGCGGCCAAGGGAGGGGCGCCATCTAGGGAGACGGAGCCGGCGAGGCCGCCGGTAGCAGCGGCGGCTCACAAATACCCCCGCGGTAGGCGTTCCAGGGGCCCCAGAGTTTCATCCACGCCCCAGGCTTACCCCTCGCCACATACACCACCTTTTCACGAAACATACACCAATCCATATGCTCTTTCCAGGCCGACACCGCAGGGGGCCTCTGGGATCCCCACAATTGGGCAATATCACGCTTGGCTATCATGTATCCCAGAGTCACCCACCGCGCCTGCGGGACCGAGTAGTCATTTGGTTCCCAGACATTCAGCAAGCATCTCCTCGCTTCAGGCAGCAGCGTGACACGCGTAACCATTCGTAGAACCTCATGCACACCACGCCAGAATCGCTCCACCTTCGGGCACTCCCACAGTATATGCATGAAAGTCGTCAACGCACCACAGCCACGCTTACACATTCCATCACCGGCAAAACCCATACGTAAAAGCCTTGGCCCCGTCACGTAGACCCGGTGAAGGATCTTGAGCTGGACGAAACGAAGGCGAGCCGGGATGGCCACCTCTTTCGGAGAGGCCACCGCGGAAATCCAATCCTCGTCGTCCAGCTCCAGCCCGTCGGCAACCCAAGCCTCGCGGAGACTAGTCAGCAGACACGACCTGTCGTTAATCAATTTTTTGTATATGAGGGAGATCGTGCTGTCCGGGACATGGCCATCTAGCACTCTGTCCTCCAGGGGGGAAGACTCCGGAATGGATGCAACATCCGGGAAGACGGAGCCCAGCGCATGGCGGACCTGTAGGTACCGAAAGTACTCACTGCCCTGCAGCTGAAACTCCGCCTGCAGCGTCTCAAAAGTTTTGAATCCCCCCCTCGTCCAGAGATCTCCCACCGTGCTGATTCCGATCGTGTCCCACTTCTCGAAGCCCTTCGACGTCCACAGGGAGCCCAACCTCTCCGATGCATACAGCGGAGACGCTCGGGTCAAACGGTCCTTCCACCCCATAGCTGCATTAGCCGCGTGCCATACACGCACCATGACACGCGTCGGTCCCGTCAAACGGGAGTCGGGCGCGCCAGAGTAGAGCGCTCGATTATAATCGCCACCGGGCAGAAGCGTCCTGTCCATCTCGAATGCCGGGTTCAAGGCGGGCCCGTAAAGGCCATGATTAATTGCAGCTAGTTGGGAGGCCCAGTAATACCGTTTGATGTCCGGGAGGGCGACCCCTCCGTCGTACCACGGGAGCGTCAATTTAGCCAGAGCAATACGCGGCCTCCCGTCCCAGAACAGGCGCCGCTGGAGGCCCTCCACCTCGCGAAAGTAGCGTGCCGGGACCAAGTCCATGGTATTCTGGAGGGCGTAAAGGAAGCGCGGCAGGGACATCATTTTAAATAAGGCCGCTCGGCCGAGCGGCGAGAGCGGCAGACGCCGCCAGCGCACCACGTCCTCCCTCAGACGCTGGAGGGGGGGCAGCAAGTTCCGCTCATAGCGGGCCTCCGGGTCAAGAGTGATATATACACCCAGGTACCGGAAACCCTGGGAGGCAATCTGGATCGGACAGTCCCGTGGCAGGACCGGGGCCTCCCCGGAGAGCACATAGACACAGGATTTCGCCCAGTTGATGACCAGACCGGAGTTGCGACCGAAGGAGCGCAAAACATCAACCAGGACGATCAGTGACTTGCGCGGGGAGGCGAGATACAAAAGGATATCATCAGCATAGAGAGACACGCGGTCCTCATGCTCGGGGGTCCAGCGGAGACCACGGATAGAAGGGTGCCACCTCAGCCACTCCGCCAGGGGCTCCATGGCCAGGGCGAACAGGAGAGGCGACAGGGGACAACCCTGTCGCGTGCCCCGCCCCAGCGCGAATGGGGCAGATACTCGCCCATTCACCACCACCTGCGCCAACGGGCCCGAATATAGCAGTTTGACCCAGCTGACGAAACCCGGGCCGAACCCAAACTTCGCCAGCATCGCCCAAATATATGGCCATTCGAGCGTATCAAACGCCATGGTGGCGTCCAAGGACGCCAAGATGGCCGGCTCCCGCACAAATGGGACACGCGCGAGCACCCCGTGCAAGCGCCGCAGATTAAGCGCCGTGTTGCGGTGTGGTATAAAGCCCGATTGGTCTTGGTGGACCAAATCGCCCACCACGCCAACCAATCGGTTGGCCAACACCTTGGCGAGGATTTTGGGCTCCGCGTTCAAAAGCGAAATCGGCCTATAGGATGTGACCCGTTCACGGGGCTTCCCCTCCTTATGGATCACCACAATTGTAGCCAGACGCTGGTCCGGCGGGAGGGAGCCCCGCGAGTGGGCCGCAAGGAACATCGCGCGCAGGTGGGGCGCCAACACATCCGGGCGCAACTTGTATAGCTCAATGGGAATACCATTGGGGCCCATGGCCTTGCCGGATGCAACCGAGCGAATAGCCGAGGCAATTTCGTCCGAGGTGGGAGGGGCGTCCAACGAATCCCTGTCCTCCACCGTAAGGGGGGGCAGTGCGATGTCCCGAAGCAAGGCATGGGAATCTTCCTCCGAGCAGGGAGAAACCGGGGAGTAGACTTCGCGGAAATAATCCGCGAAGCAGGAAACAATGGCTTCCGGCTCAGTGACGCACACACCATCCACGCTCTCAATCAAAGGCACCACGCGGCTCGCTCTCTCCCTCTTGTCCAACCACGCAATCAATTTGCCAGCCTTGTCACCCACATCATACAATCGCCCCTGCTGCTCTCTACTGAGGCCCCTGGCCGCCTCCGTGACGAGGGCCCGATAGGCCGCCTGCTTTAAATGCAAAACATGCAACTTGGCGTCTGTTACCCCGCTCCCCAGGTCACCCTCCAGTTCTGCAATCTCGGCCTCAACCCGGGTCACCTCCTCCCGCTCGCGCCGCCGGGCATTGGAAATAAGGGAGAGGGCCTCCCCTCGAAGAACCACCTTGAAAGCCTCCCACAGGGAGATGGCAGACGGGACCGACCCCACATTCTCATCGAAATAGCGCTGTAAGGATTTGATCAAGTCGGCACGAATGGTGGGGTCGCGCAAATACCATGCATTGATCGGGGCCACTCTGCCATCCCCCCTCGGGAAGATATCGAAATGCAACAACAATGGGGAGTGGTCTGAGATACCCCGTGCCAAATGGCGCACCTCCCCCACCCTCCCTGCATGGGCCGCCGGGACAAGGATGTAATCAAGCCGCGAGAGGCTACCATGGGCCCCCGAGTGGAAGGTGTACTGTTGCAATACGGGATGCTTTAAGCGCCAGCAATCCACCAGGCCCAGCGTGTCTAAAAGGCCGGGCAGCCACGCCTGTGCCCGGGGGAGGTCCCTAGGGGGATGGCGATCCATAGACCCAGAGGCAACCGCGTTAAAGTCCCCTCCAACCACCAACAGGCCACCCGGAAGGTCCAGAAGGAGGCGCCCCAGGTCCGCAAATGTAGTGGCTTGTAACCCAGGCGGGACGTACACTGATATAAAGATAAACACTCTACCCTCCATTCGTCCCACCAGAACAGTGTAACGTCCCCTCTCATCATGGCGCACCTCGTCAATCTCCAACGGGAGCGAGTTCTTGACCATAATACCCACCCCCCGCGAGCCCGAAGTGAAGCCGGAGTGGGCCGCCAATCGATATCCCCGCCGATTCATTGCATGAAAGGTGTTACCTATAAGGTGTGTCTCCTGCAGGAAGACAACATCTGGTGAAATACGTTTTAAATACTGCAGGACCACACCACGTTTAATCCTATCCCCCAGGCCATTAACATTCCATGACAACACAATCAAGTCCCTACCCCCCATGATACGTCAAAACAATCGGTCGCCCCCCACCGAGCATCTTGAAAACAACAAAACAGTTGCGGGTTTGCCTTGCGGTGTTAACAAACAACACACCCCCCCCACCCCCCGGTCCCAACAGAACTCCCCCCTCCCTGCACCCCTGCATGAGCCCAGACAGCCCCCCCAAAGTGCAGTGTGCCTGTCGCCCCATAGCTAAGTACTAACTAGTCCCCCAGAGGAGGAGGGAAGCCCCCAGCAGACCCCACCCGACCTCCATGGGAGGGGAACGTACGAAATCAATATATGGTAAAGGAGTAATATCCCGAGCAAGGCCTATACAGTCACCCCTCAATTCTGATCCGGCGGGCCCTCCCCGCCAGCCGCGCCCCCCCCCACCCCGATCTCCAGGCAAAGTATCTAACCAGTCCCCAGCCGCCTCGGGCCGGTCGAAGAAGTGCGTACGGCCGTCCACCTCCACCCTCAGCTTAGCCAGAAAGAGCATTGAGTACTTGAGGCTTAGGTCCCTTAGGCGACGTTTAATACCGAGAAAGCTCTGTCGCTGCTTCTGGACCGCCGGAGTAAAGTCTGGGTAGAAGTGTACATCCATGTTGTCCAGCCTGACCGGTCCCTGTTGCCTGGAGGTCTGGAGGATGGCGTCTCTGTCCCGGAAATTAAAAATCCGGGCAATAATAGGCCGCGGCGGGGCACCGGTCTTAGGGCGGCCCCCAGGGACCCGGTGGGCACGCTCCACCGCAAAAAGCTTACTCAGCCCCCGGGGCTGGAGATGGGTCAGGATCAATTCTTCCACAAAGAGATCTGCCGCCTCCGCCTCTCGGCCCTCCGGCACACCAATAATGCGAACATTGTTCCTCCGGGCCCGACCCTCGGAATCCTCCAGTCGCCGGTCCATCAGGGCGCTCGCCTGGCCAAGCCGGCGCACCTCCTTCTGGAGGGCCACCACGTCCGTCGTGAGGCTCGTTGTGGTGTGGGCCAGGGAGTCAACTCGGTCGTTCGTTTTTGACAAGTCTGCCCTCACAAGGCCCACATCCACCAGGACAGAGTCAATTTTTTGCGCCAAGGTATCGAAGCGCTGGTCCACCGAGGCCTTCATCTCTGCGATGGCGCCCATGACGTCCCGAAGGGTCAGATCCACCGGTTGGGCAGGTGCCTCCGTCGGGCCCACCAGGGACGACCGCGCTGTCTCCGGAGAGCCCTTCTGGAGCGTATAGCGATCCATACTATTGGCCTGGTGCGCCGTGCCACGGCGGGTTGTCTTCATCTTCGCCCGGTCGCCATCTTGTTTGGTGGACATGCTGGCCCTTACACCGTCGTGCCAAGATCTCCAAACGGGCCGCCACACCAAATCACGGGTGTCAGGGGGGGGGACGGGGGCGACCACCGGGCAGCGGGTCAACCCACCGCCGGCGGGTCAGCCGGGCACCTGGACAAGGCAACACCACCGCACTCCGCTCCGCAGCCCGACCCCGCCTGAGGCAAGGAGGGCGCAAAAGCGAAAGTGAAAGTGCGGGGTACGCGAGTCGCTCAGCCCCGCTCGCCGTTGTTATTCACTTCGTCCCCGGATCGCCCCACTACTCCAATCCGGGGGGCCGGCGAGGAGAAGGCCGCAACCTTCAATCGATGCTCCCACCGGTATTCGGGGTCCGATTCGAGCCCAAAGAACGGGCGGCGCCTCAGCTCGGGTTCACCGACACAGTCCCCTCAACAAGGACAGGATATCGCCAGGATTAATTCAGGAGGTCGCGGAGGTCCTCGGGAGCCTCGCACCTACGCGGCCATCTTGGTTGCGCGCTAGGCTCCTCCCTGACTGTGGCCCTTCTTAAGTGATATGAAGATTATATTTTGCCCTTATAGCGACCATAATGCCCTAGTTACTGACTTTCTTGCCAACATCCTCCCTGTTATTGTGAAGTAGAGTTTTACAGAGTGCCACTATTACATACCAGCAACCTTAGAAATGTAAAATGGGGCGATATAATCAACATGATCCTTTACTGAGCAGAATCTATCGAGCTTTTGTTAATTTTTTTTGTCTCATGATACTGTTGATTTTGATTAGAATAATTTTATTTTGTATCATTCTGACTTTTTTTATCACTTTAAGATCGTTTTTCACGACCCATTCCTAACGGAATACTAACTCAAATACATCGTGCCCTTAGTTTTGAAGGGAGTGTAGAGTGGCTAAGAAGCGGCTGATTGATGCAGCTAGAAAGGGCAATAAAATTGAATTAACTATTGCCCGAAAGATATACAAGTCAACTCTAAGGCCTAATAAGAGTGACTGGGAGGAGGCTCATTCGGTGGAACTTCTGATGCTTTGGCAAGGAAGGAGATCCAAGCTTTCTGGAAAATTATTGTATTCGGCAGTCAATCAAGTACAATCCAGCCAGGTTCATCTGTTCCAGCCGACCAGTGGGTTGTTCATTTTATATCCCTTTTTAGAGAGCGTGAATCTTGTATCTCAGCTTCTCCTGCCAATATTGAGCATAAAACGTGTTCTTCGGGGTGCTACTGCCTGAATATTCTCCTTCTGTGTGCTTATCTTTATTGAAAGAAACTGAGGTTGCTCTATATTCAGTGAAGCAGGGAAAAGCTCCTGGCCCCGATAGCATGCTCAGAAAGTAACTGGTTGCTTGGGATGCTATCTGGATACCTTCTCTGAAAACCCTCACTAATCCAGATGCTGGGTCAAAAATCTTCCCGCTGTGGAGAGGGGCTATTATCATCCCCATACACAAGAAAAGAGCGAGCGATAACCTGAAGAATTACAGACCCATTAGCCTTATAGACCTAACACAAAAGACCTTTGCTAGCCATATTCTTGTGGGGCTCCAGACATGGATAAAAGATAATTAGATATTGTTCGATTTTCAGGCAGTATTTTGTGAAAAAATAAACACAATGGACCAGGTGTTTCAGTTTTCAGCTATCTGCTGAAAATATGTTCATGGATCTGAAGGCCGTATTTAATTTAGTCCCAAGAAAAATGCCTGTGGGAAGCTCTCAGACAATATGCTATCCCCGAAGAGCTTTTACACATTTTAATTAAATTACATACTAATACTTATGCCCAAGTCAGGTGGAATAGTCATGGGGACCTCACTGATAGGATTCCCATTAACTGTGGGGTTAGACAGGATTGTGTTCTCAGCCATACTCTGTTTTGTCTGTTTATTAATGGACTGGTGAGGTAGATGAGTGGCTGTCAACATGATACCCCTAAATTAGCAAGGGAAACTGACCCATTTTATTTTTATTTGCCCAATGGACACCTTACCATGCACCAATTGAATTTTTCAGTCTATCGCCCCCTGGGCATTGACCATTGCACAGAGGTTTTGTGTATTCTTAGTCGCGAGACGCTTAAACTGATTGTCTTCGTGACTTCAAGATTTTTAAATCAGGCATGTAGTATAAGGGCTAGAAATCTTAACTAGATTGTCCTTCCCAAACCCACCCTCACAGTTGGCAGTGACAATAATGTGATGTTTTAGCATTAGGTGAAATAGATTTTTTTACTGTTTAGATACCTGAAGGCCGATATTCGTCACTTCCTATTGCCTATCTCAACTAAGAAGTTTTCTTTCATTCTGCTGAATTTTTCCACGTAGGAGAAAGGACATGCCACTTTATTAAATGGTTATTGTTATGAATGAGTTACCTTTGTTTATTATTAGACTACATTGTGGTATTTGAACCCTTCGAATGTTTCTACTGGGTAAAGAAATCCTTTGAGCTCCTACAAAAGTTAGCTCTTGAACAAGAAGGTTTTCTTGACATTTGACCTGATGTGTATTTTATTTCAGGAAGCACAAAACACTTTAATATGATTCCATGCCCATTGTTCCATACGTTGGTTCATTATACTGGCAGTCGATTCTCTAAATGTCCTATTTTTGTATGGATTTTTATTGTTTAAATCAGGCTAATCCCACTGTATATAAATTCCATGAAAGCTGCATGTTCTGCACACAATAACCCATATTGTTTGCAGAAATCGTTTGCGCTTTCTGTCAAACTAAGCTCTTAAACAAGAGGATTTTTTAGCTATATGCCTTGATGTACTTTTCATTCGAGGATAATGCACGAGTCTCTTTAATATGGTTCCTTGTTCACTGTTATGTAAAGTTGGGTTATTTTAGTGGCATTTGAATTTCTAAATGCTTAATTTATTTATGGAAATCCTTGTTGTTTCAACCTGACCAAGCCCAGTGTATTTAACCCCACTGATAGCTGCATGTTTTTTACACAATACTTTTTATGGTGCTGCGTATTTTTCGTGTTTGTTTTGTAATTTTGTCTTACCGTATTTCTAAAATGTACTTTTATGGTTATATCTATGTAATTGAATAAAGTTATTACTACTACTACTGGGGCACTTGCCCAGGATGGAATTAAATTAAAAAAATTAGTAAACAAACTTTTATAATAACATTAGTGGATCAATCATTCATTTTGCAGTAATGGCGAACCTCTCATGTGCCCTCAGTGGAACAATGGAAAATTAAAATGATAAAAGTAAGAGATAGTGAGAAGCTTTATCCTTTAAGGTCAGAATCAATGACAAAATATGTTGACATTTGGAAATACGCGTGTAAATATTAAGGACCCCCTGTAATTTCTAGGACAGGGCAAATTGACAATGGAAAATATAATTCCTAGGACAAAAAGTGAAAACACAATAAACCAAATAACATACAAAAATGAGTTCCGAAACAGTTTATAAATGTCAAAAAATGTATAATTTTAATCATAAAAACATCAATAATCTAAAACAGATCAAATTGATGACATTAATTGATCTTTGTTATATTTCATTTATCCTATTAAAATTTCATCAAAATGGGGGAGGAGCCAAGATGGCGACCGGAGCAGACGCTTGAGCGCCCGGCTCCGTCGGCCCTTGGCCCCGGACTATCATCCTGATTCCTATCCTTGCCGATTCTCGAGGTGAAACGTGTGCGACGGCGCGCTGTCCACGCCGCCGCTTCCCCGAAGTCTCGGCCCGCCCGGATGCCGGAGTTCTTGGTGCTTTTGTTCTCCGCCCTGGACCCCTGCTCCATTGTGGCCTTTGCCGGCCCCCCGGAAGCTCCGCAGTCACCGGACCCGCTAGCGCAAACCCGAGCCCTGCGGTCCCGACCTCACCTAACACCACGGACTGTCGCCAGATGAGCCTGGGGAGGGACGGCCAGACACCTCCTGCACCCTGCGCCTGAAGGGCTGGGGCTGTAAGGTAAGCCCTGGTGCGGCGGGTCTCCTGCCCCGATCTGTGGACCGCGCTGTGGGAGGCTGCCGACCCCCTTCTTCTATTGCCTAGTCGGCTGCAAAGAGAACCCGAGGGAAGGGAGGCGACTGCTGGCTTTTCCAGTTGCGGCGCAGACCTGAGGGTAACTGACTCCTTGCTACGACCCCCCCCCCTGGCCATTGTACCGTCCGGCGGTAAAACATGGCGTTGTTTGCCTGCTCGCGGCTGGGGGGTGATACTCCGGTCTTGCCCGCTGCCCGCTTCGCCCTCCCTCCACCAGACACCAGCTCCACAGTGCCGTCCCGGATTGCTGCCGATGTGGGGGTGCAGCCTCCGCTGACATGCGGCTCAGTTCTGGCCGTCCTGCGGGCTTTCGTCCACAAATGTGTGCTCGCTTTCAGGCGCTGAGTGAGCAGTTTGACTCCATGCTGTCGGCTGCGGGCCGTGAGCGCTCCGTTTGTCATCAACACGGCGTGGGTCTGCCAGTGCTTTTGTCCTCTTGCGGGGACGCAACGGCTGTGTGTGATCGTGCTACACTGGTGCCTGCATCTGGCTTTCCCGGCACCCAGGATCAATTGCTCTCCAGCTCAACAGCGGATACTTTGTTTCCCAGTTCATTGCTGCCTGCTTTATTGTTGCCTGCCTCACCGTGTTTGCAAGAGTATCCAGCTGAGCAACACCTAACATCCTCGAGGAATCGTTCACGGTGGCCTACTGCTTCTTTTCTGTGGAACTCCTGTACTCTACATGCCATGTCTGGACTTTATGTGGTGCACAAAGGGACCTCTACAGATGGTCGGCGGCCATTTTGTGATTCTACTTCACCATCTTCTCCCAAGCGGCCATATTGTCTTTGTCTGCACGGGATGCGGGGCCTTCATGTAGGGGCTGGCTTAATCTCAAGCCCGCGATCGGGCCAGGGCTAGACTGATTTATATCGCCATGGTTTCACGGATGGGCTGGACTGGGACTGGAACAGTATGTATACTTTGTGCGCACTCGTCGCGATCTGTCTTCCTTCATTTAAATTGTTGTGACAATTCATTTTCACACGACCGCTTTTGGTGTAGTGGGTTCTCAGTGTGTGGAAGCCATAGATGGCCGATGGTTAAGGGCGCTCTGATGATACGTAGGCTCCTCCCCAATTTCTTCTTTTTGGGAGTTTAGATTAGAATAGTCCTATTCTTTTCTCACCCCCTTTATCATAGGTGTACTGTTTTCTTATCTTTCTTTACTCTATTCTTACTCTCTTTCTTGTCTATATTTCGGGTTTATTGGGCGACAGGCACTATGCTGGGGGGGGGGCAGGCCGTAGCCTCCGCATTGGTGTAGGGTGGGGGGGTAATTTACTGTTTCTAATTAGTTCTATGGGCCTTTTTTTTCTTTTTATGTTTCTGCGCTATACTTGTTTCGATTCTGGGTCCGGGTGTGGGGTTGACCGAGTGGGGGCGGCACTGGAGGGGTGCGTAATTGCTCATGTGACTATCCTGTTATATAACTGCATTGCCTCACTGCCTGAGATTTTACTTCCATTGCTGTTTTAATGATGCTGCTGCTCTCCCGTGTGGTGAAGATATCGTGCGGACTCGAATCTCCTTGGTTCTTATTCTTCAATGACTTTTTCCCTGATAAAATTATTTCGAAAACCTTAAAATTAACCTTCACTTCTCCTTTCCCTGGGGTCAAGGATCGCTCCAGTGTATAATTCATATATCGTCGCTAATCTTGACCTTTGAAGCACAGGGGCCGTAATGTTTGTATCAGTGCTTAACCGTATCGTGGCCGGCCTGAAGGTTGTAGGCCCGTATTTGTTCTTTCAATATGCACGAATAAAGGTTTTAAAAAAAAAAAAAAGAAAAAAAAAAAAATTTCATCAAAATAACAAAACAATGAGTGGCAAATTTATGATCTTCGACGCCCGTTTCGGCGCTGTGGGCGCCTTCGTCAGGAGTAGCCACAAATAAACTTGTCAGAAAAAACTGTACGATGTCTTATCGTTTTTATATATCAGTAACCCCAGGGTGTAGGAGAACTTTTCACTTTTAGTAAAAGATCGGTATCATAATTGATAGGCTGAAGGAAGGTGCTTCTCTTTCAGATTTCTGTTTTTATTTAAAACCTTTTTTAAAAAAATATGTAGGACGTATAAATCAATATAGTTTCGATGTAACACGAGAATGAATGCGAGCCCTTTACGAATTTGAGTATCAGAAACCTTTGAGCACGTAACCTCAAGACAAACGTATTTCTCGGGTCAGTAATGGCGCCAATATCGCTCTATAGACCCGGAAGGAAATTCCAAGGTCTTTTAAATAGTCAATCAGATAACTTTTTGTATGTTATTTGGTTTATTGTGTTTTCACTTTTTGTCCTAGGAATTATATTTTCCATTGACATTTGGAAATACTCCATATAATTAGTTTGTGAAGTCAAATACGGTTATAATATTTATAAGACTGTGATTCAGAAATGAAGCTTTTTGTTGTGCAGATACATTTGGAAATTAATTTGTAAATGCCCTGACTTTGATTTCTACAATTAAATTTAACCCAGTGTTATCCTATGGGAGAGGCAGGCCTTGCAGTAGTGAAAAACGTATTAAGACTTTTTCACTACCAGGACATGTAAGTGTTAAAAAGTTCATGTCCAGCATTTTAAATGAACTACACTCTGCTCTATGGCCTACCCTATGAGAGACTTAAATGTATTAAAAAGGAAGGTTTAGGCCTGGCACAGGCTGCAATGGCAGGCATGGGGCATGTTAAAAGGCTACTCAAGTAGGTGGCACAGTCAGTGTTGCAGATCCACTGGAAGCATTTAATGTACAGGCCCTGGGCACATGTAGTACCACTTTACTATGGGCTTATAAGGAAATTAAATGTGCCAGTTGTGGGTAAGCCAGTCTTACCAGGTTTAAGGGAGCGAGCACAGATACTGAAGCACCAGTTAGCAGTGGTAAAGTGCCGTAAGGCCAGCAAAACTAAGTCAACAAAAACAGAAGGATGGAAGGCAAAATGTTGGGAAAAACCAAGCCAAAGATGTCTAGTCCAACAAAGAGTTACCTTGATTATTCTCTATTGCTGCAATTAAGAGTAGCTTTCCTCTGAACATGACTGAATTGACCTTTGCCTCTTAGCTATGCTGCTTGATGTTGCCTGGCAACCAAGCTCTTTGCCTATCTGACTTCAAGCATACAACCGGACAATACTCAGGCCTATGAGGCAAGGATGTCTAGGAACACAGATTAAAACTGATCCAGTTTAATTACCTTCAAGAGACATACCTCTTGCCGGCCCAGTTATGTGGTATATTTAAAACCCATTCGGCCACAGCTGCAGATTATATAAACATGGTGTGGGCAGTGCTTCATTTATATATATTTTTAAATGCCGTGGCCCTCGTCAGGAGGCCACTACAGCTTGCACCACTTATTGCTCCTGACAGTGCTGCCTATGACAAGACAAATATACCTACTAACCATCACACTCTCACAAATGTGACACTTTAGCCCCTAAAGTTCTAAGAATGGCTTGGGTGGCAGGTATTCGTTTTTGTTTTTGTCAAACTTATGTTTATTAGGTTTTATGTGACATTAATCGACAAGCATGGTAATACATGTTGTCCTTATACTCGTATACATCCATTAGCAATCTATTTCCTTGTACAGAGTCTCTCGGATGATCCGAGTCAAATCCCCTGCAATTGTCTCTTCAGGTATTACCTTAAAGCTATTTCGATAAAACAAGGGGAAGAAAAAACAAGAACACATGTTTTTTAAATTCAACCCTCCCTTCTTCCCATAACCCTCCCCCACCCACAAGTCTATTCCCCGTGAAGAGTGATTGCATTACTGCTTCAACTTGTGGGTTGGGGACAAGGGGATGTGAAAGCAGACCAATGCTGTGTTTAGGAAGAAAGGTGAAAGTAAACAACAAAGAAACAAAACCAATAAAGAAACAATACCAATAACATAACATAACATAAAACATAACATGTGTATTTGTAAAGCGCACGTTCACCACTACGGGTATCTTGGCGCTGAATAACAGATGTTTATTGTTACCCAACTCAATGGTACTCATTTTATCGACCTCAGATGGATGAAAGGCTGAGTGGACCCGCCGGGATTTGAACCTGTGACCATGAGGTCGAACACAGGCCCCTGCAGCAGACGCATTAGTCCACTGAGCCACCAGACCCGGCACCTAACCTAGGCTAATTGGGGGTCCCGGGTGACCTGGAGGTGCGAATCTGATTCTGGAGTAGGTTCTGACGGTGATAGTGGCCCTGATTAGACCTGGAACAGGTGTAGTGCTCAAACCCTCGGTAGGCGGGTGGTCAGCGGAAGACTGCTAGATAGCTGACCAGGGATCCCCAGGCATATTAAAAGTTTTTGATCTTATCCCTGTAAATGTCGCTCATACTTTCCATACTGAGTGCCTGCCATAACCATGCATTCCATTATGTTATGGCTGGAGCTTCTTTCTTCTTTCAAAAGGCAGCTATTGTTGTTTTGGCCGCCCCTAAACAGAGCCACATGATGGCCTGATCAGCTGTCGTTTTGGTATTTTAGACCTGGATCTCGAAGACCAAGAAGTGTGAAATCTGGGGAGTCTGGGATGGGATAACCCACTATCTCTTTCATTTGAGCCAGAATTTCGGACCAGAAGGGACGAATTGTCGGGCAATCCCACTATATGTGGCTGAAGGCGCCTAGGAAGTCGCTGCCTCTCCAGCAGAAGTCTGATGTGTTAGGAAATATTTTTTTCAATTTCATAGGGTATAGATACCAGTCATAGAGTATCTAATAGTGGGCTTTGCGCTGGCCTAGTGAGTGGTTGTGGTGTTTTATATCCTTCCATAAGGCTTTCCATTGTGTGTCTGTGATATCCTGGCCTAGTGTTCGTTTCCAAAATTGGAGATGACGTGGGCGCCTAGATGAGTGTGTGCAGCAGTATGGAATAAAGAAAAGAAATTACCTCTTTTACTGAGCTGGCTCCCTCCACATAGCGCTTTAGTGGGGTGAGTTCTCTTGTCGCCCCTTCTCTAATCCTGGTTTGCAGGACCCAGTGACGCAATTGGAGATAGCGAAAGTATTCTGTGTTGGGCAGGTGGTTATCTCTATGGTAGTGCTCAAATGTTAAAATATCCCAGCTATGGAAAATGTCAGCTAAGGCAAGGCAACCTCCCTTCCTCCAGCCGTCTAAGAGACCCGGCTGTAGAAGCTGGTGGGAAAGCAGGGTTATAGTAAATGGGAGTGAACGGTGAAGGGAACGTTGTCCATTCAGTCTGCCTAAGTACGTTGTCCCAGGTTTTAAGAGTCGGTTTTAGTAGGGGTGCTTATGTAGGCATTCGCCAGTCGATCCGACTTTGGCTACCATAGGAGATCCCATATCACCCTCCCAGTGATCGCTCAATCCATGTGTAGCCAGTGTTTATCCAACTCACGTTGGGACCATTCAACTATGACTTGGAGTTATGCTGCTTTGTAGTAGAGGTTCAGATCGGGCATCGCCAGGCCACCTTCATCTGAGGGCTTCCGTAGCAGAGTAAACGGGAGCCTCGTCTTTTATTCTGTCATACAAATTTCTTTAACAGTGTGTGGACTCCGTGCAAGAAGTCTCTCTCAAGTTCAATGGGCAGACTCTGAAATAAGTGCAAGAATTTCGGGAGAACTAGTATTAGTTATTTTTAACGTATTGAATTATTCGAAAACTGTTGTTATGCTCATCTCTAATTAAAACAACAGTGCCATCATGTGGCAGATTGTCATAAGCGCTGGTGTTAGCAATTAAATGCTGGTGCCGAGCACCGGAAACCACCGGCTCAAATTAAGCACTGGGTGTGGCATAGTACAGAGTTGATCCCATACTGCCACGTAGCACTACACGATTTAAACACCATGATTGATTGGTGGTTCCCGGACTTTAATCTGAGAAATGTGCCTTGTGTGTGTTTTCCACACTGAGCTCAAGACCAATACAAGGTATATTTGTAGATCTTGGATTCTTATTTATAAAAAGGCGAATGGACCGAATAGGTGGGTTGAAATTCCAGGCATGCCCCTGCAGTAGGAATTTGCCACTGATCTAATTAGGTGGGCCACGTCAGAAATTGCTTTTCTTCATGTGGCACCTACTGGGGGTGTGGGATGTAGGGCACTGAAGTTATGAGACAAAGCACTTGAGAAAATCATACAAAAATAGGTCAATTTACCATCATGAATGAAGAGGGGACTGTAAATTGATAGCCTGACTAGATAGTAATGGAGTGTTCCCCTCCAGCATCTGGTTCCAGTGCAAATCTGTCTCCCTCCCTGCGATTCCTCTACTGTGTCATTATTGATATTCTATAGATGCCACAATGTTCTATGCTGCAAAGTATGTTTTTAACCTGCTATTTGTCCCAATAGTCCTCAAACAGTTGTTGTAGTCGATTCCAGTTAAACAGATCTTCCTATAATCTTTCATATGACATTCGTCACTGTTGTGATACTGGAATGTGTTGCGATGTTGTTGTCCATCCATTAATATTGTTCTAACTAAAATATGTTATTTTTTTTTAAAAGACCAGATGTTTCACTATGGATTTTAAAAGCAGTTAGTATAGGGAAGAAATCATTGAAAAGAAATTGAAATTAAAAATTAAACATTGAGGCATGGATCTCGAAAATATTTACTCTTCCACCACTACAGAGGAAGGCACTTTCTCACTTACAGGAAAGGAAAAAAATAAAATACACACTGGGGAAAAAACCTAGATCTGTGACAGAATATGAAGGGCGTGCATGTTTTAGTGTGTATCTCTTTCTTGCAGTTTGCCTCCTGCTTCATGATTTGCTTATGTTTCATTTTATGAGTTGGCTTATAGAATGCATATCTTTTTTAGTGTTAGGAATTGATAGCTCATTCTTGGTTTTGAAGGCAGCATTAAGCATGGTTATAAATGGGCATGCAACAACATATAATTAGTTATGATTTCTTCTTTGTTCTATTTAAAAAAATATAGGGGAGATGCATGCTAGTTGTTTAAACTGAAGGTCAACGAATAAAGAGTATTTAATGCATCATTTGTTTTCTCTCTACAAGCTGAGGAATGGTGCCCCACTTACTAAGCTTCCCAGTGATAGACTAAAAGCAGTCATTCCACCATTTCTTCCTCCTTCAAATTTTGAACTGTGGAATTCGGATCAGTCTCGAATGAGTAAAGGAGACCAGATGGAGCCAAGTAGGCAGCCGATGCCCCAAAGACCTGGGAAGAACACCTTTAACAGCAGTGGAAACTCTGACATAGTAAGTGGCCATTCTGTAAAGTGCAATGTGTTTACTCTCGCCAAGTAAGATCAGACTGATTGTAGCTCAAAAAAGAGTGCTGGTGGGAAGTGACTGACAATCAATATATTTAGGTACTTCTTCAGTAAGTATTCTGCATGCACCACTAGTCACTCCTTCCATACTTGCAAGGAGTTTTTAGAACACATTTTAAACGATCTACAGGCTGCAAAAACATGATTGTTTGGATATGTAGGAGTTATTGAGGTAAGTTGGACTCGTATAAAAAAGGATTTGTGGAGTATAGTTACAAAATTGTGGAATGTTTACAAGAAGGTTGTCTACTTGGTTAGCTATGGTGTAGTTATCAAGCTTTCAAGAATCCAACTGAGCAAAATAATAGAAAGTGAGAACAACATCTGTGTAATGTAATAGAATGTATAATAGACATTTCACCTCCACAACAAAAATCCTAACCCCAGAACAAAAGCTAAAGAATGGTTTATGTGCAAATCCAACCTGAG
The DNA here is from genome assembly GCF_964204655.1 of Triturus cristatus. Lineage (NCBI taxonomy): Eukaryota > Metazoa > Chordata > Amphibia > Caudata > Salamandridae > Triturus > Triturus cristatus. The sequence goes on from NC_140588.1 coordinate 138,620,111, forward strand.
AAGCAGTTACAGACATGCTGAGTAATTCCATTAATTAAAGTCATTGTCACTTTAAATGTAACATTGGCAACCAAAGACTGGCATACATCAAATATGTCCAAGACATGTTATGACATTAGTGGTTCATCTTCATTTTCTAATTCAATATTGGAACTTGGCCTCAACAGTAAGTCTCAAGAACATATTTGGAGTTAGACGGTCTGAAGAGATTGTAGTCCATATTAGTGTTGTGAGGTTAAGTTTACCAAAAAGCTCAAAGAATATGTGGCTACCAGGACTTTGTCTGTGCAATGTCCAAAGCATGCTCTTTAAGTTTCTGTTTCTTCTTCAGTGCTTCACCTTACCTTTGGTCTTGCCTTCCTAGACTCTGGAGCCTTAACTATTTTCCCTGGGCCTTGCCATAATAATCTGCGGGAATTTACATATACTAGTCCTGGGTTTGTTTAGGGGACTAGTTCTGGGTCATCATGCCTCAGAAGATAATTAGTGGGATGCAGTCCTCAGGGTGTTTTGCATGCACCAACCAAAGGAGAATCTGAATTTATTCACTTGGGCTTATTCACGGTTTTCCTCCTAGTATTGGCCTTCACACTGGGCTCTACTTGATGCTCTTGTTTTTCTCTCAGTTTCCTGTAAGTTATGTCCTGCACACCAGACCCCCCCCCCCCTCTTAAGTTCCTCCACAGCTGATATTTCCATTAATTCATTTACCTCCAAGCCTTTCCTGCAACACAATGGCCTTCAACAGATTCCTTTTCTGGCTTTTGCAGCAAGAAGAACTGAACCTTGCTCCTCATCTGGTTTCACGCTCTTTGTGTTTTTTTTCTGCGACTGAGCAATACAGTCCTTCAGTAGTTTATGGACACCTCTTTTTTAAAAGTAGTCTAATTCTACTTTGTGAGACTTACTCCTGTGCTCTTGGGATTTTTCTTTACTGGATCATGCCGAAGGCACTTCATGGCCCCTGTGCAGGGTCTGACTTGAAGCACTCACCATAGCTTTACATGACACTTGGATCATAATTGGCCTTTTCTCGGATATTCACTGAACCAGTACAGGTTCTTTCTTTTGCTTACCATGTTTCACCCTTTGGGTCACCAATGTATGCTTTGGTGGTGTAGGCTGGAGTGCGGTCTTGTGCTGGGAGCTTTCAGAGATGCACTTCCGTACCCTACTGTGTACCCCATTCTGGTTCCTGCCTCTGGACCCTCTTGTAAAATCTTTACCAAGATGACTTTGATTGCAGTGGCCTTACTTCTCAGAACTCCTCCTCTGTCTCTCCAAGAAGCTTGGTTCTGGATCTTTCCATTGCTAAGAGTTCCGTGCCGCCCACTCTTTTATTGCCACAGAGAGCAAGGTGTAGTGTCCTCAAAGATATGAATAAGTAGGAGGCAGGTCAAGTAGTTAAGCAAGTGGATTTATTGGCACCTCATCCACCAACAGCTCATCTCCAACTCCCACTTACAGAACCCCCACGATAGCCCTTCTGATTCCACACTGGAATCCATGCCACATTCTGACCTTCTTAGGTCATAGACCAATCAGCTCCACAGTACATTGCCACACATCTTCCCCCTCAACAATAATAATAACAAAATTGCAAATGGTAATAAACAAAAGAAAGTATCACACAAAATCAAGAAAGAGAGTAACATGTTACTAAAATGAACAGAAAAAACTTCACAGTGAAACATTAACATGTGACCTATGCATATGCAAATGGGCCTCCCCACACTCAACAGAACCAACCTATGACCTAACATAGTCCTTCATATACAGAGGAAGTCTGCGCACCCTTTGACTTCTTTCCCGATGCCCCTCAAGACCCCAGGCAAATTAGAACCAGAGGACAAAGGAACAGAGGACCCAGGACTGGAGATTAACCTGTCGCTTTCTGCTTGACCAACAGAAACAACAGGATTAACCACTACAACACGACTCTTGTTCCAAATCCTGCCATCACTTGTTTTAACAGCGTTGTTGAACACCTTAACCACAGGTCTTACATTAGTATATTTCGACCAAGGTTGACACCCCACAGGAGCTCTTATCTTAACCAAATCCCCAACCTTCACCACCTGAAATTGGGCACCTTTCTTATCATCAACATAACATTTCCTCAAAGACTGCTTCTCTATCTCTCTATCCCTCCACCTCCCTACCTGATTATCAACAAAACCTTTGTTTAACCTCATCCAACCAGGACACAACAAAGTATTAGGTACTCTCCCTTTAAATAACTCAAAAGGAGATCTCCCAGTAGTTGAATGAGGGGACACACGGTAAGCCAAAATTCTATCTTGAAGAGATTCCTTCCAATTCAACCCACTAGCTCTTGCCAACTGAATACTCTCCTTAAGAGTCTTGTTGACCCTTTCTATTGCACCATTAGCTTCGGGATGATATATGGCACACCTTTTATGTTGAATACCGCACCTCACCATAAAATCTTTGAACTCACCAGAGGTAAACTGAGGCCCATTGTCCGAAAGAATACTGTTAGGAAAACTTTCTCTGTTGAAAATCTCTTGCAAAAACCTGATGACACACACCGTAGACACATCCCTAACAGCACCTACCTCAACCCACCTAGAGTATAAATCCAGAACCACTATTAGATATGGAGTGTCACAAACCCCATGCAAAGGACCAACAATGTCAATAGAAACCTCATCCCAAGGATGATCAGGTAACTTCCTGCACACCATTGGGGTTTGTTTAGTCTTCAAAATTTTATCACTAGCACAGCATTCAGGACATTCTCGAACCAACCTCTCTATCTCCATATCCATGCCAGGCCACCAAAACTGCAACCTCAACAGTTCCTTAGTCTTGACAATCCCAAGATGACCAATATGGGCAAAATTGAGCAATTTCTCTCTAATACCCAACGGCGGAACCAACCTCATGCCCCTCGAAAGTAAGCCGTCCACCACAGAAAGCTCATCAGAAACTAAACTCCACGGTTTCTCCAACCGTTTACCTTCCCTCAACATCACCATCACTCTTGAAATTTCATCATCCTTTTTGATCTCCGTATTCCAATCCTCTTGGGTGACAGTACCATCCGTGATTTCACAGACATTAACCACCTCATTATCTTCCTCACCATCCTCCTCATTGCTCCCTTTAAGATCAACCAACCTAGAAAGACAGTCAGCAGACCTATTGACCACACCTGGAATGTAATCAACTTCAAAATTAAATTCTTGTAAAGAAATAATCCATTTCCTTATTCTAGAAGAAATGGAGTCCAGACCTTTCTTAGAAAACACCTCCTTTAAGGGCTTATGGTCCGACAAAACACAGACCTTTACACCCCACACCAGATTTTTAAACTTCCTTAAAGCCCAAAATATAGCTAGGGACTCTTTCTCTATAACTGAATAACCCCTTTCAGACCCTCTTAGGCACCTTGAAGCACAAGCAATCAAGCAATCCACTCCATCCTTCTTTTGAAGCAGCACTGCCCCCAACCCTTTTTCACTAGCATCTGTCATAATAACCGTCGGATCACTAGGCACAAACGCATGAAGAGCTGGCGCTTTACTCAACTCCTTCTTGATCAAAATGAACTCCTCCTCGCACTCACTTGACCACAAAAACTCCGCATTTTTTACAGTCAATTTCCTCAAAGCATGAGTCTTACTTGCATAACCAGGGATAAACTTACCGTAAAACTCTACCATACCAAGAAAAGAAAGCAATTCTTCCTTGTTAACCGGCACAGAAACATTCATGATGGATTCTACCAACTCCTTCTTGGGAAAAATTCCATGTCCAGTTATACAATGTCCAAGATAATTCACCTCCTGCAACCCAAATTTACACTTATCTTTCCTAAGAGTAAGACCCGCTTCCCTTAGGCGTTGCAAGACAGCCAAAACCCGACAATCATGCTCTTGTAAGGTGTTTCCAAAAATCAAAAGGTCATCCTGATAGCATTTAACTCCACTAAGACCTCTGATAATGTGTGACATAATTCGTTGAAACACCGAAGCCGCCGACACAAGCCCGAACGGCATCCTACAAAATTTAAAAGTACCCATAGGAGTAACAAAAGCCGTGAGATCCTGGGAGGAATCATCTAACACAACTTGATGGTACGCCGAGGCCAGATCAAGAGTTGAAAAGAATTTCGCCCCACCCAACGTACCAACCATCTCATCAATGTTCGGTAAGGGAAACTTATCCACTATGACTTCTTTGTTCAATGCCCTCAAGTCAATGCAAAGTCGAATTTCGCCAGTGGCCTTCTTGGCCACGACTATCGGAGCCAACCACTCTGTGGCCTCAACCGGTACAATTATGCCTGCTTTCACCAATTTATCTATCTCCTTCTGAACACCAGCTTGTTCATTCAACGGAATTCTCCTTACTTTTGCCACTACAGGTACCGCTCCTACTCTCACTTTGATGTGGTGTTTGTATCCCTTAAGACACCCCAAAGTATCCTTAAATATGTCAGCAAACTGTTCTACAAACTTGAGAGAGGTATCCCCAACCGCTTGTACCTGTACCTGTGGAGAGGCATTTGGGTTTAACCATACCCCCAATAGACGTTGATGAGGCCAACCCATAAGAGAATCACCCCGCTTAGCAACATATATCTTCCCCGCGATCATCTTCCCACAAAGTTCAATGGTGGCCACAAAATATCCAGACATTTTTATAGGTAAACCACCATACCCCATGGGAGAAAGGTCATTCTTGAAATATTTTACCTTATTGACAAAATGTTGCATAAAAACATCCTCTCCAATAATTGTCAGGTGCGAACAGGAATCAAACTTAAAATTAAGGGGTACCCCTTCTATATCCACCACATGAGAAGGGTGATCACTTATACTTGCATCAACTTGAAATGTGACAACCTTTACTTCAGGCTGATTCCTTGCAGTTACACTGTTATCTTTATTGCCTTTACCCTTGCAACATTTAGCGAAATGCCCTTTCCGACCACACATGTTGCAGATGGCTCTCAGTCCCGGACAATAAGGTGAGTTAGCAAAATGTCCAAAACGTCCACACCTAAAACACACAGGTTTTCCTCCAACAGGAGAACTGATTACATTGCTATGCATAGATATACTAGTATCTTTACCCTTAACCTCCCTCTTTTGTACTTGACATACCACTTCTTCTATTTTATTTTCAACCACAGTACTTTTACTCTTTTCTTCACTTTTACACTTTTCTTCATTCAACTCGTCCACACACTTCCTCATGTGCTCAACTTGCTTGGCAATAGTAATAACCTCCTCAAGTGGAGGTTCATCCTTCAACCAGAGTTCTTTCCTGATATCATCATGCGCACACCTCAACACAAACTGATCCCTAATCCTCTCCTCCACAGCAGAACCAAATTTGCAAGAAGAAGCAAGCTTCCTCAGAGCCGAAACATACTCCTCAACCGACTCCTCTTTCTTCTGCCCCCTTAGACCAAAATGATACCTCTCCATTATCGTGCTCAGCCTTGGGAGGTAATGACGGTCCAATTGTTCAATACATATTTCATACTCATTGAGGTTCCTTTGTTCGGAAGCACTTAACTCAGGTAAATGTTCTAGAACCTCTTGACCTTCACCCCCAAGGCAATGCAACAATAACGAATGCTTGCGTTCGGCACTGAGATTCGTGCCACAAACCCTCGCATAATTCGTAAAAATCTTTTTCCATTTCTGCCATTTTACATTCGGCTCACCTGGACTAGTTAGAAAAAACGGAGGTTGAGTTACATTCTGCATGACAACAAACTCTTTTAAATCTTAAATTTTAAAAATGAACATCAAATCAGAACACTCTAATAATAGGAAGAGAGAATGAAAAAATAAAATAAAAAGAAAAAAAAAAAAAAAATTCTTCTCTTTTTTTTTTTAAATAAGCGACCAGTTCCCCCTTTGGTAGCACTAACCCATCCAAAATTTCCATAAAATGTTTAAAAGTATGAATACTATGCAGATTCCCACAGGTTCCAAGAGAAATGAGCACAAAGTTCTTCCTTTTCCAAACACGGTGTTTCCTCACAAGTGCATTGTAATCTTCCCAACGACTCAATATGGCCCCCAACGAGGTTCTCATTGGCTACATCCAAGCCTCCAACTGGGAATTACTTGTACATGCGCAGAAGCCTCGCGTCTCAAATGGCCCCCAACGAGGTTCTCATTGGCTACATCCAAGCCTCCATCTGGAAATTACTGGTACATGCGCAGAAGCCTCGCGTCTCCCTTGTTAACTCTCGCGCTCACTGCCATGAAAGACGAAGCAAATGACGGAGCGTAGAAGCGTCGCGTCTCCCTTGGTAACGCTCGCGCTCACGGCCTTGAACAACGATGCATTACGGAGCACAGAAGCCTCGCGTCTCCCTTGGCAACTCCCTTGCAAGCACGCAGAAGCCTCGCGCTCACGGCCTTGAAAGTTAATCCAAGAAACAGAGCGGTCACGCGCACTCGATACCACCAGCTGTTCTCCTCCTGCCGAAAAATCCTCTCCACGAAGAAATTCGCTGTGTCGTACCCGGAGCAACGCCACTCAGATAGGCCTCCAACTGCGCCTCCTCACGACCAGAGATGATGAGAAACAGCTCCAGAATCCACGCAGACACCTTCTAGAGGTTAGTGCCCAGTCGATGTTGAGGTGCCTTTACTCCCGCTCGTCGCCAAATAAATGTAGTGTCCTCAAAGATATGAATAAGTAGGAGGCAGGTCAAGTAGTTAAGCAAGTGGATTTATTGGCACCTCATCCACCAACAGCTCATCTCCAACTCCCACTTACAGAACCCCCACGATAGCCCTTCTGATTCCACACTGGAATCCATGCCACATTCTGACCTTCTTAGGTCATAGACCAATCAGCTCCACAGTACATTGCCACACAAGGGGACATGTTTCTCTTCAAACACACTCATGGAATTTCTCACCAGTGTGAATCTAGTGGTGTCATCTGAATGTGGACTCTCTCAAGTGCTCTCTGGTTGGATCCCCAATGTCTGTGTGTGTCTTTGTTGAGTCCTGGCTTCATTAAGAGATCTGTGCCAGTCACCACCTTCCCTGGTTCCCGTTTTGCTCTGTTTGTTGTTTGCTGTCTGGTAATATTCCTTGGTTAACTAGTAAATATTATGAAATGTAGTATACTACTTCAGGTACTGGGTTGGAGAAAGCCCTGATTCTTTTTTTACCAGACATGCTTGTCTGTCTTCTCTAAAGTAATGTTAATATGGCTCCTACTACCTCTTTACACTTCTGGGAGCGGACATCAAGATAAGAGGTACCTGGATCTTACTCAGTGGCTCTTCATCACTCAAATTGTGCCTTAGCAGGATCCCTTTAGGGACACTTACCGTGCTTGTTGGAGCTAGGATTATACTGTTCAGATGCATATGTGCTGGGTTAGATATCCATTTGATCAATTGGTGTTCATTTTAGCCTCCCACCCCTCAATGAAGAGATAGGTGTTGTCTAGCCACCTCCTGGGTGGTTGAAGATTTGAATACTGGAACATATCAAAACTTTCACCAAGATCGTCAAGCAGCTAATCTTCTATCCTAAAAAGCTCTGAAAATAATCTTGTTTGGAGGCAAGAGAATGTAAAAGAGACTTAACTGCCTATCAACATGTGAACATGAGACTGAGGGAATTATTGCGTTTTTAGACCCTGGAGTAAGGTCTGTTAGGTTAGCATATCTGGTCCACTAATCAAGCTGCCATCAAATTGTTTACGCTACAAAAGGGGGTGGTGATGGACGGAGCATCAGAACCAATCAAACACTCACACCCAGTCAACAGATCTGGATTTGATCCATCACCGTTCTTTAGCCCACTCTGCCACCCCAGTTCAGACATGGCCATATGCAAATCAGTCTGACCCTGTGCCTCATGGGAACAGTCCAGCCCGAACTGCCAAGCCATGCCTTCCCTGGACCGGAAACAAACTTCCTAGGACCGGTTTCTGGCATTTCAGCCGTCTTCAGCCAGGCTTGCTTGAATCCAGTGGCAAAGTGAGCAAGGGACTCACTTCTGAGCATACCCTGCCAACTTATGGCGGACAAAGCGCTACAAAAGGGGGTGGTGATGGACGGAGCATCAGAACCAATCAAACACTCACACCCAGTCAACAGATCTGAATTTGATCCATCACCGTTCTTTAGCTCACTCTGCCACCCCAGTTCAGACATGGCCATATGCAAATCAGTCTGACCCTGTGCCTCATGGGAACAGTCCAGCCCGAACTGCCAAGCCATGCCTTCCCTGGAACGGAAACAAGCTTCCTAGGACCGGTTTCTGGCATTTCAGCCGTCTTCAGCCAGGCTTGCTTGAATTCAGTGGCAAAGTGAGCAAGGGACTCACGTCTGAGCATACCCTGCCAACTTATGGCGGACATCCATCACCACCCCCTTTTGTACCGCTTTGTTCGCCATAAGTTGGCAGGGTATGCTCAGACGTGAGTCCCTTGCTCACTTTGCCACTGAATTCAAGCAAGCCTGGCTGAAGACGGCTGAAATGCCAGAAACCGGTCCTAGGAAGCTTGTTTCCGTTCCAGGGAAGGCATGGCTTGGCAGTTCGGGCTGGACTGTTCCCATGAGGCACAGGGTCAGACTGATTTGCATATGGCCATGTCTGAACTGGGGTGGCAGAGTGAGCTAAAGAACGGTGATGGATAAAATCCAGATCTGTTGACTGGGTGTGAGTGTTTGATTGGTTCTGATGCTCCGTCCATCACCACCCCCTTTTGTAGCGCTTTGTCCGCCATAAGTTGGCAGGGTATGCTCAGACGTGAGTCCCTTGCTCACTTTGCCACTGGATTCAAGCAAGCCTGGCTGAAGACGGCTGAAATGCCAGAAACCGGTCCTAGGAAGCTTGTTTCCGGTCCAGGGAAGGCATGGCTTGGCAGTTCGGGCTGGACTGTTCCCATGAGGCACAGGGTCAGACTGATTTGCATATGGCCATGTCTGAACTGGGGTGGCAGAGTGGGCTAAAGAACGGTGATGGATCAAATCCAGATCTGTTGACTGGGTGTGAGTGTTTGATTGGTTCTGATGCTCCGTCCATCACCACCCCCTTTTGTAGCGCTTTGTCCGCCATAAGTTGGCAGGGTATGCTCAGACGTGAGTCCCTTGCTCACTTTGCCACTGGATTCAAGCAAGCCTGGCTGAAGACGGCTGAAATGCCAGAAACCGGTCCTAGGAAGCTTGTTTCCGGTCCAGGGAAGGCATGGCTTGGCAGTTCGGGCTGGACTGTTCCCATGAGGCACAGGGTCAGACTGATTTGCATATGGCCATGTCTGAACTGGGGTGGCAGAGTGGGCTAAAGAACGGTGATGGATCAAATCCAGATCTGTTGACTGGGTGTGAGTGTTTGATTGGTTCTGATGCTCCGTCCATCACCACCCCCTTTTGTAGCGCTTTGTCCGCCATAAGTTGGCAGGGTATGCTCAGACGTGAGTCCCTTGCTCACTTTGCCACTGGATTCAAGCAAGCCTGGCTGAAGACGGCTGAAATGCCAGAAACCGGTCCTAGGAAGCTTGTTTCCGTTCCAGGGAAGGCATGGCTTGGCAGTTCGGGCTGGACTGTTCCCATGAGGCACAGGGTCAGACTGATTTGCATATGGCAATGTCTGAACTGGGGTGGCAGAGTGGGCAAAAGAACGGTGATGGATAAAACCCAGATCTGTTGACTGGGTGTGAGTGTTTGATTGGTTCTGATGCTCCGTCCATCACCACCCCCTTTTGTACCGCTTTGTTCGCCATAAGTTGGCAGGGTATGCTCAGACGTGAGTCCCTTGCTCACTTTGCCACTGGATTCAAGCAATCCTGGCTGAAGACGGCTGAAATGCCAGAAACCGGTCCTAGGAAGCTTGTTTCCGTTCCAGGGAAGGCATGGCTTGGCAGTTCGGGCTGGACTGTTCCCATGAGGCACAGGGTCAGACTGATTTGCATATGGCAATGTCTGAACTGGGGTGGCAGAGTGGGCAAAAGAACGGTGATGGATAAAACCCAGATCTGTTGACTGGGTGTGAGTGTTTGATTGGTTCTGATGCTCCGTCCATCACCACCCCCTTTTGTACCACTTTGTTCGCCATAAGTTGGCAGGGTATGCTCAGACGTGAGTCCCTTGCTCACTTTGCCACTGGATTCAAGCAATCCTGGCTGAAGACGGCTGAAATGCCAGAAACCGGTCCTAGGAAGCTTGTTTCCGTTCCAGGGAAGGCATGGCTTGGCAGTTCGGGCTGGACTGTTCCCATGAGGCACAGGGTCAGACTGATTTGCATATGGCAATGTCTGAACTGGGGTGGCAGAGTGGGCAAAAGAACGGTGATGGATAAAACCCAGATCTGTTGACTGGGTGTGAGTGTTTGATTGGTTCTGATGCTCCGTCCATCACCACCCCCTTTTGTACCGCTTTGTTCGCCATAAGTTGGCAGGGTATGCTCAGACGTAAGTCCCTTGCTCACTTTGCCACTGGATTCAAGCAATCCTGGCTGAAGACGGCTGAAATGCCAGAAACCGGTTCTAGATAGCTTGTTTCCGTTCCAGGGAAGGCATGGCTTGGCAGTTCGGGCTGGACTGTTCCCATGAGGCACATGGTCAGACTGATTTGCATATGGCAATGTCTGAACTGGGGTGGCAGAGTGGGCAAAAGAACGGTGATGGATAAAACCCAGATCTGTTGACTGGGTGTGAGTGTTTGATTGGTTCTGATGCTCCGTCCATCACCACCCCCTTTTGTACCGCTTTGTTCATCAAATTGTTTACTGCTTGGGAAATATTTCTCCTGATCTCTTTGCTTTGTTCTTCTCGTCAGATCAGAGCAGGATTATTTTGTGTGTTAGGAGTTCATCTTTAGGGTGGCATGCTCAGACACTCCTCTTTCTCAGCATGCTCAGCTCAGAAGAAAATAACAACCCTCTGGGCTCGCCACAGTCTACTGGCCTAGGCTTAAACAAAGTTAATGTCTGAGGGCATGACTACACTTTCGACAGACCTCCTGCGATCTCTTGATTTGCACCCTAGTTACCAGTCTTTGTCGCTTCCCTCCTGAAACCAGGCAAAGACCTTTATTCCCCTCTTCAGAAGGCAGAGGAGGGTAGACATGCTTTACGTCTTGTCCAGGGGTATTGCTGTGTCACTCCCTTTTCTATAGCTAACATTTGGTCCACCTCCAAAATGTGGGAGCATGTTTATTTACTTCCATTCCTGTTGGATGAATCTCCGTACAGACCTCTAATTTGTGACTCCTATGGTGTTGTCGTCCTCTCCTTCTCTTGAGCATGAAAGCATGTGTAGGAAGCTGGATTTCTGTTGCAATAACTCCCCCTCTTTTTGCCAGACTACTGATGCACTTTGACTTGATGTGCCCTGGGTCCCTGCCAATCAGGTTTCCAGGGCCTGTGTTCTTTCCCAAAACTGTACCTTGTGTACCCCCTATTGGCACCTCTGTGGCCACCTGTCAGTCCCTTGTAAAAGGTACCATGGGTACCAAGGCACTGTGGACAGGGAAGGCTTCTAAGGGCTGCAGCACTTATTGTGCCACCCTTAGAGGCCCTGTACCTTTACACACACACTGCCATTGCAGGCTGCGTGTTTTAGTGCAGAACAAAGTGAAGAGTCGACATGGCACACATCCCTGTGTACTACTCTTGCCCATATGGTGCAATAATACTTGGAAAAAGTTCAATCACAAATTCAATATTTGAACATTTTATGCCTAATGCATTAGTCAATGTATGTACAGTGCAACCATGTGCTTAATACTATTAATAACTTGAGAAAAAACAACAGTAATCATGTACTTGTTGACACTTCACATGTGTCATCTGTGCTGTATAGTATTTTTATTGCTTCCTTGGACATTATGCCTTCAACATGAGGTTTTTTCTGTGCCTGGGTCTCAACACGCTGCATCCTGCCGCCCTATTGCCGCTGAGGATGTTCTAAAAGTGCATCCTCGACCCTGGGGGAACGCTGGTTCTAACCCCAGAATACCAACTCCCGTAAATAAGTACTTATCTGCAAACCGTTGACTTCATTTACTTCGATAGGTTTACATTGACTGTTTTTCCTTGAAAATTGTTCGAAGTGTGGAGTTGGTTTGTATGAAACACTGGAAAAACTGCAAATATACAAAAACTGATTCACTTACCGTTTCTCTAGGAAATATCCCAGTTGTGATATGTAGGCAGATCACACTGAGTAGAAAAAGTAACTTAAAAAGTAATCTAAAAAGTAACATACAAATTAATCTGTAAAATAACTGAAAAGTAATTCCGAAATATTGACTTACCTGTAATTCAACCAACTGCATTTGAACCTGTGTTCAACTGTAAAACATTGTATAATACTTTGCAGAGTATTATTTCACTTACCTCCACCATGCTTGGCTTGGTTCTAGAAATAAAATAACTTAATAATATTTTTGATACAAACAAATTGGGCTGAGTTCAGTCTTTGAGTGTGTGACATAATTTGCTTCCTGAGTGTGTACAACAAATGCTTAATACTACCCTCTGATAAAGCCTTACTGCTCGCCCACAGTACCACAAAAAGAGAGTAAGGTGCTATCTACTTTTACCTCTGCCTACCTCTGGGGTTCCACTGGACTCTGTGCACACTATACCACATTTTGGTATAGTATATACAGATCCAGTTTCCTACAGCATGAAAAGACAAGCATTTGCAATGCAATAGGTCTCGCATTTACTAGAGTTTGAGCTATTGGCATTGTAAACAACAATGCCTTTTTTTTTTTTTTTTAAACAGATAAATAAAAGGCATTGTCATTTACAATGCCAATAGCATGAACTCTCGCAAACATGAGACCTATTGCATTGAAAATGCATTAGGAGAGAGCGTGTCCTGCCTTTTCCTGCCGGCAAGAGCAGGCAGGACAAAGCTCTTTGAGTGAATAGTGCTCGGAGGCTGTAATTAAAGCCTACCGAGCAACAACACTCGTATCAGGGGATGTCCTCATGGGAGCTTACTAAACGAGAAAAGGTGGTACTAAGGAGGGACTATTAAGCCTATTTACTAATGGAAAGCCACAGTGTACAACGGACAGTGACACAAGCCAATGAAAAAACTGCACGTGTGAGCATTTTAAGGGAAGTATGAACCAAGACCACCCTCCTCCCCATACGTGCTTGTAAGGGGACGTTTGCACAGAGCATAACATATATGCTTTCTGCCCGTGGCTGATTGTTATTCTTCCCTCATGCCGAGTCACTGAGTTCAGCACTCGGTTCAGCTCTTTATGCCGCCGGTCACTTACTAAAAGTCTGCAACTTTGTTCACCTCATCATCCCCACCGGTGCTGGCTGACTGCCTCTGTCTTTTGCGGTGCCCCTTCCCTGTCCTCTCCGGCATACTCCAGGCTACCAGACGTCCCACTGTAATCGCGTCACAGGTCACGGCCGCAGTGCCATAGTGCTTTGTCCTGTCACTCGGCCTCCTCCAATAGCGAATACTGAAAGAGGAGAGGCCTGAGCAAATATAAAGGCCATGTTGTAACGTGTGCCTACCGGTCCGAGGTAATAAATGCCCCCTCACACAAGAGGATAAATGAACAAGTCATAAATTAAATTAAAAACGAACATGAGAAAAGTAGAAAATGCTAAATATAAATGTTTAAATAATATTTAGTTAAAAAAAACGGCACTTTTGGGAATACTTCGTAAGATGTTTTTCAATACAAACAAATACCAAGAGAGATGCCAGCCCTGCTCCCAAGGTATGATCCGCAGCAGCACCCTCTGCGAGGGGGCGTGGAGAGCTGATAATACTTCTAATAGTGAAGGTACAATGCAGAGATCGCAGCACAGCCTTAGCAGTGGGATAGCAGCCTTGATAACATCGGAGCAGCCCCTGCGCCCGGCCTCAAAACAGTAGAGTCAACTCAAGAATGCAGATTTACTTGCATCCCGCGAGTGATGTGCGCAGCTGTGAAAAAAACAAACCGCAACCTCGGAGAGCTGGTGGAGCAGGCAAGCACAGCACCGGGAGACGCAATATAAATAAAACAACAGCTAGTATCAAATTATACAAAAGCCCAATGTAACTGATTGGTCCAAAAAGTCAAACATCATGTGTACTGCAAGGGGGCGTGGAGAGCTGATAATACCTCTAATAGTGAAGGTACAATGCAGAGATCGCAGCACAGCCTTAGCAGTGGGATAGCAGTCTTGATAACATCGGAGCAGCCCCTGCGCCCGGCCTCAAAACAGTAATGTCAACTCAAGAATGCAGATTTACGTGCATCCCGCGAGTGATGTGCGCAGCTGGGAAAAAAACAAACCGCAACCTCGGAGAGCTGGTGGAGCAGGCAAGCACAGCACCGGGAGACCGCAATATAAATAAAACAACAGCTAGTATCAAATTATACAAAAGCCCAACGTAACTGATTGGTCCAAAAAGTCAAACATCATGTGTACATGAAGACTCAATATAAACAAGACCAGCCCGGCGGAGCGTGGCGCGCGCGCTTGGCGGGGGAGCGCATTCCAGGCGGGGGAGCGGACCCTTTGAAGTGCGATGCCAAACAGATTGCATGGCGGCACGATGCGCGTGATTATGCGCGTGCTCGCCATGCAATCCGCTTTTCGGAGCACTTTTGGGAGCCCCGTACAATAGTCTCGCTTTGCGATCGCTTACGCGATAGCAAGGCGAGACCTAAAAAATTAGGGATCCCCAAACATCTGGAGTTACCTAGTGGAAGTCCCTGGGGGGATTCATAGAAGGCCTCTGGTTCCTGGCAAGCATGTTTCCAGTGAAATAGAGAAAAGGTCCCAGAATTAGAAAAACTGGTGAACATCGCAAACACAGGTTCTGTGGTTATTTCCCAATCTTAGGGGAGATCTTACAAAAGTTGTTTTATATGCGTTTGTTTTGAGAAAGTTCAGACCCAACAGAAGGATTTATGTTGGGCAGGAGCACATTGAAGAATGCCTGTCAACAAACATTGGCCATGCCCCTGTCTAGGTACGTTCTTTACTCTGATGTTCAGCGATAACGTTTTAAAACCTATATTTTCTCTCCTAGACATCAGTCAGCCGTGGTGCTAGATCGGTCAAATTTCCAAGCATGACCAGGAGTCCCACCAACACTTCAAATTCAGGGAATTTTAACCAGTCGCCACACTCTTCAGGTGGATCAAATAGTGTTGCAGCTGTGAACCGGCATGGTGGAGATCCACTTAACCGCTCAGGTACAGATATTTAATCAAATAATGCATTTATAATTTACTGTTAATCATTTTTATAAATTTTTTATCATAATACAAGAAGAGGCGAGTATACCAACCTAACGAACCCTCCCCCAATATCAACAAACTCCCACCCACCCCATCATCTCCACCCCTGTGGCCAGCGATTATATATCCATCTGCCTTCATTTGATTAGATGAACAGAAGAGATTCTCATTGTCAACTCTTCTGTCTGTGGTTTCAGTGTCTATCAGTCTAAGGACTCTCTGATGTTTGGAGCAGGCTGAGACAGTCTTGAGAGAAGATTTGTGTTAGTGAATCCCATAGCTTCCGGAGTTGTTTATACTTGTCTTTTATTTCATACGCTTACGTCTCCATCTCCATCAGATGCCACAATGTCTGCACCTACATTTTTGAGTACCGAGGCTTCTGTTTTCTCAGTAGACCGAGAAAGGAGATTGTTTAACAGATAGATCCTCTCTGAGGGTGCTCTCAAACAGAAAGTAAGAAGGGAACCTAGGGACGGTCCGACCCAGTGGTCCCATGAATGCTCAGCCTCATGCATGAGAACCTCATGTTATGTTCATAAGATTTGTAGAGCGCATGACTGCCCCAGATACGGGGCTTCCAAGCGATGGACCCAGTAATCTGGGAAAAGCAACAGGAAGGACAAAGAAGCTACTGAGAGATCTGCGTAGAAAACAGCCATGTTTTAAGTATTTTTCTGAAGCAAATATGGCTCTGGATAATCCTTGGATCATGAGGCATGGTGTTCCAAAGGACAGGCGCCAACAACCAAAAGAAGCGACCACCCAATTTCTTTCTCTTAAATCGGAGGACCACTGTCAGATTGAGTTCTGCAGAGCGAAGAACTCTGGTAGGAAAATAGGGCATCATGAGTACTGAGAGGATGGAGACTCCTGAGAAGTTCATAATTTTTTGGGTTGCTACTGAGAGCTTTAAACTGGATGCGCTTCTCAATAAGCAACCAGTGGCGCTTCAGAAGGAGTACCCAAGTGGGACACAACTTAGGAAGACCAAAAAGAAGTTGGACTGCAGCATTCTGGACTGATTTTAGCCTCTTCAGAATTAATTTCTTACAACCCAAATACAAGATTTTGCAATAATCAAGACATGACAGGATGAGGGATTGAATAATCACCTGTCGAATGTGGGATTGAAAAAAAACCTATGATAGGTTTGAATCCTCTGAGGAGACCAAAGCAGGGGCCTGAAAGAGTTATCACTTGAGTCTCAAAGAAAAGGGAGTCATCAAGCCCAGATGCCTACGTTTTTGAAAGATGATTTGGGTGGGGAGGAGTCCCCAAAGCCTCCGGCCACCAGTGATAACCCCACCTCTGGGTGACTTGCCAAACAACAAAATCTCAGTTTTATTGGAGTTAAGTTTAAGATAGTTGTCATCCATCCAGGTGGCCATTGCCAGCATACACCCCAATACGTATTCAGATGTGGGCATCCCTACGGGACATGGTACAGTATACCCTGTTGCCGGCACACCCTCCTGCTAAGCTAAGATCGGTTTGTGTCAATTTAAAAAAAAATTTAAAGGACCTATTTCCCTTCTGAGTGCCTCACAACGTTATTTGTTAACCTCATTTAATTCCATTGATCTGTATCTAAAGAAATCTGTAGTTCTCTCTCACCTTTGTTTCTGGAAGGAAAATTTTCTTTCTGCCCTTGTGTCGACCTAGATCTTACATATCAGGGAAATGGCCCACTGTGTACCCTAATGTATTAAAGACAATAGGACATTTGCTTTACATCCTTTCCATGCTATGTCTATTGTATGTAGAAAAGTCTTTGTAGGCTCACTTGTCTCTCCACGATATGAATGATATTTGGCATTAAGCTTCCAAGTCTAGATGCCCGTATTTTAGTATATGTTTTTACATCTAAGTTAAGAAATAAAAAAAACAGTAGGACAGGCACTTGGTACCTTGCCAAGTTTACTGATCAGCTTCCATTATGGTCTGGGTAAGGGCTGCTAATGCATAGCACTAGTCAGAGTCTCAAGTAGGAGCTGTACTTATGTTTTTTTAGAAAATGACCTGGTGTTTATTTTTACTTGAGGCCTTGTATAGCACTCAGAACTTTTTCCTTTGTTATTGGGCAATCTCATTCCTCTCTGGCTTCAGCCGATATAATGGGCAAATGATCTCTTTTAAATATTGTTCCCTGATATCTTCACTGGGATTTGCAGTGTATAGTAAGTTGTGGAATGAGTGGAAACAGTCTCATCTGTGGTTGCTATTTGATTCAAAGTGGCTCTTCGTAAAATATCTTCTCGATTGCTGGGCCTCAAACTTAGCCGCCAGTAGATGTCCCACTTTATTCCTTCTCAAGTGAGATTTGGCTTTCAAATGGTTTATCAATCAATGGGTCCTATCTAGTTCCAGAGCTCTTATTTGTCCCCTCAGCACTGGTATCTAGCACCAAGTTTTTGGGAGTTTGTAGATTTAGGCTCGCTTTTAGCCTGTTATAATCTCTGCTGCAGAATATTTGCAATTTCCTATCATTGCTTGGGTCTAACTACTTCTGCCGTAAAGTTGCCCTCATCAATAGATTTCTAAAGGTCCCTCTTGGTGGCCAGGCTGACTTGTTCTCCTCTCTTGTTTTAGAGGTAGCCTTTAATACAAAAGGCTCTGGGTACCTGATCTTTTATTATAACTTCGTTGAGCTTCCTATGGCCTATTTTTGTCCATGGTCGGTAAGGGTAATAGACCATGATCAAACTCTTACTCCATCTTTAAGAGTCAATTGTCGGCTAGTACGTCATCGAATTTACCATAAATTTTGTGTGCTGCACAATGATGTGAGAAATGTATTGAATGGGTGTCTGTATCTCCAGACGTCTATCAGCTTCATGTCCTCAAGCCATTGTCTTCAATCTGCAGAGATTGGCGCTGAGGCCTTCGCCACCCCCAATTCATATCTGTGTTTTATTCATTCCTTGGGATATTACCATGTTAAGGCCACCCTTCCCCACCAACCTTAGGAGAGGGCGAGTTGCTTTGGATTCAAATTTCAAAACCTACTTTCAATGTATCTGTTCCTATTATGTGTAAATCCTATTCTGTTTCAGAAACTTTTCTAGATCCCTAGGTTATGAAATTTATGAATTAAGGTGGATACCTGTGTTGAGCGCTTCCCCCTTGCACCCATTCACCATGGGAAGACCAATCTCCAGCAAAAGAGAATTCTCATTTGTCGTTCTCCCCAGGCTCTCCCCCCACCCTGAACCAGGCTGTTTATCTTCTGTTCAACAAGGTTGCATCCAGGATGCATCCTGAGCCCACTTCGGGTATCACAGTAGCTTCCAGCCTTCGTTTTTAGAGTTCTGTAGGTTTGCATCTGGTGGCTTAATGGCTTTTTGAAGACATTCTAGACCCTCATGTTCATCCATCAAGATCTCCTTTTTCCTTGGTGATCCATTGCGGCGCTTATGGTACACTGTGCTTCTGCAGGTATCTGTGAAGGGGTGGCGAGTCAAGACTGGTCTGTTCCTCTCTGGTTGCTCCTATGAGTCCATGTCCAATCATAAAATGTCACATGCTTCTGTTGGTGGATTTTGTAGGCTGTTTTGTCTTTCCATATGAAAGTAATACCGATTGGGTGACCCCAGTGATACGTCATTCTTATTCAGGAGAGCTATATCTTTTTGGCAGTTGCGCCTCTTTTGGAACATAAAGAATGGCATGTCTTGGAACAGGAAAGAGTTGTTTGACACTTTGCATTGCAGTATTTCATCTTTGTCTTCATACGAGACATATCTGAGGGTATTGTTTGCATGTATTGTCTAAGTACCGGTCCGAGTACTCTAATGATGTTAATCAAATTGTGACATTGGTATTCTAACAGGGCTTCAAAGAAATTTGGAATGTGTCACATGATCTCTTTGCCTTCCTTTCCCTGTGTGGCTCCTCAAATGCGACTGTTATTCCTCCTGAGTGGTTGTCCAAGTCCTAATGTTTTTCATGCCGTATGACATTTTTTGGCACATGCATCAACGTAGGCTTTTGCAATTCCTTAATTGCGATTATCAAGGATTCGCAATTAAGGAATTGCAAAAGACTATGCATGTAGGAATCGCTATACAAATAGAGATTCCTACACATTCCTTAATTGCGACTCGCAAATTGCGAGTCGCAATTAAGGAATGCCGTCCCATTCATACCTATGGGCCAAGAGGCCCATAGGAATGAATTGGAGATTGCATGAGCAATTTGCGAGTACCAGCAGGTACTCGCAAATTGTTCATGCAATTTCAAGGGTGCAAGGGTGTCAAAATGAAACCCTTTTGCACCCCTGAAATTGATCTGTGCACATATGTTGCACACACACATGCCCTAAGGGCATGTGTGTGCGCAACATAAAACTTTGAAAAATGCACAAAAGTGCATTTTTCAAAGTTTTTGCAAATTACCATGAAGTTCAACTTCATGGTAATTTGCTCCCCCTATTAGCGAAATCGCTATTTTTTTTTACTTTAATGCATTGCATTTAAGGAATCTCAATTTGGGATTCTTTAAATGCAATCGCAATTTAAGTTATCGCAATTTAGAGATTCCTTAAATTGCAATTTTTGCATTTGGGATAATGCATCCCAAATGCAAAAATAACGGTCGCAAAGGGGCAGATTCTGAGAATCTGCCCGGTTGCGACCGGTTTTTCCTTTGATACATGTGCCTGTTTGTTCCTCTGTGTGCTCCTGGGAATATACATTGTTTCCCAAATATGTGATGCCTTTGTTTACTCGTTTAAGTTCTGTTTAAGTTCCTTAATCACCTCTCCAGTATTACCCTTAACTTTTATTCAAATACTCCCTAATTGAGCTTCTGGTGATCCTCTTGTCATCTGCCTGATGGGATTGTGGTTCCTTGTCTATTTTTCCCCTTACTTTTCTCCCAGATCTTTTGCCCTCTTGGGCCTCCTTGTGGTGGCTTGTCTCTGATGATCGGTTTACATTTCGTTCTACCTTTCATGTTCAGTATTTTGCAAATAATGTTATTTTCTGGTGGTAAGTGTTGCTTGTCTTGAGATGCGTGACTCTGATTCTTCCCTGAGCCATCTGTATTTCCTACAGTGATTCCCTGAGTGATTGTCTTTTTTATGTGGGTAATTTAAGCTGCTGATTGTTGGGTACACTTGCCCATCAGGCATATCTTCCATGCTCATTGCATACTTCCTTTGGTAGTGTTTGTCCTCTCACCGAGGGCACTTGTGGGGACTTCCGTTGCAAAACTGTGGAGGGAAGCTGTCAATTTAGGGCCATATTCCGGTCTGCTCCTTCCAAAGGCTTACTTGATGACTTAGTAGCTGGAGGTCCTTCTTACACAGTTATTCTTAGTCTATGGCCCTGTAGTCCCCATCCCACCTGTTATGCTTCAGTCTCTTCGTTTTGGGGATAATGTATTTCTGGTGCCATTCCTCACTGTCTCTTGCTCTGTTGTGGCAGGTTAAGTTTGGCCTCACTAGGCATGTTCCCCCTGGCTTGTCCTCTCCTTCCGATGGTCCCATCACTCCATGTGTGTGGGGGGGATCAGAAAGATCACCCAGCCCCTGGATCTTTTTTATGCAGAGATAGGTGAGTGAGGGACCGGGTGAGCTTGTTAGTCCCAAATCCCTGCTGTAATAAAGCCCCAATTAGGTGGGTATGTTGCTTCCCGCTTGTTAGGCTTTTTTCTAGAATGGGCCCCCCCAGTCATGTACAATCGGGGCAGGAGTCCCCTTCTTCCCACTTGAATTCATCTGCAATACGGAGAAGATGATGGATTATTTTTCTCTTTGCTTCTTGCAGGAGTGAGATGTTAATTTACTTCCACCTTCTTGCACTGCCCCCTGAGGCCTCCACCCCGAAGCATTTCGGCCTTTGTCCACCCAGCAGGAGAGCACAATGTGTTGTGGGAACCAAGTGCTCACTTTTTCTTTGCCTCGTGTTCTGGCTCCCGGCACCGATGTCCTCCCTTCACAGTCAGCTGGTGCCATATTGTATGCAGCAGGTAGCTCCAGGCTGCCCCCCCCCCCCACCCACCCATGTCAGTCACCCCACTAGCTCATTCTCCCTTGGGATTACCGGGTCAGTTGTTAGGGGAATCTAAGTCACTGTAGTTCAGGTTGGTGCTCCCACTAGGCTCTGGCGAACTGTGATAACCCCATGGCCAGCGCAGAGCTCTGGCCCGGACGTCCACCTCCATCTTAGGCTGCATGAAATTTTACTTTAGTGCTCGGTTTAAAGATATTCTTTCTTTGGGGGTCTGTAGCTACATTGAGATAATTTCAAATTTGACAAAAAAAGTTACTTGGGATATGTACGTGGCTAAATATCTTCTTTTTTTGTTTTCTTTTTGGACACTACAGGTGGAAGTGCAGATAATGTCTTATCTCAAATTGCAGCACAGAGGAGAAAAGCAGCTGGACTATCAGAGCAAAAATCAACCCAGCCGCACAGTCCAACTCATCCTCCTCCTGAGACACAGAGCACTCCAGTGGTTGGCAATGGACACATTGCAAAGGTACTGCGGGCAGTTACAGAACATGTTAAGCACTACAGTAAGCTTATGTACGATTTGTCCTTCAACACCCCTACTTTCAGGTGCATATCATGTTATTTTCTTGGGGCAAGGTGAACAAGCACCTGCTGTATTAGTAGAGGAAAGCCCTTTACCTATGTCCTGCTCACCCCGTTTGTTCATCGCCTTCTCCTTTTGTATTATTTGGCATGTAAAAGTAGACTTGGAGTAGAAAGGATGGCAGATGGGTCATACGAGAGACAATGTCCAAAGGGACTAACAGTAAAGAATAAAGATTCATATGTCTTCAATGTTATTTTGGAGATGGGAGGTATGATAGGCATGTGACAATCAGCTAAAGTGTTCTTCAACATAGCTTGGCCATAGTGAGCATTAGGTCTGGTCCTGTGTGGAATGCACACTGCTGTCGAAAGCATACACCCCAGGAAGCATTGACCACACTACATATGTGTAGTATATATCAATGGAGACAACAAATAATGTTCACTTCTAATGTACCCATGTTGGCATTCCACACATACTGAAGGGATTCTTAACTCTAGTGAACAGACAAATTCTCCACAAGATTCTATTTGATGGATCACCATTCTAGAGAAAGGTTAGAATAGGAGAAGTCCAATGAAAGACATTGTAACTTTATTTTATACACATGCCACTGAACCCAGGACACCCTGCTCATCTAAAAAAGACCCTAAATCATAATAGACTGGTAAACAATCATTGTTGTGAGAAGATACAAAATGAAGCCGGCCTCCCGGTGGGAGTTGTTTCTTTCAGGCTGTAAGGGTCTTTGTCTATCAAAGCTCTGGTGGATTGGAGACGTCCGAGCAGGCTACAGCAAAGTTTTTATTGGTTCATTTAGGAGTCCAGAATGTACAGAAGAGCCCTCCATTCACTCAAATAATTGACAAATTCCTTTGCTTTTGGTGGAGGCAATGATGAGTGTGAGTCCATTACCCCTGATCAAAAAGATCAAAAGACCTTTGTTCTTTCTACAAACTTGAAAAAAATAAACTTGCGCTCCAACATGATGTGGTGCCTGATTAAGTAATAGCACATATAACTATCTGTTTGTTTCTTAGTATCTTGCTTTGAATAAGAGTCCAATAACCGCCAGGATTAGGTATTTTGATATTTCTTTTTTTTGGCTTCAGATGGGCTGGTCTGAACTATAATGTAATCTCAAGATTCAGTGGAAACTTTGAGAAGCCTTCACATTATCAGCTTGAACAAGTACATTGTAAACCAGTATAATTTGCTGCCACCCTGTGGTTAGTCATTAAGGGTGACTTGTTTATGACTGCTCCCATTTTGAACTGGTTTATAGCCTTCTCAGTGGTTGATTCAACTATAATTGCAGAAAGACCAACTCCCCTACTGGCTGCAGCTGCCTGCTTCAGCTCTCACTGTCTTGGTGATGTGCTTGTGGGAATCACCTCAGCCAATACATAACCACCTATTCATGAGTGGCACAGAAAACCATTGTCAAGTGCCAGTTGGATGACATCCTTTCACATGCACACTTCCTGCCACTTCTGCAAATGATGACTGGCTGGAAAGAGGTTTGATATTGCACAACTAAGGCAGACAGCAGCATTGTGTTATTCTTTTTCACTGAATCATTGTAATTTGCACCTTTGACTAAAGTGGATCAAGAAGAAGCTGTTGAAAGCACATTTAAATTCATTGAGTCTAGACAAAAGACAATGTAGCCCATAGTAAGCATTATAAAATGATAATAATCTTTCACTGATGAGCAGGCCTGCCATTAGACACATGACATTTTTTACCGAAAGGGATTCTGATTAGTAATAGTCTGGCTGCTGCTCAAATACTGCCTTATTTTTTACAGCTGCTTGTCACAATTTCCGTAGCATCATCCTGGTGCTTTCTTTTTTGAGCAAATGGTTAAAACGTTTATGCAGGGGAGTTCTTGATATTTCAGTAATCAAACGGGGGAACAGCTGTAGGTATGAGCATGGTAGTCTAGATTGGTGGATGCTTTCTGGTGCAGCCCTCCTGGATCGGCGGCAATGGCTCCTCCCAGATTTTGCTTCACATTGACAGCTGCAGCACCAGTCGTCAGGCTTCAGGGATGCCAGGCTGTAAGTTTGTTTACAAAGTTCACCAGTAGCCACACTATGGATGACTGGAAGATCCTTTCTAACACATATCAGTCCAAACAATCCTCCCGTTTGGCAGTTAAGATCTTTTTGGTGTTCCACACACCACAAACATGGCTGAGCTTCTCCTCTTTGACAGCCTCTCTTCCAGCAAAGCCAGGTACTCTACTTCCCTCACTAACCAGGTAGGCTTTTATGTGCTAGGCAGATCCAAATCTTCTCCAGCAAGTCATGCAGGTGATGTCTACTCAACTCTGGGAAATGGCTATCATGCAGACACAGGCCCTGTTCTCAAAGCAGATCCTCAAGTAGTCTTTGGAGCACTCCCTTCCTTGTTCAAGATCTTGGAACTGGAACAAAGCGAGGTGACTAGGGTCCCACCTTTATACTCATTTTTCAGGCCGGGGATGTTGATCCACTGTCTAAGGTTCTGGAACCAGTCTGGGGTGGTTCCCTTTCGAATGTCATTTTGTGGTTGCACTGCAGACACAGCCTTTGTGTAATGTGACTGCTCTCCCATGCTGGCTTCAAACATAAGTAACCAAAACCTGGACAGAAGGAACTGTGAAGACTCTGCACCTGGTTGTCATTAGTTTGTCTCAAGTAGCAGTCAGGGACAGAAAAAATGGTAGTGCCTGCCCAGAATTAACCCCATATTTATCAACAATAACCCCTCTGTCGTATCATTCCATCAACTGGCAGTGTTCTAGAAAATCTAATGAGCAGTCCTCTACTATCCAGTCTTCCTAGAATTTCTGAGAGTAGCTCTGTCCCCATCCACCCATTTTAATGCCTGTTTTCACCCTTTAGTTTGTGGAATGCAGGCAGTACATTCCCCTGTATGATAGATCTGTATCCTTCATCGATCCTGTGCCATGGTAAACCAAAGACACTCTAAAATGGATCCCACTGGTCCCAGTAAATACACACCCCTTGAACACAAACTCACTGCCATGTATTGCCACACAATCTCAATGTACACACACACTGAATATTAATGCAAGGATGTGGGTCTTATACCCGAGTTACACCAGAAAAAAAAGAAGTGATCAGGAATATTAGTTCACAAAAATCAGTACACTGCCCCCAACACTTCTAATCAGCAACCAGGGATATGGACAGTAGTTCCCTGTCGAAACAAAAGAGTACACAATGTTGTGCCCCTCGCTGCCACAAAACCATTTCTGAAACTGGATTGCATGTATACCAAACACCCAAAAAGTATGGGAGGAATGCTTGCAAATATTCTAGTCAGTTGCAGTCGTTCTGCGAAGCATTCAAATCCATTGTTGTTCGTCCACTGTGGCAGTAGACAGGGGCTACCTTATGCAGATCAGTTCTAAACCTACTCTTCATGGGAATAGTCCATGTGAAACTGCAAGGCGAGTCCCCCACCAATATAAACCACCCACAGCCCCATAACTGTCCCAGCCTTTTATGGCCGCCTCAGTGAGGTATAGCTTGGATGTGGCACAGGGAGCAAACGACACTAGTCAGAGCACATGCAGGCCTAGGCTGAAGCATTCACGCTAGATTGGTGTGTTAGCTGGGCTCATAGAATGGCATAATACCAGTTTCACATGCAATTGTACCACTCAGTGCAGGTATAGATGCCTATATACCGTGGAGGGAACGTTCCTATCCCAACAGATGGGCTACTCTGCTTACAAACCTCTGTGCAGATTTTCAGGATTTAAATATGGGCCTAACGGTGCTGGCTAGGAATCCCTAACTGATGCCTCCAATTAATGTAGCAATCTTTACATTAAATAATTACCTTTAATATTAAGTCTTGAGTTTCATAACGTTTCAGCACTTCTAAAGAAACACTGACTCTCTCCCAAAGTATTGTTAAACTGCAATTCTAGATCAACAGTGCTTTCTCCTGCCTTTCTCTGTAAATGTTTTATTGGAGGCATTAAGTTTCCTGCATAATGTAGATGTTTTAAATTGGTAGCATACACAATTGTTTTGTGTCTCTCACCAACTTCATCACCTGTGGTTTCCCTAACCACAGGAAGGGGATTTTCAAGGTGCCCCTTTCTTATTTAGTGTCCTGTATTATGCATGAGGCTACCCTAGATGCATTTTGTTAGTGTTTTGCATTGGACGCTAGCTCCAGAGCCACTGCACAATTTGGCCAGTTAATCCTGAGAAACATTTTTGGCTGTACCCTCAGGGATTTGCCTGCTGCCTCAATCAGTGTCCTACACTTAATTTCAAATCCTCTCAGAGTTGATAGGAAAGGGGACGAGGACATTGAATTAAGTAAGTACTCCTCACACCATGGTGATATCTGTATTCCTGGTCCATCAACTCCCCTTCTCTTTTTGCGGCCCACCCTCCTTACCATCTCTCTACTCAGCAAGTGCTTTCAGCTTCAACAGAGAATAACAACAGAAGTTGAAAGAGATGAATATGAATGGAGGGATACATTGGAGTCTTAATGCAAGATATACACTTAAGCTTAACGTTGTTTTGCAGAATGGATCTCTTTTAGATTCCCATGCTATGTTTATATCCTGGGATGTATGACGTTACAACGCACACTTTTACAACGCATGCACTTACAACGCATTTTTTACAACGCATAATCCATTACAACGCATGACATTACAACGCATGACACTACAACGCATTTTTAAAAAATACCTTTACAACGCATTGCCATTACAACGCATACTACCTTTACAACGCATACCATTACAACGCATTATATTAAATTACATTTAAGGTAAGTATTAGATAGTATAGGGGTAAAAATTACTATTCTAACTCCAGGGGGTGCAACAGTAGGGTAAGTGTTGGATAGTATAGGGGTAAAAATTACTATTCTAACTCCAGGGGGTGCATCAGTAGGGTAAGTGTTGGATAGTATAGGGGTAAAAATTACTATTCTAACTCCAGGGGGTGCAACAGTAGGGTAAGTGTTGGATAGTGTAGGGGTAAAAATTACTATTCTAACTCCAGGGGGTGCAACAGTAGGGTAAGTGTTGGATAGTATAGGGGTAAAAATTACTATTCTAACTCCAGGGGGTGCATCAGTAGGGTAAGTGTTGGATAGTATAGGGGTAAAAATTACTATTCTAACTCCAGGGGGTGCATCAGTAGGGTAAGTGTTGGATAGTATAGGGGTAAAAATTACTATTCTAACTCCAGGGGGTGCATCAGTAGGGTAAGTGTTGGATAGTATAGGGGTAAAAATTACTATTCTAACTCCAGGGGGTGCATCAGTAGGGTAAGTGTTGGATAGTATAGGGGTAAAAATTACTATTCTAACTCCAGGGGGTGCAACAGTAGGGTAAGTGTTGGATAGTGTAGTGTAATATTATGCGTTGTAATGGTATGCGTTGTAATGGTACTATGCGTTGTAATGGAATGCGTTGTAAAGGTAGTTTTTAAAAATGCGTTGTGTTGGTATGCGTTGTAATGTCATGCGTTGTAATGGATTATGCGTTGTAAAAAATGCGTTGTAAAGGTAGTGCGTTGTAAAAGTTGCGTTGTAAAGGTTGTTCCCCATATCCTGCCATCCAGTGGTTGAAGTCGGAAAGTGCTACTTGTTTTGTATATTTTTTTTTGTTGGGGGGGTTCTCTCTAATGGGTGTGTGTGATGCCAGATCCTTCTGGCTTCAACAACCACCCCCTTTTTAGGTCTTGCTGAGTCAGCGCGCATGTGCTGCTCGGAGAGACTTTAGTAAGGGCTTTAAAAAATGCTACCGCCGAAACACCCGCGCTTTGCTTTTAATGTTAAAAGTAAAGCACTGGTGCCGCGATTAGAAAGAAAACAAGCATTAGCATAGCCAATAGGTCTCGCTAACAGTTGCATAACTAAATACTTATAAGGTCCCAAAAGCGAGACCTATTGGCTATGCCAATGCTTGTTGCATGTGCTAGCTCTCAGATTGTTAGGTCTTGCCTAGGCGGCGCTTGCACTGTCTCTTCGAGACATGCTGTATTCAGGATATGGGCATAAAGTTCCACCCACTTTCTGCCCATCTTTTACATTGGCTCTTGTCCCTGTCCTTTATAAATGATGGCTTTTCATTGGTCAGTAGGCTTTGTAGTCCCTCCTTAGTACCACCTTGTCTTTTCTTGTCACCTCCCATGAGGACACCCCATGTTAAATGTGTTGTTATTCCATTGGTTTTAATTACAGCCTCAAAGCACTATTTCCTTAAATGGCTTCAGGCAGAACACACACTTGGTCCTAAGCTAGGCTGGCTGTAGTTACTTCACTCACTAGAACATCTCACATTTATATGAGACCGTCTATAAATTTCCCTTCATCAGCTCCACAGAGTACAATCTAATCTGAAATTCATGTAATAATAATTTTGTCACATTTCAAAGCTACTAATTGTATATATGGACATATCTATTTGAATGTACGCTTAGTACTGTCTTGCATGCAATGCGTTATGGGTAGGGTAGATTTACCATATCTCCTGCAGGGTGCAGTACCATATGTGACCAAAAGGGGTCCTCTTTTGTCCACAAATGGCACCGCACCCTGCAACATGGCTAGGTAAAAAAAAATTGCCATTTATAATGCCAATAACTCCAACTTTGTAGACATCCAGTGCTGGTGCCTTGCTCACTAGGGACCTCTAGGAGCAGCTTGCGGTACTGCACCAGGACATGCAGGGTTGGTGCTTTGCTCACTAGGGACCTCTAGGAGCCGCTTGCGGTACTGCACCGATGCATACAGTGCTTGTGCCTTGCTCCCTAGGGACCTCTAGGAGCAGCTTGTGGTACTGCACGGAGACATGCAGTGTTGGTGCCTTGCTTACTAGGGACCTCTAGGAGCAGCTATCGGTACTGCACCTGGACATGCAGTGCTGGTGCCTTGCTAACTAGGGACCTCTAGGAGCAGCTATCGGTACTGCACCTAGACATGCAGTGCTGGTGCCTTGCTAACTAGGGACCTCTAGGAGCAGCTATCGGTACTGCACCTAGACATGCAGTGCTGGTGCCTGGCTCACTAGGGATGTCTAGGAGCAGCTTGCTGGCTGTACTGCATGGAGACATACAGTGCTGGTGCCTTGCTCACTAGGGACCTCTAGGAGCAGCTTGCTGTACTGCACCTAGACATGCAGTGCTGGTGCTGTTCTCATTAGGGACCTCTAGGAGCAGCTTGCAGTACTGCACCTAGACATGCAGTGTTGGTGCCTTGCTCACTAGGGACCTCTAGGAGCAGTTTGCAGTACTGCACCTAGACATGCAGTGCTGGTGCCTGGCTCACTAGGGACCTCTAGGAGCAGCTTGATGGTTGTACTGCACCTAGACATGCAGTGCTGGTGCCTTGCTCATGAGGAACCTCTAGGAGCAGCTTGCGGTACTGCGCCGAGACATGCAGTGCTGGTGCCTTGCTCACTATGGACCTCTAGGAGTAGTTTGCGGTACTGCACCGAGACATGCAGTGCTGGTGCCTTGCTCATTAGGGACCTCTAGGAGCAGCTTGCAGTACTGCACCTGGACAAGCAGTGCTGGTGCCTTGCTCACTAGGGACCTCTAGGAGCAGCTTGCGGTACTGCACTGAGACATACAATACTGGTTCCCGTTGCTCACTACGCAAGCATTTGCAATGCACTAGGTCTCACATTACTGAAAGTGTGAGCTATTGGCGATACATTATTATTTGCAATGCCAATATCTCAAACTATCAGTAATGGTAGACCTATTGCATTGCAAATGCTTGTGTTTTTCTGCCATAGAGATCAGAGGTGCCTTGCAGACTACTAAGAAAATACAGCAGAACGAGGATGCAAGAAAGGAAGCCCATCAGAGAGGAGATAGCTGGTATGAAGGAAGGTTGCATTAGGGGGTAATCTCGAGCAAAGCAGCTTGTTTGGTGCTGCTCACATTACTCCTCATGCAACAAGGCAAGAAGTACACGTTCCTGCCTTTTTAAAATAATCTTTCTCGAGGTATTTGAAAAATGTCATGCAGGGAACTCATGCCTCATCCGAAAACCATAAAGGACGAGGGAAGAATTTACTCTTAACTATATTATAGGAGCAGGAACATAGGTGACCTGCTCCATGCATAAGCAAATGTATTTTTAAAATGCATCAACAGTTTATTTAACAAATTATGTAAATATCACAATCTCTAGCATGCTTACGCTTACTGCAGTGTGCTGGTACACACTTCGTATTCTGCTTTATGTTTTGTAGCTGCATTTGAAACACTCTACGGTGTTTCTGGGGGATGACAAACTCTGTAAATATCAACATCTCTAACATGCCTATCAAAGAATTTAGGGATCTCTTTAACAATATTCAGCCCAGTGGGGGTGTTTTTCCCCAGGCATCAAACATGTAGGTATAAGAAACACTCCTCAGTCTCTCTGCAGCACAAGTCTTTTGTTAAACGGCATTAAACATGTTGGCAAAAAGCAAGTTCAACTCTGCCTATATAGTTCACACACAGGGAAGGTTCTGGCAAGGGGCTGCGAAGATGGTAAAACTAACTTTCATGTCAGACAAACATGGGGGCTCCATAACAGGGAAGTTTCCAGCAAGGGATAAAAGACGCCATAAAATGGCTTTCAATTCCAGCACAAATAACTCATAAATCATATGCTTATCGCCAGAAAGTGCCTACCTTAGCTGCCTTCGAACCAAGGACAGGAGGGCAGAATTACAGTTCCAGAAAAGAACAAGCATTTGCAATGCAATAGGTCTCGCGTTCACACGAGTTTGAGCTATTGGCATTGTAAATGACAATGCCTTTTATTTATGTTTTGGGTTTTAAAACCTAAATAAAAGGCATTGTCATTTGCAATACTAATAGCTTAAACTCTCGCAAATGCGAAACCTATTGCATTGCAATAAAGGACCTTCTCGACTGCTTGTTAGATTGTAAACATGAGAGAAAGTGGTATTGGTGGTGGTACTGATGGTGGTATTGATGGTGGTGGTGGTGGTAGTGGCGGTGGTATTGGTGTTGGTGGTATTGGTATCAGTGGTGGTATTGCTGCTGGTGGTATCGGATTGGTGGTGGTGGTATTGATGGTGGTTGTTATATTTTATGTGGTGGTATTGGTGATGGTGGTATTGGTGGTGGTGGTATTGGGGTTGGTTATATTTGTCGTGTTGGTTTTGGCTGTGGTGGTATTGGTGGTATTGGTGGTGGTGGTACTGGTGGTGGTATTGGTGTTGTTGATGGTATTGGTGGTGTTGGTGGTATTGGTTGCGGCGTTAGTGGCGGTATTGGCGGCATTGGTATTGGTGGTGGTGGTATTGGTGGTGTCATTGTTATTGGTATTGGTGGTGTTATTGGATTGGTAGTGGCGGTATTGGTGGTGGTATTGATGGTGTAGTATTGGTGTTGGTGGTATTGGTATTGGCAGTTGTATTGGTATTGGCGGTTGTATTGGTATTGGTGGTGGTATTGGTATTGGCGGTTGTATTGGTATTGTGGTATTGGTGGTGGTGGTATTGGTGGAGGTGGTATTGGTGGTGGTGGTATTCGTGGAGGTGGTGTTGTTGCTAATAAAATAGGCTGAAAACAACCATCATGTGGCTTTAGTGCAGATGACCTGTAACACAGATGTGCTGTTGGCAGCCTCAGCCCATTAGCACACGATTATGTGCGACCTGGAATTCACATTACTTAATTCGCTAATCATTTCCAAATCCATTTTACTTGGGTGTTGATACAGACACAAGAAAGGTTGAAACAGACACAAGATAATTCCAGGTTAAAGTGATTGAAAGGGGGTGCCCGTGTTTTGGGGGCAGCCGTGCTGCTTAAAAAACAGAAGCAGTTTCAGCTGAAGCACCACATGTCCGGCCTGCAGTAAGAGAAACTCAATAAAGTAAATAGTGCTTACAGACTAAATAACAGGTCCTGTGTAACAACCAAAGTAGCCATGGGAGGTTACAAATCAAGACAAAGACGTACTAAGGAGGGATTAACAAGCCTGTTAACGAATCCGAAGGCAGCATTTAACAAAGGCAGTGACACAAGCCAATGAAAAATACGGGCGAGAGTGGGGGCTGCTTCCCTCCCATACTCTACTACAGTAGTCTCACAGACCGAGGAGGGAATGCGCGCTGCCGCTAGGCTTGACCTAAAAAGGGGCTCTTATTTAATCTGTTTAGCTTTGGCTTCTCAAAGGCAAGCTATGGACTAATCCTTTTAAACCGCAGGTATAGTTTACATGTACAAAAGTGTTTTTCTTTTCCATAGCTATACTATATAACATGTAGCACTCAAAGTAAGAGTACATATGTGCCTAGAGAATGCCCTAATTTATTGGCAATTGCAACAGTTATCAGTTACTACAACCACTCAATAAAATAATTTGCTGCATAGTATATAGCGCATGCAATGGGAGAACAAAAGTTTGTAAGGCAAGTACTGATGCACACACATGGGCGGCTCATTCAAGCGAGCCATAGAGACTGTAAACCAGGGGCATTGGTATATTTTCTGTACAGTAACCTACTGTACAATAAGCATTACAAGAAATCACCTAACGACCCGTGTTCACAGGTACAAAGACGGGGGGCTTCTTCGCACCCCCATAAGTACATGGGCCACGAATGTGTGTACACCCACACACATAGCCTTCTACAAATCATAGGTACACCCAGGTAGCATTCTGGGTAATGACTAGAGTGGTTGTTCTGCTCCCAACAGGACAAAATGTCACTATTAAGCTTAACTATAAAAAAGCAACAATAATGCCTACATAAAACTAATGCCATCTTTACCAGTTCCACAGTGCAATATGCCTATTTTCATTGCTGTAGGCAAGCACAATTCCGATTACTTTTTATATGTACACCCAGGGATAAATCTGGGTAAAAACGGGTTGTTGTCTATTCCAACACTGCAAGAGGTCACTATTAAGGTGCATCTATAGGGAAAATTCAGAAACCTTAAATGCGGGTGCCAAAGAAAGCAATAATAATGACTATATAAAGATGGATACATCATTGCTGTAGGCAATCGCAGCTTCCAAGGCTTACATGGATGGGTTTTCATACATGCAGTTACACAGAAGGAGGACATATAATAACTCTCTGCCTCTACACATTCACATGTTCAGCAGTTAAAGGTCATGGGAATAACAACACTTACTACTAACATTGTTCGCAACCTTGTTTGCACCTACTGGGATTTCAACCTTTATTTCGGCGGGATAAAACTTGCACTGAAAAGCCATACACTATCCTAATACATATACTCAGTCAACATCTAGTGAAGGGATGGTTCTCACTCACATAGGAAGACTTACAAACCACTACTAACAGATTAC
Source organism: Triturus cristatus (assembly GCF_964204655.1). NCBI lineage: Eukaryota > Metazoa > Chordata > Amphibia > Caudata > Salamandridae > Triturus > Triturus cristatus. Next base: position 138,653,247 of record NC_140588.1, read on the forward strand.
ACCTACAAGAGCCACACAGCACCTTCCATGGGAGCCTGCCCTCAAACTACAAGTAAGCATGCAAGGGTCTACCTCGCTAATATATCACTAAACAAGGTGTTTATCACTAAAGACAAGAGGTGAGTCAACTTCGGTAAAGTAGACTATTCTCAACCACATGGTTGGGTGTGGCATCCTCAGCCATTATGATCGTTCCCCCAAAAATAAAAGAGTGACAGCTTCAACAGGGAAGACTGATCTCAAACAAAATGGGGTGTGGCTACCCCAAAAAAGGGGCAAGTCCGTGCCTATCAGGGACACTGATCTTGACGCCATAATGGGGCCGGTGTCTCTTCAAAGGGGTTTCACTGTGACCTCCAAATGTGCCACGGGGTCGGCAACTGGGTTTGACCGCGACCTCTAAATACGCCACAAAAATGTGGTCGGATGACACCCCCCACCACATAAAACACATGAACCCACACACACAGTGTACTATCATCACCTGAAATCATCCACATGCACATTACATACCAAATCAAAGCTTACTGGGGCCACACTGTAGGGTCCCTTACAGCATCTGATCCTCGAACCAGGTCCTTCTGCTCAACATTCTCTATTCTTTTTTTAAAACAAATTTTTATTCTCAAGTCGCACATATATTGCGGGGCCCTGTACCCCAGGGGCAACCGCAGAATCATAAGCAATTATCATTGACTTTGACATTTAGCAAAAGAATATAAAAAAGAAATTAAAGGCAATACAAAACAAAATCCAACTCACCCCCCCTCCCAACACTCCCCCCGATCGCACAGCACACTATCTCCAGCCGGAGCTGTTCCAAAGTTAAATCAATACCCACCAGGGTTCCATCGTCCATCTCTCTCTCTGAAACCTCCCCAATGAACCCCACCCTAAATACGCGGGTCCCTCTCGGACGGGACCGGATCCAGGAGCAGTCCCCTATAATCCGCCTACCTTTTCCATATTTTAAAGTGTTTATGGGGACACCCCAACATTCTCTATTCTGGGCAATAAACTGCAAACGCAGTTCTTAACAGGTTGCCTTTTCGTTACAACACAAATACACCAACATAAACTCAAAGTAGAAAGATAACAAAGTGCACCTTTCAAACTGTACTGCAAAATAATAAATGCATACAGAATAAGGACAAAACATACTATTGCAAGTAGTTGGTCCAAAGCCCACGGTGCACAGGAAAATTAAGGGAGATATAACCCAGTTAGCAGGTGTTACTGTTTTCTTAAACAACATTTCACCACACAGAATAAACCGTTTTTCACAATTCACTTATGCCCAGAAACCAGAATAACATATATGCATAGAGTGCAGATTAGTATTTCACAAATACTCATCTCCCGCTATAATCATAACTAGGGATGCATCCCACTGAATTAGGAGCATACATCAACAATCAAAAAACTCAGGAGCCTATGGGGCCACCAGAAGCTGTAAAGCCCATACATTTCCTACAGCTCATGACGATCTTCCAAGCACTGAAGACCTTCCAATCCCACATAACAGGCAGGGCCGTAGTGACCCAAAAATGGGCATGGGGGCCTTTGTTACCAATATATGAACATATTCACAAGAAATATACATATGTGGATACCCATAGATGTACATATAGATATCAGTGGTGTATAAATATGAGGACAGACGGACCTGGGAAGGATGTGTCTGTTTGTATGTACGTACACACAGACTAAGGTTCTCCGATATCAACAACACCAGCTTACTATACAGAGATATTGACCATATAACAAGGTGAAGCAGTTTCTCTTGGGTTTTTACTCATCAACACATGTATAACTAATAACAAATCCATAAACAAAGCATAAGAATACAGATATTAATGTTCTTTTGATTGTGGACCCAAAAATATATATACTACAACATATGTGGAACACACAACAAGCACTACCCTTTTTCTAGGGCAAACAATGACCCTGCACACTCAACACAAATAATAACATACAAATAATATTACACCTATTCAACGAGCATACACAATCACAAGGCGAAAGGAAAAAATTGTCTGAGACCTGGCACACACACAAAGGGGGTGGTAGCCGAAACCTAGAAGGAAGCTATAAAACTATTGTTACATGTAGGTTACTAGTTTCTTTTCTCTGCGGTGGCAGGTGTCTCTGGTCTGTTGCCCTAAATGGAAGATATCCCAGACGTAAGACAAAAGGGAAGCTGGAGGATTAGGTCTACAGAACACAGGTTATTACTGGGAGTAAACTGTACTTTAATTTGACTAACAGCAAATATCATTTTCTTTCTTTTGTAGCAGAAATTGGATGTGAAGAATAGACCACCATCTGGAAACTCATCCAGATCCAAGAGTACATCGCCCACCCTAACACCATCACAGTCTCCTACCTCCAAAGGCCGCCATGCAGATTCCTCGGTTTCCTCCTCTTCTTCTCATAAGCAGTCCAAGAGTAGTGGTGGCTCCAGCAGTGGAACCATTACAGACGAAGGTGTGTTGCATCTGTTTTTTGTTTGTTTTTAATTGTCTTTTTGCCTTTTTTAGAACAGGCAAAAAATAATTAACCTAGCATGCCCATAAGTGACATAATGTAACCGAAAATTAATTTGTGCTACATCATTTCCAAGTGCAAACATCAAAATTAAAAGCTAATGAAGCCACCACCCAGCAGACATCACTCTCTACAACTCCTCCGGGACCTATAGCAGATAAGTAGTGAGGGGGCCCCAAATGCACAGTTTGTATCCCCCTCTCAGACCATAGCTACATAATTTGATAAGTGTATAGTACATTTGGTGTAAACACCTAAAATGTTTGATGTGCAGATTACAGTTAGGTGTAAGCATACTCAGCTGTGTGTGGCAGAAGACCCGGTCTACTGGTTCCAGTGGCATATCAAGCACTGCAATCCAACTCTCCAGTGCCAGATCCAGGGCCACTGGTCTGCCTTCTTGCGCCGCAACATATAATTTACTGATCAAACTCTGTCGCTAGTTAGCAAGGTTTGTAATGCGCAGAGTGCAGCTTTGAGGCGATATTATGTGAATTTCACCAGCAGGGTGGGCTGCTCTGTCTGTGCGATATTGGTTAGAGCTATGAAATTGCTGCCAGGGTAGGCATCACCTAGAGTGTTCAACCCAGCCTGACTAAGCCGTCCCAGCGTTTTACCCTACTGCGTGACCGAAAGGGCGGTATGGAATTTCTGTGGGAGTGTCAGAGCATGTAAAGGTACCTTTCCTGCTTGCGCCCCATGAGGCTGCCAAGCGTGCCTGGTGAAGTGGATCGTGTTAATTTCCGTTCTTGAGATGCCCTCGAGCTTATGCAGCAGTATAGCTTGTAGCAGGATGGAGTATGCATCATCATGTTACTCTGCTAGATATGGCACATAGTCATGAGCGATGTGCCAGTAGTGGGGGAAGTTGACCTGTGGACACAGAGGTTAATTGCAAGTCTGGTGCAGTAAAGCCCCCTTGTGCGTTCAGTAGTTTAAATATCCGTGGTTGTTTCCCGGCCCATGCAAGTGTAATCATGTGCACCCGGAGCGTTTTCAAAAAGTGCTGCAGCAGTACTATAGGAATGTTAATTTTAAAAAATTTGAATTTGGGCAGTACCAACATCTTTATATTGGCTATCCTGTCTGCTAAGGACAGTGGCTGCCTGGAACACATGTGAACCTAATGCTCCAATTGTGAGATGACCCTGCCATAGTTGTAATGTATCACGAGTTCCGCATTGCTATGGATCCGGATTCCCATGTATTCAACTCTGTCCGTACTCCACACCAAGTGAAAGTCAAGTGGGTATTCGCGAGTGGTCGACATTAGAGGGAATATAACAGACATGGGGTGTGTTGCATCTGTACTTAAAGAAAGGTATCAGAAAACAAATCACCCTTCATAAACCTGTACATTTCTTTGCCTGTTGAGCACATTGGGACTTAAGTCCGTCTTTGACTTTCCCAACATATATTTCCCTTTGTGTACTTTTCTGTTCTTACAAAGGTAATGCCCCTGAGCCCTCTTCAAACCGCCTAAATCTACCAAACATTAGGGTGCTCCATGACAGAGAGTTTCCTCAGATCTATGTCTTGTGTCTAACTCTGTTAGTATCCAAACATTTAAAGGCAGCTAGTACCCCCATCTGAAAACATGGCTGACTTAGCTAACCTCTTACAATCATAATGTTACAAAGTCCAAAATAATTATATTTACAGAAAGAAGGTGCTGTTATGTTTTTGAGCAGTAATTCAGATCGTGCATTTATCGTACAAGATGAAGAGAAACTTAAGATTCAAAAAAAGCACTTTTGTTGCCAGATGGAATGACTACTGTATACAAATTGACTGTAATAAAACCTGCTCATTCTGGTGCCACTAATAACGAGATTTTTTTACTGTGATTTAATACACAAAATTGAAAGGATCAGGAAGTCATTTTCTACTCTTAATAACCCTACTACAGATCTGCCTTCTAGTAATTGCCATCTGACGCTTGTTGAGCAACTTAAGCTTTTCAATCACTTATTATTGCAGATGACTCTTCTAGCCTTGTAACCATCAAGTTGGACTAGCCTCTAGAAATATGTCTTCCCAGAGATCCATAAAATGTAGTGCATGTTGTTGCACCCATTTTATGTTATAGTTCGAATTCCTCTCCTAACTCTACATATATTGCATTTCCTTTTAGACAGGCTATTGCCGCAATCCTTTTTAAAAAGCAATGCAAATCTTACTGAAGGAAAAACACTTTAGACAAATTTCTCTCTTTTTCCCCATTTCTGCTAAAAACATTAGCAAATCAGCAGACAATTATAGGAACTTCTAAAATCCTCTATGATAGCTGATCTAGTTTAGTGCCGCTTCAGGCCATCTCAGGCAGTCAAAGTCAACCCTTTCTGCACCAGTAGATGACATTCCATTGATTCTGGATGACCACATTGTCACAGCCACAATCCTAAATCTATTGTCTGCTGCTTTTGACTTTGTTGAACATACAGTGTAGTAGATCAATCAAGGTAAGTATAATCTCTATGGGCTCAGATTGGTTTTTGTTTATTACAGAACACTGAGGTAGTTTTCTATACTCCCTTTAGATCTTATTTTAAAGTCTTACTGTACTGTATGCCCCAGAGATCTTCCCTCAGTCCCACCCTTTTTTACATATGCAGCACCACTTGTCACGTTCATGGAGTTTTTGGAAGGTGCATAGGGTAATGACACCAATCTCTTGGATATATTTGATGGGTCCTAATGATATCAACAGCAGCACCTTTAATGCCTGTCTGCTGGTAATCTGTGGGTGATTGGCCACTAACACACTGAACCTAAGCTGTGACAAACAAGACGTTTTAGTGTTTGGTAGTCTTCCTTCCTTGTGGACCATGGCTTAGTGACCTGAACAACCAAGCTCTCCTCCTATCCCTGTAAGCACTGCCTAAAATCTAGGCTATTTGACTCTGTTCTTCTGATGAACAAAAGAAAGATCAAAGTGACATCTGTTTTACTACTTCCCCCCCCCCCCTTTTTTTAATGTACTGGTAAAGGACAAGTCATTCAAGCAGTTGTTTCTTTGAGGCTAGAGTTTGGAAACCCTTATCTAGGTCTTCCTCTTTATTTGTCAAACTATCTCCAGGTCATCCAAAAGACTGTTGCTCTAGCCTGTCCTTTACTTTTGCGTATGCAAAGCTGATATCACATCTCTGAGGGACATGTTAAATCACACTAGCTGCAATAGGAACAAGCATTTCCATAGCCAATAGGTCTCACCTTTGGGACCTTATAAGTGTTTAGCCATGCAACAGTTGCATAACTAAATACTTATAAGGTCCCAAAAGCGAGACCTATTGGCTATGCAAAGCAGCCGTGGGGCCGCGAAAGTGAAAGTGATCGCGATCGTGATCACAATCAAACATCAAAGCGGCCGCGAAAGTGAAAGTAATCGCGGTAAAGCGCGGCGCGCGCATGCACTGTAGCTCTAGGCTGGCCTTGTAGCACTTTTTGGAGCCCTCTCAATAAGTCTCGCCAGACCAGCGCATGCGCTGGGTCAGGCGAGACCTAACAAGGGTTTTTGAGTCACTGCTTAATTCCTCATGCCATCTTCAAGACTAGTCAGCTTTACCTTCAAAAGAAATTTACCAGCTGTTGTCCCCCTCGTATTCTCCTATATTTTCCCAAACCATTCTCGTTGCTCCTCAGATGAGGTAAACACACATTGTACGGCATTCCTTTTCCCATCTTACTGCCCTTAAATGCAAGAAAGTTTTAATTCTTTCTTTAACTGAGAATTTTTGGAGTGTTCAGAAAAAAGCTAAAAATGTGTCCTTTCTTTTTTATAACCATTTCAATGTGATAAAGCTAGTACATACTTTAAAGGCTTTGATTGAGGTGGCAGTCATAGGAAACAAAATAGGCCTGTAGCGTGTGTTGCTGTAGATACACATGTTCTGCATACGTCTGACATCTAGTGTTGGACTCAGGCATTTGCAAGTTCTTCCAAGAAGCTTTTCGAGTCATTAGTGCAGTGTGACTCCAGCCTTAGTGGGCAATGCACATGGGCACCAACTCCATGTAAGATTGTGTTTTTCCTGCCATCGAGTTCGGGCCTGCACCGACAGGGCTCCAAGACTCATCATGTTCTTCCCGTTTGATTGGGCCAGCATGGTCAATCTTTAATACCCAGAGTCAGAAGAGCTTTATTTGTCTGTTTTTTCCTTCATCAACACCCTACAGAGACTGGTGTCCACCAATCGAATCTCTTGATTCTCCCTTATCTTCCTTGCCTCCTGACCTACCTGGTGCATCCTTGTCTGCTCCTTTAGACTTGGGTCACAGGCCTACTATAACCTCACCTTTGTTGGTTAGAGGCTGGGCTGATCATATACCAGTACCTCCTGTTTTTGGATGCTTCCTCGTCTTCAAGGCCCTGTGACCCTTTCAACCCTATGGAGTCCGCTGCCCTGGAAGGACTGGAAAACAGCTCTGGAGCGTTAGAAAGAGGAAGAGATTGAAGGTCGGTGGTAAATTCAAGTGCCCAAGGATCAATATTGATCAGTTATCCAGGAATATCTACCCCATTTCTATATGTCAGTGCCTAGCAGAACTTTCCAACTGAAATCAGTTGACACAACCCGCGGGAGTTCCTACTTCAATCCCTGTCTCTACCCGTCCGACCACTGTCGCTGCTTTGCTGCTTCCGCAGAATGTGATAGTGGTAAAGGATTTTGAGCCGATGAGGGTTTAGGGTATTGATGTCCCTACCAGGTTGTGTAGTCATCAGCTTGGGGATAAGCCAACTCACCTGATAACAACTGGGGTAGGAGCACATGGTGGGGTCTGTGCTTGGAATCAAGTCATAATGCATGTTGGCATGTCTAGGGGCTGTGATGAACTGTCCAGTAACTTGCGATTTCCCCTGCCCAAACCTGTTATTCTTAACTTACTCCCTGAAGCTATGCCCTATGTTGTAGTATTGGGTAACGTGTCCCCACTTCCAGCGAATACCTCGGAAAGGTTCTATCAATTGAAGAACAAAGTAATTTATGTGCGAGGCATATGAGCTGCAGATCACACACTAGCATAGTAGATCGCCATCTGGTGTTGGGCTCGGATGCTTGCATGTTGTTGTTGTTTTGGAAGAAGTCTTTGTGGTCACGAGATAGGTGACTCCTCCCTTGAACGATAGTGCGCATGGGCATCAACTCCATCGTTAGATTGTTTTTTTCCGCCATTGGGTTTGGATGCAACTTTTCCGCTCCGGTTGGAAATCTCAATTCCAAGCTTCTCGAACCACAAAATTACAAAAAAAACATCGAATCACCTTCATCTTCGACATTGATTTCATCGGCTCGATTCCGGACGTCGACGCGGGCCTATCCACGCCGTAAGGCCTACGGCTCATGGAAAGGACGCCTTTCAAAACATTTCCCCAGTGAGGAGCAAAATTTTCACACAGTGACCATCACAAGGTCTGCAACCTGTGCCTATCACCTGAACATGACGAGTCCAGCTGTCCAGCCTGTGCATCCTTTCGATCCAAAAAGACCATTCCAGATCGAAGGGCTAGAAGACGCATCATAGCACAGAGACCAGCTCCGGAACCAGAGGACATCTTTGATGAAGGCCCCGATGTCCCAGAAGAAAATTCCGAGGACCTCGAAATCATCTCCGAGGCAGAGGACTCAGACGACCTCATCACTCCTGGGCAACGTGTGAGTACTAATGCCCCTGCCCCAACCCCTCCAAAACCAAAGGCAGTGGTCAAGACTTCGCCTGTTGGCCCCAGTCGAGACCGAAAACATCCTTCAGAAGCCCCGCCTCCGGGCTCGGCTCCGAAGAAACAACACAAGCCTTCCGGTAGCTCGGGACCAAGCAAACCGCATGTCATTGTCCCACCGGCAGCTTCGGCACCGAAGCTAAGAAGCCAAAAGAACACTCGGCGCCGAAATCGGCTCCGACGCCTTCCACCGCCAAATCGGGCCCGAAAATGCCAAGGCCCATCGATAAGCCAGCGTCGAAGGTTCCCAAGCCTAAAGATCCAGCTTTGGCTCCGAAACTAACATAGTCGGCACCGAAACAAACGGCTAAGGACTCTGATACACCTCCTAAGGCCAAAACCTTTACGGATCAACCACCACATCGCTCGGAACCGAAAAATCAGCACCGAGGCCTGTGACCGAGGAACAAGAACTTTTTCACCCAGATCCCATCGATCCAAGGCAGAAAAAGATTTATATCAACCCAAAAACTGGACATGTCACGGCTGTGCCATGTAAGAAACGAAAACTGGACACACCATCTGCTCCAGTTCCTGTACACAAGAGGGACTCTGCAACATCGCCTATGCCCCCTTCTTCTCCTATACTGCCTGCTAACCCACATCCTCTGCCTACACCACCCTTACCTGTAACTTCTCCACCACATACACCACCTCCTGATGATGATGATAATGACCTAGGGGGTGGGGGTGATCCTAATGACCCATTCACGGATACAGATATCTCACCACTTTATGATTGGGCATTCCCTATCCCAACAGACCTACCAGACCCACAGCCATATCCCTCAAAACCATCTCCCCCAGATGATCACTTGGGGTTTGGCCAATTATTAAACAGAGCAGCACTTTATCATGGCGTTACAATGCACTACGATGCACCAGAGGAAGATTTCCTCTTAGATACTTTTGAACAATCTCAAAAGTCAGTGCAAATACTACCTATGATCAAAGGGGTCTTTAAGCATGCCCCCAGAAAACCCCATCCGTGCCAGGGTTCTTAACCCTAGGATAGAAAAGAAATATAGGCCTGCCCCTGAAGATCCTACTTATATCAAAGGACAGTTGCCTTTGGATTCTCTGGTCGTTTCCAACGCTAGGAAACGCGCCAACTCCCAGACCTCCGGAGATGCACCACCCCCGGACAAAGAATCCAAACTGCTAGAAGCTTCTGGCAAAAGAGTAGCAGCACAAGCCGCTAATCACTGGCGTATTGCCAACACCCAAGCACTACTGGCACGATTCGACAGGGCACACTACGACCAGTTAGAAAATCTCCTACAACATCTGCCTGACCAGTATAAAACACAGGCAGATGACCTTATCCAAGAGGGCAAGTTTATTTCAAATGCGTCAATTAAACGTGCACTTGATGCAGCAGACACTGCCTCTAGATCAATTAACACCAGTGTGCTCCTTAGACGACATGCCTGGCTACGCATCTCAGGCTTTAAGCCAGAGGTACAAACTACCATACTCAGTCAGCCATTCCACTCCAGTCGGGGGCAGACTAACACAGTTCCTACCTGTCTGGAACTCCATCACAACAGACAAGTGGGTAAGACAAATTATCCAATATGGTTACTGCCTGGAACTTACAGCTACCCCTCCAAACAGCGTCCAATGTCCACAGACCATCTTGCGCTCCTCAAACAAGAGGTTCTCTCACTGCTTCAAAAGCACGCAATAGAGCCAGTTCCCTTAGAGCATCAAGGAACAAGGGTATACTCACTCTACTTCCTAATCCCCAAAAAGGACGGGACTCTGAGACCAATACTCGACCTCAGACCCCTAAATCTGTATATACACTCAGATCATTTCCATATGATCACTCTTCAACAAGTGCTCCCACTGCTGCAACAAGGCGATTTCCTTGCCACACTAGTTCTCAAGGACGCCTATTTCCATATTCCCATACATCCTGCTCACAGGAAGTACCTAAGGTTTGTAGTGGACAGATAACACTACCAGTTCACAGTCCTTCCATTCCGGGTAACAACCGCGCCCAGAGTATTCACAAAATGTCTTGCAGTAGTAGCAGCACATCTCAGAAGACAACAAATTCATGTCTTCCAGTATCTAGACGACTGGCTAATAAAAGGCAATTCATTATACCAATGTGTTCTACATACTCACCAAACCATCCAACTATTACACAACTTGGGGTTCACCATCAACTATCCCAAGTCTCATCTCCAACCCTCTCATATACACCAATATCTAGGAGCTACCATAAACACCTCCACAGCCCTAGCATATCCCAATCCAGCCAGGATAGCCAGTATACAAGCTGTTATCACAAAATTTCAAAGCCAACACTCTCTTCCAGCCAGAGTGTTCATGCAGCTCATAGGCATGATGGCATCTTGCATCTTCATTGTGCCTTATCCAAGACTTCAAATGCGTCCCTTACAGGAATGTCTAGCACGTCAGTAGAACCAGGCTCACGGACAACTCACAGATCTGGTGTTGGTGGATAGCCGCACACATCGCTCTCTACAGTGGTGGAACATAACAAACTTGTCCAAAGGGCGGCCATTCCTAGAACCTCTTCCACAGATAGTGCTGACAACAGACATCACTCACAGGATGGGGAGCCCACCTCCTCGGACACACCACACAGGGCAAATGGACCACTCAACAGAAAGTGCTCCATATCAATTACCTAGAACTCCTAGCAGTATTCCTAGCACTAAAATCCTTCCAACTACATGTACAGAACAAGGCTGTCCTCATCCGGACGGACAACATGACAGCCATGTATTACATACAAAAACAAGGAGGCACACATTCTCTGCAGCTAGCCCAGCTCGCACAGAACATTTGGAGATGGGCCATTCCTCAGAACATATACCTACTTGCAGAACACCTTCCAGGAGTTCACAATCAGATTGCTGATCTGTTAAGTTGACAGACACAACAGATCCACGAATGGGAACTACATCCCCAAGTTCTACTGCCCTTTTTTCAAAAATGGGGCAAACCAAACATAGATCTGTTCGCCACACACGAAAACGCAAAATGCCCAACCTTCGCTGCCAGGTTTCCCCACCCGGAGTCACAGGGCAATGCAATATGGATGAACTGGTCAGGCAGATTTGCGTACGCTTTTCCGCCTCTCCCACTCATTCCACTAGTAGTACGCAAGCTCAGGCAGAAGTTTCTCAAACTGATCCTAGTAGCTCCCACATGGGCACGCCAGCCATGGTTCACAACACTACTGGAACTCACTCTAGTTCCGCACCAAAAACTGCATCTCTCCCCGTCCTTAAAAACCCAGAACCATGGAGAGATCAGACATCCAGATCCAGGTCAACTGAATCTGGCAATCTGGCTCCCGAAGTCCTAGAGTTCGGTTACCTTACGTAATCAAAGAACGAACCTGACAGTGGAACCCTCTATTTGACAGCACCTGAGCTACTATCCCTCTACTATTTTAACCCCTCTGTGCTCGCAGGGGTTAGTGTGCACACTGGTTCGCACCCACTGTCACAATGCAAGTCCTAATGAAGACCTTACAATTTAAACAAAAGCACAGGTGCACCACACAATGATATCACTGAAGAACAGGCTGTGTCGTTGTGAACAGTGATGCTCATGACTTTGTTTTAAAAAGCCAATGATTTTGGAATAAAAAGAAAATTTGGAAGAATAGTTATGCTGGAAATGGACTTTATAATTGTTCTTCAGTTATATCATTGTGTGGTGCACCTGTGCTTTTGTTTAAATAGTTTGGTTACCTTAACCTGCCACCAGACTGCATGAACATTATAAAAGAAGCCAGATGACCTACTACTAGAGCTTGCTACGCTGCAAAATGGAAAAGATTTGCCACTTACTGCACTAACAATAATATACACCCACTGGATGCATCCATCCAAAACATCATTTGCTACTTACTACACTTGCAAAGATGTAATTTAGCATACTCATCCATACGTCTTCACCTAGCAGCATTAGCAGCTTACTTACAAAACCGACAGCACTTGTCACTCTTTAGAGTCCCTGCAATCAAAGCCTTCATGGAAGGACTTAAAATAATTATTCCTCCCAGATTACCACCCTCTCCAGTGTGAAATCTAAACATTGTTCTTACTAGGCTCATGGGCCCCCCATTTGAACCTCTGCATAAATGCGAACTACAATTCCTCACATGGAAAGTAGCTTTCCTTATCGCAATCACATCCCTCAGAAGGGTAAGTGAAACCAGGCTTTAACCATACAAGAACCATTCTTACAATTACACCGTAACAAAGTGGTTCTTAAAACAAATCCAAAATTCCTTCCAAAGGTCATATCTCCTTTTCATCTTAACCAATCAATAGAGTTACCAGTGTTCTTTCCAAACCCAGACTCTGTAGCGGAAAGAGCTCTTCATACCTTAGATGTTAAAAGAGCCCTCCTTTACTACATTGACAGAACCAAATCATTCCGCAAAACAAATCAATTGTTTGTAGCTTTCTCTCCACCACATAAGGGCAAACCCATCTCCAAATCTGGGATTGCTAGGTGGATAGTTAAATGTATCCAAATATGCTACCAGAAAGCTAAACGCACACTAACAGTTCCCCCTAGAGCGCATTCCACACGCAAAATAGGGGCTTCCATGGCATTCTTAGGGAACATTCCCTTAGAAGACATTTGTAAGGCAGCCACATGGTCTACAACACACACCTTCACTAAACACTATTATGTTGACGTGCAAGCAAAGGAGCAAGCTTCTGCGGGCCAAGCTGTCCTTAAAAATTTATTTCAAACTGCTGCAACCGATACAGGTGACCACCGCTAGGGGAGATACTGCTATATAGTCTATGCTAGTGTGTGATCTGCAGCTCATATGCCTCGAACGGAATATGCTACTTACCAGTATGCATCTGTTCTTGGCATGTAGAGCTGCAGATCCACACACGCCCACCCACCTCCCCGGGACCTGTATCTGTTCCAGCATTATCTTACTTAGATATCACACATGGACATCTCTTTCTCTCTCTTCTACTAACTCCATCATTTCCCATCCTGGCAAAAAACAATCGAACGATGGAGTTGATGCCCATGCGCACTATCGTCCAAGGGAGGAGTCGCCTATCTCGTGACCACAAAGACTTCTTCCAAGACAACAACAACGTGCAAGCATCCGAGCCCAACACCAGATGGCGATCTACTATGCTAGTGTGTGGATCTGCAGCTCTACATGCCAAGAACAGATGCATACTGGTAAGTAGCATATTCCTTGTTAGGCTCGAATACAACTTTGGGGAACCATGTTAGAGGTTACGCCAATATGGTACGTCTGGGAAACTGGCTAGGTAAAGCTGAGAAAACCCTTGTAGGGGATTGTATAATTATAAACTTTAATAGGCCACATGTGGCGTGGAGGATTCTAGCATCTCTCAGGTTCCCCCTTCCAGTGGCCCCTCAATTTCCATCTTAGCCCTCCCCTTGAGTTTCCTTTATAGATCACAGGACTGTGCCTTTACAGCTCGACCATTGGCAAGGGTTGAGACATCAAGTCTCGACTCAGGCTGGCCAGTATACAACTTTCCCCAAGATGATCTCTCAAACAGATTTGCACCCCTGTCCTCTTTGGACAGCCATGATTGACTGGCCGGGGACGTTCAATCGGTGTGGGCTGTGATGGGTGCATTGATGCCCCATCGGAATTTAACAACAAGGAGTGCAGATTTATGAGCTTGAACATTGCTGGTCTCACGGGCAAGTTTAATGATCCAGAGTGGCTGGCCTTCATTAGAGAGTTTGCAGTGATCTGTCTTCAGGAGACTTGGGCAATTGCAAATTGTTATTTTCTAGAGGGCTAAAAGACCTTATTACTTCCTGTGACCTAATCACGGGCTGGCAGACAGAAGGGGGGTTGATTATCTTTGTTTCTCTGGCAAATAAAGGGAGTATTGATGTGTTATCTGCAGGAGCTTCCACCTTGCAGGCTTTATCTGAAAGAGACTATTAGTTATAGATTATTTACCTTAGAATTACCATCAGGCGTCAGACTGGATCCAGAGAATTTTTTCTCAACATTACCCCTGCGCATTGGTAAGTGGCGTTGGTCAACTCAGTCTCCGTCGTTGGCGTTGTGGTCGCCAGGATGACATGGCAGTGCCTACTTAGACGCCGCTCCTGTGCGCTGATGTCAGTTCTTTTTCCATGCCAGACTAGCGCAGATCCGTTTGGAGCTTGCCCCTTAGTTACTTTCTGACTAACCCTTTTTTGACTTTTGTCAATGTCTTTTTTCGAGTCTTCGACTCATGGTGCGTGAGGGATGGCCCATCGTCGGACCGGCTTCAAGCCTTGCGACTCCTGTCACAAGCTGATGTCCGTGACGGATCCACACCTCATGTGCCTCTGGTGCCTGGAGTGCGACCATAACCCAAAGTCGTGCTCCGACTGTCGTGCCATGAATCGGAAGTCTTTGCGGAAGTGGTTTCGAAAGCTTTTGTAAGCTGGGCAGTCATCTCGCCGTCGCTCCCGGTGTCGCTCGGGGGGAAGGTCTCGAGACCGGTCGCTGAGCCACCACACCTCATCTAAGTCTTTTCACTCCTCGGGTAAGTCGAAGCACAAGAAGAAGGCGAAGAAGCACCGTTGCTCTTCTCCTTCTCCCCGTCAGTTGGCTGATGCGATGCGGAATCCGGAGCGTCGCCGCTCTAAGGCTCCACCTCTGGCGCTTGACTCAGGGATGCATCCGCGCCTCCCCCCGTTTCCACGAGCTGGAGCGTCCTCTGCCCAGCTTCGTATGTTCTACCAAGCCCTCCACCATGTGTTTGGGCAGCCCGACTCCGCTGGTGCACCTTTGGGCCCCACAGAGCCAGTTGGGGGCCCTCGGCCTTTGAAGCCGGCGTCCACGACACCGGAGGGGCCCCGTGGAACCAGGCCTGGTTCCAGATTGATGCCGGTCGACCTTACTGGTCTTTCCCCGGCGCCGATCCCGGCATCGGCCGTGCCCCTGGCCGGTGACGCCCCATCCTCATCCCCGAGATGTTCCTTTGCTGGAGGATACTTTTGTTCCCTTTTTCATCCAGGTGTTCCCTATCACCCTGAGGATGGTGAAGAGGACTGGGAGGGGTCGCTGGACCATTTGACAGACCAACTGGAAGAACCGGACTGGAGAGAGGAATTGGGTGACGCCAGTGGTCTGGACACCTCCCCAGACCATTGCATGCTTTCTTCCCCTACCATGGCTACGGAGGAGTGAGTGTCCTATGCAGTGGTGGTGCATAGAGCAGCTGAGGGCTTGGACCTGTAGCTCCCTACAATGGCTGTCCGGACTAACCTCCTGACAGAAGTACTTCAACCAGCGGCAACTTCCTCTGAACCCCTCCTGCCCTTCAATGAAGCCCTTACGGACATCCTTCTGGGCACTTGGTCCAAGCCCAGCACAGAGGCTACTGTGGAAGGACGATTGCCCGCTGCCACCGCCTGGCTCCGGGTGATCCCATTTTCCTCACCCAACATCCTTCCCCCGAGAGCTTGGTGGTCCAAGTATCTTCTTCCATGGGCGCATTCCCTTCCGCACCCACGCACAGGGAATGCAAGAAGCTGAATCATCTTGAGAAACGCATGTTCTCTTCCCCCAGCTTGGCACTGTGGTCTGTGAATACCGCCTGCCTCTTGGGCCAATACTCCCATACCATCTGGTATACAGTTGCGCAATTGCTGCCTCAATGCCCAGAGGAGGCCCAGATTGTCCTCTCCCAAACCGTGGCAGATGGGAGAGATGCAGCAAAATTCACAATTCGCTGTGGATTGAATATTGCCGACTCTCTGGGCAGAACGATTGCCACGTCAGTAGCCCTTCGGCGCTGCACCTGGTTTAGGACGTCTAGTTTTTCGGGGAATGTTCAGTCAGTCTGCTGGTCATGCCCTTCGATGGCCGTCACCTTTTTGGTGACAAGGCAGATAAGGATTCTCGGGCTATGGCTAGATCCTTAGGCCTCGCTGCGTCCTCCCATCCACCACAGTCTGCTTTTTGCCCCTTTCGTAGCTACTGAAGGGGCACCCCACCAAATCCGACCCAGTCCAGCTACCGGTCCACCAAGCCGCCCAGCCTCTGCATGGCCACGGACGTGGGACCCAGCGACGCAGGTCTGGGAACCAGAGGGCGGGCCAGTCCACCCTCCCACCCCCCCCACCGCCCCCCCCCCCCTGCATCAGCCTCCAAACCCTCCTAGTCTGACCCTTCAGGCCCATCAGCAGCCAGTGGGTGGCGGGATTTGCCATCACCTCCCCCACTGGCAATCCATCACATCAGACAGTTGCAGCTAGTCCAAAGGGGCTACTCCCTCCCCTTCGACGATACCCCTCCCTCCATGCCACCGTCTTTCGATTGCATGTTAGAGGATCATTTGGCACTTCTCTCCCAGAAAGTCTCAGCTCTCTTGGCCAAGTGAGCAATTGAGAGGGTTCCTACGCCAGAAGTAGGTCATGGTTGCTATTCTCGCTACTTTCTGGTGCCCAAGAAAGACGAAGGCCTTTGTCCTATCTTAGACCTCAGGGCCCTCCACCGCTTCCTCCGGAACCATGCTCAGGTCCTATCTGCCCTCGACCCTGGAGACTGGATGGTGGCGTTGGACTTGCAGGACGCCTACTTTCACATCCCCGTCCTGCCAGCCCACAGACGTTACTTACGGTTCACAGTAGGCCACGAGCATTTTCAGTTCACCGTGCTCTCCTTCGCCCTTACCAGTGCCCATCAGGTGTTCACGAAAGTGATGGCTGTGGTCGCAGCTCATCTGCGTAGATCAGGGGTTCCGGCCTTCCCCTATCTCGATGACTGGCTGTTGAAAGCGGGCTCGCCCAGGCTGTCGTCTCCCACCTCCAGACTACGACAGACCTCCTGCATTCGCTGGGGTTAACTATCAACATGCCAAAGTCACACCTGACTCCCTCTCAGTCACTCGTTTTCATCTGAGCTGTTCTGGACTCAGTGCCGTTTCGGGCCTATTCTCCCGGGCAGCGAGTCTGGGATATTCAGGCTATGAAAGCAGTGTTTCAGTCTCTAGCCCGGATTTTGGTGAGAATGACCCTGAGGCTGCTAGGCCTCATGGCCTCCTGCATCTTGCTGGTAGATCATGCCAGATGGCATATGAGGGCTCTGCAGTGGGACCTGAAGTTCCAGTGGGCACAGCATCAGGGGGATTTCTGCGACTACGTCTAGATCTCGGAGGAAACTGTGCATCAACTGCAGTGGTGGTTAAAGAGCCAGGATTTGGTCAGAGGCAGATCTCTCTCCCTACCCCAACCAGACCTCACAGTGTGACCGATGCATCACTCCTGGGAGTAGCAGAGATCAGAGGAGTCTGGTCTCCGGCTGAATCTGGGCTCCATATCAACCTGTTGGAGCTTTGGGCGATTCGCTTGGCACCGAAGGCATTCCTTCCCTCCCTCAAGGGGAAGATAGTGCAGGTGTTCATAGACAACACCACCGCCATGTGGTACTGCAATACCAGGGCGTGGTGGGGTCGTGGACCGTCTGTCAAGATGCTTGTCGCCTTTGGACATGGCTGGAACATCAGGGCATGACCCTGGTGGTTCAACACCTGGCAGGTTCTCTGAAAGCCAGGGCGGACATACTCAGCTGTCTGTGCCTCGTGGATTAAAATTGGCGTCTTCACTCAGAGGTGGTGCAAGGTCTCTTTCAGCAGTGGGGAGATCTGTTCACCACCGAAGAGAACGTGGAATGTCCACAGTTCTGCGCGTTAGAGTTTCCTAGGCTGCACTCGCTCGGCGGCCTCCTGTACGCCTTTCCTCCTGTACCACTTCTTCCCCGAGTGCTGAAGAAGATCAAGCGCGACCCGGCCCAAGTCATTCTTGTGGCACCGGACTGGGCACGAAGAGTATGGTACCCCCCGAGCTCCTGAGCATGGCTATCGATCCTCCGATCAGACTGCCCCTTTAGGAGGATCTTCTGTCACAGCAGCAGGGGACGGTCCTCCACCCGAACCTGTCCAGCCTCCACCTCCTTGCGTGGAGATTGAGCAGCGACAGTTGACCGCTTTTGGCCTCCCTCCCGAAGTCTGTAATGTCATCTTGACAGCCAAGCGTCCCTCCACTAAAACAATATATGCCTGTTGATGCAATAAGTTTGTGGTATGGTGCACAGTAAAGGCTGTGGATCCCCTCACTGCCCCTCCTTCTGAGGTTCTTTTGTTCCTTCTTTCTTTGGCCCAGCAGGGCTCTGCCCTGGCCACTCTTAAAGGCTATCTGGCAACAATTGTTGCTTTTCTTCGGCTACCAGAAGTAGATTCTTCAGAGGCATTATTCATCTTTTTCCTCCATCTCCTTTCATAATACCTCAGTGGGATTTTCTTGTTGCCATCACCTCTGCTCGCAGAGTGAGTGAGCTTCATGCTCTTTCCTCTAAGCTCCCTTTCTTCTCGGTACATCCAGACAAAATGGTGCTGTAGACGAGGCCCTCGTTCCTGCCTAAAATTGTCACTCCCTTTCACATCGGACAGACTATCCCTCTGCCCACCTTTTTCCTCTCCCCGCACCCTTCCAAGGAGGAGGAGAGACTCCACCGCCTGGACCCGAAACGTACGCTGTCCTTCTACCTTGACTGCACGAAGGATTCCCGGGTGGACGATCAACTCTTTGTTGGCTATGTGGGTGTTAAGAAAAGTCGGGCTGTGCAAAAGTGTACCTTCTCTCGATTGGTCATCCTTTGTATTAAGATTTGTGACGCTTTGGCTAAAACTACTGCTTTGTCGCATGGAGTCCCACTCATTGACATCTGCCAGGTGGCCACGTGGGCTTCTGTGCACACGTTCACCAGACATTAATGCCTGGACAGCCAAGTCCGGAGGGACGTCTACTTTGCTCGTTCTGTCCTCCAGGACTTTCTGGTGTGAAATTAGTTCGAAGTCCCTCCTCCGGGGTTGGTATTCCTGGGATATCTATTCTAAGGTAAGGAATCTATAACTAATAGTCTCTTTCAGATGAACAAGGTACTTACCTAAGGTAACGATGTATCTGTAAGAGACATATATTAATTATAGATTCCTTACTGCCCCACCCAGCCTCCCCACTATGCAAACTGACTTCTAGGGATAGGGACTCCCTTGCAGGGCCCTAGTGTGGTGCACTAGTGGTCAGAGTCTTATATGGCTCTGCGCTTCTGGCGTGAAAAGTCGTGTCAGAACTGATGTCAGCTCTCAGGGACAGCGTCTAAGTGGGCACTGGGACATCATCACGGCGACCACGATCGACGGATGCGGAGTCGACTAACGCCACCTACCAGCATGCAGGGGTACTGCTGAGAAAAAATTCCATTCTAACCCTGGGGGTAATTCTAAGGTAAGGAATCTATAACTAATATGTCTCTTACAGATACATTGTTACTGAAGGTAAGTAATTGGTTCATTATTTTCTACTGTTGGCCCAAGCAAGTTGTTATTGATGAACTTTTATAATGCTCATTCTTCCTCTCAAGAGGTTTGTAACATTCACATTTTGGGTTCATTCTTAAGAAACTCTTAAGACCCTAAAACGTCTATGACGAATATTATGGTTGCAGGTGATTTTAATGTTCATTTGTGTGGTGATCCAACTGCATACGAGGATCACTCCTCCGGTTGTTTGCTTATGCCTGGTATGTATTTGGAACATTGTCAACAGGGTACAAGCTTAATTGCCTTGTTAAATGAGTTTAACTTACTTTTCTCATTGGTTAAGATGGCCCGCTCCCAAGAGATATCAACCCTACATTTACAGGAGAGGGTGCGAGTCTTTAATAGACTTTTTTATTTCTGCACCTTTTTCCTTATATCTCGGACTTTGGATACCGATGAGCCCTTTCAGTGATCACAACTCGGTGTGTGTCTCAATCTATTGGTCTCTACTGGTTTAAGATCAAAGGGTAGGTTTTAAAGGAGTTACCAAGGCTATAAACAAGGGTGTAGGAGGCTCAAGTCGTCCCTGGTAATTCCTGAGAATTTTTATAAGTCTTTGTATTCCGGCAGTGACAAGGAGTTTGTTACTTGCACGTCTAATAGGAGTATCCCTTGTGGTATTCTGGGGGCCTCTTCAGATGTGGTGGTAAACGACATGGTGGTGGATGTGGTGGTGGTGGTGGACGTGGTGGTGGTGGATGTGGTGGTGGTGGTGGTGGACGTGGTGGTGGTGGTGGTGGACATAGTGGTGGTGGTGGACGTGATGGTGGAGGTGGTGGACATGGTGGTGGTGGTGGTGGACGTGGGGGTGGTAGTGGATGTGGTGGTGGTGGTGGTGGTGGTGGTGGATGTGGTGGTGGTAGATGTGGTGGTGGTAGAGGTGGTGGTGGACGTGGTGGATGTGGTGGTGGTGGACGTAGTGGAGGATGTGGTGGTGGTGGACGTGGTGGTGGTGGACGTGGTGGTGGTGGACGTGGTGGTGGTGGACGTGTTGGTGGTGGACGTGTTGGTGGTGGACGTGTTGGTGGTGGACGTGTTGGTGGTGGACGTGGTGGTGGTGGACGTGGTGGTGGTGGAAGTTGTGGTGGTTGACGTTGTGGTGGTGGACGTGATGGACTTGGTGGTGGATATGGTTGTGGTGGTGGACATGGTAGTGGACGTGATGGTGGACATGGTGGTGGTGATGGACGTGGTGGTGGTGGACGTGTTGGTGGTGGACGTGGTGGTGGTGGACGTGGTGGTGGTGGAAGTTGTGGTGGTTGACGTTGTGGTGGTGGACGTGATGGACTTGGTGGTGGATATGGTTGTGGTGGTGGACATGGTAGTGGACGTGATGGTGGACATGGTGGTGGTGATGGACGTGGTGGTGGTGTTGGACGTGGTGGTGGACGACTATTGGGTAGGAGGGTGCTGGCAGAATGCGGATGGAGAGGAGGATCTCTAAGGGGGCACATGGGAGAGCAGAAAGAGGCCGAATATTAGATACAAAAAACGGCGAGTAGATAGAACACAAAACAGATTGAATGGGGTAGTCCCTTCTTACTGTGCATGTGAATGTTCTTTAGCACCCCGTTTTTAGTAAACAGGGGGACCATGGGGAGATTAATTGATTAATCACGCATGATGATCGCGTGCTAATAATTATTTAATCACACATGATAATCGCGTGCAGAAGCTGGTGTTGTTCGAGTCACTGCGTTGGCTTACTAATGTGTGATTCTAGGCAAATTAGTTATTCTCCCATGCCTTCTAAAAGGCATTGTGTTCCTGTGTGAATGTGCTCTTGTGTAATTTAACTGGGTGTCTTGTAAAGGTCTCTACTACTCTTGAGTTCAGTTTGCGCTGTATGAATTTGCAAAACAAACAGCCAGCAGACCTTGTAGAGCAAGAGCCTATTATATCCGTTCATGTAGCGCAAGCACAGCAATGAGGGCTCTGTACAGCCCAGTACTGCACACTACACAACAAACAAATATCCGTTCATTTAGCGCACGCACAGCAATGAGGGCTCTGTACATCCCAATACTGCATTTAAAATTTAAAGTGCATTAAAGTGCAATGCTCCATTAATAAAAAAAAAATACGTCGGGCCTGCAGTGAGAGTGCCTCACAAAGAAAAGAAACAAGCCACAGCATTGCTCTAGTTGATGTTTAGGAGGCGGGAGGGGTGTTCTGTGCAGAAAGGCATTACGGCGCTCTCGTAAATAAATAAAACAAGCGCGGTACGCGAAAGTGAAAGCGACCGCGTTTGAAACTGATAGTGCACGCTGTGCTTAATGACCCATGATGAGGGAGGAAAGCCGCGCTCGCTCCCGTGGAGCCTAGGCCAGAGCAGAGAGAAGGCGGGACATGCACCCTCCTTTGGCCAATTGCGTGCTGTCTTTCTTAGAAAGAGGCATGCAAAGGCCAATAGCGGGTGAAGAACACAAAAGCACACGCACGTGCGTGTGTTCCAAAGTTTAAAGTCCTTCTAAATGTCTCGCAGAGCAGCGCATGCGCGCTGGCTCAGGTGAGACCTAAAAAGGGGGACATTTTTATAGGCCCATTTTCTTGCTCGATTCAGCAGTCAAGGTTGTGGGGGCCAGCCTGACGAGGAGCTAGCCCAATGAAGAAGCATGACACCCGTTCAGGTGTATGAGGACCCGTGCTCCTATTGGAGCATATTCCTCTTCCTGGAACCATCTACCTCAGTCTTCTTTCACAAGTAACTGCACACCTCATTTATATTTCGCTCAGGTAGGTTAACAGTGGATCAGTGTTTGAACCTGTGTTTGGTACACTGTCGCACTTCCTGGTTCCATCTTTTAACAATCATGGACCTTACAGCTGTGTTCGACCGGGTCAATCGAACAAACGTTGGCAGATTATCTTGTCCGTGGGGTTGGATCAAGACATCATCCTATTTTTAGGAGATCTTCACAGGGACACTATGGCTTTGGTACGCTACTCTAAAGATCTAATGTGTATGCGTTGTTTCTACATTAAAAGAGAAATATGACAGGGTTGTATTTTGGCCCCTTTTCTGTTTAATGTGTACATTAATAAATTGGAGCAGGCCCTGGTTGTCACAAAAGCAGATTGTCCGTTGCCAGTGTTATTATAAGCGGATGACATGGTTCTCATGGTCAAAACTGTTAGAAACTTGCTATCTCTGTTGAACTCCTTTGTTAATTTTATGGAGGGACTGGACCTATCAGTTAACGAGAAAAAATCCTTTGCGATGGTTGTTGGCCCTCGCCATACAAAATCGACCAGGTTTACCCTTAGGTTTTGTGCCCTGCCAAAGTTGTTTTCATACTTGGGCTTGTGTTGTGCCCTGCCAAAGTTGTTTTCATACTTGCGCTTGCTGTTTGATTCTGCAATGAGTTGGCATCCCCCTATTAGTAGGAAGAAGGAAGATTTCGTTTGGGCAAATGCTGCTGTTTTTAACTTTGCCTCAAGGTTGAACAGTGGACCTACTGGGGCTCTGTTGCAGATTTACAGCGCCAAATGTATCTCTGAAGTTGTCTATCGGAGCGAGATTTGGGTATACGTTAAACAGGTTGAGTTGATTTGTACTCCACCTCAGACAGAGTCCGATGACGATTCCGATGGAAGGGGGTGATGGTGACATCAAATGGCTTGTATCACTACATTTCATGTTTACTGTACTCATTGTATTCATGATGTGCGTCTGTAAATGGATTATGCGTCAAACAAGTAGGTGCAACTTCGCAAATTGTAGTAATTGTGGTGTTTTATCTGCCCTAATATTAATAAACAGATTATCCAAAAAAACAAAAAACAGGTTGAGTTGCAGACAGTGGAAAATTATTTTCTGAGATGTCTCTTGTGTATCCCACAAAGTGCCCCTACATTCTCTCTATGTCCATGAATAACTGGGTGGGTTACATCACTGATGTCACGGCCTTGTGCCCGCTTTCTCTCAGGTTGGACTTATGGTTAAGGCCTTGGATTAAACTAAGTAAGAAGATTTTATGGTTTAATTATTTTTATTAAGAGCTGCAGAAAGTAAGTGCACCTTAGAAGGGTCGCGCAGGACCCAGCTAGGAAATAAAGCAACATAATAATATCTAAACAATTAACATACCCTCCCACCCCCCACCCGAAGATTGAAAGGAAAGGGAAAAGAGAAAGCGTAGCCACACCCCACCCATCCATGGTCCAGTTTGGTAGTGGAGCGCTAGGCCAGGCAGTGTGTCACTCCTGGTGTTCGTGCAGTTTACAAAGCGGGTTCTGGTGCTGTTAAGCGTAAGAGACGCAGTTACCTCGGGCAAGTCAACTCGCGAAAATCTTGTGCCAGCAGAGTGAGAAATGGCTGCCATAGGTCGCTGAAGGAGGAGCCTTTCCCGGCCAGTGTGAGAGAGATCTTTCACATTCCAGGACATGCCATAGTCGTTGGTACCAACCCGTGTGTGCAGGAATGCGTGGGGTCTCCAGTGAATCAGTATGTTCTGGATGGCTGTGCCGAGAGCTATAGCTATCTGTTTCCCTTGCCTGGACTTTAAGGGGTAGGTGAGAGGATTGGGCACCCCTAGGAGGATATATGCAGGGAGTCTAGGGATCTCTGTATTGAGGTGTTTGTCCACTTCAACCAAGATGTGTGTCCAGTAGGCCCGAAGATGTTCACAGTCCCAGAGCAGGTGGACCAGCATGCCCCTCCCCCCACAACCCCACCAGCAATCAGGGCTCTGTGTCACGTCAGCCTGGTGGAGTCTCTTTTGGGTGTAATACCAGTGATAGACTAATTTGGTGAATGTTTCGGTGAGACCTACGTGTGTTGCTGTCTGGTGTGCCCTGTAGCATGCACCTTCCCATTCCTCGGGATTGAGGTTGCGCCCTAATTCCCGATCCCAACGAGCCCTCCCCGCATGGTAAGTGTGGGTGTATCTGGATTGGAGCATCTTATAGAGATCTGAAATCAGTTTCTTGTCCGATGACCGTGTTATGAGCCAACGTTCGAATGGTGTAAGGAGCCTCGCCGCCTGTGGATGGTTGTCGGGGTGCATTGCCCAGTGTCGTACCTGGAGACAGCGCTTGCGCTCCGACTCTGGAAGGCCATAGTCGGCCCAAAGTTGTGGAAAGGGGATGATGTCGCCCTTGGCAAATAAAAGGCCTACTGCGCGGCATCCGGCCTCCCGCCACAATTGAAAGGATTGTAAGTCTGTCCCGGGGCTAAAATCGGGGTTTTCCAAGATCGACGAAAGTGGTGAAGGGAAGGTTGTGAGGTTGTGGCGTATGTTCGTCTGGTCCCAGACTGTGAGAGTTGTATGCGTCATCTGCGAGGCATATAGGTTGGGGGGCGGTGGGCTTTCAAGAGAAAGGGGATTTTCATGAGAGAGGTACCTGCAACGGCGCAATCCTGGAAGAGCCAATTTTTTTCAGATTCGGCCCGGCTCCATTCAACCAAGTATCTAAGCTGTGTGGCCTTGTAGTAGAGCGCAAGGTCCGGGATCCCGAGTCCCCCTTCGTGGGGTGGGAGAAAGCCGACTGCTCGTTTTAGTCGAGGTTTACGTCCCTGCCAGATGAAAAGAGAGAGGTTTGATTGTACCTTCTGAAGCCAGCCAATTGGAGGTGGCAGAGGAAGTGTTTGAAATAAATAGAGGATTTTATGAAGGATCGTCATCTTTATTGCAGCGACACGCTCCAGCCCGGAGATCTGGTGGCGTTTCCACCTCTGGAGTTCAGTGCGGATGTGAGTGTGGAGCAGTGAGAAGTTAGCCAGTCTCATGTCCTGTAGGGTTGGGGCCAGATATATACCCAGATATGGGACGGTATCATCTGACCACCGCAGGGAATAGCGAGCCTGTAGGGCAGCCTTCTCCTGGGTTGGCAATGAGAGGTTCATCGCTATAGATTTAGTCAGATTAACCTTGAACCCAGAGGCTCAGGCGAAAGTGTCTAGTTCCTTCAGAAAAGCGCCCAATGCTCTCTCAGGGTTCGCTAAAGTGACCAGCACATCGTCCGCGTACAGACTAATGGTATGAGTGTCCCCACCAAAGCAGATGCCTGTGATCTGAGTGTGGTCCCTGACTCTCTGCGCCATGGACTCCATGTATAGAATGAAAAGTAGGGGTGACAGGGGGCATCCCTGCCTCGTTCCCCTATGAATGGGGAAGGGAGCAGAGGTGTACCCATTAATTCTCACGGTCGCTATGGGGGATCGGTTGCAATTAAAAATGTGTCCGCATTTTCTCCCCAAAGCCGATGCGGCCAGTACCTGCTTGAGATATGGCCAATGGACTTAGCCGAAGGCCTTCTCTGCGTCGATCGTGAGCAGCATGTACTTCCCCAGTATGCTGGAGGCTTTTTCTATGAGGTGAGTAACACGTTTCGTGTTGTTACTTGTCTGCAGTTGCGAAATGAACCCTGCTTGGTCGGGGTCCACTAGCCCCTGCATATAGGGGGCGAGTCTGCTTGCCAGAATGCTGGTGTAAAGCTTCAGATCTATGTTCAGGAGTGAGATAGGCCGATATGATCCGCTTTCAGATTTGTCTTTCCCTGGCTTAGGGAGGACGGCTATCGCCGCTTCCAGTATGGAGGGAGGGATGGTCCCCGACACCGCAAAAGAATTAAAGAGCCTGGTAAGCAGGGGGTTGAGCAACGTGCAAAATTTTTTATAAAAGGACGCTGTGTAGCCATCCGGGCCAGGTAATTTGTCCAGTTTCAGGCAGGCGATGGCGGAGATACCTTCCTCCGGCCTAATCTCCCTTTCGATATGGGCTGCCTGGTCCGGTGACAAAGTGGGGAGGCGGGCATCGGTTAGGTAAGAATCGAGGTCTGCCTCGTCCAGAGGCTGGTCATCGTAGAGTTGGATGTAGAACTTGCGGAAGGTTTCAACAATAGCCGTGTCATCGGAGCACGCTTTACCCGGGCCATCTCTGATTTCCTGGATGCCCTTGCGTAAGCGAGCTTCACGAAGACGGCTGCATTTATCCCCGCCAGTGTAGAAAGAGTGTTGTAACCGAATTGCAGCATATTCTGCCTTATCCCAGTCTAAAGCCGTCAGTAGTGTCCGAGCGGCTGTTAGCTGTCGCCATGTGCAGGGGGCCCCGGTCCGCTGGTGCATCTGCTTCAGTTCCCACACCTTCTGTGTAAGCTCCTTCCTCTTTGCCTTGCGGTCCGCATTATCCGCGGTAGAGATAGCGATGACGTCCCCCCTGATGACCGCTTTAAGGGCTTCCCATCGTGTGGAGAGAGCAGTGTCTGGGGTGTCATTGTGCGAGAGGTAATCCTCTATTGCGCGTTGTATCTGGGTGACCATGGCTGGTCTGTGCAAGAGAGTGTCCCGAAAGCGCCAGTGTCTGGCCAAACGTCGGGACTGTGGAAGATCCAGTGTGATTTCCACTGGATTGTGATCAGACGGGGATGACGCAAGTATGTCGATTGAAAGTGTAGCCTCGCGAAGAAAATAATCTAGTCTTGCATAGGTTTTGTGGGCGTTGGAATAGTAAGAGAATGTCCGTGAGTGAGGGTGTCAGTGTCTCCATAGATCTGTGAGATCTAGATCGTGTAGTCTCGAGAGCCTTGTGGGGGAAAGAGCACCCACCTGGCTCGTGCGTTGTGCTGACCTGTCAAGGTCATTATATAAACAACAAAAGAGTGTATCTGACACGGTAAAAGTGCTAGCAAGACAACTCACTGTGTTTAAAAAGAACCCTCACTCACCAACCTAGTTGGTGACATGCTTCATCATTGGGTTCCCACCAGAGAGGCAGAGTGCGTCTTCGGTGTGCCTCAATGCCTGATTACAGCTGAGCAGCTTTTTGTGATGTGGGTGCAAGTCGTAAGTAGTGTAAAGAGGTGATTTTTAAAAGGTACCTCAGTTTAATCCCAAAACAATTTTAATGGTAGAAAACTGGGCACTGTTAAAAGCAAGTGTGTTGGTTGTGTAAAGGCTGGTTTTATTAGATCAGTTACATCCTAGTGTGCAAAGGAACAAATGGTCAACATGTTTCTGCTTCTCGGTATATTCAGTGAAGCATTCGTCAGGATCAAAAAAGACCACCACAGCGGTATGCGATCGCTAAGGCGCACCCTAACCTGTGGAGTAATAGACAGCGTAAACTCACGGCTCTCTATGTAGCCTTCAGGATTTCTGAAAGCCTTTGAATATGTTGGAACAAAAGAGACAAACGAACAACATAATTCACAGGGCACACAAAACATAAAAATTTGCCCATTTGGAATCGTACGTTGAGTGATTTACGTGCATGCCATCAATTGTGCTCTTCAAATATAGAGCGGCAGAAATTGCTAGAAAATTAAAATGAAACGATAGGACCGAAACATTACCTGCCACTATCCCTATCTCAACTCATTCGTTAATTCCTTATGTGATGTGCTCATTATGCTAAATGACATCAGACCCTGCAATTTAGGGGAACCGGCATATAGTTCTGCCATTTTGTGCAGGTATATGCCAGCATTTTCGTATTTTAGAACCTTACAGTAAGGCATTGCCACTGTCAAAACTCATAGAGGGTTAAATCACTGAGTTCAGTGGCAAAGGCTGGCCTGGTGCATGATCGGTAGGAAAACACAGGTTTTAAAAACACAGGGTCAAGTTGCAAAAATAATAACTGGTTCAATCTCATGTGAAGTTTAGATTGACTTCACTACATGAGTCCTGGTGGGAGGCGGGACTCGTAGTCAAACTCTGTATAGATTAAAAAAGTTACCAAGTGTTAGCAATAGTTAAGCGTTTGGTCTGAGACATCACCCATGCTGCATAGGTGCGTCTTTGTGGGCAAAGGGTACTTACTTCCTCAGAGCCTGCCGCCCGCTGGACACCTGCCTGCTTCCTCCCAAGGACTCCAACGATAACGTGTCCTTCATTGCGGAGGTTTTAAAGGAAGTGTCCAGCCGGGGGACAGGTATGTTTACGCCAACGTGATGACGTAATTGCGCTTCAGTCATGTGTGTACGGGATCGCTGGGATCACAGCAACTAGCACGTTGAGGTAACACCGGTACTCGGTTCAGCCACTACAATGTTATCTTGCTAAGTGGAGAGAAACGTAGCGAGGCATTCACGCCTGTATCAGTATCGGACTTTTTGGCGCAGAGCCTCCGTGATGGCCCGGAATGTCCGGCGTTTTTAAAGCGTAAGGGCGGCAAGGTCCTGATAAAGGGCCAGCGGCTGGTTATGGAAAGTGATCGGTTACATCGAGCGGCTTTACGGAGGATGTCTTCCTTGGTGCAATAGGCTTGGACGCAAACCAGTATGTCCGCCGGGGGGCCGTCGGTGCCCTGGGGGGGCCTACTCTGTGCGCCCTGTCCAGTTTGAGGTCAAAGTCTGGTGGGTTGCCCAAGACATAGTTGAAGAGTTCTCAAACGTAACCAAATATGTCGCCCGCCTCTTCGTCAGTGCTCACTCCTCTGATACGAATGTTGTGCCGGCGGGAGCGGTTCTCGAGGTCCTCCAAGTGAGATTGAACATCCACCTGCTGTCGTGTATCTGCAAGACCTCCTGTTGCATGGCTGCAAGTTCAGCGTCTCGAATGTCGCTTTTGGTCTCCAGGGACACCACTCTTTCCCCTATATCGTCCACATCCTTGCGGATATCTTTGATCTCCGCTGTGAGATCGCGATTCACTGTCTGGAGGTCGTCCCACAATGTTGCGAACAATGATTCCAGGAAAGCCCAGGTCACGTGCGCTCCTGTGGCGGTGGCAATCTGCGCCGCCGTTCCCTCCCTGTCAGGCTCCCCTGGCCCCGCACTCTGCGATCTGGCGAAAAGATCCTTGAGAGAGTTCTCTTTCGGAGCTTGCTTGTCCTTCCTACCCCAGGTAAATGTCATGCTCGGCTGATCCCACAGTCTCGGCCCCCTCTGCCCAGGGCCCAGCCCCACCGGCCACCCCCGTCAACCAATGGCCTCTGCTGTGCCAGTTCGCGGATTGTGGTGTCTGGGCCAGATGCAGGCGTGTTCACTCTGCCGCTCGCCGGAGGCAACGGTGCGGAGTGGCTGATGGCCCGATAAGTAGAGCAGCCCCTGCCCCCCGTGTCCACGAGAGGTGCAGGTAGGATGTGCTGAAGGACCAGGTGCAGGGGGGGGCAAGGTCAGTGAAGCGGACTGCCGATGAGGCCACTGAATGCAAAGGTAAGGTGAGTGGACAATCAGGGCTCGAAGGACAACAGTAGCCCGCCATGGCGGGGACCCCTCAGTACGTGAGGCCGAAGGTGGCAGGCCCGGTAAGGGCTCGGTAGTGTGCTGCCACTGGGGCCCAATTGTCGCGCTAACCCAAGTGATCCACCTCCAAGAGCAGAGTCGAAGAGTCCCAAAGAGTGAGGCCAACCGAGGTTGAGGGGCCCCCGCGGTCCGTCCAGTAAGCTTGCCTGCTGCTCAAGGTGGTCCAAGTGCCCCCGTCAGCTCCGGACAACAGGGACCACCACGGGATCGGGGAATAGAGCAGGACTGACCGCCACAGGCTTCTGGTGTCCATCTCCGTGATGAGGGACGGGATGCCCCGGGGCAGCTCCCACCACGCGTGGACAGTCTCCCTTTCCCACCGGGCGCACCACGTCCTCCGACTGCCCCCAGGTGAGCTCTCGTTCACGTCTCGTGGGCCTCAAGAGCAGGCCCGCAGGCCGCAGTAGGGGAGGCCGGCGCTGCCACAGGGCACGGGGTTGCTGCCACGTGCTGCGGGCCGGAGGCCGAAGTACCCCCCGATGGCCCACCTCCCCCACAGCGAGTCCCAGGCATGTGCGGATGGTGTGGTCTCCTCTGGACGTACCCCGGTGGGCCGCGGCCTTCACAGAGGCGGATGGCAGCTACAATGAAGGAGCGCAGCACTTCGGGCCCCGCGGCTACAGGCCTCTGAGCCGCTGTTGCATTGTGAGGTAAGGGCACCCCAGGCGGGCCGCAGCCGCCACCAACTGCGGGATCGCTCCGGACTCACCCCTCTCCGGAGAAACGATCGCCGAGTCCGCCACTCCCCATTAGAAAATGGCGGGTGCCATGTCTCTGGGCACCCACATCCGCTGTGTCCTGGGCCCGGGCGATGAGGAGGCCCCGGAAACCAGTCACAGCGCCCAAGAGCATCACTGTGTCTTCAGATCGTCCGCCGGTAGTTCGCCCTCCCGGTCGTAACAGCGCCATAGACCACTGTGCGCTAACGCCCCTTCACCGAGCCGGCCCTCGCCAGCAACCAGGCGCAGCGTCACCGGGGCTCCGGTAGCTGCAGCAATCGGAACATCGGGCGACTCAGGATGCTCCAAGCTTCAGGTCGGTGCCTTTTGATGGGCCCCCGGTACCGGAATCAATGTTATTTGCCGGTGGGCAGAGGAGAGGAGAGAGGGCACGTCCTAACTCGCCGCCATCCTGGCCACGCCCCCAGTAAAAAGATTTTAAAGGATTTTTTGTCCCTTGATTGCTCACATCATATTCCATGGCTCAAGTATATCAGGGACTCCTTTGTGGGATTTATTTAGTACCCTAGATGGAATATGTAGATCTGACCAAGAGTGGGTGAAAGAACACTTCTTTAGGCAGAGGTTTTTAGCTTGAGAGAAGATTGCCCTACTGACACCCTGTGTTCAACACCATATTATGCTGAAAACTGTGCCAATAACAGAGCCATACCTCCTTTTTTTGTTAAAAGTAGGTATGATCATTTTTGTTAACTAAGTTCAGGTTGGACCAATTGCCCGTTCTGTTAAGTATCCCCATGGTAGGAATAGGGGTCACAAACTTACATCCTGCAGTGCAACAATAGGTCTCCGCAGGATACCCAGCATTTTAATATGTTATGCAACTTTTATGTGGTGCCCAGGATGGCGTATATTATTCCTATTTTAAAAGAGGTAAACATCTCTCAACTCTGACCGGCACCTATGTATTTGCAGTTGCTCCTAACGTACTTAGTTTTATGAAATTCGCTGCAAGGTTGAGAAATAGTTGTGACTAGGCAGCCACGGGATTTGTTGTTGTTGTATTTCTTTAAGATGTACTGTATCTGTTGTGTTTGCTTATCTTGAATTGTTTTTACGCTTCTTACATTGTATGTAAATTCTTACTTGCATTTATTGATGATCAGATTTTAGCTGATGTATTGTTTCATGATGTTCTGCTTTTATATATATTTTTTTCTTTTCAAAAACCGAAAAAGCTTACTTTGATTGATTGATTACCATATGGCGTCCAGTTCTCTGGGTTGCATATGCCGTAAATAATTACAATTCTAGTCATAGCTTAGTGTTATTTAGCAAACAAGGGGCATGCTTAGTATAACTCCTTGTACGATAAATATTGTTACAGATAAGTAGCTTCAACTTTCTCAGTAGCCCTTTGCCGCAAACACATTGAATTTGTTCATTCATGCTTTCTTTAATTTCAAATGCCTTTGCTTTTAAATCTTGTTGCAAGTTTGCTAATATTTTCTTTGGTTGTTTTGGTTTTAATCAAGATGAACTGTCTGGCCTCCTCAGAAAACTGTCACTTGAGAAATATCAGCCAATTTTTGAGCAGCAGGAGGTGAGTCTCTTACATTTTTCTCTGCATGTTGTTAATGCCAACTGCTAAATAATCTCACTTCTCCCACCTACGTTATGATATGTAGCTCTCATGTATTGCACCTTTTTAATGTCATGACTGTGTATCAGATGATGAAGATGCATTTCCAGGTGTACTCTGAAGGCCGAAAGCTAGGTAGGTCTGGTGTTGCTGTCCTAATTGTTTAGAAAATCATGATTGTATTTTTGAATCCTATTATACTATATTCAATCTGGCAAGTTGTAATGTGTTCTAAGTTTCAGGACATTGTAATGCTAAAGCTCGTAGCACCTGTGTAGGAAACTTGGATTTTGTTGCAGTTGTTCCCCTCTTCTCCACCCCCCCCCCCCCCCCCCCCCATTTTTAGCTACTAGATGCTTATTTTCGACTCCTGGCAGTGCATTGAGATGTACCAGATCTCAGTGCCAGTGCTCCTTACCTAAAACAAGGTGAGGTGTAATTGTTCTACAGTTGGCTAAAGACATTAGCACCCCTGTAAGTCCCTAGTAAATGGTTCCCAAGGTACCTAAGGCATGGGTGTTAAAGAGGATCCTAAAGGGCTACAGCATATCTTATGCCACTCTAAGTGACCCACGTACAAATTCCACACTGTCTGCCATTGCAGGCTGCGTGACATGGTGAAAACCATGAGTAAAAACATGACATGACACACTCCTGTGTGTTTTGCCAATGTCACTGCATCTAATATATGCAAGTTACACCTACAGCAGGCCTTTGAGCCCTAAGGCAGGATGTATTATATTTTATGTGAGGACATATCTGCCTGAGCAGATATGCCCCTGTGATATCTAGTTCTATTACTAGATATTGCAAGTGAGCAGGGAAGATATCTTAAGGTATGTACCGGGCACTGGTCAAAACAAGTTCCCCAGCTGCATTACGGCTTCAATGAAACCTATGGTGTTTGATGTCAAACACCTCATATTAATAAACCCACACTGATTCTAGTGATGGATTTATTAATACATGCACCCAGAGGGTACCTTAGAGGTACCTCCTAAACCCAACTAGTCCTCTAGTGTGCTGGCTGACTGGTCCAGTCCAGCCTGCCAACACAGACGAGTTTCTGACCCCGTAGGAGGTGAGAGCCCTGCTTTCAGAGGACAGAAACAATGTCTGCACTAGCAGCAGGTGTATGCACCTCTCCCAAGTAGGATGACTGGTGTTCTGCATATCGAGGTAGGGTGCTTCAAAGGCATCTGCCGCCTTTCATATGCGACCCAAGGCTTCTCTAGACAGGAGAAATGCCACCTCCTACCCTGGGGCCCATCTGGCACTAGAACAGGCAGGAAAATTAGCTATGCACGAGGTGTGTTGCACTGCCAGGCTGGACACACCTGTAGCGTGAACAGCATGCATTGAACACAAAATTAGAAATCCCCCCATCTTGAGTGTGGTGGAATTATTAATTCTGGTACAGGGTGATGCCCACACCCCAAAGAAAGTAGTCATCTAGGGGGTGTAGTGACCCCAGGGGTAAGTAGCCCATTGGCTACTCTCCTTAATATACTTAAATTGAGTATTTATGGGACCCCCCTGAAACTAGGACTTCAGATTTCAATAGACACAAAAGGAGGAGTGGACATATAAGACTGCTGACCTGAGAACAGAGAAACTCGACTGACTTAGCGCCAACCCTGAAAGCCTGCCTGCTGCACCCGACCCTTGTGGAACAACCGACTCCTCCTGCCACTGTGCAGACTCCAAGAAACACAGGCGACTGCCAGTGCTTTGCCAATTGCCAAATAAACTCCCTTGGAGTAGAGGAGCTACCCCCTGCAGCCTCAGGCACCAAAAGAAGCAAGGTCTGGTCAATCGCCCTGCTACTCACCGGGACGACCGACGCTGCAGCCACCCAAGAAAAGGTAGCCGTGCTCCCACAGGTCAGACCCGTCCTCCTCCAAATGTGGGATGCCAGCATCCACCGGAGTCGCACAGTACCAATACCTGGGTGCCGGACCCCTTGCAGCAGCCAAGGCTTGTTGTGTCCAGTCCTTATACCAAGGCCGAGGAAAACCAACCTGCATGTCAAGGGACTTTAAGGACATTGAGACCCACATCTTGAGTGGCCCAGCTGTCCTTTTTGCCCCTCTTCAGCAGAAACAAAGACCGAGAGGGAGCCTCCGGCTGCCGACACCTCTGAATGCCTCTGCACCTGCGCCTAACAGCCTGGGTCCGAGGGAGGTGATGGTACCCATGGGGTCCTGAGACACACGAGAGCCGAGCCTATCCTTGGGTCTGGCTAGACTGGACTTTCAGCCGGCGCCTGTAGCCTCATTCTGCAGGCCCCCTCAAATCGCAAGTGACTCCAGCACCGAACCCGATGCCAAAATGCACCACTGCACCCTAGCCCTGCAGCCTAAGGAGAAGTGAACCAACGGTGTCCCTACGTGCCCGAGCATCTCAAGGGTCGAGAAACTCTGTGGTTCCCACGAACTGGTCCTCGAGTCCGATGCTTGCAGCCTCTTTCTGACTGGACCGTTCCCCTTTAAAGTGAATTGGACATCCAACGCCATAACACACCTCTGCACCCAGACGCCCCAGAGCTTCCTGAGGTGACCTGTTGGTGTGGCCTTTGACCATGCCCGATACTCACCTTAAGTCCAGAAGAACAGTCCCGCAAGTCGCTGTCAAGTGCCCGAACGCAGTACACGTTCCCCCACCCCCATTGTATAAAATTGTTGCTCCCAAAAATTGCAGTCAACTTTTGAAAACGGTAAAAATTCATAAGTCGAAAAGTACTTACCTGAATCCGATGTTCTTGGTATCTAAATTCATATAAAAGTATGTTATTTTTATAAATTGGTGTTGGATTTGTTTGTGTCTCACTTCTGAGCTTGCAATAAATGCTTAGCACTACCCTCTGATATTCCTAAATGTTGGCCCACACTACCACAAAAAAGAGCGTTAAGGGGTGTCATTTGTACCTCTGGAAGCCAAATGTTGTTTGCCTGGACTCTACACAGTGCACCTCCTTTTGGTCCACTATATAAAGAGTCAGCTTTCTACAACCTGTATTATAATTTTCTCAAGGAACTGGTATGAAAAAACAACTACCATTATAGTTACTCTTTCATCAAGGCAAAGAGGGTGGAAGCTAAGCATGTTAAAGAAAGTTGATATTTTCTCTTTTTTTCACCGTTGATGCTGGCCCACTTGCTTTGAGTGTGCTTTCCCTTGGTGAGTGGACATCCTTCACCAGCCTTGCTTGGTTCCACATCACATCTTTTGTATTAACAAGTCCTACTGGGTCAGTGAGTTTGGGGCAACAGACAGTGGCTATTGAATTTGCATTTTAATTATGGAATGCTATCTTAAAGCAACAATTGGTCATGTTACCTTTCAGAGCTCAAAGGCACTTCAGGATTAATTGTGAAGTGATTGCTGTTTCACATTTCTGTAGCTGTCTCTTTTCCATCATGGTATCTTCTCCAGATTCAGGGAGTGGCCTGTGGCAATTCTCCTTACATCAGCACCATCTCAGTCCTGTTTTTCTACCATTTCAAGAGTGTTCTACAGCACTGTGCTATTAGTTTAATAAGTTGCCAGTATCTTTTTTACCCTGAATATTTTTCAAAGATTTTGGTTGTTTCCTCTTTGGTTGTGGTGAGGTTGTTGGTAAATAATGGAATGATTTTGATTTCATTTCCAAATGCAAATTTTTAGGTTTGAGACTGCGAGAGTATGCGCTAGTGCATGCGTCTCGCTTGCGAGGCACTGTTGTTGACCAAAAAGGGCTTGGAGCCTGTCCGTGCTTGCCATTTGTTGGCTTGCGTAGCCCTCTTCTTTACAGCCTCATAATTCGTCAAGGCAGGCCTAACATCATATTTGTAGCATGTGTTGGAGCTCTGTGATGTTTTAGACGCCCATGCAGCCTATGTATTCCTAATGGCTACAACATATGGCAAATTAACAACGGAAACAATCACACGGTTCCTGCGGCCATTGGAACTGTGTAGGAGTCCATTGGAAGGAGAAATTCAGCAGACTTTGACATAATTGCTCTCCACAGTCTCGACAAAAGTTCCTCTCCGGGTAATGTAGCCTAAAAAAAGACAGTCTTTTTAGAAAGTGCCTTCGGTGCGGTTTGAAATACGCCTACTCCAGCACCCATGACGTGTGCAACCTGTGTCTGTCACCGAAGCACAAAGAACAGGAAGGTGCAGCATGCATCTAATTCAAAAACAAAAAAATACTGAAAAGCAGACAGGATCGCAGATTGGCTCATAACATGGAGTTGGCCCCACCTCACCCAGCCCATTCTTTCTATCCTGATTCACCCTACTCCAATCCACCCCAATCCAATCCAACCCACCTCACACCAGTCCAATTCACCCCACTCCAATCCAATCCACCCCACTCCAGTCCAAAATAATTTACCTCACTCCAATTCAAAACAAGCCGCCTCACTCCAATCTAAAATATTCTGCCGCGCTCCAATCCAAAACAGTCTGCCCCACTCCAATCCAATGCAACTCACCCCAATCCAATCCACCTCACCACAATTCAATCCACCCCACCCCACTCCAATCCAATCAACCCCACCCCACATGCAATCCACCCCAGTCCTGCCAAATCCAATCTACACCACTCTATTTCACCCCACCCCAATCCACCCCATTTGCTTCCACTATAATCCAGTTCACCCCAATCCAATCCACCCCATTCAGTCCAATCCATCTTACTTTGGTCAACCCTAATGCAATCCAATCGACTCCACTCCAATCAACCCCACTTCACTCCACTTCACCTCACCTCACTCCATTCCACCCCACTCCAATCCACCCCATTCCAATCCACCCCGCCCCATTTCAATCCACCACACTCCAATCTAATCAATTTTATCCAGTCCACCCCACTCCAATCCATCCTAATCCACTGCAGTCCAATCAACCCCACTCTACTATAATCCACCTGACTCTACCATAATCCAATTCAATCCACCCCACCCCAGTTCCATTCACCCCATTCAATCCATCTAACCCACTGCACTCCAATCCAATCCACTCCAATCCACCCCCTCCAGTCCAATTCACCCCTCAACTCCACTCTAATTTAACTCACTCCAAACCACTCTACTCTAATCCAATCCACCTCACCCAAACCAATCTAATCCACCCCACTCCAATCCAATGCACCTTACCCCAATCCAATGCACCTCACCACATTTCAG
This sequence comes from Triturus cristatus, assembly GCF_964204655.1. Classification (NCBI taxonomy): domain Eukaryota; kingdom Metazoa; phylum Chordata; class Amphibia; order Caudata; family Salamandridae; genus Triturus; species Triturus cristatus. The sequence continues at coordinate 138,690,601 of NC_140588.1, forward strand.
TCCAGTCCACTCCAATCCACTCCAGTCTACCCTAATCCAATCCACCCCAAACTATAGCAGTCCAATCCTCCCTACTACCTCAATCCAATCCAACCTACTCCACCCTATTCCACCCACTTCACTCTACGCCACTCCACTTTACATGACTCCACTCTACGACACTTCACTCTCTGCCACTGAACTCTACTCCCCTCTACTCAACTCAGACACTACTCTCTCTACACCACTTTACTAAATTCTGCTCTAACAAATCCAGTCTACGACACTCTACTCCCTCCACTCCACTGTAAGTCCTTCCATGCCACTAACTTTTAGCCATGCTAAACAAAGCCACACTTGTGTACAACACGGCTAAACCATATTGCCATAGTCAATAGCTCTTGTATAGGCGAGACCTATTGGCTTTGTCAATGCTTGTCATTTTTGTATTTGTTTTTTTAAATGTTAGCTTTTTTGAGCAGAAAACATTAAACAAACAGTCAGTCACCATTCTTGAGCAACCCCACCCCTCAACCTGCCACAAGCAAGTCTATGTGAATTTAAATGCAATCCTCAGTATACAGAGTGATCCAGTGTCCCCCTTATGATAACCCCGTCCCCTTCTATCCATGTGCCTATCCTTCCCTCTCACCCCTCTCGTTCACCGGTGAGGCATTTCAATGATTTTCGAAGCATAGTATTGCACACCAATTAATCCCCCATCACCCTCTCGCCGTGTGTTTCATATATGCTACTCATCTGCAACAGTCTACTCTGAAAAACCTGAGACCCCTGCTTAAAAATACACATATTTTCCACTTCTGGCAGTGTCCAGGTCCACCCTGCCTAAGATTTACTACTGCATGTCATTTTAAAAGAATCCTATGAGTGAGCGGTAACAAATGGTCTCACCAGCATTTGTGACAAAATGTTTAGTATTTGAATGCACAGATTGCTATATTTAATCATTTTCTCTTCTAGTGAAAGATAAGAGGCTAAAATGTGGTATGCCTAGGATATGTCCATGTGGCTTTTCTCATGACTCTTTATTTTTTGCATTTCTAAGATATGTGGTGGTTTTAAGTGCTTCAAGATCCTGCCAATGCCATAAAAGTCCCCCTAAGCCCTCCAAAATGTGGCCTCTGAGGGACTATGCTAGATTAACCACATGTGGAATGCATTTACTGCCTGCATCCAATACATATTTCCCAGAATTGTAATATCCATCACTTCTTTTGAGCCATAGCTTCAAACATTGAAGGAGATATATGTTCGTAGCATGTGTGGCCGTAGATACATATGCTGTGTATACTCCGGCCAGCCAGTGTTGGGCTTGGATGTTGCAAGTTGTTTTTCTTCAAAGAAATCTTTTGAGTCACAAGGTCTTGGGGACTCCTCCTCTGGATGTAAATGTGTATTGTTACAGACTCAATTGTTAGATTGTTTTTCTCCACCATCTGGTTCGGGCATGATCAAGTGTGCTCCCAGTGTTGACAAGTTCATCGGTTCTCGTTGTGGCCTTGAGTCCGCTGACTTCCATCCTGTCGCAAGAGCAGTCGTCAACACGTATTTCTTGATGCCACCAGTGTCCAGCTCTCGGGAGCCTTCGAGCCACTGCATGTTTCGGTGTCCCTTTGGAGAGTGAAGATACTGTCGGAGTGAAGGAAAGGATGCCCTTCAAGTAGTGCCCCCAGGTTACACTTACTCTTAAGTATCCCTGGGCTGACCTGCATGCCATATGCCACTTTTGCCTCTTTTGCGAACGGTGGAGAATGCTTTCACCAGAAGGAAGAAGAAGCCCCTATGGTTGCTCCATACACTTTGTTAGACTCAGGCCCACGTGTCAAGATCACGTCGTGCATAAGTACTATCAACATCCCCCTCCCAACCACTCATCTGAGGCTGCATGACCGAGCCTAGCACTGCCTCTCTGGAGGAAAGGCTTTGAGGACACTGCCATAAGCGCTGCCAGCTTCTGGTGCGCCACTGCCCTCCAGCTCTGGCTGACAGCGAAATAAGGCCTCAGAGTCGAGGACGGACTCTGTCAAAGCCCTTGATACTCGACCGGCATCGATCCAAAAAGCTCACGTTCGCACTGACACACCAGCGCTGCCTTTAAAACTGAAGACTTCTAGGCATCAGCTCCAGGTGCAGCCGAAGCCATCCTCGGCACTAAGGCCACCCTCTGCGCCGAACCCATCCTCAGTGCCCACACCGTCATTAGTGTTGAGGACCATCCCATTCTCAAGAGGTTCAAAGAAGAGGTGGATGTCATACAACAGAAAATTGTCAACCATCCTAGGAAAATCCTAGGGAGAAAGTTCTGCCTCAAAAAAGGAAGGCTGCCACTGAGGAGGCTCTCAAATCAGATTCACATGGGCCGCCCAACAGGCCTAAGGAGACACTACTATATCTACCTCCTACTCCTCCCCCAGTCCTCCTCCACCATTACCACCTCTTCCATCTTCACCTACATCTCCTCCCCCCTCATCTCCCATGCCTTCATCACACAGGCGCCCAGAGTCTTACTCTGACACTGGCACCCCTAGCCCTATTCACCAGGTGAAGCCTTCGCACTGATCTATCCGGGTGCTTCAGGTGATCCCTGGTAGGTTTATGACATGGACAAACCCTGAGACAGACCTAGACAGTACCTCACCCCTGGATAACACACTACAGCAAATTCAAGTCAAAATAGTCCTGGCGCATACTGACAACATGACTGCCATGTTCTACCTGTAGAAACCAGAGGCAGTCACTCGCCTTCCCTTTTGGCCCTAGTCCAACAAATTTGACACTGGGCCAGCAATCACTGAGTTCATCTACTAGCAGAGCACCCATCAGAGGTGGACAATGATGCAGCAATGCGAATGAATGGGAACTCCACCAGCAAATCCTGCTCCTATACTTCTGCAGGTGGGGCAACCCAGACTTAGATCTGTCTTCCATGGCAAAAAACCCCAAATGCCAAAACTTCGCCGACCGGGTTCCACATTTCCAATCCATGGCAAAAGCACTGTGGATCAGCTGATCAGGGATCTTTTCCAGTGCTTTTCCTCCTTTCCCACTGATTCCATACGTGGTCAAGAAGTTGAGTCAAACTTCCCTCACTCTCATCCTGGTGCCTTCGACATGGGCCAGACAACGATGTTTTGCATCAAGAACCTTTTCTGGATTCACCGCAGGCGTACATGGACATACTCAGAGAAGGCGTAGATCTACCACATGCACCTGCTACGCTGCTAAATAGAAATGTTTTGTGCATTACTGCACCCTAAATACCATTAACCCACTCACCTCCAAGGTGCACATCATTATTTGTTACCTTCCACAACTTCAAAAATACTAGTTGGTTTATACCTCAATCCGGCTACACCTAGCAACTATTGTGACATGAATCAATCGATCAATCAGAACGTTTGTAAAGCGCACTACTTACCCGTGAGGGACTCAAGGCGCTGGAGGGGGAGGGGAGTGCTTCTACTGCTCGAATAGCCAGGTCTTGAGTAGTCTTCTGAAGGTTAGCAGTCCTGGGTCTGCCGTAGGAGGATGGGAGGGTGTTCCAGGTCTTGGCGGCGAGGTGGGAGAACGATCTGCCGCTGGAGGTCGCTCTTCAGATGCGGGGACTGTGGAGAGGTCGGCGGAGCAGAGCTGGCGGTTGGGGGAGTAGAACCTGAGTCGTCTTGAGGTATGCTGGTCCGGTGTTGTGGAGTGCTTTGTGTGCGTGGATGAGGAGCTTGAAGGTGATCCTCTTGTTGACAGGGAGCCAGTGCAGGTCTCTCAGGTGGGGAGTGATGTGACTGCGGCGAGGGATGTCGAGGATCAGGCATGCAGAGGCGTTCTGGATGCGTTGAAGTCGTTTCAGGAGTTTGGCCGAGGCTCCTGCATAGAGGGCATTTCCATAGTCCAACCTACTGCTGACGAGGGCCTGGGTGACTGTTCTTCTAGTTTCGGTGGGGATCCACCTGTAGATCTTGCGGAGTGTGTTGAAGCATGAGGACGTTGACCTGCTTTGTCATGGAGAGGGTGGAGTCGAGAATGAACCCTAGGTTGCGTGCGTGGTCGGTGGGTGTTGGAGCTGTTCCTAGTACGGTCGGCCACCAGGAGTCGTCCCAGGCCGAGGGGGTGGATCCGAGGATGAGGACTTCTGTCTTGTCCGAGTTTAGCTTCAGTCGGCTGGTCTTCATCCACTCAGCGACGGCTTTCATTCCTTAGTGGAGGTTGGTTTTGGCGGTGTGGGGGTCCTTGGTGAGGGGGTCCTTGGTGAGGGAGAGGATCAGCTGGGTGTCGTCGGCATAAGAGATGATGTTAAGGTCGTGCAGTCGGGCGACGTGGGCGAGCGGTGCCATGTAGATGTTGAACAGTGTTGGGCTGAGGGATGAGCCCTGGGGTACACCGCAGATGATCTTGGTGGCTTCAGAGCGGAAAGGGGGGAGGCGGACGCTCTGGGTTCTGCCAGAGAGGAAGGAGGTGGTCCAGTCCAGGGCCTTCTCTTGGATCCCAGCGTTGTGGAGGCGTGTGCATAGGGTGAAGTGGCAGACCGTGTCGAAGGTGGCTGACAGATCCAGGAGGATGAGGGCCGCATTTTTCCTGTTGTCTAGCAGGGCTCTGATGTCATCGGTGGCGGCGATGAGGGAAGTTTCGGTGCTGTGGTTGCTGCGGAACCCGGACTTGGATGGGTCCATGATGCTGTTTTCCTCGAGGTAGCGGGTCAGTTGTCTGTTGACGGTCTTCTCGATGACCTTCGCCGGGAACGGGAGCAGGGAGATGGGCCGGAAATTCTTGAGGTCCTTGGGTTTTTTTGAGTAAGGCGTTGATCTCGGCGTGTTTCCAGCTCTCTGGTAAGGTCGCTGTCTCGAAGGAGATGCTGATGGCTTTCCGGAGATGGTGGTGCTGGCTTTGTTGAAGATGTGATGTGGGCAGGGGTCTGACGGAGATCCGGAGTGGATGGTGTTCATGATTTTTTTTTTTTAAAGTATTTTTATTGTTTTCACAACAGTTAAAACAGTAAGACACTTAAATAGACCTCGCGCACATATCGTTTGACAAATCATCACCCAAATGAACAATCCTACAGCCAACCCCAGTTCTTCAGTGCCGATACAGACAATGGCTCCCCACCTCCCCACAGCCCCGTAGGCCACCTCAACAATCCGAATCAGAGGAGTCCTCATCTGAAAGCGGTGGCGGGTCACATATCCCTAACCCTAAAGTTGTTCCGTGCCCCCCATACCTTGTCCCACTTGCGAGGACACCCCCGCCTGATAAATACTGATCGCTCAGCGAACATGGCTACATCCATATCTCTCCTCCATGCGTTCAGCAACGGCACCTCCACCGCTCCCCATTTTTGGGCTATGTTCCTTTTGGCCGTCAATATCCCCAGCGTTACCCAGCTCTGCGCCTGACGATTGAGATCATTGGGCTCCCACACATTTAACAGACAACGCCGAGGCTCCGGCACCAACGATATCCCGCACGCCTGCGACATTGTACGCATCACTCGCTTCCAGAAGTCTTGGATGACAGGACACTCCCAAATAGTGTGATAAAAGGTTCCTTCCTCCCCACAACCTCGCAAGCAGAAGGGGTGTAGCGCTCTGCCCATCCTATGTAGTAAGCACCTGGTGTAGTATGAGCGATGCAAAATACGAAGCTGCACCAGCCGCAGCCTCGAGGTATACCCGCCTCGCGCGGCGAGGCCAACGCCTCGCGCCATTCTGGGTCATGAAAGTCACCGACCTCGTCGGCCCACCTCTCCCGCAAGAGCCCCATAGGGTCCGGCAGGTTGTTAAGTTTGCGGTATGTGAAGGACGTAGCCTTCTTTGGCATGTATTCCGTCAACAGCCTGTCCTCCAACGGGGACGCCTCCGGAACCTGCGCACCAGGAGCCAGCTGTGCAACTAGGGCATGTTTAATCTGGAGGTATCTGAACCATTCCGAAGGAGCCAGCTCATATTGCTGTTGCAAGCGCGCAAACTGGACGACCGCCCCCTTTTGCCACACATCACCTATCACCGAAATTCCGATGCTGTCCCAAGCGTCGAAGCCCTTGCTATCCCTCAATCGTCCCAATTGCTTGGCATCCCAGAGAGGTGTAAGTTGAGTCAAGACCCCCCGCCATCCCAGCCTGGCCTGCGCCGCATGCCAGATAGACACAGTCTGTCTCAGAGGGCCGATCAACTTCGAGGCTAGTCTAGCATCATATAAAGGTGACGGCATACCCCTCTCGCCCAGCACATCTCTGTCTGCCTTAAATGCGGGGTCAGACTGTGGCGCGTGGAGCCACTGGTTAACCACCTTCAGCTGCGCCGCCCAATAGTAGAGCTGGATATCCGGGAGCGCAATTCCCCCATCGCACCACCCGTGAACTAATTTAGATTGCGCAATTCGCGCCGGTTTGTTGCCCCAGAGTAGGCTGGAGACCTGCGCTGCTATTGCGCGGAAGTAGGCCGGAGGCACCGGATACGGGGTATTCTCCAGCACGTATAAAAATCGCGGCAGAGCCATCATTTTGAAGAGCGCCGCTCTCCCCACCAGGGTCAGAGGCACCGCTCCCCAGTGCTGCACGTCACGCTTGAGGCGATCCACTTGAGGGCATAGATTGCGCCTGAAAACCTCCATCTGATCCATCGTAATGTGCACCCCTAGATCCTTGAACGACCCCTCCGCCACATGAAGCGGACATCCCGCCGGCAGCCGCGAAGGGGGGCCACGCAGTACGAGGAGGACCGACTTCGACCAATTAATCGTATAGCCAGACGCTCTGCCACAGATCTCGCAGATGTTAAGTAGCGTCAAAATGGAACGCCTAGGGGAGGACAAATACAGCAGCACGTCATCCGCGTACAGGGAGACGCGGTCCTCCCAGTCGGCAGACCACCGGAGGCCCCGCATCATGGGCTCCCATCGTATCCAAGCCGGGAGCGGCTCAAGCACTAGAGCGAAGAGCAGCGGCGACAAAGGACAGCCCTGATGCGTGCCACACGCCAGGGGGAGTCCTCTGACATATGCCCGTTGGCCGCGACATGGGCCAGTGGTTTAGTGTATAGGAGTCGGACCCAGGCACAGAATTTGGGCCCGAACCCCAAATGCAACAATACCGCAAAGAGAAAGGGCCATTCTACCATGTCGAACGCCATTCGTGCGTCAAGGGAAAGAAGCACTGCCGGTTCCTGCAAACGTTCCATCCGGGCCAGCACACCGTGCAGTCGCCTCAAGTTGTGAGAAGTACCTCTGCCGGGCATAAAGCCCGACTGATCCGGGTGCACAATGTCAGATAAGTGCGGCGTTAGCCTGATGGCCAACAACTTCGCGAGGATCTTGGCCTCCGCGTTGATCAGCGATATGGGACGGTAAGAGGTGCATTGATCTGCCGGTTTACCCGGCTTTGGAATTACCACGATGGTGGCCGTCCGGTGATCCACGGGGAGCTCTCCCGTCTGCAGGCTGTGCGTAAACATATTTAGTAAGTGTGGGGCCAGCGTCTCGGATAGCCTCTGATAGAGCTCAATCGGGAGGCCGTTTGGTCCCAGAGCTTTACCGGGCTGTAACGCGCCGATAGCCGCCTGGAGCTCCTCCACCGTGAGCTCAGCCTCAAGGGTCTCCTGAGCCTCAGGGGAAAGTTTGGGCATCCGCAGGTCTCTGATGTATGTCAGTGCCGTCTCCACCGTCATGGAGGAAGCGGAGGAGTAGACCCCTCGGAAATGCTCTGCCAGGGTGTGCACTATTACTCGCGGGTCGGTCGTCTTCAGCCCCTCGTCAGTGCCAAGTTGCGCAATCCACCTGGCACCACTGTCGCGTCTGTCAAGCCACGCCAGCAGCCTACCCGTTTTATCGCCCACATCGTAAACTGTGTGCCTTGAGGCCTCTAGGCGCTGTCTGACACGCTCTACGAGGTGCTCCTTATATTTCGTCTGTACCACGTGCAGGTCGCGTGCGGCTGCGGGGAGGGATCATGGGCCTGGCAAACCTCTGCCGCCTGGAGCTCGAGCGACTGCAGCTCAGCTAGTTGTTCACGCTTATACTCCGAAACGGCGGCCATCGCCTGTCCCCGTACGACCGTTTTGTATGCCTCCCAAAGAACCGCAGGGGAGTCAACTGAGGCGGCGTTTTCTTGGAAGTAAAGTCTCGTCTCCTTCGCTATAGATTTACTAATCTTGGGTAGCCGTATGCAGCCAGGGCGTATCAGATCAATGCGGCGACGCATCAGATGATTACTAGTGTAATGCAAGAGTATCGGTGAATGATCAGAGATACCTCTGGGTCTAATGTCTATGCTTTCGATATTTTGGAGGCAACCTGGCGAGCCCAGAAAGTAATCAATGCGGGTGAGACTGTTGTGCACCCCGGAGTGATACGTGTAGTGCCGCGCCGTCGGGTGATGCAACCGCCATAGATCTGTTAACCCGATCACTTCTGTAAAACTCGCAAGGCGCGACACCCCCCTGCCCTTCGCTCGTGGCGGACACCGGTCAGTGAGGTCCTTCATAACAGCATTGAAGTCGCCACCCAATAACACCTCCCCCTCCGGTAGTGTAAGCAGAAATTCACTGAGTGCCGGGAACGCCGCAGCATGCAGCGCAGGTGGAATATAGACAGACACTATGTTGAGGGGCCGCCCCTCTCATTGAGTGTGAGCAGCGGCGAAGCGCCCAGACCCCTCAGTGTGTACACTGAGCACGAGCAAGTGGGACTGCCGGCGCAGCATTATGCAAACCCTCCGGGACCCAGAGGGGAATTCAGAGTGCGCCACCATCTTATACCCCCATCTGTCCAACGCTTTAGTAGCGGTGCCAGTGAGGTGAGTCTCTTGGAGCAAGACCACCGCCGGGGTGCACCTCCTAATACTTTGCAGGACCAGGCCCCGTTTAATTTTATCTCCCAATCCCAGCACATTCCACGTGAGTAAAGAGAGGGGCCGCACCGGGGTCAAAGTGGTTTCAGGCAGCGGGTCGTGCATCAAGCCGGCCATTACGGTGGCTGGGATAAATGACAAGGCATGGTGCGGATAGAGTGGTGTAAGACATGTGCAGTGTAATGAAATCGTGCTTGGTATAGATCAAGTGTCCGTGCCATCCAGAACCCAAACATATGAGTAGAACAGTCCCCAACCCCCCAACCCCCTCCCTGCCTCCCTGCCACACGGACTCAACCCCCTCCCTGCCTCCCTTAACCCCAAACAGTACTTGCGCTTCAAGGAGCGTGGGGTCCGAGGAGGACCAGAACATCCCCTGGCCCCAGGTCCCATCGTTGATGCCCTAAGGCAACGTGAAGTAGGCCATTCCAGCATCAGTAGGTCCCGGAGGTCATTATCCATCTCCATGCCGGGGGAAGCTTCCGCCACGGCTTCATCCGGGAGGCTCCTCCTCAACCTCCTCCGTCCGCCGGCTGCGACTATCCGGATCTTCCGAGCCCCCAGGGTGTCTCGTCCTTCGGTCCGAGCGCCCAGCACCCTTAACCTGGCGCCATCCCTCCAGCCAGTCATGAGCCTCCTCCGGCGTGTTAAAGAATATAGTCTTTCCGTCTGCCACCACACGTAGCCGCGCCGGGAAGAGCATAGCATAGGGAAGCTCACGGGCTCTTAGCTTCTTTTTGACGTCCAGGAAGCTCCTTTGCTGCGCCGCCACTGCCGCCGTATAGTCCGGGAAGAAGGATACCATGGAGTTTTGGAGACGGAGGGGCGGCACCTCCCGCGCCGCCTGAAGAATGGCGTCCCTGTCGCGGAAGTTGAACAGGCAGGCCAGGACAGGCCTCGGAGGCGCACCCACCTTCGGCCGGCCACCGGGTACTCTATGGGCGCGCTCCACCGAGAAAAAGGCCGATAGACCCTTGGGCTGCAACTTGGACTTTATCAAGTCTTCAACATACAGGTCCATGGCAGGATGCCCCTCACTTTCGGGAATCCCAGTTATGCGCACATTGTTGCGACGGGAGCGCCCCTCTTGGTCGTCCAACCTGGCCGCCATACGTTTATTCTCCGTCTCCAACTGTGACACCTTTTGTAGGAGATAGCTCGAATCTTTCGCTAAGGTATCTGTCACCTGCTCCACATCCGCGACCCAGGCTGAAATTTTCTGAAAGTCCGCACGAAGAAGGGACACGTCTGAGGAAATCGACCCCACAGTGGACTGTACTTGCGTCAAGGCAGCCATGATGTCCTCCAGCGTTACCTTAGGCGTCTCCTTGTCTGCCGCCACCTTCTCGGCGCGTCCGCCGCGGTCCGGCAATGAGGAGGAATCTTTGGTGTATGCGAATTTGTCCAGCTTGCTTTGTGGGTTCCCTCTGGCTCCCTTCCCGCTCATGGTCCCGTCAGGTGATGTCGCCAGACTCGTCCCCCGTCCACCGCCAGGGAGCGGGCGAAGCAGGCAGCCCCGATCGGGCGTCGACACTCCCAGGCAGCCCAGGAATCGCCCACCACCACAGGCCGCACGTCTGGGTTCAGCACGGATAGGCAGGGGCGGCGCCCAAATCGATGCAGGGTCCAGCACCGGTTAGACTGGCAGCCTTCAGCCCTCCTCACCGGTCACAGTAGCCGGTAGCCGCTCCGGGGAGCCCCACCAGCGCCAGGAGCCATCACCAGTAGCCGCTCCCCAGGCATGAGCGAGAGGCCGCGCCAGCAAGTAGAATGTACGCCGCAGCTCTGACCCGCCAGTCGGGTCCTGCAGTAGGGGCCGGCCAATGTCACCGGGCCCGAGCACGAGACCTCCGCGGGGCCGCCCGCCTCAGTGTCGCCCGGGCTTCGTCTTCCCACGGGGGCATCGGCAGTCCGTGCAAGGAGCGGGACACGAGCAGCCTGCACCGCCGCCGGGTCCGCTACAAGCCGCCAACCTTCCTGGTGCGCCCCCGAGACGGCGCGGCCCGACCGCGCTCCACCCGGGGTACTCCTGACACTCGAGACCCCGGTCTCCGTCGCCGAGATAGGCCGCAATCTTCCGGGCCTCGCTAGTCACGTCCTGGGTCTCGGAGAGACTCGGAAACTGGATCAGGCGGAGTCGCTTCTTCTCCGCTACCCGTACAGGGACTCTGGGGCTGAAATACAGCACGGATGGTAGACGGATGCAAGGGGAGTCGATCTCACCCTCGGAGCCCAACTAAGCTGCGGCCATCTTGCTTGGCAGCAAGCCACGCCCCCCGGTGTTCATGATTTTGATGGTGTTGTCGTTCATGTTGGTCCAGGAGAGCAGGGGGTCGTTGCGCATGGTGGCCGTGGGGGCGGAGATCTCAGAGGTTGTCGGGGCTGTTGTGGCATTGAAGCTGTCGTGGATGTCTGCGATCTTGCGATGGAAGAAGGTGGCAAGGGAGTCGCACAGGTCTTGCGAGGGTGGGATGTCATTGGTGTTGGAGCTGGGGTTGGAGAGTTCCTTCACGATGTTGGCGCCCTTTTGGCGGATCTGATGAGGTGGTGGTGTCTGCGGGTGGCGTTCTTGTGGGTTGCATAGCTGTCCGGTGTCCGTTCATGGTGCCATTTCTTCTCAAGCTTTCGGCAGGTTTGCTTGGAGGCCTGGAGGTCTTCAGTGAACCAGCAGGCTTTCTTGCTGGTGTGACTGTTTGAGGGTTTCTTGATCGGGGCGAGAGTGTTGGCCCAGTCGTTAATCCACTGTCTGAGGTTGCGGGCAGCGGTGTCGGGGTCGGTGGGGTCGGCGGATGGGCTCCGGGCGAGGGTGGTGGTTAGCTGGTCTTCGGTGACGTTGCTCCAGCAGCGGCGAGGGATATGTTGGGTGCAGTGGTGTGTGGTGGGTTTCCGGAAGGTGAACTGGATGCAGCGATGGTCGGTCCAGTGGAGTTCGGTGGTGTGGTTGAAGGAGACGTGGGAGCTTGCGGAGAAGATGGGGTCAAGCGTGTGGCCGACGGAGTGGGTCGGTGTTGTGATGAGTTGTCTGAGTCAGAGGTTGGCGAGGTAGTCGATCAGGGTGGTGGAGTTGGTGTCGTCATTGTTCTCGAGGTGGAAGTTCAGGTCCCCGAGGAGGATGTAGTCTGTGGAGGCGAGAGCGTATGTGCTGACGAAGTTGGCGATGGAGTCGCTGAAATGAGGTCAGGGTCCGGGGGGTCTGTAGACGAGGGTGCCTCTGAGGGTGGTGTTCGGATCGGTATGGATCTGAAAGTGCAGGTGTTCGGCGGTGCTGAGGGTGTCGTCAGAGTTGGTCGAGACTCTGAGTGTGTTCCTCCTCCGACTCCGTTGGTGCGGTCCCTGCGGGAGAGCTTGTAGCCGTCCGGGATGGCTATGGCGATGTCGGGTGCCGAGGAGGGGTTCAGCCAGGTCTCCGTCAGGAAGGCGACGTCTGGGGAGTATGAGTCGAGTAGGTCTCAGAGTTCAACGGCGTGTTTGCTGGCGGAGCGGGTGTTGAGAAGAATGCATCTGAGGTAGTTGGGTTCTTTCCTGGTCGGTGGGTTGGCCGGTCGGATGCTGGTGAAGCTGCAGTTCCGGCAGGAGAAGTGTCCTTGGGTACGCTTCGGGCAGCCAGGAAGCAGGTGTGCGTTCGTCCGGTGTTGAGTGCGTGGAGGGTGCTGGCATCGTAGCGGTGTCGTGGCGGTCGCGGGGGCCAGGGGTTTTGACGCTGGGCGCGGTCCAGGCGCAGACGGACTTGCCTTAGGCGTGCCAGCGGCATGCCCGCTGTGCGCAGCCGCACAGAGGCCACCATAAGAAGGGGAGGTGGGAGGGAGGAGCAGCTGGGAGGTGGGATCGGACGAATGGACGAGCGGGGGGGCGGGCCGCAGGGGATGCAGCGGCAGCAAAGCGGGAGGGAGGAACGGCGAGTTAAACAGAAGGCAAAAGGGCACAGTAAAGTACAGGAGGGGAGAAAAAGCGGTAGAAGCAATAAAAGCAGATGAAAACAAACACAGCCCAATTACAGTAAATGCAATACAATGAGTGGACGCAGCGGCAGCAAAGCGGGAGGGAGGAACGGCAAGGGGACAGAAGGCAAAGGGGCACAGTAAAGTACAGGAGGGGAGAAAAAACGGTAGAAACCAATAGAAGCAAATGCAAACAACACAGCACAATTACAATAAATGCAATACAATGAGGGGACGCAGCCGCGGGAAAGCGGGAGGGAGGGCGAGGGGACAGAAGGCAAAAGGGCACAGTAAAGTACAGGAGGGGAGAAAACGCTGTAGAAACCAATAGAAGCAAATGAAAACAACACAGCACAATTACAATAAATGCAATCCAATGAGCGGAACCTACGGCCTACCACTTGGCCACCAGGGGTGAGGCGCAGATGGCAGCCTGCGGGTGGAGGCGGGCCTCGAACACAGTCAGCAGTGCAGCTGGGCTCAGGACACGGGCACAGTCAGGTGGAGCTGTGCAGTGTGCGGCGTGACCTGCCTGGTTAGGTGCAGAATAGAGAACATTCTTCTTTCTTCAAAATCCCTGTGATCAAAGTTTTCATGAAGTGCCTCAATCGAGTAATCCCCACCTCTGGTACTCCTTGCTGCAGTCTGGAAGCTTAACATTGTCCTCACCAGACTAATGGGGCCACCCTTCAAGCCCTTGCATTCATGCTTCCTACAGTTCCTGTCCTGGAAGCTTGCCTCCCTCTTTGCAATCACCTCACTGAGACGCATTTGTGAATTGGAAGCCCTCCCGCTTCAGCCACCCTTTTTTCAAATATAAAAGAACAACTTAGACCCAGTCCCAAGTTTTTGCCCAAGGTGGTCTCTCCTTTTAACCTTAAGCAATCCATTGAGCTCCCAGCCTTTTCCCACAGCCTGACATGGTGGCCAAAAGAGCTCTCCACATCCTTCACGTTAAACACGCTCTTATGTATTAATTGACAGAAACAAACCCTTTTGTAAAACACAACAGCTGTTTGTAGCTTTCTCCCAACCTCATAAAGGAGCTGCCATTATAAAGGCAGGGATCACCAGATGGATTGTTAATTGTTTCCTAACCTTCTATACTAAAGCTAAAACAAAACCAACCTTCCTGCCTCAGACCACATGCCGCCCGCAAGCAGGACGCTACTATGGTTTTTATAGGGAACATACCTATAGCAGACATCTGTAAAGCTCTCACTTTACACCCTTTTACAAAACATTACTGTGTAGACATCCTGTGAAGAGAGCAAGCTAAAGTGGGTCAAGCTGTCCTCAAGACATTGTTACAGACTTCTGCACCATTCACTGGCTAGCCATCACTTAAGAGAGTACTGCTTTTCAGTCTATGCACTGTATTTTGAACAAGTGTAACCCCAAAACATTCGAGAACCTGGGGTAATACAGTATATGAAGAAAAACAATGGTTCACTCGGGCATCAGTCCCAAAAAAACAACAATATGTCTTCTGTAATTGAAGACAAAATATTACCAAATCACAAAGGCATGGTTTTCACTTAAGTGAAGAGGGATGCGGTGATAGAAGAGCGAGAAAAAACATGCATCACACATAAAAAGACATATGACTCCTTAAAGTTATTTTATACAATATAAGTAAGGCTCCCTGTTTTCCGTTTTTATGGATTTTTACAGATAAACACAGACAGAAAACAATGTGTTTTCTGTCTGTATTTATTTTTAGAAGTGGATAAATACAAAAAATGTTGCTTCTTTTAAGTGACTCTACCTGCTGTCTTTCATGAATTATAGGCCAGCAGCTGAGCAGATGAACAGCATGGTTAATTAAAAAACAGGATGACATTTCTTTAAATAAGACATTTATGGTACAATGCTAGTATTTACCAATGGATGTATTGTTATGTAATATTTGGCAGCTTAAATAGCTAAAACACGACAGACATCAAAGTTAGAGGTGCAAGTCTATCAGTTGAATAGATATGGAAATGTACAGTTTAACAACTTAATTTATACGCAAAACACAAAATAAATATGGATAAATACAGATAAAATAGCCAAAAAATAAATATGGATAAATACAGACGGAAATGGCAGAAAAATAAATACCATAAAACCGGGAGCCCTAAATATAAGTGGAGTATTAATCGGTCCATACAATACCCCAAACCCTCTTCACTTATGTGTGAGCACTGGATCTTCTTTAAAACACAAAAGAAGCATTACATTGATTAAAGTTCAATGAATTGCAGTATAGTATTGATTACCTGACTGTTTCTTCCTTTCCTTGGTGAATTGTTAATATTTTGTTTTTAATTACTAAAGACAAATAGTTTGTTTTATTGGGACTGATGCCCGAGTGAACCATTGCTTTTCTTATTATTTCAGTCTATGCACAGCATGTGTATCTACACCCACACATGCTACAAACTGAATATATTGCTTTCCTTTAAGCATCTGTTTGTTGCAGGTATTGCTGTAGATTCACATGCGCCCACCCTCCTCCCTGGGAGTCAGTTACTGGTACAGACATCTTCCTTTTAACACTTTCTTCTTTCTACTCGCATTGTCACTTTCCTTTCCTGTACACACTACTCCATAATTAGCAGCCCGTTGGGCGAAAAACAATCTAACAATGAATTTGGTGACCATACGCATCTACAGCCAGAGGAAGAGTCACTGAAACCTTGTTAAACGAAAGACTTCCTTGAAGAATAACAACTTGCAACGTCATAGGCCAACACTAAATGGGAAGGGGTAAGGAAAGCATGTGAATCTACAGCACTACATGCAATGAACAAATAATTACAGGGTAAGTAACCTATTCCTTGTGTCTACAGAGGCGATTTTTACTCTGGAGAATAAGTTAGGTGCATACTTCTGGATTCAAAAAATACACATAAAGACAAATGTGAGGCTGCTCAGATGGTGAAACATTTTTGACTGGCTTCCCCTTTCAAAATCATTCTCAAGAACTGTTGAATACAGACAAGTGGCCACAACCTCTTTGTAACTTAAATGTACTACGTAATTGACAACCACTACCTCATCATTGAAGAAATTTCACTAAGCAGCTATTATCACTTTGTGGATAACTGTTTAGCACTGTTTTATCTCCAATCCCACTTCAAAGGCACTCATCAACCAAGTGTTGCCTCTTGGCAAAGCTCAAGGCAATGACCCACCCCCCTTTCTGATAAAGATATCATCCTCGATGACCTGAAGATACTCATTGACAACAGTATTGACCGTGAATAGTCTATTCTAACATCCATGGGAACAACTATAAGGTAATCTTGCTGATGTGAGTTAATTCAAGCAAATCTTGTCTTCTGTTTCAGCTTTTTGTCCTATATTTGTAACTCCTATGATAATGACGGATTTGCCAGTTAAGGTTCCAGTAGAGCTTCCTAAATAGATTCTGCAAGAAAAAAGGAGCTACTTGAAGAAAAGGGTTCTCTCTAGGAGGCTGTGAGAGACTATGGAGATCTAGAAATCACTTTCTCAAAGTGGTGAATAGGAGAGAACATAAAAGTGATTTCTTCTTTCTGCCAACCTTCCATCAACTACATTACTATTGATCCTTGGTGTCTCATATTCTTATCTTCCTGTGGATCAAGTTCTGTTATATTTCTTTACATTGTTGTAAGGGCTGATGTACAAATATCGTGGGAACTTCCCAGACCAGGTGTCTTAACCTACTCCAACTTAATCATATTCTCATCCATCAATGTTTCAGCCCTTAGGCCAGCTTCTCCCTGTGCAACCCGAGCTGTCCACAGACCTGTCAGTGTCTGTGGACCACCGTACAATTCTGCTGTCTCCAAAGCCTCTAACATATTGATTATCCAAGGCAGATATGAGAGACTGATCTGACATGGTGTAATGCCCACTCTCTTTCTTTCCTGGACGAGATACCTTATGGAAATGCTAAAGCAAAGAACAAGTTACTTTTCCTATTTAGACACTTGGGGGTCTATTAGCATGGCGGTCGGAAAATCACCATGGTAGCTGGAAAACGCCGCCCGCCAGGACCGCGGGAAAACCGCCGGTCCAATTATTATGCTCTGCAGTGGAAATCCAACTGCGGCGGTCGGATAGCGGTGGTTAACATTGTGGAGGGCGGTGCTGCCAGCAGCACCGCCGCGATGTCCAAACAAGCATGTCCTGCATGTCCCTGCACTGTGTTACAGGCACTGCACAGTGCCTGCCACCTGGTACAGGGCCATGTGCACCCACACCCCCCAACACATTGGGGGTCCGCAATGGACCCCCGGAAACATTCTCTGCATGCCTTTCCATAGCGGTTCCACCGCTGCGTAAAGCTGGCTACCGCTGGCATCATAATCGTGCTGGCGGTGCTTGGCCCTGATCCACCACAATTGTAGCGGTCCAGCTCCGCACGCCAGGCAAGCGGGCGGACTGCAACAGGCGGAAAAGTGGCGGTCGGAAAATCACATCGCTGCGGTCACGACCGCAATGCTAATCGGACCGGCGGTGTCCAGGGCTTCGATGGCGGGCGGATGTCCGGCGCCGGCCCGGCGGTTGCTACTGCGCGCCCGGCGGAGGACATCCGCTCTCCATCCTAATGGACCCCTAGATGTCTAAAATCTCGAACTAGATGTCTAGGTTGTGTTGAAAATGGTGCTCCATGGTGCCTGTCTTCATTGTAGGGCTTGAAAGATGTTTGTAAATTATGCCCAAAGACAAGAGTTGCAGGCTGGATAGATGTAGGATGCTAGTGATGAGTGATATGTAGAATGTAGAACCCCTTTAAGTTTAAAGAAGCCAGGACATTATTGGGAGCAAGAGCTGGCCATTTACACCAGGTACCACATGACACATGGGAGGGATTTCTAGGTAGACCACTTGAATTGACGTTTTCTCATCAATCAAATAATCACATTGCCACATAATAGTCAGATACTGTTATCAAGCTATAAAATGTTGTATACTGGGTGGGGTAGTCCTGTTTACAGGTTAGACCTAAACGAGAAAGGGATAGTGGGATGCAATTTTCAGATGCAGAATGTATAAGCATTCTGGCCTACACTGTTGAGGCAGAAAGTAATGCAAGTGTGTGCCTCCCTTATTTCTGTTGTTTACACATAAAATATACCAAACACATTTTGGCTGATGTCAGGGATGTGAAACAGATAATTGCAATTTAAGGGATATGATTTGGACTTGTAGATTGGTAGTGATGTGTTGGTGACTTACAGTATCGTTCCTATAGACAGTGGTGGGTAAAAAAATTATTTAAGCCTCCTACACTGCATTTAAGGATTCCATCAAAAACTAAAGAAGATTAAGTTTTATTGCATGGTGTCATTAGTCTTGCTACTGACAAAAAAGATAGTTGACTAAGGGCAAGATAAAGGACCTCTGTATGTCCTGTATTCTAATAATACAAATGGGTAGACTGTAGCTGAGGCAGCACGTACAAATGCAGACCAGACTGATGCAAAGTTAGGTGGTGATCTTGCTTTAAGGAGAGAAATGTGCAGAAATATGAAAAAGGAAAGTTGAGAGGGACAGCACTGAATGAAATGTTGCAGTTCCTAGACCTGAGCCGATGGTGTGGCGGTTTGTGGTTAACCCCTATCAACTATGTGTCATGGATTACATTAAGTGATAAACACCTTATTTGTAAAGTGTACCTTTTGACTTGTCTTTGCTTTTAAACCTTCAAGTTGCTCTTGCTGTATTTTGTGTTCTTGTAATTCGATGTGTATAATATAATAACAAGCATTGGCAAAGCCAGTAGGTCTCACCTTTGCAAGCTGTTCTATTTTTGTTTTTTCTATTCTATAGTAGTTGTGTGGATAGTAAATGTAGATAGTTTGTCTTTGTGTTATGTAGTGTACAGAATGTTTTATTGTTTAGAATATTGGAGATATAGCGTTCTAGATTATGTACACGCTACTGAAGTCCATACCAACGTGTAAATAAGTTCTGGGTGCAGTGTAACTCCTCATTATCTCCAGCTTGGTACCCTGGGGTGAGCAGAAGACATGTTAGGCAGGGCTGGCTTCACATAACACAGGTCAAGTAGAGAGCAGATTTTAGATTGTTTTGCAATGACGTACACCAATGCCATTTGTAAATAGTACCCAACGGTCACACAAACTCACAATGTGGGCTCTGCAGACTAAATGAGGCTCACTGAAGGGTGGTCGCAGCACTCTGGGGTAGAATCACTGCTATACAGAGGGTTTCGCAGTGCACACTCTGGGAGAGGGCAGGAGGACACAGTGAACTAGGACCGGGCTGGAGACAGTGTGTACACAGACGGGAGGCAGGAATAGGCAGGAGAAACTCCGAACTAGCCTTCCACAGCCATAACATTTTAATTGCTCCGCTAGGGAGCGAGACCCCAAGGCGAAGAGGTGGTCACAGACTGATTATATAACACAATCTCTTTACTGAAACATCATGTTCCAGCACAGGTTTCCTTTTGCTAACTAATGTGTTTTGAAGTCAACATTTTGGATTACTTCAATGAAAGGATTCGGACTAAAGCATCAGATTTGACGATTTGCACAAATGGAAACCCAAAGCATTGAGCGTTCTCCATTGGACCAATCTGCATCTGTGCTTAGAAGTTTGGACTAGAGATACAAAACAGCAAAAAAGTTCTCGAATATAAAACTGTAGCTAGCAAGGACACTGAGCTAAATAAAGAAATGTACTCATTTCGCTTCACTTGAGCTGTGTTGAAATCTCAGCAGTTCGTTCACTGCAGTTGGTATACAGCACATGGCAATCATATTAGAAATAACAGAAAAAGGGACTAGTAGCCAGACAACTGTTGGAACAATCCGAGTACAACCTGAAAGCCATGCAAGGAGTATGCATAGGCAAGTCACTGGACCCCTGTCCCTCACATGTTAGCGGCAATCATAGTACAGGCATAAAAGCAGCAGTAAAAAAGTGCACATTGCAAGTCTAATAACACTGTAGCAAGCAACCAAACAGAGGAGTAAACAAGACATGCAGTCACAAGTCGATGCATGAGATGCCACTTATCACTTTAAAAAAGAATATGTATATCTTTTTTTTAAGTGATAAGTGGCATCTCAGGTATATATATATATATCATTACTAACGCACACTTTTGAACAAGCGTGACTAAACCGTGGGGGAAAATGTATTTAAATTAATGCCAATGTCCTTAAATACATTTATGAGAAACTGAAGAGGTTCCCACCCCTTCCAAACATAGGGTGGTAAAGGAAGTACAATTATGGCTTTGTGGAAGGCCAAGGTAATGCCAACGTTTTGAGAGACTGGTAGTCTACCTAAGCTAAATTCGTCTTGATTGCAGCGATAAATCCACCTCTAACAGCTACTATTTAACCTCCCCTAATTTTCTTTAATGCAGATAAACTGGAGTTGCTTAAAGTAGCACCACTATACTTAATAAAGGTGGCCAGTGTCTGCTCTGTTTTGCTTTACAAATCTGATAGTCATCCCAAGTTATTTCTAGTCATGTACGTGAGAAACCCATCTCTTAATTATTTGTTTTCACAGAAGAAGGACAACACTTACGTACAAAGGTGTACCTACACCAATATTTTACCCATGTTTGTATAAAACGTCAAAACAACTATGCTGGGTTTGAACAGTTTATTTGGCACTAAATCTTTCTACACAATAATGGACATTAATTTTACTTTTCTTGACACTTACTTAAAATATATGCAACAATACAATTAGTACTATGCAGGGGCGAAAACAACCACAGTAGGATTTAATTGTCATATCGAACAGGGGACATTCTGATATGTCAGTGGATGTATACAATGTAAACAGCGCATGAATTTTGTGCAATAAAATGGGACACCGCAGTGAAAAGGAGATGCTCTTGATTCACAAAAATAGTCAGAGCGCCCTAATACTGTCAAAGGGAAATGTTTGCTATTGAGGTTGTGTTAGTTTATCAGCTGTTGGATAAATATTAAAGAATCCCAGCAAATGTTGTTAAAGTAAATGTTGAATACACTATAGCTTTGCCATCTGCTTACCTGTAAGCCAAACAGAATTTTACATGATATTTTCCCAGCTACTTGCATGTTTGTCACTAGGAAGAAAGCATTCACCACTACATTAAATAAAGGACCTGCAGCCAGAATGTGAGCCCCTTTAAAAACAAATATTCTGTTACAAGAAAAACACTCATTAAAAATAACTAGCAAAATTGACAATACACTAAGCCAGATAAGCAGAAATGGCTCAATAATTGGCAATGTGGCACGCCACATGACGGGACTGTGGCTGAAGAAGTGGCGAACGGCAGATGTGTCATGTGACACGGCCAGGTAAAGGGGGAGGGGATGAAGGGAGAGTGGTGAGGAGGAAGTGCAGTCATGTGAGGTGAAAGCAGCACTCTTGTTACGCTGAGGGAGGAAGAGATGGCATGTGACAGAGATGACCTGCTGGTTCGACTGAGTCACTGGTCAGTAAATATTATCGACACACCAAGCAATGTACGTAGTTATACCAGAGGTTCAAAGGCAATAAATATGTGGGCTGGGCTAGGGAGTTGTTTCTTTTTTCTCCCTTCCAGGGCATAAGTGCTAAAAGAAATACCACTAATGAGATACGCAATGTAAAACACAATGTCTTTAGCAATCACCATCGACACTGGAAAGCCTTGATAAACAAATAAAGCACATTGCAAAAAAAAATGCTTAGAACTCATCCCCCATAACATTTAGCAACATGACATACAAAAAACTGAAAATTCCAAAAACACGGGCACTCTGCAACAAAATATAGTGCACATACGCAAAGGGAAATACACTTAAGTGAAAGGATGCAAGTAATAGGCCACCGCCCCATGGGAGGGAGCAAAACATGTGAAGGAGGGACATATAACAAAACAAAGCCATATGGCAGCAAGCTTTTCCGAATGACACAATCATTAACAAATGAAAAGCGATGGGCGGGCTGTAAGCCCACAGAGTAAATACAGCATGTCTCTAAGAGACCGCACATGCGCTGCCTAGACGAGAACCTAAAAATGATTTAAAAAACATTCTAAAGCAAAACCAATTCATGTTAAGGAAAAACAACCTTTTCTTGCTTCATAGATGCATATATGGCTAGATATTACCAATCCAGATTTCATGTGGCTCCAGGACAAGAGAGACCCTAATGCAGAGGTCTTCAAACTGGGGGGCCTCAAGTGATCCTAGGGGGGGCGCCAGGCTCTGAACTAAAGAAACATTAAGCTGAAAGCAATGCTTTATTTTTAAGCAATCATGTCTTTGATTTCATTTTTAAAACGGTAACAGAATTTACCTGCAATATTTAAATATGTTTTGTGTTTAACTAAGTCAAGACATATCTAAAAATTGGCATCTTATTAGAATAATTGTGAAGGGGGGCCCGATTAATTTAATTTTTTCACTGGGGGGGCGTGGCATTAAAAAGTTTGAAGACCACTGCCCTAATGACTATGCCTATAAAAAGAACTTCTGCAAATGAGGTAAAATGGACTCTGAAATAGAGATTCCCATGTCATGGTTATGATCATTTGGACCCTCCTATATTTAAAATTTGGTTTTAAGATTCTATTCCTTACATGTGGTATTAAAGTTTTACTTGTAAGGATTTTTATTAATCAAACAATAAAGAATAATATTACTGAAGATTCCATTCTTTAATTAGATTAAAACATGTCATGTTGTACAGCAGTGTCTTTTTATCTTGACTCCTACACCCTCTATTACCCAAGAGTGATTTGCCAGCTGTCCAAAGGCAAGCACTCGTTTGGACTTCTTTTTGCACAGTAAATCAGATAGAGTTCAAACATACATGAAATACAGCAGTGATTACATTTCTGTATGGATCGGCTATATACCAGTTAGTGAATTGTACTCACAGTAAAACATGCTTAATCCTTTTACTGCAGTCTTTTCCAAAGGAAATGCTTACAATTTAAAGTTCCTATTTCAGCAACATGGTGTTCAGGTGTGCCTCACGTGTCATTAATATAGGACAACATAAATTTAGTAGTTCATTAGAATGTTGTATTGAAGCTGCAGTGGACTCACTCAACTAACATACTGCCTCTGGTGTTGGAAGTACATTTCATTCATCTTGTCAGAAAAAAAACGAAATGAAAGAAAATGTCTCCTCATTTTAGCTTTCTGGAGCACACACCTTAATGTCCTTAAGAACAATAAACCCCTCATTTTGTTCATTTCCTCCATAGGAAAAGCTTTAAATTCACAGCTTCTATTCCAACTACATGCATGTAGTCCAGGTGTGCCTCCCGTTTGGCATGAGTTTGCTCTATTTGTGACCCTCAAAACCAGGCATTCACTACACTGCATTTTAATAGCTCAAAATATGACACACCAGCATCATCAAAATAATTCAACAAGTATGGCTCTTGTAGCCTTACACCTATATAGAACTATGGAAAAGACACCATCCAACAAACAATTTTATGAATTTCACCCCAGATTTTAAAGACCAATTTACAATAGCAATACTATCCAATGGGTAGAGCACTCCCAGATAGCTGTTGGCTAGGGTGGAGTAGTGCCCTAGGCTTCACCTCAATCTCCCTGACTCCACCTGTTCATTAGGCACCATAGTGCCATCCTCTTTGAATTATATTGCTTAAATAGGAGTCCTCTTACGATTTTCATTCTGGCTTCATGTTTGGTCAATAGAATACAAGGCAGTTTTGTCTAGTGTATATATGCCCCCAATGTATGACAGTGTGGTACATGAACGTGTCTGCCACTTCATCACTTGGAGCTTCCACCCATAAACTTTTCCATAGGACACATTCTGTAAGTCAACATAGAGAGAGAGAGAGAACAGGTGTTGCTCTGTTCATTATAAAAAACAAACATTGTATTAAAACCTAATATTCATGTGCCAATATTTCATCCACTGTACCTAGGAATCGTTGTCACTTATTGGGAGCAGAGGGTTCCTAACTCTTATGAAGCAAAATTGATTTCAAGCACCTCATTCAACTTGCACACAAGCTGGCATCTTATGCTTCCAAATTTATTTCTGACGCGTTTTTCCATAAGTGTACTATGTGTTATAACTTGCCATTTGGTGTTGCCACTCAATATCATGTGAGGATACTGTCAAGCTAACAGGTAAAGCAACACTAACTTGGTTTATTATTACTTTTACCATTAGTTTCCATGAAATCTGATAGAATTGGTATATCGATGGTCTGTTGATTATTTGGGAATGGGACAGAAATAATGAATACAATTAATGGAAAGGCTCAAAGATTAGTGGTCTCTCATGGAATTCTCTCTCCCCTTTTGTGTTGAAAAACTAGATCTGCTGAGCTTCACAATCTTGAGAATGAATGGAGCCTTGGCTTCAACCGTAACCACACGGGATAAGGTCAGGTAACCACTGGCTGCCTCAGAAAGGTGCCAAAAGGCATCATGGACCTGTAGTAACGAAGTCCAGACGTGTAGAGGATCTTCAGATGTTTATTTGTAGATAGTTACAAGTCATGAAGTTAAGTCCAATACAAAACCCCACCAGGAGCAGCCAGCATGCTGCTCAGCCCTTCTCAACTGACATCTCTGGCTCCCAACATTCTGTAATACATCATTCATGGAACATTCCACTGGCAGAGCAAGAATTGATATAAATAACATCAAAACCAGGATACTACAGGCCCCTATTAGTTACATAATAGTTTTGGGGCATTGACGATAATCTTCATTGGTTGCATTCAATGCCACAGTCTGTCTCCAGGTGTTCGTCAAACACTGGTGCTTTTGTATTTATGCTCCTCTTATGTTTTATACCTTTAAGGAAGTTAGTTTCTTATCATTTGTGTCCTTGCTTGTCCACACAAAAGATAGAGTGTCTACTGACTACGTAGTTGCTTATCCTGGTTCAGTATTGTTCTCTGCAAAAGGATAGGGACTTAATTGGTCTTTAGAATTAGAACTTAACTGTGTCCTACAAAGGGGATTTTCCCTGTTTATTATCTAGACTAAGAGAATGATGATACAAAAAAGACGATGACTGTCTAGCACGTAATTTTTACCACAGTTTGAGAATACTTCTCTCAGTACCAATTTACCTAACTTTGAGGGCGTTCTGTTTCTCAAGGATCAAAGGATATCTCTAAGTTTAAATCAAACAAAGGGGGGTGAAAGAGGACAGGTTTACTGTGGACCAAACCTCCTGTTTAAATATGAATAACGAAAGAAAGTCCACATGTACTTCTGTTATAATTATCTTTCCAGTACTATTATTTAAGGGAAACTATACGTTTTCTTAAAATAACCCTCACTCACCAAAAGATCCCTTGGTGGCATGCTTCATAATCGGGTTCTTCCCGCCCACTGCGGCTAAGACGTGGGAGCACTTTTTTGGGGTGGGAGGGGGCTATATAATGGTGTGAGAGTGGAAGGGACAAAACCATTGTGAATATAAAAAAATACCTGGCCACGTAGAACCTAACCTTTATTGAATCCTTTAGCTGGTATTGTTAAAAAGGGAGAGGGAGAAATTCAATATAATGGGTGTATGTTTCCTGGTCTACATGTTTCTAGCCTATCCCCTAAGGCTTTTCTTCAGGACCAAACTAAATGATCCCTTGACCACTCTTCTGCAAAACGCCAAATTGGTCTTTTAACAGTTATACTTATAATAAAGTGTAGAATAAAAAGTGTACAATTTTTCATTCAAATAAGATACCTAGTTGTTATATTTCTTTGAAAAAGATATGATTAATATCTACTTTTTGCCCCATAAGCTCTTCACGGGAGGGGAGGGGCGCCTGTAGAGTCACATATTCGTCAAGGCTACACCCTCGGCCACATACTTAGCCTGCCCGTGGCTTCGAAGACCACAGGCAGGCTAAGTATGTGGGTGAGGGTGCAGCCTTGACGAATGTGTGACTACAAAGAAATATATACTATGCGGTTGTCTAGACTTCTTTTTAATCTTCAACTCACTTCTAATATACACTTTTCAGGGTATTGTTATTTCACTGACTATGTGGTTCTCGGTCAGATTCCAGATTTGTCTTTGGAATTAATGCAGTTTTAGCAGGTGTCTCACAACCATTACTTGCACCTCTCAGTTCAGTACTCCACGCGTGCCAGATTGATTTCCTTCTCAACAAAATTTAACCACTTAACCCCCATAATACAGTGAGCTGCATTAGGTGCCTCTAAATGTAGGGATCAAACTATGCTGCCTTCTTAAAACATTATCCACCTTAACAGCCCTTCTTGTGTGACTTGATATCTTCCTCGAGTGGACAAGAGGCCTAGGAAGCTGAAATGGTCTTAAATTCCATGCCACTACATTCACAACATTTCTCATCCGGATAAAATCCATAAATGAGGCAACAAGTTTCACCTGGAACTCCTTACCCCTTAGTATTCCTACTGATCCCAACCTCTGTGCCTTAATGAAACAACTCAGTAATTTCTTCCTGAACTCTTCACCACTCTAATTCCAAGTCTAGTAATTGATTCAGTTGATTGTTCTACTATACTGATTCTCACTGGCACTATGTAAATCATGTGGTTAACAAGATTTTTCACTTTGAACTACTCTAAAGAGTAACGTCACATAAAAGACATTTAATTCGTTCATCAACTTTTATACTTTCAAACTCAATCGTGACCACCCAGCATGGAATGTTGGAAAATTATCAACAGAAAAACCTTTCTTTAGTAAAAAAACATCAGTTGTAGTTTATTGACATATTAAAAAAACTCATTATCAAATTACATCAGATAAAAAAACACAAAAACAATGGCTAAAGATCAACCTCAACCATGACAATAAAGTAAAAATATGTTATGTCAAAAAACACATAAAGTTGTGAAAGTGACCTTTGATATAAATAAAGAAGACAATCAGACATATAAACAATTATATAATAGGAGGAACAATGACAGACACCAAGGTTGTGTCTTGGATGTGTGAATTTGTAGTTTCGGTAAGCAGAACCAATCTGGTGACAATGCACCCTAGTCTCTTGGAGTTCTGTTCCAAAACAAATTCCACCCAACAAACTATGCGTCGACGCGTTTCGGTGGTGTACAGTAATAAAAACCACCTTCCTCAGGACTGACAAGTTTTAATCCTCCACGAAGTGACTTAAACAATCATTCCTAAACATAAAACATAATGTGAGCATTAGAAAAGAATACAGTACAAAATGACATATATATACATATTTTTTGATTACACAAGAAAGAATACTTTTTTTCTCTTGATAAACAACATCACCGTAAAGATAATCTGAATCCAGCATAATTAAATGTAATGTGATCTAAAAATTTCCAACATCCCACTGGGAGCACCACAATCTGAGGAGAACTCATTACTCAATCACAACACTGTCAGATTTAGCATAATTAATGACAAAGACAATCTTACGATAATACAACTAATATATCATTAGTTTATTTCTAATTTAGGTCCCCACACTGTTATTGCGTGGATTCTCTATCATCGACCATGGCCTAACTGTATAGAGAGTGGTATAAATACCTACATTTAAGTCGCGATAAAAATCACTGACGAATGGCTTCTAGGATAAGGAACAGCCAATGTTATACATACGAAGTGGGAATGTATCTAAAAAGGGATGGAGAAAGAGTATGTCACACAGTTCTTTTAGTGGGGGATGAATTTGTCACATTATTACTTCCACTATGTGTTAGCGTCAATAATTTTTTGCTGTACTCTCTCACCTTTGACCCATCTAATAGGGCCTCACTCCATATAAAAGGCCATATCAGTGGCTTGCGTTTTTCAAACTATATCTTTAAAAGGATGAATCCCGAATATATTCCGTAGCGCTTCAGGAATGGCGCAATCTGAAAAAATGGACAATGGATTCCCAATGTATTCCGTTTATCATGTAAATATCAATTGGTAAATAAATTCATGCTCAATCTTTTATTCGAGCCACTTACCCTTAGTTTAATGGCACTAGTAAGTCATTTGTTAGGGTGCCCATACATCATCTATAAGAGCCGAAATGAAGGTGAGATTTAGATTACTTGAGCGAGACGGGGTTGTAACGAAGGCACTAGTCCTAACTTTAAAAGTTCCTGTGTTGGAATTACATACATATTTGATGGTAATTTTACCAATTGCTTACTGAATAGCAATGAACGACCCCTCATTGTGAAAGATATTATTTTGATGATGGAACATCGAACTAAATGTATTTTACAGGTTAAGGGCAGTGCTGGGCCGATTTCCTTATTCTGCATAGATGCAGTGAAATGCCTCTAGTGTAAACGCCTGCCTACTGTACGATGGTTTAGGTAATAAAGCCTGTGTGTAACAGAGGCGATAAGCCGCTTCTAATTATCGCACATAATCTATTTCTACTGGCGGAGTTAGGTGTTTTGTCAAGGGAGGGGCCTCTGTTGGTTTGAGAAACACATGATTAAAGGGAGCCGGGGACCCACCCGTCCGGACCCGTATCGCAAGGGTGCAAGGAAATAAATAACACCCGCTGTCTCTTACCTTCGTGGGTTGATGTACGCGTCTAAACAAACGTCGTAGGGTTCACACCACTAGTCGGACGACCCGCGTCTCCGTGCATCGTTTTCATACTGCTATCCGATCACATGACATCGGTGATAGGTAGTAAGAATGGGGGAAGGACTAAAGTTCAAAGCCCAATGGAGGTCAGTGGCCTAATGTTAAGGCAGGCTCCATATTGGAATGGTGAAAAGGTTACGCCTAGTCTTATATATATTTTTTATCCCAATGTCCGCATTTTCATATAAAACAGCGTGATTTATGCATTCGATATTCCCGAGTGAGTGTTCATCTATTTTGTGTAATATACAGATAACACAATACTGTGTATATTAAATCCAGAATAATCAAGCTTGATAAAAACAGAACCGTACATCCATATAAATGATGTACTAGATGTTTAACAATCTATTTTGGATGTAAAGGTTGCACAAATAATAGAAGGGAATAGTCAAGATTTATTTATTCTTACATGAATCTGTAGCAGAGACAAAAGCTCAATGTTGTTGAACGCTACAGGGATGGTGAAGCCTATGTCCATTGATAGGTGTTAAAAATATCAAGGGAGCACGGGGAATGATGGGGTGAATGGAAAACCTCATCCACTGTTGTTCTACCCCAAATTAAAAATACTCATGTGGACAGATACTCAAACAGAGGATAAATTATAGGGTCATACTGGAATCATAATTAAATCAATAATATGTGACAGTATTGTAAATGTCTTATGTACTCAGTTTCATCCAGTCCTCCTTGGTGTTAAGGCCTTTACTTATGGTATTCAGAATGGAAATATACCATTGTTCTCTGTTCTTTCTTTTCATTTCCAAGTTGCCACCTCTAAGGCTCCCAGAAATTTTTTCTATCACAAACCACTTGAACTCTGTGTGTTTATGTTTCACTAAACCGTAGTGTTCAACAAGGGGGGCATTTTGTTTATTGGTTTTAAGTGTTGATCGATGTTCCAGTAGGCGTAACCTAAGTTCTCTCCCGGTTTCACCTACATACGCTAAACCGCAAGGACATAGTAAGAGGTAGACCACATTACAGCTTCTACAGTTGCTCATGTCTTTGGATAGCATTGTGAAACCATTGTAAGTAAGTGATTTTGTATTTTGACTGTGTTCACAAATGCTACACGTACCACACGGGAAGCTACCAATAACTTTCCGCATAGTTAATGTGGATTGTACTTGGGGCTTATTCGTCCTATATGTGGTAACCAAATTCTTACGGATGTTGTCGTTGCGTTTAAACGCAAACAGGGGTTTGGGAAGCTCAAACTCCATTCCCTCATTTAAGATATGCCAATTAGAATTGACAACATTCTTAAGTTTATTACTGATATTAGAAGATTGTGTTACAAAGACCAAACGTTTATTTGGTCCATCAGTTTTTTGTTTTGAATGGTTCTGTTCCAGCATACTCTCTCGATTAAAAAATCTAGCTCGCTTGAATGATTGTTTAATTAGCTTTTTTGGGTATCCACGATCCATTAACTTACTTTTCAAAGATTCAGAATGTTTATAAAAATCGTCAAGTGATGTACAATTTCTCCGCAAATGGAGAAATTGGCCATAAGGTATATTATCTCTCTGGGCCTTGGGATGATAGCTTTTATAGTGCAACAGTGTGTTTTTATCAGTTGGCTTCGTAAATAATTCTACACCAAGGATACCATTATTATTTTTTATTGTGATGTCCAAGAAGTTGACTGAGGCATTGTCATATTGGGCCGTAAATTTAAGATTGACGTCGCCCAGGTTAAGCCATTCAAGGAATTCCAAAAGGACAGCCTCATCTCCTTCCCAAATAAAGAAAATGTCATCTATGAAGGTGCGCCACATCAATATGTTTTCATAGAATGGCGCCGCCTCATTGTAGACATGCTGGGTGGTCACGATTGAGTTTGAAAGTATAAAAGTTGATGAATGAATTAAATGTCTTTTATGTGACGTTACTCTTTAGAGTAGTTCAAAGTGAAAAATCTTGTTAACCACATAGTTATTGGTGCTCTATTCCTTTGGACTTTATTGAGCCCCTCTCCTTGTTTTGCAAACTATGTAAATCATCCACATCCATTTCAATAATTAATTCTCTCCCTTTGTGTCTGTAGTTCTTTGCTTACCCATTTCATCCATGGAGTTGTTTTAAATCTCCAGTGTTTTGCTCCTAGATCTTAATCTTCAGTGTAAATCGTTGTGTTCAATGTAAAGTGCCCTATTGAGTTTTTATGTATGTGACGTATACAAACATACGACTATTGTTATTTGGCAGAACATTTATTCCTTTGTTTGTAGTGCTTAAAAATTACCTTTAATAACAGATCTTGCCAAAGGGCTAGTGGCTGACTGTCTGTAATGCTCTATGTGCACTCTGGGTACCGCCAAAGATATGTAGTGACTCCAAGGGCAACCTTTAGTAAATTCCATAGGTTACTAGAAGGTAAAAAGATCTGTAGATGAATTGAAACACCTTTTAGTCTTTCAACTGCGGAAAACTGGGACCTCCATACTTTGCTACTTTGCGTCAGGACAATGCCTAATGGTGTAATTTGCAAAAGTGCTGAGAGTTAGCTTCTAATCTTGTCTTCAGAGCTGGCTCACAAGTAGTCCACTTTTCCTGTCTAAATAAGTTATGTGCTTCTGCCTTCCTGTTTAGTTTTCTTTTCCGTACATTCCTCAGAGCTCTCCCAGATCATTGAGAAATGGAGAGCAAGCTGTTTTGTGCAAATATCTATGAATGTTATTGAACGATCAAATAATTGAGAAGTAACACAAGTTTGCTAGCATTTGCATCTTATTAGAATTCACAAATGGTGTACCCTCCTCCTCCTCAATGGATCCTTAGAAATGTAAGCAGAGTTTTTAATACCACCCAGCTTTTTTCACTAGATCATCAAAACATACTGAGAGATTAGCTTCCATTGTGATGCATGCCAGGACTCTGGTGGTTCTTGGATGCCTTAAAGTGATAGAGCAGGCTTTCCTTTGCATGACCTCATAAGCCAATATGCTTTCATTTTACTCTTCTTTAAAGGGAGAAAATAAAAGGTTTAGGTGCACATGCATCAAAATAGGCAATTGTGATTCTTTAATTGCGATTTTTAAAGAATTGTAATTGTCTATGCATGTAGGAATCTCAAATGTTTGCGATTCCTTAACATTCCTTAATTGCGACTCGCAAATTGTGAGTCGCAATTAAGGAATTGCTACCCATTTATTCCTATGGTCAATGGAAATTGCATGCGCAATTTGCGAGTGCCAAATAGGTACTCGCAAATTGTGCATGCAATTTCAAGCATGCAAGGGTACCAAAAGGACACCCTGTTGCACCCCTGAAATTCCAATGTGACCACATATTACACACACACATGACCCAAGGGCAAGTGTGTGTGTGTAACATGTAACTTTGAAAAATGCACTTTAGTGCATTTTTCAAAGTTTCCGCAAATTGCCATCCAGTTTCATTTGACGGTAATTTGCGACCTCTAATAGTGAAATCGCTATTTCAATTTGCATCATGCGTTACATTTAAGGAACCGCAATTTGTGATACCTTAAATGCAATCGTAATTTAAGTAATCACACATTTTGCTATTACTTAAATTGCGATTTTTGCATTTGGGATGATGCATCCCAAATGCTAAAATACCGGTCGCAAAAGGGCAGATTCTGAGAATCTGCCCGTTTGCAACCGT
Source organism: Triturus cristatus (assembly GCF_964204655.1). NCBI lineage: Eukaryota > Metazoa > Chordata > Amphibia > Caudata > Salamandridae > Triturus > Triturus cristatus. The sequence continues at coordinate 138,722,602 of NC_140588.1, forward strand.
TTTTTTCGTTGATGCATGGGGCCCTTAATCATTAAGAAGGACACTAAAATTAATCATGATCCTTGTTGTGAAACAGAACTTGTAGAAACTAGTTTGCCTAAATAAGACCTGCAAATGATAGCTAAAACATTCACAACCAGAGAGAACTGAAAAACCACCAATACAAACTAGCCTTCTCTGTCTACTTTTACTCTATAGATAAATAATTAGGAGCGATTTTAGAGGATTCCAAAAGCTGTGCTGGATGGGACTTAAAATGAAATTGCAGCATTAGACGGTGGGTAATTAAAGGATGCAAGGTCAGCCTGTAGGCTAGAGCAAAAATATTGCGAGTATTGTGGACTAAGTAGGCGTACTCATAGAGTTGAACAACAGGCAAAACCTTCAGACTCCTGCTTGTAAAACAGAATGTCAGAGGGTCAATTATTCACCGGAAGTGATTTGAGGACAAGAGTGTGTTAGGAAGACATAGTGTGGTAATGTCTACCTATGTGCTAAAAAGTGCAATTGAAAAACTCCTCTCAACAGGACATTATAATGTAAAAACCGTCTCCTAGTACTCGTTGACTTTGGCCATGTACAGTACTGCCATTGCACTATTGGAATACAATATACTAACATACATACATATATTCATGCTGTAAATACCTTATAGACAAGAAGCACGCACCCTCTCTTTAAGCTTCTTACAGCGCCTTAATAAATTGTTGAGCCTGGGAAGTCTGAAACATTAATGGCAATAAATATCTAATTTATTTCCAGAACAGGAAAGTTTTCTGCTTAGGAAAAAATGAGCAGGTCAAGCACTTGCAGAAATTGCTGAAACTGACAGGCAGGGGAGTGGGATGATCTCCATAACACAAGTCTGCTATTTGGAGCATAGTGAGAAATGCTGATTTAAGGTGCAAAAATTGTTTGTAACGTCTAGTTATTATGAAAAGAGATTACTCAGGACAAATTCATTAGGGTCAGGCAATGAGTCCATGGCCCAAGCAGAGTAGTAGATGGTCAAATAAATGTGGATGTATTGGGATGTAATTTGGCTGCAAATAGATAGTATTTATAGATATACTATACTAGTAATATGACCAATAGCTTTCTAGCCAGCACTTTGAAGGGTATGATCTAGTGGATTTGCTACTAGTTACCCTTGCAGGATTATTGAACCCAGGGATACGAGATTCCATAATGCTGCATTACCTGTGATTCTCTTTGGAGCCAGTAACTTCTGCTGTTGCTATCCCCAATTGGGATTCTGTGCTGCTGGTAATGAAAGCCTAATTGTCTGTCATTGAACAAAAAGACACACAAAACTAATAGTCTGACATAGTGTCCACCAACATTATTGTCTGTTTGGCTATGAACTAGGAACTGTATGAGCTGATCAGTAAACACAAAAGAGAAATCATTTGTCAAGGACACTGCCTTGTATACGTTATGCAAAAGTTGTGACTTTGATTTCTAATTTATACTTTGTTTCACCTTCTTATTTCTTGAAAACTGCGCACCCACTTTTTTGTTCTTTTTCTTTCTCTCTCTTTGTAAATCCAAGTTCTGTCTTTCTGCAGTATGTGGCTTTCATCTTCTCTTTGGATTCACCTGGTGAGTACTTTCTGTAAAACCCACTTACCTACAGAAATGGTGACTGAATTTTTAGGCTAAACAATCAAATTAACATTACCAGAATAGATGTATTTGTTTCAAGATTGTGTGAAAATTGGCTTGAGACTTTTCAAGAAACTAATAAAAGGTGGAATAACATTTTTTCTAAGTTTTATTTATAATTGCATGCATCAGTTGAGTTGTTCTCACCCTCTTGCTGAAGGGCTTTCCGGAGCATCAGCTTTAATCAGACAATAGATTATTGACCTGATTTAGATCTTGGCGGACGGGTTACTACGCCACAACGGTGACGGATATCTCATCCACAAAAATATAAATTCCATTATATCCTGTGGGATTTACATTTCGGTGGACGGGATATCCGTCCCCGTTGTGACTGAGTAACTCATCCGCCAAGATCTAAATCAGGCCTTAAGTATTGATTGTGCAGGGGAGCATGGATCTTATGAGATTGACTCTGGGCTGTGTTTATTAAGGAAAAAGCAGCAACACCTGCGATCCCAGGAAAACCAGTGTTGAATCTGAAACACATGCTCACCTACGGATCACAATGACAAAAATTGTCAAAGATGTCAAGCCTTCCAGCACAAACGGATCTTCGGGCTCAGACTGAAGCGCTGCTTGCCTCACTTTAATTTGTTGGCAAAGGATGCCTCTGCCATGGCGTCTCAAAGAGATTTTGAGGAAGAATTGGGAAAAGGTACAGAAGGGTCTGGAAGGGACCTCATTCAGAGCCAATAATAATTTGACCTTCCCATTCATCCATGTCCGCCTGATCCCACCAAGGAGTGGGACTACATTTATATCCTAGATCAGTTGCTTTTCCAGGACTATGTGCATGCCCAGGTATGTGAAGTGTCGGTCTGCTCTCCTAAATTGGGTCTTAACCCGTATATCATCTTGATTCCCTGTCAGGGATATAGATGGATTTAGTCCAATTTACCATGAGTCCAGAGGCTTTTGCATGGACTTGGAGCATCTGCATCACTCTAGGAACAGATGTTTTGTGATTACTAATGTAGACTAGGATGTCAATCAATCAAATCAATCTTTATTCAGCTAAAACATCCATAAAAGAATCATACAAATAAAATACAAAAGCTCTTAGAATTCTATATAAAATCTATAAAAGTGATCATGTAACGTGGACAGTTAATTATACTCAAACAGGCCACCAGACACCCAGCTTAACTCCATGGTCATTGGGTTATAAGGCATTATAAAATATCAGATGAGGGATAGTTGAAGGGTTATTAATTTTCATATCTTACATTGTCCAGCTATAACAGCTATTTCCTTCTTTGAGTGGCTTATGAGACATGGACAGAAACTGAATGGAATAAATTCACATTCTTTAGATTACTGATAAAGTTAAAAATATCTTTAAAATAAATATTGTTCTCTTTTAAAAATGACAGTAGGAATTTGTTTCTTCAAATCTCTATAGAAGTTACAAATACGTTTTTTTTTTTAAAAATGCAGTGTAGTTTGATTTGACTTACCATCACATGGACATTCGGGTAGCCTTTGGAAGTAAAAGCCCATTTTGAGAAAGACATTAAAAAGTGCAATGTGCCCATTCACAATCTTGTTAAATGAAATCTGTGTTGAATATTTGTTACTAAAATGAGGTATCTCTGAGCGTTTGATTGTATAGGGCCTGAGAGGTACATTAACATAGTCGGTTTAGCACACTCTATCTTTTCTCTATCAATCATCCTTTTCTCCATAAAAAACAACTTTAAATCTTTCTTACTGAATTGTAACACTCCCTTCGGCTTATCAATGCTCAATTTCCCATCCACCTCCTTTAGCAGACAATTTACATAAGCAAACCAAGGTATTTTAGCTCTATGCTCCAAGGTGAGACAGTCAGTTATTATCTCTTTAGTGAATTTAGTACCATCCTTTCTCCATATGGTATTCCAAAGTATGATGGGACCTGTTGAAAAAATATTGGCAGCTAGGTGAATAACCACTGCACCAACTAATATTATCACAAACAAATTATAATCTTTCCAATTAATGTTGCCCACCTCAAATGACCAGATGCCACATGGTCATGTATTAAAGAAAATCTCACAAAATGAATGCGAGGCAACAGAATCCCAATCAAATTTGTTCACTAACAAACAGTAATTCCAATAAAATTAACAAGTTAGTCCATAATTTCCAGTTTTGCTTAAATGCTCTGTTTTTTCTATTGTTTTGTTGTTTTTCTTCTTTCTTTTCCACAATTGGAGGTTTTGATATATACAGATGCAACCAACGCGTTTCGCCCCGGACAGAGGCTTCCTCAGGGCATTATCGCATTTATACAGATGATGATCGACGTGAAAGTAGCTACAGTCCTGCCCGGATTCCAAATTCTTCATCGCCTACTATAGAGAGTCTTCTAGCAACTGCAGTAATCCACTTGAAAATTAATGAATATAGATCTTTTCAGCCAAGTCATGTATCCTTTGATAACCAGCTTGAACTAAAACACGGCGGGCCAGATGGCGTCGCTGAAATAAGTACTCTTCCTCTTATTGGGACTACGAATTTACATATATACGTGGATATCTTTACTCAAAGGATACGTGACTTGGCTGAATAGATCGATACTGCAGTTGTTAGAGGACTCTCTATAGAAGGCAACAAAGAATTTGGAATCTAGGTTGGACTGTAGCTACTTTTACGTCGATCATCATCTGTATAAAAGCGATAATGCCCTGAGGAAGCCCCTGTCCGGGGCGAAACGCGTTGGTTGCATCTGTATATATCAAAACCCCCAAGTGTGGAAAAGAAAGAAGAAAAACAACAAAACAATAGAAAACTTCAAAAAAAGAACATTCTAGCAAAACTGAAAATTATGGACTAACTTGTTAATTTCATTGGCATTACTGTTTCTTACTGAACAAATTTGATTGTGATTGTGTTACCTCTCATTCATTTTGTATGATGGGACTTGTCTTCAAACTATCCTCTAGATAAGGGACTGATAATTCTTTGTGAAGGATATAGGAAGGGATAGAACGGGACATGTTTTTCGCGTACAGGGTTATCCTGCCTTTGGGACAGTTCGGCCAATGAAAGTCACTGAGCTGTGCGTTGCGTCTGATCCATTCCGCCTGAGTCTCAATGGTCAGGGCGAAGAAGAGTGGCACTAAAAGGCATCATTGTGTGGTTCCCTTGAGTTCTCTAGAAGCTTGGAAAGATTGTTCTCCAATAACTCTGGCTAGTGCCTATGGCCTAAAGTAAAGTACCGAGACATATTGACGGAGGCGTGGGCCGAAGTTAATTTGCTCCAGTAAGTGAAACATGACCTTCCATCTAACCGAGTCAAACACCTTCTCAACGTCCATTGATATCAGCGATGTATGTTCTGTGGCTTCTCTAGTTGGTGCCAATGCAGTGTTTATTAGTCTCAGACAATGTTGTGTACTGCGCCCTGGCATAAATCCTCTCTGGTCCGAGTGGACCAGGACTGTAATCACCCCTGCCAGTCACATCGCCTGCACCTTTGCTAGGATCTTGGTTTCAATATTGAGTAAGGAGATGGGAAGGTATAAATGGAATTGGTCTGGAGGCTTCGATGGTTTAAGGATGACAAAAATTGTGACTCCCCGTAGGTCATGCGGCAGCTCTTTCCTTTCCAGAGCTTCTGTATACATGGGAAGCAGTAGTGGTGTGGTGAGGCGTGAGGTAAAACATGAAAAATAACTGGGAGTAACCCTCGGGGCCAGGTGTTTTCCCTGTGGGGAGCGATTGAATAGCTACCAATGTTTCAATCTCCCACGATCGGGTATATTTGCTCTTGTGCTGGTGTGGGGCACTCTACATATAACTGTTTGTAATAGGTTGCAAATTCCTGCGCTATTAATTTGTGATCCGTGATATCGTGGCACATGGGTAGTCTGATGCTAGGGGCCAGACGAAGGGTTTGTTTCCTATTGGCCAACCAGTGTAGCAGTTTCCCTGCTTTGTCTCTGACTTCATATATTTTATATTTAGTTGCTGCATGAGCCCTTCAGGGGTTATCTAGCAGCTTGTTGCTTAGCATCAGCCTCATCTTTTCTGCTTCATGCCTAGCTCGCTCATCTGGCGTGTCCTCTAGCTTCTGCTAAGCCTCTATTATGCCATTTTCTAGCTCTATTTCACTGTGTCTTTAGTACTTAGCTGCTGTCTAGTTGGATATTGCTTGTCCTCTCAGGACTGCTTTCAGTGCCTCCCAGAGAAAGAGAGGGCTCCTAACTGAGTCTTTATTAATGTCTAGGTAGTCCTCAATGTGGTGTTGAAGAATATTTGTGAAGGGAGTGTCTTACAGTCACCAGGTGTTTAGCCTCCGAAGACCAAATTACCCTCTGTTGGGTTATTTGAGTGTACTTGTTAATGAGGCGTGATTGGATAGGGCTCGGATAGCATTCTTTCAGAGGCTAACATCAGAGTGTCAGCTGAGGACATAAAGAAGTAATATATCCTTGAGGAGGATCTATGGGAGTAGAACATGTATTTGGCTGCGTGGGAATCTAGCAGGTGTTAGTGAGTCCCAGTGAATTGGGCCATGTGGTTGATAGCATGGCGTTAAATGTCGTTAAGGGTGTGGAAAGAGTCAGTGTCAGTCTCAGTGGCCAATACTGCATTGAAGCCACCCCCAATAATTGTGCACCCAGAGGTGGATTGCAACAGGATGTTTGTCAATGTGTGGAGGGTGCTGTCTATTAAAGGGCGAGGGACGGGCAAAGACCGAGTCGAAGGTCCAGCGTGTCTGCGCTATGTGTCAGTCTATCACATTGATTCTGCCGAGAGTGGCATGTAATGTATTTGTGACATGTAGAGGGAAGTGCTTCTGAAGTAGGATGGCAGTACCACTAGATGTTGTTGTGTTGCTGATGTTGTACACGCTAGTAAATCCACCTCTGCAGGAAGGGAAAGTTGTAGCCCAGTAAATGCATTTCTTGAAGTAGTATCACCGGTGGACTGTTCCTTTTGAGGTATTTGAATACTACCCTCTCAATCTTATTATTTATGACATTGACTTCTGGGATAGAACTTGGAAAGTGTTTTACATTGTGGCCATATCAGGTCTGTATGCTGTTGGTTGGGGATGCTCACTTGGTAGTTTATCTGTTGTACATTCGACCATAACAAAACTGAACTAAAACACGAAAATACATCCCAGCTCCCTTCCTACATTTCTTAACATGCAGCATCTGTCGTTCTTTCCCAATCATAGGAACATTTGTCACGGGTTATGTGACTTAGTTCTTACTTCGGGCAGTCAACCATATGGATCATGATAAAGTGTTCATGTGGCCGACCCAGCCTGTCTGTTGTGTCTTATGGTAATCCTGTGAGGTTAATCCATACCCTCGCCAAGTCGCCACAGGAATGCATACAAGTAATGTAGAAAAGGATATAAAAAGTTCAATTGGTAGTCATCTACTCAGACATCTCGGGAGGGGCTCCTTCTGGGCCTCCGGAAGTTGACGGACAGTCTCTCATGTTGCTGTTGTCTTCATCCGTTTTGCAGGGCCAGTTGTGGTTAACAGATCAGTCTTTCCTTTGTAGAGCGCTGTCGCGGCCTCCTGCTCTGATTCGTTGCTCAGTGCAGGAAGGTAACTGTCTTGCTTGGTGTTCTCCAGAGGCGGTTCCCCTCATCGGGGTTCCGTGTCTCAGTGACCAGATATCTAGCCAGTCCCATACAACTTGTGGTGAGTCAAAGAAGTGAGTCTTTCTTTTGAGCATGATTTTCAGCTTGCCTGGAAATAGGAACATATATGTCAGCTGCATGTCTCTCAGTTTTCGCTTAATGTCGGAGGAGGATTTACGTTGGTCTTGGACTTGTAGTTTATAGTCCAGATATGTACTATATGTCAAGCTTGAGCAGGGTCTGGAATTTGGCTTGCCCCAGGATATCTTGGTTGGCATAATTAAAAAATCTGGCAGTCATCGACTGCTTTGCTTTATCCACGGGGCGCAGTGTCAAGCCCTGCCTTAATTGCCAGATATATGGTGATCTCCAGGCCCCTGATGGGTGTTATGATGCAACAGACGAAGGGAAGGAGGGCCAAATCCTCTGCAGCACTTCTGAATTTACAATTGACCAGTAGTTATTAAATGTTTGGGTATTGGAGTCTCTCCTTGTGTGTGACAGATTATGTTAATACCTAGTCATACAGTTCAGCATTAAGTCAGGTAAGATATATTTATATTCTGGATTGACCCAAATGTCTTGTTAGTTTTCCCTCTTACCCAGCATTTCCCATTTTCTTTGCTGATTCTCTGGTGCTTCCTTCTGGACATCCCTCAATTTAATCAAGGAAGTCTGTATTGGGTTCAGCAATAAACAATGTACATTATCTGTGAAAAGAGAGAACCAACGGCGGACTCCAGTGGCCGCACCTCTTCGATGTGTTCCCCAAGTAGTGGTTAATAGTATGATAAGAGTGAGTTTGCACAATCAGCTCCTGCACCCGCCGTTGTGGGATGCCAACTGCTGAGCAGATATATAGTACTTTATGAACAATGGAGCGGTGCACTTCCAAGTGAGAATTTTTCAATAATGCATGGATACTATTCCACCATGATTAGAGACGAATCCTAAACAGACTGCACGAATACTAACTGGGCTCTTATCAAGGAGGCCCACACTACTTACGCAGTTTAAGATTGACACACTGAGTCTTCATTCCATATCGGGTCCCGACTCGAATGGGCCGTATGATCCACTTCTTATCGGGCTAAACATTCGCTACTACTCATCGACAATCAGGAATGCACTGACGAAATTCAACCTTTTGAACGAAATGCGTTGGCTGATGCTTTGCACAACCTTATGGATTTTTTAAATGAAGATTTATTTTCCTACGAAGATACTAATTGAGCTTCATTATTGAACAATACTCACTTGGGAGTGCACCGCTCCATTGTTCATAATGTACATTATCTGAACCTTCAACAATGTCATTTGATTGATTTTGTTCAGTCCCTTGAATAGTAATTTGCTTATTTGATCTCACAGTTGTATTCTCAAGGGCATTATATATGGCCTCCTGGTCTCCATATTTAGTTCCAAACGTGACCATATCCTTTCTGGCCTTATGGGCATCACACTTGACTACAGCAATCTCCTTTGGCTGCTGTATTGCTTCCAACAAATCAAGTATGTAGGCACTGTCCCTGACGGGAGTCCCGGAGGATGTCATAAAACGTCTTTATTTCATTTATTTATAATGTTTTATATAGCGCGAACATGATCCCGAAGGATATCAGAACGCTTCACAATTGGAGGGAAAGGAAGGTAATAATTGCAGTACAGGCATCGAATAGGAATATCAAACAAAGCATATATCCAATATGAATACCAAACAAAACAGTTAAAAACAAAAGGGGTAAACAAAAAATAAGACAATAACTGGCACATGGTGAGCTAGGAGGGGAGCAAATGATTAGTAAAAGAAGAATAGCACCCAGCGCAGGGCTTGAAGGTGTAATACATTAGAGCAGACGATCCAAAACACTTTTAAGGTAAGAACTTGTTCATAAGGAATCTTTTTACTTCCAATTTGAAAGGAACCTTGGATGAGATTCTACGTATTTCCGGTGGGCCTTTGTGACCACAACTGTCAAAAACCATGGAACACTCTAAAACCATATTGGCTTTCTGTGTAGATGGTTATATTTAAGTCTTCTGCAAGACAACAAGCTCTTGTCATTGCAACCAATTCTGCCACCTGCTCTGATGCTACATTTGGCAGAAATTATGCTTCAAGAGTTTCAGAAATCGAACATGCTGCATAGGCAGCCTTCAGTGTTCCGTGAAGGTCTCTTAAACAAGAACCATCTACAAACAAAATCAGATCTGCCATTTCAAGAGGAATTTCTCTAATATCTGGTTTTGCCTTGGTACATAATTCCGTGACATCTATGCACCGGTTCATCATCATCACACCTGTCTTTGTGTTCATCATTGTCTTGAACAGGAAGCAGTGTTGCAGGATTTACCAAATAGCATCATTTAATTGAAATATCAACAGTTGCCAGTATGACTTGTTCATATCTGGTCAGACAACTGTTTGTTAAGTGCGGAGTCTGTGTACGGGTCAGCAAAATCTAAACAGATTGTGGAAAAAACACAACCAACTATGTCCTACCACAATTCCATCACTTTGTTCAATTATAGTGGAAACAGCTGCAACCGGGGAGGAGCCTAGCGCGCAACCAAGATGGCCGCGTAGGTGCGAGGCTCCCGAGGACCTCCGCGACCTCCTATCATTATCCTGAACATATCCTGTCCCAGATGAGGGGACTGTGTTGGTGAGCCCGAGCTGAGGTGGCGCCCGTTTTCCGCTTCCAAATCGGACCTCGGGCACCGACTTTACCACCGATCAAGGTTTGCGGCCTTCTCCTAGCCGAACCCCGGATTTGCGTTGTGGGGCGATCCAGTGACGAAGTGAATAACAGCGGCGGGCAGGGCTTGGTGGCTCGCGGGACCCGCACTTTCACTTTCGCTTTCGTACCCTCCTGGCTGTCTATGCGAGGTTGGGTCACGGGGCTTTGTGTGTTGGTGTGGCATCTCTGGGGGACCCCGCCTGCCCGCCGGCTGTGATCCGCCCTGCAGATCGGGGGTGGCACCCCCCCCGGAGCCCGTGGACCGGTTTGCCTGCCCTTCACGACGTTGCTGGTGCGATCGTGAGACTGGGACCATGGCCACGAAACAAGATGGCGATCGGGCAAAGGTAAAATCGACCCGGCGTGGCGCAGCCCAACAGTCCAATAGCATGGATCGCTATACCCTCCAGAAGGGATCTCCTGAGGTGCCCCGCAAGTCCCCTGAGGGCCCTACTGATGCCCCCGATCTGCCTCCGGATCTGACTCTTCGGGATGTCATGGGCGCCATCGCCGAGATGAAGGCCTCTGTGGGCCAGCGCTTTGACACACTGGCGCAGAAGATCGACTCGGTCCTCGTAGATGTTGGCCTGATAAGGGCCGATCTCTCCAAGACCAACGACCGAGTTGATTCTTTGGCCCACACCTCATCGGGCCTCACGACGGATGTGGCGGCCCTGCAAACGGAGGTGCGCCGACTTGCTCGGGCGAGTGCGCTAATGGATCGTCGCCTGGAGGACTCCGAGAGTCGGGCCCGGCGTAACAACATCCGTATCATCGGGGTGCCTGAGGGACGTGAGGAAGCGGCGGCGGACCTTTTCGTGGAAGACCTGATCGTCAACCATCTCCAGCCACGGGGGCTGAGTAAATTCTTTGCTGTGGAGAGAGCCCACAGGGTCCCCGGGGGACGGCCTAAGGTCGGAGCCGCTCCGAGACCTCTCATCGCCCGGATTTTTAATTTTCGGGACAGAGACGCTATCCTGCAAGCCTCCAGACTACAGGGACCGCTTAGACTTGATAATATGGATATTAATTTTTATCCTGATTTCACCCCTGCGGTCCAGAAACAGAGACTAAGCTTCCTTGGTGTCAAGCGCCGTCTTCGGGACCTAAACATCAAGTACGCCATGCTCTTCCCTGCTAAGCTGCGAGTGGAGGTGGAAGGTCGCACACACTTTTTTGAACGTCCCGAAGCGGCCGGGGACTGGTTGGATACTCTGTCTGGAGATCGGGATCGGGGTGGCGGGGGGGAGCGGCCGGGGGAGAGGGCTCGCCGGATCAAGACTGAGGGACTAATATTAGGCCTCGCTCGGGACAAAAATGATGCCACTTTTTGACTATATGTCGGATTGTTTAATTTCCCCTCCTATGGAGGTTGTGTGGGGTCTCTTGGGGGTTCTCCCTCCTCCTCTGGGGGTCTAGTTAGTTTAACTATCTATGGGGCGACAGGCACACTGCACATTGGGGGGGCTGTTTGGGCTCATGCAGGGGTGCAGGGAGGGGGGAGTTTTGTTGGGGGGGGTGGGTAGGGATGGGGCGTTGTTTGTTATTTCCACAAGGCAACCCCTTTTTTTGTGTAGGCTCTACTGTGCTCTTGGGGGGACAAATGATGGTCTTTGTGTATGATGGGGGGTAGGGAATTGACTTTGTTGTCTTGGAACGTTAATGGACTGGGGGACAGGATCAAACGAGGTGTGGTCCTGCAGTATCTGAAGCGACTCTCGCCTGATGTGGTCTTCCTGCAGGAGACACACCTTATTGGCAATTTCTTCTGCCCCATGAATCGGCGTGATTACCGCCTTGTGGCCCACTCGGGCTTCACGTCAGGCTCGAGGGGTGTGGGTATCATGGTAAAGAACTCGCTCCCGTTAGAGATTGATGAGGTGCTCCATGATGACAGGGGACGTTACACTGTCTTGGTGGGGAGAATGGAGGGCAAAGTGATTGTCTTTGTGTCAGTGTACGTCCCACCGGGGTTGCAGTCGACCACCTTTGCAGATCTGGGGCGCCTCCTCCTTGGCCTTCCGGGGGGGCTTCTGGTGGTGGGGGGGGATTTCAACGCGGTGGTTTCTGGAACTGTGGATCGTCACCCCCCTAGGGACCTCCCCCGGGCACAGGCGTGGCTATCCGGCCTCTTGGATACACTGGGATTGGTGGACTGCTGGCGCTTAAAACATCCCACACAGTCGCAATACACTTTCCACTCGGGGGCCCATGGTAGTCTCTCACGGCTTGATTATGTCCTTGTCCCGGCGGCCCATGTTGGGAGGGTGGGGGAGGTGCGCCATTTGGCACGGGGTATCTCGGACCACTCCCCGCTATTGTTGCATGTTGATGTATTTCCGAGGGCTGAGAGCAGGGTGGTCCCAATTAACTCCTGGTACCTGCGCGACCCCACCATTCGCGCTGACTTGATTAAATCCCTCCAGCGCTATTTTGAGGAGAACGTGGGGTCGGTGCCTTCAGCTATCTCCCTGTGGGAGGCCTTCAAAACAGTACTTAGAGGGGAGGCCCTATCCCTTATTTCCCACGCCCGGAGGCGTGAGCGGGAAGAGGTGACCCGGGTGGAGGCTGAAATAGCGGAGCTGGAGGGTAATCTAGAAGATGGGGTGACTGACGCCGCACTACATGTCCTCCAGCTCAAACAGGCGGCGTATAGGGCCCTCGTTACGGAGGCGGCCAGGGGCCTTAGTAGAGAGCAACAGGGGCGGCTGTATGATGTGGGTGATAAGGCTGGTAAACTGATAGCGTGGTTGGATAAAAAGGAAAGAGCGAATCGTGTGGTCCCACTGATTGAGAAAACGAATGGTGTGTGTGTAACTGAACCAGAAGAAATTGTCTCCTCCTTCGCGGAATATTTCCGCAAGGTGTATTCCCCGGTCTCTTCTTGCTCGGAAGAGGATTCCCGTGCCCTGCTCAGAGATATTGCACTGCCTTCCCTGTCCGGGGAGGACAGGGTGTTGCTGGACGCCGCTCCCACCTCCGACGAAATTGCCCTCGCCATACGCTCGGTCGCTTCAGGCAAGGCCATGGGCCCGAATGGTATCCCTATCGAGCTGTACAAGCTGCGACCGGATACATTGGCGCCTCATCTCCGCGCAATGTTCCTTGCGGCCCACTCAGAGGGCTCCCTCCCGCTTGACCAGCGTCTGGCTACAATCGTTGTGATTCACAAGGAGGGGAGACCTCGAGATCGGGTTACTTCTTATCGGCCTATCTCACTACTGAACGCGGAGCCTAAAATTCTCGCTAAGGTACTTGCCAATCGGCTGGTCGGTGTGGTGGGAGATCTGGTTCATCAGGACCAGTCTGGTTTCATTCCCCATCGCAATACAGCCCTTAATCTTCGGCGTTTGCATGGGGTGCTGGCGCGTGTCCCGTTCATACGGGAACCGGCCATTCTGGCGTCCTTAGACGCCACTATGGCGTTTGATACGCTTGAGTGGCCATACATCTGGGCGATGCTTGCTAAGTTCGGGTTTGGCCCAGGATTCATCAGTTGGGTCAAATTGTTGTATGCGGGCCCATTGGCACAGGTGGTCGTGAACGGGAGAGTGTCGGCCCCGTTTGAGCTGGGCCGGGGCACGCGGCAGGGCTGTCCCCTGTCGCTGCTTCTTTTTGCGCTCGCCTTGGAGCCCCTGGCGGAGTGGCTGCGGTGGGAGCCTTCCATCCGTGGTCTCCGTTGGACCCCCGAGTATGAGGATCGCGTATCCCTATACGCTGATGACATCCTTCTGTACCTAGCCTCCCCACGTAAATCACTTATAGTCCTAGTTGATGTTTTACACTCGTTTGGTCGTTACTCCGGCCTCGTCATCAATTGGGCTAAATCGTGTGTGTATGTCCTCTCTGGGGAGGCTCCTATCCTCCCGCGGGGCTGTCCGATCCAGATCGCCCCGCAGGGATTTCGGTACCTGGGTGTCTTCATCACTCTGGACCCGGAGGCCCGATATGAACGGAATCTGCTTCCCCCCCCTCCAGCGTCTGCGGGTAGATGTCGCACGATGGCGGCGCCTGCCGCTTTCGCCGCTCGGCCGGGCGGCATTGTTCAAGATGATGTCTCTGCCGCATTTTCTATACGCTTTGCAGAACACCATGGACTTGGTCCCGGCGCGCTATTTCCGTGAGGTGGAGAGTCTGCAGCGCCTCCTGTTCTGGGACGGGAGGCCACGCATTGCTCTGGCTAAGCTGACGCTCCCATGGTTTGACGGGGGGATTGCCCTCCCGGATATTAAACGGTACTACTGTGCCTCCCAGCTTGCTGCCATTAACCATGGCCTCTACGGGCCCGCCTTAAACCCGGCCTTTGAAATGGACAAGATGCTCCTGCCAGGTGGCGATTACCATCGAGCGCTCTACTCTGGCGCGCCCGATGCTCGTCTGACGGGCCCCACGCGTGTCATGGTGCAAGTCTGGCACGCGGCCAATGCAGCTATGGGGTGGAAGGACCGTTTGACCCGGGCATCACCACTGTACGCGTCTGAGCGGTTAGGTTCCTTGTGGACCTCTAAGGGCTTTGAGAAGTGGGACATGATAGGTATCAGTAAAGTGGGGGATCTTTGGACGAGGGGAGGATTTAAAACGTTCGATATGCTGCAGACGGAATTTCAGTTGCAGGGCAGTGAATACTTCCGGTATTTGCAGGTCCGTCATGCGCTGGGTTCCGTCTTCACGGATGTTGCCTCCATCCCGGAATATTCCCCCCTGGAAGATAGAGTGCTGGATGGGCATGTCCCGGACAGCACAATCTCACTTATATATAAAAAGCTGATAAACGACCGCTCGGGCCTGTTGACTGCCCTTCGTGCGGCTTGGGTTGCTGATGGGCTGGAGTTGGACGACGAGGACTGGACCTCCGCGGTGGCCTCCCCGAAGGAGGTGGCCATACCAGCTCGCCTTCGCTTCGTCCAGCTCAAGATACTCCACCGGGTCTACATGACGGGGCCAAAGCTTCTGCGTATGGGCTATGCCGGAGATGGGTTATGTAAGCGTGGGTGTGGTGCTTTGGGGACCTTTATGCATATTTTGTGGGAGTGCCCGGAGATAGAGGGGTTCTGGCGTGGTGTACATGAGGTGCTGCGTCTGGTTACGCATGTGACGCTATTGCCTGAAGCGAGGAGATGCCTGTTGAATGTGTGGGAACCGACTGATTACTCAGCGCCGCAGACGTGGTGGGTGACTCTGGGATATATGGTCGCCAAGCGTGATATTGCTCAACTGTGGGGATCCCAGAGGCCCCCGACGGTCTCGGCCTGGAAAGAACACATGGACTGGTGCATGTTTCGCGAAAAAGTGGTGTATGTGGCGAGGGGTAAGCCTGGGACATGGGTGGAAGTGTGGGGCCCCTGGAACGCCTACCGCGGGGGTATCTGTGCACCACCGTTGCTGCCTGATGCCTCGCCAGCCCCATCCCCCTAGCCGACTCGTTCCCCTGCTGCCGGGCATTGGGTTCCCCCAGTCTTCGCTCTGCTCTCTTCCCCCTCTCTAGACTTTTACGGATAGTTGGGATCCCCCCTCTGGGGGAGCACATGCTGCTATTTTCGATTGTGGGTTGCCTTGTGGGTGTGGTTTTCTTGTTGTTCTTAATTTAAAATGAAAATAATGGGGCCTGGATGATGTGGCTTTTCGACATTGCTATCTATTGAGAAATGACCCTGCTGTAATGCCACGTTTTCCATGTATATATGTCATGTGTTCCTACTATTGCTAGCGGCCGGCCGGAAGGTTGTGGGCCCATACTTGTATACTTTTAAGACCTGTAATAAACGGTTTCAAAAAAAAAAAAGAAACAGCTGCAACCGCTTTCAGACAACCAGGAAGACTTACAGCTACTAGATCCAACACAGCTAATAAGTAGGCCGCTGGCTTCATGATCCCACCATGTTTCCAAGTGAATATTGAAAGAGCACATCCTCCTCCCTCAAGGCAGTTGAGGTAAAACTCCATAATATAGTAAGGCACTCCGGTGGGGAGGGGGGGGGGGGTGCATTACATACTTTTTCTTTTCAAACCTGGAAGGCCTCCAAACATTTGTCATCCAATGATACCGGGTCTCTGATGTCACTGTGGGTCAATCTTTCTAAAGGCTGTGCAATCAGGGAAAAGTTTGGAATCCACAGACAACAGAAGCCAACAATCCCTAGAAACATCCACACCTCCCTCTCGGTGGTAGGAGGACCCATCTTCTGAATTGCAGAAATGCGTTCTTTTGAGACTTTGCTTTTGCTCTTTTCTCAGTGTGATGACCAAGAAAAATCACTTCTTTGTTACAGAAATTGGGACCATTGTCAGTTAAATGATTCAATAGTGCAATTGTATCATGTTTACAGTCTTCTTTCAACTTAGATGCCACCAGTTTTTCATATATATATATAGATCACTAGGACTGGGCAATGCCAAACTTTTCAAATCTATCTTTAGAATTAGACTAAAAACGAAAGGACTTTCAGTATACCCTGTGGTATTTGACACACAAAAAGATGTTGGCTGTCCTCGTGCAATGGAAAGGAGAAGAACACTTGGCATAAGTAAATGGCTATACTATACTCCATCTGTTGGAATCTGCAACAAAATTACTACAGGCTTCGGTACCACCGGACAATATGGAACCACTATTCAATTTATTTTTTTAAGCAACAAATTTCCATTTACCACTAGTTTTTTTGTAATGTCAATCAAGGGAGTATTGCAAGGACTACCAAGCACTTCCTGCACAATTCCTTGTTCAATCATTGTTGCAATGACAAGCTTCATTCCTTCTTCTGTCTGTTTTGAAAGCTTGTACTGTTTAACTCTAGGGAAAACTGCATTTGGTTTCATATTTATGCTGACAGGATTTGCACTTTTCATCGATCCTATCTATTTTCCTATGAAATCTAATAACTCTTTTTTGACAGTATGTCTTAAATGGAAAGACAAATCATCTTTAGTCAGAATCGGGAACAACTGAACTCTAATCATCTTTTAATAATCTTTATTCAGCTTTTATAAAACCACAAAAGAATACAGTATATAACATCTGACTATATATAAAAAATATGTCACGAGCATTAAAAGAATAAAAGGGAATGGATAAAAATATATTATCCAGTATAACTGCAGCTATGATAAACTTATGTACCATCAAACAAATATATTCATATTGTAGAAATTGCAGCTAGTACAAAGCTAGTATAGACTTTCTAATAATCAAAGACCTAAGCAATGGAATTAGATATTGTTTCCTAGGCACGGCATACAGTTGACTGAAGAAAAAGAAATAAAGCATAGATTGATTAGACATCGAATCACATGGACATGGCTCTAAGCTAAGAGACTCATTGGAAATGCGCTTTTGCAGATGAATTACTGTGGTCCATTTCTCAGCGTGATGGCTCAAAAAATAAATATATTTTTAATTTCCAATTGCCGTCACTTTTTTCAGCAGAGCAAAATGTTAAGCAATCTAAACAATGTTTCCTAGTCCAGTTGGAAAACACTCAACTAATTGGCTATTGCCAACATTAAATATTTAAATTGCAGCCTCCAACAATATATGACCTTTTATTGTTATGATCAGCGTAAGGGCGAAAGATGTCCTTGGCTTGCATTCAAGGAAATGCACTCATACTCACACACACACACTCACTTCTCGCTCTCTCTCTCTCTCTCTCTCTCTCTCTCTCTCTCTCTCTCTTCCCCCCCCCCCCCCCCCTCTCTCTGCTCTCTTTCTCTCTGTCCTCCTGCTTTATGTTTAGCCAAATATGTAACAAATTAACTTTTGGCATAAAACAAAAAACTGGCATTGGAGAGCCATATAGTACAGAACACATAGCTGAAATTATACTGAAACATTTTATGATGTTGCTTTGTGTTCCCTAAGTGGCTATGGGTATGCCCAGACGTGGATCCCTTGCTCGCTGCGCCACTGGATTAAAGCTAGCCTAACTGATATGGGGTAATACACCGAAACTGGTCCCAGGATGCTTGTTTCCCATCCAGGGAGGACCTGGCCTGGCAGTTCGGGCTGGACTGTTCCCATGAGGAACAGGGTCAAGACTGATTTGCATATGGCTGGGTCCAAACCGGGGTGAGGTGGCGAGAAAAATATAGAATGGATCAAACCAAGATCTGTGACTGGGAGTTTGTGTTTGAAAAACACTCCGTCATTTTATTTAGTGATGTTAGAAAGTCATACTGATATATTAGTAATTGTGGTCAGGAGGCATGTCTTTTACTACGCTGACATCACCGAGTATGTGATTCGAAAGTGTTTTGTCAAGCTGGATCACTTTTCTTCTAGTTGTTAGACCTTGAGATTCATTGTGAGTGGAAATGGTGTTGCTGTGCATTCATGGTCCTAGCCAGGTTTCCAGCAGTATCGGGATTTTGAGAAGATCAGGTTTTGGATGCAGGGTATGGGTAGGTTGTTCACTTCTCTTTTACCTTTTTCTTCATGCTCACTTTGATGCACACCAGCATGGCCTTAGTATTTTCTTTATGTTCTGTACCTTAGCCAGATTTCTTCAGTTTGTTTAGCAAATATATTTGCCACATGGATATGTGAGTTATGCAAAGAAATGTTGAGTCGTAGTTAAATAGTTTTCAATTACATTTAGAAGTCAGTAAATATACAACATAGTTAAAGTATAACACTATAAATCATAAAAATATGCTTGCATCAATGAATGAACAATAAAAGTGTCATTGTTTCTTTTCTGCTGAATACTTGTTCCTTCAGATTCTCACCTCTTGAATCCCTCCAGGCACGAGACTGGATCTGGAAACTTTGCAAAAACTCTATTGCACCAGCAGGTAGTGCCACTGCTTCAGAAACCACCAGATAAATGATGATATGGAGTCTAACATTGTGCCTCCCTGTCTCATTGATTTCAGTTCCTTTTTTACTGTGCCCTTTAACACTGATCCAGTTTTGCTTCCCTAGGAAAGGTTCCCCAAAAAGTTACTTTGCAGTGTTAAATAGGGAGAATTGTCCCCTCCGAAATTGTCAGACTTTAGGCAACACTTGTGGCTGGCAAATATTGCTCTCAGACCCACACAACGTCTATTGTGGTGCTTGGGCCCCAAGCATAACTCGAAGTCATGTGATAAGTGTAACCACATGCCATACCCATCAAGGAACAGGAGTCTAACCTTTTCATGGTGGGGTCTCTTGATGAATACCAGCGTAAGCAGCATCTTTCCAGCTCTCTCCACAGGTCCTACTCTAGTTCGCCTTCAACAGGCAAATATTTGAAGCTTGCACCTAACAGCAATGAAGTGAAGTCTTTCAAGAGGGAAGTCAAAAGACACCAGAAGGATATATTTGTCCTCCTACTTGTGTTTCAGTGTTTACTTTAGAGCTGGACTTGGTGGAGGTACCTGCACCAGATTTGGCCCCGGTGCCGGCTCGAGACATGGAGACTTCTGATGTGTGTTCGCCTTTTCCAGCCCCTGGCACTGACCCCATGCAGATCACAGACCATCATCCAGGCGATGCTGGTCATTCAAAGGAACTCCAACTCTACTTCTTGTGGAGCACATTTGGAGTCATTGGCCAATAGATGAAATGGTACTGTCAAGGTCTGAGGGGTCGTCCACTGCCATCCGGCACCACACTTGGATGCTCTCCACTGGCTTCTCAGGGGATGTCCAGGTGAATGTTATGGACTTTTTTCAATGGTTCTCTCCTTTTTGGTGACAAGACAGACTATCCCTTAGAATGATTCATGCAGGGACGGGACACGGACCAATTTTTGTGAATAGCTAGTTTTCCCAGCATGCCGGTACTACATGCAATACTGCAGGTTCAGGAGCAGTAACAGGGTCTGCCCTTTTGCATATGTCAGCCCTCGTAGACTTTGCAGCAGTCCAACAAGGTATTTTGGGAGTGTGGTGGTTCCAGAAGCCGTTGTGAACTGCAGCAACCCTGTCAGAAAAGCCTCTTTAGTCTGCTCTTGTTAGCACACATACAGCTTTTTTTTGGGGGGGGGGGCATTACTTGGCACACTGGCAGAACATTTGATCGTAACGCTGGGTCCTGCAGATGTTTGGGCAGGGCTACACCTTTCCCTTCCTTGATCATGTCCTTTCAGTCACCTTGGATGACTATGCTTGCATTTTGCATCAGGAGGTTCTCTTTGTTCGATCATGGAGGTCATGGAGTTGTTTCCAAAGAACGAGATATTGAATGCATTCTATTCTCGTTATTTTCTTGTTTCCAAGAAAGATGGGGCCTCAGTCCCATTCTAAGCCTTCACATATTTAATGCATTCCTCTGCAAGGAGAAATTGAAGATATTGCCCCTGGCAGATTCCCTTAGCTCTGGAGCTGGAAGATCGGATGGTGTACTTTTGACTGGCAGGATGTGTATTTTCACATACCCACACTGCGGTCATACATGCAGAGGTACCTATGCTTTGTTGTGAGTTTCATGCCTATCGATTTAATGTCCTGGCATTTGGGTTAACGTGTATCTTGAGTCTTCCCAAAGATGGTGGTGTTTGGAACACATCCTCTGAGGTTGGGGATATTGGTATTCCTGTACCTTGATGACTGGCTGCTTGAAGGCGTTTTTGGACCACCTGCAGGGCACGATTTTCCTGCTCGTTAACTTAGTGTTTTTCTATACCCTTCCAAAGTCACACAGCGAGCCCTCCCAGCGCCTAATCATTATCTTTGCAAAGTTGGACCGTGTCTCTCTCAAGGCCTTCCTGCCTCTCCAGTGGGTTTGGGAGATTCAGGCTATAATCCTGATGTTTGTGAAGGGAGGTCTTATTAGATCCTTGATAGTCCTGTGCTTTTAGTTACTCTTTGCCTCGTCTATCTTGCAGGTTGAACATTGTTGGGGGCATTCAGCTCTGCATTATGCCTTTCTCATTGGGAACTAAACAGCCTATTTCTCTTCCTTTGTCTCCAGTATGGGTTGTATGTGAATGAAGTATACAACAATCAGTAGTTAAACACGCTCTCGACATTTGGTCAGGGTAGTCTTTAAGTGGCCCCACCAATATTATTGAGGGTTGTGTGTAGATCCTCAGGAGCCATGAAATTGTGCCTCTGGTTTAAATTGACTGTTGAAATGTGGAGGGGTCGTCATTGTTCTATTGTTCCCACCTCTTTTCTGAAATTGTATTGTTTTTTCGTTTTTTTTAGCTGAAGATCTAAGAGAATGTATATTCAGGTTAGAGCTCTTAGGTCAGTGAACAGGATTCAATAAAGGCCGTTACTTATTTTGAGCAGTACTGCAGAAACTTGTATAACATCCTTTGTTTAACAAGTCTGGAAGTAGAATGTTTTTATGAATAAGTTGTAGTAAGACTAGCACGTGGATAATTGGCAATTGTTAAGGAGAGAAATTCTGGAGGCGGGAAAAGGTAGTAGAGTACAGTTTTACAGCTTGCCAGATGTTATCAGTCAGGTTAACAGGCTTTCGCTTAAATCGAAGAGTTTGCGATCACTTTGAATTGATGTTATGTTTGCTTCCGAATTGTCAAGCAGTTTAGGTTCAAACTTTAATGGAATGCAAACCTCAGTTGTATACTAGACTGTGGTACTAAATAATGCATGATTCATAGCAAGATCAAAATATAGGAATGGAGGCATACAAGAGAACCTAGTTCTCAAGCATGTTTCTTCTGCATGTGAGTAAGTCCGATAATGAACATCCATTGAGCACTGAATCTGATTAATTGTCATCCATCACAACACACTAAACTTTATTGGCTGTCACAAAATATCCTCAAGGGCTTTACTGCTCAAGAGATTGCCATTTATTTGCCATTACAATGGGAGCAATGACTTCCCTTAGAAGGCAGGCACTTTTTCACAGTCTATACCATGCCACACCCTTCACTCTTAAGCACAGCTTTCTCTGTGAAAGAAACATAAAAAATAACCCCTTTTTTAAAATTTTTGAGTCATGGTCGCGAAATGATCCTATTTCTCATAATGGATCGGTGTCTCGAGAGTCGATGACTTTGCTTAAATGACTATAGTGTTGTAAGATACTTTCGGGAGAGGATATATGATTTAGTGGTACAGACTTTCTTCATTTTCTTATTCTATATGTTATGCCTTGGTCTAGTTGGCAATTCAGACTCTCAAAGTAAAATTATACACCAAGCATACTGCTTAATGTAATTCTGCCACGGCTTTCTCTACCATTTACTTTCTTCATTTTAAGAGCAATTTACCCGTGTGGTGTGCTCTTGTTAATTGATTTAATCTTTTAGTATTTCTTTTTTGATTCTATTGCTCTGCACTTCTATCCACTTACAACAATGTTTGAAAGCTCCCTTTTCATTCTCTACGCATTTCAGACCACTAATGTTTCTTTTATGGGTGGTGCAAATATTTCCTTCTGCCTTTTATCTGGCATAACTAAGAAAAGGGTATTACAGATTTGCATTATTTATCTTTAAAGTAGATACCATAAAGTCCTACAGTATCCCCCAACAATGTGATCGAGCCACTTTCATGCAGTCTTCTAATTCCCTTCACTGGAAGAGGGCACCCAAATGAAGGGAATAAGAATACTGCTTAGAGGGCTGTATCAAATGGTTGGGCACACTGAAATTAATCAAGGGACGGAGGAAAGGGCTTATGGGAGGACATTTGAGTTATTGAAATACATTGACTTTTGTATGCACTTTAAAGATAAATATTACAAATCCTGTATTATCCTTATTTTAGTTAAGATGGACGAACATTAGTTCCATTACATACTTCTCAGCTGCTACATAATCCAATTAATGTCATGACTGTAAGAGATATTTTAAGAAGAAACATGGGAATCCCAGGGAGAATCTGTGCGCTTCCCTCAGCCGACCAACATATATGTCGCTTGATGTTTAAGTGGAACTGCAAAGCAAGAGGTTGCAGGAATGTACGCATTTTACCATCTGCTCAGCTCTCCTCCCCACTATTTCTTCTTTTATGTAATCTGTGTGTGGATTTGTGTTAATTGCTCATTTCGTTTTTTTGAATAAACAATGTAACGTGTAACACTTTATCCCATCCTCCGTATTGAACACAGTTTAGCTTCAGGAGCTTAAAAAAATATTTTCTTCACTACCACTGCTATACATGTTTGAACTTTGTAGCTGGTCACTGCTAACCATTGGCGAGATAAAGCCATGGATTCAGAATGTAAATGTGAAAGGGTATTGTACAGACAATTATCATTGTTTTTCTAAGAAATCTAAATGTTGTTAAGTCCATCCTCACTGTATTTTGACTAATACCAGTCTTTACCTTCTGTTCCTCAAGATTGATATGGAAGCGTTCCTCACACTTACTGATGGAGATTTGGATGAGTTGGGTATTAAAACCAATGGATCTAGGCAGCAGATTTTAGCAGCAATTTCAGAACTGAATGCAGGAAAGGTAAATATGTATTGAATTGAATTGTAAACTGTATCAATTTAAAATAGACAAACCTTGTGTTTTCTTGTAGATTTGGAGTATTGGCCAGTATGTCTGATTATTACTTGCTAAGGTTCAGATCTTGCTTCCTTCTTGGTCTCTCTCTCCCACTCCCCTTTTAGTTGTTGGCCCCATCTGTTGTTCGTTATCTGCTTCTTTAATATGGTTGTAGTAATATTTTACTTAATCATTTAACTTTCTGCCTCTGTAGCAATTGCTTTCTTTTGATTCTGTAAGTTGTGCATTATTGAGCTTGACAATGTGATCGCAAAGTTTTTCTTCAGTTTGTCCTCTATTGAAATAAACTGCCATTTTCTTGTGATAATATGTATATCGGCGTCTACAGCTCTTCTTCCCAGCGCAAAATGTGGTTTTAGAGCTGCAATGAGCATCATGCATTGTCCATATGCTACTTTGTGGGGAGGTCCATGTTTCAACATGCTTAATTGCCTACTTCCTGGACTTGCAGATAGCATTGACCATGGAAGATTGTGCTACTGTATGGCAGAAACATTTTAAATGTGATATACGCAATGTATTTATATATATTCCAAAGTTATTGCACTCTGCTAATTGGGTCTGTACAGCTAAATGCCTTGGGCCTAATATCAAGTAAGAAGCCCTTTTCAAATGGTCTAAAGCAGGATTATGTATTCACACCATTGTTGTTTTTGAGCTTGTTCGATTTACAAGATGCTTTTAAGATGGTGTTTTCTCCCTGAGGGGAAAGAAGCACATCATGTCATGTTATATGCATAAGACCTGGTCAGTATAGACTAGGTGGCAGTTGGCCTTTAGAGGCATATTGGCTTGCAGGGCTATGTGTCTTCCACTATAGAAGTACTCAATTTGTTGTATGTGGTGGCCTCAGAAGTACCCACCTAAACTCATGAGACTGCAGCACAGATGCTGGATGCCTGCTTTGGGTCTGCCGCAGATCTGTGTTGTAGAGGCGCTGCAATTGGGGTTGTCCTTTTGCTTATTGAAGATGTTTGCTGAGGATCTGACAGTCAAATTTTATTAAGTTGGCAGTCCTTATTTTATATAGCAGCACTCTGTTTTTCTGAGCTTTTGGAGATCCATTCCTTGATGTTAAT
Source organism: Triturus cristatus (assembly GCF_964204655.1). Lineage (NCBI taxonomy): Eukaryota > Metazoa > Chordata > Amphibia > Caudata > Salamandridae > Triturus > Triturus cristatus. The sequence goes on from NC_140588.1 coordinate 138,747,099, forward strand.
GTGTATTCCAGTTTGTTTCTCCATTTAATTATCTAGTGTCTGAATCTCCAACTTTCTAGCAATTGTTAACCATTCGAATATAATATGACGTATATTACTATGCAAAAAATCGCTTATATGCTGCTTATTTTATTATGGCTTTTTTGGGCTGTTTACTAACCCCAGATATTAGTAGTCAATGTCTGTTTCTGAAGATGAGTTTAGGTCTACCCTTTCAGAAGGACACATTTATATTTTAATGGTTAATGAGCCTATTGTTTTTTGCAGATGTGGTATGAGAGTTACTGATAGTCCTGTGAATTACTAAAATGTCCCCATTTCAAAGTAGCGAGTACACTGCATTTGTATCTATTTCGGGTGCATTGAAAGGTTTATTTTCTGTTGAAACTTTGTCAGTGGCAATTGTGGTTGGTAGGGTTTTGAAGGATTTGTTGGAGCTTGCAATGAAAGTATATTATTCATGTTTTTATCTTTATGAATTGAAATGTATGTAATTATGTATTTATAATTTTTTTTTTTTTTTTTTTTTTTTTTTTTTTTTTAAAACCTTTATTTCGAAATTCAGGACACAGCTATTCAGCCGACAGCCCGAAGGTTCGGCAGCATTGCAAGTTAGATACAGTAATGCGTCCCGGATACAGTACGAAGAGTAATGCAAAGGTCCAATTTTAAATAAACACAGAAAAAACACACAACAAACCCCAGCAAGGCAGAACATTGAAATCCCATGGCGAAAGCCCCCAGGGGAGGCAGGACCCCACTCATCTACTAAGTATAAGACTGTGTGCGGAGGAAGAAGGGGAACAGCAGAGGCCCAGAACGGGTACCAAAACCAAACTGTGCTGGAAGGTAGGTCAGGGGGAAAGCTGTTCCTCGGGAGGTTCCAGATCCGGGGCAAGACATATTCCCCCCCTGTATTGGTTCCACCGCCCCCAGATGGCATGCCACTTCCGGGGGCGACCTCTAGAGCAGTAGACCGTCTTCTCCCTAAACATGCTCCAATCCATGTTCTCCTTCCACGCGGTCAGTGTAGGGGGACCCGAGGAGCCCCATAATCGCGCGATATCCCTCTTAGCCACCATGTTACCCAGAGTCACCCATTGGGTCTGTGCCTCATCGAGATCAGTGGGCCCCCAAACGTTCAGGAGGCAACACCGCGCCTCCGGCTGTACCACAATGCCCGTCACCTCCCCCAAAACTGCATGGACTCTCCTCCAGAACTCCACAATGACCCCACATTCCCAAATGATGTGCAGGAAAGTACCCACCATACCACATCCCCTTCTGCACAGGCCATCCTCCGAGAATCCCATGTGGACCAGCCTTGGCCCCGTAACATACACCCGGTGCAGTATTTTAAGCTGCACCAGCCTCAGACGCGACGGGATCGCAACCTCCTTAGGCGAAGAAACCGCTGACTGCCAGTCCTCATTATCCAACTCGAGGCCATCCCTGGTCCACTGTTCTCTCAGCCCCAATAGCAAGTCTGCCCGGACGTTTATCAACTTCTTATATATGAGCGAAATCGTGCTCTCGGGCATATGACCATCAAGGACTCGGTCCTCAAGGGGAGAGGACTCCGGCACCTTCTCACCCTCCACTAGGACTGATCGGAGGGCGTGACGCAGCTGGATATACCTAAAATACTCTGAAGGCCCTAGCTCAAACTCAGTCTGCAACTCCTCGAAAGACTTCACCCTCCCCTTATGCAGCACATCCCCCACCTTGGATATCCCTATCAGATCCCACTTATCAAAGCCCTTCGTATGCCAGAGTCTTCCCAACCTTTCCGATTCAAACAATGGGGTAGCGAGGGTTAGCCTGTCCTTCCAGCCCAGCGAGTCGGTCGCCATCTTCCATACGCCCACCGCCACACCTGTGGGCCCCGTGAGGGACGAGTCTAGGGACCGCGAATACAACGCCCTGTAGTAGTTGCCGCCGCGCAGCAGCCACCTATCCATGGCATACCCAGGGCTGAGGGCAGGGCCGTAAAACCCATGTTTGATCGCGCTCAACTGCGTGGCCCAGTAGTACCGTCGGATGTCTGGGAGCGCAATGCCCCCATCGTACCATGGGAGCGTCAACTTTGAAATAGCTATTCGCGGCCGCCCATCCCACAGCAACGTCCTTTGGAGGCCTTCGACCTCCCGAAAGTATTTAGCCGGTACCCAGTCCAAGGTGTTCTGGAGGGCGTAGAGGAAGCGGGGAAGAGACATCATTTTGAACAGGGCCGCACGCCCAACAAGGGAGAGCGGCAGCCTCCGCCAACCTTCAACATCTCGCCTCAAGCGTGCCAAGGGGGGGAGCAGGTTCCTCTCATAGCGCACAACAGGATCCATGGATATAAAAATCCCCAAATACACAAAACCTTGCTGGGCAACCTGTATCGAACATGCTCTAGGGATCGGTGGGACCTCGCCACTAAGAACGTACAAGTACGATTTGCCCCAATTAATCACAAGCCCCGAGTTCCTACCGAACGATGCGAGTACGTCACAGACCACTATAAGTGACTTCTTTGGTGAGGCAAGATACAGCAGGATATCGTCGGCATAAAGCGAAATACGGTCCTCGTGATCAGGCGACCACCGAAGGCCCCGTATATCCGGGTGCCAACGTATCCACGCAGCCAACGGTTCAAGGGCGAGGGCGAACAACAGAGGCGACAGGGGGCAGCCCTGCCGAGTACCCCTTCCAAGCTGAAACGGAGCAGATGCCCGACCATTCACCACAACATTCGCTAGTGGCCCCTCGTACAGCAACCGGACCCAACTCACAAACCCGCGACCGAAACCAAACTTGACCAGCACGGCCCATAAATATGCCCACTCCACCGTGTCAAAGGCCATCGTGGCATCGAGAGATGCCACAACAGCCGGTTCACGCAGCGTGCCCGCCCTGGCGATGACGCCATGAAGACGCCTAAGGTTCAATGCTGTGTTTCGGTGCGGGATAAAGCCAGATTGATCCGGGTGGACCAGATCGCCAAGTACCCTAATCAGACGGGTAGCCAGGAGTTTGGCCAGAATTTTCGGCTCAGCGTTGAGGAGTGAAATGGGCCGATAGGAGGCGCATCTATCTCGGGGTTTACCCTCTTTGTGTATGACCACGATCGACGCCAGCCGCTGATCCAACGGAAGGATCCCATCTCCCCGCGCCTCCAAAAACATGGCGCGCAGGTGAGGGGCGACCCTATCCGGGAACAGTTTGTGCAGATCGATCGGCAGTCCGTTCGGTCCAGAGGCCTTACCCGAATTCAACGCGCGAATCGCCCCCGCCACCTCGTCAACCGTGATGTCGCCATCCAAATCGTCCCTATCTATGTCAGAGAGGCAGGGCAACTCGATATCACGGAGGAGAGCAGACGAGTCTTCGGGCGGCCTGTCCGACACAGAGGAATAAACCCTATGAAAATACTCCGCGAAACACTCTACAATCCCTTCAGGTTCCACAATCGCCTCTCCCCCCTCTCCAATCAACTCTGGCACCACTCTATTGACCCGTTCCTTCCTGTCCAGCCACGCCAGGAGTTTCCCTGCCTTATCTCCAACATCATACAGACGGCCCTGTTGTTCCCTGCTGAGGGTCTTGGCGGCGTCCGTCACCAGGTCCCTATACTCCGCCTGCTTCAAGCAAAGCTCATGCAATGAGGACTCTGTGACCTCCTCCTCCATATCCCCTTCAAGGGCCGCAATCTCCTCCTCTACTTGCCGCACTTCGCAATCCCTCCGATTCTTGGCAGTCACCACCAGGGAGAGGGCCTCCCCCCGAAGCACGGTCTTAAAAGCTTCCCACAGCGAGATCGCCGAGTCCACGGATCCCAGATTGTCCTTAAAGTAATTATCTACCTTCTTTACCAGGGCGCTACGCATCTTGGGGTCTCGGAAATACCAAGGGTTAATGGGGGCCATCCTCCCTCCCGACCGACATCCAGCCGGATCCACACTGGCGAGTGATCAGAGATACCACGTGCCATGTGCCTCGCCTCGGATATCAACGAGGCATGTGCGGCCAGAGTGAGCAGGTAGTCAATCCTGGAGAGGCTACCATGCGCCCCGGAGTGAAACGTGTATTGACTCTGTGTGGGGTGCCGGAGCCTCCAGCAGTCTATCAGGCCAAACGTGTCTAGGAGGTCTGGAAGCCATTTCTGAGCCCCCCCTGTGTCCCTGGGCGGGTATCTATCCAGCAGTCCGGAACCCACAGCGTTGAAATCCCCTCCCACTACCAGCATGCCCCCCGGGAGAGTCAGCAAAGCCCTGCCCAATTCAGCGAATGTGGCGGCCTGCAGGGCCGGCGGGACATAAACCGAAACCAAAACCAAAGTCCTTCCTTCCCACCGCCCCGCCACCGCCACAAACCTCCCCCTATCGTCAACAATGGTGGAGTCCACCTCAAAAGGCAGCGATGCTCTAACGAGGATGCCCACCCCCCTGGACCCAGAAGAGAATCCCGAGTGTGCAATGAATTTATACCCCTTCCTATTCAGGGCATAGCACGTATTGCCTATGAGGTGCGTCTCCTGCAGCAGTACAACGTCTGGCATTGAGCGTTTCAGAAATTGCAAAACAATCCCCCTCTTAATGCGATCCCCCAAACCATTAACATTCCAGCTTATAACACTTAGGCCTCTACCCCCCATCCTCAAACGGAAAGAGGCCCACCCCACACCCGAGGCGCCGCCGTGGAATAGCCCTGAGGATAATCATCATGCCTTGCAGAAATAAACCCCCCAACAACAAACTCAAACTCCCCGTAACTCCCCCCACCCTGCACCCCTGCTGCAGCTTAAAAAGCCCCCCCAACTTGCAGTGTGCCTGTCGCCCTACAAAAACAAAAATCTACAAAAAGTACCCCAAGGGAGGAAAAGAGCACCCCTCGTCCTCCCGCAACCCTCCACAGTTACTGCACTCTATTCAAATCTTCAAATATGGTCAAATCAAGTCAGGCCGGCTTTGAGTTATCAGCCCTGTCCATCCCGGCCACTGTCTCCATGCTCAGCTGTGTCGTCCCCGGTCCGTCGCCGGGGCAAAGCGTCCAGCCATTCATCGGCCATAACAGGAGAGTCAAAAAAGAATGTCCGATCTTCATGCACCACCCGTAGTCTGGCGGGGAAAAGCATGGCATACTTTAGGTCCCGCTCCCGAAGCCTTCGCTTCACCCCCAGGAAGCTCTGTCGCTGTCTCTGCTCCTGCTGGGTAAAGTCCGGGTAAAAATTCACCGACGCATTCTGGAAGGGGACTGGGCCCGTCACCCTCGAAGCTTGCAGGATAGCGTCCCGATCTCGAAAATGAAAGAGCCGGGCGACAATCGGCCGCGGCGGGGCACCCGCCTTGGGCCGTCCGCCCGGCACCCTATGGGCCCTTTCCACCGCAAAAAACTTCCCAAGGCCCTTAGGCTTCAGATGATTGAGGACCAAATCTTCCACAAGCAGGTCCGCCGAAGCCTCATCCGAGGACTCCGGGACCCCGATTACGCGCACGTTGTTGCGCCTGGACCGGCTCTCGAAGTCCTCCAGCCGGCGGGCGGCGAGGTCACTCTCGGCCCTCAGCTTCCGGACCTCGTTCTGCAGGTCCGCAACCTCATCAGTGAGGCCCGTGGTCTTGTGGTCCAGGTCCTTAACGCGCTCGTTTGTCTTGCCCAGGTCCGAGCGGATCAAGTTGACATCCACCAGGATGGCGTCCACCTTATGCGCCAGGGCCTCGAATTGCCTCCCCATCGAGGTCTGCATCCCATCAAGCGCGCCCATGACATCCTGCAGGGAGAGCTCCGGGGTCCCAGGCGAGTCCTCCTTCTGGGCATCCGGCGCCTGGCTCGATCCACTCGGCGATGTCTTCAGGAGGGCGTAGCGGTCCATACTGTTGACTTGGGAGTACGTTCCCCGCCTGGTGGACTTAGTCTTCAGCCGATCTCCTTCTGCCTTGCCCGACATAATGGACTCCAGGCAGTCCAATGCAGTGAGGACCGTCCCCTCTCAGAGAGAGGTATAAAGAGTGAGCAGGTCCGCCTTGTTCTGCCAAAGTAGCCCACCGAGCGTCCCTGGGGTTATAGAGCCACCCAGAGCACTACAGTGTCCGGGCAGACAAAGGGAACGAAACCGAAAGTGAAAGAGCGAGGGCCTCCGTCCGGTAGTTCACACCTCACCAGGCCGTTGTTGATCAACTAGGAGTCGGGCATCCTGCCAACTCTAGCCCCTGGCATCTCCGGGAGTTAGGCCGCAATCTTTCGCCAGTCATAAGTCCGGTTCCCGATGGGCGATCCGACCGCGGGTAGCATCAATCGCCTCCCTGACAACTCAGCAACACGGTGCCATGCATACCATCAGGATTAGAGTCAGGATAGTCGACGGAGGGCGCGAGGGTCTCGGGAGCTCTAAGCTCACGCGGCCATCTTGGTCAAGCGCTAAGCTCCTGTATTTATAATTTTTATGTATTAATTATTTTACATTTGTCAAAGGTGTTGGTGGCAGCCATATGCTTTTGTCTTCCGGTGAAAACAGATACAAATTCCTCCTCTACACATCAATGTTCTTCATAACTTATACTTCAGTCACCACATGAGGTCATATCTTCCCATTTCATTTTACAGTTATATCTTCCACTAACATTTTGGCTGTCACCAAGTAATCAAACCGTACAAGGAGGCTTTGATACTCTTGTGTTTACATCGTTCACTGCCCTGCAGAGTTTAAACCCTCAGCGAGCATGATTAGAACTTTCTTTATACTATTATCCCCAGTTTTAGTGGTTACTATGCGTCTGGGGCAGTTCTTTATTTTCACTCTGTCAGATTATGTGCCAGTTTCTCTAACTTTCTGGTTTCACCATGTATAATTCTTCAATAACGTAATGTCTTGTAAATCCTTTTTGTCCGGATTTCCGACCTGCTTCTCATGGCTGCATCAGCCAATAAATTGCTATTCAGATTCTATGGAATATTTGGAGATTAAATAAGGTCTCTGCAAATAATTAAGTTATACTAGCACATTTAGCCTTACTAAACACCATTTCTGAGTGGGTACATGCTCTTGTCCAATCCGCATCATCCCGTTTACTCTTAGCTACCACTATGGGTGGTTGGTCCTCTTGCTGTGTAATGTATAATGTGGAAATCGGTCTACACCCCCTGAAACTACAATTATTTTCTATCACCAGTGTTGTGTCTCAAGGCTGTAGCGTTATTCTTGCCAGTCTGGTGTAAGGCAGAAACCGCCCGATCTGAACCCTAAACTGTTGTCCTGCCTCATCAAATGCAAGGAATCCACACTCCAGAAACAGTCCCTTATTCTCTGAGATCCTCCTTGCATCCATCTAGTAATCATCTCATTTCTTAAAAACACAGCAATACATAGAACAGGATAGTTCTCCCTTTTTGGCTTCAAGCCCCTCCCATATTCTTATTTTATAATAAGAAATAAAATTACAATACAAATGGTCAGCAATAATTAGTTTTGAATATTTTATCAGTTGCAACCTTTCGTCTTTTTGCAACTTGTGCTCATAGCAGTTTCGGCCTACTGTCATATAGATATATCTTGAACGATTACAGCAACAAACATAATAGCTTAATAATTGGGATAGGTCAGCTTCCTTATGCATTACTAGATCAGTAGACAATGACATTGACTCCAAGCATCATGTCGTCATATATTGGAATCATGGGCAGTGGTCAATGCATGAGGGCCTAGAGGTGCAATAAACCAAGAGCGCAGTGATTTTCCAAATCATTAAAGGGAAAAGTGACCCTCTCAACTGAAATCCCTTGCAGCCACTCGGGATGTTTGTTAATAATTTTTCATTGATTGCTTTATTTCTTCTCATGCAAAGGTAGAGTCTACGCTCCACATCTCTCTGAGTGGTAAACCTCACCTTTAACTTGATCCCAATGAGTGACTTTTCCAGCCTATTGCTTAGCTCATGAGGCCCTAAAGGGTTTCCATTTTAAAGCAATGTATTTTTAGTGAATACTAGTACCAGGTTTAGAAATGTATAACCAAGTTACTTCTTCTTAGGCTATGGAATTAGTCCTGACTGACAGGTCTTAGGTTTCAATATTTTAGATCTATGCAGTGTATTCCATAGTTAGGGCAATTTCCCCCAGTATTCAGTTAAATCGGGCATAATCAGCCCATGTTTTCGAAATACACTGCAGGATTTTCACATCTCAGTCTGTTCAACAAAGTCACCGGGGAGATTACAGCTTGGGTGTGAGGTATGTTCTATATAAGAAATGTAATTGTTGCATTTTAAATTTCATGGTCCTAGAAACCTTGGAGATCTGTTGTAAAATAGTGACCTGTTCTCCACACTTAGTCCCAGTCCTATGTCTTGAGGCCACCTGTCTCTTAGGTCATATGTGTCAAAATCAGTCTCTTCAGTAATTGCTTTATGTAGCAAGGGACCGCTTTTCTACCATTTCCTATATTAAATTTAAATCTGTATTAAACATTGGGATGACCTGCTGAATAGGTTTCTGGGACAGGAGGGGGGAATCACAGGAGGTTTTCACTGAGGATGAAGACTTGGCACATATAGTTACTGAGGATGTTACCCCTGGCAGTACCATGAGGGGATAGTAATGAAACAGGATAATTAAGTCTTTCTTTTCGATGTTTGTTAGGCATGACGGACGAACACTTCACAATACATGTCAGATATTGGGGGATGGCAGAAGTTATTGGTTATTTTTCTGTATTGATGTAACTTAGATGTAAACAATAAAAATGTATTTTAAAAAAGCTGTAGTAAAGTATGTGTGGGTGGGTTTACGGAGACATCCCCACCCCAAAGAGCTTGTATAAAAGTCCCCTTTTGTTCGGATGTCATCAGCACCCCATCTACTCGTTTCGGTGTCCCTCAGGCTCATTGGCAATCTTTATGGAACATAAGGTGAGTACGCTATGTCAGTGGATCTTTTTGTCAAGCTGTGTATCAAGCAGTACTATTTTTGACAATTGTGGTTATGGTTTCTTCGTATTTGTAGACATTATCATGTTATAACTTGTTTCCATTCAGGGTGTACCTGCAAACCACTGCGCAACTGATGCAATTGTCCTGCAAAGTAATAAAGTTCATAGCCTGAGACTTCCAGGCTGTCCTTGTGTGCAGAGATTTAGAACTTGTGCAGCACCACTCTGTGTCTGTCATTATTCCTGATCAGTGAGATCAATGTGATGTCATAGTCTTTGAGAATCTTACCAGGCAGCATTTTTGGCAAGTTAGGAAACTAATGCAGTAGGCTTGGCAGGATTACCATCTTTGCCAGTGCTAGTGTCTCCATAATTGAAATGGCTAAGGGTTTCCAGAAGGTGACATTGCTTCTAAGGGTCATCAGTGCCCTACCAATGTTACACTGTATTGCTTCAACCATAGCGTGATATACATGAATTGCCGACTAACGGAAAGTATGTGTTTCCACTTAACGTAATAGTTCGATGTGGGCTACGTAATCCCAGCCCGCAAGAATCTAATTAAAAATAAGCATAAATTGGTCCAATTCCCCTTTAAGCCAGGTGCAGATCCAAATTGTTTTAGATCCTCAATGTTTCTGTGTAAACCTTTGTTGGTGCCTCCCAAGTATAGTAATATGCCATCTGCATATAGCGAGATGGCATAGGATACACCTGATATGCAAATGTCCGTCACCATGCACGGCCCGGATTATAGTCCCCCTTCACTCCATGGCCAATGTGAAAATTAAAGGGGACAGAAGACACCCCTGCATGTTCCCATCGAATTTTATTTGAGTTCAAAATTACACCTCCTTTGCACTGCCTATAATCATTTTCTGCATGCTTATGTGCTCTCTGTGGCATTTTCATTGACAATTGGTGTCTGGAAGGTGGCGGACGCAGACAGGGGATCACTGATTCTGCTGCTAAATGAGAAACCACTGATGAAGGTTTATATGCATATGAGATCTGAAAGAAACACATAGTGATAGATTCCTTACCTTAGAATTACCCCCAGGCGTCAGACTGGATCCGGAAAGTTTTCGTCAGCAGTGCCCCTGCGCGTCAGTAGGTGGCGTTGTGTGCCTCCGTGTCCGTCGTTGGCGTCGTGGTTACTGAGAGGACGTTGCGGGCGCTACTTAGATGCCATGGAGCCGAAGGCTTTGTGGGATCAGTCCCGAAAGCTGCTGGATGCCCGGTAGTCGGCTCCGCACCGTTCGAGGTCCGGGTCCTATGGGAGTTGGAGGGACCGTGCATGGAGTCAATTCAATTCAATATCAACTTTATTCGGTAGTTTTTGAAAAAACACCATAAAAGTTCAAATAGTATAAAAACACAGTTACAATTGTATAAAAGAAGAAGTTAAAAAGATTATTAAAATGTACATTTTTGGGCACCGCCAGCGATACATGGAAGTGCATCACAATTTCATTAGGGCAAATTTTTCCAACATGTGCAAAGATGTACAGTATTTCTGTTATCTCGGTCCCTTCGTTAATATGTATAAGCGATGTTGTTCGAAGTTATAAATTTGTGCGGTGGCGAATACAAAATTTAAGGTAAGATACAATCGCTTTCGCATAGTTTTCATTTTCCAGAAATTGTAGTGCCAAATACGCTGGGCGACATTGACGGACACCCCAGAACTTCAAAATAGGGAGTATCCAGCGCTTCCGGGGCTCGCTATAGAATTTGCAGAATAACATTGTGTGTATCGTTGATTGTGGCGATACCAAATCACAAGGGCACGTAGAGATGGTAGAAGTCCTGACATTTTGCTCAGGAAATAGAACTAGCAGATGGAACAAATCAAGTCTGAAGCGGGTAAGCAGCATTCTTTCAAACTGTGTTATTTTAAAATTTAGATAAGGTTCAGCAGAAAACGCAGTCTGGACTAGCAGGGAATGTTGGACTGATGGCTTGTGGACCTCGGATAATAAACGTAGCTGACGAAAATGAGTTAAACACTCCCTTTTTAAGGTCTTTTTAGGGATTTCCTCTATCAGCGATGGATGGTCAAAGTATTTCCTATATCCAAGATCTGTCAATAACGCTTTGACGTACGACAGCCATTTGATTTTCTTAGCATGGTCTAGCGTTAAAATATCTTGCATAATTGTCCTTGTCAAGTGGCATTGCTCGGTAACCCATATTCTGCGCCACAGCATTATTGGTTGTAGTTTTATAATGTCAGTGATGTAATCAATGCCCAGCTCAGAGTGGCAGGCATAGGTGGAGCAGGTTTTGGGCACCGCCAGCAAATATCTAAGGAAAGAATTCTCTATTGTTTGTATTGAGTCCACGTTTTTAAAACCCCAAATCCCCGCCCCATATGTTGCAGTGCTTACACATTTTGCGTTATATATTTGCACTAGTTCTTTAATTTGTCTCTGCCCCAATCTCTGCGAGAAGGTTTTTAGTGATGATGTCTCTCGAAGGAAAATCAATTTTCTTGTATTAATGGCTGGAGTCCATTTGAATTTTTCGTCAATGACAATCCCTAAATAGCATGGAGTCATCACCATCGGTCTTCGGGATCAAAGTCTTCACACTCGGGGTCAGGTAAGGCGAAGCACAAGAAGTCAAAGAAACTTTGTAGTTCTTTGACTTCCCCACGCAGGTCGCGCGACGCGGCTGAGGGTGCGGGTGGTGCCTCCACCGGGGCTCCGGCGGAGCCTACGGTGTCGCCGCCGGCCTTCCCACCTTTCCTGGGTCCGTCGGCGACTCCGGCCCTAATCCAGGAATTCCTGTCGCCCATGGCTCGCCTCTTTGGGCCGTCAGGTCGCGCTGGTGTGCTTTCGGGCCCCGCGGTCCTGACTGGGGGGGTCCTCGTCTTTTATCGCCAGTGGCTCCAGCCCCAGCGTCACTGCCGGCTCCGGCCTAAGTGCCACAGGACCCCCCTAGATCCCAGTCGATGCCGGTTGACCTTATAACACGTCCACCAACGTCGACCCCACCGGCACCACTTCCGACATCGCTTGCTCCTCGGGACAACACCGACCCTGGTTTCAGCCCCGGCGTGGGGCGTCAGGCCGGCGTCGATCGATGCCGTTCACAACGTTGCTCGGGGATTTCTATCCCCATGTCCCAACTCCTCATTTTAGGCCTGTTGAACAGCCTGAGGAGGAAGGGGAGGCCTGGGAGGTGTCTAAGGACCCTCTCGCAGCTGATTGCGAGTATGAACCAGACTGGGCAGAGGATTCGGGGGAAGCCAGTGGTATGGATACCTCACCAGACCTTGGCAAGCTGTCTCCTCCTGTCGTGACTATGGAGGAGGGTGCTAGTTATGATGTGGTGTTGCGTAGGGCGGCCGAGGCCCTACACCTCGAGCTCCCTACTGTGGCCGTCAGGACTAACCTCCTGACAGAAGTGCTTCACCCAGCAGCTACTTCTGCGGAGCCGCTGCTGCCCTTCAATGATGCACTTTCTGACGTTCTTTTGGGCACCTGGTCCTGGCCCACCTCAGGGGCTCCTGTGGATAGGAACGTGGCCCGACGCCATCGCCCGGCTGACCCCATTTTCCTCTCCCAACACCACACCCCGAGAGCTTGGTTGTCCAAGCCTCTGCTTCCCCAACCGCCTTCCCTTCTGAAACAACCGGATAGGGAAACCAAGAAACTGGATCAGTTCAGAAAGAAGATTTTTTCTTCCCCCAGTTCTGCGCTGCGGTCCGTGAACAACGCATGCCTCTTGGGCCATTATTCCCACTCTCTGTGGGATACGGTGGCGCAAGTGCTGCCTCAGTGTCCGGAGGAGGCCCGGACAGCTCTCTACCAGGCTGTTGCAGAGGGGAGAGACGCAGCTAAGTTCATGCTTCGGTGTGGCCTAGACACCGCCGACTCACTGGGCAGATCTATTGCAATGACGGTGGCGGTTAGACGCCACGCCTGGTTGAGGACAACTGGATTTTCGGGGGATGTCCAAAGCACACTTATGGACATGCCTTTTGATGTCCGCCGCCTCTTCGGCGACAAAGCAGGCAGCGCGTTGGAGAGGTTTAAGGAATCACAGGCTACGGCCAAGTCCTTGGGACTCTCTGCAGTCTGCCATTCCTCCGCCTTCTGCTTTTCGCTCCTTTCGTGGCACCGGAAGGGGCGCCCCGCAGCGTTCGAAACAGAGCCACAAGTCTGCACAGCAGCAATTCCAGCGCGGCCGCGGGTTCTGCTGTGGTGGACCAAGGGGCCAGCGGGCGGGTCAGTCCACCTCCACCCTGGCCACTACTGCCTCCAAACCTTCCTAGTCTGAACTTTCAGGCCCATCATACTCCAGTGGGCGGCAGGCTTCGCCATCACCTCCCCCACTGGCGCACCATCACATCGGACAGGTGGGTTTTAGAGATAGTCCGAAGGGGCTACTCCCTCCCCTTCGAGACTAGTCCTCCAGCCATGCCACCTCAGTACCACCGCATGTCGGCGGATCACTTGGTGCTTCTTCAGCAAGAAGTTACAGCCCTCTTGGCCAAGGGGGCCAACGAGCGTGTTCCGACGCCCGAAGTAGGTCGTGGTTGTTATTCCCACTACTTTCTGCCAAAGAAGGATAAGGGCCTGCGTCCTGTCTTAGACCTCCAGAACGTCAATCGCTTCCTCCGCAAAGAGAAGTTCAAGATGCTCACTTTGGCTCAGGTCTTGTCTGCTCTCGATCCGCAACACTGGATGGTAGCGCTGGACTAGCAGGATGCTTACTTCCACATCCCAGTCCTGCAGGCCCACCGACGCTACCTACGGTTCACAGTAGGCCACAAGCACTTTCAGTTCACCGTGCTCCCTTTTGGCCTTACCAGCGCCCCTCGGGTGTTCATGAAAGTGATGGCGGTGGTCGCAGCTCATCTGCGCAGATCAGGGGTTTCAGTCCTCCCTTATCTCGACGACTGGTTGTTGAAGGCGGGCTAGCCCCAGACAGTCGTCTCCCACCTCCAGACTACGGCCGACCTTCTGCATTTGCTGGGGTTCGCCATCAACGTGCCGAAGTCGCACCTGATTCCCTCTCAGAAGCTCCTCTTCATCGGAGCGGTTCAGGACACGGCGCAGTTTTGGGTCTAACCTTCCGAACAGCGAGTCCGGAAATATTCAGGCTCTTATTCAGATCGTTCAGGACTTGTCCCAGGTTTCGGTCAGAGTGACCCTGAGGCTACTGAGCCTCATGGCCTCCTGCATCCTGCTGATCGATCATGCCAGATGGCATATGCGGGCTCTGCAGTGGGACCTGAAGTTCCAGTGGGCGCAGAAATCGGGCAACCTGTCCGATTACATCGAGATCTCGGAGGGCACTTCACAAGAGTTGCAGTGGTGGCTCACGAACTGGCATTGGGTTGACGGCAGATCCCTCTCCCTTCCCCAACCGGAGTATACAGTGGTGAGGGACGCGTCCCTCCTGGGATGGGGTGGCCACATGGGCGAGGCGGAGATCAGAGGCCTCTGGTCTCCGACGGAGTCCAAGCTCCATATAAACCTTCTGGAGCTTCGGGCGATCCGGCTTGCACTGAAGGCATTGCTTCCCTCTGTCAAAGGGAGGGTAGTGCAGGTGTTCACAGACAACACCACCGCCATGTGGTGATGCAACAAGCAAGGCGGGGTGTAGTCATGAACCCTATGTCAGGAGGCTCTGCGCCTCTGGACATGGCTGGAACATCAGAGCGTTTTCCTGGTGGTTCAACGCCTGGCAGGTTCTCTGAACGCCAGGGCGGACGAGCTCAGCCGCAGGTGCATGATGAATCACGAATGGCGTCGTCACTTGGAGGTGGCGCATGGTCTCTTTCAGCAGTGGGGAGGGCCTTGGTTAGATCTATTCGCCACCGAAGAGAACGCGCAATGTCATCAGTTCTGCGCGTTGGAATTTCCAAGGTGGCACTCGCTCGGCGACGCTTTTTATCGCAAGTGGAGTTGCGGTCTGTTGTACGCCTTTCCGCCTCTACCACTTTTGCTCAGAGTGCTGAAGAAGATCAGACGTGACTGGGCACAAGTCCTTCTTGTGGCCCTGGACTGGGCTCGAAGAGTATGGTATACCGAGCTACTCAGTATGAGCATCGATCCTCCGATCAGACTGCCTCTTCGGGAGGATTTTCTGTCGCAGCAGCAGGGGACAGTCCTCCACCCAAACCTGTCCAGCCTCCACCTCTTTGCGTGGAGATTGAGCGGCGGCAGTTGATTCCTTCCTCCTGAAGTTAGGGATGTCATTCTGGCAGCCAGGCGTCCCTCCACTAAAGTGGTATACGCCTGCAGGTGAAAAAGTTTGTGGCATGGTGCACAGCAAAGGCTGTGGATCCTCTTTCTGCCCCTCTTTCTGAAGTCCTTTTGTTCCTTCTTTCTTTGGCCCAGCAGTGCTCTGCCCTGGGCACTATCAAGGGCTACCTTTCTGCTATTTTGGCCTTTCTCAGGCTCCCTGATCAGCCCTCTCTTTTCAAGTCCACTGTTGTAAATAGATTTCTCAAAGGCATTACACACCTTTTTCCTCCTATTCCTTTCGTGATGCCACAGTGGGACTTGAATCTGGTTCTTACATACTTGATGTGCGCTCCCTTTGAGCCCCTTCACAACTGTCCTCTTCGTCTCTTGACCTTGAAGACTGCCTTTCTGGTGGCCATCACCTCCACTAGGCGAGTGAGTGAGCTCCAGGCTCTTTCTTGTAAGCCTCCTTTTCTATCGGTCCATCCGGACAAGGTTGTGCTCCGGCCCCGTCCTTCCTTTTTGCCAAAAGTTGTTACGACCTTTCATATTTGGCAGACTATTACCATGCCCACCTTCTTTCCGCCTCTGCATCCTTCCAGAGAGGAAGAGAGGCTCCACTGTCTGGACCCAAAATGTGTGCTCTCATTTTATCTCAACCGCACACAACAGTTCCGGGTGGATGACCAACTCTTTATTGGCTACGTTAGCACCAAAAAAGTTCGGGCGGTACACAAGAGGACTATCTCCCGCTGGGTTGTCTTTTGTATCAAAGCCTGGCTAAAAAAGAACCTCCGGTGGGGCTGCGTGCTCATTCCACTAGAGCTACTGCAGCTACTACTGCATTGGGACATGGTGTCCCCCTGCAAGACATCTGTCAGGCTGCCACGTGGGCCTCGCTACACACGTTTACTAAGCATTATTGCCTGGACAGCCAATGCCTGGACAGCCAAGTCCGGAGCGATGGCTTCTTTGGCTGTTCTGTTCTCCGGGACTTCCTGGTGTGATCTAGGTTCGCAAACCCACCACCAGTGTTGGTATTGCCGGGGTATCTATTCTAAGGAAAGGAATCTATCTCTGTGTTTCTTTCAGATTAACAAGTTACTTACCTTCGGTAACGATATATCAGTAAGAAACATTAGTAGTGATAGATTCCTTACCGCCCCACCCATCCTCCCCATTCTGCTAACTGATTTCTAGGGTTAAGGTCATCCCTTTCAGGGCCCTAGTTTTAATGCACCAGTTGTCAGTATCTTGCATGGCTCTGCGTTCCTGGCGCGGAAAGTCGTGTACAGAACTGACGTCAGCACGCATGGGCGGTGTCTAAGTAGCGCCCGCGACGTCATCTCGGCGACCAAGACGCCAACGACGGACGCGGAGCCGCACGATGTCACCTATGCGCAAGGGTACTGCTGACGAAAACTTTCAGAATCCAGTCTGACGCCTGGGGGTAATTCTAAGGTAAGGTAAAGAATCTATCACTACTAATGTTTCTTACAGATATATCGTTACCCAAGGTAAGTAACTTGTTCATTAGGTTAAAAGGCTTAGTGATGCTCTTCTGGTGGACCGGAGGTTCTTCATCCGGGTAGTTGAGGTCTTTGCTGCTTTATATTTGCAGAGCGCAAGCCAGGATTCAGTGGCAGCATTCAATTAGGAAATGGAGAACTTACCTGAGTTGTTGTGACTGGAATTTTCAGGCTTTCTAGTAGCTTTAGCTAGTGGTGCCTTGGAAGAGGAGGGTAAATCATGTTTGTGGCAGCTTTAGTTGCCTGATTAAATTTACAGTTCTGGGTACTCGCCATATTTCATTCTATGTGTCTTTTTTGTAGGGTACTGGGGGGCACATTTCACGTCTAATTTACTAAGTGCATAAGTTAACCTGTTTTTCAGCATCTCAGCTGAAACTGTGAGGCTGTTTTTTCAGTCTTTCAGCTTGTGCTGGAGGTTTATCCCATAAGCACTTGCTATGTACGTCATCGGAAAATATTTGCTTGAGCGCACAGTTAGAACAGTGCCTTAAAAGAGAGTTTTCTCAAAGGGGGGGCAGGGGGCGCTACAGTGCGCACAACAAGATGGCTGCGCCTAAGTGCAGCTCCGCCTGCCGGACAATCAATCTGACCATAATCATGCTCTAAATCTGGCATCCTATGCCAAAACTTGTAGGGCATCATGACTGAACCGCTGTGGACGGATTGGGAGCAGCAGAGGAGCAACAGTCTACCCGAAATCCTGCAGTTGAAAGTTTCCGCTGCCGCGGCCCCGATAGCAACATGGCCGCCATGTGAGCCGGCGGAGCCACTGTCGAGAGCTGGTCAGTGGGCCTGCTGAGGGGGCGCCGTGTGGTGCCTGCATGGGCTGGCGGCACTTGCGGGAAGCCTGGGATTTGACGCCCCACACTGGGGCTCTGCGAGTGTTATGGAGGTCTGCCTGCGACGAGACCTCGAGCTGTGGCGGTGTAATTGTGCTCCGATGAAGAGGAGCTCCTGCCCTCCCCAATTCCCGCTACCGCGACACCACATGCACCGTGGCAGGCGCGAGGCCCAGTGAAGACCCCGGCTGGTGGCTGGAGAGCGGTGCTGCCATGAAGGAGCCGGGCTGACCCCTGCGGTCTTGGGGTTCTTGTTCATGATCATGCTTCCTGTGCTCCAGTGGGGGAAAAAAATATTGTCGGCGCGGAGGCCGCGGATGAGCGGCCTTGTTCGACGGCACACCCCCAGAGGATCGGGCTGCTCCACCTAGCGGATAAGGTGCTGCGCTGAGGCCTGTTCCCCTTGCGCCACGTTGTGCCTGTTCCCATGGTCCCGGCACGCCTAGAATATGCGCACAAGACAAACAATTGATGGACGGAATGCAGATCAAATCAAAACATTCACCCCCAGTCAAGAGGTCTGGGTTAAATCATTCTTTTGCTCACCATGCCACCCCAGTTTAGACCTGGCCATATGCAAATCAGTCTTGACCCTGTGCCTCATGGGAACAGTCCAGCCCGAACTGGCAAGCCAGGTCCTCCCTAGACCGGAAACAAGCATCCTAGGACCGGTTTCGGGGTTTCACCCCACATCAGCCAGAATAGCTTGAATCCAGTGGCACAGTGAGCCAGGGACCCAAGTCGGGGCATACCCGACGCACTTAGGGCGAGAAAGCAAAAGACAAACAATTGATGGACGGAATGCAGATCAAATCAAAACATTCACCCCCAGTCAAGAGATCTGGGTTAAATCCAACATTCTTTTGCTCACCATGCCACCCCGACTGGGACGGGTATGCCCAGACGTGGGTCCCGTGCTCTCCATGCCACTGGAGTGAAGCTATCCTGGCTGATGTGGGGTAAAACCCCGAAACCAGTCCTAGGATGCTTCTTTCCAGTCCAGGGAGGACTTGGCCTGACAGTTCGGGCTGGACTGTTCTCATTGGGCGCAGGGTGAAGACTGATTTGCATATGGCTGGGTCCAAACTGGAATGGCATGGGGAGCAAAAAAAATGATGGATTTAGGCCCAGATCTCTGTACTGGGGTGAAAGTATGAAATTGTTCTGCATTCTGTCCATCAATTGTTCTTTTTGCATTTGTCACCCGAGTGGGAAGGGTGTGCCCAGACGTGGGTCCCGTCCTCTCCATGCTCTTGGAGTCAAGCTTTCCTGGCTGATGAGGGGTGAAACCCCGAAACCGCTCATAATATGCTTGTTTACAGTCCAGCGAGGACCTGGCCTGGCAGTTCGGGCCGGACTGATTTTCCTATGGGTGGGTCCAAACTAGAATGGCATGGGGAGCAAAGGAATGATGGATTTAGGCCCAGATCTCTGTACTGGGGTGAATGTATGACATTATTCTGCATTCTGTCCATCAATTGTTCTTTTTGCATAGAATATGCGCACAATGCATTTCAGCTTCAATTAGAAGTGGCATTGTATCAACTGTGAGGCCCTCCCTGTCGAGAGACAGGACCCCATATAGCGACTACAGGTGCAGCGGCAGCCTTCCTGTGGATGTGGGCAGGCTAGTTTTGGGGGCCTGCATCTCCGAAGCGACCCCTGGGGACTCCCGTGGCCTCCCGAGGTGGGTCCTGAGGCAGGTGCGGGATCTAGCGCATGGCAAGGAAACTCCAGACCTGTGGACACAGATGTGACGGCCTGGCTGGGTCACAGCAGCGGGGAGGCCTGACGCTGGTGGCGCCTTCTCTGTGCGGGGCCCCATGGTCCCCTCCATCACCCCGCCCCCCCCCCCCGTGAGGTCATGGCAAGAAAATAAATAGGTATTGGTGGGGCTGGAGTGGAAAGTACCTACCTGCTCCCGGCCCGGCGCGCGTTGGTACCCGAGGCCACTGGAAAATCATTGAACTGCCTTTAAACACTGCATGTGAAATTGGGAAGCACTGGGACAGCTTGCTGAACTGACTGGAAGCCTGCTGTGTTTGACGCGGCCCCCTTCTGTGTGTGAGAGCCCTGCTGTTAGGGGGTGCTGCGAGGTGTATGGTCAGTCTGAGGGACATGATTTACAGGTACAGCTCTGGCTCACACAGAAAAAAAATGGCTAATCAGACAAGAATCAATCCCATCTCACCTTCGAGCTGCGGAAGCCTGGCAAATCGCAGCAGAGGGCAACCTCGGACTCAGAGCTTGATGCCCCTTCTGAGGGCACATCGTCACTCTAAGCCATCCTCCTCGCTATGCAAAGTAGCCTGCAATCCAAAGACTGCAAAATCAGTGCTCTCAATCTCGTAATGGATCATATGTCTACTAAGCTTGATAAGCATGGCGCCAGATTGGGAGGGGCTGAAAAGCGCATCTCTGACACAGAGGACAGTCTACAAAACGTGGCATTCAAAGCCCTCAACATGGAAAAGGTGCTCGCGGTTATCCAGGCGAAACACGAGGACCTTGAGGCCTGGTCAAGTCGCGCCAACCTAAAGATCATAGGCCTGTCAGAATCGACCAACAAGGGGAGGCTGGAGTCCTATGTCGAGGAAATGCTCTGTGAGATTTTTGGAGCAGAGGACCTGTCAACGATGCTGATTGTCGAGCGAGTCCACTGCTCGCTAGCGGTCCGCCTGCCCCAGGGCGCCCCGCCGAGGCCGATCATCGCCCGCCTGCTAAATAATAGGGACCAAGACTCAGTTCTGCGCATGTCCCGTGAGAAAGGCACCATACATTTTCGGGGCAATGACTTGGCTTTCTACCCGGATTTCACTGCTATGGTCCTGGCGGCGAGGCGGGAATTCCAGCCAGTCAAGAAACTACTAATGGGAGAGAACATCCCGTACGCCATGCTATACCCAGCTCGACTGCCAATTGGTATAGAAGGCAAAGCCAGAATCTATACTAGCCCCAAGTCAGCTATGGATTGCGCAAAATCACTCAAGCGGAGCCGACATGACACTTCCAGGACGCCGGAGGAGGAAGAGGACTGAGGGCTGCTGGTCAGCATTAACCATTGTGGCTATTTGGGTCCTATAACTGCCATATAGAGATGGAAACTGTTGCCAGAGACCGAGCCTGAGGGTGTTCTTATATGTGGGAGATGTCCGAGCAATGCTGACTCTGCATGCTTACCGATTGTAAATCCGCCCATTGGTGCGTAAGTACTGTAATGACACTGATGCCACATACCTCATACACACAAGCCCGCCTATGTATAGACACGTAACTGATGAGCGATGTCTCTGTTTATGTTCGGCCACCTCCCTATCATCTAGAAGGCAGATTGCACTCTGGTGTTCCCCCATGGGCGTACCCCACATCTATTTGTGGACTATGTTCTGAAATGGGGTTATGTTCATTTGTTTTTGAGATTGCTTTGGCAAGTTGTGGGTGCTGAAGTGCTTGGGGGGTGGGCTGGTTGTTTTGATACAGGTACAATGCAGGTCGCGTGTGTTGGCAGATCCGGCACTCAGTACTGTAATAATCACAATAGCTGGTCACGTATAGGCAAGACAAAGCCCCGTTGGTACTATTAAATTGTTAACTTGGAATGTGCAGGGCCTCAATAACCCAAAAAAGATCTGTAAGGTGCTAACGTACTTAGACAGGTAAGACATCCAAGAGGCATTCTTACAGGAGACGCACATCCCTAAGCACACAGAACAGAATGTGGGAGCACGCTGGGCTGCGGTCAGGGTTGTGTCGTCATATTCCACATACTCAAGAGGTGTGCTGATATTGATAAGGAAGGGGACCCCGTTCACACTGACCCATTCAGAGAAAGATGATCAGGGGAGGGTGTTGCTGCTGCAGGGCTGTTTGGGAGGCACGGGGCTTCTATTTGCAAATCCTATGGTCCTAACGTGGATGACCCCACGTTCTATAATGACATCTGGAGGCCGGTGGTGGCGTTGCCCTCTGCGGCGGTGATCTGTGGTGGTGGTTTAAATGTGTATCTAGACTCAAAATTGGACACTTCCGCCAATACGGTATGGCATGGCAAGCATGCTGCGCAGGTGATAAGTGAGATAATGGAGGTGGAGGGCCATGTAGATGTGTTGGGCAGACGCAACCAAAATGGCAGGGTGGGCACCCTCCCTGATAGTGCCGACCTTAACAACTTCCGCCCTATCTCCAACATTACTACTGTGGCCAAACTCCTTGAAAAATGCATCCAATCACATCTTTGCACTCACATTGAGAATTTCCAACTCCTAGACCAACACCAATCTGGCTTTCAGAGTGGACACAGCACTGAATCGGCTCTCATTCACGTTATGGATGACATTTTAAAAATGTCGATAAAAATGAATCTTGCCTCCTAATCTTACTCTTTGACCTTTCCTCTGCGTTTGACACTGTAAATCACGACAACCTCTTATTTATTTTGGAGCATAGGATGGGCCTCTCTGGTCTAGTGTTGCAATGGTTCTCTTCCTTCCTCCATCACAGATCCCAAAGAATAAAGGTGAACCACTACCTATCCCAGCCTACACCAGTATCCAGGGGGGTCCCACAGGGTCCGCATTATCTCCCATACTTTTCAACTTATTCTTGGAACCACTAGCTAATGCACTAAATTCAATTAACAATCTCTTCCATCTGTACGCGGATGACACGCAACTCTACCTGAAAATCTCCTCCCCGGAAAATCTTATATCACTCAACACTACCCTCATGAATACTCAAAACTGGCTAACCGAGAACCACCTCCTACTCAACACCTCCAAAACCGAATTCCTGCTCATTTCTCCTCCGAATCACACCCCCAAGTTAGACCTCTGGATGAACCATCTCACTGCCTTCAACTGCTCCCCCCACATTATTAATTCAGCCAAATCTCTCGGAATCACCCTGGACAAGCATTTAAATATGAAGAAACATATTAGCAAGGTGTTCAAGGGAGCGAATCACCAGATGAGACTACTCAGGAATCTCCAACTTTTCCTTCCACAAGCTGACTTCAAGCAGGTGGTCCAAGCGTTGGTTTTGCCGAGGCTAGACTATGGCAGTGCTACGCTCTGTGACCTCCCTAAATATACCTTGGCCCCACTTAGGGCTGCATTGAATGGTGCGGCCAGACTGACTATGGGCACAAAAAGAAATGCGCACATTTCCCCAGTTTTAAAATCTCTAAACTGGCTGCCTTTTGAAGCAAAAATACAGCTAAAGATTGCCTGCCTGTCTCACAAAGCTCTCCATTTCAAAACCCCCAGGTATCTAGTCCAAAAGCTAGAATTATCTGGAGGTGGTCGACCCTCAAGAAGTGCTAACTCCTCCCTCCTGAAGTATGCAGAATCACCTCCATGGTTGCTTTCAAATTGGAAGTAAAAAGATTCCTTCTGAACAAGTTCTTACCCTAATTGGGTTTGGATCATCTGCTGTAAGATACTGGACTTACACCTTTACGTCTTGAATTGATTTGCTATATCTTCTTAATTAATCTTTTCTTCCCCTCCTAGATTCGCTATTTTTTAGCTATTGTGATGTTCTTTGATTCACCCTTTGTAACTGTTTTGTTTGATATGTATTTGACGCCTGTACATCCTTGATCATATTCCCTCCCTTAATTGTGAAGAGCTCTGATATCCCTCGGGATAATGTTCGCGCTATATAAAACTTTATAAATAAAATGTGTGTCCACTGTGCATGGCTCATGGTCCAGATTGGATTTATGGCTTGTATCCAAGGAGGTTAGTGCATGGACTTTGTCAGTCCGCCATCTTGCCAAGACACTTTCTGACTACGAGCCTGTGCTTTTGGAGTTGACCGTACCGACTTTCTTGAGGCCGGCATTCCAATGGCGTATACAGCTGTCGTCACTGCTTGATCAAGTATTTTGTGTCACGATTGGGTCTGCTATTGTCAATTATTTCTCTGAGAATGAGGGCCCGGTTGAGCAGTCTGGGACTTTGTGGGAGGCCTTAAAAGTTACTATTAGCGGGGAATGCTTAGGAGCCCAGGCCGGGGTCTTAAAGCAATACTTACTAGGCTGCGTACGTTACAGGATAAGATACGCGAGCTGGAATGTGCATAGGCTCCCACCCCCACACTGCTGGCCCAAAAGAAGAGATTTAATATCAGAATATGATGAGGTGGCCCAGCAAGAATCGCGGCATAGATTTAGGAGATGGGTTGCGGGGCGCTATGGTGAGGGTGGTAGGCTGGGCTGCTCTTTGGCCAGCAAATTACAGCCGTCGGTAAGTCAAGATCATATTGTAGAAATCTTAGACAACAATTTGGAGGCTCATCATACCACTACGGAAATCAGCCAGACATTTATGAGGTATTTTTCTGAGCTATACGGACTGGTATCATCGGTCGAGGAATCTGAATTCACACATTATCTAGACGATATAGTGCTGGGCTGGCTGTCCCTGGGCCAGCGTGAATACCTCACGCAGCCCTGGACGGTTGAGGACGTTAAAGAGGCCATAGTGTTGCTCCCTAATGGTAAAGCAGCGGGCCTTGATTGCCTGCCGAGTGAATTCTACAAGGCCTATGTGGACTTGCCGCCCCCCGGCAGCCTGAGGTCTATGCTGAGGCATACAAGACGGGTGTACCCCCCCCTCCCGTTGTTAAAACCAGATAAAGTAGCCAATAGATGCGAGTCATACAGGCCACTCTCTATGCTAAACATTGACACTAAAATATTAGCCAAAATAATCGCAAATAGGCTGAAACCCATGATCACCAATTTGGTTCAGCTCGATCCCGAGCTTCCGGCTGCAGCTGTGCTATTGGACGCGGCTAAAGCCTTTGACTCATTGCGCTGGGATTATATGTTTGTAGTGCTACAACGCATGGGGTTGCCATAGTTCTTCCTGAAATGGGTGCGTCTATTGTATACCGGTCCTGTTGCCAGGGCGTGTGTGAATGGGGTGGTGTCTGATCCAATAGCTATCTGCAGTGGCACTAGGCAGGGATGCCCTCTGTCCCCAATGCTGTTCTCTTTGGCATTGGAGCCCTTGGCCTGCAAGATAAGATAGGGTCATGCCGTTGCGCCACTGGACTGCAGGAAACGCCCGCTAGCTATTTCCCTGTATGCAGATGATATGCTGTTGTATGTGAGGGAACCTGTGCAGCATTTGGGGTCCCTATTAAGAGAGTATATTAGCTTCGAGCAAATCGCTTTAACAGTGGGGGAATCTACAGGGCTCATTACCCGGCTGAATAGTGGTTCCCAAAGAGAAATGGAGGTGCAGAGCTCCACCTCACTTAACAATTGAAATAGACAGATGTGCCATTGACCTAGGAGGATTAGGTAACATGCTGTGTATTGACCGGCACCTCATGGCAAATTGTAATCTCTGCATAATTAATTTCAAGTTTCTGCTTCAAATGCATTATACACCGATGAGGTTGAAAAGATATGGGTTGCATGAGGATGCTAGATGTGTGAGATGTGGGATCGATGGGGCAGATTTTGCACATCTGGCTTGGTCATGAAGCCCCATTAACGATTTCTGGATGAATGTTACCCAGACACGATTGATTATAATGGAAACTGTAGAATGCTCACCCGAGATATACCTACTGGATCAGGTAAAAAAGTTCAAGCCATGCAACAGACGCCTTGTAGCTGTTACCACCTTATTTGCAAAACGCATGGTTGCTAAACACTGGGGTGGGAAAACAGCACCTAAGGTGGGACAATGGTTGAAAGAGCTTGTCTATTGCAAAGAACAATTGGACACTTATTCAGAGGAAGTGCCAGAGGCTACTAGACATAAAAACTTCTGGGCCCCGCTGACATGATATTTGTTAGAACACCCAGATGCGATATAAGACTCTAATACTTGTGTGTACAGCACTGTATCGAATACAATGTTTCATTAGTATATCATACATATCAAATTACAGTTTTGGATTTGTAAGTGGAAACATGGTACTGCATGGCACCAAGTATGTATCTTTTGAATTTGAATTTCTATTTGTGTTTGTTGTTTTTTTCTCTTCTTTCTTTTCTTATTCTCATATTTCTGTTATAATGTATAGTATACATATGCGATAACATGGGAATCATTGTGAATTGCAATGCAAAATGTATCGCTGTACCATGCCTGTGAATTGCAGTTAATAAAACTCAATAAAAAAGAGAGAGAGTTTTCTCTAGTAGGTTTAGTCATGGGTCAATCTGGTTAAGATCAAAAAGGCTGTTATTGAGTATGATTGATGGCTGGCTTCCAGGGAAGTTTTGAGGAAACAAATAAGCAAACATCTGAATAGCGGATGGGGAGGTGGTGCCAATTGAAGTCCAAGATAGTTCGGAGGCTAAGCTTTTGCTGAATGCTTCACCACCCACCAGAGTAGCGGGGGACCCCTGAAATGTGGATTTATTAGGAGTAGCAGCCACAGACAGACTCTGGTTTTGGCAATAGTGTCTCTGCAGACCCTTAAGTTTTGCTACCCCCCTCGATTTCCTAATATGGGTACAGCAGGTGGGTGGTGCCCAGAAGTCTCATGGATAGAAACAGAGGGTGCTGTGGAGCGTGGGTGGTGGAGACTGCATGTTCTCAGTAGGTGACCTACTCAGAGACTCCGTCCAGTACACACCATGCTGAGCCCCTGAACAGCCCTTCCTGTGAGATATGCCCATAAGCATTTTATATTGTAACTTTTGAGCCTTCCCCCAACCCATCTGCTGCCAACCTCGATACATGTTTGATTCTCTGAGCAGCCGTGTGATTTTAGCACTTTGAGGAAGCCGTGCAGGGTGTCTGAACGGGTAAAGCACAGGAACGAATTCTAAAGCTGCGTTCGGACACTCATGAAGTTGGAGATAAAAATGATCCTGGCTCGCAGGGCCCGACTGGGAACTGAAATCGGCCCTGGCAAACTGCTCGGCCGGCCACCCTGGGGGGCAGGGGTGTGTGCGGCCGAGCTGTTTGATAAGGCCGGTCTCGGCCGATTTTGTTACAGGCAGCGTTGTATTGGTAACGCGGGCACTCCGGCAATGCCCGAGGAGCCGGTGTCCAGTTCTAGCTGTGGGCTGCTTTTTTGAGCAGTGTGGGGGCCGATTTGGGTGGTGTCTCTGTTGTTTAGATACAGCCAGGGGCCCAGTGGGTGCCTGAGTAGCCTTCCTGGAGGCAGATGGGCGCTCCTTACCTCCCGTTTAGCAACAGACAGAGGTGTCACTCCATTTCTCTTGCTGGGCCGGCCAATTAATGTATGCAGATTGAGCAGGGGTAGGGGGCCTGAGCAGAAGTGGCCTCACTTCAGGTGTGTTTCACCAGTGTAAACTAATTTGTGCATTCTTTTTTTTTTAGCCCCCCCCCCTTTTTTTGGGGGATAAAATTTCGCCAAAGCTGTTTTGAGGAAATGCAATATGCTAATTTGTGCCACTTTTTTTTTTACGTGCCCGTGCCGATGTTTAATCCCAATCCAACCCTGGTTACAGGGGGGCGATATTGTTGGACCCCAGTAACAGAAATGGCCACCCAGGGGCCCTATACCGGGCCCCACCCCGGCGGCCCACCAGGTAAACGCCCGGTGGCCGCTGGCTTGTCTAGGGGTGAGGAAATGCTTTTGCGCTCCATAAACGCCTTTCCTGAGGATTTGTACAGATTGAGCAAGAATATTCGGGGCCGTAAGTCCCGAACTGATACTGGAGGACATAAACATGTTCAGAACCTCTGAAGTTGAGGGAATGGTTAAACCAGATCAGAAGGTCAAAATCTTAGGGCACTAGGCTCGAGTCTTTGGATATGTCCCCTGCACAGAACTGGAATCTTTCCGCTGCTGTGTAGAAACTGATGTGTGAATTATTGGGGCTTCATGGTTGATGAGCATAAACAAATGGAAGGCAGGGTACACAAACTACCCTCAAGCTTATAAAGAAACAGTGCTGACTCTGGAGGAATGTGATGGTCATTCTGTCTGTTGTAAAACCCCGTGACAGATATTCAAAAGTGCCACTGCGTTAAAAGCAAGTAATGCTGCAGGGTAACCGGCTTCTTCTCTTCAAATTGAATCTAATGGCATGTGCATGAAGGCGAAAGCATGCCTATTCCTATATTGTTATTTGTGAAATCAGGGTGTGCAGGCATTTAAGTTGTTTTAACCTGCCAAACCATTAACAAATTGTTGTTGCTTACAGAAGAAACTGCAAATATGTTGGACTTGAAGGTGGCGAAGTGATTGCCAGTGACTGAGAATAATTCAGGCATTCCATCCATTACCTTGTTTTAGTTGCAGCTTACACTGTAAGTGTGACTGGTATGCCAAGACATGGATCCTGTGCTCCTTGTCCCATAGGGATAAAGCTGCACACTACTGATGTGCCCCAAATAGGGCGAAAACGGTCTGGGATTGCGTGTGGTCCCGTCTTTAAGAGGCATCATGTGCTGTTCACATGAGGTACTGATGCGGACCTTTCCCTATAGTGGCATAGTGTATGAAAAATGATGCACTGGAATGCAGCCAGAGCTATTGCTGGTGGCTCAGATGAATTCAACTTTCCATCCATCAAGTTGTTGCAGTAATTTCAACAGAAGGCACAGCTTTTAATGGGAATATATTCCTCAGAAGTCATTGGTGAAAAAGAGTGTCCTTATTGATCAATATACAAATTGGTGCAAATCTAAATGCTTATCACCTTATTAGGTCTGGCATTGGACAAGACGTTTGATTTTACTTACATGATATATGTAATGTGCTTAATTATGGGGCTTACAACTAGCCCTTTTCATCCATTGGTGTGTTGTCATTCAGATTTTCTTTCGTTCACTACAGAAGTCAAGCAGCACCTTGGCAGCATTCTTCTTTTTACATCCACACCCAAAGTAGTTCCCTGCAGTGCCAGAGACCTCTATAGTAATGTGTGCTTTTTGAGACCTAAAACTAGTTTTGCTTTTACCCATTTTTAGGTCTCACCTGAGCCAGCGCATGCGCTGCTCTGGCGAGACATTTAGTGAGTGGGCTTTAAAAATCCGACCACAGATTTTTGTGTGGCCTAGAGCGTGCGGTTACGCGCACAGTTACGAGCAGAGGCGCCATCTGGCTTTCCTCTCTCATTCGTCATGGCTCATTAAGGCGCGCGCGCCACTCACAGGCTCACCTCCTGCCCCCCTCTCAGTTAATAGTTAACTTTCACGGCCGCGGGGCCGCGCTTGTGATTTAGCGCTTGTCTATTTTACTTTCTACTCCGGAACTTGCCCAGCGCCGATTCACGCCTGCCGCCATTCCTCTGCTCTTTGATGGTGCTGCTCGCTCTCCTCCCCCTGCTTTCGCCAGCTCCGCCGGTACTGCCGATCACTCCCTCTCCTCGTGCTACAGCTGCCTCCTTTTCCGTCCTACTTATTTTGCTCTTTTCTCACTTTCAGCCCGCGTGGCGCTAGTGATCCACCGTGAAAGCCTTTTACCATTTGATACTGTTTGTGTATCGACTGTCGCCTCATGCAAGCTCAGCGGGTGATCGCAAAGTGCGTAGCATGGCTGGACATGAGGACACAATGCCTCTGTGGTTAGTTTCTGTTGCTGTTCAACTGTGGAAGAGCTGATGCTAAGTGGGCTGCGTGCATTCCATGAATTCTTATGCAAGTTTTATAAATGAAGTTGTACCACCTTTTTCTCAGCTCCTTTTTCCCAGTCGCCAGAGCTGTCCCCGTACAGCGATCACTGTGCCCTCCCAGGCTGTCTCTAACCTCCCCATGGACTTGCAGACTTTTCCCAGATCATACCTCGTTGGTTCCCCCTTGCAAACCGTTCACTGTGTCACGCCCCCCCCCCCCCCCCACACACCGCCCGGCCATGCTCAGTAATTTCATTTTATTACAAGGTTCTTTGCTTGAGTTTTCAGTCTGCAGCCATGCAGTCATGACTGCAAGCCTCTCTCTACAGCAACTGGATTGTATGTATGCAGCCGGGAATCCAGGAGTGCAATTGTGCATGTGACCCAGAGAGGCACTGCAGTCACATAGCTGGCCCATTCTGTGCAGCAGTGGCAATGTATGCACGTGAGTCTGTTATGCTGTTGTGTGTGTGCAATCACATCGGGGCACATAATAGAATCGCAAGTATATAACAGTAAGTTTTCTGCAATATATTTACTTCTTCTTGGCCCTCAGTTTGGGTGCACACGTTTATGGTATAGCACTGTAATCATCCTGTGCACTAATGTGTTTGCAACATATGCATTGTATATGCACGAGCCTCAGTGTTTTAGGAACAGTAACTCTCCTCTGTGCCCAGAACGGCAGTCGTTGCTTGTGCACAAACCTGTGTTCTTGATCATCGGTGTGTAACGTACTCGAAATATGTACTTGAACATCTTGTGTAATAAGCAGACATCATGTGTTCATACATACCTATTTTTCATCACTGCTGTGGCATTTGACTCTCCTGTTTAACGGCGCACACGTGCTCAACTTGTTGGACACTACTCATTAGCTTACAGTCTCTCTGCAGTTACACTCATGGGTCTCGAAATTCAATTATCTACACATATTCGCCGGGCGTGAGAGGGGATTAAAACAAGCATTGCCGGTATGTTTTGCCTATGCAAAATCTATTGGCTTTTCAATGTATTTTGCATGTTGCACAGAAGTTGAGCTGCTGTGCAACATGGCTTAAAAAAACAAGCATTGGCATAACCAATAGGTCTCACCTTTGGGACCTTATAAGTGTTTAGCCATGCAACAGTTGATGTTGTTGCACCAAGGATATTGTGGTCCATAACTAAATACTTATAAGGTGCCAAAAGCAAGACCTATTGGCTATGCCAATGCTTGTTCTATATTTGCGTGGCCCGAGCAGCTCTACCAGCAATAAAGTATTTCCCAAAAATGTCCCATAAAACAAGCCAAAATGCTGGCAGCCAACAACAGACCCATTGAATTTTGCAATGCTTTTTCATGTAGCTTTTATTAGAGCATAGCAAGCACGTGTGTTACCCTGTGGCTGTGAGCCCTGAACGTTTTCAAGGCTTAAGTGTGTCCAGACTGAAATATAGACTCTGTGCATGTGCTAGACCTTGACTGCGGTCTTGCAAAAGTGGACGTTGGGAATTCCCAATGCGGTCTGTCCCATGCTCGCAAACTTTCACAGTAAATTTGCAGTCTGTGTGACCCCAACAAAACAGAGGGACTTTTTCCAGACCACAGTTGAGATCGAGAGCAATGTATAGGATTGTGTTTGCAGTGTGCACTGTTAAGAGAACTCAATAGGCAATGTGCATGTCTGTAAGTTTCAATTCTGGGTCTTTTTCTTTCAAACAATGACTGAGGCAGTACCATTCTTGCAGACAGGGAGTCAGTTGTCTTCTGTGTGTGTTATGTAGTGCATACAGCCTGCCTTGCTGGTTTGGGACAATAGACTCAATGGATTGCAGGAGAGTGAGGATGCTTGATTAGTTTTAAGATCCATTCTCCTTGATGTGTTTATGGCCTGCATGGATGTTGGAGTCACTCACTTGACAGCAGTGCACCCTAGTCTTTGATGCTGTTTGCTTTCAACCCCACAGAGCCGACCTGATCCTGCCTGAGATCTCTCTGAAGGTGTGTGTGAGATTGCACAGTGCTGAGTCTTACCACTTTGTGGGGGTGATATGTTGCATATTGACCATCTGATGAAGGTGTTAATAGAGCTTAATGAACTTCAGCATTTTGGCACAAAGGTCAATCGCAGCCTTTCTCAGAAGCCCACCCACAAACATAGACGGGAATCCCAGTGTCCCTGCTCCTCGAACTGAGAATGGAAGGCAACCGTAGTTATCACATGCTAATAGCAACTCGAGCATTTAGAGACAGTTCAATTAACGTCCTGCCTACATAAGGGACAGTTTTGCAGCTTTCCAATTTAAGGTGAGTGCATTGCATTTCTCGAATCCCAATTCAAATCTTGAAATAACTGGATGCATTTGGGATCTTCTTTTAGGTAGTTTTCAATAGTGTTTTTGGCACAGTTAATGCCTGTTTTCTCCTTGATTGTTACAAGGTTGCTGGTTGTCTCTCCATCCACCAGAGGATATTTTCAAGCCAAGATTGCATCTCAGTACCACCCTCTCTGGGCTTCCTCAGCGCTATTCTGCAACCATTCTGCACTGACTTTTCTATGCATGCAAGATTTATATGCAAGGATTCATTATAAAACCAGTAGTCTTTACTCTTTCTGTAGGTAAGCCCACCCACTATTCCCCTCTTCTGTAGGCATAGGCATGAAATGGCCTGAGTTGTAGGGAACCAGTGGGCAAGTAATGCGGTGCAGCCTTTTGGATGAGCATCTGTGTCGGCTCTCAACAGTTCTAATTCTTTGCTGTTCAAAGATGTTCCATTACCTTGGCCTGCAGCCAGGTTTTCCCATGACTAGCAGTAAGAGAGTCTGCGGTGAGGAATATGTAATGAATTTGAAATTCCACAGAACGTTGTTCCATTTCTCGGATTGCGCCATGAGTACATAAATATTGAATTTAATCACCTGAAAAGCATGCAACTCAGATTGATTGTGAATTGAATGTCTCTGCAGATCAATTAAAAAAATTATTTATTATAGCATATTTTAGATTACATTTTTATTGTCATGCTACTCATTACACCAACAGGAGGCAATGTTTACCTATGACATGTCCACATTTTGTACCTTATATGACTACCATTAATGTACATTTCAAGTATACTGATGTGTTGTATTTGTGTCACATTGCATTCCGCATGTCAGCCTATATACATATATGCTGGTTGACTTTATTGATTTTAACTTAACCCCCCCCCCCCATCCCCCCCATCACTAACCTCCCTCCCCCTCTCCTTAAGTGGTCTTGATCTGTGCAATTGCTTTATAGTATATGGGATTCTGTAATCCTTGTATAAACCTGACTTTCTCATTTCTTTGTTATTTATGGCTCATATAGACGGCTTCTATCGTTTAATTCAGTTTCTGAAAGTCCTAACTCCTTTCTATGACATCACAACAGTTGATAAACAGGTTATTCACTTTTGTGATGGTGTCAAGATTTTCCAGGCCCTCTCTGGGAACCTGACAGAGCAGCTGTGCTTGTCTGCTGTGAATGAAAGCAGAAAGCACAGTTGCAGCAGAAGGAAGAAAGGAAGGGAAGGTGGTGGAGGTTGGTCAAAGATGGCAGGTACGTTTTTTTTTTTTAACCATTTGACCAGCGATACATAACGGAGGCCATGTTATATATGGCTCACCCACTACTCCTCTGCTCCTGCGTAGTAGTTGAAAGCATGAGTAAATGATTTTGTGGGCCATACATAACATAAAATTATAGATGGGTAAAAAGGGAATTACGGTTTGTTTTAAACGAGGGGTTCTGAGTCACATCATAGACAATTCAACATTCACTATTGTTGTCTATTTGATGTCACTCAGAACCCCTCAGTAAAAACATTCCCGTAGTTCACTGTTACCCATTTAAAGTTCTATATATAATGGGTGAGTAGTGACGCACCCAGTCGCCGATTATAAAGAAAAGACGTCAGAACTCGACTATTGTAAGTTATTACAGTTGAGTTACGACGTCACAATGTCTGCTGCCAGAGCCAGCAGCCAAGGTGAAAGATCATTCCGGTCATGGAGCATAATTGCAGCAGCTGTTCAAAGCAGCAAAAACAGAAGGTTGCTTTTCCTACTTCTGCTCTATTTTAATAGCTTACAATGACAAGCAGAATTTTTTAATTTTTTGCACTCCTTAGAGAAAAGCTTTCGGCATGTTTCTACACATTCCGAGCTACTGAAGCTTTTTTGTTTTAAACTGACTTGTATTGAACTGTTTCTAATATCTGTTTGCAATAAATATCTAACCGGTTTTTGATGCGTTTAATTTTGCATTCAAGGTTTTTATTTGAGTCTTTTTGAATGCTCGCTGTTTCTTATGAAAGAGCTCTGCACTAAGGTTGGTATGTGGGACAGGTGATTGTGTGGCCATGTATTATATGGGATAAAGTACCCCCTGGCATACATGATAAGGATATTGCAAGTAACCTTATAAAGGAACTCGGCCTTCAGCCTCGTCCCTCTATATGGTTATGAAAGTCCTTGGTGAATTGTAATATCCTTATAATGTACGGCATGGGGTACTTATGCCTTTCGTATTTGTTTACATTCATACATCTCTCATGTCTTTAATACTGTTTGTCCAGTAGATTGATATCTCAAGAAGCGAGCAAACCTATGCGTGGTTCTGTCTGTATCAGTAATACTTATGAAGTTGGGGAGGCAACACTGTTTGGATTGGTGTATTTCCCTTTAATTTTAGATTCAGGTCTTCCAGTGAGCAGCTAGAGGTGTATGTGTGTATAAGCAAAGGTATATATTGGTCTAACCTGGTGAAGTGTCTGTGGTAGTCGTGTTTAGAGTATATTCTCAGTGAAATCAATCCAGATACTTCCAATGGGAACTGTAAAACATTTTTAGCCTACGAGTTTGCAAAAGTAATCATCTGTTCTCTGAAACTCTGTTTGATGGCAGCAAGAACAAATGTTCCCTCCAGTGAGTAACATTTAGGCAAGAATGGTCAAAGTTGATGTTTCAATGTAACTCCTCTTTGGAATGGTTTAGAGTGGTTATGATTACAGTTTAGACCCTTCATGCAGTACAAGAAGCAGCAACATCTCTGTTCCAATACTGCAAATTTGGTCTGCATCATTACGTTTTGGGAGGCAAGACAAGGGGGTCGGGACTCCTCAGTCAAAACGGCCCAGTTTTGGAATAAGCTGCCGCTAACTCTTAGATCAGCTACAGCCCTGTTACAATTTAGGAAAGCTCTAAAGACATGGTTCTGCTCTATGTAAATCCGCTATTTTTCTGGATAGTTACATGTAGCAGCGGTACCTGCCCACTTTTCTCAGCGGCAGCATACCCGTAGGTGACAGTTGCGCTCTGCAAATGGAATAAATAAATGTAATCTCCAGGAAGTGTACATAAGCAGTTGTCGCTCAAGAAATTGTGTTCACATCCTGGCGAAGTGAGCTGTAAACTCTCTCCCCTGATGAACTCTAGGTAATATTTCGAATGGCAAAGTATTGCTCACAACTCATCCTTTTTTATTGTTTTGTATAACTAACAGACTTTCTTAGGGGATGTTTTTGCAGCATTCTCGCGGTTTCAGACAGGAAGAGAATAGATGCTCTACATGACAACAGAATTCTTGGGTTCGATCATGATCGGACAGCCTGTCTGAACTATCATTTGTCTTTATTCAAACATGGCCACTTACTGTAGAAATAAATTCCATATCCTTTCTGTATCACTGCGGTCAGTATGGTTATTACTGTTGTCATTATTATTACTCCTTTGTTACCTCTGATGTGGACCTGACCATGATGAGCATTATAGCACTTGACAAGATATTTTTAGCATAAGTGGAGGAGCCACCAAAAGATACAAAGATATTTCCAGAGAGCAGTGCCTTCTACACAGAAGTTCAGTGAAACAGTTTGTACAGGCTGGAATAATAAATGTTTGGATACTGGAGGTGAAGACGGGTTGGGAACATGGAAGAGGAAGGGAAAGGGAAGTAGTTATTGAGCAATTAAAAGGCATCAAAGCTCTGTTAGAGAGGAAGATTTTCAAGATTTTTAATTGGGTGCCATTCTGCAATATTTGAAGCTCAGTGGTGAGGGATTTCAAGCATGGTGAGCTGAATCTCAAGGACTAGATTGATGTCGCATTGTTAAACTGGAGAAGTTCTGGCGTTCAAATGCTGCGACTTTTGCAACTTATGTAAATTCTCATTTTTAACAGAGTTAAGGAGGATTTTTCTTTTGTAAGTATCTAAATGATAGTCAATTTTTATGATGGTTTGCTTCTAACTGAAGCTTTGGAAGATTTTGAGAATCAGGTTAATTTGATCATACTTTCTAAGTCGAGAGCTATGAAATGAGTCTTAAGCAGAGCTATAGTAAATTTCGTTAGACTAGCCAATCATAAATTTATCTTTGGCATACCACTACACCATAGCATTCCACTCCATTTGTAAGACCACTTTATTGCCTTTGGGCACTTAAGACCCCAGGTTGTAAGGGTGAGTGGTGATCAGCTCACTCCAGATGTAGGATTTAAGGAACTCGGGTAGTAATAATAAATGTTTTATAAAGCACCTGGTTACTCCATTCGGAGTGTCCCACGCTAATCATCCTAACTCCAGTTCTCACCCCTAAATAACAGGCTGGACTGGCCCTATGGTTGTCTAAAGAGCCAGTTCTTAAGTTTCTTACAAAAAAATAATTCAGGCCCTTCCTTCTCAGATCTAAAGTTATGGTATTCCACAGTTTGGAGTACAAAAAGCCAAAGAAACAGCCACCCATGTGGGCTCTTTTCACCCTGGGATCAACAGTGAGTGAGGCCCCAGCAGATCTAAGGAGTCTGCTAGGTTGATAAGACTTAACTAGGGGATGTAAGACTCCGGGGCCTTTCCCATCCGTGATTTAGTGACAGATACACATCGCTTTAATGGACACTCTCTCCTCACAAGAAGCCAGTGTAATTTGGCAAGGGCAGACCCAATGGACAGCCACCTCTAGATGTTAATCAGCAGCCATGCTGCTGTATTCTACACTCTCTGGAGATTTGCCAATCTACTCTGTGAGGTTTCTAGGTATGACATGGTACAGTAGTCCAGCCTGGACATGACCAGTGCCTGGACTACTGATTTCCTGGTCGCCTCTGGGAGAAAGCTCAGAATTTTACACTTTCCTACCAGGCAGGAGATCTAGCTATCAAACCAGATGCAGAGGTTCTTCACTTACAGCTTGGGAGTCGGCACTGGCCCGAGTACATCCGACCACTAAGCAGAGGACCAGATAGATGGTTGTTCCCTTACTAAGAGAACATCAGTTTTTCCCGCATTTAGCTTGAGGCAACTGTGGTACATCCACTCCGCTAAATCGGCCAGACAAGAGCTCAGCCTAGCTGCAGAGGCTCCCTTAAGCTGAGACAGGGTGATAATAAGCTGTGTGTCTTTGGCGTACGATACGATGTTAAAGCCATGACGCTCAATGACATCAGCAAGGGGGCGCATGTACAGATTGAACAGCGTGGGGCTCAGAGCAGAGCTCTGAGGCACAACCTGCTGCAGTAAGACAGCTTCTGACAAGAATAGTTGTTGAACCACCTGAAGGGTGTGATTCTGTAGAAAGGAGGCTATCCAACGCAGGGCCATCTCCCAGATACTGCCGTTCCAAAAGGCCATGAAATACGGCATTGAAGGCTGTACTTAGATCTGACATAATCAATGCAGTAGTTTTGACCCCATCAGCTATCTGTCTCAGGGATTTGGATGCCAACAGTAGTGCTGACTGCATGCTGAACTGTGGGTGGGTAAAGAATGAAAAGTTTATAACACTCAATGTCCACTGAATTCTTTAAAAAAAAAATCATTTAAAAGCATTTTATTTACAAAGTTAGTTTCGAAGGTCAATTAATAATTGGATGTGCTCTGAATGATGCAGAATTCACTACTAACTTCTATTGTCAAATACAGCCCCATATGTGTATTTAAAAAAAATCTACAAGCTTCTTTTCACTGTAGCATTAACCCTATGGCTATTGTTCTCATATGGGACCGCTCTTTCTTTATATTGGAGATTTTCAAAATACTTAGTCCTTCAGTGATATTTCAAGTTCTTTCTGTTCTCTAAAGAATTCCTCTTTGTGCATGAAATACAAATGTTGTGTTGTTGAATCCACACCTGATACTGGTACGACATTGGACAGCCCTGTGGGTTGAAATTCCTACAACCAATATAAATGTTGTTCTTGCTAACGCATGACAATTGCATATTTTGTTTTGGCCTGAACATTTGCATTATTTTCTCATCCAGGATGTTGAGATTGCCTTGAATTAACTGGTGGTTTTTGCTGTTTGTTCTCCAGGGTCGTGAGAGGCAGATTCTTCAGGAAACCATACACAACTTTCACTCTTCCTTTGAGAGCAGCGCTAGCAACACCAGGCCACCTGGCAGCACCCAGAGTGAGTAACATATTTATAGCAGCTATACGTTGTTCTTTTATGCAGGTGAGCAGTGATAGTAGATACAACTACATTACGATGGGTCAAAAACCTCATTAAACAGAAGATGAGCCTGTTTTGTGCCAAGTTTCTAAATTGAGATTGAGGTCTTCATTGATGATGTAGGAGCAGAGTAGGAAACCAGGAGTCCACATGAAGTATCCAGTCAAGGAGTGACGTAATAATAGATCACCCTGGTCATTATGGTGGGAGTGGTATATTGTGGCCCACCCCTGGCATAATGGTGCCTCCTTGGTATAACAGCACCCCTCCCCCTTGTGTAACAGTCATCGTTTAACATTTTGGCCCTACGCAGTAAAATTGTGATCCTGGCATATTGTAAACCTCCTTGTCATTATGGTGGTCCATCCCTGGCACAATGGTGACTCCAGTATATTTGTGACTATACCTCATTTATTTTATTGCCAAGCTGCTAGATAATGGTAAATAAGGAATCTAAACTTTATCTAAAGGATAGAACGCCTAAACCCAGTCATTTGTAGATGTTTAATATCCACATATACTTGGCAGCACTTGATGGCATTAGTTCATTTGTCTCGGTGAAGGATTGAAGGTGGTGCATTTTCCTGGGGCATCTTCACTGTTTGGCCCTGGTAGGGCTGGAACACCTTCTGATACACCACCCCCATTCATTCCTCCTGAACTCTCTTCCTTCCTCCTCCTCTTAAAAATACATGTTTACAGAACTGAATCCTGTGATCTCTTTCAATCACTAGTAACATATGGTGGACCATGTAGTTTCCCCCCCCCTACTAATTTCTTTTGGCCATATTATTACAGCTTCTTTGTTGACTCCATAGAGCCCCCACTGTGGTGTTTATTGATTTCTTTGGATGGGTCATTGCCATGTCTGGGCACTGCAAGCCAATACTTTGATTTCTTTGGACTTTCTTCACTCCTCAATCAATCAATCAAACATTTGTAGAGCGCACTACATACCTGTGAGGGTCTCAAGGCGCTGGGAGGGGGCGCTACTGATCGAACAGCCAGATCTTGAGTAGCCTCCTGAAGGTCAGCAGGTCTTGGGTCTGTCGTAGGCTCAGTGGGAGGGTGTTCCAGGTCTTGGCGGCGAGGTGGGAGAAGGATCTCCCGCTGGTGGTTGTTCTTCGGATGCGCGGGACGGTGGCGAGTGCGAGGTCGGCGGAGCGGAGCTGGCGGTTGGGGATGTAGAAGGAAAGTCGTCTGTTGAAGTAGGCTGGAACGGTCTTGTGGAGTGCCTCCTCCAAATAGATTGGGCAGTCAAGTGTGGAGGAGGTAGACTGGAAGGATGAGAGGTGGTATAGAGTAATCAGTGTAGGTTTAAAAAGAGGTGCAATAGAAAACAACATAAGTAGAGTCATTGGGGTAACAATGGTCTGGCATTAATTCACAAATCCAAGCATGTGCAAGGGAGAATCACTGATCATGGAGGTTAAGATGAATGTTGCAACAACACAAAATGGTGAGACTTGTAGCACGGGACGTTATTGTATGGTAGAGATGGAGTGAGAGACATGAGTGGCAAATATGCTTGCCTCTAAGGGAGAAATGATAAGTTTGGGGTGCTTATCATTGGGGGACTTTGATGAGGGAAAGCCCTGCTTAGTTGAGGGAATGTATCTATTTGGCACACATGTTGCTTTTTCAATATGTGCGAACATTGGTAAATCTATTTTTGTTTTGGGTTATCAGAGGCTGAAAACTTTCATGAAGAAGGGTACGAAAGCCTCAGCTCGAGCTCCTACAGTTGTTGCTTGTTAATTGACTTGGTATCAAGACTTCATTCTTCCTGTATTCAGTAGATTGAGTACTCTATGGACTAGGCGGTGTACCAGATTTAGAAAAAATAGAAACTGGGACAGCTAGAATCAAGTTAATGGGGATCCTTAAAAAATTATACAAACTTTTCAGAATTTTGAAGTTGTTGGCCACTTTCAGATACCGTACAGTAATTAGAGCCTTCAAGGAGTTCACAAGGAAAAAGAGGGTGTAGACAAACCGATTAACAGTTCTGGAAAACCTTGACCAAAGTCACTCTAATCTCCGAGTATGTTTGTGGGAGCTGCAGTCACACATTTCAGTTTTTCATTGAGGGATTCCCTCAGGCCAACACGTGCTAGAAATAGGATTGTGGCATCTGATTCCATTCATTTAGAACCCCTTTCTTTCACCTCTTGAGAGCCTACTTTTTGTCAAAGATTTACATTAATTAACTATTTTACGAAGCTTAATCCCTTCAACACAAAAGAGCAGTGGTGTCTGATTCTTGTGCTTTTATTATTTGGGTACAAAGAAATACTTTAAGTGGCCAAACTTGAGGTATTGCATGCTAATCATATGATTATGGTGGGGGTGTATTTTTAGACCTCTAACAATTAACCTGTTTCACAAGAAAGAAACATT
This sequence comes from Triturus cristatus, assembly GCF_964204655.1. Lineage (NCBI taxonomy): Eukaryota > Metazoa > Chordata > Amphibia > Caudata > Salamandridae > Triturus > Triturus cristatus. Next base: position 138,786,995 of record NC_140588.1, read on the forward strand.
AAGATAGCGATTTTACAAATAAGACTATCACACATTCCAGATAGAAGGTTAAGGGCATCGTTTAGAGTTGGGCTGTAATGGGGAATCTTCTGAAAATCCTCACATCCTGCCCTCTCTCCCTCCACCCCTCCCTCCCCTTTTCCCAGCCTCATTTGGGGAGCTGATTGGTTTCTGATGGCTCAGCCTTCGCCAGCTTCATCTTTGGGAAACCCATTGGTTTCAGCACATGCCTCATGTCCTGTACCAACACAGCATCAGAAGCACTGCAATGTTTTGGCCGGTCTACCGTTGCTCCTTTTGTCCAATTTGTCATCACCAAGTTAAATGGAAAGGTGTCTTCTAGACCCTTTGAGAAAACTCTCTTCACATCAGGAATATTTGTTTGTTTGTATTTTTTTATTTTAAGAAATAAATCCCCTCTGTGGGAGGATGTTTAAAAAAAGCAAATATAATGCCGGGTGGGAGGCCATAACATTGCAGCCTGTCTGCGATGTATTTCCACAGAAAGTGCTCCTATCGTGCTGGTGGGAGCAGTGTCAATGACAATATTCTGTCAAAGCAGCTGAAGTGTCTAAATTTGACAGACTGGTTGCTTCTAGGCTGCTGGAGTCTGTTCTCCACCATCCTAGCCATTTTGCATCTAGTTACGCCAGATTTTAGGTGAGGGGTCTCCTGCAAGTCTCAAGAAGACTATTTCCTGCGAAATGGAAACCTGTTTTTAATGGTTACTTCTAACTGCAGATGCTCACCTTAGAATATTTTCCGTAGGCATCAAACTGGATCTGGACAATTTTGTAGCAGTGCTTTAGTGCACCAATAGGTGCTGTTGTGCTGCTCGCCTCTGACTCCATACCACCCACAAAGTTAGAGAGCAGACATGTATATAAGCGGCACCCCTGCATGCTGGCATCAGTTCCTTTCTTTGTGTCTTCTGATATGGATCCGGAGCCACACTTGCAACTTTATTGGTCTTTCAACTGCTCCAAAACACTTATACACAGAATGCTAGGGAACAATGTCCCCGACAAAAATAACAGGATTGTAGCTGTGCATTGACTGCAGGTAGCAATCGTCGGTCGTGGACCCACAGGAGGTGTGCAGTTGATGCCTGATCTCCACGATTTTAGGCTCTGCTTAAAATCGCGTGACAAGTGTTCATTAATACACCAGAACTCAATTTGAAACTGGGAGGCAAAGTTTGTATGTCACCAAACACAAGCAGTAGTCATGGTCTTTGTGCAGATCCCACTTCAAGTCAAGGGCCTGATCATGGAGCCATTCCTGAAACCTCCACTTCCCGCTCAAAATCTTTGGTAAGACCGAGCATAAGAAAGCGAAGAGTGAGTCTACTCCATCAAGCTACTCTGACTCAAAAAAGAAGGCGTGAGGGTGTCAACACCGTAAGTAACACAGATACTTTGATGGCTCCCTGGTTGAAGCCATATTCTTGGCTTCAACATAGGTCGGCGCCTGATGACCCAGATTTTTTCACCAAGCGCCCTACGTACAAGCCTCAACCAGTAAGGTGAACCTTAATCTTTTCCGACCAAACCCCTATATAGAGAATCCAAAAGGATTGATGTGTTTGGCAATAGTATATTTACTTTCCCAGCCTGGCACTGCGATTCATAAACTGAGTTTGTCTATTGGACCAATATACACATGCCCTTTGCGAAATGGCCAGCAAGCTCTAAGGGCCTCCTTAGTTCAAACTATCCATGACATGCTGGATGCGACCAACTGTTTTCTACACAGGCTTGGATACCATAGACTGCATTGTCTGGCAGTCAATACCAGTGTTAAACTTTGTAGACACGCCTGAATTAGGTCATCTAGATTCTCTGGTGATGCACAGGCATTGCTAATACATATGCCTTTTGATGGTTTCACTTCTTCTTTGGATCGCTCTGTTTTCGATCGCTTTATAGCCAGCACAGCTACACTGCATTCCTTGCGTCCGTTGAAGACAATTCTAACTCCGGTTCTGGAAAATTAGGGGCTACTCCAGGGTGATGGTATATAGGTAGAGACAGCCTTCCCAGCAAATGATGCAACAGTAACCTGTCCTTTTAGGGCCACATATCTGGCAAACAACGCGCAAGCCTGCAGGGGCACCTGTCCTCCAGCTCCTTTCCTCCTGCTACAACAGCCAGCAACCCTCTTTAGTTTGCCTTCAGCTCAACCAGTTGGAGGCAAGATCTAGAACTTCCTCCTGAGTTGGCAGTGCATCTCGTCCTTCAGATGGGTCTTGCAAATTGTTAAAAAAAAAACTAACCCCTACATTTTCTCTGCTCCCCACCCAAAACCCCTCCTGCACCAAAACAAATTAATGTCAAGTATCTGTCCTTCCTGCTTCAGGAAGTGCCAAGGGTGCCAGAGAGAAGGTAGCTGACTCTGAGAAAGGCAGGCGTTGTTATTCCTGCTACTTCCTTCTCTGAAAACGGACAGAGGCCTCAGGCCTATCTTGTACCTCCAATGCCTGAACGTCTTCCTGCAGAAGGACAAATTCACAATGCTCACATTGGCTCAGATCATGTTGGACCTGTACCCAGAAGACTTGATGATGCCCGTGGACTTACAGGAAGCATATTTTTATATACTCGTCCGGCAGATCCACAGGAGCTACTTATGGGTCAGGGTGGGTGAGGAGCATTTTCAGTTTGCTGTGTTCCCCTTTGGCTTCACCAGCGCACCTGGGATGTTCACAGAATTGATGGTAATGGTTGCTGCCAATCTTTGTAGATGTGGGAGTTCCTGTATTTCCATACCTCAACGAGTGGCGGCTGAAAGTGGGCTTGCCCAAATTCCATCACAGACCTTCTATGGACAACGGCAGAACTCCTAACATAATTAGGGTTTGCCATAAACCAGCCGAAGAACCTCCTGTTCCCATCACCAAGGCTTCCATTCATTGAGGTGCTCCTAGACATGGTGGAGTTCAAAGCCTTTCCTCCACTTAAACGAGTCCAAGACATTTAGGCTGGATCCAGATGCTTCAGCCTTGATCCTGGATCCAGGTGAGGGTAACTGAGGTGTCTTGCCCCCCGGCCTTGTGCATTCTCTCTGTCAACTATACCAGGTGGCACCTGCAAGCCCTGAAGTAGAACCTAAAGTCCCAGTGAGCTCAACATCTAGGCCATCTCTCCGACACTGATCTGCAGTGGTAGCTGGCCGATCACAATCTGTTCTGCAGCAGGCCACTCTTTCTTCCCCACCCAAAGCAAATGGTGGTGACTGATGCATCATTATTGGTTTGGGGGGGGGGGGGGGCTGGGGGAGGGGGTAGATGAGTCACTGGGGAGATGTGGATAACTAGGGTCGTCAGTAGTGGCCGAGTCTACATCAAACGTTTGGAGCTATGAGCCATTTACCTGGCCCTGAAAACTTTCCTATCGTCCATCAGTGCAGGCTCTTGTAGGTTCTCACGGGAAACACCACTGTCACGGTAATGCAACAAGCTGCTTGGTGTGGGGTCCTTTGCCGAGGGCACTCTCCATCTCTGGAGGTGGCTAGTGCACCAGACCATTGCTCTGGTTGCCAACCTCATGGCAGGATACTTGAATGCCAGCATGGACTAACTGAGCACATGACGTCCGAGCAATCTTTTTTTTTTTTTTGTCAATATCTTTTTATTGGTTTTTACAAAACAAATTCAGCTTATGAAGCTCAACCGAGCTCTGACACATGCCAGGATCATCAGGTATCTATAGACAATACACAGTGAGTCCATAAGTTCTAGGCATAACTCAACGTTTCCAGGCCCAAACGTCCCATTATCACATTGTATTTAGTATGCAATCTATACATCTCTTGTTCCGCCCAGGCGCTATGATTGAGAGCTAACAACATAAACAAAATGTGAAACAAATAAACAGTCCAGTGGAATCCATTATACATTACCATAAAGTCATTGAGGAGAGCAAAGAGCGGACGTTGATTAATGCCAGGGGGGCCGACAGGGCCCGATTCTTCCGGCCCATATAGAGTGGGGGGCCACACATGAGGGGGACTGTGATAGCCCTTAGAGCCACGGCTCCCCATGAAACCTCTACCAGGTCGACCGGGTTATATTTGAAAGAGGTGAAGGGCCCTTAGTCTAGGGCCACAGGCAAAGAGTGGCAAGCCTTCCGACAGATAACCCACTAGTGGACTCCAGATATAATCAAAGCCCTTGCGGGAGTCCACTATGATATCTGTCATTCGCGCCAGGGCTCGCCAGAGTCGAGTATGCTGTTGAGTGAGAGAGGGGGCTCCGGTTTCTTCCAGGCTGCTGCAACTGCCATTTTGGCTGCCCCAGGCATAACCACATGATGGAGCGGTCCCCCAGGGTTTGGTGCTTCAGACTCGGGTCCTGTACCCCCAAGAAAACACGCTCTAGAGTCTGGGATAGGGTATCCCAGAATCTGTTTAATCTGAGAGAGAATTATCTTCCAGAATGGTTGAATGGAAGGGCAGTCCCACTATATATGACGGAAGTTGCCCAAGAGTCCACACCCCGCCAGCATCTGTCTAAAGTGTTTGGAAACAAAGTGTGTAGCCACTGGGGGTGTAAGTACCAATCAAACATAAGTTTGTAATGGGTTTCCTTTAGAAACATGGAATGGTTGCATTTAGAAATGTCTTTATAGTGGGAACTCCATTGTTTCTTTGTTATGGGGTAAGGCAAAAGGGTATCCCAAAACCTTCTATGTCGTGGGAAGAAGTGCGTAAAGAAACAAAATGCAGCCCTTAGTTGTGCCTCCGGCTTGAACGAATCTCTCCATTGGGAGCAGGTCTCTGGTTGAAGCCATCCGCATCTGGGGTTGTTCCACCCAATGTTTTGACTGGAAATAATGATATTCTTCTGTGGGCAGAAGTTTAAAGACAGTGGCACAGTCTGTAAAGGAGCGTAGTTCTCCTCAGATGAAAAGATCAGACAGCATGAAGAACCCACCATCCCTCCATCTGTCAAAAGGACCTTCTGTCCCTGCTGGGGGAAAGCGGGATTAAAATGGATGGGGGTGTAAGTGGATGGAAAGGTCGTCAAGGGCAATGTCTTGGTGGCGGTATCCCATGCCTGAAGAGTAGTGGTTGTGGGGATGCTAAGGTATAATTTTTTTGGCCTGTCTTGTTTTGGTTTCCAAGGCAGGTTCTATATGGTTTGTCCTGCGACTTGCCGGTCCATGCGAAGCCAGTGTTTTTCTGAGGCTTTAAGAGACCACTCCGCCAGGACCTGGAGTTGTGCAGCTCTGTACTGGGAGAGATAGCCCCCCCATTAGGCCCTGTCTGGTCAGTAGTCACTGAGATAGGAGGCCCCTGCCATCACTTTCAGCTCAGTGAACAGCTCTCTGTCTACCATGATTGAGAGACCCTGAAATGGGTAGATAAGGCGAGGCAGCACGTTCATCTTGATCGCGTTTATTCAACCTATCCATGTTCTATATGTGGAGGCCCATTTTTAAAAATCGAATTTAAGCTGCCGCAGTAGGGGGAGGGGGGAGTCCGCTTTATATAGGTCAGTTGAATTAGGGGTAATTTGGATGCCCAAATATGTGTACACATCGGAAAGGCGAAGTCTCCGTGACGGCAGCCATCATCTTTGGGGGCATTGTCAGGTTGAGTAAGAATGATTGACTTTAAAACCCGCTACTTTTTCAAATGTATTAAGTTCCGTCTGTATAGCCGCCAGGGATAGGTTAGGTTCAGTGATGGGGAGCTGAACATCGTCTGCAAAGAGTAAGATTTTATACTTGTCTGACTGAATTTAATCCCCTGAATTTCTGGGTTGGCTCTAACATTCGCTGCCAGAGGTTCAATGCAGAGGGCAAAATGCATGGGTGAGAGGGGGCAACCCTGTCGAGTGCCTCGAGATAAGTTGAAAAAATCCAAAGCTACTCCGTTGACAAGAACTCGGGACTTGGGGGAAGAATAGTTGGCCTTCACCATACCCAGAAAAATCTCACCGAACCCAAAACCTCGTAGAGTGCACATTAAAAACACTGTCGAAGGCCTTCTCTGCATCTAATGAGAGTACGGCCGCTGGGACATGTTTCGTCCGTACTTTATCGATTAGATGAATTATCCTACGCAGGTTATCATGGGTCTGCCATCCCTTGATGAACCCTGATTGGTCTGGGTGGATCAGGTTTGGTAAAATGTCTTCTAGTCTACTGGCCACAATCTTGGAGTATATTTTCGTGTCTAGGTTTAAAAGGCGCAATAGGCCTGTACCAAGTGCATTCTTGGGGGGTTTTCCCTCCTTTGAGGATTATAGTGATTAGCGCTTCACCCATTGAGGGGGAGACTTGTTGAGATGTTGCTATTTCATTAAAGAGTGCCGTCAGGTGTGGAGTGAGCTCACCCGCAAACATTTGGTAGAACTGGGCGTTGAACCTATCAGGGCCTTCTGGAGTTTTAGGGCATCTATCGCCTTTTGGACTTCCTCCCACAGATGGGTCAACTGAGTGCATCATTGGTGGCCGGAGACACCTGTGGGAGTTCTAGTGAGTCCTGGTAGCAGGATTGGTCCTGTTATATTAAGGGGTCTGTCGAATACAGTGTTCTGTAGAAATCGCGGAAAGTGCTCGCTTTCTCCTCCTCACTATAGTGTGTGCACCATAAACGTCTACTATGTGTTTGATATAGTCCTTCTCTTGTTTAGCTCTAAGTTGACAGGCCAGCAGGGTGCCTATATTATCATTTCCATCTTACCCTCGTGCTTGGAGGCGTAAGATTTTTTTTTCGCCCTATTAGTATATATTGCCTGAAGTTGCCCTTTTGGAGCAGTCACTTTCCTTAAGGTTTGTACAGATGGGGCTTCCTTGTGTGTCTGTTCAGCGACCTGCAAGTCATCCGCTCCCCAGTTTGTTGTTTCCTCAGGGTGGAAGATAAAGCAATGCGTTTACCCCTTTTAACCACTTTAAAGGCGTCACAATTTGTTAAGTAAGAGGCGTCTTTGGGGTCATTATTGGTGAAGAACTCTTTGATCAAGTTCCTCTCGAAGAAGCTGATCCCTACCAAGGATGTTGGGGAAGTACTATCTTATAAGTTTGGAGCGGGACGTGGGCCAGTCGATCAGAAGTTCTAGAGTTGCCTGATCCGAGAGACATATCGGGTGCAACTGAGCGCCGGATATCGTCTGATGGAGCGTCTGACTAATGAAGATGTGGTCAATCCTAGAGTATGACCAGTGGGAGTTGGAAAAGAAGGAATAGTCATGTGTTGAGGGATTGAGGGCCCTCCAACTATCTATCCACCACAAGCGTTGTATGGAAGATTTAAGGGTCTTGCTAAAAATTCCTGCTGTTGCTCTATGTGGCTGGGTGGTGTCTACAGTAGGATCCCAGATAAGATTAAAATCTCCCATTAAGAGTATGTCCCCTGTGGCACAACTTTCCAGAGTTGGTAGGAATGTGAGGAGAGAGTCTGACTGACCAGAGTTGGGGTCATAGACCGTGGCGGTACTGCACGGTCGACCCATCTTAGCTCACTTAACCATAAGGAATCTCCCCGCTTCGTCAGCCTTTAATTCATGGGACTGAAAGGGGATGGAAGCATGGAGAAGGAGAGCGACTCCATTTGTTTATTAGTGTCCGAGGACCTGAATATCAAGGGGTAGGTTTTGTGGCGCAAACGGAGGCCCTCTCCTCTCTTTAGGTGAGTTTCCTGTAAAGCCACTATGTGGACATGATGGTCCCCTAAGAATTTTATAGGCGTTGTCTCTTGTTAGGGGAGTTTAGTCCCCTAACGTTCCAAGACATACAGTTAATTGGCATTAAGTCAGTTGTGGGGAGTACATCTTCCGGGGTGGAGAACCCCCATCCTCCCCCCAGCACCCTGAAACCTACAACAGAACATAAAACGGAACTTTTGATGAAAAAGTTTTCAAAGCAATCGAAAGATCTCACCGTTGGTTGCACTAGGGGCAGGTCCAGGGCCGCAGCAAGAGCCCTGCATGCTTATTTATTTTGACACTAAGTTTGTCATGACGTACTACTACTGGACAGGAGTGAGCGAGAAAGTCTTGGGCCTTTGGCAGAGAAGGTCCCCATTGCATAAGTAACTTACACCCCCTGACACCAGGCTTAGGGGCACCCCCCTGCAGAGTCCTGTCCACCTCAGGGCAGGACCCCCAAGTGTTCAACAGGCTATGGGGAACAGGTTATCATGTTAGAGGGCTTTTGAGTCCGTATACCTGTAACGTTCAGCGTCTCGTCTAGTTGCTGCCCTTTTTTGGTGTCTGCCAGGGACCCGGTGAGCGCCGCTCTGACGAGTGATCCAGGCCCTCCCTCCCCGAAGTCGCTGCCGATGAGGGCGATGATCTTCCGAGACCAAGCAAAATGTCACTGCCCCCTCCGCTTCGGTAAAGTGATGCTGTTAGTTGCTGAACGAAAAGGCAATACCAAAAAGATACGTACATCTGGTGTTCCCTCAATGCCACTGTGAGCGGTCTGAACTGCTGCCTGTGCGCCAACGTGGCTTGAGCTACATCTTGGAAGACTGAGCATGTAGCTCCCTGAAAGGTGACCATATCACTGCTTCTAGCTTTCTATAGGACAAGTTTCTTAATTTTGAAGGAGCTGAATTTGGCCAGGATGTCTCGCAGACGCCCATTTTTCCCCTGCTGTCGCTGGCCCACCCTGTGGACTCGTTCCAACTGGACTTCCGAACATTTGTCACCTAGAATGCAGTAGAAGAGACCCGCCATGAAGGCTTCCAGGTCGGGTCCCTTGCTTCCCTCCTCTAGGTCCTGCACTCGTATATTGTCTATGCTAGAACAATTCTCCAAGTCCTCACACTTTAGCAGGGTGGAGTGCAGTTGGGTATGCAGGTTGGTAGTTCCCTCTTCCAGAGGCTTCATTCGCCCTTCGAGTTTCTGGCATTTCGCTTCTAGATCCATGGTGCGGGCTCCCACCGAACCCACGTCCACCTGTAGCGACACCAGCTTCGACCCCACCTCTAATCGGAAAACCTCGAATGAAGCACCGATATCCGCCTTTATGTCTTCCCTAAGTTCCTTCTTGAACTCCTGCAGAGTCGCAAGCAGGTCTTCCCTGGTTAACGCCATGCTGTCTGCTGCGTGGTCTCCCCCCTCCTTCTCTGCTCGGGACTCAGTTGGAGCAAAGTAGCTGGAGATTATTAGTTTGAGTCTTTTTCGGCGGCATATGGACTATGTCCCCGGCTAGCGCATTGCTGCCCTGGACAGGTCAGTTACTGAGACTGTTACAGACGAAAGCAGGGAGGCTGCCCGAAATCAACCAGAGGGAACGGCAAAAGAGGGGTCTCGGAGACACATAGGACAGGTCCTAAATGTAGCAAGAGGTAGGCATGCGCCAGGTAATTAAGTCCTAGATATCGGTATATGCGGTATGCACACACCCTCGCGCAGATATTCCATATTTGCTTATCTTCAAAGACACTCAGTTGGCATCGCCCTATTACAGGAGACACACCTAACACAGCTGGAGCTCGATAGAGTGCGTAGGCGCTGGAGGGGCCAAGTGTACGGCACTGTGTATTCTGCGCATGCTAGGGGCACACTCGTTTGGGTGAGGGCAGGTGTCCCATTTGTTAGCACAGACACGGTAGTAGACCCGGAAGGCAGATACACCCTGGTGCGTGGAATGCTTAATGGTCAGCACATATTGCTGGCATCGATATATGCTCCAAATGCTCATCAAGCGCCATTCCTGACACGGCTGTCGCAGGTGTTCACACCATACTCTGGCCTTCCCTGGCTGCTAGGCGGCGATTTCAACTCAGTATCCTTCCCCCCTCTTCGGGTCATGACTGCGATGTCCAACGCACAGGCGCTCACGGACTGGCTTTCACACTGGGTGTTGCTGGATGTGTGGCAGGTCCTCCGTCCAGCGGACCGTGTTTACTCCTACTATTCCGTGATGCACGACCTGCATGTCCGGCTTGATAGGGTGGTGGGGTCCCAGTCTCTACTACCATTAATCGAGGCCTCGGAATATTTAGGCCGGACACACTACGTTCATAACCCCTTGCAGATTCACATCAGTTGGGTAGCTGATCGACCCCCTATCCCCACATAGAGCGTTGGAAGACCCCAAGTTCCGCTCGTCAGTGGGGACGGCTATTCTGACATACTTTGAACTGAATGAAGGCACGGCCAGTAGCGCGCTGGCAGAGTGGGATGCCCTCAAAACAACAATCAGAGGTCACTGCTTAGGTGCCACCTGGAACGTGCGGAAACAGCTGTCGACGGCTATCGCTCGTCTCGAATCCCAATTACTGCAATACGAGCGTGGGGGGGAGGTAGACAGTTGAGCCGCCTGGAGGGCCTTCGGACGCAACTAGCAGAGCTCCTAGAATGGCTGCGGTGCCATAACTATGCAGCCCATACAGCCCGCACGCTACAGCGGACAGAGAGGGCCGCTTACTCTCTTGGCTGTTGAAGCAAGATAATACTCGTGCTCCGATTGCGGCGATACGCACAAGCGCGGGAGAACTGGTGTATACGCAAAGGGAGATCCACAAGGTCATGGTGGACCACTATGCACAGCTGTACCGGTCACAAATTCACTGCTCGGACCTCGAACTAGGAGTATTCCTGGAAAGGACCCAGTTGCCTACAGCTTCGGCTGAGCATCAGGAGGCGCTTAACTGCCCCTTAACCCTGGAAGAGATAGGAGAGGCTGTTGCATCCCTGGCAACCGGGAAAACACCAGGGCCGGATGGCATACCAGCCGAATTTTATAAAGCCTATCGAGACTCCTTAGTGCCGCAACTACACGCGCTCTATTCCAAAGCACTGGAGGAAGGCGCACATCCCCCTTCAATGTGCGTGGCGTACTTGGTGTCCCTGCTGAAGCCTGACCGAGACTCGACGGCTTTGGGATCTTATAGACCGCTGGCACTTCTGAATGTCGACTAGAAAATACTCGCCAAAGTCCTGGTGGAGCGTTTGGTGCCAGTGGTCTCAGCCCTAATCCACAGCGACCAAAACGGGTTTGTGCCTAAGCGGAGTACGTTCCTGAACCTGAGGAGATTCTTTAGAGCTGCGGCAGAAGGCGTCAAAGAATGGCCCAGAGCGGGTTGCTTAATGCTGGATTTAGAGAAGGCCTTTGATTGTTTGGAATGGAGGTACTTGTCGACACTACTGCAGCACTATGATCTAGGGGCAGAATTTTTACAAATGGTAGGCCTCTTGTATAGAAACCCCACAGTGCGGGTAAGGTTGGGTCCGTACATATCTGAAGCAGTGCCGGTGTGCAGGGGAACTAGGCAGGGGTGCCCACTGTCGCCACTCCTGTTTGCATTGGCGATTGAACCTCTAGCGGCGGCCCTTCGTGTATTAGTGGGAAACGGTATACCGCTGGGAGACGCAACACATCAGGTGTCGCTATATACGGATGATCTGCTGGTTTACGTGAGAGATATTGAGAATATCCCGGCTCAGCTGGCCCTCATTCTGCGGGATTTTGCAGCTATCTCGGGACTACAGGTCAACGCCAGCAAATCCTGTATATATGCGTTCGGAGAGGGGAGGCAGGATCCTGGGTACACGCTTAACGGAATGAGAGTGATATGGAAGGAGGGCACCTTCCGATACTTGGGAAAACAGATATACCGTCAACCACTGGACCTCTTTGACGGAAATGTGGGTAGAGTTGTTACGGCTATTAAGTCACAGATGCGTTTCTGGGGCACGTTGCCGCTGACAGTCACGGGCAGGGTGGAATTGTCCAAAATGGTGATCCTTCCCAGACTATTGTACTACTTTGCCAACTTGCCATTATACATACCGGCGGCCTATTTTGCCACGTTCTCTAAACTGCTCCGGGATTTCATATGGGGGAGTAGCCGACACAGGCTGTCACTAGCGAAATTACATCTGCCCACAGATCAAGGGGGGCTGGCGGCGCCCTGCTTAGAGCACTACTACTTAGCAGCGCAGCTGCAGTGGATCGCTCGCTGGTTTGCAGATAAGGGTCAGGATGGCACGGCGACTGTGATGCCCCCGTACTCTTTGGAACGGCTTCTTACGCTTTTCCATCCAGCTGTCAAACGTGCGACGCCAACACCGCTCCTCCTGAAGGTGGCATATAAATGTTATCGCAGAGGCCTATTTCTCACCAGAACTCTGATCCCCTATGCACCTGCATTAACATTAGAGGGCTCTCCCAGCGGGACACAGGCACTTACCTCTCTAGCCCTGGCGCGTTGGAGGGAGGCTGATATACAGACTTTAGGAGACCTGTATCGAGACGGCTCGCTGGCAACGTACGACTCTTTAGTGGAGGAAGAGGGACTTCCGCCAGGGCAATTCCTCATGCACCGCTCATTAGTTGCAACTCTGACTGCTAAATGGGGGGACATGTCCACGGAGCCAAACGAGCACCTTACCATACAATACCTCCACATTATGGGACGCGGTAGAGACCTGGTCCACTGGTTCGCAGTGTCTTTACGCACACATGCAGCGATTACACTGGAGCCACTCCGACACAAGTGGGAAACTGATCTGGGGAGGCCATTAGAAGACAGGGAATGGGAAGGGGTATTGAAGGGGCCAGTGTGCATCCCCAGGAATATGAGGCTCCGACAGATTCAGCTGTTCATAGTACATAGAGCATACCTCATGCCGGAGGCTATCAATAGGTATTTCCACCGTGCAGATGTGGTGTGTCCCAGGTGCATGGAACCTGGGGTGGGTCTTGTCCACATGCTATGGAGCTGCCACAGGATACGCACTTACTGGAGCACGATTAGTGAACTGCTGCATATTAGTACTGGTCGTACCTTGCCCTTTGAATGGGAGGTGTATCTGCTGCACCAGTTTCGCAGAACCCCAGCCACGAAGGTGACATCTAGGTTTATGGATCTGGGAATAGCGGTTGCCAAACGATTACTCACCAGACGTTGGAAGGCACGGGACCCACCCCACGTGCAGGCATGGGGACACTCGTTCTATGCATGGGCTAGGGCACAGGGGACTGCCATCAGAAGGGAAGAGACATTGGGATTAAGGAAGGAGCCAATAGCGGCTCAATGGGAAGGGCTACTCCAGGCACTCCAGAGGGTGAAGAGGAACGTATGAGTGGACAGCCTGAGGGGAGAGACGTAGGTCCAGGGTAGAAGCCAGAGTCTATAGTCGGGTGTGACCGCGTTGTTCCATGTTTCATGTTTCATGCTACATATACATGTCATTTCGCAGCATCATCAGGGGAGAAAATGATAAATGCCATTGTAGGGGGATAATAGCCTATTTGTAATGCTGGGCAAGGCTACTGGGGAAGATAAGATGGGGGGTGGAATGGGGACATCACTAGCGCCGGTCTGAGTTGGGATTGTTGGGTGTTAACTGTTTTTACACTGCTATGTCTGTTAGCCAGTTCATGAGGATATAACAGAAGGACTTATACATGGGACTCTTGAAACTATGCAGTCGTTGAGTAGGATGCATCCCATGCAGCGCAAGAACTGAATGCTATTCTTGTATCCAATCTGGTACGACGGTTGTGCCAGGGATGGGTACGAGGCTAAACATATGAGCGATGAGAACTGGTACCTATAGCGATTCGGTGACACCATGCATGGAGTGTAAATTGCTTATGTTGCCTTACAAGTATCTGTAATCTTTAAAATTTCAATAAAACATTAAAAAAAAAAATTGAAAGTCCTAGATATCGGTATAATATTTAGAAAGACTTTATTTCTGATTCATTTATTCACACGATAAGAGCATTGAACTCGCGTTTCGTTCTCACATGAAGAACTTCATCAGGGCTTAGGTAAAGCAAATAGTGTAAAAGTAATGAAGAGATTGTCCACATAGTACGCTCCAGGAGAATGCACTGGGCGCAGAGCGGGAATTCCCAGGGCGAGGTTCCAGTGATACTGAGACGAGCAGTCGACACCGGAAAGATCCTCGCGTTCAGGTCGGACTTGGCCCTGGGAATTCCCGCCTTGCGTCCAGTACTATTACCTGGAGCACCCATTGTGGACAATTATCTTCTTTACCTACACTTACCTCGCTTTATTCAAGATCTCTGCTCAAAGGTCAAACCTGGCCCTGGGAATTCCCGCTCTGTGCCCTGTGCATTCTCCTGGAGCATCCTATGTGTACAATCTCTTCATTATTTTTACACTATTTGCTTTACCTAAGCCCTGATGAAGTTCTCCATGTGTGAAAGAAACGTGTTGGCTGAGTTTAATGCTCTTTTATCGTGTGAATAAATCAATCAGAAATCAAGACTTTCTAAATATTATATCGATATCTTGAACTTCATTACCCGGCGCACGCCTACCTCTTCCTACATTTAGGATCTGGAACACAGAGGCATCACTTGACGGCTGGTGCCGGGGCTTGTTGTGCAGGACTCTTACAGCATATGAAACTAGCGTGAGGTGCAGAAACTACAGTCCGCCGTTCAAGTTTCCCTTTTGTTGACCCATAGGACAGGACCTGTATCACAGTGCTCCGGTGTGACCCTGTGTCGCACTCCGCTGCCTACAACCGCTTCTTTTCAACAAACTTATTGCAGAGTCTCTTCCATGAAAGCACCACCTCAAGGTCTGCACCCCTCTAGTTAGTCAACTCTTGCAGCTGATTCGGCCTCCAGCATAATATTCTCGGTTCACCTCTGGGCACCAACTCAAGGTCCGGCATCGTCGTGTAGATCTGGAAAGGCTCCCACCGTTAAACTCCCGTGGGGCCCAGTGATGAGGCTGACGTGAGTTACCTGGAGGCAGCCCCCCTCCCCGCAGGATCATGTGTGCGCTCCCACCAACTCTCGCCGCCAATTCAGCCACAAGCTTGGGGCTCTCTTTTCGCCGCAGTCCCACCGGGCGCTATCTTAGGAACAGGCATCATCTTGTGGTGCTGGGGAGGCTCCCCCCTATACTGCTCTCGTAGGGCCCAGTGGTGAGTCTGAGGTGAGTTCCCCGGGGGGATGGGCCCAGCCTGGCCGATTAGAGTGACGCGGGTCAGGCACCATGTTGTTCAGTCCACTGCTTCCCGGCTCAGTCCGGCGCACAGCTATGCTGCCGCTCCTCCAGCCAGGATTTTATGTGGAAAAGTGTCCTCTGGCGACAGCGCACCCGGGGCTTGGGCTGCACACCGAATTCATCATGCGTGTTGCACTGTAGAGCCTTTAGATGTTGGGCTCAACACAGAGCTGATCCGGATCACGTCCACGCGGCCATGATGGTTGGCCACGCCCCCCTTTATTTTTATTTTTTATTTAACCTAGTTTTATAAAACGCATGGCTACCAAAACTAGGGTTTCCCAGCGCTAGAAGACCTAATGATAAGAGGTTTTGGGAAGACTAACTGAACAGGTGCATCTTTAATTGCATTCTAAAGCTCAGGAGATTGTGGTTTGCTCTCAAATGTATGAGGAGGGAATCGCACAATTTAGATGCCAAGTATGTAAAGGATCGTTCTCCACCTCTGGTTCTTTTGATCTTTGGGATCACCAGGAGGGAGTGATTGTTTGATCTTATATCTCGTGAGCTGTTGTGTGGTACAATTAACTGGTTTAAAATACGAGGGCTCTGAGAGTATTTGATCTTTTGTGCAATGAAAAGGGCCTTGAACTCAATCCTTCTCTTTACTGGGAGCCAATGAAGATTTGCCAGTGCTGTCCCTACAGATTCAGATTTGAGAGTATTCAACAGAATGCGAACTGCAGCATTTTGACTGAGCTGTAATGTTTATACAACATAGGCCGGAATGCCCAAGTAGAGCAATTGCAGTAATCAAGTTGTGAAAGTACAAGGCCTTGTACCACAATTCTTCTTGATTCTGCCAGAAGCCATTTCAGAGTCTTCCTTAATGCTCTTAATAGGCCAAAGCATGTCCCTGCTACTTTTTTTGCCTGGGTGGCCATAGTAAGACCAGAGTCCAGCCAGATGCCCAGGCTTTTGACCTCCGGTGTGGGGGACAGATAGTCCCCAAACATGGAGGCCAGGTAAGCTGGCTCCACAGAGAAGGGTCCTTCCCCACCACCAAGACTTGCATCTTGTCATGAGTGGCACCTACATTCCAAGGTAGCACTGTGGGTCTTTGACCAGTGAGTAGAGCCCTGGCTAAATCATTTCACTACCGTCAAGAAAGTACATAGTCGGGGGGGCATGGCCTGCTGAGCAGCGAAATGGCCGCTCTCTGAGCGCGCTCCGCTGGCCGAGAACTAATCCTGCATTAATCCTGGCATTTGTAGAGCTGCTGCCGAGCTAAATATAGCCCCAAGCACACCCCAGAATGCCGTGAACCGTGAGGGCTGCCTTGGTTCCCTGTGCAGTGTCTGTAACGAGAGCTGTGCCCGAGCGGTGGGAGGCTTGGCCGGATGCGCTTGATCCTCCGGTGAGTGGGCGGACTGGTTTGCAAATCGAGCCCGAGGCGCTCCATGCACTGTGGACTGCATTTGGAGCGGGTGCAGGGTGATGGCACCTGAGGCCGAGAAGGTGGGAGCTGAGCGCCGGAAGAGGTGAGGTGCGCGCCCGCTAATATTAATCGGACAACGCTGCTTCAAGCCCCGACTGTGCTGCGTGGTGTCGGCGAGGCGGTGCTGCAGTGTGGAAGGAGGCAGCGCCGACCTGAAATCTTGCATTGCGAGCACCTGACACCTGGCCTCACCTTGTGAGCCCATAGGGCAGCGTTGTAGTCCAGCGCCGCCCTTGGCGCAATTAGACTCCCTACCATAAGCGACCCTGGAGTGAATTGGGCGGGCGGCGGCTGAGTGCAGCCTCCAGGCGCCATCTTGTGCCCCTAATACGAAGTATGTGGCAGCCCCGGTGGCGGTGCTGTTATGTGGGTGCTGTGAAGCCCGGCGTCAGTTGACACTACAAAACTGGCAGGGAGGTGTGGGGCACGCACTCAAGTACTACTGCGGTCCATGCCTGCAATCTGCTGGATCTGATAAGTTTACTCCGCTAATTGGGGGAGCCTGCTCTCTGAGGCACAAGCGCGACCCTCCTTTGCGCATCGGCGGTGTGGGCTCTCAGATGGTGGGACCCCTTCTACGGACCTCCATGCAGCCGATGTGAGCTGAGACCCGCTGGACTGCGGCTGGGGGGTGCACGACCCGTCAGACTGCGGGTGTGGCAGTGGTCCTGAATCGTGTTTACTGCTTATCTCCAGTCAGGGGGCCCTGAAGGAAATGACAGCAGCACTTGTGTACGCCATTGGGAAGTAAGACGCCAAGTAGCCGAAGCTGACCTTTGATCAGAGGAAGACCACGAGACTCACTGAGTTCGATCCAGAAGCGGGAGCAGAGAGGGCATCGGAATCCCAGATGAAGGACCGTGGGGAGGATCTACGCACTCTGATGCTCAAGATGAGGTCTAGCTTGCGGAATATCGATACCAAGCTGGACGCGTTGACTACCCAACTGGATGCTGTCAAGATGCAGGTGAGATCGCACGAGACCAGGCTGGATGTGCTTGAAAACAGGGCCTCGGACTTCCACGAGTTCCAAGTTGAAACCAAGGAACAACTCTTACATATGGACAAGGTGTTAGGCATTATCCGGGCCAAGAATGAAGATTTGGAGGCCAGGTCACGCCGCAATAACCTGAGAATCACAGGCATACCGGAGACGACCGCAATTGTCAATATGGAGACCTACATAGCGGACCTCCTTTGTGAGCTTTTTGACACCCACCTATCCGCGGTATTCACGGTAG
Organism: Triturus cristatus; assembly: GCF_964204655.1. Taxonomy (NCBI): domain Eukaryota; kingdom Metazoa; phylum Chordata; class Amphibia; order Caudata; family Salamandridae; genus Triturus; species Triturus cristatus. The sequence goes on from NC_140588.1 coordinate 138,804,629, forward strand.
AGAGAGCGCATCGTACCTTGGGTCCCAAACCCCCAGTCGGAGCAACACCCAGACTTATCCTGGCCAAGATCTTGAACTACCAGGACTGCGATCTTATCCTGTGCCTGGCACGAGAAAAGGGAACTATTACACACAAGGGCAATCAGATCTCATTCTACCCTGACTTTACGCCCGCGGTGCAGTCGGCGAGGTGTGAATTCCTGCCTGCTAAAGTCTCCTACTGCAGGCTCAAATTCCCTACTCACTTTTATATCCTGCCAAGCTTAAAGTCACCCACAATGGAACTGCGCACTTCTTTACGCATGCCAAGCCTGCCCTAAAATTTGCTAAACACATTGGAGGCAAAAAGTCCAAACAGAGCTCCACGTCTGCAGACTTGACCGAGGCCCGGCTGAGTGACAATGACTGACCCATTCTGGCCTGGGGGACTCCATCACTTGCGCAGCTGCGCCCCATGCCGAGAGGGGACCCATGTGATTTCTGAAATGCTGAGCCAAAGGTAGTTCCTCACTATAGTTGTGTCTCAGTTTCCTCTGTCATGGGGGATGTTGTGTCTTGGGGAGTTGGCTAGATGGATGTAGTTGGGTGCACAGCAGGCTGGATTGTGCTGGGCCCTGCGGGACTCATATCATTTTGGGATGTATAAACTGTTTGTGTGCCCAGACCACTAGGTGTGATGGGTTGCTATCATTCCTGTTTATTAAGTATTAGGCACAGCTCTCTGCAGTTCTCTCGGCCACCCTGTCTTTGCAGGGGAGTACACTGGTGGTACTGCGCCCCTATGGGAGGATTCCCTAATGTTACCATCTTCTTTCAGTTGTTGGGAGTGGGATTTCTACAACCTAATTGGGGGGTTGGTGTGGGAGGCGGGTTGGGGGGGTTCGTTCCTATATTTATAGCCAGTATACAGCCGCACAGCTCTATTGACCGCAACTGAGTGCCATTGATTGTGATGCGCTGCTCTGTTTTTACTGTACTTTTACATCCTGTTGGGTTTGTCATCATATGTCCAGTTTGAATTTCTTAACGTGGAACATCCGTGGGTTAAATGATGGTAGGAAGTCCAGGCTTGTTCATGCATACCTGCTAAGGCATCAAGTAGACGTCTGTGTACTACAGGAAACGCATCTAAATGTTGTGCCCTCTCCCAGGCTGAAACATAGTAGATGGGGAATGGTATATTCATCCATTTATTCAAATTACTCCCGAGGAGTTGCAGTGTTGATCAGATGGGCCTTGATTGGAGGGACGGGGAATTGCACACTGACTCAGAGGGCAGATTCATTACTCTCATGGGCACTCTGGGTGGGATCCCGGTTGTGATAGTAGCAGTATATGTCCCCAATGTCGACTCTCCTAGCTTCTTCCAAGATATTTGGACAATGAACTATCACACCATTATCTGGGGCGGGGACTTTAATGCTTTATTAAAAGATGAGTTTGATAGGAAGGGGATGTCAGGTACACTACACCCCTCCGCCAGTGCCATTATCTCAGACGCGAATCTGGTGGACATTTGGAGAAGTAATCACCCAACGACTAAAGAGGGTACATGCATATCTGAGTACCACAGAGAGTGGTCAAGATTAGATTTCTGGTTAGTGTCTCAGGATGTGGCCAGTTGGACTAGTGAGGTCACACACCTTTCCAGATCCCTATCCGACCACGCACATTGCCTCATGCAACTGGTTCTCCCCGACTCGGTTCCACGTCTGTACACTTGGCGGTTGCCACCGCACGCCCTATTAGAGGAGGCATTCAAGGAAGAAATAAGAGAAGACTGTTACTGACTATTTTACCCTTAACACTGGCTCAGTTGACACTGAGGCCTCTCTTTGGGAGACGTTTAAGACGGTCATTAGGGGCAAATGCATTGCACGGCAAGCGGGGGTACTGAAGGCGATTCGAGGTACATTTAGTTCTCTGGAAAATCAGATCAAAGGGCTTGAGACAAGGTTTTTCTCATCTGACGATCCCAAGTTGCTGCCCCCCCCCGCCCGAAGGAGAAATTACTAGAATTTGAGAAGGAGGCGCAGTGCGAAGTAAAATATTTGGGGAAATACGCTCAGACCAGGAGGTACGGGAAGGGAGACCGGCCGGGGAGGACTCTGGCGGCCATGATTCGTGCCCCCGATCCACCGCTTATATACCGTAATTGAAAGGCACGCAGGCATCTGTTATCAGAGGCCAGACAGGAATTTTAGATGAGTTCTCCCGTTTTTATTCTGATCTATACACTGCCACCCAGGAGTCGACTCCAGAAGGCTGAGTCAGAGACATAGGGACTATCTGGACTTCCCCTTTTCGGTGAAGGACGTGACTCAGGTAATCAAGAGCTTGCCGCTGGACAAAGCTCCGGGGTCGGATGGTCTGACCACTGCCTTCTACAAGACTTAAGTAGATGAGCTGACGCCGCACTTACTAGCACTATTTGAAGAGGCCCAAACTTCGGGCATGCTGCCGCCGTCCATGCGCAAAGCGATAATAATAACCTTGTTGAAAGCCTGATAACTAATTAGATTCATATAAGCTACTGTCATTAATAAACGTGGATGTGAAAATTCTAGCAAAGCTGATGGCGAACCGATTACAACCCCTGCTCCCTTTGGTCGCTCGCCCGGACCAATCGGGATTTATCCCAGGGAGATCGACCTCACATAATCTCAGGACAGTGTTTTCAGTATTGCACTATCTCCACCCGGACGTGCAAGCTGCTGCTGTTTTCCGTGACGCTACAAAAGCGTTCGATATGCTTGAATGGCCATATCTATTTGACATTTTGGGCCAAGTGGGGTTTAGTCCGCTGTTTATCAATTTGATTCGACTGCTCTATACACGGCCAATGGCTCGACTCCGAGTGAACGGCCTCATGTCGGCACCATTTGGTATCTCACGCGGTACAAGGCAAGGGTGCCCAGGTCCCCATTGCTTTTCGCAATAGCGATGGAGCTGCTAGCAGCACGCATCAGGCAACATCACACCGCCAGGGGGATTGGGTTTAGCACCAGGAGCCTCTTGATTTCTCTGTACGCAGACGACGTCACACTGTACGTTGTCGACCCGGCGTCGCACCTCAATACATTACTTCGTGAATTTATTAAATTTGGTGGCCTTTCTGGCATTTCCATTAACTGGGCTAAATCAGTTGTTTTTCCCTTAAATGACGCGACAGTCCCGGTCCCATCGAGTTCCCTCTAAAATGGGCGAACGAACCTGTGAAATACCTGGGATATGAAGAATAGAGAAAATCGTAAACAGGATTAATATTAACATTTTGCCCAACTTCCCCCGCTCGCTGGGTCTCAATGCATAATTTGAGATATGAGCACACGGAGGGTATAGGTGCGGTGGAGATATAGCCGGGCATAGGATCTCCACGGCTCTCTGGCCAGTAAACGAGAAGTGGTGGGGGCAGATATAAGCATGTGCCTGCAGGGTCTCATGAATAGGGCGGGGCAAGGCGCAGTGGTATTGGGAGTAGAAACATTCAAGTGACATCAGTTAGGGGGTTCAGGGACCTGTAAATAGTTGCCTAGGGCATCAGGTACGATACAGACCAACTTTTCTTGATGACAGTAGCTGATCACTGGCATCTAGCTGGGTTTTCTTCAGTTGACACATTACTTGCATCAAAGCCTTGAGTGTTCCAACCTGCACGACCTTCAGATAGTGAACATGAGCTTGCAGAGCTGTCTGTGAGGGGCTTAGCGCTTGCTTTCAAGATAAATGGTAAAGAGGAGCTGCAGAGCAGTAGGCCTCCTACTAAACGTAGCGTTAGAAGTAGGTTTTACCATACTGGATGCCAAACAGGAAGAATGTGAACACCTACAACAACATGGCCTTAGGGCATCAATACAGACTGGCCTCTCCGTCAATAGCCACATTGAATTGTCAGTCCCGCCCTTCTCAAAAACATGTGAAATAGAGGCATATTTTGGGTTCTCAATGGAGAAGCAAAAAAGGCACCCTAAGAGCCCGAGGTGGGGCGAGATGGAGCAGACTTCCTTCTTGACTTCCGAACGACGTGCTGCAGCTTTCATTTCATCGGAGGACATTGCTACTCCTGCGCAGCCCAGCTGGGGCGTCCTCTTGGCTCCTAGGCAGTCTTTGTTCCTTGAGATGTCGTCGGAACGGTCCTTCCGGTCAGCCGGGCCTTGTGCTCCTCCTAGCATGCACAGTCTAGTTCCTGAGGAAACCTGGTTGGTGTTCCTCCACCCCCTAATCCCCACCGTAAAGCAGCGAGACAAGTCCTCGGGCATCTCAGAGCAGGCCCGGTAAGTGGTTTGATGGTTTCACGCATCCAGGTGTAACAGTCCTCCTTCTTTGTATTGATGCACAAGCTTCCTTGGTGTGCCATTGACGAAGATGAGCCCAGTACTGATGGAGGAACCAGTATTCGTCTTCCTTTAATGGCCAAAAGTAGACTGTTTGAGGGGCTGCAATTTTCCCTACTGTTGTATTGTATTGCAATTGCGTTTATATAGTGCTTACTACCCCTGACGAGACGAAGAAGCACTTTTTGGCAGGTAGCGCGCTACTCTCATACCCATATAGGATTAGTGGTGAATTAGTATAGTGAAATATGAAAGTAATTTGAGTGGTGGATATGTTAGTCAGGTATTTGGATTGAGAAGGATAGTGGAAAGATAGAAGAGGGAAAAAAGGTTTGCATTTATATAGCGCTCGCTACCCCTGATACGGTGTTGAAGGGCTTTTTCGGCAAGTAGCACGCTACTCCCGAACCCACAAAGGATTAGTGGTGAATTAGTATAGTGAAAATGTGAAAGTAATTTGAGCAGTGGATATGTTAGTCAGTTATTTGGATAGAGAAGGGTAGCAGAGGCATATAAGAGGGAAAAGGTTTGCATTTATATAGCGCTTGCTACCTCTAATGAGGCGATGAATCGCCTTTTCAGCGAGTAGCGTACCTGGGCACTTGTAGTCGTGGTTATGGGAATCAAACAGACCCTTTCCACGTGTGTGGCAATATAGCCACGTAAAAAGGCTGAGGTCTCCTCTCGGAATATAAATGCACTGTTACCAAGTGCCTTAACGCCTTGTCAGGGGTAGTAAGCGCTATATAATTTCCTATCTTGGGATGAGCAGGCAGTAGCCACTGTTAGACAAAATGGTTACACTTTGGGTGTCCCCTTGCATACGAGTACAGCTCTAATGTCAACAAACAGGTACATTAAGAGGAGGACCCCCTGCGCACTGCAATAATTGTGAAGCTGACTGGAGGAAAAACACACCATTGTCCACAATCAAGCAAGGGCACGGCCGCACAGCTTATCCAAAGCCATGCGGAGGACGTTTGTAAACCAGCATCCTAAACTGAATTGTGTATTTGCTGTAGAAAGTCATATTTTGTGTTTTGCTTTGTCTTTGCAGCCCCTTCTGCCTGGGTGAGACCGAAGGTTCCTGCATCCAATGAAAGGTAGCATCATCTCCTGGTGGCTCCGAGGTGAAAGTGCACAACCTTTGCAATGCTGAGGAGTAGGTGTGTAAACCCAGGTGAGAAGTGGGCCACCAGGCTTTACTCGGTGGCTGAACGCCAGTGTCTCGGCACACCAACCTGCAGAAGACACTGAAAGCGAGTGTGTGTGACTGAAACGGGCCAGAGCTGCTGCGAACATGGACGTCATGACATCAGCAGGGCTCCGAAAGGACATCTGCGGGAGCGTGCTCAAAGCTGTGGCGAAGGGCAGAATGATGAGACTGAGCAAAGGGCAGTGGAACGAGGACGCGCTGCTGTCATGGGCAGTAGAAATGAGGTAAAGCCTCAGCGAGGAGCTGTGAACTCCGGAAGTGCTGCTGCACAGTATACAGAGGGGTCAGCGTTATTTGCACATCAAAGCTGTTCGAAATGGCAATTTTGACCAGCAGAAGGAAATAGAACCAAGTGGGCTGCCGTTGGGGGGAGTTTAACTGAGAAGGAATGGATGATGTTAACTCTGGATATGTTAACTTACGGAAAAAAAGATATTTTACTTTAAAGAAATGTATGATTTAAGAGTTAAATGAGTGAAATGAACTGTCACACTGATTTGCTATGTATTTTTTATTCTGATCCATAATGTATACATTTTAAGCTGCTATCTTTTTTTGACAAGTGCCCATATTTTAAATGTAATATATTTATATACAAATACAGTAAGAAAAAATGTGTATCCTGTACTAAACTCTTCTTAAGTGCCTTTTGTATTTGAAGGATGGAAACCGTGAACTATAATTAAAAGTCCACAGTAATACTTAAAATGATTTGAATGCAAATGTTAATTCTACAAAAAAGTTTTCCACCACTATCTTTTAATGAAATGCCACTATGCTGTATTGCTAAACAGTGCTGCAATAAAATACAGATTTGTTAAAGAAAATAAGAGCTTTAATTTTGTCCTTCGTACTTTAAAAAATTGTAAATGTATTCCGTTAAAATCGTTATTAGTTATTTAAACTGAAAAGTCTTTAGCAGTCTGTAGTGGAAAAGAGGGTCGCAGACAGACCAGCACGTCTACGTTGCCACTAATAGGCCCATGGTATTTGAGCAGACATACAGAAATATTAATTAGTTATTTTTCAGCTTTTTGAGTCTTCAGCTATAAAAGAAATATATATCCTGGCTGTGTATATACTTGCATGTACGATAGTACTACCAGATTTGATGGTACATAATATTCTGAACAATTAAAGGCTGAGTTGACCTCTTCAAGATTTGCACATCACCAGCAGGTCATAGATGATGTCATCGGTGAGGATTTCACTCACTGAGCAATCTTGACAGGGAAATTATGTGGTGCAACATACCGAGAAGTTCCAAAAGAACATTTGCCTGCACTTCACTGTTTCAGCTTCTCTTTTCTCACCTGTCTCTCTTCCCCTTTTTTGGGTTGACTATAAACGCTTTAGTGGTAGATCAAGCTTATTTGATGAACACAAAATAAAAACATTGAGGGGGTGGGCTTAGATCAGCCCAGTGCAGCCATTGGTTGATTTGAAACAGCTGCATTCAGCTATTGTTTGAATGAAGTCAATCACTTACAATTCTATTCCTACAGTTACTCTGGACACCAACGTCAGTGGCGTAACCAAGCGCCCCGCAGTGTGGGTGGGGGGCCCGAACTCCAGGAGGGCCCTCAGCACTGTAACCTGGCCTGAGAGCTCCTGAGTCCGGAGGGCGGCCCCTCCATGTACTTTGCAGGGGGGCCCCCCTCAGGGTTCGTTACGCCACTAACCAACATAGACCTAAAGCTGGTGTTGCAGTGTCGGACCACTTTTTCTTTTTGGGAGATTTCCTTGGACAAACTGTAACATTTTTGAAAGCTTCGAGTTTTACTTTATATCATGGAGATCAGAGTCCCACCAGGCTGCCGAACGAGGATTGTGAATACACAGCCCCATTTATCTGAGAAATGTCAACAGACCCTTTACAGAAGAAACAATACAGTCACTCTGAAAGAAGCTTGGATCTCGCTCCCTGCAAAAGAAATCAGATCTTAATATGCTGGACTCCAAATGTTATCAATGTATATCAAATAGTCCTAGGCTGCTATATATATATATTTTTTTTAAAGCAGTTACAGTGTGGCTTCAAGATCACATCATGAACAACTGCATTATCGATGAATCACACTTTCACCACCACAGCTGCTCAGATACTGGACTGTGTTTTTTGTCCAGACCACCTTATTGGTAAGTAGATTTTAGATATCCTGCCCTTTTATTGTTTTAGCTAACCGCTGCATTTGATAACTTCGACTAGTTGACCCTAATCAATAGATTGACAAGGATTACAGGAATATCAGTTTCAGCATTAAAGTGAATGAACTCTTGCCTAAAAGATCGAAGAGCTAGAGTGGCAGGAGGTCGGGGATAATCTAAGATCATCCCAGTGTACAATGCTCTGTGGGATGCCACAGGTTCTTACATGTGACTGCTCCTCTTCCATGTGTATGTTCTGCTCCGCCAACAAGTCCTGGTCCTATTGTACAAAAATATGCTGATGAGACATGGGTTGTTCGCCTGCCTCAAAGGGTTGCAGAGGAATTTTTCAGTTACCCAAGACTGGATGAATAAGAGTTACCTCTAAAACGAGTTCCTTTTTATTGGCACCGACTGCTCGGTAAAAAAAAATAGTGCTGGTCAACTATCTTTTTAAATAGGTGATATTAGAACATTGGAATGTTGGGAGCTCCATTGAAAACAATGGAGCGCTCCGGGCTTATAATGGCTGGTATAAGCCCGGAGCACCAACATTCCAATGAGTCTTTGTTCACAGCTCTGGCTGTGAACAAAGACTTCAGGGAGCCTGAGGGGATGTGAATCCCCTCGCGTTCCCTGAAGGCTTTGTTTTGTTAGAACATTCTGCCCTCTAGTGGCAGAATGTTCTAATAGCCTTATAGCCCTTCGTAGCAGGGCTATACCGGCTTTTAAAGTCCCTCTGATTTGTTAAAGTCCCTCGCCTTCGGCTCGGGCCTTTAACGCTGCATCGGGCCTTTAACAGCCGGTATAGCCCGCTACGGCGGGCTATAAGGCTATATTAACATCTAAGTCAATGTTAATGTGAAAATCTTACTGGTCTGTTTTTACAAGCTGCTTACTACCGCATGTCAGTTACACCATTCTGATAAAGACTTCTAACTACAGATTCCTCACCTTCTGAATTTCCCAGGCACCACATTAAATCCAGAGATTTGTTTGATAGCAATTCCCTCATGTCTCGATGGGTGGCGTCTTTCAGCTCCACACTTGATCTGTCCTTTCTACACAGATCTGGAGCTCTATTGATCCTGTCACATTGACAGTTTTTTTTCCCTCAAATTTTTCCAGTGTGCAAGGAAAACGTCCCCTCCAAAAACTACTGGGTATCAATCTTGCAAAGACTAAGCAACTAACATCAATGACAGACACCCATGAGGGCTGCTTCTGGAGCCTCTGTTCCAGGCACAACTCGATATTCTGCAAATGCTGTACTAAGATGAAGAAGATGTCCATCCACGACTGCAAAGTCAAACTTGCTGTCGCAGAACTTTGGAGGAAGTTGAAGTCCCAGTTGAAGTTGAAGGTGTGGTTACGCTTTCACTTCTCGGGCCACTGTTGTGACCGTTCACCTTCGAAGTTCAGGTAAGTCAAAGAAACATAAAAAGTCAAAGCACCAGTTCCCTTTGTCCCGTCACTCCCAAAAGTTCTTCTAGGACACTGAATCTGTCGCCTCACTAACAGCTGATTCTACGTTCGGTCCTGATGTGCCCCAATTCTTGATTTCACAATGACACTCAACCTAATTTTTGGTACTCCAGCAGATTCCTCTGGAGCTCCTTCTGAACCTAAGAATCCGCGGTGGCCTCCTGTCAGGTTACCGCCAGAAGATTCATCCCTGACCCAGATTGTGCCACTCATCCTCACATCGAGGTTAGCCCTGTCTCCTAGCCTGGCTCTGATGGCTCCAGCATCTGTGACACGTCTGGTACAGCGACTGGTGCCACCACCCGGTCCTCGACATCGGCCCAACTTCGGAACTGAAGCTGATAGGTATATCGGACTCTGAGATGCAATCTCTGCCCCACCCCCCTCGAGTTCATACATAGCATGTCTGTACTCCTATTTGGACCCTGAAACCTCCTGCTGATGATAATGATGATAAACTATATGATAGAGTACATCTTTATAGATTTACAAGATGACAGTGGCCAGGACTCTCCAGACATTGACCTTTCTTAGGAGGGTTGTGGATGTTTTAGAACTTACCCAGCCCAAGATGTAAGTAAAAACAAATGTCTTGATCAAGGTGCTGAACCCAGGCCAAAAAAAAAGCCCAAAACCGTTGTTTCTGTCTAACAAGGCCCTTACAGATATGCTGGTGGGCACCTGGGCAAAGCCAGAATCTTGCCCTCTGGTACATAAACTAGTGGCAAGGCGGCATAGTCCTGTTCCTGGCGATCCAGATTCTCATTCCAGAGCCCTTACTGGTACAAGGCATCTACTAGTCTTAACCCTAATGAGTATCCACAACTCCCCGACTGAGAATCATAGTAAATGGAGATATTTGCCCAGCATATTGTTTTCTTCCTCTAGCTTTGCATCTAGTAGCAAAGATGCGCTGGGTCTTGGAAACGTTTAAAGAGTGCAAGGTCACTGCCTGCTCTCTTGCTCTAGCTCTGCCTGTTTGGCAGTAGCCCAACAAACTCGCCCGCTTTTGAGGCTTCAGCAGGGGATGCCAGCAGAGGCAACGTCATTATATACCTCAGCAGCAAGAGGCCTCCCAGTCCTTTCGGGATGAAGTCAACAGTGCCCAGGCCCCCTGGGACAACAGCACCGATGGCGCCCATACCAGCTGTCGTAAAATGACTGTAATTTATCCCTAGGTTGCACACGATCATCGGTGGGAGGCCTCATTACCTTTTACCTCGTCGTGTGGAGGAGCATCACATCCGACCACTTCCTTTGCATCCTCCAGATGTGCCATCCACACCATAACCTCTCCTGGAGGACCTCTTTTTCATACTCTGAGGGAAAGTTCTAGCTCTCTTGGCCAAGAGATCCATAGAACAGTTATTCCCTACCCTACCTGTTGCATCCTCCAGATGTGCCAGCCACACCGTAACCCCTCCCGGAGGACCACTTTTTCATACTCCGAAAAGAAGTTCTAGCTCTCTTGCCCATAGGAGCTTGGCATACATTGCTGGCATCAGAGATTAGGAACGGCTGTTAATCCTGTTACTTTCTGGAGGCCTCCCTCCTCTCCTCAGTCTGCGTCATTTGAACTTTTCTAGAAAGACAAGTTCAAAATGCTCACACTGGCCCATATTCTGTCTGCCCTAGAACCAGGAGACTGGATGGTGGAATTGTATTTGCAGGATGCTTATTTCCATATCCCCGTCCTGAAGTCCGACAAATGCTACCTGCGGTTTTAGGTAGGCCAAGAGTATTTTCATTTCACCATGCTCCCTCAAGCCTTAACAGTGCACCTGGGGTGTTCACAGAGATGTAGTGGTGATTGCAGCCCACCTGCAGAGGTTGTTAATACCAGTCTTCCAATACCTCAGTGACTGGCTACATAAGACGGGCTAGCTTTAAGCAGTCTTAAGCTCCCCGTACCTGATGGACGACCTGTTGAAATCATAAGGCTTTCCCATCAACGTGCAGAAGTTACACATGACTCCTTCACAACAGCTCCTCTTCGGTGGAGCCATTCTGTATATGGTACTTTTCTGAGTTTTCCATCCGCTTCAAAAAGTCCAGGACATTCAGCTATGATACCGATGTGCTATGATCCAGATGTTTCAACCCTGGACCTTGGTATCAGTGAGCATCTCTGTGGCTTCTTGTCTTGAGGTGTATTGTATCCTACTTGTGGACCGCACCAGGTGGCACATGCCGGCTCTACAGTGAGTCTTAATTTTGTGGGCTCAGCACCAAGTGTACCTGTCAGAGTCCATCCAGGAATTGGACGCGACTGTGAAAGACATGCAGTGGTGGCTGCTCAACTGCAATTGGACCTGCAGCAGACCTTTCCTATCCTGCATAGAGCTAACAGTGGTGACTGATAAATTGCTGAGTTAAAGAGGCCACCTGGGAGAGGTGGAGTACAGAGAACTCTGGTCTCCAGTGGAAGCTTGCCTTCATATCAACCTGCCAGAGGTGCAAGCTATTTGCTTGGTACTGAAGACATTCCTCCAGACCATCAAGGAGGAATGGGAGGGATTTTCATGCACAACACACCACCATGTGGTACTGCAACAAACATTTTCTGAATGTGGTCGGGGGTCCTGTGCCAGGTTGCTCTGTGGCTATGAAAGTAGCAGAATGCTCAGGGTATTTCTCTAATCACCCAGCACTTGAAAGAATCTTTAAAAGCCAGAGTAGAAGAACTCAGCTGTCTGTGCCTAGCGGATCACAAATGGCAGTTACACTCTGATGTGGCACAGGGCATCTTCCAGCAATGGGGAGAGTCCTGGCTCGATCTATTCACCACTGCAGAGAACATGCAGTGTCCAGACTTTTACATTGGAGTTCCCAAGACAGTGCTCCCTCAGAGCCACCTCCCATCTAAACTGGGGTTCTGGTTTCCTGTATACCTTTTCGCACCTACCTCTCCTGCCAGGAGAACTGTAATGATCGATAAAGACCAGGCCCAAGTGATCCTAGTGGCACCAGACTAGGCAAAGAGTATGTGGTACCTAGAACTTTGGCCATGAGCATTTCTCCTCTGAACTGGCTGCCCCTTCGGGAGGACCTCCTGTCGCAGCAACAGGGCCCTGTCTTGCATCTGAACCTGCACAACTTACACCTCAATGTGTGTAGACTGAGCAGCAACAGTTAAAGGTCTTTAATCTCCCTCCCTCCGCAGGTGGTGTCATCTTGGTGGCCAGGCATTCATCCACCAAAACTGTGTACACGGAACGGTGCAAGAGAATTGATGCCTGGTGTTCCCCCTCCCCCCAACACAAGGCCCCGAAACCCTCAGGGTCTTCTTCAAACTCATTTAAGGCAAACCAATCCTTATATAAACAGCCATGATTACCATATATTGCATCAAAAAGCAGTAAGAAAACACACACATCTTATCTCTGTGCACTGGCTCAAGAGACCTGGCACAACAACATCCACCTACTGGCAGAGCATTTGTAGAGGGTGGAAAACGAGTTTGTAGATCTGCTTAGGAGGACGCATCAAGTCCATAAGTGATAACTCTATTCATAAGTCCTCCACAAATACTCCTAACTTACCCTCCAGGTCCCCACACCAACCTTGGGCAATGATCTGTGAATGAACTGGACAGTGATGTTTGCCTACACATTTGCTAAACATCACCCTAAACATAGTGAGGAAGATGATGTAGGTGTCCATGACCCTCATCCTAGTACCAAAGACCCTGGAAGGACAGCCTTGTTATTTGATTCTCCTGGAGGTGTTAGCCAGTCCACATGAGAAGCTCCTGTTGAGGCAAATCTACTCACTCAGTGTCTGGGCCAGCTGAGAGATCCAGACACCAACCAACTGAACCTGGTCTGGCTCCAGAGTTCCTAGAGTTTGGCTACCTCAGTATTTTGGAAGAGTGTATGCTTATTCTGCAGGAGGCACGCAAACCCACTACGGATGTCTATTACGCAGCTAAATGGAAAAGATCCATTCACTACTTCTGGCACGTGAGTATCTTTTCTTAAATCAGTTCAACCCTTGACTTACAAAGGTAGTCTCCAACTCGGTGCCTTTTTCTCCCTTCATGTGGACTTGATCCATGCCACCGTTTTAGAATGGATCATAAGTCAGTATCACATTTTAACACCACTTATTGTGTACAGTCAATAATGAGATTTTAGATGAATGTTAAAATCTTTATTTATCGTTTTAAGTTTACTAATTTAATTTGTAATCCTTTTATTCAGATTCGAAAATTAGATAAATCCGTTTACAGAAATAAAGAAAAATAAAGGTTAGCAACAATCAGAAAAATATTACAGCGTGTTCCAAAAAGGAAAGTTACCCAAGTCCCTGTTCTATTCTATTAGATCATACCCTACCAGAACCCATAGGGGCATATTCACAAGGATCTATCGCCGAGTTAACGCCACTTTATCGCAGTCAAAGTGGCGATAAACGTATCGCCCCATCACAAGCTGGTGGTAACAGCCCACAGCACCAGTATACCTGCGGTAGCAGCCACAAAAAACATCGACACAGATGACCCCCGCAACTATCACCAATGAGAAGAAGAGTAGGCATTCCCCTTTGAAAAGCCGCGACAACACCACACCTCAACATTCTCATTGACCAGCCAGATCGGCGATAAGAACACAAAACAAGCGATAAGGCGCGTTAGCACCCGGAAACTAACACCTGCTCAGACCTGGTGCAAAGGCGGACGACAGCCTGCACCACAAAAGGGAGCCCAGCCCACAGCCACATCGGAAGGGCAACAGATGCCATGGAGCCACTGGTCATGCGGCCCAGACACCCAAGAGTGCCACAACACCCACCGCCACCACCCCAGGACCCCAACACCCACCCGGAACCCCCCCCTCCCCCCGGACCACCACAGAGGCTGCACGGACAAAGACAGCGGACCCCAGGAAACGCACCAGCCTCACAGACCCAACACCTGACAATGTCATTGCCCACTACAGGCACAAAAGGACAACCATCGTACGCATCCTGACCAACATCGCCCAACAGGCCGACAGCACCAACACAGCGGACAACCAACATCTCACCCCACACAAAGCTGCTGGCTGTGCTGCACCTGTTGGCCACTGGTATCCCCAACCAACACCCACCAGAGTCGGATGAGTCTCACAGTCAGCCACATCCAAGTCCCCCACACCTGTCCTGGACATCACCATCAGCCTGGTTCCCCGGTCCCTATACGTCCAACACAATGCGCAGGATCCGGTGGAGACCAAGCAAGGACCATACGCCATAGCTGGATGCACGCACGTGTTGGGGTAATCCACAGCACAGATGTCCTACCTGTGCCCCCTGGTGACACAGCACACAATCACCGCAACAGAAAGCACACGTCTCACATTAATGTGCAGGCAACATCCGAACACCGTGGAACCTCCACCAATGTGCCTCCAAATCCCCAGCCAGTGGGCATGATTCCTTCATCCTCCGACAGTCCATCAGCAACCAGCGTTCCCAGGAAGGCACCAAGGGAAATGCACATCCCCTTGGCAAGTTCCACATGAACACCCCACCCACCTTAACTCATCAACCATGCAACTCACAACTCTGGCAATGCACACGTCACAAAATCAAAACCAACATGCCCACCCACCAGACACGACAGAACAACTCACAATGGTAACCTGGGCAAGCCGTGAACATGAGCCATCAACGGCATGGCACCTCAGCCACACACTAGCTGAATGTGGGGAGAGATGGCAACCAGGCATGTGTGAAAGATGCAGGAGAACCATGATTGGGAAAGTACACAATGCCAAGAGTGACAGAGATTTGCTGGACAGACAGCAGTATGCAGAACACACCCATATCTATGGCGACATTCACCTCTGGCGTATGGAGTGTAGTGGACGCACCCATGTCACCCCAGCCAGTGGGGGAGTTCGCGAAAATGATGCCAGTTACGTCCCCCCCCCCCGGAAGCGTGAGCGGAGTGATATAGCCCGGTGTACGCCAGGCCAGCATAGGGGTGTGAATAAAAAGCACGTATCCCTGGGTATGGTCCTCTTCCGGAAAGCCCAACATCTCTGCCAGGGCGGCACCTCTCACCATGCTAGGAGTCGCCTGCGATCCTGTGCGCCTGCTGGACCCCGAACCCGTCAGGCCCGCCCCTGCGCACCCAGGCAACACTGATCACCTTCTGACACCGGCGTGTGTCAAGGAGGGCCCACCACGTGCCTGGGCAAGCTCCAAGCCCGAGGCCCGCGACCTTGGCAGCCTCCTCAGACCATCATGGCCTCCACGACACAGGCCCGCTTTAGTCCTTTCTCATTGACATACTCTACTGCCGCCTCCGGCCTACACCACGGTCAAGTAGGTCACACATTTGGAACTGAGTCTTCATTACACCACGGCAGTGAACATTATTTAAGGCAGAGTTCATGTCACTATACTCCCTTCGATGTGTTGCCACCAAGTCTGTGCAAAGCATTACAACCACACGTGTCTGTGGGCCTACGCGGAATACTAACCTCGGCCTACGCTGCGCACGAGTAGATCACAGAATTGGAACTGAACATCGATTATTAAAAGGCAGAAAACATATCGCACGCAAGGAGAGGTGTAAGAGGATGACGCGTTGCAGTCTGGAAGGAATAAGATCATCGTTACGGAGGTGATCGTACACTAGCGACAACTGCCCTGGTGTTACTAACTCTGGCGATGGCATTGGAGTCATCAACGCCATGTGTCTGTGGCCCTGCGCTGTCCGCTGCCTCTGGCCTCAACTGCGGTCCACCAGGGCTCACACATCAAATAGAGTCCTGACCGGCCCGGATGTCGCATCACCGCAGGAGGCACACGCCACCACCTCCAACCACCATCTGCCAGAGTGCAAATGGTGGTCTTGACAGACTTACGGAGTTGCTCCCACCTGTCGTGGATACCATCATCAGACTGATACTGTGCTCGGCACTCCAGGTGCCACTGACTCAGTGCACTGCAAGCCATCGTCAGTTACTGATTGAGTTTTGTGCTGTGGAGAGGTTGCGCAGCAATGTCACCTCAAGCAGTGTGGGAGACCTGGGACGTTGATGAGGAAGATGATGCAGGTCTAACACACCCCACTGCATCTGCATCAGGAATATCTCGAGGGGACACAATCCGAGACTTTTTCTTCACATGGGCGCGCTCAGCTGTAGTGCTCCAACCTCAGTGCACTGCAACTCACGGACACTTCTGTTTGCATGTTGTGTGTCCTCTGGACTTTCTCCGGCTCCCTCCATGTTGCTCAGCAGTGGACTCTGTTATGCAGGTGTTTTCAGTTTCCGTTGCACTGGTGTCCACTGTTCAAGTGGTTGCCAGCACCAAGCACTCCGTGCGTGCTGGCTTACACTCACCCCACACACATCCAGCACAGGCGTCACTGTACATGTGACCCTGCCAATAAAGGGGCAGGGCGCACGTGCCCCTAGCAAGTTCAACATAATATCTGCGTGTGTCCCTGTGGTCTTGTTGTATGCATGAGGGCCCTGGGCCCTACGACATTACATTGTGCTGTGTACAGCGGATGCAGACATGTCACCGCAGGCAGTGGGTTAGAGCTGTGACATGGAGCTTTGACGTCACCCACCCAATTTGTAAGGGGAGTGGCCTGGGCCATCGTACACAGAGCCAACGTGGGTGTGTAACTGCTATTTGCGTGCCCCTGGGCATCGTTCTGTACTGTGAATGTGCATCTGCATGTGTCTCTATGGCAGTGTGGGTCTCCTTTGTGGGGTGTAGGTGGTCCCTGAAGGGTAATAGACACTAATAGTAATAGTATGTGATCTAGTTCGCCTTTCATGGGTTCGGACCCCACCCACACCTGTTCGGCCACCTCCTTTTGGCGTGCTGACACATGGCATTGGGGTGCCATGTGTGGGTGGGTGGGTGGGTGAGGTGAGGTGTTGTGAGCCAGCTGTGCTTGCGGGTGCTTCCTGCTGTGTGGTCTGTTGCAGGCTCTGTGTTCTCCTCCAAGTAGCTTGGATGCCTGGGTCCTGGTGGTGGGTTGCGTGGGATGTCCATGGGCTGTTGTAGGGCGTCGGTGTCGAAGGTATGGTGGTCCTCTCCGGCATCACAGATGTGTTGTCTTCTGTGCTCTGCTGGAGGTGTTGTGTGCCCCTCTGCAATGTGAAAGGGAGATGCATGTTGACATGTATGTTGGCGCATTGTTCTGGGTTACATGCAGACTGCATGACAATGTACATTGTGACTGTTTGGGAGGTGCTGAATACTGCTGCGGGACGGTGTACATTTGGATTACATGACGGATGTGAGGTTGTACGCGTACATTCCCATTTCAGTTTCCTGATCTGTCAGATGTAGTAGGCATGTTTCTGTGCATGTGCGGAGCCAGTTGTGTCCTCTGTTCTGCAGTGTCGGCTTTGCGCATTGTACCACGTTGTCATCAATGTGGGTGTGCTGCAGTGTGCCAAGGGGATCAGGGACATGATCCTGGGTTATTGTGGGTGTGCAGTGTGCTACACCTCGTTGTGCATGTGTGCCATTGTGCCCATCTCCCCCCACCCCCCCAGTCCCGGTTTGTTACTCTCCCTGCTGATGTTTTGTCAGGTCCTTGCAATGTCTCCACACTGATGACTTTGGCCTCGGTTTCCTCCAGCTCCTCCTGTGGCGCAGGACTGCCACTTCCTGTCGCCTTCCTGTTTGCAGCAGGTTTGTGCCTGGTTTAGGTTGTCACATCATGCCAGCGCCTCTTGGCCTCCTCGGCACTCCGACTGCATTCCAGGTGGTCTGCTTGTGGGTCAGTTGCTGGTAGTGTTCTGTCACCTCTGTGACGCTGGTCTTGTTTTCCTGCGGTCTGCACCCCGTCTTCCTTCCATCTTCTTCTTGGCCTTCCCCAACCTCGTTGTTCCTTTCTGGTGGTCTGTGGGGGTTGTGGGGATCGTGTTGGCCTCTGCGCTGGTTCTGGGTGCATCCATGTCGCTACGTGCTTTGGCTTGTTTCTAGTGTGTTGTTTCTGTGGTTTTTATGGTGCATTTTCCTGCCGGACGCGTGGGATTTGCAGGCCTGTAGCTGGTTTTCGCTACTTTGTGTACCACGATTGGCCTCATCGCATGATTTTTTGCGTTCGCCTTTCACATTTTTGCGGCGTGGCATTGATTTTTGCACGCCCATTTGACGCATTATCTGGTGACTATCGCATGCTACCGCCGCATTGTGAATACTTGGTTGGCATGGCGTAATTTTCCCGCGATAGGCTGCGATGTTGAGAGTTGCGTTAAGCTACTCTTGCGGTAGTTATCACACGTTCTTGGGAATATACCCCATAGTGTCCTCTTCAGAGAAGGCCGACAAGTTTAAGGAGCATTCAGAATAGAATTTAGATTTTAGTTGAACGCCTCATAAAGAGCAGTTCTGGAAAACTCATCCAAGTCTTATCTCTCGAATAGAAGTTAGTCACAGCAGTAGCTGTATTCTTAAAGGAATTTAAAAAACACCATCAGCAGTAGCCTACAGTGTAAAAGGCAAAAGCCAGGAAAAGAAAAGTCGCAGAACAATTAGTCTGGACCAGTCTGAATGGTAAACAGCGTTTACCGCGCATGCGTAACAACGCATGCCAAAACAACGCGGTTGTTACAACGACCGCTTTGTTATTTCGCATACCGTTACAACGCAAACAACTACTTGCGTTGGGGGTCAGAAGGTGTTGGATTTAAAATCCAACACCTTCCCTAGTGTCCGCACAGACTGGAGTTGGAATAGTAAATTATACTATTCCAACATCCAGCGCCCCCTAACGCAAGTCGTTGTTACAACTTGCGGTGTAACGGTATGCGATGCGTGGTAAACGCATGCGAAAAAAGATCACATATTTGTCTGAACAGCATAAAGCTCTCAGCACATGCTCTAAGGAAAGGGTAGTGGAAGAGTTCCGAAATCCCTAATGAGGACCACATATATTAAACACAAAAAAGTATGTATCCATCTTCTTCAGTGTAAGTTCATCTTTGGCCAGTGGTGAAAGGATTGTTTGCTGGTCTGCATCATCCTTCTTTATTCCCATGGTAACATACGAAGACGGTAAAACATTATCTACAAGCAGTCTACTAAGTTGTAAATGTTCATGTACGTTAGCTTAACATCGAGTTCCCACGAGAACCCTGCAGCTTACTCTGTTAGTTATTCAGAACTCCACTGTGTGACAAAGAACTAGTTTAAAGCAGAAACATTCTAATTGTAACTTCTATGTAATAATATCATCAGCTTTGAATTTTTCTGAATCCACTATTGTTTTGATATACTGTTGGTATTTCAAGTGACAACTAAAATCTAACCAAATCCGATGAGAACATGTAGCTTAGGAAGGAAAGAAAACATTTATCAGCACATTCTACGAAGATGACATGTCTAATGAAGTTAACATGAATTATTTATTTAATACTGCACTGTGCAACATCTTGCTAAAATGCGTATTTAGGAAAAATTAAAATAAAGGCAATGCAGAAAAATAGAGAATAAACGAGGCCTAGCTTAACTTGACAATGTAAATATGATAGAAATAGATGCTTACTACAAAAAAATCATGCTTATCATGCTCCACGTTAATTTGTACATTTAGTGAAAGGTACATATTTCCATTTCTTTGGGCATTGATTGTGTTAATATTTTTACAAGCTAATCACGTATTTTAAGCTAATTTTACTTGCTTTATCGCTTCTGTATGTCCAAACAGGTATGACCTTTTGAGTTTGCCATGCAGGAGATTGTCTGCTACATCTATACAAAGCAGGCCTTGCTTACACATGCATAGACCTACATCTAACAGCAGTTAGTGTTCTTGCAAAACAGTCAACTCGCTTCACTTTTCAACGCCCCTGTACTTTAAGGCTTCCATCAGGGCCTCAGAAGCAGGATCGTTTTTCCTCAAAGAAATCTCAAGTTGCAACAGTAGATGTCAAGAGAACACAGAACATGCAACCCATACTCAACTCAAGGATTGACGTGTAAAAGTTCACTAGGAAACTTGAATTGGACAAGCACTATGCGATCTGCTTTAAAATAAAGAGGCAACTGATTTCGCAATTACAGGGTTGAGATGTCAAGACTCTGATGACCCTACAAGCTCTAGTTAATGAAAGTGAGGGCACAGGGATAGACCTCCTGAAGAATCTATGATGAAAGAGCTGGAGGAAATGGACCTGGACATGTTCATCCATTGAGGGAGTAACATTAAGTCCAAGAGCAAATTTTGGCTGCAGTTATTGCCTGGTAACAAAGTTGGTGTCTTCCACGAGATTGTGGTGGAGGAGATGACCAAACTGAGAAAAACAACAAGTAGAAAAGCAAAGTGGGTAAATTGACTAGAAATGAACAACATAAATTAAATCAACTGAAGAATGACAGATCACTGATCATAAAAGCCTCAGATAAAGGAGGAAACATAGTTCTCATTGATAGGACATTCGTATAGCAAAGAGGCAATTGGAGATAAGTGATTGATGCAGCGTGGAATTTTAAATCCTCCCTTCGTCACAGATCAACTATCACATTAGCTCATTCACTCAATACATTCATTGGTGGGGCCCATAACACCAACACTCACACTTCATTGATCCGTTCTCACGGGAGAGATAAATTGCCCAAACGCTGACATGAAAGGAATATCTTTTCAACTAAAGAACCTAATTTACCTGAACATACATTAGTACCTTTATTAAACTCAGAACCTCGAGATATTCCCCTCATTTAGCCGATAGATCAGTTAGTTGAATTTGGATATTTGGTGACTCAATTCTTTAATCTACATTCAATCTGATTCTAGTCTCTTCAAATAAATCACCCAAAACATTTGTTTGTTAAAATAATAATTTTGTTTATCTAATTAATTGCAAATTTAATAAATCATAAACCAAACCACGGAACATCATATTTACTTAATCTGGCTATTAGTCGTCCTCTAAGTAAATCGAGTCATGAAAAGTCTTTAATTCATCAAAGTCAGGCATCAATTCAGTCTGTCAAAGATTCAGGATAAACAGCTGTCCAGCAGTGTCACCGTCCTCTTCGTCAGCATAACGTCATGAAAAAGGAAAAGGATCTCTAACTTCCTAGTCTACCTTCTTTTATAATTAAACGAACGTCAAAATGTAACAAAAATCAGTTTTTAGGCAGTCCTGATTGGCTGATTTGGGGTCATTCGGTAAAGTTCTCACATAGTCCGTTAGGTTAAGTCATCACACTTGCTGGTTCCGGTTTTAAAGACAGTCCTTTGTTTTGTGAACTTGGCGATTCTCCCAGTGTGACCTTAATGGGTACATCTTGTCTGGGGTCAGGACGAGGCCACTTGTTGCTGGCGGTGGCGCAGGCGCACTTCACCCAAAACCTCGTGAAACGGTAGTAGTCGCGTCGTGTGTCTCAGTCAGCCATCTTTTCTTAGGCCCAAATGGGCAACTTAAGCAAATCAAACACAAAACGTAATTAAAACATTGAAATGGCAAATAAAATGTTAAACCCTCACTAATTCCCCTATGTGTAAGTAATTATCTAGCATGATAGCAACATTTAAAGCATTTATATTCACCCAGTGATGTCATCTGGTGCAACTTACAATTACGTCACAAAAGCAACATATATCATGCAATATTCTAATTTTCTACCATTAGTATGCGTACATATTAGTATACAGTTAGTTTAGCCATGCAAATCCCACATGCAATTCTTTCATTAATATAATTGGTGAGTTATCACTCCAAACAGATTAATAATATTACAATTAATAGATTATTCGAATTAATATAAACATGCAGAAATGGGGGGGTATACAAAATTTTGTACTACCCGCTCCAGCATGATCACTATGAAAAACTGGCCAGAAACCCCACAGATCACATAAGAACAGAATACCATTCCATGCTAGGAAACTGGTGTTAATTCAAGGACTATTGGAATGAAAGTAATATAGTGATTTTAGAACAGAACATTCAATCATACTAACCACATACTTCCTTCCTAAGGTCTACAAAATCTTGAAAAATCCAATCAATTGTTAGCTCAATCAGGGCACTATTAGAAACTACTTCACATTTCCTGGGTTATGTTGTTTGGATATGTCACAACCGTGCCTTTAGATTTGTGAGACTCGGCGGGTGACCTTCTAAAAACTAACAAAATACCAAAGAAGAAATATTTCATCATGGTGATCCTTGATGTAGTCTGCTTATCTTCATAGGTACATTATTAACAGGGATTGGAAGCATGCAGATATTTTCTGTGAACACAATCAATTAGCCCTCTACAGCATACCAACATGATTTTATAAATGCCACAACACTGCCTGATGCAAAATGTCTTCATGTTCAATGGCATAATGCGCCTACAGAAAGATGAGACTGTTGTGGGCTCGTCTTTTGTGCAACAAACACCAGCCTCTTTATAGAATGGTGGAAAAAGGAGGTTGCTTGGTTGGACGCTATTCAAGAAATGTCAATTCATGTGGTCCTGTGGGCAAGATTAATTGATGTTTCCTGATATGGGATGGAGGCCAATCCATTTTTGAAACCTTCCTCTGTGAATTAAATCAGAACACATATAACATTAGCCTCATCAGCACAATCCATAGCGTCAAAATGTACATTTTATGTGTCATCCTCTGTTTGAAGGATGGGGAACTTTGTAGCACAATTCCCAGAAGGCTTACTTGTAGTAATAGCATCCTGCATGTGAATAGCAGTCATCCTAGTGCCCTGAAATGGAGGGTCCAATATGAGGAGATACTACAGGCACATAGAGTTTGTTCCACACATGCCCACAAGGAGGCTACATGCATGGCAGAGAGATTCTGGCAAAGAGAGTGCCCAAAAGCTGTACTGAAGGAAGCACTGGGGAGCTCAAAGCGAAAAAGGGAAAAACTACTTGAAATACGAAGGAGTAGCTCAAGAAAATGAATATAGGTTCATCATGGAATTTAATGCTAAACACTACTATATCATAGCGATTTTGAGAAGAAATTGGAATCTATTTCGTTCTGATGAACATCTGAGACAGATTTTGGGGTTGCATCCTAGGGTCACCTACAGAAAGGTGGCATCACTAGGGGACATTTTAACAAGAATCGACCTGGAGGCGGAAAGGGCGATCACAATGCATAATTGGCTTACTGAAAAAATAAAGGACTTCTGGAAATGTAATGAATGTTAGCAGGGATAAACAAAAAGGAATGTAACACCTTAAAAGGGGAAAAGAGAACAATAAATGAATTGATCACATGTAATAGGTATCATTTTTTTCTCTGTGTAGGTATGCCCATTCCGCAAAAAAAAAAAACGTCCATATGATTGGCAGTTACCGCATGGCAAAGCCAAAACATCCCAGATACTATGCAATTAAACATATCCAGAGACACTAAAGGAGAAGAAACTGGGAACTATATCTTAGAAGGGAGTAATCAAAATGTATACCCCTGCTGAGAACTGTGATGCCCTGGGGACACTGTTTGGATGGTGAAAATCATGGGCACCCACAATGACAACTGCTAATAGGCAGAACCTGTAAACTTACATAGACGTCGAGAACTGTGGATGTACTGTGGAGTTGCAACTGTCACAGCAAATAAAATGGACGCTCAATTAACATGAGCCAAGTAATGGAACAATATAGGAAGGATATGTCCGGTCATGTCAATGATGTAGAACAATACAGTAATAATTCATAAGAAATCTAAAATAATGGACCAGACATTTACTCCATCTCACTGGTCCCAATAATAAATACAAAATCTGTCTGGTTGATCACAAAGTTGACATAGATCGAATCATATTGTTGCGATCAACATTCTGGTGTAAAATAATTTAACAATTGATACAGGACATGAAAAGTAGTAAGGTTCATCTACAATATTATGCAGCTAATAACTATGCTACTACGCTCCTTCATGAAGAATGCAACAAAGGACAAAAGTGGATTCGAACAAATGGTTTTCGAAGCATGTAGCCCAACATAAAATCAGATAAATGGATCAGGCACATTATGGATTACAGAGGCCTAGTGATGTACTCGCAAATAAAAATACAACGAGGATGAGGTGCATCAGTGACGAATTTAAATCAGAGAAGATAATATGAACAGTCTGTAGCGGTCTAGTTGTTAGCGCGTCACGTGACGTGACGCGGCTACGCACGTTGGCACCGGGATGCGCGCGCAGGAGTGAGCGCGGAGCGGAGAGAGAGTGAGTGCGCGGCAGAGAGCGTACAGAGTGGTGGCCGGCGCTCCTCGGTGTAACTGCTCATTTGTTGTGCAAATAAACATAGCGGAAAGATCACCGTGTTCCGAGTGTTCATTGACCAACTTTACAGTGGCGACGAGGTCGGGACGGAAACCAGACCGACGGGGAAGCGCAGTAGAGGGCAACACTCCACGTGGCCCCACGAGTCGAAGGAAGACACGCTACCAGGCCATCAAGCCCAAACAAAACACCGCACAGGCCGCCTGGAAGGGGGAAGTCACGGGATACGCCCCAGCCTACTGCGGAGGTCGACCCCAGGCACAGAGCATCCGAGGAGCGTGGCAGTGCCACGGTACAATAACCGAACCACATACAGGCCACAGAGACGACGCCGTCCACAACCAACAAAAGCACACGAGCTGCCTTCGCACGTAATCAAGCACAGAAAGCGCTGCACTGGCTACCAAAGAAGAGGAAGTGGGGTCCAGTGACAAGAGCCCCCAGAGGATCAAGCACACAAGAAACAACGACAACACCCCAGGCAGCCCCCCGAGCAAAGCCACCGACGAAACAAGCACCAAGGAAGCAAAGATGAGTACCCCGGCAGGGTATGCGATTGCACCGGTGCAATTCCTCACGAAACCCGGTGAACCAATGATGAAATGGGAGGACTGGAAGGAATACATAGACAATTTCATAGGGGTTTTGGAGGACGAGAACGAAGAAAAATTCACGCCCCAGAGGAAAAAACGCATCCTGCTACTAAATCTAGGGCCCGAAGGTCTGAGAATATACAAGAGCCTAGTGCCCACGAAGAGAGAAGACACAGACGATGATGTGTATGCGCACGCGGTGGAGGACCTGGATGAGCGATACCGCCCCACCGTCTGTGTTTCGGTAGACAGATATAATTTCCAGCAAAGGAAACAAAAGGTGGGGGAATCCATCGAAGAGTATGTAGCAGCACTGAGGAAGCTAGCAGCCCCGTGCAGGTACGCGCTGTGGGAAGACGAATTTATAAAAGATCAGGTGATCATGCACACCACCAGTACAAACGTGCAAGACAAGCTGTGGGCGAGTGGGGACACCACACTCAAGGAAGTAATGGTCATAGTGAAGAGGGCGGAACTCTCAAAGAGGTGCGCCGATGCTACCAGAAAAGACACAGGCACCCCTACCAGGGTGAACAGGATACAGGAGGGAGATCACCGCAGGGACCAGAAAACCAAGCCTCCCACAACCAAAGGGACTAGCAGATGGCAAGGGAAACAAGCGGACGGTGAGAGCAAGAAAACGTGCTACAGGTGTGGAAGTTGGTCCCACGAAGCCCACGACAGACGTTGCCCGGCCTTCAGAGCCAAATGCATGCACTGCGGTATCATGGGCCACTACGAGAAGGTGTGTCGGAAGAAACAACAGAAGGGAGTGGTGAAATACATGGACCAAAGCGCGGAAGACCAGGAAGACGCCACGGAGGAAGAGGTGGTCACCGTACTGTGCATATACGATCAGGTACTGAGCGTGGATGCCAAGAGATCAACCAAACCGGTCCTGGAGATGTCCATGGGCGGCATAACCATCTCAGTTGTGGCAGACACCGGATCCCCATTCACCATCGTACAGCGTGCAGTGTGGGTAGAACAATTCCAACCCAAGTTGGGCCCTGGGCTGGAGAAACTAGACATACGACCGGTAACATACAATGGTGATCGCATTCCCATGCTAGGGTTCCGACGTCTGTTGTTCGAGTTCAGAGGCCGTGCAGCGTGGTGCAAGCTGTATGTGGCCGAGAAAGGACCCTCCGTCCTGGGATGGTTGGACCAGGGCGACCTGGGCATAAAACTCGACCCAGGAGGGAAGGAACAGATCCTGCTCACAGACCAGGTGGAATGGCTGGACATGGACAGATGGAAAGAAAACTACCCAAGAGTGTTTGGGGGCGCAGTAGGAAAAATGGAGAAATTTCAACACAAAATAGTACTTAAGGAAGGGGCCACACCAGTAGCACACAAAGTGAGGAATGTGCCCATTGCAGTAAGGGAAGCTGTCCAGACGGAACTCCAAGATCTGGAGAAGAAGGGCATCATAGAACCCATAACCTGTGCCGAATGGTTGGCGCCTTTGGTGGTCGTGATGAAACCCAACGGGAAGGTCAGGCTCTGCGTAGACTTGAGAGAACTCAATAAGAACATAGTGGTGGAGAAATTTCCCCTTCCCAAGATAGAGGAGATGCTGGCACGAACCAGAGGAGTCCAGTGGTACTCCACCATTGACCTTACATCAGCTTACCACCAGGTAGCCCTACACCCGGACAGCAAAAGTCTCACATCGTTCATTACCCCGTTTGGGTGCTACAGATTCTGTCGCATGCCGTTCGGGCTAGCCTCGGCGGCGGCCGTTTTCCAGAAGATGATGCACCAACTGTTCAGAGACTGCAAGGACGTGCAGTACTTCCAGGACGATATACTGGTGATGGGCAGAGATAGGAGGGACCATGACCGGACACTGGAAAAGGTATTACGGACACTGGAAGCTAAAGGTCTCACGGCGGAATGGTCGAAATGCCGGTTGGGAATGCAATCGGTGACCTATTTAGGCCACGAAATAGGGCAACAGGGGGTCACCCCCAAGATGGAGAACGTGAAGGCCATCGGTGAAGCTCCGGCCCCCAAGAACAAGGAGGAGGTCAGGTCTTTCCTGGGGATGGCGGAGTACTACAGTAAATTCGTGGTACAATTCGCATCCAAGACCTATAACTTGAGGAGGCTGACCAGAGAAAGCACGGTGTTCCAATGGACACCGGAAGCCCAAGCGGAATTTGAAGTCATCAAAAAAGGGATCCTAGAAGCAATGCCTCTCAAGGGTTACGACCCGCAAGGCGCCACCATACTCATCACGGACGCCAGCGACAAGGGGTTGGGCGCTGTACTCATGCAAGACCGAGGAAGTGGAGACATGGAGACAATAAGCTTCGCCTCCAGAGCACTGACGGAGACAGAAGGCAAGTACAGCGTCATTGAGAAGGAGATGTTAGCGGTAGTGTGGGCCATGACGAGATTCCGGCAATTCCTATGGGGTACCCGATTCCTGCTCAAAACGGACCACAAGCCGTTAGTGAAGGTTCTGACATCGTGTGGACACGCCAGCGCCACACCCAGGATATCGAAAATGTCCCTAAAATTGTTGGACTACAGATATGACGTAGAGTACATCCCGGGAAACAAGAACCGAGTGGCAGACTACCTGAGCCGAGCGGCGGCCATGGAGCCGGGAGAAGAAGACCCTGCGGACAGAGGAGAGATGGTGGCTCTCATTGAGGATCAAGAGAAGATCATCAGCAGACAGGAGTGGACAGCCGCGTATGACGAAGATGCGGACCTGATGGAGGCAAAAGTTCACATCACCCAAGGGTGGCCCGATAAGAAAAAGGTGAAACCCAATCTCAAACCTTTTTATGAAGTGAGAGAAGAACTGACTGTGGGAGATGAGGGCATATTCATATACCGGGGAGACAGAGTAATTCCCCCCACGAATCTCATCAACAAACTACTGGGCCTATTACATGAAGGCCACCTGGGTATTGGGAAACTCAAAGCTAGATCGAAACAGAACTACTGGTGGCCAGGCATGGACATGAGAGCAGAGAGACATGTCAGGGAGTGCCCCCAATGCCAAGGGGCTGACAAAACGTTGAGGCCATTACGCCCGGCTCTGGGAAAATTCGACACTCCCGCAAACCCATGGGAAGAGTTGTCCATAGACATTTTAGGGCCGGTGCTGGATGACCAGAGCGTACAGAAATACGTGTGTGTCCTCATCGACCGTTATTCCAAGTGGCCAGAGATAAAAGTGAGCGAAACGATGGACACGGAGAACATCCTGGAGTTCCTATCGGAAACATTCACCCGAGAGGGAATTCCCAAGTCCATCTTAAGCGACAACGGGCCACAGTTCACATCAGAAAAATGGAAACAGTTCATGGGGAGAAACGGCATCGAGGTAAAGCACACGGCCATATACCATCCGGCAGGTAACGGTCTAGTGGAACGATTTAACAGGGTGGTGATGGGGGCCATACAAGCAGCCATCACCTGTAACAAAGACTGGAAGAAAGCGGTGGAGAATATGGTATGGGCCTACAGGATAACGCCCACAAGCACAGGGTACAGCCCGTTCCAAATATTGAGAGGACGTGAACCTTTCACGCACGACAACAGAATCTGGAAGGAGAAGGTAGTGACCAGTGAATGGTCTCCAGCAGTCGTGAGAGCAAATATGGAGAGGGCTCAAGCCATCTACACCAACAACTACAATAAGAGGAGGAGTGCGAAGGACACTCGGTTAGTGAGAGGAGAATGGGTGAGAGTAAAGTTGGCTACCCTACAGAGGAAAGGAGACAGCAAGTACAGCAAGCCCATGCAGGTCAAGGAAGTGTATGATAGAGCGGCTCTGCTCAGTGACGGGAACGTGTGGTCGCAGGACCGCATGGCCCGGTGCAACAAGATATTGAGATGGGAACAGTGGGAGACGGAAGGCGAAGGCACGGGAGACGTGGATGAAGAGAATAAGGCGAGCGGAAGTGAAGAAAGGGAAGAAGCAGGTGCAAGAGAGGAGCAAGGAGGAGAGCAAGGGGGTGAGACCCCAGTGGCAGAGATGGACAGGCTGGGAGGTAATCTGAACAGTGGAGGAGCGATGGCCGAAGGGACAGAACGTGAGGAAACACAGAGCCAAGGGGCTCGAGGGTCTAGTGGTAAGGTGACCAGGAGCGGAAGACAAGTAGTAAGGCCTTCCAGGTTCCAAGACTTTGAACTGGACTGCGAACTGTAAGTGACTTATTGTTGGGTCGGTAAAAGGGGGAGATATGTAGCGGTCTAGTTGTTAGCGCGTCACGTGACGTGACGCGGCTACGCACGTTGGCGCCGGGATGCGCGCGCAGGAGTGAGCGCGGAGCGGAGAGAGAGTGAGTGCGCGGCAGAGAGCGTACAGAGTGGTGGCCGGCGCTCCTCGGTGTAACTGCTCATTTGTTGTGCAAATAAACATAGCGGAAAGATCACCGTGTTCCGAGTGTTCATTGACCAACTTTACACAGTCTATCAACTATTGTATTGGAAATAATGAATTAGTTAACTTGAAAAAACGGTAAATGCCGTAGTAAAACACCTGTCAGTAGTGTGTTCTTAATACGGAAAAGAAGATAAACTAAGAATTAAAAACAGGCTATGGTGGAGACACGTGCAAAAGACGTGTAAACAACACAAACCCAGCTAATTCAGAGAAAATTGAAAAAGCACAGAAAGGCGCCAGGAAAATGTCTCCTGTATAAATTATAAAAGCTTCATGGTGAACTATAGATCTAGAAACAGTACATAGAAAATTATGAAACAGTTAACTGAGACAACAAAAAAGATGCCATAATTCACTTGGTAGCAGTCAAGTATTATTATTCAGTATGAAGTGGAATTCATTGTAACTTAAATAAGAGGTACGTTGATTTAACAGATCAAACACTTAATTACTGGTGAAACTTTCCTTATCATACCTTCAAAGTGAAAATACACCAGGCCAAATGAATGATCAAATATGCCCAGCAGCTCAATTGATATCACTGGCACAAAACTGAGATTGTGCACACCAACAGGAGGACTATATAAAACAACAAGCTGTTTAATGAACACAACCGAATGTAAACTAACTGACTAGTCTCTTGTTACTCATGCATCAGCACGCTTTAAAATTAGATGGGACTCGTGTGTGACTCGCGGGAGAATTGATTACATGGTCCAGTCAAAAGCACATGTATCTGAAATGCGTAGATCTTGCTGCATGGGGTTCCATGTAGCGCAGTCCCTAAAAATAAAACCGATTGCTATTGAATCCTTTCAGAGGTGCTGCTTTTGCACCTCGGGAATTAGAGCTTGTGTGATTATATATATTGTCCTGTTTTCCGTTTCTATTTGTTTACAATTTCAGTGTAATGTTATGAAAAATTGTAAAAGTTGGTGGTTGTCTGTGTTCGATCATTTTTGATTTTTACGTAATAGCAGGAATGATATTTTCTTAGTGCGTAAAAAGAAATTTACTTGTATTCTCCCCCCCCCCCCCTCATCTAGGCCAATTGTCAGTTATTCTTGCATTCTCTCCTACTTCTAATTCACTTCTTCGTACCCTTTCATTGAATGTACTCCTTCAAGTATTCTTGCATTATTTCCTCTCAGCTCCTTGCCTGTGTAATTTCCCAGTGCCCAGAGGTCTCTCTTCACCAGTCCAGTCCTATCCATGTCAAGGATGTGCATGAATGGAGATATGCTTGCACCCCATTTAGATTTGATTGTAGCTGATGAAGGGTGGGCCTTTGACACGCCTTCCTGCTGCTCTGTCCTTCAGATAAATGGCAAAGTTTTACTGAATTAACATTTTCTACTTAGGATATGAGATCTATAGTGTGGGGTGCTCAGTGCTTCGATATTGCCAGTGTCCCTTTCCTGTTTTTTTCTTGAGATACCAAGAAAGGACTGTAATAATAAATGTAGTTTTGCTGTATGATCTGGGCCTATGTCCTGCTCTTTGTGGTCAAAGGACAGTGAAGCTTGCTCATAAATGAATATGCATCCTGTTAGCTATAGGGGCTTTGATGACAGGAAATTGTGCTGCTGTAGGAAGAAGCAGCCAGGGTAGCAATGAAGCTTCATCGCCTGCATGATGCCTTGTGCCATTTGCATGTGCTGTTCACATTGGGAATGAATTTAGTTTTATATTATTGGGCCTTGTCTCCTGGATTTTGTGTTGGTTTGGAAGCCAGCAGCAAGACCTCTTTGCACGGATTTTTACCTAGCAGACTGGTAGGACTTGGTTGTTTTTTAAAACAGTACAGGATTTTGTTCCTGATAGGTATTTTGTGACAGTTAAGACACATTACATTTATATTTAGTGCAATGGGCACTGTAATAGTGCATTTTCCATCTTGGAGAGAAGATTGTGCACGGCAGTATGTTTCCATTACCTGCAATCACAGTACTTTGTACAAGTGAATTTGCAAGTGTCAAGCCATGTTTCAACAACATAAATTCAAGCGTCATTTTGATGGGCAGCAGGAATGAAAGTTGAACTTTGTGATCCTGGGGCTGTATCTACTTCGGTTTACACCCTCAGAACTGGTGGGTACACCTGTTTTTGCTGAATTTGCACGCTCTGCTGCACATACTGAGAAACAGAAAGCAGTGGTTGTCTCTTGGGGTTTCCGAGCTGTACTATCTGCAGCTTATGTGGAAATGCATACATTATCTGAGTTAATGTATGCAATAACAACAGCACGGTTTCACCATAATTAGCTCATAAGCCTTTTTGCATGGCACATGGACACTGAACATGTTCCTGATATGGCTCATTATCCTTCTGTGAGAAGGGTTGCAGCTTGAATGGGCAGGCTTTTCAGACCATTAAAACGTTAAATTAAGAAGATTGTTGGGTTTAGTGTTTTATGGGAGGACATTGATTCTTGAGGTATCCATATGCAGTGTGATATTTGTTGACCCAATCCTGATATCTGAGATTTCAGGAATTAAAGCTCTGTCCCGCTTTCAAGGAAGGCGGATGCAATCTTGGACGTGCTCTTTACGCTGGACAGAGACACTGCTCAGAGTTCAGCCGTGAACCTGCTGGCCACTATGGGGCAACATGCAGTTAATATGAGGTTAGCCATGCTCCCAAATGGGGAGTGAAAGTAGGCACAAAGCAAAGAGCACCTGAGACAACTTGACACTAAGATGAATCACAGCTGGGACCAGTAAGTGCCTAGGAATCTTTGGCCCTACATTGAGATTGCAACTACACTCAGCGGTCACTACTGCTTCGCCTCGGGTGGGCATGGAATGGGGGCATATGGTCACATGGTTGTGTGGAATGTGGAACGACACTTGAGGGCCTGTGGACAGTTGGAGGGATGGTTTGGAGGCTGCCCCACCTCTGCTGTACCTGCAGCTTAAATATTTACTACAGTCCCCGGTTGGACGTAGTCGTTGAGCGGTGGTGACAGGTGGGCAGTAGTGAGTGTCTTCCTGAGCCCTCGTTTGTAATGCGTTCTTGCCAGTTAGCCAATCAGCCCTGTGCCCTGACTACAAGTTAACACCTATTTGCCTTTCAATTTTCTAAACATTCGCTGCTCGTGGCAAAGGAGCAAGAATACAGTGGACATATGCAATGTGCTGAACCTCTGCTACTAGAGCCTGGAGTAGTGGAACTCATTGGGCCTTATTTACAATGAGGCTGTTCCACCTGACCGTCACTTTTTGCGCCGCTCCAGGTCCTGCTCCATATTTACAAGGCAGCACTAAGCCTCTTTGCATTTCTTAATGCGGCCCTGTAAATCTCGTTCCCTCGAACACAGTTTTCTACCTTAAAGGGGCATGCAATGGGTGTTGCTGGGGCGTTCTCAGCAACACCCATGGCTTTTTGACACTGCCCAGATCTACCAGGAATCTTATCTCTGAGGCAGTGCCAATAACTTACACCTCCCCAGGGGCACACACAGAAAGAGGAAAAATCCTCTTGAGATTGTTTTTGCGCAAGAAGGTTTCCCTTCCTGCACAACAACAATCAGGCCCTTGCGCAAAGGTGCCTGTGTTGGCGCATGGCAGCCCATTGTGCACCAGTAGAGGGGGGAAAAGGGCAGGAACGCGCCGTATCTCAAAGATACTGCACACTCCTGCCCTCTTCTTTTGCTGTAGGGCAGCACAGCAAGAAGGCTTGTGGCGCTGCCGTATGGCAACATCTTGTAATTTGTAATATTGAATTTCAGCCTCTAGCTGGCATTAGTCAACAGTAACAAGAGACATAGCAGAGCCGCTGGTGGTGGCACACATCACTCAGACATGCCAATATGACAGTATGTTGTTTATGTACCAACATAGAGAAAATTGTTGGGGTTTTCGAGCAGCAAGTCTTTCAAAACTCTTTGTGAAGGTACTACGCATAGTGATTGAGCATACCAAACAAAGCGTTGTGTGCGCAAATACTATGCATGCGTGGTGAGGCACACAACTAAAGCTGCAACATATGGAGAAAACATTAAAGCAGCAGTTGTGAAAAAAAAAATGTATTTTCTTCGTGGATTACTCACCTCTTACCAAGTGTCATTAATTAAAGTGTTGTAATTAATTAGAGAATCGGTTACTGTGCGAATTTTTGAAAGTTAAGGCTTGTTACGTGATTTCCCATATACTTATGCCATCATTTTTAGCATTTTATCGCCCCTCTCTACTTCTCCAACTGCCTGGTGAACCTCCCATGGAATGGGAAATGTGGGTTATTGTATTCATACCTGATGCTGAAATGCTAGAGAATGTACACCTCAAAAGAAACTCTTTCTGCTAAGAGAAGTCAGAGGTGGCACTGCACTAAAAGAATCTGAAAATGTGCCTGTCTCAGAAACAAATGTAGTCGGAGACTTGATGTTTTTGAAATAGTTGTCAAACAAATGGAAATACATGATGAACAAAAACTAACACTGTCATGGAGATATACAGATTGTGTTCCAGGAAGTAGAGAATCGATGAACCCAATAAGGGCTCTTTCTGACCTTAGATCACTTATCTTGTCTTCCGATTTTGAACATAACCATAAAATATACCAAGGTCCTTAGACACTAAATTTTGTTGAAAACCAATCGTAGAACAGTTCAAGAATGATTATGGGTTCGCAGAGATCTTAAGTTTAATGTTGCCATAAACATTGCAAGTTCCACTAAACGTGTTCAAGAGCTGAGAGGTAACGATTCTTTTGAGGTCAGTTTGGTTGATAGGAAAGCAGGGGTGAAGAAATGTAAGAAGAAGTAACAGGGTGTTAAGAATAATGTCAGTGTGTTGGCAGTGCCACGCATTTGTGGAACATTAAAGAGTGCCCAGTCATCGACAGGTTTTGCAACAACTGCAGACAAGCGTCATCAGCCTACAGCTGAAGCTTGCCCTAGGGATGAATTTAGCCATGGTGTAGTGCTTATTGTATGTGATGGGACTAAAAATAGTAATAAAGGTGTTCCCTCATTAACCCCAATCGTATGGCCAAAGAGACATTTACATAAAAGGGACATTTATCCTGGTGTGTACAGTAGCCACGAAATTTACCAAGTATGTTAGTTTTGGGCCGACATAAATTTAATAGGGAACACACTAGAGGGAAAATGTGTGTCTCAGAAATAGAGGATCCGGTTGGGATAGCCCATCAGTAGGAGGTAGGGATTAAACTGAATCTGAGAATGTCTTTCCTGAGAGATTGTGGAAATACGAAGGATTTAAGCATAACATATTGAAGCATGATATGCTAGTAAAACATTGTGTGAGTAACATTCTTTTCAAGTATAAGATAAAACAACTTCTGGATGAACTTTGTGACAAAAAGCTCATTGAGCCTATGGAAGCCTCATTGTAGCGGTTGCCTGTGGTAAAATCTCTCAATCAATCAAATGATTTGAGGTTGTGCATTGATATCTGAAAGAGACTGAAGTTATAGATTCCTTACCTTAGAATTACCCCCCAGACCTCAGACTGGATCGGAAGATTTTTCTGTAGCAGTACCCCTGCGCGTCGGTAGGTGGCATCGGTCGACTCCGCGTTCGGCGTCGTGGTTGCCGGTATGACGTTGCGGTGTCTACTTAGACACTGCCCCTGTGCGTTGACGTCAGTTCTTTCTTTTTCCGCGCCAGCCAGCGCAGATCCGGAGAGAGCGTGCCCCTTAGTCTTTTTTGACTAATACTTTTTTGACTTTTTGTCGACGCCTTTTTTGAGTCTTCGACTCCTGGTGCTCAAGAGATGTCCCATCGTCGGACAGGCTTCAAGCCCTCTGACTCCTGTCACAAGTTGATGTCGGTCACTGAACCGCACCTCATGTGCCTTTGGTGCCTGGAGCCCAACCACAATCTTAAATTGTGCTTCGATTGCTGGGCCATGAACCCGAAGTCTTTGCAGGAGTGGTCCCGAAAGCTTTTGGAGGCCCAGCAGTCCGCTCCACGCCGTTTGAGGTCCCTGTTGAGAGGAAGGTCACGGGACCGGTCACTGAGTCATCCCATTCCTCCTCGAAGTCTTCCCACTCCTCCGGTAAGTTTAAGCCCAAGAAGGCGGCGAAGAAGCATCGTCGTTCTTCGCCTTCTCCCCGTCTGTCGGCCGAAGCGACGTGGGACCCGTTGCATTGTCACTCTCTGGCTCCTTCTTCGGAGCCCGCTGGGATGGCTCTGCGCTTCCCTCCCTTTCCTGGAGCCGGAGCAGCTCCTGCCCAACTTCAGGCCTTTTATGAAGGGCTCCATAGCATTGTTGGGCAGCCCGACTCCACTGGCGTGCCTTCGGGCCCCGCGGACTGGGCTGGGGGGCTTTACCTTTGATGCCGGCAGCTCTGGCCTTGGCGCCGGAGGGCCACCAGGGATCCATGCCTGATCTGGGTCAGCACCGGTCGACCTCACAGTACCTTCCCCGGCACCAATTCCAGTGACAACGCCCCAGACGCCGGTTGTGGCTTTAACCGTCGTCGACCTCAGCCTCATCCCCATCTTTGAACCAGTGCCGGACCGACGACGCCCGACGCCTGTACCAACGCTGGAGGGTACTTTTGTACTGTTGTTCATCCTTGGCATTCCCTTTCTCCCTGGTTGGCGGTCAGAGGAGGGTGAGGAGGACTGGGAGGGGTCAGTTGATCCTCTAGTAGACCAACTTGAGGAGCCAGACTGGCGAAAGGAGTTGGGTGATGCTAGTGGTCTTGATACCTCCCCAGACCTTGGAATGCTTTCTCCCCCTACTGTGGCTACGGAGGAGGGGCTTCCTACGCTGTGGTGTTGCGTAGGGCGGCTGAGGCCTTGGGCCTTGAGCTTCCTACAGTGGCTGTCAGGACTAATCTCCTGACTGAGGTGCTTCAGCCGGCAGCAGCTTCTTCGCAACCCCTGCTGCTTTTTAATGTGGCACTCACTGACATCCTTCTGGGCACTTGGTCCAGGCCCAGCACAGGAGCTCCTGTGGACAGG
Organism: Triturus cristatus; assembly: GCF_964204655.1. Lineage (NCBI taxonomy): Eukaryota > Metazoa > Chordata > Amphibia > Caudata > Salamandridae > Triturus > Triturus cristatus. The sequence continues at coordinate 138,840,973 of NC_140588.1, forward strand.
ATGGTTGCCCGACGACACCGCCCGGCCCCGGGTGACCCACTTTTCCTCTCCCTACACCCTACCCCTGAGAGCTTGGTGGTCCAAGCCTCATCCTCAAAAGGCACGTTCCCTACTGCTCCCCCAGATAGGGAATCCAAGAAGCTGGACCATCTTGGGAAGATGTTTTCTTCCGCCAGCTTAGAACTGCGGTCAGTGAACACCGCACTTCTCTTGGGCCGGTATACGCACACGATGTGGGTTAGGGTCACGCAAGTGCTGCCACAGTTCCTGGAGGAGGCCCATCCTGTGCTCACCCGTGCTGTTGCTGAGGGTCGAGACGCAGCTAAGTTCACCATCTGGTGTGGGCTGAATACCGCCGACTCGCTGGGTAGGACGGTTTCCACATCGTTAGCCCTGAGGCGCTACACCTGGCTGAGAATGTCTGGCATCTCTCTGGATGTCCAATCCACTCTTTTGGACATGCCCCTTGATGGCTGTCGCCTGTATGGTGACAAGGCGGACAACGTGCCCGAGCGCTTCAAGGATTCTAGGGCCAAGGCCAGATCCTTGGACCTCGCAGCAACTTCTCGCCCCATGCAGTCTGCCTTTTGCCCCTATCGTGGCTACAAAAGGGTTGCTCCACCATGTTCCACTCACAGCCACAGGGCCGCGCAGGCTGCCCAGCCTATGTGTGGCCGGGTACATGGGACCCAGCATCACGGGTCTGGGGGCCAGGGGGCGGAACAGTCCACCAATGCACCCCCTGCAGCTTCTCCAAACCTTCCTAGTACAACTTTTCAGAGCCACCAGTTGCCAGTGGGCGGCAGGATCCAACATCACCTCCCCCAATGGCACAACATCACGTCGGACAGGTGGGTTTTGTAGCTAGTCCCTCCCCTTCAAGACTGCCCCTCCCTCCATGCCACCAACACTCCATTGCATGTTGGAGGATCACTTGGCCTTCTCCGCCAGGAAGTTACTGCTCTCTTGGCCAAGAGAGCTATCGAGCGTGTCCCTGTGCCACAAGTTGGTTGTGGTTGCTCCTCCCACTACTTCCTGGTACCCAAGAAGGACAAAGGCCTGCGTCCTATCTTAGACCTTAGGGAAGTCAACCGCTTCCTCCGGAAGGAGAAGTTCAAAATGATAACCTTGGCTCAGGTCCTGTCTGCCCTCGACCCTGGAGACTGGATGGTAGCGTTGGACTTGCAGGACGCTTATTTTCACATCCCCGTCTTGCCTGCCCACCGGCGGCACATACGGTTCACGGTAGGCCACGAGCATTTTCAGTTTACCGTGCTCCCCTTTTGCCTTACCAGCGCCCCTCGGGTGTTCACAAAAGTGATGGCGGCAGTCGCAGCTCATCTGCGCAGATCAGGGGTTCCAGTCTTCCCCTATCTCGGAGACTAACTGTTAAAGGCGGGATCGCCCCAGGCTGTCATCTCCCACCTCCAGGCTATGGCGAACCTCCTGCTTTCTCTGGGGTTCACTATCAACGTGCCGAAGTCACACCCGATTCCCTCTCAGAAGCTCCTTTTCATCGGAGCAGTTCTGGATACAGCGCAGTTTCGGGCTTATCCTCCCGAGCAGTGAGTCTGGGATATTTGGGCTAGGATACCGATGTTTCAGCCTCTGTCCAGGATTTCGGTGAGAATGACTCTGAGGCTGTTGGGCCTCATGGCCTCCTGCATCCTGCTGGTAGATCATGCCAGATGACATATGCAGGCTCTGCAGTGGGACTTGAAGTGGCACAGCATCAGGGCAATCTTTCCAATGTTGTCCAGATCTCAGAGGGGACTGTGAGTCAGTTGCAGTGGTGGCTGACGAACAAAGATTGGGTCAGCGGCAGATCCCTCTCCCTTCCCCAACCAGAGTTCACTGTGGTGACCGATGCATCCCTCCTGGGATGGGGCGGCCACATGGGAGAGGCGGAGATCAGGGATCTCTGGTCATTCCATCCCTCTGTCAAAGGAAGAGTAGTGCAGGTGTTCACGGACAACGCTACCGCCATGTGGTACTGCAACAAACAGGGCGGGCTAGGGATGTGGACCCTATGTCAAGAGGCTCTTGCCTTTGGACATGGCTGGAATATCCTTGGTGGTTCAACACCTGGCGGGTTCCTCCCTGAACGCCAGGGCGAACGAACTCAGCTGCCGGTGCTTGATGGATCATGAATGGCTTCTTCACTCAGAGGTGGTGCAAGGTCTCTTTCAGCAGTGGGGAGAGCCTTGGTTAGTTAGATCTATTCACCACCAAAGAGAACGCACAACTTCAGCAGTTCTGCGTGTTGGAGTTTCCAAGGCGGCACTCGCTCGGCGACGCCTTTCGTCGCGAGTGGAATTGCGGCCTCCTGTACGCCTTTCCGCCTGTATCACTTCTACCCAGATCGCTGAAGAAGATCAAGTGACTGTGCCCAAGTCATTCTTGTGACTTCGGACTGGGCAAAGAGTCTGGTACCCCGAGCTCTCGAGCATAGCCATCGACCTTTCAGACTGCCCCTTCGGGAAGTTCTTATGTCGCAGCAGCAGGGGAAGGTCCTCCACCCGAACCTGTCCAGCTTCCACCTCCTTGTGTGGAGATTGAGCTGTGACAGTTGAGATCTTTCGACCTTCCTCCCGAAGTCTGTAACATCATCTTGGCAGCCAGGCGTCCCTCCACTAAAACAGTATACCTGTTGATGGAACAAATTTGTGGCATGGTGCACAGCAAAGGCTGTGGATCCCCTTTGTGCCCCCCTTTCAGAGGTTCTCCTCTTCATTCTTTTTTGGCTCTGCTCTGGGCATTCTTAAAGGCTATCTTTCGGACATTTCGGCCTTTCTTCGCCTTCCTGATCAGCCTTCTCTTTTCAAGTCCTCTATTGTAAACAGATTTCGGAAAGGCATTACTCCTCTTTTTCCTCCTTCTCCTTTCGTAATGCCCTAGTGGGACTTGAATCTTGTACTTACTTATCTAATGTGTGCTCCCTTTGAGCCACTACATAATTGTCCTCTTCATCTTCTTTCTTTAAAGAATGCTTTTCTACTTGCCATCACCTCTGCTCGCCGGGTGAGTGAGCTTCATGCTCTGTCTTCCAAGCCTCCATTTCTTAATGTTCATCCAAAGTGGTCCTTCGCCCTAGGCCCTCTTTTCTGCCCAAAGTGGTTACCTCTTTCCACATAGTTCAGACCATCACATTGCCCACCTTATTTCCACCTCTGCACCCTTCCAAAGAGGAGAGACTCTACCATCTGGACCCAAAAGGTTTGCTGACCTTCTACCTTGACCACACTAAAGAATTCGGGGTGGACGATCAACTCTTCGTGGGTTATGTGGGCACCAAGAAAGGTTGGGCCGTGCACAAACGTACCATCTCTCGATGGGTTGTCCTATGCATCAAGATCCGTTATTCTTTGGCAAGAAAAGGAACCTCCAGTAGGACCGCGTGCCCCCTCCACCAGGGCGATGACAGCCACTACTGCTTTGGGACTTGGAGTTCTGCTGGTTGACATCTGCCAGGCAGCCACGTGGCCATCCCAGCACACGTTCACTAGACATTACTGCCTGGACAGCCAAGTCTGGAGAGAAGGCTTTTTTGGCCGTTCTGTTCTCCAGGACTTTCTGGTGTGAACTTAGTTCTCAGACCCACCACCGGGGTTGGTATTGCTGGGGTATCTATTCTAAGGTAAGGAAGCTATAATTACAATCTCTTTCAGATGAACAAGTTACTTACCTTTGGTAACGATGTATCTGTAAGAGACATATCAATGAATCATTTGTAGAGCGCACTACATAACGCGGGGGTCTCAAGGCGCTGGGAGGGGGGGGGGGCACTACTGGTCAAACAGCCAGGTCTCGAGTAGCCTCCTGAAGGTCAGCAGGTCTTGGGTCTGTCGTAGGCTCAGTGGGAGAGTGTACCAGGCCATGGCGGCGAGGTGGGAGAAGGATCTTCCGCCGGTGGTTGTTCGACGGTGGCGAGTGCGAGGTTGGCGGAGCCGAGCTGGCGGTTGGGGATGTAGAAGGAGAGTCGTCTGTTGAGGTAGGCTGGGCCGGTCTTGTGGAGTGCCTTGTGTGCGTGGATGAGGAGCTTGAAGGATATCCTCTTGTTGACCGGGAGCCAGTGCAGGTTTCTCAGGTGGGGGGTGATGTGGCTGTGGCGTGGTACATCGAGGATCAGTCGTGCAGAGGCGTTTTGGATGCATTGCAGACGTTTGATGAGCTTGGTCGGGGCTCCCGCGTAGAGAGCGTTTCCGTAGTCGAGTCTGCTACTGACGAGGGCCTGGGTGACTGTTCTTCTTGTGTCTGTCGGGATCCACCTGTAGATCTTGCGGAGCATGCGGAGGGTGTTGAAGCAGGAGGAGGAGACGGCATTGATTTGCTTGGTCATGGAGAGCGTTGAGTCGAGGATGATTCCCAGGTTGCGTGCGTGGTTGGTGGGTGTCGGGGGTGCCCCCAGTGCCGCCAGCCACCAGGAGTCGTCCCAGGCTGAAGGGTTGGAGCCGAGAATGAGGACCTCCGTCTTTTCCGTGTTCAGCTTCAGTCGGCTGATCTTCATCCAGTCGGCGACGGCCTTCATTCCTTTGTGAAGGTTGGATTTGGCGGTGATGGGGTCCTTGGTGAGGGAGAGGATCAGTTGAGTGTCTTCGGCGTAGGAGATTATGTTGAGGTTGTGCTGTCGGGCGACGTGTGCGAGTGGGGCCATGTAGATGTTGAACAGTGTTGGGCTGAGGGAAGATCCCTGGGTTACGCCGCAGATGATCTCGGAGGCTTCGGATCGGAATGGGGGGAGGCAGACGCTCTGGGTTCTGCCGGAGAGGAAGGAGGTGGTCCATTCCAGAGCCTTATCTCGGATCCCTACGGCGTGGAGGCGTGCGCGTAGTGTGCGGTGGTATATGATGTCGAATGCGGTGGAGAGGTCCAGGAGGATGAGGACCGCGGTCTCACCGTTGTCCAGCATGGTCCCGATGTCGGCGATGAGGGCAGTCTCGGTGCTGTGGTTGCTGCGGAACCCTGACTGAGAAGGGTCCAGTATTCTGTTTTCTTCAAGGTATCGGGTTAGCTGTCTGTTGACGATCTTCTCGATGACCTTGGCCGGGAACAGGAGCAGAGTGATGGGCCGGAAGATCTTGAGGTCTCTAGGGTCCGCCTTGGGTTTTTTGAGTAGAGCGTTGATCTCTGCGTGTTTCCAGCTCTCTGGGAAGGTTGCGGTCTCGAGGGAGAGATTGATGATGTTGCACAGATGGGGTGCTATGGAGTTGCTGGCTTTGTTGAAGATGTTATGTTATGTTATGTTATTAGGGGTTTTATTGAGCGCTCAGCTACTCAAGCAGAGTGTCCCGGCGCTATCAGACCCGAAACCGTAGAATTCCATCAGGGGAAGGTGGAGCTTATTGGCCAAACAGCCATGTTTTGAGCTTCTTTCTGAAGGCCATCAGGCTCTCACTCTTTCTTAGGGACAGTGGAAGGGCATTCCAGGCCCGAGGCGCAAGATATTTAAAAGACCGTCCACCGATCCGGGCACGCCTGATTGCCGGGATCGTGGTGAGAGACAGTGAAGCTGACCTCAAGGCTCTAGCTGGCAGATGAAAACCGATCCTCTTCCTCAGATAGCGGGGGCCAGTGCCATGCAGGGTCTTAAATGCCATGGTAAGCGCCTTAAATTCAATGCGCCTCTGAATAGGCAGCCAGTGAAGAGATTGCAGCAGTCCTGTAGTGTGAGGGCGGTGGCCAAGACCAAAGATCGCCCGAGCGGCCGAATTCTGCACAATCTGCAGATGTGGTGCGGGAGTGGGTCTGACGGGGAGCCGGAGTGGATTGTGCTCATGGTCTTGATGGTGTCATCGAGGCTCACGTTGGCCCAGGCTAGCAGGGGGTCGTGGTCGATGGTGTGCGGAGAGTCTGTTGTGTTGATGTCGGTTGGGGCTGTCTGGGTGTTGAAGCTGTCGTGGATGTCTGCTATCTTGCGGTGGAAAAAAGTGGCGAGGGAGTCGCACAGGGCTTGCGACGGCGGGATGTCGTTGGTGTTGGAGCTGGGGTTGGAAAGTTCCTTCATGATGTTGAAGAGCTCCTTGCTATTGTGTGCGCTGTTGTCAAGGCGGTCTTTGAAGGAGGTCCTCTTGGCAGTCCTGATGAGGTGATGGTGGTTGCGGATGGTGTCCTTGTGGGCTGCGTGGCTGTCCGGAGTCTGCTCACTGTGCCATTTCTTCAATCAATCAATCAATCAAGGAATTTATAACGCGCACTACTCACCCGGAAGGGTCTCAAGGCGCTGGGGGAGGGGGTCTGCTACTGCTCGAACAGCCAGGTCTTAAGCTGTTTCCTGAAGGCGAGGTGGTCCTGGGTCAGCCGCAGGTGGACGGGCAGGGAGTTCCATGTCTTAGCCGCCAGGTAGGAGAAGGATCTTCCTCCGGCGGTGGCTCTCTGGATGCGAGGGACGACGGCGAGGGCGAGGTACGCGGATCGTAGCTGTCGGGTGGGCGTGTAGAAGGTCAGGCGGTCGTTGAGGTACCTTGGGCCCAGGTCGTGGAGGGATTTGTGTGCGTGGGTGAGGAGTCTGAACGTGATCCTCTTGTTGACAGGGAGCCAGTGCAGGTCTCTTAGGTGGTTCGAGATGTGGCTGCGTCGGGGGGCGTCCAGGATGAGACGGGCGGAGGCGTTCTGGATACGCTGAAGTCTTTTCTGAAGCTTGGCTGTTGTACCGGCGTAGAGGGTGTTTCCGTAGTCTAGTCTGCTGGTGACGAGGGCCTGGGTGACAGTCTTCCTGGTCTCAGTCGGGATCCATCTGAAGATCTTGCGGAGCATGCGGAGGTTGTGGAAGCAAGATGAGGAGACGGCGTTGACTTGTCTGGTCATCGACAGGGAGGAGTCCAGGATGACGCCCAAGTTGCGTGCGTGGTCCGTTGGCTTGGGTGCGGTGCCCAGGGCCGGGGGCCACCAGGAGTCGTCCCATGCAGAGGGCGATGGTCCCAGGATGAGGACTTCTGTCTTGTCCGTGTTCAACTTCAGGCGGCTGATGTTCATCCATTCGGCGACATCTTTCATCCCTTCGTGTAGGTCGGCTTTGGCGGTGTCGGGGTCTCTGGTCAGGGAGAGAATCAGCTGGGTGTCATCGGCGTAGGAGATGATGTTGAGGTTGTGTTGGCGTGCGATGGCAGCGAGGGGTTTCATGTAGATGTTGAAGAGAGTGGGGCTGAGCGATGATCCTTGCGGGACGCCGCAGATGACTTCGGTGGCCTCCGAGCGGAACGGAGGGAGGCGTACTCTCTGTGTTCTGCCGGAGAGGTATGAGATGATCCATTCCAGAGCAATCCCCTGGATGCCGGTGTCGTTGAGGCGTTGGACTAGGGTGCGGTGGCAGACAGTGTCAAATGCTGCGGAGAGGTCAAGGAGGATGAGTGCCGCTGTTTCACCTTTGTCGAGCAGGGCTCGGATGTCGTCGGTGGCTGCGATGAGGGCGGTCTCTGTGCTGTGGTTGGCTCTGAATCCGGATTGCGATGGGTCGAGGGATCCGTTCGTCTCGAGGAAGGCGGCCAGCTGCTTGTTGACGACCTTCTCGATGACTTTGGCAGGGAAAGGAAGGAGCGAGATAGGGCGGAAGTTCTTGAGGTCGGTCGGGTCCGCAGTTGGTTTCTTCAGTAGTGCGCTGAGCTCGGCGTGCTTCCAGCTCTCTGGGAAGGTGGCTGTGTCGAAGGAGGCGTTGATGATGTCTCGGAGGTGGGGTGCGATGGTAGAGGCGGCCTTGTTGAAGACATGGTGGGGGCATGGGTCGGTCGGAGATCCGGAGTGGATGGTGTTCATCATGCGTGTCGTGTCTTCGAGGGTCACTTTGGTCCATGTCTGGAGGATAGCGGCGGGGTGCGTGGGTTCGGTCGATGGGTGCGGGGGTGGAGCGCCAAAACTGTTGTGGATGTCGGCGATCTTGCGGTGGAAGTACGAGGCGAGGGAGTCGCAGAGGTCCTGCGAGGGAGTGATGTCGTTGTTGCTGGTGCTGGGGTTGGAGAACTCCTTGACGATGTTGAAGAGCTCCTTGCTGTCATGGGCGTTCTTGTCCAGTCGTTCCTTCAAAGATTTCTTCTTGGTGGTGCGGATGAGTTGGTGATGTCTGCGGGTGGCGAGTTTGAGGGCGGTCATGTTGTCGGTGGTCTTGTCGAGGAGCCAGGCCTTCTCGAGGGTGCGGCAGGCCTTCTTGGAGTCCTTGAGTTCATCGGTGAACCAGGGGGCCTTCTTGCTTCTGGGCCTGGTGAGTGGGTTCTTCAGTGGGGCGAGGTCGTTGGCACAGGAGGTCAGCCATTGCGTGAGGTCGAGGGCTGCTGTGTTAGGGTCCGTTGTCCGGACCGGTGGGTTCTGGCTGAGGGAGGTGGTGAGCTGGTCGACGGTGATCTTGCTCCAGTTTCTGTGGGGAACCTGCTTCGGGTGGTGGTGGACCGTGTTCTTCTTGAAGCTGAAGTGGACGCAGCTGTGGTCAGTCCAGTGGAGTCCGGTGCAGTGGCTGAAGGTGATGTGCTTGCTGGATGAGAAGAGGGGGTCGAGCGTGTGGCCGGCGTAGTGGGTGGGGGTGTTGACCAGTTGCTGGAGTCCGAGGTTGGCGAGGTTGTCCAGCAGGGTGGTCGTGTTGCGGTCGTTGTTGTTCTCCAGGTGGAAGTTGAGGTCTCCGAGGAGGATGTAGTCGGTGGAGGGGAGGGCGTGAGGGCTGATGAAGTCCGTGATGTCTTCGCAGAACTGTGCGCGTGGTCCCGGGGGTCTGTAGATGAGGGTGCCTCTGAGGGTAGTCTTGGGGTCGGTGTGGATCTGGAAGTGCAGGTATTCGGCGGTGTTGAATGCGTCGGTGGAGTCAGTCGAGATGCGAATGGTGCTTTTGTGAACGATGGCGATGCCCCCTCCGGTCTTTAGTTTCCGGCAGGCTCACTTGGAGGCTAGAATTTCTGGGTGAACCAGCTGGCCCTCTTGCTGGTGTCACTGTGGAGGGTTTCTTCAGCGGGGCGAGGGTGTTGGCGCAGTCGTTGATCCAGCATCTGAGGCTGTGGGCGGCGGCACCGTTGTTGGAGGGTTCAGTGGGTGGGCTGAGGGTGAGGTTTGATTGTAGTTGGTCTTCGGTGATTTTGCTCCAGCAGCGGCGAGGGATCTGTTGGGTGCGGTGGTGTGTGGTGGGTTTCTGGAAGGTGAAGTGGATGCAGCGGTGGTCGGTCCAGGGGAGTTCGGTGGTGTGGCTGAAGGAGACGTGGAAGCTTGAGGAGAAGACGGGGTCGAGCGTGTGGCTGGCGGAGTGGGTAGGCGTTGTGACGAGTTGCTTCAGTCCAAGGTTGGCGAGGTTATCGATCAGGGTGGTGGAGTTGCTGTTGTTGTTCTCAAGGTGAAAGTTCAGGTCTCCGAGGAGGACAGTCAGTGGAGGTCAGGACGTGCGTGCTGATGAAGTCGGCGATGGTGTCGCTCAACTGGGGTCGGGGTCCGGGGGGTCTGTAGATGAGGGTGCCTCTGAGGGTGGAGTTGGGGTCTGTGTGGATCTGGAAATGCATGTGTTCGGCGGTGCTGAGAGTGTCGTCGGTGCTGGTCGAGACCCTGATGCTGTTCTTGTGGACGATGGCGATTCCTCCTCCGACTCTGTTGGGGTGGTCTCTGCGGGTGATCTTGTAGCCGTCTGGGATGGCAATGGCGATGTTGGATGCGGAGGAGTTGTTCATCCAGGTCTCTGTCAGGAAGCCGACGTCCGGGGATGAAGTGTCGAGCGGGTCCCAGAGCTCGACGGCATGTTTACTTGCGGAGCGGGTGTTCAGTAGGATGCATCGGAGGTAATTGTGGTCTTTCTTGGCGGGTGGTTCGGCGGCTCTGAGGCTGGTGTAGCTGCAGTTCTGGCAGGTGAAGGGACCCTGTGTGCATTTCGGGGCGGCTTTGAAGCAGGTGTGGGTCCGTCCGGAGTTGAGAGCGTGGAGTGTGCTGGCATCGTAGCGGTGGCGGTCGTCGTGGCGGGTGCGGGGACCAGGGTTTCTGGCGCTGGGCACGGTCCAGGCGCAGACGGGCTTGCCTGCGCACCAGTGGCGCGGCCACACAGCGGCCGCTATATATGGGGAGGTGGGAGGGAGGAGCAGCTGGGAGGCGGGAGGCAGGGCAGGGGCAGCGAATGGGCAGTCAGGGGGGCGGGGACGCAGGGGACGCAGCGGCTAGAGCGGGACCGGTGAGGGGCGACAAAGGGATCAGGAGGCAAGCGGGCACAAAATTACGGGTCAACGAGGGGAACAGAAGGCAAAAACGGGCAGAGAAACACGGGTCAACGAGGGGAACAGAAGGCAAAAGCGGGCAGAGCAACATGGGGCAACGAAGGGAACAGAAGGCAAAGCGGGCACAAAAATTACAGGGCAACGAAGGGAACAGAAGGCAAGACGGGCAGAGCAACACAGGGACGGCGAAGGGAACAGAAGGAAAAAGAGGGCACCGACCAAGTATAGGCACCGGGGGAAGACAGACAACAGCAGTCACAGACACCAAATAACAATAAAGGCAATGCAATGGGATACAGATGGGGATACAAACCTTCGGCCTACCACTGGCCACCAGTGATGAGGCGCAGGTGGTAGCCTGCGGGTGGAGGAGGGCCTTGATCTTCCTCAGCAGCGGCAGCTGGGGTAAGAACACACAGGCGGTGCTGTGCGGAGGGGGAGTGACCTACCTAGCAGGGTCAAGGGTCGCATATGTAGGTATAGATTAGTGTCTGACAGAACTGACATCAGCGTGCAGGGGCGGCGTCTAAGTAGACACTGCAACGTCATCCCGGTGACCACGACAACAGACGCAGAGTCTACCGATGGGCAAGGGTACTGCTACAGAAAAAAAATCTGGATCCAGTCTGACGCCTGTTATGTTACTGAGATTTTTAGAGCGCTCTGCTACCCAGAGGTGTCCTGGTGCTGTGCACTACCTGCCAAAGGAGACAGCTGAAGCAGTGGGCTAGAAAGATCTAGGCAAATAACCAAGTTTTTAATCCCTTCCTAAAGGGAAGAAGTTCTGTAGAGTTCCTAAGATGAAAAGGAAGACTGTTCCATGCCTTAATAGCGCAATGGTGAAAACTCCTGCCACCCCAGCTGGTTTTATTGTAGCGGGTGAGGATAGCGAGTCTGGATTGCAGGGAGTGCAAGGATCTCCCCGGCACATACCACTGAATTGAATGTCTCAAGAAGTCAGGGCCCATACCATTAAGAGCTTTGAAGACTATACACATGGCCTTAAACTGAATCCGTGATGCCACAGGTAGCCAATGAAGAGATCTGAGTTCCGCCCTTTCTGAAGTAAACCTGGGTATGCCAGTGAGCATTCTAGCTGCCGCATTCTGCACGATCTGGAGTCTGGACAGATGTTTTTTCTGGATGTTAATATAGAGACTGTTGCAGTTGTCCAGCCGCGACAGAATGAGTGCAGTAACGGCAGTTTTCAAGCAGTCTTCTGGGAGGAGGAATTTAACTTTACGTAAGATTTTGAGCATAAAAAAGCAGGATGAGACAACCCTGCTAACCTGGTCATCAAAAGACAATTTTGAATCTATGAGCACTCCAAGATTTTTTGCCTTTACCACCGGAACAGGAGGCCCTCCCATTGTAGTCGGCCACCAGTCCGGTGTCCAGAGGTTGGCCGTGTTCCCAAAGAGTATGACCTCGGTTTTTTCTGCATTAAGTTTGAGGCAGTTTGATGCCATCCAGGCAGCAATTGCCTGCATGCAGTTGTGACACTTTAAGGCAGTCTCAACCTCTAACCCCTTTTTGATTGACAATTTGCGTGTCATCGGCGTAGGAGGACAACTGGAATCCAAAAGATTTAATCAGGGTTGCCAGCGGAGTGACATATATATTAAATAATGTCGGGCTAGGCGACGACCCCTGTGGGACTCCACATGGGAGAGAGAAGGGCTTGGAACTGTCTCTACCGAGGTCCACCGTTTGTACTCTGTTGGCTAGAACTTCGTGATGGACCGTATCAAATGCGGCAGAGAGATCCAGCATGACAAGTATGGCAGCATCACCCTGATCTAAGGCCTCCCTGATCTCGTCCGTGGATTTTATTAGTGCCAATTCAGTGCTATGTTCAGCACAAAATCCAAACTGCGTGGCGTCTAAAGATGAGTTAGTCTGCAGGAAGAGACTAAGTTGACCATTCATGGCCCTTTCAATCATCTTACCCGGAAAGGGAAGACAAGCGATGGGCCTATAATTGCTCGGATCTTTTGAGTCTAGATTAGATTTTTTGAGCAATGGGAGAATGGAGGCAATTTTCCAGGAGGCTGGGAAATGACCGGTTTTAAAAATAGAACCGAACAATGGGGTGAGGGCTTCCCCAATGATATCTGGAACCAGTTTCAGTACTGAGGCTGGGCAGGGGTCCAACGGGGAGCCTGATTGAATTTCGGAGAGAAGCTTGGTGTCTCCAAGCTGATCTAGAGATGTGAAATGACCAAATATAAAGGAAAGTCCACTAGGCTTTAGGCGCTCCATTGGCACTACCTCGTTGGTAGCTATAGGCATAAACGTAAAGGAAGAGAAAATATTTTCGACCTTTTGTAGAAAAAAGGCTGCCAGAGATTCACATAATTCTACATTGCTTCCAATCTTAGGACTAGTAGAAGAGGTTAGCAAAGAGATGGTTTTGAACAGCTCTTTGGATGAGGAGCCAGCACCTCTAATCTGTTCCCCAAAGTAGGCCTTTTCTGTTTCTAATAGCAATTTTTTATAATTAGCCAGGCCTATCTTATAAGCCTCCCTACCAGCGTTACTGTACTCTCTCCTCCATACTCTTTCCAGCTTTTTGCACTCTAATTTTTGATTTTTTAGGCTTTCGGAGTACCATGGGGCAGTTGGCAGTGCCCGCTTAGCGATACACCTGGGGGTAATTCCAAGGTAAGGAATCTATAACTATATATACCTCTTACAGATACATCATTACCGAAGGTAAGTAACTTGTTCTTTAAAGCTTAAACAATGCTGTTAGAATCGATGCCCCTCCCCTCCCTAAAATCTACAAACTCATTTCAACCTTGACTAGGGTAACCACATTTTTAACACTCAACTTGGCAAATTCTTACCAATAGATAATCCTCAATGATGACTCTTTGCCTTACTAAGTTTGTCACTGCAGAAGGTGTCTACCAATACTTTGTGATGCTTTTTGATTTAGCAAGCACTGACCATTTTCCATTAGATTATGAGAGATATTCTGAAAGGGATTTCTGGTGCAATCACCTTGTAAAATGATATCCTGATTTTTGGCAGAAGCCCTGAAGAACGTAATGATAATTGGAGGAAAGTTTTATTAGCCCTTTCGTAGAAGGGCTCAACTGTAATGTATTTCATATGCACATTAGGTGTAGTGAAGTGGACTACCCAGACCATACCATCAACAGAGAGGGTCACAAGGCCAAGACTTGCATTGATGTCATGGTTAATGCTCCTTCACCCAGGTAAAAGGAACAGATAATTTATTTTCTTGGTTTGTTTAGAGTACTGTGCTAAAATTTTAGAAAACTATGTAGATAAGACCTAACATTTTAGGGTGCTTATAAATCAGAGCAGACAATTCAATCGAACATAGGGAAGCCTTCAAAATTTTGAAAGTGTAATTTTCTATAGTGCCGTGTTTAAAACCTTTCATCAATGGTATAGATGCGTGGTTAAGGCAGTGCGCCGTCTGGCTGCTACTCGGCGGAAGCAGGAAGACCTCACCAGGAAGAGAGCCAGAGGATGCTGTGAGGTAAGTGGGGCGGGCTGGATAGTTTTCCAGTGGCGGATGGTTGGGAAAAGTGGCGGGGGATGATGGAGGGGTAGGGGGGACTTACCTTATCGTTGCCGATCGCCAGCTGCCACCTCGCATCTGATGCAGGAACAGGAAGCACCCAGAATCCCCTGACCAATCACAGCGCTGCTAAGGCAGTGTTGTGATTGGTCTGTGCACTGTGGTTCGGCGCTCCGACAGGGACAAGGACCCTGGGCTTGTTCTCCACCCAGGCTGTAATACAGCCTGGGTGGAGAACATGCAAAGTGCGCATGATGGTTTGGCTGGCCCGAGACGGCCGGCCAAACCATCATGCGCACTTAAATGTAGCAGGAACCCCTCCTCCGCCTCCTTCTTCTCCCAGGCAAGCCCAGCCCCACCCCAACCTGGCTCGTTCCAAGAAGAAAATAATAACAACGTAATGTTTTTAACGTTGCGTTATTATAAATGTATTTTTCTTTTGGTACTTAGTGGAGCGGCGCTCCTCCGCCTTAGCGGAGAAGCTGCCGCTGTAGTTTTCAGGGCATGAGGGGGTAATTCTTTTAGGACTGCAGGGGTCAAGGTAGTTCTTAGGGCTCGGGGGTGGTCGGGTAGTATTTAGGGGTTAGATTTTAGGCCCAAGGGCAGTGGAAGTGGTTGGATAGTGCCTCCATCATACAACCAGTTTGGCACGCGTAAACATTCTGGTCATACAGTGCAAGGCAACGAAGAGTTATCCTGCATACTTAACATTTCTATCATTGGGTTTAAGCAAGAGGATTAGCGAGCTCTGGCTCACAAAGTTGGACATCCGTATCTTAGGTCATTTTCAGCCGTATTCCCCAACCACTAGGCCACCCACTGCACCTTTTGCAGTTTGCTTAGGGAGTTGCCAGCGACCATGCACCCCAATATTAAATCTGTTAGCATGCTATTTATTGATCGTTCCAAACAGATTCCTAAGCGGTTTCACCGGTGTCGTGGCAAAACAGTGTAACTGCAACAAATGATGGACAAAATGCTCCCCCAGTCAAGAGATCTGGGTTAAATCCATCGTTCTTTTGCCCCACTACGCCACCCCAGTTTGGACCCAGCCATATGCAAATCAGTGTTGACCCTGTGCCTCATGGGAACAGTCCAGACCGAACTGCCAAGCCAGGTCCTCCCTGGACCGGAAACAATCATTCTGGGACCGGTTTCAGTGTATGTCACTGTAAGGAAGTACGATGACACAGTGGTATAGGATAAGAAGGTTTCTTCTTTATTTCAGGAAGATTAGTAACAGCGTCCCAACCACAGGAGGTTCAGCAGCAACTGACCACTGAAGAACCCTGTAACCAGGCACCTCTAACAGTCTACATTCTAGATAATTCACTAAGCAAGGATTACACAGCATGAGGAAATACCGAAATACCACACACCTACCCCCAAACAGAAACAAAGGAATTGAAAAAGGATAAACTTAGTTACAGATATAATCATGCAACTTTGTAGGAACAGAACAAGTACGAGAACTCCTACGCAGAGGAGATACGTGTTGTGAAGATGAAGATTGTCGAGTACGAGATTCTGAAGAGGTAAAGCAACGTACAGGAGCATTCCAAATGCGACCATCATCTAGTTTCACAGGATTTTTAAATAACTTAACAACCTTACGTGGAATAGAGAACTTGTTACCCCCACATTTTTGCGGAGACCTAACTCTCACACAATCCCCTACATTAACATTTGTATGGGCAACAGCATGTCTGGCATCGAAAGTTGCTTTCATCTTTTTGGACTTGGAATCCTGACGAATCCTCCACTGAGGGTCCTCAGGAACACTAATATCAGATCCATACCCTCTCATCCAGGATTGAAATAGTTGAGTGTTAGGAGTACGTCCCCTAAACAACTCAAAGGGAACTTTTTCTGTCGTAGAATGAGGGGTTAAGTGATAGACCATAACTTTCTCTAGAATAGCATTTTTTCAGTCACGCCCTAGTTCCCTGGCTGACTGAATAGCTTCCTTTAGTACTCGGTTGAATCTGTCAACCATCCCGTTACATTTGGGATGATAGAGTAAGCATTTTCTATGAACAATACCTCTCTTACACAGAAAGACTTCCATCTCCTTTGAGACCAGTTGCACACCATTGTCACTTAACACAGTCTCAGGGAGACCTCTGTAAAAAAACATTCTCCAAACATGTTACTACATCTCTGGTTTCAATGCTCTGAGTGACCTTGACCTCAGGTCATCTAGAGTAAATATCAATAAGAACCAGGACGTAAAACTGACCAGAATTGAAATGAATTGGTCCCAAGAGATCTAGAGCAACATCCTGCCAACACCTGGAGGGAGGATCACAAATGATAATCGGTTGAGTTCTAGTCTTGCACACTTTGTCAGACAACCTGCAATCAGAGCAGTCTCTAACTAACCATTCGACTAATAGATCAACACCTGGCCACCAGAAGTGTACCCAAACTCACTCTTTTGTTTTTGATATACCCTGGTGGCCATCGTGTGCAAGGCGAACAATCTTCTCTTGAAGTGAAATAGGTGGGACCAGGCGAGAACCCGCCACAAAAAGATCTTTGTGTAGAGAGAGTTCATGTCTCACATTCCAAAACTTCTTTGCTTCGCCAGATAGAGACCTAATACCTGTCCATCCACCAGACACAAACTTGCATACCTCAAGTAATACTTTCTCATTCTTTAAAGATTCTCGCCATTCCATTTCTGACACAACACCTTCAACGATCTCACACACCTTGAAGGTGTCAATCTCCCAAGAGTCTTCGGAGTCAAGTACATCAGAGCCCACAGGTATCAATTGTGACAGACAATCAGCAACTTTGTTGTCAACACCAGGGATGTATTTGACAAGAAAATCAAAACCTTATAGGGCAATAATCCACTTGCAGATTCTGGAAGAAACCGCATTAAGATCTTTCTTGCCAAACAAATCCTTAAGGGGTTTATGGTCAGAATGAACAAGAAAAGAAGAACCCCACAAGAATTTCTTGAGCTTCTTGATAGCCCAATAAATACAAAGGGCTTCTTTTTCCAATCACAGAATATTCTAATTCTGGTCCGACAAGAGCTCTATAAAGAAACATAATTGTTTCTTCTTTGCCACTCTTGGATTGTTTAAGAACAGCTCCCAAACCTTTAGAGCTTGCATCCGTGATCAAAATAGAGTTTAAAGAGGTGTCAAAGCTCTGCAAGGAAGCAGCTGACTTAAGGGCTTCCTTGACTTCCTCAAATTCCAACTGACACTGAGGTGTCCAAATAAACTTTATCCCTTTCTTCAGAAGAGATCTGAGAGCATGAGTACGGCTGGCGAAGTGTGGAACAAACTTGTTGTAATACTCAGCCATACCTAAAAACGTTACAAGCTCTTCACGTGACTGAGGAACAGGTAAGTCATCAATGGTCTTTACTAGACATTCCTTGGGTCTGACACCATCAGACGTTAATCTGTGTCCAAGATAGTCTATTTTACTGAGGTTAAATTTGCATTTATTTTCGCGAAGGGTCAAGCCTCTTTTGCAAAATTGTTCCAGGACACACCTTAATCTCAAATCGTGCTCAGCTTGTGAAGAGCCATAGATCAACACATCGTCCTGGTAAGTCTTGACTCCCTTTATTCCCTTCAACACGTCTTCCATAACTCTCTGAAAAACAGAGACGGCGGAGACTAGCCCAAATGGAAGACGAGTGAACTTGAAAGTCCCAAACGGGGTAATAAAGGCAGTCAGATCCATGGAGTCTGTGTCTATTTTCACCTGATGGTAGGCAGCACGTAAATCTAGTTTAGAAAATGCATGAATTCTTTAATTGCGTAAGCATCTCAGAGATATTAGGAAGCAGATATTTATCCGCAACAACAGCACGATTAAGTGCGCGCAAGTCCACACATAGTCGCACCTCACCTGAGACCTTGCGCGCAAGGACGACAGGAGCCAACCACTGGCTAGCCTCAGTCTCGAAAATGATACCATCTCGTTTTAATTTTTCAAGCTCCAGACGCATAGAATCTTTCATTGCAAGAGGAACATTCCGAACCTTGCATGAAATGGGAATAGAATCAGGTTTCAACACAATGTTGTGCACGTAGAAAGAAAACCCAGCCTCTCACTGAAGACTTCTCTGAATTCAGTTTGTAACTTCAATCTAAAATCATCCTTGTAAGTAACAAATTCTTCATGTAGACCCACACTCCTAATGCTTTTAGTATAATCAGATTGTGTTAAATTTCTTAGAACAATACAAGGATCAGCTTCTGGGACTAAGGAGACTCCTAGGTCAGCCTGGTGAAACCAGCTGATAATGCTGTCACCCCTACATGATATGTAAATCTTCCCAGCAGCTAGTCTCGGTTTGTATTCTATACTACCAAGAAAGTAACCAAAAAGCTTTATGGGTTGACCCCCATAAGCCAAAGGTTTGATGTCAGGCTTATGTACTTTCACCTTACCTTGTAACTTTAAATCAAAGAAATCTTTTGGTATAAGAGAAATCTTGGCACCAGAATCACACATTGATCCAAACTTGGGCTGAGCCTGTTGTGGGGGCAACACCCATCACAACGATGTGCTTACTTCGCAGGGACATCACAACGCAATTATAACATCGCATGAACTTTCACATCGTAAGGCACAGCAACACATGAACTATAACATCGTAAGGCACAGCAACGCAAACTGTTATTGCGCAGGGACCCATACAACGCAACGCAATTGACACCTGTCATTTTTGACACCTCTGGCATGCCGCATGGTTACGTATGTGACGTATGGTGACGTACACAGCTGTGACGTATTTTCTATATTATTTATAAATACACAGCTGTGACGTATTTTCTATGCTTAAAATAAATACTCAGCCGTATTTTATACGTTTTTAATAAATACACAGCTGGGACGTATTTCCTATATTATTAATAAATACATTTATCACACCCATGTGACGTATGGTGACGTACAGAGCTGTGACGTATTTTCTATGCTTTTAATAAATACACAGCCGTATTTTATAAGTTTTTAATCAATACACAGCTGGGACGTATTTCCTATATTAGTAATAAATACATTTAGCACACCCAGCCGTGACGCATGGTGACGTCACACGCCAGGCTTACTTGGATGTTGACGTGCATGGCGCATGGTGACGTACACAGCTGTGTCGGCATGCGTACTTTGCGTCATTCCTTCAGGTCGGCGCGAGCAGGAGTACCAGGCCGTTCGATCTCTTAAGGTAAGGTACCTATTGTTTTTTAAGGGGCTATTACTAATTGTTTTTAAGGGGTGGGACAGGTACATATTGTCACAGGTACATATTGTCGAAAAATAGGGGGGATGTAATAAGCCACATATGATTCACAAATACTTATTAGTAGTTGCTTCACCCAAAAAGGCGACGGGAGACCTACATATTGTTTTTTAAGGGTTGGGACAGGTACATTGTGTCGAAAACAGAAGATAGATCAATAGGGGGATGATTTACAAATACTTATTACTAATTACTTCATGGTACACGTATGAGTTACAAATACTTATTACTAATTGCTTCATGTACGTCTTCACAGGAAATGCAAGGCCAATGTTTAGATTAATAAATGTTTTATTTACATGTGGACAGGGAAATCAAAAACAATGTTTACATTATTAAACGTTTTAGTTACATGATGGTTACACATTTTAAAGAGAAACGTCTTCATCACTGTATTACATGGCATTAATAATGACAAGCTGCAATTAGAATGAATTGCAGTGCCAACGTTTGGTACTTTATTCATTATACTTATGAACTTCAGTTACAAGGTGCTTGCAGGACACTTCATAAGGTAAGCTGGAAGTGTTACATTATGTATGTTACAAGAAGTACTACTATAGTTACACATAGGAATTCAGTATGTGGGCAAGGCTACAAAGGTAGTCTGAAGCCACCAACAACTTAAAGAATTGTAATGCTGACAATAGTCTTGCCGACATTTCCTTAGTTCTATGTGAAATATGTGGGGTAAGACTACCTGTCGAAGATTGAGACATGCGCAGTTCTTGAAAACTTTGCTCCTTAATCAAAATTTCAAAACAATTGTACAAATTAGGGTGCGGTTTGCCTATTGAGTGGTTTAAGGAGTTGTGCCATCCCTCGATGGCATTATTTGTCTTTGCTCCTCCCTCTAAGCAGGTCGAGTAGCAGTTCCACCAGTCCACAAGAAAACGTGGCTTCCTCCTGCGACCTTACCTGCTTAGATGGCCAATCTATGTGTCTTCAACATAATTGAGGATAGGTGCCAATTTCTCTTCGTTTGACGTAAAGTAATCCGACTCAGTAATAGAGATGTAGTACTCGTCTACACTTTCAGGAGGAACAAAGTAAAGTGCTGTTAATTTTTTTTAACTCAAACTGCAGTTTGCTGTCAGACACATAATCCGCAATTAGAGATGTTTTTGGGATTTTGCGCCAGGAGGCCTGAGAAAAGTGGAAAATACAACCTTGAAGTTTTGTCTCAGAGTACAATTTAGTTATAGTATTCATCATTGGCAATTCAAAGTCCATTATAACTTTTCGCGGACTTTTGCCAGAAGTTTTGGATTTTACAACTGATAAAAGTTCAGTATACGTGGACAATTGTTTGTCTGAGAGGAAACTGTACATGAAGGGGACAACTGTGTTGTTACAGTACCTATGAATTGTATATATTTGGGTGAAAGGGGGACGTGCTTTTAAATGTACCATCCATCATCCACACCTCACTGTTCTCCAACCTAACAAGGTTTCTGGGGGTGCTAATGATTAAAATACGCTTTTGGTAATTTTCATTGTCATACAATAGGAAAGGTTAATTACAAACAGTGACAGACAGTTGCGGAGGAATACATATATCGGAAAATGTTTGAGGGGTAACTCGTTTAGGGTTGCATGCCTGTTTTTTACGTTGTATAATTCTACGCAGGTTTGGGATACTAGGCATACTCGTTGCAACATGTTCAGGGATATGTTGGGCTACCTCCCTTAAAATTGCACCGCACGGTTCATTTCAGTTGACTGCAATTTCTTTAATTTCATTAACAGATTCTCTCACTTGAATCGCTGTTGCAGAGGCAGAGTGGCTATGGTCTGTGCTTCTTAAAACAGTCACCCAGAGTAACCGCTCTGCCTCTGCAATTGGTGGAGTAGTATTGCACACACCTCCAATGACACCTAGGCTCAGAATTTCGCTCTTTGCAATACACATAACCACTATGTTCTAGTAGGCGGTTTCCTCTGCTGGAGGTGATGTATTTCGCCATCTTTGATCCAGACATTAGCTGTGGGAAAAAGGAAAAAAAAACATTAGTTTAAATACACAGACAAGTTGACTTATTCAGGTTGCAATAAAAAAAAATGCACCTAATGTCAAATGGTAATATTAAACTTGGAAATATAAAAATAGGAAATGTAGTTGGATGGTATATGTTGGCTTTCCCTCCACAGGAACGTGCAGCTGATGAGAGTAAAGAAGTGGAGAGCTTCCAGCAGCTTCTCACAGATCGCACCAAGGTCAGTAGAAGTCTCAGATTACCCTTTGCATTTATCACTATGCTTACAAGTCTATCCAACTCGGCCGTGTGTCTGTGGCCCTGTAATCCACGTGCTCATGCCCCTAGGTGTCTGTTGCCCGATAGTCCAACTCGCCCGCTTGTCACAATATAAACCAAATTGAGACTGTTTTTTTTCACTTCACATTCCTATGAAGTGTTGCCTCTTTCCTCTTCTCAGCTGCTTTACGTTTTTTAGTTGGATTGCAGCGTTTCTGGGCCTCTTAACTGAGAGGTAAATTGCTTTAATTGAGATCTTTTGAAGTGAGACAGCTGTCTAAAAAGTGGAACCAGGGCCATTTTAACTGGAATTTAGAGGTGCTGTGGCCTTTAGTGCTTGACATTTAGGAGAATGAGCAACTAATACAGAAGAGTAGGACTGCGAACACCTTCCACCTTTCTTTTGTAACCAGTACTTGCTTCCAGTTGTTAAATATTTCCTAGTACTGAATTGGGGCTTCCTGTCCTCTATCTTTGGTACAATATAATCACAAAGGGCAAAAAGCATCTTAAAAAGGATATACTACTCTACAGAAACGTGTGCATAAACATGCATGCTGTTAAAATGGTTCTGAAAGGCTTTACATGGTAATCTCTGCTTCATCATTCATCACAGTAGGAGAAAACACTGATATGACAGAGCTGATTTCAGAACTTACTGCAAAGCCAGAACACCGCACATTCGTTTAAGCAATCACCGCTAACTTTCATTCGATCAATGTTAGCTTTTATGTCCAGCGTGAATTCACAAAGCCACTAAGACCATGAGGCTTGCATGCACTCTTGCAAAGTGCTCACTCTAAAGCAAGAGTAATGACAAGTAGACTAAGACCTCTGGAGGTGTGATCGTCCATGTTTATAAAATGAATAATACTATAGTACAACAGATCTAGGAGGCGAACACCCATCACAACGATGTGCTTATTTCGCGGGGACATCACAACGCAATTATAACATTGCATGAACTTTTACATCAGTTGCATTTAAAACACTTACTGTTTTGGACAAAACTGTCGGCGAAACGCGTACGGTGTGCCTTAGGATCTAGAAAGTTTGCGGTTTTTCTGCATTACTGCCAGTGAAAGCCAAGCCCTGGAAAAGAGAACAAGCATTTACAATGCAATGGTCTCGGCATTGTTAAAGTTAGAGCTATTGGCATTGCTCATGACATTATTTTTGTTTTTAAAACATATAAAGAAACGGCATTATTATTTACAATGTCAATAGCTTAATCACTCTCAAATGCGAGACCTATTGCATTTGCACCCACACACGGAGCCACACACACAAAGCCACCCACACACACAGAGCCACTCAAACACAAATAGAGCCACCCACAGAGCCACCTACACACACACACACACACACACACACACACACACACACACGGTTATTAAAAGGTGTTTCTGATGGCGTGACAATCGTCTGCTCTAAATACACAAACACAACCGGTATAGCCATTTGCCACAAAGCACGGATACACATTAGGGTTTTTATTATCTTTAATAAAGTTTTATTTTCTTACAGCCTCACAAGCACGCACAAGAAACGCACACAAACTTCAACAAACACACATTTCTGCATATGAGTGCACCTTAGTTGGCATAAGGAACCGCGCTCAACGCTTAAACGCATTTCTATATCCAAAATGATCATAACACAATAGTTAACACAACCGCAACGCATGCGTGCATTTCGCAGCACACATAACGGCATAACACTGACACCACACACACACCGTTAAATGTGAACCGGTGGTTGCAGGTGGCACTCCCGACACTCATTTTTTTAGGAGAAAACCTTATTTTTCCTCAGCATACCTTTATCCAAAGAAGAGAGAGAGAATTATACACAAGCATTTGCAATGCAATAGGTCTTACATTTACGCGAGTTTGAGCTATTGACATTGCAAATGACAATGCCTTTTTAATTTTTGTTTTTAAAACATAAATAAAAGGCTTTGTCATTTACAATGCCAATAGCTTAAACTTGTGTAAATGCTTGTTTGTAGTAGCAACTGGTGACACTGGATATCCTCAGGAAAATAGACTGAACAGGTGTCTCACTTTACTTTTGTGTGCAAGTACATAGCCCACATACAATTTTCACATAGAAGTCCGTCCAGCATAATTCGACTAAGAAACTGACATTTATTTCACAAGGAAAAAAAATATACAATGCTGCCTACTTCTAACTGCCATCGAACAGCATCACATGTTACAAGGGACACTTGACAGCAATGGGCATATTCAATCAACTTCCTTACTCCTTTCCTGCATTGTTTCTCTCTTTTTTTTTGCCCTTCTTCTGTTGCCTCCATCCTTGCTTCTTCCCTTTCCAGCTCTCTCTCTCCTTCTGTCTTCCGTCCCATCTCTCTCCCTACTGCTTGTTTCTGTCCCTTCTCTCTGGACGCCCTTCTCTCTTGTGCCTCCAGTCGTTAACTAGTTAGGCGGTGGCCACCATCCCCTCCCTGCGGCTGCCACTCAAGCTGCCAGTCTTGCTTGATCGCCTTCAGGTGTTGTTTTGGTTGTGGAAGGGGCGGGTGCTGATGCAAGGGACTCCCAGTGGGCTCTGGCGGGTGGGGGGGGGGGGGGGGGGGCAGCAATCTGGTATCTGCCCTCTCGGACTGAGCTGAGGAAATAAGCCATCTGTCAGAGAAGCAGAGGCACCTGACTGCTGCCTCTGCCTACAAGCAGGGAGGTGGGTACTTCCTAGAAAACTCTCTAAAAGCAACCGTGGGCGAAGGAAAACCTGGACTGGATTCTGTGCCGGTTGTGACTTGGGGATAAGGTAACGGACTGGATTTTGTTCCACCGTAACCTCTTTGTAAGAGTTCACTGGCGAAAAATGCTACGTCACCCGTAATGAACTGTTGGTAAAAGTATTTTTAATTGCACAAACCTTGCCTTAGGGGGTTACAATGGACCAAGCCTAGTCACACGTTTTTTGCCCAAGACACAAAGGAAATCAAATGATTTGCTTCACCCTATGAAAACTATACCCGCGCCCCCAGTCCCCCTGTCTTCACTCACTGTGCGGCTGCCGAGCTTTTGAAGTAGTCAACTGTATAGTTGCCGGTCAGAGAGGGCCTGGGAAAAGCCGGCTTGGCACCGCCCACTCGCTCGGAAGTTACTTAGCAGTGCGAAAGCCGGCGGTGGCCAGGCTAAAAGAGTGTAGGGGCAGGGCGGGCTCGCAGGGTCCGGGGGGTGGGATGGAGCATGGGGGTACACTCTGGGGGATCAGAGGGCGAGAGATGAGCACCGGCCATGGAGGCACGGACTGCTAGGGGGCGGCACAGAGCACACCGACATACACTTTGCGAGAGACTTGCCCTGACCCAGCTGAGCCGCGCCTCCATTAAAAAAAAAAAAACACTGGCAGACACTTTTCCAAAAGCCGGGCAGCTTTTACAGCCTCGTCAACGCATTCCAAAACATTTAAATGCGTACATAGAATAACTTTTAAAGTATATGTTTACAGATAAAAACTAAAGACGTACCAGATTTGGGAGCCAGGTCTTGCCAGAGATAACCCGGAGTGGGAGGAGGGATAGTCCCTCGTTTGTTTCTATGACCCGGGCAGGGGTTCTGTGGAGCCAATGCCTAGACCAGCATTGTATTACTTTTAGGGAGTTATCATGGGGTAACGGTGAGGCAAGGAGTGGGACAAGGAGGAACACGGATGAGGGGGGAGTTGCGTGTTCCATTCTGCTCCCCAGGGATGGGGTTCCCCACTCTGAATGTCTAGGCGCTAGGTGAGAGTGAGCGCACCCGCTCAAGGTTTCCCCTGCGCCCACTGTGACCCCGTGCATGGAAGACTGGACTCTCTCATCTGCCAAGGACCAGGGAGAGGGCTTGGGGGGGGCTCAGTCTGCCAGCACTGATTACCACCGCTCCCGGCCCCGCCTCTGGAAGGTGCAGCCGATTCTATCTCACCGGCTCCGGATTTAAATCACCTGCATCCAGCACAAAAGCGCCGTGAGAGCGCGGCACCGCCTCGCAGCGCACAATCCCCGCTCTCGGCTCGGTTTCTAAACAGCATCTCTCGCTGAAGACACGAATAGTGGCTTGCTGCTGGCTCCTATCACTTTAAGGCGTGCAGTGACTAGTGCGTCACGAGCAAGGCCCCGTTTCAGTTTCACCAACCACCATTCGAAAACTATAGAGTGCGATTCAGAAAGTGACCTCAAAGTAAGCGTTTCTTCCTAATTAAGGACCTCCTCCCCGTTAGAACAGCCGCCCAGGTGTACATGCTTCGCCAAAGGTGGATTAAGAAAGTGAGCTTGCAGGGGGCGTGGCCAAGCCGGCTACGATGGTGGCTGCAGCTTGCTAGGGCTCTGAGATCGGGCCGGCAAAGTGACCGACTCCAGGCGTTGCTCCGGCGTAGAACCGCAACCCCGGGCGCCGGAACGGTCCTGGCATCCACTGCTGCGTGGACGCTGGGCGTTGAAGGGGAGAAGAGCAACGGCGGCGAGACGAAACGCCGGATCGAGACTCGGTGCCCCAAGATGGCGGCGGGCGATCCGAGAGGTCCGCATTAGTGCACCAGGAGGACGACTATGACGAGGATATAGCCTGCGAGCTGCCCCGTGCCACACGCTTACAGCAGCAGCAGCGTCTGACTGGCGCTGGGGGGCTGCGGAGTCCCGGAGGCATACTGAGAGAGGGAACGGCCTCATATCGGCATTGGGGCGAAGAAGATGGGCGGCCATGTCACCAGCGGCGCGCGCCTCGCGCGGTGACCAACTTCACGGGTGAGGAGCGAGGCAGCGCTGACAGGGGATGACTCACCTCCTGCAGAGCAGGTAAACGGTCCGACAGCGGCGGTGCAAGCGAAGCTGAGGGGGAGTCCTGGTGTATCTCGGGGCAAGACTGGGGCGCCTGACCCTAAGATGGCGCCCGACGGGACATCACAGTAGCAGTGCCCGGAGCCCGAAACAAGAGGGAAGGGACAGTCGGCATCAGCGGGGTACGACCTGAGCTCTCCCCTTACTGAGCCTGAGTGTGGTGTACATGTATCGACATCTTGTGGACACTTTGTTCTTTACTCTGAGAGAGACACAAGTTTGATTGCCCCCAACGTCAGTGATAATACAACACCCCACGAGTCGACGGAGGGCAGCCCCCTGGCGATCTATTGGAGGGCACTGGGTGACGGAGTGTCCACCGGCCCTGAGTCACGAGGAACCGCGGGGCTGGATGGTCCCTCTCCTGCGCTCTCCCAACTGATCCCTAGAGGCGACGGACGGTAATCTCCTTGTGGCCCGCGGACGGGGGAGGAGCGATGGAGGGTCTACGGGGCCTGCGGAGGCCTACAGCGGAGCTCAGACGCCCCCAGAGGAGACGCGGATCACAGGCCCGCCTACGAGGTGACCCCCTTGCCTATCGGGGGAGAGAGTGACCCCGAGTAATCGGTAGCAGTGCCCGAGACGCTGACGCACCCGGATCGCAGCGATGGGGAAACCCCGGGGGACCCAACAGACGACGGTTCCCGAGACGGCCCCTGAGAAGATGCCCAAGACCCGGACATGGGTGGGCGCGGTGGAGACACAGCCCGATGCCTCGGTCTCCGTCAAGTTGGACCAGGTTCTGGCCGCTATTGAGCATTCTAGAGTCTCGATGGAGGAGCGGCTCGGGACACTAGCGACGGACATCAGCCTTATCCGCGACGACCATCGGAAACTGGTGGATAGAGTGAAAGACGGGGAGAAGAAGATAGAGGGCATACAGCCGACGATCGATAAACACCAGCAGACTCTCCAGGAGGTGCTGCACCGCCTGACAATCATGGAGGAACGTGCGGACGATTTAGAAGGACGCTCAAGGCGCTGCAACATTCGCGTACTGGGGTTACCCGAAGGAATTGAAGGCACGGACCCCCTGCAATACTTGGAGACATGGGTGAAATCCTTCACTCCGGAGGGGGACCGCTCCGCCTTCTTCTCTATGGAGAGAGCCCACAGGGTCCCGGCCCGCAGGCCGCCCCCAGGAACACCCCCAAGACCGATGCTGGCAAAGTTCCTACACTTTCGAGACAGGGATGCAGTACTACGCGCAGCGCGAGTGGCGGGCACCCTGCGGGTCGACAACCAGCGTGTCATGGTGTTCCCAGATTACGCGAGAGCAGTTCAACAACAACGGGCTTCCTTCATGAGTGTGAAACGCCGGCTGCGCGAGAACAATATCCAATACTCCCTGCTCTTCCCAGCTCGCCTCAGGGTGGTCCACGCCGACTCCACTGTTTTTTTCACCAATGCCACGGAAGCACAAGATTGGGCAGACTTACATTGCACACGGCAGTCCAGAGCAGAGATCGCAAGAGACCCACACCCTAAGCACTCGCAGTCTGGGAGGCGATCACAGCGGCGCTCACGAGGTGGAGTGGGTGGCAGAGCCCGTGCACGCACCCAGGACTCTCCCGATCTAGAGCAAATTGTGAAAGAGCGACGGGAGGCCCTACAAGCAGTGATCGATTTGCAAGCGTCTCCCCTCCCGAACGACATAGACCAGCCACCACATATCTTTACCTCGGAGGGGGAGAATGACAGTGATGGAACAGTATCGGGGGAAGACTCTGCGACACCCCCCATGGTTACTCCACAGACCGCAGACCTTATTCTGGACGAACAATCTGGCTCTCGAGCGAAATGAGAAGGGACTCCTGAACCTAACGTGAAGCTAAGTACGCTTTCCCCCACTCATCGAACATAGGCATCAGTCTCATTACTCGCTAAAGCAGGAGCAACGTCCATTTATCCTGCTAATGGCCCGACCCGTGTCTGGCCCAGCACGCATGCACCACCGCCCCCTCCTTATATTGTTGTAACCCCCTTAATAGGGTGAACAGGTTTGGACGCATCGTTTCGGCGATGGGCCCTAGGCATTGGGAATGTTCCCCGACCCCGATTGTTCAGTTGCTTATCCCAGTTCAACACTTCCCCAACCCCCCGCATGGAAGGACACAAATCCAGACATCCACTACTCATGGCTACACAGCGTCGGAGGCTATAGGCGCCCTCGGTCAGCTGGTTCGACCGCGCCTCACGCATCTCACTAGGCGCAGCCACACGCATAGCGAGCAGATACACAGCCATAACACCTCACACAACCCACACTGATGTTACCATCCTCACCCTAAATGTTAGGGGGCTCCACACTCCGCGCAAACGATATGCGGTGTACTCCTATGCAAAGCGTCACAACACCCCGATAGTTTTTCTACAAGAGACACATCTCAATGCGAAAGAGGTCGGGAAACTACAATCAAAATGGAGGGGTCTCCTATGCGCCACTACTTATTCTGCGTATGCACGAGGGGCGCTGATCTGGATACGACCGGGAACTCCCTTTCAAGAGCTCCGGAGGGTGGTAGACAAAGACGGCAGATATACACTACTGGAGGGTCTGTTCGACGGGCAGGTTGTGCTTCTCGGTAGCATTTACGCCCCTAATGTAGAACAAGACAAGTTTTGGGACCATCTCACGGGGGTCCTTGCCCCTTTTGCTTCCATACCCTGGGTCCTCGGAGGAGACTATAACTGCACACTCGACCTGAACCTTGACCGCTCACACCCCCCACCTTCGCACTCCCCGGCACATAGGCAAACGGACAGATTCAGGGCTTGGATTACACACTGGTCGCTCACCGATGCTTGGCGGCTGCGTCACCCCCTGCTCCGATTGTACTCCTTTCACTCCATCCCACACAACCTGCGCGTTCGTCTGGACCGCTTTCTATGCTCGGCGACTATACTGCCTAAGATTGCCCACACGGACTACTTGGGCAGGGTCATCTCTGATCACGACGCTCACATTCTCCAGTTACACTGGCGGCCCCCACACCCGCCTGTCCCTACTTGGCGCTTGCCGCGGGACTGTCTGTCGGATCAGATCTTCCGACACGAACAGGAGAGCAGCATCCAAGACTACTTCTTATGCAACTCGGGCACAGCATCATCCACGTTAGTGGAATGGGATGCATTTAAGGTGGTGGCCCGAGGAGAGTGCTTGAAGCAAATAACGGGAGTTAAGCGCGTACTAGAACAGGCTCTCACCACGGCGGAGCAACGCTTGGCTGCTCTCACCAAACAGGACTCTACGTCCGAGGGGGAGACGCGGCGTATAGCCGAAGCAAAAACTGCCTATCAAGCTGCAACTGCGGATTTACGAAGGTACAACTTCCGTTCGTACGCTACACGGATGCATAAAGAAAGGGACAAAACGGGCACTCTCTTGGCGTGGCTGGCCAGACAGGACACGGACATCAAACCCATTACCGAGATATTGGATCCTAGGGGGGAACTGGTGCGTTCTCAGGGAGAGATTCTTGGGGCTTTCCGCGACTACTACGCGGAAATATATAGTGACCCCCGCCTCCACCCCACAAATTGTAGTGGATCGATTTCTCGATCCCCTGCCTATCCCAACAATTACGAGGACAGAGAGGGAGACCCTAGACGCCGTAATATCCGCGGCCGATGTGACACGGGCCCTGCAGGCCCTAGCCCGAAATAAGGCGCCTGGACTAGATGGGTTTCCCTTAGAATATTACGCGACATTCTCGGCACACCTAGTCCCTCGATTGGTGGAGATGTTTGCGGCGGCACTGAAAGAGGGAGAACTGCCACATTCCATGCGAGAATCTGTAATCGTGACGTTCTTGAAACGCCATAGGGACCCGCAACAAATGGCCTCCTATCGCCCCATATCGCTGTTGTCCGCCGATTGCAAACTTCTTGGGAAAACTCTTGCAGATAGATACGTGCAAATCATACGCTCTCTGGTCCACCCGGATCAGTGCGGATTTATACCCGGCAGACGCACGTCCCAGAACATACGTCGGGTTTTCCACATACAAGATCAGGTGAGGGGGACATACCCTAGGGCGGCCTGTCTCATCCTAGATCTCGAGAAGGCCTTTGATTCCCTCACCTGGCAGTTCCTATTTTCGGTGCTACAACGAGCGGGCATTGGGCCCATCCTGCTAGCCTACACGCGCCTATTGTACACCGGGCTGACCTCGCGGATACGCCTGGGCCGATGCATATCGACGGAGTTCGCGGTCCAGCGGGGCACGCGACAAGGCTGCCCGTTGTCCCCGCTACTGTTTGCTCTAGCGGTTGAGCCTCTCGCCATACGACTGCGGAGGGAGGGGGAGAGTTGGGGCATCCCGGTAGCAGGCACGGTACATAGCGTTTCCTTATACGCTGATGACCTATTGATCTATGTACGGGACATCACGGAAGACCTGACCCCCCTCTGGGAGACTTTGACGGACTTTTCTGTGGCCTCGGGATTGCGGGTGAATTGGGATAAGTCCACGATATACCCGCTGCATCCGGATTTGCCCCCACAGGAGGTTCGGCTGGGTGATCAGCGGGTGCCCTGGAGCGCGGAGGCCCCTCGATACCTCGGGGTCCGTCTCTACCACTCCTCCACAGATATGTTCGAGGGTAATCATAACAGGGCATTGGCGGGTATCAGGGCAGCGATCGGATTTTGGAGGAGCCTCCCGCTGGCCCCAATTGGGAGAGTGGCATTGGCCAAAATGATTATGGTTCCACGGTTGTTGTATTTCTTTACCAATCTGCCGGTAATCCCGCCCAGAGCCTTCTTTCGGGATCTAGACTCCCTCCTCAGCGCACTCATTTGGGGTTCCGCCAGACACAGGATAGCCCTGAAAAAACTGCAGTTGCCCACCACACAGGGCGGCTTGGGAGCCCCCTCATTCGAGGCCTACTTCTTGGCAGCACAGCTGCAATGGCTGTCTCACTGGACGGCAGACAGGTACACTGTGGAAACTCACACCATCGCAGGACGGATATCGGTTCCGGAGATCCGTCGCCTGCTCCTCCCTGACACTAAACCAAAACGCACATACCCTCTACAGGTGTCAGTAGCACGCAGGTGCATGCTGCGGATACACCGCATGTCCCCGGGGGCTCCTTTGTACTCCCCTTTACTCACCTTGGTGGGATGGCCCAGACAGGAACACTACTACACAAATAACACGCTTCGCACGTGGACATTGTGTGGCATAACAGAAGTGGGGTCTTTGTTCGAGGATGGGCAACTAAGACCGTTCCGCAGCCTTACGGAAGAATACGATCTTCCCCCGGGGCAATTCCTGCTTCACCGTCAACTCCTAGCTAGCTACCGACCATATCAGGACCTAATCAAGGGGGAACCAAGCACACACCCAGTTCTCCACACGATCCTACACATGGGAGCAGGATGCCATCTAACTACATGGCTTTATAAAGCCATACGGGAACTGACTAATAAACCACTGGAGACCCTGAGAGCCACCTGGGAGGCAGAAATCGGGCGTGTGCTCCATGAGAGTGAGTGGGAGAGGGCTTTGAAGTACCCTAAGAAGGTTTCGAGGAACGCACGCTTTAAGAATATCCAATATTACATTTTGCACAGGGCCTACTTAACACCCGCGCGCCTCCAACGATTCTACCCCGACACTCAATTCTTATGCCCCAGATGCCACGAACAGAATGCAGATTTCCGACATATGTTTTGGAACTGTTCCATTATAAAAATTTTCTGGCACCACATTCACACTACTTTGGGTATCCTCACGAGGCTGACCTGCATGAACACATGGGAGGCCAGCGCCATAGGCGTCTTTCACGCAAGTAAACAGCACAGGGTGCAGACCCGGTTTCTCTCCCTTGCGGTGCTTTTAGCCAAACGCAGCATCGCCATGCACTGGCGCTCCCCCACCGGTCCACCGTTGGAGGCTTGGGTGGGGGCTACACACAAATGGGCGACGGCGGAGGAGGAGACATTGCGGGAGGAGGAGGTGAGAGGGATCCGCAAACACCCTATATCTATGGAATGGGCCATGCTATTATATCAGTTCAAGCAGCTAACCCCGGGAACAGACTCAACAGATGGTTTACCCACACCGTCAGCCCGGCACACGCAGTCACAGACCCTCCCTAACCAATCTCCCGAAATACCAACCACATGACCGCATGGCCAGCCCCAGTATCAGGTATACTGTTGCAGCTCTAGGTCGAACCACATATGATAGGCAACCGTGAGTCACAGAGGAGCCTCCCCCATACGGCGTTACATACCTTGGCAAGAGTAACTGGGGATGTCCTTCCACTCCCGTCCCCCAGGTTATACCCCTGTTCCACCCCAGTTCATGTGCCATATCTGGAACCTGAGACAACAGGGTATACGCAATACGATATATCTATACGTTACGCATGCTCCCCGTTGACGTACCACCAGTATACACAGATGAACGGTACCACCATTGGATGTACAATTGACTTAACTCTGCGAAACTTTGTATAATGTACACTGTGAAATATGAAAATGGCAATAAAAATAAGTTTAAAAAAAAAAAAAAGAAAGTGAGCTTGCATTCCATCCGGTCGCCCTGCACTACTGTTCTCGTTAGTCCTCCAAGTAACATCACTATCGTAACGCATGCTTTGAAGTTTTTAAGGCGTGTACAGTTGTCCATCTTTCAAAAGAGGAGGTAAATGGACTACATTTTAACACCCAATTTCCTAGCAGCCTAAGGTCACGAGCAAGGCAGTGAAGAGCCGGTCGACCTTTACAACCCTGTGCCTTGCCTCACGCTGATCTGCAGTGCTCTCGTAGATCCCTGGGCAAGGCGCTTTCAGCAGCGCCTCTGCTTGCAGTCTCCTCTCTCTGCCATCTGAGAGCAGGGGGAGGAGACGAAACCGCGTCGAAGAAACAGCGAGTCATTTTCGGATTGGGGGGTGTGTTTTTCTTTCTCTCCTCTTGCCATTGGCTGGAATGTTTACATTCCAGAGGAGAGAAAGAATCGAAAAAACACGCCCCCGAATCCGAAAAAGACGGGGCTTAAACGGACAGACGTCCCTCTCCTCCAATGGCTGGCCTCCGTTTAGGAAGCCAGCCAATGGAGAAGAGGGGCGGGTTCAAGCCCCGTACTGAACTCCGTACTGAACTCATTAAATCTCGCGAGCGAGACTGCGCAAGCGCAGCCTTCGCTAGCCGAGACCTAAAAAAGGAATACTTTAAGTACAATGACCGATTGCAAAGAGCGGATTGAAGCACGGTCATTGCTTTGGAAAACTTACTGCTTACGGCAGATGTCTGGGCAACATTGGAGTCACGTCTGGTCTGCCGTACAATCGAGTCACAAATGGCTGGAGACACAGTGGGCGACCCCTTTTATACCCCCATAAAGTATTTGAGAAAGTTGAAGGGAAGATATAAGTAATGTAGCATTTTAAATTGTTGATTTTATTGTCGCTAAGAAAAAAAAATGAATTTGGAATTAAAAATAGAAAAGATTTAGTGTGGTGTGAGGGGGGCCGGGGGTTAGAGGCGGGATCATGCGTTTTGTACAACAACAGCAGCTGAAACTGTGGTAGGACGGTCGTATCTCGGCTTTGCGGGATGATTTTATTGGTAGTATTGTATTCTAGTACATGCCATTATTTATGAGGATAAACATACACTGCAATTAACATTTAACTGTTTCTTTATTTATTGGGCAATTCCGTTGTACTTTTAACCATAGTCAGTACCACTATTAGGATACGAACCCGCCGCACACAAAGAACGGGTTTCGCTGTAGTCGCATTCCACTGAGTTTAAGAGCACCATAAAGAAATAAATAGGCGTTGTAATGGCGTGCGATCTAATAGACTTCGCAATAGGGTAAACGGCATTGGCGTTGAAACGCCGTGCGTTGGGAAAACTGGCGATGTGACAGTGTTTGTGATGTGTGAGACACGTGGTAAAAGCACGCGTTGAAAACGTGTGCGATGTACTATCATATATCCGTTGTGGGCCTTGCGGAGAGGTTTAGAGAGGGGTTGTTGAGCAGAAGGTAATGAAGGGAGGAGATGGGCCAATTACTATCTACCTCACTGTGGTACTATAGGCACATAGTTCATGCCATAATGTTAGAGGGGTGTGAGTCTGAGATTTCCCGACAAGATATGTAGTGTTCCCAACTCAAAGGGCGGGTTGGTACTGTTGGTGGAAGGTTAATGGGAATGCTTAAGGAGTATTAGTTTTGAGTAATTTAAAACCATTAGGAAAAAAATCAACCTTATCCCTGTGCTCCATTTAAGCAAGTCCACCACACCTTGAAAATAAACTCTTCTCCAGATGTGTCTGCCTAGGTGCACTATCTGAGCTACAATCTTCCAAATCTGGTGAAGGGGATCTTGTCCTGTTCATCCGCTTCAACTGAGCTACAACTCTGCGCCTGGCAAAGTCATTCTTCAGAAGCTACTGTGTTCACCTGCTTCTTCTGAGGTGCCCTACTCCTGCCCACTCCCAAACCTGTAATACAAGCCCCCAATACTTTCTCTGTATCTCTTCATGATACTAGATTAAAAGCACCTATAAAACTCTTCTGCCACCACCCCTTCCCTCATCTGAGCTGCAACAGCCACAGAAGCAAATTCTAGGGTCTTTGTCACCCACCTTCAACTCAGCTACCAATAATCTCTTCACCCCAATTGTAGGCAGAAATCACAGTCTTCTATGTGTCTTTCCCGAGGCACCTGCCTGTGAGAAGTTGGCCTGGCATATGATGGTCACTAGTTATAGTGGCCACCTTGCACCAGTCCAATTCGACTCTTATGGTAGATAGGTTTAAGATAGCCTTTTAAAGAAAGCTATCCTAGTGGTAGCTGTGGAGAGCAGCCTTCAGGCTAAGTCTCAGAGGAATGTAAAGCAGCTTGTTTTACCTTATAATCTCTTGAATTACCAAATGAAAGGACACCACACAGGTATATATATCAAATATATATGTATTTATTACTAGACACACTCTACTAATCTCTTTATGAGATTTGAAACCAGGTACATATTCAAATGTCAACGTTTCACAATAAATTAAGCACAAATATGGCTGGAGCCCTTGGGGCGTACCAGACCATATACTAAGAAAGTGGTATAAGGATGTCGACTTGCAAAATGACAAGGCCTAGGGCCTGGGGAATCGCTGGGGCTTCAGTACTGCAGTGTTAGCAGGCAAGTAACAGGCCCACGGGAGACGCGTGCAGTGTGTGAACACAGCCGCGGGTTCCCTATTGATTACAATGGAGCAAGCCGCAGTTAGATTTTTAAAGTTCTAGGGTACTTCGAGGAAGACTACAAGCAAGCCACTTACAAGGTAAGTACTTCGAGGGCCAACACACACTTGGGCACCGGAGTGCACGAGTTACCTCACCCAGGGAAGCCGGGTGCATAGGTGTCTTTTGGCGTCAGGTCGCGTCGCTGTTTTCTATGGAGACCAAAGAAGACTTGCTGCTTGCGTCGTCTGAAGAAGTGTCCGGTGGAATCCAAGGGTGGATTCAAGAAGCTGAAGACCTGAAAATTGAAGGGACAGTGTTCAAAGTCACTTGTCAGTGACCGGTGGCCATGAAGATGGATGACCACGGATGTCGGGTGATTTCAGGTCGTCGATGGTGTTTTGACTCTTCGCTCACGAGGTCCAGGAGAGATTGATGATGACCAGCGGCTGGATTTGGAGTGTCCCACGACGTCTGCAGCTGATGGCCGTGTCGGCAGCCGGATTGGAGCAAACAAGCCTTGGCAACTGCAAGTCTCATGTAGACTGAAGAAAGTCGATGGTGCAGACCAGCAAGGTCTGAGGAACTCACCCAGCAAGGGTAAGTGAGGGCAGGCTTGGAGCAATCAGGGGAGTCCTTTGAGTTGATAGAAAAGTCTTCGGGGGACCCACTAGCCAACGAGCAAGTGATCGCAAAGACGCCTCTTCAGGAAATGCTTCACAGGAGCCCACGGTCACTCGGGACGGGGTAGGCCGCTGATTTTTGGTGCAAGACCTGTTGGAGGCTTGGGCCACAAATGGTCCAATGCACAAGTTCGTAGAACGTTGTTTAGGGTTTGCACTCGACAAAAGTGCACGGTCCCTGGGTATTGCTGTTCCTCGTCACTCGTGGGGTCCACTCACCACAGCTTCACTGGGGACTCCCAATGGCCGTTGAGAAGTCAGGAAATCCACTTCCGGGGCAGCAGGGACTTCGAACTCCAGCGGGAGAGTTTGCAACCATTGATTAGGGTTTTTGGTGCCTGCCAAGCAGGGGAGTCACTCCTTGACTCCAAGGGAGATTCTTCTGTCTTCCAAAGGTAGTGGAACGTCGAAGGGCCAGGATTCTTCTTTGTAGATCGTCGTCCAGGGTTATCTGATTTGTAAAGGCAATGCTTGCTATCTTATAGTGAAGATAGGGGAGGGACTAGCTCTATTACCTCTCCTCTAGGAGGGTCAGGGGAGGGGGTGGTTACACCCACTTCCCTTTGTCCAGTTTCGCGCCAGAGCAGGGGCAGGTAGCCCCTAAACCGGTTTGAGCTGGCATATGCACAGAGGAGCCTACTGCTCCCCCAGTGCAGGACTTCAAATCACTCTAGGAGTGCACCCACCCAGCTCCAATACACTAAATCCTGTCTGGGAGGTGGTGACACCTCCCTGTGACAGGATGCCTTTTGTTGGGCCTCCTCCACTGCGAGTTTCAGTCAGCAGCAGGAGGGCAGCCCAGTGTCTGTGCTAGTGGCATCCATTTTGTGATGCCAGGGCTCTATAGGATTTCTGTCGTTTAGTACAGTGGGTACATGTCATCCCCTCTAGAAGTGTGGGATCATACTCCCACACCAGTTACTGGTGTGCGGGTATGATTCCAAGTTGTTTGACACCAAACACAACATGTTTTGATGCAGTCATTCCAAAGATAGCATTTACCGCAAGGTTATAATGCACTTAAGAGTATATGGTTTAACCGCATCCACAAACAGCCACAGGGAATAGACCCTGCCAGCTGCAGAGGGGCCCTGCTCAGGCAGAGGCACCCCCTCACATAGTAAACCAAGCACCCTGCTCTCAGGGTTGATAGGGCCTGCCATAGGGGTGGCTGATAGGTTTATATGTGTGTGTATGGTGAGATATAGGAACCTATACCTCTGTGAGGAGTGCTAACACTACCTCATACAGGCTGCAGTAGCAGGCCTGTGGCGTCAGATTGAGAATGCTTCCCAGGGGTGGCATAATACATGCTGCAGCCCCTGGTAGGCCTGTGAAGAACCAATGCCCTAGGTACCTAAGTTACCATATACTAGGGGCTCACAAGGTACCACAGTATCCAATCACTAGTGCATCTAATATGCACACCAACCTTTTAAGGGAGTAAGCAGATAGGCTGGGGTCCTGGATAGCAGGATCCCAGCCAGACTAGTCAAAAACCATTCAAACACCAGGAAAAAAGTGGGGGCAACCATATAGTCAGATTCCACCTTCCTACACTGCCCCATAACTAGTACTGAAGCCCAGATATAGCAGGTCAGCTGAGTGATATGACTGTTTGGGATTGAAGCTATTGGCTAGGATCAAGACACGTCACAGTAGCTTTTGACTTTACCTGGGAGGAGTCAGGTGTTTGCCCTGTTGTCCGGTCTCTGCAGATCAGTGCTTAATTTGAGCCGGGGATTTCGGGTGCTCAGCACCCGCACTTAATCATCAAATCAGCGCTTTTCATGAGCCCCAGCTAAAGACACATTCATTTATAGCATGGGGAGATTAAGTGATTTGCCCAGAATCACAGGATGTTGAGCCGACGCCAAGACTCTAACCTGGTTCCCCAGCTCCCAGTTCGGTGGCTCTGGCCATTACGCCACACCCTCTCCCCACTGACACGGTTAGTAGTTGGTTCTGTTTTAGGCAGCGCTAACAGGAGAAATGGGCTGGTGGAAGTTGCCTCCTAACGAGAGTCCCGGAACGTGTTTTTTTTTTTTTACAAATTAACCATTGCTACAGATCAAGGCTTTTCGTAATAGCTAGGTTAGTGGTGGTCTTCACAAGAAGTTTTTCCGTCCTCTGCTTAGGGCAAAGGCACAGGTATTTACAGAAGATAATTTTGTGAATTACAGGAGACAACAAAAAGCCTCACATAGTATCTGGCAAACTGAATGGATCCAGGGTGGGTTAGGATTCAACTACATTGCATGCTCTCTGGAAAACACATCTACAGGGGCTAGAGTAATTCAGGTCTAGCTGAAAGAACTCACAACGGACTCCAACCAAAGTAGCGTTTAAACAGCTTTCAGAATTTTAGGTGCTCGTAGTGTAAACTGATGGTTGGGGCATCAAAAATGGGGTCCTTTTTTTGCAAACCATTGACAACTTTCATTTTACCAATAGACTGAATCCGACAGGACCATTTTAAAGCTAGGTCTACACATTGAATTTACAATAGGAAGCCTCTTACATAGAAAATTAAAAGGGTCTCCAGCACTGAGGCATATCTTCTAAATGTACATGTCCCAATTCCCAATCCTATGGGCTCCACTCAACTGCTGATCTCTCAACCAAATAAACGAGCACTGGCAAAGCCAATCAGTCGCGGCAATGCCGGAGCTATTGGCGTTGTCAATTTGGAGGTGATTTACCGTTACTGAGAAAATAAAAGTTAACAAATAAACGAAATATTACAGGCAGGGCGGGACTAAGGAAACACTTTACTATATAATTTAAAACAGCGCTTTCGTTTGTTTTAAAAACATGTTTTTATTAGTAGGTAGTTAAAAGAAAATGCCTGCGTAATTTTAGCTGAAAACATTTAGGTGGATTTACTAAAGTCTATATTTTATTTAAGGAAAGTGTGCCTTGATGCAAAGCATGTAGAGGCTAATGGTGGCAGCATATGAAAGAAAATAAATCATAAGCGAATACTGGCTTTATTTTCGCCAGCCCTGCTCAAGAACACTAACTGAAGGAGACTGGAAAAACCAAACATTACAGGTTTGTCTGGTCCATCTTTGGCGAATAGAAAAGAAAAAAAAACATAATGTCATCAAATTTCTGTAATCTATTTTCCTGCCAGCGAAGGTTCATGAACCTGTTTTTGTCTCTGACTGGAGCAGTCATTGCAGAAATTAAAACTAAGTGCAACAAGTCCTGTTTCGTATTCATCATCAGAACTATACCCTTCTCCCTCACAAGATCATAATCCCCTAAGTGGATAATCAATACATTCGGGATTCTTCTGCCCACCATCATCCCATTTAAACACTGAAATAATGCCCTCCAACACATATCCCATGTTCCTTTCCAAGTGATGGGAAATGGATCCTTATCAAAACCTAAAATGACCACAAAACCCCTTTGATGTGCTTGTATTTCTGCCCACATGATGGAATGTCTCACCACCCAAATGGCCTCATCTTTCGCCACCGAACCTGCCACTGAACTTGGAAACAAACAAAAACAGCAGTAAACATTTCATACAGCCTGGCGTGCTTCCCTCATCCCCCAGAACTCTCACATAGCGCCTATAACATTCAGGGGACCAGCGTCCCAAAGTCTTTGCGCATCCATCCTCTATTCCCACCTCTGACACCACACCAATTCAAAAAGAGTGGGTTCCATAATCCCCAGGGGAGCCTCCCAAATGGCCAAGTACTTTACAAAGCATACATAGCAACTGAAATGCCATGGTTCTGGACCCAGACCTGTGATGAAAACCCATGCCAGAATCCGTTCCACTCCTGTGCTCTCTTTGATCTGTTTTTGAGCTACTAATCCAAATTTCCAGTGCATTACCCCTCCATGACACATCTTCCCACTGCACTTATCCCAGACCACCCAGCAACTCTGACACGCTGATAGTACCAGATAACATTTACGACATAAGGGCTGAGAACAGGCATGACTCCAAAGCAACCGGGCACATCCCCGGGAACTGCCATAAAATCTTGCATCCAATTCCATGTTAATGGCCTCCTAATCTACCCTGCAGACCTGTCCCCAGCCTTCCTGTGGTACAGATCGGAGCTTCCGAATCACCTCTACTTCCACGGAAGGAGTGATTTCACAGTCACACACACACACATACACATCACACGCTGGTGGGGCCCATAACACCAACATTCATCCAACCACTCTATCCGTGCCATGTATAAGGGAAACACTTTTCTATACCCAACCAATCTGCATGTACCCTGAGGTCAATGAGATCAACTAGTTGCTATAGATTTGGTGATACAACTTAACACTCTAAATATTCAATAAACATAACAATAAAATAACCACCGACACAGTAATTTAAACAGAATATTGTTTATCTAAATCAAATTGTAAGAAAAGCCAATTAAATGCAAGATAATTTTTTCCATATTTACCTATTCTGGCTAAAAGTCGTTTTCTAAGTCAGAAATGGTCCTCTGCAAATAGTTAAAGATTTCTATCTGTCATGTAGAGTCACCGTCCTCTCCGTCAGCGTCGGGACCTATGATCATTGGTTCGAGAAGAAGTGGCGCTAGACCTCTCTAGTCTACTAATATTTATACCAAAATTTACATTCCAAATGTTGCAAACATAACTTTCAAAACATTCGATTGGCGGAAAATATGTCGTCTTGGTACATTAAGCTACACCATTACATTTTCTCATGTATTGATAGTTTCAAATTCTGAATAGAAATTAGAAGTCCATAGCTAATTCGTTACTTCTACGGATGTCTCCTCGGGATAAATGTATCTCATCCATGGGACCATTATAAGTTCATCAGGTCGGATTTTAAGTTGCTACATTTCTTCACGTTCAGGGGCATATGGCAACACTCCCAGATTTGTCGTCATATACATGGCTTTTCAGTTCAATAAGAGGACAGGGTCGCAGTCAGCGCAAAGCCTCTTTTCATATTTTCATCTACTCGAATGCAGGCTGCGGGTGGTGGCCATTTTACAGCAGGCCACAATGGTCAACTTAAGCGAAGAAAACACAAAAGTATAATTACTAAATGGAAATGATTAAACAGTGTTATTCCCCTGCTAATACCCTTAAGTGTATGTATTTATCTAGCCATTTGCGACATCAAAAGCCATTAATGCATATTTGTTATAAGCGCAAAACACAATAACATCACATAAGCAACATTTATACTGTCAATTTGTTCACCAACTTAGTTCACTTATTATTTTAGCAATGCATTTGCATTCCCACGTGTAATTCTTCTGTTAATAAGGTTGGTTAGACAAGACTCGACAAATCTTTAGTAATTACTAATTAATCAGTAGTACTTTTAATAATGACATACAAAAATGAAACCGGTATTTGGTTTTAAATTAAAAACCCTGCTCCAGCACCTGCACCCCAGTTTACCTGCCGATGTAGCATACCCCAGAACAATTTCCATATAAATGCGATTCCTGACAATTTTCCTGTGATTGTAACGCACGCTAGCCCTTCTCTATTAAGTCCAAAATAAACTGAATCACATCTGCAGCCTGCAACCAACCTTCCTCCCGTCGCTGCGCCCCTGATGCTAGAAACTCCAACCATGCTGGACCATAAGCTCATCGTGTTGACACTTCGAGGGACCCTACTACCAGTTGTACCATCCGGCATTGCCTACCAACCACAAATTCTCTGGCAGGGGCGTCGGGTCTCTGTCTGTATCCTTGGCCAACCCACGGAATTTCCCCCACTGCGAACGAGACAAAGCATCCGCAATGTCATTATCCACGCCTGGCACATGTTGCGCCCTGAGAGAAATAGGTCGCAGGCAGCCCGAAATTAAAACACGCAGGAGTTTCAGAACCTGAGAGTCCCTGGCTGATTGCCTATTCACCACCTCTATGACCGTCATGTTGTCCACTCAGAACAGAACCCTTTTGTGTGCTACCTCGTCTCCCCACTATGTCACTGCTACCACCAGAGGAAACAGTCCCAAAAAGGTGATGCTCCTGCCACCATTACTCCATTATTCCAGCCATGGCTCCATGCACCACTGGCCCTGCCAATATAAGCCAAAACCCAGACCACCTGCTGCGTCTGAAAAGATCTGTACATCCCATTGCAGTTCATCCTGTCTCTGTGGAAATATGAATTTTTGTGATCAGTTATGTCCCCTATCTTAGACCCCAACGGCTCCATGTATATGCTACAAGTACATGTATGTTCCCTCCAGTTCCAGTTATGAAGACGCAAATACATGTGCGTCCACCGTCAACATGTCCTCTTTCAGATCCGCCATGAATGGGTCAGATATTCCATTCCTAAGTATGAAAGGCCACCGACTTTATGTGGTTCACTTTCACCGTTTTACAGTTCAGGCGAGTAGGCCCTGAATCCTGTCATCAAGCCTTTTCCTGCCTCTTGCCTCTGAAAGCTCCGGCCTGAGCCTGCATCTGTATCCATGAACTTTGTCCTACTCCCTGCGCGGCTAACGGTGCCTGACTTCGGCCTGTCTGCCTGCCAAAAACTGTATTTCACCTTCAAGATTATCTGCTCCGCTCCTCATCCAATGCATTCCTGTCTAGTAGTTTAGGTAAACATTCTTCCAGCTACCGAGCAAAGGGCCCGGCCTTGCTGTCCTCGTGCAAGTAATTCATAGCCCCTGTTACTATGGAAGATTTCTGCCCTCGCATCTCATGTAGACACTTAGACGCTTGTACACGCACTAAGCAGTCAGTATAGAATAGATTCCGCCCGAGAAACCTTTCCTTTTGAATAACATAGTTCTTTAAACATAGGATGTTAGATATGATTCGGGATTAGGTTGACTTGACCCTCCAGACTTCTGTCTCCACATGTAGAGCTAAATGTCAAGTCCCCTTCACCCCCTAGTTGCACGTCAATCACACGTCATGCGGCTGCGCGCGCATCTCTGCCAAATATTTCTGCTGACATTGCAAGATTCCTTCATGGATCCACCCATTCGTGACATCATGCATAATGACGTTTTCTAGTTACGCCCAGTTACGCCTATTTCTAGTTACGCATGCATATCTTTACCTATTTTATCAGCTGTTACGCCTCCTGCATCTGTTTTCATTGTAATGCCTTTTCTATAAAAATGATTACCTGTCAATAATGTATGCCCTTCACTTCCTGAACCTCCGTGGTGATGGAATATGATGCCTACAATTCGAATTGTATAAGGAATAAAGCCCTTTCAGAACCTCTAATACCACGGATTCTGCCTCTCATTTTACTGAGTTATTCTTAATAGTTTTCCGCATCAAAAATAGTACAGGTAATTAAAATATTTACCACATAAATTGGCGCCCGAACAGGGACACTTTCTCATCTCACGCGCCGGAGGTGCGTTGCAGGCCCGGTCTCCTGCCACAGCTGGACGGACAACAACGCGTACCCGCAGGATTTCCTGTATCTCCCTCCGGCCAAGCGGGGGCGACTGAGGCTGCGATCAACACCCAGACGAGGCGGTGAGAAGTGCGAAGTATCCCGACCAGAGCCTAGAAGAGAGAGCAAGATCCGAGGTATACAGAGGCCCACCAGGTTCCGAAGTTCCGAAGTTCCGAAGTTCCGCGTCGAGTCCAGTCCGGTCCAGTCCAGTCCAGTTCAGTTCCGAGGCCTTCCGTTCCGAGCTACCCGGTGAGTACCGTTGCCGGGGAGGCGTTTAGACGTGCACATAAGTCGTGCCGGTCAAGACGGGTTTGGGTACACAGATCCGGTCTGCACTGTTTTAGCAGTGTATCTGTACTGTTTAGCAGTATATCCAGTATGTCTCGTATATAATTCAGTATCATCTAGTATTAAGTATTATGCCGGTAACTAGTTTTCTTCTAATCATTATTGTTCGTCAAATGTTAAAAGTTAAATGTTAAATGTTTTAATATGTTTTGAAGATTGTGGTATGAATGACTGTTCATTATTATGTTTATCGTATTAAGTGTGTTTCATATTAAGTAACCAGTTCTCAAAATGCCGCTCTTCTCGAAATTAAGACAGATCAAAACTAGAAAAGGGGTACTCGAAGAAGCTGTTCCCATTCCTCCTAGGGACACTCCAGGGTACTTCATGTATCATAAACATGGCCTAGACGCCGTATTATTTCTTGATTTATGGGTGGACTACACCAAGGAATTACCAGAAAGTCAGAGGTGGCCCGCAGCTGGGACCTGGGATGCGGATTGCATCATGAAAGTAGAAGAAGAATTATGGAAAAAGAAAGCTAGACAATCACAGAAAGATGCCATTGAATTATGGCGTAAAGAATCATATAGACGTACAGAAAAAGCACTCAGACAGGAAGAGAAAAGTAAGGAGAATCCAAATAAAGCCCAAGAAAATATCTTAATTGAGGAAGGTA
This sequence comes from Triturus cristatus, assembly GCF_964204655.1. Taxonomy (NCBI): domain Eukaryota; kingdom Metazoa; phylum Chordata; class Amphibia; order Caudata; family Salamandridae; genus Triturus; species Triturus cristatus. The sequence continues at coordinate 138,885,329 of NC_140588.1, forward strand.
CCCGAGTAAAATCAGAACAAGTAGATAGACAAAGAAACGCCCTTATGAATGGTATGTATCCTCTTCTGACCGAGGGGTTACCTAAGGCTACCCCGGAAATACCAAAAGATTTGCCACCTCCATTGTTTCCGATAAAAGTACATCCCAAAGGGCATCCCAAAACCGCAGAAGATGTTTTCCTTTCCTCTTATTTAGATGACGCAGCTCCCGAGTATGTTAACACCGCACCACATAGACCGCTTACCGATGGTACACAACGCCAAGATCATCCGCCTGTACCTCCGCAACAACAAACTCTGACACACATTCCGACATCCACATCTGTTTCTACCGCTTTTCCCGCATCTACGGTTTCTGTCTTACATCCAACAAATCCTTTCACGCCCAGCACCTCAGATGGTGCTACAGGAGGTACGACAGACATTTTTTCTACACCACCCAGAGGAAATAAACTTTCGCTTAGAGAATTAGCACACCAACGTACGCCCAAATTAGCAACTCCCGACATGCTTAAGGAACTTCTAGTAGATTGTGGATATGATCCTGTGCCCGGTAAACGGGACGAAATGCTGCTGTCATCATTACGTATCCGACGAGCTGCAATATATTTAACGAAGCTACCAGGAATGACTACACATTTAGAAAATATATATCACTTTGTCCAGGCAGGGCGAGGTCCTGAAAGTATTAGCAGAGCCATGGAGTACCAGAAAGCAGAGGTACAGGGGCAACTGTTACGTTTCCTTATAAACTGTGTAATCAGAAATCAAGACCGACCTGGGGTAAATCCGGAAGAAATGCAAAAACTTGTCACTTGGGGACAGAATATATCAGAAGGAAGACATGATAGACAGTTATGTATAGTAGCTATGTACCAAAAGATCCGCAAAGAAATAGAACGAATACACGAAGAAAGATTAGAGGTAGACGAGCATGAACTAAATAGAGAGGAGGGGGAAGAATCAGGAATGCCAACAGGACACGTGGACACGATGGCTTATGTAGGTAGAGGAAGATTTTCTAATAATACTAGATGCTTTAATGATTCGGTACGTCCGATACGTCCAGAAAATAATAGAAATTTCCAAACATCTATAATAAATATAAGATCTCCCGAACACTTGTTCCAAGCCGCTGACAACTTACTCCGAGAACGAAGGGGATATCATATACTTGATTCAATGGACGAACAAGAATTAGCTAGATCAGCAGTACTATGGGCTGACAGCCCCGGAAAATACAGTGATGATGCACTAGCTCGCACGTTTTTGAACGTTACCCCAGATGAACAGCGTTTAGCCGGTATATACATGATCCAACATCTCCTTATATTATATAAAAGCCAACACTCCGATTCTGGTCCTTTACCTGATATATTGACTGAATTACTCACGAATAAATGGAGAGGTTCAGGTACTGATTTAATTAGAGAAATACTAGAATACAGAAACCAGTATATTCTTTCTGTATGCCCAGAACATGTCTCACTGCCCATCAAGGAAAGAACGACATATTATATGGATAGACAGAATCCCTTACGTGAAGTGCACCCAATAAAAGGTGATGACAATGAGTTTAAGCGTGTATTTGTATACACACCCATATCTAAAATGGAACTATTAGAAATGAAGAAAGTGGTACCCAGTCATGACAAAGACCCAGCGGGTTTCCACCGTGAGATTAAAGACATGTTACTCATGGGAGAATATACCTACCCCGACATTATGACAATATTGAAAGTATTAATGCCTGCTGGCATTTACGAAAAACTCAAAGAAAAAGATTGGGAGGCGGGAGACCAAAAGATAGATTGGACAGCATTAGAAACAGAAGAGAAGGCCCGAGCCCCAGGTTCAGGGCTTGGGGACAAGACTAAAGTGTTACCAGGTTTACTAGTACAGGTACTGCCACGTTTATTAAGTACGAAAAAGGAAGACTGGGGTGCAATCTCAGCCTGTAAACAAAAGCAAGATGAAGACACTAGTGATTTCTATTCTCGATTCGAAAAATGTTTTGGTATAAATAGTGGCCTAAAAGCAAGTAGCGAATCATATCCACATCTGTTTGTGACAAAATTAGTTGAAAATTCCCTGCCCCAAGTTAAGAATAGAGTATTGAAATTCGAGAGTACCTGGCAAGGTAACACCCCGTCACAAATGTTACAGATGTTACAATATCACCACAATAGAATTAGAGAGGAACAAGACCATGAACAAAGACGCATGAAAGATACAAAAATGAAAATGCTTGTTGCCCAGTCAGTTCCAGTTGACGGTCATAAAAAGGGTATGACACAGTCCAGTGATTCAGCCGGTCCTGTGAAAGGGACATGCAACTATTGTAAGCAGCCAGGTCATTATATACACGATTGTCCAGTCTTAAAACACAATATCGCCACAGGTATAACAAAGGAAAGACCACGGCCACCTAGACAGGATCAGAACCAACAAGGAGTCCCTCAGCATGCACAGTCCATGCCAGCTCCACAACAGTCCATGCCAGCTCCCCCAGCGCAGCCTATTGCTGCCACACAAGCAACGACACGACAGATGTACCAGTATGCACAATATGACTATCCTGACTATCAACGATACGCATGAAACAGCCTAGAGAGGGAAGTTGGCTTACCCCTTATCGAGGTCCCTGTAGATCAAGAGGGACCTTATGTACACAGTGAACTATTAGGCCAAGATAGAAAATTTTTACTTGATACAGGGGCAAGCAGAACAACAATACGACGCAGTGAAGTTCCAGGGGCACCCCTCTCAGGCTCACAGAATATTTCCCTTGGTTTTTCAGGAAAACCTATCATTAATGAAGTATCACAACCCCTTCCACTTACGATTGGTCCCTTGACACGAACTACAGATTTATTGCTTACTAAATCATGTCCGGAAAACCTGTTAGGTATAAAAACATTGAAAGCTCTAGGAGCTATAATATGTTGTTCTCCGGAAGGAGTAAGATTATTTTTACGTGATTTCAAAGGACACTATGTGTCCCGAGACATGGATCACCGACTGCAGAATTTACCTACACACTTATGGGCACAAGGCCCCACTGATGTTGGTTGCATGAACATTACACCATATCGAGTCACACTTAAAACAGGAGTAGTATTACCACGAATACGACAATACAAGTTACCTCCAGATGCTGTGGTGGCTTTACTGCAAATCATTGACGAGCTTATTTCCCAAGGAGTGGTTGTGGAAACCAACTCCAATGTATGTAATTCCCCGATAATTCCGATTCTTAAACGAACTGATCCAAAAGCCCCGCCAGTATATCGATTAATTATTGATCTGCGCGAATTAAATAAATGCATTGTACCACAATACCCCGTGGTCCCAGACATCTCTTCATTACTGACAGCCATTGACTCCAAAGCAACGTTCTTTACTGTAATTGATCTCAAGAATGCCTTTTTCAGCGTCCCGATAGATCCGGAAAGCCAATACTTGTTCGGATTCAGTTTGAATGGACGAAGTTTTAAATTCACACGCGCACGTCAAGGATTCACAGAAAGCCCCAGCATCTATAGCCAAGCACTGAAACGAGAGCTTGACAGTATCCACATGCCAGTTAACACTGCCTTGCTTCAATATGTCGATGATCTGCTGATCACCGCCCGAAGTGAACTTGAATGTGAAACAGCGTCACGGACGGTTTTAAAATTTCTGGCCGACAAGGGGCACAAGGTGTCCCCTTCTAAGCTGCAATTCTGTGTCCAGCGAGTTGTTTATCTAGGGCACTCGCTGTCCAAGGAGGGAAGGCAGCTTACACCCGACCGCATCCAGTTAATTGCTAACATGTCACCACCCAAGACACAAAAGGAGGTGCGGGCTTTTATAGGCCTCACTTCATACTGTAGACAGTGGATCCCTCAATATGCACTTCTAGCAAAACCACTCATTCAGTTGACAACTCGGGAGGCAGCCACACCGACTGTTCTTCCTTGGACTCAGGAGCATACACAAGCCTTTGAAAGCTTAAAGAAAGCTTTATGTCAAGCACCAGTTTTAGCAACACCATGTTACAATAAACATTTTACACTCTTTGTTACGGAACGCGAAGGTACTGCCTTGTCAGTACTCACTCAAGAACAAGCAGGATCACACAAACCGTGTGCTTATTTTTCTAGCACATTAGATCCCGTAGCTCAAGCTCTTCCTGCGTGCCTGAAATCAGTGGCAGCGACAGCTTTAGCAATCAGACAAAGCGATTCTATAGTGTTAGGACACCAATTGACAGTACAAGTACCACATGCAGTAGAGGTTCTCTTGAACCGAACACAAACACAACACTTGACTATAGCAAGATTGACGGGTTATGAATTAACATTGTTTCAGCCACACATAGAAATCAGACGTTGTAGTACATTAAATCCTGCCACACTTTTGCCAGTAAACGGAACAGACCCACTAGCACATGATTGTAGTGAAGTTATTACTATCACGACGAAACCCAGACAAGACTTGACAGATGTCCCATTGTCAGATCCAGACCTGACGTTGTATGTAGACGGTTCATGCATGAGAACAAGTACAGGAGAGTTAGTGGCCGCGTATGCAGTCACAACAGAAACTGAAGTTATTGAAACAAATTGTATTAACACTTTGTCAGCTCAAGCAGCAGAGCTCATCGCTCTGACACAAGCCTGTATTCAAGCCACAAATAAGAAAGTTAACATATACACAGATTCACGTTATGCATTTGGAGTCGTCCATGACTTCGGCGTGCTGTGGCGAGAGAGAGGTTATTTAACTTCTCACGGTGCCCACATTCAGCACGGATCCCTCATTCAAGCCCTATTAGACGCGATTCATCTACCTACTGCAATATCGATTATGAAATGCAAAGCCCATACAAAAGTTACCGATATCATTTCTCAGGGTAATGACCTAGCTGACAGAACAGCTAAACAGACTGCTCAAACTCACACAACTGACGTGACAAAGACAATAGTTCCGACATCAGCACATTGCATGACAGTTAAGGACCCCGCTCTTGATGTAATTGACATACAGACACATGCTACACCAGATGAAATAAAGAAATGGACTGAATTAGGAGGGATCCAAACGGATCAAGGATGGATGACGAAGGAAAAATCTATATGGTTTCTTCCTGACTCAATGGTTCAAGTTATCATTAACACAATACATAGTCCAGCGCACCTAGGAGAAAAAGCTATGCTAGACAGTATTCAACACATTTGGTTCAACAAACACTTACGAGCAGCAGCTAAACAAAAAGTTCGTACCTGTATGATATGTTGTCAGTTTAATCCAGGTAAAAGCATCCCCGTAGAGCAGGGTGGATTTCAGCCTCCTGATCATGCTTTTGAAGTCCTCCAGATGGATTATATCCAGATGGAACGTTGTCGAGGATTCAAATATGTCCTCGTAGTTGTATGCGCTCTTTCCCGTTGGACAGAGGCGTATCCCGTCTCCGATTACACTGCCCCGACTACTGCCAAACAGTTAGTTCGAGAATTCTTCCCACGATATGGTTTACCACGTGTTGTATACTCAGATAATGGCCAGCCATTCTCATCCGAATTAATGAAACACGTTTCCCTTTTGTTAGGCTACCAATGGAAGTTCCACTGTGTCCGACATCCCGAGGCGGCAGGTCTCGTGGAACGCCATAATCAAACTCTGAAAATTAGATTGTCCAAAATATGTAGAGAAAAAGGAGTCGATTGGATAGTAGCCTTACCAGTTGCACTCTTTTACATGAGAATGGTAGCACATTCTCGAACAGGGCTATCCCCGTACGAGGTGATCTTCGGTAGACCACCAAATATGTGGGGGATGCCTATACCTCGCAAAATCACTGATGTTGACTGTAATATGCTGACAGATTACCTGGCTTCCTTGATGTCTGCACTACAATCTTGTCGTTCACAGGTAGCTGCAGCCTTTCCCGATAACACCGAGGTAAAACCCCATGACGTAGTTCCCGGGGACCTGGTGCTAGTACGAAATTTTGACCGGAAGACTCAGCTGGATCCTAGGTGGAAATCGCCGCAACTCGTGCTGCTAACGACGAGGACAGCCGTGAAGATCGAAGGTCGCAAAGGATGGTTACATTCGAGTCATATCAAGAAATTTCATGGACTACCATCTGATGTGAACGTTACGCCCTGCATTCCCTCACAGACAGACTCAAAGCTCCCCTTGGCTGAATTAACAAACTCTGAACTTTACAAACTAAAATTAAGGTCTAGTAAGTCAGACAATTTGATTGTTTAAGTCCTCTCTAAGGTGAAGCGGTTGAATTTGTCCCTGACATGTATCCTCTAGACCTGAATAGAGAAAGAAATCGGAAGATGCAGTTGAAAAAGCATGCGTATTGTAAATCACTGCGTAGTCATTGCACAGTAACGTTATTAATTTTGTTCTTCTTAAGTCTTCTGATCATCATTGTCAGCATACTATTGCACATGTATTACCCTATTCTTAAGCATGCTCACAATGTAACTGCAGAACATTCTTTTAGCGAATTACCCCCGCATGAATTGTCCTATAGATTTGCGCTGCGCAATAACACTTTCATTAGTATGTTACATCATTCCCATCAGACCAGCAATGCTACAAATTGTTGGATATGTGGCCGACTTCCTCCCTATCAGAACTATAAGGGAGTTCTGCCTCTCTTTCCATATCCGTTCACACACAATGGCTCCTGTGGAGCATGGTTTAGTTTAATTAATTCCTTAGATTCAAACTCGGTAGTTTATCAAGACAACTGGGTATGGGGAAACCTGAACCTAGTTTTACTCAAAGTCTGCTACCCTAACAAGGAGGGACTTCCCAAAAGAACAGGAACTGATCTAGAAAATGAAGTATATGGATTAGGTAATTTTACACTTAACCTCATGATCCTGAACGTTGAATCCGAAGCTACACCAATCTTGCCCGCCATGTCAGTATTCCCAGTAAAAGGGGAATTATGTGTAAGAAAGAATGGTTCCATACACCTGGGCCATAGTAAATGCACCACTGTAATAAAATTCAGTGATCAAGGCAAGTCCACATTTAGAGCTTCTCGTCATTCCTACTTTATATGTGGCCAGACCGCATATACACGCTTACCTCTAGATTGGGATGGTACCTGTTACATAGCATTCCTTCTGCCACCTGTTTTCCTAGCCCCTCCTGATTATCATAGGAACACCCATTTAGTACACACTAGACAGCAGAGAGATATCCCAATTGTCGATTACACTGAAACGGCATGGGAACAATACACAGATTTCAACAAAGGTCTCTTTCCCTACTTAGGTGTTGTCACTAATAGTAAGCTGATACGTAGATTAACTAGAACCCTTGAAGCAGTAGTGAATGAAACCATTTCCGCCTTAGGCAACTTAACAGAGGAGCAGTCTGCGATGCGGATTGTTGTTCTTCAAAATCGTCTTGTCCTTGACGTCATCCTGGCCGATAGGGGCGGAGCTTGTAGGGTCATCGGATCAAGTTGCTGCATATTCATCCCAGAAAACTCGCCATCTGTATATAAAGCTATAACTCGCCTTCATAAGATTGTAAGCCAGATACACCAGAATCCAGGCACCTGGACTTGGTCTGGTTGGTTTTGGAGCGTGTTGTCAGCCTGGGGATGGAGAATACTATCCTTCCTAGGTATTGGCTTTCTCATACTATTCAGTTGCTGCTTATGTCTACAATGTGGGCCAGCGATTTGTGGTCTGTGTGCCACATCGTGTATTCCACATCCAAGTTTTCGTTCACAATCCCGGATGAAGAAAGAAGAACAAATGATGTTATATGAACAGATCGATGGATTGATGAAGATTGATATCTCCTGAGGGTCCGTAGGGGACAAGGAGGGAATGTGGAAATATGAATTTTTGTGATCAGTTATGTCCCCTATCTTAGACCCCAACGGCTCCATGTATATGCTACAAGTACATGTATGTTCCCTCCAGTTCCAGTTATGAAGACGCAAATACATGTGCGTCCACCGTCAACATGTCCTCTTTCAGATCCGCCATGAATGGGTCAGATATTCCATTCCTAAGTATGAAAGGCCACCGACTTTATGTGGTTCACTTTCACCGTTTTACAGTTCAGGCGAGTAGGCCCTGAATCCTGTCATCAAGCCTTTTCCTGCCTCTTGCCTCTGAAAGCTCCGGCCTGAGCCTGCATCTGTATCCATGAACTTTGTCCTACTCCCTGCGCGGCTAACGGTGCCTGACTTCGGCCTGTCTGCCTGCCAAAAACTGTATTTCACCTTCAAGATTATCTGCTCCGCTCCTCATCCAATGCATTCCTGTCTAGTAGTTTAGGTAAACATTCTTCCAGCTACCGAGCAAAGGGCCCGGCCTTGCTGTCCTCGTGCAAGTAATTCATAGCCCCTGTTACTATGGAAGATTTCTGCCCTCGCATCTCATGTAGACACTTAGACGCTTGTACACGCACTAAGCAGTCAGTATAGAATAGATTCCGCCCGAGAAACCTTTCCTTTTGAATAACATAGTTCTTTAAACATAGGATGTTAGATATGATTCGGGATTAGGTTGACTTGACCCTCCAGACTTCTGTCTCCACATGTAGAGCTAAATGTCAAGTCCCCTTCACCCCCTAGTTGCACGTCAATCACACGTCATGCGGCTGCGCGCGCATCTCTGCCAAATATTTCTGCTGACATTGCAAGATTCCTTCATGGATCCACCCATTCGTGACATCATGCATAATGACGTTTTCTAGTTACGCCCAGTTACGCCTATTTCTAGTTACGCATGCATATCTTTACCTATTTTATCAGCTGTTACGCCTCCTGCATCTGTTTTCATTGTAATGCCTTTTCTATAAAAATGATTACCTGTCAATAATGTATGCCCTTCACTTCCTGAACCTCCGTGGTGATGGAATATGATGCCTACAATTCGAATTGTATAAGGAATAAAGCCCTTTCAGAACCTCTAATACCACGGATTCTGCCTCTCATTTTACTGAGTTATTCTTAATAGTTTTCCGCATCAAAAATAGTACAGGTAATTAAAATATTTACCACATCTCACCAACCGAATCCCATTGAAGGACTCAGCGGTGGTTGGGCAGGTAAATGTGGTGAGGCGAGACAGGGCAGGAGGATGTCAACAGACGAGGGAATAGGATTTATTTGATTTTTCCTATTCTGTCGACTTAGCCACCCCAACCATCCCCTCTCTCCTGCCCTGCCCGCCACTGCGCTTACCTGCACTGACCGCCACTGAAAGGAGAAGCACCACATTCAAAGATGATGATGCAGTAGAGAGAGTCCAGACATGCAAGCCCCAACCTCCAAAAGAAAGTCCTGCCTGACCTCACTACCCTGCATGCAAAGGGTAAATGGCATAGCAGCACCTGAACCTCCATCACCTTCACCTTTTCTCTTGCTAGCATGCAGGTTGCCAAGCTTAGCATCTTTTTCTTCTTTTCTTGTGGCAACTGTACCTCCATGCAAACCAAATCAATTTCAATGCCCAAGAATGATAGCACTGTTAGAAGTCCACACCATTTCTTCTGGGGCCAGCGGCACCCGTACGTCCCCCATGAGCTATTTGAAGCTTACCAGCAGGGCCTGGCAGTCCGTGCAGCCAGGTGCCCCAAAAAAGAAGAAATCATTCAGGTAGTGAGTTACCAGCTTATGGCCCGTATGTCATGTAAACAGCCACTGCACAATGAGCTGAAGCACTCAAACAAAGCATATCAAATTGAGCACCCCATTGGTAAGGCTATAGCTATGTACCAATATTCTTCATATTGTATGCCCAAAAGTTGAAAATCATCAGGGTGTACCGGAAGCAGACAAAAAGCTGACTTCATGTCATATTTTGCTAACTGTGCTTCCGGGCCCGCTGTCACCACCAGTGACATAGCCACATCCACCAAGGAGTATGACACCAAAGCCACATCCTCTGTAATGAAATCGTTCACTGACCCACCTTCTGGCCAGGATAAGTGCTGAAGCATTCTAAACTGACCTTTTTCCTTTTTGGAAACCACCTCTAATGAGGAGACAATCTGAAACCTCCATTGGCCAATCCGGAAAGGGGCCTTCCATCCCGCCTTCTGAAATTTCCTTATCTAATTTGTTTTGTACTACTTTTTTTGTGTTCTTTTGTTGACCTTTGTCAGCCCACCACTGCACCCAAGGGGCCTCGTACCCCACCCAGAAACCCCACATAAAACCATTCTGCAGCAATCGCATCCGTAAAAACTCAACCAGTACTCCAACCGGTCAAGTTTAACCAGAGTACGAGCTTCTTGCACCAGATCCCGGTGCCTCCCTAGCCCCACGGTTGCCAGAAAACTGCTACTGCTGATGTAACCCCTGTCCGGCCCCGTGCTGCTGCCACTGACCCGTGCTATGTAACTGATATGTACCACCTGCCCCAAAACAACTGGTAAGGGGATGACAGCCTGCACACTTGTAGCACTTGTGGTAAAACTCACAGTATGCACAAGTGCACATCCTTTCGTTAAAATCCCAGCATGTGACCCCTGACCCCACCTGGCTTTTGGCTGCGACACCCACCTCCCCCTCAGGTGGAGCGACCCTGAAAGGGCCGGTAAACTATTGGCAGACCTTTTGCTGTACAAATAGTCCTGCCCAATTTTGCTGCACCCATGGTGTGCTGCCGAAGATACAAATCCAGTTAACCCCATTTTGTCTTGGGGTCCCATGCTAAGCGTGCCCGAAATTCCTCGTCATATTAACCCCACCCCCATGATTTGGGCTTTCCATATCACATCCATGTATTTAAACATGTGCACGCAGCACTCTGGATACTTCTCACAGTAAACGCTGGGATGTATTAAAAATTCCGCAGTCCAATTCTCTACCGTGAGGGGCACTTTTGGCCGCTTTGCCAGCTCATATTCCTCCTCCTTCTAACCCTCACTTCCCTATGGAGTACTTTAGAATTTCCACATACTCCCCTTTCCAGATCCGCTCTTTTGAGGCCAATAGAAGGTGCGCCCCTAATGGATTTGTCACCCCCCTATCTGATAACCTCTTTATCTTAAGCTCTTTGCTCTCCAGCCAATACTTCTTTTCTCCCTTTCCTCGCTGTCTTTTCCTCAATTACTGTCACCTCACTGCTACCGACACCATTCTGTTCTGCGGGACCTTAGTTGCATTTTGCGCCTGCACATCCCCCTTCAGTGCCCACATCAATAACGTACTTCTCTTTATGCAGCCACTCCTGTGTACCCCCGGCAATTACATGAGCTGTATGCCTGAAAGAAGAAAAATCAGTATTGCTTCAGGGACTTCGGGTCGGAATAAGATTATTTATTTCTTGCATATGGGTCACTGGGGTAATTTCTTTGCCCTAGTCGTGCCTGTAGTAACAACCAGGCAGACAGTCAAGATCTGTCTGACCCAAATGAGCAATTATTGGGGGGAGTGTATTCCACCCCAAACACACCCCCTGAAGATACGCCCATGCGCACATAGAGCAACTATAAATACTCATAGGTGGGATGTACCAATTAAGTAACTGTTAGCAGCTGTAGTCAAGAAGACGCACTCACCCAGGTGTCATGGGAAGTGGTGAAGAATTGCAAGTACCCAATTAGATTAGGAAAGCAAGGCAAATGATGAACCTAGATAGGACTACACAACCACTGACTAGAAAAGTCACAAGAGTAATGAGGATTTTGTAGTGTCATGATACTATGCACGCTAGGACCCTTGCAGTTCTGAGCAGACTATATACAGAAATTACGTAATCTGCTGGGAGCTCCTAAGGTGTGGTTCTAAAAGTTATGATGCAATGCATGCAGCGTGTGATTGTATGCTGAGGAATAAATACATCTGTTATATAGCTCCGTGTGTGGTGTGTTTATTTGCATGCTCCCAGCCTGGGGAAGATGCTACAACAGGCAATCATTAGAGGATGCGTGCCCCGAAGGAAAAAGGCTGCTCTCCCGGAGAGTTTACAAATGGTACAGCAAACTGCTGTGCGTGCCACATGCGCTCAGAGTCTATGCAAAGCAGTCTGCGGTACGTGTATGTGAAGTCAAAGCCCCACTCCACCCCCATACACTGTGATCGAAGAAGTAGAACGCCTTACAGAAGAGCACATTCAGAAAGCCCACCAGAACCCGCTTGGGCTGAAGGAAGAGATACTGCGTCATGCCTCAACACAGAGCCAACATTCAAACAATTGTAAAAGCCAGTGACAACTCGGTATGAAAGCATAAACTTACCGGCACAAGCGAATGAAGTGCTATACGACCACACAATTGGAAGAGACGACCAGACCCAAACAACAGGGGTGTTGGGTGGAGAGGTTGCCGGTCCTGCTTTGCATGAAGAGCGCTGCATGAACAGCACGGTCTCTTCATGGTGACAGAAGGGAGCACAAGGTACAACCTGGCTACATTCCTGAAGCCAACACCTTCGTTTGACACGGCAAAGAAACAAAACATTGGTGCCAAGTGGGTGGCATGGATAGAAATGTTTTAGGATTTTACAGACTTACTAGAAGAAAAAGACAATAGGAAAATCATCAAATACTTGAAAAGTCCGGCTGGTGATTGAGTGAAAGAAGTGCTACAGAAAGTCTCACAAACTGATGCAACATCGTACCAAAAGATAAAAGAAGCGTTGGAAGCCAAGTTCAATCCGATGCCAAATGTCGACTATGAAAGATACATCTTCAACCAAGCCCGACAACAGGCTGGAGTTCAAGAGGACAATTTACCATAGCAAATGTTTCCAAAGTATCAATTTTTGTTGCACTCCTTCTAGGAAGCAACCGTTTCGCTTCACAATGTAAGTTTGAGAAAGCATCTCACAAGTATAAAACAATACAGAATAATAAATTGCAGGCCTAGAATATATTCAATTAAAGAATATACAGGATATAAGTAGTGAAATAAATACAAGAAGCAAATGTAGGCGCATGACGCTGACTTTCATTTCACTAAAAAATGCATATGGTGTAATTGCTTTTGCTACACTGTCTCCTAAGGAGTCGTACAAGTACCTCTGCAAGTTTGCAACTGATAGTGGTTTTCTTTTTCAAAACAAGATCAATGTATTGTTTTATGTCTGCATAGATAAAATTCAATAAAGATATTAAAAAAAAAAAAAGTAGTGAAATAAACATTTCATAATGGTAGAGCAATATTTTAATAGACCAGTTCAATTTATAAGCATTCAGGATGCTAATAATCTGTTGCAAAGATTTGATGTAACTATGCTATTTTACTGTAATTTCAAAGTACCAACGTGTAAAATTATTTCAAATTATAAAATATTAATTTCAAATGTTCTATATATAAAAATATTGGCTAAGGGTTTAAACTCAAAATAACTGTGATCACTTTTTGTTTTTCTCAATTGGTGCACGATTTTACATATGCAGGAGATGGAAATTCAGAACGTAAACCCTAAATATCACACAAAGTTATCTAAATTAAATTTGATTTAATTAATTCTTCACAAAATGTCCTATTTCCATAGTATGGTTAAGAATATTATAACAAATGTACCATTCTATTACACATTGAAATAATTATGCTAAGTTTCATTAATGAAATGTAAATCAATATTATTCAAATTAATATGGTTTCATCTATCTTACAATCATCTGCATGCTTTTATGATGCAGTAACTACGTTTTCTCATGTTTTTTCTGATGTCTCTAACTTCTAGATGGTACATGTGTATGTGTTACTTGAAATGTCTCAAAACCAGTTTGTGTGTCACGTAAAGATTCTCATAGGTTTTCAGCTGCATCAACAGCATCAAGCCACCAAACTGGTGGGCACACCTGCCACCTTTGATATGGCACTGGAAGTCTCTACCAAGTATAAAACATCAGACCGTCGCATACCAGGAGGCTTGAGCGGCTCCCTGCGCACACTGTTGGGACAGTTTTAAATAATTTTAAGAGCTGTTCGGTTTATTTTATCACAAAATGACATTCATATTTCATGCACTGGGAGATTATGTGATGCGCCGACAATCACGGGAGGTTCAGCTGACGCCAAGTCTCAAACCTACTTCCCCAGTTCCAAAGTCTGAGGCTCTGCCAATATTCACATCTCCCTACTTTATCCTATGGGCAAAAAAAACACTCTTGGGACAGCCAGCAACACATGTTGTTTTATGTCTCCTTTAAATCCAAAACAAACATCTGGTAAAGTCAATCAACAGCTTTTTAATATTAGTCATGCTGCGAGCTACAAACAATACCACTTAGAGTAATTTCAAGATCACTGATAGCAATCCAAAACACTACGTTCACATTAAATAATTGTAAAAGAAGGATGTTACCTTTGTTTAAAACTGTTACACAGCTAAATGAAATTGGCAAAGCCAACAGATAAAGCATATGCAAGACCTATTGGCTTTGCCAATGCTTGTTTCTCAGCATCAATCTTCTGCCAGAGCCACGTCACAGAGAGTCACTGCCCGGGCTCGAGTCTGCATTCGCTGAAGCAGTCCTCTGGCGGCACTGCTCCTCCTGGGTAGGGGGTAGAGTTATTGAGCATGCGCGAGTCCGCACTCGTAAAAGCAATTATTTTCTTCATGGGCTTGGCAAAGTAACATGCGGGTACCACTCCCTTTCGCCGCAGATGATTTCCCTACGTGACATTAATGTCTCACATGTGGACATGACTATTTTACGTCGTTACACGTCATTATGGTTCTACTGTATTATACAAACTTCCTCCTACAGGCATCATGGGAAATGTGATTAGGAAGCTCCTCTCTATGATACTCCTAGGGAGGATTGAAGGCCGGTGAAAAAGAGAGGTCCCTTGAAAGTGAACAAAGTTATGCCAGTCCAAAAATACATAGGGAGACTTATGTAGCTTCACGTATAGACCCTCTTAATGCTGATGGAAAATGTGAGAAACGAGAAAGCTATTGACTATGTGGGGGTCCTGTCCTGGAATGTGAGGGGGATGGGGGATCCTCGGAAAAGAAGACAAATAATATCCTATCTAGATCGTCACAACGTAAGTATAGCATTCTTACAGGAAACTCACTTTACATCGCAGAGACATATCCCATTTGCAGGGAAGTGGGCAGCTTACTGGCTGTTCTCCTCATACTCTTCGTATGCCAGAGGCGTTGCCATTCTTATTGAGAAACATCTTCCCTTTTCACCCCATGGAGAGCTGATAGACTCACAGGGAAGATATGCAATAGTATGGGGAAGGCTGGGAACGGACACGGTGACGCTGGTGAACTGCTATGGCCCGAATGTCGACACGCCTGAGTTATTTACAGTTCTGTGGGGGAAAATACTGGCGCTAGATACCACACATATCATCTGGGGTGGGGACTTTAACATAGCCTTCAACCCATGCATAGATCGGTCTACAGCACTACCCCATCATTATAACCGTTCGCAGGCCACGATGCGAGCTATCATGGAGGAGGGAGGGCTAATAGACACCTGGCGACACATGTATCCGTGCTCCACAGAAGGTACGCACTTTGTGACAAGCGCGGTGTCGTGGGCCCGACTTGACTATTGCTTGATATCGAAGGGTCTGGGACCGGGTATTGGAGCAGTGGCTCACTTACCCCGCACATATTCTGATCACTCGTCGGTGCACCTGCAACTTGATTTGTTAGGGGCTGAACTGCCGAGACGTGTGTGGCGACTACAGCCCAGAGCTTTATTGGACGCAGTGTTTTATGCTGAACTAGAGGAGGAGATTAGAAGCTTCTTCCAGAGGAATAAGGGCTCAGTCAAATCGGTGGAAATTATCTGGGAAGCATTTAAAGTCACGGTAAGGGGGATATGTATCTCTAAAGGCTTTGGAGTGTTGCGGGTCATTCGGAAGCGGCTTCAGCGGCTGGAAAAAGAATTGAAGGCCCTGGAGGAACAAATGGCTGGGGGAGACGGAGAGCATGCACCCGCTCAATCTAGGGACAAACTATCGGATTGTATCGACACAGCAAATCGCGAAGCCAGGTTTTTAGGGAAATATTGGCAGGCCCGGAGGTATGGGGAGGGAGGGCGACCTGGAAAGGTGCTGGCGCAAATAATACGGAAACCTAAATTCTCTACCTATGTCCTTGAAATTGTAGATTCGGCCGGTGACATGCGCCGAAATGCGGCAGACATCCAGGCTGCCTTTGTAGACCACTACACTGCACTATACACCACACAGCGGGGGGATCCTTTGGAGCTTGAGATGTTTTTGGGTGACGTTGCACTAGGATGGCTGGAGGATCATCATCGCGAGTTTCTTTGCGCCCCGTTGGATGAGGTACGCGAAGCAATAATGCAGCAGAAATCTGGCAGGGCTCCGGGCCTCGATGGCCTCCTGGCTGAATTCTATAAAACTTACATAGATATCATGGCCCCTGTATTGAAAGAGCTCTACGAGGAGTCCCTGGAGTGCGGTTCGCTCCCCCCTCAATGAGGGAGGCCTTAATAACATCTATTTTGAAACCGGGCAAGGAGCCCCAGCACTGTACTTCCTACAGGCCGCTGTCGCTCTTAAATTGTGACACCGAAAACTTGGCGAAGCTTGTCGCGAATCGGGTTCTCCTGCTGATTGATAAATTGGTATTGCCCGACCAGGCAGGCTTTGTCCCCGGAAGGGCGACCTCGCATAATCTTCGTACGCTTTTTTCAATAATCCAGAATGTGTTGCCCGATCTCCCCCTGGCTGCGATATTCTTAGACGCTACAAAAGCATTTGACTCCGTTGAGTGGGACTATCTATTTGCTATACTGCTCCGAATGGGTTTCCCCAGGGGTTTGTGTCCTGGGTGCAGCTACTATATCACCAGCCTACTGCTAGAGTGCTTATCAATGGCCACACTTCGTCTGCTATTCACATTACCAGAGGGACAAGGCAGGGATGCCCATTATCCCCCCTATTATTCGCCCTAGCGATTGAACCTTTAGCGTGTAGGTTGCGACAACATCACAATGACAAGGCGCTCCGTTGCCCACTGCGACAAATACTGATTTCACTCTACGCTGATGATCTGACGCTGTATGTAAGATCCCCAGTGTAACCTGAACCCAATATTACGAGAATTCATAGTCTTTGGGAAACTCTCTGGAATTCATATTAACTGGGGAAAATCGCAAATTTTTCCCCTGACACCAGCAGTGGGTAAATTCCCCCTAGATTATCCGATTGCATGGTGCGACACGGAGCTGAGATACTTAGGAGTTCGGGTGTCTGGAGACCACGAAGAGATGATCCGCCTAAATTATGGCACAGCCATACAACGCCTCACGGATAACATCATACGCTGGATCGCCCTGCCCCTATCAATGGCGGGCAGAGCCTCACTAATTAAAATGATGATCCTGCCGCAGTTTCTATATCTTTTTCTGAATGTTCCGTATCACCCGGGGCGATTTTTCCTTAAAACATTACGAACAGAACTTATGCGACTTTTCTGGGGCGGTAAAACGGCACGGGTCCAATGGACGGTGCTTGTGAGACCAGCAGCACAAGGGGGATTTGATATCCCGGGCTTTGAACTGTATCATGCATGCGCCCAGGCTCACTATGCGTACTATTGGGTGCATCCACTGCCGTGCATGCCGCAGGTTGTGGCGGAGCACTGGCTAGCGGACCCGATTCCATTGGATGGAATGCTATATACACAACATCGCCCTCGAAGTGCTGAGTCCTCCACACTTACAGGTACAGTGGGCACATGGCAATACATTATGAAAGTTCTAGGGGTCTCGACCCTGTACTCCCCGGCTTTACCCCTGACGTACCACCCACAACTCTCCCTGTTACAGGAAGACGGATTTAGGAAATTATGCGCTTGCGTACACAGACGAACTTGGGGGGACCTCTTTTGCAATGAGAGCTTCTGTACATCAGCCCAATTTTTTGGCGACATACAACCTACCCCATTAGAATTGTTTTTATATGGAAGACTGCGACAGGGGGTGCGAGTAATATTCCCGAGCTTCCCAAAGGAGCCGTTGGCCCTCAAACCGTTGCACCAGATGTTGCATGGCGCGAGCCCTGGTCATCTGGTATCCAATCTGTACCAAACGATAAGAAAGGAGCGTGAGCACTCTCATAGCGCTGCGCGAGCACACTGGACGGCTGTTTTGGACAGAGATATTACGGATGAACAATGGCAATATTGTTGTCTGCAAACTGCGTAGATTTCGGGTAGTGCCAGACTGCGCATAATCCATTATAAATATCTGCAGAGTATGTACTACACCCCAGTTAGGCTGCATCGCTTTGGGCTGCAAGACGATGATAGATGTGATAGGTGCGGTAGAGCCGAAGCTGGATTCCTGCACTTGGCATGGGAATGCCCAAAGGTGATGGAATATTGGGAGCAGATTTTTGCGGCTATCTCCGAAATAATAGACTTACCAATAGTGTGCGACCCCCTAGTTGCGCTTCTAGGCTACACTAAGCAAATCCCCAAAGCAAGCAGTCGCCAGGTTACACTCTCACTGGTACTGGCAAAGCGGAGAGTTGCATGCAGATGGGGTAGAGGGCGGGCCCCTAAATTTAAGGAGTGGCTGAGGGATGTGGTGTACTGTCAGGACCAACTGCTAATATATGCGGAGACGCTGCCACATACCTCGAAACCAAAGGACATATGGGGTCCTCTTAAACATTACTCACTGGCCCACACCGCATGCTTCCCTCCGGGAAATCCCGCAGCTGCAGAGGGTGATGGTGGGATCCCCCACCCCCCCTGTTGTAGTGGCTCGTGGGCTGGAGATGACAGAGTGGTGGTGCTCTTGTTGTAGCGGAGGAATCTCACTGTGGTAGGGGAATTGCCTACACTATTTGATGTATTATGTGCTTGTGGACAGTTTACCTGTGTATCTAGGATTCACTACGATCATGGAATACAGTGTGCTTTGTAATGTATGTGACACTTACATAATTGAACAGGATGGATTGCTCCCCCCAGGATATGACTGTTCGTACTCCTGAACATTTGAGAACTGAAGCCCACAGCCACGGACATGCTCTGCAACATATCTGTCCATTTCAATGTGCATGTACTGTTCTGATTATATAATGAATGTGCTGTTCTTAATTTGAAAATATAAATAAAGTAAAAAAAAAATAAAAAAAAGTTATGCCAGTCCTTATTCTACCCTCTTTAATAGCATATGTTCACAAAAATTCTTATTCCAATATGATCCACAACAAACAGAATGTAAAAACATAGCCCATATTCATTTTATTGACATGACCAAGGTGTATTATGTGAAATTTATTTTCTTCAGTTTATTTCATTCAGTGGGTGGTAAACCCCACACTTTGTGGCAATTAAATATTCAGGAAATTCACAAACTTTCAAGCTGTTATATAAAAATGTCAGAAGACATTTGTCAAATGTCATCACTTCCTACTGGACTGGTGACAAGAGGCCCCTTCCATCAACAACTGCCTGAGTTCAGCCATGAACCAGCTGACTAGCGGCAGGTCTATCGAGTGTGTCCATTAGATGGAAGTGTGACGTGGGCAGCCCTGACAAACTTTGTTCTGCCCCATAAATCATTCAGAGGCACAAGTCTTACCTGGGACAAACTCATACCACCCTTTCTGCAACACCAACCCAACATATGCCCCACAGTTTCCTTCTTTTCAGGCGCCAAGTAACTCCTTAGGGTCTACACAACTGAAAACATCGAGGAAACCAAGTTAAATTAGGTTACCAGCTGACTGACAGATAGCCATCCCTTATCTCTGTGGGCAAAGAAGGCTCAGTCGACAGCTTTAGTGCTTTTATTTCTAGACTCTTACATTGAAGCAGTGTTGGAAGAACTAGGATTTCTGGATGGCATGCATCAGAGAAAAGTGGTTTGCAGAAAAATTGTTCGTTGTTGATGGACTATATTGTGGAAAATGGACATGAACAGGGCGTTAAGAGGGCTGGGTCTCACCGGGTCGGAGCACCAGCAGTTTTTAGGTCTCGCGCCTAGCGTTGCAGTGCGCAACACTGTTCGTGCAGTGAGAGACCTCTTGTAGGGGGTTTAGAAACAGACCTAGGAATCGCACACGCTCGTGCGTGTGCTTTTCCTTTTGGCCCAGGCTATTGGCCTTTGCGTGCATCTTTTAATAAAAGACAGCACACAATTGGCCAAAGGCGGGCGCATTGTTCCGCCCATGGCCTATTGGTGTCTGTTACGCGCACCTGCCATGTGGTTTCAATTATCGTGCTCAGACACATGCGCGATAATTGAATCACATGGCTCGCTGCGCACCACTCACGGGCTTCTTTGTTTTCCCATAGCGATCGCTTTCACTTTCGCGATCACTTTCCCTGCCGCTTGTTAATTGTATTGTTGATCAGGTTGGAACTAGCACACTAGGCAGTTCTATAAATTCGCAACAATACGAGCAAGCTAAAAATTCAATCAAGTGCACCCAGAATACCTCTTTCACACAGCTCTGCATTGGCTGGAGCAGTGATTCTCCAATAGCGTATTTTCACACATTACTTTCCTTAGTACGTATGTTTGCATAATTTAAATAGCCATTTGGCAAATTTACAGGCCTGCGTTAACCTAATGTTCGCTTTTTTCTGCAAATATCTACGCTGTGAGTTATATGAACAGGGCGCCAACAGTTAACTTTATCAGTATAAAAAGATATACGTTTCTGCTGTGAAAAGAGAAGTGGTAATTAAAATGTTCCGTGAGGTTTTTCTGGTTAAAAGGGCCGCGCTAATTACATTTACCGTTTAGCATGCATGCTGCCATAAGCGCGGGAAGTGTGTTCTCTTTTATTACAACCTGATATGTGATAGAACTGGATGTGTCATTTGGTGTCCGCTTCTCTATGAAAGGTATTGATTTGTGATATATGTGCCCATGAAATTTATGGAAAAGGGTTATTCAAGCGCTTTTTATGCAATTCGATCGATATTGCAAACAATTCCGCAGTATGACATGAGTTGTGACAAAATAAATAAGTTGTTTTTTCTTGAAAATGACAGCTGTGCAGATTTCTACAGGCCTGCGTTAACCTGATGTTCGCTTTTTTCTGCAAATATCTACGTTGTGAGTTACATGAACTGGGTGCGAACAGTTAACTTTATCAGTATAAAAAGATTTATGTTTCTGCTGTGAAAAGAGAAAGGGCAATTAAAATGCTCCGTGAGGTTTTTCTGGTTAAAAGTGACGCGCTAATTACATTTACCGTTTAGCATGCACGCTGCCATAAGCGCGGGAAGTGTGTGCTCTTTTTTTTACAACCTGATATGTGATAAAACTGGATGTGTCATTTGGTGTCCTCTTTTCTATGAAAGGTATTGATTTGTGATACATGTGACCATGATATTTATGAAAAAGGGTTATTCAAGCGCTTTTTATGCAATTCGATCGATATTGCAAATGATTCCGCAGTATGACATTAGTTGTGAAAAAATAAATAAGTTGTTCTTTCTTGAAAATGACAGTTGTGCAAATTTCTAGCCCATGAAAAACAAGATTATGTGCCTTCCTGAAATGGCTGTGGCACTGTCTGTGCTGAGGCCCGCAGGACGACGCTGATGTCAATTTTCACAATTGCATCTGCCCCGGCATTAGTGACCTGGAGATCTCCATATCGATTTCTACAGAGTAGGTCAACCACTGGGCCGTATTTCCTATTTGCAATGCAATAGGTCTTGCATTTGCGAGAGTTTGAGCTGTTGGCATTGTAAATGACAATGCCTTTTATTTACGTGTTGGTTTTTAAAACATAAATGAAAGGAATTGCCATTTACAATGCCAATAGCTTAAACTCTCGCAAATGCGAGACCTATTGCATTGCAAATGCTTGTTTAAAGGGGGCCTTGAAACGGGTCTCTATCGGATTCTATTTTGTGCCCCGGCACAAGTGGTCCGTTTTTTTTTCTGGACTGCAGTGACAGCAGGCACATCATGTGCACGTACTCACACTACTCACTTCTCACTAGTGGAGAAGTTACGGCATGACGTCATGCCAGGTCAGCATTGTAGGGTAAGGGAAATCCTTTAAAGAGGGATTTTCTCTCTGGATTTCCCTTCTCTTTTTGAAACTCAGGAGCAGAAACATTGTCGTGGTATCACCAGGGCTGTAAGTGGAAGCTTTTTTTATAAATATATAAGCCATAGTTGATGCTTATTTATCTGATGCAACTAACAACCATTTACAAAGCCAATAGTCCTGACTTGTTGTAGGTATGATGTTACTTGTTATATCACATATCTGGAGGCAATGACAGAAACAGCAAAATACAAGTCTGGCTGTACACTATGCTAAGCACGGATTTTTAGCTCACATGTTTTTAAGCCACGCCCTTAATTACATTGGCCACGCCCCATTGAGAGACCCACTAGTTTTTTCATCCCACTTACAGCCCTGGACATGCATATACATATATATATCTGAACAAACCCCGCTTTGGAGTTGCAGAATTTAAGGCCCAAGACGAGCCTTTCGGCCGACTTCTCTATCACCTGACGTTTTCTAGTCAGGTACTTAAGCGGACCCACATAAAGTGCATTCTCGTGATCAGTTTGCAGTATTATGGCAGTTAGCACTATTGGGTGCAGATTTACTAAGATTTGGGGCAATGCAACAAGACAACTTGCTGCGCTGCATCAAATACAGAAAGCAGGAATGCGTCATATTTACTAATATATGGCGCATTCCTGCTCTCTCTGCACTGGCGCACT
Source organism: Triturus cristatus (assembly GCF_964204655.1). Taxonomy (NCBI): domain Eukaryota; kingdom Metazoa; phylum Chordata; class Amphibia; order Caudata; family Salamandridae; genus Triturus; species Triturus cristatus. Next base: position 138,907,989 of record NC_140588.1, read on the forward strand.
TTGAGCGGTCTAGCGCCAATGCAGGCACCCTTGCGCCAGTGGTAACTAGTGACGTTTGAAAGTGGTGGGCGTAAAATGTTGGGTATGACTTATGTAGCAAGTGAAGTGCGCAAGCTTAGTGGGCAAACGTCAGTTCTGAGGGGTGGGGGGGCTCCTCCCAAGAGAGAAATTTAAAGAAGGTTGGCAATGATGTATTTTAAAGCAAATTAATTTAGTTTGAAACCAATGTTTGTAAAGCAGTAGGAATGTATAGTCTTGAAATATTAAATGCATTAAAAACTGCCCCAAACCCGACTTCATAAATATGTTCAACAGTTACTGTAATGTGCATATTGTACAGCAACTTCCATCCCTTTAAAGCACGGTTACTCATAGTACGGCTTGCGGGCCGCCAGCGGCCCGGCAAACCTTCTTTGGCAGCCCGCGGACCTTACAGAGATCCTACCTGTGTTTTAAAAAAAAAATGTAAATAGTGTTAGCAAACACTGCCGGTTGCAGCAGCCCGGACTCTAAGACTCTGCTCTGTGGGGGCCAGGGGATTCCAGTGATTGTCAAAGTGGAGATGCAGGGGCCTAAGAGGTGAAATTCAACAAAGCTTTAATAATATGTAAATGGTCTTTTAAAGACCTGTGAAGTACTCGGGTGCGGCTGTGTGTGCGCGCTGGGAAGCTGTCTCAGTGCGGCTGTGTGCGCGCTGGGAAGCTGTCTCAGCCCGGGCTGAGCCCCGACACACAAACGGGGTGAGATGACAGAGGGTGAGGGAGGGAGGGAGAGGGAGGAAGGGAGACAGAGGGAGGGAGGGAGACAGAGGGAGAGAGACAGAGGGAGAGAGAGAGACAGGGAGAGAGACAGGGAGAGATAGAGGGAGGGAGACAGAGAGAGACGGAGGGAGGGAGACGGAGGGACAGAGGGAGACAGAGGGACAGAGGGAGGGAGACAGGGAGGGAGAAGAAGGGTGACAGAGGGAGGGTGACAGAGGGAGGGAGACAGAGGGAGGGAGACAGAGGGAGGGAGACAGAGGGAGGGAGACAGAGGGAGGGAGATAGAGGGAGGGAGACAGAGGGAGGGAGACAGAGACACGGAGGGAGATGGAGACACGGAGGGAGATGGAGACACGGAGGGTGACAGAGGGAGGGAGACAGAGGGAGGGAGACAGAGGGAGGGAGACAGAGGGAGGGAGACAGAGGGAGGGAGACCGAGGGAGGGAGACCGAGAGGGAAACAGAGGGAGGAGGGCACCAGGGAGAGGGCGACAGAAGGGGAGACAGAGGGGGAGACAGAGGGGGAGACAGAGGGGGAGGAGGGCGACAGAGGGAGGGCGACGGAGGGAGGGTGACGGAGGGAGGGCGACGGGGGAGAGAGACAGGGGAGAGAGAGACAGGGGAGAGTGAGAGAGACAGGGAGAGAGAGACGGGGAGAGGGAGAGAGGGGGAGGGAGGGGAGAGAGGGGGCGAGGGTAGGAGAGAGAGAGAGATGTGGGTATGCCGGGTCTGGTGGCTCAGCGGACGAAGGCGTCTGCTGCATGGACCTGTGTTCAACCTCATGGTCACAATTGTTTTTCGCTTTAGCCCCGCCCCTCCCCCTCTGACCCCGCCCCCCACCGGTGCGGCCCTCGCCCACAAACCACACTGTAAATTTGGCCCCCGAGAGAAAGTTTGTGAGTACCCATGCTTTAAAGTGTGTGACTTGCACTGCATGGGGCATCGACTTTGGAAGACAATGCTCTAACCAGGCTTCACCCACCCACAGCTGCTGGCTGAAATCGGTCATATAGATATATGTGCAGGCAGGTATTTTAGTGGGATGAAAAAGTTGTGGGCTCTCTAAAAGGGAACAGTTCAAATAAGTTTCTGTTATTTCCATATTGTGCCATCTGACCAGTATTTTGTTTTTGCCTTCAGATATATTACACAACCACTGACACACACCTAAAACCTGCCAGTATGCTTTGTCAATGGTTGTTAGCTGTTTAAGATAAATGAGTAACAACAATGACTTGTTATAAAGAATATTGGAACGTTTTCAATTCTGAAATTGTGAGCTTGTAAATTAAATTATGGAGGCCAGTGCAAGGAGCATTGGCCTTCAGTTATGTGCGCTTTATGTGAGATATATATGCCCTTTTTCTCTGCCTATCTCGTCCATCTGCACATCTTCAACCTTGTCTCTTACCTCTTCAGCACCCTCTTTTCACTCTCCCCAAATGCACTTCCTTGCATCTCCCAACATACACTGCACTCACTCATTTAAGCACCTTATTTTCTCTTACTTTTGCCTTGTAAATGTTTTTACACAGAATTTCAATTACAATTGGAATACACAACCATTGTTCTGTGTGCACTGTAGAGAGGCCAACTCGCCAACAGGCACTTTGATTAGCCTGCAGCCTCAGCACCAGAGCTCTCAATCAATCAAAGCCCTTCATAAACACCTGGCATGACTCAAAGTATGCACTATGCAAGAGTAATCAGATGTACACAAAATAAATACAGAAATACAACATGCTGAAATAGCTAACACTCTATGGGAATGCAAGATTAAGCAAAACGTGAAGTAAAAGAAGAATTAAATCGCTGACATGCATTACCTTAACGTTTTTAACATTCATTATTCGTAAATCAATCCATGTTTTTGGCATTAATGTTAAGAGCATGAAGATAGGGCTAATGTTAACTCCATACAGCATGGAACTATCTTTACCATAAGCACATATTTCTCCCTTTGCTCTTGACTCAGATATTTGAATCAACTGCGCAAGAGAAAAAAACCCTGCTCGTCCTATGGATCAATTTTACAGGAGAACAAATACAGCAGCTCCACCTTTAAGGGGGACAGCCACCTGCAGACAGGGCCTGGAGTGTCACAGTGGGGGAGGTTAGCGTAACCAGGGGTCTCAGTACGATATACATAAAACAACATTAGCATTATAACAGTTACCATTACAGAGACAAAGTTCCAAATCACGTGTTTGCATCCACTCCTACAGGGAGACGAATGGGAAACAGCAGGACCTATGCCAGGGATGCAGACTCCGATGCCCGAAACTGTGATGCTGACCGCATTACTGGTCTACATTAGATACTACCATAGACTACAATGGCAATGAAGGGCTTTATAAAGATAAGTTGTGCGTCACATTGCAAAAAGCTGATTTACTGCCTGGCTTTTATCTTCTGCTTCATAGTGAGGCAGGGCGGGGCAGGCAGCCCAGACTTAAATACATCGATTTGTTTAGAGATGCAATTGTATCTCTAAATAAAAAGATTTATTCAAAAAATGTTGTGGTAAACGTGTAGGAATTTCAGAGAAACCTCCCCTGCCTTGCGCCATGGTGCAAACAGGATTGTATTAGTGCAGGAAGGAACAACAGAATGCAGCATACGTAGAAAGAGAAATAACAAGAACTAAAGATATTTCTTCTCGTTATGCCCCTGTTGGGACAGCTTTCCCAGGTTTACTAGTGTGAGTAAATATGGGAATATGCCATAAACAATGGTTGATTTGGGGGACACCCATGCTCCACCCATGGAACGCTTTCCCAAAGCAGAGTAACGCAAAACAGCAACTTGCGCTGCTCTGTGTTGCTCTAGATTTACTAAGCAGCGCAAGGTGGCTTTGTGTGGTTTCGTAAATCTGACTTAAGGGCTTCTGTTGCCTTGTGTCTGCAAAGGCAACACAAGCCCTTAGTAAATCTTGGCCTAGGTTTATTACATCCATGGTTAAAATACATAAGTTCTTCCCAAGAATATGGAAGCCCATTATACTGGAGAAAGAAAACCAATTTTTAGCAGTTTCAAGGTGACTTGGCTATCAATTATAAAATGCTCCAGTGACTGATAAAGGCAAATCTCCCATCGAAACCAGCCACCAAGCCTCGTAGCAAACATTGTGGGATTTGACAATCACTAGAAACTTGGTCTTTCTAGCATTCAATTGCAATTTATTATTTTTCAGCCATCCGGTAAAAGTGAGCATTCAGGATAGAAAGAACATTTAGATCCTGCCTTTGTCATTCTCCATTCGAGTTAGAAGCAGCATACAGTCCATGTTTCCATTGAATGAAAAATAAGAGACCAAAAGCTTAACCAGGAGATGAACATAAATGGAAATTTTTTTTAAAAGGTTAGGGCTGCTAGAAGAGTCCTGCAGCACTCCGCAAAACACCTTAGTGGAGTCATTTTTAGGGCTCGCCCCTAGCGATGCAGTGCGGAGCACTGCTCGCTCAGGCGAGAGCCCTTTTGTGGAGGGTTCCAAACCAGACCCTGTAATCGCACATTCTCGTGCGTGTGCGATTCCTTTTGGTCCACGGTATTGGCGTTTGCGGTAGTCTTTTTTAGGCAGACAGCACGCAATAGGCCAAAGGCGGTTGCGTTGCTCCGCCCATGGCCTATTGGTGTCTGTTACCTGCACGCCGACATCTGTTTTCAATTATCGTGCCCAGACACGGGCGTGATAATTGAAAACAGATCGCTCGCTGTGGCGCGCGCGCTCACCATTCGCGGGAGGCAGCCAGAGAGGTCGCTTGTGACGTGGGGGGGGGGAAGGGTCACAGAACTTGGGAAAGGGGATAATTCACTGGGCTGACCGTCACGCATTGCTCCTTTTCGTATGTTCCTTTTCGTTTAAAACTACGTTAAACAATTGCAGTGGGAGCTTACAGATTTTTGTGTGTGGGGTGTTGCTCGTGGAACAGTTTAGTACGGTTCTGGGCGCTGGATGGAAAGTGCTTTACAACAAGGTATTTCCCTCACCGATAATGGCGGTTGCTGTACCAGCAGAGCAATCCGGGCTAATGTGCAATACCAAGCATACAAACAGCATAAACCATGTTCCATTAACAAACTATCCTCTATTCGCTAACCCTGGGGAGGGAAGCAGTGGTTAGTGCAGGAAAATAAAAGGGCTATAGGCCTCGCAAGGAATACGGGAAGGTGCTCTATAAATACTACACAAAACCACTATGCACAAGATAACCGCGCGGCTTAGTGATCTAAGTTGAACCCTCGAATGCCCTCCTGCAAAATAGTTCAACCCAGTTAGTGCACCGATGGTGAAAGAGAGGGTATCCTGGGATCGAAGTTTGAATCCACATCAATGGCAAAATCAGAAAGGGAGGGTTGCACAGTGGTGGAGAGCAGGCAGATGAGAGGCCAGAGATAGAAAGAATGGGCAGGCTGGCAATAACGAGGTGGGTAAGGGATAAATGCAGGCCACTTTTCTGCCGCAGTGGAGGTCTGAGGGTTTTGGAAAATGCAGCACAACAAGAAGGCGAGGGTGTGGCCTAATGGCAGCAAGAGCAGGCGACTTCGAAGCTGAGGAACCTATCGAGTCTGGGCAGGAACGCTAAACATCCTGTGATGCTGGGCAAATCACTCAATCTACCCCTGCCCAACAAAATGAATGTGTCCGTCTATAATGCAACTGGTGCTCATGTAAAGCGCTCCAATGCCTTCGGGTCAAGTTAGCCCTATTTATAACTCAAAAGAGGAGTGTTTTTTCTACGCTTTGTACTGAGGCCCCGCACATTTCACAGCTGAGAGGTTGTGCGCAGGAGCCTGCCCTCTTTCTGTGCCTCTACTTTCCCCATCTCGTTCGCCTGCCTCGCCTGTTGTTGAACCCGGAGCCTTGCCAGCATTAAGGCTGGGATTGCAGATACTTCAATGGAGCTGAGGCTAATTGGGCATTTCAGAAACAGCTGATTTCACCATTTGTACCCGACATGGCCCAGAAGGAAGGGAAAGTGGCCCCTGTGGCCCATACCATCATTTTCTTGGCTTCCAGGAAAGGAAATGTGATGATTTAATTACTAGACAGCTCTGGAGAGATCATTTTACAAGAAGACATCCTGGTCAGGGTTCATTCAATGTTGTCAGTCCAATGTCCCCTGGTGTTGCTTAAGCTAGAGGAGTGAATGATGAGGGCCTGTTTTTGGGGGGCATTGATGGCCCCCTACGAACACCAACACCCTAAATCCCGCAGAAAGTCCCTGGAAATGCACACAAGAGGCAACCCAAACTGTGATTCCCATCTAAACAAGCATTTGCAATTCAATAGGTCTCGCATTTGCAAGATTTTGAGCGATTGCCATTGTAAATGACAATACCTTTTATTTATGTTTAAAAAACCTGCAATAATAAAAGATATTGTCATTTACAATACCAATAGGTCAAAGTTTTGGAAATGCGAGACCTATTGCATTGTAAATGCTGGTTTTACATTGTCTGTGTATGTCCCCTCGTTGCATTTCATACATTCATTTGAGAGCACATTCCCCAATTACAAATGCTTGATGCATTTAGTATTTTTTGTATATGCATACCCTATAACATCTGCTTTATTATAGTTCAGCAATAAGTCAAATATGTGTTCACATGAATTAGAATTACTTCTAGAGTTAAGTTAAGGTGCAACAAGATTAGTATATTAATTCTTGTTTTTTTTACATCAATCAATGTGAGGCTTGCCCTTTTCATGATAATGAGAAAAGTGTATTTAATCTGGGCACAGACAAGTAGAAGGCAAAGAGATCATCTTCTACTTCCTAAGAGACCAGATCGACCAAGCAGAAACTGTTAACACACTTCATGAAGGCCACAGGCAAGCATCTTGGAGCCAGCCTGTTCTTCCTGGCTTGTTAGGATGCTAATGCTACTGAGCAGGGATTGACAATAACCGTCTTCACAAAGAACAACACTTCTGTTCAAAAAAGCTATGTGGCTGAGAGATCACCTTAGAAACTTGTACAGGCCATTTCAGTGCTAAGGCAGCTTTAGAGTCAAGAAGGGAGGGGTGGAGGATGGAGAGAGACTCCATATTTTAAGAGAATTCTGAACCACCCTCACAGTGTTAGAATCGTTTTTACTATCTTGACATTGCTATTGGTTTTCATTGCCACTTTTGTTCATTTTTATAGTTACAATTATACATATTTATGCACTAGGATAGGATGTTGATTTTAATAAAAGAATGAAACATATCCTTATTGTGTATTTATAAGGAATATCCTTATTGCGTCCATTCATAGTGAAAAGAGATTCACAACCTACTAGTAAATAATCCTGGGAAGTCTCAAAGGACTGAATGTTACCCAGAACACACCATCCTCATGTAATGCTTAGGCGGTTTGGGGCTACAGTTCTCCGGTTTTTCTTGCTCTAGTTGGTAAGTTGGCATTGAGCCTGTACTTTTTCCAGAGGGTTTAGGGAAGCTAAATTTGGGTCTGTATTTCGTATGGTATTACAAAATAAGTATTGTTAGAAGAAGATCTGTACAGCCCTAAACCTGTCTGTGTGTCTTAAAGGAGATACATAGGTCAGGCGGAGGCACTGTCTCCTTAAACATCTTAAAGAGATTAGTTGGTAGACCACATCACAAGCTGCTTATGTAGAGCCAACATCATCATAACTGCTAACTTGCCTTTGTCCAGCAGTTTGGAGATAATCAAATGTTACCAGAAGCATGTGCCTTGACATTATCTTAAACCTGCATGTGCAATATCCGGTATACTCTTAAGATACAAAAAATGTAGATAATTAAGTATTCACTACACTGCTCTATAACTTTTGCTGGGAATTGCACCATAATCATTGTCTCTTTATTTTGGGAACTAGCCTCACCCATTAATGTAATATTATTCCTGAAGAGCTTTACTGGTGAATCAGATTCAATAGCAAGTAATTTCCCTTCACATTGCTGTATTTTTTTTTATATCATTTTTTTATTAATTACAAACTTACAATCATTACAAATATAAATGTGCATATATTTCGATCTTATAACATCCGTTGCATAGTGTTTAACAACTAACATATAATCAATCAATCATGTCAGGTGTACAGTTATTAGTCCTAGACATTTCCATTTACACAGTCGGAGTTATACATAAGTCCCCTCGATATGCATTCCACCCACTCCACTTTTTATCCCATTTCTTGGGACATCCTTGAGATTTAAACTTCTTTTTCTGCAATCATGCACTTGTTAAGTTCGGCCGCCCAGGCCTTTGTCGATGGTCTCCCCACTTCATTGCTATTGCTCTTTTTACTAGTGTATATCCCAAAGTGGCCAGTTGTTGTTCCACCTCTGTGAGATCAGTCGCTTCTCAAATGTTAAGAAGCCCCAATGGTGGATTGAGGCTGATCTATTTACAGAGTGCATCCTGCATGTGTGTAGTTGCCCCCTTCCATAAGGGTCGCAGGAATGGACAGTCCCATATAGTGTGGTAGAAAGTTGCTTCCTGGTGACACCCCCTCAGACAAAATGCGTCCTGTCTAGTCCCTATTCTTGCCAGTGTAATCCCGGTGAGGTATGTTTTATGTAAGATTTTTAATTGAATCAAGCGGAAGCGAAGTGAGATAGGTGCCTCCCTTGGTGACATCAGCGCAGTTTGCCGGTCTTCGTCTTCGATGTCTCCTATGTCAGCTTGCCTGCGCCTTTGAAGAGCTTGGAAGGGGTCAGGTAGGTTATTGCATAACTGCGGTATGTTAATGAAATGGCTTTGTCGGGGATTGGTTCAGAAAGCAGCCGATCCTCCAATGGGGACGATTCCAGAAGGCTACCCATATCTGGGACAGCAGTTGTTAAGGCATGGCGGATCTGCAGATAGCGAAACATCTCCCCCTAAGCTAGTTGATATTTCTCCTGTAGTTCCTGGAACGTTATGATTTTGCCTTTTTTGATAAGATGGCCAATATTGGAAAGTCCGATCGCATCCCATTTGTCAAATCCTGGTTGGTAGCACAGGAGTCCTAACTTCTGGGTATACAACAACGGAGTGGCCAAGCATATTGCTGTATTTGAGGTCACCTCAGAACTCTCAAATACCATGCCTCACTGCACCAACTGTTTACGTTCATAGATCTTGCCCTAAAAAACAAACGGCAGCTCCTGACAAAAACTCAGTGTAATGTTCCATCTCAAGTCCATGTTTTGAGCAAGTCATGTAGCTGGCTACTCTTAATCACTACTGGTACTTCAGAGGTGATCTGAGGATTTAACTCTCTTCCAGACCTTCTAGCCGACCAGCCTGCATCTCTTAGTGCATGCCTTATGCAGCTAAACTATGAAATACTTTGATAGGAGTACAGTTTAACGTTAAACGTGTTACTGCCATTTTCATCACAACGCACTGAGCAGTAGACATTGAGTCCAAGTCACTTTGCAAATTAAATTGGTGTCTTAATATTTCTTGAATTGTGTCACCATAACTGAAGAAGTGGGCAATTTAGTCACAATAGCTTTCAAGTAAATGTCCTGTTAGTATGATGAATTTATATATTTTTAAGAAAATACCACACATTTAAACCGCACTAGAAACATGCCTTTTTAAGTGAAATTGCTACTCATTCCCCAATTATTCTAAAAACTTGTTTTAGGACTTTCGGTCAATATTCAAAAATAGTGAGGAAATGCTTCTAATCAGTAAAACTTGTTTTTTGTACTCTAGTTCTATTCACATATATCCTTAGACCATTTTCAGAAGTTCTCACTTGATATGTTACTTAAGGATGCACAAATTGATAGATAACCTTGGAACAAATCCATCTCTTACACAAGGTTTAAATAAATCCATTCCTTATGTGCATAATTGTTAAAGGTCATGCCCCCCTTGCAAGTGTCACTGGTGGGCAATGCTGACACGGCTGGTGGTGAAATTGAGGTTTTCTGGAAACTACTTTTTTCACGGTCAGACATCAATAGCATCACTTACCTAAATTCCTCTATAAACTGCTCTTTTCTTTCTTTCATCCTTCAATCATGAACCAGCTTTTGGCACAACCTCACTTTCCGCTCAATCATAAAATAAAGCTTTAGCTAATCCTCACTTAACTTTGATCATCAAGAAGTTTTAGGCTCTACTTTACCACTGCCACCAAATCATGAATTTGTTCTTTAATTTGAAGGTAACATCACTATGACTTGGGCTGCAACTGGTTATCCCCGGTATCAGGTGAGACAATGATGGCTTAGGAAAGGAGTTGAATTATTACAGCTCTGAATCTGAACAGTTGATGTCCCTTGACACATGGTCCAAACGCCCAATGAAAACATTCGGTAGGGTGGCATTATTTAAAATCGGTAAGCTCCAGCGGTTCACATGCGATGGGGGGGTTGGGCATGACAGATTTTTTTTTACTGCATTGGGCCTCACAACTTCTGAATATGAAGGATTGGCCGAGTGGGGGTGGGCACGACCCGGCAGTTCGTCTCGAAGTGGCCCCAATTGGTCAGGATCAAATACTTAACTTGCTCTATGAAGGTTTGATTCCTGTGACCCTACCAGACATTACCAGAGTGGTCCACAAATCGTGATGCTTGGCCCTGAAATGGGTAGGCCGGGACCGGAAACGTAATCTTGAAACCCCCTTATGAACAGGTACATGGCTGCACCACACTTCCCGTCTTCAAGAGTTCAGAAGGTGGGACCTCATTGGGATTTCGAAAGTAGGTGACATTATGGCAGGGTTCCCATTTTAGGTCCTTGGCAGAGCTCCAAAGCTAACATTCCTTACACAAATCCTAATGTCACAGATACTTGCAGATGAGACATGCCCTTCATCCTGAGTACACGCTCCAGCAATCTGCATCACAACACAGCCCCCTCGAGGCAAAAATTCTCATGGGCCCCATAGGCAGAGGAAGCATCTCCTGGATATATGGAACCCTAGTTAATAACTCCTGTGCAGGAACTGAAGGCCAAGTGGGAACAAGGGGTGCATCCCCTTGAGGAGACAGACCGGGGGGGGGGGGGGGAGGCGGGTGGATGCATGCTTGTCTCAGAGGATGCTGGTGATCCCATCCAGAGTCCGACTAATCCAACTAAATTTTTTCCATATGAATTCTCACACCGCCGTGTCTACAATGGGTCAATAAGCTGGCCGCACCGACATGTAACTGATGCCAACATGCAGAGGCCCACTTCTATCATGGCACTTGGGAGTGTCCCACCATTCAGAAATACTGACGAAGAGTTTTTGAAGAGATTTCAGCGGTGTTGGGAGATGCGATAGAACCCCTCCCAAGAATAGCTCCACGTGGTATAATGGAGGACTATGCTGGACTGAAGGGAGCTCACCCACTCCTTGGCACTGGGACAGTGTTAGCCAAGGGCAGCGATGAATCCTGCACCTACCTCCAAAATACGGAGCCATCCAAATGCTACATACTACCTGGACCTGCTGAAGAGGGATGCCTGCCAGGAGGCAGCCACTCCCTGCCGCGTGGAGACCTGGGAGGGCCCGTAAGCCTGCTCTGCGGCCTGCAGCAGACCCAGCGCAGTGTTGGCGTGTCTCCCGGCTTAAGCCTGCATCGGCGGGGCCAGTGACCGCTTTGGTGAGTCGTTCGGGGACCCGCGGTGGCTGTGGGTGCTGCGATAGCCAGCCACACTCCCTCAACACCCTGCTTTTGCCTCTGGGGGCCAAGGTGACTGTGCTTGGGCTCACACAGACAGCAAGGCAGCCTTCTTTGGGGCACGACTGTTCCTAGACATCTACCCCACCAGAGGTGGGGGAGGGGCGCTCTCTCCCCCCCAAGGTGGCTAAAATGGGGGTGCCCTGAGTGTGGAGACTGAAGGACTGGCTTGGGAGCCTTCTTGGGATGCTGCTGGGCTTCCAGAGGCTGCTGTGAGACCTCCTGGGATTGGAGGGGTGCCGCTGCGGGGACTGGAAGAGTCCTCAGACTGGTTGTGGGGGCTTTTGACACTCACCTTTCACCTCACCATCGTCCTGCATTGGAGTCATGTCGCTGGGATTAGGGGAGTAGGAAGTGCCCCCACGACAGCACTGAGACCAGGCCCAGCTGCCTTGGAGTGGCTCTCAGTTGGAGACTATGGGGTCGTACACGGAGCAACACGACTAGTCCAGCCAGAGGGCTCCCATACAAGACCATTACCATATGGGCAACCTGTTCGGGCATAGAAACAAAAAAAGCATTCATTCTTCACAATGAGCACAATATGTGAATATATATGTTGGACACTTATAAATATAAAGCTATGTATATAGTTATGTAGTAATGTTGTACCGAATGTATACAATTCTTTTTTTGATGAGATGTTCATCAGACTCTTTCTGGTAGGAGATGCTGGACAGGCTCTGGATGCACACATAACAGAGGAGGTATGGGTTAGACATTTCCAGGAAATGTTTTCTAGTCAAATAGACCCAGGGCCAGTGGAATGTCGGAGGTAGGAAAGTTGGCCCTTGCCATCAATGGTGAAGAGGTTAAAAGAGGTATTGAGGGACTGTCCAGAAATATGGCCCCTGGTCCTGACAGCATACCCCCACCTCTTTTTATCTAACCCTCAGCTGTGGGTGCCAGTACTTACTTCTATGATTAACGCAGCTATTAGAGAAGCCTCACCCATCTCTTGGGCCATATCTGGGGAACAACCTTTACAACGCAACTTTTACAACGCACTACCATTACAACGCATTTTTTACAACGCATAATCCATTACAACGCATGATATTACAACGCAGGACACTACAACGCATTTTTAAAAACTACCTTTACAACGCATTCCATTACAACGCATACTACCATTACAACGCATACCATTACAACGCATAATATTACACTATACTATCCAACACTTACCCTACTGATGCACCCCCTGGAGTTAGAATAGTAATTTTTACCCCTATACTATCCAACACTTACACTACTGATGCACCCCCTGGAGTTAGAATAGTAATTTTTACCCCTATACTATCCAACACTTACCCTACTGATGCACCCCCTGGAGTTAGAATAGTAATTTTTACCCCTACACTATCCAACACTTACCCTACTGTTGCACCCCCTGGAGTTAGAATAGTAATTTTTACCCCTATACTATCTAATACTTACCTTAAATGTAATTTAATATTATGCGTTGTAATGGTATGCGTTGTAAAGGTAGTATGCGTTGTAATGGTAGTGCGTTGTAAAGGTATTTTTTAAAAATGCGTTGTAGTGTCATGCGTTGTAATGTCATGCGTTGTAATGGATTATGCGTTGTAAAAAATGCGTTGTAAGTGCATGCGTTGTAATAGTGTGCGTTGTAACGTCATACATCCGCCATATCTACCATCACACCGATTTTTAAGAAAGGCAATAGGGATAGCACTTTTTGTTATAGGCCCATATCACTGTTGGACTCAACAGTAAAGGTGGTGGGCAGCATTTTATTGGAGGTGTTAACCACATGGGCTGATGAAAACAATATACTGTCCAATATTCAATACGGCTTACGCCCTAGGAGGTCAACAGTGGATCAATGCCTTAACCTGTATATGATTTTAAACAGATACACGGTCGCACATTCAGGCATGATTTATTTAGCCTTCATGGACCAGTCATCAGCTTTTGACCGGGTGAATAGAAGCAAATGGTGGGAGGCACTTCTGTGCATGGGAGTAGACATTAACATTGTCCTCTTCTTACAGGAGCTCCACAGGGATACTAAAGCGGTGGTTCACTATACGAACAATGGCAAAGTAACCAGGGATGCATATTGGCTCCCTTTTTATTCAACTTGTATATTAACAATTTAGAGAAGGATATGATAGCCACACATAAGAATGTTCCCCAGGTGGGCCAGCGTGGTCTGCCTGTATTACTGTAAGCCGATGACGCGGTCCTTATGGCCCGGACTGCGAGGGGGTTGCAAACATTACTTAACTCCTTCGTGTCCTTTATGGAAGCCTAGGACCTGCTAGTCAATATTTCCAAATCATACGTGATGCAGATAGGTCACGGGTCAACCAAATCCTTCAATTTCAAGGTAGGGACCATCCCGGTCCCCAAGACCAGTGTCTTCTCCTATTAAGGAGTTATGTTGGATGCCAAGCTAAACTGGAGGTCTTTGAAAAAAGAAAAGTGGGGTCTCCTATGTGGTAACGCAGCCATTTTTAGGTCTCGTCTGTCGTTAGCAGCACGCATGCGCTGCTCTCGCCATACGAGGGCCTTTTGGAATCAATACGAATTCCATGTGCACGCGTACGGACGGACAAAAGATGTGCACGCGTATGGACAAGAGATGTGCCCCGGCATGGCAGCGTGCGTATGGACATGAGGTGTGCACGCGCACGCATGGTGGCGTGCTTTCGCTTTCCCTCCCTCCGTCGGGCCCCTCCTTCCATTATGTGAAGGCTGAAGATTTTGCCAATCGCATTTTGGCACAGTTCAGTGAAGTATTTCTCTCTAACTGATAGCTACAGGAGTTAATACAATGGACTGTATTAGAACCTATTTTGCAGCCATAAGCCGCCATCAATTCCTTGGCCCATGCCCCTTTGCACCCCCCCCCCCTTGTGAACTGGTTATTCTGGCTTCTATCCACACTCTCTCTTTCCTGTGTGTCTGTTTCTTCCAGTCCTTTCTCCCATCTTTCGCTCTTTCTCCTTTGTGCTTTTATTTTTATTTTCTTCTTCTCCCACCCCATAGCTCCTATTTGCTCCCCCACCCCCTCCCATGTTGACTTCAGCTCCATTCCACTCTTACCGTCACAGCCATCATATTTTTTTAATGCTTTTTAAATATTTTTGTGAGGTACGGCAGCTGGTATTTGGTACTGGAACTATCTTTTTGTTCAATGTGCTTTTAATTTTTTTCTATTTATTTCCACCTCAAGTTTGGCACCCACCCTCTAGGAAAGGTAAATTAAAAGTTAAAAAAATAAAAATCTGCTATGTCATGATGCATATGTGCACTTGCATGGTGAAGCATGCACATGTGTCATCGAGCTGCAGCAACTCTTTTTAGCCAATGCCATCCCGCATTCAAAATTAAGCATGTTTTTCTCTTAGCCAAAGTCGAAGAGCATCAGTAAAAAGCACTGGCAAAACCAAAAGTGCGGGTAATGTAATTAAAAGGTAGGTACGACCTTCTGACTTTGTCAATGCTTCTTTTTTTCAGTCAAGTTTAGCATGTGTATCTGTTGGTCAAGCGCTTGTGACAGAACTGATTGCAGTGCGGTCATTGTTCCTTAATGTACCAGAAAAAGGTGTGTGGACTCGATACATGCACTGTAAGGACAAAACACGTTTCACTTCCAAATCATGTGGACTAACACCAGAACTGCTGACCTTTGAACCGGGGAACCAGCTTGGAATCTCGGCGTCGGCTCAACATCCTGTGATTTTGGGCAAGTTGCTTCACTTACCCGTGCTTAAAAAAAAATCAAAGATCAAGGTTTCCTTGTGTAATGTAACTGGTGATCATATATTCGGGTTGGGTTTGCGCTTTATAAAACACAAGGAAAAAAAATAAAATCAACAAATATGCTTCCCACCACAGAAGGTGGCGGCCCTCAGTATTGAAATGCAGACTACCGGCAGGTGTGCTTCCCTCACCCACGAAAGGTTGATTGGACATGATATAGCAGCCGGCGTTGTCTACCATTTGATTTGTGAAGTGTATGCTTTTGCTTGAATGTGTGGCTGAAATGTTGTTTGCCTTCGTGCGTGCCCTTCCCCACTCTGGTAAACCATGCTTGGAGACCCTGGGAATCATTAATAAGCATTAAAAATGCAATAGGTCTCGCCTTTCATTAAGTTAAAGCCATTCGCTTTGCTATACAATACTATTAGCAAAGCAAATGGCTTTAACTTAATCAAAGACGAGACCTATTGCGTTTTCAATGCTTGTTATTTTTGGCTCTCCCTTAGGGGTAATAAAAAAAAGACGCCCTATTGCAGATTTACAGATCTAGGTGCGTATCTCATGGCAGCAAGATCTGGGGCTATGCCGCCCATGAGAAGCTTAAAGCAGTGGAAAACACGTTTTGAGACGAATGTTATGTGTCACACAACGAACTGGGTGTGCCCTATCTGACAGACTTGTTCTCTTTCCGCCCTTTATTTTACTGGCTTAAGGATAGTAAAGTGATGGGAGCACCCTCAATAAGAAGATACTAAGGGACTGTCTTGGCCTAGATGGTGTTCACCGCATACCCTGGTTCAACTGTATACGGGAAATATTCAGGAAACTAGGTAGGCCTGAACTCTTTTGCACCCCTGATATCATTAGCAGGAAAGACTTGCCTTGGGCAAAGGAGTCCTTTTTATGTCTCGCCTCGCGTTAGCAGCACGCATGCGCTGCTCTCGCCATGCGAGGGCCTTTTGGAATTGATACAGATTCTGACTTGACTTGAAGCCCCGTCCCTGTTTCCCATTGGCTTGCGTCATCGTTTATGGTAACCAATGGCGCGTGACTGTAAATCTGGCTTCTTGGTTACCGCCTTGTCCACTTTTAGGACAGCCCATGCAGACAAGCCGACGCCATCTTGTTTCCCGTGACGTGGAAGCTGCATTCCTTACAGCGTGCGCGCCGCACCCTCCTGACATCGACAAACTGTCATATCGTGACAGCAGAAGAGATGTGCATCAAATCCTCACGCTCTCATTCCTGCAGCCCTTTCCCTCTCCACCCCTCCTGAGTGTGCCTCCTCTCACCGCCTACAGCAGTGTCGAGGGGCTCTCCGTAGCGTGAGAGCAATCGCCGCTTCCTCTGTGCACAGAAAATTACGTTCAGGTACAGAGCTGTTTGTCTTTTCCGACTGCGCCTCTTACGCAGATTCTGAACTCTCCCCGCCCCCTTCCGCTGTACGACACTGCCTTCTTACTCTTGCTACTTCAAACCAGCATTTATACGCTATTATGAATCAGCCCATACGCGTGTAATCTGTGAGACAGCGCCAGTTATAAATGATCGCTTGGAACAGTTTTCATTCACGAAATAGCAAATTAAATGCGATTACACTTAACCTTTCGAATAAAGCCTCCTGCGAGCAATGTTCTGAAACCATATGGTGGTGTGACGCGGCGGAGCACACCACACTTCACCTTTCACTATTCTGCTGGGATGGTTGAATAAATGGCGGCCTCTGTGCCCATTTGTCATTCAGCTTCTGTCTGCCTTTTTTGTTTACACTGCAAGCACAATGGGAACTATAGTCCTCCCAATACATCATTTATACCTCTGAATGTACAGACAGAGCGGGGCTCTGTGAATATTGACAAGACACTGTTCTTTGTTCGGTATTATTCTCCACAATAAATATCACACTTTGGAAGTAATTTTCAAAAAGGGAATCAAAATAGTGGTACTTTTAGCCTTTTGTTTCTTTTATACCACACTGCATTCTCGGTTTATAATTCTGCTGCTTCCATTATATTGATGCATTAAATGAACCACTCCATTTCAAAAGAGGCTTGGGCAGGCGGATCTTCACGCCACACTGTGCACTGGGAACTTGAACTAAACATGCACGCAGATCCACGCCACGTAGGTTTTAAGTTAACTTTATTTAACTGACGCTCAAAAAAGAGTTTTGATATTTGAGCTGTTTAGTTGGCGAACGTATTTTACCACCGAAAGACACAGAAGAAGGAATAAGATGCTTGGCTTAAGAATCTGTCTGGTAAGTGCGGTTTTTCAGAGGAAAAAAAAATACTTCTATCATTGCGGGGCTTCTAGGAGCTAGAATGCGGTAGTTAACAAGCAAATGGTGAGCATACTCGTGACTAAGACTCCCCACAAGGAAACTGAGCCTCAGATTTTACTTTTGGATGCGTGTGAGTTTTTTGTCATGGGTCTTGTGCGTTTTTTATAATGGGAAGTTTATTTCTTCTAGGCACGTAGAACCATTGTGTGCTTGCAATTTGTTCGATTAGCGGCGGTACGAGTTTGCTGTTTAATTCTGCTCACTGATTGAAAGTGGGGAAGGCACGTGCTATGGTTTAAATTAATAAAAATATGGTGCCCGCAGCTCAGGGTTTGTCACGCAGAGATATATTGCAGTAATTTTCAAACAAGCATTGAAAAATCAATAGGTCTCGCCTTTGATTAAGTTAAAGCCATTTGCTTTGCTAATGGTATTGTATAGCAAAGCAAATGGCTTTAACTTAATCAAAGGCGAGACCTATTGCATTTTTAATGCTTATTTAGACTAAAGGTGATGGAAAGGGAAGAATGAGAGATAAGGGAGCCCTGTGTGCATAGACACATCCTCCTGAAAACAGCTCCTTCCATGGAACCTTATCTTTTAGGTCTTCCCGGCTCATATGACCGTTTTATATTGACCAGATTTTGCCTTGTTTTATTCCATCTTCTTCATGCTCACCCTAGAGGGAGCAACATAGGCGAGATCTTGCTGCCCTGTGGCTGCGACGGCACGTCTCCACAGGACATGCTTCATTTTTTAATGTTCTGTAGCAATTCTGAGATGCCTAGGAAAACCTTTCTAATCCCCTTCTTAATACAAGTTAATTTTAAACAAGTGCAACCTGCTTTTACCTTTTTATTAATGCTCTAAGGGAGCACTGTATGGCATTTCCTTACCTTTTTAAAGGAGGCAGTAAGGCTCAGAGCGATGTGCGATTAATCACCAGGGGTGGGGGAGAGCTGGATATGGAGCCATTCCGTACATTTCTTAACTTATTTTATTGTAATTTTTCCATGTTCTGGTGTTGTACCTTTGACGTTTGTAATTTTTATGAATATTGGTGATGTATTTTTGACTTATGGTTTTTCTTTACAAATGTTTTATTGAATACGATTATGTGATGTTCATGTAAAATTCTCACCATTGCGTATTATTTATTTGTTGCACAATATAGGATGCATTAATGGTGGTGTCTGAAGTAATGATACTTAACCAAGTGAAAAGTATTTCCATTCATGCCATGTCTTTCTGTGTAAGGTGATGGTGCATTGATTTGTACAAAATATACATGTGTGTGGACAGAGGATTAAGAAAGAAAAAGAAGCCATCATCGGCTACTACACATACAGATAAATCATGTTATCTGTGACAAATTACAAAGGAATCTATGGTGTAGGGGGTAAACACATTTTCAAAACATTAGATTGATTCCCGCCCCCTATTACCTCAACTGGATCACTTCCCATCTTGACAGACACCACTAGTCCAGTGACATCCTACAGAGAAACAGGGCTTTCGGCCTGCGGCCATGCCTGGTGAGTCCGCCCCACAGGGTGACAAGAGCACGGGCCTGGCTTGGGGTCTCCATTGTGCTGTGTAGGGGTGGGGTGGGGTGGGGTTGGCCTACCTGCTTATTTTAACTGGGGCCCTTGGAGGGCCATGGACATCTGACTGTACCTGACTGGGGGAGCACGGAGAAGTATTGCACAAAACCTGTGACCGGAAGGTTGGGAGAGGGGACGCCCACAAACTTCACCTAACATGCAGTGAACTGGGGGAAGAACATTGAGCCCTGCTGGGTAGCTTGAATTACAGCGGGGGTGCCCAGCTGTGGTTGAAGTGTCCCTCTAGGAATTGGGCCTCGGAGTGAAAAGTGTGAGGGTGCCATGGAGCAGGTATCTGTGGGCCTCATAGCAGAGTTATTAGAGACACTCACTCTTCATCGTACTCCTAACAGCCCAGAGTCATTGAGCCACTAGCTGCAGATCTTCACTGGTAGCCTCCCTCTCCTGTGACTGGTTCCGACAGACTGTTCTAGGACAGCTTGCTTAACCTCCTCACCAACATGGAGAAAGATGGCCCCAGCGGTACCAACAGGGCAATATCATTAAGCAGTACACTACTCCGTGACATCCTACTAATAGACTTACTTGCCAGGGTCATTCAGTGACTTCTCACCATAACGGCTGCTGGTGCCTTCCCGAGCAGCCTTTCTGGAAGCTATACTGGGCTCTAACACAGCACTGGAGGGGCAGATTCTGGCAGTCTCTGTTGAATTAAACCAGTTGCGTGCTGATGACTGGAAAGTTTCAAAGTGGACAATACAGAGACCAATATCACGTCTCTACAGGGTGATATGTATCTGCTTAAACATCAGGTCTGCCAAATGACAGTGGTCACATATAGATTGTAAAGCCATGTAGAGGATGCAGAAGGACGATCATGTTGAAATTATATACACCTCCTGGGATTCCCTTAAAGGGTGGAGTGTTCCTCTGCAGGGCGGTTCCTGGAAGTCTGGGTGAAGCACACATTATGCCCCAAGGAACTGTCAGACTTATTTGTCATTGAAAGTTCACACAGGGCCCTGGTCTTCCATGCCGCCTCTAGGTGCACCACCACAGGACCAAATTGCTAAAGGACTTATTTACAGGGATAGAGACGCTATTTTGAGAGCTGCCAAAGAAATGACAATCCCACAATTTGAAAATCAGAACATTGTGATCTTTCCAAACTACACCAACAAAGTGCAGGAGCAACACAAATCCTTTCTGGAGGTGAAAAAGACGTTGCAGGAGATTAGATATATGCTACTCTATCCAGCAAAACTTCACATCATTGCAACAGGAAAATCCCACTTCTTCGAATGCCCTGAAATGCCTGATCCTGGTTGGACATGTCAGACAGACTCCCTATGCGCAACCAGAGCGCTACAGACACCTTACACAATGGCAGGAGACTGGCTGGGGTAGGTGCCCCAGGAATAGGAGCAGGGGGCCTGCGGGATTCGTGGAGCCCTACACGCATTGTGGTCAGAGAGGATGATATCATGGACTCTTGATGTTGCGCACTCCCTCCTGCCTGAGACCTTGCTTACTGGCAATTCCCCAGAGTGAACTCTGATGCTCCTTCCCAGTGTAGTTATGTTGTCCATGAAACTGGAACACAGTAGCTGTCATTTTTGAAGAGTTCTTTTTATGTGTCCCAGGGGTTCTTTGCTGTCCCTCCATCTCATTGAGGGTGGGGGTTCTGCCGTACCATTACTGCTTGGGCCCAGGGTGGGTGGGAAGGGGTCCGATACTCCACATGTAGCATGGTTTGACATGGGCACATGCTGGCCGGGGGTGGTGAGCCACCGGGTGCTGGTCTTTTTCCCTTGCAACGGTGCTGGACTCCTCACCGGAGCAGTGGAACACTTTGCAGTCGGATGCTTTGAGTTTGTGTGTTTTTTATATTCAAATATGTAAGGAGGTATGTGCCTTATAACTTAGCAGGGGGAGGGGCTTCTCAAAATTGGAGTGGACAGGTTGATGAGAATACGATTGTTATGCTTTTCTGGGGAGGGGGGCAGTATGTTCTGTGTTTTTCCTAAGTTGGCCCATGGGTCGCTATCATCCTGTTGTGAGGAGGGAAGCAACAATACTCATGCACACCCTAGATAACAATAGGTAAGACTAGGACTTGCAAGTTCATCTCCTGGAATGTGTGGCTCCAAGTCAACTATAAGAAGCGCTATAGGGTTAGCTCCTTTCTTAAAAGAAATGCTACAGTTTACAGGAGAAGCATCTCTCTGATACGGAGGCTAGTGAGTTGGCCAAATAGTGGAAGGGACAAATTTACTATGCTAACTATTCAACTTTTTCTAGGGGCGTTCTTATATGGATAGCATCCGTTCCGTTCGGCATTACTTGGATGGATACTGACATTGAGGGTCGCCATCTCCTGGTGCATGGCAAACTAGATGGTATTGATATAGCCATTGTTAACATTTATGGACCCAACATTGATGATGGGCACTCTTTCCAAAAGTTTGAGATGTGGTATCGCTGGCACTGGATTGCTGTATAATTTGGGTGGGCGGCTTTAACTGAATCTTAAATGGGGAACTAGGAAGGCACACACCATGCCAGACACCAAGCCTAGGGTGGCCTCGTCACTACAGGAAGTGATCATCAACCTGTGGCTATGCGACATATGGAAGAATAGCCACCCCTCCGAGAAGAAGTTCACTTGCTACTCTCCCATGCAATACATACAGTAGATTAGATAGAGTGTTATTATCGGTGTCACGTGGGTTGTCAAGATGGCCCGTATGTCTCAGTACTTATCGGATCACATTTGTTCCAGTACTCTGCAAGGTCAATTGTTGGGGTGGGAGGGGGGCAGAGCTCGCTCATCCATGACCTGCAGTCTCCCACCTGAGATACCCTAGTACGCGGAGGGCAGGCAAGTACTGGCAAAGGGGTTGTCAGATTTTTTTTTTTTTTAAAGAACAATTGGTCCTTGACTGGCCATAGGTCCACCGAAACGGAGGCAATGAAGGATGTGATGCAGTATGCTGCGTTGGACTCGCATGTGGGGTTAGGAGGGAACTGCAGGCAGACCTGACTTGCAAGGAGGAAGAGTTAACCGGCATACAACTTCCTCCGAATAATTTGGTGGTGAGACAGACGAAACTAGAGGCCCTGCGACAGGTGACGGAGGTGCGGGACAGACTAGATACTTACGCACTGAAATCCTATCGCCAACTTCTGCATAGGGAAGGAGATAGCTTTGGACATTTAAAGGCATGGATCCTCAAGCGGGAGACCCCTCTCTCCCCTGTACTCCATTCTAAGCCTCCCCAGGGTCGAGATCCACATACCTAATTGATGATACTCTTGTGTTCAAATCCCACTTAGAGCAGGTACATCACTGCCCCCATCCTCCCGATCCAGAATGCATAACTGCATTTCTGACTGTTGTGGCACTTCCTTGGCTAGACGGAGACGTTGTCCTGGACCTTGAGGCGGAACTTACACTTTGATTTGGCCAGCGCTTTGGCTCTCGTCTACGGGAAAGATGCTGGGCAGCGACAGTAAATCTTAAGTGTTCTCCTTGGGGACACTTCTCTCTTGTGCCCTGAAGACCTTGCCAGAGCTACCTCTTCGGTGGGAGACGGACTGCTTCGGCTACTTGAGCATGACTGTGGCACATACAGTACAAAAACGCTTACAATACAACCGGGGTCACGGAGGGCCCCAGGAATTCATTATATTCTGGAACACTCTTCCTCTTTCCCTCATGGGGCATGTTGACATTTCTAAGATGGTGTTTTTACTGTGGTGACTGCTACCTGCAGCACTCATTTGACCAGCTCTTTCAGGGCGTGTGAAAGCAACTGAATTCCCTCATTACCTAATTGATTTGGGCAGGTGGTCGCAGTAGATTGGCAAGGGACTTCCTTTTTCTCCCACTAGAGGAGTGGGACTGGTGGTCTCCAACCTGGAACAGTATTACCTGGCCTCCCAGCTGCATCACACCGCATGTTGGCTCACAGAGGGGAGTAACTATGAACATAGGTTATTGGAGGATTCAACTAGTGGCTTCTCCCTCCCTCAGATCCTGATAGGGAAGGGGGGCAGAAGCGAGGGCCAAGGACCAAGTTGAGGATATACTCCGGTAGAGGGAGTCTACCCACTATTTTCAAAGGGTAGACGCAGTCTACCCTGCCAGTAGCTTGGATCCCGCAAAAATATGCTAAACTTGTCCTGGTGTAATTTTCAAACACCAGGACACATTTAGTAGCGCCTGCACGTGGTCTGCTTTCTTCCAGAACAGCAACGTGCAGTGGGGGGGATGGAGGATTGGGCTCATACCTAAATGAAATGGAGGGCAAAGACACAGCTTATCACTTGAAAGATACTTGAGAGGCATGCTTTTCACTTTGTTCAGACACTGTATGCAAGACCTATATGCATGCACTGTAAGAATGTCAGATGTGTTGGTCTGTCCCAGTATTTACACACTATTTTGTTTTATTTCTTGGACAGTGCTACTCATCTCAATAGTGTGTCAGAAAGCTTTACATCACACATACACAATTATACATTGACATTAAATGTGTAAATCAATGTACAGGATGTATTCGATAACACAGTGAGGGTTACAAGGTGCCGAAGCGACATGTCCTTTATAGCTCATGGTGCTATATTAGAAGGATTACAATTTATGAACTGCAAGTAACAAAGGGATCTCTGCGTTGAAACCAGTAAGCCACTTACCCATTTACATAAAAGAAAACAATTGCATCTGCATGGTACATAATGTGCTTTGCAGGAGATTTATTAACCCTCTAGGCTGCTTTCATTCAAAAAAATGAAACTAAACAAAACACAGATCTCTCCAGCAAATACGTTAACCTTCAGCGTTATCTTTCCATTATTATTGTTCCCTGAGATTTAGTTGGCACACAAAGATTCTACAGCAGGTGCCTTAACCCCATAAGATGCAGACTTTGCAATTAAGCAGAATAGATCTACTGCCATATTTCTCCCTGTTGCCAATGAGGCAGGGTTTTAAAAAGATAAATGT
Organism: Triturus cristatus; assembly: GCF_964204655.1. NCBI lineage: Eukaryota > Metazoa > Chordata > Amphibia > Caudata > Salamandridae > Triturus > Triturus cristatus. The sequence goes on from NC_140588.1 coordinate 138,931,989, forward strand.
ATAAGTTGAGGCTCAGATTTTGAGTCCGGGTTGCGTCACTTTTTTGGCACAAGCCTGAAACAAAATCTCATTTGGCAAATATTGTAGATGTGCTCAAGATAGACCTGCTAAGCATATGTGTGAGATCTTAAGATCTGACGTCACTTCCTGTGATGTCACTTCCTCTGAGCTCATGGGTTGTGATGCCACTTCCTGTGATGCCATGTGCAATGTCACACACGGTAATGTCACGCACCATGATGTCACTTGCATACTGCCTAATTTGGTTAGTCCCCTCCCCACTTCTTTTTTTAGGACTTGTGCCACGTATCGAATCCTATTAAATACACAGCTACCTTATGGGAATGAGCAGTGAAAGTGGTCTTGAAAGTGGACCACTTTGATAGGGAATTAGTCTTTTGGGATGTGCCGGCCTTTAGGGTATTCGCGAAAGCAGTGGACATGCCCGCCTGGTGAGAGAGATGTTTGGACAAGTTGGGGGAATCCCCCAATGAGGATTTATCTCATTCAAAGATGCCCAGCGCAGTTTTAACTTAGGCATGGGCCAGTTTCTGCAACACGCAAGCCTTACTGCTATAGTTCAGGAGATAAGGACCTCATTCCCCACAGCTCCAAGCTCTTCTCATGTTTGAACTGGGAAGGTGAGAGGGGAGACATCTGGTCCACCCACTCTATAAAGCAATGACAGCTGACCTGACCCATAAGCCACCCCCCATAGGTGCAGCATGGAGAAATAAACTAGGGACACACATTGTAGACCCACAGTGGGATCGAATGTGTGCATTGGTGAAATCCATCTTGAGTAGGGCTAGATTAGAGCTAACCCATTTTCAAGTTCGACACAGCACAGACATAACTCTTTTGACCTTGCATAAAAATGGACCCAAATCGACCACCGAACTTCCCTCACTGCCAATGTCCTGCAGCTTCTTTTTTTGTGTCGTAATTTGGAATAATGGGCGGTAATACAACAGTGCAGTTGAAACTGAACATTGTCCAGTGATTAAGAAAAGGACAAAATGAGGCAGAACAGATGCACATCTGTTCTTTGGCGGGGTAGATCAAATTATGGAGGAATAGGGGAGAGAAAAAAAGAAGGTGATAGAGAAGGGGCAAGGGAGGGGGTGAGCGGGGGATGTAAAGGTATACATCTTACTACTAACGTGTCTTTCTCATTGACAATATATCAATATAAGAAAAGGTCTCTGGCATATACCATTGCAATGGTGTGGTGCAGAGCAATTATACAATAGTGACAAGCGTTGCAGTAAGACTTCCAGTAGAAAAATCCGAAGCCAGGAGAGGCAAAGGCACTGACTTTGTGTCTGCCAGATATTAGTTACGTCGGTCACTGGTGGCAGTTGGGGAAGTGACGATGATAGAGCTGGCGGAATAAGGGGAGGGGGGGGGGGTGTACGTTATGCCTAGAGATGACAATCTGTGATTGGAGGACTTGGGGGGGGGGGGGGGGGGGACAGACAGGAGTTGGGATTGCGTCCCTGGGGGAGAAAGAAGGGGGGAGGGGGTGTATGTTATGCCATGTAGTATATATTGAGCTGCGACTGTTCGTAGCAGGAAGGGAGGGGGTTTGGGGAGGAAGGGAATGGGTGGGGGGAGGGATGAGTGCCAGTCTGTGTGCACAAGGGGGGGTGGGAGGGGTTTGGGTTGTGTAGGGGAGGAGGGGTTTGGGTTGTAGCAGTCCTTAGCGTGTAGAGAGAGGGTTCCCAAGTTGATTTATATACCTACTCTTGATCTTGCATTCCATAAATTACACGCTTGAGGGATGCCGTTTAGACCATCGCGGCACTCCAGTCTTCCTGTGAGGGAGGGGGGTGATCTCCATGCCGGAGAATTCATAGTTTGGCTGTGGAGAGCGCTGTGTGCAAGCAACGGCGTTGCAGGCGAGTGAAGTCAGGTGAGTCTCGGATGTCGTGTAGTAGCATAGTGGGGGTAGTAAGGGGAAGGCGTAGGGGTATTGATTCATAGTGTTTCCAACATAGGACCATAAAGATTGGACAGAAGACATTCACAGAGAATGAGGGGGGTGGGGGTCGCAATTCGTTCCCGGGCATCTCCAGCACTGAGTGCGGCAATAAACCGTCCCGGTGCGGCTTCAAGGGAGTCCAGTACCAATTGTGGAGGACTTTGAATGAGCAGAACTTCATTCGGGCTTCATGGGTTCCTTTGTATAGGGCCTCCACCTTTTCCGACCAGTCTTCAGTATCGACGATGAGGTGTAGGAGGACCTGCTATTTAGTGTGTAGGCCATTCAGGAGAGGCTGGGAGTACAGGTGGTTCGTCAGAAATCTGCAGCTTCTATTTTAAATTTGGCATGGAATTGCCCACTGGTGCAGGCATTTTGGATGGGCGGGATTGCTAGTTTGCATGTGGTGGTACCGATCCCATGAGCTGCAGAACCTACTGTTTGTCTTTCAGGGTACATATGTCAAAAAAAAGGGTCAGAAAATGGTATTGAAGTTTCTACATTTGTTGATACTGTTGGCTAAACGTTGTGTAGCGATAACCTGGATGGCACAGGTGGTTCCAAGTGTGGAGCGCTGGGTGTGCGATGTGACTGAGTGGACTGTAGCAGAGGAGTTGTGCTACCCCTTTTCATCCTATGATATTCAGGACTGTGGCTGCTCAGTCCATGACCAGCACCCCAAAAGTAAAATATAAGGTAAACGAAAGTCTCAATTTTATTTTAGTACAGCTATATTTTCCTGACTACACATTGGTAAATGCTAATTAAGGTTACCAGATTAATTGATGTTACAACCGTTTCAAGATTATCAGCCACCCGAAGGTCTCTGGCAGTTTTAGAGGATGCCTACAGACTGCCAATGCTGAAACAATGATTTTTCCATGAGCTTATAGCAAAAAGCAACATACAAAATTCTCAATAACTGTGCAATATTTAGTTTTTATTTTTCTGTACTTGGTAATAAAAATGAATACATTACACTTATTTTTTACAGTAAGGCACCATGCTAAAAATATTGTGCAGGTACTGTACATTTAAGACGTTCCTATCCCTTTTTAGCTAGCAATACAAGCATGGTGTCTACAATGGGGTTTGGCATGTCTAAAAACACTAAGCATTTTGTTTATTTTCCATGCAGGAAAGCTAAAAAAGAAAAGTTTCTGTTAAAGTTATCTGGCACGTTAAACTAAGTAATACATGGTTTAAATCTAGCACTTAGAGTGCAATATGGCTATCATTTATTACAAAGTAAAAAATATGCTTCTTGTATACAAGTTAGATTCTGATGCAGATGAATTGTACAAAATTTCTGAGATGCAGCAAATGAGTGTTATGCTCATTTGTGTCAGATTTCCTGTGCAGCAATTGACAGGAAGTAAGCGATTTGGCAATTCAAGTCTCTGTATCCTTCTTGGTCACAGACTTCAAATGGTCGAGGTCATACAACGCTAAAGACCATCGAAAGATACTGCTCATAGGACAACTGGATCCAGCCATCTTGATCTGTGTCATACCGCCTGAATGAATCAGTCAGTCTCTGAAACAACAAACGTACACATTTAAGATTAATCACACACCTACATTTTTTGAGACAAAGTACTCAGTTTGCACCAACTCACATGCTTGTGAAAGAAAACAAAATGGTTATTTAACAGTTGGAGAAGTTTTGCAGCTTGAAGACTTTTCTAGATTCACATGCTTCGCATTATTCAGTCATTTTCTGGTTGGGTCTTTTTTATCTTTCTTTCTTTTCGGGCATCGTCGACTGTACGTCCCCTGTGTGATATCAGACGGTGCCCCCGATATTCCTGTACGTAGTCAGCATCTTCCGATTCACTTTTCTTTCCTTTCTGGTTGTATACTTTCTTTATCAGTTTCCTCCCACCTGGTTGCGATATTTCCCATTTCTTGGTAGTTGGGTGAGTCGCAAGTGAATTCAAAAAACCCTTCAAGCTGCCAAACTACTCCTACCGGTAAGCAACCATGTTGTTTTGCAGCATGAATCATTTTCTGGAATTCACATGCTATGCATTAGATTATGTAGCAATAACCCTTCCTGCGGGTTGGATGGGATAAAATGAGGTATTTGGAAACCTGTAACATTCTCTGTGCCTCCTGGTTCATTTGAATGTCCAAACAGTAATGCTTTCCAAAGATATATGGCGATGCCCATGGCGCTGCTGTGCATATGGCAACCATGACCACGTTTGCAAGGGATGCTATGCAACGCCCTTTTTCCATGTAGAGTGGACTTTTGGTCTTATGGGTTATGTTATTCCTGCTGTAGAATAGCAAGTTTGCATCATTTCCACAATCCATCTTGGGAATGTTTCCTTGGTAAGCGTTTTCCCTTTGGTTCCTTTTGCAAACAAGACAAATAACTGGTTTCCTTTGTGGAACCATTTTGATTCTTATAAATGATACATCAAAGACCTTCTTGCATCCAAAGTATGTAGGGCTCTTTCTGTCTCAGTCTTTGGTTCTTTAAAGAAAGTAGGCAACTGAATGGTCGGATTGACATGAAAGTTGGTGATTATCTTAGGTCTATTGTTGGTCTCCCCCATGTAATGAACACTCGCTCAAGTGTTTGCGGTTTTAGATCTCATTCGTGGGAGCTGCTTTTTTCTGCTTAGTCTGTCCGCCTCAGTGTTTTCCTTTCCTGGTAGTCTGTAGTGTTACATTTCTTTGTATTGCCCATTGCCATACCTCTTGGGCTAGTTTGCTAAGCCTGAACAATTTAGTTCCTCCCGGTTTGTTCAGGCAGAACATAGTTGTTGTGTTTGTTTGTTTATATTAATGTTGTCTGATCTGTTATGTGTGCCTGGAACGATTTCAGGGCTAGGAACACCACCTTCATCTTCAGGAAATTGATGTGCTTCAGCTCACTGTATTGTTCTATTGTCCCAGTTATTTTAATGTGTTCTTGTGTGCACACCAACCCTTGTGGGAAGCATCCTTTGTGATGGTCACTGTCGGAGTTTTGAAAGATCCCCCTAATGTCACATTTATTCATGGCCACCACTGTATCTCCTTTTGTACCATTGATGTGACAACCACTAGATCCTCCCAACTCTCAGTAGATTGTGACCATTTGTTGCAGGTCCTTTCTTGGAAGGGTCACATGTGTGGTCTTGCATGTGTTATTAGTGGTATGCATGATGCCATCATGCCCACCAGATTCATAATTGTCCTCACTGTCAGACACCTCCCTTCTCGTAAAGGAGAGTTTGCTCTGCCGTTGCCTTCATTTACCCCTTTCTGAACAGGGTATGCTCATGCAGTCATTGAGTTCAGTGTTGCACCCAGGAACACCATTACTTGTCCCAGTTGTGTGAATTAATTTTTGTGGTTCATAGAGAACCCCAGGCACTGTAATGTTGCGATTACAGTTTGAATGTTCCTTTTGCACTTAGTCTTGAACTTTGTCTTCACCGGACAGTTGTCTAGGTATGGGTATACCTATTTGCTTCCTTCGTAGGTATGCTGCGACTGCTAAAAGGCATTTTGTAAACACCCATGGTGCCGACTTTATTCCAAATGGCAGCAGCCTGGATTGGCAGTGTACTTTTTCCTATACAAATTGTAGGTATTTTTTGTGTCCCGATTCTTAGGGATGTGTAGGTAGGCATCCTTTAAGTCTAAGGTGGCCATGTAGTCTTCCCATTTTTAAGAGTGATACCACTCCCTGCAGAGTTGTAAGTCTGAAGTGTTGTGTGCAGCTAAATTGGTTTATGAATCTGAGGTCCAAGAATGGTTGTAGGGAGAGATCATGTTTTAGGACCAGGAAGTATGGTGAATAGTTTCCTTGATTTCTTGCCTGTATGGGTACCCTTTATATGGCTCTCTTTAGCAAGAGTTCCTTGACCTATTTTCTGAGTTAAAAATTTCGTTTCCTCAAAACATTTTTGGTTTTGGGGGCATTTGGGGTGGTTTCTTGACCAGTTCTATGCAATATCCGTGACATATTATGTTTAAAATGCAATTGTCAGTGGTGATCTTTTCCCACCTCTGTGGGTAGTAGCCTATCCTTCCTCCCACTGGTGTTTTGTGGGGGTCTACGCCTGAGATCACATCACTTGCTGGAGGCTCCTCCTCCTCGGGGTTTGTCCTCTCACCATTCCTAGTGTATGAAAGGACTGCCTTGCTGTGTGTTGCCATTGTTGGTAGGTGGACGGTTGCAAGGCTTGCTGTGAGCTGGTCTGTGCTAGTTGCTGCTGTTGGCCCGATGGAAAGTGTGTTCTACCTGTTGGTCTGCAGGATATGTTTCCGCCTCGCTGGAAAGGTCATCTGTATTGCACAGCCCCCATGGCCTTAGCGGTCTTGTTGTCCTTTTTAATTTCTATAAGGACTCGTCGACTGCCTGGCTGAATAGGGCATCTACTGAGAAGGGCTTGTTAATGATAAATGCCCGAACCTTCGGTTTAAATCCCGATATTCTTAACCAGGCATGCCTATGGAGGGTTGTTCCCATGCACACCTGCCTGCTGGCAGTGTCCGCCACAAAAAGGGCTGACCTTAGGCAAGTGTTGGCCCCATTTCACCCTTCCTGCATGACTGTTTTTGCTCTTTTCCTGTATTCCTCAGGGAGGTGTTGCACCAGGGATTCCATCTCATCCCATAGCTGAAGCCCATATTTGTTCATCAAGGCGTTCGAGATGGCAATAAGCCACTGTAACGCTGCTTCTCTCTCCATCTTTCTACCCACCAGATCCTATTTTTCTGAGGTGGTGGTCCGGTGGAGGTATGGGCGTTATTTCGCTTTCTGGTCGTAGCCAAAATGAAGAAGTCTGTGGACACGTTACCTTGGATGTATTTCGGGTCCTCTTCCGAGGGCTTGTATTTCTTTTCGACCCTTGCAGTTACCACTTTAGTAGTTGTTGGTTCTTTGAATGCCTCCTTGCCTTGATATAAAACGCTGGGCCAATATTGGCAGGTACAGGTTACCCTTGTTGACAGGCATAAGAGTTTCCAACAGGAAACATGAGTCTCCTTTTTCCTCTTCTAGTTGTTCCCCATATGTTTTGGCAGCATTCCTGATGATGATGTTATAAATCGCGAGATCATCAGGAGGTGATGGCCTCGAGGGGTAATTCTCGACTGCCTCTTCAGGGAAGTCTGTTTCGAGGTAGACCCACAATTCTTCGTCAACCCCTGCTCCTCCTTCGGGCTCGTAGAACTCCTCTTGGGGTGCTTCCTCAGGGGGCTCAGGTGTCGCCGGAGCCTCCAACGCAGATTCTTCACCCTCAAAGGTAGTCAAAGGTTAAGACTGAATGCAATATTCTTTTAAGGAGTCGTCAAACGCCATCTTCCGTTGAAGTACCGCCGCCATTTCTGCCTCAAGACGCCTTTTTTTGTTCTCGACCTCCTGCACCCTCTGTTTAGCATCTAGCATCAGAGATGGCCTATTTTTCAGAGTTGACGGTCCTAAAGACTCAGATGCATGCTCTTTCCTTTTGCACTCTTTCAAATGGCTGGGACCGTCTATGTCAGACATCTTGGTGGCATCGGTATCCCTGGGCTGGGATCCGTTGGCATCTTTTGCTCTTGGCTAACCTTCGGTCGACATTTTCTTCGACGTAGAGATTGCCTTTTAGGGTCTTTTCTCAGAGGTTTTATGCTGTGGGCCTTTCAGCGCTTTTGTTATCTTCTGGATCTTCTTTTCAGTGCATCTTGCCGCTTTCTTCTCAGCCGTTTTTTTTTCTGCATCAGGGTTGAGGATTTTGACATCTGATCCTCCGCCGGCTATCTCTGCCTCCTCAACATCGTCATCGCTGGCCATTTCCTGTTCTCTGTGGGCCATCTATGCCTTGATAATGCTGGCCCCGTGTGGTAAAATTCCACCCTCTGTCTTCTGTGTACCGTTAAGGTTTTCAGGACAAGTGAAGAGCAGGCTTCACAGCCCTGGTCTCTGTGGTCTTTTGGCAGACAGAGGTTGCAGACCTTTTAGGGGTCTCTCTGTGCAAACTTGTGGTGGCAGTTGGGGGTGTTTTGTTCATGTTCCCTACCATGTCTCATGCTCCGATCACGTGGTTATTCCCGGCGGGGTCCCCTGTCAGAAAGGGAGAGTTAAAGATTCCCTTCTCTCTGTGCATCTTTTCTTCACAGTCTTCGGCAAATTGATGTTTTCTTTGGAAAACTTCGGACTTTTCCCAAAATCTTTCAGCTTCTCCTTTGCTTTCAGATCCAATGGCGGAAAGGAGAATCTGAAGATGGTGACTACGCATAGGAACATTCGGGGCACCGTCTGACGTCACACAGAAAAAAAAGACTATTACGGACCCAACAACTAGATGGTGGAGTAATGCACAGCATGTGAATCCAGAAACAGATTCATGCTGCAAAACAAGGTATTGATATGTTACATTTGGTTTATGCTTCATAGCCCTCTATGGGAAGCAGATATACGTGATCAGACACATTTCTCATTACACAATGGGGGAATGCAATGTGGACAGCGTTTTATATTTGCTATAAATCCATGTGGTAAGTGTTTTGGTGTCATGCTCACGTGTCCAGAGAGATGCTCTTGTCTTGTTTTGGGGCGCAGCAGCAAGTAGTGTCAAGGATGAGGAGGTGTGAGATAAGTGAATGAATTAAAACTGGATTTATCAATTGGCTATAATTTACTTTGACAGTCCCTTGTTATTTTGTTTTAAATGTGTTTATTAACTACACTATAGAAACAAATATACAGTACATTCAATTACTCATTGCTATACGCTGTACTTCTACCTCTTTCACTTTTGTCTTGTTGTTTACAAACATTGCAGTCCATACAAGACCATAGATAAAGACCAATAGAACATTTTAAACTAAATTTTACATTATTTGTAATTAATGTATTATAAATACTGTAATATAATGTAAATAAACGTTTTATAACACGTGATTACCCAAGGGTGTCTTAGCACTAGCGTTCCCCCCCCCAAAAAAACACCAAAAAAAACAACCGGAGCATACATATTCCAAATTCGATTTTTCTTTACTAGATGAATTAAATTTGGGAGGATTCCTGGATTACCAATTCCCTGTAATAATGAACAGGCAAAAAAACATTGCTATGTACACAAACACTAGCCCCATGTTTTCTGAACCTGATCGATTAGATCGATCAATTTCAAATAATGCTAATTTAATCAAGGAAACAACAAGTCAGTTGCTTCAATCATATAAGTAGTGTTGTTTGATAGCTAACGTTTGGGTATAAATTCTGACAGATCTCTATGAATCAATAAATCCACATACATTACTATTCGATTAGCAATAATTTTATTTAAATGTTGCAATCAATGTTAAATAAAGTTCACGTCGAGAATTCCTGCCTGCGAAACGAATCCTGCTTCAGGCCAAGATCCCCTATTCGTTGTTGTACCCTGCCAAACTCAAAGTGTCTTACGAGGGCACGGCCCATTTTTTTACGGATGCCAAAGCTGCACTTAAATTTGCTAAACATGTTGGGGGCAAGAAGAAGCAGGCGCGGAGTCTGGGCGCCGAAGAGGCTTCTGGAGACAGGCTAAGTGACAATGATTAATCTATGCATGGTCAATATACGTTTTCTTTTTGATGTGATCATTCCTATTTTACCTCTTCCATGTACAGAACTGTGATTGTAGTTGTACTGCACATTTAGCTTGCATAATTCAGGCGGCAAACTGTTGGAGGAGCTGTGGACTGTGATCTTCTTCATGGCTTCATGGGTGTATGCCGGTGACACTGTGCCCCCAGGGATGTTTCCCATTTGTTGGTTTGCCGTTATTGGGGTCTAACATACATTTGTGTATGTTGGAGGGGGGGGATTCTACACAACCTATTTGGGGGGGGTTGGAGTGGGTGGAGGGGGGAGGTTCATGTTCTGTTAGCCAGAGTCATGCTTCAAAGTCTAGAATACCCTGCATGGGCATTGTGGTTCATACTCAATTTCTAAAAAGGGTTGTTGGTTTATATTCCAATATGCTATTATACTGCACAGCGATGCTCCTGAAAGGTTTAGTGCTTACAGGGCTCATGTTCAGGTAATCCACTGGTACAAAAGAATTTTGTGATGTCGAATTTATATTTCCTAACATGTAACATTCGAGGCTTAAATGATTATAGGAAGGTACGGCTGGTTCACTCCTACCTAGTTAGACATCATATTGATGTGTGCTTGTTGCAAGAGATGCACCTGAACACCTCACCTTCAAATAGGTTGCACCACAGACGTTGGGGGCATGTCTATTCCGCTATATATTCTAATTATTCCCTGGGGGTGGCAGTGCTGGTGCGGCGGTGCCTAGACTGGAAGGAAAGCAAATCCCACACAGATCCAGAGGGCAGGTACATTATCTTACTGGGTGCCCTGGGTGGGACCCGGGTGGTTATAGTGGCAGTCTACGGGCCCAATTTAGATCCTTCAAACTTTTTTCAGGATGCCAGGGTTCCAGCTACGGCCTGTGACACCATAATGTGGGGAGGGGACTTTAATGCAATACTGGACAACACATTGGACAGGAAAGGGCAGTCCCGTTCCCTTCATCCCAACGCATCTGCTACACTCAATGCCATTATCTCTGATGGTCATCTAATAGACATATGGTGACACAGACACCCCATGGCACTGGAAGGTACGTGCGTTTCGTAATTCCATAAGGCCTGGTCTCAGCTGGATTTTTGGTTGGTGTCAAGGGATGTGGCGTCATGGACAAGTGCGGTATCTCATCTCCCAAGGTCCTTGTCGGACCATGCACCGTCTATTGCGCATTTTGCTACCAGACTCTCCCACCAGAATGTTCACTTGGTGGCTTCCCCCCAATGCTTTGCTAGACGAGGCATTTAAAGAGGAGATAAGATGGGATATAACTGACTATTTCGCTCTTATTTTCGGCTCAGTCTCCACCCAAGCCTCTCTATGGGAGCCATTCAAGGGGGTAATTAGGGGGCAATGCATGGCTCATCAGGCAGGAGTGCTGAAGGCTATAAGGGGCACGCTTAAGATTAAGGAAATTGAAACACAAGTGTATACCACCGATGACCCCACTTTAATGGCAAACTTGAAGAAAAAACTGCTAGAGTTTGAGGAGGAGGTCCAGTGCGAAGTAAAGTTTCAAGGCAAGTTCACACAAGCCAGGAGGTACAGGGAGGGTGACAGACCGGGGAAAACCCTAGCAACAATGCTTCGTGCACCACGCACAACAGCTTTCATTACGGAGGTCAGGGGGTCCCTCCACAAGGGTTAATAGGTCCACAAGACATACTGAACAAGTTTACACAGTTTTATTCTACACTATATACGTCTACCCATGGCTCTGTGCAAGATAATATCAAGCCCTTTTTAAGACTTGCTTGAGCTGGTATGGTTGGGACGGGGGCATAGGGAATATCTTGGTGTAGCGTCTGCAGTGGAAGATGTACTTCAGGTAATCAGAAGTCTTCCATCGAACAAGGCTCCAGGGTCCGAACGGCAGACCACAGCCTTTTACAAAGCCTATGCCGAGGAACTGGAACCACACTTCAAGACGCTCTATGAGGAGCCTCAAAACACAGGTATTCTACCATCCTACATGCATGAGGCCATTATAATTACCTTGCTTAAGCCGGGGAAACCGGAAGATGAACTTGACTCTTACTGTCCACTGTCGTTGATCAATGTGGATCTCAAAATCTTGGCTAAATTGGTCACCAATCGACTTCTGCCTCTACTCCCGTTGATCGCCCGCCCAGACCAATCAGGTTTTATACCTGGGCGCTCTACATCTCACAATCTTAGAACCTTTTTTTCGGTTGTGCATTATCTTCATCCTGACTCGAAGGCCACTGTGATTTTCCTTGACGTTACGAAGGCGTTTGACTCGCTGGAGTGGTCATACTTTTTGCTGTCCTGGAGAGGATGGGGTTCAGCCCCATTTTTCTGAGTCTGGTGCGACTGCTCTATAGAAGACCCTTCGCCAGGGTAAGGGTGAATGGAATGCTATTGAAACCGTTTATCATCTCACAGGGCACGAGACAGAGGTGCCCGTTGTCTCCCTTACTCTTTGCGATCGCAATGGAGCCGTTGGCAGCTCGTATCAGGCAGCATCACACAGTCAGAGGCCTGGGATTCAGTTTGAGGAGCCTCTTAATCTCACTATACGCTGACTATGTTACCTTTTATCTCTGATCTAGAGACGAATACGGCTCCCATTCTCCGTGAACTGATTAAATTTGATGGTCTTTCTGAAATCTCTATAAATTGGACGAAGTCCACAATCTTCCCCCTAATGGACGCTACTGCACCTTTTCCTCTTGACTACCCATTAAAATGGGCCGATGGCCCGGTAAAATAACTCTGTGTATGGTTCAGCAGAAACATGCAAGAAATCTGGGACATGAATTACGGACGAACAGCATCATGGCTGGAAGACAAAGTAATCACGTGGGCCGGGCTCCCCCTGTCCTTGGCTGGGAGAATAGCCATTGCTAAAATGGGGATACTGCCAAAACTGTTGTACTTATTTGTTAATATCCAGATCCCTCTCACGCAGACCTTTTTTTATTCCATCCGTTCCTTATTGATATGCATGGTTTGGGTGGGCCGACAGGCACGTATCTCATGGGAACTGTTAATTGCCACTGTCCAAGGGTGGGATGGGGGCCCCCGACATTCAGCTATATGCGTTAAGTGCACAGGCACAATTTTTGCATTTCTGGGCGCACCCAACCCCCTTCCAGCCGCACATGGCAGTGGAAATGGATTTGGCTGCTCCAGTGCCTCTCCAGGTGGCCCTATGCCAAACTTACAAATAACCTCGAGGAGAAATTGACACGGTGGAAACATTGAGGTGGGCATGGGACAAGCTACGTTAAAGAGCGAACCTCAAAATCTTATATGCCTCTTCTATCCCACTGGCACACAACCCCATGCTTTCTACAATGGGTGAGGGGGGCAAGTAGAGCGCTAGCTCTGAAGATGGGAATACGAACTTTTGCGGACCTCTACCCGGGAGAGGAGTTCAGAGCTCCCCCCGAACCCATGGAGGGACGTGCAGTTTCTTTCTTCGAATTATTTTTCCATCACAAACTTAGAGCCATGTGCAGAGCACTACATGACACATTCACCAACCCACCTCCTAGATTGCTTGCCCTAGAGAACGTGCTTAAGACTGACTTCCCCCGCAGACTCATCACAAGAATTTATAATAACATGCAGAATTCGGCCCCCTTATCGTCACCCAAGGCCCTTCAAGCGTGAAATGCTGAGTAGCACGATCCACTCACTGAGGAACAGTGGGTGTTTTGTTGCAATCAACCAACGGCTTTATCCCCCAATTATAAACTCCGATTAATCCATTTTAAATTTCTACATAGATTCTATAGGACTCACTCAGATTTTTCGAATGGAGATCAGGGTGGATGATAGCTGTTGGAGATGCGGCTTCACCCCAGCCTCATTTCTGCATAGTGCATGGAGCTGTCCTAGGTTGGCCAGGTTTTGGTATATGATTTTTAACACAATACACAACATCATTGGCACACCTGGTGACCCGGACCCCTTATTGGGACTGCTGGGCTACTTTAAGGACACACCAAAAGGGACTTGTAAGCTACATGTTATGTTATTGCGATTGGCGAAGTGGAGGGTAGCTATGCATTGGGGGAGGAGGGTGGTTCCCTCCATGAAAGAATGGATTGGAGACGTGACATTCAGTCACACACAGTTGTCCACCTTTTGAGAACTTATGCCTTCGGAGTCCAGGCCAAGAGACATTTGGGGATCATTTTTAGAGTGGGCCCAACATGTGGAGACAGACCCCTCCGGGTCAGCTGCAGACCAGTAAACATGCCTAACTATGCCCTAGTGTGTTTTCTGAGAACTCTGTGTTGACCAGTGGTCGTCACGAATCCAAGTTTACTGTTGTAAGTATTCATGGGCCCTGATAGAGGAAATTGCCTGGTGCACTTGGAGGTTACTGTGTAAAGGTTATCCCAACCATTAACCATCTGTACAATGTGCAATATGCTTTAAGTTTTCTAGATTTGGAAATGCAGAGAACTCATACTGTATAGCATTTGGACAGTATTTACACAAAGCTAATGTATGCCGAGACTGGAAGAAGCTGGCTACTTTGTTAACGTTGTTTGAATGTTTTTGTTCTACATGCCAATAAAGAAATTTACAACAAAAAAATGTTAAATAAAGTTATACGCATAAAAACATCTGGGATCGGAAGATCTTTGTCATTTTAAGAAGCTAAAGAGTACACAATTTTTGGAAGGAGGAAGAATGGTTACCCTTTTAAAACGTTGATCAAGCTTAACGTCAAACTGGGGATGATATGTGATGGAAACGTCTTGTATCATTCAATGGGGAATTCATCTTCTCCCAAAGTTGTGGGGTGCAACAGGGCCTGCTCCAAGCCTCTATTTTAGTTTTACATTTTTAGCTTGACATAGTTTTCGAATGGTGACCTTTTACATGCTTTGTGCTTACACCATAACGTACTAAGAAATTATTATACATGCAGTTATCTTCTTAGCAAGCATTATCATCATGTTATTGATACACTCTGTCCAAGGCTAGGCACATAGAACACAATGCCCTTGTATTTGGTTGTCCAGTTGGAGACAAGTTTACGGCTCCAGACTAACCATCACATCAGCTCTGCACCTTTGACATAGTGTGATTGGAACAGTGCTTTTAATATATACACAGCCTCTGCATTACATTCGGCAGAGGAGCACTTCTGCTGGGATTGTCCTGGAACGCAACCAACTTTGGCAGACATGCAGTCCTGCTGACTCCGACACCTATCCTGTAAAGGATAATAGCCTGTCTTGCACAGGCCGACTTCCGGATACATTACACACAAGTATAGGAGGTAAGGCTATCCCAAGAGATCTCACAGAGGTTACTCCCACTATGCCCTCAACAGGATAGGTAGTGTTAGGTAGGAGTATAATCATACAATCACATATTAATGTTATAATGGTTGAACTATTTATATTGTTCACCCTTCTTGTAATGCTGGTTACAATGATTTGTTTCTTCTGCCTAATAATTGCAGCACACTCTTTCTATACAAGAATACAATTGTTTCAATTAATGTTTGAAAAGCCAATTAGTATCTTTTTTGTGTTTGCTTTGGACATGCAAAAGTAAATAATGATAGGGTAGATCTGTTTCCACGTTTTCCTAGGGGAGTAAAAGAGTGGTTGTGTTTGAGGCTGCTGATACCATCTGGTACCCTGGTAAGTATAGGGGTTCAGATGGGGCACTATCAGCTAGCTAAAAGATCATTGGCCAATGTTCTCTGATGGTATGTATGAAGTACCTTCCCATATTCGAAAGCTTATGTTGTACAGATACAGTCCTACTTAATTCTTTGGAACCGTATACCACCAGTGGTCTTGAATTAGCAAATTCCCAGTATCATCTCAGCTATTTCCCATTCTGAAATTGGCAAGATAACATGATCTTTGCTTCACAGTTTAAACAAAGAAGTTTGATTTTCTTAAGAAACTCTTAAAACTTTCTCTGCTAAAATATTAAAATCAGGTACTTCCAAACAGAAATTAACATAATGCTTGTAAACATTTTGGAATAGATGAAAGGGATTTAGTAATGGGCCCAATCATGGGGAGGAGTTCTGGAAGGTTCCTGGCATCCAATGTCGTGGTTATTTCCTCGCAACACACGACCAATCCACAACCAATTCTATACTCAGATGAAGGAGCTGCTCAAAATAAGGCAAGACTGACGAAGATCATGACACAAAACGTGAGTCACAGCCGGTAAGACAGAAGGGACAGAGCCAAAGGAGACCGCAGTGGAAGTGCGATTGTAACATGTGACTGAAAGCTCAGTGGAGAATGCGACCTGCACCAGAAAACAAACAGTGTCACAATGCAAGATGTCTTACAACTGCTCTGGCTTTAGTAATTTCTTGTAGCAGAAACCAGTGTCTTAATGCCAAGTGGGCAGATTCCAATTCTAAGTTATTAACGAGTTATTATTAACCCCTTGCGTGCTCATGACGGAACCACGCCGTCATGAGCCACGGGCGGTGTGTGCTCATGACGGCGTGGTTCCGTCATAACTGCGGCCGTTGCGGCCGCTCCGCCCACGCGGCACTGATTCCCCGCCTGTGCGGGCGAATAATGCAAGTGGGCGGAGTCGTGACGGAACCACGCCGTCATGAGCACAGCTCGCCCGTGACTCATGACGGCGTGGTTCCGTCATGAGCATGGCGGCGCCGCGCTCACCCCGCACCCCCCCAGCTCTGCGGCGGAATTCGCGCCGCAGCGAAGGGGTTAAAAAAATACACTGTCCCTTTCCTTTGAATATTACGGTAATTTGTTTTCCTATTATGGCAGGATCACTGCCACTTGGTGGTTTGAGAAGTGGAAATATTTTCTTTAACATACTGCAGGGCCAAATTGGAGCATTTACAAACAAGAAGCATGTGCTCTAGGATCTTACTGTTCCCTCTGTCCAAAGCCAATGAATGCTTTTCTGTGCTTCCACCAACCACGGATGTGACTGATAAATAGCCATCAGTTCCTTTACACTGCTCCTATGCTGAAGCACTGCCATCATTATCAGCACCTGCCCTCCTTTGCAAACAAGTTGCTCTTGATTAAGTTTCTATTCTCGTCTATTTTAAAGACAATAGATGTTGTTAGTGAGCCTTTGCTTGGTTGTCTCTTAATATTGCATGCCCCTTTATTTACTCCTGTTGTCAGCAATCTTGTCGATCTATCCCCTCCGAGGATCTCACTTGTCTGGCGACTAAAAGAAGTTCTAGTTAACCCTTCGCAGAAAAAGGCCAATCTTACCACTTCTGAGCTATTCATCTTCAGACCTATTCCCACCCCTTCTTATACATCAAAAGATATTGGAAAAACATTGTACAGCAACTGCAAGCATTCCTAGACCTTCACCTTTATTCCTTATTAAATCGGGGTTCAGTCCATGCCAGAGCATGACTACCACCCTTCTGGGTTTGTGGAATGTCACTCTCAGTTTAATTGTTGATGGTGCAGCCTCCATGCTAGTCATTCTGGAACTCACTGTGACCTTTAATATGGTGGACCATAACATTGTGGTAGGGTGTTTGGCCATTACAATAGAGGCTACAGATGACATGGCTAAATAGTTTCATTCCTTCTGGGATGATTGCTCACAATGTTTGAAACTAGGTCCCTCTGGCCCTCCAAAGTCAACTGGACTGTGGCTGTCCACAGGAATCATATCTCTGTTCTAAACCAACTTTAATATCTACCTTTGATCTCATTCCAAACTCTTCAAGGACCACCAGGTGTCTGTCCAATACTATGCTGATGGCACCCGTGTCCATTCTGAACTATCCATGGACCACAAATCGGGCTCAGATCTTGATAGTCATTATTCAGGACTGGATGCCAACTAGGATCTTCCCGTCTAGCCTGGAGAGCAGTTTAAAAATCTTTGTTTTATTTCCAATGTTGAGAACACTTTAGAGCCATGGGTAGGTGCAGTAGTAAGCACATGTTCTTTCCATCTGAAAAAACTGAACCAAATTCTCCCCTTGCTACCCAGAAAAAAAACAAGCCACAGTAGTCAAGCCAGCTTTAAACTCCTGATTAGACTACTGCAATGGACTATATTCAGGTCTCCCCCAAACACTGCTATGTCAGTCTTAAAAAGCAGAAAATGCAGCACTTTGAGCAATCATAGGGTGCAGCAAAAGAGGTACTGTGCCCTTAGATAGCAGAGCTTGATTTGGATTTCCAGTCACGGACTGCTCTTGCTTCAAGGTGGCATGTTCTACCTTTAAGTGCCTTGTGAGTAAGTTTGCTCAGTAACTCTAGGTAGCAATCTTTTCTGCAAGGTGTTATTTAGCAGAGTAATGATAATATACCACCGTAGCAATCTTAACATTAGGATTTCGCCCTCACTGGCTATCTTCAGGCAAAAGCTGTAGATTAGCTGGTTTGATTAGGTAGAACTTATCTAGTGCGCATTATCCACCTGGGTCTCTTGGTGCTGGTCTTATAAGTGCTGCATGTTGTATATGGTAGTTTGCTATGCAATTTTTACTTCTTTACAATTACAATACATTTGCATAGTTTCCTCTAGAATGGTCCATGGATCCAATCATGATTAATTTTAGTACTATAGGTTAGTTTTCAGGTGCAAGAGATGGCATACTATCGCTAATTCTGTGACCCACTGACAGATTCCCATACAAATATTTCCTACATGTTTACTTTTTGCACTCCAGGGATGTCCAAAAAGCATATAAGTGAAGAAAAAGTAACCTTCAAGCTAGTGAGTTGGGCATGAATATTCTAGGGAACACCTTAGGTATGGACTGCATTCAGTAGGTGTGGGCTTCACATTATCAAATGTACCCATGATTCCACTGTGCCGGACACACTAAGAAGAGGTTGTAATGGTTGAGTACATGTAAAATCTGAAGATCTTCTGTGTAGGACCAGTACTCTTGCTTATGTTCATAACTTCAGACCAGTAATGAGTAGTCCACAGGAGTAAGGCAGTAATGACCCTGAAGATGGCCCTTATCCATGGTTAGTACCTTATTTTGTGCCAGGCTAGCATATATGAATTATTTTTTGGATGGTGTAAAACTAAACTCTGGTAAGGGTTCTTTTCTCTTGAGAATGTGGCTGAAGTAGACTGCAAGGTTGGTGGGTGCCAGAGAGCAGACATACAAGATGGCTCTAGTGAGGCACTAATGATGACTCTAGTGAGGCTCCTGCCGTCAGGGACCACAATCTGGCATAATCTGTGTAATTGCACAGCCACTTACTCTTCAAAAGCTCAGAGAGATGCAGCAACATATCGGCTGAATGCTGCTGAGCCAAAATTTGTGGCAGCACACCAAAAGAGACAACGGTAGAAGGGCAGAACAGACAAGGCAAGGCTACTTTAAGATGGTGGCCAGAAACTGCCCAACTGTGCTGTCACGACCGGAGAAAATAGGTCTCAGCTCCTAAAGCTGGTGAGTACAGAAACTGTGCGTGTGGCTGAGGTCGTGTGCACTTGGAGGCTGAGCCCTGGGTGGTTCCCTCTTTCCACTGAGTGGTGGCCTAGGAGCGGCCGCTGGCCGAGTTTGGGCTTCAGAGCCTGATTTGGGAACTTTGGATGTGGGGCGTTTGGAGGTGAGGGCTTCGAGTGCCGGAGGCAGAGCAACTGGACCTGAACCCTGATACAGACGCCCTAACAAACAGGGACAACAAGGGCTCTTGAATATATTGCAGTCTCTTCGGTGTTCCTGGGGTAGAGAAGACTCCTGGGCTTGGCGGGGTAGACCTTTGATCACTGCATACCAACCATGCTTGAGTGGAGTAAGAGTGCCTGGACTACTCAAGGGGGTGACGGCAGCTTTAGCGCCTACAGAATAGGGGTGAGCCATAGCTCTGAAGAACCATGCAGAGAGCTCTCCCCCTTGCTCAGACACTGACCTGTGCCGGATTGGGCCAGTGTCTGCTCATGCCACCCCCAAGAACACCTGATGGCCAGACAGGGAGAAGGCTAAATCCATGGGCTATCGCCGTAACATTATTTTAAATTCATACACTTGATCAAATCTTTCTTACTTAAACGTAGTGAGTGAGGGAGGGAGTAAAGCTTGACCTTGAGTCTTCCAACTTAACTATAATTGCCTAAGCAATTATAATTGCCTGAGCCACAGACTACTTCTTCCCAAACAAAAGCAGTATAATCAAAGACAGTGACCAAAATGTCAATAGTAGGGCCCCTGCCCCCATACATTTGGTGGTAACAAGCAGGATATTACATACGTGGCCTGCAGAAGGTGGGAGAAGTTGGGGCCTTGTAGTGAATGATTGTCCCAAAAATCTTCCAATAGGATGGGGTGCAAATGCAGCTGAATTGGGCAACAGTGATTCGAACCACAATCATGTCTGCATTGTGGCATTTGTGCAATCCCCCTCACCCAATTGCATGGTATATCCCAAGCAACTGGAAAAACAGACTGTCGTTAGTCAAGGTTGCCCTTCGAGCCCTAACACACTACCTGAATGGCCTCTCAGGAGACACCATTGACTGGGACATCAGACACTCCCTCAAACCCAGAAGACAGGGATGACGACATGACATTGCTGTTAGAAGCAATGTAGGACAGCCAGTTTGCTATTGAATCCAAAATGAGGTGACAACCCCCAAGGGTATTACCCGTTTCACTGTATCCATCAAGTCTAAACTTGTTAATCCTAATACCTCTGTCCATAGGTTAAGATATTTGATGATCACAAAGTGAAGGGATACTATTCATGGAGTCTCGCACAACAAGCACTGCCTCCTACTCTCCGCGTGACCACACTAGTGCCACAGTTAAAACCAGGGACGCAGGCACAGTATTGTATATCATATCGCCCGTTGTATCTCTGCAACCATGATACTAAAATTCTAGATTAATTGATTGCCAATGGACTGAACCTTGTACTATCAGACTTGGTGAGACCTGATCACTTTGGATTGGTCCCTGGTCATTCCACAGACAATAACCTCCGCGCACAATTTGCATTGATGCAGGACCTTAAACAGGATCTTGATGCGGTTGCTGCATTTCTAGATGCCACTAAGACGTTGGATTTCCTGGAATGGGGATCAAATTGCTATTCTCCTCCCCTATCGCTGGCTGACTCTTCCACTCACTTGCTTGTAGAATAGGCTTAATAAAAATTGCACATCTCCCTAAACTGCTACACCTCTTTATTAATATTCTGCTAACACTTACCAAATGTCGCCCCCGGCAGATCCGAACTCAATTAATTAAATTAACATGGATGAGTAAACAACCTAGGATTAAATAGGAGACCCCAACAATGCCCTTTCCCTGTATGAGCAAGCACATTTTGCATCTTCTGCACCTGTGCGAGTGCCCCTATGCCACAGAGCACTGACTGGGGCCCAAGTCCAACCGTACACTCGCAACATGACATGGGCCACTTTCATGTCCAGGGCCTAGAGTGAACTAGGTAGGCATGCGGGTGTGGTTGGTGAATCTGTATTCACCCTCCCTCTACCTTGGCCAACATGCCCTTATACCCACCACACATGAACCTAAGGCAATTTCTCAATTGTTTAAATGGGTACTGGGCAAATAAGGAAATCTCCGACATAAAACAATTCATAATGATTGGCCATTATAAATATATATATCTATCTCCTTAATCACAGACAGAGGGCACTGGGAACAGTGACCCAAGACTTCACAATTTTCCATACACTGGAGAAATGTCCTGTGGCAACCTCCACAAAACAATTGTTCTCTTAACTATATGGCACAGCATTAGAGGAGACTGTTGCCTGGGCCTACCGTCTGATTTAGATGGGAGGAAGAGATGGGCCTTCTTTTCCTGCCAGTGTTCAGTCACTGGGATGTGGGAGGGCTAACCCTTTCATGTGTCCTACTTTTGGGCAGGTAAAGAAGGTCAATGGAATCT
Source organism: Triturus cristatus (assembly GCF_964204655.1). Taxonomy (NCBI): domain Eukaryota; kingdom Metazoa; phylum Chordata; class Amphibia; order Caudata; family Salamandridae; genus Triturus; species Triturus cristatus. The sequence goes on from NC_140588.1 coordinate 138,953,401, forward strand.
GCATTGCATTATTGACCACCGTAATGAAACCTACTGAAACCTAAAAATGGCAAGTGCTTTCACAGATAGGTAATTGGGATTAATGTGTATTAATGCTCTCAATACTCTCTTGTACCTAAAAGATCGTACATCTTTTTGTAGCTACAAAGTGCCAAACCGGTCAAACGGTACACAACCCTATTTAAATGTGAAGCAAGGTATAAATTACTGCTTGAGAACACCAGCAGCCAAAGTAACAGGCCCAGGGAAGTGCACTGACCAGTTGCTACTTACACAGAACCACTACTTTGTGTGCCTTCCCGTCAATCACCACTGTTTAACAACAGTGAACACTTGGCTCAGCTTTCCAGGAGTATGACCTGAATTTCCGGTTTTGTTTTCATAACTTAAAACTCTTTGAAGTCAGAGTAAGTTAATGTCTCAAATAGGGCCGGAGACTGAAAGAAATCCAGCATCAGCACAGTTGCCTTGGCCACCATCTCCAAGGAGTGTGTTTGTTAGTTATTGAGGCATGGCAGAACACCAATTTCTGAGCCATCATTAAAGCACAACATAACTTCCTATTCACCGTCTTGTATGCACACTTCTAAATTGTTTGCATGATTGATTTGCCATCCCTCAACAGTAATTTATTTTAAACCAAATGGTAGAGTCAAGAACATAGTCTCATGGCTGTTGGTCCCAGTTTCATATTGGCTTGTTTATATGAATTTGCCCTTGGGGGTATCACTAAAAAGAGATGTGTGTGAATGTGAACAATAACTGAAAATAAGCGCTGCACAAACATGAGCAACAGAAGACGCCAGTTATTGTTTATGGGAACATTTAATTTGCCTAGCTATATACGGACCCCCCCCCCCCCCCCCACCCCCCCCAAACCAGACTTTAACAATCTGCATCTCTTTCTAGGTCTGCTGTGTATAACCTCAGGGTGCATGTTTTGCCTCGTAATGCCCTTTTCATGGAGTATGTTCCCTCCTCCTACCAATGGGTGTTTCACTACATTCCACTTACCATAGTCACCCACACATCACAAAAAGGTCTTTGCACCATTTAAAAGACAAAACTATTGGTTGTGCCAATGTTGTTCTTCCATCTTGTTTCCCACGCAAAATGGAAGCTAACTGTTTTCCAAAATTGGGGGTGTATTTCCCCATGTAGAATCTTTTTTTTTTTAAGTTAGCATGTGTGCACTTCTTGGATCTTACAATAATCATAGCTTCTTATATTTACTCCTGGAATTGCCGGAGATAAAAAAAAAAAAAATTGAAATGTTTTCATTTTTTGACAAAAGCCCAAATAAGTACATTTCGGCTTTATATTTTGTTTTTAAAATCGGGCTCCAACGTGTTTTGTGAAGTAGTATCTAATCACAAATGGCTGGTCTGAAATTAACCTGCCGCAGCAAAATGGCCATTCAAAGATGTTGGATAATTAAAATCTGACAAGGATTCTTATGGCTAGATAAAAAGCATAACCGGTAAACTTACCTGCAAAACAATGCAGCACTGAATGAAGTCATCAAAGGCAACTTGTGTTCTTCCTTGCCTATCAAATTTCCGAATTAAGATATCATAAAACTGATCTGATAATCGGTATCCTGGGGGTAAAAGAAGTAGAAAAAAAAAATTAAATGGTTAAAAAAAATGCACTGGGAACGATTGTGTACCCATAACTAGTTATCAGGGCGAGAGTTCTATTTAGGGTTTGATGAGCCAATCTAAACTCATGGCTCCATCACTAGCCTTTGTGTTCTTTTTAGGCACTCTAGTCCTGTGCTGCAGTCATTAAATAACAAACAACAATTTATTTATTTTTAGGTTACATTTAGTTTTTTCCTCATCTTTTACCATTCAAAGCATGCTGTAAACTGTGTATCAATGATTATATAAAAACGGTCTACCAGTGAATTACTAATGATAAGCACTCTTAAAGGCACCTTAACCTCCTATAAATCCCCTGTAAGCTATCAAAATGCAAGATTATTCAAGCAAATTGATCGCAAATTAATTACCAAAACCTGTAAGTGCTTGTTTCAGTTCGTTCTTATCAATCGCTCCTGAGCCATCTCTGTCGTATGTTCGGAACACGCCTTGCCAGTCTGTGATGTATTTCCACACTCCGGCGAATTCGTTGAAGTTTATGCCTCGCTTGTTTTCTCGGTCAAACATGGCTGAAATAAAAAGGAAAACACAGCATTTAAATAACAGTACATTTAAAACAATCATTGGCAAACAAGTCTCGCCTGGAAGAGGTATTACCTTTGCCTATGGTTTTTAGCCAAATCATACAGCAGTGCTGTGCAGCACGGCTAAAAGTAAAAAATAAAAATAAAAAAACCAAATTAAAATAAAGAGCTGTGACGCAACCATCATATGCTTTTTTTCTTTTTTTTTAAATTATTGGTGGAGGGAGGGCGATGCGGGAAGCAATACACATGAAGTGTGAAAAAAAGTACTATGACGCAGTCTAGGTAATCTGCGTTGTAGAGCTTCTTTTTATACTGCTGAAGAGAGGGTGTGTGGGGGGCGTGGCAACGCTAGACTGGATACCATGCGTTTGGGTGGGTTGGTTGATTGGGGAGGGCTGGTTTCACTACCGTGGGGGTTGGTTTTGTTGCTGGGAAGCTGATGGCTACGTTCCCACTTTCAGTGCTTCTAAATAAACAATGAAAAACAATTGCTTTTAAAGCATGCTTAAAGCGTACTTTAAGACTATTTGTTTTTGTGCTTTTTATTTAAAAGTACTGCAAGTAAGAACAGGGCCGCCAGGTTCCCAGTAACAAAATCTCCCCACACCTGGAGTGAAACTGCCCCCCCCCCCCCCCCCCCGGCCATACACCGAAACACCAGGTGAGTGAGTCGGGCCCTGGTGGGGGACAACACAGAGTGTGGGAGGGATAGCACTAGACGCAGCCAGTGATCTCCGCATCATAGCCCTTTTCTTTTTAGGTTGAGCCTAGCAGCAGCGCACATGCGTTGCTCGTTCTGCAGTAGTGGAGTATGGCTTTGAAGCCCCACCCACTATCCCCCCATATTTTTAATTGGCTTTTGTCATTGTCATCCGTAAATGCTTGCTTCTGATTTATTATGAGGCTGGTTAGTCCCTCTTGGTACCGCCTTGTCTCCATTTGTGACCGCCAATAAGGATCATTTACCTGTGTCCTTACTGTATTGCTCACATAAGCCCTTCAGGAGAACTCTGGTTAATCAATCTAAATACCACTAGTGGGAGGCAAGCTTTAGCAAGGACAACCATTTTTTTTGTTGTATCTTTGCAACTTACCCCAATGTGCCACACGCACCCACAGTACGGGATGCCACAGTGCGCCCAAAATCAGATCACTGCTTTTCTTTAATTTAAATGAGTAGAGCTGCCGGATCGCTGCTTTTCTTTAATATATATTAGAAGAGCTGCGCAATTACACAATTTGGAAATTACATAATTTGGAAAGAATCGCAGGTCGTTGAGCCGACACCAAGGTTCAAACCCTAAATCCCCAGCTCAAAGTCGGCAGCTCTGGCGCTGTGTGACACGCTATTCTCTCAATGGCAGCCGTATTTTTGGGTAACTTTGCTACTTTCACAATGTGCCACACGCACCCACAGGACGGGCCGCCACAGCTCGCCCAAAATCAGATTGCTGCTTTTCTTTAATTTAAAGTAGAGCGGCAGGACCGAAGGTGCTTGGTGGCAAGAGGCAGCTGGGCAGGAACCTTCTTGTTAACTTTAGTAATGAGCGCAGCGCCCGCTTCAGGGACACCACCCACTGCAATGCAATAGGTGCTGCTTTTGGTATTGTAAATGACAATACATTTTAATTTTTTATAAAAGGCATTGCCATTTACAATGCCAATAGCTTAAAAACTCGCAATTGCAAGACCTATAGCAATGTAAATGCTTGTTTTTATTGCGGTGTGAGGGGCAACACTGAGGGCGGTAGGTGGGTCAACATACAGCCATGCCTAGTACCACACATCAGGCATTAGACGAACGCAGTTCAGTTTGGTGGTCCGCATCACCGCACTGAAATGCAAAGTCACGCATTATAGCGCCTCCTCGGCTCTCAAGCCGGAGCGCCGCATGCTAATGCAGCGTTACTAAACGCTGGAGTGGCAGCGCGCCATGCGTGCTGCTTCCAGCAGGCTTGGGGGCTGGCCAAACTGCTTGCAGGCCGCTCTAGCGGCTCTGGTAACAATGTAACACAAGGATTAACCCGAGACACCGCGCGGTATACTGATACAGCATGACTGACGTAATGAGTCAGTGCGCCCACTGGCTCCTACCAAGACAGTCAGTGAAGGTGGTCAGGACAAGTATTGTCAGACACTATTTAATATGCGGGGCGTACTGCAGTGCAAGCCGAGCGAGCCGCAGTTGAATAACGTTTATTTTGGCTTCTGGCAATACAGCACAGGCAGCTTGCCACTGCTCAGAAATCTTTCTAAACAATTAACTCGCGACCCGACCCGTCACCCACTAGCAGTCAGCTGAGAGTGAACCCCAGACCGCGGCGGCCACCTGTCACAGTGGTTCCTCACCCTGTAGCCAACCAGAGCACACCACAGTCCACTGTGTACAGCTGAGCTGCCCTGAATCATGCCCAGTGTTGTCGTGCGAGAATCCAAGTTGTACTTCTTGTTGCGGCCACGAGGCAGACCGCCGAACCGAATTGCCGCAGTCGCCGGTCTGTCTCACATAGAGCGAGTGCCTGCTGGAGTGAGGTATTCTCTGCTTTTCAAAGAAAATTTGCTCTTTAATAGCGTGCGCTGAATAGCATATTCCTGACGCCATTTGTCACTGACTCAACAATAATATTGATGATAAAAGAAAGGCATGTCTGAAGTCACACTGTTAAATATTCGTCCGGTTACTGTAGGATAAATACTCTTATCCCATTGGCTCCTTTATTTGTACTCATGCCTCAACAGCCTCGCTGGCTCTGTCACCTATGTGTGCCTCAGCTCACCACTCAGACTCTCCTGAGGCTTGCCCATGCTCGGTGCTGTAGTCTCAGCAGACTGTTGACTCTGCATAATTATTAGGCAGCTGAGAAGAGATCTGTGTTCAGGGGCTTCTCACATCGTGTTTACTTTGGTACAGACTCAGCCATGTTCCCAAGTGGGACAGAGAGTGGACTGGAGTCAAGACTGATGCTCAGCTCTGGATCTGATAGACTGCCAAGGAGCAGCCAGGGGGTCCAGTTGGCATAGGCAGGCTAATGCCAGATCGGTTTTAACACTTTTTCTGCTGACCTGCCTGGCAACACAGGTGTCCGACCAAGGCTGTGGTAACGCAGAGGTCCGATCATGTTCAATTTCCTGCCTGTGCCCCAGCCTGGGCCCACGCATGGCAACACTAGAACTTTAACACGTGTTCTGAGTCCAGAACAGCTGAGCAGAGGACATAACATTATGTTGTATCCAGTAAGTAGTAGCCTTTGTATTTATCTGCGCGTATGTCTGCATATGTGCACAGAAGTTTAATAAAGTATTGCCTCTGGAAGACTTGTTTATTATCATAGTTACAAATTTGTTTAACAGTGCGATCAGGTTAAAAGGGTACTAGGTTAGTGCCCTTCCATTTCTGGTGCTTGGCAGCAGTTTTAGGATTTTCCTAGAAATTAAACCTGTTTGAGCAACGAGAAACTCTGATATTTACATGTTTCTCTCATTTTCATGGTTTGATTTTGCTCACAAGAAAGTGTCACTCATAGTTGTTGAATGTCACTCATAATTACTGTTGGACTTGGCCCTTTTTGGCTAAAGTTCCTTAAACTTTTTGCTTTCCCCCTAGACCTTTTTTCGGACATGGTGTTGCCAACTTAGATGCTTTGAGCACTTTGTCACTGCTGATCAGTGTCAAAGTGCAAGTGCTCCCTGTGTAAAGTGTAATGATAATTCGTTGTCCATGATTGGTATGTTTGCCTTACTAGTAAAGTCCCTAGTAAAGTGCACTATGAGTGCCAGGGCTAGTAATGCAATGCTACTAGTGGGCCTGCAGCACTAATTGTGCCACCCACACAACTAGCCTTAAAGAGAGAATTCAGACCTGCCACTGCAGTGCCTGCGCGCAGTTTGTTAAACTGCCATGTTGTCCTGACAAGTACACCCACTTGCCAGGCCTTACCCTTCCCTTTCTATGCACATCAGACACCCCTATGGTAGGCTCAAGGTGCCCCCCTGGGCAGGGTACAGTGTACGTGAAAGGTAGGACATGTACTAAGGTGTGTACCATGTCCTAACAGTGAAATACTCCATTTCGTTTTTCACTGTTGAAAGGCAATCTTGCCCATAGGACAGAATGGGGAAGGCTGTGTAATATGTTTCCAGCCTATCTTCCCAAAGGCTTAAGATGGAGAGGTGAAGTTTAGTGTGCCTGAACTCACAATTTAATAACATCTTTTTGTGAAGGTGGTTTTTGCATTGTGGGTTTAGAAACCACTCTTTTAGAAGTGGCTGGGTTTTTGGGTCTTAACATTTCTGTGTGTCTCTGCCTGGTTATGGATTGACTGTCTGGATTTGAATGTGAGAGGCTCTGGGGAATGTCTTGACCTAGGGGAGGAGGTGAGACAGCAACAGACTCACCTGCATCTGGAGTGTAGGGGGGCGGAGTAGCCCCTGGAGGTGAAGAGGCCTGGGTTGCTGCCATAAAACAATGGCTCCATATCCTGCTGAATGATTAAAGACCCAGACCCCCACTATCAAAAGGCAGAAGGTGTCACTGGCAGGGAGGCACCCAGAACTGGTTTGGACAGGGGTCAGTGCCCCCTGAACACAAAGACATTTAGGGGTATAACTATGAGAGCTGAAACCCCTGGACTTTGGAATGGAACTGTTCAAGACTGTAAAGGATTGAACCTACTTCGTGGTCAAGAGGAACCTCTGCCAAGGAAGAAACAGCTGAATAGACTGAAGGAAAGGACGGACCCTTGCTGTGTGTTCTGGGGCTGGCCTGCAGTTTGTGCTTTAACCAAGGATAGGCTAAAGGAACTTTACTGTGTGCTGTGTCCCCCCTATTTGAAAGGACGTTGCTGTGCTGTGTCCTGAAGTAGCTGAACCCCAAGGGCACGAGGAGAGCTGGCTCCCTGTTGTGGAAACTATGGGAACACGAAAGTTTCCAGAAGTGTTTCAGCGACACTGTGTGCGTGAGCTTTTTGCAGCCTGAGAACTTCATAAGAATTGCCCTGTGATCGTGGGCACCTGAAGTCCAAGTGAGTCTCAGCGACTATGTGTGCTTTTTGTTCCTGAGACCCTTGTAAGAATTGCCCTGTGATCGTGGGCACCAGGAGTCCAAGTGAGTCTCAGCGACGCTGTGTGCGTGTGCTTCGTGCAGCCTGAGACTTTCATGAGGAATGCCCTGTGAACGTGCACACCCGGAGTCCAAGTGAGTCTCAGCGACACTGTGTACGTGTGCTTTGTGCAGCTTGAGACCTTCGTGAGGATTGCCGTGTGATCGTGTGCACCCGGAACTCAAGTGAGTGTCCGTGACGCTGTGTGTGTGTGTGTGCTTCGTGCAGCCTGAGACCTTCAGGAGGATTGCCCTGTGATCGTGGGCACCAGGAGTCCAAGTGAGTCTCATCGACGCTGTGTGCGTGTGCCCTGTTGCAGCCTGAGTTCTTCGTTATCGCCATAGGCCCGGACTGGCATTCCCAGGGGAGCTGTGCCGCCGGCCCGAGCCCGCCGTTGCTGGAAGCAAAACCTCAAACCAACCCCTTCGGGGGAGGGCCAGAGTTCCACTGCCCGGAATCAACCAAGTCGCATCGGAGGCCCAAGTCACGAGAAGAGGAGAGGAGAGCGAGGTCGCTCCCCCCAGGTAAAGTATGTCACCGCCTGGGGCGAGGTGCGGGCTCGGAGAGAGACGCTCTCAGCCTCTTCCATTCTTGCAGCGGGAGCCTCTGCTCAAGCTCGTATCGTAGCCTGTACTTGCCAAGGAGTGGCAGTACCGGGGCCGGAGTGTGGAGAAGCACTTTGGTTTACACCATACCCGTTTTGGGGGCATATGTTGGCGGAAGCTGACCGCGAGTCAGTACGAGAGGCAGAGAGACCATCTAAAGCACTGTGATTGGTGACGAAGTGCCTTGCGCATTGCATTGTTTCTGCATTATGAACTGCCTGATTGTTGCCTTGCGCATTGCATTGGGTTTGCATTACGAACTGCCTGATTGTGGCATTACGAATTGCATTAGTCTGCATAACAAACTGCCTGATTGTTGCATTACGCATTGCATTAGTTTGCATACAAACTGCTGATTGTTGCATTACGCATTGCATTCGTTTGCATAACGAACTGCCCGATTGTTGCATTACGCATTGCATTATTGTTGCATAAGAACTACCTGATTGTTGCATCACACATTGCATTATTTTGGCATTACGAATTGCTGGATTGTTGCATGGCGAACTGCTTTCTGTTTTCCTGCTTCCGGCCATTGTTCGGCTTCCGTTTGCGTTCGAGTGCCTGAGCGGCTGTTCGGCGTTGTGCATTGGGCCAAGCCAAGCTAAACAGGGTGTTAAAGCGTTGGGCTTTGAAGCGGTGTCAGCACCAGAGCGAGCTGCTCGTGGCCTATCTGTGTCCGTGGCTGCCGGATCGACTGTGCGACCCCGCCCGTAGCAGGAGGCAGACGCGGTGGCGGCCACGGCCGCCGGAGCAACTGTGCGACCCCGCATCCCTACAGCCCCGCACACAGCAGGAGGCGGAGGTGGCGGACGGGCTGAGGTCAGTGGCAGGCACCGTGCATTGAATATTGTTTTGTCTTGTGACTTGCAGTTACTTGAGCTGCCTCGTGAGCCAAGTGGTCGAGGTAAAGCGAAACACAAGCAAGCCACAAGTCCTATCTAAAGATCTCTAGTGGAAGAGGCCAGTGACTGCGCTCCGGCACTCTGCCCACAGTTTTTGCTACAGCTAGAGCGAGGGGTGAAAAGAAAAAGAGTGGGATTCAGGAGTTAAGCAGATGAGCAGGTGGCTTCGAGGTACTGAGGCTCTCTGTGGACCTGCAGCCTTGTGGTCCTGTGGACCGGTGCCCCTTGCACTTTCCAGCACTCCCTAGTTAAGGTCAGTTGAGGGTTGAGAGCACTGACTTCTCCACTCCTATTTCCCTCACGCGGCCCGGTAAGTCGCAATAACTTAAAAGGGCGCGGTTAAAGTCTGTGGGCGAGTGGTGGGAGCAGAGGGTGTGAATCCCTCCTCTTAAGAGAGTTTGTGGAGTCGGTGGAGTAATTGTAGAAGAGCAGAGAACTGGACTTCTTATCCTTCACACTCCCTGCCCAGTGGGATTTCAACGGACTATCATAAACCATAATAGAATATAATTGAGTAGCTTGTAATGCCATCCAGGTGCTTGTGCTCAAACTCATCAGTAGAAACAGTAACAGGCCAGTTAGGGCCCTCAGCCAGCTCAGTAAGTCGCTATACGAACCATAGAAGACCCCTTAAACTCCAAAAAACGGCATAGGAGAAATAAGGATCACCTTTCACAGTTGAAAACGTACCCATCGGTGATGTCAATGCTTACAAAAGGTGTAAGGTGCTCCAAGCGTAGTAAGGGGTCAAATGAAGAGAAAAAGGAGGCCCTGGAAGATGTGGAGATGGACACCAATGTAATATCAGAGAATGAGGAGGGCTTTCAGTCCACTAACCCAGAGGTTGGAGCAACCCTATATCCCGCCGTAATTATTCAACAGAACAATAATGGTGAAAATATTAAGTTGTCGTCATTTACACAGCCACCTGGTGAAATTGTTGTTTTACAATCAGGAGGGGATGATAGTAAGATGGAAATGGATCTGGCGGTAGGCAAAGCAGAAGGCTCCCCGAAAGAGAACTTGAATAGTAAGGAAATTACACCATTATCACCAATAGCAGGGTTGGTATCTCTGTTTGACAATCCTCAAGTCAATCCAAGAAGTACGATCGGATTTAAGTCAGGTCTCTCTCCGTTAAAATTGGGTGTGCAATCGCTAAATGTACCACATCGCACAGACCTTAGTACTAGCTCTGAACTGGTGAAAATGGCGGACTATACTCTACCGGATATTACTAAACAAATGGAAAAGAACGAAGAACTGACGGCGCATATGAGAAAAACAAGCGTCATGGAGATGGATCCGGATTTGGGAGTGTCTCCTGTCTTATTAGCTGGTCAACCACATATGCCCGACCTGTACAGTAGTACCCCCACTAGTTTATCACATGCTCATTCATTAGAATTTTCCGCTGAAGGGACATCAGCAGAATTACTGGACAAGGGGGCAGAGAACATCATGAACTCACTTGAGAATACACGGAGGGGGGAAACCTTGGAGATTTTCTATGCATTGGAGAGAATTCTCTCCTCAATTTTATCTTGGTTAGAAAAAAGTATGGTAAATTATGATCATATATTGGAAGTCCTCTCTCCCATTTTAATAAGGGTCCAAGAACTCAACCAGATCAATCAAGCAATAAATAAATTGGTAATTGTTCCTGAGGTTGCATGTCGCCCATGTCAGATATGTAACGTGATGCCAAAAAGTGGTATTAAATTAGAGGATGGGGAAATGAAGGAAACTAATGAGGGTTCTAATATTGTCTCGCTCAGAGGTAGCCCAATTGTACGTTTACCCCAAGTTAAGCAACATCCAGAGAGCCCCCAGCATTCTAGCCACGGAGGAAACTTAAATTTAAAAGTATCTCCGGTTACGCCCCCATTACAGGTATACCCTATATTTAAAAAAAAGTATCTCAAACAACTCATGCTTACAGTTAATTGAAGAATCAACAAATACTTTAGATATTGCAACCATAGGGGAGGTCCCCGTATTAAGAGAAAGTAATACCAGACTTGGTCGGAGGGGTAAGAAGAAGAACAGGATTCGACGCATCCCAAAACGGTAAGAGAAATAATTGCAGTTCACTCCAGTAAGTGAGGAGTCAAATAGTACAAAATCACCTCCAAGTAGAAAGGTTCCCGGGATTTTGGGGCAATCCACATTGAATACGGGTCAAAAAACTGGGCAAGATAATGATAACCAGTCGATCTGCTCGAACTTGGTGCTCACTAACTCACAGTGCCAAGAGGGACATGAAGAAAGTGGGTTTCCTAAAGTAAACATAGGCGACAGTGAGAATCAGAACCAGAACCTTCCCCGGAACATTAACTTGGTTAATTATGAAACAAGTAGAGACCCCATACCTGGAAACGTATAGGAAAACTCACATGAGCCTGTAATAGAACAAGTCTTAACTACTGGAGGTGCCCCTCTTCATCCCCGTGGGTGGGATACTTTCTCAGTACGGCTTGATTCCGGCCAAGGGGAAGTTGGGGAGGGGGACTTGATCACAGTTAGTAATAGTAACAGGGTTATGTTCGAGAGGGGTCCAGTCTTAGGGCAGCTTGGTAAAAGGCCAATTGGGAATACAGGGCCAGTAGTCGGGCAGGTGAGCAGGACCTTGCTCTTAGTTTCTCTGTTCGAAACTGAATCAATGTTACTGAATAGAAGTGCCCTTCTACAGCTGTTAACAGAGATAAAGGACTTGGGTCTGATAACAAGCAAATACCTTGAGAGGGTCTACTTAGATTGGAGGAGCACCCCCCCCCCCCCTCCCCAAGTACTAGAGTTGCATTTACATCAGGGGTAGTTTCAATGTTAGTAATAGCTAATGTAGATTGCTTTAGGAAAAAGGGTATAGATGTGTTCTCTAGTGTAGCCCCTTGCCCTGTTCCATCTGAAAGCTCAGGAATGGTTCATCAGATGCAAGGGTGTGGGTTCTCTAATAACACGGGCACAAAAATCCATATAAACCTTAAAGACATTGAAATAACGGTAGGGAGAAATCTACGAAACAGAGAAATTACCATTTTAGGTCCCGAAGTCTGAAGGCTTAGTAGTCCCAATGTGGAGCATGAGGTGGCTAAGTGGAGTTTGGTAGCTGGTACCCTCATTGGGCCAAAAAATAACCACTACAAAGCCCAAAGTGTGGGGGTAGCCAATTGGGAAGAATCCTATCCTGGAATGTAGCGGGGGTAGGAAAAAGGAGCTGCAAGCTTAAATCATTATTAGAATATGACCCCAAAATTATTTGCCTCCAAGAAAGCTGGATAGAGGAGGATCTTCAGTTTGAGAACTTTTATGTGTATTGTTGTACAGCAAAAACATCTGTAAAAGGGCATGCTAGTGGTGGCTTAGCTATTTTACTCAGCTGTGCCATGATATGGGATCCTGTGATCTATAAGCATCCTTCAAAATGTTGCATTGGAGTGAAGTTGAGGATTGGTGAAGATAACTTGGGGCAAGCAGTTTTTCTTTTACTGGTAAACGTGTATATTCCTCCTGGGAGAGTGTCAAACTCATTGGTCGATTCAATCTGTACTTTTGTGCAAAGGTTAAGTAACACTGAAGAATGCTCACTGATTAGGATGGTGGGTGACTTTAATGCCAAATTATCCAACAGTGCAGTTATGTCCTTTTCAAACCTTGAATTGGAGGAAGTATGGTCCATTCCAGATTCTATATTGCCAGACCATTTAAAATCAGATAAATGAGGCTTGTTACTTCTGCCTAATCTCAGAACTTTAGACCTTGTAACGTTAAATGGTAGATTTCCAGAGTACTCCCCTGCTGTTTATACTTTTCGGGCGCATATGGTGACTCCCTAATTGATTACATGGCGGTATCTTACCAACTATTTAATGTATGCACACAATTTAAGGTATTTTCCACAAATGTGTGACCACAGTATTTTAGCCATTAATGTAGATATAGAAATTGAGAAGCCTGAAACCCGGAACCAGAGGGATGAAAAGGTCTTATACAATCGCAATAACGGGCGCACTTGCTGGTCGAATAATGCGCTTCCAAATTTTAAGAGGGTCCTTGAAAATACTGCCTTTACTTGCACCCAAGAAACCCCTGTTCACAGGTTTGAGAGAATCTTGGCAGCAATTAGAACCTTTGGAAAAAAGAAGCAAGTCATCAGTTTTGCACCATTAGTATCTATATCAAGGGAAATTTAAAAAATTGAATCGGGAAATTAACACTTTAATTAGACATCAATTTAGGCTGCCCACGATACAAAGGCAAAGAGACATTAATAGACTGGAACAAGTACGGAAAAGGAAAATAATATCGAATTGTAGAAGGGTTGAAGATTCAAAATGGGTTAGACTTCGAGAGGTTGCCCTGTCTAGAGATACTAGGAAGTATTGGGCACGGATTGCAAAATTTTGTGATGGGAAAGAGAAGTCAAAACCTATTTTAATCCCAGAAGCAGAATGGTCTACGTATATTTCCCAGCTTTATGCCTCAAATCCCGCAGTTGGGCAGAATATAGAGGTTAAGACTGCCCCGACCGTGGGGAGCGATTATGGTGCACCATCATGCTTAGAGATTGAGGGTTACATTAAAGGGGCAAGATATTCCTGCGCAATGGGCCCAGATGACGTACCAATTGCCATAATAAAACAGGATGGTGAAGAGTGGGCGAAATTTCTGCATCCGCTGTTTGTCCATTGTTTTACACCCATGGTGATATCCCACAATCCTAGAAGGGAAGTATAATTGTTCCACTGTATAAAAAGGGTCCAAAAAATTCACCTGCCAGTTTTAGACAGATCTCTCCTGGATGCAACTGGGAAATTATTTGCAAAGAGCATCCTCACTTATCTGTAAGATTGGGCATTTGGAAATCATTTTATTTCCTTAGAACAAACAGGATTTCGTAAAAATAGTGGCACCTTGGAAAATATCACCGCCTTGCAAACTGTGACCGGGCGGATCCGCTACCCGAGTCCGCTAGCGAATGGTGGTCGGCCATACCTCCATCTCTCCCTCTTGTTTCCTCTCAGCAGGGTGACTGGTGAACTTCCGACCCTTTATTACCTCCCGCAGAAACTGAAGAGGAACACGGCTCCTTTAACTGGGGATTCCACTGGGAGGACGGTCTGCCCCCATCCGATGTCACAGAGGTCCCACCACCAATAAAGAACGGAGGAATTCCGGAACAGCGTGTGTGTCACCACCGGAAAGAAGGAAGCCAAGTTAGGAGCCGGAGCGCCAGTGATCTACTCGGAGAAGCCCGGAGAAGACTGAGGGAAGCGAGAGACCAGGTCGACTACAGCCGAGGAGAAGCCTGGAGGCCAACGTCCCCACGCGCCGCCGAGCCACGCTCCCGGCGGAGCGTGGCTGACAGGTACGGGACAGGTTCTCAGGGTGGGTTGGGAGGAGAGGCTGCCCTACCGCCGAAACCTGATTCCTACTCTTCCTATTGTTTTTAATAACAATCCTCACGTCACCTTCCCCTTCGCACTGAGCACCGCAACCCCGTATTGTATAGTTCACCAAAGTGCCTCACAACACGAGTGAGTGGTGCCTTCTTCACCCCCGGTCCAAAGTGAGTGTGGCTTAAAGACCAAGCGTCCTTCTGATACCCTTTTGTTTTGTTTTTTGGTTGGCCGCATCTCCCCTCCTCCTTTGACTGGAATTGGAAGGACAATGGAGAGTGGACCCCAGAAGAGAAAGAGTGAAGCTGGAACCTACCTGGTTGAATCAAATCACTCCAACCACGACAGATACCGTCCAAACTGTCTCAGGAAGAGTAACAACTCGACGCAAGAGTGTCTTAATAAAAATAAAACCTTATTCTAGCAGATTTGTTTCCTGAGTTGTTAATCCTACCCCGCCACACAAACCTTAACCGAAAAATATCTAGTAAGTCGGGGAATGCCGTTATATGGGGCTTTTATAGATTTCTCCACAGCATTCGACAGGGTAGGACAGGGAAAGCTGTTGAGGAAATTGGTTACCATGGGGATACCAGGGAATCTTTTACGATTAGTTATTGCTCGTCACTCCTCCACTTGGACTCAGGTTTTATTAGGGGGAACACAAGGCCTCTCGAGAAAAATAGTAACTAATAATGGGTTGAAGCAGGGGTGCCTTTTGGCCCCTTTATTGTTTTCTATTTATATTAATGATTTGTCAAGAAGAGTGGGGCTCAGTAAAGGGAATTCCCCTAGATAAGGACATTTGGAGCTGAGCTGTCTGCCATATGCAGATGACGCCATAATACTGGATTTAACCCCAATTGGACTACAAAGACGACTTGCCGAGTTGATCAGGTATACAGAAGAGTACTATTTAAAAATAAATATTTTAAAGAGCAAAGTCATGATTTTTAGTTATCAAGAATGTAAGGTCAGAAAAAAACGAATTGGTTTTTGGGAAAAGAGAAACGAAGTAGTAAAATTCTATCCATATCTAGGAAAAATATTCACAAACAGGTGCTCAGCTAGCAATCATATGGATCATTGCAAAGGCAAAGCAATTTCTCAAGCTTTTGCAATTAACCGTTTGTACACACACTGCGGAAAAAGACACTTTTCACATATCATATCAGTCTATAAAATAAAGATTCCTCCCACACTGAACTATGCCAGCGAAACAATAGATGCACAAGAGTGGGAAAAATTTGAGAAAGTGGAAGGGCAAATCTGGCGCCAAATTTGTAATTTGAATCGCGCTGCACCTATTGCAGCGCTTAAGCTTGAATTTGGTTTACTCTCCACTTATGTGCCATCGATGGCTGCGTGCATAAGATGGAGCAATGCATTGTTAAATAGCTCAGAGAATCCGCTACGGGTAGCATTGTACAGAGAAATATTTGCAAATATGAAAGAAAAGAGTGCCCTTTTTAGGGATTATCTAAAAGCTATAACAATGTTCGGCTTAGATAAGGATGGGGCGGCGGTCCTCTGTAAAAGGGCTCTGAAAATCAGAATTAAGAAAACAATCTATGGGGTTTTTCGTGAAAGAGATATTAAAATGTGCACATAGAATAGTAATAATGACTGTATTGTGGGGTGTAGTATTGGCAAAAAACCCCAACCTTATGTTTTATGGACTCTTAAGCATGGAGTACGTAGGGTAATTCTGCTGCTTAGACTGAATTTACTTCCTCGAAGAATTATAACAGGAGCTTGGGAGGGTATTGCTAGACTTGAGAGATAGTCATTTATATAATTCCTGTATACAAGACTTAAATCATGTCCTATTTGTTTGTCCCGCATTACATTCAATACGTCGCAGATACCTAAGGAATTGTTTTTTAAAGTATAATATAGCCACAGCAGAAGAGGCCCGGAATTGTCTGCTGTCACCCTCATCTGAACTTGTGTTTTAAAATTTTTTCGTTTTTTTAAAACAATTTTTAAAATATATACTAGAGCAATATTGATTGATTTAATATGCATGTTCTGAGCACTTGCACTTTTTTGACCTTTCAGCCTTAACGTTAAGGAACATAAGAGGCTGATTTTTTATGTACGCAACTGAGCACGTGCACTTTTACAAACTTTTTAGGTCTCCCCTGATCCAGCGCATGCGCTGGTCTGGCCGAGACACTTAGTGTACGGGTTTTCAAAGTGCTGCCGCACGGCCTAGCGCTTGCGTTTACGCGAGCGTGCACGCGCGCAGCCGGCAGCTTTCAGCGCCCGAGGCATCATCTGGAGCTTGTGCGGTGAGCTGACTTGTTATTAGTGTCTCCTTAGTGCGCACTCTCGTGTCAGCGCGCATGCGTCAGAGACGGTGTTTTGGCTTTGAGCATGTGCATAATGAACAATATGACACATACAGTCTTCTTTATTTGAAAGACAGGTGTTTCTGGTGTTTAATTTTACCATCATCTCCCTCCCGTTAGTTTAAGCCAGGACATATCGTCGTTATTGACTCGTTGATGTTTCTACTGCTCTACTCTCCTTGGTTCACAGCTAGCCTGATCTGATGCCTCCTATAAACATGGTAACGTTCGGCCTTCTCTGGTTTTAAAAAAATCCATGTCGCCCTTTTGTGCCAACGTGATTCATCCTTAAACTACTACTGTGCTTGACTGCAGCACAGAAGCTGATTGCCTTCACGTTTATCCACCTCCCGTACTGAAAGGAATCTCCAGGGGGCTGAGGCGTTAGTTACTTTCTCTTTATTTCTTTGCCCCCCCCCCCCTACTTTAACCAACCCACCAAGGTCCGTAGATCACCCACGTGCCATAACGTCATTCATTTAGGCACTCACCTGCGGGATATTTAAAGCTCCCTTTTTCGCACCTCGAGCACCCGGAGCCCCGAACTCTTCATCAGCCTATTATCTGAGCGCTGTTTCATCTTCCTTACCAGTAAGTCTGCCGTCGAGCTGCTGAGGACGACCCTGCGCCTGTTCCTCTTGCACAGAGATTCCGTTATTTAATATTTTGATTTCCCCCACCCACCCCCCTCCATTTTTCTTTTTAACAGACGCTGGAGCGCGGTCAATGGATTTGCGCCCGCTATCTTTTATCCACTGATTCGGCTGAATCCACGCCCTAAACTGCAACTTTGTTGCTGCAGAGTCCCATCTCTTTACCACGGTGACGCTATACACTTGCAGGCGTCTTTTCTTTCCTCATTAGCGCTCCGTATTCAGGAATTTACACCCCCCAGTACTCTCCATCATGATGGCACTGTTCTTTTTCACCTTCTCCTTAGGGACTACCATACCCGCCACGCTTTAACGCTTCTCCTACTTTATTATCACCTGTGATACTTGAGGATTCCTGTTCTCATCAACACCTAGCAGGACTTGTATCCACTCGCGATCGACTTCTATTAGAGGCAGAACTCTGTCAGACTGTATTTTCTACTGACTTAGGGCACTGCATTCATTGTGCGGTGAGTTGCACCACAGTTCTTTTGTGACCCCCTTCACCCACATTTTCTTTATGCCATCAAACTTATTTTGTGCTGTTATCTTGTATTTCATCAGGCCAAGCAACGTTCGCGTTTTCATTAACCTTCCTGGATTACTCACTATCATCCCAGCTTGTTCCCTAAGCTATTTGGATTCCACGTTATTCCATTTTATTTTACTCTTGGCTGACCAACATTATTACGTTTCTATTTCATCTAGCACTATTGAATTTGTTATCTTAGGTCTCATTTTTTGGCATATCTTTATTCACTTTATTACTCAGAGCTCCGCTTTTTTTTTTTTCATCTTTTCCCCTCTCTTTCCATCATAATTAACACTTTATGTCCCCTACACCAGAAATATTTGGAGGTCTCGCCTTTGGGACCTTATAAGTGTTTAGCCATGCAACAGTTGATATTGTTGCACAAAGGATATTGTGCTGCATAACTAAATACTTAGAAGGTCCCAAAAGCGAGACCTATTGGTTATGCCAATGCTTGTTTTCTGCTAGTTATGTGTCCTGTATGATCGCTTGCACCTTACTAAACCCTTGTTTTGCTGCTAATCATCGTGTGTTCCACGCCGAAAATGGCCCTTTAAAGTATTTAAATACTCTTGCACTGTTATTATGCTGCTGGTTATATTGTACTGTTTAGTGAATAGACAAATTATCGTTTTTCACCACATGGTTACTCTGCTCGTTATCTAGTACTGTATAGCGAATTGTCAAATTCTCGCATTTTATAATAAGGTTTTAATTCTGAAAGTTTTATGATATTAGATTATACATTTTGTATAAGTCCGCAAGTATTCATCATTGGTCATTTGACTTTTTATGGTTCGCTCCTCTTGGCACTCGAAAATTTATAGAATGGCTGCTACTGATATGTTTATTTGTGCTTTTATATGATATGTTATGACGAATTTAGGAGTGTAATGTATTTTTATGTGGAATTTTTCAGAATTCCAACTCATAATAAAATTAATTGAATTGCATTATTTTTACATTGCAAAGTGCCTGATTCTTGCATTACGAACTGCATAGCACTGCATTAGGACTGCATTAGATAATCTAGAATTGCTCATCAAACCACCAGAACCTACAAGGGCTGGCTGGCCTAATAACCGGCCAGGAGGAATAATATAAATACGCATATGTTGGATTTTTATTGTGTGGTCTCATTGTATATCTTTTTATATAAACTTATGCTTATTTTTCTATGAAACTAGGGTGGAGTCCTTTTGTGGTGTCATCATTGGGTCACTGGAAGCGTGGTTACAAATACTTTACACATTTGCTTTGAAGATAAACCTGGCTGCTCATGCCAAACTACCAAGGGGGTGAGCAGGGGCTATCTGAGAAGGTGTCCCTCCTTTCTCTGACGTGGAAGCGAGGGTCCCTACTTGGCCTAAGGTACCTACCTCAGCCAACTAGGGAATCCCGGTTCTAACAATTACACAAATTATAAAAATTTCACTTGAGCAATCTAAAACAATGGCACCTATGAAAATGGACAACTAAGGATGTGGGGGGGGAAAATGACGTGGCCAGCGCTGTCCCCTCCATACAGTTTTTGTTGTCATAGCAAATGGAGGGGGCAACACGGACAACGAATGGCAACAAAGACCATAGTTTGCAAAATTACTGAATTTCTCAAAATTTTACATTCTGCAATTTTAGTGTATTTTGTTTGCCAAAATACAGCTCTTGAGAGATAAAAAGGAGGCTGGTTCGAGTAGGAAACGTCTCACCAGGAGAAACAGGATTTAAGATTCTTAGATGTTTAATTCTGGCATTAATTTCAATTTATGTAGAAGCTATAGTTTAAACCAGGCAAAATGAAGGAAAAGACAGCAAAATATGGAGCTTATCTTTGTTTTTAAATCTTACATTTATTTTTGTTTGCTGTGCTATTAACAACTTGTGTTTTTACATTATTGAGCATGAAAGGGTAAAAATAACCAAAATAAGCATTAAACGGTTTGTCAACTACACTGGCAGCTACAGCATACACAAACTTGATTTGGGTATATTATGGTGCTGCAGGCAGTGCAATATGGCGAATAGGGTTGTGGAGGGGCTTGCGCTTTGTTTCAGGGTAATGTTTTCAGCTTTTTTTTTTAAATGACAACTGATCCTTCGTAGCTTCAACAGATAGAGAAAGAGGGTTCTACAGGCTAGGGATGGTGACTGTAAGCAATCTGCTGTATAAACTGGATTTTTGGAGTTTAGATATTGCCAGCCCATGCCTTCCTCCCTGGTGGGTCTTAAGCTTTGTAGGTAGATGGTAAGTTTTTTTGATTTTTTTAGGTTTTTGGCAAACACATTCGAGCCATAATGGCCGAGGATACAGGTATGGTATTATTTACTACATATTCATTAACCAACTGGCACAGTATTTCCTTACCCCCGCCCCTCGAAGTCCTGCATGCCCCAAAGAAAGCCCTCGATCTAATATATCTACAAAACCCACTGAGTATTTGTTAAGTCGTATTTCCATAAATTCAGATTTCACTATCCAGGTTATCCTTCATAGTAGGCACATGTGACAAGCCAATCCCTCTATATTCTACCCATCGCTGCCATATCTTTAGGCGCTTTTGTGGGCAGCTTTGTGCTCGGAAAACACTTATCTCCAAACTCACGCAATAGTCCATTGCCTGCTTCCATGCCCCCAAAGCTGGAGGGGCAGTAGCTTTCCACATCTTAGCAACATTTCCCTTAGCCAATGTAAATCGGAGTAATAGTAGGTATCTTTTATAGCGGTTTCCTCCTGTTCCTTCGTGCTATGGAGAAAAACCAGCTAGGAGTCTAGTGGAACCTCCCAAGCTAGCACCTCTGCCAAACATGACGTCACCCCCTACCAAAAGCGGCCTGGTAGACAGCTCCAGACTGGTTTTTTGGACTTTTAATGCTTTATTGACAATTTACAGCTAGGCCAATTTGAATCAGTTATGTAACGTCAAGCTGATATGGTTGTACGACGCTACAATGCAGGTAAATACATCGTATGCAGTTACCACGCATTTTGTTAGCATGCATGTTTTTACCACGAATGTGCATTTAAAAACGCATGCCATTATCACACATTGTTTTTAATATACAAAAAACAATGTATTTGTGGGGGGAGACCCCCCCCCCCCCACCTTCGGACTTGCATTAAATGCGTGCTAAAGGCACCATGGGGCAAAAACATTGTTGTAAAGGCGTTTTACCCTATTTTTGATACTGTTCACAAGTCACATTGCTGGGATCTGAAAAACTGTGCATAGACTGAAGGTCATTTTTCCCAATATTTGTGTAAAAGGAGCTGCAGCCAATGAAGATACAAAGAATTGAAAGGCTGCTGTGATTCACGTTATCAGCAGGTTTATTTTTGAGTAGTCAAAGTCATTCAACTCGAATTTCATATTACTAGAGATATACACTTACCTATGATGGATCTGACAGTTGCTGGATTAAATGGTGTCCACGTTCCTGAAAAAGAATAGGGGGCATTTCATAACTCTTTGAGAAGGCAGCATTTTCCAAACTAAGAGACAGCATTATAAAGAAAATACACAATTATCATATAAGGATTTAGCTGCAGTTCAGTCAATCTAGTCTTTATTCAGCAAAAGCCTTAAAAGCAACACAAATATACAGTACATGGATAAAGTTGTGGGATACAAAATATCTTCATAAAAAAAAAAACCCAGAAAATAAAGTGCACAAAGCATGTCGGCATAACCGACATAAAAGGTTTTGTTTCGTTTCCTGATAATAAAAGCCACTTTTATGAAATTTAAAATTGCATAACAAGTCTCTATTGAACCAAAACACTGCAGGAACCAAAGTCCTTCCTCATGCTGTCTCGAGTTTGTATTGTGTAAAATATGAACCAGAAAGAGGGAACGGGGCTGAAATCAAAGGGCATAACAAGATAAAGTGACTTGCGCTTTGGTTAGACATTATCACAACGACAAGGAAGTAAATTATGCTACCAAGCCCCCCCCCCCCCGCAGTGGTAAGACAAGCTCGAAGTGCAGAGTGCGTAAGATAAAAAGGGCAAGATAAAAACAATAGGTAGGGTTCATGATCCAGTCTAAATATAGTTCCAAACTCCTTGTTGATACTGACGAGTATGTTACAATGGTCTCCAGACACAAATTTGTGCGGTGGTTTAAATAATGCTGTTTGACTACTTCTGTATGTTTAAGCGTGATCATATGTGGATTTCTGTATAATTCTGGGAGGCCTAGAATCTCAAAAGTTTTCCTCACATGTGAGATTCAAGGAATCTGGTCTGCCCTATCAAGAGACAGGCAATCAGAAATGCAAGTTCTAACATGTGATGCCTTCGGGGATCCGAACTCTTAATCCAAAGTAAAAAGGGGGCAAGCCCGATTGAATCCTCTAGATATGGAATCCCTAGTTCCTTGTGGCATATAAAAAGGTGGCAGTACCACCAGCGACTGACAATAGTCTACGAGTAAAGTGGTTTTCAACACGCTGGAGGATCCCCCCGCTACAGTAACCCCTAAAGCCCTGCACCATATACTCCTGCCAAAATGCATTTACTTTTATATAGACTTAACATCTCTTTGATTGGTTTATGCCTTAGTCTGTGTGAAAATCTCAAAGTAGCATCAATTTCCCTGCTAAAATGTTGGTATCTTACAGTTAGTGATGGAGTCCAGCTAAAAGATGAGCTAAAAATAATTTCCAAATAATGGAAGGATTTAGTCTTATCTAAATGTGTCCCCCCCACACCCAATCCCCAATAACAAAGCGCTTAGACTTTGTGATTATGCAGTCACAGGTCATAATATAAGAGTGTGAATGGGCAAGAAGCACCACTTCATTCGCATATAATAGGATGGGTACAGATTGTCCTCCCAATGTGTGGTGTCTCTTTTTCTTTATCCACTAGATGTTTATTGATTTCATTTATAAAGAGTAGGGAAAGAAAGGGCGCCAAGATGAACTCCTGTCCAACGCTCCAAGTGGAGCTAATTTGGGGGAAACATTCCCTTGAGGAGTCATAATGGACCCTAACCGTTAGGTCCTGAAGCATGGTGCCCATAAATATAAAACCTTTCTGTCATCCATGATTCTAGGCAGCAAACAATTTCGAAGGCACTAATAAACCTAACTCAGTCAGGATTTGTAATTTTTGAGCGAGCTCCCACAATTTTCCAAGAAATAAGGCTAAGACCATTTCGTATGGGACAAGAATCTTGAACTGTGGGCAGTTCTGCTTCATCCTTTAATTGACAAAATCTACATAACGAAGGGTCAGTTTCAAGATCTTGTGCTCGGGACAGCTTTCCTACACACAGTGATTGAGAATCCCCATAGTCAAAGATTTAAAATCAGCATTCCCTAGAGATTGACACCAGAAAAATCAATTACTCTTTCAGAGGGAATTCAATAAATCGCTTCAATCTTTTCCATGCATCATATTGGCTGCTTACTGAAATGTTGTAGCGGTCCTGCATAGGATCACGCACCTCTCTGTTCAAAGACAATTGTTTGCTGAGTGGAAAGCAAGCCTGTAGAAAAAACCTAGAGGGAGTTCAAGTATGCCCTCCTGAGTTTTAGCCAGGTAGTTTAAATAGCGGACGAGAGCATTTACAAGTTTTGGGTCTGTAAAGTTTAGGACCACGCAATCACCAACTGATTTTATGTTAGACCGGCCAATCCACCCAATTCTGCGGGTGAAAAGAATTTCATTATGCTAGTCCCCCTGTTATCCAGATTTGAACCATGGTGAGCAGTCTTGCGTTTTAGAGACTCAGTATCCTCCTCTATCCCACAAGTAATTGGGGGAACATTTTAAAACACAATCACATAAGAGGTACAGACAGGTAGGAGCTGCAAGGGCTCTGTATGCCTGCAGGTATTGTGATTTTGATTAGAGTTACATTTTTTTAGACTAACCATCTTTTGTACATAACCGGTCGTGCAAGCACTTTTGACACCCCTTGGTCTCTGTTGGAAATATGCGCCACCTAATGGGCAACGGGTCCCAGCTTATGAGGCCCATTTTAAACAATTTAGGTTATTTTTTATGTTTAACTGAAGATCTCGGGATCTACAGTCCCGAATCCTCAAATGCCATGTGGCGGAAGACTGGGGTGCCAAGATTGCCAGTGACAGCCCACACGGATTCTTGTTGTGCCGTAAAGAGTCCCTGTAATGTCATATGGCATTTTTCTCTGCTGGTCCGTTTCCATCTTACAGGACTGATGTGCCGATTATAAGGAAATACATAAACCACACTGACTGTGCAGTTTCGGGCTGATTTTGTGCTCATTGTATGTGTTGAAAGTTTTTCTCTTCCAACTGCAGCACCCTCAAGGCCACGTGTCTCACTATAGACTGGAAACTTTTAAGCAAAGTTCAAAGAATTACTATCTGGGAAAACATCTACAACATGACCAAGTTCTCGATTTGTTGTATCTTGATTTTAGTTCACACAAGGTTATTATAATATGCCTTTTTATCATTCACGGTGCACAGATACATTTCCCCCATTTGTCAAGTCATTTACAATGAAGACCTATTCACAGTCCATGTCTATAAGCTAAACTTTGCATTAATTACTCTTAATAGCCGTTAGTCTAGCTTTTCGCAAGTTGAGTTGAGAATTATAAGAAAGCAAACAATGTAACATTGGTATGCTTTGTGCTAGCACATGGAACATTTCATCAGTAATTCTGTTTTAGGTTCACTTTGCTCTACAAGGACCACACACAATTTGCAAGTCCAGGAAATAGACATAGATGCTCATGAAGGAGATGCCCATGGTCATACCGCAGCCCTATGCTCATCACAACAGGGAAGCTCTGCTCCTCTTCGGCAGTCAGCACCCATGCATGCGTGGGCAGAGTCTTGGACATCCTGTAAACTATTTCTGCAGTGTGTGGCTGTCTGGAGAGGGGACTAGAGGTGAAGGGTTGAAAGAGGCAGGAAGAAGGGCTGCTGTGTACTTTCCTACCAGAGCATGCGCAATCCTAGAGCCTTAGGCAGTTTAGGAGCTTCAACGCGCCTCCAGTTACAGGGAGTGCAGTAGACCCCAGCCCAGTAAAAGAAACCTTGCCAGCGCCATCATGACTAGCGTAGAAAGATACATTAGAGGCGTCATTTTCTTGAGCCACCCTACGTTCTCACATGAGCTCGATGTTCATAGGAACTAGCTGTTTGGCTTTGCCAATACTGATTTTCTTAGGTTTTTGTAAAACGTTATTGTTGGGGGAGAAGCCAGATATTTGCCAATATAAAAAAAAAAAAAAAGATTGGCTGAAAAAACTAAAATATTATTTTGACTCAAAAACACACATTGTCTTTGTTATCCCTGGCATTGAAAGGAATTACTTTGTTTACGGATGTGCTCTCGTGAAAGATCAGAATTTAGTTAAAGTGAACTTAGAGAGGGATTGCAATGGGCCGACCAAACACCCTTTGCTGCATGCAAGATCCAGTGTTGGGCAGAAGAAAAATGTGAATGACACAACAGATCATAGGATAAGGATAATGACTTACATTTTATATATAAATTTAGTAAAATCACAAGGTTTAACGCCAGACCTAAAAATGCACAAGCTGAACAATATTTATGTCACATTCTGATGGCTGCTGTAATGTGCAAGATTTGTTCCTTGGGCGGCAAATAATGTTAAATACGTGGTCATCACACTGCCTTAATTGGCTGCACAAAACAAATAAAATAAAGTGATCTGTTGCAACTACGTAGAAGATGCCACACAGGAAATGTCAACTATCTATATGTATTGATTTGATGCCACACAGGAAATGTCAACTATCTATATGTATTGATTTTGATTTATTTAGTGTCTTTCTTAGTAACAAATTGATTTTGTCAATTAAGTTTACGGAGAAATTGTCTTAAGGATTCAACAAACTGTGATCGCTGAGATTTATGTAGGTCAAATTCCAGTTATGGTGTTTGTAGGAAAGTAATCCCTTTGGCATGGTTACCCCTCACTTTTTGCCTGACTCGGAATGCAACTTTGACTGAATGTGCACTGGGTTCCTGCTAATCAGGCTCCCAGTGCATGTATTCCTTCCCAAACCTATACCTTTGCTTCCACAATTGGCACACCTCTGGCCCACATACAAGCCCCGTGTAAAAGGTACCAGAGGTACCAAGGACATTGTGACCAGAGAGGGTCTCTAAGGGCTGCAGCATGTATTATGCCACCCTAAGGGACCCCTCACCATACACATGCACACTGCCACTGCAGCCTACATGTTTTGGTGCAGCTAAAAGTAAAGAGTAGACCGGGCACACATCCCTGTGTGGCAGGCTTGCCAGCACTGCAAGAGGCAAGTCACCCCTACAGCAGGCCTTACAGCCCTGAGGTAGGGTGCACTATGCCTCTTGGAGGGCATATCTGCATGAGCAGATATGCCCCTAGAGGGTATAAGGCCATTCTTAGGCATTATAAGTGCACAGTGAAGTAATACTGTGTACATGGGCTGCGAGCTGGTCAAAAGGAGTTCCACAGCTCCAGGATGGCTTCACCGAATCCCAAACTGTTTGGTAGCAAACATCTAAGATTAATGAGCCCACAATGATGCCAGTGTTGGGTTTATTAATAAATGCACTCAGAGGACACCACGGAGGTGTCCCCTTAAAAAACCTACCAAACTGCTAGTGTGTAGCTCACTGGTCTGCACCAGCCTGCCACTTCCAGACAGGTTTCTGACCCCCTGAGGTGGCAGCCTTGTGCTCTTGTGGGTCAGAAATAAAGCTGCTCTGGATGGAGGTGCTTAAAACATACCCCCAAGCAGGAACAACATTTAGGGGCACTGAGCCTCAAAGGCTTCCTGACCTTTTTTAGGTCTCGCCTGACCCAGCGCATGCGCTGGTCTGACGAGACATTTAGTAGGTGGGTTTAGAAAGTGCTACCCACATTTTTGTGCTGGCTACAAGCTTCAGTGCACGGTGGCGTGCACAGCTGCTCCCCGCATTCCCCCTCCCTTCTCGCCCAGCCATCTGCCTTTCCTGCGCTAGCCTTCAGCACCATGCCACTCCCCCCGCTGCTGCGCGCGCATCCCTAGCGTGCTTTAGCGCGTCATCGCGATGACTTTCGCTTAAGTCTCATGAATACTTGCGTGTTTTTTTATTTTTTATTTCGCACTCCCGGGCACCATTTGGAGCCCAGCAGAAAGGGCGCATTGCAACCTTGACCGCCTAGAGTAAATCCATCCGTTTGTGGCCATTAATATAGGTTTACGACAACTTTGTGAATCCGTTCCCGTGCTTTTAGCATGTGCTTTTTCTGTGACCAGTCTTGTCTTCAAGTGCACGAATCCAATTTTTGTGTCTAATTGAAGTGAAATAGGACTGCAGCTCCCCTCCCAGAAGGCACTCTTTTGCCAAATGTAAGCTGAGAAAGGAAACATGGCTTCCTGCAGACATGCATTCAGGCCAGTGCCGCGATTCTTCATCTCATGTGACCTAATTGGTGGAAGGCTCCATGACATGTACAGCAATCGCAGCGTTGTCTCCGTGTGCATCAAAGCTAAGGTGACCCGGCGCAGTGAAAGTCTCGGCTGAGCCATGCATGCCCGGCGCAGTGAAAGTCTCAGCTGAGCCATGTGACGTGCTGTGTGATACTCCCCTGTTTTTCCATTTATGACCACGACTGTGCACTCAGAGCTGGTGGTATCTGTTTGTATTAAACAGTAAATACGGATCAGTCAGTGGCACTTGTGATAGGATGTACATGGATTGGCACTGTAACTGGGCGCCAGAAATTTCATGCTTAATGAACTTTCACCTAGGCTCCGGTGATCATGAAGACGGTGGCTGCTAAGTGAGTGCTTGCCTCCGTCCAGTTCCCACATAGTAACACCGAAATTTCACCACGTCGGGTAATATACATCGCTCCTTTGTGGACGGGATCAGCAGAGAGGCCAGGACCTGACGGAGCATGGAACCATAACTCACCCTCCGCCCCTTCTCTCCCCACTCACCCCTGCATTTGGTTTTTGCGGGGACGCGGCACTCGCTTTCTGACTTGTAACCTCAGCTGGTCAAGTGTAAAGTGGCGTTACACATCTTTTATCTTGTGTCTGTTTTTATGTACAGTGCTGGCCGTAAAGTGAGGAAGAGCGCGCAGTCGCTGCCTCGTCATTAGCAGGGCTTAACCTTCCAACCACACCCACAGATGCTTTTAGAAACTAGAGCAAGCAGCAATGACGTGGCAATTTTTCATTATTTTCATTTCTTTCTTCGCTGCGTCTTCGTTTTGCGTTATGTACTCAGGATTGTCAGGGTGTTTGCCCAGCACATGACCATGTTCATTTCCCAGCAGTGTCACAGAGGGCTTCTGCATCAGAGTGGCCAAATTATTTCCCCAACTTATGTGAGCAGTATTTGCCAACTAGTTGGCAAGTGTGTTTACCCAGCAGCTTACCACAGTCTTTGTTAGGCAGTTTCCCTCAGTATTTGCAAATAGTTTACCACAGTGTTGTCCTTTAGCCTGTCGCAGTATTTTGCCAGCAGATAATCACAATATTTGCCTAACAGCTTGCCACTGTATTTGTCCTTAAGATTGCCTCGTGGCGCTCAGTAGAGGCCAGTCCCTTAAGTTATGGAGTACATGTTTCGTGAAGGATATGGCAGCCCCCCCCCCCATGTACTGCCCCTTCTTTCGCTTTGACTTGTACTAGTGTGACATGAAATTAATAAGACCCCCGAGTCTTAGTGAGTCCTAACGAGCCCATGTTACACACCAATAGCCCCACTGGAAAAGCCTTTGGGCAAACTCTAGGTGTTAAATATATTAACATATTATGGAATCTTTTACTGATCCAGCACCATCTCCCCTGGAGATGCCCTTGATCATTACTACCATTCCAGCAGAGACCCAGAAGGGCCATTGCACGATGTCTGAGCTTCTAGAACTTGTTCTCAACGATAGGACAGAATACCCACAAGAGAGCTCTCTGTGAAAACAGCCATCATAAGAGAAAATGGACTGACATAAGAACTCTATCTCCTTCAAGGCGGTACGTTTTTTCCCCTCAAAAAGTCACCACTAGTATTGCCATTATGTTTTTGACCATTGGATGAAATCACCACTTTTCCGCCATGTCCTTGCAAGCGTCACAGTTAATTTGAACATCCCAATGGTGACCGCACGTATATAGCCTTTAGTAATTTTATTTTGGTTTCAAATCTGTTTATTGAGTATTAATTGAACATACACAAAAACAAACATTGGCATAGCCAATAGGTCTCGCCTTTGGGACCTTATAAGTGTTTAACCATGCAACAGTTAATGTTGTTGCACCAAGGATATTGTGCTGCATAACTAAATACTTATAAGGTCCCAAAAGCGAGACCTATTGGCTATGCCAATGCTTGTTATGCTAGTCAGGGCCTCTCTAGCTAGTGGAGATGCCTGCCCTCTGACCAATACCCACTTTTGGCTGCAAGTTTGGTGGAAAAATTAGTTAGCAGGAGAGAGGTGTCCCCTCTCAGCCAGGACCACCACTAAGGTGCCCTGAGCTGAAGTGACACTCTCCTTTAAAAATCCTCCATATTGTTTGTGAGGATTTCAGCCAAATAGATTAGGGGTATGCCCCCTCCCCAAAGGGAGTGGACATACTAAGGGTGTAGTCGCCCTAAATGTAAGTAGCCCATTGGCTACTATCTGCCAGCACCTGTGATGCCCCCAAATGGAGTATTTAGGGGCACCCCAGAACCTTGGCCCTCAGGTTCCTGGCGACCTAAAGAAGAAGGACCGAAGAGCCGTACCAGTAGTGAAGACTCCAGATGACAACTGACTTGGCCCTAGTCCTACAGGCCTGTCTGCAGCCCTCAAAGAAACCTGCTCCAAAAAGCAACTTGTCCTGCAGGCCCAGCAACCTCCAAAACCTTGGGAGGGCCGCCTGCCTTCCTCAAAAACTCCAGAGGACAGCAGCCCTGTCCACAAAGAAACCAACAACAAGAACTGAGGTGCCCTGCTGAACTGCACAAGCAGGCCCCTGGACCCACCTCTGCACCAGACACCTCTGGCCCGAGTCGAAGTGGTCTTATTGGTTCCAAAAAGGTTACCCAGTGGTCCTGATCCTTAGTCTACCCCGGTGTGACCTCTCCTGGACTCCACGACAATGCCAGCTGATATGGGGAGATACCCCGAAACCAGTCCTAGGATGCTCATTTCTGATCCAGGGAGTTCCTGCCTTGGCAGTTTGGGTTAAACTGTTTCCGTGACGGGCAGGGTCAAGACTGATTTGCATATGGCTGAGTCCAAACTGGGGTGGCGTGGTGGGCAAAAAAAACAATGGATTAAACCCAGATCTGCTGACTGCGGGTGCATGTTTGCATTGTTCAACATTTAGTCCATCATCTGTTCTTTTTGCTTTTGGAGAGCTGGAAAGTGGCCAGAGCAGATGAAAGGGGAACCACCCCAAACCGGTTCCATTGAGCAGCACTGGAATATACATCCTCTGTCTAGAAGTGAAGGCCTTAGTTAATTCCCAAAACTGTGATCCAGTATTTCCGGTCTGCCGAGTGGCATCATGAACGGGATGGGACATCAACTTTGTAGGAAATCCAAGACATGGCTATGATGAATATTCCTCTTCCCGATTTCCAAAAATTGTCGTACAACGGACCTTGCTTGTTTAAGCAAAATAAGACCAGGTGCGATATTAAGAGTTACTTCCGTGAGGGTACGAAAAAAGGATGTGCACACGTAATGCGATAAATAAAAAGCCAAAACAAATACAACTTAACTCCGGAAGCGAATAAAAAAAAAACACAACCCACCAAATTAAGCATTTTAAAAGTAACGCAACACCGCGGAAATACGTAAAAAAATAGTATTTCCTTAAAAGATTGACTTTCTTTTAAATGACGGGCTAGCAGACAGGAGTTAAACACGCTGTATCATGTTCGTGTAACACGTGACGCATCAAGTTTTTTTTCCCTGTGGAAGCAAAGCATGTTCTGAAATAGGACATGTTGAATACTGCAATGAAGCACAGTTCTAAATTGTAACAGATTTTTCTAAGCCTCGATTCTTTCCAACAGAACTGCGGAAAGCGAGTTAACAGAGCATGTTTGTGATTTACAGAGAAGGCCAGTTTCTAACCCGCTTGGCAAAACAAACTGCTCCCCGCCCAAGGCACACATTTTTCCTACTTCTCAGAAGAGACCTGCACTGTCTGAAGGTGGTGTAAAATAAATCGCAACATTAGGTCACGCAGCAGGCTTACCGCAGCACGCCTCGTTCACAGGCAGCTTTAACTGGTACAAACGAGATCTTAGTGACAGGACCCAACGCGTAGTAACGCTAATTACGGGTGATAAATTATAACTAAACATTAGGTTTGGGTGCATTATACTGTCCTTGTAACATCATTTAACATCATAGATCAATTGGGGCCCTTTGTAATGGGAAACAGTTTTAAACTAATATATTTATTGGGTTTCACATCAAAACAGCATACAGCATCATTAGGCACCCCATCAACCTCGTCAAAGGAACTCAGCATTGCCCGCACAAAGGTAAACAAAATACCGAAAAGGCATGGATTCCATCATT
The DNA here is from genome assembly GCF_964204655.1 of Triturus cristatus. Taxonomy (NCBI): domain Eukaryota; kingdom Metazoa; phylum Chordata; class Amphibia; order Caudata; family Salamandridae; genus Triturus; species Triturus cristatus. The sequence continues at coordinate 138,984,668 of NC_140588.1, forward strand.
TTAGAGAAACAAGTTTAAGACCTTTGAGTCCTGACACCTCCTCGGGTGGGGTTTCAGGGTATGGACTACGAGGCACTAACCCCCTCAAAAGCTTACAGGGCACCCAGTCGGAACATAGGTGGCTACATAAATTTAGAGCAAATTACACAGGAGTTGTGTATTGAATTTCGACAACTCAAGCAGCAGAATGAGAAAATAAGCTAAATAAATATCTTGGGTGGATACATCCCTGGTTTGATGTGATCCCCTCCAAATCCCCGCTGCCTGATCCAAGTATATCCAAGTAAGCATCTTTTGAGGCTGCCTAAATAAACTGGTCTGGGATCCTTGACGTAAAAAGTAATTCCTCAATTGGGATCGGGTGGCAGGTTTGGATTCAATGTTTGTACAGTGACAACCCGGTTAAGATTTGCTGTGGACAGATCTATCAGCAGTGGTGCAGTGTCAGCTAAACCTGGCCATAAAGCAGAACTCCTCGGGCTGCTAGAAAGCTTGCATTCAGACAGTACCTTAGAATTATTTATTAATATTGTTACACTATGCAAGCGCAACATTGCAAAACAGAGAAATAAAGAGGCTTGGGGCTTTGTGAACGGTGCTTCAAAATGGATGGGTGCATGACCCTAGTGACCATGGTAGCACTCTTATACAGCGTCAAAGGTGGGCCATAGAAAAATAAGATTTAAAGTCACTGGATTTCCCATCTTAAAATCAATATGCCATACAGCATTCCTAGTTTTTTTTTTACCCTTGATGATGTACGAAAAAGTAACATTACTATACACTGAAAGAAAAAGAAGGAAAAAAAACACACACACACTCCATATCCGTCGATATGTCATGACTTACAAGTGTAACACTGAAAATACCAATAACTTACACTGTAAAAAAAACAAAATTAAAACTACATTGATTTAAAAAAAAAAAAAAAAAAAATTCGCATGCTTTAAGGTCACAATCTTTCATTGGTTTAAAAAAACAGCTGGGGAAAATAACCTTGCAGATAACTACTGTTTACTGACCATATTTTGGAATAAAACATAGGCAAACTTCTTCTGGTCTGGTTTACAGATGGGCCTCCTCAACAAGCTTTTCAAGGCGATGTTCTTTTTTTTTTTTTTTACGGGGGTGGGGGGGATGCCAGGTAAAAAGTTGAATCTCCTTACCGTAATACAATGATCCCGAGAACATATCTAGCTCACTAACATACGCCCCCCCCACCCCCCCCCATCTTTGAAAATAAACGTGGGTGGGGATGGGTTATTATCATGTAAATAATTTATATTAATAAACAAATGCTGGTTTCAGGGCATGTTTGAAAAATATTTACAGTACATTCATTTGAGGTCTCCTCTGGGTTTGCACTCCTTTACACAAATAACTCACCACGGTGGCTCTTGGTATTTGTATGGAACTGTTCGCTATAGGCTTTCACTATGTAGATGAGAAGATCCACAAATGTCTGCACATTTACCCCCAACTTAGTTAGGCGAAGAACTCAATTTGAGGAAATATTTACTCAGGCCAAAGAGTAGATGTGCAAAGCCCCAAAGGTAATTTATCACGGTGACTTTTGAATACTTATAAGCCTCATAGCGAGCAAGATTAAAACATCATCCAGAGCAACAATATGAAGCCTATTCTTTGAAGAAGAAAGGAGATGATAATGGAAAGTCCTGGTCCAACCCCAGCAAAGTTTTTAAAACTTATTTTATCACTTGTATCATGCTCTCTGAAAATGAAATCGCACATCCGTGCCTGGCGGACAGGTAACCAAATAGGAGAGAACCAATGGACATGAAAAGTTACTAAAAATGTTTTCGGTACTTTATGAAGCAACACGAGTGAGAAGTTGGTGGATCTCGAGGTGATGCTTTCTACGACCAGGAGGGCAGCACAGAGAACCTGTGGTCCTTCCTAGGCTTCAACTTAGTTTGCACAGTGTGACGCCAGCAGGATCAGGCACCAGACTGAAGGGAGGGGATGGATAACATAACTTGAGTGACAAATGCTTTCTTTAAATCTATGTATAACATTTTTTTAAAGGTATAAGACACACATTTTACATTTGTTGTCAGTAAGGGGTTTCAGACTAAAGACAGAGCAGTTCACAATATAGTCCCTTTGTGCGTAGTTTTATTTTAAGAGTCAGCTTGGTATTACTAAAGCTTACAAGGTAACATCAAGGGTCAGCACGAAACTCCTCAGAAGTTGATAGTGTCATGCGCTTTACGTGAATGTATGATTAAACAGGAAGCCGAGTCAGGCGAGTCAGGCGCTGCAGTGGGTGGAAGGAGAAGCGCCGTGACCCCCGGGCACCGCCCACTCACCTAGGCCACGCTCCCCTATCTGCTATATATAAGGATGTGCTGTTTCCGGAAGCGCAGCGGACGGGCGCAGCGGGCGTGCCGGCGGTGCGCCGAAGGCGCGCCAAAGGCAAGCCCGTCTGCGCCCGTCCACGACCAACCGGGACCAGGGGCCACAATCCCTGGCCCCCACTTACCGTAGGTCAGGACGTATAGCTCATCAGACATCCATAACATAGGGGCTATGGTGGCTGTTCACTGCGCACACATCTATTCACCAGCTGAACTTCCCCCCCATTGCCTTGGATGTAAACACTCTTTCTATAACACCACAGTATTAGCCACGACGCAGGAGTACCGCATGTATTTGCTAAATTGCAGGTCACTCCCGAGACATAGCACACAAATCGCCCTACTGCTAGAGGAGCGCAAGCCGGACGCCGTCTTTTTGACGGAAACATGGCTCACCCCCCAATCAGAGCCACACATAATCTCAGCCTTACCCTCTGGCTTTCAAATCCACAGACTGGACCGGACAGAGGGGAGAGGAGGAGGTTTGGCTATTATACTGAAAGACCAGTACCAATGCCGCACTACAACTGAAACCATCCCCGAATGCGAGAGCTTAGCATTTAGTATTGACTTCACTGCTAATAGCTCCTTCTCTGGCACTCTAATATACCGTCCCCCAGAGCCGGCCAAAATGTTCCACAGATCTCTTCCAGACATCATAGCTAAACGAGCTATGTCTTTAGATAACTATACAGTGCTAGGAGATCTTAATTACCATTTCAATACTTCCACAGACCATACTGCTATGGAACTAACAGATGATCTGGCAGCCTTACAGTTAATCCAGCAGGTCACAGCCCCTACCCATGAAAAGGGCAATTTACTTGACCCGATCTTTAGCAACTGTACTGAGCTGATGGTGGGCCAACCCACTCCCCTTCCCTGGTCCGATCACTTCTTAGTCCCGCTGACCTGGTTCACTCGTAAATCCCCCCCGCCTGCCCCCCAAGTGAAAGCTAAGAGGAACTGGCCTAAACTTCCCATGGAGGTGTGGTGCAGCAACTTAGATTCCACCCGCCCATCCCTCTGCACGGACCCCAACTTGGCGAATAAGGATTATGAGGGTTGGATCACAAACTCATTGGAGACTATTCTCCCTTGTCGGAGATTTACATCAAAGAGGCTGCATAAATCAGCTCCCTGGTTCTCAGACACCTTAAGGGAGAAAAAACGCCTCTGTAGGAAACGAGAGAGAGCGTGGCGCCTAGATTTCCTACCCGGAAAAAAGCTTCAATATAGAGAGGCAATCAAGGCCTATAGAGATGAGGTAAGGACGGCCCAGGCTGCTTACTTCGCAGATAAAATTATGGAAGCTAAATCCAAACCCAAGGAAATCTTTCACTTGGTAAAAAAATGCACTAGATTAAACACAGCCATACCCCTGCCAAAAACGCAAGATCAGTGCAACGAGCTAGCGGAATTCTTCGATAATAAAGTTTCCCAGATTTATTCTTCTTTTCCGACAGTAGCCTCAAATTCTGGAGGAGCTGAGCAAACACTCTCGAGACACTCCACTCTCCCAGACCAACCAACTCTTGAACATTTCCCACCTCTAGACCTCGACACCTTGAATAAACTGGCTTGGCAAGTCAAATCTGGCTCTCCACTTGACCCAGCTCCACCGGAGATCATGTTGCGGGCAAGTCAAACCACTCTGCCCGTAATCTTGGATCTATTAAATTCCTCCATCTCATCTTGCATAGTGCCCACTGTATGGAAAAGAGCCATGGTACGGGCACTGTTAAAAAAAACCGAATCTTGACCCAGAAGATCACGCCAGTTATCGCCCAATCTCATTGCTCCCTTGGGCAAGTAAGATCTTGGAAAAACACATAAATACCCAGCTAATTCAGTTCCTTGAGAACAACCTGCTATTAGACACGACCCAGACAGGCTTTAGACCCAAGCACGGAACTGAAACTGCGCTGTTGGCAGTCACCGAAGAGTCACGGAGGATACTGGATCAAGGAGGATCAGTGGCAGTGATCCTCCTTGACCTAAGTGCAGCCTTCGACACGGTCAGTTACACCACCTTACTGAACCGTCTCCTCAACATCGGGGTAACAGGCAATGCACTGAGGTGGTTTGATTCTTTCCTGACTAACAGATCTTTCCAGATCTTTGACGGGGACACAGTGTCAGTCAGCAAATCACTGAGTTGTGGGGTTCCGCAGGGCTCCTCCTTGAGCCCTGCGTTGTTCAACATATACATGAGACCACTGGCTGGGGTCGTCGAATCGCACGGTATTAAGATCATATCATACGCGGACGATACCCAGCTAGTGGTTTCATTGACGCAGGAGGGCAACAGGCAAACCCCGCTAGGCCTGAGGAAATGTCTAGAGGAGGTTAAAGGGTGGATGACAGCTTCCTCCTTAAAGCTCAACGGGGATAAAACTGAGCTTATGCTCCTGGGCCCAGTGTCGCCAGTGCCATTTATCTCCTTATGGCCTTCCTGGCTGGGCACTCCCCCTCCCCCCAAAGAAAGTGTAAAGAGCCTGGGAATTTGGTTGGACAAAAGTCTTACATTTACCCCCCAGGCCACTAAGCTATCTGCCACATGCTTCGGCCTGCTCAGAACACTCAGGAAAGTTTTGCCCCTTTTACCAATGGAGGCCAAACAGGTGGCAGTACAAGGCCTGATACAGTCCCGGCTGGATTTTAATAACGCTCTCTACGTGGGAGCCCCTGAGATGACCCTACGGAAGCTACAGGTGGTGCAGAACTGCGCAGCCCGTACCCTGCTTAAGATCCCACGTACGCAGTCAGCCAGACTTGGACTAAAAAGTCCACACTGGCTGCCGGTGAAGCAGAGAGTGGCTTTTAAGGCATTGTGTATTTCACATCGAGCCTTCTGGAAAACAGGTCCAGCAATAAATGACAACCTAGTCACCCGCTACCACCCAAGCAGAAATCTTCGCTCCACGGAGGCTTTCTTGGCCGTGGTGCCGAAAGTTAAGAGAGCTAGAACTGGAGGCAGGATGTTCACCCTGAACGCCTCAAAACTATGGAACTCACTTCCTCTACAACTCCGGTCCAACCCTAACTTGCTCTCCTTTCGCAAACAATTGAAGACCCTTCTGTTTGCCAGGTCCAACGAGTCCTAAACTTCTACTGCACCGCCCAGCCCTGTCTACATACCTAGCGCTTGGACGCCCGTGGGGCAGCAATCGCGCTATACAAATCGATATACAATACAATACAATACAATGTTAAACTGTGCTTGTGTCAGTTAAGGAAGTGCCTCGTTCAACTGAAGTAGTTCAGTAAAGTCTTACAATCAGGCACTACCATTACCGGCATTAGAATTACTGAAATGCAATGTTACTTGTCGCACTTTAAATACAAATTCAAAGGGCAAATCTGAGATGATTCCAGTTTAGAATGTGTCTTTTACCAAAATGTAATTTTCTTTTGGTGAGAAATTAGCCCAGAAAACAAACTATTTTTCTTAATCAATTATAAACAACGGCACAACACAGGAATCACTTTAACGTGTGGTCAGGCTTGGCAAGGTCTCACTTGCCCCATCACTACAATACTTGTTTTTCAACTATTACTACCAAATGTCTATAGGATATGGTTTATCCGATATACTGATGGATGTAGTTTATCTGGATGTAGTTTATTTGATCACCGTTGATAGTAACTTTTTATGGCTACCCTTCTTCTACAAAAGATCTCCAAGCAATAACACTTCATACATTTTATCTACAAGAACAACTCCAAAGCAACAGAAATCTTGTGCTCAACATACCACCCTTACTGGCTATGGAAACACACACACACATCGAAAATATACAACGGATGGCTGCTGCAGAACCTTTCAAAACATTGGCCTCATTGTAAAATTTGGAGCAGCACAAAGGGTGGCTTGTAGAATCCAACAGCCCAACCACAAAGGCCAACTGAGATACAAGTAAGTGTTATCGAAATTACTGAGAGAAAGAAGAACGTTAACCACGTAAAACCAACCATAAATCGCCTTGCAGTGCATACAGTGCTTTAGCACCCACCACCAATAGTTAGATAATTGTGATGTAGATGCCTCGCTCCCATTTAAACACAGTTAAAATGCCGAAAAACGTACTTTACAGCATAAGTTACTAGGCTCGGATGGTACCCATAACTATAAAAGATGTCCGATGAATCTATTAAGACATCTCTCTGTTCGAGCTGGTGAACATCAGATACCCCCAACCGCCACCTCTTTCAGTCTCCGTATGGATAAAAACAGATTACAATTATGGATTGACAATTAGGTCTTTGGTGTCAAGGGGAGATGCCACTCCGCTCCAGAAGTAAAACAAATGCAAACTAAAAAGAAGAATCAACACTTTTGCACACAAAACTACAACATGGTTTATTTGAGCATTTATCTCCTAACTGGTTGACAAACTACCTTCTTTTTCTTTAAGCTAAATACTCAAGTGTTCTAAAATGTTAACTACAGCATTGCTTAGTCTTGTTCCACAAGCCTTCTCATACTTTTTTGTTTCACAAATAAACATGCATTGAGTGTCCACTTCTGAGAGCCCCTCCTTTTTTTGGGCGAACAACGCTTAGCTTGCTGGGATTTTTGAGTCCGTACTTGCAAAGGTTAAAGTAAAACTTAGTGTCCCAGAATGTAACACTTCATTTGCTAACATGTGAGAGTGGCTTAAGGAGTCCTTCACATCATGGAGCCACTTTGTAGCTATGATTTGGGAGCATAACATACCAGCAGTAGTACTGTAACCAGTGAAAGTGTAGGAGCTAGGCAGAATTCCCACCTAAAATGCTAACATCTTAAACAAGACCTACCATTAGACAGCGCCTGCTGGAGTTCATTTTCTTCTATCACTCCACTTCGGTCTTTATCAACCCTACAAAGAAAAAAGAAAATAGGTTACATTTCCTGAAGCCAGTGACTTCCCATTTTAAGAGCTTGATGCCACCGTTATACAGTGCACAAAGCACGCAACACAATGTCAGACAAATGGAAATAGGCATTTGTTAGCAGAAAAACAGAATAAAAAGTAAGTGGAAAGGAGAGTGCTCTATATCTAATTATCTGAATGTCTAATTGATCTACAGGTGTAAGGGCGTTAACTCAAATAGAGATAATACTCTCTAGTTTCACATTCTTAACACAAGGAGTATATATTAATTTTGTAAATTCTGGTGTCAGTCAGTATTTCTACACTATTTATGGTCTAAACTGCAAGTTGAAGCAAGCAGTGGCAAAGCCAAAGCCATTAGCCGTTTGCCAATTATTGTTTTGTCATGGTTTTTGCGAAACTTTATTGTTCAGGAAGCAAACAGGCCCTCGTCAAGCTAAACATAACATTGGCTGAGGGCAAAAGTGTTGTTTTGATCTCAACAAAGAACATACTGCCAAAGTACTCCCTTGCACTAAAGGGAACTACTTTGTGTGTTAATGTGTACTTTGTGAAAGGGCAGCAAGCCTTAATTCATAGTGAAGTCTGCCAATGACTGAAGTGGGCTGACTCATTGCATTTTGATACATGCTGCAGTGGGCATGAGAAAAAAGTGAATGATAGAACCACAGACCAATGGACAAAGTCTGGCTTAAAACACCTATAGGTAAAAATCTAAAAGTTCTTGGCTAACACAGACTTACAAAAGGCAATCGGTCTGCATTGGTGGCTAAGAAAGTAGTAGAAAAAAAAGAAACAAGAAAGAAAAAAGGAATGAAAGGAAAGCACAGGAAGCAAGAAAGAAAAACAAGGAATGAAAAGTAAAGAAAGAAAAAAGGAAGGAAATATGGAAAGAAAGAAACAAGGAAATAATTAAAAAAGGATATAAGGCCAGAAAGAATTAAAGATGGAAAGATAGAAGGAAAGAAAAACAAATGAAAAAAAGGGAAAAAAGATAAAAAGGAAGATACGAAAGTAAAGGAAGGAAGGAGAGAAAGAAGGAATGACACATTTAGGGTTGCACAGATGCAGCACCATCGTGAAGTTATATTCAGAGTACATGTGAGCAGCAGTCAGATAAAGTAATTAGCATTGGCAAGAGACAGGAAATGATAACGCTGGAATGTGCCCTGTGTTCTCATCTGATAGAACACTCAAGAAAGGGGGAATAGACCTGGTACAGACAACTAGATAAGGCCCATCAAATCAAAACTACAAAGTTGTCAACGTACACACTGTTTTTTATTTAAACAGACTAAGACCAAACATTGAATATATTGGTCTGTGATTTTTTTATTATTCTTTGGTCATTTATGTTTTTTTACTTATTTGTTGTTGTTAAAAAAGCAGTGAAAACACTTTTTTATGGAGCATAAACAAACATTCACATTCACATTATGTTGAAAATGTTTTTGAAATACATACAAGGACAGTACAAATCCATAAGAAATCATAAAATTTCTAATTTGAAAAGACCAGTCATCAATTTTAAACGAATGCAGCAGCAATAATGGAAACACATCTTGCAATTAGTGAATTCTGTTTCAAAACTGCTGCCCACTGGGAACCCGTGTTATGACCCCAGAGGTTAGAGATTATCTACCCACTCCATCTAGATTAGTATTTAATGAATTTATATGTTCCCACATGGTGATGGTGCTGACTCGTTTCGATCCCCAATATTATTCTTGGGGTTTTCTCTTCAGGGCATTGACTGGTTGTGTAATCTGAAATTTAAAATTAAAAAGTTTTAAATTCCTACCCTTTTTCTTCGGTCAAACTTGAGCATTATCGGGTTTTTAACTAAATTCTTGGTACCTGCCAGATCTTCTAACTGGGCGTCTTCGTCTTAACTCAAAAGATGCCTAGGATTCTGTGCTATATTCATTTGCTTCATCTTGCCAAAGCACTTAGAACCGTCTGTATGTGTACAAAATAGAGCAGACATTGTTGGAGTTAATCATCTACGTAACAAAGGTGAACTAGTGGTCGAGGAAAATACTACCCCTAATAAGAAGTCATGCTTATGAAGATAAAAAAATATCAGTTTCAAACACACCGCACTTTGTCTCTTAACCTGCTGCTACTTTATCTATATAAATGCTGTTTGTGACCCAAAAGGATGCTCTGCTGGGATTTTTCCCCTCTCGGTGTTTGGACAAGTGGAAAGAGCAGACATCAGAGTGGGTGTGGCCTATTAAAAACTGGGACCAGGATTGGCTGGAAGAAACAACCTGGGCACAGCACTGTTGGAGCAGTAAGACAGTGATGCAATGCGAAGTGTAAAAACTACACTGGCTGGCAGGTCAAAGGGAAGAGGACATGGAAGGCTGCCAGCTTTTTGACCAATTGTTTAGCGTTGTACTGCGAAAAGACAGTTAGGTTTGCAATTAGAAAATCAGAGTAGCAGCAAGAAATAAAGGAGATAAGAAGCTGGGGTCTTGTAGTTTTGGAACGAAACAGGAACACGACACCCACAGCAGTGACAGGGTGAGCTCAATAACTGACTTTCTGAGAGCAACTTTACCCCATTAAAGGAAGTTAACTACAGAATGCCTCCTCATGTAAACTAATCAGCACAGGCATTATGCTTGCTTGGAAAGGTAAAACTATAAAACTGGCAACAGTGTCAAGACAGCAAACTATAAAGCACTTAGTTTTCAGCCTTGCCTACGAAGGGTATTGGTCTAGCTAGTGTTTGAACCAGGACCGGTCTTGGACTTGCCCTTCTTTGGGAGCATGAAAAGGGATGGCGGGTAACCTTCAGCCTAGGTGGAGTAGGAGAAATTTGGGAAAGGTTGTGTAATTTCTGCTCAAAATTCTCATTTTGAATGTGGTATTGACTTCTTGCCTCACTCACAAGTTATATATTTACAGCACTAGGCACACTTTCCGCCTGTAAAAACCTGCACTGCCCCCCCTCAACACTTTGATTACTGTTTAAAGTGTTCTCACTCATTTGGTGAAATTTCACTATTTCTGCAGTATCCTATTTTGCTTATGTTACCATCTGGATTACTGAGCCACCGATCTTCACCCTTCTGACGTTCAGCACACACAGCTCCAATGCCCCCTGTCTAGGATGGCAGTATGGGAATGCCTATATAATTTAAAACATCCATAACTCCCAACAGGAGTATCCTACATCCTGCAGATGTCAGTAGGCAGAATATCTACACATCAAATTGACAAACACATCAGTAAAGAGTAGACATACATTGAACACCTTGCAACTACACTATACAGTGTCAAGTTGGCAGGTTCAACAGTAAGGTTAGCCTCAAAATGACAATATGTAACACTTTACAGTTGATATCTCTGCAACAGTAAAAGGAAGTGACCACTGGCCTGGAATCAGGGAAACTAGCACATGACAATGCAAACACCCTCAAAGGGTAGTTTCACTTTTCCAGAACGTCCTGAGGGGTACCACAAGCCAGAATTCTTGCATCAACAATGTTTCAGGAAGTACAACTGAACTGTGTAATCTTAACGAACCTAGTCATTTAACAGTGCTTCCCGGGGTTGTGCCTCTTCTGTTCCTGGGTCTACATGACATAGTATATACCCACTTTATTTAACAGTGCGTCCATGGATTGGGTCTTGGTCTCTTCTAAATGTACTTTATAACATAATCCCTGAAGGACTTCACATATCCATGTGTTACACACTCTAGACTCTCAAATGTAGGACTTTCCTTACCCACTTGTATAGGATGTATGTTGACAGCTATGATTGCTCCTGGATGTGGGGAGATCTCACCCACTAGGTTTGCTCCACAAGCAGGCATGGACTCAGTATGGCTAAGTAGAGGGGGGGGGGGTTAAGGGGATTGGTTGGTAGATAAACCTTTATTGTTTCCTTATCAGCTTAAGCCTTGTGACACGTATGCCAACACACGTCTGGGTTTCTTGCACTGTTTAGCATTTCATATAAGTTTCATATTGGTGTTTTTTGGAGAGGTCTAGTACATGCTTGGTGCTCCCGCCTGACTGGTTTTCTTCACAGTGTATGGCAATACTTATTTTTACAATAGTTTGTCCAGGTTTATAAAAATGCAAAAAAGTTAATTTCAGAGACATTCACTGCATCATGTTTGAAAGATATCTATAAGTATCACCAAACAACTAATCTATAGGCAAATCTACGTCCAACACTATGAACCATGCACTTCAAAGGGGTGCCAGGAGCCTGATGCAAACTGAAGCTCTTTTTGGTCCTATCAGGTGTATGAAGCACTATATAAATGCTGCAGTAGAATACAATACAATGAGGCTACTGCAATAGTATCCCCCACAGACATCAGAACACGTGGAAAAGGGGATGTATCCAATACGGAGTTACCGACCACTGGAACATGTGGATGATAGCTCTCTGTTTTGTGGTAAAGAGCAAGCAAATTTAAATAATGTATTAGTTAAAACGGAGCAGAAAATGGCATCAAATCGGTGTCATTATGTTTAGGCGACTCCAATATTTCCCATGACCCTTTCCAGCAAAGCCAGAGTTGAGCTTAATGAAAGCTACGTCACACACCGGATATGTAAGTCGGAGGCATTAGTGTGGCAACAGGCCAAAACAGAAACTCATTACTTTGCGACAGGCCATAGAAAATTATGTTGTGCTGATTGAAGGCAGATGGACTACTTGTCTAATGCATTTATACCCCTGGTAACACTAGTAACTGTTGTCTTTGATTGGTGGATACATTAATTTCTCGCCCAGAATTCCTGAGCTCAATATTACTATAATTTGATGCTGGGTAAGTATAACAGAAGGCAAAGAGACTGGGGCGCACTGTAGCTCTGTGGAAAAAATGAAGTGAAGCTATACTCAAATCAATGTGTAGTTCACATAATCTAGGGAGTGACTAATTAGAGCAGTCATAATGGTAATGACTAAGAGCACAGAGTAATTTGCAGGTAATATAGTTTTGGATTTCTGGAAAATATATTAAAAGGTACTGTCCAAGACGTATAGAAAACAAACAGAAGACAAAGCAAATAGGTGGATCTTATGTATACTCTGTCAAGCCAGACCTAAAAATCCATGTACGTTAATGACTGCCCTCTTTCCATCTGTGCTGCTGCCAGAGAGAAACGCCATAAATTATCTAGTTATCTAAGACACTTCAATAGCATTACATTGCCAAGTATGTGCCTCTGAAAGCTCATGGTCAGACAGCTGGATAAATAAACAAAATTATCATAGATGTGTGGAAGCAAACACTATTTTGTGGAGCACACATCTTCTGCCTAAACATGTACTCCTTTCTCCCCCCATGTGTGGGGAGCCAAGGCCCTCTCCTGGTGATACTCACGTAATTGTCTGGCAACAGCTGCGCTGCCAAGCCAGACCATAAAAACTGAGACACTTGCATTAAAACGGTGGTAAGGATGAGCTACTTCTGGAGTCAGCATAAGCCCTGCAGAAATCTCAGCCTGAAGAATTTTATGTTAGATGTAATTTATGAAAATCTAAATTTGATCTGTGGCACAGAGTAATTAGTGCCACAATGAGATGCAGAGTATAAATAGAAGAGTTACAAACTCTGCAAACCCTGCTAACTGATGTAAACCCATTGATTAGGAGAGTACAGGCCCTCTCATGGGTTAAGCAACAGGTCACCCCGATCCACGAGGGAACAGACAGGACTTTCAAACAAGGAGACAATACATACGGTCAATCTATGGTTAGGAAACTTAATGACACACGGGGCCTTAAGGAGTACTTGCCAATGTGGTCGTGGAAGGGTGTTTGGGAGAACTCGGAATGGTTCCTCTGAACTCAGAAGACCGAGAAGGCAAGACAGTGTCTTGAAAAACAGACATATGCTCAAGTTGAGAAATGAGCACACTGACACACAAAGGGGTGACATTGCCCAATGGTTAACCAAGATCGTAACAGGATTTGCACATTTTGGGCATGGTCGTGCAATGAGAGGAAAACGTGGAGTGGTGTTCAGTGAAGATAGAAGAGTCTGTGTTCTCCAGGGGTCTCAAGACCCAAGTCACACCCTGCATCCAACGAATATGAAAGATCATGTGCGGATGACAGAAACTAATGGAAACAATAGTAAAACATTACTTCCTACCTCTCTGTAGAAATTACAGAGGCTTCAAGATATCTTAACCGAGGCATTTGATCAGACTCTTAAAATAGTCGACTGGGTTCTGTGACCTAAGGTCAGAGGGCATGATCTTCATTAAATTTATGGAAGTGACCGCGGGGGAATCTGTACCCCGCCGTTACTGCCCGATCCGTCACCGGCCCCGTCCCCTTAGGCAGTTTATCTCCCCGGTTCCGGGCACTGAGTCCACCTAATCCCCGTCTTGACCTTTTCCCCCCCTTGATACTCCTATGGATTGGTAGGGTCCCCCCTCTAGGGGAGCACATGCTGCTGTTTCCGATTGTGGGTTACCTTGTGGATTTGTTTTTTGTTGTTATTTATATTAAAATGAAACCGTTATGTGGGGTCCGGATGGCGTGGCTGCCACCGCTTCTAACTCCTGTGCATTTCCCTTTGCCGCGGCATGCGCGCTATTGTTTGTATCACATGCTCCTTTTGCTTGCTAGCGGCCGGCCTGAAGGTTGTAGGCCCATCTTTGTATATTTTTTTAATTTTGTAATAAACGGTTTCAAAAAAAAAAAAATAAAAAAAAAAAAAAAAATTTATGGAAGTGGTTGGCGTTAAGGGAAGGAGATGCCCAGTGCAATCACATATGCATAGTATTGATCAAATAACAGTTTGCTGCTCAGCTGATAGCAAGCGGTGAAAGGTCTTGGAGGCAAAATGTTTGAACCAAAGGTATACTTAGGATAGCTCCAATTGTGGAGGTCTCGCAACAGCAATGAACGGGGTTAGAGAAACATGCTCTTAGCCAGTTGGTATCAGTGGGACTAGGTGTAAGGAGTACTTTAAATCAAACTTCTGCCCTCCTAAAAACAGCTTTAAGAGCTCCAGGCTTAAAACATTTGTGTTATCTGCTGAATTGCTACTTTTTAAACACTTGTTTTCAGAAAACCTTGAATGTTTCCCTTGGCTGGAGTCTCTTGCAATCGTTCTAAGTCCACCAAAGCAGGAAAGGCATGTCAAGTGGAGGAACTGGCATGACTGCTTCCAGTTTGCCTTCATACGCGAACTTGTATTTTTAGGTGTTGTGAAACACCATTACTCAAGATGTATGCTACAATAGATCGCTGCCTAATGCTGCGGTTACCAAAGTGGGACAAGACAACACACCCAATATCGGAGGGAAATACAGCATATCTGCACGGTCTTTAGTATATTTAAAGAACTCTGTTTATTTAACTGCTTTAGCCAAGCTATGTCCCAACATGACTTAACACCAGTTCCATTTATCTTCATCCAAACCGTGTTGGACACTAAATAACACAAAACGCGGGCAGAGCAAGGGCAGTCTGGAGATTGGGAACTGTAGAACTAGAAAAGGAAATTATTTACACTTGATCCTATAACCCAGCCCCCTCCCTTGAGCCTCATGAAAAGAGTTCACAAATGCAAATGACTAGGTTAGGGGTTGTAACTAAAGAAAAAAAGCACAACTGACTCCCACATGCAAAATATGAGTCTGTAAGACAAAGGTACCGACTTGAACATAAATGCAAAGTGTTAAACCTTTCTGGGCAAGGTTTACTCTGGACAACGAAACTGCAAAGGATTTACAAGACTTGTGAACTAACAAAGCTTTGGAAGCAAGACTGCCTGGATTATGCTTCCCTATAGGGTGGAGAGGCTCTCTGACTGATTACTATGCTTCTAAAGTTATGTAACTGATGGATGAACTGTCAGGAAGCATGAAGAATTTCCTACAAAATCAGAATCGTTCAATTCTTACAACTGGAAGGCAGTCAAATGCTGGAAGGTTACTAACGGAATAAGACTGTTCATAGTAAGAAGATCTTACCACGCTTTGGGAAGGCTAGACCATTTTTGCCTCACATACATGGGGTGTGGGGGCACTGTTTACATGCATGAGTTGTGAAAAAACTTACTCTTGGTCTATTTCTTTTTAAATGAGATGGCGCCAACCTCAACTTGCACTATGAACCCAAGTTGCAAGTGGGGATCAGATAGTTAAGTTCAAACTTATGAAATGCCTTATAAGTACCTACACTGAGTGACCAACTAAAAATGTATTCAGGGAACAAGAGAAATAAATTCATAACTGGGAACGTCTGATGTAGCTCACACTTTGGTGTTCTGAGGTACTCGCAATTTTCAAAGAATTTTCTTTAGTTATACAAACATAAATGCATTACAAAAGTCAACCTTTAATCGTATAATGAGACTAAAAAATAAGGAACAATGTACCTCAGAAAAAAAAATGACTGCAGGAGACCACTACCTCATTTACTTGATGATCTGTGGACACGGAGGTATCGAAAAGGTAGCAAGGCATTAATATGCAAAGAGCAGATTAATTCCGAATTGAAGAATTCTAATGAATATGAAGAGACTTGTTCCGATAATTGAAGGAAATGATAATATTTTTTTTTAAGACTGGCTTTAGAGGCCTTAGATACAGAAAAGGCCTTCAATTTGATCTTATGGCACAATATATTTGCAGTATTACAGGCAATGTCCTTTGGTCCCATCATAAAACACTTTTATTACTGGTACTAGCCGATTGAGGAAGGGGTGTAATCACAAGACTGTATAAAGCGATACAAGCAGATAGACAGAAGACACTGCCAGTGGGACATGTATGGGGAACAGATTCTATGTCAGGACCGGAGGCTCCGATTATGCTTCTCATTTCTTTGCTTTTTATTCACAGCAGCCAATCAAAACACTTTCTCAAAAAACTACAAATCCCATGAACACTAAGTGCACATAACAACCATAGAGTGCATCATATAAAGGACTCAACAGAGGTGACCACGTCCTCTTTCTTTGCTGCTCCGCAGCCAGTTAAGTGCCTCTTACCACTATTACTGGTTGGTTCTAGCGCTTGATTGCTGACATGTGTTTGTTTAATTGCGCTTGGTAACGCGCAGTATAGTATTGTTTTAAGCTGTTAATTGCTCTGGATTGGGTTACCGTGGGCTAGCCGTTACGGGCTTGGAGTTGATAGTGTGCGCAGTGGCGGCTGACCGCTTTCCCCATGCTTGCTTCCCCTTGTCCTCGCTCGCGAGCGCTGCGGCCTCCCCTGTGGGGCGCGCCGCGCCGTGCCGTTCGCAGTTACCTGTGGAGAGGGAGTCAGGGTGTGAGGGCTGCGCGTCGCTCAATCGCACAGTCCTCTTTCTATTGTTGTGGGCGGCCGTAACCGCGCATGCGCGGCGGCCATTTTGGGGCATAGTTTTCAGTACGGAGAGCGCGTAACGCGAAAACTGCTCCAAATTCAAATTCCAGCTGCATTTTCAAGTGCAAAAGTGTCCGTTTGCAACCCCCGCCTTACGCCTGCTGTGGTATAGGTGCAGTGAGCCGCTAAACGTTGCATAGGCTTTGCCTAGAGAGAGGTGTTTTGGCAAGCCTTCCCTCCACAATTAAAAGAAAGGTTGTTGTTACAGGCTTGCCTGGGGTCTTACCTCTCCCCCGTGACTGTCCAGGTCCTGGACTTTTGGTTTGAGGATTACTCCTTCCTTGGTATAGCTTTCAAGTTAATTGATTTGTTGGCCGGTGCTCCAATATGGCAGACTATATGTATGAGGAGGAATATTATTATTATTATTATGAGGCTGAGCCTGCGGGCTCCTTGGAACACGACCTCGTAGAGGCACTAGATGCTGGGGTCCAGAAATCAGTTAACTTGGCTCTGGTCAGGGCTATTGCACCCTTGAAGCGACATCTCAACAAGTATGCGCTGCAGCAGGGATGGATTCCCGCTGCGCCTACTCCTCCTAAGTCTAGCGCTGCGCATGAAACTAACCCACATAAAGCTGATTTTGCAAGGCTGGCGGATTCCTTGGCCAAAGACCAGGACTCAACCACACAAGCCGACCCTTCTGAATCTTTCGACGACGAGCCTGGCGATTCCTCCCCAGACCAGGAATCTGATGACCAGGTAGCAGCCGAGCCAGCCAAGAAAAAAAAGGAAATAGCATCATTTGGAGAACCCCTCTCAACCCAAAGTCCTAAATTTTGAGCCGGATGATATCATCCACCCTCATTTGACGGCATGGCTCCCGGCACAAGAGGTGGTGGACTATGTACAATTGCACCTCCGTCGGCCCTACGATAAAGACGCAAGAGCTCGACTGCGGTCTGAATGCCCTAGACCAGATGGAAACCGGGGCGTCCATCAATCTGGACGAGCTTATCGGATGGGCACAAAGAGCCGTATGTCAGCTAGGCAACGCAAATTGTGCCATGTCTAGCGAAAGAAGATGATCCATTCTGCTCAAGCTAGACCCCAAGCTCGCGGAATTGTCTACTTCAGAAGCAGGACCCATTGCTCAGGGCCTCCTCTTTGTCCAGCGATTCCTGAAGGAACTCACGAAATTCGTGGCGACCTTCAGTGGCCTTGACAAGGCACAGGAATCATTGAAACGTGCCTTCCGTCCGGTTTTCAGTCGGGCGGACGAAATAGAGGGCGGTCGTTTGGCCGAGGACACCAAGGCGCCCCAAGAGGCCAATATCAGCAACAGCGGGGAGGATATCAGGACAACAACTCCTCTTCTACCCCTCCAGACGGGCACGGAATAGGTTCCGCAGGGGCAGAATCAACGGCAATCGGACCAGCCAGCACGACTCTGGGAATGCAGGTGAGACTGGTTTTACCTTCAGAGGTGATATTGGGAGGATGCATTCAGTGTTTTCTTCAGGCTTGGCAAATGATCTCGCAGGATGCTTGGATCCTGGAGACCGTTCAGGGCTACAAGCTGGAGTTGTACGGCACCCCTGTTCAGGGCCCATTATCCCCTCCGATATATTTTTCCCAACACGATCAGAGTTTTATCACAGACAAGATCAAGTCTCTAGTGCGGAAAGGAGCTGTTGGTCTAACACAACTCCATCCGCGGGGTTTTGTCAGCAACGTGTTTCTAGTCAAGAAAAAAGGGGGCGGGTCCAGGTTGGTCCTAAATTTGAAGGAGTTCAACGGTTGGATAGTGTATTGCCACTTCAAGATGGAGGGTATCCATCTTTTACAGGAAGGAGATTGGATTGTACATCTGGATCTCAAGGACACGTACCTATCCGTCCCTATTTACACCCATCATCGTTCCTCCAATTTGTCTGGCAAGGCAGGTGCTACGAGTACAAGGTCCTTCCCTTCGGGCTATCTTTGGCACTGTGGTGCTTCACAAAGCTCCTTCGCCCGGTGGTGGAATCCTTAAGAGCGCGCGGGGTACGGCTGATCGTCTACTTAGACGACATCATTATAATTGGCGAATTGTCCTCGGCTTGTGGCCACTCATCTGGAATGGTCCATATCTCTCCTTCAAAGCTTAGGCTTTGTGGTAAATCCTCAGAAATCCATCTAGTCTCCCACGTAATCAATAGAATTTCTGGGGTTCCAGATCGATTCATGGAGCTGCCAGCTATTGCTTCCATCTCAGAAGATCAGAACCATCAAGAAGGAGTTGCGGGTCATATTGAACAAGCAAGTTGTGTCGTTGAGGTCGGTGGTGCAGATCGTGGGGCTATTGGCCTCCTCGATACAAGCCATTTTCCCAGGCCCTCTGCACTATCGGGCGCTCCAACGCTTAAAGATCCAACATCTCCGCAAAGGCCTCAGATATGCAGAAAAGATTCCTCTTTCTGAAGAGGCGAGGTGGGAGATGCGATGGTGGCTCGAGCACATGGAGTCATGGAACGGCAGAGCCATATTCGGGTCCAGTCCCGACATTGTGATCGAATCGGACGCCAGCCGCTGGGGCTGGGGAGCGCGTTGAGGCTCAATATCCACTGGGAGTCGTTGTTCACACCAATAACTATCCTTGCACATCAGTTGCTTGGAGCTGCTGGCAGGCTCTTTCGCGATCCGCAGTCTTTCACCCCAGAAGACGGATTGTTGCATTCTCTTATGAACGGACAATATTTCAGCGGTTCGCCATGTCAACAAGCTGGGAGGAACCAAATCCAAGATTCTGGCAGAAATAGCCAAGGATTTTTGGCATTATTGCCTGCTCCACAGAATATCAGTAGTGGCAGAGTATCTCCCAGGGCAAAGCAACGAAGTAGTCGATTGGCACTCCCGCTACCTTCAGGACTTCAGCGATTGGAGGCTTCACCCTAGAGTCTTTCGTGCTCTGAACCTCATATGGGGTCCATGTCAAATAGACCTCTTTGCTTCACACCTCAACCGGCATCTACCGGAATTCTACAGTTGGCGTCCCGATCCGGAGGCAATAGCCTCGGATGCATTTCTCCAAATATGGCCCCAGACTCTGAATTACACGTTTCCACCATTCATGAGGATTCCCAGAGTCTTGGCCCAGACCAAGCGTCAGCAAGCGGAATTAGTGCTTATCACCCCGTTGTGGAGGGCTCAGTCCTGGTTCCCGACGGTCCTGGATCTGTCCTGTTCTGTACCCTTTCGTCTTCCGCAGAGATGGAATCTGCTGTTAGATCCTCAGAAGGCTCCTGAACCATTGATCGAGTCAGGGCAGCTTCCTCTGGTGGCTTGGCGAGTTTCAGGGATCGCTGGGAGATCCCAGGACTTTTGAGCGACGCTCACAGGTTCATTAATGAAGCATGGTCGCCCAGCACAAATAAACGATATTCATCTGCATGGAACAGATGGTGTAGCAGGTGTTCTCAACGGAACGCTGATCCCACTACAACAACTGTCTCCATGGTAGTGAATTTCCTGGCCTGGCGGCATCGGGTTTAGCTTACAGAACGGTTAACAATTTTCGATCCACCATCTCGGCAGTACACGTTCAGATAGACGGTAAACCTGTTGGGAGAGCACCCTTTAGTCTGCAAACTACTTAGGGGTATTAGGATGATGAAACCCCCGCACCCTAAATATTCAGCCCTTTGGGACGTTTCTGTGGTATTACGATTTTTGGAGTCCTGGCCTGCCAATAAATACCTATCTCGAAAGAAACTTTCTGCTAAATTAGCCATGCTATTGTGTCTGGTTTCCTGCAAGAGGGTTTCGGACATCCGCGCCCTCGATCTCGCGGGACGTCAGTTTTCCCCTGAAGGAGTAACCTTTCTTATATCTAAATGGACCAAGGGAAATTCTACCTCGGTATCTTATCCGGCGTTCCCGGATAATTCTAAGCTATGTGTCGTTCAATGTTTGAAAGCGTACGAGGTAAGTACTGCTGAATTCAGATCTGATATGAATGGTCAATTGTTCATTGCATTACAAAAGCCTTACATGCCAGTGTCCCCGGCCACTTTATCTAGGTGGGTGCGTTGGCTCATGGAGGAAGCAGGCATTGATGTCTCAAAATTTGGCGCCCATTCTGTGCGGGGTGCGATGGCATCCAAATCTTTCTCCATGGGAGTATGCCTGACTGATATCATGAATGCAGCTGATGGCCAGCGGAATCCACGTTTAAGACATTTTATTATAAACCTATCTTGGGTGTGGCGTCATTGGTGGTGGCTCAGCTTTGAACAAGCATAATCGGAGCCTCCGGTCCTGACATAGAATTAAAAATTTGCGAACATACGGGACAAGAATTTTCAATTCTATTAAGGACAACGGAGGCAAGGATTATCCCCACCCAGGGTTATGGTACTGTTGTCATGTATAGTTGTTGATATTTTCATGCATGTTAGAGTTGTTACACTGTATAAGATTCACCCCCCCCCCTTGTGTTTGAATGGCATGCTTAAGATCTCCATGGGGTTATTTTCCTATATTACGGAAATTTATCTCTGTTCTTTTCAGGTACTGATGGCAAATGAAGGATTCAACGCTTCGACGTTTAAAGGATTGGTCCCTCTGGATCTTTGTTGCGTTTTGCTCGCCGAATGTTGAAAGTTCATGGAATCGTCTTCACGTTCTCAGGCCTCAATGTTCATCTGTCTTATGTCTGGATCGTGAAGGACTCTTCCGCCAGGGGAAAACTTTTGGACCGATGTTGAGTTCCTGTTCGTTTCAAGTATGCTGAGATCGAGCAAATAAAGAGGACGTGGTCACCTCTGTTGAGTCCTTTATATGATGCACTCTATAGTTGTTATGTGCACTTAGTGTTTATGGGATTTGTAGTTTTTTGCGAATCAAGTGTTTTGATTGGCTGCTGTGAATAAAAATCAAAGAAATGAAAAGCATAATCCTCGCCTCCGTTGTCCTTAATAGAATTGAAAATTCTTGTCACGTATGTTCGCAAATTTTTAACTGTGGGGCAGATTTTGAAGCCACACAATGGGAGAACGCTCTGCAATTACTGCAACAAATATCCAGCAATTGCCAGAATGAGACTTGCGTAATTCAATGCTATACACATTAAATACTTTACACCACCAACAGAGACACTAGTTGTCCCAGAATGCAAACAAACACCTTTTTTTCACACAATTTGGGACTAGCAAGGTGGTCAGATTTACTGGGGAACGTAGAGAAGTAGAGTGTTGGACATCGCTAGACTGACAGAGATAAGGCCCCAAACATACTTATTACCAGTTGGATGTAAACAAATCCAAATGTAAAAAAAAAAAAGTTACGTTATAAATCATTTTATTGGCAATTTGCATTGTAAACAACACTAAAACACTGCAGCAAAATTCGGTTATTCTTTGAGCCCCATTTCAGATTAAAAACACAACATTTCTTAAAAGCACACATTACCATCAAATATGCAAATTAGCTTTACTTTTCCAGAGATAATTTCTCCCTTAAAGGTTCATTTTGCTCCATTCTCGTCACTAAAATACATTCATGTTCGAGGTCAGCCTCACGTTTCATAGACTCGTTTCATTGACATTCTGCAGCATTCGAGCCCAGCTTTTCATTCAGCCACACTGTGTTCCTCGATTGCCCTCAAGCTTGCCCAATATCTCTTTTCGCTATTCCCAGATCCATGCCCACTAAATCTTTCACATACCTGTTCGCTCCAAGCTCATCTTGTATATTTAGCAGTGCTGGGAGTGAATAAGGATAATGTGTCGTGAGATATTGGATATAGTCTTAGCCACTACTTTCGACGGATTGGGGTGCAACCCCTAAGCTCTAATGCTTTCAATACTCTAGAAACATGGAGTTGGGAGGCAGAGGAAACGGCTGCTCTGTTGTGACATCCCAGTAGTGAAAACTATTTTTCCCTCACAAATGTGACATCACATCAGTGAATGCTAAATTTAATTCCCTGGTGGATGCTAAAAGCTTCTTATAGACAAAGATATATAATTAACGCACATAGAAAGTGACATTCAACATTTGTACAAATGAGTAATTCGATGGTATTACTTCTACAAAGTCCTAACAATTCTTGAGACACATAAGAATAGGTGTTTTATAGGCCTTCATACGATGCCTGGCATTTCTAAACGCTGTAACTAAGAGGTAATTAACACCTAATTTTATGGTAATAATAAAGAAAATTCATACTGCTAGCAGAAGTGTGTGCGTGGAAATGGCTTCCCATACCATAAAGAACTCTGTTCTGCCTTTCCAACATCTCCATTTTCCCCAGCTCCCCACTTCACCTTCATCTCCTCTATCCAGAGCTACAAGCAAATTTACTAGTTTACATAGTTTATTTCTGGAGTGTGTTGGATAGTGACACATTTCCACTTAGTAACAGTGTGAGCAGAAATAAACAGATGCAATTATTGGACACCTCTCAATCTCTTTCCTACTAGGATACAATGGCTAAGAGAATTGCATGTTGGGTTAAGGAGGTTTATAAATCAGGTCCAGGCTTCAGCTGGGATTAACACTGCATACAATAGGGCACAGTCCCTTCTTGTATGCATTTTGGAGGGCAGTTCTTGAGGTCTTCGTGGAGGGTTAGGAATATACTTTGTACAGGTTTGCTTACAGTTTTTCTGAGAACGGTCAAGTTCAGCTGCAGTTACAGAGATGAAATAGAATTTTCCACACCTGAGCTCCCACAAAACCAATACAAATCCTACCACAGGTCGGCTGGTTAAACTATGCCTAAACAAGCTGATTAGGTTTGCTGGATCTCAAATCCCGCTTTGAAATCTCGTTCCTGAACAACAACCTCTAGACATTTTGAACCGGTTCATGTCTGAGCTTTGAAGAGGATGTAGAGGATGTTGAGCTTTATTTTCTGAACCATTGGTAGCCAATGAAGTCTTTCCAGAGCATATGTGCCATGTTAAGACTTCCTTATGTTAAAACATCTGGCTGGCTTTGTGGTCTCCCTTCTTTGGGCTTCATGTTTAGACATTACAGTAGACGAGTCAGAAAACAACATGGCTCTCGATGACAAAGATAACAGCATCAGGAGGCTTCACTGCTGATGAGGAGGAACCAACTGTGATCTGTTGGCTTACATCTAATATGAAAGAGCAACAACATTAGAGCACCGTTCCAATGATGCAGGGCCATATTTCAGACAGTCTAATAAAGTATTAGGTCCGTGTTGTCAAACTGCCAAACGACTGAGAAGATTAGGATTTCAGAGCGCCTTCCATGGAAAGTAGTACATCTAGTTTGCATACTTCTCCAGTCTGAAGATTAACTGTAATGATCAGCCATGTTCTTGCATACGAATTGCAGCTTGAAACCGGTCTTTATTTTGCTGGCTCTAGCAGGTCAGAATGACTGACAGTTTCAAACATTCCTCTCATCACCTTTTGTGTTTGATTTAACATCCAATGGGGTTCAGGGTATGCCCAAGTGTGGATCTAAGCTTCATTTCACAGACAAGGCCTAATGAGGCCGAAATTAGTCTTAGTTGCTAGTGTTCCTTCTGGAGGAGTCCTCGTCTGGCAGTTCGGGATGGACTGTTCCCATGACGAGCGGAGTCAGAAATGATTTGCATAAAGCAGGTCTCTGTCTAGAGTGGCACAGTGGGCGAAAAATGATGGGTTGGAATGCTATTCAGAGTGACTATCAGTGCTTTAGACTATTTGCAAGCAATCCTTATCACCTTTAATGTGTTAGTTGTGTCTAGTGTGATTAATCAACGTATCATGTCCTATTGATTGATGGGCTTTATTAAGAGCAATGGCTAACCAAGGGTATCTCGGCACTAAGGTGTGCCAAAGTCGGTCAACTGAGTACAGAACTAGACACAAAACGTTTAGTGACAAGCTAGGTCTTCAAGACTTTTTGAAAAGAGAGAAGATTAAAATGTAGTCCAAGCACAAACAAAAATGTATTTCAAAGAATAGGAGCCATACTATAGAAAGCTCTGCCTCCGTGTCTCACATGCTTAGTCTTTGACACCACTACTATCCAATTGCCTGTCGAACATAGGCATCTTCTAGGAACATAGTGCTTTATTTTTCTGCTAAGTTAAGCACACAGTGAACCAAAGAAGACTTCATATGCAATACACAAGGTCTTGAATCAGATTATGGTAGCCAATGCAGTTTTCCAGATTCACCGATAATAATGGGGGATTTAAGGAGGCCAAGGATTAATCTACCTACCGCATTCTGAGCAATCTGGAATCTTCGTAACAAATACTGCAGAAGGCCCAGATACAGCACATCTCCATAGTGACTCCAACCGCGATCCAATGAGCGCTTGCGCAACTGTCTTCAAGGTAGTAGGCGACAGTAGACAGATATTACATAGCATGCATAGGCTGATAAAGCAGAGTGAAACCATCTTTGCCATATGTGCAGAGAAGGTTAATTGGTCTTCCATAAAAATGCCAGATTTCATGCCTTTGATACAGGAGTAGGATAGTTAACTAGCGGTTCTGGACACCATGAAGGGGAGCATTCAGGGCCCCCCTATAGTTGGTTTGAAACAAGTCCCCTCATAGTGGAATGTAAGTAAAGAAGGAAAGGAACCCAGCCTCTCTAGCCGCATGCCACTATACTTCCTGTTACGATCGCAATGTGTATGTAATGAGACTGGCACACAAATGGATTCATGATACGTTTTGTATTGGTAATATCTTGTCAGTTTTTTTACAGGAGAGAGGCAGACATCTTGCTTCTGGTTGCAAAACTAGACGAAGGTGAAACACAACCCTTTTATTCATTCAACTGCTTTTGAATTTCAAAAGGATAAGAGTGGTGCAATCTTCGAACACAGATGCTTAGCCTCCCAAGCAAATCAATACATCCTCTTATCTGTACTAAAACTTGCTTTTCAAAAGAAAGCAGACTGAACTATGACTCTTTAGACAAGAATATACACATTTCAGTTTATAAAAGCCTTGGCATGCAATGCAGATCTGGGCCTGGAAAAAATCCAGTACAGCCTACTGCTTTCCAGGTCAAAAAGAAAATTTGCCAGCGCAACAAAAACTAGTTATGTGACTTTTAACCACTACTGTGGCCTCTTGTGCCTAAGCTGGCAGTCAATGCACAGTGTTCCCCTGCTCAGAGCCTTGAAGGATAAAACACGGGTAAGCAGAAATATTTTACTGTTATTAATCATAACTAAAAAGGTCTATAAAGCTGTAAATCCACCAACCTATATTAGACCATCTATCTCCATTTGCACTTGGGCTGCATATCATGTACTTGGTGGGGATGACCTACAGGCGCAGAATTGGTAAGGACAGCCTCTGCTGCCATTTTGAGTTTTGTATATGCCCAGTCTAATGCGCTGCTTATATGAGAGGACAGATCTCAGCACACACCTACTTTAGAATAATGGGGTCTGCACAGCTGTAATTACAGCGCACTGTTTGCTGCTTAGACAAGAACATTACTAGCCTTCATGGGAACGGCTGTGATACGTAAAGTTGTTCAAGTCACATTGGCGAGTATTGCCAACATGTGTATAAACTATGCTTATTGGGGGTGAAGAGTGTCTAGGGGACAACTTAATTGATATAAATTAGGCTCTCACTGCTATTGTGCTTTGCACGCCATGCAGAGGATAAAAGTGAACTTTGGTGCAGTGTTAGCTGCACAAAACTGTCTCCATCTCTCCCTGCAGCCTGCATGTTCAGAGTCTGTGGCCACCTAACTCTGTAATTTACTTTTATGCCCCCTCATTACTTAATTAAATACTAATAGTTCTGTGTTTTTCCCCATATTACAGCAAATTAGAATAAATATCTGGCTACAACGTAAATGCAGCCCATTATAAAGAGAGGCCCGGTTGGTTGATTTTGTGACACTGAGTTTCTCATTATATCAAACTACTTACCCCCGGGCCCTGGGAATTGAGGCAGAGTAATCAGAATATGGAGCACATGCTGTTAGGAAATGTTGCATATTTGTGTTGGACTCTGGACTGGTGTGATGTGCGGGCGGGGGGGGGGGGGGGGGGGGGGGGGGAGGGGGGGAGGGTTTGGGGGTCTGATGTTTTGCAGACCAGGGGGGATTGAACAAGGATGCCAATTCTCACTGTTCTTCTATCCATATTGGTACCGTGTATGGGGACGAGCTCCCCGGTGTCCTTATAAATGCCAATAAAGTTTGTTGTCAAAAACTACTTACTCCGGAAGCAGTGGGATAAGTGGACTCACTCCATTTCTGTCTCTGAAGACGAGCGTCCAGACCGTGGTCAGAGCGAGAGGTGGCTCTCCACATAAATTGTCTGGAACTTCTCACAGGATCCTCTGTGGTGTGGAGTCTAGCACCAACAAGGTTTCTTGTGCCATTCTACTGAAGATGGACAACATCTTGGTAGTGAGATATATAAATCGCTTGGGGAGGATACCAAGTCGAAAGGTACTGGTGGACTTGGCCATGGACTTCTGGAACCACTGTCTGGAGCACAAGTTGTTGGTGATGGCAGAATACCTATTGGGAAGACTCAATTAGTCTGCAGACTGGCGTTCCAGACACCTGAAGAATTACAGCGCATGGAAGCTGGATTCCTCTCGGTTCCAAAGAATCATGGATCAGTGAGGTCCATGCCAGGTAGATCTCTTTGCGGCGAGACTCAACCATCAACTTCTGTGCTTTTTCGGCAGGTGTCCGAATCCTCTTACAGAAGCAACAGATGCTTTCCTCCAAGACTGGAGTCAGTTTCAGGGTATGAGTTTGCAGCATTTTCAATGATAGCCAGACTCCGATCATTGCTCGGACAGAAAAATACAAAAATAATCCTGATGACACTGCTTTGGAAGTCGCAAGTATGGTATCCAGTTCTTCTGGAACTTTCTATAGATTTTCCAATCCAACTTCCCCTGAAACCTCAGCTTTTGACAACCCTCATGGCAACCTGCACTAACTGGTTCAGGACGGAAATCTTCTATTGTTGTGTTTGGAAGATTACAGGGGACATTGGGAAGTCCCAGGCCTTTTGACACAGGCTGCTTCCCTCATCCGAAGATGGTAGGGTAATTTTACCCGCAATAGTCACGATTCACCATGGAGGAGATGGTCATGCTGGTGTACACGAAGGGATCTTAATCCAGTGGGGACGGATGTAGTGTATGGTGTCAATTTCTAGTCCGAATTGGTTAACATGAGGTTGGCTTATCGCACCATCAATGCATGCAGATTGGCAATTTCTTTGGGACATATGCCTATTCATGACATCCCAGTAGGGGAACATCCTCTAGTCTGAAGTCTTTTGAGGGGTATTTGGTTATCCTTCCCGTTGGAACCGAAATTCTCTTCCCTTTGTGATGTTAATGTTGTATTAAGAATGCTGCGTTCATGGCAGGTTAATCAATACTTGTCACGTAAGGAGCTGACAGGTAAGTTAGCAGTCCTGTTGCATCAAATTTCTTGTAAAAGAGTTTGATGTTCGTGCCTTCGACATTATGGCACATATCTTTAGCCCAGAAGGAGTGCCATTTACTATTTTCTGTCATACTAAATGCAATACTAGAGTGTTCATTACCCTGTTTTTCCTGGTCATCCAAAATTGAATGTGGTTTGCTGGCTGAAAGCACATAAAACAAGGACCAAGGAATATAGGCCGTGGGGGTGGCTCAACTATTAATTTCCCTCAAGAAGCCTTTCAAGTCCGTCTTCGCAACGACTATCGCCTGTTCGGTGAAATGGGTCCTACTAGAAGCAGGTGTTGATACGTCCTGTTTCGGGGCCCACTCTACTAGGGGAGCTAGGGCTTCGAAGGCCTTTTTCTTGGGGAGCCTTCTGGAGGATATTCTCAGGGCGGCCAATTGATCTTCCGATTCTACTTTTAAGACCTTTTCCTTTAAACCAATCATTGGTATGGCTTCACTGGTTGTCAACCAGCTTTAAACTAGCATAATCTGAGCCTCACCCAGCCCAAGGGCCGTATTTCTATTCAGATTGCTTCAGAAATCTACAAGACGTGAATTGTGGTTAGAATACCTACTGAGTAATCTAGCAAATATGTGATTAGCCACAAACTAAACTCAGCTGAGAATAAGGCAAATTAGTTGAGCCAACAAGACATGGTAAATAGTCCAATAGCAAAAACACTGAAAGACATTCAGATAGTGAAATGACCGGATAAACAGATTTAAATCTAAGTGGATTAAGAATCAGTCTTTTCCTTTGCAGAGGGACAAATACTATGAAGGAAGAGGCAGATGTCTGTGCAGCTAATGATTTTAGCTGTTTAAAACAGTACATTTCTGAGGGGGCGTGGCTAAGATGGCGGCGAGATAGGACGTGGAATCCTGTCCTTCCGGCGCCGAACCGCTTTAGCATTGTCACATCGCCCACCCCTGGTGCCATCCGGCTGCCTGCGGAACTGGAACGATCCCGGCAGCGGGCCAGACGTTGGTGGGGCGACTCATTCCTGCTGTTAACCCCTATAAGCGGTCCTCTGCAGCAGAGTGTGGCGGTGGCCTCTCGGGCCTGTTGCGGTGCGCGGCCCCGCCGGAGTTCCCTGTGGCGGCCGCATCGGAGGATCGCCCTGCGGAGATGACTGGTTGTGCGGACTGGAGGTGTCCTCCTGCATGCGGTCCAGCTGAGGTGAGGTAGTGAGGCGGCCGGTGCTGCGGCCGTGATGTAGAGGGCTGCGCAGGTACCATTTTGAGACCCTGTGGCTGCTGCTCTCCCTCGCGTCTGGAGGTGGCTGTGGAGCTGGAGTGCGGCGATGCGGGCGGAGCTTGGGACTGCCCCCACCCGACTCCCTAGCTGAGGACCACGGTGCTGCCCCTGTGAGTCCGGGAGTGGTGATGGTCTCGGGCCCGGACACTGGCTGGAGTGATCGGCGGCCCCGCGAGTAGAGACGAGCAGGCAGACAGTGGGCACTGGAGGGTGGCGCAGCCTGCACACTCGGGACACAAAGACTGAGGTATTGCACTGGAGCCGATCCGGGAGTCATCTTGGGAGGCCCTCCCCCTTGCTGCGGGTGAGCAGCGGCGCCCGAGTGAGGTCCGACTGTTGAGTGGGCCTTTCGACTTCGGCTCCAGGGCGCACTAGGCCTGTGGGGAGTGTGGACCGGTGCTCCCCTTGTGCATTGGCGACATCCCTGGTGGTGCAGCGGATTGGATAACTGTGGGCCTTCACGAGCAGCGGCCCGGTGTAGAGTGCCCCCGGTTGGAGACCCTGGTGCAGTGCAGCGGCAAGGGGGTTGCACTGGAACGGGACCGGGTCGGTGGTGGGCCTGGTCGGTCTGCTGATCGGCGGACGGTGTGTGCCAGAGCAGACGGCCTGGGCCTTGTACACGGTGCTTGTGGCCCCCAGGGGGTCTGAGGTCGGCAGACACCGGAGCGGTACAGAGAGCCGGTGGCGAGGGGCGCGCTACGATTACATGAAGGAAAGGGGCCGGGGGTGAAGTGCGGCGGTCCGCGCTCCGACACGGCCACGGTCTGTTGGACGGTTGAGAAGTGGATCGCGCCATGGCAGCAGCGAGAGCGCTTAGGGCCTATGTCACAGCGCTATTTCAGCAGATCCTGGGATGGGATACAGATGGATCGGGTCCATAGAGTGGACCTTCCTCGGGGTGCCAAAGCGCCTCCTCCGGACATACTGGTGCACGTCCACGATTTCCAATTGAAGGAGTGCATTATAAGGAAAGCACGCGAGGCCCAGCCCATAATATTCCGGGGACATCACCCAGCTATCTTTCAGGGCCTGGCGGCTTCCACACTTCATCAAGCGACGGGCATTCAAACCGGTGACCACGCATCTTCGGGAGAAAAATATACCTTACTCCTGGGGACATCCATTCCGCTTGATATTCAAACATCAGGGCAAGTTGCTACAGCTTCACTCACTGGAGGAAGCGCTGAATATCCTGAAGCTTGAGCATGCCAATCCCGCAGGGGACACAGATCGGCCAACCGCCCGGCATGCAAGACGCTCCTCTGGCTGGCAGAGAGTGGGTAGATCGTCTCCACTCAAGAAACCTGATCAGGCCACCAAGGACAAAGAAAAAGAGGCTGCGCTGTCCTCCGTGTCCCAGGTTACGGATCGCCCGGTCTCCCAATGAAGAGGCCGCTGGATGGTCCGGGTGTGGTCTCTTGGAGGGGCGTCGGGGGGGGGGGGGGGGGCGGGGGGTGGGGGGGATTGGGAGAAGGGTCCAGTTCAATGTTCTGACGACTTTCCATCGTCGTGGTGGCCGTTGGTCGATCTTCCCTCGAGCTGGACGTTGGTCGCAGCCACGATCCCCTGAACTTTGCCTCCTGTGATCAACCTTGGTCATGTTCTCCCAGTTAAACTGTCATGGTATTCCTTTACTTATTTTCTTGTTTGTTGGGTCTGGGTGGGGTTTCTCCTCAGTGAGTTCTTCTACTGCTGTTGCACACACTGGCCGCAAGCATGGACCCCCTCTTCCCTTCCTTTTAGAGCGGATGGCGCATGCCCCCATTCAGCCTTCCGAAGTTACACCTGTCCCTCTGGATCTTAAACTAGTCAGTTTCAATGCCCGGGGCCTTAACAACCCAGTTAAACGGAGGGCGGTTCTGTCCTTGCTGGAGCATTCGGGAGGAGATGCTTGCCTTATTCAGGAAACTCATCTCTTACAAACAGACACCCACCGAACGCGGCATGGTCATTTTCCCCACCAATTCTGGTCCTCTGCATTTAGCAAGAAGGGAGGGGTGGCCATCCTGGTAGCCAAACACTTCAGGGTGTCCATAGTGGGGATGGTCTCTGAAATCAAAGGGCGCCTTCTAGCACTGCAACTATGTCTAGGGCCCACTTCCTGCACTGTGGCATCCACTGACTCTCCTAATGATCACCCAGAGAAGTTTTTGCTAGAGGCTTGTGCCGAAATGTTGCATTCCCCGGATCATGCGGTTGTCATAGGGAGCGACCGTAACCTTTTGATGGATGGCAACCTAGATCGCTCTGGCTCGCACATAAGTAATGCCAGCGCGCCAACTGCAAGGGGGGGGGGAATGGTTGCAGGACGTAGGGATGAGAGATGCTTTGTGCTGCTTATACCCCACTGAGACCGACTATTCCTACTTTTCAGCTGCACATAAAATATATGCCCGCCTTGACCACTTTCTAGTTACCCTGGCTGCATGGGCCCTGGTCACGGACTCTACAATTGAAGCAAGGTCCCTCTCTGATTACGCTCCTATTACCCTAGCAATGCGCTTCCCCCCCTGTAGCTTCATCCTCCACCCTGCGCTGGCGCCTGCCTGACTCTCTGCTCCGTTCCCCGGGTGTAGTCGCAGACATCAAGCGGTGTATCACGGACTACATAGCAAATAACTAGGGTGTAGACACTCCGCTCACCTCAGTGTGGGGGACATTGAAGCTGGTGGTGCATGGCGCCTTCATTGCTAAGGCTGCGCATGACAATTCCAGGGGGGCGAAGCGGGAGGAACTTGCGTCCGCCGTCTTGGAACTGGAGACAAAACATAAATGAACGGGTGCGAATCGCATATGGCGACAGCTGGAAAAAGCGCGCCTTGCGCCGGGTGGACCTTGATCGGGCTGAACACGCCGTGATTCGCCTGAAACACAAATACTTTGTTGGCTCCAACAAAAGGGGCCACATGTTGGCACACTGCTTATGCAGCCAACAAGAAGCGCATGTGGTTTAAACGTTACATGATGGGACCAGTTGTCTCTCTACTGACGACGCCCAGATTGTTTCGTCCTTCCATTCTTTTTATCACACGCTGTATACGGTTGACCCCTCCTTGCTACCTGACCCTACCGAGTATCTGGCAAACGCGGCAGTGACGCCCCTCCCATATGCGTCGAGAAAGTCATCTCCGCGATTTCCTGGCTGAAGTTACAAAAGGCCCCCGGGCCGGATGGCTTCGGTGCTCTTTTTTACAAAACCTATTGTGCCGAACTAGCTCCGCTGCTCATTCGCCTTTTCAATTCATTTTCGGACGCGGGATCCCTCGCCCCTTCCATGTTACAAGCGACTATCTCTGTTATTCTCAAACCGGGCAAAGACCCAGAATCCTGTAGCTCCTACCAGCCGATCTCTTTGTTGAATGTCGATGTCAAGCTGTTCTCCAGTATTTTAGCACATCGGTTAAACCCCCACATGCCTGGCTTGGTCGACCCGGACCAGTCCGGTTTTATTCCGGGGCGGCAATGCGGGGACAATTCTAAACGCCTCTGTCACCTCATCGATAATGTCCAGTGATCTAAGGAGGAGGCCCTTTTGTTGGCGATCGACACGGAAAAGGCCTTCGATCGAGTGCATTGGCCGTATCTCTTGCCGTCCTGGAGCGTTTCGGGCTGGGGCCTCGGTTCTGAGGCTGGATAGCGAGTATTTACAATGCCCCATTAGCAGCGGTGCGAGTCAATGGTTTACTCTCGGAGTATTTTAAAGTAGGGCGGGAGACGAGACGTGGTGCCCCTCTCCCCCCTGCTTTTCGCTTTACACATGGAGCCTCTGGCTCAGCGACTCCGGGACAACCCTCTTGCACAGGTAATCCCCTTCGGTCGGGACCACCACCTCATTAGTCTATACGCGGATTACATCATCTTTACAATCGCTCACCTCCTAATCTCACTGCCGGCCAATATGCAGGACCTTCAGATGTTCAGTCAGTTTTTGGGCTTTAAAATTAATATACAAAAATCACATGTCCTCAACGTTACTGCCAGCCAGCACACGGAGGAGGCCCTCTGGGCTCGCTTCCCTTTCGAATGGGTGACCGCGGGTCTTCCCTACCTAGGCCTGACTCTCCACAAGAGCCTGTCGAAAACTGCGGAGGTGAACTATTCAACTCTGCCCTCCCGAAACCGCGCGGACCTCAATCAGTGGCGTCGCCTACCCCGGACGTGGTTCGGGATCAGCAATGAAAATGAACCTCCTGCCGCGCGCGTTTTTCCTGTTTCAAACCGTGCCGTTGGTGCCCCCGCCAAATGTCCTTAGTCAAATACAGAGGCCGATCGAGACCTTTATCTGGGGCCCGATCTCGTCGCGTCTGTCACGAACTCAGCTTTATAGCGCAAAGAAGTTCAGAGGTTTAGCTCTTCCTAATATTACCCAATACTATCTTGCTTCCCTCATCCGCTATATCGTGGAATGGAACCGTCCGTTGACGGAGAAATATTGGGTCTTCATGGATCACACAGTGGCCGGCCACCATATCTGGCGTGCCGCTTGGATGCCAAAGGTGGCCCATGCGTGGGGACTATACTCTTCGCTGGTCACACGATCTACGATGCTGGCTTGGGATAGAGTCTCACGGAGGGCAGACTTGACCTCTTTCCCTTCACACCTGACCCCGCTTTTCTTGAATCCTGCTTTTCCTCCAGGGATGGTCGGCAAGGCGCCAGCGCACTGGGCGGGAGGGAGTTTGTAAGCGCATAGGCCATTTATACGACATCCCCTTTAAGGAACTACAGAAGACTTACAACTTACCCGACTCCGACATCTACTTACACTCCCAGATGCTCCACTGGATCTCGGCTCCTGGCACACGTCCCCTAGCCATTCGGCCCATGAAACCATTTGAGAAAGGTCTGCTTACTAAGAAGGATGATAAGAGCCTTATCTCTGAACTTTACTCCTTCCTTAATACAGCAACTCCGAGGGCTCGCACGGCTGGCCAGAAGCGCTGGGAGGTAGAGCTAGGGCGCGTATTGACAGATAAGGAATGGGAGGACATTTTCTATCGGGTGCACCACACGACGTACTCCTCCAGTCACACCGACACAGCTTTTAAAATCACTACTTACTGGTACTACACTCCTGAACGACTTTCCAAGTGGCAATCCCACTGCACTGGTCTCTGCTGGCGGGGGTGTGGGAATCCTGGGACACTTATTCACTTACTCTGGCATTGCCCCAAACTGACCCGGTACTGGGAACATATCTTGGATGACATAGACTTAGCCTTCAATACTTCCATACCCCGGCTTCCCGCATACACGCTCCTGGGCCACCCCAATGTGTTCACGTTCCCCATGCGTTCGATGAAGGGACGGCAGATGGCCTTGGCTTTGAACGCTGCGCATAGGGTGATATTAGCACGGTGGCAAACTGACAAAGTCCCTGATCACACACACAAACACTGGCTCCACCAACTATGGAATCTATTAGCGATGGAGAGACTCTCCATGGTTGCCGCGGGGAAGGACAAAGACTATCCTAAAATCTGGGCGCCTTTTTTAACTATTCTCTCTGCGGAGTTTCGAGAACTGACCTGCCCATAATATCTCCGCATTTTGAAATTGGTTCCAGATACCGCTGCACTAACCACATGAGCATAGGCCTGGTCAATCCTTATCTCTCTCCATGCATGGGGGTCCCATCCGGGCACTGTAACCCTTGGGTAGTAGCACATGAAACTTTTTTACATCGCAACTCACTGAGGGGAATGGGTGGGGGTGGGGGTGGGAGGGGGGGGGGGTTCCATTTTTTTCTTAGTGGGTTTTCCCTGGTTCTTATTATTCTTCAGTTTGTCCTAACATGGAGCGCCTCTCAGAGCCTATGGACCATAGTGGGCCCCTTTCTCAAGGCTTAGACTCACCATGTTCAGCATGTTTGCTTACCTGATCTTACTTCGTTTAGCAGTTCACATCTTGGTCTCCTTCTTTCAGACGCGGCCATCCCGAATAGGTTGTAAGCAGGATGCTGTGTTAATTATGATGTACCTGCATTGCTATTTGCTTTGCTATATTGTTAGATCTATAACATAATACGCTGGCCCGCTGGGTTGTAGGCACTTAGCGGTTGTATCACTGCTGCTGTTCCTCAATAAAAACAGATTTAATACAAAAACAGTACATTTCTCTAAACAGTCTGTGGATTGAGTAATATTCTCTATGAGTGCACAGCAAATACGTCAGTAGCACAATACCTGTTTTATTACTGAAGGTTATGACGCAGCTACTGGTAAGAAGTTGGGTGAAAGAATTAAGTATTTCACAGCAACTAAGTGTTCATTGAAACCACACATTTGTTTACTTCTTTCTTCAATGAAGAATGATAAACTGCTAAATCTGGACAAGCGATTCAGAAATGCAAACAACAGCAATATATTTTCTGTCATTTGGACCGGATATGAGAATACCTTCGGGGACTATAATGTACGAGTACAATAAATGCAAGACCAGACAGAAAACTTCAAACAGCTCCCTTGAATGGATGATTTAATTCAATCCAATAGTATATGAAGATTCTGCTCTCATACATTTGTTAATTTCTAGAGCAGTGACATATCCGAAAAACAAAGAAACTAACATGAATTCCTTTAGCTGGAAAACATAGTAATGTGGCAAGTTGAATTATCATCTAAGTCGCTATCTATAGTTAGAACATGCTGAGTGCGCTCTAGCGATGATTGGTAGCCAAAAAGGCCATGTTGCTGGCCCTTAGCCTAGGGAAAGGTACTTCATGTATTTTTGATGGGTTGAAGAAATGGACAATGATTGCTGCTTGAAGAGCAAGACTTGTGATTTAATAACCACTTGCTGTTATTCTTTTAGTATGATGTCACCCAAGGATTGCAACAGTGCCACTGTTAGAGTTAATGTGCGAAACCACCAGCATTATGCAGAATGAAGCTCATTCCTTTTCAGAAGCAGCAAAATGAACAAGCATTGACAAAGCCAATAAGCCTCACCTATGCAAGAGCTATTGGCTTTGATAATGGTTTTTAGACAGGTTGTACACCAACAGCTGTGGTTCAGCATGCCTAAAAGTTAATGGTGTAGAGGAGAGGGGCATATGGTGGAGTAGAGCGTTGTGGCAAAGAGTGTTGTGGCAGAAAGACGAGTAGGGTGGCAGAGAGTCGAGTAGAGTGGAATGAGGTAGAGTGGAGTGGAGTAGAGGGATTTGGGTGAAGCAGAGTGGAGTGACAGAGATTGGAGTGCCGTACAGTGGAGGGGCGTAGAGAAGAATGGCAAAGAGTGGCGTGGACCAGAGTAGAGTGCAGTATGCATGGTGTGGTAGTGCACTGCCATTACAGACAACACATTTTTTATTGAAATGGCCATTAAATTTAATTGCACAGACATACAGTTTTACTGATAAAACTATACTGCGTGCAAACTATAATGTGTGGAAATGGCATCACCTAGTGTATTGATTGTATTAAAAAATCTGTTTCTTCCACACTTCAAAATTACAAAACAAATGTTTCTCATTTGTGCTTTCCCAATTCGGGAAATTTTATATTGTTTTTTTCTAGATATCTACATTTTTCTATTATTTGCTCGAAAAAAGCCTTTCCTTTCGCACCCCCAGATTCTCTCACTTTGATGTCAAAGAAAATAAAAAGTAAACACTAAGCTCCTTCAGAAAAGAGAGCCAACATTTGACATCGGTCTCTGAATCCACAGCAAATGTGGCAAGATACAAGCAGAAATTAAATGCCTGTTTACAAAAAGCAAGTAATCATGGAAGAATACAGTAAACATGGTATGCTCCAGGGAGGGACAAAGGCATGCTGGACAGCTTAAAACAAATCTGGCTAATAGAAGGCAAGTAAATGTGAAGTACAAACAACAAAGTCAATGGTAAGCAAGGGGTGGACTGCATTCCTAGGTCAGATTTCAGAATGACCCCAAGATATCTTTGCGAACCAGACACCTGTGCTGTCCGATAGGCTTCAATCTAAAAAGGATTGCTTCTAAATGGAGATTACTGCATGGCTTTTACAAGAAGAGCTTGGAGGCAGGCAATTCTCCCCCATTAACCCCCCAGCAAGACTCGAACAGGCTTAACTTTACACTAAAACAAAAGATTGATTGCCTCATCTACTTCTTGGTGCAGCTATATTTTTTTTGGGTGGGGGGGGGGCAAAAAAAAAAAAAAAGGTATAAATACAATTAAAAACCCTCCCAAAAAATTGAACAGAAACTTTTTTAAAACAGCATTTTTATGGCAAAACAGGTTAGGGAAGGGGTCCATGCAACAGGAGGTGAGGGAGAAAACAAAGTCTAAACAGAAGTAGTGGGAGAGCGGATGGTGGGGAGGGGCGGTGTCAAAGAACCACAGGAGCGAGACATCAATAGGTACAATACAGGGACATGGGAAGGGGGTAGAGGCTTACAAGAGATAAAATGTGCTCATTTCGAGTGTTTCACAGACAAGACAAGCATTGGCAAAGCTAATAGATTTCACCTAAGAGATCTATTGGCTATGCCAATGTCTTGTTGCCATGTTGTACATTGGAGTGGAGAGGAGGGAAGAAGAGTAGAGTGGAATGGAGTAACATGGCGTAGAGAGCGGAGGCATAAAATGGAGTGGAACTGGCGTAGAGTGGAGTGGCGTAGAGTGGAGTGGCGTAGAGTGGTGCGGCATAGTGTGGTGCGGCATAGTGTGGTGCGGCATAGTGTGGTGCGCCATAGTGTGGTGCGCCATAGTGTGGTGCGCCATAGTGTGGTGCGCCATAGTGTGGTGCGCCATAGTGTGGTGCGCCATAGTGTGGTGCGCCATAGTGTGGTGCGCCATAGTGTGGTGCGGCATAGTGTGGTGCGGCATAGTGTGGTGCGGCATAGTGTGGTGCGGCATAGTGTGGTGCGGCATAGTGTGGTGCGGCATAGTGTGGTGCGGCATAGTGTGGTGCGGCATAGTGTGGTGCGGCATAGTGTGGTGCGGCATAGTGTGGTGCGGCATAGTGTGGTGCGGCATAGTGTGGTGCGGCATAGTGTGGTGCGGCATAGTGTGGTGCGGCATAGTGTGGTGCGGCATAGTGTGGTGCGGCATAGTGTGGTGCGGCATAGTGTGGTGCGGCATAGTGTGGTGCGGCATAGTGTGGTGCGGCATAGTGTGGTGCGGCATAGTGTGGTGCGGCATAGTGTGGTGCGGCATAGTGTGGTGCGGCATAGTGTGGTGCGGCATAGTGTGGTGCGGCATAGTGTGGTGCGGCATAGTGTGGTGCGGCATAGTGTGGTGCGGCATAGTGTGGTGCGGCATAGTGTGGTGCGGCATAGTGTGGTGTGGCATAGTGTGGTGTGGCATAGTGTGACGTAGAGTGGAGTGACACAGAGTGACAGAGGAGTGGCACAGAGTGGAGTGGCACAGAGTGGGGTAAAGTGGGCTACAGTGGAGTGGCGTAAAGTGGGGTACAGTGGAGTGGCGTAATGTGGGGTACAGTAGAGCAGAGTGGTGTGGCATACAGCAGAGTGGCATAGAGTGGTGTGGCGCACAGCAGGGTGGCATGGCGCACAGCAGGGTGGCGTGGCGTAGAATGTTGTACAGTGGAATGGTGTAGAGTGCAATAGTTTACAGGGCAGTGGCATAAAGTAGAGTGGCATAAAGTTCAGTTGTGTAGAGTGGTGGAGAGTGCAGTGGCGTAGAGTGTAGTGACGTGGAGTGATCCAGAGTAAAGTGGCATAAAGTGTAGTGGCGTAGAGTGCACTGCTGTAGAGTGGTGCAGAGTAGATTGCACTGGCATAGAGTGTTGTAGAGAGCCGTGATGGAGAGTACTGTGAGAAGAGACGGGGTTCCGGGACAGACTCCATCATGGCCGACAAAGTAGGGCAGAGCAGCGAGATTCCCCACACTCCAGTGGCATGGAGGCGGAATACCTGCGTGGGAAGAGAGCTGTATGCAGACCGAGAGCACCACCTGAGGAACGGGGACGAGAGCACGCCACGAGAAGCAGGGGGTCGCAGCAGTTGGCTTTGTGGGAGGGGAAAGCAACGCCAGAGAAGAGGATGCGATGTGGAGAGAAACGAGGCAGTCATCGTCGCAGGTCAAACAGAGAATTACGGAGGACAGGACAGGTTTGAGGAAGCAGAAGACTTCCAACTCGAGAGAGTTGGGATTCCAGGAGCCTCAGTGCTCCAATACACAGTCATTAAGCCCGGCGGCCAGTGCAGTGAGACGGGTGCCCTGGGTGTCAACACCACGGCCCACGAGACAGTTCGTGGCCAGAGGCAGTACCAGGGGGTCTGGCATTTGTTTTGGTGGGGGTGGTGGGGCAGGCACACAGCAT
This sequence comes from Triturus cristatus, assembly GCF_964204655.1. NCBI lineage: Eukaryota > Metazoa > Chordata > Amphibia > Caudata > Salamandridae > Triturus > Triturus cristatus. The sequence continues at coordinate 139,024,209 of NC_140588.1, forward strand.
AAGTGGTGCACAAGGGGGCTTATGGTTGCATCAGTGAGAAGGGGTATACAAGGGTGTGTGCAGGGAAGACAAACACGTCCCACTGGTGGTGCTGGTGGCACCGATGTTTTGGTGATATACTGTTGAAAGTAAACTGATCCTTTTGTTTGGGTTTCCTCTGAGGAAATTCATACCGCTGGCCGGCCCAGGACATCTAGGAGGAGCTCCTTTAAAGTCAAGAGAGACAACCGCCAACATTGACCAGAACCAGCTCCTGACTGTACTCCAGCCCTTGACTGTTGATACCAGATCCCATAAGAAATAAAAACTTAAGCAAAACCTTTCATTGCTGGGTCCTCAACTCATTTCACTACCACAAGTACATTGGTGTAGAGTGTCGTGGCGTAGCGTAGAGTGGTGCAGAGTAGAGTGGCATATGGGGCAGTGGCGTAGAGTACAATGGTGCAGATAGGAACAGAGTGGCGTAGAGTGAAGTGATTTAGGAGGGACAGAGTGCACTTTCCTTGAGTAGAGTGGAATGGAGCATAGAGTGGAATGGAGCATAGAGTACAGTGGCGTAGATTGTTTCAGAGTAGAGTGAAGTGGCGCAGAGAGAAGTGATGCAGGGTAGAGTGCAGTAAAATGCAGTGGTGGAGAGTATATTATAGTGGCATAGAGTGGATTGGTGTAGAGTACAGTGGCGAACAAAGCAGTGTTGCAGATTAGAGTGGGGGAGAGTAAAGTGTTGTAGCATGGAGTGGTGCAGAGCAAAGAGGAGGGACCTAGATTGGAGTGGTGTAGAGTGGATCAGAGCAAAATGGCATGGTGTGCAGTGGCGTAGAGTGGAGTTATGCAGAGTAGAGTGAATTGGCATGAAGTGGAGTATGCATGGTGTGGAAGCACACTGTCATTACAGACAACACATTTTAACAGGAATTACCATTACATTTGCACAGAGTCAGTGTTACTGATAAAACTATACAGCACACAAACAATAATGATTGGAATTATCATCAACTAGTGTATTTATTTGTTTTGATCGTATTAAAATATTTGTTTTTACCACACTTCAGAATTACAAAAAAAATGTGCTTCATTTGTGCTTTTCCTATTCTGATATATTTTGAAACATCTGCACAGTTTATTCACAGTTATTTACATTGTTGTGTGTTAGAAAAAAGCATTTCCTGTCACAGCAAAACAGTCATATAAATCCCATCACTTTTAATTCAGAGTAGGAAAAGTAAACACCAAGCTCCCTCAGAGACTAAAATTTGACCTCTGTCTTTAAATACACAGCTTATGCGCCAGGAACAAGATTTAAAGGCCCATTTGTGGAAAGCAAGCAATGTAGAAGAATAACATGAATAGGCTATGAACCATGAAAGGGACAAACTCAAGCTGGACAGCCTAAAAGAAGAAAAAAACAGAAAGCAAGCAAATGTGAGTTACAAACCACAAAGTCAATGATAAGCAATGGGCGGAATGCATTCCCAGGGAAGCTTTTTCAATGTTCCCAATATGCCTTTAGCAAAGCAGATCGAATACCCATAGCAAATAAAATCTGGCCTCTCCTTCAGAACAAGGGTAGGGTTAACTGTAAACCCTTTCTTTTGTTGGGTGGTGGAATGAAAACAGAAGTCACAGCTAGAGCTAAAAAATGCTGTCAAACAGGTAGGGCAGTTTTGTTTTGTCTTTAGCAATTCAAAACATTATTATTTTACCTCAGGAGACTGCCATTTTTGAGAGGACAGTCAGCACTGGAGTTAGTGCACCTTGATGGTCAAAAGCAGATAGCAGCAAAATATCATATTATTCTCTGCATTTTAACAATATCCAGCTGTTGCAACCCTAATACTTTCCTCATGCATGGTATCATAGGACTAACCCCTTCATGGAAATGTTATGTTACTGAATTTCTATAGCGCTCCAACTTACTCCCACAAGAGTATCCCGGCTCTCAAGACAACACCGCAGAGGGAAGAAGAGGAAAGGCTAATCACTTGTGGAAATCTTAAAAATCACCACGTTTTGCTGTGCTCCTTTAAAATTCGAACAAGAACGCATCTTCATGGGCAGTAAGTTCCAATAATGTGGGGCTAAGTAGGCAAATGAACCACCACAATTTCTGGTTGCTCAAATCCGATGAGGTAATGTCAGTGATGTGCAGATGTCTGCAGTAAACGCAATGGGGACCGGAGAAAGAGCGATTGGTCTGTGTTTTTTAAGACAAGCTAGCAAAGAATTTGTCAACTAGCTTTGTGCGGTTTTGCTAATATAAACCAAAATAAGGGGTCACTGCTCCTGGCGAGAGAGTCAATCTAGGTAGTGAAAAGAAGAGTCAGCTGGACTCCTACTTGTTGCCACTCACATCCCAAGGGATGTCATGGTTCATCATTGGGCAGTTGCTCGTCATGGGGCCGGCGCTGCAATGCCCTACGGGTCCCCAAAGGGTCACTTTTTAAATTCTCGCCGTATGATACATGTGAGGTAGTGCTCATGGAGTAGTCAGCGAGTATAAAAATGACTAGAGGATATCAATGCTATATTAATTTATTAGGTGGATTTCTCCGTCAAGAATATAAAAACAGAAGATTAGGGCTGCTGAAGGATTATATTGACCCTCGGTAGACAGGTGTAAATTAGTGCAGGAGTAGTTTTTGGTTTATTGGTTCAACATGCTTTGCGCCGTAGTGGTCTTAGACCGAGATCCGTGGTGCTTCTTCAAGACCAAAAAAGGAATAAAAGTGAGTGAAAGAATATATGTGGGGCCTCAATCAGGCAGATTGGTGCCACTTATTAGATCCTAGTGACAGTGATCCAATGATAGAACGACAAGAAATAAAATAGAAAAGATACAAAACAGTGTTACAATGTTTCTGGTGTAGGGACTCCCAAACAGCCAGAAGGTCCCACAACAGTAAACCAATATTGTATGTCTGGTGCTGGACTGGTCACCAGACATAATCAAAATAGTGACGAAGTATGCAGCACTGTTGAAAAAATGTGCGTTAAAAATGGTTGGCAGTTAGTAACGGCGAACAGATGCTGATTTCAGAAAGAAAGTGTAGCCACCTCAGAATGACACAAAGCAGGTTAAGATATAGGGGTATCATTATAAGAGCATAGATAAATCATCATAGTAGCATAGTTAAAAATTCATAGAATGAATTAGTCATATTAAGCATGATTAGGTCGTAATCATACAGTATGGTAAACATAAGGTCTGACCAAATTATATCTGTGTGTAAAATCCACGGGTTACGTGGCGGGATGCTAAAATGGGGAGATGAACTCCACAAATCCCAATAATGACAACCCCTGGTGCTTGAGGATTAATTATCAAAGGGTAGGGAGTATGTATTCTCTAACCTCCTGGGCGTCTGGGGCAATTCCCCTAGGTCATGGCGAGAGGGTGCAGTGCTGTCACTCGCTAAGACAAGGAACAAAGACAGGAATAAAAAATACATCCGTACTAGTATTCTAGTGCACGGCTATAGTGAGTGTTCCTTAGGAAAGAATACTCCCAGTACGGGCGGTCGCTCAAAGGAGTCGCACCTACCCATCCTCTCGTTTGCCCATTATTGTCCGGGCTTGAGATGTTTCCGGTTATATCTCGTGGTTGGCTTCATCACTTCCGGGTCACGACCGAAAGTGTATCCCTGCCATATCCATGGTTGTCAAGGATGTATTAACAGCCACCATCTTGGAAGGGTGAAATTGCTGCATTCAAGGCATAAGTGTCAAAGGGCTTATGATCTGGTTTAAAACCGAGAGACTGTGAAAGACTAAAAACAAGCATTGGCATAGCCAATAGGTCTCGCCTTTGGGACCTTATAATTGTTTAGCCATGTAACAGTTGCAGAACTAAATACTTTTAAGGTCCCAAAAGCGAGACCTATTGGCTATGCCAAGCGGCCGTGCAGCCGCGAAAGTGATCGAGATCAAACATCAAAGCGGCCGCGAAAGTAATTGCTTTCAAGCGCGGCGCGCGCGCCCACGCACATGCACTGTAGCTCTAGGCTGGCCTGGTAGCACATTTTGGAGCCCTCTCAATAAGTCTCGCCAGACCAGCGCATTCGCTGGGTCAGGCGAGACCTAAAAATAAGGGACATTCCCTCCAGATCAAGGTGTAATCCATATAGGCGTAGATTGATGATGGCTCTCCCAAATGAGGGTAATAGGTAGTAACCCTAAAAGGGAGGGGGGAATCAAGTGAAGTAAGAGAAAAGGCGACAGGGAACCTACAAACATAAGGATCCCAGGTGAAAGATAAAAGTAGTAAGAGGATGTGGACTCTCCTCTGGGTACAGGTTGAAAAGAGATACACCGTCAAGGAAGGTCTGGAGCAGAGTAACTCATATGATGCAGTGACACTGCACGGTAAGGGTTTGATAGTAGTTCTATCCACAGGGTATGATTATTCAAACCATGGACATGTGTAGCATGATCAGCAGAGTATCTCATATGATTCAGAGACATTGCGCGGTATAGGGTTCATTGCAGTTCTATCCACTGGATGTCATCATTCAGACCGTGGACATGTGAGAGGAGGCGAAAAACCGATCGTTGTTCTCCCCTGAATAAAGTGGATGTGTTCCACGTGGGGTGCTGCCTCCGGCATAGTCCAGGTTAAATTGTCTGCTGTGTGTTTGAGATCAATTAAGTGGTTGCACAGTTTAGTGGCACTGCGTCCGCTGCATACTTTTGTGTTCGCTAATCTAGACTTAAATTGATCTGGTCATCATTCCCACATAGTGCAAGTTACATGGGCATGTGATAAGGTATACATAGTTCCTTCTATTGCAGTTAGTATGTTGTTTTTGGGTCCACCTGAAGCGGTCTATATTCAGTTGTTTTTTTTATGGCGGATGGATGCACAAGTATTTCATCCACCAAAGGGGTAGTGACTTCTCTCTGCTGGTTAGTTCCATAATGTGACGTGTTGGGTCATAATCTGTGGTTGTGGTCTGGTGTGGACTAGATTTTTTAAGTTCTGTGTACTTTTGAAGGAAAACTGTGGGTGTGCCAAATTTAGGGTACCTATATTAACAATTTTCCAGTTTTTCAAATCTATATTCTTGATCTTGTTGGAAAGAGGGGTGAAGGTGGTGACACAAGTCCTTGTATCATCTTCTGGTCTAGGAGTAGTGTCAATTAAGGCTGCACATTGGTTACTTCGTGTACTTTTGTTGGCCTCTTTGATCACCTTCTTTAGATATTTTCTTTCCGTACGATTACTACTCCGGACATCTTCTTGCTTGTCGTAGTCAGCGAGGTGACTGCAATTCCTTCGTAGTCTTAAGAAATGGCCATAGGGTCAATTCTTACATAGTACCTTCAGGTGATGACTGTCAAAGGGAAGTAAGCTGTTGCAGTCATTTTTTTCTTGAAGGTTTTGTTAATGAGTTCACCTTGATCCAAGGAGATGAGGAGGTCGGGGAAAGGGGTCTCCTCCTTAGACAGGGATATGGTAAAGTGTAGGTAGGGATCCACTGAGTTTATCAATGAGCGGAACTCCTGACAGGTCTCTTCTGTGCCCCTCCAAAAGATGAGAATGTTGTGAATATAGCGTTTCCATGTGATGATATCTGCGTGGTAAGGGATGGCATTGGAGAATACGCGAGTTGACTTGAAGTGGGTCATATATAAATACACTAAGCTAGGAACGAAAATGCTTCCCATGGAAGTTCCATGTATTTGATGGTCTAGTTGGTTCTTGTATTGAAAAAAAGTTGTTTTTCAAGGCAACTGTTGTGCAGTCCACAATGAAGTCCACGGGGTGGGATAAGAAATAGTGGTTATAATCAATAGGGTATCTATGACTCTGATGGTAGTGTCCTGCGGAATTTTTGAATAGAGTGCCTCCACTTCGAGGGTAACTAGAAATGTGATATCCTGTAGGGTGGGCCCATTGTTGATAAGGTGGAGTAGATCCTTGATGTTCTTGAGGAAGAGGGGGTTTCTTGCACAAGTGGCTGTAGATAGTAGCCACTGAATTGACTCAAGGGCTTGAGTAATGATCCGATACCAAACACGATTGGTCTGCCCCATGGGGGACGACTGTCCCTGTGAATTTTTGGAAGGATGTATAAGTAGGGGGTTCTGGGATAGTTTATGAGAAACTCTGGTACATTTTTGGAGCTCCAGCCATTGATTTCTGCTTCGTTCACCATGATCTAGATCCCAGATTTGAGGGCATCAGTGGGGTCCACCTCAAGTTTCTTATAGTGTTGAGTGTTAGCCAATCGTCGTTGGCACTCAGTATCATATTCATCAGAATTCATGAGGACAATGGCACCCCCACTTATCAGCTGGTTTTATAACAATGTTGGGGTCAGCTGTCAATCCGGACAGTGCCATCCTCTGTCTTGCAGGTAGGTTGTCAAAAGGTTTGGTAGGTTGAAGGGCAGCCTTCTCAAAAGTTAGTATTTCACTCCGAGTCATAGCTGAAGTGGGGGTGAATCTCGACGGGTTCCTTAGCCCTGAATCTTGTTGAGTAGTTGTTTTGTTATCTTGAAAGAAGGATCTAATCTTTATAAAGAATTTATGGAGTTCTTCCTCTGAGTTTGAAAAGGTCTTCCCTTGGAGTGGAAACAAAGCCCATACCTTTCTTAAGTACTGTTGTCTCCTCGTCTGTGAGGTCTCTCTTAGATAGATTAACAGTCACTTTTTCTTGGTGGTCTGGCTCCAGATCCGTTGTTGGTTCTCCATGTCCAGCCATTTGACCTGTTTTTGATTGTTTTCTTACTCGGCCCCTGCCTCTTCTCCAAAAAGGGTGAGGGGCTTGGTGTTGGAAAAATGGCTGGAATGGTAGTTGTGGTCTGGTGAAGCCTGGATACCACATTGGTGCTGTTCCTGTGTATCCCTGTGGATAGCAGACAGACATCTATGGTTTTGATAATGACCTTGTTCCGTTTATCACTAAACATGAACATGAGTAATTTGAGGAGGAAACCTTATCTCAGACTATACTCTATGTGACAATGCAGCTCCTTAAGAAAACACATTTTCAGACAGTTGATCCAGTTACTAACGCACAACTGCTGCAGCACACCATATTATCTACAAGGTCATCAACACTAACAGCACAATTACAATATGGACCACCTAACCAACTACAGAATAATTACCACAAGGCCATCAGGACTTATGGCAGGTCATGGTACCGAGCCAGCCAGAGACAATGATATTGAATAACTGTTGCACACCGAGAACAAAAAGGATTTCATATGAGGAGAACCATGAAACTATGAGTCACAAATTAATGATGTATGGTATGTGGACTGAAAGTGAGACTTTTTCTCTGAAGCAGTTCATATCATTTTTGAGTATTAAATGTGTAAAGTGTGGTCTCTCGTGTGGTACCTGCAGTATCCCACCTTCTGTGGGCACAGTTCAATAGATTTATGTAAGACTTTAAATGAACATTTTTCATAAGTACACTTTTCCCTTCCACTCTTTTGCTGATTATATGCAGCTAATCGCAAAGGTGGATGGAGAGACATGGAGTCAAAGGGCTTTACATGACTTCCTATGGAGTGTTGAAAGGTGGATGAAAAAGAGCTAGAATAAGTATAGTGTGGTCGAAACGGAGGTGCTTTTCATAGACCTCAGAGCTAAAGGTAGTACTAGGGGACGTCCCCATGTGGTTCTTTGAGTAAGATTTAATTCCTGGATGTCATGTGATAAATTTGTGTAACTGGATAAATCACTGTTCTTATAATGTCAAATTGACAGAGTGGTAAAAAACTCCAAGCTTCACTTATCACATTTAAGACAAATAATAAATCAATATGATCCTGCAATAGACAGGACCGCAGCTGATGGAGGCTTTTATAAACTCCTGAATTAAGGCAACGTCCTTCAAAAAAAGTTATTAGCAAGCTTCAGGCAGTCCAGAATATGGGCATCTAACCGACATTAACTGAGGAGATCAGATCACATCAGAAGCTAGATGTTAGTTGCAATGGTTAACAGAGCAGTCCACAATGCAAATGAAAGACCCTTGTATAATGCATAAAGTACCACCGTGGACTGACCCAGAGTATCTCCCAGAGACACTGGGTTCCTATGTGCTCAAATTAGACAAACATAACCCGGTACAAGGCATGTATTTTAAGCTATGATCCATAGTCATGTGTGTCAGGTGCATCAGGCTCCTCCTGAAGCAGGCTTAGGGAAGCCAGAACTATTGAGACTATGAAATTCAAACTGAAGACAAGCTATTAGACTCTTTTAGGATTGTGATGAATACTTGATCTTGTGTATCTCTACTCGCATGGTGTGTACATCTTAGAAATTACAATGGTCCATATTAAATGCGTACTCATTCTTTTGATGGGACCAGCTACTGTTATTGTTGTAAATTGTTAGACAACATTAACTCAGTACCACTGGTTGTGTTTTAATGACAACGCAGTGAATCCTTCTGGAGAGTAACCAGAAACTCCAGCAAATAAATGGTATCTGAAAGAGAAATACTATGTATATATTCATTATTAGTTGGTACTGGACCCACTCTCTTGTTCAGTAGAATGAGCTCCTTATACACAAGTCCTATAGAGAATTAAAGGAAACATGATATTGGAACGTCACCCTTTTTGTGTGCTTTCCTAACGTTTGTATTCATCCCCCAGGATTTATAACGATTTTGGCAGGGACTGCTGTCTGTATCTATGCTGCGGCCCTAATTGATATTTTTCTTTCTCTCAATTTAACTCTGGATAGAACAGGTCTGCTGAATTTCATGTTCTAGTGCTAAACTAATACTGAGGAGGGAAGCAAAATTAAGATGACAAAGAGCAAAGCCTGTTCTGCACAAGGACAAGGATGTAAACAACCTGTATTGTACAAAAACACAGATACACAAGTCTAACAAACTCGTTTTTGCTTTTGATTGGTAGCTAAGGGGGAATGGAAAGAGACTTTGGCTCAAAAAGAATATAGTCGGACCTCCTTTAATTTTTTTGTTACTTCAATATAAAATTATGCTTCTTCAAGACCTACTAAGTGCTAATTTGCTCACAATAACTTTTGCTGAAGATGGAGTGAATCATTTTACCTTACCGAACAGGTCTGCTATAAGTTTGTTTTGCGCATCCAATGGGACAGGCACAGGACATCCCAGTGACAGTGAATCTTTCAAGAAGGAATAAAAATTGGCCCTTGTTACGTTGCACTTGGAGACTGCACTGATCTTTTTGGGTAGGGACTCCAGATGAGCCAGAAATGTCTTTGAAGTTTTCAGAGCTGCCCCGGAGAGTTGGCGGCAAGAGAGGGCAAGCTACACTAGACTATAAAAATCTAAAGATTCATCCTTATTTGACTCAGTCGCTGAACACTCTTGGAAATGGAGCGGCTACTGCTGTTGCTATAGTAGGACTGATATACTGAGGGGAAGGAAGAGAACAGATTTACTATTTTACTAGGGCCCATCTAATGTCATACTAACTAACCTGTCAAGAACCATCTTTTAAGCTATGTCCTTAATAACGGACTGGAAAAAGGGAAAGATGGCCGAGTTTCCACTTCTCGACAGACCTCTATGTTGGCTGATATCACAAGAGGCTTTCCTGCATGGCCTGCAGGATCAGGTAAGCTGCAGGGGACAGACATTTCCTGCTGGATTGAGGAAGCCGGCTAATTAGACTAAAAGCAAACAATAAGCAGCACCTCTCAGTCATGGGCCTTATGCACACTCAAGTGGTAAAAAAAGCATATTACAAAATGTCCATCTACATACAATACCAGTGAAAATAAACATGGCCCAATTTTTTTTTATTTTGATCAACTGTACTAACAAATGTGCATGCCAGCATTTACAGTGCCTATCCTATGATAAACTCTATATTATAGCCGAAGTAACTTGAAAATAAAAAAATGTAAAATCAACCTCACTGTTCTAAACTCCCAAAAACCCAATCAATATAATTGCCATGCTAATCCTCCAGTAAGCCAGCTGCCAACAGGCCATGACTTTCCCTGGTTGTCCGTCTTTCATGCAAACAGCAGCTTCAAGATGATTAACTCCAACAAAAAAACACAACTAGATTATATGAGGTGAAAATGAAAGCCACAGCGAAATTTGCCTGAATTGGATGCTACGGAGAATACCGGCGAAAGTAAAAAAGTTAGGGAAAAGCAATTGCTGGACAGAGCCACTTGTGATGGACAATGCACCTTTAGAAAATCACACTCCCAGCCATCTGAATATGGAAATTCGACAATTACGTGGTAACAAATAAAAAAACAAAAATAAACCAATCAATAATAAACCATCCAATAAAGGCAAATAACAAAATGTAAAAAAAAAATAAAAAAAAGGGGGAGCATGTAAATCACAAACTTATTGGCCGCCCTTTTCGTTCACAATAGACAAAAGTGCTGGCTTGCAGCTCTTGGCAACAGGCCAGGAGGGTTGATTTGTGATGTTTGACGCAGCCATGGTAATCATTTAGGCTGCACGCGCGTTTACTGAAAACCATGTGACGAACAGGTGAGGTATGCGGAAGCAAAAGCTAAGCTCATACAGGCAGTCACAAGAATGCAGTCGCAGTTACACGCTGCATCACACAGGGAACCACGAATGTCGCAATATGCCATATAGGCTTCCAGGCGCGCAACACCCATTGGACTCCCAGGGCTTCAGCCCCCCCCCCCCCCCGTCGCATGTGGCAGCCCGGGATGAGACAGCCTCGCGGCGCACACACAGCCGCACCCGAGCACTTCACAGGTCTTTAAAAGAAATAGAAATATGGTCTAGCGCGCCGGTACTTTAACTTTTGAACTCTGCAGCCCAACTTAATAATTACTAGAATCCGGGGCCACCACTGCGTCATTACTGAAAGCAGTGGACTCTGGCCTAAGCATTTTCAATTATTTGAACGGCAAAACAATCCACAAAGCAATACACACAAAAATACAGAAACAAGCATTCAAACAAATAGACAAATGACATATGTACTGTACTCTTGGAAATACAGGAGCAAGTAATCCATACTCCTCGTCTGTCGGGCGATCTGATCTGTCAGTAAACAATGACTCCAGCCCTTCTCCTAACAAAAACAGTAGGGATTCACCCCCGTTCCTCCTGTTGTTCCCCTGCTGTCCTTATGATCACTGCCAACATCAGATACTCATCCAATCACCACAGTATTGGCTTAGGAGGTCTTCTTTTCTGTCCATCTTTTAATCTCTGCCTCCAGCGATAATGCTCTTCTGTCTCTTAATGACGGCTGAGCCTTTCCCATCCTCTGGACAACTATCCGATGAGCATTTAATCTTTTCCATCAGACGATTCCTGGATATTCATGCCTTCTCTTACTGACGTTAGTGGATAGTCCTTCTGGTCCAGCTTCAGTTGAATGACCTACTTAGGTTCCACCAGTACCAGATTCTTCTTTTCTGCAGTATCTCTATCTTGGGCTTCATAAGTTCTCTTTTAAGCTGTGTATTCTGCACCAGTTCCTGTAGTAGATTTGTCCGGTCGACCAATTTGCTTCATGTTGCCAATAGGTCTGGATCACAACTGTGCAGCAATTTGTTTGCAGCAAGCTCCCAGCTTACGCTGCAGTCTGCTAGCACACTATGGCCTCACTGAAGCCCTGAGGTTTGCAGCCGGGAAAGTCCCTGACCCAGAGAACGGCTAAGCAGTATCACTGTGGCCGCAAGTGGAGGTCACAGTGACCGTCCTCATACCTCCTCCACATCTCCAACTTCAGCTTCCATAGCTAGGTTTCACTCCTTGTCGTCCACTCTCTGAGGCGCCATCTTGAGAAGCATAGCCAACAGTAACATTTCTCTGAGGCCACACCACTCATTCTGCTGCACCCACTCAATCCACTGTGCCAGCTTTGCCTGGTGCCTCACACAGTCCTAGGATGCAAAGCCATAGCATTTCTTGGTGATGTTCTGTGCCCATCAGCAAAGTAGGGTTATGGTTCCACACAGCTTCCCTTCAAAGTGCCCCCCATGCATGTGCACTCTACGAGTCATTTTTGAGATATATAGATCTCCAATTGTTGCTGCTAAAATGGAAAGGAATATCCAGCTGGTACAAGATAAGAATTTCACAATTTAAAATCCACTATTGATATTTGTTATCCATTTCTTGGTGCTTTCCAGAATAGAACAGGAAAACAGGTCCTCTGGTAACAGTTGAAGTGACCACACACAGAAGAACACATGAACATACTGTGACAGGAGATTTCACCACTAGGTAGGTAGTTGAGGTGGGGACAGGTTCAAGCTTGTTGTCCAGGATGATTCTGATTTCTTGCGTGGGTAGTGGTAGGAGGGGGGGGGGGGGGGATGGTGAGAAGTTGGCCTGGTATATTCTGTCCACTAATTATAGTGGGCACCTTGCACCAGTCCAAACAACCCCTTATTGATGATTAGGTTAAAGAAAACCTTTATTGAAAGCTATCCTAGTGGTAGCTATGGAGAGCAGCCATTGCAAAATGAAAGACAACCACACCAGGTATATATATAAAATATAAGTATTTATTTCTAAACACACCCTCCTAGTCTCTTTATGAGGCTAGAGGTCAAAATACATAAGTTACACTTCAAATATTACAGTAAAATAGCACAAATACACATCAGGCCCTAGGGGCAAGCCAAACCATATACTAAAATAGTGGTAGAAGAACCATGACTTAACTAGACACAAGGCCTAGAGCCTGTAGAATCGCTGGGACCCTAAGGAACCACCCAAGGTAGTGACACAGGGGACCCACGGGGGTCGTGTGCAGTGTGAGAACACAGCTACGAGCTCCCGTTAGCTTCTATGGAGAAAGTAGCGGTTAGATTTTTAAAGATTAGGGACACTTAGAAATGAGTCAGAACCAAACCCTTTGGGACTTAGGAAGTTCTAGGGTCAACACCCATTTCACACCTATGCACCCGGCTTCCCTGGGTGAGGTAACACGAGTACTCCGGTGCTCCTGTGTGTGTTGACCCTAGAACTTCCTAACTTTTCCTTAGTAGTACCGGAAACCACCGGCTCAAATTAAGCACTGACAATAACTCTTTTTCAGTAGAAGCACACAAAATCTGTGCTTGAGGAAACCAACATTTAGGCAGAGAAAAAGCAACTCTCCGAGTAGTGATTCTTACAGCTCATTTTCTATTGATCATATAAGGAGTAGCAACAACTGTGTTGTCAAGCCACACCTAAACATATCATGTGTGTTTTTTCTTAACAACTGATACAGCACTTTAGCGTCTCTCGGAGAAGAGTAGAAGTGTGTTTAGAGGCTGTGCTATCAAACACAATATCACTGCACAAATTAGGATTTTATTTTATTCAAGCAGCCTAGCATATTCTCAGCTAAACCGCCTAGTGTGTAAAAAAAAAAAAAAAGAAAAAGGGACATGTTAAAACAGCGATTTTTAACTTCTGTGGTTGCCCACTGAATCGTTACTCAAAGTCAGGAACCCCGGTTACAGCATTTTCTACGACTTGAATCTCAGAACAACACAGAAAAATACAGAAACAACTACACAAACAAATGCACAAATAATACAATTTAATTTAGAAATATAGAAAGTCGAAATGTTATTAGCATATCACTTTGTTTTGTTCCTAATGCATGCTCTTTTGTCTTCACTTCAACTGAGGCCACCCATCATCCATACTATGTTCTGTTTACTATACTTGCACTGTTCCCGTGAATCAAGCCAAGGATACCAGCTTAATTTATAGTCTCCATGTACAAATTCCATCACATTACCGAAAGTTTTTAAATTTTACGTTATGCTCGGTTATATATTCACACACAAAAAAAGATACAGGGACGTTATAGTTTGATTCAGATTTTACAGACACAAAGCCATAGAAATTTAGTCGTTGGAGTTATCTCAAGTATCTCCAACTCGTGCCATAAGGTAACTATAACTAGCTCCCCTCCCATGCATACATTTCTTGTCAACAATTTTACAGCAAATGTTGAAGTGTTATTATAAATGATGTCATAGAAGATATCATGACTGATGTAATGAGTGGGGTAATTAGCAGTGAATGGGTTACAGTTACCTTAGGGTACGAGTTAGAGGTACTCGAGATAACTATTACTGCTGAATTGCTGGTTTTGTGTGTATAAAATCAGAATCTAACTAGAACGTCCCTCTAACCTTTGTTTTTTTCCCAGTGAATTTCTACTTTTTTTTTGGTTAACGCAGCAGGGGGTTGGCCACCATCACATATTTAAATATTTCTAAAATTATAGTTTTTTTATATTTATAACAAAAAATGGTTATTATTATAGTGATTATTGTTGATATTGTTATTACCTTTGCCGTTAATGTTTTATCTATTTAAACTTGTTTTGAAATGAAAAGTCAGAGGCTATGTAGCGCTACAGAGATTCAGACTGATTATCTACCATCTTCATTGTGAAAACACTATAATAATGGGCATCATTTGGGATCTTTACCTATCTGAACAATTAAAACATTTAAGACCTGCCATTAGAGATGAAATCAAAAGAAATCCAATTTTTTGTACACTCCTTCGCCATCTCCACACAGAAATTTTGTGCAAATCGTATTATAGTGCTGAGTTTTTTCTGTTAGGCGATGTGTTTATTAAAGCCCAGCTGTATACTTTATTTAATTTTTTTTTACAAAACATTGCTTGGGTGCACATAGAGCATGAACCAAGGGGTTTACAGCATGGAAACATTACAGACTGATTGTCATTTTAGCGCCTAAGGAGGAATCTATGCGGGATGCAGCACTTTACAAAACCCTGAATAATTACATTAGTCAATGCTTTGATTGAAGCAGTTTCAATTGTACCCTATTTTAATTCTTTCCAGAAATAGTTTCCTGCGCTATTGAACGAGGATTGCTTTTTAATTCCCACAGTCTCAAAGTGCGAAAGCTATAAGTGCTTCCAGCGCCAATCTATAACTCTTCAATGCTTCTACACCATTCCTGCACTCCGACCCGCACCCTGCCCTAATACCCCTTGTGTGGTAAGAATCCTTTTAAAAAAAAAGGCACGTTGCGGAGGGGTCAGGACACTCCTGTCCAGGACAGGCTCTGATTTACCTAGATTCGCAACGACTTAGTGCACTTGCCGATGTGCAGCAGGCCTCTCACATCTTACTTAGTAAGACTTGCACTAGGGCAGATCTGGAAACAGCTGGGGTGAGGATGTAAACCCCATGCGCCGTGATCATTACCAAGCACGGCAGAAATGTTCTATCATGAACACGGCGTATGGCAGTCATTTATACCCTAGCGTGCCCAGACAAATCCCAGTGTGGCAAGAGGATTGATGGCCGGTACCCAGGGGTGAGGGGGCGGGGGGGGGTTACAGGATTGGGTAGCCATCCCTGGAGCTGAGATTTGCCCGGGAAGGGGTTGGTAGAGGGGTCACTCAGCCACCTTCAATAGTTTGTTAGGACCTAGCTTCCATAGACTGAGCGCTTTTTAGGTCGAGCCAAGCGCAGCGGGCATGCGATGCTCTAGGAGATGACCTTTAGAAATCGGTCTGCACTTTTCCTCACACTCGTGCTGTGGCAGAATCCACCTTGCGGGAGCGAGCAGCGGCGCGCAGGGGCCATCTGTCTGTAATTAGCGTGGCCGCGCGCGCTTGTTTACATTTGCCTGCTTGCGGTCGCTGTAGCTTTCACTTTCTTGCCGGCACTGGGGGTTCTCTTTCTATTGAACATTTGCATGAACTGCTGTAAAAGGCGTTCCATACACTGCCGTGTGTGCCCACAGATCACTACCCCTCGCGGTTGCTGAAGCTTTCACTTACAGGGTCTTTCAGCTTCTGTGTCTTCTGTGCGGGCATCCAGATGGTTGTCGCCTAGGTCTTCTTACGTTCACCATTAGATGAGTTTAATGTTTAAGAATATACACCCGGCACATTTAGCTTACTTACTAAAAGCAGTTTAAGAAAGTAATTGCCATGTTACATGTCTATTTAAATATATTCCCACTTTTATTCATTTTCAAGCCTAGTTAGACAATCTGAAAAAAAAATACGTGATTTATACAAAGTACAACAAAAAAAATGTCTTTGTGAGTATTCTAATTTGTTGTTTTTGTAAAATAGGCCCTCTGCCTTTTAAGTCAAGAAGATAAAGAGGGTCTGACGTCACTTTCCACTGAGAATTGTTTATAAGTCCCCCACTATTTTCCTTAGGACTTGTGCCCTCCTGTCTACAAATGAGTTGCAATTAAAGGCAGTTATTCTGCAACACAATTCAATAGGGGTGATAGTCTGCTTTAGAAATATTATTTCTAGTAGTTGGCATACATGGAACCAAAAAAGGTAACGTCTGGCAAGCATACCACTTGTGAGAGAGAACTATCCATTATTGTTCTAAAAGCTAGAAGAATTCTGTACTATGCCCGGTGCGCCCTCCTATTATTTATACATGAGAGTTTGATCTCTATAACAAGACACTTTAAACAAGGTAAGTAGTACAATTTTATAAGCTGAACAAGAATTTTTAAGATTACGAAAGATGAAGCATTTAGGTTTTTTTGGCAGTCGTTTGACTATGCAGATGCTGTGGATTTAAATGCACTTGGGAGCTGGTGGGCATTAAGTGTAGATCCAACTCTTTTAAAATAACGGGGATCTACTTTTAAACTATGTCAACATAATTTTAAGGGTATCGACAGTGTCATTGCCTGAACTAGTAGTTGTCTAAGATCTGCTGATGGAATTTCTGCTTGATCGGAAGTAATTACTAGAGGTTTTCAAGGTTGCTTCCACATTAGGACTGTTTTGGGAGACTCCTTGTTACAGAATTAAAAAGCAATATTATGAAAGAAAAAGGGAAAGTGTTCCCAACACTAAACTGAAATTGGGTCGTGGGCACACGGTCAGGTTACACGCAGGTGAAACATGCATTGGCATAGCCAATAGGTCTCGCTTTTGGGACCTTATAAGTGTTTAGCCATGCAACAGTTAATGTTGTTGCACCAAGGATATTGTGCTGCATAACTAAATACTTATAAGTTCCCAAAGGCAAGACATGTTGGCTATGCCAATCAACTCAATAGCCCCTTTAAGAAATGCAAAATATGCACACATAAACTCAACTTACATTTCATTTTCTCTGTCTAATTAACATAAAAGCGCATAGGGAGCTACATAAACTGTCTGGCATGGGGTGGTCTCATTATAGTCCTGAGTCTTTAGTCACCGCCCGATTGTAGGCCTACTACCGGTCCTGCTTTTTAAGGAGTGGCTATATAAATATCGGCCAGCAGCAACCCCTTAATGCTAAAGCAAACAGTATGAGCAATGATGTGAAAAGTTCACAACTGGTTTTAAGACGCGTTAAGATCCCACCATCAGGATTTAGGCATGGAGTTAGTTTGTGACTTGACCCTTTATACATAATTTGTTCTTTGCATTAGTTGTGCGATAATAGATAATATTTAACATTTGATTCGAGCAGTGCATTGCTGATGGGAAAAACGAAAAATTTGAGTGAAAAGGCAGCCTCACTAAAAATCAGCGTATGTCAAAGCTTCTTAACGCTAAGGAAACATAACCGGAAAACGGAGCAGGAGCAAATATAGTCAAAAATACAGTTTTCAAAAGACGACTGAAAAGCTAGAATCGGTTCAGAGCACAGAATCGGAGAAAGAGTATTCCGCTGTCTGGCAACTACAATTGAAAATGAAGTTGCAGAATCGTTCAGTTAAGAAATTATGTGAAATAATTATTCGGCAAGGTTGTTTACAGATCCAAGACGTTCTGAAAAGCAGATACATTTGGCTTCCTTTATTTTAAGTTTGTATGTGGCAACCCGACAATTACTGCTTTATAAAACTCACTTAAATTAGCTACTACGTTTCTACACCACTGCCTCACTTGCCTTTACAGAGAGT
This sequence comes from Triturus cristatus, assembly GCF_964204655.1. Classification (NCBI taxonomy): domain Eukaryota; kingdom Metazoa; phylum Chordata; class Amphibia; order Caudata; family Salamandridae; genus Triturus; species Triturus cristatus. The sequence continues at coordinate 139,042,056 of NC_140588.1, forward strand.
AACTGTTTTCTCTCTGAAGGGGTGAAGAACAATGTAAGCCCCATGTAAGTGCAGATTTAATACCGGCAAGCAACTCATGGGGATACGAGCTGTTGGTGGTAATAGCGTTGATAAGACGCCTGAAATTCTTTCAATCACGATGGAGAAATTAAACAGCTCATTTCTGTCGCATATCACAATATAATAGCGTATTTCACTTGTCCCTTTTTGTCAGAAGTAAAGACTGGCTAGGAAAAGTTTTACTGGAGATCAGTAAATGAAAACATATGAAAACTTTGATCTTGTTTTCACCAGAGAGCTTTTTCCAAATTGTACAAACACCAAACCAAATGCACCACTTAAACAATGTAAATTAAATCAAATTCGAGTTCTTGAGTAGTTTTACGTTTTCTCAACGGATTCTTCTTTATTTTACAGTAACTTTTACAATTAAAACAACAATTTTCCAGAACAGCCGACGCGTTTCGTCCACCAAAGGACTTCTTCAGGGCAAAAAGTTGATGTGGCGTGAAAGGTATCTTCATATGCTATTCATCGTCTTACAGTTCCCTCACAATTGCAGGTATCCAGAGTAATAAGATCAGAGGTCAATGTTTTTCGTGTCAGATAAACAAATACTGAATCGAAAGGGCCAAATAATTGATTGAAGAACCCACATCCGGTTTTGAAAAAGGAAAAGACGGTCTATATCAAAGGTTCGTCCAACATATGAGGCAAATATGATATAGTGAAGATACCAGAATCCGTATCTCCAAGGGAGGGTCAGACATCCACCCGGGTGGATGTCTGACCCTCCCTTGGAGATACGGATTCTGGTATCTTCACTATATCATATTTGCCTCATATGTTGGACGAACCTTTGATATAGACCGTCTTTTCCTTTTTCAAAACCGGATGTGGGTTCTTCAATCAATTATTTGGCCCTTTCGATTCAGTATTTGTTTATCTGACACGAAAAACATTGACCTCTGATCTTATTACTCTGGATACCTGCAATTGTGAGGGAACTGTAAGACGATGAATAGCATATGAAGATACCTTTCACGCCACATCAACTTTTGGCCCTGAAGAAGTCCTTTGGTGGACGAAACGCGTCGGCTGTTCTGGCTGTTCTGGAAAATTGTTGTTTTAATTGTAAAAGTTACTGTAAAATAAAGAAGAATCTGTTGAGAAAACGTAAAACTACTCAAGAACTCGAATTTGATTTAATTTACATTGTTTAAGTGGTGCATTTGGTTTGGTGTTTGTACATGTACTTTCCAGTCCTTGGAACGACATTGTGCTGGCGGGTGTCTACCAAATTTGCACACTTGGGGTGATTGGATTATATCACCAAAACTGATATGGAGTAATTTTAAATCCGGTGCTGCTCTAGAGGGCCACCGCTAGCATTGTGCTTAGTTGTCTAGCTTTTTCCAAATTCTTTACGAACATGACTGATCAGGAAGAAGAATACCTCAAGTCTAATTACAAACACTTACTGCATGAGACCCATGGTCTATTTTAAAATACGTAATCTCAACTAGATAATAAGCAGAAATCGATGGCAGCGGCGTTTGAGACTCGCATGCATTATAATGAAATTAAAAAAGGACCAGGTGCATTTAGAAGAAAGCACAGCATGGTTGCAGCAAATGCCGAAGAATGTACGGCAAGAAAATATACTTGCATTTCGAATGTTGCTCCATCATTGCTCTAGTGGTGCTCTGTTTAATGTATGAGCCACTGAAAAATATCCACATGGCACATGGAGAGGCTGGTAATTGAACATTTAGACACAGTGATTTCAAACCTTCAGAAAATACTTCTGTACACAAGCAAGAAGTGGCAAACTGCCAGAGCCACAGACTTAAGGCCCGGCGTTGACTAAACATCCTGTGATGCGACCGCCATCTGTTTCCAATTAATGTAACCGCGAGGCAGGCAAATGTAAACCAGCGCAGATGCGATAATTGGAAACAGATGGCGCAGCTGCTCGCTTCCGCAAGGTGAATGCTGTACATGCAAGAGTACTCATTGGAAACAGTGCAGTACATGCACGAGTTTTCCAAAAAGTACAGACCAATTCCAAGAGGCCATCTCCTAAGCAGCGCTTGCGCGCTGCGCTAGGGACGACCTAAAAAGGAGATCTGTTATAGCCTTTCTAACAAAGGAGAGGAAGGCTACTGCAGATATTACATTGGTGGGAAATACAGCTCTCTTCTGAAGAGCGCCCATGGCCCCCAGGGGTCCCCCTCCTTCTCGCCACCCAAAGCATTTGATGCACGCCCCACCCTCTCTTCCATGCAGTGTAAGGCACTCCATTGTTTTCCTTCTTCCAAACCTGAGGCACCCCTCCTTGAACACCCCCCCCCCCCCTCAGGTACTCCCACTTGCCATTTTCCGCGTTCCCTGCCCTGGAATAATAGAATTAATTCTGGGGGTTGTAGTCTTGATTTGTTTTCCTCCACTTAATTAGACTAACACATTATTTTATAGTACAAGACAAATTAAAATAATTCCATACAAACAAGCAAAAAAATATAATGAAGCCATTAAAATGATTGTCAGTGTCATTTTGCCTTGTTATGGTTGTCCTGGTATTACAGAAATCAAAAACATTAATCCAGCTGAACGTGGCAAGAGAATTTTATGAAACCATAAGCAAATGTCTTCACCAAAATAGTGATCTATATTTTCCGAGTAATTCAAGCATAAAAATCAGTATGTGTTAATAAGCAACTTAATACAATTCTTCTAAAAGAGAATGAGACAAGTTATACCTAAGGCGTGGTTGAAAAGTTTTTAAAAAACAAAAATTGGCGTAGCCAATAATTCTCGCCTTTGGGACCTTATAAGTGTTTAGTTATCCAGCACAATATCCTTGGTGCAACAACATCAACTGTTGCATGGCTAAACACATATAAGGTCCCAAAGGCGAGACCTATTGGCTATGCCAATGCTTGTTTGTTTTGCTAATAAAGCTGACAACATTTGACGAATCTTCATGAAATATTAAAAACTAGTTAACCACTCACTTTAGCTGTTGTCTGGAAAGTCTCTTGGTGATTCGTCACGCAGGAGGCCAAGAACAAGCATTTGCAGTGCAATAGGTCTCACGTTTGCGGAAGTTTGAGCTATTGGCATTGTAAATGACAATGCCTTTTATTTATGCGTTGTTTTTAAAACAGGTAAATAAAAGGCATTGTGTAGGAAGCTGGCTCTATATACACTATAACAAAATTAGGTATAGAGTGCACAGAGTCCAGTGGAATCTTAAAGGTAGTCAGAGGTAAAAGTAGATAGCACCTTACTCTCCATTTGTGGTAGTGTGGGCAAGCAGTAAGGTTTTATCAGAGGGTAGTATAAAAAAATATTATTTAGTTGTATTTATTTCCTAGAACCAAGCAAGCCTGGCACAAGTAAGTGTGTTTGATAATTTTCAAGTCAGGTTGAACAATGCAGGCAAGCTGAATGAAAATGACTGTTACAGGTTTGTAAATGCTTTCAATACTGTGGAAATTACTTTTCAGATTACTTTCTGGATTACTTTTTCTACTGTGTGATAACATCTAGATATTACACTGGGACATTTCCTGGAGAAAAGATAAGCAAGCAATTTTAATTCTTTGCAGTTTTCTTAAAGATCAATACAAAAACCAACTCCACACTTAAAAAAAAAAAATCAAGGAAAAACAGTCAATGTATTCCTAAGGAGAGAAAGAAGTTATTGGTTAACAGGTAAGCACTTTGTTGTGGGAGTTGGTATTCTGGGGTTAGAACTAGGGTTCCCCCAGGGTCAATAATTGACCCTCAAAAACACCCTCAGCAGCACTCGGGCGGCATGTGCAGAGTGCTGAGGCCCAATGTTGTCCAATGGGAGATAGGTGGCCTCCGGTTGTTGGATGCTCATGAGCAGACCACAAGGTCGAGCGAGCAAAGCTCCTGGTGTTTAGCTCAGGGCAAAGGGGAATCTGAATTAGCACCCAGTTAGCACCCCATTAGTTTGGTGTTGGGTGCCTTGTTGATTTCAATGGGGATTCGCCGATTTCAACAAAGACTGCAGGATCGGGGACGAAGATCTTCTGGAGGTGACCATCGGTTGGAGAGGTAAGTTGGGATGCCTGGTGATGCTGGGACACCACCAGTTGGGCCACTCAAGGCTGTGGGACTTAGAGTGCAGGGCTGTCTTTAGGCGTCAGGTTTTCTTACCAGTGCCGGTCGCGGTCAGGAGTGGGGGGGGGGGGGCAGGGATCATCCAGAAAGAAGCTGCAGTCTTCGCATAGAGATTCGAGGCAGGTGAGAGATCACCAGATACCAGGTCAGGATTGCCAGGGAGACCTCCTCGTGGTGTTGGGCCACTCGAACTCGGGCTGTGGGCGTCGGGTGCAAAGTGGTGATGACTCGTGGATTTGGCCAGAGCCAGAATCTGTGAGTGAGCAAATCCGGTGCTCACGGCAGACAACGTCTTTTCTGTGGAAGGCGGGCAGGTCCTTGGGATTCTTGAGGTTGCTGGCTGCAGGACACACCAGAAGTCTGCTGGAGCAGATTCGAGGTGGGGACAGGCCGGTAGGGCTGGGGCCAAGTAAGTCGGTGTCCTCCTCTTCTTAGCTTCAGCCCGGCTCTTCGGTCCTTCTTTTCTTTTCTTCTTGGTTGGTTCTTGTCTGAGGAGGCAAGGTTCAGAGGTGCCCCTAAATACTAGATTTAGGGGTGTTACAGGTAGGTAAATGTTGGGACCAATGGGTCCCTTCCTTGGGGTGGGTACACCCCCTATTATGCCACCCTCCAGTGGGAGGGAGGCATATGCCTCTCTCTGGTTGGCTGGGTCCCCCAACCTGCAAGATGGCTGGGGACTGAGAGTTGTGCTTCACCTCGCCTCCCCCACCTGTGGGGCTGGCAAAAGTGGGCACTCATCCCTTTCTTACTTGGTTTTCCAGCCGATTCTCCCGCCCAAAGTGGGGGGCGTCAGAACCGGTGGTGGCCAGTTACTGGAAGCAGCAAAAGGCCTGGGAAAGCTCACAAAGGCTGCAAGCCTTTAAGGCTTCCCCTTCGTGGAGCTTGACCATCCTGGGGAGGTGACTTAGCACCTCGTCCCTGGATGTGCATTGTTTCAGACCCCCGAGAGCAGCAGGCTCTCGAACCACGGGTCCAGATACATGTCTAGGGGTGGCAGCTGGCAAGCAGCTACTCAGCCTGGGCACTAGTGTTAGGTCATTTTTCAGGGGGCATCTCTAAGATGCCCTATGTGTGTATTTTTCATTAAATCCCACACTGGCATCAGTGTGGGTTTAATGTGCTGAGAAGTTTGATACCAAACTTCTCAGTTTTTAGTAAAGCCATTATGGTACTGTGGAGTTCGAAATGACAAACTCCCAGCACCATATACTCTTAATGGCATTACTGCACTTACAATGTCTAAGAATTGACTTGGACACTGTAGGGGTACAGGGCTCATGCACCTGTACCCTCACCACCGGTATAGTGCACCCCATCTATATTGACATTTTTTCCTTTCCCAGTATCTGACTGAAAACTTCTGATCACTTGATATCCTCAACAATTGATAAATATTATACAATTGAAGTACATAAAACACTAGACCATTCTCTCCAAGTTTATGATACACTTGGCACATCTCTCTGCATGCGTTTCGGCTCGCAGGCATTCATCAGGAGAGCCATATTTTTTTTAGTTTGGGTGATACCTCAAAACAATTGATAAATTACATCAGAGCTCTGCAAATCAAATATCTTAGTTGATATAGCATTTTTACCCAATAACTGGAAACTAGATCAATTGGGACCGAACCAAGTTGGGTCCCAATTGGTTAAAAAAAATATAGAAAGCCCAAAAGTGCCATCGGTTCCTGGAGCGAGTGCACTCCCGTTTATAGTGTTCCCTTGATTGTATCATCGAGCATAACCGGAACCGCTTCCGGTTACGCTCAACGATACGTGGGAGTGCACTCGCTCCAGGAACGGAGTGCAATTTAACAAGTGTTACACCTGTCAGGTTATAAATGGTGCAATTTCATAGGCATATCCACAATGGGGAGTTGAGGGTGGAGATATCATGCATGCAAACGTTCTGAAGTCCTTCTTCGACCTACAGATGAAACACAATCTCCACTGCATGCAAATTTTACAGGTCAGACATGGCTTATGCCATACATATCTTCCCAAGATAGCTTTCCAGAATATAACCCAGCGGAGGCCCAGGTGTTCCTTACGAATCATGCAAACCACACATTTTCTGATATATGCAAGTCACTAGTGGTCCACACACCAGATAGCTTCGCTAACCTGCGGGAGGACTGGGCTAGGGACCTAAAAGAACTCACTGATGCCGATTAGTGGGAGACACTGGAGTCCAACAGAGATGTCACCATAGCCTCTCCATGTCAGGCTGTTTAATTGAAATATCTACACTGAACATAGCTTCCAAGGGCCAACCTAAGGAAAATTGGGTCATTCTCTCACCAATAGCCTTGTGGTGCAAGACACAGGAGGGAAACTTTCTACACATGGTTTGGAGCTGTACTGTACTCTAGTTGTTTTGGGAGGCAGCACTCCCACCCTGGAGGAGGGGATGGGATGGAGAGTCCCCAGGATGGTTCTACTACATATCACAGCTGACATGGATGGCAATAGGTACCACATGGCACTAGTGTGGTTTTGGCTGGATCATAGCCAACCAGGACATAGCAGCTGCTTGGAAAGACGAACAGGGACCTTCCTTGGAGGGTTGGAAAAAGAGTATGGACCGATGTCTCCCCTTGAAGCAGCCCATATACATGGCTAGAGGATGCCCCCACCAGCATGGCAAAATATGGAAGGATCTATAAGGGTATACTACTTGAGCCAGTCAGCGGAAGGCCCTGTCGATGGGGCACGATTTCAGAGCCTCAGAAAAGACCACCGTTTACTTGGTAGAGGAAAAGAGGTGTAGAGGGAGAATAGGTTAGAACACACCTGGGATGAAAGTGATGTACCAATGGATATTTGTTTTTCTTTGACATATCTAGTAGTGCATGTGGCTGATGGGATTTGTTCTATGATAAAACTTAATAAAAAGTGTTACAAAAATATTTGATTTTTTTTTATTTCTTCAAAGAGATTTTTAGCACATATCCGAACATTATTTTTTGTCTTCACTTGTTTGAATCGGAGAGAGGCTTGAAGCAACTAAATACTACATGCGGCGCCACTAAAAGTGGCTTAAGAAAAATTCAAGCCCCCAACACTATCTATATTTCTTATTTTATATAGCCGGTTAATGGTGTTCAGTGTACTCCTGTTTTTTTGCATCTAAGGGATTTGTTACACACAGAAAAAATGAGACTGGTGTGAAACTCAATATCTGGTCTCCTAATCTGTACGGTAGCCACTAGGTCACATCTAATTTCCAGTGTCTCCACATAAATCTACCTGTTCCACAGAAAAGCAGTACACCTTTTAACAACACTGGATGAAGATATGGTCTCTCAACACCAAAACTTACAGAGCTTTACTCTCCCAAAAAGTTGAAGCCTAGTATATACTGTGGAGGTACTGATACAATTGCAGACCCAAGCCTTGTCTGCTCTCTCTATAGCTATTATTCCATCTGTCTATCCAAGTCCCAATTTATGTCTATTCCTCTATCCCTCTGATCATCCAGACATAAACCCAGGGCTATTCATATTAACAAAGTTCGCCCTAATACAGTGGTCTTTAAATTTTATTGCTGTGCCCCGCCTCGGGCACCCCCCAAAAAACGTTTTTTTCACAATTATTCTATAAAATTGGTAGTAGTAAACATATTTAATAATTAAAACATTGCCATTACGTTCAAATATCCCTATTAAAAAAGCAAATACATGATTGTCAACATGCTGTGGGCCTATATTCAACAAAGATGAGCATTAAAGGGAAAAGAAAAGCATCAAGTGCGCCCTGCACTCAACATCAATACCATATACAGAAAGCCCTTGTCGCATATCACAAATCAAATCTGACTTGCCACTTTCAGGAGGGGGAGGTCCTAGGTCCTACGCATGAACCAGCCCACTATGTGTTTTTTTTATTACAAAAGGTTAAAACAGGTCCCAAGCCTCGTGGCGAGTCCTGCAAATAAGAGGAAAACAATGCTAAAAAAGCATGTATATATAGGAAGCACCTCACGTAAGCAGCCACCAAGAAGCGATTGGCAGGTTCTCACCAACTTGTTTACTCTCTCCTCATCGGCGCTTTCCTATATTAGGAATTAGAACTACTAGTAGTTTTCAGGTTACACACACACAATTTTCTCCCATACGTTTTGGGTGTTCATTCCATTCCCTTGGAGATGGAGGTACACCACTGCACACCCTCCACAATCACGTAACCACAAATAAGGGCGATGTCCGGCAGTATAAAGCAAATTCCTATTACATGGAAATGGCTTGGAATACAACTGAAAAAGACCCCCAAGCAATCTCCCCCTCACCTGTCTCATAATCTTGCAATTCCAATACTTTGTTTTTAACTTCCCTTCACTTCGTGCGGCACAAAAAAATAAATACAAGACAAACACAACAAATAATAAAAAACCTTCAAGTTTTCCCCAGAGAAGATTATTGTGTGCCACTAGTGAAAACCGAACCGTCGTCACAGAACATGAGGCTTTGTCCGGTTTATAGGAATGCACCATACCCCAACAGTTTAATTTACTTATTGAAAATTAAAAATGTTCAATGTCCACTATGACCTACAGTACTACAACAGTGTTAATAAAGAAAAAACAGCATTATGTACAAGGCAAATGTGGACCAGAATGCCTATTAGTCCCAAAGGCTTGCAAAAACAATAACTTCCTGGTTGTTGCTCCTCTAAAACTGTGCCTTGCCCAGTGACTTATGCTCCCTTTTTTGTACTTTCAGACTTCTTTCCAGCAGCATCAGTTGGCTCATTATGGAGCACTTGGAGGACACTACTCAAATGTTGATCCTTGCACCTTTGGCTTGCAATGAAGAACTTTAATAGCTGATTTTGGCAGCGCCACCTGGACTGCTACCTCTCACTTTAAACCACTGTCTAGCTATTGCTCCTTTTGGCTGTAGATTATGCTATAAACTTGTGTGTATAGTGTAATTCCAATAAACTGCTGTTTGTTCTTCTTGCTACGGTAGCTTCAATCTGATTCTTCTCAAACAACAGGATTGGAGGCACGTGTCTTACTAGTTCCCTGTCTTCTTATGCAACTGGAATTGCAGTATCTGGTATTAAAGCATGTGCTCTTTTCTCTACTGTTTTTTCTGATTTTCATTGATCCTTAGGTCCTGATGACGATTGATTTTAAAAATCATGATACACAACACTTTTACTGATTAGAGACACGAAAAGCTGAAAATACACTTTGCACACGTTAGAGATAGTGACACATTAAAATGAGACAAGTGTAGAAGAAGCACCGTAAAAGCGTGCTTTAAAAGGTAAGATGAAGAAAACATTCACACAAAAAAACGAATGCACATAAATGAGTTACATTAATGATGATTACTTATGACTACGTAGTATATTAACGTTTACTGATGAAACGTTGCTATTAATATAGAGACCTAGTGTTTCTATTGCCTTTTATTATAATGTACCATTTAGAAAAGTCAGTGCAAATGTGTAAAAAGTAAGTACGACCTTGAAATTTTGCACAATACTAGAGATTCTATAGTTTATGAAAAGTGAAAAACAAATTGTGTGATGCGAGCTTAAAAACATATACGCATATAAATATTGAGAAAAAGTTATGATAGTAAGATATTTCTAACGTCAGCTATTGCAATGAAATGTCTGGTGAAAGTTCCAAATAATCCTTATTTGAATTGATCTTATTTACATTATATTGATCGATTTAGAGTTTATTTCATTTTTAAAAAAAAAGGTGTAATGCCAATTTAAAGGCCTTTTCGAAAATGCTTTTTCTCCAATGCTGACCTTTCCCCTGACCTAATACAATGGACCAGTTACAACTAGTGACATATTGCTCCATTTGATCTGTACATGTATAATTTTCAATATCCCTAAATGTTTTAACTTTCACAGTGAATTATTCCTGTGGGAACAGGATTTCAGCTGTGTAGGAAAGTGGCATCGACTGCATAGTTGCCCCCAACTTTTTGCTGATGTTTTGACTGTTTTCTGACTCTAGCAAGGCTGTGGCCCTGCTATCCAGGACCCCAGCCTATCTGCTTCCTCTCTAAACTAATGTGAGTACCCTAGGTACATACCAATTGGATACTGAGGACACCCTATCAGCCCCTTGTAGATGGTACCCTAGGTACCCAGGGCATGTGTCCCTCAGAGGCCTACCAGGGGCTGCAGCACTTATTGTGCCACCCCTGGGACAGCCATACAAACTGACACCACCAGACCACTACTGTAGTCTGGGTAAGGTGGTGCTTGCACCCCTTACAGGGATATAGGTATCCTTTATCCCACTTAAATACAACACATATATCCTCAAAGGTCACCCCTAAGGCAGGCCTTGGTAATCCTACAAGGCAGGGTGCTGAGATATGTGCGAGGGGGAACCCCTACCTGAGTAGGGCCCCTCTGTAACCTTCATTAAAACTATTGCTCGGTTGTTTGTAGTGCAGCCATACCATATACTCTTAACCGCATTACAAGTAATCACGATAGCGTGATAACTTGAGAGTGGCTGCACAGAACCTTGTCATGTTTGGTGTCAAACATCGTGGAATCATACCCCCAATCCAGCCATGGGAGTGAGGGCATGATTCCCCCCTGCTAGAAGGGCGATATGGTAAAAGCGGCAGATTTTAGACACCAATTTAAAAGTGCACACGTAGTACAAAATGGATGCTACCCGCCACCCACACGACTCTGGCTGCCTGTTGCTGGGCAGAACTCCTGCCACGGCAGCTGGACAATAGGGATCTTGTTGCAGGGAGGTGTTCCCACCTCCCCAGACAGACTACGTTGATTGGAACTGGGTGGGTGCACCATAGGATGTCTTTCAAACTTGCACGTAGGCTTCTCCAGTGCCTACTTCCGCATACACCGCCTCAAACCGGTTCAGGGGCATCCTGTCCCCTACCCAGGCGGGAAAAAACACAAAGGGGAGAGGGTGTAACCACCCTTTCCCGCCTGAACTCTCACTGGTGGGCTCTGATTCAGACACTCCCCTAATCTCTGGATAAAGGTGGGTGCAGGGTCCCCAGAACCTCAGATTAATCTTGGACTTCAAAGACTTGAACCTTCGACGAGCTGACGCACAGCTGAATGAAAAAAATCTCCCTTGGGGTAAAGGAGTTACCCCCCTGCTTGGCAGGCACCTGAAACACTGCAAGTGACCCGGTTGGAACTCTGCTGCTCCTACGGACATCGAAGACTTCTGCCTACCCTGAGGTGGGTTTCCAAGCATCCCAGAGGCCAGTGAGTGTGCACAGCAAAGCTCAGCACCGTGGACCCAGTGGATGCCGAGATCCCCAATACCCCAGGACACCTCTTGCACAGCACACGACACCGACCAGTGGGGAAGTTGTGCTTTGGCCCATCATTGAGCCAACCTCTCAGCATTACTTGTGCCAAAGGACGACACTCCAGCGACCCGTGGGCTCATCTTTACGCACTCCAAATTGCCGCCTCCCGCGGTCCATTGTCTCTCGACTGGTGGGCCCTAGCGGATGTCAATCTTTACTTTAAAGGGCTCCCCTGATTGCTCCAGGCCTGCTCTACAGTCTCCTCGCTGGAGACCTTGCGGGTCTGCACCGTAGCTGTTTTGTGATCCTTGCATGGGTTGCGGTTGCCAAGGTTTAGTGGATCCAATCCGGACACTAACACCACAGCGGCCTTCATCCTTCGTGGGACAGTCGCCCTCCAGAAGCTAGCCTTCCTTGAAGCCTCCTGGAACCCGTGGCTGCTGATCCAAGCTACCCGTCTTCAACCTGAAAACACCCGACATTGAAGGGCTCTTTCTCCTGAGCTCCCTGGTCACTGGCTAGTGACCCAGACTCTGTCCCCGCTGCTTTCAGGTCCTTTTCTTTAAGATCTACATCTTCAATCTGCACATCGACGACGCTTCACGCCAGCAGCAGTTCTTCACCTTTTTCCATTGAAAACGAGATTGCGACCCGACATCGAAAACTACCTATGCACCCGGCTTCCCTGGGGCAGGCAACAGTGGTACCTCGGTACTGTCGTGGGTGTGGGCCCTCCAAAAGCTTAACTCTAAGCTCCTGAACTTGAACTCCTGCTAGAAGTGTCCAGATTCATGTAATTTCCAACCGCAACATTTCCCATAGGGTTTAATAGAGATCCCGACTGTAGTTTAAACACTGCACCCGTCTCCCGTGGGTCCCCTTCCTCCCTACCTTGAGTGGTTTCGTAAGGGGCCAGCGACCCTAAGTGCCCTAGGCACTGTCTTCAGAACTGTCGTGGTTCTTATACCACTTTTTTCATATATGGTTTGGTCCCCCCCTGAGGCCCTGTGATTCCAGTGCTATTTATTGTTGTTTAAATGCTTTATTGAATTGTATCTTTACCTCCAGCCTCACAAGAGACTAGTGGGATTTGTTCTTAGAATAAATACATATATTTTGAATATATACCTGTGTGGACTACTCTTTCATTTGGTCATTCAAGAGGTTATCCATGGTAAAACAATAAGCTTAACACTCCTTCAAGACTTAGCCTGAAGGCTGCTCTCCACAGCTACCACTAGGATAGCTTTCTTTAAAGGTTGTCTTTTAACCTTTCACCTTAAGAGTCGAATTGGACTGGTGCAAGGTGTCCCCTATAACTAGTGGACAGCATATGCCAGGCCAACTTCTCACAAGCTGTTACTATATATGGATATGTTTATTTCTTTATCACCATTGTTAGGCCTATGTGGACTTTCGAATCTTTCGTTTCTCATGACTAGCATGGGAAAGCATCTTACTGTTGCAAGTGTTCAAGGTAGTGCTTAATTTGTAAAATATTAAGTGCCAGGGCTCTGACAAGGAGACCACTGCAGCTTGCACCACCCATCGCCCTTGTCAACGCTGCCAAAACAACTAATAACCATCTCTCCTGCATGTGAATGCGACAGTTCAGATTATTCCAGGTCCCCAAAACTAAAGGAATGGCTGGGGAGGCAGGTATGAGCAATTTTAATGTATATTGTATCCCTAAACAACCGTTGTTCTGCTCATCTCTAAATTAGATGAGAAGCAACAGCATGTGGTACACTGTTCTAAGTTTGGTGTTGACAATTAGGTGCGGGTGGTGAGCACCGGAAACCAATTAAGTGCCAGTGCTGAGCACCGGAAAGCACCGGCTCAAATTAAGCACTGGTTCTAGGTGACATTATGTGAATCTGAGCATATGACAGTCTTTCGATGGTGATGTGATGCTACATCATAGGGAAGTTTTTGGAGGCTTTATAAAAGGAAGAAACCCCAAAGGAGGGGCAACGACCGCCATTCTGATTTTTCCTACTCTCAGACGCTACGTCATACTTTTTCTTTTCCCCTCAAGAGGATGCTATGCTGATCGAATTTTGATGATTACTAAGAACTATCTTTTTACTTTTGGACTGCTTTTCTGACACTAAAGTTGGTAGCCGATGGACTGAAACCTTCTTTGCCAAACCTTTTCAAATTAAATTTCGTTTATTTCTTTTGTTCTATTCTAATGGACTCGCCCATAATGGATTCTAAATCTGAACCCTTTCCCCTTCATCGTAGGATTTAAGCTGTTAAACAAACTATCCTTCATGGTAGTGGGACTCTGTACTGAATTTAATATTAATAACCATCCGATAACAGCCTTACCAAAATGTTTGGCGCTTGAATGCAAGCTGCGATATTCTTAACTGAAATACTCAAAAGATTGCTTTTTAAAGTGAATTTTGAATCTTTAATAATATAACCAAACTAATCTAATATCTGTCTGAGTCAATTATTGAGTCTCATTGGTTCATCCATTTAAACTGTGCTACTTTACTGACGTCTTAAATATGTTGTAGGGAGAATCAACTAGCTCTGTCAGGACATCAAGTATTACTTCTTTTGTTCTGTGTTGCAGAGCTTTTAGTCTGCATAATTCTAGTGCAATTTAAAATCTTCAGGAGGTTGAGTCTTCCAGTTGCAATTCTTTATTTCTACAGCGTGGTACTGAGAGTGGTGTATCTAAATCTGACCTCAAATTTGTGCGTTAGCTGTCAAATAATGGTCTTTATTGGTCAGCTAATGTGGAGTTTTTTCTACCCTAATTTCCACCCCTCCTGGGGGGGGGGGGCGGAAGATTCATCAGAGGATCATTGCTTCTATGCTAAATGGAAATGCTGCAGATTGTCTAATCGCAAAGGGACTAGTGCGATTAGAGTAGTGAGGAGTGTAAGCGTATAATAAAATGTAACCACGCTTGAGCATGACCTCCTCAATGCTGCTGATCGTATTCCCTCAACCTTGCTGCAGCTTTGTACCGCTAACTGTGCTGTCTGATAATTCAAAAGTACTAGTGGAAGTTAACTTCTCTTTAAGGTTCTTCTTATGTCTCTCGGTTCTGTGCACCTTCAAGTCTCTGCATTTCTTTTATTCCTCTTCGCACTAAGAGGCTACCGATGTGCAGGTGTTTGAAGTTGGAAATCACTCTTTATTTACTATGTGTATGCCACAAGATTCTTCTCACTGAGTTACGTGTAAACGCCCCACCTAAGAGCTAGTAGGACGTCAATGTTCAGCCCCTCCCTATCTGGCTCAACTAGGTTCAGAGGAACGCGTCCAGCCTCTTAACATAATCTCGGGATATACTCCAAGCATTCCTAGATGTGCAAAAAGCACACAAATGACACATTGACGTTACCACACTTAATAACACAATTCCACCAATGGTCATAGTGACATAATACAAGAGAATAATAGCTCTCTGATCGCCCACGCTCGACATCAAAACGCTTCCCACAGGGATTCACAACAAATAACACAGTCTTCCGACGAAACACTATCCAGATATATAGCATACAGCCAGAGTTAATAGCTATACAGAGAGATGACACATAGAACTAGAATACCCAGACCCACTAAGAAACCTCACCCTGAAACAACAGTAACAAATAAACACAAAGTAGACAAACATGGGCAAATCGTTTCAGATTCAAACAGCTTTGTTCTACTAAACACGAAGGCAATAGAGACGGGGTCAATAGGCCAAATCCACCCTGGAGCACCCAAGGAGAGCTTTGCGCTACTTAGCAACATAACAGATATCTTCAAAACGTTCAGGCACCCTTGCGAACACTGTTTGTCGCATACAAAGTGAAATATATGGTAAAGAAAAAACATATTGCATACTCTAGTATCCGGCATAGGACGGTAGGCGTAGTGCGCTTCACTTATTTAGGGAACATGTCGACAACTGCAGATTTATAACTTGAGAAAGAAAGAGTACCTGGCACAAGTGACATTTATCTAGTTATTACATCCTATTCCATCTCTGGAGTTTGGTACGCAAAGTAAGAGTACTTATTAGGTAAGCAGTCTCTATAACTCTATAAACAGAAAGACAGCAGCATTAGACTGTCACTTGCAGGCACTGTACAAGTGCAGGCTAGCCAGTGCTTGTCCCCTGCTGCGGCTCCTCCCCAGGGGTGGTGGTCTCCACTGCCCGGTACTAGCTCCTTACCTCTGGAAGACGTTCCACAAGAAGCTCTGGTCAGCGGCTGCGGGCTGGGGTCGATACTGCTGTTGGTAGGCCATGCTGTAACTGAATGAGTTCTGATCCAGGTCCGAGCACTACCGTGAAAGCTGCTGGGGTGTCCCGCCCAATCAGTGACTCATCGCTGCTCCGCCCGCAGCCTGTGCTCGCTGTCTCACTTCCGGGTGCCGCCTGCTATACAGATACTGTACTTCTTGGCTGCAGAGACGACAGCGCTAGGGCCAGGAGTGCCGAGCCAACCCACAGGGGAATGAGGGGCCTACGCTAAGACTTTCCACTATTATTTGCCATCATTTGACCGAAAAACATGAACTTTTGAGGGACCCCAGGCCTGCCAACAGACCACCGCACATCATTAGTTGATCGCATGTTGTGCTCGCGGGTCACTCGCACCACTTTAATATGGCCGCCGCAATACCAGCGTTAGGGTAAGGTTGTGAACATGCAGAGTCCTTCTTCTGATTTCTTATTTACATCATTTAATGGTACTTCATAAATGACGCAAGGTCTACGTAATGGAGCAGTCCTCGGAAATCCCCTGTCTCTCAACAGCAATATCCAAACCCTGATTCATCTGTGTCAACCCAAAAAGATACAACTCGTAGTTACAGCGTGTTGCATCACTGATAACGCACCGACCATCGGACTAAAACAATTTTGTTCTCATACCAAACCCCCCTCACATCTAAAATTAACTGCATAGGCTTCAGTACAATTTGAGTTTTACAGCCCATAGGTTTTGGTGTTAAGTAACGTAAGGAACGGAAAGCCGCAACCCGTGTAACAAATTATACGTAAAAATAATTGGCGTTTTCTCTTTCGGAAACCTATCTGTAAAGAGCTTCATTCATAATTACGTTCATGTTTCTATTTCTATGTAATTACTATGCAGGTAAGGTCTCGTTGGTCGCTCACGCACCCGACTGCGCGTGCCCAGAAGTTCGAGTCAGGGTCCAGGACCCGGGGGAATCCACCACGATGCTGGGAATCAACCTGCTGCAGGTGAACCGCAGAAGTTTTGTTGGGAAGCGATTACGTTTTTAAACAGGTACTCAATTCTGTATGTTAAGCCTATGACTGAGTGTGCGTCCTCTACGATTTCTAAGCCTTCTCGCGAGCTGAGATCCCGCAATATTGCATTAGCAAAAACTAGGCGAATAAAGAGTCGCCCTCTTTGATATCAGACAGCCCTACAGTGGAACAAATTGCCATTAGACTTGCGTCTCATCAAAGATCATTTGGGGTTCAGGAAAAAGCTAAATCATGGTTGTTTAGGACATAATGCTTTCAGGGCCCATACTAACAAATGCCTTCAGGAAACGTAAGGGAGTGGCATTAGCGCCGTGATATCCCACTGGGATGACTGTTGCGCTTAATTAACAACTTCTATATTAGTTGCAGCACATACCAAAACACACAAGAAATGTGTTTATATAAACAAAGCAGGTTAACTCATTACACAAAATGAAAGAGAAATGGATAAGTTAACGTTTCCTTTTTTTCTACTAGTTGCGCCTTCTTAATACCATACTGTTAATTGCTGTTTGGCACAATCAATCAATCATGACATTTGTATAGCGCGCTACTCACCCGGGAGGGTCTCAAGGCGCTGGGGGAGGGGTAGGTCACTGCTCGAACAGCCAGGTCTTGAGCTGCTTCCTGAAGGAGAGATGGTCTTGGGTTCGCCGAAGGTGGGTGGGGAGGGAGTTCCAAGTCTTGGCTGCCAGGTAGGAGAAGGATCTTCCTCCGGCGGTGGCTTTGCGGATGCGTGGTACGGTGGCGAGTGCGTGGCTGGTCGATCGTAGCTGGCGGGTGGGCGTGTAGAAGGTCATGCGGTCGTTGAGGTACTTGGGGCCCAGGTTGTGGAGGGCCTTGTGTGCGTGGGTGAGGAGTCTGAATGTGATTCTCTTGCTGACGGGGAGCCAGTGCAGGTCTCTCAGGTGTCTGGTGATGTGGCTGTGTCGGGGGATGTTGAGGATGAGTCGTGCGGAGGCGTTCTGGATGCGTTGGAGTCTTTTTTGGAGTTTGGCGGTGGTTCCGGCGTAGAGGGTGTTCCCGTAGTCTAGTCGGCTGGTGACGAGTGCTTGGGTGACGGTCTTCCTGGTTTCCGTGGGGATCCATCTGAAGATCTTGCGAAGCATGCGCAGGGTGTTGAAGCACGAGGATGAGACGGCGTTGACTTGTCTGGTCATTGACAGGGAGGAGTCCAGGATGAAGCCCAGGTTTCGTGCGTGGTCCGTTGGTTTGGGAGCGGTGCCCAGGGCCGGGGGCCACCAGAAGTCGTCCCAGGCGGAGGGTGATGATCCCAGGATGAGGACTTCCGTCTTGTCTGAGTTCAGTTTAAGGCGGCTGTTTCTCATCCAGTCGGCGACGTCTTTCATCCCTTCATGTAGGTTGGCTCTGGCGGTGGTGGGGTCGTTGGTGAGGGAGAGGATGAGCTGGGTGTCGTCGGTGTAGGAGATGATGTTGAGGTTGTGCTGGCGTGCGATGGCAGCGAGGGGGCTCATGTAGACGTTGAAGAGGGTTGGGCTGAGTGAAGATCCTTGTGGTACGCCGCAGATGACTTCGGTGGCCTCGGATCTGAACGGAGGGAGGCGGACTCTCTGGGTTCTTCCGGTGAGGAACGAGATGATCCACTCCAGCGCTTTCTCTCGGATTCCGACGTTGTTGAGGCGCTTCACTAGGGTGCGGTGGCAGACGGTGTCGAATGCTGCAGAGAGGTCCAGGAGGATGAGGGCCGCTGTTTCCCCGTTGTCGATCAGGGTTCTGATGTCGTCGGTGGTGGCGATGAGGGCGGTCTCGGTGCTGTGGTTGGCCCGAAACCCGGACTGCGAGGGGTCGAGGGATCCGTTCGTCTCGAGGAAGGCGGCAAGCTGTTTGTTGACGGTCTTCTCGATGACTTTGGCCGGAAAAGGAAGGAGTGAGATGGGACGGTAGTTCTTGAGGTCGGTGGGGTCCGCCGTTGGTTTCTTCAGGAGGGCGGTCAGCTCGGCGTGCTTCCAGCTCTCCGGGAAGGTAGCGGTGTGGAAGGAGGAGTTGATGGTGTCTCTGAGATGGGGTGCGATGGTGGCGTCGGCTTTGTTGAAGACGTGGTGTGGGCACGGGTCGGTTGGTGATCCAGAGTGGATGGTGTTCATCGTGCGGGTGGTGTCTTCGGTGCTGATCGGGGTCCAGTTGCAGAGGGTGGTCGTGGCGGGCTCTGGTTCGGTGGTAGGGTGCGTGGTCTGTGCGTCGAAGCTACTGTGTATGTCGGCGATCTTGCGGTGGAAGAACAAGGCGAGTGAGTTGCAGAGGTCTTGCGAGGGAGTGATGTCGTTGTTTCCGGCGCTGGGGTTGGAGAACTCTTTGACGATGCTGAAGAGTTCCTTGCTGTCGTGGGTGTTGTTGTCCAGTCGTTCTTTGAGTGCCGTCTTCTTGGTGGCGTGGATCAGCTGATGGTGTTTGCGGATGGCGTGCTTGAGGGCGGTCCTGTTGTCTGTGGCGTGGTCGAGCCGCCAGGCTTTCTCGAGGGTGCGGCAGTTCTTCTTGGATTCCTTGAGTTCGTTGGTGAACCAGGGGGTTTTCTTGCTGCCGGGTCTGCTGGGAGGGTTCCTTAGTGGCGCGAGGTCATCGGCGCAGGGGGTCAGCCACTTGGTGAGGTTGCTGGGTGCTTCGTTGGGGTCCGTTGTGCTGGTCGGAGTGTTCTGGCTGAGGGAGGCGGTGAGCTGCTCGGAGGTGATCTTGCTCCAGCTTCGGCGGGGAACCTGTTGCGGGTGGTGGTGGGTCGTAGTTCTTCTGAAGCTGAAGAGGACGCAGCTGTGGTCGGTCCAGTGGAGTCCGGTGGCGTGGCTGAAGGAGATATGCTTGCTGGATGAGAAGACGGGGTCAAGCGTGTGGCCGGCGTAGTGGGTGGGGGTGTTCACCAGTTGCTTGAGGCCTAGGTTGTCCAGCAGGGCACAATACTATATATTTTTTAGCACGAGAGTAGGAAGAAACTGAAAATACACCCACTTCGAACCAAAGCTCTTATGGCACCAAGCAAATGAAGCAACTCATCATGACCCTCACCAGAAGATATCTCTTGTCTCTTCCATCAATCTATCCTTTCATCCTACCCTTTACCTGCTGATGTCCACCATTTAACCTTTACATTTATCGCCTATTCAGTCTTTCATCAATCATTCAGTATTTCACTATTCCGTCTATCCACCCTTCATATCCAAACCTATCCATCTCCAAACCTATCATTTCATCCTTTCGCTCATCCATCTCTTTATCCACCCTTTCCCTCATCCATCAATCCTTTCGCTCATCCATCTATCAACCCTTTCACTCCTTTATTCCATCCACCCTTTCACGCAATCCCTCCTTTCACTCATCCATCATCCATCCTCCCTACCTTTCATTCATCCAATCTTTCACTTATCCACCCATCATCCGCCCTTTTATCCAATCATCCACCCTCTTTCACCCATGCATGCTTTCACTCCTCCATCAATCTGTTCATCCATCCATCTATACATCCACCCTTGCTCACTCATCCATCCATCAACTCACTCACCCACCCTCCCTTTTACGTTATTAATGAATCTTTGTCGCCGAGCAGACGTACAAAGTTCCACCCATTTTCTTTAAAATACCTCCTGAGAGTGTATGGATTCTCTCTCTCTTTCTCGCACTTTTTTCTTACGAAAACAGGCATACACACAAACATAGCAGACACACAAAAGACTAAGGTATGATAAAAGCCATGTTTTCTCTTCACCTACCATGGCTTTTTTAATTGCCACAAAGGCTGGACTGGCTGTAGGCTGATGGCCACTGCCAGGGCACTGACATGATTCCTGTGCTTGCAGGAATGCACAGGATAGTGTGAACGTGATTGACAGCACAAGGCCTGAATGGACCCTGCTCTGTCAAGCACAGCGTGATGGTGAGTAGCTGGACATTATTCAAATGAGCCCTGCTCAATAGCTCAGCTGGGGCTCAGATCAGGGGCTGTAGAAGCGGCGCCTTGGCTGCCAGAGACACATTCCACTACTGTTCACCAGAACAGGCAATGAGCCTACCTTTTCATGAGTACCGGTACTCTCCACGGCAGTAGAGAAGTGCCGGTACTCGGTGATTAATCTAAGAAGTGCCGGTACTCAGTACCGGTGAATACCAGCCAATTTAAAGCACTGGTTGTTGTGTCTTAGTATGTAGCCAGGCAACATGTCAACATTAGTGGCGACGATGATGGGATGATAAAAGCAGATGAAATTTAAGCTTGGAGTCATCAACCCCTAGATGAGTGATAATCATCAAATTATTGAGACCAGCGAAAATGGACTGCCTGAATACAGCACAAGGTCAGTGAAATCCAATCAAAACTATTGAGACCAGCATTATTTTTCTTATTAACATTATAAGCGTGGAACTGATTGATGACTGCTGGTGCTACAAACATGAAGAAGACAAATGAAAGCATATTTTATGCTTTGAAACTGACTGACTGTTGGTGTCACTAGTGCTGAGAAGACATGTGGAAGATTATTTTTTTTAAAAAGGCTCCTATATCTGCGCAACAATATCTTGAACGGCTGGCACTGAATTACATACATTGCTGAATTATTCTGCAGTTGATTGTTGCTGAAATCAAGCTGTTGATATGTGTGACCTTATGCACATCGAATGAAGTCTTTTCCCTCATAGGATTTTAAATAAAAGGAGAAAAAAGAGTGCGGAGCGTGAAGTGAGTTGAAACCCTGACTTGACAAAGAAGATTGCCAGCGTGTATGCCTCTGATTCACTGTGCGCATTGAACGAAGACTTCCTGGCTGTGCGCGTGTGAATTTAATTAAAAATAAACACACAAAAGAGAAGCGTGTGTTTGTATCTCCTGCCATAATTGGGAGTGTGGGCTAAGCCTCCCTTGCCGTGCGTGTTGATCAGGGGTGGACACAGCGTGCGTTTGTGGCTCCTGCAACCAAAGCAAACTCACAGCAGCTCTGCACCTCTTACCTGAATTGTCACTCTGAGGTTCCAATCAACTGACTCAAGTTTGGCTGGTGTGGCTTCATGTACACGTGGAAACAAAAGAACCCTTACAAGCTGTATCCCCACAAAGAAAACAGAATATACTGGTCCTTTATTTTAGATGCAACGAATAATAAATACTAAAGTGTCATTGCATGCAAATTAAGGACCACAATAATAACCAGACCATGGTGACTACTTTTATTTTGTTTATTATTTTACCAAATAATCGATTTTTATTTTTTATTTATTTATTTTTTAGGTACTTGGTAACAATTTGACAACGGTGACTATTTTTATTGTCTTAGTTTATTACTTTAATGAATATTCAATACTGTTGTTTAGCATACATATATTTTCATTATGTGTCATTTTACTAATGTATAATTTAAGAAAGGTTCCAAATGGATATATCATCCATAACTGCTCTACCCAAATTTTTACAAAATCCAGGAGAACCTCCCTTACCATGGGAAGATTGGATAGAATCATTTGACACATATTTAGAGGCTATTGGTGGGGAGGATTTTTTTAGCTTCGCGCAAAGTGGCCATACTTAAACACAATTTAGGCATTGAAGGCAGAAAAGTATTAAAAACACTACCTATTAACACAGAAAAGAAACCCATAATAACTAGTGATAAAACCAACGACAGTGAAGATGAAGAAGTGGTAGAATTTCAGTAGGACACAACGGATAGCACTGAAGAATACATTGAAGTAATAAAAGCATTAGAAGAAAACTACGGCAAAAAAGTTAGTATTGTAGTAGAAAGACACACGTTTTTTTTCTCGGTCACAGTTGCCAGGAGAATCTGTAGAACAATATATTTCTGTATTAAGAACATTAGCCGTCACTTGTAAATTTAGAGACCTTCATGAGGAGATCATAAGAGATCGATTAATCAATAGAACAAACATCAAAATACAAGAAAGATTACTAGACATGAAGGATCCTTCTTTGTCAAAAACCATTCAAGTAGCAATGCGCATTGAAAACACTTCCAAATATGTTAAAGAATTGAGTGCAGAGAAACCTGTATCGAATAAAGTGTGTGTGGTAGAAAAAGATTCAGTCAAAAAGAAGGAAAACAAAGGTAAAAGTGGTTTCATTACGAAAAACAATAAAGTATGTTATAGATGTGGTAGTATAAGACATACAGCTGATTCTGATAGATGTTTTGCTATCAAGGAAAAATGTTATAAATGTAAAAAGATTGGCCAGTTAGCACGCATGTGCAAAGCAGGGTTCTTGCCTAATGCAAAATGAAAACCACCTGTAAATGCCATAAGAGAAAATATTGAGGAAGATTACTCTGACAATGAGGGAGAAGTTGAAGTAATGGTGATTTGTCACAATTCCATAAATAAAATATCAGAAAGTTACAATCCTCCCAAATGTGATGTAGGAATAAATGGCACCAAGATAAGAGTATGGGCAGATTCATGTTCGCCTTATACTAATATAGATAAAAAAGTTTGGGGGAGAATAGGAAAGTCACAAGTTGAGCACACCCGATGTAGAACCTGGGGGGTACTGTGGAGTAAAACTTCCCATTTTTTTTTTTTTTGTATGTACTCTATCCCATAAAGGACATGTGGCCACCAGCAAAGTATATGTAGTGGAAAAAGGAAGGGCACTACTTGGATGGTGTGAACAAAGAATGCTAGGCATGAAACTAGACCCCAATCATCCTCAACAAGTGTTAGTGACTGAGGAGGCAGAAATAGCTAAATGGAACACTACATTTCCCAAACTATTTGATGAGAAATTAGGTTGCTTAGAAAAGTTTGAACACCGCATTGTGCTCAAACGAAATACCATACCATGTGTGCACAAAGCAAGAAGTGTACCTTTTACTCTCAGAGAGAAATTGAAAGCTGAACTACAAAGATTATGTGATGCTCAAGTCATAGAACCCATTGAGTCATCTGAATGTCTCAGTCCGGTAGTTTTGGCACAAAAACCGGATGGAAATTTACGCATGTGTATTGATCGGAGAGATCTCAACCGTAACATTCTTGTTGATGGGTATCCACTACCTCACATAAATGAAATGGTATCTTCAGTAAATAATGAAGAATACTTCTCATTAATTGATCTCTCAAATGCATACCACCAAATCAAACTACATGCATCCTACATGCATCCTCTAGACATCTCACCTCCTTTATTACTCCGGAAGGAGCTTTTCAATTTATCAGAATGCCATTTGGCCTGGCATCCGCATCCGTGGTTTTCCAAAGAGTAATGAGTAGAATATTGGCAAATCTACACAATGTGCTAGTATTCCAGGATGACATATTGGTATGGGGGTCTACCCATGCTGAGCACGACTCCAGATTAATGGAAGCATTAGAAAAACTACAGAGTGCAGGACTAACGGTGGAAATAAAAAAATACAAATTTGGTGTAAAACAGATTGATTATTTAGGACATAAGTTGTTTAAAAATGGTGTCAAACCAAAAAAAAAATTACTTGATGCAATCACAAATGCTCCGGTGCCTAAAGATAAAGAACAATTGCACTCATTTCTGGGTCTTGCGGAATTCTATTCCAAATTTGTACAGCACTTTGCTGACAAAGTTCACAATCTCAGAATTTTTATGAAAAAAGGGGTCAAATTTGAATGGACTGATGAATGTCAAAAGGATTTTCTCTCCATCAAGGAACAAATCGTTAAAGCAGTTTCCCTTAAACCATTTAATCCTTCTCATCAAAGTATAATAGTAGTGGATGCCAGTGCTTATGGACTGGGGGCTGTGTTGATACAAAAGAATTTGGGACATGAACGGGTTGTAGCATTTGCATCTCGTACCCTCAAGGGTGCGGAGGCTACATACTCTGTCATAGAAAAAGAAGCACTGGCATGCTGGTGGGGTGTGACCTATTTTAAGAATTACATATGGGACACACGCTTTGAGGTTAGAACTGACCACAGACCTCTTATCGAATTATTTACAACCAAGGGAGCGGCAAAGGCTACTCCCAGAATTGCCAAATGGTTATTCAGACTTCAAGGTTTCGACTTCTCCTTACAATATGTTCCAGGCATTCGAAATGTTAATGCTGACTGCTTGTCACATTTGCCATTGGAATGCAATGAGGATGAAGTTGACATCAATGATGATTGTGTTGTAGCAAATATAACTGAAGTGTGTAAAGGTGCCATATCATGTGATGAGTGGAAAGAGGCTGTAACAAATGACTCTATCTTCAAGGATTTAATAATTGAGTTATCTAATCCATCTGTATCCAACATCACACTCAAAAAGAAATTTGGGGAATTTTGGACTGTATGGACTGAATTGTCGCTGCTAGATGGTGTATTACGGAGGAATGGCAGATTAGTAGTTCCAGATCGCTTGAAAGAAAGATTACTCAAACTATTACACAAAGGACATGGTGGCATGTCAGCCATGAAGAGGAAAGCCAGAGAAACATTTTGGTGGCCAGGAATGGACAAAAATATAGAAGAACATGTACGTGGATGCATAGATTGCATGTTTTGTGACAAATCTCATGGAGTAGAGGAATCACCCATAACATCAACCACTTTTCCTAGCAGATCATGGGAAAAAGTAGCCATGGACATTTGTGGTCCATTCTTAGCCAAGGGAATTGTCAAC
The DNA here is from genome assembly GCF_964204655.1 of Triturus cristatus. NCBI lineage: Eukaryota > Metazoa > Chordata > Amphibia > Caudata > Salamandridae > Triturus > Triturus cristatus. The sequence continues at coordinate 139,067,340 of NC_140588.1, forward strand.
AAATACGCATTAGTATTAATGGATTACCATTCCATATGGCCGGAAGTAGCATTCACGGGGGACATCAAAGCACGTAATGTCATAAACTTTTGTGACCAAATATTCCGCAGGAAGGATTTCCTAGTACCTTAATCACAGACAGTGGTCCACAGTTCATTTCCAGTGAGTTTAAAACTTATCTAGCCAACATGGGTATCACTCCCCATACCACTGCTGTCTATAATCCTAGGGAAAATGGTCTTGTGGAGAGATTTAATAGAGCCTTAAAAGAATGTATACAGTTATCTGAACAATCTGGTGAAGATTGTAAAGAGGCAGTAAAGGAAATATTATGGAGTTATCGCACTACACCTCATTCAGTCACTAGGGAATACCCATTCAAACTTCTCAAAGGTAGGCAACCGGGTACTAAAGCTGCTCCTGTGTAGATGTTCAAGGACTTTTCACGTCCAGTTTGTAAGAAGAGGCTAGAAAGTAGTGTAAAGTAATACCAAGACAAGTATGTGCACAGACACAATGATAAATTGAAAAGAAAAAATCGCAAATTCACATTTGGAGACTGGGTAAGGACATACAGTGTAGGTGTACAAAAAAAGAGGTTTATCAAAATGGTCTGTTCCAAAATGCATAAAGAAGGTTAGTGGCAACAATGTTTGGCTGAGTGATGGTAAAGTGTGGAACACACGATGTGTGACCTTATGCAACAAAGTGGAAATTGATACCTGGTTGGATGGGGATGGCAGCAATCAACTAAACAAAGGTTGTGACACTGTAAACAATGACAAACGTGTCAGGAAAATACCCAATTGGCATAATGATAATGTGACTTATTAATTGTCCAGATGTTGTGTTTTATTTTATGTATACAATGAATTTCACATATTGTTAACTTAACTTATGAATTTGTTATTCCTTAAATTGTAATATATATTTTCTTTTTTTTGTTCTTTAAGGAGGAAAGATGTGTTGTGTCTTAGTATGTAGCCAGGCAACATGTCAACATTCTTTCCATAGCAACCAGGATGCTTTGTTCTGAGTTGGCTGGGAGAGAAGAGCTGGCAGTTGCAGAGAGAGGACCTGTCTGTCTAGGGGTTGTACATGTGAACTTGCAATAAAGTTCTTCTTACAGATATCTGTCTGCGCTTCTTAAAACTGGTGACAGTAAAAATTCAGGACAAAGGGTAGTTTTTACGGGCACATCTGAGAACGTCGCATTATTTCAGAGTAGACAGTTGGCAGGAATACAACATAAAATAAGTTTATGTTCTTCAGTTTATATTATGAATTGGAGTATTGAGCAAACATTTACACATAGCTGGAAGTATTTAAAGATGAAAAAACTATGAATGATGGTGCCAGAAGCAGCGCTGTGTTTTTGAACGTAGACTTTGTGTTCACTGGCAGTAGCACTACTAGAGTGTGAAACAAAGAAAGAAATAATGGTGAGAAAGTTGTGTATGTGTGTGTGTGTGTGTGTGTGTGTGTGTGTGTGTATATATATATATATATATATATATATTCACTGAAAAAACCATTGGTTTCAGGGGTGTTATAGTTAGCTGGACATTTCCATCGTACAAAACCCTAGAAATTCCCCTGTTATAGTTAGTTCAGCTAACTATAACTCGCGCCCCCGCAATACACTGCTGATGACGTCACATATTACATCACTCATGACATGGTCAGTGACATCACTGATGACATCTCAAATGACATCACTGATGACGTCATCCATTGAGTATGTGTTTCTGAACAGTTTTATTATGTTTAATATATATAGGAAAAGGCCTGTTGAAAAATAAGTGGGTGTACAAGTGTGTGAATGGATGATTTTCTAGGTGCGTAACTGAGTCTATAAGTGAGTCATCAAATGTATCTTACTGTAGACTAGTGACTAAACTGTGTGAATGTCTGTATGTGTCTGTGTGTTGGTGTATAAGTGTAAAAGTCAATGAGTGGGTGAGTAGTTATTGGTATTGGAGTATCTATGGTTGTCAAAATGGCCGTCTGAAATTTTGAGTCGGTGTATCAAAGGTTATATTAGGGTGTGAGAAGATGCACTAATTTGTCACATGGATGATGTCATCAGTGATGTCACTGACCATGTCATGAGTGATGTAATATGTGACGTAATCAGCAGTGCATTGCGGGGGCGCGAGTTATAGTTAGCTGAACTAACTATAACGGGGGAATTTCTAGGGTTTTGTACGAGGGAAATGTCCAGCTAACTATAACGCCCCTGAAATCTATGTTTTTTTCAGTGAATTTCTAAGGGTTTTTAAATGCCAGTTCCTAACTATAACGCCCCTGAAACCTTTGTTTTTTTTAGTGAATTTCAAAGGTTTTTTAAATGCCAATTCCTAATTATAACGTGCATGAAACCTATGTTTTTTTCAGTGAATTTCAAAAGTTTTTTAAATGCTTATTCCTATCTTTAACTTATCTCTGAGGTTATCATGTTTAATGATTTTGTTCGGATTTCTATATTTTTCAAACTCAGCGTGTCAATTTCATAATTTTTTTTGTTTTTTTAATAATTTTTTATCACCATTTTTTAAACTTATTTTTTCAATTAATTCTTTTAAAAATTAAAAAATATTATTTGAATTTAATGGGTTTTTCAAACATTTTTTTATATTTTTCAAAATATTTTTTTAACTATATGTTCAAAACTTTGTTTATATATTTTTATCCATGTTTTTGGATCCGCGCACCCTAAGTGCAGCGTTCCCAATCCCTACGCGATAGCATCCGTGCATGGTATGCGTTGGGTACGTGTTTAGTGCGCGATCGCAATGTGACCGGTACGCGACTCCCAGCCTATACGCGACACGTTTGATGTACGTAACGCGACTTTTACGCGCTTCCGCGATGCGTCATCTGCGTCTATGATGCGGTGGATGCGCGGATCCCGCGAAATATTTTATATTTTAAAAAACACACATATATGTATTTCATGTGAATATTAATTGAAGACAAACTCTAAAGTAGTCTTAAAACTAATATATTTTTACATCTGCACTTAATTTATCACATGGATGACGTCATCAGTGATGTCATTTGAGATGTCATCGGTGATGTCATCAGTGATGTCACTGACCATGTCATGAGTGATGTAATATGTGACGTCATCAGCAGTGCATTGCGGGGGCGCGAGTTATAGTTAGCTGAACTAACTGTAACGGGAAATTCTAGGGTTTTGTACGAGGGAAATGTCCAGTTAACTATAACACCCCTGAAACCAATGGTTTTTTCAGTGAATTTCTAAGGTTTTTTAAATGCCAATTCCTATCTATAACTTATCTCTGAAGATATCATGAAAAGCATTCTTTTTTAAAAGTAGGGTGCACATTAGTATTGTGGAAAAGCATCATTGTGATTGGTTAAGAAAAAGCAGTTTCAACGTGGAGTACATGTCATAGGATAAAATTTGCTCAGCTCAACCACACCTGCTACTTGCATTTGGAAGGCACTGTTCCAACTTAAATCGTCAACTTTTAACCTGCATGTGTCGTTAAATGTTCAAGAAAATGTTACAAAAAAATATCGTAAAGTTTTAAAAAATTGATGAACTTTTAACCTGCACGTATTGTAGAATGTTCTAGAAAGTGTGTTGATAGAATACGTTGCACTTCTGACTTCTATGTGTTGTTGAATATTAAAAAAAAGTTTTGAAACCTAAAAGAATCGAGGAACTATTCTAATTTATTCTTTACATGTATTTATGTGTGCAGCAACAAAATTATAGACACAACAGCACTAGGAAGAGGAAGAAGCAGGGAGTGGGGGGAGGGGGGAGATGGGTAGAATGTCACACATGCACAATTAAGTACAACACACATATAGACTAACAATGGCCAAAATGAAACACACCAACAAGGAGCACAAGTCACACAACCTGCCAACATCACACCACTGAACGAGCATAGAGGTGAAAACCACACATTCATACAGGATGAGATGCCCAGCATGTGGCACATGGTCGAGTTCACTGTGTGTTATGTTGCCAAACGGCTGCTCCTCCCTCCCACGAGCTCCCACACTTTTGTACGGTGAGCTGTTGTATCTCATGCACTCGTACGGCACGCCATTGTAATGCCTATTTGCGCATGTCCTGCTACATTCCAACTACAACATCACAGTGCCGTTTGGAGGTGGTGCATGCCACTTTACAACATCGACTGCTGCGGCTCTTGTAACAGGCCACACCAGAACACAGAGACACACTTACCGCACTTCCTGTACACGGACATGTCCGAGACACCCCGTTCCCCTTGCCGGATAGGCACACCCCTGCACTGACCTGTGAACAACAGACCAGCACATGCCAGTTGTGCATGCAAGAGGATGCGTACGTAGCTACACATCCAGGCTCACTGCCAACGCTGAGGTGACAGCACACTGTGATGTTGCAGGGATCGTGCCTATCATGCTAAGACAATGACCACAGGGACACACTTACTAAGATGTGGGTTTGGGGGGCATTGGCGGTCCTGGAGTTGTTGAGATGAGTCTTCTGGCCCTCATGGGTATCCCTGTATCATGCTCATTGACTCCATGGTACCTGTGGGTGTTCTGGTGTGGCTCTTGGCTGTGTTCCCTTTCATGGTGCAGGTAGTTGTCCTGCTTAACACCAGCAGAAAGCAGGTGTAAAATCCCTGGTGCTAACGTGTCTTATCGCCGGAATTTGTTTCGCATTGCAATTGGTGTGAAAGTTGTGATGTGATTTTTTTTCGTGTGCACAACAATATACGAACTGAGCAGTGTATCTCGTAAAGATCCAGCACCTGACGCACTATTCCCAAGCAATATAAATACAATGAGATTTCTTAATAGATTTTGTGTGTACACTGTAAGTGCAGCCAATACCTCAGTGCAATGCAATACAGGATTTTAGTATTTAGAATAAATCGCAAAGGTGCACCTCATGTCTTTTTGCACGGGAACGGCTACTCTCCATTTCATTATCAGCACTTTAACGGAAGTAAAGTTGGGATAAATCTAACACACTATTCAGAAGTTGGTGCAAACTGCAGATATCACTAGTATTCCAGCGATAAGTGCCCCAAAATTTAACACCATGGTGGACTCCATCAAATAACAGTAATAAGAACAAGAAAGAGTCACACAGCAGTTAAGAGAACAACCAAAAACATTATTATTATTTTTTCAAACTTTATTTTTTTATTAACATAAATATAAACGATAAACTAATAAACAAAATGTAACAACAATAATACAAAACAACAAGGCGGAACACTCCTGTGGGAACCACGGATGTCGACGACACACCTGGAAAATCAGAAAGATTGTTTAAAAAAAAACCAACATGGTATTCTCAACAAAATGCCACAAGAAACAAATCACAGATATATAAAATGTATACAGCTAACAAAATTTTATAAGTTTAAATTACAAAAACTGTAAATGTTGCCGCTTTAAAATATTTACAGAATCTGAGGAATTATTTTTGCAGAAGGCACCACGCCCACAACGTTTTTCTTCAGCGGTGAAGACATTTTTAACTTTTTCCAAGGGGCAAACAAAGACCAATGCCACCTTCTTCATTCGCAAGATTTGCCAAAGAGTTCTGTTACGAGGGGATCCTAACAAAAAATACTCGTGCGGCACAGCAAGTATGATGAAACACCGAAGTACCCTTCATCCAAACAATCTTGCACGAGAAGAGAGCAAACAGATGAGAAACACTCCTGTTCTGTATCTGTAAAAAAGAATCACAAATAAATGTATATTAATAACTTTCAAATTTATACTATTCCATTACTGTACAAACACATTTTATATAAAAACTGACTAAGAAACTATAACCCTGAACCACAAGTGTGACGATCGTTAAAACACTACATGCATAGTGCATACTACTTTGAAGCAGTTCATGCCCTAAAGCCTACCTCACTAAAGGACTACATGCTAACTGACTAAATGATTACAGTACTATAAGGAGACACACTGGGTGAGTGACAGGGTGTTTGCTAGAAGAGTATGAATACTAACTAGGGAATTGAAGGTGTGAAACACAACTGTGTAGGTGATTAGAGGACTGCATCCATACTGCATAGGCATTTAAAGCAGTCCATGTGTTAAGGCCTGGCTCACTGCATGACTACTTGGGTACTGACTGAATGATTATCGTACAGCAAGGAGAGTGCCTAGGTGAATTTATGAGTGCTAGGCTTTTCGCACAGGGAATGGATTAGTACTTGGTACTGAATGGGTCACTAGAGGAGTGCAAAGGCAGTCACAAGTGCTGGACTGTATGTATACTGACTAGGAAATTGAAAGTGTGAAAGACAAGTGTCTAGGTGGTTAGAAGACTGCATGCATAGTGCATAGGGGTTTGAAGCAGTCCATGTGCTAAGGCCTGGCTCAGTGTATGAATACTTAGGCACTGACTGAATGATTAGAGTACTGCAAAGATAGAATCTTGGTGAATGTATAAGTGTTTTGGTTTTAGCACAGTGAATGGATTAGTACATGGTGCTGAATGGGTCACTAGAGGACTGCAAAGGGAGTGACAGGGTATTTCCTGGAAGTGTATGGATACTGACTAGGGAATTGAAGGTGAGAAAGACAATTGTGTAGGTGGTTAGAGGACTGCATGCATAGTGGATAAGGGTTTGAAGCAGTCCATATACTAAGGCCTGGGTCACTGTATGAGTACTTGGGTACTGACTGAATGATTAGAGTACTGCAAGGAGAGTGCCTGGGTGAATTTATTAGGGTTTGGCGCAGTGAATGGATTAGTACATGATGCTGTATGGGTCACTAGAGGAGTGCAAATGGAGTGACAGGGTATTTCCTGGAAGTGAATGGATACTGACTGGGGAATTGAAGGTGTGAAAGACAAGTGTGTAGGTGCTTAGAGGACTGCATGCATAGTGGATAGGAGTTTGAACAAGTCCATATGCTAAGACCTGGCTCTGTGCATGAATACTTTGGCAGTGACTGAATCATTAGAGTACTGGAAAGAGAGTGTCTTGGTGAATTTATAAGTGTTTGGGTTTTGGCACAGTGAATGGATTAGTACATGCTGTTGAATGGGTCTCTAGAGGACTGCAAAGGAAGTGACAGGATGTTTCCTGGAAGTGTATGGATACTGACTAGGGAATTGAAGGTGTAAAAGACAAGTGTATAGTATGTTAGAACACTACATGCATACTGCATAGACATTTGAAGCAGTCTATTTGGTACTTAGAAACTGGCTAAATAATCAGACTACTTCTAGGACAGTGCTTAGGTAAAACTTTTAAATGTTCAGTTCTGCCACAGTGAACAGAATAGTACATGGTACTGCACCTTAGTGGCAAACCCTGACTCATTTTATCAATGCATAAGCAAAGACTAGCTTCTAATGCTACAAAAACTTGACAACATGAGAGGTTTTAAATTAGTTATCTGTCTGCAAGTACACAATGTTACCAAATGCTTCTCTCTCAGTGGTTCTCAAATGCACACAGACTCACAGTGTGATTCTAGACAACAACCACTATACCTAGGAGTTTACCAAAAATCATTCACTACTGTGGAAGTGGTAAGCGAACTGCACACAATCTTCATATTTCAGGACTGCACTTTTATGTCAAAGCCTGACTCATATAATCAAAGCATAAGCAAAGACTGGCTTCTAATTTTGGCTGTTACAGGTCGCTTGAGTTTAATGGTACTTCCTTTATGGGGATGTTGAATGGTATTGCCCTTTATAATGGAATTGCAGTTCCCACAGTTATGGCAAAGTACTGTACCTTTAAAAGTCGTGTCTTTGAGATTAGTTGGTGAGGTTATGATTTGTTTCAGATTCCTTGACCGTTGGTATGCGAATCTTGGAGGTGTGTCAGATGGTCTGGTAATTATTACATACAATGCTCTGGAACTTCAATGGGCAACTGTGCCGCTCCAACCTTTGCCAATCTGTATATGTATCGATTTGAGTTGGATCACATTTTGAATGAACATGAATGGATTGAGAACCTTGTTTTATACAAGAGATACATCGATGATATTTTCATCCTATGGCAAGGATCTATTACCACATTAGAAACTCTCATTCAAAGACTGAACACAGTCGATCATCGAATCGAGTTCACACATACGATCAGCACGGATTCCATAACATTTTTGGACACTAGAGTGACCAACAACAATGGAACTCTCACTACGCAAGTGCACACCAAATCCACAGACCGCAACAATTTATTACATTTCCACAGTTTTCGTCCAATCTTCTCTCAAGAAACATCTACCCTACTCTGTTATTAAGACTCAAAAGAATATCCAGCATGGATGAGTTATATAAAGAAAGTAGAGATACATGTATTGAGAAATTTGAACATCGAAAATATCCTACACACATTTTGGATAATGCCATTCTGAAAGCAGACAAGCTTACACGTCAGACATTATTAAGGCAGAAATCTACTAATCGGGCTGAATCCAGAAGCGTGTTTGTATCAAAATTCTTCATTCAAAGTTACCTAATTTAAAAAAATCATCTTAAGATATTGGCCAATGCTCGGTACTGAAACTGACTTCAGACATATCTTGGAGGTGTGTCAAAGATTCGCATACCAACGGTCAAGGAATCTGAAACAAATCATAACCTGACCAACTAATCTCAAAGACACGACTTTTAAAGGTACAGTACCTTGTCATAACTGTGGAAACTGCAATTCCATTATAAAGGGCAATACCATTCAACATCCCCATAAAGGAAGTACCATTAAACTCAAAGTAACCGTGACCTGTAAAAGCCAAAATGTTATCCTTGTAGCTTGGTTTACGTGGGCAAAACAGAGCGAAAAATACGAATAAGACTTAACGAACGTAAGAGTAACATTCGCACTCAACAGGCCAAATCTCCGATTGCCAATCATTTCCAACTTTTTCAACATAACATCAGCCAACTCCGTTTTTATGTCTCGCACCTAGCGTTGCACTGCGCAGCAGAAGATATTTAGTAGGTGAAAAACGGGGAATCTAAGCTGACCTAGGAATCGCACACACTCGTGCGTTTCCTTTTGAGCTACCCCATTAGCCTTTGCGTGCGTCTTATTCTAAAAGACTGCACACAATTGGCCCGAGGCGGGCGCATTGCTCCGCCCATGGCCTATTGGTGTCTATTACGCGCTTGGTGCGTAATACACACCAATAGGCCATGGCTCGCAGTGGCACGCGCGCACCACTCGTGGGCTTGTCCTCTTTCCACGCACGTTTGAGGAAATACATTTTGTTAAAAGTTATGAACAAAACCCCTACCATTTGGCGAGCTCAGACTATAGTTTGACAGTGCAACAGAAAAGATGGTTTGTATAATGATAGTTTCTGTTGTGTCTGTGTGGACAGTGCCTGAGGAGTTAAAACGGGAGAGCTGGCTCAACTCTGTATTCAGGCATGGGTGCTGTGTCTATCTGGCACAGCGCCACCTATCGTTGAGATGCTGCAGGCAGCCTTATGACATCATGGAAGGTTCTGAACTAGGGCTCTGGGGACACTCGTGGGTCACGTGATGTGTCCGCCCCTCCCCCACGGGACCTAAGCTGAGACCGGCCGCTGCAGCAAGGACCGGACCTCAGCTGTCAGATCCACGGCTGCAGGGGACGTGCGGAGAGCATTCATATCCCTGGGAAAGACCGGGCTCAGGAGACGCAGGTTCCGGCCCAGGAGAGACAGGACCCGGGCTGACAAGGGACACCTTTTCCCGGTGACCGAAGTCAGGCATCCTAGTTCCTTTGGGACACTGGCGGAGGGCAGCGGAACGCGGTCATGAAGATGCACTCCCCCTGGGCTCGCTTTTACTCCAACAGCTGCTGCCTGTGCTGCCATGTACGCACCAGCAGCATCATCCTCGGAGTCTGGTACCTGGTGAGGAATGCGAGGAGCTTTGCATTAGTGCTTTAGTTTACTCCACTGCCAAACACCTGCCATAATGTTGCCTTCTATTATTACACGAATGAGTTACCTACTGCAATAGCGCACAAAACTGTTACACTGATGCCTCCACCCTTTACACTACTGCCCCAGCCTTTATTGCCTTTTGTTGAAACCTGTTACGTAAATACCTAGTGCAGTTAACTAATGCAGCAACCTATTGTGTTGCAGTATTTATATAGTGCTTACTTACTACCCTAATGTGAGACGCTGCAGTGCTGATCCACACGGCTAGCACTCTGCACCGTGTAGGGTTTGTGGTGGTGGAATGTGTGTTGTCTTTGTTTTGAGCTCATATGAGATGTGTTTTCGGGTCGTGTGTGAGTGATCAGAGGTGCACATATTGTTTTAGGGCGCTGCGTTCAGTGGTGTGAAGGATGACAGTTGTGTGAGTGCGAGATTCGCCGTGGTGACGTGCTGGCATCTGTGATTGACTCTGCACGTTCCATTATTATTAGTTTTCAACTGTCAAGTAATGAACGGTCTGACAGCGTAGCTAGTCGGACCCTGCAGGAGTGGACAGTCTTAGAGTCCATGACGCCATCTTGGATTGGGACTTTTCGCCCGCAACTCCCTTAAGCAACGCTGACAGAGTCAGCCAGCTAGTATTCTGGTGCCAGCGTGTTGCCGATTATCATCTCGACGATACGCACGTCATGTTCGAGTGAATTAATTTACGAATCCTGCATGTTGCTGTGCGCACTTCACGGATACAATTAATTTTTTAAGCTCGTGTGTTGCCGATCTCTTCGACGATACACACGTCATCCCTGCATTTAATAAAGCGTCACTCCTCATGAGCTAATGACTTAAAGACTTCAATATTACAACTCATTATTATTATTATTTTAAAAGCCTCTTGATATCTACATGCATATCTTGCTAACAAGTTGGTGCCTCTCAGCGAACCAGTAAGCCTCTGCGATAATGCAAAGGTCATTACAAATTCAGTAATAACCTTTGATAACTTGTTTACTTATTTATTTATTTATTTATTTTAAGAAGAGGAGGAAAAATAAATTAATAAATAATAGTGGGAGAAGATCAACCGATAGGTATATTAGTAAGCAAGTAAATAATACTCACAAATGGCCACAAATGCTCAACAGATTACCCAACCCCCACCATTTCTTAGCAAACCAGGTAGCCCTCCAATCAACTGGATTGAATAGTTTAGACTTTGAGAATCACCTTGTAGCTATAGATGCTGACCATTATTCTCCTGCACGCAAATTTGCTTTACTCTTCGGTTGCCTGGGGCAAGCGGTACAAAGAATCTTCGATAGTATTGTCTCAATACCACCTCCATCGTCACAGTCTGGGGATAATCGATGGAACGTTTACGTAGAGGCCGTTGCTCAACTTAAAAAACAATTTGACGAGGAGCCTAACATTATGCTAGAACGTCACAATTTTTACACTCTGAAGCAGAAAGAAGAGGAAAAGGTAGAGGAATACATTTCCGCTCTCAGGGTTCTGGCTACTACCTGCGGTTTTGGCCCATTAACTGACAATTATATTAGGGACCAATTCGTGTTTAATTGCGCATCGCGTAAGATTAGAGAAAGAATTTTGAGTTGTAAAAACCCTCCATTGTCTGAGGTTATTGATCTGGCTCTAAGCATCGAGCGATCAACTATTACAAGTAAAGTCATGCAAGCCGATATCAAAACTGGAATCAACTCTATTAACTCTAATGAATCGGAACAGGAGAATACATTGGCATCAGTCAATATTAAGTCTAAAAGTTCAAAATTCGTACAAAAGAAACAAAATGTATTTTGTTATAGGTGCGGATCCAGAAACCACATTGGTAACTTCCCTGGGTGCCCAGCGGTTAACAAGCGGTGTGTGATTTGGAAAAAAATTGGTAATTTCCAAGGGGTTTGCAGGAATACTAGGAAACCGATTAATATTTAATGTATTGAAACTGAAGTCGATGCATGTACAAATTCTGTGAACAATATTATTGTAACATTAGATTGTGGAAGTTATTGTATCAAGGTTCCTTTATGTGTTGCTTCAATTGATAACATTTCTTTGCAGGTTATGGCCGATTCGGGGTCACCAATAACCATTTTAAGGGACACAACATTTTATGAATTTTGGAAGGACAAAGATTTACTTAAGTCTGATGTATATCCCAAAGCATTCGGGGAGAAAGACATAGATATGTTAGGATACTTTTCTGGAAGTGTACAATGCCTGGGTAGAGAGACAATAACTAAAATTTACGTGGCAGAGAAAGGCAAAGACATAATTGGTTGGAAGGATTTAGCCCGCATGGGGTTATACTTAGTTCCGGGGGATGAGAACCCGATTAAGTTGGGAAAATTACCCATTTACAACATCGATTCAATAGAAACAGAAGAAGTCACGGGTAGGGTGCTTAACCTCTTGAATGAATTTAAACCCGTTTTTAGCGAAATGGTTGGAAAAGTTAAAGGGGTGGAGCATCATATTAAGCTGATTCCGGGAGCACACCCAATTGCACATAAGGTTCGCGCGGTTCCCATGAGCGTTCGTGAGGATCTTAAACTCACCTTGAAGACTTTATGTGAACAAAGGATTATAATTCCTACGGATTCTTCGCAGTGGGTGGCCCCCATCGTGGTCGCATGGAAAAAATCCGGCGAGATCAGACTTTGTGCTGACTTGAACACACTCAACAAGAACATAGTTCTAGATTGCCATCCACTGCCCAGAATCCACGACCTACTAGCAAACCTAGGGGGGGCGAAATGTTTTTTTTTGATTGACCTTAGGTCAACGTACCACCAAGTTCCATTATCAGAGGAATCTCGATTTAACTACATTTGTGACTCCGTTTGGGGCGTATAAATTCCTCCGCCTTCCATTTGGGTTATCATCAGCGAGGAGCGTGTTCCAAAAATTAATGGATACTCTTTTTGAGGGGATTGTTGGGGTCCAGGCATATTTGGACGACATTTTAATTTATGCTAAATCTCTTGAGGAACACAATGAGATCTTAAAACGGGTCCTTACTATATTGAAGTCTAGAGAGATGCCGGTGAGGGCAGACAAGTGCAAGTTCACAGTACAGGAACTTGAATACTTAGGGCATACGGTGTCCGAGAATGGAATTAAACCGAAATTCTCAGTGATCAGAGCTATAGAGGAGGCAAAAGCTCCAATCGATAAGGACGCATTGCGTTCATTCCTCGGTTTGGCAGAATACTTCGCCAGGTTCGTACCTAATTATGCACAGTTCGTTGAACCTCTGCGCGAGTTATTAAAAAAAGGACATAGTTTCAATTGGAATGACGAGCTTGAATCGGCATTTAAGAACGTCAAGAGGCTGATCGTATCCACTCAAGCCTTATGTGCATTTAGAGATGACTGCATGTCTTTTATAACTGTAGATGCAAGTATGTCCTGTTCGGGAGCAGTTCTGAGCCAAAGAGTGGATGGATGCGAACAGACTGTGGCATTTGCTTCCAGGTCCTTGAAACAATGTGAAAAACAGTACAGCACGATTGAGAGGGAAGCACTTGCGTGTGTATGGGCCGTACATAAATTCAGGATGTACATTTGGGGGCGACGATTTGAGTTGGTAACGGATCATAACCCACTCGTGTATATTTTTAACAATATTAATACCTCCAGCATTTCCACTAGACTCATGCGCCTAGTTTCAAAAGTCCAAGAGTTTAATTTTTCTGCAAGGCACATCCCGGGAGGGAAGAATTTCAGGGCGGATTGCTTGTCTAGATTACTTATGGATAAGGACGATGAAGAAGATGCTATGATGGATGATATTGAATGTGTTGCAGTGGTGGATGCTGTTCAGGCGTATGATTCGGTATTGTCGGAAGATGTGTGGAGAGACGCATGTAGCAAGGATACTCTGTTAGGGAAGGTGACCGAGTATTCATCTAGCACATGGCCTGAACCTAGGTGTTTAGATGGGGACCTTAGAATCTTCGCTCAAGTGGCAAGCGAATTGTCAGTTGAGAATGGGATTGTCCGTCGGGGGGGACCGATTTATTTCCCCCGGTTGGTTTGTGTTCTGCAATCATAAACAATGCTCATTTGGGTCATTTAGGATCCACCAAAACAGCAATGAAAATCAAAACAACATTATTGGTGGTCAGCGATAGATTCACACGTTAAGTCCACTATTGACAATTGCCCTGAATGTTTAGTGTCAGACAAACATTGGCGTACCTTGCAGACCCCACTACATCCCACTGAATTTCCGAGTACACCATGGGAAAAAATTGGCCTGGATTTTTCAGGTCCTTACTCTATATTTAACCATGACAAAAAGTTCATTATATTGGCTGTGGATTATTTTTCTAAGTGGATGTACCACAGTTTCGTTGAGTCTCCAGATACTGAGTCTACTTTAACCTTCTTAAGGAGTATTTTTTCAATCGAAGGAGCTCCGAAGGTTATCGTGACTGACAATGGTACACATTTTGTTTCAGAGAAAATGTGTACGTTTTTGAAACAGTTTGATGTGAAGCATCTGAAGGTAGCATTGTATTCCCCGACTTCCAACGGGTTGGTAGAAAGAGGTAATAAAATCGTGAAGGAAAGGATTCAGACTGCCCTGGCAGCTGGCCTGGATGTGAACACTTTCTTGGAAGAGAAATTGTGGAGCCATAATACCTCCCCTCACTGTACAACTGGGGTATCCCCTTTCACGTTATTAAGAGGTAGGGAAGCCCACACATCTTTGTTTCCATCTTGGTTAAAAGAGATATCTAGTGAAATGAAGGTTAACATTAAAGATGTTTCTAATAGAGTGTGTTCTAAGCAATTACTGATGAAGGAAAATTTTGACAAAGATGCCATCTTATGAAAGAAGATGTATTGGTGGGGGATTGGGTTAAAAAGCCTCTCAAGGTAAGAAGAGGGGAATCGAAGTTTTTAATGCCAGAAAGGGTATGTAAAGTGAGCAAAGGGGCTGCTTTTGTTGGAAGTAGGGGATGGTGGAACAAAAGACAACTCGTGAGGGTTTCTGAGGTGCAAGCTAAAATTTTATTAGACAGACAAGTAAAAAGGTGTGAAGAACTGCACTGGGGTCATTGGTTGAAAATGAATGGGGCCGTTGATTCTTCAAGTGCACTCACTCAGGGTACTGTACCTATTGAGGAACCTCTACGTTCTAGTGTTAATAAATCTTCTTCACAGTTCTACGGGGACACAAGTAGTGTCCACAGTTCCAGTGGTCGCACCTCTAAGGTTCCAAAAAGATTTGAAGATTTTGTTAGGTATTAAAGGTGTATTATTTTTGGTACGAATCACAATATGTTAAAAAAAAAAAATGGTTTTATCAAATGTACATTGTATCTTATGTTTTACTTTCTGTAAAGGGGGTAGGTGATGTAGTGAGGTTATTTGGTATCACGCGCCATGTTAGATTGTTAGGCGCGTGATGCCTTACATGTGTTTACGTTCTGTGTACTTTCGAATTGGGGCTCGGGGCATGGCGCTCTGCTGGAGGGACATTCGAGCGGCATTAATCAGTTGCCGTTCGGACGTCTGACCAGGAGGACGCTACTTGCCACGGGTGGAGTGAATCCATTCATCTAATAAAGGATATATCTTACCGTGGACATCCTCTGCTCTTCATTTCAGTGAAGCATAAGCATGTTGCTGCTGGCAAACCGTCTGCAGAGCACCACTTGTAATGATTTTCAGCATTTAAGACATTTCAATAATCTTGTATTTAGGATTATAAATCGATATGTATTTGATTTGTATGAAAGCTAAGCCTTTACATTAATTTATGTTCTTTGTGGTGGATAAATAGAATCATAATTTGCCACTCAAAGGATAGTGACTGTTATTTTTTCACTAATATAGAGTGAGGTTTATGAATGTACAGACTTCTCTCCCGAGACAGCGACTGTATATAAGAAAAAGCTAGTTAAATGTAACTCCAGCTGACCACTGTTGGTATCCTCACAGATTCACATGCTTTTTAATTAACTCCAGTAACTGAAAATCGCCCACAAAATAAATGATAACCCTTCCGCTACTTTGAACGTCAACCCATATTTCAACCAATAAGGTGAGTGGATTGTGTGCAAGTTGTTCACCAGATTTCATCTTTAGATTCTTGAGCACATGTAGGCAATGTTGTCAAACATGTCGTACATCAGTGGGGACTAGAGTGGCTTGCATGTGGATCAATGAAAAGTACTAGTGCAGGAGAACTGTACGTTAAAGAAAGCTTATATTTTCCCTTCCATATTTTACATTTTACTCTTATGTCATATGAGGTGGATTCAACCAAATAATCTTTCTCAATAGGGGATTTATGAACTAGAAGTTCACTGAAAGAAATGGGGCTATGCAGAGAACCACATTCCCGCTCCTCGGCACATCCTGGGCATGACAAGCACTCCAGCACATATCTCATTTGCAACAGGCACACAGCTTGTAGCTAGCTTGGGAAAAAGTAGCAGGCAGCACACGACTAGAAGGGGTTTGCCTTCTGAATGTATAAACCTGTCCACATTCAATGTAGTACTTCACACTAACCGATTAGTCTGCTTCTAAGCACTTCAACTTTAAGCAGATAAAGGAAAAGGGGCTTAGCCTATATCCAGCTGACCAGACAATAAACCACCACACCTACTGCCCTTGAGGGACTGTGAACCACCAACTAAAGAAAACCAAGCCTCCTGAGAAGTCACACCTGCGGCTCATCAGTCCCCTGATAGACTAGCACACTGAAGTGGCCAGAAAGCAATATCGATCGAGGCGCTCTACAACTACTAGCCATTGTTATTTACAATGCCAATAGCTTTTTTTTGGTAGACACAGGAGAAGGAGATTAAGATGTGCTCTCCCTTGTGTGCTTCCTCCCCACTTCCCTCCCTGATATGCTCACCCATGTGTACTTCCTCCCCACTCCCCTCCGTGATGTGCTCACCCATGTGTGCTTCCTCCCCACTTCCCTCTGTTATGTGCTCACCCTTGTTTGCTTCCTCCCCACTTCCCACCGTGATGTGCTCACCCTGTGTGCTTCCTCCCCACCTCCCTCCGTGATGTGCTCTCCCTGTGTGCTTCCTCCCCACTTCCCTACGTGATGTGCTCTCCCTGTGTGCTTCCTCCCAACTTCCCTCCATAATGTGCTCACCCATGTGTACTTCCTCCCCACTTCCCTCTGTGATGTGCTCACCCTGTGTGCTTCCTCCCCACTTCCCTCTGTGATGTGCTCACCCTTGTTTGCCTCCTCCCCACTTCCCTCTGTCATGTGCTCAACCATGTGTGCTTCCTCCCACTTCACTCCATGATGTGCTTCCTCCCACTTCACTCCATGATGTGCTCCCCCTTGTGTGCTTCCTTCCAATTCTCTCCGTGATGTGCTCACCCATGTGTGCTCCCTCCCCACTTCTCTCCGTGATGTGCTCACCCTTGTGTGC
The DNA here is from genome assembly GCF_964204655.1 of Triturus cristatus. Classification (NCBI taxonomy): domain Eukaryota; kingdom Metazoa; phylum Chordata; class Amphibia; order Caudata; family Salamandridae; genus Triturus; species Triturus cristatus. The sequence continues at coordinate 139,084,688 of NC_140588.1, forward strand.
TTCCTCCCCACTTACCTCCGTGACGTGCTCACCCATGTGTGCTTCCTCCCACTTCACTCCATGATGTGCTCACCCTGGGTGCTTACTCCCCACTTCCCTCCGTGATGTGCTCACCCATGTGTGCTTGCTCTCCACTTCCCTCCGTGATGTGCTCACTCTTGTGTGCTTCCTCCCAATTCTCTGTGATGTGCTCACCCTTGTGTGCTTCCTCCCAATTCCCTCCGTGATGTGCTCACCCATGTGTGCTTCCTCCCACTTCTTCCATGGTGTGCTCACCCTGTGTGCTTACTCCCCATTTCCCTCTGTGATGTGCTCACCCATGTGTGCTTCCTCCCACTTCACTCCATGATGTGCTCCCCTTGTGTGCTTACTCCCCACTTCCCTCCGTGATGTGCTCACCCATGTGTGCTTCCTCCCCAATTCTCTCCGTGATGTGCTTACCCTTGTGTGCTTCCTCCCAATTCTCCGTGATGTGCTCACCCATGTGTGCTTCCTCCCAATTCCCTCCGTTATGTGCTCACCCTTGTGTGCTTCCTCCCCACTTCACTCCGTGATGTGCTCACCCAGGTGTGCTTCCTCCCACTTCACTCCGTGATGTGCTCACCCTGTGTGCTTACTCCCCACTTCCCTCTGTGATGTGCTCACCCATGTGCACTTCCTCCCCACTTCCCTCCATGATGTGCTCACCCTTTTGTGCTTACTCCCCACTGTCCCTCCTCGTCCTTCATCCTGCACCTCCAAGTCCAATCCCCCTCTCTAGCATCTCCCCTCCTGTACCAGGGCACAGTTTTACACCTCACATTCTCTCCTCTCTTCCCATTAGCTTAATTTCCCACAAAAAAGGATTTTCTTCAACTAAATAAAAGGCTTTGTCATTTAGAATGCCAATTCCTCAAACTCTAGTAAATGCGAGACCTATTGCATTACAAATGCTTGTTTAATTCTGGAACAATTACCGGTTCTAAAAGGATGCAACAACACTCAATTTATGTTACAGAGAAGTATACTGAATCAACAAAATGGATTACATCAGCCCAAAAGGACTCAATGAACGTTACGACCTTGGCTGTTTTTTTGACATGAGAATTGCATACTCAATCCCCTCGTACCTGTGCTTTTAAATACTTGATCTTCAAACTTCATAGTTCACCACTCAACTTTCATGCTTTGAAATTAATCGTATGTTTACTGTTTAATATGCTTATTGTTTTACATGTATCAACCTCCTCTGGTTCATTCTCATTTTTTCGTCTTTTACTCTGTTATTATTTACTATATCACTGCCATAGTTCACTTCCACTTTTTGGCATTCGTGTTTATTTACGCTCGTTTTGTACACCAACCAATCTGCACACCACATAGTGCACCACTCTCAGACACCCGATTGGCAAAACTACGAGTCTTTTTTTCTCTGTAGTTTTTGCCATTTCATTTCCCATAACCCGTAGTTACGTCAGTTAAATCTCTTTGACGCTCACAGCAGTTTGCTACTTCCGCAAACGCCCTCCTGATGTTTGTTTTCACCCACGGATAACGAATTATCACCATGATTACCGAACTACGAGTAAGTGTGTCTTTTGACCACATCGCTCACCCACGCCGAGTTGCACGTTGGTTCACCATTTGATTTCACTTTGTTACTCTTTACAGACACTGGTCACATCGGCTTTTGCAGTTACATGAGTAGACCAGCGATCTTTTACTTGCGTTTTTACCCGTGTCTCCACATTCATTTCACTGCACGAGCATCTTATTCACCCGCTATCATTTCCGTGTCATTTCACGTATCACAGCAGCACGCTGTGCCGTTTACCGCTGGCCGCCATCACTCGGTGTATTTTTCCTTTCACTCAGCGTATCCACAACCACAGTTGTTACGCACTCTTCGGTTTCACAAACATCGGTTTTTATCATTTTTCATTCTACACCTTTGCTATGTCATTCATTATGTGATCGTTTTCACAAACAATCATCTTGAAGTACCCTGCACGTTTTGCATGTTAACCCCTTCGATGCGAGTGACGGAGCGGTTCCATCATGCGCGTCGGTTGCGCTGTGCGCTTGACGGAACCGCACCGTCACGGCCCCGCCCGCGCACGGGACCTTCAGCACGGCAATCCGCGCCGCGCTGAAGGGGTTAATACAACAACTGTTTTACAACCTAAGTATTACCCTGTTACTAGGCTGATACCCTGTTTCCTTCTTTACAGTATACTATCCCCTGATGAAGGGCTTTGTGGCCCGAAATGCATTGGGCAGTTTGAATGTCTGTTAAATTAAAAGGTGATATATATATATAACCTCACAGATGATTACGTCATTGAAAAATTGAAGAACAATAAAAGAAACACACTGAAAACCACACTGTGAAGCAAGTTTATTACAATGTGGATTAATGATTGAACTTTAACGAGTGCAAGAGGGAGACACTCTCACACCAGGAGAGTGCATTCACGTACGGTTCTGCTCATTCCCTTTCAAGCAATGCAGCGCAGCATTTTCTCTTACCGCAGTGTGTTGTGTTAAATGTTAGTAAATATGCCCCTCAATGATTTAGCATAGGTGTCGAAATTATACATTTTGTTTTGGACCTTATACAGTGCTCTGCTGCCTTTTGGCTAAGGCACAATATAGAAATAACATATCCATACAGACAGAATGTTACTCTCTTTAATGAAAAGGCTACTTTCAAAGGGATGAGGAAAACATCCATCCAAGGTTCCAGCCTGGAGCTTTTGTCTGGCAGGGTACAATGTGGCACTAGAAGATTTTGGGATTAGTTCAAATATTAATTCAGAACAGGCTCCTCCAACGAGTAGTTCATGAGCTACAGAAACTCTCCAGCTACCTGCATGTAGCTCTCTGTGTGCACCCCAGTATACTAAATTAGAAGTTTTTGCTCAATTAAATTAATATGTGATTGAATTTCCGAAATATATTTAAATCATTTGAGTGATGAATCTTGTGGCATTGTGAGCTGTATTACTCATAACCACCTTGGTGCCCGCTAGGAAAGTTGCAGAAGTGGCTGTTCTGTATTGTCCAGGTAGATGCATTCCAAATTTATAAAGAGTTTACATTACAATTGGCAACTTTGCCTGACACACTGAGGTGATCACTGCTAGTCATGCTGCATGGATGGCCACTAATGTAATCTTGTCTGATGCTGTCACTTTTACAATACTAATGCTATTAGTAGCTTAGGATGATTTTCATTGAACATAAGTAGCTCTTGACTCAAAACCGTCCCTTCCCTGCCTCACCATGGTGACAGTTCCATTCGTGAATTGAGAGGCAAGACGGTTGTCATGTGAACCCTGTATGTGGCCCAGATTATATAAAGAACAAAAAGTTATAGAAAGAACAAAATTATAGTCTATTAAACCAAACACAATAGCTTTTGTACAGCTGGTATTTTGAACTCCTGTATTTGAAGGTGCCATCATATGCGAAAGTGAAGAAAAAGGAGGATCAGTAAATTAAAATATTTGCCTAAGATCATGCAGTTTGGCTAAGATGGACGCTGCGATTAATCCAGGTATTGCTGCTTCATGTTGTACAAATCAGCCACTTAAAGTGTATCCATTTGTCTCTCCTTTTTACCTCCAATATTAATGCTTTGTTTTTTAGGTCTCGCCTGGTGAACGCAGCGCGAAGCGCTGTCGCCAGCGAGATCTATTGTTGCTGAATTGCCTCTGAAGTGGGACAGGAGATGGGCACGCGCTGGGCTTTTGGCGATTGTAGTCTGTGGACGCGCTTGTGGAGACGTGCTTGCAATGATGTGTACAGCCACGCGGCGTACACATCTCCTGTTCTCCTTCCGTCTTCAGCAGCCTCATGCCCTTTCACTTTCCATTCCCCTTGTCGGGGAGATGTTGGCCAAGTAACACGTGGATGATGGTGCTTAACTTACAGACAACAGAACCCCATTTAATTTTCCCTCGCCAACCAAAAATCTATGTGTCCTTGTGTAATGAAAACGGTCCCCATGTAAAGTGCTCTAATACCTGCGGGTCCAGTTTGCAATAAATAAAACTACAAGCCTCACCTCATGCGGCCCGTACACCACGGCCAGCGCCTTGGTGTTGCCCTGATCGATGTAGGCGGATCCGTCGGCCTGCGCGAAGACCCCCATGCGAGCCTGGATCTTACGCAACTCGCCTGGCTTCCGCCCATCCACCCGGTAGCCCTGGTCGGACAGCAGCTCCATTCCCGCCATGTCAGCGGCCGGCGAGGATGCACGGACAGACTACAAACCGTGCACTAGCTTGGGCAGAGAGAGACCAAAATACTACCTCTCCCGGCATGCCGCTTAGCATGACGCCACTTCCGTCTGAGCCGGGCTCTGCGGGCCGTGACCCTTCTTTCTTCCCACTCCTGGAAGGCGTTGTGTCTCAGATAGGCTCAAAACATCAAATTAAGGGTCTAATGCTGTGAAAATACTCAACGAAGACTGCCATTTTTAAAAGGAGAGACCCTTAGCCAAATACAGAAGGAATTCCACATTGGATATAAAAGATCCAGTAAAGTAATTGTACAAAACTGTAACCACTCTTGTTGGTATTTTGTGTGTGCTGCAGATAAGCGCGGACTGAGCATTAAATGTAAATATTTTTCTTTTTGTCTGCCCCGAATTATTGTTTTTAATGGAAAGCAAAGACACTGCAATAATGTCTAAAGCTGTTGCTTGTTATTTCACTTCCCTGCGGTTCAGGTCTCTTTCTCACACTTGCGCAATTGCAGCAGAACGTCCGTCACACAGGATTAATTCGGACTACTTACTCTCTGTCTTCATAAACCTGAGCCTAGCCCTATGTCACTGTCTCTAGCTGCATAGGGTTTCATATGCCGGCTGGTTGTCCTTCCTTTGTTATTATATTGAGGGCAAACTGGAAATATCACTACTCCAATTCTAACGTAGCAAATTAAACCTCTATGACGCGCCCACTGCTTTTGCCTCAACCGAGTTGCACCCTTACAGCAAACAGAGGTGGGAATACACTTTTACTTCATCTGCGGACAGGATATTTTTTCCACGTGAGGGGTGTCCTATGCTCACCATGGACTCAGAAGTTGATGCCTCCACAGGGAAGGAGCAGTCCTCCATCATGCGCAAGAGAACTGTCCTGCTGAGGAAAGGGTGCAGCTTCGAAATACAAAGGTACGGTGCAGGTTAGCATGTGGGGGTTCCACTGTAATATGCCCTATATTGCACCCGAGTCTAGAGCTTTGGGGCTACCTGCCGCACTGAAAAGGGTGTTATTTAGTGCACTAATTGGATAAATGCGAGTGACGGTACTCACGCTTTAAATTGCATCAGCCTCCGAAAGATGGAAGCCTGAGCCTGCCCTGTCGGGAATCAGGCCTGTGAACTGGGGTAATGTACAGCTCTCTCAGCAAGCATTTAATCCCAAAGATCTATCGGTTCCCTATTATTAGCTTTTTTTAACAGGTAGAACACAGGTTAGAATCCTGTCACAACTGACTCAATCGGTCATCTTTCTGAAGACAATAGTATTGGTACTCTACAGTTTTGTGGTAAGAGCATCTTTTCCTAAAGCAGAAAAAGTCAATTAATTTTTTCATCAGTATGGTTTAATTGGCTATTTGTATTGTTATTAATTTTATTTAGTCTATGGCTGCATAGATAAATACTTAAAAGGTCCCAAAGGCGAGACCGATTGCATTGCAAATGCTTGTACTTCTTTGTGCATGAAGTTAGAATGAGGGTGACAGGCAAAAGCCATATGAAGGCTCAGTATGGGCTCGAAATTCCAATGGGACCTCAAGCTGAGCCAGACTTTAGGCTTGAGGTTGGCTTGAGCTTTCATCAGCTCATCCACATCTAGCTACACCCCTGACAGTGCCAGATTTCGTGCTGGTGGCAGTCTGCGTGACAGTCTTTGTTGGCACGCCCCAAAAGACCAACTTCTCCATGGATTCCCTTACTACCACCCTCCAATGGTGTCCCTTATCTTCCTATTAACCATCTCTCATGTGTATTTAATTTCTTTTATAGTGCTATTCATCCCAACTATGTAGGACAGGGTGTCAGTGTGTTATATCACACATATTATACAGAGACAAAGACTCAGATCAATGTGTAAGTCAATGTATAGGAAATATTACTTAAAATAATGAGGGCTCCAAGGTGTAGGAGTCGGATGTCGTTCATACTGGTAGGTATTCTATGTTAAAAGTGCCTGGAGAAATATGGAAACTCGGGATTTAAAACATGACATGGTGTTTGGGGTTATTTTTACTAATAAGTATTTATTATTATCCAAAGGAACCCTATTTAGCAACCTTAAAATAATGAGTGGGTGGGAAAACAACAGAAGGTAACAAAAGGAACTATGTGACAACAGCAGTAACCCACTGAGCTATATATATAAAGCAATTATTTGTCCTGCATGTTACACCTTGTGCTTTGCAAGAGGCACATTATCCCTCTGCGCTACTTTGTGTAAAAACTAGGACCAGGCAAAACTTGCATCTCTCTAACAGATACATTAATCACCACAGTTAAACTGACATTTTTATTAGCTCCTAAAAAACGCTGATACACAAAGAACTGTCCAGTCTATGTAAGCTATTTCAAATTATAACCCCCCCCCCCCCCCTCCTTGCCCACTGGTGCGATGGAGCAAGCCCCTGGACAAAACCAGAATGCCCTGCCCTAATCGATCTGCCCGACGGTTGCAATCTGGCATACGGAGCGTTTACACATGAAAAACGGGACAGCCCAAAAATTTACCCCACACGCTCTTTCAGAAACGCGACAACAAGAGACCAGCGCACACGGACTTACATATGATTAACCAACGTGACCGCTGTGCTGCACATTTCGCATTTCTATACAAAGTAACTTGCCCAGAGAAACGGAGTCACTTTAAATTCTTCCTTGACTACATTAGCTCGTCCTGTACACAAGAAAACTCTCACAATTACGGAAAATAACAACCCCATTAAAAGTTCAGGTTACACCGTGCTTTTAGCCCTGACGAAAATCCCCGATTGAGTGCTGGGATTGGAAACGCGTCGGCATGTTCCATCTTTCCACGCCACCAAGGGCCCACAGAGTTGCTTTCGATCTCTGTTGAGGGGTTTTCAATAATAAATATACCCCACGGAGTTCTAATCCATCCAGTGTGGCAGCAGTTCCCCAATGATAGACTAAGCTTTAAGCTTTCTTTTTTCTGGAATTGCCTTGTGTGGGAGCCGGCCTCGTGGCGTGGTCCTGTTCCCCCTCGCTTAGCCGCACGAGGTCCCATGCACCTCGGGGCTCCTCCATTTTGGATTATACGTCACTCCACGTGACCTCCTGCGTGACCCCGCTTCACCCGGCCTCTGTCCCAGCGAGGCCCGACATCAAGGCGCCAACCCCTGGCCCGGGGCATACCACGTGAACCCTTCCCACCCCGGCGGCGGGCAGTATCGATGGGACCCCCAACCGTCCTTCCACACCTAGGTGCGATCGCCCCACAGCTCTCTGGGGCCTGGCGCCTCTCCTGCTGGGCGTCTGGCCGCTCCCTACCCGGCCTCTCCGCCCCCTCCGGGCACAAGGGTCCGGACATCAAAGGGCTCCAGTCCTATATCTGGGGCGACCCGACAACAGGACAATAGTTGTATCCTGGAGTCAAGAGCCTTGCTGATCGGATCGCGGCTGACCCTACGGAAGAAGACTCATCCTGAACCCACACTCTGAGCCCTGCTGACGACGTCGCGGCTCCCCCGTGCTTAAAGACCTCCACGAACCTTTGGGGCCCTGCTGACGCTGTCGCGGCCCGACCTTGTTGAACCTTACCCTCAGAGCCCAGCTGACCTCGTCGCGGCTCGACCGAAGCGGACCTACCACCGGAGCCCTGCTGACTGTGTCGCGGCTCGACCCAAGCGGAACTACCATCCGAGCCCTGCAGACGCCGTCGCGGCTCCCCACGTCCGAGCCGCTCTGAGACCAGCACTCAAGGTCTGGCGCAGAGCCCTTCCGTACCTGGTTGGTACTAAGACTGTCCCGCTACCCTATCCCTCTAACAGACATTGAGACTCTTACTGGATCCCTCTATCCCACTGTAAATATTGAACGTACTACTGCTGATAAAGAACCACGTCAAGCAACTGATATTGAGTCCTGTGTGGTGGTGTTACTGGGCCTAGTGCGATCATAGGAGAAAGACCTCCCCGAAGGGGACTTCTCAGCGGCGCTCGGCTATAACTTTGCGGTAGGAAGGTGCCCCGGAATAGTCTCCCCGACTCCCCGGTGGCCCTCCCTCCAACATTTGGTGGCCAGCGACGGGATCCGAGCCAGACGCAATCGTACAGGCAAGTAACGCACCCACTACCTAACCAGACGGAAAGAAAAGGGAACCATGGACGGCCAAGAGGCAACCGTGGCCGCAACCTTCCAGCCGGAAAGGTTGGAAGAATACACCCACAAAGAACTGAAACAATTCTGCAAGGACAAAGGGATCCCAACCACAGGATTGGGCACCAAGGAAGAAATGCAGAAAGCCCTGAAAGCCTGGGCAGAACCCGAGACCACCCCACCCCGAGCCGAAGGGACCTCGGCCTGGGACGGAAACCTGCCAACCCCAACCCCGACAGATGGGGGGCGAACCGTCCCAGAAACCAGCCTTTCCCACGAAGAAATGCGAGAACGGGAGAGGGTCCGGACACACGAAATGGACCTCGCCCGACTCCGGCTGGACGGTGAGCTCCTACTGGCGGAGAAGAAAATAGCCTTGGAGCAACTACGGCTGCAAGAGGAAATCGAGGAAAAGAAACGGCATCGGGAACTAGAGGAGAGACGGCTAACCCTCGAGCACGAGAGGAGCCTCAAGGAACTTGAACTAACAGCTAAAACGGGGGAGACCAGCACCCCCGGAGCCCGGGACGCTCTGCCACTGACCGAGCCAAAGGTTCACATCCCCAAGGATGTCGTCAAAGAGTACTATAAAAATGACGACATCCAGCAATGGTTCCGAGCGTACGAAGTAGCCATGACCTCCCATCGGGTACCCCGGAAGGATTGGGGTGCCGGCCTATGGGGGAGGTTCCTCAGCGAGGGCCGGGATACCCTGCTGCAACTCCCCGACGCGGTGATGACATCATACGACCACATGAAAGAAGCCCTACTCACACGCTACGGACTATCAGCCAAGATGTACCGGCAGCGCTTCCGGGACTGTAAGAAGCTCCCCGGTACCACGTGGGTCGAATACGTGGACTTCTTCAGCCGAGCATTGGAAGGATGGATAAAAGGAAGCAAGGTCACCTCATACAATGAACTGTTCGACCTCATTGTCTGGGAGCACCTCGCCAACAACTGCTTTGTTGAACTAAGGCAACACCTCCTGGACAGTAAACTGACCGAGCCCCGGAAGCTCGCCGCCGAAGCAGACCGATGGGTCAACACCCGGGTCCCCCGGAACCCCGTGGGGGACTACCAACGGAGTACCACGGGACCTCCCCGCCAGCGAGGCGGAGGAGGGGGGTCCCACCGCAGTCGAGAATTCCCGGCCGGGCCGCCCAGAAGCACGCCACGAGGCCAAGCCACCAACCACACGTCCCCGACCCTGGGCCGAAGGGGGACTCCTATCGCACGGCCTGGACCACGACCGACAGTGACCTGCTTCGGCTGCCAGCAGACCGGCCACTATGCGAGCGACCCGGCCTGCCCCGTGAACTGACGGAACGGGACCGCTGGGCCCCCTCCCCGGCAAATAGCCGCCGCAGCCCTGGGGTAGGGAGAAGACGAGGAGGAAAACCACGACGGCGGGTCCCCCGAGTGGGAACCAGCTGCCATGTCGCTTGTATGCCTGGGCTCCCGAGAAATGGTGCCCCGAGCTGCCATCCCAAGCAACACCCAGAAGTACCAACAGTGGGTCACCATCAATGGACGACGGGCCGAGGCCCTCCGGGACACTGGGGCCAGTGTGACCGCTGTCCGCTGCCACCTGGTGACCCCCGAACAAATCCTGCCGCATGTCCTATGCCCTGTCCGCACCGCGGACAACACCGAGAGCATGTGCCGGATGGCCAGGATCCCCTTCGAGTGGGGAGGAGTGTCCGGCACCCTAAAAGTGACTGTCCGCGACGACGCCCCAGTGGACTGCCTCCTGGGGAATGACCTAGAGAGCTCCCCCTGGGCCCAGGTGGAACGCCGAGAGCATCTGGGGATGCTAGGACTGCCCGAGTGGGCCTGCGCCACCACCCGGTCCATGACCGCCCAACCAGCCGCTGCCACGGCCCCCGACAAGCCGACGGGCCCCGAACTATCACCCTCCTCCGGTACGGAGGAACCTGACGAGGAGGCCGGCCCATCTGAACTTCCTACCGACGAGGCCGCCTCCCTCAGCGAGATCCCCGAGCTGGCCCAGTGGTGCCACGACGGGGGCCCCACCCGCGAACAATTCCAGCAAGAGCAGAAGGCCTGCCCGTCCCTTGAGGGGGCCCGACAGCAAGCGGCCGCCCAGGCTGCGGGGACCCCACGGGAACCCACTGGGTCTATAGGGACAATGACTTATTGTATAGCGAGCAGAAAGTCGCCGAACTAGGGGCCGGCCGGGTGTTGGTGGTCCCCCTCCGATTTCGAGAGTTCCTCCTGAACCTGGCACATGACGTGCCCCTCGCCGGACACCTCGGGCGGGACAAAACGTACAGCCGCCTAGTGACCCATTTCTATTGGCCCCGAATGAGAAGAGACGTGGACCATCACTGCCGGTCCTGCCCGACCTGCCAAGCTAGCGGGAAGACTGGGGGTCGAGTGAAAGCCCCCCTACAACCATTTCCAACCGTCAACACCCCGTTCGAACGAGTGGGGATCGACATCGTGGGGCCCCTCGACCCCCGAACCGCCCTGGGACACCGCTTCATCCTGGTACTGGTCGACCACGCCACCCGATACCCCGAGGCCATCCCACTCCGCACCGTGACAGCTCCAGTGGTGGGTCGGGCCCTGATGGGCATCTTCTCCAGGGTGGGGTTCCCCCGAGAAGTGGTGAGCGACAGGGGTACGAACTTTATTTCAAAGTACATGAGATCCCTCTGGCAACAATGTGGGGTCACCTATAAATTCACCACCCCTCACCACCCCCAGGGGAACGGACTGGTCGAGCGGTTCAACAGAACCCTGAAGGGGATGATCAAGGGCCTGGAAGAGCCCCTGAGGAGGAGATGGGATGTCCTGCTGCCCTGCCTCCTGTTCGCCTATCGGGAGGTACCACAGAAATCCCTGGGCTTCAGCCCCTTCGAACTATTGTATGGGCACCCCGTCCGAGGGCCCCTCAGCCTGGTCAAGGAGGGCTGGGAGGCGCAAGTCCAAGATGCCCCTCCCGACTTCTACCGGTACCTCCTGACCCTGCGAACCAGACTCGGAAGTTCCGGGCCCTGGCAGAAGCCAACCTCGAAGCCAGCCAAGAAGACATGAAACGCTGGTATGACGAAAATGCCTCAACCATCGAGTTCGAGCCGGGCCAGCAAGTCTGGGTCATGTCACCCGTGGACCCTTGCGCCCTGCAGGACAAGTGGACCGGGCCTTCAAGGTAGTTGAGAGGAAGAGCCCCGTCACGTACCTAGTCGACATGGAGTCCCCGAGGAACCCCCTCCGGGTCCTGCACGCCAACCGGCTCAAGCCCCACTTTGCCCGAACTGAACTAAGCCTGCTGCTGGCTACCGACGGGGGCGAAAGTGACTCCGAGCCCCTACCAGACCTCCTGGGGTCCTCGGGCCAAGACGGCTCCTTGGAGGGCATCCGCCTCTCCGCCACCCTGACACCAGAACAGCGCCATGACTGCCAGAAGCTGCTGCAACCCTTCGCTGCCCTCTTCTCTCTCACGTCCGGGGTGACCCCCGGCTGCGTCCACGACGTGGATACTGGGGACAGCCCCCCTGTGCGACACCGCGCTTATAGAGTACCTGACCGAGTCCGAGCCTGCATACAGACCGAGGTCGCCAAGATGCTCGCCCTCGGAGTCATCGAGCCGTCCGACAGCCCGTGGGCCAGCCCGGTGGTCTTGGTGAAGGCCGCCGCCCCCGGCACTGCCCCGGAACTCAGGTTTTGTGTCGACTACCGGGGCCTGAACGCAGTCACCAAGACCGATGCCCACCCCTTGCCACGAGCAGACGAGCTGGTCGATCGCTTAGGGGCCGCCCGCTACCTAAGCACCTTTGATCTCACCGCTGGGTACTGGCAGATCAAGCTCACTCCCGGCGCCCAGGAACGATCCGCCTTTTCCACCCCCGATGGGCACTACCACTTTCGGGTGATGCCCTTCGGTATGAAGAACGCCCCAGCGACCTTTCAGAGGCTAGTGAACAAGGTCCTGGCCGGACTAGAAGCCTTCAGTGCGGCCTACCTCGACGACATTGCCGTCTTCAGCAACCACTGGGCCGCGCACTTAGGACACCTCGGGGAAGTCCTGGCCGCTCTCCAAAGAGCCGGACTCACCATTAAGGCCAGTAAATGCCAGATCGGTCAAGGATCTGTGACCTATCTGGGCCACCAGGTGGGGAGTGGCCAGGTGGCGCCCCTCCAGTTAAAGGTCGACGCCATCCAGGCATGGGAGCCCCCCGCAACCCAAACCGCTGTCCGGGCCTTCCTAGGCCTCACAGGCTACTACCGACGATTCATCAAGGATTATGGCAGCATTGTGGGCCCCCTTACGGAGCTCACTTCCAAGAAACAGCCCAAGGCGGTGCACTGGACGCCCCGCTGTCAGACCGCTTTTGAGGCCCTCAAGGCGGCCATGTGCGCTGCCCCTGTGCTACAGGCCCCTGACTACAGCAAGGAATTTGTAGTCCAGACCGATGCCTCGGAGTACGGGGTCGGGGCGGTCCTCTTCCCAGCTGGACGCCAAGGGCCTCGACCGACCTGTGGCCTTTATCAGCCGCCGACTGCTGCCGCAAGAACAGAGGTGGAGCACCATCAAGCGGGAGGCCTTCGCTGTGGTATGGGCTCTCAAGAAGCTCCGGCCCTACCTTTTCGGCACCCACTTCAGGGTCCAAACTGACCACCGGCCCTTGCGGTGGCTCATGCAAATGCGGGGCGAGAACCCCAAGTTGTTGCGATGGTCTATCTCGCTGCAAGGGATGGACTTCACTGTGGAACACCGGCCCGGCAACGACCACGCCAACGCTGACGGCCTGTCCAGATCCTTCCGCCTCGGCGAGGAGAACCCCCAAGGAGATGGGTGACTCTCCCTGCCTTCAGCTGGGGGGGACGCGTGTGGGAGCCGGCCTCGTGGCGTGGTCCTGTTCCCCCTCGCTAAGCCGCACGAGGTCCCATGCACCTCGGGGCTCCTGCGTGACCCCGCTTCACCCGGCCTCTGTCCCAGCGAGGCCCGACATCAAGGCGCCAACCCCTGGCCCGGGGCATACCACGTGAACCCTTCCCACCCCGGCTGCGGGCAGTATCGATGGGACCCCCAACCGTCCTTCCACACCTAGGTGCGATCGCCCCACAGCTCTCTGGGGCCTGGCGCCTCTCCTGCTGGCCGTCTGGCCGCTCCCTACCCGGCCTCTCCGCCCCCTCCGGGCACAAGGGTCCGGACATCAAAGGGCTCCAGTCCTATATCTGGGGCGACCCGACAACAGGACAATAGTTGTATCCTGGAGTCAAGAGCCCTGCTGATCGGTTCGCGGCTGACCCTACGGAAGAAGACTCATCCTGAACCCACACTCTGAGCCCTGCTGACGACGTCGCGGCTCCCCCGTGCTTAAAGACCTCCACGAACCTTTGGGGCCCTGCTGACGCTGTCGCGGCCCGACCTTGTTGAACCTTACCCTCAGAGCCCAGCTGACCTCGTCGCGGCTCGACCGAAGCGGACCTACCACCGGAGCCCTGCTGACTGTGTCGCGGCTCGACCCAAGCGGAACTACCATCCGAGCCCTGCAGACGCCGTCGCGGCTCCCCACGTCCGAGCCGCTCTGAGACCAGCACTCAAGGTCTGGCGCAGAGCCCTTCCGTACCTGATTGGTACTAAGACTGTCCCGCTACCCTATCCCTCTAACCGACATTGAGACTCTTACTGGATCCCTCGATCCCACTGTAAATATTAAACGTACTACTGCTGATAAAGAACCACGTCAAGCAACTGATATTGAGTCCTGTGTGGTGGTGTTACTGGGCCTAGTGCAATCATAGGAGAAAGACCTCCCCGAAGGGGGCTTCTCAGCGGCGCTCGGCTATAACTTTGCGGTAGGAAGGTGCCCCGGAATAGTCTCCCCGACTCCCCGGTGGCCCTCCCTCCAACACCTTGTATGATTAAGAATACAAGTATACATGAATATTTTGCTGGTGTCATTTTTGTAAAAACTTTATTAATGTTTTGTTCATTTGCTCACATGTATTGTATGTGATTATTTTGTTACTTCACATATGCTTTAGTTTATATCACTTTGTGTAGTGAAATGTATTTCACCCAGACATAAGAAAATGTTTTTTCGAATGCTGTGAAATTTCTAAAAAGAATGTAATTAACGACATTCCGAGCTTCAGAACTGTCGTAGCTCAGGTCCGCCTAAATAAAAAGCGGTTTGTGAATTGACAGCCAAGTTCCCCCCTTTTTCTTCTCTCACTGCCCTAGATCAGGGCACGAGGAGGTCCACTACATGCTGTAACTGCCCAGACTGGCCCATTGTCATTTTGTATGTGACAATCAGCCAGCAGACAGAATGATAATGGGTCCATCGCAGTCTGTGCTAGGCCGGGGCTGCTCTTGAGCACAGAGGAGGAGTGCGAGCTGGCCTCCAACAGGGAGTTCTGTAGAACTTTGAGGCTTCTTGCAGGGGAACAGTGCAGCTCCCTGTAATCCCCCAACATTACAGACAAAAGGCATCTGTGAATCAGATCATCAAGGACAACAGATGTGCGATCCAAATAAAGGCCAGTCCATGAAATTTACGGAGGGGTGGTCACCCCAGGTGGCCACCTTGAATGAGGATAAAGTGTGTTGCATAAGTATTCAGATCGTTACAGTGTAGCATTCCTGCCATCTGATTCTGCAGATTTGCACAAGGTAGACCAGATATATTTTTAAGGCAGTCAGTCCACCTCATTCTGTCTCTTCACAGGCACTTTTTTTCAGCCCTGGTTTTTTGAGTGGCAGACTAATGAATTCAGGCTATTTTAACATAGGCTTGTTTATTGGGCTAATACACCAGGTGGCTGCAGTTTGTAGCTGGAAATCTCAGAATTTGAATCTGTGTATCATAGGGTTATCATCTGATATAGAGGAGAATGAAAACATATAGCACATATATGCAAAAAACCTTTATTCTGCTTTCTCCTCTCTTATCTCCTATTCTTTTATGGATCCTTTAAAACTGGACTACACTCACATGGTGTAGACTTGGGTGCTATGATTTAGAAGGACCTCTCCCCTTGGTAATCTGCGGGAGAGAGGACACATGAAAACAGGGAAATTATCAGGTAACCCCTCCAGTGGTAAAATGCTAAGAAGAAAACCCCTGCCAGATAACCTTCCCTAACAGAAAAGACCCAGGCAAAGTCAACAGTGCTCACTTTCAATACCTATTGGCTTTTTCAATGATTTTTAGGTCTCGCCTACGCTGCGCGCATGCGCTGCATAGGAGGGCCTTTAGCCGTCGTTCTTCACTTTTTCAAGCACTGCACTCGTGGCGGCATCCACCTTGCGGGAGCGCGCAGCACCGCGCCACAAGCACGAGTGCAGTGCTTGAAAAAGTGAAGACTGCGCGTATGCGCACGCACGCACCACTCCGTGGCTTGGTAAGATAAGAGTTTAACGTGTTTTCTGAGGTGCGTTGTGATCCTTACACGATGTGCTGTCTCTCTATCTTAATTGAATTACTTTAAAATGAAATCGATTAATATCAATTAGCAATGACGAGCTCAAGCATGAGTGCTTTAAAACAGCTGCTGCTTGTGCTCTTTTGAAAGATGGGAAATTACAGGTTTTCAGAACATGCGGATTCAAGTCTTCACTATAATTGTTTCTTTTATTTGTTCTGCATGTATTTATTTGCATATAATAATGTTGTATCCTCAGAGCATTAGGAATAGCCACAAATTGTTAAACTCTGCAAACGTATGGGTTTTATATTTGAACCATTGTCACAATGAAAGTTGAGCTTTAGAGTACTCACCCTAACTGCAAATGCCTTGCATTAATGGCTGACTCACTCTCACTGATTATCTCACTCACACTCTTACAGACTCTCACACTCACACTGACTCTCTCACTCTAACGGACTCTCTCGCTCACACTGACTCTCACTATCACTGACCGACTCTCACTGACTGATTCTCGCACTCTCACTCACTCACGCTCTCTCACTGACAGACTAACTCACTGACAGACTGACTCATTCTCACTCACTGACTCACTCTCACTGACTCTCCCCCTCTCTCACTGACTCACTCTCTCTCACTGAAACTCTTTACTGACAGACTGACTCACTCTCACTGACTGACTCACTCTCACTGACTGACTCACTCTCACTGACTCGCTCTCTCACTAACTGACTCTCAAAACTCTCTCACTGACTGACTGACTCACTCTCACTGACAGATTCTCACTGACACTCTCCCACTCACTCACTCCCCCACTCACACTCACTGACTCAGTCTCACTGACTGACTCAGTCTCACTCACTGACTCAGTCTCACTCACTGACTCAGTCTCACTCACTGACTCAGTCTCACTCACTGACTCAGTCTCACTCACTGACTCAGTCTCACTCACTGACACACTCTCACTCACTGACACACTCTCACTCACTGACGCACTCTCACTCACTGACTCTCCCACTCACTGACTCTCCCACTCACTGACTCTCCCACTCACTGACTCTCCCACTCACTGACTCTCCCACTCACTGACTCTCCCACTCACTGACTCTCCCACTCACTGACTCTCCCACTCACTGACTCTCCCACTCACTGACTCTCCCACTCACTGACTCTCCCACTCACTGACTCTCCCACTCACTGACTCTCCCACTCACTGACTCTCCCACTCACTGACTCTCCCACTCACTGACTCTCCCACTCACTGACTCTCTCACTCTCCCTGACAGACTCTCACTGACTGACAGACCCTCACTGACAGACTCTCCCACTCTCTCTAACTGACTGACTCACTCTCACTGACTCACTCTCACTGACTCACTATCTGACTCACTCTCACTGACTCACTCTCACTAACTGACTCTCACTGACTCACTCTCACTGACTCACTCTCCCACTCTCACTAACTGACTCTCAAAACTCTCTCTCACTGACTCACTCACTCACTGACAGATTCTCACTGACACTCCCACTAACTGACTCTCCCACTAACTGACTCTCCCACTCACTGACTCTCCCACTCACTCTCTCTCACTCACTCACTCACTCACTGACTGACTGACTGACTGACTGACTCACTCTCACTGACTGACAGAATCTTTCATTGACTCACTCTCACTGACTCACTCTCTCATTTACACTCTCACTGACACTCACTGACTGACAGACTCTCCCACTCTCTCTCTCACTGACTCACTCTCACTGACTCACCCTCACTGACTCACCCTCACTGACTCACCCTCACTGACTCACCCTCACTGACTCACCCTCACTGACTCACCCTCACTGACTCACCCTCACTGACTCACCCTCACTGACTCACCCTCACTGACTCACCCACTGACTCACCCACTGACTCACCCACTGACTCACCCACTGACACACTCACTGACTCACTCACTGACTCACTCACACTCACTGACTCACTCACACTCACTCACTCACACTCACTGACACACTCACACTCACTGACTCACTCACTCATACTCACTGACTCACTCACACTCACTGACACACTGACTCACACTCACTGACTCACACTCACTGACTCACACTCAGACTCACACTCACTGACTCACACTCACTGACTCACTCACTCATACTCACTCACTGACTCACTCACTCATACTCACTGACTCACTCACTCATACTCACTGACTCACTCACACTCACTGACACACTGACTCACACTCACTGACTCACACTCACTGACTCACACTCACTGACTCACACTCACTGACTCACACTCACTGACTCACACTCACTGACTCACACTCACTGACTCACACTCACTGACTCACACTCACTGACTCACACTCACTGACTCACCCACTGACTCACCCACTGACTCACCCACTGACTCACCCACTGACTCACACCCACTGACTCACACCCACTGACTCACACCCACTGACTCACACCCACTGACTCACACCCACTGACTCACACCCACTGACTCACACCCACTGACTCACACCCACTGACTCTCACCCACTGACTCACACCCACTGACTCTCACCCACTGACTCTCACCCACTGACTCTCACCCACTGACTCACCCACTGACTCACCCACTGACTCACCCACTGACTCACCCACTGACTCACCCACTGACTCACCCACTGACTCACCCACTGACTCACCCACTGACTCACCCACTGACACACTCACACTCACTGACACACTCACTCATACTCACTCACTCATACTCACTCACTCATACTCACTGACTCACTCACTCATACTCACTGACTCACTCACTCATACTCACTGACACACTGACTCACACTCACTGACTCACACTCACTGACTCACACTCACTGACTCACACTCACTGACTCACACTCACTGACTCACACTCACTGACTCACACTCACTGACTCACACTCACTGACTCACACTCACTGACTCACACTCACACTCACTGACTCACACTCACTGACTCACACTCACTGACTCACACTCACTGACTCGCACTCACTGACTCGCACTCACTGACTCGCACTCACTGACTCGCACTCACTGACTCGCACTCACTGACACACTCACTCGCACTCACTGACACACTCACTCGCACTCACTGACACACTCACTCGCACTCACTGACACACTCACTCGCACTCACTGACACACTCACTCGCACTCACTGACACACTCGCACTCACTGACACACTCACTCGCACTCACTGACACACTCACTCGCACTCACTGACACACTCACTCGCACTCACTGACACTCTCACTCGCACTCACTGACACTCTCACTCGCACTCACTGACACTCTCACTCGCACTCACTGACTCACTCTCACTCGCACTCACTGACTCACTCTCACTGACTCACTCACTCACACTCACTGACTCACTCTCACTCACACTCACTGACTCACTCTCACTCACACTCACACTCACTGACTCACTCTCACTCACACTCACACTCACTGACTCACTCACACTCACTGACTCACTCTCACTCACTGACTCACTCTCACTCACTGACTCACTCTCACTCACTGACTCACTCTCACTCACTGACTCACTCTCACTCACTGACTCACTCTCTCTCTCACTCACACTCACTGACTCACTCTCTCTCTCACTCACACTCACTGACTCACTCTCTCTCTCACTCACACTCACTGACTCACTCTCACTCACACTGACTCACTCTCACTCACACTGACTCACTCTCACTCACACTGACTCACTCTCACTCACACTGACTCACTCTCACTCACACTGACTCACTCTCACTCACACTGACTCACTCTCACTCACACTGACTCACTCTCACTCACACTGACTCACTCTCACTCACACTGACTCACTCTCACTCACACTGACTCACTCTCACTCTCACTCACACTGACTCACTCTCACTCACACTGACTCACTCTCACTCACACTGACTCACTCTCACTCACACTGACTCTCTCTGACTCAGTCTCACTAACTGACTAACTTTCACCCTCCTGTTATTTATGTCCCCCATAACAAAACAAGCATTGGCATAGCCAATAGGCCTCACCTGTGGGACCTTCTAAGTGTTTAGCCATGCAACAGTTGATGCTGTTGTACCAATTATATTGTGCTGCATAACTAAATACTTATAAGGTCCCAAAGGCGAGACCTACTGGCTATGCCAATGCTTGTTAGCCGTGCTGGAAGGCAGGCTTACCCATTAAGTAGCTTGTGAGCTACTGGTAGCTCTCCACCTACCCATTTGTAGTTCTTTTGAGTGCATCCCAGCCTACTGAATTAAACGTTTTTTCTTGGTTGAATTAATATATGTATACCAAAATTGACAAAAATGTGTGTATTTTCATAACTCATGCACTAATGTTTGGGGAAACTTATTACTATTAGCAACTTGGTGCTAGGGGCATTGCTGCTATGACTGTTATGTTTTACCTATCTAGAAGCATTCCACATTAGTAAAGCATTTTTAGGTCGAGCTTAGCGCAGCGCTGATCTAGGAGATGACCTTTAGAAATCGGTCTGCACTTTTGTTACACTCCTGCTTGTGCTGGCATCCACCTTGCGGGAGTGAGCAGCGGCACGCAGGGGCCATCTGTTTTTAATTAGTGTGGCCGCGCGTGCTTGTTTACATTTCTCTGCTCTCGCTGCCTGTCTCACCCTCGCCCTCCCTTGTTTTCAATGCTTTGGCACCTGTCACAGTCACTTAATATCCCATGCCGTGGTCCCCTCTCTTCCCCGCCCATCGCTGCTTGTTCATTTTAGTGCTTTGTTTCCGTCGCTGCAGGTTCCCGTTTATTTTACAAACATTTTCCACTGCTGAGTCACCCAGTCTGTGCTTGTTAGCTTTGGAGTTCTCTCTCCAATAATGAAATTTGTTTTTCCCATTTTGCCATCTTCTTCTGACAACATGATGTATGCCTCAGACAGTAAAGAGTGCCCCTGGTTTTAAACACAAGTGGTAGTAAAATCCGGTAGTTCTAAAGATCTTGCTTTATGAGGCGCTCCAGGAAACGCCACATTAGTGATTTCACGATCATTGAAGTGAGCAAAGAGTTATAAAGCCAATTTTATCAATTGTATCTATGCCTCGAAAAATGTGCAGAATGTCTTTTCTAGACAAACACCTGCCCCCGCCCTCTACCCCCCCGGGAAAATTAATTGTTGCACATTGTGTTCTCTAGGCTCTCTTGATTCAAGAAATCCATTCCTGCAGGGGTGTACCTAAAAGGGGTGCAGCCAGTGCAGTGTACCCGGAGACCAGAGGGTGAAGGAGGCCCAGAATGCCTTGCACCATGCAGCAGGCATATTTAAAGGCTTCCATTTCCAATTTGTTTTCTTCATTTTTCTAAAATGATTTTTCTGATATTTCCCTTTAAGGCATCTTCCCAAGGCCTCTTATGTTTACTGTTGGTGAGAGAGCTGAGGAAAGTCAAGAGGAAGGGCTGAAAGCAACATAAAGGTCTCAAGCGGGCAGTAGGGGGAAGCATTCTGTATTCAACCATGTGGAGGGCAACTGCCTGTCATTACACAAGATGCTTTAAAATGGGGTGAATATACCATCACTCATCCCATTATGCAGTAGCACAAGTGTAGGGGACAAGTGCCAAGTGGGTGAATTAGCCTGCTAGTGCATTGTAAATGTGGAGTCTGGTGGCAGCTGGCCAGCTCTGCCATAGGTGAGTGGCAGGAGTTCTATTTTCAATGGCAAATTAGACGCTTTGGCTGTATTGTTAGCCCTCGCTCCATTACTGTTCTATTTAAAATCTATTTCATTATTTTCACTTTCAGTTGAACACAAGCTATATTAAATTTTTCATGTAAAAACAGTAATTATTCCTGAAATGAAATTAGCCCGGCTTCTTTTTGGAAGTTTACTTGAGGAATTTTCAGCCTTAGAGCACATTAGGGGCAGGGAAAGATATACAATTCTAAAGCAGTTGGATAGCTCAGCGGGATGAGCACCTCCTGTAGAGCTTTGTGCGAACACAACAGTACAAGGTTTTGAGACTGGACGAACTCTGCCATTTATAATTTTCCATTGTGATAAAAATAAGTACCAATGAGTTGGACAATTATTACACTTTAAGGGGCATGAGGCATTTTTGGGGGTTTGTGATGTGTGTTATGTGAATGGCCACTTCTTTTGTTATTGTGGGAATCTGCTCCAAAAGATTTCTGCTGCTTGTATGTCCATTTCTTGGTGGTGAAAGCTTTAGATATTTGAATTTGTCAACTGTGATTGTGTTATAAACACCCTGGCAGTAGATGGAAACATTAACCGAGGGTGAGGATTATTAATATAGAGATAAAATATGTCATTGTGTTTAGTGAAATTGAGCGCACGTGTATGCATGTGTCAATCATTGTGTTTATTTGTTGTATAGCCTAAAAATTCCTGGTGGCACACCACCCAGGATAATATCCTGCATAGCTAAACACTTAAAAGGTCCCAAAGGCGAGACCTATTGGCTATGCCAATGCTTGTTTACATTACTGCTGGGAACCGTGTCTGACACACTCACACTGCTGGTAATCTTGCATGGGGGGCCACTAATGTAATCTTGATGTGGTCATTATTAAAACACAAATCATATTAGTAGCTCGCGATGCTTTTCATTGAACATAAGTAGCTTTTACTACAGAAAAGGTTGGAGACCCCTGCTGTAAAAAATAAATAAAAATAAATAAAAAGCGGGTCATGTGGCCAGATGCATCATTTTGGAGGCACGTGCCTGCGAATGATAAGGCTGTGTGATTTTTTTTGTTTTTTTTAACAACAAATTTTATTAGGGTTTTCGTGGAGAAATCGGCCAACGCCCTACAATGACCTGTGGGAGAATAAGGATCATCATCACGAAAATACCAGCATTTTTACCAATTTTCAACACCAGCCAAACATGCGGGTGATGCAAATAAAACAAACTGCAGACAGTTCTCGAGCTCAAGACACATATACATAACTTATTTGGAGCGGGATCAAGCAATAGACAGCGCGAATAGGACCGATCAGGGAGCACTCTGGAATAGGGGGCACCTCTCAAGTGTCTTTGGGTGGCAGGGGGGGGGACGCTCGAATCCTCAGTATGACGCCCAACGAGCCCATATTTTCCGATGTTTTGCAGGGCATCCCCGTGCTAAAAATACTGCAATCTCGGCCCCCATACATCTATCAAGTTCGGACTTCAATTTGCCCTGGGTCGGGGGGAGATGTTGCCTACCATAATTGTGCAATGTCCCTTTTGGCGATAGTAAGGGCCAAAAACAGTAAATGCTGCTTGTATTTGTTACCCCCAATGTCGTCTGTGCTATGTAAGAGGAAAAGGCGCAGTTCATGCAGCAGCTCCCACGAAAGCACCTCATTGAGACCAGACCGAATTCTGCGCCAAAAGGGCTGCAACACCGTGCAGCTTCAGATTGTTTGAAAGAATGTCCCATCTGCACGGTCACACCGCAAACATGTCGGGGACTGGATAACACCCATCCGCCAGAGTCTGGTCCGTGTAAAATAAGCCCGATGTACGTATTTAAACTGTATTAGGCGGTATCGTGTAGAGACTGCCGCACCACGTGGGCTAGAGATAGCTTCAGCCCAGTCTTCGTCCGTCAGTTCTGGAGTGTCGGCCTGCCACACCAGGTAGGTCTTGTCAAGTGTCATCTATGTTTGAGTCATCAGGGTCTGGTATATTTGCCTTATCTTGTGGAGGTGTAGGTCGCCCATTAGTAGACGGCCTTCCAAAGGGTGGAATTCTGGAAGGGTCTCAAGCGTGTGAATCAGTGGAGTGAAAGCATGACGCAGTTGGAGGAATTTGTAATATTGTGATTTGTGTAGGTCAAACCACGCCAGTAGTTGCTGGAAGGATTTCAGGGTAGTACCCCGCATCACATCACTTAGGGTCGAGATCCCCGCTAGGTCCCATCCCCGGAACCCCTTCAGGGCAGCCACCGGACAGAGGTATACACCCTGCCATAATGGGGTCGTCTGGGTAAGCTTTCCGTTCCAACCCATTTGTTGAACTTTGGCCCGCCACAGCTGAATCACGACTTTACCGGCAGGAGGCATAGAATCGAGGCATGCAGCACTATAGAGGAGGTGGAGGAGAGGAGCTTGTTCCATCGCCGCGTGTTCTATTGCATATGCCGGGTCTGTTGGGGAGTTATACCACCATTCATTTACCACGAGTGTATGGGATGCCACATAGTAAGAGTAAATGTACGCTGCTGCGATTTCCCCCCGCAATATGTGGATTGCACACGTGCGGAGAGCAACCCTAACCGCGCCACTGTTCCAGAGGAATTTATTTTGTATAGCGTCCACCTGCGAGAACCAAGAGCGCGAGATAGGACAAGGGAAGTTTTGAAGGCGGTATAGTATCCGGGGTAGCGACACCATCTTAAAGATGGCCGAGCGCCCATATAAGGACAAGGGAAGGGAGGACCATATAGCCGTTTTGCTATTGAGACTCGCCACAATGGGGTGATATTATGTGCCCAGGAGACTTTGAGGCGTGGGGACACGAAAACACGTAGGTATTTAAAGACGTCCGTCACCCGGGATAGCTGCGAAGCCCATGCATCGCGACCCTGATGACCGCACACTGGGAACAAAAAAACTACCTGAACGAGTCAAGTAGACAGGAACCTAACCGGTTAGGTTCCTGTCTACTTGACTCATTCAGGTAGTTTTTTTGATCAATATATTAGTGGAGGGTGAACCTAACCTCAAACCTCTACCTTCCCCTTATTTCTTGATATATACGCACACTGGGAACAACACAGATTTTGCGGGGTTCGTGTGTAAGCCTGTAGTTTCCCCAAACACCCTGAGAATTTGCAGTATACGGGGCCCAGAGAACCAGAGGTCTGTCATGAAAAAAGAGGACATTGTCTGCATATAACACAATATGGTCCGATCGCAACGGAGACCAGTCGAAGCCTCGGAGCACGAAGTTCTTTCAAACCCAGGCTGCCAGGGGCCCGACCGCAGGAGTGAACAGTACTGAGGACAGGAGGCAGCCCTGACTTGTGCCCAACTCAGGGAATCCAAAAGTTTTGTCGATATCGGCCAATAGCATGGCAGCTGGCTGGCCCAGCACAGGGGCAGCTGCCATAGCGTTATGTACTCTCCTGCTATTATGATGGGTGGCTCTTTGGGGCATGACTCCCGACTGGTCGGGATGTATTAAGTCCGAGATGCAGGCACATAGGCGATCAGCCAGGACTTTCCCCAGCAGTTTGGTCTCAAAGTTGATGAGGGAAATGGGACGATAGGAGAACGGATCTTCCAGATGGCGACCAGGCTTGAGAAACAACACTATCTCCGCATGACGCCAGTCCTGGGGCAGTATAGTGAGCTCCTCGGCCTCTTGAATTGCCGCCAACAGATGAGGGCCTATGAGGTGTATGTTCGGCCGCAAGAATTCCATAGGGAATCCATTAGGACCTGGGGCGCGGCCCGGGTGTATCGCGTTAAGGGCCCCCGTCAGTTCGTCCACGGTAATTGGGGCCTCTAATTGCTCGCGTAGATGGTCTGAAAGTCTCCACGGTGGCATATCCTTGAGGAAATCTGCTATTCAGATCGGCCGAAATCAGTTTGTGTCGTGCATATAGGGTCGTGAAGTGTTGTGCAAATGCCCTGGCAACACCCTCAGGTGACGTACATAGGGACCCATCCACGCCACGAATAATGGGGCTATCGCCGGTAAGTTGTCAGCCTGGCAGAGCCGATGGAGCATTCTGCTTGATTTGTCGCCCCATTGATAAACCCGATGTTGAGATGCCTCCCAAATAGCCATGGCCTCTCCCATTAGATATTGTTGCAGTTCTTGTTGCACCAGCAGTAGGTTGCGCCATATACTGGGGCTAGGGTCCAAATTAAGCTGTGTAGCTAGGGCCGTCTGGCGCGACTCAAGAGCCGCAAGTTGCTCCCGTCATGCACGTTTTTCTTTGGTGCGATTAAATAATTTCAACACCCCGGACGGTGTGCTTGAGGGCCTCCCACAGGCCACAGCGGGATGGGGCGGAGGGGCCGTTTTCAGCTAGATACGTGGTAATCGCCGCGTGAAGTATATCTTGATAGTCTGGGCACCGGAGATGCCATGGGGGGCTTACGAGCACGTGTGTGGAATAGTAGGGTGACCGGGGAGTGGAGTAGGGTTGGTGAGTTACTTGTGAGACTTTTTGAAGGAATATTCGAGGGGTGAAGAAATAGTCTAACTGAGACTTTGACCCGTGGACTGTGGACAGATGTGTGTATCCATGTTCTGTGGGATGATATTCTCGCCAAATGTCTGCCCAACTCAGGATGGAAACCAATGTGCCTAATTTAGTATGGCCTAGCAATGGTGGGCAGTCGGCATTACGTTGCCGATCTAAGGGCCCCATTGTGTCATTCCAGTCGCCCCCCAGAAGGGTCAACCCTTCAGGCAGACCTCCCCAAACTCCAGAAATCTTGGCTACGAAGGCTGTCCCGAGTGGAGGAGGGGCATAGACGCTGCCTAAAGTGATGTGTTCACTGTACAACATGCCTGTGACGAAAAGGAATCGGCCCCCAGGATCAGTCTTATGCGCTATGTATTGGAACTGGACCCTGCGATTGTATTAAAATGGCCACTTCCCGGTAACCCCTAGTAAACCCTGCGTGGTAAACATAATAAAAACCAAAGCGAGCTAGACATGGGGTTTGGGTGCCTAGAAGATGAGTTTCTTGCAGAATTAGGATATCAGGCCCCATACCTCTTAGCTTGACGTAACACAGTACCCCGCTTCACCTTATTCAGGAGACCCCGGACATTCCATTAAACTACCATAAGGTCCCCAAGGGGGGTTGCATCACCTGGCGGCATGTTTTTAATCTTTTCATTTGCTGATCGAGTTGGATCGGCAGAAGAAAATGTGCAAAAGCATTTTTTTCGAACTGAAGATGGGCGAAAGCAACATGGAGCATGCAGATCAGGGCCGGACTGGCCGTAGCGGGCACCAGGCATATCCCCGGTGGTCCGCCAGGGTGGGGGCCGTTTTTGTTACAGGGCTGTTTTTGCAGCATAGCTGCAAAATCAGTCCCTGTAACAAAATCGGCTGAAACCGGCCCTAGCAGCAGCTCGGCCGCACCCTATAACCTCCAGTTCGGGGGGGAGGGGGGCATCCGAGCACTTTGCTAGGGCCGGTTTTGGTTTCCAGTCTGGCCCTGATGCCTATGGGAGGAAGCTATGCTGAAGAGTGGGAAGGAGTAGCAGGGTTTGGAGGGAAGGCTACACATGGTGGGGAGGCAGAAAGGAGGGGTTGGTGAGGAGGAGCAATTGACCAAAGAGAAACCTGGAGTTGCTGTGCTGAAGCAGACAAATGAGAAGGTATCAGGGGAATTACATAAGAGTGAATACAACATAAAGGGGGCGGGGAGAAGCACACAGGCAACAGCACTGTTGACTGCTGGAGGAGAGAAGTGCACATTGGAGACCGTTTGAAAACACTTGCAATGTTATGGACTGCATAACCCAGAAGAAAAAAGTAGTGCTTGAAAAGCAAGAAGTAGAAACTTAGAAGGTGTAGCGTCCCCAGCACGGGAGCATGTAAATGATCACGTTACACATGGAGCTCGGCATTAAACGTCTTTATTCTTCAGAGTGTAACTTTTAACTAAACGTAATATGTCTTGACCAGAGGGGTCCCGCTATCTCTAACACACACAACACTACATCCCTCCCCTTTTTAAATAAAAAGTACAAAAATACATATATACATCATCACTCCTCAATGAGTCATTGAGGTGCTCAAATCAATCTTCAACTTCTCGTTGCCTGAGGTTGAAGAGAAATAGTATAGGCATCCGCGGCAGGCACAGTTGATGCAGACAGGTGCAGTCTTTGGGCTCTCCTGACTCCCAGATGGAAGGGTCTCGCTCTGAACATCTGGAGTCAATGAACCTCTAGCAGGTGTTTGACAAAAAAATAATCTCTTGTGATTGACTGATCAGGACAATGAGCAGTCACTATGTGTCTTTTACTAGTCACAACCCTCAGTGGGTCAGCATCAGACTTGCGTTTCCGTTTCTGCTTGATAATGACTTGGTCTCCTCTTTTGAATACAGTGCTACAAGTACAGTGGCATCTATCCACATAGGTCTTCATTTTGCATTTGTGAGATGGGTAAGTCCTGCAAAGTTTATCAATGTCAATAGATCTTTCAGTGGTCCATAGTGTTCCTATGGCTCTCCCAAAACACTAAGGTGGCTGGGCTTTCCCCTGCACTAGAATGGAAAGTTGACCTGAAAGTACAAAGTGTAGAGTGAAGAACTGATTTGAGTTCAAGCCTGTCCTGCACAGCGTGCTGATCGGTCTTCCTGAGGGTGCTTATAAATCATTCAACAACACCATTTAGGGCCAGGGAAGTGTGCTTTTCTGATGCTTGGCAGGGAGAATTTTTTTTAATTCTTGATTATTGAAATAAGGGTCATTGTCAGATTTCAAAATCGAAGGAGCACCCCATGTTGCAAAAATACAATCTAATCTCTTAATGACTCTGACGTGATTAACGATGGAAGAACCTTCCCAAGGGAAAAACTGGAATATTCATTGACAATTACTAGAAGATAATAGCCATCGTCAATGGTCCCATCCCTGCACCAAATCTAGTATCAGCTCGGCTCCCTGCGGGACCGGTGCAGGGATGGGACCTTTGACGAAAGTGTGACTACAAGACCTCCCTCTCATGCCCTGTGGGAGCTGGTGCCCCCTTGAAATTGGGTAATTCCCTAATAATGCTGCGGCAAGCATATGCCTTTCTTTAATTTACCCACATGCAAATTGCATGGGCACGTCAATCACGTCTTTGGGGGAGTGACTTCTTCGCTACCCACCCTGGCGAAAGCCCAGGACCTCGCACAGGCAGATAGGACAGGGCTGAAACATGTTGTTGATTTAGGGTCATAGGACCATTACATCCTTTTAGACCTTTATACATTTTTAACCTTCCCTCCCAACCCACCAATAAAGGATACTTTTGGAGTGGGTGAGGAATTTTATCTTTAAAGTTACGCCCCCATATACCCAATCTTCATAAGTGCTCCCTAGAATACAGTTTAGCCCCCGACATTTAGGAGTTGGGGTGAACCCGATGATGAAGCATGTCACTATTAGAGTGAGTGAGAGTTGAATAAAGAAAAGGGTTTCTTTCCCTTCCCACCCACAATAGTGGGTGTGCTGCCACCTGGCGTACCGACGATTCCCCATCTTTCGCTGTTTCCAAAGGAGCCATCTTGGTTCCAGAGGGGGTACTTTTGTGACTTTGAGCCTCTTTTAATTCGCCATAAAGCTCCGATTCTACACTGGAGTGTAAGCAACTTGCCAGCCTTTTCCGAATTTCATCAATTCTCAGCTCATATTCTCTAAGCTTGTTTTTGCTTTCTTTCCTTCTATATGCCGAGTAACTGATTAATCACCCTCGAATGAAAGCTTTGTATGCATCTCACACACTATGTATGGGAGCAGAGGCCTCATTTAAATCGAAGAACTCTACAGTATCTTTCTTCAAGGCAGTTATTCCTGCCCCCCCCTCCCACTTAATAGGCTTCTATATAAGGTCCATCTAGCCGGAGATTGAGGCAGAGCTCCAGTTTTACCATAGCATGGTCCGATAAATGCTCTGGTTGATGTACTACCATACAAATGTTTTTCCCTAAGTTTATATCTGTTAATCAGAAATCTATCCTAGAAGCCTGTGCATATTTTTTGTTCAGATATGTAAATTCTTTACTTTGTCCTTTGCCTCCAAATATCTATCAGACCCAGATTTTTCTTCATATGGTGTGTACAATCCCTTATTTTTGGTAAGTGTATCATTGGTCCAACAGTAAATTTATCTAACACTGGGTATAACAGTGTGTTAAAGTCTCCCCTATGATTATGTAATTCCTTGTGCCGAGTAGGTGTTTGTATAGTTCCC
Organism: Triturus cristatus; assembly: GCF_964204655.1. NCBI lineage: Eukaryota > Metazoa > Chordata > Amphibia > Caudata > Salamandridae > Triturus > Triturus cristatus. Next base: position 139,114,430 of record NC_140588.1, read on the forward strand.
TGAGTTGGGGACTTATCGTCTACATTAGGCCCATAATTTCGACAAATGTGTACCTAATGCTATGCATCTAAACATCGACAATTTGCCATCTATTCCCTGGATCTGCTATGGAACTCTCTAGCCTGGCTTTTGCGGAGCTTTTAAACGTGATCTCCACCCCTTTTACATTACAGGATTGATTGGTGCAGGCATATTGATTGACCCATTTATGCCTCTGTCATACAGTGCCTAACGGAGTCCCAGCTGAGGAGGAGGACATTGAACTAGTCCCCCCTGTCATCTCTCCTCTATTTTCAGTCCCCTCCGCTGACAGCCCTCGAGCATCAGTACGATCCCTTTAAGGACCGGCCTACGACGGAGGAGTCTTCCACCCACCTGATCTGGTCACATGCGCCAATGGAAGCAGAGCATCTGGAAGGAAACAACGTAAAGTGGGTGTATTTTGAACAGGAGTCGGCAGACGTACCAGCCCCGTACAGCAAGCTGCTGGAGGAGCGTGGCTTTCACAGGTACGAGCCCGGTTCAAAGGCTTTTGGGTAAGGGAGCCGCTAGCACGCAGCTCTTCGTTAGTTGAGAAGGGAGGGAGGCTGCCCAAAACAGGGTAACAAGTGACAAAACGCTGCGCACACAAAATAGGCTGACGTTGTGAGGCGCCGCATGTTACACAACCACTGGTGACGGTCAACGGGTGCCTATTCTCCTCACTCCTTATTCCCTCTAGCTGTAGTCCGGACCGGACAGCACCTCATTGTGTTTTTTGGTTTTCTTTTCTTTTTTTCATCCCCCTGTATCCGGAGGACCGCCTCTTGTTTCTGAAGGGGAGAAAGCCAATCTGACAAACCAGGGAGAGACGAAGAAGGCCAAATCCATGAAAGACTGAACATTGCATAACAATTATTCCCTCCAGACCTTTGTTAACAATAAACTCCTCTATAATTGTCCGTGTCATCTGCTCCCGGCCCACACGTGGTGGAGAATGCGTGCATAACTCCATTGTAACCCAAAATGGAAAATCTTATCCAGCAACTTATTCGCGGCCAGGAGAAATTAGAATGGGCCGTGGAGAAGCAAATGACCTCCGTCCAAGCGGACAGAAACCTATTCAAGGACACCATGAACCAGAAGTTGGAATGCATGCAAAAGGTGGCAGTAGACCAGCTAAAGCTGACAGCCCAAATGCAGACACAGCCAGGTATGATAACAGGGAACCCCAATATAGTGTTGCAAAAATACATCCCCGGAAAGGACCCTGACGCTTTCCTGCTTAATTTCGAAAGAACAGCTCGAGCTTGTGGCTAGCCAGAAGCCAAATGGCTTTTCTTCCTGGCCCCGTTAATAACAGGCGAAGCTCAAGCAGCATGTCAGGTGGCTAATTCATCGGGGAACACACCCTATACAGAGATAAAAGAGATAATATTGGACCACCTAGGCATGGATCCAGAGTCCTACCGCGTACGGTTTAGGAAGGAATGAGGAACACCTGGGGACAACCCAAAGACACTATTCTTTAAACTCGAGGCAGCCGCCAATAAGTGGTTGAAACCACAAGAAAATACAAAGGAAGAGATCATGTCTTTAGTTTACCTGGAGCAATACCTGGAGGCTCTCCCGTTTGCCACTCAGAAGTGGTTTTTTTTGATAAACAAGTTTTTATTGTTTTAAACAGTACAACAACAGAAACAGTCTGGTATTCCGAAGCAGTACCACACAGCAATACATTAGGAAGCACCCCCCGTTCCCCCCCGCCCCCAGAAGCCCCCCTCCACCCCCCGAACCGCCCTACTAAAGTATGTTGCCTAGCCATTTCCCCCAAACTTTCCGGTATTTCTTGGGGCATCCTCGTGCCCGATAGAGAGTCCGCTCCTGCGCCGCGCACCAGTCCACCCCAGCTCCCCATTTAGCCACACTTGGCGGCAACGGCTGCTTCCATGCCGCTGCAATGTCGCGCTTGGCCACTGTGGTAAATATTTCATTACCGGTACTATTTTTTATGCGGTAAAGTCTAGTAAGAATAACTCAGTAAATATAAGAGGCAGAATCCGTGGTATTAGAGGGTTTAAAAGGCTTTATTCCTATACAAAGGAATACAATTCGAATTGTAGGCTTCTATTCCATCACCACGAAAGTTCAGGAAGGAAGGGCATACATTATTGACAGATAAGCAGTTTTATAGAAAATGCATTACAGTGAAACAGATGCAAAAGGCGTAACAGCTGATAGTACAGATAAAAGGTGCATACGTAACTAATAGAGGCGGATATATGGGTGTAATTTAATAAACGTCATCATACATGATGTCACAAGTGGGTGGATCCATAAGAGAATCCTGCAATGTCAGCAGAAATATTTGGCAGAGATGCGCGCGCAGCCGCATGACGTGTGATTGACGTGCAACTAGAGGGTGAAGGGGACTTGACATTTAGCTCTACATGTGGAGACAGAAGTCTGGGGGTCATGTCAACCTAATCCCAAATCATATCTAATATCCTATGTTTAAAGAACTGTGTTATCCAAAAGGAAAGGTTTCTAGAGTAGAATCTATTCTATACTGACTGTTAGTGCGTGTACAAGCGTCTAAGTGTCTACATGAGATGCGAGGGGATAGGAATATTCCATGGTAACGGGGCTATGAATTACTTGCATGTGGACAGCGAGGCCTGGCCCTTTGCACGGTAGCTGGAGGAATGTTTACCTAAACTACTAGACAGGAATGCATCGGATGAGGAGCGGAGTAGATAATCTTGAAGGTGAAATACAGTTTTTGGCAGGCAATATGCTGGATCAGGCACCGTTAGCCGCGCAGGGAGTAGGACAAAGTTCATGGATACAGATGCAGGCTCAGACTGGAGCTTTCAGAGGCAGAAGACAGGAAAAGGCTTGATGACAGAATTCTGGGCCTACTCGCCTGAATCTGTAAAATGTGGAAAGTGAACCACATAAAGTCGGTGGCCTTTCATACTTAGGAATGGAATATCTGACCCATTTATGGCGGATCTGAAAGAGGACATGTTGACGGTGGACGCACATGTATTTGCGTCTTCAAAACTGGAACTGGAGGGAACATACATGTACTTATAACATGCACATGGAGCCGTTGGGGTCTACGATAGGGGACATAACTGATCACAAAATTCATATTTCCTCATTCCCTCCTTGTCCCCTACGGACCCTCAGGAGATATCGATCTTCATCAATCCATCGATTTGTTCATATAGCATCATTTGTTCTTCTTTCTTCTTCCGGGATCTTGAACGAAAACTTGGATGTGGGATACACGATGTGGCACACAGACCACAAATCGCTGGCCCACATTGTAGACCTAAGCAGCAACTGAATAGTATGAGAAAGCCAATACCTAGGAAGGATAGGATTCTCCATCCCCAGGCTGACAACACGCCCCAGAACCAACCGGACCAAGTCCAGGTGCCTGGACTCTGGTGTATCTGGCTTATAATCTTATGAAGGCGGGTTATGGCTTTATATACTGACGGCGAATTTTCTGGTATGAAAATGCAGCAACTTGATCCGATGACCCTACAAGCTCCGCCCCTATCGGCCAGGATGACGTCAAGGACAAGACGATTTTGAAGCACAACAATCCGCATAGCAGACTGCTCTTCTGTTAAATTGCCTAAGGCGGAAATAGTCTCGTTCACTACTGCTTCAAGGGTTCTGGTTAATCTACGTATCAGCTTACTATTAGTGACTGTACCTATATAGGGAAAGAACCCTTTATTGAAATCTGTGTATTTTTCCCATGCTGTTTCAGTGTAATCGACAATTGGGAGATCTCTCTGTTGTCTATTGTGTACTAAATGGGTATTTCTGTGATAATCAGGAGGAGCTAGGAAAACAGGTGGCAGAAGGAATGCTATGTAACAGGTACCATCCCAATCTAAAGGTAGACATATATATGCGGTCTGGCCACATATGAAGTAGGAATGATGGGAAGCTCTAAATGTAGACTTGCCTTGATCACTGAATTTTATTACAGTGTTGCATTTACTATGGCCCATGTGTATGGAACCATTCTTTCTTACACATAATTCCCCTTTTACTGGGAATACTGACATGACAGGCAAGATTGATGTAGCTTCAGATTCAACGTTCAGGATCATGAGGTTAAGTGTAAAATTACCTAATCCATATACTTCATTTTCTAGATCAGTTCCTGTTCTTTTGGGGAGTCCCTCCTTGTTAGGGTAGCAGACTTTAAGCAAAACTAGGTTCAGGTTTCCCCACACCCAGTTGTCTTGGTAAACTGCGGAATTTGAATCTAGGGAATTAATCAAACTAAACCATGCTCCACAGGAGCCATTGTGTGTGAACGGATATGGAAAGAGGGGCAAAACTCCCTTATAGTTTTGATAGGGAGGGAGTCGGCCACATATCCAACAATTTGTGGCATTGCTGGTCTGATGGGAATGATGTAACATACTAATGAATGTGTTGTTGCGCAGCGCAAATCTATAGGACAACTCATGCGGAGGTAATTCGCTAAAAGAATGTTCTGCAGTTACATTGTAAGCACGCTTAAGAATAGGGTAATACATATGCAATAGTATGCTAGAAATAATGATTAGAAGACTTAGAAAAAACAAAATTAATAGTGTTACTGTGCAGTGACTACGAAGTGATTTACAATACGCATGCTTTTTAAGCTGCATTTGTTGATTTCTTTCTCTATTCCGGTCTAGAGGATACATGTCAGAGACAAATTCAACCGATTCACCTTGGAGAGGACTTAAACAATCAAATTGTCTGACTTGCTAGACCTCAATTTTAGTTTGTAAAGTTCTGGGTTTGACTGCTCAACCAAGGGGAGCTTTGAGTCTGTCTGTGAGGGAATACAAGGTTGAGTATTCACACTGGATGGTAGTCCATAAAATTTCTTGATATGACTCGAGTGCAACCACCCTTTGCGTCCCTCGATCTTCACGGCTGTCCTTGTAGTTAGTAGAACTAGCTTCGGCGACTTCCACCTAGGCTCCAGTTGGGTCTTCCGGTCGAAATTCCGGACCAGAACCAGGTCACCAGGAACCACGTCATGGGGCTTCCCCTCAGTATTATCGGGAAAAGCTGCGGCTACCTGTGAACGACAAGATTGTAGTGCAGACATCAAGGAAGCCAGGTAATCTGTCAGCATATTACAGTCAACATCAGTGATTTTGCGAGGTATAGGCGTCCCCCACATATTTGGTGGTCTACCGAAGATCACCTCGTACGGGGATAGCCCTGTTCGAGAATGTGCTACCATTCTCATGTAAAAGAGCGCAACTGGTAAGGCTACTATCCAATCGACACCTTTTTCCCTACATATTTTGGACAATCTAATTTTCAGAGTTTGGTTATGGCGTTCCACGAGACCTGCTGCCTCGGGATGTCGGACACAGTGAAATTTCCATTGGTAGCCTAACAAAAGGGAAACGTGTTTCATTAGTTCGGATGAGAACGGCTGGCCGTTATCTGAGTAGACAACACGTGGTAAACCGTACCGTGGGAAGAATTCTCGAACTAACTGTTTGGCAGTAGTCGGGGCAGTGTAATCTGAAACCGGGTAGGCTTCTGTCCAACGGGAAAGAGCACAGACAACTACGAGAACATATTTGAATCCTCGACATCGTTCCATCTGGATATAATCCATCTGGAGGACTTCAAAAGCATGATCGGGAGGTTGAAATCCACCCTGCTCTACGGGGATGCTTTTACCTGGATTAAACTGACAACATATCATACAGGTACGAACTTTTTGTTTAGCTGCTGCTCGCAAGTGTTTGTTGAACCAAATGTGTTGAATGCTGTCTAGCATAGCTTTTTCTCCTAGGTGCGCTGGACTATGTATTGTGTTAATGATGACTTGAACCATGGAGTCGGGAAGAAACCATATAGATTTTTCCTTCGTCATCCATCCTTGATCCGTTTGGATCCCTCCTAATTCAGTCCATTTCTTTATTTCTTCTGGTGTAGCATGTGTCTGTATGTCAATTACATCAAGGGCGGGATCCTTAACTGTCATGCAATGTTTTGGTGTCAGAACTATTGTTTTTGTCATGTCAGTTGTGAGAGTCTGATTCTGAGCAGTCTGTTTAGCTGTTCTGTCAGCTAGGTCATTACCCTGAGAAATGATATCGGTAACTTTTGTATGGGCTTTGCATTTCATAATCGATATTGCAGTGGGTAGATGAATCGCGTCCAATAGGGTTTGAATGAGGGATCCGTGTTGGATGTGGGCACCGTGAGAAGTTAAATAACCTCTCTCTCGCCACAGTACGCCGAAGTCATGGACGACTCCGAATGCATAACGTGAATCTGTGTATATGTTGACTTTCTTATTTTTGGCTTGAATACAGGCTTGTGTCAGAGCGATGAGCTCTGCTGCTTGAGCTGACAAAGTGTTAATACAATTTGTTTCAATGACTTCAGTGTCTGTTGTGACTGCGTAAGCGGCCACTAACTCTCCTGTACTTGTTCTCATACATGACCCATCTACATACAATGTCAAGTCTGGATCTGACAAAGGGATATCTGTCAAGTCTTGTCTGGGTTTCGTCGTGATAGTAATGACTTCGACACAATCATGTGCCAATGGATCTGTTCCGCCCACTGGTAACAGTGTGGCAGGATTTAACGTATTACAACGTCTGATTTCTATGTGTGGCTGAAATAATGTCAATTCGTAACCGGTGAGTCTCGCTATAGTCAAGTGTTGTGTTTGTGTGCGGTTCAAAAGAACCTCTACTGCGTGTGGTACTTGTACTGTCAATTGATGTCCTAACACTATGGCATCGCTTTGTCTGATTGCTAAAGCTGTTGCTGCCACTGATTTCAGGCACGCGGGAAGAGCCTGAGCTACTGGGTCTAATGTACTAGAGAAATAAGCACATGGTTTGTGTGATCCTGCTTGTTCCTGAGTGAGTACTGACAAGGCAGTACCTTCGCGTTCTGTAACAAAGAGTGTAAACTGTTTACTGTAACATGGTGTTGCTAAAACAGGTGCTTGGCATAAAGCTTTCTTTAAACTTTCAAAGGCGTGTGTATGTTCTTGAGTCCAAGGGAGGACAGTCGATGTGGCTGCCTCCTGTGTTGTCAACTGGATGAGTGGTTTTGCTAGAAATGCATATTGAGGGATCCACTGCCTACAGTATGAAGTGAGGCCTATAAAAGCCCGCACCTCCTTTTGTGTCTTGGGTGGTGGCATGTTAGCGATTAACTGGATGCGGTCGGGTGTAAGCTGCCTTCCCTCCTTGGACAGCGAGTGCCCAAGGTAAACAACTCGCTGGACACAGAATTGCAGCTTAGAAGGGGACACCTTGTGCCCCTTGTCGGCCAGAAATTTTAAAACCGTCAGTGACGCTTTTTCACATTCAGGTTCGCTTCGGGCGGTGATCAGCAGATCATCGACATATTGAAGCAAGGCAGTGTTAACTGGCATGTGGATACTGTCAAGTTCTCGTTTCAGTGCTTGGCTATAGATGCTGGGGCTTTCTGTAAATCCTTGAGGTGCGCGTGTGAATTTAAAACTTCGTCCATTTAAACTGAATCCGAACAGATATTGACTTTCCGGATCTATTGGGACGCTAAAGAAAGCATTTTTGAGATCAATTACAGTGAAGAACGTTGCGTCTGAGTCAATAGCGGTTAATAATGAAGAGATATCTGGGACCACAGGGTATTGTGGTACAATACATTTATTTAATTCGCGCAGATCAATAACTAATCGATATACTGGTGGTGCTTTTGGATCCGTTCTTTTAAGAATCGGAATTATCGGGGAATTACATACATTGGAGTCGGTTTCGACAACCACTCCTTGTGCAATGAGCTCGTCAATGATTTGCAGCAAAGCCACAACAGCATCGGGTGGTAACTTGTATTGTCGCATTCGTGGTAGTATTACTCCTGTTTTTAGTGTGACACGATATGGTGTAATATTCATGCAGCCAACATCAGTGGGGCCTTGTGCCCATAAATGTGTAGGTAAATTCTGCAGTCGGTGATCCATGTCTCTGGACACGTAGTGACCTTTAAAGTCACGTAAAAATAATCGTACTCCTTCCGGAGAACAACATATTATAGCTCCTAGAGCTTTCAGTGTTTTTATACCTAACAAGTTTTCTGGACATGATTTAGTAAGCAATAAATCTGTAGTACGTGTCAATGGACCGATCGTAAGTGGAAGAGGTTGTGTTACGTCATTAATTATGGGTTTTCCTGAGAATCCAAGGGAAATATTTTGTGAGCCTGAGAGGGGTGCCCCTGGAACTTCACTGCGTCTTATAGTTGTTCTGCTTGCCCCTGTATCAAGTAAAAACTTTCTGTCTTCCCCTAATAGTTCACTATGTACATAAGGTCCCTCTTGGTCTACAGGAACCTCAATAAGGGGTAAGCCAACTTCCCTCTCTAGGCTATTTCATGTATATCGCTGATAATCGGGATAATCTGCTTGTGCATACTGATACATCTGTTGTGTTGTTGCTTGTGTTGCAGCAATAGGCTGCGCTTGTGGTGGTGCTACGGTCTGTTGTGGAGCTCCCTGTTGCGGAGCTAGTTGTTGCGGAGCTAACCTAGGTTGTGCATGCTGAGGGATTTGTTGTTGATTCTGATCCTGTCTAGGTGGACGTGGTCTCTCCTGGGTTCTACCTGTAGCAATATTATGTTTCAGGACTGGACAATCGTGTATATAATGACCTGGTTGTTTACAATAGTTGCATGTCCCTTTCGTAGGACCTGCGGAATCACCCTTATGATGACCATCAGCTGGAACTGACTGAGCAACAAGCATTTTCATTTTTGTATCTTTCATACGTCTTTGTTCGTGTTCTTGTTCTTCTCTAATTCTATTGTGGTGATATTGTAACATCTGTAACATCTGTGATGGGGTATTACCTTGCCAGGTACTTTCGAATTTCAATACTCTATTCTTGACTTGTAGCAGAGAATTTTCAACTAATTTTGTCACAAACAGATGTGGATATGACTCACTACTGGCTTTTATGCCACTATTTATACCAAAACATTTTTCAAATCGGGAATAGAAATCACTAGTGTCTTCATCTGGCTTTTGTTTACAGGCTGATATCGCACCCCAGTCTTCCTTTTTCGTAGTTAATAAACGTGGCAGTACCTGCACTAGTAGTCCTGGTAGTGCTGTAGTCTTTTCCCCAAGTCCTGCTCCTGCAGCTCGGGCCCTTTCTTCGTTTTCTAATGCTGTCCAATCTATCTTTTGGTCTCCCACCTCCCATTCCTTTTCTTTAAGTTTCTCATAAACACCAGCGGGTAATAGGACTTTTAATATTTTCATAATGTCGGGGTAGGTATACTCTCCCATGAGTAACATGTCTTTTATTTCACGGTGGAAACCTGCTGGATCCTTGTCATGGCTGTGTACTACTTTCTTCATTTCTAATAATTCCAGTTTAGTTATAGGCGTGTACACAAACACGCGTGTAAAGTTATTACCGTCGCCTCTGATTGGGTGTACTTCGCGTAACGGGTTCTGTCTATCTATGTGATACATTTTTCTTCCTATGATGGGAACTGGAACGTGTTCTGGGCATACGAAAGTTAAATATTGGTTTCGGAATTCTAGAATCTCTTTAATCAAATCAGTACCTGACCCTCTCCATATATTCGTGAGTAGTTCTGTCAATATGTCAGGTAAGGGTCCTGGATCGGAGTGTTGGCTTTTATATAATATAAGGAGGTGTTGAATCATGTATATACTAGCTAAACGCTGTTCGTAGGGGTCAAGATTCAGAAACGTGTGTGCAAGTACATCATCATTGTAGTCGCTGGGACTGTCAGCCCATTGTACTGCTGACCTAGCTAATTCTTGTTCGTCCATGGAATCGAGCATATGGTACCCCCTTCGATCTCGGAGTAATTTATCAGCGGCTTGGAATAGGTGTTCGGGGGACCTTGTATTTAACATAGGAGTTTGAAAATGTCTATTATATTCTGGACGTATTGGACGTATCTGATCATTAAAGCCTCTAGTATTATTATGGGGTCTTCCTCTACCTACGTAAGCGATCGTCTCCAATTGTTCTGAATCTTGCTCCTCCTCTTCTTCTGATTCTACTCTGTCTGTTTCTCGTCTTTCTTTATGTATTTGTTCTACTTCCTTGCGGATTTTTCGACACATGGCGATTATACACGCCTGTCTATCATGTTTCTCTTCTGATATGTTCTGACCCCATTTGACAAGTTTTTGCATGGTATCATGATCTGCCCCGGGCCTGTCTTGATTCCTAATTACACAATTTATGAAAAAACGTAGTAGTTGTCTTTGTACGTCCACTTTCTGGTATTCCATAGCTTCGTTAATACTTTCTGAACCTCGCCCTGTTTGGACAAAGCGATATATATTGTCTAGGTGTTCAACCATTCCTGGTATCGTCATTAAATATAATGTAGCTCGTCGTATACGTAGTGATGATATGAGCAATTTGTCCTGTCTACCTGGTACTGGGTCGTATCTACAATCCACAAGCTGTTCTTTAAACATGTCGGATGTCGCTAATTGGGGTGTACGTTGGAGTGCTAAATCTCTAAGGGTCTGTTTGTTTCGCGGCGGGGTGGCAAACATGTCTGTCGTACCTCCTGCAGCACCATCTGAGGCGCTAGGCACGAAAGGATTCGTTGGACGTAGGATAGAGATTGTAGATGTGGCAAAAACTGTAGAAACGGACGGACCTGTGGGAACTTGTGTAGGAGTTTGTAGTTGCGGGGATACAGACGGATGCTCTTGGTGTTGAACACCATCGGCAAGCGGTGTGGGTGGCATGGCATTAGCATACTCGGGAGCTACGTCATCTAAATAGGAGGAAAGGAAAACGTCCTTTGCTGTTTTGGGATGTGTTTTGGGATGTGCTTTTATCGGGAGCAATGGAGGAGTTAAGTCTTTTGGTATTTCCGGGATAGCCTTCGGCCAGAAGAGGATACATACCATTCATAAGAGTGTTTCTTTGTCTATCTACTTGTTCTGAGTTTACTCGGGTACCTTCCTCAAGTAATAGGTTTTCTCGGGTTTTATTTGAATTCTCTCTACCTTTCTCTTCCTGTCTGAGCGCTTTTTCTGTACGTCTGTATGATTCTTTACGCCATAATTCAATGGCATCTTTCTGTGACTGTCTGGCTTTCTTTTTCCATAATTCTTCTTCTACTCTCATGATGCAATCTGCATCCCAGGTCCCCGCTGCGGGCCATCTCTGATTTTCTGGCAAATCCTTGGTGTAGTCCACCCATAAATCAAGAAATAATACGGCATCTAGACCATGCTTATGATACATAAAGTACCCTGGAGTGTCCCTTGGTGGGATGGGAACAGCTTCTTCGAGTACACCTTTTCTAGTTTTGATCTGTCTTAGTTTCGAAAAGAGCGGCATTTTTAGATCTGGTTACTTAATCTTAAACACACTTAATACAAATAAACACAATAATGAACAGTCATTCACACCACAATGTATAGAACGTATTAAAATATTTAACATTTAACAGTTTTAACGAACAATGATAACTAATAGAAAACTAGTTACTGACATAATACTGACATTAGATAATACTTATTTATATGCAAGACATACTATATATACTGCTAAACAGTACAGATACACTGCTGAAACAGTGCAGACCGGATTTGTGTACCCAAACCCGTCTTGACCGGCACAGACTATGTGCACGTTAAGTGCCTCCCCGGTAATGGTACTCACCGGGTAGCTCGGAACGGAAGGCCTCGGAACGGAACTGAAACTGGACCGGACTGGACTCGACTCGATTGGACTCGGAACTTCGGAACCTGGTGGGCCTCTGTATACCTCGGATCTTGCTCTCTCAGCTAGGCTCTGGTCGGGATACTTCGCACTTCTCACCGCCTCGTCTGGGTGTTGATCGCAGCCTCAGTCGCCCCCGCTTGGCCGGAGGGAGATACAGGAAATCCTGCAGGTACGCGTTTTTGTCCGTTCAGCTGTGGCAGGAGACCGGGCCTGCAACGCACCTCCGGCGCGTGAGATGAGAAAGTGTCCCTGTTCGGGCGCCAATTTATGTGGTAAATATTTCATTACCGGTACTATTTTTTATGCGGTAAAGTCTAGTAAGAATAACTCAGTAAATATAAGAGGCAGAATCCGTGGTATTAGAGGGTTTAAAAGGCTTTATTCCTATACAAAGGAATACAATTCGAATTGTAGGCTTCTATTCCATCACCACGAAAGTTCAGGAAGGAAGGGCATACATTATTGACAGATAAGCAGTTTTATAGAAAATGCATTACAGTGAAACAGATGCAAAAGGCGTAACAGCTGATAGTACAGATAAAAGGTGCATACGTAACTAATAGAGGCGGATATATGGGTGTAATTTAATAAACGTCATCATACATGATGTCACAAGTGGGTGGATCCATAAGAGAATCCTGCAATGTCAGCAGAAATATTTGGCAGAGATGCGCGCGCAGCCGCATGACGTGTGATTGACGTGCAACTAGAGGGTGAAGGGGACTTGACATTTAGCTCTACATGTGGAGACAGAAGTCTGGGGGTCATGTCAACCTAATCCCAAATCATATCTAATATCCTATGTTTAAAGAACTGTGTTATCCAAAAGGAAAGGTTTCTAGAGTAGAATCTATTCTATACTGACTGTTAGTGCGTGTACAAGCGTCTAAGTGTCTACATGAGATGCGAGGGGATAGGAATATTCCATGGTAACGGGGCTATGAATTACTTGCATGTGGACAGCGAGGCCTGGCCCTTTGCACGGTAGCTGGAGGAATGTTTACCTAAACTACTAGACAGGAATGCATCGGATGAGGAGCGGAGTAGATAATCTTGAAGGTGAAATACAGTTTTTGGCAGGCAATATGCTGGATCAGGCACCGTTAGCCGCGCAGGGAGTAGGACAAAGTTCATGGATACAGATGCAGGCTCAGACTGGAGCTTTCAGAGGCAGAAGACAGGAAAAGGCTTGATGACAGAATTCTGGGCCTACTCACCTGAATCTGTAAAATGTGGAAAGTGAACCACATAAAGTCGGTGGCCTTTCATACTTAGGAATGGAATATCTGACTCATTTATGGCGGATCTGAAAGAGGACATGTTGACGGTGGACGCACATGTATTTGCGTCTTCAAAACTGGAACTGGAGGGAACATACATGTACTTATAACATGCACATGGAGCCGTTGGGGTCTACGATAGGGGACATAACTGATCACAAAATTCATATTTCCTCACCACCATCAAGGCCGTCATGAGAAACAGCTGCTCTGAACGCGTGCCATCTAAGCCATCTGTGATGCCCAGCAGCGAGTGTCGGGGGTCGTGTGGCACCTCCCACCCCAGGACCTCCGTAAGCTCGGTTTCAATGCCTCTCCAGAACCCCTCCAGGGCAGTGTAGGACCACACCATATGCAGGAAATCTGCCGGCTCGGAACCACATCGGGGGCAGGCCGCGTCCCCGGAGAGGCCCGCACGGTGAAGGCGAGCCGGTGTAAGGTATGCCGCATGGAGATAATAGATTTGGATGAGTCGCAGCTTAGCGGAGGCCGTCACCAAGCGGGGGGCCATAAGGGCGTCCCGCCAGTCGGCCTCATCCAGGGGACCCACCCATCCCTCCCAGCGCTCCTTAAGACCCGCAAGGGATGTAGGGGTGCAATTGACGAGAGAGCGGTAAATCCTGGAAATGCCCCCCCTCCCCAGGTTGCCCAGCAGGACCTGAGCCTCCGGGGGGCTGTGGTCTGGCAGCCGGACGTCCAGTGGGGTGTAGGTGCGTATGGCGTGGCGCAGCTGGAGGTATCTATAAAATTGAGAGGAGTGAAGGGAAAAACGCGCCTGCAGCTCTGAAAAGGAACACATCCGCCCCCCCCGCCAGACGTCCCCCAGTTGGGAAATGCCGATGAGGTCCCAGGATTTGAAGCCTTCCAGCTCACTCAGAAGTGGTTAAGGCAACAAACCCACCTCACCGTCGAACAAGCGGTTGAGATGGCTACTACATATTCCAGAGCCCAATCACATACCTTGCCCTGGGAGACTGAGAAACCAGGTTGTTATTCTACACCTCCCACCAAATCGGAGAAGAGAACATTCAAACCACCCCCAGAGTTACCCAAACCACGCGGGTATAGACCCGAGACCGTTCCATCAAAGGGACCTCCGTGCTTTGACTGTGGTGAGTGGGGACACTTTGCGAAGTTCTGCCCCCACAAGAAAATCACCGAAGAACCATTGGACGTTGATTGCGTGCCCAGAACAGTACTGTACACCGAGGAATTGGGTTCCTATTTTTATTTGAGTCTACAAGTGAATGGGGATTCGGTTCGGGCCTTGCTAGATTCGGGTTCCCGACAGTCACTCATCCTTGAGTCCCTGGTGAAACCGACCCACATCCTTAGAGAGGAACACATACCCATAAGATCATAAGATGTGTCCATGGCGATGTGCGCATATACCCGGTTGCCCAAATTCCCATCTCCCTCCCGGGTGGAGAGACCCTACAGGCCAGACTCGCTGTACTACCCAATCTTCCTGAGCAGCTAATAATAGGACTAGATAACCCTTTGTTCTTAGCCCTCCTCTGAGATGGCGTCTACCCGCTCTCTCCACCCGTCCAACCTGCCCTTGTAACCCAGGCACCATGGCTCCATGATAAAAGCTTCAAATATAGCCATACACAGGATCCCCCCCCCCCTTCAAATGGCATGTGCTAAAGCAAGAAAACCACCCCCCAACCCTGTTTTTCCTTTTTTTCACATTAAGAATGGGCTTCTATATAGGACAGGAAAACCCAGTTATACCCCATAGTTATTGGTGCCGCAGGTTTTCAGGGAACAAGTTTTATTCTTTGCGCATGCCCATCTTTTAGCAGGACACAGGGGACCCCAAAATACGACACACACCACCTTACAACACCATTATTGGCCAGGCATCTTTGCCAATGTCGCCAAATACTGTCAGGAATGCGAGGTCTGCCAAAAACAGAACCCCTATCGACCACCTCCATTCCCCTACAACCGCTTCCAATAATCTGGAATCCCTTTGAGAGGGTGGGGATGGACCTTATAGGCCCCCTACCACGGTCCCAGAAAGGGTATCAGTATGCATTGGTGATTGTGGACTACGCCACCCGTTACCCTGTAGCCTTTCCCTTGAGAGCCCCCACGACCACCAACATAAGCGACCAGCTCATAGAGCTATTCTCAAGGGTGGGATTTCTGAAAGAAATCCTCAGCGACCAAGGGACTCCCTTTGTGTCCAAACTAATGTCCCAGATATGTATATCGCTTGGTATATCCCACATAAAGACCTCAGTGTACCACCTCTAAACCGATGGGTTGTGCAAACGTTATAACGGTACTCTGAAACTAACTCTAAAAAAAAATGTTGATGGTAGAGGGACGGGACTGGGGCATGCTTCTCCCCCTAGTGCTCTTTATTATAAGGAGCCAAGTCCAGAGCAGCCTAGGTTGCTCCCCCTTTGAACTCCTGAACGAAAGATGACCACGTACCCTCCTAGAAATAACAAAGAGGCTTGGGAGCAAGAAAACCAGGAAGAGACCAGTTCCTTCCTTGAGTATACACAGGCCTTGCGCTCACGCTTGCATAAATTACGAAGCTTTGCAGGCGCCAACCTTGAAAAGGCCCAGATTAGACAGCAAACCTTTTATGATAAGGGGAAAAGGTGGCTTCACCTGGAGGTACATGACTGCGTCCTGGTTCACCTACCCTCTTCCCTTCCTAAGGTCCGTCCGGAATGGAAAGGACCTTACCAAATCACTAAAAAGATGGGCCTTACTATCTACGAGGGACAGATAGCCCCACGAGAAAAACAAATCTACCATATCAACTTATTAAAAAAATGGTTAGGACCTCTTCCGAGTGAGACGCACGTGGCTCTTCCTGAAGACCTTAACAGTAACACTACCCTCCGAGCATTAGTAGTCAATGAAGGCCTTTCTGAGGAACAGAAAAAGGTCCTATGGGCTACGTTAACCCCCTTCTCTACCTTATTCTCCGACCTGCCTGGGTGGACCTCTCTGGTTGAACACACCATACCCACGGAACCAGGAAAAACCATAAAACAAAGACCCTACCAAATATCAGCTGTCCGGCGACCGGCAATTGAAGAGGAGGTCAAGAGCATGCTCGCCATGGGAGTCATCAAACCCTCCCAAAGCAACTGGTCCTCGCCAATTGCACGTGTACCGAAACCGGACGGATATGTCCGGTTTTGTATTGAGTTCCGTGCAGTCAACGTGATATCAAAGTTCAACTCCTACCCACTACCTCAGGTAGACAAATTCATCGAACGACTGGGCGGCGCACAATACATCATGACCCCACGAAAGGGTACTGGCAGGTCCCCCTACGACCCAAAGATCAGGAAAAGACCGCCTTCTCCAACCCTACAGGGCTTTACGAATTCACTGTGTTGCCCTTTGGACTACACGGTGCTCCTGCAACATTTCAGCGGTTGATGAATCAAGTGCTCCGCAATCACCAATTATATGCCTCCGCCTACTTGGATGACCTAGTCATATATAGTTCCACCTGGGAGCACCACTTGTCTCATTGTAGCTTGGTTTTAACAGCCCTCCAAGCCACCTGTCTTCACATAAACTCAAGGAAATAACGGGTGGGTTTTAACAAAGTAAAGGTATCTGGGCTACCTCCTTGGAAATGGGGTCATAGAACCACAAGTCGAAAAAATCAAAGCCATAGTAGACCCTCCTTTTCCCTCCACAAAGAGGGAAGTACGGGCCTTCCTAGGGCTACTTGGATATTACCGGAGGTTAATTCCCAACTGTTCAGAGACAGCCTCACTATTAACAGACCTTCTAAAAAAACAAGTCGAGCCCGGAGACCTCCTACACCCTTCACCCTTAGCACTACAGGCATTCCATACACTAAAAAAGGCCATCGCCTCCAATCCAGTCCTCAAATCACCCGACTTTACTAGACCCTTTGTCCTGCAGACGGACGCCTACGAGAACGGTCAGGGGGCTGTCCGCTCTCAAGTCGCTTCAGATGGCACCGAACATCCTGTACTGTTCATAAGCTGCAAACTCTTTCCCCGTGAACAGAACCATCCTCTAGTTAAGAAGGAGTGCTTGGCTGTTTAATGGGCTGTCGACAAACTGAGATATTACCTCAAGGGTATCCACTTCCTGTTGTATACCGACCATGCACCCTTGCTCTAGTTGAGTTGAAATAAGGGAAATAACCCCAGGGTGCTGCGTTTTTTCCTCTCCCTACAACACTTTTCCTTTGAGGTCTGGCACAGCAAGGGTTCGGCCAATGGTAATGCAGACTTCCTATCCCTTGTTCCCCTGTCCCCTTATCGGGTTCAGTCTGGGGATGGGGTGTGTCATACAGTGCCTAAAGGAGTCCCATCTGGGGAGGAGGACATTGAACTATTCCCCCCTGTCATCTCTCCTCTCCTCTATTTTCAGTCCCCTCCGCTGACAGCACTCAAACAACAGTACGAGCCCTTTAAGGACCTGCCTACGACGGAGGAGTCTTGCGCCCACCTGATCTGGTCACGTGCGCCAATGGGAGCAGAGCATCTGGAGGGACACAACGTAAAGTGGGTGTGTTTTGAACAAGAGTCAACAGACGTACCAGCCCTGTACAGCAAGCCGCTGGAGGAAGAACTGAGGAGAAACTCTGAAAAGCCCGATGAAACCAGCGCACCGGAGAAAGTTGTATCCCCCACTCGAGGAGAGAAGCACACCGAAGACGCTGGAGCAGAATCCAATAGGGAGTCGGACCCTCTCTGACACCCTGAGTTGGCCAGCCACACTCCTGGAGGAGCGTGGGTTTCACAGGTACGAGCCCGGTTCAGAGGCTTTTGGGGAAGGAAGCCGCAAGCATGCAGCTCTTTGTTAGTTGAGAAGGGAGGGGGGCTGCCCAAAACAGGGTAGTGTTACGTATACATTAATCTGATTTCACGTGTAGCGTGATCTTCACGAGCGTTTCCTCCACGCTCGTGAGGACCACGTGTATTGTTATGATTCAAGTATGTGGGGGCTCGAGGTGCTAACGTTGTGGTGGTTAGATGGGCATTATTGGAATGACCTCGGAGATGATGACATGCAATAAACCTCGCTGTCTCAACCAGGAACGCTTCTGTGTGATTCGTACTATTGTGTGGATGCTCAGGTACTTTCTAACACTGGCGACGAGCGGGAACGAGCAGGGACACCTTCAGGAAGATTTATAAAGACTACAAGTAGTATTTAAAGAAAAAAAAAAAAGAAGAGAATCCTGTGTGTCCACCGATTTTGACGGAGTGTATTTGAGATGGAATAAGTAAAGATTACAAGCGTTTCCTGCCTGGTTAGTTGTGAACAGATGAGGAATAAAGTTTTTTTTTAAAAAGAAAAAGAATACAGAGGAAGAGATCTCGAGGGACATTGCATAATTAAAATACCTAAAGGAAAAAAAAACGGGGAGAAAGAGGAAGGCACAGCAGAAATCTCTTGAATTAACAATTACCGAGAGTTAGTGGAACACTGCCACAGTTGTTTTGACTTGAAATCGGAGCCTGCTATTCCTGGAATCTTGTGAGCTGCCCCATTCTGATCTCTCGACGATCTTCTCTCAAGCAGGATGAAGTTCCGATCACGTGATGTGACGCGATAACGTCACACAGCGTTACCATCACAACCGGAGGTAACATTCACCTTTGACCCATCGCCTCCATTTTGAATAATTTCACACGGAGGAAAATAAAGAGGAAGAAGAACGAGAGTGTTTCAGGGTTTCTGGTTAAGGAAACAAAGCAACCGAGTGATAAGCAACCTTCGCATTTCAGGGAAGGAGGTAAATAAATGTAATTTTAAGCAGAAAGGAACAATTAAAAGAAATGTGACGAATTTACATGGAAAAAAATAATAAATTGAAGAAGAATTAAATTTGTTCTTGCCATATAAATATAGACATAAAGAAGAAAAATAGATACATCTACATTTTAAAACGAAAATAATTCTAAGTTTAAGTAAATATGTCAGGAATCGTGCCACCTCCATCCTTTCTTTCGTCATCAGGTGACCCCCCCATGCCATGGGAAGTTTGGGAACCAGTATTTTTAGCTTATGTGGAAGTGCTCGAAGGTGATGATTGCGAACCAGAAAGGAAACTTTCATTATTAAAACACTGCCTTGGGGGTTTTGGCTTAAAGGAATACAAAACACTGCCTGCGCTAATCAATCCCGGCAGAATAAATGTGTACCAGTACGCTTCGTCACAATTAAATATTCGTTTTGGAAAAAAAAAAAATGTGGTAATGGAAAGATTCATTTTCTACTCACGGAAACAACGCCCTGATGAATCTATTGAGGATTATGTTTCTGCTCTAAGGTCCTTGGCGAGTTCGTGTGATTTTGAGCGTATCTCTTACGAACAGGTGTTAAGAGACCAAATCCTTATGCGCACTAATAGTAAGAAGGTCCAAGAGAAATTATGGTCCACGCCTGACTTATCGTTAAATGCTGCTGTTGATATTGCTAAGTCAATTGAACATTCAGAAGAATTCGTAAAAGAGATCAGAGGCAACGAAAAAGGAGATGTATTCAGTATAAACAAAGACGCAAAAGAATACGTAAAACAAAAAAAAAATCCAAACCAGAAAAGTGAACAACCAAATAAAAATGAGAACAGACAGAAGAACCAAAATTCGGGTCAAGATAAACGGAATTTCTCTTTACAGTGTTTTAGATGTGGAAGCTCAAACCATTTAGCGAATTTTAAAGGTTGTCCAGCTTTTGACAAAGTATGTTCAAAATGCAATAAGAAGGGGCATTTCAGCAAATTTTGCAAAACTGTTATGAGGAAAGTAAACCATATACAATGCACAGAGGATGATTATAATCCTTACAATGAAAATTCTGAAAGTGAATATGAAATCAATACAGTGATTAATATGTGCAGTGAGGATGGAAAATCAAAGTTTCCATCGTGTATAATTAATGTAGATGGGAAAAGTCTGAGTTTTTTAGTTGACTCGTGTGCCTGGTATTCGATTATATCTGCGAGAGTATTTCATGAGAATTGGCCTAATAGATCACTAAACAATCCTGATGTATCCCCAGGTGGCTATACTGGTCATAAAATAGAACTAGTAGGTTATTTTAACGCCGACATAGCATTCCATGGCCAATCCACCTTTAGCAAGATTTATGTGGCCAAGTCAGGAGAATCTTTTTTGGGGTGGCCACATCAATACGAATTGGGCATTCGACTTGATCCGAGAGCAAATCCCCCTGTTTTTGCAATAGATGTTGGTTCCCGGTGTGAGTCGAGTTTGGTTGACAAGTTGATTAGTGAATTTCCAAGTGTCTTTAGTGGAAAACTTGGGAAATATGTAGGGTTTGAACATGTGATTAAACTGCATGAGAATACCGTTCCCATTCGACATAAAGTAAGGAATGTTCCGCTTTCCTACAGGGATAAATTGAGTGATATGTTAAAAAATCTCTGCAATGATGGTATCATAGAACCCATAGAGTCTTCCCCATGGGTTTCTCCCATAGTCATTTCGTTAAAATCTTCAGGGGAACTCTGGTTGTGTGTTGACTTACGCAGTTTAAATCGCGTAATTTGGGTAGATGCACATCCTCTTCCTAACTTGCATGAAATGGTATCCAGTCTAGGAAATGCACAGGTATTTTCATGTATTGACTTAGCGAGTGCATATCACCAGGTAGTTCTCTCAGAAGAATCAAAAAACTTCACAGCATTCATTACTCCTGATGGTTTGTTTAGATATTGTCGTATGCCGTTTGGCCTAGCTAGTGCGGCATCAGTTTTCCAAAGGTTAATGAAGGAAACTTTGGAGGGGTTGTCGGGAGCAAAAGCATTCCAAGACGATATTCTGGTATATGGGAGAAATGATGAGGAGCACGATAGGAATCTACATAATGTAATTGCAGCACTAGCTAAGAAAGGCCTTACCCTGCGATTGGATAAATGTAAATTGAAAGCAAGGGAAGTAGAGTACTTGGGACACACGATTAGTGGGAAAGGTATCAAACCAAAGCAGAAACATATCCAGAGTATTATCAATGCTCCAGTACCATCATCGAGAGAACAATTAGTTGCTTTTCTAGGATTAACTGAGTTTTACGCAAAATTCATTCCAAATTATTCAGTTAAGGTTGATCCTTTCAGGTGTTTACAGAAAAAAAATGCAAAGTTTATATGGTCAGAAGAAATGACTGAGGCATTTGAGAATTTGAAAATGTTCATAGTGAATGCACCTTGTTTAAAACCCTTTGTGCCTGGAAAAAAATGCATAATCATGGTAGATGCAAGCAATTTGGGTCTCGGGGGTGTTTTGATACAAAAAGACAATTGTACTGAATGGATTGTAGCGTATGCATCGAGAGCATTAAGAGATGCAGAGAAGAATTACTCTGTGATTGAAAGAGAACTTCTGGCTTGCGTGTGGGGTGCAGAACACTTCAGAAGCTTTTTATGGGGGACTGAGTTTATTATCAAAACCGATCATAAGCCTCTTGTGTTTCTAATGTCTCCTGGGGGAGGTCGTTCAATGTCAGCACGTTTAGCAAGGTTATCATCAAGGTTACAGTCATTTCGGTTCAGTATTGAGTATGTTCAAGGGAAAGCAAACATGCATGCAGATTGTATGTCAAGGCTACCCATTGATGGGGAAAAAAATTATCAAGATGATGACTGTGAAGTGGCATTTACTACGCATGATTTAAACATTATACATGGTAAAGGGAAAAATTTAAAAGAAGAGGATTGGGAACTTGAAATGGAGAAAGACAATGAATTAAAAATGGTAAAGAGATACATTGTGCAAGGTTGGCCAGAAGTGAGGAAATTGTCGGGTGACATGATGAGTTTTTCGAAAATTCATGAGGAATTAGCAATTGAGAATGGATTGGTTATGAGGGGGGACAAGATGGTTCCACCTTTTGGACTTAGAGATACGGTAATGGAAATCGGTCATGAGGGCCATTTTGGAATTTCATTTACCAGAAGAAGAGTTAGGGAGGCATTTTGGTGGCCCGGCATAGATTCTTCTATTGAACAATTTGTAAGCAAGTGCAGAAGTTGTTCGAGTAGTGACAAATCTGCTGTTCCTTTGCGTGCAGAATCCCATCCTGTAACTTGTCCTGGTGGTCCATGGAGGAAATTAGGCCTTGATATCATTGGTCCTTTTCAAGTCTTGCCAAAGGATAAATGTTTTGGTATTGTGCTTATTGATTACTTTTCGAAGTGGCCTGAAGTCAAAATGGTAAAAGAAGTCACCTCTCAAAGTGTTATTGAATTTTTAGATGAGATATTTTGCAGGGAAGGTATTCCACAAGAAATTGTTACGGATAATGGGCCGCAATTCATTAGCAAGGAGATGGAGGCATTTCTCGACAAGTGCAATGTAACACATAGGAGAATAGCTGTTTTCCATCCAGAAGCAAATGGTCAAGTGGAACGGTTCAACCGTGTTATGAAGGAAGCGATACAACTGTCGTTGAAAGGGGGACTAAATTGGAGCATCGCATTACAATCTATGTTACTGTCTTATAGGACGTCTCCAAACTCAGTAACATTGGCTAGGCCATTTGAATTGTTAAGGGGACGTAAACCAAGTACCAGTCTGGTTCCATGGTGGTTAAAAAAGGATTGGAACAATAAGAAATTCAATGCAATTGACTACGAAGTTGTGAAACAAAGAGTTAATGAACAAAAAGGGAAAATGAAAGCATTTATGGATAAAAAAAGAGGTACCAGTAGCAAGGCAAAAGTTGTTGTTGGTGATTTTGTAAGGGTGAAGAGGAAGGAGAGTGTTCTGAAAGGGTCACAGTGCTGGTCAGATCCTAAAAAAGTAATAGAAGTGTTTAATAGTGCGGTACGAATAGAAGGAGGAAGTGTCTGGAATTTTAATAGAATTTCGTTGTTCAAAGGGGTTTCTCATTCAGCGAGAAATGTTGGGATGAGTCGACAATCAACTGGAGACCGTAATGAACAGCAACCTCATTGTTCAAATTGGGGGGGGGAATTCAAGGGAAAAACGTGAAAATCGTTATCCAGAAAGATTCAAAGATTATGCTATGTGTTAGGAAAAAAAAAAATAAAAGGGGGAAGATGTGTTACGTATACATTAATCTGATTTCACGTGTAGCGTGATCTTCACGAGCGTTTCCTCCACGCTCGTGAGGACCACGTGTATTGTTATGATTCAAGTATGTGGGGGCTCGAGGTGCTAACGTTGTGGTGGTTAGATGGGCATTATTGGAATGACCTCGGAGATGATGACATGCAATAAACCTCGCTGTCTCAACCAGGAACGCTTCTGTGTGATTCGTACTATTGTGTGGATGCTCAGGTACTTTCTAACAGGTAGCAAGTGACAAAACGCCACGCACACAAAATAGGCTGAAGTTTGCGAGGCGTCGCATGTTGCACAACCACGGGTGACAGTCAACGGGTGCCAATTCCCCTCACTCCTGGACTGGACAGCACCTCATTGTGTTTTTGTTTTTCTTCCTTTTTTTCATCCCCCTGTATCCGGAGGACTGCCTCTTGTTTCTGAAGGGGAGAAAGCCAATCGGGGCAAGACGAAGAGGGCCAAATCCAAGAAAGACTGAACATTGGACAACAATTATTCCCTCCGGACCTTTGTTAACAATAAACTCCACTCTAATCCTCTACAATTGTTTGTGTCATTTGCTCCCGGACCACAGCCTCTTTAAAACCTCACCCTATTCTTCACGGCGCAAGTGCATTTCCTGAAATATTATGATGTCATCATCAGAGATTTTGAGTAATTCAAAGATCTTCCTTCTTCTGCTATTAACCCTAAAACCAAAATAACTGCTTAATGAATATACTGATTTACCCTCCAAAATGGGAAAAACGCATAAACTGCTTTCACTGCACAAAGGCTCGGTTACACATTACCTGAACAATCTTCTTATTGAAACACCCAAGGGCAGACGCCCTGACGCTATAAAAATACACCAGCCCCTCGCTGCCTAGCTGTAACGGAGTGCATTCTGGGCTTTTGAAGGCTGGATGCAATGACGAATGTTGTGTGAGCACCTGGTGTGGTAGGGAAAAAGTATAAAGTATTTTGGATTTATTAAACTTTTATTAAATAAAGAGTCCGGATTGGAATATGGTTCGCAGAGGTTGCAGGGGGTCAACGCTTCTTTGTTCCTATTGAGGAACCACCCCTGGTACCAAGATCAAGTCATTGTCTGCAAAACAGAGCAGCTATGGGGCAGATTTGGATGCATGCAGCTTTGTAGTGTATAATAAATAAAAATGGCAATTTATTATGAATATCAAAATAGGAAGTCAGAATGGTAAGCACCTATAAGGAAGAGAAACTTGTAGATTAGATATGCAGTGTGTGTAGTGGCTTTATTGAATGTTTCACTTGTGTTGCTTGTTTGTACTACGATGCTTGAGTTTAGAAAAAAGTATTTTGCCCCTGCTTTTGCAACAACATTTTAAGAATGTTACCCAGGTTATGATTCATATTGTAAATAGTGGTAATATGTTAGTTTATTATAAAATATAAACATTTTAGTCTTTGTTTAAAACTTTGAAATTATTAAATAGGGCTTGTGTTGATTTTAGGGCAATGTAAATAACATAACAAAATCAAATAAACCTGAAAAGAGAGAGGAAATCAGGAGCCTTTCGCCATTGTCTTGCTTCACCTTTCAGATAATACAGAGTTCTACAAAAACCACTCCCACACAGTGACTCAAACACTGCGAAGCAGGAGACATAAAACACAACACCCCCTAGAAAGGGGTTTAACTTTACAAAATGCAAAGACTCTCTTTTTAGAATAAGGTTTGGGGTTTTATTTATGCGATGCTTTCTAACAGAAAGGCTTTCCCAGATGTCAAATGTATAACATATAAATGTATATGGAGATATATATATATTTTTTTATGCAAGCAAGAATAGCACACTTGATAAATGCAACTGTTAAATGCATGGATAAGAATATGAAATACAAGCAGCAAATAATATGAGATAAAACTCAAGGAAATATACTGGACGTCCTGCAGGAGATCAGAAGGATATATACACTAGACACATCAAATGATTACTTTGGATGTGCACTCTGAGTCACTCACACTTCACAAAGAAAACCCCTCAAATGACCACAGCTACTGAAACCACGCATCACGATGGCACTAATCAGAAACAAATCACCTCACCTGATAGTTCACTCAACATCCTTGCCAACTCAAGCTGAAGGCGCCCGTAACAGCCAGGCAATGGACTCGCGATCAGGACTCAAATCCAGATTCTTGTGGCAAGTACGTCTACTCCACAACTGAACTCCCAAGCTAGCTGTCAACAACCCTCAACTTTATAGTCTCAAAACACACTAGAAGGTTTGAGAGCCTTCCCCTCTGTGCCAAGGAAACTTACTGGAACTGGCCAGTTCCCAGATAAGCGTTCCACGGCAGAAGGAAGGCCCACGTTCCTTCTACATTCTCACATGTTCCAGCCTCTATCTTAACAAAGCTTATGAAAGCCTTCCAGGGTACATTAAACAATCTCTTACAAAACAAACCTTGAACGTGATTAACCCAAGCAACCTGCAAACTCTGGGGGCCTGTCTGTGTGCGCAGAAAAGCTCAAGCAAGGCAGAGTCAGAATTCAGGATGATGTGAGGCCATGTCAAAGCCAATAGTAAGAACTTCATAATACTTCCCAATTTACAACACAATGCACATTTGTGCACCACTGCAAATGCTTCATCTCTCAATGTACAACACAGTGCACACTTGTGCACTACTGCTCATAACACTGCACTTCGAGACCGAAAAGTACATATCTCTCTCTCTCTCAGAAATCTTCCAAGAGAAACAAGGCATATGCAGGACGTCGTATATTTATGCTAGGATAAAGTAAAACACCAAAGTCAATTAAAATGATGGTAGTCCAAGGTGATCACGTGGTATCAGACCATAAGAGTGCTCTAGCACTACAGCCATATTAGTCACAAATACTCATACTGGCTGCATTTATTGAGGAGGCCAGCAAAGTTTAAAGTGAAGCACATGGGCGAATAGAATATAACACTCATGGTTGTGAGGACTGCACTATGTCCTTACAAACTATATGCTTGCAACCCTGGGCACTGTAGACATTTTTGTTTGCAATCCTAGACGTGTTGAATCATACAAATAGGTAAATACTTCTGTGGATTTTCAGTCATTCAAAATTTGTATTTGATCACTTAAAAGCAGATCATAAAGAACACAGTATAAACACACACATTCAGAAATAGTTATAACAAAGATCGATAGGAACATAATACAGACATGGTAAAAAGCAGATGTCGTGCATTGGATTCTGCAAAACCATTAAAAAGTACAAACATGATAAAAAGCAAATGCCGGACACCAGGGCCTGCAAAACCACATTTTAAAACATCAATATATTTTGCGATCGTAATGCAAATTGTAAGAAAGAGCCTACTGATGTGCATACATCTGGACAGTCAAATTGTAGCAGGTAAATCATTGCCACTCTACACTTGGTTATTTAAAATCTTCGTAGCACAGGCAATAAATAACATTTTGTAAGCGGGAGATACAATTTACAAAAGAAAGACAAAATGCAACGGGGTCTGGGGAGACATCTCATCACACAGGCATATAAATGTCGGAGGAAGCAAATTGTCCTTGCAGAAAACAAAATGACCACCTGATTGAGCCTAACCTTAACCAAGACAATAGCATACGTTCCCATGTACCTGAAACCAGGCTCAAGTAAGGTAACGACCCCAGTGAAGTTTGTAGGAAACAGTATTTACTGACTGAGGGTTTCAGTAGTTCTGTATCCTCCCTCTGAGCACTTCTGTGGGATAATAAAAACACTCCCTGACCCACCCTCTGTCCGTTTTTACAAATATCGGTTGGTGTCTCATAAATAAAAGGACAGCCCAGGGCAGAAGTATCTCCCTAATGTATTTCAGCCAGGGGATTCAATGCCCATAACACCAAGAAAGACAATCCAGAATGATTTCTCTGTTTCGGCTAGACTAAGCAGCAAAGGAACTATATTAATCTAGTTCTCCGTGTACTCAAAGCTCAATTCCTGATGGATAGTAAAATGCATTGACAAAGGAACCCACAATATGTCTGCACACTCTATTTTCCTCAATTTGAATTCTGCCCAGATCTCTATCAACCGATACCCCGCTCCATAGGGTGCTGCGGATTTTAATTTCCCAAGGTCCACCTATGAAGTGTTCAATCTGCAGACAGCCTGGTTAAAGCTTTTGCAATTTAGTCAATAATATACTAAACCTAGGCCAGTGCTGGATTATTTTAGGGGGTCTGGCACTAACTGGGTGCAACGGTTTCTTGTTCAAGTAATACATTTCTCTTTTTATGATGCATTTATGAAAAGTATGAAGGCCTGTATCTCTAACCAACTGTTACCAGCCCTGTTTGGTCTCTACTCTTGTAATGAGGTCAGGGTGTGCTCAAACTGGCCCCTTATGTGGCTTTTGAGTTATAGGTGTCTGAACTTCTAGAAATCCAGCATGGCATTTCCAAGAATCGAGATGGTCTGGTGGCCTCTCCCAATTCTCTTCATTATTCCTGCTTGGCGTGCCTTCTTTCGTTGGAGAAAACACGTTTATCCTTGTGCAATTGTTTTTCTCATGTCTAGGAGTGGCTGGCCTAATCCACTTCACAGGTGACTCAGCAGAGCAGCCCTTTTGTTGTAATCGGAACTGGTTATCTTGGGGTTTTTGGACACATGATCCTCTTCCTTATTGACAATTTTTGCTGAAGTAAACACCCAACTTCTCTCCGCTCTGAAAGTAAGAATTTGACACCGATTTAGCAACATTTATGATGGACATAAGGATGCCTAGATTGAAATTCAATGTTATTAGTTTAACAGTTGGAGATGCCTGCCCTTGCTTTTGCTTGTCAGATGGACTGGCAAAATGAGCAGTTGAATTTGATTGATTTTAACCTGTAGATCAACTACACCAGATATGCTGATTGGGCAGTGGTTGTCTCACCAAACTTTTGAGTTGAGTACAAGTAAAGGGACTTTGGCTGCTCAATGAAAAGGACTTTCAGGAGGGGCTATGCCCAAGGGAAGAGACTATAGGGTCAGGAGTTTTTTAAACAGTTACTAGTTTTGAACAGAAATAAAACTACATGCCATCGTTTTCAGAAATATTATAGCTTAGTTTAGCCCAGCATTCATACCACAATGACCATTGTCAAATTGTGCAACCTATCTTTCTAAGCAACTCACTGGAAAAAACAAAGTTGCAAACTGAGTTATTGCTTTAATTCAAATGCGCAAAACTGCTGAAGTTCACGAGTTGTGATATCTTATGCACACCAAAACTGAAGTTGTCCGCCATGTTTAACTCTTTCTAGACTTCATATTCTTATGGTGACATTTGCAAATAGAGTGCCTTTTGTGCATTGCACATAACTGGGACATTTCAATGATTTTGTTCGTTTGAGCCAGAACCACAACTCTATTTCTACCTGTGTTTTTCCAGCGAATTTGTTTTTTATGATGCACTTAATTTCCAACTTCCACTGCACATGGATTGGCCTTTGTGCCTGGCCTGTGCCCAAACCGCTATATGTGGGCTGTGCCATCGACTGCATGCATTGGTGGAACCAACCTCCAGTGGGCTAACAGCACCTATTGTGCACAGCCTTCAGCCGTGTGCAGCAGACAGGCTGCAAGGTGTGGCCTGTGACAAGGTTCTACACCCATTCTGCAGCACTGGCCAGACTCTGTCTGGTCAAATGCCAAGCCCTGCAGCGTGCAGCCAACCCCTGCTGTACTTGAAGAATGGTACAAGAAGCCAGGCCAAACCTTGTTTGTTTTTTATTTTTATATGATTCTCTGTCCTTGTTTTGGGTTCAACAAATCCATCACAAGCTTCGTGCCTGGTACGGCAGACCCAGGGCAAGCTTCTGTCAACTTTTTCTGTACTGCAGACTCTAGGTGCCAATGTAGGTGTCCAGGTACTGTGAATCCTGAAAATGACCTTTCTTCTACATAGATCATGGGTAAGGTCTTTTGTGGGTATGACCACTAATGCTTGGGGGGTGGGGGGTGTCAAGGTGTGCTCAGTGCCCCCTTATGTGGTCTTTGTTTTTTTTTTCCAGGACCTGGTGACTGTGCCCCGTGTCCTGAAATGGAGGCAGCAAGAGAATGTTTTCTCTTGCAGCCAGTCAGAGCACTCGACACTGCAGATCTGAAAGGGATGGCAGGAGAAATAGCTCCCTCGTCCAGTCGTATTCTTTTATTATTCTTTTTTAATTTTTGGAGTCACAGATGTATACAGCTTGGATCAGAAAATTCTCTGTAATTGAAACGGGAAAAATTAACAAAAGGATTAACTTTTTCAACCCCCCTAGCATCTTTTTAAACTATATTTTAAAAACTACTTACTGGCGTTACCAGCCAGTGAAAGCACAATTTCTGAGTGAAGTTCTACTTTCATGCCAAGTATGGTGTAAGTCAGTTAAGTGTTTTTTTTAATGCGAAAGTGGCTAAACACATCTTTTTTCAACCTCCACCTGGCTCCTCCCTTTCCCATGACAAACCTTAGTTGACAAAACATTTTGTTTGTCAAATTTCGTTCTGACCTTTCACTGGGTCAAAAGTTGAGAGCAAATAAAACCAGCATTGGCATAGCCAATAGGTCTCGCTTTTGGGACCTTATAAGTGATTAGCCATGCAACACTTGATGTTGTTTAATGAAGGATATTGTGCTGGATAACTAAACCCTTTTAATGTCCCAAAGGCAAACGATTTATGGATTAATTGCGTATCCCTTGTTTGTATGCATGCGCTTCAACGCCTCATCTGGAGTAGTAAGCGCTATATAAATGCAATTACAATACAATACAATCCACAACCTTACATTACGCACACGGGTTGCTTAGCTAAATCTCGCTGTCAGGCTTGTAAATTCAGAACCAGATGTGAAGTGCAAGTGACGGGGAAGGAGGCGGGGATAGACCATGTAAATTAGCTAAACACTCATAAAGTACTACATTTGAGGAGAGCAAAAACACCTTTGACTTACCTATACTCACATAAATTTACATCCAAATTCAACGAGCCACAAGCAGTGCACGGTTCAGTGCAGCAATTAGAGCTAGCCCAGTAAGGAGAGTCTGGGACAGAGTTTTTTTTAAGGTGGTTTATAAAAAGATAATATTTTTCTGAATATTTTTTTCTTATCTTTATCCGTGTACCATACAGAATGATTCCCTGACGCCTCTGGAATCGACAAAGCCAGGCCATGCAATTAGGCTACGACATACATAAAGTATGCAAGAGTCTACAGGAAGGTTCTGTACACATCACAATACATTTTTGGGGGGAGTTTTATATAGCACGAATTGTGTTGGACATTGGGACGCTTTACATGAACACCGGTTACATTACACAAGGTCAGAGTTTTCTTTCAGGCACAAGGATATTAAATAACTTGCCCAAAATCACCGGATGTTGAACAAGCGCTAGGAATGGAACTTGGTTACCCAGGTCCAAAGTCGGCAGCTTTGGCCCATATGCCATAACTCTTCCCTACACTTATATTTCAAATTGCATAAAACCTTTTCGGGTATAACAAAAGCCCTCCATAATAAATATAATTGCCGATAAATGTGTGTATGGAAATCGAAACGATTGTACTTTGGCACTTGTGCACTCTATGGTAACCATAGAGCTCTACATTGGTGACAGTGGCCTGTTCTACGTGTCACTGCTCAATGTGTGCACTGGAAGGCAGTTCAATGGCGGAGAGCGTTGGGTTGCTCCTGTTTGTGAACGGGAAACCCACTAAAAGTGGCCTGTGTGAGTGATGCTATTCTATGCACAGAAATCCATCAAAGGAGGACTGTGGTTGGTCGGTCCTGCTACTCTGTGCTCGGAAGTCCATGAAGAGTGGACTGTGGTTGGTCGGTCTTGCTACTCTGTGCATGCGAAGTCCATTAAAGGTGGACTGAGGTGGGTGATGCTATTCCGTACACAGCGGTCTAGTACAGGTGGACTGTGGTTGGTTGGTTCTGCTACTCTGTGCATGCGAAGTCCATCAAAGCTGCTTCATGGTTCCTTTCCATCAGCGGCTCACCTTCAATACACGTTCTTTCCGAATCCCGGCCCACCCCCGGACTCAATGCTGATCACCCCCTTCTTCTATTCCGCACTTGGAAAATATCAGGCTGGTGTTTTCGTGGTAGCGCCTCGAAGTCTAGAGTGCCTCCTTGTGCCCGCGGGATTCTAATGTTCTAGACTGTGTAAGTTCACAAGAAAACATTTTATCCACACTCAAAATCTTAAACACTAGTTCTCTGACATGTTTTGCAGCGTACACGAAACTTGTGAGCACAAGCATTCAGGGGGGTCTGCGCCTATGCGTGCGATGGGATCTTTAAATATCACGGTTTGCATTTTTTCGTGAGCCGCAGAAATGTTCCCTGGTGAGAGTTCCATGCAACTAATTACAAATGGTTTCTAATGGGTCCAATTAAGAAACGGGAGAACCGAAGCACTTCCCTTCTGAAATAAAACACCGGCTGACATCCGAAACCGTTTCACAGCCGAATCAACTGGAATATTTACCGTGGTTGCTCAATAGATACTCCTAACCCCTATGACACGGCGGGGAAACCACCTGTAACTGGTCAACTGGATTTATCACATTCTATGACACGACTAGACCAGTTGAGAACGGCTGCCATAAATTGCAGGCGTGTTGCTTTTCGTACATCATCAGAAAAAAGGCACACCGATAGTGGACACTAAACTGCAACTGTTTCAGGGACTCCCAACAGGTTTCCAAGTTGTCTGCGAACGCACAGGGGTGGGTTTCGGACTATTATTGAAATAAAATAAAATTGTTGCTCGACTACGAGTTTTAAAGCTGGGTTCACACGTATTATCCCGGTTTGAACTCCTAGTCCCTGCCCCCATGTGCAACACAGCGACACAAATTCGGAAACACAAGGGGCACAAAAGGGCTCTTAAACAGTGTCACATGGCGGGCGGAGTCATTTCCAAGTCAGAAAGCGTCAAGTCTCGGTATAAGGAATTACGCCGTACTTGGCTCTTCTCCTTAGAGTACAGGGAGCTGGAATGTTGTGTACGTTTTTTTTTATTATTAACTTTACCTCACAATTGGTAAACATAAGTTTAGTCTACCAGCACAGCAACCTGTGAAGGCAAATCAGAGTATAAAATATATCACAAATAGTTTAAGTGTTTATATATTTCGAGATGGATCAACATTGTATTTTTTAGCATAAATGTGTTTTATTTAAGAGAACAAGTTATTGTATGCTGTTCTTGATTTTTCTCCTTGGTTTATTTTTTACTTTGCTGCGGTAAAAATTTTCATGCGCGGTGTCCCGTGCCCGGTGCAGTTGTCGCCTCAGCTACTTTTGTTCTATCTCAGCTGGTGGTGAGTTTAGTGACCTACATCTGCTGCCGGGTAATCGCATACCCTCTGAAGCACGCGGCTGCAGGGCTCTTTAAATATACCGTTTGTGTCTCTTTTTTAGCCTGCACGTGGGCGCATCATAAAACTAATGCGCGAGTGGTTCCCCCGATTTAATGAGCGTAAAATGCAGCCGTATCCTTTAGTACATGTATGAATCTTTCATTATTTATTTTTTAAGGAGCTCTCAAGATTCCAGGTTCCACACCCAAGTAGCTCATACAAAGCAGGGGTGCAATCTGGATTTCGTGTCCGCGAAAGTGATCCCGCGCTGTAAGGGTGCCGCGAGCTATGCGATGTGCGTGCACCATGACGAGAGAGGAAAGCCAGATGGTGCCTCTGCTCGTCATTGTACACGTAACCGCACGCTCTATGCCACCCCAAAAGCTGTGGTCGGACTTTTGAAAGCCCACTCATTAAATGTCTCGACAGTGCAGCGCATGCGTTGGCTCAGGCGAGACCTAAAAAGGCCTTTTCGATGGAAAGTATCTGAACCTCAACTACACAGAGGTGTCTGCCATTATGTAATCATTTCAGTTAGTTACTTTCAAGGCAGATGTGTTCAACCAACCAGATTGGGAGGCCGCTCCTTCTCCTTCTGCGCGGCCAGAGCCTGAAACGACCTTCCACTCCACCTCAGACAGATAACATCGCTCCCCATCTTTGCATGAAACCTCAAAACCTGGCTCTTCGACAGACCCCCTCCTTGATGAACTGGAACCTGCGACCCCCCCCCACACACATACACACACACCCCCCCAGCGCCTTGAGACCCTTACGGGTGAGTTGTCGCGCTTAACAAACACCTGAATTGATTTGAACCAACAAACGTCATGTGGGGTGCATGTTTCTCAAAGACCCTTACATGTGCATACGTGCGCTGGGGGTGAATGCCACTTGCTCTTTTCCTTTCTCTGATATCGTTGTACTTTCCTTTTGGAGTTTATTAAATCTGCTAAAATGTGATCATAAGAATTTCTGGGTACACGTCACGATGTCACTTACCCTGTGTGTACGTGACTAGCACTTGCACTCTGCAACACACTCAATTGCACTCATTACAACTCAATTGATTAATAGTACCTTTTTACTTTCTAACACCTTTGTTGATGATGAAAGTGTTCTTGGTCCCATTGCTCTGCTGTCTACCACAGCTTGTATTCTATTTTCTAAATGATATTAGAGGAGCTCATAAAAGGTGGGTGGTGTACTCAAGAATTGGAATTGGAATTGGAACTGCAAGTGCTTGGTACAGGGTCTACGTCTTGCTGTCTTGGAGAACTACAAAATAGAGCAAACAGTTGAGGGCACTATATAGGCTGTTAGTGCATATGTCAATAGTTTGAGAAAAGTTTCCTAAACTATATCTAGGCAGAAAAACGTAATCAGAAAAAATCTGTCCAAAATATGAATACAGTATTTTAAAATATGGTTATAATTTATGTTTAGGACAAGTAGTTGGTCATACTATAAAAACGGTAAACGTTCATAAGAAAAATAGAGTTGCATGTTGCTAAACAGCAACAAAGTGTTTAGTACGCACGTCCTAGCAAAATTAAACATTGTCGTAAAATGCATGAACAAAAGGAGGCATCTGAGAACTACAGTAGAACTATTTTGTACTGTTGAACCTACAGTTAGGAAAATGGCCAACACTAAGGACCTCATTCTTACTGGGTCTTTTAAATTTAAGTGGTAATAGTGCATGAAGAACTAATACTATCACAGGGATCAGCTTTTTATTGATGAAGTAAAGCAGCATTATTTAATAGTTCCTTGGGTTGGAATAGATCTAAATTTGGTTGTACTTAATGTTTTCCCCCCTTTGTGAACTACTAAGCTCACAATATCGTGGGGCTCAACTAACGAATTTATAAGGGGAAAACCAGTACATTTTTTATAAATTTTAATCCTATCCCGTATTGGAATTACCACACTGTTCAGAATGCAGCTGTACGTGGTTTTATTTTATTTTTTCATTTAAAATAATAGCATAGCAGATTATACGACTGGTATATTTCAAAACAAAAAACATAGGTCAGTGCATATGTGGCATGTCTCGGATCAAAGATTATCATCCCGCCTATCACTGTTGCAATATAATGACCCGAAAGCGGAGCTCAGAGTTAACCTGCTTTTCTGATGTCTTTTAAAAACCAATGTTTGAGTGCACAGTTACATTTCATATATCATTGTTTCTTTTAGGTATCTGCCAAGAGGGAGACACAAATATGAATTTACATCTAAAAAATGTATGGACAAAGCGCACAATGAATACCAGTTGCATGTAAACTAGTGTGTACAACACAAAAGAAGAATACAGAAGCAGGTAGAAATATGGTAGGTATGTGTAAATGTGAGTACTTGTGTATCATGAACCTAGCACTAAGCATGGAAGCAATGGTTACTGGTGGGCATGTATACAAAGACTAGAAAGAAGGCATCAATATGATAGGTGTAGGAATCGTAGAGGAGTATTTGCATTTACATCTAGCACATAGAGCACAGGAGAAAGGTGTTAGGGGGACTACAGGTACAGTAAGGAGCTGGAACAAGGTCGACGCGATGCATTCATTCATGAGACTTCAGTTCCTCTTGGAAGTAAACGATGTGTTGAGACGTGGAGCTTGTTGTATCGTGACTGACATAGTTGAAGATAGTTTTTGCGTAGCAGGAGAAGCAGATCTGTCCCCTGTTTCTTTCCTTCTGGCATGTTTTTGTTTCCAACCTAGAGAAATGTTGACTCTACCAAGTTCAAGAGTACTGGTGGGAGGCTTTGTTTGGCATTCTAGATTGATGGGGAATGAATGGAAACTTTTATTTAAGCACAATATGTTAAAACTAATGTTTTTGTATCATATTTGTGCAAGGCCATTTTGGAATTGCAGTTATTTTTATTTACTACAATTCCCTAAGTTACGCCCTCTTGAGAGCTAAAGGGACATGTCTGTAACCTACTAAACTTAAAATTGACCACTGTTAGTAACTGTGTGAAGTTCTAGGTGCTATATTAAAAAAAAAAAAATCTGGTTTATGTAACCTTTACCCCTAAATTTCAATGGTTGACACTTACTGTGATATCTTAGGGTGATATCATTGTTATTCACTAGGAGGGCTAAGGCTCCAATAGCCCCAGTTGGTCCCTGTTGTAAAGACTTCACACATACCTCCAGGATCGTAGTGTGACTAGCTTTTATTGTAGCCCCAGGCATGTCCGAACAGCATGAACGTTCACACATCAATGTCATTCCAACCGCCAACCTCAACACCTCCGTATCCCTGGATTTCATTCTGGAACCCATACATGTACAATATATAATATAATACAGTATAAGCTATGCATTGCATTACAACAGTCCCTAACCTTAAGCCCGGAACTCAGCACCAGCGAACTGTAGAGTCTAAGATTTCTTCGTGCTTTGATCAACCATATGATGTCCCATAGCGCTCTGCCAGAGATTGTGTGATCTATATAACTAGATTTTTTTTTTGTTTCCCTGCATGCAACTACTCTAGCAAGTATCACAAATGGGAGGCTTGGTAGTATTTGAGTTGGTGGGGGATTCCTAATATTCCTTCTCTAGGTGTGTTAGTATCTTGCTGCCATCCCGTCTTTGCCTTCTTACCCTCCCATATGTAGTTCGGGCTGATCTTTGGAATCATGAATGGGAGTGTGTGGCAAAATCTAATAATGTTAATAAGGTTGTCATCCTAGCCACCACTGTTTGCTCCCCACAAAATCTAGTAGTTACACCTATCTAACATTTCTGCCTTTGACATGCAGGTGACTCTTGACACATTTCTAGTGAGAGTCTCTGGTAAACCTTTGGCAGTCACTGTTGCAGATATTGCATCTCCTTTCTAACTAATTTAAAGGAGGTTGTATTCTGTAGCATCCTTACTGTCACATTAGGATCATTGAAAATTAGCCCCTCCAACCTCACCAAATTGATCTTCAACACAGACACTGGCTGGAACTCACTCAACTTCTTTGACAGGGCTAAACTGCTGTGGGTTAATCGGACTAAGCAATATCTCATCTATGATTGCAGTAGCATAGAAATCATCTTGTCCAAATTTTTCCCTTTAAGCATTTGCAAACATGCTGTAGAAGTTGAACCAAGTTATTAGAGACAGCGGGCCCTTTCAAGAAAAATACATACATATAACCACAGAACCAATTGGACAATATGTAGGATTTATTAACAAAAATTAAAGCAAAAACATTATATTAACATAAAGTGATCAGGACGTGAGAGGGTTTCTGGAAATCAACAGATTTCCTTACCTCAGGCATGTAACTTAAAAGTGACTTCTTGGTGAAGATAAGAAATTACAACAGTCACAATAACAAGAACATCTTGTACTTCGCATAAATCTCAAATGAAGGTTAGAGTTAAGACGTGGTTGTCAACGACGTTTAGATCCCCAACAATGGTTATGGGATTATCATCAGGACTAAACAATCAAAAAATGCCTGAGAAGTTGCTAAAGTTGCCAGGAGTGAGACAATTAACTATTGGAAAGGAACAGTGTCCCAACCAAGGCCGAAGGTTCTGCGAGGACTGGAAATTTCGGGTAGACTGCCAATGAAGGTCACGAGGAAAGGAACAATGACCTGTCCAGGGTGGCTAGTATGTGCGTGACAGGGGTACGAAACACAGGATGCGGTCGAAGGGGAGAGCAAGGTATCAACCACCACTGGATCCGTGAATGGGTCGGGATAATTGCTGGCAGTGCGTGATAGCACGGTAGGTGTTCGGGAGAGCGCGGTCAGGGGAGTTATCCGAATGGATGAGAAGCCTACAATGTGGCTGCGATGATCGTGGTCCGGTGTAGATAAACCACCGAGTGCGTGCGCTGTTGGCTGCTACAGTAACGAAGCGGGATAGTGCGATGTGGCTACGAAGATCGCGGTCAGGCTGGGATGGAACCAGTAGAAATAGACCGAGCATGAAGAACAGGGGGGATTGAAGGAGCCACTGACTCTTCCCTCTTCTTATATCAATTTTATGAAGTAAGCTGACATTACCATAACTCAGAAGATGAGTCAGGCTAAATGTGCCATGTTCCCCTGAATAAGGCGCCCCTGAATAAGGCGCAAGTCCAATACAACCCTGTCAAGGACATCTTACAGGAAGCCCCAGTCTGCCTGATCGAATGGCTTTTTGTCATCTAGTGATAATAAAACCTGTGTCTTACCTCCTTTTCTTACCACGTTCATTATGAGCAGTGTTTTTTTTGTTTTTTCATGTTTCCATCCTATGATAAATCCTGTTTAGTCAAGGTGTTTTTGGTCTGGTAGTAGCTTCTCCAGTCTAGCTGATAATATATTGGCAGATAGCATAGAACCAAGATTAAGGAGTAAGATCAGTCAATATGATTGCCGCACAATTTGGTTTTATAATACATAGTCTGGGTTAGGTTTGTCGTCCGTACCATACCTGTTATCTGGTTTGTAAGTGTATCAAGTCATAGTTGTGCAAAAGTATTTTAAAGCCCATCAATAACCTGTCCAACCCAAGTGCTTTTGACAATTTATAAGTTATTGGCGTTGTAAGATCATCCCTGTACCCTTCCGATATTATTGACAGAGATATCTATGATGTAGCATTTCCAATCTGTCACCTCACTCAGGTTGGCGGTTTACATATTGGAGAATTTATGGAAACATGCTAGGTTATCCGCTTTTATGGTAGCCTTGTGGACAGGTTTTGAGCGACTCGCATCTATGAAGGACCTGGTTTGTTTGGCGTTTATTTTGGCCGCCAGTATGCAGTCTGACTTTTTTCTTTCCATGCAATATTTGACATTGAAATGATTAATAAGATAGTAGATCTTAAACCGTTCTAATAAACCAATTTGTCCTTGTAAGGCTAAGACCTTTCATTGCGCTGTTTGTGACACTTTGATTTTATGTTTGACTTGCAACCAGCAATGCCTGTCACAGGCTTTCTGCGACAGTCAGTCACTGTAGTTTGAGTCTGCAATCCCAATGTCTTTTGGTGTTCACCTCTCCTCTTTTGTTATGTCTGAAGAAGTCTTTAATACATATGGTTATATTGGTCCGAACTTGTGGGGTCTTTCACTAGAGTCGTGTTTAATCTCCAGTATCCTCTCTGTGCTGAGGTTCTCTCCAACATCTATTGTAATGTACCTTTACATTACAATAGATGTGGTTCGATAATGTAATAGGGCCTTGATCTATCTCCTCCACTGTGTGGATCAAGCATTTGTCCAATAGCAGGTGGCAAAGTCTTGCATATATGCATGTGGTGGGATGTCAGTAGCATCAGAAGTCTGTAGCCAGAAGGTGTCTGCAATGTCATAGGTCCATCAGTCCCATGACCTCCAGTCATTTCTTGCCTTCACAGTAAATCACTGCTGAGCCTCCCCGCCTGTGTTGTGTTTTATCCATTACATAAGAATTAACCATGTTTAAGTCTTCACCCTATATTAAGGGGTATTGTGGCTCTATGTAGAACTATCTCCCTATCCTTACGAAAGTACCACAGGTGTCCTGTGTTTGGGATGAATATTAGGGCAATGGAGAGGGCCCCTTCAAGTGTGCCATTGATATGTAATTATCGGCCATCCTTGTCAGTGTTATGTGGAACCATGTTTTGTGACTGCCGAGATAAAAGTATGCCTGCCCCAGCCACTTTGGTGTTAGTGAGCCTGACCACTGTAGCAAGTATATTGATCTCAGCCTGCCATTATCCTCTCATAGGAGACAAATATTTGTTTTGAGTTTTTTTAAATTCCATTAGGATACTAATGTATTGAGTAGGACTGTTAAATCCTCAGACATTACATATTATTTTTTTATATTAAGGATATCTGGGACAACCATTCTTTCTAGAGTAATGCTTTACCAGCTTTCTGTGCGAGTTTGATCACCGTTCTGTCTGAAGTTGTTCGGTGGGTGTGCTGATTTGCATATCCCCTAACCCTTTCCCACCCTTCCCATGTCCTGTAACAAGAAAACAGTAGCTAAAATTAACCTAGATGTGTCATCTCCCTCCAAAATATAACTGTTTTTCTCCTTTGGTCCCATGGTCTTCAACTTCCTAAAAAGTAACAACTCCATTCTCTATCACCCCTTCCTTTCCTTTACTCATTGGATCAGTGTTGTTTGTGAAGCAAAGTTCAGAAGATACTGACTTGTAGTTCAACAAATTAAATCTCTTCAGTTCGTTTGTTGCCTTATCAGTGGCATTTCCTCTCAAGGATCTACTCACCCCTAGAGCCTTTCTCTATATTTTTACAGTTCCTCCAGGGTAAATTGAAGTCCCTCACTACTTATTGGCAACCTCTTTACCATGACACAGCCAACATTCTTTTTCAATATGATGTCCTGTCTGCCGGCACTGGTTCTGTTGTGTCTGTATGTCCAAAGATGATTTCCTCCTTGTTCAGGGTGTTATTCATCTGATATTTTCCTATCCTGTGCCGAACTGGTGCTCTGTGTGGCAAATCCTTGGTTTCTTTATCATTCAGATGTTGTTCTAACAGTGTGTCTAAGCCTAGCCCCTCACGTGCCTGTTTAAGTTATGTTGTGGACCATTGACATCCCTTCCAGTTGAAAATAATTTTGGCAGGCTGTCCCCATCTATATTTCAAGCTCTGGGATTGTAGGAAGGTTTTTATCGATCAGAAGCCCTTCCTCTTCCGTGACCGTATTTGCAAGAGATCTTAGAATGCTTGAAGGGAGGTTGCTTTGAATTATATCTTACTGCCCCTATTTGTATAATCTGTTCTTTAATTTAATTCAGAGATGCAGGCTAGAATGTCAAGTGACCATGTTACTAATCTGTGAGCCCTATCTATATGTGTATGGATAGCACCAGCAGTTTCCAAGAGCACTTTGAAAAGCTTTTGTACATATTTCTTGTAGACTGTACCTTGTTTGCTCTTTTGAACACTTCCGGCATGACCTGTATTCAAGATCATCTTTCAGTTCCTCTACAAGATTTTCCTTCTCTTTTTTCTTATTATTGAGGAATTGCTGCATGAAGTTTTTAGTGATCATTTCAGTCTTGGTGGAGTCCAGTTTACTGACGCTTGTTTCATATCTTCTTTTTGGTTCATTGACTTAGTGCCTGCCTCCTTTTTTTTTTTTTGTGTGTCCTTGCTCCAAGAGATCTTTATGGTGGATTTTTGTTTGTTCTGGGAGATAGATAACGGTCCTTCTCTGTTCCAAAGAAGAGGCTCCCTGTTTACTCTCTATCTGTTTGTGCACTTCTCTGTCAATTTCTTCTTTTGCATGTGCCTTTCACTAATGTCATAATCTGAATGAGACTGTTAGTTATAGATTCCTGACCTTAGAATTATCCCCAGGCGTCAGACTGGATCAGGAGAATTTTTTCTTAGCAGTGCACCTGCACGACATTAGGTGGCGTCAGTCCGCTCCGCTTCTGTCTGCATTGTGGTCGCCGGGATGACGTTACAGTGCTTACATAGACGCTTTCCCCTGCGCGCTGCGGTCAGTTCTTCCTTTTTCAGTGCCAGTCTAGTGCAGATCCAGAGAGAGCGACCCCTTAGCCTTTTTTGGGGGCTAAACTTATTGAGGCTTTTGTCAACTTCTTTTCGAGTAATTCAGCTCCTGGTACACGAGGGATGTCCCTACTTTGGACCGACTTCAAGCCCTGCAACGCCTGTTATAAGGCGATGTCTGTGACAGACCACATCTTGTGTGCCTGTGATGTTTGTAGCTCGACCACGACCCAAAGTCATGCTCCGACTGCCGGGCCATGGCACCCAAGACTTTGCTGTAGCGGTCCCGAAAGTTGTTGGTGGTCCTGTGGATGGCTCCGTGTCGCTCCCTGTCTCGTTCAAGAGGAAGGTCTCGAGGCCGCTCGCGGAGTCCCCACTCCTCGTTGCACTACAAGTCGTCGAGGTCTTCGGGTAAGTCCAAGCATAAGACTAAGGCGAAGAAGTACCGGCGCTCTACGCCTTCTCCCCATCAGTCGGCCGACGCGAGACTCTGAGCATCGTCGCTCTAAGGCACAGTCTCTGGCGTCTGTTCCTGAGAGGACTCTGCGCCTCCCACCCTTTCTGGGAGCTGGTACATCTCATGCCCAACTAAAGAGCTTCTGCAAGACCTTGCACCTCGTTTTGAGGCAGCTGACCCCCGTCGGCAAACCTTTGGGCCCTGCAGAGCCTGTCTGGGACCCTGTGCCTTCGATGCCGGCAGGTTCGGAGCCGGCGGGTCCCCTCGATTCCAGGCCTGGATCAGATCAACACTGGTCGATCTTACTCAACCTTCCCCAGCGCCTATCCCGACGACGCCCATGGTGCCGGCCGTGCCCCCAGCCAATGTCGACCCTAGCCTCATCCCCAACTTGGACATGGAGCCAGACCGATGTCGAAGGACGTCTGTACCAACAACAGAGGGTACTTTTGTTCCCCTGTTCATCCCTGGTGTTACCTATCGGCCAGAGGGTGGTGATGAGGCCTGGGAGGGGTTGCTGGACCCTTTAGCTGACCAGCTAGAAGAATTGGACTGGAGAGAGGACCTGAGTGACGCCAGACACATCTCTAGACCTTGGCATGCTTTCTCCCCCTACAGTGGCTACGGAGGAGGGAGCATCCTATGCTGTGGTGGTGCGAAGGGCAGCCGAGGTCTTGGGCCTTGAGCTCCCTTCAGTGGCAGTCAGGACTAACTCATGACAGAGGTGCCTCAGCCTGCGGCATCATCCTTTGAACCTCTTCTACCCTTCAACGAAGCCCTCACGACATCCTCCTGGGGTTCACCATCAACGTGCAGAAGTCACACCTGACTCCCTCTCAGACGCTCCCCTTCATCAGAGCTGTTCTGTAATAATAATAAAAGGCATTTGTAGACCGCGCAGCTACCCCAAATGGGGTGTCCCGGCGCTATAAAAGACAGTGATCAAGGCAGAGGGCAGTGCTAGACTAGTCATTCCGATTAAAAAGCCAGGTCTTCAAGGCCCTTCTGAATTCCTATTCGGACTGCATCATGCGTAGGTGAGGGGGAAGGTTATTCCAACATTTGGTGGTACTCACTTTGAATGTTCTGCCTCCCATTCTTGCTTTCACAAAACCCGGTGTGGCGAGAAAGCGTTTGAGATTGGACCTAAGAGGTCTGTCTTGTTGATAGGGGCGGAGTCTCCTTCTCAGATAGCTAGGCCCTCTCCCTTTTTCTGCTCGAAAGGCAAATGTCAGTGCCTTAAATTCAATCCGCTTGGCTATCGGTAGCCAGTGCAGTTGTCTGAGGTACGGAGAGATGCGGTGTCGGAGCGGGACCCTGCACACCAGTCGGGCTGCCGCATTTTGAATGATCTGGAGTCTATGGATCAGACCCATGTACAGGCCGTTTGCATAATCAAGATGGGACGTGATTAAAGCATGGAGCACGGTTTTGCCGGTTGAATCAGGCAGGAGGTTTATAAATTACCTGATGGTTTTAATTTTGCCAAAACAAACCATCGAAACCGATTGTACATGGGTCGAAAGGGTCAGATCTTTGTCCCACCTCACACCCAGATTTTTGACCGAGTCCTTTGGGATGGGAGCATTTCCCAGTTGAGATGGCCACCATATATTGGACGGGGGAGGAGTCTGTTGATTAAAAACAAAACCTCGGTCTTGTCCGCATTACGTTTTAGGAAATTGCAGTTCATCCAGTCAGCGATGTTTTTTATTTTTTTTATTTTTATTTTTAAATTTTTTTATTTTAAAATAAACATTCAGTGGTAAATGATTATTTCGCATTAGACAGCACAAGTAATGAGCACAATCCGGAATATAGTGTTTCACTGTTTCATACACATCCACAGTAGTCCTAGAACTGAATCGTGGGCACATAGTTACAAAACATTGTCTTAGAATGTGGACCATTGTCACCATGAGCACCATTAGACGCTGTCATCTGTTGGTTCTGTCTATTGTGGGGGTTCACATATATTTCCGCGAA
The DNA here is from genome assembly GCF_964204655.1 of Triturus cristatus. Taxonomy (NCBI): domain Eukaryota; kingdom Metazoa; phylum Chordata; class Amphibia; order Caudata; family Salamandridae; genus Triturus; species Triturus cristatus. The sequence continues at coordinate 139,157,871 of NC_140588.1, forward strand.
AGGTGTTCCAGCCACCCCAGATCCGGCTCCATTTTTTGGGGCAACCCCTATGTACATAAACTTCCTTTTCTGTGACCATAGCAGTGTCCATATCTCGACACCAGTGTTGCAGTGTGGGAGTTTGTTTAGATCCCCAGTTGTGTGCTATGTTCCGCTTCACTAGCGCCATGCCCAAGATAACCAAATCTTGCTGCATGTGATTAAGATCTGTTGGATCCCATATATTGATCGGGCATCTTTTGGGCTCTGGAATAACCTCCACCCTCGTGACCCGTGAGATTGTGTTCATGACTGCCACCCAGTACCCTACGATTTTCGGGCATTCCCAAATAGTGTGGAAAAATGTGCCCGGTAGACCGTGTCAGCGCCTCCAAATTTGTGTAATAGCGTTCGTGAATAATATGTTCGATGTAAAACTTTCAGTTGTATTAATCGCAGTTTGGAGGGGATCGCTATCTCTCTTGGAGACGACAGCACCTCCTGCCAGTCCGCCTTCTCCATTGTACCCAGGTCTTGTTCCCATCGTTCCTTAAGGGCAAGCATGGGATCCGGCAGGTTATTTATGATTTTCTTGTATACCAGGGAGATGGCTTTTTTACTTAAATGGTCTGTGAGGAGTCTATCTTCTAAGGGCGAGGCTTCCGGTAGTTGTGTGCCATGTGGGATGACATCCATGAGTGCGTGCCTAATTTGAGCATACCTAAAGGTCTCTGTCTGTGTTAACCCATACGTTGTCTGCAATTGGGCCAGTGGAACAACCTCGCCCTTTTTCCAAAGATCCCCGACCTTGGTGATGCCTATCGGATCCCACTGTCTGAAGCACTTTGTATTCTTCAATTTGCCTAGGCGCCGGGTGTCCCATAGTAGCGTTGCCTGTGTTAAGTCAGTGATGTTTTTGAGACATTCTTTTAGCGGGTCAAAGGTGGAATCTGATACTCCGCTAAAAGAAAACAACAGCTGAATATCATCAGCGTAGGAAGTCACCTTAATACCCATTTTGGTGATAAGCTCCGCTGAAGGTGTTAAATAAACATTAAAGAGAAGCGGGCTCAGGGCTGAACCCTGGGGTACCCCCCATTTCAGAGGTTTGGCGGGCGAGGTGAAGGGGTGGGTCAGGACCTGTTGGTTTCGGCCATGCAAAAAAGATGTCAACCAATTCAGAGCTGTACCCTGGATGCCTATGTCCTAATAAGATGGGATGAGAAACAGTGTTGAATGCTGCAGATAAATCTAACAGCACCAACATGGCCTTAGCGCCTCCATCCACAGCCCAGCTTATGGAATCCGCCATTTCAATTTGAACAGATTCTGTACTAAATCCAGGGCGAAAGCCGGATTGAGACTCCTGTAGGAGGTTATTAGACTCGATAAACGCTGCCAATTGCTGGTGTACTAATTTCTCTAAAACTTTCGCCGGGGCAGGGAGCAGGGAAATCGGCCTATAGTTGCTGGTGACTTCGGGGTCGGCATTGGCTTTCAAGATCGGAAGAAGAAAAGCGTGCTTCCAAGCTGAGGGAAAGACACCCTGTCTAATAGACTAATTCTGTACACAGTGCCTATCCTCCCGAGTCCGGGATATTCAGGCTATGATACCAATGTTTCAGTCTTTATCTCGGATTTCGGTGAGACTGACCCTGAGGCTGCTGGCCTCATGGCCTCCTGCATCCTGCTGGTAGATCATACCAGATGGCATATGCGGGCTCTGCAGTGGGTCCTGAAGTTCCACTGCACCAGGGGAATATGTCCGACTACGTCCAGCTCTCGGTGGGAACTGCACAACAGTTGCATTGGTGGCTGACGAACCAAGCTTGGGTCAGTGGCAGAACTCTCTCCCTTCCCCAACCAAACCTCACGGTGGTGACCGATGCATGACTCCAGAGGCGTCTGGTCTCTGGCGATGTCTGGGCTCCATATCAATTTGTTGGAGCTTTTGGCAATCCGTCTGGCACTGAAAGCATTCCGTCCCTCTCTCAAAGGGAAAGTGGTGCAGGTGTTCACCGACAACAGCAGTGCCATGTGGTACTGCAACAAACAGGGTGAAGTGGGGTCGTGGACCCTGTGTCAAGAGGCTCTTCACCTCTGGACATGGCTGAAACATTAGGGCATGACCCTTGCGGTTCAACACCTGGCTGGTTCTCTGAACGCCAGGACAGACAAATGCAGCCGTCTGTTCCCGCTAGATCCCGAATGGCGTCTTCACTCGGAGGTGGTGTAAGGTCTCTTTCAGCAGTGGTTAGAGCCTTGGTTGGATCTATTCGCCACTGAAGAGAATGTTCAATGTCAGCAGTTCTGCGTGTTGGAGTTTCCAATGGGGCACTCGCTCTGCAATGCTTTTCGTCACAAGTGGAGTTGCAGCCAACTGTACGCCTTTCCGCCTGTACCACTTCTGCCCCGAGTACCGAAGAAGATCAAGCGCGACCGGGCCCAAGTCATTCTTCTTGCTCCGGACTGGGCACGAAGAGTCTGGTACCCAGAGCTCTTAAGCATGGCAATCGATCAGACCTCCTATTTGGGAGGATCTTCTGTCGCAGCAGCAGGGAACGGTTCTTCACCCGAAACTCTCTAGCCTCCACCTCCTTGCATGGAGATTGAGCGGCGACAGTTGACAGAATTTGACTTTCCACCTGAAGTTTGTAATGTCATCTTGGCAACCAGGCGTCCCTCCACTAAAACAGTGTACGCCTGTAGATGGAACAAGTTTGTGGCATGGTGCACAGCAAAGGCTGTGGAACCCCTTTCTGCCCCTCTTTCAGAGATTCCCTTGTATATACTTTCTTTGGCCCAGCAGGGCTCTGCTCTGGGCACTCTTAAAGGCTATCTTGCTGCTATCTCTGCTTTTCTTCGACTGCCAGATCAGCCATCCTTATTCAAGTCTCCTATTGTAAATAGATTCTTTAAGGGTCAATACTCATCTCTTTCCTCCATCTCCTTTCATAATGCTCCAGTGGGACTTGAACCTTGTTCTAACATATCTTATGTGTGCTCCCTTCAAGCCTATTCACAACTGTCCTCTCAGTCTCCTTACTTTAAAAACGGCCTTCCTTGTTGCTATCACCTCTGCTCTCGGGGTGGGTGAGCTTCAGGCTCTGTCTTCCAAGCCCCCTTTCTTCTCTGTGCATCCGGACACAGTGGTGCTTAGGGCGAGGTCCTTGTTCCTTCCTAAAGAAGTTACACCATTTCACATAGGACAAACGATCGCTTTTCCCACCTCCGCACCATTCCAAGGAGGATGAGAAACTCCACTGTCTGGACCCCAAACGTGCGCTGTCCTCTACCTTAATCCGCACAAAAGATTTCCGTGTAGATGATCAACTCTTCGTTGGCTATGTAGGTGCCAAGAAAGGGCGGGCTGTTCAGAAGTGTACCATCTTTCGATGGGTTGTCCTTTGTATTAAAATCTGTTATGCTTTAGCAAAAAAGGAACCTCCAGTGGGGGTGCATGCTCATTCTAGTAGGGCTACGTCCCACTTCTTAACATCTGACAGACGGCCACGTGGACATCCTTGCACACGTTCACTAGACATTACTGCCTGGACAGCCGAGTCGGGAGTGATGGCTATTTTGCCTGTTCGGTCCTCCAGGATTTTCTGGTGTGAACATAGTTCGCAGACCCTCCTCCGAGGTTGGTATTGCTGGGGTATCTATTGTAAGGTAAGGAATCTATAGCTAACAGTCTCTTTCAGATGAACAAGTTACTTACCTTTAGTAACAATGTTTCTGTAAGAGACATATTTTAGTTATAGATTCCTTGCCACCGCCCCGCCCACCGTCCCCGCTCTGCGAACTGACTATTAGGGATAGGGATTCCCTTTCAGGGCCCTATTCATGGCTCGGCGCTTCTGGCATGGAAAATCGTGTCAGAACTGACGTCAGCGCGCAGTGGCGGACTCTCTGTAGGCACTTGAACGTCATCCCAGCGACTACGACTACGACTCCGACGACGGATGTGGAGTTGACCGACGCCACCTACAGATGCACAGTGGAAGAAAATATTCTCTGGATCCAGTCTGATGCCTGGGAGTAATTCTACGGTAAAGAATCTATAACTAACATATGTCTCTTATAGAGACAGCGTTACCGAAGGTAAGTAACTTGTTCTTCGCTACATTTCTGTAGCATAAAAGCACAAAAATACAATACATAAAAGAACTAATCATAAAAGACAAACATTTAACACAAGTCCAAGACAAAAGAATTTTTACTGCTCTTATCTTTAACACACATTAAGTATAAATAAATTGCCATTCTCGCATTAAAATTGCATGTTTCCGAAGTTTAAGAACCTGCCAAATAAGAGGCCATGGCATGGCATATCAGAGGGCTGTGTAATTTTTGTAAAAACCATTGGCTGGTCTACACTTCCTAAATTTAAAAACATTAAATAGGGAGAGTAAACATTTTCTTCTAGGAAGTGTGCAAAAGGACATGATGTGCAAATTAGATTGAGCGAAAACCCCATCACAAGGGCACAGACCTGCTAAGGTATATCAGTTTGCTGGGTAACCTACCATGAGTGGTAGGAGATTAAGGCAAAATCTGTTCAGCACATAGTGGTGTTGTATATTTTGAATTGAAGATAAATAGAAAGGGAGGCCCACTTAGCTATTCACAAGATCCTTTCACTCAATCCTCTGTTGCCAGGCATTAGTGTAGATTGTTTTGGTGGTGTCATTTGATCACCTATCTTCTATCGTCGATTCCCTCCAGCTCGCCACCCACTACCCCGTCTACTGGTTTCTTGTTTTTTTTTTTTAAGGATATCTCCCACCTAACCTAGCTATTTGTGTTTATAGATTCTGACCCCAAATCAGGTCCAGGACAGTTTCACCAGTTGGCGATGTGTTTTGAACACTGCCTCACAACCACATTTCTATTCCCCACAGGCTCTGCATTCAATCTTTGTGCGAGACACCCCTGCCACATCAATATTTATTGCTCGCCTAGTTACTGCAGTCTTTGGGTCACCTCCTCTGGTTTTACCCAAGAGTTGGTTTTCCAGACATCTTTAACAAGGTCATTGTTTGTTTGTATGAACTTGTGTGGGGACCTTCTAAGCCTCTCCAGCTGCTCTATCGGCTGGGGCCCCCTTTCTCCTGTCTGTACATGTTTTTGGCCTCTCAGTTCCATGGCCAACGCCCTGTTTTTTACAGCCTTAACACTCCTCTGTTTTGATGCTTTTGTAGGGGCATGTGCAAGTGCGGCACCGTGACAATAATGGTATCTTTGGGGCCTCCCAACTCGCTATCCACTCTTCAAATCTCTTCTCTTTTCTCCGCACACTTCTAATAAAAGATGGCAAAGGCCTGCTATCCACAGAGCCAGCGGTTGCCCTTCCTTGTGCTGACTTAATCCTGGGGTGTGACAGCTCATCGTTTCTTTCTCCCTCAGACCTGGGGTTGGAGGTGGGGGGTGAGTTAACAGTGGTGTCCACCTGAAGCTTGTTGCTGGCGACAGGACTTACCTCATGGCCCCATCTGCAGATTTTGTTGCTGCTCATCAGTGACCCTAGTTGAGAAGTTGACCAGTCCTTGTGGCCAGCCCTCCTCCACCACTGTGTGCAACCTGCATGCCACCTTGCCTCCAATCTGCCGGCTGTGCTCTGGGACCCCAGTGTGTCCCATACTATGGTGAAGTTTTAAATCCTGACCGATATGCAGCCTCCATGATCAGTGAGCCATCGCCTGGTCTACTGGATGCCACATGTGACATCCCCTGCGCTCTTGACAGATTCATGAGTGGATGCTAGACCTCTCTGGCTCCCAGATGGTTGCTTCACTTCATCGCAACATGGATATGGAGGAGTTGGATCACTTGGCCACAGCCGTCTTTGTAACACCAGAAGTTCATCAATATTTAGGTATGCGAGATTGAACCCAGCTTCTCTTTTGTGTCCACTTTTGTGAGAGTGGTTTACCCAGGATTTTCAAGGACCATGTAACCTTCTTATTAGGGCCTTTAGTCTCTCACAACAGCATCCTATGAGTTTGTGTAGGCTTCATCAGTGTACAAAGGCTAGGCTGCAACAGAGCTGGAGAGCTACCGCTTCGGTTTTTGTTGTGTAGGGTACTAATTGCTGCTCAGTCTCACACTGGAAAAGAAACAAATTGTTTAGCACCTTCATGCCATGCCCATGTGTTCAGCCTATTGTACCCTCTGTTTATGGCACATCAAAAGACCACCTAGACAGATAAACATGTAATAGCGACCCATTTTGAGGTAAACCTTGGGGCCTTTTCGGGGTATTGCTCTTTCTTAGTATTGTATATGTAAATATTTATCTAACAGAATCTAGTGAATAAGCCCAAAGTAACTTTGTAACAGAACCGGTCATTAATTCTGTTCTGAATAATTATTTTAATCATTGACCTCCGTTGTTGAGTCTCAATTAACATTTAATAGCACAAACCAGAAACTAAAATAGCTTGCTACAGACATTTGGCTCTTCAATTAAAACAAAAAACAATAACAGCCCTACTTCTCAATACATGTATTCGTATTTTTGTGGAATTGCATAAGTCCACCATCTGCCTCAATTCCCTGAGCAGGTCTCTAGAAAATCGCCTCCTATGACTGTAAGATTTTCTGCAATTGCTGTTAAATTGTTTCCACTTGTCCTATGGAGGGGTGCCAAAATTCACAGACATGACACCTTCTGATGATCTTCCAAGCTCTCAATCATGGCCTGTTTCCTGTCGCACTTTACTAGAACCCCGAAAATTATTTTCTGGCGATGTGATTTTAGTAGTGATGGTTTCTACTGTTGTCACACTAGTCATCGTTCTATCATGGCTGTTCCACCAGTGAAAAATTAGTTGCCAGAGATTCTAGTTTTTTTGCCAACAATGTCATCGTAATCTCCACGCATCCAATCTTACTGTTGAGTTTTTCAAAGGAATACATCGGAGCCTTTTCGCTCTCTTTTGAGTCCTACTACTGCAGTCAGCCTTGGGGACACTTACGTTTTCATGTATATTTAATCAACATTGAGTCTCATGGCCTCTGGTTTAGATGTCTTCATTTTATAACCTGATACTTGTTTGAACTGGTCTAGCTCCCTTAATGACCATGTGAATGAGTGATTGGATTAGACTAGACAGGAAGACCAACACGTAGTACACCTGCATAGAGGTAAGTTTCTTACAGGTGTCAAGCAAACTTACGTCTGCGCTCACCAGTGGGCTACCTCCCTTGTCAATGCCATGGTCCCCCAACTCTCTGCCCTATCTTATCCCTGATTTCATCGGCTACCAGATTCTGTTTATCTACTCATTTGATGTTCTGGCCTCCGTGTCTTGGTGAGCATTTGATTGATGCACTATCTCACAAGAGTTGATACCCTAAAAAGGGGGTGGGGGACTTAACTGCACACACGAGCTGCAGGTCTCTACGCAGTACGACCATTGCATTTGCATGCAGTCTATATAGGATTCTAATGTTCCCTCCTACTTCCTGGTCTGAGTTAAAGGGCTTGCAAGTCGCTGCTTGTCCCTCTTGACTTAAATGCGCTCCCTTGGTTTGTATGCTAATATGGGCTTAATTTGCAGTCTGCTAGAATCCTGAGTTATGATTGCACCCTCACTAGATGCCCGTAGTTGCTCTATGGGTCGTCGCTCATGCTTTTAGGTTGCTGACTGGACTCCTCCTTACTGGATTTCTCGAAGCAGGGATGCATGCTGGCTGGCTCTTACCATATTCTCTTGACACTTTGCTTACTTAGGCCCTTTGATTATAGGTCCCACTATGCTACACGGCTGTGCAGTAGCACTGAAGCCCTACTGCCAAGGTGTTCACTAGCCCTGCTGGTTGAGAACTCTGTTCCTGTCTGTGGGGACAATATGGGACGGGGGAGCTTACATAGATCCTGGGACCGGCATCCTTCAGGACGCAGTATCGGAGGATATGTTTTTGTATCCGACTCCCATGAGGCTCTAGAATGCACTCCATTGAGGGTTGATCAGCCTTATCCATGTGAGTCTGTGTTGTAAGGATGGGCACTAGTGAACTATTCAAAAGTGACATTCACATTGAGGGTAACTTATATCATTTATACCCCCATAGAGTAGGGTGCATTAAGTCCTGACGAAACACCAAATTATCTGTCTGGGCATACTTGATTGTGAAATGTATACTGACACAAGGGGACCACCAGATTAATAGTGTTCTATTCATTGGTCCTCTTGACTATTTTTAACCTTGGCATAAACCCCTGTAAATCATGTACACAAGGGTTTCTTAAGTCAATTTTAACTTGCACGGTTTTCAGACTCCCAATCACCTGCAACATCACTAGTGCACTGATCACGATTTTGGCCAGTGATAGGATCTCTGACCAAAAGTGCGCTCCCCTCTTTCAGGGCGTTGTAGAGCCTGCAAGGCATTGTAGCATCCGCCTAGTATAGGAGCTGAACCCTATGATGAAGCATGCCGCGCAGGTGCAGGAGGGTCCCAGTAAGCACCCTGACGCCAGGAGGGTAACTAGTGGACATATGTCAGCCTTTATTTCTAACTACTGGGTATGGGCTTACTTGTGGTACGTCACATATGTTATGGATCGAGGATATGTGACAGACCAATTTTAATCTCTCTATGCCCCTCTGATGAAGGTATTGGTATGACCGGACGAGTAGGGCCAGCACCCCTTCTGCTTCTTACTGATCAATAACCAGCCAGACGCTCACCTTAGCCACATGCCATTGCTGCCCTCATTTCACATAAATAGCAATGTTATTCGGGGGCTCGTCTGGCTTCACTCTTCCCTGTTTGACAAAGAGCTGTCTTCTCGCCGAAGGGGCCTTTAATGGATCAGCTTCTGCTTCAATATCCTGCTGCTCTGCTAGATGCTCAGTTAAGCCGCTCCATGCTGTGGCAGCCATTTTGGGTAGTAAGAGCAGCGCTGTGCTGAAGCTTCTTCGTCACCTCCCTTTTCTGCGTTGCAGATCACCTCCCACTCCACTGCATCTCCACACCCTCAACATACTTTGTCGTCTGGGAGGAAGGCAGATATTTAGTTGAAAGGGCCCAAGCGACTGGTGAGCCCAGACAGGCAAGTCTCGTACGCCTCACTCCATACCTGTCCTGGCCTTGAATCGTAACTTTGGATTTTTGTTTTTATAAGCATATGGGGAGACCAATCAAGATCCTTTTTTGTAAATATATTTATTGGTCTATAGATATATTAATACATATAATTTTGAGTTTAAGTGCAAGTGTTTCGTCGTTAATTTGTATGATATTTTAAACTTATTCCCAATACCACTGCCATCGTATACGTATTAAATGACAATGCTAAAGTGGGAACTTTATATTTAAAACAAAAACAACCTGTGTTCATTTAAGAGTTAGGTGTGCTGCTTTTAAAAGGAAAAAAAATACATTTTTGGGGAAAACATTAAGGGTACCATGCTCCTCCCCCCAAGGCCATCCAACATTATTTCACGAGAGGACGACTTCCAAAATAGACATCTTCCCCTTTGTGAATCCAATACAACCTCTGTAGAGGTGGTAACTTTTCAGTCGTTTTGGGCCGCAGTCAGGGCCGGACTGGAATCCCAAAGCAGCCTTGGCAAATTTAGTCAGAACAGCCCCTGTACAGTGCATAGCGAGTGTAGAGAGCGAGCCTTACTACTACAAAGGAGGGTTGGGGGGAGGGGTAGGTTCTCCTCCCAAGAAAATCTGGGACAACACCTTTACCATTAAATGGGGGAGGTTCTCCTCTGTGGTAAATATTTAAATTACCTGTACTATTTTTTATGCGGTAAAGTCTAGTAAGAATAACTCAGTCAAAATAAGAGGCAGAATCCGTGGTATTAGAGGTTCTGAAAAGGGCTTTATTCCTTACAAAGGAATTATAGTTCGAACTAGGCAATCATATTCCATCACCACGAAGGTTCAGGAAGGGATCAGCAATACATTATTGACAAGTAACAATATTTATATGGAAAGCATTGCATTAGGACAGATGCAGGAGGCGTAACAGCTGATAATACAGATAAGAATACACATACGTAATGAAAATAGGCATATACTAGAAACGTCATTAAAAATGATGTCACAAGTGGGTGGATCCATAAGAGAATCCTGCAGTGTCAGCAGAAATATTTGACAGAGATGCGCGCGCAGCCGCATGACGCGTGATTGACGTACAACTAGAGGGTGAAGGGAACTTGACATTTGGCCCTACATGTGGAGACAGAAGTCTGGGATGTCAGGACAACCTAGTCCTAAATCATATCTAATATCTTGTGTTTAAGGAACTATATTATCTGGAAGGAAGGGTCTTCTCGGACAGATCCTATTCTATACTGACTGTTAGTGCGTGTACAAGCGTCTATGTGTCTACATGTGATGCGAGGGGGCAGGAATCTTCCATAGTAACAGGGGCTATGAATTACTTGCAAAAAGACAGCGAGGCCGAGCCTTTTGCTCGGTAGCTGGAGGGATGTTTACCTAAACTACTAGACAGGAATGCATTGGATGAGGAGCGGAGCAGATAACTTGAAGGCTGAATACAGTTTTTGGCAGGCAACAGGCCGCAGGGAGTAAGACAAAGTTCATGGACACGGATGCAGGTCCAAGCTGGAGTATTTCAGAGGCAGAAACAGAAAAAGGCTTGATGGCAGAATTCAGGGCCTACTCGCCTTAACTACAAAACTAGAAAAGTGAACCACATAAAGTCGGTGGCCTTTCATACTTAGGAATGGAATATTCGACCCATTCATGGCGGATCTGAAAGAGGGCATGTTGACGTTGGACGCACATGTATTTGCGTCTTCATAGCTGGAACTGGAGGGAACATACATGTACTTATAGCATGTACATGGAGCCGTTGGGGTCTAAGATAGGGGACACAATTGACCATAAAAATTCATATTTCCACATTCCCTCCTTGTCCCCTACGGACCCTCATGAAATATCCATCTGCATCAATCCATCAATCTGTTCATATAGCATCATTTGTTCTTCTTTCTTCTTCCGAGATCTTGAATGAAAATTTGAAGGCGGGATACACGATGTGGCACACAGACCACAAATCGCTGGCCCACATTGTAGACACAAGCAGCAACTGAATAGTATGAGAAAGCCAATACCTAGGAAGGATAGGATCCTCCATCCCCAGGCTGACAACACGCTCCAGAACCAACCGGACCAAGTCCAGGTGCCTGGATTCTGGTGTATCTGGCTTACGATCTTATGAAGTCGAGTTATGGCTTTATATACTGACGGCGCGTTTTCTGGTATGAAAACACAGCAACTTGATCCGATGACCCTACAAGCTCCGCCCCTATCGGCCAGAATGACGTCAAGGACAAGACGATTTTGGAGAACAACAATCCGCATCGCAGACTGCTCCTCCGTTAAGTTGCCCAAAGCGGAAGTAGTTTCATTCACTACTGCTTCAAGGGTTCTAGTTAATCTACGTATCAGCTTACTATTGGTGACTGTACCTATGTAGGGAAAGAAACCTTTATTGAAATCTGTGTATTTCTCCCATGCTGTTTCAGTGTAGTCGACAATCGGGAGGTCTCTCTGCTGTCTATTGTGTACTAAATGGGTGTTCCTATGATAATCAGGCGGGGCTAGGAAAACAGGTGGCAGAAGGAATGCAATGTAACAGGTACCATCCCAATCTAGGGGTAGGCGTATGTATGCGGTGTGACCACAGATGAAGTAGGAGTGACGGGAAGCTCTAAATGTAGATTTGCCTTTATCACTGAATTCTATTACAGTGGTACATTTACTATGGCCCATGTGTTTTGAACCATTCTTTCTTACACATAATTCGCCTCTAACTGGAAATACTGACATAGCGGGCAAGATTGGTGTAGCTTCGGATTCAATATTCAGGATCATAAGATTAAGTGTAAAGTTACCTAATCCATATACTTCATTTTCTAGATCAGTTCCTGTTCTTTTGGGAAGTCCCTCCTTGTTAGGGTAGCAGACTTTGAGTAAAACTAGGTTCAGGTTTCCCCATACCCAATTGTCTTGGTAAACTACTGTATTTGAATCTAGGGAATTAATCAAACTAAACCATGCTCCACAGGAGCCATTGTGTGTGAATGGATACGGAAAGAGGGGCAGAACTCCCTTGTATTTCTGATAGGGAGGGAGTCGGCCACATATCCAACAATTTGTAGCATTGCTGGTCTGATGAGAATGATGTAACATACTAATGAATGTGTTGTTGCGCAGCGCAAATCTATAGGACAACTCATGTGGGGGTAATTCGCTAAAAGAGTGTTCGGCAGTAGCATTGGAAGCACGCTTGGAGATAGGGTAATACATGTGTAATAATATACCGGAGATAATAATCAGAAGATTTAGAAAAAACATAATTAACAATGTCACTATGCAGTGACTACGAAGTGATTTACAGTACGCATGTGTCCTGAGCTGTTTCTGTCCATTTTTCTCTCTATTTCGGTCTAGAGGATACATGTCAGAGACAAATTCAACCGATTCACCTTGGAGAGGACTTAAACAATCAAATTGTCTGACTTGCTAGACCTTAGTTTCAGTTTATAGTTTTCACTCTTGGTTTGTTCAACCAGGGGTAGTTTTGAATCAGTCTGTGAGGGAATGCAGGGCTGAGGGTTCACGTCGGACGGTAGTCCATAAAAATTTTTGATGTGGCTCGAGTGCAACCACCCTTTACGTCCCTCAATCTTCACGGCTGTCCTTGTGGTCAACAAGACGAGCCTCGGCGACTGCCACCGAGGCTCCAGCTGGCTCCTCCTGTCAAAATTCCTCACAAACACGAGGTCCCCCGGAACCACGTCGTGGGGCTTCACCTCAGTGTTGTCGGGAAAAGCTGCAGCTACCTGTGAACGACAAGATTGTAGTGCAGACATCAAGGAAGCCAGGTAATCTGTCAGCATATTACAATCAACATCAGTTATTTTACGAGGTATAGGCGTCCCCCACATATTTGGTGGTCTACCGAAGATCACCTCATACGGGGATAGCCCTGTTCGAGAGTGTGCTACCATTCTCATGTAAAAGAGCGCAACTGGTAAAGCTACTATCCAGTCGACACCTTTTTCTCTACATATTTTTGACAGTCTAATTTTCAGAGTTTGATTATGTCGTTCCACGAGACCTGCTGCCTCGGGATGTCGGACACAGTGGAATTTCCATTGGTAGCCTAACAGAAGTGAAACATGTTTCATTAGCTCGGATGAGAACGGTTGGCCATTATCTGAGTACACGATACGGGGCAAACCATACCGTGGGAAGAATTCTCGAACTAACTGTTTGGCAGTAGTCGGGGCAGTGTAATCTGAGACGGGATACGCCTCTGTCCACCGGGAAAGAGCGCATACAACTACGAGGACATATTTGAATCCTCGACAACGTTCCATCTGGATATAATCCATCTGGAGGACTTCAAAAGGGTGATCGGGGGGTTGAAATCCACCCTGGTCTACAGGTACGCCTTTTCCTGGATTGAACTGACAACAAATCATGCAGATACGTACTTTCTGTTTAGCTGCTGCTCGCAAGTGTTTATTGAACCAAATGTATTGAATACTGTCTAGCATAGCTTTCTCTCCTAGGTGCGCTGGACTATGTATTGTGTTAATGATGACCTGAACCATTGAGTCGGGGAGAAACCATATAGATTTTCCCTTCGTCATCCATCCTTGATCCGTTTGGATCCCTCCTAATTCAGTCCATCTCTTTATTTCTTCTGGTGTAGCATGTGTCTGTATGTCAATTACATCAAGGGTGGGATCCTTAACTGTCATGCAGTGTGTTGGTGTCGGAACTATTGTCTTTGTCGTGTCAGTTGGATGAGTCTGATTCTGAGCAGTCTGTTTAGCTGTTCTGTCAGCTAGGTCGTTACCCTGAGAAATAATGTCCGTCACTTTCGTATGGGCTTTGCACTTCATGATAGATATTGAAGTAGGCAGATGTATTGCATCTAACAGAGCTTGAATAAGGGGACCGTGCTGGATGTGGGCACCGTGAGACGTTAAATAACCTCTCTCTCGCCACAGCACGCCGAAGTCATGGACGACTCCGAATGCATAACGTGAATCGGTGTATATGTTGACTTTCTTATTTTTGGCTTGAATACAGGCTTGTGTCAGAGCGATGAGCTCTGCTGCTTGAGCTGACAAGGTATCGATACAATTTGTTTCAATAATTTCAGTGTCTGTTGTGACTGCATAAGCGGCCACTAATTCTCCTGTATTTGTTCTCATGCATGAACCATCTACATACAATGTCAGGTCTGGGTCTGATAATGGAATATCTGTCAAGTCTTGTCTGGGTTTCGTCGTAATAGTAATGACTTCAATACAATCATGTGCCAATGGGTCTGTTCCATTTAATGGCAAAAGTGTGGCAGGATTTAATGTACTACAGCGTCTGATTTCTATGTGTGGCTGTAACAATGTTAATTCGTAACCCGTCAGTCTTGCTATAGTCAAGTGTTGTGTTTGGGTCCGGTTCAGGAGAACCTCTACTGCGTGTGGTACTTGTACTGTCAATTGATGTCCTAACACTATGGCGTCGCTTTGTCTGATTGCTAAAGCTGTTGCTGCGACTGATTTCAGGCACGCAGGAAGAGCCTGAGCTACGGGATCTAATGTACTAGAAAAATAAGCACATGGCTTGTGTGATCCTGCTTGTTCCTGCGTGAGTACTGACAAAGCAGTACCTTCACGTTCTGTAACAAAAAGTGTAAAACGTTTGCTGTAACATGGCGTTGCTAAAACAGGTGCTTGGCATAAAGCTTTCTTTAAGCTTTCAAAAGCTTGTGTGTGTTCCTGAGTCCAAGGGAGGACAGTCGGTGTCGCTGCCTCCTGTGTTGTTAACTGAATGAGTGGTTTAGCTAAAAATGCATATTGGGGGATCCACTGCCTACAGTACGAAGTGAGGCCTATGAAGGCCCGTACCTCCTTTTGTGTCTTGGGTGGTGGCATGTTTACAATTAACTGGATGCGATCAGGTGTGAGCTGTCTCCCCCATTTGGACAGCAAGTGCCCTAGGTACACAACTTGCTGTACACAGAATTGTAGTTTCGAAGGGGACACTTTGTGCCCCTTGTCGGCTAAGAAATGTAAAACCGTCAGTGATGCTTTTTCACATTCAGGTTCGCTTCGTGCGGTGATCAGCAGATCATCGACGTATTGAAGCAGGGCAGTGTTAGCTGGCATGTGAATACTGTCAAGTTCTCTTTTCAGTGCTTGGCTATAGATGCTGGGGCTTTCTGTGAATCCTTGAGGTGCGCGTGTGAATTTAAAACTTCGTCCATTTAAACTGAATCCGAACAAATATTGGCTTTCCGGATCGATTGGGACGCTAAAGAAAGCGTTCTTGAGATCAATTACAGTAAAGAACGTTGCTTCTGAATCTATGGCCGTTAATAATGAAGAGATATCTGGGACCACGGTGTATTGTGGTACAATGCATTTATTTAATTCTCGCAGATCAATAACTAATCGATATACTGGTGGTGCTTTTGGATCGGTTCGTTTAAGAATCGGAATTATCGGGGAATTACATATATTGGAGTCGGTTTCTACAACCACTCCTTGTGCAATGAGCTCGTCAATGATTTGCAGTAAAGCCACAACAGCATCTGGCGGTAATTTGTATTGTCGCATTCGTGGTAGTACCACTCCTGTTTTGAGTGTGACTCGATATGGTGTAATGTGCATACAACCTACATCAGTGGGGCCTTGTGCCCATAAATGTGCAGGTAGATTCTGTAACCGGTGATCCATGTCTCTAGACACGTAGTGACCTTTAAAGTCACGTAAAAATAGTCGTACTCCTTCCGGAGAACAACATATTACAGCTCCTAGAGCCTTCAATGTTTTTATACCTAACAAGTTTTCTGGACATGATTTCGTAAGTAATAGATCTGTAGTCCGTGTTAATGGACCGACTGTAAATGCAAGTAGTTGCGATACTTCGTTAACAGTAGGCTTTCCTGAAAAACCAAGGGAAATATTTTGTGAGCCTGAGAGGGGTACCCCTGGGACTTCGCTGTGACGGATAGTGGTTCTGCTTGCCCCTGTATCGAGTAGAAACTTTCTATCTTTCCCTAATAACTGACTTTGTACATAAGGACCCTCTTGGTCTACTGGAACCTCAATAAGGGGTAAGCAAACTTCCCTCTCTAGGCTATTTCATGTGTAGCGCTGATACTCTGGATAGTCATTTTGTGCATACTGGTACATCTGTTGTGTCGTGTTTTGTGTTGCAGCAATAGGCTGTGGCTGTTGTTGTGGTTCTGGTGCGGTCTGTTGTGGAACTGGCATAGGTTGCGCATGCTGAGGTACTTGTTGTTGGATCTGATCCTGTCTAGGCGGACGTGGTCTCTCTTTCGTTATACCCGTAGAGATATTATGTTTCAGAACTGCGCAATCGTGTATATAATGACCTGGCTGTTTACAATAGTTGCATGTCCCTCTAACAGGACCTACTGAATCATTGGACTGTGTCATACCCTTTTTATGACCGTCAACTGGAACTGACTGAGCAACAAGCATTTTCATTTTTGTGTCTTTCATACGTCTTTGTTCATGTTCTTGTTCTTCTCTGATTCTATTGTGATGATATTGTAACATTTGTAACATCTGTGACGGTGTGTTACCTTGCCACGTACTCTCGAATTTTAATACTCTACTCTTAACTTGTGGCAGGGAATTTTCAACTAATTTTGTCACAAACAGATGTGGATACGATTCACTACTTGCTTTTATGCCACTATTAATACCAAAACATTTTTCAAATCGGGAATAGAAATCACTAGTGTCTTCATCTTGTTTTTGTTTACAGGCTGAGATTGCACCCCAATCTTCCTTTTTCGTAGTTAATAAACGTGGTAGTACCTGCACTAATAATCCTGGTAATGCTGTAGTTCTTTCCCCAAGCCCTGAACCTGCAGCTCGGGCCTTTTCTTCGTTTTCTAATACTGTCCAATCTATCTTTTGGTCTCCCACCTCCCATTCCTTTTCTTTGAGTTTCTCGTAAATACCGGCGGGTAATAGGACTTTTAATATTTTCATAAGGTCCGGGTAAGTATACTCTCCCAAGAGTAACATGTCTTTTATCTCACGGTGGAAACCTGCTGGGTCTTTGTCATGGCTAGGTACTACTTTCTTCATCTCTAATAATTCAATTTTAGTTATGGGCGCGTACACAAACACGCGTTTAAAAATATTGTCCTCACCTCTGACTGGGTGCACTTCGCGTAAGGGATTCTGTCTGTCTATGTGATACGTTTTTCTTTCCAACTTGGGGGGAACTGAAACATGCTCTGGGCATACGAAGACAATGTACTGGTGTCGATATTCTAGAATTTCCTTAATTAAATCAGTACCTGAACCTCTCCATTTATTCGTGAGTAATTCTATCAGTATATCAGGCAGGGGACCGGGATCGGAGTGTTGGCTTCTATATAATATAACGAGATGTTGTATCATGTATATACCAGCTAAACGCTGTTCGTCTGGGGTAAGATTCAAAAACGTGTGTGCCAATGCATCATCACTGTATTTTTCAGAACTGTCAGCCCATTGTACTGCTGACCTGGCTAATTCTTGTTCATCCATAGAATCGAGCATATGATACCCCCTTCGGTCTCGGAGTAATTTATCAGCAGCCTGGAATAAGTGTTCAGGGGACTTCATATTTAACATAGGGGCTTGAAAATGTCTGTTACATTCTGGACGTATCGGGCGTATCGGGTCATTAAAGTATCTGGTATTGTTACAAGGTCTTCCCCTACCTACATAAGCTATCGTTTCTAATTGTCCTGTGGGCATTTCTGATTCTTCCTCCTCCTCTCCCTCTGATTCAGTTTTGTCTGCCTCTAATCTGGCTTTATGTATTCGTTCTACTTCTTTGCGGATCTTTCGGCACATAACTACTATGCATGTCTGTTTATCATGCTTTCCCTCGGATATATTCTGACCCCATCGGGTAAGTACTTGCATTTCATCCTGGTCTACCTCGGACCTATCTCTGTCTCTGATCAAGCAGTTTATGAAGAAACGTAACAGTTGTCTCTGTATATCCGCTTTCTGGTATTCCATGGCTTCGTCAATACTTTCAGGGCCTTGCCCTGTTTGGACAAAGCGATATATATTGTCTAAATGTTTAATCATTCCTGGTAGCGTTGTTAAATATATTGAGGCTCGTCGTATACGTAGTGATGATAGCACCATTCTGTCATTTTTACCGGGCACTGGATCATATCTACAATCTACAAGATGTTCCTTAAACATGTCGGATGTTGCTATTTGGGGTGTACGTTGGTTTGCTAAATCTCTAAGAGACGATTTGCTTCTTGATGGTGGTGTGGCAAAAATTGCTGTCGCACCTTCTGAGGTGCTAGGCATAAAAGGATTTGTGGGGTGTAAGGTAGAGACTGTGGATGCAGGAAAAGCGGTGGAAACAGATGGACCTGTTGGATTGTGCGGAGGAGTTTGTTGTTGCGGAGGTGGGGGGCAGATGATCTCGGTGTTGAGCTCCAACGACGGGTGGCGTGTGTGGTGGATCATTAACATATTCGGGAGCTACGTCGTCTAAATAGGAGGAAAGGAAAATATCTTTTGCGGTCTTAGGATGTGCTTCAGTCGGGAGTAATGGGGGTGGCAAATCTTTCGGTATTTCCGGGGTGGCCTTAGGTAAACCTTCGGCCAAAAGAGGATACATACCATTCATAAGAGTGTTTCGTTGTCTGTCTACTTGTTCTGTTTTTACTCGGATACCTTCCTTAACTAATACGTTTTCTCGGGCTCTATTTGAGTTCTCCCTACTTTTCTCTTCCAGTCTGAGCGCTTTCTCTGTACGCCTATGCGATTCTTTACGCCATAACTCAATAGCATCTTTCTGTGACTGTCTGGCTTTCTTTTTCCATAATTCTTCTTCTACTCTCATGATGCAATCTGCATCCCATGTCCCAGCTGCGGGCCACCTCTGACTTTCTGCTAGATCCTTGGTGTAGTCCACCCATAAGTCAAGATATAATACGGCATCTAGGCCATGTTTATGATACATAAAATACCCTGGAGTGTCCCTAGGTGGAATGGGAACAGCTTCTTCGAGTACTCCTTTTCTAGTTTTGATCTGTCTTAATTTTGAAAAGAACGGCATCTTTAAACTTTGTTACTTGGTTCTTATTTGAACTGGACTTGAACACAATTAATACGATAGACACAATATTGAACACTCATTCATACCACAATTTTTGGACCCAGTAAAACATTTAACATTTAATTTTTAACAAACAATGATAATTTAGAAGAAAACTAGTTACTGACATAATACTAATACTAGATAATACTGAATTATATACATGAACATACTGGATATACTGCTAAACAGTACAGATACACTGCTAAAACAGTGCAGACCGGATCTGTGTACCCAAACCCGTCAGGACCGGCACAAATTAATGTGCACGTCTAACTGCCTCCCCAGCAACGGTACTCACCGGGTAGCACGGAACGGAAGGCCTCGGAACTGAACTGAACTGGACCGGACTGGACTCGACTCGGAACTTCGGAACCTGGTGGGCCTCTGTATACCTCGGATCTTGCTCTCTCAGCTAGGCTCTGGTCGGGATACTTCGCACTTCTCACCGCCTCGTCTGGGTGTTGATCGCAGCCTCAGTCACCCCCGCTTGGTCGGAGGGAGATACAGGAAATCCTGCGGGTACGCGTTGTTGTCCGTCCGGCTGTGGCAGGAGACCGGGCCTGC
Source organism: Triturus cristatus (assembly GCF_964204655.1). Taxonomy (NCBI): domain Eukaryota; kingdom Metazoa; phylum Chordata; class Amphibia; order Caudata; family Salamandridae; genus Triturus; species Triturus cristatus. The sequence goes on from NC_140588.1 coordinate 139,177,593, forward strand.
AACGCACCTCCGGCGCGTGAGATGAGAAAGTGTCCCTGTTCGGGCGCCAATTTATGTGGTAAATATTTAAATTACCTGTACTATTTTTTATGCGGTAAAGTCTAGTAAGAATAACTCAGTCAAAATAAGAGGCAGAATCCGTGGTATTAGAGGTTCTGAAAAGGGCTTTATTCCTTACAAAGGAATTATAGTTCGAACTAGGCAATCATATTCCATCACCACGAAGGTTCAGGAAGGGATCAGCAATACATTATTGACAAGTAACAATATTTATATGGAAAGCATTGCATTAGGACAGATGCAGGAGGCGTAACAGCTGATAATACAGATAAGAATACACATACGTAATGAAAATAGGCGTATACTAGAAACGTCATTAAAAATGATGTCACAAGTGGGTGGATCCATAAGAGAATCCTGCAGTGTCAGCAGAAATATTTGACAGAGATGCGCGCGCAGCCGCGTGACGCGTGATTGACGTACAACTAGAGGGTGAAGGGAACTTGACATTTGGCCCTACATGTGGAGACAGAAGTCTGGGATGTCAGGACAACCTAGTCCTAAATCATATCTAATATCTTGTGTTTAAGGAACTATATTATCTGGAAGGAAGGGTCTTCTCGGACAGATCCTATTCTATACTGACTGTTAGTGCGTGTACAAGCGTCTATGTGTCTACATGTGATGCGAGGGGGCAGGAATCTTCCATAGTAACAGGGGCTATGAATTGCATGCAAAAAGACAGCGAGGCCGAGCCTTTTGCTCGGTAGCTGGAGGGATGTTTACCTAAACTACTAGACAGGAATGCATTGGATGAGGAGCGGAGCAGATAACTTGAAGGCTGAATACAGTTTTTGGCAGGCAACAGGCCGCAGGGAGTAAGACAAAGTTCATGGACACGGATGCAGGTCCAAGCTGGAGTATTTCAGAGGCAGAAACAGAAAAAGGCTTGATGGCAGAATTCAGGGCCTACTCGCCTTAACTACAAAACTAGAAAAGTGAACCACATAAAGTCGGTGGCCTTTCATACTTAGGAATGGAATATTCGACCCATTCATGGCGGATCTGAAAGAGGGCATGTTGACGTTGGACGCACATGTATTTGCGTCTTCATAGCTGGAACTGGAGGGAACATACATGTACTTATAGCATGTACATGGAGCCGTTGGGGTCTAAGATAGGGGACACAATTGACCATAAAAATTCATATTTCCACACCTCCCAAGAAAATTTGGGACAACACCTTTGCCATTATATGTTCAATTGTATTAGCTTTTAAAACATAGTGAATGATGACCTTACTGTGCACAAGGATACATCAATCTTTGTTGGGGCTCTTTATTGATTCCCTCACTATTACCCTCCAACAGTGTCTCTCATCTGTCCATAGACCCTCGCTCACATGTATTTCATTTGTTTTATAACACCTCTCATACCATTGTAGAGTGTCTGTGCCCTTTACGTTGCACACACATACAGATACAATGAATAATTCATGTATAAATCAATGTATAGAACATGTTACATAAGGCACAGGGGGCTACAAAGTGTAGAATTCACAAGCCAGCCATACTCGTAGGCACTTTTTAAGAGTGCTTGGTCTGGAGAAGCTCAAACTCAGGATTCAGAATATAACAATGGTAGACTTTAATAATAAGAATTTATTTCTGCCCAAACCTTTTTTTAGCAAAATCAGGAGAATGAAAGAATGGGGAAAAACACATTGCTACCCTGTTTCCATGCTGTTTGAATGCAGTTTTTTTTTTATAGCAGTTTATAGCTCATTGTGCTAGATTACGATTGTAATTTATGAACTGCACAGTAACAAAAGAATCTCTGACAAAAGCAGTAACCCACTTGGCTGTACACATAAAATATTGTTCTTTGATATGCATGGTACATGTTCCTTCCCGCAGGCATATTAATACTCTGCGCTATCTTCGATGAGTTGAAACTGCCACTAGATAAAACTCCCATCTCTGTCCAGCAGGTACATTAATCACCAGAGTTAACTTGAAACTTTTATTGTTGCCAGAAAACTGCTTAATATACAAGGAGCTTTTCAGTGCTTTTAAAACTGCTAGGGCCTTTGATTGTTGATAAAAAGTTATTTTTGCGACTTTAAACTGTGATTTTGCAAATCGCAGGCTTTATATTGCAGAATACCTTTGTACTTATGGTTTCACCCCGATGCCGAGTTCCAGGGGCAGTGGAGCTCTTTGCCACCACCTTACTGTGTGGCTAACTCTGCCCTTCCCCTTTATCTGCAGTATAGTAAACCTATATATTTCGTTCAGTTACTATATTTAAACAAATACTTTATTACAAATATCTAATGTTTAAATTTTTTCTGGCAATCTCCATTTTAGAAATTAGATGATAAATTAGGATTGCTGTATTGTTGTTTAATGTTTTTATAGAACTCTTAACTTTTTCATTGAATTTTGTTTTCTGTTCAGAATTACAGGTGACGGTTGATAAACGAATTGTGGAATATTACTTGAAGAAGGAACAAAACCAGATCCTCTCGGGCAAAAAACAAAGTAAAGCAAAATGATACAAAATAAACTCCCTTCAGACTTAAAGACTCTGTTCATATGTCATTCCATTATTGAGTGTGCATTCCGTTAGTTTGGCCATTGATGCACTGTCCTTATCAAACATCGGCGAAATTCCCAAACCTAAGATGGCCTCCTCCATGAAATATCGGGAGTGTTTGAGTCTATTGCTTAAGACGCAGGTCTTGTTCGGAACTGCCTTCCTGGTGAGAATGGCACTTGTCTTTTATGGAATTTACCAGGACAGGACCATGCTGGTGAAATATACAGATATTGATTACCATGTTTTTACGGACGCAGCCAGATTCATCACTAAGGTACTTTCTTTTATCAAAAATGTCTTTGCATGTTGTTTATATGGAAAGTTGATAGTATTACGATGGGCGGAGGAAGATGGGGTGCCTTTGTGGTGGAAGGCTGATCTCCTAACACTATCAGTATTCTCTTAATCTAAGTCTGTTCTCAGAAACTCCACAGTGAATCCATTCTTAACGTTCGCTTTCTGCACTCTTTAGTAGTACTGAAGGGGCATAGATGCTTGCATGGCCACTTCTGGGATATGGATTGTGCCAGTACAGTATGTGCACTAGCGTATTTCCAAAGGGGCATTTCATCATTTACATCAGGGTGTGGCCCCATGCCCCTTGGCCTTTCACTCATGGCATATTACAAAAGCGGACTCAGAGGCCGCCAAGAAATGCTGTGTGACTGTGCCCCAAATAGAGGTGTCATGCAGTCATCTTTATACTTCAGCACCAATAATTGCCTCTATGATGTTCTTTAGAAATCATTCACTGTTTGAGTGTTTTAGAGTGTGAACAGCCATCAAATATGATGCTAATAAAATCCTAATCTCCAAAAATCTAGTGAACAAGGAGGAAAGTTGACTGGTAAAATGATGATAAATATTAAATTAATCTCTTCTAAAAAGTAGTAGTCTTAAGTTTGGGAAAGGGTGTCACAATTTAGCCAGTCTGCTTTAGCAGGCTCTACCGGCCATTAATGGCCTTTAATGGCCTGTAAAGTCCGCTATGGAGGGCTCTAAGGCTATTGGAACATTCCACTCCTAGAGGGCAGAATGTTCTAATTTGTAAAAACAAAGGCCTCACGGAGCCTGAATGGATTGACAAAAATCCAACAGCAATAGCTATGAACACAGACTGGAATGTTGGAGCTCCGGACCTCTACCGGCCATTAGAAGCCCAGAGCACTCCATTGTTTTCAGTGGAGATCCCAAAATTCCAGTGTTCTAATTTCAACTTCGACCTCGATCCCTTGGATTATTTAAAGCAATATCCATGAAGAAACATTACAAACTCCTATAAATTATAGTTCCTGTTGGCGTGCCACTATAGACATTGAGGTTCTCCCCAGCATGCTCGTTCAGTGCAAACTAGACCCCGCTCTGTGATCAGGTCTTGAATCAAATGAAAAATGATCTCCCAGATTTTTGGACTTACCCAATCATTGTTCATTAAACAGCTGTCTTCCATGACATCTCATAGTTCTATTCCACACTTGATTTAACTTTGCTCTGCTTGAGTTGTAAGCCAATAACAACAAACTGGAAGTAATCTGCCAAATTTGTGGTTTGTTGAACTGGTTTACTATGGGGATTGTGGTCTATTATATGGTGTGGGTTGTGTGACCTCATTGTGTAATATACTTACAAAACTATCTTGGGTCCAGTCAGGCTTTTTTTGTAAAAATTTGCTCAACCCTGGGTAGCTGTGACTTCAAGCAGCGACCTTAACTAAAGGAACTAGCGTAAAGCATTTAGAAGCGCCAAACAGAATAAGAAAGTCGCACAACATGAAAGAAATCCAACACCAATATATAAAAAAGAATATATTTTTAAGAACTTTTAGGCGCCATGACTAGCAAAATCCACTAAAGGATTCAGGAGATATAGATATTTAAAGACAACATAAATCTCAGCTTTTTATGTCCAGAGCGCAATGAAGCATTGATAATCGTAAAGTTTGGAAACTTTCAAAAAGTTTGGAAGAGTTGTATTTGGCTATTTCGACTCGGACTGGGTGAGCAATTCCAACAGGGAGAAGGTCATGGAGACTATTAAGGAGTATTTGAACAGTTATCTCGCCACCAAAGCAGTCTCAAGTCCAGTTCCACACTTTACAACAAAACCGCCATATACTTCAATGTAGTGGTCCTGATGCTGAGGATACAGGATGCTGAAAGATGCTCTGGATGCTGTGCAGTCTGTAGGGGTCTAATTGCCATTATTCCTTGGTCCACAGGCACAGTGGGGCGACTTTGGCATCAGGGGTTGGTGTACGTCAGAGTCCTCTATGGGCCAGTAGAAGTCCAGCATCGGCTGCACTACCGATCTCCGGTCACAGCGGATCCAGCGGATGAGGGCTACTGTCCATGTTTGGCATCCAATCCACACTCTCTGGGGACTCTTCCGGGTCCAGCAGACATGGGTGCAACTTTTGAGCCTTGAGGGGAGGGCTGCACGTCGGCAGTCAGTGGTGATTCCTTGCGGGTGGCTACTGACTAGCAATGACAGGCGACTTATATGGCCATGGTGCTGGAACAGTGAGTCAGCCATCTGACCCTTTGAGTTCACCTTTTCAATCTGGGGCTCTTGGGTGACATTTCCAAGAGCCAGGCACCACAAGCAGTGACCTCTCCTAACTATCCCAAGTAGCAGCAGGTGTACTGCAGCAGTTGGTGAAGCCTCTCTTTCCAGGACCAGAGGTCAGCACGGCAATCCTCCGTCGGTCCTTCCTCCCGTGTATATCTGATCTGAGGTATAGGGTGTCAGTGGTGCAAATGCCCTGTGGGGTTGATGTAGTCACTAGCCAATGGGCTGCCAGGATCCCTGCCCACCTTGTGACATCTAGCAATGGCGGAGTGAACTATTCTGCCCATTCTTAAGATCTCTGAACCCTTAATTGGTCGATAAGAGCCTGGCACCGCACCCTAGAGGTGTGGCTACCTGTGGGCTACATGCCAATGGAAAAACCTGTGTAACTCGTTTCCCCTTTCTCTCCCAGCTGCCAGCCCATCTCCCTAAACAAAGGGGCAGCTCTTCTCAAGTGTGGTCACCATTTGCCCACCAAAGGCGACTTCTCCTTTAAAGATTGCCTTTTGGGCCAATACTCTCTGGATTCCTGCAAGGGGGAGGTAACACTTCCCCTGTGGAAGACTTCAATTATTCCTAAGCCTGGAACTCATTCACACTACTCCCCAGGAGGGCAGTAGAGTGCCTGTGGTAGCCAGCAACTGTGAAAGACCCCTGTATAAACTGGGCAACAGAGTGGCAACTTTCTAAAAGTAGATTTTCTTTATAAGTGACATTAAATTCGACTTGGGCATCAAGTCTGATTTAATGGGAGGAGCCTAGCGCGCATCCAAGATGGTCGCGTGAGCACAGGGCTCCCCGGACCCTCGCTGCTCCTCGGATTTTATCCTGAATCTATCCTGATTCGGTTGATGGAATCTGGGAGACGAATGCTGGCTGAACACTAAACTCCTTTCGGAAATCAAATCGGACCTGGCAATCCGGAGTTATGGTGGTTTGAACTTTTGAGGCCCACCCTACGGCTGTGCCCGATGCGAGGGTGATCTGTGGAGCCGGGGCGTAGATGAACAACAACGGCAGCGGAGCGGTGCCAGTGGCCGTCACATCACTTTCGGTTTCACTTTTGGTCTTTGAGGGGCTGGACTGTGGACTTGCTTGGTGCGACTGGGCTTCCATTTTGCCTTCGCTTGATGCCGGTGGCTTCGTCTGCTGCCAGTGTGCTCATTGACGGTGGTCCCTTCGCTCCGCCATATTGCGGCCTGTGGTGCGACACGCGTCTGCCTGGCCTGTGCCACCTCGACGCTTCCTCGGTTGTCCCCTTCGGCGATCGAGGTTCTCATGGGAGGCAAGGGAGACCCCGAGAGGCGTAAGACCAAGACATCCCTACGTGGGGGACCGGTCCAGACGAACAACATGGACCGCTACACTCAGGGTAAAGGACCCCCCGGGACAGCCAATGTCCCCCCGGAGGACACCAGTGGTGGCCCGTCCGTTTCTCCGGATCTGTCCCTGCAGGACATCATGGGCGCCATTAAGGGCATCAGAGAGACCATCGCTACACAGTACGAGGCCTTGGCCCGTAAAATCGACACGGTGGCCATTGACATTACCCTAATCCGGGCGGATCTCTCTAAGACCAACGAGAGGGTTCAATCGCTGGATGTGCGGACGTCCTCCCTTGGTACGGACGTGTCGGACCTGCAGGCCTCTCTCGGCGATCTCAAGTCGGCCAATGATCTGATGGCCCGGCGGCTGGAAGAATTCGAGGGACGGGCCCGCCGCAATAACATCCGCGTCATAGGCGTTCCGGAGACCTCCGATAACCGCCCGGTTGATCTCCTGGTCGAGGAGCTCATCCTCGAACATCTTGCTCCCGCTGGCCTGAGTAAGTTTTTCGCTGTGGAGCGGGCCCATCGAGTCCCAGGTGGCCGGCCGCGACCGGGTGCCCCCCCGAGGCCTATCGTTGCGAGACTTTTCCATTACAGAGACCGAGACGCGATTCTGCAGGCCTCACGGGTTCATGGCCCGGTCCGACATGCGAACTCGTCCATTAACTTTTTCCCGGACTTCACCCAACTTGTCCAGAAACAGCGGATGGGCTTCCAGGGGGTGAAGCGGCGGCTCCGGGACCTCGGTCTCAAGTACTCTATGCTTTATCCTGCAAGGCTCCGAGTGGAACATGAAGATCGGACTACCTTTTTTGACTCTCCTGTGACTGTGAGTGACTGGCTGGATTCGCTGCCAGACCGGGGTGACCGGACTGGGCCCTCTGCCGGTACCGAGGGTGGTGGGTCTCCTTTGGAGTGACTTATGGTCCCGGACTCTGCCAGGTTGTACTGTTCGGCTGGGTTCTACTTCTTTTGTGCATTTTGTTTCACTATGTTGTGTGTGGGGAGCGGGCGGGGACGGGTCCCTTCCCTCCTCCGGGGTCTTTTCGTAGAATGGGGTTTGTAGGGCGACAGGCACACTGCAAGTTGGGGTGGTTTTTTGGACCGCAGGGGTGCAGGGTGGGGGGTGTTGGAGTTGGGGGGGGGGTTGGTGGGTGGGTGGGGTTGTTTGCATTTGTGTTTTTTGCTTTCAAGGCGAAGTATTGGCTATGGTTCATCCTTGGGTGTTGAGCTCTTTGCTAGGGGGCCCTTGATCTACTGGATGGGATGGGGGGGGACGGGTTGAGATTGATGTCTTGGAACGTCAATGGATTGGGGGACCGTATCAAACGGGGTGTTGTGCTGCAATATCTGCGTCGTCTGACTCCTGATGTGGTGTTCTTACAGGAGACGCATCTGGTTGGCAATGTTTGTCGGGCTATGAACAGGGGGGGATATCGACTTGTGGCCCACTCTGGTTTCACCACTGGTTCGAGAGGGGTGGGCATTCTCTTGCGAGCTTCACTTCCGTTGGAGATCACCAGGGTGGTCCCAGACGATAGAGGGCGCTATGTGGCTCTGACTGGGAGGTGGGAGGGGCAGTCCCTTTCCTTGATCTCGGTCTATGTTCCCCCGGGCCTCCAGAACTCCACCTTCTCAGACTTGGGTCGTATGTTGCTTGGGCTTCCTGACAGTCTTTTGCTTATGGGTGGGGACTTTAATTCGGTTGTCTCGGGTGACCTGGACCGTCATCCGCCCAGGGCCCTCCCTGCTGCCCAGGCGTGGCTGGGCGGGCTCCTGGAGACCTTCGGTCTGGTGGACTGTTGGAGGTTAATGCATCCGACACAGTGTCAGTACACCTTTCACTCTGGGGCCCATGGGAGTCTCTCCAGACTGGACTATTTCCTTATGCCCGCGGCCCAGGCTGCTCGGATTCGAGAGGTCAAACACCTGGCCAGGGGTATTTCTGATCATTCCCCACTGTGGTTGCTTTTTGACACCGGGTCGCGGTCCGCTGGGCGGATCGCTCCTATTAACCCTTGGTACCTGCGAGACCCCAAGATCCGTGATAGCCTGATTAAGTCGATTGATCAATATTTTTCTGAGAATGAGGGGTCGGTGTTGTCCTCGGTGTCCCTGTGGGAAGCTTTCAAAGCAGTGCTCCGCGGGCATGCCCTGTCCCAGATAGTGGAGGCCAAGAGGGTCAAGAGAGAGGCGGTTGTGACGCTGGAGACTGAAATATCGGGGCTGGAGGCAGCCTTGGAGGCGGGTGTCACCCCGGATGGGCTGCATGCCCTCAGCCTGAAGCAGTTTGAATATAAGTCTCTCGTCACTGATGCTGCCAAGACTATATATAGGGAGCAGCAGGGCAGGTTGTATGACGCCGGAGACAAGGCGGGTAAGCTGATTGCCTGGTTGGACAAGAAGGAGAGAGTGAATCGTGTGGTCCCGGAGCTTCGGGTGTCGGATGGAGTGTGTGTGACTGAGCCTGGTGAGATTGTTGAGTGTTTTGCTGACCACCTCCGTGCAGTGTACTCCCCGGTGTCCGTCAGAGATGAGGACGACTCTCGTCTTCTGCTTCGGGATATTGCCCTGCCCGGCTTATCCGTCGAGGACCGCGAGCTGATGGATGCCCCTTTGTCTGTCGAAGAGATAGCTACTGCGATTCGCTCCCTCCGCTCGGGCAAGGCTATGGGCCCCAACGGCCTGCCGATTGAACTATATAAGTTGCGCCCGGATAAAATCGCGCCTTTCCTCCGTCATATGTTTCAGGAATCGCTCGAGAGGGGTTCCCTTCCTGACGACCAGCGTCTGGCTACTATAGTAGTGATTCCCAAGGAGGGTAAGCCACGTGACCGCTGTGCCTCCTATAGGCCTATTTCCCTGCTGAATGCCGAACCCAAAATACTTGCTAAGGTCCTCGCTAATCGCTTGCTGAGCGTTATATGTGACTTGATACATCCGGATCAATGTGGCTTCATCCCACATCGTAATACCGCTCTCAACTTACGGCGTCTGCACGGCGTCCTTGCTAGGGCTGAGTACTTGGCTGAACCGGCCATATTGGTTTCCCTAGACGCCACGATGGCCTTTGATACCATTGAATGGCCATTTCTTTGGGCCGTCTTGGCGAAGTTTGGGTTTGGGGAGGGGTTCCTTGGCTGGGTGAAGCTCCTTTATGCTGGACCAATGGCTCAGGTGGTTGTCAATGGGCGGGTTACTCGGCCCTTCGCTCTCGGGAGGGGAACTAGACAGGGGTGCCCGTTGTCCCCGCTGCTCTTTGCTCTCGCCCTGGAGCCGCTCGCTGCCTTGCTCCGTTGGGAGCCCTCGATTAGAGGGCTCCGGTGGGCCCCGGGCTTCGAGGATCGGGTTTCATTGTACGCGGACGATATTCTCTTGTATCTCACCTCACCGCGGAAGTCGCTCAATGTTCTCTTTGATGTCCTTACTTCCTTCGGGAAAAACTCTGGTCTGATAATCAACTGGTCCAAATCTTGTGTGTATCCTATCTCTGGTGGTCTTCCTCTCTTGCCGCCTCGGCTTCCGCTCCAAATATCTCAGTCCGGCTTTAAATACCTGGGGGTGTACGTTTCGTTGGATCCGGCGGTCCGCTATGAGCAGAATCTCCTGTCTCCACTCCGGCGTTTGAGGGCAGACACGGCTCGGTGGTGTAAGCTACCCTTGTCTCCGCTTGGTCGCGCGGCGCTGTTTAAAATGATGTCCCTTCCCAGATTCCTTTATGCACTCCAGAACTTCTTCGATGTCATTCCTGCGGCCTACTTTAGGGAGGTGGAGAGTTTGCAGAGGAGACTGGTTTGAGACGGGCGATCGCGTATCGCGTTGGCCAAGCTGACTCTTTCCTGGTATGACGGGGGCATCGCGCTTCCTGATATTAGACGGTACTATTGGGCCTCCCAGCTGTCTGCCATTAATCATGCTACGTACGCTCCTGGTTCGAACCCGGCATATGAGATGGATAAATTCCTGCTCCCCGGCGGTAACTATAACAGAGCGATTTACTCGCGGTCTGCTGGTGGGGCCCTTACGGGCCCTACCAGGATTGCGGTCCGTGTATGGAAGGCGGCTAACGTTGCGATGGGCTGGAGTGAGCGTTTAACGTGCGCCACTCCTCTATTCGACTCAGACCGCTTGGGAAGCCTCTGGACAACGAAAGGCTTCGAGCGCTGGGATACGATCGGCATCAGCAGAGTGGGGGACCTGTGGGTTAAAGGTGCGGTTAAATCCTTCGCGGCGCTTCAGCGCGAGTATGAGCTTAGTGACAGAGAGTTCTTCCGTTATGCACAGGTCCGGCACGCCCTGCTTTCGGTCTTTGGGGAGGGGACCACGGTCCCTTCTTCTTCGCCTCTCGAGGACCGCATACTCGACGGTCACGTCCCCAACAGTACTATCTCCCTGATTTACAAAAAACTGATAAACAATCGGGCTGACCTCTTGGTGCGTCTTCGGGAGGCATGGACGGGAGATGGGGTGGAGCTGGACGATGAGGACTGGCAGACTGCACTGTCATCCCCTAAGGAGGTGGCCATCCCGGCCCGTCTCCGCTGGTCCAGCTTAAGATTCTCCATCGTGTATATGTGACGGGCCCCCGCCTGGTCTCGATGGGGTTTTCAGACGACGGACTCTGTAAGCGTGGCTGCGGGCTCAGTGCTACTTTTCTCCATATCCTATGGGAATGCCGCGAGGTGGCGGAATACTGGCGCCGGGTGCATGATATTATGAGACGAGTCACCGGGGTCGCTCTGCTGCCGGAGGTGCGTCGTTGTGTGCTGAATGTATGGGAGCCCAATGACTGCAATGCGGCTCAGGCTCGGTGGGCGGCCTTGGGGAACATGATTGCAAAGAGAGATATTGCGCAGCTTTGGGGTTCCCAGCGGCCTCCCACCGTGTCCGTCTGGAAGGAAAACATGGACTGGTGCATGTTCAGGGAGAAAACGGTGTATGTGGCCCGTGGTAAACCGGGGGCTTGGGGTAAAATTTGGGGGCAGTGGAACGCGTATCGTGGGTCTATCTGTGCTCCCCCTTTGGTAGATACGTCCGGGGTTGCCTCGTCCCCCTGATCCTTGAGGGTTCCTTGTGCATCTCGTACTTCGGAGTACAGATTTGGTTCTCTCGTTGCCCCCCCCCTCCCTCTCAGGTCTTCTTTTATTGACCGCCCTCGGGTGGTTGGGTGTTGACTCCCCCGGCTGGTGTTCGCCGCCCTTCATAAGTCGTTTCGCCTTGTTTGTTGTATTTTTGTATTTTTCTTTTTTGTTGTTATTTATACTAAAAGTGTGTATTCTGATTTCCTTTATGTGCAGTCTGATTTACTGTGATAGTGCGGAGCCCCTGTGGGCCAGCCATTGTTTTCTGATATGCTGGAACACTTTGACTACTAGCGGCCGGCCCTGGTGGTTGTAGGCCCGTGTTTGTAACCCTTTTATGCACAATAAAATCTTTTCAAAAAAAAAAAAAAAAGTCTGATTTAATGCCATAATTAATTTGATACCTTGAAGTACCCGCTTTAGTAGTTCCATTCAGAAGTTAGCAGGAATGGGATGTCGAACTGTAACTTTGTACTAGCCAATGGGGCTACTAGCCTTTCCACAGTAAAACAACAATTTGAAAGTTTTACTGTTGGGACATATTAAAGTACATTTCCCACTTAATACACTGCTCCTGGACTTGGAGCTCGATATGCCTTCCTTAGAGGAGACATATATTGTTAAGGATAGTAGGGCCTTTGCCATTGGTTTCAATGGCAAAGTCAAACTAGCAATTTAAAACTGATATTCCGGCTACAGTAGCAGGCTGGAGCTATTTTATCCTTTGTTTTACCCAAGATGGCACAAGCAGCACTGCATCCCTGGGTGGACACTCTTAACTTACATGTCCTGGGAACCCTTGGTGCCTTATTCTAGGGACTTATGAGTAAATCAGCTTATTCTTATTGTGAGTAGCCAATTCAACATACATTTTGTAATGGATTAGAACACTGGCACTGTGGTCTGGTTAACAGGACACAGTGCACTCTTGGAGTCCAAAAACTAGCAGCATTAGTCCAAAACTTTGAAGGCGATCACGCAAAAAGAGGCATTTCCGTACATTTACTACAAGATATGACCAAATGGTACTCCTCCCAAACCATTACACGTCTGAAGGAATGGCACAGCTTTTATTATAGAACTAGATTGAATACAATGTGTCTATAAATATAAATGAAGAAGTTTGCCCTGTTTTCTAGATTAGTTTTACCACATCTGATGTACATTTTATTATTTTGCTTGTAAATCTATTGTGAGGTCAGTAGAAATGTTAATTTCTTTCTTCTGTTTTATCTTTCCACGTTTATGCTTGTTGATGTATAAAATATTCAGTAAAAGTGCTGGATAATAATGAGCGTGTGCCCATTTAAAATAATTTTTCAGTGCTAGACTGGACTTCTGTGAAACCTTCTTGACTTTAAAACATGGGGTCTATAATTGCCGGCCATTGGTAATATGCCTTACAAAATCCTAAATTGTACTCGGGTGTCCAAAATATTAAATATATATACACAAATGGAAATGTGGTGATCTAATAAATTAAATATTTTTTTAATACAGATGTAGAAGACAGATGTTTACATGTAAGTAAACATAATTGGAAAACGGAAGCGTGTTTGATTCGGGTACAGATTGTTGACTTATATTTCGGTTTCACTAGTAATACCTCGTTTTTTACATTTTTACATAGGGAGCTTCACCATACCAAAGAGCAACGTACCGCTACACCCCTCTGCTGGCATGGATCCTAACACCAAATATCTACTTAACTGAGATGTTCGGAAAAATTATTTTTATATCATGCGACTTAATTGCTGCATATCTAATGTCCAGGATTTTGCTTCTACGTGGATTGGATATTACCAAGGCAAATTGGTACTGCATCTTCTGGCTCTTCAACCCTCTACCAATGACTGTATCCAGTAGAGGAAACGCAGAGTCTGTTGTATCAGTTCTTGTGCTGGCTATGTTATATTTCATTCAACAACGAAGCGTGTTGACCGCTGCAGTGTTCTATGGCCTGTCTGTACACATGAAGATTTATCCAGTCACCTATGTACTCCCCATCATCCTCCATCTGCTAAAACCTGTGGCATTGAGACAAACAGTCCATTCAAAAACATCTAAGTCCATCTTCTTGAAAAATCTCTGGAACCTCTTGCCAAGGCTGTTGAATCGAGATGTCCTACTTTTTAGTGCTGTTGCCGGGCTTATGTTTTCTGCTTTAACTGTGATATTTTACTACTGGTAAGTTTACCCTAAGGTCATTCTCCTTCTTTGAACAAGTTAATTTGATTTGATGATGGGGTTAAAGATCATCAATAGAAATCATAAAATACGTTTCCAAAGTTTAATCCTGACAAAAAAATGACTTCATTATCAAAGGCAGCCTTAAAAAACCAAATCTCATGAATCCTGGACTAGTACAGATCCCCTAAGTTGACTTCCAACAATATTGAATATTATTTTTTTGCTATTCAATTTTTATTGATTTTAATGCAAACAGTACAATACATCCACATACAATCATGATAAAGTACTTTTCAACCCACTGTATGGTTTATATTATTCGCATCGCCTCGGCCACCTCACCAAGAAGCGCTATGCAATTCCACTTGAATGTATTAGCAGTTTTGAGGTCACCCATCCTATTCCACTTGACCCAACCATTTGCCCCACACTCTGTTGTATTTCTGCAGGCAACCCCATGCCATAAACACTTGTTTCTCTTGGATCGCACACCAGTCTAGGCCCTACGCCACTGGGACACTGTGGGGGTGTCTTGCTTGCGCCTATCAGATAATACAGCACCTACACGATGGCTCAACACCCGGTGCAGCAAAGACTTTAACACCAAACAAACAACATCTTTATAAAAGTGTTTTATTTTACAAAATGGACTCTCTCTCTTTAGAATAAGGCTTGGAGTTTTATTTTACACAATGCTCTCTAACAGGTTTTCTCAGATGTCAAATGCACAAGATTTAAATACACAAAGAGATATATATGTTTATATGCAAGCAATAATAACACACTTGGTAAATATAATGCGTGAATAATACTGATGAATAAACAAGCAGCAAATAATATGAGATAATACTCGAGCAAATATACTGGACGTCCTGCAAAAGACCAGAAAGTAAATATATAAAAATATTAAAAAATATATTATCTACTGGCGGTCGCCAGTAGATAGTTATAGTTAGGACCTATTATCCATAGGAAATCCGCAACATTCTATTCTCAATAAGTCTGGCGCCGGTTGACGAATCCTCGCGAAATTTTGCAAAATTTGGGAATCCGTTCAGTAGTTCCTGAGAAAATTAGAGTTAAAAGTACATAAATATCTATGGCCGGGGAGGATCCGCGGACCCTACCCGCACCGTAAGCGCACCCTCCCCGAAACGAGCACGCACCCTCCCGATCGCGCGCTGAATGCTAATTGGCTGCCGAGTGTCCGTCTACATTCGAAACCAGGAACTGTTGGTGGCCATTTTCTGCCTCGGTAGAAGCGAGGCTGAAGAAGCAAGGGGAAAAAGTGTGTAAAACATATAAAGGGGGCAGAGTAGAAATACTCTGACCCTCTAGAGGTGCTTGGGGGGTCTCAGAAGGACCTCCTTGGGCCCCCTTTTTAAAAAAAGAAAAACGCCGAAATGCGCGCACGGTGCGCGCATCCTACCGCGTTGGGTGCGCGTATCCACTGAATTTTTTTTAAAAAAAAGACAAGAAATCATTGGTTGTATGACTACTTTGTACACTGAAAGGTAGGGTGTATATTTCTGTTTTTTAAAGGTATGATTCTTATTGGTTAACAAAAACAGATTGTAAGGAACATTATATATGATAAGCTGATCTGTTGAAAAGTGAAGCACACTTCCTCTCTTGTTTAGCAACATTGTGTGCTGAACTTCTGACCTGTGTGCTCAGTGCAGTGTTCCATGACCTGTTTCTATGGTAACAGGCAGAAGGCAGATTTGGGGAAGGGTTGAAATGTATTTCAGTTGGAAAGGGTTGAAATGTTTAACCAATAGAAATGTGTGTTTGCTTTTGAGTTTGTGTGAAGGATTGTGATTTGATGTTTACATGTATATGTGTGGAAAATGAAAGGGAAACTTTTCCGTTCTTTGTTTTTGCTGAGAGGTGCACAGTGCAGAGATTCTGTAAAAGAAAATATGGTGAGTGACCGATCTACAAAACAACTTGAAAGATGAGTTATTTAATTGTGAGGGGATGTATGTAGACTATTTTGATTTTAATCAGACTGTTTTTCTCCTGCTAAAGTGTAGGGAGTACTTTTTTTTCTCTACAATCTTATTGACAGTGTGTGTGCATGTAGAAACCATTCTGTGATAAGCATTTGTGGTTTTCATGTGTTTGCAGACAGATAACTGTGCAGTTTTTATATTTTGGTAGAATTAGAAACCAGTCATTGTTTATGAATTTGTGAAAAGAGTTATGTTATGTTTCTATTCTAAAATGTAGTACTTCTTCTAGATGAAGAAATGTGTTTTGGTATAGTGCAAGGGATAGTGTTGTTTGTCTAGAATCACACAGTGAGTATGTGTGCATTTGGGAACCACTGTGAGAGAAGCATTTGGTAACATTGTGTATTTGCTGAAGATAAATGTTTTAAAATCTGTCTTGTTGTCAAGTTTTAGTAGCATTAGAAGGCAGTTTTTGCTTATGTTTTGATTAAATGAGTCAGGGTTTGACACAAAAGTGCAGTCTTGAAATATGTAGATTGTGTGCAGTTCCCTTACCACTTGCACTGTAGTGAATACGTTTTGGTAAACTCCTAGGGATAGTGGTGCTTGTCTAGAATCACATTGTGAGTTAGTGTGTATTTGGGATCACTGTGAGAGAAGCATTTGGTAACATCGTGTATTTTCTGACAGATAACTTTTTTTAAACCTGTCATGTTGTCAAGTTTTAGTAGAATTAGAAGACAGTTATGGCTTATGCTTTGATGAAATGAGTCAGGCTTTGACAGAAAAGTGCAGTCCTGAAATATGTAGATTGTGTGCAGTTCCCTTACCACTTGCACTGTAGTGAATGAGTTTTGGTAAACTCCTAGGGATAGTGGTGCTTGTCTAGAATCACACTGTGAGTTAGTGTGTATTTGGGATCACTGTGAGAGAAGCATTTGGTAACATTGTGTATTTGCTGACAGATAACTGTTTTAAAACCTGTCATGTTGTGAAGTTTTAGTAGGATTAGAAGCCAGTCTTTGCTTATTTGTTGATTAAATGAGTTAGACTTTGACACAAAAGTGCAGTCCTGAAATATCTAGATTGTGTGCAGTAACATTAACTCTTCTAGACTAGTGAATGAGTTTTTGTAAACTGCTAGGGATAGTGTTGCTTGTCTAAAATCACACTGTGAGTCTGTGTACATTTGGGTAAGGATCGTGAGAGAAGCATTTGGTAACATAGTGTATTTGATGACAGATAACTGTTTTAAAATCGGTCATGTCAAGTTTTAGTAGCTTTAGAAGCTATTCTTTGCTTATGCATTGATAAAATGAGTCAGGGTTTGACACTAAAGTACAGTACCATGTACTATTCTATTCACTGTGCCAGAACTGAAAATTTAAAGGTTTTACCCAGGCACTAACCTAGTAGTAGCCTGATGATTTAGTCAGTTTCCAAGTCCTCATGTTGTGAACCATACATTATCACATAGATTGTTTCAAATGTCTATGCAGTATGCATGCAGTCTTCTAACATACTATACACTTGTCTTTCACATTTTCATTTCGCTAGTCAGTATCCATACACTTCCAGGAAACACCCTGTAACTCCCTTTGCAGTCCTCTAGTGACCCATTCAGCATCATGTACTAATCCATTCACTGTGCGAAAACTCAAACACTTATAAATTCACTAAGATACTATCTTTGCAGTACTCTAATCATTCTGTCAGTGCCTAAGTATTCATGCACTGAGCCAAGCGTTGGCACATGGACTGCTTCAAACCCCTATCCACTATGTATGCAGTCTTCTAACCACCTAGACACTTGTCTTTCACACTTTCAATTCCCTAGTCAGTATCCGTACAGTCCAACAAACATCCTGTCACTGCCTTTGCACTCCTCTAGTGACCCATTCAGTACCAAGTACTAATCCATTCCCTGTGCGAAAAGCCTACCACTTATAAATTCACCTAGGCACTCTCCTTGCTGTACTCTAATCATTCAGTCAGAACCCAAGTAGTCATGCAGTGAGCCAGGCCTTACCACATGGACTGCTTTAAATGCCTATTCACTATGCATGCAGGCCGCTAATCACCTACACAGTTGTGTTTCACACATTCAATTCCCTAGTTAGTATTCATACACTTCTAGCAAACACCATGTCACTCACCCAGTGTGTCTCCTTATAGTACTGTAATCATTTAGTCAGTTAGCATGTAGTGTTGTAGTGAGTTAGGCTTTAGGGCATGAACTGCTTCAAAGTAGTATGCACTATGCATGTAGTGTTTTAACCATCGTCACAGTTGTGGTTCAGGGCTATAGTTTCTTAGTCAGTATTTATATAAAATGTGTTTGTACAGTAATGGAATAGTATAAATTTGAAAGTTATTAATATACATGTATTTGTGATTCTTTTTACAGATACTGTTTTTCAACGTTAAAATAGAGAAATTATGCCAGAAAAAGAAAAGAACAGAGACAGGAGGTTTATTTGAAGAAACATCAACCACAAGTATTGAATGAACAAGATAGTGTGGCTAAAAGGAAAAAATCTTCTGGTAAGATCACGAAGCAATTTATTAAAAATGTTTGTAGGAGCAAACATAATGTAGATAATGCTGCAACTTCAGAGAATTTTTCAAGTATGAAAAAAATTCAAAATAAGAGGAAAAGTAAAAAAAGCAAATGTTCAGTCAAAGGAGATAAAGTATGGTAAAAGAAGGCAAAATCAGTATAAGGAATTACGCCAAAAAATATTTTACAAGAGAGTAGTGCATAATTTGCTGAAAGATGTGAAGAAATATAAAAAGAGCTTTTATTTTAAAAAAAGAAGAAGCATATTGAAAGCATTGTGGAAAAGGCTTTTGAAGTAAAAAGGAAACTGTTTATTTTAGTGTTAAACAGAATTCGATCACTAGATAAACCAATATATGTAATGAAGGCCAAAAGTAGGAGGAAAAGAGTTATTAATAAAAAAAAAAATTGTGATGTTTTTTTGGGAGAATGGAAAAACAGTTCTAGTTCAGAGCCTTTTTTTAATGAAGAGAGTTATTCACTGAGCGAAAAATTATTGTATGCAGTTGACACCAGTGGAGTGGTAGAGGTTATGAGGTTAGTGACGGTTGTCCAATGGAGAAAGAGAAAATGGTTGAAAGAAATGCAGAAGAAGTGATAGCTGATGAAGTTTTAGGGAGACGTGCTAAAAACCCTGTGTACACTTGGGATTGCAGTAGTGTTTGCAGTGTACGACAGGAATCTATTGAAAAATTATGTCGTTTTTTACGAGCCTTTACTAAAAAAAGTGTAAAACAAAAGATTAAGCTGTTGCAAGGACTAGACCCTTGCAGAGTGAGAAAACATACTGGTTTGCAAGGTCATTCTCTGGCTTGTCTTTCTAGGAAAGTTTATCAAAGTGTTTTTCACCATTTCAGATTGCTGGCAGTACATCATACTCAAATGCGGAAGTTAGTGAGAAGGTTGTATTATGCAAAAAGTCCAGCACTAAAGTTAAGTGAGTTGAACAGTGCTCTTTTGCGTGGGTCAGTATCAGATGTGAAGCAGGTCTGTGAGGATATTGAGTTTTGTTACTTTGGGCCTCAGCAAGAGAGTGAAGAAACTGACACATTAGTATAAACAAAATGTTGTAGACAATGTAGAACTCGTAATTACAGAAAAATTTGAGGATGAAATCACAAAGTTTAAGGTAATTTCAGGTGAAAGACCAAATGTTTCTTGTATTTGTTGTCGGCGAAGTCACTATAAAAATCAGACTAGGGGTGTCAATCTGTATTTTAAAAGTGAAATAGAAGATAATGATAAGTGGATGGAATTTGCATCTTATTTGTTGGTAGACGATTGTTTTGATTTGGGATGTGAGCAGCGTATTTGCAAATATTGTTATATCAAATTAGATGAGAATAAAATGCCTGCTAGAGCTGTTCATAATAATCTAGAGTTGGTTGCTATTCCTCCAGAGCGGATTGATTTAAATACGTATGAGTCTATTCTCATACAATGTGTTCACCCGTTTCAGGCTATTGTTCGTATGGAGCCCAAAACAAGTAAATTACCTCCATCAGAGTTGCAAAGAAGATTGAAAGGAAGAGTTGTGTATTTACCATTAGATTTAAGGAAACATATTAAAACTATTGGTGTAGATCATGCAGAAAATGAGCCACTAGTCATTCTAGTTAATGGTGTTCCTACTAAGAATAAGAAAATCTGGCAAGAGTTAGTGGATGTTAGAAAAGTGCAAAAGGCATCATTGTATATGTTAAAAAATAATGAGTACTATAGAAATGTGTTTGTTGGAGAAGAAGAAATAGATTTAGCAGAAGATACTGAAACATTAAGTGGACAAATTGAAAAAGTGGACAATTCCAGATGTGAAGAGATCTATGAACATTACAGTGTACATCCACTTCATTCCAAAGAGGTGATGGGGAATACAATTGAGTTGTTTCAAATGAAAAAAGCAACAGGAAGTCCCATGAGTGTATGGGAAGAGAGCTTGGAAGCTCGTTGTTTCCAACAGGAAAAGGTGGACGATATGATGACCGTCCTGTGCAGATTCCTGCATCTGAATATCGGACAACAAGATTATATGCAGAAGATCCAAGATTTCGTCAATGTATCCCTTATATGTTTCATCTTCTGTTTGAAAGTGACTTGTCTGGACTTTCATATGCAGTAAATAACATTTTAAAAACTGGAATGCATCTTCAAAATGTAACTGCAAAGGATTTTATGGATAAAGTGCATCAGAGAGGTGATCATTTAGAATCTCAGTTGATTAATCTGATGGCATGTCAGCGTGGGACTAATGAATATTGGTACCGTCGACATGGAGAACTGAAATGTATGCTACGGAACTTGGGTACTCCTACATGGGCGTTACACTAAGCTGTGCTGAGTATGCTTGGGATGATTTACTTGAATTTCTTCGAGAGGCAAATTCCAATATAAAAAATATTGAATACAAGACACCTGGAGAATTGTGCTCTTTGGATCCTGTCAATGTATGCAGATATTTCAATCATAGATTTGAAGCTATGATGTCTTTCATCTGCAATAAAAAGAATCCTCCTCTTGGAGAATTTGTGGATTTCTTTTGGAGAAAGGAGTATCAAGCAAGAGGTGCTCCTCACATACATATGTTGTTATGGGTCAAGGATGCCCCCAAATTTTGAACAGATTCAGATTAAACTGTTTTGTCTTTCATTGAAGATTATGCTACATGTGCTCTTCCCAATAGTAGAGAAGACAAAAACTTAAAACAACAAGTCTTACGATTTCAAAGCCACAGGTGTGGAAAATACTGTCGACGAAAGTACATGTCAAAGGATAAGTTCTATACCAAATGTCGTTTTGGATTTCCACGTCCTGTATTATCCAAAGGAAGAGTGAACAGTTTTTTTTTTTGTAAATTCTTTTTATTAACAAAATACAACATTTTGGTCACTTCACAGTTTCAAGTCATTAGAGTTAGTGTTCAGCCGCAAACCCCTGGACAGTCCTTCAGTGCAATAGGGTACAGCATAACAGGATATGACATTTTCACCATCTTATGGGGATACGATTTCCTCTGGGGGAGAAGGGACTGGGGGCTCGCAGATGTTGCCCCGGTATGCATTCCAGGGAGACCAGATCGCCACCCACTTCCCGGGGCACCCTCTCGAGACCTATACTATCTTTTCCTGCAGCATGCACCAATCCATGTCTTTTTTCCATGCTCCAAGCAATGGCGGCGCTTCCGCCACCCAGAGGCGCGCTATATATTACGCTTTGCAACCGCCAGTCCCAGTGTTGCCCATATTCTGCCTTTAACCGGTAGGTCCGTGGGCTCCCAGATGTTTAAAAGGCATCGTTTGGCCTCAGGCCGTGACCTCACCCCCAACACCTCGCTTATATAGTCGTGTATCTTTGCCCAGTATGTTTGAACCTGCGGGCACTCCCATAACACGTGAAGAAATGTCCCCCTGTCCCCACACCGCCTCCGGCAGAGCCCGTCCGTACTCCTCCCCATCTACACCAGTCTAGTGACCGAGATATACACCCGGTGCAATACCTTGAGTTGTACGAGCCGCAGTTTTGCCGATATCGCCACTTCCTTAGGGGATGATAGCGCCTCTCTCCACTCCTCCTCATCAATTTCAAGGCCACCCGCCTCCCACCTCCCTTTGAGGGGCCCCAGCAGGTCCGGGGAGTGATGTATGAGTTTTTTGTAGGTGAGGGATATCGCCCTTTCAGGCAAGTGACCGTCTAGTAGTCTATCCTCTAGAGGGGAGGAATCTGGGAGTGACATCCCCGGTGGAATGTTTGATTGAAGAGAGTGGCGGACCTGCATATATCGGAAGAGTTCCGAGGGCGCCAACTCATGCGATTGCTGTAGTGAGGCAAAGGGCACCACACCCCCAGCCCCCCACAGGTCCCCTATGCGGGATATACCTATCAAGTCCCAGTTTTGAAATCCCTTAGTGCGTCCCAGTGACCCGAGCTGCTCCGACACCCAGAGCGGGGTTGCCTTTGTCAGTTTGTCATCCCACCCCAGCTTTCGGTTGACAATATGCCACAGTTGGACCGAATGTTGTGTGGGTCCCGTGAGGTGAAACATTTTGGGTCGCGAATAGAGTGCAGCCTCAAAATTCCCTCCGGGGAGGAGCCACCTATCCATCCCATATCCCGGGTCGTCCCCACTGCCGTACGTGCCCTGGTTGATGGCCGCGAGATGCGCTGCCCAGTAATATTTACGGATGTCCGGCAATGCTATCTGGATCGGGCAGTCACGTGGAACCGGTGGTGGGGCCCCATGCAACACATAGAGCAAAGATTTTCCCCAGTTGATACTGTAGCCGCAGTTTTTCCCAAAGCTTGTCAGGATGTCCAATGCCACCCGGAGTGACCTCGCTGGGGAGGCAAGATAAAGCAGGACATCATCAGCATACAGCGAGATCCTGTCTTCCCAAGAGTGAACAGTTTTATGTCAGCTGTACGACATACCATCACAAGAAAGTCTCCGAAAAACACCTACAACTTAAGAAGAAGCGAAGAATCAAGTCAAGAAAACTTTATTTCGGAGAGAATCTCCATAAAAGGTACATAAAATGATAATTTAAAAGAGCGTTTAAAAACATGCATTGGATAATAAAAAGTGGTTAAAATGGTTAAACATAAAACATTAAAAATGCCAGGACATCTGTAAGTCCGCTGGTTACAACAGTCATGTACAATTTAACCCGGTGCAATTTGAATCAGGTAAGCGTTTTCAGGTACCGTTTTCTCGAATGCCAGAAAGCCCCCAGAAATTTGGCCACAGCAAACACAATATGAGCAGCCATTTCACTCTTGAGGATTCTGAAGGCTTCATGACACCTAATAAAACCTAAATTCCTACAAATGGGAATGATCCATTTTCTGCGCGCCTCACTATAGCCCGGACAAAAAATATAATATGCAGCTCGGTTTCGTCACTTACTCTGCATGCCGGGCAAGTGCTGGGTGCAGACTCAGACCAATGACTAGTAAATGCACGGATTGGCAAGGACCCGTGCCTCCATTGTAGGTAAAGCTTCCTAATTAGTACAGGGTAAATATTGTCGAAGGTTGGTTCGAAACTATAGGCATTTTTAATACAGAGAAATTGCTCCGTTAGAGTCCCTAAGGTTATGGAGGAATGTAATGTGGGATCCTTGGAGTTGTAATGCAATTTAGTTAGAACCTTTTTTGGGAGCCTTGGGCAGGCATCCAGGGGGTCACTCCAGAGAGTGTCAAGGCCTAAACCCACCAGACTGCTCCTTACGAATTTGAACCAGGCAATATTCCCCGAGTTTGGAAGACTAAGGACTTCCTGCAGGCCCTGTCTATAATGAATCAATTCGGGGACCGCCCACAATCTACGCCAGTAGATCAGAGGACGGAGCGCCAGTTCATCTTCCAGGGGTCTGATGCCTAGATCGAGTCTTAATGGCACTAGGGGTGTGCTTGAAGGGAGGGCTACTAGGCACCTGAGAAACCTATTCTCCTCTTTTGTCAAGCTTGGCGAGACTTTATGACCCCATAGTTCGCTGCCATAAATGACAGCTCCTCTAGCTTGCACCCTATAAATATGTAGCGGAGGACCTATGGGTTTGAGGGTCGACCTATTCTTCCCCACCAGCCTTAGTATCCCACCCGCGTGTTGCACTAATTTTAGCCTTGCTTTCTCCTGATGCGGACCCCAGCCCATTTTCTCGTTAAGGGTTACACCAAGATATTCAAAGGTGTCAACTTGTTCTAGCATATTATTCCCTATGCGTGGGATGCGGTGAAATCTAGGTGGCGGATTGAAGGCCATAAATTTGGTCTTTAGAGTATTAATCACCAATCCGTGCTCTCTACAGAAGTCCCCAAAGCCGTCTAACACACGCTGAATTCCCATCGGCGACTTGGAGAGAAGGAGGGTATCATCCGCAAACATGATTGCCGGAACCCTCCTTCCCGCCAGCTTTGGGACATCAGAATTGGGGACCTCGTTAAGGTGATCGATGACCCCGTTGACAAAGAGGCAGAACAGGGTCGGTGCAAGTACACACCCCTGTCTTACCCCTCTGTCAACGAGAAACTTGTTAGATAAGGCGCCATGCCTGCCACACCTCACTTGAGCATAAGTATTGGTATGAAGGCGAATGATCATCGTCAGAAGATCACCTGGCACCCCGGCTCTAGCCAGCACTTCCCACAGCTTACCACGTGGAACCAGGTCAAAGGCCGCCCTTAGGTCCACAAATACAGTATAGAGGCTGCCACCCTCCAATTGTATTGTTTTCCAGTATAGAAGGGACAGCCTGAAGACCTGGTCTATGGTAGAGATCTTTTGCCGAAACCCAGCCTGGAGGGGGCTCAGAATATCCTTATCTTCGATCCAGTCCAAGAGACGATCCAACAGAAGCCTCGCGAAAAGCTTCTGGGGGACGTCTATCAGACTGATCGGTCTGTAATTGGCCGGGAGTAAGGGTGAGCCCCTTTTGAATATAGGGACGATCTCCGCCCCGAGCCAAGTGGGGGGGACCGCCATACCGTGAGCGATAGCATTGAACAGTACCAGGAGGTAGGTGGCCCAGATTCTAACTTCGTGTTTTAAAAGGTCGCCTGGGAGCTTGTCAAGACCTGGCGCTTTTCCCGAGGAAAGGCGAGTAATTGCCATTTCCAATTCCTCCAAGTTAAAATCTTCCATCGCGGAAGAGTTACCAATAGTTAGGGAGGCTATTTCCCCAAGCTCAATTCCTAGGTGATCCAGCCCAGCTACACTGTAGAGCGATGAGAAATGTTCCTCCCACACTTCAGGCGCGATATTTCCATCTATAGCCATAGCAGGCTCAGCAGAGCCGTGTTTGACTATTTGCCAGAATTTCCTAGGGTCTCTGACTTTGAGTGCAGATGTCATTTCTGTCCAGTTCTCCCAGTCCCATTCTATTTTGGCATTTTCAAGAAGGAGCTTATAAGCAGCCCGTTTTTCCCTAATGACCGTGGGGGCCTCCTTACTTTTTTTTTTTTAAAAACCTTTATTTTCAAAAGTCAGGACACAGCTATTCAGCCGACAACCCGGAGGTTCGGCAGCATCGATATATAGAAACAGAGATGCGTCCCCAATACCATGAAAGGAGAAGTGCAAAGGTTCAATTTTAATTAAACACAAAAACGCACAACAAACCCCAGCAAGGCAAGAACACTGAAAGCCCATGATGAGCCCCCCAGGGGAGGCCGGACCCCACTCATCTAACAGTTACAGTACAAAGTAAAGAGGAAGAAGAGGGACTGTAGAGGCCAAAAAGTCCATAAACCATACTGAGCTGGAAAGAAGGTTAGGAGGAAAGCTGTTCCTCTGTAGGATCCAGATCCGGGGCAAGACATATTCCCCCCCTGTATTGATTCCACCGCCCCCATATGGCGTGCCACTTCCGGGGGCGGCCTCTAGCGCAGTAGACCGTCTTTTCCCTTAACATACTCCAGTCCATATTTTCTTGCCTCCTTACTTTTAAATGCCTGGAGAAGGTCTACCTTGGCTCTCCTGCAACTAGCATTGAACCAGGAGGCTCTTTCTCTCCTCACTTTCCTCTCCCGGACCACCGGGTTCAATACCTCGGCGAGGTTATTGGACAGGGTTAGATGGATGTCCCCGAGAGAGAGGCACCCATCAGGCGAAGGCAATAGTGGGAGAAGTCTTACCACCTTTTTAAGGGCTGATGCCACTAGCTCATAGATTGTCCTGATGCGGTCAGGTTTTTCTAGGAGTTTTTCCCACCTTATTCTTCGCCTGTTACTAGATATGGTTAGACTTGGGGTAAATACTCTATTTTCTGCGACAGCAGCATTAAGAAATCCGTCAGCAGCCAAGGAGAGGGACAGGCCATTGTGATCACTGTCCAGCCTGGGGACTATTTTAAATTCTTTCACTAGTTTCCAGTCCTGGAGTTTGATTAATATATAGTCTATCCTGGACTCCTGGCCTGGTCTGTTGAAGGTTGGTTGCGGTGGTATGTCCCCTTTGAACCTGCCATTGCAAGCTCTAAGTGAGTTTGCAAGGGTCATTGTTATTATTTGGGATATGAGTGGTGAGCATGACCTAACCGGGGGGCCCGCAATATTTGGAATGTCCCAGAGGTCATCCTCCTCACTGCTAACCCCGTCTAGATGAATCTGGAATGGTTCATACTGGGTGTTAAAGTCACCTCCGACCAGGAGTGTTATTGAACTAGAGAGAGAATCAAGGAATGTCACCAAGCCCTCCATTGTCCCTGAAGTGCCCGCTACTCCAACCGGTCTGGAATATACGTTTACCAGTGTTAGGCCCATCCCAGTGGGCCAACGTAGGGCCACACACAAAATGTCCACTGAATTAGTTTCTACAGTCTCGGCCTTGCAGCCAAGATGGGAACCAATCCATATTGACAAACCACCGGACGGACGTCCCTTCCCTCCCCATATGGCTAGGACATTAAAGGTTGCAAACCCAGGGTAGCAATAGTTCTCTCTAGCCCACGTCTCCTGGAACATGCATATATCATATTTCTTTATGAAGGTTGCCCATTCACCGCAATCTAGCTTATTGGGTAACCCAGCAATGTTCCAAGATAAGATTTCTAGTGACCTAAGGTCCTTAGCTGTACTTATAACAGTCTCATCAGGTATACTTTGTGCTGGCCCAGAGGGGGCCCGGTCCACGGTATCAGGACGTTCACTATCTAGGGTAGGCTGTGGCAAGGGGATCTGTCTTGGTGAACGCCCACCCGCCCCATTTTTCCTCTCCCCCCCCCAAATGCAGGACGGACAGTGCACTCCCCTTTGAGAGTGCACCGTCAATCCACAGCATCAAGGCAGCCGAATCTGTTAGAGTGAATGAATGGGACCCCATTCAGATCTAAGGCTGGCTGATTCCATCTATTAATGCCCCAAGGGTCCCCATGGGGATGAACTCTTCTTCCCTGATGAAACTTACTCCGGCCCACCCACGACCAACCCTCATCGCTTCCCTCAACAAACCGCTCTGATTTGTCGGGGTAAAAGGCCGATAGGGGAAGTGTCTGTATGGTGGTGTGTGGTGAGCCCCCAACCCAATTGCAGATGTAAGCAACTGTTCTTGGGTCTCTAAAGTTAACCAGAACACAGTCCCCTGTTCCCCTTTTGGTTGTCTCTCCTACCCACGGAACCCGCCTTGCAAGAATGACCTCATTATACATGCCTGGGGGTAGGGGCCTGAATTTATTGAGCCAGTCTATAGTCTTGTTTTTGATCGAAGTGGGAGTCTCATTGGAGCCCTCAGCAAGCTCCGGGACACCACTAAGGACTACCACATAGGGAGCGGCACCGGGCGGTAGATGGGCTGATCTCCTGGCGGGCTTTGGATCAAAAATCTTCATTTGAGGCTGCGTGGTTTGCTCCCTGGGATATAAATTGAGTTCATTTGGTAACTGTAGCGGTAAATTAGGTACCTGTGTCTGGGTAACAGGGATAGCCATTACCGAAGTTTTATTAGTAGTGTCCTCCCCATGAGGTAGAAGTGAGGGGGGTGGAAGGGTAGGGTTTGAAGTGTCCCGTGTTATGTTATTGCTTGGGGCTCGATTATTGATAACAGATACACTAGGTTGGTTAATGGCTGAGTAGGATGGGTTCATTTGGTGGGAGGATGATGGTGTTGCGGGGGCAGCGCCTCCCCTTGCTACACACTTTGAGCAGATGCCACTGCTATTTAGTGATACCTTCAGTGTCCCTACACCCTTTACCAACTCTTTCGTTAGGCCCTCCATTCTAGTCAGCCTACCCTCTACTTTCAGAAGCCCCCTGGTAGATTCCGTAAGGGTTTGCTGAGTAGCATTTATACCCTCCTCCGTGCCACTCAGCCTAGCCTCTAACCGTGTTAGCCTATCTTCGAGGGATTTTATCAGGCGTTCAATGGTGGAGCTTAGTGCTCTATCCCCTGGTTGCGCTTCCCCATCAGTATTGGTAGTTGCAAGGAGACTACTTGACAATAGGGGAGTAACTTCTACCCTTGTGTTAGTGTCGTTTCTTACTCTTATTTCGTGGGGGTTGTGGGTTATCATATTTTAGAATTTTGGATTTTTTCCCCCCCGGACCCTGGGTGAACGGTTTCCTTTTCGTGGTTACGCCTTTGCCTTGATTAACCTCTAGGGTCTTATTCCTAGAATCGGGACCCTGTGGGGGTTGGTTGGAGGAGACAAGGAGCAGGATTTGGGAATCACCTTGGATATCAGTGCTATCGAGATTAGGTGAAGGTTGG
This sequence comes from Triturus cristatus, assembly GCF_964204655.1. Lineage (NCBI taxonomy): Eukaryota > Metazoa > Chordata > Amphibia > Caudata > Salamandridae > Triturus > Triturus cristatus. The sequence goes on from NC_140588.1 coordinate 139,206,074, forward strand.
GCTTCGTCAGCTGACCTTAGTAATGGTGGTGTTAGACTCAGATTCCTGGTATTCTCCGGTAGGCCCTGCTGAATAGGTGATAGAGCCCTAGCGATAGCCCCAAGGGAAGAACGTTTTGATACAGCCAATCCCTGTGACAGTCTCCTCTCTAGCGTGATTATTTCTTTATCAAGTACAGAGTTAGCCCTTATGATAAAGTTATCCATAGTCCCCAAGGTGGAAAGTGTTTGTGCTCCAGACCTTGCAACGGTGCTCCTGGTTTCCCTTGCAGCCATGGTCACCTGGTTGTATCGAAGATGGAATTAGAGGGTGGCCCAGGCCCGGCCTCTACCGTCCTCGAACGGCCTCAAACGGCCCGCTCTTTGCCCGGTCTTAGCCCCGTGCTAAGACCCGCGCGTGTCCCGCTTGCGCGTGTAAGTGTAAAGCTGGTTTTAAGGTGAGGGGAAGTGGTGTTGGGGGAGGAGTCGGGAAGAGGACCAGGTGCGGCTGTTCAGCGTCTCGCTCAGCACCCTGGTCCTCGCAGTCCCGGGCACTCCCAGCAGATCGAGCGTCCAGCAGCAGCCCCTCAACCAATTGTAACACGGCGGGCAGCGCAGGATCCAATCGCCGCTGTCACCCCAGAAGCTTGCAACGAAAATCCAGTCCCTCGAGCGGCACCCGCGAAGCGGGGGCCGCGAGTCGTGGAGGAAGATGAAGAGGACAAAGTAAAAATCCAGGCAGTCCCAGTCCCAGCTATTGCGGAGGAATGTCTCTGGCAGGAAGTCACAGGGCAGCTGGGAGCTGTAGTCTCCCCCCACGGCGGCCGCGTAGTTCAACAAACGCAGGCAGCGGAGGAGAACAGACAGCGTGTGGACCCCAGCAACAACGGTGGCAATGTCAGCTCCACGAGGTAAGCGTTTTGAGAAGAAGCGAAGAATCAAAATACATAAATGAATACAATCCAGTTATTTTATCCATGTGGAACGCTAACATGGATATTCAGTATGTTGCGGACATTTCCATTGCTGTTGCTCGATATGTAACGTCTTACATTACTAAATCAGAAAAGACTGAATTGAAAGAAATGTGGGAAGAGATTTCTCACGAGAAGACTCTAAATAAGAAATTATACAGTTTCAGTTTGAAGATGTTATCGCATCGTGAAATTGGAGCATATGAATGTTCAGATAGATTATCATCTGCAAGTCTATATTCCAAAAGTAGAAGAATCATTTGGGTGAGTCTAGGTCTTGCAGGAATGCGAAATCGGGTACTGCGATCTGTTCAAGAAATTGAATATTTAGCAGAAAATGTCCCTGAAAGTACAGATATTTTGAAAACCAATATGTTGAACACATACTATCCAAATAGAAGTCATCATCTTGAGAACGTGTCTCTATGAAGCGCTGCAAAACTACACTTTTAAACGGAATACTACAGAGAACATCAACGATGGAAAATATGCAGTGATTGGTTCCGAAGGATGTCTGGTGAAACAAAGGAAAGGAAATTTAATTAATCACAGAAAACTGAGTTGCGACACTGCTGACAAAAGGGAATTTTACTATTTAGCCCGTTTGCAAATGTTCAAACCATGGCGTCCAGAACTGGAATTACTTGGAGATTTTCCCAGCTATGAAGATTCATTTAATGCTTGTAAAGATAGCATACAATGTAGTGCTTTCGCAAATTATGTCAAAATGTTGAATGATGAAATTGATCAAGAAGCTATAATTGCAGCTGAGATTGCTAGAGACCGTTCTCAAGACAGTCAAAGTTCTCCTGCACTGAGTCAAGATCCACTAGGACAACCAATTGTTGAAAATGAAGCAGCGATTGCAATGAATGAGGTGGAAACAGCAATGTATCAAGCACAAGAAGATGCAATACTGTTAGAAAACTTGGAAGAGCAACTAAATGTTGAACAGAAACAAATATATCAGCAAGTGAAAGAGCAGATTGACCGTGGATTACTTCATGAAAAGAGAGGGTGCTCATGTACATCATTTCAACCTATCCGAATGTATGTGAGTGGTCAAGCTGGAACAGGAATACGTTTCTTAATTAAAGTAATTACAAGTTATCTGCAAAAAAAAACAGAGTCGCATTTGTCTTGGGTTGTCACTGGTCCAACTGGGTTGGCAGCACATAACATTAAAGGAATTACTTTACATCGTTTACTAATGCTACCAGTAGAGCATGAGAACAAATTGGAATACCACAAGCTATCTGGAGAAGCTTGTTGTGAAGTTTCAAGTTTCAAGAGTCCTGAAGAAAATGAAACTTCTCAATATTGATGAGGTGAGCATGGTTTGAAACTTGATGCTTGCCTTTGTGCATTTAAGAATGCAGCAAATTCTTAAAACCGAGTATGACGTGTTATTTGGAGGAAAACGCGTCATAGTTTTTGGAGATCTACTGCAACTGACTCCGGTAAAAGGACAACCGGTATTTAAAACACTTGCTCATGAAGATACCAGAAAGTCTCTTGGCAGTGTTGGTAATGTGAACATTTGGAGTAATTTTGAATACAAAGAACTGACAACAAATATGCGACAGGCAAATGATGCTGAATATGGAAGTATTCTTCAAGATATAAGAATTGGAATTCTTTCAAAACAAGGGAAAGAAGCTTTGGAGAGTCGATTACTTTGCAATGTCTTTCCAAATGAAAATGCAGTTCCTGCAAATTTGTACGTGGAAATTGCTAAAAATAAGTCAGTGATTTGCTTAATGCCAACACTGCATGAGTGTTCAATATTCAACGAAGGATTATTAAAACTTGAAAATGAAGAAATTGTAAAAATGGAAGCCATTGATAAAATACTGCATGAAGGAATCACTTATTTTGACGGGTAAGTTGAGATCAAAACTTGATTGTTTAGAAGAAAAAAAAATCTAAAACTGCTGGTTTAGAAAAGACAATATATGTGTGTGTAAACTGTCGGATAATTTTAAGGCGTAATTTGGATGTAGAGAAAGGTTTAGTTAATGGTGCAATGGGCAAAGTGGTGGATTTTGTTAATTATCAAAAAAAAGAAGGAATTGAATTTTTAAAAATTAAATTTGATCAGATTGAAGAAGTTAAAGAAATTGGTCGTTGTTCAGTTCGTTTTTTGCTTGTTTAAGATTTATATGGCCATAGGAAACAATTTCCATTTTCTCTGGCATATGCAGTGACTATTCATAAATCTCAAGGATTAAGTGTAGACAGTGCATTGGTGAACATTGGATCTACCGTATTTAAAGAGGGTATGGCATATGTTGCTTTTTCGCAAGTCCGAACATTATCTGGTTTGTTTTTGATTGATTTTGATGAGACAAAGGTTACTGCAGATGCAAACTGTGTAAAAGAGTATAATAGGTTAAGAAGGGTGTATGCTCCAAATTTAGGTCAATATCATGTATTTGAAAAGCGTGTAGTGGGTCGAAAAGGAAGGTTAGAGAATATCTGTTCTGAAGGTGTCAAGAAAAGAACAGAACAAGATAATGTTGTGATTGCAGGTAAAAAGAAATTGGACACTGTTGGAGAGATTGTTGGTTATCAGTTTGAAAATAGTTATGGTGCCAACTGCTATGCTAATGTAGTGGTCAATGTTGTTTTTTATTTTGAAGGTTTGCAAGAACAAATTATGGAGAATCGGCAAAAAAGATTTTGTTCTCTGTTGCATTCTCTTTGTGAAGAATTGACAACAGATAGAAGTAAAATACAATCCGTTTCAGATGTTCGTAGTCTTTTGGATGTGTGTTCTGGTTCTACACAATTTACACAAAATATCCAACAAGATGCTCAGGAATTTTTAATGTATATGCTTACCATTTTTGAAAATGAAGGTGTAGAAATAGAAAATATTTTTGGATTTTCTTACAAATGGGTACATTATTGTGAAAATTGCATGTATACATGTAGCACCAATGTAGACACTGAGAGATTTCTGTATTTAACATTACCAGACTGTAAATCAGTGTTTTTCAATAAATAAGTGAAAGGTGCAATTCAAAACATGGAGTGTAGGTAATTTAAATCAGAAATGTTATCCACATTATTCTTAACAAAATATGGAAAATACATAATTTTAATGATGCAACGTTGTACAGCTGACGGAAGAAAATTGGATACTTTAATAAAACAATTTGTAGCAGCACAACTATCAATATCAGGAAGGACTTTTGTAGCAATTGCAATAATTTTCCATGATGGTCCTTCCACCACATCTGGACATTACACTGCCTATCTAAAATGTGACAAAGGCTGGACACTTTGTAATGATGCCCAGTTGGTTTTCAAACAACGTTTGCCTAGTGAATTACCAAATTCCTACCTAATATTTTTAAAGCCAAAGTTTTAGGAAGATAATTCACTCTCTGAGGAATTTATTATTATAATTTAATAGGACTACCATTGGACAATTTACATAAAGAAGAAGTGCAAAAATACCATTTGGCCTCAAGGAAAGGTATATTTTTGAATTATGGACTTTTGGGTGGTCATTTATTCGGTGATTATTTTAATGCGGCAATATTTACAGTTTTTAGAAGTTAAAGTTATAAAATGTTGTAATCTGTAAGCATTTCATATATGTGTGATTTGTATTTTCTGGTATTTTACTGAGAATAGTATGTTGTTTTTTTTTTGTAACAATCTTTCTGATTGTTTCTTTTTTTCCTGCTGTTACGTGATGAGTACGATTGAAATCACTATTTCTAGTGAAATTCAATATATTCTGAGAACAGCGAAAAAGGCAAACAAATTACTTTGTGGAAATTTTGCTGTGTTATAAAAAATGTATTATTACATGTTATAATTTGTTTTTCTTTTCTTTCACAGATCTAAATTTTAAAACAAGCAATTTATATGAATTTAGATTGCAATGAATATATGAAAAAAATGTATACCATTTTTTATTCCTATTATTATGAAGATAAGTTTAACTAAGTCTCAATATGCAGAATGACGAGGTCTGCAAGAAGCTACAAAGTTGAAACATGTTTCTAAAAACACTCTGTTTATACGTATGTAGTTTTCAAATCTGACCATAATCAGATATCATGTGACCTGCAAAAAAAGAGATTTGAGGGGTTCATAATATTTCCCATTGTACCTATTGAAGGACCGCAATCATTTCAATCATTCTTCTTTGAACATCTTTGGAGACAAAACTCTGTGCTTACCTTCTATCATTCGCAAGGAATTTTGAAACCGGAAATATGTCACTTTTTGTAACATAGTTATTGCGCAAGACACTCTTTTATATTTACAAAGAGAGGAAAAGGCACTCTGTGCACTTTTTATACTCCATGTAAATACAACCTCATCATACACACCACTTTGCGTTGAAAGGGTGTTCTATAAGTGTTGTTGTGCATGATTGCACTGAATACTCATAGAACAAGACACATGTCTAGATTTGTCAGAAATCATGAATCTCGATATGTGTATGAATGGTGCACCATTTTAAAATTGGTGTAGGAAAGCACAACAAAGAGAATTGTTTTAATTTCTCCACATTTTTATATCTTCAATGCATGCTAAAATGTTCAGCATACATTGAAGGAGAAAAGTGCGTTTTCTGATTGTTTTTGTGCAGGAAGGTGTGACTTCCTGCACAAAAACAAACAGCACATGACACAGATATCCTTGCACTATGGTGCAAGGGTGCCTGTGTCACCACATGGCTGCAATTTAAGCAGCTGTGCAGAGAGAAGCATAGATTTGCAGCATATTTATGCACATATGTTGCATCCCTGTGCTTCGGAAGTACTACAGCACACTGCAGTTAAAGAGGTTACTGTGTGATGCTGCAGCACTTCCTCATAGTTCTGCACTTATACATTCACCATACGCTACTAATGCATTCATTGTCAATTACGTACTACACATACATTCATCTAAACTTTCACACACTATCAAAGAAATTTAGCTCTTTTTTTAAACCAGGAAAGTTAGTTCTTACAAAAACTTTTTTTTTTCTTCTTTTATAATTTTTTTTGAGTTTTCTGAACAATTTGTAATTTTTTTTTGGTTTTTCTGCAAAAAAACCCCCCAAAAACAAAACAGGAGAAACCAAACAATGAACTTCAGGGAACAATAAAAAAAAAAAAAAAAACTAGCAAATGTGACTTTCTTGCCGGCATCAGATCGATCGACTGCTCACCATAGCACAAAGTCGCATTGCACTTCAATGAATATTCACATGAAATACATATATAGGTTTTTTTAAATGTTAAATATTTCGCGGGATCCGCGCACCTACCGCGTCATAGACGCAGTTGACGCATCGCGGAAGCGCATAAACGTCGCGTTACGTACATCGAACGTGTCGCGTATAGGCTGGGAGTCGCGTACCGGTCGCATTGCAATCGCGCACTAAACACGTACCCAACGCTTACCATGCGCGGATGCTATCGCGTAGGGATCGAGAACGGTGCACTTAGGGTGCGCGGATCCGAAAACATTGAAAAAAATGTATAAAATAAAATTTTGAACATATAGTTAAATAAATATGTTTGAAAAACCCATTAAGTTCAAATAATTTTTTTTCATTTTTAAAAGAATTAATTGAAAAAATAAGTTTAAAAAATGGTGATAAAGTATTTTAAAAAAAACGTAATGAATGAAATTGACGGGGGCGGACTATGGGGGACGGGGATTGATTGCATTTTGTTCAATGAACTAATAAAGTTTGTTTAAAAAAAAAAATGAATGAAATTGACACACTGAATTTGAAAAATATACAAATCCAATCAAAATCATTAAACATGATATCTACAGAGATAAGTTGTAGATAGGAATTAGCATTTAAAAAACCTTTGAAATTCACTGAAAAAACCATAGGTTTCATGCACGTTATAGTTAGGAATTGGCATTTAAAAAACCTTTGAAATTCACTGAAAAAACCAACGGTTTCAGGGGCGTTATAGTTAGGAATTGGCATTTAAAAAACCTTATAAATTCACTGAAAAAACCATAGGTTTCAGGGGTGTTATAGTTAGCTGGACATTTCCCTCGTACAAAACCCTAGAAATTCCCCTGGTATAGTTAGTTCAGCTAACTATAACTCGCGCCCCCGCAATGCACTGCTGATGACGTCACATATTACATCACTCATGACATGGTCAGTGACATCACTCATGACATCTCAAATGACATCACTGATGACATCACTGATGACGTTATCCATGTGATAAATTACTGCATCTTCTCGCACCCTAATTTAACCATTGATACACCAACTCAAAATTTCAGACGTCCATTCTCAAAACCATAGATACTCCAATACCAATAACTACATACCCACTCATTAACTCTTAGGTCTACATAACCTCCACTCACTCACCTGTACAGTCACTCATACTTACAGTCACTCCGTACAAGACTATCATATGCATTTATACACCTACATAGACTCTCACACACCACCAATCATCCATAGCGGTACTCTCAAACCTAGTCAGTCATGAAATAATTAATCACACTCCCATTTACTCACCTATGCAGTTATACACACTCAAGTTCACTTACTCATAAAAATAGTACCACATTCTTACACTCTTATACAATCATTGATACAAGCACACACTCATCCATACAGCCACTCACATTCACACACTCACATATACCCACTTATATACTCTTACACGCATATATACTGCCTCTCACATATGTAGTTAGTCACACATGTACCACTGAGATATACATTCAATCCCTAACAGACCCATACATACACCCACTCAACCATACAGTTCATCACAGATACACTCTAAAAACCATGCACCCAAAGAATCACCCACTCCCACATCTATGCACAGAGTCGGCAAAAGTAAACACCTGCCCTTGTTCATAATCGCCTTTATCTCAGGCAAATTTGTATGCCTTCCTCGTTTTGATGACCAGTTCCTGTTTCTTAATGCGATCCTTCATTTCATTAATGTTCTTGTCAATGAAATCTTTACTCGCAAGGTACTCTGGTTTACTGAGTTCTATTTGAATTCAATCTATTTCCCCCATGTTTGATGCTCTATCAACTTTAGCATATTTGATTAAGAGGCATACTAGTCGCATAGATGCTTCTAAGTTACTCTCTGCCCACTCTTTAAGAAGCATGGGGTATGGGCTGTCAAAACTTGGCGCCAACATTATTCTTAGCCCCCTTGGTATTCGACCCACTTCGTGATATTTTTCTAATGAAGTGATCTCCCACCATTTTGTCATTTCACTGCGGCTGTGCTTCTCCAAAGATTTCAACAAACTTTTGACATCCACGTTTTCCGAATTTTCCTTAGTGTTAATTTTGCCACTCTGTTTCATTACGGGTAAATTTAAGAACAGCTCCTCTGCTGCCATCTCACGTTCTCTAATAGTAACGCTCGACATATTTCACCGATGTTTGTGTCTTTTAAAGTCTATTTCGAGCACTGCCTGTTATTATATATAGGCAGTCAACCAGCTCCTCACACCTGCTGTATGACACGTAACTGAACTTACTCCGTGCACGTCGGCGAAGAACCAGGTCCTCCGACTTGTATTTCTTCACCGTCTTGCCTCGCTGTCAGTATCTCAATGCCGGATGCAGGGGGCCAACTTGTAAATTGCTCATAGGTGAGCACACAACTCCAACTCGACTCCGATTCCGTCGGCCTGCTTAAAGTGAGGGGTCCGTGTTGCCGAGAAGACGTCGATTCCTCGTACACATCAAATCCACCTTCCGTGGTACCAGCCGGTACTACCAAAAGACACGGACACATATATGCTGGTGTAGAAAATAGTGCTCAGTTTATTTCTCCACAAACATGATTCGGTTCAGACGCGTTTCGACCGACACAGCGGTCTTGATCACATGACTAGCTTGAACTGAACGTGATTATTTAAAGGTGCCGTACTCCCAATTATGTACTTTCCTATAGACATAAACAAAATACTAAAGCCCGGCTGTTGTTACAAATCTTGTAGGAATATACATGGACAAATCCCATCAACATGTATGCAAAACATACATTAAAATGTATTATCTTATAGACTCATTCCAGATGATTACTTTGGATGTGTACCTCAATTCACTCCTACATCACAAAGAAAACACCTCAAATGATCAAAGCCACTGGCCAAACATCACAATGGCAATAACCAAAACTCAATACATCACCTGGTGCAAGCACTGCATCTGCATCTTAGCCCACTTCTGACCGGGAGATTCACAGCCGGGGTTCAGAGCTCAGCAACCACGTTGTCCCGAAATAGACACGTCAGTCCTCGTTCTGATTCCAAAATCACGGTCTCTGAGTCTGCAACCCTCAGCTTTAAACACACTAGAAGATTCGAGAAAGACCTCCCCCGGGCCAGAGGAATCTTACCAGAACTGGCCAGGCTCCAAGCAAACATTCCCGTGGCAGGAAGGAGTTCTCACGTCGCCTTCTCCAAATCTTGCATGTTCCAGCCTTTATCTTGACGAAGCTCACAAAGCCTTTCAGAGTACATAAACAATCCCTCACAAAAACAAAAAGACCTTGAACGTGAATAACCCAAGCAACTTGCAAGCTCTGCTGTGCACGCAGAAAAGCTGAAGCAAGGCAAAGTCAGGGAAAAAGGGTGACATGAGGCCATGTCAAAGCCAATAGTAAGAACTTCATAATTCTCATCAATGTTCAACACAATGCACAATTGTGCACAACTGCTTATAGATTCACACACTTAATCTCTCAATGTACAATACTGAGCACATGTGTGCATCACCACCCACAATACTGCACTTCTAGACCAAAAAGTACATTCCATACCTCTCTCTCCCTCTCGCGCTTTCAAATGCACATCCCACATGTTCTATTCTTGGCAAGGCTATCCTACTCCGTGACAGCTCCAACTGAAAGACTGCAAGATTACAAGAAAAAAACTTGTAAAAGAAGCAAGGCATATGCAGGACCGTCGTACATCCAGGCTAGGATGAAATAACACACTAAAGTCAGTTAAAATAATGGTAGTCAAAGGTCATCACTGGGTATCAAACCCCAAGAGTGCCTCTAGCACTTAAGGGGGTGGGCTGTTTCCATTTGGTGGATATATCTCTTTTCGCTGCCATGAGGGTTGTGCTCAGGAATGCTTTATCAGCTTGTGATCCTCCCACGCCCTCCAGAACCACAAGAAGAAAAACCACAGGTGTGCGGGTAACCTCTCAGCCCAGCACCTCAGTAAGTTCTACGGCTATAGTGGTCAAGTATCTGTCTATTGCCAGGCATGTCCATACCATGTAGTAAGTCTCCAGGGGTCATTGCACAACCGGGGCAGGCTGGGGGTCGGTAAAAGGCACAGTATAGATAGTATGTCTGGATTAGTCTCAGGCAGGAGGAAATGGTAATCACATGTGGGTGTCCCGCCAGTCATCATCGTCAAGGGGGACCCAGCCAATTTTCCCAGCGTGTTCTGAGGTAGTCAAGTGTAGGCGAGGCATTAATAATGAGGGTACGGTAGATTTGGGAAACTCCTCCTTTCCCCAGCACCCCCATTAGAATCTTGGCCTTCTGGGGGCTAAACTCTGCCCCAATGTGTCAGTCAAAGCGCGTATATCCACGCAAGTAAGACCGTGCGGGTCACTGCTGGGATAGAGTGAGGGAGCGGGGTCCCATACAGCATCGCTTGAACCTTGGGAAACCCCATTATTGAATATTAATAGCTAAGTCACTTGCCAGGTTCTTCCAAAATAAATTGGCTTCCAAAATAAATCTGACAGTATAGTTTTTAAAAGCCAAGTTCTGTTACATGTGAGTCTTTGAGATATAGTTATAGCCATATGCACGAAGACATACAGGTATCTAGCATTTTATTTATGTCCTTACTTATTCATATTCTGGAGTATACCATGTATCTCCATTTGTATAGGGTAAGAGAAGGTAGTCTTAAGGCCCACAAGTATACACAGATTAAATGAAGTAGAGTAGTTAATTAAAAATAAGAGGTCCTAGGTAGGTGATAGTTATGTACAGTGAATGGGATCAGAAGGATGATCATAGTTGAGTGTGACGTTAAAACACACATTTCAATTCTCTAATGAATAATTTGAGCAGAGGAATAGCCCTGATAAGTCAGTGGATAGAGTTCCAAATGTTGTGAGCTCTCCAAGAGAAAGGTTGTTTTAAAGTAAAAACATTTTTTGAATTGCAGGATTTTGGAATAGGAGGGGATCAGCACTACAGATCTTTTTTTGATGATCATTTTCTTAGCAAGGTAGTTGGAGGATCCAGAGTGAATTAATTTATGAATAGTGCAGGATAGTTTGAAGAAACATCTCTCTTCAATCTGCATCCATTTAAGCTTGACCATTATAGGAGATACATGATGGAATCATGTCATACCTGAATCCAGCTGCGCTCCTGTGTGGAACTCACTTTAGTAGAGGGAAATGTCGAAGATTAGAAAGTAGATTGTGCATGCAACACAATCTGACCTGGGAACTCCATAGAAACAACTCACAACCCCACACACACTACATATTTTGCCGCCACAGGAGCCATTGACCTCCCCGCGTATGATTGGTGTCCTAGGGAGCTGGTAGTGGGCATTGACAAACTGTAATCTAAATCTTTGCAACTTATGACACAACTCATGGAGGGTAGAGGGAGTTGGGGGATAGACTAGAATTTCCTTGATATGTTAATGGCAAGTGTGATATATGGCTGAAATGTCACAACCACTGGTGCTTCACTTGTGTTTGTACCATGCACCTGATTTAAATGCCAATGCAATGTGTTTGAAAACAAATAATCAGAAAGTAGCTAGTTACTATCATCGGTCGCTGACAAGAACTAAAGATTGGACAGCAGGCCATCATCAAGGATATAGAATTTAGGCAAAGAAAAAATGTAAAAGTCCAGCTTCTTGCTGGGGCGCAGATGTGTGTAGCTGCACAACAGCATGTTATTATAGAATGCAAATCTTATTGACCCCATTTATGTTATGTTATAAAATTAGTTGCCCCAGCAATGGGGCGTCCCAGCGCTAGTCCTAAAAGAGCAAACTGCAAGAAGAGACCTATCGCAAAGTGCTGCAGGAAGCAGCTAAGAAGAGAACCACCAGGTCTTCAGGATTTTTTGAAAAACCTGTGGTTCTGGACACTTATAATGAATAGAGAGAGTGCATTCCAAAGGGAAGGGCCTTAGAGCAGAAAGAACAGCCTCCCTCTCTGACTCTCCTAACACGTGGAACAGAAGCCAAATTACGATCGACTGAAAGCAGTGACAGTGAGGGCATGTACGGGGACACTAGATTGGACATGATGCAGGCCCCCTGGGGAAAAAAGATCTTATGGGTGGTGCACAAGTTCTTAAAATGCACATGCTTCTCAACCGAAAGCCTATGCAATTTGCGATTAATGCCTTAGACAGGACAACTCTTTGGAAGCGAGAACAGCAGTCTGGCCGCGCTTTTTGAGCCAGTTGGAGTCTGCGAACCACAGCCTTGTTAGTTCCCAGGTAGGGGATGTTACAGTAGTCTATCCGGGAAAGGATAGCTGCCTGAATAATTTACTTGTCAGGTGGGAAGGTAAAAAAAAAAAATCAAAGAATGGGTCTAAGCCTGCACAGAAGTCCAAAGCATGTGCCCAACACTGATTTTCGTCTGTGCTTCTAAAGTTAGTGTATTGTCCGCCAAGACACACAGGTTTTTGAACACAGACTTAGGACGAGGAGGGAGACCAACTGAGAGAGGCCACCAGTGGTGCCCCAAGAGTTGGGGTCTTTCCCTAGAAGGAGAATCTCAGTTTTGCTTGTATTCAATTGCAAACAAGTAGCCTCTATCCACTCTGAAACTGCTAACATACCCCTTTGGAAATGAGCCATATCTGACATGAGGTTGGATCTGGGTGTCATCTGCGTAGGACACCAGTGTGAGCCACAGGGATTTCCCAACCTGGGCCAAAAGTTGGATGCAGATATTAAACAAAGTGGGGCTCAGAGAGGAACCCTAGAGAACACCCATCCCACAAATTGGCAATTAATCGCTCGTGGAGATCCCTCTTTTTGTCTCCACAAAGGACAATGCTCTCAGTTTTTGCCCACTTAATGACATCTGCCCTCTGCTAGAGAATCAGGGATCCGTTGCGGACTATCAGCACACCAATGTCTTTCGTAATTCTAAAGCCAACTCTAAATCAAAAAACCTGCTGCTACCCTCGTGTTTTTGGTTTAGTACAAGCCTAGTTTTCCAGAGCATAACATTGGGAAACGTTAGTTCCTATCTTTCTTCCAGGTCACGGTGCTTATCGAAAAATGCACAACTATGAATAATGTCTTTAGAATTCACATGTTGAAATCGTTTACCTGCCAAGTGATTCCCGTTAGGGCTGGCTTTCTAATCTTGAACTTCTATTTTGAATTTTTCGTTTAGGATTCTGAGGTTAAATGTTCATTGTGCATAGCAGTGCTACTTAAAGAGCCATGCTTTGGACTAGCTGAGGGCATGAAATAAGACCCCTCTGGTTGGCAGCTGTAAGCAAACTTGAGTGACACCAGAGGTCAGCTGAGCTCTTTTTCCTGCCCTGGTGTAGAGTTGCTTGTGTGCTGTATACCAGTCTGTGGCCTTCCCCCTCAGACTGACCGAGTTCACCATTTCAGTCGATGTACTGACACTTTGTAGATGATCTTGCAGCCAGCTACAGTGCAGGGAATTATAGTTAGGTGACAATGTCAGTTACAATATAAAATGTTTGACAAAAACAACTACTGAGATTCATCAGTTAATACATTTAATTTTAACTATAACTTGCACCCTCGCCATGCACATTGTTGTCTTAAATTATATATTTTTAGATACCATCAGTAATGTTATCAATGCTGTCATTGAACATGTCATGATTGATGTTATATGCAGTGGCGGCTGGCATATAAGGGGGCGCGTGTGCAAAATGTAATAAAAAATTAAGATTTAGCAAACACGAAATCCTCCGATCTGAAGCTCTTCTTTCGCCGACACCCACAGGAACAGGATGCTGCAATTCCCTTCAACAATGCTAGTACTGCTCTCACCAGCATGAGTGCAGTGCTAGGTTTGGTGAGAGCGGCCTCACTCTGTACTCTACACTGCTATGGAGGCTTTGTCTTTCTCTAGTTAGAGATGTTTAAAGTGCATATGTGTGGCTTTCCGTTTCAAAACGGCCTGCCAAAAAGACATGTGCACTTTAAACAGTGCATTGGACAGCCCACTCTCCTCCCTGCTCCTGTCGCTCAGCAGCGGCTCTGTCCTGATGCTCGGCTCGGGATGGGGGTATGAAAAATAAAATGGTAATAAATGACCATTTTATTTTTCATCTCTCTGGCTTTGGGGAGAATTTAATGGAGCGACGCTACTCTGCTCAAGCAGAGGAGCCGCACCTCGTTATATGTGAAGTTTAGGCAGCTCAAGGCGAGGGTGTGAGTTATATTTGATTCAATTAGCTGTAACAAAAGCTCTAGGATTGCTTGAAAATAGCAGAAACCTTTCCTGGGTTCATGTACTATAGACCCCTGGAAACATTGGGTTATTTTTATAAATGTTTTCTGGGGACTGCTGCACTAACTGCAGCCCCCCCGCTAAAAAAAACACTTTATATGTTGGTGGCACCCCTGCCCAGATTTGGGCACCGCAGAGCATAAACCTTATGGCAAATAATCCCAAGAAGGGTGTTACCGAGCGCTCCTTGGCTGGAGTAATAAATAATTTAGAAACTTTTTGACTATGTCCCTTAAACTTTCCAGAGCGTTTGCTAAGATTTTTGGCTTTTTGCTGCCACAACATCTTTGTTGATGTTGTGGCAGCCAATCAGATCTTTTATTTTGATCTGTCTGTTACATGGATCCTCTGTGACGTGCAAAATACATAAATTGTGAACCTTAATTTCTCAAAAACTACTTAATGGATTTATACCAAATCCCCAAAAAGCATACTTCTGGATCAAAACATAGCTTTTGGCAATTTTGGTGTAATTCTGTTCTGCTGTTTTGGCTGTAGCTGTCTGATTATCCCATGGAAAATAGAATGTGGAAAACTCATTTTGAGACCACCTTTTTATTAGCCCCCACTTGACTGATCATGCTGAAACTGAAAGGGGAAATGTAAGAATATACCCTAAAGCCTGCTGAGAGATGAGCTGAGCAAACACAAGGAGATGATGGACGGAGCGCTGAAACTTTTCAGACACTCACCCCCAGTCACTGATCTGGGTTGAATCCATCATGGTTCTTTAGCTCACTTCCCCACCCCAGTTCAGGCACAGCTATCTGCAAATCAGTCTTGACCCTGTGCCTCATGGGAACAGTCCAGCTCGAACTGCCAAGCCATGTCATCCCTGGACCGGCAACAAGCATCCTGGGACCGGTTTCGGGCTAACAGCCCCCATCAGTCAGGCTAGCTTGAATCCAGTGGCAAAGTGAGGGCTGCGTGCGGTGCAGGGTGGTGGTCACCCATGGAGAGATTTGAATATGGGGCCGTGATGGGATGGTTGGTATATTTACATATGTTTATAAAATGCTAGAAATTCACTGGAAAAATTTGAGATTAAAGTGACATTGTAGGTAGGTATAGTAATAATGTGTTACTTTGCATTTTTTTTTAAAACAGAAATTTACTGATTAAAAAAATTCAAAGGTTAGAGTGACGTCATAGTAAGGTGAAAATGTCAGTTTAAACAACATATTTTAAATTAAAAATAATCACTGAGATTCACCAGTTAATAGTTATTTCTAGTAAATATAACTTATACCGTTGCAATGCAGTGCTTATGACCTCACATATTACTTTACCCATGACATTTTCTATGACATTATTGATAAAATTACTCATGACATCTGAAATTACATAATTTTTGACATTGCTGGGCATGGTCTTCAGCCTATACTCAAGTCATCATGAAAAACACACTCCCTACAGACTACCAAGTCTCTAGGTTGCCAAGCCTTTACTACGCACAGCCATCGTCCTGTACTGAACCGTTCTCCAAAGAATACCTTGAGTCAACTGGGCCGATCCCCAAGCTCTGCTACCAGTCATTCACTCCCTCTTCATCATACGTTTTGGCGTGTAACTTCTACTTCTCTTGGAAGGAGTGCAGCATTTTCCATTGATCTTTTCATGCAAACTGAATATGAAATGGATGCCCCCAATAATATGCGATATACTGTTCTCTCAGGATGTCCATGACAGGGCGAAAATGCTTCCCGAAGATGATAGTCAACTTTGTTCTCATACACTGCATGATCAGTTTTTTTTTATCTTTGAAAAAGACAGCCCTCATTAGAAAGCCTGCTGGAGGCATCTCTCCAGGCTTGCTGTGAATTCCCGTGATGGGTGTGGTCCAGCCAGGGTGTGTGTGCATCTGGGAGGTTACTGACTGCACTAAGTCGCCTATAAAGCCCTCACTATTGTCTCCTCCAACACCGCTAGGTATCCCCCTTAGTTCTTATATTGTCCTGACTTTACCACTTTTCCACATCATCCGTCCTGCTTTGAAATTCACTATTTTGCTCTTCAGCACTTAAAATCTGTCACATACGTGTGCTTGTATCTTCAGCATATCATCCACAGCTAGCTCCACATAACGTGTTCCACCTCTGAGCATGGAAACGTTGCCCTTAGATTAATGCAGACCTGCCTTCAAGTCAGATCGAATTGAGGTGACCCGAGAGTGAATCTCCTTCAGTCTTTCGTGATGTCAGGAGAGCTGCATCGCTGCACATCATAAGTGTTCACTAGCTCATTCCGACCCAGCTGCTTATCCTACTTTTTCGGATGTTGAGTCTGCCCAAAGGACCGTCACTGAGTGTTTGCTGCAGTTTCTTCCTTTTACCATGCCTTTCTCATGTATCTTCTAAGCTCAGGAGCTGGACGTCTGTCCAGGCCCAGGGTCTTGGAGGCTAAGCCGCCGGGCATTCCTCTGCAATTTGGATAGACACTCCCCCCAAGTTTGCCCTCTAATTGCTCTGGGTTCAGTAGCAGTCCCTAGTTTGAATTCCCACTGCGCGCCTTCCATGAAGGGCATCCCCAGTTTCTTAGTAATCCTTTCATATGGGGCAGTAGACTTGATGTTTGTCTGGGAAGCAAGACCTGCATCACTTTGTATCTTGCTCTTTTTGGGGGGGGCAGCTTTCCTCTTTGCACCCTTGCACTGCTCTCTCAACGCCCAGGGGTGGCACTCTACAGACAGGCTTTTATGGATATATGTCTCTCTTGTCCTTCGATCCGGCAATCTTAGTGGCAGACCCAGTGTCTCAGCTCACCCGGATTCAACATTTCTTTCCGAGACTCTCTTTCTTGGGGGACCCTTTCAGCTTTGGACTCTGGGGACCTTTGGAGGCCTGCATGGAGGGTGAGGTGTTGTGATGTTTGGGACCCTTAGTGTGCCTCAGGCCTGACACGGTTCCCTTTTAGAGTTGGGGTCATATGTTTGTTCCTTGCCCACTCGACTAGGTGAACCTCTAGCCTCAGTTGCCCTTGTGTACACTGTCTATAGAAACATTGTGAATGCGCTCACTCTGCTCCTTGGTCTTCATGTCTAGCAGACGCTCATCCCACTCGCTGCCTTCTCTAGTGTTTTTCGGGCCTTATTGTGGTGGTGTGTTGTCACAATCTCGAGGCCCTCAGCCCTTTTGTACTCTTGGCATGCCTCACTTCCTAGTGGGGCTAACTCATGTTCCATACACTGGGTGACCCCTGCCGTCTGATCTCATGGCCACCAAGGGACGAATTCCAATTATTCCCTGAGACTTTGTAGGTGAACACCAGTTGGCCTCGAGAGTTCACCAAAGTCATCCCATCACTGGCCAAGCCTCGGTTTTGTTTACTCTTCCGCTCTTGTGGCTGTCTGCCTCTGTTGATAAAGCCAAAAGAACTATTGATGGACAGAATGCAGAACAATGTCATACATTCACCCCAGTACAGAGATATGGGCCTAAATCCATAGTTTTTTTGCTCACCATGCCATTCCAGTTTGGACCCAGCCATATGCAAATCAGTCTTGACCCTGTGCCCAATGGGAACAGTCCAGCCCGAACTGCCAGGCCAGGTCCTCCCTGGACTGAAAACAAGCATCCTAGGACCGGTTTCGGGGTTTCACCCCTCTTCAGCTAGGATAGCTTGATTACAGTGGCATGGAGAGCACGGGACTCACGTCTGAGCATACCCGTCCCACTCGGGGTGACAAATGCAAAAAGAACTATTGATGGACAGAATGCAGAACAATGTCATACATTCACCCCAGTACAGAGATCTGGGCCTAAATCCATCGTTTTTTTGTGTTTTGTTTTTGGATAAAGCCGGCATGATTCATTGGCCAATCCTAAACAGCTCTTTTGGTGACCTGCAGGTGTGACCTTTAAGGTCAACATAATCGGGCCACTTTGCTGGTCTTCAGAGCCCAATACAGCTTTTCTTGGGTGAAAAGAAAATCTAATAGATAAATGTACCTTCACCCCTGCCACATGTCTCTCCCGCCACCGCACGCCTCTCCTCCGTCCACTGGAAGCACCCAGGCTTCTGGACTCTACCAGCCAAACACGACGCTGCCAAAGCAGCGTCGTGATTAGTCTGAGCTACCTGTTTGGTCGCTCAGGCAGTGCCTGGGGAGGCTGGGCATGTTCTCCACTGGGCTGTGCAACACAGCCCAATACAGAACATGCCAAGAGAGCATGATGGTTTGGCTGGCCCTAGAGGGCCGGTCAAGCCGTCATGGCACATGGGGAGGGAGTACAAACCACTCCTGCTCCCTCTGCGACGAGCCCTTCCTGCCCGACCTGGCTGGAGCAAAGAAAAATAAAATGATTATAACATCTTGTTATTATCATTTTATTTTTATTTTGCGCTGCTCAATGAGCAGTAGGGCAACGCTCCACTGCCTTGGCGGAGGAGCCGCCACTGAATATCTATTCACTTTCCAAAATGGAAAAGGTTGTACAATGCTTATTAAATATTATTGTGAAAACCTCGAAGAATGTTTTTTTTTGTCTATTGATCAGTATACTTTTTTTAATTATTATTTGGAACTGAATTGGCACATGACCAGGGTAGAAGTGGATCCGTGTAATCACCACTTCATGAAGTGTCTTAACGGAGCTGGAGTAATATTGAGAGACTTTGAACAAGGCAAACTCTGTAAGGGGGGTAGAATTCACTACTCAAAGCTCAAATAAACAATGCATTTGTGTGCTACTCTTGTAAATCACATGGTTGACTTTAGTCATTCTCTGTTTTTTTTTTTCTTGCAGGTACGGCTGGGAGTTTTTGGAGCACACCTACCTATACCATATAACCCGCAGGGATATCCGTCACAATTTCTCCTCCTATTTCTATATGCTGTATTTGACCGCAGAGAGCAATTGGAGCTTTGCTCTTGGACTTGCTGCCTTTCTCCCACAGCTGCTTCTCCTTGTTGTCGTATCTGTGACATTTTACAAAGACCTTGTGTTCTGTTGCTTTCTTCACACCGCTATATTTGTCAGCTTTAACAAAGTTTGCACATCACAGGTAAGTGCCTTCAGCAGGGAAGAAACACTGTCTGTTTAATTTCAAAATTATTTTTTGTGTATTTACCCAAGCCTTCACCACCATAATAAATGTTTTCAGAACTGACCAGTGGATCCATTTACTAAGCAACCACCTGCATCTGTTTCAGTAAAGTATTAAGCACAGCGTTGGATTGGTAACACGGGCACTCGGGCATTGCCCGAGGGGCCGGTATTCGAATTCCAGCGGCCCAGTGGGTGCCTGAGTGGCCTTTCTGGAGGTAGAGGGTACTGCATAACTATATACTTATAAGGTTCCAAAGGCGAGACCTATTGGCTATGCCAGTGCTTGTTTCTAGAGGGTATTATGCTAAACCGAATTGGTTACAGGCTCATTATTGAAACGTGAAAGTAATGAAAAATGTGCCATTTGCTATTTTATGAAGCGTCTAAATCCCAAAACCCCTAAACAAAATGATTTTCCATTTTTGTCTCAGTATTTCCTTTGGTACCTGTGCTTACTGCCACCGATCATGCCAACTCTAAAGATGTCATGCCGCCAGGGGATTTACCTCCTTGCACTGTGGTTCACTGGACAGGTACGTGCTTCGTAAGAGACATTTATGACAGGTGAACCTTTTAATATTTTGATCTGTTCTCTAACAAATTGAGTTGGCAGTCTTTCTCTAGAGATAGTTCCATTAATTGGTTGATAACTTAAGCCATTTATAGAGTGTAAATGTAATAGGCATGTTTTAACAGAAGTATGTTGCTGACAAAAATAGTTGTATAAATGAAAACCGTTAATGAAGATGTACATATTCTTAAATGTAGCTACACTAAATCAGATTGTCTGCTATAAGTAACAAACTTCCAGAATCCAGGAGGCTTACAACCGTGATGTCCCGTGTATGTCCAGGATTGGATCCATGTCTGATTTTTCAGAATAGTCACAGAAATCAACAAACCATTGAATCTAAATGGAACTATTGTACATAGACAGTTGTTATCCCCCATATCAAGATTTTGGCCTCACGGTCAATGAGAAAATCTGGGCAAACTGCCTCCCTTTCTTGTAAAGTACATGCAATGGTGTGAATTGTAATGGCTCCCGAACTTCTAGGAAGTCAGAAATGTTACGGATCCTATGTGCCTAAAATTTGCAGAAAAACCGTATTGCTGTAATATAAAATATAGAAATTGCTGCAACACCTGCAGTGACCGTATTGAAACAGTCCTGCGGTACAAATATACTTTGCAGTGCATAAAATACCCACTAATAATTTGCCTCCTAAAGAAATGGCAAAACTTGGCCCCCCTTTTTTTTTTAAACAGTTTTTATTAAAGAAAAAAGATCTGCAATTGAATCTTTAACATTTGACAGAATATTAAGATGACAGTCTACAATATTCATTCAGTAGCATATATGGTTCTCACATTTGTTCGACATTGTGTGTTGTATAATACAGTCATAGTTGCATTGTTACATTTTTATACCTCCTCTTCTGAGTCCCGGTCCATTGCTGGGCGGGTACATATATTTCTTCTGTAGATATTCCATTTACCCAACACCCTCTCCCATTTTTTAGGGCATCCTCTGTGGATGTACGTGGCTTTTTCTGCCACCATAATCATATACATATTCCTGCATCAGTCTTCGAGAAATGGGGCCTGCACCGCCCCGCATTTCTGGGCTATATTTCGTTTAGCTATCATCATCCCGAGTGTTGCCCAAGTTTGGCCGGCACGATTCATGTCCGTTGGTTCCCATATATTCAGAAGACAACATTTGGATTTAGTTGGAACCGGACTCGAGCTGACCTCCATGATAGTGTTTATTACTGCTGTCCAGTATAGTTTGATAACCGGGCACTCCCACAAAATGTGGTAGAAGGTGCCTATGTTGTTACATTGACGCATGCTGCGCTGGTCAGTGGCTTTCCCTATTTTGCGTAATGTCACTCTAGTAAAGTATGTCCTATGTAGTATTTTAAGTTGTACCAGGCATATTCTGGTGGATACTGCCACTACCCTGGGTGATTCCATCGCCCCCTGCCAGTCAGTTTCATCCAGTTCCCCCACCTCTTCCTGCCATTTAACCCGTAGCTTTAACAAAGGGTCTATTTGGTTGTTAATGATTTTTCGGTATGTGAGGGAGATTGCTTTCTTGTCCATGTGGTCCGTTAATAGCCGGTCATCTAAGTGAGAGGCTTTAGGAAGAGTCTCCTCTGCTGGAATGGCTGCCTCTAGCGTGTGTTTAGCCTGCATGTACCCGAACATCTCGGCGGGGGCCATCTCGTATTGTTCCTGTAAGAGGGCAAAGGTAACAACCTCCCCCCCCCCTTCCATCTTGAAAAGGTATGTGTTCAAGATACTTTTAAAGTGTGGAAATTGAGGAATTCACATTTTAAAAGGCACCTAATAGAGACTTTATACTGGAGAAGAAATGGTGGTCAAAGAATTGGCATTCAAAAAATGACTGACAATCTACTTTCATTCAATCAGTTTGTAATTTCTCATTATAGTGTTTGATATCTATTTACGCCATTCCGTGCTTATTCAAAATAAATAGCTCCCCTGGAAATTGCTATAAATCGCATTCCCAAATAACTTTCGACCTATAATTTTATTTTCTATTTTACAACCTAACTATTAACGCTAACTCCTAAACTTGATGGATTCCTTTGCATCATACTTTATTGGTGTTTCATTGTTTATGTTCTGTGTACATATTGCATATAGATTTAGTAATTATAAAGGTGTGATGGAGGGCTCAGAGTGGGTCCCAGGATGCACAGTCTTTGTGTGTACTGTTTAAGATCACAGCTAACACTCTTTTCTGTTGCCTTCAGGGTACCTTTCAGACCCCAGGATTGAAACCTGTGGGAGTAGTGTCACCGTGTCAGCGAGGCCGGAGCTTGAATTGATTAGAGGCAGGTCCCTATCTCCCGAAGGCTCAATAGTGCTGCTGTAGGTAGAAATAGTACCACTAGTGTCAGTTCCTCAAACTATCCACCTCGATGTGCTCCCTTGGCTGTGTTTATTAGCAGAGTGCACATGGTTGCAAAAAGAAAAGTGAAGGGGAATTTCTTTAACCTATGCAGTGGGGCTTCGAAAGGAGTTCTGACGGAACCAGAGGCCACTGAAGAAGAGGGCTTATTAAAAGGAAGGCAATTGTTACTCAGTAATCCAAGGTGGTAAAGATGATGTGCACTATAGATGTGGAAGTGCAAAAAGTGGGTTAGTAGCTATGTGTTAATAGTGGAACAGTAGACAGAGAGAGCATAAAACAGAACAAAATGCGAGTCTTAAAAAAACTCATCCGCAAGGACTATGGCTGAGATGTAGGAGGATGTGCCACTAAGGCAGCGTTGTAGCTGGCTACAAAGGTGTAAGTGCTGCAAAGTAAAAGAATCTCAGGATTTTGGTTATCTCAACTGAGGTTGCAAATGAAGCCCTTTGTCAGTGGATGGTAGAAGAGTTTTGAGACTTGGTAACTAAGCAGGATGGTGGGGACCCTTCAGTGATTAAGGTGGCCTATACACAGCCTACAATGAGCAAAGGAGATGCCTCATTGTCTGGAGGCACTGTGATGGTGGCGGTACAGGCTCTGGAATGGAAAGAAGGTGATTATGGTGGGCGAGTTCAAGCTTCTTTTTTCTTCTGACTTCAATGCCCCCTTCCATTTAATCTTTTTGTGAGATCACAGCATCAGTAGCCTTCCCCATTCTTTTAATGGTGAAACTCCACAGGAAGGGGAATACATTTGCACAGGTAGTCTATGAAGACGTTTCTGGGGAAGTTACCGCTTAATGGTAGGTTACTGGTGTTATCTGACGTGTTCCTTGTTGGGGTTGCCCTGGGGTAAAGTGCGGTTACTGGTTTGAAGAAATAATAGTTAAGAGAGGGCAGTGGAACACGTGGATAAGTAAATATGTCTATAGTCCTATAATACTGATTTTGCCTCCTGCCATCCCTTTCTTGCCCTTGACCCATTTTGGGGCAACACTGATTTGGGAGTATGAAATTTCCACTTGTTGCAGACTACTTATTAAATGTTTGATGAAGTCTTTCTGTTGAGTTCTCAGTCCACAGATCTACATGTTGTTCTCGTCATGCGATAGTCCATTGCCACTTGGTGAGATGAGTTGATGGAAAAAATATATAAACCTAAAAATGTACAACAGACAATTGGATGAAAGATATCGGTCTCCCAAGTGCCATATTATGAAAAAACTGATGTGGTGCAAAAGACTTTCAAAGTTCATTCACATCATTCTGGATGCTTCTGTAGTGAGGAACTAGGCAAATGGGCTTTGTTCCCGTCCATTTTGCAGAAATATTTTTTTACCAGGGTAAAATGGACGAAACTGTGAAAACTATGTGGCATGTGTAATGCTTACGCATCATTTCCTTCAAGTAATAGAGATTTTAACAGAAAAAAAATCATCGTTTGTAAAGCAGCCCTTTTTAAGATTGAGGATATTGCACTCATTTTGCTACTTAAACTGATTAAATAGAATTGACTGGTTTTTACCTCAAACTCAAACCTGTCTATATAACGTTTGAAATGTGAAGAGATCTTTCTGCACATGTTATGTAACCACAGTAATAATAATTGTAAAGTAAGTTAGAGCCATGTTTACCTTTACTTGAATATACCACTTACTCTGTTACCTATTCTTCAACAACACAACAAGTTTAAAGGGATTTGATGTTTTTTCACCATTTAAAATGTTCTGTAATTAGGTCCGAACAATGTTACAGGAGCATTGCACTAGCATTTCAGAGGAAACAAAAACGGATTAAATTGTGAAGCATCTTTATCTGTCCATGTTCAATATACTTTTTTGTCTTTGATCAGAAATTCGAATAATCAACTGACATTTCTTTCTTTACTATTTCAGGCACTTTGGCTTGCTCCTGCCTATTATCTGGAATTTAAAGGACATAATACCTTTCTACTGATCTGGCTGGCTGGGCTACTTTTCCTTTTCATCAATTCCTTCATCCTTGTTCAAATCATCAACCACTACCAGCCCTGCATACAAAGAGCGAAGAAACTGAAGCTACATTAGCATGTGTTAAATTCTACAATCTGTCAGTCCTTATTAGTTGTCATGGGACCTGTTCTCACTTCTGGACATGTGAAAGGTTTCTGTAACCTGGGACTTCAGCACTGGGCAGAGAGTGAGGAATAATCCTTCAATAGGAAGCCTTTATCTAAGCCTTTAATTAGTATTTTAATTTAAAATGTGAGGCTTTTGATAAACGCAAACAAATTAAAGGAAAACTTATCCTGGTAAAGATGGGATATTGAACTGTGATGTTACCTTTCCATTGGCGTCGGCGGTTACCAGCTGCTTTCCTGATCCTGAACTATTATCACCTGTTGGAAGAATCAAGAGAGAGTTCCCCCGCTTTGACTGGCTGTTTGCTCATGTTACAAAAGCGAAATGAAAATTCAGAAGTGTCCTTCAGTATCATGAATCTGAAGTTTGAAGAAAATTTCAATCTTTTTGGAACTTGCAAATTTAGCAATGGCATTCTTTGTTTGTACAATTAATTTAGTTTCCTTTTGTGTTTCTCAGTCTTTTTGGAATTCATACATACATATAACTATGACATTCCTAGTTTTCCAGGAAGAGCAACTGCTGATGGAGAATTTGCAGTATATGTACACTTTTTTTTCCCAAAATTATTTTTATTGGTTTTATCATCTATACCAATGCCAACAATAACTTGCCACAGTCTTGTACACAATCTGCACATAGAACACAGCGTTACAGAATATAATGTCAGCGAGGCTACACTAAGGTCTAAAGGATAATGTTAACAGAGGTATCTGTAAGTACTGACAATCGTTCCCAACTCCTCAATCTCCCTTTTCTGTCTGGCTGAGGTCCTGGCAGTAAACCCAGGCTTTCTCCCTCTTGGGCACCACCTTCTCTCACCTGGTTATTCTATTGACCATCACTTTTCCAGTCCAGCAGTTGTAGGCATGCCAGGGATCCCACATCTTAAGAAATTTGTTCGGGCAGCCCCTTGCAGTGTACACTACTTTCTTTGCTACCATACAGTATGCCATGCCATTGGCCCAGAGTAGGGGGAGTTGTAGCACCCTATTCTTTAGCAAAGTCTCACTTTGCCTGGATGAAACCCACAGCACAGAATAAGAGCTGTTTCCTGGGAATATCTACCTCACTGGGAATGACCAATATAAGAAAGGGGGGGTGCAAGGAAGTTGATCTCCTAATATAGACTTCAGTCTATGGTTGTATACAGGGGCAGTCCCAGAGTGTATGAAAATAGAACTCACTTCTCAAACACTTGGGTGAGCATGCTCCGCCAGTTTTAAACATTTGATGTCGGTGGTAATAGACTCTATGGAGTACTTTCAGCTGTATGAGTCTGAGGCTCGATTTTATCACTACTTCGGTAGAGTGCATTAAAGCTGCCTCCCAGCCCACATCTACCGCCCACCTAGATCTGTGGGAATAAAGGTTATCAGGTCTGTTATTTATCAGAGTGCGATATGTATGGAAGAGGGCCTTGGTGGTCAGTTCCTACAAGAGTATCCTGCCCTCTAGGGTATTGTTGTCTTCTAGTTTCCCCCAAGGGATGTCCTCCGCATGTTGAGTGTGTCTGAGCTGTAGGTAGCTGAAGTGTTGGGGTTCGTGTAGATCATATTCCTCCTGTAATTCACGAAAATACTTCATGACCCCCCCCCCGCAATCCTTACCAAATCCCAGATGGTCGAGCTACCAATGAGGTTCCAAGCTTTCATCCCTGTCCAGTTCCTCCGCTCACGCAATCTGCCCCCTACCTACATGGGTGGTCCACCTAGATAGTTTGTTCTTTTAACCCACGTAGGTGGTGGGCTTGTCCCAGGCCGCCAGAGAGGTCTTGGTTGTACCCAATTGGGGGGTGTTTGGGAGGATGTACTGTAAATTTAATGTATGTAGGATTTTCTCTCTATCAAATGTTTTCTCTGCCCTTGTCTGGTCGTCGCTAGGTGCATGACCCCACTCATATACTGCCTGTAGCTGGGTGGCCCAATAGTATGCACTGAGGTCCGCAGTGCAATGGCGCTGTTGTATAATGATCTACACAAGGTTCGGAGTGCGATCCGGAGAGGTTGGGATGGGGGGGTTGATCCCACATCCCAAAGGCAGGAACGCAGGGGTCCCTCTACTTTATCAAAGAATTCTGCGGGCCCGGCTAGCGAGAGTTCTGGCGGTTATATAGGAATTTAGGCAGCTTAATCATTTTGAATAGGGCCATTCTACCCATAATCGACAAGAGGAGACGACATCAACAGTGTACGTCATCCTGAAACCTTTGATAGACCACCTCTTGGTTTTGTTCCAGAAACTTGGCCGGGCATCTTGCTATTTCTATAGACACGTATCGGAAACTGTATGTTCCGGGGGACCACAACCACTGGGGGCCAGTCACCCACCTTGAACAGGACTGATATTCCAGTTGATCTTCTAGCCTGTGTATCTTTCAAAGGCACTGAATACCGACAGGACCACAAGGAAGTCACTGACTGTTGAGTACAGTAAGATATCTTCTGGATACAGCAATAGGTTCTCCAGTACTCCCATCACTTTCGGAAAGCCTATCGCTTCAACACAGAGTCTCAGTCCGTATGCTTGCGGCACCAGGCATAAAGCAAACAGAGGCAAAAGGGGGCATCCCTGTCAAGACCCCCCCCCCCCCCCCCCCGGGTCCAAGATTAAACTAGCTTGAGTATATTCTATGTACCTTCACTGTTGGAATGCTATAGAGCAGGTGCACCCATCTAGAATATTTGGGACCGAACCCCAACCTTTCCAGTACCTCAAACCGATACTGCCAGTTGATAGAGTCTAAGGTTATTTTCTGAGTCCAGTGCAAAGTGGGCCATGGGCCTCTGTGAGTCACAGCGGTAGTCTGATTTTTTGCTGGTATTGTTCTGCCTGGCAAGAGCCCGTCCGGTCCTTGCGCACCGGGGTCATGATTACCCACCCTAGGCAAAGTGCCAGCTTCTTTGCAAGGATCTTGATCTCTGTATCAAGGAGGGAGATCTGCCTTAGGAGGCACATTGGTCTCAGGGTTTCCCTTGTTTAGTTATCACCACAATGGTTGTCCTACGCAGGTCGGTGGGAGTTCCCCTTTCTGTCTCATCTTCTCCAACATCAGACTGTGAACACTTAAGTATATTCAAATGTACAGCAACCTGTTACTGAAACAATTTAAAAAAATGTGTTTTTCTGTGGGGAAAGTATTTTCGTCATGGATAAATCCTTTCCCACGGTTGATTAGTTGAGTACAGTGGTCAAATCAAAGGAATTGGTGGAAAGGCATGTAGCATCTCCCTAAAATCACTACAGAGCAAGCACATCCTTCCTTGGAAGCTGTCAGAGAAAGAACCTGGCTGCAGAAACTGGATTGAAGGGCATTCTCTTGGCTTGATCCAAGAGATCTAACCAGGGACTCATGAATGTCTCCAAAATTTGCTGAAACAAAAGGGGACTGAGGCACAGAGAGGATGAGGTAAGAAATATCTGTCTTGGGCGGTCTTCAGCCCCATTCTCCCACCTCGGAAGTTAGACTGCAGAGGGAACCTGGAAATTCTCCTCTGTCCACGGGCACATGTCCTGAGATCAAAATGATAGATCCCGAATTCCCCCTAATAACTCCTGCCACTGTAGAGTACCATGTGAGAAGGAGTCCGCCAAAATACCTCAGTTGAGGGATTTGAAAACTGGATCTGGTAGCGGAGTTTCACAATGTGCAAATCCCATTTGAGATTTGATGCCAGCCAAACAGTGGAAAGACTTCCTCCTACTGGAACTGCTCGAAGCTTCAGAACATATTATGCTTTTGGTGGAGCAGGGAGAGTTGTTGAAGTTGCAGGCAGGAATCGTAGTTTCTCTGAGAAATGGGCCACTTGGACGCAGCCCTTTACTTGAAAGCGTTGCGTCAAATTCTTTGGAAGAGACGATGGACCAAAAGCTTTTTTAGAACTAAAATCCCACCCTCTGACAATATATACTGGTGTCATCAGCATTTTGTTCACTGCTGATTTCTTTAATAGAGCTTCCAGTTGTGGACCAAACAGCTTGGTGCTAACAAAAGGCAGATGAACCTCTGGGACGCAAACCATCTTCCAAGATCAATTCCACAAATATCTTCTAAGTGCTAGAAGGAAACCGCAAGCTACTGCTGCACGTAATGAATCAACGGAAATGTCTGATAAATGCTCCTGCTGCTCCATAAGAGATTGTGTTAAAGCAAACCCACTACCTGTTGAATCTGTTCCGCAGAAGATGAGGAGTCCACTGTCACTACCATAGGAAATTGTGCAACCAATGTCTTTTCAGAAATCTAGGAAACCAATGCATCTCTACATCTTTCTAGTCATGCTCCAGGACTTTGTGCACTACTTCATGGAGAGGCAGGGTCTCCTGTCCTTTCCTCTGATACTACCCCAAAAAAAATCCTCTTCTTCCATAGACTGCACTGGCTTCGAACTTAAGTTGGCTTAGACTTCTGGCAGTTCTGAGCCTTGAACAAAACACCCTTGATTTTACCCTTTTGGGAAATGAATGGCCCGAAAGCCAGCAATCCAGCTTGTTCCACCATTTTCTAAATGTATCCCAATGGTAGTCCACTTTGAGAAATTCCCTGTGGACTCCCCTCATCAACTGCAGAGGAAAAGGAGAACTGGTTTGCCGCATGATTGCACTTTTTAGTTGCTTTCTTGGGCTGCTTCAATCGGATCAACAACCGTGATGCTGTGTACTTGTCTCTTCAGACAGGTAAAACATTTCCTATTTCTTGCCTGTTGGGAGATGACATATTGCTCCTCTGTGAAGTCTTCTATTACTGCCACCGTAATGAAATCAGGCATAGGCAGCGGATGCGCTCAACCTACAAGCATGTACATAATTATAGTCACCTAGTGCAGGCGATCAAGGAGCAAATCCTGCAGAAAATAATGTAATTAGAACTAACAATTGCGCTTATCTGATGAAACAACCAGGCTAGACAAACACATTTGTCCATGACCAGAGGAAGTAGATGGGCTGGCTTCCTCCTTATCTCGGAGGAAGGGATTAGCTGGGTGTGGGAGAAGCCATATTGGAAGATTGTTATTTTTGTCTGTTGATGAGAGCAATTTCTCACGAAGTAAAAGACCGGGAGGAGGAAGATGGACAAGGAGGTGATGACCGCATTCCTTGCAGAGCAGATTTTCCGATCTTGCTTGCCTTAAGACATTTCCCAACCATTGGAAAATGATAGAAAAGGGCATGTGTTTAACGTTTATACAACTTGTTTGATATTTTGGACCATTCAATATACATCGTGTAATTGTTGTATCAGACTTTACATGCAAAATGGTGTGGTAAATGTGTAAATCTAATCATTTGTATAAGGTCTGCCTCCAAGTATTAATGCCTGAAGAAAATGTACTACACTGGAATTGATCTACCCAGCTGCATGGTGGCCACTTTTTCCTACGTGTTTCTTTGTAGTAGCTCTACTATTCACTCACCTCTGCAGCCTGAAGGAATGGAAAGTCAAAAGGAGCAGATGGCACTGCAGTGTGTAAAGTTATGTGTTCTCTAAATGACACCTGCAGAAGCAATGACAGGCTCTGTTGGATCCTTACACTCCCTGGCACTGCTGTGAGGAGTGCACAAGTCTGGCCGGGGTGGTCTGAGACGGTGTCCCACCACAGCTCGGGTACCCGTAGTTCTATACCAGAATGACCAGAGGTCTGGTGTGATACAGGGACAGGCGCACTGGCCATGGTGTAAGCAGAAGAAAGATTTCTTGTTTCTTAAAAGGTCTGATGAGCAGAGGGGGACACTGTAGTAATGAAGCACTACAATTATCAAGGTAGGTAAAACGTAGAGTTTATTCGCAGGTAGAGACTGCGCAGCAGCCACAACGGGCAAGGCAAAATCCAACTGAACAAAAGAGAACACGGCCAGGATTATTCTAAATTTTCTATGGAATGCACACGTGCAAAGGGAAGAATGAGCTGTGAGCATTCCAACAGGACTAAAGCGTAACCACACACCACTACAGACACCTAGGTAGAGGATTGGATTGTCCCACAGTTGCAGGCCTCATTTCCTGTCTTGAGATTTCTATCAAAGCAGCCCATACGTAAGGTTATGGTTTAAAACCCCATATTTCATATGTATGTTGTCATTACTGTGAATTATTTTCCATAGTTCAATGATTTGTGACATTTGCTCAAAAGGGCTACTAACATGGCTGCATGCAACATAGATGCTATTATGGAAGCCAGGAAATAATACAAATGGGCTATAGAGACCAGGGGACAGGAAATCGGACATAATACCTGGGAATATCTGGACAAACATTATTAAAGATAGTTTTGAGTTAGGCCCTACAGTATCAACCCTACACAATCAGTAGGCTGCAATTAGGGCCTTTAGAAGGCAAGATATGTTCTCTTTGGAGGATTTGGCTTTCAGGTTATTGGAGAGTTTTGGA
This sequence comes from Triturus cristatus, assembly GCF_964204655.1. Taxonomy (NCBI): domain Eukaryota; kingdom Metazoa; phylum Chordata; class Amphibia; order Caudata; family Salamandridae; genus Triturus; species Triturus cristatus. The sequence continues at coordinate 139,237,028 of NC_140588.1, forward strand.
AATCGCCAGCAGAAGTGCCTTCTCCTATTCCATCATTGGTGTTAAAGGCATTACAAAAACTTCCCTTTTGAACCTTCGGACAATGTTTCCTTAAGGTTTTTGACCTACAAAGTGCTCTTTTTGGCAGCCATACATCTAGGTGCAGGCACAGAAATATTGTGCTGTTATATTTAGAGCCATATATTGAGCTTCTCTCAAAGTTTTGTGCCAAAATTAGCATCTTCTTTTCACATGAAATTGCCTAGCAAGTTTTATTTCCAAATCCTACTTCTCCAGAAGATAAATGTCATTGTTTAGATGGTCACAAAGAATAACCAACTGGTTTGTTTAGAACGGAAGGTTTCGGCAAAATGTAGTCCCTTTTTGTAACTTTTGATATTTCTGGGAAAAAAACACTTACCTGTACACTGTGGATCTCCAGTATTGATATCTTTCATAGATTCACATGCTCGAGTCCCACGGTATTCAAATCAAGCAGGACTATGGAAGTACATTAAAAGACGTAGAGAAAGCATTTGACATTGTTAACCAATTCACATTGTTTTAATAGACCCAAACTTCAGCCAGTCAGAGGCAAGACCCTGAACCACTCTTCCCCAGCAAACCCACCATACCTCAGATTTCCATCACAAGTGTAAAAGGGATAAGATATATAAATGAAGTATAGGAGTGGAGAGCCAAAGCTGGGAAGTGGGCAGGTTGCATGTACAGGTAAGTAACTTGTTTTTTTTCCCCCCAGTATTGAATCTTTCATAGATTCACATGCTTGAATCAGAGTAGCTAGCGATAAGGAAAGAATAAATGGTGGTGCGTTAGGCAACCCCACTCTCTAAAGAGGTACAAAGGAAGTAAAACATGAACCATTGGGGGCGGGTAGAAATATTAGAAAAAACAATGGTGATACAAGCAATAGCAATATGTAGCAATAAAAGAACGATAAAACAATCTGAATCATGCTTGAATTCGAGTAGCCAGCGGTAAGGAAAGAATAAATGGCGGTGTGTTAGGCAACCCCACTTCTAAAGAGGTACAAAGGAAGTAAAACATGAACCATTGGGGGCGAGGGGATAGAAATGTTAGAAAAAACAATGGAGATACAAGCAATACATCATCACCCAATGTGTAGCAACGAAAGAACAAAAAAACAATCTGTACCTTATTGAAAAAGGTGAGGTAAAACTGCCTGTGTAACAGAGGCATCCGTTTTCCATGCCGAATCCAAACAATAGTGCTTGGTTAATGTATGCGCATTCGAATAGGTTGTCGCTCTAAAAATGTCTGGGAGTGATACTCCAGCAAACAAGGCTGTGAATGTAGCCATTTTTCTGGTGGAATGTGCCGTGACTTTCATCGACAGCGGTCCTCCCGCTTTGCTGTGGCAAAATGCAGTTGCTATACTGCTCCTTGAAAGTGAGTAACCCTTTCTGGGTGGATCAAAAGAGATAAGAAGCTGATACGATTTCGTGAAAGCTTTTGTTCAGAATGAAGAGCCCTCTTTGCAGCAGAGGAAGGGCTCTTGAAATATGTTGTAAAAATAATACGTTTGTTCAAGTGAAAGAAGATGGGACCTTCGGGATGAACTTTGGATTGGTTCTTAACAACTTTATCTTCTCTGAATAGTAAGGAGGGCTTCGTGACAGTAAAATCTTGAATATGGGCTGACGCGAGGGCCAATAGAAGGGCTGTTTTGCATAAGACTTATTTCATATCTGATTTATGGATCAGCTCAAATGGGGGAAAGAACCCTGTTCAGCTAGCAGGATATTGAAAGAAGGTTTTACTGGTGGAAAGGCCCTGCATACGCCTTTCATGAATTCTTTAACAAATCTAGTCGAGCTTTTCTGCGGAATTTTAAAATTGCTGCTAAATGCACTTTTATTGAAAAGTGCACCAACTTTGCCAGGTGAAAGAGATATGGAAATAGCTGATCTGGAGAAGAGCGAAAAGGGTGATGAGATAATGTTTGATATGCCGGTAGCAGAACTTTTCCATTTTGCCACATAAGATTTATATGTGGAAAAAGCAGGTGACTGTTCCAGGATAGTTTTGCATTCTACTGGGATACTCAGTGATCCAAACTCATTGTGATGAGGTGCCATGCCAACAAATTGAGACATTTTTATTGAGGATGCAATACCTGACTACTGTTCATGGACATGAGATTCTCCATAGGCTGAAACTATATGGGTGGACATAGATAGGAGGAGAAGCTCTGTGTGGTAATATTGTCTCAGTCATGCAGGAGCTATGAGAATAAGACAGCAAGGTTCCTTCTTCATTTTGTGAATCACCCTGAGGATGAAAGGGAGGAAACACATAGGCAAACATTCCTGTCCATTGTATCTGGAGAGCATACCACCCAAGATTCTGAGGTAAACTGCTTGCAGACATTTTGCATTTTTTGTTGAAGAGAGTTGCAAAGAGATCCAGATTTAGCATACCCCATTGCTAGAAGATCTGAGACAACTGTTTCTGATTCGTTTCCCATTTGTGGCACTAACTTGTTGCTCTGCTAAGAGTGTCGGCCCATTCACTGTCTATCCCTGGGACATGTTCAACTTGCAGAGAAATGTCGCGTGTAAGTAACCACTGACACATTTGCTGTTCTTGAGAGGAGAGGTATTTTGATAACATTCCCCCCTGCTCAGCGAGGTAGAAAAATATGGTGGTGTAGTCTGTTCTCACCAGGACAGAGAAATGGCTAATTCTGGGTAGAAACAATTGCAGGCCCAGGAATACAGCCTTTGGTTTAGAAGATTAATGTGCATTTGTGTTTCTTGGACAGACTTATCTGTGGATTTCCAGCTCCTGAAGATAAGCCTCAACCTTCCAAGGAAGTGTCCATTGTCATTATGAAGATGGACCCGGAGAGATATTGCCTTTCTTTCCCCACCATGACAAAATATGCTTCATCGTAGGGGTGATGGTCGATCATGCCAATGAACAAAGTATGAATCTGTATCCATTGTGCACCCAATTGTTCCTGCAATGGTCTTGTGTGCAGACAACCATTTAGAATTAATGGAATGCACAAAGACAGCATTCCCAGCGTTGCTTTCAACATTCTTACTGAAGTGAACTTTCTTTTTGCAAGGAAAATAGCTGTCTCAAGTATTTTCTGAACTCTCTCTGCAGTCAGGTAAGCTTTGGCAACCGTGGTGTCCAGAATAGCCTCTAGACACATCAATGATTGGGATGGTATCGGGATGATTTTTCTGCGTTTAGTTTCAGTCCCAGAAACTTGAAGAGCTGCAGACAGGAATGTGGGACCCTTGACCAACCAGTCGTCCAGGTAAGGGAATACCTGGTGCTCGTTAAGAAAGCAACCACTGGTGTCATGCACTTCGTGAAGACTCTGCGAGCCGATCGTAGGCCAAAAAGGAGAATCTTGAATTGGTAGTGGCATCCTGACACCTCTAACCTCCGGAATCGCTGATGTTTCACTTAAATGGGAATATGGAAATATTTGTCTGAGAGAAGTTTTGTTGACCAGCAATAACATTTCTTGTAGACAACATTCTGAAAGGTAAGGTTGTTTCTTTATATACTTGTTCAGCTGACTGAGATCCATGATCTATAGCTCCCTTTGAGAGAAGCAGACATATCTCTTGCTTTAAGAGAGTGAGATGTTGATGTAATATCTTGGGAAGGGGGATGATTGGGAGGCTTTTGAACAGTATTCAGGTTGTGACCATGATGCATGATGTCTAACACCCATTTGTGTGAAAAGATACTCTCCCACTGATTGTAAAAGAGGGAGAGATGTTGGTTCAATGGTTGATCTTGGGGTGGCAAGGTGAATAGTTGCCTGAAAATTGTCTTTGCATTGGCTGCCTTGAGTATGTAGAAGTGGTGGAGGCCCTGCATGATTGTTGCTCAGTGTACTGGGGCCGATACCCCTGCTGCAAATATAGCTGATATCTGTAGGACTGATAGGACGGCCTTTGTACAAAATAGCCTCTTCTTTCACAAAAGAACTGAAAGTGCTTTTGCTGCAAAGTCCTCAGGGAACAAACCGTGTCTGGATCCGCTTTGATGGCCTGCAGAGTGTCTACATGTTTCCCAAAAAATTTTCCCCATCAAAGGGCACATCCAGAACTTTTGCTTGTACTTCGGGTCAAAAAGAGGTTCCTTTTAACCAGCCCTGTTGGTGTAATGTTGCCACTTCTGCCATCTGACGAAATGCGGTGGAGGAGATGTCAATGTCTAGAACTTTCAAGGACGTCCTAGTACCTTTTTGCAAGATTTCTTTTGTTTCCCTTATCTTGTCATCCTGTAGAGATTCCTAGAAGGTTGATAGATCGGACCATATTTGACAGTCGTAGCAACCCAGAACGGCCAGCGCCATTTGAAGCCCTGATGGATGTAGCTGCCATTGCTGCGAAAAGATTGCCTAGGTTTGTAAGCAGTCTGCCTTCCATATTTGGTGGTGCTCAACGGGGGGGCAGAAGGATTTTTGGAGCATAGCTGGGCAGCCTGCATGACTACCGACTCTGGGTGAGGATGACCCATCAAACAGGCTGGCGAAGTAACTGGAGCTTGATATTTTTTGTCCATCCGGGGAACAACAGCAGTGACCGATGCTGGGTTCATAATCCATTTAAGGCCTCCTTCCCAAATATAGCTGAAAATGGGAATAGATCGGATGGATTTTCGTGTAGAGTCCTTAAAATCATACAGAAAGCATTCTGTCTGTTCTACTGGGAGAGGCAGATCAGACCTTTTGGAAGCACGTTCCAGTAATTTGTGAAACCCTCCTATGTCCTCAGGAAGAGAACATTCTGGCCAAGATGATGAAGGGGCAATCCCACTTCTGACCCGATGTCGCAAGGTCCTGAAGTAGTTGCGCCCCTCCTCACCTTGGTCATCGGCATCACTATAGATATAATTATCCTTGATGGTGATAGGAGGTAGTACTGCCCTGTTCTCTTGCATGCGAAAAGGCACTGGACTCTTAGGTAAGGGTGTTGTGCCAGGAGCCTCTGCGTGACCCTGAGTGGGTGGTATGGGTGTATTTGCTTCTGAAAAGTGCTTGTAGTAGTCATTAAGCATATGCCTCAAGTTGGTGACCAAAGAGATAGGCAATGAGATGGTATCGTCCTTTGAGTCCTGGTGTTCCTCAGAAAGGTAGTCCTCTTGCAGAGTTATAATGATGAGACGCAGCCTGCTGGCAAAAAGCAAAATATTAATTCCCTTCCAAGTAGGTGGAAGTGTCAGTTAGGGTCTTCCTCCTCATCTGTCTCCAGGCACTATTACCCTTAGTTGTGACAGGCTGTATGCTGGATCAAAAAGTCCCTCATCTCCCAATTCCTCTGTGTAAAGGAGATGAGCTGGAGGCAACAGGGAGACCTTACTTGGTGATGTTTGGTTTGGTCATAACGATATCGAAGCTCCTTCAGTAAGAGCGCAACTTTTTTCTTCCTCATCTATGGGCTTGTTGATGACGACAAAGAGGATGTGATCTTATTCTGTATCGTTATGGCCACCGATTTTGGTCTTGACGAGTGAGACTTGGAAACTGACGTCAGGATGACCGTCAACGCTGCTGAAGAGGTGGTCATTGTCACCGATATGGTCGACGAAGCTGTCGTTAATGTTCTTGGAGTCACCGTGAACGCTGTGGTGACTGGAAGTGAAAGGGATCAAACCGTTGACGAAGTTCTCGTTGATGCAGCTGCAGTCGACGACTGGTCCGCTAACGAGGTCTCCTTTTGAGGAGTGACAGGCACAGAAAGGGGGCAGATGTTTTCTTCTGAGTGGAACCTGAAGAGGAGTCCTTAGAGCCTTATTTTACAGACCCAGAGGTTTTACTAGTAGCTTTAAGTCTTTTTGGGTGTTTGTCATGAGGTATGCCCTTCATTTTTGCATTTACGCTCAGATGGTGACTGACTTGGACCCTCACCAGGACCAGATTCTGACCAGGACTACTTCTTTTGGAGCCATATGAGTAGCCTGGCTTCAATGTCTTGGCAAAAAAGTGTTTACAGTCTTTTAGGTTTGTGATGAGGATGTAAACAGTATAGATACTTCTTATGGGCACCTTCTAAAAAAAAAAAAAAAAAAGGTCTTGGCTGTCCACAAGACTTGCAGGGCCTAAAGAGTCTCTTCTTATATCCCTCTGACATGATGTACTGTACTGAAGAAAACAGTACCTCCGAGCTGTATCAGTCTGTTTCCTTTCTAGAGAGAAGTCAAAGGTCAAAAGAAATCTGCAACAACTGAGCAGAGCTCAGGGAAGACTCCCTCAAACTTGATGTGCGGTTAGAAATCTGATGTATGGTGACTCTGCAGGGGAAGAGTGGTTCAGGGTCTTGTCTCTGGTTAGCTGATGTTTAGTTCTAATAACTCCTTGCATGCCGAGGACGTCATGGTTACGTCCTCGGCACAGCATCAGAAACCCCCTCTGCTGGAAACAGCCCTCCCAAATATTGGCACAGTCTTTCTGCCTCCCTATGGCGCAGATGGGGTCAATAGCCCCCCGGGCGGGGCAGAAAGCACACTAGACACCGGGAATTATTTTTGTGCACACAAACTTAGGGGTGGGGGCTGCCATAAATGGCCATTATAATGCACCATCCCTCCCAAATATTGCCAGTGTCTTTCAGCCCTACCTGAGGCACAGATGAGGGCAATAGCCTCCAATCTGCCCCCTCGGGGGCAGAAAACACACTAGACACCAGGAATTCTGTTTTGTGCACAAACATAGGGGTGAGGGCTGCCCTATATGGGCATTATAATACCCCCACCCTTACCAAATATGCCAGCTTTTCTGCCCCCCTGGAGCACAGATGGGGGCAATAGCCCCCGATCTGCCACCCCGGTGGGGAAGCAGACAGCCCACTAGGCACCAGAGATTTTTTTTTAAATATATAATAGAGGGGTGGGGGCTGCCCACAATGAGCATGCCAATGCCCCCAACACAGAAGGGACAGTGTTCCTGGTCCCCCAGAGTCCGACAGCGTTATTACCCCCAATCTGCCCCCTCTGGGGCAGAAAGCCCTCTAGATACCAGGGAGTTTATTTCTATCTAAAAGATGGGTGGGAGCTGCCCAGAATGGCCATGCAAATGTCCCATCCCTAAAACAAAAGTGGCAGTCTTTCTGCCCCCCCTGGGTGCAGTTTGGGGTTATTTCCCCCGAGCTGCCCCTTGACACCAGAGATGTTTTTATTATAAAAGAGGGAGGAGGCATGGCCATGTCCCCCACTCACAATTATACCAAAAGTCTTGCTGCCCCCCCAGGGGGCAGATGAAAGTACTAGCCCCTGAACTGGGGGCTGAAAGCCCACTAGGCACCCAGGATATTTTTTTAAATATGTAGTGGCGGGGGCTGCCCAGAATGTGTATGCCAATGCCCTCAACCCCCAAAACAAAAAGAGGACAGCCTTTCTGCAGAAAGCCCACTAGGCACCAGAGAGATGTTTATGGGCATGTCAGGAAGCAGCCCCTTAGGCAAGGCTTGCTCCCCTTTTTTTGTGAACACATTTTGGCTGCTTCTGCCTTCCCTTGGGGGCAGAACAGCAATATTTTTGGGCTCATCTAGACACTAGCAAAAGTTTCTGTGTGTGTGAGAACTGGAGTTCGGTTGATGGTCTGTGTGTACTGACGTTTGGCTGGTTGTGGGTGAACCGGCATTTTAATGGCGGTGTGTGTGGACTAGCGCTTTGCTGGCAGTGTGCGTGGATTGTCCCTTGGCCAGCGGTCTGTGTGGATGGCACATGTCTGGCTGTGTGTGTGTGGACAGTCTCTTGGTTTGTGGTGTGTGTGGACAGTCGCTTGGCTGGTGGTGTGCGTGGACTGTCGCTTGGGTGGTGGTGTACATGGATGGTGCTTGGCTGGTGGTGTGCATGCATGGCGCTTGGCTGGCATGGATCCTCCAGCATTTTATTACCCAGAATCCCCTGCAAACCTTAAATTTAGCTAAAAAGTCACACTTTCCTCACTTGTGTGTGGAAACGTTGTGGGATCACCACGTCGGCATAAATTTCCCACCACCCAGCATTCCCCTCGGTCTCCTGATTAAAATGCCACCTCACTTGTGTGGGTGTGCCAAGGGCCCGCAACAGGTAAGGGCCCAAAATGGATTGTAGAGGCATCAAAAATTATCAATGACAAACAGGCATGGTTGTGCTAGGGAGTCACCTGTGTTTTTGGTCCCAGACTTGGCTGTCATTTAGGAAAACTCATACATTTCTAAAAACTAGACACCCGGGGGAGTCCAGGGAGGTATGGCTTGTGTGGATCCCCCAACATTTTCTTACCCAGATTGCCATGCAAACCTAAACTTTCGGTTAAAAAAAAAAATTATCTCACATTTCTGTGTGGGGAAGAAGTGGGATCACTGGGCCGACAAATTTCCTACCACCCAGTGTTCCCCCAGGTCTCCTGATAAAAATGGTACCTCACTTTTATTGGTGGGCCAAGTGCCCGCGACAGGGAGCGGCCCAAAACATATGGTGGAAACATAAAAATGATCTATCATAAAACGACCTAGTGTTGCAAGGGGGGCAACTACGTTTTTCGTCCCTGGATTGGCAGCCATCTAGGGAATCCTACCAATGACAAGTATAGATAAAACATAACATTTTACACTCAATACCTTTGTTAGATATTCTAATTTTGGGTAGAGGCCTCTTTCTGCATATTTTGGTATGTTGTTGACTGTTCAAACTCAAGTTTGAACTTGACTGTTTTTGAGGGTTTTTGTTGGAAAAAAATATATACGTTGCCTATTATTCATAACTATTCCAGTCATACATTCAATAAGTAGCTTGGGGAAATTCTCACATATAACAACTGTGACAGGAAAGATTGGGTAAAAGGTAATGCTCAGAATACTTAATCTTCATTACTTCAACTCTGACTTCCTCAATCATACCTCCCAGTTCAGGTCAGGGGTGAAGACAAATAAGTATAGATAAAAATAAATACTAACATACTAAAATTATGTATGATTATTAAAGTGCCTTATTTACAGGAAGTTGTGCTTTCAATGCCTGTTTATACATAGATTGGGTGGTGTTTACTGTAAAGTTAAAATTCTATCATTTTTAAGGAGAGTAAAAAACGTCTGTGGGTTAGGGCAAAGCCTCGCATATAACAAATGTGATGGGGGATTCAGAATAAAGAAGATTGCTAGAAAGTAATTGCAGCATTCATAGTCATGTGAATGGATCATCTCTATAGAACTGAGTAATTCTCTCCAAATTCCTTTTAACAAGTTCACTGGATAGACAGTGAGTTAAGATTAGCAAAACTCAGCCTTCTTGTAGAACAAATTACTTACCTTAAGTAATGCCTTATCTAGTAGAGATTGGATCTAGCCTCCAGATTCCTTACCGTAAAATTATCGCCAGCTGGCAGACTGCATCCAGAATTTGTTTTGCGAACAGAAACCCTGCGAGCAGGTAGGTGGCGTAGTTCAACTTTACGTGGCATCAACAGTGCCGGAAGTGATCTGCCCAGTGCTTGTATAGGCGCCACCACAGCGTGCGGAGGTGAGTTTCTTTTTGCGACTTTTAACACCAGAGGAACGGAGCCACGAAGAACACTGACCACTGGAGCATGAAACTAGGGCCTTTGAGAGGGAAAGTCCTTCAATCTGAATCCTATTCATAGAGCAGGGAGAATGGGTTAGTCTGTAAGGAATCTGCACCTAGACAGTCACTACCAGATAAGGCGCTCCCGAAGATAAGTAACTTATTCATCTGATAGAGGCTTCTAGCCGCCGATTACTTACCTTATAATAGATACCCAAGCAATACCTTCGTGGAGGTTGGGTTGCAATACAGATTAAACTAGTAAGTCCTGCAGGACTGAACAGGTAAAGTGTCCATCTGGGCGAAACAGACTATCCAGGCGGTAGTGTATGGAAATTTATGCAGAGAAGCCCATGTTGCTGCCTGTCCGATATCCAGGGCAGGTACCTTGTGAACTAACGCTGTGGTCATAATCATGACTGGTGGAATGAGCTAATATACCTTCAGGAGATTGCTTTTAGGCTAATGCGTAGCATGATTTTGATGCAGAGCACTATCTGTTGTGAGATGGTCCGTTTTTGCACCGCCTTTCCTATTTTGGCTTCGAGACATACACCACAATGAGTAGATAATCCGCCCAGAACTCTTTCATGCTGTCAACGTAGAACGACAATGCTCTTTTTAGGTCCAGTCAATGAAGTCACTCTTCTTCTTTAGACCATCTGCTACGAACTTGCTACGATGCCAGGCATATACTGTCATGGTGGAGGGACGCCTGGCTGCCAGGATATCATTACAGATTTTAGGCAGGAGGTTGAAAGCTGTTAACTGTCGCCCCTTAAACTCCATGCATAAAAGCGAAGCCTTTTCAGGTTCGGGTAGAGAATCTTGCCCTATTGTTAAGACAGAAGAGGCAGCCTGATCGGAGAGCATGCGATCATGCTTAACAGCTTGGGATACTAGACTTTCCATGCCCAATCCAGAGCCACAAGAATGACTTGGGCCCGGTCATTCCTGATCTTATTGAGAACTCTGGGCGGGAGTGCTTTTGGCAGAAAGATGTATAGGAGGCCTGAGCCCCACTCTAAACTAAAAGCGTCTCCAAGCGAGTGCCGCCTTGTTAACTTCAGAGCACATAACTGTTGATATTGCGCATTCTTGACTGGGGCGAACATATTCAACCAAGGTCTCTTTTATTCTTGGTACAGACCTTGCACCACCTCCAGATGGAGATGCCATTCTTGATCCGCTGAGCATCGACTGCTGACTTTGTCCACCCTAGTGTTCAGAGAGCCCACCAGGTGTTGAACCACTAGGGATATGCCTGACATTCCAGCTATGTCCAGAGGCGCAGAAGCGTTTGACAAAGGGTCCATTACCCCACCCTGTTTGTTGCAATCCCACATGGTGGTGGTGTTGGCCGCAAACACCTGGACTAGCCTTCCCCTGATTGAAGGAAGAAAGGCCTTCAATACCAGCTGGACTGCTCAGAGCTCCAGCAGATGGCGGTTGAAACTGGATTCTGACAGAGATCAGTCATCTGATCTCCATCTCTGCCAGATGGCCACCCCAGACCAGAAGTGATGCATCGATCACTGCAGTCAACTTTTGTTGGGGAAGGGAGAGGGGTCTTCCACTTCCCAATTGTGGTACATTAGCCACCACTGCAGGTCTTTTGCAGTTCCCCTCGCGATCTGGACCATGTTGGAAAGATTCCCCTGATGCTGTGCCGACTGGACCTTCAAGTCCCACTGCAGAGCCCTCATATGCCATTGGCATGTGTCACAAGAAGGATGCAGGAGGTCATGAGGCCCAACAGCCTCAGGGTCAGTCTCAACGAAATCCAGGATAGAGACTGAAACATTGATATCATGGCCAGAAAATCCTGGACTCGCTGCTCGGGATGGATAGGCCTAAAACTGCACTGTGTCCAGAACAGCTCCGATAAAAGGGAGCTTCTAAGAGGAAGTCAAGTGTGACAACGGCACGTTGATAGTGAACCCTAGCGAGAGCAGAAGGTTCGTCATAGTCTGAAGGTGGGAGACAACTGCCTGGGGCGAGCCCGCCTTCAACAGCCAAACATCGAGGTTGGGAAAAACAGAATCCCTGACCTTTGGAGATGAGCTGCAACCACAGCCATCACTTATGTGAGCAGCAGAGGGATGCTGGTAAAACTAATGGGGAGCATGGCAAACTGAAAGTGCTCTTGACCTACTGTGAACTGCAGGTAATGACTGTGGGCAAGCAGGCCGGGGATGTGAAAAGTGTTCTGTAAGTCCAGCGATACCATTCAGTCTTCTGGGTCCAGGGCAGACAGGGCTTGTGAGAGCGTGAGCATTTTGAATTCCTCTTTCTTAGGAAGAGATTCAGAAGGTGAAGATCTAAAACAGAACGAAGTCCTCGGCTCATCTTCGGACTCAGGAAGTGTTAGGAATAGCAACCCCTACCTACTTCTGATGCTGACACCTTCTCCATACCCACCCTTGGCCAAGAGAACTAACACCTCCTGACGAAGCATGGCGAGGTGGTCCTTCGTCAGCTTGTCGCAAGTAGGTGGCATGGGTGGAGGGGTGGTCACAAAGGGGAGGAAGTAGCCACTTTGGACTAGCTCCGAAACACAACAGCCAGATGTTATTGGCCTCCAGTGGTTCAGGTAATGGCATATCCTGCCCCCAACAGGATGCCCATTACAGTGGGAGGGCATACTAAAGGGGTTTGGAGAATGAGGCTGCAGTTGCTGGGGGGTAGTGGACTGGCACAGTCTCTGGCTGCCTGTCCCACATGGTCTGTGGGAACCGCATCCTTAGCCACAAAAAGATTGTGAAGTTTGCTGGCCGAGTGTGTAAAGACGCTGTTGGAAGCCCCTTTCGTGGCTCACAGAGGCAGACTGGGGTTGGTGATGGACCATGGAAAGGCCTTAGGACCTGGTCATAGCCTTACTGTCTTTGAAGCACTCAAGCGCAGAGTCAGCCTTCTCTACAAACAACTGAGAGCCATTAAAGGGCATATCCTTGATAGAGTCTTTGACATCCACCAAAAAGTCAGAAGGTTCTCAGCCAGGCATGGCAACTAAGGGCCACCAACGATGTAATCACACTGCCCAGCACACTGAATAGTGAACTTGGCTGCCTCTCCCCAATCAGCTACTGCTTGAGAGAGTATGGCTTGGGCCTCCTCTGAGACTATGGGCAGAACTAATACAATCCACTCCCAGGTGGTTTGGACGTCTCGAGCCAAGAATCATGCGGTGTTCATCCACCACAGTGCCAGGCTCGCATAAGGGAGCATTCTCTTCCCAAAGGTATCTAGCCTTTTGAATTCCCTATCCGGTGGAGTGGTAGGGAATGCACCGGGGTTAACTTTGGAGGTTGAGGCCTGGGCCACTAGGCTCTACAGGATGGGGTGCTGGCTGAGGAAACTTGGGTACCCTGGGGTGGGGCGATGGCAGTGGGAAACTGTCCTATGTGTAGGAACCCCTGTGCAAGGCTTGGACAAGGCCAGAGTAGGACGCTGGTAAAGACTTCATTAAATAGGAGTAATGATTTGGTGGGGGCAACTCGCGTCTGGAGCACCTTTGTCAAGACGTTTGTCGTAACTGCCATAGAGGGTAGCCTAAGGTCTAGGCCCTCAGCCACCTTCTGCACCACTGTTGCGAATGAGGCACCCTCCTACGTAGCCATGGTAGGTGGGGAAGAGACCAAGGCAGTGTCTGGGGAAGTATCCAGTCCACTGGCATCTGCCAGATCCCCATACCAGTTGTCCTGGGAGTCTTCTAACTGGTATACATAGACAGCACAGACCCCTCCCATTCTTTTCCCAATCCAGGCCTATAGAAACAAAGCACTGGCTCGGTCATAAGAGTCTGCACCCTGTCTGTGCCGGACCCAGCGTCAGATGACATCCATTCAGGTCGGAGCCGGGTATGATGATGGGGATGGCGCTGCCATAGGGCACTGGGGGTGTCAGCACTAGAGCAGAGGCCGGTTTAGGTGGCTTGACTGGCATCACTCACGATTCATCTACAAATCAAAGGACCCGGCTGGTGCCGGTTGCGAATCAGGTGGCAGAAGCCCACTAGGGGGCTCCTCCCAAGCCAACAGGGCCCAAAGGTGCTCCAGTTGGGACAGACCACTTAAATATAAGGTGCTCGACCTCATAAAATTCACTTAACTGGTCAGGGGTTGCTCCTGGAAACTCTGGGAAGTGCAGAGAGGGCCCAGGCTCCCCCACAGAGCTAGGCCTAAGTGCAGACTGCCACTATCAAAGGACTTTGACAGTCTGGGTGAAGTCGGATCTCTTCGCCTTCTTGTGCATATGGGACTTACCTGATGACCTCGACTGCGACGATGAGCGCTTGGAGTGGCTCAGCGACCCATTTCAGGATCTTCCTCTTGAACGTGATTGTGAGCGCCGTGCACCGTGGCGTTTTAGGGACCACTCCCTCAAAGCCTTGGGGTGTATGGCACGGTAATTGACGCAGGTCTTGGGGTCGTAGTCGCTCTCCAAACACCAGAGACACACCAAATGTGGGTTTGTCACCGATATCTGCCAGGTGACAGGCACTACACAACTTGAAACCTGCTTTCCTAGAAGACCTCCACAGAGTCTCTAAAAAAAAAAAAGTACAAAATGTTTTTAAAAGTTCAGTAAAAAAATTACTGGGGTAGCTCTTTGCTGACTGACATGGAAAGAAAAGAGTGTCAACGTGTGGCGCCTATATGGGCATGTCACTTCAGGTGTGGACGATGACACTATGTGGTGCCAACACCACCACCAACGGGCGCGCATTGGTACTGCTCACAAAATTTCCAAATCCAGTCTGACGACTAGGGAGTATTCTAAGGTACAGGATCTGCGGCTAGAAGTCTCTATCGGATAGAAAAGAACTGGCATCAGCGTGCTGGGGTGGTGCCTATATTGACACCATGCATGTCACTTCCAGCGTGGAGGACACCGACGCAACCTACTGGGGTACTACTCACAAAAAATTTCCAAATCCAGTCTGACGCTTAGGAATTCTCCTAAGGTAAGGAATCTTCGGCTAGATCCGCACCCCTGCCGTTCACAGTGACATTATCAATGATGTTAAAGATGCCATGAGTGATGTAATATGTAGGGTAATTAGCAGGCCATGATGAGGTTGCAAGTTATAGTTACCTTAGGGCACGAGTTATAGTTTTTTGAGAAAACTGGTAAATTGCAGTGGTTTTTAGAGTTTAAAACTTTACGTTGTTACTGAACATTTCACCTAACTATAATGTTACTTTAACCTTTGGAATTTTTGTGTGTGAATTTCTAGTTTTTTTTAATAACCAAAAAATATTAAATTACCATATGTTAATCCCCCCCCCCCCCCCCTCCTCTGCATGCAACCAACGCAGCGCAGGGAATTTAGTCATGAATGGCAGGGGGTGGTCGCAGGCAGGCCAATCTCCTGCATGCAACCAACCCGCAAGGCCTTCGATCTTGCACAGTGGAGAGTTGGCCAAAACGCTTGGGACCTCAGCCTGTGGCCAACTCCCCCAAAGCCAGCCAACCTCACACCGCACACTGCCTTCGGTCATGTCCCAGGGCTTTTATATTTCTGAAGAGGAAGGGGGGCCGTGTGACCCCCTCCTTCAACCTATTATGGCCCTGGGGACCCCTATACATTTTACAGACGAGGTGGCCCTGCAGCCCCCCTCCCCGACCGTCCTGAGACCCTGGGGAACCCATCCCATAGGACCTTATTGTTATTGTTTCTATTAAACCCTGGGGACCCCAAATCCCCAGGCCCTTTTCTTTTTATTAAATGGGGGGCAAGACGACCCCCCCCCACTCCGGGCCTTATTAGGCCCTGGGGACCCCATCCCCCCCTAGAGCCAATGTTTAAATTAAAGTGGGGCGGGCCGTGTGCCCACATAGGGCACCCACCACACTATCGCTGGGGGCAGCGAGGGGAGCATCAAGGCCCATGCGGCCCCAGCCACATGGCGCTGGCATCGCTCTCGCCCGCATGGAGCAGCTAATAATGTTGCTCCCCGAGGGTGGGAGCAATCTTCATCTGTTTCAAGGCTCGCATCAATGCAGGCAGGGAAACAGATGAAGCCTGCTCCCAGCGGGCTGGAGCATTTTTCAAGCGCCTGCCCGCTGGGAGTGGACTTGGTGTTTAGATTTGTAATTGCTCCTGCCAACAAGAGAAAGGGAAACTGATGCCCCGGGGTCGGCACCCTGGGACATAGTTTATGAGCCAGCCCTAGGAGATGGGGTCCCCAGGGCCATTAATGGCTTGGGGAGTGGAGCCGCATAGCCCCCTACCACTTTATACATACAGCTGGGCCCCAGGAGATGGGGTCCCTGGGGCCAAAATCAGTCTGGGGGGCAAACCCCCCCAGATAGGTTGTCTGGCCCTGTTTGATGGGGTCCCTGGGCCAAAATCGGCCTGGACAGGGGGGCTGCATGCCCCACCCCTTTTTCCAATACAGCCAGGCCCTGGAAGATAGCGTCCCCTGGTTTGAAATTGGCCCAGGGAGGGGGGCTGGGTGTCCCCCTTCCCCAATTTTCAATATAGCCAGGACCTGGGGAATGGGGTCCTCGGCCCGGGGAGGGTGATCACAAGCCTTTCTCCCCCTTTTCAAATAAGTCCTGGCCCCTGGTAATCTGATTTCTTGGGCCAAAAGTGGCACGGGGAGGAGGGTCTGGAGCCCCTCTTCCCCATTACAACACGCCGGGCAACGGCGTCCCCAGGGCCAAAATCGGCCGGGGGAGGGGGGGCACCTGCCCGCCTCCCTAAAAATATAAATATCTCCTCTCTCTGGGACCTGCATCACCGGGGGGTTTAAAAAAAATATATAAGCACTGGAGACCATGTTTTTTTTAAATTTCGATGTGAAAAAAGAAAATTAGTCCTTTTGAGACCCCACCACCAGGCTTAGGCAGTCCGGGTATTCCTACCCTGCCCCCTTGTGTCTTTTTTTTTTTAGGACTTGTGACAGAGTCCTAACATGGCTGGCACTACTTGCTGGATGTGGTAGTGGCACCCAATCAGATCTCAGTTTGAAATCTGTCAGGATCCGCGGAGCCTCTGAGTCCCTAGACATACAACATTTTTGAGCATTAATTCCTCAAAATTTACTGAACGGATTTACTTCTAAACATAAAAAATCACTCTTTCGTGACCTAGATCAGGCTTTCTGCCAAATTTGGTGTAAATCCATTTCATGGTTTAGGCTGTAGCTGTGTCTAAAGTTCCTAACAGAAATGAATGGACTGGATGCCCCCCCTTATTTGTTACTGGCCCCCGCTTGATGGATCACCCTAAAACATTTTATGTGCACACTAGGCAAAAAAGAGCACTTCTTTGGGAAAGTTTCATGGAGATTCATCAATTTGCATCACAGCTATTAGCAACACAAAAAAGGGAGACATTGTTTAGTTCGCATGCGATACATCCCATGCCATTACAACGCGGTTGTTACAATGACCACATTATTACATCAGATACGATTACATCGCAAGTCGTTACAACGGCTTGCTGTAGGGGGCAGAAGGTGTTGGTTCCCTGCTGTTGCACAAACTGGAGTAGGAACAGTAAATTATACTATTCCTAAGTCCAGCACACCCCCTACATCAAGTCGTTGTAACGACTTGCGATGTTATCGTATGCGATGTAACAATGCGGTCGTTGTAACAACAGCATTGTAATGGCATGCGATGTATCGCATGCGTTTTAACGACATACTCCACAAAAAGGAATTTGCTACTTACCAGTATGCATCTGTTCTTGGCATGTAGAGCTGCAGAGCCACACACTAAGGATAAGATCGCCATCTGGTGTTGGGTTCGGATGATTGCAGGTTGTTGTTGTCTTTGGAAGAAGTCTTTGGTCACGAAATTGGTGACTCCTCCCCTGGACAACAGTGCGCATGGGCATCCACTCCATCCTCAGATTGTTTTTCGCCATGATGGGAAATGATGGAGTGTGTAAGAAGTAAAGAGAAAGGATGTCCATGTGTAGTGTCTAATTAAGACAATGCTGGAACAGATGCAGGTCCCGGGGAGGCGGGTGGGCGTGTGTGGCTCTGCAGCTCTACATGCCAAGAACAGATGCATACTGGTAAGTAGCATATTCCGTTCGAGGCATATGAGCTGCAGATCACACACTAAGGATAGACTATATAGCAGTGTCTCCCCTAGCGGTGGTCACCTGTATCAGTTGCAGCAGTTTGGAATAGAGTTTTTAGGACAGCTTGGCCTATTGAAGCTTGTTGCTAGGATTGCACATCAACACAGTAATGCTTAGTGAAGGTGTGTGTAGTAGACCATGTGGCTGCTTTGCAAATGTCTTCTAAGGGGATGTTCCCTAAGAATGCCATAGAGGCCCCTATTTTACGCGTGGAGTGCGCCCTAGGGGGGAACGGTAAGAGTACGTTTAGCTTTTTGGTAACATATTTGGATACATTTGACTATCCATCTGGCGATACCCGATTTGGAAATGGGGTTGCCTTTGTGTGGTGGAGCGAAAGCAACAAACAGTTGCTTGGTTTTCCGAAAAGGTTTGCTTCTGTCGATGTAATAGAGCAAGGCTCTTTTAACATCTAAGGTATGAAGTGCCCTCTCGGCTACTGAGTCTGGATTAGGGAAGAAGACTGGCAGTTCCACAGACTGGTTTAGATGGAAAGGGGAAATGACTTTAGGGAGGAATTTTGGATTCGTCCTAAGAACCACTTTGTTCCGATGTAGTTGTAGGAAGCGTTCTTCTAGAGTTAAGGCTTGTATTTCACTTACTCTTCGCAGGGATGTGTTTATGAGGAAAACCACTTTCCATGTTAAGATCTGCAGTTCGCATTTGTGCATTGGTTCAAATGGTGGACCCATGAGCCTTGTTAGAACAATATTAAGGTTCCACACAGGGGAAGGCGGTAACCTTGGAGGAATGATTCTTTTAAGACCCTCCATAAATGCTTTAATAGCTGGTACCTTAAAGAGGGACAGGTGTTGTCTATTTTGCAAATAGGCTGCTAATGCCGCTAGATGTAGACGCATAGAGGAATACGCTAAATTGCATCTTTGCAAGTGCAATAAATAGCAAACGATGTTCTGAATGGAAGCATCCAGTGGTTGTATGTCATTGTTAGCGCAGTAAATGGCAAATCGTTTCCATTTTGCAGCATAGCATGCCCTAGTAGTAGGTCTCCTGGCTTCTTTAATGATATTCATACAGTCTGGAGGAAGGTTGAGGTACCCGAACTCTAAGACTTCAGGAGCCAGATTGCCAAGTTCAGTGTTTGAGGATCTGGGTGTCTGATTTCTCCATGGTTCTGGGTTAAGAGATCCGGGGAGAGATGCAGTTTTTGATGTGGAACTAGCGATAGTTCCAAAAGTGTGGTGAACCAGGGTTGACGTGCCCAAGTGGGAGCCACTAGGATGAGTGTCAGCGACTGTTGTTTCAGTTTGCGTACCACAAATGGAATGAGAGGGAGAGGCGGAAAAGCGTACGCAAATCTGCCTGACCAGTGCATCCATATTGCATTGCCATTTGATCGCGGGTGTGGGTACCTGGCGGCGAAGGTTGGGCATTTTGCGTTTTCTGGTGTGGCGAACAGGTCTATGTCTGGTTGTCCCCACTTTTGGAAGAATGGGAGTAAGACTTTGGGGTGTAGTTCCCATTCGTGTATCTGCTGTGTGTGGCGACTTAAGAGGTCGGCCACCTGGTTCTGAACCCCTGGGAGGTGTTCTGCTAGCAGGTAGATTTTCCGGGGAATTGCCCATCTCCAAATTTGTTGCACCAGTTGGGACAGTTGTAGAGAATGTGTCCCTCCTTGTTTCTGTATGTAATACATTGTGGTCATGTTGTCCGTGCGGATGAGGACAGTTTTGTTTTGGAGATGCACTTGGAAGGATTTCAGTGCTAGGAACACCGCTAGAAGTTCTAGGTGATTGATGTGGAACTGTTTTTGTTGAGTGGTCCACCGTCCCTGAGTGGTGTGATGAAGGAGGTGGGTTCCCCACCCTGTGAGAGATGCGTCGGTGGTCAGCACAACTTGTGGAAGGGGCTCCAAGAACGGCCGCCCTTTGGACAGGTTGATGGTGTTCCACCACTTCAGTGAGCGAAGTGAGCGGCTGTCCACCAACACCAGATCGGTAAGTTGTCCGTGGGCCTGATTCCACTGTTGTGCTAGACATTCCTGTAAGGGACGCATTTGAAGGCGTGCGTAGGGTACTATGGAGATACAGGATGCCATCATGCCTAAGAGTTGCATGAACACTCTTGCGGGGAGAGAGTGTTGTGTTTGAAATGTTTCGATCAGACTTTGTATGTTGGCTATCCTGGCTATGCTGGGATAAGCTACGGCTTTGGCTGTGTCTATGGTGGCTCCCAGGTATTGTTGTACTTGGGAGGGTTGTAGTTGAGATTTGGGATAGTTGATGGTAAATCCCAAGTTGTGCAGGGTTTGAATAGTGCGGTGGGTGTGGTGAACGCATTTGTCTAGAGTTTTGACTTTTATGAGCCTGTCGTCCAGATAGGGGAAGACGTGGATTTGTTGTCTCCTGAGATATGCTGCCACAAATGCCAAGCACTTTGTGAACACCCTTGGTGCAGTTGTTACTCCGAATGGGAGAACTGTAAACTGATAGTGTTGACCGTCTACCACGAATCGTAGATACTTCCTGTGAGCGGGATGCATAGGGATGTGAAAATATGCGTCCTTGTGGTCTAATGTGGCAAGGAAGTCTCCTTGTTGAAGTAATGGAAGGACCTGTTGGAGAGTGATCATGTGGAAATTATCTGATTGTATGTACTGGTTCAGTAGTCTGAGGTCCAGTATGGGTCTCAAGGTTTTGTCCTTTTTGGGAATGAGGAAGTATAAAGAATATACTCCTGTGCCCTGATGTTGTAGTGGAACAGGTTCTATTGCATTTTTCTGAAGCAAAGACTGTATTTCCTGTTTGAGGAGCGCGAGGTGGTGAGACGTCATGGGACGGTGTCTGGGTGGTATGTTTGGGGGCGGGTTTATGAGTTCGAGGCAGTAGCCATATTGGATAATTTGTCTTACCCACCTGTCTGTAGTTATGGTATTCCAGACAGGTAGGAACTGTTGAAGTCTGCCCCCGACCGGAGTGGAATGGTCTGGGGGGAGTGGTGGCAAGTCACTGTTTGGTGGCTGTAGAGGAACGGGTGTTGTTGTTGCCCCGTCCCCGGCCTTTATTATTGTTTCCCCGATACCCTCCTCTAAAATATCCTTTGTTAGGGGATGTTTGACCTGATGTTTTGAAGGTGGAAGAGTTGTCTGTTCCCACATTTTTGGAAGCTCCTCTATAAAAGGAGCGACGAAAGGAGCCTCTGGGTTGAGTAGACTGCAATGCTCCCATAGATTTTGCAGTTTCATTATCTTTCTTCATTTTTTCTAGGGCAGTGTCCACTGCCGGGCCGAATAGTTGCTCCTGATTAAAGGGTTGAGCAAGAATGGAGGTTTGTACTTCCGGCTTGAAGCCGGAGATGCGCAGCCATGCGTGGCGTCTAAGCAATACGCTTGTGTTGACTGCCCTAGAGGCGGTGTCCGCTGCGTCTAATACACATTTAATGGAGGCATTGGATATGAGTTTGCCCTCTTGGATGAGGTCAGTGGCCTGTGTTTTGTATGGTTCAGGCAGGTGTTGCAAGAGATCCTCTAGTTGATCATAATGGGCTCTATCATAACGAGCCAATAGGGCTTGTGTATTTGCGATACGCCAGTGGTTAGCCGCTTGAGCGGCAACCCTTTTGCCGGAAGCCTCCAGGAGTTTAGACTCCTTGTCTGGGGGCGGCGTGTCTCCGGTTGTTTGGGAGTTGGCCCTTTTTCTGGCATTGGAGACGACTAGTGAGTCTAGGGGGAGTTGCGCCTTGATGTACGCAGGATCTTGTGGCGCTGGTCTGTTTTTTATTTTTCTATTCTGGGGTTGAGAACCCTGGCCCTGACAGGGTCTTTAAAAACCTCAGTGGCATGCTTTATCACTCCCTTAATCATGGGTAGAATGTGGACTGTTTTCTGGGACTGCTCAAAAGTGTCGAGTAGAAAATCCTCCTCAGGAGTGTCGGTGTGCATGGTGACACCATGAAACGATGCTGCTCTGTTAATAAGCTGACCGAACCCTAAATGGTCATCAGAGGGGAGGGTTTTGAGGGGTATGGAGCGGGATCAGGCATAGGGTAAGTCCAGTCATTACTGGTGCCGTGTCCGGGAGTGTAAAGGGATCAGTAGGATCAGTGGGATAAGTAAAGAAATCTGGGTCTCCCCCTCCCCCAAAATCATCATCATCCTGTGGAGGTGGTGTATGAGAAGGAGATGGTAGAGGTGCAGGCGGTGGGCGTTGGGGGGATGGAATAGGAGGTAATGTAGGAGAGGAAGGACGTATGGGTGAAGTGGCACAGTCCTTCTTCTTTGGAGGTGCTGGAGGAGGTGGTGAGTCCAGCTTCCTTTTCTAGTAGGGCACCGCTGTGACATGTCCAGATTTGGATTTATGTAAATCCGTTTTTGCTTAGGATCAGGTCGAAAGAGTTCCTCAGTGTCCGAAAGCGGCTGTGGCGCCGACTTTTCCGGGTCTTTATGGACGTGTTTTGGCACCGAAGAGGTTTTGGGTGGCGAAGAACTTTTCGGTTCCGGTGGATTTTTCGGTGCCGAAGAACCTTTCGGTGCCGATGAGCTTTTCGGTGCCGACGAGCCTTTCGGTGCCGACGAGCCTTTTGGTGTCGGTGGAGACCTCGGCGCCGAAGAACGTTTCGGTGCCGGTGGAGATGTCGGGACCGAGTGACGTTTCGGGCCCGATGGAGATTTCGGTCCCGAAGCCTGCTTTGGTGCCGGAGGTATTATAGGCACAATGACATGAGGTTTGCTCGAGCCCGAGCCACCTGCAGGCTTACTTTTCTTAGGAGCCGGGCCCGAGGGCGGGGCTTCAGAAGATGTTTTTGGATCGCGACTGGGCCCAGTTGGCAGAGTCTTGACCAATGTCTTTTTGGGTGGTGTTGGGTTAGGGGGGGCTGGTACTCACAGGCTGCCCCGGATCTGAATCGTCGGCCTCGGACACGATTTGGAGATCTTCGGAGTCATCGTCAGGGACGTCCTGTGCAAAGATGTCTTCTGGTTCCGGAACCGGCTTGGCCATGATATGGCGTCGAGCTCTTCGGTCCCGGATGGTTTTCTTCGAACGGAATGCGGCGCAGGCTGGACAGCTGGATTCGTTGTGGTCTGGTGAAAGGCACAAATTACAGACCTCGTGGTGATCGCTATGAGGGAACTTTGCTCCACATTGGGGGCATTTTTTTAAAAGGTGTCCTTTCCATCAGCCGCGTCCGGAGTCGGTCCGATATGGTTTTCGACATCGAGTTTTGAAGTTATGAGAGTTGTAGTGATTGCTATAAGTTTTCTGCTGGAGCGGAAAAAAGTTCATCCGAACCCAATGGCGGAAAAAAACAATCTGAGGATGGAGTGGATGCTCATGCGCACTGTTGTCCAGGGGAGGAGTCACCAATCTCGTGACCAAAGACTTCTTCCGAAGACAACAACCTGCAATCATCCGAGCCCAACACCAGATGGCGATCTTATCCTTAGTGTGTGATCTGCAGCTCATATGCCTTGAACATGCATTTCCTATGGAAACATGATCCTAATTGGAACTACTCAGTGGTGACCACCACTGGGTAATATATCAAGGCCCTATGAGTTGAGAAGTTCTTTCCTGTTATTTAACAGCATTGAATGTGTGCCCCAGCAAGGTTTAGCAACTGATTGAAAATTGCAAGAAGCCCACTTAGTTTGAAGTGTGAGGTAAGTTGGAGAGTGAACTATTTTAAGTGCCACTGCAACAGAAAATAGGCCTGTGATAGGACAGTATGCGAAAGCATGGCAGGGTAGCCAGAATTTTCTTTTGGATGGTTTATTTATAACGTGTTTCAGAACTATAGGTATAGGTTAGCCAAGTGATGAGGCAACAGCAGGGGCGTAGCTGGGGGTTGGGGGGGTTAAGGTGTGACACCCCCCTCAATAAATACATTCTTGTCTTGGAAGTTGGGTCCAGGGGCCCGATGAGGGTCTACTAGGTCTGTGTATCTTACCATCCTAATTTCACTAATTGGTTTTAACGTATACAACTCCATGGAGTGTGACTGACTTGCTGATGAGAGCTGCTAAAACCCCACTAGGCTGCCCCCACACCTGCTGCTGTACCTTTTCTCTGTTTACATAGAAAGGCTGCACTGTTAATGCCCCGCCGGTACCTGTTTTATGCGTGAGAGAGGAAAGCCTAAACCTTTCTCTCCCCTATTATACCATGAGCTTCCCCAATCGTTTTTGCTTCTGCGAGTAGATGCTCACCTAACTTCGCTAACATAAGCTTAGTGAACATAAGTTAGGGGTGACAGCAACAAATATATACACACAAACACACCCCTTCTACAACCTCCCGAACAGCATGTGCAACCCAGGTGCAAAATTTCTAGAGTTTGGTAAATCACCATCCATTACTACCTACTTACCAGTTTTCTCTTCTGCGTGCAAACATCTTCTCAGTATGAGAAAATCAAAACAATTAGTATTGCCAATGCTTCTTGCTAAACTGATCAGTCAAGTATGTACCATATTTGATCTGACACTGATAAGAGGTCCTTTTAAACACATTTTGAATTAAATGACATAGTATGCACGGGCTACTAAAACTAATGATTTACTACCAGCTCTTCAGAACAGAAAAATATTTATTGAACAACACTGAAACTTAACTGGTCGTGCTTCAAATACAGTCTTATTTAAAAGAATCAAAAGTCCCTTAAAAGTACAATTGCTTCTGCACAAAACAGTTCTTTGTGTATCAAATGCTTATTAGTAAATCTAAAAAATGTTTATTGTCATCACCCACACAATTTAGAATACATGTTTTTGAATTTCGAAACTATTTGTTACAGCCCTTAAGAACCATAGATGTAAAAGTGCTTGTAGAAAGTACATGTCATCTTTTATCAATAAGAACTCCGACTGGTTTCAAACATTGTATTTGCTAAAAGAGAGGCGAGAAAGCTGCAACAAATCAACAGAGCAGTGAGCAACTTAAAGTGGCTCTCAGACAACTAAATTCCTCATACAGCCAAGTCGCCCAAAATACTTGCACAACTATGTTTACAAATGCAGTAGGCAGTTACAGAAAAACACACAAAAGCAAAAGTACAGCGGTTGGTCCTCCCTGCCACGCCCTGGCATGGGAGGGCCTAGGTGAAACTTGTTTTTGACACTTAGTGAGAAGAAGCTTTAGATGGCAGCAGTTACTTCAGAAGTTTTGGCACACTCATAGTGGAGACCGAAATCTCTTTGAAAATGGACACACCATTTGGATTCTGCTGGCTTGAGCGTTGGTTCAACGTTTCGATGATGGTCTGCTTCAATTCCCTGGTGGCATCCCCTCGTACCACCAGCAAAGCTGCAATGTGCTCATCCCTGTGGAGTATAAGAGAACATTAATGATAGATAGAACAGGAAAACGTTTCTGAAAATGGTCCTAATAAAAAGGAACTCCTCAATTTCCAGAAAATACCCCCATGGCAGTCAAATTAATCCACGTGCGTTCAGGGTGCACCAAGAAAGGATGGACACTGTCGTATCTTGGGGGTGTCTGGTAATTGGTGGAGGGCGGATGGCAGTCTAGGTAGCGCTCACAGTATAATTCCTGAGCACTTACAGGACATAATTCATGCTTTTAGATTGGTAGATGCTGGCGATTGACCACGTCCATACCCACTGACAAGGATACATTGGTGTGGAGGTAGTTTAGAAATGAGGATGGAAGCACATCAAGCTAAGGCGTCCTTCAACACATGGTTTCATTTATACAATTCAACCCTTTTATTGTGGGTAGGGCTTGTTTATGGGCTTACTCTGGAGGATTTATTAGTGTGGAAAATTAAAAAAAGGCTACCACACCCTGACAAACTTGATGTAATATGTTTGAATATTCTACAATTTATGTAGATTCATTAACTTTATGTAACGCATAATTTAAGCAGTACGAAGCCAATAAAGTCTTGTTAAAAAAATAATCTACCTCCACCCTACCCACTTGATCCCTGCTAGGTGAAGGGACCCATCACGGGATTGGCAAGGCGCTGAGCTGAGGGTGCTGAATTTTTTTGAATATGCGTTATATCTGTGGCTTTTCTAGGAACAAGGTGTGGATAAGGTTTAGTCCTTCACAGCGAGGACCACTTCAATGCAACCTGAGGTGTGCTTGCTGGAACCACTGGCTCACCCACAAGGTATATGTGCTCAGAATGTAAATTCGCTTATCTTAAGTTCTTGCTCAAACAGTGAAAGCACAAATGCGTAAACAATCTACATTGGACCCTAGCACCACCCTAGCATCACTGTATGAACAAGGGATCTTTTATGGTGAGTAACGACAGACTGCATGGCATTGAGATGGGCGATTGTGCTCCAGAATTCGCTGACCCAGCCATGACATGGGAGACCATATTCCTTGACAGGTGCAGATATTTGGACAATGGGACTTCCTAGACTGGATAAACACTTTCAAACGACCTCCCATTGGACAAACTCCATATTTCATAGGAAGTAGGTCTCATCCAAAAAATATGGAAAACATTTCACAGGAATAACATCAATAAAAAACAAGAGTTTTGAAACCACTGTTGTTTTGTAATATACAAGTGCCAGGTTAGGTAGTTCACCGGAAAAGTGTTTTATGACTTGTTTATAACACCGCCCCCACCGACGAATCTGTTTCAAATGTTACCAGAAAATGTTTTAATTAGGTATAGACTTGGAATGCTTTGTGCATGTTGGTTGGCAATTGAGAGTTATGTTGGCCCCCAAAAGATACTTTTCTCTTTTCAAGGTTGCATATGAAACATTTTGTCAAGGCTGTAGACAAAAATAAACTTGTTGAATCAATTTCAACCTTGGCATGAAAACAAAGGTCACTAACGTTTGTGTTCCATTCAGAGATTAAAATAAGGCAACAACGCAAAACCTCAATTTGGCAGCACTCAAAAAAGAACAGGCACTCCCCAATAGCCTTCAGCTGTGGGTTTAAAGTGAATCTCAGCAGCCCCTCGGGTGTATTCTGGTCAATGTGGTCCATCGTTTGCAAAGTTGCAGTTCATCCAGTGAAGCAAAACTTGAAAACTATATATATATTCCAATATTTTAGCATGATAACTATCCATTTCTTCAAATCTTTCATTTTCGTAGCCCAAAGACTTGTTTTGCTCTTCAGTGGAGCACAGAGCACCAAACTTGGTTGCAACATAACATTTAAAAACAGGTGGTCGTAACTGCTCATCAAACAATATTTTATTGCATGGATCATCTCCCGCTGGGCACAGCCGCTGGCCGTGGAAACAATTTGATGTAAAAAACACAGGAACCTACATTTGGCAGCACTCTGAATAGGGCAGGCGCTCCCAAATAGCCTTCAGCTGTGGGTTTCAAGGGAAAACTGGCCCAATAACCCACCCAGTACATTCTACTCAATGTGATCCATCTTGTGCAAAGTTGCATTCATCCAGCAAAACAAACATTAAAAACTATTTAATTCTTCCAATATTTCACTTTCTTAACATGATAACTATTAATTTCTTCAAATCTTTCATTTTCTTAGCCCCAAACATATGTTTATCCTCTTTATAAAGCAACAAGGGTTTACAAGTATTTTGCAGTGGATTCGCAAACTGAAATTGAAAGCTACACTGGCCATTTGAGTGGCTACTCAGCAGCCTAATATCTTTTACACCAGCAGCCATTTTCAGGCCTAGCAGACAAGGGTACTGTACCACAGGGCACAGCCTAAGGCAAAACACTGTGCTAGAATAAAGTGAAAATACCCTGTGAACACTGTGGGCAGGTGCACTGACCACAGTACATGGCTCCAGGCAATGACTAGTAAAGAGTGCAGATAGTAATCTAAGTGCATTACTACAATACCTAAGAAATTACCTGACACAACTTTGTTAAAGGGACGTTATGAATGTCGAATGAAATAACATACTAGGTAGGTTTAAACAGACAGAAAGGGTGCAATGGATATGATCCAAAAGATTTTCGCTTGTTATGATTTGAAAGTTACTCCACATGACACATGACCCCCACTCAAAATAACAAATGACATTGCCAATAATAAAAATGCACATGCTACCCATGGTGCATGCTCTACTCATGTCTGGACTGTACATGCTATTCGAATGTATGCAATATGCCCTGGTATATAGTGTGTTCAGGACAAGGGAAAACAGAAGTCCTGTTTATGCGTTTGCGTTATACCGCATTATGTGGTGGGCACAAGCATGGTCAGAGGACAAATGCTACTTTAAGGGGTGAGCGCAGGGTATCTGCTCTACTGGCCAGTATGTACCATATTATGGGTATGGATGAAGGCACTGTGCCTCTGTGTGTACAACCATAGAGCGTGAACAGTTTCGACAGAAAATCTGCTTCATGATATTGGAAATATTGAAGAAAAAATAATATTCACTCAAATATCAGCACTGACACCCCAATAGCAATTGTAGGAAAATCGTTCGGGATTAACCCGTCACAGTAGAAAAGCTAAAGAAAGACATGAACGTCCTATCCGGCAGTACCAAAACTATAATATAGTTTTGTAGCTTGAGACTATCCTAGATTCACAGGTTGTGAATTATTCCACCAGTTTGTGTTTGGCTTGGAAAGGAATCTTCTTGTTCCAATGTTTTGTGTAATGATGATGGGAAAAGTCTGTAGGACTCAAGATTATATTGAACCGAAGCCTGTATTTCCACCATCTTCAGATTCTGTAGTTGGGGCATGAAGCTTTTTTTAAAAAGCATTTATTTTAAACCATTCAGCCTTTTAGTAACGTCACTGCTTTTTTGCCATGCAGTTAAAACAGAATGGGATAGCATTAATGTTAGGAGACAAAGAGGGATCAATAAACATCAATGTCCAACCTCACCAAAAATGCTCTAGCACCTTTGAACATGTTTTCTTACAGCACTAGCTGTCCACGCACAAAAATATCGCACAGACAGAAGAGTTAAGTATAAATTGGAAGGTTAACGTTTTTGAAATGTGTGACAGTTCCTCTGTCACAACTGTTAGCCCTTAAAAAAGGAAGATCATTTGAAAACCGTTCTCAAAATTACTTTAGGGCTGCCTACTTAGCTAAAATCAGATGTATGTCTTAGTAGCGCAAGACTCCAGAGACTGAGCTATATGGTGAGACCTCGGAGGGCATTACCTGATGTCGGGATATTTACTGACAAGTGTTGAGACTTCCAGGTATAACAATGATGGATCTGTCAGTTTCAGTACTTCAGCAATAGCTGTGATTGTGTCGCAGAGCCTGTCTGTGTCTTCATCAAGTCCCTATTGGAACAAATGCAAAAAGAAAATGTTGTAATAAACACCATTTCCCTCTCTCCCAAAATTGATGTTGAGTTAGCAAAGTGATCCTCAGTGAAATCACTATGGTTTTCAACATCAAAACCCCAAAAGCTTTGCATTCCAGTTAAAACTTTATTAGAAGACAGTAAAAACATGAGATTAAAACCTACTAGAAAATGGTGGAAAACATGTTTTAACTATAGGAAAATACATATTACTGGTATCCTTTTACAAAGGCAAATGGATACTTGAATCAGTTACATTGTTTTCTAAGGAAATATAAAATTAACACTATTTGCTAACTGTAACACAAATCAGTTGCCTCGGAAGCACCCTTCACAATCTTGTCTGGTCACATGTTTTTTTAAACTAGACAACATATTTTGGAAAAAAGGTGCAAGATCAGGGCAATCAAAGGTGATCGGTTCAACGGTTGTTTGAGCAAATTAAGGTATTTGCTTGATGGACCTTGCTTGAACAGTTCAAAGTAACAATGCACGAGAATTGTGCAAATTCATTCTTACTGAAGAAAACAATATTCAGAAACTAGGTTAATGATACCTCACCTACAAACTTTGCGGTTCCCAGGCACAAATGGGAACTAGGTCTTAAGTAAAATGCCCACCAGCCTTGCAGATTTCCTTTACTATGCAATGTGCTGACCCTGTTCATATCCCCTTTTTCTGAAACAGCCATGCACATTTGAGATGAACTCATTTAACCTTAACCTTAAAGACCTAGACATTAAGTCTTAAACTTATTTATGTGCAGTATATGCTTGTAGTATGCACAATACTCTCTTGCACACTTCCACATTTTGATCTTAAGTCTGGGGCCTTATGGATTTTTTATGCTTGAGGTGCTTGGAGATTCTTTGGGGTAAAACAAGTTCTCACTAGTAATTTTGTTTTGAGATTTTCATCATTCTTCTTAAAGTCTGGAACAGATTACACATGATCTCAATCTAACTAGTTCAGTAGATTACTTGCATGTCAAAATTAGGTGAGAGTAGCAGCCTTACCTGTCCTGAGTAACACCTGAGCAGATCAGAATATACAGACACCTATAATTGATTTAGATCTCTACCCAATAAAAAAGGCACACAAAGCAACCAGAAAGAATGCCTGTAGTACCCAACTTTTTATGCAGAGAGTAGGTCGAGTCTGACAGGGGAAATGCAGCAGTGATGTTTTTATTTATATTTAAATGATTTGCTACAGGATCTAAGGCTGTCACTTTGGCATATTCCCATAATTAATATTTTATTGAGTGTGCTTGAAAATAACAGTGGCAAACACCACCAAACCAGTAGAGACAGCACAGCTCCTCAATTTTCTGTTAGAATAGGAAAGCCCTACTATTGTTGACAATAAGGCAGATTTTATTCGTATAACCTATTATGATTTAAAATCTTCACATATACTTAGGCAGTAGACTATTGGTAACAATCGACCACACCAACATTCCCTTACCCATGGTCTTACGCTATCCCCTACCTGACCCAAATGTCATCTTTTGTATTTCTCGATTATCTTCAGTCTCCGAATCTTGTGCTTAACATGTCTCTTTGATCACTTCAAAGTCCACAAAAGCTAACGGCTCTCAACCTCTGTGTCAAGGTTGCACTGTTACAATCTCTTGCAAGAAAGAAAGAACAGAACAGGACTCCTTATTTTGGGAACTGCTTTTCCTTGAAAAAGTCCGAGTATGACGTAAATACAGTGGCAGACCACCTTTCTGAATTTGAGACACACACACTCCCAAAAAACAACTTTTTTTTTTTTTTTTTTTTTTAAATAGAGTCCTCGTTAAACCTCATTTCCGTATGACTATTTTGCTTCTCACAAACTCTTTACATTTTGCAACATTTATCTTTGATTAATTCTTTGTGTATTTGCTCTCAAAGCAGACATGCAGCCCTGCCAAGTGCCACGCATCGCAGGTTAGCCGACTTATTTAGGTGCACTGAAATGCAATGTCACGCCAATTTAGTAGTGCTTCTCTGCCTTCATGTCTCCTCTAGGTGCTTTCAACACAGCACTGCATCTGTCCTGAGTGGTTGAAGAGAGATGACATACTAGCAGCATCTCGCTGTTTGGCGTCTCCATGCCCTTCACTGCTACATTTAAATCTTGGGGTAGGTATTAGTTACTAACGTTTTTTTTTTCTTGTCCCCTTCAAAAGAAAAACAAATAAATCATACATATTGCTTTAATGGGTAGTTTTCTCAATCCGCACAAAGTTCGTATTTAGTATATTATTTTTTCTTATGTCAAAACATCCAGTTTAGCTAGAGATAATTTTACACAGCTGTAAGTAGTTTTAGGCCGAGACTGGGCAGCGCATGCGCTGCTCTGAGAGGCATGCTGTATTCAGGTAGGGACTTGAAGCTCTGCCTATTTCCCGCCCGTCTTTTCAATTGGCTCCTGTTACTGTCCTTTCTAAATCCTTGATTTTCATTCATGAATAGGCATAGTAGTCCCTCCTTGTTTCCGCCTTGTCTGCATTTGTAACCTCCCATGAGGACACAACATTTTACTTCTGTTGTTACACCCTCTGCTTTATGTAGTCTGTGAGCACTTTTTTCTTTAATGACACAGCACTGCCTCTTTAAAGCAGGCTTTACCGTGGCGACACTTGTTTTTTTTTTCTTCAGCGTGGCGCCATGGGCGCTTTCACTTTCATTATTTGTTTTCAGCGGGCCATGAGCTTTTCATTTTACATTGCGGTCCGCACACACCACTCCCGGGATGCTTCCCTTAATGAATAATTACGGGCCCTTTTTGTTTTAATTTTCAGCGCACCATGCTCACTTTCACTTTCATTATTTCTTTGAAAGCGGGCCATGGGCTTTCCGTTGTCAATGGCAGCCCACACACACCACTCCCCCATCCATGCCCTTCCTGTAGCTTGTGTTTTTTTTCCGATGCGGTGTCCACTTTATGGTGTTTCCTGCAAGGTGCCCTGGTTTTCTTTTGCACAGCTCACACAACTGGTTTAATTAAATTGCAGTAGGTGTTAGAGGTCCTGCGCACTGTTTTCACACTCCACAGCAAGAGCACTGTCCTGAAAACTAACCACCCCCCCCTCATGGCTCTGAAGGCATGGCTGGCCCTAACTGTGTTGCGCTCCCCGCTCACATTTAACCATACAAAAGTGTTAGCTTTCCATCTATTTTGGAAAATAACCGCAGTATCATGATGTTGAGCAATGCTACTTTATTTATTACCCAAACAGACACTCTTGCTTCGTAATGCACTGATATGTAAAAAGTGCATACTGCCTTTGTATGTTTTAAATTGTTTTATTCTGTTTTGCTAATGCCTTTCTGTGTTTTAGATTTTTTTATTTATTGTTCAGTTCTGCCGAAAGCTCCACCTTTTGCGTTGCATGCTTGCTGGGATGGGAGAGCCCAAGGTTCACTTTTTGATTGAGCCTGCCTCTTTCTCAAAAGTTGTGGAGTTCAGCGAAAGCCCAGCGGGATTAAGCTGACAGTTCTGCTGAGTGCCTTAAGGTAATATGAAGTTGCAATGGGAGTTGAAGGCAATTAAACTTATGCTGCCGACCTTCGGCATCAGAAACCGAGGCATAGGCAACTGTCCATCGGCAGACAGTATCTCCAGAGCAAGTCCGGCGCCAGGAGTGCTCCTGTCTACTGGATGATCTGCGCACTTAGGGAGAAGGCGGGGTCCAAGTACAAAGTAAGGGCTTGCTCCAAGGGGCTTGGGTCTGCTGCAGCTTTTGCAGGCCTGTGAGGGATGGAGTGACCCAGCAAAGACATTGCATACGTTTACCATCAAGCATTTGTAATGCAATAGGTCTCGCATTTGTGAGAGTTTGAGGTATTGTAAATAAAATTCCTTTAATTATGTGTTTTGAAAACCTGCAAGCGGTGCGTAAACACGCACTTTGTACTTTGCAGGTTTTCTTAACACATAAATAAAAGTCATTGACATTTATAATGCCAATAGTTCTAACTCTCCCAAGTGCAATACCTATTGCATTGTAAATGCTTGTTTCTATATGTATATGGCACTGAGCAAACGCCATCTGAGTGGAAATGTTGTCTCATTTTTCAGTGAACAAGAATAGCTCATTTATAAATGCCAGCACTGTAAGCAGCAGTAGTAACCTAGCAGAGCACAGGATCAAAAACATGGGAGCATTGTTCTTTTGGCCTTTGTAAATTTGCCCATAAACTCAACAGGGGTTTACTAATTGAATTAACAAGCACTCAGCAGGTGCCACCTATTTGTTTTACAGCAGCAGACAAGATGCTGTAATTCCCACACACCTTGTCCAGCCTTAAAGTACAGAAATATGTAGTCGGACTGCTGTCACATGCGCCACTTTCAGCTCGTTCTGCTTTTTTTTATCCTCCTGCAAGCTTTAAAACACAACTACAAGTCCCAGAATGGAACTTTGTTATCTTAAAAAATACATAATGACTGGAGGTGTCACCCAGTGTTTTTCTGAATTTTTTCGTTTCACTCGCATGACTACTGCGCTAAAGATTACTTAGTGTCACTCAGAAAACATTAGAATGTCACGCATGTTCACACGGACAACATCGAAATGTCACATCAGCAGTCTGAAAACTTGGAAGCTATGGCCATACATTGTGATGTTCTAAGCTCGCGCACAGACTGCATCTTCAGCGTAGAGCGGAAGCACAGCCGGCACCTCTCACTTGTAGAGCACAAGTGGAACAGCTGTGTAGCCTATCCAAAATGCGATGGTTTCCACCATCTTCAAATAACCATTTAATAGCTTTAGAAACAAATTAAAGCGGATTGGTGTCCTGGTGCGAGCCTTTGTGCACACATATCAGTTCTCTGAGAATCCTGTTTGCTTTATACCTCACACGTTCCGGGGAGCTCGTTTGATTCTCCATGAAGACAGGCAAATGATTTGAGTATGAAAAACAGCAACTGCTGTGGACCAGAACAGAAATGGAGGGATATGGTCTAACTGCTGTTGGTGAGAAGCAGTAGGCAAAATGTTGTAAAATGTGGCCTGCCAATGCTCAGCGATAAGCAGTACAAGCTACCTGTGGGAGCCGGCCTCGTGGCGTGGTCCTGTTCCCCCTCGCTAAGCCGCACGAGGTCCCATGCACCTCGGGGCTCCTCCATTTTGGATTATACGTCACTCCACGTGACCTCCTGCGTGACCCCGCTTCACCCGGCCTCTGTCCCAGCGAGGCCCGACATCAAGGCGCCAACCCCTGGCCCGGGGCATACCACGAGAACCCTTCCCACCCCGGCGGCGGGCAGTATCGATGGGACCCCCAACCGTCCTTCCACACCTAGGTGCGATCGCCCCACAGCTCTCTGGGGCCTGGCGCCTCTCCTGCTGGGCGTCTGGCCGCTCCCTACCCGGCCTCTCCGCCCCCTCCGGGCACCAGGGTCCGGACATCAAAGGGCTCCAGTCCTATATCTGGGGCGACCCGACAACAGGACAACAGTTGTATCCTGGAGTCAAGAGCCCTGCTGATCGGATCGCGGCTGACCCCCCGGAAGAAGACTCATCCTGAACCCACACTCTGAGCCCTGCTGACGACGTCGCGGCTCCACCGTGCTAAAGACCTACACGAACCTTTGGGGCCCTGCTGACGCTGTCGCGGCCCGACCTTGTTGAACCTTACCATCAGAGCCCAGTTGACCTCGTCGCGGCTCGACCGAAGCGGACCTACCACCGGAGCCTTGCTGACTGTGTCGCGGCTCGACCGAAGCAGAACTACCACCCGAGCCCTGCAGACGCCGTCGCGGCTCCCCACGTCCGAGCCGCTCTGAGACCAGCACTCAAGGTCTGGCGCAGAGCCCTTCCGTACCTGGTTGGTACTAAGACTGTCCCGCTACCCTATCCCTCTGAAAGACATTGAGACTCTTACTGGATCCCTCGATCCCACTGTAAATATTGAACGTACTACTGCTGATAAAGAACCAAGTCAAGCAACTGATATTGAGTCCTGTGTGGTGGTATTACTGGGCCTAGTACGATCATAGGAGAAAGACCTCCCCGAGGGGGCTTCTCAGCGGCGCTCGGCTATAACTTTGCGGTAGGAAGGTGCCCCGGAGTAGTCTCATCGACTCCTTGGTGGTCCTCCCTCCAACATTTGGTGGCCAGCGACGGGATCCGAGCCAGACGCAATCGTACAGGCAAGTAACACACCCACTACCTAACCAGACGGAAAGAAAAGGAAACCATAGACGGACAAGAGGCAACCGTGGCCGCAACCTTCCAGCCGGAAAAGTTGGAAGAATACATCCACAAAGAGCTGAAACAATTCTGCAAGGACAAAGGGATCCCAACCACAGGATTGGGCACCAAGGAAGAAATGCAGAAAGCCCTGAAAGCCTGGGCAGAACCCGAGACCACCCCAACCCGAGCCGAAGGGACCTCGGCCCAGGACGGAAACCTGCCAACCCCAACCCCGACAGATGGGGAGCGAACCGTCCCAGAAACCAGCCTTTCCCACGAAGAAATGCGAGAACGGGAGAGGGTCTGGACACACGAAATGGACCTCGCCCGACTCCGGCTGGACGGTGAGCTCCTACTGGCGGAGAAGAAAATAGCATTGGAGCAACTACGGCTGCAAGAGGAAATCGAGGCAAAGAAACGGCATCGGGAACTAGAGGAGAGACGGCTAACCCTCGAGCACGAGAGGAGCCTCAAGGAACTTGAACTAAAAGCTAAAACGGGGGAGACCAGCACCCCCGGAGCCCGGGACGCTCTGCCACTGACCGAGCCAAAGGTTCACATTCCCAAGGATGTCGTCAAGGAGTACTATAAAAATGACGACATCCAGCAATGGTTTCGAGCGTACGAAGTAGCCATGACCTCCCATCGGGTACCCCGGAAGGATTGGGGTGCCGGCCTATGGGGGAGGTTCCTCAGCGAGGGCCGGGATACCCTGCTGCAACTCCCCGACGCAGTGATGACATCATACGACCACATGAAAGAAGCCCTACTCACACGCTACGGACTATCAGCCGAGATGTACCGGCAGCGCTTCCGGGACTGCAAGAAGCTCCCCGGTACCACGTGGGTCGAATACGTGGACTTCTTCAGCCGAGCATTGGAAGGATGGATAAAAGGAAGCAAGGTCACCTCATACAATGAACTGTTCGACCTCATTGTCTGGGAGCACCTCGCCAACAACTGCTTTGTTGAACTAAGGCAACACCTCCTGGACAGTAAACTGACCGAGCCCCGGAAGCTCGCCGCCGAAGCAGACCGATGGGTCAACACCCGGGTCCCCCGGAACCCCGTGGGGGACTACCAACGGAGTACCACGGGACCTCCCCGCCAGCGAGGCGGAGGGGGGGGTCCCACCGCAGTCGAGAATTCCCGGCCGGGCCGCCCAGAAGCCCGCCCCGAGGCCAAGCCACCAACCACACGTCCCCGACCCTGGGCCGAAGGGGGACTCCTATCGCACGGCCTGGACCACGACCGACAGTGACCTGCTTCGGCTGCCAGCAGACCGGACACTATGCGAGCGACCCGGCCTGCCCCGTGAACCGACGGAACGGGACCGCTGGGCCCCCTCCCCGGCAAATAGCCGCCGCAGCCCTGGGGGAGGGAGAAGACGAGGAGGAAAACCACGACGGCGGGTCCCCCGAGTGGGAACCAGCTGCCATGTCGCTTGTATGCCTGGGCTCCCGAGAAATGGTGCCCCGAGCTGCCATCCCAAGCAACACGCAGAAGTACCAACAGTGGGTCACCATCAATGGACGACGGGCCGAGGCCCTCCGGGACACTGGGGCCAGTGTGACCGCTGTCCGCTGCCACCTGGTGACCCCCGAACAAATCCTGCCGCATGTCCTATGCCCTGTCCGGACCGCGGACAACACCGAGAGCATGTGCCGGATGGCCAGGATCCCCTTCGAGTGGGGAGGAGTGTCTGGCACCCTAAAAGTGACTGTCCGCGACGACGCCCCAGTGGACTGCATCCTGGGGAATGACCTAGAGAGCTCCCCCTGGGCCCAGGCGGAACGCCGAGAGCATCTGGGGATGCTAGGACTGCCCGAGTGGGCCTGCGCCACCACCCGGTCCATGACCGCCCAACCAGCCGCTGCCACGGGCCCCGACAAGCCGACGGGCCCCGAACTATCACCCTCCTCCGGCACGGAGGAACCTGACGAGGAGGCCGGGCCATCCGAACTTCCTACCGACGAGGCCGCCTCCCTCAGCGAGATCCCCGAGCTGGCCCAGTGGCGCCACGACGGGGGCCCCACCCGCGAACAACTCCAGCAAGAGCAGAAGGCCTGCCCGTCCCTCGAGGGGGCTCGACAGCAAGCGGCCGCCCAGGCTGCGGGGGACCCCACGGGAACCCACTGGGTCTATTGGGACAATGACTTATTGTATAGCGAGCAGAAAGTCGCCGAACTAGGGGCCGGCCGGGTGTTGGTGGTCCCCCTCCGATTTCGAGAGTACCTCCTGACCCTGCGGAACCAGACTCGGAAGTTCCGGGCCCTGGCAGAAGCCAACCTCAAAGCCAGCCAAGAAGACATGAAACGCTGGTATGACGAAAATGCCTCAACCTTCGAGTTCGAGCCGGGCCAGCAAGTCTGGGTCATGTCACCCGTGGACCCCTGCGCCCTGCAGGACAAGTGGACCGGGCCCTTCAAGGTAGTTGAGAGGAAGAGCCCCGTCACGTACCTAGTCAACATGGAGTCCCCGAGGAACCCCCTCCGGGTCCTGCACGCCAACCGGCTCAAGCCCCACTTTGCCCGAACTGAACTAAGCCTGCTGCTGGCTACCGACGATGGGGGCGAAAGTGACTCCGAGCCCCTACCAGACCTCCTGGGATCCTCGGGCCAAGACGGCTCCTTGGAGGGCGTTCGCCTCTCCGCCACCCTGACACCAGAACAGCGCCATGACTGCCAGAAGCTGCTGCAACCCTTCGCTGCCCTCTTCTCTCTTACGCCCGGGGTGACCCCCTGGAGCGTCCACGACGTGGATACTGGGGACAGCCCCCCTGTGCGACACCGCGCTTACAGAGTACCTGACCGAGTCCGAGCCTGCATACAGACCGAGGTCGCCAAGATGCTCGCCCTCGGAGTCATCGAGCCGTCCGACAGCCCGTGGGCCAGCCCGGTGGTCTTGGTGCCGAAGGCCGCCGCCCCCGGCACTGCCCCAGAACTCAGGTTTTGTGTCGACTACCGGGGCCTGAACGCAGTCACCAAGACCGATGCCCACCCCTTGCCACGAGCAGACGAGCTGATCGATCGCTTAGGGGCCGCCCGCTACCTAAGCACCTTTGATCTCACCGCTGGGTACTGGCAGATCAAGCTCACTCCCGGCGCCCAGGAACGATCCGCCTTTTCCACACCCGATGGGCACTACCACTTTCGGGTAATGCCCTTCGGTATGAAGAACGCCCCAGCGACTTTTCAGAGGCTAGTGAACAAGGTCCTGGCCGGACTAGAAGCCTTCAGTGCGGCCTACCTCGACGACATTGCCGTCTTCAGCGACCACTGGGCCGCGCACTTAGGACACCTCGTCCTGGCCGCTCTCCAAAGAGCCGGACTCACCGTTAAGGCCAGTAAATGCCAGATCGGTCAAGGATCTGTGACTTATCTGGGCCACCAGGTGGGGAGTGGCCAGGTGGCGCCCCTCCAGTTAAAGGTCGACGCCATCCAAGCATGGGAGCCCCCCCCAACCCAAACCGCTGTCCGGGCCTTCCTAGGCCTCACAGGCTACTACCGACGATTCATCAAGGATTATGGCAGCATTGTGGGCCCCCTTACGGAGCTCACTTCCAAGAAACAGCCCCAGGCAGTGCACTGGACGCCCCGCTGTCAGACCGCTTTTGAGGCCCTCAAGGCGGCCATGTGCGCTGCCCCTGTGCTACAGGCCCCTGACTACAGCAAGGAATTTGTAGTCCAGACCGATGCCTCGGAGTACGGGGTCGGAGCGGTCCTCTCCCAGCTGGACGCCAAGGGCCTCGACCGACCTGTGGCCTTTATCAGCCGCCGACTGCTGCCGCGAGAACATCATCGAGCGGGAGGCCTTCGCCGTGGTATGGGCTCTCAAGAAGCTCCGGCCCTACCTTTTCGGCACCCACTTCAGGGTCCAAACTGACCACCGGCCCTTGCGGTGGCTCATGCAAATGCGGGGCGAGAACCCCAAGTTGTTGCGATGGTCCATCTCGCTGCAAGGGATGGACTTCACTGTGGAACACCGGCCCGGCAACGACCACGCCAACGCTGACGGCCTGTCCAGATTCTTCCGCCTCGGCGAGGAGAACCCCCAAGGAGATGGGTGACTCTCCCTGCCTTCAGCTGGGGGGGACGCGTGTGGGAGCCGGCCTCGTGGCGTGGTCCTGTTCCCCCTCGCTAAGCCGCACGAGGTCCCATGCACCTCGGGGCTCCTCCATTTTGGATTATACGTCACTCCACGTGACCTCCTGCGTGACCCCGCTTCACCCGGCCTCTGTCCCAGCGAGGCCCGACATCAAGGCGCCAACCCCTGGCCCGGGGCATACCACGAGAACCCTTCCCACCCCGGCGGCGGGCAGTATCGATGGGACCCCCAACCGTCCTTCCACACCTAGGTGCGATCGCCCCACAGCTCTCTGGGGCCCGGCGCCTCTCCTGCTGGGTGTCTGGCCGCTCCCTACCCGGCCTCTCCGCCCCCTCCGGGCACCAGGGTCCGGACATCAAAGGGCTCCAGTCCTATATCTGGGGCGACCCGACAACAGGACAACAGTTGTATCCTGGAGTCAAGAGCCCTGCTGATCGGATCGCGGCTGACCCCCCGGAAGAAGACTCATCCTGAACCCACACTCTGAGCCCTGCTGACGACGTCGCGGCTCCACCGTGCTAAAGACCTACACGAACCTTTGGGGCCCTGCTGACGCTGTCGCGGCCCGACCTTGTTGAACCTTACCATCAGAGCCCAGCTGACCTCGTCGCGGCTCGACCGAAGCGGACCTACCACCGGAGCCCTGCTGACTGTGTCGCGGCTCGACCGAAGCGGAACTACCACCCGAGCCCTGCAGACGCCGTCGCGGCTCCCCACGTCCGAGCCGCTCTGAGACCAGCACTCAAGGTCTGGCGCAGAGCCCTTCCGTACCTGGTTGGTACTAAGACTGTCCCGCTACCCTATCCCTCTGAAAGACATTGAGACTCTTACAGGATCCCTCGATCCCACTGTAAATATTGAACGTACTACTGCTGATAAAGAACCGAGTCAAGCAACTGATATTGAGTCCTGTGTGGTGGTATTACTGGGCCTAGTACGATCATAGGAGAAAGACCTCCCCGAGGGGGCTTCTCAGCAGCGCTCGGCTATAACTTTGCGGTAGGAAGGTGCCCCGGAGTAGTCTCATCGACTCCCCGGTGGTCCTCCCTCCAACACTACCAGTAGCATACAGGACAGATTCTACCAAAGAAGGTAAACTGATCAATAATATCTCGGGTGTGAGGTGTTATCACATCTGAGTGAGGTTTGCTACTGTCAGAAGGAGGTATCTAAATATGCTTGGGCCGCATTCTA
The DNA here is from genome assembly GCF_964204655.1 of Triturus cristatus. NCBI lineage: Eukaryota > Metazoa > Chordata > Amphibia > Caudata > Salamandridae > Triturus > Triturus cristatus. Next base: position 139,277,389 of record NC_140588.1, read on the forward strand.
GTTTTCAATGGGACTAGAATTGGCTCATTTAAGGGACCAGTGTAGGTGGAAAGCTTAGCAAGCAAAACCTGTGGAGGGCTGTGAGCTCTCACAAGACAAGGTACCAGTTGGCACAGGGTGGGTAGCGCAACTCTGTGAGCAGTAAGGTGAAGAGAAAAGAAAGAAAATTAAAGAAGAGCTGTATAATACCACCGATCGAGGTTGGAGCCTGTGATTTTCTGCCTTCTCCAGGAGTAGGATGTAAACCTGCCATTGTGGTACTGGTACTTGTGACCGAGTGCATATAACAGAAAGATTGTGTTAGAGGAGTGTGGGTGGAAATGCAAAAGAACAGTGTGCAGTTGTGTAAAGATGGTATTTCCTTGCACATTATTACAGCAGTATTAGTAGGATCTGGATACCGCTATGTTATGGTAGGAGCAAATTATGTTTGAGGCTTGACCTTGAATATCCTAAGTCTTGAAGATCCTGGGCCAGATGTAGGACCATGTAATTTTGCGACTCACAAAATTACATGTACAACAGTGTCAGAGACACTGTTAGCTATTCCCAATGGGGTCGCAAATTGCATGCCTCATCAATATTCATGAGGCACTCGCAATTTGCGACCCCATTGAGAATGCATTAAAAAAAAAAAAAGAACGGAAAATTAGCAATTTGCAATGGGTTTGCAAATTGCAAATTGCGAGTGCCTCATGAATATTGATGAGTCCTGCAATTTGCGACCCCATTGGGAATAGCTTGCCCTCCCAGGTATGGTGGCCTGCTGGGCTCAGCAGACCTCCATGTCTGGCCCGTTTTCCTTAAAGGTAAACGGGAAGCATCAAAAAAAAATAATGAAACTTTTTGGTTTCATTTTTTAACTGCAGGTAGTGGTCACTGGGACCACTGCCTGCCACTAAAACATATTTTCCCCTGCATTTGCAGAGGGGAAAGAGTCCCCGTTGGGGACCCCTTCCCATTTGCGAATGCATTACCACCCTCTTGAAGAGGGCAGTAAATTGCGAGTGTTTTGCGACCTAAATTGCGACTCACTAAATAGGGTTTGTTCATGGCCCTGTAGGTTTTTACATGCGCAAACGGGTCCCAAACCCATTTGCGCATGCAAAAATGTGTCGTACATCTGGCACCCTATGAAGCAAACAAAGGTGCTGGGTGGTTTCGATAGGTTGAGAATGCTTAATCCGATGTTGCAGGACACATTTGGTAGCTAGGCAGCATGCAGAATTTGTCTAGAGTTCAGAAGCTGAGACACACACATCTTTCAACAGCAACATAATCACTTAACCTTAACTCACAGCATTACCATGTTTCCCAAGCATAATTGTTACATAAGATCACCACTTACCCCCATTATTATTCATTCCTATGTTTAAGAGTGACTAAAGCATTCAATATAAAGGTGTTAGTTTGGTGGCTTTCGAAAGGTCCGGTTTGGCTGTGTTTAAGAATAGATGATGCTAACTGATAGATGCATAGTTTATAATTAAAGATTATACAAGCCAAGTAATACAGTTTGCAGTTAACTATTAATAAAGGCAGGTTGTGAAATGCAATGAAGTGTAGCGCTTATCCACTGATGACCAGATCATATATTGAACATAATGCCAAATATGACATTGAAGATATATTTGGTGGTGAACCGTTTTCGTGAATAAAGGGACTAGTAATGAAGCCACAATGAATTTGTTTGGAATATTAAAAATATAAAAAACATTTTTACAACTATATTTTATATTTTGGTGGTGTAGAGGAAATATAGTTTACAGCTTCAGTTTGTGAGAAATTCCTTTAATACAGCATATCAATGGACAGAATATAACAAGACGGGTTACAATTCACACAAATTACAAGTGGACTACAAATATATCAAATGCATTTAGAGTAGTGAATAGGTACAGTGCTTTCAAACATTTTCTAGAGAAGATTCACAGTGAGAGCTAGGTTAACAAATGCCTGATTTATTTAACAACGGGCCTCTGTCATAGCAGCTCATAATATTCTCACAAGTTCAAAAGGAACCCACATTTTTTCAAATCTAGTCGTTTTTCACACACTTTAGCACATCATTTTTTCATGCCATGTATGAATCTTAATTTAGATCACCATATTGGTATTGATATGCAAGTCTGTAATTTCCACATGTGAACACTTGAGTCTTACTAGTAACATATAGGTCAATAGCTTACCTGTCAAAGTAGATAGCGTATATATAGTCAGTTTTCTCATGTCACCAATCAGTAGCATGAGCAGGTCTTTAATTCAATATCTGTTGTATCTTTAATATGAGTGAAAAAAACCTTTTCTTGAGAAAGTTTTGACATCTCTGCAACACAACCACACGTGTGTCATCGTAGCTCATTCACTGCATCCCCTCGAGCACTCCCCGGAAGCCCCAAACATTGCCATCAAACGCACAAGAGTCCGGTACCGTCTCACAAGAATCTTATGTTGTGAGCATATTAATGAGGCATCCGCTCTTGACCAAACATTTAACCAAGACTTGTCAGATATTTTCAACCCTAACTCAGTTTCCCAATGGGGCCATACAGGTGGGCATGGGGGCCTTGTGTACATTTCCTATGAATATCCGCAAATTAGAAATTTGCCCCACCCCCCTGGTACAGTGCTCTTTCATAAAGTTTTCACTGGCGGTGGCAGATAGGTCCTGAAGTTCACCCACCTTCCCTTCTCTCGGTCTAGACTAGAGTCTAGAGACATTTAGATCAAAGGGTGGAGTCTCAGAACCTGGGCTAATACATGCGTGGACTGAAAACTACCTTTTTCATGGAAAAGAGTCAAATGTTGTAAATGCACACAGTCAGGCAAAACCACTCTATCCTCTATTGCACAAGGAAGGGACTTTACAGGGACACCAGTTTGCATGCATGGGGGGGTGTGCTGTACATTACATTCATGTAAATAAACAATCTGAGCAAGTTGCAGGAAGTTGTGGGACTCAACCTATGCAAATACTGTGTTGTTTTGGTTCCCTCATGAAAATGCTTATAACATAAAAACACGAAAACAAATGAGAACTTGGCTGTGCTAGCATCTGAATAAAGAACATTTCTTAAGGATATTGAAAATATTTAACAAGGTTACATCTGATTCTGGATTTAAAAGAAAATTAAAATCACCACCCAGAATCAGTTTCTCCAGAATAGTTAACAATGACTGGCAAAGCTCTACCAATGGGGCTGGTTCATCTAAAAGTGGACCATAAATTGTGGCTACCGTTATTCTAACACTGTTAATGAAGCCACTAACCCAAGCCCACCTCCCTGCATTTTCTGTTTGGAAGGTTCTTATGTGAAATGAGAGATGGCTCTTTATGCGTATCGCGACTCCCCTGTGAGCTGCCTTAGCATTTGAAACACATTCATACCCCCGTTTCCTGAAGGAGTATGATATCTGGGAAATGTCCTTTCAGCCAATGTTCAATTGCTTGTATTCAGGCCAATGGCAGTAACCGAAATCAAGTGATCATAGTATGTTCTCGTCCCTTCAAAAATCAAAGCTACACCAGTGAGAGCTCATGAGCTGTAACAGAGTGTGATCCTGAATAACTGGTTGAATCTCTGGGGCAAACCTGAGCCTGATAATCTGGAGTTGCTGCATCTATCTCTAGGCAGACGGGTATTTACAATTTGTTCCCATTTGCCTCTTTGACAGATTTGAAACTCATAGCCCCACTTGCCCCTCTCCTGGACTCTAAATACCTCCCCTATAGCATATAATTCCATAAAGTGCACAGTGCCCCTTAAAAACATCCCTGAGACGGATACACTAGATGCGGCAGCAGGTCTTAAGCGACTCCAGTTTCCCTTCCTTGGCTTATGTTGTCCTCATTTTGTTGTACCCTATGTCCCCAGTTGAGTTCGAACTGCACTATATTTGGTCCGTTTGCATGCCACCCGCTGGTGAGACTCGTCAGCACTGATCTGCCCTGTCTAGGGTTATTGACCCATGACTTTATGTGATTGCCGTGAACTACTCGCCTGTTTCTCCTTTTGCTATTAAGTACTGCACATTATGCTGTTGACAATCACTTTTCTTTTTCTTTCTTTTTGCTGCATGAGCACTGCTCTGATCATATGTTTTAAAAATGTGCAAAAATGTAAATAAAAAAGATTTAAACAAATAAAAACATCCCTGAGACATGCTCTCAAATTAAACTTTAACAGAGGGGGTATCACCAATCCTATAAATATAAAGTGCCATGTCATAAAGTGCCATACAAAGAAACACGCATACTTGTAAAAAATAACCAATAAAAGTCCCCCGCCTATTCACCCACTTATACATACTGTATCCTTAAAGGTATTCAATGCATATACCTCTTTCAGACTTACAATTCTGAAAAGTGCACTGTGCTTCCTAAAATGAGACTGGTAAGACTCCATCGAGATCACCTGGAAGGAATACCCCCTCTCCTAAAAGGATAAAGTGTCTTGTCATAGTGCAAAGCAAAATGAAAAAAACAAACATTTCTATTAATAAATAGTCTTTTCCATTTGTCAAAGTAAGAATTCGTCCTTTTCCTAACTACAGTGAGCTAACCATCCCAGCTCTGTGAAACTCCACCTGCCCTTCGGAAGCCCTTCTCAAAATTGCCCTCACTCCTAAGGGAAGAGCAGGCCACTGGGCTCCCGTAAGTCCCAGGGCTGTGGAATTTAATAAAATATCTTCTTGTCCAAAAGACAAGATGTTTAAGAAATCTACTTGTCCTGTAAAAAAAATCTGCTACATCCTTACAGTAAAGTCTACTTGTCCGATTTGGTACCAAACAATGAGGTTTCAATTTATGACAGCATTCTCATATGAGACCTCGGATAGCAGCCTCTCTGATTATGCCAGGGCTAATTTTACAGCAGTATTTGTATTCTTACATTGCTCTGTTCATGCCTCCTTTCTGATTGTACAGGACTCTTAACACACTAGGTTTTTATGTCAAATATTTGAATATTCACAGACTCTGCAAATCTCAGTTTGACTGGGCTCTGCTCAAGGTCATGGTAAGACTGAATATGTCAGCACTCTAATTATATTGACGTTCACTGCTCTAATTGTTTCGATGATCTCTTTCTAGTTTGAGGAAGAGATTTGTAGACTACCCTGACAATTATATATGTAAACATTCACTCATTTTCACAAAATGTTACTGTGAATAAACTTAAATTCTACATGCAGTCCAGTGCCTTGGTTACCAACTGAGGATAAAGGAGTCTGCCCCGGTTTGACACAGTCCACACTGTAATTTTGGACAGTTCCCTTCATCTCACTCTACCTTGGTTCCCTGGTTTGCTAGAATTGTGATCATATACCAAGCACTACATCCAATACATAGACCTTCATAGTTTGGCAATAATTTGTAGGCGATCTAGTTAAAGAGTCAAAATGTAAGGTATCAATACATGCAAGTTTGGCTTAGACACACAAAGATTGGATTAGCACCTATAAAAGTATTCTCTAGCAAAAAGAGTTGTTTTTTCCAGACCTGGATTGCAGTGCAAATGTGTGCGTGCGTGCAATGTACATGTTTAACGGCACCACAAACTCCTCTATAACTCCCTCTGCACCGTCAAAAAGGTAATACATTCTATGTTTGTAAAGAGTGTGCTTAGGAACATGGAACAGTTGTAGGTTTCCAGGCCAACTTATGTAAACTCTTATGAATTTCTGAAAGTCGTAATTCTGCATCCATGTAATTTCATAGATCTATGGATGCACATTCGGTTAGAAGTGGGGGCCCTAATTTTTTTTACGTTGACTTGCCTTTATTTTGTTTTTAAAATATTGACATGCACCAAAGCTGATGTATTAAATGATTCCTTAGTGCAATGGTAGATAATGTTTTCAAACTCTGCATTGTAGCTTTCTGCACACCGCAACCATTTTTAAGTTGAAAAGATTTTGCTCTCTTCATCCCTTTTTCCAGGGAGCACGTTGTTTGAGGTACATTTTCTGTTTTCAAAATAAAATCACCAATCTTGCTTCCACTCCTTTGTAATCTTGCATATTATGAAGGAGCCGTCTGGAAGCCAATCACATAGCCACAACTTGTTAAATGTTGCAGACAATTGTACACCTGCTTTTAATGGAATCCTTGTCAGTAATTCAAGCTGAGATTCCTGCTCACTGTTTTTGAATGTATCTGACTTGAATTCTCTACTCGACCTAACTTTAATACACATGACCCGTGAACATGTTACACAATTTTGTTTTAAACATTAGCACCCCAACAAGCCCAATAAATTGTGGCCAACTATACCTCTAGCAAACAAAGGCAAATTTCTCACTATAGTATTTCCCTGAGAAACTACCAATTTGTTTCACAGGGGATTTGAGGAAGCCAGCAAGAAAAAATGCATCCGTTAGAAAACCTCAAAGACGGGCCATTGAAAAAATATTAATGAACTATGGTTCCAGCAGGTACTGACTTGTCATTGAAGATGTTCAGAAGAAAGGTCATGCCTTTCACAGCACATGCAATTTACTTAGTTGCCTCTTCCAAGTCATACCATGCGGGCTTCACGCGAAGTAAAGCTCAAACTCAACAAACCTAGTGTTCTGCATAGCTCCTGCACGACCCATGGGCATGACTAATCTCATCTCTAGAAAAACGTATATCCTCTGTAGTGCAGCTCATACACTTTACACCTCCTATGTAACAATTCCCTCATGCACAATCCCTTACCCGAATGATGCACAGCACCGTTCATACTTATATAGCTTATGTCCTGCACAGGTCACGGTTTAAGATCATATGCAGTGTAGCTTGGGTACCGTGTGGATCTCATGTAAGACATAGTTGATACCTTGCATTACTATTGTTCCTAGCATCTTCAGTATACTGCACAAAACAAGCTCTGCACAGCCCACGCTTGCAAGGCTTATTCCATTAGCACAGGTAGTATCCTCTTTCTGCTGAGTGATGCGAAGGTGGGGTTGTTATAAATAAGAGGAGATCATTATGGTGTGTTATGTACAGTGGTACTATGTTGCTAAGTAAAGGGAAAATACCTTTGATGGTTTTATTCAAGGGAGTAGCCAGAAAATTAAAATACCCCCCACATTAACAAATGCTCTGACAGCATCAAGCAAGTGATGTAAGTGAGCTCGAACCTCCCTAAAACTCCTTTGTCACTTCCATCCAAGCATCTATCCATTAGTCTTTAATGCTACATCTATCTGCTCATGTCCAGCATTTCCCCTTTACATTCTGTCATCTATTTTTTTTTTTTTAATGTATTCATTCTTTCCCATTCCATCCATCCATTGGCCATTCCATACATCTATCCATCTGTTCACCCATCCACTATTTATGCACGCATCCATCCACCAATGTATCCATCATTTGACTTACCCTTCAATCAATAAAGCCTTTCAAGCATCAATTGTTCCTTTTGCCATTCCTTTACTCATCCATCCATCCTCTCAGATTTTCATTTACTTTGCCATCTATCCATCCTCTCAGATTTTAAATTACTATGACATCCTTCTATCCACTCAGACTTTTATTTACTCGGCCATCATTTTAGCCACCGATGCATCCATCCATCTCAGATTTCCATTTACTTTGTCAACCTTTCATCCACCCATCTACACATTCTTTCACTCCCATCCACAGAGCCACCCATCCTTTCACCCACCCATCTTTCCACCCACTCATCTACCCATCCCGTCACCCATTTATCCATCCATCCTTTCACCCAACCATCCATACATCCTTTTACCCACCCATCCATCCATCCTTTTATCCACCCATACATTCACCCACTCATCTATCCTTTGCTCATCTTCCATCCTTCTCTCCCTTTTTAACACCCCATCTTCTTTTTTCCTTTTAGTTAATCATGATCTTTTATCTGTCAAGTTGCAGATGAGGCCCATAAAAAATCCACCTCTGCTGTAGCTGCTATAGGGAGGGGTTCACTACGCCCCTGGTTTTATTGGTGGGGCTCCCTGAATCAGTAGATTTAGCTTTAGAACCTCACAAGCTTTCAATTCACTAAAATATTAAAAAGTGTTGTCAAAATCCTATTCAGTAATGCGGCCATACTCACAAACACATGCACAAATAAATAGGCTTAAAGTGTTTTCTTTTACCCGATCTCAGTCCACTAGGCAAGAGAGGCAGCAACAGCGTGGTAAAAAATATATAATTTTAAATGCTTAAGTTGCATTTGTAAAGATGGATTTTCCATAAACTTCATGATATAATATTACGCCTGGCACCACATCAAAAAAGTGGATTTTGACAACACTTTTTTGACGTGGGGTAGGGCACAATATTTTGTCGAACGTCATAAAGTTAAGGAAAATTAATCTTTACAAATGCATTTTAAGAATTTATATTTCTTTACACTTTTGCTGCCTCTCTTACCTAGTGGGTTGTGATCTGCTAATAGCTCCAGTGATCAAAGTAATCGCCACAGTGTGGGTGAGAGCAGCCACAATTTCGACCGCATGCTTTACACCAAAGGCACAAGGGCATTGACCTCTGAAGGAAGGGGCCACCGTGGTCGATTTTGGGGAGTGCAGAGACTCGGAGACACAGGATTATTGTGGAAGGTAGTACTTGCGCATTATGCTTACAAGCAACGGTGACGGGCCTACATGCCTTCAGAGTGCAGTTGTGAGTTGGAGCCTGCACTCTGAATGAAACCGTGTAAGTAGAGTTTTTTTTTCCCTAAAGCGTAAGCAAGGCCAGCACTGCAACCTTCAAAGAGATGTCAGTGCTTCGCGCTCTGGTTAGAAGGGAGGGTAGCACTTCTGTGCATTATTGTCAGTGAATCAAAAGACTATTAAATCCGAGAAAGTTATGCCAATAAAATCGGAACGCCTTTGTAGGCAGGTTAGAAGAATTCTGGAGTTCTGTGCAGGGAAAGGTTTCCGCTGCAGGAAGTTGAGCCTACTTGTCGGAGGGACAATAAAAACATAAAAACTTGTTGTCCCTGTCAGCAAACAATATGTCCTGGGCATCGGGCGATAGGAATTACCCAACCCTGAAGTCCCTCTTCACTTTCTGGTACCCTGTGCATTGCGCCAAGGTAGAACCCACCCAACTCTGCATGTAACAACATCATGTTCTAGTGTGCAGTTTATATTTTTGGCCTTAAGCTTTGTTTCCTTCATAAGAGGCCCCCGTCGGGGTAAGAACAGTACTTAGCATTTTGCGTGGTTCGTCAACGTTGGTAAATATGTGAAATTGCTCTTTATAGAGAATTCTCAATTTTGATTGCTGAAATAGCAAAGTCTGAGCACCCCCAATCAGAGCTGGCTCGCGAGCCCCACATACTTTTCTGAGTCGGGCTGCTGTTATTGACATGTACGCAGATTTAAATCTTCTTTGTGATGGTAAATTCTTTATGTTTAATAGCTGCAGTTAAGATCTGCTCCTTTATCCTATAGTCATTGAAATTCAATAATATGGTGCGCTAGTATTTCATAATGGGGGTACTTTGTGATGGAACTCTATGCACTCTCATAATTGTCAGATCCTTATCGAAGCCGGGTAAAATGTTCGTTCTTATAAATTTTTCCACCAGATGTACTGGATCAGAGTGCCCACCAGTTGTTTCCTCCCCCTCTAGGAATCCCAGGAATCGTAGATTAGAGCACCTGCTATGATTTTCGAGCTCCTCTAGTTTGGTTTACAGCCCACCGGATTTCTTTCTGGGCTGTTGTTAAATGAGCTTCCCACACTCGTGTCTCATCCTCTAGTGCAGAGATTCTCTGCTCTGCCTCCTGGAATATACCAGGAATCGTGTCAGGGCCGCTTTCATTTTTGTTAATCAGAGACCTAATGTAGAGATTTCTTCCCACTGAACCTGCTTTAGTGCGCTTATCTGATTGAGAATGCTCTCTAGCAGATCTGTCATAGATTTGGATTTACCTGATTTGCCAAGACTGCCAATCTCTGCCTGAGTCATCGCCAGATCTGATAAATATACTTGATTCGCTCCCCCTTTAAATCTGTTGACGCTTGGTGTGCACTTACATCCTTCAAATTGGAACTCAGGCACATTGAAACCATGTAAGAGTCTTGATCCCCGTTTTCTTCCTGGTGAGGTTGGTCACTTTCTTGCATGGAGTCAACTATTCCCCTCCAACTGACTGCAGCCATATGTACATCAATTTCTCTCTGAGCGTCCTGGCTTATATCATCCTGCTTCTTGACCTCCTTGGACAAAATATCTGGCGTCGGAGCACTTTTGGGGAGTCCATCTGAATCCATATTCTGCCCGCCTCCTTCTCCTGCCGAGCCTCCCATAGGTGAAGCCACTAATTTATCAGCTCTTGACCTCCCTGTTGCCTCTTTTATGGGGGAAGGGTATGGACTTATTAAATTGGAGCTGCTTTCCATGCTTTCATTGTCCCTGGAAATATTGGCTCCAACTAAAGCGTATTTCGCAACACCAGGCTTGAATGGGGAAGGTTTTGTGTTTTTGCAGCCATCTTTCCTTGAATTCCTCGCCTTTTCCCATTCTGCAAAACTATAGCCATGTTCTTCCTGTTGCACAGCCATCAGGCAGCTGCGGCTTCTCCATTTAGCCCCCCAGCCTCTGCTTTAATTAGTGCTTCTCATGCAAGGTAATCCAAATGCCCCCTCTCAAATTACACTTGTATAACTCTGCCAGTTCTCATCTAGCACTCACAAAGCAGAAGAGAGCTACTGCCCTTTGTGTTGTGAAATCTGTGTCACGCTTGTGGACAGAGGCTAAAAGCGGAGGCTGAGAGCAGGAAGAGGGGAGGCATATAAGCAGGAGAGCAGAGGAACAAGCATTTGCTACTCACGCTTCCCATCCAGGTGTATCTTGACCCACTGATGCCTCTCAGTGAGTAGCGGTTGTAAAGTGGTCTCCGTCCACTCCTCAGAGGAATTTTAAGGTCTCTTCAAGCTGTTCATGTATTTCCATTATGCAGCTCTACTATAAGCGGACAAACAAGCAATCCCATGAGGTAGGGAGGAGACTAGAAGTTATCAGCTTGAACTGTTTTTTTTCTTCCAGAAGACAGGCATTACTGGCTGTACATCTCCTCCACAGTTAACTTCTGTACTGTGAATTATGCATCACACTGTTGGGGTTGGAAGAATTTGGAGCCTTATATTTGCTCCAAAAGTCAAAGCTCAGTCAGAGCCATCCGACCTCAGCTGCAAACGAACTCCGAACCAATTGCAGAGTGAGATGTTAGGAAGGGGTTACCTAGCGGCCAGGCGTATGGGCTACCTGCCACTGTCTCCATAATTAGACTCTACATCAGATACTCGTAAACAGAACAAGCCCTGAATGGCCACAGACATGTTAGAATATATGAAGACACTTCATTTAATGGATCTATGGCGGGGAAGAATATCACCGTTAGGCACAAATACTCCTGTATGTAGGACAGGTATAAATCGGCAGCACGGCTAGATTACTTTCTCTCATCTGATTTGAGGTTATGCAGCTACAGACAGAATCAACCGGGATAAAAGGTAGAAGTGGGAGGATGCAGTCTGATGTAGTGAGATAGAGAGTGAGATTGAAAATTACTTTAAATTAAATACAAACACTTCCGGTGTGGTAAAAGTGTGGGAAGCATTTTAAGCGCTCCCCCACACATCTCCCAAAAAGGTTAGATACAAGATCTTGCAATCGTTCCTAAAATGAAAGGAACAACTGTTTAAACACTGACATACCCGCCATTAACGGGGTAACCTGCTTAATGGATATTTATATCGGCCATCTTCCCTTAATAGATTACGAAACTGCTTCCAGATGGGAAAGTAATGGCTATGCAAGCTCTGTGTATTTTTTAAATCTGAACTCCTAAAAGGATTGAACTGAAGTTGAACCCACCATTAAGCACTCTAAAATGATGATGCAATGGTCATTTATCAGTTTAAGGAACTTTTTGAAGGAATTAGATCCCAGACGAATCATGGCAAGTTTGGAATTAGTTAAAGACCTGATAGAGACTAGAACTCGTAGGTCTCTAGTAGTTATTGGGTAACTATCCTTAGAACAGGAGCACTGAAAGAAAAGTTCAGGAGAAGTGGCAGTCCAAGGAGGTTCTTCTGATCTCGGTGGAGACTTGGAATAAGATTAATTTGTTTAACTTTTCTTTACTAGAGAGAGGGAATTTTCACCGTATGTAATAGTATACGAAGTGGCTGCTGAACAGAACACCCGCTCTCTTGAATAAAATCAATCCCCGGATTTTGGATAGCTGTTTTAGGTGCTCAATGGAGAGCGGAGGTAATTAGACACATCATCTGGAGTTGTCCTAAAATAAAACAGTATTGAGTCGAGATACAGGAATACTGTCTACATACATTGGAGATAGATTTTGTACTATATGTACAGACAGCAGTTTTGGGTTATCCACCTGAAGCTAATATAAAATCATTACAAAAGAAACAATTATTTTCAATCAATCTGTTAGCAAGTTCGATAATTTTCCAAAACTGGCCGTCGAAGTGACACCTACCTTTCAACAATGGCGGGTTGTTAAAAATGAAGGGACTAAAATGTAGGTATGCACTAAAGTCTGGTACACATAACACATTCCAGAGATTGTGGGGGGAACTGAAATAGACTTGGTAAAGGAGGAGTTTTATTTGTTTATTTTAAGGGCAAAAGTGCAATATATGAATACGCTGCTGTGAATGCTGGGGCAAAGTGCAATATTAGTTTTCCATTATTTTATCTGTTTTCATTAATCATACTTTTGCTGAAAGTGTAATATTTATAGTGCACATCCAATTACGTATTTTTCGGTTGTATGCTGAATCGAAGATCTGTGTGAACTCTTCCAATAAATACAAATTTAAAAAGGTACATCTATGGAACAAAAACTAAAGTATTCCTCTCTGTGTGCACTCAAACAAGGAAGTGAAGGCATTTTTAGTTCAAGTTAAACTAAATAGTTAAAGACGGAATAACAGAACATATGGTGCCTTGTATCACAAATGCAAATTGAATAATTCATGATATATTTGTGTTTAGTCCAGCTGAAAACATTTTTCGTCTTTTTAAATTATATTCCACTTAACTCCATACTTACAGATGCTAGCTTTTTGAACAGGAACCGGAACTGGTCTGCTTCTTTGATCATCCTTTCCGCACCCTCTTTTCTTTCCTCGCCGCTCCTAAAAGAGATCCGCTTCTGCATGATGGCCCTGATGTATTCCACTACCACCCTCCGATGGGCCTCAATGGTTACATTCTGTGCAGAGAAGGAAAAATATTTGATATCTTTATTTCCTCAATTCAGTGACACACCTAATGTCAGGACATGGTATTAAAAAGCAGAAGCCACAATGCATTACAAGTTTAGGACTAGAGCTCTGCAACTGTGCAACTACACAAGGAAAACCTAGTAAGAAAACTGAACAGGGAAAACACAAGGTTGTTCGAGAAAGGATGTGACTTACCAGTTTAAGAAATGTCTCCTTGAACAAGTAGCATATACCAATTTTGGATTACTTTAAACAAATGTGTAAACTGGCCACCTGACAATACGTGGCATACAAGAAGTAGATTAACAAGAAAGTAGGGCATGCACCTAGTTGCGGCTGATATATCATGAAGTAGCTGGGGTGGGGTGGAGGCAAAAAGTAATCTGCTCTAAGGCAGGAGAAGTGAAGTTGGGCAGACAGCTAGATGTGTGGTGACACGATATAGAGAAAGCACAGAATACTGAACTGTAGATAAGTGAGATCAGTTTAGTAAACATTAGGCTATCCTGAAACACGTTTGCAGATGGTTACTTCCCGCTTTTCTAAACACAGAGAAAACATTGAGCTTCATTATGCGATTAGAGCGTGAAGGGATGTTGGTGTCTGGCTCGATGTAGCAGGTCCTTAAAGAGATCAGGCTCAGACACATTGTGAACAATTATGGTTTGGTCACATTCACCCATGATTTGTTGATTTTTTTAAATCCAACTTGCCCATAATTTAGTGACTGGTGAGAATGTTTTAAATGGGTTTTGTATTGTGCAAGCACCTTGTTGATTAGACAAGCACTGTTCAATGATGGTTTGGTCCTGTCTTAACCATGAGGAGTCAGCCCGACAGGGATGAACTTAGGGAATACATATGATATGAGTCACCTTGACTGGGATATAATCTATATAGTTGGGGCAGTAGTTTTTCCGATAATATGCTTCATAGCGAGTCGAGTAGGGGATGAGATACCAGTGTTACATAGCACATTGGTTACCTTACGAAGCATAGTGACGGTGTATAGCTAGAATTGTCTGGTCTACTAAGCAGCTTTTTATGATGGTATTTTGCAATATTTCATTTAATGATAGTAAATAGTTTAGACACACGGTTGGATACAGTAGAAAGATTTCGACTGCCACTAAGTTCATATACTCTTTCAGTTTCTCAGTACAGTAGTACGGAATGAACTAACCTATGATTGAAACAACAGCCGGTGTGGGAAGCAAATTAAATATCCAATGGATAGGTATGATGTGATGCAGTTCGATTACAATCTCCTTAAGTTAATGTTAGCATACATATTCCTAAAGCCATCTTCTGTTTTGGATATAGGCTATATATGTATATACATCACACATTTGCCACCCTTTTGCGCTGTGCTCTCTGCACTAATGTCTAATAACTACTTGCAATATGATGACGGTAAATATATAATATCAAGTAATTTATACAGAGTGGCCCTTGGATGCATTTGTTGCATTTTGCTGAATCAGTAAATGTATCATGTATCATGACAGGTGTGAGAAAGTGCCATCTTTCTTGCATGGTATGCCCCCACCTTTTGCTGACTTGCTGAATGTACTTTGAGTGTGCCCTGGACTCCTGACAATCAGGTGCCCAGGGCATATGTTCCTTCCCTAAAAAACCTCAAACCCAAATGGCAAACTCTGGCCACATGTCAGCCCCTGGTAAATGGTACCCTAGGTACCCAGAGCCTTGTGACCAGGGAAGGCCTCTAAGGGCTGCAGCACTCATTGTGCCTCCCTTAGAGGCGCTATACCCTAACACACACACACTGCCCTGGCAGGCTGAGCGTCTGGGTACAAGACAAAACAAAGAGTCGACATGACACACATCCCTGTGTGCCATGCCCACCACCTACACTGCCCTGGCATACATCAGCCACCCCTCTAGCTGGGTGCCCTATGCCAGTGGTGTGGGCACAGGAGCATTAGCCCTGTGCCCCTACAGTACCCAGGTCCATTCCTGGGCACTGCAAGTGCAGTGCTGCCATTTAAGAGTACATGGTGCTGAGAGCTCGTCAAACACGAACTCCACAGCATCATAATGGCGACACTGAAGACTGAGAAGTTTGGTATCAAACTTCTCAGCACATTAAGCACGCACTGATGCCAGTGTGGGGTTTAATGTACCAAGCACCGCAGAGGGCATCTTAGAGATGCCCCCTGAAACCTAACCTACAATCCACGTCTGGTCTGGGAGGCTGCCTAGGCTGCCACACAGCAGAAATGTTGCTGGACCCCTGGGTAGGAGAGCCCCCGCTCTCCTGGGCCTGCAACAATGCACATCCTGGGCGAGGTGCTAGGTCTCCTCCCCCAGGATGAACAGGGGGAAGCTTCAAAGGCATGCCGCCTCTGTGAGCTTCCCCAGGCCACTTGCTGCCCCCACTCTGGCGGGAAGCCTGGCCGGAAACCCCAAATAAGGACAGGGGATGTGCCAGCCTGCCAACCCCACCCCTTAGGTGGGGGAGGCGAGGTGAAGCACATCTCCGGGCGCTCGCTATCTTGAAGATGGGAGGCCCTGCCCAATCAGGACTAGGCTACTGCCCCCCTCCCACAGGAGAGTGGCAGGATAGGGGGTGTACCCACCCCAGGGCAGGGACCCATTGGTCCCTGCCCTTTACCTACCTGCAACGCCCCTAAATCTAGTATTTAGGGGCACCCTGAACCTTCCTTCCTTAGATTCCAGATTCCAAAAAACAAAGAAGAGCAAGAAGAGCAAGAAGAAAGAAGACCTGCCGTGCAGCTGCTAAGAAGAGGAAGACACCAACTGCTTTGGCCCCAGCCCTACTGGCCTGTCGACCCTCGGACCTGCTCCTGCTACATCCCGGCACCTCTTGTGGCCAGCAACCTCACAAACCCCGGAGGACCTGGCTACCTTTTGGCTCTAAGCACCTGGGACCCCCATGAGCAGAGGCTTTGCTCAAAACCAGCTTCTAACCCCTGGCATCAGCCAGGAACCGCGAACCCTGCACACTCTGCACCCGCCAAGCCTGGCCTGTGCCGGAGTGAACAAAGACCCTGAGGACGTCCCCACGGCGACTGTGACCCCGAATCCGGCACCCAAGGACTCACCTCGACGCTCCTGACGACACCTGCAGCCTCAGAACCAGGTACCCTCCCAACCGCGATCAACAGCGGGTAAGATTTCCCGACACCAAAAGGCCCCCCGGCGCCCTGCGGCCCCCGGTGCCCATCTCCTGGGTACCTACCTATCCTCCAACTACCCAACTTACCTCTTGAAGAGGTGGTGGCACCTGAAGAATCTTCGTTCCCGAGCTTGCAGCCTTTGTTCAACCAGGAGCTTTCCCATTGAAACCCATTGAGTGTCCGAAGGCTCAAAAGCACCCTGCACCCAGCCGCCCGAGTGGCCATGGCAGTGTAACCTCTACACCTATCTACTTCCCCATTTGCCCTGGGCAAGTGACCAGGAGCCCAGCTCCCACAGCCGCGTGGCCTGCTAGTCAGCAGCCACCAACCAAGGCCCCCCTGCCT
Source organism: Triturus cristatus (assembly GCF_964204655.1). Taxonomy (NCBI): domain Eukaryota; kingdom Metazoa; phylum Chordata; class Amphibia; order Caudata; family Salamandridae; genus Triturus; species Triturus cristatus. The sequence goes on from NC_140588.1 coordinate 139,294,126, forward strand.
CCCATAGGATAACATTGGGCCTAACTCACTCTGCACCCGGCTGCCCTTGTGCCGCTGAGGGTGTAACAACTGTACCTACCTGACAATGGGAGACCCCTGAGTCTGTGCCCAGAACCTTAACTCTGCCAGTCGAGTACTTACCCAAAAGCCGATAACCCAATTTTCCTCCATAGGGTAACATTGACTGGTTTCTTCTGAAATTTCTTCTAAGTGTGGAGTTTCTAAAACTTAAAATATTCACCAAAAATCAACAGAGTAACGAAAACGAAAATACTCACCTGCTATTAGGAGAGATCCCAGTGCTGGATCTTGGTCCCCAGCACTGACCCTGAAAAATATTCACAACCGTACTTACCAGTAACCCAATTTTCTTCCATAGGAAATCATTGACTGTTTTTCTGTGAAATTTCTTCTAAGTGTCGATTTTTGCAAACTTCAAATATTCTTTAAAAATCGTACCAACTGTGAAAACGTTATTACTTATGAGTCTTAGATAGAGGTCCCAGTACTGAGTCTAGGAGCCCACTACTGGATTACAAAAGTACCGATAACCTACTTTACCTGCAACTTGAATTTTCTCCCATAGGGAATCATTGACTGTTTTTCTATGAAATTTCTTCTGTCAACTTTTAAAATAGCAAAATATTGCCAAAAATTCACAACAGTAACTAAGTCGACTTTTATCACTTGTTTCTAAGAACTGTCCCAGGACTGAATCTAGGATCCAGTCCTGGAGTTACAAAAGTAATCCTGAAAGTAATTTATTGCAAATAACTTAAAACTTCAATTGAGCTCAATGCATTATTGTGTTTGAAATTGTGTTGCCTATTGCAACAACCTTTAATCAGTATTTACACAAGCCAAGTGCATATTCCAAAAGTATTTACCTAAAGCATCTCATTCTGAGAAAGTATATTTTAATACCTATTGTTGGTTCTAAAATAAAACAAGCATATATTTTTTATATAAACCATTGGCCTAGAGTTCAGTTATTGAGTGTGTGAGACCATTTGCTGACTGAGTGTGTACAACAAATGCTTTACACTGTCCTCTGATACTGCCTTACTGCTTGACCAAGCTACCACTTTAGAGAGTAAGGTTATATCTAACTTTAGCCTCTACCAAACCTCTGGGGACTGTGGACTCTGTACACACTGTACCTATTTGGGAACAGTATATACAGAGCCACTTTCTCACAACAGGTGAGTTAGATACAGGTTACATGATGTGAATGAAACCCACTGAACCGTTATACTTCTTTCTATCATTAGTGAGCATCACTTTCAGAAATCGTACGTGGACTTACTTACCTGTGATGAGGGAATGCTGGTCTCTCTATTTATATATGGATGGGTTTCACACACCATGGGCCGCCACCTGCTCTCTCAGTATCCTGATGATCTGACATAGTTCAAATGATTTTGTTTTGAGTGCAGAGCATCTTCAGTTTTCATAATGGCTGGTATTTTAGAACTACTGGATCAGATTTATTTATACTGTGGTGAGGCACCAACATATAGGAACAGTGTCATCTCGCGCAATCCGATCGAGTTCTTCAGTGCTATAAATCCTACTTCTGAGCACGGGACACATTTTATGCTCACCGTCATTCAGGAGAAACATGCAACTCTTGCCAGTATTACTTTTAGTGACTATTCTTCACTACTGTGGATTACTGACAAATGTAAACTTACTGGACAAATCCCTTCTCTACACAAACAGACCTTGGCATGCTCTAACTTTTTAGCTAAAATTAATACTCTTCACAATTAGAAGACTCTGGTAAAAGACATCAAAATACTGCTAAACAACCTGACAGTCCAAGTAGCCTTTCACCAGGCTACCACACTCAAGCATGCTTAGCAATAAAAAAAATGTACTAAGATTCTACTTTACAATAGTCATCAGATAAGCTCACTGAATATTGCTGAATGCCAAGTCAGATCAGTTGTTGCTCATACCACTGTTATCCGATCGCATAACGTTTCTACAATGGCTAGGATACAGAGCGCAATGTCTTTGGTTTGGCCACGTGCCAGACCCTACAGTGCCAATAATTCTACCACTTTTATTTCTGCTTCTTACGTGCTGCAGAAAAATCCATCTAAGTGGTGAGGTACTATGGTCTCCAGGAGCAATCTCAAATTCTGCACCATCAATTCTTCAACATTTAAAAGTTGCAAAGTCGTATTACACAATAGATCATTATTCTTCTAGGATCTTCTGTACAAACACACACATATTTGAAAGCAAAATACTCAACATACGATCACCCCAACTTTTGGTAACACATCCTACGTTTCTATACCAGGGGAAAAAGCACACAACATGGAACCAGGAGTCCTAATTCTTTTTGACCATGTATTCTGCCTCTCATTTGCATAGTTTTAACAATCCATTGATATAGAAGGCCGCATCTAAACTGTATTCTAAATCTTGTTACTAATAAAATTTCTAATTACTGTGAGAACGTGCCCTCTTTTTGCATGGTTGCCCCCCATTTTGCTGATGTGTTTTGACTGAGTGGGCCCTGGGCTCCTGCTAATCAGGTACCCAGGGCCTATGTTTTTTCCCTAAAACTGCATTGAAGCCTAAACCCAATTGACATCTCTGGCCACAGGTCAGCCCCTGGTGAATGGTACCACAGATACCCAGGGCACTGTAACCAGGGAAGACCTCCCTGTGTGCCATGCCTACAACCCACTGCCCTGGCATTGATCAGTCACTTCTCTAGCTGGGTGCCCTATACCAGTGGTGAGGGTACAGGTGCATGAGCCCTGTACCCCTACAGTGTCTAAGCCCATTCTGCCATTAAGAGTATATGGTGCTGGGAGTTTTGTCATTACAAACTCCACAGCACCATAATGGCTACACTGACAACTGGAAAGTTTGGTATCAAAGTTCTCAGCACATTAAACCCACACTGATGCCAGTCTGGGATTTAATGAAAAATGCACACAGAGGGCATCTTAGAGATGCCCCCTGAAAAACGACCAACCTCTGGTGGGTTCCCTGACTGGTACATACCAGCCTGCCACCACGAGACATGTTTCTGGACCCCTAGGGTGGGAGCCTTCGCTCCCTGAGCCCAGAAACAAAGCCTTTCCTGGGTGGAGGAGTTCACACCTCCCCCAGGCCAGGAACAGCCATCTGTGGCAGGGGAGCTTCAAGGGCCTGGCAGCCTTTGTAATGCGACCCCCAGCGTCTCCTGCTATCAGGAGCAGGCCCCCTTCCTGTCACCCCTCCTTTTCGGCAGGAAGACAGGCGGAAAAAACTAGCCAGCCCAGAAGGTGTGGGAGGGGAGGTGAAGCCCTCTCTTCAGTGCTCGCCATCTTGCAATGGCAGGCACTCCCCAATCAGGATTAGGGATTGTGCTCACTCCCCCACGTGGGGTGAGCACACCCAGGGTGTAGTCACCCTAAGGTCAGTAGCCCATTGGCTACTGACCTCAAGACCCCTCGAACGCCCCCTAAATACAGTAATTAGGGGGCAGCCATGAACCAAAAAGGCAGATTCCCACAACCTAAGAAGAAAAAGGATGAAAGAAGACGCCCAGCAGAGGAGACTGCAGAGAACAACTGACTTGGCCCCAGCCCTACCGGCCCGTCTGCAGTTTCCAGAGATCCTGCACCAAAAATCGTATTGTCCTGCAGCCAGCGACCTCCAGAACCCCTGGGAGGACTGACTGCCTTCAACAAAGACCGGATCTCCTGTGAACAGCAGCTCTGTTCAGAAGAAAAACCAAAGAAAGACTCTGAGCCTGCTGAGGAAAAAGAAACCCGATGCCTGGAACCATCACTGCACCCGTCACCTACGGCCTGAGTTTGAGTGGCCCACCAGTGCCAGCGAGGTCCGCCAGCGCTCCAGAGTCCAAGTCCACCGTGAGTTGACCCCTCCAGGACTCCCCGACGTCCCCTGCAGCCTCTGCATGGAGACCTTCCCCCACCAACCGCGAGTGGCTCGGTAAGGTGAATTCCGACCTCAAAAGACAACCCTTCATCCAGCCGCCCTGCGCCCTGGAGAGAAGAACCTGAGGTGCACCTACCTCCCAGAGTCCTCCAACTTACCTGCCCTTCTGTTGGTTCCTCCCAGAAGTCTTCCTGGACCGAGCCTGCAGCTGAAAACCAAAACCGAAAATCCCCTTTGTAAACAACAGGGCACCTGACACCAAAACAGCACCCTGCACCTAGCCGCCCCTGCACTTTGTGTGCTAAACCAGATTCCCCTTTGCCCTGAGCCTAACACCAGGGGCTTGGCTCCCACAACCTCATGGCCTGCTCATCAGCAGTTACCAACCAGAGGCCCCCTATTCCCCATTGGATGACATTGGGCATCAGCACTCTGCACCCGGCCGCCCTAGTTTCACTGAGGGTGTAACTAAAGTGCAACCTTAACCCTGGGGGACCCCTGGGTCTACCTCCAGAACCTCAACTCCAACTACCAAATACTTACCTCAAAACTGATAACACTATTTGCCTCCATAGGATAACATTGACTGTTTTTCTTGGCAATTGTTTCAGTTCCTGTGTTAAATGGATGCTGTATACCTTTCCATTATCTCAAGACATGAAGGAACGAAGCCAAGGGGTGCTAATTCTCAAAGTTCTAGAATCAGTGTGAGCTCACTATACAATTTACATAGTTTAGAGACAAAAGGTGGCTGGAAATAGGCTGGGTTTTTGTAGCCCTCTTCTGAGAATTGGAATGCTTATCCATTTGGAATCGAAGACCCAGGGAAGGCTCTGAAGAAAGGTCCTCCTGTAAGATGGCTATTGCTGTGAGAAGAGGGTTTCCCTAGTGAGAGGGACTCCTAAAACAAACAGTGGTATGTCTACATCGATCTACCTCACTTAATCTCAGGACGCTCTTCTCAGTTCTCCACAGAATTAATCGGGAGGTTCCAGCTGCCGCAATTCTGCTAGACAAGGAGAAGGAATTCAACTCTCTAGAGTGGCCCTTTTTCGTGTCCGTTATGCGCCGCATGGGGATGCCTATGGGTTTCATAGCCACCACTGAATTACAATATTGCCGCCCCACAGCGAGACTCCGGCTGAATCCCGACCCTTCTCGTTATCCCGCGGTACACGTCAGGGCTGCCCTCTATCGCCCTTATCGTTTATACTTGCCATGGACCCCTTAATCCGCCATTTTCAAGAAAAGCATCTACAGAGAGGCCTACAATTCATCTCCTTGTGTTTGCTTACAATTCAACACAGGCCCCCTCCTCGCCTCGCTTTATGCAGACGACACTGTCCTCTATGTTAGGGAGCCACAGGTCAACTTAGAGCCTCTCATTTGAGAGATACTCAGATTTGGTCAACATTCCGGTCTAGGCATTAACTGGGGCTAATCGGTTATTTCCCCCTTCACCTCCAGCACAACTTCATGGGAATGTGAATTCCCTCTTGAATGGTGCACTGATTCTGTTAAATATTTAGATATCCATATCCATCTGGACGCCGCTCAGATCCTACACCTCAATTATGGGTAAGCAATTAGGGCCCTCGAGGTGTGAGAAAGTGGCTCTGTATATACTGTTCCCAAATAGGTACAGTGTGCACAGACTCCACAGTCCCCAGAGGTTTGGCAGAGGCTAAAGTTAGATACAACCTTACTCTCTAAAGTGGTAGCTTGGTCGAGCAGTAAGGCAGTATCAGAGGACAGTGTAAAGCATTTGTTGTACACACTCAGTCAGCAAATGGTTTCACACACTCAATAACTGAACTCTAGGCCAATGGTTTATATAAAAATATATGTTTGTTTTATATTAGAACCAACATTAGGTATTAAAATATACTTTCTCAGAATGAGATGCTTTAGGTAAATACTTTTGCAAGATGCAATTGACTTTTGTAAATACTGGTTACAGGTTGTTGCAATAGGCAACACAATTTGAAACACAATAATGCATCGAGCTCAATGGAAGTTTTAAGTTATTTGCAATAGATTACTTTCAGGATTACTTTTGTAACTCTAGAACTGGATCCTAGATTCAGCCGTGGGACAGTTCTTAGAAACAAGTGATAAAAGTCGACTTAGTTACTGTTGTGATATTTTGCTATTTTAAAAGTTGACACTTAGAAGAAATTTCATAGAAAAACAGTCAATGATTCCATAGGGGAGAAAATTCAAGTTACAGGTATAGTATGTTCTCGTTACTTTTGTAATCCAGTACTGGGCTCCTCGGCTCAGTACTGGGACCTCAATCTAAAACAGGTAAGCAATTACGTTTTCAGAGTTGTTTCGATTTTTAAAGAATATTTGTAGTTTACAAAAATCGACACTTAGAAGAAATTTCACAGTAAAACAGTCAATGATTTCCTATGGAAGAAAATTGGGTTAATGGTAAGTACAGTTGTGAGTACTCTGCGGGGTCAGTGCTGGGCACCACGATCCAGCACTGGGATCTCACCTAATATCAGGTGAGTATTTTCGTTTTCCTTACTCGGCTGATTTTTGGTGAATATTTTTATTTTAAGTTTCGTAACTCCACACTTCGTAGAAATTTCAGAAGAAACCAGTCAATGTTACCCTATGGAGCAAAATTGGGTTATCGGCTTTAGGGTAAGTACTCGACTGGCAGAGTTAAGGTTCTGGGCACAGACTCAGGGGCTCCCAGGGTCAGGCAAGTACAGTTGTTACACCCTCAGCGGCACTGGGGCATCCGGGTGCAGAGCGAGTTAGGCCGAATGTTATCCTATGGGAGGCAGGGGGGCCTTGGTTGGTGGCTTCTGACTAGCAGGCCACACGGCTGTGGGAGCTGGGCTCCTGGTCACTTACTCAGGGCAAATGGGGAAGTAGGTAGATGTAGAGGTTACACTGCCAGGGCCACTCGGGCGGCTGGGTGCAGGGTGCTTTTGAGCCTTCGGGCGCTCAATGGATTTCAATGGGAAAGCTCCTGGTTGAACAAAGGCTGCAAGCTTGGGACGAAGATTCTTCAGGTGCCACCACCACTTCGAGAGGTAAGTTGGGTAGTTGGAGGATAGGTAGGTACCCAGGAGTTGGCCGTAGGGCGCCGGGTGCAGGGGTGCCTTTTGGTGTTGGGAAATCTTACCCTCTATTGATCGCGGTTGGGGGTTACCTGGTTCTGAGGCTGCAGGCGTCGTCAGGAGCGTCGAGGTGAGTCCTTGGGTGCTGGATTCGGTGTCACAGTCGCAGGGGGGTCGTCCTCGGGGTCTTTGTTCACTTCGGCACAGGCCAGGCTTGGCGGGTGCAGAGTGTGCAGGGTTTGCGGTTCTGGGCTGATGCCAGGGGTTAAAAGCTGGTTTTGAGCAGAGCCTCTGCTCATGGGAGTCCTAGGTGCTTAGAGCCAAAAGGTAGCCAGGTCCTCCGGGGTTTGTGAGGTTGCTGGCCACAAGAGGTGCCGGGATGTAGCAGGAGCAGGTTCGACGGGCCGGTAGGGCTGGGGCCAAGGCAGTTGGTGTCTTCCTCTTCTTAGCAGCTGCACGGCAGGTCGTCTTTCTTCTTGCTCTTCTTTGTTTTTCGGAATCTGGAATCTGAGGAAGGAAGGTTCAGGGTGCCCCTAAATACTAGATTTAGGGGCGTTACAGGTAGGTAAAGGGCAGTGACCAATGGGTCCCTGCCCTGGGGTGGGTACACCCCCTATCCTGCCACTCTCCTGTGGGAGGGGGGCAGTAGCCTAGTCCTGATTGGGCAGGGCCTCCCATCTTGAAGATGGCGAGCGCCCGGAGATGTGCTTCACCTCGCCTCCGCCACCTGAGGGGTGGAGTTGGCAGGCTGGCACATCCCCTGTCCTTATTTGGGGTGTCCGGCAAGTCTTCCCGCCAGAGTGGGGGTTAGAACCGGTGGGGGCCAGTTTGGGATGTGTGCCATGTCGAATCTTTGTTTTGTCTTGTACCCAAACACTCAGCCTGCCAGGGCAGTGTTTGTGTGTCAAGGTACAGGGCCTCTAAGGGTAGCACAATGAGTGCTGCAGCCCTTAGAGGTCTTCCCTGGTCACAAGGCCCTGGGTACCATCTACCAGGGGCTGACATGTGGCCAGGGTTTGCCAATTGTGGGTTTGAGGTTTTTAGGGAAGGAACATAGGCCCTGGGCACCTGATTGGCAGGAGTCCAGGGCACACTCAATCAAAGTACATTCAGCAATTCAGCAAAAAGTGGGGGCATACCATGCAAGAAAGATGGTACTTTCTCACACGAGGCACAAGTGGAGAGATGTCTGAGGTTACCGTTGTCCATTGCTGGCAGAGTTGCGGTTATCAAGATGGTTGTCCTACCTAAATTTTTATACCTTTTTAATAATATTGCTATACCCCTCCCAAACAGCTTTTTCTTGACGTTAAGATCGCACCTTATCAGATTGGTATGGGGGTAAACAGGCCAGTGTACGTTGGCAGGTGCTTACCCTTCCGTATGAGAGGGGAGGGTACGTTGTGCCGGATCTACACTTGTATCATCTTGTTGCTCAATGCAGCTACGTCTTTGCATGGTTTCACCCTGATGCCAGGATCCCGTTCCTTCGTTCAGAGGCGGACTTCGTTCTTCCTGAGCGGTTATCCACTCTATTACCCAAGGGCGTACCCAGAAACCCTAATGACATACAGACAGTTTCCACTATCAGCTGGGCCTGGGAGAAGCTAAGACAGGTCACCGGCACTGCCACGCTGTATTCTTCGGCTCTGCCTATCCCCAATGCCCGTTGGCTGCCAATTACAGGTGAAAGGCTAATACAGCGAACCCTGACCAAATTTGATATGAAAATGGGAGACCTGTACCCCGATGGACAAGTCTTCTCGGTGAGGGACGACATCCGGTTTCCTAACGCCACATTCATGGATAGCTTTGTGCTGGGTCGGATTCGTTCGGCTCTACGCGCCGTGTTGCCTGGTTTTCCCATCGAACCAGACTCGTTCACTCCACTCTGTCTGGTCATTGACAGTGAAAAAGGGGGTTCAACTCATATCTAAACTATACAAGGCGTGCTCTGGGATCATACCGGTCAATGATGACAGAGTACGCAGGGACTGGGAAGGCGACCGATTACGGATGACCAACGGGCTTAATGCTGCGCAGTTACGAAAGAAGTCTTGCTAAACAGCAGACACAAGCTACTCCATTTCAAGTTTCTGCGCAGAATATATATCACCCCTGCCAGAGCCCACAGGCTTGATCAGTCCAGACCCCACACCTGCCGTAAATCGCTGTCCCACACGCCGATTTCACACACCTTACATGGTCCTGTCCACAACTACAGTCGTTCTGGGAGAAAGTGCACAGAACACTAGGTGAAATGACCAATTTCTCCCTTATTCCCACACCCGAAGTGCCGCTTTTGGGCTATGTGGTAAACTTCCCCAAAAAACGTGCGGAAATTTGTATCCCTAAGTCTGCTGCTGACCAAAAGGGAAATCGCTATTCACTGGGGCCGCAAGTCAGTTCCCACATTGCAGAGTTGGATGGGTAGCCTGGCATCGTGCAACACTGACTGCGAGATTTACTCCAGTACATTACCCCGCTCCTCCCATCTCAAAAACATTTTGGGTCCATTCAGAACTTATATAGAATCTGTGCGACGAGCCTCTGATTCACAACTGGAACGAGGCATAGTTCCCACAGGGGTGGGGTAACCAGGCTGTAGCTTTCAAATGTAAGTTTCACCAATGCTACAATGAACGCTATAATGATTATGACTTCCTTACTATGTTACTGCACCTGCAACTGTTGTTTTTTGGGTGGGGCTGGTGACGGACAGACGGGAGGTGGTGGCCCTCATCTCGAGGTACTAGCCGAGCCCATGGGACTGTAATTTTCGAACTCAGCTGGGTTTCTTCATTTCCTGTTTACATGGCATGTCGTTACTTACTTTGATGTATTGCACACCTCTTTTACATTTTTCAACTGTGATGGCAGCGACAGTGAACACCTATGATCATGCTGTTAAAACGTGACAAAACAATCAATAAAGTATAAAAATTTAAATTAAAAAAACAGTGGTATGCCTTAATGGTTCCCTTACTTACAATTATTATAATTGAGAAGTGATCACAGTTCTTATGAAAGCAAAGAGACATTTCTAGGAACACATTTTGAATCTCAGACTTGTGTCACAACAAGTTTAGCCAAAAGTGTTTTGTGTAAAGTGCCAGAAGATTCGCAAAAAAGGTTACTATAAGTGTACTTTCTGTAATTATGCACTCAAAGCTTTCATGAAAAGATTTAGGATAAGGTGCTCTGAGATTTGGAAAGAGGACGACAAATGATGGATAAAATTGGCTATGATAGAGACCAAGGTCTCCATTTAAGCTTGGTGTCTTAATCAAAGGACACCATTGTTGCCAGGTCCATGTGTTATGATAATTATGCAGCTACGTCTCATGGTCATTCTAAACTAAGAGACAGTGTTTTCTTTCTACACTGCAGAGCCAAATCCTCACCCTGGGATTCATACAACTCACAGGTTGGATAAAATGTACCAACTGTGACTTAGATAACTCGTTGCTCGAATTTGGGGAGGTCATTAACAAATCCCTCTTAGGAGTGGTTCTGGTTGCACTGAAAAAAGCAATGGTTTGCTGTCTGTCAAATTTCATTGTTCACTACTATACGATTTTCAAGTTCCCTTTTTATGTACATTACTGGGGAAGAAAGTCTTCTTTGAGTTGGGGAAATTATTTGGGGGACAGCTTTCTTTTATGTCACACAGCCCAGGTTTTAGAATCAGTCATGTAAGTGAAAATGCTGTATTCCAGCGCACTATCCTACACCGGTCAGCAGCCTTCAATACAATTGGTGAAGGGGTCCTGCTACTGTTCTATGAGTGGGCCTTGACAGATATCTGGGTTACCCTATAGCACAGATCCTATGTAAATACTTGAATCTACAACTGGTAGATAACATTCCATCCCTTTGTGTCATACAGCTGCAATTAACTGCATCCCTTCTATACTCTCTGCCATCCTCAACATTACTCCCTTAAGGGTCGAAAACCATCTCGAAATTTGGACTTGTAATAACAAAAAGTGAGCCAGGTACTCAGGGGTGAAGGGGCAGAATCTTGATAAATGTGTTGTTACCTGATGGCCGGTGGTTGGGGGAGGTTGCTTCTGTTATCTGTGTAATGCTATATCACCCCAGTACAGAGATCTGGGCCTAAATCCATAGTGCTTTTGCTCACCATGCCATTCCAGTTTGAACCCAGCCATATTCAAATCAGTCTTGACCCTGTGCCTCATGGGAACAGTCTAGACCGAACTGCCAGGCCAGGTCCTCCCTGGACTGGAAACAAGCATCCTATGACCGGTTTTGGGGTTTCACCCCTCTTCAGCCATGATAGCTTGAGGCACAGGGTCAAGACTGATTTGCATGTAGCTGGGTCTGAACTGAAGTGGCGAAGTGAGCTAAAGAATGATGATGGATTCAACCCTGATCTGTGACTGGGGGTGAGTGTCTGAAAAGTTTCAGTGCTCCGTCCATCATCTCCTTGTGTTTACAAACATTACTTTATGCACAGGTGATACTGCTTGTGCTGCCTTCACACCACATCCAGAACTACCAAGGGCAGACCTCCAAGCATCCTATGGAAAATCTAGGATTCTCCTGTGAACTCTTTCAATAGATCACTGCAGTAATTAGGGTATGATATGTTCCACTGGAGAGAATTAAACGAATGAGTTGCATCTGGGCACGAAATACTAGCCTGTGGTAGGATGAACTGGTTAGAACACTGCTTATAAGCTGGATGGGGTTCCTATGCAGACTTGAACTGAGCAGTGTCTGGGCTGATTGCACTGGTCCTGTGCAGGTGGCTATCAGGAACTATTTATCTACTTTTTGTGTACTGTAATCTTAAGATGAATTACAGGACTGAGGGTATTTTTTGGGGGAGGGAGGGTCGGAGACGATTTTGTGCGTAATTCTTAATAGTAGGGGCAAGTGATGTAAGAAAGTTGCTCTGTATATTCTGTCCCCAAATAGATACAGGGTGTACAGAGTCCACAGTCCCCAGAGGTTTGGCAGAGGTTAAAATTCGATATAACCTTACTCTCTAAAGTGGTAGCTTGGTCGAGCAGTAAGGCAGTATAAGAGGACAGTGTAACACATTTGTTGTACACACTCAAACAGCAAATGGTCTCACACACTCAAGAACTGAAATCTAGGCCAATGGTTTGTATATAAAAATTTAGAGTTGTTTTATTTTAGAACCACAAGTAGGTATCAAAATATACTTTCTCAGAATGAGATGCTTTAGTTAAATACTTTCAATAGGCAATAGACTTTTGAAAACAGTAGTTACAGTTGTTGCAATAGGCCACACAATTCAAACACAATTATAACATTGAGCTCAATGGGAATTTCTTAGTAAATGCAATTAATTACTTTTTGGATTACTTTTCTAACCACAGGACTGGATCCTAGATTCAGTCCTGGGACATTTCCTAGAAATAGGTGAGTAAATGTGTTTTGGTTAAAGGTATGATTTTTAAGGAATATTATTGTATTTCAAAAGTTGACACAAACTTTGTCACATAGAATCACCAATGTTATCCTATGGGAGGAAATTCACTTACCAGGTAAGTAGGTTTATCGTTACTTTTTCTTACTCAGTGCTGGATCCTGGATTCAGCACTGGTGCATCTCCTGTAAACAGTTGAAAGAAATCGTTTTTGTTATACAGGTGATTTTTAAGGAATATTTGTTTGTTTCAAAAATCGACAGAAGAATTTCTGGTAAAAACCAGGCAATGTTATCCTATGGAGGAAAATCAAGTTATCGGTAAGTACGGTTGTAATCAGGGCTGGGCACCAAGTTCCAGCACTGGGATCTCTCCTGATAACAGGTGAGTAATTTCGTTTTCGTTGTTCGGGTGATTTTTAGTGAATATTTTAAAGTTTCAAAACTCGACACTTAGAAGAATTTCCAAGTGAAACCAGTCAATGTTACCCTATGGAGAACATGTAGGTTATCGGCTTCCAGGTAAGTACTCGACTGGCAGAATTAAGGTTCTGGGCATAGACTCAGGGGTCTCACAGGGTCAGGTATTGTACCGTTTGTACACCCTCAGCGGCACAGGGGCAGCCGGGTGCAGAGAGAGTTAGGCCCAATGTTAGCCTATGGCGGGCAGGGGGCCTTTGGTTGGTGGCTGCTGGCAGGCAGGCCACGCGGCTGTGGGAGCTGGGCTCTTGCTCAGGGCAAGTGGGGAAGTAGATTAGGATAGATGTTGCACTTCTAGGGGCACTCGGGCGGCTGGGTGCAGGGAGCTTTTGAGCCATCGGGCGCTCAATGGATTTCTATGGAGAAGATACAAGACGAACAAAGGCTGCAAGCTCGGGGACGGAGATTCTTCAGGTGCGACCACCACTTTGAGAGGTAAGTTGGGAAGCTGTAGGTTAGGTAGGCACCCAGGAGCTGGGCACAGGGGGCCGCAGGGCGCCGGGTGCAGGGGTGTCTTTTCGAGTCAGGAAATCTTACCCTGTGCTGGTCGCGGTTGGAGGGGTCCCTGGTTCTGAGGCTGCAGGCGTCGTCAGGAGCGTCGAGGAGGGTCCTTGGGTGCTGGATTCTGGGTCACAGTCGCCGGTGGGACGTCCACGTGATCTTTGTCCACTCAGGAACAGGCCGGGCTCGGCGGGTGCAGAGTGTGCAGGGTTCGCGGTTCCTGGCTGGTGCCAGGGGTTGTTGCTTGTTGTTGAGCAGGACCACTGCTCGTGGGAGTCCAAGTCTTTTAGAGTCACAAGGCAGTCAGGTCCTCCGGGGTTTTCCAGGTTGCTGACCACTGGAGACGCTGGGTTTTAGCAGGAGCAGGTTCGAGGGTCGACAGGCCTGTAGGGCTGGGGCCAAGTCAGTTGGTGTCGTCCTCTTGTTAGCAGCTGCATGGCAGGTCTTCTTTCTTCTTGCTTGTTTCGGATTCGGGATCTGAGGAAGGAAGGAAGGTTCAGAGTGCCCCTAAATACTAAATTTAGGGGGGTTACAGGTAGGTAAAGGGCAGGGACCAATGGGTCCCTTCCCTGAGGTGGGTACACCCCCTATCCTGCCACTCTCCTGTGGGAGGGGGCAGTAGCCTAGTCCTGATTGGGTAGTGTGTGTGTGTCAGGGTAAAGGGCCTCTAAGGGCGGCACAATAAGTGCTGTAGCCCTTAGGGGCCTTCTCTGGTCAAGTGTCCTGGGTACATATGGTACCATTTACCAGGGGCTGACATGTGGCCAGAGATGCCAATTGGGTTTAGGCTTCAATGCAGTTTTAGGGAAGGAACACAGGCCCTGGGCACCTGATTGGCAAGAGCCCAGGGCACACTCAGTCACAGTACATCAGCAATTCAGCAAAAAATGGGGGCATACCATGCAAGAAAAATGGCACTTTCTCACAAGTGAGCAGTATTCTCTTTTTGAAATAAACGCGAAAAGTTCACAAACACACAGTATCAACAAAAGCTACATGGGGAAGGGGATAAATCAGGACTCTTAGACCACACTGATCGGACACTAGTCCGTGCGCTATCCGCTGACGCGGACAAAGGAGTCACACCTCGGGCATAGTAAGCACTGCTGGGGAGCTGTGCTGCATTGAGGACCCTGCTTAGCACTGGAGGCCCATGTAAGAAGACCCTGACAGTGCCCCTGACAATGCCCCTGACAGTTGTTGACGGAGTTGCAGAAGAACGCGGTGGACGCCTGACCGAATTCAAGATGGTAAGTGCATTGCTGGAATGGCGGTGAGGCTCCCCATAAATAAACGAGCTCCCCCTGGGGTGCGAAGGTGTTCCAGGATGCAGGCAAAAGAAGCACCCTGGCTGGATACAGACCCAGGGCCAGCCTGGACATCACAGGATATGGCAGGGCCAGCCTGGACATCACGGGATACGGTGGAGCCCCACGCTTGTTTGCTTCTGACCCTCTTAAATTGATATGAGCTGGGAGAGGCAGCCATGTCCTGCAGGCAAGTCGCAGGGAGCCAGAGAAGCATTATATTGAGCCCCCAAATAGAAAATCAGGAGGGCTCTGGGCCCCAACAGCGACAGGAGAGCATTCTCGATTTATAACCTAATACAAGCACTAAATGAGTTAATATATCAGCAGAAGCAACAATACAATAAGCTGCGCCATGACACAGGTGCAATGCAGTGCACAGTAAGGGAAGACCTTGGGAATGCTCAGGTGCACCAGATGATCTAATGTGGAGTAGGGGCATAGACACATTTGTGGCTGCACTGATACTGAGACAAATTTATTTTGGGCTACATTCCCATCAGAGGGCTGCATGTCTCCTAAAAAGAACATGCAGAATGGTCAAAGTGGCTTAGCTGATTTCCTGAGGCCACTGCGAATAACTAAACAAGATATCCAAAATTCGCTGCTAGGCCTTTGGAAAGACATGGGGAAAGATACTGTGGGCAGTGTGGAGGGCCTTAAATCCTCGCTGGGCTTCAAATTGGGTGCACTATGCAAAGATGTGGACGCAGTGGGTTTCAGGGTGTGGACTCTGGGAAACAGCCTTTACAATGAGATTTTTACCTTCTTGGGCCTTTACCACACATTTTTTAGCACGCATATTTTTACAGCGAATACTGATATACAATAGGAATCAGCAATTTGCCCAACTCATCCACAACCTGTGGATTACTCGATTTACCAGTCTCTGTGAAGTTGCCTAAATCTGTGCTAAATCAAAGAGAGGAGTTTGAAAGCTGCACTGACAAGGGAGCACATATTTATGAGGCCTACTCAGAGATTTTGGTGGATGAACTTCTGTTAGAATAGGGGAAAGCCAAAGAAATGCACTGGGTCAAAACTGATTTGCATATAGCTGGGTCTAAACTGAGTTGACACAGAATGCAAAATAACAATGGATTGAGATGCGGCCCGAGTGATTATCAGTGACTGAGATTAATTCGGCATGCTATCCATCACTGTTTTGTATACTTATTGTGTCGCTGAAAGTGTGACGGGTATGCCCAGACACGGGTCCCGTGCACACTGAGTCACTGGAGCTGGCTGAAGAGCTCATAATTAGGGCAAAACTGGTGCTGGGTTGCTTGTGTTACCAGGGAGGACATGGCTTGGCAGTTCGGACTGGATGTTCCTACTGGAGCAGGGTAAAGACTGATTTGCATATATCTTGGTCCAAACTGAGGTGGCATGGTGTGCAAAATAACAATGGATTCAGTGGCGTAACGAAACTTGAGAGGGCCCCCCTGCAAAGTACACGGAGGGGCCCCCTCCCCAACACCTACCACTTTTGCTGACGGGGCACCCTGGAGCTCTGCACTCCCGCACTGCGGGGGCTTATGCTACTTCACTGCTGAAGTAAAATAATCACTGAATTATGGCCTAATATACATACAAACGTTGCAGAAAAAAGAAATAGGGGCATGCACAATTTACTCTGAATGTGTGGATGCGAAGCACGATTGGGTATTTTCAGCAAAGTGAAAAATTAACATAGCCATATTAACAGAACACCTCTCCTCCAGAGGAAGCATGGGATTGAAGACATTTGTGTCTTGCCGTTTGGCCGCTTTCATAGTTCCCAGCAGACTGTAATGGAGAATGACTGTGGCAAAAGCCATTTGTCAAGTTTTTCATGTGTCGCACCCCATCCGGAGACACCAGACCCTCCAATAAAGAAGCATTAATAAATCAAATACCCTTGTAGGGCCGCAGGCTGACATCTGCAAAATGTCGCGAAAGTAAGGCTTATTTTATGATGGGTGTAAGGCTCGAGGTGGCTAGAGTCTCGCAAACGGAATGCAAGCAAACCCGGGGCCCAGGTCCCTGAATAAAAGCAGCACCCACTGCAGAGAGCTGAAGAGAGAACTTAACTGAACACAACCAGTGGTCGAAGTGGGGGAAAAAAAGTAGGGGAACTATGGGCAGAGAATCAGAGGGTGGGAATAAACCGCGGATTGGGCCAGTGGACGGAGTCAGAGGCGTAGCCAGAAAGAGAAGACCATCCCAATTTCTAGTATTTGTTTAGCATTTCACTGACCAGTTACAGCTTATTACATTATTTAATCCAACCAATGGATGCATATGTTTATTAAAGGTTTAATATGAGTTATTGGCATTAAAATACATTCACAAAGTGGGATACATTTCCAATCACAGAATGTCCCACATACGCTCAAAAGTGGAATCACAATCTATCTGTCTCCGAGCCATGCAGTTTCTGTCATCAGAACTTCTCTTGCCCTTTTCCACAAGAGCAATTCAAACATGAATGGCGAAATATCCTAGTTTGCAATTGTATTCCACATAATCATGGCTCTGACATATTTTCCACATAATACATTATCTGCTGCATAATTTGACGATTATAACTAATAAATTGTTTGTAGCTCAAATGGATCAAAAGTTACTAAAAAATGTGACTTGTGTTGCTGCGAAGTGTAAGGCCCTTTGCAAAGATTGACTGGTCACCTTTCTCACTGCTTCATTTGTATGTTACACTGGTACTAATGAGGCAAAATCTTTGCAAAGACTGTTAGCATGTGTAAAAAGTCAAAATAATAAAGTATCAGAAAATATACTGCATTACGCTGCAGCCGTTATTTTGCTGCATAATTTAGCAAACACTGCGGCATAATTTTGTCCTCCATTGCTGTATAATTCCAGTGGCCTCAAAGCAGGCAGCACATGTTAAAAGTGCTTGTCCATGAAGCAGAGAGACCATGAAGTTTGCAAACTTAGTTTGGTGTACCTGCAAATCCTCCATTGCTGATCCCTGGTGATTTGCAGCCACTACTGCTGTAACAAGGCCAATGGAGGTACCAATGGGTGAGGTGGACTGGCCTCAAGGGTCCTGTGACCTCAGTGACAGAGTCACTGTTGCTCTAGGGTGTTCTGATTCGTAGGCCTGCCCGCACGACTGGAGGTGAACTTCAGTATAGATTGTGGTGGACAGGCCTTCAAAGTTAATCCACACTTGCCACAGCTGTGGTTCACCTGCTGGTGCTAAGACACCAGAGCTTCCAAAGTCTTGCGGGGCCTTCTAAGGTCTAGCATGGGAATGTGCTCCCTCAGGAGAGTGGTCTGATGGACTGGTTGTAAAGGCTGAACCTGGTTCCCCAGTTCCAAGTTTGGCATATCTGGCCATAGTGCCACATCCTCTCCCCCACTGAATACCAGACTCCTCCACTGAGAGAAACTTGCACTGCCTTCAGCTACAACCAAATTGTGCCATGCTATAAACACCTGGATGCGACTCAATTCAAATAATGCACTAGACAAGAGTAATATGCTGCCTAAATAAAAAAGTAACAACATCCTGGAAAAAGCAAACACTCATAGGGAATAAGTAAAGCATGTGAAATGTAAGCAGGAACAACATGGCTACCTTAACGCTTTTACACTCATTATTCAGAAATCAATTAGTGTTTTTGCTTGGAAAGTTAAGGACATGACTACAGGGCCTAGAAGTGAACCATTTTAATGTCCATTGCTTATATCCTTACAAAACGTAAGCAGTTTGGTTTATAAAGACCACATCCCTGGACGCAGATAAACAAAAATAAGGAAAACAGCTGACAATGTACACATTAAATGTTTTCCACTCTACACAGTAACTAGGGATTGCAGTACCTTCAGGAATGCTGCACTTCCCCAACTAAGGAAAACAATGCTGTTCACAGAAAGACGAGAAAACGAAAACCTTTTTGTTTGCTCCATCCCGAGGCTGCACTTATAGAAATGGCAACAACGTCTAATTTGGTACATAGTCAGTATTGATTATAAACATTTTCATTAAATTGTGACAATTTGAAGAGGTGTTTAGTCCGATTCAGAAAGCTCTTTCTATCGCAGAGTTCAGTTTAATGTATTTGAGTAAATCATTGATTGGTACTTTCTTGAAGTTAAATTGCATTGGTAAAAATATTTACATCCACATAATGTTTCATATGGGTGTTTTTTTCTGACATGAGCGAAAAAGGGTGTTCCTTGGCAGCGATGCCCAGGAAGGTTTGTTCACATCCACAATGCACTGCGTTTGTGGGTGTTCAAAAAGTTTTCCATGACCCACTGCTTAACTGGACACAGTTGCACATTGGCGTCTTTCGTGTGTAAATCAATATCTCAAGTGGAATTGGAAATGGAAAACCATCTACAATGCTTTCTATTTGACATATAAGCAATTAGCAAAAATACCTCACATTTAGGTAGGTTTCTGGCACATCCTACATGAAAAAGTGGAGAGTCCGAAGTAGGTTACAGTTATATTTATTGCATTTCCATTGTTATTTTTCATTGTGGTAAACTAATCTGCACAGTAGAAACGATGAATGAAGAAAAAGTCCCAAATGGGCTGTTTGCCATCAGCTGTTTTCCAAAGTGGTATTTCTTGCCGTAATTTGGCATAAAAATATGCCACCTTTGAAAAAACGACTGACCACAGAGGGCTTGATTTTAATTAGGTGGAGAGATAATCCCGGGTCGGGTTGGGTACTACTCTGCCTGATTACAACTAGCTTGATATTCCCTCTCTCAGTTTTCCCATGTGCGGCCCGAACACCAGACATGATTATATCAGCTGGCAATTCCACCCAGTAAACCTCACAAGACTTTCGCTGCAACAGCAAACAACTTGTAGGTGTACTGTGCGCTTAGGGGGCCCCTGGACCTCGGGCCCCCCTGCAACGCGGGGGCTGCGGGGGCCTTTGTTACGCCAGTGGATGGATTGGGATGCGGCCCTAGTGATTACAAGTGGCTGAGATTAATTCAAGCATTCCATCCATCACTGTTTTGTAAACCTTCAGAAATTTGAAGCAGTATACAGTGGTTGTCAAATGGGTCACGGAAGGACTTTTAACAACAGGTTACTGTTCTCAGATGACAAACTCCTTTCATATGGAGAGCAATTTGGGTGCAACACTGACAGTTTCTCCAAAACGCTGGTCTTTTTCTTTTCCCACAGACTGGAAATATTAGTAAGAAAGATGAAGAGAAGATTATGCTGACACTGAAGCTGGCCCTTAAATGAGGTGCTGGGTGATATCTGCGAGGGCTGTGGAATGAAAGGCATAGGTTTTCACCGAAGTTAGAGGGAAATGTGATAAAGATGGCCCGAAAACCTACGCTGACACAGGATGGATGAGGGCCTGTACCCATGTTATACAGGGGTCAAGTAATGCCAGGTTTACATTTTTCAATTCAATCACTTGCATAGACTGAATATAACCCTAAGGTGATTAACAGAATATATCCTGAGCACAAGCTGAATGTTTAAAATGGAGGAAGAAGACATGGCAACACAGACAGGCCCTGCTGTTTTTTTTTAAGTAAATATGTTGCTGGCAGTGGTTGGCATGTCAGTTAACTTCGAACTCAGTCAATCTGGAACACAGGACATGCCCATAGGGACTGACCCCACTACAGAGACGGGACCAGAATACATTTTAAATACTGGGGTTTCTGCTGGTGAAAAAGGAGGATAGCAATGCAGGTTAATAAAAAGAAAAAAAAGGTCTAGTGAAGTGCTTCCCAAACCTTTGAACAAAAAACGTTTGCGACCCCACCTAGCATTAATGGACATGAGATGGGGGAAGATTTTTTAATGCCATAGTCAATGTGCTTTCAATATTCAGAGAATTCCCAAAATAACATACTCGAACAGCAGCTGTTTGTAAATATCACAACCATGACCACTTCCTTCGATAGTTCTTTATCTTATTGTTGCCAATATATTGATCTGCCCATAAAAATGGCAGCTGGTGAACTGCATCCTTCTACAACAGAGTATGGGCATTTGGATATACTGAAAGGTTCTCCCTGAGCCTTCCTTAGGAATAGTTGTAAGGATATGTTTCAAAACTGGACTTGGGAAAATAGTTTAGTACCTTTGCACCAGTGGAAATTGAACACTTTTCAGAGTGGGGGTGCTGACATTAATGTTATATCATTGAAATCCAAGGAATTTTGAAAAATCCTACCTTCACACAAAGTGTAGCAAATGTATTCAGCTGCAGAGTGGCAAGGGTCGTGTATGTAGCTGGTAGTGCGTTTAGGAGCACACTGTTGCAATTACTACTTAAGCATTGTCATTTACAGACAGCAAATTT
Source organism: Triturus cristatus (assembly GCF_964204655.1). NCBI lineage: Eukaryota > Metazoa > Chordata > Amphibia > Caudata > Salamandridae > Triturus > Triturus cristatus. The sequence goes on from NC_140588.1 coordinate 139,315,129, forward strand.
TCCATTGAAATGGTCTCTATATTTGCTCAGAAAGTTTTACTGATAAAACTACATAGCACGCAAATGATAATGTGTGGAAATCGCGTTTCCGTGAATATTTAGCATTTGCCCATCAAGTAAAGGTGTCTTGATTGGTTTTGATCCTATTAAAATGTGTGTTTCCATCACACTACAAAATGACAAAAATATGTGCTTCATTTTTGGTTTCCTAGCTGCTGATATATTCTAAAATATGTGCACAGTTAATTTACAGGTATTCAAATGTTGTGTTACAAAAAATGACATCCTATAGCCTTTTCTTTTACTCTCACTGTACCCCAGCAAGATTGTCACATAGTTTACTATAAAAACTCCTCTCACTTTGCAGTCAGTGAAAGAAACTTAAACACCAATCCCCATGTTAAAAGAATAAGTTGCAATTTGTCAGAAGACATTGCGTGGCATTTGACCTCTGTCTTTGAAGTACAGCTAATGTGTCAATATGAATACAAGAGGTAAAGGAGTCTTAAATGATTACTCTTTCGCGGCCCACAGTTTGGGAAATGCTGCCCCAGGGTAATGGGCTAACAATATTAAGGAGTGGGTATTCACAGAAAAACTGTTTATGTTCAGAACTAGAACTTAGAAAACTGAGGATGTATTGCAGAGTAGGGCATTACTAAAAAAGCTGTTGTTCCTAACTGATGTTAGACCGCCTTTAGCAGCCGGAGGTAGAATGATACAGTAGTGGTTCTAGAACACAGGTCAGACAAGGTATGCATGGAAGAACACATAATTTCAGAACAGATGGGACTAATATACTTTAAGGAATTGGTTGGGTATTTCTCTGGGTCTGTTGCTGTAACTGCTGTTACATAAAACAAATACGACACCTGAAGCAGATTGTTTATGCACACAAAAAAGTGGCTTGCAACCAGATGACAGAGCTGAAAACAGATTACTAATTTGTTTAAAACATGTTTTAGCAAGACAAGTGCACACTAATCAAGAGAAATTTCATTTTGGATTGCTTGTAAAAATAATGAATTATGAGGGGTAGCCTCATACAAAATGTTATATTGTATTAAGCTAATTAATAATGTTATAAGTGCAGCGATTACCACAACAGGAGCATCCTGGAACTAAGGGGGTTGGGGGGAGGAAAACAAATATTAGCAGACGTTTTCAGGAAAGACAATCACTGCTCAACGAGGAAGGTTTTTGTGGCCTATTGGAGCAGGATGACATAGGTAGCCAATATGCCACAGTTTTCCTTTTCTTCTGAGAAGCCAGTGAACAAGAAGTGGTTTTGATAGGGAGAGGAAAAGCATTCCAAAGCTTAGCTGTGATGTACGAAAAGGCTCAGTCTATCAAACAAGACTTGTTAATTCAGGAAACCAAGAGAAGTTTAGTTGAGCATGAATTAGTGCTCGAGTAGGGCAATAAAGCTGAGGATTAGCTTTTAAATTGCTAGGACCAGATTCATGGACAGCTCTATGGACCAAGCATAGGGACTTGAAGTGACTCTGTTGTTTCATGGATAACCAACGTAGGTCTCGAAGTTGAGATCTGATAGGGCAGATGCAGGTAGGTTTAAAATGAGCCTGTTTGCTGAGTTCTGGCTAATGTGATTGGGGCAAAACGTCTGTTAGGCTTAGAGATGCCATAATCAATATGGAATGTGACCAATGAATGGACAACTAGAATCAGAATCAACGTTATTCGATCAAAATAAATTGACCATAAGAGTACAAGAAAAAACAAAAGACTTAATTATAAAACAGTTAATATACGCAAGAATCTAAAACAGTGCATTTTCCTAGCCGGAGATAATACTGGAGGAGGCCACGCTGCCATTACCCACCTGCCATCCTGCTAAGACGGACTTGGTGCAGCCCAGGAGCCCTGTAGCTGTGGTCGCCCCCGCCGCCGCGCTGTTGACATCCCGCGGCCGCGGAGTGGGGCGGACCACACTTCCCAGCCTGCACAGCGACACCGCCCACTGCCTGGTTCCCGCGCCTGGAGGCGTGTAAAAGGAGGCAGCTCCCATTGGGGAGCGGGGAGCATTTTCCTAGCCGGGGATAATACTGGAGGAGGCCACGCTGCCATTACCCACCTGCCATCCTGCTAAGACGGACTTGGTGCAGCCCAGGAGCCCTGTAGCTGTGGTCGCCCCCGCCGCCGCGCTGTTGACATCCCGCGGCCGCGGAGTGGGGCGGACCACACTTCCCAGCCTGCACAGCGACACCGCCCACTGCCTGGTTCCCGCGCCTGGAGGCGTGTAAAAGGAGGCAGCTCCCATTGGGGAGCGGGGAGCATTTTCCTAGCCGGAGATAATACTGGAGGAGGCCACGCTGCCATTACCCACCTGCCATCCTGCTAAGACGGACTTGGTGCAGCCCAGGAGCCCTGTAGCTGTGGTCGCCCCCGCCGCCGCGCTGTTGACATCCCGCGGCCGCGGAGTGGGGCCGACCACACTTCCCAGCCTGCACAGCGACACCGCCCACTGCCTGGTTCCCGCGCCTGGAGGCGTGTAAAAGGAGGCAGCTCCCATTGGGGAGCGGGGAGCATTTTCCTAGCCGGAGATAATACTGGAGGAGGCCACGCTGCCATTACCCACCTGCCATCCTGCTAAGACGGACTTGGTGCAGCCCAGGAGCCCTGTAGCTGTAGTCGCCCCCGCGCTGTTGACATCCCGCGGCCGCGGAGTGGGGCGGACCACACTTCCCAGCCTGCACAGCGACACCGCCCACTGCCTGGTTCCCGCGCCTGGAGGCGTGTAAAAGGAGGCAGCTCCCTCCGCCTCGCGGACGCGCGCGGGCGGCGCCAGGCTGAGCCCGGGCAGAGGGCGGGCCGTCTGTGGCCGTCAGGGGCCAGAGGAGGCCAGGCCGGGCCAACCCCCTTCGCCGTGCCATTGGGACATCTTCGTAAAGCCATATCATCGGTTCAAAGACTACCGTCCCCCCATCGCTCCTCAAGGTACTGTCAACCATAGCAAACGGTAAAGCCTTATCACACCTTCGCCGCAGCGCGAACCGTATTGTGTTACCCATCAATTTCCACCTGATTGTAACTGTCCCGCCCTTCTAAAATGGAAACACGTAAAAGCACAGTGGGCACACTGGACGCTTATTTGTTGAGGGCAGAAACTTTAATAATACAGGAAATACAATCAACCGAAAGGAGGCTCTCTTTAGAACCCCCGATAAGATCCAACAGAACTGCTGATGTTTCTAATTCATCCTCATTGCCTAAATCACCTACCCTGACAATCACCACTGAACCTTCTCCCAATCACCTCTCAACCTCACCTGACCGACTCAGACTTCGGTCGAACGTCGGTGTACCACAATCAAAGGGGCCCCTAACACGAGGGAAAGGTAAAACTAAAATGAGTATTGGGAGGGGGACACATAAAAAAGGTCAGCCTCCCAAAGGGGGAAAGATTTTACCAATTCCAGCTACCTGCGATATAGGCATACAAACAGAGGAAATAAATCTTTCTCCCCACGACCAATTATTTACTCTTGGCAAGACGATTAAGCTATCGGTAGAAAATAGCGTAAAGACACTACAACTAGCTGTTAATCACGACATCGAAGACAAACTTGGGGAAATGATCTCTCTACTTTCTTCGGTATTTGAAGATAAATTTGTCCAACTCACTAAAACCGTACTCGATGGCATAACCAGACTAAACCCGACTAATACATCGCTGGTAACCAGTCAACCAAATGCACAACTAAACTGGAACTCACCACCTTCAATTAACCATTCCAATAACCCTAGCGTAAATACCCCTACCCTTCATCCCACAACTAGACCGACGAAGATCCAAGCAACAAAGGGACCCCCAAGACCAAATACTGAATTAGACCCATCTCTGAGCTCTAAAGTAATTCTAAATCATAACAACAGGGCAGACTGTACAGCTTCTACCATCCCTAATAAAGATCACTTACATTTACCAACAGCTGCCCGGCCATACGTTTTGGTCCTAACAAATGTCCCTTTCTTACAAAAAGATTCTACTGAAACATGGGTCTCGCTAAGGAACAAGGTCACCTACTGGCTTACTAAAAACACCTACTTCCACCCAAGACACACAAACCAGATTTTGATGGTGAGGAGAGTGGGCTGGATTGGTGACTCTCACAAAAAAAGTCCCGGAGACTGCATAGTCGTAAACTTCAGATCACCAGGTCTAGTCCGCTCTTTACTCAGAATCAATAGGACAATAACACATGAAATCAATCACATCAATATGGTGTCACTTGACTATTTCTACCACAGCGAGCAATTAAATGCTCACAGAGGGAACGGGTGTATCCTTACCCAAAACAGATTTGAACAGCTTACCACACTAGAGGAGGTGGACTGACAGTTAACATCATCGGTCAACTCCGTACCTCCGACCACCATCCTTCCTCCACTTCTATCAACTGCCCACTTTGAGTCACATTTGAGGAAAAATAAGACCTTCCCTTCCTCAACTCACCGAATACCCACAAATCAACAAGGGATCGCACTCAACCCTGAACAGATCAGTACTCCCGAAAATATTTCCCCTCCGACAGTTAGATCGTATAGGGAGGGTGACACCAGTACCAGCATGGACCCTACTGTACACAATCAAAATATCCGTAGGATTAACCCTACATGTAAGAAAACAAACTCACTTTTAAAAATAACTTTCTGGAACATATCAGGTCTCCGTCTAAAGATCCAAAATGAAGAATGGATCAAATTTATTAAAGAAAACAAAATCATTGCTCTCCAGGAGACATGGTTAACAACCCCCTTACATATAAATGGCTTTAAGACCTTTTTCAGCCAAGCACTCCCTTCAACATCCGGCAGAGCAAAGGGTGGATTAACCATATATGTCTCAAACTTAATACCAACCTTGGAGGCCCATACTCTTAAAGCTGAGCCACAATACCAGATTATACGAGTCACCATAAGTAGAATGCCACCTATCTTAATAGTTAACTTCTACAATAACCTCTCGGAAAATAGATTTGCAGAGGTTATAAAAGAAATTCGCGTTTCCTTACAAAAACAATTAATCTCCACTAAAGGCAAGGAACCAATAATAATCTGGGGGGGGGGGGGGATTTTAACTCAGCACTATGTAGGAGCACCTTAAATGGTAATTGCGGTCACCTGGATCATTTACAAAACAATATCCCCCATTTTCCACACTCTCATAAGGGGTCTGTTCTCAACGAGACCATGATTCATCTACAATTGGCCTTTGCAAATGAACTTACCATTCCCACAACTCCCTTTGCCCCAACTTTTAACGGCAGAGGCTTATCCTCCTGTATCGATTTCATTCTAGTAGGGAATATTTTCCCTAATCCGATCACCGATGTCATCACTCACGATTGTGCATTTAGTGATCACTTTCCACTGACCGTCACAATTCAAACTACTGCCCCACAAAAAAATGCTGAAACACTACTCCACGCAGATCTTATCTCCATGCCCCGTCCAAATGGTTACGCACTGAAATGGTCTAAAATCAACCCCACTGCTATCCTAGAAACTATAATTAATGCAGCCCGCCCAGCCTTCGAAGCCTGCTTAACGGAGACGTCCAATCCTGCAGAGATTGTGGCCAACTATGAATTAATAACACTACAGGTTAAGAACGTCCTGACAGTCCACCCACGGGTACAAAAAACACCACAGGATAAACCCAAGTTCAGGTGGTTTAACTCAGTATGCTCCAGAGCCCACAAAATCCTCAAGATTGCCCTCAAAAAATCTCCAAGAAATATTCTCGAAATCTCAACAGCCAGGCATAACTATAATAAGGCAGTAGCATCTAGGAAAAGAGAACTTAAAGAAGAACACTGGACTGCATTACATAACAGCTGCCAAAATAAAGACTCTGTAACATTTTGGGAGATCGTAAACTCTTCCTTTTTGACGGGACCGAAAGTTAGCGGTACACTTGAAACTACCATTTCAGAACAAGAGTGGGTCACCCATTTTTCAAAATTTTTTTCAAATCCGGCCGGGCCACTAACACACACTAACTACTCACCAATGCCCCGAACTAACCCACTAAACATGAACTTTGAGCTCGCAGAGGTAGAGCAGGCCCTGAATGTTAGCCGGTCAGGAAAGGCCCCGGGTCCTGATGCGGTCCCTATGGACCTATACAAATCAAACACCGACCTCTGGGCCCCTCTGTTATTAAATGTCTTAGAGGCACTAGGACATGTAGGACTACCGACTTCCTGGTCAGATTCGATTCTAGTGCCCATATTCAAAAAGGGAAATAGGAACAGTCCTGCGTGCTATAGACCCATTTCCTTATTGGATTCTTTTGGAAAAGTAGTAGGTAGAATCCTCTTAGCACGCCTACAAAACTGGGCTGAGTCAAATAACATCCTATATGACCTCCAGTTCGGGTTCAGGGAAGGTAGAGGTACCATAGAGCAGGTCCTTAACCTTACCCTCCTGAGAGGGAAGTATGTCCATGCAAAGGGTGGCAGTCTTTACATGGCATACGTCGACCTGTCCGCAGCTTTCGACTGCGTAGATCACACTAAGCTCTGGACCGTAATGATCCAATTGGGCATTGATACCAACCTGGTCAACTACATCAGAGAAATCTACTCGAATACCACTACTAGAGTAAGATATGGCATCGGGGGGCAGCTAACATCATCTTTTGGAATTGAGCGGGGGGTAAGGCAAGGCTGCATCCTGGCTCCCTTTCTTTTTAACATTTACACCAACGGACTAGAAGTAGCCCTGTTAAAAGGTAGCCAGGACCAGCCACACATCATACAACGCCCAATCCCCGCCCTCTTATATGCGGACGACGCAGTTATACTCGCCCGCACCCCCCTTGAGTTACAACGGGCCCTGGTCAGATACACAAATTTTATGAAACAACTGGACCTAAACATTAACGCCAAAAAAACCTTTGTGATGGCATCAGGGAAACATTCACGTAAAAAGAAAAATATCTATCTACATGACACCAAAATAGAGTATACTACCACTTACCCCTACCTAGGAGTCGTGATAGATAACAAAACCACCTGGAAAAGTGCAATAGAGAATAGAAATTCACAGTTTTCAAAAGCAACAACAGCCCTGAGAGTGTTTGCCCGGAGGCTGGGCAAAAGAGCATCTAAGGAAATGCTAGACATCTACAACTCAAAATGCCTTAGTACAGCAACCTACGGGGCCGGGATTTGGGGAAACGCACGTGTCACTTTACTTCAAAAGACAGAGAACTCCTTTTTGAAATTCCTGCTGGGAGTCCCATCGTCCACTTCAACTTTCAATATTCACAGTGAACTGGGCCTTCCATATATCACGGACGTGATACGCATGCAGCCTATCCTCTTATGGCACCGCATCTGGTCTACACCAGAATTAAAATTTACTCAGGAACTCATTAACGATTGCATGAAATTGGAGCACGGATCATTAATCACTTGGCTTGCTTTCGTTAAAAGGTTCTTAACGGATTTAGGACTTGAGCATCTTTTTTCAAACCCTCAAAATACCATCTTAATCCCCAGAAAAAGACTGCGAGACATGTGCTTAACCCACCTAACTGATCTGCGCCTGGCTCTTGAATTAAACAAAAACTCTGCACAATTGTCTTTTTCCATACAAACAACAGACCAAATAGAGCCATACTTGAATTCCATTCTGAGTAACTATGAGAAATTCCTACTCACCAGAATGCGACTGAACATATTCCATCGTTTAATTACTTTTCCTGGGATAAACGACTGGAGTACCCAACTGATGCCGTGCCCTTGTGATGACCTTTCTCCCCAAACAACTTTGCACGCAATAATGTTTTGTAAATTTTATGTAGAGCCAAGAAAGTTATACCTGATCCCTTTTTTGAAACATTTGGGCCTAACTCATTGTCGGCCAGCTTTTATGGCCCTCCAAATGTTATAAACAGAAACACTGGCAAAAAATATGGCAATGTTCTTAAAATGTTGTGTACGACATAGAACTAACCTTTAAATGGAGATTTGTCCCCCCTCCTTGTTTTTTAAATACCACATTGACAGATGGTCCTCACGAGTCATCCAAACATACCCTACGATGAACTGGGATTAGCCCTCCTATGCATCCTAAAATTGCTAGCGGGGGGTTTGTTTCTTTCCTGTCTTGCATTGTCTAAATTTTTTTTTACTCTATTTTACCATTTTTAATCAATGTTAAAACATTTCTTTTAACTGCTTTTCTGCTCTTTGCACTTACTTCCATCCGCTCAGGCCAAACTAATTTATCCAGTAAAAACGACATGTGTATAATCATTAATGTATTTGATATGTAAACGCTTTTATGGTATGTAATTTCCTTACCGAATAAAGTTTTTCAATTCAATTCACAGTGCATAATAAGACAATTCATATAAAAGGGCGATTATGCCTTGGCATCCAATTATTATAGTAAATAGTCAGATTCGATACACAAAAAGGGGAAGGAGAACAAAAACTTTTAAATGGGCCGCTATGCACTCCTGCCAACATAATTATCGCTTCACAATGACTGAGATGTACTAAGAGATACACCAACATGCCAGCTCTACACAGACCTAAAGTCGAGCAAAGCGAGAACAAGGCATACTCACAATGGCAACCCTCTTGACAGGTTTATCCAGAAAGCCGCAATGCCAAGGCAAACAAGCACTGGCATAGCCAATAGGTCTCGCTTTTGGGACCTTATAAGTATATAGTTATGCAGCACAATATCCTTGGTGCAATAACATCAACTGTTGCATGGCTAAAAACTTATAAGGTCCAAAAGGCAAGACCTATTGGCTATGCCAGTGCTTGTTTTTAGAGGCCTCGCATGCAGTTTTAAATGTAGGCTGGTAAGAAAGGTGCCAACCCGAGGTGCAAGGTCTAGAGAGAAATAAGATAGGAAGAGAGGTGAGTTATAATGAGATAGCACAAATAGAAAGGTGAAGCACAGAATGACAGGTCAGGTAAACAAAGTAGCGAGGCAGAGTGGCAGGTAGAGCCGGTGGGATGAAAAATAGAAAGATATGAGAAGTAAAGAGGTGCAGATGAGGAAGAGAGATGAGGCTAATACAGAGTAAGGGCGAGGGAGAAGTAGAGAATGGTGAAATAGGGAGAGAGAGCCAGAGGTAAAACAGATAGATGTATTAAACGAGCGAGACATTGGAAGCAGAGACAGGGAACGGAAACAGTGAAGGAGATAGAAAGAGAGATGAAAGCAAAGGGAGTGATAGATGGAGTGGAAGAGGTAGAGAGAGCATTGTAGAGAGAAAGAAATAAAATAATGGGAAAGGTGAGGGAAAGAGGACATCAATAAAAAGAGAGACATAGAAGGCCAATAGGTGAGGCAAATTGGGAGGCTAGACAGTGTTGAAGTTGAAGTTGTAAAAGATTTATAAAGCGCTCTACTACCAGGCGGTTTCTTGGCGCTGAAACAGAGATTATCGCAGACGGAACCGAGGAGCAACTACAAAGGATGAGCCATGGAGAAAAGATGGGTTTTGAGAGCTTTGCGAAAGTCCATGTAGGTAGGGATGGATCTAATGGCAAAGGGGAAAGAGTTCCAAAACAAGGGGGCGAGAATGGAGAATCTCGAGCCACCGAGTTTTTTCCTGTGATAGCGGGGAACACTGAGGAGAAGCTGAGTAGAGGAGCGAAGAGTTCTGGCCGGAAGATAGACACTGATCCTGGATCTAATAAAGTCGGGAGCTGTGCCGGCCAGTGACATGAAGATCAAGCATCCCATCTTAAATAGAGAACGTTCCAAGATGGTTAGCCAATGAAGAGTCTTGAGAAGAGGGGTAATGTGCTGAGATGTCGGGGACCCGTAAATCAGACGCACAGCCTGATTTTGGACAAGCTGCAGGCGAAGGCGTTCGTACGCGGGGATACCGACGTACAAGGCATTGCCATAGTCCAGGTGGGATGAAATCATGGCCAGGACAATAAGTTTAAGAGCTTCAACTGAGAAGAAGCGAGGGATTTTTCGGATGATTCTGAGGGACAAGAAGCAGGATGAGACCACCGAGCTGATTTGGGCATGCATGGAGAGGTCTCGGCAGACTTTAATGCCAAGAGTTTTCACAGAGGCAGAGGGGAGAGGGGGAGAACCAAGGATAGTAGGCCAGAAGGCGAAGGTCCAGGGGTTAGAGGGACCGCCGGTAAGCACCAGCTCCGTCTTGTCTGGATTTAATTTTAGTTGATTTGAGTTCATCCAGTTATAAATGAATGTCATGGTGGAGCTGAATTTAAGGATAGAGTCAGGAGAGGAGGAAAGGTTGAAGATGAGCTGAAGGTCATCGGCATAATTAAACACCGTGACCTCCATTTCCTGCAAAGCAATAATCAAGGGATAAATGTAAAGATCGAAAAGAAGAGGGGAAAGGGATGAGCCTTGAGGCCCCCCACAAGGAACTGGACGAAAGGGGGCGGAGAAGCCCTCCAATCTGACGGCCTGAGTGCGGTTCGTCAAGAAGGAGGTAAGCCAAGCTAGAGCAGAGCCCCGGACGCCGGCGCCCTCGACACGGTGTAAAAGAGTAGAATGATCGACCGTGTCGAAGGCGGCGGACAGGTCGAGAAGGACCAGGGCCTGAGGAGAGTTGATATCAGCGCTCCTCCTAAGCTCATCCATCACGGAGAGAACAACAGATTCCGTGGAATGAGCAGGGTGAAAGCCAGCCTGGTTGGCAGCAAGGAGATGGTTGTTTTCAACAAAGGTAGAAAGACAGGAGGTAAGGTAGCTCTCCAAAATCTTACTCAGAAAGGGAAGGAGGGAGATGGGTCTGAAATTTGAAAGAAGGGTAGGGTCAGCACCCACCTTTTTAAGGATGGGGATGACTGTAGCCGCTTTAAAAGAATCTGGGACAATTCCCTGAGAGATGGAGGCATTAAGCAGAGCAAGAGGGGGGTCCGGACAACTGGAAAAAAGCTTCCTCAAGATATGAACAGGGCAGGGGTCAGAAGGTGAGCCTGAGAGTATGAGAGGAGGGGAAGAGAGAGATGAGGCAGTGAGTTGTGAGGCAGAGAGAGAAATGAAAGAGAATGGCGAGGTAGAAAGAGGCATGCGAGAGGTAGAGAAAGGTAAGGTATAGATGGCAAAAATGATAGAAAGGGTAAGATAAAGAGAGATGAAATTAAGAGGGAGGTGAAGTAAATGGAAGCAAAATGAAGGGGGATGAGATGCAAACAGAGCAGCAAGATGCAGAAAGAAGAGAAAGTAGAGAGAGAGAGAGAGAGAGAGTGAGAGTGAGAGAGGGGCGCTTGAGGAGAAGAGAGGGGCAGAGAGCTGACCGAGAGCTAGCGATCTAGAGGTAGGATCGGAGAGAGGTGGCAAGTTGAGGTCATGAACAGTAAGTGCTGTGGGGCACTGAGGTTTATTGAAGAAGAGGTTTGACATACAGAGAGAGTTTAAAGGTAGAGAAATAGTGTGGTAAGTACGTAGCCATGTATAAATAGACAGGTAAAAAGGGAGTGTTTAGGTAAAGGAATGAGACATCGGACAGAAAGGTGCGACAGAGAAAGAAATGTATTGGGTGGTATAAAGAAGTGACAGCTATTCACAGTGTGTGGCATGTAGAGACATACTTTATATCACACTGTACAGTCTGATGCCTGAGAAGAATTGAAGACAGATTGCAAACATACTGTTTTTGACTCTTAGTCTTAGATTCTGGATTTCCCAAACATGTGCGCTACTGGCTACCCATCTACCGGGGATCACTTCCCTTTTGTGATATCTTCCCCAGGTGTGAATATTTTAGCATTCAGCAAGGGCATATTTATTTTCAGATTTTCCAAAAAAGTGAGTGCCATTCTGCTATATTGTATGGTTCATGATGTCTTTAGAGATGCTTCCCTTCAGATCTGCCCCCCACAGACATTGCACAAGAGATGGCTCAAGGAGCATAAAGGTCGAAAAAAGGGATAGAAATGCTAACGGTCTGCCATTATCAGGGTGGTGCGTATTTCACGTGTTGCCCATATTGCCTCCAGAACTCCTTTAAGGGCAATCCTCGGGATGCTACAGACCTCTGTAGTACAGGAGGCCTGTTGTCTCCAGCAGGCCTTCATCCCTGCACCATCTGAATGAGAGTAGCCAAAGAGTATATCTGACTTTGGCATATTACCACGAAGTGAGATGTGCAAAGATGCACACAATAGCAGTCTCCCAGAAAAATGCAAGCCATTCTATTGAATGATGGGCTTGCACATTTGTTGAAGCTGGTGCAAAGTTTCAGAACATATCATTATGCATCACTTCTTTGCACAAGGGTTAAAGTAGCTGAATAAGCATCTGTTATATTGCACAAAGATGCCTACATCTGAACGTGTGGTGGCACACACTGTTGAATCTAATTACAACCTGAATATGGGGGTGCTCATTACTGGACTAGAGAGCTCCATCTGCTTCTGTAATCACCTCCCCCTGTCTACTATGGGGCAGATGGCCCTGAATAAGATAGTATTGCTCCTGCATTGCCTGTATGCCTTCCAGAATTCCTTCTGTTGTATCCCTCGTGCCACTTTCACCACCCTGAATAGTTTGCTGATATATCTGATGTGGGCTGGTAAGCAGAGCAGGGCGAAACTAGAGATGTTGAAACTGGATACGGACACTGGTGTCACACAGTATACTGTCAAACCACATTTTGATGTAAAAGTGACATTTTGGGACCATTTTTGGGAATTCACAAAAATTCATTAAAAAAATAATTTCTCAAACCCTTATATTTTCGGCAGTAAACACGGATGCTTCTATGAATCAGCCCCACAGAGTTTTACAGGTAGAGATACAAAAGTAATAGACAGACAGATGTTACGATGCAGAAAATGGAGAGAAATGTAAAAAGTGGAAGAGAGACACAGAGAGAGAAAGAGAGTTAGTAAGAAGAGATAGGAGGAGGCAAAGAGAAAATGATACGAAAGTACGCGGAAGCATGAACAGTGCGGTAAAAAGACAAGCCTAGAGAAAAGTAGAGACAGACAGAGGCTCCGATAGAGATTGAGCGGGCAGTGGGAGGAAAGTAAGGGCTGGGAGAGCAGGCAGAGATAGGTGAAGACTACGCTACATGAAGTGATAGAAATATAAAGAGTGAAGCTCAGCCAAGGGCGGGGAAGGGCAGAAGAGGTAACGAGCGATGACATGAAAGGGTGCCCGGAGAGAGGCGCTTAATTACCCATGACAACAAAGGAAAGGCAGATGGGGGCTGCGTGCGTGCACATGCACTCAAGCTTGTGGCCAGCAAAAGCATGGGTAGCACTTTGAAAATCCACTAACTAAATGTCTCGCCAGAGCAGCTGCGCTGCCTAGCGAGACCTAAAAAGGGGCGTTTTGCCAGTGTCTTATTCTGAGTGAAATCTTTAATGACAGCCTTCTCAAAAGTAGCTACTTCTGAGGGTACTTGTTGGAGTGTAGGTAGGAACATTGATTTGTTCCCCAAGCCTGTATTTGTACTGTTTTCATTCAAAGTTAGTTGTTGGTTGTCAAAAAAGAAAGACAAACGTACTTTGCGGAAAAACGCAAAAAGTTCTTGATATATTTTAAGACTGCCAGCCTTGGCATTCAGTGCACCGTCATTTAATTGAACCGGCCATCGGCTTCTGAGAAGAGTTTCAGGCTCCAGAACTCTTTCCTGTACAAAGTAAACACTGTGGAACTACGTGTCATTTCAAAGGGCTCTGAAACATGATTAGCCCTGCAAGGATTGCTATGTAGTGATTCCTCTTCTTCCTTATTTTTTTGTGCTCAATAATCTTTGCGCAATGAAGTAATCTGAAGGGCAACCGTGTGCTTTGGAAATGTCTAACAAAATCAGGAGCGTCGCCCCACTGCTATTCAGCAGTGCAAAAATTAAAATAAAATGATAATAACAGGATGTTATTATCATTCTATTTTTCTATGCAGGAGTCAGGCGGGGCTGGGCTCTGGGACGCCAGAGCAGGGGAGGAGTGGTTTGCAATCCTCTAAGTGCACAGGACGGTTTGGCCGTCCCTCTAGGCCCAGCCAAACCGTCATGCGCACTTGGCTTGTCTTCCATTGGGCTATGTTGCACAGCCCCATGGAGGAGAAGATGTCCAGGCTCCCTGGCACTGCCTAAGCGTCCAAACAGCTCCTGCAGCGTTGTGATTGGCTGCAAGAGTCCGGACGTCTGGGTGCTTACAGTGCAGTGCACGGCGGAGAAGGTACGTATACTTATTTATTTATTAAATCCATCCTACCATCCCCTTTCTGAGGCAGCCGCTACTGAACAAATTATAACACTAGCATACCCTGGGTGAGTATATGCACGCAATAGTGACTCGGAGAGATCGATCACCTATGTTGACCTGCTGTGTAGGCTCACAAAATATGTTGGCGATTTTTACAGATTCCGCGTTTCTTGGTAGATTTCACTACTGCGCTATTATTCTTTATAGACAAAAAGTGAAATTGTATTTGAAGCCAGTAGTGTAGAAAGGTGGCCATGGTCCCTGGTACACAGTGCTTTAAATGGGCTGGTACTGTCCGGTACGGAGTACCGGCCCTTTTTTAATTTGAGAGGAAGAGTACCGGCACTTCTCAAGAGAAATGCTATACTTTTAATTGGAGAGTTCCGGCACTTCTCAGAAACAAGCAAGTACTCTGATAGAGTACCTGCACTTCTATTTTTCCATTTCAAGCACTGCTGGTACAACCCAGGGAAATGGCCCAATTGAATGATGCTTGGGTAGCAAAATACGACAATTGTCCGGGTTCAATGAGCCCCTCGGGACTTTGGGTACCGGTACAACTGAACCTGCTGCACCAACGGTAGCTACTCACTAAGTGTTGTTTACCTCACTTTATGCAGGCTGCCCCGGTTGGCGTATGAATAATGCGATAACTAAGCTCTGTGAACAGGCAGAGGTAAGAGGGCAGAAGTTAGATGAAAGGTGAGAGTAGAGAAGAAAGAGGTGGTAGTGGAAGCCGCGGAACAGTAGGGCTGGAGGAGCAGGGTTTAGGAAGGGCTCAAGAAAGGGGGGAGGGCAGAGAGTGTGGTAGCGGGGAGTGGAGTAGAGAGGGCGGAAGGACAGGTGCTGCGCCGCCCCTGGGACAGGCACGGCTGGGAGCACCGGCCGGCAGGTGTCAGCTCTTGCAGCCCGTGTGCGGTGATTCATCCGGGTGGTTTCGGCAAGAGGAGGAGCCCTGGAAAGCGCTGCCTGTGGTGGAAAAGAGGGTCTCTCAGGCAGAGTGTCCTACCGCAGCCCCCCCGGACCAGGGCTGGGATCACAGACCCCCTAGGGTGGGACCTCTGGCTCTGCGCTCTCCTCTGGGTGAACGTGCTTCTTCTCCGGAGTTTGGCAGGCTCGCTTCCCCGGTCCCCATGGGGTCCAGCGAGAAGGTGTCCAGCCCGGAGCTGCGCCGCCTCTTCTTGGCCTGCGATGTGAACCGCTCAGGGCTGGTGGAGTTCGAGGACTTCTCCACCGTGTGCCGGGAGCTGGGGGTCAGCCCCGGCCTGGTGACGCCGCTCTTCAGCAAGCTGGACGTGGACCGTGACGGGACCATCGACTTCCAGGACTTCTCAGCGTGCTTCCAGGAGGTGTCCGAGACCCTGGAACTGGCCTCCATCGGCTACCAGGACATCACCGCCTGGGGGAACTTTGAAGAGCGCCTGGGGGGGGAGAGGTGCACGAGCTGCCCAGGTAAGGACAGCGCCCTGCAACCTACCAGAATACGGTGCTCCCGATACCGGGGCACTGATGCAATAGAATTGACTCTATAGGTATGTCTGTGAGCAACAGGTACAGCGGGAATTGCAGTGTTACACTGGCAAAATACCATGAGTCGTCCGTGAGGGACAAGTGCTGCGCCTAGTGCTAAGAGCACAGTTTAGCACAAGAGCTGCTTACAGGGCACGAGTCGGGGCACCACGCGGGTGGATGGCGACCCCCCACTTATTTTACCGGGTGGACGCCGTCCCCCCTGCTCAAATGCTTGACTTTCAATGATGTCGTCACTTGCCCGCACGGCCGCCCTATCGTGGACAAACTGCTCTGTAATAAACAGTTTAAGGGTCTCATGGACAAAGAATGCATCAGCTGAGCAGCCGATCTCATTTGTAAAGCACTGCCCGGGGACCCAGAGGGTTGCAGTGCGATAAATACGTGTGATAAGTGTGATTCTAACATCGAACCACGTCCAGCTGTAATATGATGTCATTCGGGCATCACACAGAATACTTGAAGCAATATAAACACTAGCAGCCTTAAAGATATATATATAATATACATAGATAGATAGATAGATAGATAGATAGATAGATAGATAGATAGATAGATAGATAGATAGATAGTAGCTCAAACGCCCAGATATTTGGTACAATATGGGAAAAACGCAGGGCCCCTGTTCAGCAAAAGCAACTGCAGTTTCACAGCCCATAAATACACTATTTGAAACGCTGCAGTGTGCTGATGAACCCAATCTGCAAATGCTGGTGAATATAATTGGTGCAATCTAGGTGATATGACGCCGTCAAACGCTGACAAATTTTCGAGAAACACTTCCACATACCCAAACGTTTATAGAAGGCGAAGACACCAACTCCTGCTCCACTTGTCCAACAATAAGCGAGTGATGGACTTTGACTACCCTCTTAATAAGAAAGAAACATAATCGAATCAGAAATGCACTTAACATTGTTGGACAAACGTGAATATAATCGGGGTTTTAATAATGGAACTCTTACACTCCAACGTGATTATTTGGCTAAAATTGTAAACGCTACAGGATGAAAATCAGCAAGGGACTAAGAGAGCCAGCAAAGCACTTGCGTGCCGCATTCTCTTTTTCATTCGCAGCGACACCCACTGCCCTTGCACCGCGAGTTTGATACCAACTGGCCGTTCTATGCGGCATTCAGCTTCTTACATCTCCTAATCAGATTTAATTATTAGGCTATCGCCCGATTCCATCTCCTCCAAAACGGATTTAGAAATAATTGAAATTGGGCGATAAAGGGTAATTCCCACTCGTAGGCGGTCCCTATTCTGAAGCACACTATCTAGTCATCATATATTCAAGGGCACAACGGGCTGTCACAAAACATGATTTAGAGTTGATAGAAGTCAGTGTTAATTTTGAAGTAGGTAAGCTGATCTTGTCTTCAAGAACCATACAGGCTATTGTAAACAGACAGTGCAACGCCCATTGAGCTCAAAGGGCTCCAGCCCTCCCTCCCACCTGCTGTGGCACCCCAGGCTGAGACAGCTTCCCCGGCACTCACACAGCCGCACCTGAGTACTTCACAGGTCTATAAAAGACCATTTGCTTGTGAATGAGACTTTGTTGTGTTTTCACTCCTTCTTAGAGCTCCTGCATCTTCACTCTGCCGATTGCTGGAAGAATTAGCCCCCCCCCTCGTAATTTCACTCTAGTTGCACCTCTGATTGTAAATGTACACCATGCTGCCCAGAAAGTAACAAGCATTGGCATAGCCAATAGGTCTCGCTTTTGGGACCTTATAAGTATTTAGTTATGCAGCACAATATCCTTGGTGCAACAACATCAACCGTTGCATAGCTAAACACTTATAAGGTGCCCAAGGCGCGACCTATTGGCTATGCCAATGCTGGTTTAATCAATCCATTTAATTTTCTTCTTTTTCTTTTTATAATATTAATATCACGTTATCTTAATTTTTTTATAGCCATTGATATTCACATGATCAACAGGGTCCCCAATGCTTCTTCAGGGGGGTTTTCTCCTAGAACAGAAAAGTAGCGCTCAATTACCTGTCTAATCCAAGACCTATGTACAAAATTATAATAATACACAGAAAACTCAATTTAATCTTCAGTATGTTCAACCCCCGTGAAATTAGTTTAAAACAGAGCAACTCGCCATAGTGTTCGTAACCAGATTAAATGTGTGTAATTGTAGTATGCTCAAAAGAAACGAAATCCCATTTATCCAAAAGTGGCGGAAAACACATGCTGTAGCACGAGGAAGATGTTAGACCAGCAATGTAAAACAAAAATGAAGCGTGTCTTTTACATGTAGTGTCTCTAGTACTAGGTGCATAAGTAATAGCAAGTAATACCCGTGAACATTCATAAACGGTGACAAAAAAAGTGCAAGAATGCAGTTCTTAATGGATTACATGATGCCGAGTGGCGTGTGAATGACTGAAATCACAAACAGTGCCCGTAAGTTTTCGAAAGTGGTGACAAAAATAAAGCGTGTCTATTACACGTAGTGTCTCTCGTCCTCGTAAAAGTGCATAAGTGATAATGAGTAAACAGCCGTGAACATTCATACGTGGTTACAAAAGAGTGCAAGAACGCAGTTCTTAATGGATTACATGATGCCGAGTAGCGTATAAATGACTGGAATCACAAACAATGCCCTTAAGTTTTCGAGAGTGGTGACAAAAAAGTATAGGAACATGGTTCCTAAATTGTACACCAAATCAAGTGTAAATAACTAAAAATCCCAGTATAGTGGAATGTGCCCTCATACCTGCAAAATGTAAGCATGTCTATTACACGTAGTGTCTCTCGTCCTCGTAAAAGTGCATAAGTGATAACGAGTAATCCCCGTGAACATTCATACGCGGTGAAAAAAGAGTGCAAGAATGCAGTTCTTAATGGATTACATGATGCCGAGTAGCGTATAAATGACTGGAATAACAAACAATGCCCTTAAGTTTTCG
Organism: Triturus cristatus; assembly: GCF_964204655.1. NCBI lineage: Eukaryota > Metazoa > Chordata > Amphibia > Caudata > Salamandridae > Triturus > Triturus cristatus. The sequence continues at coordinate 139,333,796 of NC_140588.1, forward strand.
AGAGTGGTGACAAAAAAAGTAGAGGAAACCTGGTTCCTAAATTGTACACCAAATCACGTGTAAATAACTAAAAATCCCAGTATAGTGGAAGGTGCCCCCATACCTGTAAAATGTATGTGGAGACGAGTGAACCCAGTTGCCAGAGCGTATCTGGAGAGTGTTGATTTCGAGCCGGGAGGAAGACCCGGAAGTTATATCTTTACGAAACTGGAATTCGACCCAAGTGTGCGTGTGGGTAAAAAAGGTGAAAGATAGACTTAACGTGAGTGCAAGACTAGTCTCGCTGAGTCAGCGCGCATGCGCTGCTCGGAGAGACTTTAGTAGGTGAGTTTTCAAAGTGCTGCTCAAGGCTGGCGGTTCGTGCGTGCGCGCTCGCGTGAACGCATGCTTGTTGCCAGCCAGCAGCACTTTGAAAACTCACCTACTAAAGTCTCTCCGAGCAGCGCATGCGCGCTGACTCAGCGAGACCTAAAATCCACATGCTCAAGCCTCAAAACATAAAAGGAAGGAGGAGACATCTGCCCTATGGAGTGAGAAGGGCTATAGGAGAAATGCCCACTAAAATGCTGAGAACAAAGTACATAAAAATGTGATAAGAGATAATGAAAATCATCAATTAACAGAATACAAAACTGGCAGCCTTAATAAAATTATTAAAAATGCAAAGTTAATTTCAATCCCCCCTGAGCAAGAGACCCTACCCACAGGTACGATGGTACAAGCATGGCAAACGAGAGGAAGATCCACAAACTGTGCCAACACGGAACTGCATCATCGTGTAATCCAGAATCATTGATCAATAAAAGGCCTGGAGGTGACTTTCTCCCCGGATTACTCATAATCTTTATTAACACTCAAAGGTAGGTATAAACAATGGCTTCAACTTCCTGAGAGGATAGGCGTTGGAGGAGTAAGCCCCTGCATGCAATATCTTTGGGAAAGTTTGTTCAAAAGAACTTTATTGGTACGTGATCTTGGAATGGCATAAAAACTACAAAAACATTACATGTAGAGTGCTTTGCAGCCTCCCAAGCACAACGTCTTAATTCAGGGGACCATGAGCAGTTTAGATGAGCATGAATGTAGTGCTCGAGTAAGGCAATAAGGGTGGGATTGTTTTATAAATTGTTAGGGCTACAGTTATGGACAGCACTATGGACCAAGCATAGGGACTTGAAGTGACTTCGTTGTTTGACAGACAACCAATGTAGGTCTTGAAGAGGAGATAGTATTGGGCAGACGCAGGTAGGTTTAAAAATGTGTGGCTGCTGCGTTCTGGATAATGTGAATATGGCAAAAAGTCCATTAGGCTTAAATAAAAGGAGATGCCTATTTTGGCACCAATGAATTAACTATTTTACAAGCAGTAACTAGGAAAAATGGAACAATCTCTATAAGCATTCTAAGTAGGCCAAAACAGGTCTTAGAAAGTGGTTGATCAGGCGAGGTGTGGTGGGGGGGAGTGGGGAAGAGGTTGTAGACTACAATGATCTCAAGATGTCTCAAGAGTTTTTTGGGAGGTGAAACTGCAGTTGGGAAGAGGCCAAGTTCTGACAGCATAACGAAAAGAAGACCAAAGCGCAGGCTGGTGATCTAACAGCAAAATATGTCTTGTTCCCATTCAACTTTAGACAAATGTGCTGTATTCAGGGAGCCACTGCACTCACCCAAGATCGAAGGTTCAAGGTTACTGGAAATCAAGCTGATAATTTGGGTATAGTCAACATAACATACTGCGTCCAGCCCAAAGGATTGAATGGGACTGGCAAGGGGAGAAAGAAAAACATTTGAAAGCATGTGGCTCAAGGAAGATTCTAGAGGAAGAAACATCAAATCTGAAGGAAGGATAATAGATTTAAATCTAGATTTATTTGTAAGAAAAGAGTCAATCCATTTAAAGGCCTAATTGTAGATACTCTGCTTATGAAGAATACTGATCAAGAGGGAGACAGTATCAAAAGCTGCAAATAAGTCTAATACTTCCGAGGCTGCAGAACGACTTTGGCCTAAAAGAATTTAAAGGTCATCAAGAATTGAGACAATGCAGTTTCAGTACTGTAAAAGAGACACAAACCAAACTGAGAATAGTCTAACAGTTCATTAGACTCTAGATTGCAGGCAAGCTGTTTGTTGCTGACTGGACAAGAAAGGAGCGAGATGGGCCAGTTATTAGTAGGCATTTGTGGGCCTGCAGAGTCTTTCTTTAGGAGAAGGACCCCGTGCGCAGTCTACCAGACATTGGGCATGGAAAACCCGAGGACAAGCCTAGAATATTATCTGTGTTTTCCATTACTGTACAAATATCCGAGATTCATGCCCTCTTCCTGGCCCATCAGAAAGCAGACCCCTTAGTTTCCAAACTCATACGGTTGGCTTCGGCTTTGTGTGTACAATGTTACAATGTAGACGTACTAAACTGGGGCTTAAAACATTTCAAAGATTCAAAAGATAAATTGATATAAGCTAAACAGCTATCCTAAAGGATAAGCGTGCTTTGGTCCAAGTAGAGCATACAACAGCCCATAAAGTGAAGGAATTCATGCTAAAGGGGGAACTGTGTAGCTGAGTTAGCTATAAATACAGTGTTGCAAACCTGCAAGGTTGCAAGTCTAACTCAATCTCAAACAAAAAGTAATGCAGCGATTATGGTGGCAATACAGGCAGCAATGAAATGGGAAAAGCCTCCTGATGGTTTCCCTTAAACATATTCTTACAGTTTTACCAAAGGTTATGTTCCTGTGTTTTTCATACCAGGAATAATGATAGGTATATATCTACTAAAGCAGTCGGTTAGATCTCATAAAAGGAGAACATGAAAAGTTAGCATCTGCTTATGCTGGTATCAGGGCTACTTCATCAATGCTACTGCAATGATATTGGTGGCCACACTGATAAAACAGAATGAAACATTAGTAGAGCAATGTAGTATTTGTGAACACTTCAGCATTGTGTACCTCTACTATGTTGGCCAATTGAAGCATATGTTTGGTTGCGGTCCATTAGTACTCCATATTTCTGTGAATTTGACCGCAAAAGCCGCAACTGCTCAAAATGTTACAAAACTTCTATAGTGACTTTAAGGGATGCGGAATAACATACCTTTCATTTAGATAACAGCCAGGTGTTTGCTGATGCTCTGTCTGCCATTTCGACTGCCAAAAAGACCACCTGTGCCAGTTCTTGGGGTAGAACCTCATGCTAAGAAAAACAGGAAGGTTTCGAACGATCACATAAATAAATAGGACACCAATTCAGTTCAGTGGCATTTTGCCGTTGCTAAGATGCCTCCAAATTAGAATAGTACTTCATCTTCCTAGTCTAGAGTTACCCAAGACGAGATTAAGTCAAAATCATTGGTCCAGTCCGAGGGACTAATGAATCTCCAGTGTTACACCACGTCAGGGTCAGTACTCAAAGATTGTAGTAAGTAATATCAGTAACAGGTGAACCTGCTGCAACATCGACAACATCTGCAACACTAGAAGAAACAATATTGAGAAAGGATGCTGCTCCTTACAAGAAATTGCCTTGGCAAGGGTGGAGTACAATCCTAAAGCAATAAGGATTGTTTTAATGCCAACTCTACCAGAAACACCAACGTCTGAAGTTAGTCAATATTACAGATGGATGCTTAACTGTTGCTGGGGCCATGACCGTTATAATAGTCCACCATGGGCTGCATTTGGATCTTTACTGAAATTTTGACATTCCTCTTGTGGATTAGATCACTAAATAGTGTTCTGAAAAAGGTGCATGCTTACGATCTTCCTTAAAATTCTTCATCATTTCCTGTGGTACATTAGTTGCAACCACATTTACCTCAAAGAGTTAAAAGAAATTATCATGCTGTTACTATCACTACATGCTCGATAGCGTTCTTTGAAAAAAAGTGCCATATCAAATTTTGGGTCCTATAAAAGTCATGCAAATAACATTCCGCATATCCAATTAGATGATTGTCACACCACTCCTTACACAATCCATTAGACATTCAAGGAGTTATGAAACATTTCAATGATACTTCATTGGACATTGAAAAAACTTAGCAGGATGTAGATAATTATAAGGACTTGTGATACTTTCATCATTCTGATCCTCATTTTATTAGTCGCTGAACCAATCGATGTAGAGCTTATAATTTTACATAGTGGGAGCACAGTCAAACACCATGTATTGAGAGCTCTTACAGTATTTCAATAGCATTTTTCTGCTATACCAATATTTTTATATGCAAGATTCTGAACAGTTGCCAAAGGTTTTAGTTACAAGGCCATTTACTCACCAGAATTTCTTATGTCTTTTTTGACACAAGGTTAAACATGCTGGCAAGAAAATGTTGAGGATAAAAGTGATTGGGGCACCCAGTTTTAGCAGAATAACTGATTCATTATTTCTTACATGTGTATATCCATGAGTTCACCTTTATCAATGAGACCATCCAGCAAACTAATGTCCAAGTTTTACTTCTATCACCGATCGAAGATATCCTTCGAGTCCTAGATCCAATTAGTCACATTTCTCACAATGAAAATACCAAAGAAATGTTTCAGAAGATGATGCGAGTGACATGCTTCAAAAAGTACTTTTAATTGGACATTGCATGATTCAAATGGAATTGCCTTATGGCTGATAGACCATTCAGAGACCGAAGTTTCTCTGAAGCTACAGGCCCTTTGGCAAACAGACTGGATCATAGGTGTTCTTCTACCACAGTTACTACATAGTGTGCAGTGGCTGTCTCAAGTCGACCTTGATTTTTTGAAGAAACAGCTTATTGATAATATGTGATAGCATGAATACACTTATTTGTTTTGGTTCCAGTTCCTTTGAGAAAAAAAAGAGCTTTTCTTGCTCTTATTATTTAAAGAGCCATATAAGAAAGTATAGTGCATTCATGCTGGCAAAGCTGCTGAGCGAATTAGGGTGACTGGCAGAGGTGTTACAAAATATGTTTACTGTCATAAATACTGGCTTTCAAACTTTGTCTACACACACATCTATACCATTTCTTTTATTACTTCTGCTTTAATGATTCTCAAAGAAGGCTTAAACTCTCTACAGCAGGAACAAGTTCAAATGTGTGTGCTTGTGCAAATACACTGGGCCATGCAAAGCTTAAACCTCAGAAAGTACCTTGGTATCTTGTTGACAAAACTGCGCTTTTCTCGCCTTACAATTTTAATGCATGGAAGAATTGTGGTCTAAACAAGAAGCTATAGTCTGCTTTTGATTCAAGAGATAAAATACACAATATTCTCCTGCAGATAATCCACATTCAATGTGGTTTTCACGTTGACTATTTCTTTACCTATTACTATCTGTCATCTCTTTGGCGGTCTAAAACAATCCTCTTTAGAGTGATATGCATTACATATTTCTCCTGAATAAATACAATTAGTCTCTCAAATGAAAGTCCAGTCTTCATTAGCACCCCTTCATGTACTAACTCTTTAGGGCATACACTTCCATGCGATAAGATTAGTATTGATAGATTTGCAACACTTCCAAGTCTAGCATTGCTTACAAATTACTTGGTGCACCTGCCTCTTTCAATCCCCCGTACCATGCTCTTTTGAACAATGGTAATTATAGCTATGTTGTCTGCATGAAGATTACATGCTGTGGTTTGATTCAAGGACATGTTTATCTTCTCACTGCGCAGTAAAAAGTTGTGAAGTTAAATGGTAGCCTCCTTCAATAAAGGCTTCTGATTTTCTGTTATGGCCAAAAGTCAGTCTTACAGACCACTCTTTGATAAATAGACACGCTTTTGTCAATTCCAACAAAAAGGAGTTCCTTTAACCTCTGCTGCAGCAACTTTTAAACTTCGGACAACACGTTCTGCAGTGGAATACAGCAGCTTTGGAACATTCAGTTCTCGTTCCACTTTGCTGATGGACTTGGTACTGTATTTCATGGTCCCAATGCAATTGGTATTCCCCTTTTTTGTCAAAACAACTGGCTCTGGGTTGTTGTCTTGATTTAAGACTGTGTTTGGAACTAAACTAGCATTTCCGGGTTCACTGTTTTTAAACTTGTTCAGGGCAATTTTGACAGCTTTCATTGTTCTAGACGTCATCTTGATGATGAATATGAACTATTAATTTGAGCAAAATAGTCGTCAAACTATAGCTTTCATCTTGAAAGCAGATTTGCCTTCCAACATGAATAAGCACTGGTCTTTGAATTTTCATAGACTTTGACTAAATAGAATGAGACTTCTTTCAATGCCCTGGTTGCTATCACGCTGTTGTCTTGAACATTCATCCATAACAACAAGCTGTGCTTCTTATGGATCACTGCGAGCTGATTTGCACAATGGTGCTACATCAATCGTATTGTTGTGCTCTACAGCTGCCTATCATCAGATCTGCTTTGTATGGTTTACCATTTGTTCCATCATACATCACATCAATTGTATGCTATAGCTCTTCGGTTGCCATACTCAAATATGTCTAGCGCTCCAACACATCTAGTTTTTACTGCGACATCTGCACTAGCAACTTCAATGCTAAATTTGGTTCTTTATTCACTTGCATGATCTTCAACTTTGCTTTTTATTAGTCTCTTTGCATCTTCGTAATCTTCGGTGACAACTCTGGCACAATCAACTTCTCCTACATCACCGGCTTCTTCAAGAAAGACCATAGCTTGTCTTGCACCTTCACCTAACGCTCTGCAATTTGTATTAAACACTTTGGAAGTCTCACCTGTTTTTGTTCCATCAAACTCAGATTATAAAGGACACAGTAAAACAAAAAAAGGTAATCAATTGCTGCTAGGGGTCCTAGTACAGCAGTCATTTGCTTTTTTAACCCTTTTTTTGTATTAAAGTATTGACCTAAGACATACAGTTGCATCAGGCTTGAAGGCAGTTGCCTTGCTTGATCATTTATCAATACACACAGAAATATATTAATAATAAGCACTTGGAGTGAATAAACATTTATGAAAACAAGTTACTTACCTGTAACTTTGGTTCCCCAGTATTGGTAACTTTCATAGATTCTCATGCTTTGTATCATTCCCCGTCGTCGGAATGGGAGCCTCGGTAACAAAAATATATATATATATACATATGTATAACCATAGAAACAAAAGAGAAAAAATAGGCCTAGGCCTCATCTCATTTTGTAGTATATCACCCTCTTTGTGTAAAAGAGCCCAAACTTTTGCCAGGGCCAATCAGCACAGCCTCACCCTCTGGAACCTTCCTGAGAGAGCTCAGAGCCTCAGATTTTCGTAGCCGTTGTGCCAACAGCCACTACCTTAGTAAACCGGCAGAGCTTTCCCAGGGGAGGTGGGTGGGCGCATGAGAATCTATGAAAGTTACCAATACTGGGGAACCAAAGTTACAGGTAAGTAACTTGTTTTCTTACCCCAGTATTGGAACTTTCATAGATTCTCATGCTTTGTATCAGAATAGCAAGCAGTAGATCACGACAAGCACATTTCGGTAATTACATGGCTTTACAAAATCATCTCAGTGCACATGATAAAACAACCATTACTGAAACCAAATGTGCTTACCAGGATGGAGGGATTGTAGGGAAAGCTCACCTCTCATTGAAAAAGATTCCGGAGGACTGCTTGACCAACCGCAGCGTCCGCTCGTCCCACCGATTCCAGGCAGTAGTGCTTCGTGAAGGTGTGTACACTGCTCCACGTTGCTGCCCTGCAGATGTCCTTAATCGCCACTCCAGCAAAGAGAGCCACTGAAGACGCCATCGCTCTCGTAGAATGCGCCCGGGCCCTTTTATCCAAAGGTTTGCCCGCAGCCTGATGACAGTACTGAATTGCACTGGAGATCCAGCGGGAAATGCCACTCTTGGCGAGCGGTAACCCCTTCCGTGGTGCACTGTAGGCGATAAATAGTTGAGTAGACTTTCTGAAAGAGCGTGTGCGCTCCAGATAGAATTTCAGGCATCTTTGGACATCCAAAGAATGCAATGTTCGTTCCGCTTGAGTGGAAGGACGCGGAAAAAAGGAGTTCAAAATTAAGGGTTCATTCAAATGAAACTCCGAAGGCACCTTCGGGATGAATTTTGGGTTGGTTCTCAAAATCATGACATCCCTCTTGAACTGTAGAAAAGGCTCCACTATAGAGAGAGCCTGGAGTTCACTAACTCTCCTAGCCGAAGTCAATGCTAGGAGAAGGGCCAGTTTCCAAGATAGGAACTTCAAGTCCGCTTTGTGAATCGGCTCAAAGGGCGCTTTCATCAGTTGAGCCAGTACCAGGTTAAGCTGCCAGATAGGCGGAGGTGGCCGGACCGGAGGATACATCCGAAATAACCCCTTAAGGAACTGCTTAACAATTCTTGCAGACCATAGAGATGGCCCCGATGTCTTCCGTCGAAAGCGGGATAAGGCAGCCAGATGCACCTTGATCGAAGAGTGCGCCAGACCTGATTTAGCTAGAGACAGGATGTAGGGCAGAATCTGATGTGGCCGGGATTTGTAAGGATGGAGTTTATTCCTCTGGCACCAAAGGCAAAATCTCTTCCACTTTGCCCTGTAGGTCTTATTAGTGCTTGGTGCCCGTGCCTGAGATAGAACATCCCTGCATTCCTTAGACAGATTCAGATGGCGGAATTCTCTGTGTTCAGGAGCCACGCTGACAAGTGAAGTGACTCCGGATCCGGATGGAGGACTTGCCCCTGATTTCTCGATAACAGAGATGGAATCAGTGGCAAGCGAATCTGGCGATCTTGGGAGAGAAGTAGGAGTTCCGAGTACCAGAACTGCCGCGCCCATGCTGGAGCAATGAGGATCATTTTGCATGGTTCTGCCCTGACCTTCCTGAGAACTCGAGGAATGAGGGGAATCGGAGGAAAGGCGTAGCAAAATGCGCCGAACCAAGCAATCGAAAGGGCATTCCCCAGAGACCCTCGCTGGGGAACCTTGCTTGCGTAAAACCGGCACTTGGCGTTCTCCGGGGTCGCAAAGAGGTCTATGGTCGGAGTACCCCATTTCTTGAACACTGCCTCCAGAGTGGCCTGATCCAGCTCCCACTCGTGTGTCACCTTCGTCTGCCGACTTAGAGCATCCGCTGTGATGTTGAGACACCCCGCCAGGTGCTCGGCTCGCAGAGTGATCCCGTGAGAGATGGCAAATTCCCAGATCACCTGAGCTTCTTTGGACAGCGTCCGTGATCTCGTTCCCCCTTGCTTGTTTATATAGTGCATGGCCGTAGTGTTGTCTGTCCGGACCAGCACTGCACGGTTCTGAAGTCTGGGGAGGAACGCCAGCAAGGCTAAGTGAATGGCCCTCAGCTCCAAAAGATTGATGTGGCGCAGTCTGTCTGCTGGACTCCAGTGACCGCTGACCTGAAGCTCCTGGAGGACAGCTCCCCACCCTTCTAGGGAAGCATCCGTGGTCACCACCATAGGAGAAGGAGGGATTCGGAACGTTAATCCTCCTGCGATGTTTTCCTTCACCAGCCACCATTCCAAGCCGTGCGCATGGCAGGTGTTATCCATACTTTGTCGTTGAACGATCCTTCTGCCTGACGCCACTGTTTGTCCAGCTCCTCCTGTAGAGGACGCATATGTAGCCTGCAATGCGGTATCAAAGGTATGCAGGATGAGATTGATCCGAGCAAGGACTTGTACTGTCGAACCGATACATGTCTCTTGTGCAGTATTAGACGAGCGGAAGCGGCCAGTTTGCCCTGACGCTCCTCTGACGGACGAGCCGTGCATCGTCTCGTGTCCAGAATTGCCCCAAGGAACTTCCGTGACCTGGAGGGTATCAGTTCCGACTTGGACACATTGAGCTGAAGACCCAAATGGGCGAACAATCTTATGCAAGTTGACACAGCCTGAGACGTTGCCCTGAACGACGGAGCCTTGATGAGCCAGTCGTCCAAGTACGGGAACACTTCCAAGGACTGCTTCCTCAGGAAAGCAGCGACTGGTGCCAGCATCTTTGTGAAAATGCGGGGTACCGACCGAAGGCCAAACGGGAGCACCTTGAACTGGAAATGGCTCTTGCCTACTGTGAAGCGTAGATATTGCCTGTGAGCTGGGTGGATCGGAACATGAAAGTAAGCATCCTCTAAATCCAGGGATGCCAAAAAATCTCCCGGATTGAGCAGCCTTAGAATATCCTGGAGTGTGACCATCCTGAAAGAGAGCTTGATGAGATAGGTGTTGAGCTCCCTGAGGTCTAGTATAGGACGCCATGCCTCCTCCGTCTTCCGAACCAGGAAGAACCTGGAATAAAACCCCTTGCCCCTTTGTGAAAGTGGCACGGGCTCTATCGCCCCCTTGATGAAAAGCTGGTGGGCTTCGAGATGTAGTAGTCGGAGATGTTTCGCTGCACGGGCGTCTGGAGCTCTTGTTGGAGGAAGATCTTGGAACTCCAACGTATGGCCACTCTGAACTATGTTCAAGACCCACCGGTCTGATGTTAAACGCACCCAGCTGTCCAGACAAAAAGATATCCTGCCCCCGACCGGTGTTTGTGGCAGGGGAGGAACAGTAGCCAGAGCCAGGAGGCCGCTATTGCCTCTTGGCGTTGTCTCGTCCCTGACGATTCTGACGTCCTCTCTGGGACTGCCGAGAGAAAGACGCCGACTGTCCTTGGCTGGAATATTGTCCCTTATAGGACTGTCCAGATTGAGAGGAATACTGTCGTTGGTTTCCTCTGTAGTTAGAAAACCCCCGACCACGTGCCCCCTTAAATGGCACCTTGCGGTAGGTCAAAGAGCCTAAGGACTTAGCTGTATCGGTGTCCTTTTTAATGCCTTGGAGGGCGTCATCCACATGCTTTCCAAAAAGCATCTCTCCGTCAAAGGGGAGGTCCAAGATCTTATTCTGGACCTCCTGGCGAAACCAAGTCGCCTTCAACCAGCCTTGGCGGCGCAAGACGGCTGAGCCCGCCAAAGCCCTGAAAGCAGTTGAGGCAATGTCCATCGCACAGTCGATGACTTCCGAAGAGCATCGTTCTCCCTCCATCAGCACCTGTCTGGCTTCGTCTTGACTAGTTTCTGGTAGCTGGTCCAGGAATGGTTCCATATCACACCACATCTGGCGGTCGTATCTGCCCAGAATAGCCAGAGAATTAGCTGCCCGCACCAACAAGCTGGCCATGGTGGAGAATCTTTTACCCACATTGTCCAGTCTTCTGCCTTCTTTATCTGGAGGCGTGGTTAAAGGAGTGGACGGATTCTTAGATTTACTTTGAGCAGCTTGTGAAATAACAGAATCCGGCTTAGGTTGTCCTAGAAGACACGCAGGACTGCCCTCTGGTGCCTTGTATTTCTTCTCCAGCCGGGGAAGAACCGGAATGACGGTTGCTGGATTCTGCATTGTCTTCAGTCCCTCATCCCAGACATGTTCTATAATGGGAATTGATCTTACAGACTTCTTATATTGGGCTTTAAAGTCATATAGGAAGCAGTCGGACTGCTCCACCGTAAAGGGCAAACCAAACCTCTTGGATGCCCGTTCCATCAAATTATGGAAACCACCGATGTCCACCGGAGGCGATATATTTGTCTCTCGGCCTACAGCATCAGGATCCTGTGTATCATCAGGGTCCCCATCTGGATCCCCTGGATCTGTAAGAGGGATCACCTGTCCCTCGTCGTCTTCGTCCGTATCTCCATCGTCCGCGTCATCATCAGCAGGTTCCGTACCTGAAGGCTGGGGAACCACTAAGGGCAGCACTGGTGAAATGGACCGAGGTACCTCTCTTGGTAGAGGTGGCAAGTCCATTGGCATGTCACGTGGCACTTCCAAAGGAGAAGGACGCACTGGAGTGCGATCCGGCAACGTCGGAAAACGAGATCTATAGTCTTGCAGCATCTGTTGCAAATCCGACACCAAAGCCACTGGCAAGGCAATTAGGTCCTGCCTTAGAGGGCGGGGGCGTAATCCCTGTTGGTGCCCCTCCTGCCCCTCTGGGCCATAAAACTCCTCCGTATCTGTGTCCTGCTGTTTGACATTCAGGTCTGAAAGGCTGTATGCGTCCCCAAACTGCCCATCCTCCTCATCCTCCTCCGAGTCCTCGAGAAGCATGGATGGTGGCAAAGGCGTGACCCGCCTAGGGGAAGTCATGTCCGGTGTAATCACTAATCTTTGGGTTGAAAAATCCAAATTTTTCGTCGTCGACGGTCCCGTCGGCGGTCTCGTCGACGGAGTCGATGGCAACGGGATTTCCAATGTCGACGCACTCGACGACGACTGAAAGGCAACTGTCGTCGACGGAGCTGAAATCGTCGTCGACGATGAGGCCGTCGACAGTCCTGTAATCCTCGTCGACGGAGCAGCCGTCGACGGAGCAGTCGTCGACGGGGCAGCCGTCACCGGAGCAGTCGCCGCCGGAGCTGTCGTCGACGGAGCAGTCGTCGACGGAGCAGTCGTCGACGGAGCTTTCTTTTTCGTCGACGTAGTATGTTTCATCGTCGGCGGAGCACCCGTCGACAGTCTCGTCGACGAACTTGTAGTCATCAACATCGACGAACTCGTCGTCGTCATCGTCGACGTGGTCTTCGTCGTCGACACCGCCGTCGAAGACGACGAAGTAGATATTGTCGACGGTCTCGTGGACGACCCCATGGAAATAGGCTTAACTGAGGAGATCGTCGTCGACGTACCTGCTGCCGCCTGCGTCGACGGACGCGGTTTCTTCAGTGGCACCGACTGAGGAGTTTCTGCAGCCTGTTTCTTTACAGGTTTCTCCTTCTGGGACGGAGGGGTAGATGTAGCAACCCCCTTATTGTCCTTAGGGGCTATGTCCACAGAGGCCCGTCCCTGCCTCTCCTTTACACTGTCGTGAGGAGATTTTTTGGGACCAGCCTCCTCAGACCTGTCAGAGATCCCGTGAGGGGCTTTGAGAGGAACCTTGAGAGGGGGTTCCGCAGAAGTGGAGGGCGATGACCTACCCCTCTTCTTCGATCTCCTGGAGGAGGTGCCAGAGATAGATTCTTCCTCATCCGAAGAAATGACCTCCCTGGTCTTTATCTTCTGCAGCCACATCAGCAAGCGCCCCTCTCTGTCTCTCAAGGTCTTGGTCGAGAAGGTCCGACAGATTTTACAGTCGGTGGCCTTGTGTTCCGGGTACAGGCAGTATATGCAGTTCTCATGCCTGTCTTCCACAAACAGTCTCTTCTTCCCACAAGAGGCACAAGCCCTAAATAAAGCTTTCTTCTCCTTTTCTGACATTCTGTCTCAAAAGATGGTAATAAAGATATCCAAAAGTAACTCTGTGAAAAACTGAGCAGAGCTCAGTGGAGACTCCCTAGCACAACGTGCGGTAGAAAAATCTGAGGCTCTGAGCTCTCTCAGGAAGGTTCCAGAGGGTGAGGCTGTGCTGATTGGCCCTGGCAAAAGTTTGGGCTCTTTTACACAAAGAGGGTGATATACTACAAAATGAGATGAGGCCTAGGCCTATTTTTTCTCTTTTGTTTCTATGGTTATACATATGTATATATATATATATTTTTGTTACCGAGGCTCCCATTCCGTCGACGGGGAATGATACAAAGCATGAGAATCTATGAAAGTTCCAATACTGGGGTAAGTATAAATACATATTCGCTAGACTTGCTGCCATATCATTTCGAGAGAGTCATATGCTTGGCCTTATTTCTCCTCATAAGCCCTCCACCCTTGCAATGTATATTTGTAAGTTAGGCTATCGTTGCCTAAGGCGTCACATATATGTTAATATACACAACTGTTTTGTGCTATTTTCAATGATGTGCACTTACAGGAGAATCAATTTTTATGAACTTTTTCTTTTAATGTGATAGTGCATTTATGGTTCATATATCATGTATTCATCAACTGTGATATATAGAAGGAAATGAGATACCTTTAGCTGAACATGCAAGAGAATGGTTTGATTTTTCTCAAAATAAGGTTGAAAAATATTATAAAAAGCTTGTGTAAGCCTATTAGAGAGAGAGAGAGCAAGAGAGATTCCACGGGCCTTAGCCAAAGCTGAATTGTCTTGCTATCTGTATAACAACATCATAGAGACAGAGTGGCCTTGCCTACCTGCAGGCGAAAGACTTGAAAAATACAAACGATAAGCATGTGTGTAATTGAGGAAGCTCCTATTTTTGGCAAGATATTTAGGCTAATGTATACATTAGCTAGGAGAGGGGGAAGAAGGGAGCCTATTGTAGATTTAATCAAACATCTCAAAGATTGCCATCAATCCTGTTGCTAATTTATATAAGGTGTTAATGGACTATTTTCATTTCCCTCACCATAATGCATATATATGCAGTTATGGCTTTTCATATACTCTGCAATAAAGTATGGCCTTATATATATTAATAAAGACTTTTATAATAGAATGGATTATTGTGTGTATGCATCACTTAAAACAAATTCCTGGTAGTCTCCAACAGGATAACTGGAATATGGTTTCTCTCCAATTAAGTTGTGGGAGATGAATGGGCCACAGCCTGTTCCTCCCATTTAATCTGGAAAGTTGGTTCAAATCTGCCCTGGTTAAAGGGCCATCGAGAATCTACTGGGTCACCACTACAAGTGGACTTGTAAAAATGTACCAATAAGCACAGACAGTTAACTAATAACAGTTTTCTGTCCCGTCATAAGACAGGGAAGAGATTACATAGAGCTGACAGTGTGGTACACATATAGTTTTAAATATAATTCATAGGGTCTACTACGCCACCATAAAAGTTAATACTTTTGATGATAGTCAAATACAAAAGGGTAAAATGAAGTTCCAGGTGAAGTGTTATGGAGACTATAATTTGAGGAGCTGAACAGTGATTATGTAAATGCTGTAATTAGGATATTGACATGTCTGGTTGTATTCTGCTCCAAATTAAAGCCTTTTTTAAAAGTAAAAATCTATTGAGTACTGAACATGATGCGCAACAATTTACAGTGTTAACTGTTGGAAAGCCAACCACCTACAACAGCATGTTATGATGTTATGTAGCATGAAGACAGGTTTCCAGAGACTCAAAAGAGAATATTATGTTACAGATTTTTTTTAAAAGTGAACAATATTTTGGTAAGTACCGGACACTTATGAAGAAGCAGAAGACTGATCAGCCCTATTTATCCTGTGCAGACATCAATGCACTCTTCATAGGACAGAAGGGACAACAGTGCTTTTTCACGGATATCCCACATCTGACCAACTCTAAATCCACCTCAGTGTTTTTACTGTAAAAACACCGGGGGCTTTCAGAAATGCTATTTAAATAATTTGACACTGACAAAAAATAATTTCTTTGGAAGTGCACTTCAATTAGTTCATTCAAATTTAATTAAATGCGTAATACTATTATGAAATATAATGATCAACAAAAAGAAAGAAAACCAAAAGGCAAGGACAGAGACAAATGACCTATATAGATGTGACAAAGGTATGAAACAATTACATGTTATAAAAAATTAAGTTAATGAAGGTGAGGGGATGGTGCAAAGCTTTTACCTTATTCTTTACTAAAAGAGGTCTGATTTAGTGAGTTGTAAGATGTTTCATGACTTATGGCTCCTGAGGGTTAGTTAATGTCATGAAAATAATACAAACATACACTTATAGGCAGTAAAGGTATGTTAATATAAAAAGTAGAAGCAATGGGCATTTAAATGCATTCTTGGCTGCCAACTGATACTATAATGAAGAAGAAACTCAGTGTAGTGCTCAAAACCTACATACAAATACATAGGCACAGATCGTAAATTTACCTTTTTGTAGGGTGGTTTAATTTTTGCAAAGTCATTAAAATAATCCTCGACAGTGACACAGATTGTGTCCACAGAATTTGTCCCTGCCAGCCATTTCCTCGTCATCAGGTCACTCAGATGTTGCTATAAATGCAAAAAGAAGAAATCAAAACATGTGCACATATCTACTCTCTATTACAGTCCATCGTGAAACGCATTATTTCAATGCAAGAAGTGTTTTCCAGGACAGGATTCTGAATATATTAATACGATGTGTCACACAATGTACATGTAGGTACCGCCCATACACCCCAAACACTCCGCCTCTACTCCTGCTGGCCAGATGGTGGTTTGGTTTAGGACACAGTGGTCTGCCCCCCCCCCCCCGCTCCCGTCCCCCAGCGTGGATGATCAATTGAGCCCCTAGAGGAGTTAGTTTGAGGACTCCTCACTGTGCCACACTGGTCCAGATGATGACCCATGAGACAGCATGTTTTGGTTTGTTTTTGACCTTTTTGCTTGTATATAGATTGTGATGTACAGTACTCCCTCATAGATATTCTATTGCACAACACTCCGGGCCACGCCCAAATTTGTGTATACATCTAATATATTTGGGTGCGTTTGGCCAGATGGTGTGGTGACAGACCTGGGACGCAGTGATAAGACAGAGATTCAGTGTGTTGGGTCAGAGATAGCTAATGATAACCAGCTCAGATACTACCATCACTTTATACTACTCATGGTATGTAGGAGAACGGGTTGGCTGAGTCACCGGGTATCATACATTTTTGTGTTGTCTGTTATGCGCTGACGAGCAGCAATGTTCCTTTTATGATGTATAAAGAGATGTTGCATTCCTGTATCCATGACTCGTTTCGAAATGCCAATAAACAAATGTTTTAAAAAAAAAAAAATGTGTCACACAAAGCATTCCAAAACACCATTCTGGTTTTTTTACATAGCTTTACAGATTTTAAAACATGAAACAATATGAACAGACAGACCAAGATCCAAGCCTGGCCCGGGAGTAAACACACTGAAGTTACACAAGCGGAATATTGCCTCATTCTAGTCACGGACCAGCCAAGACCAGCAGTAATATACAGAGTTTTAGCACATAACCTTGAGGTATCATCCATGTAGATGAATCCCCATAAAAAGGGTATCCAGGGCTGGGGGGCGGTCACCAGCTTTTATTCCCCAGTCAAGCCAAGACCTTCTCAGACATGGAAGTACTCTGTAGTGAGGAATAGGTTTGGGACCATCACAATGAGATGCCCAGAAAACACTTTGTTATCACAATTATACATTTTCCTTCCAAAATCCGATGTCTTTGCTTCCCTTTGCTTCTGGGGATCATATCTGGAGTCTGGGTTTGAATGGATCTCAAGAACTACCTTACTCTTAAGGACCAAAAACCCAAATTAAGTTTGTTTAATGCATCTCTCCCACAGACCACACAAGTTGCTTTTCTTCAAGTCTACTCCAAACAAGATACTCATCTTCAGGATAATGTGCTACTCTATTTAGGTTATGTTCTCTCCATTTGCCATCCTTGCCAACTGTCATTCTTGTCTCTAATTAGAGTTCCTTGGCACAGTCGCTCATAGGGGCGATTATATTATACATTGGACAGGGATTTCAGTTTAGTGAGAAAAAAAAACATTATTTGATTTAAAATAAAATCATTAAAGTACAATAACAATCAGTCATAGAGCTGTAAAATGGCATTCCACTAAGTGTTATGAAGTGCATACAAAACGTGCAATTCAAAAGTGCAGAATGCACAAATAAAGCGGAAGAACCCACCAACAGCAAATAATTCTGATATCAAAAACCTCTAATGGTCCGCTATGACCAGAATTTGTAATGTTATGTAGATTTGTATGGGATTGCCTATCACCCGTGAGGGTCTCCAGGCACTGGAGCAGGAGTGGAGGCAAGACAGTGCTCCAAGTTAAATATCCAGGTGTTCAACTTCTTGCGTAAGTTGAGGAGTGGAGTGGCAATTCTGCTGTGTAGAGGGAATATGTTCTAATTTTTTTGTGGTGATAAAGGAGAAAGAGCGCCCTCTTGGCTTTTTTTTTTTTTAAATATAGATTGATAGCTGTGACGGATGTGCTTAGATGGGGAAACTGTCCTGTTTTCTTCCTGTTGGGTTTTGAGTAGGGGGAGGGGAGGATCAGTTGCACAGGATGGAGTGTGGAATCCAGGGGGTCCAGGGGGTGCAGATGTCACCCGAATGGCAGGGGGTTGGAACCATTGGTTCGCGTGGGCTGGGGAAATCTTGGCCAGTGGTGGGGGTGGAGGGGGGTCACGGAGGTGATGGGGTTGGGGTTGTTTGTGTATGGGAGGGCTCCGGGGGGGGGTGGGGTAGCTGGGGTTGCGGGTGGTGGTGGGTGCTTCGAAACAAAAAGGAAACTGATGGTGTCTGTTTATCTTTCTGTATTTTTTGTCAATATGTATTTATTGTATCCAGGGGGCAAAAGCGGTACGGTGATAATTCTTCGTAGTCAATTCAATTCCGATTTCAATGTCTAACAAGGATAGTTTGAAGTTCCTTTCTCTTAATGTTAATGGCTTGAACAATATTAAGAAAAAGTGCGCTTTGGAAGTTTGCTTAAAGGCTGAGAATCCCTCCGTTATTTTGTTACAGGAGACTCATATTCCCTCTTCCAAGCTCGATGGGTTTTCAATGTTCAAATCCTGGGCTTCCTTTCGGTGTTTCGCATCTTGCGATGTATCTCAGCGAGGGGTGGCTATATTTTTGAATAAGAACTTATGTGCTGATATCATTCAATCACAACAGGGAGGCTTAGGACGTTGGTGCTGGGTCTCATGTAGAGTTAAAACCAGGCAGAAACCTTTTATCTTTGTATGTTGCTATGGACCTCTAATAGACGATGCCAGTTTGTATGAAGACTTGTTCCAATCTCTTTTGATGGTCCCAGGTGATATTGTCATTGGTGGGGATTTTAATGTGTTAATGGACCCGCATTTGGACACATCATCTCAATCATCCAAACAACTTAAACCGAAAGTCTTTCAAACCATTTCACATTATATCAAATTATTCGATCTCGCTGATCACTGGCGGGCTGACAACCCCTCTAAAAGAGATTATACCTGCTGGTCGGGTAGATTTAAATCCTCATCCCGCATCGATTTTTTCATAGCTTCTCGCAATCTTAAGCTCGGCTTTTGCAATACGCTGTTTAACGTATTCTCAGACCATGCCCTGCTTATTAGAAAGTTCACTTTTGGGGATCTTAGAAGATCCCCCAAAAGATGGGTTCTTAATCGAGCTCATCTTAATGACGATAAATGGGTCTCTGATTTAAAAAATATGATTAAAGAATTTATAACTCTTAATATGGGCACCGCCCCCATAAGCATTATCTGGGACGCCCTAAAGGCCTTTATTCGCGGAATCATAATAGGGAAAGATGCGGCCATTTCAATTGTATCCAGGGCTCAAATCAAACTACTGGAATCTCGTATACATACACTGAGTGTTCTAAGGCAACAAAATCCCTCACGATCGGTTATAGAACAATTAAATGAAGCTAAACAAAAATACACTACTTTTTTATATGAGCAGGGCGAGGTTTTTTTTCGTACTCAATATCAAAAAATATATGAAGAAAGTAATTTTACTGGGAGATTCTTGGCCTGGCAGGCCAAAGAACAAGCCGCATCTAATTTGATTAGGGAGTTAAAATGCCCGGTTTCGCTTCAATCTACCACCGATCCAGATAAAATAGGTGCGATAATGCATCGTCATTATCAAAATATATATTCTCATCAGCTTAAAATCAATCAGCCTAAATTTATTTTGATGCTTCATGGTTTTGATCAGAATCTTAATCTCTCTGTCGCACTTGCCAAACTTCTATTCATTTGTATGGTTGTGGCTAGATCATTGTTACTTCAGAACTGGCGATCAACCCAGATACCTTCTTTTTATGAATGGCTACGTAAAATGCGCAGAGTCAAGATCAGTGAGCGCAACTATATGGCGAGGATTGGAGGGGGGAGAAAATTCGAAAAAATTTGGGGAAATTTCTTTTGACTCTCTTTGTATTAAGGTTATTTGCTTAACTGTTTCCGTTATTTTAGAAGGATCTTGGTTTATTCTTTTTGAGATGTTCTGGTTTTTGTAACTTTATTTTTCTTTTTTTGTTTTTTGTATTGTACTTAAATGTTGTATGACACCGGTCAGTTTCAATGAAAAAATATTTATAAAAAAAAAAAGAAAAACTTCTTGCGTAAGTTGAGGAGTGGAGTGGCAATTCTGCTGTGTAGAGGGAATATGTTCTAATTTTTTTGTGGTGATAAAGGAGAAAGAGCGCCCTCTTGGCTCGCTTCTGCGAACACCAGGGATTCACCTGAGAGACAGCGAGGTGTAGTGTAGCTGTCTGGAGGATTGGTAGAGTTGAAGTTGGTGGTTGTGGTACAATGGTCGTGTGTTGTGGAGAGCTTTGCAGGCGTGGAGAAGCAGCTTGAATTTACAAGTAGGATTGAGGTAGTGAGTGAGTGATGTCGGCACTTCCGGGGAAGTCTAGAATGCATTTCGGGTGCTGAGTACACCCTTCCTCAGGGGAATCTATGAACAAACAATAAGTGATATCAATAAGTATCACAGTACAATCTCATTAACACATATAAACTTGAATACTGGTGCAAACTGATGTGATACAATCACATCAGTTTGCACCGTTATTCAGTTCGAATATGCTTGTAGAGTGAATTACTGTTTTGCGTCGGGGACAGCACGTTGAGGGTCACATGGTCATAAGCATGCGGAGTATCTTTTATTAAGCATACCCAGTATCCATTTCTAATTCACCAGTCTTTTTAAATGACCTGTCATTTGTTCAACGTGTCTTGGACACGCTTCACATCCTCTAGTTTTTTTAACACCTTCTAGTTTTTCAATACTTTCTAGTTGTCTAACTTAAACCTCATGTGCATACAGGCTGTTTGCTAGTTTATATGTCTTAATGAGATTGTACTGTGATACTTATTGATTTGAGTTATTGTTTGTTCATAGATTTCCCTGAGGAAGGGTGTACTCAGCACCCGAAATGCATTGGGATAGAGTGACTTACGCCCATTTGTTAAAGAGAAAGAAAATTCAAACAAATAAACGAAGATTCATGAAGGAATGAACGGACGATACTTCGAACAATTGTCGGATCAATTTTTCTACACGTGTCATGTAAATGTTGTTTGACAATGCGCTATTGTATCATTCATTACTAAAATAGTGGTTAAATTTGAAGTGACGCTTTATTAAGTGCTAGAGTAGTGCACACTCTGTCTAAGACTTTCTGTCCTAGTAGATCCATTGATTTAGCATTGGCAGGGGGTAGTACCGCGAGGATGCACACTAAAAGTTTATAGTTGGTTTACTTGTTGATTGTTAAAAATTAGAGCGCAACGAAAGCTGTCTTTTTTCCCCCTACTTTTAGAAAGTTGCCATTTTCTTGTCTTGGCCATCTGGTGCCTGCTGCTTGTGTCCTTGGCCACATGACAGTGACTATTTGGCCTTTGTTTACACCTCATAGACAGTGAGACAAAGAGGAATTAGGTGTTGGATGGCGGGATGGGCCATCCTGCATGGATGGTTGGGGCAGAGCTCTACCCTGTCCCATGAACATTTCAAATGGCTGCTGCTAGCACGTACACACACACACATACACGTTTGACAAAAGTATTTTTCACTCTATACTACTCAGAGACGTGGGAGGAGGGGGGGACTTCCCAGAACCAGAAGTGAGGGTAGTGTAAGGGGTACCCCACTTCAAAAACTGGCATTAGGTATAACTATGGGACCTTTGAACCACTCATCAGATCACTTCTGGACCTGAGAACAAGGACTGCCCTGCTGCTGGATGGACTGCCCTGCTGCCTGAGAAAGGAAGCATGGATCTGCTCCTTGAACATAGGACCGTCAGAGTGACTTCAAGGGCTAGCTGACTGGCCTCCATCTCTGATCTGTAGGGACATATCAAGGTCCAGAGGCCTCCCTTCAACTGCCCAGCTGACGTGCTGCAACTTTAACTGCAACTGGACCTGCCTGAGCCCTGCTGGCCTCTACTAGTGTGAGTCTCTGATCCCCAAGAGGTACCTCCCCAGGTCCTGTAAACGTGGCTGGCATTAGTGTGCACTCCTCTGCAAAGAAAGGGATAAATCTTACAGTTTTGGGCACTTCGCGACAGCAAATGGGCCTGTTTGAACCAAGACTCTGCCACCTGCAATGACTGCCAATGTGAAACTCCAGTGAGCCAGACACTTCGCTCTACAGGGACCGCCTGCAACAACTGGCAACACTAGTTCGCCACTTCGCACTACAGCACTGACAGCCCGTGGTGACTGCCAATAAGAAGCTCCACCAATGCACCTCCGCGACGCACAAACGGATCTTCCTGCTAGATTTATGACTGTCCACCACACTCTCCTTGCTCCGTGCTGCCTCCTCCACTGCGAACTAGACTCTACAAGCCGGCCTTCGAGAAGATAACTCTGTCAGCGGTCTAACCTGGTCTCTTTATCAGGCCCGCGCCCCAGCATGGTCAGCCTGAACCTGTGACTTTCCCCCAGTCGAGCACGACCAGATGACCGCGAATAGCACTCTGTGTTTTTAGGCGCTATACTTATCTAGAACTTCGGGACTGCATATCTCCAGTTATACGGAGTGGAATTTGCTGTTCTGATGATATGCTATTTACTAAAATGTATTCTATTTTTCTAAATTGGTGTGGAATATTTCTTGTGTTGTGTTTTCACTTTATTACTGTTTGAGTACTGCATAAATACTCTACACATTGCCTTTTAAATTAAGTATGACTGCTTTTGTGCCAAGCTACCAGAGGGTAAGCACAGGTTAATTTAGTGAATTTTGGTTGATCACCCTGACGGGGATTCTGGTTGTTCCTCTAGAAGGGTCTTCACCCACTCAATCAAATACCGAATTTCCTACAGTATCCAGCAACTGCAAAAATCTCTATTCAGATTTTGGCGGATTAAGGAAAAAAAGAAGAATGAACTTTGGCTTAGTCTGTAAAATTACTTTGTGTTAGGTAAATTGTAGTAAGGGCTCTTTTTTTAGTAAATGCCTGTAGCTGCCATAGCTTCCCTGCTGGGCAAGCAATAACAGGGGTTTCCATGAAATTAATCTCAGGTCCGTCTTGTGTATCGTTTACAAGGGAGGCAGCATGAGTTGACTCAGTACAATACTCAGATCCCATGGCACTGGAGGGCGGGGTACAGCTCGGAAGGCCTAAAAAGCACTTTCATGAACTGATTTATGATCCTTTGTAAAAACAAAGATGTCTGCCTGAACCTTGAAACTGCTGCAAGAGGGTTTCTCCCTGAAAAAGTAATTCAGGCCACGTTTGGCCAGTTCCAGAAATTAGGAAAGCACTTCAGGCAGCTGTATGGAGATTTGCAAGAGCACTGCCATTTGGCACTGTAGGTCTTTGCTGTTGTGGATGTGCGTGCTTGCATCAGAATGTTTCTGCAGTGTGCTTGGATGTCCAAATGGCCACACTTTATATGGTCTGGTACAAGGCTGTCAGGCTCAGTGACTGAAGAACATGATGAAAGATCTCTCCACTGTGTCTAGAGAGGACCTTCAGCTGGTTCCTGAATGCACAGACATCCTCAAGAGGTCGCTGTGCCAGTACTGGTGGGCCACACCAGGGCAATGAGTATCAGGGAACAGTAATCAGTTTTTGCCTCCCTCAGCAGCACTCTGGGGATCAGTGAAAGCAGGAAAGGCAAATGCAAAGACGTTTGACTATGTTAATAAAAAGGCATTCCACCTGGAATGGTTACTGACATAGTACTGGTATTTCTTGGCAAGTGATGAATAGATCTTGTGTTGGATGGACCCACACACGGAAAAAATAATCCAGTTGGTCTTGTTGCAGCTGCCATTTGTGGCAGCACACAAGAGCGCTGTGGAACGCAGCCATCTCATCATTATGGCAATGTTCTGCTACGACAGCCACCTTGTTGAAGGTGGCCCAGTTCATAGCTCTGTTTTAATGAGCAAGGCTTGTCCAGCTAATCTCAGGAAGAACTATCCCTACTCTTACCCCTAGAAACATTACATAAGGATGTTACTTACTCTGTGAGCATCTGTTCGTGGCAAGTAGTGCTGTAGATTCACATGCTCTGTATACTCCTGCCATCTAGTGTTGGGTGAAGGTTTATAAAGAAGGCAGCCAGTCATCCTGCAGCCACTACAGAGCTGTAGAGAAGACTTAAAAGTACAACGGGTGCAGAAGAAATAAAGACGTCCAACCGTATGTGTGGTGTGTCACCTCCAAATAGTGTTTCTCTAATGTATTCACAGAACACTACTTGAAGAGTTCTTTCTATAAGTTTATTGAGCCAGATTCAGTTTAGTTCAGATGTCAGACTGCACTCCTCCTTTAAACCCCTTCCTAAAACACGATCAGCTTGAGGATTTTTTGCCTATAAATACAGTTTAAGTATGCCATTTTCTGAAACGGTATAAACTGAGACCATGTTTAAAGTAGGTAATTCATTCTTGGTTTATTACAGTAGGTAACACTTCGATGTGAAACTTACGTAAGGTGATAATTCTGATATAAACAAATTTTAGGTAGGAACCTGGTGAAACTCTCCAAAACCAGAGCAAATGATTCTGCAAACAGCTGATTCTAAGGTAGAAGTGTATTTACACAGAAAAGTCTGCCAGATTCAGGAAATAACAAAAGAAAGGCGTCAGTGCTTCTAACCTCGAGATCCATGAACACTTCCTCGAGTAGACTAGAGCAACCGTCTTTGGCAATGGCATCCAATGTAGCATCCATAGAAGACTGGTTACCCTGAATTCCCTCTTCCGCCTCATTTTTCAGATACTTTCTTTTTAAACTAACAATAGACTCCCTGCAGTAAAAAAAACAAAATCAGATTATATAAAATTCAAAACATAAAACAGGATTCTCCATGCTACGACTACTAACTTCAACATGCATCCTACAAGACAAGAGTGTAATATAACACTTAACACAGATGATACTTATTTATAAATTATGAAGCGTACCAAGCTGAACCTGCAGTTCAGGACACAATAAATCAATGTAGAATACATTCCAAGACCTTTGTGATATTTTTCTGGTTACCATTCCTGTGGGTCAGTGAAATGGCTTTGCTTTCTGCATACTATATTCTGCCAGCAAAGATGCTTCTCTGCCAGAGGATTGAGACTTGCCATCATTGTAATTCATCTGACAGAGAATCCTCTAGTGGCAATTATCATTAAGGAGATTTTTTCGAAGAAGAATAGATTGGCATCCCTCTCTAAAGGAGGTTCCCGGATCCTTTGTCCATATTTACAAACAAAATGCATTAAATGTGCCTGCAAACATTAGACATCCACAGGAGTTTTAATACTTCACTGCAGATCTTATAATATTTTTAGAGTTCTAAACTCAAAATGAATTGTGAAAATGGCAGAAAATCCATAAAATGCATTATGCAATTACCACACCCATATTTTGAAAGACACTTATAAGAAGCATCTTCACATTTAAATAATATGAACAACAAGTTTACATTAATAATAGTGACACAGATGATTGCCATCACCGTTAGGGTTATTTTCATTAAATGAAAGAACACCAATCATATGTGCACAATTCAGTGTGCTACACTCATGCAAAAAATGGCTATGCCAGAGCAGAAAAAAGGAGAAAACCGGTTTAATGCAAGACAACCTTAAAATATTTGTAAATACCTTTATACATTCACAACGAACAAGTTACTTACCTTTGGTAATTATATATCTGTAGGAGACATATATTAGTTATGGATTCCTTACCTTAGAATTACCCCCAGGCATCAGACTGGATCCGGAGAATTTTTCTTCAGCAGTGTCCATACGCATCAGTAGGTGGCGTTGGTTGACTCCGCATTCGTCGTTGGCGCCGTGATCGCCGGAATGACGTCCCGGTATCTACTTAAGACGCCCCCCTGCGCGCTGACGTCAGTTCTTTACACAACATTCCTTGCCAGAAGCGCAGAGCCATGCAAGACACTGACCACTGGTGCATAAAACTAGGGCCCTGAAAGGGAGCCCCTTACTCTAGAAGTCAGTTCGCAGAACGGGGAGGATGGGTGGGGTGGTAACGAATCCATAACTAATATATGTCTCTTACAAATATATCATTACTGAAAGAGACTATTAGTTATGATTCCTTACCTTAGAATAGATACGCCAGCAATACCAACTCCGGAGCTGGGTCTGCGAACGAAGTACACACTAGAAAGTCCTGGAGAGCTGAACGGCCAAAGAAGCCGTCTCTCGGGACTTGGCCGTCCAGGCAGTAATGCTTAGTGAATGTGTGCAAGGAAGCCCACGTGGCTGCCTGGCCGATGTCATGAAGGGGGACTCCACGTCTCAAAGCAGTAGTGGCTGCCGTCGCCCTTGTGGAATGGGGGAGCAACCCTACTGGAGGTTCCTTTTACGCCAAGGAATAGCAAATTTTAATGTAAAGAACGACCCATTGAGAGATGGTTCGTTTTTGCATGCCCCAACCTTTCCTGGCACCCACATAGCCAACAAAGAGCTGATCATCCACCTGGAATTGTTTTGGATCCAGACTTTTGAGCTTCTCCTCCTCTTTAGAAGGATGCGGTGTGGGAAGAAGGCGAGCAAAGTGATGGTCTGTCCTATGTAGAAAGAGGTAACCACTTTGGGAAAAAAGAAGGTCAGGTTTGAAGGACAATCTTGTCCGGATGAACAACAAGGAAAGGAGGTTTAGAAGAAAGAGCCTGAAGCTCACTCACCCTGCGAGAAGAGGTGATGGCAACCAGAAATGCAGTATTTAAGGTCAAGAGTCTGAGAGGACGATTATGTAGCAGCACAAAGGGAGCGCACATAAGGTAAATCAGAATAAGGTTCAAGCCCCACTGGGGCATTACAAAAGGAATAGGAAGAAAAAGCTGAGTAATGCCCTTAGGAAAACAATTTACAATAGGTGACTTGAAAAGAGAAGGCTGATCAGGAAGGCGAAGAAAGGCCGAAATGGCCAAAAGATAGCCTTTAAGAGTGCCCAGAGCAGAGCCCAGCTGGGCCAAAGAAATAATGAAGAGATGAACCTCTGAAAGAGGGGCAGAAAGGGGATCCACAGCCTTTGCTGTGCACCATGCCACAAATTTGTTCCATCTACAGGAGTATTCCATTATGGTGGAGGGACGCCTGGCTGTCAAGGTAACGTTACAGACTTCGAGAGGAAGGTTAAAAGCTGTCAACTGTCACCGCTCAATCTCCACGCAAGGAGATGAAGGCTGGACATGTTCGAGTGGAGTACCGTTCCCCGCTGCTGCGACAGAACATCCTCCCGAAAGGGCAGTCTGTTCAGAGGATCGATGGCCATGCTCAAGAGCTCGGGATAGTAGACTCTTCGTGCCCAGTCAAAATGCAGAACTGCCGACATTGCGCATTCTCTTCAGTGGCCAATAGATCTAAGCAAGGCTCTCCCCACTGCTGAAAGAGAACTTGCACCACCTCTGAGGGAAGACGCCATTCGTGATTCATCAGGCACCGACGGCTGAGTTTGTTCGCCCTGGCGTTCAGGGAACCTGCCAGGTATTGAACCACCAAGGACATGCCTTGATGTTCCAGCCACTTCTGAGATGAAGGGCCTCCTGACAGAGGGTCCATGACCCCACTCCACACCGTTTGTTGCAATACCACATGGCGGAAGTGTTGTCTGTGAACACCTGCACTACTCTTCCTTGGACAGAAGGAAGGAATGCCTTCAGCGCTAGACGAATCACCCGAAGCTCCAGAAGGTTGATGTGGAGCCCGGACTCCACTGGAGACCAGAGGCCTCTGATCTCCGCCTCTCCCATGTGGCCGCCCCATCACATGAGTGACGCATCTGTCACCACTGTAAAATCTGGTTGGGGAGGGATAGGGATCTGCCGTTGACCCAATACTGGTTCGTGAGCCACCACTGCAACTGGTGTGCAGTCCCCGCCGAGATCTGGACGACATCGGACAGATTCCCTTGATGCTGCGCCCACTGGAACTTCAGGTCCCACTGCAGAGCCAGCATATGCCACCTGGCATGATCCACCAACAGGATGCAGGAGGCCTTAAGGCCCAGCAGCCTCAGGGTCATTCTCACCGAAATCCGGGAAAGAGGCTGGAACATAGGTATCATAGCCCGAATATCCCAGACTCGCTGTTCGAGAGGATAGGCCCGAAACTGCGCTGTGTCCAGAACCGCTCAGATGAAAAGGAGCTTCTGAGAAGAGTTCAGGTGCGACTTCGCCACGTTAACTGTGAACCCCAGCGAATGGAAGAGGTCCGCCGTTGTCTGGATTTGGGTGACAAAAGCCTGGGGCGCGCTCGCCTTCAACAACCAGTCATTAGGATAGGGGGGAGACTGAAACCCATGATCTGCACAGATGAGTTGTGACCACTGCCATCACTTTCGTGAACACCCAAGAGGCGCTGGTAAGGCCAAAGGAGAGCGCGATAAACAAAACGCGTGTGGCCTACCGTGAACTGTAGACAACGCCTGTGGGCTGGCAGGACGGTGATGTGTTAAATATGTGTCCTGCAAGTCCAACGCCACCATCCAGTCTGGTTCAGGTCTTGTCTGCCCTCGACCCTGGAATGTCAACATTTTGAACTGCTCCTTCCTGAGTTAGCGGTTGATGTCCCTGAGGTCTAAGATAGGACGTAGGCCTTTGTCCTTCTTGTGCACCTGGAAGTAGTGGGAGTAGCAGCCATGACCTACTTGTGGCACAGGGACTTGCTTGATGTCGCTCTTGGCCAAGAGAGCCACAACTTCTTGACGGAGAAGTGATCCTCCGACATGCGATGGAGTGTAGGTGGCATGGAGGAAGGGGCAGTCTCGAATGGGAGGGAGTAGCCCCTTCGGACTATCTGTAAAACCCACCTGTCCAACGTGATGTTGTGCCAGTGGGGGAGGGGATGGCGGACCCTGCCACCCACTGGCAACTGGTGGCCCTGAGACGTCGGACTAGGAAGGTTTGGAGGCTGCTGCAGAGTGGGCACTGGTGGACTGCCCTGCCTGCTGGCCCCCAGACCTACGGTGGTGGGTCCCAAGTCCCTGGCCCTGCAGAAGCTGAACAGATTGCGTGGGCCTGTGGCTCTGGGGAGAACGTGGTGGGGGCACCCCTTCCGTAGCCACGAAAGGGGCAAAAAGCAGACTGCATGGGGTGAAAGGTGGTAGCGAGGACCAAGGATCTGGCCGTAGCCCTAGAACCCTTGAAGCGCTCAAGCGTATTGTCCGCCTTGTCGCAAAACAAGCGACGGCCATCAAAGGGCATTTCCAAAAGGGTCGATAGGACATCGCACGAGAAGCTAGTGGGCCAGGCGCAGCGTCTCAGGGCTACCGACGTTGAAATCGTCCTGCCTAGCAAGTCGGCGGTGTCCAGTCCACAGCGAATGGCGAACTTTGCTGCACCCCTCCGTTCAGCGACTGCATGGGAGAGTACGGCCCTGACCTCCTCCGGGCACTGTGGCAGCACCTGCGCAACCGTGTCCCATACAGAGTGGGTGTAACGGCCCAAGAGACATGCAGTGTTCACCGACCGCAGTCCTAAGCTGGCGGAAGAAAATATCTTCTTCCCAAAAATGATCCAGCTTCTTGGATTCCCTATTTGGGGGAGCAGTAGGGAACGAGCCCTTGGATGTTGAGGCTTGGAACACCAAGCTCTCAGGGGTAGGGTGTTGGGAGAGAAAAGTGAGGTCGCCCGGGGCTGGGTGGTGTGCGTCGGGCAATCCTCCTATCCACAGGAGCCCACGTGCTGGGCTTGGACCGGGTGCCCAGAAGGATGTCTGTGAGGGCCTCACTGAACAGCAGCAGGGGCTCCAAAGGCACTGTTGCCGGCTGAAGCACCTCAGTCAGGTTAGTCCTGACTGCCACCGTAGGTAGCTCAAGGCCCGAGGCCTCAACCGCCCGACGCAACACCACAGCGTAGGAGGCTCCCTCCTCCATAGCCACGGTAGGGGGAGAAAGCATACCAAGGTCTGGGGAAGTGTCCAGACCACTGGCCTCACACAGTTCCTCTCTCTAATCCGGTTCTTCCAACTGATCTGCTAGAGGGTCCACAGACCCCTCCTAGTCCTCCTCACCCTCCTCTGGCTGCCACTGGGGCGGTAAGGAATGCCAGGATAGAACAGGGGTACAAAAGTACCAGACGGCACCGGTACTGGCGTAGGTCCGGCTCTGTGTCCATGTCGAGGGGGAGGCTGGGGTCGACGCCAGATGGGGACACCACCGGCGTCGGAGGGGGTGGAGGTGTCGCCAATGGATTCGAAGCCGGAGGAGGAGGCGTAAGGTCGACCGGCGCGGATCCGGATCTAGGCTTCGATCCCTGGGGGCCTTGCGGTGCCAAAGCCGCCAGTATCGAAAGCCAAGAACCCCCAGCCGAGTCCGCAGGGCCTGAAGGCGCACCGGCGGAGTCTGGCTGCCCAAAGACAGAGTGGAGGGCTTAGTAAAAGCTACGACGTTGGGCTGGGGTCGCCCTGGGTACCGGGAAGGGAGGGAAACTGAGCCAACCCAACAGGCTCCGCCGACGGACGGGGAGAAGGCGAAGAGCGATGGTGCTTCTTCGCCTTCTTCTTGTGCTTTGACTTACCCAAAGACGAAGACTTCGAATTAGAGTGATGGTGATGACTCTGCTACCGGTCCCACGACCTCCCTCTCGACCGGGACCTCGAGCGGCGCGAAGTTGACTGCCGGGCCTCAAAGGTTTCGGGACCACTCCTGCAAAGACTTCGGGTTCATGGCCCAACAGTCGAGCACGACTTCAGGTCGGGGTCGCGCTCCAGGCACCAGAGGCACACGGGATGTGGGTCAGTGACTGACATCAACTTGTAACAGGAGTTACAAGGTTTGAAGCCAGTCTGCCTATGTGACATCCCTTGCACCAGGAGTTGAACGACTCAAAAAAACAAGAAGACAAAAATTCGAAAAAAGCTCTAGTCAAAAAAGACTAAGGGTACCGCTCTCTCCGGACCTGCGCTGGCTGGCGTGGAAAAAAGAAACAACTGACGTCAGCAACCAGGGGCGGCATCTAAGTAGATATCGCAACGTCATTCTGGGGATCACGTCGCCAACAATGAACGTGGACTCGACTGACGCGCAGGGGTTCTGCTGAAGAAAAAATCTCCGGATCCATTCTGACGCCTGGGGGTAATTCTAAGGTAAAGAATCCGTAACTAATAGTCTCTTTCAGATAACTGATATTACAAGGTTTGTACACATAAGATATAATGGCTGCAAAATATATTAATTAATCCCTTCATAGCTTCCACAACAAAGATTTCTGTTGGGCTTGTATACTAAATGTATTAGCTCATGTATAATTAGGAAAAAGTAGAACCTCTGCCCCTCTTGGCTTTCTTTGTTTCCCCTTTGTCTTTCATTTACTTTATGCCCCCATTCCCCAAATTACAATTTCAAAATAAAATCAGGTGGCTTTAGACTGCAAATCTGAAATGCAATTCCAAGCTAAAAGACTCTCTGTTAAGTTCACATAGATAAAATAACTATGGGTGTCTTATGTGCATTATGATTAAAGTAAGTTTATATGTGGACATTTTGAGGAAAAGCTCAAGGATCTGAGAGCGCGTTTGGGTGTCATACTGCAATTATTTCCCAACCCACCTTATTTTTTATCTGAGGCAGGAGATACTGTTTTTCAATGAAGGCAGTGGAAGAAACCGGCCCTGCTTATATAGGTCACACAGCTGAGTAATCCCCACCTCCCCCAGAGCATTCAAGGCAGCCTGCTCTTGTGTCGCGGAAATGTCCAGGTGTGCAGCGAGCGGTAATGCTGGAGCATAGAGATAATCCAGTTGGGCCCTCTTGTCAAGAGTCTTCCATGCCCACGCCATGCATTGAACGGGGTTAATTTCAGGACGCAGCTCACCACTACCGCCTAACAATGCAGCAGCAACCAGTGGAACCGGGAGCACAGAGTCCGCCTCAATGGCAGTGTGCAACTGGAACTGCTGTGGGAAGTACCAAAAATTAGCAAACTGCGCCTGCGCACACAAGTAGTACAACTGCCTGTCAGGAGCCTCAAAGCCCCCACGCTCGAACGGTTGTACCAGCACATTCCAGCTACATTGGGGCTTCTTGCATCCCCAGACAAAAGTCAGCAGGGCCGACTGAAGCATATTAAACAACGCGATATTTAGTCAGAGAGGGATGTTGACAAATAAATAGAAGAGTGTGGACAAGATAGTAATTTTTGTGACTGCGATTCGATCTGCTAGCGAAATCAGTAACTTAGCCCATCGTGCCGCTTCGTCGGCGATCTTAGTAATGACACAGTACAATAAGATTATGTCCCAGTGGAAAGCAATTTAAGAAAGATAGATGTGTACAAGGGTTTAGGGAGCTGGGATGTGGCTGGGGTACCAAAACAGGCTTGTCATTCCTGTGGGTTTAAGCTGTCCTTGGGTCATGTTCCTTTGGATAATAACGGTAACCCACCTGGCCAGCTGTCTAGGGTCCCTTCTATTCGGGCTGCCTCTATTAATGTGCGCTCTCTTAGGAAACATCATGCAGACGTCTTTTAGCTTTTAGAGGACAATTCACTTGATCTGCTGTTTTTAACTGAAACCTGGCTGGATCCCTCCTCAGATCCGATTGTAACGCTTGACACACCTTTGGGCTATAAAATTTCCAGAGCTTATCGCCCGGTGGGGAGAGGGGGCGGTGTTGCTATTATTTATAAAAACAAGTGGGATCTCCGTACGGGGGATGCTACTTCATGGGGCGGATGCAAAGCCTTAGACTTCAGTATTCGCTTCTCAGCTCAT
This sequence comes from Triturus cristatus, assembly GCF_964204655.1. Classification (NCBI taxonomy): domain Eukaryota; kingdom Metazoa; phylum Chordata; class Amphibia; order Caudata; family Salamandridae; genus Triturus; species Triturus cristatus. The sequence goes on from NC_140588.1 coordinate 139,366,319, forward strand.
TTTACACTAGGAGGCTCTTTGATCTATAGGCCCCCCAGCCCAGTGGGACCTTTTCTCCAGTCTTGAGGAGACGCTGTTATCACTAGGGCGGTTAGTTTTGCCCACTATATGATCCTGGGTGACCTTAATATTCATCTGGATCAAGCGGACAGTAAGGATGCGTGTGACCTGCTGGATGTTTTACATCTGGCTCAGCTTGACCAGCATGTCAGCCTTCCTACTCATCAAGCTGGACATATACTAGACCCTATCTGTACCAACTTCCCGAACTTATTAAGGGACCCTAGTATGGTCACCTGGTCAGACCATTTTATAACCCACTTTTCGTGGGAAGTGTCCAATACTGAGCCTATAGCACGTTCAAGCTACAAATCAGCCTTTGGTAAAATTGACCCACTTGAACTTAATATGCCCTTGGAGGCTTCTAGGCCCATTCTGGTAGAAGAGCTTGAGGAATGCTTGGCGGGGTTCTCTAGCTGGGTCTCAAATGCAGTTACTACGGTGGCCCCACAACGTCCCTCTAGGTTGGCTAGGGAATCTCCATCCAAACCTTGGTTCAAACCAACCCTCAAAGCCTTGAAGCATGATTGTAAGACCCTTGAGTGGACCTGGCGGAGGAGTGGCTATTGCCCGGCTGATAAGCGGAAGCTCAGAGATAAGCAGAAAATATACTATGCAGCCATCACGCTGGCTAAAGGGCAATTTTACTCGCCCCGTATTGAATTAGCCAGTAACAACTTTAAGGAAATTTTCGCTATCGTTCAGAGCTTCATGTCCCCTCTGGCCCAAGCAAGTGTGTCGTCATCTTCACCTACTTGGTGTAACACAAGCTCCTGTTGTTTTAGGGTTAAGATCTGGGCTATCCAGGCAACATTTACTACCCGCGACATCAGAGTGGAGGCATCTTTGGAGTGTCAACCTGCTTGTACTGCTCATTCCTTGTCGGTGTTTAGGCCAGTTGACCCATTGGAATGTCTTAAAATTCTTAAGGGTCTAAAGTCCGGCTCACCCTCGGACCCCTGTCCTGATAGGATACTGGCGGCTGAGGTTGCAAACACAGAAGTAAACACCATCATTAACATGTCTCTGTAGAAAGCGGTGGTACCACAGGCCTGGAAGGAGGCTAAGATCTTGGCACTCCTAAAAAAGCAGTAATTGAACCCCCTTTGTCCAGGGAAATATCGGCCTATCTCCCTCCTTCCTGCTTTGGCGAAGGTGTGTGAGAAGGTGGTAAATAAATAGCTCACCGATTTTGTGGAAAGGGAGGTGCTCCTGCATCCAGCCCAATCGGGATTCCGGGTGTTCCACAGTACAGAAACAGTGTTGGTTGAGGTGACGGAGGCCATCCGGAAGTGTTTGGACGCCGGCAGGAGAGCTGCATTAATTTTGCTTGACCTCTCGGCGGCGTTCGACACGGTCCTGCACTCACTTCTTCAGTCACGTCTACCCAAGATTGGTCTGTCGGGTGCTGTGTGGGGCTGGCTCCAGTCCTTCTTGGACGGGCGGGTTGAACCAATTTGGATACCACCGTCCTCCTCTTCCCCTCAGCCAGTAACAACGGGAGTTTCCCCAGGGATCCTTCCTTAGCCCCCTTCTTTTCAATATCTATGTCACTCCTCTGATATATTTGGCGGATGAGCTGGGGGCCAAGGTGATGGCTTACGCTGATGACACCCAGCTGCTTTTTACCTGGTACAAAGATGCGGACTCTGTACTATTGGTCCAGCATTGCCTATCATCTATCTTTAAATGGCTGGCGGAAGCGCAGCTTAAGTGCAATGAAGAAAAGTCAGAGGTTCTGCTATTTGGTAAATTCTCCCTTAATTTTAGAGAGCAGCTCTGGCCTCCTGAGTTTCCACTACCTATCTTGTCAGGGAAGCCAGCAAACAATTTGGGGGATTGGTTCGATGAATGTCTTTCCTTCTCGACACACATCAAGAAGCTGGCAGGCTGCCTGCTGTTTCGGCCTGCTTAAAACTCTCAGAAGAATCTTCCCCCTCTTGCCGCAGGCGGCGAGGAAAACAGTCACCTGTGCACTGATTTTGTCACGGCTGGACTATGCCAATGCCCTTTATGCTGGTATCCCGGGCTACCTGTTGAAGAAGTTACAGGTGGTTCAAAATACGGCTGCCAGACTTTTATTGGGCATGTCGGCTAGGGACAGTGTTCGTCAACAGCTGCGCTCTCTCCACTGGCTCCCCATGGTGGATAGAGTTAAATTTAAACTTTTGACTCTGGCCCACTGTGCTCTCCACGGTTGTGGTCCTCTTTACTTGCAGAGACGTCTCTCCTATTGTCCTGCGCGCTCCCTGCGTTCTTCGTCCTTATGTTATGCTCAGGTCCCTTGTTTTAAGCTTCACAGGATAGGGAGCAGCTCATTTGCAGTGAAAGTGGCGGTTGCTTGGAATGCTCTCCCTCGTGCCCTGCGCACCATCCAGGACCCAGTTGCGTTCAAGGGGAAACTGAAAACATATCTATTTTCCTGAAGCTCACTGCACATACCCTGTTAGGCACCGCGCCGGGACACTCATGAGTAGCCGTGCGTGTTATAAATTCATATAACATAATATAACAGGTTGCTCAGTAACCTGTGGCTGGGGGCTGCTGGCAGGATCGATGAACATCCTTAACTTCTTGTTCAACACAAACTTAAATTGCTTTCCACTGGGACATTATCTTATTGTACCATTATCTACTCAGGCCCAGTGGCTTTTTGGGTTGCCCCATTGTTACTTAACTCTTAGTAATGACACGGCCATAGTTTGCAGTAATCACCACCTTGGGATCTCTGTGCAGCCATATCCCAAGGTACTTCACCGGGTCACCCGACCACGTCAGCAGGAAGTCCATTTCTACCTCGCGGGTACCAGCTGTCAGCGGAAACACAGTTGACTTTGCCCATTTTATGCCTAGACCTGAATATCTTTCGAATTTTACGTATTCGCGCAGTAATTTCGGTAAATACGTAGCAGGCTCACGGACATATAGCAGCATATCATCCGCGTACAGCGAAACCACTAAAGGCCGCTGCCGAAAATGCACCGCTGCCTGGGCATGCCTCTGGCACAACTTACAAGCCAAGGGCTCCAGCGCGAGTGTGAAAAGCATTGGCGAAAGGGGGCAGCCCTGCTGCGTGCCTCGTTTGATAGAGAAAGCTTCAGACACCCAGCCTTTCACGCGTATCCGTGCCTCTGGCGCCGTATACAGTAGGAGAATCCACTTGAGGAAGAACGGTGGCAGGCCCATTCGTAGCAATACGGTAAACATATACTCCCACTGTAGAGAGTCAAACGTCAAGCAGCACGGCCACCGGCTGAAAGTCCGACTCGAAATAATGCAAAGTGGCAAAAACAGTGCGCTGATTATGCATAGTCGATCTAGTGGGTACAAATCCCACCTGGTAAGGGAGTACCAGGTTGGGAACCAGGGGTTGGAGTCTGCTAGCGATCATTTTTGCCAGAATTTTGGAGTCAATACTGATGATGGAAAGGGGCCTGTATGAGTCACACACATTCGCTGCTTTGTCTGGTTTCAATAGCATGACAAGGAGTGCCTCTGAGTGTGGGAGGTAGGGTACCCGAGTCATATGCCTCTGCAAAGACGTCCAGCAGCCGAGGTGCTAAATCGTCGGCATAGGCGTTGTAGAACTCACTTGGGAGTCCATCAAGGCCCGCTGCCTTGCATGTGGGGAGTGATATAATAGCAAGTTTGACATCCTCAACATCGAATGGCTACGTGAGGTACGCCCGTTGATCGACTGACAGCCAACCTAGCGCAACGTCATCTAGATAGGTGCGTATGTCAGCTGCTGGTATCTGAGCTCGGTCACCATAGAGGTCAGAGTAGAAATCTAGCACCACCCTGCTGATTTCAGGAGTACTGAAGTGTGCCAACCCCTCCCTGTCCAGCAGTTTAGTGATATACGCCTGGCTGCGGGGCGCTGCCAATTTTTGTGCCAGCGAGCGGCTGGGCCTGCCCCCCTCTCCATAATATCGAGCAGTGCACCGTCAAGACCTATGCACCATCTCTTGGTCCACGGTTTAATTGTGCTCTGACACAAAGTCCCGTATCGCGGAGAGCTTTTCCGGGACAGGATTCCGTGCATGTTGACATTCCAGTGTGGATATCTCTGCTGCAAGCTTACTGATTCTGCAACGTAAATCTTTAAGTACACCAGCCTGCACGCCAATACAAACACCCCATATCGTGACCTTAAATGCTTCCTAAAGGACCCCTGCGCTATCCACAGTGCCCTCACTTTCTTTGAAGTAATTACAAATTGCCTCGCCTACCATCCATCTAAAGACTGGGTCTGTCAGAGATGCCTGTTGCAGTCGCCACATGAACGGGGGCCTCTCACACTTGGGAACACTCATCTCAAGTGTACAGGGGAGTGATCAGACAGCATCTTGGCCAAGTGACTAACATCAACCACCCAAGTGCATGCAACCTCAGACAGAAGCAAATAGTCCAAGCGGGATCAGGTGCCATGCACGTGGAGATAAAGATACTTTCTCTTGCCTCAGGGTGCCGCAAACGCCAAATATCATGCAGATTCGCAGCCCCAGGAACAGCATATTTTACAAGAACCTGGGAATGTAAAGGATGAAGCTGTGCTAATGCCAGAAAGGTAAGTGGTTATGGAGTAAGTGTGAAAATGTTAGTTGACCCTTGTTAACCTAAAGATCACTGTGTGAGGATAGGCTTAAGTGGTCCATCTTAACCCAACCCTATGCTCGCGGAGGATTTGACATTCCTGATTTCGAAATATATTATCTGAGTGCGCAAGCACACTATGCTTATTACTGGATTTGTCCTCCTCCGTTCATGCCACAGGTGGCCGCAGAACATTGGTTGGCAGACCCCCTCCCATTAGATGGAACGATATTGGCCTCAAGGCGCACCCGAGATATGCCACCCACCACTGTAACGTGCACGGTGGACGCGTGGCATGATGTAGTGGGACTCTGTGGCTCACCGCTTCTGTACTCCCCGAAGCTTCCGCTCTCCTATCATCCATGAATGCCGCTTCTGCGGGAAAAGGTCTTTCATCAATTGTGCGCTCGGGTGCAGATTGCCACTTGGGGAGACCTCTTTCAGGGCGGTAAGTTCGGCTCGCTTGCTCAAATATTTGGTGAGGCCTCTCCTTCGGCCTTAGATACATTTGTATATATCCGGCTGCGGCAGGGCCTTCGTGCTATTCTTCCAGGGTTCCCGCAGGAGCCCGAGATCTTTGCGCCATTGCACCAGATGCTGGTATCGGCTGATGGCAAGCAACTAGTATCTAGACTCTATCATACTATACGCACACACCACTCGGGACCTCGATGCACGGCGCGGACCCAATGGAGTGAGGAGCTGGGGAGGGATGTGACGGAAGAGCAATGGGAGTATTGTTGCCTTCAAACTACAAGGGTGTCTGCTAGTAGTAGACTACGGGTCATTCACTATAAGTTCTTATAGCGTCTTTATTACACGCCTGTTAAAAAGTTCCGCTTCGCATTGGCGGAGTATGATAGGTGTGAAAGGTGCCACCGTCCAGGAGCAGGTTTTTTACACTTAGCATGGGAATGCCCGAGGATACGAGATTTCTGGACACAGGTATTCCGGGCTCTCAGGAGGATGGTGGGTGCAGCAGTGGAAGGGGACCCCGTACTGGCGCTTTTAGGTTACACTGCACGTCTCCCTCAGGCGCACCGTAGATTCACTGGCATGGTTTTGCTCTTGGCCAGGCGCAGGGTGGCCTGTAGGTGGGGTAGAGGAAGGGCTCCTAAATACAAAGAGTGGATTGATGACCTGACCTATTGCCAGGGACAGTTGAATACATACGCCGAGACCCTTCCGTTAATGTCCAGACCGAAGGATATTTGGGGACCCCTTCAGAACTATCTTCTATTGACCGCTGCGGAAGCGGCGGACCCCCCCGCTTTGGAGCAGGAGGCAGGGGTCTAGAAAGGAGGCATAAGTACAGGATGAGAGGGGGATTGGAGCTGCATATCTGCATTGCGGGGATGGAATGTGAAATCTACAAGATGTATGTCTTCCTATGTTATATAACACTATTAAGATATCCCCGGGAGGGGGGCTCAGGGGACACGGGGGGGGGTCATCTATCATGTACAGAACTGAACAAAGGCGTGGCTATCTGACGGAAATACGTGGCCAGATGGTGTGGAGTTCCGTGATCTCTTGTTACATGTATAAGTCACTCGATATACTCATGCTGTGTCATGGAATGGTTGTAATGTGTAAAACGTTAAATAAAAGTTCAAAAAAAAAAAATTTATCACTGTGTGAGGATACATTTGAGAAGAGTTTTAATGGTATGAAGAGTGAACCAGAGTGTCCTGATATCAACCCAGGTGGGTAAGGAAAAAAAACCTGATTTGATCGGCATGCTTCTGGTGGAGACCAGTTTAAAGCTAGAGACCTGGAAGGCAAATTTTGTAACCCAACAGTAGCTTCACCAGACAGATTGAGGAATACATTTGGATCCCAATGCAGAAGGTTTGATGATGTTACTTTCCAAAAACAATTGGAGAATGCGAGTAATAGAAAAGTATGGTGTGGCCTTTGATAAGAGATTAAGTTTACTTCAAGCAACTGTTAATACTAAAAAAAGATGCACCACCAGCTGTCCATAAAATGCAATAGATTTCTAATATATTAGCAGAATGAACACGGTTAGATTTTGACAGATTAATTATGACAGAGGCTAGAGGACACAGAGTCAGAATGTTTGGCCCAAGTATTTCTCACAGCAAAGGACAAGGGAAAATGTATTCACACGTGTGTTGATCTCTTATACTCAAACAAAAACATCTGCATTGACAAGGATCCACTGTAAAACATCTCAGACGAGTTAGTGCTAAGGTATTTAGAGTTATGGATTTGTCCTCTGCTTACACCCAGATGAGGTTGCATGAGAGCTCAAAACAACAATGTTTGGGTGCACGCCTTTTAATTTGCCCTCAAAAGCTTCAGTGTTCCAGATGGTGATGAAGAATATATTGGAGAGGATCAGTAATAACATGTTCTTTTTTAAAACATATTTTATTAGGTTTTCATAGTACCGCTTGGGAGAGAGCCCGACGAAGTCCACATGGGGACACAATAGTAAAAGGATACTAGACATGAAAATAGCAATGGATACAACTCGTATATATAACAGCTGTAACAGAACTGAAAACGTTACACAGACTTTACCACCCCACCCGCTTTGGCAAGCGAATTTCAATCTATACATATACCCAAAAAGATAAGACAACACACAATACAGTAAAGCCCACCAAACTTCCCATGAAACTACTCTTACGGGGATTGTGTGGTAAGAGGAGGGAGGTTGATGCCACGGTAAGTAGCCCATCGAGACCATATTTTTCTATGTTTTCGGGTGCTTGGAATACCGCCATCTCTGCGGCCATGCATTTGTCTAGCTCTCTGCGCCACTTTCCCATTGTTGGTGGAGAAGTTCCCTTCCATAACTGTGCAATATCCCGTTTAGTGATTGTGAGGGCAAGAAAGAGGAGGTGTTGCTTATTTCGGTTCCCACCTATGTCTTCCGTGCTATGAAGCAGAAACAATTGGGGATCGTGTGGAAGGTCCCAGGACAGCACCTCTTTAAGGCATATCGATACCCTACGCCAGAAAGGTTGCAATGCCGTTCAATTCCATACCGTGTGGCGATATGTCCCCTCCTCCCCATTGAAGCGTAGGCACTGAGGGGATGCCACAACTCCCATCTTCCAGAGACGGAGAGGCATGTAGTACACGCGGTGAACATACTTAAACTGGATAAGGCGGCATCTGGAGGCTACCGCGGCACCCGAGGACTAGCTAACGCCTCTGCCCAGTCGTCGTCCGTCAGGTCTGGGATGTCGTCCTGCCACGCCTTTCTTGTTTTGTGTAGAGTCGTGTTGGGAGTGCGTAGTCAGTGTCTGGTAGATCTGTCTTATTTTGTGTGCACCTAGTTCGCCCATAAGAAGGCGGCCCTCTAGCGGGGGGAATTCTGGAAGGTCAGCTATGTTCGCAAGCGAGGAAGTCAAAGCATGGCGTAATTGGAGATACCGATAGAACTGGGTTTTATGGAGATTAAACTCCTCCTGTAGGCGCTGAAAGGACTTGAGGACGATGCCCCGCATAATGTTCCCCATGTGGCAATGCCAATCTGGTCTGACTGGCGGAACCCCTTCAACGCGGCCACCTGGCGTAGATAATTACCTTGCCATAGGAGCGTTGCCTGCGTCAGCCGCATGTGCCATCCCATTCGCCGGACGGTATACCGCCACAATCTAATAGCCGTTCGGCTGGCGTGTGGTAAGAAGTCTAGATTCTGAGCATTATACAGTAACCGTAGGAGGGGAGTCCCTTCCATGGCAGCGTGTTCTAGTGCAAACGCCGGATCCATAGGTGAATTCTACCACCAGTCACTAATGATTAAGAGATGCGGCGCTGCATAATAAGAGTAAACATCAGCAGCAGCAATGCCTCCGCAGTAGGTGGATTGCGCACAGGTCCGTAGCGCCACTCTGACTGCCCCTCCACCCCATAAAAACTTATTATGTATGGCATTGATTTGCGCGAACCATGCTCGCGGTATATGATAAGGGAAATTTTGAAGACGGTAGAGTACTCTAGGGATGGAGACCATTTTGAAAATAGCAGACCGTCCATATAGCGAGAGAGGTAGGGAAGACAAAGATTAGCCAGGGGTGGATTAATGTTACGTGCCCACGAAATCTTTGGACAGGGAGACACAAACACTCCCTGATATTGGAAAATCTCTGTGGCGTGTTTCAGCTGAGCTGCCCACGTACTTCTTCCCTGATGGCCGCATACTGGGAACAGTACCGATTTAGCAGGGTTAGTATGCAGCCCAGTGTTCTGTCCAAAGAACCGGAGGATCTGCAAAATACGTGGGCCTGAGATCCATGGGTCTGTCATGAAAAACAAGACAACGCAATACGGTCTGGCTGTGAGCGTAGCCAGTCAAAGCCCCTGAGCACCGGATCCCTACCAACCCATGACGCCATAGGCTCCAATGCCAGGCCGAAAATAAGAGAAATAAGGGGCACCCCTGGCGTGTGCCATGACCAATAGAAAAGAAGGGAGAGTGGTGACCAGCAATGCGGACCGAGGCCATAGGCTCTGTATAGATTAGGCGCACGTACGCTAGGAAACGTGGACCGAAGTGGATCACTTCTAAGAGGTGGAAGAGATATTCCAGCTGAGAGAGTCGAAGGCCTTATCAATATCTGCCAAGAGTAGAGCCGGAGGCGACCCAACTCAGGGGCCATAGCCATGGCATTGTGGACCCGACAGATGTCGGGAGGCCCGATGCGGCATAAAGTCGGATTGGTCCCGGTGGACCAAGTCCTGTATGCAGGACCGCAAGCAATCCAGTAGCTTGGATTCGAAGTTGATTAGGGAGATAGGACAATATGAGGACAGGCTCTCTGGTGGGCGGCCGGGCTTTAAAAAGAGAATTTCAGGCTGACGCCAGTCCCGGGTCAGTAGTCGCTTTTCAAGGGATTCATGAATTGTTTTCGACAAATACGGACCCAGCGCGGCCACATGAAAGCGAAGGGAATCCATAGGGAACCCGTTAGGACCCGGGGCTCGACCTGGGTGCAGCGCATTTAGTGCAGCTGTTAATTCGTCAAGTGTAATGGGAAGGTCCTGTTGGTCTTTCATCTGGTCTGATAATCCCTGAGGGGGAATATCACGTAAGAACTCTGCGATATCTCCTGAGACCTGCTCCCGCCGGTTGTACAGCGTGTAGAAATGGTGTGTGAATTCTTCCACCACTTCTGCAGGGGAAGTATGTAGGGCGGCATAGCTTCCCCTGATCGTTGGAACTGTGGCTGGGGCCTGCCTGGCTTGGCAGAGTCTATGTAACATTCTACAGGATTGTCCCCCCACTGGTATATTTGATACTGAGACGCCAACCAGATTTCTTTTGCCTCCTCTGTGAGGTGATGGTGCAGCTGTTGTTGTAAAAGGGACAGGTGTCTCTGGAGGGTCGGAGTAGGCTCTAGTGTGTATTGTGTCTCCAGGGAAATGCAGTTGGTCTCCAGCTTGGATCACAGAGTGGAGCGCTTTCGTTTGTCATTAGTCCAGAAACTAATGTCCACCCCTCTAATAGTAGGTTTTAGGACCTCCCATAGGATTTCTTTACATGGTGCTGAGGCAGTATTGAAGGTCAAATAATCTTGAACGGCAGTGTGCAGACACTCCTGGTAATCGGGATCATGCAGATGCCAAGAGGAAATCGGCCATCTGAAAGGGGGGCCTAAGAAAGTTTAAGCGGAGGGACACCGTGACTGGGGAGTGATTCGACAACCCTCTCGGAAGATGTGAAACCTGGGTAAACCTGTAGACATAGCTCTGTGGTGTGAACAAGTAATCTAAACAGGACATGGAACCATGTACCGCTGACATGTATGTGTAGCCTCTCTCAGCGGGATGATATTCCCGTCATAAATCAGCCCAGCCCAGCGCTCCAGCGAGTGACGATAGTTTGGAGGTACCAACAGGGGGGTTGACCCCCGATCCCCGTCTTTTATCCAGCGGCGTCATAATGTCATTCCAGTCGCCACCCAGGAGGGATAGACCCCAACAGGAGGGCATATCTGCCCCCAGGATCTACCCAATGTTTAGTATGGAAGAAGGGAACCCGACCTTGGATAAGAACAGCAGTTCAGCGGGAACCCCTAGTGAAACCCGCGTGATATACCTGTTGGTACCCAAACCTAGCTAGGCAGGGAGCCTTATTGCCCAGGAGGTGAGTCTCCTGCAGGAGAGGAATGTCAGCCCCATATCGTTTAGCCTGCCTAAGGACAGCCCCCCATTTGACCTTGTTGAGCAGCCCCCGGACATTCCATGTCACCACCGTCAATTCACCAATATGGGAGACCGCTGCCTGAGTGGCCATATAACTAGTCTGGGTCTAAGAGTGATGGCCTGCCGAATGAGGAATGGGATGTGTGTCTGCGTGCGTAAACAACAAATAACATAACACTGCATTTCAGGAACTACCCCCTTTTCCGCACCCCCACCTCCCCCCCCTCCCGATACTGCCAGGAACTAGGAGTATCTGTCGCAGTGAGGTGCACCCGAGGACCCCAACCTCGGATCCCAAGGCCCCCCCTCCAATGAATCCCAACCACCCCATAAAACATGAACCGTGGGAAGCTAGTGACCATGCAGGTCAGCCACCATGTATAGCGTCCACCTCTACTTGGTGGAGAGTAATCGGAATAAGTCCAACCCATGGATATAGATTTGAGTGCTTATGGGAGCAGTGCAGGCTATGGATCGGTCAAGATGCACGCTCGGGCTGGAGGATCGTCGGTTAGAACTGGAGAGATGCCGCCGTTACGATTTCATCCGGCGTGATCTATTCCGCTGCGAGCCCCTAGAAGAGTCCGACTCCAGTACCGGTGGGGAGTGTGGCTTCAGGTTAGCCCGTTCGTCGGACCAGGCAAAAACCGCTTCAGGTGAATCAAAAAAGAAGGTTTAGGAATTGTAAATCACCCGGAGCCTGGCGGGATAAAGCAGCATGTAGGAGATGCTAAGTTCTCGTAGCCTCCGCTTTGCTGCTTTGAAGGACTGTCTTTGTTGCTGCACCGGGCGGGTGTAATTCAGAAAAATAATGATGGGCCTGGAGTCAAAGACAAGTTTATCTTTATGCAACCGGGCTTACTGCAGCACTGCGTCTCTGTCTGCAAAGTTGAGTGGCCTCCTTGTAAGTGCCCGGTGCACCCTCTCAACCACAAAGCACGCTGAGATCTTGTCCGCCTGCAGCAGGTCTTTGAGCCAAGAGGCAAGTAATCGATTCATGGAGCTGCCTTCGCAGCCCTCTGTAAAGCCAACAAAACAGAGGTTGTTGCGCCTGGCGCGACCATCCGCGTCCTCCGCCCGGGCAGCGAGCTCCTGGGAAATCACAGTCAATTTATTGACCTGCTGTTGGAGGGTTGGCACGTTATCTTCCACAGATGACACCCTCGTTTCGGCTTCGGTAATACGGTCCACAGCCTTTCGCAGGTCTTGCCGCAGAAAGGAGACTTCAGTCCCTACAGTGCCGATTTTAGCCTCTAGCGTGTCCCCTGCATCAGTAATAGCCGCCAGCAGGGCCGCATTATCCAGAATGGGGCAGGGCGGGGAGCCCCCACTCACGGACGTTGCGTACTGGTCCAGAGTGCTGTTTCGGACCTGTGGCACCAGGCTTGTCCTTCCCCCTTATGGTGCTGCCAATGAATGATTTCATTTAAATCTGGGGACAGGTCCAGGCTCAGCAGGGCATGCAAGGTCGCGGGAAAGCCAATCTGTCCCTCCGAGGGACCTTCCGGGGAGCGCACTGCGGCCAGTCCTCTCGGAATCTGTCTACCGCTAGACCACAAGCCGCACTGGATCTAATCCAGCCGCCTCCGCAGCCAGCAGCAAACAGCCAAGCAGGCCCCTCTAGTGGAACCTAACTCCCAGGACCACCGGCAGGCACACAGTACATCCTGAAGCCCCGGCACCACGGTTCAGAATCCACTCCGGGCGTGCGAAATCCAGGAACCCCGCATATCCCCTAGGTCTGCAGGGCACCACACAGGAGCGCAACGCTTCCCAGACTCCTGCCACGGAGGGCAAAACAGCAGCACAGGGATGATGAAGGATCAGAGCCGGGCCAGAGACTGTTGACAGGAGGCTTTCAGGAGAGCCAATATGTCATCGTATATGCAATCAAGGCCAAGCCTTTTGTAGACTGTGTTCCACCCATCACTCAGGCATCCTTCTCCAGTTCAACACTAGCAAGAATAAGAAATTGCCCCTCAATGAATCAGAGAAAATGTACACCAAGACCTAAAGAGCCCTCAACTTACACCTGCACTGTTGTACTAGCTAGCAGGTGTCAGTCCTGTTCCCTTTCTGATTCTGGGGTATACGGATGAAGCCAAGTTGTGCATGCAGATTCAAGGATAGATCCTTTACAAGTCAGTGCAAACAATTTACACCTCAGACCCTTTTCCTCTCTAAAATGGCATATTAAGCGCCTATTTGTCTGTGTAAGACTTAAAAAGTTTACAGACCACCACTGATGTCACAGCATGCAGATTTAAAAAAAAAATTTAAGTAGACTTTATATAATGAGTCTATGATGGAAGTTAATCTACAGAGAAGTTAATCAACATCAAAACCCTGCAACGTTTAGGTACAGGGCACCATATGTTTTTAGGAGTACTTCCAAAAAGAATATGAAAAACAATTTTGAGAATAAATGCAGAAAATCCACAAGAGGGGAACATGTAAACCACAGATTACATTAATTTAAAAAAGAAACACATTCCTATAGATCGCTAAGCAACAAAGGCCAGGGAGGAATACGTTGTGTTATTAATCTTCCAGCATGATTACTTAAGACAGGATTGTGCCATGTGTGAGAGACAAATGCTCTCATTTTGACATGTAAAAAGCATGTACATTTCAGCCAGTGGCTCTATGACCAAGTCTTATCTGTGTCAGAGACATTTCTAGACATGGGAGCAGAGTGGTGGGGATGCGAAAAGGAAATTAATGTAATGCCCTAATTTGGTTCTGGGGTGAAGAAAGTGTTGCAGAATAAGGACACAGATTGGTTGTGAAATAACATAATTGCAGGTGGGGAGTGATTAAGCCACATCCCAAAGACACATACCTTGGAGACACGGCAATCACTTACTTAAAGGTCTGGCAGTTGTTAATGATGGCAATCATGTACTGAACATAGAATGCAGGAAGCTGCCGATTTTTAAGATGCTCTTCTTTGTACAACTGTGCTTCTTCTTTGTACCTATGAGGAGGAGGTAACAATAGACATGGTTAGAGCAATTGAGCCCCTTCAGTACAAAATTTCTCCTGGGCGAAACTGAAACGCTTTTTTCAAGAACAGGGTAATTCTATAATTTCCACTTATCACTTCTGGGCAGGTGGGCATACCAACATATCCACAGCAGCTTTGGCCTCTCAGCTGAGAATGTGGTTAATTTAAAAACTGCAATTCTACGCATCCTGTGTGTGTTTTACAGCTCTTTTTTGGAATGTGAAGTGTGCATCAGTCTTTAAAAAGAGGGTAAAACACACTAAAAAAGGAGTGCTTAAATAATAACCGTCCTCTGGACCTCTTTACAGACAAATATCAAACACTAACTGCCTACAAAGCTTACACTGCATTATCTAGCATCCCGCAGAAGATATTTGACAAAACGCCACATAATATTCAGCACAGCAAGAGCTTCCATACAGCTCAGCATCATCAAAACATAATCACGAAAAAAGCACACACAAATCATGCAGCAAAATGCCTTAGACAGAATGCTGCAAATGCATCCAACACTGCAGATATGCCATATAAATAGCTACTGCCTTGCTGACAACTGCACAAACCGTTCAGAATTAGCCAGGAGGACTCTCAATATTTCTCCCCTTCACCCGCTCATCACCTCAGTCATCAAACATCACAAGAGACCCTCTAAGGAAGAAGACGACGACAGCAGGGCCCATCACCCACTCTGCTGCAACCTATGACGGCATGGCGTGACCTAATATACTGCAGACTTGCATCAAGAGGAAAGTTCAATAAAAGTCTGAAGCTGAGAATAAAGGTACTGTGGGATACAATGAGACCTCTCCTCCTGTGAAAGAACGGGTAAAGTACAAATTATGTGTTATGTATTTATTAAAGTTCTGATTCTTACTTTAACAACTGCAATGGTATCTGTGCATCACTAATTTTAAGGCTTGTACAGTCTCTGTTGTAGTAGTTATACTACATCCACTAACAGCCCAGTTCATTCAAGCTCATTTAAACTCCCAGAGCCAACACATCAAAACCATGAAATGTGCTACACTGACAGTAGAGCAACAGCACCCCATCAACAACACTGCACACAATATGACACCAAAACTGTACGATACGCCAAATACTACTACCGTACAGCACATTGAGCAGCCCAATATAGAGCAAAAGCAAAACAAACAAGTTATTGTTAGAATGCTTTCTATAAACATATCTACTGGTACTTACTTGGGCTACATCACCGTCCATTGTTTTTTGTTTTTAGGTTGAGCCTGGGCAGCGCATGCGCTGCTCTGCGAGAGATGCTGTATATGGGCTATTGAGGACTTTGGACACGCCCACTGCTTTTGGTTGGGTAGTTGGGCTGCTTTTTAAAATTATTTTTCTCTAGTTGGTTAATATTGTGCATCTCTCCTGCCTTTCAGTGCTTGGTACCCCCCCAACTGACATCACCAATTGATTCTTTTGCTTGCCCAGCTCTGGCCACCTCTTGACGTCTCACTCGCATACCCTCCCCCCTCCCTTCATGCGCAAATGCAGCATCCATCCATGTCATTATCTGGAGGGGGAATATTTAGGCCCTTTTCTACAGGCCACAGGCCTGCTGAAGAACATCATGGGAACCCGGAGGTAAGATCAAGATTAAACAAGCATTTGCAATGCAATAGGTTTCGCATTAGGGAAAGTTTGACCTATTGGCATTGTAAGTAATAATGCAAAGCCAATAGCTCAAACTTTCAGTAATGTGAGAACTACTGCATTGCAAATGCTTGTTTTTTACCCACCGATGGGAATGAGTATATGCAAATCAGGCCTGGTCTTGCTCCAATAGGAAAGTTCCAGACCCCAATGCCAGGCCAGGCCTCCTGTGAACAGGAACACAGGAAACACCCCGATGGGTTTCAGCTTAGTTAGACCTCATCCGTGAGGTATAGCTCGAGTCATGTGACTTAGACCGCTCTGAACCCAGGTCCGGACATACTTAGAACATCACACTGAGAAAAGCAAAAAGAAATGGGCTGAATGCTTGAAATATTCTTAGCCACTGTTAATTATTCACGGTGTCATCCCAGTCCATCCAGGACTTGTATATGGCGGGTCCCTGTCTAAGGTGGATAAGTGGGCAAAAAAACAATAAGAAACAACAACAAAAAGATGGACTGAAATGTGGGTGAGATTACGCTAAGAAACCCATCACTTTTTACTAAATTAATTCCAAAATTGAGAGTTTAAAAAAAAAGTATTTATTTATTTTAAAGTGATCACATAACGCGAGAAGATCCCAACTGATTCACATGGTACGGACAAGACAATTGTACTTTGCTGCAGCTTTACGTGGAACAACTGTAACATAAGACAAGAGCCACACAGACAATGCAGGTTTACAACATTTCTTGATCTTACCGGACCTATGACAAGTTGCAAGCGGCGCAAGTGGAGTAGCGGACTAGGACAAGAGCCTTTTACTATGTCTTTAAGTGTACTCGTCACGAGATTTATTAATTTAAATTGCATTCCAGGATACCATACATAGGCATAGGTATTCTAGTGAATACTACAGAAGATAATGAAAAACTAAGTTAGGCACAGCACCAAACTGACAATGGCCCAGACTACAATGCAGTAATAAGATAGGCTGTAGTATCGCTAAAAAAAAACAGGTATTTTTAGTTGTTTCTCTGTAGTAAAAGGCCCCATAGTATCCTACATCTTTCATTTTGTTTTCAATCTTCATTCAACAAAAAAATGACAAACAATTTTTAATGAGGTATTTCCTTTCATTTAAAAAAATTAATAATGCATGCTGCAGTGTTAACAATTCTGCCGTGGGGACTCTCAATGCGTCTGCAACTTGATGAGCTCCATCCATTGATTCTCACTTCTTCACCAACAGCAACATCTGTGGCAGTGATGGCCTTGGACAGCCTCCATTGACAGCAAAAACTAGAAAAGCAGACACAGACAGAGAGACTTGATTGGCACAGGGCGCCGCCAATCACAAGAGAGCAAAATTTCCTTTTGTTTGCGGGACGCGGGAAGCGGCCAGCAAGGCGAGGGTATAGGCACAGGCTGTCCTTGCAGAGACCAACATCAAATTTCAGATCGGGTCTGGTCAACCAGTATAGGCCTGAAGGAGCCATGATAAACCAATATGAGAGACAGCTAACTTTGGGAACAGTGAGTAATATCAAATTGGTAGATCTCAGGATGTGACTCAGTGAACATCATGTAAATATAAACTATGGGGGCGCGGCCTGACACTGATGTGAAAAGACGCGGGCTGCGGAGCTCCGTCTGCCGCTTATCCCTGTAATCAATGATCCTGAGCCCCGGCTGCATACACGACCATCGTTCTGCGAACTGGAGCGCCCCATGAGCCTGAAGTGATGGGAGGCGTTGTTAAGAAGATTCACGCTTGGATGGAGTAGAAAGTTCCTTTATTAACATTACCAACACATGCTCCGACAGGGGAGGAGCGAATGACGACTTGCTAGATCGGCGATCAGCTGTCAACTGTCAGGGAACAGTTGGACAGCTGATGACCTCACTGGTATGGTGTCCGCGCAGGGACACATGGGTGGCAAACAAGAACGGTGTCCCGAGTGGGACATAAGAGAAACGTAACACATCTTCCCCCTTTGCAATCAACGTTAAAGTCTGAAAACTATGGAAAGGTTAACAGGTCTCTGACAAGGTGAGGTTCACTCACAAACAAAGTCTTTGAGCTTAACCGGTGCTCCCAACAACCTCCCTGCACGTGTTCTGCGGACTTGTGGTGAATTCCCTTCAAGCGGTGTAGGTGGCAACTTGCGCCGGTTTCCCTTAACCCCTTCAGTGCCCATGACGAGCTGGACTCGTCATGGGCTGCGGTGGCGCTGTGCCCATGACGAGTCCAGCTCGTCATGAACTCCGCCCGCTAATACAAAGCGCGGCACTGGGCGGGGAAAGGGGCGGGCATGCAAGGGGTTAACAGCCTGATTTTCGTCTATTGTTATTGATGGTTCCATGGTGGTTCTTGTGTTGCTTCTTCCCACAGTCTTGGGTGTTGTAGGGAACTCATAGTCAGACTCGTAGTCCGAAAAGTCTATGGATGTCTTGTTGTCTTTGGCAGCTGTACATTGATTATCCATGTAGATTTCTGGACCGGGATCCTTCTTGGATTCTGCTTCTGTGTTTGCTGGATACTTGTGTGCCGACAGTGCTGAGAAATGCCACACTCTTCCGTCGCTCAAACGTGCTGAGTTACCATAAACGTTCCTTACAGTCAAAGGAGGGGTATATCTATTCTGTGTTTTCCCCACGTGACCACTCCTTCTCACCTTGACAAGATCTCCCACTTTGATTTCTACATTTTTGCATCCGTGTTTTTTGTCATAGTAATCTTTTGTTTTGTGCTGGGCTTGCATATGTCTCTCTCGGATTGCACTGGCTGACCACTCCACTCTTTTGGCTGCATTTATCCACCCCACATTGTCTTTTGATAGTGGAGTTCTACCGCGCATAAGTTCAAATGGGCTATGCCCCGTGGTGTCACTTGGTGTAATGCGGTAAGCCCACACAGTTTTTAACACTTCTTGTTTCCAGTCGAGATTATTGTTCGCAGCCAATTTGATAGTGCCCTTCAACACTCTATTAAATCTTTCGACTGCACCATTGGCAGCGGGGTGATACACAGATGTGGTTTTATGTTTAATATTGTGTCTTTGTATATAATTTTGAAAAATGTGAGACATGAATTGTGCCCCATTGTCACTAATTATTTGCTTGGGTAGACCTTCCCTTGAAAATGTCTCATCCATAAAGGTCATTATGTAAAGGCTTGCAACAAAAGAAAACCGCAAAAAATTAAAATGATTGAGTACAGTGGGAACTCAAGCGAAAATGAAGATGACTATGATGACGTTAACATGTACGTACTAAATATTGATGAGGAAAGGGGCGAAAACGTAAATGTAATAAACACAACAGAAAAGATAACCAGGACAAGAAAACCAATTTGTCACATGACGATTGGAGGAATAAATATTGACATTGTGGCAGATTCTGGGTCACCGTACACCATAGTCAACAAACAAGTATGGAAGGATAAGTTTGAATCTAAACTGGGTAATGACCTAGAGAAACCAGATATAAAAATAAGGTCATTTACTGGAGAGCCTATTGAGGTATGTGGTTACAAGAGACTCAATTTCCAATACAAAAGTCGCGACTCTGACAGTAAACTATATGTTTCTGAAGTTGGTCCATCTGTATTGGGGTGGATGGATCAGGGAAGTTTGGGAATCATCCTTGATCCAAGCAGAGAGGATCCTGTTCTAAGTGAAGCATATTGCCCCCAGAGTCGACCAAAACAGCAAAATTCAACGTGGCCTGACGAGGCTGCAGTGCCACTAAGATGGCGCCCACCGCTCGCTGAGCCGGCCGAGAGGACTTCAGCTCCGGAGCAGGGGAGTCCCTCACCTACCGGAGATAAGGATTGACACCTGGAGGCCGGCCGATACCCGGAGATAGCAGGGATAATCGAGGTGAGCTGGAGCCCCTCACACAGTGGACCCTGTGCCTCGTTCTGGGCTGATAGTGGCGCCTTAATCCAAGCAGCAAAATGGCGGCCGCACTGCAGTGAGTGCAGGGAAGCTCGGTAGGGCAGTGACTGTCACCGGCCACAGTGGGGAGAATTGCCAGCAGCGAGGCCCCACCGGTGGGACACTTGGCTCTGCAACAGGCACGGATAAATCGTCCGGGCCGGCGCCGTACTACTGGGACTGTGCAGTAGGGAGGAGGAGGGTTTCTGGTGCTCATCGCCTGATGCACCGCGCTGCGCAGTCCAAGATACTGAAGCAGCGCAAGCAGCGGAGGGCTGGTGAACCTGGGGGCTGTCCAGTGCGGGAAGACCTGTTTCCCACAGTGCCTGCTATGACCCAGGGATAACACTGCTTCCCAAGAGTGAGTGAGAAGCCCAAGAAGAAGCGTGCAAGAGGTGCCCATGCTGGCGACTTCCCCTGGGTGACAGAGTGGATCAAGGGCAGCCCCTCTGCAATTCTTTCTGGGGCCTCCAGCAGAGCGTGAGCTCAGCACCGCCGGACAGTCCCTGAGGGCTGCTTCAGAGGAGCTGCACAATTGAAGCTGTGGGTTGCAAGGCCGGGGGAGTGGCGCATAACAAACTCATCTGCCTACAGGTCACTGGCTGCACCCTGAAGGAGACAGCGCACACCTAAGCCGCCGCGGAAGCACTGAGGGGTCAGTGGACGGGCTGTGCAAGAAGGCTAGTGAGGTAAAGTGTGCACCCAGAGACAAGCGCCGTCGGTTCAGCGGAGTGTGGACTAACAGCAGCCGAGGCCGACCGTAGGGGTTACTTCAAAGGAGCTGCATGCTCAGAGTGGGGTGATAAAGGCCTGGTGAGCGGAGTATAGCGGACTCGCTAGCACGTGGAGAATTGGCAGGGCCATGGGGGAGGCTGTGTGCACCTAAGGGGCTGTGGAGACACTGAGAACTAAGGGCACAGACAAAGCACGGAGGATTACAAGGGTGGGTGCCCTACAGTTAGCCAGACAATCCACTCCTCAACGTCCTTTGAATTAGGAACACAGGCTTTGGGACTACGCAAGACCCCACTGCAGCCGCGACCACCTTTCCAGGGATCGCTATTTGTGAACACAAGGAAGAGAGGCCTAAGCACATTCAGAAACAAGCCCAATCAGGAAAACAGAGGGAGATAGGATACGGACGAAGCAGCTGGGGGCGTAGGGGCGAGGGCAGCCTTGGGACAACTGGAGGAGCGACAACGTCAAGCACCCACCGAGTCTGCACGTGGCTATACACGGCTTAACACAGAAGATCCGAAATACAGAGGGGGTGCCAGAACCTGCCTGAGGCAATGGGGAGAACACTAAAGAGAAGAGGGTTTACAGTCCTCAACGTGGAAGCCCCTGGCACCCAGACGGTCGATGAAGAGGAGGTACTGGAGACGGGAAGCAGGCGACCCCCAGGAAACCAACGCTGACTGGTGTTATGCAGGCAATCACAGCCTCCAGATAGGCCCTGGAGGAGAAAATAGGGGCAATCGGCACAGACTTAACCCGGTTACAAGACAACCACCGGCAGCTCAAGGATCGTGTGCTGACAATTGAGAAGGAACTGGGAGGCCTTCCAGAGAAGGTGACGACAATGCAGAAAACACTAAAGGACCTGGAAACTAAAGTCAAAGTGCTGGAAGTGCGGGCTGAGGATAGCGAAGGGCGATCCCGCAGGAATAATATCCGCATCATTGGTGTGCCGGAAAAAGCGGAGGGCACGAATATGGTGCGTTTCTTGGAAGAGTGGCTCAGAACAGAACTAGCCCCAGTGGGTCTGTCATCCTTCTATGCACTGGAAAGAGCCCATAGAGTCCATGCAAGGCTGCCTAAACCTGGTGCACCTCCTCGGCCGATAGTAGCACGATTACTGCATTTCAGAGACAGGGACCACATACGGCAGCAAGCTCGCCAAAAACAGGAACTGCAGATCGACAAAAACGCAATAATTATTTTTCCGGACTTCACAAGGGAGGTCCAGCATAACAAGGCTTCCTTTTTAGCTGTCAAGAAGAAGTTACACCAGCTGCAGTTGTCGTATGTCATGCTGTTTCCTGCCAGGCTCCAAGTGGCAGATGTCGCGCGTACCCAATTCTTCTCCACTCCACAAGTGGCCTGGGAATGGTTGGACACACGGAGGACACCGATGCGCCATGACTCTCCATTGAACTCCTTGCAACAGAGCCCTAGTAGCAGCAAAATGGGATCCAGAGCTCCTTCTCCTAGGGAACTCAGCTTGGAACTTCGAAGAGTGCTGCATGAAGTAGCGAAGCATAGCCAACACGGCTCCAGTCCCACTTCAAGTAACAACGGCACAGGAACGGAGAGATCGACGAGCTCACCAGCTCCCAGTGAAAATGGTCTCTCAGAAGTGGAGCTATCACAGATCACACCCCAGACGGCGGATGACATTATCTGATGGAGGGGATCTAATCCCCTGCACTGCAGACATTGGTGGAGTACTCCGGCCTCGACTTGTGAAGGCGTTAACAGGATCCTGTTGCTTATCTCGAGCTGGTGGTGGTCCTCAGATGCCTGGTCGGGCCTTGTAACTGCTGCAAGTACCAGGGGGGCAGCGGGCGGAGATCTGGACCCAGAACTGTTGGCTGAACACCCCTGCAACCACTAGTGGACTTTATGCGGTTACGTACAGTTTGGATGGGAACTAGTTCACCAGTGACTGTCCTGGGGAGGGGGAGTTGGGGGTTTTATTTGGTTACTGGGATGTTAGCTGGGAACAGGCGTGTCACAATGGTAGAATATAGCAGAGGAAAGGTATTCCACATGCAATGGGTCACTCAGAACTAAAATGTATTACATGGAATGTATGGGGGATGCACTCGATGGTATGGCGTCACAAAATTCATGCTTACTTAATCCGTAGGGGAGTTCAGATTGCGCTGCTCCAGGAGACCCACATTATGGCAGCTGAAGGGGCAGCGCTGCAGCGTAGATGGAGGGGCCAAGTATTCTATACCAACTACTCAACATTTGCACGTGGAGTTTTGGTTTGGATAACGGTGGGAGTACCCTTTCAATGCAACAAGCGATTCATAGACCCAGAGGGCAGGTATGTGGTGGTTTCCGGGAAACTAGATGGCAGAGACATAAGTCTGGGGAGTATTTATGCGCCTAACTCAGATCAATATATCTTCTTTTCGCATCTCTCTGAGAAAATGGCTTCTGTTCTTACAGGTATGGTTCTGTTGGGAGGAGACTTCAACTCCATTACTGACGTCGCACTAGATCGCTCCCATCCGCCACTTCCTGATGCCCACACGCATAAGATAGCAGAGTCAAGACGAAACTGGCAAAGAACGTGGGGGTTGGTGAACTCCTGGAGAGTACAGCACCTGGATACCCGGGATTATTCCTTCTTTGCAGCGCTGCACGAACTCCATGTTCGGTTAGATGCCATATTGTGCTCCACTGATGTGCACGAGGGGGTGCGCAGTAGCAAATACCTCACACGAACGATATCCGACCACAACCCAGAGTGGTTAAGATTGCAGTGGTCTCGACCAAGGCCCAAATTACCCACATGGTGACTGCGACCCGAGGCCCTAGAGGACCAAGCTTTTCACACAGAGATAGGAATCGCCATTGACCAGTATTTCCAGGACAACACTAATTCAGCATCGAGCTCCCTGGTGGAGTGGGATGGGTTTAAGTCGGTCATTAGGGGGCGCTGTATCTCGGGATGGTGGGCTTACGGAAAACCTTACTGCAGGAAATATAGAGGGCGGGCCAGCGCCTAAGAGAGCTAGAACAGGAAAGGCCAGAGAAGTCTGATAAACATGGGGGAACTCCTGGAAGCTAGAGAAGCCGTAGGGGTAGAAGTGGAGCGACTTCGTTGCTTTGATTATAAAAAAATATATAACCCGAGCCCACATGGAGAGAGACAAGTCGGGAGCGTTATTGGCATGGTTGGCCAACCCAGCCAGGAGGGCGTCGATCATATTGGAAATCAAAGAACAGACTGGAGTTGTGAGGTCTGACCAGCAAGGTATAAATGACCTGTTCCTAGATTACTATACAGACTTATACAAAAGCAGACTGATGCCAATGGAAGAGGGCATCAACGCGTTCATAGGAGACGTGGAACTACCCGTCTTGGATGAGGAACTTGCGACTACTCTGGGTTGGGACGAGGAAATGGGAGAGGTGCGGGGGGCTATTAAAAATAGGGAACGTAACAAAACTCCAGGAACAGATGGCCAACCCATTGAATTCTACTTAGCATATATTGACTTGCTAGCCCCTAGACTGGTACAGCTGTACAATGACGCGAGGCGAGAGGGACGCCTACCTGTCTGGACCAGAGAAGCGATTATTATACCCCTGCTCAAACCAGGGAGACCACCTTGGGACAGAGCGGTGTACCGCCCGCTCTCCTTGCTTAACTTGGACTACAAAATCCTGAATCGCATACTGGCCACTCACTTACTCCCTCATATGACAGCCCTTATACACAGAAATCAATCCGTGTTTATGCCCAACAGAAACACAACCCTTAATGTTCGCCGCCTCATACAGGTATTAGAGGCAGATTTCTATAAGAAATTAGAAGCGGCGGTCGTCTCAGTGGATATAGAGAAGGCATTTGACAGCCTGGAATGGCCGTATTTATTTCATGTGATGAAGACGATGGGGCTGGGTGAGAGGTATGTGGGTTGGACGGCTCTCTTATATGCCAACTTCACTGCTAGGGTTAAGACGGGGGAATTATATCGGATGTCTGTGATGTGGGACGGGGAACACGACAGGGGTGCTCGCTTTCCCCCTTACTCTTCGCCCTTGCAATGGAACCGTTTGCAGCCCGGGCTAGAACAGGGCAACATTATCAGGGCCTGAATGTTCTGGGCCAGATCCACCACATTACGCTCTACACAGACGACTGGTTACTGTTCCTGGCAGATTCGAGGGAGGCGCTCAGGGGTGCAAAGGGCTTGCTACAAGCCCTGGGTGACGTAGCGGGGCTGAAGGTAAATTGGATGAAGTCTTGTTTGTTCCCAGTGATGGAGGGTAGGTTAGGCCCACAAGAAACTGAGGGAGTGAGATGGGAGCCTCGGAGCCTGATGTACCTGGGCACTCAAATCTTCCACACACAGAAAGACATCCTGGAGGGTAACATAGGGAGAACAATTAGGGGTACGAAAGGTAACTTTGAGTTCTGGGGATCTCTGCCAGTCGGTGGCTGGCCGGGTAGCTCTGCTTAAGATAGTAACCCTGCCGAGATTACTATATTACTTCAGAACCCTGCCGGTGTGGGTACCACCGAAGTACTTCACCCAACTCAAGTCGATGATTTGGGGGTTTCTCTGGGGGAATAGCAGGTGGAGAGTGGCCCTTAGCGTTCTCATGCATCCGAGAGCAGTGGGGGGCTGGCGGTACTCGACTTTGAGGCCTATTATCTTGCAGCACAGCTACAGTGGCTCACGAAATGGGGGGAAAGTCGCTTTGGGGACTGGGGGAACTGAGAGAGGCCTCAGTGACCTTAAAGGTAATCGCCCAGGTTGCACTGAGGCTGCCTATTCGCCCTTCAAGCCTTCCCCTGAAACTACGCACGGCCTGCCAGTGTTGACATAGGTATCTGAGGCGTGCCAAAATAAGATGCCCTTATGCTCCGGAAATTCAGCTTCTTATGTGTGGGGCCCTCCCACATGGAGGTAGTTGGCAGGGTTTGACAGCTTGGGCAGAACAGGGGTTACATACCATAGGGGTTTGTATGAAGAGGGCGCTATGATCCCGTTCAACGATCTGCAAGAGTGATATGACTTACCCAGGGGGGATTTTCTGTTGCATTCTGCCCTCACTGCGGCCATTCGAAAGCATTGGGGGGAGGGAATCACGGAACCACCTACGTCATTAGGGTGTAAATATCTGGTCATGGGGGCAAGGACATTTAAAGCGGTCACATGCATCTACAGGCGGCTAACGCGGGAAACGGAACTGCATTTAGAATGGGAAGCGGACATAGGGGAGGACATCCCAGAAAATAATTGGGGGGAGATAGTAGAGAGGTCTTGGAAGAGCACTAGAAATGCCAGATTCCAACTAATGCACTTTTATATACTACACAGGGCATACCTTACCCCGGAGAAGATTAATCAGAATTTTCATTCTCAAGAGGCGGCTTGTCCGCGATGTAATAGCGAGGGAGCTGTGTTTAGACATATGCTCTGGGATTGCCCACAGCTGGGTAGCTTCTGGGAGGAGGTAACTATGCTGTTGGCAGATATCACTGACAGGAAAGTGGAGGTGTCGCAGGGATACTGCCTGTTACACTGGTTCCCACACACAATGAAAAACAAAATCATGAGCAAATTCATAGCTATGGGGTTAGTACTAGCCAAAAGGGATATAACCATGCACTGGAAAGCAAAACAAGGGCCCAATACAGTCAGGTGGAAGAAAGAATTCAGTAAATGGGCGGAATGTGAAGGGATAGTTAGGATGCAGATTACACAACGAACAAAAAGCGAGAAGGCCCTAGAGGCGGCTAAAGCATGTGAATCCCTGATGGCCTTACTTCAAGCCCCAGATGAGGTTAGAGACGAAGAGTCAATTGAGGAGCGAGCCCCTGGTAGGAGCGAGTTAGGCTATTTCCGTCCATGACCATCGTATAGCCCCGGAGAATTGATGAGCAACCATAGTGCACCGCCGTCTCTATAGAACAAGGGTTCTGGAAATGGGGCCCCTAATATTCACAAAGCACAATCTGTGCCAGAAACTAGACACGAATGAGGAATAGGTATATAAGTGACATGCCTGGAGGGAGAGAAAGGGAGGGGGGAGTTGGCCGGGGGAGGGAGTTAGAAGATGAGACTGTGGGATGTAAAGAATGACCTACGGTCTAACCACTAATCAGCATAGCTATTGTATAACTGCGGGAGGAGGGGGATCTCGCGAGTACAGCACGGGGCTGAGTCCGTTTTATGTTCTTGCATTATGGAGCGGTACATACCAGAGTTCACTAACTGTATATCCAGATGTAGGTTAAATGTGATGTATTGATGATCTCTGGTAAAGTTTGTACACCTCAATAAAGTTTGTTTACAAAAAACAATAATGTAAATATAGGTTACAAAACATTAAGTGAGCATTCACAGTAGTGTCACGGCTAATGATCGAAGATTTAAACAATGGCCATTTTGCAGATAGGCAGCCAGAGAAGGATCCACAAGGTAGAAAATACAAGCCTCCAAAAAGTATTATGGCTACATTCTGCAGTGTCTGAGCGATTGATCACTTTTTCTAGTGAAGTCAGCTATACCAAATTGCTGTAAACCAGGTGTGAGAAAGTGGCTCTGTATATACTGTTCCCAAATAGGTACAGTGTGCACAGAGTCCGCAGTCCCTAGAGGTTTGGCAGAGGCTAAAGTTAGATATAACCTTACTCTCTAAAGTGGTAGCTTGGTCGAGCAGTAAGGCAGTATCAGAGGACAGTGTAAAGCATTTGTTGTACACACTCAGTCAGCAAATGGTCTCACACACTCAAGAACTGAACTCTAGGCCAATGGTTTGTATATAAAAATATATAGTTGTTTTACTTTAGAACCAACAAGAGGCATCAAAATATACTTTCTCAGAATGAGATGCTTTAGTTAAATACCTTGCAAGAGGCAATTGACTTGAAATGCAATATTTACAGTTTGTTGCAATAGGCAACACAATTTCAAACACAATAATACATTGAGCTCAATAGGAATTTTAAGTTGTATGCAATTGATTACTTTCAGGATTACTTTTCTAACTCCAGGACTGGATCCTAGATTCAGTCCTGGGACAGTTCTTGGAAACAAGTGAGTAAATACGTTTTAGTTACTGTTGTGATTTTTAACCCCTTGTATGCCCATGACGAGCTGGACTCGTCATGGAGCACAGTCGCGCTGTGCCCATGACGAGTCCAGCTCGTCATGAGGCATACCCTAGGGAATCCCTCTGGTGCGGGCACCAGAGGGATTCCCTTTCTGCCAAAATAGCCTCGGGAGCTGGGGAAGGCTGGGGAAGAATTTCCCCAGCTCCCGAGCCCCCCCCCTCCCTTCACTGTAATGCCGATCAACGCGCACGTCGCGCCGACGTCATTACAGTGAAAGTGAAACTGAAATGAGCCAAAAGGCTCATTTCAGTTGCACTTTCTACGTGCTCAGGGGGCTATCTCAGCCCCCTGAGCACGTAGAAAGACGGGAGAGGTATCGTTTGAAAGGGGAGAATCTCCCCTTTCCAATGGTACCCCTCCCCAGTGGATCCCTGCTTGGGGATCGCCACAGGAGGGCGAGCCCCAAGCAGGGATCCACCCACTAGACACCAGGGAGGGGGGAGCGGCCCCTTGGGCAAGGGCCTTTGCTCCCCCCAAAGAATTTTGGCCAAATTTAGCCTTTTTGCCCCCCCTGGGGGGCAGATGGGGGCAGTACCCCCCAATCTGCCCCCCCGGAGGGCAATAAGCCCACTACACACCAGGGATTTTTTTTAAAAATACAAAATAGGGGTGGGGACTGCCCAAAACGGGCAGGCCCATGCCCCCACCCCACCCCCAATTACTACAGTCTTTCTGCCCCCCCCCGGGGGGCAGATGGGGCATAGGCCCCTAATCTGCCCCTTCGGGGGGGCAGAAAGCCCACTAAAAACCAGGGATTAGTTTTTAGTTTTTTTTTCAGTGTGGGGGCTGCCCGCAACGGGCACGCCAATGCCCCCACCCACCCACCACCATTACAGCCTTTCTGCCCCCCCTGGGGGGCAGATGGGGCATTGGCCCCCAATCTGCCCCCCCGGGGGGGCAGAAAGCCCTATAGACACCAGGGAAATAAAAAAAATAGGGGTGGGGGCTGTCCAAAACAGGCCGGCCCATGCCCCCACCCCCCAATTACTACAGTCTTTCAGCCCCACCCTGGGGGCAGATGGGGCATTGGCCCCTAATCTGCCCCTTCGAGGGGGGCAGAAAGCACACTAAAAACCAGGGATTAGTTTTTAGGTTTTTTCTAGGGTGGGGGCTGCCCGCAACGGGCACGCCAATGCCCCCACTCTCCCCCCCACAAAAATGACAGTCTTTCTGCTCCCCAGGTGGCAGATGGGAGCTGTAGCCCCCAATCTGGCCCCCCTGGGGGGCGCAGAATTCCCACTAGAAACCATGGATTTTTTTGTTTTGTTAGTGTAGGGGTAGGGGCTCCCCAAAATGGGCATGACAATACCCCACCCCACCCCCAGAGAAATTCCAATCTCTCTGCCCCCCCCCCCGGGAGGGCAGATGGCGGCAGTGGCCCCTGATCTGCCCCCTGGGGGGGCAGAAAGCCCACTAGGCGCCAGCGAGTACGCCGGCTTTTTTTATGCGTGTGGGTGGGGGCTGCCCAAAATGGTCATACCAATGCCCCCACCCCCACAAAAAATAGCCACAGTCTTTCTGCCCCTTTAGGGGCATATCGTGATGAAACCACCTTCCCCGATTCCCCCCCCAGGGCGGCAGAAAGCCCACTGGGCTCCGAATTTTCTTTAGCAATATGCATACCTGTGGATTTTGGGCCCTAGCGCAGTTGGCACGTAGGCAAACCTGTACATTTTTTAAAACTAGACACCGAGGGGAATCCAGGATGGGGTGACTTCACTGGCTCTCACCAGGTTCTGTTACCCAGAATCCATTGCAAACCTAAAAATGTGTCCAAAATAACACATTTTCCTCACATTTCTGTGGTGGAAAGTTCTGGAATCTGCGTGGGTCCACAAAATTCCACCCACCCTGCGTTCCCCAAAGTCTTCAGAGAAACATGGTACCTCACTTGCGTGGGTAGGCCTAGTGCCCGCGTCAGCCAAGGGACCAAAACCTATTGAGGCGACATCAAAATTACCTATCACAAAACAACCTGGTTTTGCAAAAGGGGTCCCATGAGTTTTTGGCCCCGGGCTTGGCGGCCATCTAGGGAAACCTACCAAACCCACACATTTCTGAAAACTAGGTACCCGGGAGATTCCAGGGAGGTATGGCTTGCGTGGATCCCCCAACGTTTCCTTACCCAGAATGCCCTGCAAACCTCAAATTTGGCTGAAAAAATCACCTTTTTCACACATTTTTGTGGGGGAAAGTTGTGGCATCACCGGGCTGACACAAATTTTCTACCACCCAGCGTTCCCCCGGGTCTCCTGATAAAAACGGTGCCTCACTCGTGTGGGAGGCCCAAGTACCCGCGACAGGCAAGGACACAAAAATGTATGAAAAAGGTGATTTTTTCAGCTAAATTTGAGGTTTGCAGGGCATTCTGGGTAAGGAAACGTTGGGGGATCCACGCAAGCCATACCTCCCTGGAATCCCCCGGGTGTCTAGTTTTCAGAAATGTGTGGGTTTGGTAGGTTCCCCTAGGTGGCCGCCGAGCACCGGGCCAAAAACCCAGGTGA
The DNA here is from genome assembly GCF_964204655.1 of Triturus cristatus. Classification (NCBI taxonomy): domain Eukaryota; kingdom Metazoa; phylum Chordata; class Amphibia; order Caudata; family Salamandridae; genus Triturus; species Triturus cristatus. The sequence continues at coordinate 139,396,100 of NC_140588.1, forward strand.
CCCCCCTTGCAAAACCAGGTCGTTTTGATGTAGGCAATTTTCATGCCGCCTGAATACGTTTTGGGCCCCTAAGGGTGGCACAATAAGTGCTGCAGCCCTTAGGGGTCTTCTCTGGTCTTCTCTGGTCACAATGCCCTGGGGACCTAGGGTACCATTTACCAGGGGCTGACATGTGGCCAGAGATGCCAATTGGGTTTAGGTTTTAGTACAGTTTTTAGGGAAGGAACACAGGCCCTGGGTACTTGATTGGCAGAGACCCAGGGCACACCAAGGAAAAGTGCATCAGGTATCAGGCAAAAAAGTGGGGGGGTTACTGCAACAGAAACCCACTTCCTTACAAGGAGAGACTGTACCAATGCATTAATGACTGGGATATGTAGTCAAGGTTCTAGTGTGAGAAAGTGGCTCTATATATACTGTTGCCAAATAGGTACAGGGTGTACAGAGTCCACAGTCCCCAGAGGTTTGGTAGAGGCTAAAGTTAGATATAACCTTACTCTCTAAAGTGGTAGCTTGGTCGAGCAGTAAGGCAGTATCAGAGGACAGTGTAAAGCATTTGTTGCACACACTCAGCCAGCAAATGGTCTCACACACTCAATAACTGAACTCTAGGCCAATGGTTTATATATCAAAAAATATATGCTTGTTTTATTTTAGAACCAACAATAGGTATTAAAATATACTTTCTCAGGATGAGATGCTTTATATAAATACTTTTGCAATATGCAATTGGCTTTTGTAGAAACTTACAAGTGGTTGCAATAGGCAACACAGTTTTAAACACAATAATGCATTGAGTTCAATGGAAGTTTCCAGTTATTTGCAATAAATTACTTTTTGGATTACTTTTGGAATTCCAGGACTGGATCCTAGATTCAGTCCTGGGACAGAACTTAGAAACAAGTGATAAAAGTCGACTTAATTACTGTGATGATTTTTAGACGATATTTTGCTATTTTAAAAGTTGACACTCAGAAAATATTTCATAGAGTCAGTCAATGATTCCCTATGGCAGAAAATTCAAGTTGCAGGTATAGTATGTTCTCCTTACTTTTGTAATCCAGTACTGGGTGCCTAGACTCAGTACTGGGACCTTTATCCAAAAGAGGTAAGTAATTACGTTTTCAGAAATTATACGATTTTTAAAGAATATTTAAAGTTTGCAGAAATTGACACTTAGAAGAAAGTTCACAGAAAAACAGTCAATGATTTCCTATGGGAGAAAATTGGGTTACTGGTAAGTACAGTTGTAAGTATTTTTCAGAGTCAGTGCTGGGCACCATGATGCAGCACTGGGAGCCCCCTTATTGCAGGTGAGTATTTTCATTTTCGTTACTCGGCTGATTTTTGGTGAATATTTTAAGTTTTGAAAAGTCCACACAAAAGAAATTTCAGGAAAAGCCAGTCAATGTTACCCTATGGAGAAAATTGAGTTATCGGTTTAAAGGTAAGTACTCGACTGGCAGAGTTAAAGTTCTGGGCATAGACTCAGGGGTCTCCCAGGGTCAGGTAGGTACAGTTGGTTCACCCTCAGCGGCACAAGGGCGGCCGGGTGCAGAGAGAGTTAGGCCCAATGTTATCCTATGAGAGGTAGGGGGGCCTTGGTTGGTGGTTGCTGACTGGTCACTTACTCAGGGCAAGTGAGGAAGTAGATAGGTGTAGAGGTTGCACTTCCAGGGCCACTCGGGCGGCTAGGTGCAGGGTGCTTCTGAACCTTCGGACGCTCAATTGATTTCAATGGGAAAGCTTCGGTTTAGAAAAAGACTGCACGCTCGGGACGAAGATTTTTCAGGTGCCACCACCACTTCGAGAGGCAAGTTGGGTAGTTGGAGGATAGGTAGGCACCCCGGGATTGGGCACAGGGGGCCGTGGGGCGCCGGGTGCAGGGGTGCCTTTTGGTGTCGGGAAATCTTACCCTCGGTTGATCGCGGTTGGGGGGGCACCTGGTTCTGAGGCTGCAGGCTTCTTCAGGAGTGCAGAGGGAGGTCCTTGGGTGCCGGACTCGGGGTCACAGTCGCCGTGGGGTCGTCCTCGTGATCTTTGTTCATTCCTGCACAGGCCAGGCTTGGCGGGTGCAGAGTGTGCTGGGTTCGCGGTTCCGGGCTGCCCCTAGGGATTAGAAGTAGATTTTGAGTAGAGCCTCTACTCATGGGAGTACCAGGGGGCTTAGAGTCAAAAGGTAGCCAGGTCCTCCGGGGTTTGTGAGATTGGTGGCCACAAGAGATGCCAGGTTGGAGCAGGAGCAGGTTCGAGGGTCGACAGGCCAGTAGGGCTGGGGCCAAAGCAGTTGGTGTCTTCCTCTTCTTAGCAGCTGCAGGGCAGGTCTTCTTTCTTCTAGCTCTTCTTCGGATTTCGGAATCTGGAATCTGGGGAAGGAAGGTTCAGGGTGCCCCTAAATACTAGATTTAGGGGCGTTACAGGTAGGTGAAGGGCAGGGACCAATGGGTCCCTGTCCTGGGGTGGGTACACCCCCTATTCTGCCTCTCTCCTGTGGGAGGGGGGCAGTAGCCTAATCCTGATTGGGCAGGGCTTCCCATCTTCAAGATGGCGAGAGCCCGGAGATGTGCTTCACCTCGCCTCCCCCACCTGAGGGGTGGGCAGGCTGGCACATCCCCTGTCCTTATTTGGGGTTTCCGGCCAAGCTTCCTGCAAGAGTGGGGGGTTGAAGTGGCCTGGGGAAGCACACAGTGGCGGCATGCCTTTGAAGCTTCCCCCTGCCCATCCTGGGGGAGGAGATTTAGCACCTCACCCAGGATGTGCATTGTTGCAGGCCCAGGAGAGCAGGGGCTCTCCTACCCAGGGGTCCAGCAACATGTCTGCTGTGTGGCAGCCTAGGCAGCCTCAGAACAAACGTGGATTGAAGGTTAGGTTTTAGGGGGCATCTCTAAGATGCCCTCTGGGGTGCTTGGTACATTAAATCCCACACTGGCATCAGTGCGGGTTTAATGTGCTGAGAAGTTTGATACCAAACTTCTCAGTCTTCAGTGTTGCCATTATGGTGCTGTGGAGTTCGTGTTTGACGAGCTCTCAGCACCATGTGCTCTTAAATGGCAGCACTGCACTTACAGTGCCCAGGAATGGACCTGGGTACTGTAGGGGCACAGGGCTCCTGCTCCTGTGCCCACACCACTGGCATTGGGCACCCAGCTAGAGGGGTGGCTGATGTATGCCATGGCAGTGTAGGTGGTGGGCATGGCACTCAGGGATGTGTGCCATGCCGACTCTTTGTTTTGTCTTGTACCCAGACACCCAGCCTGCAAGGGCAGTGTGTGTGTGTGTGTGTGTGTGTGTGTGTAAGGGTACAGGGCCTCTAAGGGTGGCACAATGAGTGCTGCAGCCCTTAGAGGCCTTCCCTGGTCACAAGGCCCTGGGTACCTAGGGTACCATTTACCAGGGGCTGACATGTGGCCAGGGTTTGCCAATTTGGGTTTTGTGTTTTAGGGAAGGAACATAGGCCCTGGGCACCTGATTGGCAGGAGTCCAGGGCACACTCAGTCAAAGTACATTCAGCAATTCAGCTAAAAGTGGGGGCATACCATGCAAGAAAGATGGCACTTTCTCACATCTAGGTAAAGTCAAAAGTATTGTAATGTGAAAAACAATTACTGTAATTTTGCAGCTTGGTTAGGCAGGCACGTTGAGTGGGCCAATCTGTATGCTCAGATTTTTCAACACAATTAGCTGGGTTGAGACAGTTTGGGCCTATAAGTGCAAGGAAGACGTTGATGAGACAGTAAGTATGCATGCATAAACAATCTCAATCTCTCTCTATCGACTACCTACAGAATCCCCCCCCCTTCTACGATCACAAACACCATACAAGAGGTTCAAACGTGTAGACCTAGGTCAACGAATGCTTTACATAACAGCATACTGCGAACCAGACCAACCTTGAAACAGACAGTCTTCAACCCATCAAAATCCTAATCCATCAAATGTGCCCTGTGAAGAATTAAAATGGACTTAATGTTCTTTTAGGAGCTTCAGTTGATTTTAATGACAAAATAATGAATGCCAATTATATACGCTAAGATATCACACAATAATGGTGATGTTGCTTCTTTACAACAGGTAGTTTATTACATAATATTTTTCATGTAAATAATTATTTTGTATTATTTCAGGTTTTTTAATACAAAAGTATCAACATGACACCTGTGTTTTTCTTTTTTTTCTATGAAAGCATTAAAATGATCATGTAATACATTTGTATATCATTTACTCTCCTAGTGTCATAAACTTGATTACCATTTTTTTGCTCAAGCAGAGACAAAGTAATTTCCTGAGCCTCTGGGAATTCCACCGGCTTTTGTATACGGAGTAAAAGAGAAAATGACCCTTCTTAATAAGGATGAAAATCATTTTTTTCTCAGTTGAAATTCCGTTTGCAGTTTCTTTCTGAGATGAAGCTCACAAGAGCTAGGCTGGCTTACCAGCTATGACTGGGTAGATGGGGAAAAGAAGTGGGTTGAGTAAGAGGGTGCGATTAAGAGGGTAATGAAGAACCCCTTTAGGACTAATGTACTAAAGCTACTGGAGACCCCTCCCCATTCCAGCCATGAGCACGCAATTATCAGCATACATGAGTACAAGTAACCTTCAAGGTCCCCATTTTGGGGGGATGGGGGGGGGGTAGGATCTTGGGGGTATATCAGCTGCTGCATCTATCGGGACGCCATCTAAGTCATTAATTTAATGTAGAGACTGAAAAGAAAGGGGGCTTGCCTAACCCCTTCCTAATCTTTATATATGGGTTGCACCCCCCACTTGGCCCGAACCTAATGCTACCTTTTCTATCTGCATGCAACTGGGAGAGGAAGTGGACAATTTTTAGATTGGCTCCTTTATTTATTAGCATTTTCTATAGCCTCCCCCTAGAAACATTGTCAAAAGCTGCACTTCGGTCCATAAAGTACAAAAAGAGGCATCCCTCTTTAGCAGCTATGTATTTACTCATGATTAAATTAAAGCATTGGGCAACGGTTCCTAAGCCCCGCCTGAAGCCATATTGTGCAGATGTTAAAATGCACTTCTCATCTGCTCATGTTTCAAGTTGGTCTAGCAAGACTCGCCGTGGTGTCAATTAAAGCTATTGCCCAGTAGCATTGGGGATCACTCCTATCTCCATTTTTAAAAATTGATACAATAATTGCCCTGGACCAAGATTTGAGATCAGTATTGGGGCCCAGAGTGCCAGATTGTCCTTAAACAGGTCAACTGGAAGCCCATCAGGTCCCGGTGCTTTATTACTGGGGCGTCCTTTTAGAGCGGAAATGATTTTCCCAAGGGAGAATTTTAATTATCCTTCAGCCTCTGGGTTTAATGAATCCTCTATGGCATTATACTCAGCGGGTTCTGCTACATTAGAGTAAACAATTTAGTGAAATGATTGACCCAGATTTGCTCATGGATGGTCGTATTTATGCTGGTTGTGGGACTGTTTGAAAAGGAGGATGCATTAGGTACCTTCCAAAATTGTGGCACATCATTCGTTCCTAGGCAACAGCTAGCTGCCTCCAAGCCGCCTTCCCAATTTTTTCTTTCCTTCGTGTGATGGCTTCATTGTAAAGCTTCCTACAAGTCCTAATTTATATCGGTGCCTTTGGCGAGATTTTAAGGGCTTGTTTGCGAGAGCTAATTGTCTGTGTGCACGTCTTGTCAATCCATTTATTATATCTTAGTACATGATGATGCTTAGTAAGTGTTATCACCCCGATTTTTGTGTACTCAATTGGGCAGACCATCTTATTAGTAGACATTGAAGGAAGCCCTAAGCTAAAACCTAAAAATAAAAGTGGGTTATGGTCACTCATATGACACTCTAAAATCTAGAACTTGCATACCTTCCCAACCCAACTGACGTTAAGGTAAGCCAGTGCTTGATATTATTTGGGACTGACCTATTAATCACAATGTGATGAGATGAGCAAGAAGTACGAGTCACTGATCTTTTTCTTGATAGTGCTTGCAAGAAGTGAAATTTGTAAGAGATGGATCACCCCGACCCACCAGTGGTGTCAGATTGGCAAAAGTCTGTGTGTTACTTCAATAAATTAGACCTAGAACGTAAGGTCATCTCAGTTGAGAGAAGATAGAACCCATTTGTGGCCTGGCAACCAAACTGCTAATTGTTCTAAAATTACACCCCAGCTCAGCAAAAATATGGGTCCACTCCCAAAAAAACACAAAATATTCAGCAACTATGCACATCAGGTACTTTAGTTTGGAGTGTATAGGCTCAACTCTTCGACTTGGGTGCAAACTGAAGGTACAATTAGGACAAAACAAAATTACAATAATCTAGTTGTGTCTCGGGGCTCACCAGGGCAGTAAGCAGAACAAGCATTGGCATAGCCAATAGGTCTCGCCTTTGGGACCTTATAAGTGTTTAGCCATGCAACAGTTGCATAACTAAATACTTATAAGGTCCCAAAAGCGAGACCTGTTGGCTATGCAAAGCGGCTGTGCGGCCGCGAAAGTGAAAGTGATCGCGATCAAACATCAAAGTAATTGCGTTAAAGTGAAGCGCGCGCGCGCACATGCCCTGTAGCTCTAGGCTGGCCTGGTAGCACTTTTTGGAGCCATCTCAATAAGTCTCGCCAGACCAGCGCATGCGCTGGGTCAGGCGAGACCTAAAAATCACAATACTTCAGCAACCTACCTCATCAAGAATGAACTCATTTGCTGCAAACACAGCAACAACACCTTCTTCTTCAAATCTTCACTGATCTGTGTGGCCACCTGGAGGTTTTGCTCAAACATCTATAATTGGAAGAAAATTATACAATAGGGTTAACTAAATTTTATATCTGTAGTCAAGGCTCTATTAAACAAATCTTTCAGTAAAAGTAACAGCTAATCAACTGTCTTGAGATTATTATGCTCGGGGCACTTTTCTGGGGGAGTTTAACAAATCTGTAAATACTTCTCCTGGTCAATATTGTTTTTCAAGATTTGTGGGATTTTAGAGGCACTTTGAACAAATGTAATGTTTTTGGCTTTGACTTTATTTACTTTTGGTGTAGAGCACATATCCCATGTCAGTCTTGCTGTGTCAACCTTTATTATTGTGTATCAATTTGCCCTGGTAGAAGATGGTTTGATTTGAATTGACAGACCATGATGTAAACAATTTTCTATCTACCAATGTCTTACTTGGAAAGAACTTTCCCTTTAGGGTCAAAATCAAAATGTAGCAGTTGTCTATGCCTAAAGCCCTTACTCCTGTCAACATCTTCTTGTCCAGTTGTCGTAGAAGCATAACAGAACAACAAATGCAAAGTTATGGAAATATGGTTGAATTTATATGATGATACTATTAGCCAAGAAAAAAAAAGGACAAGCTTCAGTTCCAGATATTTATTTCAATGTGCACTAGTGAGATAAAGGATTCACAGCACTTCACATTCAGAACATCAAAAAAACTGATTATAAAGTAACTGAACACTTAGCACAGTAACAACCCTTTCTCGTGATTTTCATTCTGACTAATTTCAAGGAGTTCAACAGACGGGCATAAGGTTCCCCCTCCCAGTTCATCACAATAAGAATAGGACTAAACAACGTTTTGCTTGAAAGTGATCAAAGAGAGAATGAGGAGATATATTGGTAGATTTTAACCATTTATTATTGTTGCTATATTATTTTGGCACTCAACTGATAATGGTACGGAAGTAGACAAATGTTCAATAAATCTCTTTCCAGGTAATTTTAATTCACCAGGTAGAAGAAACAAATGTTTTTTAAAAGAATATACCACGTGGTAAAGGGGGTCCTCCAATCTTTCTTTTATTGCTGCATGCTAATCTCACTACTGCCAACAGTTTGATGTACGTACCTGCTTCCACTAATTCTAGGTGCCTTTATCTTACTTTCCTGAACGACTTACCGCTGGTAATCAACAGAATAGGTTTGCCAATACAACTATCTACCACAGCCTCTCTAAATGGCTTGAATAATCATTGGCTTTTCCCCTACTGTCCCACAGTGTTCTTCACCATAGGTTTTACAAGTTTTAGTATAACTATCTTACAGAAATGGATTAGCATTTATTTGTTCCATTTGCTCTTGCAAAACACCTGCAAGCCACATCATTTACATTGCCGGTCTTCATTTTAAAGAAAATTAATAAGTGGAACAGGTATCTTCTTCTCTCCCTTTCAACTAAGAATGCAAACCCTCACCTTCTCCTGTCCCCAATTTACCAAGAAAGTTCTTGGTCTCCTTTCTTCATGCGTTTGTAATTTTCAGTTCTTTTGTTCTACTCTTCATAATTGCTCTGTTTTGAAAGCATCTTCTCTGTAGGCTGTGATCAAGATTCATTCTGCTCTAAACGAACATAACAAAATGAAGTGCCTGTAATTTGACCGGCTATTTTCACATACCATTCTTACTAGAGCATTCTTCAAAACGTTGTCCACATTTTCAAATATATTGCCCTCAAAATTCATAGACAAACATGGGTTGTTGGTCACATGATCCAAAGTTTACATTACCTCGATTTCTTTTACAGTGTCCACTTTTTTTAGGCGTGTGCACAAAACGATTCATAGAGTGGATTCTTGTATTCCTGTAGGACATCTAGCATACACCTTGTGTTTGCTGCACGATTAGTTAGGAAGCTCCAGATAAAATGTGTAAATGTAATTGTCAATTAGGAAAAAAGGGTATGCCGTTCCTCCTGGTCAGGGGAGTTAGTGTGAAATGTACACTCTACCCCAAGATAGAGACAAAGTGAGGGATAATGTCTGGACAGCCTAGGGACTTATAGCATGTGATGGGTAGGGGAACCCACACTGGTGGAACTAAAACCCTCACACACCCAGCAAGCTAGGTGTCATGCTTCATCATCTGGGTTTTGCTCCTCGTCGGGTCGGCGCTGCAATTCCCAACGGGCACCCAAAGATGGGGCTCTTTAACGGAGATCTTTTGTTCCTCGCCGAAGGTTGAGTGCAAGTGAGGGCCAGGTAAGTGTAGACGTTAGTGAGTGTATTTTAAAACAGGGTCGGTTAGTCTGAATAATAAGTTTATTGGGTCAGTAAACCACCCTATTAAAAACAATATGAGTGGCGGTAGTCTGGACACAATGAGTCAAGGACTACTCCGCTCTACTCAGATGGTCAACATGTTTCTCGCCTCATGGTCAGGGGGATCCAGCGGCAATTCATCAGGACCAATGAAATGTGAACTATCTACAAAACGTGAGGGTGTAAGACAGGATATTGAAGTATTGTGTTAGTGCCTGGATAAAACTACCCTATGGAAGTGTGGAAAAAACTTAACACTTCCGCATGGGAATGGCCTAAAGGAAAAGGAGAAAAGAAGCATAACAGGCCAAAACAGAACATTAAAATACACTTAGTCGTTCATATACATAGTAATCTGGAGCCAAGGACTCCTCGTATGCATGTCCAATACACAAAGCAATTGCGCTCGAAAGGAGTGATCATGCATAAGTGGATGCAGTGTAAAACACGTGTCAAGTGACCCAAAAGACAAAAATCCAAAGCAATCTGAATTATCGTCACAAGGTCTGACAACGCTCACCTAAGGTTTGAGCTAGTGCCGCTCCAATCGATGCGTGGCGAGCCTCTTGGGATGGCGTAGTAGCCTGCTTAAATTTGTATCTAAAACAAGAGACTCAACTAGGTAGGTGTATACATAACAATACACCTGCTTGGTGCTAGGTGTTGTCAAAGGAACTGGTAAGCAAGGTCCCCCGGAACCCCGGTCACCGGGAACCACCGCTCGAGGAGCGAGCCAACCCCAAGCCTGGAGCACCGCCCATGGTGGTCCGCGGTACAAGACAGCGTTGGGGTCGGCCAGTCACAAAAGCAGCGGTCAGCCGTCCACCGGCGTCTAGGGGACCCCAGACCGTTCGATCAAAGTGATGCTAACCAGGTGGTAGTTACTTACGGTTCTGCTGCCCAAGGGTGGTTTGCAAACCTACCCCGCTCCGCCGAAACCGGGAAGTGTGATTCACTTTCCAATGCTCCAATAAGAACTGGTCCGGTCAAGTGTAGGCGAGCTCTGATTGGGCGTCTAATGTCAGATGACTGGTGTCGGAAGCCCCACCCAAGTAAAGTGACTATGGGCGCCATCTTGGAATGGGGTGCTGCTACAGCATCAGGTCGTGAATGGTGTCTCTCAGTAGCTAGGGGAGGACCCCAAGAGGAATAATGATATCCATTTCGCTCCGGTCCTATATTAAGTAGTTAATCGGGTAAATGTCTGCTTGACAGAGTATATAACTGGGTTGTATGCATTGTGCAAAGGATCAGGTAATGCGAGTTGAACCAAACTACCCACTGGGTTATTGTTGTATTGGTCACGTGTCAGTAGAATCCAGATAATGGTGTAAAATATTCGGGGATCACTGCCGTATCAGTGAGTAACTGCGTCCGCCCCTTGTCTATCAGGGGTGGTAAGATCATTGACGGGGTTACTATTGTGTTGGTCACGTATCAGGGGATTCCAGAAATTGGTGTAAGATATACGGGGATCACTGCCGTATCAATAAGTAACTGAGTCCGCCCCTGGTCTATCAGGGGTGGTAAGGTCATTGACAATATAGGGGAAGAGTGTAAAAATATAAAAATATCAGTGTGTTAGTGTACCCCACGGTATATCGTCATTCAAACCTCTCGTATCAGATGAGAGTCTGTGCACCCATCTTTGTTCGAGTCTAAACAAAGCTTGTGTTGTAATTCTTGGATGTGACTCCAAAACGACCCATCTCAGGGAGTCTAGTGTATGGTGAAGACTCTTGAAGTGTGAATACAGTTTTGTGGTCTCCTTCAAGCATCTTATGTTACTTTTATGCTCAGTGATGCATGTTTTAATAGCCCGTGTCGTCATCCCTATATAGTTTAATGTACAGGGGCACTGTAATAGATAAATGCAGTTGGTGGAATTGCAATTAGTGTGGCGTGCCAGTGACCAAGTTAGGGTGTCGGACAAAATCACCTCCTTGGTAGTAATCGTCTGTTTACAGGACGTGCAATTACCACAGGGAAAATGTCCAACAACTGGTGGAAGCCCCCATAGAGTACCCTGGGGGTTCTGTGTTTCTTTTCTGGCAGGTCTGGTATGAATCAATATGTCTTTCAGATTCTGAGTCCTCTTAAAGGCGAATCTGGGTTGAGGTAAAGAGAGGTTGCCAGAAGCTAGGATACCCCAGTGTTTTTTGATCACCTTTTTCATTGTATTTGAAGAGGGGGTGAACGAGGTAACACAGGTCAGGATGTCAGTTTGTTCCGTGGTCCTGGTCTCAAGTAATGCCTCTCTGGGGTTATTCCTAGCGCGTTTCATAGCTTTTGTAATAGTGTTGGTCGGATACCCTCTTTCTTTTAAATTGTTTGCTAGGATATCAGCCTCTTTTTTGTAGTCCACCACTGAGCTACAATTTCTCCTCACACGGAGAAACTGACCGAAAGGTAAGTTATCCCTTAATGCCTTGGGATGGTGACTGCTGTAGAGCAAGAGGCTGTTCCTGTTGGTTGGTTTTTTGTAAAGGCTGGTTGACAAAGCCCCAGAAACCAATCTAATGTCTAGGTCCAGAAATGCTATGTGTGACGTGGAGATGTGATTGGTAAATTTTAAATAAGGGTTCTGTACATTAATCCATTGACAGAACTCTTCACATTTATTCCATGGTCCTTTCCAGAGGATGAGGACATCATCTATAAAGCGTCTCCACATGATCAAATTATCGCCAAATGGATTGGTGGGGCTCTGGATGATCTCCTTTTCGAAAGCTGCCATGTAGAGGCAGGCCAGACTAGGGGCAAATGTACTACCCATTGAAGTCCCTTGGCATTGGTGGAACAGTTCATTCCGGAATTCAAAGAAATTCTCCGTTAATGCCAGGGACGCTAGGTCCATGATGAAAGACACAGGTGTAGGTGATGTCCATTCCTCATTGCGAAGGGCCGCTTCGATCACTGTGAGGGTTGCTTGTTGTGGGATATTAGTGTACAACGCCTCCACATCTAAAGTGACCAGGAGGGTAATCTCCCCATTTGGTTCAAACCCTTCAATAGTTCTGAGGATGTCACTGGTGTCTTTGATGTAAGACGGTATTCTTTGGACCAAGGGTTGTAAGAAGTGATCTACAAATCTGGACAGCGGCTCAAGAACAGAACCAATCCCGGACACGATAGGCCTGCCTGGGGTCGGTGAGGTTCCTTTGTGGACCTTGGGCAATGTGTAGAAATATGGTATTACAGGATCACAAACATTAAGATAATCTGCTTCTTTCTTGGTAATCCAACCATTAGTCTCTGCCTCAAGGGTAAGGCTATTGATTGCGTTCTTCAGTCTTGGCGTAGGATCTAACGTGATTGGTGTATAGTATTTCCGATCACATAGTTGCCGTCGACATTCTCTCTCGTAGTCAGAGGTGGACTGGATGACTGTAGCACCACCTTTGTCTGCTTGTTTAATTGTGATCGAGTGGTCGTCAGCCAGAGCCCTGGCTGCATCCATTTCCTGTTTAGAGAGGTTGTAAAAAGTTGACCTATCTTGTGCCATAGCTAGATCTTTAAGAATGGCCTTTTCAAAAGTCAAGACCTCAGGGGGAACCATGCCCGCACTGGGGGTAAAAGTGGAAGGTCTATGTAGCCCAGTGTCAGGATTGTCTGCATCTAAAGAAGATTCGTTGTGGAAAAAGGCCTTTAGGCGGATCTTTCTAAAGAAACTGTGAAGTTCGCATGCTTCCCTGAATTTATCTACCCTGGGGGTGGGTACAAAACCCAGTCCTTTGCGAATCACTCGTAGCTCAATGCTATTGAGCGGTCTGTCCGACCGATTGATGACTAAGTCCTTTTGCCCCTGCGTTGGCTCCGGGTCTCCATCGGGGGTTGGGACTGGTCCTGCCACTGTACATGCTGTGTTCCTCGTCTTCGCCCTCTTCCTCTGCCCCAGCCTCTGCCTAAAAAAGGTTGGGGGTTAGCCCCTGGGTAGAATTGGGGAGGGCACGGTGGAAACAATGGATATTGCCAAAACTGGGGTTGTGGTGGACCAGGGAACATTGATCACGCATCACTGAGCATAAAAGTAACATAAGATGCTTGAAGGAGACCACAAAACTGTATTCACACTTCAAGAGTCTTCACCATACACCAGACTCCCTGAGATGGGTCGTTTTGGAGTCACATCCAAGAATTACAACACAAGCTACTGAGAGACACCATTCACGACCTGATGCTGTAGCAGCACCCCATTCCAAGATGGCGCCCATAGTCACTTTACTTGGGTGGGGCTTCCGACACCAGTCATCTGACATTAGACGCCCAATCAGAGCTCGCCTACACTTGACCGGACCAGTTCTTATTGGAGCATTGGAAAGTGAATCACACTTCCCGGTTTCGGGAGGGGCGGGGTAGGTTTGCAAACCACCCTTGGGCAGCAGAACCGTAAGTAACTACCACCTGGTTAGCATCACTTTGATCGAACGGTCTGGGATCCCCTAGACGCCGGTGGACGGCTGACCGCTGCTTTTGTGACTGGCCGACCCCAACGCTGTCTTGTACCGCGGACCACCATGGGCGGTGCTCCAGGCTTGGGGTTGGCTCGCTCCTCGAGCGGTGGTTCCCGGTGACCGGGGTTCCGGGGGACCTTGCTTACCAGTTCCTTTGACAACACCTTGAGCTATGAGTGATTCGCAAAGGACTGGGTTTTGTACCCACCCCCAGGGTAGACAAATTCAGGGAAGCATGCGAACTTCACAGTTTCTTTAGAAAGATTCGCCTAAAGGCCTTTTTCCACAACGAATCTTCTTTAGATGCAGACAATCCTGACACTGGGCTACATAGACCTTCCACTTTTACCCCCAGTGCGGGCATGGTTCCCCCTGAGGTCTTGACTTTTGAAAAGGCCATTCTTAAAGATCTAGCTATGGCACAAGATAGGTCAACTTTTTACAACCTCTCTAAACAGGAAATGGATGCAGCCAGGGCTCTGGCTGACGACCACTCGATCACAATTAAACAAGCAGACAAAGGTGGTGCTACAGTCATCCAGTCCACCTCTGACTACGAGAGAGAATGTCGACGGCAACTATGTGATCGGAAATACTATACACCAATCACGTTAGATCCTACGCCAAGACTGAAGAACGCAATCAATAGCCTTACCCTTGAGGCAGAGACTAATGATTGGATTACCAAGAAAGAAGCAGATTATCTTAATGTTTGTGATCCTGTAATACCATATTTCTACACATTGCCCAAGGTCCACAAAGGAACCTCACCGACCCCAGGCAGGCCTATCGTGTCCGGGATTGGCTCTGTTCTTGAGCCGCTGTCCAGATTTGTAGATCACTTCTTACAACCCTTGGTCCAAAGAATACCGTCTTACATCAAAGACACCAGTGACATCCTCAGAACTATTGAAGGGTTTGAACCAAATGGGGAGATTACCCTCCTGGTCACTTTAGATGTGGAGGCGTTGTACACTAATATCCCACAACAAGCAACCCTCACAGTGATCGAAGCGGCCCTTCGCAATGAGGAATGGACATCACCTACACCTGTGTCTTTCATCATGGACCTAGCGTCCCTGGCATTAACGGAGAATTTCTTTGAATTCCGGAATGAACTGTTCCACCAATGCCAAGGGACTTCAATGGGTAGTACATTTGCCCCTAGTCTGGCCTGCCTCTACATGGCAGCTTTCGAAAAGGAGATCATCCAGAGCCCCACCAATCCATTTGGCGATAATTTGATCATGTGGAGACGCTTTATAGAGGATGTCCTCATCCTCTGGAAAGGACCATGGAATAAATGTGAAGAGTTCTGTCAATGGATTAATGTACAGAACCCTTATTTAAAATTTACCAATCACATCTCCACGTCACACATAGCATTTCTGGACCTAGACATTAGATTGGTTTCTGGGGCTTTGTCAACCAGCCTTTACAAAAAACCAACCGACAGGAACAGCCTCTTGCTCTACAGCAGTCACCATCCCAAGGCATTAAGGGATAACTTACCTTTCGGTCAGTTTCTCCGTGTGAGGAGAAATTGTAGCTCACTGGTGGACTACAAAAAAGAGGCTGATATCCTAGCAAACAATTTAAAAGAAAGAGGGTATCCGACCAACACTATTACAAAAGCTATGAAACGCGCTAGGAATAACCCCAGAGACATATTGATTCATACCAGACCTGCCAGAAAAGAAACACAGAACCCCCAGGGTACTCTATGGGGGCTTCCACCAGTTGTTGGACATTTTCCCTGTGGTAATTGCACGTCCTGTAAACAGACGATTACTACCAAGGAGGTGATTTTGTCCGACACCCTAACTTGGTCACTAGCACGCCACACTAATTGCAATTCCACCAACTGCATTTATCTATTACAGTGCCCCTGTACATTAAACTATATAGGGATGACAACACGGGCTATTAAAACATGCATCACTGAGCATAAAAGTAACATAAGATGCTTGAAGGAGACCACAAAACTGTATTCACACTTCAAGAGTCTTCACCATACACCAGACTCCCTGAGATGGGTCGTTTTGGAGTCACATCCAAGAATTACAACACAAGCTTTGTTTAGACTCGAACAAAGATGGGTGCACAGACTCTCATCTGATACGAGAGGTTTGAATGACGATATACCGTGGGGTACACTAACACACTGATATTTTTATATTTTTACACTCTTCCCCTATATTGTCAATGACCTTACCACCCCTGATAGACCAGGGGCGGACTCAGTTACTTATTGATACGGCAGTGATCCCCGTATATCTTACACCAATTTCTGGAATCCCCTGATACGTGACCAACACAATAGTAACCCCGTCAATGATCTTACCACCCCTGATAGACAAGGGGCGGACGCAGTTACTCACTGATACGGCAGTGATCCCCGAATATTTTACACCATTATCTGGATTCTACTGACACGTGACCAATACAACAATAACCCCGTGGGTAGTTTGGTTCAACTCGCATTACCTGATCCTTTGCACAATGCATACAACCCAGTTATATACTCTGTCAAGCAGACATTTACCCGATTAACTACTTAATATAGGACCGGAGCGAAATGGATATCATTATTCCTCTTGGGGTCCTCCCCTAGCTACTGAGAGACACCATTCACGACCTGATGCTGTAGCAGCACCCCATTCCAAGATGGCGCCCATAGTCACTTTACTTGGGTGGGGCTTCCGACACCAGTCATCTGACATTAGACGCCCAATCAGAGCTCGCCTACACTTGACCGGACCAGTTCTTATTGGAGCATTGGAAAGTGAATCACACTTCCCGGTTTCGGCGGAGCGGGGTAGGTTTGCAAACCACCCTTGGGCAGCAGAACCGTAAGTAACAACCACCTGGTTAGCATCACTTTGATCGAACGGTCTGGGATCCCCTAGACGCCGGTGGACGGCTGACCGCTGCTTTTGTGACTGGCCGACCCCAACGCTGTCTTGTACCGCGGACCACCATGGGCGGTGCTCCAGGCTTGGGGTTGGCTCGCTCCTCGAGCGGTGGTTCCCGGTGACCGGGGTTCCGGGGGACCTTGCTTACCAGTTCCTTTGACAACACCTAGCACCAAGCAGGTGTATTGTTATGTATACACCTACCTAGTTGAGTCTCTTGTTTTAGATACAAATTTAAGCAGGCTACTACGCCATCCCAAGAGGCTCGCCACGCACCGATTGGAGCGGCACTAGCTCAAACCTTAGGTGAGCGTTGTCAGACCTTGTGACGATAATTCAGATTGCTTTGGATTTTTGTCTTTTGGGTCACTTGACACGTGTTTTACACTGCATCCACTTATGCATGATCACTCCTTTCGAGCGCAATTGCTTTGTGTATTGGACATGCATACGAGGAGTCCTTGGCTCCAGATTACTATGTATATGAACGACTAAGTGTATTTTAATGTTCTGTTTTGGCCTGTTATGCTTCTTTTCTCCTTTTCCTTTAGGCCATTCCCATGCGGAAGTGTTAAGTTTTTTCCACACTTCCATAGGGTAGTTTTATCCAGGCACTAACACAATACTTCAATATCCTGTCTTACACCCTCACGTTTTGTAGATAGTTCACATTTCATTGGTCCTGATGAATTGCCGCTGGATCCCCCTGACCATGAGGCGAGAAACATGTTGACCATCTGAGTAGAGCGGAGTAGTCCTTGACTCATTGTGTCCAGACTACCGCCACTCATATTGTTTTTAATAGGGTGGTTTACTGACCCAATAAACTTATTATTCAGACTAACCGACCCTGTTTTAAAATACACTCACTAACGTCTACACTTACCTGGCCCTCACTTGCACTCAACCTTCGGCGAGGAACAAAAGATCTCCGTTAAAGAGCCCCATCTTTGGGTGCCCGTTGGGAATTGCAGCGCCGACCCGACGAGGAGCAAAACCCAGATGATGAAGCATGACACCTAGCTTGCTGGGTGTGTGAGGGTTTTAGTTCCACCAGTGTGGGTTCCCCTACCCATCACATGCTATAAGTCCCTAGGCTGTCCAGACATTATGCCTCACTTTGTCTCTATCTTGGGGTAGAGTGTACATTTCACACTAACTCCCCTGACCAGGAGGAACGGCATACCCTTTTTTCCTAATTACCTCAGGGCTTGTATGCTGGACCTCGTTAAATATAGCCCACCCGATTTTATTTCCTTCTCTTGATTGTAAATGTAATTGTCCCCTCATCTTCAGATCCACTTCGTTAGTTTATGGGTGTTTTCCACTGTAATTTTCTTCAACAGCCACTTCTGGGAAGATGGCCTACATATTACAGCAAGGTTAGCATTTGTAGGTATCAGTACCTATGGACTCTGAGCTGTAAAACACATGGACAAGACAACCTCTAGAAGAGCTTTAAGTGGACCAAAACAAAAGGAAACAAATGTCCCAAATTGTACACTGATCTGTTAAAGGGCTAGAGGTCAATGGATAGAAATATCATTGGGAAGAGGGGAGGTAACTGACAGTGCAGAAATGACTGTACCTTCCATGCAAAGGAAGGGTTCTCGACATTAACTGTCTCACAGACAAAATATACAATTAAGCATATGCAGCTAAAAGGATGGTTGTAATGATTACTAACAACAGTTCTAAGCAGTTCTTGCAATCATCACAGAAAGGGAATTATTTTATACTGCATCGTTAAAAATAAAATAAATACCTTCCCAAAAAATTATAATAAAACTAGTATCAAAATATGGCTTTTTAATGACTGGTTAAATGGTTGTGCCAAAGGCGCTCAAGCAGGGGAGGGTCACCCAAATATGAGGTGGATGCCCTCATAAAATTTTCAGACTTGGGCAGGGGTCGCTCCAGCTCCTGGAAACTTCGGGAGGGGTGGAGACGGCCCAGGCTAAACTGCAGAGTCAGGCCTTGAATGCAGACGCTCCTGCGCCTCATTAGAGGACTTTCAAAACAACAGGGTTATACCCAATTAACCCTTAATATACCTGGGTATGGGACGTAATTATATACAGAAATACAATGGTATAAAGGAATTAATACACACTTTATTTTAGAAAAGAGCACATTTAATTACTCTCTCTTTAGTTTGACAATCTAACTGAAGTATATCAAAACATTTTTAGCAACCTACATAAATAATGACATCTAATCAGGAGGAAAACACAGGACATATGTACAAAAATTAGTACTGAGATTAAAGGAAAAACCTAACACACAACACCTAGTACACATACGCTAACCCCACAAATACATTCCACTAGTGTCCTCCCACTGATTCAGGACGGACCACTAGGAGGTAGTCCACACAGTATACTGGAAATCTATCCGTCAATGTAGACCTTCTCAGAATACTGTCGCGCCGTATCCAATCATAACTTCATATTTGCGACTCCTCCTTCAAATAATGTGTCTACGCAATTGCGTTTCGGCCTTACATATGTCCTGTGTTTTCCTCCTGATTAGATGTCATTATTTATGTAGATTGCTAAAAATGTTTTGATATACTTCAGTTAGATTGACAAACTAAAGAGAGAGTAATTAAATGTGCTCTTTTCTAAAATAAAGTGTGTATTAATTCCTTTATACCATTGTATTTCTGTATATCATTAGAGGACTTTGACAGTTGGGGTGAAGCTGAAGACCTCTTCGCCTTCTTGCTCTTTTTGTGCATGTGGGACTTACCTGAATGCCCAGACAACTTCAAGTGCAACGACGAGCATTTGGAGTGGCTCCACGACCGATCCAAGGACCTTTCTCTCGATCAGGATCGAGACTGTTGTGGCTTCACAAGTCAAACAGCAAGGAGCTTGAGGGAGCGCTCCCTCAAGGCCTTGGGGTGCAGGCGCAACAATCAGTGCAGGTCTTGGCATCGTGGTCGCGCTCAGGGCACCAGAAGCAGACGAGGAGTGGGTCCGTCATGACATTTGCCAGTGACTGGCACCACAGGGCTTAAGACTAGCCTACCTTGTGGACATCCCAGCAACACCAGGAGACACAGTCTCAAAATTCTTCGACAAAAGGGTCGAAAAAACTTCAGTCAAAAAAGTGATTGGGGGTAGCTCTTCTATGGATTTGGGCTGACTGGCGCGTAAGGAAAAGATCAGACATCAGTGTGCTCGGGGGGCACCTATACAAGCACTGCACACGTCACTTCCAACACAGACTGTGCCATGCGGAGTCAAATAACGTCACCTACTGTTGTGGTTGGGTACTACTCACAAAACAATATCTTGATCCACTCTGACGCCTGGGGATACATTTTAGATAAGGAATCTGTGGCTAGAAGTCTCTATCAGATAAAAATGTCAACAAATTGTACACAGATCTGCCAAAGCGCTAGAGGTCAATGGATAGAAATATCGCTGAGAAAGTGAGGAAGTCACTGACAGTAGAGAAATGACGGCACCCTTTGTACAAGGAAAGAGCTCTCAACATTAACAAATTGTCTTAAAGACAAAATATACATTTAGGCATATGCAGCTAAAATGCTGGTTATAATGATTTTACAAGAATTTAGACTATATATCTGATAAAAATTCTAAACCGTTTCCTAAACTGATTTTTGCAATCATCACAGAATAGGATTTAGTTTATGCCACTCATTATAGATAAAATACTTACCAAGAAATAAAAATAATAAAATTAGTATCAAAATACCGCTTTTAATGAATGGTTAAATGGTTGTGACTCTCAAAAGTTTCTGACATGTGTTTACATTTCATAAGGATGTGTCTCTGGCAACAAACGCTGTCTCCCTCCGTGAATGGGGTGTCTTGTAATTAATGTGGATAACGTACTGCATGAAAAGTGCCACATTGATTGCTTTCAGTGTTCCTGTAATTAAAAGCAACCACCATATATATCTGCCTGGAGTTCTTTCTTTGAAGTTCCCTGAAAGCTAGATTCTTCCATCATTAGTGACTGCACATTCAGGATGCTGCTAAATAGGGCATGGAGGAAAGCATTAAACTTCTTAAGAGTAATGGCTTTTGCTGACAACAGCACAAATTGTCACGTCTCTCAACTATAAAAGAGAATGCAAAGGTAAACGGATGTTGATTAAACATATATTATTTGCATTCACATACCACACCACAGTTATGTGGATTAGTGGAACAAACATTATGTCTGTACAAAAAACAAATGAAAACTAAGGTACCAACTCATAAAAAAGGTGAAGATTGAGGGCGTGGCTTGGTGAGCCAAGATGGCGGTCGCACCCTGAGTGCGCTTCCGGACCTATCCGCCCATAATCCGCATCACCAGAGAGCCAACTCACCGTGTAATCGCTGGGTTCCTTGCCGTCACCCCTCCAACTGCTTCCTCCCCTCCAACTGCTTCCTGACCGCCTGCAATCATCTAAGGGGCACCTCCAGGGCGAGATCAGCAGGCCGGCTGGACCGGCGGGCAAAATGGCGGATCGGCAGCATTGAGCGTCGCGCCCCGCGGCTCCAGATCCTTTGAGCTGCTCATCGACCCAAGCTCCGTGAAGGGGCTGAAGGGGGCCACCGGCTCTGGGGTGACCACGGTGTGCCGCAGGCCCCGGGACGCTGCCTGTATTCCCTCCCTCCCCCCCCCGCGGCGCCAGTCTGGAGGCGGGCGGCCGCGTGGACCTGGCTCGGGGGATGAAGTTGGCGCGGAGCTGGCAAAATCCCGTCGGAGGTCACTGCGGCAGAGATACGTCTTCCAACGCAATATCGAGCGGTGGGGGCTGGTGACCGTCTGGCTACGGCCCGTGCTTGACTGTGGCTGTCCTCCTCATCCGGCGCTGAACGCCTCGGCCTGTGCCCGTGCGCACCACCACCTGTGCCAGGCGCTGGAGGAGAGGCCGGTTGCCTGAAGATTGGCGCTGCGCAGCTCTTGTGGCGTTAAGTCCCGGCGGCGGGAGGCGGTCCCGGGCTGTCTGGGGGGGGCCCCCCCTGCTCTCACGGGCGGCCCATCGCGTGGGAGATGCTTCTGTGGACTCATGATCCGCCTTTGAGCTCTCTGGGTCCCACACTGCGAGAGGCCGCAGCTCTGTGACAGGGCCTCAGGCTCTAGGGCTGCGGGAGCGGTGTGGTGGAACCGGCCACGCTGTCGGGCGGCAAAGGCATCTTCAGTGGGGGCGGCGTCCCCCCTGCTCCTTGTGTGGAGGCCCTGATCTCATTGGGCCCACAAAGAGTTGGCCCCCCCATGTGAGCGGAGCTGCCTGCTCTGCCTTCTGGGTTGCCTAAGTGGGGATAGGGGCATTCGGCCACGCTCATCGAGCGGCGTGGGGGTTTCCATCCTGAGTCCCCTCCACCTCCAGAAGAATCATTTAACGGTTCCCGGGGAGCCGTGTGTCTCGCCCTTCTCGGCGGCCCGCCTTGGTTCCCTGGCCTTTCCTTTGCCG
Source organism: Triturus cristatus (assembly GCF_964204655.1). NCBI lineage: Eukaryota > Metazoa > Chordata > Amphibia > Caudata > Salamandridae > Triturus > Triturus cristatus. The sequence goes on from NC_140588.1 coordinate 139,417,935, forward strand.
GCTGGCCAGGCACCTCTGTGTCGGCCGCATTGACCGAGCGGCGGAGGGCCTTGGAGGGACTGTCGCCTCGAGCCCTGGGGACGCGGGAGTGGTGTGGTGGAGTCAGCCGCGCTGTCGGGCAGCGGAGGTACCTTCGGTGGGGGCGGCGTCTCCCCTGCTCCTTGTGTGGAGGCCCTGATCTCATTGAGCCCACGAAGTCTTGGCCCCCCGTGTGAGTGGACCTGCCTGCTCTCCCTTCTGGGTTGCCTAAGTGGGGATAGGGGCATCCGGCCACGCTCATCAGGCGGCGTGGGGGTTCCCATCCAGAGTCCCCTCCACCTCCAGAAGAATCAGTTAACGGTTCCCGGGGAGCAGTGTGTCTCACCCTTCTCGGCGGCCCGCCTTGGTTCCCTGGCCTTTCCTTTGCCAGCTGGCCGGGCGCCTCTGTGTCGGCCGCATTGACCGAGCGGCGGAGGGCCTTGGAGGGGCTGTCGCCTTCACCTCTGGCGGCCCCCAGGCCCTTTATCTTGCTGAAGTATCCATTATCCCCAGTGTGGCTCGAGCCTCGAGGCATTAGCGGGGTTCTTCCGCCTCCCTGAGCGGCGCCATGGGCCAGACCGGCGCTGCCAAGACCCCGGCCACCCAGACCAAGATGGACCGCTTCACCACCACAGAGGTTGGGGCCACGGGGGATTACTGCGGTCGGGGACACGCCTCTGGCAACAGACCTGTCCACTATCCTCCAAGCCATCCACACCTCGCAGTCCTCGGCGGAGGGCAAGATTGCGGAGGTCCGAGTAGATAAGACCCTGATCCAGCAAGACCTCCGTAACGCCACGGCGCGGATTAAGGAGACTGAATACCGCATATCATCGGTGGAAGACAACGTTCAACAAATTAAGGGGCAGGTGGCGCGCCTCCAGTCACACACCCAGGAGCTGCATCGGAGGGCTGAGGATGCAGACACCAGATCCCGCCGCAATAACCTCCGCCTGGTGGTGTTCCCGGAGGGGGCGGAGCGGGGCCCCCCCCCCCGCCGAATTCATAGAGAAATGGTTGAGATCTTGGCACCCAGAGGGCTCCCTTTCTCCATGGTTTGCTGTAGAGCGTGCCCACCGTTCACTTGCCACGAAGCCTCTGGCGGGAGAACCGCCCGACCGGTCATAATGAGAATCCTCAACTACAAAGACCGAGACTCTATCCTGGCTGAAGCCCGCAAGCAGCGCCAACTCCCTTACGAAAACCATTTGATTATGATCTTTCCGGATTACACCCGGGAGGTCCAGGGGCAGCGTCGCTCGTTCGCTGAGGTCAAGTAGAAACTAAGAGCCCTCAACATCCAGTACAGGTTCCTCTTCCCGGCGCGTCTCCGAGTGGTGTTCGCCAATAAAACCTTATTTTTTGATTCCCCGGCTGATGCATGGGCTTGGGCCACAGAGGAGCGCCCCCTTCGGCCCAATGGTCAGGTGCCCCTGCAAGATGATGTGGAGGGTGGTTCTGTCCGCACAGGGCATCCGGACCCTAGGTCCCGGCGCGACCACTCGAGGAGGCGCCGTGGGTACAGGAGGGCTTGCTCTGACTCCCTGTTGAATCCTACCCAACTGTCTGGAACACCGCATGGAAACTTTCCGACTGTGCGACGCTCCGGCCTCCCGGGCCGTGGGGGGGGGCCTCATCCGCCTCCTCCATTCCGGACGCCGACCTCTCCCGGTGCCCAACTCTTCTCAACATCCCGGCCTGAACCTGTCTCTGCCCGCCGGGCTGGCTCCGCAGACGGAGGCGCAATGCCGGCTTCCTTCTGTTCTCTCTCTTGTTGGACTTGTATATGAACATCCTGCAATTGTTTTTCGCCAGCAGGGAAAGATGGAGCGTAGTAGTAACAGTAAAGAAACCCATGTGTGTTGTATCTAAATAAGATAAAACTGGAACGGATGAAGGTAGCCGGGGGAGGCGTGTATAGATATGCAGCTCTACATGTCAAGAACAGATGCATACTGGTAAGTAGCATATTCCGTTCGAGGCATATGAGCTGCAGATTACACACTGTGCATAGATTATATAGCAGTACCCAACCCTAGCGGCGACCACCGGTATCCGTTGCAGTTGTTTGGAACAGTGTTTTTAGTACAGCCTGGCCCACACTAGCTTGTTGCTTGGTTTGCACATCTACACAGTAATGTTTTGTGAAAGTGTGCGGTGTTGACCATGTCGCTGCTTTGCAGATGTCATCTAGTGGTATGTTTCCTAGAAAAGCCAAAGAAGCCCCTATCTTCCTTGTAGAGTGGGCTTTAGGGGGAACAGATAGCGTTCGTATTGCTTTGTGGTAGCAAATCTGTATGCATTTTACAATCCACCTAGCTATCCCTGATTTAGAAATATGGTTGCCTTTATGTGGTGGAGAGAAAGAGACAAATAGCTGTTTGGTTTTCCTGAAAGGTTGTGTCCTTGGATGTAGTAAAGTAAAGCCCTTTTAACATCCAGTGTGTGTAAAGCCCTTTCCGCAACGGTTTGAGGTTGTGAGAAAAAGACTGGTAATTCTACCGACTGGTTTAGATGGAATGGAGAAATGACTTTGGGTAGAAATGTTGGGTTGGTGCGGAGTACAACCTTGTTCTGATGCATTTGGAGAAAAGGTTCCTGTATAGTGAGTGCTTGTATTTCACTAACTCTTCTGAGGGAAGTGATGGCCACTAGAAACTGTGTTTTCCATGTGAGAAATTGGAGCTCACATTTATGTAATGGTTCGAAAGGGGGTCCCATTAACCTTGTGAGAACTATATTCAAGTTCCAGACAGGTGAGGGTGGTACCCTGGGTAGAATTACTCTTTTGAGGCCTTCCATAAAGGCGTTGATGGCAGGCACTCTGAAAAGTGATAGGTGCTGCCTGTTCTGTAAATAAGCAGCAATTGCAGCGAGGTGTAACCGGATGGAAGTATATGCTAGGTTACACCTTTGTAGATGGAGTAAGTAACATATAATGTGCTGTATGGATACATTTAAAGGATTGATTGTGTTGTTGTGGCAGTAAACAACAAATCTTTTCCACTTTGCAGCATAGCATGCCCTAGTAGCAGGGCGTCTAGCTTCCCTGCTAATATTCATGCAATCAGGGGGAAGGTTAAGGTATCCGAATTCTAGGACCTCAGGAGCCAGATCGCAAGGTTGAGCTGAGCTGGGTCCGGGTGCCTGATCTCTCCATGGTTCTGGGTTAGGAGGCATGGTGAGAGGTGTAGCTTTTGGTGTGGTACTACTGAGAGTTCCAGCAGTGTGGTGTACCACGGTTGTCTGGGCCATGTTGGAGCTACTAGGATCAGTGTTAGGGAATGCTGTTGTAGCTTTCGCACCACTAATGGAATTAGTGGGAGAGGTGGAAAAGCGTATGCAAATTTGTTTGACCAGTTCATCCATATCGCATTGCCTTTGGACAATGGGTGTGGATATCTGGCGGCGAAGCTTGGGCATTTTTGCATTTTTTGTTTTCGTGGGTGGCGAATAGGTCTATGTGTGGATGCCCCCACTTCTGAAAGGACGGGTGAAGAACCTGTGGGTGAAGTTCCCACTCGTGGATCTGCTGCATCTGTCTGCTGAGTAGATCTGCCACGTTTTTTTGGACTCCTGGGACGTGTTGGGCCAGGAGAAAGATTTTTTGTGGAATTGCTCATCTCCATATGCTCTGTGCTAATTGAGAGAGCTGTGGAGAGTGTGCGCGCCCCTGTTTTTGAATGTAGTACATGGCAGTCATGTTGTCTGTGCGAATGAGGACTGCCTTGCCTGAAATCTGCGTCTGGAAGGATTTTAGGGCGAGGAAGATTGACAGTAACTCCAGATGGTTGATGTGGAGTAACTTCTGTTGCGGCGTCCATGTGCCCTGTGCTGTGAGATGTAACAGATGAGCTCCCCAGCCGGAGAGCGATGCGTCTGTTAGGATTATTTATGGGACCGGGTCCAGGAACGGTCGACCTCTGGAAAGGTTTGTGGTGTTCCACCACTGCAGAGAGCAATGGGTGCGACCGTCTACCAACACCAGATCTGTCAGTTGTCCCTGGGCCTGGTTCCACTGGCGCGCTAAGCACTCTTGGTGTGGGCGCATCTGGAGTCTTGCATGGGGCACTATGAAGATGCAAGAGGCCATCATCCCTATCAGTTGCATAAACACTCTTGCTGGGAGAGAGTGTTGACATATGAATTTTTGACGCAGAGCCTGTATATTTGCAATCCTGGCAGGATTGGGATAGGCTATGGCTTTTGAGGTGTCTATGGTGGCACCAAGGTATTGTTTTGTGTGTGATGGTACCAGGTGGGATTTTTGATGGTTCACCGTGAAACCTAGCTGGTGAAGTAGTTGGGACTGTAGCCGCGGTATGTTGCACACATTGTTCGTAGGACGTGGCTTTTATTAGCCAGTCGTCCAGATACGGGAAGACGTGACTGTGCTGTCTTCTGAGGTGTGCAGCCACTACTGCTAGGCACTTGGTGAATACCCTTGGTGCTGTTGTTACCCCGAACGGGAGCACCTTGAACTGGTAGTGTTGCCCGTCCACCACAAATCTGAGGTACTTTCTGTGAGACTGGTGTACTGGGATGTGAAAGTATGCATCTTTCAAGTCCAGAGTGGTGAGAAAATCGTTCTGGGAGAGGAGTGGAAGAACCTGTTGAAGGGTTACCACGTGAAAATGGTCTGAATGTATGTAAGTGTTTAGAGGTCTGAGATCTAGGATAGGTCGTAAAGTCTCGTCTCTCTTTGGAATCAGAAAGTACAGGGAGTAGACCCCTAAATTTTGTTGATTTATGGGGACCTGCTCTATGGCTTCTTTTTTCAGGAGGGAGATCACCTCCTGTTTTAGTAGCGTAGTATGTTCTTGAGACATAGGGCGTTGCCTGGGTGGAATGTTTGGGGGGGTAGATGTTAATTCTAGGCAATACCCTGACTGAATAATTTGGGTCACCCATCTGTCTGAGGTGATTGTCTCCCAGACGTGAAGGAAATGTTGTATTCTGCCCCCGACCGGAGTGGAATGGTCTGGAGGGAGCGGGGTAAAGTCATTGGGTAGTAGGTGTGGCAGAGCGGGCGGTATTTGTTTTGCCTCTGCCCTTATTATTATTGCCTCTGTATCCGCCTCTTTGATAACGCTTTGTGAAGGTAGATTGAGGAGGGGATTTGTAGGACGTGGATGCACTATCCGAGGAGTAGCCTCTGCCCGTGCCCCGAAAGGAAGAGTGGCGAAAAGAGCGCCTAGGAGTGTGTGACTGTAGGGCTCCCATGGATTTCGCCGTGTCAGTATCTTTTTTCATCTTTTCGAGGGCTTCATCAACTTTTGGGCCAAATAGATGATCTTGGTCGAATGGGTGGTTCAATATAGAGGCTTGTACCTCAGGTTTAAAACCTGAAACTCTGAGCCAGGCAGGGCGACGGAGAAGGACACTGGTGTTTATGGCCCTGGAGGCTGTATCTGCTGCATCTAGGGCACAGCGTATAGAGGTATTAGTTATTATTTTTCCCTCTTGGATCAATTCATTAGCCCTGTTCTTGTATTTTTCAGGGAGATGGTGCATGATGGCCTCTAACTCATTGTAATGCGCCCTGTCGTATCTGGCCAATAGCGCTTGCGTGTTGGCGATACGCCATATGTTGGCGGCTTGTGACGCAGTGCGCTTCCCTGACGCATCTAGGAGCTTGGACTCTTTGTCAGGTGGTGGTGCTTCGCCTGAGAATTTGAGCGCTTCCTAGCTGTAGATACCACTAGGGAATCCAATGGTGCATGGCCTTTAATGTATGAAGGGTCTGTGGGGGCGGCTTTGTACTTTTTCTCTATACGGGGGTTTAGGACCCTGGCCCTGACTGGGTCTTTAAAAACCTCCGGTGCATGTTTAATCACTCCCTTTAACACAGGTAGAATGGCAGTAGACCTATGTGCATTGTCAAAGGAGTCTAGGAGAAAATCTTCCTTCACTGGGTCAGTATGTAACTCCACCCCGTGGTAGTGTGTCGCCCTTTGTAATAGGTGGTGAAAGCCTAAGGAATCTTCAGGTGGGGATGGCCTAGATGGGTAAAGGTCATCCTGTGGGACATCTGGGATGTCCGGATTGTTATAGTCGTCCCATGGGTCTGGAGATCCAGTAGGGGTGGGGTCTTGTGGCACATCTGCTGGATCATAATAAGGGTCTCCTAAATCGTCTGGGACAGGAGACAAGGTTGGGGAACGATGAGGCAGGGGTGGAGAGGGTGGAGGTGGGGAGGGTGGAGGAGGTGGAGGAGGTGGGGAAGGCACTCTGAAAGGGGAGGTAGCAGTGTCTTTCCTCTTTGGAGGTGGAGGTGGAGCTGGTTTGTCCAAGTGTCTCTTTTTTGAAGACAATGTCAAATGTCCAGTTTTTGGATCCTTGGTGAGTGTCTTTTGGAGAGGATCCGGTGTGAAAAGTTCTTGCGACACTGGTTGTTCGGTCGGCGCCGAAGTTTTCGGGGCCGACAGCTTTTTAGGCTTGTCTAAGCCGTGCTTCTTTGGGACCTCCGATTTTTTGGTCGGTGCCGAAGAAGGCTTCAGCACGGGAGTGTCTGTGCCGAGGGCCTTGTGATGTTTGGTCGGCACCGGAAGGGCAGGTTTTGACACCGAAGGCTTTGGTACTGGGTTCGGTGTGGAGATGGAGGCCGATCTTTTCTTCGGTGCCGAAGGGTGTTTTTCGGTACCGCTGGTAGGCTGGCTCGAGCCCGAGCTGCCGGAAGGCTTAATAGGCTTCTTTACTGGGCCCGAAGGCGGGGTGTGAGAAGCAGTATCCTTGGTCTTGCCTAGGCCCGAAGGCGAAGGTGTGACCGAAGCCTTTTTGGGTATGGGCGTGGGTGTGGGTGTGGGAGGGGGTATTGTACTCACGACCCTCTGCGCCGGGGTGATGTCCTCCACATCTGCGTCGTCGTCCTCGGAAGCACTGACAAGGTCGTCATCCTCTTCTTCGATGTTCTGCTGTCCCGGAGCTTCGACGTCGCCCGAAGATGTCGACTGGAGCGGAGGTCGAGGAGTGCGCCATGTTGCGTCTAGCCCGTCGATCTCGAACAGTCTTTTTAGAGCGAAAAGACTTACAGGCGGGACAGTCTCGGGCCTCGTGTTCAGGGGAGAGGCAGAGGTTGCACACCTCATGAAGATCGGTGTGGGGAAACTTGGACCCACATCGAGGGCACTTCTTGAAGGGAGTTCTTTCCATCAGCCGAGACCGGAGCCGGAGTAGGCCCGAAGGCCGCCGTCGACGAACGGAATCGAAGAAGTGCCGAAGGGAAGGTGATTAAGATGATTTATTATCTGAAGGAGCTCGATGAGCGAGGATTTTTGTGTCGATCGTTGAACTGGAAAGGTTCGGAACCGGAGCGCGAAGTATTACATCCGAGCCCGATGGCGGAAAAAAACAATCTGAGGATGGAGCCGAAACCCATGCGCAATACGATCCAAAGGAGGAGTCACCGAACTCGTGACTTCCAAAGACTTTCCGAGAGGAAAAACAAACTGCAAACATCCGGGCCCAACACCAGATGGCGATCTATGCACAGTGTATAGATCTGCAGCTCATATGCCTCGAACATACTGTTCCCAAATAGGAACAGGGTGTACAGAGTCCACAGTCCCCAGAGTTTTGGCAGAGGCTAAAGTTAGATATAACCTTACTCTCTAAAGTGGTAGCTTGGTCGAGCAGTAAGGCAGTATCAGAGGACAGTGTAAAGCATTTGTTGCACACACTCAGCCAGCAAATGGTCTCACACACTCAATAACTGAACTCTAGGCCAATGGTATATATATAAAAAAAGATATGCTTGTTTTATTTTAGAACCAACAATAGGTATTAAAATATACTTTCTCAGAATGAGATGCTTTATATAAATACTTGTGCAATATGCAATTGACTTTTGTAGAAAGTTACAAGTGGTTGCAATAGGCAACACAATAATGCATTGAGTTCAATAGAAGTTTCAAGTTATTGGCCACAGATTACTTTTAGGATTACTTTTGGAATTCCAGGACGGATCCCAGATTCAGTCCTGGGTCAGTACTTCGAATCAAGTGATAAAAGTCGACTTAATTACTGTGATGATTTTTAGACAATATTTTGCTATTTTAAAAGTTGACACTTCGAAAATATTTCATAGAAAACAGTCAATGATTCCCTATGGCAGAAAATTCAAGTTGCAGGTATAGTATGTTCTCGTTACTTTTGTAATCCAGTACTGGGTGCCTAGACTCAGTACTAGGACCTTTATCCAAAACAGGTAAGAAATTACGTTTTCAGATATTATACGATTTTTAAAGAATATTTAACATTTGCAGAAATTGACAGAAGAAATTTCACAGAAAAACAGTCAATGGTTTCCTATGGGAGAAAATTGGGTTACTAGGCACCAAGATCCAGCACTGGGAGCTCACCTAAGAGCAGGTGAGTATTTTCGTTTTCGTTACTCTGCTGATTTTTGGTGAATATTTTAAGTTTTGAAAAGTCCACACTTAGAAGAAATTTCAGGAAAAGCCAGTCAATGTTACCCTATGGAGAAAAATGAGTTATCGGTTTAAAGGTAAGTACTCGACTGGCAGAGTTAAGGTTCTGGGCATAGACTCAGGGGTCTCCCAGGGTCAGGTAGGTACAGTTGGTTCACCCTCAGCGGCACAAGGGCGGCCGGGTGCAGAGAGAGTTAGGCCCAATGTTATCCTATGAGAGGTAGGGGGGCCTTGGTTGGTGGCTGCTGACTAGCAGGCCACGCGGCTGTGGGAGCTGGGCTCCTGGTCACTTACTCCGGGCAAGTGGGGAGGAAGTAGATAGGTGTAGAGGTTGCACTACCAGGGCCACTCGGGCAGCTGGGTGCAGGGTGCTTTTGAGCCTTCAGGCGCTCAATTGATTCCAATGGGAAATCTCCGGTTTAGAAAAAGACTGCAAGCTCGGGGACGAAGATTCTTCAGGTGCCACCACCACTTCGAGAGGTAAGTTGGGTAGTTGGAGGATAGGTAGGTACCCCGGGATTGGGCACAGGGGGCCGCGGGGCCCCAGGTGCAGGGGTGCCTTTTGGTGTCGGGAAATCTTACCCTCTGTTGATCGCGGTTGGAGGGGCACCTGGTTCTGAGGCTGCAGGCTTCTTCAGGAGTGTTGAGAGAGGTCCTTGGGTGTCGGACTCGGGGTCACAGTCGCCGTGGGGTCGTCTTCGTGGTCTTTGTTCACTTCGGCACAGGCCAAGCCAGGCGGGTGCAGAGTGTGCTGGGTTCGCGGTTCCGGGCTGCTGCCAGGGATTAGAAGTAGCCAGGTCCTCCGGGGTTTGTGAGGTTGCTGGCCACAAGAGATGCCGGGTTGGAGCAGGAGCAGGTTCGAGGGTCGACAGGCCGGTAGGGCTGGGTCCAAAGCAGTTGGCGTCTTCCTCTTCTTAGCAGCTGCAGGGCATGTCTTCTTTCTTCTAGCTCTTCTGCGGATTTTGGAATCTGGGGAAGGAAGGTTCAGGGTGCCCCTAAATACTAGATTTAGGGGCGTTACAGGTAGGTGAAGAGCAGGGAGCAATGGGTCCCTGTCCTAGGGTGGGTACACCCTCTATCCTGCCTCTCTCCTGTGGGAGGCGGGCAGTAGCCTAGTCCTGATTTGGCAGGGCTTCCCATCTTCAAGATGGCGAGAGCCCAGAGATGTGCTTCACCTCGCCTCCCCCACCTGAGGGGTGGGGGTGGCAGGTTGGCACAGCCCCTGTCCTTATTTGGGGTTTCCGGCCAAGCTTCCCGCCAGAGTGGGGGGTTGCAGTGGCCTGGGGAAGCTCACAGAGGCGGCATGCCTTTGAAGCTTCCCCCAGCCCATCCTGGGGGAGGAGATTTAGCACCTCACCCAGGATGTGCATTGTTGCAGACCCAGGAGAGCAGGGGCTCTCCTACCCAGGGGTCCAGAAACATGTCTGCTGTGTGGCAGCCTAGGCAGTCTCAGAACAGACGTGGATTGTAGGTTAGGTTTCAGGGGGCATCTCTAAGATGCCCTCTGGGGTGCTTGGTACATTAAATCCCACACTGGCATCAGTGTGGGTTTAAGTTGCTGAGAAGTTTGATACCAAACTTCCCAGTCTTCAGTGTTGCCGTTATGGTGCTGTGCAGTTCGTGTTTGATGAGCTTCCAGCACCATATACTCTTACATGGCAGCACTGCACTTACAGTGCCCAGGAATGGACCTGGGTACTGTAGAGGCACAGGGCTCCTGCTCCTGTGCCCGCACCATTGGCATAGGGCACCCAGCTAGAGGGGTGGCTGATGTATGCTATGGCAGTGTAGGTGGTGGGCAAGGCACACAGGGATGTGTGCCATGTCGACTCTTTGTTTTGTCTTCTACCCAGACACTCAGCCTGCAAGGGCAGTGTGTGTGTGTAAGGGTACAGGGCCTCTAAGGGTGGCGCAATGAGTGCTGCAGCCCTTAGAGGCCTTCCCTGGTCACAAGGCCCTGGGTACCTAGGGTACCATTTACCAGGGGCTGACATGTGGCCAGGGTTTGCCAATTTGTGTTTTGTGTTATAGGGAAGGAACATAGGCCCTGGGCACCTGATTGGCAGGAGTCCAGGGCACACTCAGTCAAAGTACATTCAGCAATTCAGCAAAAAGTGGGGGCATACCATGCAAGAAAGATGGCACTTTATCACGGAAGGGCAGGTCCCGATTGGCCCTGGGCGTCTGCCAGATCCCTTCTTTTGATGGGGGGCTAGGGATGACCCATTTATACCTCTATTACCTGGCTACGCGTTTGCTTTCGCTGCATGACTGGTTTAACGGGGTGGTCTGATCCGGCCTACAGGTTGGAACTCAATGAGTTGGGCTTGTCCAACCTCATATCGATGATGTACGGGGTGCCTGTCCCATCGCGTCTGCCGGAAGTGACGCGTTCTGTGTTCCTGGCCTGGCGGGACGCGCTCCGCCACACCAAATGGACTCGCACACTGACACAACGCACACCCTTGTGGCAGGGTACCTGGCTCATGGAAGTCAATGGGCTACAGGGCTTCCGGTCATGGGACCTAATAGGTATTTCACAGCTGGGTGACGTTTGGGTGGGTGGCCACATGCGCTCCTTTCGGGACCTTCAGGCTAGATACTCTCTGCATCATTCGCAGTTTTACAGATATTTACAGCTGTGCCACGCCCTTCAGATGCACCTCACGACTGGTACACGTCTCCCGGATCACAGCCAACCTGAGGCACAAGTGCTGCTGGGGGACCTGGGGAGGGGAGGTATCTCCCGCATCTACCGGACACTCATTAACAATACCCCCACCTCACTTGATCGGCTGCGGACTCAGTGGGAGGAATGGGTGAGCTCCCTGGAGGAGGAAGACTGGCGCGATGCCCTTATGGCGCCCAGGACGGTCACTGCCTCTGCCAGATTGCGTATGATACAGCTTTACTTCTTACATGCCGCCTATTTGACACCGGCACGCCTGCACCGCGCAGGGTTACAACCGACCCCCGCTTGCACGAGGTGTGGTCACGAGCCAGCCGACTTTTTCCATATGGTATGGTCATGCCCACGCTTGGCACGGTTCTGGGGAGACAGTGAAGAGGAACTCACTGAGGTACTGGGGTGGGAGATCCCACATGACCCGAAGCATGCGATTTTGGGTATCACGGACGGGTTGGATGGGTCCACGAATGAAAAATTATTTTACACTACAGCGATGGGCGAAGAGGGACATAGCTTCTGTCTGGAAAAGTCCTGACCCTCCCACTGTGGGAAATGGCGGGCCGGGGTAACTGGTGAGCCACGCAGGAGAAAACAATGTATGCAGCGCGTGGCTGCCCCAAGAAGTACCGAAGGGTTTGGGGGAAGTGGTTGGGTGGCCTGGCTTAGTTTCGTTGGGGTGCTCCGAAATTGTCCTTTTGATTCTGTATGTAATTAACCTTGGATTGTCCATATCGTTACATGCATCCTTCTGTTATCATGGCATCTTGATGATTGGCTGGTATTATGTTAAAATCAATAAAAATGTGTTTATCAAAAAAAAAAAGGTGAAGATTCCCATCGAACAGCAACTGTAATGTGGACAGTGAAACATTTATCAAAGACCACCAGATGTTGGGTTCCAAAAGCAAGCTAAACACTAAGCAGTCTTTTTCCAGGTCTACACATTGTTCATTACTTGTACAAAAGTTGTACTTCGCTCCAAACGTCACCATGGCTCCTTCAGAGTGCTAGGGGAAAAGCAAAGAGATAAATAGGAAGAAGAAAACAAAGGGAGTTGTGGTCCAACTGGAAGAAAGGGCTTTCTTCAATGACTCCCCTTAGTGCAGATTGTTACTCACTAACAACTAAGCTCAATGGCTTATATTTTTTAACAAGTGAAATGGGGTTTCAACATCCAACTACCAAGATGGTGGCGGTGACAAGGCAGCTGGAGACACTAGGACACAGGAGAGAGGTGTGACATGTGCAGCCACCCAGAGAAATCACCAAGAATTACTACCTTCTCTTGGTTTTCCTTCCAGGAAAGATGCTAATGAACAGTGGAAGGAACAGGGCAGTTCTATTCCCTCAACTGGACTGGAAGAGTGCTGTTGCTTTTTGGAAGATCGAAGTAGGAAGGGGCAGATTGTGAACCCCTTGGAGAAGTTTCTCATGTTTGCTATTATCTTGGGTATCAGGGGGAATTGATGGAAAGGTGTAAGCATACATCCTGTACCAAAGGAGCATTCACACATGAATTTGTATGTGGTTGCCCATTGCTGAAAAGCAGAAAGTCTTGTTGAGGTCCTTGACATATTTGATTTAGCCTTGTGTACTTCAGCTCCCACTCACGACAGTCTTCTAATGTTCTGCTGAGGAAACCTGCCTGGTCGTTTATGATACGGGGAACATGTTCAGCTGCCTGCAGGACTCTTAGTGAATTACCCACTGCTATAGTTTTTGGGCTTCTTCTGACAGGATCTGGGAGCATGTTTTCCCCTGTTCACGCAACACCTTTTTTGGATTTGATTTAGTTGTATGAATACTTTATTAGAGACGTCCATAATTGAATCAATTAGCACCGCTGAGGCTTTTTCTCCTTCGTGCAGGATAGACTTACCCTTTTATTGTTTGTCTTCTGGCAGGAGAACTAAAAATTGAACTATAATGGAACACCTCTGCCAGTCAAACCCTCCCCCAATCGCCATGGCATTAGCCACTCTTAGTGCTGCCACAGAGAAGAATCTTTTCTCTGTCATATACATTCTGTGACCACCTCATTCTGCTGGCACTGTGCAAGGTGCCTTCAGGTTCCTGGTTCTCCTCCGAGTGGCCTGCATTATTACAGAGAACACTTTAGGGTGACCAAAAAGGCATACCACCCAGTGTCCTGTTCGTAAGCAGCCACCAACCGGATGCCCCCTATCCCCCATTGGATAACATTGGGCCTCAGCACTCTGCACCCGGCCGCCCTGGTGCCGCTGAGGGTGTAACAAGAATGTATCATTGACCATGGGGGAACCCTTGGTCGAACCCCAGAAACTCACCCCCAAAGACAGGGTACTTACCTGGTAACTGGTAACTTCATTTCTCTCCATAGGACCCTATATACTGTTTTTCTCTGAAAAATGTTTTAAGTGTGGAGTTGATTTGTATGGAAACCTGAAAAATTACAATTGTGCAAAACTGATTTTACTTACCTCTTCTCTAGGAAATGTCCCAGTGTGATATCTAGGCATATCACACTGAGTAGAAAAAGTAACTTAAAAAGTAATCTAAAAAGTAACGAAAAAGTAATCTGTAATGTAATTTCAATACCTTGACTTACCTGTATTTCAAACAACTGCATTTTAACTTGTATTTACTTGTAAACACTGCATAATATTTTGCAAAGCATTTATTTCACTTACCTGTGCCAGGCTTGGCTTGGTTCTAGAAATAAAATAACTTAATATTTGTGTACAAACAAAATTGGTCTGAGTTCAGTCTTTGAGAGTGGACATAATTTGCTAATTAAGTGTGTACAACAAAGGCTTAACACTACCCTCTCACAAAGCCTTACTGCTCGCCCACACTAACACAAATAGAGAGTAAGGTACTATCTACTTTTACCTCTGCCTACCTTTTGGGTTCCACTGGACTCTGTGCACGCTATACCTCATTTTGGTATAGTATATACAGAGCCAGCTTCCCACAAGACATATCAGAAGTTTGTTTAATCACATTTTTGTGACTTTTTTCATCAAACTTTACTTGAGAGGAGGGTTTAAGGGTCTCTGGATTAGGCTTTCTTTTCGCTGCTTTCCTCACAGATCTGAAAAGAGCTAGCCTCAGACTCATGCCCAGAAGAGAGGTGCTCAGATGTCTTGGTTTTCTGAAGCCACCTAAGCAATCTTTGCTCACGATCATTAAGGGTTTTAGAAAAAACTTTCTGCAAATTTTATAGGCTTTGGTCAGGAAAGAGGCAGAATATGCATCTCTTGTGAGGGTCTTCTGTGAAGACTCAAGTTTGTCACAAAAATCTGAAGGATTTAACATCCTTCATTTTGATTGGTCTTCTGTTGCCATTTTTCAGAGACAAAGAGTTCATAAAGAGACATAATGCCCAAGAAAAAGTTTGAAAGTCAACTCATCTGTTGTTTAAAGTATAGCAAAGCCCTTCATTTGACATGAGGTAGAAATCTGAGGAGTGAACTCCTCTGGGAAAGGTGAATCACAGTGCACTACCACCTCACGGGCGAAGTTTGGGCCTAATATAAAGAGGTGGTGCAAATAATGTAAGCACTGCCATGGCTGTCACTACTGTCAGTGACTAATGGTTATCATTGCTGCCAGTGCTTTTTATTGCTATTTCACAGTTACAGATGACTCTCACTTTGACGACAGAAAATAATTCAACCATTTTAATCTATAAACGATCCAATGCTGTAGAATGCGGACCCGCCAGCGAGAGTGCTAGTGGGGATTGACAATGGAATGCACTTTTCACTGAATCCCAGCCGACCATGACTCAGAAACTGAGCCATGGCTTCAGCAAAAACTGGATGTGTGGCTACTCCGAAAGGGGACAGGAGGGTGGACACTGATAGGGAGAATCACCATGGGAGAGCACCATATAATGACCTGTATTGGGATTTGTGGTGTGTGATTGGTGCGTTTATCCTCAAACTGAGCTACTGATCTCTCACCTGTCCCACCTTTTATTGCTATCCCCAGAGCCTTTACTTCTGTATTTAGCCAGTACTTGACAGTAAAGTACTGTTCGTCTCTATCTCTTGAGAGGTTTTGTTGGGGAGGGAGAACAATCAACCCTGGAAATAAGCAAACATTGTCCATATTACCCCAAACAAAACATTTTGCTTTATGACCTTTGCGAATAACACTGCCACATTATAATGAATACATTTGTATTACAAATTATCCTGGCAGACTTTTGTTCCTTCTTTCCGACTACGGACAGATTATAGCAAATTAATGCTTTAATATTCACAATGACCAAAGGTACATACTACTTTGGATGTCCCTGGTCAACTGAACTCATTTATGCCCCTCAAAACCGATTTAGAATCATTCGTTTTTTGCATCTAATTAATTATATGCTAATATTGTGACAGTAAAGATGTAAAAACCGTATAAAAAATGTTTTTAAATCAAAGACTGTGGCACCTGAAACACAATAGCTGGAAGTGTGGTCTGATAATACCCATCCTGGTCAGCTTCTGGGTCTGCATTCTTCAACCAGTCCTTTTTGTCAGTCTCCAGTGCTTTGCGCAACCAGCCAATGATGTTGGACTGCAAAATGTGAACAAGGAGAATGAATCAGAGAAAGGAAACAAATACAATAATGCTTCGCAATAGTATCCATATTAAGAAATATTTTCATATTACGCTTTATCAAAAGGAGCTCTGACCCTCTCAGGAACTATGCAAAAACATCCACAAATTCTCAGACTCCATGATATCATTATATTCTCATTAAGAGTGCCTGTCGCCTTTAACTATGAGTGCACGTCCATAACCACTAAACAAGCCTGGTGTTTAGTGACTCAAGATTTTCTCTCCTCTCAAAAGCAGTACAAAAACCTCCAGAATCATCAAAAACACAAATCAAGGCCAGCCTTCACAAACATTTAAAATGGTGCAGATGTTCTATACCTTACCTTATTGTCCATTATTACTCCCACAGGGTTAGGACTATTAAGAGTTTGTTAGCCAACCACCTCCTATATAAATCACCTTTCCTAAAACACCAGAGTATGCCACAATACCTAAAACAACTAATTCTCAGACAAGTTCCTTGACATATTATTCTGGGTAAAATTAAATGCCGAACTTAAATCTAACAATATCATCAATGACCTCTAAAGAGTCCTCATTCAGGGGAAATTGCATATTCTACCCAAACCTGTAAAGGGAAGACCACCTCCATAAAACTGACAGGTAAGATGAAAACGTTCGGGCATGATGTAAATTCTGGAAGCCTTCAACACCGTTAACCTCAGAATCCTTCTACGATGCACCTTCGCAATCACAAGTGATGACCAGATGGCTGAATGTGGTTCACATATTACATACATAATGTGCAGTATCAGGGCAGTGCGGTCCCACATTTTGAAGCCCAACCAATCAACAGCCTTCCTCCTATAAAAAAAACCTTTCAACTCCCAAAACACCTTTCTAGGGCGAGACTTAGGCTGGAGCTCGGGCTGGTCAAACAATCATTAACCCTTGAGGCCGACTTTCTAAAATATTATATTTGAATCCTAAAATCTCCAAGGGAATCCTTAAAGAGCTGCCTTAGAGAGACATTTGAAAAAATTGCCGCGCCATGGAATAAGCAGCTTACAAGAGCCATGGCCTCCATTGAAATAAACAAACCAGCATTCGCTCTCCCTTGCATTTCATACGCTACCTGGAAATCGTGCATCAATAAACAAGTCCAACTAGTCTCGTTCCAGCAAGACCAGGCCTCATTAAAAACACTATCTTTCCTGACCCCGCTGAATGACTCATATTTAGTAAACAAACCTCAGCCCTATCTTACCATCCCGCTTAACCCTAAAACTAGAAGAAAGATTATGTACATGCGATTGCTGGCACTTCCGATAACAGACTTCAGCCGGGCCTGGGCAAACCAAAACCCAGAAGGAACATGTAGACTGTGTGACTACAAACGTGAATCACGGCTACACCTCCTGTGCTGTTGCCCAACCTTAGCAACTGAAAGGAGGATCCTTCTCAGAGAACTATGCCTGTGAGAAAAAGTAACCACCTGCCATGAGGCCTCTGGAGTATGTTACTCACAAAAAGAACCTCAAATTGTGGCCCGCTGCGGAAGATTTGTACAATCTCTCAGGGGTGCCATGCCTACGTAAGTTCCAAACGCTAATACTGGACTATTTTAAAGACAAGACCTTGAAAGAACACTCTCCAACACAGTCGCAAAGCAAAAGCACTCTACGAAATAAAGAGTATCAGCGTGTAAAATGGTAACAAAAGTAATCCTGGAGATTTGAGGAGCCAGACGGTTGTTACTTTCATAGGGAACCTGACACAGAACAACGGCCAACTGCAAATATGCGAAAAGTTCGGAGTCAAATGTTAGACTCAACTATCGCACCTTACCAGAGTTTTTAACCTTTATGAACATTAATGTTGTTTTCCTTTTAATGCTCTTATTGTAATGAACAAGTTACTTACCTTCGGTAACGCTTTTTCTGGTGGATACAGTATCTGCCTGTGGATTCCTCACCTTGTGAATATCCCCTGCGCCAGCATTCCACGGAATTTTTCATCCCCAGCACTCCACGTCGACGTGGGCGACGTCATAATGCATCGGCTCCGCTCGCGACTCCGTATGACGTCACCGGAGCCATAAAAGGCCCACGTCGGCGTGATGACGTCAGTTCCACCCATTTTTTCCGTGCCTTCGAGGCGAACAGGTGAACCAACGACAAACTCAAAGTATACACAGTATACCAACACATATACACAGTATACAAAGGAAAAGGATGCTAAATAAACAAGCATTTCCAACAAATGTACAAGCATTTCAAACAAGACCTATTCCATGGTATACAAAGGTGGACAACGGGGAGGCAGGTGGGCCAGTGAGGAATCCACAGGCAGATACTGTATCCACCAGAAAAAGCGTTACCGAAGGTAAGTAACTTGTTCTTCTGATGGATACATCTGCCAGTGGATTCCTCACCTTGTGAATAGATTCCCACAGCAGTCCCCACTCCCGGAGGAGGGTGTCCACCTTCCTATACCAGAAAGTCTTGCAACACAGAGCGCGCAAAGTGGCCCTCCCTCCTCACCTCAGAGTCCAAGCAATAATGCTTTGCGAAAGTATGGAGGGAGGCCCAAGTCGCGGCTTTACAAATATCTGCCACAGGAACACCCCGGGCCAAAGCAGATGTAGATGATTTCGCTCTAGTCGAATGAGCTCTAATGCCCGCAGGAGGAGTCTTACCAGCCAGAGCGTAGCAGATCTTGATGGCAAGGATGATCCATCTCGATAGTGTGCGCTTGTGCACCGCTCTACCCTTCGAATGACCAACGTAGCCAATGAAGAGTTGATCATCTAGACGAAAGTCCTTAGTCCTGTCCAGATAAAAACTCACAGCCCTCTTCGGGTCCAGGCGATGGAGTCTTTCCTCCTCTTTGGAAGGATGAGGAGGTGGATAAAAAACAGGGAGAGTAATAGACTGCCCCAAATGGAACGGAGTAACAACTTTTCGCAGGAAGGCAGCCCTGGTCCTAAGAACCATCCTTTCAGCATGTATTGTAAGAAAAGGGGGTCTAGAACTAAGAGCTTGGAGCTCACTCACCCTCCTTGCCGAGGTTATGGCTACAAGAAAAACCTTAAAGGACAACAGCCTCAAAGGACAGCTATGTAGAGGCTCAAATGGGGACCCCATCAGAAAGGTTAAAACAAGATTAAGGTCCCACTGAGGCATTACAAAAGGAGTAGGAGGAAACATATTTGTAAGGCCCTTGATAAACCTCAGAACAACCGGAGATTTAAACAGTGACGGTTGATCCGGAAGGCATAGAAAAGCCGATAAGGCTGAAAGATAGCCCTTGACCGTGGACACAGCACAGCCCTGCTGAGCCAAGGAAAGAGCAAACTGGAGCACATTAGAAAGATGGGCTTTTAAAGGGTCAATGGACCTCTCTCCACACCACTTAACAAATTTAGACCACCTGTAGGAGTAAATGGACTTGGTGGAGTGTCGCCTGGCCGATAAAATAACGTCCACCACATCAGGTGGGAGAGAGAAAGAACTCAGGTTGCCCCGTTCAATCTCCCGGCATGAAGGTGTAAGCTCTGGAGGTGGGGGTGTAGAACCTGCCCCTCCGACTGCGAGAGGAGGTCTGCCCTCAAGAGGGAGACGGAGCAGAGGGCACGAGGAGAGGTGGAGAAGATCTGTATACCACACCCTTCTTGGCCAATCCGGGGCGACCAATATGACTTGGTCCCGGTCTTAGCGAATCTTCCTCAGAACCCGAGGAATCAAGGGTATGGGAGGAAACGCGTAAAGGAGTTGGGAGCCCCAATTCAACTGAAACGCGTCCCCCAACGCTCCCTGCATCGGAAACTGGAGACTGCAGAATGACGGGCAGTGCGCGTTCTCGTGAGTGGCGAACGGGTCCACCAGAGGTCTCCCCCACGTCCGAAAGACGTGACGAACCACCTCCGGATGGAGCCTCCACTCGTGATCGGCGGAGAACTGCCGATTGAGACTGTCCGCACGTACGTTCAACACCCCGGCCAGATGATTTGCCATCAGACAAATCTGATGGTCCTGAGCCCAGGACCAGAGACACAGGGCCTCTCTGCATAGACAACGAGACCCCACTCCTCCCTGCTTGTTGACATACCACATCGCTGTAGTGTTGTCCGTCAGGACTTGAACAGACTGACCGCGAAGGGAAGGGAGGAAGGCCTTGAGCGCCAAACGAATCGCCCGCAACTCCAGAAGGTTGATGTGAAGCAACCTTTCCTCTGGAGACCAAAGACCCTTGATCTCCAGATCCCCCAGATGAGCACCCCACCCTAAAGTGGAGGCATCCGTTATCACTGTGGCCACCGATGGAGGCAGATGGAAGGGCTTTCCTTGTGACAGATTGCCCTCCACCAAGATAGATCCGCTGCAGCTTCTCCGGAGATCTTGATCGACTCCCTGAGATCCCCGTTGTGCTGATACCACTGTTTGCGGAGAAACCACTGGAGCGCCCTATTGTGCCAGCGTGCATGGTTGACCAACAGAATGCAGGAAGCGAACAGACCGAGCAGGCGAAGGACCTTCAGAACTGGAACAACCGCTCCATTGTGGAATAAAGGGACCATCTCCTGAATGTCGAGAATTCTTTGTGGAGGAGGAAATGCTCGACACACAGTAGTGTCCAGTACCGCCCCTATAAACAGGTTGCATTGAGAGGGCACCAGGTGAGATTTGGGCACATTGATCGAAAAACCCAAGTCGAATAACAGCTGAGATGTTACCTGCAGAGGACGCTGCACCATCTCTGGGGACTCTGCCTTCAGAAGCCAGTCGTCCAGCTAAGGGAAAACTGGAATCCCCGACCTCCTGAGATGAGCAGCCACCACTGCCATCACCTTTGTGAAGACTCGAGGTGCGGTAGTAAGACCAAACGGGAGGACCGCAAACTGGTAATGATGCGACCCAACCGTAAAACGGAGATACTTCCTGTGCGACTTCAGGATTGGGACATGGAAGTACGCGTCCTGCAAGTCGAGCGACACCATCCAGTCTCCTTGCTGCAACGCATGAAGAACCTGCGCAAGGGTCAGCATCTTGAATTTCTCCTGTTTCAGGTAAAAGTTCAAGATTCTGAGGTCCAGTATCGGACGCAATCTGCCGTCCTTTTTGGGAATCAAGAAATACCGGGAGTAGCAACCCTGACCCCTTTCCTGCTCCGGAACCACCTCTATTGCACCCTTTTGAAGCAAGGCTAGAACCTCTTTCTGAAGGAGAAGCAGATGGTCCTCTGAGCAGTAACCTTGGCAAGGAGGGTAAGGGGGAGGAAACTCCCGAAAGGGAAGGGCGTACCCAGTCTCTACGAGGTTCAAAACCCAAAGGTCTGTCGTAACAGATTTCCAACCCCGTAGAAAGTAGGACACCCGACCCCCCACAGGTCTTACATGATCCGGGATGGGGGATCTAGGGCTGCTTCCCTGAAGCCTCATTGGGAGCAGAAGAGGAGGAAGAAGCAGAGGGGTTGCGCCCAGAACCTCTCCGACCCCTTTGTCTCCCTCTATAGGATTTATAGAGGGGATTCTGCTGTTGTTGCTGCTGCTGTTGCTGCGGAGGCTGTCGGTAGGAGCGAAAAGATGACCTTCCAAAGCCCCTAAATTTACTAAAAACAGAACCCTTTGCAGGTGCTTGCAGACCCAATGACTTTGCTGTTAATCTGCTGTCTTTAAATCTTTGTAGAGCAGAATCTGCCTTTTCACCAAACAACTTCTGCCCATCAAATGGCAAATCCACTAATGTGGCTTGAACATCCGCGGAGAATCCCGACGAACGGAGCCATGCCTGCCTTCTTGCAGCTATGGACGAGCCCATAATCCTCACTACCGAATCCGTCGTATCCAATCCCGACTGGATCACCTCTCTGGCTGCGGCCTGAGTGTCCGAAACCACCTCCAAGAAGGACGCCTTATCGCCCTCAGGCAGCTTAGGGGCCAAAGTCTTCATTGAGTCCATCAATGCGTGCACGTAACGCCCCAGCAAGCACGTGGCATTGGAAGACTTTAATGCCATACTCCCTGAAGAGAAAGTCTTTTTAGCAGCCTGGTCCACCTTCTTAGACTCCCTATCTGCGGGAGACTGAGGGAAAGCATGCTTCGAGCAGGATGCCTGCACAACTAGGCTCTCTGGAGACGGGTGTACCGATAGAAAATCCGGATCCCCAGGCGCCACCCTATACCTTCTTGACACCTGTCTGGAAACCGCCGGAGAAGAAAGTGGTTTCCGCCATACCTCCAAGACAGGCTTCAAAATGGCCTCATTAAAGGGCAGTAAAGGCTCTGAAGTGGAAGTAGGAGAGTGCAGAACCTCTGTCCACAAGTTCGATTTATACTCTGCCGAGGGCAACTGTAAATCTAACAGCTCTGCAGCCTTTTTGATAACAGTATGGTAGGGAGCCAGTTCTTGTGGAGGAGAGGATCTTGCTGATGTGTGCTCCCATTCTTGGGTGGTGTCTAGGCCACTAGCCTCTTGTATGCCCTCAAAATCATCAGAGGAAGTGTCCACCTCACCTTCCTCTACCTCTTCTCTGTACCTTCCTTCTTCCAACACCTTTTGGGCCTCCCTCCTCGATCGAATCCGGGGAGCCGGTGTCGACGACGTCGTACGCGGCGTCGGTGGAGCCAGAGGTGTTGGAGTCGGCGGCACCATAGACGGAGGCGGCGGCGCCGGACGCGCGCCGATGGAGTCGGCAGCGGCGTCGTGAAAGGCTCTGAAGCAGGTCGATCCATCCGAAGTCGTGTCGGATCCCCATACGGCGCCAGAAACTGCCACGAAGGCGCCATCGGCAGAAAGGGCATGAAGGGGGCCTGAGCATAATGCTGCGGCACCCCCAACGTATAAGCCATGGGACCCACGGGACCAGTTGGTGCTCCGGATGGGAAGGCCGCCCTATTAAAAATACCATACATGGCATTTAAGAACTGAGTAGAATCAGTACCTGGAGCAGGAAACTGAGGATAAGGTACTGAACCTGCATCCCTCTGCGGAGTATTTGGCTGCGGCGCCGTAGTGTCCTCCACCGGAGTCCTAGATTCTTCAAACGCCGGAGTCGGTTCTTCCCGTTCCTGAACCGAAACATGCGACTCCACCCGATCCGGAGACGACGCCGGAGACGGCGCCGGGGACTGCGCCGGCGAACGCTCTGGAGCCCGCTTCGGAGACGGAGAACCTCCCGGAGTCTTAGAAGGAGAAGGAGAAGGTGAAATGTCCTTACTCCGATGACGCCGAGGTGAATTCGACCTCGACTTCCTGCTCTTCGAGGATCGGCGTCGTGAAGACTGTTTTCTTTTCTTATGATGTCTCCTTGACTTCGACGACCTCGAAGTCGACGACTCCGCCCTCGATTTCTCTTTCTTTCTCCCTCTCTTCTCCTTACCGATCTTCGCCATAAACAGCTTGGCCTTTCTTTCCTTTAATGCTTTAGGATTCATCCTCCTACAGCATGCACAGTCTTCGACGTCATGGTCCGACGAAAGACACCACAAACAGTCATCATGTGGGTCCGTCATGGACATATGTCCGCCACATTCCCTACAGGGCTTAAAGCCCGACTTCCTCGTCTCAGACATCACAGAATCTTGCCACAGAAACACCTTACAACTACAAAGTAGCAGGAGTACTGGAAAAAACCGTTGCGCGTCGACGGCGCGGGAAAAAGGGAACTGACGTCATTACGCCGACGTGGGCCTCTTATGGCTCCGGTGACGTCATACGGAGTCGCGAGCGGAGCCGATGCATTATGACGTCGCCCACGTCGACGTGGAGTGCTGGGGAAGAAAAATTCCGTAGAATGCTGGCGCAGGGGATATTCACAAGGTGAGGAATCCACTGGCAGATGTATCCATCAGAAGCAATGGTTTTCATTAGCTTATGCAAATAAATTCAAGTTAAATAAACCTTCTTCCATTTACTGCCTTGTATTAAACATGGGTTCCAGGCATCTCTTATTCAACATCAGAATTTCAAGTTCAAATGCCAGAAATACATAGGTACACCTCACCCTGAGGCACACATAGAGAACCAGAAAGCTTTTATTACATGCTTTACATTAAAAAATGCCAACTGATGAAAAAAATTAACTTCATCTTTTTATTTACAGAATGTGTTCTTCTTTTATTTTACAATTATGTGTGTTGCACTGGTCTACCATTGGAGCAGTCTCCAAGCGATTGTGCTATGTCATAACTGCAGCTGTTCTAGGCAATCTACAATCTGCATTATTGCTTGGTGGAGATGTAATGTATATGGCAGGTGGCGGTCTTAAATAGCCTCTTTGGTAGAATAAGAACGTAAAGCCCAATGTAACACTATAGATACCAAACCTCTGTGGCAGGGTAAAGAAAAACAGGATACCCAGATTGAGTAACTGTGGTATATAAATTACACCACCTATGTGGCAAGAACACACACACTGGTGAATGACAGGCAGATCATTAGTGTGGCTAATCAGACGTGAAAAAAAGGTGCTACCTTAATGTCACTGAAAGTGAACTAAAGTGCTTGGATGGATTGGTTCTCCCAGAACACTCCCCAGATCGTGGGAAGAAGATGAAAGGCCTGATTGCAGTTCAGGAAATTACTGAGAGACAGCTGCAAATTACAGCCAGGAAAATTCTGGGCTCAAATGGGTTGCATGCCAACAATTACCAGTAAGGCCTTGATGCTACCCTGAAGACACTATGTGATCCATTAGATATGGCATCCTACAGACCCTTATCCATTCTGATTACAGTCTATAAAAACTTGAGCAAAATCTCGGCCAGAAGACATCTTCCAAAGTTTTCCAGATTGAGCTATGCATAACATAAGAAGGTTTTCTCAGGTTATTGAGGAGGTATCCACCTCACTGGTTTCACTCAGCTTTCAAACCCTTAATCTAGGAAAGGATTTCAATACTCAAAGTTAGAAATATAAAAGCCTTTATAAGAGGAAGGAACGAGAGAAAATGGATATCGCTCCTCTGTGCAAGACCATCAAGGCATGCAGTACAGGCAAACAAATTTCAGCCTCCACAGAGTGGGCAGGGGTACGGCAGGGACACCTGCAGCCCCCCCCCCCCCCCCCCGGAATGCAACCACTTGCAGCTAGACAGGGAATAGAGACGTAGCATTGTTATATGCCAATTATATACTTCTACTTATTAGAGATGTCAGAGCTGCCCTGAATTTAATTGCCCTGTGTAGGAGCTGCCTCTAGTGTACCAAAATGAGGTGCAGAGAGTCCAGGTATCCTTTATTAGTGTACAGGGGCTTGGTATAGCAATCCCATAGTGCTCTATTTGTGGTAGTGTGGTCGTGCAGCCTCAGGCTTATCAGAGGGGAGTATTAGGCATTTGTTGCACAAGCAGTCAATAAATGAGCCACACTCTCAATAAGGAAATCCGTCACCAATTTAGAAAAAGAACAGATTTTTATAATAATTTAGACACCAAGTTCTACGAATTTAGGTAAGTACTTTGCAGTTCAGCGATTTTCATAAACACAGAAAATACAGCTGTCAGATTTGAGGCACCAGCTTCGAACGTGGCAATATTATTCTATGGGAAAAAACATAGTCGTACTTGCAATCGAGTTGCAGGGTAGTTCTTCTGGACTGCAGGTAAATAGAGGGCAAGGTCTTTAGAACAACCAGCAGTTTTGGTTGACCTGACTTTGTGTCCGGGTGCACAGGTGCTGGTCGAAAGGCTAGCCTTCAACGCTGCCACTGAAGTCTATGGAGAAAACCTGTAGCACAAAAATGCTGCAAATGGGGACTTAAGGGCAAGTCCGTCGGAACCCACAGATGGGCTCGGTTCTTGAGGGCCTGTGGGGCAAGGGTGCAGCGTCAGTAGGCTCGTACTCAGGCTGTGGGGCTTGGGTGCAGAGGTGTTTTGTCTGGCGGGTTGCCTATGTTGGAGGTTCTCACTTTTTAGGTCGACCTGGAGATGGGAACAAAATAGCACAGCTGGGCCACTCTTGATGATGGCATCTCTGGCTCAGATGTCCACCGTGGTGAGTCGGTCTTGGCAGTGTTGGTGTCTGGGCTGGACACTGAACAAGCCTTGGCTGCTGCATTGGGTCGGATACCCTGGGTACTGATGCAGGGCAGCTCCTGGGGGTCCCGACATCTCCAAACTTGGTGGGGAGATGGAGCTGACCTCCTGGAGCACGATGACCTTTCCTGGGTGGCTGTTGCATAGGTGGACCCAATGATCAGCAAATTGGTGAGCCCGACGTTGCGAAAAGTGTCTGCAGGCAAGTGTCTCCTCCACTTCAAGGGAGATGTTGGCTGGGTTGCGAAGTGCTGGCAGCCCTTTGAGGCTTTTGGAGGATGCACAGCTGTAGGACGAGTCGGGTCTTTGCAGTTGTCGAGACAGGAGCAAGCAGGGTTTGGCCCCAAGTTCACAGATAGTTTTCAGTTCTCGCGTTCTTCAGCTCTTTGTTGTACTTCTTCTTTAGTCAGTGAAAATTGAGTTCCTGGTGTCAAGGGGCCATTTAAGTACTGAATTTAGGGCTGTTAATGGGAGTGAAGGGTAGTAGCCAAAGGGCTACTTACCCATGGGGTCACTACACCCCCTATATATCCACTTTTTGTGGGGAGTGGGCATAATCCTGTCTCAGAGTTCCTAATGCCACCAAAACAAGATGGTGGACTCCTTCTTTCGTGGAGCACATCAGGTAGCCCACCACAGGGAAGTGACTAGCCTTATGGTGCAACACGTCTATTATAGCTAATTTCCTGCATGTCCTGGTGTCAAATGGGCCTCAGGGCAGTGGGTGGCATCTCCCAGGTCTGGGGGAAGCCAGGCTCGCATATCAAAGGAGGCAAGAACTCTGAAGTCCCTGGCCTTGATATGCTAAATCACTTTTGCTGGAGGAGGTGTGAATGCCTTCCTCCGGAGCAGGTATTGCTGCTGGCCTCAAAGAGTGTGGGCTCTCACCTGCAGGGGTCAGAAAACGGTCTGTGGTGGCAGGCTGGACAATACCAGTCAGCCAGCACACTATAGGACTAGTAGGTCTCAGGGGCCACCTCTAAGGTGCCCTCTGGGTGCCGCTCATAATAAATGCAATGCTGGAATCAATGTGGATTTATTAAGACAAGTTGTTTCATACCAAGCACCATAGGTTTCAGTGAAGCATTCATGTAGCTGGCGAATTCGTAATGACCAGTGCCCAGTACATATACTTAAGATGGCCTTTCTTGTTTACTTGTACCTTCTAGTTATTGAACTAGACCAGCAAAGGGCCACAGCTGCTTATGCAGATATGTTCTCACATGACATATAATGCACTCTACCTTAGGGCACAAGGCCCGCTATAGGGGTGACTTACATATATTACATGCAGTGATTTTGGCAGGGCACAAAGTGAGTGTGCTATGTTTTTTCACTCATGGTTTGCACCATGACACACAGTCTGCAATGGCAGGCTTCATGCAATTTGTATGGGGGTCCCTTAGGGTGGCATAATACATGCGGCCGCCCTTAGGGACCCTCTTTAGTACCCATGCCCTAGGTACCAGGGGTACCACTTACTAGGAACTTATAGGGGTGCTAAAGTGTGAGCCAATTGTGTTACAATTAGACCATGTTCCCTTGTTTTTAGAGAAAGAGCACTGGCACTATAGCCCGGTTAGCAGGGATCCAGTGCACATCTGTTGAAAAACATCAGTACCAAAAAGTGTGGGGGGGGGGGGGGGGGAGGGGGGGGGGGGTGAACATGACAAAAAGGGGCACTTTCCTACACCCCGATTTAGGGAGTTGTCTGGACTGGGGGTCAACTAGGTTAAGGGCTTGATTTAATATTTGGAAGACAGTCCATCCTCTGCCAGGTTAACAGAGTAAATTACTCTCATCCTGATGGAGGTGACGTCCGCCTAATTTTGAAATGTATGCTGTCCCAGAAGCCATTTCAAGCATTACACAGAAACCGCAGTGACTGAGTTGTATGTCAATCTTACAATTAATTTTTTATATTCTGGAAGAAAAGCTCAAAGAGGGATTTTCTTTTTGAACATAAAAAAGGTCTTCTCCCATGGCGAGGGGGGTGCCCCTTACCGGCAAGTTTTTCTTGGCAGTGATGGCCACTGAAAAATGGTCGTATGTCGGCCATTGTAAATTAAGTGGGGTGACATACAGCTAAATACCCAATAATATGACGGAGTAGGAGCTGTTGGAGGGTGGGGGGGGTTGACAATGGCGGAGACAGAGTAGTCTCTGACATAGTCAAACTATGGGCCACCCAAATTTAAATCGGGCGAGTGGAGCATTATGTTGGTGGGAAGGGAACTCCGTTGCCACAGAGTTCCCTCTCCACCAACATATTAATCAGGCATCAAGTCTCTTTATATATATATATAAAGATATATATGTGATTTTACTTTTGATTTTCTCAGGAACTACTGAACGGATTTACACCATATATGCAAAAGGCACATGCCTGACCTGAGGACTACCTCTTTGCCAAATTTCAAGGAATTCTGTTCAGCCGTTCAGGCTGTACCATCGACTAAAGGTCCTATGGGAAAATGCATGGGGAAAACGCGTTTTGGGAATCCCCTTTTTTCCTCGGGACCCCGCTTGACGAATCACCCCGAGACTTCCAGGGTAGGAGCTGAGCGGAACGCCCCATTAGTTTTGAAAATTTCACGAAGATAAGTCAACCGGCGCCAAAGTTATTCAAAATAGAATTTTCAGATTTCCTATGGGAACTCAGTCCTAACTATAACTATCTACTGGCGACCGCCAGTAGATAATATATATACTACTGGGTAACCTACTTTGAAACATGAGAAAATGCAGGTTAGCCCTGGGTAAATTAAAAATCACAACAGTCTCAGCAGTTAGAGGCTGAGGGGGCGAGCTCGATTTTGAATTTTATTATCCGGCTGCCTGATTAAATGGACAGACCAGTGGCTGTGTGGGTGACACCTAACTGAAACAGTGATGATGGCGAGCTACAAATTAATGCCCCCTGTGATGTATAGACTTTTGAAGGAAATGTAAGAAAAAGTACGGATGTCACTCCCAAAAGGGCTTTTGCCTTTTTTGGGATCAGAATTCAGTAGCTTTGTGAATGAGTTCGGAAGGGTTGGACTCCCTATTAATAACTGCTGCAGTCATGATTGAGGGGGCAGGTGCACAAATGCTGCTGTAAACATATTTTTATGAAAAGATTGAAACAAGCTAAGAATCAAGTGTAAACTAAATAGTTGGAAGCAATTAAGTGATGAACCTATCCTGACAAAGAATGGATGGTTTTGGCTAAGTCTCCAACTCTAGTGATATCAGAAGGAGCTAAATGGCGGGGGAGGAGTTTGTTCCATAAGATGAGACACCATCAATTATCAAAAACTAATCATAACAGAGCAATAATTTATTTCGGCAGTAGGCCATAAAAGTGCAAGATAAATACAGAACACAAGTTAGGTGGCAGACATGAGTCAATAGATATCACAGTGATTAAATGCTACAGATTACAGGAATTAATTGCAATAGTAGACAAAAAAGGGGGTGCATTAGGATAAATTGCATAGTGACATAGCATAAAACAGTGATTGTGTACTGCTAATATGACAGTCTAAAAAGTTCACATAGAACTTAAAATAATTATGGAATTGGCACCTCAATTTATACAAAGCGTTTCAGAGCAGTATACAGCCAATGGCAACATCACTGGCGGATACACACACAGGTAGCATTACACAGAAGCTGGATGGGTTATAACCTCAAGTGCAAAGGAAAGAGAGGAGGATATAAACCTTGATACCGGTTCGGCTATATGCTCCAACTATTATGTTGTTAACTCCAAGGACTTGGACAGCGCTTAAAAAAGTGCCAGTGATCCATTAAAGCCACTGTAGGCAGTAGGGTTAAGGTCTCAACGGGTCACATAACAATAAGCTAGGGCGTAGGGAATGTGCAGAAATGAATAGGAGATAATCAACCAATCTGCGGAATACTGACCTTTTAGGGTCAATGATGTTCTAGGGTATAGTATTCAAGGTCAGCAGGACACTTGGCATTACACGTCTCTCAAGATAAATGCACTGAACAAATTTTACCCCACAGATTAAAATGTGCACTTGGGATTTGTTAGGAAGTGCCTGTATCGTATAGACCAGGCCACAAGGAGATATCTGCTGATGGCAAATACAATAAACCTTGAGGAATCAGTTGTAAGGATCCTACGGGCCACCTGAAATCTGTCAATACCCAAGGTGAGACACAAGGGGCAAATCCATTTGAGACAAGGGCGCAGATAGAATGGGGAAAAAGAACAAAGTGGTCAATGGAGGGCGCGAGGTGGCGCACAAGCGGAATGGCCGCCACTGAGTGAGGCTCCCGCAGTCTGGCGCCGTGATCGTGTATTAATCCTGTCCCGATGCTGAGGTTCGGCCATCTGAGACCGGCATCCAGAACCGCACACACTGGGGAGTGCGCGTCCTGAGTTGCGAGGGTTGCCGATGCGGATCGTGGCGGAAATTGCCTGAGGTCGGTGAGACCGCGGTGACCTTCAGAGAAGCCCGGAACTCCGTGGGGTGCTAGCGCGCACGCAAGCACCGCGGCTCCCATGAGGCGTCCAGGCCGCGGGGCCGACATGGCGGCAGCTGCCGGATGGTGAGTGCCCCTTTTACATTAGCGCAAATCTGACGGGCGCTGAGATTCCTCAACGGCTGACACTGCATTACTGGAGCAGGCATTGGGAGCTGGAGGAAAGTGGATCCCTGCCCCTACTCACCGCGCGGACAGCGGATCGGCCGTTAGCGGCAGCGGAGATCTGTGCATAGTTCACGGGGGACTGTCATATTGGCGCGCGCGGCCCCGGGGACAGAAATATGGTGCACGATACGGAATTGACCGGCTAAGTGTGGCTGCCACTCGTTATCAAAGTGAGGACCCAAGCATAAATTGTGTGGAGGGAAGAACGCTGTGCAGGATACGGCTGGTGCCATACTGGTGTGTAGTGGGGACTTAGTGGATGGTAGATACCCTACATAGAGCCACTGTGCATCGCTTGAGCGGGCAGATCTGCGGGGAGCGCAGGCCCCTGTCATTGTTGTTTGGCGCTTGGCAGTGTTGTGGAGTACTGGTTGTGGAGTGCTGGTTGGTGGCGCAATCCCCCGGCGCTGAGAGCAGAGTGCAACGTAGGTAGGTCGACGATCTGTGGAGACAACTACCCCTTGCTACCATCTTCCCTGCAGAGGGCCTGCCGCGCCTCCTGCAAAGTCGAGCACACCTCGATGGGGAAACTAGATGTGAGACATCCTCGTCTCACCTTTGAGGCGAAGAAGGGAACGCGCCAGCCGGCAGCGATAGAAGAAGATGGCGCAGACGGTTTGCCGCAGGACCCACAGACCATGCAAGGAGAAGACATGAAAGTGATCCTCCTGGAAATGAGACAGGGCTTCGCCAGGATTGCGGATATGGTGGACACACTGAGCACGCGCATGGACGCGATAGCCCACAAGATTGACGGACACAAGACGCGTATAAAGGATACTGAAACGCGCATCTCAGAAGCCGAAGACACCATGGCCTGCATTCAAAACACAGTGACGGAAATGGACAAATTGCTTAAGATCATAGCTGCCAAAAATGAGGATATTGAAGCAAGGAGTAGGAGGAATAACATTTGCGTACTGGGAATACCGGAAAGCGCCAATATGGGCAGGATGGAGGACTATATAGAGAAGTTGTTGATGGTGGTGGTGGGGCCGGAAGCCCTCTCCCCTCACCTCCTCGTCGAAAGGGCCCACCGATCCCTCGGGCCGCAACCTCCCCCCGGCAGTACGCCAAGACCCATCATAGCGCGCCTGTTGAATTACAGAGATAGGGATGCGGCCCTGAAGGTGGCGAGAGACAGGGCACAGCTACATTTTGAGGTGGTGCCATTCACCATATACCCTGACTTTACCCCGCATGTATAAGAAGAAAGGCGCAAATTCCTCCCAGTTAAACAAAAACTAAAGCAGGCGCAAATCGATTATGCTCTTCTCTACCCGGCACATCTCCGAGTCACCTACCAGGGCAAACAAATGTTTTACACAAAACCTCAACAGATCGAAGATTTCCTAAAACAACTTCAGAGATGGAAGGCTGCTGCTGCTGCTTCACCGGACGATTCGCCATGATAATGCTTGCGGAACATGGATTGCTGAACATTAAGATACGAGGATGCTGATAGCTGCTTCAGATATTGCGTTGCAGTGGCACGGCAGACACCTGCATTACATGACTCTTTACCCCGGGAATACATGCTGGTAGGGGCGAAACCTACTTGCTACTGGGACACGAACTTCAGAAACAGCCAGACACCCTCGGCGTCAGTTTAGGGACGTGCTCGACAGCATAGATGCCCTGAATGACGTGAGGTACCCGTGGGCCACCTAGCAGGACTTCCCCTTAAGGGAGATCCCCCTTGCTAGTTCACTCTGGCTATTGGCTAGAAATGTTCACAGAAATGTTTTGTTTGATGGGCAATGGGGCGGTGGGAGGGTTGAATGCAACTGGCATGATTGGGATGCTTCAGTGGGAGGGGGAGGGGGGTTTTGGGACTAACAAATGTTTGGTTGGACTTAACACACAGCATTACTTTTGGCACAATAACTCACTGTTTGATCAATGGTTTTTATGCACAGCTTTGCAACATGGAGGTTATCGCATTGTCAGTAGGTATGGGGGACGTGGTGGATAGGACCCAGTTGAAGGTAGTATCGTGGAACGTCAGGGAACTGGGGGACCCGCGAAAGCGCAGACAAATCTTAGCCTATTTGGATCGTCAGCAGATACGTATTGCTCTGCTTCAAGAAACTCATATCAATCCACACTCCTCAAATACGTTTGCTAGCAAGTGGCCTGGCAGTAGAATATTCTCCTCCTACTCCTCCTATGCTCGCGGCATGGCTATCATAATCAAAAAGCAGACACCATTTGCATTGCCAGGGGTGATTACGGATCCATATACCATAGCATGGGGGCATCTAGGCAGGGAGTCTATCATGATAGCAACATGTTATGGCCCTAATGTCGACACTTCAGAGTTTTTCACCACTGTCTGAGGAAAAATTATGAATGTAGGATCCACCCACATAATCTGGGGCGGAGATTTCAATGTGGCCCTTAACCCGGCTCTGGATAGGTCGAACACTGCAGCACATCACTACAATAATTCTCAAGTGACATTAAAGGGGATTCTGGATGAGGGAGACCTGATTGATAGTTGGCGATACCTGAACCCACAGGTCAGGGAGGGTACACACTTTACAACGTATGCTGGGACATGGGCTCGCATAGACTACTGTTTGCTGTCCAGGGGTCTGGGATCGGTTCTTCGTAGCGTTGAACACTCCGATCGTACATTTTCAGATCATTGCCCAGTGAAACTCACGCTCACACCCCCGGGATGTGACACACCCAGACCTAGCTGGAGGTTACAACCTGCTGCCCTGCTGGATGCAGTCTTTCAGAGTGAACTAGGGGAAGAGATTCAGGACTTCTTAAAAAAAAAGAAAGGGGGCGTTGGACAGCGTGGAGACGATATGGGAAGCCCTCAAGGTCACCATCAGAGGGTTCTGTATCTCCAAGAGCTTTGGCGTCCTTAGGGATAACAAGGGCACGCTAAAAAAACTGGAAACAGACTTGAAGGCTTTAGAGACGCGAATGGTGAAGGGGGAGACAGGACAGGTGCAGAAAACGTCTCGGGAGAAATTGACTGAATAGGAGGATACTGCGGCATGGGAGGTGAAGGTCAAGGACGGTTTTGGGTGGCCCGTAGATATGGTGAAGGGGAGGAAGGCGCTAGAGGGCGCCAAACAAGATGGCTGCACATAAGTGAGGCTCTTGTGGCTCGGGCACTAATCCGTCTCTAATCCTTGCCATCCTGGCCCTATAACTCAGCAACAGTGGCCATATTCGTGTAGGGGACGTCTGGCGGGGAGCTGGAGACGAGAGCGAGCGGATTGCTTACCCTGGAGTGCCTTATTTCTGGGAGGCGGCATTGCGGACCCGCGCTGGACAACATGGCGGCTGGTCGGGGTGCCTGAGCCGGCTTCGCCGAAGCGGAGAGGTTGGATCCTTGGTGTGGAGCCGCTGGTGGGGGTGCGGAGCCTCTGAAGGTGTGCAGTGTGGGGTTGCCCCCCCTCCCCCCCTGTTACTGCTCGGGGGCTGCGCCTGCCGGGCCTCGGCCTGCCGCGGCGGGACCCTGCGGCCCGATCAGCGCGGAGGAGACTGGCGGCTGCGGGGCGCGCGCGCTGAGGCACGCAGGCCATGCGAAGACCAGTGAGCGGATCCAGCCGCCTTTGACCCCGCGGTAAGAGCGCTGACTGCCTGGGGCGCCGCGCTTGGGGCCGTGTTGGGCAGGCGGGTGCGGGCGGCGCGTGTAGGTGAGCGGCGCCTCGCCCCCGCTGCCTGCTCATCGCCGGAGAATGGGGCGGCAACTGGCTCGGCGCTTGCACCGCGAGCGGGGCGACTGCGGTGGAGGAGGGTGCGGGCGGCGGCCGACCGCTGCATAGAGGAGGAGGATCTGGCAAGCAGGCTGCGATGGCGGCCTGCTGATGGGCTCCTGCAGCTGATAGGATTATCGGCCTAATTTCCGCGCCCCCTGACACTGGGACAGTTCTGCGGCGTTGCCTTGAGCTGTGCCTCCGGGCCTGCATCCTGAGGGGTCGGAGTGGCGGCAGCGGCCCGCGGGGACACAGACGTGGAGGGCCCGCGATGCTGCCCTCCGCCCGGGACACGGCCTCCAGGGTGACTGTCTGTACCGGCTCGCGCCCACCCTCAGCCCAGCTATCCACAAGGGAGGCACAGTCCGGGTGAGGCTACCCATCACGAGGAAGAGGAACATGGGGGAGCAGGCGGAGTGGTCTTGAGAGTGCGCGGACCACCCTGCTGCGCCTTTGGAAGGTGAGGTCGCCTGCATTGCGATTTACATTTGGGGCCCCACACCACTTCGACCAACTGATACATACTTCTGTGCCCTGCCCAATCTCTATTCCTGCCGGAGGGCCACAATGGGGAAACCGGAGGGCAGGCAGGCGAAGCTCTCTTTTGACACCCGTAAGACGCCTCGTTCCCAAACAGGCCCGGATGAAGACCCTGTTGAGACCCCGGCCCCGTCCACGGCGGAATTGAAGGACTTGCTTCTGGTCATGCAGGAAAGTCTGACGTCAATCGCATCCAAAAGGGACTCCATGTCGGCCAAGATGGACAGGTTGAAGTGTAGGGTGGATAAGAATGAGGATCGCTTTGCTGAGGCTGAGAGGAGAATATCCGACCTTGAAGATACATCCTGTGCCGCTTCCGCCCGCGCCCTCGAAATGGACAAAGTGTTGAAAGTGATCGCCGCAAAAAACGAGGAGTTGGAATCGCGCTCTCGCAGGAACAACCTCCGCATTTTGGGTGTACCGGAATCCACGGACACCGGAAGGATGGAGGAGTATGTGGAGCGCATGCTCATCGCGCTCTTCGGAAGAGAGAAATTCTCGGAGGTGTTTGTGGTGGAGAGGGCACACCGATCGCTGGCGAGCCGCCCTCCGCCCGGGGCTCCCTCACGGCCCATAATAGCCAAGGTGCTGAACTACCGGGATCGCGACACAGTCCTTCGACTGTCTAGAGAGAAGGCCCGTCTCACGCACGAGGGAGCAGTGATCTCCATATACCCGGACTTCACCATGGCTGTACAGGAGCAGAGGCGCAAGTTTCTCCAGGTCAAGAAGAAGCTACAGCAGCTTAACATCCCATATGCCATGCTATTCCCGGCCCGCCTGAGGGTGGCTTCCCAAGGAAAGATGCATTTTTTTACCAACCCGCAGCATGCTCAAGACTTCATCAAGGCTCTGCCTAAATTGCCCGAGCACCGCAGGTCCCCAGTGCAGCAAGAAGAGAACGGGAGAGGTGCTTCAGCCCACAGTAAAGGGATACTAGACAGTACCCTATGGATGGCCTTGCATGGCCCCGTTGACTATTGCACCCTGATTTAACCCGTTGGAACTGATGCAATCAGGCCTACGAAATGCATCAACTTCGCTGCCAAAATGAACCTTAGGTATTATGCCCGAGCACCTTCGCACATGCTAGGTGCACCTGGACGTCCTCTGGCCGCCGCCCATCAGGTGACCCCTTTTGTCTGAATTTGAGATTCCATGGAAGTAATGTCATTTCATTGTCCCCTGTTAGGACTGGGGTATGGGAGATTGTTAGGGAGGGGTGTTGCACAGCTGATTGGGGTTGCTGTTGTGGGAGGGGGAGGGAAAGGGGTGGGGGGTGTTATTGTTTTATTGTGTATATCACTGTCATGGCTCCACATGCGACTACATCACCACACAGTTATGCCCACAATGACCTATGATAGCATTGTCTTTAATCTGAATGGCAGAGTCTGACCACAAGGCACTCCAGTTTAACTTTTTAACGTGGAATGTGAGAGGCTTGGGTAACCCCCGAAAGCGCCGGCATATCCTGGCCTACTTGGATCGCCACAATGTCCACTGTGCGATTCTGCAGAAAACTCATCTATCACCTAGCCCACCCCCCGCGTTTGCTACCCGTCGGGCCAACCATAGAGGATTCTCGAGTTATTCCTCATACGCACTGGGCACTGCCATCCTGATGAAACGCACATTCCCGTGCACCCCCATGGGCTCTTACGCAGATCCACAAGGCAGATTCAATTTAATGTGGGGAAGGCTCGCAGCGCAATCCATCACTATGGTGTCATGCTATGGCCCTAATTCGGATGATCCAGAGTTCTTCCGGGTGCTGGGGGGAAAATACAAGATGTGGGCACCACACACTTATTATGGGGATGCCATTTCAACGTGGTACTCAATCCTAGCTTGGATAGGTCACACCCGCAACCACACCACTACACAACAGCGCAAATGGTCCTTACTAATATGATCGCAGAGGGAGACCTAGTAGACCCGTGGAGACTGCGCTACCCCCTGACACGCCAAGGAGAGGGATACCTAGTAGACCCGTG
The DNA here is from genome assembly GCF_964204655.1 of Triturus cristatus. NCBI lineage: Eukaryota > Metazoa > Chordata > Amphibia > Caudata > Salamandridae > Triturus > Triturus cristatus. Next base: position 139,454,569 of record NC_140588.1, read on the forward strand.
GAGACTGCGCTACCCCCTGACACGCCAAGGTTCTTGCTACTCCTCCGCTCACGCCTCCTGGTCGCGCATAGATTATTGGTTGCTAGACCGGGGCCTGGCAACGTGGGCATCGCATATAACTTATCTACCCCGCACATACTCGGATCACTCTCCTGTGCTGTTGTCTCTTACCCCGCCTCAGGGAGGGTCCCCTTACCTGTCATGGCGACTCAATCCACTGTCGTTGCTGGACCAGGTGTTTAAGACCGAGCTGGAGCAAGCGATATCGGAATACTTCCTTCATAACACTGGCCCTGTCCCTCAATATTCTACACTATGGGAAGCTTTCAAAGCTACCATACGCGCTATTTGCATAGCAAAGAGTGGAGGGGTATTACAAGATATTCGTAATACACTCCGCAAGACAGAATTAGCCATCAAACAACTTGAGTCAGAGATACAAACCCCACCATCCCCGGCGGCACTGGCACGATTGCATACGCTGCTCGCAGAGTATCAAGAAACTGCTGAGCAGGAATGCAAATTCAGAGGGAAATATCACACAGCTCGTCAGTACGGAGAGGGCGACAGGCCGAGGCGGGCCCTAGCCTCCTCCATACGACCCCCACGCTTTACAAATACAGTCTTAGAAATAGAGGATGAGGACGGGCAGACGCATAGGGATTCCTCGGCCATTCTTGCCGCATTTAAAAATTTCTACAAACAGCTATATGCTACTCACCGCCATGCCCCAGTAGATTTTGAATCATTTTTTGAAGACACCGCCATAGCCTGGCTGGGTGATGGCCAACGTGAGTTCCTCCTTGCATACCACGAGGATGAGGAGATAATATCCGCTATTATGCAGCTACATTCTGGCAAAGCTCCGGGGCCAGATGGCCTTCGGCTGAGTTTTCTAAGATGTATCGACACTTACTCATTCCTGTACTGCGGCACGTGTTCGAGGAGGCTCGAGAAACCGGGATCCTACCCCGTACAATGCACGAGGCGCTCATTATTTCCCTACCCAAACCTGGTGAAGAACCCATGCATCTAGAGTCCTACCGGCCCCTCTCCCTTATAAATGTAGACGCTAAAATCCTGGCCAAATTAGTTGCAAATCGCATTAGCCCCCTTATGCCAGCACTGGTTCTTCCCGATCAGTCTGGCTTCATCCCACACAGGAGCATTGCCCATAACTTGTGCACGTTGTTCGCGCTGCTGCAAGACATAGATCCCGCAGAAGATGCAGTTGCTATCTTCCTAGATGCCACTAAGGCATTTGACTCCTTGGAGTGGGATTACCTATCCTTTGTCCTGGTGCGTACAGGGTTTTCCCCGCCTTTCTTGGCCTGGATCAATTTGTTATACACAGGGCTCAGAGCGTCCGTGATGGTCAATGGCCTACGCTCTTCCTCCTTCCCACTGGAGCGTGGCACCTGACAAGGCTGTCCCCTTTCCCCCCTCTTATTCGCTTTGGCAGTTGAACCCCTTGCCGCGAAAATAAGACAACATTATCGCACACATGCTATCATCTACCCAGAGAGACAGATACTTATCTCATTATATGCTGATGACCTTACCCTATACCTGCGACACACAAGCAGCAGCCTGAATCCAATCTTACGCTTATTCGTTCTATTTGGTCAACTGTCAGGGATCAACCTAAACTGGTTAAGTCGCAGATCTTTCCCCTCACAGACTCCACCATGCGGTTTGTACCAGATTATCCCCTCACTTGGTGTGCCGACTCACTCAAGTATCTGAGGATTACTGTCTCTCGCAACCGGGAGTAGCTCATGAGAGCAAACTATGGACGGGTGTTAGAATGCGTTACTGATAAAGTTACGGGATGGATTACGATGCCCCTATCCATGGCCGGTAGAGCAGTGATCATCAAGATGATCATCCGACCTAAACTCCTTTACTTATTCGTCAATATCCCCTTTGCCCCCAGCCGGCACTTCTTCTCGGCTATTAAGTCTCAATGTATCCGACTTATATGGGGTGGAAAACAGGCTCGGCTCAGATGGGAAACGCTTATACGACCCTTCTGGGCGGGCGGTTTCTCGGTACCGGATATTGAGCTATATTATAGCTGCGCCCAGGCACAATTCGCTGCCTACTGGATGAAAACCCCCCCCCCCTTCATGCCTCATTTGGCGATAGAAGGCGGATACATGACCCCCACACCCAGCACTGCTTATCTAAGCGTCCCCGGAGTTCCTCGACATCTTGCAGCCACCACCGTCCAGTGCACTGTCGGTGCATGGGGCGATCTGGCCAAGGTTACCCAATACAATCTACTGTATTCTCCGCTCCTGCCCCTTACTGGACGTCAGGATCTCCCAGTTACACGGGAGGGGGGGGGGGGTCGCTACAGCGGGACACTGCGGACATACTGGACACGTTTACCTCACATTATAAAGAATTGTACACCACGCAGCACGGTGGGGCCATGGAGCTGGATGACTTCCTTGAGGATGTAGCGCTCGGGTGGCTGGGTGATGCACAGTGGGAATTTCTTCGCCTTCCTTTTGAGATCGACGAACTCAGGGAGGCAATAATGCAGCTAAAGAGTGGGAAGGCGCCGGGTCTTGACGGCATTCCCGCTGAGTTTTATAAATGCTACATCAACATCATGGCGCCGGTCCTTAAGGAGGTCTTCGAGGAATCATTGGAAATGGGCACACTACCCCCATAGATGAGGGAGGCCCTGGTCATATCCCTTCTGAAGCCCGGTAGAGCACCTGGGTCCTGTGATTCCTACAGGCCGATGTCGCTTATAAATTGCGACACGAAAATATTAGCTAAGGTGCTGGCTAACCGATTGACTCTCTTGATGGATAAGCTTATTTTACCGGATCAGTCGGGGTTCGTCCCTGGACGAGCCACCACTCATAATCTTCGCACCTTGTTTTCCTTGCTGCAGAACGTGGAGCCTGAATTCCCGCTAGCCGCAGTTTTTTTAGATGCCACGAAGGCATTCGACTCCGTGTAGGGAGATTATCTCTTCAGGGTACTTCAGCGAATGGGGTTCCCCCTCTTATTCATCTCATGGATCAGATTACTATACAAACAACCCACTGCCAAGGTGCTGATAAACGGACACCTCTCTCCCGCTTTTTCCATCACAAGAGGCAAACGGCAGGGGTGTCTGTTGTCCCCACTTTTATTTGCCATAGCCATGGAACCGCTGGCCTCTAAGCTCCGCCAACACCACCAAGATAAAGCTTTTCGCTGTTGCTTGCGCCAAGTTTTGATTTCACTATACGCGGATGATGTGACTTTATATATTAGAAATCCCCAGCAAAACATCAACCCCTTACTGCGGGAGTTCCTTGTCTTTGGCAGACTAACCGGAATTGGCATTAACTGGGGGAAATCTCAGTTCTTTCCTCTGACCTCAGAGGTCCCTTGGTTTGCTCTTGACTTCCCGTTAGAGTGGTGCAATACTGATCTTCGCTATTTGGGCATAAGGCTGGCTGGGGACAAGGACAGCGTTCTGCGACTCAACTACGGCACAGCTATCACGCAAGTTTCTGATAATATTACTCGTTGGATCGCTTTGCCTGCCTCTCTTGTGGGCAGGGCTTCTCTGATAAAAATGGTGGTTCTACCACGGTTCTTATACCTCTTCATGAATATACCATACTACCCTGGCTCCTATTTTTTTTTAAACTCTTCGCACCGAATGGCTTAGATTATTGTGGGGAGGCAAGCAACCGAGGCTCCAGTGGTCCATACTCACGAAGCCCTATGCTCAGGGCGGGTTTGATGTTCCAGACTGTGAGGTTTATTTCCTTTGTGCGCAAGCATATTATGCTTACTATTGGATAAACCCCCCCGCTACATGCCGCAGGTGGCGACGGAGGACTGGCTCGCGGATCCCATTCCTCTGGATGGGGTTATATACTCTCCTGCTCGCTCCCGTACAGAACCACCCACCACGGTTACAGGTACGGTTGATGCATGGCATCGACTCACAGACATTCTTGATTCCCCCTTTCTATATTCGTTGCGGCTTCCACTGTCTTATCACCCCTGCATGCCACTGTTACAGGAAAAAGGCTTTCATAAACTATGCGAGCGGATTAAGGTAACTAAATGGGGTGACCTTTTTTACAATGTTATATTCCGCTCTTCTGACCAGTTATTTCAGGGGCTCCGACAGGGAATTCGAACCGTCATTCCAGAATTCCCGCGGGAGCCAGCAAATTTTCTCCCACTACACTAAATGCTGGGATCCACGGATGGAAAGCACCTAGTATCTAGGCTTTATAAAAGCATACGCACACAGCAGAAGGGGGTCATCACTTCAGACCGCGCACAATGGAACACAGAGCTAGGGAGGGAGGTGACCGATGACCAATGGGAATACTGCTGTCTCCAAACACCACAAATCTCAGCCAGCTGTAGATTGAGAGTAATACATTATAAATTCCTGCATCGCTTGTATTACACCCCCGCTAAAACATATAGGCATAAATTGTCTGATAATGATAACTGTGAGTGGTGTAGACGACCGGGGGGCTGGCTTCATACATCTAGCATGGGAAGGTGCAGGAGTTTTGGGGACAGGTCTTTGAGGCACTCGAGAAGATGACAAATATCACATTGGGGAGAGACCCTCTGATGGCCCTGTTGGGGTATACTGCACAAATACCTAGGTCATATCGTAAATTTCTTACTGTGTCGTTCTTGTTGGCCAAGCGTAGGGTGGCCTGCAGGTGGGGACGGGGGCGAGCCCCGAAATTCAAAGATTGGCTGGCAGACCTGCTATACTGTCAGGAGCAATTGGCTGTTTATGCTGAGCTACTCCCAAGAGCTTCCAGACCTAAGGATATATGGGGCCCACTGAAAAGCTATCTCCTCCAGCGAGACTCTGATGGGTCAGACCCTCTGCCACTGAGAACTGATCAATGTCTGTTGACTGCAGTATGATGTTCCTTGTGATTATATGCAGTACCTCCTATTATTGTTACCTTCTCTTGAGGTGCTACGTGGGGGGTTGGGTAGCGGGGCAGAGCTAAGACATGAGAGACGTGAAGATGACTAATTGCCGAAATGTGCCTTTGTTACTGCTCCAGATGTGCTGTCGTTGTGCCCTCTTGTACTTGCATAACCCTATGATACACATATGTTGATTGGGTCTTGTTTCCCTGATGTTTCCAATGGTGTTGCAAAATAATGAGTGAGTATATAATGACTGTAAGTCGTAGGTTTTGTCTCTTATACTGTTTTGGACACCCGAAGCTGTAACGGTTTCTTATACATGATGTAAACCAATAAATAAAGGTTTAAAAAAAAAAAACTAAGTGGTCAATATCCTCACGCTTGAAGCACAGTTTGCAAGCAGGCATCATGGTGAGATCCTGCGAACAGTTAGCTACAGGTAAATGTCCCCAAAGGCAGAATGCCAAAACAGAATGAGATATATAGACTTTTCGCCATTTGGCTGGGTGGGGGGGATAGATCTCATCGAGGTAACCCTCAAAATTAGGGACAGGGTTACAGGACAGAAATATAAGTGACAAGGAGCCACGATTAGTTGAGTGGGGCCACTTGTCCACTATGACGCTCCAGTAAGCTGTCTGACAGTTATGGGGCTTATTGCGCTACTGAAGATGGTGGTACTCCCATGCCTCCTTTATCACTTCACAAACTTAGCATTGCATGTCAGGCCAGCGCTATTTAAAGGCTTCGAACGAGATATGTGGCAATTCATATGGCACGGGACACGCAGCATGGTAGCACTAACCAAAATGTACCCCCCCCGGCCGATCGAAGGGGCCTTTCGCTACCCAATATGGAGCAATATTATCTAGCTGCACAGCTCCAAAGGGTAGCAAGATGGCTACTTGGGGGACACTGCCACGCAAGAGCCAGGGCTCACCCACCCCCATTTAGTAAAGCTTTTCCACCCAGGCAGAAAAGACAAATCACCTACCCAATTACTAGTAAGGGTGACTAACAACCGTTTCCACCTCTACGAATTACCCAACGGGTCACCCAATATGCGCAGTCTCTCCCCATACTTGGCACGCCCAGGCGACACCAATCAATTATTGGCGCAGAGCTTTCCCAATGGAAGGAGGCGGGAATACAAACTCTAGGGGACTTATACAGTGATGGTCAACTGTTGCCATTCGAAATGCTCATTAAAGAATCAGGCTTACCGCAGGGCCAGTTTTTGCTCCATGCGGAGGTGGTACATGCGCTGCGCACGTCATGGGGAAATATAAAGCAAGATCCTGTCACCCATTTAACAATACAATATCTATATGAACTAGGAACGGGACGACATCCCACCAGATGGTTGGTGGACGCCCTGAGAATACATGCAACACCACCAATCCTTTCAAGGTCACTGGGACACAGACCTGCAGCGGCCTAGCACAGACCTGGAATGGGAGGATACTCTAGGGAGCCCCATACGCATCCCCCGAAATGCCAAATTCTGACTCATTCAATACTACATAACACACAGAGCTTATTTGATACCAGCCAAAATAAATCAGTATTTCAATCGTAACGATGCCAAATGCCCAAGATGTGATGTGATAGACGGAGGCCTACTACACATGCTGTGGGCCTGCACAGCTATCAAATCGTATTGGGAAACGATCACCAGACATTTAGCCCAATGCACGGAACACACACTAGATTGGTCATGGGAGACATGTATATTAGGTCTATATCAGAGGCCCAAAAATTATAGAGTGACGACCCGCTATATGGACCTGGGACTTATAGCAGCCAAACGGCTGCTCACACGATGCTGGAAATCCCCTGAACCCCCAGCTGCAAAGGCCTGGTTTCAATCACTTCTTTGCTGGGCACAGGCCGAAAGTAAAGCACTTTGTCACGAAGACGTGGTGGGGATACGGAAGCAACCACTGGCGGCAAAGTGGGACGCGGTATTGTCAGACTTTCGCGCATCCTGGCAGAGCTACTCCGAAACACTAGACAGCGCGTCAGAGCGAGATGAGGGGTAAAAACTACTAAATCATGTAGAGCATGCGGCACATTGTAAAACAAGCAGTAATCAGTAGGTGTTGCAAATAGGGCTTTAGGTATGGTATGCGCGTCACACCTATTCAGGCTACATGAGGACTGCTTAAGAAACTAGAGTGATGACAGGGGCGTGTATTAAGGAACAGCAATATTAAAAAGATGAAGGCGGGCAGGCAAAACACAATAGCGATACATAATGACTGATATGGTGTGCTAACTTAATTGTTCAAGAACAGCAGGAAGAGTAAATGTACTATTTTCCTTGTTATATCAATGTTATATGGCAGAATGTTTAGGTCTAAATGGAATGGGCATCACAACTACTGTAAACACGCTAGATATGACTCTGGGATCAGCCATCGAGGGAAACAGTACTGTGAACTTGCCCAGGAAAGTCTACATGTGTAATTGAAATGTGCTGTTGATGTATGACCGGATATGTGAAAAACACGAAATTCAATTAAAAAAATGTGAACAAATTGAAACTCCAGTAAGCTGTCTTTAAGAAAGTCTTACAATTGGGGGTGATACATTCGGGAGCGAAATAAAAGGAGCACAAACCCAGTTTTGCAAACCAGTTCTTAAGATGACTGAACCACTTAATCTTGTTGCCTGTATCAAGGCTCCTAATTTCAAAGACATTCCTTCTGTACAAGTCCAATACTTGGGTGGACCAGAGTCTGGTCCAATAACGAAGGGGTCTTAAGGCAGCCAGATATTCTATGCTTTTTTGGGGCAGTATCAAAGATAATAGGAAAAGTGGGAGCGGACTGGGGGAGATTGAGCAAGGATTTAAGGAACTTATGGGCACATGCATCAAGATAAGGAATTGCGATTCCTTAATAGCGATTTTTAAGGACTCGCTACTTAGGAGTCGTAATTCCTTATGCATGTAGGTTTCGCAAAATTAATAGCGATTCATACACATTCCCGAATAACGATTTGCAATTTGCGATTCGTTATCAGGGAATGCTTTCCCATTCATTCCTATGAGCCTAGAGGCGCATAGGAATGAATGGGAAAGCATTTGCAATTTGCGATTACCAGATAGGTAAGCGCAAATTGCAAATGCAATTGTAAGGGTGCTAGGAGGCCTAGGGCCCCCCGATGCACCCCCAAAAAACTTAAGTGTGCACATGCTGCGCACACACATGCTTTAAGGGCATGTATATGCACCACATGGCACTATTGCTATTTTGTGCATTTTTCTAAGGATGTGCAAATTAACATCAACTTGAAGTGGATGTTGATTTGCGATTCCTTAATGCAAAGTCGCATTTTAAAAACGCTTCTTGCATTGCATTTGGAGAATCGCAAATTGCGATTCCCTACATGCATTCGCAAAATAGGTAATCTAAAAATGGCGATTACCTATTTTGCAAATGCATTTGGGTTGATGCATCGCAAATGGCTCTTTACCAGTCGCAAAGGAGCCAATTCTGCAATTCGACCCGTTTGCGACCGGTCAAAAGATTGATGCATGTGCCCCTTCAATTCATTTCATTTTAGTAAGTTGGTATTTGAATGTCCCCACAGCTTAGCACCATAAAGTGCTGCCGTTTGCGTTTTGGTGCTATTAACCTTCAGAGCCAGGGTGGCCACCTGACTCTGAGACATTATGTGCATTTTCACAATGGCAGCCGAAGAAAGAGGAATAATCAGGTTGCTTTTAAGAATCTGGGAGTCCAGGAAAGGGAGGGAGCGATCCTGACCCCAAGGTAGTCAAAGGACGATATCGACTGCAGGGTGTCGGATAAGAGTTAGCTGGCACCTTGAATTTCTATGGGGTCTAAAGGCCATGAGCTTGGTCTTCTGCGAGTAGATTTCCAAACCTCTTGATGAGCACAAGTCATCCAACTTAGTTAAGAGGAGTTGGAGCCCAGAAGGAGTTCTTGAGAGGAGGCGGCTATGGTACGCTAAGAGGAAAGCAGGGATTTTAGTTCCACTCAACTTCAGGACATCTTCCCCCTCCACATCAAGATGGTCATAAACCCCATTGATGAATAGAGAAAATAAAGTATGTGCTAATACACACACCTGGAGCACTCCCCTGCTGATGGGTATCGGATCTGTCATCTCCCCCTCAGGACCCCATCGTACCCTTGCAAAGTCACCCTGATGAAGTCTAATGAGGATGTTTAAAATGTCCGATGGAACTCGCAAAACCCAGAGAACCTCCCAAAGAATACACCTAGGGACCAGATTGAATGCGGTCCGAGGTCAACAAAGGCCACGTACAGATAGTCTTTATATATGATGGTGTATTTCCCTACGATTAGAAGGAAGCAAAGGACCGAATCTAAGGTACTAATCCTACGACGGAATCCAGCTTGGAAGCAATAATTTATCTCAGCAATAGATCACTATAAAAAAAATGAAGAAAACAAATCTGTGGTTTGACTGGGATTCTGTGTTAGCAAAGCACAAACGTTTTATAGTACCAATACCATTTCTTTGGGGGGGGGGGTAGAAGGGAGTGGTAGTGGGCACCCAAAGTCTGATTTATACAAAACAAGGACTGCAGTTAGACTGAGGAAGATGTAATCAGATGAAGAAATCACCTTAGTTTAATCAATCTGAAAGCACTATTTTATAATACCTATCTCTATGAACACATTAAACAAATGTTATCACTTCCACTAATGCTAGTTTGGTGGTAAGTTTCTTGAGTTTATAACTGCCTCGAAACCTTCCTGCTCAAAATAGTGTGCAAAGTGCTAAGAATAAGTAAATGGTGAACAGTGGATTTCAAATATTCATAAAGGACATTGTAAGGTTTCTTGACGGATAGTAGCTGAAGGGCACCTCGTTTTTTTGTTTCCCCCCAAACAATTTATTCTATAAAAGAAATAGACTCCATTGTACTCCATGAGGATCAATTGTGGGTAACTAGAAGTTTTCAACAATGTGCAGCTGTGGAAAGAAAACTGGAGAGGTAGACATTAGATCTCTGCTGGAACATTCTGATGAAAGCTGTATGTTGGAAAATGATGAAGCAGGCATAGACCAGTCTATTACATCATGTTTAGGATTGGAACATGCTTATTGAACTAAAGTTCCTAAGTTAGTAACAGGTTATTGGAAACAACTGTTTCTTCAGCAAATCGACCAGGTTCTATACATCATAATCTGATTAAGGTATGCCCTACCGATAGTGAACACTCAGGGTCTGATTCACAAAGGTAAGCTTGTATTTATGTGTAAGCTTACTATTTTTGGGATATTCACAAACTACGAGTTTAATTTTACTTATTGTAACTTTATGAAGTCGGGCAGAGAACTTCACAGATAGATAGGACAGGTCTATCTTTATATGTGCGGAGTTCTCCACCCCCTTCTGTGGACTCTCTGAAGTCATAAAATTACTATTAGTAAAATTAAACTCGTAGTTTATAAATACCAAACAATAGCAAACTTACACAAATGTGTAAATTTACCTTTGTGACTCATCTCATCAGTTGCTTTGAAGGTTATATGGAAGAAAGCCGCTACACCGTACCTGAATTCGAATCAAGTAAATCCCAACCAGTGTAAGCTATATATTCAGGTCAAAGAATAAATTAAAGTCTGGCTACAGAAAGAAATCAAATGTATCATGTTTTAAAAGTATTCCAAAATTAGAACTAATGATCATGTTTGTAATTACTGTAATTCAAGGTCCAAAGGATGCTGGCAATAAGTTGCATAGTGCCCATGAGTAAAAATCATTCTGAGTTTTAGATTGGTCTTATTTAATTGAAATGCAACTATTGGAAAATGGTGCAGAGTACCACTGTAGGTGCAACTGTGTAGGTTACAGAACTGGAAAAAAGAAAACATTATGTCACATTTTATTTCTATACAGTTAGTACTGGAAAGAACATTTACAGTTTCTAGTTTCTTGACTGGAATGCTTGGATTTGTTCCACTAAAAGTAGCCTGATGATGTATTATGTAGGGTAGTAATGTTTTAAATTTGGTTTCATTATTATGAACATTCTAAACACATCAGTTATGGCGAGGTGTAGATGCCATTGTGTTTTTGTCTCTCGATCACAGTAAATATATATAATTGATTATGCTTTAAGATCTCTAATAGTTATCAACTGATATGTTACATGGTGTATTGCGCAACAACCTGTTTTACCTAAATGATAAAAAATACGCATAATGAAATAGATCAAAGGACACAAAGGCTGAAAAACTAAGCTGCCCCAAAATCTTTCTGAGAATTCAATACATAAACAGGTTGTATTTTAAGAGATTAATGCGACATGTATTCATTTTTCATTCTTTTGCGCATCTTAATTTTTTTAAAGAATTCTTTTTTTCTCAACGGAACTTTATTTTTATTTAATTCGATAATAGATGCTTTTCACTTTGTCTTCTGTTAGTTTGATTCATATCATCTTGCTGCACTGCAAGTTGGAAGACTAAGTTTCTTTTGTTGCCGAATTATTTTGTTAAAGGTTTACAATAAAAAAGAGACCAGAAGCTAATCCGCTCTCTAGAAAAAAGAAAGTGAAAACAAAAGTAACTTTTCCCTGATATCAAAGGAGTCTAAAGAATACCAAATGCAGATGAAAGAACAATATAAAGTTCAACAACTCCTGTATACCAAAGGGCTACATTTTGTTTAAAGGTTCAGATGGCCAACACGACGTACTGTTACTCACAGTGAGAGTAGACATGTATTTGTTCAGAAGCAGATCCACTACGTCGCGTGAAAGTAGAGGCCGTAGATTGTTCACATTCACCTCAGGGGCCAGGTCAATGTGCCCCATCATTTCAGAGCTAGCTCGAAGCAGACCATGTTAACAAGGAACAAGAAAGAAAAAAGCAGAAAGGAGTAAAAACGTTGTGTTTAGCTTTATGAATAGTGTGCAACAAAATAACACCACAACCTTCTTACGAAAAATTTAAGACATCATGTTATTCAGGTTTAACTGCATAAATGTCCTATAAAACAAGTTACAACTCTCTATAAAGGGATTTATTTTTGATGGTAGGTATCCCCAAATCTCATGAGGCATGGTTTAAAAAATGCCCACTACACCCCAACATTCTCCAGATACATTTGCATTGTAATCCCTGCAATTTGTTACTGTCCATTTGTTTGATTACATTTTAATCGCATGTACAGAGATCTTTGTGAACAAACATTTTATGAAAAATATGCTAGTCTGTAAATTTTGTTTTCAGAGATTTTTATACACATCCAAAACTCTTTGGGTTATTGTTGATCCCACTGGCCAACAACTTCAACAAAATTAATTTTAACAGAGCAACTGATTAAACATCATTCCAGTAGATAACCAGCTGCTGCATTTATAAAACTTCATTTGCAACTTTACCAAAAATATTTTTTCCACAAACCTCATGCAGCACTTTATCGAACGCATAGATTTAGCCAAAGATTTCTGCAATTGTATTTTGTTTCTTAAGTTTACATTGATGCCTTTCATGTTTAATTACTCTTTGCTTAAAGCACACAAAAAAAATGGTACTAGAGCTCTAGTCTTGGGACACTCAGACTAGCAGAATCGTGCATCAATGCCCAATCACATTTTTCAACGCGGTGTCATTCCATAATCATACATCCTCCTAAACTGTACCCTTGTCTTAGCTGCATCCAACTCCCCCTTGAAAGCTCAAAAGAAGGTACCAAAGGTCTACAAAAAATCTAGTACTGCCCTTATAATCAGGAGAACATTGGACTGACCTTCATAGGTGGTAGAAAATGTTTGACGGCCACTTAATACAATTTGAGACCTGACCTATTTTATTTCAGATATGGATCGTCCATCTTTAACGCCCATGTAACAGTAGACACGAATAGCATAAGGGAATTTCAATGGGAAATAAAACCAATTAGAGGCATGAAATAAAACTTATGACTAAAGAGACTCCATCAAACCTTCTCTTGACAATTCTGGAAATAACTTTCTAAATCAACAGTTTGTGGACATTTTATTGTGGAAGGTTTTGTGTAATTTATCATACAATGTACAGGTATCAACAATCCAAAAATTATTGGCTAACTGGTAATAGGGCAGGGCATAGCACTTTGCAGTTTATACAGGTATCAGTGCAGACTTCTGGTTAGGGTTATAGTCAGGTTCTAGGCTGCAGAGTTAGCCTGGCATCTCACCTATAGTTTGACAAGCATTTAAATAAACTGCATATTGATTCACAACCCTTAGGTTTTGTCTGTTGTTCCTATGGCCAACTTTACCACTTTCATCTTGGGGACAAAATGTATTTTCCGTCTGTCTGATCATCCCAGCCATACGCCCAAGATCACCAATACAGGAATGTAGCTACTTTTGTTCAGCTGAGTCTGTGATAGGCATTACTGAATAATGCTGCAAGCAGGTTACATTTTTAAGTATCTAACATGGCTGTATATGTTAATCCTTTTGGGTGCTTCATTACAGTACTGGTCATTGTGTAGGTTGTTATGGAGAATTACCATCAAGTTCTTTGATATAATCGTATGCCCACCAAATGGGTTACAAGCATATTGGAAATAAGTATGAGTGCGCTTTAACAATAGGTCACATTTTTAGGTTGTTGTACTAGATTTCACACAGATGGTTTTGTTTATTTTAGTTTTTATATTTGTTATGCTAGGTTCACCCTGTGCCATGTACTTCTGTGATTTTAGCCTATAATTGATGGAGTCTATATTTTATCTCAATAAAGTGGAAATTGGCTACACCTTTACCAATTACAGAGATTGAGTTATCTTGCTAGATACCATGCTGGTCTTGCTGTGATATGGTCAACGAATAATTCATTAGCTTCAAGGTAATTAAGATATACTCTTTACTGAAGCGTACTTTAATTATTCTTGTTTGAATAATTATGATTTACTTAATCTTTATTCAATAATTAATTCCGTTATTGATATATGTGATTTCATTGATCAAAGACCCTGACTGAATTCAGTTTATCATAAAATCTAATCTCTATGGTGACCCACATATAACAACTTGGTTTACAAAATAGGTTTAAGTACTATTTCTCTGTTTCTGTGTGTTTGACTTATCACCAAGAAGAGTATCTCATTATTGATATTGTTGGACTTGGCCCTTCTGGCAAGTTCACCCCTAGAACTTTTTGCATTTATCCTAGCCTTTTTCCTGTGTTGTACTAGTGTTTTTAGGCCTCTAGGCGCTTTTACACTGTGTCCCAGTGGAAAGTGTGTGCGCTATGTGTATGTGTAGTGAGACTGACCTGCCCTCCCATAGGAATGCATGGGGGATCTGAGTTAAGTCCTGATGTGAGAGGAGTGCAGGGTCGAGTTTGGTATGTGCAAACTCGTAAGAGTGAATGCTGCGCAATGATGTGTGCGGCGTTACTGTGACTAGCATAGAAGTGCCACTTCTAGAAGCTGGCCTGTCTGTATAATAAATGTGCAGTGACTGTCTGGCTTGCGATTGGCTGGTGTGTCTGGCTCCAGGAGTCAGGATGGGTCTGCCCCGGTGGTGAATGGAGAGAGCTGCATGTTGACGGCAGGGAGGAGTACACCTGGGACCTGAAAAGGCCTGGGCTTCCCCCACACAATGCTGGCTCCACCCCCTGTGGTGCGTCTAATGTCCCTGGCCTGTCCTGTGAATAGGGAGAGGGGCTGAGCAAAACAAAGTGCTCAGGAACCAGTTGCATCTGGTTCACCCCTTCCATGCACCTTTGGAGACAAAGGATTCTGTGTATAAAAGAGGGGTTGTGACCCCATGAAAATGTTCTTGTTCTTGGACTAGAAACGACCAGGGGCGTGCTGCTGCTGGGGCCCAGAGGAAGGCGTGCCTCCCTGGGCCCTGCCCAGCCCTTGGATGCCTGATGGACTTCCTGGACCTGTTGCTTTCTCCCTCTGATTGTGCCAAGGCTTGCTACAGCCTTCTAGCGCCCTGGGAGCGCTTTATCTTTATTTTGCCAAGAAGAGGAGCGTGTATGCGCTGCAGCGCTCAGCTGCCGTCTTCGTCCCCAGAGGGAATCCCCAGCGTAGGGATTCCCCCGTAATGGCTGCCGAGCGGAGCCCACCCCGCTGATATCGCTGTTTCCAATGGCGGGTGCCCACCCCGCAGTGGCCGCCGCCTCGATGCTGGTTTACGAAGCCGGAGCCCACCCGGCATCGCCGCATTTGTTATATGCGCGGGTGCCCACCACGCGACGTTGCCACTTATTGCGTGATCCTTATAGCAGGAGCCCAGCCTGCTTTATATTTTAAAAAGACGGGCGCCCACCCCGCCTTCTCTGAGGAGCTTTGCGGGTGCCCACCCCGCGTCACTGGAATGAAGAAATCACGGCCGCGGCCCTGGGCCGCGAACTACAGAAACACGCATCCGCCTGACCGTGGGCGGGGCTCCAAGGACGGAAGCAGGAAGACGTCCGGAGCCCGCCCACGGAGAAGCCCCGGTCCCGAGAGAGCAGACCGGGCAACGCAAAGATAAGTCCTGGGTCCTAGGAGAGGACCCAGGTGAAAAACCGTAGTGGGACCGGGGCGAAGCAGGAGTTCCCCGAAGAGCCGAGTGCCGGTCCCAGCACCAGGGAGACCGGAGAAGTCAGGAGCCCGCGTGGTGCAGCCCGGTGAGTGAGGGCTGGGCGGGTTACCTGATGGGCACCTATTTTCCATGAGCGGACCCGCCGTTGCGGGCCGCTCCTACGATTGTGGCCATATTTGTTTAAAGGGCCAGAGGGGCCCGTAAGCATTCTTCCGTGCCCCCATGAGGAGCTGACCTTCACAGCGGCGGCGCAGTTGCGGGCCGCTGCAACGAGGGGGACATATTTGGTTTGAGCGCCCGGGCGCTCCAACAGTGGGGCCATTATTATTTTAAGAGCCCAATGTGGCTCCAACAGGTGACATAGTTAGTTTCAGGGCCTACGTGGCTCCCATGTGTGGCCCCATAATCTGCAGAGCCCCGTGTGGCTCCAACGCAGGAGACATGTTTATTTTCCAGAGCCTAGAGTGCTCTAAGGTGCGCCTGATTTATTTCTAGAGCAGAGTGTGGCTCCAACAGTTGGGGACACATTCCATGTTAAAAGCGCCAGTGCGCTCCACAGTACTGGGGGACATGTTGTGTTTAGAGCCTAAGTGGCTCCAACGTTTTTGGCATATTGTGTCAAGGACCATTTGAGAGCCCATGCCTCATTTTACTTCCATAGCTGCGCAGCACTTAGTGCCAGCTGCAGCGTTTAGGCCCTGTTCTTGTCCCCAGCTGCCCAGCAAGTAGTGGGCAGCTGCTACATTTAGGTTCTGGCGCAACCTGGACCCTAATGTGATTTAGGTGTTATTGTGATTTATAGACTAATGCGTTGGGTGTTAGGAAATCTACTGTGTGTAGTATGATTTGCGCACCCTGTTTTATACCTCTAGATATGATTTCTGCGTAGGAGGTTGTTTTACCTGTTTAGGTTGATGTTAGGGAGGTAATACTTCCCTGTGTGATGTACGCCCCTAGTGTAATTATACTTAGGTGGTAGGGTCTAATGCGTTAGACTTATTAGAAATTGCATAATGTGTTTATGCCCCTGTGATGGATGCAGGATAGGTTTTATACCCGATTCTATTATGATAATGCTGAGGTCATTATTGCGCCAGTAGTTACTGGTTGTGCTCTACAGTGATAATTTGTGTTACAGTTGGTATATGTTCTACATTTCCAATTGGTGATTTGTGCTAATTCGGACAGTGGTCCATGTGGCCCTGGCTTGTGTAAATAGTCCCCTGTAAAATTCTGCCCAGTGCCCGTTGGCACAGTGTAAATTATGTGATTATCATCTAATGTGTTTATTGTAATACAAAGGCTATTTTTTATATATAACCTTGTGTGGAGTTCCTTTTGTGGTGGGCCTAGGGTGTTGTTGCTGTGAGCGCGCGCAAACGCTTTACACATTGCCTCCGGGATAAGCCTGACTGCTCGTGCCAAGCTACCAAGGGGGTGAGCAGGGGTTATCCTTGGCGTGTTACTCCCCAGCTCTGACTTAGAGTGGTGGTTTCTGCCTGGCTTTGGCGCAAGCCTTAGCCAACCAGAAATCCCATTTATGTAGTGGTTTAAATCTTAGTATATGTTTTGAATATCACATTATTTGCAGTGATGGGCTTTTACAATTAAAGAGAAATGCTAGACTTTCCAGAGTAGGGTATCATCTACTATTGACACAGAGACCGAAACCCCACAAATTATTCCGCAGTTTGATGGAAATTAAGCGTCATTTCAAATTGAACAATATATTGAAGATTACAAAGGACATTGTTTTGAGACAGCACATATATGCTGTAAGAAGATGATGTAAAATTATGAGGCTTAAACACTTACTAGAGGGTGGGTGTGTGAATATAAAAAAATATATATGTACATGTGTGTATGTGTGCTAGCTTCTTTACAACCTTCTGTGATGAAATCAAGGAACTTATAGTTTTTCTTATGCAAATACTCTATGAATTGTGCAGAATAAAATATATTCTTATCATCCGAACAAATGTTTTAATAATCCACTTCATTCTTAAATTTTATTTCAGTTTTGCATCAATGCTGAATAATACAAGTTATCGTGGAATGGTCATATACCCATAAACCACAAATAATGTGAAAAATGTGAACTCTATTGCGAAAATTACTATGGGAGCATTTTTTGGTTGCCTTACCTTAAGACATAATAAGATCTGCATGCAAGGCTTCCGAGATACCGTGGCAGCGAAGAGGGGTAAGCCGGGTATTGAACCATATATAAAAATAGAATATAAAAGCCTTCTTTTGTTTAGTGACACAATTACACGTTTTGGGTGAGGGCATAGACAACAGATAACAGCCCTAATAAGGGAAAGGGCAAGTATAGGGGAGAGAAAAATAAATTAATTAAAAAATGTTCCAAGGATGATTGAAGTTCATACACAAATGAGGGGCAGAACCATCCACAGGACAGACACACGCTATACTGTAGAGCAACCTAAGACTATAAGAGGGCTCTGCCACAATCTGTTCGTGTGAGAGGATTAGTTCAAATCCTTATGAATAAGAGCTGAGACGCTGGTTGCCATCAGCGATCATAAAGTAAATAGAAAAGAGCATGGCTTGGTGAAGACAGAAGATAGGAGGTGGAGACCTAGTGTAGAAGAAACCCCTTCCCTAGACACATGGCGACTAGTACAAATAAGAGGCAGCTAAAAGCAATTCTGAAATTGTCAATGTTGCCTCAAAGTAAATACCTATGAGAGCAGAACCGACGATGTTGAAGCACTCAGATAGGTTCAGGTATTTGACATGGAATTTTAAGGGTCGAAGCAATAAGGTAAAGAGAGGATCGGTGATGAAGACACTATTAGAATGCAAATCGAACGGGCAATAATTGTGGGTTCATAGGTAGAGGAAAATATAAATTGATGGCACACTCAGGCTGCACAACGAGGTCAAGAGGAGCAGTAAGCATGGTAAAACACCTGTACCAGTGGTTGGCAAGACATGGAGAGAAGCTCAAGGGTGCTATGCAGCTGTCACCAGGGAAATGAACCCTGCTGAACTTGTGAGGCTGTTATTCTTGTGTGACTGATTTAGTGATGGATGAACAACTGATAGGTTATCTTTCAAGCAAGAAGGCATAGGAAATCCTCCACGTTGAAAGATTTTGTGGAATCCAAGAGTCTGGTTTAATGGGAATCGTGTGACTCACATTCGTTACTTGGAAGCTCACTGATCCTACTCATGACTAGATTACTACTTCCTCCTTTAAGCAATGGCTGGCTGATACACAAATAATTAATATTTAAGTGGAGGTGTCGAACCATCCAATGGTTCTGATAACATTAGGCATACAGATAGGAACATGTTAAGAGGGATGGTGCTTGGATATGTGGGAACTTCAAGACCCTTCAGTAGTGAAGGGCCTTATTGAGACCGTCGAACATTATTTCCTGAAGAATAATGATGCAGTCCAGTCATACTCCACTCTGTGGGAATCATACAGATGGTAGTAAAAGAACAGACAATAGCAGTGATGTCAGGTGAGAAAAAATAGACAAAGTCAGAAAATTAGAGAGTTGGAAGGGAAGTAAACATATATAGAGAATAACCTCAACAAAATGTAGGGTCATACTAGAGAGAAACACATAGGTAAAGTGGGCACAGTATAAACACTAGCTGGACACAAAGGACCAACTTGACTCTGTGACATAGGCCAGCGCTTCTTAATCTGGGGTCTGCACACATCTGGAGGTCCATGGACCCCTGAAAGCTCACAATACCTACTCTGAGGGTCCATGACTTATGAAAATTAAATATTACCAGATTATTAAAATATATATATATATATATATATATATATATATATATATATATATACACATAATAAAGCAAAATCTAAATGTAACATTTTGAAAAGTTGACTTCCTTAGCTTTATTTGTAGGTGCAGCACAAATACAGCAAGCAGACTCTAGTACTGACAATTTATGTTGTTGGTACTTTCTACAGTTTCAGAATAAATTGGGAAATGTAAGTGCTATACCCACTAGGATACTGGCAACCTATAATTGCCTTGCCATTGCAGACAGGGGGGTTTCAATATCTAGGAGCTTATGTAATTTGAGATGAAGGGACCATCTATAAAAGTAATCTGGGGTCACAGCTTGACCACTTTAGAGCAGAGGCAGCATGCTTGACTTCCTCTGTTCATCCTGGGTAGAGAAGCACTCTTCATAAATTATTGCACTCTCCTGCTTTATATACATACTTATAACAGAACACTCTTTTCTAGGTGACATACAGGTTTTTCACTACACTGTGCCCTGTGACTGTTCCTGTGGTGGGGTAAGAGGCTGTTTGCAGGCATGGAGCCCTCCCAGTCTGTCACTGAATACCTTGTATAAAGGAGTTTATGATAGGGGTCTAGGTCTCCCAAATGAGTGTAGCTACTACCTGGCAGAGCATTTAGTGAATGTGAACAAATGGGCCTTTAATGGGGTTGGTGAGCTAGCCCTGAAACTGGAAAGATACAGAATGGCTGGTAGACGTTTTAGGCACTATTTGTATGGTGGGAGATCAGAGGCTTCCCTTACCCACAGAGGTTGTAAAAAAGGCACAGAAGAAATCGACACATAAACGGACAGGAAGGGTGATTAATGTATGGATAGTATAGGTGATGAGCCTGTCCATCTTTGGGAAACAGGACACAAATAGAGTGAAAAAGTATGGGAGAAATCTTGGGATCAAACGCCACCCTATACTTACCCAAGTCTGTGAGTAATATGAAATGCCCAGGACACAAATTTTTAAAAATATTTCCAACTGTGTCATATGATGCAGAGTCATGCTGGACCTGGAGAAACCTTCCTTGACTGTACCCCATTGGAAAATAGTCTCCTAACCGAAGAAATGAATCCATCCTAGGGCAGTTCCATTGCTATACAAACCACTTGCACACAATTCCTTACATAGCCTCGAAACAATTGAAGAGCAAATGGGAAAAAGCATAGAAGTGTTGGAAGAGGTGGAATGTCAGGAATCAATAACACATCCGTGTTAGGTTGTGGGATTATTACTCAGGGTATATTACTCCAGCACACATATATTTGCATTTTTATACACTTAGTCGAAGGGATGCTTGGTGTGGAGTGTAGAGAGGAATGTTTTTCTACCACATCCTGTGGTTATGCCCTGAAATAAAAGTATTGGGGAAGGAGGTAATTAGGCAAATGCAAGCAAGCATTAGCAAAACTAATAGGTCTTGCTTATGAGAGCTACTGGCTTTGGCAATGGAGGGAGGGAGTGAGGATGGGAGAAAAAGATGAGAGTGGGGAGAGGGCATGTGAGAGACAATGGGGAAGCACACAGACTCGAAGGGTGTGCGGGAGGAGCTAAGGAAGCAAACTAACAATGGAGGATAGGCTCGAGGGGTTAGAGAAGTAAATGGACAACAGAGGGTGTATGTGAGGGGATGGGGCAGTAAGCTAAGAATGGAAGGTGGGAGAAAAGGGATTGGGAAGCAAACTGAAAGTAGAGGGCGAGAGCGCCTGGGAGAGCAAGAAGACAATGGAAGGCGGGGGGGCTGGGGCAGCAGAGGGCAGGTGGGAGGGGCTGAGGAAGCAAGCTGACAAAAGAGGATGGCATTAGCTGGGGGAGCAAGCTGATAAGAGAGCTGAAGGGGCTGGGGAAGCAAGCTGACAATGGAGGGGGGTAAGAGGGGATAGGGAACACACACAGATAATAGATCTGGGGAATGCAAACGGAGAGTGGGCAGGCAGGGCTAGAGAAGCAAATGGGCAACCATGGATGGGAGGGCCTAGGGAAGCAAACAGACAGGGGGGTGGTGGGGAAGCAAGAACGGCTATTTAGTGGGGGGAGAGATAGAGGAATACATAAGGAGAAGTACACAAGGGGGACAGCTAGAAAACAGATGCACTGGTAGAGTGCTTAAAAATAACTGACCACCTGAAAAATGAACAGTGGAAGGACACAAGCAATGCATCCTCTAAATGAGGGACAAAAACAAGAAGAGGAAGGAAAGACTTGGGAAGTTAACAAATAAGAAGGAAGCAAATGAGAGCAACAATGAAGCGGACTAATGGTAAGCAATCCGCGGCCGCCAAACCCACTGCAAGCTAACATGTCTCGCAAGAGACAGAACATACGCTGTCTTAGGCAAGCCATATAAAATGGTGCATACGCTGTGGCAATTGATGCAGCCGCTAGTACTTCTGGGTTTTGGGGTGAGGTGGTCATCCCCAGACATCATATTATTTATTAATTCAGCTTTGTCAATAGAAAAATGAGAAGCAGTGCATGCATGGGGCACTCCAAGGATACTTTCACAGACGCAATGGAATAGAATCCTCAATTGGTGCATAGAACCGGAGAGGTTGATCCCTCAGAGTACAGGCTGCCCAGTTAAATTCGACAAAACATGGGTGCATCCAGACAACACTATGGACTTATACACAGAGCGCAGTATCAGAGTAAAACTGGAACAAATCTTTAATAAGACTTGGGGGCTTCCATATAACAAGATATAATGACATTTGGCGATAGGGTAAGACACTGCGATTGTTGGATGTTAAAAGGATTGAGAAAAGGCTATTACTTGCAGTAGAAATGTTTACATTTGCACATTTAGAAAAAGGCAAAAACAATAACATGAAAAAGAAGGATAATTCCAATTTATGTCCTGCACACAATCACAATTCCTTGGCAGCAGGTGTTGCAGTCTCTTCCAAATACCTCTGTATCTGGTCTCATACCACCCTTCTATTACCTGGGGTACTGTTGGCAGGTTTGAAATAGGCCTACAATTCAAAGTGTTGACCAAGGGAATGCTAGGTGTCTTTGTGAGGTGTTGAGTTCACAACTACATGCTTTTTACAATGCATCCTTTTACAATACTGCTGCATAGCTCACAGTTAGGCTTGAAGAATGGTTTGTGATTGGGCTAGTAGGATTGAGTCATGTGCAAAAGAAGAAGTGGTATTTCTAACTCCTACGATTTGAGGTACATCTGGCATGGCTGCTATTATGGCGAGGTACATATCATTTGCATAAAGGATGAACAGCAAAGGTACCAGTTTCTTCTCAAGATTGGTTGAAAATGTGTTCTGTCGCACATACCGAATCTGACCTGGCCCTTTGAAATGCTGTAGAGACCAGTCACAAATTTTAGTAATGACTGATTTATCTGACAAATGTTTCATTTTATCCTCCAAGAGGCTCCTATTATCCAAATAAACTGTGTGAGAGAAATCTAAGAAGGCTGCAAAAGGGCCATCTTTTTCTCACAAGAATATAAGTTAACCAGGTGACACAGATTGAAAATGTGTTTAATGGATGATATTTTTCCCGAAACCTCCTTGGATGGATGTAATTTCATTTTCTCTCCTCCATAAATTAATACGAGTGAGGATAATCTTTGTGAAGACCCTGCTATTGTTATATGTAAGATGGTTAGGCCTGTAGGAGGAGCATCTGAATGCTGAATACTGCCCTTTTTATATAGAGGCACAATAAGGCCTGTTTTCCAAGAAGCAGGGGAAACTTGGTTCTTCTGCGAAGAGCAGAAATGTTAGGGTGAACAATGATGGCCACCAACTGCTGAACTGCTTGAACCAACCAGATGGAATCACGTTAGGGCCTGAAGCTTTATTAGAACATTGGAATGTTGGGAGCTCCATTGAAGACAATGGAGTGCTCCCTGCTTCTACGGGTTGGTAAAGGCCTGCAGACCAACCTTCCAATGTTTTACAAAAGGCCTCTCGGAGCTCGAGGGGATTTAAATCCCCCTCGAGCTGCGAGAAGTCTTTGTTTAATTTGTTAGAACATTATGCCCTCTAGTGGCAGAATGTTCTAATAGCCTTATAGCCCTTCGTAGCAAGGCTATACCAGCTATTAAAGTGCCGTCCCTTGTTAAAGTCCCTCACCTTCGGCTCGGGCCTTTAACGCAGGAACGGGCCTTTAATAGCCGGTATAGCCCGCTACGGCGGGCTACAAGGCTATAATATCAGTCAGGGAGAGGATGGCCTTGTATATTAATTACTTTAAAGCATTCCTCAAGTTCTTGCTTCCCCGATTGTGTGTAAGATGTTATCACATGGTTGATTGTTTAGCTACCCTAATGAACGGTAGTATTTTGGAGGATTTATCTGTTATTTGATGTGTTTTATATTAGTGCTTTGTTGTTACAGATGTTTGCTGTCATGTTAACACTGATTTTTGTTTAAATCTGTTTTATTGATTTTATACAGTTTTCTGAAAGGTGACAGTTGACATGTGATGTTTCGCCAAACAATAAAGACATATACAATAAACCATAGGTATCTGTTAGCTGTCAATGCCGGTCCTTGTATAGTACCGGCTGTTTAGTAATCAGCATATATGATCAACTCGTCTAAATAGTTATCCGTTGAGAAACATTCACATTATACATCTTTCAGTCATCGCTGCACAGTATGCATACAGTTACAGTTAAATAAAAATTGACCATGTACAATATTCTGTAAGAGTTTTCTACCTTTGTCGTATAAAGTCAATGAACAGATGGAACAACTAATAAAACATGAACAATGACATTGACCCGCTCATATTACCGCTTTCCCACATCTTCGCTCTTGCGTACACTGCATGTTTGTGTAAGTGCTTTATTCTGTGTCTCCCATTTACGACGCCCACTCCTGTACGTGCACCTAACTAAAGTTTATTTGTCCATGGAATACCACGGCGCTTCCATTGATGGCGCACACAGTGTATTCCGTCTGTTCTCCTACCCCTCAGCGGGACTGGCCCTCAGGTCCCTCCCTCTCTGTCTGCTGCAATTCATGCAAGAAAGCATCCCAATGCATTGCTATGGGTTCTTGATACAACCCCAACGTTTCCACACGCCTGATAGCGATGCTCTCTGCCTTAGCCCATGCAAGCCACAAGTGACGCCATGCCCGCACATGTGGCGGATCCGCCGCTTTCCATCGTTCAGTAAGGAGTCTTTTAGCAACTACTGTCCCAAGATCCAGGAATCTTGATGCTACTTTTGTGGCGGACGTCCTCCTAAATTGGTGCAGTAAGTACACTGACCATTCAAAAGGCAGCTCTCGGTTTGTGCATGTGTGTAACATTCTAGCTATTGCATTCCAATATGCACTTATCCGGGGACAACTCCATAGCACGTGTATCAGATCAGCCCCTAGTTCAGCACACCTCGGGAACGCTACATCTGCGCGATGAAAGTATTGGTTGATTGTGGCAGGTGGGAGATAGGCCCTGCGGATAATATATAATTGAATCTGCCTAAACCGCATATTTCTGGGTATGTGTGTCGGGCTCTCCAGTATCCGTGCCCATTCCTTGTCTATCAACTGGCGTCCCAAATCTAACTCCCATTTACAACGGAGTGGGTCGAGACTACGCTGCATGGGTTCTAAGGGAGGCGGCAAACCAGCTTATAAGATGTCTACAACATCCCATGACATTTAGGTACTGTATGGTGAGATGTGGAGTTGGTTCAGTAGTCATGTCCCCCCATTTGGCCGACAATGTGGTTGCCAAAGAGTGATGTGTAAGAAATTGCCCCGATGGGAACCCCACCTCGGTTACTAATGTCATGTACGGTATGAGTGGCCCATCGCGGTAGAGGTCCCCTAGTGTCTGGGTACCCCCTCCAGTTACTCCGCAATCAGTTGAGTTGTGAGCACTGTAAGTCCGGTAGGAGATCCCTCAAGTGGTATCGCTGGGGCATAGGGGGTGACGCCTCTGGTGATAAATGGGCATCTGCAGAAGAATTTGTACGCCACCGCGAGTAGTAGCGGTGATGGCGTCTTTGACCTAGTAGCAGGGTGGAAAAGTCTAATAATTTGCTCCATTGATTGGGGCGGTTGTCATGTTAGCACTGATATTCTGTTGCTGGTTTCCTGAAGATTTTGCAGGTTTTTATATATCTTCTTGCCTGGCTGCTTCAATAAAGGATTCCCACTGACTATCTCGAAATTGCTTTTTGTCCTAATCATTGTTTTATATGTTTTTCAACTCATATGGAATCTGTCTGATTTCTGTCTGATTTCCTTTTATGCTCTGCTGGAGGTTGTTCTTTACAGTTTTACACTATTTGATGCAAATCAATCAGAAAGCACTCAAAAAACGTTCATATCAAATTGTCACACAATGACACTTCTCGCTTGATTCTTTAAGTCTTCTTTACTCAAATCATTTGTTTAAATTGCTAAACTGCCACAGCCAACTAGTTTCGTTCCATGAAATTCTTCAGGGCATCAATAAATAAGTCAGCCTCAATAAATCCAGCCCATCAGATAAGACGTTTGTAAAAGAAATTACATTTCTCCTGGTACTCACTGAAGTAATTGCTTGATTATATATAAGGCTCCCTGTTTTCTGTATTTACGGATTTTTAAAGATAAACACAGACAGAAAACAATGTGTTTTCTGTCTGCATTTATTTTTTAAGGAGGATAAATACAGAAAATGGTGCATCTTTATGTGAACTTCCGTGCTGTCTTTCATGAATTATAGCCCAAAAGCTGGACAGCATGGGAAATGAAAAAACAAGATGAAATGTTTTTAAATAATGGCATATGTCAACATACATTCGTGCTATAATGCTAATATTTACCAGTGGTTGAATTTTTATGTAATATTTGGCAGCTTAAATAGCTAAAACATGACGTCAGTCAGTTAAATAAATATGAAAATGTACAGTTTTACAACTTCATTTTTACGTGAAACACTAAATAAATATGGATAAATACAGATAAAATGGCCCAAAAATAAATATGGATAAATACAGACAGAAATTGTGCTTTGCTATCAGCCACGCCCCACGCAACACCGGAAAATCACTGACCTGGCGGTCACCTGCGGTATGGGATGCGGATTGTTTCTGCGGTGCTCGCAGCAAGGCTAGGCAAACTCCGCCGGAGCCGCTGGGCGGTTACATTGTGCAGACTTCGCTGTTTGGGCTGCTGATTCCACCTGGAGGCGATTCGGAGTCTTAGGAGGGAAATTCCTGCAGTCCATTGTACTGCCTCCTAAAGGAAAGCGCAGGAGACCGCGGCTGCAGGAATATGTACAAGCTGAAGGAAACGCCGGTGTTGTAAATAAGACGCCAGGTAACTTTACTAAGAGCACAAAAAGGGATACAAATATTGTTGGGGCTAAAGCTGATACCGTGTCAACTAAAACTAGAATGTTTGCAAACGATAAGTCAGCGCGCAAGTGAATGCTTGTCACGAGGAAATCGGGGGCGTGTCATCAAGTGAGAGTACTCCAGGCGGTTGCCTGTTCTCAGAACTTTACTAAGAGCACAAAAACGGATACAAATATTGTTGGGGCTAAAGCTGATACCGTGTCAAATAAAACTAGAATGTTTGCAAACGATAAGTCAGCGCGCAAGTGAATGCTTGTCACGAGGAAATCGGGGGCGTGTCATCAAGTGAGAGTACTCCAGGCGGTTGCCTGTTCTCAGGACGCCGGATAACGGCGCGCGTGTACCGCAACTACATTGCCCGTTTCCTCGGAAGAGCCTTTATGAGGCTCCTACTTCAGAGGCCATCTGGGCATATCCGCGCGTTGGAGCGCTATTCACTTTCTTCCCCCACATTGGAGAGCCGGTGAGAGGCTCAGCCACTGACAGATACCGCTACTTGGGCGGTTGGTTACGTCTGCCGAAGCCACTTCTGGCCTCTGTTCTCTGGTGCCTTTGAATCCCCTTTCATTTCATTTCTGTTTGAAGTTGCTCCGGACTTTGTACTACGTACCACGGGGGGAGTGTTGGGACGGGACTGCGAGGACCAGCAGCCCTGTAACTTTGTGCAGCTGTGTACCTCTTCCCGCCCTCTGCCCGTACGTACCTAATTGTAAAGGCCCACCGCTGCGCGGCCCGGGTCTCTTGTAGCCCATTTGAGCCCGGAGGAGATTGGACCGGGCCCCCTCTCTTTCGCCATCTTGGAAAATTGATCCTTCTCCAAAAACGTCCTGCAAGTACTGTGTCGTTACCGATTCAGAACTCTTTTTAGAAATTCTTTTTTTTTTCTTTTTTTGTGTGTTTGTTTTTCGAATCATGGATGGGAAGGAGTGCAGGAACAAAGCTCCTAATGGTAATCTAACGGGTACCCTGGACAATTTCATACTGAGAGCTAACTCCGTGATTGACCAGGGCATTGTTTTGATAAAGCGCAGAGTTTCTTAGGATCTTGCTATGGCCAAAAGGTCTTCAATGGGCCATTATGCAAATGCTCGCACACCAAAGACCACTAAGGGCTTGAACATTGATAACCCTGAAATGTCTGTGTATAACCAATCTTTAGCACAGCATTCGCATGAGTCTTCCCCTCATGGTCATTTGAGTCAGCAGGGGTCCCCTGTGACCTTGGGTGATTCTACGCCGTCCAAGACTACGGAGAGACCTAATACTTGCCAGCTCCGGGGAAAGGGCACGGGTGTGATACCGAAAAAGAAGTACCCCATTGCAGGAGCCAGGAGAGCTAAACCATCTAAACCACCTAAACCATCTAAATGCCGCAGTAACAACGCACAGTTAACTGGCTCCAAGGATGACGAGGGATCCGGGGCATATGTCTTGCCAGGTGCCATGCCTGATTTACCCCTACAACGAGAAAGTCCTGGGGCAGGCATTGTGCAGGGTCCGGCTGCAACTACGGATGTATCATCATCAGGGGAGGATTCTTTATGTTTGAAAATTTCTGCAATTTTGTGTGTTTCACTTCGTCCGCTGGAAGAGAGACTTGCTCGCACTGAGAGTCAACTCTCCAAGTTTGAGCATGGTACATTGGGTATCTTAAATAGTATCGTTAATAAAGCACCAGATCGGGGCGATCGAGCTTTAATTAGTGTAACTGAAGGGGATGAGATGCATGACAAACCAGATATTTCTGCAACTTATCTAATAGATGGTAATTGTGTTGTATCCCGTGGGGGTGCTGTCGCAGCCCCAAATCTACTGCAAATCAAACCAGGAGTGGGACCCAGGGCAGATCAGCATTTAGTCCCCAATAGTGCAGGAGTGGTCTATACTGATACGGCTAGACACGATGGGCGGGTACCGACGGATGGGGGCACGATAGAGGAACCTAGAAATAGGCCTAGAATTGATCTAACCACCAGAGGTGAGCCCATACTTGGCTATTCTAACTTGGGTCCCTGAAATAAGTGCTTCGAATGTTGAGACATACAGTTCCTTGACAAATAAAACCACCCACTGGCTCAATATGTATAGGCCACTCCCCCCTTACATTACAAGTGAAATATCAATGGTTCGAAGGGTGGGATGGGTGGGTCGTACCCCAAAAATTTCAACTGGCGATTGTATATTGGTCAATTTCAGGGACCCACAGACTGCAGATTACATCTGCAACTGGAGTGTATCCAGCCCAGGTACAAAAATCGTAGCTCGCCCCCTTTCGTTTTTTTACCCCAGCGAACATTTGAGAAATCTGGATGATGGCTGGTCTTTTGTATCATACCAGCGAGGGGGTAGGGGCGGGAAGGATAGGTATGGCCACAATCTGTTAGCCCAGAGCCTTATCCCTTATTATAATAGGTTTAGCGGCCTGGATCAGGTTGATTGACTGAACTCAACCGGGCTGGAATCTTCAGGTAAAACCTTAAGCCAGGATGATAATACGGAGGCCATTAAGGTTTCAACGGGAAGCCACTCAGCGTTAGCATTACTAAGAGCTCATCATCCGCCACAGGGGAGCAGTATGAGTAGTGATATGCTCGATACAGGGTGGACACCCCAGGTTCAGAAATCATCATTATCACTAGAAATCACCGGTGCCGTAAACCCCTTGGGGAGTGATAACATTCCTGTAGTCACGGTACGTCATAATCCTGATAATATGAAGCATATGCTTATGTCATGGAACGTGGCGGGTCTCCCAAATAAATTAGCCTGTCCGGAGTGGGGCTCTTTTTTGGATAGGAACGATATATGCTTATTTCAGGAGACTTGGGCTAGGGAGGACCAATGCAGAGTAGGCTTTGCGGCCTTTAACATCGCTGCCCGCTGGGGAGGGAAGGGGCGTCCATCTGGGGGCCTTACAATCTAGGTTGGGCTACATTTAGGCTGTAATGGTGTGTCTATCCCGACTAACTCTGTTGACATCCAGTGTGTCCTCCAGACATGGCCAACCTCTTATAAATTTGCAATCGTGAACGTGTACTCCCGCCCGACAAGTGTGGCCAAAGAGTCTAGTACCATTGGGGAGCTGTCAATTTTTCTTGACTCCCTCAGTAATGATACACACTACATGGTGGCTGGTGACTTAAACTGTCACTTTGAGCCCTTGCGAGGGCTGAACGAGGGAGCGCTAACGGGGGGAGGACGAACATTGGGGAATCCCGCCATGCCAGTCTCCCTATGTAAGGTCCTGGTCCCCACTGGCCATGCAGATCACAACCCTAACATTAACCAACTCAATTAGGGCCTGTAATGGTCGGACGCCCTCCGATATCCCCTCAAAGTGCACCTTTAATAAGAGAGATCAAGAATCACGATTGGATTATATTATGCTGGAGACACGCTTATGGTCGAAGGTTGTTGACTTTGAGGTGATATCAAGGGCAGACAGCGACCATAACGCATTGAGTCTGAGGATGGACTTCCCATGCCCTGGGGCTAATGAGTATGAAGCTGCCCCAGATATGGTAGATGGGTTGATAGCCACCAATAATAGACGTAGGGTCAAGTGGGGGAAATTGGTGGATTCTCAAGTTGCATTACCTAAATTATATAGTGCAATTTTACCTTTCCTCACGAAGGCCAGTGACATAATGGTTCAACCATTGGCACCAGATTTTCATGGAAACATGCTGACCATGCATCAGGATTTGGTAGACTGTCTATTGGAATTTTTTAACCCGCCCAGCCCTTGCAGGAAGAGTAGGGTGCCTGTATCCTCCTGGTATAATGTTTCTTGCAGGAAGGTAAAAACGGAGCTCATGGGGGCTGTAAAAGATGGGAGAGATAAACCAAAAATCCGCTCTTTAAGATTATTATATAAAGAAACAATGAATCATACTAAGAAAGAGTGGGACTTGAAAAGATGGCTAAATCTTTCCTCCTCCCTAGGCACGAAAGATGCGCGTAGATTCTGGGCAATAGTCAGTACGGAGTCAGGTGAGCCCAGATCCGCGATTGAACCCAATATTGAGGCAGGGGTCTGGGAACTCCATTTTAGGACCTTATATGCAGCAGCTCCTGGCCAAGACAGCATACAGTTACATACGCTGACAGTTGCTGAGAATGATGAACTGGAATTTACATCCGAGGAGGTTTGCATTGCCATAGGGAAATTGGCTACGGGAAAAGCTCCCGGCTTGGATAAACTCCCCGGCGACCTTTTTAAGGATCAGCCAAGGATATGGGCTCCCTACCTCTGTACCCTATACAATGCAATCCTGGGAGGCATGGAGGTGCCGGGTACTTGGCTGGGAGCAGAGATTATCCCAATTTTCAAGAAGGGCTCTCCTCTGCTCCCAGCCAACTACAGGCCCATCAGCCTCATCGACGTCGCCCAAAAAATCTTCTTACGACTAATTCTAGATCGTTTGCAGGAGTGGATGGACGAGCACGAGATCCTCACCCCATTTCAGGCCGGATTTAGGAGGAACACATCTACCATGGACCAGATCTTCCGTTTAATTCTGTTATACTGGAGGACGGTCACAGTAGAGGGTGGCAGACTCTACATGGTGTTTGTGGATCTCCGGTCCGCGTTTGATATGGTTCCTAGGGGGAAACTGTGGGCGGTGCTTTTGGACATGGGAGTCCCACATGCAATATTGGGGGTATTGATGAGGTTGCATGCACAGAACTTTGCACAGGTTAGATGCGGGAGAAATGGGGCGTTGTCTTCCAGGTTTCCAGTTTGCAGGGGGGTCAGACAGGGCTGTGTTCTGGCACCAACCCTGTTCTGCCTCTATATGAACGATGTAATATCGCACCTGGACGAGGTTCCCAATAACGACGCACCCAGATTGGCAGGCAGGAGGGTGCCGGCGATAATGTTTACCGATGACACCCTCCTGCTTTCCAAGTCCCCTATGGGGATACAACACGTATTGAACGGGTTTATGGATTTTTGTCGCTCTCGTGGTCTAGAAATCAACGTAGAAAAAACCAAATTTATGATCTTTAATCCCCCCGCCTAACACCTATCCTGGGCTCGGTTAGACTGGAGAGGGTACAGACCTTTCAATACCTAGAGGTCACGATAAATGAAAATCTCTCGTGGGGCCCCCAACTGGTCAAGTCCCAACTCAAATTGTCTCAATTATCGGGGGCATCCTTAAGATGTCAAATGCATCAACATTTAAGCCAGTGAGTCCTGCGCTTGAGATTTATAAAGTCAAAGTAAGGGCAGTGGCTCTCTATGGGGGGGAACTCTGGGGGCACTCCTGCAGGCTCGAAATCCCAAATGTGGAGAATAATTTTATGCGACAGTTATTGGCGCTTCCCCAGAGTACACCCCTCCTACCACTAAAGTTAGATCTAGGATTAAGTCCCATTCAGGATGAGTTATCCCTAAAACCTCTTAGGTTCTGGCGGAGGCTCTGAATAACTCCTGAACTCTTAAATTACAGGCTTGAATTGAAGGACGCATTGACCCATAGTAAAGCAGCAAAAATTCCTTGGCTTGCATTTGTGAAACAGGAACTGGAGAAAATGGGTTTACCTGCCATGTGGTATGAACCAGAACAGGCGTGTAGGGAGGTTTCAGGTAAATCCCTTACTAAGTCTTTCAGGGTTTACAAACACAACATATGGCTGCACGATTCAGGAGTTGGCATTATGACAAAATTATTTTTAAATAATAAGACTGCTTATGTGTTTGAGGACTTCCTGAATGTTATCTATCCAGTAGCAGCAAGAAAGCTCTATATTCAATGGAGGTATGGTACACTACTATTAAGGGCCTTTACAAGTAAATGGCCCTCCTCCGTGAACAAAGCTTGCCCAGGTTGTGGTGCCGTCCAAGAGGATGAACTCCATATACTCTTTTTTTGTCCTGCTTATAGTAAAGCCAGGAAGTTTTGGTTAGTACCTTTATGCAAGAACCTGGGCTTTGACAAATGCTTGGTTGCTTTGAGAATTCTCAAGACCGATACTTCAGGGCATATTGTCTTTGCACTATCGAAGTTTCTGATAGCCATGTGGTCCAAGAGATGTTTTATAATGGCGAATAGTAGCCAGGGGTGATTGTTTATTCTTGTTTTCATGGAATTTTATTGTATAATATGAATTGACAATTTTATCCTATGTGCTGAAATGCCTGTTTTTATTTGTAATCTTTTATGGCTGAAATAATGTCGAAATAAAGATTAAATGAATGAATGAATATAAAAAAATAAATACCATAAAACCGGGAGCCCTAATTATATATAATAAGGCAGATGCGGACACCAGGATCCGTGGCTTGACCCACAAGTAAAATGTTGATGTATTGCATGTAAGATAATTACATTCTTTTTTGCCCCACATCTTTCTGAAATCCTCTATCTGCATATCACGTCTTATCTTTCCTCTTCAGCACCGTTTTCACGCTCTCTTTGTGCAAGTACTTACTTTCAACTCCAATACTCCCAACACAACCCTCTCACTCACATCGCAGGAACGCTGAGGGAGAAGATCATTGTGGGAGCCTGAGGCAAGGAGATCAAGGGAGCAGTCATAAAGATGGCGGAGAGTGAGTCAAGTTGAACAGCAAGGTAGAGAGATGGGAAAGAGGGAGGGAAGGGTGAAAGCAGGGTCAAAGAAGACAGGAGCCAAAAAAAGCAATGTGGTAGGCAGCACCGGGAGAGGAAACAATTGGGGGGAGGGGTGGGGGTTGAGGGAGCAAAATCTAGAAGAATTTCTTTTTGTCTTCAAAAGTATCCCACACAAATCAGTAAGCTTCTGGAAGCAACAGCCTTGGAATAAAGAGTGCTCCCTTCTCTACTAGAGTTATTCTTCTCTAAAAGAAGACATAAATGAAGAAAGAGTTCACAGCCTCTTAACCTTAAAAGTAGCTGAATGTCATTCTTAAACTAAGGAATTCCTTGCCACCTGTAACTCAGAAAAAAGTAGCTCATTGTGGAAACACACATTCTACAATGTTATACACTTTTACTTCTCCACTCTTACCTCTGGTATGTGTTTAAGACCCACGTGAGGAGGCTGACGATTTCATTAGCTTCCAGATCTTCTGAGGCCAGCTCCTGGATGCGGGAGGACAGTGCCTCATGGTAGAGGCCAAGGAACTGTTTTAGAATCTCATAGTGAGGAGGGAAGCACTGAACCATGAGGTTCTTCACCACAAGTAAATCGTCCAAGACATATCTACGTATTATTTCCAGGTGGCGCACTAGCCACATCTTGTCCGACTCCCGGGTGTCTGCCTGAGTCCCCTCTATTCTGTTGGTCACTGTTTTCTGCAGGACTTCAAGCATTTTCTCCTTCCATTTCTTAGGACGATCATGAGGGATGAACCCAGTCTGTTTTTTTCGATCCAGCATGCGCCGATCAATCTTTTCTTCTCTCTCGATAATTCGAACCACAGAAACAAGCATGGTGGGATCCCGACGCACAGTCACAGAAGATCTTTGTACCACCATCCACAGCTGCTTGGCCAGTTCATCAGAGAGTTTCTGCACCTGACCAAAATAAATCTGGATGAGATTCATGTCTCTGCTGTTCTTGCTGTCCATGCGATACTGCTCATACATGAGGTCATCCCTGGAACATTCCAAGTCCATCAGCTTTCGGTGAGCTTGCAGAAGATCACCATGCACAATCAGTTCTTCAGTTTCCCTTACTATTTCTGGCACTGTAAGATCCATGCAATGGAAACAGAAAGGAACATTTATGAGGGAGCAAGACTGCTTTTCACTGCAAACATGTACTTGAGGCATCTTTTTTCAATAGTAGTTTACGGATATAACCGCATTGAAAAAGAGGGGTGTGGAGCAATAATTAGCATGTGGTTATGTTAACTTTGTGACATCATTAATTAGCTAGTGGTTGTGCTAACTTTGTGCCATCAATGTCTGGAGTAAAAGTCTGAGTATTCATTCAAAGAGGAGCAGTAAGAGGTCGAAGTCTCTCTAGTCAATTTAACAACAAAGAAACTAAAGTGGCCTTCCCAAAGGCAGACAGACGCATTTAAAGTATTTTTCAGCAAATAAATATTGCATACTGTAGAAACCATAAGAATTATTATTCCATTGTAAAATGCTGTTGTTTTCTTCAGATCAACAGAACCAAGAATTCGGTGCAACACACAACGCATAGCAAGAAATTATTTCATAATCTTATTAAACCTCATCTGCTTTTAAAAAGTATAGTTGTCTTTTATAATCAATTACTGACATTTTGAAAGGATCCCAGGGCACAGTGATTGTATTCTTGCTGCTATACATGAAAATCAACTTAATATTGTGCACTAATGTCACAGCAGGAAGTATAATTGAATAAAACTCAAACATGATTATAAAAGATACAGTCTTCTTCGGACTATAGGTTTACATAAGTTTTAATATGCAGGTTAAGTCAGAGTTTCTTGACTTCACCCTCTGTAAAGTAAAGCACCCAACCAGCAATAGGAGTGGTGATGATGATGGTTTCCTGCTATGAAATATCTTGCGAGGGCAGGGAGGTAATCTTTAAGCAAGGAACTGGACGGTCTATGAGCCTGTAAACCTTCCACAGATTTCAGTTGTTGGAGGGAACAGGGATGGTACGTTAAGAAAAAGAACTGAGAAGATGAGTGGGGCAGAAGGGCTCCTAAGGATTGAGCAATGTTCCTAGAAGGAGATGATGCCACAAAGGGGTGATAAATCAGCCCATTTAGTGCTTACATTTTGCAAGCTTCACACTGTGTTGAACTTGTGAAGTTTGAACTCAGAGAGGGAAAAAAAAAATCAACTTAATCCAAAAAGAAAGCAAAAGTTTTAAAAGCTATTCTCAAGAAAGTTACTCCGACTGTGTTGTGGTCCCTGATGCTATTTGATTCTGGAAGTTGACTGTGGTTTCAATCAATTGAAAATGACAGCAAGAAAGATAGCATTGAGGTGTGCAATGAAAAGAGCTGCTTTTGCTAAACTCCATCTCATGGACAACAACTATCATCTGTTTCGTTGGTGGTCACACTACCAGCTCTCACCCCCACCTCTCTTCACAGTGAAAGGGGATGCAGAGAGACCATTATTTATGCTCCGAGGGCATGCCATGCCCACAGCTTGTCTGGTAGTCTGCGTTTTAGGGCAATAGAGAAAATGCTGCAGGCAATTTAAGAACTGATCTAGTGGGCTAGAAGATACGAAGGCTGATCTAAGAGCGGCCACGGGTGGCCGACAACATAAAAGCTGGCAATGGGGCCCTTTTAACTGCTTATCTCATACAAGGAACAGTCTATGATTTGAAAATTTCAATCTGAGAGCTGAAATTGGACCCATCTAAAAGCAGAAACTGCGGGCTAATCTAAGATATAACACGAGAATAAGAGCAGAAATAGGGAGCCCAAAAAGCTGATAATTGGGTGGTGGGGGGCAGGTGTCCAGCTTGAGAGTGGATACCACGTTGATGAGAGGGGGAGGGGAGGGAAAACTAAGAGTTGATACTGGGGAAGGGGGGGGGGGGATAACCAAAGAGTACAACCCAACAGTCAATGGCAGTGCCCATCCAATTAGATACTGAGGGCCAACCAAAGAGCCAATACCGAGGGTCAACCAAAGAGTCAATGCTGAGAGGGTAACATGAGAACCGATACCGAGGGTGCTAACCCAAATGCCTATATTGGGGGACTAACCCAAGAGCCAGTCGAACTAGAGGGCAATGTACGAGCTGATATCGGATGAACAATTCTAAGAACCGAATAATAATAATAAAAAGAGAATCTGTGGCAGGCAATTTCACTCATAACGCAACACAAGAAAGATAAAACCCTGCGAGTGGACACACTTGAGCGAGAAATAGACGATCTAGAAAAGAATCAGGGACAAGATCCTTCTGACGATGTCACACATAGACTGCTCCTTAAAAAACAATAATATAAAGACCATTTATGGGAAGAAACTAAGTCACGACTATCGACAACGCAGCATACACTATATGAAATGGGTGACAAAGCGGGCAAACTGCTGGCCTGGCTTGATAAACGCGAGAAAGCGGACAGATGGATGGCAGAACTCAGCCTGCCTACGGGAGCTACCACGCAGAATCCGCAAGAGGTTGTAGATCTCCTAGCACACCATTACGAACAAGTCTATGCCTCAGCACATTCACATACACAGGAGGAGTTGGATGACTTCCTCCGTGACATCCGTCTTCCTAAACTCACGGAAGAGGAGTCTCAGCTTCTGGAAGCAAAGCTTACGACAGACGAACTAGCCTTAGCAATCAACAAACTTCAGTCTGGGAAGGCCCTCGGCCCCAACGGAATCCCCCTTAGAATGTAATAAACGTAACACTACGACAACAGCACCCCACCTTTTAACGATTTTTGAGGCTGGTCTAGAAGTGGGAGAACTGCCACGATACCAGCGTTTAGCAACTATAGTGGCCATCCGCAAACCCGGGAAACCCCAGATGGACTGCACCTCCTACAAGCCTATATCCCTGATAAATGCGGAAGCCAAAATCTTGGCCAAAACCTTGGCCAACCAACTCACACCATATCTAGCCAAATTAATACACCAAGACCAATCGGGCTTCATGCCAGGGGGGAATACAGCCCTAAACCTACGACGTCTCCACAGAGTTATGGGGCGCAGATAAAAGAGGACGCCATTGTACTCTCATTGGATGCAAGAATGGCCTTCGATACGGTTGAGTGGCCCTTCCTTTTTCTGGCCTCAAAAAGCTAGGATTTGGCCCCACGTTCTGCTCTTGGATACAACTCCTTTACACTAATCCCCTGGCGCATGTGGTGGCGAATGAGCGCATCTCCAGAGAATTTTCACTGCATTGAGGCACACGACAAGGCTGCCCACTATCGCCACTGCTCTTCGCCCTAATACTGGAGCCCCTGGCAGCGTGGGTACGGCAAAACCCGCTCATTCGTGGGCTCCGCTGGACTGCAGACTATGAAGACCGTATATTGCTGTACGCAGACGATATTCTTCTATACCTGGCCTCTCCTAGAAGATCCTTGTCGTGCCTCCTAGATATCTGTGAATCCTATGGGAAATTCTTAGGCTACACAATAAATTGGGCGAAATCTGTGCTCTACATTCTACATGGCCCCCCACCACGACTGCCGACTGTCTGTAACGTTAAAATAGTGACGGATCACTTTAAATACCTAGGGATACATATCACGCACAGCCCTGAGATATTCACGGCCCTCAATCTACACGCCCCCCTACAACGGCTGCAGCGAGACACACTGGCAATCGCTACCGTTAACACTCTTAGGTAGGGCGGCGCTCTATAAAATGATGGCGTTACCACGTTTTCATTACGCCCTCCAAAATACCCCTTTCCGGATTCCCCAATCCTACTTCCGAGCTATAGAAGCAGAGGTCACCAAGCTCCTCTGGGATAACAAGCCAGCTCGCATAGAGATGGCTACACTGTGTCGAACATGGTATGATGGTGGAATAGCGCTCCCAAATATCCAAACATACTTTTGGGCATCCCAACTAAAGGTAATTAACAACTGGCTGCATGTCCCTCACACGGACCCGGCTTACGGGCTAGATAGGGTAGGAATGGGAGATGAAGGTGCGTATTGTGCATTATACGGCAAGCCGCAGGCCCTGCTGGGCCCGACGAGTCACACCCTCCAAATATGGCAGACAGTACAGAAAAAACTGGGCTGGCACAACAAAATCACACAGGCAACACCACTTTGGGTCACGGACAGACTGGGTAGACTGGGCAAGAGCAAGGGATTCCAATTATGGGATGCTATTGGCATCTCCA
Organism: Triturus cristatus; assembly: GCF_964204655.1. Taxonomy (NCBI): domain Eukaryota; kingdom Metazoa; phylum Chordata; class Amphibia; order Caudata; family Salamandridae; genus Triturus; species Triturus cristatus. The sequence goes on from NC_140588.1 coordinate 139,492,952, forward strand.
AGGTCGGGGACCTCTGGGTATGGGGGAAGATGATTACCTTTGACCAACTCCAATCCAAATATGGGATGGCACCAACGGAGCGATTCCAATATCAAATGAAGCACGCCTTAGAGGCAGCAATCCCGCCCGCCACCGACTTACCAGAGGCATCGCCATTAGAGGACAGGTTACTTACGGAACATATGGACAAACAGGCAATCTCTATGACGTATCGGAAAATCATTAACAACGCACCTGACCCCACGCAAAAGCTCTGTGATAAATGGGTCGCGGAACTGGGAGACCTTGATGATTCAGACTGGCAGGACGCATTAGCCTCACCCAGGGAAGTGGCAATCCAGTCTACACTACGTTTGATACAATTTAAGATCCTACATAGAGTGTACTATACATGAACGACACTCCACAAAATAGGGAGAACGGAAACTCCACGTTGTTTGAGGGGGTGTGGGGCACTCGGTGCATTTTTCCACACTATCTGGGAGTGCCCTGCGATAGTGAAATATTGGAAATTGGTCATGAAAAAAAAAAAAATCACATGATTCGGTGGCAGCCCAGTCCCGCCTGAACCCAAACGCTGCCTTCTAAACACATGGGAGCCCACAGACCTTAACGCCACAAGACAGACATGGGCAACCTTAGGAATTATGTTGGCAAAAAAGAATATTGCTAGACACTGGGGTGCAACGGTCGCCCCCACACTCGCAGAATGGTGTAAAGACATGGATATAGGTATGCTAGCTGAAAAGACTGTATATGTACGCAGGGGGTGCCCGAAAAAGTGGATACGACTGTGGAAAGGGTGGAACACATACAGGGGGGAGATATGCACCTTACCACTTGTACCACAATACCCAGAAGAATTATTATAAAGGAGATCTCCGTAATATAATATTGTGATTTGCATGTGATGTACGACGTATGTATATGTAACGTTACACAGATGACTGAAGTTTACAAACTAACCGGTGGACGTGCCAAACACGCTAAATGTAAGAAGGAATGCCTGTCTGTACGTTTTACTTTAGTGCCGTTTTATATAATGGAAAAATACAAATATATATATTTTTTTTTAAAAGAGAATCTGTGAGGTATTCCTCCTGACTTACACAAAGGGAATGTGAGACATTAGTATTACCCCTTTTTGAGATATGGAGCAATCTCCAATACGAATATAGAACGTAACCATTTCAGTACAGTTTGGCTTGGCGGTATGATTGGTGTCTTTCTTATTCAGTAGTTTTAATGTGTTATGAATGTAGTATTAGTTTGGGACCCTCAGGAACAATTGTAAAATTACATTGATAATATGCATTCTCTATACGAGAAGGCATAGGATGAATATTTTTGGGGGGTTTTCCTCATACTAGTTTTAATTAAATTGCACTGTGATGATATGCATCTCTATTGATGCAACAGTATATTGTTGTGACTTTTTTCATTTTCATTTTTGTTTTTAATTAGGCACACGTGAATTTGTATCATTAATAGGAGAGACAATTATCACTTGTCCCGATGAAGGTGGTTTTCAAATAATTTATAACCACCGAAACGCGTCGATACTCTTTGTTCATAGGGTTATATTTGAGGAACCTTCTTTAGTCCAATCAAACAAGTATTGATGGACTCCAACCAAGTTGATTGATTCACTTGAAATAACCATATTATGATGTTTTTAATGTTTCACATGTTTTTTCTCTCATGTATTTTAGTGCAATGATTTGTTAACACATATTGCAAACAATTGCCTGTGCCTTTTTTTTGTTGTTGTGGAGAAGTGTGGCTCAATGGTTAGAGCGGCAGACCTCGATGCAGAGCACTGGTCCGGGACCAGGGTTCAATTCCAGTCGCGTCAGGGTCTCGGGCTATAAATTCCGCGGACCGGATATTCTCGCCTCAGTGCCTATTCTAATCATGGGTCCCACGCTGCAACACTGGGCAATAGCTTGCTTAATCTCCACAACGGCCCCAACAGCGCTGGGATGCCTGGCTTCACCCTGGGGATGCCCAGGAGTGGACATTTCACAGGGAAAAAGCCAGGAAGGGTTCCCTAGCGGTATGAGTACAGCACCGGGAAACCCCGAACCGGGGTAGCTGTGCACTATATAAGTACAAGCACACACACATACATGTTTTTTATTAATAGTAATTTGAAATTTTAAATAAAACTATGTTTTGATACTAGGATTAGTCTCTATCCATGTGCTTATAATTGTTTTTTGGGTCCGTATTTGTGATTATTAATAGATACTCGATTGGCTTGATGGTTGATGTATGGTTGATTGAAATTTGAAGAATCCTTTTGAGTCCAAGAGAATTTCCCTTATATCGATATGGAACAATTCTAAGAACCAAACCTTGGGGGTGTGGTCTCTATATAATAGCCTTTGCTTGGGTGCCAACTCCACTTGGGGAGCGTATACTAAATTTAACAGGTGATGCTAGACATTACAGACACTCCCAGAGTTGCCAAAACTGTTAATAAATCTACCTATACAGAGAGCGAATCTATGAAATGGCACATACTAGATCGACCAATGATTCCACAATGACCTAGTTAAATAGCCCCTTATTATATCACTAAAAATTACAAAGTAATCCAAAACAATGGATATGGACATAGAATGGAACTGTAAGATTAATATAAATGGCAAAGACTGGAAATGTGTCCCCTCAAAAGTGATGTACAAAACAGTTTTAGTATCTAAGCCTCATTCATATGCATCTTTACACCAGTGTTGTCCAAGTTCTTCAAGAAGTCAATTCATGCCACAACATCCAGTGAAGTATTTCCAGTTATTTGTTTTTCCATACAAAGACATCAAACAAGGAACCCACTAGTGTGAGCTTAATTAGAAAACATTTCCAACATGCTTTACGGCCAGTTACCTGAGAAGATGTTTTTAAGGTTTTCGACAGCAGCTGCGAGCTGACTGTGTTGAACCACAGCATCTTTCACATCTTTGAGGCTTTCAATTGTATTAATGCTCTGCCGCCAATCTTTGCTGACATCCCCCAAAGAGCCCTGGATGTTCTTCACATCACTTAGTGCATTGTGCAGCTGCGTGAGACCAGTCCTTACACCATCCAGTTGAGACTGGATTGCTGCCTAGAAGGAGCATTGGCAAACAATTAAGTTACTCCTTTCAAAACAGTGTTCAGAATTTAGCACATAATGCAACTAGACTAGCAGTTCAGTTTGTAGCAGGCAATCAATCCACATATAAAGTACCCCCCGAATAGATTAAGCACAGCTGAAAATAACCCGGTTGGATAACTATGTCAGACTGGGTTCGTCCAGAAAACATTAACCAATTCATAACCATACATACATCAAATCTCTTTCCAAACAAACCAAAAGAAGAAAAAAAAACAGTTTGTTGAATCCAACCAGTATTTAGTTCAGGAATTGTCTGACGATTCTAGTACAATGTTAATCAGAAATGCTATGAACACCAAGCTAGAGACTGAGATCTAGAATACTGAAGTTATTCAGTCTCAAATCTTCTGGCAAACAAAAGTCTCACCGCCCTATGCCCTAGATAGAATCTACTATTATGAACTTTTGACAAATTCTTCAGGGAACAAAGTCCTCAATTTGGCCACTAATTCTAACATTCATTTCACCATCTTGAAAGTATCCCATTTCTGGTTGACTCTTCCGTCAGTACACCTACTTTAATTCTTAAATTGATGAACCGGTGCTCCCTTGGCTTTCTCAGAAATCAGATGTGTTCCTTTATCCTATAGCCAATAACACTAATATTGGGGCTCATTTCTAAATCCTTCCACTACATCTGGCAGAAGTCTAGCTTCATTAATCAACAAGATTAATTGTTGACGGATTTACAAGCTGCACTAAATAATCTGTCACAAGTAAGGCCCTGGCGAATTGTCTTGGGGGTCAAAACAATTGATTTTTCATGCTGCATGATTGTTTGTACATTAAATTCTGTAAATAGTGATATTTGGTTTTTACTTGATATAATATGCATTTCATTGAAAATACTGCCATACAAACTTTGTTTTGATACAGTTTAGTTGTTTTTTTTATTCTTATACGTGTCGGGGGCTCTACAAATATAAAACATCCTTATTAACCATTTGTTCAACATGTTCATGAGGTTTTTGATCTACAGTGCAAATATCTGACACATATCAAGCACCACAAAATTGTTGTGGTGTGAACCTTTTAACATACATGGTTTAAAAAACCTGAACTTTTCACCATCACATTGACATGACTATACTAGTAATAAAAATATGATTTCAGAAGTTCCTGTATAAGGATGGATTTTGCATTTCTATATTAACCAGTTTGACCAATGAACATTACTTGGAGGACAGCACCTCCCTAAATAATCAAATTCCCATTACCAATAGCCAATGTCATTATGTACTGATATCTTGTCCTGACACTGGATCTTGCTAGCCAAAAATAATGAACTCTCTAAAACACGCTCAATTAAGAAAAATAAGTCTGGAATCAGAGCTTTGCTTTATGTTTCATGAAGCAGCTCTTTCAGAAGCTGGCCATTTAGAGGGAGCCTTGAGCCAACCACAAAACCAAAACTCTGGGCAAAAGAGTCCCTTTCAAGCTGAAAATCTGCCCCAGCAACTTAGACCCTCAATAGAGTTCTCTGTAGGGAAGTTAAACTTGACTGGTCCTCAGACCTGATGGAGAAACGGTCATTGCAGTGTACTAGGAGCGTGGATGAAAATCCATTCTAAGAGGTAGACATTCTCCTGGAGTATTTATTGGTAATGCAAGAAGACAGCCCTGTAAAAAGAATTTTGAAGGCAAAGTCATGTCTAGCCCTATTAGGGTTACGAGAGAAAAGGAGACGGAGTGGCTTGCTCACCAGAACATACAAGTAGTGATACATGACACTAGGCCCCTTGGAAGTTAGTTGGACTGCTTACTCTTAAAAGTCCACTGGATAAACTCCTGGCAGTGCACTCTTGGTGGAGTTGATGCAGGCGAGCTCTGTTAACCTGTAGCCTGCAGGAAGCCCACTCTTTATTCCTCTTGAAACAAGATACATCCAAAGGGCTGAAATCCCAGATAATGCAGCAGGCACAGTCTGTCAGAATGCAGGGCCTGGTGGTGCAAATCAAGTTCCCATCTTGGCATCCCCACTTTATTCCTCTTGAAGCAAGGTACATCCAATGTGCTCTAGTTCCAAGTAATGCAACAGGCATAGTCTTCAGAGTGCAGGTCCTGGTTGGTGCAAATCAAACTTCCAGCATGGACCCTTCTTCTTTCTTAAGCTTCATTAAGCAGATCTGAGAGGAACTGCCCCTTTCAGACACTTATTCAGTGTTCCCTGGGGGCAAGCAGGAGGGCACTCCTATCCAATGAGGTGCGGGATAACACCACAGAGCATGACCCCTTCCTCCAAAGTGTGACACAATGGTCCCCCAAAAAGCACTATTTCTCCAAAATTAAATAGGTCTGAATTTTCAGCAGAGAGACAAGAGCTAACTAAACCAGCCTACAGGATGGCTTCATCTACATATGTTTCCTCCCCTTACATCTGAGGATTCCTGCCTTAATCCTGACATTTGCCTGGGCTCAGAGGTTAGGGCTGTAACTGGACCAGACTTGCACTATTTGTCACCGTCTCTCTTTGAAGAGGATGGTTTACGACCACTCCCCCTGAAATAGCATTCCGATGTAGCAGAGCCCGGTATGGCTCTCTGACCCCACTGGCTACTTTTCACCTCATCAAAGCAGCCTGGCTAATCCACGTAACTCTGGCAAATCAGGTCAGAGCACTAGAGGGCTGAATTTTGGCTTACATACAAGAAAGTCTTATAACTTCTTGTCTGTACATTTTAGAATAAATTCAACAATACCATATTGTTGGATTTATCAATACCATTCTAGGCAGTCCTTGAATGGTATTGTTATGACCTCCTGAACGTTTGTTCTTATTTAATACTTTCTTGCCATGTTAACTTATGTGGCTGGGGATTTGCAATGAAAAAAATGACTTGGGCAATTTTTCAAACACCAGGGCTTATAAAATACTGTTTATAAGGACCATGCCTATATCTACAGGACCCCACACCCCTGGGATACCTAGGCGAGTCTTTAGTGGCTCTGAACATGTAATAATATTGCAGATCCTCACTCCACAGTGCTCCTAGCACAAAAGTCGATTTTGGGAAGCACTTTACTACAATGTGGGGAGGGAATGTGCAATTTCACTAAAACCAAAGCACATAAAACTCATTTTATAAGGGTTCTCCTTATAACTACCTGACCACGCCCCACCCCTGGTACACATAGGGGAGCCTAATTCCAACATCAAAACTTTGTAGTTTTTTAATTTTTAAGTGCCCCAAAAAGTCGAGTTTGGGCACAATATGAATTTTAAATGCAGTTCTTTAACACAGGTCTGCTTTTAAACTTACCTCAGGCTTCAGCATGCAAGTGCATAAAGGGCTGCTGGCCTCTAAACTACCATGCCCTATTATATACTAGGGACTTAAATGTAGTTTAAATCCCCCTGCCCTATTAGGTAGTAGGGCCTTATAGGAGAGGTCATACCAATCCTAGGAGGACCCTAACCCACAGTGTACCCTGGTGTACGTAGGTGTTTTCACTGTATTCTAAGTGTGTCTTTAGCATGGAACTGACCCTGGGCCTGGTTAGGCAGAGCCCAGGGTCAGTTTGAGTCAGTATCAGTCAGAAAAAAAGTTGGGAGTGCCCAGGGCTCATGATAACTTGGCAACAGTAGTCCTACAACAAATGTGACTAGAACAAGATTCAGCAGCCAGTTGCATAAGCTCTTTTTTTATTAGGTACAGCTGACAGTTCAATACCTTAAGTCTGGCTTCGACAGATGCTTTCTTGCGCGCCTCTCTCCTGCGATACTGTTCCACTTTATCCAGTTGGTCTGGCCGCTGCAACATACCTGCCACGCGTTGCACTGCTGTGGCCATGGCTTCCCGGTCCGTCGCCTCCATGTGGAGCCACAGGGCACTAAATCTGCAAAACTAAATAGAAAAATAAAGGCTTGGCACCCCAAAAATCTAAAAGGAGACTAACAATGCTTAAGGACATCCAAGGCAATCTAATGTGCTCAAAACATTAACTATCTTGACCCTTGCCTTCCCCCTCTGTGCTTCTGCCACAGGCTATTCAGAACCCACATACACTGATCACCATCACCCTAGTGAGACCAGTTACTGCTCTGTTAAAAAGTTCTTAAACTCGTTAGCATCGGTTACTATGTTACCGGGAAAAGCACGAAGTACCCCATCTTTATGAAGGGAGGGGTGCACTGCAGCTGACACTGCATGAACAGGGTAAGAACTTCTAACACTTAAACAATTCGTTTACAGGTAATTACGTTCTTTGTCACCTGCTCCCACAGCTCCTTAAAGAAAATGGACACGGGCAGCGTTCGTGGGCATTCACCTGGGCAATCGCACAGATCCATAGCTGATATAACCTGGGGTTCCAAAGTCCAACGCCAGAGATAATTCTAACATATATCTTGTGAACTTTCGTCCAATTTATTAGATCACCCCCGCCAATTTATTAAGGTTTCAACAAACAGCTAGCTGACTGCAAACCTAGGTCCTCGATATAAATGACAGGCAGCGGTGTTGTTTCCTGTCACCAGACTATGTCGCTTGCAAAACTAAAATTTCAGCAAATTCTGATTTTGAGGACAATCCCCTTTATTTTTGTCCCACGGGGTCAACAAGCGGCTGCTACGTCCAGCCACCAAGTTCCCAAAACTCAAAAGTATTTTTGCAAAACAGTTTCACAACGTCAACATAAATAGAAAACCACATCAGGAGAGTGCTGCACAGTGAGAATCGCAGCCACTCACTTTTATGTTTCCAGACTTGGGCGGACCAAGCTAGTGATGGACCGAGGGCGAAAGAAAGAGTGGACAGTATCCTTGGCAGTGTGTACACCTGTCCAAAGACACCAGGAAGAACTCCCTCCCTAACTCCTCGCTGTGTAACTGTCCCTGCCACACACGGCGAATGGGCGTCCGGGCCCGAGGCAGCAGGAAGACCCCGGTGCCCGGGCCTGAAGCAGTTGGAACACCTCGGTAGCCCGTATGAAGGTAATCGGTGCTTGAAAGCAGACTTCCTGAAGGCAGCCTTGACGGGACTCAGACTCCGCCCACAGCAGCTCTTTAGGCACCATCCGTCGCCGAGAGCCACTCGACTTGTTTGGACGTAACGAGTACGTCACATCCGCAGCCCATTTCTGTTGGTATGTGGTATCAGTCCTGCATAAGGCATTTGAACACAATAAACGCAGTTCTAGTCAGTGCTGCCTTTCCTTGTTGTTGAGTACATGACGTTCAGCTATACAACTTCCTTAAATAACATGACTCGGTGATCTACTCAAGCCTGGCAGGAACACGTTGAGTTCGCTAAAGCTGTCAAGTAACAGACATTAGCTTGCGTTCTTTGTGTGTTTAAACTAGACATAAAGCTGCCTTTAAATTCAATGTTATTCCATACCAAACCATCCACGCAGCGAGGGCACACAAGTGATCCAGCGGGTTACCAGCTTGTGTTATTCATACACGATATACTCACCTGGGCCCATAAACATTCATACAATAAGCTAGTACCGCTGGTGTCAATTTTGATTTACCTGCGAGATTGTTTACCTTTACCAAATTCTTACCAACTCGATCTCCTTGATAATAAATTTCCTCTGATCAATGAATCTAGTTGCTGAGTTATATTAAGTAAAAAATTACATTAAAGTTTTATTCTCCAAATAACCACAGACTCAAAGAGTTTTAAGAGTTTTATCTGATCAATAATTTTGTGAGTCAAAGATCAAATACATATTACACCGTTTTCCTTCAGGAAGAACTCAAGTCAGGTTCGATATAAGTCTGAATTTAAATGATCATGATGACAGTACCTGAAGAGGGAGAAAACAGAGAGCAGTACAAGGACATACTACACAGAATTATAGTTACCTAGGATAGTGTAAGGACCAAACCCCTGGCCTAGGAGTCAGGTCAAGTTCTCCAGAGCAGGTCGGGAGATGAAGGTTTAACACAGGTTCAGGACCGGGAAGGTGACCTCTTCTAAGTGCAATGCCTGCGTCGCACCCCTCTCTGGCACTACTCTCCTCGATATTTCTTCCGCGACTCCCCTTCCAGATGTTTTGCTTCTTTGATCAGTATTATGGTCTCTCGAGCAGGGTCTCTGGCATCTGCAGTCGCCGTAGGGTCTGTGGCTGTGACTGTCAGAGAGACACACGCTTCCCAGAAGCAGTGGTCTTACGTCAACCTAACGCTTCTCACTTCGCCAAAGCCATGATCAACATTTTTTCAAGAGTAGGATTCCCTAAAGAACTGATTACCGATCAGGGGACGCCCTTCATGTCCCGCCTCATGCGAGAAGTATGTCTCTCGCTGAACATCAAGCACATACGAACTTTAGCGTACCACCCCCAGACAGATGGGTTGGCGGAACGCTACAATGCCACCCTTAAGACAACCCTTAAGAAACTGTTAAATCTTGAGACCAGGAAATGGGAGGACATGCTCCCTTTGGCTCTCTTTGCTATTAGGTGTCAAGTACAAAAAAGTACTGGATTTTCGCCCTTTGAGCTCTTATACGGCAGACAACCCGTATGTTGTTGGACATGCTAAGAGAAGAATGGGAGGAAGAGGTCGAGGGAGCAAAACCGCTTCCCGAATACGTGCTGAATCTAAAAACACATGTAGGGCAGGTCAGAAGTATAGTCCAAGCCCGTATGGAACAGGCCCAGTCCTCCCAAAAAGCTCAATACGATAAAATAGCCAAAACCTGCTCCTTCGATCTCAATGATTATGTGCTTCTAATGATGCCTACATCCGACCACAAACTATTGGGGCAATGGCAAGGTCCTTATCGCATTATAGATAAGATTACCCTGGTTACCTATCGGTTAGAACTGGACCCCCGAAAAAAGACTAACACACAAATATATCACATCAATCTCTTGAAAAAGTGGGAGGGGGCTGTGCCAGTACAAGTAGGATTCACCCAAAGTCCCGAGCCCCTGTTTTTTCAAAGTATAGACCCAGACCTTCCGGAAGAACAAAAGGAAGAGTTCAAGACCCGGCTCAAGCCCCTACAGGAGGTGTTCTCCCTATACCCGGGAAGAACGCATCTAACGGACCATGTCATTACCACTCCCCCAGGCACAAAAGTGAAGCTACGCCCCTATTGTATACCAGAATCTCGTAGGCTAGCTATAGAAAAAGAGGTGCAACAGATGTTGCAATTAGGCATTATCGAACCCTCCCGCAGTGAATGGAATTCGCCTATAGTACTCGTACCCAAACCCGATGGGTCCATAAGATTCTGCATCGTCTTTCGGGAGGTGAATAAGATTTCCCAGTTTGATTCCTATCCCCTTCCGAGAGTCGATGAATTAGTGGAACGATTGGGAACGCGAAATACATCGGCACCCTGGACCTGTGCAAAGGATATTGGCAGGTGCCCTTGAGCCCCGGAGACCGAGAGAAAACAGCCTTTTCCACACCTAGTGGGCTGTACCACTTCACGGTTCTTCCCTTCAGTCTCCATGGGGTCCCTGCCACGTTTCAGAGGTAATGAATACGGTACTTAAACCTCTGTTCAACCTTTTCAGCAGCATACATAGATGATATCGTCGTCTACAGCCCCACCTCGGCCGAACACCTAGCACACTTGGAGAGCGTAATCCGGGCCTTGAGAGACGCAGGTCTTACAATAAATCCTTCCAAAAGCAGGCTTGTGGCCTGTTCAGTGAAATACTTAGGTCATCTTTTGGGGGAAGGATATGTAAAACCCCAAACCGAGAAAGTAGCCGCCATTGCCAACATCCTGTTTCCCCGAACAAAGAAAGAGTTGAGGGCATTTCTCGGGATGTTAGGATACTACCGGAGGTTTATCTCCAACTTTTCGCAATCGGCCTCTCCTCTCACAGATCTTCTCCAGAAGAACGTACAGACTGAAAAAGAGTTAAAACACCCCACTCCCGCTCTTCTCCAAGCCTTCAGGTCTTTAAAACGCGCTTTGACCTGTCACCCAGTGCTACTTAGCCCAGATTATACACGGCCGTTCATCCTGCAGACAGACGCGTCTGACGCAGGCTTAGGAGCAGTACTGTCCCAATTAGACCCGCAGGGACAGGAACGCCCTGTCTTGTATATAAGCAGGAAATTGTACCCTCACGAAAAAAATTATGCGGTCATTGAGAAAGAAGCACTCGCTATTAAGTGGGCAGTAGAATCCCTGAAATATTACCTTGAGGGGTGTCACGATCCACTGTGGTTCCTGTAGATTCGAGTGAAGCACAAGGGTTCCACCTCCAGACATCCCTGGCTCTGGATTACAGAAACACAGAGTACCAGGGCAGTCAGGTGAGGGAAAAGGAATAGGATGGGAACAGCGGGGATTGGGATTTCTGCAATATAAAGGAATAAAAGAACATAGAGAAAAGACCACAAGTCAACCTACTCTCATTTAGGTCTCACTAATTATGCCTAACAAATGTGTCACCTCAGTCATGCCACTGCACCTGCAGCTTAGCCTCAACAGATAGTGTTAATCTCAATGAGAGGACACACCCCCTCCAACACCAGCAGGACAGTTTAGACCTTTCACACTTTCCTTTCCCCTGTTAGCTTCCCCAGTCTTCATTGGCACTGATGTGCGATTCTCTGGTTAACGCTCCATTGTCTGAACCCCACAGTTTCTACTCTAGCATTTTCAGCATGTAGAGGGTAGTGGTTTCCGTTTCCATTTAAGAGCGAGAGGCGGAAAGTATAAGCAAATGTCACGCAAGCCCCAGCACCTAACACGCTTTGATTCGTTGTGCAAAACTAAATAGTCCCGAACAGGGCAGCCCCTCACTTGTTCCGGTAATACCTGGAAGATGCAAGGACTGCGGATCCTTCCGAGAGTCCCAACGATACTGCCTCGAAGTCCGTTAGGAAGAGTTCGCTCCTAACCTCCCGACAGTCCTCAGTTCAGGGAACGCGGCGATGCTTACGTCAGCATCCCGCGGTGAAGTTCCTTGGACACGGAACCAAAATTCCCTAAGCCGTGTACCTCACGGTGGCTTCCTACCACGACGGGGTACGTGCTCGCAGCGATCTCGCAGACGCTAGCACCAGTGTCTCCCTCGTTCCACGAGTGGCGTCTTCTCCAACCTGACTCCAATTGCCAGTATTACGCGCCCCGATTGGTTCTCGACACACGTATTTACCAGCCTTGGCCACGCCTTCTTACAGCCGGGAATTCCGGGTGATGTAGTCCTCCTCCGGCTGTACCTTCGGTAGGCGCACTTGATCAGCGCCTGACAAGGGGAGAGAGTTCACTTTGTTCACAGATCACGCCCCGCTAGAGTGGTTGTCCAGGAATAAGGGGCACAATTACCGAATATTGAGGTGGTTTCTCGCGTTACAGCCATACCGGTTTCAAACCAAACATAGGAAGGGAAAGGAACAGACAAATGCAGACTACCTTTCCCGGTATCCGCTTGACTTTATTCTTGCTGGCAAGAATGTAAGGGAAGGGAGATGTGAGAAAGAGCCGGGGGCCACTCAGTGGAGGCACGGAAGGAGTTAACTCCCTTCGGCCCTTCTCCTATGCAGGACGAGGAACAACCCCTATCGAGCCATGTCCAATGGGATAACGCAACGCGAAGACCAGGGGTGGAGCCTAAGGTAGAAAGAGAAATCCCGGAAGACGCCAAGGCGTGCATGTTCGAGAGACTGGAGACGAAAGGAACAGACCGGAGCACCCAGGAGAATCAAGGACGAGAAGCAGACGAGATGACCGGGAATCGAGGACGAGAAGCAGACGGGCTGACAGGAACACGAGGACGAGAAGTAGACGTGCCGGTCTGGAACCCAGGACGAGAAGCAGACAAGGCTCCCCAACGACAAGAAGAGAGAGAAGACGCCGAGCGGGAGGAGTGGACGGAGGATTGGTGGACACCCCTGGAAGACGCTTCAACGCCGCCGTAGCTCAGGAGAGCTGCGGCCCCCGCGGTACGTGAATCGGGGCAAGGGCCATAGCAACACGGTAAGGGAGCGGGCGGCAAGTCCAAGGGACTCGAGGTTCACGGGTCGGTGGGGTAAAATAAAAGGCACAATACTTATTCTTTCACTTCCTCTCACTTCCCTCTCACAACCCTCGCTAATCCATCTGTATAGCACTACAAGTCTTATAACCACGTTTACTTGAACCAGCACAGTTTTGGGAATTGTTTTCTGGACTAAAGGAGCATAACTCTAGGAGACGACCGACAGACTGATAGGTTGTTTTTCCTATAAGGATTGTTCCTGCAATTTCATAGTCCTGACAAGCACTTGCCAGGGGCATAGGTAGGATTGTTCTTTCCAATCCTTCCCTCTATCTACCCTTGATTTCTTAATCACGTTCACGGTGACGGCACCATCTGCACTATACATTTACTTTCCCAAAAAAGGGACAGCTGCATTGACCGCCTTTTCTTTCCTTTGTCTACCCGGGGTTGTGCCACTGCCATCCTGGGAAGAAGAAGAAGATGAGCAAAGCCACCACCACCAGCTCCCTGAGCGAAGACGACAGCAGTTTCCCCTCCTCACCATCTCACCTTGTACATTTAAAGTTTCTGTTTTGACCTGGTATAATAAATGAAGCCATCATTCAACAGCCTATAAGACCTCCTCGCTTTGTTTTCTGCCCATCCCTCTCATAGCAAGGCTAGGGGAAGAGGTCATCACACCATACTAAATGTAATACATTTCTTTAGGTTCATTGTTCAATGTTCCCGCCCCTTAATTCACGTTTCCAAGCTTTATTCCCACCCGCATTTCAGATTATGATCAATATATTGTATATATTTTGTACAATTTTCTTTTCCTCTGTCCGGGTCGATGGGTTAAGTTCCCAAGAGATTCTTGCCAGTGCGACCTTGGCTGAGTTTCAACTTTGTCATCACACTTCTGGGCAGGTTTGAGTGTGCTTGTGCACAGATCAGGTGGGGTAGGGATTTCAGTCAACCTTCGAGGCCCAAATATGAACTAATAATAAAGTCAGAAAAAGACATGTTAGAATACGAAACAAAATTAATTCACTGTATACCACTTACCACTACTCTAATCCCATTTACTTATATATATCTTTCGCATTAGCAATTTAGTAGAACTTATAAAGTTTAGTTTAAGCAAAGCATGCGTATTAACGTGAGTTTCAAACAGCCATTTTAGAAGCTATTGCGCAGCTGCATAGTTTTCCCTCCAAGCATAGAAAACTTCATACTACGTAGATGCAGTAGACGCATGCGCAGTAAAATCCCGCGTTTTTGGCAGCCATTTTAGGACACTCGGGTTACTTGTTAGTAATACACATAGAAAAGCTTCCTCTAGATACGGTATATTGTGTGTAATGCAAGATTAGTATTTACAAAACAGGTTGATTATAGTTTTACACGTTATTTGAGAGGATTGCATCCGAGCAAGTCTCTTTTATTACGAAACCTTGCTCCATCCATCCCCTCTCTGATGGCATTTTATGCCATCACTAATTTCCACTACTAAATCAGATGCCAACTATAGCATTTTTCTATTTCAATTTCTTCTTCAACTCTTTCATTTTTTCTTTTTCCCTTTTGTGTTGTAACCCTCTCATTCTTTTGTAAAAATCCCCCTTCATTTCTTCCAGCTGTATTTCTTCGTATTTTCTTTTCTATCCCTGTTCTTTCACTTCATACCTGTTTCTTTTCCTGCAACATTTGTGCCAAAACATAATTGCTAAAACTAATAATGTTGTTCCCATTATTGGCATTATTAATTGACATAAAATGCCTTTACCCTATGTTAGAAAACCAACTACCTATGGTAGAAATACTATTTGTTAATTTCTTCCATACACTGTCAACTTCCAGTGGTTTTAAATCTTCTTCTAATTTTGTAATATTTTTAATATATCCTCAAATTTCAACCCTTTTATCAAGAATGTAAGTGCAACAATGTTGCGCTTTCAGCATTTTACAGACTCCGCCCTCTTTTGCCAATAATATATCAAGAGCAAGTCGATTTTGCATAACCATAGATCTGACCGCAACCAATTCGGTGTTGACCATCAAGAACCCTCCAGCAGTGTCAGTAGATAACCGATCAACTACTGTAGACAATTGACACATTTTTTGTGAATTTAGAAGAACTCCCACTGAAGGTATCAATGCACCAAATATGTCACCTACTATTTCAGAAAAACAAGCTCTTTTTATACGGGTTAGTCCGTTATTGTCTTCGTTGCTTCCAGGGATTCTTTTTACATGGTATACTTTAGGGAATACTATTCCAACATAGCAACTCCTATACCAGTGGTCAGGCAGCGTAAAATAGGCTTTATTACCACACACATAATAGATTCCAGGAAATACTGGATCTGTTCCTCCTTTTAGTCCCTATCCCCCAATTACTAAGAAATTATGTTCGCATTCACTGGAACCAATAAATGCATTGTTATATTGTGTTTTTAACCTATGAAGACAGATTTTCCCTTTCTTCTGAAAGTCCAAGGACATAGCAGCATGAGTCTTGCCAGTTGCATACAACTCTTCACTCTCAGCTCATTTAAGTATCTGAGGTTTGGGTTTAGAAGTTCTTCTTTGATAATCCTTTCTCCTTTTCTCAACTAAATTCAAAAATATATTTTCTTCTTCATGTAAATTACAGGTTAAATTGTGCTTGTGTGCTTCAGCTATATCTATTGCTTTCATAGTTAGAAAATATTCACCCATGAATTGTGAGTCTCTAGTACTAAGGACAGGGTTCAAACTTTTTCGCATAGGAACCTCGGAAAAAATCACGTCTACTTTAGAATAATAATATTGCAATTTCCCTGTTCTATAAAATAAGCTTGCTAGAACACTACATGAAATACCATACGTTAATGGTAAATGATGATATGTTACTCTTTCTGCTACTGATGCTGGTAATTTCATACACACATAACAATCACTAACTTCCATTGTTTCTACATATTGTACTAACAGGTTTGCGAAAACATTCAAGTCAGAATCATTTTTATTCACAGTGTGATGTAAATCTAACTCATCTGGTGCTTCTAATTCTACCCTATCTCTTTTGATGTTAGCTACATTTTCATGTGTATTAGTGCTATTCTTTATATTTGTAACCATCAAATAGGGAATGGCTACTGTTAGTACTAACCAGATTATAAGTGCTAAAAATATGCTACATATACATATTCTACAACATTTCTTTACACAGTTTTGTTTTGGTTTTCCAGCAGCTCTATTGTCGGCCATTTTCTTTTTGGATAAGAAGATTTCTCTCCTTCAATTTAGTAGTTCAATCTGTGATAGAATATTTGGGAAACTTAACAAAAATTTCTTTCAAGTTGGTCTCACTTCTTCGTCAACTTGTTCTGCATTTAAATTTTCATCACTTTCTTCATTTATTTCCAAATTCTCAAAATCCTCAAGAATAACGTACGTCCATTCAGGACCTTTGAATTTATTATTCAATCTTTTCAATCTTGGGCTTCTTCGTTTGGGGGTTTCAGTTGAGGGCTCAGTTTGACTGGAAACTTCGCCTACTTGTTCTGGTTCTTCTTTTATTGTTTTAAGGTGGTATTTCAGTCTCTTGATAATACTAGGCCAATTATCACTTTTTCTGATTCTTTTAGCTTGCACTGCACTTTCACTTTCTTCAAGTGTTCTTTTGTTCTCGCTAATTTGTGGCACAACTTGGTTATTTTGGTCTTCCGAATCTCTCTCTCTATCTGACCTTGTCCAGGGATTATTTTTTTAATATCCTCTGCCTGGTTGTGTTCTTCTTCCCTAGTCTGACCCTGTTCAGGGTTTATTTCAATTTGCTTTTCTTCTTCTTCTACCTGAACCCGTTCGTCTTTTCCTGTATGGTCCTGATCTGGTCTTACTGCACTTTGGCTTTCTGCCGCCTGAACGCGTTCTTCTAAACAAATCTGCCCCTCCTCAGACTCAGGGGCTGTGACTTCAATTTCTTCTGTCTGAGTAGATTGTTCTCTCCTTAACTGGTCCTGCTCAGGTTCCCTAACAGTTTTTCACTTTCCTGAGCGCGTTCTTCTGCTCCTATCTGGTCCTCACTCTTTTCCTGACTAACTAATCTGGTTTGGCTTCTAGTTCTTACAATTACTTCAGGTATGTCTACTACTGGGATCCAATCATCCTGACTGGTGCTCAGTTGTTCTTGGTCAGCTACTTCAGGATCTGTTACTCTTGATCCTTCAGCTGTACAACCTTCAGCATCCCCAACTGCTTGAGTCAGTTGAGGTCCGTCTTCATCACGTGCTGGTACTCTTTTGGTATGGTTTGCATGTATCCAATTAGGCAAACCTGCACATTTTACTGCTGTCGTTGTAACCAATATAACCTGATGGGGTTTTTCCCACCTTGGTGCTAGGCACGATTCTCGAGTGTGATTCTTCACAACTACCCATTCACTAGGGTTCAGATCATGTTCTTTGTTCGGCTGCCTGGCGACTGCATCTTCTTCAACTGGTGAGAGATAGAACGCATTTGGTCAGCCAACTCTTTGCAATACTCCAGTACCAAATCATCAGATATATTCAACAGCTTGTGTCCTGGTATACATGCTTGCCTCATTGCTCTTCCCATGAGTATTTCATGGGGACTCAATCCGGTATTCTTGTCTGGAATACTTCTAAGTCCCATCAGAACAAGAGGTAAAGCATCAGGCATGTCCAGTGGGGTGGATGCACACACCTTTCCGAGCCTTGACTTAATTGTGCCATTCAATTGTTCTACCACTCCAGAAGCATCTGGGCGGTATGCGCAGTGCAGCTTTTGTTCAATTTTAAAAGCTTCACAAATTAATCGAATTTGTTCATTATTAAAATGAGACCCTCTGTCTGATTCAATAGTTACTGGAAAACCAAATCTAGGAATGAGTTCTCTCAATAGAAGTTTGGCCACTGTCAAGCTGTTATTGCTTCTGGTGGGGTATGCTTCCACCCACTTTGAAAATAAACAAACTATGACAAGTACATATTTCAATCCTCGACAAACAGGTAACTGAATGAAGTCTATTTGAAGTCTTACAAATGGACCTTCTGCCTTTCCAATTTTCCCCATACAGACTATTGTTTTCTTGCCTGGATTCATTTGTTGACATGTCAAGCATCTCTGGCAAAGACTCTCTGCAATATTCCTGAACTTTGCATTAAACCAATCTTGTCTGAAAAGTCTAATCATAGCATCTCTGCCTATGTGGGTGTCTCCATGATGCATCCTAGCCATCGGTGCAAGCATACAGTCTAGCATTACTGGTCTGCCATCTAAATAAATCCATACACCGTCTTCTGCTCTTCTCTGACAACCAATTTTCTCCCACTCCTCTCTTTCTTTTGTCGCCACTTCATCTTGTAGTTCTCTTACTTCTTTCCATGTTTTTAATCCTGAGAATAGCATAAGTTGGCAGCTGATTCCACATATTTTATATTTTTCACAGTGTTGGGCATCCTGATCAGCATATCAGTTACCTGCAGTCACATGGTCATTTCCTGACTGATGTGCAGCACACTTGACCACTGCCACTTCTTTTGGCAATTGTATTGCCTCAAGCAATTCTTTCACAATATTTCCTTTTTTAATGGGAGACCCTGAAGAAGTTAGGAAGTCTCTCTGCATCCAGCTCTGGCCGAAGTCATGCACAACCCCGTAACCATACTGACTATCAGTGTAAATGGTTACTCTCCAACTTTTCTCACTTTTGCAAGATTTGATTAAAGCTATCAATTCGGCTACTTGTGCAGACTTGACTCCTGGTAAATAGGATGCTTCAACTATTCCAACCAATGTACACACAGCATAAGCAGCACTCAGGCCTCCTTCCTCATGGCCCATACATGAGCCATCTACAAAGAGCTCATGTTCGGCATTCTTCAAAGGCTCCTCCTGGGGAACAACCTTTACAACGCAACTGTTACAACGCACTACACTTACAACGCATTTTTTACAACGCATAATCCATTACAACGCACTACACTTACAACGCATGACACTACAACGCATTTTTAAAAAATACCTTTACAACGCATACCATTACAACGCCTACCATTACAACGCATAATATTACACTACACTATCCAACACTTACCCTACTGTTGCACCCCCTGGAGTTAGAATAGTAATTTTTACCCCTATACTATCCAACACTTACCCTACTGTTGCACCCCCTGGAGTTAGAATAGTAATTTTTACCCCTATACTATCCAACACTTATCCTACTGTTGCACCCCCTGGAGTTAGAATAGTAATTTTTACCCCTATACTATCCAACACTTACCCTACTGTTGCACCCCCTGGAGTTAGAATAGTAATTTTTACCCCTATACTATCCAACACTTACCCTACTGTTGCACTCCCTGGAGTTAGAATAGTAATTTTTACCCCTATACTATCCAACACTTACCCTACTGTTGCACCCCCTGGAGTTAGAAAAGTAATTTTTACCCCTATACTATCTAATACTTACCTTAAATGCAATTAAATATTATGCGTTGTAATGGTATGCGTTGTAATGGTAGTTTTTTAAAATGCGTTGTAGTGTCATACGTTGTAAGTGTAGTGCGTTGTAATGGATTATGCGTTGTAAAAAATGCGTTGTAAGTGCATGCGTTGTAAAAGTGTGCGTTGTAACGTCATACATCCCTCCTCCTGTATGTCTGGACGAGGTTTGGTGCTGAGTTCTGTCACGTCAAGACATTTGTGTTCAACTTCATCTTTCACTTCTTCATTGTATGCTTCTGGTAACAAGATAGCTGGGTTAAGAACAGTACATATGACTTTGGTCACGTTTTCAGCTCCTAGTATAATTCTCTCATATTTTGTCATTCTGCTAGGGGTAAGATACTGAGTTCTTGTTAAAAGAATTACAACTGAATGAGGGACGTACACTTTTACAGGGTATCCCATCACAATGGACTCGCTCTGTTCCAGACTCATGCATGTTGCGGCCACAGCTTTTAGGCAACCAGGCAATGCAGATGCTACAGGGTCCAAGGTAGCAGAAAAATATGCCTCAGGACGTCGCATTAGACCCTGTCTCTGCATCAAGACTGAGAGTGCACAATTATCTCTCTCACAACAGAACAATGCAAATTCTTTCGAATAGTCTGGCATACCTATAGCAGGTGTTTTGCACAAACAATTTCCTAATTTCACAAAGGCTTCCATGCTGTGATCAACCCACTCTATTGGGTCTGTGGCTCGCTTCTTTGTCATGGTATCAGGGGTTTTGCCAATAGAGAAAACCCTACAATCCATTGTCTGCAATATCCTACGACACCAAGGAACATCCTTATTTCTTTTTGGGTTTGTGGTAATTGCATTTGTCTTATTATTTTTATTCTCTCAGAGGTCACTTTCCTTAGTCCTCGCTCTATCTGATCTCCCAAATATTTAACTACTGTTCAGCAAAACTGTAATTTTTCAGGGGACACTTTATGTCAACCTTTGGCTAGATGGTTCAATAAAGCAATGGAATCAGTAACACAGTTTTCTCTTGTTTTTGATGCGATCAATAGATCGTCAATATACTGTACCAAGACTGACTCCCTGGGCAGCACTAATGTTTCAAGACTCTTTTTTAAAATTTGGATAAAAATCGAAGGACTTTCAGTATACCCTTGAGGAACGTGATTCCAAACATAAATACGATCCTCAAAAAAAACTGACTATCAGGATGCAATGGAATGGAGAAAAAGGCATGGCATAGATCAATTACGGTAAACCATCCAGAGTCAATTGCCATCTGCGCCAACGCCAAATTGTGTAAGTCAAGCCAAGTACAGTGCGGACAGCGGATTTCCAGAAGTAAACCATCCTGCCTTCCATGATATTTGGTACAAAATCACTGCAGGGTTGGGTACTATAGGGCAACACGGCACAACAATCTTGTTTATCTTCCTCAAATCTTGAACTACCCTATATTTTCCGTTAGGTTTCTTAATGCCAATAATAGGCGAATTACAGGGACTACTCGTTATTTCTTTTAGAATGTCTTGTTCGACCATTCGATCAATTTCTGGTGCAACACCAGCTTTTACTTCAGGACTCATTTTGTATTTGGATAAACTGCACCTTCTTTTACCGTCACCATCACAGGATCTACATTTTTCATTAATCCTACTTCTTTCCCTGTAAAATCCCACACTTTAGGATTTACAGTTGTTTTGACCTCATTTGGAAAGTCATCTTTGGTCATTATGGAAAACAATACATCTACTTCTGTCCCTTGTTTGGCTAGCATGATTTTGTATACTCCGTCTTCATCTGGGGTCTGAATTGCAACACCGTCCGGTGTGCAAAATATGGTGCAATTCATCTTGCACAGTAGATCCCTTCCTAATAAGTTCACAGGACTGGAGTCACACACTACAAACGTATGCATCTCTTTGAATTTGCCAATATGTACCTCCATTGGTTTTGTAATAGGGTTCCCAATTTGTTCATTAGAAACGCCCACAACTTGGATCGCTTCTCCCGAGAGGGGTAGGTTTGGGATGTCTTCTGTTCTCACAGTAGAACGGGTAGCACCAGTGTCCAACAAAAAGGTAATGTCATTTCCTTCTACCTTACCATCAATATATGGACCTGACTGATCTACCGGTAAGGATGCACCAAGTACGCACTCCTCTTTCTCCCCCCTCAGGCACCGTCATAAGTTAGAGTCATCAAAGTAAGAGTCCTATAAAAGAAACTGCGATGTTACAAAATCTTTCTTACCAGTGAGTCGGGGAGATCTGGGGGCCTACGCCAACACTGAGACTCAGTCCCATTTACAGCAGGCATAGCCCCAGGGGCTCCTGGGGCCTGAGTACCCTGTCAAGACAGCCAGACGCGAGTCATAACTGTCTAGGAAATGCCCCCCCTGCTGAAATGTCTTCTTCGGCCCTAGATTGATTCCCTGGATAAGAACGGTTACCTGTATCGAATATCTGCATAAGAATTGTTGCCTGTATTGAACTGAGGATACAAAAACCGTTTACCTTGCATACTGTGAGAACTTGCCATTTCCAACTCTGACAAGAAGTTAGATAAAGATACTGGTTCTTCTGAATGAAATTGGACTGGTGTCTCCTTATTGTGTGTGCTTTACTGTGTCAGTGTGGGTGTGTGCTGCGCAACTACTTTACACATAGCCTCGTGCGTTCATACCTGCCTCGCGCCAAGCTACCTTGTCGGAATCGGTGGTCCCTACTTAGACTAGGGTGCAGACTCTGGCCAACTGGAGACCCCGGTTCTAACAATGCTCTATAAAGGTTTCTGCAACACCTTGGATCTCCCTATCCCTATTCTCATTTCAAAGGCCAAATTGGTCAATTTTTCATGAAATATTTTCATGTTTCGGGTTATGCTTCTGCAAATGAACAGAAACTCTTCTTCACTATAGGTGTTTAACCCATCCAGTTCTACATTTCCAGCTATCATTTCTTCTAATTCAACTCTTAATTTGAAAATGTCCAATATTTTCGGTAGTGGGTTTGGATTTTCCATTTCTTGTGCCCATCTTTTTATTTCTTCAGGGGTAACTATTGTGGCACTTTTCGTCCCTGTGGATGTCTCTATTCGTACTTCTTTCGAACGACCTGGAGTGTCTCTTCTCGGTGTGTCATTTATTTGCCCTCTTATCAGCAAGTCCAGTAATGAAATCACTGACTCGCATTCACTGGCTTAGTCATCAATTATTAATTTTTCTTTTCTAGGTTCAATGATGGGAGTAGTTATGACGTGTGTTTTAGGACAATTTGATTTATTCCCATACAGTGGGACAACAGGACCTATAGTTACTGGTATAGTCAGAGCTTCAGGATGCGTGTTTAACTGGGTTATTTTCTGTATTAATTCACTTCTATTTTTATTTATCGCTTCTTTTTCTCTTTCTTGGAGTACCCTTTTGTGAGAGGTCGCCCCGCTTCCCCCCCAAACCTCCGACTTACCTGCTGAAACGCCGTTGTGGTCCGCGTTACTGCCTGGTCCCGATGACGTATACAGGGGCTGGGATAAGATACCAACAGTGAGGACGGACTGTTGTTCCTCCCCACAGGGAAAGGAACTACAAAAGCGGAGGCAATCTGGAGAGCCGTTGGGAGAAGAAAAGGAACCAGGAAGAGAACAAGACTCGCCGGACGGAGGAGGTGCGCGTACAACAACCCCGGAGGAACCAGGGACAACAGAGGAGAGCGTAGGAGCCCAGGAAGAAGACGAGGAAGCCGAGGGATCCCCAGACGAGTGGTGTGAGGAGTGGTGGCACCCCGGAGCTGACGCGCAGGAGGCGTCGCAACTCAGGAGAGTTGCGGCAGAGGCAATACGTGGCTCAAGGGGGGGGGGAGATACCCTTGGGTTGGCTGGGAGTGAGGGCGGGGACAAACGGGAGGTTTGTTTGTTTTCCTCCCTGTCGTTTCTCCTCCCGTTCTGCTCCTGTCTGTTCTATTACCCCTCCCTTGTTCACCTCCATTCCTCTTGTCTGCCCATTCCTCTTGCCTGCCCATAGGAAAGAGCCCAAAAGAAAACCTCCCATATTATTTTCTCTTCCTGTGGCCCGAAAAGGAACACTTACCTTATTTTGTTTTGTGTAATTCATGGGCATATCCCACCCTGACGTAAATGGATTAGAGCAGCCCAAAGAGAAAGCACCACTAGGGGAATCCAGGCAAAGAGAGAAAAGTCAGGCACCGGGTACCAGCAAACTAGACAGACTGTCCCAAATTATTTTCTTTATTTTTTTCCACCCGGGTGTGGTGACGAGATTTACGCTAGATTCCAAGAATATCCCCAGCGACTTACCCCTCATTTCTGTTCTTCTGCTCCTCTTCTCAAGCCCCGCGGGACGCCATCAGACAACCCGAACACCTGGGAAAGAAAGAGAAGAAGCAAAGCATGAAGTGACGGACATTTTATTCAGTGGACAGTATTTTTCTTTTAATATACTTTAAGTTATGATTGTGTTTGCAATAAAGAACCCCAAATATATCCGGCCTCCTCGCTTCTGTTTCCGCCCATCCCTCCGACACCTTTCCATAGTTTTTTCATATATACAACCTGTGGAACTAAAGGTATATCTAGAATTGGTGCACTCGGGGTAGTTCTATTAGGTCTTTCTTGATAAGGCGGAGGATTTTTCATTAAAATATCTTCTAAATAATCATCTTCTGAGTCTCCACTACCTGTCATTGTTAAATGTTTTGTTTTCTCTGTACATTTACCTCCTGTCTGTTCCTCAGCCATCAATACAGGATATAATCCCTCTGTCACCATGGCTTGTCTCCACTGTTTCATCTGCCTATCTCGGGTTTCACGGGTAAATTTAGGATAAAATCTGCTCAAGTTTCTGTCACTTCTTGATCTATTGCACTCAAATGCTTCAGTCTCCTATTCTTCTAATGCCTCATACTGTGTTAATCAGGGTCTGGGTTCTAATTCATTCATTCTAGTGCGTAAGTTATATAGGATTCTCCCATTAAATGTTCCAAACTCTGGAAAAGCTAGTATTCCATCATCTTTTGTATATTCTATCCAATTTTCTAACCATACGCAGGTATGATAGCCTCTCTCTATCATCATGTAGAATGCAGGCGTCTTCGGGGGAGGGGTGAGAATTCCTTCTCTAGTTTTAATGGGTTTATCCTTTTTAAAATAATTTTTAATTTTCTGCATAAATGACATTTTCCTTTTCTCTCCGTACATTTTGCGAAATCTTCCTTTTATGTACTGTTCGTGGGCGGGGAACATCCTTAACATCGCGGTTAGTACACCGCGATGCAGTTACATCGCAATCGTTACAACGACTGCGATGTTACCACGCCATGCCATTACAACGCAAGTCTTTACATCGACTTGCGCTAGATGGCGTGCTAACATTACAAATAGTGTAGTTTACTATCCCAACACCTTCCCTACTGTTAAGTGGACTGGAGTTGGAATAGTAAATTACGCTTTTCTAATGTTAGCACGCCATCTAGTGCAAGTCGATGTAAAGACTTGCGTTGTAAAGGCATGGCGTGGTAATATCGCAGTCGTTGTAACGACCGCGATGTAACGGTACACGTTGTAAAAACTCGCGTTGTAACATCGTACATCCCCCACTATCAATTATTATTATGGTTTCTATTTTCCACTAATCAAATGTTTGTTTTTATTTTAATAATTGACCAATACCGGCGCTGCTTCTTATTCTTCTCACCAATCAGATACTGTTTCACTATGCGTTTAGCCAATACTAGTGCGGCTCTGAGTGACATCAGTATCACTACTTTCTACTGACCTCTCCTTCACAATTCTTCGCGTGAATCACACGCCCGCTGTTCCAACCAATCTCAGCGCGGCTCTCTGTGACGTCAGTGCAGCACTCGCAACTGACCCCTCCTTTACAAGGTAATGCGAAAACTTATTTTTCTCACAATTTTACATGCATTTTCATTAATTAACAACATAGAAACATTCGCTACTTTGTCTGATTCTCTAAATTGCAAAGAATAGTCCATTTATTTTTGCTGCGAGTAAAACATTTCCGCTTACTCTTCACACACTACGAGTAAAACCTTTCCCCTTACTCTTAACTCAAGCATCAGAGAACCTACTACTCCTTCAGTATTACCCTTTCTAGGTGATATAAGACCAAAGTTTCACCAACAAACTCCTTTGCTACCAATTACTCTCACTTTCATATGAAGAAATAATCCCTAAATCAGTGCACCTAGTTCTGTGTAACTTTCAGCACCTACTCTGAATCATGACAAGTAACTTCACTGCAGTGTAGCTACCATTCGCCACCCGCTATTCAATATTCTCGCGAATTTCCAGACAATAAAACAGAATACACGGGTTTAGTTAATACATAAATCAATAATTCAATCCACAATATTTTCTACCTAACTAACTAGAAATATAAACCATAGCTCTGCTACCAAGAAAAACTGATACAGTGGGTTACCAGCCTGTGTTACTCATACACCATAGACTCACCTGGGCCCATAAACATTCATACAATAAGCTAGTAGTACCGCTGGTGTCAATTTTGATTTACGTGTGAGATTATTTACCTTTATCAAATTCTTACCAACTCGATCTCCTTGATAATACATTTCCTCTGGTCAATGAATCTAGTTGCTGAGTTGTATTAAGTAGAACATGACATTAAAGATTTATTCTCCAAATAACCACAGACTCAAAGAGTTTTAAGAGTTGTATCTAATCAATAATTTTGTGAGTCAAAGATCAAATACATATTACACTGTTTTCCTTCAGGAAGAAATCAAGTCAGGTTCGATATAAGTCTCAATTTAAATTATCATGATGACAGTACCTGAAGAGGGAGAAAACAGAGAGCAGTACAAGGACATACTACACAGAATTATAGTTACCTAGGATAGTGTGAGGACCTAACCTCTGGCCTAGGAGTCAGGTGAAGTTCTCCAGAGCAGGTCGGGAGATGAAGTATCAAGACAGGTTCAGGACCGGGAAGGTGACCTCTTCTCCACAAACGTGGAGAGAAAACTGAACCGGCCCTGTTCAGCAACAGACAAACTTGTGTGGAAAGAAGGCTTGGGCAAAGAGCCCCCGGTGGGCCGGCTCACAAGCCTCGCAGCTGCCGGCCACACAATGCAGCGCGGCTCAGCAGCAGTCCCAGCTGTCACGGGAGACCGGTGACAGGAAAAACCAAGCTCTCGGCATCAAGCAAAGGCAGCCGCTTGTTTATATGAAAAATAAACACGCGGCTGCCTTTGCCAAAGCTGAATGAGACAACCCTTCTCACTACAAGGCTGGCTTCAAAGAGCCTCTAATCGTAAGCAAAAGCGTGCCATGCGTGCGCCGCGACCCGTAGGCGTGCATATCGCCTGTCCTCTGTACGCGCGTGCACAGATCCTGTCCCCCTTCCAAATACAAAACCGCCGACAAAAGATCTCGCCAAGGAGTTCAGCGCATGTGCTGCGTCACTAGGCGAGACCTAAAAACTTCACACATATATATGGGGACCAGATGTCCCAGATTTGCCAGGACAGTCCCAGTTTTTCAATGATTGTCCCAACAAAAAACATATATATCCTGTTTTTTGAAAGGGTCAGGTCAACGTGCACTTTAAACACAGTATTGTGCAGGCTCACTTTTAAACCAGCCTTTTCATCACACTAGGGACACAACTTAACTGTTTTGAGTTGCCTGCTGTGTTGCCTCTCCTCATTCTAGCAGCACAGCATGATTTAATGAGTGGGACGGGGGGTCGGGGCTGAGCAGCCCTTTATCAGCAGCTTCCCCTGGAATTCTTCAAACAAGAGTAGGAAATGTATATATATATATTACCTACTAGCGGTCGCCAGTAGGTAGTTATAGTTAGGACCTTGTTTCTATTCAAAAAGCGTTTTTTCTTTTCCCAATAATTTTGGCGCCGGTTGACAAATCTTCGCGGGACCTAACTACTCAAGCACGAACTTGGCTCTAATTCGCTGCCAACACTTCAATCCAGGAAGTGTTGGCAGCCATCTTGGTGCAATGCTTTTTAGGTCTCGCCTAGCGACGCAGCGCATGCGCTGCCCACTACACAAACACAACTGCACTGCCCTAAACCCTAAAACACTACCCCAGCACGAGCCCCTACATTGCACGAACACCACTGCACTGCCCTAAACCCTGAAACACTCCCCCAGCACGACTCCCTGCACTGCCCGAACACTACTGCACTGCCCTAAACCCTGAAACACCAGCACCATCACGACCCACTACACGGCCCGAACACCACTGCTCTGCCCTAAACCCTGAAACACCACCCCCGCATGATCCCCTATACTGCCCAAACACCACTGCACTGCCCTAAACCCTGAAACACCAGCCCCAGCAAGACCCACTACACTGCCCGAACACCACTGCACCTCCCTAAACCCTGAAACACCACCCCCCAGCACGACCCTCTACACTACCCGAACACCACTGCTCTGCCCTAAACCCTAAAACACCACCCCCCTACACTGCCCGAACACCACTGCTCTGCCCTAAATCCTAAAAACACCAGCCCCTGCACGACCCCCTACATGCCCGAACACCACTGCTCTGCGCTAAACCCTAAAACACTAGCCCCAGCACAACCCCCCTACACTGCCCGAACACCACTGCTCTGCCATAAACCCTGAAACACCAGCCCCATCACAAACCCCTACACTGCCTGAACAGCACTGCAATGCCCTACACCCTGAAACACCACCCCCAGCACGACCCCTACACTGCCTGAACACCACTGCTCTGCCCTAAATGCTAAAACACCACCCCCTACACTGCCCGAACACCACTGCACTGCCCTAAACCCTGAAACACCAGCCCCAGCATGAACCCCTACATGCCCGAACACCACTGTTCTGCCCTCATCCCTGAAATACCAGCCCCAGCACGACCCCCTACACTGCCCGAACACCACTGCACTGTCCTAAACCCTGAAACACCACCCCCTGCACCACCCCCTACACTGCCCGAACACCACTGCACTACCCTAAACCCTGAAACACCACCCCCTGCACAACCCCTGACACTGCCTGAACACCACTGCACTGCCCTATACCCTGAAACACCACCCCCAGCACGACCCCCTACATGCCCGAATACCACTGCTCTGCGCTTAACCCTAAAACACTAGCCCCAGCACGACCCCCCCTACACTGCCCGAACACCACTGCACTGCCCTAAACCCTGAAACACCACCCCCTGCACGACCCCCTACACTGCCCGAACACAACTGCTCTGCCCTAAACCCTAAAACACCAGCCCCAGCACGACCCCTACATGCCCGAACACCACTGCTCTGCGCTAAAACCTAAAACACTAACCCTAGCATGACCCCCCTACACTGCCCGAGCACCACTGCACTGCCCTAAACCCTGAAACACCATCCCCAGCATGACCCCCCACACTGATCGAACACCACTGCACTGCCCTACACCCTGAAACACCACCCCTAGCATGACCCCCTACACTGCCTGAACACCACTGCTCTGCCCTAAACCCTAAAACACCACCCCATACACTGCCCGGACACCACTGCTCTGCCCTAAACCCTAAAACACCAGCCCCAGCACGACCCCCTACATGCCCAAACACCACTGCTCTGCCCTAAACCCTGAAACACCAGCCACAGCACGACCCCCTACACTGCCAGATCACCACTGCACTGTCCTAAACCCTGAAACACCAGCCCCAACACGACCCCCTACACTGCCCGAACACCACTGCACTGCCCTAAACCCTGAAACTCCACACCCAGCTCGACCCCCTACACTGCCGGAACACCACAGCTCTGCCCTAAATCTTAAAACACCATCACCAGCACGACCCCTACACTGCCCGAACACCACTGCTCTGCCCTAATCCCTGAAACACCAGCCCCAGCATGACCCCCTACACTGCCCGAACACCACTGCACTGCCCTAAATCCTGAAACACCAGCACCAGCATGACCCCCTACACTGCCCGAACACCACTGCACTGCCCTAAACCCTGAAACACCACCCCCAGCACGACCCCGACACTATCTGAACACCACTGCACTGCCCTAAACCCTGAAACACCACCCCCTGCATGACCCCCTACACTGCCCATACACCACTGCAATGCCCTAAACCCTGAAACACCAACCCCTGCACGACCCCCTACACTGCCTGAACACCAATGCACTGCCCTAAACCCTGAAACACCACCCCCAGTATGACCCCCTACACTGCCCGAACACCACTGCACTGCCCTACACCCTGAAACACCACCCCGCACGACCCCCTACACTGCCCGAACACCACTGCACTGCCCTAAACCCTGAAACACCACCCCCAGCACGACCCTGACACTATCTGAACACCACTGCACTGCCCTATACCCTGAAACTCTACCCCCAGCATGACCCCCTACACTGCCCGAACTCCACTGCCCTAAGCCCTGAAACACCACCCACTGCATGACCCCCCACACTACCCAAACACCACAGCTCTGCCCTAAATCTTAAAACACCATCACCAGCACGACCCCTACACTGCCCGAACACCACTGCTCTGCCCTAATCCCTGAAACACCACCCCCGCAAGACCCCCATACACTGCCCAAACACCACTGCACTGCCCTAAACCCTGAAACACCACCCCGCACGACCCCCTACACTGCCCGAACACCACTGCACTGCCCTAAACCCTGAAACACCACTCCCAGCACAACCCCCTACACTGCCCGAACACCACTGCACTGCCCTAAACCCTGAAACTCTACCCCCAGCATGACCCCCTACACTGCCCGAACTCCACTGCCCTAAGCCCTGAAACACCACCCACTGCATGACCCCCCACACTACCCAAACACCACTGCACTGCCCTAAACCATGAAACACCACCCCCAGCAAGACACCTTACACTGCCTGAACACCACAGCACTGCCCTAAACCCTGAAAGACCACCCGCAGCAAGACCCCCTACACTGCCTGAACGCCACTGCACTGCCCTAAATGCTGAAACACCACCCCCAGCAAGACCCCCTACAGTGCCCGAAGACCACTGCCCTAAACCCTGAAACACCACCCCAGCAAGACCCCCAACACTGCCCAAACACGACTGCACTGTCCTAAACCCTGAAACACCACCCCCTGCATGACACCCTACACTGCCCGAACACCTCTGCACTGCCTTTAACCCTGAAACACCACCCCTGCACAACCCCTTACACGGCCCGAACACCACTGCACTGCCCTAAACCCTGAAACACCACCCTCAGCACTACCCCCTACACTGCCTGAACACCACTGCTCTGCTCTAAACCCTAAAACGCCACCCCCCTACACTGCCCGAACACCACTGCACTAAACCCTAAAACACCACCCCCAGCATGACCCCCTACACTACCCGAACACCACTGCACTACCCTAAACCCTAAAACACCACCTCCAGCAAGACCCCCTACACTGCCTGAACACCACTGCACTACCCTAAACCATAAAACACCAGCCCCAGCACGACCGTCTACACTGCCGGAACACCACTGCACTGCCCTAATCCCTGAAACACCAGCCCCAGCATGACCCGTCACACTGCCCGAACACCACTGCACTGCCCTAAACAATGAAACACCACACCCAGCATGACCCCTCTACACTGCCCGGACAACACAGCACTGCCCTACACCCTGAAACACCACCCCCAGTACAACCACCTACACTGCCCGAACACCACTGCACTGCCCTAAACAATGAAACACCACCCCCTGCACGACCCCGTACACTGCCCGAATACCACTGCACTACCCTAAACCCTGAAACACCACCCCCAGCAAGACCCCCTACACTACCCGAAAACCACTACCAAAACCGTGAAACACCACCCCCAGCAAGACCCCCTACACTGCCCGAACACCACTGCCCTAAACCATGAAACACCACCCCCAGCAAGACCCCCTACACTGCCCGAAAACCACTACACTGCCCTAAACCCTGAAATACCACCCCTGCACGACCCGCTACACTGCCCGAACACCACTTTACTGCCCTAAACCCTGAAACACCACCCCCTGCACGACCCCGTACACTGCCCGAACACCACTGCACTGCCCTAAACCCTGAAACACCACCCACAGCATGACCCCCTACACTGCCCGAACACCACAGCTCTGCCCTAAACCCTAAAGCACCACCCCCAGCACGTCCCCTACACTGCCCGAACACCACTGCACTGCCCTAACCCCTGAAACACCACCCCCAGCACGACCCCCTACATTGCCCGAACGCCACTGCTCTGCCCTAAACCCTGAAACACCACCCCCAGTACGTCCCCCTACACAGCCCGAACACCACTGCTCTGCCCTAAACCCTGAAACACCAGCACCAGCACGACCCCCTACATGGCCCAAACACCACTGCTCTACCCTAAACCCTGAAACACCAGCCCCAGCACTGACACCCTACACTGCCTGAACCCCACTGCACTGCCCTAAACCCTGAAACACCACCCCCAGCACGACCCCCTACACTACCCAAACACCACTGCAGTGCCCTAAACCCTGAAACACCACCCCCAGCATGACCTCCTACACTGCCCAAACACCACTGCACTGCCCTAAACCCTGAAACACCACCCCCATCAAGACCCCCTAAACTGCCCGAACACCACTGCACTGCCCTAAACCCTGAAACACCACCCCAAGCACGACCCCCTACACTGCCCGAACACCACTGCATGGACCTAAACCCTGAAACACCAGCCCCAGCACAACCCCGTACACTGCCCGAACACCACTGCACTGCCCTAAACCCTCAAACACCAGCCCCAGCATGACCCCCCACACTGCCCGAACACCACTGCCCTAAACCCTGAAACACCACCCCCAGCAAGACCCCATACACTGCCCAAATACCACTGCACTGCCCTAAACCCTGAAACACCACCCCCTGCATGACCCCCTACACTGCCCGAACACCACTGCACTGCCTTTAACCCTGAAACACCACCCCCTGCACAACCCCTACACTGCCCGAACACCACTGCACTGCCCTAAACCCTGAAACACCACCCCCAGCACGAACCCCTACACTGCCTGAACACCACTGCACTGCCCTAAACCCTGAAACTCCACCCCCAGCACAACCCCCTACACTGCCTGAACACCACAGCTCTGCCCTAAACCCTAAAACACCGCCCCCTACACTGCCCGAACACCACTGCTCTGCCTTAAACCCTAAAACACCAGCCCCAGCATGACCCCTTACATGCCCGAACACCACTGTTCTGCCCTCATCCCTGAAACACCAGCCCCAGCACGACCCCCTACACTGTCCGAACACCACTGCACTGTCCTAAAACCTGAAATACCACCGCCTGCACCACCCCCTACACTGCCCGAACACCACTGCACTGCCCTAAACCCTGAAATACCACCCCCTGCACAACCCCTGACACTGCCCGAACACCACTGCACTGCCCTATACCCTGAAACACCACCCCCAGCACGACCCCCTACATGCCCGAACACCACTGCTCTGCACTAAACCCTAAAACACTAGCGCCATCACGACCCCCTACATGCCCGAACACCACTGCTCTGCCCTAAACCCTGAAACACCACCCCCTGCACGACCCCCTACACTGCCTGAACACCACTGCACTGCCCTAAACCCTGAAACTCCACCCCCGGAACGACCCCTACACTGCCTGAACACCACAGCTCTGCCCTAAATCCTAAAACACCATCACCAGCACGACCCCTACACTGCCCGAACACCACTGCTCTGCCCTAATCCCTGAAACCCCAGCCCCAGCACGACCCCCTACACTGCCAAAACACCACTGCACTGCCCTAAACCCTGAAACACCACCCCTGCACGATCCCCTACACGGCCTGAACACAACTGCTCTGCCCTAAACCCTAAAACACCAGCCCCAGCACAACCCCCTACATGCCAGAACACCACTGCTCTGCGCTAAACCCTAAAACACTAACGCCAGCACGACCCCCCCTACACTGCCCGAACACCACTGCACTGCCCTATACCCTGAAACAACAGCCCCAGCACGACCCCCTACACTGATCGAACACCACTGCACTGCCCTACACCCTGAAACACCACCCCCTGCACGACCCCCTACACTGCCTGAACACCACTGCTCTGCCCTAAACCCTAAAACACCACCCCCGACACTGCCCGAACACCACTGCTCTGCCCTAAACCCTAAAACACAAGCCCCAGCACGACCCCCTACATGCCCGAACACCACTGCTCTGCCCTAAACCCTGAAACACCAGCCCCAGCACGACCCCCTACACTACTTGAACACCACTGCACTGCCCTAAACCCTGAAACACCACCCTCAGCATGACCCCCTACACTGCCCGAACACCACAGCTCTGCCCTAAACCCTAAAGCACCACCCCCAGCACGTCCCCTACACTGCCCGAACACCACTGCACTGCCCTAACCCCTGAAACACCACCCCCAGCACGATCCCCTACACTGCCCGAACGCCACTGCTCTGCCCTAAACCCTGAAACACCACCCCCAGTATGTCCCCCTACACTGCCCGAACACCACTGCACTGCCCTAAACCCTGAAACCCCACCCCCAGCAAGACCCCCTAAACTGCCCGAACACTACTGCTCTGCCCTAAACCCTGAAACACCAGCACCAGCACAACCCCCTACATGGCCCAAACACCACTGCTCTACCCTAAACCCTGAAACACCAGCCCCAGAACCTACACCCTACACTGCCTGAAGATCACTGCACTGCCCTAAACCCTGAAACACCACTCCCAGCATGACCCCCTTCACTACCAAAAAACAACACTGCACTGCCGTAAAACCCTGAAACACCACCCCCAGCTTGACCTCCTACACTGCCCAAACACCACTGCACTGCCCTAAACCCTGAAACACCACCCCCAGCAAGACCCCCTAAACTGCCCGAACAGCACTGCACTGCCCTAAACCCTGAAACACCACCCCAAGCACGACCCCCTACACTGCCCAAACACCACTGCACGGACCTAAACCCTGAAACACCAGACCCAGCACAACCCCGTACACTGCCCGAACACCACTGCACTGCCCTAAACCCTGAAACACCAGCCCCAGCATGACCCCCCACACTGCCCGAACACCACTGCCCTAAACCCTGAAACACCACCCCCAGCAAGACCCCATACACTGCCCAAACACCACTGCACTGCCTTAAACCCTGAAACACCACCCCCTGCATGACCCCCTACACTGCCCGAACACCACTGCACTGCCTTTAACCCTGAAACACCACCCCCTGCACAACCCCCTACACTGCCCGAACACCACTGCACTGCCCTAAACCCTGAAACACCACCCTCAGCACGAGCCCCTACACTGCCTGAACACCACTGCACTGCCCTAAACCCTGAAACTCTACCCCCAGCACGACCCCCTACACTGCCTGAACACCACAGCTCTGCCCTAAACCCTAAAACACCGCCCCCTACACTGCCCGAACACCACTGCTCTGCCTTAAACCCTAAAACACCAGCCCCAGCATGACCCCCTACATGCCCGAACACCACTGTTCTGCCCTCATCCCTGAAACACCAGCCCCAGCACGACCCCCTACACTGTCCGAACACCACTGCACTGTCCTAAACCCTGAAATACCACCCCCTGCACCACCCCTACACTGCCCGAACACAACTGCACTGCCCTAAACCCTGAAATATCACCCCTGCACAACTGCCGACACTGCCCGAACACCACTGCACTGCCCTATACCCTGAAACACCACCCCCAGCACGACCCCCTACATGCCCGAACACCACTGCTCTGCGCTAAACCCTA
Organism: Triturus cristatus; assembly: GCF_964204655.1. Taxonomy (NCBI): domain Eukaryota; kingdom Metazoa; phylum Chordata; class Amphibia; order Caudata; family Salamandridae; genus Triturus; species Triturus cristatus. The sequence goes on from NC_140588.1 coordinate 139,528,305, forward strand.
AAATACTAGCCCCAGCACGACCCCCCCTACACTGCCCGAACACCACTGCACTGCCCTAAACCCTGAAACACCACCCCCTGCACGACCCCCTACACTGCCCGAACACAACTGCTCTGCCCTAAACCCTAAAACACCAGCCCCAGCACAACCCCCTACATGCCAGAACACCACTGCTCTGCGCTAAACCCTAAAACACTAACCCCAGCACGACCCCCCCTACACTGCCCGAACACCACTGCACTGCCCTAAACCCTGAAACAACAGCCCCAGCACGACCCCCTACACTGAGCGAACACCACTGCACTGCCCTACACTCTGAAACACCACCCCCTGCATGACCCCCTACACTGCCTGAACACCACTGCTCTGCCCTAAACCCTAAAACAGCACCCCCTACACTGCCCGGACACCACTGCTCTGCCCTAAACCCTAAAACACCAGCCCCAGCATGACCCCCTACATGCCCGAACACCACTGCTCTGCACTAAACCTTGAAACACCAGCCCCAGCACGACCCCCTACACTGCCTGAATACCACTGCACTGCCCTAAACCCTGAAACTCCACCCCCAGAACGACCCCCTACACTGCCTGAACACCACAGCTCTGCCCTAAATCCTAAAACACCATCACCAGCACGACCCCTACACTGCCCGAACACCACTGCTCTGCCCTAATCCCTGAAACACCAGCCCCAGCATGACCCCCTACACTGCCCAAACACCACTGCACTGCCCTAAACCCTGAAACACCAGCACCAGCATGACCCCCTACACTGCCCGAACACCACTGCACTGCCCTAAACCCTGAAACACCACCCCCAGCACGACCCCCTACACTGCCCAAACACCACTGCACTGCCCTAAACCCTGAAACACCACCCCCTGCATGACCCCTACACTGCCCGAACACCACTTCACTGCCCTAAACCCTGAAACACCACCCCCTGCATGACCCCCTACACTGCCTGAACACCACTGCACTGCCCTAAACCCTGAAACACCACCCCCAGCATGACCCCCTACACTGCCCGAAAACCACTGCACTGCCCTAAACCCTAAAACACCACCCCCTGCATGACCCCTATACTGCCCGAACACCACTGCACTGCCCTACACCCTGAAACACCACCTGCCGCAGGACCCCTACACTGCCTGAACACCACTGCACTGCCCTCAACCCTGAACACCACCCCCTGCAAGACCCCCTTACACTGCCCGAACACCACTGCACTGCCCTAAACCCTGAAACACCACCCCCGCATGACCCCCTACACTGCCCAAACACCACTGCACTGCCCTAAACCCTGAAACACCACCCCCAGCAAGACCCCCTAAACTGCCCGAACAGCACTGCACTGCCCTAAACCCTGAAACACCACCCCAAGCACGACCCCCTACACTGCCCAAACACCACTGCACGGACCTAAACCCTGAAACACCAGACCCAGCACAACCCCGTACACTGCCCGAACACCACTGCACTGCCCTAAACCCTGAAACACCAGCCCCAGCATGACCCCCCACACTGCCCGAACACCACTGCCCTAAACCCTGAAACACCACCCCCAGCAAGACCCCATACACTGCCCAAACACCACTGCACTGCCTTAAACCCTGAAACACCACCCCCTGCATGACCCCCTACACTGCCCGAACACCACTGCACTGCCTTTAACCCTGAAACACCACCCCCTGCACAACCCCCTACACTGCCCGAACACCACTGCACTGCCCTAAACCCTGAAACACCACCCTCAGCACGAACCCCTACACTGCCTGAACACCACTGCACTGCCCTAAACCCTGAAACTCTACCCCCAGCACGACCCCCTACACTGCCTGAACACCACAGCTCTGCCCTAAACCCTAAAACACCGCCCCCTACACTGCCCGAACACCACTGCTCTGCCTTAAACCCTAAAACACCAGCCCCAGCATGACCCCCTACATGCCCGAACACCACTGTTCTGCCCTCATCCCTGAAACACCAGCCCCAGCACGACCCCCTACACTGTCCGAACACCACTGCACTGTCCTAAACCCTGAAATACCACCCCCTGCACCACCCCTACACTGCCCGAACACAACTGCACTGCCCTAAACCCTGAAATATCACCCCTGCACAACTGCCGACACTGCCCGAACACCACTGCACTGCCCTATACCCTGAAACACCACCCCCAGCACGACCCCCTACATGCCCGAACACCACTGCTCTGCGCTAAACCCTAAAATACTAGCCCCAGCACGACCCCCCCTACACTGCCCGAACACCACTGCACTGCCCTAAACCCTGAAACACCACCCCCTGCACGACCCCCTACACTGCCCGAACACAACTGCTCTGCCCTAAACCCTAAAACACCAGCCCCAGCACAACCCCCTACATGCCAGAACACCACTGCTCTGCGCTAAACCCTAAAACACTAACCCCAGCACGACCCCCCCTACACTGCCCGAACACCACTGCACTGCCCTAAACCCTGAAACAACAGCCCCAGCACGACCCCCTACACTGAGCGAACACCACTGCACTGCCCTACACTCTGAAACACCACCCCCTGCATGACCCCCTACACTGCCTGAACACCACTGCTCTGCCCTAAACCCTAAAACAGCACCCCCTACACTGCCCGGACACCACTGCTCTGCCCTAAACCCTAAAACACCAGCCCCAGCACGACCCCCTACATGCCCGAACACCACTGCTCTGCACTAAACCTTGAAACACCAGCCCCAGCACGACCCCCTACACTGCCTGAATACCACTGCACTGCCCTAAACCCTGAAACTCCACCCCCAGAACGACCCCCTACACTGCCTGAACACCACAGCTCTGCCCTAAATCCTAAAACACCATCACCAGCACGACCCCTACACTGCCCGAACACCACTGCTCTGCCCTAATCCCTGAAACACCAGCCCCAGCACGGCCCCCTACACTGCCCGAACACCACTGCACTGCCCTAAACCCTGAAACACCAGCACCAGCATGACCCCCTACACTGCCAAAACACCACTGCACTGCCCTAAACCCTGAAACACCACCCCCTGCACGACCCCCTACACTGCCTGAACACAACTGCTCTGCCCTAAACCCTAAAACACCAGCCCCAGCACAACCGCCTACATGCCAGAACACCACTGCTCTGCGCTAAACCCTAAAACACTAACCCCAGCACGACCCCCCTACACTGCCCGAACACCACTGCACTGCCCTATACCCTGAAACAACAGCCCCAGCACGATCCCCTACACTGCCTGAACACCACTGCTCTACCCTAAACCCTAAAACACAACCCCCTTCACTGCCCGAACACCACTGCTCTGCCCTAAACCCTAAAACACCAGCCCCAGCACGACCCCCTACATGCCCGAACACCACTGCTCTGCCCTAAACCCTGATACACCACCCCAGCACGACCCCCTACACTGCCTGAACACCACTGCACTGCCCTAAACCCTGAAACACCACCCCCTGCATGACCCCCTACACTGCCCGAACACCACTGCACTGCCTTTAACCCTGAAACACCACCCCCTGCACAACCCCTACACTGCCCGAACACCACTGCACTGCCCTAAACCCTGAAACACCACCCCCAGCACGAACCCCTACACTGCCTGAACACCACTGCACTGCCCTAAACCCTGAAACTCCACCCCCAGCACAACCCCCTACACTGCCTGAACACCACAGCTCTGCCCTAAACCCTAAAACACCGCCCCCTACACTGCCCGAACACCACTGCTCTGCCTTAAACCCTAAAACACCAGCCCCAGCATGACCCCTTACATGCCCGAACACCACTGTTCTGCCCTCATCCCTGAAACACCAGCCCCAGCACGACCCCCTACACTGTCCGAACACCACTGCACTGTCCTAAAACCTGAAATACCACCGCCTGCACCACCCCCTACACTGCCCGAACACCACTGCACTGCCCTAAACCCTGAAATACCACCCCCTGCACAACCCCTGACACTGCCCGAACACCACTGCACTGCCCTATACCCTGAAACACCACCCCCAGCACGACCCCCTACATGCCCGAACACCACTGCTCTGCACTAAACCCTAAAACACTAGCGCCATCACGACCCCCTACATGCCCGAACACCACTGCTCTGCCCTAAACCCTGAAACACCACCCCCTGCACGACCCCCTACACTGCCTGAACACCACTGCACTGCCCTAAACCCTGAAACTCCACCCCCGGAACGACCCCTACACTGCCTGAACACCACAGCTCTGCCCTAAATCCTAAAACACCATCACCAGCACGACCCCTACACTGCCCGAACACCACTGCTCTGCCCTAATCCCTGAAACCCCAGCCCCAGCACGACCCCCTACACTGCCAAAACACCACTGCACTGCCCTAAACCCTGAAACACCACCCCTGCACGATCCCCTACACGGCCTGAACACAACTGCTCTGCCCTAAACCCTAAAACACCAGCCCCAGCACAACCCCCTACATGCCAGAACACCACTGCTCTGCGCTAAACCCTAAAACACTAACGCCAGCACGACCCCCCCTACACTGCCCGAACACCACTGCACTGCCCTATACCCTGAAACAACAGCCCCAGCACGACCCCCTACACTGATCGAACACCACTGCACTGCCCTACACCCTGAAACACCACCCCCTGCACGACCCCCTACACTGCCTGAACACCACTGCTCTGCCCTAAACCCTAAAACACCACCCCCGACACTGCCCGAACACCACTGCTCTGCCCTAAACCCTAAAACACAAGCCCCAGCACGACCCCCTACATGCCCGAACACCACTGCTCTGCCCTAAACCCTGAAACACCAGCCCCAGCACGACCCCCTACACTACTTGAACACCACTGCACTGCCCTAAACCCTGAAACACCACCCTCAGCATGACCCCCTACACTGCCCGAACACCACAGCTCTGCCCTAAACCCTAAAGCACCACCCCCAGCACGTCCCCTACACTGCCCGAACACCACTGCACTGCCCTAACCCCTGAAACACCACCCCCAGCACGATCCCCTACACTGCCCGAACGCCACTGCTCTGCCCTAAACCCTGAAACACCACCCCCAGTATGTCCCCCTACACTGCCCGAACACCACTGCACTGCCCTAAACCCTGAAACCCCACCCCCAGCAAGACCCCCTAAACTGCCCGAACACTACTGCTCTGCCCTAAACCCTGAAACACCAGCACCAGCACAACCCCCTACATGGCCCAAACACCACTGCTCTACCCTAAACCCTGAAACACCAGCCCCAGAACCTACACCCTACACTGCCTGAAGATCACTGCACTGCCCTAAACCCTGAAACACCACTCCCAGCATGACCCCCTTCACTACCAAAAAACAACACTGCACTGCCGTAAAACCCTGAAACACCACCCCCAGCTTGACCTCCTACACTGCCCAAACACCACTGCACTGCCCTAAACCCTGAAACACCACCCCCAGCAAGACCCCCTAAACTGCCCGAACAGCACTGCACTGCCCTAAACCCTGAAACACCACCCCAAGCACGACCCCCTACACTGCCCAAACACCACTGCACGGACCTAAACCCTGAAACACCAGACCCAGCACAACCCCGTACACTGCCCGAACACCACTGCACTGCCCTAAACCCTGAAACACCAGCCCCAGCATGACCCCCCACACTGCCCGAACACCACTGCCCTAAACCCTGAAACACCACCCCCAGCAAGACCCCATACACTGCCCAAACACCACTGCACTGCCTTAAACCCTGAAACACCACCCCCTGCATGACCCCCTACACTGCCCGAACACCACTGCACTGCCTTTAACCCTGAAACACCACCCCCTGCACAACCCCCTACACTGCCCGAACACCACTGCACTGCCCTAAACCCTGAAACACCACCCTCAGCACGAGCCCCTACACTGCCTGAACACCACTGCACTGCCCTAAACCCTGAAACTCTACCCCCAGCACGACCCCCTACACTGCCTGAACACCACAGCTCTGCCCTAAACCCTAAAACACCGCCCCCTACACTGCCCGAACACCACTGCTCTGCCTTAAACCCTAAAACACCAGCCCCAGCATGACCCCCTACATGCCCGAACACCACTGTTCTGCCCTCATCCCTGAAACACCAGCCCCAGCACGACCCCCTACACTGTCCGAACACCACTGCACTGTCCTAAACCCTGAAATACCACCCCCTGCACCACCCCTACACTGCCCGAACACAACTGCACTGCCCTAAACCCTGAAATATCACCCCTGCACAACTGCCGACACTGCCCGAACACCACTGCACTGCCCTATACCCTGAAACACCACCCCCAGCACGACCCCCTACATGCCCGAACACCACTGCTCTGCGCTAAACCCTAAAATACTAGCCCCAGCACGACCCCCCCTACACTGCCCGAACACCACTGCACTGCCCTAAACCCTGAAACACCACCCCCTGCACGACCCCCTACACTGCCCGAACACAACTGCTCTGCCCTAAACCCTAAAACACCAGCCCCAGCACAACCCCCTACATGCCAGAACACCACTGCTCTGCGCTAAACCCTAAAACACTAACCCCAGCACGACCCCCCCTACACTGCCCGAACACCACTGCACTGCCCTAAACCCTGAAACAACAGCCCCAGCACGACCCCCTACACTGAGCGAACACCACTGCACTGCCCTACACTCTGAAACACCACCCCCTGCATGACCCCCTACACTGCCTGAACACCACTGCTCTGCCCTAAACCCTAAAACAGCACCCCCTACACTGCCCGGACACCACTGCTCTGCCCTAAACCCTAAAACACCAGCCCCAGCACGACCCCCTACATGCCCGAACACCACTGCTCTGCACTAAACCTTGAAACACCAGCCCCAGCACGACCCCCTACACTGCCTGAATACCACTGCACTGCCCTAAACCCTGAAACTCCACCCCCAGAACGACCCCCTACACTGCCTGAACACCACAGCTCTGCCCTAAATCCTAAAACACCATCACCAGCACGACCCCTACACTGCCCGAACACCACTGCTCTGCCCTAATCCCTGAAACACCAGCCCCAGCATGACCCCCTACACTGCCCAAACACCACTGCACTGCCCTAAACCCTGAAACACCAGCACCAGCATGACCCCCTACACTGCCCGAACACCACTGCACTGCCCTAAACCCTGAAACACCACCCCCAGCACGACCCCCTACACTGCCCAAACACCACTGCACTGCCCTAAACCCTGAAACACCACCCCCTGCATGACCCCTACACTGCCCGAACACCACTTCACTGCCCTAAACCCTGAAACACCACCCCCTGCATGACCCCCTACACTGCCTGAACACCACTGCACTGCCCTAAACCCTGAAACACCACCCCCAGCATGACCCCCTACACTGCCCGAAAACCACTGCACTGCCCTAAACCCTAAAACACCACCCCCTGCATGACCCCTATACTGCCCGAACACCACTGCACTGCCCTACACCCTGAAACACCACCTGCCGCAGGACCCCTACACTGCCTGAACACCACTGCACTGCCCTCAACCCTGAACACCACCCCCTGCAAGACCCCCTTACACTGCCCGAACACCACTGCACTGCCCTAAACCCTGAAACACCACCCCCGCATGACCCCCTACACTGCCCAAACACCACTGCACTGCCCTAAACCCTGAAACACCACCCCCAGCAAGACCCCCTAAACTGCCCGAACAGCACTGCACTGCCCTAAACCCTGAAACACCACCCCAAGCACGACCCCCTACACTGCCCAAACACCACTGCACGGACCTAAACCCTGAAACACCAGACCCAGCACAACCCCGTACACTGCCCGAACACCACTGCACTGCCCTAAACCCTGAAACACCAGCCCCAGCATGACCCCCCACACTGCCCGAACACCACTGCCCTAAACCCTGAAACACCACCCCCAGCAAGACCCCATACACTGCCCAAACACCACTGCACTGCCTTAAACCCTGAAACACCACCCCCTGCATGACCCCCTACACTGCCCGAACACCACTGCACTGCCTTTAACCCTGAAACACCACCCCCTGCACAACCCCCTACACTGCCCGAACACCACTGCACTGCCCTAAACCCTGAAACACCACCCTCAGCACGAACCCCTACACTGCCTGAACACCACTGCACTGCCCTAAACCCTGAAACTCTACCCCCAGCACGACCCCCTACACTGCCTGAACACCACAGCTCTGCCCTAAACCCTAAAACACCGCCCCCTACACTGCCCGAACACCACTGCTCTGCCTTAAACCCTAAAACACCAGCCCCAGCATGACCCCCTACATGCCCGAACACTACTGTTCTGCCCTCATCCCTGAAACACCAGCCCCAGCACGACCCCCTACACTGTCCGAACACCACTGCACTGTCCTAAACCCTGAAATACCACCCCCTGCACCACCCCTACACTGCCCGAACACAACTGCACTGCCCTAAACCCTGAAATATCACCCCTGCACAACTGCCGACACTGCCCGAACACCACTGCACTGCCCTATACCCTGAAACACCACCCCCAGCACGACCCCCTACATGCCCGAACACCACTGCTCTGCGCTAAACCCTAAAATACTAGCCCCAGCACGACCCCCCCTACACTGCCCGAACACCACTGCACTGCCCTAAACCCTGAAACACCACCCCCTGCACGACCCCCTACACTGCCCGAACACAACTGCTCTGCCCTAAACCCTAAAACACCAGCCCCAGCACAACCCCCTACATGCCAGAACACCACTGCTCTGCGCTAAACCCTAAAACACTAACCCCAGCACGACCCCCCCTACACTGCCCGAACACCACTGCACTGCCCTAAACCCTGAAACAACAGCCCCAGCACGACCCCCTACACTGAGCGAACACCACTGCACTGCCCTACACTCTGAAACACCACCCCCTGCATGACCCCCTACACTGCCTGAACACCACTGCTCTGCCCTAAACCCTAAAACAGCACCCCCTACACTGCCCGGACACCACTGCTCTGCCCTAAACCCTAAAACACCAGCCCCAGCACGACCCCCTACATGCCCGAACACCACTGCTCTGCACTAAACCTTGAAACACCAGCCCCAGCACGACCCCCTACACTGCCTGAATACCACTGCACTGCCCTAAACCCTGAAACTCCACCCCCAGAACGACCCCCTACACTGCCTGAACACCACAGCTCTGCCCTAAATCCTAAAACACCATCACCAGCACGACCCCTACACTGCCCGAACACCACTGCTCTGCCCTAATCCCTGAAACACCAGCCCCAGCACGGCCCCCTACACTGCCCGAACACCACTGCACTGCCCTAAACCCTGAAACACCAGCACCAGCATGACCCCCTACACTGCCAAAACACCACTGCACTGCCCTAAACCCTGAAACACCACCCCCTGCACGACCCCCTACACTGCCTGAACACAACTGCTCTGCCCTAAACCCTAAAACACCAGCCCCAGCACAACCGCCTACATGCCAGAACACCACTGCTCTGCGCTAAACCCTAAAACACTAACCCCAGCACGACCCCCCTACACTGCCCGAACACCACTGCACTGCCCTATACCCTGAAACAACAGCCCCAGCACGATCCCCTACACTGCCTGAACACCACTGCTCTACCCTAAACCCTAAAACACAACCCCCTTCACTGCCCGAACACCACTGCTCTGCCCTAAACCCTAAAACACCAGCCCCAGCACGACCCCCTACATGCCCGAACACCACTGCTCTGCCCTAAACCCTGATACACCACCCCAGCACGACCCCCTACACTGCCTGAACACCACTGCACTGCCCTAAACCCTGAAACTCCACCCCCAGAATGACCCCCTACACTGCCTGAACATCACAGCTCTGCCCTAAATCCTAAAACACCATCACCAGCACGACCCCTACACTGCCCTAACACCACTGCTCTGCCCTAATCCCTGAAACACCAGCCCCAGCACGACCCCCTACACTGCCCGAACACCACTGCACTGCCCTAAACCCTGAAACACCAGCACCAGCATGACCCCCTACACTGCCCGAACACCACTGCACTGCCCTAAACCCTGAAACCCCACCCCAAGCACGACCCCCTACACTGCCCAAACACCACTACACTGCCCTAAACCCTGAAACACCACCCCCTGCATGACCCCTACACTGCCCGAACACCACTGCACTGCCCTAAACCCTGAAACACCACCGCCTGCATGACCCCCTACACTGCCTGAACACCACTGCACTGCCCTAAACCCTGAAACACCACCCCCAGCATGACCCCCTACACTGCCCGAAAACCACTGCACTGCCCTAAACCCTGAAACACCACCCCCTGCACGACCCCCTACACTGCCCGAACAGCACTGTACTGCCCTAAACCCTGAACACCACCCCCCGCAAGACCCCCTTTCACTGCCCGAACACCACTGCACTGCCCTAAACCCTGAAACACCACCCCGCACGACCCCCTTCACTGCCCGAACACCACTGCACTGCCCTAAACCCTGAAACACCACCCATCAAGACCCCCTATACTGCCCAAACACCAATGCACTGCACTAAACCCTGAAACACCACCCCCCAGCAAAACCCCCTATACTGCCCGAACACCACTGCACTGCCCTAAACCCTAAAACACCACCCCCTACACTGCGCAAACACCACTGCAATAAACCCTAAAACACCACCCCCAGCATGACCCCCTACACTACGCGAACACCACTGCAGTACCCTAAACCCTAAAACACCACCCCCCACACGACCCCCTACACTGCCCGAACACCACTGCACTACCCTAAACCATAAAATACCAGCCGCAGCACGACCCCCTACACTGCCGGCACACCACTGCACTGCCCTAATCCCTGAAACACCAGCCCCAGCATGACCCGTCACACTGCCCGAACACCACTGCACTGCCCTAAACAATGAAACACCACACCCAGCAAGACCCCCTACACTACCAGAAAACCACTACCAAAACCCTGAAACACCACCCCCAGCAAGACCCCCTACACTGCCCGAACACCACCGCCTTAAACCATGAAACACCACCCCCAGCTAGACCCCCTACACTGCCCGAAAACCACTACACTGCCCTAAACCCTGAAATACCACCCCCTGCACGACCCCCTACACTGCCCGAACACCACTGTACTGCCCTAAACCCTGAAACACCACCCCCTGCACAACCCTGTACACTGCCCGAACACCACTGCACTGCCCTAAACCCTGAAACACCACCTCCAGCATGACCCCCTACACTGCCCGAACACCACAGCTCTGCCCTAAACCCTAAAGCACCACCCCAGCACGTCCCCTACACTGCCCGAACACCACTGCACTGCCCTAACCCCTGAAACACCACCCCCAGCACGACCCCCTACACTTCCTGAACACCACTGCTCTGCCCTAAACCCTGAAACACCACCCCAGTACGTCCCTCTACACTGCCCGAACACCACTGCTCTGCCCTAAACCCTGAAACACCAGCACCAGCACGACCCCCTACATGGCCCAAACACCACTGCTCTGCCCTAAACCCTGAAACACCAGCCCCAGCACAGACACCCTACACTGCCTGAACACCACTGCACTGCCCTAAACCCTGAAACACCACCCCCAGCACGACCCCCTACACTACCCAAACACCACTGCACTGCCCTAAACCCTGAAACACCACCCCTAGCATGACCTCCTACACTGCCCGAACACCACTGCACTACCCTAAACCCTGAAACACCACCCCCATCAAGACCCCCTAAACTGCCCGAACACCACTGCACTGCCCTAAATCCTGAAACACCACCCCCAGCTCGACCCCCTACACTGCCCGAACACCACTGCACGGACCTAAACCCTGAAACACCAGCCCCAGCACAACCCCATACACTGCCCAACACCACTGCACTGCCCTAAACCCTGAAACACCAGCCCCAGCATGACCCCCCACACTGCCCGAACACCACTGCCCTAAACCCTGAAACACCACCACCAGCAAGACCCCATACACTGCCCGAACACCACTGCACTGCCCTAAACCCTGAAACACCACCCCCTGCACGACCCCCTTCACTGCCCAAACACCACTGCACTGCCTTTAACCCTGAAACACCACCCCTGCACAACCCCCTACACTGCCCGAACACCACTGCACTGCCCTAAACCCTGAAACACCACCCCCAGCATGAACCCCTACACTGCCTGAACACCACTGCTCTGCCCTAAACCCTAAAACACCACCCCCTACACTGCCCGAACACAACTGCTCTGCCCTAAATCCTAAAACACCAGCCCCTGCATGACCTCCTACATGCCCGAACACCACTGTTCTGCGCTAAACCCTAAAACACTAGCCCCAGCACCACCCCCCCTACACTGCCCGAGCACCACTGCACTGCCCTAAACCCTGAAACATCAGCCCCAGCACGACCCCCTACACTGCCTGAACACCACTGCACTGCCCTACACCCTGAAACACGATCCCCAGCATGACCCCCTACACTGCCTGAACACCACTGCTCTGCCCTAAACCCTAAAACACCACCCCCTACACTGCCCGAACACCACTGCTCTGCCTTAAACCCTAAAACACCAGCCCCAGCATGACCCTCTACATGCCCGAACACCACTGTTCTGCCCTCATCCCTGAAACACCAGCCCCAGCACGACCCCCTACACTGCTCAAACACCACTGCACTGTCCTAAACCCTGAAATACCACCCCCTGCACCACCCCCGACACTGCCCGAACACCACTGCACTGCCCTATACCCTGAAACACCACCCCCAGCACGACCCCCTACACTGCCTGAACACCACTGCTCTGCCCTAAACCCTAAAACACCAGCCCCTACATTGCCCGAACACCACTGCTCGGCCCTAAAGCCTAAAACAACAGCCCCTTTACGACCCCCTACATGCCCGAACACCACTGCTCTGCCCTAAACCCTGAAACACCAGCCACAGCACGACCCCCTACACTGCCCGAACACCACTGCACTGCCCTAAACCCTGAAACTCCACCCTCAGCACGACCCCATACACTGCCTGAACACCACAGCTCTGCCCTAAATCCTAAAACACCATCACCAGGACGACCCCTACACTGCCCGAACACCACTGCTCTGCCCTAATCCCTGAAACACCAGCCCCAGCATGACCCCCTACATTGCCCAAACACCACTGCACTGCCCTAAACCCTGAAACACCAGCACCAGCATGACCCCCTACACTGCCCGAACACCACTGCACTGCCCTAAACCCTGAAACACCACCCCCAGCACGACCCCCTACACTGCCCAAACACCACTGCACTGCCCTAAACCCTGAAACACCACCCCCTGCATGACCCCTACACTGCCCGAACACCACTTCACTGCCCTAAACCCTGAAACACCACCCCCTGCATGACCCCCTACACTGCCTGAACACCACTGCACTGCCCTAAACCCTGAAACACCACCCCCAGCATGACCCCCTACACTGCCCGAAAACCACTGCACTGCCCTAAACCCTAAAACACCACCCCCTGCATGACCCCTATACTGCCCGAACACCACTGCACTGCCCTACACCCTGAAACACCACCTGCCGCAGGACCCCTACACTGCCTGAACACCACTGCACTGCCCTCAACCCTGAACACCACCCCCTGCAAGACCCCCTTACACTGCCCGAACACCACTGCACTGCCCTAAACCCTGAAACACCACCCCCGCATGACCCCCTACACTGCCCGAACACCACTGCACCGCCCTAAACCCTGAAACACCCCCCCATCAAGACCCCCTATACTGCCCAAACACCACTGCACTGCACTAAACCCTGAAACACCACCCCCCAGCAAGACCCCCTATACTGCCCTAAAACCACTGCACTGCCCTAAGCCCTGAAACACCACCCCCTGTAGGACCCCCTACACTGCCCGAACACCACCGCACTGCCCTAAACCCTAAAACACCACCCCCAGCATGACCCCCTACACTGCCCGAACACCACTGCACTGCCCTAAACCCTGAAACACCACCCCCAGCAAGACCCCCGTACTGCCCGAACACCACTGCAATGCCCTACACCCTGAAACACCACCCCGCACGACCCCCTACACTGCCCGAACACCACTGCACTGCCCTAAACCCTGAAACACCACCCCGCAAGACCCCCATACACTGCCCGAACACCACTGCACTGCCCTAAACCCTGAAACACTACCCCGCACGACCCCCTACACTGCCCGAACACCACTGCACTGCCCTAAACCCTGAAACACCACCCCCAGCACTACCCCCCATACTGCTCGAACACCACTGCACTGCCCTAAACCCTGAAACTCTACCCCCAGCATGACCCCCCACACTGCTCGAACTCCACTGCCCTAAGCCCTGAAACACCACCCACGACATGACCCCCCCACACTGCCCAAACACCACTGCACTGCCCTAAACCATGAAACACCAACCCCAGCAAGACCCCCTACACTGCCTGGACACCACAGCACTGCCCTAAACCCTGAAAGACCACCCCCAGCAAGACCCCCTACACTGCCTGAACGCCACTGCACTGCCCTAAACCCTGAAACACCACCCCAGCAAGACCCCCAACACTGCCCAAACACCACTGCACTGCCCTAAACCCTGAAACACCACCCCCTGCATGACACCCTACACTGCCCGACCACCACTGCACTGCCCTGAACCCTGAAACACCACCCCCTGCATGATCTCCTACACTGCCCGAACACCACTGCACTGCCCTAAACCCTGAAACACCACCCTCAGCACTACCCCCTACACTGCCTGAACACCACTGCTCTGCTCTAAACCCTAAAACACCACCCCCCTATACTGCCCGAACACCACTGCACTAAACCCTAAAACACCACCCCCAGCATGACCCCCTACACTACCTGAACACCACTGCACTACCCTAAACCCTAAAACACCACCCCCAGCAAGACCCCCTACACTGCCCGAACACCACAGCACTGCCCTAAACCCTAAAACACCACCCCTGCAGGACCCCCTACACTGCCCAAACACCACTGCACTGCCGTAAGCCCTGAAACACCTGCCCCAGCATGACCCCCTACACTGCCTGAACACCACTGCACGGCCCTACACCCTGAAACACCATCCCCAGCACGACCCCCTACACTGCCTGAACACCACTGCTCTGCCCTAAACCCTAAAACACCACCCCATACACTGCCCGGACACCACTGCACTGCCCTAAACCCTGAAACACCACCCCCTGCAGGACCCCCTACACTGCCCGAACACCACTGCACTGCCCTAAACCCTAAAACACCACCCAGCACGACCCCCTACACTGCCCGAACACCACTGCACTGCACTAAACCCTGTAACACCACCCCCAGCAAAACCCCCTACACTGCCCGAACACCACTTCACTGCACTAAACCCTGAAACACCACACCCAGCAAGACCCCCTACACTGCCCGAACACCACTGCACTGCCCTAAACCCTAAAACACCTCCCCCAGCACAACCCTCTACACTACCCAAACACCACTGCACTACCCTAAACCCTAAAACACTACCCCCAGCACGACCCCCTACACTACACCAACATCACTGCTCAACCCTAATCCCTAAAACACTACCCCAGCATAACGCCCTACACTACCCAAACACCACTGCACTACCCTAAACCCTAAAACACTAACCCCAGCACGACCCCCTACACTACCCAAACACCACTGCACTACCCTAAACCCTAGAAAAGTAATCACCACCCCATGCCTAATCCCCCTTACCTCTCACTCCTCGTGGTTCCTCTCTCCTCATGGTTCCTGCTTCATGTCGTCTCTGAGGGGCGGTGCTCGTCGTTGTGAGGAAACGGAACAGCCTCTGTTTCCTTACAACGACGTAGATCGTCTACATTTTTTTAGACCTTATGGTCATTTACCATACATAACTTTACAACAAAATTTGTTGTAAAGGCTTGCATGGTGAATGACCATGTGTTCTAAAAAACATGCGTAGTAATGACTTTGCGATGTAAAACGCATGCGTGGTAATGCATGCATTGTAACGGTATCGCGAAGTAAAAAATTTGTTGTAACAGCTGTTTACTGATCGAAGCTGGCCCCTGTTCTTCAGTGAGTCGTTTTTTTGATAAATTAGGAGGAAGGAATGTGGTTTTTTTAACCGAAAAGTGCATTCCCGGCTGTTGTATTGTGAAAGTGTTTCACTTCCGGTGAGAGAG
Source organism: Triturus cristatus (assembly GCF_964204655.1). Lineage (NCBI taxonomy): Eukaryota > Metazoa > Chordata > Amphibia > Caudata > Salamandridae > Triturus > Triturus cristatus. The sequence continues at coordinate 139,544,561 of NC_140588.1, forward strand.
TGGAAGAGTCTGTTTGGATCTAAAGGGGTTCTGCTGTTGGACGGGGCCGGCGCGACACGTCATCAGAAAACACAGCTAATGGAAAACGTTGTCCCCGAAGTGTGGAGCAGTGACATGAGAGGTCAACGAGTGTGCGACCCACCGCAGTATGACCGTACCGCGTGACTCATGTGCCGCCTCCAGTGTACAGAAGGCAGAAGCGGCATCCATCGCAGGTCCTCTTGAAGACCGTTGTGGCACGAATTCTACATTCTGGAACTAGGGCATTTTAACCTTGTTGTTCCTGACAGATACAAAGAGAAGATCCTGTGTTATTCAGCGCCCTCGTTACCTTTTCTGTGGGTAGTGGTGCTTGTCACTTCGCTGCCCCACCTGTGCACACGACTGGGCTCCCCACCTCGTGTGCCATCTGCAGGGCCTCTGCCCTCGGATCACTGGTTTCGATTTCTGGAGTGGTAACATACACAGTTGCTCCCAAAGGCCTAGCCTGAACACTTAGGTGAATATCCCCTGCGCCAGCATTCCTCGGAAATTGTTTCTTAGCTCTCCCAAGTCGACGACGATGTCATAATAGCACGGCTCCGCTCGCGACACGTATGATGTCATAGGAGCCATAAGAGGACCTTGTTGGCGTGCTGACGTCAGTTCCACCCATTTTTTCTGTGCCACCGAGGTAAACAGGTGGACCGACACATTTTCACATGTATACATAGTATACCATATATATATATATATATTCACTGAAAAAACCATAGGTTTCAGGGGTGTTATAGTTAGCTGGACTTTTCACTCGTACAAAACCATTGAAATTCCCCCGTTATAGTTAGTTCAGCTAACTATAACTCGCGCGCCCGCAATGCATTGCTGATGACGTCACATATTACATCACTCATTATATGGTCAGTGACATCACTGATGACATCACTGATGACATCACTGATGACATCGCTGATGACATCATCCAGTGAATGTGTGTTTTTCTGAAAATTACATATGTTTTATATATGTATATCTCAAGGTCGATGGAAGAATAAATGGGTATATAAGTGTCTAAATGGATGATTTGTTTTTGAAAAATTGATTGTATAACTGACTGATTAAGTGTATCTTAGTGAATACATGGCTTAGTGAGTAATGTTTAAATATGTAAATATCTGTATCAGTCTCTCACTTTGTGTACAAGTCGCTACATGGGTTGGTGAGTAGCTACATGAGTGTCTATATAGGTTATTAGTTGGTTGGTTTTTTGAGTATCAGTATGAGTGTCTGTATGGTTCGGTGGGGGTATTATGTAGTGCATAGGTGCATGAATGAGTGACTCACTGTTTGTATGTGTTGAAGACAGCATGTGTGCAGGACTGTATGGGTGGATGAGTGTGTGCATGGGTGTGTTAGTGTGTTAGTGAGTGAATGACTGTCTCAATAGTGTCTTTATGAGTAACTACATATGTTTTAAACTAGTATATGTGACTATTGGTGCACATAAGTGAGTATATGTGAGAGTGAGAGATTGAAAGAGTTCCTGTATGAATAAGTATGTGTTTCTATAAGTGATTGTTTAAAAGACTAAGTATGTGTAAGTTTCTGTAGAAGTAAGTGTGGTGGTGTGTGTATAACTGTATATGCAAGTAAATGGATGTTTGATTCTTTATTAGAATGAGCGACTATGTGTGTGAGTAACTCTATGGATGAGTGGCGTTGTGTAACAGGATGTATAGGTGTATGAGTACATATGATGAGTGAGTACATGTATGAGTGACTGTATAGGACGGTTGGTGAATGAGTGGATGTGTATGTGGATCTTAGAATTACTGAATAGGTTGTTGTAACTGGTATTGGTATGTCCATTGTTTTGAACATTTTAGTTTCTATTTTTGAATGTGTGTATCAAAGGTTATATAAGGGGGAGAGGAGGTCTGCCACTCTATCACAAGGATGATGTCATCAGTGATGTCATTTGAGATGTCATCAGTGATGTCATGAGTGATGTCACTGACCATGTCATGAGTGATGTAATAAGTGACGTCATCAGCAGTGCATTGCGGGCGCGCGAGTTATAGTTAGCTGAACTAACTATAACGGGGGAATTTCAATGGTTTTGTACGAGTGAAAAGTCCAGCTAACTATAACGCCCCTGAAACCTATGGTTTTTTCAGTGAATTTCTAAGGTTTTTTAAGTGCTAATTCCTAACTATAACGTGCCTGAAACCTTTGTTTTGTTCAGTGAATTTCAAAGGTTTTTTAAATGCTAATTTCTAACTATGCCTACAGAGATAGGACATGTGAAGAAAGAAGAAAAAACGCACAGAAAGAAAAAAAAGAAATGCAGAAAGAAGCAACAGAAGTCCTCAAAGACGAAGAAAAGTGCAGGAAGAAGGATAACGTGCTGAAAGAACAAACAGAAGAGCATAAAGAAGCCTTGTTGCAAAATCATCCTGTACCCTCAACTTTTTCAGACGGATACTGGTGGTAACTGAGTCTGACTAACCAGTCCTAGAGCCAGTGCTATGTTAAAAGACACTCAGAATACAGTGAAAACATCTACATACACTAGGGAACACTATGCGATGGGGTCCCCCTGTGATTAGCATGACCTCCTCTGTAAGCCCCTAGTATATAATAGGGCAGGGGATTAAAACTACCTCATAAAACGCACCACAGGGCGTGTTTGCACACGTCACCTCAGGCCCCGTCCCCTCCCTTCCCCACTGTGTAAACACGCCCTGTGGCCGTTTGAAGTTGGGAGATTAAGTCCCCTTGAATCCTGAGGGTCCCTAGGGTCCAACTAGACCACTAGGTACCTCCAGTAAGCGCCACAGAGCTGCGTTGCAGAGAGATGTAAAAAGGGGCACGGCCTAGACCACCTCTCTGCAACGCAGCGCAGTGGCACTTACTGGAAGCACCTGGTGGGATGGTTGGCCCACAGGGTCCCTCAGGATTGAAGGGGAATTATTTCCCCAACTTAAAATGCACCACAGGGCTTGTTTGCACACGTTAACTCAGGCCCCGTCCGCTCCCTTCACCACTGTGTAAACACGCCCTGTGGCCGTTTTTAGTTGGGAGATTAGGTTCATTTGAATCCTGAGGGTCCCTAGGGTCCAACTAGCCCACTAGGTACCTCCAGTAAGCGCCACAGAGGTGCGTTGCAGAGAGGTGTAAAAAGTGGCACGGCCTGGACCACCTCTCTGCAACGCAGCTTAGTGGCGCTTACTGGAAGCACCTGGTGGACTAGTTAGCCCCCAGGGGCCCTCAGGATTGAAGGGGTATTATTTCCCCAACTTAAAACACGCTGTAGGGCGTGTTTGCACACGTCACCTCAGGCCCCGTCCCCTCCCTTCCTCACTGTGTAAATACGCCCTGTGGCCATTTTTTAAGTTGGGAGAATAAGTCCCCTTGAATCCTGAGGGTCCCTAGGGGCAAAATCGCCTACTAGGTACGTCCAGTAAGCGCCATTGCAGAGAGGTGGAAAAAGGGGCACGGCCTGCACCACCTCTCTGCAACGCAGAGCAGTGGGGCTTACTCGAAGCACCTGGTGGGCTAGTTGGCCCCAAGGGTCCTTCAGGATTGAAAGGGAATTATTTCCCCAACTTAAAATGCCACAGGGCGTGTTTGCACATGTCACCTCAGGCCCCGTTCCCTCCCTTCACCACTGTGTAAACGCGCCCTGTGGCCGTTCTAAGTTGAGAGATTAAGTCCCCTTGAATCCTAAGGGTCCCCAGGGTCAAACTAGCCCACTAGGTACCTCCAGTAAGCGCCACAGAGCTGCGTTGCATAGAGGTGTAAAAAGGGGCGTGGCCTCAGAACACCTGTCTGCAACGCAGCTCCCTGGCGCATACTGGAGATACCTGTTGGGCTAGTTGGCCCTCAGGGACCCTCAGTATTGAAGGTGAATTAATTCTCCAACTTACAACAGGCCAGGGGGCGCGTTTGCAGAGTGCTACAAGGAGGGGGCGTGGACTCCGGCGCGATGCCGGTCTTTTATTTATTTTATTCTTTTAAGAAGGAGGGCTGTGTGGCCCCCCTTCTTTTTCTAATTTATTGGCCCTGGGGACCCCATCCCCCAGGGCCTGCACCCTAATTTTTTTTGTTGAAAAAAATAAATTTGGCCCTCCCAAGGCCTTAATCGGCCCCGGGGACCCCAACCCCCGGGTCATGGCCTTTTTGTTTTTTTAATTCTTTAGGAGAAGGGCTGCGTTGCCCCCCTCCTCAGGCCACTTATGGCCCCGGGGACCCCATTCCCCGGGGCCGGCCTTTGTTTTTTATTATTTAAAAAATATATATATTTATAGAAACACCTAGGACATGCTGGACAAACCGTATGTACCTATCACCATGACGATTTGCGTGATATTCATTAAAAGGCGACTATGCATACAATGAATCCACGTGGAATGTATTTACACCGCTAGTGAAGCTCTGACGTGTCTGACGCCCTACCATGCCTTATCCCGGCGCCCCCGCCGGTGGGTACTCTCCGAATAGACACCCTTGTCGTTTATTTATCCAAATATGGGTAGCTATTGACGGGCACATTTAATACACACGCACACCAAGCCATTCAAAGGGGATTCGACAAAAATTCTACCAAACTATGCAAGAAACCCCCCACACGGTTAATAAAACACACATCCACCGCCGGATGTGTAACACTTTTTATTTTACTCTCTGGAAAGGAGACGAACCTCACTTGAGAGTCACAGCGTGCCCCTGGCTGAGCCCAATGTTGTGTTACACCCACCAGTGCCCACCGAGTGCCACACACCTCTGTGTTGTATTGAACCAGCTAGTGCATATGCTATGACACTCTCTAGCCCATGTGCACTGTAACACCACCCCGTGAATATGTCATGCCACACTTGCCTTCGCACGGGTTATATTGCCCCATCTAATGTGCCATCCTCGATGCCTATGTGATAACGGACAGCGCTATGCCATACATATTACAATCTGGGATCCATATCTTTGTCACTGTGCATATGCAATGTTACACTCCCCAGCACATATTTTATATTACAACTTTAGAGACTAGTTAGGTTACACAACACTGCCCTGTGCATATTACACTCCAAGGCGCATAACGCATAGCACGCACTAGTGCCTGTGCTATCTCGCGCCCTCCAATTAATCTATCATTGCGCACAATGTATTGCATATTATATTTCACACCCCGGTTCATCTTATATCACACTTTTTGGTGCATAGTTTATACCATATACTATATCTTGTTTTCATTTTCAATCGTGCTCTCAGGACTATGTTCTATATAACACTGCGTCCACCTACCCTTTTCACGGGCATTACATTTTGCAATGGGGGGTGGAGGGTCAGGGGGTGTTTCTCCCAAGGGAGTCCAGAGTCACAGTCACAAACGTCCTCTTCTTCCTGAATAAAAGTGAGATTATGCTGCATACTTGTTCATATTTTAAGTAGTTCGCACAGACACACATTTTAAAAACAATAAAGTTCCTAATACCCACCTTCTCTGAACAGTTAACTTGCTGCCCCATCCACCTCCTCCCTATCCTCTGTTGTCTGAATCCATGGACTAGCCTCCTCCCTCCTGCCATGCATGGTCTGATGTGCTGCCACTGCCCTCCATTTAGCATGATGTACCAGTCCACTCCTCCTGCCCTCCATTGCCCAATTCTATGGCCCTTCATTGACCTCCTGTTTAGCCTCTGTGCTTAGCTTGCTGCCCCTATTCTCCTTCCCCCTGCCCTCCGATGTCTTTGTGCATGCCCCTGCTCCATCCTTTTTGCCCACGATGTTCCATGGACCTGCCACTCCTATCTACTCTGAGTGTTCTTTTGAGCTGCCACTCCCCTCCCACCTGCCTAGCATTGTCAGATGACTGCAACCTGTCCCTGCTACCTCCACCCTGCCTGTCCACATGCCATGCCCCTATCCCCTTCCTCCTGTCCTCCATGGTCCAATTTACTGCCACACCCTTCTGCCCTCCCTGGTCTGTTGTGCTGCAACTGCTCCTCCTGCCTGCCCCGCGCTGTCTGTTGTGAGACCCCTTCCCCTGAACTCTCTTGTCTGTGCCCAGGTCCTGACCCTCCCTTCTATCCTCCATGGTCCTTTGTGCATGCCCCTGCACCCTCCTTCTTGCTCATCATAGCCATTTTGCTGCCACTAACCCTCCCGCTTGCCATGCATGGCCTTCTGTGCTGCCATGGCCCTTCCCACCTTCCCTGTGTGGTCAGCTAGCTGCCCCTGACCCCCTCCCACCTTCCCTCCATGGTCTGTGTGTATGCCATCATAGTCTCATTGTTGCTCTCCATGGTGTGTCTTGTTTCTAGTGCCCATCCTTCCTGACCTCCATGGTCATTTTGCTGCTCCTGCCCTGCCCCCTTGCCCCCAGCCCTCTGTCTCCATGTGCAGACCCCTATTCCCTCCCTCCTGGCTTGTCTGTTCCATTGTAATGCCCCTGATCTGTCCCTCCTGCCCTTTATGGTCTGTTATACTGCAGCTTTGTCTCCTGTCTGTCCATTATGGTCAGCTAGCTACCATTGCCTCTTTCCCCTCTGTTCTCTGTTGTCCATTTGCATGGTCCTGTCCCCTCCCTATTGCTTTCTATGGATTGTTGTGCTGCACTCCCGTCCTGCATGCCCTGTGTGGTGTATTGTACTGCTGCAAACCCTGATGCCTGCCCTGTAGGGTCAGTTTGGTGCACCTCTCCATGTCCCTCCTGCCCTCTGTTATCTGAGTCCATGTCCCTACCCCAATTCCTCCTGCCTACCATGATCCAATGTACCATACTTGCGAACATTTTGAACTTGGTAAGAGGGAGATTTTGAAAAAAACTGGGGTATTGATTTTCCCCTTTGAGTTACATTGAAAAAGAGGAGATTGTAGACAGGAGACAGATCAAATAAAGCCCATTTGAGCTTAAAAACATTGGACGTTTCCTGGCTGAAACGGGTCTGTTGGCATGTATGGTTGTACTACCACTGCCTCTTCCTTCTGCCCACAATGGTCTGACCCAGCCTAGCAGACCCGGCAGCAAGAAGGCCCCATGGTTCACCGACGAACTCAAGAGCTCCAAGAAGAACTGCCGAGCCCTCGAGAAAGTCTGGAAAAGGGAACCGACACCGGACAACAGGACCTCCTACAAACTTGCCACCCGGAAACACCACCAGCTGATCCGCGCCGCCAAGAAAACAGCATTCAAGGACCGGTTGGACAACAACGCACACAACTGCAAGGAACTCTTCAACATCGTGAAAGAGCTTTCCAACCCCAGCGCAGGAAACAACGACATCACCCCATCGCAAGACCTCTGCAACTCCCTCGCCTCATACTTCCACAACAAGATCACGGACATACACAGCAGTTCCAACAACCAACCAACGCACACCATGACCGACCAACCACCCCCCCCCACCACCACCCTCCACGCCTGGACCCCGATCAGCACCGAAGACACCATCCGCACGATGAACTCCATCCACTCCGGATCACCGACCGACCCTTGCCCTCACCACGTCTTCAACAGGGCCGACGCTGTCATCGCACCCCACATGCAAGACATCATCAACACCTCCTTCGACACCGCCATCTTCCCTGAGAGCTGGAAACACGCCGAACTCAGCGCTCTACTCAAGAAACCAACAGCGGACCCCACCGACCTCAAGAATTACCGCCCCATCTCGCTTCTCCCGTTTCCAGCCAAAGTCATCGAGAAGACCGTCAACAAGCAGATGGCCGCCTTCCTCGAGACGAACGGATCCCTCGACCCCTCACAGTCCGGCTTCCGAGCCAAACACAGCACCAAGACCGCCCTCATCGCCGCCACCGATGACATCCGAGCCCTGATGGACAATGGAGAAACAGCGGCCCTCATCCTCCTAGACCTCTCCGCGGCTTTCGACGCGGTCTGCCACCGCACCCTAGTACGGCGCCTCAGCAACATCGGAATCCAGGACAAGGCGCTGGAATGGATCATCTCCTTCCTCGACGGAAGAACACAGAGAGTCCGCCTACCACCGTACAAGTCAGAGGCCTCCGAAGTCATCTGCGGCGTCCCCCAAGGATCATCCCTGAGCCCCACCCTCTTCAACGTCTACATGAGCCCCCTCGCGGCCATCGTACGCAAACACCACCTCAGCATAATCTCCTACGCCGACGACACCCAGCTGATCCTCTCCCTGACCAACGACCCCACCGCCGCCAGAGCCAACCTGCACGAAGGGATGAAAGAGGTAGCTGAGTGGATGACGACCAGCCGCCTGAAACTGAACTCGGACAAAACGGAGGTCCTCATCCTGGGCTCCTCACCCTCCGCCTGGGACGACTCCTGGTGGCCTCCCGCCCTGGGCACCGCACCCAAACCGACAGACCATGCACGAAACCTGGGCTTCATCCTGGACTCCTCCCTCTCCATGACCAGGCAAGTCAACACCGTCTCCTCGGCGTGCTTCAACATCCTACGCATGCTACGGAAGATCTTCTGGTGGATCCCCACAGAGACCAGGAAGACCGTCACCCAGGCCCTCGTCACCAGCCGACTGGACTACGGTAACGCCCTCTACGCCGGTACCACCGCCAAGCTCCAGAAGAGACTCCAGCGGATCCAAAACGCCTCAGCCAGACTCATCCTCGACATCCCACGATCCAGCCACATCTCCGGACATCTGAGAGACCTTCACTGGCTCCCCGTCAACAAGAGAATCACCTTCCGCCTCCTCACCCACGCACACAAAGCCCTGCACGACCAAGGCCCGAGCTACCTCAACAGCCGAGTCAACTTCTACGCTCCCAGACGCCACCTCCGATCAGCCAACCACGCCCTCGCCGCCGTCCCCCGCATCCGAAGAGCGACTACAGGAGGAAGGTCCTTCTCCTACCTGGCCGCCAAGACCTGGAACTCCCTCCCGTCCGACCTGCGCCTGACCCAAGACCACCTCTCCTTCAGAAAGAAGCTGAAGACCTGGCTGTTCGAGCAGTAGCGGCACCCCCCCCCCCAGCGCCTTGAGACCCTACGGGTATGTAGCGCGCTTTATAAGTGTCACTGACTGATTGATTATATTGCCACAGCCTCTCTTGCCAGTCCTGTATTGTTGGTTTGTTGCCCCTGCCCCCCTTTCCACTGCCCTCCATAGTCTGTTGTGCTGCCACTGCCCTTCCTGCCTGCCCAGTGTGGTCAAATTGTTGCCTCTGCACTCTCCTACCTGCCTTTAATTTTCAGAGTCCGTGCCCTTGCCCTCGGCCTCTCAACAATATCCCAATGAAGAGGAGCCAAGATGGCCGACGGGACGGACGCTTGAGCTCCCGGCTCCGTGGACCGTCTGGCTTCCTTTGTTAATCCTGATCAATTCTCCTGACCTGCGCCGCTCTACCGCCGCGGATTACCGGCACTGAAGTGACTGGCGTTCTCCTGACACCTTTGTCGGCGGGTTTGGTAGCAGACTCGGTGTTTGCTTCGACCTCCGGCGCTCCCCCTGGTCCCTGCGTAGATGGCCGCCGCTGGACGCCGAGGGATGTGGACGGGGTGCTGAGCTGGAATACTGCGGGTGGTCGCGGGGGTGAAAACGCTGGCTGTGCGACTGGAGTCGGACCCTTACGTCCGGGTCGGACTCCCCCTCGCGCTGGCAGTGGTGTGGACGACGTTGGAGCCCCCTAATACTAGCTCTCCTCCGCCACCCTGAAGAAAAGCGAGCGGACTCCATTTTGAAGTGTCCTCCTGCGGCGAACGGCCGGTCCTCACGGCAACCGTGGGGCGCTCTCGCCCTGTGCAGTTCCCGAGTGGAGCACGCAGCTTTTTCGGTGTCTACATCCTCGGATCTCCGGTATACATAGTCACTTTTGTCCCGCCACTAATTGCCTGCAGTGGAGATGACAATGGCGCCTGCTCTTCTTGCTGAGACGCCGGCTGACCCTGGACTCGCAGTGTCTGCGCGCCCATGTGCCCCGGAGCTGATTGCCGCATCGGAGGAGCAGCGGGATAGTGCGGGCCGATGCTTGGTACGGAGAGACCCGACCTGTGGGGATGTATTGGCCGCCCTCGTGGCGTTAAAAGTGGCAATGCAGAGTACTTGCCGGGCGCTGACCCGGAGACTCGATGAGGCACTGTTTGCAACGGGACGTTCCCGGCTGGAGGATCCCCCGCCGCCCATGTTCTCTCCTGGAGGTGAAACAATGTTGCAGAGCGGAGGGACGGTGGCACGGAGTCCTCCTGGCTACAATGTAACGCGTCAACCCATCGACACGGATACAGTTGTAGGGACACCCTTCACTTTGAACGCTGTGACTCTGCCTACGAACTACCTGTTGAGACCTAGCCTTTCACTTCCCTTGCCAGATGTTACCCTGAATGCACCTATCGCTGGAGCTTCTATGGCATGTTACTGCTGCGTTTGGGACCCTGCGGTACGATACGTCTTCATTGTCCCCTTTCCTCGAGAGCGGCCATCTTGTCTCTTTGTCCTGGCTGAAGGTGACTCGCAGCAATGGACGGGCCTGAACCACATCTGCCGGTCCGGACAGGGGTGATGGCATGCTCGTTGTCGCTTTGGTTGGATCGGCGGACGGGGACCTGGACTGATACACGTTTTGCTATATTGGCTGAGTAGTTTTTAATGACCTGTTTTTTGCTACATGTCGCTGTGATTTCGCCTCCTGTTTCCTTCTTCTGCCGGGGGGAGGACTTGTGAAGTGCTGAAGTGCTGGGTGGTATTGATTCGGGACCACCGGGTTTACGTGGGTCTTTTGATACTCTGCTGTACATGGCGCAGGATGTATGGGCGGCGCGGGAGTCCGGGAGTTCGGCAGTGGGGTGGGCTCCTCCCCGCTTTTCCTTTTCCTGGGAGTAGTAGGGTAGTGCACTCTTCTTTTTCTCCCTGGGTTCAACCGTGATTTTATGGTCCTTTTTCTTTTCTTCTTTCTTTAATTCTACATTTCGGGTTCCTATGGGGCGACAGACACGTAGCTAGGAGGGGGGTAGGCCATAGCCTCGGCATGCGTGTAGGGTGGGGGGTCTTCTTCGGTACGTTTTTTGTTTCTATGGGCCTTCTTTTTCTTTTTTCCGTCCTTTTCTTACGTCTTTTTCTAGGGTCAGTGGGGGGGACTGGTGTTAGGAGGGTAGCGGCTGGGAGGCACACTTCGCTGCGTATCTATATCCTGGTATTATAGTTTCGTGCCGCCATTTTAGATGTGTTCACTGTTAGTTGACTCTCCTGTTGGCTGTTACCCATTTATCATATGATCGTCTGTTCTGTACACTGATCCGTTCTAGCTTCTGTATCTCCTTACATAAAAATTTTTTAAATTAACCTTACTGTCTCCTGCCACTCGGTGCACGTGGATTTATTGTAACATAGGTCGTATGCTTTTATGTGCTGCCGTGCCACCGAGTGGACGTATACTTTGCTATCAAGCTTCAGAAGTGTCGAGGCCGGCCGGATGGTTGTAGGCCCGTATTTGTCTTGTACACAGTGCTAAATAAAGGTTTTAATAAAAAAAAAAAAAACAAAAAAAAAAAAACAATATCCCAATGAACAACTAGATTGCTAACATTCTATATTTATTACAAAAGTGTGGAACGCCTGACGTCATCTTGATGTAATCAAAACTTTAATACCTAGAGCATTTCCTTTAGAAATTACATATATGAGAGGGTCTTATTTGTATCAAAATTATGGTTAGTGCTCTAAAAAACTAAAATGAGGACATATTTTCTGAGTTTTCAAATTGCGACAAAGAACTTTTAAATTATTTGTAATCTTTATTTTTTTTATCCAGCTGACCACTTGATTAAATGTTGCACCTAGGGGAGAGGTTGTGGTGTTACTTCCAGAGTTGCAGATTTTGCAACTGGGGAACCAGGTTGGAGTTTCTGCTTCAGCTCAACATTCTGTGATTCTGGTCAAATCACTTAATCTCCCCATGTCTACAACCAAAATGATCTTGTGTGATGTAACCAATGCTCATGTAAAGCACTCCAATACCTGACAAGTCTGCACTATATAAAACTGCAAATACACAAAAAATGTGTTTTGCACACTTCTGTCATTGGGCTACATGTGGGCTACATCTGGGTGAGATTTGTGCTGCATTTGGGCTCTTTTGTCTCTGGTGGCCATCTTGGGAGATTTATCTGTTATGAAGTTTCCTAATTTCCTCATTTACTGCAGTCTCCTCAGTAGGAAATGCTTTCAGTTTTTTACTTTGATTCCATCAAGAAGGTATTCAGATATGTCACACATTTGCCATAAATTCTAAATGTTAGCACTCTAGTTGCTCATTAGATCACTGTAGTAAAGCTACTGCTCACCACGGAAGTCTGCTGCTGGTACTCAAAGTGCATGTTTCAGTCTGCATGTCAGATTTTTTTTATGAAATGGAAGAGGATTTGAAAGAAGTCAAAATGTGCCCTAATTTTTCTTTCTGCAGCACTAATCATAATTTCTATGGCCAAATGAACCCCCTCATTTTGTTCCTTTGTAAATTAAATGTTTTAAGTGTTACCACTTTATTCCAATCAAGATGGCTTCAGATGTGCCATACTTTTGTCATAAGTAAGACTGTTAGCGCTCTAGTTGTTCGTTAGAACACTCTGGGACATTCTGTATTTGGGCTATACTTGGGCTGCATCTGGGTGATATTTGGGCTACATTTGGGCTCTTTTGTCTCTGGTGGCCATTTTGGGAGACTTATTTGTTATGAAGTTTCCTAATTTCCTCGTTTACTACAGTCTCCTCAGTAGGAGATACTTTCAGTTTTTTACTTTGATTCCATCAAGAAGGCATTCAGATGTGTCACACATTTGCCATAAATTCAGAATGTTAGCACTCTAGTTGCTTATTAGATCACTATAGTAAAGCTACTGCTCACCAGGGAAGTCTGCTGCTGGTATTGAAAGTGCATGTTTCAGTCTGCATGTCAGAATTTTTTAATGAAATAGAAGAGGATTTGAGAAGTCACTCAAACTGTGCCCTAATTTTTCTTTCTGCAGCACTAATCATACTTTCTATGGCAAAATGAACCCCCTCATTGTGTTCCTTTTTAAATTAAATATTTTAAGAGTTACCACTTTATTCCATTCAAGATGGCTTCAGGTGTGCAATACGTTTGTCATAAGTAGGACTGTTAGCGCTCTAGTTGTTCTTTAGAACACTCTGGGAAGCTGCAGTAGAACACAAAGGAATCAACTGACAGTCTCTGCCCTTGTTGGTTGTACATGTTTTACTGAGAATGTCAGACTTCATTCTCACATGACTGAGAAAGATAATGTGAATTTACAGAAAATATGCTCTCAGTTTAGCTTATAGATCACTTTCCAAACCTCTGTGGGAAAAGCATGAGAAAATGGTTTTCTCTCAAACTTGATTCATGATATCACAGAAAAAGGCTTTTTCACATGGTAAAATCACCTTAGAACACACCACAATTCCTAAAATGAGTATGGTACCATTAACAAATGATTTATAATGTAACTAAAGTCTTAAAACCTTCTATTAACTGCAATGCTTTTTAATGAGGTGCTAACATGTATATTGGTCCCAAGATGGCTGCCAACACTTCTTGGATGAAGTGCTGACAGCCAATCAGATCTCACGATGAGATTTGAGGTTAGGCTCCGCCCAGATATATATGTGATTTTGATTTTGATTTTCTCAGGAACTACTGAACAGATTGACACCATATATGCAAAAGGCACATGCCTGACCTGAGGACTACCTCTTTGCCAAATTTCATGTAATTCTGTTCAGCCGTTCGGGCTGTACCATCGACTAAAGGTCCTATGGGAAAATGCATGGGGAAAACGTGTTTTGGGAACCACCTTTTTTCTCAGCCGACGCTTGACGAATCACCCCGAGACTTTCAGGGTAGGAGCTGAGCGGAGCGCCCCATTAGTTTTGAAAATTTCACGAAGATAAGTCAACCGGCGATAAAGTTATTCAAAATAGAATTTTCAGATTTCCTATGGAAACTCTGTCCTAACTATAACTATCTACTGGCGACCGCCAGTAGATAATATATATATATATTATCTACTGTTGGGCGCCAGTAGATAGATAGATCCAAAACTTACCACACATGTACTCTTACATACATCTCTGCAGTCTTCATGCAGTTGTGCAAGCGTCCATGCAGATCTCTCTTGCACCTGACAATACACAGTCTACAGAAGCACACTCTTAGCACACAGCTAGCTGCTTCTCCTGCACTCTCATGCTTACTATTCAGCACTGTGTGGTATTTCAGATAGCAGTGAGTAACGCTAACACATTCAACATCACCAAGGCTCATTTCCTTTGCTCTAGTCTAATCACTCACCCAGGTTACACATGCTCATAGTCTCAAGTAGCTGTTAGGACATGTGCTCTTTTCTGCTTCTCTAAACTATAAGGAAAATGTGTCAGGCTGTTACAGTAATTATCACTTGCAAAACCACAGTAGTAAATGTGCTTTCAAATTGCCAATCAAATATCGTTTTCTGCCTAGAATCACACCATGAGTCTGTGTGCACAAAGGAATTGTTGTCAGAGATTTAATTCGTGTTGGTCTGGTTCTGTAAGACTTGCATTCGTAGGAAAGGGGCAGCTTGTTTTCTTGAACTGTGATGGCTAGCATTCAGCACAAATCAATATCTCACAAATGAGAGGCAAATGCTAACACATTTGAAATTAACATGGTAGATTTTCCTTCCACTCCTGCAATGGGTAAGGTAGTTCCTACATGTTCAAAACTCCAATTAAAACTTATCACACATGTACTCTTACATACATCTCTGCAGTCTTCATGCAGTTGTGCAAGCGTCCATGCAGATCTCTCTTGCACCTGACAATTCACAGTCTCTAGAAGCACACTCTTAGCACACAGCCAGCTGCTTCTCCTGCACTCTCATGCTTACTATTCAGCACTGTGTGGTATTTCAGATAGCAGTGAGTAACGCTAACACATTCAACATCACCAAGGCTCATTTCCTTTGCTGTAGTCTAATCAGTCACCCAGGCTAACACATGTTCATGGTCTCAAGTAGCTGTTAGGATATGTGCTTTTTTCTGCTTCTCTAAACTATAAGGAAAATTTGTCAGGCTGTTACAGTAATTATCACTTGCAAAACCACAGTAGTAAATGTGCTTTGAAATTGCCAATCAAATATCGTTTTCTGCCTAGAATCACACCATGAGTCTGTGTGCACAAAGGAATTGTTGTCAGAGATTTAATTCGTGTTGGTCTTGTTCTGTAAGACTTGCATTCGTAGGAAAGGAGCAGCTTGCTTTCTTGAACTGTAGTGGCTAGCATTCAGCACAAATCAATATGTCACAAATGAGAGGCAAATGCTAACACATTTGAAATCAACATGGTAGATTTTCCTTCCACTCCTGCAATGGGTGAGGTAGTTCCTACATGTTCAAAACTCCAATTAAAACTTACCATACATGTACTCTTACATACATCTGTGCAGTCTTCATGCAGTTGTGCAAGCGTCCATGCAGATCTCTCTTGCACCTGACAATACACAGACTCCAGAAGCACACTCTTACCACACAGCCAGCTGCTTCTCCTGCACTCTCATGCTTACTATTCAGCACTGTGTGGTATTACAGATAGCAGTGGGTAACGTTAACACATTCAACATCACCAAGGCTCATTTCCTTTGCTGTAGTCTAATCACTCACCCAGGCTAACACATGCTCATGGTCCCAAGTAGCTGTTAGGACATGTGCTCTTTTCTGCTTCTCTAAACTATAAGGAAAATGTGTCAGGCTGTTACAGTAATTATCACTTGCAAAACCACAGTAGTAAATGTGGTTTCAAATTGCCAATCAAATATCGGTTTCTGCCTAGAATCACACCATGAGTCTGTGTGCACACAGGAATTGTTGTCAGGGATTTAATTCGTGTTGCTCTTGTGCTGTAAGACTTGCACTCGTAGGAAAGGGGCAGCTTGTTTTCTTGAACTGTGATGGTTAGCATTCAGCACAAATCACCATCTCACAGATGAGAGGCAAATGCTAACACATTTGAAAACAACAGGGTAGATTTTCCTTGCAGTACTGTGATGAGTGAGGTAGTTCCTACATGTTCATAAGCCAAATTAACCCTTACCACGTGTGCTCTTTCATACATCTCTGCAGTCTTCTGCAGTTATGCAAGCGTCCATGCAGATCTCTCTTGCACCTGACAATACACAGTCTCCAGAAACACACTCTTAGCACACAGCCAGGTGCTTCTCCTGCACACCCATGCTTACTATTCAACACTGTGTGGTATTTCCGATAGCAGTGAGTAACGCTAACACATTCAACATCACCAAGGCTCATTTCCTTTGCTCTAGTCTAATCAGTCACCCAGGTTCCACATGCTCATGGTCTCAAGTAGCTGTTAGGACATGTGCTCTTTTCTGCCTCTCTAAACTATAAGGAAAATGTGTCAGGCTGTCACAGTAATTATCACTTGCAAAACCACAGTAGTAAATGTGCTTTCAAATTGCCATTCAAATATCGTTTTCTGCCTAGAATCACACCATGAGTCTGTGTGCACACAGGAATTGTAGTCAGAGATTTAATTTATGTTGCTCTTGTTCTGTAAGACTTGCATTCATAGGAAAGGGGCCAATAATATGATAGGATTTGAAAAGCTCAAAAAAAATATAGTAATATATTTAAATTACATAAAGGTATTTTTTTTTTTAGTTTCTTTTAGGTATTGCTGAACAACACTGAAATAAATTAAACATGCCGATAAAATCAAAAAAGAGAAAAGAACAGCAAAAACATCTATATTTGAAGACAACTGGACAACACAAATTAGTTGAAGAACCTCATGTTGGAAAAAAGAAAAAGTCTTCTGGTAAGCAGACTAAGGATTTTTTTTTAAATATCCTCAAACAAAGAAAAAATGTAAAAAATATATCCACTGCAAATAGTGTTTCAAGTAGAAAACAACAATACAATAGCAAGAAAATAGTAAATGCTAATGTACAATCAGAAGCAATAAAGAATGACTTAAAAAGAAAAACAGAATTTCAAAACATTCGTAGAAAAATGTTTCAGAGAAGAGTGAATTTGCTAAAGGATGTGAAAAAATATAGGAAGAAAGCAACATTTTATAAGAAAAAGAAACATATTGAATCAATTGTTGCAAAGGCTTTGGAATTAAAAAGAAAACTATTCATTTTAATTTTGAACAGGATCCGTACATTAGATAAAATAGTCAATGTAATGAAGTCAAAACGCAAAAGGAAAAGAGTAGTGAAAAAAAATAACTTTTGTAAAGTATTCTTAGGAGAATGGAAGCATAGTTCAAGTACTGAACCATTTTTTAATGAAGAGAGTTATCTTCAAAGTAATAGTTTGCAGCATGCAGTTGACACCAGTGGTCGAGCTTATGAAGTTAAGGATGGTTGTGTAATGGAAAAGGAGAAAATGGTTCCAAGAAATGAGGAAGAAGCGTTAGCTGATGAGGTTATGGGGAAACGTCCTAAAGCCCGAGTGTACACTTGGAATTGTAGTAGTATTTGTACTGTACGACAAGAATCTATTGATGAATTACGTGACTTTCTAAGAGAATATAGTAAAATAAGTGTTAAACAGAAGATTAAGGTGCTTCAAAGACTAGATCCATGCAGAGTGAGAAAGAATACTGGTTTGCAAGGACATTCTCTGGCTTGTCTTTCTAGGAAAGTTTGTCAAAGTGTTTTTCACCATTTTAGGATGCTGGCAGTTCATCATACTAAAATGAGAAAGTTTGTGAGAAGATTTTATTTTGCGAAAAATCCAGCATTAAAGTTGCATGAGTTGAATAGTGCTCTGTTCCGTGGATCTGTATCAGATGTAGAGAAGGTTATTGATGATATTCAGTTTTGTTACTTTGGTCCAGAGCAAGAAAGTGCAGGAATTGACACAGTTATTGAGGAAAATGTGGAAGAGAATGTAGAACTCACTGTTGGTAAAAAATGTGAAGATCAAATGACAAAATTTACTATCATCTCTAATGAAAGACCAAATATTACTTGTATTTGTTGCCGGAGAACCCTTATAAAACTCAAACAAGGAATGTTGATCTCTATAAAAAAAGTGAAAAAGAAAATAATTCTAAGTGGAAGGATTTTGCTACATATTTGTTTCTGGAAAATTGTTTTGATTTGGGTGAAGATCAGCGTATTTGTAAATACCGTTATAACAAGTTAGAAGAAAATAAAATGCCAGCTAGAGCTGTACATAATAATTTAGAATTGGTTGATATTCATGTAGAACTTAGTGATTTAAATACGTATGAGTCTATACTCATTCAATGTATCCATCCATTTCAGACTATAGTTCGTATGGAGCCCAAAACAGGTAAATTACCTCCTTCAGATTTACAAAGAGGTTTATCCTTCAGATCTACAAAGAGGTTTAAAAGGAAGAGTTGTCTATTTGCCGTTAGATTTGAAAAAAAATATTGAAACAATTGATGCAGATAGTTTGGAAACTGAACCATTAGTTATTCTGGTTAATGGTGTACCTACAAAGAATAAGAAAATTTGGCAGGAGCTAGTAGACGTACGAAAAGTACAAAGAGCAAATTTATATTTGAAAAGAAATAATAAGTACTATGAATCAATTTATATGGATGAAGATGAAGAAGTTTTACTAGCAGACACAGGAATACCAACTGGGCAAATTGAAAAAGTGGATAAGTCAAAAGAAGAAGAAATTTATGAACATTTTAGCATACATCCTCTTCATTCTAAAGAAGTTATGGGAAACACTATTGATCTGTTTCAGATGAAAAAAGCAAAAGGAACTCCCGTGAGTGTATGGGAGGAGAGCTTGGAAGCTCATTGTTTCCCCAGCTGTTTCCTACAGGAAAAGGTAGACGATATGATGAACGTCCAGTACAGATTCCTGCTTCTGAGTATCGGACTACAAGATTATATGCAGAAGATCCAAGATTTCGTCAAAGTATTCCTTATTTGTTCCATCTTTTATTTGAAAGTGACTTGTCTGCACTATCTTATGCAGTAAATCACATTTTAAAAACTGGAGTACATCTACATAATGTGTCTGCAAAGGATTTTATGAACAAAGTGCAACAGCGAGATGATCATTTGGAATCTCAATTGATTAATCTGATGGCTTGTCAGCGTGGAACTAATGAATATTGGTACCGACGCCATGGAGAATTGAAATGTATGTTACGGAATTTAGGAACTCCTACATGGTTCCTTACCCTAAGCTGTGCTGAGTACGCTTGGGATGATTTACTGGATTTTCTTCGAGAGGCAAATTCAAATATTGAAAACATCCAATACAAGACAGCAGGAGAATTGTGCTCATTGGATCCGGTTAATGTTTGCAGATATTTCAATCATAGATTTGAGACTATGATGTCCTTCATCTGCAATAAAAAAAATCCACCTCTTGGAGAAGTTGTGGATTTCTTTTGGAGAAAAGAGTACCAAGCAAGAGGTGTTCCACATATTCATATGCTGTTGTGGATCAAGGATGCCCCAAAATTTGGAACAGATTCTGATGATGCAGTTTTATCTTTCATTGAAGAATATGCAACATGTGCTATACCTAAAAGCACAGATGAAAAAAACTTAAAAGAGCAAGTTTTACGTTTCCAAAGTCATCGGTGTGGAAAATACTGTCGACGAAAGTACAAGAGTAAAGATAAATCCTACACAAAATGTCGATTTGGATTTCCACGACCTGTTCTTTCAAAAGGAAGAGTAAACAGTTTTATGTCAGCTGTGCGACATACCATTACAAGAAAATCTCCGAAAAATACCTACAACCTAAGAAGAAAAGAAGAGTCAAAATATATAAATGACTACAACCCAGTCATTTTATCCATGTGGAATGCTAACATGGATATTCAGTATGTAGCTGACAATTCTATTGCTGTTGCTCGGTATGTCACATCTTACATCACTAAATCTGAGAAAACGGAATTGAAAGACATGTGGGAAGAGATTTCTCACGAGAAGACTGTCAGTAAAAAGCTATACAGTTTCAGTTTAAAGATGTTATCGCATCGAGAAATTGGCTCATACGAATGCTCAGATAGGTTATCATCTGCAAGTCTGTACTCCAAATCCAGAAGAATAATTTGGGTAAGTTTAGTCCTTGCAGGAATGCAAAATCGGGTACTGAAATCTATTCGAGAAATTGAATATTTAGCAGAGAAAGAACCAGAAAGTACAGACATTTTGAAAACAAATATGTTGGACACATATTACCCAAACAGAAGTCATCATCTTGAGAACATGTGTCTCTATGAAGTGCTGCAGAACTACATTTATAAACGGAATGCCACAGAAGACATCAACAATGGAAAATATAAAGTCATTGGGGAGGAAGGATGTTTGGTGAAACAAACAAAAGGAAGTTTGATTAATCACAGGAAGCTGAGTTGCGACACTACTGACAAAAAGGAATTTTACTACTTAGCACTTTTACAGCTGTTTAATCCATGGCGTTCAGAGGATGAATTACTTGGAGATTTTCAGAGCTATGAAGATTCCTTTAATGCATGCAAAGATAACATAGAATGCAGTACTTTCTCAAATTATGTACAAATGTTAAATGAAGAAATTGAACAAGAAGCTACAATTGCAGCTGAAGTAGCTAGAGACAGTTCTCAAGACAGTCAAAGTTCTGGTACGCTCAGTCAAGATCCCCTAGGACAACCAATCGTAGAAAATGAAGCTGCAATAGCCATGACTGAAGTGGAAACAGCTATGAATCAAGCTCAGGAAGATTTAACAGACTTACCAAATTTGGAACAACAACTGAATGATGAACAACAACAAATTTATGAAGAAGTCACAAAACAAATTGATCATGGATTACTACATGAAAATAAAGAGTGCTCATGCGCATAATTTGAACCAATCAGAATGTATGTGAGTGGACAAGCTGGAACTGGAAAAACTTTCTTGATTAAAGTAATTAGAAGCTACCTACAGAAAAAAAATGATTCACCTTTGTCTTGTGTTGTTACTGCTCCAACTGGATTAGCAGCATATAACATAAAAGGAATTACCTTACATCGTTTGCTAATGTTACCAGTAGAGCATGAGAACAAAATAGAATACCACAAGCTAACAGGAGAAGCATGTTTTGTAGTTTCAAGACTGTTGAAGAAAATGAAAGTTCTCATTATTGATGAGGTAAGCATGGTATCAAACTTAATGCTTGCCTTTGTGCATTTAAGAATGCAGCAAATTCTAAAGACAGACTATGACGTGTTATTTGGAGGAAAACATGTTATAGTTTTTGGGGATCTACTGCAGCTCACTCCAGTTAAAGGACAACCAGTATTTAATACTGTTACACATGAAGACACGAAAAAGTCGTTAGGAAGTATAGGTAATGTGAATATTTGGTCATACTTTGAGTACAAAGAACTCATTACCAATATGCGGCAAGCAAATGATGATGATTATGCAAGTATTCTCAAAGATATCAGAATTGGACTACTCACAGAACATGGCAGAAAAGCTTTACAGAGTCGATTGCTATGTAATTTGTTTCCAACAGAACAAATAGTTCCAGAGAAAATATACAAGAAAATTGCAGAAAAAAATACTGTAATCTGCTTAATGCCAACACTACATGAATGCTCTATATTCAATGAAGAACTTTTGAAATTGGAAAATGAAGAGATTATGAAAATGGAAGCAGTGGACAAAATACAGCATGAAGGAATAACTATTACATTGACAGGCAAATTGAAAACTAAATTGGATTCTCTAGCGAAAAACATATCGAAAACAGCTGGTTTAGAAAAGAATCTTTATGTATGTATGAACTGTCGAGTAATTTTAAGACGTAATTTGAATGTAGAAAAAGGTTTAGTGAATGGAGCTATGGGTAAAGTTGTTGGTTTTGTTAATTACCAGAAAAAAGATGGAATTGAATTTTTAAAAATAAAATTTGATCAGATTATAGAGGTTAAAGACATTAGTCGTTGTTCAGTTCGTTTTTTGCTTGTGAAAGACTTATATGTACGTAGGAAGCAGTTTCCGTTTTCTCTAGCATATGCTGTAACTATTCACAAATCTCAAGGATTAACTGTAGATAGTGCTTTTGTAAACATTGGATCTGGTGTGTTTATAGAAGGTATGGCATATGTTGCTTTGTCACGAGTGGAAATATTATCTGGTTTATTCATGATAGACTTTGATGACTCAAAAGTGAGTGCTGATGCAAATTGTGTAAAGGAGTATAATAGATTAAGAAGAAGCTATGCTCCTCATTTAGGTCAGTATCCTGTGTTTGAAAAACGTGTTTGTCGGAAAAGGAGAATTGAGAATATCTATAATGAGGATGTACAGAAGAGAAATCAAAAGGAGAGTGATGTGATTGCAAGCAAAAAGAAAAAGGACAATGTTGAAGAGGTTGTTGGTTGTCATTTTGAAAATAGCTCTGGTGTCAACTGCTATGCTAATGTAGTGCTGAATGTTGTATTTTATCTTGAAAGTTTGCAAGAGCAGATAATACTAAATCATGAAAAAAGATTTTGTTCTCTGCTGAGTTTCCTTTATGAGAAGTTGAGTAATGATAAAACTAAAATACAAAGTGCTTCTGATGTTAGAAATCTTTTAGATGTGTGTTCTGGATGTACACAGTTTACACAAAATGTCCAGCAAGATGCACAGGAATTCTTAATGTATATGCTTATGGTACTGGAAGATGAAGGGGTAGAAATAGAAAATATGTTTGGTCTCTCTTATAAATGGGAACATTGTTGTGAAAACTGTTTGAACACGTGCAGCTCTAATGTTGATTCTGAAAGGTTCATATATTTAACTTTACCAGAGAGTAAATCAGTGACTTTTAGTAAATTAGTTAAAGATGCAAATCACAACATGGAATGTTCTCAATGTAAATCAGAAATGTTATCAACGTTATTTTTAAAGAAATAAGGACAGTATATAATTTTAATGATGCAACGTTGTAGAGCTGATGGAACTAAATTGGACACATTAATAAAGAAGTTTGTAGTAAATCAATTATCAGATGAAATAAGAATTACACTGGATAATGGAGGAGCGGCAGTATTAATACTGCTAGATCTTTCTGCTGCCTTCAACACGGTCGATCATGCCACCCTGATCGACCGTGTCTCAGCAATAGGCATTCAGAACAAGGCCAAAGAACTCCTCGCCTCCTTTTTGGCCAACCGCTCACAGGCAGTAAAAATGGGCCCTTTTACTTCCCATACCTTCACCCTTACTTGCGGAGTACCACAGGGCTCCTCGCTAAGTCCGACCCTATTTAATATATATGTTTCGGACTTGGCGAGGGTGATTAAGTCCTACGGCATTGCCCTCACGACCTATGCCGACGATACCCAATTAGTCCTATCCGTACATGATGACGGAATGACAGTTGCTGCAAACTTTCAAAAAGGAATGCTTGCAATTAGTTCCTGGATGTCATCAAACTGTCTCAAATTAAACTCTGATAAGACAGAGGTGATGACATTCGGGAAACTGGAACCTACCTGGTCCCCTCGATGGTGGCCTACTGAGATGGGACCTCCACCTGAACCTGTCACCAAGGTTCGTAACCTTGGAGTTATTTTTGATAATAGACTGACCTTCCACCATCATGTCAACTCCGTAGTTTCCGCTTCCTTCTTCACCCTGAAAAAAATCAAAAAACTTCTTCCCTACCTTCCCATTTCAGCTGGTAAAACTCTAATTAGCACTTTGGTTTTCTCAAAAACAGACTACTGCAACGCCCTCCTTCTTAACGCCCAGGAAAAAGTTCTTAACAGGCTTCAGTTAGTACAGAATGCCTCAGCCAGAATCCTACTGGGCATTCCTAAGTTCACCTCCAGCTCCTCGTATATTCAACAGCTTCATTGGCTTCCCGTGAGGAACCGGACAAAATTTAAGGCATTGTGTATTGCCTATAAAGCCATCAATAACTTAGGCCCACAATTTCTCAAAGAAAATCCAAGAATGCTTCGTTCCTCCACAGCTCATCTGCTTAGAGTCCAACGAACAAAAAAGGCCAACTGGGGAGACAGATGCTTCGTGATTTCCACAGTCAAACTTTGGAACACACTCCCCCTCTCCATTAAAACTGCCCCAAAGCTTATTAGCTTCAGGAAGAAACTGAAAACCTGGCTTTTCCCACATTAAAGTCTGCCATTGCTATCGTTCTGTTTACAGAGCGCCGAAACACCCCCGGGTAGTTGTGCGCTATAGAAATTGCCAAAAACATAAACATAAACATCAATATCAGGAAAGACTTTTGTTGCAGTTGCAATAATTTTCCATGATGGACCTTCTATAACTTCTGGTCATTACACAGTTTATCTAAAATTTGAAAAAGGCTGGACACTGTGTAATGATTCTCAATTGATTTTCAAGCAACGTTTGCTTGCAGAATTAACAAATTCCTACTTAATTTTTCTAAAACCTAAATTTTTGATACAAATTGCAGCATCTGAAGAAACCATTATTTTGATTTTATTGGATTACCATTGAATATTTCACCAAAAAAGAATTAAAAAATTACCATTTGGCCTCATGGAAAGGTAACTGTTTCTATTGTGGACTTCTTTGACAGATATTATTTTGGTGTATGTGCTTTAGCAACAAGATTTACAGACGTTATTTATTGTAAATAGTTATTGTTCTTAGAAGATATTTGTAATATATATATTACATTTCTATCAAGGTATTTTTTACTGAGGATAGATTCGGGGACTTTTTTAAACAATCTTTCAGATTGTTTATTTTTTTGCCCGCTGTTAAGTGATGAATGCAATTGATATCACTATTTTCAGTGAAATTCAATATATTCTGAAAACAGCAAAAAAAGGGCAAAAAATGACTTTGTTAAATATGAACATATGTGTACTGTATTCTAAAATGTATTGATAAATATTACTACTTTTTTTCAGATCGAGAAAGAAAATTTAGGAAATTGAATCCATTTTTCTTGTAATTAAAAAAACCCATTTATTTCTAATTAAGTTATTTTGTTGGTCAGGTAAGTTTAAAATATCTGTATTTGTCACCCCTTCACTTTCATGCTCCCTTTTCTTCACTTCTGCTCACTCTGCTTTTCTCATTCCCCTTCCCTCTCTCTTCTTACTTTACTGCTCTTTCGTAACTCCCTCACTCCTTCTCTACTACTCCCCTAGGTTTACTGCCTCCATCACTATTTTTTCAACCATGTTTCTCTCCCTGTCTCCATATGTCTCAGTTATTCTAACTGCCTTACTCCTTCTCCTTGCTCTCTGTCTCTGTTTCTGTCTCTCTCCCTTTGTCTGTCTTACCCTTAATTTCCTTAACATCTCTGGGGCAGATTTACAAGCCCCCTGCGCCACCACTACGTCACTTTTCATGACGTACTGGTGGCGTAGGGGCCTCCTCCATATTTACAAGGAGATGAAAAGCCACCCTGCGTGACTTTTCCTCTCCTCGTAAATACAGCCACTTCACACGCAGCACTGTGCGTTGAAGGGGCGTTCAATGGGTGTTGTTGTGGGTGTTCCCACGCAATACCCATAGAACTAGACACATCTCCAGATTTACGAGAAATCGTAACTCTGGAGATGCATGTGAATGCTACGCCACCCTAGAGGTGGCGCAGCGAGGCACAACGAGGAGAAATGTTTTCATTTCTCCTCGTTTTTTCCTCTTTCAGTGCGTGCTGCATGCTACAGCACGCATTGAAAGAGGAAAAAGCCTCTTGTGATTCTTTTTGTGCAGGATGGTGTCCCTTCCTGTAGAAGAACAATCTCCCCACCAGGCAGGCATGCTTGCAGCATGGTGCAAGGGAGCCTGCGCCGGCGCATGGCTGCAGTTTCTGCACCAGCGCAGGGGAAGCATAGAGATGCGATATATTCTTGTAAATATGTTGTATCTCTGTGCTTCGAAACTAACGCAGCACGGCACAGCAAAATTACTTGCTGCACCGTGCTGCGTTAGTTTGTTATAAATCTGCCCCTCTGTTTCTACCACTCTTCCTATCTCCATCACTCATTTTCCATCTATGTTAATTTTTTAACCTTCTCCGTCATTCTCCTTCCCTCACCTTCCCTAACTGTCACTATCCTTTACTCATAGTCACTCCTATTCTCCTACTTCACTTCCTCCTGTCTGTATCTCACACCCCTTCACCTTTTCGCATTCTTTCCTTCACTCTCCCTCACTCTGCTTTGCTCATTGAAGTCCTGACTCCCTTTCTCTCACTCCAGTTTCCTAAATCCCTCCATCCCCTCACTCCCCATCTCTCACTTTCTCTTACCCCCTTTTTTAATCCTCATACCTGTTATTTCACCATCACTACACTTCTCTTACTTTCAATCCCATTACCCTGCTGTACTTCATCCGCTTCGTCTGTTACTCCCTTTTCCTATCTCTGTCCCTTACTCTCCTTTTCTCACTCCCCCCTCCCTCTCTCTCTATTACTCACTGCCATTCCCTTACTCATTTACTCTTCGTACCTGTATCCTCTACCCTTAGTCCTTTTGTTGCAGTCAGTCTTTCACTTCCCTTTCATGACTGATCATAATTTCCTTTACTCATTCATTCTATCTGTCCTTTCCTCTTCTTCACTCATTTCAATCATTTCAATCATTCATGTATACAGTACACATTCATTCAATCAAAATAAAAAACAGTATTTTAGGAATATAGCTCTTTTTGGAGAAGGGAAGTGAGTTCTTAAAAGAACTGTTTTTTTGTCTTTTTTTTGTTTTATATATATATATATATATATTTATTTTTTTAATAATTTTTTATTTTTTTTGGAGTTTCTTACAGCACCAAAACAAAACTGGGAATCAAAAACTGCTCAACAGGAACAAAAAAAAAAAAAAAAAACTTATGACCTGGAGCATGTGTGCTGCTGTATACGGTTTTCAATTAAATTTATGCTACTCTCTCTGTAGCAAATTACCTCATTGCACACATTGCAATGAATGTGCACTTTTGGAACAGGGGCCGGATGTCAAGAGGCCTGGTGCATGGTGAATCTGCGGCCGCAGATGATGTGCTCGGCTGAGAATGTCCAGGTGGAGGGTTCTCCCTTAGGGCTCTTGTGGTTTCACGAGCATACCAAATTGGATGCATTGATTTAAAGTGCCTGAGCATGCAAAAAATAGTGAAGGAGTATTTTTTGTCCGGATCCCCTCTAGACAGGACACTTCCGCAAATTGTACAAGTGACCTTTGGCGCATTCACTTTTTTTTGCCCCTCTGGAAAAGTAAAATAATTCCAAATAAAAGAGTGCTTCTGTTTGCTCTTTCTTGGTGGTTCTTGAAAGGTCTCCTCACTGTCTGATGATGACTGGTGTTCTGCCATTTCACTGGAGTAGCTCTTCAGCAACCTTCTCTCAGGAAATAAGTAGAAATAGTGAGGGGAGTGGGAGGGGGTGTGGTTTTTGAAGATTCTGGAACAGAAACTACTATGAACCAATGAAAAGTGTTGTTTCGTAATCACATGACTTGCCGTGCGTGCACCGTACGCGTACCGTGCGCGCACGGAGCACGCACGCATGTGCACACGGAGCACGCATGCATGCGCACTCGGAGCACGCACGGAGCACGCACGCATGCGCACATGAAGACGGTGTGCGCACGGTACGCGCACGGTGCACGCACACGCGCGCGGTGCACGCACGGATCGGAAATTAATTACTTTGAACCCGATTTCCAAAACATAAAAAGGAGGCAGGGAAGACACTCCCTGACCCCCTAGACCTTCTCAGGGGGTCCCTAAAGGACCTCGTAAATTTAAAAAAAACATTTCGTTTGATAATAAAAAAAAACTTAAAAAACCCTTAAAAAAACATTTTAAACTGTTTATAAGCTTATAGAATATATTAACTATGCTGTTAAACTTTATCAAAATAAAAAAAAAAGAGCTGAGCCATTCCATATTACAGGATACAGTCAATCTATAACTATATATATATAGGGAGTTTATTGAAAAAAAAATATATAAAAAATATAATAATACATACATAAATTAGCATATAAAAAAAATTGCAAATTCAGTAAACAAACCATAGGTTTCACACGCGTTAAAGTTAGGAATTAGCATTTAAAAAACCTTTGAAATTCACTGAAAAAACCATAGGTTTCACACACGTTATAGTTAGGAATTAGCATTTAAAAAACCTTGCAAATTCACTGAAAAAACCATAGGTTTCACACACGTTATAGTTAGGAATTAGCATTTGAAAAACTTTGCAAATTCACTGAAAAAACCATAGGTTTCACACACGTTATAGTTAGGAATTAGCATTTAAAAAACCTTGAAAATTCACTGAAAAAACCATAGGTTTCACACATGTTATAGTTAGCTGGACATTTCACTCGTACAAAACCATTGAAATTCCCCCGTTATAGTTAGTTCAGCTATAACTATAACTCGCGCGCCCGCAATCCACTGCTGATGACGTCACATATTACATCACTCATGACATGGTCAGTGACATCACTCATGACATCACTCATGACATCAATAGTGTCTTTATGAGTAACTACATATGTTTTAGACTAGTATATGTGACTATTGGTGTATATAAGTGAGTATATGTGACAGTGATTGATTGAAAGAGTTCCTGTATGAATAAGTATGTGTTTCTATAAGTGATTGTTTAAAAGACTAAGTATGTGTAAGTTTCTGTAGAAGTAAGTGTGGTGGTGTGTGTATAACTGTATATGCAAGTAAATGGATGTTTGATTCTTTATTAGCATGAGTGACTATGTGTGTGAGCAACTCTATGGATGAGTGGCGTTGTGTAACAGGATGTATAGGTGTATGAGTACATATGATGAGTGAGTTCATGTATGAGTGACTGTATAGGACTGTTGGTGAATGAGTGGATGTGTATGTGGATCTTAGAATTACTGAATAGGTTGTTGTAACTGATATTGGTATGTCCATTGTTTTGAAAATTTTAGTTTCTATTTTTGAATGTGTGTATCAAAGGTTATATTAAGGGGAGAGGAGGTCTGCCACTCTATCACAAGGATGATGTCATCAGTGATGTCATTTGAGATGTCACTGATCATGTCATGAGTGATGTAATATGTGACGTCATCAGCATTGCATTGCGGGCGCGCGAGTTATAGTTAGCTGAACTAACTATAACAGGGGAATTTCAATGGTTTTGTACGAGTGAAAAGTCCAGCTAACTATAACGCCCCTGAAACCTATGTTTTTTTCTGTGAATTTCAAAGGTTTTTTAAATGCTAATTTCTAACTATGCCTACAGAGATAGGACATGTGAAGAAAGAAGAAAAAACGTACAGAAAGAAAAAAAAGAAATGCAGAAAGAAGCAACAGAAGTCCTCAAAGACAAAGAAAAGTGCAGGAAGAAGGATAACGTGCAGAAAGAACAAACAGAAGAGCAGAAAGAAGCCTTGTTGCAAAATCATCCTGTACCCTCAACTTTTTCAGACGGATACTGGTGGTAACTGAGTCTGACTAACCAGTCCTAGAGCCAGTGCTATGTTAAAAGACACTCAGAATACAGTGAAAACACCTACATACACTAGGGAACACTATGCATTGGGGTCCCCCTGTGATCAGCATGACCTCCTCTGTAAGCCCCTAGTATATAATAGGGCAGTGGATTAAAACTACCTCTTAAAACGCGCCACAGGGCGTGTTTGCACACGTCACCTCAGGCCCCGTCCCCTCACTTCCCCACTGTGTAAGCACGCCCTGTGGCCGTTTTAAGTTGGGAGATTAAGTCCCCTTGAATCCTGAGGGCCCCTAGGGTCCAACTAGACCACTAGGTACCTCCAGTAAGCGCCACAGAGCTGCGTTGCAGAGAGATGTAAAAAAGGGGCGCGGCCTAGACCACCTCTCTGTAACGCAGCGCAGTGGCGCTTACTGGAAGCACCTGGTGGGCTAGTTGGCCCCCAGGGTCCCTCAGGATTAAAGGGGAATTATTTCCCCAACTTAAAACGCGCCACAGGGCTTGTTTGCACATGTTAACTCAGGCCCCGTCCCCTCCCTTCACCACTGTGTAAATACGCCCTGTGGCCATTTTTAGTTGGGAGATTAAGTTCATTTGAATCCTAAGGGTCCCTAGGGTCCAACTAGCCCACTAGGTACCTCCAGTAAGCGCCACAGAGCTGCGTTGCAGAGAGGTTTAAAAAGTGGCACGGCCTGGACCACCTCTCTGCAACGCAGCTCAGTGGCGCTTACTGGAAGCACCTGGTGGGCTAGTTAGCCCCCAGGGGCCCTCAGGATTCAAGGGGAATTATTTCCCCAACTTAAAACGCGCCATAGGGCGTGTTTGCACACGTCACCTCAGGCCCAGGCCCCTCCCTTCCCCACTGTGTAAACACGCCCTGTGGCCATTTTTTAAGTTGGGAGATTAAGTCCCCTTGAATCCTGAGGATCCCTAGGGGCAAAATAGCCCACTAGGTATGTCGAGTAAGCGCCATTGCAGAGAGGTGTAAAAAGGGGCACGGCCTGCACCACCTCTCTGCAACGCAGAGCAGTGGCGCTTACTGGAAGCACCTGGTGGGCTAATTGGCCCCCAGGGTCCCTCAGGATTGAAAGGGAATTATTTCCCCAACTTAACACGCTGCCTCTCATCCCTGTCCTTTTGGAGCAAGCACAAAAGGCCGTGACATACACCCGTTTAGACCTAAACGGAGCCTATCATCTTGTACGAATGCGACAGGGAGATGAGTGGAAGACGGCGTTTAAAACACGTTATGGGCTATATGAATATCTGGTTATGCCCTTTGGCCTCTGCAACGAGCCTGCCGCCTTCCAATACTTCCTGAATGATGTGCTGAGGGAATTCCTTGATCGGTTCGTGGTGGTATATATAGATGACATCTTGATCTACTCTTCATCGATAGAAGCATATCGGTCCCATGTATGCACGGTACTACAGGCTCTACGCGACCACCTACTGTTCTGTAAAATCAGCAAATGCGAATTCAGTGTCACCACCGTGGAGTTCCTTGGGGTTATGTTAACCCCTTCTGGACAAGAAATGTCCACAAGGAAAATACAAGCAGTAAAGGACTGGCCAATTCCTAAGACGGTTCGGGATATTCAATGCTTCCTGGGCTTTGCCAATTTTTATCGTTGTTTCATAAATCAGTTTTCTAAATTGGCCACTCCACTCTCGCGTTTGTTACAGAAAAAGGTGGTGTTTCAATGGAACGAAGAAGCGCAAAAGGGATTTGAAGCCTTAAAAGATGCCTTTACATCCGCTCCGGTGCTACGACACGCCAATCCCGACCAACCCTACATCGTAGAGGCGGATGCTTCTGAGTATGCGGTAGGAGCAGTCCTTTCCCAGCGACATCTAGAGACTGGTCAGTTGCATCCAGTGGCCTTTATGTCACGTAAACTAAATCCCGCAGAGCGTAACTATACAATAGCAGAAAAGGAACTGTTAGCCATCAAGAATGCATTCCAGGAATGGAGGCAGTACCTGATGGGCTCAAAAAACGTGGTTACCGTTTTTACGGATCATCGCAATCTGCAGTTCATGACAGCAGCCAGACAGACACCTGTCTCCCCGTCAGCTGCGTTGGATGCTATTCTTTGCGGAGTATAACTTCATCGTGACGTTTCGCCCAGGAAGTGAGAACAAAAAGGCTGACGTGCTTAGTCGCCAGTCCCATCTTAAGACTTCCGAAACACCACCTGAAAACGCCATCGTTAATCCCAAAAATGTGATAAACGCCACAGTCACGGAGAAATTCCTTAGGAGCGTCGCTCACAACATTGCCAACGCCAAATGGAAAGTCTGGTTGGGAAATAACAAGGACTGGACGGTAAAGGAAGGAATCCCCATGCGAGGGAATCAAATACTGTTGCCCATCCTTTGCTTAAGAAAACAAGTATTTGATTGGTGTCATTCATTGCCTAGTGCAGGACATAACGGCATCGAGAAGACCAGAGAGAGAATCCTCCAACAGTTCTGGTGGCCCACGGTCATGAAGGACGTAAAAAACTGGGTTAGTGAATGCATGGTGTGTTGTCAGATGAAAACCACACACGCACGACCTGTGGGCCTCTTACAACCTCTCCCTACTCCTGTCAGTCCCTGGAAACAAATATCTCTGGATTTCGTGGTCGGGATGCCTCCAGACAAAGGGCACACAGTGATCTTGGTCGTGGTGGACTATTTAACCAAGTTAGCTCACTTCATTGCCTGCAAGAAAATCCCGATACAGGTGACTTAGCCAAAATGTTGCTGCACAACGTAGTACCTTTACACGGATTGCCACAAGTGGTAATATCTGACAGGGGGGCCCAATTCACTGCACATTTTTGGAAGTCATGGTGTTCGGCTCTGAAGATCACATCAAATCTATCCACCAGCTTCCATCCCCAAACAGATGGCCAGACGGAACGGGTCAATCAGACTCTAAAACAATATCTTCGATGGTATGGGGAGGTAGCAACCGAAGCCTGGGTTGACAATTTATGGTTGGCGGAAGTTGCTTATAATAGCGCCATGCACAGGTCCACAAAACACATGCCTTTTTTCTGCACTTATGGCTTTCATCCTGACTTCACTCCCTTCCAGCATCCTGTGGGCCAGGAATATGTGCCCGAGGTGCGGGAACGGATAACTCACATCCAAACAACTTTGCGAAAGGTACGCAAAGAATTGGTAGAAGCAAAGAGACAGTACAAGGCATATGCAGACAGGCATAGGCGTGAGGGTCCCTCATACAAACTAGGCGATCATGTATGGCTATCGACCAAAAACATACGGTTTAAAAGATACAGTATCTTTAACCCTCGATACATCGGCCCGTATAAAATAACAAAGTTAATCAACCCTGTGGTAGTAAAGCTAGATCTACCGTCTTCCCTGGTAAGGGTCCAACTGCACCACATCCCTTTATTACGAGTTCTTGGTCACAGTGCTTCACAGCGGAAGCGGCAATAATCCTTGAGGCGCATAACCCTCCCGTTGGCTGAATCCATTGAAGGATTCTTGCGGGCGGGCTTATTTTTCCTTCCGAGGAGCCCCGGCTGGGGAATCATTTCCCGGAAAGGAACAGAATATTAACGCATTGGCGTTTACACGGCGCACCATTTCAGCTAACATTCTTTTGTGTCAGGTATTGCCAAAAGGCTCTGGTTATATCCTCCGTGAACTAGAATACCTTTATGACAACTATGTGAGAGTGTGACAATCAGTGCGCACAGGAACTTTATGGTTTGCGTGCACATAAACAAAAGACGAGGTTGCAGAAAGTCTTGATAGTCTGAGAAGTATCAGACCTTGGCATATCGCCATTGTGTTTCATTTATGCAAAGCGCCCGGAGAGGCGTGTTGTGTGACATTACAGTACTTGGTGAATGTAATGCTTATGAAATAGTCACTCAAGAGAGGGTGCTGTGTTTCTGTTGTTTAACTACAGGGGAACGTGCGTCACTGTCAGCCCTGCACCCCTGTACAGTCCAGCTCCCAGCCTACTGTGGTAGGTGTTGATACAATATTGAGAGGGCCAAGAGAAGAAAGGGGGTGGAGCTCGCTCTTGATAAATCACTGTGGTTCTTGTTTCTAGATATGACTGAAAACCAGCTTAAATTCTGACTGCTGACGCAACAAGCAGAAGCCTTTTCTTTCTTTACAGGTATAATTCATATGCATTAGGTGCCTACATGGTATGAGAGCAGAAAAGGCTTAAGGTCTATGTATATGATTTCCTTATATCTGAGCATTGGTATTCTTATTTACAGGTCTCCCTCCCCGCTGTCCCCATCCTTTCCTTCCCCCGCTTGATCACTCCATGGAGTCTGTGAATATAACCCAGACCGTGGTGGTTGTGAGAAGTTGGCCTGATATATGATGTCACTAATTATAGTGTACACCTTGTATCAGTCCAAACAACCCTTATGGTGATTGGTTGTAAAGTCAACCTTTTAGACCAGCTATCCTAGTGGTAGCATGGACAAGAGCAGTCTTAGGCTAAACTCTGAATGGCATGTGAAGCCAGCTGTTATACCATTTGTAACCCCTGGAATACCAAATGAAAGGACACCACAACAGATATATATATATAATAAAGTGTATTTATTCTAGTCAAACCCTCAGCACTCTTTATGAGATTCGAGGTAAGTACAACACAGTCTTATTTAAGCATACATTAAGTCACACAGGTAAGTAATACAGTTAGGCCCTAGGGGCCATGCAAACCATATACTAAGTAAGTGGTATGAGGACCACTGTCACGGAAATAGGATAGGCCTAGGCCTAGGGAATCGCTGGGGCTACACTATACTTCCAACAGTTAGGAAGTGGTTGGCCCACGAGATTCAAAGGCAGAGTGGAAACACTCACGCGTAATGCGTAAAAGTCGATAGAATCACTAGCAGTTAGAAATAAGCAGTTTTAGGACACTTCTGGTATAGCTAGAAAGTTGAGACTCGGAAACAAGACCCTAGGATAGTCAATACCCTTGTGAGCACCGGAGTACCCAAGTTACCTAGCCCACGGGCTGCGGGTGCATAGGTTTGAACTTGCGTCGGGTTTCGTCGTGGACTTCTATGGATGCCTGAAGGAAAGTTGCTGACAGGCAGTCAGTGAAGAGTGTCCGGTGGATTCCAAGGCTGGGATCAAGAAGGAAGGATACCTGCAAGCAGAAGGGACAGAGTCTGGGTCACTAGCCAGTGACCACGTGGAACCAGGAAGGAACCAGGCGATGTCGTGCAGATGCAGGTGAAGAGGTGAAGCTTGTCGCAGCAGCCACGGGTACCAGGAGACGTCGAGGACGACCAGGACCAGGAGGCGAGCTGTCCCACGAAGGCTCTTGCTGTCGGCGGCTTCGAAGTCGAACTAGGACTCACCAAGCCTTGGCAAGCGGAACCCACGAAGAATGGAGGACTTGCTTCTGGTGCAGACCAGGAAGGTCTGGGGTGCTTCTCTTTTGCAGAGGAGCAGGAGCCAGCCTGGAGGAGCCAAACCAGCAGTGGAAAATCAAAGGTGTGTCGTCGCAAAGGTTACTAGCCAACGGGCAAGCAACCGGACAGATGCGGCAAGCAGGAAAATGCAGAAGGGACCCACGCAGGACTCGTGGAGTGTGGGGGGCTATTCTTCGGTGCAGATGGTGCTTGGGGTTGGGGCTTCTCAATCCCCGGTGCACAACTTCGAGGGTGCCTCAGAAGCTGCGCTGGAAGATACTCGCCACTTTTCCCAGGTAGCCGCTCCCACGTCTCTTGTCGCCTCCACGGATCTCAGCTCGGCTGTGGATGTGGATCAGGGTCGGAGAAGTCTGGAAGTCAAGGCTCTGGTCAGGCTCTGCAGTTGGTCCCTCGTAGAACTTTAGCAAAGCAAAGGGTAAGTCTCTTGATGGTGCCTGTTCGCACAGAGTAGCCACTCCTTGGCCACAAGGGAGATTCTTCAGTCTTCTTCTTTTGTCGAATGTCGAAGGTGCAGAGTTTCTGTTCAAGTTGCAGGTTGGGATAATCTAATCTCCTGGGGCCCAGCTACCACACTTATACTAATCTGGGGGGCTGGGTTGCCTGCTAGGTCACGCCTTATGGGTGGGACCTGGGAGGGGGGTGGTTACACCCCCTTCCCTTTGTCCAGTTTCGCGCCAGGACTGGGGCTGGTGTGCCCCAGCACCGGTTTGAACTGGACTATGCATGGGACACCTTGTGTGCCCCAGGCAGTGTCTTGTTTCATTCATCCCTCCCTGCCCCAATACACTAAGGCCTGTCTGGGGTGGTGCTCGCACCTGCCAAGGCAGGAAACCTATTGTCCAAGCCTTCCGTGCCGGGATCACTCCCAGCAGCTGGAGGTCAGACTTGTGTCGTGGCAGCAGCATCCATTTTGTGATGCTGGGGCTCTGGTTAACTTTAACCGGGTAAGTAGGTTTCAACATGTCTTCTCCCTCTAGAAGGGAGGCCTAATATCCTCATCACCAGAAATGGGATGGGGGTATTATTCCAAAGTGTTAGACACCTTACACGACATGTTTTGATAAAGCCAAACCATAGTTACCATAACCGTTTAAGATTATAAGGCACTTTAAGAGTATATGGTAGGCTATATCATAGAACAGCTATAAGAACATGGTTCCGAAAGCTGCAGACAGGCTCAGCTCATGCTAGAGCACTATCTCACATGTTACCAAGCACTCTGCCTCCAGGATTGTTAAGGCCTGCCATAGGAGTGGCTGATAGGTACACATGTGTCTATATATAAGGTAGGTATAGGAATACTACACCTAAGCAAGGGGTGATTACACGACCTTGCCCCAGCTGAGTGATCAGCCAGTTGTGTCATAATGGAAGGCCAGGCCAGGGGTGGCATAATACATGCTGCAGCCCCTGGTAGGCCTAGGGTACACCTATGCCCTGGGTACCTAAGGTACACTGTACAGGGGCCAATAAGGTGATCCTATCCAATTGGGTTATGCACCTATAGTACATAGTATTAATTTAGAGAGAGAACAGCAGGGCTGTGGGTCTGATCAGCAGGCCCATAGCCACATCTAAGTCGAAAACCAGTAAAGCAAAAGCAAAAAGTGGGGGTGAACATAGAAAGCAGACCCTACTCTCCTACACAACCCCCCCCCCCCCCCAAGCTTAGGGACATTAAACTAACCATGACCAGTTGAGTCTTCATGTTCTAAGTGGAAATATCTGGAGAGTCCATCTACATTGGCATGGTCAGTCCCAGGTCTATGTTCCACTGTGAAGTCCATTCCCTGTAGGGAAATGGACCACCTAAGAAGTTTGGGATTTTCACCCTTCATCTGATTTAGCCACAAGAGGGGCTTATGGTCTGTCTGAATCTTGAAGTGAGTGCCAAACAAGTATGGCCTCAGCTTCTTCAGGGCCCAAACCACAGCAAAGGCCTCCCTCTCAATAGCTGACCAACGTTTCTCTCTAGGGGTCAGCCTTCTACTTATAAAAGCAATGGGCTGGTCTTGACCATCTATATTAAGTTGTGAAAGAACAGCTCCCACACCCAACTCAGAAGCATCTGTCTGGACAATAAACTCTTTGGAGTAGTCTGGACTTTTCAGAATAGGTGCACTGCTCATGGCCTGCTTCAGGTCATCAAATGCTTTTTGACAGCTTACTGTCCACTGAACTTTCTTTGGCATTTTCTTGGAGGTCAAGTCATTAAGTGGTGTCACAATGGACCCATAGTTCTTAACAAACTTTCTGTAGTACCGAGTCAGGCCCAAGAAAGCTCTGACCTGAGTCTGGGTAGTTGGAAGAGTCCAGTCCTTGATGGTCTGGATCTTGCTCTCCAGTGGTTGAACCTGACCGCCACCAACTAGGTGGCCCAGGTATACAACCTTGCTCTGCCCTATCTGGCACTTAGTGGCCTTGATAGTGAGGCCTGCCTTTTGCAGGGCCTCTAAAACATTCCTCAGGTGGACCAGGTGATCCTCCCAGGTGGAGCTAAAGACAGCAATATCATCAAGATAAGCTGCACAGTAGTCATCCAACCCAGTTAGGACTTGATTCACCAACCTTTGGAAAGTGGCAGGTGCATTCTTCAAACCAAAGGGCATTACCACAAATTGATAATGTCCTCCTGGGGTCGAGAAAGCAGTTTTGGCCTTTGCATTCTCAGCTAGTCTGATCTGCCAGTAGCCTGCTGTCAGGTCAAATGTGCTCAAAAACTTAGCAGCTGCCAGTCTGTCAATTAGCTCATCTGCCCTAGGTATTGGGTGGGCATCTGTCCTAGTGACAGCATTGAGACCTCTCTAGTCCACGCAAAACCTCATCTCTCTCTTACCATCTTGGGTGTGAGGTTTTGGCACAAGAACTACAGGACTAGCCCAAGGGCTCTCTGAAGGTTCAATGACTCCCAGCTCCAACATCTTTTGTACCTCAACTTTTATGCGGTCCCTGACATGGTCAGGTTGCCTGTAGATTTTACTCTTCACAGGCAGACTGTCACCAGTGTCCACCTCATGGGTGCACCAGTTTGTCTGACTTGGGGTCAGAGAGAACATATGTCTGTAGGATTGCAGAACTTGTCTGCAGTCCTGTTGCTGATGGACAGTGAGGCTGTCAGAAAAGACCACACCATCAACTGAGCCATCATCAGGGTTCTGAGTCAACAGGTCTGGGAGAGGGTCACTCTCTTCCTCCTGCCCCTCATCTGTAGCCATGAGTAAGCCCATGTCTGCCCTGTCAACATATGCCTTCAATCTGTTGACATGAAGCACCCTGTGGGGGCTTCTGGAAGTCCCAAGGTCCACCAAGTAGGTGACATCTCCCTTTTTCTCAACAATAGTGTGGGGTCCAGACCATTTGTCTTGGAGTGCTGCTGGGGCCACTGGCTCCAACACCCACACTTTCTGCCCTGGCTGGTAAACAGTCGGCACAGCCTTTTGGTCATGCCAAGCTTTTTGGAGTTCTTGGCTTGCCTCAAGGTTTTTAGAAGCCTTCTTCATATACTCTGCCATCCTGGAGCGGACGTACATAATCCACTATGTCAAGTTTGGGTTGTCTGAGAGGTCTCTCCCATCCTTCCCCTACTAAACATAGGGGTCCTCTTACAGGATGCCCAAACAAAAGTTCAAAAGGGCTGTAGCCAACCCCCTTTTGTGGGACCTCTCTGTAAGCAAACAGAAGGCAGGGTAAAAGGATGTCCCATCTTTGCCTAAGCTTGTCTGGTAAACTTTTTATCATTCCCTTTAGGGTCTTGTTGAATCTCTACACAAGCCCGTTGCACTGTGGATGATAGGGTGTGGTGAACTTGTAGTTCACACCACACTCCTTCCACATTGCAGTCAAATATCCTGACATGAAGTTGGCACCTCTGTCAGAAATGACCTCCTTTGGAAAGCCCACTCTGGAGAATACTCCAAGTAGGGCCCTTGCCACAACAGGAGCTGTTGTGGTCCTTAGGGGAATAGCTTTTGGATACCTGGTGGCATGGTCCACTATCACCAGTATGAATCTGTGCCCAGATGCTGTTTGTGGGTCCATTGGTCCTACAATATCTATGCCCACTCTTTCAAAGGGAACCCCCGCCACAGGTAGTGGTATGAGGGGGGCCTTTGTGGTGCCACCTGATTTGCCACTGGCTTGGCAGGTGACACAGGAGCGACAAAACTCCTTGGTATCTTCTGACATATGAGGCCAGTGAAAGTGAGGGACAAGCCTGTCCCAAGTCTTCTTCTGGCCTAAGTGTCCTGCAAGGGGAATATCATGGGCCAAGGTAAGAAGGAAGCCTCTGAACTTCAGTGGTATGACCAACCTCCTGGATGCACCAGGCTTGGGGTCTCTAGCCTCTGAATACAGCAGCCCTTCATCCAAATACACTCTATGGGTACCTTGAGCATTCCCTGCAGCCTCAGCAGCAGCCTGCTGTCTGAGGGGTTCAAGAGAAGGGCAGTCTAATTGTGCCTGCCTCAGATCTGCCCTTGAAGGTCCCCCTGTCCCAAGAAACTCAACCCGATCAAGTTCAAGTTCTTCTAGGACAGTTCCTTCAGGGCTCTCAGAATCATCCTCCTGTGAGGGCTGATCCACTACCTGAGGCAGGGGGGAAGGCACAGCCTTTACCCTACTGCTCTTTCTCTTGGGTTGTGACTGGTCCATAGTTCCAGGATCCAGCACTTGTTCAGTGGTGCACTTTTTGGCCTGTGACCTGGTCACAGCAAGGACATGTGCATCTATCCCCAGCATTTCTGCATGGGTCCTATACTCCACTTCAGACCAAACTGAAGTCTCAAGATCATTGCCCAGTAAACACTCCACAGGAAGGTCTGAACTAACAACAACTTTCTTGAGGCCAGTTACCCCTCCCCAGGAGAAGTTAACAATTGCCACACTATGGGAGGTAGTGGCATTGCTAGCGTTGGTCACTAGGTAGTTCTCACCTAATATGATCTGTCCAGGGTCCACAAAGGCAGGTGTCCCCATTGTGACACTAGCCCCGGTGTCCCTGTAGGCCTGAGCCATCCTATCATTGATAAAAGGAACTGTCTGTACTTGCCCAGGTTACTAGGTCCTAGAGTAGAGGACAAAGCTATGTCCCCATCACAGATCAGAACAGCCTGAGTAGGTATCCTGACTAGGCCAGAATCCTCCTCAGTTCCCAGGGTTAACCCTACTACACCCTTTTGCTGGGAACCACCACTTGCAGCGGAACTAGGGAGTACAGTTGCATTAGGGGCAATGGTGGCTGGGGGCTTATCCTTTTTGGTGCACTCACTAAACCAATGTGAGTTGGACTTACAATAGTTGCACCATGGTTTCTTTTGGCCATCTTTCTTTTTATCCTTTTTGAGACCACCCTCCCCCTGAGCCTTTTGGGGGCCTGGTGAAGACTTCTGGTCTTTTTGTTTCTGATCATTACCCTTCTGGTCTGCCTTTTTCTGATCACCGCCCTGGTTCTGGTGTTTCTGCTTAACTCTAGTCCTGACCCATCTATCTGCCTTCTTTCCCAATTCTTGGGGAGAAGTCAGA
The DNA here is from genome assembly GCF_964204655.1 of Triturus cristatus. Taxonomy (NCBI): domain Eukaryota; kingdom Metazoa; phylum Chordata; class Amphibia; order Caudata; family Salamandridae; genus Triturus; species Triturus cristatus. The sequence continues at coordinate 139,584,927 of NC_140588.1, forward strand.
TCAGAATCAATCAGGTGTTGATGCATTAGCTGGTTTTGACAGTTGTTAAGGATTTGTTCTCTCATGATCAAATTATACAATCCTGTATAGTCCTTAACCTTACTTCCCACTAGCCAGCCTTCCAGAGCCTTAGTGGCACAATCTACAAAGTCAGTCCAGTCCTGAGTCTGTGTCTTTTGGGTATCCCTGAACAACAACCTGTATTGTTCAGTGGTTAGGCCAAACCCATCAATTAGAGCACTCTTCAGGACAGTGTAATTGTCAGCATCCTCATCACTAACTGTGAGGAGCTTGTCTCTACCTTTCTCAGAGAAGGAGAGCCACAAGATAGCTGCCCACTGACTTTGGGGTACCTGCTGTACTTTGCAAGCTCTCTCCAAAGCAGTTATCCATTTGTGGATGTCATCCCCACACTTATAGGGAGGGACAATCTTGCTCAGGTTTCTATTATCATAGGTCCTGTCTCTATCCTTAGGGATATTGCTGCCACCAGTGGGTTCTAACGCACTTAACTTTTGCTCTCTAGCCAGAGCAAGCTTCTCCTTGGCAAGGGCAAGTTCTTCCCTCTCAATCCTTAGATTAGTTTCCCTCATTCTGGCTTCATGCTCTTTTCTCTGTGAGAAGAGGCATTAGAGATGCTAGAGACATGGGAGTGGATGGATTCCCTTGAAGGGGATCTGTCTCTCCTGTTTCTCTGGTTAAGTCCACTTGGGGGTCTGAATGGGGCGAGCCCATGCAGACTCCCATGTAAGCTTAAGTTAGCCTGGCTAAGTCTTCCTACTTTGACCTGGCTGTCTACCTCCTCATCTGAAGTCCCCTCTGACTAATCGGTAGCGGGTAGACCCTCCCCTGTACCTAGGGTACCAGCCTGGGAGGCCCTAAGAGCATCATACTCCTCTATGATCTCTACTAGCTGAAGGAGGGTAGGGTTTGCACCCTGTTTTAACTTCCTGGAGGTACACAATTGTCTCATCTCCTGAAAAGTTAGGGTATCATATCTAGAGGGGATCTTTCTAAGACCTGCCCCTCCTGAGAGAGAATCTACTAGATCTCCTCCCAGAGACATGATCTAGTGAGGGTGTGGTGTGTGCACCTACCTACACTAGTTGTATCTACTAAACCTCTCTAGTAGTTGTAGTCAGGATGTGCTAGGCCCTTCAACCTACAACTAAGTCCAGTAGGACTTAAGTATTTATAATCTATGTTATATGTACCTAAACAATATCTGTGTGAGCTTTCAATTTAGTATCTCAAGATTACAATGGTATTACAACAGCAAGCTCAGATCCCAACCGCTGCTCACCAATGTGAGAAGTTGGCCTGATATATGATGTCACTAATTCTAGTGTACACCTTGTATCAGTCCAAACAACCCTTATGGTGATTGGTTGTAAAGTCAACCTTATAGACCAGCTATCCTAGTGGTAGCATGGACAAGAGCAGTCTTAGGCTAAACTCTGAATGGCATGTGAAGCCAGCTGTTATACCATTTGTAACCCCTTGAATACCAAATGAAAGGACACCACAACAGATATATATATAAAATAAAGTGTATTTATTCTAGTCAAACCCTTCAGCACTCTTTATGAGATTCGAGATAAGTACAACACAGTCTCATTTAAGCATACATTAAGTCACACAGGTAAGTAATACAGTTAGGCCCTAGGGGCCACGCAAACCATATACTAAGTAAGTGGTATGAGGACCACTGTCACGGAAATAGGATAGGCCTAGGCCTAGGGAATCGCTGGGGCTACACTATACTACCAACAGTTAGGAAGTGGGAGGCCCACGGGATTCAGGTGCAGAGTGGAAACACTCACGCGTAATGCGTAAAAGTCGATAGAATCACTAGCAGTTAGAAATAAGCAGTTTTAGGACACTTCTGGTATAGCTAGAAAGTCGAGACTCGGAAACTAGACCCTAGGATAGTCAATACCTTTGTGAGCACCGGAGTACCCAAGTTACCTAGCCCACGGGCTGCGGGTGCATAGGTGTGAACTTGCGTCGGGTTTCGTCGTGGACTTCTATGGATGCCTGAAGGAAAGTTGCTGACAGGCAGTCAGTGAAGAGTGTCCGGTGGATCCCAAGGCTGGGATCAAGAAGGAAGGATACCTGCAAGCAGAAGGGACAGAGTCTGGGTCACTAGCCAGTGACCACGTGGAACCAGGAAGGAACCAGGCGATGTTGTGCAGATGCAGGTGAAGAGGTGAAGAGGTGAAGCTTGTCGCAGCAGCCACGGGTACCAGGAGACATCGAGGACGACTAGGACCAGGAGGCGAGCTGTCCCACGAAGGCTCTTGCTGTCGGCGGTGTCGAAGGCGAACTAGAACTCACCAAGCCTTGGCAAGCGGAACCCACGTAGAATGGAGGACTTGCTTCTGGTGCAGACCAGGAAGGTCTGGGGTGCTTCTCTTTTGCAGAGGAGCAGGAGCCAGTCTGGAGGAGCCAAACCAGCAGTGGAAAATCAAAGGTGTGTCGTCGCAAAGGTTACTAGCCAACGGGCAAGCAACCGGACAGACGCGGCAAGCAGGAAAATGCAAAAGGGTCCCACGCAGGACTCGTGGAGTGTGGGGGGCTGATCTTCGGTGCAGATGGTGCTTGGGGTTGGGGCTTCTCAATCCCCGGTGCACAACTTCGAGGGTGCCTCAGAAGCTGCGCTGGAAGATACTCGCCACTTTTCCCAGGTAGCCGGTCCCACGTCTCTTGTCGCCTCCACGGATCTCAGCTCGGCTGTGGATGTGGATCAGGGTCGGAGAAGTCTGGAAGCCAAGGCTCTGGTCAGGCTCTGCAGTCGGTCCGTCGTAAAACTTTAGCAAAGCAAAGGGTAAGTCTCTTGATGGTGCCTGTTCGCACAGGGTAGCCACTCCTTGGCCACAAGGGAGATTCTTCAGTCTTCTTCTTTCGTCGAATGTCGAAGGTCCAGAGTTTCTGTTCAAGTTGCAGGTTCAGGATAATCTAATCTCCTGGGGCCCAGCTACCACACTTATACTAATCTGGGGGGCTGGGTTGCCTGCTAGGTCACGCCTTATGGGTGGGACCTGGGAGGGGGGTGGTTACACCCCCTTCCCTTTGTCCAGTTTCGCGCCAGGACGGGGGCTGGAGTGCCCCAGCACCTGTTTGAACTGGACTATGCATGGGACACCTTGTGTGCCCCAGGCAGTGTCTCGTTTCTTTCATCCCTCCCTGCCCCAATACACTAAGGCCTGTCTGGGGTGGTGCTCGCACCTCTCAAGGCAGGAAACCTATTGTCCAAGCCTCCCGTGCTGGGATCACTCCCAGCAGCAGGAGGTCAGACTTGTGTCGTGGCAGCAGCATCCATTTTGTGATGCTGGGGCTCAGGTTAACTTTAACCGGGTAAGTAGGTTTCAACATGTCTTCTCCCTCTAGAAGGGAGGCCTAATATCCTCATCACCAGAAATGGGATGGGGGTATTATTCCAAAGTGTTAGACACCTTACACGACATGTTTTGATAAAGCCAAACCATAGTTACCATAACCGTTTAAGATTATAAGGCACTTTAAGAGTATATGGTAGGCTATATCATAGAACAGCTATAAGGACATGGTTCCGAAAGCTGCAGACAGACTCAGCTCATGCTAGAGCACTATCTCACATGTTACCAAGCACTCTGCCTCCAGGATTGTTAAGGCCTGCCATAGGAGTGGCTGATAGGTACACATGTGTCTATATATAAGGTAGGTATAGGAATACTACACCTAAGCAAGGGGTGATTACACGACCTTGCCCCAGCTGAGTGATCAGCCAGTTGTGTCATAATGGAAGGCCAGGCCAGGGGTGGCATAATACATGCTGCAGCCCCTGGTAGGCCTAGGGTACACCTATGCCCTGGGTACCTAATGTACACTGTACAGGGGCCAATAAGGTGATCCTATCCAATTGGGTTATGCACCTATAGTACATAGTATTAATTTAGAGAGAGAACAGCAGGGCTGTGGGTCTGATCAGCAGGCCCACAGCCACATCTAAGTCGAAAACCAGTAAAGCAAAAGCAAAAAGTGGGGGTGAACATAGAAAGCAGACCCTACTCTCCTACAGTGGTGTCGAGAGGTGGACCATAAAAGCAACATACGACTCCGAGGATTCCAGGCTGCGACAGAGTAACCGGCCCATGTATACGCATCCTCCCGGTCGCAAGTTGAATATGGCCACATTAGATGACATTATGGCCGCCCTAGCCCTAATGCAAACCGAACTCACGGCCTCTAGAGCAGAGACAGCTGCCCTGCAAGCAGTAGTAGATAGGATGCAGAGGAACCCCTTCAATGCAGGTCTTGCACATGCGACACATACAACTCCTGTAGAAGTAGAGATACCTACGCCCATTCCCCTGGCCCCACTGGAAAGGTTTTACGGGGACAGTAGTAAGGTCCAAGTATTTTTAACCCAAGTGATGCTGCACTTTACCTGCAAGGTCAAAGTCTTCACCACCAACCATGCCCGGGTGGCATTCCTCCTCTCATACTTAGCAGGGGATGCCGCACAATGGGCCGTGCCATTAGTGAAGAGTGATGACCCTCTGCTTTATGATTGGGACTCCTTTCTCAGAGAATTTGAGAAAACCTTTAATCGCAGGGCCGCCACACTTTCAGCAGACAGAGATCTATTGGAGTTGCGACAGGGGAACCGAGATCTCATTACGTATCTAAACGACTTTCGACGGTCAATTACTAAAAACCGAATGGCCCGAAGCTAAACAAGCGGCAATCTTCCATCAGGGGCTTAGGGACGACATGAAAGACGTCTTGGCTCAGATAGACCCCCAACCTGCCTCATGTGAAGACTTAATAAGCCTTGTATTACGCTTGGATCATCGCCTAAGCGATTGTAAAGGGGATCGCAAGAAAAAGGAGCGTATGCCCCCTAGATACGATACGCCCTATTACGGAGAAATCCACTCAACCAACAAACCGGAACCCATGGATATAGGAACGGTACGTGCCTCTCTCACCGCTGAGGAGAGAGAACACCGTCGAAAGACTGGCCTTTGTATTTACTGTGGCAAGAAAGGCCATTTCATTCGGGAGTGCTCCTTGAGAACAAAATTCGCACGTCCGGAAACCAGAAGGTCATTGCCCGCAGTCCCGTCATCGACAGCGGGAAACGAGCAAGCTTGAGGACGACAGAAGGGACTTCTTCAAGCAGGACGTACATCCCTTCTTTGGACAGGTACCCTCTTAGCGGGAAGGACTATTTTTTTTTTAACCTATGTCTTCATATCCAAGGTGAATGGCGGCAAGTGCAAGCCATGCTTGACTCTGGGGCAACGGGTTGCTTCATGGATCATGAGCACGCGGTAGAATTAGGCCTTGAGCTACAAGAGAAGACCCTGCCAGAAGCGGTGTACGCAGTGGATGGGAGACGTTTAGAGGCGGGTCCCATTAGGTTTTGCACCAAAGAATTAGAAGTCCTTCATGGGAAAGACCATACCGAAACACTAGTCTTCAATGTCATCACAGCCCCGCAGTATGGAATCATCCTAGGCCTACCCTGGCTGAAGAAACACATCCCCTTGGTGAACTGGGAAGAACAAACCTTGACCTTTACCTCCGATTACTGTCAACATCATTGCAAACCACTCCAAACCCTCCCGGAGACCCTCGGGACAGAGAAACACCACATTGATACAGCGGCGGAGCATCCCGTGGCACTACCCGAGGAATATAGCGATTATGAGGACGTGTTCAATGAAACCAGGGCCGAAACCCTACCACCGTACAGGCAGTACAACTGCCAAATTGACCTGCTGCCTGGGACTGTTGTACCAGCAGGAAGAGTGTACGCCCTGACTGAACCCGAGAACCTCCATCTCCGAGAGTACCTGGATAAATATTTAGCCTTAGGGTTCATTCGCGTATCTAAATCACCGGCAGCGTCCCCTTTGTTTTTCATACCCAAGGCCAATGGCGAGCTGCGCGCCTGTGTGGACTTTCGCGCGCTCAACGCCATTACCGTGAAGAACCGATCTCCGCTGCCTCTCATCCCTGTCCTTTTGGAGCAAGTACAAAAGGCCGTGATATACACCCGTTTAGACCTAAAAGGAGCCTATCATCTGGTACGAATGCGACAGGGAGATGAGTGGAAGACGGCGTTTAAAACACGTTATGGGCTATATGAATATCTGGTTATGCCCTTTGGCCTCTGCAACGCGCCTGCCGCCTTCCAATACTTCCTGAATGATGTGCTGAGGGAATTCCTTGATCGGTTCGTGGTGGTATATATAGATGACATCTTGATCTAATCTTCATCGATAGAAGCACATCGGTCCCATGTATGCACCGTACTACAGGCTCTACGCGACCACCTACTGTTCTGTAAAATCAGCAAATGCGAATTCAGTGTCACCACCGTGGAGTTCCTTGGGGTTATGTTAACCCCTTCTGGACAAGAAATGTCCAAAAGGAAAATACAAGCAGTAAAGGACTGGCCAATTCCAGTCGTTTCATAAATCAGTTTTCTAAATTGGCTGCTCCACTCTCGCGTTTGTTACAGAAAAAGGTGGTGTTTCAATGGAACGAAGAAGCGCATAAGGGATTTGAAGCCTTAAAAGATGCCTTTAAATTCGCTCCGGTGCTACGACACGCCAATCCTGACCAACCCTACATCGTAGAGGCGTATGCTTCCGAGTATGCGGTAGGAGCAGTCCTTTCCCAGCGACATCTAGAGACTGGTCAGTTGCATCCAGTGGCCTTTATGTCACGTAAACTAAATCCCGCAGAGCGTAACTATACAATAGCAGAAAAGGAACTGTTAGCCATCAAGAATGCATTCCAGGAATGGAGGCAGTACCTGATGGGCTCAAAAAACGTGGTTACCGTTTTTACGGATCATCGCAATCTGCAGTTCATGACAGCAGCCAGACAGACACCTGTCTCCCCGTCAGCTGCGTTGGATGCTATTCTTTGCGGAGTATAACTTCATTGTGACGTTTCGCCCAGGAAGTGAGAACAAAAAGGCTGACGCGCTTAGTCGCCAGTCCTCTCCTGACACTTCCGAAACACCACTTGAAAACGCCATCGTTAATCCCAAAAATGTGATAAACGCCACAGTCACGGAGCAATTCCTTAGGAGCGTCGCTCACAACATTGCCAACACCAAATGGAAAGTCTGGTTGGGAAATAACAAGGAGTGGACGGTAAAGGAAGGAATCCCCGTGCGAGGGAATCAAATACTGTTGCCCATCCTTCGCTTAAGAAAACAAGTATTTGATTGGTGTCATTCATTGCCTAGTGCAGGACATAACGGCATCAAGAAGACCAGAGAGCGAATCCTCCGACAGTTCTGGTGGCCCACGGTCATGAAGGACGTAAAAAACTGGGTTAGTGAATGCATGGTGTGTTGTCAGATGAAAACCACACACGCACGACCTGTGGGCCTCTTACAACCTCTCCCTACTCCTGTCAGTCCCTGGAAACAAATATCTCTGGATTTCGTGGTCGGGATGCCTCCAGACAAAGGGCACACGGTGATCTTGGTCGTGGTGGACTATTTAACCAAGTTAGCTCACTTCATAGCCTGCAAGAAAATCCCGACAGCAGGTGACTTAGCCAAAATGTTGCTGCACAACCTTTACACGGATTGCCACAAGTGGTAATATCTGACAGGGGGGCCCAATTCACTGCACATTTTTGGAAGTCATGGTGTTTGGCTCTGAAGATTACATCAAATCTATCCACCAGCTTCCATCCCCAAACAGATGGCCAGACGGAACGGGTCAATCAGACTCTAAAACAATATCTTCGATGCTATGGGGAGGTAGCAACCGAAGCCTGGGTTGACAATTTATGGTTGGCGGAAGTTGCTTATAATAGCTCCATGCACAGGTCCACAAAACACACGCCTTTTTTCTGCACTTATGGCTTTCATCCTGACTTCACTCCCTTCCAGCATCCTGTGGGCCAGGAATATGTGCCCGAGGTGCGGGAACGGATAACTCACATCCAAACAACTTTGCGAAAGGTACGCAAAGAATTGGTAGAAGCAAAGAGACAGTACAAGGCATATGCAGACAGGCATAGGCGTGAGGGTCCCTCATACAAACTAGGCGATCATGTATGGCTATCGACCAAAAACATACGGTTTAAAAGATACAGTATCTTTAACCCTCGATACATTGGCCCGTATAAAATAACGAAGTTAATCAACCCTGTGGTAGTAAAGCTAGATCTACCGTCTTCCCTGCGTATTCATCCAGCTTTCCACGTTTCTCTACTTAAGCCTGCAAGATCAGGGGCGCGTATAAAATCAGCTCCCGTTCTGGTAGACGGGGAGGTAGAGCACGAAGTAAGAGGCATACTAGATTCGAAGATCTACCGAACAAGGTTATGGTATTTGGTCGCCTGGAAAGGCTATGGCGATGAAGAGAATTCATGGGAACCTGCTGGGCTGTTCACGCCCCTAGATATGTTCGTATGTTTCACACTCGTTTTCCTCACAAACCTTGCCTCTGTCAGTGTTCTTCAGGAGAGGGATGTACTGTCAGGAGCCACGCCGGAAGACACTGAAGAGGCAAAGCGGGAGCTTCGAGTCCCGACAAGCCTCAAAACTACATTTCCCATGAGCCCCTGTCGAGGCGTGTCGATGACGTCAACGCGACGCGGGAGGAAGTATTTCCGGGGCTGAACACTCGCTACAGGTGCCGGTTACTCCAGACACTGAGGAGCACTCGCTGTATGAAGGTCCGGTAAGGGTGCAACTGCACCACATCCCTTTATTACGAGTTCTTGGTCACAGTGCTTCACAGCGGAAGCGGCAATAATCCTTGAGGCGCATAACCCTCCCGCTGGCTGAATCCATTGAAGCATTCTTGCGGGCGGGCTTATTTTTCCTTCCGAGGAGCCCCGGCTGGGGAATCATTTCCCGGAAGGGAACAGAACATTAACGCATTGGCGTTTACACGGCGCACCATTTCAGCTAACATTCTTTTGTGTCAGGTATTGCCAAAAGGCTCTGGTTATATCCTCCGTGAACTAGAATACCGTTATGACAACTATGTGAGAGTGTGACAATCAGTGCGCACAGGAACTTTGTGGTTTGCGTGCACATAAACAAAAGACGAGGTTGCAGAAAGTCTTGATAGTCTGAGAAGTATCAGACCTTGGCATATCGCCATTGTGTTTCATTTATGCAAAGCGCCCGGAGAGGCGTGTTGTGTGACATTACAGTACTTGGTGAATGTAATGCTTATGAAATAGTCACTCAAGAGAGGGTGCTGTGTTTCTGTTGTTTAACTACAGGGGAATGTGCGTCACTGTCAGCCCTGCACCCCTGGACAGTCCAGCTCCCAGCCTACTGGGGTAGGTGTTGATACAGTATTGAGAGGGCCAAGAGAAGAAAGGGGGGGGGGGGCTCGCTCTTGATAAATCACTGTGGTTCTTGTTTCTAGATATGACTGAAAACCAGCTAAAATTCTGACTGCTGACGTAACAAGCAGAAGCCTTTTCTTTCTTTACAGGTATAATTCATATGCATTAGGTGCCTACATGGTATGAGAGCAGAAAAGGCTTAAGGTCTATGTATATGATTTCCTTATATCTGAGCATTGGTATTCTTATTTACAGATCTCCCTCCCCGCTGTCCCCATCCTTTCCTTCCCCCGCTTGATCACTCCATGGAGTCTGTGAATATAACCCAGACCGTGGTGGTGTCGAGAGGTGGACCATAAAAGCAACATACAACTCCGAGGATTCCAGGCTGCGACAGAGTAACCGGCCCGCGTATACGCATCCTCCCGGTTGCAAGTTGAATATGGCCACATTAGATGACATTATGGCCGCCCTAGCCCTAATGCAAACCGAACTCACAGCCTCTAGAGCAGAGACAGCTGCCCTGCAAGCAGTAGTAGATAGGATGCAGAGGAACCCCTTCAATGCAGGTCTTGCACATGCGACACATACAACTCCTGAAGTAGTAGAGATACCTATGCCCATTCCCCTGGCCCCACTGGAAAGGTTTTACGGGGACAGTAGTAGGGTCCAAGTATTTTTAACCCAAGTGATGCTGCACTTTACCTGCAAGGTCAAAGCCTTCACCACCAACCATGCCCGGGTGGCATTCCTCCTCTCATACTTAGCAGGGGATGCCGCACAATGGGCCGTGCCATTAGTGAAGAGAGATGACCCTCTGCTTTATGATTGGGACTCCTTTCTCAGAGAATTTGAGAAAACCTTTAATCGCAGGGCCGCCACGCTTTCAGCAGACAGAGATCTATTGGAGTTGCGACAGGGGAACCGAGATCTCATTATGTATCTAAACGACTTTCGACGGTCAATTACTAAAACCGAATGGCCCGAAGCTAAACAAGCCGCAATCTTCCACCAGGGGCTTAGGGACGACATGAAAGACGTCTAGGCTCAGATAGACCCCCAACCTGCCTCATGTGAAGACTTAATAAGCCTTGTATTACGCTTGGATCATCGCCTAAGCGAACGTAAAGGGGATCGCAAGAAAAAGGAGCGTATGACCCCTAGATACGATACGCCCTATCGCGGAGAAATCCACTCAACCAACAAACCGGAACCCATGGATATAGGAACGGTACGTGCCTCTCTCACCGCTGAGGAGAGAGAACACCGTCGAAAGACTGGCCTTTGTATTTACTGTGGCAAGAAAGGCCATTTCATTCGGGAGGGCTCCTTGAGAACAAAATTTGCACGTCCGGAAACCAGAAGGTCATTGCCCACAGTCCCGTCATCGACAGCGGGAAACGAGCAAGCTTGAGGACGACAGAAGGGACTTCTTCAAGCAGGACGTACATCCCTTCTTTGGACAGGTACCCTCTTAGCGGGAAGGATCATTTTTTTTTTAACCTGCGTCTTCATATCCAAGGCGAATGGCGGCAAGTGCAAGCCATGCTTGACTCTGGGGCAACGGGTTGCTTCATGGATCATGAGCACGCGGTGGAATTAGGCCTTGAGCTACAAGAGAAGACCCTGCCAGAAGCGGTGTACGCAGTGGATGGGAGACGTTTGGAGGCGGGTCCCATTAGGTTTTGCACCGAAGAATTAGAAGTCCTTCATGGGAAAGACCATACCGAAACACTAGTCTTCAATGTGATCACAGCCCCGCAGTATGGAATCATCCTAGGCCTACCCTGGCTGAAGAAACACAACCCCTTGGTGAACTGGGAAGAACAAACCTTGACCTTTACCTCCGATTACTGTCAACATCATTGCAAACCACTCCAAAACCTCCCGGAGACCCTCGGGACAGAGAAACACCACATTGCTACTGCAGCGGAGCATCCCGTGGCACTACCCGAGGAATATAGCGATTATGAGGACGTGTTCAATGAAACCAGGGCCGAAACCCTATCACCGCACAGGCAGTACGACTGCCAAATTGACCTGCTGCCTGGGACTGTTGTACCAGCAGGAAGAGTGTACGCCCTGACTGAACCCGAGAATGCGATGAATGTCCTCTTTTGTTATCCATGAATACCCCTTTTAATTTGACCTGGTTACTATGTGAAACCACACCGGGTGGAGAAAGGCAGTGACAGAACAAGTCACTTACTCCCGTCGAAAAGGTATCGCTCCTAACACACGAGGACGCCGACGAAGAGACGTAATGTATTTAAGTTTCTAATACTTTCCGTTTTCCTTTTAAAGAGCGGGCACAGCTTTTTCCTCCCAGATGTAACCCTCCATTCGAATTAATAAGGTATTTCTTTCCTTTATTTCTAAACGCTGCGAAAGTCATTTTATAAGTCTGCTTGTGAATATGGAAGTAACTAATAATGTTTGGCTCGACTGCCCACCTTTTCCACATCGACTAACATTTAGGAAGTACTAGCCACAATATTAACAACACTTCCTACCCCGAGTGTCAACTCCTCTGATATCTTAACGTGATCTGTTACGTTAGTTACCTGACACCTCTAAGTACCGTTCTCTCAACGCTTCACTTGAGAGACTCTGCCTTACGGAGACCTATCGCACTACCTCCTGTACATGCGTGTACCTTAACTTTTCCCCAGAGGTATATATTATTGTACAACCAATGAAACCAGCATGAAGGTGTAATGCCTGGACGCCATGTGAGACTAACTTCTATGGTACCCCACGTGACTGTTTTTTCAGTGCCAAGAACCTAGTGCTCCACCAGGCACACATTACCTATTCTCAGTCTCTTAACAAATTGGATGTTGTGTTTGTGTTTTTTATGTCTTTTTCTTATAATTGCAATCTAATAGAAAGGAGGGCTTATTTTGCCGTTACTGAATATGAACGAGAGTTAATTGCCAAATTGGCCACATTACATTCAAAAGTATTGCCATTTTTTAGTTGCTACGACAGTTGATGTCTCGAGTTTTGAACATCCTTACAACATACATACTGACTGAATTCAGTTTGTTTGTTTTTTCCTTTTCCTTCCCTTCACCCCTTATTCCTATTCCGAAACAGGTTCAAATCGAACATAGATTGGCTGGTGAAGAATATTACTCACCCTTTTCACAACGGAGACCTATTAATAATAGAGTCTTCCACACATAACTAGGGTCCTGATGAAAGCCTATATGACCCTCTTGGGCATTAGATAAGGCTGAAACATGTCGACCTCTTTTTTGGACACATTTTTATAGTGCACCAGACCCTAAATAGTCTGTTCTGTGCACGATAAGCGTTTTAAACTCAACTCGAACCCAGTTCTATTAAAATTACAAACTGGTTTTACGAGCTTTTTAATTTTTAATTTTCACTCACTGTATATCACTTCACTACACACCCAACACGGTTCTCTGATCACTACTGAAAAAACCAGAGGAATTACCTCCGGGTGGAGGAAGCATTCATTAACCCGATGATGATGCTGTCACGCTGTCAAGCAAGTAGCGTATAATCGAACATACCGCTAATTTCCACCTGCAAAAAAACGTGATTGAGGGTTTCTTAACAGTACCCAGTACTGTTGTTGCTAACCCTGGTTCTTTCAGGACCTGTGATCCACTCTCTATTTGATATTTGAACGTTTGAGATAAAGAAGCTGAGTGGGTCATAACCCCTTCTTTCTCCCTCCTTTTTTTATTTAAACATGTCCTTAGCAGCGTGCAGCTGTGGGAGCCTCTCCTAAACATTAGCTTACACTCACATATACCCTTTCTCCTTGAACAACACTGTTCCTTTGAAAGGTTTTTTGGAGCAACCATGGCCGAGAATCTAGGCCTGAGTTACTCGACTGATGAAATCAATGCAATTTTATCTCTTCCCTCGCTTTTGCAAGACAAAGATTTAACACAAACTCTAACCCAAACCTCTGACTGGGACGAACTATCAGAGTTGAAAAAAGAACAGGTACGCACAGTCATTCATGGTATCATAATGACCGAGTACCTCCGTGCCAATGCGGCACCAAGAGGCCTCTGGGTGAACAATGCCCCACGCATCTTTCTTCATGACTTGGTTTTCCGTAAAGATTGGTCTTCCATCTCGTGGAAGTGCACAAGAGACTACCTAGTCTTAATCATCAAAACGGCTACCAGACTGACTGAAGAACTCACTATTAAGATCCAGATGAGCGAAACTAAACTTAAAAACATGGTACATCTCACAGTATACAAGAAAAGACTAGAGGAAATTAACAAGGAGATGAGTGAAACTAGAGACTATATTACACAAAATAAAATTCAAAAACTCGGCAAGGATCTAAAGAAATTCTCCATGGAACGAATGCACCCATACAGCGCGGATGACTATAAAGTCCCGGAAGACAACTATGACAACAATTCTAGTTACTCCAGTGCAGGTTCCTCTTCCAATGGTTCAGACTGGAGTGGTGACGAGACCTTCACACCTAGTAGAAACAGAGGACAATACAGACGCCAGAATAGAAGAAGGCCTAACACCTGGTACAACCCCTATTTTGGTGCTCCGTCACACCCAGCCCCATTCCAGACATTCAATCCTGGCTTTCAAGGTTGGGCTAATCCATTTTACCCCGGTCCACCACCGATGGGCATCCCACCACCACCAAATATGAGTCAAAACTACACACCTAGACCTCCTTTTTTAGGGAGAGGCCAGACCAACAACAGAACAAGAAGAAAAGGAGTAACCTGGGACGATCAACAGCGCCAAGTGCACACCAGGAGCATGACGAATACAAAGCAAGGGACCAGCGCAACGACCTCATCTTCAACTTAACTAACATGACTCTCACAAAAGAACAAGTTAACATTCTGAATAAGGGCCTCAGTTATGTCCCCACTCCACCTTTGGACATCTTTAAACTCCAATGTGAGATGGCCGAGTTTTGTAGAAAAATTAAACTGAAAGCCTTCTTCAAAGAACAAGAAGAACCAATGAGAGACGGCGACACCAGCTTACGCCGAAAGTCCACCTTCTGTCCTCTCAACCACCAAGTCCCAGTGGAGATCCTAGCTTTTGAACAAGCTATTATGAGAGAAGTAGAAGGTCTCAAAGATCAAACTAAAAGACCCTTCATGAATGTATCCAAAGCGGAACAACAAGCATTGGATTCATTACGAAAGAATGGAGACCTGGTAATAAAGCCTACCGACAAGGGCGGAGGGATTGTACTGCTCAGCAGAGAAGGGTATGACCAACAATGCTCTGACCTTCTATCTGATAGAAAATTCTATGAAGTGATCACGACAGACCCTACTGAACGCTTACAAAGAACCATCACATTGATGGTTGATGAAGCCGAAACAAACAATTGGATTTCCAAGACCGAGGCGGACTTCCTTCTGGCCCGTACACCGAGGATGCCGTATTTATATTCACTTCCCAAGATCCACAAGGAACGAAGACCACCCCCAGGAAGACCAATCGTCTCAGGGATCGGATCTGTCTTGGAACCTCTGTCCCAGTTCGCGAACCATTACTTAAAACCTCTGGTACAACAGACACCTACCTATCTCAAGGACACTAAAGACCTCCTAAACCTACTTCAAGACCAACAATTTTCAGGAGACAAGATGCTTTTAGTAGGGTTACATGTGGAGAGTCTGTACACCAGTCTTCCACAAAAGAAAACATTGGATACTCTAGAAGAGCTACTATTCAGTCAACAATGGGATCACAAGACACCTAGACATTTAATTCTTGAATGCTGCAGACTGGCACTCACCGAAAACCATTTTGAGTACAACAACATCATGTACTGACAATGCCATGGTACTTCCATGGGGAGTACATTCGCGCCGAGCGTGGCCGGACTATACGTGAGTGACTTTGAGACTAATAACGTACTGAGCCCTGCTAACCCTTTCCGTGAGCGGATAGTCTTCTGGAAACGCTATATCGATGATGTCCTGCTAATTTGGGAAGGGAACAAAGAAACCCTAATCGATTTCCACCAGTGGCTGAATACCAGAGACGAATGGCTGAAATTGACTTATTCAGCTAGTTCCAACACACTGGACTTTCTGGATGTAACTATCTTCATTGACAACAACACAATCCAGACTAAAACCTTCTTCAAGTCCACCGCCAAGAATAGTCTACTATCATTCAAGAGTTTCCACCCACGCCCAATGAGGGAAAATCTGCCTTATGGCCAGTTCCTTCGTCTAAGACGCAACTGCAGTAACATTCAAGACTATAAGGAACAAGCTAAAGATCTTTGTGATAAACTCCAAAACAGAGATTATCCCCTACATACCATCAAGAAGAGTCAAAAGAGGGTGAGGAATCAACAAAGAGAGACCCTCATGGAAACAACAGTGAAAGAACCCACGAAAGATCTAGTTACCTGTGTGAGCTCTTACAGCCTGGTATCCAACGATGTTAAGAAGATCATTAACAAGAATTGGAAAATTCTTACGTCTGGATCCTTGAAATGGCCCAAACCGAGGTTCTCAAACAAACAAACCAGAAATTTGAAGGATATGCTAGTACATACAAGACCTCCATCAAAACCAAGATTGGCAATTACTTCTAGCCTCTGGAACTACACACCAGTAACTGGACATTACCCCTGTGGCTCCTGTTCTGTCTGTCATCTCACTACGGCAACCAAAACCTTACAACTACTACCAGATTTGAAATGGACTATAAGAAGCCATACCAACTGTAATACTACTCACGTAATCTATATGATCACTTGCCCTTGCGAATTACGTTACATTGGGATGACTTGTCGCAAAGTCAAGCAACGACTCTGCGAACACAGGAGCAACGTTAAATGCAGGAAGAGCACGACCAAGATGAGTAGCCACTACCTTGAGAAGGGTCACACAATCAATCACCTTCAATGGGTGATTTTAGAGACACTAACAACGAAAAATCATAATGCAAAAAGTATTCTGTTCGAAAAAGAACAAAGGTGGGTTTACCGCTTGCATACCCATATACACGGATTGAACGATAACATCCCGTGGCTAAGTATCAAGAAATAAGAATTTCAGTATAATGAATCCAGAACCACACCTGGAATGAAAATGACAAAATATTGGCTTGATGCAACAACACCCTGAATAAGACATTTCTGGCCATACCACATCAAAACAAATCACTATAAAGCACTATGAATCATGGCGTGAATACGGGTTCATTACTCTTGAACTTTAGTGTAATAATGAGGCTGACAGGGGTAAACGATACCCTGTATGTAAAGTACCATCGTGCCTTGTTTTAGAGATATGTACTTTTCTTACCATCTTTCAGAAAGCACGAACTTCGCTCATAAATAAATCGTTTTGTGTATGAAGGCTATGAAACGAGTTGATAATCTTTTGCCCTCTCGGTGTGCAAGAAAATGGGATCTGCTCTTCTCCCTTCTTCACTTCTAACAGAAACCAGAACTTTATTGACAAGATTCTGATGCAAAAGTAACACGCTATCCTTAAAAGAATATCCTTGAGGGTCAGCAACATCCTGATAAAAACGAAGCCTTTATTTTTACTTTTATTTTTTATTTTTATTATACTCCCGCACAATCTAATGACTAGAGGACTAATTAAGCAATATATCTCTATTAACAAAATGGACCAGTGAGCTGCGATGAATGTCCTCTTTTGTTATCCATGAATACCCCTTTTAATTTGACCTGGTTACTATGTGAAACCACACCGGGTGGAGAAAGGCAGTGACAGAACAAGTCACTTACTCCAGTCGAAAAGGTATCGCTCCTAACACACGAGGACGCCGACGAAGAGACGTAATGTATTTAAGTTTCTAATACTTTCCGTTTTCCTTTTAAAGAGCGGGCACAGCTTTTTCCTACCAGATGTAACCCTCCATTCGAATTAATAAGGTATTTCTTTCCTTTATTTCTAAACGCTGCGAAAGTCATTTTATAAGTCTGCTTGTGAATATGGAAGTAACTAATAATGTTTGGCTCGACTGCCCACCTTTTCCACATCAACTAACATTTAGGAAGTACTAGCCACAATATTAACAACACTTCCTACCCCGAGTGTCACCTCCTCTGATATCTTAACGTGATCTGTTACGTTAGTTACCTGACACCTCTAAGTACCGTTCTCTCAACGCTTCACTTGAGAGACTCTGCCTTACGGAGACCTATCGCACTACCTCCTGTACATGCGTGTACCTTAACTTTTCCCCAGAGGTATATATTATTGTACAACCAATGAAACCAGCATGAAGGTGTAATGCCTGGACGCCATGTGAGACTAACTTCTATGGTACCCCACGTGACTGTTTTTTCAGTGCCAAGAACCTAGTGCTCCACCAGGCACACATTACCTATTCTCAGTCTCTTAACAAATTGGATGTTGTGTTTGTGTTTTTTATGTCTTTTTCTTATAATTGCAATCTAATAGAAAGGAGGGCTTACTTTGCCGTTACTGAATATGAACGAGAGTTAATTGCCAAATTGGCCACATTACATTCAAAAAAATTGCCATTTTTTAGTTGCTACGACAGTTGATGTCTCGAGTTTTGAACATCCTTACAACATACATACTGACTGAATTCAGTTTGTTTGTTTTTTCCTTTTCCTTCCCTTCACCCCTTATTCCTATCCGAAACAGGTTCAAATCGAACATAGATTGGCTGGTGAAGAATATTACTCACCCTTTTCACAACGGAGACCTATTAATAATAGGGTCTTCCACACATAACTAGAGTCCTGATGAAAGCCTATATGACCCTCTTGGGCATTAGATAAGGCTGAAACATGTCGACCTCTTTTTTGGACACATTTTTATTGTGCACCAGACCCTAAATAGTCTGTTCTGTGCACGATAAGCGTTTAAACTCAACTCGAACCCAGTTCTATTAAAATTACAAACTGGTTTTACGAGCTTTTTAATTTTTAATTTTCACTCACTGTATATCACTTCACTACACACCCAACACGGTTCTCTGATCACTACTGAAAAAACCAGAGGAATTACCTCCGGGTGGAGGAAGCATTCATTAACCCGATGATGATGCTGTCACGCTGTCAAGCAAGTAGCGGATAATCGAACATACCGCTAATTTCCACCTGCAAAAAAACGTGATTGAGGGTTTCTTAACAGTACCCAGTACTGTTGTTGCTAACCCTGGTTCTTTCAGGACCTGTGATCCACTCTCTATTTGATATTTCAACGTTTGAGATAAAGAAGCTGAGTGGGTTATAACCCCTTCTTTCTCCCTCCTTTTTTGATTTAAACATGAACCCGAGAACCTCCATCTCCGAGAGTACCTGGATAAATATCTAGCCTTAGGGTTAATTCGGGTATCTAAATCACCGGCAGCGTCCCCGTTGTTTTTCATACCCAAGGCCAATGGCGAGATGCGCGCCTGTGTGGACTTTCGCGCGCTCAACGCCATTACCGTGAAGAACCGATCTCCGCTGCCTCTCATCCCTGTCCTTTTGGAGCAAGTACATAAGGCTGTGATATACACCCGTTTAGACCTAAAAGGAGCCTATCATCTGGTACGAATGCGACAGGGAGATGAGTGGAAGACGGCGTTTAAAACACGTTATGGGCTATATGAATATCTGGTTATGCCCTTTGGCCTCTGCAACGCGCCTGCCGCCTTCCAATACTTCCTGAATGATGTGCTGAGGGAATTCCTTGATCGGTTCGTGGTGGTATATATAGATGACATCTTGATCTACTCTTCATCGATAGAAGCACATCGGTCCCATGTAGGCACCGTACTACAGGATCTACGCGACCACCTACTGTTCTGTAAAATCAGCAAATGCAATTTCAGTGTCACCCCTGTGGAGTTCCTTGGGGTTATGTTAACCCCTTCTGGACAAGAAATGTCCACAAGGAAAATACAAGCAGTAAAGGATTGGCCAATTCCTAAGAAGGTTCGGGATATTCAATGCTTCCTGGGCTTTGCCAATTTTTATTGTCGTTTCATAAATCAGTTTTCTAAATTGGCGGCTCCACTCTCGCGTTTGTTACAGAAAAAGGTGGTGTTTCAATGGAACGAAGAAGCGCAAAAGGGATTTGAAGCCTTAAAAGATGCCTTTACATCCGCTCCGGTGCCACGACACGCTAATCCCGACCAACCCTACATCGTAGAGGCGGATGCTTCCGAGTATGCGGTAGGAGCAGTCCTTTCCAAGCGACATCTAGAGACTGGTCAGTTGCATCAAGTGGCCTTTATGTCACATAAACTAAATCCCGCAGAGCGTAACTATACAATAGCAGAAAAGGAACTGTTAGCCATCAAGAATGCATTCCAGGAATGGAGGCAGTACCTGATGGGCTCAAAAAACGTGGTTACCGTTTTTACGGATCATCGCAATCTGCAGTTCATGACAGCAGCCAGACACCTGTCTCCCCGTCAGCTGCGTTGGATGCTATTCTTTGCGGAGTATAACTTCATCGTGACGTTTCCCCCAGGAAGTGAGAACAAAAAGGCTGACGCGCTTAGTCGCCAGTCATCTCCTGACACTTCTGAAACACCACCTGAAAACGTCATTGTTAATCCCAACAATGTGATAAACGCCACAGTCACGGAGCAATTCCTTAGGAGCGTCGCTCACAACATTGCCAACGCCAAATGGAAAGTCTGGTTGGGAAATAACAAGGAGTGGACGGTAAAGGAAGGAATCCCCGTGCGAGGGAATCAAATACTGTTGCCCATCCTTCGTTTAAGAAAACAAGTATTTGATTGGTGTCATTCATTGCCTAGTGCAGGACATAACGGCATCCAGAAGACCAGAGAGCGAATCCTGCGACAGCTCTGGTGGCCCACGGTCATGAAGGACGTAAATAACTGGGTTAGTGAATGCATGGTGTGTTGTCAGATGAAAACCACACACACACGACCTGTGGGCCTCTTACAACCTCTCCCTACTCCTGTCAGTCCCTGGAAACAAATATCTCTAGATTTCGTGGTCGGGATGCCTCCAGACAAAGGGCACACAGTGATCTTGGTCATAGTGGACTATTTAACCAAGTTAGCTCACTTCATAGCCTGCAAGAAAATCCCGACAGCAGGTGACTTAGCCAAAATGTTGCTGCACAACGTAGTACCTTTACACGGATTGCCACAAGTGGTAATATCTGACAGGGGGGCCCAATTCACTGCACATTTTTGGAAGTCATGGTGTTCGGCTCTGAAGATCACATCAAATCTATCCACCAGATTCCATCCCCAAACAGATGGGCAGACGGAACAGTTCAATCAGACTCTAAAACAATATCTTCGATGCTATGGGGAGATAGCAACCGAAGCCTGGGTTGACAATTTATGGTTGGCGGAAGTTGCTTATAATAGCGCCATGCACAGGTCCACAAAACACACGCCTTTTTTCTGCACTTATGGCTTTCATCCTGACTTCACTCCCTTCCAGCATCCTGTGGGCCAGGAATATGTGACCGAGGTGCGGGAACGGATAACTCACATCCAAACAACTTTGCGAAAGGTACGCAAAGAATTGGTAGAAGCAAAGAGACAGTACAAGGCATATGCAGACAGGCATAGGTGTGAGGGTCTCTCATACAAACTAGGTGATCATGTATGGCTATCGACCAAAAACATACGGTTTAAAAGATACAGTATCTTTAACCCTCGATACATTGGCCCGTATAAAATGACGAAGTTAATCAACACTGTGGTGGTAAAGCTAGATCTACCGTATTCCCTGCGCATTCATCAAGCTTTCCACGTTTCTCTACTTAAGCCTGCAAGATCAGGGGCGCGTATAAAATCAGCTCCCGTTCTGGTAGACGGGGAGGTAGAGCACGAAGTAAGAGGCATACTAGATTCGAAGATCTACCGAACAAGGTTATGGTATTTGGTCGCCTGGAAAGGCTATGGCGAAGAAGAGAATTCATGGGAACCTGCTAGGGCTGTTCACGCCCCTAGATATGTTCGTATGTTTCACACTCGTTTCCCTCACAAACCTTGCCTCTGTCAGTGTTCTTCAGGAGAGGGATGTACTGTCAGGAGCCACGCCAGAAGACACTGAAGAGGCAAAGCGGAAGCTTCGAGTCCCGACAAGCCTCAAAACTACATTTCCCATGAGCCCCTGTCGAGGTGTGTCGATGACGTCAACGCGACGCGGGAGGAAGTATTTCCGGGGCTGAAAACTCGCTACAGGTGCCGGTTACTCCAGACGCTGAGAGCACTCGCTGTATGAAGGTCCGGTAAGGGTGCAACTGCACCACATCCCTTTATTACGAGTTCTTGGTCACAGTGCTTCACAGCGGAAGCGGAAATAATCCTTGAGGCGCATAACCCTCCCATTGGCTGAATCCATTGAAGGATTCTTGCGGGCGGGCTTATTTTTCCTTCCGGGGAGCCCCGGCTGGGGAATCATTTCCCGGAAAGGAATAGAACATTAACGCATTGGCGTTTACACGGCGCACCATTTCAGCTAACATTCTTTTGTGTCAGGTATTGCCAAAAGGCTCTGGTTATATCCTCCGTGAACTAGAATTCCGTTATGACAACTATGTGAGAGTGTGACAATCAGTGCGCACAGGAACTTTGTGGTTTGCGTGCACATAAACAAAAGACGAGGTTGCAGAAAGTCTTGATAGTCTGAGAAGTATCAGACCTTGGCATATCGCCATTGTGTTTCATTTATGCAAAGCGCCTGGAGAGGCGTGTTGTGTGACATTACAGTACTTGGTGAATGTAATGCTTATGAAATAGTCACTCAAGAGAGGGTGCTGTGTTTCTGTTGTTTAACTACAGGGGAACGTGCGTCACTGTCAGCCCTGCACCCCTGTACAGTCCAGCTCCCAGCCTACTGGGGTAGGTGTTGATACAGTATTGAGAGGGCCAAGAGAAGAAAGGGGGGGGGGCTCACTCTTGATAAATCACTGTGGTTCTTGTTTCTAGATATGACTGAAAACCAGCTAAAATTCTGACTGCTGACGTAACAAGCAGAAGCCTTTTCTTTCTTTACAGGTATAATTCATATGCATTAGGTGCCTACATGGTATGAGAGCAGAAAAGGCTTAAGGTCTATGTATATGATTTCCTTATATCTGAGCATTGGTATTCTTATTTACAGGTCTCCCTCCCCGCTGTCCCCATCCTTTCATTCCCCCGCTTGATCACTCCATGGAGTCTGTGAATATAACCCAGACCGTGGTGGTGTCGAGAGGTGGACCATAAAAGCAACATACGACTCCGAGGATTCCAGGCTGCGACAGAGTAACCGGCCCACGTATACGCATCCTCCCGGTCGCAAGTTGAATATGGCCACATTAGATGACATTATGGCTGCCCTAGCTTTAATGCAAACCGAACTCACGGCCTCTAGAGCAGAGACAGCTGCCCTGCAAGCAGTAGTAGATAGGATGCAGAGGAACCCCTTCAATGCAGGTCTTGCACATGCGACACATACAACTCCTGAAGTAGTAGAGATACCTACGCCCATTCCCCTGGCCCCACCGGAAAGGTTTTACGGGGACAGTAGTAAGGTCCAAGTATTTTTAACCCAAGTGATGCTGCACTTTACCTGCAAGGTCAAAGCCTTCACCACCAACCATGCCCGGGTGGCATTCCTCCTCTCATACTTAGCAGGGGATGCCGCACAATGGGCCGTGCCATTAGTGAAGAGAGATGACCCTCTGCTTTATGATTGGGACACCTTTCTCAGAGAATTTGAGAAAACCTTTAATCGCAGGGCCACCACGCTTTCAGCAGACAGAGATCTATTGGAGTTGCGACAGGGGAACCGAGATCTCATTACGTATCTAAACGACTTTCGACGGTTGATTACTGAAACTGAATGGCCCGAAGATAAACAAGCGGCAATCTTCCACCAGGGGCTTAGGGACGACATGAAAGACGTCTTGGCTCCGATAGACCCCCAACCTGCCTCATGTGAAGACTTAATAAGCCTTGTATTACGCTTGGATCATCGCCTAAGCGAACGTAAAGGGGATCGCAAGAAAAAGGAGCGTATGCCCCCTAGATACGATACGCCCTATCGCGGAGAAATCCACTCAACCAACAAACCGGAACCCATGGATATAGGAACGGTACGTGCCTCTCTCACCGCTGAGGAGAGAGAACACCGTTGAAAGACTGGCCTTTGTATTTACTGTGGCAAGAAAGGCCATTTCATTCGGGAGTGCTCCTTGAGAACAAAATTCGCACGTCCGGAAACCAGAAGGTCATTGCCCGCAGTCCCGTCATCGACAGCGGGAAACGAGCAAGCTTGAGGACGACAGAAGGGACTTCTTCAAGCAGGACGTACATCCCTTCTTTGGACAGGTACCCTCTTATCGGGAAGGACCATTTTTTTTTTAACCTATGTCTTCATATCCAAGACGAATGGCGGCAAGTGCAAGCCATGATACCTAATCACTCCTGAGGCGGAAGCCGGGAGAGCTTGTTCACATTTTGTTTTAAAATTATCTTTGCATTGTACTGCTTTTAATCACCCTTGAGCACTTTCCCCCTGAAAGCTGCTGTAATCTCCTTCGCACAGCGGATCTTAGCTCTGTTGTGGGTAGGGAACAACATCGCCGCCATCGCGCGCCAAACCCCCGGGCCACGTCCACTTCCTGAGGCCACGCCCACTTCACCCAAGCCTTCTTAAGTCGCGCTGAATCACTAGCGCGCCACAGATACCTAATCACTCCTGAGGCGGAAGCCGGGAGAGCTTGTTCACATTTTGTTTTAAAATTATCTTTGCATTGTACTGCTTTTAAATCCACTGAACACTCACCCTTGAGCACTTTCCCCCTGAAAGCTGCTGTAATCTCCTTCGCACAGCGGATCTTAGCGCTGTTGCGGGTAGGGAACAACATCGCCGCCATCGCGCGCCAACCCCCTGGGCCACGCCCACTTCCTGAGGCCACGCCCACTTCACCCAAGCCTTCTTAAGTCGCGCTGAATCACTAGCGCGCCACAGATACCTAATCACTCCTGAGGCGGAAGCCAGGAGAGCTTGTTCGCATTTTGTTTTAAAATTATCTTTGCATTGTACTGCTTTTAAATCCACTGAACACTCACCCTTGAGCACTTTCCCCCTGAAAGCTGCTGTAATCTCCTTCGCACAGCGGATCTTAGCGCTGTTGCGGGTAGGGAACAACATCGCCGCCATCGCGCGCCAACCCCCTGGGCCACGCCCTCTTCCTGAGGCCACGCCCACTTCACCCAAGCCTTCTTAAGTCGCGCTGAATCACTAGCACGCCACAGATACCTAATCACTCCTGAGGCGGAAGCCGGGAGAGCTTGTTCGCATTTTGTTTTAAAATTATCTTTGCATTGTACTGCTTTTAAATCCACTGAACACTCACCCTTGAGCACTTTCCCCCTGAAAGCTGCTGTAATTTCCTTCGCACAGCGGATCTTAGCGCTGTTGCGGGTAGGGAACAACATCGCCGCCATCGCGCGCCAAACCCCCGGGCCACGCCCACTTCCTGAGGCCACGCCCACTTCACCCAAGCCTTCTTAAGTCGCGCTGAATCACTAGCGCGCCACAGATACCTAATCACTCCTGAGGCGGAAGCCGGGAGAGCTTGTTCACATTTTGTTTTAAAATTATCTTTGCATTGTACTGCTTTTAAATCCACTGAACACTCACCCTTGAGCACTTTCCCCCTGAAAGCTGCTGTAATCTCCTTCGCACAGCGGATCTTAGCGCTGTTGCGGGTAGGGAACAACATCGCCGCCATCGCGCGCCAAACCCCCGGGCCACGCTCACTTCCTGAGGCCACGCCTCCCACCTCCCTATATCAATGTGCATTCCCTGGACGCGCAGCGGGCGAGCGCAGCGGGCGAGCGCAGCGGGCGAGCCAAAGGCGCGCCAAAGGGAAGCCCGTCTGCGCCCGTCCGCGCCAGGCCGGGCCCAGGGCCCAAAACCCCTGGAGGCCACGCTCTAGTATCAAGGGTCTACACGCCTGAACTACTACACTCCATGCGACTCCCCGTCAAGCAAAACTGTAAGATCCTACCAAACGACAGGCACAATTCCATCTCGTGTCCTTCCTGCAACTTCCAACTCGATGTCCCCCAGCTCTGTTGGCCCATTTCCGCAGGCCGTAAGCCGGTACACACGTGGCTTCTCGGAAGCCTGAACTGGAGATCCCTTGGCAAACACAAAAGAAACATATATGACCTTTTGTCCGACAACTCACTGTATGCCCTATTCCTCAGAGAGACGTGGCTACACGCCAGCTCAGGCCCAGACATAGCTGAAGCCCTACCGTCTAACTATGCCATTGTCAGAAAAGATCGAACCACTGGAGTAGGGGGTGGCATAGTAGTCATCTTTAAAAAATCGTTGCAATGTACCTTGGAACCGGTTTCCCTAAACGCCTGTGAGATGGCCCTTTTTAAACTTCAACTCCACCCGAACTTCACCTTCACGGGTCTCCTGATCTATCGACCACCTGGCCCTATTCAACCCTGGGCCACTCAACTTGTGGATTGGGTCGCCTCGGTCCGGGTAAACTATAGCAATTTGTCCATTATAGGAGACCTAAATATACACTTTGACGACCATCTGAATAAACCTGGCATAAACTTAATTCACGATCTTGCTGCCATGAATCTCAGTTTGTGGAACTCGGGAGCTACACACAAAGGAGGTCACCTTTTGGACCCAATTTTTTCCAGCTTTCCCCTGTCACTCTGCCATCCAGCCTTGCCCCTACACTGGTCAGATCACCTCCATATTAATTTCAGTGTGTCTGACCATATGACTTCTAGTCCCTCCGGCAGGACAGGACAGTCCGGTAAAAGGAATTGGAAGAAACTGGACATAAATCACTTCATGTCCGTCCTAGACTCTGCACCTCTGGATGAATTATTTGATACTGAGGACATAGAGATTGTAGCCACTAATATAAACAAATGGCTACTAGGAGCCTTAGACACCTGCCTTCCCTTGGCTCGCAAAAAATTCACAACCCACAACTCTCCTGTTTTATGGTACAACGAGGAACTGAAGGCAGCAAAATCCAAGTGTAAACGCTTGGAACGCCTTTGGAGGACAGACTACTCCCCTGTAGCCTGCCTGACCTACCGAAACGAACTCAAGCTTTACCATAAAGCCTGCTCTACGGTCAGAGCCAACTACGTGGCGAAATCTATCTCAGAAGCCACTAACAAATCTAAAACTCTGTTCAATCTCGTAAAAGAGTTAGCGGGCTCAAACACATCAGCCAAACCCCTTCCATTGAATAATGTTCAATGTGAAGAATTGGCGCAGTTCTTCACAAAGAAGATTGAGACCATCTACCAGGACATTGTAAAACAGCACCAGACACAAGCAGTGACAGATCTGGAATTTCGATCCGAAGGTGGAGGCCATCGCCCCTGCGCCAAACCTGTCCTACGAGGCACTAACATCCTGGCCCGAGATAAATGTTCAGGGTCTTCGAGACATCTTAGGGAAAGTAAAATCTAGCTCTCCCATCGACCCCCTCCCAATCTCCGTACTCAGACTCCTGGACACCCCACAACTCTCCGTCATCTGCCAAACTTTGAATCTATCACTCTCCACAGCAAAGGTCCCAGCCATGTGGAAACATGCCATGGTGTCACCCCTACTTAAGAAACCATCGGCAGTACCGAAAATCCTGGCCAACTTCCGCCCAATATCCCTCCTACCCGCTTTCTCCAAAGTTCTGGAGAAACATGTCCATGGACACCTCGCCAGTTTCACGGAGGTAAACAACATACTTCACCCCTCCCAATCGGGTTTCCGCCCTGGCTTTTCGACTGAGACGACACTGCTTGGAGTGATGGAAAATCTTCGCCTCCTAGTCGACAGAGGTGACTCCGCTGCGCTGATTTTACTTGACCTCAGCGCAGCGTTCGACACCATCTTCCATAACATTCTGTTAAATTCGCTCTCCACCATGGGCATCAGGGACAAAGCATTGGACTGGATATCATCTTTCCTGGCTCTCAGGACGTTTCAAATCACCTCCAGTACCGCGGCCTCAAATGTCCATCTATCCCCCTATGGTGCCCCTCAGGGCTCGGTGCTGAGCCCCCTGCTTTTTAACCTATACGTAACCCCGCTCGCCCAGATCGCCGAAGCAGCAGGTCTAAACATGTTTACCTACGCCGACGATTCAAAGATCGTATTTTCACTCTCCAATGGAGATCACGACTCCTCCTCCCTCCTGCAGTCTGGCCTTAGGAACATCGCCACCAGGATGAGTAAAAACATGCTCAAACTAAACGGTAGCAAAACGGAGGTTTTAATACTGGGCCCAAACCAAAATCTCTGGAACCCAAGACACTGGCCATCTGAAATGGGCTCCCTACCCATCCTGTCACAAAAAGTATGCAACTTAGGCATTATCATTGACAACGGCCTAACTATGGAGCCACAAGTCACTAACCTGACATCCACCTGTTTCACCATCCTGAGGTGGCTCAGGAAAATCATTTGGATGCTACCAGACGACACTCAAAAGTCTGTGGTCAACGCATTAATCACCTCCCGTTTGGACTACGGAAATGTCCTCTACCTAGGGTCTCCACAGGCAGTCATGCGTCGCCTTCAACTGGTGCAGAACGCCGCAGCAAGACTGCTCTGCAAGTGCAACAGAAGGGAACACATGTCCGGTCACCTTAAGGCACTCCACTGGCTACGAATTGAAAACAGGGTCAAATTCAAAACACTTAGCCTTATGCACAGAATCAAATGGGGCAATGCCCCCAGATACCTACAAGCCCTCGTGCGAACCTACACGCCGGCTCGCTGCCTGAGATCCTCATCTCAAGGCCTTTTCTGTGTACCCAAAGTACACCTAGTGAGGATGGGGGGTAGATCTTTCTCCCTACTGGGCCCCAAGCTCTGGAACTCCCTCCCTCAGCACCTACGCCTGGACACCCGCTATATCCACTTCCGCAAAGCCATTAACACCTGGCTTTTTAACCAGTAACTTGCTCCCGCCTCTCCCCAGAGTCTTTCGTTCTGCTAATGTGGGTAAATATCTCTTAGCGCCGGGAAACCCTTTTTGGGTAGCTGTCGCGCTTTAAAAGCCCAATAAATAAATAAATAAATAAAATGCTTGACTCTGGGGCAACGGGTTGCTTCATGGATCATGAGCACGCGGTGGAATTAGGCCTTGAGCTACAAGAGAAGACCCTGCCAGAAGCGGTGTACGCAGTGGATGAGAGACGTTTGGAGGCGGGTCCCATTAGGTTTTGCACCGAAGAATTAGAAGTCCTTCATGGGAAAGACCATACCGAAACACTAGTCTTCAATGGAATCATCCTAGGCCTACCCTGGCTGAAGAAACACAACCCCTTGGTGAACTGGGAAGAACAAACCTTGACCTTTACCTCCGATTACTGTCAACATCATTGCAAACCACTCCAAAATCTCCCGGAGACCCTCGGGACAGAGAAACACCATATTGCTACAGCGGCGGAGCATCCCGTGGCACTACCCGAGGAATATAGCGATTATGAGGACGTGTTCAATGAAACCAGGGCCGAAACCCTACCACCGCACAGGCAGTACGACTGCCAAATTCACCTGCTGCCTGGGACTGTTGTACCAGCAGGAAGAGTGTACGCCCTGACTGAACCCAAGAACCTCCATCTCCGAGAGTACCTGGATAAATATCTAGCCTTAGGGTTCATTCGGGTATCTAAATCACCGGCAGCGTCCCCGTTGTTTTTCATACCCAAGGCCAATGGCGAGCTGCGCGCCTGTGTGGACTTTCGCCCGCTCAACGCATTACTGTGAAGAACCAATCTCCGCTGCCTCTCATCCCTGTCCTTTTGGAGCAAGTACAAAAGGCTGTAATATACACCCGTTTAGACCTAAATGGAGCCTATCATCTGGTACGAATGCGACAGGGAGATGAGTGGAAGACGGCGTTTAAAACACGTTATGGGCTATATGAATATCTGGTTATGCCCTTTGGCCTCTGCAACGCGCCTGCCGCCTTCCAATACTTCCTGAATGATGTCCTGAGGGAATTCCTTGAATGGTTCGTGGTGGTATATATAGATGACATCTTGATCTACTCTTCATCGATAGAAGCACATCGGTCCCATGTACGCACCGTATAACAGGCTCTACGCGACCACCTACTGTTCTGTAAAATCAGCAAATGCGAATTCAGTGTCACCACCGTGGAGTTCCTTGGGGTTATGTTAACCCCTTCTTGACAAGAAATGTCCACAAGGAAAATACAAGCTGTAAAGGACTGGCCAATTCCTAAGACGGTTCGGGATATTCAATGCTTCCTGGGCTTTGCCAATTTTTATCGTCGTTTCATAAATCACCTTTCTAAATTGGCCACTCCACTCTCGCGTTTGTTACAGAAAAAGGTGGTGTTTCAATGGAACGAAGAAGTGCAAAAGGGATTTGAAGCCTTAAAAGATGCCTTTACATCCGCTGCGGTGCTACGACACGCCAATCCCGACCAACCCTACATCGTAGAGGCGGATGCTTCCGAGTATGCGGTAGGAGCAGTCCTTTCCCAGCGACATCTAGAGACTGGTCAGTTGCATCCAGTGGCCTTTATGTCACGTAAACTAAATCCCGCAGAGCGTAACTATACAATAGCAGAAAAGGAACTGTTAGCCATCAAGAATGCATTCCAGGAATGGAGGCAGTACCTGATGGGCTCAAAAAACGTGGTTACCGTTTTTACGGATCATCGCAATCTGCAGTTCATGACAGCAGCCAGACACCTGTCTCCCCGTCAGCTGCGTTGGATGCTATTCGTTGCGGAGTATAACTTCATCGTGACGTTTCGCCCAGGAAGTGAGAACAAAAAGGCTGACGCGCTTAGTCGCCAGTCCTCTCCTGACACTTCCGAAACACCACCTGAAAACGCCATCGTTAATCCCAAAAATGTGATAAACGCCACAGTCACGGAGCAATTCCTTAGGAGCGTCGCTCACAACATTGCCAACGCCAAATGGAAAGTCTGGTTGGGAAATAACAAGGAGTGGACGGTAAAGGAAGGAATCCCCGTGCGAGGGAATCAAATACTGTTGCCCATCCTTCGCTTAAGAAAACAAGTATTTGATTGGTGTCATTCATTGCCTAGTGCAGGACATAACGGCATCGAGAAGACCAGAGAGCGAATCCTCCGACAGTTCTGGTGGCCCACGGTCATGAAGGACGTAAAAAACTGGGTTAGTGAATGCATGGTGTGTTGTCAGATGAAAACCACACACGCACGACCTGTGGGCCTCTTACAACCTCTCACTTCTCCTGTCAGTCCCTGGAAACAAATATCTCTGGATTTCGTGGTCGGGATGCCTCCAGACAAAGAGCATACAGTGATCTTGGTCGTGGTGGACTATTTAACCAAGTTAGCTCACTTCATAGCCTGCAAGAAAATCCCGACAGCAGGTGACTTAGCCAAAATGTTGCTGCACAACGTAGTACCTTTACACGGATTGCCACAAGTGGTAATATCTGACAGGGGGGCCCAATTCACTGCACATTTTTGGAAGTCATGGTGTTCGGCTCTGAAGATCACATCAAATCTATCCACCAGCTTCCATCCCCAAACAGATGGGCAGACGGAACGGGTCAATCAGACTCTAAAACAATATCTTCGTTGTTATGGGGAGGTAGCAACCGAAGCCTGGGTTGACAATTTATGGTTGGCGGAAGTTGCTTATAATAGCGCCATGCACAGGTCCACAAAACACACGCCTTTTTTTTGCACTTATGGCTTTCATCCTGACTTCACTCCCTTCCAGCATCCTGTGGGCCAGGAATATGTGCCCGAGGTGCGGGAACGGATAACTCACATCCAAACAACTTTGCGAAAGGTACGCAAAGAATTGGTAGAAGCAAAGAGACAGTACAAGGCATATGCAGACAGGCATAGGCGTGAGGGTCCCTCATACAAACTAGGCGATCATGTATGGCTATCGACCAAAAACATACGGTTTAAAAGATACAGTATCTTTAACCCTCGATACATTGGCCTGTATAAAATAACGAAGTTAATCAACCCTGTGGTAGTAAAGCTAGATCTACCGTCTTCCCTGCGCATTCATCCAGCTTTCCACGTTTCTCTACTTAAGCCTGCAAGATCAGGGGCGTGTATAAAATCAGCTCCCATTCTGGTAGACGGGGAGGTAGAGCACGAAGTAAGAGGCATACTAGATTCGAAGATCTACCGAACAAGGTTATGGTATTTGGTCACCTGGAAAGGCTATGGCGACGAAGAGAATTCATGGGAACCTGCTAGGGCTGTTCACGCCCCTAGATATGTTCGTATGTTTCACACTCGTTTCCCTCACAAACCTTGCCTCTGTCAGTGTTCTTCAGGAGAGGGATGTACTGTCAGGAGCCACGCCGGAAGACACTGAAGAGGCAAAGCGGGAGCTTCGAGTCCCGACAAGCCTCAAAACTACATTTCCCATGAGCTCCTGTCGAGGCGTGTCGATGACGTCAATGAGACGCGGGAGGAAGTATTTCTGGGGCTGAACACTCGCTACAGGTGCTGGTTTCTCCAGACGCTGAGGAGCACTCGCTGTATGAAGGTCCGGTAAGGGTGCAACTGCACCACATCCCTTTATTACGAGTTCTTGGTCACAGTGCTTCACAGCGGAAGTGGCAATAATCCTTGAGGCGCATAACCCTCCCGTTAGCTGAATCCATTGAAGGATTCTTGCGGGCGGGCTTATTTTTCCTTCCGAGGAGCCCCGGCTGGGGAATCATTTCCCTGAAAGGAACAGAACATTAACACATTGGCGTTTACACGGCGCACCATTTCAGCTAACATTCTTTTGTGTCAGGTATTGCCAAAAGGCTCTGGTTATATCCTCAGTGAACTAGAATACCGTTATGACAACTATGTGAGAGTGTGACAATCAGTGCGCACAGGAACTTTGTGGTTTGCGTGCACATAAACAAAAGACGAGGTTGCAGAAAGTCTTGATAGTCTGAGAAGTATCAGACCTTGGCATATCGCCATTGTGTTTCATTGATGCAAAGCGCCCGGAGAGGCGTGTTGTGTGACATTACAGTACTTGGTGAATGTAATGCTTATGAAATAGTCACTCAAGAGAGGGTGCTGTGTTTCTGTTGTTTAACTACAGGGGAACGTGCGTCACTGTCAGCCCTGCACCCCTGTACAGTCCAGCTCCCAGCCTACTGGGGTAGGTGTTGATACAGTATTGAGAGGGCCAAGAGAAGAAAGGGGGGGGGGGGCTCGCTCTTGATAAATCACTGTGGTTCTTGTTTCTAGATATGACTGAAAACCAGCTAAAATTCTGACTGCTGACGTAACAAGCAGAAGCCTTTTCTTTCTTTACAGGTATAATTCATATGCATTAGGTGCCTACATGGTATGAGAGCAGAAAAGGCTTAAGGTCTATGTATATGATTTCCTTATATCTGAGCATTGGTATTCTTATTTACAGGTCTCCCTCCCCGCTGTACCCATCCTTTCCTTCCCCCGCTTGATCACTCCATGGAGTCTGTGAATATAACCCAGACCGTGGTGGTGTCGAGAGGTGGACCATAAAAGCAACATACGACTCCGAGGATTCCAGGCTGCGACACCCTGTGGCCGTTCTAAGTTGAGAGATTAAGTCCCCTTGAATCGTAAGGGTACCTAGGGTCAAACTAGCCCACTAGGTACCTCCAGTAAGCGCCACAGAGCTGCGTTGCATAGAGGTGTAAAAAGGGGCGTGGCCTCAGAGCACCTGTCTGCAACGCAGCTCCCTGGCGCATACTGGAGATACCTGTTGGGCTAGTTGGCCCTCGGGGACCCTCAGTATTGAAGGGGAATTAATTCCCCAACTTACAACTGGCCAGGGGGAGCGTTTGCAGAGTGCTGCAAGGAGGGGGCGTGGCCTCCAGCGCAATGCCAGTCTTTTATTTAAGAAGGAGGGCTGTGTGGCCCCCCTTCTTTTTCTAATTTACTGGCCCTGGGGACCCCATCCCCCAGGGTCTGCACCCTAAGTTTTTTTTGTTGAAAAAAATAAATTTGGCCCTCTCAAGGCCTTAATCGGCCCCGGGGACCCCAACCCCCGGGTCATGACCTTTTTTTAAAAAAAAATCTTTAGGAGGGGGCTGTGTTGCCCCCCTCCTCAGGCCACTTATGGCCCTGGGACCCCATCCCCCGGGGCCGGCCTTTGTTCTTTATTATTTAAAAAAAATATATATTTATAGAAACACCTAGGACATGCTGGACAAACCGTATGTACCTATCACCATGACGATTTGCGTGATATTCATTAAAAGGCGACTATGAATAGAATGAATCCACATGGAATGTATTTACACCGCTAGTGAAGCTCTGACGTGTCTGACGCCCTACCGTGCCTAATCTCGGCACCCCCGCCGGTGGGTACTCTCCAAGTAGACACCCTTGTCGTTTATTTATACAAACATGGGTAGCTATGGACAGGCACATTTAATATACACGCACACCAAGCCATTCAAAGGGGAATCGACAAAAATTCGACCAAACTATGCAAGAAATCCCCCTCACGGTTAATAAAACACACATCCACCGCCGCATGTGTAATACTTTTTATTTTACTCTCTGGAAAGGAGACGAACCTCACTTGAGAGTCACAGCGTGCTCCTGGCTGAGCCCAATGCTATGTTACACCCACCAGTGCCCGTCGAGTGCCTCACACCTCTGTGTTGTATTCCACCAGCTAGTGCGTATGCTATGAAACTCTCTAGCCCATGTGCACTGTAACACCACCCCGTGAATATGTCATGCCACACTTGCCTTCGCATGAGTTATATTGCCCTATCTAACGTGCCTTCCTTGATGCCTATGTTATAACGCACAGCGCTATGCCATACATATTACAATCTGGGATCCATATCTTTGTCACAGTGCATATGCAACGTTGCACTCCCTAGCACATATTTTATATTACAACTTTAGAGACTAGTTAGGTTACACAACACTGCCCTGTGCATATTACACTCCAAGGCGCATATCGCATAGCACGCGCTAGTGCCTGTGCTATCTCGCGCTCTCCAATGAATCTGTCATTGCGCACAATGTATTGCATATTATATTTCACGCCCCGGTTCATCTTATATCACACTTTTTGGTGCATAGTTTATACCATATACTACATCTAGTTTTCAATCGTGCTCTCAGGACTATGTTCTATATAACACTGCGTCCACCTACCCTTTTCACTGGCATTACATTTTGCGATGGGGGTGGAGGGTCAGGGGGTGTTTCTGCCAAGTGAGCCCGGAGTCACAGTCACAAATGTCCTCTTCTTTCTGAATAAAAGTGAGATTATGCTGCATACTTGTTCATATTTTAAGTAGTTCGCACAGACACACATTTTAAAAACAATAAAGTTCCTAATACCCACCTTCTCTGAACAGTTAGCTTGCTGCCCCATCCATCTCCTCCCTATCCTCTGTTGTCTGAATCCATGGACTAGCCTCCTCCCTCATGCCATGCATGGTCTGATGTGCTGCCACTGCCCTCCATTTAGCATGATGTACCAGTCCACTCCTCCTGCCCTCCATTGCCCAATTCTATGGCCCATCATTGACCTCCTGCTTAGCCTCTGTGCTTAGCTTGCTGCCCCTATTCTCCTTCCCCCTGCCCTCCGATGTCTTTGTGCATGCCCCTGCTCCATCCTTTTTGCCCACTATGTTCCATGGACCTGCCACTCCTATCTACTCTGAGTGTTCTGTTGAGCTGCCACTCCCCTCCCACCTGCCTAGCATTGTCAGATGACTGTAACCTGTCCCTGCCACCTCCACCCTGCCTGTCCACATGCCATGCCCCTATCCCCTTCCTCCTGTCTTCCATGGCCCATTTTACTGCCACACCCTTCTGCCCTCCCTGATCTGTTGTGCTGCAACTGCTCCTCCTGCCTGCCACGCGCGGTCTGTTGTGAGGCCCCTTCCCCTGAACTCTCTTGTCTGTGCCCAGGTCCTGACCTTCCCTTCTATCCTCCATGGTCCTTTGTGCATGCCCCTGCACCCTCCTTCTTGCCCATCATAGCCATTGTGCTGCCACTAACCCTCCCGCTTGCCATGCATGGTCTTCTGTGCTGCCATGGCCCCTCCAACCTTCCCTGTGTGGTCAGCTAGCTGCCCCTGACCCCCTCCCACCTTCCCTCCATGGTCTGTGTGTATGCCACCATAGTCTCATTGTTGCTCTCCATGGTGTGTCTTGTTTCTAGTGCCCATCCTGCCTGACCTCCATGGTCATCTTGCTGCTCCTGCCCTGCCACCTTGCCCCCAGCCCTCTGTTTCCATGTGCAGACCCCCTATTCCCACCCTCCGGACTAGTCTGTTCCATTGTAATGCCCCTGATCCGTCCCTCCTGCCCTTTATGGTCTGTTATGCTGCAGCTTTCTCTGCTGTCTGTCCATTATGGTCAGCTAGCTACCATTGCCTCTTTCCCATCTGTTCTCTGATGTCCATGTGCATGGTCCTGTCCCCTCCCTATTGCTTTCTATGGATTGTTGTGCTGCACTCCCGTCCCGCATGCGCTGTGTGATGTATTGTGCTGCTGCAAACCCTGATGCCTGCCCTGTAGGGTCAGTTTGGTGCACCTCTCCATGTCCCTCCTGTCCTCTGTTATCCGAGTCCATGTCCCTACCCCAATTCCTCCTGCCTACCATGATTCAATGTACCATACTTGCGAACATTTTGAACTTGGTAAGAGGGAGATTTTGAAAAAAAGCTGGGGTATTGATTTTCCCCTTTGAGTTACATTGAAAAAGAGGAGATTGTAGACAGGAGACTGATCAAATAAAGCCCATTTAAGCTTAAAAACATTGGACGTTTCCTGGCTGAAACGGGTCTGTTGGCATGTATGGTTGTACTACCACTGCCTCTTTCTTCTGCCCACAATGGTCTATTATATTGCCACAGCCTCTCTTGCCAGTCCTGTATTGTTGGTTTGTTGCCCCTGCCCCCCTTTCCACTGCCCTCCATAGTCTGTTGTGCTGCCACTGCCCTTCCTGCCTGCCCAGTGTGGTCAAATTGTTGCCTCTGCACTCTTGTACCTGCCTTCAATTTTCCGAGTCCGTGCCCCTGGCCTCTGCCTCTCAACAGTATCCCAATGAACAACTAGATTGCTAACATTCTATATTTATTACAAAAGTGTGGAACGCCTGACGTCATCTTGATGTAATCAAAACTGTAATACCTAGAGTATTTCCTTTAGAAATTACATATCTGAGAGGGTCTTATTTGCATCAAAATTATGGTTAGTGCTCTAAAAAACTAAAATGAGGACATATTTTCTGAGTTTTCAAATAGCGACAAAGAACTTTTAAATTATTTGTAATCTTTATGTTTTTTTATCCAGTTGACCACTTGATTAAATGTTGCACCTTGGCGAGAGGATGTGGTGTTACTTCCAGAGCTGCAGACTTTTCAACTGGGGAACCAGGTTGGAGTTTCTGCTTCAGCTCAACATTCTGTGATTGTGGTCAAATCACTTAATCTCCCCATGTCTACAACCAAAATGAATTTGATCTTGTGTGATGTAACCAATGCTCATAAAAAGCATTCCAATACTTGACAAGTCTGCACTATATAAAACTGCAAATACACAAAAAATAAGTGTTTTGCACACTTCTGTCATTTGGGCTACATCTGGGTGATATTTGTGCTGCATTTAGGCTCTTTTGTGTCTGGTGGCCATCTTGGGAGATTTATTTGTTATGAAGTTTCATAATTTCCTCATTTACTGCAGTCTCCTCAGTAGGAAATGCTTTCAGTTTTTTACTTTGATTCCATCAAGAAGGTATTCAGATATGTCACACATTTGCCATAAATTTTGAATGTTAGCACTCTAGTTGCTCATTAGATCACTGTAGTAAAGCTACTGCTCACTACGGAAGTCTGCTGCTGGTATTAAAAGTGCATGTTTCAGTCTGCATATCAACATTTTTTAATGAAATAGAAGAGGATTTGAGAAGTCACTCAAAATGTGCCCTAATTTTTCTTTCTTCAGCACTAATCATAATTTCTATGGCAAAATGAACCCCCTCATTGTGTTCCTTTTTAAATTAAATGTTTTAAGTGTTACCACTTTATTCCAATCAAGATGGCTTCAGGTGTGCCATACTTTTGTCATAAGTAAGACAGTAAGCGCTCTAGTTGTTCTTAAGAACACTCTGGGACATTCTGTCATTAGGCTATACTTGAGCTACATCTGGGTGATATTTGGGCTACATTTGGGCTCTTTTGTCTCTGGTTGCCATCTTGGGAGATTTATTTGTTATGAAGTTTCCTAATTTCCTCATTTACTGCAGTCTCCTCAGTGGGAATACTTTCAGTTTTTTATTTTGGTTCCATCAAGAAGGCATTCAGATGTGTCACACATTTGCCATAAATTCTGAATGTTAGCACTCTAGTTGCTCATTAGATCACTGTAGTAAAACTACTGCTCACCAGGGAAGTCTGCTGCTGGTATTCAAAGTGCATTTTTCAGTCTGCATGTCAGAATTTGTTTATGAAATAGAAGAGGATTTGAGAAGTCAAAATGTGCCCTAATTTTTCTTTCTGCAGAACTAATCATAATTTCTATGGCAAAATGAATCCCTTCATTTTGTTCCTTTGTAAATTAAATGTTTTAAGTGTTACCACTTTATTCCAATCAAGATGGCTTCAGGTGTGCCATACGTTTGTCATAAGTAGGACTGTTAGCGCTCTAGTTGTTCTTTAGAACACTCTGGGAAGCTGCAGTAGAACACAAAGGAATCAACTGACAGTCTCTGCCCTTGTTGGATGTACATGTTTTACTGAGAATGTCAGACTTCATTCTCACATGACTGAGAAAGATAATGTGAATTTACAGAAAATATGCTCTCAGTTTAGCTTATAGATCACCTTCCAAACCTCTGTGGGAAAAGCATGAGAAAATAGTTTTCTCTCAAACATGATTCATGATATCACAGATTATGCATTACTTTCCTCACTTTTAATAAACAGCAAGTTAAAAGACACAATATAAAAAACAAAAGACCACAACTCCCATGAAGCTCGGGAGTAACCGAGGCAACCAGTAGTCCAATCATAGCAACGATGTAATCCATAAACAGTAGCAGTCTCCGTAGTCCTTCCTCTTTCTCTGCTGCAGGAAGTTAAACCCTGTGGGTCCTATTCCATCTTGGAGTCGGAACCTAGGATGATATGTTCAAGATATTGAAGGCTGCTACAAACCATAACATTTAGCAAAGTCAACATGCTACGCATGATATCAATACAAATGCAAAATCTTGTCAAAACAATCAGAAATAGATATATTACGAAAATGCCACAGCATGATATAACATCAAACCTTGAAAATCATATGCATACAAAGTACTGAACATCAGCAAGAATCATTGACAATAGAAGTCTCAAAAGGTTACTTCCCTGATACGAAAGTCTGAAACACTCTGCTCTTAGAGCCATTACCAGAAAAATACCAAGGGTGGGAAGGCATAAGAGAAAGCTTGCCCGGGGGGGCCTCCGTCTCCTTATTAGAATTGAAACTTTCCTTCGTGCTAACTAGGAAATTTCTCATTCTACAGCAGGAGCGGAGGCGAGGATTATGCATGTTCAAAGCCTCCTTACCACCAAAGCGGCCGGCCAGAAGGTTGTAGGCCCATACTTGTATATATTTGAAGACTGCAATAAACGGTTTCAAACAAAAAAAAAAAAACAAAAAAAAAAAACATGCATTTAGACACTTATTTACCCATTTATTCTTGCATTAACCTTTAGATATACATATATAAAAAATATTTATTTTTCAGAAAGACACATATTCACTGGATGATGTCATCAGTGATGTCATTTGAGATGTCATCAGTGATGTTTTGAGTGATGTCACTGACCATGTCATGAGTGATGTAATATGTGACGTCATCAGCAGTGGATTGCGGTCGCGCGAGTTATAGTTAGCTGAACGAACTATAACGGGGGGAATATCAATGGTTTTGTACGAGTGAAATATGCAGCTAATTATAACATGTGTGAAACCTATGGTTTTTTCAGGGAATTTTCAAGGTTTTTTAAATGCTAATTCCTAACTATAACCTGTGTGAAACCTATGGTTTTTTAAGTGAATTTGCAAGGTTTTTTCAATGCTAATTTCTAACTATAACGTGTGTGAAACCTATGGTGTTTTTAGTGAATTTGTAAGGTTTTTTAAATGCTAATTTATGCATGTATTATTATATTTTTTATATATTTATTTTACAATAAACTACCTATGTATATAGTTATAGATTGACTGTATCCTGTAATATGGAATGGCTCAGCTCTTTTTTTTTTTATTTGGATAAAGCTGAACAGCATAGTTAATATCTTCTATAAACTTATAAACAGTTTAAAATGTTTTTTTTTTCTTTAAGGGTTTTTCACGGTGCGCGCACCGTGCGCGCACCGGCAATTTGTTTTATTAAACGAAATGGTTTTTTTTTATTTACGAAGTCCTTTAGGGACCCCCTGAGAAGGTCTAGGGGGTCAGGGAGTGTCTTCCCTGACTCCTTTTCATGTTTTAGAAATCGGGTTAAAAGTAATTCATTTCTGATGCGTGCGTGCACCGTGCGCGCATGCGCGCAAGCACCGTGCGCGCACCGGCAATTTTTTTTATTAAACAAAATGTTTTTTTTTTATTTACGAGGTCCTTTAGGGACCCCTTGAGAAGGTCTAGGGGGTCAGGGAGTGTCTTCCCTGCCTCCTTTTCATGTTTTTGAAATTGGGTTAAAAGTAATTCATTTCTGATCCGTGCGTGTACCGTGCGCGCATGCGTGCGAGCACCGTGCGCGCACGGCAAGTCATGTGATTACGAAACAACACTTTTCATTGGTTCATAGTAGTTTCTGTTCCAGAATCTTCAAACACCACACCCACTCCCCTCACTATTTCTTCTTATTTCCTGGGACAAGGAGCTGAACAGCTACTTTAGTAAAATTTTACTTGAAAATGGCAGAACAGCAGTCTACTTCAGGGAGTGAGGAGGAGACCTTTGTGGTACCACCAAGGAAGACCAAACAAAAAGACTCTTTCATCTGGAAATTCTTCACCTTTCCAGAGGGCCAAAAGAAGGTCAATGCCCGAAGGTGACATGCACTATTTGTGGAAGTGTGTTATCCAGAGGAGATCCCACCAAGAAATACTCGTTTAGTATTTATTCAATGTTGAGACACTTCAAGACAGTGCATCCTGTACCTTATGCTCGAGAGTCAACTAGAGCCCTAAGAGACAACCCTCCACCTGCTCAGCCGAGCACATCATCTGCGGCCGCAGATTGTCCGTGTACCAGGTCACTTGACATCCGCCCACTTTTCCAGAAGGTGCACATACATTGTAATGTGTGCAATGCTGTTCTTTGCTACGGTGAGAGCCGTATTAACTTGATCGAAAACAAAATACAGCAGCACACATGCTCCAGCCCATAAGTTTTTTCATTTATTGTTTTTGTTCCTGTTGAACAGTTTTTCATTACCAGTATTTTTTGGTGCTCTAAAAAAAATAAAAAAAAATACAAAATTGTTAAAAAACTAAAAAAAAAATACAAAACAAAAAAGACAAAAAAAACAGTTCTTTTCAGAACTCACTTCACTTCTCCCAGACGAGCTATATTCCTAATATACTGTGTTGTAATTTTATTGAATGAATGTGTAGTGTGTACATGAATGATTGAAATGATTGAAATGACAGACAGAATGAGTGAGAAAAGGGAAGTGATCAGTCATGAAAGGGAAGTGAAAGACTGACTGCAACAAAAGGACTAAGGGTAGAGGATACAGGTAAGAAGAGTGAATGAGTAAGGGAATGGCAGTGAGTAATGGAGAGTGATGGAGGGGGAGTGAGAAAAGGGGAGTAAGGGACGGAGATAGCAAAAGGGAGTAACAGATGAAGCGGATGAATTACAGCAGGGTAAAGGGATTGAAAGTAAGAGAAGTGGAGTGATGGTGAGATAAGGGGTATGAGGATTAGAAAAGGGGGTAAGGGAAAGTGAGAGATGGGGAGTGAGGGGATGGAGGGATTTAGGAAACTGGAGTGAGAGAAAGGGAGTCAGGATTTCAATGAGCAAAGGAGAGTGAGGGAGAGTGAAGGAAAGAATGCGAAAAGATGAAGGGGTGTGAGATACAGACAGGAGGAAGTGAAGTAGGACAATAGGAGTGACTATGAGTAAAGGATAGTGACAGTTAGGGAAGGTGAGG
Organism: Triturus cristatus; assembly: GCF_964204655.1. NCBI lineage: Eukaryota > Metazoa > Chordata > Amphibia > Caudata > Salamandridae > Triturus > Triturus cristatus. The sequence continues at coordinate 139,626,426 of NC_140588.1, forward strand.
GAAGGAGAATGACGGAGAAGGTTAAAAAATTAACATAGATGGAAAATGAGTGATGGAGAGAGGAGGAGTGGTAGAAACAGAGATGTTAAGGAAATTAAGGGTAAGACAGACAAAGGGAGAGAGACAGAAACAGAGACAGAGAGCAAGGAACTGAGACGGTGTAAGGCAGTTAGAATGACTGAGACATATGGAGACAGGGAGAGAAATATGGTTGAAAAAATAGTGATGGAGGCAGTAAACCTAGGGGAGTAGTAGAGAAGGAGTGAGGGAGTTACGAAAGAGCAGTAAAGGAAGAAGAGAGAGGGAAGGGGAATGAGAAAAGCAGAGTGAGGAGAAGTGAAGAAAAGGGAGCATGAAAGTGAAGGGGTGAGAAATACAGATATTTTAAACTTACCTGACCAACAAAATAACTTAATTAGAAATAAATGATTTTTAATTACAAGAAAAATGGATTCAATTTCCTAAATTTTCTTTCTAGATCTGAAAAAAAGAAAAAAAGTAGTAATATTTAACAATACATTTTAGAATACAGTACACATATTTTCATATTTAACAAAGTAACTTTTTGTCCTTTTTTTGCTGTTTTCAGAATATATTGAATTTCACTGAATTTCACTGAAAATAGTGATATCAATTGTATTCATCACTTAACAGCGGGCAAAAAAATAAACAATCTGAAAGAGTGTTTAAAAAAGCCCTGAATCTATCCTCAGTAAAACATACCTTGATAGAAATGTAACATATATATTAAAAATATCTTCTAAGAACAATAACTATTTGCAATAAATAACGTCTGTAAATCTTGTTGCTTAAGCACATACACCAAAATAATATCTGTCAAAGAAGTCCACAATAGAAACATTTACCTTTCCATGAGGTCAAATGGTAATTTTTAAATCCTTTTTAGGTGAAATATCCAATGGTAATCCTATAAAATGGAAATAATGCTTTCTTCAGATGCTGCAATTTGTATCTAACATTTTGGTTTTAGAAAAATTAAGTAGGAATTTGGTAATTTTGCAGGCAAACGTTGCTTGAAAATCAATTGAGAATCATTACACAGTGTCCAGCCTTTTTCACGTTTTAGATAAACTGTGTAATGACCAGAAGTTATAGAAAGTCCATCATGGAAAATTATTGCAACTGCAACAAAAGTCTTTCCTGATATTGATAATTGATTTCCTACAAACTTCTTTATTAAAGTGTCCAATTTTGTTCCATCAGCTCTACAACGTTGCATCATTAAAATTATATACTTTCCATATTTCTTTAAAAATAACGTTGATAACATTTCTGATTTACATTGAGAACATTCCATGTTGTGATTTGCATCTTTAACTAATTTACTAAAAGTCACTGATTTACTCTCTGGTAATGTTAAATGTATGAACCTTTCAGAATCAACATTAGTGCTGCATGTGTTCATACAGTTTTCACAACAATGTTCTCATTTATAAGAGAGACCAAACATATTTTCTATTTCTACCCCTTCATCTTCCAGTACCATAAGCATATACATTAAGAATTCCTATGCATCTTGCTGGACATTTTGTGTAAACTGTGTACATCCAGAACATACATCTAAAAGATTTCTAACATCAGAAGCACTTTCTATTTTAGTTTTATCATTACTCAACTTCTCATAAAGGAAACTCAACAGAGAACAACATCTCTTTTCATGATTTAGTATTATCTGCTCTTGCAAACTTTCAAGATAAAATACAACATTCAGCACTACATTAGCGTAGCAGTTGACACCAGAGCTATTTTCAAAATGACAACCAACAACCTCTTCAACATTGTCCTTTTTCTTTTTGCTTTCAATCACATCACTCTCTTTTTGTTTTCTCTTCTGTACATCCTCATTACAGATATTCTCAATTCTCCTTTTCCGACAAACAACACGTTTTTCAAACACAGGATACTGACCTAAATGAGGAGCATAGCTTCTTCTTAATCTATTATACTCCTTTACACAATTTGCATCAGCACTAACTTTTGAGTCATCAAAGTCTATCATGAATAAACCAAATAATTTTTTCACTCGTGACAAAGCAACATATGCCATTCCTTCTTTAAACACACTAGATCCAATGTTTACAAAAGCACTATCTACAGTTAATCCTTGAGATTTGTGAATAGTTACAGCATATGCTAGAGAAAACGGAAACTGCTTCCTACGTACATATAAGTCTTTCACAAGCAAAAAACGAACTGAACAACGACTAATGTCTTTAACCTCTTCAATCTGATCAAAATTTATTTTTAAAAATTCAATTCCATTTTTTTTCTGGTAATTAACAAAACCCACAACTTTACCCATAGCTCCATTCACTAAACCTTTTTCTACATTCAAATTACGTCTTAAAATTACTCGACAGTTCACACATACATAAAGATTCTTTTCTAAACCAGCTGTTTTTGATATGTTTTTCTCTAGAGAATCCAATTTAGTTTTCAATTTGCCTGTCAATATAATAGTTATTCCTTCATGCTGTATTTTATTCACGGCTTCCATTTTCATAATCTCTTCATTTTCCAATTTCAAAAGTTCTTCATTGAATATTGAGCATTCATGTAGTGTTGGCATTAAGCAGATTACAGTATTTTTTTCTGCAATTTTCTTGTATATTTTCTCTGGAACTATTTGTTCTGTTGGAAACAAATTACATAGCAATCGACTCTGTAAAGCTTTTCTGCCATGTTCTGTGAGTAGTCCAATTCTGATATCTTTGAGAATATTTGCATATTCATCATCATTTGCTTGCCGCATATTGGTAATGAGTTCTTTGTACTCAAAGTATGACCAAATATTCACATTACCTATACTTCCTAATGACTTTTTCGTGTCTTCATGTGCAAGAGTATTAAATACTGGTTGTCCTTTAACTGGAGTGAGCTGCAGTAGATCCCCAAAAACTATAACATGTTTTCCTCCAAATAACACGTCATAGTCTGTCTTTATAATTTGCTGCATTCTTAAATGCACAAAGGCAAGCATTAAGTTTGATACCATGCTTACCTCATCAATAATGAGAACTTTCATTTTCTTCAACACTCTTGAAACTTCAAAACATGCTTCTTCTGTTAGCTTGTGGTATTCTATTTTGTTCTCATGCTCTACTGGTAACATTAACAAAGGATGTAAGGTAATTCCTTTTATGTTATATGCTGCTAACCCAGTTGGAGCAGTAACAACACAAGACAAAGTTGAATCAGTTTTTTTCTGTAGGTAGCTTCTAATTACTTTAATTAAGACACTTTTTCCAGTTCCAGCTTGTCCACTCACATACATTCTGATTGGTTCAAATGATGTGCATGAGCACTCTGTATTTTCATGTAGTAATCCATGATCAATTTGTTTTGTGACTTCTTCATAAATTTGTTGTTGTTCATCATTCAGTTGTTGTTCCAAATTTGGTAAGTCTATTAAATCTTCCTGAGCTTGATTCATAGCTGTTTCCACTTCAGTCATGGCTATTGCAGCTTAATTTTCTACGATTGGTTGTCCTAGGGGATCTTGACTGAGCGTACCAGAACTTTGACTGTCTTGAGGACTGTCTCTACCTACTTCAGCTGCAATTGTAGCTTCCTGTTCAATTTCTTCATTTAACATTTGTACATAATTTGTGAAAGTACTGCATTCTATGCTATCTTTACATGCATTAAAGGAATCTTCATAGCTCTGAAAATCACCAATTAATTCATCCTCTGAACGCCATGGATTAAACAGCTGTAAAAGTGCTAAGTAGTAAAATTCCTTTTTGTCAGTAGTGTCGCAACGCAGCTTCCTGTGATTAATCAAACTTCCTTTTGTTTGTTTCACCAAACATCCTTCCTCACCAATGACTTTATATTTTCCATTGTTGAGGTCTTCTGTGGCATTCCGTGTAAAAATGTAGTTCTGCAGCACTTCATAGAGACACATGTTCTCAAGATGATGACTTCTGTTTGGGTAATATGTGTCCAACATATTTGTTTTCAAAATGTCTGTACTTTCTGGTTCGTTCTCTGCTAAATATTAAATTTCTCGAATAGATTTCAGTACCCGATTTCGCATTCCTGCAAGGCCTAAACTTACCCAAATTATTCTTCTGGATTTGGAGTACAGACTTGCAGATGATAACCTATCTGAGCATTCGTATGACCCAATTTCTAGATGCGATAACATCTTTAAACTGAAACAGTATAGCTTTTTACTGACAGTCTTCTCGTGAGAAATCTCTTCCCACATTTCTTTCAATTGCGTTTTCTCAGATTTAGTGATGTAAGATGTGACATACCGAGCAACAGCAATAGAATTGTCAGCTACATACTGAATATCCATGTTAGCATTCCACATGGATAAAATGACTGGGTTGTAGTCATTTATATATTTTGACTCTTCTTTTCTTCTTAGGTTGTAGGTATTTTTCGGGGATTTTCTTGTAATGTTATGTCGCACAGCTGACATAAAACTGTTTACTCTTCCTTTTGAAAGAACAGGTCGTGGAAATCCAAATCGACATTTTGTGTAGAATTTATCTTTACTCTTGTACTTTCGTCGACAGTATTTTCCACACCAATGACTTTGGAAACGTAAAACTTGCTCTTTTAAGTGTTTTTCTTCTGTGTTTTTTGGTATAGCACATGTTGCATATTCTTCAATGAAAGATAAAACTGCATCATCAGAATCTGTTCCAAATTTTGGGGCATCCTTGATCCACAACAGCATATGAATATGAGGAGCACCTCTTGCTTGGTACTCTTTTCTCCAAAAGAAATCCACAACTTCTCCAAGAGGTGGATTTGTTTTAATTGCAGATGAAGGACATCATAGCCTCAAATCTATGATTGAAATATCTGCAAACATTAACCGGATCCAATGAGCACAATTCTCCTGCTGTCTTGTATTGGATGTTTTCAATCTTTGAATTTGCCTCTCGAAGAAAATCCAGTAAATCATCCCAAGCGTACTCAGCACAGCTTAGGGTAAGGAACCATGTAGGAGTTCCTAAATTCCGTAACATACATTTCAATTCTCCATGGCGTCGGTACCAATATTCATTAGTTCCACGCTGACAAGCCATAAGATTAATCAATTGAGATTCCAAATGATCATCTCGCTGTTGCACTTTGTTCATAAAATCCTTTGCAGACACATTATGTAGATGTACTCCAGTTTTTTTAAAATGTGATTTACTGCATAAGATAGTGCAGACAAGACACTTTAAAATAAAAGATGGAACAAATAAGGAATACTTTGACGAAAATCTTGGATCTTCTGCATATAATATTGTAGTCCGATACTCAGAAGCAGGAATCTGTACTGGACGTTCATCATATCGTCCACCTTTTCCTGTAGGAAACAGCTGGAAAAAACAATGAGCTTCCAAGCTCTCCTCCCATACACTCACGGGAGTTCCTTTTGCTTTTTTCATCTGAAATAGATCAATAGTGTTTCCCAAAACTTCTTTAGAATGAAGAGGATGTATGCTGAAATGTTCATAAATTTCTTCTTCTTTTGACTTATCCACTTTTTCAATTTGCCCAGTTGGTATTTCTGTGTCTGCTAGTAAAACTTCTTCATCTTCATCCATATAAATTGATTCATAGTACTTATTATTTCTTTTCAAATATAAATTTGCTCTTTGTACTTTTCGTACATCTACTAGCTCCTGCCAAATTTTCTTATTCTTTGTAGTTACACCATTAACCAGAATAACTAATGGTTCAGTTTCCAAACTATCTGCATCAATTGTTTCAATATTTTTTTTCAAATCTAATGGCAAATAGACAACTCTTCCTTTTAAACCTCTTTGTAAATCTGGAGGAGGTAATTTACCTGTTTTGGGCTCCATACGAACTATAGTCTGAAACGGATGGACACATTGAATGAGTATAGACTCATACGTATTTAAATCACTAAGTTCTGCAGGAATATCAAACAATTATAAATTATTATGTACAGCTCTAGCTGGCATTTTATTTTCTTCTAACTTGTTATAACAGTATTTACAAATACGCTGATCTTCACCCAAATCAAAACAATTTTCCAGAAACAAATGTATAGCAAAATCCTTCCACTTATAATTATTTTCTTTTTCACTTTTTTTTATAGAGATCAACATTCCTTGTTTGAGTTGTATAATGGCTTCTCCGGCAACAAATACAAGTAATATTTGGTCTTTCATTAGAGATGATAGTAAATTTTGTCATTTGATCTTCAACATTTTTACTAACAGTGGGTTCTACATTCTCTTCCACATTTTCTTCAATAACTGTGTCATTTCCTGCACTTTCTTGTTCTGGACCAAAGTAACAAAACTGAATATCATCAGTAACCTTCTCTACATCTGATACAGATCCACGCAACAGAGCACTATTCAACTCATTTAACTTTAGTGCTGGACTTTTAGCAAAATACAATCTTCTCACAAACTTTCTCATTTCAGTATGATGTACTGCCAGCATCCTAAAATGGTGAAAAACACTTTGACAAACTTTCCTAGAAAGAACAGCCAGAGAATGTCCTTGCAAACCAGTATTCTTTCTCACTCTGCATGGATCTAGTCTTTGAAGCACCTTAATCTTCTGTTTAACACTTTTTTACTATATTCTCTTAGAAAGTCATGTAATTTATCAATAGATTCTTGTCGTACAGTACAAATACTATTACAATTCCAAGTGTACACTGGGGCTTTAGTACGTTTCCCCATAACCTCATCAGCTAACACTTCTTCCTCATTTCTTGGAACCATTTTCTCCTTTTCCATTACACAACCATCTTTAACTTCATAACTTCGACCACTGGTGTCAACTGTATGCAGCAAACTATTACTTTGAAGATAACTCTCTTCATTAAAAAATGGTTCAGTACTTGAACTATGCCTCCATTCTCCTAAGAACACATTACAAAAGTTATTTTTTTTCACTACTCTTTTCCTTTTGCTTTTTGACTTCATTACATTGACTATTTTATCTAATGTACGGATCCTGTTCAAAATTAAAATGAATAGTTTTCTTTTTAATTCCAAAGCCTTTGCAACAATTGATTCAATATGTTTCTTTTTCTTATAAAATATTGCTTTCTTCCTATATTTTTTCACATCCTTTAGCAAATTGAACACCACTCTTCTCTGAAACATTTTTTTACGAATGTTTTGAAATTCTGTTTTTCTTTTTAAGTCATTCTTTCTTGCTTCTGACTGTACATTTGCATTTAGTATTTTCTTTCTATTGTCTTGTTGTTTTTATTCTTGAAACACTATTTGCAGTGGATATACTTTGTACATTTTTTCTATGTTTGAGGATATTTAAAAAAAAATCCTTAGTCTGCTTACCAGAAGACTTTTTCTTTTTTCCAACATGAGGTTCTTCAACTAATTTCTGTTGTCCAGTTGTTTTCAAATATAGATGTTTTTGCTGTTCTTTTCTCTTTCTTGATTTTATAGGCATGTTTAATTTATTTCAGTGTTGTTCAGCAATACCTAAAGGAAACTAAAAAAAGAAATACCTTTATGTAATTTAAATATATTACTATATGTTTTTGAGCTTTTCAAATCCTATCATATGAGCTGCCCCTTTCCTGCGAGTGCAAGTCTTACAGAACAAGAGCAACACAAATTAAATCTCTGACAACAGTTCCTGTGTGCAGACAGACTCATGGTGTGATTATAGGCAGAAAACGATATTTGATTGGCAATTTCAAAGCACATTTACTACTGTGGTAGAGCAAGTGATAATTACTGTAACAGCCTGACACATTTTCCTTATAGTTTAGAGAGGCAGAAAAGAGCACATGTCCTAACAGCTACTGGAGACCATGAGCATGTGGAACCTGGGTGAGTGATTAGACTAGAGCAAAGGAAATCAGCCTTGGTGATGTTGAATGTGTTAGCGTTACACACTGCTATCTGAAATACCACACAGTGCTGAATAGTAAGCATGGGAATGCAGGAGAAGCAGCTGCCTGTGTGCTAAGAGTGTGTTTCTGGAGACTGTATTGTCAGGTGCAAGAGAGATCTGCATGGACACTTGCACAACTGCATGAAGACTGCAGAGATGTATGAAAGAGCACATGTGGTAAGGGTTAATTTGGCTTATGAACATGTAGGAACTACCTCACTCATTACAGTACTGCAAGGAAAATCTACCCTGTTGTTTTCAAATGTGTTAGCATTTGCCTCTCATCTGTGAGATGGTGATGTGTGCTGCATGCTAACCATCACAGTTCAAGAAAACAAGCTGCCCCTTTCCTACGAGTGCAAGTCTTACAGAACAAGAGCAACACGAATTAAATCTCTGACAACAATTCCTGTGTGCACACAGACTCATGGTGTGATTCTAGGCAGAAAACGATATTTGATTGGCAATTTCAAAGCACATTTACTACTGTGGTAGAGCAAGTGATAATTACTGTAACAACCTGACACATTTTCCTTATAGTTTAGAGAGGCAGAAAAGAGCACATGTCCTAACAGCTACTTGAGACCATGAGCATGTGGAACCTGATTGAGTGATTAGACTAGAGCAAAGGAAATGAGCCTTGGTGATGTTGAATGTGTTAGCGTTACACACTGCTATCTGAAATACCACACAGTGCTGAATAGTAAGCATGGGAGTGCAGGAGAGGCAGCTGCCTGTGTGCTAAGAGTGTGATTCTGGAGACTGTGTATTGTCAGGTGCAAGAGAGATCTGCATTGACGCTTGCACAACTGCATGAAGACTGCAGAGATGTATGTAAGAGCATGTCGGATGTCAGTGGCTCGAGATGGAACAACGTCACTAACCTCTGAAGATCGTCAGCAGGAACAACGGTATGCAGAATGGCCTCTCTATTCCCCAGAGCGTAATAACGAATAGAGCAACTCAAACGCAGCTATGCGAAAATACGCCTCGGGGAAAGGGGAAGTGGAGAAAACAAGAAACGTGTCTGCCAAACGATGTCCTACTTCTCCTGTTCCCCCTCTAGCGTGTTGTGGGACGTGTAGGGATCTTGAGAGCAGGACTGTATGCACAAAGGAGAGAGGAATCACGGGGTTAGGAAGAGACAGCACAGTACTATTTTCCTAGCTATACTCCTACCCCAAAACCCGCCTTTTACTTACAGAGGACACCCCAGTCGACTCTGTGATTGAGGCACTGAGGAACAGTGCAACCTTAACGAGTTGTCGGCGGTTGCTTCACAGCTCAGGGTCTATACCCAATGTACGTGATAACGGCAGCAGAGATAAACAATTACTAGGAGACAAACAATCCCAAAATGAAACCTGAAAGTGAGCGTCCCTGCGCACCTGGAGTATTAATGATCCCACCTAAATACCTGAATGGCCAACGATCAATAGTCACGGGAAAATCAGGAGCTTCGGCTGTGTCCACCAGGGAGCGTCTCACGCGGCTATGGCAGTCCTGCGGGGAGTACCTTCCGCTCTGCCTAGCTCCGGGAAACCGGGATGCCTGGCTCCGAAGTTAACAAGTGCACCGTTGATAAAGCACCTTAGTACTCTTCTCCAGCCTGTGCCCTTACTGGGAAGATGGGTGGATGAACGAAGGTATATTCTTGCTTCTCTGGGTCCACGCGCCTTGTGGATGCAGGAGGCTGAGCTACGAGAACAAGTTCCCCGGTCCGCTCAGCGGAGCGCTGATGGTGAAGGCGGCGTGGAAATGAAGGGGTCGTCGCTACGAGAGTAATACCGCTTTGTGGCAGCAAGCAGGGAACAGCGGTATTTGGACTGCGGCTTTTGTGGTCACCAAACAAACAGGGGAAACAAAGGATTTCCTTTCCGGACTTGAGCATGTAGGTGATTGCAAAGCCCCGCGCTGTAGCAGAGGCGGGGCTTTGTAGCGTCGATACAGGCCGTGAGGCTTGTATTCGTTTCCGGTGATCCGGCCATTGGGCTGCTGGGAGTTGTAGTTACCAGCGCCTCGAGGGCCCCTTGATGGTCTAGCGCCACCCTTCTCACTGCCCCTTGGCTCTTGTTTGGCAGCCCTATCATGGGAATGCGTATATCGCATCCCGTGCCCTGTCAGTTTGCTAGCGATCGCTGCAGAACTCCCTCTTAATAGCCGCCGTCTCGGCGGTTGACCTGGTTTCCCGGGATTCTCCGCATGAAACCGGTTCAACAGGAGAGGGCCATGCAGATTATCTGCTGGTTCCCAGGTTCGATCCTCTACCCTATAACCATTCCAGTCCACAAGGTACTGCAACCGACCCCTAACCACTCGAGAGTCCAGAAGTTTGTTAACCTCGTATTCTTCCTCCCCGTCTATCTCAATGGGAAGGGGCTTGGAGGGTAATCTTGTAGATACCGGACAAGGTAGGAGTAGGGACACGTGAAAGACAGGGTGGATGTGCCATGAACTAGGAAGGGATAGGCGCATTGCTACAGGGTTGATGACTTTCTCAATGGTGTATGGCCCGATGTATTTGGGAGCCAACTTGCCCACCCCTCTAAGATGCAGGTTTTTTGTGGATAGCCATACCTTATCCCCTACTTGATATGTGGGTTCTGGCGCCCTTTTTGTGTCGGCGTGTCGTTTTTGCTCTGTTTGTGCTGAGGGCCAATTGGCGTTTGGCATCGAGGAGTACCGCTCTTAAGTGGGCATGATGCTCTTGTATGCTGGGGTGATTGGATACTACTGGCCAGTCGAAGGGAGCATGTTTGGATGAGACCCGTACATACAAAAAAAAGGGGAACATCCCAAAGTGGAGTGTTCAGCATTGTTGTATGCGAATTCTGCCATCCAGATCAGGGGAAACCAATCTGAGGTGTTTTGGAGTGTAAAGCATCTGAGGTATTGCTCCAAAGTTTGATTAAGTCGCTCCGTCTTTCCGTCGGTCTGGGGGTGATAACTGGAAGACAAACGGGCCTCGATATTTAGTGTGGCACACATCGCCTTCCAAAAACTTGAAGTGAACTGTGTTCCCCTGTCTGTTATAAGGGCTCTGGGGATTCCGTGAACCCTGATTACATGTTGCAAGAACAGGATGGCGAGTCCGGGCGAAGTTGGGAGATGTTTGAGCGGAATGAAATGTCCCATCTTTGTTAAATGGTCAACTATCACTAAAATGGTGGTGTACCCCTTGCATGGTGGCATTTCGACTATAAAATCCATAGATACCGTGTGCCACGGAAAAGGAGGTATAGGAATGGGTTGTAGCAAGCCAGCTGGTTTGGTGTGTCTGGCTTTTCCTTGGGCACAAATAGCACAGTTCCTGATGTATTCTTTGGTGTCTTTCCGCAAGGTGGGCCACCAGAAAGATCTCTCTATAGAGGCGATGGTCTTATTCTCTCCCAAGTGTCCTCCTAGTGGAGAGTCATGGGCCCAGGCCAAAACTTGTAGTTGTAGGGATGCCACGGGTACGTACAAGGCATGATCCTGGTACAGTAAATTTCCTGTCGCGCTCCGGTGTTCTGGGTTTGTTTGAATCCAAGAGGGAATATCCACTGCGGTTAGATTAATCTTTACCTCCTCAAGGAAGTCTTGTGAGAGGATTGTTGCGAGAGCTTGTTCTGGGAAGGCGGAGACTGGAATGATGGTAGGAGGTTCCGTAATGTCCTCTTCTGGTGGATTTAAGGGCTCATTTCTCCGAGATAAGGCATCTACCTTACCGTTTTGTGGTCCCGGTCTGTACTTAATGATAAAATCGTAGTCTGAGAAAAATAAGGACCATCGTAACTGGCGTGGAGTCAAGGCCCTAGCGGTTTTGAGGAAGAGAAGATTTCTATGATCGCTGTAGTCTTCTACGGTGTGATGCGCTCCTAGGAGATAATGACGCCATTCTTCACATGCACGTTTAATAGCCAGCAATTCTTTATCTGTGATTGAATCGTTCACCTCACAGGGGGTTAGCTTCTTAGAATAAAACGCGACGGGGTGCAGTTGGCCTGTATTCGGGTGTCGTTGGGATAGAACCCCTCCCAGGGCATACTGCGAGGCATCCGTTTCTACCACAAATGGTAAGCAAGGGTCTGGGTGACGTAAGATGGGAGCCTGGGTCAAGAGTTCTTTCAGTGTTTCAAACGCTTGGTCGGCTTCCTTGGACCACACAAACGGTGTATTTTTCCGCAGCAAACTGGAAATAGGGTGTATTATCTTGGAAAAGTCTTTGATAAAACGCCTGTAATAGTTAGCGAACCCTAAAAAGCTCTGTACTGATTTTACATTAAGCAGAGCCTTCCATTATGTGATCACTGCTACCTTGCCCATGTCCATTTGGAAGCCTTCAGCATTGATAACATAGCCCAAAAAGGCGACTTCCTCGACGTGGAACAGGCATTTCTCCAACTTGGCGAACAAGGAGTGTTTTAGTAACCTGTTCAATACCATCTTCACGTGTAGAATGTGATCCTGAAGGTCAGCAGAATAAATAAGAATATCGTCGATATAGACAATACATATGGTGTCCAGCAGTCCTCGTAACACTTCGTCCATAAAAAATTGGAATGCCGCGGGGGCGTTACATAAACCAAAAGGCGTCACCTGGTATTCATATAACCCGAATTTTGTCCGGAACGCTGTTTTCCACTCGTCGCCCGCTTTGACCCTTACTAGGTGGTAGGCGCCTCGGAGGTCCAACTTGGTAAAGATTCGGGCTCCTTTCAATTGGTCCAGCAACACTGGTGTTAAAGGCAACGGGTATCGATTTTTTACCGTTACCTTATTGATGGCTCTGTAGTCTATGCATGTTCTTAGCTCTTTACAGTCCTTCTTCGAAATAAAAAAAAGAGGAGATGATGCTGGGGAGGTAGAATGTCGGATGAAACCGGAGGCAAGGTTCTCTTCGAGATATGTCTTGAGATACTGTGTTTCTGGTTCCGTGAGGGCGTACACCCGGCTACAAGGGATGTCGGCTCCTGAAATGAGATCCATTCGGCAATCGTAGGGTCTATGAGGTGGCAACTGGGTGGCCTTTTGTTTGTCAAAGATCTCCTGATAGTCTTTATACTCATCGGGTAAGAATGTCGAGCAGCAGAACTTCCTTTCTTCACATCCTGTGGCCAGTAGCTCAGCTTGGGAGTTGATAGTGTCTTCCTGTACTAAGGGCCGTCTGTAACAATGTTCTTGACAAAAAGGGTAAATCAATGAAACTGTGCGATCAGTCCATCTGATGACAGGGTCATGCAAGGTTAACCATGGCATCCCGAGGATTAGGCGGAAATGCGGGGCGTCTATCAAGTCGAATTCGATGATTTCATAATGATCTGCACCTACTCTCACTTCCAAAGGAGTAGTGTGAAATATAACAGGACCAGAAGTCAGTGATTTGCCGTCCACTGCTTTTACGATTTCAGGGGTGTCTTTATGTTCACAAGGCACTCCTATGTTCTGGGCATATCGTTGATCAATGAAATTCCCGGTGGCTCCGGAGTCGATTAAGGCAGAGACACAGAGGGACTTGGTGGTGGAGACCCATAAGGTAACATTCACATTGATGTGAGCCACTGATGGCTGGATGGTGTTGGCTAGCAGAGAAGGGATCAGGTGTGATCCAGAACCCAAGGTGGAGATCCCGCCCATACTTGGGTTTTTTAGTTTTCCGTCCTCGGAACGGCGGGTGTCTGCAGTTTGGCCGCTACTCCTCGGTCTGGCCCTCTTGCTCTGGCTCGGCATTCCCTGATGAAATGTCCGCTTTTACCGCAATAAAGACAGAGCTTTTGCTGGCGCCTTTTCTCCCTCTCTTCAAGGGTAAGGGGGTCTCTGATCCCCCCAATTTGCATAGGCTCTGCTCCGTTCGAGGTTTTTACATGTTCTTCTGGGGATGCACGGGACCTGGGAACAACGAAATGGGATTCCCCTCGGCTTCTATCTCCCTTCCTCTCTTGCATCCGATGGTCAAGTTGTACCGCTAGTTCTATCAACTCTTCACAAGTATTCGGCAGTCGTACTACTTGAGAGAGGACATCCTTCATCTCACTACGTAGCCCTTGATAAAAGAGAGTCGTCCGTTTCTCTTGTGGCCAATCGGTTTCTACAACGAGACGGTTGAAGGTAGTGATGTACGCGAGCAGGTCTTGAGACCCTTGCCGAAGGGTAATCAATTCTTTGTCCAATGCCATCATATGCGTCTTCCTGTCAAAGAGCTTGCGCATTTCGATGCAGAATTCTGGAAAGTTGTGTAGAACGGGATCGTTCCGCTCCATTAAGGGAATGGTCCAGCTTGCAGCATTACCCCCCATGTACGACATCATGAACGACGTCTTTGATGCGTCGTCATGAAAGATGACTGGCTTACACAGGAAATGGAGTCTGCTTTGATTGAGGAATATCTCGAACTTCTTTGGGTCCCCATAAAAACGTTCAGGAGGTGCCAAAGGTACGCCAGGGTTCTGTACAATGTGGACGGTGGGGGGGTGCCTTGGGAAGGTGGTAGTGTTGCGGGGTCGGAGAAGAAACTCATACCCTGTGAACCCACCCCGGCAGACGATGAAGGAGGGGGGAGAGTCCCTTCTTTGATATACGAGCCCTTTCCAAACGCATAGGTTTTCCCTGCTCTGGAGATGCCCGCTACCTCTCTTCTCAGGGATCCCACCTCACTTTTTAACTCTTGGGTTTCTACTCTAGAAGTGTGCAGTTCCTGTTGAAGAGCGGTAAGGCTCTCCAACAGTGAGGCGAGAACCATGTTGGTATCCATTGTTCAGGCTGACACCTATCGTGGGCTTTGCAATCTGTCGGATGTCTGTGGCTCGAGATGGAACAACGCCACTAACCTCTGAAGATCGTCAGCAGGAACAACGGTATGCAGAATGGCCTCTCTATTCCCCAGAGCGTAATAACGAATAGAGCAGCTCAAACGCAGCTATGCGGAAATACGCCTCGGGGAAAGGGGAAGTGGAGAAAACAAGAAACGTGGCTGCCAAACGATGTCCTACTTCTCCTGTTCACCCTCTAGCGTGTTGTGGGACGTGTAGGGATCTTGAGAATAGGACTGTATGCACAAAGGAGAGAGGAATCACGGGGTTAGGAAGAGACAGCACAGTACTATTTTCCTAGCTATACTCCTACCCCAAAACCCGCCTTTTACTTACAGAGGACACCCCAGTCGACTCTGTGATTGAGGCACTGAGGAACAGTGCAACCTTAACGAGTTGTCGGCGGTTGCTTCACCGCAGCAGGGTCTATACCCAATGTACGTGATAACGGCAGCAGAGATAAACAATTACTAGGAGACAAACAATCCCAAAATGAAACCTGAAAGTGAGCGTCCCTGCGCACCTGGAGTATTAATGATCCCACCTAAATACCTGAATGGCCAACGATCAATAGTCCCGGGAAAATCAGGAGCTTCGGCTGTGTCCACCAGGGAGCGTCTCACGGGGCTACGGCAGTCCTGCGGGGAGTACCTTCCGCTCTGCCTAGCTCCGGTAAACCGGGATGCCTGGCTCCGAAGTTAACGAGTGTACCGTTGATAAAGCACCTTAGTACTCTTCTCCAGCCTGCGCCCTTACTGGGAAGATGGGTGGATGAACGAAGGTATATTCTTGCTTCTCTGGGTCCACGCGACTTGTGGATGCAGGAGGCTGAGCTACGAGAACAAGTTCCCCGGTCCGCTCAGCGGAGCGCTGATGGTGAAGGCGGCGTGGAAATGCAGGGGTCGTCGCTACGAGAGTAATACAGCTTCGTGGCAGCAAGCAGGGAACAGCGGTATTTGGACTGCGGCTTTTGTGGTCACCAAACAAACAGGGGAAACAAAGGATTTCCTTACTGGACTTGAGCATGTAGGTGATTGTAAAGCCCCGTGCCGTAGCAGAGGCGGGGCTTTGTAGCGTCGATACAGGCCGTGAGGCTTGTATCTGTTTCCGGTGATCCGGCCATTGGGCTGCTGGGAGTTGTAGTTCCCAGCGCCTCGAGGGCCCCTTGATGGTCTAGCGCTGCCCTTCTCACTGCCCCTTGGCTCTTGTTTGGCAGCCCTATCACGGGAATGTGTATATCGCATCCCGTGCCCTGTCAGTTTGCTAGCGATCGCTACAGAGCACATGTGGTAAGGGTTAATTGGGATTATGAAGTAACACTGTGTTATCCCCGTGCACTCAATAATATAATGAAAAGTTCAGAACATTTGCGTTGGCGCTCCTAGTGTCACGCGGAGTCCCACCGCGTCTTACAAATGAAAGTATGTTGTGAGGAGAGTCACCTTCTCACAGGACGAGGGCGCACTGTAAACAATGAAACTCTCAGACATCCACCCAATGCATTACGGATCAATCACATCTGACCCTTCGTCAGGGGTTGGGGACCGAACGGTCTACGTGGATCTGATGTGGTCACAAAGAATAATTTACGTTGTTTGAAAACAAACATGGATATTATATTTCAATGATTTTTCAATTGATGAACACTTGAAGCTTAAGTTATGGAATTAGATTTTCGCTTCAATTAATAAATGAAAACTTGTGAAGAAACCTGAGAGTTTCATTGTTTACAGTGCACCCTCGTCCTGTGAGAAGGTGACTCTCCTCACGACATACTTTTAATTGGGATTATGAACATGTAGGAACTACCTCACTCATTACAGTACTGCAAGGAAAATCTACCCTGTTGTTTTCAAATGTGTTAGCATTTGCCTCTCATCTGTGAGATGGTGATGTGTGCTGTATGCTAACCATCACAGTTCAAGAAAACAAGCTGCCCCTTTCCTACGAGTGCAAGTCTTACAGAACAAGAACAACACAAATTAAATCTCTGACAACAATTCCTGTGTGCACACAGACTCATGGTGTGATTCTAGGCAGAAAACGATATTTGATTGGCACATTTACTACTGTGGTAGAGCAAGTGATAATTACTGTAACAACCTGACACATTTTCCTTATAGTTTAGAGAGGCAGAAAAGAGCACATGTCCTAACAGCTACTTGAGACCATGAGCATGTGGAACCTGGGTGAGTGATTAGACTAGAGCAAAGGAAATGAGCCTTGGTGATGTTGAATGTGTTAGCATTACACACTGCTATCTAAAATACCACACAGCGCTGAATAGTAAGCATGGGCGTGCAGGAGAAACAGCTGCATGTGTGCTAAGAGTGTGTTTCTGGAGACTGTGTATTGTCAGGTGCAAGAGAGATCTGCATGGACGCTTGCACAACTGCATGAAGACTGCAGAGATGTATGTAAGGTCACCTATGGTAAGGGTTAATTGGAGTTTTGAACATGTAGGAACTACCTCACCCATTGCAGCAGTGGCAGGAAAATCTACCCTGTTGTTTTCAAATGTGTTAGCATTTGCCTCTCATCTGTGAGATGGTGATGTGTGCTGAATGCTAACCATCACAGTTCTAGAAAACAAGCTGCCCCTTTCCTACGAGTGCAAGTCTTACAGAACAAGAGCAACGCAAATTAAATCTCTGACAACAATTCTTGTGTGCACACAGACTCATGGTGTGATTCTAGGCAGAAAACGATATTTGATTGGCACATTTACTACTGTGGTAGAGCAAGTGATAATTACTGTAACAGCCTGACACATTTTCCTTATAGTTTAGAGAGGCAGAAAAGAGCACATGTCCTAACAGCTACTTGAGACCATGAGCATGTGGAACCTGGTTGACTGATTGGACTAGATCAAAGGAAATGAGCCTTGGTGATGTTGAATGTGTTAGTGTTACACACTGCTATCTGAAATACCACACAGTGCTGAATAGTAATCATGGGAGGGCAGGAGAAGCAGCTGGCTGTGTGCTAAGAGTGTGTTTCTGGAGACTGTGTATTGTCAGGTGCAAGAGAGATCTGCATGGACGCTTGCACAACTGCATGAAGACTGGAGAGATGTATGTAAGAGCACATGTGGTAAGGGTTAATTGGGCTTATGAACCTGTAGGAACTACCTCACTCATTACAGTACTGCAAGGAAAATCTACCCTGTTGTTTTCAAATGTGTTAGCATTTGCCTCTCATCTGTGAGATGGTGATGTGTACTGTATGCTAACCATCACAGTTCAAGAAAACAAGCTGCCCCTTTCCTACGAGTGCAAGTCTTACAGAACAAGAGCAACACAAATTAAATCTCTGACAACAATTCCTGTGTGCACACAGACTCATGATGTGATTCTAGGCACAAAACAGTATTCCTGGGTGATACCAGTACACCTTAACTTATGGTGAAGACATACTCCATAATATCTTACAAGGCAGTTAAATATCTTCCAAAACATAAAATGTAAAACACAACTTTAAAAGAAGAAACAAATTTCTATTATTTATATCAAAATACACCACATACATCCCTTCTCAAATTCATAACTCACCTTTAAAAGTAGTTAGTTGAGAAAGAAATGTGCCACTCACACAGCAGATTATCAGAGCCAGAATCTCTGAGCTGTACTCCTCTCACCAGAACCACTAAATGGCAAAATTTCCCTCTAACTATCTACTGGCGACCGCTAGGTTGGTAGCCAGTAGATAGTTACAGTTAGGACTGCGTTCCCATAAGAAATCTGAAAATTCTATTTTGAATAACTTTGGCGCCGGTTGACTTATCTTCGTGAAATTTTCAAAACTAATGGGGCGCTCCGCTCAGCTCCTACCCTGAAAGTCTCGGGGTGATTCGTCAAGCGGGGCTGAGAAAAAAGGGGGGTCCTAAAATACGTTTTCCCCATGCATTTTCCCATAGGACCTTTAGTCAAAGGTACAGCCCGAACGGCTGAACAGAATTACTTGAAATTTGGCAAAGAGGTAGTCCTCAGGTCAGGCATGTGCCTTTTGCATATATGATGTCAATCCGTTCAGTAGTTCCTGAGAAAATCAAAAGTAAAATCACATATATATCTGGGCGGAGCCTAACCACACATCTCATCGTGAGATCTGATTGGCTGTCAGCACTTCATCCAAGAAGTGTTGGCAGCCATCTTGGGACCAATATACATGATAGCACCTCATTAAAAAGCATTGCAGTTAATAGAAGGTTTTAAGACTTTAGTTACATTATAAATCATTTGTTGATGGTACCATTCTCATTTTAGGAATTGTGGTGTGTTCTAAGGTGATTTTACCATGTGAAAAAGCCTTCTGCTGTGATATCATGAATCATGTTTGAGAGAAAACTATTTTCTCATGCTTTTCCCACAGAGGTTTTGAAGGTGATCTATAAGCTAACTGAGAGCATATTTTCTGTAAATTCACATTATCTTTCTCAGTCATACGTGAATGAAGTCTGACATTCTACAGCAGGAGCGGAGGCGAGGATTATGCATTACTTTCCTCACTTTTAATAAACAGCAAGTTAAAAGACACAATATAAAAAACAAAAGACCACAACTCCCATGAAGCTCAGGAGTAACCGTGGCAACCAGTAGTCCAATCATAGCAACGATGTAATCCATAAACAGTAGCAGTCTCCGTAGTCCTTCCTCGTTCTTCACTGCTGGCCCGTCAGTTAAGTCCCTTCTCTCCTTACTGTGGTTTTGGGTCTTGGCTGGATGGACTCTGTGTAGCTTTTATTTCATTGATTGGCTTGATTCTGTTCTCTTTTCCACTGTGTATTTTAGCGGGTTACACTCTCGCTGTAAGTTGCGGAGTAGGCTTCGGCCCGAGCGCGTTTCTTCTTGATACAGAGTGGGTCCGCTAGGTGGCGCTATTTCGCGCTTCTAGCGCAACGCTCCATCTTAGGCGCCGGTGAAGCGCCGTTTGTGAGGCTTCTGCCTCGGTGTTTCGAGCGCTCACTCGTATTGAGATTTATACCCCTCGCCTGACACCGCTTTTGCGGTAAGACTGACGGGCATAGCCCTATTGATTAATTTACTGGGCTGACTCCTCCGCGTGTGGTGTTAGTCACCAGAGGGGTGTCAGCTCCTGGGCACTGGCGAGGGAAGAGCCCCCCTTAACTTATTTGGGGCGTTTTGACTCGGTGCCCTCACCTCCTATTATGATGAATGCTCAGAGGGAGCATGATTATACCCCATCTTTGTCCTCTGAAGAGGACCGGCTGTCCCAGGTGCGCAGACCTGCAGAGACGGACAGGCTCCTCTCTTCGGCCATCGCCCAGGCGCTTGCCCCTCTGCAGGAAAGCGTTGACCGTTTGTCCGCCCATGTGTTCAAGGGCACAGGTATTTTGGGGGACGGGGAGGCCGGGCCTAGCGGTGGGCCTATTTCTCTCCCGCGCAAGGCCCACAAGCGTGACGTGGGGCACCTTGAGGGCTTCAGCCGTCTGGCGGAAGCCTTTCAGAAAAGTGCGCGCACGCTTCGTGATGCACCCTACCGGGAGGAGGTTATACCCGGAGAAACTGGCGATGAAGGCGCCACGGATTACGACCCTGAAGAGGGGTTTCCCGAATTGGGGGAGGTGGAATGTGAGGATGATGGGGATTCCTCGGATGGGTACCAGGAGCACGACAGGTCTTGGCGTCCTCAGTCTTCTGCCCCTTCAGTAGGAGAGGGGGAAGGTCCCTCAAATGATATGTTTAATCCCATGTGCATTTATAGACCCCGGTCCACGGAATGGGTCCCCGACAAAAAGGTAGCTGATTATGTGGCCAACAAAATTTGGCGACCGCTCAATAAAGAGGTTAGGGCCCGACTTCGGTCTGAATGTCCCAGGCCCTCCCTTCCCAACGGAGTCACTTTGAGCCCCGAGATTGACCCCAGATTGTGTACCTTCTTTTCTAAGTATATGAAGGATCCCAAGAAAGGGATAGATAGATCATGGCGGGCTTGCCAGGACAAGTTCTTAGATATAGTGGGTCCTTTGACTAAAGTGATAGAATTAGCGGAGCGGTCCCGAATTTCTGGGGAGCCCCTGCCTGCAGAAGAGGTCACGGGTTGTGCGCAGCGGGCGATGTGCCTGCTAGGCAATGCGAATTGCGCCCTCTCGGCCGAGCGCCGCCGTTCCCTGTTGCTGAAGATAGACCCCAAACTTGGTGAGCTCTCTTCCTCGGAGGCAGGTCCGATAGCCCAGGGTTCCCTGTTTGGAGATCCTTTTGTCAAGGAGTTAGGGAGGTTTGTGGCTACCTTTTCGGCCCTAGACAAGGCGCAGGCTTCGATGAAGAAGATTTTCCCGGGGAAGGTTTTCGGTGGGGCCGGAAGAGGCAGGGGTCGCTCCTCCGGCCGACAATCGAATCAAGGCCCTAATAGAGCCCAAGCCAAGCGCAATAATGGATGTCAGGAGACCTTCTACCCCTCCCGGGGCGGCAGAGGAAAGAACAGCCGAGGCCGGAGAGGCGCCCACAACAACACCGGAGGATACAGCGGTAAGCGTACCTTTGTTAACCCCGGTTCGATTGGGGGGGAGAATTGCCCTGTTCTATCACAGGTGGGCGGAGATTACTCACGATCCTTGGGTACTGGAAACAGTCAGAGGATTTCACATAGAGTTCTACGGAACTCCGGTTCAAGGGGTCAGACCCAGACCCTTGGTGTTTTCTTCTCAGGACGAGTCTCTCATAGACCAAGAGGTTCAAGAGCTTTTATCCAAAGGGGCGATCGGCCCTTCAGATCTTCATCCCACGGGGTTTTTTTTTTTTTTTTTTTTTTTTTTGAAAAACCTTTATTGACATTTCGATCATTGACAAGTATGGGCCTACAACCCCCCAGGGCCGGCCGCTAAGCAATCAGAGCAATAAGGTCAAATATAAGCACATGCGGCACCTCGGTAGCAAAATCTTCATACTAAGATAGTTCGGCCCGGGAGCCGCGCAGGTAGGACACCAGGAGAAAAGGGGTTTTTCATTTTATAATGAAACAAAACGGTAGGATCAGGTGCCAAACAATTTCCCAACAGCGATAAAGGGCAGGCCGCATGATAGACGTTAGCAATAAACAGCAATCAATTGAATCCATGGCGCAAACACAGGAAATGATGGGGAAGAATATCAAAAACAGTTGCGCCTGCAGGCCCCCATACCTAACGCCCAGAGAACCCCCGGAAACTGTGGCACACACGGAGAGGCAACGGTTCACAGCAAAAGAGGCGTACCACGCTGATCCCAGAAAAGAAACAAAAAGAAACGGAGAAGAAAAAGGAGGCCATGGAAAAAGAGAGGAAGACTAAGAAAGAAAAGAGTCCCCCCCCCAACCCCCCACCCTGCACCTCTGCAAATGAGTATGGCCCCTCCCCCCAGCAGTGTGCCTGTCGCCCTGGAACTAGACCCGAAATATAGAAGAAGCAGGGAAAAAGGAATAAGAAAGAACCCCACCAGGCGGGGGGGTGGAGAAAATATAATAGACTGGAGGAGGGCCTTCAGAACATACCCCCGGCTTCTCCCTCCCGCACCGTAAGGTATCCCAGCAGCAAACAATAAGTAGCACCAAATCGACCATAACAAAAGGGGGAATGGGGAGCATTGCGCACCGAATATGCTAGTAGCTATGTCCTGGGAGTACACAACCATGAGTCCGCCCGTCTACCAGATGACCACCCCGAGGGATCAGCCTCATCCCTGACCACTCCTGGCGATGCTGCCCATGCCTACCCCTCGACCCAGCGCCATGTCCGATGTTCCAAGGTGAAGGGATGTCCCAAAACAACCGGGAAGCGACGCACACAGGTGGGGTGGAGGTCTCAGAACGCCAACACAGTCCGCATCTCGGAGGGACGTCTTTCCCAGTGCTGCCCCAGGATCTGTACTGCACACAAGGTCCGGGAAGGCTGAATCATCCAAAGTAGACAGACATTGCTGGTAAAGTCCCTGGGTCACCGGAGGTCGTACACGGGACGAGGCCACCACCTTCCACTCGGAACCACTACCTCCGGAACAGATCAAACCCTCAGTCAGCCGATCATACGGTAGCATACTGTCCGGAGTGTCCGGCTGCGCACTAATCGCAGGGATGGCCGCGACATTATTCTCCTGTGTGCAGTGTAGGAAGTCCCTGTGCAACTGTGGACTAGCATGCCGCCATTGTCCCAACGCTGATGCCACACCGTCGATCTTACTCCCCAAGACCTCGATGCCACGAGCCAAGGAGAAATGAAGGGCACCAAGGGCCTCAAGGAGGTCGCCGTACCCCAGCACTGCTCCCCGCGGTCGCTCTGCCACACTCCCAAAAGTCACACACTCCCAATCCTGCTGCGACCCGGTGGACAGGATAGTAGGCTGCATCGCAACAAGATGGCCGCCGGGGGAGGCCCGGCTCGTATGGGGGCCGGGACCCAGGGACAAGCACCTCGGGGTCCACGTCGCTGGAGACAGGGGTCCGGGGGCAGGTACAAATTCAGCCGTTGCGTGGACTCGGGCAACAGTCGTCTCCACCAAGGACCAGCGGCCGCGAAAATCCGGGAGCAGTCTGCAAGGATCAGGGCGAGCTAGGGGCGGTGTCCGGGCAGCTCACCATCAAAGGCAGGGGCAAACACCGAAGAGTCTGAGAACTGCACCCCCGGGCATGCCCTCGATCCACTACGCTTCAGCAACGGGAGCGGCCGTGGCGAAATGCAGGCCGGGGGCAGCACCGCTCCGGTGGACCGACTCCACCCAGTCACCACAGGCCGTTGTTGTTAAACTGCCACCCGGCCAAGGCGTCCACTCGAGGTCCCGGCACCGGGGCCGCACGGGCCGCAAAGTTCATCCGCAAATTTCTCAGGCGGTACAGTAGCCAGAAACCCCGGAGTCACACGATCGGTTGCCACTCTCCTTCACAAACACGATCCCATGGCGCAAGCTGAGGATCTAGTACAGGATATCCGTGCGGGATGCGGAGGTTCACGGAGCCGGGAATCTACGCTGCCGTCTCGGTCGCCATCTTGGCTCCTCCCCCATCCCACGGGGTTTTTGAGCAACATCTTCTTGGTAGAAAAAAAAGGACAAGGGTTACCGTCCCGTTATCAATCTCAGGGACTTCAACGAGTGGCTAGTCTATCGCCACTTCAAAATGGAGGGGATACATCTTCTCAGAGATCTTTTGTTGCAGGACGATTGGCTGGTGCGTCTGGACCTCAAGGACGCCTACCTCTCGGTCCCCATTTTTCCTCCACACCGCAGGTTCCTCCAGTTTCGGTGGAGGACACAGGTTTTCGAGTTTCTGACTCTTCCCTTTGGCCTGTCTTTGGCTCCGTGGTGCTTTACGAAGCTCCTCAAGCCGGTGATGGAGCATCTCCGGACTCGGGGCATTCGGTTGATCATTTATTTGGACGACATCCTGATAATGGATCAGTCCAGGTCGCATCTACGCTCCCACTTAAGGATTGTAATCTCCCTCCTTCAGAGCTTGGGGTTTACCATCAATCAAGAGAAGTCGGACTTAGTCCCGCGGCAGGACATGACCTTTTTGGGGTTCAGGATAGACTCCAGGTCGGCGACCCTGCACCTCCCGGAACAGAAGATTAGGAGGATCAAGAAAGAATTGAGGAAGGTCTTGTGGAGGGACAGGATCTCCTTGCGACAGTTGGCCAGGATTGTGGGCCTGTTATCTTCATCGATTCAGGCCATCTTCCCGGGGCCCCTGCACTACCGTGCCCTGCAGAGACTGAAGGCGTCCCATCTACGGAGGGGCCTTACCTACTCCCAGTTGATCTATCTGAATCAGGAATCCAGAGGGGAACTCCAGTGGTGGATCGACCACATGGAGGCGTGGAATGGCAGAGCGATCTTTGGGTCGCAACCGGATCTGGTGATAGAGTCGGACGCCAGCCGCCTCGGTTGGCGAGCCCGTTGCGGCTCGACCTCAGTAGGGGGCAGGTGGACGGAGGAGGAGCTCTCCCTGCATATCAACTGTTTGGAACTCCTGGCGGGGTCCTTTGCTATTCGGTCCTTCACGAAGGACAAAGTGTCTTGTTGTGTACTCCTCCGGATGGACAACACGATGGCGGTGCAATACATCAACCGCTTGGGCGGCACGCGGTCCAGGGTTCTGGTGGACCTAGCCAAAGACTTCTGGCATTACTGCCTTCAACGCCAGATTTCGGTGACAGCCGAATACCTCCCGGGAGCGCAGAACTCGGTGGTGGACTGGAACTCCAGGCACTTCCGGGACGCCAGCGATTGGAGGCTGGATGCGATAGTCTTCAACTCACTGATGACCTCCTGGGGTCCCTGCCAGGTGGATCTCTTCGCTTCCAGATGGAACACCCAGCTTCCCAGGTACTTCAGCTGGAAACCGGATCCCGGGGCAGAGGCGGTGGACGCTTTTCTCCAGGACTGGTCATCGATACCAGCTTATGCCTTTCCGCCGTTCTTGTTCATTCAGAGAGTGGCGGCCCAGGATCGGCGGCAGAGAGCCTCCTTGATCCTGGTGACCCTGATTTGGCGATCTCAAGCGTGGTTCCCTTCTCTTCTAGAACTGAGCTGGGACCTTCCAATATGTCTGCCACTCTTCGACGAGGTCTTGGTGGACCCCCTTGGGAAATCCTCATCCCCTGGTTCTTCAGGGTCATCTTCATCTTATGGCGTGGAGGATTTCAGGCGACGTTGGTCGGACGGAGCTCTTTCGCGGGAGGCTGAATTCCTCATCCAGCAAGCATGGGCCCCGGCGACCATCAAACGGTACAGGTCAGCTTGGAGGCGATGGGTACGTTGGTGTATGGCGAAACACCTGGATCCCGTGGGCTCCAGCGTTTCGGATGTCATCAACTTCTTAACGGAGCTTTTTCAGGAAGGGCTCGCTTATTGTACCATTAACTCATTTAGATCTGCCATTTCGGCGGGCCATGTTCCCATTGATAACAATCCGGTGGGAGAACATCCCTGGGTGTGTAAACTCTTGAAGGGCATTAGGATTTCTCGGCCCTCTGAGCCTCGTTATGCAGGCCTCTGGGATATCAATCTGGTTCTACGTTTACTGATGTCCTGGCAAGACAATCAGTATCTGTCTAGAAAGGAAATCTCAGCAAAATTGGCTATGTTGTTATGCCTTATTTCATGCAAGAGGGCGTCAGATGTCAGAGCTTTGGACCTCACAGCACGGATTTTTACCCCTGAAGGGGTCACGTTTACCATCTCGAGGAGAACCAAGACGAGTACGAGGTCAGTAACTTATCCTGCTTTTCCAGATACCCCGAAATTGTGTGTGGTTAGATGCCTCAAGGCCTATGAGGATATGACCTTGGAGGTACGGCCTCCGGGCGAACGGCAACTTCTGATTGCCATTAAGAAACCGTTTTAAGCGGTGTCTTCCCCGACCATTGCCAGATGGGTCAGGTGGATTATGACTGAGGCTGGTATTGACACTACTGAGTTTGGCGCACACTCTACCAGGGGAGCTATGGCTTCTAAGGCCATTCAGGTAGGGGGTAGATTGGAGGACATTATGAATGCGGCGGATTGGTCTTCAGATTCAACACTTACACCCAGTCAACAGATCTGGGTTTGATCCATGTCTGAACTGGGGTGGCAGAGTGGGCTAAAGAACGGTGATGGATCAAACCCAGATCTGTTGACTGGGTGTGAGTGTTTGATTGGTTCTGATGCTCTGTCCATCACCACCCCCTTTTGTACCGCTTTGTTCGCCATAAGTTGGCAGGGTATGCTCAGACGTGAGTCTCTTGCTCACTTTGCCACTGGATTCAAGCAAGCCTGGCTGAAGACGGCTGAAATGCCTGAAACCGGTCCTAGGAAGCTTATTTCCGGTCCAGGGAAGGCATGGCTTGGCAGTTCGGGCTGGACTGTTCCCATGAGGCACAGGGTCAGACTGATTTGCATATGGCCATGTCCGAACAGGGGTGGCAGAGTGGGCTAAAGAACGGTGATGGATCAAACCCAGATCTGTTGACTGGGTGTGAGTGTTTGATTGGTTCTGATGCTCCGTCCATCACCACCCCCTTTTGTACCGCTTTGTTCGCCATAAGTTGGCAGGGTATGCTCAGACGCGAGTCCCTTGCTCACTTTGCCACTGGATTCAAGCAAGCCTGGCTGAAGACAACTGAAATGCCAGAAACCGGTCCTAGGAAGCTTATTTCCGGTCCAGGGAAGGCATGGCTTGGCAGTTTGGGCTGGACTGTTCCCAAGAGGCACAGGGTCAGACTGATTTGCATATGGCCATGTCTGAACTGGGGTGGCAGAGTGGGCTAAAGAACGGGGATGGATCAAACCCAGATCTGTTGACTGGGTATGAGTGTTTGATTGGTTCTGATGCTCCGTCCATCACCACCCCCTTTTGTACTGCTTTGTTCGCCATTAGTTGGCAGGGTATGCTCAGACGTGAGTCCCTTGCTCACTTTGCCACTGGATTCAAGCAAGCCTGGCTGAAGATGGCTGAAATGCCAGAAACCGGTCCTAGGAAGCTTATTTCCGGTCCAGGGAAGGCATGGCTTGGCAGTTCGGGCTGGACTGTTCCCAGGAGGCACAGGGTCAGACTGATTTGCATATGGCCATGTCTGAACTGGGGTGGCAGAGTGGGCTAAAGAACGGTGATGGATCAAACCCAGATCTGTTGACTGGGTGGGAGTGTTTGATTGGTTCTGATGCTCCGTCCATCACCACCCCCTTTTGTACCGCTTTGTTCGCCATAAGTTGGCAGGGTATGCTCAGACGTGAGTCCCTTGCTCACTTTGCCACTGGATTCAAGCAAGCCTGGCTGAAGACGGCTGAAATGCCAGAAACCGGTTCTGGGAAGCTTATTTCCGGTCCAGGGAAGGCATGGCTTGGTAGTTCGGGCTGGACTGTTCCCATGAGGCACAGGGTCAGACTGATTTGCATATGGCCATGTCTGAACTGGGGTGGCAGAGTGGGCTAAAGAACGGTGATGGATCAAACCCAGATCTGTTGACTGGGTGTGAGTGTTTGATTGGTTCAGATGCTCCGTCCATCACCACCCCCTTTTGTACCGCTTTGTTCACCATAAGTTGGCAGGGTATGCTCAGGCGTGAGTCCCTTGCTCACTTTGCCACTGGATTCAAGCAAGCCTGGCTGAAGACGGTTGAAATGCCAGAAACCGGTCCTAGGAAGCTTATTTCCGGTCCAGGGAAGGCATGGCTTGGCAGTTCGGGCTGGACTGTTCCCAGGAGGCTCAGGGTCAGACTGATTTGCATAGGGCCATGTCTGAACTGGGTGGCAGAGTGGGCTAAAGAACGGTGACGGATCAAACCCAGATCTGTTGACTGGGTGTGAGTGTTTGATTGGTTCTGATGCTCCGTCCATCACCACCCCCTTATGTACTGCTTTGTTCGCCATAAGTTGGCAGGGTATGCTCAGACGTGAGTCCCTTGCTCACTTTGCCACTGGATTCAAGCAAGCCTGGCTGAAGACGGCTGAAATGCCAGAAACCGGTCCTAGGAAGCTTATTTCCGGTCCAGGGAAGGCATGGCTTGGCAGTTCGGGCTGGACTGTTCCCATGAGGCACAGGGTCAGACTGATTTGCATATGGCCATGTCTGAACTGGGGTGGCAGAGTGGGCTAAAGAACGGGGATGGATCAAACCCAGATCTGTTGACTGGGTGTGAGTGTTTGATTGGTTCTGATGCTCCGTCCATCACCACCCCCTTTTGTACCGCTTTGTTCGCCATAAGTTGGCAGGGTATGCTCAGACGTGAGTCCCTTGCTCACTTTGCCACTGGATTCAAGCAAGCCTGGCTGAAGACGGCTGAAATGCCAGAAACCGGTCCTAGGAAGCTTATTTCCGGTCCAGGGAAGGCATGGCTTGGCAGTTTGGGCTGGACTGTTCCCAAGAGGCACAGGGTCAGACTGATTTGCATATGGCCATGTCTGAACTGGGGTGGCAGAGTGGGCTAAAGAACGGTGATGGATCAAACCCAGATCTGTTGACTGGGTATGAGTGTTTGATTGGTTCTGATGCTCCGTCCATCACCACCCCCTTTTGTACTGCTTTGTTCGCCATTAGTTGGCAGGGTATGCTCAGACGTGAGTCCCTTGCTCACTTTGCCACTGGATTCAAGCAAGCCTGGCTGAAGATGGCTGAAATGCCAGAAACCGGTCCTAGGAAGCTTATTTCCGGTCCAGGGAACGCATGGCTTGGTAGTTCGGGCTCGACTGTTCCCATGAGGCACAGGGTCAGACTGATTTGCATATGGCCATGTCTGAACTGGGGTGGCAGAGTGGGCTAAAGAACGGTGATGGATCAAACCCAGATCTGTTGACTGGGTGTGAGTGTTTGATTGGTTCGGATGCTCCGTCCATCACCACCCCCTTTTGTACCGCTTTGTTCACCATAAGTTGGCAGGGTATGCTCAGGCGTGAGTCCCTTGCTCACTTTGCCACTGGATTCAAGCAACCCTGGCTGAAGACAGTTGAAATGCCAGAAACCGGTCCTAGGAAGCTTATTTCCGGTCCAGGGAAGGCATGGCTTGGCAGTTCGGGCTGGACTGTTCCCAGTAGGCACAGGGTCAGACTGATTTGCATAGGGCCATGTCTGAACTGGGTGGCAGAGTGGGCTAAAGAACGGTGACGGATCAAACCCAGATCTGTTGACTGGGTGTGAGTGTTTGATTGGTTCTGATGCTCCGTCCATCACCACCCCCTTATGTACTGCTTTGTTCGCCATAAGTTGGCAGGGTATGCTCAGACGTGAGTCCCTTGCTCACTTTGCCACTGGATTCAAGCAAGCCTGGCTGAAGACGGCTGAAATGCCAGAAACCGGTCCTAGGAAGCTTATTTCCGGTCCAGGGAAGGCATGGCTTGGCAGTTCGGGCTGGACTGTTCCCATGAGGCACAGGGTCAGACTTATTTGCATATGGCCATGTCTGAACTGGGGTGGCAGAGTGGGCTAAAGAACGGGGATGGATCAAACCCAGATCTGTTGACTGGGTGTGAGTGGGATTGGTTCTGATGCTCCGTCCATCACCAACCCCTTTTGTACCGCTTTGTTCGCCATAAGTTGGCAGGGTATGCTCAGACGTGAGTCCCTTGCTCACTTTGCCACTGGATTCAAGCAAGCCTGGCTGAAGACGGCTGAAATGCCAGAAACCGGTCCTAGGAACCTTATTTCCGGTCCAGGGAAGGCATGGCTTGGCAGTTCGGGCTGGACTGTTCCCATGAGGCACAGGGTCAGTCTGATTTGCATATGGCCATGTCTGAACTGGGGTGGCAGAGTGGGCTAAAGAACGGTGATGGATCAAACCCAGATCTGTTGACTGGGTGTGAGTGTTTGATTGGTTCTGATGCTCCGTCCATCACCACCCCCTTTTGTACCGCTTTGTTCGCCATAAGTTGGCAGGGTATGCTCAGACGTGAGTCCCTTGCTCACTTTGCCACTGGATTCAAGCAAGCCTGGCTGAAGACGGCTGAAATGCCAGAAACCGGTCCTAGGAAGCTTATTTCCGGTCCAGGGAAGGCATTGCTTGGCAGTTCGGGCTGGACTGTTCCCATGAGGCACAGGGTCAGACTGATTTGCATATGGCCATGTCTGAACTGGGGTGGCAGAGTGGGCTAAAGAACGGTGATGGATCAAACCCAGATCTGTTGACTGGGTGTGAGTGTTTGATTGGTTCTGATGCTCCGTCCATCACCACCCCCTTTTGTACCGCCTGAATCCAACATGGCCTTAACCTGGTATGGTTGGTGACCATTATCTAACCACATTACCATTTCGATATGTTTTTCTGTGTCTCACTGACT
This sequence comes from Triturus cristatus, assembly GCF_964204655.1. Classification (NCBI taxonomy): domain Eukaryota; kingdom Metazoa; phylum Chordata; class Amphibia; order Caudata; family Salamandridae; genus Triturus; species Triturus cristatus. Next base: position 139,656,841 of record NC_140588.1, read on the forward strand.
GGTAGTAGCAAGAGAAGGGATCCTCTAACGATGGTCGTCCGTAGTCGCGGGAGTACCCGGTGTTACGTTGTGCAGATCAGGGCTCATGACAGCGGCTATGGACTTTTGATTCCTGTTATTCCCCCTGGTCTTTTGGGTCGAGCGGGACTGTCCCGGACATAGTGTCCCCTTTTTCCACAATACATACACAGCCTTTCTACCCTCTCCCGTAATGCAGCTGTTTCTGCCCTAGAGGCCGCCAATTCCTAATGGACTGCGGCTAGTGCTTGCAAGACCTCGTCCATGCTGCTTCCCTACAGCACCCCCCAGAACCGGGAGGAGACTCAATACTTGGGTGCGTAATTCTGTTACGATTCCGTCCCCCAGTCCCCCAGTCCAACTCTCCTCAGGATTCTAGTGATGCAATAGGGGTTCCACCTCTTGACATCCCCAACTCCTGCACCAATGGCACGGAAGGTTAGAGCGATCAAGCGACGGAAGGGAAGGAAGGGTACAGCGGGGAGTAGAACCTGTAAAAGAAAAAATATACGAACACAAACAAACACATAGGCATGTAAGGCTACTCTCTTAAATTCTCACTAGAAATGAATACACCTTCTGTTGGTTACCAAACTGGTACTCCTTATACTATCTATGTTAGCACCAATATTTCCTCATATTCATACCGACAAATAACCCAGAGCCAAGCCCCCGCACCGAACATTCATACGTGGCACGATAACAGCTGAGGACAAAAGAACACCCCCTCCCCTTCTTTGTTATCCTGGAAGGGAACTGTGGGCATGTAGGGTCAGCAGGAACCCTGCTGTACAAGTCCCGCAAAGGTAATGACTGAATAGTCTCGACAAGGCAGGAGAGGACCGGTAACTAGGCACTAGGGTATTGAATTATCGCTGCGTTCATTGGCCTCACGCAGTGTTCTGAAGGGTTCAGAGAATCCCCTTTTTATGCCGTGCTGTAACTCTAAGAGTCTTCACACCACGGTTGCTTCACCAGTGGAATGCGCATAAAAATGAAAGGAACCCACTGGGACCCCCCCCAGCTCCCCTTAATATTGTCTCAGAAGGGAGGTAGGTAAGATCTGGTTCACCAACAAAGGAACATTAGCGAAATCACAGCGCTTTCAGCGTCGGAGTCTGCTGGGCAACGCCGTGCGAGAGGGCGTCTTCAGGAAAGGAAAGCAACTTGACGGACCTTCCGTCTAAAGCAGAAACACAGAACACTTAACTGGCAATTACAGACGCTGTGTCCTGGTGCAGAGTCTCGATACGTCTCCAGCAGCAGACCGGCTGCTTCTAAGGTGCCCAGGAAGCGAGGCTGAGTCCGCTATGAGCTCGTCATCTCGAGGTCTCCATCAGCAGTGGAGAAATGCTTCACGGCACTTCCTTCTCAGAACGGGGTCTGGGACTGACTCACACTCTGGAATTACGCACGACGTCCTGTGCGCGTTCCGTTTCTTTTGTGCGCGTGGCTCCTCCCCCTCCCGGTCCTCGGGCATTCTGGGGATTGTAGGCCAGGCAGGCGCGCGATACCCGATCCCTGACAATATATATATATATATATATATATATATATATATTCACTGAAAAAAACATAGGTTTCAGGGGTGTTATAGTTAGCTGGACAATGCTAATTCCTATCTTTAACTTATCTCTGAAGATCTCATGTTTAATGATTGGATTTCTATATTTTTCAAATTCAGTGTGTCAATTTCATAAATTTTGTTTTTTTTAAAATACTTTTTTATCACCATTTTTTAAACTTATTTTTTCAATTAATTCTTTTAAAAATTAAAAAATATTATTTGAACTTAATCGGTTTTTCAAACATATTTTTTTAACTATATGTTCAAAACTTAATTTTATATATATTTTTTCACTGTTTTTGGATCCGCGCACCCTACGCGCACCGTTCTCGATCCCTACGCGGTAGCATCCGCGCATGGTATGCGTTGGGTACGTGTTTAGTGTGTGATTGCAATTCGACCGGTACGCGACTCCCAGCCTATACGCGACACGTTCGATGTACGTAACGCGATGTTTACGCGCTTCCGCGATGCATCATCTGCGTCTATGACGCGGTAGGTACGCGGATCCCGCGAAATATTTAAAAAAACATATATATATATGTATTTCATGTGAATATTAATTGAAGACGAACTCTAAACTAGTCTTAAAACTAATATATTTTTACATCTAATCCTATTATTTTTTTTAATTCAATTTCACGGATGCACGCTGGGTGCGTGCTGCGTAAGTGCAGGGTGCGTGCATCCCATGTGACCTGCAAAAAAAGAGATTTGATTGGTTTCATTACACTTCCTCTTCTAACTATTGAAAGACCCCACCCATTTTAAACATTCTTCTTTGACCTTCTTTAGAGCACCATCTCTTTGGGGAGAAGAAGATTTTTTAGACTAAGTTTACACTTAGCTCTAACTTTTTTCAACCAAAAATGGCTTCAGGGCAGCAGGCATCACCTGCATCACCTGCATCACCTCATACTTCTGAAGATGAGTTTTTGGCGGAGGCACCACCCAAAGAACATTTTTCTTCAGTGGTGTGGAAATTTTTTACTTTTCCCTAGGGGCAGAATAAGACCAATGCCACCTTGGTCACGTGCAAAATTTGCAAAAGAGTCCTGTCACGAGGGGATCCTAACAAGAAATACTCTTGCGGCACGGTAAGTATGATGAAGCACATGAGGACCCTTCATCCAAACAATCTTGCACGAGAAGAGTGCCGACGGATGAGAAACACTCCTGCTCCTGCGCCATCCACCTCATCGCAGCCGAGCACATCAAGAGTGCATGCATCAGCCCAAACCTTGGACATCCGTCCTCAATTTCAATTTTTAAAAGTGCTCTGCACTAAGTGCAATGCGACTTTGTGCTATGGTGAGCAGTCGATCGATCTGATCTGCTGCCGGCAAGAAAGTCACATTTGCTAGTTTTTTTTTTTTTCTTTTTTTTATTGTTCCCTGAAGTCCATTGTTTGGTTTCTCCTGTTTTGTTTTTTGTTTTTTTTGGCAGAAAAACAACAACAACAAAAAATTGTTCAGAAAACTCAAAAAAATTCAAAAGAAGAAAACAAAAAGTTCTTGTAAGAACTAACTTTCCTGGTTTAAAAAAAGAGCTAAATTTCTTTGTTAGTGTGTGAAAGTTTAGATGAATGTATGTGTAGTACGTAATTGACTGAATGAATGCATTAGTAGCGTATGGTGAATGTATAAGTGCAGAACTATGAGGAAGTGCTGCAGCATCACACAGTAACCTCTTTGACTGCAGTGTGCTGTAGTACTTCCGAAGCACAGAAATGCAAGATATGTACATAAATATGTTGCAAATCTATGTTTTTCTCTGCACGGCTGCTTAAACTGCAGCCATGTGGTGACACAGGCACCCTTGCACCATAGTGCAAGGATATCTGTGTCATGTGCTGTTTGTTTTTGTGCAGGAAGACACACCTTCCTGCACAAAAACAATCAGAAAACGCATTTTTCTCCTTCAATGTATGCTGAACATTTTAGCATGCATTGAAGATATAAAAATGTGGAGAAATTAAAACAATTCTCTTTCTTGTGCTTTCCTACACCAACTTTAGAATGGTGCACCATTCACACACATAGCGAGATTCATGATTTCTGATAAATTTAGGCATGTGTCTTGTTCTATGAGTATTCAGTGCAATCATGCACAACAACACTTATAGAACACCCTTTCAACGCAAAGTGGTGTGTATGATGAGGTTGTATTTACATGGAGTATAAAAAGTGCACAGAGTGCCTTTTCCTCTCTTTGTAAATATGAAAGTGTCTTGCGCAATAACTATGTAACAAAAAGGGACATATTTCCGGTTTCAAAATTCCTTGCGAATGATAGAAGGTAAGCACAGAGTTTTGTCTCCAAAGATGTTCAAAGAAGAATGATTGAAATGATTGCGGTCCTTCAATAGGTACAATGGGAAATATTATGAACCCCTCAAATCTCTTTTTTTGCAGGTCATATGATATTTGATTATGGTCAGATTTGAAAACTACATACGTATAAACAGAGTGTTTTTAGAAACATGTTTCAACTTTGTAGCTTCTTGCAGACCTCGTCATTCTGCATATTGAGACTTAGTTAAACTTACCTTCACAATAATAGGAATAAAAAATGGTATACATTTTTTCATAGATTTTCGTTGCAATCTAAATTCAGATAAATTGCTTATTTTGAAATGTGGATCTGTGAAAGAAAAGAAAAAAAAGATTATAACATGTAATAATACATTTTTTATTACACAGCATAATTTCCACAAAGTAATTTGTTTGCCTTTTTCGCTGTTCTCAGAATATATTGAATTTCACTAAAAATAGTGATTTCAATCGTACTCATCACTTAACAGCGGAAAAAAAAAAACAATCAGAAAGATTGTTAAAAAAAAAACCAACATACTATTCTCAGTAAAATACCAGAAAATACAAATCACACATATATGAAATGCTTACAGATTACAAAATTTTATAACTTTAAATTATAAAATGTAAATGTTGCTGCATTAAAATAATCACCGAATAAATGACCACCAAAAAGTCCATAATTCAAAAATATACCTTTCCTTGAGGCCAAATGGTATTTTTACACTTCTTCTTTCTGTAAATTGTCCAATGGTAGTCCTATTAAATTATAATAATAAATTCCTCAGAGAGTGAATTATCTTCCTAAAACGTTGGCTTTAAAAATATTAGGGTGCCGATTGAGATCCGTTAAAAACATTCCCCGTACGAATCGTATCCGGTTTTTTTTCCGTACGAATCGTACATGTCCCGTACAAACTGGCAAGTACGATTCGTATGTGAAAAAATCCATACGAATCGCATTGTGAAAATTCCCCGACACGTCCTCGGGTCGGAAAAAGCTTTAGATGCACCACAGAAGGGTAAGCTGTGCATTACAAGAGGGAAATCCCAATATGATACATATTTTGTTGGGACTAGTGAATGTCATGATACATACTTCATTGCAACAGGATGGGGTTTCAGAGGTGGAGAAGATACAATTTTTCCAGGAGTGTATTATGTTTGTGGGAACAAGGCTTATTACAAGTTGCCTGACCATTGGTATGGCACGTGTTATGTGGGCCTGGTTTTTCCAAAGATTTTTCATATAGATAGAATAGAAGATGTGGAACATATTAATTTACTAATGCGCTTCAAGAGGGAAACTTGGTCTGAAATAGTGGGTGACATTTTTGGAGCTTTAATTCCAGCAGTGGGAATTTCTTTAAATGCTTATGGGATTCGGAAACTGTCAACAGTGGTGGATCGCTTATCGACAAATACCGCTGGAGGGTTTTTTTTGGTGAATACGGAATTAATTGCCGTACGTGCCATGTCTATGCAAAATAGACTTGCTCTTGATATTCTATTGGCTAAGGAGGGTGGAGTTTGTGGAATGCTGAAAGTTCAACATTGTTGCACTTACATTCCAGACGAAAGCAAAGACCTGAAGGTCTACATCAAAAATATTACTGATTTGCATGAAGAATTAGTACCACTTGAAGCTGAAAGTATCTGGACTAAAATAGCTAATAAGGTGATAGCTGTTAAGAGTTTTATTGCAAAAATAGGTAGTACTATTATAGGTAAGATATTGTTTCCTTTAACTTGTATAATTGTTGCTTTATTGATATTGAGATTGGTGTGTTTGTGTTGTAAAAACAGGGGAGGGAAAAAGAAATTAATTAAAAGAAATAGTGAAAAGAGAAATAAAAGGTTGAAAAGAGAACCACAAGAAATTGAATTAGAAGAATTGAGGGAGAGTGTCTACTTAGAAACAAAGAGGGATGATGAAAGAGTGCCTGGTGTGTAGTGTTGTGTAAGGAGGAAAAAGACATTTCCAATTTCTCCTAAAATGGGACTAAATTTCACTAATTTCTTTTTTTGGGGGTTATTTGGTGATAAAATCACCAAAGGGGGGATTGCTGGAGCAGGATTTTCTAATAAAAATCTATTGGGTTTTTAAGCTCTGGTTTGTCTATTTGTCATAGTTAACATTATTAATTATTAATTATTAATTATTTGTTTTGTGTAAGTGTTTTTACTTATCAACATGTACGTATTAACAAGAGAGAACTACACGTGGGAACGCGTATGTGTTGCCTATTGACAATGTGCATGTTTTATTAAATAAACGTTGCTGAGTGCTGTTTATTTTAAAGCACGAAACGCTTTTGAATTAATGCTTTTCTGTGTTGCTAAAAGCTAGATAATTACATACACATAAGGGTATTAGTGGGGTTAACACTGTTTAATCATTATGCTGTGGTAACGTTGTTTTTGTCTCTTTTAATTAAGATGGTCCATTTTGGCCTAACCAAAAATGTCCGCCGTTTGCAGCCTGGCCTCGAGTGAGAAATTTGTGATGAGAGGGCCTTGCTGAATATGATCACAAGACATCTGATCACAGTCCTTGCCTGGGTTAAAACTTTCCGTGAGGACAGCAGCAGTTCTGGGCGAGTTTCCAGATGTATTGGACAGCCTTGGAGGACAAAGGAGCTGTTAAGAAAGAACTCTGAGCATTGTGTCATCGCTGAGGAAATGTGGATGCTAAAAGATACTTTTTTATTTTTGGTTCCTGTTCTGTCTTTTTATTTTTGTGATTTCCTGAGCGGAGATTTTCTAAATGTAGCGATGCTACATCCTTTCCTGCTCGCTCTGCTCAGCGGTTCGGCGGACGTGTAAAACATTTAATGTTTCTTTAATATTGCAAGTTTCATTATAAATATACTAGACTAGAGAGGGTCCGTGTCATTGCATTCGAGATTTTTCTTCCCAAACCTGCGTTGGTGAGGATCGATGCTGAGAGGACGGTGACTTGGGAGATTTCTACTGAGAGACTTGTCCTGATGACCCATTCTGACATTTAGCTAGAATAGGTAATTATGAGAAAATGATTTATTCTGATTAATTTCTTTTGACTAATTTTAGATAAAGAATCATAATTTTAAATACGGTATTGGTGATTATTTCTTGTCAATTATTGAGTACTCTATTTTGATTATTGTTGTATAGTTTGTTTAGATTATGACAATTGCAATAACTAGGTCTTATCGACCTCGGTGTAGATGTGGGGTTTAGGAGTTTTAGGAATTTTCTTTCCACAGGTTCAATGCTGGTGGAGTATTTGAGTGTATGTTAGTGAAATGGGCCCTAGTGTATGGTGAGTGTATGTGCGTGTAACTGTGAAATTACTCTATCCGTGGAAGTAGGGAGATTTTGTACACCCCAATCTGCATCAAGTTCCTGGTAGCAGAGTGATGATGGTTATTGATGATTGTCTTGATCTGATTAGATTGCTTGTACATTAGCTTATTGATTATTGATTATTGATTGATGTTGGTATATGTACTAATACTATATGTTGGAGTCGTCATGTTGAGTTATATGTAGTGCTTCTAGAACTTGGGAGCTAGTAGCAGTTCCGTAGTAGGGCAGAGGGAAGTATATGCTGCTCTCGGGAAAGACGGGATTGTTGGTCCTGTATGTATGCAGGAAAAAGAAAACGTGTGACAATTGAAGTTGCGCGTCACATTGTCTGGATTCGGAATCAGTGACATTGTTGTATGTTACTATTAGAGATATTTCTGGTATATAAGGAGTGCGTATGGTAGTGAAGGTTATCTGTGAAACTCTGGTTTTAAGTCCCAGGGATCAGTAAGGTTCGCCGTTAAAGCTTATCGCGGGAGAAGTAATAGGTATTCTCTGAGCTTGTTTGAGAAACTGGGTAGAAGTAAGCTGCTTGGTTAATGTGTGTTATAATTCTGTAGTAGAGCAGATTGTTCACTGTTCTCGGGAAAAGCAGGATTCTGTGTGTATGTACTATATTTTCTTGTATGAATGTGCGTGAATGTTCGTATATTTAGTTGATTGTAAGACTATTTGGACAAGTCCTAGAGGAAACAATTAAGGAATGTATGAAAGAATCCCGTTGATTCTTGTGAAATAGATTTTCTTTACTATTCTGTGGTTAGCGAAGCAGACAATGGAGATGTTTATATGTTGTAACTAATAGATTTTGTAGAAATTTGACACGGAGTCTACTGAGAAACTTTGTAAAGGAGGGGTAGACGAGTGACAAGAGACAGGAGACAGAAGCGACTGCAGCGACTGCTGACGTCAAACAGACCGTGCTCTGATTGGATATTAGATCAGAATAGTGCTCGCGCTGAGATTGGTGCGTTGGTGTGAGCCGCGCAAGGATTGGAAGAGCTATTCTAGTGACGTAACGTTCCAGGATTGGTGCGTTAGTGTGAGTCGCGCTGTTATTGGTTAAAAAAAATCATATTGTGCAGTTGTATTACGGAAGGGATTAGAAAGTTTTGGTAAGCGTTAAAATGTATTACCAAGAAGAGAAAAAGAAAAAATCTTTGTTCAGAAAGATTAAAAATTGGTTCGACAAGGATAAAGATGTTAAAACGAGAGAGGGTGAATTGTTACCTCCATCGAAAACGCCTGCATCCTTCATGGCTGCGAGATATGGGTATCATACCTGTATATGGTTGGAAAATTGGGTTAGGTATACCAAAGAAGATGGAGTTTTAGCATTTCCAGAACATGGTTCATTTAATCTGGCCGTGTTGAAAAATTTACGGGAAAAGATGTTATGTCTTGACCCAAGACCAAGGCCGACACAGTTCGAGGCTTTAGTGGAATGGGAAGAGGAAGTACATGAGCGAGAGAAACAGAGGTCTGGAGGCAACTATAGGTATATGTTCGGGAGGAGACATGGTCGTGAAAATCATCATGATCGAATGACGAGATGGCGAGATGCTAGTATGTCAGAGGGATTATATCCTGTGAGAACAGTTGAAGAGGGAGCAGAAAGGGTTCCTGAGGCAGAAGTGAGAAGATATGGAGTTAATGAATATGAGGATGAGGTTTTGAATGACATGATTTACAAAAGACCACCTCCATATAGACCGGAACCAGAAGAGAGTACACCAGTTGTTTCTCCGATAAGAGATACAGTGCGTATCATTGAGACAGAAAATGTGACACCTGAGTTAAGAAGTGGTGATCCTTTCAGGGAAAGAGAGAATAGAAGCAGTGGCGAAAATACGAGAGAATTAGCCAGAACTACATCGGAGTTGACTGAAAAGATCAAAGAACTGACAAAGAATCTAGACGCTGTTACGGTACCCGTAACCATAGGTCCGGTTATGCCTGTTTTTGATAAGCAGAGGACGGGTGAGAATGGTTTGGTTATTCCATATGTTGGGAATAGATTGACAAGTTTGGCTGGTCCTTCAGGAGATTCAGGAAAAAGGGCAGGAAAATTTAGACATGACACATGTAGTGAAGGATTAGAGGAGTCTAATTCAGGACTGGATGCTGGTGAAGCTAGTTGTTCAGGGATGCCAATTTTAGAACCGCAGAAGAAAGTGGTTCCAGTGAGAAAATCTACTGAAATAACAGCTGAAGATTTGAATGAATGGATGAAAGTTCTTCAAAAGAGGGATAAAGATTCACAAGCAATTGATGTTGCTAGGTTACGTGTAGAATTAGAAGAGCTTGTTGCAGGGACAGTTCCAACAGAAATTCTAAAAAATCATCATGATGGTGAATTATTGTTTATGTGTAAGAACATCACCTGGAGAGCGAGAAATACACATGACAGATTAAGAGCAATAGCAAATGACTATGGAGTTGACATTGATAAAGTGAAAGTTTTGCAGAAGTCTTACAGGATGGATTTCACAGAGAAAGACATTGAGAATTTGAATGGTACTGGTAGAACAGGACAGATTAAAGAGATGATCGCTTTATTGCGAAAATGGGGTGATGTTGAGAAGTGTAAGGATAGATGGTACAAAAAGAGAGAAGAATAAGGGGATAGGACTTATTCAGCATTTCCTGTGAGAGAAAAGGAAAAACCAGTGGATACTTATCCTATGAGAGAAATACCTGGAGGAGGATATGTACATGTTCCATGGAGCAGACAGGATATTTTATCATTTACTAATGATTTCCCTCGATTGAGAGAAAAGCCCGTCGAGTGGTATAGGCAGGTAGACAGGTTTGTGAAATTGTCAAAAGTGCTGTGGATTGACCTGAATAGTCTGTTTGATATAATTGTTCCAGCAGACTTGTGGGCTGAGTGTAAAATAGTTGTGAGTTGGCCTACTGAGGAATATCCAAGAGATCAGAGAACAGGAGCACCAGATCCAGAAGTAATGAGAAAATATGAGCAGGTGATTGTATACCTGAAAAATAAAGTACCTCCAAAAGAAACAGACTGGGTTAAAATAGATCGAACACATCAGGAAGCAAAAGAATCAGTTCATGCTTTTTACGAGAGGCTGATACTGGCGTTTAAACAATTCAGTGGAGATGAACACCTGGGTGACAAGGATTTGAGTAATTTTGTATACAGATTTGTATATGGCCTGAGACCTGAGATTAGTGAAAGAATTCGTGAGCATACTGTGGATTGGCAAAGTAAGAAAATAGATGAGATTCTGAGACATGCAAAATACTTCAGTGATGAGATTGAAGCAAAACAGAGAAAGCTGAAAGAGAAAGCAATGTGGGCACAAGTGAAAGTTGCGGAAAGACAGGAAGCACAGTTGGTGGAACAGGCGAATAATGCAGGAAATAATGCAGGGAATAGACCTAGGTATGCAGGGAAAGGAAAGGGGAATCTTGAAGAAGCTAAAAAAAAGTTCCCATGTCACAACTGTGGCCAACTGGGACATTGGAGATCTGAGTGTACCAATCCACCATTAGTGAATAATGAGGGAAAATCCTTAAATCAACAGGTGCAGAACGAGGGGAATAATCAACAGCAGCAACAGCAGAAAGTTGTGAGACAGCAGAGTCAAGAGCCAAAACGAAGGGAGTGAATCTGAGGGTGATTATTGGCGGTGCCGAAGAGAGGAGGAAGAGTGCATACTTGGTGCAACTCTAGAAATAGACCAGGCAGGACCATTTGTGGATGGAAAAATAAATGAAGAAGGTGTTACTTTTTTAGTAGACACAGGTGCGACAAGATCAACTGTCAGGTCAACAGATATTAAAAATCTTCCTCTCTCGGATGAAGCAATCCAAGTAGTTGGTGTAGCTAATACACAAATCAGAACACGTCTTACTGAACCAGTAAGAGTACAAATAGGGAAATTTTCAGACATGCACAGATTTATCGTCTGTGACACAAGTCCAGTGAACCTGTTAGGTAGGGATTTACTCTGTAAAATGAATTGTACAATTTTTTGTACACCAGATGGAATAGCTTTTGAAACACCAGATGAGGATGTTTTGTACCGAATGACTCTAGAAAATAGAGAGAGTGAGTTAATTGGTGCATATGCTGTGTTTGATCCAGAGGATTTGCCTCAAGAGCTGAGAGACACAGTGAAAAGGACAGTTTGGGATTTTACTGGAGAGGATGTGGGATTGATGAATAATGTAGATCCTGTGAAAATTTCAGTGAAAGAGGGAATTACTTATCCTAACATTCCTCAGTACAAAATGACACCAGAAATAATTGAGGGAATAACTCCTATAATTGAGAAAATGATTCAGCAGGGAGTTCTGAGAGAACTACTGAGTAGTCCGTGTAATTCACCGATAATGGGGCTAAAGAAGCCTAATGGGAAGTTCAGGATTGTACAGGATTTGAGAAAAGTTAATCAAATTGTGGTGGCATGTTGTCCTATTGTGCCAAATCCATCAGTGATTTTGTATCAGATTCCACATGATGCTGAGTGGTATACAGTGATTGATTTGTGTCATGCTTTCTTTTCAATTCCATTGCATCATGACAGCCAGCCGATTTTTGCATTTAGATTTGGCCAGCGTATTATAGCCTTATAGCCCGCTGTAGCGGGCTATACCGGCTGTTAATGGCCCGCTGCAGCGTTAAAGGCCCGAGCCGAAGGCGAGGGACTTTAACAACAGCAGCGGGACATTAACAGCGGTATAGCCCTGCTACGAAGGGCTATAAGGCTATTAGAACATTCTGCCACTAGAGGGCAGAATGTTCTACCAAAACAAAGCCCTTCAGGGAGCGCGAGGGGATTGAAATCCCCTCAGGCTCCCTGAAGTCTTTGTTCACAGCCAGAGCTGTGAACAAAGACAATCATTGGAATGTTGGAGCTCCGGGCTTATACCAGCCAGTATTAGCCCGGAGCGCTCCATTGTCTTCAATGGAGCTGCCAACGTTCCAATGTTCTAATTTAGCATGGTGTCGTATCCCACAGGGGTATACAGAGAGTCCTTCAATATTCAATCAGTTATTGAAAAAGTCATTGGAGAGTTTGATCATGCCTGAAAACTCAGTATTAGTGCAGTATATTGATGACCTACTTGTGGCATCAAAGACACGTGAAGCTTGTGAAGTAGATACTATAGCTTTACTGAATCATCTGGCAGATGGAGGGTTAAAAGTATCTCCAGCCAAATTGCAATTCTGCAAGAAAGAGGTGCATTATCTTGGACACAATATTGAGAAAGGTCTGAGAAAAGTGACTGATGACAGGATCAAAATTATCAGGGAAATGAAGGCCCCAAAGACCCAGAGGGAAGTGAGAATGTTCCTGGGAATGGTGGGTTATTGTCGTCAGTGGATAATTAATTTTTCGCTGATAGCAAAGCCACTGATTAAGCTGACAAAAAGTGAGATGACAGACCCATTGGAACTAGATGGAGAACAAATGGCAGCATTTGAAGAGTTAAAAAGCAGAATGTGTGAAGCCCCTGCTTTGGGTATGCCAGATTATGAAAAAGAATTTGAATTGTACTGTAGTGAGAGAAATGGATGTGCACTTTCAGTGTTAATTCAGAAACATGGATTACTGAGAAGGCCTATTGCGTACTTCTCATCGACACTTGACCCTGTAGCTGTGGGTTTACCAGGTTGTCTGAAATCTGTGGCTGCAACATGCAGAAGCCTAGAACGGAGTGAGGGAATCATAATGGGATATCCTGTAAGGGTATTCGTACCTCATAATGTGGCAATTCTTTTGACAAGGAGCAGAACTCAGTACATGTCACATAGTCGGTTGACTAAATATGAGAAAGTCATTCTGGGAGCATCAAATGTGACTCTTGAGAGATGTGTGAATGTGAATCCAGCGACATTGTTGCCGGATATTGAAAATGTGGGTGTGAAAACAGAAGATGATCACAATTGTTTGGATGTGCTTGATTACTGTACAAAACCGAGACCAGACATAAGGGATCTTCCCTTGCATGAGAGTGATCATGTGTTGTTTGTAGATGGATCATGCCTGAGGAATGATGAGGGTGTGCTATGTGCAGCATATGCAGTGTGTAAGGTTTCAGAAGTAATGGAAGCGTCATCATTGATAGGAGTGAAATCTGCGCAAGTTGCTGAATTAGTGGCATTGACAAAAGCTTGTGAAATTGGGAAAGATTTGAGAACGACTGTGATGACTGATAGTCAGTATGGATTTGGAGTTGTGCATGACTTTGGCCAACTTTGGCTACAAAGAGGTTTCTTGACGTCGAGTGGGACTCCAATAAAGAATGCTGAAGTGATTGGGAAATTACTTGAGGCGATACAGCTGCCTAAAGAATTAGCAGTTGTAAAATGTGCTGCTCATGGACAAGGAGATGATTTTGTGACAGTGGGCAACCGTTATGCAAATGACATTGCTCAATATTGCGCCAAGAATAACCAGTCTATTAATCGGGAACGAGAAGGAGAAATGTCTTTTTGTTCTGTGATGTTTACTAATGTCTTAGAGACATGGGATGAAGTGAAACAGTTGCAGGATGAGGCAGAGGAGGAAGAAAAGAAAGATTGGATTAAGGCAGGTTGTGCCCCAAGAGAGACAGACCATGTTTGGGTCTATAGAGATGGCAGACCAGTAATGCCGAACTCCATGCTGTCAGCAATGGCAAGGATGTATCATGGCCAGGGACATTTGGGGAGGGATTCAATGATTAGGTCTTTTAAGCAAACCTGGTACAATGCAAAGTTCAGGACAATTGCAGAAAGTATCTGTCAAAGATGTTTGATTTGCCAGCAATTTAACACTGGGAAAAAGACAGTGGTGAGTCTGGGAACAATAGGCAGAGAAGGAGGTCCTTTTACAAGAATGCAGATTGATTTCATTGAAATGCCCCAAGTGAACAGACTGAGGTATGTACTAGTGGTAGTCTGTTTGTTTTCAAGATGGGTTGAGGCCTATCCGACTAGGAGAAATGATGGAGTAACAGTGGCAAAGTTACTGTTAAGAGAGTTGATTCCTAGGTACGGATTTCCGGTAACGATTGAGTCTGATAGAGGTGGACACTTCTATAATGAACTCATGAGTTTGATTTGTGAAGCATTAAGCATACAGCAGAAGCTACATTGTGCATACAGACCAGAGGCTTCTGGTGTTGTTGAGCAGATAAACGGCTCAATCAAGAACAGGATTGGTAAGATGTGTTTAGCAACTGGCATGAAATGGCCGGATGTCTTGCCTCTAGTGCTAATGACTATTAGATCTACTCCAGATAGAACTACTGGTTTAAGTCCGCACGAAATAATAATGGGACGTGCAATGCGACATGCATATGTACCTGTCAATAAGTTGATGACAATAACTGATGACATGATTTTGGATTACTGTAAAGGCCTGGCTGACGCAGTTCATTCTGTGTTTCACCAGATTGGAGAAGAAGCTACTACACTTGAGAAGAAGCAAGCTCATGATCTGAGTCCAGGAGACTGGGTGAGGATTAAAGTTCACAGAAGAAGAAATTGCTTGGTTCCGAGGTGGGGAAGACCAAGACAAGTCATTCTAACTACGACGACTGCAGTGAAGTGTGCTGGTGTGAAAAACTGGGTACATGCGAGTCATACTCTGAGAGTTCCAAACCCAAAGGATGGGACTGGTAGAGAGTATTTTGAAGAGTCAGATTCCAGTGATGATGAAGACCCAGAACCAGTGAGAAAAAATCAAAGTTCAGGAAAAGAAGCAGAAAAGGCTTCAAGTTCAAGAGAACCATTGAGAATCTCAGAAAGGAGATCAGATTCTGAAAGAGAGCCTGAAGTTCCAAAAAGCAGTGGAGGAAAAAGAAAAGAAAAGAGCAGTTCCACAGAAATTACTCCTGAATCAGAAGAGGAGGAGATTGAAGAACCACTTGAGATTATATCTGAAGAAGTAGGGTCAGAAGAAGATAGAGAGGGACAGATTGCGGAAGACCCCCGAGGAGGTGTAGGGAACACTTCTAATAAGCTAGGTGAAGGGACAAGTAGACAGCAAGAAGATTGCGTGTCGGAGACCCGAGGAGGGAAAGAAGTAGGGAAGTCTCAAATAGTGGTGAAAAAGACTGTGGAGCGAAAGAAAACTGCTGAAGAACAAGAGGCATTTGAAACAGAATCGGATGAAAGTGAGAATGGAAAATCAGAGGGTCGAGTTCTGAGAAAGAGAACTTGGATTGGAGAAAGAAATAATACAGAAACAAGACCGAAAAAGGTCGTAAGAGGAGATTTTTGGCCTAACAACAGAGTAAAGAGGCTGAGATACAGACTGATAAGAGGGAATACATCGAGAGCTGAACAAGTGAATGAAGTGTCGAGTCAAAACGAAGTAAAAAGAAAGGAGCAAAAGGAGTCAAGAGAACCTGAGGAAATAAAAAGAATTAGAAGACCCAACCAAAAGTACAGATCACCGGAATGGTCTTATGTGGCACTGTCTGAAGAAGAACCAGTGACTCGAGATAATCCGGAGGGGATCTTGAGAAAAGTGGTTGAGGAAAAGGAAGAATCTGTTGGAATCTTAAAAGTTATCCTGACTGACATTGGAGAAGAGTCAGATGCACAGGATGTTGTTGATGATCTGATACAATTTGATGTTGCTGAAGAAGGAGGAGTGAAAAGTGATGAATATCCAAATTGAGTGAACTGAAGAAATCACTTGGAGAAAGTGGAAAGGAGAAAGTCTGAAATTCAGCTGTCTGAAGTAATCCAAAGTTTGAGAAATTACAGTAGTGGAGTAGTAGAGGCTAAGTCAAAAGACAAGGTCAAAGTAGTAAAATGGCTAACATAGAGAATAATCAAAGTAGATGTGCCTTCTTAAGAAGATGGTGTAGAATGTGCTGCTGCTGTACTGGATTATTAATGCTATTATGGGGTATTTTAGCTTTATTAGTTACATTTAGAGTTTCAATAGGTACATTTGAAATACATACAGAGAATGAGACAAATGTAGAAAAGAATTCGCAAAAAGTAGTTCCAACTAGAATTAGTAATACTTACATGCATAAAGATAGGTCAATTAATGATTTTTCTAGTAATGTTTTTTCAAAGTTGTTATACGAATATGTGAAGACAATGGAAGTAAGGGATTGCTACGTTTGTATGCAATTACCTGCATCCGTTTCAGAGGGTGTTACTTATCACCATTTACCAGCTACGTATGGAATTTCTTGTGGTGTATTAAGTAGTGTTTTTTATTTGTTAGGGAAAATAGATTATAAGATGTCTAACAAAGATAGTATTTTTGGGCACTTGCCAATGAACAAAGAGCTGAATCCAGCTAAAGAAGCTAACATTTTTGGTGAGATTTTTATTGAGAAAGAAGAATTAACATTAGATTACATTTTTAAGAATAATTTAACTTGTAGTTTGGAAGAAGAGGAGAAAGCTTTCCTGAACATGGTGGAGGAAAGGAGATTGAGCATGCATGAAAAGGCAGGGAAATATAAAGTGAGTGAGACAATTTGGGACATTGAGATGGGAAAAGAATTGAGAAATGGAGCTAGTCCAACTTTAGCTTTAGATGCACCACAGAAGGGTAAGCTGTGCATTACAAGAGGGAAATCCCAATATGATACATATTTTGTTGGGACTAGTGAATGTCATGATACATACTTCATTGCAACAGGATGGGGTTTCAGAGGTGGAGAAGATACAATTTTTCCAGGAGTGTATTATGTTTGTGGGAACAAGGCTTATTACAAGTTGCCTGACCATTGGTATGGCACGTGTTATGTGGGCCTGGTTTTTCCAAAGATTTTTCATATAGATAGAATAGAAGATGTGGAACATATTAATTTACTAATGCGCTTCAAGAGGGAAACTTGGTCTGAAATAGTGGGTGACATTTTTGGAGCTTTAATTCCAGCAGTGGGAATTTCTTTAAATGCTTATGGGATTCGGAAACTGTCAACAGTGGTGGATCGCTTATCGACAAATACCGCTGGAGGGTTTCTTTTGGTGAATACGGAATGAATTGCCGTACGTGCCATGTCTATGCAAAATAGACTTGCTCTTGATATTCTATTGGCTAAGGAGGGTGGAGTTTGTGGAATGCGGAAAGTTCAACATTGTTGCACTTACATTCCAGACGAAAGCAAAGACCTGAAGGTCTATATCAAAAATATTACTGATTTGCATGAAGAATTAGTACCACTTGAAGCTGAAAGTATCTGGACTAAAATAGCTAATAAGGTGATAGCTGTTAAGAGTTTTATTGCAAAAATAGGTAGTACTATTATAGGTAAGATATTGTTTCCTTTAACTTGTATAATTGTTGCTTTATTGATATTGAGATTGGTGTGTTTGTGTTGTAAAAACAGGGGAGGGAAAAAGAAATTAATTAAAAGAAATAATGAAAAGAGAAATAAAAGGTTGAAAAGAGAACCACAAGAAATTGAATTAGAAGAATTGAGGGAGAGTGTCTACTTAGAAACAAAGAGGGATGATGAAAGAGTGCCTGGTGTGTAGTGTTGTGTAAGGAGGAAAAAGACATTTCCAATTTCTCCTAAAATGGGACTAAATATCACTAATTTTTTTTTTTTTGGGTTATTTGGTGATAAAATCACCAAAGGGGGGATTGCTGGAGCAGGATTTTCTAATAACAATCTATTGGGTTTTTAAGATCTGGTTTGTCTATTTGTCATAGTTAACATTATTAATTATTAATTATTAATTATTTGTTTTGTGTAAGTGTTTTTACTTATCAACATGTACGTATTAACAAGAGAGAACTACACGTGGGAACGCGTATGTGTTGCCTATTGACAATGTGCATGTTTTATTAAATAAACGTTGCTGAGTGCTGTTTATTTTAAAGCACGAAACGCTTTTGAATTAATGCTTTTCTGTGTTGCTAAAAGCTAGATAATTACATACACATAAGGGTATTAGTGGGGTTAACACTGTTTAATCATTATGCTGTGGTAACGTTGTTTTTGTCTCTTTTAATTAAGATGGTCCATTTTGGCCTAACCAAAAATGTCCGCCGTTTGCAGCCTGGCCTCGAGTGAGAAATTTGTGATGAGAGGGCCTTGCTGAATATGATCACGAGACATCTGATCACCGTCCTTGCCTGGGTTAAAACTTTCCGTGAGGACAGCAGCAGTTCTGGGCGAGTTTCCAGATGTATTGGACAGCCTTGGAGGACAAAGGAGCTGTTAAGAAAGAACTCTGAGCATTGTGTCATCGCTGAGGAAATGTGGATGCTAAAAGATACTTTTTTATTTTTGGTTCCTGTTCTGTCTTTTTATTTTTGTGATTTCCTGAGCGGAGATTTTCTAAATGTAGCGATGCTACATCCTTTCCTGCTCGCTCTGCTCAGCGGTTCGGCGGACGTGTAAAACATTTAATGTTTCTTTAATATTGCAAGTTTCATTATAAATATACTAGACTAGAGAGGGTCCGTGTCATTGCATTCGAGATTTTTCTTCCCAAACCTGCGTTGGTGAGGATCGATGCTGAGAGGACGGTGACTTGGGAGATTTCTACTGAGAGACTTGTCCTGATGACCCATTCTGACATTTAGCTAGAATAGGTAATTATGAGAAAATGATTTATTCTGATTAATTTCTTTTGACTAATTTTAGATAAAGAATCATAATTTTAAATACGGTATTGGTGATTATTTCTTGTCAATTATTGAGTACTCTATTTTGATTATTGTTGTATAGTTTGTTTAGATTATGACAATTGCAATAACTAGGTCTTATCGACCTCGGTGTAGATGTGGGGTTTAGGAGTTTTAGGAATTTTCTTTCCACAGGTTCAATGCTGGTGGAGTATTTGAGTGTATGTTAGTGAAATGGGCCCTAGTGTATGGTGAGTGTATGTGCGTGTAACTGTGAAATTACTCTATCCGTGGAAGTAGGGAGATTTTGTACACCCCAATCTGCATCACGCGCAAGTACGATCCGTCCCGTCCATCCGAATGCACAACCGTATGGAAAAAACACCGTACGGTGCGAACGCCCATAGCAACTATGGAGATGTCCAAATAGTTGCCCGCATACGTGCCGAACACCCCCCCCAGCACACCCCCCACGTACGCGCCGTACCCCCACCCCCCCTAGGTACGGAACGTACCACCACCCCCGTAGGTACGGAGCGTACCCCCACCCCGTAGGTACGGAGCGTACCCCCACCCCCCTGTATGTACGGTGCGGACCCCCAGAGCGTAGCTACGGGGGTGGTGGTACGCTCCGTACCTACAGGGGGGGTACGCTCCGTCCATAGGGGGGCTGGGGGTACGGCGCGTACATACGGGGGGGCTGGGTGTACGGCGCGTACATACGGGGGCTGGGGGTACTGCGCATACATACGGGGGGATGGGGGGATGTGCTGGGGGATGGTGCTTACATACGGCGGCTGGGGGTACGCACCGTCCATACACGGAGGTGGGGGTACGCACCGCCCATACGGGGGTGGGGGCACACACCATACCCCCAGCACCCCGTATGTACGCGCTGTACCCCCAGCCCCCCCCATGTATGCACCGTACCCTCGGTTCACGTATGTACGGCATGTACCCCCAGGCCCCTACACCCTGCCCGTGCCTGTACGAAATGGAGGCAGAGACAGTAATAAAATTCCTCACCTCGTTGTGTATGACCAATAAAGTATAATTGGAAGTTCTTTCAATCCTGGAGTCCTGTGCTTATTGAGGGAGGCTTCACAACATTATATTCTCTGCGGCCGGTCTGCCGCAATCAAAAATCCAAAACCAGTTTGCCCTGAGGCGAGAATGAGCCAAGTAGCAGGCATGAATTATAACTATAACGTTCCTGAAACCTATGGTTTTTTCAGTTAATTTCTATGGTTTTTTAAATGCTAATTTCCAACTATAACGTGCCTGAAACCTATGTTTTTTCAGTGAAAAAAAAATATATATATATATATAAATACACATATATCATTTTATTTTAAATTGACACCAAGCTGGTCAGTGGCAACATTTAGTCCTATTTCTATGTCAGTTCACGTACCGTTTTTATTCTGAAAATCTGGTCATCCTACACTTATGGTGCGCCTGCAATAAAACATATACTGCCGATTTCACTACCAATGAAGCAATATGTGGAGGTTTGATTTAAATGGGGCGGGCGCTTTCGTCAAGTGCCTGCCTTCTTGAAACAAACCTCTGAGTAAAATAGGAGTTTTTTGAAGACGGTCACGTTCAGGATCAAAACAATGTCCCGTTATACAGACCAACAATAAGCCACGCATTATAACCAGGTCCTGTCTGGTCTGTATTGCACTCATGGAAAGTGCGCGGCACGTTGCTAGGAGACTATAGACTCTCCTTTACCCCAAAAGCTAATCTCGCTCTTGCTGCCGGATGTGGGTCTGAACTTACGTCACGCCAACGTCTGAACAGAACGGAAGTTAGAGGGAGGCCATTTTCACTGCGCCAGGAAAAAGGTTTGTGGACCTGAGCCTCTGGCGTTTGTACTCGGAAAGTCTTCGCGTGCTTCTGTGATCAGGTGAGGAGGACGGCTTGTCGGTGGAATTAGAATTTTGAGGATCGCGCTACTCTATTCCGCCTCCTTTTCTCCGCTCTTATACGTAGATTTTCGGAACCCGCTGCGGCGTGCGCTCCTTTGGATATTGTGCCACGGTCGCGTTATTCCTTGGCGCGAATTCTCAATTTTGGGGCCATGTTGAGGTCAGGCACGCGGCCGCACATTGTACCTCGACCGCCCTCGCTATGTCTTTTAACTAAATGCAGTGCTTTAGATGGGCCGGTACTGAGTACCAGCACTTTTATGTTTTTCTCCTTTTGATGACCGGGACTTCTCCTCAGACAAGGAGAGTACAGATACTCATAACGGCCCGGTTTTTACACGTTTGGTGTTGGTGCTGCGTTCATGAGGTCAGATTTTGGCAGCACCTTCTGCACTTCCTGCATGGATTAAAGCGCTTTTCAAACCGAGCTGATGCCTGGGCTCACCTGGTACAAAAGCCCCAGGACAGCAGCTCGTCTCCCGTAGAACACCTAGAACTGCGTGTGCCTCTCCGGAAGTTATGAGAGGAGGAGTATCGCTGCAGACTTTCCTTTATATCAGGTTCCTCTAACTACTGGTAGCTCTCCAGCTATCCGTAATTAGGTCCCTTCTGTGCGGCCCAGCCTATTAAAATATAACTTTTTCTTGGGCAGAGTTGCGCTAGGCGGAACTCCACGAAGTCGCAATGATATGTATGCAAAATTTGTAAATGTCTGTATTTTCATAACTCATAAGTTATTTGTAGTAAATATTTATATTTCTGAAAAATATTCAAAGTTGATATTTCAGTGGTAAAGTATTCTGCCTAAGGAAGACTTATTGCCAAAAAATATTACGTTGGTGATAAGGGTATTGCAGCTATGGTTGTTCGGTGTTACCCATGATGAGGCATGTTTTGACAATACTACTGAGGTCATTGGTACAGATAATCTTGCACAACACGTCCACTAATTTTATCTTGTCTGATGTGGTCACTATTACAACAACAGTAATATTTGTTGTTCAGGGTGGCTTTTATTGAACATAAGTAGCTCTTATTACAGGAAATGTTGGAGACCGTTTCTTTATATTTTAGAGGGGATTAAAATGTGACCATAAAACCTAATGGGCATGGGTGTGGGACACATTATTCAGGGTAATATAGTTTTTTCTTTTTAGCATACTCATTGTTTAAAATGCCTGCTAATTTGTGCCCATCAGGAATTTAAATGGAAGGAATTTGAATGAAAGAAAATCTCTGCCCCTTCCAGCTATTTCTCTGATTAACCTAAATGAAAAACATTAAAAGCAAAATGCAATTTGTTTTAACTTTTTAGCAGCTTTTAGCTTCAGTTGTAAAACCAGACCTGAGCCAATTGCGATAGATGGCTTGATTATAGGTGTGACACTTTAATACAGTTCTGGATTTTAGCTGGCAAACCTTTTGCATTTTGGGATTTGTAGTTTCTTTTCTGGTTCTCAGTAACAGGTTTTCTAAAATCCCAGCATGCAAAGTGTGTATTGCAAAAATCAGGCACACATTGAACATGTTACATAACATGGTGTCACTTAAGAACTACCAAGCCCCTAATCACATATTTTGTGGGAGTCCACTCACATCAGGCATAAAACAAATATCAACAAAAAACATCGGTTTGGTTCTTTTATGTTGAAAATGGATTTATTTAAGTACATTGCTTCTGGTGTAGCCTCTAGCCATTCATCTAGGCTGTCAGTATATCCTTCTATCTCTGGCATCGGCAGAGCTTGAAAAATCCGATCGCATTTGCGAGCCAGATTTAATTAGGGTGAGCTAAAAAGTGTCCACAGTGTAATTGTTAAAAATGGGGGGGGGGGGGAAATGTTGGCAGACTATTTGAAGTCCCATCTCAGTTGACACATACTCTGATGATCTAGGACATACATGACAAAAGATTTTAGTGTTGACCAATTACAAAGTGGTTTACTGCCGCTCATTTTTTCCACTTAAAACAAAGAACTTTTATCAGTATAATGCTTATTTTGACTATAGTCCTACCAGGAAACTGTTTTGGCCCAGATTGTTTTGAGGGCTCTTGTGTGCTTAAGTACTAAAAGCAGCTCCCCATAGTGAGGATTGTTTCCAGTGAGTCAACACGTTCTTGTTGAGAGCCTGTATCTAGCATGACTGGCCGAAGATTTGGACTAACCTGGCTCTTTACTTGCTTTTAGCATATAGGGTTTGAGAACCAAATAAAACATATTTTCTTTTTTTAGGTCCTGCGTGACCCATTTCCACAACCCTGGTAAGTTTTGAGACTTCAGATATGTATTTCGGCTGTCTGTAAACAGAGTTCCTCAGCCAATGTGGGACTTAGTTGTCTCCCTTTTCATACACAGGCGCGTCCCAGTTTGAGCGTCCCAGTTTGAGCAGCACAGAAACTCTTTTGCTCAGTGACCTGAAAGGGGGCTCCTTAGGATTACCAGTTGCCTGCACTTAGTTATTGTAGTTTGCTTGTCAAGAACTTCTAGGGCCATGATGTCGCAATATAACTTGTGCCCTTTTCCTATCCCTAGCAACTTAAGTTGAGTTGGCTATTGCTAGTCCCCTATTATTGTGTTAAGTGCCCCCTAGGTCACTGATTGTGGTATCCCCAGCCCTATTTGCTTGAAAGTAGTCCTAAATCCATTTATCCAGACCTACACTGAGTCTATAAACAGATGCATATTTATTCTCTATAATTCCCTGGCGAATTGAAGCCCAGAATAGTAGAAGACCATTCGTAGTAGGTGCAGTTCCAGCAGTAATATTTGGATTTTGATTTCAAATGTACACTTAAAACTAATGATTTTTTGTTAGAATATGAGTTTAGTCCCTTCATATTATGCGAAAGGAGCTTCAATGGGGTTCATCGGCTGCATGCTTTCTGAAGCTGAATGCAATGATTCCTTGGCCTCCTTGTTTATGCTGCACTGATTTTGCCCCCCAACTTTAACTCTGCCAGCTGGGCCCCAACCTAACCCTTTGCCTTCATTGGCCACCTCATCGGTGTCTCTTGGAAAACTAGAATGGTCTATTCATGTCTGCTATCTTCTAGAAAGCTAGGTATTCCTCAAGCAGGCCTTCATTGAGTAGTAACTACTCCTTAGCCAATGCAGTTGCTACCCTAATCCCCCCCCCCCCCCCCCCTCCCCTCCTCATAACCAAACTATTCATCTGCGATGAATTTCACTCATCCCGCACATTCCCTATATGAGGGGGACTTGAGAAAGAGGAGAATGTGTCAGTGCAGTAGATACTTCATCATTGTTGGGATGCCTTCTCGACACCTCTTTCCTTGTCGCTGTCTTGTTGTGATGGTCCTTGGTACTCTCCTTTGCCTACGTCACGCTCCTTATCAGAGTGGCGGTTGAGTCATCTGAATGTATTTTTGCTCGTAGTCCCGTGCGGTCTGGTATATTTTTAGGTCTCGCCTAGCTATTGCGTTTACGCAATCGCTATGCGAGACTCTAGTAAGAGGGGCATTTCAAAGTGCTCCCAAAAGTGGATTGCATGGCGAGCACGCGCACAATCGCGTGCATTGTGCCGCCATGCAATCCGTTTGGGGAAGCGCTTCAGCCCACTGGCGCGTGCACATGTAGCCACAGCCTCGGCATCATACTTCAAAGGGTCCGCTCCCCCGCCACAGCATGCCGAGAGATTGTTTCCTCATGGCGCCTCTCACAACTGTCCCTCCCCCACCACAGGGCTAGTCTCACGGACGCATTGCCATCCATCGATTTCACTTTCATGCCCGTGTTCTATTTACCTTTCAGCACACAGCCTGCCCCCCCCCCCCCTCTGTGTTTTCTTGCAGCTTTGCCCAGATCCGAGTCTCAAACAACCAAAATAATAAGTTTGCCCTGCACGCTTTCTGCGCTTACAAAGTTAACATATGCAGCGCTCATTCCCTTTTCTTCCTTCTAAGGTCGATAACATTAGCTCCATTAATTCTGCGTATAAGGATTTAAATAACCATATGTTTTCTTGCAACTTTAGGCACTTCACACACACACAGCCCCACTGCTCACACACACAGGCAGCAACAGAATGCTCTGAGCCCCACCAGTGTTTGCCACACTCGCATGCCTCTTGCATCTCGTGTTTTCTTCCTGCTTTGGCCCGTGTTCTCTTTGCCTTTCAGCACTCAGCTTACCCGTAACCACCATTTAACGATCATTCTGCCACACTCATTCCATTTTCATCCTCGCTTTAACTTTCATGCCCGTGTTCTTTGCCTTTCAGCACACAGCTTCTCTGTAGCCACCATTTAACGTTTATCCTGCCGTAAACACCATTTAACTACCATCCTTTTAGTTAAAATAAAAGAATTGCCTCTAAGGGTTTAAGGAACCATAGAAAGGCAAGGCAACATACACTCCGAATGCCACTCAGAGCCACATGATTACATGCCACATAACTACAATGCACTCAATACAACAGACACTCCAAAAACCAATCAGTGCCTCATAGTTACACACCACATAATTACACAGCGCTCAATGCCACATACACTTTAAATACCACTCAGCGCCACATAATTACACACCACATAATTACACTACGCTCAATGCCACATGCACTCCAAATAACACTCAGTGCCAATTAATTACAATGCAAGCAATGCAAAATACACTCAAAATAACACTCAATGCCCCATCATTCCACACCACTAAAATCAACATACACTCCACACAAAACCACTCAATGCCACATAATTATATTCTACCTAATTACTCTCTATCGCCCTCACTCTCTATCTTATCTTATCTGTCGGACAATTGCACTCTATCTATATATCGCATCACCACAGCATCACTTAGCACCACCACAGCATCACTCAAGGGCACCACTACATCACTATGCGCTATCACAGCATCAATTAACGCCACAGCATCACTCGACACCACCACAACATCACTCACCGCCACCACAGTATCAATCTGTACAACCATTTAACAACAACTGGCTCTTGAAATGTTCTCTCAATATTTAGGCTTTATTACAAATGGCACAAAAAAAATGATATTTAACTTCTGTTCTTGGATTTTAGGCGCAATAAATACACTAAACATAATCTTCACAAGAGTTATTAACAAAAGTTTAAAAGATTGCCATTATAATTTACATTAACTTTTACTTAAGTATTAATTATTTGCAAAAGTTAAGCCATTGTTATTTGTAATATCAATACATCGAAGTCACGTAAATACAACACATATTGCATTACAAATGCTATAGGTGTCACATTTGCAACAGTTAAAACTATTGACATTGTACATGAGAGCTAGTAATTTCAATATTGTCAATACCAACACATAAATAAAAAATTAGTTAATTTACAATACAAAAAGCTCAAACTTTCCTAATGCGAGACCTATTGCATTGCAAATGCTTGTTTATTCTAATTGTAACCACCTTACGCTGCTAGGGGAATTTCAGGCCAAATAAGTGCAACGATCTATAGTGAGTCTTCTAGAAGCTTCCGAGTTCTCTTCCATATTGGAGCATTGTTGCTGATTGGACGCTCAGCTGCAGTGATGCTGAAAAGTACTAGGGTGCTTGGATTATTCGTTCCCTGAGGAAGTAGTCTTGGGAACTATGCATCTAGGGTGCACATTAGCTTCTTGGTGTGCCTGCTTACCCTAATTGCTTTGACAATGCCAGTGCAAAATTATGTCTGTCTTTACAACGTGTCTCAAAATCTCTGGAAGACATTGCTATATGTTGTTGCCTTCTATATTTTATTTGAGATTCCATTCTGTGTTGCTAATTCTTATAGATCTATTCTATTCGTTTTTGCATTTGTCTAGACGTTTTAATGTTTGGATTCATGTGCAACACTGACGTGCAAACAATGACTCGCCGTGGCATTCACCTTAGCCTTGAGAAACTGGTTATTAGGTTGCATATCATATTTTAGTGCATAGAAGTCTTTGCTTGGGTCAGTTGTGAGGATGCTTCTATTGGTCAGTGAGGGGTTTTCAAGTACTGTTTGAAGTTAACCAGGCAGCTTTTTCAGTACTCTTTCTTGGTGGATTTGTTTGTTATATCTGTCGTGCTTCTCTCGTAAGCCACGCTCTTAAGTATACATCATATGCGTTCAAGGGCCTGCTACTCAGTGTTTAAAGTTCTGCTTTTCTGGCTGGCACAGACCAGGATTTCCCCCAGGTGCTTCTCTGACCACTTTCTGGCAGTCACTAATAACTTCTTACACCAAGTTACAGGTTCTTTTACAAAGTCGCCCTTTCACTGTCTGCAGTTTTGTTTATGGGACTCGTGCTAGGAGGATGAGCTCACCCAAAGATACATTTGTTCCCTTGTCACTAGTGGTTGGAACATTAAGGATTTTGAGTCCGAAATAGACCGATGCTGATCAGCACCAAATCTAGTTTGTGCAGTCTCCTTGTCTTGGATGCTTTTGCTTGTATATGTCTCGTCTCACTTCAGCAAAAAAGTGATGTGGCTCTTAAATACTGCTCACATGTATCTCCTAGCGTGGAGATTCAGATTCTACATCATCTCCTCTGTGTGTTTATTGGTGGATGGATCCAGGTGCAGGGCCCTGCCTTCCTGCTGCAGCTCCTCGTGGTCCTGTGTGCGCTCTGACTGCTGGCACTGATTATTCCTAGCATCAACTGCTAGATGTCTGTATTTGGACTAGAAAGACGATTACTGAGGTGTTCTGTTGATGCTCCATATTTTAAAGGGGAATTATCACTTGCCTCGCTTCTGATAAAATCCCTCTATAAGGCTGCTCGCTAACTGTAGGAATCTTCATCCTCCTGATGATGCCGTGCAGAACGCACACCTCTCATGATGAATCTCACACCTGTAGAACTGCCATCTATTATATCGCCACCTGTAAAACAGTATCTTCCGCAATAACATACACACCTACTAATCTAGTCCCATTGTGCAGCATGGCTGAAAAAAACAAGCATTGAAAATGCAACAGGTAACGCCTTTGATTAAGTTAAAGCCATTTGCTATGCTAATGGCATTGTAGAGCAAAGCAAATGGATATAACTTAATAAAAGGTGAGACCTATTACATTTTCAATTCTTGTTTCAAAATGTTAGGAGTGAACTGAAAGATTGTATTTTTCTCAAGGGAAGTGAAGGAAGAGAGCGGGGGGAGACGGAAACCAGGCAGAGGAAGAGAGTCACACACGGGGGTCAGGCGTCGAGGGAGGGGAGACGGAGCCTAGAGGAGAGAGACGTACACACACATAGAAGTGGAGCGGAATAAAGGGTAAGAAGGAAACCAGGGCAGCGGGATTGAGATGTGCACATGGGGTTAGAAGTGGAACGAGATAGAGAGGGGTGAAGGAAGCAAGGGCAGAGGGGAGAGAGATGCACATACAGGGGGCTCAGAAGGAGTGCGAGAGAGGCAGGGGAAACGAGGGCAGAGAGCGCGAGAAGCCGACAGGAAGGGCAGATGTGGCTAGTGGGCTGCAGGCGGCTCCTTGCCTCTGGGAGAACGGTCCCTGCTGCAGCGGCCACCCCTGCTCGGTGCCCGGCTCCCTCGTTGCCAGCCTCCGCTGCCTCCCTCCTCCCTCCTCGCGCATCGCTGATAGCAGCGTGTGTGCGGGGCGCAGGAACCCTCCTGTACCCTGAGAGAGCCAGTGACGACAGCAGCGAGCAACCTGCTGGGGATTTAAAGGGGCAGCAGCAGGAAGTATCGCCAGGGCCACCTGGAGTCGGGCACTGTGCTTGCGCTGGAGCCTTATGCAGGCATAGTGCACATACTGGAATCTGACTGACATAGGCACAGTGCTTCACTGGATCCTGACACGAGCATAGTGCACACACTGGAGTATGACTGAGTGTACATAGACATAATGGTAGTCTGGAACCTGAAGCGGTATAATGCTCGTCCTGGAGTATGACCAACATAGGCACATTGCTACAGCATGAGCTAGTTTGAAAAGGAAAGGGCGACAATATGCTTTAATGTGCAACGCGCTCTGTAAGGAATGCAGCTCCCATGTCACAGGACCAAAGAAAGAAGGCATCGGCCAGGCGAAATGGGCCGGCCTAAAAATGGACAAGGCGGCAACCAAAAACACCGCTTGCCAATCACGCGCCCTTGTTTAACATAAATGAGGGCGAGAGCCCATGGAAAAGAAGGGCTTGGCTTAAAGCACCCATCTGAAATCGTATTGATTTCAAAAGACCTCGCATGGCGAGAGCAGCGCATGCGTGCCGCTAACGCCAGACGGGACCGAAAAAGCACTATGATGTGGTCAATGTGTTTCTTTTTTTTGTTGTTGTTGCTTAAAACCATGCTACATATGACAAATGGACAAAGCCAAATATATCTCATTTAAGTTTGTCAATCTTTTTTTTGTAAGCTATGTTACACTTGAATTATTTCATTACATCTATGTGCTATGAATTTAAGTGGCCATGTACTATATCACTAAGTGCTAGTTACAAGAAATAGGGAGTTGTAATCATTTCTATTGGGCTGATGATCTGATATTGATGGGAGTCTTTTCCAATACAATACCATCAAGCACAGGACATGCTTTGAAGTTCACAGCACGATGATCCTGACGTGCTGTGTGTGAAGAATGCAGTTGCAATGTCTGAACCACACATCAGCATTGTCTTATCAGGAGTATAGTTCCTATCCAAAAGAAGCAACATTTTAATCCACATTAATAGGGGGAAAAAACTCCAGTGGTAGTCTAGATGCATGACCATGGTATAGAAAGGTATTGGTCCCGAAACCAACAGATAAGCAGTCCTCTATACTGCTGCTTAACTGCAGAAGGATTTTATTATTTTTCGTCTTTCAAAATCTGCATCTATCATTCTCCTACTATACATTTTGTAGAAGAATAATTTCCATTGATGTTTTTCTGGCAGTGACTCTTATCTAACGACAGCAGCAGTTTCATTGGATGGAATTGTCATCACAGCATCAGGTTCACCTGTTTAAACCGGTACTTGGTGTGAAGCTAGAGATACAAAGCTGGCTCCTCAGTCCCCAGAATGAGACTCAGGACTTCAACGCAGCTGTACCTTTCTTGGGATAGCTTTTTCAGAAGAGAGAGAAGATTTTCTGATCATCTTCGGAAGCTTCTTGGCATCAGTGGGATCTTATAAACAGCATCTGCCTCATAATGATTTTTGATGTAATTGATCAACACCGTCCTATTTTTCTTTAAACCAGACAGTGACTGGAGGCACGATTACTGTTCGAATTCCTTCAACTGGAACAGCCAAGATCTGGGACAGGTCATCTGTAGGATGGCCTGAAGATTTGTTTATCAGGGATCTTCTCCTGCTCTAGCTGTCTGTTTTGGGGGCCAACAGTCAGCAGCTTTAGGAATCTTATCCTGGCTGGTGAAAGAGTAAAAGAACTTCACATTAGATTAGATTCTAGTTTCTTAAACGTTCTGCAAATTGAAATAAAGGGTCAAGTGTTTCTCGACTGCAACCTGTCTAGGGACTTAAAGATCAGGGGCAATCATTGATATTTCAGAGCATCTGGTGTCCCCACCTAATAGGCAAGTTATTTGTATTTTTTTTAAAGATCTTTCTCAATCCCATACAGAGTATGCAGCCAGCTCAATCCTTTATCCAATACCTTCATGTTCAAGCTTGTTTAAGGTTACAGCTCGCGCACTCTACAAACCTTTAAGGTTCTGGCAGAAAAGGTCCAAATACAGCAGATGTAGTCCCAGAGCAGACATTGCATCCATGAATGCCTTAGCAGGACCATTTTCTTGAATGAAAGGTATGAACTGCTCTTAATGCTAGTAGGTATTGTAAGTCCTTTATTATTGCTTGAACAGTGGCATTCTTTTGTGCCAAAACCCAAAGGAATGTGCAACACAAATCCATAGCAACCAATGTATATTTATACCGGTTAATGAGGCCAAGAAATATTACCCCAAAGGTTTTATCAGAGATAGTAATAGTAGTCTGCGCGCGATTTACAACAGCAGTGTTTTATCTCCTAGTAAGTAATGCATTGCTGAACATATTTTTTGTGAGCTTTGTTAAATATGGCTACCAGTATCTTTGCTGTAGAATTGATAGAGTAACACTGATGCCAGCATGAGTGGTAGCTATCCATTCCTGAGCTGTCTTTGTTCAATCTAATCCAGCTCACTCATTAGGAATGTGTCTATTTACTTCTCTGGGTATGAAAACTATAGTGGCGTTATCTTTAATTGAATAGGAATATTTAGAGGGAAGACATCCGGGTGTTTCTCCCCTTTCAACTTTACTTGTATCGCAGCCAATAAATAAACTCTTTTTATTATGTAAATAATTGGTATAGCAAAGCAGACATGTGAGAATTAACAGATACGTTTCTTATATTCACTGGACATCCCAAGTTCTTACTCGCCCCCTCCCCTCCACGACAGAACTCGTGACATGTGTTAACCATGTTGGTCTCGCCTCCCTTGGACTGAGGGGAGGTGCAAATGTTACCTCTATACGTATTCTATTTCCCCCATACCGTGTCCCACTGTTTGGGGCATCCTCTGTTTTGTGTAGACCGCCTGTTTAGCTAACATGTACCAATCAACGTCTCGCTCCCATTCTTCTAGGGGCGGTGACTTAGGAACACCCCATTTACAGGCGATAATACAGTTAGCTATTATAAAGCTAGTGGCAGCCCGTAGTTGGTCCATGTGATTTAAGTCTGTAGCATCCCAGATATTAAGCAAACAAACCTTAGGCGACCGAGTTGGGGCCATCCCACACACCTTGCTCGCCAACCACCTCGTTAACAACATTCCAGTATGCCTTAATAATTGGACATTCCCAGAGTATGTGGTAAAATGTACCTGTACCTCTGCATTTCCATCTACATTCTGCATCACTACTTCAACCCATCTTGACCAATGTTGTGCATGAGATGTATGTTTGGTGCAAAACTTTCGGTTGGACCAGCCGCAGTCATGATGGTGTGGCAACTTCTTGCGGGGAGGATCGCGCATCGCACCAATCCTTGTCCTCTAGATCCACGAGATGCGTCTGCCAGCGTTCATTAGACGCTTTAACAGGTATGGGGAGTTGATTATCTTCCTATAGGTGAGTGAGATTGTCTTACGATCTATTGGGTCTGTGAGCAATTGCACATCCAGTTTTTGCTGTCAAGTCTGCGTTACTGTTCCCTTTAGCTTGAATTCCTTAATTTTTATGGACCATAGTGTGCTGTACAGAGACCAAAGGTAGCTCGTTGGAAGTTAAACGAGCTCATCAGAGTTTGTAATTTCCTTAATGTATTTGCTGGTCGTAAAGTAGCACACTTCTATAGGAAGTCCGGTGCCAACCCTTTGCCCTCTCAGATAGCTTTTAGCCAAGAAGAAAACGACATTTAAATATGCAGGTTTAGATTTCTTGAACTTAATTTGATGCCCATGTCGGGTTAAGAGTCACTATCTTGGCCATCCTAGTTAGGCGTTCGGTTAAGTCATTGTCTGAAATGTATATATCATCTATTTATATGGTGGGTGACGATCAATCTTCTGAGAAATCACAGGGAAACCATGAATACATTCATAAAGATTGATTTTTTTTTTTTTTTTTTTTTTTTAAACCTTTATTTATGTCAGTCTGGAACACAGCTATTCAGCCGACATCCCGGAGGTTCGGCAGCCAATTAAGTACAACACATGGAAGTGTCCACAGCTCTGGTACAGGAAAAAACAAAGGTTCCTTTTTTTTAAAACAACCTAAAGTAAATAACACAAGCAAGGCAGTATACACAATAAACTCGTGCCAGTTCCCGATGGGGGCGCGGCCCCATTCCCAAAGTCAGGACAAAGCCACCGGTCGGGTGGATGAGGGAGAAGCAGAGGCGCTAACATTCTAGCATATAATCATCATAAAAATCCCAAGTTGGAAGTGAAGCTAGGGGGAGAGTTGCTCCTCTAACGGTTCAGTGGCCGGGGGCAGACATATATCACCCCTATACTGGTTCCATTGCCCCCATATCTTATGCCATTTCTTAGGCCGCCCCCGGGCACTATACACCGTTTTCTCCCTAAACATGCTCCAGTCCATATTTTCCGTCCATGCTTCCATAGCGGGAGGTCTCTGAGAACCCCACAGTCGCGCAATATCACGCTTCGCCACCATATTTCCTAGGGTCGCCCATTGAGCCTGCGCCGCATCATAGTCAGTAGGACCCCAGACATTCAAAAGACAGCGCCGTGCCTCTGGCAGCAGTGCAATACCCGTGACCTCCTGCATCACAACATGAATTCGCTTCCAGAACTCCGTGATCACACCACATTCCCATATGATATGTAGGAAGGTGCCCACCATCCCACAGCCCCTCTTACATAAGCCATCCTCGGAGAAACCCATATGAATCAGTCGGGGCCCCGTGACATAGACTCTATGAAGTATCTTAAGCTGTACCAGCCTTAGTCGTGCCGGGATCGCGACCTCCTTAGGAGAGGAGATGGCTTACTGCCAGTCCTCATCATCCAGTTCAAGGCCGTCCCTAGTCCACTGATCACGCACCCCTTGGAGGAGGTCAGTCGGACATTAACAAGCTTCTTGTAAATTAAGGAGATTGTACTCTCCGGCATATGGCCATTCAGGATCCAATCCTCCAAGGGAGAGGACTCAGGCACAGTCTCCCCCTCGACGAGGACGGACCTCAGAGCGTGGCGTACCTGTGCATACCGGAAATATTCCGTACCCTCCAGATCGTACTCCGTCCGTAGCTCGTCAAACGATTTCACTCGTCCCTTAACCAGCAGGTCCCCCACCCTGGATATCCCAATCAGGTCCCATTTCTCGAACCCCTTCGTGTGCCAAAGTTTCCCCAACATATCAGAGATAAAGATTGATTTTTAAAATCAAAATCCTATCCTAGTGTGCACAATATGAATTGTTGCTATAATAAAGATAATCAGAACTGTAGCCGCAACGTTTTCTAAAAGTGTAAATATTTTCTTTAAAATCCTACATATTTGCTAAATAACCGTATAGCAATACCATCCTCATTCTTCTGTTTACTAAGCTGATCTTACCTCTAAAAGGAAACCCTTATTTGAGTTTAAGATGATTCACACCCAGATATGTTTGAACAATAGACTTTATGTTCAAGGTAATAGTAGAGCCTGCTATTCTTCTCTTGTGCTCGCAGCTGGACTGATAAGTGCAGCAAGTGAACACAGACTACCTTCAATTTAGATGATGTGATACCAGGTGGCATGTCTTTTTTTTGTTTTTTTTTTTTGGTTGCCTGGCATGAAGCTCCACTAACCTTTCTCACCCTGTGCTTAGCTTATATTACATTATTTAGTAATCTTTGGATCTTTTAGGGTAAACAGTTGGCAGAAAGTGACTTGATGCCCTTTTCCTTATGTTCATTCTAAAATACTGTTTTTTCTTGAACGATAACAATAAATGAGACGTTTTCTACTTTTCTTGAAACTTTTTTTTGTAACTTAATAATTATTGGTACAGAACAATCGGCTCAAATACTGCTAATTTATTTGACAAGACTTGATTATCATGTTGAAAAGAAGAGCGCATAAAGCAAATGTGCATTTCATACTGATCACACATTCACTTTCAAATAATTAACATGTGCAAGGTAGAAGGGCGATACATAGAAGATAAAAAACATCATAACAGGAGATGGCCATCCTGCTTCTGTAATAGTGAACCACCTTTTTAATCTTTGATTTGTTTACCGAAATCTAGTGCTGAATAGCTTGTGAAGTTTTTGTACACTGTGTCTCTACACCCTTAATATGCTAGTTTTACACGTATTTTTAGGTCTCGCTAACGTAGGCTGCGCAGTCTCGCTGGCGAGATTGAATGATTTAGGGTAGCTTTCACTAGTGGGGTTTAAGCCCCGCCCCTCCTTTCCATTGGCTGGCGTCGCAGTTTATGCTATATGGTGGCCAGCAATTGGAAAAGAGTGTCCAAGTTGGACTGGCTCGTCTGACTTCCTGCTGGCGTAAAAGGTTTATCTTTATGGGGCCAAACGCATGGCCCCATCAAGATAAGAAAGCTTTTAGCAGGCGAGGCTTTCAAACTTTCAAAGGCAGCGATCTTTCATGGGAGGACAAGGCAATGCCGAGCGCTTGTTTCAGTTACATCCCAAGTAGTTTCTGTTCCATGATAATGACGTTGTCGTCTTCGGGAGTGTAACAATCCCCCGGTTTAATGGTTCATAATATTTAAATCCCGTGGGAACCGGTGCTGGAAGCCACATTGTCCGTTTGTCGTTTGGGCATTTTATCAAAATTCCCATTGTGCTAAATGATTTTTTAAGTCGCTTAATCTAAGGGTCGCTGCTGACCGCGTACAGCAGCAGTCAGTAGCGAGGATTTGCTCCGTCTATTTGCTAGAGCTGTGTACAAAGTGGTATTAGAGCAGCTTCAGACAGCTCGTGCCAAGGAGCCGGTGCCGCCGTCCTGCCGCAGTTCTAGCTTCCGGCTGCAGGAATGGCGCGCTTTTACCCTTATTCATTGCGGCAGTTTCTATTTTACTAGGATGTGTAACCTCGTCCTTTCCATGAGTGTTCTTCGAGGAGTCGCGTTTTGTTTGCCGTTGTCGCAACGAAAAATTGCCATTCTAAACGGTGATTTATAGATCTATATTTCATCACTGGCACTATAGGAACAGCTGTTCATCATGCCTTTATTAGTTTCAATACATAAGTTAAGAGTAGTCTAAATTTTTTTAGCCTTAAAATTCCCGCGTGTGATTTAAAAAAAAAAAAAAAAAACTGCAAAAAAAAAAACCTGCAACTATTGAATGTGCTTCAGCAGGTTTTTAGTTAGGTATCCAGGTTGATGAATACATTTTAGATTAAAAGTAGAGATTACACGGAAGCCAGCAGCTACGAAAACTCCGCTTTGAGAGCCTGTGGCATAAAGACTTGATCGCCAAGACCTTGCTGCAATGCACAAACCCTATATGATGGAGGGCCAGCATTTTTGACTGGTTAGCGCGTAAGTACCAGCCATTGAGAAATGTGATCGCAGAAAAGGAAACTCTCCTAACTGATGGCAGATCTCCCCGACCATGCTGGTAGAAGTCTGTGTGAGAGCAGCCGTGTACATGAACTCCTTGTCCCTGTTGTCCATTTCTGGCAAAACGATGTGAAAATTAGGAAAGCTGTAAAGGCATTGCTCGTTAAACTGTTTTATATTTAGGACGTTGACCTTCTCTTTCCAACATCTTTTTCCAGAGGTCCTTGCATTTTCTTTTTATTCTTTTAGTGCCTGCGATAGAGTGTGGGTTGGGGCCTGCCTGTAGTGCTGGCACCCTGTAACGTAACTGCAGAATGTTCCAGGTGCTGCATTTCCACAAACCATTGATTGCTTGAAGCACAAGTGGTACCGTTTTGTCCGTCAATAGCTGCTTGTTTTCAAGAGGGTTTCGCTTTTGAGTTTTCTGTAAAACTTGCACCCATTACATGTACATTTCTACTTTTTAAAATTTGAAATATTTATTTTTGCAAAGTAGCAGATTTGTTTGAATTTTTTTTAGTTGTGATTTGAATGCACTCAACTTTTAAATTTGAAACGCCCTGCTCTTGCGGAAGGCAGATTTATGTAAGGTTTTGTGCGGTATGGTAAGGGGTTTGTACCTGCTCATTCCGGATTCTACGGGGTTTAGACAAGGATGCGTCCTCGCCCCATTCTTGTTTTCATTATACTCAAATGGGCTTGAGGAAGCTGTGGTAGGTACTACTCCGGACATTCCGAAATTTGGGTCCCTAACTCTGCCACTGCTCACATATGCTGACGACACTGTTCTGGTGGCCAGAACAGGTAGATCCCTGCAACATATGCTAGCAGCCTATACCTCCCTCGATTTTAAGGGTCAATTAATTACCATCTTTTCACCTAGGGGCTCGTAAATTAGAAGTAGTAGATTCTTTCTCTTGGGAGTCATGTTTGATAAATGTCACACCTGGCTCCACATGGTTAAACATAGGGTGCTAGCGATGGGGAGTAGCATGGCAGCTATTAAACAATTTGTTAAGAAACTGGGAACAAAACCCGTAACTGTCATATAAAGCATTTATACGGCTAAAACGGTATCGGCAACTGCCTACTGAGCAAGGGTGTGGGGTACGTCTCAAACTGAGCAGCTGCTGGTTACCAAGGATACATTTCTGAAGCAGCTGATTTCTCTACCTGCATCATGCTCCAATTTTAATTGCCACATGGAATTGGATTTCCCCTACATTACTGACATGGTATGGTTAACCCCTTTAGTTTTATGGCATTCAATTTGGAGGAAGGGCACGCTATTCTTAACACAACTTATTTTAAAGGCTTGCCTTGAGCTTGATGATGTGCACAAAATAAGATGGTTCAATTATGTAAGGCCGACCCTTGGTACTCTGGGTCTGGAGGATCTGTACAGAAACCCTAGTGTATGCCTCCAAATGTCAAAGTTTTCCCCAATTTTTTTTTTTGTTAAGTTTGTGCTAGAGCGTATAGAGGAAAATAGAGCTTAATCAGTTAAGATATTTACAAGCTTCCCAACTTATCAGAGGGCGATTATTTATATCTAGAGGAAGTGAAGAACCTACTGCACAGATTCATCCTAGTAAGATTCCGTATGAACCGGTTTCCTCTGATGGTGGGCTATCCGGTGGGGAAGTAGACGTTTTGTGAACTGACCGCTTGCTCATGTGGCGGATCAATAAGACCTTCAAATCATCCTATTCTGCAAACTGTACAAAGCGGAAAGAGCCAAATATTTGTTACCGGCTTTGAGACATTATAATTTTAGACAATGTAGAGTGGCCCTTTATTTCTTAAACTCGGCAATCCGTTTATTAGCTTTGTAGTAGCTAACTTCCTCTGGGCTTGTATGAAGAACAAGCATTGGCATAGCCAATAGGTCTCGCCTTCGGGACCTTATAAGTGTTTAGCCATGCAACGGTTGATGTTGTAGAACCAAGGATATTGTGCTGCATAACTAAATATTTATAAGGGCCCAAAGGCGAGACCTATTGGCCATGTTTTTCAATAGTGAAGGCAGTAATCCTTGTTATTGGCAGGGTGAATGTGCACACTGAGCAGCATTTGCTGCTGCTTTTGGGCCAGTCCAGACCTGGTTGCATCTTTTTGTTATTATGGTTGGGAGAAGGGTGTACATTACCTATCAGGTGACATTTGTGTCAGAGGTTGGCGCTCTGTGTCACATGACACCAAGTACTATTATGTGACCTATCCGTAGCTGCTTACTGTTGTGCGCTTCATGCGAACTATAACACCGTGAATCCTGACTTGTTAATCCTAAATACTTGAGCTGCTGTCGCCCTTCATTTCTTTCAACTTTCCCTTTAGATTTATTTATTTCTGAATGGTGAAAATTTCTATGACGTACAGATAAGCCAGAAAGAACCACCACGGAGGCTGCAGTTACTAGCAGTACATGATAGCGATAGTTGGAAACAAAATCTATAGGGGCAGAAAAACGTATTTGGAAATAATGACCGGCCACCCATGTATACTGTTTATTCTCGCTTCAGATTGGGGGTTCTACCAGTGGACCAGCACTCCAGGCTGTGACAAGGTGTTGTTGCCACATCTGGCCAGTGCAAGATTGACACCAGAACAATAGAAATATCTGCCCATGAGGTATTTCTTACATCAACTAATTAAGCACTATAAAGCACGATAGCACGGCCACTAGAATTAAGTGGCAGTGAGGAATAGGGTTGACATAATTATGCAGGAAGGAAAGTCGAATATGTAACAATGTGGCACAATATGTAGCAGTAATATTTCAGTTTTATGACAGTTTAACAACTACTAATAGTGTATGAGCAAAGCCGCACCTCATTAGTACCAGTTCAACACCTGAATGCAGCAATCGTCAACTGAAAGCTGACCAGTTAACCCTTGCATAGGGTTTGCCACTTCATCCGAACCACATATGACCCCTTTTGTTTAGAAAGTGTCTACACTGGTCTATGAATACCCTTGTCTACACTGTGTGCTAGAAAGTGTGAAGGGTACAATGGGAACGGTACACAACACAGAAGGCGTACCTAATGAAGGTAAGAGCCGTGGGTTAGAGGGAGCCAAATCTTGCAAACCTTTAATGCAGTTTCGAGCTTAGCAACAGTTTCTGAAAGGAAGATTCTAGAGTCCTCACTGTGAGTAATGCCGAGCGCGGACTTCGGAGACACGATCAGTGTTTATTTATTCAACGGTAGCTGCCTTTCATTCAAAAGATTGATCGTGACGGATTGTGCATAGTTTGTACATTACAGTATGTGTCAAGTGTGTGCGTGGTGTGTACACTACAGAATGTGTCAACAGTGCGCCTATGACTACCGATGTTGTTGGCACTTTGTAGGTGTGGAACAGCTGCAGGCTTGCATTTAAAACAGAATTATTATATCTTTTGGTGGTCAGTGCCCCTCCTCACATGCCTGACTTACTCGGATTGCTACCGATCACAGCTGTGAGGAAATGAGGTGCCCTACCTTGTTAGCCTCACAGCACTGCGCCTGTAGCATACAACATAGCGCCAAGAGGAGTAAAGAGGAGCTAGACCTCCAGGGGAGTTTCAGTACGCTGAGAAAGCGTGTGGCCAAGGACAGAGGAGAGGTACACATAGGAATAGGTGTGTGGCTCTGGAGGTGTACAGAGTCGGAGGCTGCAAGTGAGTGTTACAAAGCTCGAAGGGTGCGCGTCGAAGCACTGCCCTCTGTGGGGTCTGCATGTGAAACAGCTGGGAGACCCGATCACTGTTTATTTATTCAACGGTAGCTGCCTTTCATTCAGAAGACTGAGCATGACGGATTGTGCGTAGTTTGTACATTACATTACAGTACGTGTGAAGTGTGCCTCTCGAGTTTAAACAAGCATCGGCATACAAATAGAACATGGTACGGGTTTGTTTGCTCTCCCCCCACGCCCCAGTGACACACTCAGGAGTGACACCCTCAGTAATGACAACCAGTAGTGATACATCCAGGAGTGATAACCTCAGGAGACACACACAGGACTTACAAACTTGAGTGACACGCCCAGGAGTGACACACTCTGGAGTGTAAGTACAGGGGCCCCTGTCCCTGCAGGCTGGACTCATTAAGATGTGGCCTAATGGTTGGAGCATATGACGTCGAAGCTGGGTCACCGGGTTCGAGTCTCTGCGGCTCAACCTCTTGTGATTCTGGGCAAATCACTTCATCTCCCCGCGCCTAACAAAACATGGATGTGTCCGTCTGCAACAGCTGGTGCTTGTGTAAAGCTCCATACCACCTCCGGGTTGAGTTCGAGCTATACAAAACTGCAAGACAAAAAACACGGCTCTGCGGATCTTACATGCCCTCACACGTGCACTCACTGTCACGTGCCTCAGAGGTACTCTCGTGCTCGTGGGGCATACACTCTCTCCCATCCATAAGTGCGCCTCGCTCCCAGAAGATTCACGCACTTTCTGCTGGTTGGTGAAGTGAGACACAAGCTCTCACGTGACAAAGTCGGGGTATAGCGCCCATCAAGCGCATCTCGGGTTTAAACAAGCATTGTCGTACAAATAGAACACGGTGACCAGTACGGGGTTGTTTGCTCTACCACACGCTCCAGTGACGCACTCGGGAGTGACACCCTCAGTAATGACACACCCGGTAGGGATACATCCATGAGTGATAACCTCAGGAGAGACACACTAATAGTGACACACCCAGGAGTAACACATTCTGGAGTGCAAGTACAGGGGACCCTGTCCCTGCCGGCTGGACTCATTAAGATGTGGCTTAACGGTTTGAGCATATGACCTCGAAGCTGGGTAACCAGCTTAGAGTCTCTGCGGCTCAACCTCTTGTGATTCTGGGCAAATCACTTCATCTCCCCGCGCCTAACAAAACATGGATGTGCCCGTCTGGAACAGCTGGTGCTCCTGTAAAGCGCCCTGATACCTCTAGGTTGAATTCGAGCTATATAAAACTGCGAGACAAAAAACACGGCTCTGCGGATCTTACACGCCTGGGAATTGCTTGCACTGTCTCTACGCAAGGAAGCTAGAGATGTTTAGGACCGACTGCTGTGGCACAAAATGCCATGAAGGTGTTTGTGTGTGGCATAGAAGGACTCCTGCAGATAAATCACGGATTACAGTGACATAGCGCGTGACAGTAAGAAAATAACAAGCGCTTGCCATGACGTTTTCGTTGCCTTTTTCTGCCGTCACACTTGGACGGCCTCGCCTGCTAAAAGGTTTCTTGTCTTTATGGGGCCATGTGTTTGGGCCCATAAAGAAGATAAGAAACTTTTTACGCCAGCAGGAAGTCAGACGAGTCAGTCCAACTGGGACGGCTCTAAAAGAGAAAAGTGTACGTCACTGGAAGCTCTTTTCCAATGGCTGGCCACCGTTTAGCATAAACGGTAACGCCAGCCAATGGAAAAGAGGGGCGGGGCTTAAACCCCGCTAGTGAAAGCTACCCAAAAACATAAAATCTCGCTAGCCGAGACCTAAAAAGGAAATTTTCTTAGCCAGTTTTTAGCAATATTGAGATGAATCTGGAATTTTCAGGATTTGTAACTATAATATTAGATGTATTTTATTTCTTATTATTGATGTATTGTGCTTTTATGATCTTGGTTTGTTTTAAAGATTGAATAAAGCTTTATGAATGAATGAAAGGTTTTGTGTCGCCCTTGCGCCACGGAAGGGGACGCAGGATGTAGCAAAACCTAGAATGAGATTTACCCAGCCCTCCAAAGCCACCTTGCATGGCGCTGCGTGGATTTGCAAATCTGGAGCAACGCAAGCATTTAACAGTTTGAGAGGTGAGAATGATGGGGCAGCGGACACACTGATGCAGATATAGTGCACCTGTGGCAGTTAAGTTCAATAAGTTTATGGGTATTGTGTTTACATTTCAGCTAATAGATTCATTCCGCAGTGATGAACTGTACAGCTGTGTTATTGTTGGTTTAATGTTTTCTCTGGAAGCTAGTTGCCAACGTTTGTGCCTGAATGGTGTCTAATGCAGTCATTTTTAGGTCCAGCTTAGACAGCGCATGCACACACTCTCACACAGTCTCGCCTTTCATTAAGTTAAAGCCATTTGCTTTGCTATACAATACCATTACCAAGGCAAATGGCTTTAACTTAATCAAAGGAGAGACCTATTGCATTTTCAATGCTTGTTTGTATAGATCTTGGTTTTAACTGGTCTAATGAATCTGATTTCTGACCTCTAACCTCTCCTGGAGTAAGACATTGCTGCTGACCCACGCTATTTTGAGACAGTCTGGTGTCTTAAGAGAATAAGCCATTTGGCATGAATCAGTGCTGTAGCCTGGCTACACTCGTGGTGAATGACACTAACCACTCAGAACACTGGCCATTAACTACTGACTTTCTCCCACAGGTGATCCTAATCAGATGATTTCACTTACCTACAAAAGCATTGCTTAGCTAGTCAGTGTGCCGCGTTATAGCTTGATTCCTGGCGATATTAAATACGCTTAAATTCCCTCATTCTCCTCTCAACCTCCTGTGGCGTCTCCATGGCCTACTCTGCCTCCCCTCTAAACTCCATGCTAACTCGATCGTCATTCCCTTTCTAACCTCACTAACCATGTCTCTTCCAAACTCCCTCTTCTTACCTCCCCACCAACAGTCTCTCTTCCCACTCTGTGTACCTCCCTGTGTCCTGTCATTTAGCTTGAGTACCTCAATACGTCCTTCTGATCAAACGTTTGCATTGGGCAAGCTATTTTTTTGCTCAACGGAAGAATCTTATTCTCGCATACGTTATTTCTACTCCTCATGGTATGAATTACAATCTAATCGCTGCATTGAATGGACTGTAAGAAAAGTGCTGTAATTGTTTGGGGCTGAGATATAACCCCACCTATCTTCCGGAGTGCTAGTTTTTTTTGTATGACCAATGTTAATTGGTGGGGAAATGTTTTGGTGTTATTGCCTACCTTTAAAGGACCTTATCATTTACTATAGTGGCCTTATGATGAGCCAGCTAGTAAGTCAAAGATGAAAAGACAAAAGAAGTTGGTTTTTAACAGTCTTCTCTGTTCCATAGATTCTTGATGATATCTCGTACAAGCTCAGTTGTCGCAAACTACAAGGCTTAGAAACATTTTAAAACAATTTGTTAACACGCATATGATCTGTATGCTCGAATTCCTTTGTAGACCTGGAAACTCAGTGCGACCACTCTGGGTTGTTAATCTTTTCTAGAGTTTCCACCAAAGGACGTGTTAAAATAGAAACAAAAACTCCCCTTCCACTCTCGGACTGGAACTGGCTTCCCAACAGATAATTTGGGGTGTCAGAGGCACTGGGTGGCAAATGACGAGCTTTCACTTTAGTTTTTTGGGGTCCCTTACCTCAGAGGCCTTTATTTGTAATGTCTGGTCAAAATAAAGTAAACCATTTTTGGGGGGTGATAATCGGGCGTTCTTTTACTCATCAGCTTGCCTGTTAGTAATAGAGAAAGTGAGCCCAGGTATCTCTCAATCAATCTGGATTTGTAAAATGCGGCTAATCACCCACAAGAGTATCCAGGCACTGGGTTCTTACTGGGGTAAATCGAACAACCAGGTCTTGAGCCCTTTCTGAATTTCGGGTGAGAGGATGATGTTCGGAGAAAGAGTGGAAGGTCCTTCTAGGACTTGGCGTTGAAGTAGGAGAAGGCGCGTCCTCCACTGTAGTTATGGTGACATGGGGAGGGTGCAGGAGGCGGAGAACAGGTTTCTGGAGGGTTGGTGGAAGTTCAGGCGGTGGTTGATGTATGCTGGTGTTTGGTCATGGAGGGCCTTGTAGGCGAGTGTCAGCTGCTTGAATTGGCATCGTTTCTGGATGGGAGGCCGGTGGAGGTTCTTTGAGCGATGGGGGTCCTTTTTGTGGAGGCCAAGCAGGAGTCTGGCAGTAGAGTTCTGTATCATCTGGAGACTCTTCAGGATTTGGGTGGCGATTACTGCATAAAGTGTATTGCTGTAGTGCAGCTGGCTTGTGACTAGGACCTGAGTAACTGTTTTTTGTGGTGTTGACGGGGAGCCATCTGAAGATCTTTTAGAGCATGTGAATGGTGTGGAAGCAGGTGGAGGAAGGAGACTGTTAAGTAGGCGTTTCATGATGTTTGCTGTCCAGGATGATGCCAATATTGCAGGTGTGGTCTGTCGATGTGGTCTTGAGTTCGAAGGGCCACCAGGTGTCGTTCCATCACATCCATCCATAATCAGCACTTTCGTCTTGTCTATGTTGAGTATCTGGCGGTTGCTCTTCATTCGTCAGCGAGACTTGGCATGCAGTTGTTGAAGTTTGTCTTGGTGGTGGAGGGGTCTTCTGAAAGTGAGAGGATGAGCTGGGTGTCTGGGTAGGAAATGATGTTGAGGCCGTGGTTTCTGACTATGTTGGCTAGGGGCGTCATGTAGGTATTCAACTGGGTGGGGCTGATGCTCTTGGATTCCTAGGTGAAGGGTGATAAGTGGATTCTCTGAGTTCGTCCTATGAGGGAGGGTAAGGTACAACTTTAAGATGTGATTTCTCTGTATTTAAGGGGAACCGGCTCTAGCTAATGGAACCCTTTCCTAATACCTGGTTCCTCTCTGGCTCTTATGACCAATAAAAGCTTTATCTCTAAAGCTCTGTTGATGCAAGTCTGGGGCAGACTCACGGCTTCTACTGCCATAAAAGACTTGACATAACTCAGTACATGTAATATGTTTACAGAATTGTCCAGTAGGTCCATGAGGCTTATTGGTGATTCAGGCCCTCAAGTCTTTGCTCCGGGGACATAGTTTACCTTTTC
The DNA here is from genome assembly GCF_964204655.1 of Triturus cristatus. Classification (NCBI taxonomy): domain Eukaryota; kingdom Metazoa; phylum Chordata; class Amphibia; order Caudata; family Salamandridae; genus Triturus; species Triturus cristatus. The sequence goes on from NC_140588.1 coordinate 139,701,356, forward strand.
TAGGCACCATCTGCTTAGAGGTGTCAAATATGTGGCTCCATCTCCTATTGCTTATTCCCAGTACTGCAGGAACGGCAGTAGAATTTTTTTTCTCTAGTAAATGCCTCTTGGCTGGTCTGAGGGCTGTTTTATCCATTGTGCTCTGGGGTTGACCGGTGTTTGCCTGCTTTTTGCATCCCAGTGGCACTTTGGTATTACTAAAGGGGCCACAGCTGCTCTTGTAATGTGGATTGTGCCTCCTGATGAGCCTAGGCAAATGACGGAAGCCTTTGAATTTGCGCCATTGTAAAGGCAGAGGCAAATTCAGGAACATACATACAAACAATGCAACACACAGAGGTGGCACACTGTCCCAGTGCACCTCCGATAGATCCTGCCACCCCTCTAGGCAGGTACAGTGAGTCACTGTCCCAATTGGTGCCAAGAGTTGTTGTAAAAGGGTCTCTGTCTAGCCTGGCTCATACAGATGAATGTTTGGATCAGTACGCTGTATGTCTAATACAACCCAGATTTTTAAGTTGGTAGTCTTTCTGACTTTGGGAGTGCTGAGAGGAGGCCAGAGTCGCTAATAATTCAAGTAGCCTAAAAGTCTTCCTCAAGTAACGAGCATGGCATCTCCTCTGTTTGTTCTCTTTGCTACTGGGCTTTTCATTACGCAGGCAGATGTTTTTAGGTCTTCTTACCATATAGCTTTTATATGACTGGTTGCGAAAGACCTTTTGTGACTTATACCAAGAACTTACTGTGGGCTGAGAGCCTTCATACTGCGTCAGTTGGTGAGCTCTGTTGTTTGCTTTTTATTCGGTGACTTTATTTTCTCTGTGTTCGTTAATCCTCAGTAGCATCGCCGCCTTACCCTGCTTTTGTTTAGCTGACTTGTCTCCTTCCACTGCTCACTTTTATCAAACTACTTTATTTTTTTGTTTCGCTCTCCATGGTGCTTGCTATAACAAGGGCTTTCATTCGATAGCTTAAAAAAATAATTTTACAAAAAGCTAACATTCTAGGTGGCAATCACCATCTTAGATCAGTCAATAAAATATTGCATGCACATGCGTCATAACACTTGAGCACATATGTCCTACTCACCAACAGCAGCCGCACAATAAAAAAAATGTAAACTTCACATCTGCAGATAAGATTTAGCTTTTTACTTATGCAGGACCAGATCTCAAAAAGCATTGCCAAATGAAATAGGCCCCAAAGGAATTAAGTTTGCTTCTTGGAGATGGCTTACAAATGAACACACGTAGCTGAGGTACCCTGTTGATACAAAGTCAAACTGACGTTACCGGCCTCGAGAAATCTACTCTCCCAGTCACTATGCTGAGTCAGATTTTAGCAGGGCAAGCTTATTTAGGGCCTACTTATCCATTCTGGTGAGCTGACAAAGAACAGGTGTTCTGTTCATATAGAAAAAGATGGAGCAATAAAGAAGCCTTTAAATCTTGTTAGGTCGAGCCTAGCGGCAACACGCATGCACTGATAATTCTGAGAGGCATGCTGTATTGGAGTATGCACTGGAAGCCCCACCCACTCTCCGCTCATATTTGTCATTGACATGTCATTGCCCTTCGTAAATTCTGGCTTCTGATTCGTAAATAGGCTTGTTAGTCCCTCCTTGGTACCGCCTTGTCTCATTTTGTAACCTACCATGGCGACACCCCCTCTTAAGTGTGTTATTGCTCGAAAGGCTTTAATTACAGCCTCCGAGCACTATTTTCTCACATAGCTTTGTGGACACGCACTCTCCCAATACTTTTTTAGGTCTCGCCTATCGCTGGAGCGTTAATGCGCTCCTCGCTCTGCGAGATCTATTGTCATCAAGCAGATTTCCGAAGTGGAGTGAAAGCCCCACCCATGATTCTCATTGGCTGCCGTCATCCTTTATGCTGAACGCTAGCCTCTGATTGAAAATGAGGCTTATTTGTTCACGCCCCGTCTCCTCTTGGCCCCGCCCACCTGCAGGGGTGGGGGAATCCTATCGCCCGACGCCCGAACCATGTTGTTTTTATTGAGGGGCAAGAAGATTTAATGTCTATTTTGTCCGACGGACAAGTAGACATTAAATCACGTAAATAAAATAGGCTGTGGGCACTCTAGGGCTCACAGCCAATCATAAAAGCTTGCCGAGCGCCTTTGGAGCCTTTGGAGCCCTCTGATTGGCTAGCAGCCCATGACTTCACTGGGCTCTAGCCAGTGATTGGCTGGGGAGTGAAACGTCACCCAGTCTCAGCAAGCAGTTGAACTTCGGGACAGCCGCGAGCAAGGCAATTACATTAGAGGTAAAATTAAAGCACTGCTAGAGTGTTATTTTTCCCTGCTTGCATACAGATTGCACTGAGATATTGGAATAGAACTTTAATGTCTGCCTGCTGAGGACCGTCGCTAATGCAGCGTCATTGTGGCTGCAGAAAGCAGGGGCTCTCATCGCTGCTCTTGCCGACTGCGCACGTTTCTATTGGTATGCACAGTGGATTAAAACTCCCTTTCATACCAGACGTCTGACACTGATTGGGCAATTTCTCTCACAAATGAGCGATATCTTTCCCATTAGTGTGAGAAAATGCTCAATTGGCCAGTGCCTATTTTTCTGGATTAATTTAGGCCGTTGTGCGTATTTGTTTTAAACTGCAGCGGCGCCTCAGTGTCGTCGCTGCAGTTTATCTCTCATAATTGTAAAAGGACGCTTAACTGTTCCCTTGAAAGTTAATTGCCGGTAGAATGAGCACTGCACATATAAAGTTGCACCACATCGGTGCCAGGACTTCGAACTCATCTGAAAGCGGGGGTTAAAAATACATTTCATTTTGGAAAGCGAAAGTAGCCGCCTCACTGTTCTGATGCTGAAGGTGTAAAGCTCTTTGTGACCGGGATTATGAGTCACATTAGAAGTCAGTATTTCTGCTGAAGAACGCTCCCGCCATCGCAAAAGGTCACGAAAGGCTCTCGAATTACACCACGAAGGAGGCATCTAGGGTGCTTGTGTTTTGGCTGGGCAATTAATCAGCTTAATGTTCTGGCGTGATAAAGTGAGGCAGCGCTGCACTGGGGAGAAGGAAGAGGCACACATACAGTAGTAGATTAAAAACTTCAGAAGGAGAAAGTGAAGGTGGAGGCGCGAGGAAAGGAAAGCGCATGCAGTGAGATTGAGCATGATCTACATTGGCATAAAGTGAACTGCAGGCGTGTGCTTATGTGGTACGGAAGGGCACTGCCTAACTGTGTGTATAAGGGGAGCAACTGTCACAGTGAGCCACACATCAGCCGCGCCGTGCTCCAAGTGTAGCAGAGAATGCCTAAGGCGAGTCACAGGGAGGCACCTGATGTACCTCTAGCAGCATCTTTGTTTTTCTCTCTGAAGACTACAATGATCGCCTCAATATTTTATTGGCGTCTGCCAGAATAATGTCCCCTCTGCAGGCTCTGCATAAGTTCACATATCATTTGATATTTCTCGTGCAGCTGCCAATAGTGCTACACTTTAGAAATAAATGAACGTGTCCTTGTAGTAATGTAACTGGCGCTCATCTGAAGCGCTCGCGCTATTAAACTGCAAAAAAAGTCATTCTTTTATTAGCAATACACTCTCAGTGAGTCTCAAGGTCATATGCAAAAGTAGTCATGTCTTAAAATAACTTGGGCTAGAATATTAGAAACAAGTTAAATCGGGAGGTGGTGAGAAAGATATGAAGGGTACTACCATTAAAGAAGAAGAGAAAATGCTGATTTCACTTGGCAGGAGTTCAATTCTGGTGGTGTGTTCATTTGGTATGTGCTAGTTTATACAAATAGATATGCAGAGCTCCGACAATGAACACAACTAGATCAGTCTGACTGACTGTGCTTGTGTGAAACAGGGGGGCTGGGCCTCTATGAATAGCTCTGCAATGCACGTCAGTTCTTCCTCAAATAGCTCTGCAAATGCACGTTCATGTTACATTATTTAATCAAAGTCCAGGATTCTTTTGGTTATTTGTATCTCTATAGTCTTACTTGAAGCAAGTGGATATATGTTTTTGATGACTGTCCGTTATTTGTGATATGTCTGCATGCTCTGGGATAGTCCAGTATTTTGCATAGGTAGTGGCTTGTTGGCGACCGATGTTCATTATTAGTGATCATGATTTTTTTTTAAGCAGTGAGTTAAGTACGTACTGGTTGCAATTAGTTGTGACATTGTGCAACATCCTTCTTGAGTGCAGAGTTTATTTACAGTAGTTATCTGCTATTTGTGATGTTGCAGAATTCTTGACAGTCCGGAACTATTTAGATACTCTTTGTGAAAGAGAACCTGGCTTGATAAATTAAAAACATAGCTTCCATGCTTAAATTGTGTGATCTTAGGCAAATATTTTATTTTCACCAAAACTAACTTTTTCTTCATAATTAAGGCTCCCTGTTTTTCGTTTTTACTGATTTTTACAGGTAAATACAGACAGAAAACCATTTATTTTCTTATCTGTATTTATTTTTAAATGTGGATAAAAACGGAAATTGGGTGCTTTTTGAGTGATTCTAAATACACTTTTTCATGATTGCCAGGCCAATAACTGCGTGGATTGATAGGTCAGGGGGTTAAAAAAAGGGACTTTAGTAAAGAGGCTTAAATAGCACTAGATATGCACAAGGCTGATACTGAAATGTGCATATTTTCACATAAGTGTATTGATTTATCTTCTGCATGTGTTCATATCAATGAAGCCTGGAAGGCATTCAAGCATGAATGCATATTTATTGGTTAAATAAATGTGGAAATATACCAGTTTCAGCTTTGTTTTTTTCACAAAACTCATAATAAATATGGATAAATATAGACAGAAATGTCAAAAAAATAAATACCATAAAACCGGGAGCCCTAGTCATAAGAATGGAAGCACTTTCAAATGCATGCTGCGTTCAGAATACCAGCTGAGTCGACTACTGCTATTTCATGGCATTCCTGTGGACGCTCTTCAATGGTTCTTTGATAAACTTTGCTCAGGGAGAAAAACACATTTTATAGTGTTTAATTTGCAGCAGTTTAAAAAAAATACATATGGGTTGTAATCTGGTTCCTATACACTCTTTCCTTTCATTTTCTTTCTTTCCGTTTTGCCTCCTTCATTTTTCCTTCTTTCTTTTCTGCCTTTCCTGTTTTTCTTCCCTTTTGTCTTTCCTTTCTTTTCTTTCTTAATTACCTCCTTCATTCTTTATATATTTTTTCTTTCCTATCTTTTTGCCCCTTATTTCCTTAAGTATATTTATAAGAGGTTTGAAAATTTTAATTGCATGCCGGTTCAAGGTTTTCAGGCATTTGATTATACACTGTGGCCAGAAAGTAGAGAGGAACTCTATAAATATGGGCTCTCTGATATTGAGGCAATTGTACAACATTTTAAGGTACTTTTCACCACAGACGAGAGGTTGGCAATTGTAGAGGAGTTTTGTGCGGACATAAAAGGCCACATCTATCATAACTGTTGAAGTATTGCTAATATGAGTCTTAGAGCTTCCTGCCATGCAAGATCATTCATTGTTTTATTTCTACAATTTCTATATGTTTGGATAAAAGGGATAATATCGCTTGTCAAGTTTTTCTTAAGCATTATTATTGCACAGCATTTAATGGTTTACTGATTTTAATAAAACAAAAATATATTAATGTTTCTCTGTCCGCCGGAGCCCTTATGTTTGATGTGGGACGGGAGTAGGTGGGACAAGTGGATTTTACAGGACATGTAGATCTCAGTGGCATTTTGTCCCTTGGACAAGTAGATTATTTGGAAAATTCCACACCCCTGCACCTGGACTAGATCTTTTGCCTGCGGCGTCATCCAGTGTCCTTTATTTAGTCGGTTAGCACAAACTTTTTATCACAATGGCGACCGCTTGTTTCCTGAAGGGAAATGTTGTTCGAATGATAAATCTGTAACCGTGACATCGAGGAAGACACGATTTTCAGAGAAAAATGCGCCTAGCTTGAAATAGCGAGATAAGTGTAGCTTTCTTATTACATTCATCTGGAATTGCAGCGTAAAATAAAGTAAGTGTTGAAGTACAGCTTTAGTGCTAGCACAACACGGATGGTACAGCACTCTGAAAGCGTCCAAACTCATGTCCGCCTGTTTCAGATCCCATCGAGGCAATCTTGTGTGCGTGCGGGTGTCTACGGGCGAAGGCCCTTACAGTGTAAGTCTTTAACGTCAGCCAGCACAAAGCACTGTTCAGGCAACATAAATGGCTGAAAAATCTAAGAAATTTGCTTTGCGTTGGCTAGAATGATATTGGTTTATCGCGAGTTGACCGGCAGTGTGAGAACTGCTGAAAAGTGACCAGATTGCACGCAGCGCTGGGGCTGGCAGCTGTTCTGTTCCTCGTTACAACGGGTCTCGCAGTGGACATCGGAGGTGAGTTTTGATCACTTCAGTTAATGGTTTTTCGCTGGTAAGCGGACATCATTGATTGGCGACATCTAGTGGGCATTCATTGCTGGCTCTGCTATCAATTTATGGAATACAAGTGTTTACTAAACATTGTGCCTGGACAATATTTACAAATATTTAAGCTTGCGTATGTACATTTTTTGGTTACGTGGTGTTTAATTAAAAGCAACACGCACCCTATCTGCCATGTCACCCACCCCCAAAAAGCATTTTAGAATACTGTCCACCAGCACGCACAAACTAGATCTTGAATATTAACAAATACGAAATTGCCCAAAATTCCTCTGCACTGTGATTGGGGTGCAAACCCATTCCCACGACGTTTGTTGCGCCTTTGATCGGGATAGTCATGACTCTAGGGTAGGCGCCGTCTGCCCACTATTTTCAGAGGGTACATGCAGTCTACCCTGCTGCAATGCTGACCACTTTCAGCGGAGTGCCACGTTTCTTTCCTACTTCTCCCTAAATTCAAACTGGTGTAATTGTCTAATACCGGGACACTTTCAGCAGACCTGCAGTTGCCTGCCTTTGTTCTGAGCAGCAATGTGTAGGCGAGGAAGGGGCTTATCAGATTCCAACTTCGCCCCTAACGAAAGCAGGAGTTAAGGTGCCATTAGGCTGTGGTGGCTGGCACGGATCGGATGTGGGGGAGGGGTAGCCTAGGATCGGGTGGTTATGTGGGGGGGGTAGAAAAATAACAAAACACTAAACTTTTACCAGTTATTGGATCGCTGGCGGTGTCATACTGTTACTGGCTACATTGGGGCCAAAGGCAGACGCAATGATTTGACATATATAATAGCAATTATGTTGTTGCCCAACAGTCGATTAATGACAGTGAAACGGGCGGCTTCGGTGGAATATTTAAAGAATGAATAGATTACTGTACTTGTCCCAGTTAATACCTCGCACACTAACATCGGTACCCACTCAGTGGCTCTCCTTTACGCGATTGCATTTATTTGCAAGGGCCCCCATTTGCCCTGATTGTACCTCTTTTACTGCCTGTGCCACCCTTCCCCTTTAAATATTGTAGCCCAAATATCTCTACAGTCCCTTTCTGCGGGTGCCCACTGTGCTGTTAATGCCGCCCTGGCCATTGCGTCATCTCCTTGCACAGCTGTTGCAAGTATAACACTCACCTAGCTGCCTGTAGGGTCTTCCTACCCACCACCTCGCCCAACCCTGCATTTTCCCTTGCCCCCAATTTGGCCTGTCCCACTTTTCTCCTTCCTGACTCAATGATCTGGCTGACTCAATGATCTGCACCACCTTACCCTTCGCTTTTTTCCCCGTATCACTGCCCCCTCCTTCCTGTCCGATGCCGACAAAACTCATTGCTTCGTGTCCTCCTAACGCCTCTGCTGCTCCTTGTACCAATCTCTCACTCTTGTCACTTCAACCCTCTTTTTCCATATCACCCCGCTTCTGTGTCCCTCTGCAGCTATCCTGCCTACACCACCACCCCTCTGCCTTCGCTCCCTGTACATAGCCAGATTCCTGTAGCGCCCTCCTGATGGTCTATTTCACCATCTGTGCCCATTTCACTCTGCTTGCCCTGCCACCCAGAGTCTGGTACCACCACCCTCTTTCCAGTCTGTGCCATTTATATTCTCTTTACCACCCTCCTCGCAGCACCTCCACCCCATAGTTCTTGTGCCAGCCTTCATTCCTACTATAAACCACTGTCTGTTACTTGTGCCACCCTTCATTCGCTCTATATGCCCGTCTGTTACTTGTGCCACAATTATTGGCCATACGACCTTGCTCTAACGTGTCTCCACCACCCTCAACCTGTCATTCCACCCAGCCAGCCGTCATTCCCTTTGTGACCTTGCACCTATCCCATGTACCAATTTTATCACTCGACCGCCCTATCCGCTACACCACTGCCTCCCTCTGTCATGACCCCCTTTAGCCCCTCCTCCCTTTTCCGGATGTTCACATTATTTGCATTTGTTTGCATCCTCACGTTGTCACACCTGCGCCCAGCTGCCAGTTCACCCCCTGCAGGGAGACCCATCTCTGTTAAAGTGCAGCACTGATGGCGGAAATTAACCTGAATTTCCAAGGACAGAGTTGTGACGTCGCCTTGTTGAAAACCTTTCTAGCCAGAAGTTGTAGTGAGGAAATCGCAGTTTCTCTTCAGTATATATGCATATTTTGTGAGCCCCTGGCTACTTTAGGTGGAGTTTTGTCTTTAGATTGCAGTTTGCGGTGGCCCCAGCCGCTGAAAAATCTTACTCGTGGGTTAGGGAAGTTGCAGTGCGATTCATATGGCCTGCTCGTGCGTTGAATGAATTCTTGTCTCAGTCCTTTGCTCTCATCCGTTTTATTTTTAATTTGTGTGTTGTGCAAAGGTTCCATAAAATTGCTACATAAACTGTTTTCATGTCTTCCAATCTTAAATAATGAAAAAACATCACCATTTACTGGGTTTTGCAACAGTGCATGTGTGCAAGCTCTGTTAGTACTTGCATTAGTCACAAAGTTTTTTTGTCTTCTGAACTAAGAGAGCAAGTCATCCAGATGCCTTAGGGTATGAAATGTGCACTGAGGTTTTTTGTTTTTCAAAATGATGTAGCATGTTCAGAAGGCAGGAAGGTGAGAAAGATGACTTAACTCGTTTTGAGCGTGCTGTAGAAATGTTTTGTCCTTTTTTGTTTTCTGGTCTCTGGTTTAATTTATAAATCCCTGGTAACACTTTCTTTAGTGGGGAATGGTGGTCACTGAAATGAGGATCGGTGTAAGGCATTAACGTCTATTTTGCGTGTTTATGGTGTGACGACATCAAGCTCTTGGCTTAAAGCTGGGTGAAACCACAAGGCAGGCGGTCAAGTGGTTTGTATGTATTATAAGTTTAATTGAGGACAGTTAGGCAGGTTTATTTTATATAACGGCGAAATGTTTATTGAAAGTGTAAACAAAATAGTGAGCCATTTGACTCTTTTTATTTTTATTATTGTAGTAAAACCAGAGCTAATTACTGGATGTATAGTTAATTTCAGAAAAGAAACCAATGCTTTGCTGAAAACAAATTCTGTATTCCGAAGGGAGACATTAATAAAGGTCTTCCCTACAGTATGCAGCCAACAAACTGCACTTATCGGAATGAGAATATTTAGGCTTTGTTTACCTTTCGTGGTTAGAATTTTATTAAGCAATGGACCATTGCAAAACATAAAAGCATATTTCACAGGGTACTGTGTAACATTTTTAAATACAAGAAACTCAAAGCATCCCAAGTTAAACAAATTCAATTTTAAGTTTGTACACAATGCTAATGCTAAGGGGAAATAGCAAACTTTTTCAATATCATACAAAATCAGTAAGTCAGTATCACACAGAAAATTAAACACACAAGTTAAAAAAATGTATACAATTTATTTTACATTAATAAATGTTCAACGATTAAAAATATTTCATCTAAAATAATTAATACACGAAAACAAAGGTCGATGCTGCGTTTCGGTGGTTTAGTGATCTTTCACCTTATTCAGGACAGTTTTCTAAACAGAAACCATCTTTATTATAACTTTCTTGTGATACTGACAACATATATATGTTATCTATACACACTAACACAATTAATGTTTTTATTCGAATCATTTATGCTCCTCAAAACATCAGAAATGTCAAAGTTTTATCTAATTTGGAAAAAAAATCCCCAGCAAGTAAATAATGTGGTACTAAACTTTTAATAAACATTCTCATACATATTGTGCATGTTTATGGCAGTACTAAACACTATCACATAAACAAGACCCATTTACTCAGAGGCTCAGTCAAAGAGTTAATACTGCAGAAAATGGGTCTCATGGGGGGGGGGATCTTCCATGTTTTTGTTTAATTTTGGGAGACCGTATAGTGCCGGGATGATAGGATTGATATTATGCAAAAAAATTAAACTTATCATTGCAGATGATACAATCTTCTTTAGCATATTCTAGTAGAGTTTTGACATTACGGACAAGGCTATTCCATGTGTTTTTGGAGTTACCATTGAGAATATCTTTGTGTGTTTCTCTTCATGCCTCAAGGTCTCCAAGTAGGACATTCGCAAATCCTGTAAAGCAAAAAAAAATTGCTCCAGCTGAAAGCTTAGTGATTCAAAACACTAGTTACATCGTTCAAACGTTTTAGGTGTGGGTCTTGTTTACGTGATAGTATTTAGTACTGCTATAAACATGCACAATATGAATGAGAATGTTTATTAATAATTTAGTACCACATTATTTACTTGCCGGGAATTTTTTTTCAAATTATAAGGTTTTTCAAAATAGATAAACTTTGACATTTCTGCTGTTTTGTGGAGCATAAAAGATTCGAATAAAAACATTGTTAATTGTGTTAGTGTGTATAGATTATAACAAATATAGGTTGTCAGTATCACAAGAAAATTATAATAAAGATTGTTTGTTTAGAAAACTGTCCTGAAGAAGGTGAAAGATCATTCAACCACCGAAACGCAGCGTTGACCTTTCTGTTTTCGTGTATTAATTATTTTAGATGAAATGTTTTTAATCTTTGAACATGTATTAATGTAAAATAAATTGTATACATTTTTTTAACTTGTGTGTTATTAATTTTCTGTGTGATACTGCCTTACTGATTTGGTATGATATTGAAAAAGTTTGCTATTTCCCCTTAGCATTAGCATTGTGTACAAACTTAAAATTGAATTTGTTTAACTTTGGACGCTTTGAGTTTCTTGTATGCAATGACCCTGTCTTTGATTGAATATCAAAAGGTGTATATCCCTCTTTTTTTAACCTACATTTTAAATACATCACTGCCGCATGTGAACACGTTTTTATATTTTTTGTTCATTGGACAAATGGCTTTTTTACCACAGCATTTTGTGTAATAAGTTTCCAAATCCTGAGCTAATAGTAAATATTATTAATGTAGTAATAGTGACCACATCAGGCAAGATTACATTAGTGGGCACCCCATGCATTATTAATAGCAGTGATCACCTCAGTTTACAGCCCGCAGTCTTGTCTGATAATGTAACTAGCATTGGCATAGCCAATAGATCTCGTTTTTGGGACCTTATAAGTGTTAAGTTATCCAGCACAATATCCTTGGTGCAACAACATCAACTGTTACATAGCTAAACACTTATAAGGTCCCAAAGGCGAGACCTATTGGCTATGCCAATGCTTGTTGAAAGAAACCATATTTAATTTCACTTACGAGTACTTCAGTTCCCGCGCTCGCTTATAGAGCAGCGCTCTCCCACTTCGCCGACTGGAATGAATTTTTCTTTTGTGTCTGTGGTGACTTTTGAAGTTGGAAGCGCGGTAGTTCCTAGGTTTGCCAACGGAGCAGCGCTCTCCCACCAGTAGTATCTTCAACTGTAACGATCGTGGAGGTGTCCTGCGCTCCTTATAGTGACTGCTGCCTTGAGAGCACAGTCCCTGAGGCAGCCGGAGCCGAACTGCGGAGACTTTTCACCCGCCCTGGGGGTCTAACAGCACCATCACGCCGCACAAAAGTTCATATCTTCTTAAGAAGGTAGAGTGTGTTCCGAGTCTGTGGTTTTGATTGTTATACTTGATGTTGTTTTGTCTTTTAGTTGTGTTGCTATATTGTTGCTTGTTTTATTATTTCTTTGTACAAAGTGGTGTTTAATTTCAGTTACCAGCGCCGCTCTTTATCACACAGCATGCACACCTTTATTTCTGCCTGCTCCCTCAGCCTCTTCCACCACTTCCAGGCAGGCAGGGCGCAAACTGAGCAGGCTTCCTAAAACGGTGTCCTTCCGCATGGTGCCTACAGCCTCTTCCACCTCTCCCCACCGCCACAAAACCCCAGCACTGCGCTCACACCCTCTTCCCACCTCTATGAATTGCACATCAGGCAGGCAGGGCGCAAATCGAGAAGGCTGCTTAAAATGACTTCCGCCCGCTGCCGGCAAAAGCTTTCATTTTAAATTTATGAGCCTTGGAGTGGCAGTCTTTGTAAGTATTACAGACTACAAACAATTGGGGGATCTATTATGCGACGTTGCACTATCTAATTGGGTTTATGCTACTTTAGGCGCAATTACACAATTGTAGTCATGAGCATTTTACATTTGCAAATAAAGTGCCATGGATACTGCCCAGATTTTACCACTTTTTAGGTCTCGCCTAAGACAGCGCTTTAGCGCTGGTCTCGCGAGAGCTTTTGTAAATGGGGGATCTGGAAGTGCAAACGAGTGCTTTCAGGCCTCCAAATACAGTGCATGTGCGCCAGGCGCGCGCACCATTTGGCAGCCTGTGTGTACATTTCGCTGGCGCTTTGATGTTCTCAGTGAGCCGCGCGGCCACTGAGAACATCAAAGTGCCCGCGAAATGTACACGCCATTTGCCACCCCCTCCCTTATCCCACTTCCTGCTTGTCTTGTCCGATAATTAGTTTATCTGCCATGTCCCAAGAATCCGGCCTTCGCACTACTGATATCCTTAGTTTTAATTTTTTTATGAAAGGGCAGTTATGTGCTCTAAACACTCGTGTGTTTACTGGAGCTGTGGAGAAAGGTGTTTCTCCACTTGTAAAAATGTTTAAATGTTCAAATGCACATTTTGTTACAATCATTCATGCCTGAGAAGTAACTGTTGGACACAAAAACGGACACGAAAATCTATAATAATATACATCTCTATGCTTGTGAATCCGCTAAAATGAGAATTCAATATATATATATATATATATATATATATTAGACGTGAGTCCTGTACATGATTTTGAATCAGGCCATCTGCGACTTAACTTGAGGTCAGTGGTAACATACAAAATGAGAAAATTAGATTCCGAATGCAAACAGCCTTGTCTCAGTCCTCACAAGCTAATGATCTGTCACACCTCAATCAAGCTAAAATGGTGGAGAACTTTCACCCCCGACCTGCTCGGAGACAGGAAGCAGGAGTCCCTCTGGATGTCATGATTAAATCTGCGTTCAATTAGCCACCCGGAGGAGGGGGGTGGGGAAATGCGACAGAGTATTTTTCACGACCCCATTAGCCCTAGCCATTAACCACATAACGGGTTAATGCATGCATTCACATTTTCCCTCCACATGTGCTGATTTGAAAGCCTATCCACTCCTGTTTGCCCTTTTTTAAAAATCTTAGCGCACTTTCGCAGCAGAGCACATCGCCTCCCTACACAAAGAAACATACTTCAAATAACATGAGACGTATAACAAGGACTATAAAATCCCAATTTACGTCAGTCTGTGCAAATCAGTTTGGCACAAAATAAGTACAGGCATTTAATATATCCACGCGGTACTTCGTTATATACAAAGGCCTTGTCCCTCGAGGAATGGTAATGAAAAAAATGTATGCTTCTGAAGGCAGAGAGGAGAACTTCTCTAAGCATTTTCAATTCCGCCAAATTGTTTCCAGCTGTACTGAAAGCGATAAGACGCTTTTTGGGCACAAGCGTGGAAAGTTATGCTTTTCAGAACATTACTTTCAGATGCCTTCCGATTGAACTGAGAGTGCATCACGCTATGTACCGCTGCAGGTCACACTGAATACTACAAGTCCCACAAGTCTTTGTAAGTCTCCACAAAACAACCGCAAGGGTCCTACATATCTGAGAAAACCGCTTTAGCTCCCAAAAGCCCGGAGTGAATTTCCTGTAGCTGTCTCCGCCCCTACCACTGAAGCACTATGTGCAGAAAACTGATTAGAAAGGAATTCACAACAACTGGAATTAACAACTTAAATGATTCCCAGAAGCCACGCTAATGAGCCGTCAACCCTGTCTCGAATCTGAGGCCCACAACAGGTAACAAGCATTGGCATAGCCAATAGGTCTCGCCTTGGGGACCTTATAAGTGTTTAGCCATGCAACGGTTGATATTGTTGCACCAAGGATATTGTGCTGCTGCATAACTAAATACTTATAAGGTCCCAAAAAACGAGACCTATTGAATTCGCTTATGCATAGGTTTATTTTTTGGAAATTGATTTTAATCATTTTATCAACCTAGGAAGGATGAAAGCCGTAGTAGACTTTGCACACCTTCTGACCTGGAACCTGCAAGATATGCAGACTCACCGCAGCTTGGACATAGCCAGCCGGGCTACCTTCACGATTATTGTTAAGGAAACTTCCCTATTCATTTGTTCCACGGCCTCACCGGGTTTCGGACACAGCGCCTTGCAGGAAGAGGCCCGCAGTCTAGCCGCTGCATAGCCTGCCGCTCCCATGTGAGAATAAAGCTGACCTCGCTGGGTGTATTTCTGCCTGCGCTGAGCTCAGCTTGATCCACTAATTAAATTGTGTTCTGCCCAAGGGCGCTCTCCTGTCCTTGCGTGCGGCTCTGTGGTTGGTTGGAGACTGGGGCAGAGAGCGCCACTGCATCACCACAGTGCTCCTGCCATGCAGGGGTGCAGAGTCGGGGTTATAAACTGCCATCGGGTGTCAGAGGCTGCAGTATAAACACGCGCTCCTCAGTGCAGAGAATGGACCGCGCGAGAACCTGTCAGCACTCCCTGGAATGCGGAAAGAGACGGGCACGGGCTGCAGCTCGATACAACCCCCTAAGTGGAATTAATGATTGTCTCTGCAGAGAGCTGAAGTATTCGTCCTTTATGCAACTTTATTACCTGTAACTCTGCTTCTGTTGTCTTGCTTTGGCAGTCTCAGCATATGAGCTCAGGGATAGAAAGGGCATGGCAGAAATTCATGCTGTATACTCAAAGCTCACAAGTATCATGCCTAACCTAAAGTGGGATAAGGGAGGGGGTAGGGGAGAGAGGCACGCAGGCTGGCAAATGGTGATCACTTTCGCGGGCGCTTTGATGTTCGCAGTGGCCGCGCGGCTCACTGAACATCAAAGCGCCCGCGAAATGTACACGCAGGCTGCCAAATGGTGCGCGCGCCCGGAGCACATGCACTCTCCTCTTACTCTCCAGCTGCTGGAAGGTCAACAGGCTGGCGCTCCTGAGACCCGTCCTGAACAAATACCGCACTTTTATATTTATAAACTGGAGCTGCTGCTTATCTCTTGGTTTTTCTATTTCACAAGACGGCGCAGGGTGTTCATCTCTCCTCTATAAAGATCTGCATAGAAGCTAGAGGTCACGTGTGCAATACTGCTAGGGAAGACTCAGACTTTCAATCTATCAAGGCTGATAACATGAGTAGTGTTGGCTTTGGTGATTTTAACACGTGTTACTCTCAGAACAACAAACCAGTAATATCCTTGGCAAAAGAATTTTATAAATACCGCGTTCTTTCGTCACTATCTAATCGACGTTTCATAATTTAACACGTTTAACCCCTTCAGCGCTGCGCGGATTCCCCCGCGGTGCTGAAGGGTTCGAGCGCGGGCGGGGCCATGACGGAACGGTTCCGTCATGAGCACAGCTCAACCGATGCTCATGACGGAACCGTTCCGTCATGAGCATGGAAGGGGTTAAACCACTGTTAAGATAAATTGTTTATAAACTCGGACGCTTGTCTATTGAATATTTGTAGTGCTTCCTACATCATGACAAAAGTATGTAAAGAGCAGTAAAGGTGTCACTGCTAAAATGATAATTTGCCTGGCTCCTAAAGCAAGCATGGCCAGCACTTTCAGTGGGTAAAGTGAGAGCATCATCTAGTGGGGGTGCAACATTACAGCATAAGGCTAAAATATGGCATATGAGGTTACTAAATTCTGATTTATAATGAAGCGTTGATAGCCCAGGCACCACGTCTGCAAGCTCACCCTCACGGTGTCCATACTTTAACAAGCATTTACACTGTAATAGGTCTCGCAATTGCGAGATTTTGAGCTATTGGCATTGTAAATGACAATGCCCTTTATTTGTGTTTAAAAAAAAAAAAAAAGCTGCAATAATTGTCATTTACATTTACTATACCAATAGGACAAAGTTTCTAAAGTGCGAGACCTATTGCATTGCAAATGCTTGTTTTATATTGGGTCTGGCTTTCAATCACCACTGTTTTGAGCACTTCCCACAACTGATAAAGTTTTGCTGGATTGGGTGGGGTAGAGCCGGGTTGCTCTGTGGGCTTGTGTTTCAGCTACCATGCTCCGCTTTTACATAACAGCAAAACGAAAAGAAATGGCTGTATATAGTTATACCTTTTTATTTGCATGCCTTCAAGCTGTATGTGAATCAGTTGCTAGTTGGTATCTGGTCGGGACCCTCCTCTCCTCCCTCATGGGGCCCCTGTGGAATCTGATGGAGATTTGTAAAACTCGGAGTATATTTTCCATCATTATTTGTTGCAAGAACATGCTTCTGTGTGCTCCCATTCATTTGTTTCCAAACCAATAATTGTCGTGGCAGCAGTCAGTTCACTTGACTACAAAAAAGCTTTCCCATCGGCTTAGAAGACCGCTTTCTCGTTCTATGGTAGAGGGAAACAGTGGTTGAGGGGAAGTGACTTGCCAGACCTCTGTGTTATGCTAGTGCTGCCAGTTGATTCTGTAAACAAATAACCGTACTTCGCTCTTTCCTACGTGATTTAATGTTACAGCTAAGCATAGCGGCCCTCATTTGAAATAAATAATTATTTATTTATTTTTTTTAAAAACCCAATAGTCCCCTGGATGCATTCTAAATCACAAACTAATGCGTACATTATTTCATGCTTCACAACTTCATTTGCAAACATCTCTTTTAAAGAACAAAAAAAGCATTTGCAATGCAATTGGTCTCACATTTGTGAGATGAGATTTTGAGCTATTGGCATTGTAAATGACAGTACAATACCAATTGTGCACACGTTATAAGTAAGATTGCGTATTAGCATGAAATGTCCACAACATTTATAGAACCAAACAACTGTATAAGCAATGGATGACAGGAAACAGGGTTGTGTTCCGTTTTGCAGTTTTATGTTAGATTTTGGAGATCCAACCAGCCAACACGTGTTTCGTCAGAGGGTATAAACCCCAGACTTCTTCAGGGCTGGAGAAAAAGCATACATGAGGTACGTATCACTGACACAATCCTATAACCATATTACAGACATGTCATTTATAGTGACTCATTTGTAGTTATGGTGGGAACAGACACCATGCAAAAAACAGAAATTGCATCCTAAGATTGGATTCAGCCATACCTCTACCGTGATAGTATACAAAATCAATGTGAAAACAGAAACAGTGCTATCCAAACGGTTCGGAGAAACAAGAATTCTTAGTGATAATATATGATGGACATTCGCAATGAAAAAGAGAAGTCACGAATTAGGAATTAAAAAGCCAACCTGACAAACACCAGGCAGTGATGTGAGAGTCTGCATGCATTAAGTCGCAGATTCTGAGACAGAAGTGAGCCGTAAGTGCGATTAAAGGTGACTATAAGTGTCTAAAAGTATCGACGGTAATTACGTTTTCAAAGAATATCGACCAGAGAGATGTAATCTATTCACGTCATGTGAGAGTGATGAAAACGTGAAAATCCATTCGTAGGTACGCATGCGGATGGTTTATTGAAAACCCCTACCTTCAATGCGTGTTGTAGGTGTGTTAGACCTATTAATCACAAACAGATGATACTAATCTGTTTGTGATTAATATGTCCATCATATATTATCACTAAGAATTCTTGTTTCTCCGAACCGTTTGGATAGCACTGTTTCTGTTTTCACATTGATTTTGTATACTATCACGGTAGAGGTATGGCTGAATCCAATCTTAGGATGCAATTTCTGTTTTTTGCATGGTGTCTGTCCCCACCATAACTACAAATGAGTCACTATAAATGACATGTCTGTAATATGGTTATAGGATTGTGTCAGTGATACGTACCTCATGTATGCTTTTTCTCCAGCCCTGAAGAAGTCTGGGGTTTATACCCTCTGACGAAACACGTGTTGGCTGGTTGGATCTCCAAAATCTAACAAAACTGCAAAACGGAACACAACCCTGTTTCCTGTCATCCATTGCTTATACAGTTGTTTGGTTCTATAAATGTTGTGGACATTTCATGCTAATACGCAATCTTACTTATAACGTGTGCACAATTGGTATTGTATTGATATGAGTGGACCTTGGTCCACCATCGGAGGGTTTTAGGGGTAATTTTCCCTCTTCTGTGGCACCGTTACAGATTTTCTCAGGCTCATTTACTGACGTGATCCCCAGTGCGCCCATCAGAGACCTGACATATTAATAACACCCCCTGTTTGTTCAAATTGTAAATGACAGTGCCTTTTATTTATGTTTAAAAAGTCTGCAATAATAAGTCACTGTCATTTACAATACCACTTGGTCAAAGTTTCGAAAATGCAAAGCCTATGGCATTGCAAATGCTTGTTTTTGTCGTCTTATCACATATGCTCTGTGTTTATGGACATAGGTTCAGAAGTCATTTAACAATTATAATTGCCTTTCTTTCTTTGAATGCAGACTTCCAGGATTTTTGAAAGTGAACTGTCTGAAGTGCAGTACACGGAATGTGAAATGAAAGGCTGGAGGGTGTCAGTTTTTTTTCTAACAAAACATTTAAATACCGAAGAAGTCAAGTGCACAAGCATTTCAAAATATTTCATTAGTTATAAAAGTCAATTTTTGTTGTTGTTGTAATTCTGTGTGCTGAAACATCTATTTCAATAAGATAACAATTCCGAACACTTAACTTAGTGATGTGCAAATGAGAAATATGTCTGCTGAAATCAAATTTTCATACACTATATAGTTTTTTTCCGTAAAACTGCATGCTAGTGGGAATGTTTTTTGCGATTTTAATGGGAAGTTTATTTTCTGTAAATGTTGGTGCCCTGCCACATCATGATTTTGATACAAGTATATTTTTAAAGTGAGTTCTTAAACATGAACTGAGAAACATTCCTGCATCTGCCCTGATGGTAATGCTATAAGCGAACTAAGAGGCAAGTCATTTATCATGTTTACCCTATATGTGAGCTAGGTTCTTATCATACATGGAGCAAACTTTTAGTCGATTTAATAAAACAAAAGCATTTATTTGTACCGCATAAATACTGGTCTCGCATATTTGAAGGTGCTTTCAAATATGATAGTGAAGAAAAAGGCGGCTTTGTAGAATAAAATATATGCCTAGGATCACACAGTTTGTTACCGGTTTATGGGTCGAGTACATTATAGTTTTAGGTGAGTAGATTATTCATATTACTAGACCTGTAGATCTAGTCAGATTTGTAGGATTGTTTGAGGCCTGTAACACCCATTGACTGTCCTCCCTCCACACCCCAACACCTTCACCGCCATCTATCCTGCTCCCTGTAGTGGAAAGTCCTGCTCAACCTTCACCACACTTCAATCCTAATGTCTCACCTCGCTGTCCTTTAGCAACTTCTCATTCTTCTACCCTCTTTCGATGTTTTGTTGCTGGGTTCACTCGCAACAAATTCCTCCCCATACATATACATAAACACATAAATATATATAATCATCTGCTATGCACTTCTTTATTCACTTCCTGTGTTTCAAAATGTACTTTAGCACTCCTTTCACAAACATGTCCACAAATATATGATTCTGTTTACCGCATTTGTAATATTTACAAATCCTTTTTATTTTTCGCAGTGTGCATTGTTTTTGACTCCACAATGGGTGACTTGCACACTTTCAAGCCATATGATGGCAGATCTGAAGATGAAAGAAAAATCCTGTACTGTGAAGTAAGTATTGAAGCCCTTTCAATGTTTTTCAACACCCAAGTTGAGTTTGAGGTTGCATTTTACAGTTATGGAAGTAACCCATGATGTACAGCATCTTTTTCAGTCTATTTAGACATTACCAGCTTGACTTTATGGGAAAAAGGAACTCAAATGCACAGCCAGTACCTGGGTTTGCAATTTACTTTCAGAGTTGATATGTGAAATGCAGTTCTATTGAAAATAACGTTAGACAACCTTGCCGTTTTTTAATTGGCTCCAGGGTGCTCTTCTCCATTAGTGCCAGGTATCCTTCACTTTTTTTGATCAAAGGATGTTATCTTTTTAGTGTTCACAGAACATTGGAAATATAAGATTTAGGATTAGAGCAGATAATTTGAAGCTGTGTGAGCAAATAGTGCCTTTTTATGCACTAGGCGCAAGCTACGTGGACAGTGGTGTACTCAAGTATGGGTAGGAGATTAGGCTTGGAGTTGAATTTGGGGGTAATGCCTCTGTTGCGCAGGGAGAACAGAAGATGTAGCAAAACCATAAGATAAATATGGCATGTATAAACAATGGCTAGAAACAACCTATTTGGATCAAATGCTTTTTGAGTTTTCTGGCTTAACTACTTTTATCCTTATTTTTTTGTTATAGGTCTGTGAGATTCCATGTCGCACGCCATTGGATCTTCAAGACCATTTTAAAGGGGAGAACCATAAGAAGGTAATATAATTACATTTATTGATTCAGAATAAGTTGGCGCTTTTTGCATGATCTCACTGTTTGAAGTCTGAGTGTTTTTCAAAACTTGCAATGGATGGAATGTTTGGAGGACTTTGGGCCTCTTTAAATCTAAAATGTTTTGTTATCAATAGCTTAAAATGTTACCTTACACATACATATGCACATTCACTGGCTCGTAGCTGTGTTTCTAGTTAAAATAATTTTACAATCGGTCTGTATTGTAAGAGTTTAATAACATGTATGGTTGTTTTGCAAAAAATAATTCCTCTCAGTTTGTATTTGCATTTATGAAGCGCCTACTACCACTGACGAGGCGTCTAGTGCTTTTTCGGCAAGTAGCACGCTACTCCGGAACCCATTAAGGATTAGTGGTGAATTTCTATAGTGAAATATGAAAGTACTTTGAGTGGTGGTGATGTTAGTCTGTTGTTTGAATTGAAAAGGATAGTGGGGGGATGGAAGAGGGAAGGATTTAGATTTTTTTTTGTATTTTTTTTTGAGGTCATAGCAGTAGGAGGAGGCTTGGGATGAGTAAAAGGGGTGTGGAGGGGGAGGAGTCCGAGGAAAGCATTTAGAAAGGCTTGTTGTGGGTGTTCGGAATGGTATGCGTAACTTAATTTGTAACAGAATTAAACAAATGAGTGGCGTAATTGAATATAAGCAGCCTTCTTTTACAAAACTTCATGCAGTTTTTGTGTTGTGAAGGTTTCCTTAATTATTTTCCGTCTTATTTCTGTGTAATGATTTCACTGATGGGTGGGGTTTAAGTTGTTATTAGCACACTTTCAGTGTTCTGATACATGCAAGACAAAAGGCTAGTATTCTCATATCAATGCATAAGTGTGCCGATCCTATATATTCCTGGCGCTGCGTCCAGGGGGTGGGGATGCATGCTGATGAACCAAGTAGGTTGTGGTGTAGTGCACTACATTCCTAACCAACTTGGTTTTACAAACGTGTTTCCTAGTGTTCTTCCTCCAATCTCAATTCCCACTCAGTCTCCCAGCCTTTGTGATGAGTGGTGGCTTGGTTGGAAGTTGTTTCCCTGCACCTCTCGTTGTAGCAGTTAATTGCTTCTGACTGAGATGACTATGTCCCTCGATTGGTTTGGTCTGTTGTTTTTGATTACATTGTTACATGGTTTTGCAATGGACTGGTGTTACTTTCCCAGTCTAGCACTTTGTCCATGGTATTGTGATGGTCCTCAGATGTCATTGACAAATTACCCATAGAGCCTTTCAGTTTCCTGAACATTGAGGCATTCCATATTTTAATCTCTCCTCCCACCTCCTGCCATGCTGGGACCATGGTGCCTCTGGCCCACTCATCACCCTCTGTTCGCACTCCCATACAATTGTTGTGCATCTAACCCCTCATGTTTGACTGGATTTGTTGTTGTTTTTCTGCCTCGTTTGACTGAGCTGGTGGTTTGGCGAAGGGTCTGTTCATTGTAACATTTATAGGATGCCAAAATAGTATGGGTTCCATTGTGTATAGTGTGGTACAGTGAGGGGTGCTTCTGTACATGCATAGAAAGTTTTTTTTTTTTTCCTTTTTAAAAAAAATACTTTGCAAGAGGTGCCAGCACTTGTACAGAAGCTGTAAATTTAGTGCAGGAGCAGGGAAAGGGCAAGGATACTACATCCTTGTGCCCAAGAAAGACCATGGTTTTGTCTTGCTCCTGGACTTCAGGGAGCTGAAGTACTTCCTCAAAGAAGTTCAAGATGCTTATCCTAGCCCAAATGTGTGTATTCTGCATTCCCATCCTGCTGTCGCATCTGAAGTATTTGCGCTTTGTAGTGGGTTCTACACATTACTAGTTTGCAGTACTCCCTTTAGTTTAACAGCACCTCAAGTCTTCACCAAGGTGATAGCAGTGCTTGCAGCCCATCTCAGACGGTTGGGCATCTCAATTCTTTCTTTACCTGGATGGCTGACTGATCAAAACCGGGTCGCAAGAGGTGATGGCATCATTTGCAGTCAACAGTGTCCCTCCTGTTCGACCCAGGCTTTTCCATCAAATAGCCCAATTCTCACCCGAGGTCCCCCCAATGACCCCAGTTCATAGGATCACTGCTGGACACCACCCGTCTCTGTGCCTTTTCCCCTCCTCAACGAATTGCAGATTTTTTTTTATTTGTAAAACATTTTTATTGGCATTTATAAACAGTTATACACTTAGGCACAGGCGATAGCGCTATTATCATATAGGCTTACATAACGGGAGCACCCAGTCGCATCCCTTTCGGTCTCAACGAATTGCAGACTTAAAGGAGATCTTCCAGTGAGGCGCACTAATTTGGTCTCTGTGGGGCTCCTGGCTTTCTGCGCTCTCCTAATCACTCATGCATGTTGGCACACAAGGGCCGTGCTGTGTTGCCTCAACAGGCAGTGGCTACAAAACAGGAGGTGGGACCTGTCGCACCTCATCCTGATCTGTCTTAGCGCTGAGGCTGAAGTGGTTTGATGGGGAACGAGGCGATATAGAGTAGCAGGATGGCCTTCTCTCCTCCTCCAACCGTGGCTACAGTAGCGACTGAAGCCTCCACCGCCAATCACCTAGCGAGGTCTCTGTGTCCGAGCCTGTGTAAGCTTGCCAATCATGAGTGGCATCTTCTACTGGAGGTTGTTCAGGACAACTTCTCCCAACTTCACACCCCCTTAAACTGAAGGTTTTCAAAGACCGGGCCCACGCCATTCTCATTACCCCGGATTGTCCAAGGAGGGTGTAGTATGCAGACCTTTGGCACTTATACCTATGCCCCCTGCTCAAGCTGCAGTTAAGCCTAGGCCTCCTCTCCCAGTCAGAGTATGGTGATGCTCTCCAGTTGCACCTCTTGAGTCCATGTCATCCTTTGCTGAACTGAGGAAATGGGCTTACGCATAGAATTTGAGGAACAACTTTGACAGGCACAGCATAGTGGGCTTTTATCTTTTTATCTCATAACACTGTTTTGAAATTCCATAAGTGACTTGTGTGCGGTCTCAAGTGGATATTGAAGTCCGGGAACACAGACACTTCGGACTCTTCATGTTGCAGCGTTCCCTTCTCTGGCCATTTGTAGAGTTCGATCTGTCCCTCAAATTAATGATTTTCTCTACGGTTTGTCTTGGTGGTCTTCCTGATGCTAGCCACCAGGGGAAAATAAGCTTGTTAAATTGTAAAATGCCAAGAAAAGGACTTTTAACCAAGCAAGAACTTTAATTGATTCTCAACAGGCTTCCACATTTCCTGTCTGCTTATTTGTTTCTATTACTGGAATACAGATGGTGTTCCTGTGAGCTTTACTATCCAAATCTTTCATTTTAATCATAAGATGTAGCGTGAGATTCCCGTTTTTTGACTGTGCTGGTGATCGTTTTCTGTCTGACTCTCTGCTCCAGAACTGACTCTGTTCTGCCTGTCCAATCCAGTTGCCCTGGTTAAGTGAGGCATAAATGTTTACCTTTGCATGTGAGTGCTTCCATTTAAGCGTCTATACCTTTAGTGCCAGACTTCATTCTCTGTAATCTACTTTTTAGGTCTCGCCTAGGCAATGCGCATGCGCTACTCTAGGAGAGGGCCTTTAGGAATCTGTCTTCACTTTTCAAGCACTCGTACTTGTGGCGGCATCCATCTTGCGGGAGCCAACAGCGGCGCGGCCACATTAATTACAAAGTGCAGACTGCTTGTTCTTTTTTGCTCTTCTTCATCTGATGGTGTCCTGAGGCGTGCTTGCACATGCAGTCATGCTGTTTTTCAATCTACGTACACATGTACATGGCCTGGGGTAAAGATGGCTGAAGTGGCCGCTGCCGCCACCACCAACACCCCCACCCCCACCACCAGCAGGTTGCCTGTTGGGGAGTGCTGGTCTGCTTGGATTCCAAGTATGAGCTTGGAGCGATGGCGCTGCGCCTGGCCCGAAAGTAGAATGAAGTAGACCACCTCTGACATGGCTTCACACAAATGGAGGTGGTGGCTGGCCGCCATAAAACGCATGTGTATTGGGTAATTATTCTTCGCTGTAAATGAGGTGATGCGATTGGATTGGTAAACTAGTGGAATAAAGTATGCAATATACAAAAACAATTACCTGACACACAATAGCAACTGTGTGGCATGACTTAATTTAAGATTTCCCTACATATACAACAGTGGTGCCCAGGCAATGTTTTCTCGAATGTCTTTTATGACCAATCCTGTGTAGCACGGGCAGAAGTTCTACTTCGTCTCGTACACAGGAAGTATAGCCTGAGTGGTACCCCTACCCCACATACGCTTGAGTACGCAGCAGTTCAGGACCCTTCACGTGTAGAGTGGGTCTGGTTGTGGGAATCTGAAGTAAAGGTGTTCTGATCAAGGAGGCCCCGGTGAATTCTGCAGCACGCAAGCAACGTACATGGGCTGCGGCCCATATTCCTTAGACGTGCGCATATGTACAGTTGCACTCTGCTGCGCACAACAAAGTGATGTCTATAAAGTGCTCAAAATGCTATTCTGTAGAATCTTGGCGCTCTTACATAGTTGTTCGGCTCGCGCCTCTTCCTGAAACACGTGGTTTTAAGCTGGGGTGTCAGGCAATGGCAGAATAAACTGCTTTCTTTCTCTCCTTTTTTTGGTGTTTTTTTTTTTTAAACGAAACCTCACTGTAATTCTTTGCTTTGTGTGTGTTTTGTGTAAACACTTAAAAGGTCCCAAAGGCGAGACCTATTGGCTATGCCAATGCTTGTTATTTCAGTCAGTGGTAGAGCGGGATCAACCCTGGATCCTGTCTCCTCTAGGCCCACCACTCTTTCTTCCAAGGCTAACATGTCTTTAGACCCTGAAAGTGGAGGTGGAATTATCGCCTTTCCCTATATTCAAATTGTGGAGTAGCTTTCAGTCTTCAAAATTAGACAGCTGCAGGTTTCACCAGTCACCCTCCGCTCTATAGCAGGGTTCTCATAGGTTTAAGTAGATGTTTGTTAATCTAGCAAGCAGCACGGCAATGTGCAGGTGAACCCGTATTCACAGCTTAATCTGTTGTTGATTAGTAGTACCCTTTAGGTGCTTTTAGTAATGTGGCAACCGTTATCTGTTGAATTGTTTGTCTCTTTTGGACATGGCCTTTTAGATTATAAGCCTGTGGTTTCTACCATCAGCACATGGACTCCTCTTACCCCTTCACTGGCCTACATGATAGCAGGTGTTCCTTTTCCTAGATATGTTAAAGGGAAATTACCCAGGGTGCGTCTGTATTCTCGGCAGAGAGTAAGGGGTTTCTACCATAGACTGATCTAGGGCTTCTACATGAGTTTCTCTGAACATGTTTGTCTGACTATAAACTACATGTTTTGACCACAGTCTTTGGAGCTGTAATCCTTAGTGCAGATTTTTCTGTCTCTTGTGCCTTAGTTGTTTTATAAGCAACTCTGTTATGATTGAAATTCCTGTTACCCCCAAGTCCTTTTGCCCCTTGTTCAAGTCCTTCCACCTTCCCACCCGGGCCTGGGATAGTCTAGTGCACATGAATTTTTGGTGCTTAGTTTTAGGATGAGCAAGGTGTGGCCAAGCCTTTTCTAGGTGAAGGTTATAGGGGGGGGAAAAGGGGGTGGGCCACGTGTAAGGCCTGCCATGGAGAGGAGTTAACCTACAGTTTAAGGTGTGTGACAACAGGGTCGGACAGGAACAAAAATAGGCTTGGGTGGCAAATTAAGTGGCCCCTATTAGCTAAGCAGATAGCATCACTTTTTACCTATCAGCTAAAATTGATCCACCTGGCCTACAACTGCTAAAAAACAAACATGTCCCACACACAGATCTCAGACCAGCCCTTAAGGCACTACCTGATTGTCCTATATGCCAGTCTGTCCCTGTATGCCAGTCTGTCCCTGTGTGACAATGAAGAGTAGTACCTGGACTAATGGGTATTATTACCAGTGAGTAATCCGGGCTCTAGCAAATCTCTGTTTAAGAACAGACAGTCCTTTGGTCACCGGATCAGTGTGCTCAAGCTCTCTGGACCAGTAAGTAGCCGTGGCTGCATCTTCTAATTGAAGAAAAGTGCCCATGCAATGATAAATTATCGAATATTACCCCTCCGTTTCCCATGGCTCTGGCATGCTGGTGAAGACCACACACAGAGGCACAACATTCCCTTTGAGAAGAATATTAATTTCATGAAACGATCCTGACGTATTGCTCTTAGTCCAAAATCCCTACGAAAATCTTCCCCTACCCATTCGAGAAAACAGCAAATGAAAGCTGTCTAGATGTTTTAGACAGAAATGCTGGTTTAGAAAATTAAAGACTACGATGATTTCATTATGTTGTATTTGATAAGTTTACAGTCTGGTTTTGTAATCAGGTAGCACTATTATCGGTCTAGTTTGATTCCCTCTTGCGTCTACTTCTATTAATTTGGATGTTGCAATTTACTAATAGTTTGCCTTAATGTGTCTCACCAGTGTTTGACATCTGTTAACATGTTTGTATCATCATTTTTGCTCTGAATGTATATTTGGGAAGATTCTTGCACATTGGGGGACAGAAGGTATCCATATCTTTGTGCTCAGCTTCAGCCTTTTTTGAGTCCACTAGTGCACCATAGACTCCGTAACAGTTGGTTATTATATAATATATTGTTTTTTTCTTTGGTTAGACTTATCAAGTTCACACCTTGTGAAATAGGTTGCATCTTTTAAAGTTTTAATTGGTCAAATTAATGGATTTATTTATTGCTGATTTTGGTTTTAAATTTGTCGGGTCAGTTCTTTAGATTTCGTTAGCTAATTCACATGCATGAAAAATGCTAGTGCTTCGTTCTTAGATAACGTTGTTAATTTGATATAATTAGGTTATTTGCATTATGTTCAATGAAGTATGTATTTTTCCAAATCTGGCGTTAGTAATCTGAAGATCCACTTTTGCCCTGGCTGTGTCTTCTCAGTCACCTTTAGGTCCTGGGTCACACCGATATTTCTACTGCTACATTAAAATTAACTCTTAAATATTGGGTGTTTTTGTTTCATCCAGAACCTCCCTATGTGCTGCAGCTATTTACAGAATATTGAAAGGCTTTAGTTATTTTTTTTTATAGAGGAAAGTTGGTCTTTGTTGCACAGCCCTATCAGAAATGGTAGCTACAGAAAGTGCAATGTCGAAGTAGATAAAATGAATTAATGAGTTTTTTTCTTTCATTTTGGAAATGACTCGTCTATTCACACTTGAAGAAAGAGAGAGCCATGATGTATGGTAAGCTCATTTCTGTTTATTTGAAATTGTTTCATTGACATTGAACATTTATTTGCCAAATGCCAAAGTGAAAACGCTGGCAGCCAATGCCAAACCTATTGACTTTGCCAATGCTTGCTTGCGTTTCTCTTTGTAACTCTTTTTTTCTTCTCATGTTCTTCCTTTCATCGCTACATGCTTTGATTAGTCACTTGCAGTATGCTCTTCTCAGGTGTGTCTTGAGCCTGTAAATTTACTCCAAATTAAGTCCCCAAAACCGGAGTCGTTGTCTCTGAAGTGTGGAACCAAATGGGAACTTAATTTATTCTCCGAGACTACTTTTTTGTAAGCTTTGAATGTTTGCAGCTGGGGCTGATGCTTGCCTTTACTTAAGTGAATTGGAATGTCTGCCAAATAATCAGCGTTTATTGCCTCGTTTGGGAGAAATATACTTTTGGTAACTGATCGTTCATCTCTCACTAATAAAAAATAATCTCCGTGAGCTGGAAAAAAAGCATATAATGTCAAACAAAGATGCAGATGTAATTAGAAAAATTGCCTCAAATCGTTATTGGCCTCTAAAATGGTTAAAGTTTCTCCAGTATTATATCTTTAAATCTGATTTCTCAATTGTTTTCAACCGCTAGTTTTGAGACCAGATTTATACAGGCTGACACCTGCCCTCAATATGATGTAATTATTTTGTTAGTCAAACAGGCTGACCTTGTGGTTTGTCTATTTTCTGCCCAGTGATTGGTGATAAGTGCCTTGCGTTTGTGAAGATCAGTGTCTGGGAACAGGTGGAAACAAGTGAAACTCAAGGTTGCAACAGGAAGCCACGTATTGCGGGAGACCAATGAGAATAAACCTAGCCGTTTCACTTGCCTCACTTATTTGTCAGCCATATGTGGCGCCCTTTTGTATCGCTGAGAATCCTTCATGTTAGTCCTTAAAATGGGCCCTCAGTCATAGCGTGCAACCTGTTATCTTCTCTTACAAACTTTCTGCCCTTGTCCAAAACGTTTAGTCTATGTATGCATGCCGATGCAAATGGGCTATGCAAGCCTGCTGGAAAATGAGAATCCTGTGAAATATGGTTTGTGATGCAGGTTTTTCATGTCTGTGCATAGCACTCACTCATCTTTCATGTAAAAACTGAGCTCTATACTAAAGAGGCGTATAATATGAATCCAATATTTTGCAAGAACCCCACCTTTACTACTGTAGACTATCTGCTGCTATAAGCAAGCCTCCTTTTGAACATGCAAGCAATGCATTTCTCATTGTGTTGCTTTTTAAAGATTAAATGTTCTTAACTACACTAAGTTCCGCCCATGTGGGATGTTGACTTTCTAAGGTACTAACGTTGTACTTTACCCCTCCAATTACCAACAAGAATCTAAAACATCATGCATATAATCATCCTTTCTGAATGTGGTGACCGTGACACTTAGTTACAGAACACACTCTAATTTCAGTGCTTCCGACATTACCAGTTGCTCACTGGGTGTCGTTTTTCCCCAGAGACCCAATGAACATTGTATATTATAGTGTACTAATGTGCTACCTAATATACTCATGACTTTTTGTTTGTGCAACTGGTCAGTTAAGTGGTGTTTTACTGGTTGATGGCAGTTTCAGATCCAAACTGCCGCCTTCTGGAAAGAAACTTGTGTTTGGCACATATGTATGTGTGTGTGTATATGTGTATATATATATATATCTCTTTTCTACACCTCGATAAATTATGCATTGACATTATCAGTAAACTTCATTGAACTGCCACAGCACATATCTGCTTAAGATGTGAATGAGTTGTAAAACGCTAACGTGTTTAGTTTAGTTGGCTAGTCTGAATTTATGCTTCCACCACTAGGGTTTAAAATACTTAAATGTTTATCCTTTCCCTTTAACAGGTGGATTTAAGGTGGAGGAGCTTGAAAGGATAATACAGAAAGTAAAGTGTCTTACAGATTATGTGGAGGAAAAAGAGAGAGAGCCTCTTGTAGGTATGTTGTATCCATTTATGTCCTATTTAGGGCAATCCTTTTCCAAAAAGTACCTTTTGTATAAAGTTGGAGTAAAAATGTAACACAGATGTTGGAGGC
Organism: Triturus cristatus; assembly: GCF_964204655.1. Lineage (NCBI taxonomy): Eukaryota > Metazoa > Chordata > Amphibia > Caudata > Salamandridae > Triturus > Triturus cristatus. The sequence continues at coordinate 139,731,439 of NC_140588.1, forward strand.
TTGGATCAAAGGAAATGCTGTGTTTGCTTACTTGACTATCCCGGAGTTTATTTTCTAAAGAACTCGACAATTACACAAGTACACTGGAAGTTCAGCATCAGACATGAATGTAACAATCTAATCAAGGATTGACCTTTATATGTTGCCCTTGAAACCCAGGCTTGTGTAGTAAGTAGGATGTTGGCAGCAAATTAATGATCCATGACCATGAGACTTTTACCTGTTGTCCTTTGGCCCTCCTTGAATATATGTCCCCATATTTGGGATTGCTTAACTTCTGTGTGTGAGGGGGAGGAGATGCGTGGGCTGGGCAGGTGGGTAGATTAGATTACATGGCCATTGTGCTTCACTCACTAGATTGTGTTTAAGGGCAGCTCCCAGCCTGCATCATTTGATTGTTTAGATTCCATCTCGATTTGCAACCCCTCCCTCATCCCCTATCCCCCTGTGCTGCTGCATGTCCAATCATTAGAGTTAATGGGGTGACCCTGTATAATTGACAAGTTGGTTCTGTCGGGTAAATACAATTGCTTTGATATATGTACTCTATACAGAAAGGGATATCTCAATATATTCACCACAAATATAAAGCAATTTCGAACAAGGCAGTAAAACCTTTAAAGATAGAAACACACTAGAAGAAGATTTTGCAAAAAAAGGGTTAGTTTACTTTTTAGTTATTTCCAAATAAATTGGATATGGCTGTCATAAATACAATTCAAATACGGCGATACAATCGTGAATATGGGGAAAAAGGGTGACATTAAGTGATAAGTATAATCAGTGGTGCACTACTAAAGTGAGGTTTGAGTCGAGATTTTTGTCCTGTCCTTAGTTTTTAATATGAATACAAGACCCAGTAATAATTTCAAAGTAGGGTCAAGGAGACCGTATGGATAAGTATAGTCATGTCGACGTTTCGAACCTGGAGAAAGCGCAGATTGAAATGCGTCAAAGACTGGTCTTCCTCAGGACTGTAAAAGGACGGAGCTGACAGCCTATAAAATTAAATTAAGGAGTCGGGTGTGGTCCAAAAGGACTGACGTGAATGTTGTGGTAGCTAATGATGGGGCTTACCACAAGAGCAGATAATCCAATAATTAGAGTGCGATCGCAATGGAAAATACACTGGCAATCAAGATTCTATAATTAAACAAAAAGAAAGGACCCCATTAGAAATGTCTAAATGGTGGTATCGTGACAAACACTGGCGTGGACATAACTAGTGGATCTTAGCAAAATCCCTGTAAACAGTCAGGGTGTAATGTAGATCCAATAGTAAATCAAGGAATAGGTCAAATGATTTGACATTTACCATCCGGTCTATAATTAAATGAAAAATCAGTTTTCATAGAGCTTAAAAAGGCTAGTATCCAGTCTAAGCCCAAATACACACCTTATTCTGTAGAAAATGAAGACCTCCAGGCCAGCAAGGCAAGAGTAACCAGTGCTGGGCAGTGTGACTTTAAATACACCTTGACCAGTTCCAACTGGCCTAACCTTGTGGTTCATTGTTCCAGTGTATGGGAGAGCAACAGTAAGATGCACTTCTCTCACAGAGGCTCTCAATTGACAATCGTAAACAATGAATAGTCCTGCCCATATGCGGGGGTCCCAGAGCACTTCGTTAAAATTAATCTTCTTTAGTGTACGCATTCGGCTTAGTTCAGGAAGGCCAAGACTGGGATATCATTTGATGAAAATGCTTTGCAGCCTATAAAGAAAGCTATGTTGGCTAATTGCTTTAATTTATATTTAAAGTCCAGAATTGTTAGAACTAGCTATGGAGCCTTTCCTCACACCAACTTCAGCTGAAGCTGCTCAATCTAGGCTTCAGAAAAAATACATACCTCCTGAGCAGGACCCATTATTTCTGCTTTCAGATCCTTCTGATGCCTTTGGTGTCTTAGCTGCAAGGAAAGTCCACTCAACTAACCCTTCATCAACGATCCCACCAGACAAAGATCAGAAAAATTGACTCTATGGGAAGGAAAGTATGCGGAACAGCAGCTATCCACATGAAGTCTGCAAACGCTTTTACCCTTCTCAAAAGTTATGACGGGTCTTTATGTGCCTCCCCACAACAATTAGTGGATGATTTCCCAAGGGACCGCAGGGAAGACTTTATAGAAATTATGAATGAGGGCATGATGGTCTCTAATAAGAACCTATGCAGGTTCTTCCATGCTAGCACTCAGTGCCACAGGAGAATCTTGGCTTCATTTCACAGCCCTGAAGCAGAAAGCTCAACACAGAATTCTCAATCATCCTTTCTCTGGCTCTACTTTATTTGGGAGCCACACAGATGATGAAATGGCTCGCATGGAAATACAAATGGAAACCCTGAAAGGCTGCCTAGGCTGCCACCCAGCGGACATGTTGCTGGACCCCTGGGTAGGAGAGCCCCTGCTCTCCTGGTCCTGCAACAATGCACATCCTGGGCGAGGTGCTAAATCTCCTCCCCCAGGATTGGCAGGGTGAAGCTTCAAAGGCAGGCCGCCTCTGTGAGCTTCCCCAGGCCCCTGCAACCCCCCACTCTGGCGGGAAGCTTTGGCCGGAAACCTCACATAAGGACAGGGGATGTGCCAGCCTGCCAACCCCACCCCTCAGGTGGGGGAGGCGAGGTGAAGCACATCTCCGGGCTCTCGCCATCTTGAAGATGGGGAGCCCTACCCTATCAGGACTAGGCTACTGCCCCCCTCCCACAGGAGAGGCGCAGGATAGGGGGTGTACCCACCTCAGGACGGGGACCCATTGGTCCCTGCCCTTCACCTACCTGTAACGCCCCTAAATCTAGTATTTAGGGGCATCCTGAACCTTCCTTCCCCAGATTTCAGATTCCAAACTACGAAGAGCAAGAAGAAAGAAGACCTGCCCTGCAGCTGCTGAAAAGAGGAAGACACCAACTGCTTTGGCCCCAGCCCTACCGGCCTGTCGACCCTCGAACCTGCTCCAGCCCGGCATCTCTTGTGGCTAGCAACCTCACCAACACCGGAGGACCTGGCTACCTTTTGGCTCTGAGCCCCTGGGACTCCCATGAGTAGAGGCTCTACTTGAAATCTATCTCTAACCCCTGGCAGCAGCCCGGACCCGCGAACCCAGCACACTCTGCACCAGCCGAGCCTGGCCAGTGCCGGAGTGAACAAAGACCCTGAGGACGACCCCACGGCGACTGTGACCCCGAGTCCGGCACCCAAGGACCTCCCTCAACATTCCTGAAGAAGCCTGCAGCCTCAGAACCAGGTGACCCCCAACCGCGATCAACAGAGGGTAAGATTTCCCGACACCTAAAGGCACCCCTGCACGCGGCGCCCCACGCCCCCTGTGCCCAATCCCGTGGTACCTACCTATCCTCCAACTACCCAACTTACCTCTCGAAGTGGTGGTGGCACCTGAAGAGTCCTCGTCCCCGAGCTTGCAGTCTTTTTCTTAACCGGAGATTTCCCATTGAAATCCATTGAGCGCCCGAAGGCTCAAAAGCACTCTGCACCCAGCCGCCCGAGTGGCCGTGGCAGTGAAAACTCTACTCCTTCCTACTTCCCCACTTGCCCTGAGTAAGTGACCAGGAGCCCAGCTCCCACAGCTGCGTGGCTTGCCAGTCAGCAGCCACCAAACAAGGCCCCCCTATCCCTCATAGGATAAAATTGGGCCTAACTCTCTCTGCACCTGGCCGCCCTAGAGCCGCTGAGGATGAACCAACTGTACTTACCTGACCCTGGGAGACCCCGGAGTCTGTGCCCAGAACCAGAACTCTGCCAGTCGAGTACTTACCCTTAAACCGCAAACTCTATTTTCCTCATAGGGCAACATTGACTGGCTTTTTACTGAAATTTCTTCTAAGTGTGGACTTTTCAAATCTTCAAATATTCACCAAAAATCAGCCGAGTGACAAAAACGAATTTACTCACCTGTTCTTAGGTGAGCTCCCAGTGCTGGATCTTGGTGCCCAGCACTGACTCTGAAAAATCTCTACAACTGTACTTACCCTTAACTCCATTTTCTTCCATAGGAAACCATTGACTGTTTTTCTGTGAAATTTCTTCTAAGTGTCGATTTCTGCAATCTTTAAATATTCTTCAAAAATCATATATCTGAAAACGTAATTGCTTACCTGTTTTGGATAAAGGTCCCAATACTGAGTCTAGGCACCCAGTACTGGATTACAAAAGTAACGAGAACATACTGTACCTGTAACCTGCATTTTCTTCCATAAGTAATCATTGACTGTTTTCCCTGAAATATTTTCTAAGTGTCCACTTTTAAAATAGCTAAATATTGTTTAAAAATCATTACAGTAATTAAGTCGACTTTCATCACTTGATTCTGAAAACTGACCCAGGACTGAATCTAGGATCCAGTCCTGGAATTCCAAAAGTAATCTAAAAAGTAATCTGTTGCAAATAACTTGAATTTATCATTGAGCTCAATGTATTGTTGTGTTTAAAAATAGAGTTGCCTACTGCAACCACTTGTAACTGTTTACTAAAGTCTATTGCATATTGCAAAAGTATTTATATGAAACATTTACTGTTGAGAAAGTATATTTTAAATCCAATTGTTGGTTCTAAAATAAAACAAGCATATATTTTTTATATATAAACCATTGGCCTAGAGTTCAGTTATAGTGTGTGAAACCATTTGCTGACTGAGTGTGTACAACAAATGCTTTACACTGTCCTCTGGTACTGCCTTACTGCTCGACCAAGCTACCACTTTAGAGAGTAAGGTTATACCTAACTTTAACCTCTGTCAAACCCTGGGGGACTGTGGACTCTGTACACCCTGTACCTATTAAGGAACAGTATATACAGAGCCACTTTCTCACAGTTAGGAGTAGAGAAAACATCCTCACAGGGCTTGCAAGAGATGACGTTATTACTCTGAGGGTTCAACCCACTCCGTGGCTTCAAGAACACCCGGTACCAACTGCAACAAGGCCTTTCCAGCAACATCAAAGGCTTCAACCAAAAAAGAGTAGGCATCAGATGGCTCAAGAAGGGAAACGTCCCACAGGCTCCAACTAAAGAGCCTCTGCCCCCCCCCCCTCTTCTGTTGACCACTTCTTTAGGGGTAGTATTACCAAATACATAAGAGTGGAGTGCACATGAATCCCCTTCAAATACAAGGAGCATGGTCCACGAAAGAAATGACATACTGTATCAACCTTCTGAAGCTATGAGCTGTTGATTTGACTTTAAAGTTCTTCCAGCTATACTTCCAAGACTGAATCCCTCCTTTTTCAGACGGATAACACAAAGATTTACTGTCTGAACAAACGAGGAGGGACAAAGTCCAAAACCTTATCACTAGAAGCCCAAACAATATGGCATTGATTGCTGGCCAGTAACTTAAGGTTCAATGTAACTCATCTGCCCAGAATACACAAGCGGACTCCCTAAGCAGGGTTCTTCAAGAAAATCATGAGTGGGTACTAAAAGACTCAGTTGTTCAAGACATCTTTTGCACCTCGGGTTTTCCTTCTATAGATCTGTTCGCGACAACAGAAAACAAAAAAATGCCTAGACTTTGCCGTTCGGTTTTACCAGCCAGGGGCATTGGTGACTGCCCTATTGATAAACTGATCTGGCAAATTTCTTTACGCTTTTCCACCCATGCCCCTTATTCCGCATGTAATCGCAAACTGTTTTACTCGGAAGGCCAGAATTATATTGATAGTTCTGGAATTGCCCAGATAGCGGTAGTTCACAAATGTCCTACACATGTTGGAACAACCACACATTAAACTGCTGTGTAGACCTTTTCATGAGGTTCGGAGGCTACATTGTTCATCCTAAACTTCCCTCTGAGATTGGCAGCATGGCTCCTGAATTCGCACAACATGGACCTGCAAGAATGCACGGACATTCTAAAAGAAACAGAACGTCTATTTACCCCAGTATTGGAACTTTCATAGATTCTCATGCTTTGTATCATTCCCCGTCGTCGGAATGGGAGCCTCGGTAACAAAAATATATATATATATATACATATGTATAACCATAGAAACAAAAGAGAAAAATTAGGCCTAGGCCTCATCTCATTTTGTAGTATATCACCCTCTTTGTGTAAAAGAGCCCAAACTTTTGCCAGGGCCAATCAGCACAGCCTCACCCTCTGGAACCTTCCTGAGAGAGCTCAGAGCCTCAGATTTTTCTCCCGCACGTTGTGCTAGGGAGTCTCCACTGAGCTCTGCTCAGTTTTTTTCACAGAGTTACTTTTGGATATCTTTATTACCATCTTTTGAGACAGAATGTCAGAAAAGGAGAAGAAAGCTTTATTTAGGGCTTGTGCCTCTTGTGGGAAGAAGAGACTGTTTGTGGAAGACAGGCATGAGAACTGCATATACTGCCTGTACCCGGAACACAAGGCCACCGACTGTAAAATCTGTCGGACCTTCTCGACCAAGACCTTGAGAGACAGAGAGGGGCGCTTGCTGACGTGGCTGCAGAAGATAAAGACCAGGGAGGTCATTTCTTCGGATGAGGAAGAATCTATCTCTGGCACCTCCTCCAGGAGATCGAAGAAGAGGGGTAGGTCATCGCCCTCCACTTCTGCGGAACCCCCTCTCAAGGTTCCTCTCAAAGCCCCTCACGGGATCTCTGACAGGTCTGAGGAGGCTGGTCCCAAAAAATCTCCTCACGACAGTGTAAAGGAGAGGCAGGGACGGGCCTCTGTGGACATAGCCCCTAAGGACAATAAGGGGGTTGCTACATCTACCCCTCCGTCCCAGAAGGAGAAACCTGTAAAGAAACAGGCTGCAGAAACTCCTCAGTTGGTGCCACTGAAGAAACCGCGTCCGTCGACGCAGGCGGCAGCAGGTACGTCGACGACGATCTCCTCAATTAAGCCTATTTCCATGGGGTCGTCCACGAGACCGTCGACAATATCTACTTCGTCGACGGCGGTGTCGACGACGAAGACCACGTCGACGATGACGACGACGACGACGAGTTCGTCGATGTTGATGACTACAAGTTCGTCGACGAGACTGTCGACGGGTGCTCCGCCGACGATGAAACATACTACGTCGACGAAAAAGAAAACTCCGTCGACGACTGCTCCGTCGACGACTGCTCCGGTGACGGCTGCCCCGTCGACGGCTGCCCCGTCGACGACTGCTTCGTCGACGACTGCTTCGTCGACGACTGCTCTGTCGACGACTGCTTCGTCGACGACTACTCCGTCGACGACTGCTCCGTCGACGAGGATTACAGGACTGTCGACGGCCTCATCGTCGACGACGATTTCAGCTCCGTCGACGACAGTTGCCTTTCAGTCGTCGTCGAGTACGTCGACATTGGAAATCCCGTTGCCATCGACTCCGTCGACGAGACCGCCGTCGGGACCGTCGACGACGAAAAATTTGGATTTTTCAACCCAAAGATTAGTGATTACACCGGACATGACTTCCCCTAGGCGGGTCACGCCTTTGCCACCATCCATGCTTCTCGAGGACTCGGAGGAGGATGAGGAGGATGGGCAGTTTGGGGACGCATACAGCCTTTCAGACCTGAATGTCAAACAGCAGGACACAGATACGGAGGAGTTTTATGGCCCAGAGGGGCAGGAGGGGCACCAACAGGGATTACGCCCCCGCCCTGTAAGGCAGGACCTAATTGCCTTGCCAGTGGCTTTGGTGTCGGATTTGCAACAGATGCTGCAAGACTACAGATCTCGTTTTCCGACGTTGCCGGATCGCACTCCAGTGCGTCCTTCTCCTTTGGAAGTGCCACGTGACATACCAATGGACTTGCCACCCCTACCAAGAGAGGTACCTCGGTCCATTTCACCAGTGCTGCCCTTAGTAGTTCCCCAACTTTCAGGTACGGAACCTGCTGATGACGCGGACGATGGAGATACGGACGAAGACGACGAGGGAGAGGTGATCCCACTTACAGATCCAGGGGATCCAGATGGGGACCCTGATGATACACAGGATCCTGATGCTGTAGGCCGAGAGACAAATATATCGCCTCCGGTGGACATTGGTGGTTTCCATAATTTGATGGAACGGGCATCCAAGAGGTTTGGTTTGCCCTTTACGGTGGAGCAGTCCGACTGCTTCCTATATGACTTTAAAGCCCAATATAAGAAGTCTGTAAGATCAATTCCCATTATAGAACATGTCTGGGATGAGGGATTGAAGACAATGCAGAATCCAGCAACTGTCATTCCGGTTCTTCCCCGGCTGGAGAAGAAATACAAGGCACCAGAGGGCAGTCCTGCGTGTCTTCTAGGACAACCTAAGCCGGATTCTGTTATTTCACAAGCTGCTCAAAGTAAATCTAAGAATCCGTCCACTCCTTTAACCACGCCTCCAGATAAAGAAGGCAGAAGACTGGACTATGTGGGTAAAAGATTCTCCACCATGGCCAGCTTGTTGGTGCGGGCAGCAAATTCTCTGGCTATTCTGGGCAGATACGACCGCCAGATGTGGTGTGATATGGAACCATTCCTGGACCAGCTACCAGAAACTAGTCAAGACGAAGCCAGACAAGTGCTGATGGAGGGAGAACGATGCTCCTCGGAAGTCATCGACTGTGCGATGGACATTGCTTCAACTGCTTTCAGGGCTTTGGCGGTCTCTGCCGTCTTGCGCCGCCAAGGCTGGTTGAAGGCGACTTGGTTTCGCCAGGAGGTCCAGAATAAGATCTTGGACCTCCCCTTTGACGGAGAGATGCTTTTTGGAAAGCATGTGGATGACGCCCTCCAAGGCATTAAAAAGGACACCGATACAGCTAAGTCCTTAGGCTCCTTGACCTACCGCAAGGTGCCATTTAAGGGGGCACGTGGTCGGGGGTTTTCTAACTACAGAGGAAACCAACGGCAGTATTCCTCTCAATCTGGACAGTCTTGTAAAGGACAATACTCCAGCCAGCGCCAAGGACAGTCGGCGTCTTTCTCTCGGCAGTCCCAGAGAGGACGTCCGAATCGTCAGGGACGAGACAACGCCAAGAGGCAATAGCGGCCTCCTGGCTCTGGCTACTGTTCCTCCCCTGCCACAAACACCGGTTGGGGGCAGGATATCTTTTTGTCTGGACAGCTGGGCGCGTTTAACATCAGACCGGTGGGTCTTGAACATAGTTCAGAGTGGCCATACGTTGGAGTTCCAAGATCTTCCTCCAACAAGAGCTCCAGACGCCCGTGCAGCGAAACATCTCCGACTATTACATCTCGAAGCCCACCAGCTTTTCATCAAGGGGGCGATAGAGCCCGTGCCACTTTCACAAAGGGGCAAGGGGTTTTATTCCAGGTTCTTCCTGGTTCGGAAGACGGAGGAGGCATGGCGTCCTATACTAGACCTCAGGGAGCTCAACACCTATCTCATCAAGCTCTCTTTCAGGATGGTCACACTCCAGGATATTCTAAAGCTGCTCAATCCGGGAGATTTTTTGGCATCCCTGGATTTAGAGGATGCTTACTTTCATGTTCCGATCCACCCAGCTCACAGGCAATATCTACGCTTCACAGTAGGCAAGAGCCATTTCCAGTTCAAGGTGCTCCCGTTTGGCCTTCGGTCGGCACCCCGCATTTTCACGAAGATGCTGGCACCAGTCGCTGCTTTCCTGAGGAAGCAGTCCTTGGAAGTGTTCCCGTACTTGGACGACTGGCTCATCAAGGCTCCATCGTTCAGGGCAACGTCTCAGGCTGTGTCAACTTGCATAAGATTGTTCGCCCATTTGGGTCTTCAGCTCAATGTGTCCAAGTCGGAACTGATACCCTCCAGGTCACGGAAGTTCCTTGGGGCAATTCTGGACACGAGACGATGCACGGCTCGTCCGTCAGAGGAGCGTCAGGGCAAACTGGCCGCTTCCGCTCGTCTACTACTACACAAGAGACATGTATCGGTTCGACAGTACAAGTCCTTGCTCGGATCAATCTCATCCTGCATACCTTTGATACCGCATTGCAGGCTACATATGCGTCCTCTACAGGAGGAGCTGGACAAACAGTGGCGTCAGGCAGAAGGATCGTTCAACGACAAAGTATGGATAACACCTGCCATGCGCACGGCTTGCGAATGGTGGCTGGGGAAGGAAAACATCGCAGGAGGATTAACGTTCCGAATCCCTCCTTCTCCTATGGTGGTCACCACGGATGCTTCCCTAGAAGGGTGGGGAGCTGTCCTCCAGGAGCTTCAGGTCAGCGGTCACTGGAGTCCAGCAGACAGACTGCGCCACATCAATCTTTTGGAGCTGAGGGCCATTCACTTAGCCTTGCTGGCGTTCCTCCCCAGACTTCAGAACCGTGCAGTGCTGGTCCGGACAGACAACACTACGGCCATGCATTATATAAACAAGCAAGGGGGAACGAGATCACGGACGCTGTCCAAAGAAGCTCAGGTGATCTGGGAATTTGCCATCTCTCACGGGATCACTCTGCGAGCCGAGCACCTGGCGGGGTGTCTCAACATCACAGCGGATGCTCTAAGTCGGCAGACGAAGGTGACGCACGAGTGGGAGCTGGATCAGGCCACTCTGGAAGCAGTGTTCAAGAAATGGGGCACTCCGACCATAGACCTCTTTGCGACCCCGGAGAACGCCAAGTGCCGGTTTTACGCAAGCAAGGTTCCCCAGCGAGGGTCTCTGGGGAATGCCCTTTCGATTGCTTGGTTCGGCGCATTTTGCTACGCCTTTCCTCCGATTCCCCTCATTCCTCGAGTTCTCAGGAAGGTCAGGGCAGAACCATGCAAAATGATCCTCATTGCTCCAGCATGGGCGCGGCAGTTCTGGTTCTCGGAACTCCTACTTCTCTCCCAGGATCGCCAGATTCGCTTGCCACTGATTCCATCTCTGTTATCGAGAAATCAGGGCCAAGTCCTCCATCCGGATCCGGAGTCACTTCACTTGTCAGCGTGGCTCCTGAACACAGAGAATTCCGCCATCTGAATCTGTCTCAGGAATGCAGGGATGTTCTATCTCAGGCACGGGCACCCAGCACTAATAAGACCTACAGGGCAAAGTGGAAGAGATTTTGCCTTTGGTGCCAGAGGAATAAACTCCATCCTTACAAATCCCGGCCACATCAGATTCTGCCCTACATCCTGTCTCTGGCCAAATCAGGTCTGGCGCACTCTTCGATCAAGGTGCATCTGGCTGCCTTATCCCGCTTTCGACGGAAGACATCGGGGCCATCTCTATGGTCTGCAAGAATTGTTAAGCATTTCCTTAAGGGGTTATTTCGGATGTATCCTCCGGTCCGGCCACCTCCGCCTATCTGGCAACTTAACCTGGTACTGGCTCAACTGATGAAAGCGCCCTTTGAGCCGATTCACAAAGCGGACTTGAAGTTCCTATCTTGGAAACTGGCCCTTCTCCTAGCATTGACTTCGGCTAGGAGAGTTAGTGAACTCCAGGCTCTCTCTATAGTGGAGCCTTTTCTACAGTTCAAGAGGGATGTCATGATTTTGAGAACCAACCCAAAATTCATCCCGAAGGTGCCTTCGGAGTTTCATTTGAATGAACCCTTAATTTTGAACTCCTTTTTTCCGCGTCCTTCCACTCAAGCGGAACGAACATTGCATTCTTTGGATGTCCAAAGATGCCTGAAATTCTATCTGGAGCGTACACGCTCTTTCAGAAAGTCTACTCAACTATTTATCGCCTACAGTGCACCACGGAAGGGGTTACCGCTCGCCAAGAGTGGCATTTCCCGCTGGATCTCCAGTGCAATTCAGTACTGTCATCAGGCTGCGGGCAAACCTTTGGATAAGAGGGCCCGGGCGCATTCTACGAGAGCGATGGCGTCTTCAGTGGCTCTCTTTGCTGGAGTGGCGATTAAGGACATCTGCAGGGCAGCAACGTGGAGCAGTGTACACACCTTCACGAAGCACTACTGCCTGGAATCGGTGGGACGAGCTGACGCTGCGGTTGGTCAAGCAGTCCTCCGGAATCTTTTTCAATGAGAGGTGAGCTTTCCCTACAATCCCTCCATCCTGGTAAGCACATTTGGTTTCAGTAATGGTTGTTTTATCATGTGCACTGAGATGATTTTGTAAAGCCATGTAATTACCGAAATGTGCTTGTCGTGATCTACTGCTTGCTATTCTGATACAAAGCATGAGAATCTATGAAAGTTCCAATACTGGGGTAAGAAAACAAGTTACTTACCTGTAACTTTGGTTCCCCAGTATTGGTAACTTTCATAGATTCTCATGCGCCCACCCACCTCCCCTGGGAAAGCTCTGCAGGCTTACTAAGATAGTGGCTGTTGGCACAACGGCTACGAAAATCTGAGGCTCTGAGCTCTCTCAGGAAGGTTCCAGAGGGTGAGGCTGTGCTGATTGGCCCTGGCAAAAGTTTGGGCTCTTTTACACAAAGAGGGTGATATACTACAAAATGAGATGAGGCCTAGGCCTAATTTTTCTCTTTTGTTTCTATGGTTATACATATGTATATATATATATATATTTTTGTTACCGAGGCTCCCATTCCGACGACGGGGAATGATACAAAGCATGAGAATCTATGAAAGTTACCAATACTGGGGAACCAAAGTTACAGGTAAGTAACTTGTTTTCTTACTCTAACATCTGATTCTTTCAAATGAGAGATTTTGTATCTGGTGTTCTGACAAGAACATTTATCCAAGCATGTGCCAAGATGAAGCTTTACTACCATACTTAATTCATTTTGGCTAAATATGTCTTACAATTTTCTTCTGTTAAAGTCCATTTGGTTCATATTACTGGCTACAGAATTTTTTTTCCAAAGTCCCAGTTATTAAGGACTTCTTAGAAGGTATCAAACCTCTTTTCACCAATACGCCACCCTTCTCCTATGGTAAAAAATGTTTTTAAAGCGCGCGAGTACGACAAAGGTGTCTTGGCGCTGTGTGAAAGGCAAGCTAGATGCTGTTTAGAGGTTAAATAGCCTCTCCTAGGGAGTTGAATGCCCTAGTTTCCTTTCAAACCTATCCATAAAACAAATTTTTGGGAAAACAGCTTCTCTGGTTGTCAATATTATCAGCACATAGGGTTAGTGAGGTTCAAGCTTTATTGTCCCGTGAACCATATGCAATATTTCATAGCTATATGGTGTTTATAACATAATCTCTGAAATTCTTACCCAAGTTGTTTAAGATTTTCACATTAATCAAACCATTATCCTGCCGAATTTCTTTCAGAATCCTTTAACTCCAGAAGAAAGATCTCTCCGCTCTTTAGATATGAGATGGGTTTTAAAATTTTATCTAGTCTAGTCAAAACAAAAGATATTCGTAAATCAGAACAATTGTTTGTAAATTATGGCCCTTTACTTACAGGTCTAGCCACATTTCAACAGTCTGTATTCAGGTGGATAGTCTCTTGCATTCTATTGTGCTATAAGAGAGCAGACAAAACCCTGACTGGTAGACCAAAGGCTCATTCTACTAGAGGGAAAGCGACAACGGCTGCTTTAATGAGAAACACTCGTAGTGTGGAAATATGTAGAGCAGCCACATGAAGGTCTGTTCACACTTTTACGAGGTGCTATTGGTTAGACTCTGATGCTAGGACAGATGCTCAAGTAGGATAAGGAATCTTTGCTTAGATAGATCATCTTTTACTTTGCCAGCACCGTTGGTAGGGATAGGCTTGCTGTTCTATTCAGTGCTTATGGTTATCAATGGAGTTCCCCCTAAGATAAAGAGAAGGAATGGTTTCTTAACTGTAATCCTAGTTCTCTCTTGGGGAAATCTTGATTGAAATGCATAATAACCCGCACTCCTTTCGGTGAGAGAGACAAAAATGGTTAATATACCAAGATTTGATTTGCTATATAAAAATAACCGGGGTAACTGCCATCTTTGGGCATGATGGGGCACTAGAGGGCTGTGAGCCCTCAAAGGTGCAGTGTCAGTTTTTATTACTACAGTACTGCAACCTTTGTGTCTATCTTGCCCATTCCTTTATGGAGGATATTTAAAGAATATTCAGCTCCTGGAAATGTGTTCAAGTTTTTTTAATGATATTTTAACCTTTTAAAAATATAAATTAAAGTAATTGACCAATATAGACTTCTTCATATGCTTCAAAACATTATAAACAAATTATATCCTAGTCTAGGCGAATGTGTACACTAAAAAAAGAATATATTTTAAAGAAGTGCTTCGGATCCCTGCACATGGGCAGACAATTCAGTGCTTATGATTTCAATAGACATTCCCCCTGAGAGCGGACTAGGATATCTGAAAGGGACCATTAGTTATAGATTCCTTACCTTAGAACTACCCCAAGGTGTAAGACTGGATCCGAAGAATTTGTCATCAGCTGGTCCCCTGCGAGTCAAAAGGTGGCGTCTGTCAGCCCCGCATTCGGCGTGGTCGCCGGGATGATGTCACGGTAGCTACATAAACACCGCCCTCGCGCGCTGATGTTAGTTTTTTTTCTTTTTTCGTGCCAGCCAGCCTGAGAGAGCGGTACCTCCAGTCACTTTTTGACTGACTTTTTGCCTGACTTTTTGCCGACTTTTGTAAACATTGATTTTGAGTCTTCGACTCCTGGTGCACGTCAGGGATGCCCGGTTTCAAGGCTTGCGGCTCCTGCTGCCGGCTGATGTCAGTAAGGAATCTATTACTAATCTGTCTCTTACAGATAATTTGTTACCGAAGGCAAGTAATTTGTTATGCAAGTAAGAAAACATTCCTTCTCGAAGACCGATTAAGTGTTCCAACATTTAAAAAAGGCAGCTAGCTGGCTTTTGATTTTGGCCACCAGAAGATGACTGGCCCCCTCTTTGCCCTTTGGGGGAAGCATATTCACCAGTGCTGATCAAACATGCTGTCAGTACTTGAACATGTACCGGATTCCTACTCTCCCTCCAGGCTCAGCCCACGTCTAGATTATTACATGAAATCTTGCTGGGCGGTGGGAGGTACACACAACTGTCAACATGAGTAGCTGGACTGTGCCGGTCTTGAAGACCTAACATGATGCGAGGAAGCCCTCTACAAGACCCGGCTCATGCATGCATGAATCTATTTAGGCCAAGAACACTAGGAAAAGCCAAGAATGAATCTGTATTATCTGGATTGAGCTGGTGAGCCTACACATTCTCTGCCCACCTGTGCCCTTACAATGCTAGTATCGGCCTTTTTCCATCTAAACAAGTACTGCAAGGTTTTATACCTTCACACCCCTGGCATGTGCTTGGGTTCTTTTGGCTGAGTTCAAATAGCTGAATCATTTTATTTAAAATTAGTGAACCCTTTGGGTGCTGCATTTGCCCATTTCTTGTGAGTGATCTCACAACACAAAAAATCGACTATGGAGAGTTGGATTTGACCTCTTGAGTGCCCATGACGAGATGGCCTCATCATGGGCCGCGGTTGCGCTGTGCCCATGACGAGACTATCTCGTCATGAACCCCGCCCGCTAATGAAAGGGCCGGCACAGGGCGGGGCACTCAAGGGGTTAATATGTGGGCCTCTACTTTTTTTTTTTTTTAAAACCAACAGCAGCAAAAAGCGTTGGCAATTACATGGGGTTCCATTCTGGGTGGTGGCCCAATTTGAAGAAAACAATCAACCAGTGTACTTGTTTCCTAAACCATCGACATAACACACTATCTGGAGGACCTAGAACTGCAACAGTGACATCATTGAGGTGTGTGGTCCTATTATTTCTTTAATTTTTTTTTTACTACTCTCCTATGCTGTAAATTTGCCAGCTGAGGGTTCATCTCACTGAATTGTCTCAAACTCATAATCGCAGTTGGATCAGTACATGGAATTGGTCTGGAAGCACAACATGTGGATGCCTAGAGCAAAAATGTCAGGGGGGAGGGGGAAGCCTTTCATACTTCGACCTTCCAGGAAATCCATATTTCAGTTTTAGAGCATGTGCTGTGGTACTGCCACTGGGTATTGCCAGAGGGCATAAGTAATCTAACTTATGTGCTGCATGTCATATCGTTTTCCGTATGGAGTGCCAGCATTAGAATCTATTTGTTAGCCATTTGTGCCTAAAGGATCTAATGGGGGCAGTAGGTTTGTATCTTTTATCTCATCATGTTAGTATCAAATGCCACCTGGATGACTTTCATGAATTATAGTACTTGCTGCAAGCCGCAATAAACTTGCTGCCTTGAAAACACATTTCTGATTTGGTTCCTCCCCTGGAATTTCTGAACTGTAATTTTATTTTCTGGTAAGTCTTCCTTGAATTGCAAGGCCTACATAATGCTGTTGTACTGTAGTATTACTCTATATCTATTTTTGGGTTATAATTTTTATTTTTCATCCAGGTTTGGAGTATGTGGTTGAATACAGGCGCCCAAGAATGGCAGACTTTGATTATAACTGTGAACTGTGTGGGAGCAGATCTAAGTTGGTCCCTATGATCGTGCATCTCAATGGCTTGAAACATAGAAAGGCTTACATTGTAAGTACTTCATTTCAAACAGTGTTTAAATCCATTAAAACCAGATTGATCATGTTCTTATCGTAGATTTTTATTTTTTAAACAGAGTAAACATTTTCCTTTCACTGCCAAAAACCGGGACCCAAATGAAGACCTGTTCCAGTTCCTGAGAAGAATGGCATCTGAGATTGAACGATACAGAGGCTTAAAAATGTTTCGTGTAAGTATGGTCAATCTTCTGTAAAGTTTCCTATAGTGCTTAGCATGTGGGTTTAGATTTGATTGTTTACATTTTGTGATGCAACAAATTTCATTAAAGTATACTTGTAGGAAGCTGGCTCTTTATTTAGTGGACCAACACTGGGTACACTGTATAGTCTCGGCAGCTCCTATTGGTTTACAGAGGCAAAAATTATAACCCGACATGCTCTCTTTTGTGGTAGGGTGGGCAAGCAGTTTAGGCTTATCAGAGGGTGGTGCTAAGCATTTGTTGTACTCGGGGAGGCAATAAAAGACACACTCGAATAGATCCAAGATTAATTCAGGAAAATGTTTTTGAATATGAATTTTTACAGGTAAGTAAACAGTTTACTTACATGAGTCTTTACGCAGCACTGCTTCCCTATGGGAGATATGGTATATATTGCATACAGTTATTTATGGTCGGTTTCTGGGGGGTCTTCATGGTCCAAAGTACCAGTAGCAGTTACTCGTTACCTGCCCTGGGACGTCCCGGTGTAGAGGTGCTGGTTGGGTTGGTAGCTTAGTGTGTGACTCCGGTGGAAAGGTGGGGAGGGGGCATTGTAGAAAGACTGTAGAGGGATTTGGGAACAAGACCAGTATCTCAACAGGGGGCTCGTGCCACAAAGGGTTCAGGGAGCAAGCAGTCCCAGCCTGTTCATCGGTGGCTGGGGTGCTCGGGTGGAAAGCTTGGCTGAGCTGTGTGCGTTTATAGGGCTTTGCAGTTGTTGGTCTTGCCAGTTGAGGGTGGTGCAAAATCAGGACAGCTGGGTCTAAGAAAGTGCTTTCTTTTTGCATGGTTGCCCCCACTTTTTGTTAAACTGCTAATGTGCTTTAACTGAGTGTGCCCTGGGTTCCTGCCAATCAGGTACCCAGGGCCTGTGTTCTTAAACTGCATTGAAAACAAAACCCAGTTGGCACTCTTTGTCCACATGTCAGTCCCTTGTAAATGGTACCACAGGTACCAAGGGCACTGTGCTGCGCACTGAGAGGTCGCTCCCCTAGTCTCTCCTGAGAGACCTGGTATCGTTTGTTGCCTGCATTTCAAATTGCTTTCTTCGTGTGTTGCCTGCACTGTTGTTGTTTATATTGTAGCGCTTCGCCTCGCGCCCACGTGTTGCCTGCCTCTGTTGCTGCTAGCGCTTTGCTTCTCCAGTATTGGGGTGTCTTTCATAGATTCACATGCTTGAATATTCCCCGTCGTCGGAGTGGGAGTCCCACGGTAAATAATATAGCAATATATACAGCCATAAATATATATATATATATATATATATATACATATACATAAGTAATCATATAAAACAGAGATATAAGTAAGTAATAACATCAAGAATGTCCCTATATGAAATTTCCATAGATACATGGAAAGAGAAAAAAGACATTCATAGTCTATCTCTGTCATTATGTTAGTCCGAACTCCGGCCAATCAGGCGCCAGCTCCTCTCTAGAACCTTCTCCTCCGAGCTCCTCACCTCAGATTTTCTACCGCACGTCGTGTGAAAGGGAGTCTCCCTGAGCTCTGCTCAGTTTTTTCTCTTCAGGATGACTTCAAGTAAGAAGTCTTTGTTTAGACCTTGTTCTTTTGTGGAAAGCTACGTTATTCTCAGAAGATCCACACAGTAAGTGTATTTACTGTCTTTACCCTACCATGAAGTGGGTGAATATAAATTCTGTAGAATTTGTTCTACAAAAACTCTGAAAGACAGGGAAGGCCGTCTCTTGTTGTGGCTCCAGAGACTTAAGGATAAATATGAAGTAATTTTCTGAGGTAGAAAACTTTACTTCTGGCCGTTCCCACACAGCCTCAAAACGCAGTAGTGTACAGGAGTTACCTACTCCTTTCCTTAAAAGAAGAAAATGTCTCTGACTATGACATCTGCCACTTCTTCTTCTTTGAATACTGCTGTGTCGCCCACGAGACATAGTTCTCAGGCTAGTGAGGTTTTCAACTTTCCAGTTTTTTCAAAGATGGCTCCGTCTACGATGGCTCCGTCTACGATGGCTCCGTCTACGATGGCTCCGTCTACGGTGGCTCCGTCTACGGTGGCTCCGTCTACGGTGGCTCCGTCTACGATGGCTCCGTCTACGATGTCTCCGTCTACGGTGGCTCCGTCTACGGTGGCTCCGTCTACGGTGGCTCCGTCTACGATGGCTCCGTCGACGATGGCTCCGTCGACGGTGATTCCGTCGACGATGGCTCCGTCGACGATGGCTCCGTCGACGATGATTCCGTCGACGATGATTCCGTCTACGGTGGCTCCGTCTACGGTGGCTCCGTCTACGATGATTCCGTCTACGATGATTCCGTCGACGATGGCTCCGTCGACGATGGCTCCGTCTACGGTGATTCCGTCTACGGTGATTCCGTCTACGGTGATTCCGTCTACGGTGATTCCGTCTACGGTGATTCCGTCTACGGTGATTCCGTCTACGGTGGTTCCGTCTACGGTGGTTCCGTCGACGATGATTCCGTCGACGATGGTTCCATCGGCAATGAATCTTTTGATGGTGGTTTCCGTCGACGATGGTTCCGTAGACGATTCCATCTACAAAGATCTCTTCAATAGCCTTCTATGCCTCAGAGCCCGTCGACTGCAGTCTCATCGGTAAAAATAAGGGTTTAAAAAAGACGACTTCTGCACAGAGGTCATTAAAAATCCAAATCTCTTCGACATATTCAGCGACTACTTCGTCCTTTGCTGCTGTTCCTTTATTACCATTACCACCGAGTACTTGACAAGAAAGGTCGGGTGAGGTTATATCGGTGGAGGATTCCCGCCTTCCTTAACCATTGTTTTACCACTGACTCAGATCAAGATTCAGAAGAAGGTTTAGCTGAATCGGTTGTGACAACTATAATCGGCGGTTTTTCCTTTATCACCACAAGTGTCTGTGGTTCCGCTTACTCCAGTGGTGCCAACAACTATATCGGAACCGGTACCGGCTCCAATACTTTCTGTGGTAATACCTACAGTACCGCTGAGACATTCTTCAACTCGGACAGTACCTCCTCATGATACTGAAGAAGAAGAAGAAATTCCTCAGGACAGGGAGGATGGTGAGATTCTCGATGATGGTGGCGATGCTGATGATGATGATGATGATGGTATGGCGGAGTGGGATAACTATCATGCCCAAACACCATCTCCCTCTCCGGTGCTACCTGGTGACTCACCACCTGTTGATATGCAAGTTCCACCAGTTAAGGGATAGGACAGCACTAACGTTCAAATTAACGAAGGATTATTTCCTGTACGATTTCAAAGATCAGCCTGTTAAACAAACACATACAATCCCTATAATCGAATTTATTGGGGAGGAAGGCAAAAAGATTATGGAGGCCTCATAGTCTTCCAGCACGGGTGCCTAGATTGGAGAAAAAGGTACAAATCACCATTAGGAGCACCAGCGTGCCTCACTGGTGAAGCGAAGCCAGTTTCTGTAGTCACACGCCGGGCTAGAAACCCTGCATCTACGATCACTGCACCACCTGATCGTGGTGGATGTCGTTTGGATGCCATAGGGTGAAAATTCTCTTCGATGGCTTCCACCATGGTGAGAGCGGCTAATGCTTTGGCCATCCTGGGTCGTTAGGACCGTCAAGTATGGGCGGATATGTCAACACTAGTTGAGCAACTGCCGGAACCGTCAAAGACCATGGCATATGACGAAGAAGAGGTTTTATTCGGAGATCAGGTGGATGAAGCTCTCCAATCGATAAAGAAAGATACAGATACTGCTCGCTCTCTGGGCACATTGCAATTTTGATAACAACCCTTTCGGGGTGCACGCGGACGCGGCACCTCCTCTATTTTCGAAGAGGAATCAATCAATATCGACCTTATAACCAGGGTTCAAACCGATATTCCTCTAACCAACAGCAAACTTCTCGACAGCAGTCTTCCAAGACTTACAGAGGAAAATCCTCTTACAAGGGTTACACTCCTAAGAGACATGACTTCCATCAGTCCCAGAAAATTGGAGATCGAATCTATCGGTGCTATTTTCAATGGTCCTCCATACAAGGAACCGTTGGGTTTTGGAAATTATAGCAAGAGGTCACACTTTGGAGTTCATCGAATTCCCTCCACCCACACCACCTACCGGACTGCCACCGGCTCATATCAAAGAACTGTTACAACAAGTTCAATTTCTATAACACAAGGAAGCCATAGGAGTAGTACCAAGATTTCAAAAGAGGGAAAGGATTTATTCCCGATTCTTCCTTATCACCAAAAGGAAGGGGGAATGGAAGCCCATTCTAGATCTGAGGGCTCTCAGCAGGTATCTAAAGAGACATTCTTTTCGTAGGCGAACGCATGTAGAGATCTTGCGATTATTTTCACAAGGAGATTTCATGGAAACAATCGACCTCCAAGATGCATATTTACATATCTCCATACTATGACAACATCGGAAATTTCTTCGTTTTCGAGTGGGTCGAGGGGATTTTCCAGTTCAAAGTTTACCATTCGCACTGCGCTCGGCCCCTCGAGGGTTTACAAGGGTGCTAGCCCCTGTGGTAGCGTACTACGTTCCAGGGGGTTCAGATCTTTCCATTTCTGGACGACTATCTCCTAAAATCGCAATCGAAAGTTCAACTTCTACAACACACACATCTTTGACAGGAGATGTTTTCGCGCCTTAGGGCTCTCCATAAATACCACAAAGTCCCATCTACTGCCTTCTCATCGCACGGATTTTCTGGGAGCAACCTTAGACACAGTGTCAGCAAGGGCACTTCTCTCCCAAGACCGTCTTCAAAAAATTCTCCGACTGGTAACCCTTATCAGATCAAAAAGACCCGTTTCTGTAAGAATATTGAAGTCCTTTCTGAAAATGGCGTCATCATGCATTGCATTGATCCCTCATTACAGATTACAGACACGCCCCATCCAAGGAGTACTGGATGTCCAAGAACGCCAGGTTACAGGTTCTTTAAACGATGTTGTAAACGTCACAGATCGGATGAAGTTGGCGCAAAGGTGGTGGACGCAACCGTTAAATCTAACGGAAGGCATTTCTCTTCTGACAATGGTACCAGACATGACAATAACAGACGCCTCTCTGGAAGGATGGGGTGCTCATTTGGAGGTTTTATCAATAAAAGGAAAATGGTCAATATGTCAAAAAAAAAAAAAAAAAAAAAAAACCTGGCACTTCTACAGGTTGGATCTCATGGCTATATATTGCTGGCTCTCAAAGCTTTTCATCCTTTAATCCAAGGAGAATCAGTCCTGATACAGACAGACTATACAACCTGCATGCACTATATAAACAAGCAGGGCAGGATAAAATCTCCAAAACTGTCTCGACTAGCTCAGTCGATTTGGGATTGGTCTATCAACCATCGCATCACGATATGCAGCAGTTAATCGACCGGGGGTATCCAATATCCTGGCGGATTCCCTGAGCAGGTCCTCCTCATCGACCCATGAATGGGAGTTGCATCAACCAACTCTAGAGAGGATATTTCAACGATGGGGTCGCCCACAGCTGGATCTCTTTGCCACACTAGAGAACCGGAAATGCCGAGATTACGCAAGCTGGCATCCCCACAAAAGATGTCTGGGCAATGCCTTTTGATGGACTGGTACGATCTGTTTGACTACGTTTTTTCTTCCCCCAATCCCACTCGTACCTCGAGTTTCTGTGGTAGATGCGGAGGCAACCTTGCCATCTACTTCTATAGCCCCCCGTTGGCCTCGGCAGGCATGGTTCTCAGAGCTACTCCTACTGTCTCAATCCGAACCAATCATTCTACAGCCTCGTGCAGATCTACTCACGATGGACAAGGGGAAAATTGGTCATCCGAATCCCTCCTCACTGAGCTTATCAGCTTGGAACCTGAGCACTGTGAATTTGCCCATTTGGATATTCCACAGGACTGTAGAGACATTTTAGCTCAGGCGAGGGCTCCTACGGTGAAAACGTACAAATTAAAGTGGAAAAGTGTTCCCCACTGGTGTGCATCTAATGGGGTGCACCCGTTTTCACTCCACACCAGCACAATTGTTACCGTTCTTCTTGCATTTAGCTAACTCCGGGTTCTCTCATGCAACCTTTAGGGGTTTTTTCTGGCGGCAATTTTCCGTTTCCGTCAGGATGGTTCAACTTCCCTTTTGTTTCTTCAAGGATTATCCATCAATTCGTCTAGGGGTTATTTTGCAAATCTCCTCCATTGTGGCATCTGAACATCGTATTGGCTCAACTAATGAGACCACCGTACGAACCGATTCACAAGGTCGAGTTGTAGTATCTAACATGGAAGGTGGCTTTTCTTCGGGCGCTAACGTCTTCACGTCGCGTCCGTGACATTCATGCATTTACAATAAATCCACCTCTTTCCTACAGTTCAAACCAGATTCTGTAGTATTGCGTACAGATCCAAATTTCTTGCTGAAGGTGCCTTCAGACTGTCATATTAACGAACCAGTGATTTTAAGAACTTTCTTTGCTATCCGCAAACTCCTACGGAGCAGAGATTACATTCCCTGGATGTGAAACTAGGTTTAACATTCTACATCAGCAGAACGGCTGCTTTACGAAGGATTGATCAACTATTCATAGTTTATGGACGCTTTCACAAAGGTCGTCCAGTGACGAAACCAACTATTGCACGTTAAGTTTCAGCTGCCATCGTCTTCTGCCATCAAAAGGCAAACAAGCCATTGCATTCACCATTGAGGGCTCACTCCACCAGAGCAATGTCTTCCTCAACTGCTTTATTTGCTGGAGTGCCTTTGCATCAGAGCTGCAGAGCAGCTAGGTGGTCGAGCAGACACACGTTTACAAGACACTATTGCTTGACAACTTTAAACGAGGAGGATGCTGCAGTTGGGCAGGCAGTGCTTCGCAATCTTTTTAAATAAGATGAGCCTCTTCCTTCCCTCCTCCATATTGTTTCCATTTATAATTGACATAATGATGCATTTATACTGTTACAGTTATTCAGTACTGTCATATGCATAAGAAGATTGATTGTCATTACAATTTAGAAGCTGTGTGATCATGGAAACAATGATATTGTTACTGCTAGCTATTCTATATTCAAGCATGTGAATCTATGAAAGACACCCCAATACTGGAGAAGAACAATTGTTACTTACCTGTAAACAGGTGGTTCTCCAGTATTGGTGTCTTTCATAGATTCACATGCGACCCTCCCTCCTCCCTTCAGAGGCTCTTTTCTCCTCATACAGTCTGAGTAACTATGGTGCTACGAAAATCTGAGGTGAGGAGCTCTGAGGAGAAGGTTCTAGAGAGGAGCTGGCGCCTGATTGGCCGGAGTTCGGACTAACATAATGACAGATAGACTATGAATGTCTTTTTTCTCTTTCCATGTATCTATGGAAATTTCATATAGGGACATTCTTGATGTTATTACTTACTTATATCTCTGTTTTATATGATTACTTATGTATATGTATATATATATATATATATATATATATATTTATGGCTGTATATATTGCTATATTATTTACCGTGGGACTCCCACTCCGACGACGGGGAATATTCAAGCATGTGAATCTATGAAAGACACCAATACTGGAGAACCACCTGTTTACAGGTAAGTAACAATTGTTCATCGCCTCCACTGCCTTGACTTGTTATTAATATTCAGAGCGAGTTTACCCCCGGCGCTGTGCTCTGCCCTCCCCTCCGCTGCCATTTTGTTTATGTTGTTGTCCTAGTCAGCCCGCCCCGCCTCCCAGCTGAGACGCCCTCGCCCCTCCCCCTCCCCCTCCACTATCCATATATGACAGGAGGTCCCGCGTGCAGCGTTTACGCGCAGCGACCGCGCCCCAGCCGCGCCCCAGCCGCGCCAAAGGTGCGCCAAAGGTGCGCCAAAGGTGCGCCAAAGGTAAGCCCGTCTACGCCCGTCCGCGCCTGGACCGCGCCCAGCGCCAGACCCCATGGCCCCCGTCCCTCCCAGCCCCCCCGCATTACCTACGATGCCGCCACCCTCCTAGCCCTTAACCCCGGTCGAGCCCCCAACTGCGTCCAAGCCGCCCCTGGACAAACCCATGGACCTTTCTCCTGCAAATTCAGCGGCACCGACAACATCTCCGCTACGACCACACCACAGACTCCCGACCCCAACCACCTACAATGCATCCTTCTCAACACCCGATCGGTCCACAGGCACGCCATTGACCTATGGAATCTACTAGACACCATTTCTCCGGACATCGCCTTCCTTACGGAAACATGGATGAATGCTTCCTCCGCACCAGACATCACCATTGCCATCCCTGAAGACTATAAGATCACTCGCAAAGACCGTACCAGCCACACAGGAGGAGGAATCGCCATCGTCCATAAGAAATCTATCCGCATCTCAACCAGCTCTGACACCAACCTCGCTAACTCCGAACACCTTCACTTCCAGATCCACATCGACCCCAAAACCACACTCAGAGGCACCCTCCTCTACAGACCACCAGGACCCTGCGCAAAATTCAGTGAAGACATCACGGACTTCATCACCCCACACGCGCTCCCCTCCAAAGACTACATCCTTCTGGGAGACCTCAACTTTCACCTTGAAAAGATCAACGACCGCAACACCGCCACCCTCGTGGACAACCTCGCCAACCTCGGACTTAAACAACTAGTCACTTCCCCCACCCACATCGCAGGTCACACACTCGACCCCATCTTCACATCCAGCAATCATGTCTCCTTCAGCCACACCACGGATCTCCTCTGGACTGACCACAGCTGCGTTCACTTCACCTACAACAAACCAAAACCCAGCATCCACCTCCAACCTACCCTGCAAAGAAACTGGAACAAAATCACCACGGACCAAATCTCCGCCTCGCTCCTTCGAAACACCCCAGCCCTCTCTTCTAACGCTAACGAAGCCGCCGCCAACCTCACCCTATGGTTATCCAACACCGCTGACACCTTAGCACCACTGAAAAAACGTCAAAACAAACCTGGCAGCAAGAAGGCCTCATGGTTCAACGATTATCTCAAGAAGTCCAAGAAACTCTGCCGCTCCCTTGAAAAGGCCTGGAAAAAAGACCCA
This sequence comes from Triturus cristatus, assembly GCF_964204655.1. Taxonomy (NCBI): domain Eukaryota; kingdom Metazoa; phylum Chordata; class Amphibia; order Caudata; family Salamandridae; genus Triturus; species Triturus cristatus. Next base: position 139,757,064 of record NC_140588.1, read on the forward strand.
ACCACTAGCACCAAGGACGCCTTCAAAAACGCCACCCGCACTCACCACCAACTAATCCGAAAAGCCAAGAAAACAGCATTCAAGTATCGACTTGACAACAACGCCCACAACAGCAAGGAACTTTTTAACATCGTCAAGGAATTTTCCAATCCCTCGGCCAACTCCAACGACATCACCCCCTCTCAAACCCTCTGCGACTCCCTAGCCTCATTTTTTCCACAACAAGATTGCTGACATCCACAACAGCTTTGACAACCAACCCGGAAACCAACCCACCCTACCATTTGCTGATCATCTTCCCCCCGTGAACACCCTTAACGACTGGAACCCAATCTCCACTGAGGACACCATCCGCCTGATGAACTCCATCCACTCAGGATCCCCCACAGACCCATGTCCTCACCACATCTTCAACAAAGCAGACTCCGTCATAGCACCGCACCTCCGAGACGTCATCAACTGCTCCTTCAACTCCGCCACCTTCCCGGAAGACTGGAAACACGCTGAACTCACCGCCCTTCTGAAAAACCCCACAGCGGACCCCACCGAACTCAAAAATTACCGCCCCATCTCGCTTCTTCCATTCCCGGCCAAAGTCATCGAGAAAGCTGTCAACAACCAGCTCGCCGCCTTCCTCGAAGCCAACAAATCCCTCGACCCCTCACAATCTGGCTTCCGAGCAAAACACAGCACTGAGACCGCCCTCATCGCAGCAACAGACGACATTCGAACTCTACTGGACAATGGGGACACAGTCGCCCTCATCCTCCTTGACCTCTCTGCAGCATTCGACACAGTCTGCCACAGCACCCTTTTACAACGCCTCAATAACATCGGAATCCAAGGAAAAGCACTTGAATGGATCACCTCGTTCCTCACCGGAAGAACCCAGAGAGTCCGCCTTCCACCATTCAAGTCCGAGGCCTCTGAAGTCATCTGCGGCGTACCACAAGGATCCTCACTCAGTCCCACCCTCTTCAACGTATACATGAGCCCCCTCGCGGCCATCGCACGCCAACACAACCTCAACATCATCTCTTACGCGGATGACACTCAACTGATCCTTTCTCTCACCAATGACCCCAGCACCGCCAAAACCAACCTACACGAAGGAATGAAAGAAGTTGCCGAATGGATGAAACAAAGCCGTCTGAAACTGAACTCAGACAAAACAGAAGTCCTCAACTTAGGTACATCCCCCTCTGCATGGGACGACTCCTGGTGGCCGGAAGCCCTCGGAAAAGCACCCATCCCGACAGACCACGCACGGAACCTAGGCGTCATCCTGGATTCTTCACTCTCAATGAACAGACAAGTCAGCGCCGTATCCTCTTCCTGCTTCAACATTCTTCGCATGCTCAGAAAAACATTTCGCTGGATCCCCTCCGAAACAAGGAAAACAGTCACCCATGCTCTGGTCACGAGCCGACTGGACTACGGAAACACCCTCTACGCAGGTGCTACCGCAAAACTCCAGAAGAAACTCCAACGAATCCAAAACGCCTCAGCCAGGCTCATATTAGACATCCCACGCAACGAACACATCTCTGGTCACCTTAAAGACCTCCACTGGCTACCCGTCAATAAGAGGATCACTTTCCGACTGCTTACCCACGCACACAAATCACTCTACGACATCGGACCAGAATGCCTCAACTCACGACTGTCCTTCTACACCCCCTCCCGCCAACTACGTTCCTCCAGCCAAGCCCTCGCCACTGTACCTCGCATCAACAAGACCACCATGGGAGGCAGATCCTTTTCTTACCTAGCTGCTAGAACATGGAACTCACTCCCCGCTTACCTTCGCCTTACCCAGAACCACCTAGCATTCAGAAAGCAACTTAAAACGTGGATATTTGACAAGTAATCCTCCTCCCCTTCCTAAGCGCCTTGAAACCCTCTGGGTATGTAGTGCGCTATATAAATTCTATGACTTGACTTGGGCAGGAAAGGCCTCGAAGGGATGCAGCACTTATTGTGCCACCCTTAGAGGCCCTTTACCTTTACACACACCCACTGCCTTTGCAGGCTGCGTGTTTTGGTGCAAAACAGTGTAGATTGGACATGGCACACATCCCTGTGTGCCATGCCTACAACCCACTTCCCTGGCATAGGTCAGCCACCCCTCTAGCTGGGTGCACTATTCCAATGGTGACTGTACATGTGCATGAGCTCTGTACCCCTGCAGTTTCTAAGCCAATTCGTAGATATTGTAAGTGCAGTAATGCCATTAAGAGTGTATGGTACTGGGAGTTTGTCATTACGAACTCTACAGTATCATAATGGCTTTACTGAAAACTGAAGTTTGGTATCACTCTTCTCAGCACATTAAACCCACACTGATGCTTGTGTATGTTTTAATGAAAAACGCACACAGAGGGCATCTTAGAGGTGCACTCTGAAAAACGACCTACCACTAGTGTCCAGGCTGAGTGGCTGCTCGCCAGCACCAGACATGTTTCTGGACCCCTGAGTCGAGAGCTTGCTGCTCTCAGGGGTCTGAAACACTGCACATCCTCGGACGAGGTGCAAGCCTCCTTCCCCAGGATGGGCAGGGTCCACGAAGGGGAAGCTTCAAAGGCTTCCCGCCTTTGTGCGCTTCCCCAGGCCTTTTGCTGCTTCCAGCAACTGTCTCCCACCAGTTCTGACCCCCCACTTTGAGTGGGAGCAGCGGTGGGAAAACCAAGTGAGGAAGTAAGGTGTGCCCACTTTTGCCAACCCATCCCTCAGGTGGGGGTGGTGAGGTGAAGCACAACTCCCAGTCCCCGCCATCTTGTAGATGGGAAGACCCAGCCAACTAGAGGGAGGCATATGCCCCTCCCACTGAAGGGTGGCATAGTAGGAGGTGTACCCACCCCAAGAAAGGGACCCATTTGTCCCAATCTTTACCTACCTGTAATGCCCCTAAATCTAGTGTTTAGGGGAAACCTTGAACTTTGCCTCCTCAGACAAGAACAGACTAAGCAGAAAAGATGAAGGACCGAATGAAAGCCGTGCTAAAGCTAAGAGGAGGACGACGCCCACTGACTTGGCCCCAGCCCTACCGGCCTGGCCCCAGCCCTACCGGCCTGTCCCCACCTCGAACCCGCAGAAGTGAAATCCCGTTTTGTCCTTCAACCAGCAACCTCAAAAACCCAGAGGACCTGCCGTGCCTTCTACAGAAAAGACTGTGTCCCCTGAGCACCTGATTCGCTCACCCACAGTTTCTGGCTTCGGCAAAATCCACGAGTCAGCACCAGACGCCCACGGCCTGAGTGGCCCAACACTACTAGAGGGGGTCTCCCCGGCAACCCTGATCTGAGATCTTGTGATCTCTGACCTTCCTCGAATCTCCCAGCGAAGCCTGCAGCCTCTTTCTGGAGGATCCCCCCGACCGCAACCGGAGCTGGTAAGGAAAACCCGACGCCTAAAGAGACCGCTGCACCCTAAGTAACACGGCCTTGGGTGGCCCAACTGACCTTGTCCCAGCATCCCCAGGCATCCCAAATTACCTCTCCAACCGGAGCTTACCTCCAGAAGATCTCCGTCCCCAAGCCTGCAGTCTTTAATACCGGAGAAGCCCCATTGAAATCAACATGGCACCCGACCCCAAACCAGCACCCTGCACCCAGCCGTCCCTGCACTGCTGCGGGTGTACTTTGGGTTCTAAAACGGATCCCCTTTGCCCTGATCTAAACCCCAGGAGCTTTGCTCCCACAACCTTGTGGCCTGCTTGTGAGCAGCCACCTACCGGAGGCCCCCTATATCCCGTTGGATAACATTGGGCCTCAGCACTCCGCTCACTGGCATCAGTGTGCTGAGAAGTTTGATACCAAACTTCTCAGTCTTCAGTGTTGCCATTATGGTGCTGTGGAGTTCGTGTTTGACGAGCTCCCAGCACCATATACTCTTAAATGGCACAGTGCCCAGGAATGGACCTGGGTACTGTAGGGGCACAGGGCTCCTGCTCCTGTGCCCACACCATTGGCATAGGGCACCCAGCTAGAGGGGTGGCTGATGTATGCCATGGCAGTGTAGGTGGTGGGCATGGCACACAGGGATGTGTGCCATGTCGACTTTGTTTTGTCTTGTACCCAGACACTCAGCCTGCAAGGGCAGTGTGTTTGTGTGTAAGGGTACGGGCCTCTAAGGGAGGCACAATGAGTGCTGCAGCCCTTAGAGGCCTTCCCTGGTCACAAGGCCCTGGGTACCTAGGGTACCATTTACCAGGGGCTGACATGTGGCCAGGGTTTCCAATCTGTGTTTTAGGGAAGGAACATGGGCCCTGGGCACCTGATTGGCAGGAGTCCAGGGCACACTCAGTCAAAGTACATTCAGCAATTCAGCAAAAAGTGGGGGCATACCATGCAAGAAAGATGGTACTTTCTCACACATGTGCTTGCATTGACCTAGACCTGTACTTAGATGATGATGTGTTCTGGACCAAGTACTCTCTCTCTTAGTGACAGAGGACTACCATTCCTGTCAAGGTTTCATGTGTGGAGTGATAGGCCTCTTTACCTGTAAGACACAAATGCACACTTAAAGACACATCCATCTAAAAATGTTCTACTTGTGATGAACCCGGGATCCTAAATGTTGATATCCTGTGTTTTGCATGTGTACTAGGATTGATAGAATGCCATACAAGAGTGATAACAGGCCTGCTTTTTCAATTTTGGAATCCCATCCACTGGACCACATTACAAGATGAAGAAGTTGCTTTCCTAGATAGGAGGAGGAGGGGGGGGGGGGGGGGGACACCAGACTGTTGTGAGGCAAGAGCAGACCAGCTATCTTTAGAAGTGCCAGGGTCCTCCCTGCTGCAATGGGCTGTGCTGTAAATGACTGACTGCAGCTTCTGTTTGGTAGATGGAATGGGTTGTAGGGTGAGGCCTGCAGTATCTGTTAGGAAAAGGAGTCATTTAAAGGGGCACCAATTCTTGACTGTCTTCTTGTTGTCTCTGTGGAGGGGTCATAAAAAGCTGTTAGCAGTTGGCTCACACTTCTTTGTATGTCTGTGGTGGGCACTCCACCTGGAGACAGTCCTGCTTGCCGAGCAACATTGTAGACAATGGTTAAGGTGCCATTTCGCTTGGCCAGGACACACGAAATGAGAAATGACCCAAACTGGTTGCTTGGAAGTTGACCTGTGATGCGCATCCTTCGTTTACAAAAATGGTATGAAGATGGGAGCATAACAGCCACTGCTTTTTGTTTGTGGTTGCCTACCAAGAAGGGTGGAGTGATAGTAGTAATCCACAGAGTACAGCCATGGTTTGGTGTCCCAGAGGTGAGGGATCATAGTCTGTAGTCTGATCTGATAAATGAATTGGTGGACTTAGTGGGTGCCAAGTCATCATGCATGTGAGCACAGTAGAAGCTCATTGCAGAAGGGCCTGCAGTAATTAACCCCGGCGTAGGGTTTGTCTGACAGTCTCGCTAAGCAGTTGTGCCAAAGTAATCTCCGTACTGCTGGCCCAGCAGTTCGATTTTTGTCATTTAGCTCTGTCCTAGCTACCATGACACCTGGAGCTGTGTCCAAATGGTATGCTAGAACAAAGCTGAGATAAGCGCCTGCTGATGTCTCATCTGCCCCTCAAGTGGAATCCAAGATTGACACTGTTCCATTTGGTCTGGGCCAGTCCTGAAACCAATTGATCTTAGAGGTGCCACTAGGGTGCAGCGTGAAGAATCAAGGTCGTTGCCTCAAGGCATGGTGTACTGAAAATAGCGCTTTGTGACAGTTGCGCTGAACAGCAATCACCTGTGGGCGTGTTGTCGGCATGCCCAAAAATGAAGTGGCAAGTACTCGCCAGAATGAGTCGCGCCATGAGGAGATATCTCGGGCCAGCCACCTGAAAGAAACACTAACTGAAGCCTCTGCTCCTGTCATAACCCTATGAGTGACGTGCTGCCACCCTGCTCCGTTAAATACATAAATGGGCCTCCTGTAAACTCCCTGCTATTAGTGAGGTCCTGCTGTCGCAGAAGGCCGAAGCATAGCTTGGTGCTGCTCATCCGAATTGAGTGAGCAGCCTAAATTTCCTTCGCCTGAGAGGCTGAGTGCCGAGACCAAAAAAAGGGGGTGGGAGTAGCACAAGCTGCACCCAAAGGCATTACATCGAATTCTGGATCGCTCTGGGCTGAACCTTAAGGTGACACGTGGGAGGTTTGTAGCTTAGTTAGCTGATAAAGGCGCATGAAAGCATAAAGACTCACACCCATGACTCTGATCTCCTTGCATTGTCTGTGTAGTAGAATTCTGTGTCTTCTGTGTAATGAAGTACTTATCTTTTATACAACGAGAGGCACTGGGTTGGACATTGATCTTACTTTGCGTCATGGAAGGGGGATGTTGATTACTAGGCCTCCGTACCACCCCCGCCCCCCCCCTTCCTGTTCTGCCCCCACTCACTAACCTCTGAGAAGCTTGTGACTGACTGCTTGCCCTCTCTCCCACTCTAAGCCGAGTGCGGAAAGGGTTGTACTTGGCCCAGTTTGCAGAACCATAGTAGGGCAGTCTCGAACACCAGTGGTAAAAGGCCACAAGCCCCACGGTTTGGCCCAGTAGCCCCGGTCTTCTAAAGAGGGCCTGGCAGTTATGTAATTTTAATATGTTGCTACTATTATAGTGTAAGAGCAATTGTTGGTAAATGATCCATGGATTGTAAAGGAATATTAATTATTATTAACTTGTGATTTAATAATTTCTCATTCATTTGGGAGGGTATGTGGGATTGAAGCAGGGAGAGTGGGTTCTCCACCTTAGACCTGACAAGCAAAGACGTGCTACACAAACAAATGATGGACGGAATGCTGAACAAATCTTACATTCACCCCCCAGTCAAGAGATCTGGGTTAAATCCATCGTTCTTTTGCTCACCATGCCACCCCAGTTTAGACCCAGCCATATGCAAATCAGTCTTGACCCTCTGCCTCATGGGAAAAGGTGAATGTGTGCTGGGGTGAATGTATGACATTGTTCTGCATTCTGTCCAACTGTTGTTTTTGCATTTGACAAGCAAAGACATCATAGTTTGAACTGCTTCTTTAGTGCCTGTAATTGAACCTTCATTTGCCTGCAGCTGTGATCTATCTATACTGGTGCACCAGCCTGTTGCTAAATACGTTAAGGTGGTGCTGGTTATTTTATATTTTTTAAAGTACATTTTTGGTGAATGCTCATCCAGCTAGTGTACAGTCAGTAAACGCCCCTTCTGTAATACAAGGAGAAAAGTGTGTGCTACTTAAATGTTTCTTGAAGAAATGAATGCCTCTGACCATCTTCACATTGGCTCAAGAGGTAATAATAACTTATGTAGCTGATTTGCCAGCATCTTAATGATTGTGTTGAGCTATGTCCATCAACTGAATTCCCTCAAATAAACATAGATTTTGGAGGGGGGGGGGGGGAGGGGTCTGCACTGGGCACACAGGGATGACTGGGCCTCTACTGTGATGATTGGGGCCATTTCCCACTGGTGTCCTGGGGTCTGTCTTACAGTGGCACTGCAAACTGGGCCACATGCATCCCTCTAGCACATGACACTCGGTGTGGGAAGGGCGAGCGATCCAAGGCATCTCAGGGGGAGGTAGTGTGGGGTGAATAGTCTACGAACTCAATCGCTGCAATATGCAAATGTAAAACCTAGTTATTTTCTATTAAAAAAAGTAGTGCTTTAATGATACCAAAACCTAATACTCTGCACAAGTGTCTACTGACACTAACCGGCTGCACAGCAAGGTTAAGGGGGGTTCACTATACATATGTAAATGTAAATGTATGTGTCTTGTAAAGCGCACTGCTGCCCTGAGGCGTCGTGGCGCTGTAGACCGCTGGGGAACCCGTCCTGGCTATCCCTGTGAGATGGTCCCTCCTGGGTATCTCCAAGGTGAAACCAGGCATCCCCAGCGAATGTGGGGGGCCGTTGTGGAGATGAGGCAAGCTAATGCCCAGAGTTGCCGAGTGTGTTCCTGGTTAGAGTAGGTACCGAGGCGAGAATTATCGAGTCCGTTTTTGACCCTGGTCCACGACCCTGCCGCGTCGGGAATTGAACCCTGGTCCCTGGCCGATTCTCTGCTTGCGGATCTGCTGCCTCTAACCAGTGAGCCACACCTCAACACAACCAAAGTCTTGGACTTAAGCGTAGGTACAGGCTCACTAGGGCAAAATTGTGCAGATTTTCTGTTATTTGTGTCCCATAGGCCTGTCCTTAATCCTTCACTAGGAAATTCCTATGTGCGGGTTACTGTTATCTTTCAAAGTAACAGCCAAAAATCGGTTTAGCCAGTTCAAAGTAGTGGTCTTTAGGCATTGTTTTAACTGATTACAGTATACACTCAGAACATTCAGGTGCGAGTGTGAGACTGTTGTCTGCATGATGAGCAGTCCTATGTGCGGACACCAGAGCTCGTTTGGCAGCTCCAAAACTTCCTCTCCCCATGTGACAGCTGAAGAAGGCCGAAGCTCTGTATTGGCAGGTTGGACAAGCTGTTAAATTCCTTGCAGAGGAGAATCCTTGGGTATTGCGAAGGCATAGTGAACACAGTTCCACAGTCTTCCTTTATGGTAGTCAGTAGAACCGATATTTTGGTGGATCGTTACTTATGAATTTGTAGTCTTAGTACGTTTGAGTTAATGTAGGTTGGCTTCAGTTACACTCTCGTTAACTGCTTCTTCTGCGATGCTCCTCTTCACATACTCTGCTTCAGTCAAAGCACCCCCTTCGTCTGTTTAAGCAGGCGGTCTGGCTCTCAGGAAGACTCAGTTGCTCCTGCAAGATTTGTAGATTTCAGAGGATGTCACCTCCGAGAGACTGGCTAACCGCTATATCAGTCCTGGATCACTGTAGCTCTTTGAGTCCTCTGTCCTTCGTAGGTGAAACTGCTTGGAACTGGAACCAAGCTAGTTTATAAACCGAGAATATGGACCCAATGTTTAAAGTTCAGGAACCAGTTTTGAATAGTTTCTTTTCATATACCTATCTCTCTAGTTCGCACAATTCTTTGTCTATCACTTTGACTGTCACTGCAGGGAATGATGCTCCTTCCAGCCAGGAGCATTTATAACATGAGCACCATAAGTTGGAAAGTCTGAACCTGGCTGTTGGGCTTCCTGGATAGGCAATTGAAGGAATGACACACTACACAGGCACTGCCTAAAAACTTGTCCATCTCAAACAACTTAATCTGCTGACTCGGTCCCATTCCCCCCACCATCAACCAAATGCCAGTGCTCAGGAAGGACTAATAGGCAATCCCGTGCTACATGGGGTCACATAGTCTAACAGTAGTCCGGTCTTCATCAGTGCCCACCTCCATGCATGTTTGGGGAGGTAGTATCAATCCATCTAGCATGTGCCTTGCCAAAACTAGAGACCATACAAAGTGTATCCTGCTGGCTGCAGCAAAACTCTCACAAACCTGCAGTCCTGCTAGCAGACACGGTTCGTACAACAAGCACTCACTGTACACACCAGGTTCTCAGCACAGGGTCTGGGCAAGACATGCATGGTAGACATTGTACTCATTCTTGTACAGTGAAATAGTCCTGTCCAACCACTGTCTTCCAAAAGTGTTATTCTGCCTCATCTGTTCACTGTAGGTAATCTTGTGTCAGTTAAGGGTAAGCTTTTGGAGTTACCCACTTAACCTCAGAGCCAAGCTCTTGTTCTCATGGTCAAATTTGGTCCTTGATCTCAGCGGAAATTCAGGATTTCAAGAGTACTGGGCCAAAAGTCAGAATACCAGATTCACTTGCAGTTTGGTAAATCTGAGCATGCTACTATGAAAGCACATTTCCAGTAACAGCAGATATGTATAACCATTTCCTCCGTTGTCCATTTATTCCTTTTGGGACACTTTGGTGGTTTAGGGTGTGACAGAACCCTGCAATGCCTCCAGAATGCTGAAAGGCCGCTGACTGGATTATATTGGCTACACTCTGCTAATGAGGCCCTGAATCTTTCTGTAGGTTTTGAAAGTGCCAATCTTGAAATAACCACAGGATGTCAAGCTATATGAACCCAAAAAAACATATCTGCAATGTATGCTATGCACTTTACAGTGCTGCAAGAGATCCATTAAAAGTGAAGTGCACAATCATTCAGAGAATGCCAAATTGGCCATACTTGTACAAGAGTTTGGAGGACAAGTGAACAGTGTTGATGTATTTTTATTTTTTTGGGCGGGGGGGGGGGTGAGGAGGGGGAAGGTTTATGGTGGTCATCTTCAAAATTAACACTAAGCTTCAACTTCCATGACCAATGATGATTCACTGTTTCTTGTACCTGTGTTTTATCACTTTTAGGTTGAACCACTTTTGAAAGGTGAACCAGGAGATTGTAAGTGTTCTAATTCTACTCTGTGCTTTATTCTGCAAATTGATGTTGTCACTGTCCCTTTTGACTTTTAAATGAATCACTATTGCACTAGCACTTTCTCTACAACATCTATTCTATATAATTCAAAGCACATTTTAAGCTGTAGCCTTTACTTGAGGGGAGGCTTATTCAAGTTAGTTTTCTAAAACTCCCTGTCCTAGATCTCTTTTCTGTTTGTTTTTTCTGAATTCTCAACTACTCCGCTTCAGTGCTTTGTTGCACTGCCAAAATTTGCTTTTGTGTATCCATCTAATATAAAAAAATGTGTTTCTCTACCACGTTCTAGCTTTTCCTCGTGAGTTTCCAGAGGCATTAAAGAGAAAAAAAAGGTAAATGCGTGAGATTAATTCAAGCATCTTCTTTTTGTATACTTGTGACTTTTATTCACGTCAATGATTTTTGTTTAATCTTGATTAAGAATTTTTTTAAAAATCTATTTGACACTTTTTAAGACTTGACTGATTCATCAAGTTTACTTAACAGACCAGCAAGAAAATGAGGAAACAATGCAGCACGGTTGAATGCACTCCCACCCCCTAATTAGACTAAGTGAAGTTAGTTGGACATCATCCTGTTAATTGTCATCTTCATGACCCATGGCCTCTTGCAGGTCCCACACAACCGCATCAGCAGCTGTGAGTGCCGAGTTCACGTTGGCAGAATGGTGCCTCCATGTACCCCCAAACCTTAAGATGTTTGTGAGGACAACCCCTTGACTTGTAGACACTCATCAGCCAACTCACAGTAGTCCAACTATGCTTCTTCAGCATTCTGACATTGATGGCTATTGAGGTCTACCAATGTAGGGCAGTATCCCTTTTAGCCACCACTAGCCCTATTCTACCCAGCATGCCCTTGTCCAATTAATTCCTCAAGGATCGATAATGTTGGATGCTTTCAACAGGGATGCACATCATAGCCTCAGGAGTTTCAAATAAATGGGACCAACATGATTTTGTAGCTGGACACTCCCACATAACGTATAAAAATTTGCCTCTGCTTGTACCACATTTCAAATCGTTAGGATCTAGCACCCTGTAAGAAACTGTACCAAGGTAAGGTACAGGGTGTAGAGAGGCCACAGTCCCCAGATGTTTGGGAGAGGTTAAAGTTGGATATAACCTTACTCTCTAAAGTGGTAGCTTGGTCGAGCATTAAGGAAGTATCAGAGGACCGTGTATAGCATTTGTTGTACACACTGGGTCAGCAAATGGTCTCACACACTCAAGAACTGAACTCTAGGCCAATGGTTTTGTATATAAAAATATGATTGTTTTATTTTAGAACCAACAATAGGTATCAAAATACTTTCTCAGAATAAGATGCTCTAGTTGAATACTTTCAAATAGCAATAGACTTTTAAGTGCAATAGTTACAGTTGTTGCAATAGGCAACACACTTCAAACACAATTATAACTTTGAGCTCAATGGGGATTTTTAAGTAAATGCAATTTTGATTACTTTGCGTATGATTTTCTAACTCAGGGTTGGATCCTGGATTCAACCCTGGTGCATTTCCTGTAAACAGTTGAAAGAAATCGTTTTTGTTACACAGGCGACTCTTAAGGAATATTTGTATGTTTCAAAAATCGACACTTAGAAGAATTTCTGGTAAAAACCAGGCAATGTTATCCCATGGAGGAAAATCAAGTTATCGGTAAGCGCAGTTGTAATTATTTTTTGGGTCAGTGCTGGGCACCAAGATCCAGCACTGGCATCTGATGATAAAAGGTGAGTAATTTCGTTTTCGTTGATCGGCTGATTTTGAGTGAATATTTTAAAGTTTCAAAACTCGACACTTAGAAGAAATTTCAAGTGAAACCAGTCCATGTTACCCTATGGAGAAAATGTAGGTTATCGACATTCAGGTAAGTACTCGACTGGCAGAGTTAAGGTTCTGGGCATTGACTCGGGGGTCTCCCTGGGTCAGGTAGGTACAGTTGATACACCTTCAGCGGCACTGGGGCAGCTGGGTGCAGAGAGAGTTAGGCATATTGTTAGCCTATGACGGGCAGGGGGCCTTTGGTTGATGGGTGCACTTGGGCGGCTGGGTGCAGGTTGCTTTTGAGCTGTCGGGTGCTCCATGTATTTCAATGGAGAAGCTACCAGATGAACAAAGGCTGCAAGCTCGGGGACCGAGATTCTTGAGGTGTGACCACCACTTCGAGAGGTAAGTTGGGAAGCTGTAGGTTAGGTAGGCACCCAGGAGCTGGGCATAGGGGGCCACAGGGCGCCGGGTGCAGGGGTGTCTTTACGCGTCGGGAAATCATATCCTCTGCTGGTCGCGGTTGGAGGGGTCCCTGGTTCTGAGGCTGCAGGCATCGTCAGGAGCGTCGAGGAGGGTCCTTAGGTGCTGGATTCTTGGTCACAGTCGCCGGGGGGGGGGGGGGGGGGGGGGCTTCCTCGTGGTCTTTGTCCACTCAGGCACAGACCAGGCTCGGCGGGTGCAGTGTGTGCAGGATTCGAGGTTCCTGGCTGACACCAGGTGTTTGTTAGTTGCTTTGAGCAGAACCTCTGCTCGCGGAAGTCTGTCTTTAAGAGGAGCAAGGCAGTCAGGTCCTCCGGGGTTTTCGAGGTTGCTGACCACTGGAGACGCCGGGGTTTAGCAGGTTCGAGGGTCGACAGGCCTGTAGGGCTGGGGCCAAGTCAGTGTGTGTCTTCCTCTTGTTAGCAGCTGCACGGCAGGTCTTCTTTCTTCTTGCTTCTTTCAGATTCGGGATCGGAGGAAGGAAGGTTCAGGGTGCCCCTAAATACTAAATTTAGGGGCGTTACAGGTAGGTGAAGGGCAGGGACCAATGGGTCCCTTCCCTGGGGTGGGTACACTCCTACCCTGCCACTCTCCAGTGGGAGGGGGGCAGGAGCCTTGTCCTGATTGGGTAGGACTCACCATCCTCAAGATGGCAAGAGCCCGGAGTTGTGCTTCACCTCGCCTCCCCTACCTGAGGGGTGGGGTTGGCAGAGGCTAGCACACCCCCTTTCCTCACTATGGGTTTCCGCCAGAGTGGGATTGGGAACCGGTGGGGGACAGTTGCTGAGTACAGCAAGTGGCCTGGAGAAGCTCATGAAGGCGGCATGCCTTTGATGCTTCCCCTGCCCATCCTGGGGGAGGAGACCTAGAACGTCGCCCAGGATGTGCATTGTTGCAGGCCCAAGAGAGTGGATGGCTCTCTACCCAGGGGTCCAGCAACATGTCTGCTGGGTGGCAGCCTAGGCAGCCTTTCAGTCAGGACGCTGGTTGTTGGTTAGTTTCAGAGGGCATCTCTAAGATGCCCTCTGTCGTGCATTTTACATTAAATCCCACACTGGCATCAGTGTGAGTTTAATGTGCTGAGAAGTTTGATACCAAACTTCGCAGTCTTCAGTGTAGCCATTATGGTGCTGTGGAGTTTGTGATGACGACCTCCCAGCACCATATACTCTCAATGGCAGCACTGCACTTACAGTGCCCAGGAATGGACCTGGGTACTGTAGGGGTGACAGGGCAGTGTGTTAAGGGCAGCCATGCTGAAATGTCTGTCAGGGCACCATCTTTGCCCCCATCCAATCTTCATTCTCCAGTGTGCCTACATCTTGCTCCCATTGTTACCCAAGTACCTGGAGAGGTTCTGGGGAATTTATTACTAGTGCTTTATGTAACATGTAGATACCCTTGGCTTCTAGCCTTTCTATTGTAAGTTTAGCTGCTGGGGTTAATGTCGGCACTGGGTTAGGATTCTTTGTATGTCTCTAGTGCCTTTCTTAATTGCAAATAGTGGAAACTGTAACGTGTGGATTACAATCTCCCTGAAAAATGCATAAAGGTAACCTGTGGTTTGACGCCCACACATCTGTGACCTTGCATATCCCAATCCTGTCTCGGGCCCCAAAGTCCTCCAGTTGACAAAACCCACCCAGCCAGGAGGCGCTCTCGGTGTCCTGAAACAAAGACATCCTGGGTCAAGGTGATAAGCCTCCTTCCCCCAGGATGGGCAGGGTCCACGATGGGGAAGCTTCAAAGGCTTGCTGCTTTTGTGAGCTTACCCAAACTGGCCCCCACCGGTTCTTACCCCGACTTTGTGCGGGAGAACCAGCAGCAAAAACCAAGATAGGAGGAGAGGTGTGCTCACCTTTACCAACCCCTCAGGTGGGGGAGATGAGGCGAAGCACAACTAAGTCCCTGCCATCTTAAAGATGGGGGGGGACCCATCCAACCAGAGTAAGGTTACCCCCCCCCCCCCCCCCCCCCCCCCGAGGGTGCCATAATAGGGAGTGTACCCACCCCGAGGAAGATGCCGGTTTGTCCCAACATGTACATACCTGTACCTACCTGGAATGCCCCTAAATTTAGTATTTAGGGGCAACCCCGAACCTTGCCCACCTTTGAGTCATCGATAAAGGCAGTCGTACACCTTGATGTATATATTTAACTCATAAATATTTAAAAAACACTGTCACTGTTTGAAATCAGTGATGTCACTGACCATGTCATGAGTGATTTAATATGTAAGGTCGTAAGCAGTGGATTGCGGCGCTCAAGTTATAGTTAGTTTAGCTTACTATAACTGCTGAATTTATCTGGTTTAGTACGAGTGATAAGTCAGCTTAACGATAGCATCCCTGTAACCTTTGGATATAGATATATATATCGCTAATCTTTAGATTTTACCCCAAAAAACTGTCTTGTGATTCTTCTTGCACCTGGAAAATCTTTAGGTAAAGTGGGGGGGGGGGGGGGGGGGGTGGATGAGAAAGGGTGGGGGGGAGGGAGTGCTTTTCCAATGCTAATTCTTATAGGAGCTTTAGACACAACTGCAGCCCTAACTGCTGGAATGAATTGCACCAGATTTGGCAGGAAGGTAGGCTTTGATTTGCAGATCTCACTCCGTTACCTGGTGTAGATCCGTTAAGTAGCTGTTGAGAAATTTAAGGGAATCCAAATTTGTATATCTGGAATTGGGGCTAATTTGCAAGGATTTCGCAATTAATCACAAATGTGCACACCAACAGGAATGCCATGATTGGCAGTCTGCAACTTGAGCGGAGAGTTGCGGCTGCCATTTATCTCATCGTAGCAGGACCCCGTAGTTCAAACCAAATGGTAGTAAGTGGTATAAGGGATCAGGTTGCAGGTGCCCTGACCGCATGAGCAGAATATAGCGGTGTTAGAGGAACCCCCCCCCCCCCCCCCACTTATGATATTCGTGAATTTGTACACCCGCCCCAAGTTTCACTTAGGCGCTCACACACCCACTGAAGGATGCTACTCTGAGTGACGCGCACACTCACTCATATACCCACTCATAGACCCACTCAAATTCATGCACCCACTCAGACTGACTCATTCACTCGCAGATATGCTCAGATACTCATGCACTTACTCTGAGACCCATACGTATTCTCATGCACTCACTGAGACCCTAACAGACACTCATGCATCCACTCGCAGATTCATGACATTCTGACAGTCACTCATTCAGACTCTAATATACCCACTCAAAGACCTACTAAGACTTGTGCGTCTGCACACAGACCCTTTCAGAGACTCACACCCACGCTCAGAACCACTCTGACTTTCATGCACCCACCCACTTACTTAGAGACTCCTACTCATAGACCCATTCAAAGATTCATAGATCCACTCACAGATACGCTGATTCACACACCCACTTACAGACCCACTCAGAGTGATGCATCCACTCACACATCTACTCACACTCATGCACCCACTCAGAGATCCACTGAGACTCCTGCGTCTACTCACAGACCCTGTCAGAGACTAAGACACCTACTTAAACACCACACACCCACTTGCAGGCCCACTCCGAGGCTCAAGGACCCAGTCACACACACACACACTCAGACACCCTCAACCACTCAGACACCCATTGAGATACTCATACACCCACTCACTGACCTATACAGCCACTCACATACCCATTCTCAAATTTTAAAGAAAATAAAATGTTTAAAAACGCTGAAAACCATTTAAAAAACTAAAGGTATCGGGGACGATATTGTTAGAAAATAGAATTAAAAAAAACCTTAGAAATT
The DNA here is from genome assembly GCF_964204655.1 of Triturus cristatus. Taxonomy (NCBI): domain Eukaryota; kingdom Metazoa; phylum Chordata; class Amphibia; order Caudata; family Salamandridae; genus Triturus; species Triturus cristatus. Next base: position 139,773,461 of record NC_140588.1, read on the forward strand.
CACTGAAAAAAACCAAAGGTTACAGAGACTTTATAGTTAAGCTAAGATTTCACTCACCCAAAAACAGTAAAAATACAGCAGTTATGGTTACCTGAGCCAACTATAACTTACGCCTCCACAATGCAATACACTGCTTATAACCTCACGTATTGCCTCACTCATGACATGGTCAGTGATATAACTGATCATCTCAAATGACATCACTGATGACCTCATCCGCAGAACTACTCACACACCCTCTTACAAGCTCTCATACAACTACACAACCAATCACATACCCATTCACAGACCCATACAAGTATGTGCACACACACACCCTTACAGCCACTCACCTTTACAGCCACTCATACACCCTCTCACTCACCCATACAACATAACGCAGGCACTCACTCGCCTATAAAAGCACTCATGCTCCCCTACACACCTATTCACACACACTCACTCTCCAGTACAGCCACTCACACCAACTCACGTAACCATACAGCCTCTCAAACATCCAGTCACTCACTCCAGTCTCTCACTCATACATCCATTCTTACTCGCCCCAGTGACTCACGCACCCACTCACTTGCCCATACAGCCACACCCACTCGCGCATACAGCCACTCACTTACCCACACAGCTACTTACACACCCACTGACACCTATACAGCGACTCAAACATCCATACGATACACACTCACACAGCCACTCACATATGTTACTAGTAGTGTCATTCATTAGTAGTACACCTAGTATGCTAATGTGACTTTTTAGTAGCTTAATGTTTCACAATCAAACTTAGAAAACACTCCCATTCACTAGATGAGGTCTTGAGTGATGTAATTTGGGAGGTCATAAGCAGTACATTGTGGGGGCGTAAGCTATAGTTAGCTCAAGTAACTAGAACTGCTGAATTTCATTGGCTTTGTAAGCGTGGAAGCTGAGCCTAACTAGAACGTAACCTTGGTTTTGTTCAGTGCATATATATTTATATACATATTTGTATGTGTGTGTGTATATGTATATATATATTCACTGAAAAAACCATAGGTTTCACACACGTTATAGTTGGGAATTAGCATTTAAAAAAACCTTGCAAATTCACTTAAAAAAAACCTAGGTTTCACACGTTATAGTTAGGTGGATATTTCACTCGTAAAAAACCAATGAAATTCCACCGTTATAGTTAGTTCAGATAACTATAACTCGCGCGCCCGCAATCCTCTGCTCATGACTTCACATATTACATCACTCATGACATGGTCAGTGGCATCACTCTTGACATCACTGATGACATCATCCTTGTGATAGAGTGGCGGTCGCGCGAGTTAGTTATCTGAACTCACTATAACGGTGGAATTTCTTTGGTTTTTTACGAGTGAAATATCCACCTAACTATAACATGTGTGAAACCTATGGTTTTTTAAGTGAATTTGCAAGGTTTTTTAAATGCTAATTCCTAACTATAACGTTTGTGAAACCTATGGTCTTTTCAGTGAATTTGTACGTTTTTTTCAATGCTAAGTTATGTATATTTTTTTTAATATATTTTTTCAATAAACTACGTATATTTTTTTTAATGGCTTTTCACCGTATGCACCCCCGCGATTAAATTTTTTTTTTAAAAAAATTGTTTTTTCTGCCTTCAGGGTCCTCCAGGGACCCCCTGACAAAGGCTAGGGGGTCAGGAACTCTCTACCCTGCCCCCTTTTCACGTTCGCCACCTTCCTTTTCCACTCTCGCACTGAAAACAAACAAAATGGCGACCGACACTTCCTGATTTCGACCGATTCGAACGTTGACTGACATGTAACAACCAATCAGAATTACGCTCGCGCACGTTGGGGTGCACGCACGGTGCGCGGCTATAGATATGTATGTGCTTTTAACTGCAATTTTCTTAGGAACTACTGAACAGATTGACTCCATATATGCAAAAGGCACATCCCTGACCTGAGGACTACCTCTCTGCCAAATTTCAAGTAATTCTGTTCAGCCGTTCGGGCTGTACCTTCGACTAAAGGTCCTATGGGAAAATGCATGGGGAAAACGCGTTTTGGAACCCCCCTTTTTTCTCGGCCCCCGCTTGACGAATCCCCCCGAGACTTTCAGGGTAGGAGCTGAGCGGAGCGCCCCATTAGTTTTGAAAATTTCGCGAAGATTCGTCAACCGGCGCCAAAGTTATTCAAAATAGAATTTTGAGATTTCCTATGGAAACACGGTTCTAACTATAACTATCTACTGGCAACCGCCAGTAGATAATGTGTTTGTGTATATATGTATGTATATATATCACTGCAAGCTCTGTAAACATTTGATATATATGAAGGTGGCTACTATAAACATTTTGATTTTGTTAACATTTTCTATTTTTTATTTCAGATGGGACACAGACGGAAGTCCATCAGATGTACGTTTTTCTGTATAGGTGTTTTAGCTATTTAAATCATGCCTTTTTATTTAGGGTTTAAATAAAGCTTATTAAATTTCAAACTTCTCTGCTCTTAAGGCACACACCTCTCTGCATTTTTAGGTCTTGCTTTGCAGTCACTAAGTGAAAGCTGCTTGTGAGCCTTAGTAAAAACAGTAGTTTTAGAGCACATCCATTGCTTACTTGTTTACTTGCTTGCCTTACTTTTTATTGAGTCTGGCCCTCTGTTGGAGCATAGCCTTTTTGCCATCCTTTTGATTAGTGGACTACTATCTTTCCACGGCTCACATGTAGCGAACAACTTTTTTTTCTTTCGCTTTCATGACTTTCTATTTTTCTGTCTTTCTCCCTTGTGCCCTTCCTCTCCCTTGCATGTTGCTCCCGTCTGTATCCACTTCAGCTCTACCTCCTCTGCTGCTCTTCTGTTCTATTCTCACCCCAAGCACTCTGTGTTCCCTTCTTCCTACCCCTGTTATCTTTTTATAATTTAGTAAATCCTCCCTCCTCAAGTCCTAAATATTGCCTCTCCCACTCGCTCCCCCCCATCCACCACCACTTTGTAACTCCCCCACCCTTTGTGCTCCCTAAAATACTTGTTCGAGGCATATGAGCTGCAGATTGTACACTATGCATAGATCGCCATCTGGTGTTGGGCTTGGATGCTTGCACATTGTTGTTGTTGTCTTGGAAGAGTCTTTTGTAGTCATGAGATAGGTGACTCCTCCCTTGGACGATAGTGCGCAGGGGCATCGACTCAATCTTCAGGATGTTTTTTCCGCAATTGGGTTCGAATGTAACCTTTGCACTCCGGTTCGGCACCTTATTCTCCAAACCTTTTCGACGCGCAAACTATCTACAACTCGACGGTATTGTTTTCGATCGCGTGATCTTCGTGCATCTGAGCTACTCTATTCCAATCGATGCGGGCCGTTGGGCCTATCGACGCCATCCGGGCCCACAGCTCATGGAAAGGACTCCCTTCAAAAAATGCCCACAGCGTGGAGCGAAATTCCCACACAGTGACCATCACAAGGTCTGTAACCTGTGTCTCTCGCCCGAGCACGACGAGAGCAATTGCCAGGCCTGCGCCTCTTTTCGATCCAAGAAAACCATCCGTGATAGCCGGGCCTGACGACACATCATGGAGCAGCTCCGGCACCAGTGGACATCTTCGATGAAGGCCCCGATGTCCCGGAGGAGGATTCTGAGGACCTGGCAATCGTGTCCGAAGCAGATGACTCAACGAGTGAGTACAACTGCCCCTACCCCAACTCCACCCGAAAAAAAGAAGGCACTGGTCAAGACTTTGTGTGCTGGCCCCAGTCGTGACCGAAAACAGGCTTCAGAAGCCCCGGGCCCGGCTCCGAAGATAAAGGACAAGCCTTCCGGTAGTTCGGGACCAAGCAAACCGTATCTCAGTGTCCCGCAGGTGCCTTCGGCACCGAAGGCGGGAGAGCATCTTACTCCCAAAAAGAAGTCAGCACCGACTACCTCAACGCAGAAAGTAAAGCCATCGGATCCGAAACCAAAGCCTTCCGAATCGAAAAGATTTCCGTCTTCATAGCAAAGCCAAAGGACCCCAAACCACCTCCTAAGTCCTTGGAGCAGAAATCAAAACCCCGCTTGGACCCAAAGAAGTCGGCGCCGAAAGCGATTACCGAGGAGGAAGAACTTTTTCAACCGGATCCTGTCGATCCGAAGCACAATAAACTCCATATAGACCCCCAAAAAAGACTGTGCCACTTCACCTGTATGACCCTCTTCTCCTGTCCTTCCTCATGAGCCTGTTCTTTCTCCTAAGCCGGTCTCCCCTCCACAGCCTCCAAAACTTCCACCACCGCAGGATGACAATTATGATTTAGGGGGTGGGGGGGGGGGGGGGGGCAACAATGACCCTTTCACTGACCCTGATGACAACACGGACATACCACAGGACGATTGGGACGATTATGATGACCCAATAGATCTAGAAGCTTCTGGCAAAAGAGTTGCTGCTCAAGCTGCTAATCACTGGCGCAAAGCCAACACCCAAGCATTACTTGCTCGGTATGATAGGGCTCACTATGACCAACTAGAAACCCTATTACAGCATTTACCTGACCAATACAAAACCCAGGCAAATGATTTAATTCAAGAAGGCAAATTAATAGCCAACGCATCAATCAAGTGTACCGTTGATGCAGCTGACACAGCCTCTAGGTCCATTAACACTAGTGTGATACTCAGACGACATGCCTGGTTACGCATCTCAGGATTTAAAAAGGATATACAAATAACTATGCTCAACCAGCCGTTCAATCAGGAACAACTTTTTGGACCGGCTGTAGACACCACTCTAGAGAAGATGAAAAAGGACACGGAGACTGCTAAATCTAGGGGAGCATTACAGTCTCCATCCACAAGTGGTTCCTTTCATCGCTCCTTCTATAGAGGAGCATCCAAAAACATTGGAACAGACACCGCCTCCTCTTCCTACAAATACACCACGCAAGTATCCTTCAACAGAGGATATTTTAGAGGCGGATACAAGGGGAAATAACAACACTCGTGCCTCCCCCCAATAATAAACAGTGACTTCCCTCCACTCCTTCCAGACCATTCCACTCCAGTCGGAGTGAGACTCTCACAGTTCCTACCTGTCTGGGAATCCATCACAACAGACAAGTGGGTAAGACAAATTATCCAGTATGGTGACTGCCTGGAACTTATAGCAACCCCACCCACCAAACCACCCAAACAGTGTCCAATGTCCATGGAACACCTCGCGCTCTGAAAACAAGAGGTTCTCTCACTGCTTCAAAAGCAGGCAATAGAACTAGTTCCTTTACAGTATCAAGGAACAGGGGTTTACTCTCTGTATTTCATAATCCCCAAAAAGGACGGGATCCCACAGCCAATACTCTACCTCAGACCCCTCAATGTTTACATCCAATCAGATCATTTACATATGATCACTCTCCAACAGGTCCTCCCACTAATTCAACAAGGCGACTTCCTTGCCACCCTAGACTTCAAGGACGCCTACTTTCACATTCCCATACACCCTGCTCACAGGAAGTATCTAAGGTTCCTAGTGGACAGACAACACTATCAGTTCAAAGTCCTTCCATTTGGGGTGACCACCGCACCCAGAGTGTTCACAGAATGCCTTGCAGTGGTAGCAGCACACTTAAGACTACAAATCCATGTCTTTCCATATCTTGACGACTGGCTAATAAAAGCCAAGTCATTTAACCAGTGTGTTCATCACACTCATCAAACCATCCAGCTGCTACACGACTTGGGATTCACAGTAAACTACCCCAAGTCAAATCTTCAGCCCTCCCACATACATCAGTATCTAGGGGCCACATTGGACACCTCCAGAGCTCTAGCATATCCCAATCCAGCCAGTATGCAAACACTAATTTCCAGATTTCAACCACAGCATTCCCTCCCAGCAAGGGTATTCATGCAACTCAGAGGGATGATTGCCTCTTGCATCTTTATCGTACCTCATGCAAGACTTCATATGCGCCCCTTGCAGGAATGCCTAGCACGTCAGTGGAACCAGGCTCGAGGTCAACATCCAGATCTGGTGTTGGTGGACAGCCGCACACCGCTCTCTGTAGTGGTTGAACACACACAACCTTTCCAAAGGGCGGTCGTTCCTCGAGCCGTTTCCACAGATAGTGCTAACAGCAGACGCATCACTGACCGGCTGGGGAGCCCATCTCCTAAACCACACCATTCAAGGCAAATGGACCACGCAGCAGAAAGTGCTCCACATCAGTCACCTAGAATTACTGGCAATATTTCTAGCACTAAAATCATTCCAGGTACATCTACAGCACAAGACTGTCCTAGTCTGGACAGACATGACAGCCATGTATTACATACAGAAACAGAGAGGCACACATTCTTTGCAGCTGCCCCAGCTCGCACAAAATCATTTGGAGATTGGCCATTCCACAAAACATATACCTTCTGGCAGAACATCTTACAAGAGTTCACAATCAAATTGCGGATCTGCTAAGTCGACAGACTCTGCAGATACACGAATGAGAACGTCATCCCCAAGTTCTTCAACCATTTTTCCAAATGTGGGGTCAACCAGACATAGATCTGTTCACCACTCGCGCAAATGCAAAATGCCCAACCTTCGCCGCCAGGTTTCCACATCCGTTGTCCAAAGGCAATGCAATATGGATGAACTGGTCAGGCAGATTTGCGTACGCTTTTCCGCCACTCCCATTGATTTCCCCTAGTAGTACACAAGCTCAGACAACAGTCTCTCAAGATGATCCTGGTGGCTCCCACATGGGCACGGCAACAGTGGTTCACAACACTACTGGAACTCAGTAGTTCCACACCAAAAACTACTTTCCCCCACATTGCTAACGCAGAACCATGGAGAGATAAGGCACTCCATCCAGGTCAACTGAATCTAGCGATCTGACTCCTGAAGTCCTAGAGTTAGTTTACCTTAACCTTCCACCGGACTGTATGAATATCATTCAAGAAACCAGACGCCCTACTACTAGAGTTTGCTATGCAGCAAAATGGAAAAGATTTGTCATCTACTGCAATAACAATAAGATTGATCCGCTGGATGCTTCAATCCAAGACATCATTTGCTATTTGCTACACTTGCAAAGATGTAATCTAGCATATTCATCCATACGATTACATCTAGCAGCACTTGCTGCCTATTTACAATACAGACAACACTTGTCACTAGTTAGAGCACCTACAATTAAAGCCTTTATGGAGGGCCTTAAAAGAATAATTCCTTCTAGACTGCCACCATCTCCGGTGTGGAATTTAGACATTGTTCTACCAGGCTCATGGGTCCCCCATTTGAACCTCTACATAAATGTGAACTTCAGTTCCTCGCATGGAAAGTAGCTTTCCTTGTTGCAATTACCACTCTCAGAAGGGTAAGTGAGATCCAGGCTTTAACCATACAAGAACCATTCTTACAAATACATCGTAATAAAGTGGTTCGCAGAACAAATCCAAAATTCCTTCCCAAAGTAATCTCCGCTTTTCATCTTAACCAGTCCAGTTACCGGTGTCTTGCCAAAACCCAGACTGTGGCAGAGAGAGCTCTTCACACACTAGACGTAAAGAGCCCTACTTTATTACATTGACAGGACTAAGCCCTTTAGAAAGACAAAACAACTGTTTGTAACCTTCTCCCCACCTCATAAAGGTAACCCCATCTCCAAAGCTGGGATCGCGAGATGGATAGTAAAATGCATTCAAATATGCTATCATAAGGCCAAACACACATTGACAAATCCCCCTACGCAAACTAGGGGCTTCCATGGCATTCTTGGGGAACATTCCCTTGGATGACATCTGCAAAGCAGCAACATGGTCTATACCACACACCTTCACCAAACACTATTGTGTTGATGTGCAGGCTAAGCAACAAGCTTCTGTAGGCCAGGCTGTTCTTAAAACACTTTTTCAAACTACTACAGCAGATACAGGTGACCACTGGTAGGGGAGACCCTGCTGTACAGTCTATGCATAGTGTACAATATGCAGCTTGTATGCCTCGAACGGAAAATGCTACTTGCCAGTATGCATCTGTTCTTGGCATGTAGAGCTGCAGAGTTGTACACGCCCACCCGCCTCCCCGGAACCTATATCTGTTCCAGTATTATCTTGATTAGATACATTCACATGGACATCTTACTTCTTACTGACTCCATTTCCCATTATGGCGAAAAAAAATCTGAGGATAGAGTCGATGCCTGTGCATTCTATCGTCCAAGGGAGGGGTCACCTATCTCGTGACTACAAAAGACTCTTCCGAGACAACAACAACGTGCAAGCATCCGAGCCCAACCCCAGATGGCGATCTATGCATAGTGTACAACTGTGCAGCTCTACATGCCAAGAACAGATGCATACTGGTAAGTAGCATTTTCCTTTTTTTACCCCCTGGTGTAAGGGCCAGGCAGCTTCCACTTTTTTATTCAATGCTCCAAGTGGCATCCGCCATCTTAGAATGTAAATAAAAAAAGAAATAGCCTGGCCACCTAGTCAGTCCTTAGGCACACGCCTATTGCTTAATGTGTTGATGCATATACGTTCACCCCCTCTTTACAATTTGCACGCCATCATTTCTTATTGTAGCATTGTTGCGATTGCTGTAACTTTATACAGTATATAGTCAGTGTTAACAAGATGAGACCTATTGACTTTGCCAATGCTTGCTTTGATTTTTAATCAGAAATAGCTTTCTGTCCACACTGGCTTGATAAAAATTCAAGAATGGTTTATATTTTTAATTATTTTTAGAGATCTTCTCCCTTTCCCAGATATTTCTTCCTTCAATTGAGTTTTTAGCCGTCAGGTCTCCCATGTTATTATGATCTCCTGTGTTTCTAAATGTTGACTAGAAAGTACCTATGTCGGAAGCTGGCTCTTTATTTGGGGGGGGGGGGGGGGGGGGGTAGTGTTGTCTTGCAGCCTTAGGCTTATCAGAGGGAAGTGTTAGACATTCACCAATACACACAATAGTCAATAAATGGCACACACGACTCAATATGGAGATCTGTACCAATTTATAAAAGTAATGCATATCTTTATATATATTTAGCCACCAGAATAAATACGATCAGGTAAGCACGTTTTGCAAGAGAAATTCTTTTGCATTTAAAGAGTCAACACAGTGCAATTTTCAAAGGCTGCAATGTTACCCTCTGGGAAGAAAAATATATGCGGCACACCAGTTCTTTGCAGGGACTTGCGGGTCTAGTCTCCTTGATTAAAGGTGAGCTAGGTGCAAGGTCCAAGACAGCCCCAGCAGGTCAGCCCCAGCATCACGAAGCTGGCCGGGTACAGTGGTGAAAACTGCTTTGAGTGCCCAACGCAATCCAATTAGGATTGTTCCAGTCACAAAGAGGCTGCAGGTTGGGACTGAGAGGTCAGTTCTGTGAATCCAATGAGTGGCTTCGGCTCTTGCGATGCTGTGGGACACCTTTGGTCCTTCTTTCCAGGTTGGGGCGTGCGGGTGCAGAGGGTCTTTGGGGTATCACTGTTCTTTGTCCCGCAGAATTCGCTGTTGAGGGGGCCTGCACAGAGTGGTTGCAGGCGGCGTTGGAGAGTTCACGAGGGGTCCTTCCACAGTGCACTCTTTACCTTGAGGGCCTGGGGACCACGCTGACACCGTTGGGCCACTTCAGCATGGGGGAGGCGGGCTCGGGTTCAGTGGTGCTTGCTGGCATCTGGTTTCCTCTGTCCTAGAGTCCTCACTGTTCTTCTTTGGGTGTCTGCAGGATTCAGGTGACCGTTCCGCTGTTTCACGGGAGTCCTTGGTTCCTGGGTAAAGTGCTGGCAGGTCTCCCAGACTTTGAAGACTCAGCAGCTGCAGGAAAAAGTCGTCTTTTAGTGCAATTGTCAGTCAGTAGGCAGGCTGGGTTGGCACCAGACCAGTGGCTGTGTCTGTCATTTCTTGCTCTTTGCGACTCTTCACATCAGTCTTCCTCTTTCAGGTAGGCAGGATCTGATTTTCTGGTGCCAAGGGCTCCTCATAATACTGAATTTAGAGGCTTTGTGGAGTATAGGGTATTAGCCAATGGGCTACTGATGCCTGAGGTCAGTATGCCTCCTATATGCCCACTTCCTGTGGGAAGTGGGCATAATCCTGTCCCAGAATGCCTAAGTTTGCCATCACCAAGATGGTCATTTCTGAAAAGTTGTGTCCGCTTCAAGTTAGACCACCTTAGGGGTAGTATCAGCCTGGGGTGGGCACGCCAACCTGACTAGCTAATTTTCCCGCCTGTCCAGGTGACAAGGGGCTCTGGATAAAGAGGATTGGCTTCCTCTCCTGTGAGGGGAGCCTGTCTTGCATTTCTAAGCCCGGAGCTTCTTTGAAGCTCACCTCTAGCAGTGCTAATCAGCATTTCATTCTGTTGGAGAGGTTGTGAACTCCCTTTTCCAGTGCAGGCTTATTTCAGATCTCCTGAAAGCAAAGGCCCTCACCCTGGAAGGTCAAAAGTTTATCTTGGTTGGCAGGCTGGCAGAGACCAGCCAGCTAACGCACCAGAGGCTGAGAGGTTTTCATGGGGCACCACTGGAATCGGGGTGAGTTTTATGAATATGGGATGTTTGAAACCAAACATCCCTATTTTCAGTGAAGCCATCATGTAGCTGGTAAACTCATTTTTATCAGTGTCCAGCACGTTTTACAACTGCTGCCCTGTTCACTTGTCTTGGCAGTAATGGAACTGACCAGTTCAGGGTCAGACCTGACCATACAGATCTGTCTTCACAAGTAATATAATGCACCTTGCCTTAGGACTGTAAGGACTGCTGTAGCAGTGACTTTTAATATTACATGTAGTTTTAGCGGGCATGGAATACAAGGATGTGTTTAATGTCCTGTTTTTACTTTTGTCTGCACCAAAAAATGCAGCCTACAATTGCAGTCTTGCATGAATTTGGTGAGGGGTCCCTTATAGTGGCACAATTCGTGCTGCTGGCTTTGGGGACCCTCTATAGTACCTCGTGCCCTAGGTACCATGGGTACTATTTACTAGGGACTTGGAGAGACTGCTAGAGGTATTGCCAATTTGGGGACCAATTGTACAGTTTTTGGGAAAGAGGTGGCACTGGGGACCTGGTTAGCAGGAACCCAGTGCACTTTCTGGCTAAATCACATCAAGTTACAGGCAAAAGTCAGTGACCATGTCAAAAATGGTCGTTTTCCTACAACCATGCACTGAAAATATTTCTGATTGCTTGGTTTCTATATGATACAATCACAGGGCGCATAGATCTTTCTTCCTAGGTGCATATCATCCTGCAGTGTTGAAGCCAGTAGCAAACGCCTAAGCTGTTGGTGCTCAATCAGCCTTTTTTTTTAACTGTTATGAATGTAGCATAGTCTTAACTATTCCGGTCCTTATCAGCCATCTGTTAATCCTCGCTGTAGGTAAGTGCCACTATTTGCATGGTTGCCCCCCCCACATTTTGCCTGATGTTGATGTTCTTTGACCAAGTGTGCCCTGGGTTCCTGCCAACCAGGTACCCAGGGCCTATGTTCTTTCCCTAAAGCTCTACTGTTGCACACCCAATTGGCAACAGGAGTACCAAGGACACTGTGGCCAGGGACGGCCTCTAAGTACTGCGGCACAATGTGCCACCTTTAGAGGCCCTGTACCTTAACACTCTCACACTGCCATTGCAGGCAGCATGTTTTGGTGCAGAGAAATGTTTCGACATTGCACACATCCCTGTGTGCCATGCCTACAACCCACCCCTCTAGCAAGGTGCACTTTACCACTGGTGAGGGTCCAGATGCATGAGCCCTGCACCCCCTATTGTGTCCAAGTCCATTCTTAGACATTGGAAGTGCAGTAAAGCCATAAAGAGTCTATTGTCTGGGAGTTTGTCATTACGAACTCCAGAGCACCATAATAGCTTTGCTGAAACTTCTCAGCACATTAAACCCTCACTGATACCACTGTGGGATTTAATGCCAAATGCACTCAGAGGGCATCTTAGAGGTGCTCTCTGAAGAACGACCCAGCACTGTGCCAAGTCCTGCTTGGTTCTAAAAATAAAATACATCAAAGAAATATCTTTGATAGAAACAATTGGTCTGAGTTCAGTCTCTGAGTGTGTCTCATCCTTTCTTGCCTAAATGCTTAACACTACCCTCTGATAAAGCCTTACTGCTCTCCCATACTACCACAGATAGAGTAAGGCATTCTCTACTTTTACCTCTGTAAGCCTTTGGGATCCACTGGACTCTGGGCACACTATACCTTACTTTGGTATAGTATATACAGAGCCAGCTTCCTACTGGGGGCTCATGCCTTATCCCGATTGGGGGCGTCCCCACATCTTCAAGATGGAGGGGACTGAGGTGTGTGCTTCACTTCTCCTCCTCTATTCTCACCTGAGTGGTGGGGGTTGGCAAAACTGGGCCCACCTCTCATTCTCTAACATTAGGCCTCAGCACCCGGCCGCCCTACTGCCGCTGATGGTGCTTTTTGAGTGTATCCTTGACCCTGGTGGAACCGTTTTGCAGGTATCTGGGTTTCTGTTGCAGTACACACCCCCGTCCCCCCACACACACTTTTTGCCATATTTATGATGTACTTAGACTTGATGTGTCCTGGGTCCCTGCCAATCAGATTCACAGGGCCTGTGTTCTTTCCCAAAACTGTACCTTTGTACCCCCAATTGGCACCTATCTGGCCACCTGCAAGTCCCATAGGTTAACATTTGTGAACTGATAAATTGCATGAAGTGTCCCTTTTTAAAGTGCAAAGTATTTTTATTGAAAACGGCCTTACCTTTTAATGTACATCTGGTCTTAAAATAAATCTTGAAATAAGTTTATTTTTATAAAATTGTTGTGGATCTCCTTTTTGATTCGTGTGTCATTTATTAGTCACTGTTTGCATAACAAATGTCTTACTCTATCGTGTTAGGCCTTAGGCTTCTCGACCACACTACCGCAAATAGTCGTTTGGATTTAAATTGAGTCATGTATACTTCTGGACTCTTTACACTATATAACCACTTAGTGGTATATCGCGTAAAGTGCCACCTTCCTACAGCCACCAGGAGCAGCATCACCTCCAGCCTTCAAATGTCTATTTTTCCCCTTACAGGTTCCGTCTTTCCTCAGTGTTTGTGCTTTCTCTGTGACCTGTTTGAGCCCTTTAAGCCATAGTTTGTAAAACCCATGCATTGCCTTTTTTTAATCTATTTGCTTTTTTGTGGGGTTTATTACACAGGGAGAACCAAGCAGCAAGAGATTTAGTGGATTTGAGGTATGTCTTACTTCACATGTGCCAGATGTTTCCTGTTTGTCCAAATGCTTGTACGGTGACTGTATTCCACTTCCAGCTATCAAAAGACCAAGAGGTAGTATGCTTTCACAGAGTGTTTGTTTGCATGGGGGTAATTTAATTGAATTTAAATTTAAAACTTATAAAGTGCCCGAATCGCCTCCGATGGGTTATGTCAGCGCTAGAGCAGTACAAGGGAAGAGCCAGCAGACAAACAGCAAAACTTTCAGTTTTAAGGAGTTTCCTAAAGATCAAATGATCATCATATCTTCCGAGTGTAAGGGGCAGTTGATTCCATAAGAATGAGGCCATGTAGGAAAAGACTTTGCCTCCTGTATGGGAGTTCTTGGAACTGGGAATGGTAGGGAGACATTTCTTTCCAGAACGTAAGACCCTGCCTGGCTGGTAGGGAATGAGTTTCTCGACTAAGTAACTGGGCCCTTTGCCATTTTTATGTACAATGCAGCCAACTTTGAATTTAATTCTCTGGCGAATGGGCAGCCAATGTAGTTGTTGCAAGGGGGGTGCGGTGGAGGGGGCTGTTCTAGGAGACAAATTAATAACCAACTGTGCCGCCGTGTTCTCTTCCAGGGGATCCTCATCAATAGTCATAAGCATTAGAATATTCCCGCCCATGTGCGGGATCCCGGAAACAGTATATTATATGTGCCCCACATATATATATATCCATACATATATACCTATATGTATACACAAGCAATTGCAGCCCCTAACACTCTAGAGCTGAACCATGCTGTAAGGAATTTCCACTACATATAAGAAAATAGCATTATAAACATGAGAAACAACATTATAACTTGTTTGGAAACTGTTTTAATGCTTAGAAAACAGCAGAAATTCTTAGAAAACACTGAAAGCATAGGAAGCTCCCAGGCTGCATTGCAAATACCCAGTCTAAAAAGACTGAAAAGCTAACTCATAGCTACATGGCAAAAACTGACACCGTGCCTTTAAGGCACACCTGACCCCCACCTTCCCATCATGCCTCAGGGGTGGCAGTTAGGTCAGTTGTTCTTTCCGGCTCCTTCTGGAAGGATCCTGGCAACAGAGCTCCACTTTTTTCTGAGTTTCTCAGAAAATATTATCTGTTTTTCAACTGTTTTTTCCCTTACTTCGACGTTTTTCATCTAAGTCAGTAAGAGGCTGCCTTTTTTAGGCATTTTTGGGCATTTTTTCCATCTTAAAATGCCCTCTCTTTTCGATTCTTGCCCTGCATGTGGCAAGAAAAAGGCCAGGACTGACTCTCATAGGGTCTGTATCCTGTGTCTACCGGAGGATCATGATACCAGCACATGTCCTCACTGCCAGGGCCTGTCCAAAAGAACTTTGAAGGACAGAGAGCGAAGTCGCGCTTATGGCCTGGCACAACCATCCAGAGGCCGATCTCCGGTGAGGAAGGGCTCCAAGAGGCATAAAGATTCATCTAGAAGCAAGTCCTCTCGTCCTTCCACCTCAGCGTCTGGCTCGGCGCTGAGAAAAGATGTTCCGGTAGGTCGTGTTTCGAAAAAGAGGTTCTCGACGCCGTCGAGAGCAGGTACGACGTCGACGTCGAAGTCCAGACCGCCATCGTCAACTCGGCGACGATCGGCGTCGAGATCCAGAGCCTCTCCGCCGTCGTCAACCCGGCGACGTTCGGCGTCGAGAGACACCACCCCTCCGCCGTCGTCAACCCGGCGGCGATCGGCGTCGAGGAGCAGGGAACCTCCGCCGTTGTCAACCAGGCGACGATCGGCGTCGAGGAGCAGAGAGCCTCCGCCGTCGCCAACCCAGCGGCGTTCGGCGTCGAGGAGCAGGGACCCTCCGCCGTCGACGACATCTCAACGTCGATCGGCGTCGAGGAGCATGGACCCTCCGCCGTCGTCAACCAGGCGACGACCGGCGTCGAGGAGTGTCACCCCTCCGTCGTCGAGGGCACCATCCCCTCCGTCGTCGAGGCTCCATCGGCGTTCGACGTCGAGGCAACAGGATCCTCCGCCGTCGTCATCCAAGCGACGTTCGGCGTCGAGGTTGGCATCCGTCTCGACGTAGAGAGTGGCAGCATCTCCGCCGGCGTCCCCGCGGCGTTCGGCGTCGAGGGAGAGAAGGCCTCCGTCGTCGG
This sequence comes from Triturus cristatus, assembly GCF_964204655.1. Taxonomy (NCBI): domain Eukaryota; kingdom Metazoa; phylum Chordata; class Amphibia; order Caudata; family Salamandridae; genus Triturus; species Triturus cristatus. Next base: position 139,788,795 of record NC_140588.1, read on the forward strand.
CTTCACATCGCCGCTCGACGTCGAGGCGGCAGGCTTCGCCCACTGAACATGGCCGCCGGTCCACATCGAGACGGCGTTCGACGTCGAGAGAGTCCCGGCGAGAAAAGAGACGACACCACGGATCGACGTCAAGACCGCGCTCGACGTCGAGACAGGCCTCGGACAGGTCGGTGGTCCTGGTGACAGAGTCGGCGTCTCGCCATTCCTCCTCCCACTCAGGGGCCTCTCCACGACCGGCAAATCCACGAGAACCTGCGGTTTTGCAGCGTGAATCTTTCTGGATTCACTATGCTGTGCATTATTCCGCGATCTTGTGGTTGGGTGCGGGAATACATCAGTCCAGTGCATGATTCTCCGCTGCAACGGCTGGTGGCGGCTGTGGACAGAGCTAGTCCCCCCAGGCCAGCACGTCAGAGGTCTCCGGACGACAGGCGACGCAGATCGCGCTCCCCAGACGGGAGGAGCGTTCACCTGGTTCACGGGCTCGTGATCATCGCCGGAAGCGCAGAAGGACTCCATCATCGTCCTCTTCCTCGTCCTCCAGGTCCTCCATCAGAGACTATTCTCCCGCGCTCTCGGGCAGCCCAGTGTCCAGGGTCTCGCCCGTAGACGACATCAACACCTACCAGGAGGTGTTGCAGCGGGGAGCACAGAAGCTGGGGATTGAGATGTCGGTCCCCCAAGTCACCACCTCGGTGATTTTTGAAACACTTCACCAAAAGTCTGCCTCTCGCCCGCTGCTGCCTTTGGTCCCAGGAATCATGGAACAAGTCATGGACACTTTTCTCACCCCGGCGACTGTCAAAGCCGTTCCGGCTCGTATCCTGAAAAAATACAAGCCAGCTACCTCTGACCCCGTCTTTGTGAAGATAGACCCACCTGCGGACTCTGTCATAGTGGCAGCGGCAAGGAAGGGTCAGACGGCGTCGGCCTCCTCTTCCGTCCCTCCAGATAAGGAGAGCAGAACCCAGGACTCATGGGGACGCAGGGCCTGCTCTTCTGCGGCAGCGGCCCTCAAGATCTCCAGCGCGGCGGCGCTTCTGGGCAGGTACGACAGGGCCCTCTGGGACTCGATGGAGCGTTTCAAATCCAAGCTCCCCAAAGAGGACCAAAAGGACTTTGAGGAGATTGTTACGGAAGGGGCACTGGTGGCTAATCAGTCGATTAGCACAGCGGCGGATGGTGCGCTAATCTCAGCCCACTCTTACACACACGGCGTCTGCGCCAGGAGGTCGTCCTGGTTACGTCTGACAGGGCTCAAGCCAGACGCACATTAATGGATTTTAAACCTCCCGTTCTCTGGCAACTCCCTCTTTGGCACTCACACGGATGAGGAGATGGGGCGCATGAAAACGGAGCTGGACACCCTCAAAGCCGTGGGCTTGGAGAAGAAAAAGGAATTCAAGCGCCGTTTTCGACCCACCCAACGCAAGGGGCCTCAACAGAGGGTTCAAACCCCTCAGTGGTCTCAGAGCAAACCCCAAGGGAAAACCCAGTTTCGAGGCGGAAAGTCTGGCAGGGGCAGAGGTGGACACCAGCAACAGTCCTCCACTACCACAAGAGGAGGAAAGTCATGAGCTGTGGCTTCCTCTACGGCCGTTGCCCACTCCAGTGGGAGGAAGTGCATCACAAAAGATCGCTGGGTGCTGAATATACTGCGTCATGGATATGCGCTACGTTTTCGAGCGCGTCCCAGAGACATCCCGCCAAAGAGGTCCCGTCCTCACCACCTCAACCTGCTCAAGCAGGAGGTGAGGTCCCTTCTGAAAAAGCAAGCCATAGAAAGGGTTCCTCCTTCGCAGGTCGGAAAAGGAGTGTACTCCCGGTACTTCCTGGTGCCCAAGAAAGATCAAGAGCACAAGTTTCGGCCGATTCTGGACCTTCGTCTCCTAAACAAAGTCATCGTCAAGGAGAAGTTCCGTATGTTGGCGCTTCACCAAATATGTCCACATCTACAAGTCGGAGATTGGATGTGTTCGGTGGACCTCCAAGATGCGTACTTTCACATTCCAATAGCGAAACATCACCGCAGGTACCTACGGTTTGTGGTTGGAGGCAAGCACTACCAGTACAAAGTGCTCCCATTCGGACTCAAGTCGGCCCCGCGAGTCTTCACCAAATGTATGGCAGTGGTGGCGGCCTGCCTACACAAGCAGGGTCTCTTCGTCTACCCGTACCTGGACGACTGGTTACTGAAGGCTCCAACCCAACAGCAGGTGAAGAAAGACTTCCAAATCTGTCTGAGACAGTTGCACGCTCTCGGCCTTCACGTCAACATGGCGAAGTCCGTGCAGCAGCCCACTCAGTCCATCCACTACCTTGGCTCCGTTCTGGACACAAGCGTGGGAAGAGCGTATCCTTCGGAGGAGAGACTGTCTTCAATGAAGAGAAAATGCAGGCTTATGCAGCAGATGCGGAAGCCGTCAGTTCGGCAGGTAGCATCTCTGCTGGGTTCCATGGCGTCCTGCATTTTTCTAATTCCCCACGCCAGGCTGCGAATGAGACCTTTGCAGCAAGCTCTGGAGGACCAATGGGATCAGTCCACAGGCCGTTGGGGAGACCGAATCTCTCTCTCCCAGGTGGCGAAATCTTCCCTAGCATGGTGGACTCGTCAGAACAATCTGTCGGTGGGAGTCCCGTTTCACCAGCCACTTCCGGTGCAAACAGTGGTAACAGACGCGTCGCTACAAGGATGGGGGGCCCACATGGGGTGCCTCCAGATACAAGGTCAGTGGTCTGCAAAAGAACAGGGCTACCACATAAATATGCTAGAGCTTCGAGCAGTCCATCTTGCTCTAAAGGCGTTCCTCCCAGCAATCGAGACCGACTCAGTCCTGGTGCAGACCGACAACACCACGACCATGTTTTACCTGAACAAACAGGGCGGGACTCGGTCACGCCCCCTCTCCCTGGAGGCGCAGGCGATCTGGCACTGGCTGCTCGCCCGGAACCTCTCGGTGGTGGCAGTACACCTTCCAGGGGAGTTGAATATCAAGGCAGACGCACTCAGCAGGCACTTCGAAGATCAGCCCGACTGGGTGCTGCACGACGACGTGGTGGCGGACCTGTTCCGTTGGTGGGGTCGTCCAGACATCGATCTGTTTGCAGACGACGAAAATTCAAAATGCCACGCCTTCGCGTCCAGATTCCACCGTCCAGGGACCAGGGGGAATGCTCTTTTGATGGACTGGTCAGGGACATTTGCCTACGCCTTTCCGCCCCTGCCTCTGATTCCGAAGGTGGTATCCAAGCTGCTCAGATCCGACATGAAGATGATCCTCATAGCTCCGGACTGGCCGCGCCAGTGGTGGTACCCGGACCTTCTTCATCTCTCAGTTCAACCTCACAGGCGGCTGCCTTGCAGGCCGGACTTGCTGTCCAAGATGGGCGGGAGGATTCTGCATCCCAACCTTCCCTCACTGAACTTAACAGCATGGCTCCTGAGGTCCTGCAATACGGACATTTAGGTCTACCACCTGACTGCATGCATATTCTCAAGGAAGCGAAGCGACCCTCCACAAGAGCGTCTTATGCGTTTAAGTGGAAGAGGTTCTTCATTTGGTGTAGGGAGCATCACCATGATCCTACAAAGGGGCAGGAGGACGTCATCCTTCCGTACCTCCTTCACTTAGCTAGATCAGGCTTGAAGTATGCATCCATCAGGGTCCATTTGTCTGCCATTACAGCTTACAGGAGGTCTCCCAGTCAACCTTCCTTTTTCCAGATGCAGGTGGTCAAGGACTTCTTGCAGGGGTTGAAAAAAGTTTACCCCCCTGTTCGAAACCCTTCGCCTCCGTGGGAGTTGAACTTAGTGTTATCCAAGTTGATGGGCCCACCTTTTGAGCCGATCCACAAAGCTTCTTTACAGCATCTGTCGTGGAAGGCCGCTTTTCTGGTAGCCATTACATCGGCACGCAGAGTAAGCGAAATCCAGGCTCTGTGTACTAAAGAACCGTACACAGTTTTTCACCAACACAAAGTGGTCTTAAAGGCACATCCATCCTTTCTCCCTAAGGTAGTGTCTGATTTTCATATTAATCAGTCCATTTCTCTTCCATCCTTCTTCCCGAATCCAGCGACCCCGGCTGAGCGGTCGCTCCACTCCTTAGACCTCAAGAGGGTACTTAAATTCTACCTGGCAAGTACCAGAGGCATTAGGAAGACGGACCAGCTGTTTGTCAACTATGGCGCCATGAGAACAGGCTTCCCAGCGGCTAAACGATCCATTTCCAGATGGATTGTTTCCTGCATTACCCTAGCCTACCAGCTGGCGAAAAGGCCCTTACCTTTGGCCCCTAAGGCTCATTCTACTAGGGGGAAAGCGGCCACAGTAGCTTTCTTGCATGACGTTCCAATGGCAGAGATCTGCAAGGCGGCCACTTGGAAATCGGTCCATACCTTTACCAGGCACTACTGCCTCGAATCCGATTCCAGGGCGGATGCCCAAGTAGGCCAAGCCTCCTTGAGGAACCTGTTTGGGTAGCTGAGCTATCTGAGCATACTGTTCCTTCTCTGTTTATTTTCTTTCCTTTGCCCGCAGGGGGATGAGGTGAGGCTCGCTATTCTATTCTAATGCTTATGACTATTGATGAGGATCCCCTGGAAGAGGAGGATTAGTTACTTACCTGTAATCCTAGTTCTCTTCCAGGGGTATCCTCATCAAAGTCATAAGCAACCCTCCCGCCTCCCCGGGCAAAGGTGTAATAATTTTCAGAGGTTGTTATTTTTCTTTGTGCCATGACTTTTCAGTCTCCGCAAAGAACAACTGACCTAACTGCCACCCCTGAGGCATGATGGGAAGGTGGGGGTCAGGTGTGCCTTAAAGGCACGGTGTCAGTTTTTGCTATGTAGCTATGAGTTAGCTTTTCAGTCTTTTTAGACTGGGTATTTGCAATGCAGCCTGGGAGCTTCCTATGCTTTCAGTGTTTTCTAAGAATTTCTGCTGTTTTCTAAGCATTAAAACAGTTTCCAAACAAGTTATAATGTTGTTTCTCATGTTTATAATGCTATTTTCTTATATGTAGTGGAAATTCCTTACAGCATGGTTCAGCTCTAGAGTGTTAGGGGCTGCAATTGCTTGTGTATACATATAGGTATATATGTATGGATATATATATATGTGGGGCACATATAATATACTGTTTCCGGGATCCCGCACATGTGCGGGAATATTCTAATGCTTATGACTTTGATGAGGATACCCCTGGAAGAGAACTAGGATTACAGGTAAGTAACTAATCCTTCAATACAACCTGTAGTCTATTCAACGGGGAATACTCTATACGGAAGACACATCATATGGAAACCGGTGCCAGAGGTAGCTCCAACTTGGTCCACACACCGACGTTTTTAACCACCGTCTGGAGGTTAGGGGCAGTGCCTTAATCCGCCAGCTACCAATCTGCGGACCAGAGTATACTGGCATTACCAAAGATCATAAGCTCAGTCTTTCCAGTGTTCAGCTGGACGTAGTTATCCAACATGCACAAAGAAATAGTTTTCATGCCCTCTGAAAAACAAGGTTTTGTGGTTAAGGATCTTTTGTTAAAGGATAAGAGAAGTTGGGTAGCAACTGCATAAGAAATGGGGATGTAACTAAATTCTCTCACAATTTTTGCAAGGTGGTGGGGGGCACATATATGTTGAACAGCGTAAGGCTCAAACAAGAGCCCTTAGGCACTCCCTAGGTGAGGTCTATAATGCAGGACCGGAAGGCCCCTAAATTAATGACCTGCATGCTGTGAGTTGGGAAACTTGTAAACCATTGATGGGCACGTCCACTAATTCCAATCTCCTCCAGTCTTGTCAATAGGATTTGGTGAGACACTGTATCCAAAGCTGCAGATAAATCCAGCAGCACTAGCAACACAGCTTGGTTATTATCCTGAGCGCATCTGATGTGATCTGATACTGTAATAAGTGCTGATTCTGTGCTGTACATAGGTCTAAAACCTGACTGTGAAGGGTCTAAACAACCAGTAGACCCAATGTTTTCTGTAAGTTTTTTTTATTGATATATTCTTCCAATAATTTGCTCATCAGAGGGAGAAGGGAAATTGGGCGGTAGTTGGATAGAACCGGTGAAGATAGATTAGCCTTATTGCGAATTGGGATTACTTGAGCTGACTTCCACTCAAGGGGAAGTTGGCCCTCGCTTATTGAGAGATTTAATATAGTGAAGGTAAAAGGAGCAAGCTGAGCAGATAGCAGTGCAGCAATCTTAGCTGGTATATCAGTAGGTGACCCAGACTTAGTAGATTTTAACATTTCCTCCACTGCATGTACTTTTAAAAAAGGATAAAACTATCTAAAGGTAGAGCATTTTTTGTGTTCGTTTGTAGGGGGTACAGATTTATTAGCTGGAGGCAGGGTGTACAGAGTTCTTAGTCCCAGAGGTTTGGCAGAGGCTAATGCTAGCTATAACCTTAGTCTCTAAAGTGGTAGCTTGGTCGAGCAGTAAGGCAGTATCAGAGGACCGTGTAAAGTATTTGTTGTACACACTGAGTCAGCAAATGGTCTCACGCACTCAAGAACTGAACTCTAGGCCAATGGTTTGTATATAAAAATATATAGTTGTTTTATTTTACAACCACAAGTAGGTATCAAAATATACCTTCTTAGAATGCTTTAGTTAAATACTTTAAATAGGCAATAGACTTTTGAATGCAATAGTTACAGTTGTTGCAAGGGGCAACACAATTTAAACACAATTATAACATTGAGCTCAATGGGAATTCCTAAGTAAATGCTATTAATTAGTTTTTGGATTACTTTTCTAACCACAGGACTGGATCCTAGATTCAGGCCTGGGACATTTCCTGGAAACAGGTTAGTAAATACGTTTTGGTTACAGGTGGCGGTATCTGCCACATGGAGAGCGCAACAAATGGAGGTATTGGTTATTAGTTTACCCTCCTCCTTTTTAAGGAATATTATTATATTTCAAAAGTTGACACTTAAAAACTTTTTCACATAGAATCACCAATGTTATCCTATGGGAGGAAATTCACTTAGCAGGGAAGTAGGGTTATCGTTACTTTTTCTTACTCAGTGGTGGATCCTGGATTCAGCACTGGTTCATCTCCTGTAAACAGTTGGAAGAAATTGTTTTTGTTACACAGGCGATTTTTAAGGAATATTTGTAAGTTTCAAAAATCGACACAAGAATTTCTGGCAAAAAACAGGCAATGTTATCCTATGGAGGAAAATCAAGTTATTGGTAAGTACAGTTATGATTCCTTTTCAGGGTCAGTGCTGGGCATCAAGATCCAGCACTGGGATCTCTCTTGATAACAGGTGAGTAATCCCGTTTTCGTTGATCGGCTGATTTTTTGTGAATATTTTAAAGTTTCAAAACTTAGAAGAATTTCCAAGTGTACAACAAATGCTTTACACTGTCCTCTGATACTGCCTTACTGCTCGACCAAGCTACCACTTTAGAGAGTAAGGTTATATCTAACTTTAGTCTCTGCCAAACCTCTGGGGTCTGTGGACTCTGTGCACACTACCTATTTGGGAACAGTATATACAGAGCCACTTTCTCACATAGTGCGCGTGTGCATCGGCTCCATCCTCCGATTGTTTTTTTCCGCCATCGGGCTCGGATGTGTTTCTCGTGCTCCAGTTCGGAACCGTTACCGGTTCCATTTCGAAGCGCAATCCTTCACCCTTTCTACGGTATTGTCTCGATCGCGAACCCTACTTGTCGCGCATCTCTCCAAGTCGAAGTCTTTGTTTCCGGTCGACGACTAAGGCCTTCGGGCCTACCTGGCCCTTAGCATCTGGCTCATGGAAAGGACGCCATTCAAGAAGTGTCCTCAATATGGGTCGAAGTTTCCCCACACTGATCTGCATGAGGTGTGTAACCTCTGCTGGTCACCGGAGCACGAGGCAGAGACTGTCCAGCTTGTGCCTCTTTCCGCTCCAAGAAGACCATTCGGGCTCGCTAGTCGACATCCACCCCTGACGACATCTTCCAAGAGGGCGTCTATGTCCCGGAGTGGGTCGAAGAAGGCCTTTTCAGCGCCTCCGAAGCCGATGACTCCGACGTCGAAGAACTCACTCCGGCGCAGAGGGTCGTAAGTAAAGACGTCAACCCCGACCCCCTCCATACATAAAAGGCTTCGGTCACACCTTCACCTTCGTGCCCAGGTGCACACCGACACACCGCTTCCCTCGCCCTCGGGCCTGGCAAAGAAGCCTACCAAGCAATCAGGCAACTCAGGCTCGATTCAGCCTGCCTCCGGTGCCGAAACTCAATTTTTGGCAACGAAAAAGAAACTGCCCTCCTCCTCTGTGTTGACCACTGCTTCCACCTCAAAGCCTTCGACACTGAAAACGAGCACCGACTCGCCGGCACCGAAAAACACTCTGAGCCGATCAAAAAGCCGCTCCCCAAGAGTTCGGACTCACTTTTCGGAACCGAAAAATTCATCGGAACTGAAAAAGCATACAGGGACTGCAAAACATGGGTCCAAACCCAAAGGCACGCCAGTGCCGAAAAAGCCCTGGAACCGAAACCGTCTGCGCCGAAAAACCGAACTTCATCAGAAGAGCTTTTTCGACCAAACCCTGCGCAAAAAACTCTTGTTAAAGACCCTAAAACTGGTCAATTGACACTAAGTTCCAGGAAAAGGCCACTGGACAAACCTACACCTGCTCCATCACCTAAGAAGAGGGACATTGCTACATCCCCCTCTTAGAGTCCCTCCTCCACCACCTCCTCCTCCCCCCACCACCACCTCCTCCTCCCCCCACCACCACCTCCTCCTCCCCCCACCACCACCTCCTCCTCCCCCCACCACCACCTCCTCCTCCCCCCACCACCACCTCCTCCTCCCCCCACCACCTCCTCCTCCTCCCCCCACCACCACCTCCTCCTCCCCCACCTCCTCCCCCACCACCACCTCCTCCCCCACCACCACCTCCTCCCCCACCACCACCTCCTCCCCCACCACCACCTCCTCCCCCACCACCACCACCTCCTCCCCCACCACCACCACCTCCTCCTCCCCCACCACCACCTCCTCCTCCCCCACCACCACCACCTCCTCCTCCCCCACCACCACCTCCTCCTCCTCCCCCACCACCACCTCCTCCTCCCCCACCACCACCTCCTCCTCCCCCACCACCACCACCTCCTCCTCCCCCACCACCACCTCCTCCTCCCCCACCACCACCTCCTCCTCCCCCACCACCACCTCCTCCTCCCCCACCACCACCACCTCCTCCCCCACCACCACCACCTCCTCCCCCACCACCACCACCACCACCACCTCCTCCCCCACCACCACCACCTCCTCCCCCACCACCACCTCCTCCTCCCCCACCACCACCTCCTCCTCCCCCACCACCTTGTTCTCCTACACCATCGGACGATGACACCTCTGACACGGGGGAGGGTGCGGACGATGTGCCACTAGGGGATACCAGTCCACCGGTTCCCCTGACCCCTGGGATGACTATAATACACCTGATGTACCTATCCTCCCGCAAGATGACCTCTACACCTCTAGGCCTTCCCCCACCAGAGGATACCATGGGCTTTAATCAGCTTGTACACCGAGCAGCCCAGTACACACAGACCCCGTGGAGGAGGATTTCTTGTTAGACACTTTCAACACCACCCAAAGCTCAACATCTACTTTCCCCATGCTCAAATGAGTTATTAAGCATGCTCCTGATGTATTTAAAGATCCTGTTAGGGCTCGAGTCATCAACCCTCGCATAGAGAAAAATACAAAGCTGCCCCTACAGACCCAGCTTACTTTAAGGGCCCTGTTCCATTAGACTCTATGGTGGTATCCAATGCCAGGAAGAGGGATAACTCTCAGACCTCAGGTGACGCAGACCCACCCAGAAAGTCTAAACTCTTGGACGCCTCCGGCAAGAGAACAGCCTCACAAGCGGCTAACATATGGCGCATCGCCAACACTCTGGCCCTGCTAGCCAGATATGATAGGGCACATTATGACGAGTTAGAGTCCCTATTGCAACACCTCCCGTACAAATACAAAAACAAAGCCAAGGACCTCATACAGGAGGGTAAACTAATAACCAATACCTCCATTCGTTGCGCTCTCCATGTGGCAGATACCGCCACCAGAGCTGTAAATACAAGTAACCTTTTGCATAAGCACGCTTGGTTACGCATTTCAGGCTTTAAGCCTGAGGTACAAAGTTCGATCCTGAACCAACCATTCGACCAAGAGCACCTCTTTGGCCCTAATGTAGACTCCTCCCTGGAGAAAATGAAAAAGGGCACAGACACAACCAAGTAAATGGGAGCCTTGCAATCGCAAGCTCCCAGACGTTCTTTTCGTCGCTCCCCCTACAAAGGCAACTCCAGAAGCTACTCCTCAGACAACCCCTCCACCTCTTACAAGGCTCCCACCCAGTCAACCTTCACCAGAAGTTACGAGAGAGGAGGTTACAGAGGCAACAGTAACCAGGGCACAGTCAAGACTAACACCCGCTCTGCTTCCACCCCTACCCAGTGACTTCCCTCCGCTTCCCCCGGACCATTCCACTCCTGGCGGGGGAAGACTACAACAGTTCCTTCCTGTCTGGACCGACATCACCACAGACAGGTGGGTGCGACAAATAGTTCAATCGGGTTACTGTCTCGAACATTACCTCTACCCCCCCCCCTCCCCCCCCCAAACATACCACCCAAACAGCGTCCAATGTCAGAAGAACAGCTATCACTGCTAAAGCAGGAGGTAATCTCTCTCCTACAAAAAAATGCAATAGAACTGGTTCCCCTGCACCAACAAAACACAGGAGTTTACTCCCTGTATTTTCTCATACCAAAGAAGGACGGCTCTCTGAGACCTATTTTAGACCTCAGATCCCTAAACCTGTACATACACTCAGACCATTTCCACATGGTCACACTTCAGCAGGTCCTTCCCCTTCTTTCACAAGGAGATTTCCTTGCTTCCATAGATCTCAAGGACTCCTACTTCCATTTTCCCATTCACGCAGCTCACAGGAAGTATCTCAGGTTTATAGTGGACGGGCAGCACTATCAATTCAAAGTACTCCCGTTCGGAGTCACAACAGCACCAAGGGTATTCACCAAGTGCCTGGCGGGTAGCAGCCCACTTAAGAAGATAACACATTCACGTTTTCCCATATCTCGATGACTGGCTCATAAAGCCAGCTCATACAACCAGTGTGTACATCACACTCACGCGACTATCCAACTACTCCACGACATGGGGTTCACAGCAACCGTCCCACACACAATACCTCGGTGCTACCATAGACACCTCAAGAAATCTAGCCTATCCCATTTCGGCCAGGATAGCAAGCATGCAGGCTCTCCTCCCCAAATTTCAACCTCAACACTCCCTTCCAACTCGAGTGTTCATGCAACTCATCGGGACGATGGCATCTTGCATGTTTATAGTGCCTCACGCAAGCCTCCAGATTCATCCGCTACAGGAGTGCTTAGCACGCCAATGGAACCAGGCTCAAGGTCAGCTAACAGATCTGGTGTTGGTAGAGGGTTGCACTCATCGCTCTCTGCAGTGCTGGAACACCAAGAACCTTTCCAAAGGGCGACCGTTCCTAGAGCCAGTTCCGCAAATTATCATGGCAGCGGACGCATCGCTCTCCGGCTGGGGAGCTCACCTATTAAATCACACCATGCAGGGCAGATGGACACCTCAACAAAAATTACTCCACATCAACCACCTGGAGTTACTAGCCATATTCCTAGCCTTAAAAGCATTCCAAAAGCAAATATCGGGCAAAGCTGTCTTAGTCTGCACAGACAACATGACAGCCATGTGCTACATACAGAAACCAGGCGGCACACACTCTGCAGCTCTCTCAGCTAGCACAGAGCATATGGAGATGGGCTATACTTCAGAATATTTTTCTCCTAGCCCAACATGTCCCAGGAGTCCAAAACACCATAGCCGATCTAAGTCGTCAAACACAACAGATCTACGAGTGGGAACTTCATCCGCAAGTTCTTCAGCCATTCTTTCAAATGTGGGGGCAACCACAGATAGACCTCTTTGCCACCCACAAACGCCAAATGCCCAAGCTTCGCCGGCAGATATCCACACCCTTTGTCCAAAGGCAATGCGATATGGATGAATTGGTCAGGCAGATTTGCGAACGCTTTTCCGCCTCTCCCACTCATTCCACTGGTGGTGCACAAACTACAGCAACACTCGCTGACTCTCATTCTAGTAGCTCCAACTTGGGCCAGACAACCGTGGTACACCACATTACTGGAACTGTCCATAGCTCTTCACCAAAAATTACACCTCTCACCACGCCTCTAACCCAGAACCGTGGAGAGATCAGACACCCGGACCCAGCTCAGATCAACATTGCGATATGGCTCCTGAGGTCTTAGAGTTTGATTACCTTAATCTTCACCCTGACTGTATGAACGTCATTAGAGAAGCTAGACGTCCCACCACTAGAGCCTGCTATGCAGCCAAGTGGAAGCGATTTGTGATATATTGTCATAACACCATCAATCCCCTAGACGTGTCTATCCAACACATCATAGGGTACCTACTACACCTCCAAAGGTGCAACTTGGCCTATACGTCTATTAGACTGCACGTTGCTGCCATAGCAGCATATCTACAAAATAGAAAACGCTTATCACTTTTCAGGGTACCTGCCATCAAAGCCTTTATGGAAGGCCTTAAAAGGATAATTCCTCCCAGAGTTCCACCCTCACCTGTGTGGAATTTAAACATCGTTCTCACAAGACTAATGGGCCCTCCTTTTGAACCTCTACATAAACGTGAGCTACAATTCTTAACAAGGTGCTTTCCTAGTGTCCATTACTTATCTTAGTTGAGTTAATGAGCTACAATCGCTAATTATCCAAGAACCTTTCTTGCAAATCCATCATAATAAGGTTGTTCTACGAACTAATCCTAAATTCTTTCCAAAAGTCATTTCCCCCTTCCACCTCAATCAGTCTGTGGAGTGGCCCGTATTTTTCTTGCAACCACAGACTAGCAGAAAGAGCTCTTCATACTTTAGATGTTAGAGCATTGCTTTATTAAATTAAGAGAACACAGCCCTTTTGTAAGACCAAACAACTTTTTGTGTCTCTCACCACCACACAAAGGCAATCCCATATCAAAGTCTGGGATAGCTAGATGGATCGTTAAATGCATACAAATTTGCTACCATAAATCAAAACGTACTTTATCTGTTCCTCCTGAAGCCCACTCTACACGAAAGATAGGGGCTTCTATGGCATTTTTAGGGAACATTCCCTTAGATGACATCTGCAAAGCAGCTACATGGTCTACACCGCACACATTCACAAAACACTATTGTGTAGATGTGCAAACAAAACGACATGCTAGTGTGGGCCAGGCTGTCCTCAAAACGCTATTTCAAACTACTGCAGCAAATACTGGTGGTCGCCGCTAAGGATGGGTACTGCTACACAACGGGACGGGAAATGCTACTTAGCAGTATGCATCTGTTCTTGGCATGTAGAGCTGCAGATCCACACACGCCCACCGCCTCCCCGGCTACCTTTATCTGTTCCAGTACTATCTTATTTAGATACAGCATACATGGGCATCTTTCCTGTTTCTTACAAAGCTCCATAATTTCCCTGCTGGCGAAAAACAATCTGAGGATGGAGCCGATGCCCATGCACACTATGATCCAAAGGAGGAGTCACCTATCTCGTGACTTCCAAAGACTTTCCAGGACACAAACAAGTGCAAACATCCGGGCCCAACACCAGATGGCGATCTATGCTAAGTGTGTGGATCTGCAGCTCTACATGCCAGAACAGATCCATACTGGTAAGTAGCATTTCCCTTACTGCCTACTGCAAGTAGTTTGATTTCACCACGTGTTCTGTGGTTTGTCGTGTGAGGGAGGGACAGTTGTTATTGGTTTAAGTTCTATTCTCATGCTTATAATTTAGTAAAATGTACTTTGCGCTTTACGTGAACACTGGTTAGATTACACATTCATTTGTTATAGTCTTGGTAAGATTAAATGATTTGCCCAGAATGAAAGGATGTTGTGCTGATGCAGAGATTTGAACTGTGGTCCCCAGGTCCCAAGTCTGTAGCTCTGACTGCTACACCACATCCTTTTCTCATCTCTTAAGTGTTTTTTCTTGGGCAGAGCCAATAATACAGCATTCCCTCCAGAAGCTCACCTAGCCTCTTCACCTGTGTTGCTTGTTTGCATTTCCTTAGAAGCACTCCTTATGAGTGCATCTGCAGGCAGTCTCTCTCCTCCCCGTGTCTTGCAGTCTTCGTTTTGCTTCCTCCCTCGTTTTAATTATTTGTTTCCACAGATACCACCCCCATCCTTTTGAAATAATTCGCCCCATCCAATAAACAAATCACTGGGCCTTTTGAAGTGTTTCTCTTCAGACTACGTGATGAACATGCAGTCTTCTGTGCAGAGGCACACAACGGACCCCCGTGGCATGACTCTGCATTTATCGCTGCAAGATATCTTTCCAATCAGAGCACGGCGCAGCCAGTAACACGCAGCCAGTCTCACCTAATCTGTCTCCGACCTAATCTGCATTCACACTGTACTTATCGGGTACATGCGTTTTTTTTTTTTTCCCTTCGTCCTCCCCATTTGCCTAATCTCCCTGCTTTTAGAATGCCACCAGTAACAGCACAATATATTGCCTTTCTCAATTTACAAGTCATAACACTTTAACAGAGTTTCAGTAACTTATATTGCATAGCTACGCACCAAGCTAGAACCTGTAACCAAAAAATTGCTTATTATTAATCACATAGGCAAAACCTATTGCATTTATCAATGCTTGTTTATTATCCATTCACAGCTGTGAGGCCAGTTGTAAACCGCATCTGCATATGACCTTGCCTATTGATCATTACCTTCCCCTGTATCCCAGAGACTCCCATGAAGCAGTTGAGGTTCACAACAATTCAAGAGATGCTTTTACATGCAGCATCATTTAAGTTAAATGATAATAAAGATTAGTTTCCCATAGCTTTTATGACCTTGATGCCCTCTGAACTACATTCATATCCAGTACTGAAACTGGTCTGAATGTGGATTCATTGTACCTCACATGGGCTGCAATTGCAATAGGTAGCTTCACATTACTTTGGAGGACTCGGACTCTACAGGCTTTCATTTTGCCTAAAATATATCTGGATTAGTTGAACTGACAACTAATCTGTGTCATCAGACTTTGTTCATAAATGTGGTTTCTTTATTTCTTTAAATAAAGCCTTCATGAAACCTTGTGATGCTCCTATGCGTGAATGGCTGAATCATAGTTTGGTTCATTTGGAGACAAGAATACAAAGATTTGCCATTTTCCTGGGTTTAGAATTGACATTCACAGTATACCCAATTGTTAAAACCTCTAGGGCATGTGCAGAGCACTCCAAATCCCTAGGCCATATATTTGGGCCTCAAAACACTTCACTTGGCCCTGGGTCATTCCCAAGGACTTCCTGTATAAACATGGTGGCTCCCCAAGTATTTGTGTAACCCCAATACAATGCTTCATCATGCATGGGTTTGCTCTGTGTGATCAAGCATCCCATTCCCAAGTCACTGTTCGGGTTTTACATCAGTTAAGAAGGAGGTTTCTCCATTTTCAGTCACTTTGTGTAGGAAACTAGGTTTTAGTTGCAATTGCCCCCTATCTCCCCCGACCCCCCCCCCCTCCCCCCCCTTTTTAGGTCTCGTGAGCCAAAGGCTCGAAGAGACATTTTATGTGGGATTTTCAAAGTGCTACCCACAGTTTTGGCTGGCCTAAACCTTGAGTGCACGTTGGCGTGCACGTGCACAGCTGCTGCTCACACTCCCTCCTCCCTTCTTCCCTTCCCTTTTCGTCAGCTTTGATCAGGCTCCTCTGTTGCTGGCATGCCCCCCTCCCTTCTCGCCCAGCCCTTCTTGTCACCTCGGCTTGTTTAACACAGCTGCTGCTCGCACTCCCTCCTCCCTTCTCCCCCTCCCTTTTCTTCAGCTGTGATCAGGCCCTTTCTTTCCGTTTGTTTTCTTTCCTTTACCTTCTTGTTTCCAAGGTGGAACATTCGCTATGGACATTCAGCACTACCTCAATGCTACAACATC
This sequence comes from Triturus cristatus, assembly GCF_964204655.1. Taxonomy (NCBI): domain Eukaryota; kingdom Metazoa; phylum Chordata; class Amphibia; order Caudata; family Salamandridae; genus Triturus; species Triturus cristatus. Next base: position 139,804,887 of record NC_140588.1, read on the forward strand.
TCCAATTGTACTCTTTTGAAGTCAGAGTGTTGCCGAATGTTGCTTCCGTGATTTAAAAAAAAATACAATTGGTATCCCAAGCTATCTTACTAAAAGAAGCAATAGTTCCGGCTGGACACATGGAATGATAAGCTTAGTGCCCACATTTCAGAAAACCTCCGCATTGTCCGTTTTTCCCGCAACGTACTTAGCATCTAACTTGCACATTCCGTTGTCATTTTGTATCTTATGTCTTTTGAAGTCTTACAGCAGTCACGGAAAACTTGCCTATGAAGAATAACTTCTACTCAGTATTAGGCTAAGTGATATGTCTTCAGTGCATATGCTTTTTCCCTTGTTTTAGTGAATGCTTTTATGAAGTGTCACTGAAATATACGGTATAAGGCATTGACTTTTTTGACGTTACGTGCTTGGACAAAACATATGCCTTGTTCGTTCTTTTGAAAAACAAAAACATAAATAAATGGATTACTTCCAAAGAAAATTCCAGGACCTTCAGTGTTTGAAAGAAGACAGAACTGGGGACTAAGTCTAAAATAAAGAAATATTACATAAGTGTGAGGGTCATCTGCCGTTGCAGATGACTATTTAGATTGAGCACTGCTTTCTGGCAAATGTTTCTGAAAATGTGCTAATTAAAACTCTGTAATGGGTACAGCCTGATGGGCAGTGGGGGTTGGGACCTTTCTGCGTGCCTGCTCTTTATCTGACTGCCACCGCTGCTCTGCGGCTCTAACTACTCGGCTTTGTAACCGACTGCTCTGCGATTAAATACCCATGACTGTTGTTTGAGTGACTGACTACTGTGTGATGGAGATTATATGCGTGCTCTGAGTGTCTTCACTCTGACTGCTTGGTGACTCAGTGCACAGAACTGCTATTTGCTGCTATATGACCGGCCACTCTGCCTCTCACTGCAGCTTCCTCCCTGTTGCTGGTTGCGGATTGACTGCTAGCTCCGTGGATGACTGCTTGCGCTGCTTCACTGGCTTCTCGTGCGCGCTTGTGAATGTTTTGTGATTGCCTGCACATGAGGGCATGGACACTACAAACATACAACAGCTGTGACAGTGTGACACTGCTTGAACACAAATTCTCTGTCACTGTGTATGGGTGGGTTATGATGACCGCACACAACCGAGAAAAATTCGGAAACAATACACGGTGACCTTTCCAATCTGTATCTTCCTGCAAACACGTTCTTTGTAACAGCTGCTCACAGCTACTTTACAACAACCTCCTCACTGCTCCCAAGCGCGGACGCTGGTCTATCTGCACCACTCACACAGACCCTCATTTGACACGACAAACTGTACCTTGTCATGGGCCGTTCTGCTCCTCCCTCGCAAGATGTTCTACCACTAATGTATTTCCTCAAACGCCAGAGATATTTCTTAGGGCATATGTGGAGAGGCAAGACCTACTTCTCTGTCAGTAATCTACACAACAAGCAACTGAACATTGCCAACCTGAACTCATAAGAAAAAATAAAAGGTATGCACCTTTTATTCCAAAAGCAATTTAGGTAATTCTCACTTATTCCACTCGATCTAGGTACTCTCGGTAAATCACACAACTTGGGTCTAGCATCTGTCTTCCTGCACAAGAAAGACCTGTAACTGTCTGCTAAGTGAGTGCAATGGTGGCCTCAGTTTTCTGAAAGCTTACATGAGTACAAACAAGACTGTCCTACTGCTCCTCAGGATGCAACTATTTGCACAAGCAAGCTTTATGAAGTTTAACAAAACATTTCATACTTTAATTCGGGTTTATGTTGTTTTACCGAACGTGACGGCTGCTCACACAACACTGTTCTCGACTTTACACAATAAAGAACAGTAAATGTTCTGGCACCCAGGATAATGTGCTGCATGGCTAAATCCTTAAAAGGTCCCAAAGGCGAGACCTATTGGCTATGCCAATGCTTGTTTTTTTTTTACTGCTTCAACAGAACCAGCAGGCCACCAGTCACCCACTTCAGCTCTGACAGTGCCCCACGGACTTTCGGTTTATGCTGCTGAAAGAGCATACAGTGAAAAGACTATGTGCCAGCTGATACGTTAAGAGCGTCTCACACTGGGGCTCTGTTCAGTAATGATGTAGCTTTAAATTAATGTCTGCCTCAATGAGTACTTAATAATGATGAAATTCAAGTCAGATACAACTACTTCCGCATTTCGGTAGCAACATTATCTAAGAACACAGAAGATCGTATGGCCTGTGGAACAAAGGGTTGTTTTTGTGCGACTTCCTTGTTTAAAGCACATAGTCATGGGCTCTCAATCACATGGATTATCAAACAGGGACATGCAGCTGAAATGTGATAAAAAGTTCCACACAAATTTCACAAAAGAAAACCACAAGGCTTGCGTGCAGATCAAAGACCGTTTATATGCAGCCAAAAAGGATAGTGCTGATCTCAAGGCATACGGTTATTTGGCCTGTGTGCTATACAAGGTCCTATCACCCCATGTCGCTGGGCTGAAGGCAACTCAAGATGCTGAAGTGCCACCACGAAGCCTGAACGTCAGTAAAAAGTGTCTGCCTGTCAGTCATGATCCCATGTGCCTCATATGAATGTGACCACGGTAATCTTCCAAAACCAGATTTAGTCGTACTTCGTATTAAGCTGTGTGTCATTACAAGTACTCACCATGCGGCCTCGCTGGACATTAATCAATATAAAAATATGCAGAAGTTGCTTGTCCATTTCTACACAAGCTTTCACAGCGCTCAGTTCCCAGGCATGCACATGCCAGTCCAAGGGCATACTCATGGGTTTGTCACCATTAATGTGAGATCCTGTTATACAGTGTTGGAGGGAGGACCACCGGGGAGTCGGGGGGACTACTCCGGGGCACCTTCCTACCGCAAAGTTATAGCCGAGCGCCGCTGAGAAGCCTCCTAGGAGATGTCCTTCTCCTATGATCGTACTAGGCCCAGTAACACCACCACACAGGACTCCGTATCAGTTGCTTATCTTGGTTCTTTATATAAAAAGGAGCACGTTCAATATTTACAGTGGGATCGAGTGATCCAGTAAGAGTCTCAATGTTCTTGGAGGGATAAGGTAGCGGGACAGTCTTAGTACCAGCCAGGTACGGGAAGGCTCTGCGCCAGACCTTGGGTGCTGGTCTCAGAGCGGCTCGGACGTGGAGAGCCGCGACGGCGTCTGCAGGGCTCGGGTGGTAGTTCCGCTTGGGTCGAGCCGCGACAGTCAGCAGGGCTCCGGTGGTAGGTCCGCTTCGGTCGAGCCGCGACGAGGTCAGCTGTGCTCTGATGGTACGTTTCGACAAGGTCGGGCCGCGACAGCGTCAGCAGGGCCCCAAAGGTTCGTGAAGGTCTTGTAAGCACGATGGAGCCGCGACGTCGTCAGCAGGGCTCAGAATGGGGTTTCAGGAAGTCTTTCTCCGTAGGGTCAGCCGCGATCCGATCAGCAGGGCTCTTGACTCTGGGATACAACTGTCGTCTTGTTGCCGGGTCGCCCCAGATATAGGTCTGGAGCCCTTTGATGTCCGGACCCTTGCGCCCAGGAGGGCGGAGAGGCCGGGTAGGGCGCGGCCAGACACCCAGCAGGAGAGGCTCCAGGCCCCAGAGAGCTGTGGGGCGATCGCACCTAGGTGTGGAAGGACGGTTGGGGGTCCCATCGATACTGCCCTCCGCCGGGAGTGGGAAGGGCTCACGTGGTATCCCCCGGGCCAGGGGTTGGCACCTCGATGTCGGGCCTCGCTGGGACCGAGGCCGGGTAGAGCATGGTCACGTAGGTGGTCACGTGGAGTGACGTATAATCCAAAATGGAGGAGCCCCGAGGTGCATGGGACCTCGTGCGGCTTAGCGAGGGGGAACAGGACCACGCCACGAGGCCGGCTCCAACACGCGTCCCCCCCCCCCCCCCCCCTTCCCCCCAGCTGAAGGCAGGGAGAGTCACCCATCTCCTTGGGGGTTCTCCTCGCCGAGGCGGAAGAATCTGGACAGGCCGTCTGCATTGGCGTGGTCGTTGCCGGGCCGGTGTTCCACGGTGAAGTCCATCCCTTGCAGCGAGATGGACCATCGCAACAACTTGGGGTTCTCGCCCCGCATTTGCATGAGCCACCGCAAGGGCCGGTGGTCAGTCTGGACCCTGAAGTGGGTGCCGAAAAGGTAGGGCCGGAGCTTCTTGAGAGCCCATACTACAGCAAAGGCCTCCCGCTCGATGGTGCTTCACCTCTGTTCTCGTGGCAGCAGTCGGCGGCTGATAAAGGCCACAGGTCGGTCGAGGCCCTCGGATGCCATCTGGGAGAGGACCGCCCCGACCCCGTACTCTGATGCGTCGGTCTGCACCACAAATTCCTTGCTGTAGTCAGGGGCCTGTAGCACCGGGGCAGCACACATGGCCGCCTTGAGGGCTTCAAAAGCGGTCTGACAGCGGGGCGTCCAGTGCACCACCTTGGGCTGTTTCTTGGAAGTGAGCTCCGTAAGGGGGCCCACAATGCTGCCATAATCTTTAATAAATCTCCGGTAGTAGCCTGTGAGGCCTAAGAAGGCCCGGACAGCGGTTTGGGTTGCGGGGGGCTCCCACGCCTGGATGGCATCGACCTTTAACTGGAGGGGCGCTACCTGGCCACTCCCCACCTGGTGGCCCAGATAGGTCACAGATCCCTGACCGATCTGGCACTTGCTGGCCTTAATTGTGAGCCCGGCCCTTTGGAGAGCGGCCAGGACTTCTCCGAGGTATGCTAGGTGCGAGGCCCAATGGTCGCTGAAGACTGCAATGTTGTCGAGGTAGGCCGCGCTGAAGGCTTCTAGCCCGGCCAGGACCTTGTTTACCAGCCTCTGAAAGGTCGCTGGGGCGTTCTTCATACCGAAGGGCATCACCCGAAAGTGGTAGTGCCCATCGGGGGTGGAAAAGGCGGATCGTTCCTGGGCGCCGGGAGTGAGCTTGATCTGCCAGTACCCAGCGGTGAGATCAAAGGTGCTTAGGTAGCGGGCGGCCCCTAAGCGGTCGATCAGCTCGACTGCCCGTGGCAGGGGGTGGGCATCGGTCTTGGTGACTGCGTTCAGGCCCCGGTAGTCCACACAAAATCTGAGTTCCGGAGAAGTGCCGGGGGCGGCGGCCTTCGGCACCAAGACCACCGGGCTGGCCCACGGGCTGTCTGAGTGCTCGATGACTCCGAGGGCGAGCATCTTGGCGACCTCTGTCTGTATGCAGGCTCGGACTCGGTCAGGTACTCTGTAGGCGCGGTGTCGCACAGGGGGGCTGTCCCCGGTATCCACGTCGTGGACGCACCAGGGGGTCACCCCGGGCATGAGAGAAGAGGGCAGCGAAGGGTTGCAGCAGCCTCCGGCAGTCATGGCGCTGTTCTGGGGTCAGTGTGGTGGAGAGGTGGACGCCCTCCAAGGAGCCGTCTTGGCCCGAGGACCCCAGGAGGTCTGGTAGGGGCTCGGAGTCGCTTTCGCCCCCATCGTCGGTAGCCAGCAGCAGGCTTAGTTCAGTTCGGGCAAAGTGGGGCTTGAGCCGGTTGGCGTGTAGGACCCGGAGGGGGTTCCTCAGGGACTCAATGTCGACCAGGTAGGTGACGGGGCTCTTCCTCTCAACCACCTTGAAGGGCCCGGTCCACTTGTCCTGCAGGGCGCAGGGGTCCACGGGTGACATGACCCAGACTTGCTGGCCCGGCTCGAACTCGATGGTCGAGGCATTTGCGTCATACCAGCGCGTCATGTCTTCTTGGCTGGCTTTGAGGTTGGCTTCTGCCAGGGCCCGGAACCTCCGAGTCTGGTTCCGCAGGGTCAGGAGGTACCGGTAGACGTCGGGGGGGGGGGGGGGGCATCTTGGACGTTCGCCTCCCAGCCCTCCTTGACCAGGCTGAGGGGCCCTCGGACGGGGTGCCCATACAACAGTTCGAAGGGGCTGAAGCCCAGGGATTTCTGTGGTACCTCTCGATAGGCGAACAGGAGGCAGGGCAGCAGGACATCGCACCTCCTCCTCAGGGGCTCTTCCAGGCCCTTGATCATCCCTTTTAGGGTTCTGTTGAACCGCTCGACCAGTCCGTTCCCCTGGGGGTGGTAAGGGGTGGTGAATCTGTAGGTGACCCCACATTGTTGCCAGAGGGATCTCATGTACTTTGAAATAAAGTTCGTACCCCTGTCGCTCACCACTTCTCGGGGGAACCCCACCCGGGAGAAGATGCCCATCAGGGCCCGGCCCACCACTGGAGCTGTCACAGTGCGGAGTGGGATGGCCTCGGGGTATCGGGTGGCGTGGTCGACCAGTACCAGGATGAAGCCGTGTCCCAGGGCGGTTCGGGGGTCGAGGGGCCCCACGATGTCGATCCCCACTCGTTCGAACGGGGTGTGGACGGCTGGAAATGGTTGAAGGGGGGCTTTAACTCGACCCCCAGTCTTTCCGCTAGCCTGGCAGGTCTGGCAGGACCGGCAGTGGTGGTCCACGTCTCTCCGCATTTGGGGCCAATAGAAATGGGTCACTAGGCGGCTGTAAGTCTTGTCCCGCCCGAGGTGTCCGGCGAGGAGCACGTCATGCGCCAGGTTCAGGAGGAACTCCCGGAACCGGAGGGGAACCACCAACACCCGGCCGGCTCCCAGTTCGGCGACTTTCTGCTCGCTATATAGTAAGTCATTGTCCCAATAGACCCAGTGGGTTCCCGTGGGGTCCCCCGAGGCCTGGGCGGCCGCTTGCTGTCGGGCCCCCTCGAGGGACGGGCAGGCCTTCTGTTCTTGCTGGAATTGTTCGCGGGTGGGGCCCCCATCGTGGCGCCACTGGGCCAGATCGGGGATCTCGCTGAGGGAGGCGGCCTCGTCGGGAGAAAGTTCGGATGGCCCGGCCTCATCGTCGGGTTCCTCCGTGCCGGAGGAGGGTGATAGTTCTGGGCCCGTAGGCTTGTCGGTGGCCGCGGCAGCGGCTGGTTGGGCGGTCATGGACCGGGTGGTGGCGCAGGCCCACTCGGGCAGCCCTAGCATCCCCAGATGCTCTCGGCGCTCCACCTGGGCCCAGGGGGAGCTCTCTAGGTCATTCCCCAGGAGGCAGTCCACGGGGGCGTCGTCGCGGACAGTCACTTTTAGGGTGCCGGACACTCCTCCACACTCGAAGGGGATCCTGGCCATCCGGCACATGCTTTCGGTGTTGTCCGCGGTCCGGACAGGGCATAGGACATGTGGCAGGATTTGTTCGGGGGTCACTAGGTGGCAGCGGACAGCGGTCACGCTGGCCCCAGTGTCCCGGAGGGCTTCGGCCCGTCGTCCATTGATGGTGACCCACTGCTGGTACTTCTGGGTGTTGCTGGGGATGGCCGCTCGGGGCACCATTTCTCGGGAGCCCAGGCAAACGAGTGACATGGCAGCTGGTTCCCACTCGGGGGATCCGTCGTCGCGGTTTTCTTCCCCGTCCTCTCCTTCCCCCAGGGCTGCGGCAGCTATTTGTCGGGGAGGGGGCCCTGCGGTCCCGTTCCGTCGGTTTACGGGGCAGGCCGGGTCGCTCGCATAGTGGCCGGTCTGCTGGCAGCCGAAGCAGGTCACTGGTGGTCGGGGTCCAGGCCGGGCGATGGGGGTCCCCCTTCGGCCCAGGGTCGGGGACGTGTGGTTGGCGGCTTGGCCTCGTGGTGGGCTTCTGGGTGGTCCGGCCGGGAATTCTCGACTGCGGTGGGACCCCCCTCCTCCGCCCCGCTGGCGAGGAGGTCCCGTGGTAGTCCCCCCCCCCCCCCCCCCACGGGGTTCCGGGGGACTCGGGTGTTGACCCATCGGTCTGCTTCGGCGGCGAGCTTCCGGGGATCGGTCAGCTTACTGTCCAGGAGGTGTTGCCTTAGTTCCACAAAGCAGTTGTTGGCGAGGTGCTCCCAGACAATGAGGTCGAACAGTTCATTGTACGAGGTGACCTTGCTCCCTTTTATCCACCCTTCAAAGGCCCGGCTGAAGAAGTCCACGTACTCGACCCATGTGGTACCGGGGAGCTTCTTGCAGTCCCGGAAGCGCTGCCGGTACATCTCGGCTGATAGTCCGTAGCGGGTGAGTAGGGCTTATTTCATGTGGTCGTAGGAGGTCATCACTGCGTCGGGGAGTTGCAGCAGGGTATCACGGCCCTCGCTGAGGAACCTCCCCCATAGGCCGGCACCCCAATCCTTCCGGGGTACCCGATAGGAGGTCATGGCTACCTCGTAGGCTCGGAACCACTGCTGGATGTCGTCGTTCTTGTAGTATTCTTTGACGATATCCTTGGGGATATGAACCTTTGGCTCGGTCAGTGGCAGAGGGTCCCGGGGGTGCTGGTCTCCCCCCGTTTTGGATTTCAGTTTGAGTTCTTTGAGGCTCCTCTCGTGCTCTAGGGTTAGCCGTCTCTCTTCGAGCTCCCGATGCCGTTTCTTTTCTTCGATTTCCTCTTGCAGCCGTAGTTGCTCCAAGGCTATTTTCTTCTCCGCCAGTTGGAGTTCGCTGTCCAGCCGGAGTCGTGCGAGGTCCATTTCGTGTGCCCGGACCCTCTTCCGTTCTCGCATTTCTTCGTGGGATAGGCTGGCTTCGGGGATGCCTCGCCCCCCATCTGTCGGGGTTGTGGTAGGCAGGTTTTCGTCCCGGGCCGAGGTCCCTTCGGTGCGGGGTGGAGTGGCCTTGGCTTCTGCCCAGGCTTTCAGGGCTTTCTGCATTTCTTCCTTAGTGCCCAATCCTGTGGTTGGGATCCCTTTGTCCTTGCAGAATTGTTTTAGTTCTTTGTGGGTGTATTCTTCCAGCTTTTCCAGCTGGAAGGTTGCGGCCACGGTTGCTTCTTGGCCGTCCATGGTTCCCTTTTTCTTTTTCCGTCTGGTTAGGTAGTGGGTGCGTTACTTGCCTGTACGATTGCGTCTGGCTCGGATCCCGTCGCTGGCCACCAAATGTTGGAGGGAGGACCACCGGGGAGTCGGGGGGACTACTCCGGGGCACCTTCCTACCGCAAAGTTATAGCCGAGCGCCGCTGAGAAGCCTCCTAGGAGAGGTCCTTTTCCTATGATCGTACTAGGCCCAGTAACACCACCACACAGGACTCCGTATCAGTTGCTTATCTTGGTTCTTTATATAAAAAGGAGCACGTTCAATATTTACAGTGGGATCGAGTGATCCAGTAAGAGTCTCAATGTTCTTGGAGGGATAAAGTAGCGGGACAGTCTTAGTACCAGCCAGGTACGCGAAGGCTCTGCGCCAGACCTTGGGTGCTGGTCTCAAAGCGGCTCTGACGTGGAGAGCCGCGACGGCGTCTGCAGGGCTCGGGTGGTAGTTCCGCTTGGGTCGAGCCGCGACAGTCAGCAGGGCTCCGGTGGTAGGTCCGCTTCGGTCGAGCCGCGACGAGGTCAGCTGTGCTCTGATGGTACGTTTCAACAAGGTCGGGCCGCGACAGCGTCAGCAGGGCCCCAAAGGTTCGTGAAGGTCTTGTAAGCACGATGGAGCCGCGACGTCGTCAGCAGGGCTCAGTCGGGTTTCAGGAAGTCTTTCTCCGTAGGGTCAGCCGCGATCCGATCAGCAGGGCTCTTGACTCCGGGATACAACTGTCTTGTTGCCGGGTCGCCCCAGTTATAGGTCTGGAGCCCTTTGATGTCCGGACCCTTGCGCCCAGGAGGGCGGAGAGGCCGGGTAGGGCGCGGCCGGACGCCCAGCAGGAGAGGCGCCAGGCCCCAGAGAGCTGTGGGGCGATCACACCTAGGTGTGGAAGGACGGTTGGGGGTCCCATCGATACTGCCCTCCGCCGGGAGTGGGAAGGGCTCACGTGGTATCCCCCGGGCCAGGGGTTGGCGTCTCGATGTCGGGCCTCGCTGGGACCGAGGCCGGGTAGAGCAGGGTCACGCAGGTGGTCACGTGAAGTGACGTATAATCCAAAATGGAGGAGCCCCGATGTGCATGGGACCTCGTGCGGCTTAGCGCGGGGAAACAGGACCATGCCACGAGGCCGGCTCCCACAAAGACTTTTACAGGGAACAGTCCATTTAATGTATTCGATCAGTGCTCCATCGTGGTCGGCCTTAAATCATGCCCAGGTACTGGTCTACCACTTCTGTAAACTTGCGTTGCCACTTGGTGCATTCTGATTCTTTCAAATCTTTAAAAAGACATATCTCCAGTTACTGTTATTGTATTTTTGCCTTTTTATATTCTACTCGTACAGTGTTTATTTTAAAATTGATTGTGGAATTTTGTGTTGTGGAACGTTTTCTACTGTGCATGCACTGCTTAAATACTTTAAATATTTCCTTTTATATAAGCTTGATGGCTTTGTTTCATGTTACCAGGGATTGAGCACAGGTTTATTTAATTTAATTTGTGTGACATATAGCATGTGGCTGATGGCCTTATCCTTTGCGGTACACATCTCCTCCCCAAATAATAACCCACTTTACTACACTTGTTACAATGTTTAATACTTCTGCATAATCCACTACTTTCACTGGGAAGAATGTTCTGGGGAGAAGGAATTCAGGATGGTGCAGGATGTGGTGATGCCCAGGCTTCTATGTGTGCGATCCATTTAATGCAAAGCAAAAGTCTTGTCAAGGCTAAACGTTTGGCACGCGCACAGCACACTAGAGTGGACAAAAGTCACAAGATTCCTGGATCCGGAGTTATTAAGGAATTTAACATGTTCAGTGTGTTGTCAAAAATGGGCAAGGGGAGACCCGAATTTGTCAACTAATATTTGTCATATCATTAACAGGATGAATATGAACAGATTGAGAAAATTGTAAGAGCAAAGCGTGTAGCTGAGATCCTTGAAAAAGTAAAGCCCTTAAATAAGGATGAGGCCATAGCCATGCAACGTGCCAAGGCCTTAAACAAGGCTGCAGAAGTAATGAATGCAAGTGTCGAGAATCGGATGAAGGATGACAGGGCACTGGCACCAAGGGGTCTTTTCGAGATTGGTGAGACTTTTTCTTCATTTGTATTAGTGGTTTATGTCTTAGCTCAAATCACTGACTGTCCTACAAAGTGCATCTTGACATTTGCCATGAGACTTTGGGGATGACATTGTATTGCTTTGCAGAGGCACTGTGCAAGAGATTACATAGAACCTGTAATTTGTACCTTGCTAAGTGATACAACAAGCAACTGTTAGTTCTGTACATTCTATGAATGACAAGAAAAGAACCTGTAATTTGTACCTTGCTAAGTGATACAACAAGCAACTGTTAGTTCTGTACATTCTATGAATGACAAGAAAAGAACCTGTAATTTGTACCTTGCTAAGTGATACAACAAGCAACTGTTAGTTCTGTATATTCTATGAATGACAAGAAAAGAAAATGTTCAGCTATGTTTTGTAGAAATTATAAATGCCTTTCACTTCCAGCTAAAAATGTACAATATTTACTGTTGCATATTATCAGTCTTGCTTCTTCCCAATCGGTTGTGTTTCTGCCACTAAACTTTCCTGTTTAGTATATTGCATCTTATAGCAAGCTAGGGAGCCAGAGGACTCTCTTGGATTACTTAGTACCAATGTTACATGGTCTTATAACCCTGATAAGATAACTTGTTAGGTTATTAATTACCACTAGATATGAATCACTAACCAGTGGGACTTTAACTCCTTAGTGTGCTCTAGTTGCACAAATGACTGACTTTGAGCAGCTGTCCAAGCTGAATCCTTCAAATCTATTTTGTTTTTATTTTGGTAGTTGCACAATGTGCTTACCACCTAAGCCAGTCGGATTCTCAAACTAATCCCATATTTCAAAACCCAACAGTGCTAACCCCACAAGTGCTCTGCATCAATCCTTTTTGTATCTCGTTGGACATCCTGTCCCCCTTTATCATACACTTTTTATTGCCTTTTCTGCTTTTATTTTCCATCCCGATTACATCTGCAAATCATAAGGAAGGTTGCTAAGGCTATAGTGTGTTTATATAATAAGTATAGGACACTGGGTATTCTTTTGCAGTTGTCCTCCCTCCTCTATTTTACCCCATTTTTAGCTTACTGGATGCTGGTTTTTGATTCTGACAGTCCACTGAGGCCTGCTAAACAGACCTCCGTCCCAGTGCTGCTTCCTTAAACAAATTGACAATGTTCTACAATCTGCAACTGACTTTAGTACCCCTGTAAGTCCCTAGTATATAGTTCCCTTGGTTCCTAGGAGGGTCCCTAATGGCTGCAGCCTTTGCAGACGGTGCGACATGGTCCAAATCATGTTTGAAAACATGACTTGGCACACTCCTGTGCGCTATGCCAAAGACACTGCATGGACTATAAGCAAGTCACCTCTGCAGCAGGGCACATTATAATATATGTGAAGACATAGCTTCATGAGCAGATATGCCCTTGTGATGTCTAGTTTTATTCCTAGAAATTGCAGGTGAACAGGGAAGCCATCTTAAGGTGTGTACTGGGCACTGATCAAAACGAATTTCCCAGCTACATAATGGCTTCACTGAAACCTATGGTTTTCGTAATCGAACACCTTGTGTTAATAAACCCACACTGATTCCAGTGTTGAATTTATTATTACAAGCATCCAGCGGGTACCTTAGAGGTACCCCCCGAACCCTACTAGCCCTCTAGTGTGCTTCGTGACTGGTCCTGTCCAGCCTGCCACCACAGGCTAGTTTCTGACCCCCTAGAATGTGAGAGCCTCACTCTCAACGGTCAGAAACCATGCCTGCTCTGGCAAGGGGTTTTTACACCTCCTCCAGCAGGATGGCTAGTAAATTAGCATGTCTAGGCAGGGAGCTTCAAAGAGGACACTGCATTTTTATATGCAAGCCTGGCTTCCCCCAGACCTTGAGGGTGCCACCCCCTGAGGCCCATTTGGGCCCAGGACAGACAGGAAATAAGCTTATGCAGGAGGCATTTTGCACTGCCAGGCTGGACACAAATTAGGATTCTACCTTTTTGTGTGGGGTAGAATGAGTAACTTGGGGACAGTGATGTCCACTCCCAACAGGAAGTGGTTGTAGAAAGCTGGGTTTCTGTTGTAGTAACCCACCGCCTCTTTTTGCCAGACTACAGATGTACTTGGACTTTGTGCTCTGTGTCTGTGCCAATCAGGTTCCCAGGGTCTGTGTTTTTTCCCAAAACTGTATCTTGTACCCCCAAAAGGCACCTCTCTGGCCACATGTCAGTCCCTTGTAAAAGGTACCAAGGGAACTGTGGCCAGGGAAGGCTATAAGGGCTGCAGCACTTATTGTGCCACCCTTAGAGGCCCTGTACACATATATCCCCCCCCCCCCCCCCCCCCACCCCCCCAACGCAGGTTGCATGTTTTGGTGTAGAGTAAAGTGAAGTCGACATGGCACATATCCCTGTGTGCCATCCCTACAATCCACTGCCCATGGCATACGTAAGCCACCCCTCTAGCCAGGTACACTATACTAGTGGTTAGGATACAGGTGCATGAGCCCTGTGCCCCTACAGTGTCGAAGTCCATTCTTGGACGTAAGTGCAGTAAAGCCATAAAGAGGATATGGTTTGGGAGTTTGTCATTACGGACACCACATCACCATAATGGCTTTACTAAAATGTGAGAAGTTTGGTATCAAACTTCTCAGCACATCAAACCCACACAGATGCCAGTGTGGGATTTAATGCTAAATGCACACAGACGGCATCTTAAAGATGCCCCCTGAAAAACGACCTAACTAGTGTCCTGTCTGGCTGGCTGCTCGCCAGCTGCCTCCCCAGACATGTTTCTGGACCCCTGGGTCGGGAGCCTCCCGCTCTCGGGGTCCTGAAACAAAGCACATCCTGGGTAGAGATGCCAAGCCTCCTTCCTCAGGATGGGCAGGGTCCATGAAGGAGAAGCTTCAAAGGCTTGCCGCCTTAGTGATCTGACCCAGCCATTTGCTGCTCCCAGCAACAATGCCCCCTACCGGTTCTAACCCCGACTTTGGGATGGAGAATCAGAGGGAAAACGGAGATGGGAGGAGAGATTTGCCTACCCTACCCCTCAGGGGGGGGGAGGCGAGGCGAAGCACAGCTCTCACTCCCTACCATCTTGAAGATGGGGCGAACCAGCCAACCAGAGTGAGGCTTATGACCCCTCCCACTGGAGGGTGGCATAATAGGGGCTGTGTCCACCCCAAGAGAGAGACTCATTGGTCCCAACCTGTACCTACCTAAAATGCCCCTAAATTTAGTTTTTAGGGGAAAATCCAAACCTTGCCTCCTCAGAAAAACAAGAATAAGGACCGAAAAACCGTGCTGAACGAAGGAGAGGAGGCCACCAACTACCTTGGCCCCAGTCCTACCGGCCTGTCCAGACCTTGACCTAATTCAGCGGAATCCTGGTGTGTTCTGCAGCCCCCCAGTTCCCAGAGGACCTGCCCTGCCTTCCCTACAAAGACTTTGTCTCCCGTGAGCACCGGACTTGCTCAAGAGCCAGACTCTGGCTCCAGCCGAATCTGTGAGTCTGCGCCATTCTGCACCCTGTTGTCCCCTGACTTACTTCAAGCCTCCCGATTACGCCTGCAGCCTCTATCTGGAGGGTCCCTCCGATCGAGACCGAAGCTAGCACGGAAAACCTGATGCCTCAAGACACCCCTGCACCAGACTCCCCACGTCCTTGGGTGACCCAACCAATGGTGTCCCGGCAACCCCCATCATCCCAACTTGCCTCTCAAACCAGTGGTTTGAGAGCCTCTTTGCCCGAAGCTGCAATGTTTGTTCTGACCCGAGAACTCCCATTGAAAACAGGGCACCCAAAGCCGATCCAGGACTCTGCACCCGGCCACCCCTCTGCCGCTGAGGGTGCTCATTGTGTGCTAACTTGGCTGTCAGCTTAACCCTAGGACCTTTGCTCCTTCAACCTTGTGGCCTGCTCGCGAGGAGCCACCAACCGGCATCCCCCTAGCCCCCTAGCCCCATAGGCTAACATTGGGCCTCAGCACCCGGTCACCCAGGTACCGCTGAGGGGGCTTTTTTGAGTGCATCCTTGACCCTGGGGTAACCCTTGTTCTAACCCCTGAAACTCCACCCTCAAGACCATTTACTTACCTGCAAACTGATTTCTTCATAAGATTGCATTGACTGTTTTCCTCTGAAAAACTTCTTAGTGTTGAGGATATTAGTGTGAAAACCTAAGAAACTGAGGTTTTATGCAACTGTTTTACTTACCTTTTATCTAGGAAACTTACCAGTGTGATATCTAGGCATATCACTCTGAGTAGAAAAAGTAATCTAAAAAGTACTCTCAAAAGTATTCAAAGTAATCCAAAAGTAATTTCAACTATATTTGAATCTTTACACAAGTCCTTCTCATCCGGCTTGCTTGTTGATCAGTCTGTATGGAAAAGTATAATTGTTTTTTCCTGTACCAAGTCCTGCTTGGTTCTAAAAATAAAATGCATTAAAAAAATATTTTGGATACAAACAATTGGTCTGAGTTCAGTCTTTGAGTGTGTGTCATCCTTTCTTGCCTGAGTGTGTACAATGAATGCTTAACACTATCTTCTGATAAAGCCTTACTGCTCACCCACACTACCCTACCACAAATAGAGAGTAAGGTATTAACTACTTTTACCTCTGTAAGCCGTTGGGGATCCACTGGATTCTGTGCACACTATACCTTACTTTGGTATAGTATATGCAGAGCCAGCTTCCTACAGGGGGCATATGCCTCATCCTGATTGGAGGTGTGCCCTCATCTTCAAGATGGAGGGGACGAAGATGTGTGCTTCACTTCGCCTCCCCCACCTGCGTGGTGGAGTTGGCAAAGGTGGGCACACCTCCCTTTCTCTCTGGGTACCCCCCCCCAGATTATCCCAATCAAAGTGTGGTCCGCACCAGTGGGAGCCAGCTGCTGACAGCAGCAGAGGCTGGGAGCAGCTAAGACTGCAATCCTTGGAAGCTTCCTCCTTCGTGGACCCTGTCCATCCAGTGGGAGGAGGCATGACACCTGCCCAGGATGTACTTTGGAGCGCGGGCTCTCTACCCAGGGGTTCAGAAGCTTGTGTGGCAGTGGTGGATGGCTGGGAGCCAGTCAGGAAGCCCACCAGACTTAGTTTTTCAGGGGGCATCTCTAAGATGCCCTGTGAGTGCATTTTACATTAAATCCAACACTGGCATCAGTGTGGGTTTAATGGGCTGAGATGTTTGGTACCAAACTTCCAAGTCTTCAGGGAAGCCATCATGGAGCTGTAGAGTTCTTAATGACCAACTCCCGGGCCCCTGTACTCAAAATGGCTTCACTGCACTGAAAATGCTTGTGAATGGCAAAGACACTTGTTGGAAACTGGCTCTATATGTTCGAGGCATGTGGGCTGCTGAATTCATATCTGTGCATAGATCGCCGCCTAGTGTTGGGTCCGGATGTTTGCACGTTGTTGTCCTGGAAGAGTCTTCGAAGTATCCTTGGATAGGTGACTCCTCCCATGGACTACAGTGCGCATGGGCATCCTCTCCATCCTCAGATTGTTTTTTTCCGCCATTGGGTTCGGATGTGCTATCTTAGCTCAAGTTAGGAAAAACTTTTGTCGAGGCCACAAGGCCTTTAGTTCGCGTCGGTACTGTTTATCGATCGGGTTTCGATACTTTTTGTTAGTTTACTAACTTTCAGCACCGACTTTGTTCGCATTTGCCTGTCCATCGACTCTACTTCGACGATGGAATCCAGGACGCCATTCAAAAGGTGTCCGGTATGCAATGCGAAGTACCCACACATCGACGTCCATCCGGTGTGCAACAAATGCCTTTCGCCGGACCACGACGAATCGACATGTATGGCCTGTGCCCGGTTCCGTTCAAAGAAGACTCTGCGGAATCGTCGAGCGGCGAGGCTCGAAGCGCAGCACGCGGCACCGGCCCCAGCTGACATCTTCGACGAGGCTGACGACGTCGAAGAAGTAGAAGTCTTACCCTCCAGTCCCGTTTCCGAACACGAACACGAACCCGGATCGGACGAGGCCGACGAGTCACTCTTCCACAGAGGTGAAGACGACACCAAGGTAGGAGACGACGAGGAGGCCTTAGGAGCCGAAGAGAGTAGCTCCGATGATGAACAAGGCCTACCTGTTCAGACCGAAATTTCACCAGCGCCACAGACTATGGCTCCGGTCGAGGGATCGCCTTCGGGCCTTACCCGAGACCTATCACGCAGTCCTTCGGCCCCGCCCTCGGGCCCGGCCTCGGACGTTCAGCGGCAGCCATTACCGCTTAAGCCAGCTGGTTTCCCTTCCACGAAACCGAAACCGAAAGCTGCTCAGGTTCCTACGAAACCGAAACTGAAAGTGGCGCTAGTCGGATCGAGGCCTTCAACACCTTCGACGCCAGCGCACCGGGTCGGCACCGACCGCACCAAGAGAGACTTCGGTGCCGAACTCGAGACGGGCGACATGGGAGTCGACAAACGGAAGAAGGTCATCGGCGCCGACAAACCTGCCCGGTTACCGGCGTCGACGCCACCGACACCGAGGGCCGTCCCGCCTGCTACGCCTCGCAGCACTCCCTCGACGACACCAAAACCTCACGTGTCGAAGACGTCGACGGTGATCTCCGCACCTCGACTCGATGCGCCACGGGCGCAGAAGATATCTGCAGCCGCCTCGACGACCCTGGCGGGGGCCACGACCTCTAAGGCGCCCCGAGTACGGCCTGGCGCGATGCCAGGCTGCAGATCCAAGGACGCCCTCCAGGACCCGTCGGGTTCCGGTTCGGCTCCGGCGGTTTCGTCGGTGCCGACCAGCATTACCTTCGGCTTGCCTCCACCCACAATCCCGAAGGCGTTTCAACTCAGGACACAGGTCACCAAAACTGCGGTTACACCTGTCGAGCCGTCTCCGTCACACGTCATCGACGCCGACACTGGCAGGATGATTCTCCACGGCCGAAGGATAACTTCGGAACCGCCATTGGAACCTTTCAGGATCCCGCTAAAGAGGAAGCTGCCTGTGGACTCAGAACCTCTCCTGTATGAACCCTTCTATTCACCCTACCAGGATCCACACCGGGCCTCCCCCACACGCTCCGACACGGATGCATTGGGGGACTACTTGGATGAACAAGTCCCCTACCATGTGGACACGGACCCTGATGACCAGCAGGACCCTGACCAAACTTGGGGCGACCCTGCAGACCCCAGTGCACCTCTTGATGCACAGGACACACAACTATATGGGCCAAAAACATCACCCACAGAGGATACTGCGGCGTTCAACGCTCTGATTGAACGTGCGGCAAACAACCATGATGTACAGCTTCACTCTGATATCATCGAAGATGACTTTCTAATGGACACCTTTGCATCCTCAGAAAGACATGTAAAGACTCTGCCAATGTTGAAGGGGGTCCTCAAGCCAGCCACTGACATTTTCAAGGAACCCACCAGGGCACGAGTGATAAACCCCAGGATCGATAAAAAATACAGATCAGCACCTGGGGATCCTACTTACATCAGAGGCCAATTACCACTCGACTCCATCGTTGTGGCGAATGCCCGCAAGAGGGCACACTCGCAGACAACGGGTGACGCTCCTCCCCCGGACAAAGAGTCCAAGGTGCTAGAGACCTCCGGCAAGCGAGTTGCCGCACAAGCTGCAAACATATGGCGCATAGCTAACACTCAAGCGCTCCTCGCTCGCTACGATAGAGCGCACTATGACACACTGGAGCAACTTCTTCAGCACCTCCCTGACCCCTACAAAGAAGGTGCAGAAATCCTTATCAGAGAGGGACAGCTACTCACAAATGCTGCCATTAAATGTGCACTAGACGCTGCAGACACGGCTGCCAGGGCCATCAACACTAGCGTCATCCTACGACGTCACGCCTGGCTACGTATCTCAGGATTCAAGCCTGAGGTACAAAACAATATACTTAATCAGCCCGTCAACCCCGACTTTTTGTTCGGACCTGAGGTTGACACCACCCTCGAAGATAAAAAAGGACACGGACACTGCAAAGTCCATGGGCGCCCTACAAACTCAGTCCTTTCGGAGCGGCTCCTTTCGTCGCCCCGGAAACAAGGGGGCAGGTAGAGGACAGGGGTCACAACAAACATATAACAAGGGTAATACGCAGACCACCTACGATAAGAACACCCGAGGTGGCTATCGTGGCTCCAGTACCAAGGGCAGAGGACGTGGCTACGGCAACACCAGGTCCTCCCCCAAGAACAAGCAGTGACGCCCTCTCCCTTCCTCCCGACCACATAACACCTGTCGGGGGAAGGCTACAACGGTTCCTGTCCACGTGGAACTCCATCACCACGGACAGGTGGGTCAAAGATATTATAAAACACGGTTACTGTCTGGAGTTAACTTCCACTCCACCCACAATACCACCAAGAAACCGTCCTATGTCCTCAGAGCACTTAACGCTCTTACAGCAAGAGGTAGAAAGTATGCTTCTAAAAGGCGCTATCGAGCTCGTACCCATCCACGAGCAGGGCACGGGGGTTTACTCCCTCTACTTCTTAATTCCAAAAAAGGACGGGTCGCTCAGGCCTATATTAGACCTGAGACCCCTGAACCAGTACATTCTTTCAGAGCACTTTCACATGCTCACTCTACAGCAAGTCCTTCCGCTTCTCAAGCAGGGAGACTTCCTAGCATCACTGGACCTCAAGGATGCGTACTTCCACATACCCATCCACCCCTCACACAAAAAATACCTCAGGTTTACTGTTCAGGGGCAGCACTATCAGTTCAAAGTCCTTCCCTTCGGCGTGACAACAGCGCCCAGGGTTTTCACGAAGTGCCTAGCTACGGTGGCAGCACACTTACGGAGGCAGCATATACACGTCTACCCCTACCTAGACGACTGGCTCGTTCAAGCGAAGTCGGCCCAGCAATGTGCAAGCCATATGTCCCGCACCATTCACCTTCTTCACAGTCTGGGATTCTCACTAAATTACCCAAAGTCCCATCTCCAGCCCGCACACGTACAACAGTACCTGGGCGCGACTATAGACACTCTGGCGGCCTCAGCTCAGCCAAGTTTAGTGAGGATCAACAGCATACAACTGCTGATCTCCAAGTTCAAACCCAATCACTCGCTTCCAGCGCGAGTGTTTATGCAGTTGATAGGCATGATGGCCTCCTGCATCTTCATAGTCCCGCACGCGAGATTACATATGCGCCCACTTCAGGAGTGCCTAGCACGTCAGTGGAATCAGGCTCAAGGACAGTTGAAAGACCTAGTGTTGGTGAGCGGTCGGGCATACAACTCTCTGCATTGGTGGAATCCACAAAACCTTTGCAAGGGGCGACCGTTCCAAGAGCCTGTTCCACAAATAGTACTGACAGCGGACGCGTCTCTCCAGGGATGGGGAGCTCATGTACTACACTACACAGTGCAGGGACTATGGACGACACAACAGAAGAAGATGCACATCAACCTTCTGGAACTGATGGCAATCTTCCTGGCCATGAAGGCTTTCAAAGTACATCTGTGCAACAAGGTCGTGTTGATCCGGACGGACAACATAACCGCAATGTACTACATACAGAAACAGGGAGGGACACACTCTCCACAGTTGTCTCATCTGGCTCAGAGCATGTGGAAGTGGGCCATTCAGAGGAACATGTTCCTCATGGCAGAACACCTCCCCGGCAAGGACAACCAGATGGCGGATCTGCTCAGCAGACACAGCCACCAGATGCACGAGTGGGAGTTACACCCATCAGTACTCCAACCGTACTTCCAGCAGTGGGGTCACCCAGAGATAGACCTATTCGCGACAAGCGAAAACGCAAAATGCCAAAGCTTCGCCGCCAGATTCCCACATCCGCAGTCGCAGGGCAATGCGATATGGATGAACTGGTCCGGCAGATTTGCGTACGCTTTTCCCCCAGCACCGTTGATACCGCTGGTGGCTCGCAAACTCCGACAACACTCCCTGACACTCGTCCTAGTTGCTCCCACGTGGGCACGCCAGCCGTGGTACACCACCTTCCTCGAACTTTCCGTGGTACCGCATCAAAGGCTGCGGATCAAACCCGCGCATTTGACGCAGAACCATGGAGAGGTTCAGCACCCAGATCCGCAACAGCTGAACCTGGCGATCTGGCTCCTGAAGTCCTAGAGTTTGGCTATCTCAATCTGCCACCTGACTGCATGGACATCATCAAGGAGGCCAGGAGACCCACTACAAGAGCTTGCTATGCAGCCAAATGGAAAAGGTTCGTCATTTATTGCGGTAATAATGACATTAACCCGCTGGACGCATCCATCCACGACATCATATGTTACCTCTTACACCTATACCGATGCAATCTGGCGTACACCTCTATACGTGTCCATTTGACCGCAATATCAGCCTATCTGCAAACCAGGCAGCACCTCTCTCTATTCAGAGTGCCTGCCATCAAAGCATTCTTGGAAGGACTCAAACGAGTCATTCCACCTAGTCACCCACCGGCTCCAATGTGGAACCTCAACTTGGTCCTCACACGCCTGATGGGTCCACCCTTTGAACCTCTACACTCATGCGAGATTCAATTCCTTACCTGGAAAGTAGCCTTCCTGGTAGCGATCACTTCCCTAAGAAGAGTTAGTGAACTCCAGGCACTAACCGTTCAAGAGCCATTTATTCAGGTTCACGCCAACAGGGTCGTACTACGTACCAACCCCAAATTCATGCCCAAAGTAATATCGCAGTTCCACATGAACCAGACTATTGAACTGCCCGTTTTCTTCCAAAACCCACAAACTGTTGCAGAGCGGGCATTACATACACTAGATGTACGGAGGGCCCTCATGTACTACATCGACAGGACTAAACCCTTCAGGAAGACAAAACAACTATTCGTTGCCTTTGCCCCACACCACAAAGGTAACGCCATCTCCAAAGCAGGGATAGCCAGATGGATAGTTAAGTGTATTCAAATCTGTTATCAAAAGGCAAAACGCACATTAACTATTCCACCACGAGCCCACTCAACACGCAAGTTGGGGGCTTCCATGGCCTTCCTAGGAAATATTCCCCTGCATGATATATGCAGAGCAGCCACATGGTCCACTACACACACATTTACAAAACACTATTGCGTAGATGTGCAGTCAAAACAGCAGGCAGCTTTAGGACAGGCTGTTCTCAAAACACTTTTTCAGACCGCTGCAGCTGGCACGGGTAGCCGCCGCCAATAGAGGGCACTGCTATGTATTCTATGCACAGATATGAATTCAGCAGCCCACATGCCTCGAACTGAATATGCTACTTACCAGTATGCATCTGTTCTTGGCATGTAGGGCTGCTGACATTCATATCGCCCTCCCTCCTCCCCGGCGCCTGTCGCAGCTGCAGCTCTCAGAATTATTGCAAGCATGGTCATCACTTTCTGTATCTACTCCATCACTGCCACAATGGCGAAAAACAATCTGAGGATGGAGAGGATGCCCATGCGCACTGTAGTCCATGGGAGGAGTCACCTATCCAAGGATACTTCGAAGACTCTTCCAGGACAACAACGTGCAAACATCCGGACCCAACACTAGGCGGCGATCTATGCACAGATATGAATGTCAGCAGCCCTACATGCCAAGAACAGATGCATACTGGTAAGTAGCATATTCAATACTGCACCAACGTGAGCTACAGTGTGTATAGAGTCCAAGAATCCCCAGAGGTAGGCAGAGGTTAAAGTTAGATAGAAACTTACTCTCTAAAGTGGTAGCTTGGTCGAGCAGTAAGGCAGTATCCGAGGACAGTGTAAAGCATTTGATGTACCCACTCAGTCAGCAAATGAATTCACACACTGAACTCTAGGCCATTTGTTTTTGTATAAAAAATATACTGTTTTATTTCTAGAACCAAGCAAGCCTGGTACAGGTAGGCATACAAATACTTTGCAGTAATAAATTACTTCTGTGAACACAGTTCAAAATTGCAGTAGAAATTATTCTGGTTTTGGTTTACAGATAATGTAGCAGATTGCAACACCCAGCAGGTAAAGTACATTGGAATGAATGGACTTTTTCAATAAATTGCAGGTAAGTTACTTTTTCGTTACTTTTTCTAACTCTGTGCTGGATGCCTAGATTCAGCACTGGGACATTTCCTAAAAACAGTTTAGAAAATGCGTTTTGGTTATTTCGATTTTTAAGGAATATTTCAAGTTTTCAAAACTCCACACTTAGTCGGTTTTTTTCGAAGAAAATTGTCAATTATTCTATGGAAGAAAAACAGGTTATCAGTTTGCAGGTAAGTAAACGACTGTGGGAGTTAAGGTTCTGGGGTTAGACTCTGGGGTCCCCCAGGGTCAGTGATGCACTGTTGTTGCACCCTCAGCGGTACCAGGGCGGCTGGGTGCAGAGTGTTGAGGCCCAGTGTTATCCTATTGAAGATAAGGGGTCTCCGGTTGGTGGGTGCTGGCTAGCAGGCCACACAGCTGTGGGAGCAAAGCTCCTAGGGTTTAGGTCAGGGCAAAGGGTGAAACAAGTAGGCACTAAACGTGCACCCTCAGCGGCACTGGGGCGGCCGGGTGCAGAGTGCTGTTTCGATATTGGGTGCCCAGTGGTTTTCTATGGAGATCTTCCAGTTTGAAGAAAGGCTGCAGGCTTGGAGATGAAGACCTTTTGGGTGCGACCACCACTTTGAGGGGTAAGTTGGAATGTTGTGGGTTAGCTAGGCACCGCTGGTTTGGGCACACAAGGCCGTGGGGCGTCGGGTGCAGGGGTGCCTTTTCGTGTCGGATTTTCTTACTCGCTCTGGTCGTGGTAGGGGAGGGGGTCTCCTGGATTGAGGATGCAGGCGTAGTCTGGAGGCTTGAGGCAGGTCAGGGGTCGCCGGATCTTGGGTCGAGCTTGGGCCTTGGGCGGCGGGTGCAGTGCGTGCTGTATTTGCGGTTCCTGGCTGGCACCAGAAGCTGCAGTTTAAACACGTCCGGTGTTCTCGGGAGATAGTCCTTGAAGTGAAATCAGGCAGGTCCTCCGGGGTTTGTGAGGTTGCTGGCTGCAGGACACGCCGGGATTTCGCAGGAGCAGGTTCGAGGGGAGACAGGCCAGTAGGGCTGGGGCCCAAGTCAGTTTGCGTCGTCCTCTTAGCTCTGCGTGGCTCTTCGGTTCTTCTTCTTATCTTCTTTTCTTGTGGTTTCTAATTTGAGGAAGCAAGGTTCTCTTCCAGGGGTATCCTCATCAGTCATAAGCACTAGAATTTTCCCGCCCATGCGCGGGACCCCGGAAACACAATCATATATGTGACAAACATATATATATATATATATCTCTAAAAGCAAATGCAGCCTCCCATAACTAGAGCTGAATAATGCTGTAAGGACTCCCCTGTATATCATAAACAATACATTAAAAACCAGGGAAAAACAGCAAAGCATGTTTGAAAACTGTTTTAATGCATAGCACTTAGCACAATCTCTCAGATAGGACTGAAAGCATTGACTGCTCACAGGCTGCATTGCAGAAAAAACAGCCTAGAAAGGATGAAAAGCTAACTCATAGCAATATAGAAATAAACTGGCACCGTGCCTTTAAGGCAGCCATGACCCCCAGCTTCCCATCATGCCTCAGGGGTGACAGTTAGGTCAGTTGTTCTTTGCGGTGACTTAAAAGCCATGACACAAAGAGTTAATTCCTTAAAAACAAGGTTCCTTTGCCCGGGGAGGTGGGAGGGTTGATTATGACTTTGATGAGGGATACCCCTGGAAGACAACTAGGATTACTGGTAAGTAACTAATCCTTCTCTTCCATGGGATCCTCATCAATAGTCATAAGCACTAGAACAGAATAACGAGCCTCACCTCTTCCACCTGCGGGCAAAGGAAAAAATAATGAATAATCAAGCTCAGGTAACTAAACTTGAAAACCCAGATACCTTATTATCTGAATAGATTCCTCAAGGAGGCTTGAACCTACTTGAGTATCCGTTCTGGAATCTGATTCAAGACAATGCCTTGTGAACGTGTGTACCGATCTCCAGGTTGCTGCCTTGCAAATCTCTGCCATTGGAACATCATGCAAGAAAGCTATTGTAGCCGCTTTCCCCCCAGTAGAGTGTACTTTAGGCGACAATAATAGGGGTTTATTCGCTAACTGGTAAGCCAATTTTATACAGGACACTATCCATCTCGAAATGGACCTCATGGAACCATAATTTAGAAACAATTGATCTGATTTTCTTATGCCTTTCGTTCCCTCCAAATAGAACTTGAGCACTCTCAAGGTTTAAGGCGTGAAGCGATCTCTCTGCAGGAGTTGCAGGATTGGGAAAAAAAGATGGTCGGGAGATTGACTGTTTAACATGAAAATCAGATACAACTTTTGGAAGAAAAGCAGGGTGAGTCTTTAACACTACCCTGTTGCGGTGAAAGATAGTATATGGCTCTTTGGCAGACAGTGCTTGGATTTCGCTTACTCTGCGCGCTGATGTTATCGTGACTAAGAAAGCGTTCTTCCATGTTAAATGCTGCAACTTTGCTTTATGGATGGGCTCAAAAGGAGGACCCATCAATCTAGAGAGGACTAGATTCAACTCCCAAGGAGGAGAAGGAGGCCGAACAGGGTGATACACTTTCTTCAACCCCTAGAGGAAATCCTTGACCACCTGTAGTTGAAAAAAGGAAGGCTGGTTTGGAGACTTTCTGTAGGCCGTAATGGCCGCTAAGTGTACCCTGATCGAGGAATACTTTAAACCTGATTTGGCCAAGTACAGGAGGTAAGGAAGAATTACCTCCTCCTGCCCTGTGGTAGGATTAAAATGATTACGAGTGCACCATAAATAGAATCTTTTCCACTTAAAGGAGTATGACGCCCTTGTGGAAGGTCTCTTTGCCTTTTTTAGTATGTGCTTACAGTCCTGCGGTAAATTGAAATGTCCATATTGCAGGACCTCAGGAGCCATGCTGCCAAGTTCATTGAGGGAAGGTTGGGATGTAGAATCTTCCCGTCCATCTTGGTCAGCAGGTCTGATCTGTAAGGTTTTTAATGTATTGTTTGATATACAGGGGAGTCCTTGCAGCATTATTCAGCTCTAGTTATGAAAGGCTGCATTTGCTTTATTATTACATGTATAAATGTATATTTTATATGGAGATACATATGTTTGTCACATATGATTGTGTTAACGGGGTCCCGACCATGGGAGGGAATATTCTAGTGCTTATGACTTTGATGAGGATACCCCTGGAAGAGAACTAGGATTACAGGTAAGTAACTAATCCTTCAGGGTGCCCCCTAAATACTAACTTTAGGGGTGTTACAGGTAGGTAAAGGGCAGGGACCAATGGGTCCCTTCCCTGGATTGGGTACACCCCGTATGCTGCCACCCTCCTGTGGGAGGGGGGTAGGAGCCCGTCCCTGGTTGGCTGGGTCCCCCATCCTCAAGATGGCGGGGACTCGAGGTTATGCTTCACCTCGCCTTCCCCACCAGAGGGGTGGAGCTGGCAGAGGTGGGCACACCTCCCTTCCTCTTGTTTTTCCCGCTGGTTCTCCCACCCAAAGTGGGGGGGTAAAACCAGTGGGGACCAGTTGCTGAAAGCAGCAAATGGTCTGGAGAGGCTCACAAAGGCGTCATGCCTTTGAAGCCTCACCTTTGTGAACCCTGCCCATCCTGGGGGAGAATGTTTGGCACCTCATCCCAGGATGTGCATTGTTTCAGGCCCCCCGAGAGCAGCAGGCTCTCGACCCAGGGGTCCAGAAACATCTCTGGTGGTGGCAGCCTCAGCAGCCACTCAGTCAGGTCACTAGTAGTTGGTCGAATTTCAGGGGGCATCTCTAAGATGCCCTCTGTCGTGCATTTTACATTCAATCCCACACTGGCATCCGTGTGCATTTAATGTGCTGAGAAGTTTGATACCTGTACCCTCACCACTGGCATAGGGAACCCAGCTAGAGGGGTGACTAATGTATGCCAGGGAAGTGGTTTGTGGACATGACACACAGGGATGTGTGCCATGTCGACTTTTTGTTCCGCACCAAGACACGCAGCCTGCAAAGGCAGTGTGTGAGTGTCAGGGTACAGGACCTCTAAGGGTGGCACAACAAGTGCTGCAACCCTTAGAGGTCTTATCTGGTCACAGTGCCCTGGGTACATGGTGGTACCATTTACCAGGGGCTGACATGTGGCCAGAGATGCCAATTGGGTTTAGGCTTCAATGCAGGTTTGGGGAAGGAACACAGGCCCTGGGTACCTGATTGGCAGGAGCCCAGGGCACACTCAAAGTACATCAGCAATGCAGCAAAAAGTGGGGGCATACCATGCAAGAAAGAGGGCACTATCTCTAAACACTAGGGGCATAGTGCTCATGTAGCTATGCTCTCACCGGTGTTATGGTGCACCCTGCCTTTCGGGCTATAAGGCCTGCTAGATGGGTGACTTACTCGTGCCACAGGCAGTGTTGGTGGGAATAGCACCCAGGGATAGGGGCCATGTCGACTCTTGCTTTTAGTCGGCACCAAAACATGCAGCCTGAAATGGCAGTGTTGTGGGTAAGATGAGGGGTCTCTGAGATGTGTTGTTGGACTTGGCCCTTCTGGCAGGTTCACCCCCGAGACTTTTTGCTTTTTATTGGTGACTTGGTGTAGTACTTTTGGGTTTCTGCGCACTTTACCGCTGTGTCCCAGGGTAAAGTGCGTGCGTGTTGTGAGGTTGGCCTGCCCTCCCATAGGAATGCATGGGGGAATGTATGTGTCCTGGTAGTTCCGGATGCGTGGGGGTGTGCAGGCCCGAGTTTGGTATGTGCGGACTCGTGTGAGTGAATGCTGCGCGATGATGTGTGCGGCGTGCATGTACCTAGTGTGGAAGTGCCACTTCTAGAAGTGGGCACTTCAGTGTGCAGTATGAAATGTGTGGCTTGTCTGGCGATTGGCTGGTGGAGGTCACGTGACGGGTTAGGGAAATCCCCAGGGTCAGGAGGAGTCACCCAGTGGTGAATAGGGAGTTAGCATATTGATGGCAGGGGAGGAGTATACCTGGGTCCTGAATAGGACAGGGCTTTCCCCACACAATGCTGGCGCCGGCCCCTGTGGTGCGTCTAATGACCCTAGCCCTGCCAGTGAATAGGGAGAGGGGCTGAGCAAAACAAAGTGCTCAGGAACCTGTTGGAACTGGTTCGCCCCTTCCCTGCACCTTAGACAAAGCCTTGTACTGTATAAAAAGGGGCTGTGTTCCCTTACATGGGGTGTTCTCTTGCAGGATCATCTGAGGGGGGGGGCCTGCTGCTGCTGGGCGCCAGGAGAGACCGCCACTAGGGACTGCCTCCCTGCTGGAGGGCCCTGTGAGCTGGCTCTGGGCCCAGCCTTTGCCCCCCTGCTCTTTGAAGGACCTTTTGGTTGCTGGACGTTGCTTATAGCGCCTGGGAGCGCTTTCTGGACTTTGTAGCGCTGTGCGCGCTGTTTTCCTGGACTTTGCTATCTTGATAGCGCTGGGCGCGCTGTGTGGCTTGATAGCGCTGTGAGCGCTTTAATTGTGCCTGCGGGTGCCCACCCCGCTAATTTGTTTATTTTACGGCGGGTGCCCACCCCGCCGTGTATCGCCTCTACAGAGGGAGCCTACCCCTCGTTGCCGCTAAGAACGTCACCGCCGCGGCCCTTGGGCCGATCCGGAAGTCAGGCGGCCTGTGTTGTGACGTGGGCGGGGCCTCGCCTCGACCCGGAAGCCGACGGGAGCCTACCCCGCGCTCCGGTCCACGAAGCACGAGAAGAGGAGGGCGGGAGCCTACCCCGCCTCCTACCGAAGCGTCGCGGCTGCTTAACCCCCGGAGCAGGCAGGAGCCTACCCTGCGCCCCGGGGCACTCTGCCCGAGAGGGAAGGACTGCTGAGGCGGCGGGGCCCCGAGGCACATTGTCGGTGCCTGCCCTGCCGCGAGAGAGAGCCGTCCCGACGTCGGAACCTCCCCAGCAAAGGAGAAGAGCCCGTCCACCGCAGGAGTCCCCCGAGAGCAGCCCGGTAAGTGGTGAAGGGCTGGGGGACTCCGTACGTGTGGGGCAGCGTGTGGGACTCTAACGTACTGGGGGCTTGAGTGTCCAGAGCGCGAGGCGCTCCAACGACCGGGGGCACTTCGATAGAGCCCAGTGAGGCTCCAACGGTTGGCACATTGTTTCTCGAGCCCCGTGAGGCTCTAGGGGGCATTTTGATTGGCACAGAGTCCAGAGGGACTCCAACGACGGGGCATTGTAGTTCCGAGCCACGAGGGCTCTAGGGGACATTTTTGAGTGAACAGAGCCCAGAGAGGGCTCCCGAAGCACGCAGAGTGCCTGGAGTTCGTTCCACAGCTGCCCAGCACTTAGTGGGCAGCTGCCACGTTTAGGTGGGGGACCATTTTCGTTTTAGTCTGCGCAGCTGGCGCAGCTCGACTGAACACAGGGCGTCCTAGCCCCTTCCAGGCCAGTTGGCCCAGGGACTGCCACAGGTGGTGGCTCATGTGGAGTTTTGCGCTAATGTTCCTACCTGCACCTCTGAATGTGTGTTGATGCATCATGTGCCTTGTTCTTACACCGCTGAATGTTTTTATGCATCATGTGTTTTCCTTCCCTACACCTCTGAATGTGATGCATCATGTGTAACGTTCTATTACCCCTACAGGTATTGTGATACTTAGGTGGTTGTTTGCTTTCTCCTAGTACAGGTGGTGCTAGTGAGGTTCCAGTCCCCTGCGTGACAGTTTCCTAAGGTAGTTAGGGTTGCGTAGGTGGTACTTACCTGTTACCAGTAAGTACTGGTTGTGTGCTATACATATTATTTTTGTGCTACAGTGATCTTATATGTTTTTGTGCTACGTTCTAAAAAGTGCTAATTCCTGACCGTGGTCCAGGTGGCCCTGTCTTGTATATAATCCCTTGTAAATTCTGCCTGTGCCTGTTGGCACAGTGTAAAGTGTGTGTTTTTATCTAATGTGTTGGGTATAATACAAAGGTTATTTTTATAGAATACCTTGTGTGGAGTTTCCTTTGTGGTGGGCCTTGGGTGTTGTTGCTGGGTGCGCGCGCAAACGCTTTACATATCGCCTCAGAGATAAGCCTGACTGCTCGTGCCAAGCTACCAAGGGGGTGAGCAGGGGTTATCTTTGGCGTGTAACTTCCTTGCCCTGACTAGAGTGGTGGTTTCTGCCTGACTTTGGCGCAAGCCTTAGCCAACCAGAAATCGCCAGGTCTAACATGTATTATACATGCTGCAGCCCTCAGCGTCCCTCTCTGGTCACAAGGCCCTTGGTACCTTGGGTACCTTTTACAAGGGACTTACTTGCATGTGGCCCTGAGGTGTGCCAATTGTGGAACTAAAAGTAGAATTTTGGGATAGAACACAGGCCCTGTGAGCTTGATTGGCAGGGACCCAGGACACACTCAATCAAGTTGACATCAGTTATGTGGCAAAAAGTTAGGGTGGAACCATACAAAAAGGGGCACATTCCTACACCACTACTTTGACTTACTGCGACCGGACGCCTCGTAGCACCCCTTCACTCGTGCCCCACAGCCTGAGTCCAAGAGAGGTGACGGTGCCAACGTGGTCCTGAGACCCTCAAGAGCTGAGCTCACCCTTTGGTTTTGCCAGACTTGTCCCTCAGTCGCCACCTGTAGGAAGCTGGGTTTCTGTTGCAGTACACCCCTCTACTTTTTCCCCCTCAGATACCTGAAGCACTTTGACTTGATGTGCCCTGGGTCCCTGTTCCCAGAGCAAGTTAACACACACGCACACGTGCACTCACACACTCGCTCGCTCTCTCACACTCACTCGCTCTGTCACACTCACTCTCTCACACACTCACTCGCTCTCGCTCACTCGCTCGCTCTCGCGCTCATTCGCTCGCTCTCATTCGCTCGCTCTCGCGCTCATTCGCTCGCTCTCGCGCTCATTCGCTCGCTCTCATTCGCTCGCTCTCGCGCTCATTCGCTCGCTCTCGCGCTCATTCGCTCGCTCTCGCGCTCATTCGCTCGCTCTCGCGCTCATTCGCTCGCTCTCGCGCTCATTCTCTCGCGCTCACTCTCGCTCTCACGCCCGCCTGCGCTCTCACGCCCGCCTGCGCTCTCACGCCCGCCTGCGCTCTCGCTCTTGCCCGCGACCGCGCTCTCGCTCTTGTCTGCGCTCTCTCACGCTCGCCCGCGCTCTCTCACGCTCGCCCGCGCTCTCTCACGCTCGCCCGCGCTCTCTCACGCTCGCCCGCGCTCTCTCACGCTCGCCCGCGCTCTCTCACGCTCGCCCGCGTTCTCTCACACCTGCCCGCCCGCTCGCTCGCCCGCTCGCTCGCCCGCTCGCTCGCCCGCTCGCCCGCTCGCTCGCTCGCCCTCTCGCTCGCTCGCCCACTCGCTCGCTCTCTCGCCCACTCGCTCGCTCTCTCGCCCGCTCGCTCGCTCTCTCGCCCGCTCGCTCGCTCGCTCGCCCACTCGCTCGCTCTCTCGCCCACTCGCTCGCTCTCTCGCCCGCTCGCTCGCTCTCTCGCCCGCTCGCTCGCTCTCTCGCCTGCTCGCTCTCTCGCCCTCGCTCGCGCTCGCTCTCTCGCCCTCGCTCGCGCTCGCTCTCTCGCCCTCGCTCGCGCTCGCTCTCTCGCCCTCGCTCGCGCTCGCTCTCTCGCCCTCGCTCGCGCTCGCTCTCTCGCGCTCGCGCTCGCTCGCTCTCTCGCCCTCGCACTCGCTCTCTTGCCATCTCGCTCGCTCGCTCTCTCGCCATCTCGCTCGCTCGCTCTCTCGCCCCCTCGCTCGCTCTCTCGCCATCTCGCTCGCTCTCGCCCGCGCTCGCTCGCTCTCGCCCGCGCTCGCTCGCTCTCTCGCGCTCGCTCGCTCTCTCGCCCTCGCGCTCGCTCTCTCTCGCCCTCGCTCGCTTTCGCCCGCCCTCGCTCGCTTTCGCCCGCGCTCGCTCGCTTTCGCCCGCGCTCGCTCGCTCGCTCGCTCGCTCGCTCTCTCTCGCCCTCGCTCGCTCTCTCTCTCTCTCGCCCTCGCTCGCTCGCTCGCTCGCTCGCTCTCTCTCGCCCTCGCTCGCTCGCTCTCTCTCGCCCTCGCTCGCTCTCTCTCTCTCGCCCTCGCTCGCTCTCTCTCTCTCGCCCTCGCTCGCTCTCTCTCTCGCCCTCGCTCGCTCTCTCTCTCGCCCTCGCTCGCTCTCTCTCTCGCTCTCTCTCTCTCGCTCTCTCTCTCGCCCTCGCTCGCTCTCTCTCTCTCGCTCTCTCTCTCGCCCTCGCTCGCTCTCTCTCTCGCTCTCGCCCTCGCTCGCCCTCGCTCGCTCTCTCTCTCTCTCGCCCTCGCTCGCTCTCTCTCTCGCCCTCGCTCGCTCTCTCTCTCGCCCTCGCTCGCCCTCGCTCGCTCTCGCCCTCGCTCGCTCTCGCCCTCGCTCGCTCTCGCCCTCGCTCGCTCTCTCTCTCGCCCTCGCTCGCTCGCTCTCTCGCCCTCGCTCGCTCTCTCTCTCGCCCTCGCTCGCTCTCTCTCGCCCTCGCTCGCTCTCTCTCTCGCCCTCGCTCGCTCTCTCTCTCGCCCTCGCTCGCTCTCTCTCTCGCCCTCGCTCGCTCTCTCTCGCCCTCGCTCGCTCTCTCTCTCGCCCTCGCTCGCTCTCTCTCGCCCTCGCTCGCTCTCTCTCTCGCCCTCGCTCGCTCGCTCTCTCGCCCTCGCTCGCTCGCTCTCTCGCCCTCGCTCGCTCTCTCTCTCGCCCTCGCTCGCTCTCTCTCGCCCTCGCTCGCTCTCTCTCTCGCCCTCGCTCGCTCTCTCTCTCGCCCTCGCTCGCTCTCTCTCGCCCTCGCTCGCTCTCTCTCGCCCTCGCTCGCTCTCTCTCTCGCCCTCGCTCGCTCTCTCTCTCGCCCTCGCTCGCTCTCTCTCTCGCCCTCGCTCGCTCTCTCTCTCGCCCTCGCTCGCTCTCTCTCTCGCCCTCGCTCGCTCTCTCTCTCGCCCTCGCTCGCTCTCTCTCTCTCTCTCGCCCTCGCTCGCTCTCTCTCTCGCCCTCGCTCGCTCTCTCTCTCGCCCTCGCTCGCTCTCTCTCTCGCCCTCGCTCGCTCTCTCTCTCGCCCTCGCTCGCTCTCTCTCTCGCCCTCGCTCGCTCTCTCTCTCGCGCTCGCTCGCTCGCTCTCTCTCGCGCTCGCTCGCTCTCTCTCTCGCCCTCGCTCGCTTTCTCTCTCGCCCTCGCTCGCTTTCTCTCTCGCCCTCGCTCGCTTTCTCTCTCGCCCTCGCTCGCTCTCTCTCTCGCTCGCTCTCTCTCGCCCTCGCTCGCTCTCTCTCGCCCTCGCTCGCTCTCTCTCTCGCGCTCGCGCTCTCTCTCGCCCTCGCTCGCTCTCTCTCTCGCCCTCGCTCGCTTTCTCTCGCCCTCGCTCGCTTTCTCTCTCGCCCTCGCTTTCTCTCTCGCCCTCTCTCTCGCCCTCGCTCGCTCTCTCTCTCGCCCTCGCTCGCTCTCGCCCTCGCCCTCGCCCTCGCCCTCGCCCTCGCTCTCGCCCTCGCTCTCGCCCTCGCTCTCGCCCTCGCTCTCGCCCTCGCTCTCGCCCTCTCCCTCGCTCTCGCCCTCGCTCTCGCCCTCGCTCTCGCTCTCGCCCGCTCTCGCTCTCGCTCTCGCCCTCTCTCGCTCTCGCTCTCGCTCTCGCTCTCGCTCACTCTCGCCCTCGCTCTCTCTCTCTCGCCCTCTCTCTCACTCTCACTCACTCGCTCTCTCTCACTCACTCGCTCTCTCTCGCTCTCTCGCTCGCTCTCTCGCTCGCTCGCTCGCTCGCTCTCTCGCTCTCTCTCACGCTCGCTCGCTCTCTCACGCTCGCTCGCTCTCTCACGCTCGCTCGCTCTCTCACGCTCGCTCGCTCGCTCTCTCACACTCACTCGGTCGCTCTCTCACACTCACTCGGTCGCTCTCTCACACTCACTCGGTCGCTCTCTCACACTCACTCGGTCGCTCTCTCACACTCACTCGGTCGCTCTCTCACACTCACTCGGTCGCTCTCTCACACTCACTCGGTCGCTCTCTCACACTCACTCGGTCGCTCTCTCACACTCACTCGGTCGCTCTCTCACACTCACTCGGTCGCTCTCTCACACTCACTCTGTCGCTCTCTCACACTCACATTTTGGTGCAGAGGAAAGTAAAGAGTCGACATGGCACACAAACTAGTGTGCCATGACTGCAACCCACTGCCTATGGTATAGGTAAGACACCCCTCTAGCTGGGTGCACTATACCAATGGTGAGGGTACAATTGCATGAGCACCGTACCCCTACAGTGTCTAAGTCTATTCTTAGACATTGTTAGTGCAGTAAAGCCATAAAAGAGTATATGGTGTGGGAGTTTGTCATTGTGAACTCCACAGCACCATAACGGCTTTACTGAATTCTTTCAAGTTTGGTAGCAATCTTCTCAGCATAATAAACACACACTGATGCCAGTGTGGGATTTATTGTACAATGCACTTAGAGGGATTCTTAGAGATGCCCCCTGAAAAACTATCACCTCTGGTGGGTTCCCTGAATGGTAAACACCAGCCTGCCACCACAAAACATGTTTTTGTACCCCTGGGGTGAGAACCTTCGCTCCGTGGGTCCAGAAACAAAGCTTTTTCACTCCTCCCCAAGGTCCGGAAGAGCCATCTATGGCAGGGGAGCTTTAAAGGCATTGCTGCCTTTATAACATGACCCCCACCTACTCCTACTGTCAGAAGCAGGCCCCCTTCCTGTCTCACTCCCTTTTTGGTGGGGAGACGGGCGAGAAAAATTAGAGCAGGCCAGAAGGTGTGCCCACCTATCCCCACCCCTCGGGTGGGGGAGGCGAGGTGAAGCCCACTCTTCAGTGCCAGCCATCTTGCAGGCACTCTCCAATCGGGATTAGGGATTGTGCCCACTCCCCCACGTTGGGTTAGCACACAAACAGTGTAGTCGACTTAAGGTCAGTAGCCCATTGGCTTCTGGCCTCGAGACCCCTAAAACGCTGCCTAAATACAGTATTTAGGGGGCTGCTCTGAACCTAGAAGACAGATTCCCGCAACCTACGAAGGACGAAAGAAGGCCCCCAGCAGAGGAGACTGTTGAGAAGAACAGAGTTGGCCCCAGCCCTAACGGCCCTTCTTGCAGTTTTCAGAAATCCTGCCCCAAAAGTCGCCTTGTCCTGCAGCCAACAACCTCCAGAACCCCTGGGAGGACTGACTGTTTTCAGCAAAACCTGTATCTCCTATGAACAGCAGCTCTGTTCAAAAGATTCACCAAAAAAGGACTCCGAGCCTGCTGAGGAGAAAGAAACCTGACCCCTGGAACCACCACTGCACCCGACGCCTATGGCCCGGGTCAGAGTGGCCTACCGCTCCCAGCGAGGTCCCCTAGCGCTCCAGAGTCCACCATTGGTTGACCCCTCTAGGACTCCAAGACGTCACCTGCAGCCTCTGCACAGAGATCCCCCCCCCCCTCCCACCCGTGAGAAAGTGGCTCTGTATATACTGTTCCCAAATAGGTACAGTGTGTAGAGTCCCCAGTCCCCAGAGGTTTGGCAGAGGCTAAAGTTAGATATAACCTTACTCTCTAAAGTGGAAGCTTGGTCGAGCAGTAAGGCAGTATCAGGACAGTGTAAAGCATTTGTTGTACACACTCAGTCAGCAAATGGTCTCACACACTCAATAACTGAACTCTAGGCCAATGGTTTATATATATAAAAAATATATGCTTGTTTTATTTTAGAACCAACAATTGGAATTAAAATATACTTTCTCAGAATGAGATGCTTTATATAAATACTTTTGCAAGATGTAATTGACTTTTGTAAACAGTTACAAGTGGTTGCAATAGGCAACACTATTTTAAACACAATAATGCATTGAGTTCAATGGAAGTTTCATGTTATTTGCCACAGATTACTTTTAGGATTACTTTTGGAATTCCAGGACTGGATCCTAGATTCAGTCCTGGGTCAGTACTCAGAATCAAATGATGAAAGTCGACTTAATTACTGTAATGATTTTTAAACAATATTTAGCTATTTTAAAAGTTGACACTTAGAAAATATTTCAAAGAAAACAGTCAATGATTCCCTATGGAAGAAAATTCAGGTTACAGGTACAGTATGTTCTCGTTACTTTTGTAATCCAGTACTGGGTGCCTAGACTCAGTAGTGGGACCTTTATCCAAAACAGGTAAGTAATTACGTTTTCAGATATTATACGATTTTTGAAGAATATTTAAAGATTGCAGAAATCGACACTTTAAAGAAATTTCACAGAAAAACAGTCAATGATTTCCTATGGAAGAAAATTGAGTTAAGGGTAAGTACAGTTGTAAGTATCTTTCAGAGTCAGTGCTGGGCACCAAGATCCAGCACTGGGAGCTCACCTAAGAGCAGGTGAGTAATTTAGTTTTCGTTACTCGGCTGATTTTTGGTGAATATTTTAAGATTTGAAAAGTCCACACTTAGAAGAAATTTCAGGAAAAAGCCAGTCAATGTTACCCTATGAGGAAAGTAGAGTTTGCGGTTTAAGGGGAAGTACTCGACTGGCAGAGTTGAGGTTCTGGGCATAGACTCGGGGGTCCCCCAGGGTCAGGTAGGTACAGTTGGTTCACCCTCAGCGGCTCTAGGGCGGCCGGGTGCAGAGAGAGTTAGGCCCAATGTTATCCTATGAGGGATAGGGGGGGCCTTGGTTGGTGGCTGCTGACTGGCAAGCCACGCGGCTGTGGGAGCTGGGCTCCTGGTCGCTTACTCAGGGCAAGTGGGGAAGTAGGTAGGTGTAGCGTTTTCACTGCCAGGGCCACTCTGGCAGCTTTGTGCAGAGTGCTTTTGAGACTTCGGGCGCTCAATTGATTTCAATGGGAAATCTCCGGTTTAGAAAAAGACTGCAAGCTCTGGGACGATGACTCTTCAGGTGCCACCACCCCTTCGAGAGTTAAGTTGGGTAGTTGGAGGATAGGTAGGTACCCCGGGATTGGGCACAGGGGGCCGTGGGTCGCCGCGTGCAGGGGTGCCTTTTGGTGTCGGGAAATCTTACCCTCTGTTGATCGCGGTTGGGGGGGGGGGGGGCACCTTGTTCTGAGGCTGCAGGCTTCTTCAGGAGTGTCGAGGGAGGTCCTTGGGTGCCGGACTCGGGGTCACAGTCGCCGTGGGGTCGTCCTCAGGGTCTTTGTTCACTCCGGCACTGGCCAGGCTTGGCTGTTGCGGAGTGTGCTGGGTTTGCGGTTCCGGGCTGCTGCCAGGGATTAGAGAGAGGTTTTGAGTAGAGCCTCTACTCATGGGAGTCCCAGGGGCTTAGAGCCAAGAAGTAGCCAGGTCCTCTGGGGTTTGTGAGGTTGCTGGCCACAAGAGATGCGGGTTTGGAGCAGGAGCAGGTTCGCGGGTCGACAGGGCGATAGGGCTGGGGCCAAAGCAGTTGGTGTCTTCCTCTTTTTAGCAGCTGCAGGGCAGGTCTTCTTTCTTCTTGCTCTTCTTTGTAGTCTGGAATCTGGAGAAGGAAGGTTCAGGGTGCCCCTAAATACTAGATTTAGGGGCGTTACAGGTAGGTGAAGGGCAGGGGCCAATGGGTCCCTGTCCTGGGGTGGGTACACCCCCTATCCTGCCTCTCTCCTGTGGGAGGGGGACAGGAGCCTAGTCCTGATTGGGCAGGGCTTCCCATCATCAAGATGGCGAGAGCCCGGAGATGTGCTTCACCTCGCCTCCCCCACCTGAGGGGTGGGGTTGGCAGGCTGGCACATCCCCTGTCCTTATTTGGGGTTTCCGGCCAAGCTTCCCGCCAGAGTGGGGGCTTGCAGTGGCCTGGGGAAGCTCACAGAGGTGGAATGCCTTTGAAGCTTCCCCCTGCCCATCCTGGGGGAGGAGATTTAGCACCTCGGCCAGGATGTGCATTGTTGCAGACCCAGGAGAGCAGGGGCTCTCCTACCCAGGGGTCCAGCAACATGTCTGCTGTGTGGCAGCCTAGGCAGCTTCAGAACAGGCGTGGATTGTAGGTTTAGGTTTCAGGGGGCCTCTCTAAGATGCCCTCTGTGGTGCTTTGTACATTAAATCACACACTGGCATCAGTGTGGTTTTAGTGTGCTGAGCAGTTTGATTACCAAACTTCTCAGTCTTCAGTGATGCCATTATGGTGCTGTGGAGTTCGTGTTTGACAAGCTCCCAGCACCATATACTCTTAGCTGGCAGCACTGCACTTACAGGACCCAGGAATGGACCTGGGTACTGTAGGGGCACAGGGCTCCTGCCTCTGTGCCCACACCACTGGCATAGGGCACCCAGCTAGAGGGGTGGCTTATGTATGCCAGGGTAGTGTAGGTTGTGGCCATGGCACACAGGGATGTGTGCCATGTCGACTCTGTTTTGTCTTGTATCCAGACACTCAGCCTGCAAGAGCAGTGTGTGTGTTAGGGTACAGGGCCTCTAAGGGTGGCACAATGAGTGCTGCAGCCCTTAGAGGCCTTCCCTGGTGTTGGAAAGGCGTTCGCCGGAGGGGGGTTCGATACACTTCCTGCCCACCCCTTTGACCCACCTCTCCCAAGTAGGCCGGACCAGGCGCGCACACCCTGAGCTTACACTACGAACAGAGTGACACCACACGTATTCTTTGTAGGACGATAGGTTCTTTTATCGAAGGTTTCAAGGGATCTTTATGATCCAAGGCGTAAGGAGTACATCAGCGGTACAAGAGACTACAAATCGGTGGTAGGGGAATGGGGGTAGCGGGACAGTCTTTGAAGGTAGTGTCTCTGCAAAGTACCCTGCGGATAGCTCACAATCCTCGAGCTGGAGGGTGTTGTTTCTCTGGGCGATCTCTTGCCAATTCGTCCTCGAGGGGAGAGCCGCGAGTCACTCAGCAGGCCCAGGTGGTTCGGAGGTCAGGAGCCGCGATCTCGTCAGCAGGGCTCAGATGGTTCAATGACTGGGGGCCGCGAATCACTCAGCAGGCCCAGGTGGTTCGGAGGTCAGGAGCCGCGATCTCGTCAGCAGGGCTCAGATGGTTCAATGACTGGGGGCCGCGAGTCACTCAGCAGGCCCAGGTGGTTCGGAGGTCAGGAGCCGCGATCTCGTCAGCAGGGCTCAGATGGTTCAATGACTGGGGGCCGCGAGTCACTCAGCAGGCCCAGGTGGTTCGGAGGTCAGGAGCCGCGATCTCGTCAGCAGGGCTCCGATGGTTCAATGACTGGGGGCCGCGAGTCACTCAGCAGGCCCAGGTGGTTCGGAGGTCAGGAGCCGCGATCTCGTCAGCAGGGCTCAGATGGTTCAATGACTGGGGGCCGCGAGTCACTCAGCAGGCCCAGGTGCTTCGGTATTCAGGAGCCGCGACAGCGTCAGCAGGCTTCGATGGTTCCAGGTCTTCTCTGCCATTCGTTCCTCCGGCACCCCTTATTATACTCCCCCTGCCCTTTGAAGTCCGGAGTCCTCGCAGAGGGGGCCTTGGGTGACTGAGGGGGTTCGGCGGGATTTCCTGACGCTCGTTTCTTTGGTCTTTTCAGGTGGGTCTGGGAGGGACCCCAGACGCTCGGCAGGCGAGGCGCCTGCTCCCCAGGGGCCTGGTGGCCGATCGAGTCCTCCCGGGGGAAGGCGCCTCTTGGTCTGGCTCGGGGGTTCCCGCTCCCTCGGTCGGACATGCGTGGTAGGGTGTCGAGTCTGTCGGGGGTTCTGGCCGGCCCTCGGGTCTGTGTGGCTGGGGAGGCCGGAGTCGGAGTTGTCGTGTCTTGGGGGTGGTTGCAGGTTGGCTGGATGATCGGGAGGGCATACGCCGTGAGGCCGGTCTCACACCTGGTCACAAGGCCCTGGGTACCTAGGGTACCATTTACCAGGGGCTGACATGTGGCCAGGGTTTGCCAATTTGGGTTTTGGCTGTTGGCAGTTTTTAGGGAAGGAACACAGGCCCTGGGCACCTGATTGGCAGGAGCCCAGGGCACAACAAGGAAAAGTGCATCAGCTATTAGGCAAAAAAGGGGGGGGTTACTGCAACAGAAACCCACTTTCTTACACCTCAAGGTTGACATTCTCTGGGCCAGGTTCTGCAACATATGCGTTGAACTGAGTGCATATACCCTCAGAGGTTTTAAAGCGGTCAAAAATGAAGCTGTACTTTTCGAAGCTGGAGAAAATTCCCCTTTACGGAAGGGATCTAACACTCGTGCAGAGTACAAAAGTGAGGCTTAATTGACTGTGCAAACAGGGAAGAGTGCACTTGTGTTGCAATGAGTAACAGAAAACAATAAGTTCTGG
Organism: Triturus cristatus; assembly: GCF_964204655.1. Classification (NCBI taxonomy): domain Eukaryota; kingdom Metazoa; phylum Chordata; class Amphibia; order Caudata; family Salamandridae; genus Triturus; species Triturus cristatus. Next base: position 139,844,825 of record NC_140588.1, read on the forward strand.
TCACAGGAGCTAGTAGGCTAAAAGCACCCCAGGGCAGGGGCACGAGGCCTTGATGTCTGTACTTTCGGAAATTTGCCTGAAAAGGGAGGCTCTGTGCAAGGCACACCTCTTGAACTGCGGGGTGCAGAGAGAACTTTTTGGAATCACATGTTTTGTGACTCTCCAGGTATGGGTAATTTATGAGAGATTTCTGGGGGTGTTGGGTGTTGTAGGCAAGGCAGGCAGTTCTCATTGTCCATTTAGAATCAATGTGTTGTCATTTGAAGAAAGTGAGAGCTGGGTGACCTGTTCATGGTTTTGGGCACTCCTCGCAAATCACGTAGCATGATGGCACGGCTCTGAGTAAAGCTAGGCTATTTTTCACTGCTGTTTTTTTTCCCCTCTGAGATGTATATAGTGCTAACTTGACCTGAAGATATTGAAGCACTTCACATGAGCACCTGTTGCGTTACACAAGGGCACATTCATTTTTGTTAGGGACAGGTAGATTATGTGATTTGCCCAGAATCACAGGATGTTAGGTGTCATTGCCGAGACTCGAACCCCGTTCGTCAGATTTGAGGTCCACTGCCCTAACCATTAGGCTACATCCTCTCCTGCTGTTTTCAAAGTTTATGGAAGAGTCTATGCTTTAAGTGTTTTGAGTTTGTGAAGTTTAAATCTTGCCATTGCAGTATCACAATGATTACAAAAACATGTTTTGTAAGAGAATGATAACTGGTTTGCTATTTCAACAATCGCATTTCTAACCTAGTTTACTGGGGTCATTTCTCGTTTAATCCGTGTGCTTAACATTTTCATATAGGCAGATTCAGATCCATGCACGAAAATGATGAGAATTAGTAAATTGTTCCGATGCACTTAAATGTCAACAGAGGCATTACAAAGAAGCGAATTACACTGAGTATAATTTGCGCAATAGGTCTCTCAAAGATGTTGTTTTCGATGAGTGCACATATATGAAGCTACTTTTTTAGAGTGGATTTCGGAGAAAGCCAGATTAACATTAAAATAAAGTTTTTTTTGCTAAAGATCTCCTGTCTATATTTTATGTTCAGATGGTGCTTTACAACCGGAGCAAAATGAGACAGTTGCCGGAACTTAATCTGTAGTAAAATACAAACATTAAACATTGTATGGTGGTGCTGGAATGCCCTTTGCAGGGGCTCTACAAAGGGGTGCAAGAACAACAAAGCCTCGTTAATTAAATTGTCTTTGTAAAGACCTGTGAATTAATCGGGTGCGGCCGCATGCAGACCAAGAGTAAGGCTTGACGCTCGACCACACCATGGAATAAGGCTTGAAGCGTGACCACAGCTTTCACTGTACTGTCAAGGATATGAAGGGCATTTTGCTAACCACTCAAGACAAAGTGTTCTGAGGTCATTAGGAAAGTTATTACAAAATACAGCCGCAAGCAATTCAGAAATACAATAGAAATCTTTAAATAGAACGTGGTTATCGGTGTAGCATATTTTGGCAAATGTTGTTAACGGTGTTAGACTGACAGTCCAGTTTACTGTAAGACGGATTCGTATACCAGGCTATATTTTAATAATGTTTTTTATTGTTATTTATCTGCTTTCAAATAATGACAAAACAAAAATATATTGGCAATTGGACATGGAATGTTGTATTCGTACCTTAATATTAGTATTCGGCTCATTAAAAAAAAAAAGATTTAATCAGCCCTTTATATATTTTTAACATTTATAAAACATCATTTTTCAATTGACAAACACATATGCCAACTCCTGTTTGAAAAGTTTTCGCTCCACGTTAATAGCAATAATCTTACACCCACAGGCATTGCAGGCGCGTAATGCTCACCGAGATGTAACCAGTTCTGGGGGATATAAATGTATACCAGTATAGTTATATAAATCGCTGAGCCTGTTTGTAGCAGCTGCTGCTTCAGATCGTGGGGGAAATGAAGGCAGCTGAATCCATTTGCCCTGTGCCCAGAGTACATTTCCAAAAGCCTCTGTGTGCACGCAGGGTAATGAACTAATATATTGAGATGGCAGAGAATCAGTCGGGGCTCACTGCACCGCCGGGGCACGTGCCCGGCTGGGTTAATGGTGGTGCTAGGCTGCTACACCAAGCACCCTTCAGAACCGCTTAAAAAAAGAATGTGTTTCTTCTTGCCCCACTCCAGGCTCCCCAGGGGCACCCTGAACAGAGCCCATGATAAAGGAACGGCGACACTGCTTTGACCCGGATACCTGTAGCTTTGTCATTGCCATTACAATGTAGCCGAACAGTGACACAGCTTTGAGCCCGGATACCTGCAGCTCTGTCATCGCAATTACAATGCCTATTAAAGACCTGTGAATTAGTCTGGTGCAGTTGCATGCAGACAAATGGCAGACCACAACAGCTCCTCTCCCCCACATTAGCCAGGCAGGGGGCCCTTGCTCATGTGCCGCATTAAGAAATACAAGGCAGAATTCAAAACCCATGCGTGTCGCCTCTTTCCCCGGTGCCCATCCCCCCGTTAGCCAGGCAGGGGGCCCTTACTCACGGTCCGAATTAAGCAATACAAGGCACAATTAAAAACCCAAGCGTGCCGCCTCTTTTCCCGGTGCCCACCCCCACATTAGCCAGGCTCACGGGTGCATTAAGCAATACAAGGCACATTTAAAAGCCCAAGCAAGTCCCGAGCTGCTTCCTTCTCGGGCCTAAATTGCAGTTTGGTCTGCAATTCTTTAGCTCCATCAAGTGGCCAAGTGGTGCAACAGCAATGAAAATCTGTGAGACTCGGTTTAAACCGGGTCCGCTGATTTTCATCCGGTAGGGTACTGTCGTTTAGAGTCAGTTTTAACCGAATTCCGGACAGCCTATTTATATATAAAAAATATGCTTGTTTTATTTTAGAACCAACAATAGGTATTAAAATATACTTTCTCAGAATGAGATGCTTTATATAAATACTTTGGCAATATGCAATTGACTTTTGTAGAAAGTTACAAGTGGTTGCAATAGGCAACACAATCATGTATTGAGTTCAATGGAAGTTTCAAGTTATTTGCAACAGATTGATTTTAGGATTACTTTTGGAATATGCAAAACAGGTAAGTAATTACGTTTTCATAATTTATACGATTTTTAAAGAATATTTAAAGTCTGCAGAAATCGACACTTAGAAGAAATTTCACAGAAAAAAAGGCAATGGTTTCCTATAGAAGAAAATTGGGTTACTGGTAAGTACGGTTGTGAATATTTTTCAGTCAGTGCTGGGCACCAAGATCCAGCACTGGGAGCTCACCTAATAGCAGGTGAGTATTTTCGTTTTCGTTACTCGGCTGATTTTTGGTGAATATTTTAGGTTTTGAAAAGTCCTGGACCGGAAAATTGCATTTGTCACCCCGTGTGGGACGGGTATGCTCAGACGTGAGTCCCGTGCTTTCCATGCCACTGGAATCAAGCTATTCTGGCTGAAGAGGGGTGAAACCCCTAGGATGCTTGTTTCCAGTCCAGGGAGGACCTGGCCTGGCAGTTCGGGCTGGACTGTTCCTATGAGGCACAGGGTCAAGACTGATTTGCATATGGCTGGGTTCAAACTGGAACGGCATGGTGAGCAAAAGAACGATGGATTTAGGCCCAGATCTCTGTACTGGGGTGAATGTATGACATTGTTCTGCGTTCTGCCCAAACTGTTGTTTTTGCGGTGTAACAACTGTAACTACCTGACCCTGGGGGACCCCTGAGTCTATGCCCAGAACCTCAACTCTGCCAGTCGAGTACTTACCTTTAAACCGATAACTCTCTTTTCTTCATAGGGTAACATAGAAGAAATTTCAGGAAAAAGCCAGTCAAAGTGTGGACTTTTCAAATCTTAAAATATTCACCAAAAATCAGCCGAGTAACAAACAAATATTCACCTGCTCTTAGGTGAGCTCCCAGTGCTGGATCTTGGTGCCCAGCACTGACTCTGAAAAAATACTTACAACTGTACTTAACAGTAACCCAATTTTCTTCCTTAGGAAATCATTGACTGTTTTTCTGTGAAATTTCTTTAAAGTGTCAATTTCTGCAATCTTTAAATATTCTTTAAAAATCGTATAATAGCTGAAAACGTAATTACTTACCTTGGATTACTTTTGGATAAAGGTCCCAGTACTGAGTCTAGGCACCCAGTACTGGATTACAAAAGTAACGAGAACATACTGTACCTGCAACTTGAATTTTCTTCCATAGGGAATCATTGACTGTTTTCTTTGAAATATTTTCGAAGTGTCAACTTTTAAAATAGCTAAATATTGTTTAAAAATCATCACAGTAATTAAGTCGACTTTCATCAATTGATTCCGAGTACTGACCCAGGACTGAATCTAGGATCCAGTCCTGGAATTCCTAAAGTAATCCTAAAAGTAATCTGTTATAAATAACTTGAAATTTCCATTGAGCTCAATGCATTGTTGTGTTTAAAATAGAGTTGCCTATTGCAACCACTTGTAACTGTTTACAAAAGTCAATTGCATATTGCAAAAGTATTTATATAAAGCATCTCATTCTGAGAAAGTATATTTTAAATCCAATTGTTGGTTCTAAAATAAAACCAGCAAATATTTTTTATATATATATATATATATACCATTATCCTAGAGTTCAGTTATTGTGTGTGAGACCATTTGCTGAGTGTGTGTACAACAAATGCTTTACACTGTCCTCTGATACTGCCTTACTGCTCGACCAAGCTACCACTTTAGAGAGTAAGGTTATATCTAACTTTAGCCTCTGTCAAACCCTTGGGGACTGTGGACTCTGTACACCCTGTACCTATTCAGGAACAGTATATACAGAGCCACTTTCTCACAAAATGGCCATGTCTGACCTGGGGTGGCAGAGTGGGCTAAAGAAACCCAGATCTGTTGACTGGGTGTGAGTGTTTGATTGGTTTTGATGCTCCGTCCATCACCACCCCCTTTTGTACCGCTTTGTTCGCCATAAGTTGGCAGGGTATGCTCAGACGTGAGTCCCTTGCTCACTTTGCCACTGAATTCAAGCAAGCCTGGCTGAAGACTGCTGAAATGCCAGAAACCGGTCCTAGGAAGCTTGTTTCCGGTCCAGGGAAGGCATGACTTGGCAGTTCAGGCTGGACTGTTCCCATGAGGCACAGGGTCAGACTGATTTGCATATGGCCATGTCTGAACTGGGGTGGCAGAGTGGGCTAAAGAACGGTGATGGATCAAACCCAGATCTGTTGACTGGGTGTGAGTGTTTGATTGGTTCTGATGCTCCGTCCATCACCACCCCCTTTTGTACCGCTTTGTTCGCCATAAGTTGGCAGGGTATGCTCAGACGTGAGTCCCTTGCTCACTTTGCCACTGGATTCGAGGAAGCCTGGCTGAAGACTGCTGAAATGCCAGAAACCGGTCCTAGGAAGCTTGTTTCCGGTCCAGGGAAGGCATGGCTTGGCAGTTCGGGCTGGACTGTTCCCATGAGGCACAGGGTCAGACTGATTTGCATATGGCCATGTCTGAACTGGCGTGGCAGAGTGGGCTAAAGAACGGTGATGGATCAAACCCAGATCTGTTGACTGGGTGAGAGTGTTTGATTGGTTCTGATGCTCCGTCCATCACCACCCACCAGGGGTGTGGAATTTAATAAAATATCTACTTGTCCATGGGGCAGGTTGCTTCATAAATCTACTGGTCCTGTAACTAAATCCACTTGTCCCTTTGGTGCCATGTAGCGTGGCGATAAATTATGGCAGCAATCTCATTGTATAAGAGCTCTGATATGGCCTCTCTGATTATGCCAGGGCTCATACCATATTGGTGTTTGAAAACCTGCAATCCCTTTATGTTGCCGCAAATCTACATACTGGAGCTAAAGGTAGTGGTAAGCAATAGTTCCAAGGTTAGAATGCCCTTTTGAGTCCGTGCAAACCTACTAACTTGCATGTTTAAAGGGTTTCCAATAACTCTTCTCTAATCTCTTCCCATACTGAGAAGTGTTGGAAATGTACTCCTGACAATGGCAGACATAAAGCTTCTTCCAGAGTTGGGGAAAAAGTGGTTGGAGGGAAAGTGAACTTGCAAGCAAATCATGAGCAAATCTACACATGCATATTTGCTCATGCTAAAATGCAGTTCACAAATATTTTCTAAGAGTACTATTTCTTGTCCTAATTCTGTAAATTCTTGGTAATCCACGAAAGCTGTATAGCTGCACTTAATGTAAGGACATATACCATGGGTGTACTTTTGAGACGTTCTGTAATAATTGAATCCCTGATTTGGTATGGCGTTGACATTGACCTTTTGTGTAAAATTCCGACTCTCTCTGTATGGGCTGACTTCACTGTGAGTGACAGCATTCTGCTCTTTCACAAGGAGCGTATCGGCACAGAAAGTAGTTTTGTTCAGTGCCAGTAAATACTGTGACAGTGCGTGCTTTTTGAGACCAAAAACAATTTTTGATTTTGCCAATGTTTGTTATAATGGTGAGGGCCTGGCAGCTCCCACACCAATAAGGTTTTACAAAAACCATGCCAAAACAAGTCACACATTGACAAAACTAAAAAGCTGGCCATCAATTTCAGACCTACTGGCTTTGCCAATGCTTGTTTTTTTTTTCCCCCATAATCTTCTTGAAACTTGTTACACTGATTTTTCCATTATGAATATTTTTAGGAAATACTAGCATGCATTAAGACATGTTACTAAATGATGCTGCAAAGAAATGGTACCTGAAATTTTACAGTAGTTTAGCAAAATGATTTTTCCTTGCTTTCATTTTTTTATGAACATTTTATATTGAAAGCAAAGAATAATCAATCTTGCTTTCAAGCTTCTGCAAATATTTGCATCAAATCAGAAAGCATTCTGAGAACATTATACATAGCCTCATGTTGCTAAACTTTGAAAACGTGTACGCACATTTTTATACTGGAAGCACTGTCAGTGATGCAGCCAGAGCTTACAAATTTACTTAGAGCAATCACCCTAATAATTAAATCTTTCAATTAATGAACCATAAATACAAGTTTGAACAGCATTAACATATGGACAAAAATATTACCTTAGCTGCAGACAGTGCCCTTCCCTGCTCCATAGCGTGGTACTGCAAACTGGCAGCCAGAGGGTTTCTGCTGCAGGGGTTGGGCCTACTTGTCCCAAGGACAAAATACACATGAAAACTTGTTGCCCTTGATCCCAAACAATATGTCCTGGGCGTCGGGCTATAGGAATTCCACATCCCTGACCCACTTTTGTACAACACAGTTGTTACACCCTCAGCGGCACAGGGGCAGCCGGGTGCAGAGAGAGTTAGGCCCAATGTTATCCTATGGGAGGCAGGGGGGGGCCTTGGTTGGTGCCTGCTGACTAGCAGGCCACGCGGCTGTGGGAGCTGGACTCCTGGTCACTTGCTCAGGGCAAATGGGGAAGTAGATAGGTGTAGAGGTTACACTGCCAGGGCCACTCGGGCGGCTAGGTGCAGGGTGCTTTTGAGCCTTCGGGCGCTCAACTGATTTCAATGGGAAAGCTCCGGTTTAGAAAGACTGCAAGCTCGGAGATGAATATTCTTCTGGTGCCACCACCACTTTGAGAGGTTAGTTGGGTAGTTGGAGGGTAGGTAGGTACCCCGGAGTTGGGCACAAGGGGGCGCCGGGTGCAGCGGTGCCTTTTGGGGTCGGGAAATCTTACCCTCTGTTGATCGCGGTTGGGGGGGGCACCTGGTGCTGAGGCTGCAGGAGTCTTCAGGAGCGTCAAGGGAAGTCCTTGGGTGCCGGACTCAGGGTCACAGTTGCCGTGGGGTCGTCCTCGTGGTCTTTGTTCACTCGGGCACAGGCCAGGCTTGGCGGGTGCAGTGTGTGAAGGGTTCGTGGTTCCGGGCTGATGCCAGGGATTAGAAGTAGATTTTGAGTAGAGCCTCTACTCATGGGAGTCCCATGGGCTTAGAGCCAAAAGGTAGCCAGGTCCTCTGGGGTTTGTGAGGTTGCTGGCTACAAGAGATGCCGGGTACACCCCCTATCCTGCCTCTCTCCTGTGGGAGGGGGGCAGTACCCTAGTCCTGATTGGGCAGGGCTTCCCATCTTCAAGATGGCGAGAGCCTGGAGATGTGCTACACCTCACCTCCCCACCTGAGGGGTGGGGTTGGCAGGCTGGCACATCCCCTGTACTTATTTGGGATTTCCGGCCAAGCTTCCCGCCAGGGTGGGGGGTTTCAGTGGCCTGGGGAAGCTCACAGAGGCGGCATGCCTTTGAAGCTTCCCCCTGCCCATCCTTGGGGAGGGAATCTAGCACCTCACCCAGGATGTGCATTGTTGCAGGCCCAGGAGAGCAGGGGCTCTCCTACCCAGGGGTCCAGCAACATGTCTGCTGTGTGGCAGCCTAGGCAGCCTCTCAGACCAGACGTGGATTGTAGGTTAGGTTGCAGGGGGCATCTCTAAGATGCCCTCTGGGGTGCTTGGTACATTAAATCCCACACTGGCATCAGTGCGGGTTTAATGTGCTGAGAAGGTTGATACCAAACTTCTCAGTCTTCAGTGTTGCCATTATAGTGCTGTGGAGTTCGTGTTTGACTAGCTCTCAGCACCATGTACTCTTAAATGGCAGCACTGCACTTACAGTGCCCTGGAATGGACCTGGGTACTGTAGGGGCACAGGGCTCCTGCTCCTGTGCCCACACCACTGGCATAGGGCACCCAGCTAGAGGGGTGGCTGATGTATGCCAGGGCAGTGTAGGTGGTGGGCATGGCACACAGGGATGTGTGCCATGTCGACTCTGTTTTGTCTTGTACCCAGACACTCAGCCTGCAAGGGCAGTGTGTGTGTGTTAGGGTACAGGGCATCTAAGGGTGGCACATTAAGTGCTGCAGCCCTTAGAGGCCTTACCTGGTCACAGGGCCCTGGGTACTTAGGGTACCATTTACCAGGGGCTGACATGTGGCCAGGGTTTGCCAATTTGGGTTTGAGGTGTTTAGGGAAGGAGCATAGGCCCTGGGCACCTGATTGGCAGGAGTCCAGGGCACACTCAGTCATAGTACATTCAGCAAAAAGTGGGGGCATACCATGCAAGAAAGATGGCACTTTCTCACAGACAGTCTCAGCCAGATAAACTGTTACAGAAGGTAATTAACTTGTTCGTTATGTTTAGTGTGCCTTTTTTTAAATTCACTTAATTTAGAAACCATTGTTTTTACTCGGCATCTGCACTCTCCATACCAAGTTTTGTTAATATGTAATGCTGTACAGTGCCAGATCACTTACTTTTTTTGCATCCTTTTTTTGTCACTCCTTATTCTGTCCTCAAAGTATGAGCAATCACTTAAATTCTGCCTATAGAAGGAAAAAACGACATGGGAGTTTGGGGACAGCATTTGTATCATACAAAATTCATGCTCATCTCACTGTCCAAGTGCTGCAAAAGAAATGTATACCGTTGTTCTAATTGTCTGCCTTTTAGGGAATTCACGTATTACTGAAGAAGGTAGGAGGAGCTTTTTGGAGCGTGAACGTGCTGCCCGGGATATGAGAACTGAGCAAAAAGACAACCAAGAGGAATGGAAGAAATTCTTTCTCGGAGGTTCAGGTGCTGAGAAGGCTACTTGGGGAGATAACATTAGAAAAAAAGAAGAACCATGGAAATCGGGTATGTTTGTCATTAATCATTGTATGTCACAGTGGTGGACTGCAGTGTATTTTTACGTTCAGGCTGAATTAAAAAAACTATTGGCTCTTAAAGCGATCGAAAATCAAAAAGATAAAGGCTGCCTGGCAGTTGGTTCACTGCAGTTATTGATGCATATAAAGCATATGGCCTGGTGATATTTAAAAAGGCCTTATTTTAATTTCAATGTGTGGTCTTACTTTAAAGCAGCACGTTTTTAAAATCGATGACATGCATGCAGAAACAAGCATTGAAAATGCACTAGGTCTCGCCCTCGTTTAACTTGAAGCAATTCTGTTTGTAATTAGGTGGCTTTTTAGCTTTGCTTTTATTTGTGTTTTTCAAACCGTCATGGACATAACATACATATGTATGCATATATGTATACATGCATTTATATTTGTATTTATAGATATGCAGATGTGTATATATTTAAATATACACATATATACGCATATGTATATATATATATATATATATATATATATATATATATGCGTTTACGGGTGAAGGAAGAGGAGAAGAGGGGTGGAGGGAGAGGGGTGGGGGAAGAGGAGGAGGGAGGGGGGTGGTGGGGGGTGGTGGAGGAGGAGAATGGGAGGGGGAGGAGAAGGGGGGGAGGGGTGGAGGAGGAGGAGGGGTGGAGGAGGAGGGGGGGTGGAGGTGGAGGAGGAGGGGTGGTGGTGGTGGAGGCGGAGTGGTGGAGGTGCAGGTGGAGGAGGGGTGGAGGAGGAGTGGTGGTGGTGGAGGAGGAGTGGTGGTGGAGGAGGAGGAGGAGGGCTCGTGGAGGAGGAGGGGTGGTGGAGGAGGAGGACAGTGAGTAGTAGAGTAGTCATGTACATAACATACATATGTATGCATGCATTTATATTTGTAGTTATATAGCTATGCAATATATATATATGTATGTATATAAATGTGTGTATGTGTATATATATATATATATATATATATATATATATATATATATATTACCTACTGGCGGTCGCCAGTAGGTAGTTATAGTTAGGACCACGTTTCCATAGGAAAACCTCAACATTCTATTTTGAATAACTTTGGCGCCGGTCGACGAATCCTCGCGAATTTCTCAAAATAGGTGGGGCGCTACGCTCCGCTCCTACCCTGAAAGTCTCGGGGGGATCCGTCAAGCGGGGGCTGAGATAAAAGGGGGGGTCCCAAAACGCGTTTTTCCCATGCATTTTTCCATAGGACCTTTAGAACGAGCTACAGCCCGAACGGCTGAACAGAATTACTCAAAATTTGGCAGAGAGGTAGTCCCTAGGTCAAGGAAGTGCCTTTTGTAGGTTTGGTGTAAATCTGTTCAGTAGATTCTGAGAAAATAGCCTTTAAATCAATATATATATCTGAGCCCGCTTACGGTACGCTTACCGTACGCTTACGGTAAGCGTACGGTGGCGTGCGCGAGCGCGATTCTGATTGGCTCTTAGATCTTAGTAAACATTCGAATCGGCCGAAACCAGGAAGCGGCGGCCGCCATTTTCTGTGTTTCACTCTGGAAAAAAAAAGAGTGAAAACAAGAAAAGGGGGCAATGAGGAGAGTTACAGACCCCCTTACATTTGTGAGGGGGTCAAAGAAGGACTGTAAAGTACAAAACAAACATTTATTGATTTTTAAAAAAAATCACGGGGTACGCGTACGGTAAGCTTACGGTAAGCGTACGGAAGAAACATGGCGTGCGCGAAGGAGATTCTGATTGGCCCATAGATCTTAGTAAACATTCGAATCGGCCGAAACCAGGAAGCGGCGGCCGCCATTTTGTGTGTTTCACTCAGAAAAAAAACAGAGAAAACAAGGAAAGGGGGCAATGAGGAGAGTTACAGACCCCCTAACATTTGTAAGGGGGTCAAAGGACAGAAAAGTACAAAAAAAACATTTATTGATTTTAAAAAAAATCACGGGGTACGCGTACCGTAAGCTTACGGTAAGCGTACGGTAAAAAAAAAAAAAAAAAAAAAATGAAAAGCAGATTTAAGACTTTGCTCTTCATATGTCCTCCATGTGCGCACGGTGCGCGAAGCGCATCGTGCGTTCATGGCCCATCTAGCGTAATGTGGGCACGCGGTGCGCGAAGCGCACCGCGTGCTCACTGTGCGCGCACGGTGCGCGAAGCGCACCTTGCGCGCATGGAACGAAATGCGTTAAGTGGGCGCGCACGCCACAAATGGCGTAAAGTAACTTAGCATTTAAAAAACCGTACAAATTCACTGAAAAAACCATAGGTTTCACACATGTTATAGTTAGCTGGACATTTTACTGATAAAAAACCAATGAAATTCCCCCGTTATAGTTACTGTAGGCAACTATAACTCACGCGACCGTAATCCTCTGCTGATGACATATGTGTCTTTATGAAAAAAAAATATTTGTAATATATGTATAGCTAAAATTTAATGGAAGAAGACATGGGCAAATAAGTGTCTAAATACAGTATTAGCATCAGCAGAGGATTGCGGTCGCGTGAGTTATAGTTGCCTACAGTAACTATAACGGGGGAATTTCATTGGTTTTTTATCAGTAAAATGTCCAGCTAACTATAACATGTGTGAAACCTATGGTTTTTTCAGTGAATATATATATATATATATATGTGTGTGTGTGGAAAGGGAGTAGTAGAGGGAGACCGGCTCTGAAGGTGAAACCACGCCTCGGTCTCCAAGGGACATCTGAGGGAGTGTGGGAGTAGGATTGGTGCAAGAACTAGTCAACTGTTCGTGCGAGGAACACGGTCCACGCTGATGTGCGCGCCCAGTAGCGTCTGTGCAACGATTGGTGCAGCAGCAAATGGGCTGTAGTGTGCACCGCAGCGCTAGCTGGCGGTATAGTGAGAGGCTAGTAGCATGTGCCTCAGATCACGAGCAGCGGAGCCGGAACTAGGGGGCAGCAGCAGCTCCATAAAACGTGAAAGATGGGGAGCGAGCATTAAGGGACTGTCCACATGCCTTTATTCTGGTGGCATTTGTGGTGTTCTCAAAGACAGCGGGGCACACGATGTACCCTCTGCCTTTAGTGAGGTGACGTTCCTGGCAGCACCCCTGCAATGGAGTGCAGCGCACATGATGGAGGTGTGGCTGATCTTGTCTGGAGTATATCCATGTGTGGGTGGGATCAGTGAGTGTGGTGTGCAGAGGAAGGTGTATTTTGTATCACGTGCTTTCTCCGTAGGAAATGTCACAGTGGACAGGTTTGTCATCACCGGGCTCAGACTAGTCGCCATGGTGTCGCTGTGTAAAAGGAGTGGGGGTGCAATGCGAGAAAAGTAGGCCAAACAGTAAATGTGTGACTTCCTTTTATCTGTAAGTGATGCACCTACCAAGATGAAACAAGATATCCCCGTCCCTAAAAAATAGTAATAATCTCATTTAGTGCAATGTAACTAGCGCTCATGTAAAGCGCCACAATGCCCTTGGACCGCAGTGTAGTTAATATTTAATGCACATCCCGTATGTATAGTGTGTTTTAGCTCTCCTTGCCTGACGTTCTCTTCAGCCCACAGGCATAATTACCATTGGTCCTGCCACAACAACCTTTAAACTTTCAGTCCGCTCTGAGAACACGCCTTTCAGACAATATGTAATATTCTTTAAAATATGGTTTCCAGGAACTGTGCAGCACTCGAAGCCGGGCACGTTTTGAAAGCAGGGATGGATATCTCGAAATACTCACGCTCTGAAGTGTTCCAACGTGAGCAGCAATTGAGTGTACAGGACGGGGCAGGCGCGAGCAACACTCAGGAATCCCTTATTCTACATTAGCAGAGCTGGGGCTGTCTGTTTAACCCGATACTGTTTCACTGGGTAGTGGGAACCCGAATGGAGATAGTATCTTTTCTGTCAGAGTAGAGAGCGAAGCTTTTTAAATGGCGTAACAATTAAGTGTAAACTGCACGGCTGTCAAGTCAATGCCATGTCTGAAAACTTCAGCCAGTTCTGTTATTCAGCACTTCTTGCATACTGGGACCAGGGAGGGAGGGAGGGAGGTGTAGTGTCCCTGTGCCCGCGTCAGGCGAGGCGCGCGGGGCCTGCAACGCGCGTGGCGCACAAAGACTCGGGGACACTGGTGCTGGTTATGCTGCCGTCTCCGCAGCACGGGGCTTGACTGCCGCCGCGTCCGCGTGACGTCACATTTATTCTATTACGTACTGCAACGTGCCCTGACGCGCACACCATCGCGTGTCACGTCAGGGCCTGGTATCGCGACATTACATTCCTCCCCAACACACAAAACAAAATTACAGTATTCCCCGAAACAGTCCGTAATTATACTCTTCAACATGGACGGCAGGTCACGCCTTGTCCACCTCTTAGCAGTTCAACAGGCTCATACACAAACATGAACAGTCTTACTTTACGTAGTCTCGCAGCCGGCAGGAAGGCGCTGGGTGCGGCCTCAGGTCGTATCGCATTCCACCACGCTCACCGGCAGCGTCTTGGTCTCCGCTCACAAAGTCACCCTCGGCTCCGGTCTCTCCGGCCTCAGGTACGCCTGCGACTCCAGGCGGCAGGGTCTCTGGCCTGGGCGGCATGGTGACATGCCCTTGACTGGTGAGCTCTACCCTCTCACTCACGGGGCTCTCGGGTCCTGAAAACCCTTCTTCTCGCGGCATGTCTCTTAGGCCTCTGCCTTGTCGCTGCACCTCCCTGTCCTGTCGTTGTTCCTCACCTCCGGAGGGTACAGGAATCCGCTTGAAGAAGGAGACGTTCCGCGTTATCCTTTCAGCGCCCTTCCGGGCCGTCACACAAGTGCCTATCACTTTCTCCACCCTCCAGGGCTGACGTTCAAAGTTCAAACGAAACTTGCCCCCTGGCACCCTGTTTCGGATCAGTACATAGTCACCTGGGGCTATTGGTGAGGACACAGCCCTCCTCCGGGCGTCGGTTTGGGCAAACGCTCCGCGTCGATGCGCATCAATGGCACTGTCATTGGGAGTTTCGGGCTGCCAATCTGGGTGATGGGGTATAGAATCAGTGACAACCCGCCCCATAAGCAAATGCGCGGGAGCCACTCCCGTGATGGAGTGGGGCGTTTGACGATAGCTCCGGAGGAACGTGAAAATGGCCAGCTCTACAGACTGGCTCTTTTCGTGGGCTATTCGAATGACTTTGTTGAGAGTCCTCATGAAGCGTTCTGCTTCTCCATTCGCTTGAGGCCATCGTGGAGTGATCCGCCGATGGTGAATTCCGAGAGCCTGGAGGTATGCCGCGAAGTCTTGACTCTGAAATGGTGACCCATTGTCGGTCCTGATTTCCTTGACAATGCCATGTGTGGCCATGATCTTTTCGAGCTTCGGGATTACTTCCTGGGCACTCAGAGCGGTCAGTATCTCAACCTCGGGGTACTTGGAGTGATCGTCTATGGCCACCAAGGTGTGCCTTCCGTCAGGCAGGCTGCCGAAATCAACGCTTATCTTCGACCAGGGCCTCCTTGGGCGAGGCTCCATCACTACCGGGGCAGGCCGTGGCACTTCACCAGACAGTTGACACGCCTGGCACTCGCGAACTGTCGCCTCCACGAGGTCGTCCATGAGAGGGAACCATACTTTGGTTCGGAGCCGTGACTTGGTCTTGACCATGCCCTGGTGACCGATGTGGGCGAGATCCACCACTCTCTGAGTGAGGGACGTCGGGATTACCAGCCGGTGGCCTCTCAGCAGGCAACCAGTCTCGTCTTCCGTTAATTCTGTCCTCACGTGGTATAGGCTTTCCATGATCTGCTTGGCCTGAGGCGTCACTCTTCCACTCCTCTCGGGCGCGGGTCCAGCTGTTGTCCCGGACCGCCATTCTCGCCCTCTGCAAGCACTCGTCTTCGCGGGTGGCCTGGGACAGGCTGGTCATGGACACTGGCCGGGGGCACGACCGCGCCGTGACGCACCGGACGTACTCCTCCGTTTCTGCCGCCTCTTGTGCTTCTCTTGGAGTGGCTGTTCGGGGGTGACGAGAGAGGTAGTCTGCCGGGTTGCGCGCACCCGGTTGGTACTCAATCTTGCAGTTGTAGTCCTGCAGTTGCAACATCCACTTTTCTATGCGTGGCGGCGGCTTCGTTGATGTGCCTGCAAACAGGGATACCAGTGGCTTATGGTCGGTGGTCACGACGAACGGTTTGCCATAGACATACAAGTGGAAGTGACGACACCCCCAGTGAATGGCGATCGCCTCCTTTTCTATTTGAGAATACCTCTGCTCCGTCTCAGTGAGTGATCGGCTTGCGAAGGCCACCGGGGCCCACTCCTCAGCAT
Organism: Triturus cristatus; assembly: GCF_964204655.1. Classification (NCBI taxonomy): domain Eukaryota; kingdom Metazoa; phylum Chordata; class Amphibia; order Caudata; family Salamandridae; genus Triturus; species Triturus cristatus. The sequence continues at coordinate 139,860,700 of NC_140588.1, forward strand.
CCGTCTTCCGCTGCAGCAGGACTGCTCCTAGCCCGACCGGACCAGCATCAACGGCAATTTGTGTCAGCTTGGCCGGGTCGAAGAAGGCCAGCGTCGTAGCTTCTGAGAGTGCATGTTTGACTTCCTCAAATGCTCTGCTCTGGTCCGTGTTCCACGTCCACGGGGTTGAGTCTTTTGTGAGCTCTCTCAGCGGCGCTGTGAGGTTTGCTAGATCCTTGATGAACCTGCCACAGTAATTCACCATGCCTAGAAAGCTTCTCACCTCTGTGACATTGGCGGGAGCAGCTGCTTCCTTGATGTCTCTGACCTTGTCCGGGTCGGGGTTTACCCCATCAGCTGAGAATGTGTAGCCGAAGAACTGGATCTTTCGGCATAAGAACTCACACTTCTCCCGGTGCAGCGTGAGGCCTGCGTCTCGTATGCGTCGTAGCACTTGCACCAGTCTCTCGTTGTGTTCCGCTACCGTCGTGGCATGTATCATGATGTCATCGCTGACATTGAGCGCCCCTGGGATCCCCGCGATCAGTTCCTGGATCACATTTTGGAACACCTCCGCAGCGCTCGAGACTCCGAAGCTCAACCTCGTGTATCGCCTCAGACCGACGTGCGTGGAGAATGTCGTTATGTTCCGGGACGCCTCATCCAGGACCAGTTGATGATACCCTGAGCGGAGGTCCAACTTTGAGAACCACTTGGCGCCGGCCATTTCACCAACGATATCATCGATAGTGGGGGTGATGTGTCGCTCCCTTTTGATGGCCACGTTCGGGAGTCTCATGTCCACACATATCCGGACAGCGCCTGGCTGCTTGGGTTTCTTCGCCACAACGATCGGTGACACCCACGGGGTCGGTCCGGACACCTTCTCGATGATCCCCGCCGCCTCTAGCTTCTTCAGTTCCGCTTCCACGAGTGGCCTGAGGTGGAAGGCTATGCGGCGATGTCGGAGGGCTATCGGCTGGACTGTGGGATCGATGTGTAGGTGGACTTCTTTCCCCCGGAACTTGCCTATTCCCTGAAAGATGTCCTCGAATTCCTCCAGAGTGCGCTGTACTGACTCCTGGTGTACCCCAAACGCGAAGGTCACCACTCCCAGGTCTTCCGCCGCTCGACAGCCCAGGAGCATGCCTTGTCCGTCTTCGGTGACATAGACGTTCGATGTGATAGATCGGGTCCCATGGGATATTACCGTTCTAAACTTTCCTCGCACCTTCAATGGTTCTTCCTGTCCATAGGCGAATACTGTGATGGTCGAGGGCTGTAATGGGGGCTGAGGGCACATGGACTTGTGCATGGCAGCGGCCATGATGTTGATGCTGGCTCCTGTGTCTACCACTGTTGTGACTTCTTCTGACCCTATCCGGATGCTGCACTGCGGCAGTCTCCTGGTTCGGCGGGCTGCCGTGCCTATCATGTGCACCCGGTGTATGACCTTTTCCTCCTCTTCGTCGTCGTCCATGTCGCTGGCCCCTGGGCCTCCTTCCTCGACCGTGTGCACAGCCTGGCGGGGCTTCCGAAAACCCTTCGAACGGCACACTTTCTCAAAGTGATTAAAGCGTCCACACCCTCTGCATTTGGTCCCTCTCGCTGGGCACTCTGCCGGGGCATGGGGTGAGCCGCCACAGTACCCACAGGACTTCTGTTGTTCTTGGGCAGCCGGGGCTTGCTTTCGTCGGGGCCACCGCTGTTTCGGCTTGACCGCCACGGCATTGACCGGCTCGGCCTTCACTGGCACTTGCAGCGCCGCTTCCATGTGCGCGGCGCGCGCCTTGGATAGCTCTTTCGTTCGGCCCATCGTCAGGATGTCCGCTAGAGATTTCCCGGATTCCTCCAAGATCCTCTCCCTTAGCTTGGCGGACGCACATCCTTGAATTATCTGGCCTCGTATCTCTTCCGCCTCGTCTCGAAACCCACAGGTGGCCGCTAAGTTCTTGAGACGAGCGTGGAACTTGTCGAGCGACTCCTCCGGCGCCTGGCGAAATATGAAACTTTCATAGTCGCGATTTGCCATCGGTTCAAAGTGCTCGTTGAGAGCGGCTATGAGCGTCGTGTGCGTCTTGGGAGTGGCCTCCGTGAGAGTCTTCACTATGTTATGAATTTCTTTCCCGCCAAGGTGAATTATCATGGCGCGCTTTTGATCTCTGTGGACCTTCGTGGCCTCGAAGAAGATGCGCACTCGGTCCTCCCAGTCTCTCCACCGGGCCGCTACCGTCGATGGGGCCCCCTCGATGGAGAACGGCTCTATTGGCGGGATTGTCGCCATGGTGCGTGCACGTGGCTTGCGCGGGCTTGAACCTCCTTCTTTCAGGCGCAGGCCCGCTGGGCGAGACCTTCTGACGCGCGTGTGTGTGCGGCGCGATGCGAGACCTTGCTTCCTTTGGGCCGTTCAGGCTCCCCTGGGCGAGACCTTTTGGCCTGTGTGTGGCTAACTTTAGGCGAGACCTCTTCTCCCTTGGCCTGTCCTTTGTTCCCAGGGTCCCCAGGGATCCGTGTGTGTGAGTGGGCCAGCCCCTCCCTTTTGCCGTCTGATTTTGGAGAGTCTATGGGATTCCAGGGGTGCTTGACCCTACCTTCACAGGCCTCCGGTGGTCCCGATGACACCGTGTGCTTTCCTTGGGTGGCCGCGTGGCAGAGAGGCGGGGCACCGAGGCTGCGGCGTGCCCTCCGGGTCAGGAGGTCAGGAGGTCAGGGCACGCGACGTTGTTGAAGCGCGCTGGGCGCCGATTACAGAGCCGGCCCCAGCGCGAGCAGGCAGGCACACCGAGACGCTTTCTGTGTGGGCTCACAGTATAGGGGCCTCCAGCGCGCTCCGGCGGGGCACGAGCACCGCAACGAGGACCGTTAGCGGCCGCCACTCCAACCGGGCGCGCCGAGGCTGAGCAGGGGCACGATCGCACCCTCGTCGCCAAATTGTAGTGTCCCTGTGCCCGCGTCAGGCGAGGCGCGCGGGGCCTGCAACGCGCGTGGCGCACAAAGACTCGGGGACACTGGTGCTGGTTATGCTGCCGTCTCCGCAGCACGGGGCTTGACTGCCGCCGCGTCCGCGTGACGTCACATTTATTCTATTACGTACTGCAACGTGCCCTGACGCGCACACCATCGCGTGTCACGTCAGGGCCTGGTATCGCGACATTACAGGGAGGGAGGGACCAGTGGCGTAGCACAAATGCCATCAGGGGCCCCAATGCAAGCAGGGGAATGGCCTCTTTTAGTAGGAACGGGTCTGCACTAATGCAGGGTAAATTCGGGGCCGATACATTAAGCTATTTCCAATGGAAAATACAAACTAGAGAAACAGCACCCACCATGCCCATACACACGGCTTACCCCCACATATAAACACAAGAGCCACGACTGGTGAGTTTTAATTCACAGTGAGAACATATCGACATAGAACTTGTTTACCCTGAAAATGGTGCCGCAGTGAAAGAGTAAACAAGCACGGTCTGCTTTCACTTTCGTCAGAACAAACAATTTTTTGTCTTTATAGGGCAATGTGTTAAAACAGATGGCCCCATAAAGATAAGAGCTTTCACGGCAGAAGGAAGGCAGACGAGCCCGTCCAAATGGAACGGCTCAAAAAGCCAAACAAAAACATAACGAACAGCTCTTTTCCAATGGCTGGCCACCGTTTAGCATTAACGGTGACGCTCGCCAATGGAAAATAGGGGCGGGGCTTAACGCCCTTTACAGAAAATACTTAAAAACATTAAATCTCGCCAGCGAGTCTGCTCATGTTTTTCAGCCCACGCCAGCCGAGACCTAAAAACGTCCTGTTGATTTTTTGGCATAGCTTAGCCAAGCCCTCTTTTTTCTGCACAGGATTTATTAAGACGAAAACTTTGCTAACTGCGATAGTCGCTGCTTGCTAAAATGAAGATTAATAAGTATTTTCCTGTTCCTGACTTAATTCTACACTGTGTATAAATTGGGAAAACTATGTGTCTTTAATGAGGACTTGAATCGTAAGCTGTCCTGTCATTATCTGGTAGATTCAAACAGTCTTCTGTTGCGCTGCTGTGTGCATTTGGTGAGAATGTGTAGGCTGATGTTTTGGATGGGATGGCTTAAATCATTCCGGACTCCAACCCACAGTGATTGAAAGTACCAGGTCAGATGCATAGCACCTTATGTTTAAATTCTGAAATGAGTACTGAAGATTTTTCCCCTCGCACCCTCCTCCCACCCCCTTGTAGAGGATGTATCCCTTGCTCAGACTAGTCAACAATTGGGCTTGCATGAATTAATTTTTTTGGTTTGGAAATACTTTTTTCACCGTTTTACCTGACTTGAATATATTATTGTATTTACTGTGACCATATGGCCTGAAAGGTTTGATTGCCCTAGCTGTTTTGATTTGACCAGTGATTCTGGACCTTCATATTTTGAGTTGTACAGTCTGGAAGTAATGTGCTTCAGTTATACTACACGTCTGAAATCTTTTGAGTCAATCAGTTTTTCACGAGGGACCAGTATGACTACCTGCCAGACACTGGTTTTAAGTCCACAATGGCTGCAGTGAGACACCTTTGAATGCTGCCAGCGGAATTAATTGCATTTGTTTAACTTTTCACCTTCTGTGTTGAGGAGCAGTCTCTGCAATTTTAAGATGGGTAGCAGAAACCAAACCAAAATGTCTTTATCAATGCAGGGGCTTGGAGGCTTCCCTTTGCTTACTGTTGGTTAGCTTTCCTGTCACTCATTCGCCTGCTTTGTGTTCGTTTCCGAGCTTGCAAATCCTGTGATTGTCTCTGTGATGGAGCATAGCCTTTCTCATCTCTCTCGAATGTTTTTTTTTTTTCTTCTACTGCTTTCCTTTCAAACACTAATTTTCAAGAGCTCCCCCATGGTGCTTCTGCATCCCTGCCTCCCTGCATCGTATAACTTAAGTTATCCCACATTTCTCCCCCCCACCCGCTTAGAAGTAATGCCTTTCCACATTTATTTTCTTGATAGTAAGCAATCCAAATCGGATTGGTAACTACAGTGGAGAAAGTGTCTGGCTAATTTTTTCGGCCTAGACAGTGCATATGCTGTCTCTTCAAGACATGTTTGCAATCAGCGGGCTTACCATTTGGTTCGCTTAAACTGTGCTCTCATATCCTTTGTTCCTGTTTGTCATGGCATGCATGCGTCATGCCTCTTCGTATGTTTGGCCCTCCCCATGGAGTATGGACCAAGAACTTGTCCTTACACTGCTCCTGTTTTTAGGAGATATTTTATTTGTGTTTAGACACTTTATATGAGTGCTAATGTCTTTATTTTTAATTTTACCCATTTTTTTATTACATTTTACATAATACAGAGCAAGAAGAAACACAAAAACAAATCAGAAAAATGTTAACACACATGGGTATTTTGTTTGCCTTCACAAGGCATCAATAGGAAAACAACATCCTTTACAATGCAGTTTAGGGCGTTATAAATACAGGCAGTGTTGAATTATAGTTAGGGCTCCCAGTTTTATGGTATTTATTTTTTAGACATTTCCGTCTGTATTTATCCATATTTATTTTTTGCTCATTTCATCTGTATTTATCCAGATTTATTTTGGGTTTTGTGGAAAAAGGAAGGTGAAATTAGTATATTCCCACATTTATTTAACCAATAAATATGCACTTATGCTTGAATGTCTGCTAGGTTTCAGTGCTGTGAACACCTACAGAACATAAATCAGTGCATAAATATGCAAATTTCGGTAAGAAACTTGTGTAACTGCCATTAAAGCCTCTTTACTAAAATTCCTTCCTTTTTTACCTTCTTATCTATCAATCCACACATTGGCTTGGCAGTCATGGCAGACAGTATTTAGAATTACTCAAAAAGCAACCCAATTTCCGTTTTTATACACATTTAAAAATAAATACAGGCAAGAAAATTAATGTTTTCTGTCTGTATTTATCTGTAAAAATCAGTAAAAACGGAAAACAGGGAGCCTTAATTATAGTCCAAAGGGGGAGGGTATGATAGAAAAAGGAGAGACAAAGACCAAAGCATTGCTTAAGAGGAAGAATGTGTCTCCAAGCAAAGAGCACTACATCATGCAGTATGGTCCCTACATTGCATAAGCGGAACTGGACAAGAAGGGATCGCATTAATGTAAGAGTGCCTTTTTTCTGCATGGTTGCCCCCACTTTTTGCTAAACTGCTGATGTGCTTTGACTGAGTGTGCCCTGGGTTCCGGTCAAACCGGTACCCAGGACCTATGTTCTTTCCCTAAAACTGCATTGAAAACAAAACCTAATTGGCACTCTTTGGCCACAAGTCAGTCCCTTGTAAATGGTACCACCGGTACCAAGGACACTGTGGCCAGGGAATGCCTCTAAGGGCTGCAGCACATATTGTGCCACCCTTAGAGGCTCTGTGTGTGTGTGTGTGTGTGTGTGTATGTATGTATGTATGTATGTATATATATATATATATATATATGTATATGTGTGTGTTCGAGGCATATGAGCTGCAGATTACACACTCTGCATAGATCGCCATATGGTGTTGGGCCCGGATGTTGTTGCTGTTTTTCTCTTGGAAAGTCTTTGGAAGTCATGAGGTATGTGACTACTCCTTTGGATCATATTGCGCATGGGCTTCGGCTCCATCCTCCGATTGTTTTTTTTCCGCCATTGGGCTCGGATCCGTTTTTGTGCTCCAGTTCGGAACCGTTCCAGTTTTCCTGTTCAGCGCGCAATCCTTCCCCCTTCGATGGTATTGTCTCGATCGCGTTCTCCACAATCGACGTGACTCAACAATCGAAGTCTTCAATTCCGGTCGTCGACTAAGGCCTTCAGGCCTACCTGGGCTCCTGTCCTGGCTGATGGAAAGGGCGTCATTTAAAAAGTGTCCTCGATGTGGGTCGAAGTTTCCCCACACCGATATACATGAGGTGTGCAACCTCTGCCTCTCTCGAACACGAGGCAAGGAACTGTCCAGCTTGCGCCTCCTTCCGATCGAAGAAGACGATCCGGAACCGACGAGCAAGGAGAACTATGGCTCACTTGTCGACTTCGATCCCCGACGACATCTTCGAAGGCGTCGTCGATGTTCCAAGGAAGTCAAGACGCTTCTAAACCCCACGGTTCCAAACTGAAGGATCTGCCCCTTACAGAGTAACTGTTTCGACCCGATCCTTACCAAAAAACCCTCGTAAAGGATCCAAAGACTGGGCATTTGACGCTTGGCACCTGAAAAAGATCACTGGACAAGCCTGCACCAGCTCCACCACCAAAAAGGAGAGACTTTGCCACCTCAACCTTGAGGATTCTTCCTCTTCCTCTGATGAGGATGATGACATTATCTACGACACAGGGCGGACAACCAACCAACAGCGGACCCTACTCCTACAGGCTCCCCTGACCTATGGGACGACTACAACGTCCCAGAGGATGATCTTTACTCGTCCTTCTGCGTAGGCATTCCTGGCTACGCATGTCAGGGTTCAAACCTTAGGTTTAGAGTTCCATCCTCAACCACCCCTTTGATGAGAAACACCTGTTTGGCCCTTATGTCGACGTAGCCCTTGAAAAAAATTAAAAAGGGCACAGACAAGGCAAAATCTATGGGAGCCTTGCAGTCGCAAGCTCCCAGGCGCTCCTTTCGCCGTTCCTCCTTTAGAAGCACCACCAGAGGCTACTCTTCCGACAGCGCCTCCACTTCCTACAAGGCCCCTACCCAATCCACCTTCACTAGCAGTTACCAAAGAGGCAGTTACAGGGGTAACTACAACAAAGGCAGAGGCAAAACTAACACCTCCTGCTCTGCCTCCACCCCCACCCAGTGACTTCCCTCCACTCCCCCCCCCCCCCCCACCATCACCTCATACAGATGGGTGCAACAGATAATTCAATCAGGCTACTGTCTAGAACTAACATCTACCCCCCCCCCCCCCCCCCCAACCATTCCACCCAAACAGCGCCCAATGTCACAGGAACATTTGTCACTTTGAAAACAGGAGGTAATCTCCCTCCTACAAAAAAGTGCAATTGAACCAGTTCCTACCCACCAACAAAACAAGGGATACCAAAAAACGACGGCTCTCTAAGACCCATTCTGGACCTCAGACCCCTAAACCAATAGCTACACTCAGACACCTTTCACATGGTCACACTCCAGCAGGTACTTGCTCTGCTCTCCCAGAACGACTTCCTTGCCACCATAGACCTCAAGGACGCCTATTTCCACATTCCTGTTCACAGGAAGTTTCTCAGATTCGTAGTGGACGGTCAGCACTACCAATTCAAAGTACTCCCATTCAGAGTCACCACAGCACCACGAGTGTTTACCAAGTGCCTAGCGGTAGTGGCAGCACACCTGAGAAGACAACACATCCACATCTTCCCATACCTAGATGACTGGCTCTTAAAAGCTAGCTCATACAACCAGTGTGTACAACACACTCACGCCACTATCCAACTACTTCACGACCTGGGCTTCACAGTAAACTACGCCAAGTCCCATCTGCATCCGTCCCATGTACAACAATACCTCGGTGCCACCGTAGACACCTCAACAACGTTGGCCTACCCCAGTCCCGCCAGGATAGCAAGCATACAGGCTCTTCGCGCCAAATTTCAACCACAACACTCTCTTCCAGCCCGAGTGTTTATGCAACTTATAGGGATGATGGCGTCTTGCATATTCATAGGACCTCATGCAAGACTCCAGATGCGTCCTCTCCAAGAGTGCTTAGCACGCCAATGGAACCAGGCTCAGGGTCACTTATCAGATCTGGTGTTGGTAGACGGTCGTGGCCATCGCTCTCTGCAGTGGTGTACCACCAAAAACCTTTCCAAATGGCGACCGTTCCTAGTGCCGGTTCCTCAAATAGTTCTAACTGCGGACACATCGCTCTCCGACTGGGGCGCTCACCTACTACATCCCACCATGCAGGGCAGGTGGACACTTCAACAAAAGTTACTCCACATCAACCATCTGGAGTTACTGGCCATATTCTTAGCCCTAAAAGCCTTTCTCAAACACGTCTCAGGCAAGGCTGTCTTAGTCCGGACAGACATGACAGCCATGTACTACATCCAAAACAGGGCGGCACACACTCTGCAGCTCTCTCAGCTAGCACAGAGCATATGGAGGTGGGCCATACCTCAAAATATTTTTCTCCTAGCCCTGCATGTCCCAGGAGTCCAAAACACCATTGCAGATCTGTTGAGCCGTCAAACGCAACAGATCCACAAGTGGGAACCTCATCCACAAGTTCTTCAACCATTCTTTCAAATCTGGGGGCAACCACAGATGGATCTCTTCGCCACCCACAAACGCTAAATGCCTAAGCTTCGCCGCCAGATATCCACACCCATTGTCCAAAGGCAATGCGATATGGATGAACTGGTCAGGCAGATTTGCGTACGTTTTTCCGCCTCTCCCTCTCATTCCATTAGTGGTGCGCAAACTACAGCAACATTCCCTAACTCTCATCCTAGTTGCTCCGACTTGGGCCAGACAACCGTGGTACACCACATTGCTGGAACTCTCCCTAGTTCTGCACCAAAAGTTACACCTCTCTCCACGCCTCTTAACCCAGAACCATGGAGAGATCAGACAACTGGACCCTGCTCAGCTCAACCTTGCGATCTGGCTCCTGAAATCCTAGAATTTGGTTACCTTAATCTTCCCCCTGACTGTATGAACGTCATTAAAGAAGCTAGATGACCTACCACTAGAGCTTGCTACGCAGCCAAGTGGAAACATTTTGTGGTCTATTGTCACAATAACGTCAATCCCTTAGATGTGAATATCCAACACATTATAGGCTACTTACTACACCTACAAAGATGCAACCTATGCCTACACGTCTATTAGACTACACCTTGCTGCCATAGCAGCGCATCTACAAAATAGACAGCATCTATCACTTTTCAGAGTACCTACCATAAAAGCCTTCATGGAAGGATTTAAGAGAATAATTCCCCCCAGAGTGCCACCCTCACCTGTGTGGAACCTAAACATCGTTATCACAAGATTAATGGGGCCTCCATTTGAACCTCTACATTAATGTGAGCTTCAATTTTTAACATGGATAACTGCTTTCCTTGTAGCCATTACTTCGCTCAGAAGGGTCAGTGAGATACAAGCACTCACCATTCAAGAACCCTTTCTGCAAATGCATCATAATAAGGTTGTTCTCCGCACGAATCCAAAATTCCTTCCTAAAGTCATTTCTGCCTTTCACCTCAATCAGTAGAACTGCCCGTATTCTTCTCGCAGCCACAAACCATTGCAGAAAGAGCTCTAGACACCCTAGATGTCAAAAGAGCTTTACTCTGCTACATAGAGAGAACACAACCTTTTCGTAAGACAAAACAACTATTCGTCTCTTTCTCACCACCACACAAAGGCAACCCATCTCCAAATCTGGGATAGCTAGGTGGATTGTTAAATGCATACAGATGTGCTACCACAAAACAAAACAAACGCTAAGCCCACTCTACACGTAAGATAGGGGTTTCCATGGCATTTTTAGGGAACATCCCCTTAGATGATATCTGCAAAGCAGCTACATGGTGTACACCGCACACTTTCACTAAACACTATTGTGTGATGTGCAAACTAAGCAACAAGCTAGTGTGGGCCGGGCTGTCCTCAAAACAGTTTCAAACAACTGCAACAGATACTGGTGGTCGCCGCTAGGAGGGAGTACTGCTATATAATCTATGCACCGAGTGTAATCTGCAGCTCATATGCCTCGAATGGAATATGCTACTTACCAGTATGCATCTGTTCTTGGCATGTAGAGCTGCAGATTTACACACGCCCACCTGCCTCCCTGGCTACCTTTATCTGTTCCAGTTTTATCTTATTTAGATACAGCACACATGGGCATCTTTCCTGTTTTTTACAAAGTTCCATCATTTCCCCGCTGGCGAAAAATAATCGGAGGATGGAGCCGAAGCCCATGCGCAATATGATCCAAAGGAGGAGTCACATACCTCGTGACTTCCAAAGACTTTCCAAGAGCAACATCCGGGCCCAACACCAGATGGCGATCTATGCACAGTGTGTAGATCTGCAGCTCTACATGCCAAGAACAGATGCATACTGGTAAGTAGCATTTTATATATATATATATATATAAACACCCCCCCCCCCCCCCACACACACACACACACCCGTTGCAGGCTGCATGTTTTGGTGCAGTAGAAAGTGAAGATTCGACATGGCACACATCCTGTGTGCCATGCCTACAACCCACTGCCCTGGCATAGGTATGCCACCCTCATACTGGGTGCATTATACCAGTGGTTAGGGTACTGGTGCATTACCCCAGTACCCCTACAGTGTCTAAGCCAATTCTTAGACATTGTACGTGCAGTAATGCCATTAAGAGTATATGGTGCTGGGAGTTTGTCATTACGGGAAGATTACAGGTTTCCTGAAATCCAAACTGAATAACAAAATAGATCAGTTAACTTCGGCAAGACACAGCTAAGCATATTCTACAGAATATTAATGCTTTTAATCATAGGCATGACTAATAAAACCTCTACCCGCTCTGAAACAACAACAAAATTATCCTGAGTGCTCTGAGTAAATGAACATGTCAGTGAAAATGTTCCTGCTGAATTCATTCATAAAATAATAACATCATAAGTGTTAACACACCAGTACTTGTATGCCACTTTTTAAAATACAGACTCCATTTCATTGCCTGTTATGGTGTTGGCCATTTCCTCAGTTGAGATTTTCTGAGAGCATACCTTCTGCCATTTCTGTGCCTAATATGGGCAGCTACTTTGTGGGAGTTTATGGCTTGTTTCCTAAGGGCACAAGATGGTTGATAAATCGAGCGTTATTACTGAGAATCATGTGCTACAAGTTCAAAGGGCAATGACCTGTACTGAAATTCCTGCAGAAATAAAAAAAAAATTATATGAACCTCAGTAGTTTGGTAATAAGACATTTACTGAGCAACTCCGCCTGTCCTTGCTTACCTAAAAACAGTGAACTTTTGGTAACAAGATAAGTGAAAAAGAAAAGCACACAAAAATAGAGAACATTCTTATGGTTCCGAGTCAACATATAGAGAAAAAGCTACCATTTACGAAACCAAGAACTAAATCAAAGACTGGAGCAAAATGCTGTCCAAGTGCAACCCTCTCGCCACTCTGCCACACCAAGATCCCTCTCTCGATGAGAACTTTGAGGGAATGGCAAGTTATGATTTGTATGACTTCTGAAATTGCTGCTAATCGTATAAAACACTTTTCGGTAAAACCTTTAAAGGTACAGTCCTGTTTGGTTCGAAAAGAAACTACTGAAGGGCAGGCGTTCTACAAGACCAATTGACTTAATGCCACAGATGTACGGGGGCCGCTTTGGTTGTGGAGTGGCCTTTTAAACCTCACTGGTGGATTAAAGCATGTGCTGCAAAAAGTCTGAAAATTCAATAACAAAAACCCGAACAAACTTTAAAGTAGGTTTCTAAATGGATCATTACAGAGACCCTTTTCAGTAAATCACAAATGTCTCCCTTGTTTCATGATTTATTTGAAGTAGATTCTGCTTTATAAATTCATAAATGTGATTGTCTTTTCATTTTGCGGTGACTAATCTGGAAACCTGTGTTCGAGGCATATGAGCTGCAGATCGTACACTGTTCATTAGATCGCCATCTGGTGTTGGGCTTGGATGTTTGCACCTTGTTGTCTTGGAAGAAGTCTTTTGTAGTCACGAGATAGGGGACTCCTCCCTTGGGCGATAGTGCGCATGGGCATCGACTCCATCCTCTGTTTTTTTCCGCCATTGGATTCGGATGTAACTTTTGCGCTCCAGTTTGAGATCTTTGTTTTTCAAACTTTTTCGACGCACAAACTCTCTAGATCTCTCGGGTATTGTTTTTGATCGCGTGATCTTCGACACGCATCTCAACTACTATATTCAGGTCTTCAGGTCGTCTACGCGGGCCACTGGACCCATCGACGCCGTTAGGGCCTACAGCTCATGGAAAGGACTCCATTCAAAAAATGCCCCCAGTGTGGGGCGAAATTTCCACACCGTGACCATCACAAGGTCTGTAACATGTCTCTCGCCAGATCACGACAAGAACAATTGCCAGGCCTGCGCCTCCTTTTGATTGAAAAAGACCATCCGTGATCGCCGGGCTCAACGACGCATCATGGCGCAGAGATCAGCTTCGGCACCAGATGACATCTTCGAAGGCCCAGATGTCCCAGAGGAAGATTTCGAAGATCTGGAAATCTTGTCCGAAGCAGACGACTCAGACCACCACATCACTCCTGGTCAACGAGTGAGTACAACTGCCCCCACTCCACCCGAAAAAAAAGAAGGCCCTTGTCATGACTTCGCCTGCCGGCCCCTGTCGCGACCGAACAGACGTCAGAAGCCCCGCCCTAGGGCTCGGCTCTGAAGATAAAGGACAAGCCTTCCGGTAGCTCGGGACCGAGCAAACCGCATATTCCCGTCCCCAAAGCACCTTCGGCACCGAAGCCGGGAGAGCAACCTACTCCCAAAAAGAAATCGGCTCCGACCACTTCGACTCCGAAAGAAAAACCTCCGGATCCTAAACCAAACCCTTCGGAACCGAGAAAGATTTCAGTCTCCATAGCCAAGTCAAAGGACTCTTAAACACCTCCTTAGGCCTCGGAGCACAAATTTCGACCCCGTCCGGACCCGAACAAGTCTGCGCCGAAAGCGGTTATTGAGGAGGAAGAACTCTTTCGACCAGATCCTGTCGATCCCAAACAGAAAAAACTCCATATTGACCCCAAAACAGGACGTGTGGATGCTGTACCACACAAGAAGAGGAAGCGGGACACGACAGACACTCCTGTAGTGCCTCTGAAGAAAAAAGACTGCCGTTTCACCTATAAGACCCTTTTCTCCTGTTCTTCCTACTCCTGTTCTTCCTCCTACACCTCTCACCTCCACAGCCTATAACACTTCCACCACATACACCATCCCCACACGATGATGATGACTATGTACGGGGAGGGGGAGGCAACAATGACCTTTGCACTGACCCCGACAATGATGCGGACACATCACAGGATGATTGGGACGATTATAATAACCAAATAGATCCCACAGACTTCCCAGATCCCCAGCCATATCCATCAAAACGATCTCCCCCAGATGACAATATTGGATTTGGGCAGCTTGTTAATAGAGCTGCTACTTACCATGGCATCACATGTATTCAGACCCTGCAGATGAGGATTTCCTCCTAGACACTTTTGAAAAGTCGCAGAAATCTGTCCAAATACTGCCAATGCTCAAAGGGGTCATTAAACATGCCCCAGACATATTCAAAGACCCAGTGAGAGCTAGACTTCTCAATCTGGGATTGATAAGAAATACAACCCTGCCCCGATGATCCCGCCTACATCAAAGGGCAGCTACCCCTAGACTCACTAGTAGTGTCTTAACGCTAGAAAACGGGCCAATTCCCCAAACCACAGGTGACGCACCACCTCCGGATAAGGAATCTAAGTTGCTAAATGCCTCTGGCAAGAGGGTTGCTGACCAAGCAGCCAATCTCTGGTGCTTAGCTAACACCCAAGCATTACTTGCTAGGTATGATAGGGCTCATTATGACTGACTGTAAACTCTATTGCAACATTTACTTGATCAGTACAAGACGCAGGCAAATGACCTAATTCAGGAAGGCAAATTAATATCCAACGCCTCAATCAAGTGTGCCCTTGATGCAGCCGACACAGCCTCTAGGTCCATTAACACTAGTGTGCTACTTAGACAACATGCCTGGCTACGCATTTCAGGCTTTAAACAGGAGGTACAAACCACCATCCTCAACCAGCCATTCAATCAGGCACAGCTTTTTGGACCGGCTGTAGACACCACCATGGAGAAAATGAAAAAGGACACGGAGACCGCTAAATCCATGGGAGCCTTACAGTCTCCATCTGCACGTGGTTCCTTTCGTTGCTCATTTTATAGAGGAGCATCCAAAAACATGGGAACAGACACTGCCTCCTCTTCTTTCAAAAACACAACCCAAACCTCCCCCCCCCCCCCCCCCCCCCCAACAGAGGATATTTTAGAGGAGGATACAGGGGGAATAACAACAAAGGGAGAGGCCGAGGTAACAACACTCGCACCTCCCCCGCTAATAAACAGTGACTTCCCTCCTCTCCCCCAACACCATTCCACTCCGGTCGGGGGAAGGCTTTCACAGTTCCTGCCTGCCTGGAACTTACAGCAACCCCACCCACCATACCACCCAAACAGCGTCCAATGTCCACAGAACATCTCCCACTCTTAAAGCAGGAAGTTCTCACTGCTTCAAAAGCAGGCAATAGAACCAGTTTCCTTACAGCATCAAGGAACAGGGGTTTACTCGCTGTATTTCCTAATCCCCAAAAAGGACGGGACCCTCAGGCCATTACTCTACCTCAGACCTCTCAATCTTTACATACAGTCAGATCATTGCCACATGATCTCTTCAACAGGTCCTCCCACTACTTCAACAAGGTGACTTCCTTGCCACACTAGATCTCAAAGACGCCTACTTTCATATTCCCATTCACCCCGCTCACAGAAAATACCTAAGATTCATGGTGGACGGACAACACTACCAGTTCAGTTTTTCCATTCGGGGTGACCACCGCGCCAAGTGTGTTCACAAAGTATCTGGCGGTAGTAGCAGCCCACTTGAGAAGACAACAAATCCATGTCTTCCCATACCTCAACGACTGGCTGATAAAAGCCAAGTCTCACAAACCGTGTGTTCATCACACTCATCAAACCATCCAGCTACTACACAACTTGGGATTCACAGTAAACTACACAAAGTCACAGCTTCAGCCCTCCCACATACATCAGTATCTAGGAGCTGCAATAGACACCTCCAGAGCTCTGGCATATCCCACCCTAGCCAGGATAGCCAGTATGCAAGCCCTAATCAACAAATTTCAACAGCAGCACTCCCTCCCAGCAAGGGTGTTCATGCAACTCATAGGAATGATGGCCTCTTGCATCCTTATCGTACCTCATGCAAGACTTCAAATGCGCCCCTTACAGGAATGACTAGCACGTCAGTGGAATCAGGCCCAAGGACAAGTTACGGATCTGGTGTTGGTGGACAGCCGCACACATCGCTCTCTGCAGTCGTGGAACACACAAAACCTGTCGAGGGCGGCCATTCCTAGAGCCGGTTCCACAGATAGTGCTAACAGCAGACGCATCACTCACCGGTTGGGGAGCCCATCTCCTAAAACATACAATTCAAGGGAAATGGACCACTCAACAAAAAGTGCTCCATATCAATCACCTGGAATTACTAGCCGTATTCTTAGCACTAAAATCATTCCAAGTACATCTACTGCACAAGACTGTCCTAGTCCAGACGGACAACATGACAACCATTTATTACATACAAAAACAGGGGGACACGCATTCTTTGCAGCTGTCCCAGCTCACACAAAGCATTTGGAGATGGGCCCTTCCATAAAACATATACCTGCTTGCAGAACACCTTCCAGGAGTTCAATCAGATTGCGGATCTGCTAAGTCGGCAGACACTGCAGATACACGAATGGGAACTCCATCCCCAAGTTCTTCAACCCTTTTTTCAAATGTGGGGCCAACCAGAAATAGATCTGTTCGCCACACAAGCAAAATGCCCAACCAAAGACAATGCGATATGGATAAATTGGTCAGGCAGATTTGCGTACGCTTTTCCGCCACTCCCACTAATTCCCCTAGTGGTACGCAAGCTCAGACAAAAGTCTCTAAAGATGATCCTGGTGGCTCCCACATGGGCACGCCACCCGTGGTTCACAACACTACTGGAACTCTCAGTAGTTCCACATCAAAAACTACGCCTCTCCCCAACATTGCTAACGCAGAACCATTGCAAGATGCAACACCCGACCCAGGTCAGCTGAATCTAGCAATCTGGTTCCTGAAGTTCTAGAGTTCGGTTATCTTAACCTTCCGCTGGACTGTATGAATATCATTAAAGAAGCCAGTCGTCCTACTACTAGAGCTTGCTATGCAGCAAAATGGAAAAGATTTGTCATCTACTGCAACAACAGTCATATTGGTCTGCAGGATGCTTCCATCCAGGACATCATTTGCTACTTACTACACTTGAAAAAAGGAATTTGGCATTTTCATCCATAAGATTACATCTAGCAGCACTCGCTGCTTATTTACAAAACAGACAGCACTTGTCTAAGGGTAACCCCATCTCCAAAACTGGGATTGCCAGGTGGATAGTAAAATGCATTCAAATCTGCATCGAAAGGCTAAACTCACATTAACAATTCCCCCTAGAGATCATTCAACACGCAAACTAGGGGCTTCAATGGCATTATTAGGGAACATCCCCTTAGATGACATATGTATAGCAGCAACATGGTCTACACCACAAATCTTCACCAAACACTATTGTGTTGACGTGCAGGCTAAGCAACAAGCTTCCGTAGGCCAAACTGTTCTTAAAACACTTTTTCGAACTACTGCAGTGGATACAGGTGACCACCGCTAGGGGAGACACTGCTGCACAGTCTATGCACAGTGTACGATCTGCAGCTCATATGCCTCGAACGGAAAATGCTACTTGCCAGTATTAATCTGTTCTTGGCATGTAGAGCTGCAGATCAGTACACGCCTGCCCGCCTCCCCGGGACCTGTATCCGTTTCAGTATTATTTTAATTGGATACATTCACAATGAAATCTCTTCTACTTCTTACTGACTCCATCATTTCCCATCATGGCGAAAAACAATCTGAGGATGGAGTCGATGCCCATGCGCACTATTGTCCAAGGGAGGAGTCCCCCTATCTTGTGACTACAAATACTTCTTCCAAGACACCAAGGTGCAAGCATCCGAGCCAAACACCAGATGGCAATCTAATGCACAGTGTATGGATCGACTGCTCTACATGCCAAGAACAGATGCATACTGGTAAGTAGCATTTTCCTTATGGTGTACCTAAATTCCTGCAACAGACAACTGCTCTTTAGATCCTAGCAGGGAGGATCCACTGAATGACAATAGACAAATGTCTTTGAGGAAAACAACAATTTATACGTAGCATTGCTGAAACAATTTCACATTTAATAACTGTTGCGCTCAACAGCAGTCACCGTGCTGAAAGATTCATTCGTCACCAGGAAGTGAACCTTTTTTCTATAACTTTTCTATTATTCATCTATTTAGTTTCTTTTTTTCTCTTTTTTTTTTTGTCCTCATTTGCCATTACCTCCAACCACAAAGGACGCCAACCACCAACCAAGTCTGCCTTAAGGTGTTTTAACGCTCTGTCCTCCTTGATGACCTTTTCCAAGCAGAGTTGACTTAATAGGCGGGAGATTAACCTCTTGAGTAGGAAAAGAGGGAGCTCCAGTCAATGGTATTCAACCTGACCGACCCGGAAATACAAACGGGAGAGACCAATTCCCAGGGTCTTCTGGAGGCTAATTAGCATAATCATAGGACCTGGGGAAAAAAAGAAAAAACTGCATGATCTGGCCAAATCAGTTTTGGAGGTTTCATACATTGATGTTAGCCAAGCTGCATGTGATGGGGCTTTGGCTTCCCCCCAAAATTTGCATATTTGTCGTCTTGCTAAAATAATGGAGTAAAAAAGAAAAGACTTTGCCTGTCCACTTACGTTTTCCTCCAATCCAAAAATTATTAACGGAAGAGTAAAATTCAATGAAATACTTAAAATCGAATCCAAAGTAACCTTTACTTCTTCCCAAACCAGCCTAATGGCAGGACAATCCCTAAACATGTGGGTGTCTGTAGCTGCAACCAGATTACACTTATTACATTTCTTCCCTGACAAGAACTTGGAAAGCCTTTGGGGTGAAAGGTAGGCCCGATGCAAGGTAAACAAATGGTTGCGTCTTAACCAAGCTGGTTTGACTGTTTTATAAAGAAAAGAAAAGGATCTCATCCATAAATCCTCACATTGGAGGCCCAACTCATTTCCCCATAACTTATCTGGTAAGGCAAAGTCTCCATCTGCCTCCTCCACCATGCACCAATACCAGATAGCCACTTTACCCCCTTGTTGCTTTTCCACCAGTTGTTGTTCGAACTGGCTATATTTCCCCAGTTGAGATCCTTTCCTGTTAACTGCTCGAGCCCAACTATCCAACTGTATGTATTTGAACCTAGAAAAGGCCATACCCACCTTTGCCCTCAGCACCTCCCAGTCTTGTAACCTTCCATCCACCAAAAGCTCTCCCCATCTTAGAATCCCGGCATCTTTTAACGGGATTGCTAAGCTATCTTGCATACAAGGTGGAAGCCCAGGGGAATCCCACACCGGGGCAAAGCTAGAGTAGTAGTGTAACCTGACTTTTTTTATCTGGACCCAATTTAATATGGCTGACTGCAAGATCTTTAATCTGACTTTTTTTAAAGTATTTCATGTCTCCAAACTTGAAAAGAAATCCATCCGGAAGAATATCTACAGCCCCTAACATAGCCCTAAACATAACCCCCAAAGATGATATTGCGGGGGTTTTGAGAAGCATCCTGGAATAGGTCAGCTGAAATGCCCAAGCATAGTATAACAAGTCTGGGAGAGCCAGCCCTCCCTTTTCCCTCCTTCTTTTCAACTTCTTCCAAGTCAGCCTAGCTGTTTTGAAATTCCAAATAAACGAATTTATTTCTCGCTGACTTTTTTCCAGTTTTTTCCGTTCAAAAGACAAGGGAATAGAATTAAAAATAAAGGTGAACTGTGGAAGGATGGACATTTTAACTAAATTTGTTCTCCCAAAAATCGAGAGTGGCAGGAACGACCAAGAATTCAAAAGTTTCCCACATTCCAAAGCAACACGGTCTAGATTGGTCTGTACCAGACTTCCTATTTCTTGAGTAATACGTGTTCCCAAGTATCTCATGGATGTTACGACATTAAACTGTACGTTTGGGACATTCCAACACATGATCTCTGTTTTGCTGGCATTGATATCATAACCAGAAATTCGCCCAAATTCTCCTGCCTTTTTAATTACAATCGGAAAAGCTCTCTGTGGGTCTGACGTATAAACCAGGATATCGTCCGCATAAAGCGCTGTCCGCTTCTCCCATTCACCAAATACGAAGGGAGGAATGTCCACTTCCTCCCTTACATCTTGAGCAAACGGCTCTATATAAAGGTTGAATAAGAGCGGGGACAGCGGGCAACCCTGTCTGGTACCTCTGGTTATATTTATCGAGTCTGTTAACGTGCCATTGACTAGGAATCTGGCTGTGGGGGCCCTATACAGTTTCTCAATTACCCGACAAAAAACTTCCCCCCAACCCAAACCTTCTCATCACCTCCACCAAATATGGCCAGTTGACCCTATCAAAGGCTTTTGAGGCATCTAGGGTCAAAATAGCCAGTGGAAGAGAAAATGTTGTTGCAATATCAATCGCCCCTACCAGATCTCGAGTGTGATCGGCCAACTGACGTCCCTATATAAAGCCCCTTTGATCTTGGTGTATTATCGATCCGATTACCTCCCCTAATCCTAATGCCAAAATAGATGTAAAAATTTTGTAGTCTTTGTTTAGAAGGGAAATCTGCCTGTAAGACCCACACTGCGAAAGTTTTTTTCCTGGCTTTGGGATAAGGACGATAGTAGCATCATTCCATGAGTCAGGCGGATTCACCCCTCTCAAAAGAATATCGTTAAAAAGGCTCGTTAAGGTCGAGATAATGGCAGGACTTATCTCGATATAGTTCTCCGGTTAATCCGTCCAGACCCGCGGCTTTCCCCTTCTTCAGATGACCTATCACTTTTCCCACCTCCTCCTCTGAAATCTCCCTCTCTAGACTAACCCTTTGTGATATTTGCAGAGATGGTAGAGCAATATTATTTAACCACCTCTCCCTTGCTTCTGGGTCTTCTCTAACCTCTTCCTTGTAAATTTCCTGAAAAAATTGTTGAAAGGCAGTCCCTATTTCTCTATCGGAAATCCTAGTAATAGTCTCTCCTTCTCGTTTAATCTCTTTAATATGCTTTCTCGCCTGTTCTGTTTTAACCTTCCATGCCAGAACTTTTCCTGCTGCTTCCCCAAATTCAAAGTGGGAAGTTTTACTCGCCTCCCATCTTTTAGTTAACCTTTCTTGTAGTATGATTTCAAGCTGACTTCTCAGGTTGGCCTGTATTTCTGCCACCCCCGGGGATGCCATATTAGAACCCAGCTGCAGATCTAATTTAGCCAACTCCAATTCAATGTTTTGTATTTTCTCCCGATAAGCTTTCCTTCTGTGAGTGGCTCTATTAATTATGCAGCCCCTTATATAAGCCTTCAAGGCATCCCAAGCTATATTAAGATCTACAGAATTCAAGTTTATATCTAAAAAAGACTTTACCTCAGATAACAAAAAATTAACCTCTTCCTCTTCTAATAATATTGTGCGATCGAAAGACCAAGAGAACTCTTTCTTCTGGGTAATCCCTTGGAGATCAAATATGATAGCCATGTGGTCTGACATGTGTAAGGGAAGGTAAGTGAGCCCTTTTAGGGAGTCTTTTAGGTTGTAGCTAAAAAAGGTGTAGTCAATTCTCGATTTGTGTTTATATTTGAGGTTTTGAAAAGAGATCCCCAACTTATTACCTGACCTTTCCCTCCATGCATCAGCTAAACCAAGATTTTCCATAATGTCCAACAAAGCTGCCCTTGATTTAGATGGAACGAGTGCTCTTGACTTAGAAGATTTGTCAAAGAGAGGATTGAGCACAATATTAAAGTCCCCGACCCAGATAACTGGGTCCTGTGAGAGTATGAGGTGGTTCTGGATTACTTTCAAATGGGAGGGATCATCTTGATTCGGCCCATAGTATCCTATCAATATTAACGGAGTATCCTCCAGTACAATTCTCGAAATTAACCATCTCCCGCTACCGTCTTCCTTACAATCCAAAATTTGGACTTCAACTGATTTTTTTAAAATTATTAGTATGCCTCTTATGTTGGCGGTTTGATCCGTACATAGAAATGTCTCTACCCAAGTTTGTTTCCTTAACATCTCGGAGACTTCTACCTTTAGTAAATGAGTCTCCTGGATGACGATGGCCTGCGCAGGGGAATCTCTCAAGTATTGTAGAATTTTGTATCTTCGACTCTTTACCCGCAGGCCATTGACATTCCAGGATAAAAACCTAATAGGAGTTATCTGTATTGTTTTTTTTCCCTTCTCCCTCTCTTTCACCTTCCTTTCTCATTTTGAGCCGTCCCCCGATGTTGTTTTCCAATCCTATGAAGGCAGTGTAACCACTAGGAAAGGTAAACCTGTTCTCTGATAATGAAAAATAAATTATAAAGCAGACTGAATTTCTAACCTTTGTGAGGTCTGACTCCTGAGAAATTTTATTACTCCCCCCCCCCCCCTTCCCCCTGTACCCCCCCTACGACCCTCCCCTCTCCCCTGGAAAACCCTTCCTTCCTAACTTGCCGAGTGTATGGCAAGATTTTCTGCCCCCCCCCCCCCCCCCCCCCCCCCCGCCATCCTGCTCCTACTACTCTTTATTAAACTGCTGGTAATTATAGAAGATGATTTCCTACAAGACCACATTCTTCTTTGTTAGATCCCCCTCCTACTTCAGAGATTAATGAAAAAAAAGAAAGAAAAACAGAAAAAGGGGGATCCATAAGGGGATAGACCCTAATAACAAAAGATGAATAGTTGAATGGATTATTATACATTTATTTTGGTTTTTCTTTTTCTCCCTCTTTTCTATTTTTTTATTTCATTTTTGTCCTTTTTTTTTTCCCCCTTTCTGTTTTCTTTCCCTCCCCCTTGCTTTTCCTTCTTCTTTTCTTCCCTTTTTTCCCTCCTTTTGTTAGTGATACTTAAATCTCCTACCCTGTTATCCAACCCAATGCTTTACCCCGTTACTATAACGGAAGAGAAAAAAAAGAAAACAGCAAAAAACAAAACAGTAGAGAGTAGTCCCAAAAAATTTTAAGAGCCCCCTTTTGAGCTCTCTCCCATATTTCCTAGAAATTCTTCTACTTCGATGGGGGATCGAAAGTTGTACATCTTGTTGTTATACATAACCCGCAAAAAAGCGGGAAATCGCATCTGGACTGTGGCACCTGCCGCCCTGAGCTTATCCATCCTCTGGCCCAGCTCCCATTGCCGATCTAATGTTGCTTTAGAGAGGTCTGACCTGATTTCACACAAAAAATCGGGACCCTTGAGTGTCTTTTATTTCAAGGCAAGATTCAAGATTTTTTTCTTTCAACGAGTATGTCAAAAAGTTCACCAAAATCTTGCGGGGTTTGGATCTCCCTGGGTTAAGGCGAAAGGGGTTGCGATGGATCCGCTGTATATCTGTCTAGTACCTCTGCTGTTTCATCTAGTTTAAGTGAGTCCCTCAAGAGTGACACCACAAACGCTTTTAAGTTCTCCCCTCTCTTCCCTCGGGGACTTTCAAGATCCGCAAGTTGTTCCTTCATGAGAAATTCTCAAGCGATTCGAGCCTCTCCTTCAGGACTTCCCCTTCCCTCCGCAATGTTTGGATCCTGCCCTCAGCAACCTCCAACTTCGATTTTATAACCCCCATCGCTCCCTCCAAACACTCCGTTCTATCACACAGCATGTCCACTTTCTTTTCCAATATTTCACAGGCCGCTCTTATTTCAACTTGATTTGCCTTAGTTATGGCAAAGTCACTCCTGATCTCCTCCCTCATAGCTGTCAGAGCAGTCAAAATGGTGTCAACTGAATTGTCTGGCTTGTCTGACTCCTTTTCCCCTCTCCCACTTCCATCCTCCATAATAGTAACCAACTTGAGGCCAGCACCCCCCTTAACTTGTGGTTGTGCTTGTATTTGTGGTTGATTTGTGTCAATGCTGTTGGCGAGAGTGCCAGTGGAGGTAACAATGGAAGTAGAGGTAAGGGTGGTCTTAGGAGTTAGAGTGGAGGCAGGAAGGGCAGAGGGAGAGAGAGGGGGCACCATGATGGGAACCTTTAGAGGCGAAGGGACTGCTGGGGGGGAGACTGATCTATGTGTCCCCCCTTGTTTAAGCCACCACCTGACTCATGCAAATTAGTTTCAGCCATGTTTACCCTTTTTCTTGGATTAGCAGTTCCTTCGGGGTTAATAGCAAGGACTTGGGGTAATACCTTGAAGAAGGAGCGAAGGGAGGGGGTAACCCGCACAGCAGCACTCAATCTATTCTTATCCTTGCCCCTTCTTTTTTTCCCGGGTTCCTTACACAGATAATCCCCCTTATCCCTCTCACTGAAGTACTCTGAATTCCAAACTCCTTCAATCTGGTCTTTCACTAAGCCAGACACTCTTATAGGATTCTCTACCCCTAAATTTCTCCTGCCTTCTTTAACGCCAGATTTTAAATCTCGTGCGCCTTTCCCTCTCCCCAATCTTTTCCCCTCACCCCTCACAGGAGAGTCCCCGAATGTTTCCCGTATTATAATGTCCCCAGTACCTGCCCCCCACCCCCGCTCTCTTTTCCCAAATTAGACACCTTGAACGGGAACTGTGGAGCCCCCTGCGTCCCCTTGGACTTCCACCGTGGCAGTCACTCCCCCCTCTGCCAAACCTTTCAGCAGGAACCCGCGAGCCACCGCCCTACGGCTTCTCCTCCGCTCCACGGCTGCTTGTCTCCACTTCGGGAGGCAGGCGGGGGGGGGGGGGGGGGGGGGGAGGAACCTTTTCACCAGAGCCAAACACATCAACTCTTGCCTCAAAGCCCACCAGTCTTCACTAGGCTCGCCAAAGTCCAGCCAAAGTCCAAGCCGCAGTGCCGGTACCAAAGCCGCCAAATGCCGAGCGCTTCAGAGGCGGTTTTTATATTGATTGTTTTATTTATTTGTTGTTGGTTTTTTTGCCACGTCTCCACGTCCTCACTTGTAAAGATACGTGAGAGATAAGATCATTAAGGACCTACTGCCGCCGGTGAAAGCCACGTCCCCGCTACATCCTGCTTGTATGAGACGCGGGAGATGAGGCTGTTAAATACTGACTTCCGCCGCTAAGGATAGCAGGAAACGGGCTTTTCGAATCTTCAATCTTCGAGATATCCCCTTCTTGGGGGCCTGAGATCCCCGCCACTTCCTACCAGGATCGCCGAGGACTTGCCGCCGCCGGAGAAAGCCACGTCCCCGCTACACCCCGCCTGTATGAGACACGGGAGGCGAGGCCACTGAAGACACACCGCCGCCGCCGAAAAACGGCAGGAAACAGGCTATTTCGAGTCCTCAAATCCTCGAGATATTTCTTTTTTGGGTGCCGGAGATCCAGGAATTAAGGATACGGAGCACAATCAGAGGAAATTACTCAGACCAGGCTCACCCCAAGCTCACCATATCCACAGCCGCAAATCGCGAAATGCGGAAACAACTGTGAGGAGGAGCAGGAGCTCCGGGAGAGACGCGCGTACCGCACTAGCCTGCGGCCGCCATGTTTTCCCCAGTGGGTGGGTTGTTCTTATTGTAAATCTATTTACAGTTTCATGCACCAGACCTTTAAAGGCTTCAAAGCACTAAAAAGAAATGTACACATGTGATGTAAAAAAATACTGTTATCAGGAAAATGTTGACAAATTAAATTTAGATGCACACAGGAATTTGTATTTGTGCACTGCCGATGTTGGGGGCGTGGGGGACAGGTGTTGATCAAGGAGCATGCAGGGAACAATCAAGCTATCGGAGTAGGAGGGAAGGATTTTGCAGTAGTATACATGGAAGCTCTAAGGACTGAAGCACTTATTGTGCCATCCTTGGAGGCCCTGCACCTCTACACTCTCACACATACACACGCACACACACACTGTTCTGCACCAAAACACGCAGCCTGCAATTGCAAAGTGAAGAGTCGACATGGCCCACATCCCTGTGTGCCAAGCCTACAACCCACTGCCTTGGCATAGGTAAGCCACCAATCAAGCTGGGTGCCCTATACCAGTGGTGAGGGTACAGGTGCATGAACCCTGTACCCCTACAGTGTCGAAGTCAATTCTTAGACATTGTAAGTGCAGTAATGCCATAAAGAGTATATGATCTGGGAGTTTGTCATTACGAACACTACAGCACCATAATGGCTTTACTCTGCTCTATACCACTACACAACTCCATGCCACTCCACTCTACAACATTCAACTCCACTTTGACATTCTACTCCTTCCATAAGCCTGCACCGCTCCACTCTGCCACTCCATGCCAATCCCTGATACTCCACTCAACTTTACTCTGCCACTCCACGACACTATGCCACTTTCTAACACTCAGTTCTACTCCTCTTTACGACACTCCACTCTCCTTTATCCCACTAACTTTAAGCCATACTGAACAGCAGCCACACTGGCGTACAACTTCGCTAAAACATATTGGCAAAGCCAGTAGCTCTTGCATGGATGAGACCTATTGGCTTTGCCAATGCTCATTTTCATTCTTGCAGAGGTTTCTCTTTTAGGACCTCGGCAACCGCTCTCCCCTGAACTGATACAACTATTTTTGGAGCTTGTTTAAAGAACAGGAACCTGCATGCTTTAGTGTATTTTCCTGTGTAATTTTAGATTAGAAATGATACGTGAGGAGCTTTGTCTCTGGGGTAGGAATGCATTTTATTTGAAGGGTTATTATTTTGTTAATGCCGAGAAGGGGGTACACTTTTTTTTGGCTGTAATAAATTAAGAATAGAGAGCACGAACCAGCGTAAAACCACAAGACTAAGCGTTTCTTAGTTGCAGCTATATCTCATGTTCTTAAAAATAGGTAACATTAAACCTACGCAGAAATAGTGCGGTTGTTGCTGCAAGGTGAACGTTTTCTCAGCTCTAGGGAGCATGCATTATAACATTGTTCTTTTTTGGTGAAGCAAACTTAAAATTACTTCATTTGTATTAGTTACTGATACTTGATTTATTTCTCATACATTTCAGAAAACAGAAACTGGCCGCAGTCATCCAGTGTATTGAAGAAACAGTCGGTAAGTAATTAAATTAAGCCATTGTTAGGACATTCCTGCATTCATGTATGCGAAACTGCCAGCTAGTTCTGTGGTCCCGTATCAAAGATCTTAGTGTTTATGCTCTAGTTATGGAGCTGCAAAGTTAAAAACCATGAAGAAAACTAGTGCAAAATCAACAGTACAACACTGAGTCGTAAGAGGTTGTTTGTAATCCCGATTTGGGCTTTCATATGCATGTTTTGTAAATTCTGTGATCTGTTTTTGTCATTTTGTCTTCACTCACTGTGCTTCTATAAAAGTAAGTTTTCACAAATACCATACTAGTTTTTACCAATATTTGTGCACAACGTCCATTCTCAAATTTATCAGAGGGTTAGCATTTATTGTACACACTCAGGCAAGAAATGATGTCTCACACTCAAAGACTGAACTTTGACCAATTTGTTTTGTATAAAAATATTTAGTTGTATTTTATTTCTTGAACCAAGCCAGGCCTGGTACAGGTAAGTGTAATAGTACTTGGCAAGAATACAGCACTTAAATACAGTTTGAATGCAGTTAAATGCAATTGGATTGGTTACAGGTAAGTCACTTGTTCATAAAACAGATGGAATTACTTTTCAGTTACTATTGAGACTACATTGTAAGTTACTTTTCAGATTTCTTTGCAAGTTACTTTTTCTACTCCGTGTGATATGCCTAGATATCACCCTGGGACATTTCCTAGACAGAAGGTGAGTAAGTCAGGCATTTGCAAGTACAATTTTCCAACTCCACACAGAGCATTTTTCATAGAAAAGCAGTCAATCCAATCCTATGGGAGGAAATGAAGTTGGCAGTTTACAGGTAAATACTTAGTTTTGGGAGTTGTTTTTCCAGGGGTTAGAACAAGGGTTCCCCCAGGGTCCAGGATGCACTCTCAAAGCACCCTCAGCGGCACTTGTACAGCCGGGTGATGAGTGCTGAGGCCCAATGTTATCCAAAAGGGGATAGGGGCCTCCAGTTGGTGGCTGCTCATGGAAAGCCACAGGGTTGAGTGAGCCAAGCTCCTAAGGTTAAGCTTAGGGCAAAGGGGGGGATCAGAGTTAGCACACAAGATGCACCCCCAGCGGCACAGGGGCGGCTGTGTGCAGAGTGCGGATTTGGTGCCCTGTTTTCAATGGAAGTTGCCGTTTTGGGATTTTGGCTGCAGGCTCGGTCCTGGAAGTCTTCCGGGAGCAACCAACATCTGGGCAGGTAAGTTGGAGGATTGGGGTCGTAGGTGCACCTCAGGTCCTCTTCTACAGGGCACAGGGCCACTGGATGCAGGGGTGTCTTGAGCTCTGATTTGCCCTTACCGGGCCACTTGCGGGTGGGGGAGTGGTCTCTGTGTAGAGGCTGCAGGCGACATCGGGGAGTCCTGAAGGGGTCAGCCACGGTGGACTAGACTATGGAGCGCTGGGGTCGGTAGGAGTGGGGCGCAGTGGCTACTGACCTTAGTGTTACTACACCCTTTGTGTGCTCACCCCACGTGGAGGAGTGGGCACAATCACTAATCCGGATAAGAGAGTGCCTGCCATCTGCAAGGTGGCAGGCACTGTAGAGTTGGCTTCGCCTCGTCTCCGGTTGGCAGAGGTGGGCACATTCAGGTCGTTCTAATTTTTCCCACCGAAGGAGGGTAGACATGAAGGGGGACTGCTCCTGATAGCAGGAGAGGCTGAGGGGCACCTTACAAAGGCGGCAAGGCCTTTGAAGCTCCCCTGCCACATATGGCTCTTCCTGTCTTGGGGAAGGTGTCACCACCTCTGCCCAGGGAAGGCTTTGTGTCTGTTCTGGGCTCACGGAGCAAAGGCTCCCAGCCCAGGTGTCCAGAAACAGGTCTCGTGGTGACAGGCTGGTGTTTGCCAGTCAGGGAACCCACCAGAGGCTGGTCGTTTTTTAAGGGAACATCTCTAAGATGCCCTCTGAGTGCATGGTATAATAAATCCCACACTGACATCAGTGTGGGTTTATTATGCTGAGAAGATTGCTACCAAACTTCCCCAGAATTCAGTAAAGTCATTACGGTGCTGTGGAGTTCGTAATGACAAACTACCAGACCATATATTCTTTATGGCTTTACTGCACTTACAATGTCTAAGAATGGACTTAGACACTGTAGGGGTACAGTGCTCATGCAACTGTACCCTCGCCAGTGGTATAGTGCACTCAGCTAGATGGGTGTCCACAGGCAGTGGGTTGCAGGCATTGCACACAGGAATGTGTAAATGTGGTTGTGAATCACGCACTCCAATTTGCGCAGTTCAATGCAAAGTTTCTAAAACTGTTAATTTGGTGGGCGTGCGAGGAGGTGGCGCCCTCTAAACCAAGGCGTCGTAGAATCAGTAAGGTAGCATATCCCTTCTCGGGAGGTCTGCACCCAATGCCCACGTGTGAGAAAGTGGCTCTGTATATACTGTTCCTTAATAGGTACAGGGTGTACAGAGTCCACAGTCCCCCAGGGTTGACCGAGGTTAAAGTTAGATATAACCTTACTCTCTAAAGTGGTAGCTTGGTCGAACAGTAAGGCAGTATCCAAGGACAGTGTAAAGCATTTGTTGTACACACTCAGTCAGCAAATGGTCTCACACACTCAATAACTGAACTCTAGGCCAATGGGTTATATATAAAAAATATATGCTTGTTTTATATTAGAACCAACAATCGGATTTAAAATATACTTTCTCAGAATGAGATGCTTTATATAAATACTTTTGCAATATGCAATTGACTTTTGTAGAAAGTTACAAGTGGTTGTGGTTGCAATAGGCGACACAATTTTAAACACAACAATGCATTGAGTTCAATGGAAGTTACAAGTTATTTGTCACAGATTACTTTTAGGATTACTTTTGGAATTCCAGGACTGGATCCTAGATTCAGCCCTGGGTCAGTACTTGGAATCAAAGTGAGAAAAGTCTACCTAATTACTGTGATTTTTAGACAATATTTAGCTATTATAAAAGTTGACACTTAAAAATATTTCATAGAAAACAGTCAATGATTCCCTATGGCAGAAAATTCAAGTTGCAGGTACAGTATGTTCTCGTTTCTTTTGTAATCCAGTACTGGGTACCTAGACTCAGTACTGAGACCTTTATCCACAACAGGTAAGTAATTACGTTTTCAGAAATTATACGATTTTTAAAGAATATATAAACTTTGCAGAAATTGACACTTAGAAGAAATTTCACAGAAAAACAGTCAATGATTTCCTATGGGAGAAAATTGGGTTACTGGTAAGTACAGTTGTAAGTATTTTTCAGAGTCACTGCTGGGCACCAAGATCCAGCACTGGGAGCTCACCTAAGAGCAGGTGAGTATTTTCGTTTTCGTTACTCGACTGATTTTTGGTGAATATTTTAAGTTTTGAAAAGTCCACACTTAGAAGAAATTTCAGGAAAAAGCCAGTCAATGTTACCCTATAGAGAAAATTGAGTTATCGGTTTAAAGGTAAGTACTCGACTGGCAGAGTTGAGGTTCTGGGCATAGACTCAGGGGTCTCCCAGGGTCAGGTAGGTACAGTTGGTTAAAGCTCAGCTGCACGAGGGCGGCCGGGTGCAGAGAGATTTAGGCCCAATGTTATCCTATAAGAGGTAGGGGGGCCTTGGTTGGTGGCTGTGCGAGCTGGCCTCCTGGTCACTCAGGGCAAGTGGGGAAATAGATAGGTGTAGAGGTTACACTGCCAGGGCCACTCGGGCGGCTTGGTGCAGGGTGCTTTTGAGCCTTCGGGTGCTCAATTGCTTTCAATGGAAAATCTTTGGTTTATAAAAAGACTGCAAGCTCGGGGACGAAGATTCTTCAGGTGCCACCACCACTTTGAGAGGTAAGTTGGGTAGTTGGAGGATAGGTGGGTACCCCCGGGATTGGGCACAGCGGGGCGCCGGGTGCAGGGGTGCCTTTTGGTGTCGGGAAATCTTACCCTCTGTTGATCGCGGTTGGGGGGGGGGGGGGGGGGCACCTGGTTCTGGGGCTGCAGGCTTCTTCAGGAGTGTCGAGGGAGGTCCTTGGGTGCCGGATTCGGGGTCACAGTCAACGTGGGTCGTCCTCGTGGTCTTTGTTCACTCCGGCACAGGCCAGGCTTGGCGGATGCAGAGTGTGCTCTGGTTACTGCCAGGGATTAGAAGTAGATTTTGAGTAGAGCCTCTACTCATGGGAGTCCCAGGGACTTAGAGTCAAAAGGTAGCCAGGTCCTCTGGGGTCTGTGAGGTTGCTGGCCACAAGAGATGCTGGGTTGGAGAAGGAGCAGGTTCGAGGGTCGACAGGCCGGTAGGGCTGGGGTCAAAGCAGTTAGTGTCTTCCTCTTCTTAGCAGCTGCAGGGCAGGTCTTCTTTCTTCGAGCTCTTCTTTGGATTTTGGAATCTGGGGAAGGAAGGTTCAGGGTGCCCCTAAATACTAGATTTAGGGGCGTTACAGGTAGGTGAAGGGCAGGGACCAATGGGTCCCTGTCATGGGGTGGGTACTCCCCCCTATCCTGCCTCTCTCCTGTGGGAGGGGGGCAGTAGTCTAGTCCTGATTGGGCAGGGCTTCCCATCTTCAAGATGGCCAGAGCCCGGAGATGTGCTTCACCTTGCCTCCCCCACCTGAGGGGAGGGGTTGGCAGGCTGGCACATCCCCTGTCCTTATTTGGGGTTTCCGGCCAAGCTTCCCGCCAGAGTGGGGGGTTGCAGTGGCCTGGGGAAGATCACAGAGGCGGCATGCCTTTGAAGCTTCCCCCTGCCCATCCTGGGGGAGGAGATTTAGCACCTCGCCCAGGATGTTTATTGTTGCAGACCCAGGAGAGCAGGGGCTCTCCTACCCAGGGGTCCAGCAACATGTCTGCTGTGTGGCAGCCTAGGCAGCCTCAGAATAGACGTGGATTGTAGGTTAGGTTTCAGGGGGTATCTCTAAGATGCCCTCTGGGGTGCTTGGTACATTAAATCCCACACTGGCATCCGTGTGGGTTTAATGTGCTGAGAAGTTTGATACCAAACTTCTCAGTCTTCAGTGTTGCCATTATGGTGCTGTGGAGTTTGTGTTTGACGAACTCCCAGCACCATATACTCTTAAATGGCAGCACTGCACTTACAGTGCCCAGGAATGGACCTGGGTACTGTAGGGGCACAGGGCTCCTGCTCCTGTGCCCACACCATTGGCATAGGGCACGAGGCTAGAGGGGTGTCTGATGTATGCTATGGCAGTGTAGGTGGTGGGAATGGCACACAGGGATGTCTTGTACCCATACACTCAGCCTGCAAGGTGGGTGGGTGTGTGTGTGTGTGTGTGTGTGTGTGTGTGTGTGTGTGTGGCCTCTAAGGGTGGCACAATGGGTGCTGCAGCCCTTAGAGGCCTTCCCTGGGTACCTAGGGTACCATTTACCAGGGGCTGACATGTGGCCAGCGTTTGCCAATTTGGGGTTTGTGCTTTAGGGAATGAACATAGGCCCTGGGCACCTGATTTGCAGGAGTCCAGGGCACACTCAGTCAAAGTACATTCAGCAAAAAGTGGGGGCATACCATGCAAGAACGATGACACTTTCTCACAAGGGGTCCCTGGTTGTGTGGCTGCAGGCCTTGTCAGGAGTGGCGAGGAGGGTCCTTGGGTGCTGGATTCTTGGACACAGTCGCCGGGGGTACGTCCTCGTGATCATTGTTCACTCAGGCACAGGCCGGGCTTGGCGTTTGCAGAGAGTGCTGGATTCGCGGTTCCTGGCTGGCATCAGGGGCTGTTGCTTGTTTTTAGCAGAACCACTGCGCGTGGAAGTCAGTCTTTTAGATGAGCAATGCAGTTGGGTCCTCTGGGGTTTTCGAGGTTGCTGACCACTGGAGACGCTAGGATTTAGCAGGAGGAGGGTCAACAGGCCTGTAGGGCTGGGGCCAAGTCAGTTGGTGTCGTCCTTTTTAGCAGCTGTATGGCAGGTCTTCTTTCTTCTTCTTGTTTCCGGATTCGGGATCTGAGGAAGGTAGGTAGAGGTCAGGGACCAATAGGTCCCTTCCCTGAGGTGGGTACACCCCCTAGCCTGCCACTCTCCAGTGGGAGGGAGCAGGAGCGTAGTCCTGATTGGGTAGGGCTCCCCATCCTCAAGATGGCGAGAGCCCGGAGTTGTGCTTCACCTCGCCTCCCACACCTGAGGGGTCGGGTTGGTGGAGGCTGGCACACCCCCTTTCCTCACTTGGGTTTTCCCGCTGATCTTCCCGCGAGAGTGGGGGTTAGAACGGGTGGGGGCCAGTTGCTGAGTACAGCAAGTGGCCTGGAGAAGCTCCCAAAGGCAGCATGCCTTTGAAACGTTCCCTGCCCATCCTGGGGGAGGAGACCTTGCACCTCGCCCAGGATGTGCATTGTTGCAGATCCACGAGAGCGGATGGCCCTCTACCCAGGGGTCCAGCAACATATCTGCTGGGTGGCAGCCTAGGCAGCCTCTCAGTCAGGAAGCTGGTTGTTTGTTAATTTCAGGGGGCTTCTCTAAGATGCCCTCTGTCGTGCATTTTACATTAAATCCCACACTGGCATCAGTGTGGGTTTAATGTGCTGAGAAGTTTGATACCAAACTTCTCAGCCGTCAGTGTAGACATCATGGTGCTGTGGAGTTCGTTATGACGATCTCCCAGCACCATATACTCTTAATGGCAGCACTGCTCTTACAGTGCCCAGGAATAGACCTGGGTACTGTAGGGGTACAAGGCTCATGCACCTGTACCCACACCACTGGCATAGTGCACCCAGCTAGAGGGGTGACTGAGGTATGCCAGGGCAGTGTGTTTGTTGGGATCGCACACAGGGATGTGTGCCATGTCGACTGTTTTGTTCTGCACCAAGACACTCAGCCTGCAAAGGCAGTGTGTGTGTCAGGGTACAGGGCCTCTAAGGTTAGCACAATAAGTGCTGCAGCCCCTAGGGGCCTTCTCTGGTCACAGTGCCCTGGGTACCCATGGTACCATTTACCAGGGGCTGACATGTGGCCAGAGATGCCAATTGAGTTTAGGCTTCAATGCAGTTTTATGAAAGGAACACAGGCCCTGGGCACCTGATTTGCAGGAGCTCAGGGCACACTCAGTTAGAGTACATCAGCAATTCGGCAAAACGTGGGGGTATACCATGCAAGAAAGATGGTACTTTCTCACAAAGTGAAATTGCTTTGATTGGTTATTGTTTATAAAATCTATATTCCGGAACACTCCGGGAGACCTTTTCATTCTAGTGTCTAAAATATAAAAATACTGCCAGTTTTTATGAATTTGTGTCTAATTTCTTGTGTTGTCCATTTCTTCTTCTATTATTTTGGTGGTTTTGAAATGCTTTACACTTGCTCCTCTTTGTAAGCCTTGCTGCCCAGTGCCACAGCTACCTAGGATTGAGCTTAGGTTTTGATAGACTGAGCCCAGGGTCCCCAAAGGGGTTTGTAATTGTATCACATGGTAAGGTTGCACAACTACACCATGAAACACACTCCATTTCCTCACACTGTGCTTAAAGGCCAATTTGACCCACAACTGTGAGCCATTATTGAAAGAAGCTAGTAATATCTGGAGGTTTGACCAAGTTAAAACAGAAATTTAGTTCATGGTAAAAGTTCACCTTAATCTAAAATAAAGTGTTTTTGTGCATGTTTCTGGATGTTTTTGTAAGTGCAGGTGTATCCCAAATATTAGGAGGAAGGATCATGTTCTGTATATACATTTTAGGAGGAAGCCAAGAATCGTGCAGAAGCAGAGAAACGAGTGGAAGCAGAGAAACGTGCCCAAGCTGAACGCGTGGCCAAAGCAAAGAGCTTGGCAGACTCCCTGACTCGAGGCAAAGGCGGTGTGTATTTGTTTCAAACTTATTTATCTGTTACTCTCACTCCCAAGCAGTTGGTGTTGGTAGGAGAGCCTGGTTTCAAGGTGTGAAGCAGATACTTTCTTTGTTAGCCAGACTCTTAAAAGGGGCCAGGAAACTATCAGTTTTTTCCTGTAGCTTTATTTGAACTTCCCGGAAATGGTAAATCGGTATCCAAACGTATTGCTTTTATTTCAAGGACAAACCCACCCCTCCCCCATAACATGAGGCAGTTAATGCTTCCAACTGGGTTTGTAAGTGCTTAACTTCTATCTAATCATACTGTACAGCCAAACCTGTTGATTATGTAGATCTTTGTGCTTCTTTTGTTTTGGCATGCTTTTTCTGTGATTTAAGTGTTCCCTTGCCCATTGCAACATGTTACTCTTTTTTAATTCTTTTAACTGCTTACTTTTTGCTCACCCATTAAGATCTCCCTCTACATTTGTTTTGGTCTTTTCGATATGCGTTAACATTGGGAAGCTCTTTTCTCTCACACCCTTTTTTAAAGCAATATGTACCTGTGATTCTTATACAGTTTAATATAGCATGCATTACATGATGCAGGCTTCATCTAAGCTTCTCTTCCTCAGCACTGAGTTGTGTTGAGAAAGCTGTACTAAAGATAATTGCAAGAATATATCTTAATTCATTATAAAATATCTTATCTTAACATAGCCTTTTGTTGTGCCACCAATTTTTATTCTCTTGAAGGATCCACCAGTGATTTTCTTTGCTTGTTTTTTTTTTTGGTCTGTTCTGATTGGTGGCCCTTGAAGAACTACAGTAATGCAAGAGCTGCCGACGTTTGTATGATTTCTTTAGTGGGAATTTGAATTTTCACATTCATTTTTGAGCATGTGTGCTACCCTTTCTTCGTCCATACTTTTCTTGATTCACTGTTCCCTGTAACAGCCTTTTTTTTATAACGTCTTTAATTCTGTTCTTTGTCACTTTGTCTGTTGGATTACAACCATTTTGGTTGCCATGAAGTCTGACGCTTGGTATTATCATGATCCAAGTTTTGCCAGCTCCTGACTTGATATTGTAAAGAGTCTGTTTGATGCAGCTGGATTTTTCTTGACCCTTGGATAATACCTACTATCTTCTACAATGCATCCAGATTCCAGTGTTTTTATCTAGTGTTGGAAGTCAAAAGGAGGAAAATATTCAATCTTAGAGGGGAAAAAATCAGGAAAATATCATCTGAGAAGACAACATGCCGTTTCAGGATCAGAAGAGCAATATCTAAAGAATGTAAAGAGGCAAGGAAGAAACAAAAAAAGGGCAGGAACCACCTGGAGCAAGCCGCTAGCAGGAGCCAGCCTTGTATCTCACCAAACAATTTTCTGGTCCCCTTTCTATAGCAGTTTAAGAAGCATGACCTGGAGGAAAGATAAGATTGTTTAATAATTATCATCTATGCTAAGGGAAAAATATTTACTAGCAGAGCAAAAAATGATGACTCCCCAACTGGCAAACCGGTACTTGATTTCGAGAGCTTAATATAACCAGGATCTGGACTTATCTGGGAATACAGTCATTCCACCAATAATTGGTATTGCACAGGAAATGCTTCTTGTCAGAGAGCATCTGCAGCCTATAGAATGCTATAGAACGCTGTCCGAAAAAAAGGACTAGCCCTCTGAATCCCACTCAGCCTCTTCTCCCTCCATCTCCCAGGAGAGAGCAGGAGACCCAAACAGCAGCTCAGAGAAATATTCCAGAGTACACGCAGAAGAATACCTAGAACGTTGATGAGCAAGGCATAAGACGTGT
This sequence comes from Triturus cristatus, assembly GCF_964204655.1. Classification (NCBI taxonomy): domain Eukaryota; kingdom Metazoa; phylum Chordata; class Amphibia; order Caudata; family Salamandridae; genus Triturus; species Triturus cristatus. Next base: position 139,897,175 of record NC_140588.1, read on the forward strand.
AATTTGCTTCACCAGTCTCTGCATATAAAGCAACTGTTTTGCAGCGTGAATCTTTCTGGATTCACTATGCTGTGCATTATTCCGCGATCTTGTGGTTGGGTCCGGATTCGTAGTCTTTCTTTTGTTTTTTTCGTAGCCCAGATGGGCGTCGACGTCCCACCGTTTGGTGTACCTCTCGTGACGTTGGCGCGCTTCCTGCGGAAGTCCCACCTTGGGTGCGCCATCTTCAGATTCTTTTTTCCGCCGTTTGGTCTGGATCGTCATCGAGAAGCTCCAGAGTTTGAACGAAGGAAAAGATAAATACGCGAGTTTCATCGAAGGAGAAAGTATACAAGACTACAGAGAAGAACAACATACAGCTGGGACGACGAAGAAGGTGGAGTTCCATGGAAACTTCGACGCCCATTGGAAAATGCGCACTCAGACTCTGAGCGCAATGGACAAGACACCATTCAAATTCTGCCGTAACTGCCACCACAAATACGCGCAGAAGGATCAGCATCCAGTCTGCAACCTTCGCCTGCCGATCGACCACGTGAGCAAGGATTGCAACGCCTGCGCCGTCTTCACGCCAAAGACGCTCCGAGTGAGAGAAAGGCAGAGAAGAGCCAACATCAACATGGAAGGCAAGGGTAAGGCCCCGTCGCTGTACGAGCTGGGCCTCTCCACCGACGATGAAGACAACCTCGCCGAAGGAACCGACGTCTTCACGGTCGCAGAGACCGATAAGAAAACGCCTGACGAGGTAGGAGACTCTTCGAGTACGAAAGCCCCGAAAGGGCCCCGAAAACCTGAGAGTGACTCTCGAAAAACAGTCAAAGTCCTCGAAAGGAACACCGGCGCCAAAAATTTTGACGACCGCAAGTGGATCCAAGGACGAAAGGCCCGGCGGATCCTTCGAGAAGGACTCCCAGGTGCCGAAGCCCGCCGAAAAGCAGGGTTCGTCGAAGCAGGGTCTCGAGGTGAGCCGCCCGACGACGAAGGAAAAGGCCGCGTCGACGCAAGCTCCGTCGAAGAGACCAGCGCTCTACGCCGATCCCGCCTCCGAAATGGAGAAGGAAAAGAGAAGGCTCGAGGCGGAGATGGAGAGTATCCTTCTGAGGAAGAAGGAGTTCGACGAAAAAATGAGACGGTACAAGATCCCAGTAAGGCCGCCGACCGAGGTCGTCTAGGTCGACGAACAGGAGGACTTCGACACCGAAGATCTGTCGAGAGATACTGAAGAGGAGGAGGAGGAAGCCTACTATGAGGGAGAAGAAGACGAGCAGCAGTCGCTCTACGGCTCGGCGCCGTCGACGACTCCGATGGAATGGCAAGACCTCGACGCCGAAAGTCCCGAGGAGCCCGTGGAGACATATCCTTCGAGGCCTTCGCCGCCAGACAACATTGGAGCATACAAAATGGTCGTCAGGAGCGCAGCAGCGGCCTTTGGGGTGAAATTGGACGAGGAGAAGCAGAAAGCAGACTTTCTACTGGAAACACTGCTCCCCATCCAGACTAGGAGCCAGTTCCTCCCCATGCTCCAAAGCGTGATGAACCAAGGGAAGGAGGCATTCAAGGAGCCCGGAACTTGCAGATCCATCACTCCAAGAACTGAAAAGTACAAGCACTCTTCACAGGATCCTCCATATATCAAGGGATCAGTCACAGCTGACTCCATCATTGCTTCCACGGCCAGGAAGAGGGCCAATGTGCCGGCTACCTCAGGGCCGCCTCCCGACAAGGAGAGCAGAAGAATGGACCTCACCGGGAGGAAGGTGGAGAGAAATGCGGCCATGCACTGGCGCATGGCCAACTCCAATGCCCTTCTGAACAGGCACCAGCACCAACACTGGGACGAGATGGGAGACCTAATTAAGCATCTCCCAGAGCAGTAAAGACAGAGAGCTTCCCATCTGGTCGAGGAAGGCAAAAGCATTTCTAACGCATGCATTAAGACAGCATTGGACGGGGCAGAGACATCTAGCAGGCTGATGGCTATTGGTATCACGGAGAGGAGGCAAGCCTGGCTCCGAGTTTCTGGCTTAAAACAGGAGGTCCAGAACAACATGCTGAACACACCATTCAACGGTGAGACGCTGTTCGGTGCCACGGTGGACGAAAAACTCTCCCAGCTGAAGAAGGAAAATGAAACGGCTAGGTCCATGGGGGCCCTGCAATTCAGAGGGATGCGAAGAGGCACCACAGCTCGGAGACCCTTCGGAAGGGGAGGAAACCAGCCGGGTACGTCACACCAGACTTTCCAGCATGGACAGCAGGGTGAAGGTCACAGCCAGCAGGGCCAGCAGAAGCAGAACTGACAGTACCAACCTCGGGGCCAGTCCTTTCGCGGGAGGGGAAATGGACGTGGACAGAGAAGAAGAGGGGGAGACCAACCCTCCTCAAAGTGACTTTCATCGAAAGAAGAGGCTCACCCTCGGGAATCCCCAGGGGGGTGAAGCGCATAGTGAACACAGTAGGGGGGGTTCACAAACCAAACGCCTACGAGCATGCAACACCAGTAGGCGGAAGACTAAAACTTTACCTTCAACCATGGCAAAAAAAAAAATCAGACAAATGGATTCTGAACGTCATACAGTACGGGTACTTTATAGAGCTAGAGAAAAGGCCTCCAGACAAGAAACCAAAAAGAAGGCAACGCTCCGGGCAGGAGCTTGCTCAACTCAAAAAGGAGACTCTGCAACTGCTCCAAAAGAAGGCCATAGAACCGGTGCCATACAGAGAAAGGAACAAGGGAGTGTACTCAAACTACTTCCTGGTCCCAAAGGTGGACGAAACACTAAGACCCATCCTGGATCTACGGTTCCTAAACAGATTCATAAAAACTCAGATTCAAAATGACATCGCTGCAAGAAGTGCCGCCCCAGTTACGAGGAGGAGACTTCATGTCCACGGTGGATCTCAAAGATGCCTACCTGCACATCCCGATGAACGGTCGACACAAGAACCTGGTAAGGTTCACCATCAACGAGGATCACTACCAATTCACAACCCTGGCATTCGGCTTAAAGTCCGCGCCACGGGTGTTCACAAAATGCCTGGCAGCATACCTTCGGAGGGAAGGGATCCATGTATACCCTTACCTGGACGACTGGCTAATCAAAGCAAGTACTCGCGACAAGTGCGAGGAACACGCAGAAATAGTGACAAATACACTAAGAAGTCTAGGGTTCTCGATTCACTGGGGGGAAATCATCAATGGAACCAGAACACGTGAAGATCTTCCTGGGGGCACAGATCAACACCATAAACACAATCCTGCCCAGCAACAGGAGAACAGAAGCCCTGCTGAAGGAGACACGTCTCTACCAGAAGGGGCGAGCTCTGACAGTGAGAACGGCGAGCAAGATCATGGGGATGATGGCGTCATGCATAAACCTAGTCCCCAATGTACGCCTACACATGAGACCATTCCAAGAATGACTGCAACAACAATGGTCACAAGCAAACGGAAGTTGGGAGGATCTAGTGGTTGTAATGCACGCAGTGCAGGAAGAACAGGGAAAACATCACAACAGGGAAACCCTTGACACCTCCAAACCAAACTGTGACCATCACAACAGACGCATCCCAGAGGGGATGGGGTGCACACATGAACAAGCTCAGAGTGAGAGGTCTGTGGACTCCCAACGGATGCGGTCAAACACATCAACTACCTGGGATTGAAGACCGTACTGCTAGCCCTGAAGGCTTTCCAGAGGCAGCTGTACAACCAAAGAGTGTTGATACAAACAGACAATACTACGACTATGTTCTACATCAACAAGCAGGGAGGAACGCAATCGTTCCCCCTATCAAAACTGGCTCAGGAGATCTGGAGATGGGCAATCCCACTGAAAATAGACCTGCTGGCCATACACCTTACAGGGAAGGACAATGTGGAAGCGGACTTGCTCAGCAGGCAGACTTCGGCATCCCACGAGTGGGAGCTCAATGGATGGGAAACGCAAAAACTATTCAAAAGGTGGGGGAAACCTACAATAGACCTATTTGCAACACGCCAGAATGCAAAATGCCAAAACTTCGCATCCAGACAACCAGAAAAACAATCCCAGGGGAATGCCCTATGGATAAGCTGGTCAAAAACATTTGCCTACGCTTTTCCACCAATACCACTGATGCACAGGGTACTCAACAAATGCAGGACAAGCAACATGACGCTGATCCTAGTAGCACCACAGTGGGCAAGACAAACGTGGTACTCTCAGATAGTGGAGATGGCAGAGGGCCCTCCACACAAATTCAAAAAAATCAAAGACTTACTCTCCATGCAGAACGGAGAGGTTCTACACCCAGAGCCAGAGAGCCTCCGTCTAGCGGCTTGGCTCCTGAGGACCTAGAGTTCGCACACCTTAAGCTACCTCGAAGCACTATGCAAGTGCTGTGTGAAGCTAGGAGGCCAACGACACGGAAATGCTATGGAGATAAATGGAAAAGGTTTACTATTTGGTGCACCAGAAATAAACTGCAAAACAAAATGACCAAGGAATCAACAGTGCTTAGATACCTCACACATCTACTAAAAATCTAATCTATGCTCGTCGTCCCTTAGAGTCCACCTAGCGGCGATTGTAGCGTACACACGAGGGGAGACGGGAGGAAGATTCTTTACCTCTCGGGTAGTAAAGAGATTCCTCGAGGGAGCTAAAAGATTAGCACCACCTAAAAGAATGCCGCCGCCGGCATGGAACCTCAATTTAGTCCTGACTGAACTCATGAAGGTGCCCTTTGAGCCCATACACATAGCCTCACTACAAATGCTGAGCATGAAAACAGCCTTCCTGGTAGCAATAACATCGCTACGCAGGGTAAGCGAACTGCAGGCGTTAACACTACAGGAGCCCTACATACAGATCCACAAGGACAGTCGTCATGAGGACGGACCCACACTTCATGCTAAAGGTGGTGTCCGCTTTCCATATGAACCAGACCATTCAAATACCAAGTTTCTTCCAAAACCCGACAACTGGCGCAGAGAGGGCACTTCACACTCTCGACGCCAGAAGGGCGGTGATGCACTACATAGAGAGAACTAAGGAACATAGGAAAACAAAACAGTTTTTCGTGTCATTCGCTACCAGTTTCCTGGGTAGACCAGTGACCAAGGGCACCATCGCACGATGGATCGCGCTAACAATACAATTCTGCCGCAGGCAGGACAAGAACTATCGGAGGGGGCACAGGCACACTCCACAAGGAAGAAGGGGGCAACAATTGCCTTTCTCTCACCTGGTGGATGAAGGCAAGAACATCGCCAACTCCTGTATAAAGACGGCGTTGGATGGGGCAGAGACTTCAGCAAGACTCATGGCCATAGGGGTCACAGAGAGGAGGCATGCATGGCTAAGAATCTCGGGATTCAAACCGGAAGTGCAGAAAAACATCCTTGGCACCCCCTTCAACGGAGAGACACTGTTCGGAGCAACGGTGGACGAAAAGCTCACCCAGCTCAAGAAGGAAAACGAGACAGCGAGGTCCATGGGGGCCCTACAGCTGAGGGGAATGAGACGAGGAAATCCCTCGAGGAGACCCTACGGTAGGGGTGGAAGCCAACAGGGGACGTCGCACCAGGCGTTCCAACAAGGTCAGCAGGGCGAAGGTCACGGACAAAGTCAGCAGAAGCAAAGCTGGCAATATCAACCTCGGGGCCAGTCCTTTCGCGGGAGAGGGAACGGACGTGGCCAAAGGAGGAGAGGGGGCGATCAGCCCTCCTCGAAGTGACTCAGCACGCAAGAAGACGCCTACCCTCGTAAGGTCCCCAAGGGTGAGGCGCAAAAAAGTGTCATCAGGGGGAAGAGAAGATTCAAGAGCCTACGAGCATACGTCACCAGTAGGCGGAAGGCTGAGGTTCTACCTTCAGGAGTGGCGGCGTATAACCACAGACAAGTGGATACGGAACATTGTGCAGTACGGATACTGCGTAGACTTGGAGAAAAGACCTCCAAACAGGAAGCCGAAGGGAAGACAGAGATCGGCCAAAGAACTGGCAATACTCAGAAAAGAAACGCGGAAACTCCTACAAAAGGGAGCCATAGAGACAGTGCCGTTCAGGGAACGCAACAAAGGGGTCTACTCAAACTACTTCGTGGTTCCGAAGGTAGACGGAGACCTCAGACCCATACTGGACCTCCGTTACCTAAACAAGTTCATCAGAACGCAAAGGTTCAAAATGACTTCACTGCAGGAGGTACTGCCACAGATAAGAGAAGGGGACTTCATGGTCACCGTGGACCTCAAGGATGCCTACCTTCACATCCCAATAAACAGAAGGCACAAGGGCCTTCTAAGATTCAACATCGAACAGGAACACTACCAGTTCACAACCCTGGCCTTCGGATTAAAATCAGCGCCAAGGGTCTTTACAAAATGCCTGTCGGCGGTAGCGGCACACCTACGAAAGCAGGGAATACACGTATACCCCTACTTGGACGACTGGCTGGTCAAGGCAAACTCACGCGAGAAGTGCGAGAGGCACGCAAAACGCGTAACAGACACCCTCACAAATCTGGGATTTTCCATCCACTGGGGAAAATCATCGCTGGAACCGGAACAGGTAAAGATTTTCCTGGGGGCAAAGATCAACTCCCTCAACAGTACAGTAGTGCCCAGCGACAGGAGGACAGATGCTCTACTGAAGGAGACGCAGCTCTACCAGAAGGGGCGAGTTCTGACAGTGAGGGCGGTGAGCAAGATGATGGGGATGATGGCGTCCTGTATCCAGCTGGTGCCGAATGTATGCCTGCACATGAGACCATTCCAGGAATGGCTGCAACAGCAATGGTCACAAGCAAACGGAAGTTGGGAGGATCTAGTGGTTGTTACGCACGCAGTGCAGGAGGAGATAACTTGGTGGAACAGAGACAACATAACAGCAGGGAGAAGCCTGACACCACCAATCCCAACAGTGACCATTACCACGGACGCATCGCAGAAGGGATGGGGAGCGCACATGGACAACCTCAGAGTGAGGGGTCTATGGGCTCCAGCAGACGCGGTCCGCCACATCAACTACCTCGAGTTGAAAACGATACTGTTAGCCCTGAAGGCATTCCAGAGACACCTGTTCGGCCAGAGGGTGTTGGTACAGACAGACAACACCACGGCGATGTTCTACATCAACAAACAAGGGGGGACACAGTCGTTTCCCCTCTCATCCCTAGCTCAGGAGATTTGGAGATGGGCCATACCTCTCAAGATAGATCTACTGGCAATTCACCTACCAGGGAAGGACAATGTGGAGGCAGACTGGCTGAGCAGACAGACCTCAGCATCGCACGAGTGGGAGCTCAATGGCCAGGAAACGGAGAAAATCTTCCAGAGATGGGGGACTCCCACAATAGACCTATTTGCAACACGCCACAATGCAAAATGCCAAAGCTTCGCGTCCAGGCAACCAGATCAGCAATCCAAGGGAAATGCCCTATGGATAAGCTGGTGGAGGACATTTGCCTACGCCTTTCCACCGATACCCCTGTTGCACAGAGTGCTCGACAAGTGCAGAACCAGCAACATGACTCTGATCCTGGTGGCTCCACAGTGGGCGAGGCAGACATGGTTCTCACAGATTCAAGAAATGGCGCAAGGCAATCCGTACAGTTTCGAGAGGAGAAAAGACCTGCTCTCAATGCAAAACGGGGAGGTCCTGCACCCAGAGCCAGAGACACTCAACCTAGCAGCATGGCTCCTGAAGACCTAGAGTTCGCACACCTAAGGTTACCTCAGAGCACTATGCGAGTGCTACGGGAGGCAAGGAAACCTACTACAAGAAAGTGCTACAGCGCAAAGTGGAAGAGATTCACGGTGTGGTGCAGGAAAAAGGGCCTGCAAAACAGAATGACAAGAGACTCAACTGTGCTGAGGTACCTCACACACCTTCTAAAGAGTAACCTCTGCTCGAGCTCCCTAAGGGTACACCTAGCAGCGATCGTTGCCTACACCAGAGGTGAGAAGGGTGGAAGTTTCTTCACCTCGCAGGAGGTGAAGAGATTCATGGAGGGAGCCAAAAGAATGGCACCCCCGAAAAGGTTGCCGCCGCCGGCATGGAATTTAAACGTGGTTCTGACGGAGCTCATGAAGGCGCCGTTTGAACCCATTCACAAGGCCACTCTACAAATGTTGACGATGAAAACTGCCTTTCTAGTGGCCATAACCTCACTACGCAGGGTGAGCGAGCTTCAAGCACTAACGCTACAGGAGCCCTACATTCAAATTCACAAAGACAGGGTAGTCCTGAGGACGGACCCACACTTCATGCCCAAGGTAGTGTCGGCGTTCCACATGAATCAGAGTATCCAGATACCGAGTTTCTTCCAAAACCCGACTACAAACGCAGAAAAGGCCCTGCACACCCTCGATGCCAGAAGAGCGGTGATGCACTACATTGAAAGAACCAGGGAACTCAGGAAGTCGAAGCAGCTGTTTGTGTCCTTTGCTACTAGCTTTATGGGTAGACCAGTGACCAAGGGCACCATCGCTAGGTGGATTGCCCTCACTATTCAATTCTGTCACAAACAGGCTGGACAGGAGCTAACGGAGGGGCCCCAAGCTCACTCCACAAGGAAGAAGGGGGCCACAGTTGCCTTCCTGGCAAACACGCCCATCCAAGACATTTGTCTCGCAGCAACTTGGGCATCTGTGCACACGTTCACAAAGCACTACTGCGTGGACATTCAAATGAATAAGGAAGCACAGGTCGGACAGAAGGTGCTACAACACATTTTCAACGACCAGCGATCATCTTCCACCCAGCCACCACAAAAATAGGAAAACCGCTACAAAGTCTATGCACAGCATAGTGAATCCAGAAAGATTCACGCTGCAAAACGAAAAGTTTCTTACCTGTCGGTGTAGTTTTGCAGCTTGAAGATCTTTCTGGATTCACTAGCGAACCCACCCACCTCCGCCAGGAAGATGAGGCTGGAGGAAGAGGGGGTGAAATGGATAGGATCAAAGAAGTGGAAACGTACAGAAATATGGACAAAAGGATTAATCAATCGCCTAGGGTTAAAAAAAAAAAAAAAAACAGGGAAAAAAGAACCCGAAGATGGCGCCCCAAAGGTGGGACTTCCGCAGGAAGCACGACTACGTCACGGGAGGTGCACCAAATGGTGGACGTCGACGCCCACCTGGGCTACAAAAAAAAAAAAAACAAAGAAAAGACTACGAATCCGGACCCAACCACAAGATCGCGGAATAATGCACAGCATAGTGAATCCAGAAAGATCTTCAAGCTGCAAAACTACACCGACAGGTAAGAAACTTTTCGTTCTCCTTCATGGCCTGATCTTGAGGAGTTCCAGAGTAAAGCTGCTTCGGCATCAAAAACTTGATCCACTGAGTTCTAAATCAACTAACTGCTCTCTGGTTTTCCTTGAATGATTGAGAAAGAACATTAAAACTTTTGCTCCAGATTTATAATAGTCTCCTCCTCCCTACAGTCAGTTGTACATTTTAAAGGCATTGTCTCATGGAAAAGGGTTTCTTGGCATAACGTTTGTGCTGGACATCTGCCTTACATAATACTAATGCTTGTGTTACCAGTCTAGCTGGTGAATAGCAATTGATCTTCCTGTTGATTGGCTTGTCAGTAAACCAGAATGCTTATCTCTTAAGCATTGACTGTAGACTATGTTGCCATGGCTATTCTTCACAAAGTCTCATGAGTATTGTCACTGATCGCTTGAAATGAAGAAGCGATCTGCTGAGTTATTGCTTGTAAGAGCTAAGTTTCTTCAAGCACAATTTCTTTTCGCTGTTCATCATGGTCTTAATTAGTCCCTGGGTTCAACTGCGCTACCTGCAGCTTGAAGTAGTAGGCGCAGTCCCACAACCTCTTAAAGTGCAACTCCCTTTAAGAAACCAGTATTGAATGTTAACCTTCTAATCCAAGATCTGCGGTTTTTACTCACTCTTACTTTTTGTGAGAATGAAGAAGGATTTCTTGTGAGAGCTGGTAGCTGTCTTGGTCTTAGCCTTTTCAAATCTAAGCTAGTTGTACTTCAAGTTCACATGGTATGAGAGTTACAGCATCACCAGTCCATGGAGTGCATCTATAGTTGAGGAATGAAGTTACTTGTGTCTTTCTGATGTCTGCGCATTGCACCCTGCTTTCCTCTTCTGGAAGATTGACCAGCTGCAAGGAAAGAAAGCTTCACTAGTTGAATTTGAGCGCTGCAACCCTGAATGTTGGGATGGTATTGAGCCAACCTAGGAGAGATTTTTCTGTTTTTATTGTAGTGGAGGTCAAATGGAGTAGAATTTTTTGGTTAATGGTTAGGAATGCTTTGAAGTGTAATGAGGTTGAGAGAGAAGGGCTAGGGTTGCCGAATTTGCTGCAGTCTTTATAGGGATGTTTGAAACTCTATTATGGAGTATATTGATTTTTCACAGTACATATGATACGGGGGGCTTTCTAGCATGCAGCTTAGTCATACCTCAAAACATTGCTCCGTGCTTTAGAGACATGGCTTACACACTTGACAATGATCCCTCTGAAGCTTAATAATGGTCTGAAGGTTCTTACAAATGCAACTTGATTTTCATACTTTGCAGATTAGCGCAAACTGTTATGATCTGTATCACATGGATTAGGCCTGCCATGATTTTAAACCCAACTCATCCTTCTGGCATTAAACAGATGTTTTATGATCTTTATTAGAAGCATGGTGTGAATGTGTTTAACACGGGGTCACGGGCTCTCTGGGCAGTGTGTAGCAGTTTAAGATCAATTATTTTCCTTCATGTATATTTTATTGTTTAATTTGTTTTTGTGGTATTTGTAGATTTTTTTTTTTTTTTGTAAATGTTGTGCTTTAGTATTTTAATACACCTAATAATAAAAAATAAAAAAAACTTGGGTTTTTCCTGATAAATTTTTACGTTGCAGGTGATGTTGCTGAAGGCAAACAATCTGTAAGCTGAGTTCACTCCGGGGCACCAAGAGCTCCGTCCTGAATGAGGATCCTAAAAACAGAGTACTTTCGTGTGGTAGAGACCGAATGGTTGGAACCATTGCATGGTTCACCCGCCTTTACAGGATTTCTGGTGAACATGTATTTCTTGTACATTTCAGTCCGCTCTTGCAAGCATCTCTTCCAAACGGTGTTCTTTTAGCAGGGAATTAAGATGTACATGTTGTTCCTCTGTGGCATCATTTGTTTTGAGTTCGCATCTTATGGCAAATATCTCGACCAGTGGTGCTAACATGAATTCCAGGCTGCTTGTGACGCTATTTCTTATGCTTCCCCTAACCTGAGATGTACTGTTCATTTATATACCTGATCGTTTTAGCTCTTCAATGAAGGGACTGGAAATGATCCCGATGAGTAAATTCTCCAATTCGACCAGCTATTTAGGTATGTACTTAAACATTGTGGAATTCATGATGCCTTTTCTCCAAGGAAACAAATCTTCTGGTTGTTCGTTCAGCCATCCGTCAATCATAGCACATGGATCTATTGTTACAGAAAATATCTTTCTTCATCACTTCCATGTGTGGTCTCTTTCTGGGCATGACTATTTGTCTACATTGTACATCAGAAGAGTGTACAAGTGTTTAAAAAGATGCCCATAGCTATTTCTGTGAATGTTCATTGCAAAATGTAACTTGCAGTTACTTGAAGTGATCCCCTTATTTAACTGCTATGGTGCAGTAAATTAAGAGGGTGAAAATAAGCTCTGCAACTTAGACACCAGTGCTGAATATTTGTAAAGCAAATTATCGGGCTTGGAGGGGGGTTAGTCACTTCTTAATACTGAAGTGCTCAGATTAAGTAGTCAGACTTTGTACCCTGTGCTTCCACCTTTGCTTTGTCTGCTAGCATCCGGAGAAAGTCTTTCTCCTTGATCTTCCTTTGTTACAGCCACTGTCTGATTCAGGAATGGTTAACAGCAAGGCATAGGTAAAGAATCCCTCCTTCTCTTAAACGACCACAGCAAACTTTCGATGATTTTTGTATCCATAAGTGTAGCAATCTTCAGGGATTCTCGGCCAATTTGATTCTCAGCTTTATTACTAGATAGGCATTTTTTCCTTCACTCTTTGGAGAGGGCACGGATGATCCTTGCCCTTTTTTTCATCAACTCCCTGTAGGATTCTTTTTTCACATTGACTCCTGCCTTCCTCCGCCTTAATCGACAAGCTCGGTGGCACTAAACCGGTTTCTGGAAGACGAGGTCAGGTTACTCAAGAATGAGGAATCTGGAGTAATAAGTGTCTTTTAAGGAAATGTAGAATATATTCTGTATCTAACAGGAAGGTTAGATACCAAATCATAAATTCAAAAAAGCGCTTGGACAGTCACTTAAAACAATAGTACTAAATATACAAGGGTAAGCTGTTGAACATATGGAAACTGTCTTTAATAGGAAGAGAACCCTTGGTATAATTTAGCAGGTTCTGGGGACGATATCTTAGCCATGTAATAAAGATTCACCCCTCTTCAAGTATCCCCTTTCTTTAAGTATGAAGCATTTATCTGCTTCTAAACCTTCACTGGAAAGTGTTCATTCAAAAGTAACACAAGTGAGATCAGTCTCCTTCGCATATAGACCTCTCACCTCAAGCATTTAAAGTGCTCCAGTGGTGGTTCCAGCCAACCTGCATGCAAATGGCTATTAGATCATCTTGCAACTAGATATTTGAATCCAAAGTTTCTAAATCTGTGGCTTTTGAGTTTGCAAAGTTCTACACTAAGGGACTGATTCCAATCTCTATCAAGGGCCTACTTAATATGGAACAAGAATACTAAGAGGCCTCCCATGCAAAGCAAGGTTTCAATTTTAAAATGTTGCCTTGGTGAACTTGCCAGCGACTTCACCTCTAGCAATTGCTTATCCTATGCTGTGTTTAGAGCATTACTGTTTGTGGATACAATGTGTTCTTTTATTACCCATTGGCAGAGACTGTGCAAGTGTACAAAGGTTATTTGTACAACTTTCTCGCACCAGCATTGTTTTTCTGTTGTCAGTGGCTTAGGGCCCCCATTGAATAAGTGTGAAATGTTCAATCTGACACCTTACTTGAACAGGGGAATTTGGCTGTACTATTTCTATACAGAACTTCTTCAAGCACTCCTGCGTCAGATAGACTAGAGACTCATCTAGTAGAAGTCTCTTGTTCCAGGGATTTCAGATACTCCATCCTCTTATGGGTATTTAGACATCAACGCTGTGCTCTTCCTGGTGACTTGGGCCCTTGATCGAAGCATTTTATAATTTTCTTTGTCAGATTTTACTTAGCACTGCTAACCCTAGGGGCCAATGAAACCTGTAATTTCTGTTGCAGACCAGTTAAGTGAGGTCGTTTTTTTTTTTAACCTAAATGGCCCAGTGCAACTGATACCGTGAGCTGCGACATGAAGCTTACTCCAAGGTACAGAAGTAAGGTACGCTTGCAATTCTACAGCCCTCTGCTTTGAGACTGTATTTTGAGTTCACCTCTAGAGCCTGCAAGTTTGCCTCTTTGTATTCGACCTGCCTTTCCCATTTTTGGGGAAAATTAGTCCATTCCATTCCTGGACCTGTTTAGAAAGGAAGTCAGAGTTGCAGTTGCTCTGCTTTAAATAAAAATGTCACTCTGTACATGTCCAGTGACAAAAGATGGTCCAGGTAGCAGTCCTAAGAATACACTAGCAGCCGGCAAGCGGTCTCATTTATGCATTCCACATCTCAAGCCCCTCATTTTAGATTGCTGGCTATTAAATTTGAAATCTTTTCAAAGTGGTTTCACATCCCTCTTCTGGACTAAACCAGGGATTCTGTGCACATGTCCAGGATGGACTTTCTGTTGTCCTGAGATTTGAACCCCCTCCCATTTTATATTTTTTTCCTCCGTCTTTTTTTCAGTCAGCAGGTAATATTCTCCAATGCTTAGTCCCTTTTGGAGCAGCACCACGAATCCTGCAAACTTTAACATGCGTTTTAAAATGGTGCCTTCGCTGGTAGGGGAACGTATCACCTGCTCATTCGTTTCGTATGGACTAATCACTAGGAGAGCCTGCATTGCTTGTCACTAACATTGCTTATTTATTTTACAGGTCAGAAATCCCATACTGCGCAGAATCAACCGGTCCAGGGTACTGGAGGAAAGGATTCCACTGTGGTTAAGGTATGTGGAGCATCAAGGGGAATGGTAAGATGGTGAAAAAATTCGAAGAACCCTCTTCACCTCACAAGATTGAGCAACTCTGGAAACCCTTCTAGCAGGGGAAACCAGAGTCACGAGGAGATCCAGTACACCCAGATTCTGACAGCCTCTTTTGCATTGCTGGCACGTACCATGCTGGGAATACATTGTGTTCATCTTTTGAGGATTTGGTTTTGATGCCGAATCTGCAATATGCCAGTGATCTGGAGACCTCCTCGGAGGCTCCCCTTGCTGCTGCCCCGCACTCCACATCTTCTGGAGTGCTGTCACCCTATCTAGTCATTGTCAGATGGCTGCTTGGACCCTGGTTGTTTTACCTTCTACAGCTCTTGAAGCATGTTGCCACTAGAATGACATTTCAAACCAAATAAGGTTTGCCTGGGTTGGTTCTTCCTCTTGCTCTCCACGTTTATGAAAATGCCTACTTACCCCCAGCCTTGGCTGCGAAACCTCCATCAAACACTATTGATTATGGCAAGCCAGTGTGATTTTTAACTTGGCTCTGTCTCATTCCCTGCTGCTGGACATCAAATGGCAATGGAAAAACTGGTTGGGTAAAGATTTTTCCTTGGTCTATGGTTCTTCCCCACCTCAAATGTTAGCCGCTATTACCAGACTGGTATCTTGCTAACCAGTGACAGACCTCCCTTCGGAGATTAATCTATTTCTCCAAACAGGTTCAGGATAAGAAGGCTTTCACTTCCTTGATGTTGTGGCCTTCTCCTGGCCAGACTACTTTCAAATTTCTGTTCAGCAGATCTTTCTGAAGTGAATGCAAATTGGACAGGATGCAAGGCTATCTTTGCTTTACTCCAAAAGAAGACATTCATTCTTATCCTTTGTCACACCAACAATCTTGTTTCCTGGTGTGTTGAATAACAGTCAGTTCAAGTTTCTTCTGCTTTTACTTTGCTCAAATTTCTAACGGTTGTGGTGCATCCCAGGAGGTGGTTAGGACTTGTGCAGTTCATCAGATGGTGTCATTCAAACATGGATTTGGTTGGGGTATTAGATGCAAATAATATACAAATGTGTATTAAATTAGTTTTCCGTGCTTAATTTTTCATAATGGTTCTTTCACACTTTTCCCTCTTCCCTTTTTTTTGTCCCTGAGCTCTGAATGTTTCGGGAATTGAGTGCAGGGCATGCTTATGGTGCCAACTGTATTCTGTAGACTATTACCCCTGTTAGACTGTTTCACATCTGAGTAAGTTGGAGCACAAATGGTGAATCTCTCCTGCTGGCAGTGAAGTCTTTTTGGGATTAAGATACTCACGAGGAATGGATTTTAAAGTGAGTGCGCATAATGTCTCTTCCAGCACTATGAACCTGGTGCGTATCCTCCATCGCAGAAGTGCAGAATATGAGCTCCCTTATAACGCTGGAAGTTTAAGTGGGTGAGAAGTTGGATATGTTCAACAAAGTTGACAAAACCAACCGCTTTTAAACACATATTGACATAGGAGAATGCTTGTATTTCCTGTAAAAGACAACCATTCCTGGTAGCCACTGAAACTGGAGTCTGGATTGAAAGTGTTAAACCTTTTCTTTGAGATGCAATATTAACCTTTGATCAAAGTTTCAACATGGTCTTTACTTTTTATAGAGGTGAAATTCATCTATTGCTAATCTCCTGTTATCATTCATATGCTCAATATTCTGTGAGCCGATTCTGAACGTGGTGACCAGTTTACAGATCTTCTTATCAGAGTTGAGCATAGGTTCTGTTACCTGCATCCATGCAATATTGCTCGCACGATAATGGGCTTGAATTCCTTCAGTTACCTGCTGGTTATCTCACTAGCTGTGCTGTAATCTCTGCCATTTTTCTTGCAAAATGGGGTTTAAGTGTTCCATACCATAATGTTTGCCATGGAGTTTGCCAGAGTTTAACTACCATCAGTGGTCATCTTGGAAGATGGCAATTTAAATACCGAAGGAAACATCACCTTTGGAAAAATGTATACATAAGAAACCCAGTAAAAGGCTCAATCGCAGACTCCATTTATATGGCTTCATGTCTAGGCAACACTATTGCTTTAACAGAAGGAACTTTTAATTTTTTATATCTTCTATGCGTGTGCTTGGGTAGACACATTTGTATTGGTGAGAGCTGCATTGATTTAGGGGGTAAAAGGTGGAGAAAAAAAATCCTCTTCAAATCCTTCAATCCTTAAGAAAATATTTAATGCAGAAAGCTTTATCATCTGGATCTCTGCCGAATCTTGCATTACGGTCTTGGATGGATAACATCATTTTAATATTACAGGGTACAACTGGGTAAGCTTTGTGCTTCCGAAAGAGGAAGTTCAAGAGAAAATCGGTGAATTACCTTCTTGTGGTGACTGTACAAAGTGTCAGATCTTGCTTATAATTCACCAATGAACCTGCACTGGCAGGACATGTTTTACCGAAAGCAGTACAGTTTTCATAAAGTAATTTTCTTATTTGAGTAGTTCATTAGGCATTTTCCTTTTTACAAGGTGAACAGAATCCATAATAAAAGTAATTACTTGACACCCTGTTTAACTTCTATTTAAATTTACAAACAACATTAGTGTGGGCCTGATACCAAAGCAAATGCCAGATTTGGCTGAGCACTTTAGGATTTCTTTGTTGAATGTGCTACCATTCTATTGTTACCCCATCGCTATAGCTTTGTACTGTACCATTGAATCTTTGAAGGAGCATGTCATGGTATAATTCACCTCTGTTCAGTAGTTGTCTGTGGCTGAAATAAGTTGTTAAATTATAAAGTGAATATAGAAGTTGAAAATGAGGTAGATAGGTTTTACCTCCGAGACAGTGGTAACTCTAAAAGTATTAAACTTCAGTGTATAAGTTTAATACTGTGGCAATAATGCCTTCAGGTCATTAAGCTTTACTGTAGCAATAAAGCGGATACGGGCATTTATCCTGATGATGCTTCTGTAGGTTCTCCTTCAGAGATTTAATATTGCAGCTTCCCATGGTAAGTAAAGTTTTTCTTGATTTCTTCATGTAAAAAAGAACTTGGTGTTTGTGCAGTCTACAATTAATCTTGTTTGTGAAATTTCTGTGATAATCCATTTACTGCGAATACGTTAAAAATAGTGACTCCATACTGTCGACAAAAATGACCTTAATGTAATGTAGACCTTTTTTACTATACATTTGGTCCAGAAATATACAGAGGTGACTCATTATGGCACGTTTCCCAACACTTCCATGCATGATTTCTTATCTATAGCGGTCTGGCTGTTTGTTTTGTGGGAGCTTTTGTCACTAAAGTGTTCTACTAAAGTGTTGCTCAAACATAAAGTTCAGAATAGAATCTTGCTTTAAAAAACGTGGCCATAAAAATGCCTTCTGGGCTACTTGATGTGCCAAAGGAGAAATACAATAAGTAATCCAGTTCAGATTTTGTCTCCGAGACAGTGTGGCAGAGAAGAGGTCTCTGCTAAATGCAACAGGATTCAAGCTGTGGCATCACTGCAGGAAACTGATGTCGTTCAAGTACCCACATATAGGCAATCTGGGAGCTTGAGGTGCAGTTTTGTCTTGCCAAACACAAAGTTGCATTTAAAATGGAGGTCCTGCTCCAAGTTTCAGGGCCGTTCTTAATCGAGATAAGATCAATCACGCATGAAATCTTGTTTTCGCTTGAAGTATTCTGGCGAGTCAAATATATCATAAAATCAAGTAGCACACTGCGCCGTATCACCACTCAGACTGGGAAAGTAACAAGGGCATCACTCTAAAGGTCTGCAATTTTATGACTACAAACCGGTTCAGCATTTCGTCCCGCCTTGGTCGTAAATTCGTGGGCCGTCACTGACCCTACAGCAGATAGTGACCTTCAGTAAGGCAATGCTGCAAATATTCCAGATTCTACTGGCTCCTTCTGGTGCTTTCAGGCTCCAGTGAGCCACAGGTGCCCTTGGTTGGACATTCACAAGTGGGCCCTTCCAGGGCACAAACTATCGCCTCTGGACTTACTTGTTCTTAGGCCAGTAACTGAAGTCTGTCCGAAGTTACACTCTGGGGAAAAGGTTCCATGTGTATGCTGGATCCAATTGTGATGTTGGTTTATTTTCCCAAGCTGATGACTGCCTGCATACGGCCTACCACACTCAATGAAATAACTAAAGCGTAACCAGTGGTTATGGATTCAGCCTCAGCCTCCCCATTTACTGAAATACTGTCAGAGGACAGAGACAATCTTCTGCTTCAAATCTGATGCTGTCCATACCAAATATCCATGAGAACACTGATAATTTTTCACCAAACATCAGCTCATGAGTTCTGAAAATACACGCATTTTTGTCTTGAATACACACTCTTCTCTTTGGATATGCGTATAATAATTCAACCAAGCATGACTTGAGTCATTCTTCCTAGGGTACCACTAGTTCCTGCTTGGAATCTTAATACTGTATTAACCAGATTAATATGCCTTGCATCCGAGCTCTTGACTCCTGCCCCCTCCAGTTTTTATCCTGGAAAGCATCATTCCACATCGCAATCACTTCACTCAGACGTGTCCATGAGTTTCAGGCATTAACTTTAGAAAACCCTTCTTCCAACTACATAGAGATAAATTTCAACCAAATGTGATTTCTCAATTCAAAATAATCAATCTATTGAGTTACCATTTCTCTCCCCCCCCCCCCCACCCCCCCCCTACCTGATTCAGTTGCGGAAAAGATACTTTGGATGTTAAACAAGCCCTTCTGTATTAAATCAAAAGAACCAAAGCATTTAGAAAGACACAACAACTTTTTGTTGCTGTTTCAAAAATCACACAGAGGCAGGGTTTGCTCTAACCTCTTCAATGCCCATGACGAGCTGGTCTCGTCATGGGCCGCGGTTGCGCTGTGCCCATGACGAGACCAGCTCGTCATAAACCCCGCCCGCTAATGCAACGGCCGGCACAGGGCGGGGAAAGGGGCACTGAAGGGGTTAAAGCAGGTATTGCATGTTGGGTTGTTAAATGTATACAAACCTGCTATACTAAAGCAAATGACTCTGCCTATCCCTTCTAGAGCTCATTCCACTTGTAAAATAGGAGGATCATTGGCCTTTTCAGGCAATATACCTATAGCTGACATAGGTAAGGCAGCTACATGGTTTACACCGCATAAATTTACTAAGCCTTGCTGTGTCGATGTGCTGACCCGTCAACAAGCCAATGTGGGTCAAGTGGTTTTACTTGCATTATTTAAAACAAATTTAACCCCCACAGTTTAGCCACTGCTTCCGGAGGAGGACTGCTTTACAGTCTGTGCTAAGGGTGTGCATGTGCAGCCACACATGCCTCGAATGGATAATGTTTCTTTTGCAGAGTGAATCTTTTCTGGATTCACATGTTGTGCATTGTTCCGACGTCTAGTGGTTGGGTCCGAAGTTCACCATAAATCTTTTTGTCGTTTGACGCACCTCCATTTGGTAACATCTAAAGAAGGCACCGGGGGAGATTTCGAGAGGAGGCAAACAATTTCCCTGCCGGTTTCAGAGAATGCATGTGCAGGGGGCTCCCTGTGTGGAGTAATGGAGAAAAAAACCTACCCAGTTCTGCAGAAACTGCCACCACAAGTTTGCCCAGACCACCAAAATCGAAAGAGTGTCTCGAAGCCAAAATGGCGGTCCTGCTCTAGAAACATCAAAGTCTGACAGCATTTCGTTTTCCCAAAAAAATCTGCAACATCAAAGGATCCAGAGGGAGAAAAGCTTGGAAGAAATTGAGCCACCTCGAACTCCTGAGCCTCGTGAAGATCTGGAGTAAGAAGACCTCTATAAAGAGGAGAAAGCACAAATGGCAGGACTATGTCAGGGTTTAGAGTTTTCTAAATATACTGAAATGCAATGGCCGACGTAGACACAGACTCACCAGAAGAAGGGGGTTGGCAGTTACCCATCTAGACAATCGCCACGAGATGACATAGGCATCTACAACCAGGTGATAAAAAGGCAGCAGACTGATTCAACTAGAGGAGGAGAAACCTCAAGCCTGTTTTCTGATGGACTCTTATGCCCCCACAATCAAGAGCCAATTCTTGCCTATGCTCCTAAGTGTCTTGGACCAGGGGAAGGAGTCATTTAAATAGCCTGGCACATCTCGTGCCATCACACCAAGGGCTGGAAAAAGTGCACCAAGGGCTGAGTAAAAAATTTAAGTATTCATCCAAAGATCCTGCCTACATAAAGGGTACCGTGCCAGCAGCCTCCATTGTTAAATCAACAGAGGGGAAGAGGGCTAGCGTTCCAACTACCTCAGGACCACCTCCTGACAAAGAGTAAAATAGACCTCATTTGCTAAAAACTAGAAAGAAATGCTGCAAATCAGTTGTGTATCACAAATTCAACTGCACTACTAAATCGCCATGCCTACTAACACTGGGAGGAGATAGGGGAGCTTATAAAACATCTCAGAACAATATTGAAAGAGAGCAGCACACTTGTTGGAACATGGCAAGGACATAGCCAATACTTGCTTAAAATCAGCACGAGATGTGGAAGAACCATCTAGCTGACAGATGACAGTAACTCAATGCTATCATGCCTGACTCAAAATTTCAGGGTTCAAACCCGAATTTCAAGCGAACATCCTGAATGTGCCATTTATTGGCGAACAGCTGATTGGAAGCTCTGACGACGAGACACTCAATTAGCTGAAAAAAGTGGAGAGGTGTGGCTCACTGGTTAGAGGAAGCAGACCCAGAAGCAGAGGACGGCCCGGGACCAGGGTTCAATCCCCGACGTGGCAGGGTCGTGGACCAGGGCCAGCGGACTCGATAATTCTCGCTTCGGTGCCTAATCTAACCAGGGATCACACTCGGCGACTCTGGGCATTAGCTTGCCTCATCTCCACAACGGCCCCCCACATTCACCGGGGATGCCTGGTTTCACCTTGGAGATACCCAGGAGGGACCATCTCACAGGGATAGCCAGGACGGGTTCCCCAGCGGTCTACAGCGCCAGGACGCCTCAGGGCAGCAGTGCGCTTTACAAGACACATACATTTACATTTACAAAAAAGACAGACCGCCAAATCAAATGTAGCTCTACAGTTCAGAGTCAGTACCTTTGGGAAGACCCACGAGAAGGGGCAGCTTCCAATTTGGGACATCCCACCAAATGTACCAACAATCATACCAGGGAGGCAGCCAAGCTAGTCCACAACAGTAGACGTGGCAATTCTATCAAAGACAGTCCTTTCGAGGTCCAACACGCTGAAGAGGAAAGCCGCAAAGGGGAGGGGCACCACCCACAAATAAGTGACTTACCAACAGTCACAAAACACTCTACTAACATCAAGAAGGGAAAAGATGAAAGGCCACCAACTCAGACATATAACACTAGTAGTAGAATAAACTTTCTTCAGCAGTGGAGGAAGATCACGTCAGACAAATGGATTCTAAACCTTAGATGGTATGGATATTACATAGAACTATACAAGACCACTGCATGCAGGGGACCAAGAAGAAAGGTTCATTAAAAGGAGGAAACATCCAGTCTACTAAAGGAGGTAGAGGAAATGTTGGCAAAGGATGCAATAGAAACAGTACCAAAAGTAACATTCAGTTAATGAAATTACTCAAAATATTTTCTAATCCCAAAGGTAGATGGAACTCTACAGCAAATTCTAAACCTAAGGTTTCTCAACAAATGTATCAAAACTCAAAAATTGAAGAGGACAGCCCTACAGGAGGTTATACAGATAGGGCATTACATGGCAACTGTTGACTTAAGATGCCTACTTGCACATCTCAATGAATGCAGGTCACAAAAAATATCTGATTTGTGCTAGACAAAAAACGCTACCAGTTCAAGGTACTAGCCTTTGGAATCAAATCCACACCAAGAGTGTTCTTAAAGTGCCTAGCAGGAGGTGCAGCACACAGACAGAGACAAGGCATATAAGTTTATTCCTTCCTATATGACTGTCTGGTAAGGGCAAATTCACACAAGAAATGCAAACACATCCAGCAAGTAATGAGAACGCTATACAGGTTGGGATTCTCACTAAACATGGAGAAGTCTTCTCCCAAACAAGTAAAAATGTTTCTGGGGCAAAGATCTATTGTGTTCAAGGGAAAGTGTATCCCTGCGAGAAGAAAACAGAATCACTGTTGCAGGTAACACGGCTATACTGGAAAGGGCAAGCTCTGACAGTGAGGACCGTGGAGAAATGGCTAGGAATGATTATTTCCTGCATCTCTTTGATTCCAAACGCAAGACTCCACATGAGACTATTTCAGGAATGGTTGTAACATTAATAGTCACAGGAAACAGGGAGTTGGGGAGATCTAGTGGTTGTCATGCAAAAGATGGAGGAGGAGATAGTGTGGTGGATGAGAACACAACGCGAGGAAGAACATTAGCTCAACCATCTCGTACGATGACCATTACAACAGACTCTTCTCATTTAGGATGAGGAACTCATGAAAAATCTCAAGGTGTCTGGAGTCTGCAAGGAACAAGATGCTGTACAACATATCAACATCCTGGAACTAAAACAGTATTCCTAGCCTTGAGTTTTGCTGAAAGTTTTGGGGGAATACAATATTGATCCAAACAGACACTACAATCACCATGTTCTACATCAGTAAACGAGGTGGGGGGGTGGGCAGGGATAACACCATCCCGAAAACTATTGAAATTAGTGCAATAGCTATAGAAATGGACAATTCAAAGGAGTATGGAAATCCTAGCCGTCCACTTAAAAGAAAAAAACAATGTTAAAATTTGAATCTGTTGCACTTCGCATCTGTTGGCACAGCACTTTGTATTTATTAGTACATTACTTTGCATGTCTTGGCGTTCTCGCTTGCCCTGTCTGACTATGGATCTTCTCCTGTACTGATGCTTGCACCTACGCCGCCCAACAGAAAAAAAAACCACTGGTTGCGTCATAGCACTTTTTGTACCTTCCCCCTTTGTTGCTTGACCAGTCCCACCCGTATACTCCCCCTTCACCCGTTATTGCATCGCCTACCCAGTCCCACCAAAAAAAAACCCACTATCCCCACACCTGTCCCAATAAGACCAAGAAACCGCTATCGCACAGCCAGCGCTGACTGTCATAGCATTTTTTTTTCTACCATGCTGCACAGCAGCCGCTCTGCTGCACCACATGACTGAAAGACATTGCTCTTGTATAGGTGAGACAGTGGCTTTGCCAATGCTGGTTGTCATTTTTAGCCATGCTGCTGTACTACATGGTTAAAAATACATTGATATACCCAATAGCTCTGGCAGGTAAGTCCTATTGGCTTTCCCAGTGCTTGTTTTATTCCTCTTGTTTCATAGCGCCGCTGATAGTTGTGGGTTTCTTCAAAGCACTTATGAAATGAAAGATGACTTTCTGGGAATTTTAGAAATGGTTGAGTTTATTCACTAGATTTGAAGTGTGTGTTCTGTAAGAAAGTGCCCTTTTTGACATGGTCACCCACGCTTTTTGCCTGCCAGTGCTATCCAGGTCTCCAGTGCCAGATCTTTTCCCTAAATGTGCAATTGTTCCCCCAATTGGCAATACCTTTGGCACCCCCTGTAAGTCCCTTGTAAATGGTACCCAAGGTACCTAGGGCATGAGTACTAAAGAGGGTTCCTAAAGACTGCAGCATGTATTGTGCCATCCTAAGGGACCCCTCACCTAACCTTTTTCAGACTGCTGTTGCAGGGTGTGTGTCTTGGTGCAGAAAAAAGTGAAAACATGACGTAGTACACATCAGTGTGTAATTCAATTTCAAAGGGTAGTCAAATGCACACCTGTTTTTTTCCATTTTTATCCATTTATTTTCCATGATCCTTTCGCGTGCAGCCCGATCATGTGGTCTGCCCATTACCACCAAACTTGTGAAACCATCAAAAAGTGGAGCGAAATCTCCCTCCCAACGGATGCACAGCATAGATTAGTTACTTACCTGTAATCCTAGTTCTCATCCAGAGGTATACTCATCAAAGTCATAATCTATGAATAATCCCCGTCCATGTGCGGGATCCTGGAGCATATAGAAAATACATATATATATGCATATGTGAAAACCTATACATGCAGCCTAAAATGTTTCCAACATGGCAAAAATGCTGAAATTACATAGGTTTGCATTGTAGTACCCCTACCTTCCTAACACATAAGGAACAAGCATTTACAATGCAATGGTCTCGGCATTGGTAAAGTTAGAGCTATTGGCATTGCTCATGACATTATTTTTGTTGATGTTTTTGTTTTTAAAACATTTAAAGAAACGGCATTGTCATGAGCAATGCCAATATCTCTAACTTTAACAATGCCGTGACAGTTGCATTGTAAATGCTTGTTTCTTCTGCTCAGGATGTCCCCATTAATATTAGACATACACGAAGGACTCTTTGGGTGAGAAATAACTGTCAATCGTATTCATTAGGTTGTTAAACAGGGAATGAAAGAAGATAAGAGAAGGAATGAGAGAAGGAAGGAGTAAACGAAGGGGTAAACGAAGGAATGATATATGGAAGGGATAAAGGAAGGAATGAGAAATTGAAGGATAGAAGGAAAGAACGAGAGAAGAACGGAGTGATGGAAGGGGTGAAGAAAGAAATGAGAGAAGAAAGGGGTAACGGACAGAACGAGAGAAGAAAGGAGTGACGCACGGGAGCCCCATTTGAGCAGACACTTCCTGCTACACCGCAGGCTCCGCACATGTCCCGGGCAAGGATGCCTGGCTTCCTGTGGGCCGCGGCGGTGATTCTGTTGCTTCGGCAGTAAAAGGGGTAGGCTCCCTCGTAATTTTAATATAAAATAAAGGAGGAAACTCACCAGTACACGCCGAGATATGGGGAAATCCAGGAGCTGGTCACCGGCAGCTGCTGCTTCTTGGGGACGCAGTGATCAGTTTCGGCAATACGGCGGCAGAACAGCCGTGGGCGAGCGCGGCGCAGGAGCTGCACAGGGGGCAACGTGCTGCTACCAGAATTCTCTTCCGGGGCAGAGGAGGGGGAGGCAGGGACGGGGCAATCCACTACGGGGGAGCCTGCAGCTGTGAGCAGGCAGAGATTGGCTCAAGCAACAGGGATAAGAGCTGGGCAGAAATATCTTTAATGCCCTGTAACACACGTCTGACATGGGTGTAGGTAGACACAGGCGGGGGCGGAAGTGCTTGAAGTGGTTTGGAATGAGCCCCTGTTTGTGTTTGCCATAGTCATTTGCAGCTTCACAGCTGATCCATGGTGGGGTGGGGTATAGCGCCTCCTTGCACTTTATGGCTTCCAGGGCTCTAACAATGGCGCCGGTCTATTCACATGCATCGGCTGCAGGTGTGTGTGCTTAAAACTGAGCCCTGAATGGAAGAGGGCTTCTGCTGTCCACGGTGACTGCGGGTGGGGTCTCCCGGCAGCCTCAGTAATGCAGGGGTGTCACATGGTAACTGACTCGATCAGTCCAGAACCCCCAAACCATGAGAAAACCCCCAACCACGAGAAATGGCTACGTAGATGGAGGTGAGCAAAGAGGGCGGGGAGCCTGAGGGTAAAACAGTCTGGCTGAAGGGACAGAAGAAGACGGAGTGGCGACGTGTGTGATGGAGTTGAAAGTCCGCGTGTGTCGAAAAAAGGATATTGAATACAGAGACTGTGTGTGTGTGAGAGAGAGAGAGAGGAAAGAGTGCTACGGGGAGAGATAATAATGACATGCTTCAAGGGAGGGAGAAGGAGAGAGTGATTGCGTAAGGGGGGGGAGTTAGAGTATGTGAGAGCGAGGACCGAAGCGAATGAAGAGAGCCAGAGTGAAGGAACTGAGTGAGAGACAGGAAAGAGCAGTAAGCGAGAGCGAAGGGAGAGCGAACGGGATTAAATGCTGAACGAGATTGTAAGGGGTGACTATGACTGAGAACGAAAGCGAAAGAATGTGGGGGAGAGAAGGGAAAATGGGTGAGAACGAAGGGCGAGTGAAGGCAGAGAATGAGTGAGAGCGAGTGAGCCGGGCCCCAACCCGGGGCTCCTCCACGAATCCCACCCACCTCGCAGAGCCATCATTGCCCTCGGGCCCCTCCCCTTGGACGCGGCAGTTAAGGGAACAGCGAGGATGACCGGGAAACCAGTGCCCGCAATAAGGGCAATTTCACACCGAGATTAGACTCGCTGCAGCAAGAGGGCTCCCCGGGGAGGCGCGGCGAGGGCACGGGGAGGGGAGGGCAGCAAGCGCCGGGCCCAGAGGCTTGTGGGAGTGAGGCACGGGGAGAGTGATCCCAGCATACCAGAGTACTGCAGACTCAGGGGAGAAAGAGAGCATACTATACAAGAGTACCACAAGCCAGGGGGGCAAGTGTAATCACCGGCAGCTGCTGCTTCTTGGGGACGTAGTGATCAGTTTCGGCAATACGGCGGCAGAACAGCCGTGGGCGAGCGCGGCGCAGGAGCTGCACAGGGGGCAACGTGCTGCTACCAGAATTCTCTTCCGGGTGGGCAGAGGAGGGGGAGGCAGGGACAGGGCAATCCCACCGCATACTTGTGCAGCAGATAAATTAGAACCGCACCAGAGGTGAGCAGGGTTGCACGCAGGGTCCGACGTGTGGCAGAGAGGACGAGCACACCACCGCCTTTCTCCAAGGCAGGCAGAGCAGAAATGCCTCGGAGAAAGGGAGCCTCATTTTCGGATTTGGGGGCGTGTTTTGCTGTTGTCTCCTCCCTGAGACTTCTCGCAAAAAACACGCCCCCCGATCCGAAAAAGACGGGGCTTCAACGGAGTGACTGGACCTCTTCTCCAGTGGCTGGCCAGCATTTAAGAGGCCAGCCAATGGAGAACAGGATAGAAGAGGGGCGGGTGCAAGCCCCTCTTCTCAAAGTCACTCCAACTCATTAAATCTCGGAGCGAGACTGCGCAAGCGCAGCCTTTCGCAGCCGAGACCTAAAAAAGGAAGCAGTAAACAATTGTCATACAATAATGCTTTATTGCCATAACGCTAACTTGTAATTGCAGGCATTTGCCTGTAGGCTTCAGCAGAGTACTAAGAAACAAAGAAAACGGACACCTTGCCTTTAAGGCATTAGAGTAGGGGTACCATGCCTTAAAGACCTGCAGGAGACCCCTTGCTCCCATGATGCACCACAGGTGGCAGTTAGGTCAATTCTTTTTGACGGTGCATATGCACCTGAGTAGATCTGCAATCAATAAACAATAACTTGAAGAGAATGCTCGTCCGGGGAGGTGGGTGGGTCGCTTATGACTTTGATAAGTATACCCCTGGATGAGAACTAGGATTACAGGTTAGTAACTAATCCTTCTCATCCAGGGGATACTCATCAATAGTCCTAATCTATGAATAGAGTAGCAAGCCCATACCCAAAGTCTCGCGGATGAGCAACAGAGCATATAGAACATGAAGTAAAATCATATTCAAACAGCAGTTATGCAAACCAATTCCTCAAAGATGCCTGCCCCACCTGGGCATCGGCCTGTGCATCTGAATCTAGGCAGTAATGGCGTGTAAAGGTATGTATCGAGCACCATGTAGCCGCCTTGCAATTTAGATATAGGAATGTTGCGAAGGAGAGCTGTAGTAGAAGCTTTCCCTCTAGTAGAGTGTGCTCGTGGTCTGCCCTGCAGAGCCTTGTTGGCTAGTTGGTAGGACAAGGCTATACAGGAGACGATCCATCTAGAAATAGATCTTTTGGAAGCAGCCAGCCCGGTATTTGTTGAACCGTAATTGACAAAGAGCCGGTCAGACTTCCTAAGTGGAAGGGTTTTATCAAGGTAAAACTTCAATACCCTCTGGAGGTCTAGAGAATGTAAAGCTCTCTCCGGGGGAGTGGTTGGCTGAGGAAAGAAAGTGGGCAACATGATAATCGGATTGAACTGTAAATCCGAGACCACCTTGGGCAGGAAACTTGGATGAGTACGCTACACCACTCTATTGGCGTGGAAAACAGTGCAAGGCTCTTTGCAGCACAGGGCCTGAATCTCTCACCCTGTGGGCTGAAGTGATGGCTACTAAGACAGCAGTCTTTCAGGTCAAATACTGCAAAGATGCCTTATGAATAGGCTCGAAAGGAGCACCTATCAATTTGGTGAGGACAATGTTAAGCTCCCAGGGAGGCGAAGGGGACCTCACTGGTGGAAACACTTTCTTAAGCCCCTCTAGGAAATCTTTGACCACAGGCATTTGAAAGAATGAGGTCTGGGTAGGAGACTTTCTATAAGCTGTGATAGCAGCTAAGTGGACCCTGATGGAGGGGTACTTCAGGCCTGACCTTGCCAAGTGCAGTAAATATGGAAGAATCACTTGCTCTTGACCTTGAGTCGGATCAAGAGCGTTGTCCCAACACCAAAGGTAAAATCTCTTCCACTTGAAAGCATAAGACTTTCTGGTGGAGGGCCTCTTTGCTTCTCTAAGAATGTCCATACAGTCAACCGAAAGGTCTAGATGTCCGTACTGGATGACTTCAGGAGCCATGCAGTCAACTGGAGGGAGGGGAGGTTGGGATGAAACACTCTCCCCTCGCTCTTGGTCAGTAAGTCCGGGCGGCAGGGCAGCCTCCGGTGTGGAACCTCTGACAGTTGGAGGAGGTCCGGGTACCACCACTGGCGTGGCCACTCCGGCGCTATCAGGATAATTCTGGTGTTGGTCCTGTAGAACTTCTGTATGACCTCCGGGATTAGAGGGAGCGGAGGAAAAGCGTACAGCAATGTCTGCGACCAGCTGATCAAAAGTGCATTCCCTCGTGATCCCTGCTGGGGGAATCTGGACGCGAAGACTGGGCAGTCCGTGTTTGCCGCGTCTGCGAACAGATCGATGTCCGGCACTCCCCATTGCTGAAAAACCTCCTGAGAGACGTCTTCGTTGAGCACCCAGTCGTGTGCTTCTGCGAAGTCTCTGCTGAGGCCGTCTGCATGCACGTTCAGGGTTCCTGGAAGGTGGACTGCGACGATTGAGAGACCTCTCGCCAGCAGCCACTGCCAAATGGATTAGGCTTCCAGAGACCGGACTCGTGACCTGGTGCCTCCTTGCTTGTTCAGATAGAACATCGTTGTTGTGTTGTCTGTCTGAGTCTGAATGTGGCTGGATTGAAGAGACTGATACAGGGATTTGAGCGCCAGATGGACCGCCCGTAGCTCCAAGAAGTTGATGTGATAACTTCTTTCTGTCTCGGACCAGAGACCTTGTACCTGAAGCTGGCCCATATGAGCTCCCCAGCCTTGCATTGAGGCATCTGTGACCACTGTCTGTGTTGGAGGCGTCTGATGAAAAGGGACCCCTTGCAGCTGGTGAAAACGTTTCATCCACCATCTGATGGAGTCCCTGGCAGCTTGGTGGAGAGACACGATCTTCCCAGCGACCTGACCTCTGAAAATTGATCTTCGGGTGCCTGTTGTAGAGGCCGCATGTGAAGGCGTGCATTGGGCACAATGTAGATGCACAAGGCCATCGATCCCAGTAGTGAAGACGCTTGCCTGGCTGTGGGAAGTGCAGTGTCGAGAAGAGTGTGACACTTGAGAAGCATTGACAACCTCTCCTCCGAAGGACACGCTTGCCTCTGCGGAGTCCAGGGAGGCGCCCAGATAGTGTATCAGTTGAGTGGGGTTGAGGACTGACTTCTTGTATTTGACTTGCAACCCCAAGGAATGCAGCAGGTTGAGGCAGTATGAGAGATGGCTCTGGAGTAGCACAGGTGTGGAGCTTTTCAGGAGCCAGTCGTCTAGGTATAGATAGACGATTATCTTCCGCCTGCGGAGAAAGGCAGCCACCACCGCCATGCACTTGGAGAATGTCCGTGGGGCGGATTTGAGGCCGAACAGAAGCACTCGATAGTGGTGACGAGATACCTGAAACCTGAGAAATTTGCGATGTTTCACTGAGACAGGAATGTGAAAGTAGGCGTCCTGCAAGTCGATGGCACACATCCATTCTCCCTGGTGAAGGTGCGTAAAGATTTGATGCAGGGCTAGCATTCGGAATTTTACCTTTTTGATAAACCTGTTCAGCAGGTCGAGGATAGGTCTGTACTCTTTGGCTGCTCCTTGCTTTTGGACTAGGAAGTAGCGAGAGTATACCCCTGGTTTCTTTGGAGAGGTGGGACCTCCTCTATGGCCCTCTTGGAGAGGAGGATAGATACTTCGTCCTGTAAAAGCCGACTTTGAAGTTGAGGAAGGCGCTTCAATTGCGGGGGCACTTGCGGAGGGGGAGTCTTGAACCTTAGCAAGTAACCATGCTGCACAATATTCGGCACCCGTTTGTCTCTTGTTATGGTTTCACACTCTTTCAGGTGAAAAACGATGCTTCCTCCTACCGGAGTGGCGAAAGGGTGCGGAGGAAGCAATGCCACACTGTTTGGGAGGCTGCTTAGGGGTGGACTGTTGCTGCTTGTGGTTCCCTCTTCCTCTGCCACGACCCCTCTGCTGGAATTGGGACCTCTGCTGGTCCTGGGAGGACCATTGAGGGGTTTGAACCCTCTGCTGGTAGGAACGTTTGTCGCCCGGATGAAAGCGCTTCTCCAGACCTACAGCCTTGACAGTGAAATGAAATGGGGGTTTGTAAAGCGCGGCTGCTGCCCTTGGGCGTCCATGCGCTGATAGGGAGGATAGTGCCCTGAGGGAGGGCCGCTTAGAGGATGATTAATTGCTGAAAAGGAATGTTTTCAGCTCTTTGCGGAAGGATGGTAAGTTGGGGTTAGATCTTAGGTGGAAGGGGAGGGAGTTCCACAGCTTGGCGGCATTGAGCGTAAAGGACCTTCCTCCTGCTCTGGACCTTTTGATCCGGTGGACTGCAGCAAAAAATGCATGGGTGGAGCGGAGTTGTTTGGCGGGATAATAGGGGGTGAGCAGTGAGTGATTAATCTTGGGGCCAGACCTCCAAAAGGCTTGGTGGGATACGCACATGGCTTTGAATTTAATTCTCTCCCTAACAGGGAGCCAGTGAATTGCCTTAATCCTGGATTCCACTGAAGCTTTACGTGGAATCTGAAGTAGCATACGTGCAGCGCAGTTCTGGGTCCGCTGGAGTTTTTGCAGCACATATTCGGGTGCTCCCAGATAAAGGGCATTATTGAAGTCAAGTCGGGATTGGATTAAACCTAGGATGACAACTTGCTTGGCTTCAAAAGGCAGGAGTGGTAGGATCTTCTTCAGCATCCGGATTATCCCGAAGCATGTTGCCGATGTTTTTATAGCATGAGTGTTAAGAGTTAGGGATTTGTTCAACCAGACCCCCAAACTTTTAATATTCTCTTTCGTGGTAGGGGGTGAGCCCAAACTGGTGGGCCATAGGTGGACGATGGTCGACAGGGCTGGGGGGCCAAGTAGCATAATCTCGGTTTTGTCACTGTAGAGTTTGAGAGGATGCAATCATCCATCTCCCAACCTCTTCCATACAAGCCGTTAAGTTGACTTGTGACGGTTCACTGCTCTTCTGTGCAAGAGAGACCACTAGCTGACTATCGTCCGCATATGTGATGATCTTAACGCCATATGAACGGACGACCTCGGCCAGCGGTCTCATGTATACATTGAACAGTGTGGGGCTTAATGAGGAGCCCAGCGGTACCCCGCAATCCAGAGGTTTACTTGCGGAAATAGAATCACCGTCAAAAACCTGAAAGGTCCTTCCACTCAGGAAGGATCCCAGCCAGGCTAAGGCATCTCCGGATACTCCTAGATCGGAAAGCCGACACAGCAGAGTTCTGTGGCATACCGTGTCAAACGCGGCACTCAGATCGAGGAGGATGACTGCCACTGATCCCCCCTCGATCCAAGATCCTCCTGGATTCTTCAGTCACGGCTAGTAGAGCTATTTCCGTCCCATGTTTGGGCCGGAACCCGGTCTGTGAAACGTCGAGTAGAAGGTTCGATTCGAGAAACCTTGTAAGATGGAAATTAATGTCTCTCCAGGATCTTGCTCACCCAAGGAAGCAGGGAAATGGGGCGATAGTTATTGAGATTGTTGGGATCCAAATTGGGCTTTTTCAGTAGCGCTTTTACCATTGCCTGCTTCCAGGGAGGCGGCACACTTCCCTTTATCTAGGAGCTGTTAAGCAGCTCCATGAGCATAGGGAGTATGACTTGACTGGCGGCGATCATTGTACGAGATGGGGCTGGGTCATATGGAGAGCCTGATTTTACCTGTCGTGTCAAGGGTTCAAGTGAGTCTAGGTCTAAAAGAGGGAAATTGGCGAGAGTTATTCGTGGAGGATGCTCCTCCACTGTAGAAAGCTGAAATTCATCAGCATTGAGTTCTGAGGCTGGAGCAGCGAATGTTACATAAATATTGTTTATTTTCTGGTAAAAGAAATCCGCTAAATCATTGCAGCGAGCCAAGGGGTTATCAGTTGGGGCTATAGATGGGGGTAGCTTAGTAAGGCTTTTTACTATTTGGTAGATCTCTTTTGGCTTAGATCTGGCCATCACAATTTTTTCGTTAAAGTAGGTGGATTGTGCAGTATTTATTTCAAGTTTGTAGGCTCTGACAGCTTCCCTATACTTGGCTTTGTCTTTGGCGGCATATCCCAGGCGCCACTTCCTTTCAAGCTTCCTACAGTATCGTTTCTTTTCTCTAAGCTCCTCTGAATACCAAGGAGCTGTTTCTCGTGGTCTTTTTAAGACAGTTTTCCGGGCGGGCAGGATGGAGTCAATAGACTTCCGAATCCAGTTATCAAATTCCCTACTGTCAGGAAGAGGGTACTGGGAAAAGGTAGGTCTTGAGGCTGCCAGGACACTAGTCCACTGTTCTAGTGGGAGCCTGGACCAATTTCTCATTTTTTGCGAAATGGGGATACAGGGGCCAAATTTATAGTTGGACCAGATAAGGGGTATTAAGAAGTGGTCAGACCATGGGAGGTGTATAATGGGGCCTACCGTGAGATTGGTGGTATTACTGAATACAGGGTCCAGCAAGTGTCCTTTGTTGTGTGTAGGGGCTCGGACTAATTGCTCCAGCTGGACTGCGGCTATCGTCAAAATGAATGTTAAAATCACCCAGCAGTGTGAAGATGGAGGGGGATATAGCTAATTCAGCTGCTAAGGAGGGTAATGTGATGTGGAATTGATTCAATGGGCCTGGTGGACGGTAGACAAGTGTTCCTGTGAAGCTGTCATTGGGAGTGAGTTGAAGGGCCAGGGATAGGGTCCGGGGTGCAATGGCACTGATATAGGGTTTTGTAAGTGATTGCCAGTCCTCCATCTTTCCCCTGTGTCCGGTCCCTGCGTGAAATCTGGTAACCAGGGGGGAGTGCTTGTATCCGGTCCGATTCGGAGTCTGGGGTTAACCACGTTTCGGTCAAACAGACTGCGTCTGGTGTTAGCTCATCTATTAACAAGGAAATTTCCGTGCTATGTTTTGGCAGAGATCTGCAGTTTAGAAGAAGCATAGTGTAGTTCTGCCGATCCGTTTTTTGCTGGGCAGAATTGAGCCAAGTGTTACAGTGTAGGCAGAAAGTGGGTAGATCTAGGGGCTGGTGAGGGTGGTGGCAGCTGGTTCCCATGGGGTTCTTAAATTGTGGAGGAAATCTGAGCTGTAATGGATCCTCGGTGGTTTGGAAATGCCAGGGGGTATTGCCCCTGTCCCCGGCCGGCCACGGACAGGCGCAGACGGGCTTGCCTTTGGCGCGTCGGCGGCGCGACCGCTGCGTGGCCGACAGACACATTGCTTAAGGGAGGGTTGGGGGGGTGTGGCCAAGCGGAAGTGGGCGTGTCCAGGAGCGAGGGCTTCCCTGGAATGGCGGCAATCACTGCGGCAGCGCCTTAGTCGGCTGCGCAAAGCGAAGTCCCAAAGGTAGGAGTCCAAAAGTGTGGGTTACTTGACATTACCACCAAATGTAAATAAATGTGCTGGGGAGCCTACAGTTCCTCCAACATTCAGTTATGACCTGAAAACATCTTCTCCACTTCGACTGGGATATAATTCCTGTGAACAACTCAATCAGACCTTTCCTGGCTTCATATTGTGAGATGTGTCCTTTGTTCAATAGGGGCATGATGCCATGTCATGGAGTTAACAGGTAATTTCTTTTGCAGAGGCAAGTTGCTGGATATGATATCCAGTCTTAAATGCTGTTTTCTGAATTGATGGAATGATACTTTCTGTCTTGCAATTTGTGTACGAAAAATGATGGCAATGTGTTTTTCGCTGACAATTGCATTGAACATTTTAAAAAATGGGTGCATTATTTGTTGGCATGTTTGGTTTCCAAGGACACGAGTGCAAAGATCAGATTGTGCTGCATATTAGTTTCCAACTTCTTGTACATTTATTGATATTCACTTTAAAGTAAATGTCTGTGTAACAGAGTTGTTGGTTGTTCCCAGGTTGATGCAGAGAAACTTGCAAGGGCTAAGCGAGTTGCTGAAACAATTACCCAGAACAGACCTAATGTACAAAAGGCTGGTAAGCATATTGAAGTGATCTTTTTGGGAGACTGTTTTAAATCATTGAACATTGGGACTTGAATGTTATTTAAAACCTTGTGTTGCACTGTACGAAGCTGGCTCTGTATAATACTATACCAACTTGAGGTATAGTGTGCGGAGTCCAGTGGAACCCCAAAGGCAGGCAGAGGTCAAATTAGATAGAACCTTACTCTCTATTTGTGGTAGTGTGGTCGAGCAGTAAGGCAGTATCAGATGACCGTGTTAAACATTGTTGTACACACTGTCAGCAAATGAATTCACACACTCAAAGACTGAACTTCAGACCAATTGTTTTTGTATAAAAATATTCTTTTAGTTATTTTATTTCTAGAATCAAGCAAGCATGGCACAGGTAAGTAATAAATACTTTACAGTAGTAAATGCTGATTGTAAAACAGTTCAATTGTAAATGTATGTGGTTTGACTTACAGTATTGTTTCAGAGAAATGCAATCACTTGTAAATACAGTACATAGACTTGAATGGGATTTTCAGTAAAATAGCAGGTAAGTTACTTTAGGATTACTTTACTTACTCGGTGCTTTATGCCTGGATGCAGCACTGGGACCTTTCCTGTAAACAGGTGAGTAAAAGCATTTTTGTGAAATCGTACAATCTTCAAGAATTTCTTTAGGTTTCAAAACTTTTCAGGCAAAAAAGTGCCACTGTTATCCTGTGGAGGAAAATAGGGTTATCAGTTTTTAGGTAAGTAATCGGTCTTTGGAGTTGAGGGTCTGGGGTTAGACTCGGGGGTCCCCCAGGGTCAGTGATTCACTCTTGTTACACTCTGAGGCACTAGGGCGGTCGGGTGCAGTGTGTTGAGGCCCAATGTGGGAAAGGGGCCTCTGGTTGGTGGCTGCTGGTAAGCAGGCCACTGGGTTGTGGGAGCAAAGCTCCTGGACTCAATTTAGCACCTAAGGTGCACCCTCAGCGGCACTAGGGCGGCCGGATGCAGGGTGCTGTTTTGAGGTCGGATGCCCTGTTTGCAATGGAGAACCTCCTATTTGCAAAAGCACTGCAGGCAGTGAGATGGACTTCTGGGTGCTACCACCACTTCGAGAGGTAAGTTGGGAAGTTAGGAGTGGATTGGCAGGGACCCAGGGCACATCAATTCAGTTCATCAGTAGTCAGTAAAAAGTGTGGGGGTGGGGTAACTGCAACATAAACCCTCTTTCCTATATGCACCTTTGTAATTCTCACCATATGTGGGCTTAACAGGTCTCTTGTGGGTTTTGTTTAATTATTTTTTTTAAACAAATTGAATTATAAACCTCCTTGTCCCACGCATCTGCAGTCCATTTGCATTGAAAGGTGCTAGAGCTGCTGCTTTGGTCCTTGTCCTTTTTCGGATGACTAATTTACACATATTGCCTCATGACAAATCAAGGAATTTGCAGCCAAGCCTTCCTGTATTCAATGTTAGCATGCTACTTCAGATAAGTATGACGTTATAAAACACACTAAAAAGGCACTTAAACTGTTTTATAGACCTCCCCGGTATAAGGTACTCCTTATGGGTTATTCGAAATGGGAACAGGCAAATGCATAGTTCAAAAACACAGTTTCTTAGGTTTCCATACAAGCACCCTACGCTCCCTGTTGCCCATCTTCTCCCACCTGGAATGTCAATGTTCTATTTTATGCAAGACGTCTGTTTTTCCAATGAAAAAAAAGATTTCTGTTTGGAAATAATTGAGGCTGTGGGACAAACTGCTAGTACAAGGCATGCTGGGAGCTGAATGCTGCTGGATCATTGTTCCTTTTCTTGGCCTTATGTACTCTTAACTTTGCAGGCACCCTTTGCTTTCAATTCCTCCTCCGTAATGAGTCTGTTTAGGCATTGGTGGTTCTTTAGCGACCATTCTTTCCAGCAATGTGCTGCACAGTAGGTTATTCCTCGAAGGTAACAAATTTGGGCAAATGCTACCTGCCTTTGCAAATTATTGAGCAAAGATTTCTTAAAGAGAAATATCCACCTTTAAAAAAAAAAATGTATATATAATACATATGTTTTCGAGGCATGTGAGCTGTGGATCACATGCTATGCATAAGTCTACCATCTAGTGTTGTGCCTGACGTTTGCACTTGTTCGAAGAAGTATTTTCCAGTCACGAGGTAGGTGATTCCTCCTTTCGGTGATAGTGTGCAATGGCATAGACTCCATTGTTAGATTGTATTTTTCAGTCATCGGGTTCAGACGTGAATTGCTGCGCTCCGGTTTGACACCGATCTCCATGACGTGTGCAATTCGTGTTTATCACCCAAATACAACGAAGAACACTGCGAAGCCTGCCGATCGTTTCGAACGAAGATGCTCCATGACTGTCTAGCTCGACGTCACGAGATGTATCAACACAAGGACTACAAAGACTCTGTTCCAGGCATCTATGGAGAAGATGTCAACCAAGAGATCTTCGGAGTATAAGGAGCCGAGGCAGAGGAAGAAGAGCAAAATGATGTGTCCGAGGAAGACTGACCTCGAGGAAGACATCACACCCAGTCAAAGTACCATGAGTAAAGATACTCCTCTGCCCCAAAAACTACCCTTTAAAAAGGCTCCAGTCCCTCCTCTGCCTTCGGGCCAAGGTGGGCACCAAAATAAGTTTTTGAAAGCCCCCCTTTGGGCCCAGCATTGAAACAAGTTACAAAGCCTTCCGGCTCTGGACCGAGTCGACCTTTGGGGACCGAACCCAAGACTTCGGCACCGAAAAACAGACCAATTCAGCCTTTAATGGCTTCGGCACAGAAATAATCAGAACCCAAATCATCAGCTCAATCATCGGCTCCGAAATCTTCGGCTCCGAAAATTCTGGCCCCAAAGAACAAAACCACTCCTTCTCCATCCAAGGAGCCTTGTTTGGAAGTTCCGCCCACTAACACGGACCCTAAACAAAAGGAACTGGCTATTGACCCTAAAACTGGACACCTTTATGCAAAGCTGCCAGAGAGAAGAAAGACAGAATTTGAGGAATCATACCATATACCTTTTAAAGAAAAAGATTATGGGAACTAATACATTTGCAGCGTGAATCTTTATTGGATTCAAATGCTGTGTATTATTCCGCCATCTAGTGGTTGGGGCCCGAATTGTAGTATGTCTTTTTTTTTTTTTTTTTTTTGCTGGGAGTCTACATACCATTTGGTGTCCTGTGACGTTGACGTGCTTCCTCCGGGAGCTCCCACCTTTGGTCGCCATCTTCGGATTCTTTTTTTCCGCCATTGGTTCTGGATAATCAAGGGAGGAGCTCCAAGGATTAGAAAAATAGTTCGAAGAGGTCAACGATACCTACATTCGACATTCCGGTCGTCGATTCCAGCATTCGAGTACGCCGAAAGGTGAATGCGCGTGCTGTGCGAATTAATGGACAAGATGCCATTCAAGTTCTGCAAGAATTGCCACCACAAGTACGCACAGAAAGATCAGCATCCAGTTTGCAGTCTTTGCCTCCCGCTCGATCATCAAAGTCAAGACTGCAACGCGTGCTCGGCCTTCACCTCCGAAGACGTTGAGGGGGAGAGAGGCAGAGAAGGGCCAACTACAACATGCAGGGACAGGGCTCTCCACCATCGCTTCGAGACCTGGGCCTCTCCAGTGAAGAAGAGGACAATGTCGCAGTAGGGCCTGAAGTCGACGAATACACAGACGTCCAGGTCGTTATGGTCGAGAAGAAGACTTCTAAGGAGGTAAGAGATGCGTCAGCCCTGAAAAAAGTTGAAGAGTCTTGAAAAACAGACTCAAAAACCTTGAGGAGCCTCAGCGTCAAAGACCACGCTGACCGCAGAAGCATCCAAAGATAGACAGCCAGTCGGATCCCTGGCTAAGGACTCCAGAACGGCAAAGACACTCCAAATCGAAGACGTCGAAAGACTGACACGATAAAGACGCTTCGACGTCCACAAAAGAGAGGTTCAATACACGCAGCTGAGGTAGAAAAGAAAAGGAAGCGCCTCGAAGCCGAAATGGCGAGCATACTACAGCGCAAAAAAGAATTCGACAACAGCTTGAAACAGTTCAAGATTCTGCCAAAGGCTTCTACAGAATCAGACCAGGTTGTCGGGGTTACAGCCTCCAACCCGAACCGCTCGATGAACAAGAGGAAGATGATTACTTCTTTAACAAAGAGAGGGACGGGGTCAAACACACATATGGAGTCGGCGGCCTCGGAGACTCAGGACCTCCAGTGGCAAGATCTCCGCGCAGAATCACCAGAAGAGAAAATTGAAAGATATTCCTCGAGACCCTCACCGCCTGATGACATTGGAATGTACAATCAGGTCATAACAATGCTGCAGAAACTTATGGAGTGCATTTGGAAGAGGAGAAACCACAGTCCTGCTTTTTGTTGGAAACCTTGATGCCAATAAAATCAAGAAGCCAAGTCCTTCCAATGCTACCAAGTGTGCTAGATCAAGGAAAGGAAGCATTTAAGGAGCCTGCTACATGCAAGACGGTCACACACAGAGGTGAGAAGAAATACAAACATTCTTCAAAAGATCCTAACTACATCAAAGGGGCAATAGAGGCTGACACTATCACTTCCACAGCCAGAAAAAGAGCAAATGTGACAACCACTGCTGGTTCACCCCCGGACAAGGAAAGCAAGAGAATAGACCTAGTGGGAATAAAGGTCGAGAGAAGTGCTGCAAACCAATGGCACATAGCTAACTCTAATGCGTTGCTGAACCATCATGCATACCAACATTGGAAAGAGGTAGGGGATCTACCAGAACAGTTCCAAAAGAGGGCTACCCACTTTGTGGAAAGTGGGAAAAATATTGCAAATACATCCTTAAAATCAGCTCTGGATGCTGCAGAAACATCCAGTAGACAAATGATTATCGGCATCACGGAAAGACGACCTGCTGGGCTGAGAATGTCAGGTTTCAAGCCAGAAGTCCAAAGCAACATAATAAATTCACCATTCAATTCCCTGGAAGCGTGGTATACGTCCAGCTAAATCAGTTGAAAAAAGACGACACAGCAAGGTCAATGAACGCTCTACAATTCAGAGGCATGCGTAGGGGCAACCGATCCAGGAGACCAACAGGTAGAGGTGGCCACCAACCAACTACCTCACACCAAGCATACCAAGAAACATACCAAGGAACGAGTCAAACACAACAGCTGGGCCAAAAACAAAACTGACAGTACCAGCAGGGAAGACAGTCCTTTCGTGGGTGCCCACGGGGAAGGTGCCAACAACAGCAAAGAGGTGGTCCGCAAACTACCACCAAGTGACTGCGCTCCAAAAAGGACACACTTGAAGAAAACATCAAAAGTGTAGCCATAGCATTACAACCTGCACAAACTCCTGCCGGCATGCAAACAGTTCACTCAACACACCACACCAGAGGGAAGCAGACTAAAATGTTTCCTCCAAGAATGGAAGAAAATAACAATGGACAAATGGGTGTCAAACATAATACAATACGGTTACTGCATAGAGCTAACCAAACAGCCACCGAACTAAGGACCAAAAACAAAGATGCATTTGCAAAGGGAATTATCTCAACTACAGGAAGAAGTGCAAGAACTTCAAACAAAACAGGCAATAGAACGGGTGCCTCATAAGGAAAGGAACAAAGGCATTTACTCAACGTACTTCCTAATTCTAAAGGTAGACTGAACACTGCGCCCAATATTAGACTTAAGGTTCATAAACAAGTACATAAAGACACAAAGGTTCAAAATGACAATGCTGCAGGAGGTGATTCCTCAATTGCAGCAAGGAGATTACCTGGCAACCATAGACTTAAAGGACGCCTACTGGCACATCCCCATGAACGAAAAACACAAACACTTATTAAGGTTTGTAGTCAACAAAACACACTATCAGCTCAAAGTGCTAGCACAAATAATGTTCACAAAATGCCTAGCAAAAGTAGCCATACACCTAAGAAGACAGGGAATTCATGCCTATTCATATCTAATGACTGGTTAGTAAGAGCAAGTTCATACCATCTCTGCAAACAGCATATACAACGAGTGATACAAACACTAGTTCAGCTGGGGTTTTCAATTCATTGGAAAAAATCATCGCCGGAACAAGTGAAGGTGTTCCTGGGTGCTAAACTTAAACACAGTGTTTGGGAAAGCATTGCCTAGCTGCAAAAGAAAATTAGCCTTGCTGAAGGAGACTCCTCTCTACCAGAAGGGGCATCATTTGACAGTGAGGACAGCGGGAAAGATACTAGGAATTATGGCATCATGCATTCATTTAATTCCCAACATCCGTCTCCACTTCAAGAATGGCTCCAACAACAATGGTCACAGTCAACAGGGAGTTGGGAGGATCTAGTGGTTGTTACACCAAGAATTCATCAGGAAATTACATGGTGGAACAAGACAAGCATATCGCGGGGTACAGCTTTCACACAACCAACCCCAGCACTGACCATAACGGATGTTTCCCAAAAAGGGTGTGGAGCACACATAAACAATCTCAAGGTGTGAGAATTGTGGGCGCACCAGGATGCAGTGAAACATCAACCTTTGGTAGTTGAAAACAGTGTTATCAGCCTTGAGAGCATTTCAGAGACACATCTACAACAAGAAAGTGTTGATTCAAACGGACAACACAACAACCATGTTTTATATAAACAAACAGGGGTGGAACTCTGTCTCTAGCCCAAGAGATTTGGAAATGGGCAATCCAAAAGAACATAGACATAGTAGCGATACACTTACCAGGGAAGGAAAATATTGAAGCAGACATACCGAGTAGACAAATGTGATCATCCCATGAGTGGGAAATGAATCAATCGGAACTCAAAAAGATTTTCCAAAAATGGGGGGCTCCATAAATAGACTTATTTGCAACACCCCACAATGCAAAATACCCAAACTTCGCATCAAGGCAACCGTGCAATCAGTCCCTGGGGAATGCCCTATGGATGGACTGTCAGGGATATTTGCTTACGCTTTTCCCCAATCCCACTTCTCCACAAAGTAATCCTCAAATGCATAATCAGTCACATGACAATGATTCTCATTGCACCGCAGTGGGCCAGGAAAACTTGGTTTTTGGAGATAATGGAAATATCTCAGGGAACAATGCACAAACTACCAAGAAAGCAAGACCTACTAACATTGCAAAACGGAAGGGTACTACACCCAGAACCAGAAAGCTTGAGCTTAGCAGCATGGCTCCTGAGGACTTATAATTTGCACACCTCAAACTACCAAAAAGTACAATGGCTGTTCTCAGGGAAGCAAGAAAACCAACAACAAAATGTTATACTGCAAAATGGAAAAGATACAGGGAGTTGTGCCTTAAACAGCTCACATACAAGATTACTAAAGAGAGAACAGTTCTAAAGTACTTGACTCATTTGCTTCGCAATAACCAAAGCTATACTTCCCTAAAGGCGCACTTAGCGGCAATTGTAGCATACACAAGAGGACAAACCAGGAGCAGTTTCTTCACTTCTCATGTGGTCAAAAGATTCCTAGTAGGAGCAAAAAGAATAGCACCACCAAAATTGGTGCCAGCACCCACATGGAATCTAAACATAGTTCTAACACAATTAACGAAAAGACCATTTGAACCGCTACATAAAGCAATACCACAAATGCTCACTCAAAAGACCGCTTTCTTCGTGGCATTCACAGCTCTACGCAGAGTTAGTGAACTACAGGCTCTAACATTGCAGGAACCCTACTTCCAAACACATAATGACAGGGTGGTCATGAGAACAGATCCACATTTCATGCCAAAGGTGGTATCACAATTCCACATAAACCTAACAATACAAATTCCAAGTTTCTTTCAAAAGCCAAAGACAAAAGCAC
This sequence comes from Triturus cristatus, assembly GCF_964204655.1. Taxonomy (NCBI): domain Eukaryota; kingdom Metazoa; phylum Chordata; class Amphibia; order Caudata; family Salamandridae; genus Triturus; species Triturus cristatus. The sequence continues at coordinate 139,939,468 of NC_140588.1, forward strand.
AAAAAACTTTGCATACCCTGGACGCTAGAAGAGCGGTTATGTACTATGTTGTGAGAACCAGGGAGTACAGAAAGACAAAACCATTGTTTGTCTCCTTTGCAAAAATCTTTAGGAAGACCAGTAACCAAAAATACCATCACCAGGTGGATTGCACAAGCTATTCAATTCTGTCACAAACAAGCAGGTGAATAATTACAAGGAGCACCAAGGGCTCACTCAACATAGAAGGCAGCTACAGTCTCATTTCTGGCAAATACCCCAATTCAGGACATTTGCATGGCAGCAACCTGGTCTTCCATACTCACATTTACAAAGCATTACTGTGTGGACATCCAAATGAAAAAGGAAGCACAAGTGGGACAAAAGGTCTTATAACATCTATTCACAAACCAGCGCTCATCTTCCACCCAGCCACCACTGGACTAGCAAACCGCTACAAAATCTATGCACACCATGTGAATCCAGAAAAGATTCACGCTGCAAAACGAATAGATTCTTACCTGTCGGTGTAGTTTTGCAGCTTGAAGAATTTTCTGTATTCACTAGCAAATCCACCCTCCTCCGCCAGAAAGACAGGAGGAAAATCTATAAAAAGAAGGAACAATGAAAGAAAATAAAAAATCCGAAGATGGCGACCAAAGGTGGGAGATTCCTGAGGAAGGATGTCGAAGTCACAGAAGGAAACCAAATGGTGATATGTTGAAACCCACCCAAAAAAATAAAAAGAAGAAATACTACAATTCCAGACACAACCACTAGATGGCGGAATAATGCACAGAATGTGAATCCAGAAAATTCTTCGAGCTGCAAAGCTACACCGACAGGTAAACTATTTTTTCTCCTCCGCCTCTTTTACCTTCCTCACCTTCTCCACCTATTGATTCTAACCTTGTCATAACACCCACAAATTCCCCTCAGCCACAATTTCCAAATCAGTAGGATGGAGATCTAGATGAGGACACATGTGCCACAAGACGATGCTCTAGACCCCTGGGTCGACTAACACTGATCCTAATAATGACAGCGATCCAAACCCTTTACCCATCTAGGCCTTCTCCAGATGATAATGTGGGGTTTACGGAGTTGCTTAATAGAGCTGCACAATATCATGGAGTGCAACTCCATAAAGAGCGTCTTATGGGAAGATTTCCTACTTGAGACACTAAGTGAATCACAAAAGTCAACACATACACTATCTATGCTTAAAGTTATGTTAAAACATGCAGATGAGGTATTCAAAGATCCAGTGTGAGCTAGGGTACTCACACCTAGAGTGGATAAGAAATACAAAGTGGCCCCTACAGACCCAGTTTTCATCCGGGGTTAGGTTCCACTCGATATGTTGGTGGTATCAAATGCTCGTAAACTAATTCTCAGTCAACAGGAGACGTTCCACCTCCCGGTAAAGAGCCCAAGTTAATGTATGCCTCAGGCAAAACAGTAGCAGCGCAAGCAGCAAATCATTGGCGCATAGCTAAAATGCAAGCTCTCTTAGCAAGGTATGACAGAGCTCATTATGATGAGCTAGAGCAACTGATGCAATATCTGCCTGAAGAGCATAAATCCAAGGCTCATGACCTCATCCAGGAAGGGATGCACATTTCCAATACTTCAATCAGGTGTGGTCTAGGTGCAGCAGATACAGCTTCATGTGCTATTAACACCAGCATCCTTCTCAGACACCACGCATGGCTTAGAATATCAGGTTTTAAGCTGGAGGTTCAAGCAACGTTTTTAAATTCTCCTTTTAATAAGGTGTGAGAAAGTGGCTCTGTATATACTGTTCCCAAATAGGTACAGGGTGTACAGAGTCCACAGTCCCCAGAGGTTTGGCAGAGGCTAAAGTTAGATATAACCTTACTCTCTAAAGTGGTAGCTTGGTCGAGCAGTAAGGCAGTATCAGAGGTCAGTGTAAGCATTTGTTGCACACACTCAGTCAGCAAATGGTCTCACACACTCAATAACTGAACTCTAGGCCAATGGTTTAAATATAAAAAAAATATGCTTGTTTTATTTTAGAACCAACAATAGGTATTAAAATATACTTTCTCAGAAGGAGATGCTTTATATAAATACTTTTGCAATATGCAATTGGCTTTTGTAGAAAGATACAAGTGGTTGCAATAGGCAACACAATTTTAAACACAATAATGCATTGGGTTCAATGTAAGTTTCAAGTTATTTGCAATAGATTACTTTTAGGATTACTTTTGGGATTCCAGGACTGGATCCTAGATTCAGTCTTGGGTCAGTACTTAGAAACAAGTGATAAAAGTCGACTTAGTTACTGTTATGATTTTTAGACAATATTTTGCTATTTTAAAAGTTGACACTTTGAAAATATTGAATAGAAAACAGTCAATGATTCCCTATGGAAGACAATTCAAGTTGTAGGTATAGCATGTTCTCGTTACTTTTGTAATCCAGTACTGGGTGCCTAGACTCAGTACTGGGACCTTTATCCAAAACAGGTAAGTAATTAAGTTATCACAAGAAATTTCACAGAAAAACAGTCAATGGTTTCCTATGGAAGAAAATTGGGTTACTGGTAAGTACGGTTGTGAATATTTTTCAGGATCAGTGCTGGGCACCAAGATCCAGCACTGGGAGCTCACTTAATAGCAGGTGAGTGTTTTCGTTACTCGGCTGATTTTTGGGGAATATTTTAAGTTTTGAAAAGTCCACACTTAAAAGAAATTTCAGGAAAAACCAGTCAATGTTACCCTATGGAGAAAATTTAGTTATTGGCTTTCAGGTAAGCAAAGTTAAGGTTCTGGGCACAGACTCTGGGGTCTCCCAGGGTCAGGTAGGTACAGTTGTTACACCCTCAGCGGCACAGGGGCAGCCGGGTGCAGAGTGCTTTTGAGCCTTCGGTTGCTCAATTGATTTCAATGGGAAAGCTCCGGTTTAGAAAAAGACTGCAAGCACGGGGACGAAGGTTCTTCAGCTGCCACCACCACTTCGAGAGGTAAGTTGGGTAGTTGGAGGATAGGTAGGTACCCAGGAGTTGGGCACAGGGGGCCGCGGGGCGCCAGGTGCAGGGGTCCATTTTGGTGTCGGGAATTCTTACCCTCTGTTGATCGCGGTTGGTGGGGTACCTGATTCTGAGGCTGTAGGCGTCAGTAGCGTCGAGGGAAGTCCTTGCGTGCCGGACTCGGGGTCACAGTCGCCGTGGGGTCGTCCTCGTGGTCTTTGTTCACTCCAGCACAGGCAGGCTTGGCGGGTGCAGTGTGTGTAGGGTTTGCGGTTCCGGGCTGATGCCAGGGATTAGAAGCTGATTTTGAGTAGAGCCTCTACTCATGGGAGTCCCAGGTGCTTGGAGCCAAAAGGTAGCCAGGTCCTCCGTGTGAGAAAGTGCCATCTTTCTTGCATGGTATGCCCCCACTTTTTGCTAAATTGCTGAATGTACTTCGATTGAGTGTACCCTGGGTTCCTGCCAATCAGGTGCCCAGGGCCTATGTTCCTTCCTTAAACCACACAAACTCCAAATTGGCAAACCCTAGCCACATGTCAGCCCTTAGTAAATGGTACCCTAGGTACCCAGGGCCTTGTGACCAGGGAAGGCCTCTAAGGGCTGCAGCACTCATTGTGCCACCCTCAGAGGCCCTGTACCCTTACACACACACACTGCCCTTGCAGGCTGAGTGTCTGGGTGCAGGACAAAACAAAGAGTCGACATGGCACACATCACTGTGTACCATGCCCATCACCTACACTGCCAAGGCATATGTCAGCCACCCCTCTAGCTGGGTGCATTACGCCTATGGTGTGGGCACAGGAGCAGGAGCCCTGTGCCCCTACAGTACCCGGGTCCATTCCTGGGCACTGTAAGTGCAGTGCTGTCATTTAAGAATACATGGTGCTGAGAGCTTGTCAAACACGAGCTCCACAGCACCATATTGGCAACACTGAAGCCTGGGAAGTTTGGTATCAAACTTCTCAGCACATTGAACCCACACTGATGCCAGTGTAGGATTTAATGTACTAAGCACCCCAGAGGGCATCTTAGAAGATGCCCCCTTACAGCTAACTTACAATCCACGTCTGCTCTGAGGCTGCCCAGGCTGCCACACAGCAGACACGTTGCTGGACCCCTGGGTGGGAGAGCCCCTGCTCTCCCGGGCCTGCAACAATGCACATCCTGGGTGAGGTGAGAAATCTCCTCCCCCAGGATGAGCAAGGGGAAGCTTCAAAGGCATGCCGCCAGTTGGAGTTTCCCCAGGCCACTGCAACCCCCCACTCTGGCGGGAAGCTTGGCCGGAAACCCCATACAAGGACAGGGGATGTGCCAGCCTGCCCACCCCACCCCTCAGGTGGGGGAGGCGAGGTGAAGCACATCTCCGGGCTCTCGCCATCTTGAAGATGGGAGGCCCTACCCTATCAGGATTAGGCTACTGCCCCCCTCCCACAGGAGAGAGGCAGGATAGGGGGTGTACCCACCCCAGGACAAGGACCCATTGGTCCCTGGCCTTCACCTACCTGTAACGCCCCTAAATCTAGTATTTAGGGGCCCCCTGAACCTTCCTTCCTTAGATTCCAGATAGAAAACGACAAGAAGAGCAAGAAGAACAAAGACCTGCCCTGCAGCTGCTAAAAAGAGAAGAAGACACCAACTGCTTTGGCCCCAGCCCTACCGGCCTGTCGACTCTCGAACCTGCACCAGCGCGGCATCCCACGTGGCCAGCAACCTCACCAACCCCGGAGGACCTGGCTACCTTTTAGCTCTAAGCCCCTGGGACTCCCACGAGTAGAGGCTCTACTCAAGAAACCTATTTGCTATCCCTGGCACCAGCCCGGGACCGCGGACCCAACACACTCTGCACCAGCCAAGCCTGGCCAGTGCCGGAGTGGACAAAGACCCAGAGGACGACCCCACGGCGACTGTGACCCAGAGTCCGGCACCCAAGGACCCCCCTCGACATCCCGGAAGAAGCCTGCAGCCTCAGAACCAAGTGCCACCCCAGCCGCGATCAACCAGAGGGTAAGATTCCCGACGTCAAAAGGCACCCCTGCACCCGGCGCCCTGCGACCCCCTGTGCCCAATCCCGGGGTACCCACCTAACCTACAACTACCCAACTTACCTCTCGAAGTGGTGGTGGCACCTGAAACATCCTCGTCCCCGAGCCTGCAGCCTCTTTCCAAACCGGAACATTCCCATTGATTTCCATTGAGCGCCCTAAGGCTCAAAAGCACCCTGCACCCAGCCGCCCGAGTGGCCCTGGCAGTGCCCTCTCTACACTAACCTACTTCCCCACTTGCCCTGAGTAAGTGACCAGGAGCCCAGCTCCCACAGCCGCGTGGCTTGCCAGACAGCAGCCACCAACCAAGGCCCCCCTATCCCTCATAGGATAACATTGGGCCCAACTCTCTCTGCACCCGGCCGTCCTGAAACCGCTGAGGGTGAACCAACTGTACCTACCTGACACTGGGGGACCCCTGAGTCCATGCCCGGAATTTCAACACTACCAGTCGAGTACTTACCCTTAAACCGCTAACTTCATTTTCCTCATAGGGTAACATTGACTGGCTTTTCCTTCAAAAATCTTCTAAGTGTGAACTTTTCAAAACTGCAAAAATTCACCAAAAATCAGCCAAGTGACAAAAACGAATTTACTCACCTGCTCCTATGTGAGCTCCCAGTGCTGGATCTTGGTGCCCAGCCCTGACTCTGAAAAGTGTTCACAACTATACTTACCTCTAACTCATTTTTCTCCCATAGGAAACCATTGTCTGCTTTTCTGTGAAATTTCTTCTAAGTGTCTACTTTTGCAAATTTGAAATATTCTTTTAAAATCGTACCATTTCTGCAAACGAAATTACTTACCTGCTTTTGATAAGGACCCCAGTCCTGGGTCTAGGCACCCAGTCCTGGATTACTAAAGTAACGATAAAGTACTCTACCTGCAATTTGAATTTCTTGCCATAGAGATCCATTGAATGTTTTCTGTGAAATATTTTCTAAGTGCTATCTTTTGAAATAGCTAAATATTATTTAAAAATCATTACAGTTATTAAGTCGACTTTCATCACTTGATTCTGAATACTGACCCCAGGCTGGTTCTAGGAGCCAGACCTGGAATTCCAAAAGTAATCTGAAAAGTAATTTATTACAAATAACCTGAATTTACCATTGAGCTCAATGCATTGTTATGTTTAGGAAATAGGATTGTTTATTGCAACCAACTGTGACTGTTTACACAAATTTATTGCTTAGAACAAAAGTATTTATATTCAACCTCTCATTCTGAGAAAGTATATTTTTACCCCCTTTGTGGTTCTAAAAATAAAACAAGGATATATTTTATATATACAAATCATTGGCCTAGAGTTCAGTTATTGTGTGTGAAACCATTTGCTGACTGAGTGTGTACAATAAATGCTTTACACTGTCCTCTGGTACTGCCTTACTGCTCGACCAAGCTACCACTTTTGAGAGTAAGGTCATACCTAACTTTGACCTCTATCAGCCTCTGGGGACTGTGGACTCTGTACACCCTGTACCTATTAGGGAACAGTATATACAGAGCCACTTTCTCACACTCCGGGGTTTGTGAGGTTGCTGGCCACAAGAGATGCCGGGTTGGAGCAGGTTCGAGGGTCGACAGGCCGGTAGGGCTGGGGCAAAAGCAGTTGGTGTCTTCCTCTTCTTAGCAGCTGCAGGGCAGGTCTTTCTTCTTGCTCTTCTTTGTATTTTGGAATCTGGAATCCGGGGAAGAAAGGTTCAGAGTGCCCCTAAATACTAGATTTAGGGGTGTTATAGGTAGGTGAACGGCAGGGACCAATGGGTCCCTGTCCTGGGGTGGGTACACCCCCTATCCTGCCTCTCTCCTGTGGGAGGGGGGCAGTAGCCTAGTCCTGATTGGGTAGGGCCTCCCATCTTCAAGATGGCGAGCGCCCGAAGATGTGCTTCACCTCGCCTCCCCCACCTGAGGGGTGGGGTTGGCAGGCTGGCACATCCCCTGTCCTTATTTAGGGTTTCCGGCCAGGCTTCCCGCCAGAGTAGGGGCTGCCAGTGGCCTGAAGAAGCTCAGAGGCGGCATGCCTTTGAAGCTTCCCTCTGCCCATCCTGGGGGAGGAGATCTAGCACCTCGCCCAGGATGTGCATTGTTGCAGGCCCAGGAGAGCAGGGGCTCTCCTACCCAGGGATCCAGCAACATGTCTGCTGTGTGGCAGCCTAGGCAGCCACACAGACCAGACGTGGATTGTAGGTTAGGTTTCAGGGGGCATCTCCAAGATGCCCTCTGGGGTGCTTGGTACATTAAATGCCACACTGGCATCCATGCGGGTTTAATGTGCTGAAGTTTGATACCAAACTTCTCAGTCTTCAGTGTTGCCATTATGGTGCTGTGGAGTTGGTGCTTGACGATCTCTCAGCACCATGTACTCTTAAATGGCAGCACTGCACTTACAGGGCCCAGGAATTAACCTAGGTACTGTAGGGGCACAGGGCTCATGCTCCTGTGCCCACACCACTGGCATAGGGCACCCAGCTAGAGGGGTGGCTGATGTATGCCAGGGCAGTGTAGGTGGTGGGCATGGCACACAGGGATGTGTGCCATGTCGACTCTTGGTTTTGTCTTGTACCCAGACACCCAGCCTGCAAGGGCAGTGTGTGTGTGTAAGGGTACAGGGCCTCTAAGGGTGGCACAATGGGTGCTGCAGCCCTTAGAGGCCTTCCCTGGTCACAAGGCCCTGGGTACCTAGGGTACCATTTACCAGGGGCTGATATGTGGCCAGGGTTTGCCAATTTGGGTTTTGTGTTTTAGGGAAGGAACATGGGCCCTGGGCACCTGATTGGCAGGAGTCCAGGGCACACTCAGTCAAAGTACATTCAGCAATTCAGCAAAAAGTGGGGGCATACCATGCAAGAAAGATGGCATTTTCTCACATAAGGAGCATTTATTTAGTCATGCAGTGGACACTTCATTAGAAAAAATGAAGGACACTGAGGTAGACAAGTCTAAACATGGCTCATTTAGCCGATCTTTTTACAGGGGAGGCTCAAAGTCCATACCTACTAACATATGGTTATTGCCTGGAGCTTACCAGCAACCCTCCAAACATTACACCACAAACACACAAACTATCTCCAGTACATCTACACCTACTCAAACAAGAGGTCCAATCTCTTCTGGAGCTAAGAACCAGTCCCACTAAAATACCAGGGGACAGGGGTATTCTCACTCTATTTTCAAATTCCCCAAAAACTGTTCTCTCAAGCCTATATTAGACCTCTGAGAATTAAACCTATACATTCAATCAGATCACTTCCATATGGTCACTCTCCCACAGGTACTTCCTTTGTTACAACAAGGCGACTTTGTCCACTCTGGACTTAAAAGACGCCTACTTCCATATTCCAATATATCCCGCTCATTGCAAATACCTCAGGTTTGTAATAGCAGGACAACATTATCAATTCACAGTGCTCCTATTAGCAGTAACTACAGCTCCCAGAGTATTTACCAAATGTCTGGCAGTAGTCGCTGCACATTTGTGAAGGCATGTTCACATCTTCCCATATTTAGACGACTGGCTCATCAAAGCCAGCTCTCTCACAAAGTGCCTGCAGAACACTCATACAACAGTACACTTACTACACCACCTCTGATTTACAGTTAATCTGTCAGTCCCATCCTCAACCCTCCAATACACAAATGTACTTGGGGGCCACTGTAGATACTCAAAAAGCTCTAGCTTGTCCCAATCCAGCCAGAATTCACAATATGCAGGCTCTCATTTCCAAATTTCAAACCAATCACTCACTACCAGCTCGGGTATTCATGCAACTACTAGGAATGATGGCATCTTGCATCATGATAGTTCCTTATGCAAGACTTCAGATGTGTCCCCTTCAAGAATGTGTAGCATGCCAGTGGAATCACTCGGGGTCGATTTACAGATCTAGTGTTGGTGGACGGCCGCACTGATCGCTCTCTGCAATGGTGGAATCCACAGAACCTTTGAAAAGGGCAGCCTTTCATCGACCCAGTTCCACCGACAGTGCTAACAGCAGACGCATCGCTCACTGGTTGGGGAGCTCATCTACAAACTCAAACAATTCAGGGATTATGGAGTCAAAAGGAAAAGCAACTCCACATAAATAGTCTAGAGCTGCTAGCAATCTCTCTAGAGCTCAACGCCTTCCAAATTTACCTGGTAGGCAAAGCTTTCCTGATACATACAGACAAAATGATTGCAATGTATTATATACAGAAACAAGGAGGTACACACACTCTCCAACTGTCACACCTAGTACAGTACATTTGGAGATGGGCCATTCATCATAAAATGTATCTCCTATCGGAACACCTCCAAGGAGTAAATAATCAAATTGCAGATCTCAGCAGACAGACAACAGGTCCACGAGTGGGAACTTCACCCCCAATTTCTCCTCCCGTTCTTTCAGATGTGGTGGTTTTCCATACCTAGATCTGTTCGCCACACACCTAAACGCTAAATGCCGAAACTTCGCCTCCAGGTATCCACACCTATTATCCAAAGGCAATGCTCTATGGATAAACTGTGAAGAGAGACACAATGGTTCTAAATGGCCTAAAAGGTCCAGGATAGGAAAACCTTAAAAAGGTAAACGTTTAAATAAAGGTTTTTTTTAAATTAATTTTGAAACGAGAGAGCGATAGTTAATATAGAACAGGGACAAGAAGGTCAAGGTATAACAGATATTTATTATACAATGAAGTAAATTCAGATGCTCACATATTCAGTGACAGTAAGCGTGACAAAAGTGAAAGTGAACTTTAAAAGAAGACATCGCATTGACAACAGGAGTTGAACCACTTTCTTTTAGACTTAATATGAGGGGTTCATGTTGTGAGCGGTCGACGTTTCGAACTCAGTTAGTTGAGTTCATCTTCAGGACAAAAATGAGCATCTATAATTGTCAGTGTGGATACAAGGTAGAATTTTAGTTTTACTGATCACGAGAGAATCAAGTGCAAATTACTGCATCAAAGTAGAGCCCTTTGTCATAGCAGGAGGCTTGAGAAACGTTCTTAAATCATTTAACCGGGACCTTGGGGATTCAGGTGCCGGGCGGATTTAGTAATTAGTCCGATCGAATTGCAATGAATGCGAGCCGCCCGGTAAGCAAGTCCTGTTCAAGTGCTTGAACAGGACTTGCTTACCAGGAGGCTCGCATTCATTGCAATTCGATCGGACTAATTACTAAATCCGCCCGGCACCTGAATCCCCGAGGTCCCGGTTAAATGATTTAAGAACGTTTCTCAAGCCTCCTGCTATGACAAAGGGCTCTACTTTGATGCAGTAATTTGCACTTGATTCTCTCGTGATCAGTAAAACTAAAATTCTACCTTGTATCTACACTGACAATTATAGATGCTCATTTTTGTCCTGAAGATGAACTCAACTAACTGAGTTCGAAACATCGTCGACCTCTCTCAACATGAACCCCTCATATTAAGTCTAAAAGAAAGTGGTTCAACTCCTGTTGTCAATGCGATGTCTTCTTTTAAAGTTCACTTTCACTTTTTTTGTCACGCTTACTGTCACTGAATATGTCCGCATCTGAATTTACTTCATTGTATAATAAATATCTGTTATACCTTGACCTTCTTGTCCCTGTTCTATATTAACTATCGCTCTATCTTTTCAAAATTAATTTTAAAAAAACAACACGTTTACCTTTTTAAGGTTTTCCTATCCTGGACCTTTTAGGCCATTTAGAACCATTGTGTCTCTCTTCACATTGTACCACCCCAGGTTCGTATATTGGGGTTCCCTTGTTTCCTATCAAACAACTATGGATAAACTGGTCAGGGATATTTGCTTACACTTTTCCGCCTCTCCCACTCATTCCGCTAGTGGTTCGGAAGCTCAGGCAAACATCCCTCACACTAATCCTGATCGCTCCAACTTGGGCTCGCCAGCCCTGGTTCACTACCCTGTTAGAACTCTCAGTAGTTCCACATCAAAAGCTACATCTCACACCCAGTCTCCTCACGCAGAGCCATGGAGAGAAGACCTCCAGATGCTAAACCTCTCAACCTAGCGATCTGGCACCTGAAATCATATAGTTTGGTTATCTGAATCTTCCTCCAGACTGTATGAATATCATTAGAGGCTAGAAGACCTACTACAAGAGCTTGCTATGCAGCAAAATGGAAGTGGTTTGTTATTTATTGTAATAACCATATCAACCCACCTGATGCTTCCGTTCAAAATATTTATCCACTACATTTTCAACCTTCATATTTAGGGTACACATCTATATGCTTACATCTTGCTGCAATAGCTGCTTAGCTTCAAATAGATAACACCTGTCCCTTTTCAGAGTGCCTCTTATTAAGTCCTTCATGGAAGGATTGAGTTATTCCTCAAGACTTCCACCTGCCCCAGTGTGGAATCTTAATATTGTCCTTACCAGGCTAATGGGTCTACCCTTCGAGCCTTTACATGAATGTGAACTACAATTTCTCACTTGGAAAGTTGCTTTCCTCATTGCTATCGCATCATTCAGGAGAGTGGGTGAGCATCAGGCATTATCCATAGAAGAACCATTTTTACAAGTACACCAAAATAAAGTGGTTCTTCGCACTAATCCTAAATTTCTAGCTAAAGTAGTGTTCGAGGCATATGAGCTGCAGATTACACACTGTGCATAGATCGCCATCTGGTGTTGGGCCCGGATGTTGCAGTTGTTTTTCTCTTGGAAAGTCTTTGGAAGTCACGAGGTATGTGACTCATCCTTTGGATCATATTGCGCAAGGGCTTCGGCTCCATCCTCCGATTGTTTTTTTTCCGCCATCAGGCTCGGATGTGGTCTTCGCGCTCCAGTTCGGAACCGTTCCAGTTTTCCTGTTTGGCGCGCAATCCTCCCCCCTTCGACGGTGTTGTCTCGATCGCGTTCTCCACACTCGACGCGACTCTCAACAATGTAAGTCTTCGATTCCGGTCATCGGCGAAGGCCTTCGTGCCTACCTTGGCTCCGGTCCTGGCTGATGGAAAGGACGCCATTTAAAAAGTGTCCTCTATGTGGGTCGAAGGTTCCCCACACCGATCTCCATGAGGTGTGTAACCTCTGCCTCTCTCCAGAACACGAGCACGGGACTGTCCAGCTTGCGCCTCCTTCCGATCTAAGACGACGATCCAGGAACGACGAGCAAGGAGAACAATGGCTCACTCGTCGACTTCGATCCCCGACGACATCTTCGAAGAAGGCGTCTATGTTCCGGAACAGCACACCGAAGAGGGCCTCGCGCCTCCAAAGCTGACGACTCCGACGTTGAGGACATCACTCTGGCACAGAGGGGCGTGAGTACAGACGTCGACCCCGGCCCTAAACCCCCCTCCACGCCATTGAAAAAGGCTTTGGTCATGCCTTCCGGCCTGGGTATGCACCAAAAGACTGCTTCCCATACCTCGCTTCCAGGCCCGGTTAAGAAGCCCATCAAGCCTTCAGGCAGCTCGGGCTCGAGCCAGCCTACCCTCTGTGCCGAAAAAATCTCATCGACACCAGCACCGAAAAAGAAAACGCCCCATTCCTCGTCCGCGCCGAACTCGACACCGAAGCTCTCGGTGCCGAAGACTGGTACCGGCTCCTCGGCACCGATAACCTCCACGGAGCAGAGCAAGAAGCCGAAAAGCCTCGACTCCCAAACCTCAAAGCCAAAACCCACCTCGGAACCGAGGAAGTCAAGACGCTCCTAAACCCCACGGTTCCAAACCGAGAACCAGTGCCGAATCGACGCCTAAGAAACCCACGGCTCCGACACCATCAGCACCAAAGGATCTGCCCCTTACAGAGGAACTGTTTCGACCCGATCCTTACCAAAAAACCCTCGTAAAGGATCCAAAGACTGGGCATTTGACGCTTAGCACCAAAAAATGATCACTGGACAAGCCTGCACCAGCTCCACCACTAAAAAGGAGAGACTTTGCCACCTCCCCTTTAAGTATTCCATCACCACCTCCTCCTCCTCCCCCACCATTCTCCCACACCATCTCCAGATGAGAATGATGACATCCCCTACGACACAGGGGACTGAGCGGATGACCATCCATTAGGGGACCCTACTTCTACGGGCTCCCCATACCCATGGGACGACTACAACATTACAGACGTCCCTAACGTCCTGCAGGACGATCTTTACCCTCCTACGCTTTTTTCCGCCTCTCCCACTCATTCCATTAGTGGTGCGCAAACTACAAGAACATTCCCTAACTCTAATCCTAGTTGCTCAGACTTGGGCCAGACAACCGTGGTACACCACATTGCTGCAACTCTCCGTAGTTCCGCACCAAAAGTTACACCTCTCTCCACGCATCTTAACCCAGAACCATGGAGAGATCAGAACCCAGCTCAGCTCAACCTTGCGATCTGGCTCCTGAAATCCTAGAATTTGGTTACCTTAATCTTCCCCCTGACTGTATGAACGTCATTAAAGAAGCTAGACGACCTACCACTAGAGCTTGCTACGCAGCCAAGTGGAAACGTTTTGTGATTTATTGTCACAACAATGTCAGTCCCTTAGATGTGTCTATCCAACACATCATAGGCTACTTACTACACCTACAAAGATGCAACCTAGCCTACACGTCTATTAGACTACACCTTGCTGCCATAGCAGCGTATCTACAAAATAGACAGCATCTATCACTATTTAGAGTACCTGCCATAAAAGCCTTCATGGAAGGATTTAAGAGCATAATTCCCCCCAGAGTGCCACCCTCACCGGTGTGGAACTGAAACATCATTCTCACAAGACTAATGGGGCCTCCATTTGAACCTCTACATAAATGTGAGCTTACATTTTTAACATGGAAAACGGCTTTCCTTGTAGCCATTACTTCCCTCAGAAGGGTCAGTGAGATACAAGCACTCACCATTCAAGAACCTTTTCTGCAAATGCATCATAATAAGGTTGTTTTCCGCACTGATCCAAAATTCCCGCACTAATCCAAAATTCCTTCCTAAAGTCATTTCTCCCTTTCACCTCAGTCAATCTGTGTAACTGCACGTGTTCTTCTCGCAGCTACAAACCATTGCAGAAAGAGCTCTACACGCCCTAGACGTCAAAAGAGCTTTACTCTACTACATTGAGAGAACACAACCTTTTCGCAAGACCAAACAACTATTTGTGTCTTTCTCACCACCACACAAAGGCAACCCCATCTCCAAATCTGGGATAACTAGGTGGATTGTTAAATGCATACAGATTTGCTACCACAAAGCAAAACAAACGCTATCTGTTCCCCCTAAAGCCCACTCTACACGTAAGATAGGGGCTTCCATGGTATTTTTAGGGAACATCCCCTTAGATATCTGCAAAGCAGCTACATGGTCTACACCGCACACTTTCACTAAACACTATTGTGTAGATGTGCAAACTAAGCAACAAGCTAGTGTGGGCCAGGCTGTCCTCAAAACACTGTTTCAAATAACTGCAACAGATACTGGTGGTCGCTGCTAGGAGGGGGGTACTACTACACATTGTATGCACAGTGTGTAATCTGCAGCTCATATGCCTCGAACGGAATATGCTACTTACCAGTATGCATCTGTTCTTGGCATGTAGAGCTGCAGATCTACACCCGCCTTCCCGGCTACCTTTATCTGTTCCAGTTTTATCTTATTTAGATACAGCACACATGGGCATCTTTCCGGTTGCTTACAAAGCTCCATCATTTCCCCGCTGGCGAAAAATAATCTGAGGCTAGAGCCGAAGCCCATGCGCAATATGATCCAAAGGAGGAGTCAAATACCTCGTGTCTTCCAAAGACTTTCCAAGAGAAAAACAACTGCAACATCCGGGCCCAACACCAGATGACGATCTATGCACTGTGTGTAAATCTGCAGCTCTACATGCCAAGAACAGATGCATACTGGTAAGTAGCATATTCCTTCTGCCTTCCACATCAACCAATCTGAGTTGCCTGTGTTCTTTCCTCAACCTTATTCTGTGGCAGAATGTGCTCCACACACTTTAGATGTATTACAAAGAAAGGACAAAACCGTTTCCTAACTCTAAACAACTTTTTGTTGCTTTTGCTCCACCACACAAAGACAATCCCATTTCTAAATCTGGTATTGCACGGTGGATAGTCCAATGTATTCAAACATGTTATGCAAAAGCAAAGAACTTTACCAATTCTCCCTAGAGCGCATTTGACTCCCAAACTGGGGCCTTCTATGGCTTTCTTAGGAAATATTCCCATAGCTGACATCTGTAAAGCTGCAGCATGGTCTACACCACACACATTCACAAAATGCTATTGTGTAGATGTCTTAGCCAGACAACAAGCTAATGTGGGCTAGGCAGTTTTACGTACACTATTTCCGACCACTGCAACAGCTACAGGTTAGCCACTGCTTTGGGAGATTACTGCTGTATAGTCTATGCACAGCATGTGATCTACTGCTCACGTGCCTCGAACGGAAAATGCTACTTACCCAGTATGCATTTGTTCTTGGCATGTAGAGCTGTAGATTCACATGCACCCACCCACCTCCCCGCTTACCTGTTCCAGTACTATCTTAATTAGATACTTACACATGGACATCTCTATTCTACTCTTACTAACTCCATTCTCACACTCAGCGGGAAAACAAATCCAGAAAGGGAGTCACCCATCTCATGACTGGCAAAGACTTCTTTGAACAAAAAGAAAGCGTAAACATCCGGGCCCAACACTAGGGTGCAGACTTATGCACAGCATGTGAATCTACAGCTCTACATGCCAAGAACAGATGCATACTGGGTAAGTAGTATTTTTCTTTTCAACATGATTTATCAACAGTGGATCTAGGTTCCTGTAAACAAATGGTTGACTCCAGTGAGGATATCCATGATAAAGAATCAGGATTACAGTAAGTAACATGTTCGAGGCATATGAGCAGCAGATTACACACTTTTGCATAGATCGCCATCTGGTGTTGGGCCCGGATGTTTGCAGTTTGTTTTTCCTCTTGGAAAGTCTTTGGAAGGCACGAGGTCAGTGACTCCTCCCTTGGTTCGTATTGCGCATGGGCTTCGGCTCCATCCTCAGATTGTTTTTTTCCGCCATCGGGCTCGTGTGTAATACTTCGCGCTCCGGTTCCGAACATTCCAGTTCGACGATCGAAGCGGAATCCTCGCTCTCCGCGGTATTATTCAGATCCTGATCTCCTCAATCACCTTCGACACACCTTCAAATCCAGTCATCGATGGCGGTCTTCGGGCCTATCCAGGCTCCGGTCCCAGCTGATGGAAAGCACTCCATTCAAGAAGTGCCCTCGATGTGGGTCCAAATTCCCCCACACCGATCTTCATGAGGTATGCAACCTCTGCCTCTCCCCTGAACACGAGGCTCGAGACTGTCCCGCCTGCAAGTCTTTTAGATCCAAAAAGACTATTCGAGATTGAAGAGCCAGACGAAAAATGGCGCACTCCTCGACTTCCGTTCCAGCTGACATCTTCAGGGACGACGTCGAAGCTCCGGGACAGCAGCACACCGAAGAGGACCTAGTCAGTGCTTCCGAAGCCGACGACTCGGATGTGGAGGACATCACCCCGGCGCAGAGGGTCGTGAGTAAAATACCCCCACCCACGCCGACACCCAAAAAGGCTTCGGTCACGCTTTCGCCTCCAGGCCTAGGCAAGACCAAGGACACTGCTTCGAACACCCCACCTTCGGGCCTGGTGAAGAAGCCTTATAAGCCTTCCGGCGGCTCGGGCTCGAGCCAGCCTGTCAGCGGTGCCGATAAACACACTTCGGCACCGAAGAAAAGATCGGCCTCGACACCGAGCTCCGCACCAAAGCCCTCGGTGTCGAAACCCAGCCTCTCGGTGCCGACCAAACATTATAAGACCCTCGGCACCGACACTCCCGCGCCGAAGCCTGTCTCTGCACCGACCAAAAAATCGGAGGTTCCAAAAAAGCACGGCACAGACAAGCCTAAAAAGCCATCGGCCCCGAATACTTTGGCGCCGACCGAACAGCCAGTGTCGCAAGAACTATTTACACCGGATCCTTTGCAAAAGACACTTACCAAGGATCCAAAAACTGGACATTTGGCACGGTCTTCTAAAAAGAGAGATTTGGACAAACCAGCTCCACCTCCAAAGAGGAAAGACTGTGCTACCTCCCCTTTCAGAGTGCCTTCCCCACCTCCTCCACCCTCTCCACCTCCGCCTTCTCCACCCCTGCCTCATCGCTCTCCGACCCCATCTCCAGACCATGATGATCAGGGGGACCCATACTACGACCCAGCAGATGTGCCACAAGACCCCACCCCTACAGGATCCCCAGACCCATGGGATGATTATAATAATCCAGACATTCCAGATGTCCCACAAGATGACCTTTATCCATCCAGGCCATCTCCACCAGAAGACTCATTAGGTTTTCACCACCTACTTCAGAGGGCGGCACATTACCACGGGGTAGAGCTACACACTGACCCAGTAGAGGAAGATTTCCTCCTAGACACCTTTGATACTGCACATAGGTCTACTTCTATACTACCTATGCTCAAAGGGGTAATAAAACTTGCGCCAGAGGTTTTTAAAGACCCAGTCAGGACTAGGGTCCTCAACCCACGCATAGAGAAGTATAAAGCTGCCCCCACAGATCCTGCCTACATCAAGGGACCAGCGCCACTGGATTCCCTAGTGGTATCCACTGCACGGAAGAGGTCAAATTCCCAGGCGTCAGGCGAAGCACCACCACCTGACAGTCAAAGCTCCTGGACGCGTCAGGAAAACGCACTGCGTCACAGGCAGCCAATATATGGCGTATCGCCAACACTCAAGCGCTTTTGGCCAGATACGACCGAGCGCATTATGATGAACTAGAAACCATCATGCACCATCTCCCAGAAAAATACAAAAATAGGGCCAATGAATTAATTCAAGAGGGTAAGACCATAACTAACACCTCTATACGCTGTGCCTTAGACGCAGCAGACACAGCCTCCAGGGCTATTAACACTAGTGTCCTCCTCCGTCGCCACACTTGGCTGAGAGTTTCAGGCTTTAAACCTGAGGTACAAGCCTCCATATTAAACCATCCATTTGATCAAGAACATTTATTCGGTCCAAAGGTAGATGAGGCCCTCGAAGATGAAGAAAGACACAGATACGGCGAAATCTATGGGAGCCCTAATATCACACCCTCCTAGGCGCTCCTTTCCCCGCTCTTCCTTTCGGGGCACGGGCAGAGGCTACTCCTCAGATAGCGCGTGCACGTCTTACAAATCCCCTCCTCAGTCCACCTTCACAAGGGGTTATCAAAGAGGCGGCTATAGAGGCAATAACAATAAAGGCAAAACAAATACCGCCCGCTCTGCCACCCCGCCTACCCAATGACTTTCCCCTGCTCCCTCCAGACCATCCCACTCCAGTCGGGGGCAGACTACAAAATTTCCTTCACGTCTGGGAGTCCATCACATCAGACAAATGGGTGACTCAAATTATTCGTTCAGGGTACTGCCTAGAACTCAAATCTAACCCTCCCTCCCCCCCCCCCCCCCCCCCCCCCCCCCCCTCCCCCCCAACATTCCGCCCAGGCAACGCCCAATGTCACAAGAACATTACACATTACTAAAATATGAGGTAATCTCCCCCCTACAAAAACAGGCGATAGAACAGGACCCCCCCCTCCCCAATCAGCAAAATGTAGGGGTCCACTCCCTATATTTTCTGATACCAAAAAGAGACGAGACTCTACGACCTATCTTAGATCTCTGGCCTCTAAACACATACATACATTCACATGGTAACACTTCTGCTCCTCTCCCAGAACGACTTTCTCACCACACTGGACTTGAAAGACGCATACTTTCACATTCCGGTACACCATGCCCACAGAAAGTACCTCAGATTTGTAGTGGAAGGGCAAGACTACCAGTTCAAGGTGCTCCCATTCGGGGTCACAACAGCACCAAGGGTATTCACAAAGTGCCTAGCGGTAGTGGCGGCACATCTCAGAAGACAGCACATTCACGTCTTCCCATATTTGGACGACTTGCTGATAAAAGACGCGTCCTACAACCAATGTGTACACCACACCGCCACTACAATCCACCTACTTAACCAACTAGGCTTCACGGTGAACCACCAAAAGTCCCAGCTAACACCATCCCACATAAAGCAATACCTCGGTGCCACCATAGACACCTCAAAAGCCATAGCCTACCCCAATCCAGCCAGGATTGCAAGCATTGAGGCTTTGCGTCAGAAATTCATACTTCAACACTCCCTCCCAGCAAGAGTGTTTATGCAACTGATAGGGATGATGGCCTCTTGCATTTTCATAGTGCCTCACGCAAGACTCCAGATGCGTCCACTCCACGAGTGCTTAGCGCGCCAATGGAACCAGGCCCAGGGGCAACTGACAGATCTGGTGTTGGTAGACTGTCGCACCCATCGCTCTCGGCAGTGGTGGAACACCACAAATCTTTCCAGAGGTCGACCGTTCCTGGACCCGGTTCCACAAATAATCCTGACAACAGATGCATTGCTCTCCGGCTGGGGAGCTCATCTACTACACCTCACAGTGCAGGGCACCTGGACGCCGCAACAAAAGTTACTCCACATCAACCATCTGGAGTTACTGGCAATCTTTCTAGCCCTAAAATCCTTTCACACACACATTTTAGGCAAGGCAGTCCTTATTCGCACAGACAACATGACCGCCATGTACTACATTCAAAAACAAGGCGGCACACACGCTCCACAGCTCTCTCGACTAGCACAGAGCATATGGAGATGGGCAATTCCACACAAAATCTTTCTCCTAGCCCAGCATGTCCCAGGAGTCCAAAACACCATGGCAGATCTGCTCAGCAGACAGACGCAGCAGATCCACGAGTGGGAACTTCACCCGCAGGTTCTTCACCCGTTCTTTCAGATGTGGGGGCATCCACAGATAGACCTATTCGCCACCCACAAAAACAAAAAATGCCCAAGCTTCGCCGCCAGATACCCACAGCCATTGTCCAAAGGCAATGCGATATGGATGAACTGGTCAGGCAGATTTGCGTACGCCTTTCCACCTCTCCCACTAATTCCATTAGTAGTGCGAAAGCTACAACAGCACTCCCTCACACTGATTCTAGTAGCTCCAACATGGGCCAGACAACCGTGGTACACCACGCTGCTGGAACTCTCGGTAGTGCCACACCAAAAATTGCACCTCTCACCATGCCTCCTAACCCAGAACCATGGAGAGATCAGACACCCGGACCCAGCTCAGCTCAACCTTGCGATCTGGCTCCTTGAGATCCTAGAATTCGGATACCTTAACCTTCCCCCTGACTGTATGAACGTCATCAGAGAAGCTAGACGCCCTACCACTAGAGCCTGCTACGCTGCCAAGTGGAAAAGATTTGTTGTTTATTGCCATAACACAATCAACCCTCTAGACGCATCCATACAGCATATCATATGCTACTTACTCCATCTACAAAGATGTAACCTAGCATATACATCCATTCGTCTACACCTCGCAGCAATTGCTGCTTACCTACAAAACAGCACCTATCACTTTTCAGATTGCCTGCCATTAAAGCCTTCATGGAAGGCCTAAAACGAATAATTCCCCCCAGAGTGCCACCCTCACCTGTGTGGAACTTAAATATAGTTCTCACAAGGCTAATGGGGCTGCCCTTCGAACCTCTGCATAAATGCGAACTGCAATTCGTCACATGGAAAACAGCTTTCCTTGTAGCCCTCACCTCCCTTAGAAGGGTCAGTGAGATACAAGCACTTACCATACAAGAACCTTTTCTCCAAATGCACCTCATAAAGATTGTCCTCCGTACCAACTGAAAATTCCTACCCAAAGTCATCTCACCCTTTCATCTAAACCAATCGGTAGAATTACCGGTTTTCTTTTCGCAACCTCAAACTGTTGCAGAAAGGGCTTTACACACACTGGATGTTAAAAGGGCCTTGCTTTACTATATCCAGAGAACACAACCTTTCAGAAAGACAAAGCAACTGTTTGTCTCTTTCTCTCCACCTCATAAAGGCAACCCCATCTCTAAATCAGGAATAGCTAGGTGGATTGTAAAATGCATACAGATTTGCTACCACAAAGCAAAACGCACGCTATCTGTTCCCCCTAAAGCCCACTCTACAAGAAAGATAAGGGCTTCTATGGCTTTTCTAGGGAACATCCTATTAGATGATATCTGCAAGGCAGCTACATGGTCAACACCGCACACTTTCACTAAACATTACTGTGTAGATGTGCAAACCAAGCACCAAGCTAGTGTGGGCCAGGCTGTACTAAAAACACTATTTCAAACCACTGCAACAGATACCGGTGGTCGCCGCTAAGGTTGGGAACTGCTATATAGTCTATGCAAAAGTGTGTAATCTGCAGCTCATATACCTCGAACGGAATATGCTACTTACCAGTATGCATCTGTTCTTGGCATGTAGAGCTGCAGATCTACACACGCCCACCTGCCTCCCCGGCTACCTGTATCTGTTCTAGTCTATCTTATTTAGATACAACACACATGGGTTTCTTCACTATTACTACGCTCCATCTTTCCCTGTTGGCGAAAAACAATCTGAGGATGGAGCCGAAGCCCATGCGCAATACGAACCAAGCGAGGAGTCACCGACCTCGTGACTTCCAAAGACTTTCCAAGAGGAAAAACAAACTGCAAACATCCGGGCCCAACACCAGCTGGCGATCTATGCAAAAGTGTGTAGATCTGCAGCTCTACATGCCAAGAACAGATGCATACTGGTAAGTAGCATATTCCTTTCTTCAATGGTCTTAGTGTTCAACAGAATTGGACCTCATGGTTTAGGTAACTGGAGGATAACGCCTATTTAACCTATGTTGTTCCACATTTACTCTCAATAAAAATGTAATATTAGTGTTGGCTGCCTTTATAGATCTAAAATGTTGCTAAAATGCAGGATCTATACTAGACTTTTCCCCTGCAATAGAGGCATGTGATGTAATAGGAGTGTCTCCAGATTCTACATTCTCTCATCTGAACCCATGTAAGGAACATGTAATGTTGCAGGCGAGTAGTGATTCTGTCCTTCTAAAACGTCCAATATGCAGTTACAACTAAAATATAATCTGATCAACTAGCCGTTACTCATTTTTATCACCTGCTTAATTTAGTTCTCTCCTAGAAAAAGCCAGCTGTTCTGATTAGTGTAATGTGGTTTCTTCTTTACCTGAGCACCTTTCGTTTTCTGACCAACAGGATTGAACTTATTTGGCAAATCAAAGTCAATGCAGCCGAATAAACCAGTGCGTAATGTTCATGAAACAGATCCTGCTGTGAAACAGGTATGAAGAACTAATGAATATTTAGAGTCATAGCGGACTTGAATGATTCTTTTGATCCTGTGCATTAAGTATATTTGTCATTTGTATTTTGAAGTTTTGTCCTTGGTGGGAGTTGAACAGCTCTATCAAACCCAAGAGGGTCAGAGAGGGATATTGGTCCAGCACAAGTTCTCTCTATGTGACATAGATCAAAAACCTGAGTGTGCTGGTCTAGAATAATATAGGGAGGACAGCATATATTAAGGTACTGTACCCAACCTGGTCATAAAAGGCTGCTCCCTTTTAGCTGCACGAGTCCTCACCCACCGATGGGGGCATGTTTCATCATTGGGCCACTAAATAGGAAAGGCAAAATACAAAACGTTCTCCGTAAAGTGCCCCATCGTGGGGTCTGTTGGATGTTGTAGCGCCGGCCTCAAAATAGCACAGACCACTGATGAATCCTGCTACCATTGGTGGGTGAGTGCTTCTGCTCCTAAAAGGCAGCCACCCATGACTAGGTTAAGTCCAATAACATTAATATAGGCTAGTCTCCCAAAAATATTCTGGAACAGCAAACAAGAGTACAAAATAATACTCCTGTCGCCATCCAGTCGACAGGAGTTCTCTCTTCGGGACAGGAGCTGCTTTTCTGGACCATACCTGGAAACAAAAGTTATGATCTTTGGGATCATAATTGGATCATGAGCCCCTGCCTTAATTATTTTGATAACAGGACTATAACATACATATCTGTGCCCTGAAGAAGACTGTAGATATTTCCATACAGACGAAACACGTGTTGGCTAGAAGTTCGTCTCATCAATTGTGTATTGCAGTGTTGATGGTCTGGATTGAATACCTGTAGAAATCCTGATATGAATAAAGAACGGAAGAAGAATCCTATGAAGAACACTTTGTGGACTCTTTTTTGATTATATTGGACTCTTTACTCCGGATATTAATCAATTTGTACCTCCAAATAGGGTTGGGCTCAGTCTCCTAGGCTGCATTTCGGCATGTAGTGGTGGGCAGGTGTTTCTGGGTAGCCAGACTTTCAAGGGTGCAGGCTTTCTTCTCTTCTGAGACCCTAATGAATAACCGGGGACTAGCCACCTAGTCTTAGAAGTCACTTCTGTCCTGGCAAAAGTGGAGTTCTTTTCCACCAGTGGGCACAACTGGCGCAGTCCTCTTAGCTCGCCCCTCGGGTGCAGCTTGTGCAGTCCTGTCTTTGGTACAGCCTCTTTGCTGGGTGCAGGGAGCAGTATCATATTCCTCCTCCTGTCTTCTTTTCAGTTGAGTAGTGATTGGAGGACACTGTGCAAGGGAGGCCACTTTTATGCCTTCTTTGTGTTTGTGTGGAGAGGGTTCACTATCAATTTAACATTTCTGAGGGTTTGGCCAATAAACAATCCCAGCATAACCTTCTTTGCCTGAATCCAAGATGGCTTAGGTTTTTTTCCTCTGTGTGGAGCTCTGGACATATCCCTAGGGTATACCCGGTATACTGAGCCACTCCTCCTGGAAACCCTGGTCTACAACAAATTTACCCCCTCGTGAGATGTCAGCCCGTCTGCCTACACAAAGGAGTGGGCAAGCTATAGAGTGATCGCCATTTGCTTCACTGCGGCTGTAGCCTCTGTGAAGCTAGGCCATCTATGTCCACTTCCCTGTAGTCATCCTGCTGGAGGAGGTCATACCTCCTTCCACCAACAGTTCCTTGTGTCCTGTCCTAGGGAACACTTCACACTTCCTAGCAGGGGAACAGCCTGTTGTCTCGGGGAACAGCAGCTCTGGACAGTCAAGCGCCATGTCTCATTCTGACCTTTGGCCTTGAAGACTGTATAACCTGTTTAACCGCAATATTGTTTTTCCTATAGGAGAACATTGGACTTATCAGAAATTAAGTGTCAATTTCTGAAAACTTGAAGTTTCTAGCTGACTTGTCCAGTCTGCCACCACCACAGACTAGTTTCTGACCCCGCCAGAGAATTACTAGATAAGCCATTTGGAGGATATATTTGGGGGTTCCATCATTCACGGAACCCTACCTGGGATAGGCAATGGAAAATCAGTCACTGCTTATTTGTGGCTGGGGGAAGTACGGGGTGTCTTACCTCTCCCTCTTATTTTGCCACTGTTTCCCCGAAATCCTCCTCGAAAATAACCTCTGGTAGAGGCAAAGTTAAATATGGCTGCAGAGTCCTGTGCCAGGTCATTTTTCTTATGAATGAGTTGGGGCCCCCATTTCAATTTAGCATCAATCAAAACCCCAGGTAGCAATAGACACTTTAATTTGGGATCAGTGATGACCCTATCTTAAAGGTATACGGTCTGCTACTACGAGACCCCACTTGCATGATATAGGCCTTAGAGTTGTTAACCTTCAAGTCCTGTTCCCCCATGAAATGAACAAAAGAGTCTAAAACGGTTTGCAGGCCCCATTCCGGCCATTAAAATGGCATTGTCGGCGTGCAACAAAACTGGAAGGCCTTGCCGTCCCACCTGAGGAAAATTAACCTTGTTCTCCAATAAGGTCTTCTCCAGGTTGTTAAAATAGATGTTAAATATAAACCAGCATTGGCATAGCCAATAGGTCTCGCCTTTGGGACCTTATAAGTATTTAGTTATGCAGCACAATATCCTTGGTGCAACAACATCAACTGTTGCATAGCTAAACACTTATAAGGTCCCAAAGGCGAGACCTATTGGCTATGCCAATGCTTGTTACTGTCAAGCAGCTAAGTTGCTGTATAGTAACACTTACGTTAACATTGCCAAGAATCTTTCTGATACCTTAAAGGTTTCATGCTTATTGGTGTGCTACCCTGGAATAACTTGTTGTTGGTTAGCTGCTGATGTGTGTACACTTTTGTGGCACACTGCAACAATAGAATTGACACCCTTTGGTGGCAGGGGGTCTGGTGGGAGTTTGCACCCTGTTTGCAACAAAGAGATTGTAATGATGAAGTACTTTTGTTTGAGGAAACTTGGGGAAATTTCCGTGTCTACCTTGCAACAGTTCCTGTTTCCCTTTGGCCGCCAAACAAAATACAGACAGACTTACATTGTTTGCTGTTTCACGAAACTGTTCTCAAGGTGTATCCTACTGCGTCGGATGGATACTGAGACTAAAATGGAAGATTCTAGACTAGATATTGCCCACTCTCTTCATGGCCCGAACCGCCTATAGAGGATTGGCATTTAGCTAAATGTCATTGAGACATGTTTCTAGTCCTGGTCTTTACTTTAAGAATAATTTGTTTTGTGGTGCACAAGCCCAATTTGGTTAGTTGTGCAAACAAAGACAGTAACTCACAAGATGCATTGATTTGTTATATGCATCTGCAGGATTTTTAAGGTAATGTTCCGGTAACATGGAATTACAGACTTACTCAACCAACTGTTTACAAATTGGCCAGGTTATTCTCTGAGTTTGAGGCAACGACTACTCTCGCTTTAAAAGCAAGCGATCCCTGGATGCTCATGCTGGGATACTAACAGTATAGGCTGATTTAGAATTTGTTAGATCAAGTGGTAACCATTTGGTGTCAGCAGTAACAAACTGCTTATTATATCTGATTATTATTTGTGTTGGGCCAATTCACTGGGAGTAGTTGAACCCTTGTACATTTCGATTTTCCCCTTTCCAAGCTGACCCACTCAGGACAACAGAACCAATTTAAGCCCCATGTTTTACTTGGCTCTTTCTGCAGGGTCATCCCCAAACTTTTTGCCTTCTCTCTCTTGGTTTCTGAACCTGTTTTTGTTGATGTTCAGGACTATGCACTCTTTACTACACCTAACCAGTGCTGAGGTGCTTGTGCTCTCGGTTAAACATGGTAACACTGGTTTACACCCAGTTGGCTCATTTAATTTACTTGTAAGACCCTAGTAAAGTGGTACTACATGTACTCGGGGTCTGTAAATTAAATGTTACTAGTGGTCCTGCAGTACTGATTGTGCCACCCACTTAAGTAGCATTTAAACATGTCTCAGGCCTGCCATTGCATCCTGTGTGTGCAGTAATAGTTCTTGTAGACCCATGCTTTCAAGGATACAGTCCATCTTGTGTTTGTCACACCCCTGAAGCATTGCCTCCTCATCTCTTTGGCTGGCTTCTATCCTTCCACTGCTCACTTTTTAGAAATTACTCCATGAGAGTGCATGTGTTTTCCAGGTCTCTCCCTTGTGTGCTTCTTCCCTGTCAAATACCTGCTCTCTTGCTCCTTGTTGCTGTCTCTCTTGTGTTGTAAGCTTTGTGTGCTTCTCCCCCCACCAAACTCCCTCCCTTCCCCGTGCTCTATCATGTTGCTTTCTCCCTCTTGCGTTTCTGCCACCGGACCCTGTATTATCCCTAGATGTACTGCTTTCCCTGTCGCCCCACCCACTCTCCTGTGCTTTCCATGCACTCACTCCTACGTTGCACCCCCACCATCTTTTTTTCTTAAATGTTTTAGTCTGGTGGGAGAATCAGACAGCAAATTGCTGCTGCCCATCCAACTTAAAAAAGCACTTTCGTACTATTTCTTTTTCGTTTGTTTTATTCATAGATCCATTTCTTACAGCTAAAAAAAAAATAGATGCACCAGAGTCCTTTTGTAGGCTTGTATGCATAATGACGCATGGGTGCACACACCACGTATTCATGTGTCTACAAAATAACGTGACCACTGCAACCACGTCATTGGATCTTTTAAAAAATATATATTTTTGACCATACTGCACAGCATCTTGCCGAGACCTAATGGCTTGGCAATACTTGTTGTAATTATTGTGGTTCTCACCATTCTGTTGCATGTACTGTGATCAGTATTTGAATTACAATAAAGAATGTATGCAACTAAAAAGACCAAAGCTAGGTTCCCGAAAAGGAACAGCGCATACATAGCAACATTTGTAAAGATCACAGGGGAAGATGTTGAAAAAATAATCGTAAGCATTTATTTTCCACTTTAACTCTCATTGAAGTTGAGGCGCTTTTAGGAGGGAGAATGTTAGACATTTCGGGCTTTAATAATAGGAAGTTGCTCGCCTGAATCGGTCTCTTAGTAGGTATCGGAGAATTACCAAAAACCCTCTGAAAACTGCAAAGTACTTTGAAATTAAAGCCACCCAAGCTAATGGAGACACCGATCCTCAAAGCTGCACTGCACTGATACTTGCTGACGAACCGGGGCCATATCATACATAAGCCTCATTTTCCTCGTTTGCACCTTTTTAAAAGGTGTGTGCCCTGCCCAAACAAGGAAAATGTGCCGTATTAGGATGAATGCGCTGCCCCCAGGGCAGCTGCAAACTTGAGCTGCCCCCAGGGCAGCGCATTAATGTGAAAAATGGAGCAGCTGCTTTGAAGCCACTGCATGTTTCACAGTGCAGGCAGCAACCCACCTGCACGTTTGAGAGAGATTAGAGATCACCTTGCAGGTGGGCACAGTGAGTGACTGTACCCACCTGAAAGGAGATGTCTGGGGGGGCATAGGACTCCTTTTACCCCTCCAGAGTGCTGCCAGCAGGGGGCACAATGACCGTGGTGGTGTACTGTCCGTGCGCATCCTCAGTTTCTTTTCCAATGTGCCCCCATCTGTAATAAGGTGCAGACGCAGAGGAAAAGGGTTTTCTTCATTTGCATGGGGCATGCATTCGGTAGGGTCTCCCAGAGTCAGACCCTACCGAAAGTGCACCCTTGCTCTATTTTCTGTTTTTCTGAGAATCGCTAACTCAAAGTACTTACCTAATCTCGGAGAAGTTTGCGTCTAAATTGCTATAAAATCTGTTATGTTCGAGGCATTTGAGCTGCAGAATTCATACTGTTGCATAGATCGCCATCTGGTGTTGGGCTCTGATGTTTGCACCTTGTTGTCTTGGAAGAAGTCTTTTGTAGTCATGAGATGGGTGACTCCTCCCTTGGACGATAATGCGCATGGGCATCAACTCCATCCTCCGATTGTTTTTTCCGCCATCGGGTTCGTATGTAACTGGAGCGCTCTGGTTCAGTACAGTGTTTTCCAACCCTTTTCGATGCGCAAGCCATTGCAAACTCATCTCAATCTAGATATCTGGCTCCTGAAGTCCTAGAGTTCGGTTACCTCAACCTCCCGCCCAACTGTATGAACATAATTAAAGAAGCCAGACGCCCCACTACTACAGCTTACTATGCAGCGAAATGAAAACGATTCGCCATTTACTGCAATAACCACAAAATTGACCCGCTAGATGCTTCAATTCAGAACATAATTTGCTATTTGCTGCATCTACAAAGATGTAATCTGGCATACTCATCCATAAGATTACATTTGACTGCCCTTGCCGCCTATCTACAAAGCAGACATTTGTCATTGTTCAGAGTAACCGCTATCAAAGCCTTTATGGAAGGCCTTAAAAGAATAATTCCTCCTACACTGCCACCCTCTCTAGTGTGGAATCTAAACATTGTCCTTACTAGGCTCATGGGTCCCCCATTTGAACCTCTACACAAATGTGAACTGCAGTTCCTTACATGGAAAGTAGCTTTCCTTGTCGCAATTTCCTCTCTCAGGGGAGTAAATGAGATCCAGGCTTTAACCATTCAAGAACCATTCTTACAAATACTTCGTAACAAGGTGGTTCTTAGAACAAATCCAAAATTCCTTCCCAAAGTAATCTCTGCTTTTCATCTTATTCAATCTGTAGAGTTACCAGTGTTTTTTCCAAAACCCAGATTCCATAGCAGAGAGAGCTCTTTAAACACTTGACGTCAAAAGAGCTATACTTTATTACATTGATAGGACTGAACCTTTTAGAAAAACAAACCAACTGTTTGTAGCTTTCTCTCCCCCTCATGAAAGAAATCCCATCTCCAAAGCTGAAATTGTCAGGTGGATAGTTAAATGCATTTGAATATACTACCAGAAACCAAAATGCCCATTGACCATTCCCCCTAGAGCGCACTCAACACGCAAACTAGGGGCTTCCATGGCATTCTTAGGGAACAATTCCCTAGAAGACATTTGTAAGGCAGCAACATGGTCTATCACACACACCTTCACCAAACACTATTGTGTAGATGTGCAGGCGAAGCAACAAGCTCCTGTAGGCCAGGCTGTTCTTAAAACACTTTTTCAAACCACTGCAACGGATACAGATGACCACCGCAAGAGAGACACTGCTGTACAGTCTATGCAACAGTATGAATTCTGCAGCTCATATGCCTCGAACGGAAAATTCTACTTACCAGTATGCATCTGTTCTTGGCATGTAGAGCTGCAGAATATCATACGCCCACCCGCCTCCCCGGAGCCTGTAGAACCATCACTGGTAGAGATTGAGGGGGAAGTTCCCTGCTCATTTACTGTTTTTTTTTTTCTGCCACCACTGCAGTTGTCCCTTGATCAAACCAAAACCGAAATTCTCTTTTCGCAGTCCATGGAAGATGATCCCCAATACTTTTCAAGATGAGCCAACAGAAGCCTTGTCTAAGGGAGTAGAAATACAAGGCCATGTGGTCCTGAATCTTTACCCCCCCAATGAAGGTTCTGTCTTGTGAGAGATCTTGCATGCATTTCTCCAAAGTTATTAGAATACCATGATGTTGTTCACAATTTTTCCTCATTCAATCACTCCCACACTTCCTTTTTCGATTGAGCATGTAGAAGCCAGTCTTCCAGGTATGAAAACTCACTCCACCCTTGCAGATAAAGAAGTGCCGACCACGGGTGCCATCGTTTTTGTAAACACCTGTGTGGCAGACTGTTTGCCAAAGGGCATACCTGGAATGGATAGTGTCTTTTTAGGCAAAAAAATCTTGAGGTACTTCTGATGCAACCCTGCTATTATTATGTGGAAATAGGCATTGGTTAGATCCATTGTGATCTTAAAGGCTCTGCCTGGAATTAAAGGAATGATCCTCTGAACCATCTGTAGGAAGCTGGGTTTCTGTTGCAGTAACACTCCCTCCCCCCCCCCCCCCCCCCTTCCCATTTTTGCAGAGTCTCTGATGCACTTTGAGTTGATGTGCCCTGTGTTCATGCCAATCTGATTCCCAGCGCCTGTGTTTTTTCCCAAAAATTTACCAATATACCCCCAATTGGCACCTCTCTGGCCACATGCAAGTCCCTTGTAAAAGGTACCACGGGCACTGTGACCAGGGAAGGCCTCTAAGGGCTGCAGCACATATTGTGCCACCCTTAGATGCCCTGTACCTTTACTCACACACTGCTATTGCAGGCTGCGTGTTTTGGTGAGGAACAAAGTAAAGAGTCAACATGGCACACATCCCTGTGTGCCATGCCTACAAACCACTGCCATGGCATAGGTAAGCCACCCCTCTAGCTGGCTGCACTATCCCAGTGGTGAGGTTACAGATGCATGAGCCCTGTACCCCTACAATGTCTAAACCAATGCTTAGAAATTGTAAGTGCAGTAATGCCATTAACAGTATATGGTGCTGGGAGTTTGTCATTACGAACTCCACAGCACCATAATGGCTTTGCTGAAAAACTGGGAAGTTTGGTGTCAAACTTCTCAGCACATTAAACCCACACTGATGCCAGTGTGGGATTTAAGTAAACATGCTCTAAGGGCACCTTAGAGATGCCCCCTGAAAAACGACCTAAATCTAGTGTCCTATCGGAGTGACTGCTCGCCAGCTGCCACCCCCAGACATATTTCTGGACCCTTTGGTCGAGAGCCTGCTGCTCTCTGGGGTCTAAAACAATGCACATCCTGGGACGAGGTGCCAAGCCTCTTCCCCCAGGATGGGCAGGGTCCACGAAGAGGAAACTTCAAAGGCTTGCTGTCTGTGAGGTAACCCAGCCATTTGCTGTTTCCAACATGCCTTGTACTCCTCTGTGTTAAGCCTAAGGCTGCTCGACCATGCTACCCCCTATTAGAGCACTTTGGGATTGCATAGTGAGCCCCTGTCAACTCATAAGGGAACCCCTGTTCCCTCTACAAGATGTATCCAATTCTTGATGTATCACATAAAGAGCCAGCTTCCTATGCAAATGATCATCTAAATTGGCAGATGAGTTTGCATGAAGAGAATTAACTCTGGCATTCTGTAGGTACAGTTAAGTAACATTTCTTCTACAGCATTGGATACATTCTAGATCCATTCTTAACTCTGGATCAGACTCCTTGATTGGTAGCTGGCCCACCAATCATTGCAGGGTCACTCTCTAATTTTCAAAAGGGCATTTTCGTTTTGGCAGTGACCATGTAAGACTATAGACACTGTCTAGAGACTTGTTTGTTTTAAAATATAGTAAAACCAGTACTTTTTTAAGCCAAATTCATTGCTTAATTTTTGCACAGTCATTGCAAAGTCTTCTAAGGGTTTCGCTTCAAGGGAGACACTGCTATCGAGAAACACCATTGACACTCCAGATGGCGCAGGGAGCAAAACAGTTTCTTTAAGAAAGAAAATGACTTCTCTTGTTTTTTTCTGGTGGGATCTTTTGGGAGATGGTCTTCGATTGAAATTATATGTTCCAATGTCATCACACCCATGGGGGACGTAGTTGCGGATGAAGCCGCATGGTAGCACTTGGTGATGCTTGACAGCTATTGCTGTGGGAAAAGTTTCCAGATCCATTCATGGTGGGTGTTCCTAATATGATGAGTCTGCAGGAGAATTAAATATCCACCAGCAGTATTGTTATCAAATCTTAGTAGCCTTTTCTTCCTAATTTGTTTTTCATTGTACCTGCATATGTGTTCGCACTCCTTCACCCATTATTTTATATCTTCTGTTCAAATGATTGTTCCAGTATGGGACATTCTTACTTGCTAGCACCTGGATGCTTTTTTGCAGCGTTAATCTATTTTAGATTTCCAGTGTATGCACGGTACTTACTTTTCATATGACGAGCTGTAATGGCTTTTTCTGCTGTCTAGCACTCTGCCCCTTACTTTGAGAATTCAGTTGCACAGCTGTGCGCATGCAGGTAATTTAAAATAAATTGTAGCTTAACACCTGTAACATATTATAGTCAATCAGACTAATGCATAGCATTTGCAGCATTGTAAGGA
Source organism: Triturus cristatus (assembly GCF_964204655.1). NCBI lineage: Eukaryota > Metazoa > Chordata > Amphibia > Caudata > Salamandridae > Triturus > Triturus cristatus. Next base: position 139,971,746 of record NC_140588.1, read on the forward strand.
TGTGTATGCATGTCATCATAATTCTCATTTTTCTTGTCTAGGCCATAGCAGAGAAACTTTCTCAAGTTATTCGTATACCTGATGCTGGAAGACCTTTCACTTCACAAGCAACTTTTGGGTCTGGTCAGTATCCTAAAATATCATCAACTTGTATAAAACAATATGAACAAATTAATGATTGTAAATTTGCAGATTTTTTTTTTCTGCATTTTTTTTTTCAAGCTGAACTCTGAACTCAAACTAAACAGCTGATTTTATTTTTTTGTTTTTTTGGCCCTCTAGCCCCTTTCTGCATGGTTACCACCGGATATTTTGCCACATATCTGATGCCAGCTTGACCGTGTGTGTGCTGGGATCCTGCTACCCAGGCCGCAAGCACCTGTTCTTTCCCAAAACTGTACCTTTGTTAACCACAATTGACACACCTCTGGGCCACATGTAAGTCCCTTGTAAAAGGTACCCCTGGTAACAAGGGCCTTGTGATCAGAGAGGGTCTCTGAGGGCTCCAGCATGTATTGTGCCATACTCTGAGGCCCCCTCACCTTAACTCCCACACATGTTGTAAAAGTGGGTTTCTGTTGCAGTACCCCCCCCCCCCCCTTTTTTTTTTTTGCCTAATAGCTGATGCACTTTTCCTTGTTGTGACCTGGGCTCCTACCAATCAGGTGCCCAGGGCCTGTGTTCCTTCCCTAAAAACTGCCTAACAGTCAAAACCCAAATTGGCAGACCCTGGCCACATGTCAGCCCCTGGTGAATGGTACCCAGGGCCTTGTGACCAGGGAAGGTCTCTACGGGCTGCAGCACGTATTGTGCCACCCTTAGAGGCCCTGTACCCTGACACACACACTGCCCTTGCAGGCTGAGTGTCTGGGTACAGAACAAAACAGTCGACATGGCACACATCCCTGTGTGCCATGCCCACAACCTACACTGCCCTAGCATACATCAGCCACCCCACTAGCTGGGTGCCCTATGCCAGTGGTGTGGGCACAAGAGCATGAGCCCTGTGCCCCTACAGTATCCAAGTCCATTCCTGGGCACTGTAAGAGCAGTGCTGCCATTTAAGAGTATATGGTGCTGGGAGATCGTCAACACGAACTCCACAGCACCATGATGGCTCCACTGAAGACTGCGAAGTTTGGTATCAAACTTCTCAGCACATTAAACCTGCACTGATGCCACTGCAGGATTTAATGTACAACGCATGACAGAGGGCATCTTAGAGATGCCCCCTGAACCTAACCTACAGTCCACGTCTTGTCTGGGGGGCTGCCTAGGCTGCCACACAGCAGACTTGTTGCTGGACCCCTGGGTAGAGAGCCATCCGCTCTCCTGGGCCTGCAACAATGCACATCCTGGGCGAGGTGCTAGGTCTCCTCCCCCAGGATAGGCAGGGGAAGCTTCAAAGGCCTCTTGCTGTACTCAGCAACTGGCCCCTACCGGTTCTAAACCCCCACTCTGGTGGGAAGACTGGCCGGAAACCCCAAGGAAGGACAGGGGGTGTTCCAGCCTCTGCCAACCCCACCCCTCAGGTGGGGGAGGCGAGGTGAAGCACCTCTCTGGGCTCTCGCCATCTTGAAGATGGGAAGCTCTGCCCAATCAGGACTAGGCCACTGCCTCCCTCCCACAGGAGAGTGGCAGGATAGGGGGTGTACCCACCTGTAACACCCCTAAATTTAGTATTTAGGGGCACCCTGAACCTTCCTTCTGGAGATCCAGATTCTGAAACAGCAAAGAAGATCAAGAGACAATAAGACCTGCCGTGCAGCTGCTAACAAGAGGAAGACACCAACTGCTTTTGCCCCAGCCCTACCGGCCTGTCGACCCTCGAACCTGCTTCTGCTAAACTCCGGCATCTCCAGTGGCCAGCAACCTCCCAAACCCCGGAGGACCTGTCTACCTTGTTACTCTAAGCAACTGGGACTCCCACGAGCAGTGGTACTGCTCAAAGCAAGTAACTGACCCCTGGCATCAGCCAGGAACCTCGAACCCTGCACACTCTGCACCCGCCAAGCCTGGCCTGTGCTGGAATGAACAGAGACCCAGAGGACGTCCCCCTGGCGACTGTGACCCCGAATCAAGGACCCACCTCGACGCTCCTGACGACGCCTGCAGCCTCAGAACCAGGGACCCCTCCAACCGTGACCTGCCGAGGGTAAGATTTCCCGACACCAAAAGGCACCCCTGCGGCCCCCTGTGCCCAACTCCTGGGTGCATACCTATCCTCCAACTACCCAACACCTCTCGAAGTGGTGGTCACACCTGAAGAATCTTCGTCCCCGAGCTTGCAGCCTTTGTTCGTTTTTGAGCTTCTCCATTGCAATCCATTGAGCGCCCAACGGCTCAAAAGCACCCTGCACCCAGCCGCCAGAGTGCCCCTGGCAGTGCAATCTCTACTCTACTTCCCCATTTGCCCTGAGCAAGTGACCAGGAGCCCAGCTCCCACAGCCGCGTGACCTGCTAGCCAGCAGCCACCAACCAAGGGCCCCCTGCCTCCCATAGGATAACATTGGGCCTAACTCACTCTGCACCCGGCTGCCCCTCTGCCGCTGAGGGTGTAACAACTGTACTGACCTGACCCTGGGAGACCCCTGAGTCTATGCCCAGAACCTTAACTCTGCCATTCAAGTACTTACCCAAAAGCTGATCACTCAATGTTACCCTATGGAAGAAAAGAGTTGTTTCACTTGGAAATTCTTCTAAGTGTGGAGTTTCTAAACTTTAAAATATTCACCTAAAATCAACCGAGTAACGAAATTACTCACCTGCTATCAGGAGAGATCCTAGTGATAGATCTTGGTACCCAGCACTGACCCTGAAAAGTAATTGCAACCATACTTACCGCTAACCCAATTTTCTTCCATAGGAAACCATTGATTGTTTTTCTGTGAAATTTCTTCTAAATGTTGATTTTTGCAAACTACAAATATTCTTTCAAAATCACCCCACTTACCTGCCAAGTGAAATTCCTCCCGCAGGATAACATTGATGATTCTATGAGAAAAAGTTTCTACGTGTCAACTTTTAAAATACCAAAATATTACCTAAAAATCACTACTGTAACCAACGCTTTTACTCAACTGTTTACAAGAAATGTCCCGGGACTGAATTCAGTATCCAGTCCTGTGGTTAGAAAAGTAATCCTCAAAGTAACCAATTGCATTTAATTAGAACTTCCGATTGAGCTCAATGTATTATTGTGTTTTTTAAATTGTTGACTATTGCAACAACTGTGTCTATTGTATTCAAAAGCCTACTGCATATTGAAAGTATTTATATAAAGCCTCTAATTCAGAGAAAGTATAGTTTGAAATTTATTGTTGGTTCTAAAATAAAACGACCATATATTTTTATACAAAACCATTGGCCTAGAGTTCAGTTCTTGAGTGTGTGAGACCATTTGCTGACCCAGTGTGTACATCAAATGCTTTACACTGTCCTCTGATACTGCCTTACTGCTCGACCAAGCTACCACTTTAGAGCGTAAGGTTATATCTAACTGTTCGAGGCATATGAGCTGCAGATTACACACAGTGCATAGATCACCATCTGGTGTTGGGCCCGGATGTTTGCAGTTGTTTTTCCTCTTGGAAAGTCTTTGGAAGTCACGAGGTATGTGACTCCTCCTTTGGATCGTATTGCGCATGGACTTCGGCTCCATCCTCAGATTGGTTTTTTCCGCCATCGGGCTCGGATGTGATCTTCGCGCTCCGGTTCCGAACAGTTTCCAGTTCTTCTATCGACGCGCAATCCTCACCCCAATTCGGGGTATTGTTTTCGATCGCGATCTCCACACTCGGCGCGGCTCTGATCAATCAAGACCTTCGATTCCAGTCGTCGACGACTGCCTTCGGGCCTACCCAAGCTCCGGTCCTGGCTAATGGAAAGGACTCCCTTCAAGAAGTGACCTCGATGTGGGTTCGAATTCTCCCATACCGACCTTCACGAAGTATGTAATCTCTGCCTCTCCCCTGAACATGAGGCTCGAGACTGTCCAGCATGCAAGTCCTTCCGGTCCAAGAAAACCATTTGAGACCGAAGGGCACGAAGAACTATGGCACACTCGTCGACGGCGATTCCAGACGACCTCTTCGAGAAAGGCGTCGACGCTCCAGAAGGACAACACACCGGCCTTGACAGCGCCTCCGAAGCCGACGATTCAGATGTGGAGGACATCACTCCGGCACAGAGGGTCGTGATTACCGAATTCCTCCCCCCCCCCCCCCCCCCCCCCCCCCAAACACCCTCACGACGGCACTGAAAAAGGCTTCGGTCACGCCTTCGCCTCCAGGCCTAGGCAAGACCAAAGACACTGCTTCCCACACCGCACCTTCGGGACTTGTTAAGAAGCCTATTAAGCCTTCCGGCAGCTCGGGCTCGAGCCAGCCCACTGTCTGTGCCGAGAAACACTCCTCTGCTCCGACGCCGAAAAAGAAAATGGCCTCCTCCTCGGCACAGAGCTCCATATCGAAACACTCTGCAGCAAAAACCAGCTCCAGCTCCTCGGTACCGACTCCATCCCCGGAACCGAGCAAAAAACACAAGGCCACCGACACCGATATCTCGAAGCCAAAAACCATCACAACACCGAGTAAACAGACAGCCCTTTCCAGGCCGCATAGTTCCAAACAGCGGACTAGCACAGACTCTAAAACAAGAAAACCAACGTCCCGATGTCTTCGGCGCCGACGGACAAACCACCCTCTGAAGAACTTTTTGCACCTGATCCATTGCAAAAGACATTTATCAAGGACCCCAAAACCGGACATTTGATGCTCAGCATCAAAAAGACAGCTGGAAAAGCCTGCCCCAGCACCACCTCCAAAGAGGAAGGACTCTGCTACCTCCCCTTTCAGGATGCCTTCACCACCTCCTCCACCCCCTCCACCTTCAACTCCTCCACCTTCTCCCCTCCCCCACCTCATCATTCCCCCACACCCTCTCCGGAAGATGATGATAATGATGTCTATGATGACATAAGTGACGTACCCCATGACCTACCTACAGGGGACCCCACTCCCACAGGCTCCCCAGACCCATGGGACGAACTATAACATCCCTGACATTCCTAACGTCCCGCAAGATGATCTCTACCCTTCGAGACCATCCCCACCAGAAGACTCATTAGGATTCAACCACTTACTCCAAAGGGCTGCACACTATCACGGAGTGGATCTCCATACCGACCCCGTGGAGGAGGACTTCCTTCTCAACTTTTGACACCACACATAGGGCCACCTCCATACTGCCCATGCTCAAAGGAGTTATCAAACACGCGCCGGAGGTCTTTAATGACCCAGTCAGAGCCAGGGTCATTAACCTGCGCATAGACAAAAAATTCAAAGCAGCCCCTACAGATCCCGCCTACATCAGAGGGCCAGCACCACTAGATTCCCTAGTAATGTGTACAGCACGAAAGAGGGCAAACTTCCAAGCGTCCGGCGAGGCACCACCACCTGACAGTCAAAACTCTTGGACGCATCGGGCAAGCACACTGCATCCCAAGCTGCCAACATATGGCGCATCGCTAATACACAAGTGCTATGGCACATTATGACGAACTAGAAGCCATAATGCAACACCTCCCTGACAAATATAAAAATGGAGCAAATGAATTAATTCAGGAGGGCAAAACCATTACCAATACCTCCATCCGCTGTGCCCTAGATGCAGCTGACACCGCCTCCAGAGCCATTAATACCAGCATCCTCCTCCGTCGCCATGCCTGGCTAAGGATCTCTGGTTTTAAACCAGAAGTGCAAGCTTCCATCCTGAACCACCCCTTTGACCAGGAACATCTGTTCGGCCCAAAAGTGGATGAGGCCCTAGAAAAAATGAAAAAAGACACCGATACGGCGAAATCTATGGGAGCCTTACAATCACACCTTCCCAGGCGCTCCTTTCGCCGCTCTTCCTTTCGGAGCACATCCAGAGGCTACTCTGACACCGCTTCCACTTCATATAAGGCCCCTACCCAATCCACCTTTTCAATGGGTTACCAAAGAGGCGGCTACAGACGCAACAATTATAAAGGCAGAGGCAAGACCAGCACCGCCCGCTCTGCCTCCACACCTACCCAATGACTCCCCTCCACTCCCCCAGACCATTCCACTCCAGTCGGGGGCAGACTCCAAAATGTCCTTCCTGTCTGGACTACAATCACCTCAGACAAATAGGTAACACAAATAATTCGGCCAGGCTACTGCGTAGAACTAATATCTACCCCCCAAACATTCCACCCAGACAACGCCCAATGTCACAGGAACATCTAACACTACTAAAGCAGGAGGTAATCTCCCTCCTACATAAGGGGGCGATAGAACGGGTTCCTACCAACCAACAAAATATGGGGGTCTACTCCCTATATTTTCTCATAACAAAAAGGGACGACACTCTACGGCCCATCCTAGACCTCAGGCCTCTAAACAGATAAATACACTCAGACCATTTTCACATGGTAACAATTCAGCAGGTACTTCCACTGCTCTCCCACAACTATTTCCTGACCACTTTAGACCTCAAAGTCTCCTATTTCCACATTCCTGTTCACAACGCTCACAGGAAGTTCCTCAGATTTGTAGTGGACGGCCAACACTACCAATTCAAAGTACTCGCATTTGGAGTCCCCACAGCACCACGAGTATTCACCAAGTGCCTAGCAGTAGTGGCAGCACATCTGCGGAGACAACACATCCATGTCTTCCAATACCTAGATCACTGGCTAATGAAGGCCAGTTCATACAACCAGTGTGTACAACACACGCACGCCACTATCCAGCTACTTCACCAACTGGGCTTCACAGTAAACCACGCAAAGTCCCATCTCTAACCGTCCCACGTAAAACAATATCTGGGTGCCACTAGACACCTCAAGAGCGCTAGCCTACCCCAGTCCTGCCAGGATAGCAAGAATTCAAGCTCTACGCGCAAAGTTTCAGCCACAACACTCTCTTCCAGCTCGAGTGTTCATGCAACTAATAGGAATGGCCTCTTGCATATTCATAGTACCTCACGCAAGACTCCAGATGCATCCTCTCCAAGAGTGCTTAGCACGCAAATGGAGACAGGCCCAGGGTCAATTAACAGATCTGGTGTTGGTAGACGGTCGTACCCATCGCTCTCTGCAGTGGTGGACCACCAAAAACCTTTCCAAAGGGCGACCGTTCCTGGACCCGGTTCTTCAGATAGTACTGACAACGGACGCATCGCTCTCCGGCTGGCGAGCTCACCTATTACATCACACCATGCAGGACAGATGGACACCTCAACAAAAGTTACTCCACATCAACCATCTGGAGTTACTAGGCATATTTTTAGCCCTAAAATCTTTTCAAACACAGGTTTCCGGCAAGGCAGTCCTAGTCCGCACAGACAACATGACAGCCATGTACTATATACAAAAACAAGGCGGCACACCGAAGAACCAGAAACCTTATAGGTCTGGCGGCGCGGGGAACGCCTTAATCTCCTGGGTCCACATGCTTTATCTAACAGAGACACAGGACACTGTTGGGCGTAGAAGATCAGATTTATTAGCTGCAGCTAAGTACAGTTGTCCCAGAAGTACACTCTGTATGTTCTCAGGAGACTGCCACTTTACTCCGTGGCGCACAATCTCTTATAGTACATGGATGGCATACAGATTAACCAAGAACACTCCCAAGATATATAAAAAGACCCAATAAGGAAAGTACAAAAACAAGGCTTTACCAATGAAAAGAACTTGAGAAATAAAGTATCGAGTAACCCGAAGAAGCCTCTCCTCCAACTGTGTTTGTCGTCCCTCCCCACAGGTTAATTCATTAACGTGTCCGCAACTGACTTCCAGGTGGCAAGATACGTGTGTGTGCTTTTGAGGACAGTTGTGGAACGAGAGAATACGAGCAGAGGACAGCGAAGGCCAAATGATAAGATAAAGTCAGGAAAGAATGGTGCGAACCAACAGATAGTTGAGACAGGGATTAGTCGGACCAGACAGGGATTAGTGGACTCGGCCAGTCCCTGACATCAGTTCGTAAACCGAGGCAGAAGGCTATTTAGACACGATGCTGCAGGAAAAGCAGAAAAGACCCGTTCGCCGTGCTGCCTGATTGAGGGCAACACAAAATGGTGGTGGAACACAAAATGGCGGCTCGATACGATCGAGATCAAAAATCGAGTTTCCTCAGACCCTCCTTTTGCCAGAACTCAGGCAAAATACACAGTCTCACGTTAATCTGAGTCGATGTCGATGGCCATGAGGTCATCAACCTGTTGCTGTAACATTTTAATGTTCTCTGTGATTTAGGTTTTGGGATGCATACAGAAGCACAAAGGCCGCAGATGGCGGGGCCACAGTGCAGACAGAGACAAGAGAAAATGATGGCCAGAACCATTCCAAGGAATGTTAATACCTTCCATCCCCATTTTGACAGTAGTCCCCAAAACCATCCCAATAACGACCAATCTCCTTCGTCCTGGTGAATCGACTCCGAGATTACATGTAATTTAGAGATGGCTTGGTATACCGTCGGAGCATAGTCAGGTATATAAATACAGCAACTAGATCCGATCAATGTACAGACTCCACCACGGTCCGCAAGAATAACATCGAAGGCAACTGGGTTCTGTAATGTCATAAGACAATCCGCTTGTAGTTCAGCTGTAATATTACTTAAGGCTCCTACAGTGATGTCTATAGTAGTCTCTACAACACAAACCAGTTGTCTCATGTTTCTGCTATTGGCCATTGGACCCAAAAAGGAAGAATTCCTTTGAGGAAATCTCCTCCCTCTTGTCCTGCTGTGTCCTTGGAATCAATAATTCCTCTGCCATATCTGTTTTTATGGTGAGTTGAAGAGGCAGTATATGTAGGGGGAAGAAGGAAAGCTATATAGCATGTTCCTGAGAAACCAGTCGGCAACAACGTATAAGCTCTATCGTGGCAGATAAAATACGTGCCCTGAGATAGTACTAGCGGCGGCGAATTCTGAGAAGTGTAGATGTATGTGTGGGAACAGAAGCTCTTTTCTTGTTCAGTGTTAGCAGTCTGATCATTTATCTGTAAGCAGAAATTACCTTGAGGTACAGTCCAAATTGGTGGAGATTCTCTTTGTTTAACCTTATCACTAAGGCTAGTGATATGAGTGACGTTCCAATTAGTATATGCTTTCCTCTCAACAGAAATTTTACTATTTTCCATGATTTTAGCCATAGCTACCATTCCCTTTATCAATGAACTATGACTAAAATCTGGTCCACCAATATATGAACTGACAGGTTGTTTAAATCTGCTCTGATATGCGTTAGAGAATATTACAAAATAAGCCCAAGCGGAACCTTCATAAGAGAACGGAAGGACTAAGTACGGCATCCCTTTTTCGGTGGTATGAGGCATAAGTCCACACACCCAACAGTCGGTTGTATTAATTACTAATTGGTGCTGGTGCAATAACTGAACAAATGAATTATTGTAGTATTCGGTTCTTCTTATGAATTCATGCTGAGGAAGTGCATGAAATGGATGTGGAGAGACAGTAGAATAAGAAGGCAAAGAGACAGAAGTAGGGACAACTTTTTCCTGCATAGCATAAACAATCCACCCTATACACGCCAATAAAATACACTAATATAAAAACACAACATTATACCACAACGACTGTACATTAATTTAAAATATTTTTCTTTCATTTTATTCTTTTTCTCTTTCTCCTAATGTAGTCTCCATCTTCTAAGGAGATGCTCAAGGCAATCTTCCTCAATCACTTGGTTATGATTATCTGCCGTCCTATGACACTGCACGTCCTGCAGGCCTATTGCCACTACTCAGGTCACAATCAAGACTCCTACCGTGACCCTGCAACCGGGATAGAAACTACATGGAAGAGAGAATCTCAAGTTTTCATAATTAGTCTTGGCCTGAGATTATAACGGACTTTGTCAGGTACAGTCTGGTCTCGAAACAATGTTTGTGGGGTTGTAGTGTTCAAGCGGAGATGTGGTGGTACAGCTTCCTGAAGAATATCATCATCTTCTTTCTCCGACCGAGTTCCACTCAGGCGTGCATCGCTAAAAGGTAGGAACCTACGAACCTTTTCGTTTTCAAAGTCACTTATACCCTTACGGACCCACTGATCAAAAGGCAAAGGCACCTTCTTGCAATGCACGCCGTGTATCCAGTTTTTCTTTTCTTCAACCTTTATTGCTGTTCGTCGCCAGGAGGGCCTGTCGAGGTTCCCTCCAACGAGGTTCCAAATTCTTTGTCCTTTGGAAATTCTTCACGCAAACCCAGTCACCTGGTTGGATGGAATGACCTGGGTCTGTAGAGGCCTCTGGCAAAGCGTTCTGAACCGGTTGATGGAGAACACGCAATTTAGTTGTAAGGTCGTGCAAATAATCAATCAGCATTGGGTATGGTATATCAGAATATTTTCTAGGGCGAGGGACTCCCCATACATTAGCTGGGTGTCCGAAAACAACCTCGTATGGGCTAAGTCCCAAACGAGAATGCACAGCTGTTCTGGTGGACAGAAGAGCCAAAGGTAAAGCATCGGGCCAGGCAAGACCTGTGGTGGCTTGTATCTTTGCAAGCTTGAGCTTAAGGGTGCCATTTTAACATTCTACTAAACCTGCTGACTGTGGATGCTTTGCCGCATGGAACTTTTGCTTTATACCAAGACCTGCATTAACTTTTTGCATGACTTGGCCCACAAATTCACTCCCATTGTCACTCCAGACAATGCACGGCAAACCAAACCTAGGAAAGAACTCTTTCAAAAGGACTTTGGCAGTAGACAAAACCGTGTTGTCTTTCAGAGGGTAGGCTTCTATCCATCTGGAAAAGGCACATACCACTACTAGAACATATTTGAGATTGTTGCATCGCTCCATATGGATATAGTCTATTTGCAACACCTCAAAAGGATATGTCGGGGGAGCAAAATGACCTGCCGGAGTTGGGGTTCCCTTTCCCGGATTGTACATCAAGCAAATAATACAGTGCTTCACTACATTATCTGCACATTTTGGAATCCCTTCATTCTGCCACACTGGAGCCAGAAGTTTACATATTCCTTTTGCACTAATGTGGGCTGGACCATGCGCCATAGTAACTACAGGCAGTACATAGGCATCTGGTAACAGCCAACGTTGGTGCTCTGACAATTCTACCCAACATCCCATCTCATCTAACATTCCTGTACTTTCTTTCCACTTTCTCAACTCTCTCTGTAGCATCTTCCTGAATCGATCTCACACTTTCTATTGTGTCCTCCACATCCCTTTTTCCCTGACCCAATTTGCAGGGCCCGCCATATACATGCGACTTGTAGCATCTCTGGCTGTCCTTTTCGCTATCTCGTCCGCAAAAGCATTTCCACGACCAAAATCGTCAGATCTTCTTATGCGCACTACATTTCACGATTGCTATCTGGGTAGGCAAGACAAGTGACTCAAGAAGATCAGTCACCAATTGACCATGCTGTATTTTAGTACCATGGGAGGTAAGGAATCCTCTTTCCTTCCACAAACTACCGAAACTATGTGCCACACCGAACGCGTACTGGCTGTCTGTATACACATTCACTCTCTTTCCCTTAGACAACACACACGCTCTGGTCAAAGCTATCAGTTCGGCCGCCTGAGCTGAATTATGTCTGATGCGTGCTGTCTCCACAATTGTATGCAAGGTAGTAACAGCATAAGCTGAAGTTGTCTCACCATTCGGCAGTTTGAAACAAGACCCATCCACCCATAGGATCCCATCTGGATCCGTTAGCGGCGTATCTTTCAAATCAATTCTTCCTTTTGTCTCCTCCTCAGTACGGAGAAAACAATCATGTCGTTTTTTAATACCTTCCTCTTTCGGAAGGGGTAACAAAGTGGCTGGATTCAAAGTGTTACATCGTTTGATGTGCACGAGACTAGCCAAAAGCGTCAGCTCATATCCAGACAAGCGAGCACTCGTAAGATGCTGCGTTTTCATTCTGTTAAGCAAGGTATCCACTGCATGTGGTACCATAACAATGAGTGTTATCCAGCACCACTCCAGCAGACTGACGAACAGAATCTGCTGCTGTAGCTTTAAGACAACTACGCAATGCCTTGGCTACTGGATCTAACGTAGCTGAAAAAAAGGCACATGGCCGTTGTTTATCTCCAAATCGTTGTCAGGACTGACCACGCACAACCTTCTCTTTCATGGACATAGAGCGTGAAGGGCTTACTGTAATCCGGAGTACCCAACACAGGAGCAGTACGTAAATCAGTAAAACTCTTCTGACATTAGTCAGTCCAAAGAAGGGGTTGGGGCGTGTCTTTCAAAGTGAGTGCTAACAGAGGTTTGGCCAGCAAGGAAAAGTTCGGGATCCATTGCCTACAATAGGAGGTCATACCCAGAAAGGCACGCACCTCTCTTTGTGTGGATGGCACAAACATTTGCGCTATTGCTTGAATTCGTTCTGGGGTTAATCGCCTTCCCTCCTTAGATAAGAGATGACCCAAATAGGTAACCTCTCGACGGACATACTGTAGTTTAGAAGGCGAAACCTTATGATTAAGATCAGACAAGTGACTTGACTTAATGCAATAGTCACATTCCTGCAGACATCCTCTGAATCAGCAGCAATTAATAAATCGACCATATATTGAATAAGAGTAGCACCTGAGGGCAAAGGGAAAGCATCAAGCTGACATTTCAGAGCTTGACTATTAATGGAGGGGCTTTCACCATAGCCTTGGGGTGCGCCCTTGAACCGGAAACTTCGGCCTCCTAGAGAGAAACCAAAAATATCCCTACTCTCTTCGGCAATGGGAATGCTGAAGAAAGCATTCTTCAAATCAATGACAGAAAACCAAGTTGCTGAGGCAGGTATCATAGTTAACAAGGCAGTAATATCTGGGACAACAGGAAACTGCGGTACAACAATTTTGTTAACCTCCCGAAGATCAATCACAAAACGATAAACAGGAGGCTGAGAAGGGTCGGTGCGTTTAAGAACAGGAAGAATAGGACTATTACATACATTTCCTCTCGTTTCCTCAATCACATCCTTCTGAACTAAATCATAAATTATATCCAAAAGCGCTCTTTCACCTTCATTGGAAATTCTGTATTGAGGAATGCGAGGCAATTTAACATTGGGCTTGAGAGTAACAACATAAGGCGGGGATCTCAAGACAACCAACATCATTTGGACCCGTAGCCCAAAGCGTTGCGGGAAGAGAGAGCAATTCAGTTGGGAATTGATCTTTAGACAAATACATTGGAGAAGTCAGTTTCTGCCCCAATGTAAGATATACACCAGAAGGAGAACAATATATCGTTGCATGCAATCTTTTCAATAGATCCAAACCCAACAGATTCTCGCCGCAACCTGAGGAGCTTCTAAGTCATAGGGGCCAATTGAAATAGGCAGAGGGCTAGAGACTGGGTTACAAACTGGGGCGCCAGAAAATCCTACTGATACATTCGTTGAGCCAGACAAAGGTGCCCCAGGGAGTTTAGAGCGAATGATAGAACTTCTCATCGCACCAGTATCTAAAAGGAATGGCTCTGAAACACCCATTGTAGTGACATTAACATAAGGTCCACTCTGATCTACTGGAATCGATACAACTCCCTCACTTTGTCTATGGCTGTCCTAGTTAGCGTGAAGGCTTTCATTTTCACCATCATGATAATCATCATTGTAATACTGTGTAGACTGAGTATTCTGTTGATCAAAGTAGTTCATAGAATTCGGAAGAGGAAGGGAACGCTGTTCTTGAGTCAACACACCTCGACCTCTACCCCTGGGCGCTAACTGATGAATACCCCGACCTCGTGGAGCCTATGATCCCTCACTACGCTGTAATAAAACCGGACAACTATTCTTAAACTGGCCTTCCTCTCTACAATAGGCACATTGGTTAGGACCTAATAAAGGTCGAGGAACAAAAGGCTCGGGCTTTTGATACACCCTCTGAAACTGGGGAGGCTGTTGAAACTGGCGCTGAGCAAGACTGGGAGGATAAGCCTGTTGCAGAAGAACCTTCGTTTTTAATTCTTTAGTCTTTTTCTCTTGCTTATCTTTCTCTTCTTTATCTCTGTTCTCATAATATTGAGCAGTAGCCAATAACTGCGCAGAGGAAGAAACAGCCCATGAACTTTCAGAGTCTTTCAACTTATGTGACCGCTCGGGAAGCAAATTAAATACGAATTTGTCTACAAATAATCGCTGTCCACCCTCTGTAGTCATATCCTGACCACTGTGATCAATAAACGTCTCTACAAAACGAGTGAAGAAATCAGAGACACTCATCTTTCTTCTGTTTACACGCAGCTAGTTTATCCCAATTAACTCGCAAGGGAGGCATCATCGTTTTCATGAAGGCAATAATCCTACCAGGTAGTTCTGAAATCAAAGCATCCGGCTTAGCACCCCCCACTTGGGCTGTATCTGCGGCAATTGTAGCATTCCAATCACCACCTAATTCCTATGCGTGATTCTCTCTCCGGATTCGAGCCCATAATGCTTGTGGGACTACATTCCCCATTAACATATCAATATCAGCTAAATTCATAATGCAGGTGTCAACAGTCTGAGACAATTCTTTATAATAACCAGCAGGGTTTTTACGGGGATCTGGTAGAGACTGTTTAAGAGCCAAAACTTCAGATCTTTTCCAGGGGACATGTACCCATATACGCTGGAAGTGTGCTGGAATAGCTAGATTAGCACCTGCTGCTGGAACCTCTTCTCTCCATACTGGAGGAACCTCTCATCGGATAATGTTTGGATGTCAGCCTAACAGCAGGATCGGAATCAAAGAAGGTCTGCGAGGAAAATAAGGGTCTAAAAGAGACAAGTGTCTTTACAGCGTCATCAATCTTAGGACCCACGATGAGTCCTTTATCGAAATTAGCCTGAACATCCAACAGACCCTGAGGAACTGAACCCAAATCCATATCCTCACAACCTATAACAAGAGTGTCACACAACATTAAAAACATCTCTGTGTGGGCGCTTCCCACTGATGAAGGGTAGCCAAAATATCGTTCGCACTATATAAGGGACCTTTCTCGATCCATTTACGAGCGAGAGAGTCCAATACCACTCGTTCATCAATGGTTGGAAGCTGACTACGAGACTGTCTGCGAGAAAAAGCTGGAGACATATTAAGAGTCTCAAAGAAAGGAGATAAAAACCCAGAGACAGTATTTGTGATCCGTTTACGGACAGTAGGAGAATTGAACATAAGGACAGGAGACAAAGTATTGGGCGAACTAATAGGAGCAGAACTAACAGTTATAAGAGGAGCCGAAGGCAAAGGAGATTGTGGCTCTGGGGGTGGAGGTAAAGCAACCGGTGGCAAAGGAAGTGGGGGCGGCAATGCTTGAAGGGGCAAATGCGGAAGAACCGGAGCAGGCGGAGGCGCAACTAATGGCTGAATCGGTTGTAATACTGGGGGTGCATTAGCGCCTTGTACATAGGGAGGAGCCATTCTCAATAGGTGAGACATCAAAGGGTCTTCCTCCGGTTCACTACTTTTATCAGGAGGGGAAGTAGGCAACACCGGATAGCATTTATCGATCGCCATACGATGCTGTCTCTCTGAAATTTCTATTTCACGATCGATCTCATTATCTTTAAACTGCTGGGCAGCCTGTATAATCGTCATACTTTGTGCTTTCTTATCTCGTTTTGCCTGTTTAATTTCTCTGTTTGGCTTCCTTACGCCAAAGGCGGAAAGAGTCAAACATTGCCGGCCGGGCTTTTCTTTTAAACAAAATTGCTTCCAAATTATCTAAAATGTCAGGCTCAAAGCTACCGTTCTGTGGCCACTGTAAAACACCATCGTTCTTTGTGTATCGGATCCATGCCTCATTAAAGGCAATGGGGCCAACACCATGTTTAGAATAGAGCTTATAAGTGGGAGTTCCAATCAGAGGAATTGGACAAGAGTCCTCCAGCCGGGAGTACCTATCACAACCAAAACAACAAAACTTCCTAAACTTACTCAGACCAGGCATCGTTATTTCACTGGACTTTTCACAAACATCAAGGGGGTTAAATCAATTAACACAGCACAAATGTACTCACCCCTCGGCTTCGGCTTTTGCAATAGCCGAATCAAAGACCCAAAGGACCAAACAAAATAGTGGGAGCTACCCACCACCAATACTTAACTAAGTGTCTTCTTAAGCCAACAGAGACCCGTCTAACATCTCGCCTTACCATACATCACCAAAGAAGGGCCAAAGCAAGGCGGCAGTCAGGGCAGCAGTCGTCAGCAGCCGTCAGGAAGGAGAAACCGCACTGAAAAAGACCTTCGGACCACTTTCGACATACAGGGGTCGCTTGACGTGGCTCGCGATTCCTCCGGAATTTTCTTGCGGGGCTCCTCACGACCTTCAGGCAGGACTACTACCTCTAAAGCCGCTCAACGTTGGGCGCCATTTGAAGAACCAGAAACCTTATAGGTCTGGCGGCGCAGGGAACGCCTTAATCTCCTGGGTCCACTTGCTTTATCTAACCGAGACACAGGACACTCTGTTGGGCGTAGAAGATCAGATTTATTAGCTGCAGCGAAGTACAGTTGTCCCAGAAGTACACTCGGTATGTTCTCAGGAGACTGCCACTTTACTCCGTGGCGCACAATCTCTTATAGTACATGGATGGCATACAGATTAACCAAGAACACTCCCAAGATATATAAAAAAAGCCAATAAGGAAAGTACAAAAACAAGGCTTTACCAATGAAAAGAACTTGAGAAATAAAGTATCCAGTAACCCGAAGAAGCCTCTCCTCCAACTGTGTTTGTCGTCCCTCCCCACAGGTTAATTCATTAACGTGTCCGCAACTGACTTGCAGGTGGCGAGATACGTTTGTGTGCTTTGGAGGACCGTTGTGAAACGAGAGAATACGAGCAGAGGACAGCAAAGGCCAAATGATAAGATAAAGTCAGGAAAGAATGGTGCGAACCAACAGGTAGTTGAGACAGGGAATAGTCGGACCAGACAGGGATTAGTGGACTCTGCCAGTCCCTGACGTCAGTTCGTAAACGGAGGCAAAAGGCTATTTCGACACGATGCTGCAGGAAAAGCAGAAAAGACCCGTTCGCCGTGCTGCCTGTGTGAGGGCAACACAAAATGGCAGCGGAACACAAAACGGCGGCTCGATACGATCGAGATCGAAAATAGTTTCCTCAACACTCTCCACAGCTCTCTCAGCTAGCACAGAGCATATGGAGATGGGCCATACCCCAGAACATTTTTCTCCTAGCCCAACATGTCCCAGGAGTCCAAAAAACTGACACATCTGCTCAGCAGACAAACACAACAACTCTACGAGTGGGAACTCCACCCGCAAGTTCTTCACCCGTACATTCAAATGTGGGGCATCCACAGATAGACCTCTTCGCCACCCACCAACGCCAAATGCCCAAGCTTCGCCGCCAGATATCCACAGCCATTGTCCAAAGGCAATGCGGTATGGATGAACTGGTCAGGCAGATTTGCATACGCTTTTCCGCCTCTCCCACTCATTCCATTAGTGGTGCGGAAACTACAACAACACTCCCTCACACTAATCTTAGTAGCTCCAACTTGGGCCAGACAACCGTGGTACACCACACTGCTGGAATTATCTGTAGTACCGCACCAAAAGTTACACCTCTCGCCACACCTCTTAACCCAGAACCATGGAGAGATCAGGCACCCGGACCCAGCTCAGCTCAACCTTGCGATCTGGCTCCTGAAATCCTAGAATTCGGTTATCTAAATCTTCCCCCTGACTGCATGAACGTCATTAAAGAAGCTAGGTGACCCACCACTAGAGCGTGCTACGCAGCCAAGTGGAAACGTTTTGTTGTCTATTGTCACAACAATACCATCAATCCCCTAGATGTGTCCATTCAACACATCATAGGCTATTTACTACACCTACAAAGATGCAATCTAGCCTATACGTCCATTAGACTGCACCTTGCAGCCATAGCAGCTTATCTACAAAACAGGCAACATCTATCACTTTTTGGAGTACCTGCCATTAAAGCCTTCATGGAAGGCCTCAAAAGAATAATTCCCCCCAGAGTGCCCCACTCACCTGTGTGGAACCTAAATCTCATTCTCACCAGACTAATGGGACCTCCCTTTGAACCTCTACACAAATGTAAACTTCAATTCCTAACATGGAAAACCGCCTTTCTTGTAGCCATCACTTCACTCAGAAGGGTCAGTGAGATAGAAGCACTTACCATTCAAGAACCTTTTCGCCAAATGCACCATAGCAAGGTTGTTCTCCGTACTAACCCAAAATTCCTCCCTAAAGTCATTTCTCCTATTCACCTAAACCAATCTGTAGAACTACCAGTATTCTTCTCGCTACCACAGACCGTTTCAGAAAGAGCTCTTCACACATTAGATGTCAAAAGAGCCTTACTCTACTACATTGAGAGAACACAACCTTTTCGTAAGACCAAACAACTGTTCGTTTCCTTCTCACCACCACATAGAGGCAACCCCATCTCCAAATCTGGGATAGCTAGGTGGATTGTCAAATGCATTGCATTTGGTGCAATTAAAATCTATAGTCCTTTGCACCCCCTTTCTATTACTAAACTATATTAATACACAGTTGAGGATTCAAAAGTTCATACTTTCCTGTCTGACAGTCTTATGAATCAGATCTCATTACTTTTCTTGAGCGTCTTTACATATATGGCCTTTGTGATTTTGCCTTACGGAGGGTGTAACTGTTTATCCATTTATGTCTGAAAACAAACTTTTAAATTATGCTGCTTCTGTTTTATAATACCAACATACTAAGCAATTTTACTAAGCTGATATTGACTTGAGTTTTTAGGTTTCCTAAATTGTTAATTTTTAATTATCAGATGGAAACTGGAATCGTGAGTCTCAAATGGCTAGATCGAGTGGCGCTGGGTTTGAAGGGTCAAGACGGATGGCACAGGATATGCAGCGTGGAGGCATGCCTCTGGAAAAAGCATTTGCAACTGAGAAGCAAGAACGTTGGAACCCTCCTCTGCATGACCGGGAGAGCAACCGAGGGTTTCAGACAGATTCTTTAAGGATGGAAAGCACGCCATGGAGACAGGCACAAACTGTGCCATCTGCAGCTGCTCCCTTGCCTGATGATAATGTGGTTGATATATTGGAAAACTTTCTAAAGCAAAGTTTAGGTCAAGAGGAGCCAAACAGGTTTGGTAAAGGTGAGTCTGAAATAACAAAAGCTATAAGTTATCTTGGAATGTATTATATAAAGCAGTGGTAACTGTTGGCAAAGTCTACAAAATTGGAAATGGCTCGCCAGCTTTTGCTCTGTGAAAGAAGGGAGGAGAGTTTTGCAGTATAGGTTTGCTGTCATCTCTTACACTACAGAACACAACTGCTTGTTGGAAAGTATCTTTGATCAGTACTGCCTGGCGAAAAATTAATGCACATGCATTAGGCTAAATAATAATTGTAAATTCTTGACTTTATAGACAGTTTTGGGCAGCGTTCAAAGTGCCATTTGATGCAGTATTAATTCTATGCCCTGCTACTCCCTTCAGTCTATTCAGAAATTCTTCCTAGCATTGGCAGAGGGAACTACCAGCTCTAAAGCATTGTATTGATCATCTATTGACATGTTTGAATCAACCCCCCTATCGTCAGGATGGCATTCCACTGTATTTATAAAAAAAAATCAAGTGTTAAATGTCCCTGTGAAACAAAGAATTTATCTGTTAACACACCCACCTAATTTGAAACCACCCAAAGCCAATGAGGTGTAAATGCAAGGTGCTACTCCCCCAGGGAAACGCTGTAGTTAAACTTTTCCAGCACATTGTGTGTATGCAGGAGTTCCCAGAAGGAGTGCTGCTCTTAGCTTCTAATACTAATTTCACTAGTTTCTCATCATCTCCTCATCACCTTTCTTGGAGTTCAGCCAGCCCTAGTTTCAGCTTCACTCAACTGTGAATTGTTTCTCGGGGGAGGGAGGGGTTTTATATTTTTTCTAACCCAAGGGAGGTACCATTGCAGATGAGAAGAGATCACTTTTCAAAAACTGTTCAGCCTATAGCCAAAGAGAGGTAAATTCAGAGGACCTGTACTTGTAGTACCTTTTTGCCTTTATTTCGATGATTCCTCTCAAAGTGCCTCACTAAGCACTTCTGAAGGTGATGGAAAAGAGAAAGCATGTGAACGCTCTAGAATAGGAGTTCTGTTTTTTGTGGGTTTTTTTGTTGTTAAATCAGCCTTTCAGCCTCCATGTAGGAAGCTGGCTCTGTATATGGTATACCCCTAAGTGGTTATATCGAGTCCAGCGAATCCCCCAGAAGTGTACAGGACTCAGTGTAAGCCCAAAGTGCTCTATTTGGGGGTAGTGTGGACAAGCAGCCTTAGGCCTAACACAGGAGTGTAAAACATTTGTTATGCACACAGTGACTAAGAAATGACGCACAACTCAAAAAGGAGATCCACACCAATTTTAGAACAAGCATTGGCATAGCCAGGTGTTGGCACTGGAGTATTTTATATTCATTGAGGCTCGACCTAAAAAACGACATGGATTTTACTGGACTGGTGAGTAGAGCATGCCGAGGCATACAGGTAAAAAATATCCTGTTCCCTCGTGTAAATAACCCAACACCAACCAGCGGTCAGCGCCCCCAGAGTCACGTGAGGTGCAGTGGCTCTCCTTCACAACATGTGGGGGTATACTTTCTGTTTACCCTTGACGAGTAGAGCTGCGCTCCTCTGGAGGAGCCGGAAAACAACGTGGAACACACCCAGAGGACCTGTAGAATGTAATCACCTCTGGGAGAATCAGAGGATCCGGCAGAAACGTTGAACAGAGGCAGTGTGACAAAACTGTTGACTCAGTGGCAAGGACTTGCATCTCTGCAATAACACACATAGGCACATGCAGTTTCTTTGCAAAGTTCATAAAAGGTGGAATATCCTGAAACAAAACTCATACACACGCTAACTCTCCCCCACCTCTCTCTCCCCCTCCCCCACCCCTCTCTCTCTCCCCCCCTCTCTCTCCCCCCCCCTCTCTCTCTTCCCCCCCCCCCCTCTCTCTCTCCCCCCTCTCGTCCCCCCCCCTCCCCCCTGGCTGGATGGCAAGGGAATGCAGCTTTATAAAAAACACACTCTCTTGGATTCAGTAGAGCACTTTAAGTGAGGTGAAAATTGCACAACTACGAAAGGAAGAAGAAATATTTTAGGAAACCTTCTCCCGTCACGACAGATATAATGCCACAGGGCAGGCCCTGTTATGAGTCTAACCATATAATCTCTAGGGTTGTCGCTTTTGGGTACTAATGATGAAACCGCACCTGCTCCTGTGTCCTCGCTGAATAAGCATCATGTTAATGCTCACTCAGTGTGGCCGTAGGATTCGGTGCAGAGGGCTACTCCTCCACGGTCTTGTATGCAGCCCAGCCTTTTATTTTTAGAAATCCACCAGAATGCTAGGGTGATGTTGGCTCCTTAAAACAGACCAGCTAGAGTCCACCCAACCCAAGGCGGCGGGTGTTTGGTTTAGTGAGAGCAATGTGCAGTGCAGCACAGCGCGAGGGATGCTGATAAGCTGATAAGCTGACTGAGCTGTGCTGTTGCCTACATGTCTTCTATTTTCGGAAGCTGCTGCCTTTGCTTGTTCTAGCATCAACCTGACACTGCACCCCACCTGCAGGACCGAACAAGTGACAGATGCCGTGTCTGCATCACTGCCGATTCAGAACACAACTCCCCAGGGTTGCGCCCTTTTGAGCACGGGCTCTGTGCTGACACACACTGGAAATATTGTTTGTTTGTTTTGCAGCGTGAATCTTTCTGGATTCACTATGCTGTGCATTATTCCGCGATCTGGTGGTTGGGTCCGGATTCGTAGTCTTTCTTTTGTGTTTTTGTATCCCAGGTGGGCGTCGACGTCCCACCATTTGGTGCACCTCTCGTGACGTTGTCGTGCTTCCTGCGGAAGTCCCACCTTTGGGGCACCATCTTCAGATTCTTTTTTCCGCCGTTGGGTCTCGATAGTCATCGAAGCTCCAGAGTTTTAGACGAAGGAAGAAGGAAAATACGTGAGTTTCATCGAAGGAGAACTTTTAGAAGACTACAGAGAGAAAGGTATTACAGCTGGGACGACGAAGGAGGGGATCCTCGAAATTCTTTGACGCCCATAGGAAAATGCACACTCAGAGGCTGAGCGCAATGGACAAGACACCATTTAAGTTCTGCCCTAACTGCCACCACAAGTACGCGCAGAAGGACCAACATCCGGTCTGCAACCTTTGCCTGCCGATCGACCACGAGAGCAAGGACTGCAACGCCTGTTCCGCTTTCGCGCCGAAGACTCTCCGGGTGAGAGAACGACAGAGGAGAGCCAACTTCAGCATGGAAGGCAAGGGTAAGGCCCCGTCACTGTAAGATCTGGGCCTCTCCACCGACGAAGACCACATCGCCGAGGGACCTGATGTCTTCACGGTGACCGATAAGAAAACGTTTGACGAGGTAAGACACGTCGTGTACAAAACCACCAAAAGGGCCCCTAAAATCTGAAGGTGACAATCGAAAAATGAGTCAAAGTCCTCGAAGGGAACACCGGTGCCGAAAATTTCGACGTCCGCCAGTGGCTCAAAGGACAGAAGGCTGAGCGGATCCTTCGAAAAGGACTCCCAGGTGCCGAAGACCACCGAGAGACAGAGTTCGTCGAAACAGACTCACGAGGTGGGACGTTCGGCGACGAAAGACAAGGCCGCGTCGACGCAAGCTCCGTCGAAGAGACCTGCGGTCGACGCCGAGCACATCTCCGACATGGAAAAGAAAAAGAGAAGGCTCGAGGCGGAGATGGAGAGCATCCTTCGGAGGAACAAGGAGTTCGACGAAAGAATGAAAATATTCAAAATCCCAACGGCCCCGTCGACGGATGTCGTTGATCGAGGAACAGGGAGATTTCGACGCCGAAGAGCAGTCGAGAGGTCCTGAAGAGGAGGAAGAAGGCCCCTACTATGAGGGAGAAGATGATGAAGAGGATCAGCAGTCGCTCTACGGCTCAACGCCGTCGACGACTCAGGAGCTGGAATGGCAGGACATCGACGCCGAAAATCCCGAAGAGCCCGTGGACTCGTATCCTTCAAGGCCTTCGCCGCCAGACGACATCGGGGCTTACAACATGGTCGTCAAGAGTGCTGCAGCAGCCTTTGGTGTGAAATTGGACGAGGAGAAGCCGAAAGCAGACTTCCTACTCGAAAATCTGCTCCCCATCCAGACGAGGAGCCAGTTCCTCCCCATGCTCCAAAGCGTGATGAACCAAGGGAAGGAGGCGTTTAAGGACCCAGGAACATGCCGGTCCATCACACCCAGAACGGAAAAGAAGTACAAGCACTCCTCGCAGGATCCTCCTTACATCAAGGGATCGGTCACTGCCGACTCCATCATTGCTTCCACGGTCAGGAGAAGAGCCAATGTGCCGGCGACCTCGGGCCCACCTCCTGATAAGGAAAGCAGAAGGATGGACCTCACTGAAAGGAAGGTAGAAAGAAACGCCGCAATGCACTGGTGCATTGCAAACTCAAACGCGCTACTGAACAGACACCAGTACCAGCATTGGGATGAGATGGGGGAACTAGTCAAGCATCTCCCAGAAGAGTACCGTCAAAGGGCTTCCCTTCTAGTGGAGGAAGGGAAGAATATCGCCAACTCATGCATTAAGACTGCATTGGACGGGGCAGAAACTTCGAGCAGACTGATGGCCATAGGGATCACTGAAAGGAGACAGGCTTGGCTCAGAATTTCTGGATTCAAGCAGGAAGTCCAGAACAACATACTGAACACCCCTTTCAACGGTGAAACGCTGTTCGGGGAAACTGTGGACGAGAAGCTCACCCAACTGAAAAAGGAAAATGAGAGGCAAGATCCATGGGGGCCCTGCAATTCAGGGTTGCGAAGAGGCACCCCAAATCGGAGATCCTACGGAAGGGGGGGAATCCAGCAGGGTACGTCGCACCAGACATTCCAGCAAGGGCAGCAGGGTGACGGTCACAGCCAGCAGGGACAGCAGAAGCAGAACTGGCAGTACCAGCCTCGAGGCCAGTCCTTTTGCGGGAGGGGAAACGGACGTGGCCAAAGGAGGAGTGGGGGAGACCAACCCTCATCTAAGTGACTTCACACGCAAAAAGACGCTCATCTCCAGCATACCCCGAAGGGTGAAGCACAATGTAAGAACACCAAGGGAGTTACACAAAACAAGCGCCTACGAGCATGCAACACCGGTAGGCAGAAGACTGGGCCTCTACCTTTAACAATGGCAACAAATAACCTCAGACAAATGGGTTCTCAACGTCATACATCACGGATACTGCATAGAGTTAGAGAAAAGGCCTCCAAAGAAGAAAACAAAGAGAAGACAGCGCTCGGGTCAAGAGCTCGCTCAACTCAGGGAGGAGACACTTCAACTACTGAAAAAGAGGGCCATAGAACCAGTGCCATGCAGAGAAAGGAACAAGGGAGTGTACTCAAACTACTTCCTGGTACCAAAGGTGGACGAATCACTAAGACCCATCCTGGACGTAAGATTCCTAAACAAATTCATAAAGACGCAAAAATTCAAGATGACCTCACTACAATAAGTGCTACCCTAAATACGAGGCGGAGACTTCATGTCCACCGTGGATCTCAAAGACGCCTACCTGCACATCCCAATGAACAGACGACACAAAAACCTGTTAAGGTTCAACATCAACCAGGATCATTATCAGTTTACAACCCTGGCATTCGGTCTAAAGTCCGCCCCAAGGGTTTTCACAAAATGCCTTGCAGCAATAGCAGCGTACCTACGAAGGGAAGGGATTCATGTGTATCCTTACCTGGACGACTGGCTAATCAAAGCAAGTGCGAGGAGCACGCAGAATGGGTGACAAGAACACTAACAAACCTGGGGTTCTCGATACACTGGGGGAAGTCATCGATGGAACCAGAACAGGTGAAGATCTTCCTGGGGGCGAAGATCAACACCATAGACGGAACGGTCATGCCCAGCGACAGAAGAACAATAGCCCTGCTGAACAAGACGCGTCTCTACCAGAAGGGGCGAGTTCTGACAGTGAACAGTGAGCAAGATCATGGGGATGATGGCGTCATGCATCCACCTAGTCCCCAATGTACGGCTTCACATGAGACCATTCCAAGAATGGCTGCACCAGCAATGGTCACAAGCAAGCGGGAGTTGGGAGGATCTAGTGGTTGTTACGCACGCAGTGCAGGAGGAGATAGCATGGTGGAACAGGGAGAACATAACTACAGGAAAGACCTTGATACTACCAAACCCAACTGTGACCATCACCACGGACGCATCACAAATAGGATGGGGAGCACACCTGAACAAGCTCAGGGTGAGGGGTCTGTGGACTCCGGCAGATGCGGTCAGACACATCAATTACCTGGAATTGAAGACTGTCCTGCTAGCCCTGAAGGCCTTCCAGAAGCAGCTATACAACCAGAAAGTGTTGATACAGACGGACAATACTACTACCATGTTCTATATCAACAAGCAGGGAGGGACACAATCGTTTCCCCTTTCCACTCTGGCACAGGAGATTTGGAGATGGGCCATTCCACTCAAGATAGACCTGCTGGCCATACACCTACCAGGGAAGGACAATGTGGATGCAGACTGGCTCAGCAGACAGACATCGGCATCCCATGAGTGGGAGCTCAATGGACAGGAAATGCAGAGGCTATTCCAAAGGTGGGGAACACCGACAATAGACCTCTTTGCAACATGCCTGAATGCAAAATGCCAAAACTTCGCATCCAGACAACCAGAACAGCAATCCCAAGGGAATGCCATATAGATAAGTTGGTCAAAGACATTTGCCTACGCTTTTCCACCGATACCGCTGTTACACAGGGTGCTCGACAAGTGCAGGACCAGCAACATGACACTGATCCTAGTGGCACCACAGTGGGCAAGACAGACCTGGTTCTCTCAAATTGTGAGGAGTGCCTTGTGCCATTTCCACTAATTCACAAGAAGAAAGGACCTGCTCTCCATGCAGAACAGAGAGGTCCTGCATCCAGAGCCAGAGAGCCTCAGCCTGGTGGCATGGCTCCTGAAGACTTGGAGTTTGCGCACCTGAACCTACCTCCAAGCACTATGCGAGTGCTGCGGGAGGCAAGGAGACCTACAACACGCAAATGCTATGGGGAGAAATGGAAAAGGTTCACAATATGGTGCAGCAGAAATAAACTACAGAATAAAATGACAAGAGAGTCAACGGTGCTTAGATACCTCACACACCTACTAAAAAGTAATCTATGCTCATCCTCCCTAAGGGTACACCTAGCGGCAATCGTAGCTTACACACGAGGGGAGAGAGGAGGAAGTCTCTTTATGTCACAGGTAGTAAAGAGGTTCCTGGAAGGGGCGAAAAGAATTGCGCCACCAAAGAGGATGCCGCCGCCGGCATGGAACCTCAACGTGGTCCTAACCGAACTTATGAAGGCGCCGTTTGAGCCCATCCACAAGGCCACGCTGCAAATGCTGACATTGAAAACAGCCTTCCTGGTAGCGATAACCTCGCTGCGCAGAGTGAGCTAGCTGCAAGCACTGACACTGCAAGAGCCCTACATCCAGATACACAAAGATAGGGTGGTTCGAAGAACGGACTCACACTTCATGCCTAAGGTGGTGTCGGCATTCCATATGAACCTGACAATTCAGATACCGAGTTTCTTTCAAAACCCCACAACAAGCGCAGAAAGGGCACTGCACACTCTAGACGCTAGAAGGGCAGGGATGCACTACATTGAGAGGACCAAAAAGCACAGGAAGACCAAGCAGTTTTGTCTCCTTTGCAACTAGTTTCCTGGGTAGACCTGTGACAAAAGCCACCATTGCACGATGGATCGCACTGACAATACAATTCTGCCACAAACAGGCAGGGCAGGAGCTATCGGATGGGCCACGAGCCCACTCCACAAGGAAGAAGGGAGCAACTATTGCCTTTCTGGCAAATACGCCCATTCAAGACATATGCCTGGCGGCAACATGGGCTTCAGTGCACACGTTCACTAAGCACTATTGCTTGGACATACAGATGAACAAGGAAGCACAAGTAGGACAGAAGGTGCTTCAACATATATTCAACGGCCAACACTCATCTACCACCCAGCCGCCACAAAGATAACAAACCGCTACAAAGTCTATGCACAGCATAGTGAATCCAGAAAGATTCACGCTGCAAAACGAATAGTTTCTTACCTGTCGGTGTCGTTTTGCAGCTTGAAGATCTTTCTGGATTCACTAGCGAACCCACCCACCTCCACCAGGAAGATGAGGCTGGAGAAAGAGGTGGAAGGACAAGGAAGAACAGAATAATTGAAATACTAAAGGAAATTTGAAAAGGAAAATTAATAGAACGCCGAGGGTTAAAAAAAGAAAAAAAAGAGGGGAAAAAAGAACCCGAAGATGGCGCCCCAAAGGTGGGACTTCCGCAGGAAGCACGACGACGTCACGAGAGGTGCACCAAATGGTGGGACGTCGACGCCCACCTGGGCTACAAAATAAAGAAAGACTACGAATCCGGACCAGATCGCGGAATAATGCACAGCATAGTGAATCCAGAAAGATCTTCAAGCTGCAAAACTACACCGACAGGTAAGAAACTATTCGATATGTAAACGGAGGCGTACACAGGCACTGAGTCAGGGATCAAGGGAGCTGGAGCGAGGCAGAGCAGGGAATATGGGGCGTGGTTTCAAGGCTAATGCTAGTGTTTCACGCGGTGAGTCATGCACACACCTCCTACCTTCTCTGTAAAAACGGAAACGCAGCCATATTCTGTTGTTTTTTTAGTGAGACATTTTGAGAGACAATGAGAGCCTTGTTAAACCTATAGTTGAAGCGTGGAGACCTGAGGCCGCGCCCGCGGTCGGGCTAGTGGTGTCATTGTCCTGGAAAGCAGAGGTGAACTCCCGACCCCAAAGCACGGAATCCCAGTGCGCACCGGGCACTGGGGCTCAAAGGGCTTGCGGTGTCAGCGCTGCGGCGCCCCATGAGCATTCTGGCCAGTATGCCGTCAACACTGCCGACAGGGAGACTGCCTGACGGCCATGATGTATGCAAAAAGGTAAGTATGTTTTTCGGGAAAAATACTTTGCACTTTGAAAAGTGGACAATCCAATTTTCAGGCTGTGCAATGTGAGCCTGTGGAGGAAAACAATGTAGATTTTCAGGTAAGTGTATTGTGAGAAAGTGGCTCTGTATATACTGTTCCCTAATAGGTACAGGGTGTACAGAGTCCACAGTCCCCCAGAGGCTGATAGAGGTCAAAGTTAGGTATGACCTTACTCTCAAAAGTGGTAGCTTGGTCGAGCAGTAAGGCAGTACCAGAGGACAGTGTAAAGCATTTATTGTACACACTCAGTCAGCAAATGGTTTCACACACTCAATAACTGAACTCTAGGCCAATGATTTGTATATATAAAATATATGCTTGTTTTATTTTGAGAACCACAAAGGGGGTAAAAAATATACTTTCTCAGAATGAGAGGTTGAATATAAATACTTTTGTTTTAAGCAATAAATTTGTGTAAACAGTCAGTTGGTTGCAATAAACAATCCTATTTCCTAAACATAACAATGCATTGAGCTCAATGGTAAATTCAGGTTATTTGTAATAAATTACTTTTCAGATTACTTTTGGAATTCCAGGTCTGGCTCCTAGAACCAGCCTGGGGTCAGTATTCAGAATCAAGTGATGAAAGTCGACTTAATAACTGTAATGATTTTTAAATAATATTTAGCTATTTCAAAAGTTAGCACTTAGAAAATATTTCACAGAAAACATTCAATGGATCTCTAAGGCAAGAAATTCAAATTGCAGGTAGAGTACTTTATCGTTACTTTAGTAATCCAGGACTGGGTGCCTAGACCCAGGACTGGGGTCCTTATCAAAAGCAGGTAAGTAATTTCATTTGCAGAAATGGTACGATTTTAAAAGAATATTTCAAATTTGCAAAAGTAGACACTTAGAAGAAATTTCACAGAAAAGCAGACAATGGTTTCCTATGGGAGAAAAATGAGTTAGAGGTAAGTATAGTTGTGAACACTTTTCAGAGTCAGTGCTGGGCACCAAGATCCAGCACTGGGAGCTCACCTAGGAGCAGGTGAGTAAATTCGTTTTTGTCACTTGGCTGATTTTTGGTGAATTTTTGCAGTTTTGAAAAGTTCACACTTAGAAGATTTTTGAAGGAAAAGCCAGTCAATGTTACCCTATGAGGAAAATGAAGTTAGCGGTTTAAGGGTAAGTACTCGACTGGTAGTGTTGAAATTCCGGGCATGGACTCAGGGGTCCCCCAGTGTCAGGTAGGTACAGTTGGTTCACCCTCAGCGGTTTCAGGACAGCCGGGTGCAGAGAGAGTTGGGCCCAATGTTATCCTATGAGGGATAGGGGGGCCTTGGTTGGTGGCTGCTGTCTGGCAAGCCACGCGGCTGTGGGAGCTGAGCTCCTGGTCGCTTACTCAGGGCAAGTGGGGAAGTAGGTTAGTGTAGAGAGGGCACTGCCAGGGCCACTCGGGCGGCTGGGTGCAGGGTGCTTTTGAGCCTTAGGGCGCTCAATGGAAATCAATGGGAATGCTCCGGTTAGGAAAAAGGCTGCAAGCTCGGGGACGAGGATGCTTCAGGTGCCACCACCACTTCGAGAGGTAAGTTGGGTAGTTACAGGTTAGGTGGGTACCCCGGGATTGGGCACAGGGGGTTGCAGGGCGCCGGGTGCAGGGGTGCCTTTTGACGTCGGGAATCTTACCCTCTGGTTGATCGCGGCTGGGGTGGCACTTGGTTCTGAGGCTGCAGGCTTCTTCCGGGATGTCGAGGGGGGTCCTTGGGTGCCGGACTCTGGGTCACAGTCGCCGTGGGGTCGTCCTCTGGGTCTTTGTCCACTCCGGCACTGGCCAGGCTTGGCTGGTGCAGAGTGTGTTGGGTCCGCGGTCCCGGGCTGATGCCAGGGATAGCAAATAGGTTTCTTGAGTAGAGCCTCTACTCGTGGGAGTCCCAGGGGCTTAGAGCTAAAAGGTAGCCAGGTCCTCCGGGGTTGGTGAGGTTGCTGGCCACGAGGGATGCCGCGCTGGTGCAGGTTCGAGAGTCGACAGGCCGGTAGGGCTGGGGCCAAAGTAGTTGGTGTCTTCTTCTCTTTTTAGCAGCTGCAGGGCAGGTCTTTGTTCTTCTTGCTCTTCTTGTCGTTTTCTATCTGGAATCTAGGGAAGGAAGGTTCAGGGGGCCCCTAAATACTAGATTTAGGGGCGTTACAGGTAGGTGAAGGCCAGGGGCCAATGGGTCCTTGTCCTGGGGTGGGTACACCCCCTATCCTGCCTCTCTCCTGTGGGAGGGGGGCAGTGGCCTAATCCTGATAGGGTAGGGCCTCCCATCTTCAAGATGGCGAGAGCCCGGAGATGTGCTTCACCTCGCCTCCCCCACCTGAGGGGTGGGGTGGGCAGGCTGGCACATCCCCTGTCCTTGTATGGGGTTTCCGGCCAAGCTTCCCGCCAGAGTGGGGGGTTGCAGTGGCCTGGGGAAACTCCAACTGGCGGCATGCCTTTGAAGCTTCCCCTTGCTCATCCTGGGGGAGGAGATTTCTCACCTCACCCAGGATGTGCATTGTTGCAGGCCCGGGAGAGCAGGGGCTCTCCCACCCAGGGGTCCAGCAACGTGTCTGCTGTGTGGCAGCCTGGGCAGCCTCAGAGCAGACGTGGATTGTAAGTTAGCTGTAAGGGGGCATCTTCCAAGATGCCCTCTGGGGTGCTTAGTACATTAAATCCTACACTGGCATCAGTGTGGGTTCAATGTGCTGAGAAGTTTGATACCAAACTTCCCAGGCTTCAGTGTTGCCAATATGGTGCTGTGGAGCTCGTGTTTGACAAGCTCTCAGCACCATGTATTCTTAAATGACAGCACTGCACTTACAGTGCCCAGGAATGGACCCGGGTACTGTAGGGGCACAGGGCTCCTGCTCCTGTGCCCACACCATAGGCGTAATGCACCCAGCTAGAGGGGTGGCTGACATATGCCTTGGCAGTGTAGGTGATGGGCATGGTACACAGTGATGTGTGCCATGTCGACTCTTTGTTTTGTCCTGCACCCAGACACTCAGCCTGCAAGGGCAGTGTGTGTGTAAGGGTACAGGGCCTCTGAGGGTGGCACAATGAGTGCTGCAGCCCTTAGAGGCCTTCCCTGGTCACAAGGCCCTGGGTACCTAGGGTACCATTTACTAGGGGCTGACATGTGGCTAGGGTTTGCCAATTTGGAGTTTGTGTGGTTTAAGGAAGGAACATAGGCCCTGGGCATCTGATTGGCAGGAACCCAGGGTACACTCAATCGAAGTACATTCAGCAATTTAGCAAAAAGTGGGGGCATACCATGCAAGAAAGATGGCACTTTCTCACATGTATGACTTACAGATCCAGTCTTCGTGGTTTCAGGTCAACACCAGACAAGGATCCAATTGGTACCAAGAGTGCATCACCAGCGGCACAGGGGCGGCCGGGTGTGGAGTCAAATTTGTGGTCAGGTGCCCAGTGTTAACCAATGGGTGATTGAAGATGCACTGCGCACAGGTGAGTGAAGCGCAGTCAGGGATATATCACCTGGAGTGAAGGTAAGTACAGGAGGGGCCACAAGACAGCACCAAACTTACACCCTCAGTGGCTATGGGGTGGCTGTGTGCAGAGTTCCTACACATCGTTGGGTGCCCAATGCAATTCAATGGGGGAGATCGATTTGGAAAGAGGCTGCAGGCGCTGGTCAGAAGGCTGCACGAAGAAAACTCACAGCTACCGAACTACGTTCTGGTGCTAGGGGACGTAGGGACCCCATTGGTTAAGCTCCCCAAGGCCCAAAGGCTTCTGGTGCGGGCATGTCCTTTGGCGTTGGGAACAGCTTACCGGGCAGGTCGCAGTCAGGGGGACTCTTTGCAGGACCAGTGAACCACTTGGACTCTGGCCATAGGTGTTTGGTGCAGAGGTGGGTCCGGAGGTGGTGGTGTGGTTCCTCAGGGCTGAGTTCCTTTTCTTTAAAGTTGGTTTTGCAGCGTGAATCTTTTCTGGATTCACTATGCTGTGCATTATTCCGAACTGTCCATGGGAGATATTGATCTTTGTGGAAGGCAGGTAGTCCTCCCAAGGCTTTGGAGGTGGCTGGGCTGCAAGACAGGTTGTCTTTTGGCGCAGGATTGTCGTGGGCTCCAGACAGGCCAGTAGGGCTGGGGCCAAGTCAGTTGGTGTCTGCAGTTTTATCCAGTATTGGATTTTTCTTAGATTCACATGCTTGAATCATCCCCGCCGTCGCGATGCCTACAACCGACTGCCCTGGCATAGATCATTCACCCCTCTAGCTGGGTGTTGAGGGTACAGGTGCATGAGCCATGTACCCCTACAGTGTCCAAGTCCATTCTTAAATATTGTAAGTGCAGTGCTGCCATTAAGAGTATATGGTGCCGACACCTGCAGCCTCAAACCGGAAGGTCTACGTGCTCTAAGGTGCAGTACTTTGGCTAATATAAGCAGACAAATGATTAAAAACAAAACCATCAGCATGGTTACAATACCATAGAAAATGAAGGGAGAAATCATAGTTCGAGGCATATGAGCTGCAGATTACACACTTTTGCATAGATCACCATCTGGTGTTGGGCCCGGATGTTTGCAGTTTGTTTTCCCTCTTGGAAAGTCCTTGGAAGTCACAAGGTCGGTGACTCCTCCTTTGGATCGTATTGCGCATGGGCTTCGGCTCCATCCTCAGATTGTTTTTTTCCGGCATCGGGCTCGGTTGTAATCTTCGCGCTCCGGTTCCGAACATTTCAAGTTCGACGATCGAAGCGGAATCCTCACATCACATCGCGGTATTGTTTCGATCGCGATCTCCTCAATCACCTTCTCATCAACAAATCTTCGGTTCCAGTCGCCGACGGCGGCCTTCGGGCCTACCCAAGCTCCGGTCCCGGCTGATGGAAAGAACTCCATTCAAGAAGTGCCCTCGATGTGGGTCCAAATTCCCCCACACTGATCTTCATGAGGTGTGCAACCTCTGCCTCTCCCCTGAACACGAGGCTCGAGACTGTCCGGCCTGTAAGTCTTTCAGATCGAAAAAGACTGTTCGGGGCCGAAAAGCCAGACGAAACATGGCACACTCCTCGACCTCCGTTCCAGTCGACATCTTCGGAGACGACATCGCACCGACGAGGACCTCGTCAGTGCTTCCGAAGCCGACGACTCAGATGTGAAGGACATCACTCCGGCGCAGAGGGTCGTGAGTAATATACCACTTCCTACACCCGCGCCGACACCCAAAAAGGCTTCGGTCACGCCTTCGCCTCCGGGCCTAGGTAAGACCAGAGACACTGCTTCACACACCCCACCTTCGGGCCCGGTGAAGAAGCCAAATAAGCCTTCCGGCGGCTCGGGCTCGAGCCAGCCTTCCAGCGGTGCCGATAAACACACTTCGGCACCGAAAAAGAAACCGGCCTCTACCTCGACAACTAGCTCCGCACCGAAGTCCTCGGTGTCGAAACCCAGCGCTTCCGTACCGACGCCATCTTCGGTACCGACCAAACCCCATAAGGCCCTCGGCACCGACACTTCCACGCCGAAGCCCACCTCGGCGCCGACCAAGAAATCGGAGGTTCTCAAGCCCAGTGCTAAGCAAACTGGCACGGACAAGCCTAAAAAGTCATCGGCCCGAAGACTTCGGAGCCGACGGACCAAACATTGTCACAGGAACTATTTACACCGGATCCCTTACAAAAAACTCTTACCAAGGATCCAAAAACTGGACATTTGGCACTCTCTTCCAAAAAGACATTTGGACAAACCGGCTCCGCCTCCACCTCCAAAGAGGAAGGACTCTGCTCCCCTTTCAGAATACCTTCCCTACCTCACTCCACCCTCTCCACCTCCGCGCCCTCCGCCTTCTCCACCCCCACCTCATCGCTCTCCGACCCAGTCTCCAGACGATGATGATCAGGGGGACCCATATCACGATCCAGGGGATGTGCCCCAAGACCCCACCCCTACAGAATCCCCAGACCCATGGGACAACTACAATAACCCAGATAATCCAGACGTCCCACAAGATGACCTTTACCCTTCCAGGCCATCTCCACCGGAAGACTCATTAGGTTTCCACCACCTACTTCAAAGGGCGGCACATTATCACGGGGTAGAGTTGCACACTGACCCAGTGGAGGAAGATTTCCTCCTCGACACATTTGATACCGCACATAGGTCTACCTCCATACTACCTATGCTCAAGGGGGTGGTAAAACATGCGCCAGAGATTTTTAAGGACCCAGTCAGGGTCAGGGTCATTAACCCACACATAGAGAAAAAGTACAAAGCTGCCCCCACAGATCCTGCCTATATCAAAGGGCCAGTGCCACTAGATTCCCTAGTAATTGCCACTGCACGAAAAAGGTCAAATTCCCAGGCGTCGGGCGAAGCACTACCACCTGACAAAGAGTCAAAGCTACTGGACTAGTCAGGAAAGCGCACTGCATCACAGGCAGCCAATATATGGCGTATCGCCAACACCCAAGCGCTATTGGCCAGATACGATAGGGCACATTATGATGAATTAGAAACCATAATGCACCACCTCCTGGAAAGATACAAAAATAGGGCCAATGAATTAATTCAAGAGGGTAAGACAATAACTAACACCTCCATACGCTGTGCCTTAGATGCAGCAGACACAGCCTCCAGGGCCATTAATACTAGCGTCGTCCTCCGTCGCCATGCTTGGCTGAGAATATCTGGTTTCAAACCAGAGGTACAGGCCTCCATCCTAAATCATCCCTTTGACCAAGAACACCTATTTTTTTTCCCAAAGGTAGATGAGGCCCTCGAAAGAATGAAGAAGGACACTGATACAGTGAAATCTATGGGAGCCCTGCAGTCACACCCTCCTAGGCGCTCCTTTCGCCGCTCTTCCTTTCGGAGTACCCCCCCTCTTCAGACCATCCCACTCCGGTCGGGGGCAGACTACAAAATTTCCTTCAGGTCTGGGAGACCATCACCTCAGACAAATGGATGACCCAAATTATTCTGTCAGGGTACTGCCTGGAATGGACACCTATCCCCCCCCCCCCCCCCCCCCCCCCCCCCCCAAACATTCCACTCAGGCAACGCCCAATGTCCCAAGAACATTCCACATTGCTAAAACAGGAGGTAATCTCCCTCCTACAAAAATAGGCAATAGAAAAAGTTCCCGTCAATCATCAAAATTTAGGGGTCTACTTCCTATATTTTCTAATACCAAAAAGGGACGAGACTCTACGACCTATTCTAGATCTCCGGCCCCTAAACATACACATACATTCAGACCATTTTCACATGGTAACGCTTCAGCAGGTGCTTCCGCTCCTCTCCCAGACGACTTCCTCACCACACTGGATTTGAAAGACTCATACTTCTGCATTCCGGTACACCATGCTCACAGAAAGTACCTCAGATTTGTAGTGGACGGGCAACACTACCAGTTCAAGGTGCTCCCATTCGGAGTCACAACAGCACCAAGGGTATTCACCAAGTGCCTAGCGGTAGTGGCGGCACACCTCAGAAGACAGCACATTCACGTCTTCCCATACTTGGACGACTGGCTGATAAAAGCCACGTCCTACAACCAATTCGTACACCACACCGCCACTACAATCCAACTACTTCACCAACTAGGCTTCACGGTGAACCACCAAAAGTCCCAGCTAACACCATCCCACATAAAGCAATACCTCGGTGCCACCATAGACACCTCAAAAGCCATAGCCTACCCCAATCCGGCCAGGATTGCAAGCATTCAGGCTTTGCGACAAAGATTCATACTTCAACACTCCCTTCCAGCAAGAGTGTTTATGCAACTGATAGGGATGATGGCCTCTTGCATTTTCATAGTGCCCCACGCAAGACTCCAGATGCGTCCACTTCAAGAGTGCTTAGCGCGCCAATGGAACCAGGCCCAGGGGCAACTGACAGATCTGGTGTTGGTAGACGGTCGCACCCATCGCTCTCTGCAGTGGTGGAACACCACAAACCTTTCCAAAGGTCGACCGTTCCTGGACCCGGTTCCAAAAATAATACTAACAGACGCATCGCTCTCCAGCTGGGGAGCTCATCACCAATACAGCTCACAGTGCAGGGCTCATGGACGCCGCAACAAAAGTTACTCCATATCAACCATCTGGAGTTACTAGCAAGCTCTCTAGCCCTAAAATCCTTTCAGAGACAGATTTTAGGCAAGGCAGTCCTCATTTGCACAGACAACATGACGGCCATGTATTACATTCAAAAACAAGGCGGCACACACTCTCCACAGCTCTCTCAACTAGCACAGAGCATATGGAGATGGGCAATTCCACACAAAATCTTTCTCCTAGCCCAACATGTCCCAGGAGTCCAAAACACCGTGGCAGATCTGCTCAGCAGACAGACGCAGCAGATCCATGAGTGGGAACTTCACCTGCAGGTTCTTCACCCGTTCTTTCAAATGTGGGGGCATCCTCAGATAGACCTCTTCGCCACCCACGAAAAAAAAAATGCCCAAGCTTCGCCGCCAGATACCCACACCCATTGTCCAAAGGCAATGCGATATGGATGAACTGGTCAGACAAATTTGCGTACACTTTTCCACCTCTCCCACTAATTCCATTAGTGGTGCGAAAGCTACAACAGCATTCCCTCACACTGATCCTAGTAGCTCCAACATGGGCCAGACAACCGTGGTACACCATGCTGCTGGAACTCTCGGTAGTACCACACCAAAAGCTACACCTCTCACAATGCCTCCTAGCTCAGCTCAGCTCTACCTTGCGATCTGGCTCCTGAAATCCTAGAATTCGGATACCTAAACCTTCCCCCTCACTGTATGAACGTCATCAGAGAAGCTAATCGCCCTACCACTAGAGCCTGCTACGCTGCCAAGTAGAAAAGATTTGTTGTTTATTGCCATAACAACACAATCCATCCTCTAGACGGGTCTATACAACACATCATATGCTACTTAATCCACCTACAAAGGTGTAATCTAGCATATACCTCCATTTGGCTACACCTCGCAGCAATTGCAGCTTACCTACAAAACAGGCAACACCTATCACTTTTCAGAGTACCTGCCATTAAATCCTTCATGGAAGGCCTAAAACGAATAATTCCCCCCAGAGTACCACCCTCACCTGTGTGGAACTTAAATATCGTTTTCACAAGGCTAATGGGGCCGCCCTTCGAACCTTTGCATAAATGCGAACTGCAATATCTCACATGGAAAACAGCTTTTCTTGTAGCCATCACTTCCCTTAGAAGGGTCAGTGAGATACAAGCATTTACCATACAAGAACCTTTTCTTCAAATGCACCAAAACAAGGTTGTTCGGCCCACGCTCTAGACATAACGCGCACACAGCTGCAAATATCTGAAACTCAGGTGCCTTTAATATTGCATTTGCATGCATGATTCAGACACTTGGAGAAAACCTTTCCAAACGGAGAGCAGAGCTGATCCTGTGATGTGACTTAAGCTGATATTTACAGTATGGCGTTCCCCATTCAAGCCTAGAGACCTATTAGTTTCATAAAACTAGTTTACTAGTGAAGGGAGGGTCGTTTTCCACTATCATTTGTAATATGATTTCTCCCTTCATTTTCTATGGTATTGTAACAATGCTGATGGTTTTCTTTTTAATAATTTGTCTGCTTATATTAGCCAAAGTACTGCACCTTAGAACACGTAGTTAAAAATAAACATTTTAAACTTTTCCGTGTCGCTGATTACTCTTGTTGTGGACTGATATGAGAATAACAAAAAGGTGTTTCTGATTTCCACCATTCCTGAGAGTACTCGAAGTCATTTGTTCTGGGTTGTCTAATCATTGGTAGCTTTGAAATGATACGGAGTACGAATGAGACACTGATGCTAGTCGGATAGGGGTTCTGGGTACTGAGGGGAGTTTTTTGGTACACCACAATTCACGGAGGTCCTGGTTTCCTGCGCATAGTTCTGTGATTGAACAGAATCCCTGCAACACCCCCAGATCCCAACTTACCTCTCCAAGTGGTAGTCTCACCCAGAAGACCTTCGTCCCCGAGCCTGCAGTGCTTTTGCAAATCGGAGACTCCCCATTGAAAGATACAGGGCTTCCGATGCAAAAACAGCTCTCTGCACCCGGCCGCCCCAGTTCCGCTGAGGGTGCATCTTTTGTGCTGGCCTAAACCCCCATTTGCCCTGAGCTTAAGTCCAGGAGCTTTGCTCCCACAGCCCAGTGGCCTGCTCGTCCGTTTTTGTGGTAGTGTGGGCGAGCAGTAAGGCTGTATCAGAGGACAGTGTTAAGCATTTGTTGTACCCACTCAGTCAGCAAATGAATTCACTCTGTCCTCTGTTAACGCCTTACTGCTCGACCATACTACCACAAATGGAGAGTGAGGTACTATCTACTTTACCTCTGCCTACCTTTTGGGTTCCACTGGACTCTGTGCACACTATACCTCACTTTGGTATAGTATATACAGAGCCAGCTTCCTACAATACTTCAGAAACGAGCAATAGAACAAGTTCCCAGTTCTCAGAAGGGAAATGGTTTTTATTCCGGCTTCTTTTTAATAAGGAAATAGTTGCAGGAATGGAGACCCATTCTGGATCACAGAAATCTGAACATGTATCTGCAGAAAGTCTTTCCGCATGGTCACCCTCCAGGAGATACTTCAGCTTCTCAATCATGCGGATTTTATTAAAACTCTAGACTTACAAGTTGCATATTTCCATTTCCCAATACATCCCAAACTTCAAACATTTCTTCGTTTCACTGTAGCAGGTGCTCATTTTCAATTCAAAGTCCTTTTGTTTGGTCTCCACTCAGCCCCACTAGTGTTCACCAAGTGCCTAGCTCCAGTTGCTGCTAGTCTCAGACTTCAGGGTCTTAAACTGTTTCCTTATCTCGACAACTGGCTAGTAAAAGCAAAGTCTTATCAGCAGGCCTCAAAGACAACTTCGATCTGCTTACGGATGTTTCGCTCCCTGGGGCTAATGTTCTGTTATCAAAAACCTGTTGTGCAACCGTTCCATCAGATTGCCTTTCTCGGAGCAATTTTGCATACTGTCCAAGACAGGGCATTCTTGCCTACAGAAAGACAAATCTCATTTCACTAGCGGCAAAACTAGCCGGAAGAAAGTCAGCTTCTGTACACTTAATAAAAACTCTGCTAGGCATGATGGCTACTGCAATTTTAATGGTACCCAAAGCACGTCTCAAGATGAGACCCTTACAAGAGCAGCTGGCCAATCAATGGCTCCAAGTAACCGGGTCGTTCGACCTAGTTCAGATAACTTCAGCTATGAAAAAAGTACTTCTCTGGTGGCAATCCTCCAAGAATTTCTCGACCGGGCTAACTTTCCGTTCCTCGTTACAGGATTTCATCCTTAACACAAACGCATCTCTAGACGGCTGAGGGGCACACCTTCAGGGTCTTCGAATAAGAGGCAGTGGTCCAAATTGATTGATTACAAAAATTCACATCAACTTCCCCTGGTGTTGCGGGCCATTTTTCTAAGGCCTTCCTCCCCAGAATACAAGGGTCTTCATTTCTCATAGGAACTGATAATACTGCATGCATGCATTACCTCAACAAACAGAAGGTACATGCTCCCACATTCTATCGCTAGAAGCACAGGAAATCGGGAAATGGATTCTTTTGCCTCACATCTCCATCAAAGTGGAGCATCTTCCAGGGGTTAACACCAGTCTGGCAGATACTCTAAGCAAAACTTCCAACTCCTGCCACGAATGTCAACTAGACCAGACGATTCTAGTCTTCTTTTTCCAAAAGTGGGGCAATCCCAACTTGGATCTTTTCGCCTCGGGAATAAACCGGAAATGCCAGTTCTTCGCAAGCTGGGAACCAGAAAGCGGGTCATGGGGAAATACGTTTCTAATAGGATGGCCGGGGATCTTCATGTATGCTTTTCCCCCTTACCCTTTAATGCTGAGGCTACTGATGAAAATGAAGAGCCATGTCGTCTGATAATCATTGCGCCAACGTTGGTTCACGGAGCTTCTCCTGCTCTCAGAATGCAGACCTTATCACCTTCCAATAAAATAGACGCTGCTGACAATGAGCAGAGCAAAAGAGACACAGATGATGGCCGGAATGCAGAAACTCCGGAACCGGTCCTAGGTTTGTTTCCAGTCCAGGGAGAACCTGGCCTGGGAGTTCTGGCTGGACTGTTCCCATAGGGAGCAGGGTCAAGATTTGATTTGCATATGGCTAGGTTTAATCTGGAATGGCATGGAGAGCAAAAAGACGATGGATTTAGGCACAGATCTCTGTACTGGGATGTATGACATTATCAATATTCTGTCCATCAATTGTTCTTTTTGCAATGAGCAAGGCCAGA
Source organism: Triturus cristatus (assembly GCF_964204655.1). Classification (NCBI taxonomy): domain Eukaryota; kingdom Metazoa; phylum Chordata; class Amphibia; order Caudata; family Salamandridae; genus Triturus; species Triturus cristatus. The sequence goes on from NC_140588.1 coordinate 140,012,143, forward strand.
TTCTCCATCCACGTCCCGCATCACTCCAGCTAGATACATGGTTGCTGAATTCAAGGACCTAGATCTGCCACAGGGCTGTAAAGACTTTCTATATAAAGTGAGAGCAGTGTCTACAATTAAAACCTATAGTCTCAAATGGAACCTCTTCTGTTCATTGTGTCTTCAAAACAATGTACATCCGTTTGATTCTCCTCCAGAATTTTTTTTACCTAATCTCCTTTCCCTGGCTAAATCAGGACTCGTGTATACCTCAAGTAAGGTACATCTTGCTGCCATTTCCAATTACAGACGTTCCTATAAAGGTCCTTGTTCTTGTCGACTGATGAAACTATTCATGAAAGGGCTATTTAGGGTTTTCCCTCCTATTAGAGTTCCTCCTCCTTAATGGAGCCTTAAAACAGTTCTTGCACAACTTATGAAGTTCCCTTTTGAGCCTATACACAAGGCTGTGCTCAAGTTTATTTCCTAGAAAGTTGCATTGCTATTGGCTCTTACATCAGCCAGGAAAGTCAATGAAATTCAAGTGTTAACGAGTAAAGAACCTTTCCATTTCTCTAATGACTATGTCCTGCTTAGAACAAACCCCCCATTCATTCCAAAGGTACCTTCTACTTTCCACCTTAATGAACCGGTTATTCTGAAAAAAAATTCCAAACCCAACTTTCCCTGCTGAAAAAGCTCTTCATACTCTAGATATCTAGAGATGTCTTCAGTTTTATTTGCTCTTTACCAAGAAAGTTCGAAAATCTGACCAACTTTTCGTCTCCTGTGGCTTACAAAGAACAGGTGCTTCAGTGACCAAAGCAACTATTGCTAGGTGGATTGCAGCCGCTATTCATTTCTCCCATTCTAAAACGGGTAGACCGCTTACTTTCAAAACTAAGGCTCATTCTACCAGGGTAATATCCTCTTTAGCGGCTCTCTTTGCAGGAGTGCCATTGGACACAATTTGCCGCACAGCAACATGGAGTGTGCATATATTTACGCTGCATTTTTGCTTGAATTTGGCAACGGAAGTGGAAGCGTCTGTAAGACTAGCAGTCTGACGCATTCTTTCAAAAAGGTAGGCTTCTGTTTTTTTGGAGGTGTTCAATTAATTTCAGTTCAGTGGTATTCTGTTGACGTGTTTGTCTTTTTTACATGCTCCTTTATAAATTTGGTGTGTGTGTGTGTGTATATATATATATATATATATATGTGTGTGTGTGTGTGTGTGTGTGTATTGCACACTCGTTGCTTGTTTTCTCCACCGCAGCTCCAAAGCAGAGGGCGCGTCGTCGACAACGGACCAACCAAGCCAGGTCCGGTTAAAATTAACAAAACCTTGTGCAACAAGGAATGACGACGCCGTGTTCTGGTCAAATATACGATTTATTGTCGGCTGATCGGATGAGTTTTGCCTGCCCAGCAGGCTTGCTCACCAAGTAATACGCATAAAGTTTCAACCATTTAAAATGCAGTGCTCGTGGGATGTCGCATGTAAGACTAAAAAAAAATGTATTGGAAGACAGACTCGTAGTGTTTACATATAAAAACATACCGGTTTCTCTCAACATGACATTTCAAATTAATTTATACAGATTCATGGACATTATTAAGCTCGCAGTCCATTATCGTGCCCTTTTCAGCAATGCCGATAATTAACCTGACAATCCATTATGACGCTGGCAAATTTAGCCCCTGTGGGCAAAAGCATTATCCTTGTCAATAAACATAATGCAACTGTTAAAAAAAAATATATCAATTTCATTGGTATTGCAAATAGATCATATCCAGACCTAGTGGGCAATTACATGCTAACAGTGCCTTTCTTTGGTTGATATAAACGCACATTAATTTAGTCTATCATGCCCAAGTGGGCTTCTATGTAAAATGACATGTGGCCTGTGGAATTGAACGTCTTCAAAGTAATGATGGAAGGGCCACACTGAGAGGCCCGTCTCGACTCGAGAGATGAACACTGAGACAGCCAGGGTTTGCTAAGGGATTGTCCCGTGCATTTCATGCTTATGAGTGTCGCCGTGCAAGGTAACGAATACAATTGTTTAATAACTTGGTGGTAGCAGAATGGACTTGACATTCACCGTGACCCCCTTGGATTCAGCCATATGATGGAACTGTTCCTTTTAAAGGCATTTTGGATGCATGGGGTACGCAGTGAAAGCAAGTTTAAATTTTTGGCAAGATCAACATTGAAGTAACAAGTCAGTGAAAAACGGCAGTTTTGGTGCATTGTGGATATTGTGGTCCTGGTAACTACAATAGAATATAATAATTTGATTTGGCTGAGATGAGACACAGTAAAGAAGAAAATACTTTATTTTCCAAGGGCAATCCTGAATGAAATCTTCAAAAATTGGGGTACTCACCATCTCGGCGAAAAGAATCATATAGAATAGACACACCTACTGCCGCTTTAAATCAAATTTGTGGACACTGGTCCTTCAATGTTTAAAGTCACGTTCATCAGAGCCAACGAACTCACCTAGAGAACATTGCATATGATTAGGCCTCGTGGGAGGCGAAACGCGTAATGCTTGTTCTGCCTCCAAATAAAGAAGAGTGAAAAGCACTGTTGGTGTGGCCTGTCTCACGTTTCGGAAGGGTGCGTTTGTTATATGGACATTTTTGGAGGTGTCTGGCACACCTGTGATGGGCCCCGACCCGCAAGGCTGAGGCGTTTCTGTTGCCGGATCTTTGTTTGGATATATGTGTGTAGAGATAGAGATATATCTCCCACTAACCTCAAAGTTTGAATTTGAATAAATTATTCTTTGGTAGCTGTTTCCTATTCTGATTCAAGCGTGCAAATCTATGAAAGAGCCAATATTAGATAAGAAAACAAGGTACTTACCTGTAACTTCAGTTATCCGGTATTCGTACCTTTCATAGATTCACATGCGACCCACCCCCCTCCCGGGAGAGGCTTCTCTTATTGTCATCAATACTCTTGTCACTTGTGCTAGAAAATCTGAGGGGCTTTCCTCTGTGGAATTTTTCACCGGGGGCGGATGTCTGATTGGCTGTGCTTTAACTTTGGTTCTTTTTACAAAAGAAATATGGATGGGCTAATGCAGTGACTGTTCAATGCATTGTTGCCTATGATAAGATTGATTACTGCTAATATAAAATTTACAGTGAGACTCCCACCTCGACGGCTGGGATGATTCAAGCATGTGAATCTATGAAAGATACCAATACTGGCTAACTGAAGTTACAGGTAAGTAACTCGTTTTCTTCAATGCTAGTGTGATGCCCTAGTGTCCGGCTCTTCTCAGGTTGTCTGGATTCTGATTTAGCCACCTAAATACTAGATTTACGGGTGTTACAGGGAAGGAACAGGTAGGAACCAATGAGTTCCTTACCTGGGGTGTCTGCACCCACTATTATGCCACCCTCCTGTGGAGGTCGAGGGGGGGGTATACCCTTAGTCCTGATTGGGTAAGTCCCACCATCTTCAAGATGGTGGGCAATGAAAAATATGCTTAACTACCCCTCCAGCACCTGAGGGATGGAGTTGGCAAATGGGGGCACACCTCCTATTCTATCTTGGCTTTTTTGCTATTTTTCCCGCCAAAAGTGGGGGATTGATCATGGGGCTGTCACTGCTGCTAGCAGCAGAGGCTGGGGTCGCATTACAAAGTCGTCCAGGCCTTTGAAGCTCCCCTCACGAGCACTGTGCTCATCTTGGGGCAGGAGGGGTGACACCTCTACCCAAGATGTGTTTTGTTTCTGGCCTCGGAGCAGGGGCTCTCGAGCCAGGGGGTCCAGAAACCAGTTTGGTGGTGGCAGGCTGCCTAAAACCAGTCTGAGACCACCCTGGGATGGGTAGGTTTTCAGGAGAGTCCTCTGAGGTGCCCTGTGGGTATGTTTCAATAAATCCCACACTGGCATCAATGTGGGTTTATTCAGAGGAGTTGTTTGGTACGAAGCGCTCCTGTGTTCAGTGAAGCCATCATTGTGCTGGGGAACTCGAATTGTCGAGTTTCCAGCCAATGTACTCTGTGGCTTCACTGGCACTTATAATATTTAAGCATTGACTTGGATATTGTAGAATATGCCCACACCTGAGATATAGTGAACCCTGTCTTAGGGCTTGTAGGGCCTGCTAGAGGACAGTGTTGCTTGTACATAGTCCCTAGGCAGTGTACCATGTCGACTTTTGTACTTTTTGTCTGCACCCTGGCATGCTGACTGCAATGGAAGTCGGCATTGTCCTGGTGAGGGGTCCCTAGGTGATGCTTTTCAGTCGCCGTACCCTAGGTACCAGGGTACCATTTACTCGGGACTTACAGGGGGGTCTGAAGCTGGCAATTGTATTACAGTTTTAGGGAAAGAACAATCGTACTGGGAACCTGGACAGCAGGGACCCAGTTTTGCAGCGTGAATCTTTCTGGATTCACTATGCTGTGCATTACTCCGCCATCTAGTGGTTGGTTCCAGAATTGTAGTATTTCTTCTTTTTTTTTTTTTTTTTTTTTTGTGGCCCAGGTGGCCTTTGACATACCACCATTTGGTGTCCTTCGTGACGTCGACGTGCTTCCTCCGGAAGCTCCCACCTTTGGTCGCCATCTCCAGATTCTTTTTTCCGCTGATGGGTCTGGATCAACAGGAAGGAGCTCCAAGAACTTTGGAGAGAAGAATCGACGAAAGATCAGAATAGATCACCGGAGAAGAAGACACCGGAGACCAAGTAAGAAGAAACTCGACTACAGTTCACAGAACTTCGAAGAATTCGATGTTTTTCGAAGGAGAATGCACATACAGGGGGCTCCCTGGGCGTGGTGATGGACAAGTCTCCGTTCAAATTCTGCGCAAACTGCCACCACAAGTACGCGCAGAAGGACCAACATCTGGTTTGCAATCTCTGCCTGCCGCTCGACCATCGAAGCGAGGACTGCAACGCCTGTGCAGCGTTCACCCCGAAGACTCTCAGAGTAAGGGAGAGTCGGAAGAGCAAACTACAAAATGCAGGGGCAGGGGACGCCCCCCTCGCTACGAGACTTGGGACTCTCCAGAGGAGAGGAAGACAACGTAGCAGAAGGACCAGAAGACGTTGTGGTCGTCGAGGTCGAAAAGAAAACATCGAAGGAGGTAAGAGAGTCTTCGAACACTAAACACTCCACTGATACTCGCAAAGGCGAGCCAAAGTCCTCGAAAGGAGCAGGGCCGTCAAAGCACTCGACATCGACTACTGCATCCAGGGACAAACAGTCCGTCGGATCCTCTGAGAAAGACCACCAGACGGCGAAATCCCAAGACAAGGGAAAGGCGCCGAAGAGCAGCCACGAAAAAGAGGCCTCAATGTCTGAAGGCGAAGGCCCGAGACAGGTTTCGACTTCGACGTCGACAATCGCGAAGAGGAAGGTCGAGGCCTTCGAAGCCGATCACTCAGCAGAAATGGAGAAGAAAAGAAAGAGGCTCGAGGCCGAAATGGCTAACATCTTGCAACGCAAGAAAGACTTCACCGAAAAGCTAAAATCCTACAGCATACCGTAGAAGACTACACCCGAAACAGGAAAGGACGTCGAGGAATTCGAAGCGCCGAACACCCGAACCTGGAGAGTAACAGGAAGAGAACCTGTACTACGGGGCAGGCGAAGGGGAAGAAGATGAGACTTACCAAGAGTCGACTTCTTTGGAGGCTCAAGATTTGCCGTGGGAAGATCTCGACGCCGAATCACCGGAAGAGGGCGTAGACTCGTATCCGTCGAGGCCTTCGCCGCCAGACGACATAGGGATCTACAATCAAGTCATCAAAAGGGTGGCTGAGACGTATGGGGTGCAGTTAGAGGAAGAGAAACCCCAGTCTTGCTTCCTCTTGGAGACCTTGCTGCCTTCACAAACTAGAAGCCAGTTCCTGCCCATGCTCCCAAGTGTGCTGGACCAGGGGAAGGAGGCATTCAAAGAGCCTGCCATGTGTAGAGCTGTGACTCCACGAGCAGAGAAGAAATATAAACATTCTTCGAAGGACCCCATGTACATCAGAGGGTTAGTACCAGCCGACTCCATCATTACATCCACAGCTCGGAAAAGAGCAAATATACCCACAAACTCTGGCCCTCCACCAGACCAAGAAAGCAAGAGGATGGACATGATAGGTAGGAAGATGAAAGGAGTGCAGCCATACAATGGCGCATCGCCAACTCCACTGCGCTCATCAACAGACACGCATACCAGCACTGGGAAGAAGTGGGAGAACTGCTCAAGCATGTACCAGAACAATACCAGAGAAGAGCAAGCCACCTGGTAGAAGAGGGAAAGAACATGGCTAATACATGTTTAAAGTCAGCCCTGGACGCAGCAGAGACATCGAGCAGGCAGATGATGCTGGGGATCACAGAAAGGAGACCTGCCTGGTTAAGAATTTCTGGATTCAAGAATGAGGTCCAAAACAACATTCTCAACACACCCTTCAACGGGGAACAGCTGTTTGGAGCACCAGTTGATAAAGTTGAACCAGCTGAAGAGATAACGAAACAGCGAGATCTATGGGGGCGCTGCAGTTCCGAGGTATGAGAAGAGGAACACCTTCCAGGAGACGGACAGGCAGAGGAAATAATCAGTCTGGGGCAACACACCAAACCACCCAGCAAAGTTATCACGGAGGTAACCAGGGACAGCAGCAAGGACCGCAGCAGCAAAGCTGGCACAACCAGCCCCGAGGACAATCCTTTTGAGGGCGCGGCCGAGGAAGGGGTAACGGCCAGAGAGGAAGTCAGCCTCCCACAGGAAAGTGACTCACCAGCAGAAAAAACGCACTCCTGGATGAGACCTCAGGAAGTGCAAACAGACAGGACAAAAACCAGCAAAAAATCAAAAAATTCAAAGACTCCTCCAACACACATCACCGGTAGGAGGCAGATTAAGACACTTCTGTGAGAAAGTGGCTCTGTATATACGGTTCCTTAATAGGTACAGGGTGTACAGAGTCCACAGTCCCCCAGGGTTTGACAGAGGTTAAAGTTAGATATAACCTTACTCTCTAAAGTGGTAGCTTGGTCGAGCAGTAAGGCAGTATCAGAGGACAGTGTAAAGCATTTGTTGTATACACTCAGTCAGCAAATGGTCTCTCGCACTCAATAACTGAACTCTAGGCCAATGGTTTATATATAAAAAAATATATGCTTGTTTTATTTTAGAACCAACACTTGGATTTAAAATATACTTTCTCAGAAGGAGATGTTTCATATAAATACTTTTGCAATATGCAAAAGACTTTTGTAAACAGTTACAAGTGGTTGTAGTAGGCAACTCTATTTTTAAACACAACAATGCATTGAGCTCAATGGTAAATTCAAGTTATTTGCAACAGATTATTTTTTAGATTACTTTTGGAATTCCAGGACTGGATCCTAGATTCAGTCCTGGGTCAGTTTTCAGAATCAAGTGATGAAAGTCGACTTAATTACTGTAATGATTTTTAAATAATATTTAGCTATTTTAAAAGTTGACACTTAGAAAATATTTCAAAGATAACAGTCAATGATTCCCTATGGAAGAAAATTCAGGTTACAGGTACAGTATGTTCTCGTTACTTTTGTAATCCAGTACTGAGTGCCTAGACTCCATACTGGGACTTTTATCAAAAACAGGTAAGTAATTACGTTTTCAGATATTATACGATTTTTGAAGAATATTTAAAAATTGCGGAAATCGACACTTAGAAGAAATTTCACAGAAAAACAGTCAATGGTTTCCTATGGAAGAAAATTGAGTTAAGGGTAAGTACAGTTGTAAGTATTTTTCAGAGTCAGTGCTGGGCACCAAGATCCAGCACTGGGAGCTCACCTAAGAACAGATGAGTAATTTCGTTTTCGTTACTCGGCTGATTTTTGGTGAATATTTTAAGATTTGAAAACTCAAACACTTAGAAGAAATTTCAGGAAAAAGCCAGTCAATGTTACTATGCGGAAAATAGAGTTTGCAGTTTAAGGGTAAGTACTCGACTGGCAGAGTTGAGGTTCTGGGCATAGACTCAGGGGTCCCCCAGGGTCAGGTAAGTACAGTTGGTTCACCCTCAGCGGCTCTAGGGCGGCCGGGTGCAGAGAGAGTTAGGCCCAAGGTTATCCTAAGAGGGATAGGGGGGCCTTGGTTGGTAGCTGCTGACTGGCAAGCCACGCGGCTGTGGGAGCTGGGCTCCTGGTCACTTACTCAGGGCAAGTGGGGAAGTAGGTAGGTGTAGAGTTTTCACTGCCAGGGCCACTCGGGTGGCTGGGTGCAGAGTGCTTTTGAGCCTTCGGGTGCTCAATTGATTTCAATGGGAAATCTCCGGTTTAGAAAAAGACTGCAAGCTCGGGGACGAGGACTCTTCAGGTGCCACCACCACTTCGAGAGGTAAGTTGGGTAGTTGGAGGATAGGTAGGTACCCCGGGATTGGGCACAGGGGGCCATGGGGCGCCGCGTGCAGGGGTGCCTTTTAGTGTCGGTAAATCTTACCCTCTGTTGATCACGGTTGGTGGGGGGGCACCTTGTTCTGAGGCTGCAGGCTTCTTCAGGAGTGTCAAGGGAGGTCCTTGGGTGCCGGACTCTGGGTCACAGTCGCCGTCGGGTCGTCCTCAGGGTCTTTGTCCACTCCGTCACTGGCTAGGCTTAGCTGGTGCAGAGTGTGCTGGGTTCGCGGTTCCGGGCTGCTGCCAGGGATTAGAGACAGGTTTTGAGTAGAGCCTCTACTCATGGGAGTCCCAGGGGCTTAGAGCCAAAACGTAGCCAGGTCCTCCTGGGTTGGTGAGGTTGCTGGCCACAAGAGATGCCGGGCTGGAGCAGGAGCAGGTTCGAGTGTCGACAGGCCGGTTGGGCTGGGGCCAAAGCAGTTGGTGTCTTCCTCTTTTCAGCAGCTGCATGGCCAGGTCTTCTTTCTTCTTGCTCTTCGTAGTTTGGAATCTGGGGAAGGAAGGTTCAGGGTGCCCCTAAATACTAGATTTATGGGCGTTACAGGTAGGTGAAGGGCAGGGATCAATGGGTCCCCGTCCTGGGGTGGGTACACCCCCTATCCTGCCTCTCTCCTGTGGGAGGGGGGCAGTAGCCTAGTCCTGATAGGGTAGGGCTCCCCATCTTCAAGATGGCGAGAGCCCGGAGATGTGCTTCACCTCGCCTCCCCCACCTGAGGGTTGGGGTTGGCAGGCTGGCACATCCCCTGTCCTTGTATGGTGTTTCCGGCCAAGCTTCCCGCCAGAGTGGGGGGTTGCAGGGGCCTGGGGAAGCTCACAGAGGCGGCATGCCCTTGAAGCTTCCCCCTGCCCATCCTCGGGGAGGAGATTTAGCACCTCGCCCAGGATGTGCATTGTTGAAGGCCCAGGAGAGCAGGGGCTCTCCTACCCAGGGGTCCAGCAACATGTCTGCTGGGTGGCAGCCTAGGCTGCCTCAGAGCAGACGTGCATTGTAGGTTAGGTTTAAGGGGGGCACCTCTAAGATGCCCTCTGGTGTGCTGGGTCCATTAAATCCCACACTGGCATCAGTGTGGGTTTAATGTGCTGAGAAGTTTGATACCAAACTTCTGTCTTTAGTGTTGCCATTATGGTGCTGTGGAGCTCGTGTTTAACGAGCTCTCAGCACCATATACTCTTAAATGGCAGCACTGCACTTACAGGGCTCAGGAATGGACCTGGGCACTGTAGGGGCACAGGGCTCCTGCTCCTGTGCCCACACCATTGGCATAGGGCACGAGGCTAGAGAGGTGACTGATGTATGCCATGGCAGTGTAGGTGATGGGCATGGCACACAGGGATGTGTGCCATGTCGACTTTGTTTTTGTCTTGCACCCAAACACTCAGCCTGCAAAGGCAGTGTGTGTAAGGAAGGGTACAGGGCCTCTAAGGGTGGCACAAGGAGTGTTGCAGCTCTTAGAGGCCTTCCTTGGTCACAAAGCCCTGGGTACCTAGGGTACCATTTACCAGGTGCTGACATGTGGCCAGGGTTTGCCAATTTGGGTTTGGTTTGTTTTAGGGAAGGAACATAGGCCCTGGGCACCTGATTGGCAGGAGTCCAGGGCACACTCAGTCAAAGTACATTCAGCAATTCAGCAAAAAGTAGGGGCATACCATGCAAGAAAGATGGCACTTTCTCACAACTTCCTCCAGGAGTGGAGGAAAATAACATCAGACAAATAAATATTAAAACTCATACAATATGGGTACTGTATAGACCTGGAAAGGCCACCGCAAAACAGAAGGCCTAAGGTCAGAGTGCGCACAACAAAAGAGCTGACACACTTGAGGGAGGAAGCAAGAGAACTGCTAAAGAAAGGAGCCATAGAAATTGTGCCACAAAGGAACAAAGGGGTATACTCAACCTACTTCCTCATACCAAAGGTAGACGGAACATTACGTCCAATTTTAGACCTCCGATTCCTAAACAGGTTCATAAACTCAAAAGTTCAAGATGACCTCCCTCCAAGAGGTCATACCTCATCTACAAAGAGGAGACTACATGGCGACTATAGACTTAAAGGACGCCTACTTGCACATCCCCATCAACAGCAAACACAAACACCTCCTCAGGTTTGCAATTGGCATAAATCACTACCAGTTCACAGTGCTAGCTTGCTGACTAAAATCAGCACCGAGAGTCTTCACAAAATGTCTGGCAGCAGTAACCGCACACTTAAGGAGGAAGGGGATACATGTATACCCATACCTCGACGCCTGGCTGGTAAAAGCAAGCTCACACTACAGGTGCAGGAAGCACATAGAGATAGTGATACAGATGCTGGCACAACTGGGGTTTTCAATCCATTGGGAGAAGACTTCAATAGAACCAGAACTACTGAAGAGGTTCTTAGGGGCAGAAATCGACACCATACAATGCACGGTGATTCCATGTGCAAAGAGGACTCTGGCTATATGCAAGGAGATGCGTCTTTACCGCAAGGGGCAAGTTCTGACCGTGAGGAATGTGAGCAAACTGATGGGGATGATGGCATCATGCATACATTTGGTACCAAATATTCGCCTACACATGAGGCCATTCCAAGAATGGATCCAGCAGCAATGGTCACAAGCTACAGGGAGTTGGGAGGATCTAGTGGTTGTCACACAAACAGTACAGCAAGAAATAGCGTGGTGGAACCAGAAGAACTTAGCACAGGGGAGATCATTTTCACAACCAACTCCAACTGTAACCATTACAACAGACGCCTCCCAGAAAGGGTGGGGAGCGCAAACAAACAACCGCAAAGTAAGGGGGTTGTGAGGACATCAGGATGCAGTAAAGCACATCAACTACCTAGAACTCAAGACAGTGTTCCTAGCCCTAAAGGCCTTTCAGAAACTGCTGTACGGAAACAGAGTACTGATGCAGACAATACAACTACCATGTTCTACATCACCAACAAGGAGGGACACATTCAGTGACACTCTCACGGCTAGCGCAAGGAAATATGGAGATGGGCAATCCCCAGAAAGATAGATCTATTAGCAATACATCTACCAGGGAAGGACAATGTAGAGGCAGACTGGCTCAGCAGACTGACGTCAGCATCCCACAAATTTGAGATCAACCAACAGGAAATCCAGAAGGTATTCCACAAATGGGAGACTCCACAAATAGACCTCTTTGCAACACACCAAAATGCCAAAACTTTGCATCCAGAGTACCGTACAAACAGTCCCTGGGGAATGCGCTATGGATAAGCTGGTCAGGGACATTTTGCATACGCTTTTGCACCAATACCACTACTACACAGTGCTGAACAAGTGCTGGATCAGCAGCATGACGCTCATCCTGATAGCACCCCAATGGGCCAGGCAAACATGGTTCTCACACATCATGGAGATGTCACAAACGCCCGCACACAGCTTCCCCGCCAGGAAGGACCTGCTAACAATGCATAACGGAAGAGAACTACACCCAGAACCAGAAAACCTCAGCCTAGCTGCATGGCTCCTGAGGACCTAGAGTTCGCACACCTCAAATTACCGGCAAGTACGATGGCGGTACTCATAGAGGCAAGAAGACCGACCACAAGGAAGTGCTACGTAGCAAAGTGGAAAAGATTCACCGAATGGTGCATTAGGGAAAATCTGCAAACAAAGATTACTAAGGAATCAACAGTACTAAGATACTTAACGCATCTACTGCAAAACAAGCTAGGCTACACGTCCCTAAGGGTCCACTTAGCAACAATTGTGGCTTACACAAGAGGAGAAACAGTAAAAAGTTTCTTCACATCACAGGTGGTAAAAAGATTCCTAGAGGGTGCAAAAAGGATCGCTCCTCCAGGCAGAATGCCAGCACCAGCATGGAACCTCAATGTAGTGCTCACACAGCTAATGAAAGCACCATTTGAGCCTATTCACAAAGCTACACTGCATATGCTCACACTAAAGACAGCCTTCCTAGTGGCTATCACATCACTACGAAGAGTAAGTGAATTGCAAGCGTTAACGCTCCAAGAACCCTACCTGCAAATACACAGTGATAGGATTGTCATGAGAACAGACCCGCATTTCATGCCAAAGGTGGTGTCTAAGTTCCACATCAACCAGACCGTTCAAATACCAAGTTTTTTCCAAAAACCGTCCACGAGCACAGAAAGAGCCTTACACACACTGGACGGCAGGAGGGCAGTGATGCACTATATGGAAAGGACAGAAGAATGCAGAAAAACAGTATCCTTCGCCAGCCGTTTTTTGGGACGACCGGTTAACAAAAATACCATTGCACGATGGATTTGCGCAAACCATTCTGCTCTGCCACAAGCAGGCAGCTCAGTCATTGCAAGGAGCAGTTCATGCTCACTCAACAAGGAAGAAAGGAGCAACAATTGCGTTTCTAGCAAACACACCTATCCAAGACATTTGCCAAGCGGCAACATGGTCTTCAGTGCATACGTTCACTAAGCACTACTGTGTGGATATCCAAATGAACAAAGAAGCGCAAGTGGGACAGAAGGTCTTACAACACATTTTCAGTAACCAGTGCTCATCTTCCAGCCAACCTCCACTATGAGGAGAAACCGCTACAAAGTCGATGCACAGCATAGTGAAGCCAGAAAGATTCACGTTGCAAAACGTATAGTTTCTTACCTGTCGGTGTAGTTTTGCAGCTTGAAGACTTTCTGGATTCACTAGCGAACCCACCCTCCTCCGCTAGAAAGATGAGAGAGGAGGATAAAAGGGGGGTAGAAGGTGAAAACACTTTACAAGGATCAAATAAGAAAACAAAGAGAGGGGAAAAAAGAATCCGAAGATGGCGACCAAAGGTGGGAGCTTCCGGAGGAAGCGCTTCACGTCACGAAGGACACCAAATGGTGGTATGTCGACGCTCACCTGGGCCACGGAAAAAAAGTGAAGAAATACTACAATTCCAGACCCAACCACTAGATGGCGGAATAATGCACAGCATAGTGAATCCAGAAAGTCTTCAAGCTGAAAACTACACCGACGGTTAAACTATACGTTCTCTAGAGTCAAAGTTGTATCAAAATCCAAGCAAAAAGTGGGTGTGTGGGGGGGGTATTGCAAGACAAACCCACTTTCCCACACTCCACCAAAGGAAAATCAAAGGTTACCTCAAAAAAGGTGTTGAAAATGGCCTCTGAAAGACCTGCTCTCAAAGTGCTCGCAAAAAATTTTGCTGCAGTCCTGAATGGTTTCCCACCCAAAGTGTCATCGATGAGGAGCCTCGTGTTGTCTGTGTATACGTTTCCTTTGTAGACCGCACTGACGACTGCATCATTGGCAAATCGTTGCTGGCAAAGACATTAACTTTACTACAGCCTGCCATCCCAACTTGAAGCATGAAAGTTCTGTTGAAAGCACAGATGGTCCTGGCAACAACTAACCCACTGTGTCAGAGGATCCCACGACTCACCGACCATGTCGACAAGGACTTCTCCACTGTGTACCATACTAGCAACTGTGCCATTGACTATCCCATTCCATTCCTCACCAGCAGCTTCCTCAGCCTACCCTGCCGCCACCTTAAGAGCTACCTGCGCTACCAAAGGCACCACACAAGCTGAATCTGCTGTTCGAAATATCCTTTTGAAAGATGCATTCATGCACCTAATGAAAGACCATCACCCTGCCCACCAATTCAAGGTTCATTCCCCTGGTGGACCTCATGAATATTTTTTTTACGCACTTGTCATTTTTTTTGTGTTCTTTCCAACCCCAAATAAATCAGTGGAAAGGGCTTTAAATTCATTAGATTTATGCAGATGCATCAAGTTTTACATGGATCAACAAAGTTCATAGCACCTCTGACCAGCTGTTTTCTCTTTATACCATCTGGGCATAGCTCACCTTTTTGTCTAAGCGGGTCATTTCCAGCAAGCTCTCAGCCTACATCGCTGTCTGACACTGAAAAGCTAAGCTAAGCACCGCAAAAGGACCGAGCCATGGTGCATTCCATGTGAAGCGTATCTGCTACAACTGTGCTTTATGCAGAAGTAGCAGTCCCATATATCTGCCACCAAACTACATGAAAAAGCAGGAACTATAATCTAGCACTACTGTCTGTACAAAAATGCAGCAGCTGACTATTCAGAATTGCAGGCAGTTCTATGCAACGTGTTTAATTGAAGGCAAGCCTACTTCTCTCTTACTTGAAATTTGATGTACTGCTTGTTTGAGGATGTGACTCTAAACATAATCAATTCTGGAGTTGAGTTAGGTACTTACCTATAATTCCAGTTCTCATCTGTTAACACTTCTAGCTGCAGATTCCTTACCTTTGAATTCCCCAGGCATCAGGCTGGATCCAGAAACTTTTGCTGAGCAATATCCCTTGCGTTCGCCGTTAGGCATCTCCATCCGGCTCCGCGTAACGTCGTCGGCTATGACGTCGCTGTACCTAATTAGGCGCCAGCCAGGCGAGCGTATGTCGGTTCTTTTCATGCCTGTTAAGTGCCGCACTGGGAAGAGCTATCCCTCTGTCGCTTTTTGACAGGCCTTGTCTTCACTTTCTGTCGAATTCTGAATTTTTTCCAACTTTGTGTGCGAGGATGTCTTCGAGTAAGACAGGGTTCAAGCCATGCGGTGCCTGCCGCTGCATGTCGGTTACTGACCCCCACCTAGTCGGTCTCTGGTGTCTCGAGCGCGACCACGACAGTCATTCTCGGACTGTCGGGCTATGGCTACTAAGGCCTTGAAGGAGTGAGCTATAAAGCTTCTTGTGCCCAGCAGTCGACACCGTCCAGCGAGACTCCGGAGGTCCCGATCGAAGAAGAGGTGGTTGCGGGCCCCCTCCCGAAACCCAAAGTCCTTCGTCCCACTCACGTTCCTCGGGACACTAGTTGGACATTAGTTTGGTGGCTATCTGAAGGTCATCATGGGCCACAAGCACTTTCAGCTTGCCGTGCTCCAATTTAGCCTTACCAACGCCACTCGGTTGTTCACCAAGGTGATGGCGGTGGTTGCAGCTTATCTGCCAAGATCAGGGTTGCCAATGTTCCCCTATCTCAACAACTGCCTGTTGAAGGCGGGTTCACCCCAGGCAGTCAGCTCCCACCTCCAGATTACGGTGGACCTCATGCACTCACTCGCTGGGGTTCCCTATTAATGTGCCGAATTCACACCTGACTCCATCTCATTCTCTCCCTTTTATCTGAGTTGTTCGGGACACAGTGCAATTTCAGTGCAATTTCGGGCCTATACTCCAGAACGGCGAGTCCAGGATAGTCGTGCAATGATACTGATGTTTCAGCCTCTCTCCTGGGTTTCGCCGAGTGACTCTGAGGCTGCTGGACCTAATGGCCTCCTGCATCCTGCTTGTGGCACATGCCCGCTGGCTTATGCGGGCTCTGCAGTGGGACCTGAAGTTCCAGTGGGCGCAGCATCGGGGAAATATCTGACATGGTCCAGATTTTGGAAGGAACTGCAAAAGACCTGCAGTGGTGGCTTATGAACTGCGATTGCGTCAGCTATAGACCCCTCGCCCTTCCCCAACCAGATCTCACAGTAGCTATAGATGAGTCACTCCTGGGATGGTGTGGCCGTCTGGGAGAGGTGGATATCAGAGGGCTTTGGTATCCTGCGGAATCCAGACTCCACATCAACCTGTTGGATCTCTGAGCGATCTGATGGGCATTGAAAGCCTTTCTACCCTCAGTCAAGGGAAGGCTGCAAGTGTTCACGGACAACACCACTACCATGCGGTACTCCAACAAACCAGGCGGGGTTGGGTCAAGAATCCTTTAGGAGGCTCTGCATCTCTGGACATGGCTGGAACATGAGGGCATTTACCTGGTGGTTCTACATGTGGTGGGCTGTCTAAATGCCAGAGCGGACAAACTCAAACTAATATGCTTACTGGCTCACAAATGGTGTCTCCATCTGTAGGTGATGCAGGGTCTGTATCAGCTGTGGTGAGAGCCTTGGTTAGATCTGTTCTCCACTGCCGAGAACCTGCAATGTCGGTAGTTCTGTATGCTGTAGTTTCCAAGGCGGCTCTAGCTCAGACACTTTTTGTCTCGGGTGGTGCTCAGGCCTCCTGTATGCCTTTCTGCCCATAGCACTCCTGCCAACAGTTCTCAATAAGGTCAGGAACTACCGGGCCCAAGTCATGTTTGTGGCTCCGGACTGAGTTTGGAGAGTTTGGTATCCCGAGCTGTTGAGCATGGCCATTGGTCCTCCTATCAGGCTGCCCCTTTGAGAGGCTCTTCTGTTGCAACAAACCTGTCAACACTCTGCCTTCTTTTGTGGAGATTGAGCAGCGACAGTTGACAGCCTTCGATCTTCCATCCTAAGTCTGGCGTCCCTGCACCCGAACGGTATACGTCTGCCATTGGGGAAAGTTTGTGGCATGGTGTGCAGTAAAGCAAGTTAACGCAAGCTGGCTCTGTATATACTATACCAAAATGAAGTATAGTGTACACAGTCTAGTGGAACCCCAAAGGTAGGCAGAGGTAAAAGTAGATAGCACCTTACTCTCTACTTGTGGTAGTGTGGGCGAGCAGTAAGGCTTTATCAGAGGGTAGTGTTAAGCATTTGTTGTACACACTCAGCAAATAATTGCACACACTCAGACTGAACTCAGACCAATTTGCCTTGTATAAAAATATTTAGTTACATTTATTTCTTAGAAACAAGCAAGCCTGGCATAGGTAAGCGATTTATACTTTTCAGTAACAATACAGTTTGAATTGAAGTTGTATACTTTGGTTTCAGTAGAATTACTGGAAATGCAATACCTTAAATATTGTACATATACTTTAGAATGACTTTTCAATAGCAGGTCATGTATATCACTTTGCAGATTACTTTTCTTACACAGTGTAATATACCTAGATACTGCACAGGGACATTTGCTGAAACAGGGTAAGTAAATGCGTTTTGGTTATTTGTACACAGTTGTAAAGACTTTTATAGATTCTTCAACTCTACACTTTGACTGTTTTCTATGAAAAAGTTTCTATGTTATCCTCTGGGAGGAAATAGGGTTATCGGACAACAGGTAAGTACTTAGTTGTGGGAGTTGGTTTTCTGAGGTTAGACTCGGGGGGGGGGGGGGGGGTCTCCCAGGGTCGAGGAGGCACTCTTTAAACACCCTCAGCGGCACTAGGGCGGCCGGGTGCAGAGTGCAGAGGTCCAATGTTATCCAATGGGGGATAGGGGGCCTCCGGTTGGTGGCTGCTTAAGAGCAGGCCACAAGGTTGTGGGCGCAAAGCTCCTGGACTTTAGCTCAGTGCAAATGGGGGTTCAAGTTAGCATCAAAGGTTCATCCTCAGCGGTGCTACGGTGGCCGGGTGCAGAGTGCTGTTTTGACGTTGGGTAGCCTGTTACTTTCAATGGGGATTTTCTGGTTTGCAAACATGCTGCCGGCTCGGGACGAGGATCTTCTGGGAGCGACCACCACTTGGAGAGGTAAGTTGGGATGCTGAGGGTTGGCTAGACTGTCGGTTGGGCCACCCAGGCCTTGGGGCGTCTGGTGCAGGGGTCTTTTAGGGTCGGATCTTCTTACCAGCTCCTGGTCGTTTAGTATTTAGGGGCACCCTGAACCTTCCTTAGATCCCGATTTCGAAACAAGAAAGAAGACCAAGACGAAGACCTGCCGTGCAGCTGCTAACAAGAGGACGACACCAACTGACTTGGCCCCAGCCCTACAGGCCTGTTGATCCTTGAACCTGCTCCTGCTAAATTCCGGCGTCTCTAGCGGGCAGGAACCCCGGAGGACCTACCTACCTGCCTTGACCCTCTTAGAGACTGGGACTCCCATGAGCAGAGGCTCTGCTCGAACAACAATAGCCCTGGTGCCAGCCAGGAACCGTGAATCCTGCACACTCTGTACCCGCCGAGCCCGGCCTGTGCCTGAGTGAACAAAGACCCTGAGGACGTCCCCCCCCCCCCCCCCCCCCCCAGCGATTCTGACCTGGAATCCAGTGCCCAAGGACCCTCCTCGACGACTCCTGCAGCCTCAGAACCAGGGACCCCTCCAACCGCAACCAGCAAAGGGTAAGATTTCCCGACATCAAAAGACACTCCTGCACCCGGCGTCCTCCGGTCCCCTGTGCCCAACTCCGGGGTGCCTACCTATCCTCCAAGATCCCATCTTACCCCATCTAAGTGTTGGTCGCGCCTGAAGAGCCTCCGTCCCAGAGTCTGCAGCCTATGTTCACTTTCCAAGTTCTCTATAACATTGAGCGCCCGATGGCTCAAAAGCACCCTGCACCCAGCCGCCCGAGTGCCCCTGGCAGTGCAGCCTTTGTCCTAATCTACTTCCCCATTTGCCCTGAGCAAGTGACCAGGAGCCCAGCTCCCCAGCCTGGTGGCCTGCTTGTCAGCAGCCACCAACCAAAGGCTCCCTCCCTCTCATTGGATAACATTGGGCCTAACTACCTCTGCACCCGGCTGCCCCTGTGCCGCTGAGGGTGTTCCAACTGTACCTACTTGACTCTGGGAGACCCCGGAGTCTATGCCCAGAACCTTAACTCTGCCAGTCGAGTACTTACCCAAAAGCCGATAACTCTTTTCTTCCATAGGGTAACATTGACTGGTTTCACTTGGAAATTCTTCTAAGTATGGAGTTTCTAAACTTTAAAATATTCACCTAAAATCAACCGAGTAACGAAAACGGAAATACTCACCTGCTATCAGGAGAGATCCCAGTGCTGGATCTTGGTGCCCAGCACTGACCCTGAAAAGTACTTACGACCGTACTTGCCACTAACTCAATTTTCTCCCATAGGAAACTATACTGTTTTTCTGTGAAATTTCTTCTAAGTGTGGATTTTATTTTTAATCAATTTTATTACGTTTTCAATGTAACCATACAAACAGCACCATTCAGAGTTACATCGCTTGTGAATAGTCCAGAGTAAGCACAGTTCACATTGATATAAAAGGTGACGTACATGCAAATCAAAGGCCCAAATCCCTAGAAGCATTCCATAGACCCAGCCGACCCACCTTAAAACTCTATCACCCCCACCCATTTCCCCCACATTCTGCGAAATTTCCCGGGGCATTCCCATGCCACATAAAGAGGTCGTTCCTGGGCAGCACACCAGTCCACCCCCCTACGCCAGCGCGCCAATGTTGGTGCTGCAGCCGTAATCCAATAGGCAGCGATATCTCTCTTAGCTACCACCAAGGCCGTGTTAATAAAAAGCTTTTCGGCTCTGCTACCGTCCAGACCGTCCGTTATGCCCAGTAGAATACACGCTGGAGCCATAGGGACCTCCCAGTCCAAGACCTCTGTCAATTCCCCTGTTAAGGTCTCTCAATACCTCTGCATCGCGGGACAAAGCCACACCATGTGATAAAAATCTGCGCTGGGATGGGAGCAGCGGGGGCAAAGGGCATCCGACCGGAGCCCTGCGCTGTGAAGGCGCAGAGGCGTAAGATAGGCAGCATGCAGGAAGTAAATTTGGACCAACCGAAGCCGCGCCGAGACTGTGATTATTTTGGGGCCCATCAAGGCATCTCTCCAGTCGGCATCCTCTAGCACCCCAAGCCAACCCTCCCACTTCTCCCAGAGGTGGGAGAGGGAGTTGGGGGGGGTATTATTAGTGAGTGATCAGTATATTCTGGAAGTCCCGTCCGTCCCCCCCCCTTCCCAAATCACCAGTCATAATCTGCGCCTCCGGCGGACTGTACTCCGGCAAGGAAGTACCATCTGAGATGTACGAGCGAAGGGCATGGTGCAACTGCAGGTAGCGGAAAAGTTGGGAGGGGTGCAGAGAATGCCTGGCCTGCAGGTCCTGAAAGGAGCGCAAGTGGGTACCACTCCAGATATCCCAATGAGGTCCCATTGCCGGAACCCTACCAGGGACGCCACCTCCCCGAGCCGGGTGCCACACCAAAGGGGGGTATATTGTGTCAGTCTGCCCGACCAGTGGGTGTTGCGCAATGAGGCCCGCCAAGCCAAGAACACTCCACGAGTAACCTCAGGGAGAGCCTGAGGGACAGCCGCACTATAGAGCATCCCCTGGAGGGAGTCGAAGCCCAGAGTGTGCAGTTTCAAGCGATACGCCGGATCGGACCATCCGCCGTTAAACCAGTCGTGAAGTGTGAGTAGTCGGGTCGCAAAATAGTTCAGATAGAGGCTCGTCAGACCAGGACCTCCATCAAAAGTGTGGATTTTTGCGAACTACAAATATTCTTTAAAAATCGTACCAACTGTGAAAACGTAATTACTTACCTGTTTTAGATAGATGCCTCAGTACTGAGTCTAGGAGCCCAGCACTGGATTACAAAAGTAACGAGAACATACTTTACCCGTAACTCTTCCATGGGAAACCAATGACTATTTTTCTGTGAAATTTCTTGTAAGTGTCGATTTTGAAAAATAATAAATATTCCTTAAAAATCGCCTGTATAACTTAAACGCAGTTTCTCAACTGCTTACAGGTGGTACAGTAGTGCTGGACCCAGGATCCAGCAGTGACCTAGAAAAAGTAACCATAACCCCATTTACCTGCTAAGTGATTTTCTTTCCATAGGATAACATTGGTAATTTGATCAGAAAAAGTTTTTAAGTGTCAATTTTTAAAATGGCAAAATATTGCTTAAAAATCACAACAGTAACTAAAACGTATTTACTCACTTGTTTCCAAGAGCTGTCCCAGGACTGAATCTAGGATCCAGTCCTGGAGTTAGAAAAGTAATCCTGAAAGTAATCAATCACATATAAATTAAAATTCCCTTTGAGCTCAATGTATTATTGTTTGAAATTGTGTTGTGTTTTGCAACAAGCTGTAACTATTGCATTTCAAGTCAATTGCCTCTTGCAAAGTATTTAACTAAAGTATCTCATTCTGAGAAAGCATATTTTGATACCTATTGTTGGTTCTAAACCATATATTTTTGTATACAAACCATTGGCCTAGAGTTCAGTTCTTGAGTGTGTGAGACCATTTGCTGACTGAGTGTGTACAACATATGATTTACACTGTCCTCTGATACTGCCTTACTGCTCGACCAAGCTACCACTTTAGAGAGTAAGGTTATATCTAACTTTAGCCTCTGCCAAACCTCTGGGGGCTATGTACTCTGTACACACTGTACCTATTTGGCAACAGTATATACAGAGCCACTTTCCTACAGCAAGGTTCAGGGGTGCCCATAGATACTAGATTTAGGAGTGTTACAGGTCAGTTAAAGGTTGGGACCAATGGGTCCCTTCCTTGGGGTGGGTACACCCCCTATTATGCCACTCTCCAGTCGGAGGGGCACATATGCCTCTCTGGTTGGCTCGGTGTCCCCCTCTGCAAGATGGCGGGGACTGAGAGTTTTGCTTCACCTCACCCTCCCCCACATGAGGGGTGGGGTTGACAAAA
The DNA here is from genome assembly GCF_964204655.1 of Triturus cristatus. Lineage (NCBI taxonomy): Eukaryota > Metazoa > Chordata > Amphibia > Caudata > Salamandridae > Triturus > Triturus cristatus. Next base: position 140,033,864 of record NC_140588.1, read on the forward strand.
GTGGGCACATCTTTCTTGAACCACTTGGTTTTCCCGACGGTCCTCCACCCAAAGTGGTGTCAGAACCAGTGGGGACCAGTTGCTGGAAACAGCAAAAGGCCTGGGGAAGCTCACAAAGGCAGCAAGCCTTTGAAGTTTCCCCTTCATGGACCCTGCCCATCCGGGGGGAGGAGGCTTGGCACCTCGTCCCAGGATGTGCATTGTTTCAGGCCCCTGGGAGCAGCAGGCTCTCTACCTAGGGGTCCAGAAACACATCTGGTGGTGGCTGCTAGGGAGCGGCCACTCAGCCTGGGCACTAGTGTTAGGTCATTTTTCAGGGGGCATCTCCAAGATGCCCTCTGTGTGCATTTTTCATTAAACCCCACACTGGCATCAATGTGGGTTTAATGTGCATAGAAGTTTGATACCTAACTGCCCAGTTTTCAGTAAAGCCATTATGGTACTGTGGAGTTCGTACTGACAAACTCCCGGCACCATATGCTTTTAATGGCAGTACTGCACTTACAATATCTAATAATTGGCTTAGACACTGTAGTGGTACAGGGCTCATGCACCTGTACCCTCACCACCAGTGTAGTTCGCCCAGCCAGAGGGGTGGCTGATCTATGCCAGGGACTCTTCACTTTGTTCTCCACTAAAACACGCCTACAAAGCCTGCAAAGGCAGTGTGTGAGTGTAAAGGTACAGGACCTCTAAGGGTGGCACAATAAGTGCTGCAGCCCTAAGAGGCCTTCCATGGTCACAGTAGCCTGGGTACCTGTAGTACCATTTACCAGGGGCTGACCTGTGGCCAGAGAGTGCCAATTGGGTTTGGTCTTCAATACACTTTTAGGGAAAGAACATAGGCCCTGGGTACCTGATTGGCAGGAGCCCAGAGCACACTCAAAGTACATCAGCAGTTCAGCAAAAAGTGAGGGCAACCATGCAGAAAGAGGGCTCTTTCTCACAACACCCCTTTCCGCTCTCCTTCTCTTTATTCTTATCCTTGCCCACAGGATTCTGCTATGGGCACCTTAAAGGTTTATCTTTCTGCTAACTCAGCCTTTTTGCTGTTGCCTGACCAAGCCCTCTAAAAACCCCCTATTGTACAAAGGTTCTTGAAAGGTTTATATGATATGCTCCCTCCTCCCTTTATAATATCTCAGAGGAACCTTGAACTTGTCCGGACGTTTCTGATGTGCGCTCTTTAAGCCCTTGCATAACTGACCTCTCAGGCTCCTTACCTTCAAGACGTTCTTCCTGGTGTCAATAACATCTGCCCGGAGAGTCAGTGAGCTTCAGGCTTTGTCATCCAAGCATCCATACTTGTACAGCTACCCAGACAAGCTGGGTCTTTTCTCCCAAAAGTAGTCACTCCCTTTCATGTAGGCCAGTCCATCACTCTGCCAATTTTTTATCCTCTACCACATCCCTCTAAGGAAGTGTGACTTCACCAACTTGACCCAAAAAACAGCGTTGTCATTCTGCATTGACCTCCCGACGTTTCGGGTGGATGTCCAGCTCTTCGTGGGGTATGTCAGAGTAAAGGAAGGAAAGGCTGTGCAGAAGTGGGCTAAATCGTGCTCTACATTAAAAATTCCCATACACTGGTCAAAAAGCAACCCCATGAGGCTTTGGATGCTCATGACACCAGAGCCAAGGCTGTGACCACTGTTCGTATACTGTGTCCCAGTCCTGGACATCTGCCAGGTAGCAACGTGGGCTTCCTTCCACACTTTCACTAAACACTACTGCATGGACAGTCTGGTCCTTCATGGTGGGTACTTTGCCCATTCGGTCCTGCTGGACATTTTGTTTTGAAATTGTTTCACAGACCCACCTCCGGAGGGGTATTGCTTGGATATCTATTCTAAAGTAAGAAATTTGCAGCCAGTAGTATCGTTGAGATGAATAAGTTACTTACCTTCGGTACAGCCTTTACTTGGTAAAGGACTCTAGCCACAGATTCCTTATAGACCCACCAATCCTCCCCACTTTGCAAACAGATTTCTAGTGACAGTTCTGTAGTAGGGGATCTCTGTGTATAGTCATAATCTATGAATAGTCCCGCCCATGTGCGGGGACCCCGGAGCAATCAAAATATCTCTTCAGGTGTCCTGCATTTGCAAACCTGCAAAGACACTTGAGACAGACAAAATAATACAGCCTAATACAGTATGGCTGCACTGGCCAGCACTTCATCTGAAGTGAACACAAAAGCCAAAATAAAGTTTAAATGTCATTTTTATTCACATCTGACATGTTCCTTTATTGTATCACACTCCCTTCACCAAAATCCCTTTAAACAATAGAGAGGAAGGGGTGGACAGACAAGCCCTATAGGCTATTATTATGTGTCTGCTAAAAGGATACCGTGCCTTTAAGGAACTCTCCAGAGACCCCCGGTATCCCAGGATGCACAGCCAAAGCAAGTTACTTTCAGTTCTTTTTTCCGGCTCCTGCTAGCAGGACCCTGGAGCTTGAGCTCTACCCTTTTGGGTGGTTATTTGGTTAAAAATTGTTTTTTGTTTATAGAAAAGTTTGTTCATTCGACGTCTAGAGCCTTTCTCTACTGCATCCTGCAATTTGGTGCTGTTTGACCCACTCTTAGCGTGGCTTTATTTGATAAATGCCCTGAGTGTGGGAGGAAAATGGCCAAGACGGACCCACATGATGTCTGTATCTTCTGCTTATCGTCTTCACATGTCCCTGCTACATGTGACATCTGCAAGACCTTCTCCAAGAGGACCCTGAGGGACAGAGAGAAGATTTGCCTCCAGGGACAGGAGAAGCAGAGGACAGGTGGGACTTCGGGGCATGGGGGTTCCCATTCCCCTTCCTCTGCCCATGCTTTAGCCACTGGAGGGACCTCCGGGCAGAAAAAGGAGCAGAAACGACACCTACCGGCTGGTAGGTCGCGTTCGACGTCGAAGGCGACGACGGCGAGAGGTAAAGCACCGGTGTGTTAGCCGTCGATCCAGGGCTCTGGATCTCGGCGTTCTCGACGTCGAGAGAGGGGCCGGCGAGACCTAGGACTAGGTCGCCGTCGAGGATTCCACAGTCGCCGTCGACACACCATCGACGTCGTACCGAGCCCCACAGACAGCGCAGCTCGCCGTCGAGGCGACCCCGCTCGTCTCCTTCGCTGTCGACTCGTGGAGTGACGCTGACGACATCGCCGTCGAGACGGAGGAGATCGCCGTCGAGGCACAGATCGCCGTCGAGGCACAGATCGCCGTCGAGGCGAAGGAGATCGCCGTCGAGGAGACATCGTTCACCGTCGACGTCGAGAGGCTCTCCATCGACCCGTCCGACGTCGAGGGACCACCGTTCGGCGTCGAGGGGACGCCGAACGGCGAGGAGAGGCCGTACGAGGTCGACGATCAGTTCGACGTCGGTGACATCTGGTAACACGTCTTCGGTGATTACGATCTCCAGTCGTGGATCTAGGAGACGACGGCGCTCCCCCTCGTTTACTTCAGCACGGGATAAGCCCGCCAAGAAGAGAAGGGTGGACGGGAGTCCGGACAGTGCTGGTCCGGGTTCTCCTGCAAGGAGTGATGGAGCTCCGCAGCCTCTCCCTCAGCCGCTGCCTCAGAAGCCTCCTACGCCTCCTCCGCCTCCTCCTCCTCCTCCTCCTCCTAAGCGACCTACGCCGCCACCGCCACAGCTCCCGCCGTCTCCTCGGCTACCGGTGATTCCTAAGGCCCCACGCAGACTGAGATCACGCTCTCGATCTCGCCGGAGGTCACGGAGCAGACACAGATCGTCCACTCACACAAGGCATGGACGACGGAGATATAGATCTCGTTCCAGAGGCACGAGGTATACGGACTCTTCTGGCAATGGACGGCTTTCCCCCTCGTTGTCGGTAACGCCGCCTACTAGAATCTCGCCGGTGGATGATATTGCCACTTTCCAGGATGTACTGATGAGGGGGGCGGCGAAATTGGGAATCTCAGTAGCAGTCCGGGTTCCCACTACCTCTGTGATATTTGAGACATTGCACAAGGCTCACCTGTCTCGCCCCCTCCTTCCTTTGGTTCCAGGTTTGGAGGAACCAGCCATGGAGGTCTTCTTGACGCCTGCTGTGGTGAAGTCTGCTCCCTCAAGGTTGCAGAAAAAGTACAGGACCCCTGATTCGGACCCGGCGTTCCTCAGGGTGGACCCTCCCCCGGACTCTGTCATTGTGGTTGCGGCTCGGAAACAACACTCCACAACGCCCTCTTCCACGGCTCCTCCGTACAAGGAGAGTCGCAAGATGGACTCCTTGGGGAGGAGAATGTGCTCAACGTCGGCCACGACTATGAAGGCTGCTAGCGCCTCCGCTCTGCTGGGTCGCTATGACCGATCGCTTTGGGACTCCCTGCAACAGTTTGCTGCCTCCCTGCCTAGGGATAAACGGGAGGACTTCCAGGAGGTGTAGAACGAGGGCATGATGGTCTCCAACCAGATCATCAATGCGGCGAGGGATGTATCGTTGCTGGCGGCCCATGGGTACTGTCATGGAGTACACATGAGGAGGCATTCCTGGCTCAGGCTTACCTCTCTAAAGCCTGAAGCGCAGCAAAAGATTGCTAACCTGCCTTTCTCTGGGACGACATTGTTCGGGTCTCATGCGGATGACGAGATGGCCCGCATGAAGGCCGAGGCAGAAACCCTGAAGGCCGTGGGGTTGGAAAAACCCAAGGAACAGAAGAGGTCATTCCGTTCCTATGGCAGGCGTTATTCTAAGCAACGCGGCCAGGGGCGTCCGTCTGGTCAACAGCAACAACACCAGCAACAACAGTTCCCGAGGCAGTCCTTTCAAAAGCGCCAGAGGGGCAGAGGCCAGCATCAATCCTCGTCGGGGAACAAAGGCCCGGCCGGGTCGAAGCCCTGAAAGGTCACTTCCCCCTCATCCGTTACCCGCTCCGGTGGGGGGGGAAGTATTCAATACTACCTGGCAGAGTGGAGGACAATAACTCAGGACAAGTGGGTGCTGAATATTGTTTGCAATGGATACAGTCTTCGTTTCACCAGCCCGCCTCCACAGATTCCACCAGTGCGCTCTCCCTACATGGTGCGAGAGCTCCAGTGGGAGGCGGACTTTCTGTTAAAGAAGAAGGCGATAGAAACTGTTCCTTTGAGGCAAAAAGGAAAAGGTCTCTACTCCAGGTTCTTTCTCGTCAGAAAAAAGGACAAGAACGAGTTCAGGCCTATTCTAGATCTGCGTCAAGCAAACAAGTGGATCCGCAGAGAAAAGTTCCGTATGTTGTCCCTGCATCAGATTTACCCTCAGCTGCATCGAGGGGACTGGCTGTGCGCCATAGATCTGCAGGACGCTTACTTTCATGTGCCGATCGCACAAAAGCATCGCAAATTCCTGAGGTTTCTGGTAGGCAACAACCATTACCAGTATACAGTACTCCCGTTTGGTCTGAAGTCTGCACCAAGGACATTCTCCAAGTGCATGGCAGTGGTGGCAGCACACTTGCGGAAGAACAAAGTGTTTGTGTATCCATACCTGGACGATTGGCTGATCAAAGCTTCCACGTACCGGGAAGCCCAGTGTCACTTCAACAGGACAGCTGCCTTGCTTCATCGCCTGGGACTGCACATCAACATGTCGAAGTCAGTGCCGATCCCTGTGCAGTGTCTCCAGTACTTGGGGGCCTCAGTCAATACCTTGAATGCAAGCGTGTGTCCTTCGGAGGAGAGACGCTTATCGATCCGTGGGAAGGCCCTGCACCTCCTCTCAGCCCACTCTCCTACAGTGAGGACGGTGTCCTCTTTACTGGGGTCGATGGCTTCCTGCATCTTTCTCACCCCCAATGCATGTCTGCATATGAGGCCTCTGCAGGAATGTCTGGAGGATCAATGGGACCAGAGGCGGGGGCGTTGGGAGGACAGGATTCATCTGTCCCAACACGCTCTACAGTCTCTGAAATGGTGGTGCTCCTCAGAGAATGTCTGCAAGGGGACTCCCTTTCACAAGGATATTCCGGTCCAGACCATAGTGACCGATGCGTCTCTCCAGGGCTGGGGAGTGCATTCGGGCCCTCTTCAGATTCAGGGGATATGGTCACAGACGGAGATGACTTACCACATCAACTTTTTGGAACTCAGAGCGGTACACTTGGCCCTGAAGGCGTTCCATCCCTCCTTCAAGACGAACTCCCTGCTAGTTCAGACGGACAATACTACTACCATGTATCACCTCAACAAGCAGGGGGGCTCCCGCTCACGCACGCTGTCTCGGGAGGCGCAGACGATCTGGAATTGGCTGGTGGCCAGGAACCTAACTATCATGGCAACCCATCTGCCGGGAGTGCAGAATGCCCAAGCCGATGCGCTCAGCCGGCTCGTTCAAGAAAATCATGAGTGGGTGCTAAACGACGACGCGCTCAGAGACGTCTTCGCAGAGTGGGGCACTCCGGATATCGATCTGTTCGCTACGGCAGAAAACAGCAAATGCCGCGACTTCGCGTCCAGGTACTACCAACCAGGGACGCTGGGGAATGCCCTATGGATCAGCTGGTCCAACAGCTTTCTCTACGCCTTTCCACCCATTCCCCTGATTCCGGCGGTGCTGATCAAGCTGTCGCAATCCAGAGCCAGGATGATCCTGATTGCTCCGGAGTGGCCGAGGCAATGGTGGTTCACCGACCTTCTTCACCGGTCTGTTCTGCCACACCGGCGCCTGCCGTGTCGGCCGGACCTTCTCATGAAATTCGGAGGACAGATGGTTCACCCCAATCTCTCGTCCTTGAGTTTGGCAGCATGGCTCCTGAGCTAGTGCAGTATGGACACTTGAACCTACCTCAGGACTGTATGGAGATCTTGAAAGAGGCGAAGAGACCGTCTACGAGGACTTCTTACGCCTATAAGTGGAAGAGATTCTGCTTATGGTGCACGGCAAAGGACATTGACCCTACATCCTGTAAAGAAGATGTTATTTTGCCTTATCTGCTGCAGTTGGCTCAATCTGGGCTTAATTTTCAGTCTATTAAAGTTCATCTCGCAGCTTTGACTGCGTATAGAAAGGGCCCTTCCCAAACCTCATTTTTTCAAATCCCTGTGATTAAAGATTTTTTGGAGGGTTTGCGTAAGGTGTTTTCCCCCTGTTAGACGACCTTCTCCACCATGGGAATTGAACGTGGTGTTGTCCAGATTAATGAGGGAGCCTTTTGAGCCTATTCATAAGGCTTCTTTGCAGCATTTGTCCTGGAAGGCTGCCTTCCTTGTGGCCATTACATCGGCCAGGAGAGTAAGTGAGATTCAGGCTCTGTGTTGTCAAGAGCCGTATACTGTATTCCATGCTTCTAAAGTGGTAATGCGTACTCATCCTAAGTTTTTGCCTAAAGTGATATCTGATTTCCATGTAAATCAAATGATAACTTTGCCTACATTTTTTCAGCATCCCTCCTCTCCGGCGGAGAGGTCTCTGCATTCCTTAGATGTGCGTAGAGTTTTGAAATTCTATCTAGATAAGACAAAAGACATCCGCAGGTCGGATCAACTGTTTGTAAATTATGGTTCAGTAAGAACTGGTCTAGCTACCTCGAAACAGTCCTTCTCCAGATGGATTGTGTCCTGTATTCAGCTCTGTTATCAGAAAGCTAATAAGACATTGGGGGGTAAGCCTACAGCGCATTCGACTAGGGGCAAAGCAGCTACTACTGCTTTGCTTAGGAATGTTCCGATTGCTGACATTTGTAAGGCTGCCACCTGGAAGTCGGTCCATACGTTTACAAAGCATTACTGCCTGGACTCTGATGCTAGGGCAGATGCGCAGGTTGGACAGGCTTCGCTGAGGAATTTGTTTGCACAGTAATTTGTTGGTGTTCGGTTTTTACTCCACCGCTGTTTGTTGGTTGGGATGGGCTTGCCATTCTAGTCATAGATTATGACTATACACAGAGATCCCCTACTACAGAAGGAGTAGTTTCTTACCTGTAACTCCAGTTCTGTAGTAGGGGTATCTGTTATAGTCCTAAGCGACCCTCCCTCCTCCCCGGTGGAGTAACCTGACAGTATCAGGCCTGTTGTTGTACACCTTCAAAAAGAACTGAAAGTAACTTGCTTTGGCTGTGCATCCTGGGATACCGGGGGTCTCTGGAGAGTTCCTTAAAGGCATGGTATCCTTTTAGCAGACACATAATGACAGCCTATAGGGCTTGTCTGTCCACCCCTTCCTCTCTATTGTTTAAAGGGATTTTGGTGAAGGGAGTGTGATACAATAAAGGAACATGTCAAATGTGAATAAAAATGACATTTAAACTTTATTTTGGCTTTTGTGTTCACTTCAGATGAAGTGCTGGCCAGTGCAGCCATACTGTATTAGGCTGTATTATTTTGTCTGTCTCTTAAGTGTCTTTGCAGGTTTGCAAATGCAGGACACCTTAAGAGATATTTTGATTGCTCCGGGGTCCCTGCACATGGGCGGGACTATTCATAGATTGACTATAACAGAGATACCCCTACTACAGAACTGGAGTTACAGGTAAGAAACTACTCCTTTTCCCCATTCAGGGCCCTAGTTTTTACACACCAGTGGTCAGTGTTCTTCGTGGCTCTCTGCCCCTGGTGTGGAAAGTTGTGAATAGAAACTGACATCCGCATGCTGAGGTGGCACCTATATAGGCATCGGTACGTCACATCTAGCACCAATGACCCCATATGGAGCCGCACTATGCTACCTACCGGCGCACAGAGCTACTGCTCATGAAACATTTCCGGATTCAGTCTGACGCCTGGGGATGAGTAAGTTGAGGAATCTTTGTCAAGATGGTCTCTACCAGATGAGGATTTACCAAAGGTAAGCAACTTGTTCTTTGTAACTTAAAACTCAAAGAAATGTGCAGGGGAGCAGCTGCTTCAAAACATGGCTACGCATTAACTTGATCAACATTTTAACGTTTTGAAAAGCTTGTAAAATTCTTATTTGTAAGTTGTGAGGTGATGAAAGTTTTGTGTCCTAACGGGCTCACTGGTGAACTAACAGAATTCTGTTTTGTGACCTTAAAATGTTTAATCCCCATTACGTCGACTAATGTGCCACCAAATAGGATGAAGTGCATTAGGAAAGAATCTTCAAGCATGCTCGCTCCTCTGAGAGCCTGCCCCCTAATACAGTAGTGTAGAAGTGGTTGGAGTCCTGGCACCTCATTTAGAATTTGGAGGCATCTGAAAATCCAGTTTCGGTAAGGTCCTCTTCATAACAAAAAGATCAGATCGCTGGCATCTGAAATGAACTTTATCCAAGAACCAGTTGGGTCCATAGACTTTGTCATTGGATTATCACCAAAACCAACTTATATGTGTAGTATTGAGCATAAGCTTTCCCACAAGGCATGCATTGTGCATACAGTCATAAAATTACTAATGTGTACAAAATTACATTTGGGAAAGCAAAATACTATTGGTGAGAAAGTGGATAATTATTTGCAGTGGACTACTGTCAACTGCACAGGGTAAAGCAACCACCTGCTTGATTTAACACAAATTAACTCAAAATTGCGCTCAATCCCTGGTAACGTGACACAAAGCAGTCCAGTTACTGCATTGGGGGTGAGGGATGAAGTCCGTTATTGAACATCAATGATGATTCCCAATATGGAGAATTAAGACTGTTATCCTCTGCCCTCTCAAGAGGGACAGGATGACATTTGGAACAAAACCATCTGAAGACTGCATAAATATATAGGAAACTAACAGAGAATGAGCCAGTTTTATGTTTGACAGAGCAAATTGATGTAAACTTACTATTGAGATGAATTTTCTAAAGATAAACAGTTGCAACAATATCATAAAATATAAAAAATTCAAAGTCTTACCTTCTGTATTTTTCTAGGTCCAAACTGGAATTCAGAGCCTTTAATGCAAACTAAGCCTGCACAGCTTGTTACAGCTAGTGGCACGTGGAATTTGGTACCAATGGCTCAAAAACAACAAATTCAGCAAGCTGTAGGACAAGGAAAGTGGAATGCTGATTCCATGATGCAAAATGAAAAATCTCAACGGGCTAACTTTTCAATTTATGATCCACCAGGTTCCTCCTTTGGCAATTCACTAAATCAATTGAATTTACAACCAAAATCAAACCAGTCAACTTTCCTTGAAGCCCAAGCTAACTCTGATCTTAGACATTTGGATTCCCGTGGCCCAGGAAGTTTATCTTATGGAAACCGTGGTTTCAGCAGTGAGTTTAATCCTGCTAGTAATGCCTCATACCCAAGTATAAGAGGCACTGGCCCTTCTTATTCATCAGATAAGTTTGGAATGGATTACAAGGCTAACAGTATGTTAAGAAGCAACCCTTCAGGACCTGGTACTAATCTAATGTCTGATGTAAATTCTAATTGGCAGCCACAGATGGCAAGTGGACCTATCCGAGACTTACCAGACCTAGGAACAAAGTTTACGTCAAATCCTGCCAATCCATCACATGGCTATCTTTCTGGCTCTGTTTCTAAATTCAGTAGAGATCTTCAAGGAAATGTTGATCGTACTCCTCGTCCTTCCTTGCTGGGTGATCCGTACAGAGATGGAAATAGAGATTTGCCACCAAATAGAGGCATGACACAAGTTAGAGAAATGGGTCAAAATAGAATGGCTGAAAGAGATGCATTTGGTCTTCCACCTGATATTTTAAGCAAGGTTCGTGGAAAGGATGTTTTTACAGCATGGGCTATTCTATCCAAACTTGCATCACATCATCCTGCACTTGAGCGTGAGTTTATTTTATATTTTTTTTATTCATATTTATTAAACATTAGCTGCTGTTTTTTTGTAATTCTTATCGTTTTGCCTAATTTTAAAATTGCCTGTTTTAGAATGAACATTAATAAACATTTAAATATTAAAATGTACCCCAGCAATGTTTTGGGTTAAAAACGGGTTTGGTTTTAAAAATGTCTAGATGTTTGTAGAATACTTTATACACTTTTTACTTGTGCCAAAGTGTAATCTAGAGTTTGGTTTGAGATATCCATATTTCTACTCCAGTGGGTTGCCCATTTCATTAAATCCACAACTTTAAATCACATGAAAAAGAAACTAGTCTTTAAAATGTTATTCTTTGGTGTCGATATACATTCTCAGATGCCCAGTTAATCAAAACACACTCCTGCTTTCTACTCCTAAGCTCTGTCAGTGGAAATATGGTGTATTTCCTCATTTTAGAATCTGAGTAATGTACGTCACAGTCGGTGTGCTTTGAGTTGTTGCATTACCTTTCTTTGACTTTTATTCCATTGCTACAAGTTTAAGCTAAGGAACCTTTTTACCTTCCATTTCTGCCGGACTCAGTCATCCCTTCAAATTGGTTTAATACTTGAATACTTGTGTTCAGTGTCACAAATGAGCATGTCCTTTCCTATTTTCACATATTGGGTTTATATAATTATTTGTTACTTCCTTTTCTGTTGACTACTTCTAACTGCAGATACCTCACTTTTTGAATATATTTTTGATCTGCCCATCTCGATCTGGAAAACGTGACAGCAGTGATTCTGTGCACCAGCAAGTGGTGCCATGCAGCTCAGCATCGGCTCTTTAAGTGACAGAGCAGTGTTTAAGTGCCACGCCTAAGGACGGTTACCAGTTCCCTTTTTTTCTGCACCTTCCAAAACTGATCTGGAGCTTCGTTCCCAACTTACTATAATCCCTAAGCATTTCTAGAGTGTTCCATGAAGCCATGTTCCCTCCAGAAACTATAGGTTGCAGGAAGCCGATTTTAGTTGCAGACCCCTTTGAAGTATCCCTGGTCCATATGCTCCAGCCATGTCTATTATGTCATGGGCCAAGGGTGCCCTTGTACTCCCAAAGCTGATTCGGGATCAGGAGGGGAAGCTCTACATGACTGAAAAAGGTCATAGATACAGAACAAGTCCTGCTCCAAGTCGCAAACTTGGTCTGAGGCAGGTTTAATAGTTTACTTCTACAGATAGTTGGCTTCCCACTCGAAGTACCCAGGTAAGTTAAATTTAAAAGTAAAGAAATGCAACCTTAAAAAGTGAAGCTAGATTCAACCCCATACTGCCTCTCTAGTACTAAAGAGCAAGGGAGTTAAGATGAACATTTCAAAGGTTAGACCTCCCTGGCTTTTGAGCCAGTTCTTCACTTGATCTTGGTGTGCCAAGTTCTCTGGGCTATCATTGAGCCCACAACAGTTGGCACCCTCCAAGGAGGCCATACTGCAAATATTGGTGCAATACCAGCCCCTTCTGGACTACCTTCAGGCCTGAGGGAGTCGCCGTAGCGTGCAGTCTGAATACTGCCAGCAGGTACTCCCTCAACACAGTCTACACTCTTGTGACCTGTTCACAAGGCTATACCAGTTTTGTTACAATCTAGAGATCCGTGACCTTTCCTGCTGCACCAACCCCAACAGCCCTGGTGTACAATCCGGTACCAACAATCTTGTCTGATTACAAACCGACCCCTGCCCAAGCCTGACTAAGTTACAAAAGCACAACTGATTGTCATTCAGCCAGAGACTCCTCAACTGCGATGCAGGTAACAACATGGGTGCCATTCTGTTTTTGGCTCTGGCTCTTGACCCTGTCCAGGATCCAGGTAAGGTCCTTCAGGATACTGGTGTTAAAAAGATTTCTTGCTCCCTCCTTATGATAGTGCATTATATCTCGATTTACAAAATATCAGTGCTTTAGGAACATCCCCTGAAACAACTTGGCTCTCCAAATTGACCATCGACAGAGTAAAGGGATAAGATTGCACAGGTGGTTAGGATGGTAGCCAAAGTGTTAGACTTACAGTTGCCCTCTATCGAAACAAAGTCTGATGTTTTCAGATAGTTCAAGAGGAGCCTGCAACTTCTGAGTCATTGTTGCCTTTTAATGAGGCCTCACTGACCAGTTAATGGTTGTGGTTAGAACCCTGTGTTTGCCTGCCGTTCTGCAAACGAGTAGTCCGGCAACACAGACCTGCGTCTGGTGACCAATTATTTTCCCACTAAACACCCTACACCTGAGAGCATTATTGTGCAGACTTCAACTTGCAAGGTTATTCCTAGCGCTTTCCCAACCAATCCCCTGGACAGGAAATCCAAACTTATTGACACTTTTCAAAGAGAATGTTCATCTTGTGCTGTGTTCGAGGCACATGAGCTGCAGATCACACACTGTGCATAGATTGCCATCTGGTGTTGGGCCCGGGTGTTTGCACTTTGTTGTATTGAAATAAGTCTTTGGGAGTCACAAGATACGTGACTCCTCCTCTGGATAATAGTGCGCATGGGCATCGACTCCATCTTCAGATTGTTTTTTTTCGGCCATCGGGCTCGGATGTGTTCGCGCTCCAGTTAGGTGTCGTTACCGTTCTTCCTTTCGTCGCGCAATCCTTCACCCATTCTTCGGTATTGTTTAGATCGCGTTTCGCATTCGACGTGCATCTATATAAACTTGATTTCTTCGATTCCGGTCGTCTATGCAGGCTTTCGGGCCTAGCTGCGCCATTAGGCCTTTGGCTCATGGAAAGTACTCCTTTCAAAAAGTGTCCTCAATGTGAATCCAAGTTTCAACACGCTGATCTTCACGAGGTGTGTAACCTCTGCCTTACGCCTGAGCACGAGGTGAAAGACTGTCCAGCTTGTGCCTCTTTCCGCTCCAAGAAAACAATACGGGATCTTCTGGCTTGAAGAAGCATGGCTCGATCATCATCGATACTGGACGATCTCTTTCAAGAAGGCATCAATGTACCGGAGCAGGAGCAAATCGAAGAGGGCAACATTACCGCCTCCGAAGCAGACGACTCAGACGCCGAAGAAATCACTCCAGGGCAGCGGGTTGTAAGTACTGACGTCGACCCCCCCGATTCGAAATCGAAGGAGCATACAACGACTCCAAACATTGTGCCACACAAACAGTAGGACCCGAAAAATCGGCACCGAAACACACTCCAGAGGAGCTTTTTCAGCCTGATCCAACCCAAAAAACTCTCGAAATAGACCCGAAGACAGGTCATCTTATAATTAGTCCTTCCAGGAAAAGAAAAGAAAATGGACAAACCTGTACCAGTGCCACGCCCTTTAAAGAAGAGACATTGCCACTTCTCACAATCTCCTCCACCTCAGGATAATGACACCTCGGGGGGGGGGGGGGGGGATGGTGAACCTTTAGGAGAACCTAGTCATCCTAATGACCCATGGGCCGATTATGGCACACCAGATGTTCCTGATCCACCACAAGATATCATCTACCCATCTAGACCATCCCCTTCAGAGGACACTATAGGATTCACTCATCTCATACACAGAACTGCAGAATACCACAGTGTGAATTTGCACCCAGACCCTATAGAAGATTTCCTCATGGGCACTTATGCACCAACTCAAAGGTCCACTTCCATTCTCCCAATGTTAAAAGGGGCAATCAAACACACTCCTGAAGTCTTTAAGAGTCCTGTAAGGGCTAGAGTCATTAACCCCAGGGTGGAAAAGGAATACAAATCTGCTCCAGCTGACCATGTTTACATTAAAGGGTAGCTTTCCTTAGATTCCTTGGTAGTCTCCAACACCAGGAAAAGGGCTAACCCCCAAACCTCAGGCGATGCTCCACCCCCTGATAAGGAATCAAAACCGTTGGACGAATGTGGTAAAAACTGCGTCCCAAGCAGCCAACATATGGAGAATTGTCAACACACAGGCTTTGCTGGCTAGGTACGATAGGGCACACTATGATGAGCTAGAGACCCTACTACAACTCCTTCCAGATCAATATAAAACAAGGGCCAATGATCTCATCCAGGAAGGCAAACTTATTACCAATACCTCCATTCGTTGTGCTCTGGATGCTGCTGACACAGCCTCCCGAGCTATTAATACCAGGGTCCTTTTGCGCAGACATGTGTGGCTACGTATGTCTGGGTCCAAACCTGAGGTTCAAACTACCATACTAAACTAACCGGTTGACCAGGAACATTTATTTGGGCCTAGTGTGGATTCATCTTTGGAGAAGATGAAAAAAGATACTGATGCTGCCAAATCAATAGGAGCTTTGCAGTCACAAACTCCCATAAGTTTTTTGTCACTTCTCTTATAGGGGCGCCCCTAGGGATTTTACAACTGATAACCCCTCCACTTCCTACAAAAGTCCCACTCGGACCTAATCTACCAGAGGTTATTACAGAGGAGGCTACAGGGACATTAACAACAAAGGTAGAGGCAAAACTATCAATACTCGCACTGCCTCCACCCCCAAACAATGACTTCCCTCCACTCCCCCCGGACCATTATACTCCGGTCGGGGGAAGATTGCTACAGTTCCTACCTGTCTGGAACACCATTACCACAGACAAGTGGGTCAGACAAATCATCCAATCTGGTTATTGCCTAGAGCTCACTTCAACTCCCCCCAAACATACCACCCAAACAGCCTCCAATGTCGACAGAGCATTTAACGCTTCTAAAACAAGAGGTGCTTTCCCTCTTACAAAAACATTCAATAGAACCAGTTCCCCTGCATCATCAAAATACAGGGGTTTACTTCCTGTATTTTCTCATTCCGAAGGACGGAGCCCTGAGGCCCATCTTGGACCTCAGAACATTAAACCTCTACATACAATCAGACCATTTTCATATGATCACTCTTCAACAGGTCCATCCTCTACTCAAAGAAGGCGATTTCCTTGCCACCTTGGATCTCAAGGACGCCTACTTCCACATTACCATTCACCCGGCTCACAAGAAATATCTTTGATTTGTTGTGGACGGTCAGCATTACCGGCATCTTTCTAGATTCACTATGCTGTGCATTATTCCGCCATCTAGTGGTTGGGTCCAGAATTGTAGTATTTCTTCTTTTTTTATTTTTTTATTTTATTTTTGTGGCCCAGGTGGGCGTCGACATACTACCATTTGGTGTCCTTCATGACGTCGACGCGCTTCCTCCGGAAGCTCCCACCTTTGGTCACCATTTTCAGATTATTTTTTCCGCCGTTGGGTCTGGATCAACAGGAAGGAGCTCCAAGAGAAGAATCGACGAAAGATTGGAATATATCACCGGGGAAGACACCAGAGATCAAATAAAGAAGAATCTTGACAACAGTTCAGAGAACATTGAAGAATTTGACGTTTTTCGAAGGAGAATGCGCATACAGGGGGCTCCCTGGGCGCGGTGATGGACAAGACTCCGTTCAAATTCTGTGCAAACTGCCACCGCAAGTACGCGCAAAAGGACCAATACCCGGTTTGCAATCTCTGCTTGCCGCTCGACCATCGAAGCGAGGACTGCAACGCCTGTGCAGCGTTCACCTCGAAGACTCTCAGAGTAAGGGAGAGACCGAGAAGAGCAAACTACAACATGCAGGGGCAGGGGACTCCCCCATCGCTATGAAATTTGGGACTCTCCAGCCGAGAGGAAGACAACGTAGCAGAAGGACCAGAAGACGTCGTGGTCGTCTAGGTCGAAAAGAAAACATCGAAGGAGGTAAGAGTCGTCGAACCCTAAACTCTCCACTGATACTTGCAAAGGCGAGCCAAAGTCCTCGAAAGGAGCAGGGCCGTCGAAGCACTCGACGTAGACTACTGCATCCAGGGGCAAGCAGACCATCGGATCCTCTGAGAAGGACCCCCTACACGGCGAAATCCCAAGACCAGGGAAAGGCGCCGAAGAGCAGCCACGAAAAAGAGGCCTCTACGTCGAAAGACGAAGACCCGAGACAGGTTTCGACTTCGACGCCAACAACCGCGAAGAGGAAGGTCGAGGCCATCGAAGCCGATCACGCGGCAGAGATGGAGAAGAAAAGGAAGAGGCTCGAGGCCAAATTGGCTGACATCTTGCAACGCAAGAAAGACTTCGACGAAAAGCTAAAATTCTACAGCATACCGTCGAAGACTACGACCGAAACAGAAAGGGGCATCGAGGAATTCCAAGCGCCGAGCACACCTGAACCTGGAGAGGAACAGGAAGAGGACCTGTACTACGGGACAGGCGAAGGGGAAGATGATGAGACTCACCAAGAGTCGACTTCTTCGGAGGCTCACGACTTGCCGTGGGAAGATTTCTACGCCGAATCACCAGAAGAGGGCGTAGATTCATATTCGGTGAGGCCTTCGCCGCCGCACAATATAGGGATCTACAGTCAAGTCATCAAAAGGGCGGCTGAGACGTATGGAGTGCAGTTAGAGGAAGAAAAACCCCAGTCTTGCTTCCTCTTGGAGACCTTGCTGCCTTCACCGACTAAAAGCCAGTTCCTGCCCATGCTCCCAAGTGTGCTGGACCAGGGGAAGGAGGCATTCAAAGAGCCTGCCATGTGTAGAGCTGTGACTCCACGAGCAGAGAAGAAATATAAACATTCTTCGAAGGACCCCATGTACATCAGAGGGTTAGTACCAGCCGACTCCATCATTACATCCACAGCTCGGAAAAGAGCAAATATACCCACAAACTCTGGCCCTCCACCAGACAAAGAAAGCAAGAGGATGGACATGATAGGTAGGAAGATGGAAAGGAGTGCAGCCATACAATGGCGCATCGCCAACTCCAATGCACTTATCAACAGACACGCATACCAGCACTGGGAAGAAGTGGGATAACTCCTCAAGCACGTACTAGAACAATACCAGAGAAGAGCAAGCCATATGGTAGAAGAGGGGAAGAACATGACTAATACATTTTTAAAGTCAGCCCTAGACGCAGCAAAGACATCGAGGGCAGATGATGCTGGGGATCACAGAAAGGAGACATGCCTGGTTAAGAATTTCAGGTTTCAAGAATGAGGTCCAAAACAACATCCTTAACACACCCTTCAACGGGGAACAACTGTTTGGAGCACCAGTTGATGAAAAGTTGAACCAGCTGAAGAAAGATAACGAAACCGCTAGATCTATGGGGGTGCTGCAGTTCCGAGGTATGAGAAGAGGAACACCTTCCAGGAGACCAACAGGCAGAGGAAATCATCAGCCTGGGGCAACACACCAAACCACCCAGCAAAGTTATCAAGGGGGTAACCAGGGACAGCAGCAGCAGAACTGGCAGTACTAGCCCCGAGGACAGTACTTTCTAGGACGCGGCCGAGGAAGGGGTAACGGCCAGAGGGGAAGTCAGCCTCCCACAGGAAAGTGACTCACCAACAGAAACAACGCACTCCTGGATGAGACCTCAGGAAGTGCAGAAAGAGCCAAGACCAAAACCAGCAAAAAATCAAAATCTTCAACGGCTCCTCCAACACACATCACCGGTAGGAGGCAGATTAAGACACTTCCTCCAGGAGTGGAGGAAAATAACATCAGACAAATGGTTATTGAAGCTCATACAATATGGGTACTGTATAGACCTGGAAAGGCCACCGCAAAACAGAATGCCAATGGTCAGAGTGCGCACAACAGAGCTGACGCATGAGGGAGGAAGCAAGAGAACTGCTAAAGAAAAGAGCCATAGAAATTGAGCCACATAAAGGAACAAAGGGGTATACTCAACCTACTTCCTCATACCAAAGGTAGACAGAACATTACGTCCAATTCTAGACCTCAGATTCCTAAACGGGTTCATAAAAACTCAAAAGTTCAAGATGACCTCCCTCCAAGAGGTCATACCTCAACTACAAAGAGGAGACTACATGGCATCTATAGACTTAAAGGACACCTACTTGCACATCCCCATCAACAGCAAACACAAACACCTCCTCAGGTTTACAATAGGCACAAATCGCTACCAGTTCACAGTGCTATCTTTCGGACTAAAATCAGCACCGAGAGTCTAAACAAAATGTCTGGCGGCAGTAGCAGCACACTTAAGGAGGAAGGGGATACATGTATACCCATACCTCGACGACTGGCTGGTAAAAGCAAGCTCATACCAGAGGTGCAAGAAGCACATAGAGATAGTGATACAGACACTGGCCCAACTGGGGTTTTCGATCCATTGGGAGAAGACGTCAATAGAACCAGAACAACTGAAGAGGTTCTTAGGAGCAGAGATCAACACCTTACAATGCACAGTGATTCCATGTGCAAAGAGGACGCTGGCTATATGCAAGGAGACGCGTCTTTACCGCAAGGGGCAAGCTCTGACAGTGAGCAAACTGATGGGGATGATGGCATCATGCATACATTTGGTACCAAATATTCGCCTACACAGGAGACCATTCCAAGAATGGATACAGCAGCAATGGTCACAAGCGACAGGGAGTTGGGAGAATCTAGTGGTTGTCACACAAACAGTACAGCAAGAAATAGCGTGGTGGAATCAGAAGAACTTAGCACAGGGGAGATCATTCACACAACCAACTCCAACTGTACCAATTACAACAGACGCCTCCCAGAAGGGGTGGGGAGCGCACACAAACAACCTCAAAGTTGGGGGGTTTTGGGGACCTCAGGATGCAATAAAGCACATCCACTACCTAGAACTCAAGACAGTGTTCCTAGCCTTAAAGGCCTCTCAGAAACTACTGTACGGGAACAGCGTACTGATACAAACAGACAATACTACTACCATGTTCTACATAAACAAACAAGGAGGGACACATTCAGTGACACTCTCCCGACTAGCGCAGGAAATTTGGAGATGGGCAATCCCAAGAAAAATAGACCTGTTAGCAATACATCTACCAGGGAAGGACAATGTAGAAACAGACTGGCTAGGCAGACAGACGTCGGCATCCCACGAATGGGAGATCAACCAACAGGAAATCCAGAAGGTATTCCACAAATGGGGGACTCCACAAATAGACCTCTTTGCAACACACCAAAATGCAAAATGCCAAAACTTCGCATCCAGAGTACCGTGCTAACAGTCCCTGGGGAATGCGCTATGGATAAGCTGGTCAGGGACATTTGCATACGCTTTTCTACCAATACCGCTACTACACAGAGTGCTGAACAAGTGCAGGTTCAGCAGTATGACGCTCATCCTGATAGCACCCCAATGGGCCAGGCAAACCTGGTTCTCACACATCATGGAGATGTCACAAACGCATGCACACAGGTTCCCCGCCAGGAAGGACCTGCTAACAATGCCTCAGCCTAGCTGCATGGCTCCTGAGGACCAAGAGTTCGCACACCTCAAATTACCGGAAAGTACGATGGCGGTACTCAGTGAGGCAAGAAGACCGACCACAAGAAAGTGCTACGTAGCAAAGTGGAAGAGATTCACCGAATGGTGCATTACAGAAAATCTGCAAACAAAAATTACTAAGGAATCCACAGTACTAAGATACTTGACACATCTACTGCAAAATAAACAAGGCTACACGTCCCCAAGGGTCCACTGAGCGGCAATTGTGGCTTACACAAGAGGAGAAACTGTGAAAAGTTTCTTCACATCACAGGTGGTAAAAAGATTTCTAGAAGGTGCAAAAAGGATCGCTCCTCCAGGCAGAATGCCAGCACCAGCATGGAACCTCAATGTAGTGCTCACACAGCTAATGAAAGCACCATTTGAGCCTATTCACAAAGCTACACTGCATATGTTCACACTAAAGACAGCCTTCCTAGTGGCTATCACATCACTGCGAAGAGTAAGTGAATTGCAAGCGTTAACGCTCCAAGAACCCTACCTTCAAATACACAGTGATAGGATTATCATGAGAACGGACCCGCACTTCATACCAAAGGTGGTGTCTAAGTTCCACATCAACCAGACAGTTCAAATACCAAGTTTTTTCCAAAAACAGTCCACGAGCACAGAAAGGGCCTTACACACACTGGACGCCAAGAGGGCAGTGATGCACTATATGTAAAGGACAAAAGAGTGCAGAAAAACAAAGCAATGTTTTGTATCCTTCGCCAGCAGTTGTTTGGGACGACCTGTTACCAAAAATACCATTGCACGATGGATTGCACAAACCATCCTGCTCTGCCACTAACAGGCAGCTCAGCCATTACAAGGAGTAGTTCATGCTCACTCAACTAGGAAGCAAGGAGCAACAATCTCGTTTCTAGAAAACACACCAATCCAAGACATTTGCCAAGCGGCAACATGGTCTTCAGTGCATACGTTCACTAAGCACTACTGTGTGGATATCCAAATGAACAAAGAAGCGCAAGTGGGACAGTAGGTCTTGCAACACATTTTCAGTAACCAATGCTCCTCTTCCACCCAACCACCACTATGAGGAGAAACATCTACAAAGTAGATGCACAGCCTAGTGAATCCAGAAAGATTCACGCTGCAAAACGTATAGTTTACCTGTCGGTGTAGTTTTGCAGCTTGAAGACTTTCTAGATTCACTAGCGAACCCATCCTCCTCCGCCAGAAAGATGAGACCGGAGGATAAAGGGGGGTAGAAGGTGAAAAGACTTTGCAAGGATTAAATAGGAGGAACTAGAAAAAAAAAGGAAAGAAAAAAGAATCCGAAGATGGCGATCCAAAGGTGGGAGCTTCCGGAGGAAGCACGTCGACGTCACGAAGGACACCAAATGGTGGTATGTCGACGCCCACCTGGGCCACGAAAAAAAAAAAAGAAATACTACTAGTTCATATGAGCTGCAGATTACACACTTGTGCATAGATCGCCATCTGGTGTTGGGCCTGGATGTTTGCATTTGTTTTTCCTCTTGGAAAGTCTTTGGAAGTCACGAGGTCGGTGACTCCTCCTTTGGATCGTATTGCGCATGGGCTTCGGCTCCATCCTCAGATTCTTTTTTTCCGCCATCGGGCTCTGATGTGATCTTCGCGCTCCGGTTCCGAACAGGTTGCCAGTTCAATCGACGCGCAATCCTCACCCCAATTCGCGGTATTGTTTCGATCGCGATCTCCACACTCTGCGCAGCTCTCATCTATCAAGCCCTTCGATTCCAGTCGTCGACGCCGGCCTTCGGGCCCACCCAAGCTCTGGTCCTGGCTCATGGAAAGGACTCCCTTCAAGAAGTGCCCTCGATGTGGGTCCAAATTCCCCCACACCGATCTCCACGAAGAATGCAATCTCTGCCTCTCCCCTGAACACGAGGCTCGAGACTGTCCGGCGTGCAAGTCCTTCCGGTCCAAGAAAACTATTCGAGACCGAAGGGCAAGAAGAACCATAGCACACTCGTCGACTGCGATTCCAGATGACCTCTTCGGAGAGGGCGTCGACGCTCCAGAAGAACACCACACCGCCGAGGGCCTCATCAGCGCTTCCGAAGCCGACGATTCAGATGTGGAGGACATCACTCCGGCACAGAGGGTCGTGAGTACCAATTTGCCCCCACACCCTCGCCGGCACCCAAAAAGGCTTCGGTCACGCCTTCGCCTCCGGGCCTAGGTAAGACCAAAGACACTGCTTCCCACACCGCACCTTCGGGACCGGTAAAGAAGCCCTTTAAGCCTTCAAGCGGCTCGGGCTCGAGCCAGCCCACCGTCTGTGCCGAAAAACATTCCTCTGCACCGACACCGAAAAAGAAAATGGCATCCTATTCGGCACCGACCCCCATACCGAAACACTCTGTGCCGAAACCCAGTTCCAGCTCCTCGGTACCGACTCCATCTTCGGAACCGACGAAAGCACACAAGGCACCGACCAAACAAAAAGCCCTTTCCAAACCACATACTTCTAAACAGGACACTAAAGTAAAAAAACCAACGGCCCGATGCTTTCGGCGCCAACGGATAAACCACCTTCGGAGGAACTCTTTACACCGGATCCCTTGCAAAAGACATTGACCAAGGATCCCAAAACCGGACATTTGATGCTCAGCATCAAAAAGACCGCTGGAAAAACCTGCACCTGCTCCACCTCCAAAAAGGAAGGACTCTGCTACCTCACCTTTCAGAATACCTTCCCCCACATCGTCCACCCCCTCCACCGTCCCCCACTCCACCTTCTCCATCTCCACCCCCTCCTCCTCATTCCCCAACACCCCCTTCGGATGATGATGATCATGATAACATATATGATGACATGGGGGACGCACCCCATGACTCACCCACAGGGGACCCCACTCCCACAGGGTCCCCAGACCCATGGGACGACTAACATCTCGGACATCCCTAACATCCCACAAGATGATCTCTATCCTTCGAGACCATCCCCACCAGAAGACTCATTGGGGTTCAACCATGTACTCCAGAGGGCTGTACACTATCACGGGGTAGATCTCCATACCGACCCCGTGGAGGAGGATTTCTTCCTCGATACTTTCGATACCACGCATAGGGCCACCTCCATACTGCCCATGCTCAAAGGGGTTGTAATACATGCACCAGAGGTCTTTAAAGACCCAGTCCGAGCCAGGGTCATTAACCCGCGCATCAAGAAGAAATATAAAGCCGGCCCTACAGATCCCTCCTACATCAGGGAGCCAGCCCCACTAGATTCCCTGGTAGTGTCCACAGCACGAAAGAGGGCCAACTCCCAGGCGTCAGGCGAAGCACCACCACTTGACAAAGAGTCAAAACTCTTGGACGCATCCGGCAAGCGCACTGCATCACAAGCTGCGAACATATGGCGTATCGCCAATACACAAGCGTTACTGGCTAGATATGACAGGGCCCATTATGACGAACTAGAAGCCATAATGCAACACCTCCCTGACGAATACAAAAATAGGGCAATCGAGTTAATTCAGGAGGGCAAAACAATCACTAATACCTCCATCGGTTGTGCCCTAGATGCAGCAGACACCGCCTCCAGGGCCATTAATACTAGCGTCCTCCTCCGTCGCCATACCTGGCTCAGGATCTCGGGATTTAAACCAGAAGTGCAAGCTTCCATCCTGAACCATCCCTTTGACCAGGAACATCTGTTCGACCCCAAAGTGGATGAGGCCCTATAGAAAATGAAAAAAGACACTGACACGGCGAAATCTATGGGAGCCTGGCAATCATACCCTCCCAGGCGGTTCCTTTCGCCGTACCTCCTTTCGAAGCACATCCAGAGGCTACTTCTCTGATACCGCGCTTCCACGTCCTATAAAGCCCCTACCCAATCCACCTTCACAAGGGGTTACCTTAGAGGCGGCTACAGGGGCAACAATAATAAAGGCAGAGGCAAGACAAACACCGCCCGCTCTGCCTCCACACCTACCCAATGACTTCCCTCCACCCCCTGCCCCAGACCATCCCACTCCGGTCGGGGGCAGACTCAAATTTCCTTCATGTCTGGGCTACCATCACCTCTGACAAATGGGTGGCACAAATAATTCGGTCAGGCTACTGCCTAGAAATAATGTCTTACCCCCCCCCCCCCCTCCCCAAAGTTTCCACCCAGACAACGCCCAATGTCACAGGAACATCTAGCATTACTAAAGCAGGAGGTAATCTCCCTCCTACAAAAAGGGGCGATAGAACACGTTCCTACCAACCAACGAAATCTGGGGGTTTACTCCCTATATTTTCCCATGCCAAAAAGGGGCGAGGCTCTACGGCCCATCCTAGACCTCCGGCCCCTAAACACATACATACTCAGACAATTTTCACATGGTAACACTTCAGCAGGTACTTCCCCTGCTCTCCCAAAACGACTTCCTGACCACTTTAGACCCAAGACGCTTATTTCCACATTCCTGTACACCACGCTCACCGGAAGTTCCTCAGATTTGTAGTGGACTACCAACACTACCAATTCAAAGTACTCCCATTCGGAGTCACAACAGCACCACGAGTATTCACCAAGTGCCTAGCAGTCGTGGCAGCACACCTCAGGAGACAACACACCAATTGTGAGAAAGTGGCTCTGTATATACTGTTCCTTAATAGGTACAGGGTGTAATGTCCACAGTCCCCCAGGGTTTGACAGAGGCTAAAGTTAGATATACCCTAACTCAATAAAGTGGTAGCTTGGTCGAGCAGTAAGGCAGTATCGGAGGACAGTGTAAAGCATTTGTTGTACACGCTCAGTCAGCAAACTGAACTCTAGGCCAATGGTTTATATATAAAAAAATATATGCTTGTTTTATTTTAGAACCAACACTTGGATTTAAAATATACTTTCTCAGAATGAGATGTTTCATATAAATACTTTTGCAAAATGCAATTCACTTTTGTAAACCGTTACAAGTGGTTGCAATAGGCAACTCTATTTTAAACACAACAATGCATTGAGCTCAATGGAAATTTCAAGTTATTTGTAACAGATTACCTTTAGGATAACTTTTGGGATTCCAGGACTGGATCCTAGATTCAGTCCTGGGTCAGTACTTAGAATCAAGTGATGAAAGTCGACTTAATTACTGTGATGATTTTTAAACAATATTTAGCTATTTTAAAAGTTGACACTTGGAAATATTTCAAAGAAAACAGTCAATGATTCCCTATGGAAGAAAATTCAAGTTGCAGGTACAGTATGTTCTCGTTACTTTTGTAATCCAGTACTGGGTGCCTAGACTCAGTACTGGAACCTTTATCCAAAACAGGTAAGTAATTACGTTTTCAGATATTGTACGATTTTTGAAGAATATTTAAAGATTGCAGAAATTGACACTTAGAAGAAATGTCACAGAAAAACAGTCAATGATTCCGTATGGAAGAAAATTGGGTTACGGGTAAGTACAGTTGTAAGTATTTTTGCTGGGCACCAAGATCCAGCACTGGGAGCTCACCTAAGAGCAGGTGAGTAATTTCGTTTTCGTTACTCGGCTATTTTTGGTGAATATTTTAAGATTTGAAAAGTCCACACTTTGAAGAAATTTCTGGAAAAAGCCAGTCAATGTTACCCCATGAGGAAAATAGAGTTATCGGTTTAAGGGTAAGTACTCGACTGGCAGAGTTGAGGTTCTGGGCATAGACTCGGGGGTCCCCCAGGGTCAGGTAGGTACAGTTGGTTCACCCTCAGCGACTCTAGGGCGGCCGGGTGCAGAGAGAGTTAGGCCCAATGTTATCCTATGAGGGATAGGGGGGCCTTGGTTGGTGGCTGCTGACTGGCAAGCCACGCGGCTGTGGGAGCTGGGCTCCTGGTCACTTACTCAGGGCAAGTGGGGAGGTAGGTAGGTGTAGAGGTTGCACTGCCAGGGCCACTCGGGCGGCTGGGTGCAGGGTGCTTTTGAGCCTTCGGGCGCTCAATTGATTTCAATGGGAAATCTCCGGTTTAGAAAAAGACTGCAAGCTCGGGGACGAGGATTCTTCAGGTGCCACCACCATTTCGAGAGGTAAGTTGGGTAGTTGGAGGATAGGTAGGTACCCCGGGATTGGGCACAGGGGGCCGCGGGGTGCCGCGTGCAGGGGTGCCTTTTAGTGTCTGGAAATCTTACCCTCTGTTGATCGCGGTAGGGGGGGCACCTTGTTCTGAGGCTGCAGGCTTCTTCAGGAGTGTCGAGGGAGGTCCTTGGGTGCTGAACTCGGGGTCACAGTCGCCGTGGGGTCGTCCTCGTGGTCTTTGTTCACTCCGGCACTGGCCAGGCTTGGCTGGTGCAGAGT
Organism: Triturus cristatus; assembly: GCF_964204655.1. NCBI lineage: Eukaryota > Metazoa > Chordata > Amphibia > Caudata > Salamandridae > Triturus > Triturus cristatus. The sequence continues at coordinate 140,060,119 of NC_140588.1, forward strand.
GTGCTGGGTTCGCTGTTCCGGGCTGCTGCCAAGGATTAGAGGTAGGTTTTGAGTAGAGCCTCTACTCATGGGAGTCCCAGGGACTTGGAGCCAAAAGGTAGCCAGGTCCTCCGGGGTTTGTGAGGTTGCTGGCCGCAAGAGATGCCGGGTTGGAGCAGGAGCAGGTTCGAGGGTCGACAGGCCGGTAGGGATGGGGCCAAAGCAGTTGGTGTCTTCCTCTTTTGAGCCGCTGCAGGGCAGGTCTTCTTTCTTCTTGCTCTTCTTTGTAGTTTTGAATCTGGAATCTGGGGAAGGAAGGTTCAGGGTGCCCCTAAATACTAGATTTAGGGGCGTTGCAGGTAGGTGAAGGGCAGGGACCAATGGGTACCTGTCCTCGGGTGGGTACAACCCCTATCCTGCCTCTCCTGTGGGAGGGGGCAGTAGCCTAGTCCTGATAGGGTAGGGCTCCCCATCTTCAAGATGGCGAGAGCCCAGAGATGTGCTTCACCTCGCCACCCCCACCTGAGGGGTGGTGTTGGCAGGCTGGCACATCCCCTGTCCTTATTTGGGGTTTCCGGCCAAAGCTTCCCGCCAGAGTGGGGGGTTGCAGTGGCCTGGGGAAGCTCACAGAGGCGGCATGCCTTTGAAGCTTCCCCCTGCCCGTCCTGGGGGAGCAGATTTAGCACCTCACCCAGGATGTGCATTGTTGCAGACCCAGGAGATCAGGGGCTCTCCTACCCAGGGGTCCAGCAACATGTCTGCTGGGTGGCAGCCTAGACAGCCTCAGAGCAGACGTGGATTGTAGGTTAGGTTTAAGGGGGCACATCTAAGATGCCCTCTGGGGTGCTTGGTACATTAAATCAAACACTGGCATCAGTGTGGGTTTAATGTGCTGAGAAGTTTGATACCAAACTTCTCAGTCTTTAGTGTTGCCATTATGGTGCTGTGGAGCTCGTGTTTGAATGGCAGCACTGCACTTACAGTGCCCTGGATACCTAGGGTACCATTTACCAGGGGCTGACATGTGGCCAGGGTTTACCAATTTGGGTTTGGTTTGTTTTAGGGAAGGAACATAGGGCACCTGATTGGCAGGAGTCCAGGGCACACTCAGTCAAAGTACATTCAGCAGTTCAGCAAAAAGTGGGGGCATACCATGCAAGAAAGATGGCACATTCTCACATCCATGTCTTCCCATACCTAGACGACTGGCTAATAAAGGCCAGTTCATACAACCAGTGTATACAACACACGCATGCCACTATCCAGCTACTTCACCAACTGGGCTTCACGGTAAACCACGCAAAGTCCCATCTGCAACCGTCCCTCGTAAAACAATACCTCTGTGCCACCATAGACACCTAAAAAGCGCTAGCCTACCCCAGTCCAGCAAGGATCACAAGCATTCAGGCTCTACGCGCACAATTTACAGCACAACACTCCCTTCCAGCTCGAGTGTTTATGCAACTAATCGGGATGATGGCCTCTTGCATATTCATAGTACCTCACGCAAGACTCCAGATGCGTCCTCTCCAAAAGTGCTTGGCGCACCAATGGAACCAGGCCCGAGATCAATTAACAGATCTGGTGTTGGTAGACGGTCGTACCCATCGCTCTCTGCAGTGGTGGACCACCAAAAACCTTTCCAAAGGGTGACTGTTCCTGGACCCGGTTCCTCAGATAATACTGACAACGGACGCATCGCTCTCCGGCTGGGGAGCTCACCTATTACATCACACCATGCAGGGCAGATGGACACCTCAACAAAAGTTACTCCACATCAACCATCTGGGGTTACTAGCTATAATTTTAGCCCTAAAATCTTTCCAAACACGGATTTCAGGCAAGGCAGTCCTAGTCCGCACAGACAACATGACAGCCATGTACTACATTCAAAAACAAGGCTGCACACACTCTCCACAGCTCTCTCAGCTAGCACAGAGCATATGGAGATGGGCCATACCCCGGAAAATCTTTCTCCTGGCCCAACATGTCCCAGGAGTCCAAAACACTATAGCCGATCTACTCAGCAGACAGACACAACAGATCCACGAGTCGGAACTACATCCACAAGTTCTTCACCTGTACTTTCAACTGTGGGGGCATCCACAGATAGACCTCTTCGCCACCCACGAAAACACCAAATTCCCAAGCTTCGCCACCAGATATCCACACCCATTGTCCAAAGCCAATGCGATATGGATGAACTGGTCAGGCAGATTTGTGTACGCTTTTCCGCCTCTCCCACTCATTCCATTAGTGGTGCGCAACTACAACAACACTCCCTCACATACTAGTAGCTCCAACTTGGGCCAGACAACCGTGGTACACCACACTGCTGGAACTATCTGTAGTACCGCACCAAAAGTTACACCTCTCTCCACACCTCTTAACCCAGAACCATGGAGAGATCTGGCACCCGGACCCAGCTCAGCTCAACCTAGAGATCTGGCTCCTGAAATTCTAGAATTCGGTTACCTCAATCTTCCCCCTGACTGTATGAATGTCATCAAAGAAGCTAGGCGACCCACCACTAGAGCGTGCTACGCCGCCAAGTGGTAACGTTTTGTTGTCTACTGTCACAACAATACCATCAACCCCCTAGATGTGTCCATTCAACACATCATAGGCTACTTACTACACCTGCAAAGATGCAATCTAGCCTATACGTCTATTAGACTGCACCTCACAGCCATAGCAGCTTATCTGCAAAACAGGCAACATCTATCACTTCTTAGAGTACCTGCCATTAAAGCCTTCATGGAAGGCCTTCAAAGAATAATTCCACCCAGTCTGCCACCCTCACCTGTGTGGAACCTAAACCTCGTTCTCACCAGGCTAATGGGGCCTCCCTTCGAACCTCTGCACAAATGTGAACTCCAATTCCTAACATGGAAAACTGCTTTTCTTGTAGCCATCACTTCCCTCAGAAGGGGCAGTGAGATACAAGCACTTACCATTCCAGATCCTTTCCTACAAATGCACCATAACAAGGTTGTTCTCCGTACCAACCCAAAATTCCTCCCTAAAGTCATTTCTCCCTTTCACATAAACCAAGCGGTAGAACTACCAGTTTTCTTCTCGCAACCACAAACCGTTTCAGAAAGAGCTCTTCACACATTAGATGTCAAACGAGCCTTACTCTACTACATACAGAGAACACAACCTTTCCGTAAGACCCAACAGCTGTTGGTCTCTTTCTCTCCACCATACAAGGGCAACCCCATCTCCAAGTCGGGAATAGCTAGGTGGATTGTCAAATGCATTCAGATTTGCTACCACAAAGCAAAACGAGCGCTATCCGTTCCCCCCTAAAGCCCACACTACACGTAAAATGGGGGCTTCAATGGTATTTTTAGGGAACATCCCATTAGATGATATCTGCAGAGCAGCTACATGGTCAACACCGCACACTTTCACTAAACACTATTTTGTAGATGTGCAAACTAAGCAACAAGCTAGTGTGGGCCAGGCTGTACTCAAAACATTATTTCAAACTACTGCAACAGATACGGGTGGTCGCCGCTAAGGGTGGGTACTGCTATATAATCTATGCACAAGTGTGTAATCTACAGCTCATATGCCTCGAACGGAATATGCTACTTACCAGTATGCATCTGTTCTTGGCATGTAGAGCTGCAGATCTACACAAGCCCACCCGCCTCCCCGGCTACCTTTATCTGTTCCACTTTATCTTATTTAGATACAACACACATGGGCACCTTTCCTGTTATTACTACGCTCCATCTTTCCCTGTTGGCGAAAAATAATCTGAGGATGGAGCCGAAGCCCATGCGCAATACGATCCAAAGGAGGAGTCGCTGACCTCGTGACTTCCAAAGACTTTCCAAGAGGAAAAACAACTGAAAACATCCGGGCCCAACACCAGATGGCGATCTATGCACAAGTGTGTAGATCTGCAGCTCTACATGCCAAGAACAGATGCATACTGGTCAGTAGCATATTCCTTCCGGACCCAACCACTAGATGGCGGAATAATGCACAGCAGTGTGAGTCCAGAAAGTCTTCAAGCTGCAAAACTACACAGAAGGGTAAAACTATACGTTCAAGGTTCTCCCATTCGGATTCACCACAGCACCCAGAGTCTTCATAAAATGTCTGGCAGTGGTAGCAGCCCACTTAAGAAGACGACAAATTCACGTCTTCCCATATTTGGACGACTGGCTCATAAAAGCCAAGTTGCATACCCAGAGTGTAAATCTCACACACACACACACACACACACCACAATCCAACTACTTCATGACTTGGGGTTTACAATAAACCTCACAAAGTCTCACCTCCAACCGTCCCACATCCAACAATATCTAGGTGCCACAATAAACACCTCAAAAAGCCTGGCATATCCCAATCCAGCCAGGATAGCAAGCATACAAACCCTTATAAGAAAATTCCAGCCGCAACACTCACTTCCAGCTTGGGTGTTTATGCAACTAATAGGGATGATGGCCTCTTGTATATTCATAGTACCTCATGCAAGACTCCAGATGTGCCCCTTACAGGAATGTTTAGCACGTCAGTGGAACCAAGCTCATGGTCAGCTAACCGATCTGGTGTTGGTGGACGGCCACACACATTGCTCTCTGCAGTCGTGGAACACCCAAAACCTTTCCAAAGGGCGACCTTTCCTATAGCCGGTTCCACAGATTGTGCTGACAGCAGACACATCGCTCACTGGCTGGGGAGCTCATCCACTACATCACACCATACAGGGCATATGGACACCTCAGCAAAGGCTACTCCACATCAATCATTTGGAGTTACTAGCAATCTTTCTGGCATTAAGATCATTCCAGAAACACATATCCGGCAAAGCTGTCTTAGTCCGGACGGACAATATGACAGCCATGTATTATTTACAAAAACAGGGGGGAACGCACTCTACAGCTCTCTCAACTAGCTCAGAGCATATGGATGTGGGCTATTCCTCAAAACATATTACTTTTAGCCCAACACCTTCCAGGAATTTAGAATCAGATGGCAGATCTGTTAAGTCGTCAAACACAACAGATTCACGAGTGGGAACTTCATCCACAAGTTCTTCAACCGTTTTTTTCAAATGTGGGGGCATCCAGAGATAGATCTCTTCACCACACATTACGACACAAAATGCCCAAGCTTCGCCGCCAGATATCCACACCCATTGTCCAAAGGCAATGTGATATAGATGGATTGGTCGGGCACATTTGCGTACGTTTTTCCGCCTCTCCCATTCATTCCATTAGTGGTGCGCAAGCTGTAACAGTCTAACACTGATCCTAGTTGCTCCAACATGGGCCAGACAACCATGGTACACAAAATTGCTGGAACTATCAGTAGTCCCGCACCAAAAACTACACCTCTCCCCAGAACTCTTAACACAAAACCATGGAGAGATCAGACATCCAGCACAGCTCAACCTAGCGATCTGGCTCCTGAAGTCCTAGAATTTGTTTACCTCAATCTTCCAACCGATTGTATGAACATTATCAGAGAGGCTAGGCACCCCACCACTAGAGCCTGCTATGCAGCCAAGTGGAAAACATTTGTTATAAACTGTACCAACAACATGATCAATCCTCTAGATGCGCCCATTCAACACATCATATTTTACCTGCTGCATCTTCAAAGATGTAATCTAGCATACAAATCAATTAGCTTACATCTCGCTGCCATAGCAGCTTACCTATAAAATAGACAACATTGTTCAAGGTACCTGCCATCAAAGCATTTATGGAAGGCCTCAAAAGAATAATTCCTCCCAGGGTACCACCCTCTCCAGTGTGGTATCTAAACATCGGCCTCACTAGATTAATGGATCCTCCATTCAAACCTCTACATTAATGCAAGCTACAATTTCTTACATGGAAAGTCGCTTTCCTTGTGGCCATTACATCTCTCAGAAGAGTCAGTGAGTTAAAGGCACTGACTATTAAAGAACCATTTTTACAGCTCCATCATAACAAAGTGGTTCTCAGGACAAATCACGAATTCCTTCCTAAAGTTATTTCTCCCTTCCATCTCAACCAATCTGTTGAGTTGCCAGTGTTCTTCTCGCAACCACAAACAGTAGCGGAAAGAGCTCTTTATACACTAGATGTGAAAAGAGCACTCCTTTACTATATTGACAGAACAAAACCTTTTCGCAAAACAACTTTTTGTATCCTTCTCACCACCACATAAAGGCAATCCCATATCAAAGTGTGGGATTGCAAGGTGGATTGTCAAATGTATACAAATTTGCTATCGCAAAGCAAAACTATCCATTCCCCCCTAAAGCCCACTCTACCTGCAAAATAAGTTCCTTCATGACATTTTCAGGGAACGTTCCCTTAGATGATATCTGCAAAGCATCTAAATGGTCTACACTGCACACATTCACAAAACACTATTGTGTAGATGTGCAGGCAAAGCAACAAGCTAGTGTGGGCCAGACTGTACTCAAAACACTATGTTTGAGGCATATGAGCTGTAGATCACACACTGTGCATAGATCGCCATCTGGTGTTGGCCCCCGAACTCACGGGATAGGTGGCTCCTCCTTTGGACAATAGTGCGCATGGGCATAGACTACATCGTCTGATTGTTTTTTTCCGCCCTCGGGCTCAGATTTGTTCATCACACTCCAGTTCGGTGGCGTTACCGATCATCTTTTCGATGCGAAATCCGCACCCATACTTCGGTATTGTTTTGATCGTGTTCCCCTTCGACGCGCATCTCTCCAGACCTTCACATCTTTGATTCCGGTCGTCGGTGCAGGCCTTCGGGCCTACCTGCGCCATTGGGCCTTCGGCTCATGGAAAAGACTCCCTTTAAAAAGTGTCCTAAATATGGATCCAAGTTTCCACACGCAGATCTTCATGAGGTGTGTAACCTCTGCCTTTCACCCGAGCACAAGGCCAAAGACTGTCCAGCTTGTGCCTCTTTGCTCTCCAGGAAGACGATCCGGGACCATCTAGCTCGAAGAACAATGGCTCGATCTTCGACATCCATTCCCGACGACATCTTCCAGGAAGGCATCAATGTACCGGAGCAGGAGCAGATCCAACACAGTGCCGTCAGGTCCTCCGAAGCGGACGACTCCGTCGAAGACATCATTCCGTGGCAGCGGGTTGCAAGTACTGACATCAACCCCTCCCCACCCCCCCTTCCCAAAAAGGCTTCTGGCACGCCTTCGGGTATAGGTGCACAACAGGACAAACTTCTCACGCCCGGCCTTTGGCCTCGGCAAAGAAGCCAATACAAAAGCCTTCAGGCCACTCCGGATTGAGCCAGCCTGCCGTCGGTGCCGAAACTTCATCCTTGGCACCGAAAAAGAAACCAATGCCTTCCTCCGTGCCAACCTCCGCATAGACTCCGGCGGCGAAACCCACTGGCCCCGGCTCAGAAGAAATCCTCTGCACCGAGCAAACACCCAGCTCCAAAATCCTCGGGTTCTCAGCCTTCGGACACAGGCCTACGGATTCGAAAAAACAACCGGAACCGAAAAAACAGTCTGTACCAAAGCCACTACCTAAATCGGAGAAAATTCCCGATTCCATGCCTAAAGAGCACAAAATGACTCCAAAACCCCTGACACACACACACAATCGGTGTCCAAAAAGTCTGCACCAAAAGAACACACGTCAGTGGAGGAGCTTTTTCAACCGGATCTGACCGAAAAAACACTTCAAAAAGACCCTAAAACAGGTCAACTCTTACTTAGCCCTTCAAAGAAACGAAAAATGGACAAACCTGTGCCAGCTCCGCTTCCTTCCAAAAAGACACTGCTACTTCTCCCTAAGGATTCCTTCTTCTCCTCCCCCTCCACACCGCTCTCCTATCCAATATTCACCTCCCTCACCATCTTCTCCACCGCCAGATGATGACACCTCTGTCTACATGGGGGGTGATCACCATTTTGGGGAACCCAGTCCTCCTGGTGCCCCAAAAGATCCATGGGAGGATTATGACACACAAGATGCCCCAGAAACACCTCAGGACAACATCTCCCCATCTAGGCTATGCCCTCCTGAGGACACTATAGGGTTCACTCAACTTGTACATAGGGCAGCAGAATACCACGGGGTAAACCTACATACAGACCCTATAGAGAGATTTCCTCATGGACACTTTTGAACCATCCCAAAGGTCCAGTGTCATTCTCCCCATGTTAAAAGGGGTAATCAAACACGCTCCTGAAGTGTTTAAGGATCCTGTAAGGGCCAGAGTTATTAACCCCAGGGTAGAAAAAAAAGTACAAAGCTGCCCCATCTGACCCTGTTTATATTAAAGGGCAAATATCCTTAGATTCCTTAGTGGTCTCCAACGCCAGGAAAAGGGCCAATTCGCAAACCACAGGAGATGCCCCACCGATTGACTCCTAATTAACAATTGGGCACTCTGGGGCATTATAAAATACCACTCACTTCCCACCACTATTCACCGGCGGGAGGCGAAGCGGACAGCTGTAGGACACACGGCGGAAGGTGCTGAAAGACAGTAAGTGTGTGTGTGTGCTGTATGTATGGATACAAGAGCACGCTTAAACGCGATGGTGCAGGTTACATTCCTCTACCACCCCTGGAAGGCACCATTTTTTAACGTGAACATGTATGTTTTGTATTTCTTATCACAGACCTGAGTTACCAACACCAGGATGTGATATTATTTCTCTTTCCAGAATGTCATAGTAGGGCCCTCCACCCTCAACCTCCCATGGAGTAAGTAGGATAGCCACCTAGGGTAAGCAGAGAGAGACAACTGCTCTCTCCTTTACAAGTGCTAACACGTATGATTGACGTGTTTTTTCACTTAGAAACCACCACGTGCGCTTTAATGTATGGTGATGAATGCTATTTAACGTTACAAACAGAAATCCACATATTCTGTGTGTATTTGTCTTTCTTTTTTCTACAGGCATTTCTTTGGAGTACTACACCAACGGGGATAGTGATAATTACACCCCCCCCTCTTTTAGTGGTTGATCTTTATGTTCGAGGCATATGAGCTGCAGATCACACACTAGCATAGTAGATCGCCATCTGGTGTTGGGCTCTGATGCTTGCACCTTGTTGTTGTCTTGGAAGAAGACTTTGTAGTCACGAGATAGGCGAGTCCTCCCTTGGACGATAGTGCGCGTGGGCATCGACTCCATCCTTAGATTGTTATTTTCCGCCATTGGGTTCGGATGCAACTTTTCCGCTCCGGTTCGAAATCTCAATTTCAAACTTTTTCAAAGCGTAAAACCTCATCGGATTCACTTTAATCTTCGACCCAACTTCATCGGCTCGATTCCGGTTGTCGGCACGGGCCCTATCCACGCCGTAAGGCCTACGGCTCTTGGAAAGGACGCCGTTAAAAAAATTCCCCCCAGTGTGGAGCAAAGTTCCCGCACAGTGACCATCACAAGGTCTGCAATCTGTGCCTATCACTTGAACACGACGAGTCCAGCTGTCCAGCCTGCGCATCCTTTTGATCGGAGAAGACTATTCGAGATCGACACATCATGGTGCAGAGACCAGCTCCGGAACCAGAGGACATCTTTGAAGGCCCCGAAGTCCCGGAAGAAGATTCCGAAGATCTCAATCGTGTCAGAGGCAGAAGACTCAGACGACCCCATCACTCCTGGGGAACGCGTGAGTACTACTGCCCCTACCCCAACCCCTACAAAACCAAAGGCAGTGGTCAAGACTTCGCCTGTTGGCCCCAGTTGACTCAAACATCCTTAAGAAGCCCCGCCTCTGGACAAGCCTTCCGGTAGCTCGGGACTGAGCAAACCTCATGTAATTGTCCCACCGGCGCCTTCGGCACAGAAACCAAAGGAACACTCGGCTCCGAAATCGGCTCGGACGGCTTCCTCCTCCACAACGGCCCCGAAAACCCAGAGGCCTTTCAATATGCCGGCTTCAAACCTTTCCAAGCCTAAAGATCCGGCTTCGGCTTTGAAACCAACATCTTCGGCACCGAAACAGAAGCCTAAGGACTCTAATACGCCTCCTAAGGCCAAAGACCATAAGGATCAACCGCAGCCTCGCCTGGAACCGAAGAAATCGGCACCGAAAGCGGTTCCCCATGGACAAGAACTTTTTCACCCAGATCCTATCGATCCAAGGCAGAAAAAGATTTCTATAAACCCAAAAACAGGACATGTCATGGCTGTGCCATGTAAATAGAGGAAACTGGACACACCACTTGCTCCAGTTCCTGCACAGAAGGACTCTGCCACATCACCTATGCCTCCTTCTCCTATATTGCCTTCTAACTCACCTCCTCTGCCTAAACCACCCTTACCTCGAACTTCTCCACCACATACACCACCTCCAGATGATGATGAACTGGGGGGGGTGGATGATCCGATTGACCCGTTCACGGATCCAGATACCTCGCCACTAGATGATTAACCCAACAGACCTCCCAGACCCACAGCCATATACCTCAAAACCATCTCCCCCAGATGATCACCTTGGGTTTGGACAGTTATTAAATAGGGCTGCACTTTACCATGGTGTCCCAATGCACTCAGATGAGCAAGAGGAAGACTTCCTCTTAGACACATTGGAACAATCCCAAAAGTCAGTGCAAATATTACCAATGATCAAAGGAGTCATTAAGCATGCCCCAGAAGTATTTAAAGATCCCGTACGTGCCAGGATCCTTAACCCTAGAATAGATAAGAAATATTGGCCTGCCCCTGAAGATCCTATTTACATCAAAGGACAGTTGCCTTTGGATTCTCTAGTCGTTTCCAATGCTAGAAAGCGTGCCAACTCCCACACCTCCGGAGATGCGCCACCCCCTAATAAGGAATCCAAATTGCTAGAAGCTTCTGGCAAAAGGGTAGCGGCACAGGTAGCCAATCACTGGCGTATTGCCAACACACAAGCACTGCTGGCACGATATGACAGGGCACATTATGACCAGCTGGAAAATGCTATTGCAGCATCTACCTGACCAGTATAAAACCCAGGCAAATGACCTTATCCAAGAGGGCAAATTAATTTCAAATGCGTCAATTAAATGTGCACTTGACGCAACAGACACTGCCTCTAGATCAATCAACACCAGTGTGCTCCTTAGACGACATGCCTGGCTATGCATTTCAGGCTTTAAGCAGGTGGTCCAGACTACCATACTCAGTCAGCCGTTCAACCAAGAAAAGCTTTTTGGCCAGGCTGTGGACACTGCACTTGAAAAAATGAAAAAGGACACAGAGACTGCTAAGTTCATGGGAGCGTTGCAGTCTCCACAAACATGTGGCTCCTTTCGTCGCTCCTTCTATAGAGGAGCCTCCAAAAACATGGACGCAGACACCTCCTCTTCATTTAAAGCCACTACACAAACATCCCCAGTAGAGGATATTTTAGAGGCGGACACAGAGGAAACAACAATAAAGGAAGAGGTCGAGGTAATAACACTCGCACCTCCCCCGCCACAGAACAGTGACTTTCCTCCGCTCCCCCCAGACCATTCCACTCCGGTCGGGGATGCAGATTAACACAGTTCCTACCTGTCTGGAATTCCATCACAACAGACAGGTGGGTAAGACAAATTATCCAGTATGGTTACTGCCTGGAATTTACAACTACCCCACCACACATACCACCCAAACAGCGTCCAATGTCCGCAGACCATCTTGCGCTCCTCAAACAAGAGGTTCTCTCACTGCTTCAAAAGCACGCAATAGAGCCAGTTCCCTTAGAGCATCAAGGAACAGGGGTCTACTCACTGTACTTCCTAATACCCAAAAAGGGCTGGACTCTGAGACCAATACTCGACCTCAGACCCCTATATCTGTATATACACTCAGATCATTTCCATATGATCTCTCTTCAACAAGTGCTCCCGCTGCTGCAACAAGGTGATTTCCTTGCCACACTAGATCTCAAGGACGCCTACTTCCACATTCCCATACATCCTGCTCACAGGAAGTACCTAAGGTTTACAGTGGATGGACAACACTACCAGTTCAGAGTCCTTCCATTCGGAGTGACCACCACACCCAGAGTATTCACAAAATGTCTTGCGGTAGTAGTAGAAGCACATCTCAGAAGACTACAAATTCATGTCTTCCTATATCTAGATGACTGGCTAATAAAAGCAAAGTCATTCCAACAATGTGTTCTACACACTCACCAAACCATCCAAATGTTACACAACTTGGGGTTCACGATCAACTACACCAAGTCGCATCTACAGCCCTCTCATATACACCAATATCTAGGAGCCACAATAAACACCTCCACAGCCCTAGCATATCCCAATCCAGCCAGGATAGCCAGTATACAAGCTCTTATCACAAAATTTCAAAACCAACACTCTTCCAGCCAAGAGTGTTCATGCAACTCATAGGCATGATGGCATCTTAATTGTGCCTTATGCGAGACTCCAAATGCGTCCCTTACAGGGATGTCTAGCACGTCAGTGGAACCAGGCTCAAGGACAACTTACAGATCTGGTGTTGGTGGACAGCCGCACACATCGCTCTCTACAGTGGTGGAACATAACAAACTTGTCCAAAGGGCGGCCGTTCCTCGAGCCTCTTCCACAGATAGTGCTGACGACCGACTGGGGGAAGCCCATCTCCTCGGACACACAACTCAAGGCAAATGGACCACACAACAAAAAGTGCTCAATCACCTTGAACTGCTGGCAGTATTCCTAGCTCTAAAATCCTTCCAACTACATGTACAGAACAAGGCTGACCTCATCCGGACGGACAACATGACAGCCGTGTATTACATACAAAAACAAGGAGGTACACATTCTCTGCAGCTGTCCCAGCTCGCACAGAACATTTGGAGATGGGCCATTCCTCAGAACATGTACCTACTTGCAGAACACCTTCCAGGAGTTCACAATCAAATTGCGGATCTGTTAAGTCGACAGACACAACAGATCCACGATTGGGAACTACATCCCCAAGTTCTATTACCCTTTTTCAAAGCGTGGGGCCAACCAGACAGATCTGTTCGCCATAAACGCAAAATGCCCAAACTTCGCCGCCAGGTTTCCACATCCGCAGTTGAAAGGCAATGTGATATGGATAAACTGGTCAGGCAGATTTGCATACCCTTTTCCGCCACTCCCACTGATACCACTAGTGGTACGCAAGCTCAGGCAACAATCTCTCAAACTGATCCTAGTAGCTCCCACATGGGCACACCAACCGTGGTACACAACACTATTGGAACTCAGTAGTTGCACACCAAAAATTACGTCTCTCCCAGTCCTTAATAACCCAGAACCATGGAGAGATCAGACATCCAGATCCAGGTCAACTGAATCTGGCGATCTGGCTCCTGAAGTAGTAGAGTTCGGTTACCTTCCACCGGACTGCATGAACATTATCAAAGAAGCCAGAAGACCTAATACTAGAGCTTGCTATGCCTCAAAATGGAAAATATGTGCCATTTACTGCACTAACACTCATACACCCACTGGATGCCTCCATCTAGAACATCATTTGCTACTTACTACATTTGCAAAGATGCAACTTAGCATACTCACCCATACGTCTGCATCTAGCAGCACTTGCAGCTTACTTACAAAACCGACAACACTTGTCACTTTTTAGAGTACCCACAATCAAAGCCTTCATGCAAGGACTTAAAAGCATTATACCTCCCAGATTACCACCCTCTCCGGTGTGGAATCTAAACATAGTTCTTACTAGGCTCATGGGACCCCCATTTGAACATCTACATAAATGCGAACTGCAGTTCCTTACATGGAAAGTAGCTTTCCTTATTGCAATCACATCTCTCAGAAGAGTAAGTGAGATCCAGGCTTTAACCATACAAGAACCATTCTTACAATTACATCGTAACAAAGTGGTTCTCAGGACAAATCCAAAATTCCTTCCAAAAGTCATATCTCCTTTTCATATTAACCAGTCAGTGGAGTAACCAGCGTTCTTTCCAAACCCTGACTCCATAGCGGAGAGGGCTCTTCACACCTTAGATTTTAAAAGAGCCCTTCTTTATTACATTGACGGAACTAAATCTTTTCGCAAAACAGTTGTAGCTTTCTCTCCACCACATAAGGGTAACCCCATCTCCAAATCTGGGATTGCAAGGTGGATAGTTCAATTTATACAAATATTATACCAAAAAGCACTAACAGTTCCCCCTAGAGCGCATTCCACGCGCAAACTAGGGGCTTCCATGGCATTCTTAGGGAACATTCCCGTAGACATTGGTAAGGCAACCACATGGTCTACAACACACACCTTCACTAAACACTATTGTGTTGACATGCACGCGAAGCAACAAGCTTCTGTGGGCAAGCTGTCAGTAAAACTTTATTTTAAACTACGGCAACCGATACAGGTGACCACCGCTAGGGGAGATACTGCTGTATAGTCTGCTAGTGTGTGATCTGCAGCTCATATGCCTCAAACGGGAAATGCTACTTACCAGTATGCATCTGTTCTTGGCATGTAGAGCTGCAGATCCACACCCACCCACCCACCTCCACGGAACCTGTATCCATTCCAGTTCTATCTTACTTATACACACATGGACATCTCTTTTCTTCTACTAACTCCATAATTTCCCATCATGGCGAAAAACAATCCAAGGATGGAGTCGATGCCCATGCGCACTAGCGTCCAAGGGAGGAGTTGCCTATCTTGTGACTACAAAGACTTCCTTTAAGACAACAACAAGGTGCAAGCATCTGAGCCCAACGCCAGATGGCGATCTACTATGCTAGTGTGTGGATCTGCAGCTCTACATGCCAAGAACAGATGCATACTGGTAAGTAGCATTTCTCTTATTCACCTTCTATATAAGGATGGAACCCTTCAAATACTTGGTCCTGACGAATGCTATGTACCCTCCGGGGACCCTTGGCAGAAACATGTTGACCACATGTAGCACGGTGAAGGGATAGTCCTTACCCAAATCGTCGCACACTTCTTTTAATACCATACAGTTGCTCAATTAATTAAAGTCTTTACGACAACTGTAATGGTTTTTGAATCACTCACTATTCACGCGCCCCCACTTAGTTTAGAAGTGCATCCCTGTCTTCAGGTGTATGCCCGCCCTCTATCTAACAAAGATTTTAGAGGGCAAGGATAGCCTATGATGAAGCATGACACCAGGTGGTGTGTGAGGCCAGTCCTTCACTTTTTGTGAGATGCCCCCCTTTTGGTGTGCAGCTCTAAAAATCCTGTAGAAATCCCAACTAGGGGCAGCCCCATTAGTGTTTACACCTCTACTAAGCAGCCCAAACCACGAATGCGTCTTAACCACGCATTAATTTACCATGCATGCCTCAATTTTGTGGTATAGGCATGAAGTGTAATGGGGTATGTGTGGCTAAGGTTGCCACTACCACGACATGCCCCCGCTCTGTTCCTAAAACCCTGCCCCTTTACTAACACTACCCCGACCCCCCCCCCCCCACCCCTGTGCTGACTCTACCCATTCTCCTGCCCTAAGGCCTAAAACCCTGCCCCTTTACTTGCACTGACACCCCACCCCACTGTCCTAAAACCGAACCCCAGCCCTAAAACTACCTGACTACCCATTTACTTCCCACTGCCCTAAGGCCTAAAACCCTGCCCCTTTGCTTACACTATCTTGACACCCCCCCACCACACGCTGTCCCTTAAACTACCCCAACCCCTTTCACTGCCCTGAAATCTACCTGCCCTGCCCCCCCCGACCCCCAGCCCTGAAAACTATCCTGACTACCCATTCCCCTCTCCCTGCCTAAAATCCGGCCCCTTTAATTACACTACCCCCACCCCCGCGCTGTCCCTTAAACTACCCCAACCCCTTCCACTGTCCTGAAACCTCCCTCGCCAGACCCACTCTTCACCGCTGCGTCTTCCGTCTAACCTGCAGCTAGACAGCACACCACCTTAACCACGCATATGCATGGTTAAGGCAAGTGTATGTGCACTTGAGAAGTCGAAACGCCGTGTTTAAGACCGCAGTGTTCCGACTGTTCCCCCAATTTTTGTGGAGTTAGTAGTACATAATAACATCCAGGGCCACGGGTCAAGATAACAGCATATACAAGCTTATCCGGGCATATGAAATCTGATACAAAGAACAATGAAATTAAGATAACATTGCCCGAAATAAAACCGTTTGAATGTGGTATTGTGTGAGGTCACTGTGAGAAAGTGGCTCTGTATATACTGTTCCCTAATAGGTACAGGGTGTACGGAGTCCACAGTCCCCAAGGGTTTGACAGAGGCTAAAGTTAGATATAACCTTACTCTCTAAAGTGGTAGCTTGGTCGAGCAGTAAGGCAGTATCAGAGGACAGTGTAAAGCATTTGTTGTACACACTCAGTCAGCAAATGGTCTCACACACTCAATAACTGAACTCTAGGCCAATGGTTTATATATAAAAAATATATGCTTGTTTTATTTTAGAACCAACACTTGGCATTAAAATATACTTTCTCAGAATGAGATGCTTTATATAAATACTTTTGCAATGTGCAATTGACTTTTGTAAACAGTTACAAGTGGTTGCAATAGGCAACACTATTTTAAACACAACAATGCATTGAGCTCAATGGAAATTTCAAGTTATTTGTAACAGATTACTTTTAGGATTACTTTTGGGATTCCAGGACTGGATCCTAGATTCAGTCCTGGGTCAGTACTTAGAATCAAGTGATGATAGTCGACTTAATTACTGTAATGATTTTTAAACAATATTTAGCTATTTTAAAAGTTGACACTTCGAAAATATTTCAAAGAAAACAGTCAATGATTCCCTATGGAAGAAAATTCAAGTTGCAGGTACAGTATGTTCTCGTTACTTTTGTAATCCAGTACTGGGTACCTAGACTCAGTACTGGGACCTTTATCCAAAACAGGTAAGTAATTACGTTTTCAGATATTATACGATTTTTAAAGAATATTTAAACATTGCAGAAATTGACACTTAGAAGAAATTTCACAGAAAAACAGTCAATGATTTCCTATGGGAGAAAATTGGGTTACTGTTAAGTACAGTTGGAAGTATTTTTCAGAGTCAGTGCTGGGCACCAAGATCCAGCACTGGGAGCTCACCTAAGAGCAGGTGAGTATTTTCGTTTTCGTTACTCGGCTGATTTTTGGTGAATATTTTAAGATTTGAAAAGTCCACACTTAGAAGAAATTTCAGGAAAAAGCCAGTCAATGTTACCCTATGAAGAAAATAGAGTTATCGGTTTAAAGGTAAGTACTCGACTGGCAGAGTTGAGGTTCTGGGCATAGACAATTCAATGTGAATAAGGGCGTCATTTACGCCCCTACCGATCGCACAGCTAAGCGCCTATTTGGCAATGTTTGGTTCCAAGTTCATTTCAATACTCCAAGTAATCCATTTTAGGACGTCTCTTAAAATTCTTTCTTTTCTGTTTTTTTTTTTTTTTGTTTGAAACCGTTTATTGCAATCTCAAATATATACAAGTATGGGCCTACAACCTTCCGGCCGGCCGCTAGAGTGACAGGAGCATATGACATACATACAAAAAAGGGCTCTTGGCGTTGCAGAGAGGTAAATCAGGAGGTATCAACGACGTGGGCCACATGACTCCGAGCCCGCAATACGGTTTCATTTTATAGGAACACAACAACACAAAAAAACCACACCCGCAAGGCAACCCGCAATCCGAAGTGATAGCACGTGCTCCTTAAGTGGGGGACCCCAACCATCCACAAGAATCTAAAGATGGGAACGGGAAGAGAACAAGGACTGGGGGACCCTGTGCCCGGGGCCGGGGGAGGGGGTCAGCTAGGGGGACGGAGCTGGCGAGGCAGCCGGCAGCAGTGGTGGCTCACAAATACCCCCGCGGTAGGCGTTCCAGGGGCCCCAAACTTTCACCCACGCCCCAGGCTTACCTCTCGCCACGTACACCACCTTTTCTCGGAACATGCACCAATCCATGTGTTCTTTCCAGGCCGACACCGCCGGGGGCCTCTGGGACCCCCACAGCTGCGCGATGTCACGCTTAGCTATCATATATCCCAGAGTCACCCACCGTGTCTGCGGAACCGAGTAGTCAGTTGGTTCCCACACATTCAGCAAGCATCTCCTCGCTTCAGGCAACAGCGCGACACACGTAACCACTCGCAGGACCCCATGCACACCACGCCAGAATCGCTCCACCTTCGGGCATTCCCACAGAATATGCAAAAAAGTCGCCAAAGCACCACACCCACGCTTACACAGCCCATCCTCGGCATAGCCCATACGCAGAAGCCTTGGCCCCGTCATGTAAACCCGGTGGAGGATCTTTAGCTGGACGAAGCGAAGGCGGGCCGGTATGGCCACCTCCTTCGGAGAGGCCACCGCGGAAATCCAGTCCTCGTCGTCCAACTCCAGCCCATCGGCAACCCAGGCCTCGCGGAGGCCAGTCAGCAGGCCCGAGCGATCATTAATCAGTTTTTTGTATATGAGGGAGATCGTGCTGTCCGGAACATGGCCATCCAGCACTCTATCCTCCAGGGGGGATGACTCCGGAATGGAGGCGACGTCTGGGAAGACGGAGCGCAGTGCGTGGCGGACCTGCAAGTACCGAAAGTATTCACTGCCCTGCAGCTGAAACTCCGTCTGCAGCATCTCGAATGTTTTAAATCCCCCCCTCGTCCAGAGGTCCCCCACTGTACTGATGCCGATCGTGTCCCACTTCTCGAAGCCCTTCGAGGTCCACAGGGAGCCCAACCTCTCAGACGCATATAGCGGTGACGCCCGGGTCAACCGGTCCTTCCACCCCATAGCTGCGTTAGCCGCGTGCCATACTCGCACCATGACACGCGTGGGTCCCGTCAGGCGGGGGTCGGGCGCGCCAGAGTAGAGCGCTCGATTGTAGTCGCCACCAGGCAGGAGCATCTTGTCCATTTCAAATGCCGGGTTTAAGGCGGGCCCGTAAAGGCCGTGATTAATGGCAGCTAGCTGGGAGGCCCAGTAATACCGTTTAATATCCGGGAGGGCAACCCCCCCGTCGTACCACGGGAGCGTCAACTTCGCCAAGGCAATACGCGGCCTCCCGTCCCAGAACAAGCGACGCTGTAGACTCTCCACCTCACGGAAGTAGCGCGCCGGGACCAAGTCCATAGTGTTCTGGAGAGCGTACAGGAAGCGTGGCAACGACATCATCTTAAACAATGCCGCCCGGCCGAGCGGCGAAAGCGGCAGGCGCCGCCAACGCGCGACGTCCTCCTTCAGGCGCTGGAGGGGGGGGAAGCAAATTCCGCTCGTAGCGGGCCTCCGGGTCCAGAGTGATGTAGATACCCAGGTACCGGAACCCCTGAGAGGCAATCTGGATCGGACAGTCCCGCGGGAGGACGGGAGCCTCCCCGGAAAGCACATACACACATGATTTAGCCCAGTTGATGACAAGGCCTGAGTTGTGGCCGAATGAGCGCAAAACATCAACCAGGACAATCAATGATTTACGCGGGGAGGCGAGGTACAAAAGGATATCGTCAGCGTATAGGGACACGCGGTCCTCATACTCGGGGGTCCAACGGAGACCACGGATGGAAGGGTGCCACCGCAGCCACTCCGCCAAGGGTTCCAAGGCCAGTGCAAACAGGAGAGGCGACAAGGGGCAACCCTGTCGCGTGCCTCGTCCCAGCGCGAATGGGGCCGAGACTCGTCCATTCACCACCACCTGCGCCAATGGGCCCGAATACAACAATTTGACCCAGCTGATGAATCCCGGTCCAAATCCAAATTTCGCCAGCATCGCCCAAATGTATGGCCACTCGAGTGTATCAAACGCCATGGTGGCCGGCTCCCGCACAAACGGAACACGCACGAGCACCCCGTGCAGGCGCCGCAGATTAAGGGCCGTGTTGCGATGGGGTATAAAGCCGGACTGGTCCTGGTGGACAAGATCGCCCACCACGCCGACCAGCCGGTTGGCGAGCACCTTGGCGAGGATTTTGGGCTCCGCATTCAAGAGCGAGATAGGCCTATAGGATGTGACCCGTTCTCGGGGTCTCCCCTCCTTGTGGATCACTACGATTGTAGCCAGACGCTGGTCCGGCGGGAGGGAGCCCCGCGAGTGGGCCGCCAGGAACATCGCGCGAAGGTGGGGTGCCAGCACATCCGGTCGCAGCTTATACAGCTCGATAGGGATACCGTTTGGGCCCATGGCCTTGCCAGATGCGACCGAGCGTATTGCAAGGGCAATTTCATCCGAGGTGGGAGCAGCCTCCAACGACTCCCTGTCCTCCACCGAAAGGGAGGGCAGCGCGATATCCCGAAGCAGGGCATGGGAATCCTCCTCCGAGCAGGGAGAAACCGGGGAATACACCTCGCGGAAATAATCCGCGAAGCAGGAGACAATGTCTTCTGGCTCGGTGACACGTACACCATCCACTCTCTCGATCAGCGGGACCACACGATTCGCTCTCTCCTTTTTATCCAACCACGCAATCAATTTACCAGCCTTATCACCCACATCATACAGTCGCCCCTGTTGCTCTCTACTGAGGCCCCTGGCCGCCTCCGTGACGAGGGCCCTATAGGCCGCCTGCTTAAGGTGTAGAACATGTAGTGCGGCATCCGTCACCCCGCTCCCCAGGTCACCCTCTAGTTCAGTAATTTCGGCTTCCACCCGGGTCACCTCCTCCTGCTCGCGCCTCCGGGCATGGGAGATAAAAGAGAGGGCCTCCCCTCTAAGAACTGTCTTGAAGGCTTCCCAAAGGGAGATAGCCGAAGGGACAGACCCCACATTCTCCTCAAAATACCGCTGCAAGGATTTAATCAAGTCGGCACGAATAGTGGGGTCGCGCAGGTACCATGCATTGATTGGAGCTACCCTGCCCTCCCCCCTCGGGAAGACATCAAAATGCAACAGGAGCGGAGAGTGATCTGAAATACCCCGCGCCAGATGGCGCACCTCTCCCACCCTCCCAGCATAGGCCGCAGGGACAAGGACATGATCAAGCCGCGAGAGGCTACCATGGGCACCCGAATGAAAGGTGTACTGCAGCTGCGCGGGATGTTTTAGTCGCCAGCAGTCCACCAATCCCAATGTATCTAAAAGGCCGGGCAGCCACGCCTGTGCCCGGGGGAGGTCCCTAGGGGGGTAACGATCCATAGTCCCAGAAGCCACCGCATTGAAGTCTCCCCCAACCACCAGAAGCCCCCCCGGGAGGTCAAGGAGGAGGCGCCCCAGATCCGCAAAAGTGGAAGATTGTAACCCCGGTGGGACGTACACTGATACAAAAACAACTACTTTGCCCTCCATTCTCCCCACCAAGACCGTGTAACGTCCCCTCTCATCATGGCGCACCTCATCTATTTCCAGCGGGAGCGAGTTCTTAACCATGATGCCCACCCCCCGCGAGCCCGACGTGAAGCCCGAGTGGGCCACCAAGCGATAGCCCCGCCGATTCATGGCATGAAAGGAATTACCAATAAGGTGTGTCTCCTGCAGAAAGACCACATCTGGAGAAATTCGTTTCAGATACTGCAGGACCACACCTCGCTTAATCCTTTCCCCCAGTCCATTAACGTTCCACGACAACAGTCAAATCCCTACCCCCCATCACATACAGAAGCCATCATTTGTCCCCCCAAGAGCACCTCAAAAACACCAACACAATAAAGGGTTTGCCTTGCGGTAAAAACGAACAACACCCCACCCCAACCCACCCGTCCCAACAGAACTCCCCCCTCCCTGCACCCCTGCATGAGCCCAGACAGCCCCCCCAAAGTGCAGTGTGCCTGACGCCCCATAGATGAAAAAAACTAACTAGTCCCCCAGAGGAGGAGGGAAAGCCCCCAAGAGACCCCGCACGACCTCCACAAGAGGGGAAAATACACGAGCAGTCAATGATAACAATAATAGTGTCCCGAGCAAGGCCTACTATTTGGCCCTCAGTCCTGATCCGGCGGGCCCTCCCCACCAACCGCACCCCCCCACCCCCCCGGCCCCGATCCCCGGGCAAAGTGTCCAAACAGTCCCCGGCCGCCTCGGGACGATCAAAGAAGTGCGTGCGGCCATCCACCTCTACCCTCAGCTTGGCTGGAAAAAGCATTGCGTACTTAAGGTTCAGGTCCCGTAGACGACGTTTAACTCCGAGAAAACTCAGTCTCTGCTTTTGGACCGCCGGAGTAAAGTCAGGATAGAAATTGACGTCCATGTTGTCGAGTCTGACCGGTCCTTGTAGCCTAGAAGTCTGCAGGATAGCGTCCCTGTCTCGAAAATTGAAAATCCGGGCAATGAGAGGCCTCGGTGGGGCTCCGGCCTTAGGTCTTCCTCCGGGGACCCTGTGGGCACGTTCCACCGCAAAGAGTTTACTCAGCCCCCGGGGCTGGAGATGGGTGAGAATCAAGTCCTCCACAAACAGATCCGCCGCCTCCTCCTCTCGTCCCTCCGGCACCCCAATAATGCGGACATTGTTCCTCCGGGCCCGACCCTCGGAATCCTCCAGTCGACGATCCATCAGGGCGCTCGCCTGGCCAAGCCGGCGCACCTCCTTTTGGAGGGCCGCCACGTCCGTAGTGAGGCCCGAGGTAGTGTGGGCCAAAGAGTCGACCCGGTCATTCGTTTTGGACAAATCGGCCCTTACCAGGCCCACATCCACGAGGACCGAGTCTATCTTCTGCGCCAGAGTGTCAAAGCGCTGGTCCACCGAGGCCTTCATTTCGGCGATGGCGCCCATGACGTCTCGGAGGGTCAGATCCGCGGGCAGAGCAGGAGCATCAGTCGGGCCCGCAGGGGACGTACGCGGCGCCTCAGGAGATCTCTTCTGGAGGGTGTAGCGGTCCATGTTGTTGGACTGGTGGGCCGTGCCACGGCGGGTCGATTTCACCTTTGCCCGGTCGCCATCTTGCTTTGTGGACATGGTTGCAGTCCCCAAATCGTGCCAATCTCCTCGAAGGGGCCGACAAACCGGGCTCCGGGGGGGGGGCGACCACAGGTCCGCAGGCCGGATCACAGACGGCGGGTCGGCCGGGCACCCGGGCAAGGCCACACCACCGCACACCGCTCCGCAACCCTACCTCGCCCGTCAGCAAGGAGGGCGCAAAAGCGAAAGTGAAAGTGCGGGGTACGCGAGTCGCCCAGCCTTGCCCGCCGCTGTTATTCACTTTGTCTCCGGATCGCCCCACTACTCCAATCCGGGGGGCCGGCGTGGAGAGGGCCGCAAACCTCAATCGGTGCTCCCGCCGGTGTCCGAGGTCCGATTTGGAAACTGAAAACGCGTGTCACCTCAGCTCGGGCTCACAGACACAGTCCCCTCATCTAGGACAGGATATAGTCAGGATTAATGCAGGAGGTCGCGGAGGTCCTCGGGAGCCTCGCACCTACGCGGCCATCTTGGTTGCGCGCTAGGCTCCTCCTCTCTTTTCTGTTTTTAATCTGTTTTTAATCATCAACACACGAAATGGTATGCCAAATTTTCAGGTTTCTAATATTCAAGCTGTGCCCTACCGGGTCTCTTTTTCAAGAATATGAATGACGCAATTTCATCGAAGACAGTGTTTAATTAAAAGCCCAATGCATTTCGGGCAACTGGTGCCCTTCGTCAGGGGTCACTATAAATGACAAAAATAGTATTAAAAATTACAAACCATCGCTGTTTGCATCTAGATTTGTTATCATACATTGTGACACTTCCAACAGTATTTTTATCAAAGGTATTTTTATCAAAGTGCAACGTTACCATACAATTTACGTATATATCCCCCTATCACTCCCTTCAACCAATAGCACTAATGATAACCAACCGTTAACCCATCAAATCAGTCCCTACACTAAGTTCCGCCTCATCCTCCTTTTCGTGCGGTAACCTAATCACTCCTTTTTACTCACTTTCAAAATAATATTCAAGTTCTCCCCTTCCAGTATCCCACTTCGCATATGTATACACTTCAATTCCTCGTTTTCTGTATACACTTCAATCCCTCGTTTTCTAATGTTACCTTCACCGTGAGTTTACAATACTACCATTTTCTATGATTAGTGGTATTTTGATGTCTAAATCTACAAACTTTCATCGTACCTGTATCGCGCGTTGAGAACTTCAGACCTCATTTCCCATTTCACAAACGATAGTTTCCTCGCTTTCTCCTGTCCCTATATCCGTTACCTCCGCCCACTCTACTTCCTCCCGATTGGTTAATTATTCAAAATATTCCCGCTCACATGAACCCATCAGTGCTAATATGTAAATTGCTAAACTCGTTGTCCATACTACGTTACCCATCGTGCACTTTGTTTATAAAATGTCATATCAAACATCCTTAACACTTTATAACTATAAACAGTTATTATCAATGATCAACATTTTGTCATGAGGTAACAATGACGGTTAAAGTTCCTTTCATCTTGGTCTAAACACTGGCTTATGTGACGAACCACGATGTCTCATCGTAGGTGTGGATGCTACTGTAGTATAAACATTATCCTCTTTTAAGTTTCAAATTTCACACCGCGGGTGCTATCCAAATGAAGGGCATCTTCGTTAGGAATCCTCAATGAGAGTAGGATGCACACCAAAAACTTTGATGTTTCGTTAAAGTTTGTTGATTTGTGTTTCAGGGCATAGACTCAGGGGTCCCCCAGGGTCAGGTAGGTACAGTTGGTTCACCCTCAGCGACTCTAGGGCGGCCGGGTGCAAAGCGAGTTAGGCCCAATGTTATCCTATGAGGGATGGGGGGGGGCCTTGGTTGGTGGCTGCTGACTAGCAAGCCACGTGGCTGTGGGAGCTGGGCTCCTGGTCACTTACTCAGGGGGAAGTAGGTAGGTGTAGAGGTTGCACTGCCAGGGCCACTCGGGCGGCTGGGTGCAGGGTTCTTTTGAGCCTTCGGGCGCTTAATTTAAATGGGAAATCTCCGGTTTAGAAAGACTACAAGCTCGGGGACGAGGATTCTTCAGGTGCCACCACCACTTCGAGAGGTTAGTTGGAGGATAGGTAGGTACCCCGGGATTGGGCACAGGGGGCTGCGGGGCGCCGCATGCAGGGGTGCCTTTTGGTGTCAGGAAATCTTACCCTCTGTTGATCGCGGTAAGGGGGGCACCTTGTTCTGAGACTGCAGGCTTCTTCACGAGTGTCAAGGGAGGTCCTTGGGTGCTGGATCACAGTCGCGGTGGGGTCGTCCTCGTGGTCTTTGTTCACTCCGGCACTGGCCAGGCTTGGCTGGTGCAGAATGTGCTGGGTTCGCGGTTCCGGGCTGCTGCCAGGGATTAGAGGTAGGTTTTGGTTAGATCCTCTACTCGTGGGAGTCCCAGGGGCTTAGAGCCAAAACGTAGCCAGGTCCTCCGGGGTTTGTGAGGTTGCTGGCCATAAGAGATGCCGGGTTGGAGCAGGTTCGAGGGTCGACAGGCCGGTAGAGCTGGGGCCAAAGCAGTTGGTGTCTTCCTCTTCTTAGCAGCTGCAGGGCAGGTCTTCTTTCTTCTTGCTCTTCTTTGTATTTCGGAATCTGGGGAAGGAAGGTTCAGGGTGCCCCTAAATACTAGATTTAGGGGCGTTACAGGTAGGTGAAGGGCAGGGACCAATGGGTCCCTGTCCTGGGGTGGGTACACCCCTATCCTGCCTCTTTCCTGTGAGAGGGGGGCAGTAGCCTAGTCCTGATAGGGTAGGGCTTCCCATCTTCAAGATGGCGAGAGCCCGGAGATGTGCTTCACCTCGCCTCCCCCACCTGAGGGGTGGGGTTGGCAGGCTGGCACATCCCCTGTCCTTATTTGGGGTTTCCGGCCAAGCTTCCCGCCAGAGTGGGGGGTTGCAGTGGCCTGGGGAAGCTCAGAGGCGGCATTCCTTTGAAGCTTCCCCCTGCCCACCCTGGGGGAGGAGATTTAGCACCTCGCCCAGGATGTGCATTGTTGCAGGCCCAGGAGAGCCGGGGCTATCCCACCCAGGGGTCCAGCAACATGTCTGTTGTGTGGCAGCCTAGGCAGCCTCAGAGCAGACGTGGATTGTAGGTTAGGTTTCAGGGGGCCTCTCTAAGATGCCCTCTGTGGTGCTTGGTACATTAAATCCCACACTGGCATCAGTGTGGGTTTAATGTGCTGAGAAGTTTGATACCAAACTTCTCAGTCTTCAGTGTTGCCATTATGATGCTGTGGAGTTCGTGTTTGATGAGCTCTCAGCACCATGTACTCTTAAATGGCAGCACTGCACTTACAGTGCTCAGGAATGGACCTGGGTACTGTAGGGGCACAGAGCTCCTGCTCCTGTGCCCACACCATTGGCATAAGGCACCCAGCTAGAGGGGTGGCTGATGTATGCCATGGCAGTGTAAGTGATGGGCATGGCACACAGGGATCTGTGCCATGTCGACTTTGTTTTGTCTTGCACCCAGACACCCAGCTTGCAAAGGCAGTGTGTGTGTGTGTGTGTGTGTGTAAGGGTACAGGGCCTCTAAGGGTGGCACAATGAGTGCTGCAGCCCTTAGAGGCCTTCCCTGGTCACAAGTCCCTGGGTACCATTTACCAGGGACTGACATGTGGCCAGCGTTTGCCAATTTGGGTTTGGTGTGTTTTAGGGAAGGAACATAGGCCCTGGGCACCTGATTGGCAGGTGTCCAGGACACACTCAGTCAAAGTACATTCAGCAATTCAGCAAAAAGTGGGGGCATACCATGCAAGAAAGATGGCACTTTCTCACAGCCACTGCAATGAAGGAATGAACCAGAGTGGGTGAACAGATGCACAATTGCTTGGATGAATTGCTGAGTGCTGTAGACGGATGAATGACTGCGTAGATGGAAGCCTTAGCACACTTTCAGTTAAGGCTTGCAGTGCTGTTTTTTGTGATTAACCTTGGCAGTGTAAAAAAAAAAAACAATGATCACCAAACTGGAGCAATAGTTTTCTATTTTGCCTGCACCATTTCTTCAAACTGGCATGGAATTTGCCAATCAAATCAATGGGCATTAGGCGTTCCCCTTGGATCAAGTTGTGAGAATCCTTGTTGGGGATATAGCTGCACATCTGTCTCAAAACTTGCACATGTGTGAAGCTTCTCTTGTTTTCAAGTATTATCCTCTTATCTGTAAGCACGTGTGAATGTTCTGTATTTTTTGTTTAGATTTGCATATATGTCAAATTTAAGTATAATCTAATGTTAAGGCGGCAGTCATGAGTACAGTGGAGTTATGTTACCAGGACATCTGTAGTAATCTCTTTTCCCTTGCAGGTGTGAACGTTTCAACACTGGTGAACAATCTCGTTGAGATGGGAATAGTTAAATAAGAGTACCGTTTACAAGTGTGGATGCAACGCAATCCAAGCAAAGGAACTCTCCCTTCAGCTTCACTGCTAATATGTTCATGTTTGCCTGATACATAAATATTTTAGAGCCGCGTTTATACTACGTTATAAGAAGGCATTTTATGTTCTAAGTCTGTATGTATATTTTACTTGCCAGATAGATTGGACTAAACTAGTCAGCTTGTTTTTTGTAGTGAAAGTCATCACTGTTACTGTTGTAAATGATTTAGGCACCTTCTACTCCATAAAGCAGTTTGTACATCAATCAAGTTGTTCTGCCCGTTATTGAGTTAATAAAAGTCACCTGAATAACTTGCATTTTTATACCCTTGAAATGTTTTGTAGTTCTTTTTATTGATGGCAGCCCGCCACTTGTGATTTCAGGCACTCTGGTGACCTCACGTGTACATTACATGGTTGTGATTTTTCTGAGGTTACAATAAATTGATCAGTTTATGATGACCGTGTCAGTAGCTATCCTTCACACACCATCAGATGAGTTTGTTTGCTTCACAGATGTAAACTCGGAGTCCTCTCAAACCCCAATGTGGCCAGAGTAGACAAGTTGTCAAGGGTAGAGGCCAGCAGTGGGCGGTGATTGTCACTCGCTAAGAAGGCTTAGAAACACCCAGATAACGTTACTCCGCAACAGGGTGAGTCTGCCTTTGTACTCTCAGAGAACCTTGATGGATGCTGGATACCTTGAATATACTCTCCTTAACATGCAAGGCACGGCTGTGTCTTTCGATATCACGTAACCTGTATATTTGCAGAAAAGGAGAATGCTATAACTGCCAAACACACACTAAATTAAGCATTACACACATTTGGAGTGAATGATAGCTCCGATCGTATATCAATAAGTATACAAAGCAGTAGAGGTTTACAGTTAACCAGGTGGACCAAGAACTCACATGTGCTAACTGAGGAAGTCTTTCATAATAACCTCTAGCGTCCCAGAAATAGGGCGTAAAAAGCCAGCATGTTTCCATTGAAAGGTGGAAATATTTTTCTGAAGGAATGGTTTTATACCTACAGTCATTGTTAATCTGAAGATGAATAACCAAGTTCCCAAGTACTGGAATGACCGCCGCAACATTTGTTTCCTGTTGCAGCCAGCCAATCAAAGTGCTCGCTCTGAGTAAACCCCCTAACCAAATCAAAAGGCTTAAAGTTTGAATTTCAACCCACGTGCTAGATATATATACACATTTTGAGCCTTCATTGCTCAAACACTACTGAATGGAATTACACCAAACGTGAAAAGCACACTTTCCGGGTAAATAGCTAACTTGCTGTTAAATTTTGTTTAATTCTGTTCAACTGTTTCAGCTGTAACGCTGTTCAAAAATCCCTATGGAAATTGCGTGTTGGGACCCATTTTTCACCTTTGTCCCCGCATGACTGCTCACCCCAAAACTTCTGAAGGAGGAGCGGTGTCGGTTGAACATTTTTTTTTTTTTTAAAGTTTCGCAAAGATCTGGAAAATGACACCAAAGATATTGACAAACTAAAAAAGGTCTTTTTTATTGATATGATGACCCTTTGAGAGAGCAAATAGGCTTTATTTGTATATTTATTTGGTAACCCTTTACCAAAGCCAGTCGGCTTGTTTTTTATGATGTAATGCTCTTGACAAAGCCAATACGCTTGTTTTCATATAATTTGATTTCCCCCTTAACAAAGCCAATCGGCGTGCCTTGTATGTTATGGTCACCTTTAGAGAAAGTCAATAGGCTTGCTTTCATATATTGATGTGGTGACTCCTTGGGAAATCCAGTTGACTAGCGTTATTTAAATAACCCTTTATATTCTGATGAGTGCTCTTATTGGCTGGTTGTGTGGTGGGGGGTTAAGGGGTAGGCCTCCTGTGCAGTGGATGGGCTCAGAGGTTGGCCACTGGCAAGGCTGTGTAGCCAACCTGCAGCTGCACATGGCCAGTAGCTGTGCTCAGATGCATAGTTAGATATATTAATAAAATCTTGCTTTACATTGGAAAAACCCCAGTAATTCACTGAAAAAGAGGTTAAAGTGACATAGTTGGGTAACATACTAAGATGTTGGCTTAATTAAAAACAAAATAAACAATTTGTGAAAAAACAAAGGTGCAAGTGACATAGTTGGGTGACAATGTCACTTTAGACAACAATTAATCCAAAGAAACAGATTGAAATTTACCAGTGATACTCCATATAAACCCCTCACGCCATTGAGGGAAGCATCTTTATCTGTGTTCTGTTGAAAAGGAATTGTAGCAGGAAATTGGTGGATCTCAACTGGTGTAAGATCCAGAGTGCCTTCACAGTTAGTGCTAGCACTGCTGTTGGTGTTGTGAATTGGCTGTTATGCGTAGATTAAAGATGTGACACTAGGAAAGTTCAAGATGCCATGGACTTCTGAAGATTGCCGCACAAAACAGATAGAACATGGTCCCTGCAACGCATACTCCTTTGCCTTTAAGTGGCCGACACTGCTACCATGTTTAAATGGAATTTTTGTCTTGATTGGCATGGAAGCTTGGCCAGTTGAGGCTGGATTCAATTGAAGTGTTTGGGTCAATCCTTTGAGGTATGGGCAAAAAAGCATTCTCTTCCTTGTACTTTGTATGGCCAGCATTGCCATGCATTTGGAACAGGTCCTAGGAGTGGATTTACGACAAATTAGCAATACCTTTTATTAGTAATTAACTTTGTGTACTATAAACCTCTGGTACTTCACAGTTGTGAAATAGTCATTTTGCACTGTTTAGCATTCTTATCTGCTGCGGTTTTTGACTCTATTCGAGGATTTCTGAATCTTCTCCTTGCCAGAGTGGCAGAAGGAGAAGGTAAGAAATTAATCTGTCTTCTGCAGGAGATTTCTCTATGCTGGCAGTTAGATGTTTGCTACCACTCCCTGTAATCGGCACAAGAACAATGATTACCCGAGCAATTAGAGGTCACTAAGATGGCAGTTATGAAGGTGACGGAGAATTGGGAACTTCTACTGCTGGTGTCACTCTGGCTGGGAGAGTATGCCCTGGAGTACTTCAAATCTGAGATATAAATGGGACTATTGGCTGTATGTTAGAGAAGAATTGTCAATTTTCAGCCTGAATTGTTGGAGTCTAACTACGTAGAAACTTTATTAAAAATGTTCCTATAAAATAAATTGGGATAATTGTTCACGTATATACACTTGTTACTTTAGAAAATTAGGATTTCCTTCCTTTTTAATTGAATGTAACTCAATGTGGCCAATATAGCTTCTAAGAAGGCATATATCGGTTTCAAAATTTGGCTTTTATACAGATGAATAATTAGGCTCTCCTGCTTTAGGTTTAAAGCTGTAATAACGATAAAATGCCACCAAAAGGTTAACAGCTCTTAAACACTGGCACAACAACAAACTAAAATGGCATTCAAAGAAAGGAAAGTGAGAACGACTGAGTTATTTTCTTTATTTCTGATGGGGGCAACAATGTAACTTTGTCATACAAGGTAGCAGCGAGAACGACTGGTATAAGATTATTCTGCTTTTCTGTTTAAGAATATCATTCAAATGTTGATTCTTCTTTTTGTTTCCTCCTGTATTGTGTTTGAAATCTGGGAATATTAAAATCATATTTGATCTTTTGGCAACGTTTAATTCTTTCAATGATTGGTGAAATTGCTGGCTCATAATAATCTTGGCCGATGTGTATGCTCTCATTTGTACAGACCCAGAATGGGTATAACCCTTTGATAGACCAGTCCCCCTTTTCTAACGAGTCCGTATTGATAATAGGTCCGCTTCCAAACTCCCCATGTTTAAAACATTCAATGCAAGGTGCAGTGACAGAACTGTGAAAAGAGTGCTGTAGTGCTCATTGGGATAGTAGTGGAAACATGACGCACACCTTTCTACGTAGCAACATAAATTGATAGCTGCAAGGTGTGATATTGTTGTGTGATACCTTTAGCTAATCCTGGATATTTACTCAACTGCGCTTCATTTGTTTTTTTTAGCGCACAGTTCGTGTTGACAGCAAAATTGCAAGTACCAGAAAATAATGTGATGTCAACTTTTTTATAATTGTGCAAGCTCGGAACGGGTCCATGCATCTGCTTTTGCTGGAACTGCACCACCTGCAGCACAAACTATGAAACTATTGGCTGTACGGTCTACTTCTTGTGCAGTAACTCAGTGGTTCCCAAACCTTTCAATCGGAACCACAACCCACTTTTTAGAACAAACTTTCGCAACCCACTTATTTTTAATGGACATGAGGCTGGTGAGTTTTGAATGGAACTACAACATTGTGTTTGCGCAGTGTCATTTACAGACAGCACATTTCCCATTGAAATGCCCACTACATTTGCAAAGACATTCACTTTTACTGCTAAAACTATATAGCACCAAATGGTAATATTTTAAAATCTGGTTTCTGTGAATATTTATCATTTGTACATCACCAAGTAAGTCTCTTTGTTTTGATTCTATCTCTGTTTTCCAGCACACTTCAGAATTACAGAAGTGCTCTGTTTTGCTTTCCTACCTGCTGGATGCATACAGTTCACTTATAGGTAATTACATTTTGTTTTGTATTGCAAAAAAACAAAATCCTATATTTTCACATAATTCAGTTTAAAAACGCATCTCTTACTTTGCAGTCCAAGAAAGAAAAGTAAACACCAATCCCTGTGTCAAAAGAATAAAGGGCCTGACATTTGAACTCTGCCTTTGAAGCACTGGCAAATATGACAAGTTAAACACAGAATGTGAAGGCATCTTTATGTATATTGCTCTGACTTTCGTGGCCCACCAAAAATTAGCGACCCACAATTTGGAAAACACTGCACTAACCTATAACTTTTCAAACTTAAAGTATGCACATTGACCTCACCCTTTTGTATGAACTTTGCATCGCCTATAGACATGCTTTTTTATTTTTTTTTATTACCACAATGTAAACCTAAGAATGAGAGTTGAGTTTGTTTGATGGGAGGGCATAGATTCTGGAGTCAACCATATGCCCACTCATCTTTGACACAATCTTGATACTTAACCTTTCTGAAAGAAAAGCTGTGTTACGCTTATTTTGCAGCGTGAATCTTTCTGGATTCACTATGCTGTGCATTATTCCGCGGTCTGGTGGTTGGGTCCGGAATCGTAGTCGTTTTTTTTTTTTTTTTTGTAGCCTAGGTGGGCGTCGGCGTCCCACCATTTGGTGTACCTCTCGTGACGTTGGCACGCTTCCTGCGGAAACTCCCACCTTGGGGCCCCATCTGCCATCTTCAGATTCTTTTTTCCGCCGCTGGGTCTGGATCGTCACTGTGAAGCTCCAGAGTTTTTTGGGAAGAAAAGAAGAAAAAGCACGAGTTTCATCGAGAAAAAGTTGAGGAAGACTACAGAGAACAAGATCGACAAGCTGAGACGACGAAGAAGGAGGAGAACCTCGAGATCTTTGACGTCCAACGGAGAATGCGCACTCAGGGACCCTGAGCGCAGGAATGGACAAGACACCCTTTAAATTCTACCGTAACTGCCACCATAAATAAGCGCAGAAGGACCAACACCCGGTCTGCAATCTTTGCCTACCAATCGACCACGAGAGCAAAGACTGCAACGCCTGTTCCGTCTTCACACCAAAGACACTCCGGGTTAGAGAGAGACAGAGGAGAGCCAATTACAACATGCAGGGCAAGGGACAGACCCCGTCGCTGCACGAACTGGGCGTCTCCACCGACGAGGAAGACAACGTCGCCGAGGGACTAGATGACTTCACGGTCGCAGAGACCGATAAGAAAACGTCTAATAAGGTAGGGGAGACGTCGAACACTAAACCCTCGACAGGGCCCCGAAAGCCTGAGTCAGACTCTAGAAAATCAGAGTCGAAGTCCTCGAAAGGAGCACCGGCGCCGACAATTTTGACGACCGCAGCTGCACCCAAGGACGATCGGTCCGGCGGATCCTTCGAAAAGGACTCCCAGGTGGCGAAGACCGGCGAAAAGCCAAGGTCGTCGAAGCAAGGCAAAGAACTGGGGCGCTCGGCTTCGAAAGAGAAGGTGGCGTCGACGCCGGCTCCAGCTAAAAGTCCCGCGCTCGACGCCGAACAGGCCACAGAGTTGGAAGGAAAGAAGAGGAGGCTCGAGGCAGAAATGGAGAGCATCCTACAAAGAAAGGAGTTTGACGATAAAATGAAAAGATACACGATTCCAACGAAACCACCGCCAGTCATCGTAGACGTCGAGGAACGGGAGGAGGTCGATGCCGAAGAACCGTCGATAACTCCCGGAGAAGAAGAAGAGGACCTATACTATGAGGGAGAAGATGACCAACAAACTAACTACGGCTCAGCGCCGTCGACGACACAGGACCTGGAGGGGCAGGACCTAGACGCCGAAAACCCGGAAGAGCCTGTGGAGACTTACCCTTGGAGGCCTTCGCCACCCGATGACATTGGGGCCTACAATATGGTCATCAAAAGCGCAGCAGCTTTTGGGGTCAAGCTGGAGGAAGAAAAGCCTAATGCAGACTTTTTACTGGAAACGCTGCTCCCCATTCAAACGAGGAGCCAGTTCCTTCCCAACTCCAAAGTGTCATGGACCAGGGGAAGGAGGCGTTCAGGGACCCAGCAACATGCAGGTCCGTCACACTTAGGAATGAGCAGAAGTATAAACACTCCTCCCAGGACCCTTCCTACATCAATGGATCTGTCACAGCGGACTCCATCATTGCGTCAACTGCCAGGAAAAGGGCTAATGTCCCGGCAACCTCTGGCCCACCACCAGACCAGACAAGGAAAGCAGGAGGATGGACCTGACTGGGAGGAAGATTGAAAGAAACGCGGCAATGCACTGGTGCATGGCGAACTCCAATGCCCTACTAAACAGGCACCAATACCAACATTGGGACGAAATGGGGCAGCTAATCAAGCACCTCCCCGAACAATACCAGCAAAAAGCCTCGCACCTGGTGGAGGAAGGGAAGAATATCGCAAGTTCTTGCCTTAAAACTGCCTTGGATGGAGCCGAAACATCAAGCAGGTTGATGGCAATAGGGATAACGGAAAGAAGGCAGGCCTGGCTCAGGATCTCAGGCTTCAAGCCAGAAGTCCAGAACAACATCCTAAACACCCCTTTCAACGGGGATACGCTGTTCGGAGCCCCGGTGGATGAAAAACTCACCCAACTCAAGAAAGATAACGAAACAGCAAGGTCCATGGAGGGCCCTGCAATTCAGAAGGATGAGAAGAGCTACTCCGACACGGAGACCATACGGAAGGGGCGGAAACCAGCCGGGAAGGTCACACTAGACATTCCAGCAGGGCCACCAGGGCGACAACCACGGCCAGCAGGGGCAGCAGAACCAAACTTGGCAGTACCAGCCTCGGGCCAGTCCTTTCGCAGTAGGGGGAACGGACAAGGGCAAAGACTAAGAGGAGGAGAACAACCCGCCTCAAAGTGACTCCGCCCGGCGAAGCGTGCTCACCCACAAGATCCCTCCGAAGGTAGATCACGAAAAATTCAACAGGAGGGAGTTACACAGACCAACGCCAACGAACATGCAACACCAGTAGGCGGCAGGCTGAGACGTTTCTTCCAGGAGTGGAAAAAGATAACAGACAAATGGATACTCAACATCATACAGATTGGATACTGCATAGAGTTGGAAAGGAAACCACCAAACAGAAAACCAAAGAGAAGGGAGCACTCAGGACAGGAGCTAGTGCAACTCCGAGAGGAAGCACAAGAACTACTACAAAAGGAGGCCATAGAACCAGTACCATTCAAAGAAAGGAACAAGGGCGTGTACTCAAAACTACTTCCTGGTACCAAAGGTGGACGAAACAAAGACCCATCCTGGATCTACGGTTCTTAAACAAGTACATAAGGACACAAAAAATCAAAATGACGTCCCTACAAGAGGTACTCCCTCAGATGAGAGACGGAGACTTAATGTCCACCGTGGACCTCAAAGATGCCTACCTGCACATCCTTAATGAACAGGCAGCACAAACATCTGTTAAGATTTTCCATCAACAAAGAACACTACCAGTTCACATCCTTGGCATTCGGACTAAAGTCCGCACCAAGGGTTTTCACAAAATGCCTTGCGGCAGTGGCGGCGTACCTGCGGAGGGAAGGGATTCATGTATACCCTTATCTCGACGACTGGCTAATAAAAGCAAGTTCACGCGAAACATTCGAGGAACACGCACAGCGGGTCACAAGGACACTAACGAAGCTGGGATTCTCCATACACTGGGGGAAATCCTCAATGGAACCGGAACAGGTGAAGATCTTCCTGGGGGCACAGATCAACACCATACAGAGAACGGTGATCCCCAGCGACAAGAGAACACTGGCCCTGCTGAGGGAGACGCGCCTCTACCAGAAGGGGCGAGCTCTGACAGTGAGGACAGCAAGCAAGATCATGGGGATGATGCAGTCATGCATTCACCTAGTCCCCAATGTACGCCTACACATGAGACCATTCCAGGAATGGCTGCAACAGCAATGGTCACAAGCAACCGGAAGTTGGGAGGATCTAGTGGTTGTAACGCACGCAGTGCAAGAAGAGACAGCGTGGTGGAACAAGGAGAACATAACAATAGGGAAGCCCTTGACACCACCAAGCCCAACTGTGACCATCACCACAGACGCATCCCAGATGGGATGGGGAGCACATATGAACAAGCTCAGAGTGAGGGGTCTGTGGACTCCAGCAGATGCGGTCAGACACATCAACTACCTGGAATTGAAGACTGTATTCCTAGCCCTGAAGGCCTTCCAGAAAAAACTGTACAACCAGAAGGTGTTTATACAGACAACACGACAACGATGTTCTACATCAACAAGCAGGGAGGAACCCAATCATTCCCTCTATCCAACCTGGCACAGGAGATTTGGAGATGGGCTATCCCACTCAAAATAGACCTGCTGGCCATACACCTACCAGGGAAGGACAATGTGGAAGCAGACTGGCTCAGCAGGCAGACTTCAGCATCCCACGAGTGGGAGCTCAATGGACAGGAAACGCAAAGGCTATTCAGAAGGTGGGGTACACCGACGATAGACCGGTTTGCAACACACCTAAATGCAAAAATTTCGCATCCAGGCAACCAGAGAAACAATCCCAGGGGAATGCCCTATGGATAAGCTGGTCAAAAACATTTGCCTACACTTTCCCCCCAATACCACTGATACGAGGGGTACTCAACAAGTGCAGGACCAGCAACATGACACTGATCCTAGTAGCACCACAGTGGGCGAGACAGACATGGTACAAATAATGGAAATGGCACAGGGGCCACCCCACAAGTTCACCAAAAGGAAAGACTTACTCGCCATGCAAAACGGAGAAGTTCTACACCCAGAGCCAGAAAGCCTCAGCCTAGCGGCATGGCTCCTGAAGACCTAGAGTTCGCACACCTTAAGCTACCACAAAGCACCATGCGAGTGCTCTGGGAGGCAAGGAGACCAACGACACGAAAATGCTATGGGGAAAAATGGAATAGGTTGACGCAATGGTGCAGCAAAAAGAAACTGCAGAACAAGTTGATAAAGGAATCAACGGTGCTGAGGTACCTCACACACCTACTAAAGGCTAAACTATGTTTATCCTCGCTAAGGGTACACCTAGCAGCGATTGTAGATTACACACGAGGTGAGACGGGGAAAAGTTTCTTTACATCACGAGTAGTAAAGAGATTCCTGTAAGGGGCGAAAAGGATAGAGCCACCAAAGAGGATGCCGCTGCCGGCATGGAACCTCAACACAGTCCTGACGGAACTTATGAAGGCACCTTTTGAGTCCATCCACAAGGCCTCACTACAAATACTGACAATGAAGACAGCCTTTCTGGTGGCAATAACCTCGCTGCGCACAGTAAGCGAGCTGCAAGCACGAACACTACAAGAACCTTACATCCAAATACACAACGACAGGGTCGTAATGAGAATGGACCCACACTTCATGCCGAAGGTGGTGTCTGCATTTCATATGAACCAGACAATACAAATACCGAGCTTCTTTCAGAACCCAGCCACAAGCGCGGAAAGGGCACTGCACACTCTAGGCGCAAGAAGGGCGGTGATGCACTACATCGAGAGAACCAAGGAGCACAGGAAAACGAAGCAGTTTTTTGTGTCCTTCGCAACCAGCTTCCTGGGTAGACCAGTAACAAAAAGCAACATCGCTCGATGGATCGCACTGACGATACAATTCTGCCACAAACAGGCAGGGCAAGAACTATCGGAAGGGGAACGGGCCCACTCCACAAGGAAGAAAGGAGCAAAAATTGCTTTTCTGGCTAACACACCCATTCAAGACATATGCCTGGCAGCAACATGGGCTTCAGTGCACAGGTTCACTAAGTACTACTGCATGGATATACAAATGAACAAGGAAGCACAAGTAGGACAGAAGGTGCTTCAACATATATTCAACGACCAACGCTCATCTTCCACCCAGCCGGCACAAAGATGACAAACTGCTACAAAGTCTATGCACAACATAGTGAATCCAGAAAGATTCACGCTGCAAAACAAATAGTTTCTTACCTGTCGGTGTAGTTTTGCAGATTGAAGATCTTTCTGGATTCACTAGCGAACCCACCCACCTCTGCCAGAAAGATGAGGCTGGAGAAGAAGGTGGAAAGACAGAGAATAGAGAACAAGCAGAGACTTAAGAGAAGTGTGTAAAAGGATCTAATTAAGGAGAAAATAATAAAATTGCCTAGGATTCACAAACGGAACTCAAACAAAAAAAAAAGAATCCGAAGATGGCGCCCCAAGGTGGGAGCTTCCGCAGGAAGCGTGCTGACGTCACGAGAGGTACACCAAATGGTGGGACGTCGACGCCCACCTGGGCTACAAAAAAAAGGAAGAAAGACTACGATTCTGGACCCAACCACCAGACCTCGGAATAATGCACAGCATAGTGAATCCAGAAAGATCTTCAAGCTGCAAAACTACACCGACGGGTAAGAAACTATTCGTTATGGTAGAGGATGGAATAATGGAGGCGTTTCTTGTACTGGACTGAGAAACTGTTCAGAGTTCTGTTGCAGGACTGCTGGCACCTATGCATCAACATGCCGTGAACAATGAGATTAAGCCATTTGACGTGAGCCATACTTCCAAAACTTAAGTGGGAGCATGCCTTGGGAGTTCCAGGACCGTACAGATTTTCAGAGGTGGCTTAGCCCATGAGGGTATAGCTGAAGTCATCTGAGGAAATGCCTTTTTGTAGGGATCGCCCCCAAAGGTTTGGACTAACCTGTTCTCAGTGCCCTGACCTTAAAATGTGAATTTTTGATTGGCTTATACCCATTTGATATAAGTAACTTACTTGTAAGCCCCCAGTATATGATACCCAGTGCTTGTTAGAGGGTCCCCCCAGGGACTGCAGCACTGATTATGCCACTCTGGGTGTGACAAAGGTAAAACATGGTTCCCAGTCTAAAATCACCCTTCCAGTCTGTGGTGGCAAACTGCTAACTCGACTTTGCCAATTTAAGTAATGGCAAATTCCAATCTTTCCATTTTTATATATCGAAGTCATCCCTAAAGTAGGCATATCAAGCACTAGGGTAGCAGGCTGTATTTTAGAAAGTGGAACATGTACTTTTACATGTTCCAACAGTAAAAACCTGTAGGTTGTTACTGTGGAAGAGGCTAGTAGCCCCATTGGCGAGTGCAGAGCTACAAGCTAACACCTCAGCATTGATAAGTTCTGGCTAGGAGTACTAAAGTTGGTACTGTAAGGTATCCAACAACTTGTTACATTTAGCCTGACTTGATGCCCAAGTCGAAATTAATATAACTTGTTGCTGTGTGCAACTTTTTAAAAGTTGCCACTTTGTTGCGCAAAGTCTCCTGAGCCCCTTTACGCTTGCTCACAGGGTCTGCCCCAAAAGAGTCTTCTGCCCTCCTGAGGAGACCTGTAAATGGCTCCCTGGAAAGGACACAATATAAGCCTGTGTGGGGGACTGGTGTTGCATCTCCCCAACAGGAAGACACACTGGTGTTAGTCCAAAAGGCAAGCTTCAAGACGTCTGGTATAGCTATATGTCACACCACTGAAAGTAGCTATGAGGGGGGAGGGAACCTAGTAGCCCATTGGCTAGTAACCATTACTTCCCCTGAGGACATTTTCTGGTCGTAAAACGGCTGACCCTAGCACCAAGACCTCAGGTCTTGTTGGAGTGGAGAAAAGGTCAGGAGGACTGCCTTGCTACATCAAGGAACCAGTAAAGCGAGACTGCACCAATGTGGACTGTACCTGGTGGCTAGCAAAGAGTCTGTGCCTGCTGTGCCCTTCTTGTGGGGAAGTTGACTCCTGAACCCAGTCGAAGCAAGAGACTCCAAAAGTCAGCCGACAACCTATTCGCAGCACAGGGCCACAATAGCTGAAGAAGCCTGCTGGGGCAAGTTGGTAGCCCAAATTCCTGGATCGCTGCTTCCCCAGCGAATTGTCAGAGTGCAGCTATGTTGCCCAGAAGGCAAGTTACCTGTTAAAAGTAGAAAATCTGTAATTGGCTAGTGGTAGCCCAGTGGCGACTGGACTTCAGCATCCTTGAGAATCTTCAGCATCCTGTTTCCCTTGCATCAGGACCACTCAATAGAAGTCAATGACAAAGAGGCAACGATTCTGAAACTGAACTGAAGATTGATTTTCTTCGAGAGGTAACTGGCTGGTCCTCCTGACTTACTCCCTGCCAGAGTTGGTTGTCTAAAGTAACTGCATAATTTAGTTTCGGGTGTCATAAAAAATTACACTGGCTCCCAGCAGAAAAAAAAAATGTGTTCAAAGCCTAGTGCATAAGGCACTACATAATTCAGGACCAGAGGTAATCGGGCATATCTTTCAATGATATGTCCCCACTAGACAACTGCAGGCGGCTAATAAAAATTGGCTGCTTGTCCCTAGGTACAGGAGGTTACGATGGGGAGGAAGAGCTTTTTCAATTGCAGCAGCTAGCTTTGGAATACTCTTCCATCTATTTCCTGTGTTGACCTACATCTTCCTTTTCATAAGGCCTTGAACACTTGGCTTTTTCCCTTGTAAAAATGACCTATGAAGAATCTTTGCTCCTATCAGATAGCTGAACTGTTTGCAGCGCCCTGATGCCTTCGGGTATTTCTTTGCGCTATATAAAATGGTCATTCATTCATTGCTACTTACCAAAGTTTGTTCTGGAAAAGTTCCTGTTAGATTTGTTGAATTTGAAAATGCTTGTTTACATGTAGGTAAAACGTTTAATTTACCATA
Source organism: Triturus cristatus (assembly GCF_964204655.1). Lineage (NCBI taxonomy): Eukaryota > Metazoa > Chordata > Amphibia > Caudata > Salamandridae > Triturus > Triturus cristatus. The sequence goes on from NC_140588.1 coordinate 140,100,501, forward strand.
CCCCATAAATTCTGTATCTCCTGAACCCTCCGGTGGATCTTTTTCTTTTTGTTGTATTTCTTTAAATGTTAATGGTGCTGTTTAAGTGCTTTTCACTTATTCCTTTGTATAATCCTGACTGCTCAGAGCTACGGTTACCCAGAGTTGAGCTAAGGATTTAACAAACTAACTCTGACTGGTCCTAAAGGGGTTGGTAGTGTATGACAGTAAGGCTACACAACCACACCATAATACATCCCTATTCATCACAAGAAAGTGGTTAGAGGGCTGCATTTGTTTGGCTCCAAAGTAGAAGTGCAGCGACACCCAATGTTTTTCATTTTCTACTAAAAACAGATATCCCCTTTGGTGGGTGTTTCATCAGTTATATAGATTATAATCTGTTTTAACTGAAAATTGGAAATTCTACTCATTGTTACTGGATTCAGCAGTGTGGTCTCAATGCCAGTATCCTGTTGCAACATCATGTTTAGATAGGAATGTCTAGATTCTGTCCTGATGTCGAACAGCACCTGATAGAGCTGCCATTTGATGGGCAACACCTCTTCAGACTTAAGGTAGATGACATGCTGGAGTAAATAAAGAAAGGCACTGACACAGTAAAAGCAATGCTGGTGTCTGCTGCCCTACAACAGAATTGGCTTTTCTCAGAATGCAAACTGGCCCCAAAAGCTGGGAGGAGCAGTGTGAGGCTGCCATATCACCCACAGCAGCCCTGTCAAAAAAGTCTGCAGCAACCTAGACAAGGGCAGTACTCTAGAGGGGTATTTCATAGCAACACAGTGCTAGGACAGGAGGTGCGCAAGGATGAAGTGCCTCAGCCACCAAACAGTTGCCTGCCTCACATTCTCTCTGAGCACCCAGCACTTGTTAGGTGAAGGCTGGGTTATACCTTCTGTGGGAGGAAATAATCTTGGATCAGTGGATATTCTCCACTGTTGCTTATGGTGATTGCTTTGAGTTTCACACCACTCCCCCCCCCCCCCCCCCCCCTCCCCTCCAAATCTCCCAAAACCAAAAATGACCACCTTATAGGTGCGGACATTTCTACAATAAGGGCCATAGAGATATTGCAAGTTGCAACCCATCAAATGTGAAAGTGTTCCCTGTACTTACTAATGTATCAAAAGGACAAAACCCTCAACCACCCTTGGTCTCTCATGCTAAGCTCTCAACTGATATAAATTACCTCCAATCATTTCAAGACAGTCACATTGCAAGAAGTCATCCCACTTTTGGCTGTGGGAAACTATATGGTGACGCATATAGTCCTCTGATGGAGTCTAAGGTTTCCAATTGAGGAATACACGTGTAGAGGGACTCCACGTCGAAGCTAGCCAAAAGGTCGGTGTCAATATTAAACTCCATGTCAGGCAGGATGCGCAAAACATCTGACGGGTCTTTGAGATAGGTCGGCATCTCATTGACCATTGGTCGCAAAAACACGTCTACAAATTGGGACAAGGGCTCAAGCAATGAGCCAATCCCAGAGATAATGGGTCGTCCAGGAGGAGGTCGTTGTTGTTTATGAATTTTAGGGAGGCAGTAGAAATAGGGCATCACAGGGTTGTCGGTGACTAAGAATTTAGCCTCATGTGGCGTGATCCATCCCTCTGCCTCCCCTTCCTCGACCAAATGTTTGATCTCTAGAGTTAGTCTGTGTGTAGGATCTGTTTCTAGAACCCGATACATCATTTTGGGTACTCTACATAGGTTTAAGCCATTATTCCTCTTACTATCATGTCAGAGCTTTTTAACAAAGGCTTAGATCATAAACATAATGTTTTATGTTATAGTGATTTGTCATCATTATATATCGTGACTTACCTGTAGATAATGTATCTGTGGGTATTCTGGAGGTCATTGAGGTTTTAGTTTTTTTAGGTTTGTTTAAATGTTTAAAGGCATGTGAGATGAGCACGAACAGGACAAGTATCAATGTGCAACTTGTCTGTTTGCTCCCACATTTGAACAGAGCGGTGCCTCTATCTCCGAGCAGTCAGCCGGGTGAGGTGAGGCAGTTCTCCCACAGAAAGCTGGGTGAGGTTTTCAACATGGTTTATATAACAGTGTGTTGGCAAACATCGACTTGAGTTTTGGTCAATAATTGGCAGTGTAGAGTTGACACTGTTAAGTAGCGGCTAGCAATGCTGTGTTTCTTTTGTGTTGCCATTTGGTGATATATGATTCTTCTGATTCTTTTGACTCTTTATAGGAAAGAAGACATCTCTCTTACGTCGAAAGATGAGCTTATATGTATGGTAGGGTGGCTATTGCCACTGTCTAATTTGACGTCCATACGTCTATATCTTGATTGTTTTTGTACACTACACCAACATATGTATTTTTTCCTGCAGTAGCATCTTTTCTATATCTATTTTGTTACTGGTCCTGAAGAAAGCCGGGTCAAGTGACCATCTCGGCTGAAACATGTCGACCATTTTATAATCAAGCCAGGAAATAGTCTATCTTTGTTTAAGACTATGGTTTTTTTAAATATGAAACTTAGGTAATCCTGAATAAACATATTTTTTGCCTTAGTATTCATTTTTAAATTCACATTCACACTTGAGCACTGCACTATACTCTTCAGGTTTTGAGTATAACCCCTGGCAGGAGTATTTTTCTTCTAGGAATAGTCAGGCTTAGCACTTAGCAGTACCTTTTGGCCTGCCATTGTGAACTTAGCCCTCTATTCCACAGAGTTTCAGATGACGATGCTCCGCCAGTAAGGGTGGGCTGATGAACTCTTAACTCCTGCCCGGTGTTATCCTGATCTCTTTAAGGACTTTTTTTGTACTTTTCTGTATTCTTTTACACAGCAGTCAGTAGCTTGCTATTCTCTTAGACTCTGCATCTCCTGTTAGTTTTTGCGCTTTTGATCTGAGGGTTTTGGAGTTGTAGAAGTCTTTAAACTTAATGTCCCTCTTGACCCCCTCTTAAATTGTATTCTTAAACTATATGGTGACCCCTAATCTCAGAGTCCTTTTTCTCTTCGTCCTACATGAAGCACATAATCCATTTCTGAAGATTGTGGTACGTACTGCTTGGATAAACTACGGCTCCACAACATCTACCTTTAATCCTCATACATGGTGGGGGGGGGGAGGCATAGCTTGACAGCCAACAATGGTGGACGCGTGAGCTCGTAGCTCCGCGTCGGCCTGATAATTACCCTGCCACTTTAGGGATGTGGACAGTCCCGGTTTGTGGTGGGGGCGCCTGGCAGCCTTGAAGACTGCGGGGGCTGGCGCCGGCTGCCTGGGCATAAAGAGAGCAGCAGATCCCGTGATTGCAAGCCAGACCTGCAGCTCTGTGATCTGTGGGAGGGGCTGTGTCAACACCCGGTGTGGCCATCCAGAAAGCCACCTCACGGCTAAGGTGAAGGGCAGCGACCTGGGCGTACGCTGCAGGGGTCCGAGCCAAAGATAACAGATGGCCTTGCAGGCCTGAAGACTGACCAGAGGCAGTGGAATAAGGTGACCAGCGCCGCTGGGGAGCTGAGGCTTCTCTGGCCGAGATGCAAAGGATTAGAATTTGAGCCTGAACGGTGCCGGCCCTGGCCCCTCTGTGCTGCGCAGTTGATTCCTGGACCGGACCAGGCTGAGCTCGCAGCTACTGGAGGAACTGGACGGAGCCCTGCTGCGTATAGGCTTGGCGGAGCCCGACACTGCAGGAGAGGCGTGAGTGGGGGCGTGCTTCTAGGGCTCGGGCCCAGGTTGGGGCCCAGCGAATGACAGGGAAGTCCCCGAATGCTACAAGTGGCCTACTTTTCTGCTGTGGGCTGGCCAATTTGACTGAGGATCATACCCTGAAGGAGGTGGGTGCCACCCGAGATAAGCGAACTGAGACCTGACCGGCCTGGGATGCGAGACGCTGGAACCTGGGGCGTGTAGATTAAAGAAGGTACTTGGAACCCTACAGTTACTGGCTCTCCCACCGGATTATAGGCGGAGAGTGGCGCTCTCTCCGTGGGCCACAGCTGTGAGACAACCAGATTTTAGAGGGAAAGGGACCAGTGGTGACACTCATGGACAAAAAGGTACCCACTTGAAACACTGCTTGTGGCCTGAAGACACAAAACGAGAGCCTGCAGACATATATCCTTACCTGGGTGGCACCTACCTGGTTACGGAGAGGGCATCAGACTTGAAAGGAGCCTCGTGGGGAATTTGCCTTCCATCCCCCCCCTTCCTAAATGCTTGGTGGTGACCAGCTACATCCAGAGTAGCTGGGATAGAGCCTGGGGCAAGCCTTGGACAATGCCTTGGATCATCTGCTGTAAACACCAGACTGGCAGAACTGCCACACAAATACCTGTGGGGTGAAGACCTGGGGAGCAAAGTCGACACAGGAGTGGGAGGTCATATCCCTAGGCAGCAGGGGACCTCACTAGTTAAGGAGGAAACACTGTGAGAAACGCCACGTAGGGGTGATAAAGGTTGCAACAAGAACGGGAGCAGAACCAAACGAAAGAATGGGCAAATCCAGAGCGACATAGACAGGGGTGTCCCAGGACCAGTAAGAAGACCCACAGGAACATACCCAGGGAGCTTTGAAAACCTTGGTTTCAAATGACCTAGTGCAGCAACAATTGTCTAGAATTGTAGAAGCTATAGCTGACACTAAAGCCACGTTACACCAAGACATTAGTACTGTGTCAGTGGGACTGGGGCTTCTCATGGCATAGCACCACAAATTATCAGAAAGTGTTAAAACAGCGGAGTCCACGATAGCTGAACTGAGCCCCGCATGAGAGATGGCACTCAGAGTAGCGGACCTCGATGACCGGGTTGGTACACTGGAGCGCAGTGCTGAAGACGCGAAGGGCCGCAACAGAAACCATATCCAGGTGGTGGATTTGCCTGAAGGAGTGGAGGGCAGAGACATGATTGCCTACCTTGAACCCTGACTCCAAACAGTGATTGTACCAGAGGGCCTGTTGTCTTTCTAAACACTTGAAAGGGCCCAACGGGTCCTGGCCAACCCACCAGCACCGAGCACCCACCTTGCCTGTTTGTGGCCAAGCTCCTACATTACAAAGATAGGGATGTGCTACTGAGTAAAGTCTCCATATTTCCTGATTTTACTTTAAAAGTTCAGAGGAAGTGAGCCTCTTTTCTGGAAGTGAAAAGGCCCCTGAGAGATGGTCTACAATACTCTAATATTCCCCACACGCCTCCGCAGAATAGATAGGAAAACACCCTTTTGTGAAGACCCGAAGACAACGTGGGAATGGCTTGAAAGCTATAAAACAAAGGAACCTTCTGCGAGACAGGGACTATTAGTGACACATCGGGAGAGAGAGACTAGGAAGAGGCTCAGAAGACTTCCTGGGCAGGGCCCCCCCGGGAAGGCCAAACCTGTCCTAGACTGAGAAGGAGAGCTGCAGCTCTTAAGGCAGTGGTTGGGAGAGTGCAGTATGCGGGCACCCCTTCAGAGGCTGGTTCCCGCTCTGAGGGGATCTGGGGGGGGGGGGGGGGTTGGACTCAAATATATCTTAGGGAAGCAGTACGTTCTTGCCAAATGTAACTCAAAGGTCAGCAGACGATATTACTTAAAATAGCGCATGGCAACATAATGTTAAGGTCCCCCTGGGCCGGATTGTGTTCCGTTGACCTGCTCCTGGGCGGGCCAGGACAGGATCAAGAACCAGGCTGATGGGACTGTGGGATGAGACTGAACTTCAACACTGGTCACACCCCCTAGATGGGCCAAACCCCGGATGGGTTTGGCTCTGTTTCCGATTTTGGAAGTTTGGCTGTGGTTTTGGTTGCTGGCTGTTGCCGGACTGCTCTAGGGTTGGGGAGTTGGAGTTTTTGGAAGTTGGTTTTTCAGACTGTTTGCTATCCTCTGCAGGGGAGGTGAGACATGTATTTTGCTGGGGAGGGCTCCTGGGTGGGGGGTCATGGGAGCTGGGGAAATTCTGCACAATATTGCTAACTATGACAACAACACTTTACACTCTTATCTTTATAACATGGAACATTAAAGGGTTGGGCTCCATGAATGTCATGTCAATAAGAATTTATAAAGCGCGCGTACACCGGGAAGGTTTCATGGCGCTGGTTAAGTCGAGAGAACTGTTCAAAAAGAAGAGTTAGAAAGCCAATCGGAAAAGCCAGGTTTTTAGAAGACGTCTGAAAATAAGAAGAGTGGGAGAAAGACTGATTTCAGAGGGGAGGGAGTTCCAAAACTGGGGGGCCAGGACAGAGAATCTGGCTCCACCGGTACGTTTGAGTTTGAAAGTGGGGGTCGAGAGAAGATTCTTGTGAGCAGATCGCAGGTGACGCGTGGGGGTGTATTTTGTAATCATGTTAACAAATTTCGGGCTGAGTCCATTGAGTGATTTGAAGATGAGGCAGCAGATTTTAAAAGCGCTGCGCTGAGCAACAGGCAGCCAGTGCAGATGCTTCAAGACGGGGGTAATATGGTAATGCCTAGGTTGGTGAGTAATGAGTCGTGCTGCCTGATTTTGTATAAGCTGGAGCTTATGTGATAGATGAAGGGGAATGCCAAAGTACAATGAATTGGCATAATCTATATGTGACATAACCATAGCAATAATGACTTGAATGCGGGCATCATAAGTAAGGTATTTACAGATTTTCTTAATTTTTCGAAGTTGGAAAAAGCAGGTGGATACTACCGAACTAATCTGGGGTTTCAAGGTTAGGTCTTGACTGATATGCACTCCCAGGCTTTTAGCTGTACTAGAGGGGATGGGAGGCTGACCCAGTTTGCCGGGCCAGAAGTGGGGTCCCCAGGGATTTTTAGTGATGCCGCCAGTGAGGACGACTTCTGTCTTGTCCGGGTTAAGTTTTAAATGATAATTGTTCATCCAAGTGCTGATAAATAGCATAGTAGTTTGGAAAGCGTGAACTGATTCAGGGGTGGCGCTGATAGGGAAAATGAGTTGGAAATCGTCGGCATAATTGAAGGTGCAGACTTTCCGATCCTGCAAGGAGCGGACAAGAGGACGGAGGTAGAGATTGAATAGTAGGGGTGAAAGAGAGGAGCCTTGGGGCACACCACAAGAGGTATGCACACTAGGAGCAGTGAACTGGGCTGTTCGAACTGCCTGGGAGCGATTTTCCAAAAAGGAGTGGATCCAGCTTAGGGCCAGGCCCGAGACACCTGCCTCCCTGACACGGTCGACCAAAATAAGGTGGTCGACCGGGTCAAAGGCAGCTGATAGGTCAAGTAAGACCAAGGCCTGTGGGGAGCCTTTGTCAACCTCACCGTGGAGGGTGTCCAAAACGGTCAGGATGACCGTCTCGGTGGAGTGCGCAGGGCGGAAGCCAGCCTGCTGGGGGACAAGAAATTCAGATTTCCCCAAAAAATCGACAAGGCAGCTGGTAACATGGGCTTCCAAGAGCTTGGCCAAAAAGGGGAGAAGAGAAATGGGCCGATAGTTGGCGAGAGTGGCAGGATCTGAACCAGTCTTCAGAAGAGGAATAACAATGGCCTTTTTAAAGGAGATCGGGACGGTACCTTGAAGTAGGGATTTGTTAAGAAGATTGAGAGCAGGATGTGGGAGTGTAGTGAAAATTTCTTTCAGAACGCTGGGGGGGCAGCAATCAGTAGGCGAACCAGATTTGACTTTGGAGAGAAGTTTAGCAAGAGTAAGATCTGTTAGTAAGGGAAAGTGAGATAGTAAACTAGAGTTGATGCTAGAAGGGGACGAATCAGGGGTGGCAAAGATACTGGACTGAATTTTCTTAATTTTATCAATGAAAAAAGTGTTAAGAGAATTGCAAAAGATTTGAGATGGTGGGGAGCTGCACAGGGTTCTTTCAGGATTAGAAAGCTCGTTAACAATGCGAAAAATCTCCTTGGAACGATTGGTAGCGGACAAAATTTTGGGTGAGAAATAGGTGGATTTTGCCGTTGCGATGGATTTTTTGTAAGAGTTCCGAAAGTTACAATATAGCAATTTATAATAAGGGGTATAACATAAGGCACAGCTTACCCCTGATGTTCCCATCCCACTAACCTATCCCAAAACCCCCGTCTATCCCCCCTACCCCTCAATCAAAAAGATGCCAACCAACCGAAATCTCCACCAGTCCACCCCATCAACCCCCACCCCGACCTCTCTCCAACCTGAAACCCCACGGCCCCCACTCCTACATCATCTACCCACCCAACTTCTCAGCGAACGCCACCAAAATCTTCAAACATAGTCTACTCAAGCGACACCCTGAAACATTCATAGCCGACCTCTACCACAACTCCTCCAAAGGCAAGACTAAAACAGACCTTATCTTCTACATCTCCCACCAAGCCAAATTGAGAAATAACCTAGCTAACCACCTGCGAGTTACCAAAACCACCAACATCCCCCCACGACCAAAGACTAACTATCTCCAAGTCTTCCCCATTCACAATTAACACCACCATAACATTATACGGAAATGGCAAAGTCATGGTCCAAGCCAATGACTTCAACCTACACCAATTAGAACTCACCTTCCCCAAGCTGTGAAATTCCATCCTGACCCCACCCAACTGCCCCACCCCTCCCGACCTCTACCCCCAGACCTCAACCCAAGAAAGTCCAGACGCAAATCCTACCCCAAGCCCTCAACTACCTAACTCCGCAGACTTGCCCCCCTCTCCCAGGCCAGATTGCCCTCTACCCCCCCACTCCCATCCCCCCAAACACACCTCCCACCCCAAGAACCAGCCCCCTGCCCCACCCCCTCAGCCCTCAAAACATCCTCCCCAATCCCCCTACTCACACTAACTCAAGCACCCGCCTAACCTACACCAAACCCTCAGACAAAACCACACCAGCTCCCTCGAGAAACACCCTACACAATGCCCCCCACCACTGCCTATCGGAAGACACACGCCTCTCCACTTCCCCTAACCCTCCCAACCCCCGACCCTCCTATTCCAACCTACACCCTCAACCTAACCTGCCACCTAACCCCTCCCTCTTACCCTAAGAACCCTCAAACCCCTGTTCCAACCAACAGCCTCAGTCGGATATGCCACCCAAACCCACTCCTCCCCATACTCCGAAGACAATGGAGGTAATAACTGAGCACCTCACACGCATAGAAAAACAACTCCACTCCCTCTTACCTATGACCCAGACTCACCTCTCAACCATAACGGAAAACCTGTCCCTACTACAAAGCCAATTCAACACTATCACCCAGCTCATCAACAAAATCCTTCTCAACACCACTGCGCCCTCCTTCCCCACCAAACACTTAATATTCCCCTCCCTCTTAAACACCAGTGAGCCCCCTCAGCAGCCTAATCTCCAGACGCCCAGCAGGCGCTCCTCCCCTCGCAACACCCAATCCCTCAGACCAAAAGGAACGATCCCGGATATGTCTCTGAGAGACGCAATGACACTCGCTAAAACCTATGACCCCAGAGAAACCCAAACCACCCTCCCTTCCAACATCCAAATAATCACCGGAATAGGTAGAGACCACAACCAACCTCTGCCCACAAAACGTCCCTCCCAACGCACAACTATCCCCCAAGTTCCCCCCTCCTCCCAAACCCATTCCAACAGCGACATGGTAAACTGCATGCTTATAAACTGCAGATCCGCAGATAAGCACGCAATAGAGCTGGCTGATGCCATACTGAGTAACAACACTGACATTGCGTTTCTCACCGAAACCTGGTTCAATGAAACATCATACCCGCTCCTTGACCTCCTAGTCCCCCCTGGCTTCTCCATCATTAAAAAAGACAGAATAGACTAACGCGTTGGCGGCATTGCCATCATCCATAAGAACAACATCAATATAGTTGAACTCAAAACACACTCCTTCGAATACCTCAACACCAACATAACACACCTAAACAGCAAAGTAACAAAGTGCCATCTCATCTACCACCCCCCAGGAAATTCTCCTGCTTTCAGTGATCAAATCTCGGACCTACTAACTCAGTGCTCCCTAGCAAACTCCGACAACATCATCCTGGGTGACTTCAACCTCCCTTGGAACAATGAAAAGGACACTGTTATACAGTCGCTAAATGAACTCCTTCTCACAAATGAGCTCACCCAACACCTTAGATGCTATCATAGCCCAAAGCGAAACTATAACCATAAATAACATTCTCCCAATCGACTGGTCAGGCCAACACATCATTATATTCAGCATCAATCAAACAGTAGCTCCACCAATCAAAACTCAAATCACCCACCAATGGACCAGAAATTTCAAAGACATCCCCCTACCTGCCCTTCAAGACACTAGAACATCACTGCTCCCAACCTGTACAGACAACCTCAACACGGTTGAGCTCACTACACTGTACAACAGGACAACGACAACTGCCCTTGACCAACTAGCCCCCCTAAAACCTAAAAGAGTCAGAGACATCCCCTCCTGAGCCTGGTTCAATAATGAACTCCACTCCGAACGAAGAAAAGTAAGAGCCGCTGAGAGACTCTGGAGAGGGAACCCATCCACTATCAACCTCTCCCAACTCAGGAAAGAACTCAGTAACTCCAAAAAACACATAATCAAGGAGAAAGCCTCCTTCTTCCGGAACGCACTAGACCAAGCCAAAAATCGCCCCAAAGAACTTTTCAACATCATCCAGAAACAGACCTCCAAGCCCACCAAAGCTAACCCCCCTGCCTCCAAACTTCAGTGTAACAACCTGGCCAAATTCTTCAATGACAAAATCTCCAATATTGAGCTCTCCCTAGACCACCACCCTCAATCCTAACATGGCAAATCCCCACCCCTAATGAAACCTTACCCATCCCCAGCTCACAATATGCTCCCGGAAGCCGAGACCGCTCCTGTCGACCCCCAAAGTCACTCCTCACCCTAGTCCCCCATCCCCTCCCAAGCGGTGGAAAGACTTCAATCCTCTCTCTGAAGAGGACATTTCTAATGTGATTGCCAACTCCAAACCCTCCAACCATTACGCAGACCGTCTACCCGCCACCTTAGCTAAGAACCTCAACCTTACCCTAACCCCACTGTGGACAAAGATTATCAACAGCTCACTAAACAACGGACTGGTGCCCGACTGCCTCAAACAAGGCCATGTCACCCACCTCTTCTAAAAAAAAAAAAAAAAAAAAAACCGATGCTTACCCAAATGACCTCAAAAACTTTAGGCCCATCACCAACCTTCCTTTCCTAGCCAAAATCCTGGAGAAATGTGTTCTCTCCCAACTGGACCAACACCTGGAATCTAACAACCTACTTGACTCACACCAATCTGGGTTCAGGAAGGGATGCAGCACAGAGACTGCTATACTGAGCATTACGGACGACATTCACAACTGCCTTGGCTCCAACAGATGCTGCCTACTTGTCCTCCTCGACCTATCAGCTGCTTTTGACACGGTTGATCACAACCTACTCTTAGACGCCCTACAAAAACATGTCGGAGCAGATGGCGATGTCCTAAAATGGTTATCCTCATTTCTACATAGTCGCTCCCAACTCATAAAAATCAAAACTCAATGTCCGACACCTTCCCCTCAACTCGAGGTGTCCCTCAAGGCTCAGTCCTCTCCCTCACACTCTTCAACATTTACATGGAACCACTCACTGCCATTCTAAAACAAGCAAGCATCGCCTACCACCTCTATGCTGACGACACCCAGCTGTACCTCGAGATCTCCTCCCTCAATGACATCCTCCGCCTCAACTCCACTCTTTCAAAAGTAGAAAATTGGCTAACTCTGAACAACCTCAAACTCAAGCAAGAAAAAAACGAAATCCTTGTCTTCTCCAATCACGAACAACCCCCTCAGATCCAAGAACGGTTAAACAACCTTGACTCCCTAAACTGCAAACTCACTCCAGCAAACTCAGTCAAATCACTAGGGATCTCTCTAGACCCAAGCCTCAATATGAGCTCTCACATCAAATTCACAGCAAAAGGCGCCCTCTACAACGTAAAACTACTGAACAAAATCAAACCTTTCATACCTCCCAATGACTTAAAAACTGCAACCCAATCTCTAGTTCTGTCCAGACTTGACTATGGTAATGCCACACTAACCGGGATAGCAAAAACACACACAGCCCCCATGAGAGCCACCCTAAACGCAGCAGCAAGAATGGTCTCCGGTACCAAGAAACACGACCACATCAGCCCTGCATTACAGGCTCTAAAATGGCTACCCTTCGAGCACGCTGCGCCTTCAAAACTGCCTGTCTCACCCATAAAGCCTTGCACACCGGCAAACCGGACTACCTCGCTGCCAAACTCAAAAAAGCTGGATAATCAAGAAACCTAAGAAGCTCCAACTCGCTTCTCTTAATCCCCCCAAAAAGACATAAACAAAAAGCCCTCTCCCGCTCTTTCTCTGGGAATGCCCCAAAAATCTGGAGCTCTCTCCCTACCCACATCAGGACTAATCCCTCCTTCACGATCTTCAAGAGACAACTAAAAGAACTTCTCCTCAACCGCCATCTCAATGCATCTGGCCAATGACCTTGATCTTTTTGGCCCCCAATATCCCAGATGATATGTACTATATTGCTTATGTTTTCTATTCATGTATGTTGTAAAGTGCTCTGATACCCCCGGGTCTTGTAAGCGCTATATAAAACTCTGAAAATAAAATAAATAAAATATAACTATTTGAAACTATGGGACATCCAGGTTGCCCTGCAGCTGGAAACACATCTTCTCCAAGGAGAGGTAGAGAAACTGCGTAGGAGATGGAGAAGGCACATCTATGTGACCAGCTACTTGGCCTATGCTAGGGGCATGCTAATCTGGGTGAGATCAGGGGTACCTCATGAAGTGTCCAAAGCCCTGATGGACAGAGGGCAGAGATATATTAATTACTGGGAAATTAAATGGTCGGGATCTCTCCATTGGCCATGTATATGCCCCCATCAAGACCAAATGGCCTTTCTACATAACCTCTCTGCACAACTGGCAGACCTCACAACAGGACCTTTGGTATTGGGAGGAAACTTCAATTGCAAAGCCGATACGGCACTAGATCGCTCACACCGCCTCTCCCGGGAACCCAGACTCACCGTACAGTGGTAGGGTTTAGAGATTGGAAGAAACATTGGGAATAAGATGACATCTGGTGGGTGCAACATGCAACAGATAAGGAATATTCTTCCCCCCCCCCCCCCATATACCAACTGCATACAAGGCTGGATGTCTTTCTGCGAATACTTGGAGCGGACATTTTCAGACCACAGCCCACTACTCATGATTTATCAACCATCGGAGATGCGTCCCCCAATACCCATATTGAAATGTAATCCTGTAATGCTGGAGGATGTCCCCTTTAAGGAATCCCTGGGCAACTGTATTGACACGTTCACCACAAATACACAGACGGCTTCCTTGCTGTTGATGGAATGGGAGGGATTCAAAGTAGTAATTAGGGGTCACTGTATAGGGCAGTCGGTCGGGGTGCAGAGGGAACTTTATAGGGAGCTGAACGAACTGGAATGACAATTGCGCAAGTTAGACAACCTTCAAGGTATGGATGTCACTGCCCAGACACAATTGCAAACACTGAAAACACAATACAACAAGACCCTGGAACGACTAAGATACCACGACTTTAAGGGCCACCTCAGTAAAGTGCAGGAAGAAGAGGGGAAGGAGGCCGTCGCATGGCTGGTCTGGCCAGAATTGAGAGGAACTCTGATCGTGCATGTTTGCTCAGCTACAGACACACCCATACGTGATCCAGAAGCAATAAATACCCTCTTCCGGGAATATTATGAGGATCTATATAGGGTACCTCCATCAATTAGGCAGGAAGAAATCTGAGATTTCTTTACACCATTGCAGCTTGTCAGTCTGGACAGACCGGCACAAGTGACACTGGGAGACCCAGTGACATTACAAGAGATGCGCCAGGCTATAACTGTCATGGCCTGTGGTAAAACACCAGGGCTTGACTGCCTCCCCGCTGAATTTTACTCAGCCTATGCTGCTAAACTGGCACCCCGTCTGGTATCTCTTTATGCTGTATCTCTGAGACTCGGACACCTCCCTGACTCAACACAGAACGCACTTGTGATCCCACTTCCTAAGACGACAGCCCCGGAAGCTTTTGTAGTGGGTTACAGACCCCTATCTGAAAGAGACAGGTTAGTGATAGATTCCTTACCTTAGAATATCCCCAGGCGTCAGACTGGATCCGGAAAGTTTTTGTCAGCACTACCCTTGCGCGTCAGTAGGTGTCGTACAGCTCCGCGTACGTTGCTGGCGTCGTAGTCGCCGAGATGACGTTGTCGGAGCTACTTGGACTCGCCCACGCTCGCAGACGTCAGTTCTTTTTCCGCGCCAGCAAGCGCAGATCCGAGAGAGAATGGTACTCCTAGTTGATATTTTAACTTTATTTCGAGAGACTTGTTTCTCTTGTTTTGTCGAGTTCTCGACTTCTGGTGCAGTAGAGATGCCCGGGTTTAAGTCCTGTCGGGCCTGCTGTCGGAACATGTCAGTGGCTGACCCACATGGGGTGTGTCTTCTGCTTGGGGCAAGCCCACGACCCCGAGGAATGCCCCGATTGTCGGGCCATGGCGCCGAAGGCTTTGCGGAAGCGTTCCCGAAAGTTGTTGGAGGCCTGGCATTCGGTTCCGCGATGCTCACGATCCCGCGGAAGGTCAAGAGATTGGTCGCGGGGCCGACACCACCGTACGTCGGAATTGGGGACAGGTAAGTCAAAGCGCCATAAAAAATCAAAGAAGCGATGTCGCTCTTCGTCTACCCCTCACCGGTCACGGGACACTGTGGAGGAGGCGGAGGCTCACTCCCCCACAGCTCCGGTGGAACCTGCGTTATTGCCTGCGGCCTACCCGACTTTCCCAGGGCCGTACGCGACTCCGGAGGAGAAAAAGGTATTCGTGTCGGCCATGGGCCGTTTATTTGCCCCATCGGGTCCCTCCGGTGCACCTTCGGGCCCCATGGACCCGTTGGGTGGTTCTGCCCCCGTACCGATGCCTTTGGCCTCGGTTACACCGGCAAGATACCCTGTGGCGCTGTTGGCTCCAGCCTCAGCGTGGCTTCCGGGGCCGGGGCTGGAGCTGGCGCCGGACACGGCCCCGTTGCCTCCAGGACCGGACTATTTTGAGCCTGGTTTGGTTTATTACTCTCCAATCCCTATTCCAGGTGGAGAGTTTACCCCCTTTCTCCAGGCCCCTCGCCCTTACCGGCCTCTTAAACTACCGGTGGACGAGGGAGAGTACTGGGAGGGGTCTGAGGACCCTCTCGCAGCCCAATGTGACGACGAACCGGAGTGGGAAGATGAAGTCGAAGATCTAGGCGATATGGATTTCTCTCTGCACCATGGTACACTGTCTCCTTCGAAAGAATCAGGCAGAGGGCTGTGTTTAACAAAGCAGCATTCCGAGGGGAGCCAATGGTAGAATAATGTGGTGGACTTTAAATTTAGAACTAAAAGGATTAGTCTGAATGTTGCCAGAGGCTTCGCACTATAAGTTGGGGAACGGAAGTCTCAGTGTATGGACAGAGTTAGCACAGCAAGCAGGGAGTTTTCAGCTTGGGCAAAGCAATTCGCATTCAGTTTAAATAATAGAAGTATAATTTTGCGTATTAGAAAATGATTGTGTAATTAATATGTGTGTTTATTATCACTTGTAGTGACCCCTGACGAAGGGCCCCAGTAGCCCGAAATGCATTGGGTATTTTAATAAAAGCTGCCTTTGGATGAATAAGATGCGTCAGTACGTGTTATTGTAAAGAGGTCCGGATGGGCACATCAATGACATTAGAAATCTGGAAAATTGGCATGATACTGCACCTGTGGATCAAACTGGAGTAAAGAGGAAAAATATGCAAGCGAGTGATTACATGTCTTAAAATATGATTAATTGGTTTCAACATTAACTGAGGATTCAAGGATTAGAGTGCTGTGCCTTTGGATTGGGGCGGATGTCGCCCCAAACTGTTATTCACACTGTCTCCTTCTTCCATGGCCACGGAGGAGGTGGGAACTTTTCCTGTGGTGTTTTGTAGAGCTGCTGAGGCTCTTAACCTCAAGCTCCCTTCCGTCCCTGTTAGGACTAATCTCCGGACTGAGGTGCTGCAGCCGGCGACCTCCTCCACGGAGCTGCTGCTGCCCTTTAATGACGCGCTTAGACATTCTGTTAAGCACCTGGGCCAAGCCTAACACAGGGGTTCCAGTGGATGAAAGTGTGGCCCCGGGCGATCGCAGTTTTCTCACGCAACACACAATGCCTGAGAGTCTGGTTGTCCAGGCCTCTGCCTCTCCTAGTGCATTCCCTTCCACACCTCCAGATAAAGAATCTAAAAAACTTGAGCAGTTTGGGAAAAAGATTTTCACCTCTGCCAGTTCTGGGTTAAGGGCGGTCAATACTGCGTTCCTATTAGGCCACTATTCCCACTTTGTGTGGGACACTGTAGCACAGGTGCTGCCTCAGTGTCCGGTAGAAGCTCGAGCGGTACTCTCCCAAGCTATTGCGGAGAGGAGAGATGCCGCAAAATTCCCTATCCATTGTGGTCTTGACACAGCAGACTCCCTAGGCAGGGCGATTTTCACTACTGTGGCGATACACCGTTATGCGTGGCTCAGAACCACTGGCTTCTCGGGGGATGTCCAAAACACTTTGCTGGTCATGCCTTTTGATGGGTCACGCCTCTTTGGTGACAAAGCGGATAGCACCTTGGAATGCTTTAAAGACTCCTGGGCTACGGCCCAGTCCTTGGGTCTTGCCACCACTTGCTCTCCCTCGGGGTCTTTTTTTCGCTCCCTTCGAGGTCAGGGTCGAGGCGCCCAAACGCGTTCCTTTCAGAGCCGCTAGCCAGCGCTGCCGCAGTGTCAGCGCAGCCGGGGTGCCCACCGAGGTGGCTCACCGGGCCAGCGGGCGGGTCGATCCACCACCACCCCTGCCGCCGCTGCCTCAAAACCTTCCTAGTCCGGTGTTTCAGGCCCACTAGACGCCAGTGGGCGGCAGGATTCGCCATCACCTCCCCCACTGGTGCACCATCAGACAGGTGGGTTCTGCAGAGATTCCGGGACTACTCCCTCCCCTTCAAGACTACCCCTTCAGCCATGCCGCTCCAGTTCCACCGCATGTCGGGGGATCACTTGGCACTTCTCCGGCATGAAGTTGCGGCCCTCTTGGCCAAGGGGGCCATCGAGCGCGTTCCGACGCCAGAAGTAGGTCGTTGTTGTTATTCCCACTACTTCTTGATTCCAAAGAAGGACAAGGGCCTACATCCTATCTTAGACCTCCTGAACGTCAATCGCTTTCACCGGAAGGAGAAGTTCAAGATGCTCACGCTTGCTCACGTCTTGTCTGCCCTAGACCCACAAGACTGGATGGTAGCGTTGGACTTGCAGGATGCTTATTTTCATATCCCCATCCTGCCGGCCCACTGGCGTTACCTGCGGTTCACGGTAGGCCACGAGCACTTTCAGTTCACCGTACTCCCCTTTCGCCTTACCAGCGCCCCTCGGGTGCTCACGAAAGTGATTGCGGTGGTCGCAGCTCATCTGCTTCAGTCTTCCCCTATCTCGACCCAGGCAGTCGTCTCCCACCTCCAGACTACGGCCGACCTCCTGCATTCGCTGGGGTTTTCGCATCTGATTCCCTCACAAAAGCTCCTCTTCATCGGAGCGGTTCTGGATACAGCGCAGTTTCGGGTTTATCTTCCC
The DNA here is from genome assembly GCF_964204655.1 of Triturus cristatus. Taxonomy (NCBI): domain Eukaryota; kingdom Metazoa; phylum Chordata; class Amphibia; order Caudata; family Salamandridae; genus Triturus; species Triturus cristatus. Next base: position 140,118,133 of record NC_140588.1, read on the forward strand.
GAACAGCGAGTCCGAGACAAACTGGCTATGATTCAGATCTTTCAGCGCTGGTCCTGGGTTTTGGTCAGGAAGACCCTGAGACTGCTGGGCCTCATGGCCTCCTGCATCCTGCTGATCAATCATGCCAGGTGGCATATGCGGGCTCTGCAGTGGGACCTGAAGTTCCAATGGACGCAGCATCGGGGATACCTGTCCGACTACGTCCAGATCTCGGAGGGCATTGCACAGGATTTGCAGTGGTGGCTCACGGACCAGCGTTGGGTCAGCAGCAGATCCCTCTCCCTTCCCCACCCGGAGCACACAGTGGTGATGGATGCGTCCCTCCTGTGATTGGGGGGCCACATGGGGGAGGCGGAGATCAGAGGCCTCTGGTCTCCGGCGGAGTCCAAGCTCCATATCAACATTTTGGAGCTCAGGACGATCCTACTTGCACTGAAAGCATTCCTTTCTTCTGTCAAGGGGAGTGTAGTGCAGGTGTTCACGGACAACACCACTGCCATGTGGTACTGCAACAACCAAGGCAAGGTGGGGTCGTGGACCCTATGTCGGGAGGCTCTGGGTCTCTGGACATGGCTGGAACGTCAAGGCATTTCCTTGATTGTTCAACACTCGGCATGTTCTCTGAAAGCCAGGGCGGACAAACTCAGTCGCAGGTGCATGTTGGATCACGAATGGCGTCTACACTCTGACTTGGCACAAGGTCTCTTTCAGCAGTGGGGGAGAACCTTGGTTAGATCTATTCGCCACCGAAGAGAACGCTCAATGTCAGCACCTCTGCGCGTTGGAGCTTCCAAGGCGGCACTCGCTCGGAGACGCTTTTCGCCGTGAGTGGAGTTGCGGTCTGTTGTACGCCTTTCCGCCTATATCACTTCTACCCAGAGTGCTGAAGATCAGGTGCGACCGGGCCCAAGTCATTCTTGTGGCACCGGACTGGGCTCGAAGGGTTTGGTATCCCGAGCTACTCAGTATGAGCGTGGATCCCCTAATCCGACTGCCTCTTCGGGAGGATCTCCTGTCGCAACACCAGGGGACGGTCCTCCACCCAAACCTGTCCAGCCTCCACCTCCATGCGTGGAGATTGAGCGGCAACAGTTTATTCCATTTGACGTGCCTCCTGAAGTCTGTAATGTGATTCTGGCAGCCAGGCGTTCCTCAACTAAAATTGTATACGCCTGTCGGTGGAACAAGTTTGTGGCATGGTGCGCTGTGAAAGCTGTAGATCCCCTTTCTGCCCCTCTTTCTGAGGGCCTATTTTTTCTTCTCTCTTTGGCCAAGCAGGGCTCCGCTCTGGGCACTATCAAGGGCTACCTTTCTGCTCTTTCAGTCTTTCTCAGGCTGCCTGATCAGCCCTCTCTTTTCAAGTCCCCTGTTGTCAATAGATATTTCAAAGGCATTACTCACCTTTTCCCTCCTATTGCTTTTGTGATGCCTCAGTGGGACTTGAACCTGGTTCTCACATTCTTAATGTGCGCTCCCTTTGAGCCTCTTCATAACTGTCCTTTCAGGTTACTAACTTTAAAAACTGTCTTCCTGGTGGCCGTCACCTCCGCCAGGCAGGTGAGTTAGCTTCAGGCTCTTTCATGTAAACCTCCTTTCTTGGTGAAAGTAGTCACTGCCTTTCATCTCGGGCAAACTGTCACTCTGCCCACTTTCTTTCCGCCTCCGCATGCTTCAAAAGAGGAAGAGAGGCTCCACCGTCTGGAACCAAAACGTGCGCTTTCATTCTATCTCAACCGCACACAGCAGTTCGGGGTGGATGACCAGCTCTTTGTTGGTTACGTGGGTGCCAAGAAAGGTGGGGCTGTGCACAAGCGGACTATCTCCCGATGGGTTGTCTTGTGCATTAAAGCCTGTTACTCTCTGGCAAAAAAGGAACCTCCGGTTGGGCTGTGTGCCCGTTCTACCAGGGCGACAGCAGCTACTACAGCATTAGGACGAGGTGTCCCTCTGCAAGATATGTCAGGCAGTGACGTGGGCCTCGCTGCATACTTTCACTAAGCACTATTGCCTTGATAGTCCGGTCTGGAGAAACGGCTTCTTTGGCCGGTCGGTTCTCCATGACTTTCTGGTGTGATTTCACTTCGCAGACCTACCACCGGGGTTGGTATTGCTTGGGTATGTATTCTAAGGTAAGGAATCTATCACTAACGTGTCTCTTTCAGATGCACAAGTTACTTACTTGTGTAATGATATATCTGTAAGAGACATTAGTTAGTGATAGATTCCTTATCGCCCGCCCATCCTCCCCATTCTGCAAACTGTTTTCTAGGGTTCAGGTCAGGGCCCTAGTTCTATTGCACCAGTAGTCGGTCTCTGACATGGCTCTGCGTTCCTGGCGTGGAAAAGTCATGTACAGCGCGTGTGGGCGCGTCTAAGTAGCTCCGACAACGTCATCTCGGTGACTACAATGCCCGTGACGTACGCGTAGCTGTATGACGACGCCTACAGACGCGCAAGGGTACTACTGACAAAAACTTTCCAGATCCAGTCTGATGCCTGGAGATATTCTAAGGTAAGGAATCTATCCTAACTAATGTCTCTTACAGATATATCGTTACTGTGAGAAAGTGGCTCTGTATATACTGTTCGCAAATAGGTACAAGGTGCACAGAGTCCACAGTCCCCAGAGGCTTGGCAGAGGCTAAAGTTGGATATAACCTTACTCTCTAAAGTGGTGGCTTGGTCGAGCAGTAAGGCAGTATCAGAGGACAGTGTAAAGCATTTGTTGTACACATTCAGTCAGCAAATGGTCTCACACACTCAATAACTGAACTCTAGGCCAATGGTTTATATATAAAAAATATATGCTTGTTATATTTTAGAACCAACAATTGGAATTAAAATATACTTTCTGAGAATGAGATTCTTTATATAAATACTTTTGCAATATGCAATTGACTTTTGTAAACAGTTACAAGTGGTTGCAATAGGCAACACTATTTTAAACACAATAATGCATTGAGTTCAATGGAAGTTTCATGTTATTTGCCACAGATTACTTTTAGGATTACTTTTGGATTCAGTCCTGGGTCAGTACTTATAATCAAGTGATGAAAGTCGACTTAATTACTGAGATGATTTTTAAACCATATTTAGCTATTTTAAAAGATGACACTTAGAAAATATTTCAAAGAAAACAGTCAATGATTCCCTATGGAAGAAAATTCAAGTTGCAGGTACAGTAGGTTTTCGTTACTTTTGTAATCCAGTACTGGGTGCCTAGACTCAGTACTGGGACCTTTATACAAAACAGGTAAGCAATTACGTTTTCAGATATTATACAATTTTTAAAGAATATTTAAAGATTGCAGAAATTGACACTTAGAAGAAATTTCACAGAAAATCAGTCAATGATTTCCTATGAGAGAAAATTGGGTTACTGTTAAGTACTGTTGTAAGTATTTTCCAGAGTCCGTGCTGGGCATCAAGATCCAGCACTGGGAGCTCACCTAAGAGCAGGTGAGTATTTTCGTTTTTGTTACTCGGCTGATTTTTGGTGAATATTTTAAGATTTGAAAAGTCCACACAGAAGAAATTTCAGGAAAAAGCCAGTCAATGTTACCCTATGAAGAAAATAGAGTTATCGGTTTAAAGGTAAGTACTCGACTGGCATAGATGAGGTTCTGGGCATAGACTCAGGGGTCCCCCAGGGTCAGGTAGGTACAGTTGGTTCACCCTCAGCGACTCTAGGGCGGCCGGGTGCAGAGAGAGTTAGGCCCAATGTTATCCTATGAGGGATAGGGGGCCTTGGTTGGTGGCTGCTGAGTAGCAAGACACGTGGCTGTGGGAGCTGGGCTCCTGGTCACTTACTCAAGGCAAGTGGGGAAGTAGGTAGGTGTAGAGGTTGCACTGCCAGGGCCACTCGGGCGGCTGGGTGCAGGGTGCTTTTGAGCCTTCGGGCGCTCAATTGGTTTCAATGGGAAATCTCCGGTTTAGAAAAAGACTGCAAGCTCGGGGACGAGGATTCTTCAGGTGCCACCACCACTTCGAGAGGTAAGTTGGGTAGTTGGAGGATAGGTAGGTACCCCGGGATTGGGCACAGGGGGCCGCGGGGTGCCGCATGCAGGTGTGCCTTTTGGTGTCGGGGAATCTTACCCTCTGTTGATCGCGGTAGGGGGGAGGGGACCTTGTTCTGAGGCTGCAGGCTTCTTCAGGAGTGTCGAGGGAGGTCCTTGGGTGCCGGACTCGGGGTCACAGTCGCCGTGGGGTCGTCCTCGTGGTCTTTGTTCACTCTGGCACTGGCCAGGCTTGGCTGGTGCAGAGTGTGTTGGGTTCGCGGTTCCAGGCTGCTGCCAGGGATTAGAAGTAGGTTTTGAGTAGAGCCTCTACTCATGGGAGTCCCAGGGGCTTAGAGCCAAAAGGTAGCCAGGTCCTCCGGGGTTTGTGAGGTTGCTGGCCACAAGAGATGCCGGGTTGGAGCAGGAGCAGGTTCGAGGGTCGACAGGCCGGTAGGGCTGGGGCCAAAGCAGTTGGTGTCTTCCTCTTCTTAGCAGCTGCAGGGCAGGTCTTCTTTCTTCTTGCTCTTCTTTGTATGTTGGAATCTGGAATCTGGGGAAGGAAGGTTCAGGGTGCCCCTAAATACTAGATTTAGGGGTGTTACAGGTAGGTGAAGGGCAGGGGCCAATGGGTCCCTGTCCTGGGGTGGGTACACCCCCTATCCTGCCTCTCTCCTGTGGGAGGGGGGCAGGAGCCTAGTCCTGATTGGGCAGGGCTTCCCATCTTCAAGATGGCGAGAGCCCGGAGATGTGCTTCACTTTGCCTCCCCCACCTGAGGGGTGGGGTTGGCAGGCTGGCACATCCCCTGTCCTTATTTGGGGTTTCCGGCCAAGCTTCCCGCCAGAGTGGGGGGTTGCAGCGGCCTGGGGAAGCTCACAGAGGCGGCATGCCTTTGAAGCTTCCCCCTGACTATCCTGGGGGAGGAGATTTAGCACCTTGCCCAGGATGTGCATTGTTGCAGACCCAGGAGATCAGGGGCTCTCCTACCCAGGGGTCCAGCAACATGTCTGCTGTGTGGCAGCCGAGGCAGCCTCAGAACAGACGTGGATTGTAGGTTTAGGTTTCAGGGGGCCTCTCTAAGATGCTCTCTGTGGTGCTTGGTACATTAAATCCCACACTGGCATGTGCTGAGCAGTTTGATACCAAACTTCTCAGTCTTCAGTGCCTCCATTATGGAGCTGTGGAGTTCGTGTTTGACAAGCTCCCAGCACCATATACTCTTAGATGGCAGCACTGCACTTACAGGACCCAGGAATGGACCTGGGTACTGTAGGGGCACAGGGCTCCTGCCTCTGAACCCCCTATAGTTCACTTCTACAGACCACAGCACTACAATGCTGGAAGCAATGCACATCTAAACTGGCTGCGACCCCCCCCCCCTCCCCCCCTCCTTACACACCAGTGATGCCATTGTTCGGTTTGCCGCATGAAATCCCACGATCGATATTCACAGCTAAACAAATGCTACCATGGATGGAAGCTGGATTAGAGACAGTGGGGGACTGCTATCCGGAAAGTGTAGTAATTCTGTTTGAGGAATTGATAGAAACCCATGGTATCCCAACAGGACTGTTCCTTCAGTATGTGGTATTGGTTCGTTCTTTTGGGTTATTATGGGGGAAAGGTCGGGAAGAACCTGAGATGCATAAAGTATTACATGCACTACTTACGCTGGGTACAGCTGACCACCAGGTAAAATGGTTTTACGCAGCCCTGATAGAAGCATCTCTCAAACCACTGAGTAGGCTCAGAGGTAGATGGGACAAGTCCTAACCAGAGAACTTACAGACCGGGATTGGGGCAAAGTTCTGCCCTTCCCCAAAAAGATATCACGCAACACTATACTAAAATATTTATAGATTAATTTTACACACGACCTGCTTGACCCCCCACCATCTCAATGTTGCATACAGAGAGGTCATACGTAAATGCTCGAAATGCAGCCATGAAGATGCAGACTTAATACATATGGTTTGGGCCTGCACTGCGTCCTTTTTGGGATGAAGTAACATTAAAAATAAACACAACATTAGGGCGAGGGTTGAATGCCTCCGTAGAGATATTTCTACTAGGACTCTACCCTCGCCAGCCAAAACGGAAAGTCCTGGAAATCCAGTGCTGAGCCAAACGTAGACAGCTGGAAAAGAGATGTAACTAACTTGACAGGGGCTGAGAGCAGGGCCTCGATGAGAGAAGCGGTAAGAGAACTAAGGCACCGTCCCATAGCTGACCAATGGAAGGAGCTGCTGACGGGCTGGACATCTAGTGAAGATGTAGGGAACCGAAACGCAGAACTAACCAACCACAGCTAAGTTGAAAGAATGTGGGGTCAAATTACGGAGGGCATTACTCCTAGAGCATAGAGAGGGTGCTGGGTCCCCTTAGGGGATGATGTAAGCTCAGTGCAACTGGCGGGAGCGACCCTCCTGGAAGGTTAAAACCCCCCCTAATTACTCCGAAGGAAATTTACTATACCACCTTTGACTGCAGAGTGAAGCTCAAAACGTAACATTCTTTCCTTTTTTATCGTTGTTATTTTTTGTTTCTTTGGGGATTTTTTATTCTAAGTTTCCCTCTAGTTGATAGTTCAATAATAAAACGCGGAACATAGCAGGCATCTATAAATCCCCTGAAAGGCCTGTACCAGTTATCTTTATTGTAGCCATGGCCAGAGACAGTGTACAACCCGGAAGAAAAAAACGAGCGAAAATGAAGGGAATAGATAATATGACAGAGGGCAGAATGCATCTTACGAGTTATAATATACAAGCTGTATAACGTGTATTATGCAATGTCCTCACTAAAAATGTGTACATGAGAAAATGGCAATAAAAATGCGTATCAAAAAAAATCCTCCTACATGAGGATTGTAGTAAGTGCTGTTTGGATTAACTATTGCTCCAAAAGTGTTTACAAAATGTCAAGTATACGTGGCAGATCATTAACGGCGATACCAAATTCGTATTTCCATACCTGGATGATGGGCCAATAATCTGAGGTGGACTCTACCGTGTGATGCTACACTGTTCTTTGAAGAGAACACCAAGGTGAAGGGTAATCTGCAATGTTGCTGGGAACACCAGGTCCAAATAAGATGCTTATGCGCCTGTTCTGTACCAACCCTGATAACAGGCACCAGGACTGGTTGTTTAATACCCATTACTATGGGTTGATCTGTGCGCAGCAGGGAGCATACATCAAGATGTATACCTTACCTCTGTTCACCACACAATGAACCCATCAGAGCAAAAACAATGTTGGATTAGATGCGACAAGTTGCTATCTGTTGGGTTAGATGTGATCAATTGCTCCATAGCGCTTTTTGGAATCCTCAGACCATGTAAACATGGCTGTCTACAAAATGTCAATTTTTTGGTGTTGCTCTTCTAAAACTCTGGTGTGTATTGCATAGCATATATTACACTTTATCCTAACTTCCAACTCAAAGGGCACTGTGTTTAATTGGCATAAAGGTTGTCCAGATAGTAGGTATACACATGCATGAATGCACCCATTCCCACCTTCAGCGACATCCTTGCTACACGCTTGAAGACCGTCTGACATACATATACAACTCTAAAAGTGTGCCCAGGTAGGTCTCAATGTGCTCATATTTCCTAGCCACCAAAAGTAGCACTTAATGCTTGGGCGTCCTATCCCTGCCCCTCTTTTGTTTGAGATTCCCAAATGGTTCAGTCGCAAAAACATAAGAGCACAACTGTGGCTGCCATGCATAATGTCATATGGTATACAGCCAACAGGGTAGGCATGCACTTGTAGCACTGCCTCAGTGTAGCATGCTACTATTCTGCAAATATGCTTCTTTGTTAAATGCTCTATAAATGCAATTAAAATACTCCACTCTGGTGAACTCTTCCTCCACACCCTTTCTGTTTCCTTCCCATCCACCACATCCTTCTTGCTCCAATATTATCTACTCTCCTCACATTTACTAACAAGGCTTCTCACCTATTCGCCCTCATGTTCTCACACCTCTCCCACTACTGACCTCTACACGTCACTCCTCTTTTGATCTTCCACAATGCTCTCCATCTTCACCCAACCTAAGCCCGTTTGCTGCAAATCTCGTCCTGCCTCTCAATTTTCAATACATCTTACTTCCTAGATCCTATTGATGGCAGATGATCCCTTTTCCACACCCTTCTACAACTCCACTAACTCTCCATTTACTAGAAATAGTTAAATTTCATTATATATATATTATCTACTGGCGAACGCCAGTAGATAGTTATAGTTAGGACCTATTTTCCATAGGAAATCCGCAACATTCTATTGGGAATTTCTTTGGCGCCGATTGACGAATCTTCGCAAAATTCTCCAAACGTTTGACCAGGTCTGCTCCGCTCCTACCCTGAAAGTTTCGTGGTGATTCGTCAAGCGGGGGCCGAGAAAAAGGGGAGTCCCAAAACGCATTTTCCCTATGCAATTTCCCATAGGATCTGTTGTCGCAGCTACAGCCCGAACCGCTGAACGGAATGACACCAAATTTGGCAAAGAGGTAGTCCTCAGTTCGGACTCGTGCCTTTTGCATATTTGGTGTGAATCTGTTCAGTAGTTCCTGAGAAAATGAGGGTAAAAAAGTTAGTGATATCTATGGCCGCGGAGGATCTACAACTCCACTAACTCTCCATTTACTAGAAATAGTTACATTTCATTATATATATATTATCTACTGGCGAACGCCAGTAGATAGTTATAGTTGGGACCTATTTTCCATAGGAAATCCGCAACATTCTATTGGGAATTTCTTTGGCGCCGATTGACGAATGTTCGCAAAATTCTCCAAACTTTTGACCAGGTCTGCTCCGCTCCTACCCTGAAAGTTTCGTGGTGATTCGTCAAGCGGGAGCCGAGAAAAAAGGGGAGTCCCAAAACGCGTTTTCCCCATGCAATTTCCCATAGGATCTGTTGTCGCAGCTACAGCCCGAACCGCTGAACGGAATGACACCAAATTTGGCAAAGAGGTAGTCCTCAGTTCGGACTCGTGCCTTTTGCATATTTGGTGTGAATCTGTTCAGTAGTTCCTGAGAAAATGAGGGTAAAAAAGTTAGTGATATCTATGGCCGCGGAGGATCCACGGACCCTCCCCGCACCGTAAGCGAACCCTCCCCGAACCGAGCGCGCACCCTCCCGATCGCGCGCTGAATGCTAATTGGCTGTCGAGCGTCTCTCTACATTCGAAACCAGGAACTGTTGGCGGCCATTTTCTGCCTCGGTAGAAGCGAAGCTGAAGAAGCAAGGGGAATAAGTGCGTAAAACATATAAAGGGGGCAGAGTGGGAATACTCTGACCCTCTAGAGGTGCTTAGGGGGTCCCAGAAGGGCCCCCTGGGGCCCCCCTTTTTTTTAAAAGCGGCAAAATGCGCGCACAGTGCGCGCATCCTATCGCGTTGGATGCACGGATTCTCTCGCGGTGGGTGTGTGGATCCACGGCAACGTTTTTTGAAAAACGACAAGAAATCATTGGTTGTATAACAACTTTTTACACTGAAAGGTAGGGTGTATATTTTTGTTTTTTAAAGGTATGATTCTTATTGGTTAACAAAAACAGATTGTAAGGAACATTATATATGATAAGCTGATATGTTGAAAAGTCAAGCACACTTCCTGTCTTGTGTAGGAACATTGTGTGCTGAACTTGTGACCTGTGAGCTCAGTGCAGTGTTCCATGACCTGTTTCTATGGTAACAGGCAGAAGGCAGATTGGGGGGAAGGGTTGAAATGTATTTCAGTTGGAAAGGGTTGAAATGTTTAACCAATAGAAATGTGTGTTTGCTTTTGAGTTTATGTGCGAAGGATTGTGATTTGATGTTTACATGTATATGTGTGGAAAATGAAAGGGAAACTTTTGCATTCTTTGCTTTTGCTGAGAGGTGCACAGTGCAGAGATTCTGTAAAAGAAAATATGGTGAGTGATTGATATACTCCTTAATCTACAAAAGAACTTGAAAGATGAGTTATTTAATTGTGAGGGGATGTATGTGGACTATTTTGATTTTAATCAGACTAATGTATTTTCCCTGCTAAAGTGTAGGGAGTACTTTTTTTCTCTACAATGTGTGTGCATGTAGAAACCATTCTGTGTTTTTCATGTGTTTGTAGAGAGATAACTGTGCAGTTTTTATATTTTGGTAGAATTAGAAACCAGTCATTGTTTATGAATTTGTTAAATGAGTTATGTTATGTTTCTATACTAAAATGTAGTACTACTTCTAGATGAAGAAATGTGTTTTCATATAGTGCAAGGGATAGTGTTGTTTGTCTAGAACCACACAGTGAGTCTGTGTGCATTTGGGAACCACTGTGAGAGAAGCATTTGGTAATATCGTGTATTTGCTGACAGATAAGTGGTTTAAAACCAGTCAAGTTGTCAAGTTTTAGTAGCATTAGAAGACAGTTATGGCTTATGCTTTCATTAAATGAGTGAGGCATTGACAGTAAATTGCAGTCGTGAAATATGTAGATTGTGTGCAGTTCCCTTACCACTTGCACTGTAGTGAATGAGTTTTGGTAAGCTCATAGGGATAGTGGTGCTTGTCTAGAATCACACTGTGAGTTAGTGTGTATTCGGGATCAGTGTGAGAGAATCATTTGGTAACATCATGTATTTGCTGACAGATAACTGTTTTAAAATCTGTCATGTTGTGAAGTTTTAGTAGCAGTAGAATCCAGTCTTTGCTTATATGTTGATTAAATGAATCATGCTTTGACACTGATGTGTTGTACTTAAATATGTAGATTGTGTGCAGTACCATTAACTCTTCCAGACTAGTGAATGAGTTTTGGTAAACTCCTAGGATAGTATTGCTTGTCTAAAATCACACTGTGAGTCTGTGTGCATTTGGGTAAGGATTGTGAGAGAAGCATTTGGTAACATCGTGTATTTGCTGACAGATAACTGTTTTAAAACCTGTCATGTTGTCAAGTTTTAGTAGCATTAGAAGCCAGTCTTTGCTTATGTGTTGATTAAATGAGTCAGGCATTGGCACTAAAGAGCAGTCGTGAAATATGTAGATTGTGTGCAGTTCCCTTATCACTTCCAGTGTAGTGAATGAGTTTTGGTAAACTCCTAGGAATACTGGTGCTTGTCTAGAATCACACTGTGAGTCTTTGTGCATTTGAGAACCACTGTGAGAGAAGCGTTTGGTAACATCGTGTATTTGCTGAGAGAAAACTGTTTTAAAACCTGTCATGTTGTCAAGTTTTAGTAGCATTAGAAGACAGTCTTTGCTTATGTGTTGATTAAATGAGTCAGGCATTGGCACTAAAGAGCAGTCGTGAAATATGTAGATTGTGTGCAGTTCCCTTATCACTTCCAGTGTTGTGAATGAGTTTTGGTAAACTCCTAGGGATACTGGTGCTTGTCTAGAATCACACTGTGAGTCTTTGTGCATTTGGGAACCACTGTGAAAGAAGCGTTTGGTAACATTGTGTATTTGCTGACAGAAAACTGTTTTAAAACTTGTCATGTTGTCAAGGTTTAGTAGCATTAGAAGCCAGTCATTGCTTATGCTTTGATTAAATGAGTCCGGCATAGACACTAAAGTGCAGTCGTGAAATATGTAGATTGTGTGCAGTTCCCTTACCACTTCCACTGTAGTGAATGAGTTTTGGTAAGCTGCTAGGGATAGTGTTTGTCTAGAATCACACTGTGAGTCTGTGTGTATTTGGGAACCACTGTGAGAGAAGTATTTGGTAACATCGTGTATTTGCTGACAGATAAGTGTTGTAAAACATCTCATGTTGTCAAGTTTTAGTAGCATTAGAAGACAGTTATGGCTTATGCTTTCATTATATGAGTCAGGCATTGACAGTAAATTGCAGTTGTGAAATATGTAGATTGTGTGCAGTTCCCTTACCACTTCCACTGTAGTGAATGATTTTTGTTAAACTCCTAGGTATAGTGGTTGTTGTCTAGAATTACACAGTGAGTCTGTGTGCATTTGAGAACCACTGTGAGAGAAGCATTTGGTAACATTGTGTATTTGCTGACAGATAACTAATTTAAAACCTGTCCTGTTGTAAAGTTTTAGTAGCATTAGAAGGTAGTCTTTGCTTATGCATTGATAAAATGAGTCAGGGTTTGACACTAAGGTGCAGTACCATGTACTATTCTGTTCACGGTCGCAGAACTGAAAATGTAAAAGTTTTACCTAAGCACTGTCCTAGAAGTAGTCTGATTATTTAGTCAGTTTCTAAGTACCAAATAGATTGCTTCAAATAAAAGTGTTCTGACATACTATACACTTGTCTTTTACACCTTCAATTCCCTAGTCAGTATCCATACACTTCCAGGAAACATCCTGTCACTTCCTTTGCAGTCCTCTAGAGACCCATTCAACAGCATGTACTAATCCATTGACTGTGCCAAAACTCAAACACTTATAAATTCACCTAGACACTCTCTTTCCAGTACTCTAATGATTCAGTCACTGCCTAAGTATTCATGCACTGAGCCAGTTCTTAGCACATGGACTACGTCAAACCCATATCCACTGTGCATGCAGTCCTCTAACCACCTACACACTTGCCTTTCACACCTTCAATTCCCCAGTCAGTATCCATTCACTTCCAGCAAACACCCTGTCACTGCCGTTGCACTCCTCTAGTGACCCATTCAGCATCATGTACTAATCCATTCACAGCGCCAAAAACTAATAAATTCACCCAGGCACACTCCTTGCAGTACTCTAATCATTCAGTCAGTACCCAAGTACTCATCCAGTGACCCAGGCCTTAGTATATGGACTGCTTCAAACCCCTATCCACTATGCATGCAGTCCTCTAACCACCAACACAATTGTCTTTCACACCTTCAATTCCCTAGTCAGTATCCATATACTTCCAGGAAATACCCTGTGACTCTCTTTGCAGTCCTCTAGTGACCCATTCAGCACCATGTACTAATCCATTCACTGTGCTAAAACCCAAACACTTATAAATTCACCAATATACTATCTTTGCAGTACTCTAATCATTCAGTCAGTGCCTAAGTATTCATACACTGAGCCAGGTCTTAGCACATGGACTGCTTCAAACCCCTATGCACTATGCATGCAGTCTTCTAACCACCTAGACACTTGTCTTTCACACTTTCAATTTCCTAGTCAGTATCCATACAGTCCAGCACTTGTCACTGCCTTTGCACTCCTCTAGTGACCCATTCAGTACCAAGTACTAATCTATTCTCTATGCGAAAAGCCTATCACTTATAAATTCACCTAGGCACTCTCCTTGCTGTACGATAATCATTCAGTCAGTACCCAAGTAGTAATGCAGTGAGCCAGGCCTTAGCACATGGACTGCTTTAAATGCCTATGCAGTATGAATGCAGTCCTCTAATCACCTACACAGTTGTGTTTCACACCTTCTATTCCCTAGTTAGTATTCATACTCTTCTAGCAAACACCCTGTGAGTGACCAAGTGCGTCTCCTTATACTACTGTAATCATTTAGTCAGTTAGCATGTAGTGTTTTAGTGAGGTAGGCTTTAGGGCATGAACTGCTTCAAAGTAGTATGCACTGTGCATGTAGTTTTTTAATGATCGTCACACTTGTGGTTCAGGGCTATAGTTTCATAGTCAGTTTTTATATAAAATGTGTTAGTACAGTAATGGAATAGTATAAATTTGAAAGTTATTAATATACATTTATTTGTGATTCTATTTTACAGATACAGAACAGGAGTGTTTCTCATCTGTTTGCACTCTTCTTGTGCAAGATTGTTTGGATGAAGGGTCCTTAGGTGTTTCATCATACTTGCTGTGCCGCACGGGTATTTTTTGTTAGGATCTCCTTGTAACAGAACTCTTTGGCAAATCTTGCGAGTGGCGAAGGTGGCATTGGTCTTTGTTTGCTTTTTGGAAAAAGTAAAAAATTTCCTCACCACTGAAGAAAAACGTTTGTGGGGTGCCTTCTGCAAAACATTTTCTTCAGATTCGGTAAATATTTTAAAGCGGCAACATTTACAGTTTTTGTAAGTTAAACTTATAAAAAATTTTGTTAGCAGTATGCATTTTATATATCTGTGATTTGTTTCTTGAGGTATTTTGTTGAGAATACCATGTTGTTGTTTTTTTAACAATCTTTCTTATTTTCCAGGTATGTCGTCGACATCCATTGTCCCCACAGTAGTGTTCCGCCTTGTTGTTTTTTATTATTGTTGTTACGTTTTGTTTATTAGTTTATTGTTCATATATATGTTAATAAAAAAAAAGTTTGAAAATAGTTTTTCGTTTATATATTTATTATTATAAAAAATAAAGTTTGAAAAAAAAATTAATAACGTGTTTGGTTGTTCTCTTAACTGCTGTGTGACTCTTTCTTGTTCTTATTACTGTTATTTGATGGAGTCCACCATGGTGTTATATTTTGGGGGAGTTATCGCTGGAATACTGGTGATATCTGCAGTTTGCACTAACTTCTGAATAGTGTGTTAGATTTATCTCAACTTTACTTCCGTTAAAGTGCTGATAATGAAATGGAGAGTAGCCGTTCCCGTGCAAAAGGACACGAGGTGCACCTTTCCAATTTATTCTAAATACTAAAATCCTGTATTGAATTGCACTGAGGTATTGGCTGCAGTTACAGTGTACACACAAAATCTATTAAGAAATCTCATTGTATTTATATTGATTGGGAATAGTGCGTCAGGTGCTGGATCTTGATGAGATACACTGCTGAGTTCGTATATTGTTCTGCACACGAAAAAATCACATCACAACTTTCACACCAATTGCAATGCGAAACAAATTCCGGCGATAAGACACGTTAGCACCAGGGATTTTACACATTCTTTCTGCTGGTGTTAAGCAGGACAACTACCTGCACCATGAAAGGGAACACAGCCAAGAGCCACACCAGAACACCCACAGGTACCATAGTCTATGAGCATGATACAGGGATACCCATGAGGGACAGAAGACTCATCTCAACAACTCCAGGACCGCCAATGCCCCCCAAACCCACATCTTAGTAAGTGTGTCCCTGTGGTCATTGTCTTAGCATGATAGGCACGAGCCCTGCAACATCACAGTGTGCTGTCACCTCAGCGTTGGCAGTGAGCCTGGATGTGTAGCTACGCACGCATCCTCCTGCATGCACAACTGACATGTGCTGGTCTGGGGTTCACAGGTCAGTGCAGGGGTGTGCCTATCCGGCAAGGGGAACGGGGTGTCTCGGACATGTCCGTGTACATTAAGTGCGGTAAGTGTGTCTCTGTGTTCTGGTGTGGCTTGCTACAAGAGCCGCAGCAGTTGATGTTGTAAACTGGCATGCACCACCTCCAAACGGCACTGTGATGTTGTAGTTGGAATGTAGCAGGACATGCGCAAATAGGCATTACAATGGTGTGCTGTACAAGTGCACGAGATACAACAGCGCACCGTACAAAAGTGTGGGGGCTTGTGGGAGGGAGGTGCAGCCGTTTGGCAACATAACACACAGTGAACTCGACCATGTGCCACATGCTGGGCATCTCATCCATGATGACCACGGTCGCAGACATCCCACAACACCAACGACTGGCCTTTGTACACATGCTGTATGAATGCAGCGTGGTTTTCACTTCTATGCTCGTTCAGTGGTGTGATGTTGTCAGGTTGTGTGACTTGTGCTGCTTGTTGGTGTGTTTCATTTTGGCCATTGTTAGTCTATATGTGTGTTGAACTTAATTGTGCATGTGTGCCATTCTGCCCATCTCCCCCCCTCCCCCCACTCCCTGCTTCTTCCTCTTCCTACTGCTGTTGTGTCTATAATTTTGTTGCTGCACACATAAATACATGTAAAGAATAAATTAGAATAGTTCCTTGATTCTATTAGGTTTCAAAACTTCTCTATTGGTTTCTTTTTAATTTTCCATATGAACCGTTTTTTAAATATTGAACAACACATAGAAGTCAGAAGTGCAACATATTCTATCAACACACTTTCTAGAACATTCTACAACACGTGCAGGTTAAAAGTTCATAAATTTTTTAAAACTTAACGATATTTTTTGTAACATTTTCTTGAATATTTAACGACACATGCAGGTTAAAAGTTGACGATTGTTTTAAGTTCGAACAGTGCCTTTCAAATGCAAGTAGCAGGTGCGGTTGATCTGAGCAAATTTTATCCTTTGATATGTACTCCACGTTGAAACTGCTTTTTCTTAACCAATCACAAAGATGCTTTTCCACAAAACTAATGAGCACCCTACTTTTAAAAAAGAATGCTTTTCATGATATCTTGAGAGATAAGTTATAGATAGGAATTAGCATTTAAAAAACCTTTGAAATTCACTGAAAAAAATATAGGTTTCAGGGGCGTTATAGTTAGGAATTTGCATTTAAAAAACCTTAGAAATTCACTGAAAAAAACAAAGGTTTCAGGGGCGTTCTAGTTAGCTGGACATTTCCCTCGTACAAAACCCTAGAAATTCCCGTTATAGTTAGTTCAGCTAACTATAACTCGCGCCCCCGCAATGCACTGCTGATGACGTCACATATTACATCACTCATGACATGGTCAGTGACATCACTGATGACATCACTGATGACATCTCAAATGAAATCACTCATGACATCACTGATGACATCATCCATGTGATAAATTAGTGCATCTTCTCACACCCTAATATAACCTTTTATACACCAACTCAAAATTTCAGACGGCCATTTTGAAAATCATAGATACTCCAATACCAATAACTACATACCCACTCATTAACTCTTAGGTCTACATACACCGCCACTCACTCACCTGTACAGTCACTCATACTTACAGTCACTCCGTACAAGACTATCATATGCATTTATACACCTATATAGACACTCACACACCGCCAATCATCCATTGAGGTACTGACACACCTAGTCAGTCGAGCAAGTAATTAAACACAGTCCAATTTACTCACCTACACAGTTAAACACACTCAAGTTCACGTACTCATAAAAATAGTACCACATTCTTACGCTCTAATAGAATCATTGATACAAGCACAAACTCATCCATACAGCCATTCTCACAATCACACACTCTCACATATACCCACTTATATACTCTTACACACATATATACTGCCTTTCACATATGTAGTTAGTCACACATGTACCACTGAGATATACATTCAATCCCTAACACACCCATACATACACTCACCCAACCATACAGTCCATCACAGATGCACTCTTAAAACCATGCACCCATAGAATCACCCACTCACACATCTATGCATAGTCACACACACCCTACCCACACAAACACTCAGGCACCCATACAGATACTCAGACAACGAATCAATAACCCATATAGACACTCATACAGCTATTCACAAAACCATGCAGCCACTTATACACCTACACACAGACACATACAGACATTCACACAGTTTAGTCACTAGTCTGCAGTAAGATACATTTAATGACTCACTTAAAGAGTCAGTTACGCACCTACAAAATCATCCATTCACACACTTGTACACTCACTCATTCTTCAACAGACCTTTCCCTATATATATTAAACATATTAAAACTGTACAGAAACACATACCTACTGGATGATGTCATCAGTGATGTCATCAGTGATGTCATTTGAGATGTCATCAGTGAGGTCACTGACCATGTCATGAGTGATGTAATATGTGACGTCATCAGCAGTGCATTGCGGGGGCGCGAGTTATAGTTAGCTGAACTAACTATAACAGGGGAATTTCTAGGGTTTTGTACGAGGGAAATGTCCAGCTAACTATAAAGCCCCTGAAACCTTTGGTTTTTTCGGTGAAAAAAATAAATAAATATATATATATAGGAGGGCTGAAACGCGTAATGGCGGCATTGGTGTTGGGCACTAAATAAACGCTGGCACAAATTCATATTGGGTACGCTTCGTCTTTTGCCAAGGATTTGGTTACCTGAAGGCGTTTTCTCTTCATATATATATATATATATATTACCTACTGGCGGTCGCCAGTAGGTAGTTATAGTTAGGACCCTGTTTCCATAGGAAATCCGCAACATTCTATTTGGAATAACTTTGGCGCCGGTCGACGAATCCTCGCGAAATTTTCAAAATAGGTGGGGCGCTACGCTCCGCTCCTACCCTGAAAGTCTCGGGGTGATTCGTCAAGCAGGGGCCGAGAAAAAAGGGGGGTCCCAAAACGCGTTTTTCCCATGCATTTTTCCATAGGACCTTTAGACACAGCTACAGCCCGAACGGCTGAACAGAATTACTTGAAATTTGGCAGAGAGGTAGCCATAAGGTCAAGGAAGTGCCTTTTGCAGGTCTGGTGTAAATCTGTTCAGTATTTCCTGAGAAAATAGCATTTAAAAGCATATATATATGTGGGCGGAGCCTAACCACACATCTCATCCTGAGATCTGATTGGCTGTCAGCACTTCATCCAAGAAGTGTTGGCAGCCATCTTGGGACCAATATACATGATAGCACCTCATTAAAAAGCATTGCAGTTAATAGAAGGTTTTAAGACTTTAGTTACATTATAAATCATTTGTTGATGGTACCATACACATTTTAGGAATTGTGGTATGTTCTAAGGTGATTTCACCATGTGAAAAGCCTTCTGCTGGGATATCATGATTGAGAGAAAAATATTTTCTCATGCTTTTACCACAGAGGTTTGGAAGGTGATCTATAAGCTAAACTGAGAGCTTATTTTCTGTAAATTCACATTATCTTACTCAGTCATGTGAGAATGAAGTCTGACATTCTCAGTAAAACATGTACATCCAACAAGGGCAGAGACTGTCAGTTGATTTCTTTGTGTTCTACTGCAGCTTCCCAGAGTGTTCCAAAGAACTACTAGAGCGCTAACAGTCCTACTTATGATAAACGTATGGCACACCTGAAGCCATCTTGCTTGGTTTAAAGTGGTAACTCTTAAAACATTTAATTTAAAAAGGAACAAAATGAGGGGGTTCATTTTTCCATAAAAAGTATGATTAGTGCTGCAGAAAGAAAAATTAGGGCACATTTTGAGTGACTTCTCAAATCCTCTTCTATTTCATTTTCTGACATGCAGACTGAAACATGCACTTTCAATACCAGCAGCAGTTTTCCCTGGTGAGCAGTAGCTTTACTACAGTGATCTAATGAGCAAAAAGAGTGCTAACATTCTGAATTTATGGCAAATGTGTGACACATCTGAATGCTTTCTTGATGGAATCAAAGTAAAAAACTGAAAGTATTTCCTACTGAGGAGACTGCAGTAAATGAGGAAATTAGGAAACTTCATAACAAATAAGTCTCCCAAGATGGCCACCAGAGACAAAAGAGCCCAAATGTAGCCCAAATATCACCCAGATGTAGCCCAAGTATAGCCCAATGACAGAATGTCCCAGAATGTTCTTAAAAACAACTAGAGCGCTTACTGTCTTCATTATGACAAAAGTATGGCACACCTGAAGCCATCTTGATTGGAATAAACTGGTAACACTTAAAACATTTAATTTAAAAAGGAACACAATGAGGAGGTTCATTTTGCCATAGAAATTATGATTAATGCTGAAGAAAGAAAATGAGGGCACATTTTGAGTGATTTCTCAAATCCTCTTCTATTTCATTAAAAAATTCTGACATGCAGACTGAAACATGCACTTTTAATACCAGGAGCAGACTTCCATGGTGCAGTAGTTTTACTACAGTGATCTAATGAGCAACTAGAGTGCTAACATTCAGAATTTATGGCAAATGTGTGACATATCTGAATACCTTCATGAAGGAATCAAAGTAAAAAACTGAAAGCATTTCCTACTGAGGAGACTGCAGTACATGAGGAAATTAGGAAACTTCATAACAAATAAATCTCCCAAGATGGCCACCGGAGACAAAAGAGCCCAAATGTAGCCCAAAATCACCCAGATGTAGCCCAAATATAGCCCAATGACAGAAGTGTGCAAAACACTTATTATTTTGTGTTTTTGCAGTGTTATATAGTGCAGACTTGTCAGGTATTGGAGTGCTTTACATGAGCATTGGTTACATCACACAAGAACAAATTCATTTTGGTTGTAGACATGGGGAGACTAAGTGATTTGACCAGAATCACAGAATGTCGAGCTGAAGCAGAAACTTCAACCTGGTTCCCCAGTTGCAAAGTCTGCAGTTCTGGAAGTAACACCACATCCTCTCCCCTAAGTGCAACATTTAATCAAGTGGTCAACTGGATAAAAAAACATAAAGATAACAAATAATTTAAAAGTGCTTTGTCGCTATTTGAAAACTCAGAAAATATGTCCTTATTTTAGTCTTTTAGAGCACTAACCATAATTTTGATGCCAATAAGACCCTCTCATATATGTAATTTCTAAAGGAAATGCTCTAGGTATTACAGTTTTGATTACATCAAGATGATGTCAGGCGTTCCACACTTTTGTAATAAATATAGAATGTTAGCAATCTAGTTGTTCATTAGGATACTGTTGAGAGGCAGAGGCCAGGGGCACGGACTCTGAAAATTGAAGGCAGGTAGGAGGGTGCAAAGGCAACAATTTAACCACACTGAGCAGGCAGGAAGGGCCGTGGAAGCACAACAGACTATGGAGGGCAGTGGAAAGGGGGGCAGGGGCAACAAACCAACAATACAGGACTTGCAAGAGAGGCTGTTGGAGGGAAGATCTATTACGGGTCAAGGAAGCTAGGGGCGGTCCCCAGATCCCCGGGAGCCACCACAGAACTGAGCAGGAGAGTGAGTCAGGGACAAAAGGGGCACCTTAATTTGAGCCGGGGTGCCTAGGAACGCTTGCTCCAAAAATGAAGAAAACAGACATATGAGACATGGAATTGGAGGCAGAATACAATGGCAGTTTAATGAGAAGATGCAACTTCAAAGAAACCGCAGAATAGAGACATAAAGTACAAAATACAGAATCCAGATAATCATACAGCTGTCATAATATTCTCTGTATCTCAATTAATGTACTGACAGAGAGAGAGAGAAAACACATCTATAAATGCATCATGAAAAACAAGTTACACCAAGGAAAATGTTACCTAGGAACACTCACGTTTACTCTTAGAGCAAGCATTCCTGCAATTACAATACAAAATCTTTTAAATGCAAAAGTAAAGAGAACAATGGTTAAACATAACATGACATTTCATATAGGTAAAATAGAATAAGATACTTCAAGCAAAGCAGAGCAAGACATTTTAAGCAAAGGAAGACAAGAGCTCCCAGCTCTTGGGGAAAACCTGCACTGCCTGTTAACCTACATACAGACGGCGAGGTAGTCCGTCGATATCTGTGGGTGCTCCCTTTTTATATCATTTTGTGGGCTCCTTTGCACGCTACATCTACCTACGTATGCTACCCAAAAGCTTCGTCTGCAGATTTTACCAGACATTTCGTCATTTACCCACTTAATGCTGACAATGGACTGGGTGAAAAGGTCAGTCTCTCAGGCCAATCGCTTATCGTAAGTTCCATAGAGCAAGCAGAAAATAATGGGTATTGTACGGGAATTCAATATGTTCATGTATGAAATCTCCTCAGTTCTCCTAACTTGACGCTCTGCGGTTGCCACTTCCTTAAAAGCGGGAAACCTGCCCAGGAAGCAAGTACCAGTCCAGGATGCAGCCTACTGTATGTCGACAGCTTCAGGGGGATGTTGAACTTTGATACCGAGCACGGAGCACTCAGGTAGGGTGGGGGCTACTAGTTTGGATCAGAAGGCCTCGCAGACCTGCCTTCAGACTGCTATACACTAAAATTGCAGAGCTATGGTCAATTTAACAAAGAGGCCTACATATTGAACAGAAGGGCCTACACAGGGGTTTTATGCTGGCTGAGTGGTAAGGATGTCTCAGGATAATTATATAGCAACACAGGACCCGCTGGTCAATTTAATACGGCCTACAAATGCAGCTGGCAGGGCAAGGACAAGGGTCTCATACTTCAGGTGTGGACAGAACGGGCCAGGGGCCCCCTGTGATACAAAATCTACCCTCCTTCAAGGCTGTGGCAATGTAATAGACCATTGTGGGCAGAAGGAAGAGGCAATGGTAGTACAACCATACATGCCAACAGACCCGATTCAGCCAGGAAACGTCCAATGTTTTTAAGCTCAAATGGGCTTTATTTGATCTGTCTCCTGTCTACAATATCCTCTTTTTCAATGTAACTCAAAGGGGAAAATCAATACCCCAGTTTTTTTTCAAAATCTCCCTCTTACCAAGTTCAAAATGTTCGCAAGTATGGTACATTGGATCATGGAAGGAAATGGGATAGGGACATGGACTTGGATAACAGAGGACAGGAGGGACATGGAGAGGTGCACCAAACTGACCCTGCAGGGCAGGCATCAGGGTTTGCAGCAGCACAATACACCACACAGGGCATGCAGGACGGGAGTGCAGCACAACAATCCATAGAAAGCAAGAGGGAGGGGACAGGACCATGCACATGGACAACAGAGAACAGAGGGGCAAGAGGCAATGGTAGCTAGCTGACCATAATGGACAGACAGGAGAGAAAGCTGCAGCATAACAGACCATAAAGGGCAGGAGGGACGGATCAGGGGCATTACAATGGAACAGACAAGCCAGGAGGGAGGGAGTAGGGCTGGGGGCAAGGGGGCAGGGCAGGAGCAGCAAGATAGCCATGGAGGTCAGGCAGGATGGGCACTAGAAGCAAGACACACCATGAAGAGCAACAGTGAGACTGTGATGGCATACACACAGACCATGGAGGGAAGGTGGGAGGGGGTCAGGGGCAGCTAACTGACCACACAGGGAAGGTGGGAGGGGCCATGGCAGCACAGAAGACCATGCATGGCAAGTGGGAGGGTTAGTGGCAGCACAATGGCTATGATGGGCAAGAAGGAGGGTGGAGGGGCATGCACAAAGGACGATGGAGGATAGAAGGGAGGGTCAGGACCTGTGCACAGACAAGAAAGTTCAGGGGAAGGGACCTCACAACAGACCACACGGGGCAGGCAGGAGGAGCAGTTGCAGCACAACAGACCAGGGAGGGCAGAAGGGTGTGGCAGTACAATGGACCATGTAGGACAGGAGGAAGAGGATAGGGGCATGGCATGTGGACAGGCAGGGTGGAGGTGACCGGGACAGGTTACAGTCATCTGACAATGCTAGGCAGGTGGGAGGGGAGTGGCAGCTCAACAGAACACTCAGAGTAGATAGGAGTGGCAGGTCCATGGGACATGGTGGGCAAAAAGGATGGAGCAGGGGCATGCACAAAGACATCGGAGGGCAGGGGGAAGGAGAATAGGGGCAGCAAGCTAAGCACAGAGTTTAAGCAGGAGGTCAATGATGGGGCATAGAATTGGGCAATGGAGGGCAGGAGGAGTGGACTGGTACATCATACTAAATTGAGGGCAGTGGCAGCACATCAGACCATGCATGGCAGGAGGGAGGAGGCTAGTCCATGGATTCACACAACAGAGGATAGGGAGGAAGGGGATGGGGCAGCAAGCTAACTGTTCAGAGAAGGCGGGTATTAGGAACTTTATTGTTTTTAAAACATTGTGTCTGTGCGAACTACTTAAAATATGAACAAGTATGCAGCATAATCTCACTTTTATTCAGGAAGAAGAGGACGTTTGTGACTGTGACTCCGGGCTCACTTGGCAGGAACACCCCCTGACCCTCCACCCCCTATCGCAAAATGTAATGCCCGTGAAAAGGGTAGGTGAACACAGTGTTATATAGAACATAGTCCTGAGAGCACGATTGAAAATGAAAACTAGATATAGTGTATGGTATAAACTATGCACCAAAAAGTGTGATATAAGATGAACCGGGCGTGAAATATAATATGCAATACATTGTGCGCAATGACAGATTCATTGGAGAGCGCAAGATAGCACAGGCACTAGCGCGTGCTATGCGATATGCGCCTTGGAGTGTAATATGCACAGGGCAGTGTTGTGTAACCTAACTAGTCTCTAAAGTTGTAATATAAAATATGTGCTGGGGAGTGTAACGTTGCATATGCACTGTGACAAAGATATGGATCCCAGATTGTAATATGTATGGCATAGCACTGTGTGTTATAACATAGGCATCGAGAAAGGCACGTTAGATGGGGCAATATAACCCGTGCGAAGACAAGTGTGGCATGACATATTCACGGGGTGGTGTTACAGTGCACATGGGCTAGAGAGTGTCATAGCATATGCACTAGCTAGTGGAATACAACACAGAGGTGTGTGGCACTCGGCAGGCAATGGTGGGTGTAACACAGCATTGGGCTCTGTCAGGAGCACGCTGTGACTCTCAAGTGATGTTCGTCCCCTTTCCAGAGAGTAAAATAAAAAGTATTACACATCCGGCAGTGGATGTGTGTTTTATTAACCGTGAGGGGGGTTTCTTGCATAGTTTTGGTCGAATTTTTGTCGAATCCCCTTTGAATGGCTTGGTGTGCATGTGTATTAAATGTGCCCGTCAATAGCTACCCATGTTTGTATAAATAAACGACAAGGGTGTCTACCAGGATTAGGCACGGTAGGGCATCAGACATGTCAGAGCTTCACTAGTGGTGTAAATACATTCCACGTGGATTCATTGCATGCATAGTCGCCTTTTAATGAATATCACGCAAATCGTCATGGTGATAGGTACGTACGGTTTGTCCAGCATGTCCTAGGTGTGTCTATAAATATATATTTTTTAAAAATAATAAAAAACAGTGGCCGGCCCTGGGGATTGGGGTAAAAAAAATATAATTAGGAGACTGGCCCTGGGGGATGGGGTCATCAGGGCCAATAAATTAGAATAAGAAGGGGAACCAAACAGCCCCCCTTCTTAAAAAACTAAACTAAATAAAAGACTGGCATCGTGCCGGAGGCCATGCCCCCTCCGTGCAGCACTCTGCAAACGCGCCCCCAACAGGCATCTCCAGTATGCGCAAGGGAGCTGCGCTGCAGCCAGGTGTTCTGAGGCCAAGCCCCTTTTTACACCTCTCTGCAACGCAGCTCTGTGGCGCTTACTGGAGGTACCTAGTGGTCTAGTTTGACCCTAGGGACCCTTAGGATTCAGGGGGACTTAATCTCTCAACTTAGAACAGCCACAGGGCGCGTTTACACAGTGGTGAAGGGAGTTGGCGGGGCCTGAGGTGACGTGTGCAAACACGCACTATGGCACGTTTTAAATTGGGGATATAATTTCCCTTCAATACTGAGGGCCCCTGGGGGCTAACTAGCCCACCAAGTGCTTCCAGTAAGCGCCACTGAGCTGCATTGCAGAGAGGTGGTCCAGGCCGTGCCACTTTTTACACCTCTCTGCAACGCAGCTCTGTGGCACTTACTGGAGGTACCTAGTGGGCTAGTTGGACCCTAGGGACCCTCAGGATTCAAATGAACTTAATCTCCCAACTAAAAATGGACACAGGGCGTGTTTACACAGTGGTGAAGGGAGGGGACGGGGCCTGAGTTAACGTGTGCAAAAACGCCCTGTGGCCTGTTTTAAGAGGTAGTTTTAATCCCCATGCCCTATTATACACAAGGGGCTTACAGAGGAGGTCATGCTAATCACAGGGGGACCCCAACGCATAATGTTCCCTAGTGTATGTAGGTGTTTTCACTGTATTCTAAGTGTCTTTTAACATAGCACTGGCTCTAGGACTGGTTAGTCAGACTCAGTTACCACCAGTATCCGTCTGAAAAAGTTGAGGGTACAGGATAATTTTGCAACAAGGCTTCTTTCTGCTCTTCTTTTTGTTCTTTCTGCACGTTATCCTTCTTCCTGCACTTATCTTCGTATTTGAGGACTTCTGTTGCTTCTTTCTGCACTTCTTTTGTTTCTTTCTGTGCATTTTTCTTCTTTCTTCACATGTCCTATCTCTGTAGGCATAGTTAGAAATTAGCATTTAAAAAACCTCTGAAATTCACAGAAAAAACCATAGGTTTCAGGCACGTTATAGTTAGGAATTAGCATTTAAAAAACCTCAGAAATTCACTGAAAAAACCATAGGTTTCAGGGGTGTTATAGTTAGCTGGACTTTTCACTTGTACAAAACCATTGAAATTCCCCCGTTATAGTTAGTTCAGCTAACTATAACTCGCGCGCCCGCAATGCACTGCTGATGACGTCACATATTACATCACTCATGACATGGTCAGTGACATCACTCATGACATCACTGATGACATCTCAAATGACATCACTGATGACATCATCCTTGTGATAGAGTGGCAGACCTCCTCTCACCCTAATATAACCTTTGATACACACATTCAAAAATAGAGACTAAAATTTTCAAAACAATGGACATACCAATAACAGTTACAACAACCTCTTCAGTAATTCTAAGATCCACATACACATCCACTCATTCACCAACAGTCCTATACAGTCACTCATACATGTACTCACTCATCATATGTACTCATACACCTATACATCCTGTTACACAATGCCACTCATCCATAGAGTTACTCACACACATAGTCACTCATGCTAATAAAGAATCAAACATACATTTACTTGCATATACAGTTATACACACACCACCATACTTACTTCTACGGAAACTTACACATACTTAGTCTTTTAAACAATCACTTATAGAAACACATACTTATTCATACAGGAACTCTTTCAATCTCTCACTCTCACATATACTCACATATATACACCAATAGTCACATATACTAGTTTAAAACATATGTAGTTTCTCATAAAGACACTATTGAGACAGTCATTCACTCACTAACACACCCATACACACACTCATCCACCCATACAGTCCTGCACACATGCTGTGTTCAACACATACAAACAGTGAGTCACTCATTCATGCACCTATGCACTACGTAATACCCCCCACCGAACCATGCAGACACTCAGACTGATACTCAAAAAACCAACTAATAACCTATATAGACACCCATGTAGCTACTCACCAACCCATGCAGCCACTTATACACAAAGTGAGAGACTGATACAGATATTTACATATTTAAACATTACTCACTAAGCCATGTATTCACTATGATACACTTAATCAGTCAGTTACACAATCAATTTTTCAAAAACAAATCATCCATTTAGACACTTATATACCCATTTATTCTTCCATCGACCTTGAGATATACATATATAAAACATATTTAATTTTCAGAAAAACACACATTCACTGGATGATGTAATCAGTGATGTCATCAGTGATGTCATTTGAGATGTCATCAGTGATGTCATGAGTGATGTCACTGACCATGTCATGAGTGATGTAATATGTGACGTCATCAGCAGAAGCATTGCGGGCGCGCGAGTTATAGTTAGCTGAACTAACTATAACGGGGGAATTTCAATGGTTTTGTACAAGTGAAAAGTCCAGCTAACTATAACACCCCTGAAACCTATGGTTTTTTCAGTGAATATATATATATATATATATTCACTGAAAAAACCATAGGTTTCAGGGGCGTTATAGTTAGGCATTGGCATTTAAAAAACCTTAGAAATTCACTGAAAAAAACATAGGTTTCATGGGTGTTATAGTTAGCTGGACATTTATCTTGTACAATAACTATGTTACAAAAAGTGACATATTTCAGTTTTTAAATTTCCTTGCGAATGATAAAAGTAAGCACAGAGTTTTGTCTGCAAAGATGTTCAAAGAAGAATGATTGAAATGATTGCGGTCCTTCAACACTTAAAAACCTGAAATATTATGAACCCCTCAAATCTCTTTTTTTTCAGGTTACATGATATCTGATTATGGTCAGATTTCAAAACTACACAAACAGAGTGTTTTTAGAAAAGTGTTTCAACTTTGTAGCTTCTTGCAGGCCTCTTCATTCTGCAGATTGAGACTTAGTTAAACTTACCTTCACAGTAATAGGAATAAAAAATGGTATTCATTTTTTGCTGTTTTTCATTCAAATATAAATTGTTAAAAATTGCTTATTTTAACATTTGGATCTGTGAAAGAAAAAAAAAACAAATTATAACATATAATAAATTTTTTACAACACAACATAATTTCCACAAAGTAATTTGTTTGCCTTTTTTGCTGTTCTCAGAATATATTGAATTTCACTAGAAATAGTGATTTCAATGGTACTCATCACTTAACAGCGGGCAAAAAAAAAACAATCAGAAAGATTGTTAAAAAAAAAAAACCATACTATTCTCAGTAAAATACCAGAAAATACAAATCATACATATATGAAATGCTTACAGATTACAAAATTGTATAACTTTAACTTATAAAAACTGTAAATGTTGCCGCATTAAAATAATCACCGAATAAATGACCACCAAAAAGTCCATAATTCAAAAATATACCTTTCCTTGAGGCCAAATAGAATTTTTTCACTTCTTCTTTATGTAAATTGTCCAATGGTAGTCCTATTAAATTATAATAATAAATTCCTCAGAGAGTGAATTATCTTCCTAAAACTTTGGATTTAAAAATATTAGGTAGGAATTTTGAAATTCCCTAGGCAAACGTGAAAACCAACTGGGCATCATTACAAAGTGTCCAGCCTTTGTCACATTTTAGATAGGCATTGTAATGTCCAGACGTGGTGGAAGGACCATCATGGAAAATTATTGCAATTGCTACAAAAGTCCTTCCTGATATTGATACTTGTGTTGCTACAAACTGCTTCCAATTTTCTTCCATCAGCTGTACAACGTTGCATCATTAAAATTATGTATTTTCCATAATTTGTTAAGAATAATGTGGATAACATTTCTGATTTACATTGGCTACACTCCATGTTTTGAAATGCACCTTTCACTAATTTATTGAAAGACACTGATTTACAGTCTGGTAATGTTAAATACAGAAATCTCTCAGTGTCTACATTGGTGCTACATGTATACATGCAATTTTCACAATAATGTTCCCATTTGTAAGAAAGGCCAAAAATATTTTCTATTTCTACACCTTCATTTTCAAACATTGTAAACATATACATTAAAAATTCCTGAGCATCTTGTTGGATATTTTGTGTAAATTGTGTAGAACCAGAACACACATCCAAAAGATTACGAACATCTGAAACAGATTGTATTTTACTTCTATCTGTTGTCAATTTTTCATAAACCGAATGCAACAGAGAACAAAATCTTTTTTCCCGATTCTGCATAATTTGTGCTTGCAAACCTTCCAGATATAAAACAACATTGACCACTACATTAGCATAGCAGTTGACACCAGAACTATTTTCAAACTGATAACCAACAATCTCTTCAACAGTGTCCAATTTCTTTTTACCAGCAATCGCAACATTATCTTGTTCTTTTCCCTTCTTGACATCTTCAGTACAAATATTCTCTAACCTTCTTTTTCGACCAACCACACGCTTTTCAAATACAGGATATTGACCTAAATTTGGAGCATACACCCTTCTCAACCTATTATACTCTTTTACACAGTTTGCATCTGCAGTAACCTTTGTCTCATCAAAATCAATCAAAAACAAACCAGATAATGTTCTGACTTGCGAAAAAGCAACATATGCCATACCCTCTTTAAATACAGTAGATTCAATGTTCACCAATGAACTGTCTACACTTAATCCTTGAGTTTATGAATAGTCGCTGCATATGCCAGAGAAAATGGAAATTGTTTCCTACGGACATATAAATCTTTAACAAGCAAAAAACGAACTGAACAACGACCAATATCTTTAACGTCATCAATCTGATCAAATTTAATTTTTTTAAATTCAATTCCTTCTTTTTTCTGATAATTCACAAAATCCACCACTTTACCCATTGCACCATTAACGAAACCTTTCTCTACATCCAAATTACGCCGACAGTTCACACACACATACAGTGTCTTTTCCAAACCAGCAGTTTTAGATATTTTTTTTTCTAAACAATCTAGTTTTGATCTCAACTTACCCGTCAAAATAATAGTGATTCCTTCATGTAGTATTTTATCGATGGCTTCCATTTGAACAATTTCTTCATTTTCCAATTTTAATAATTCTTCGTTGAATATTGAACACTCACGCAGTGTCGGCATTAAGCAAATCACTGACTTATTTTTAGCAATTTCCACGTACACTTTTGCAGCAACTGCATTTTCATTTGGAAAGACATTGCAAAGTAATCGACTCTCCAAAGCTTCTTTCCCTTTTTTTGAAAGAATTCCAATTCTTATATCTTTAAGAATACTTCCATATTCAGCATCATTTGCCTGTCGCATATTTGTTGTCAGTTCTTTGTATTCAAAATTACTCCAAATGTTCACATTACCAACACTGCCAAGAGACTTTCTGGTATCTTCATGGGCAAGTGTTTTAAATACCGGTTGTCCTTTTACCGGTGTCAGTTGCAGTAGATCTCCAAAAACTATGACGTGTTTTCCTCCAAATAACACGTCATACTCTGTTTTAAGAATTTGCTGCATTCTTAAATGCACAAAGGCAAGCATCAAGTTTGAAACCATGCTCACCTCATCAATAATGAGAAGTTTCATTTTCTTTAGCACTCTTGAAACTTCACAACAAGCTTCTCCAGATAGCTTGTGGTATTCCAATTTGTTCTCATGCTCTACTGGAAGCATTAGTAAACGATGTAAAGTAATTCCTTTAATGTTATGTGCTGCCAACCCAGTTGGAGCAGTGACAACACAAGACAAATGCGACTCAGTTGTTTTTTTGCAGATAACTTGTAATTACTTTAATTAAGACACTCTTTCCTGTTCCAGCTTGACCACTCACATACATTCGGATAGGTTGAAATGATGTACATGAGCACACTCTCTTTTCATGAAGGAATCCATGGTCAATCTGCTCTTTCACTTGCTGATATATTTGTTTCTGTTCAACATTTAGTTGCTCTTCCAAGTTTCCTAACTGTATTGCATCTTCTTGTGCTTGATACATTGCTGTTTCCACCTCATTCATTGCAATCGCTGCTTCATTTTCAACAATTGGTTGTCCTAGTGGATCTTGACTCAGTGCAGCAGAACTTTGACTGTCTTGAGAACTGTCTCTAGCAATCTCAGCTGCAATTGTAGCTTCTTGATCAATTTCATCATTCAACATTTTCACATAATTTGCGAAAGCACTGCATTGTATGCTATCTTTACAAGCATTAAATGAATCTTCATAGCTGGGAAAATCGCCAAGTAATTCCAGTTCAGAACGCCATGGTTTGAACATTTGCAAAAGGGCTAAATAGTAAGATTCCATTTTGTCAGCAGTGTCGCAACTCAGTTTTCTGTGATTAATTAAATTTCCTTTCCTTTGTTTCACCAGACATCCTTTAGAACCAATAACTCCATATTTTCCATCGTTGATGTTCTCTGTAATATTCCGTTTGAAAGTGTAGTTTTGCAGCACTTCATAGACACACATGTTCTCAAGATGATGACTTCTCTTTGGATAGTATGTGTCCAACATATTGGTTTTCAAAATATCTGTACTTTCAGGGTCATTTTCTGCTAAATATTCAATTTCTTGAACAGATTTCAGTACCCGATTTCGCATTCCCGCAAGACCTAGACTCACCCAAATGATTCTTCTACTTTTGGAATACAGACTTGCAGATGATAACCGATCTGAACATTCATATGCTCCAATTTCACGATACTGAATATTCATGTTAGCGTTCCACATGGATAAAATAACTGGATTGTAGTCATTTATGTATTTTGATTCTTCGCTTCTTCTTAAGTTGTAGGTGTTTTTCGGAGACTTTCTTGTGATGGTATGTCGTACAGCTGACATAAAACTGTTCACTCTTCCTTTGGCTAATACAGGACATGGAAATCCAAAACGACATTTGGTATAGAACTTATCCTTTGACTTGTACTTTCGTCAACAGTATTTTCCACACCTATGGCTTTGAAATCGTAAGACTTGTTGTTTTAAGTTTTTCTCTTCTCTGCTATTTGGAAGAGCACATGTAGCATAATCTTCAATGAAAGACAAAACAGTTTCATCTGAATCTGTTCCAAATTTTGGGGCGTCCTTGACCCATAACAACATATGTATGTGAGGAGCACCTCTTGCTTGATACTCCTTTCTCGAAAAGAAATCCACTACTTCTCCAAGAGGAGGATTCTTTTTATTGCAGATGAAAGACATCATAGCTTCAAATCAATGATTGAAATATCTGCATACATTGACAGGATCCAAAGAGCACAATTCTCCAGGTGTCTTGTATTCAATATTTTTTATATTGGAATTGCCTCTCGAAGAAATTCAAGTAAATCATCCCAAGCATACTCAGCACAGCTTAGTGTAACAAACCATGTAGGAGTTCCCTAGTTCCGTAGCATGCATTTCAGTTCTCCATGTCGACGGTACCAATATTCATTAGTCCCACGCTGACATACCATCAGATTAATCAACTGAGATTCTAAATGATCATCTCTCTGATGCACTTTATCCATAAAATCCTTTGCAGTTACATTTTGAAGATGCATTCCAGTTTTTAAAATGTGATTTACTGCATATGAAAGTCCAGACAAGTCACTTTCAAACAGAAGATGAAACATATAAGGGATACATTGTCGAAATCTTGGATCTTCTGCATATAATCTTGTTGTCCGATATTCAGATGCAGGAATATGCACAGGACGTTCATCATTTTGTGCACCTTTTCCTGTTGGAAACAACTGTGGGAAACAACGAGCTTCCAAGCTCTCTTCCCATACACTCATGGGACTTCCTGTTGCTTTTTTCATTTGAAACAACACAATCTTATTCCCCATCACTTCTTTGGAATGAAGTGGATGTACACTGTAATGGTTATAGATCTCTTCACATCTGGACATGTCCACTTTTTCAATTTGTCCACTTAATGTTTCACTATCTTCTACTGAATATATTTCTTCTTCTCCAACAAACACATTTCTATAGTACTCATTATTTTTTAACAGATACAATGATGCCTTTTGCACTTTTCTAACATCCACTAACTCTTGCCAGATTTTCTTATTCTTAGTAGGAACACCATTAACTAGAATGACTAGTGGCTCATTTTCTGCATGATCTACACCAATAGTTTCAACATTTTTCCTTAAATCCAATGGTAAATACACTCTTCCTTTCAATCCTCTTTGCAACTCTGATGGAGGTAATTTACTTGTTTTGGGCTCCATCCGAACAATAGCCTCAAACGGGTGAACACATTGTATCAGAATAGACTCATACGTATTTAAATCAATCAGCTCTGGAGGAATAGCAACCAACTCTAGATTATTATGAACAGCTCTAGCAGGCATTTTATTCTCATCTAAATTATTATAACAATATTTGCAAATACGCTGCTCACATCCCAAATCAAAACAATCCTCTACCAACAAATAAGTTGCAAATTCCATCCACTTATCATTATCTTCTATTTCACTTTTTAAATACAGATTGACACCCCTAGTCTGATTTTTATAGTGATTTCGCTGACAACAAATACAAGAAACATTTGGTCTTTCACCTGAAATTACCTTAAACTTTGTGATTTCATCCTCAAAATTTTCTGTAATTACAGGTTATACATTGTCTTCAACATTTTGTTCTACTAATGTGTCAGTTTCTTCACTCTCTTGCTGAGGCCCAAAGTAACAAAACTCAATATCCTCACAGACCTGCCTCACATCTGAAACTGACCCACAGAAAAGAGCACTGTTCAACTCACTTAACTTTAGTGCTGGACTTTTTGCATAATACAACCTTCTCACTGACTTCCGCATTTGAGTATGATGTACTGCCAGCATTCTGAAATGGTGAAAAACACTTTCACAAACTTTCCTAGAAAGACAAGCCAGAGAATGACCTTGCAAACCAGTATGTTTTCTCACTCTGCAAGGGTCTAGTCCTTGCAACAGCTTAATCTTTTGTTTTACACTTTTTTTAGTATAGACTCGTAAAAAACTACATAGTTTTTCAATAGATTCCTGTCGTACACTACAAACACTACTGTAATCCCAAGTGTACACAGGGTTTTTAGCACGTCTCCCTAAAACTTCATCAGCTATCACTTCTTCTGCATTTCTTTCAACCATTTTCTCTTTCTCCATTGGACAACCATCACTAACCTCATAATCTCTACCACTGGTGTCAACTGCATACAATAATTTTTCACTTAGTGAATAACTCTCTTCATTAAAAAAAGGCTCTTAACTAGAACTGTTTCCATTCTCCATTCTAGTGATCGAATTCTGTTTAACAGTAAAATAAACAGTTTCCTTTTTACTTCAAAAGCCTTTTCCACAATGCTTTCAACATGCTTCTTCTTTTTATAAAATAAAGCTCTCTTTTTATATTTCTTCACATCTTTCAGCAAATTATGCACTACTTTCTTGTAAAATATTTTTTTGCGTAATTCCTTGTACTGATTTTGTCTTCTTTTACCATACTTTATCTCCTTTGACTGAACATTTGCTTTTTTACTTTTCCTCCTATTTTGATTTTTTTCTTACTTAAAAAAGTTTCTGAAGTTGCAGCATTCTCTACATTCTGTTTGCTCCTACAGACATTTTTAATAAATTGCTTCGTGATCTTACCAGAATTTTTTTTCCTTATAGCCACATTATCTTGTTCATTCAATACTTGTGGTTGATGTTTCTTCAAATAATCCTCCTGTCTCTGTTCTTTTCTTTTTCTTTTTTTTTCTGGCATAATTTCTCAATTTTAACGTTGAAAAACAGTATCTGCAAAAAAGAATCACAAATAAATGTATATTAATAACTTTCAAATTTACAGTATTCCATTACTGTACAAACACATTTTATATAAAAACAGACTAAGAAACTATAGCCCTGAACCACAAGTGTGACGATCATTAAAACACTACATACATAGTGCATACTACTTTGAAGCAGTTCATGCCCTAAAGCCTACCTCACTAAAAGACTACATGCTAAGTGACTTAATGATTACACTACTAAAAGGAGACACACTGGGTGAGTACCAGGGTGTTTGCTAGAAGTATATGAATACTAACCGGGGAATTGAAGGTGCGAAAGACAAGTGTGTAGGTGGTTAGAGAACTGAATGCATACTGGCTAGGCATTTAAAGCAGTCCATGTGCTAAAGCCTGGCTCACTGCATGAGTACTTGGGTACTGACTGAATGATTAGACTACAGCAAGGAGACTGCCTGGATGAATTTATAAGTGGTAGGCTTTTCGCACAGGGAATGGATTAGTACTTGGTACTGAATGGGTCCTAGAAGTGTATGGATACTGACTAGGGAATTGAAGGTGTGAAAACAACTGCGTAGGTGGTTAGAGAACTACATGCATACTGCATAGACATTTGAAGCAGTCTATTTGGTAATGAATGGTTCACAACATAAGTACTTAGAAACTGACTAAATCATCAGACTACTTCTAGGACAGTGCCTGGGTAAAAATTTTAAATTTTCAGCTCTGGTGCAGTGAAGACAATACTACATGGTACTGCACTTTAGTGTCAAATCATGACTCATTTTATCAATGCATAAGCAAACACTGGCTTCTAATGCTACTAAAACTTGACAACATGACAGGTTTATAACAGTTATCTGTCAGCAAATAAATGGGGGATGGGAGCACACTGCCACACCTCCCAGCACAGTTCGCCCCTTAGCATTGTGGTAAATGCAGTTCACAGTGATTTCTTACTTGATTTTTAGCTGTAGTGGTTCACCAAAGGTGGTGCAGGTTAGTGCTGTGAATCTCTAGACACATGTGTTTCTGGATATTATCCGTCTTCAGTAGAGATAAAAAACTAAAATTCTTTCTGGGGTTGCTGGAAAGGCTGCCATAGTCTCTCAGGTCTCAGTACCTCTCTCTGGCGCACAGGTGCATCGCCATGAGCTCGTCAGCTCAGTGGCTCAAGGGAGCCTTTTCAAACAAATGGGGGATGGGAGCACACTGCCACACCTCCCAGCACAGTTCGCCGTCGCCACTACATTGACCACAGTTCCTTGGGGCAACTTGCTGGTGTGACGAGCAGAGTGCGACCAACTTTTATTCATTTATTACGGCTCCCTTGAGCCAACGGGCTGACGAGCCTTGGACCTGCACCTGCGCGCCATGAGAGGTACCCTACCTGTTTTAATTACATTTTGGCAGTCCACGCGGCACCCCTTTACCCTGACCTGCTCCCTGCTGACGAGAGGCAACTACCTCGAAACACGTGTCCAGGGATGGCTAATGCGACACATACTTTTCTACATACACCGTGGCATAGGCGTACTCGCCGTCGCCACTACATTGACCACAGTTCCTTGGGGCAACTTGCTGGTGTGACGAGCAGAGTGCGACCAACTTTTGATTCATCTGTCAGCAAATACACGATGTTACCAAACGCTTCTCTCACAGTGCTTCCCAATTGCACACAGACTCACAGTGTGATTCTAGACAAGCAGCACTATCCCTAGGAGTTTACCAAAACTCATTCACTACACTGGAAGTGGTAAAGGAACTGCACACAATCTACATATTTCACAACTGCACTTTAATGTCAATGCCTGACTAATGTAATCAACGCATAAGCAAAGACTTGCTTCTAATGCTACTAAAACTTGAAAACATGACAGATTTTA
The DNA here is from genome assembly GCF_964204655.1 of Triturus cristatus. NCBI lineage: Eukaryota > Metazoa > Chordata > Amphibia > Caudata > Salamandridae > Triturus > Triturus cristatus. Next base: position 140,154,608 of record NC_140588.1, read on the forward strand.
AAACAGTTATCTGTCAGCAAATACACAATGTTACCAAACGCTTCTCTCACAGTGGTTCCCAAATGCACACAGACTCACAGTGTGATTCTACACAAGCACCACTATCCCTAGGAGTTTACCAAAACGTATTCACTACAGTGCAAGTGGTAAGGGAACTGCACACAATCTACATATTTCACAACTACACTTTAGTGTCAATGCCTGACTCATTTAATCAATGCATAAGCAATGACTGGCTTCTAATGCTACTAAAACTTGACAACATGACAGGATTTAAAATAGTTATCTGTCAGCAAATAAACAATGTTACCATATGCTTCTCTCACATTGGTTCCCAAATGCACACAGACTCACAGTGTGATTCTAGACAACAACCACTATCCCTACGAGTTAACCAAACCTTATTTACTACTATGGAAGTGGTAAGAGAACTGCACACAATGTGCATATTTCAAAAGTGCACTTTTGTATCATTGCCTGACTCATTTAATCAACGCATAAGCAAACACTGGCTTCTCATGCTACTAAAACTTGACAACATAACAGGTTTTAAAAGAGTTATCTGTCAGCAAGATATTACTAAATGCTTCTCTCACAGTGGTTCTCAAATGCACACAGGCTCTCTGTGTGATTCTAGACAAACAACACTATCCCTTGCACTATACCAAAACACATTTCTTCATCTACAAAGAGTACTACATTTTACTGCAGAAACGTAACTCATTTCACAAATTCATAAACAATGACTGGTTTCTAATTCTACCAAAATATAAAAACTGCATAGTTATCTGTCTACAAACACATGAAAAAAACAAATCCTTATCACAAAATGGTTTCTACATGCACACACACTGTGAATAAGATTGTAGAGAAAAAAAAGTACTCCCTACACTTTAGCAGAAGAAATACATTAGTCTGATTAAAATAAAAATAGTCTACATACATCCCCTCACAATTAAATAACTCACCTTTCAAGATGTTTTGTAGATTAAGAAGTATATCAGTCACACACCAGATATCAGTCACACACCAGATTTTCTTATACAGAATCTCTGCACTGTGCACCTGTCAGCAGAACCAAAGAATGGCAAAGTTTCCCTCTCATTTTCCACACATATACATGTAAACATCAAATCACATTCCTTCCCACATAAATTCAAAAGCAAACACACATTTCTATTGGTTAAACATTTCAACCCTTTCCAAATGACATAAACTTCAACCCTTCCCCCAATCTGCCTTCTGCCCGTTACCATAGAAACAGGTCATGGAACACTGTACTGAGCACACAGGTCACAAGTTCAGCACACACAATGTTGCTAATCAAAACAGCAAGTGTGCTTGACTTCTCAACATATCAGCTTATCATATATAATGTTCCTTTCACGCACTTTTTGTTAACCAATAAGAATCATGCGTTTAAAAAACAGGAACATGCACCCTACCTTTCAGTGTAGAAGGTTGTCAAACAACCAATGATTTCTTGTCTTTTTTCAAAATTGCATCTTAGCCACCATTTTAGAAACATCTTACTTTCCAAACTGCCATTTCATTTTCAGAGACCATCTGAGTGCATCCAGACCTCCTTACAAGATGCTTACAGTGTGGATTGTGGGACACAGCTACATTTTCTGGAGCCAAAGGTATGCAGAAAACAAAGGCATTCACAAAGACCTAGGTTTGCCAAATGTAGACATTAAATGGATTGGACAGAGAGGGTTAAAGTGGCACCAATTGATGCCATTGGTGAAATCCTTCATGCAAATCCAACACCCTGACCTCATAATAGTGCACTGTGGTGGTAATGACTTAGGCACTTTGACTGGGGTAGTTCTGGAAATGCTTATGAAGGACACCTTTGCAAAACTGATTTCACTTTTCCCTAAAACTGCCTTTGTGTATTCTAACATATGCCAAAGGCAGAAATGGAACTGGTCCGATCATTTTTGTCCACAGATTGAGAAAGCTAGGAAACATGTGAATAAATCTGTTTCTGCTTTTCTCCGAGACTACAGAATGGGGTCCATTTACAATAACAATCTGCGCTTTCATATGCAAGAGATGTATAGGAGAGATGGAGTACACTTTACTGATGAAGGAAACAGAGTCTTCCTCAACAACTTTAGACTCTGTATAGGTACTTACTTATAAGTACCAAAAACTCTCAATGAACACAACGGCTCTTTTTAGAGCCACTCAATAACAAAACACTTAAGCTTAATCTTTATCTCCCAACAATTACATTTTTTTTCCCTTGGATCCGCGAACCCACCGCGAGAGGATCCGTGCATCCAACGCGATAGGATGAGCGCACCGTGCGCGCATTTCGCTGTTTTTTTTTTTTTTTTTTAAGGGGGACCCAGGGGGTCCTTCTGGGACCCCCTAAGCACCTCTAGAGGGTCAGAGTATTTCCACTCTGCCCCCTTTATATGTTTTACACACTTATTCCCCTTGCATCTTCAGCCTCGCTTCTACTGAGGCAGAAAATGGCCGCCAACAGTTCCTGGTTTCGAATGTAGAGAGACACTCGACAACCAATTAGCATTCAGCGCGCGATCGGGAGGGTGCGCGCTCGGTTCGGGGAGGGTGCGCTTACGGTGCGGGTACAGTCCGCGGATCCTCCGCGGCCATAGATATCACTAATATTTTTACCCTAATTTTTTCAGGAACTACTGAACAGATTCACACCATATATGCAAAAGGCACGAGTCAGAACTGAGGACTACCTCTTTGCCAAATTTGGTGTCATTCCGTTCAGCGGTTCGGGCTGTAGCTGCGACAACAGATCCTATGGGAAATTGCATAGGGAAAACGCGTTTTGGGATCCCCCTTGTTTCTCGGCCCCCGCTTGACGGATCACCGCAAAACTTTCAGGGTAGGAGCGGAGCGGAGCTGGCCAAAAGTTTGGAAAATTTTGCGAGGATTCGTCAACCAGCGCCAACGTTATTCCAAATAGAATGTTGCGGATTTCCTATGGAAAATAAGTCCTAACTATAACTATCTACTGGCGACTGCCAGTAGATAATATATATATTATTAGAGAGGGGGAACTAATTCCCCTTGAATACTGGGGGTCCCTGGGGGCCAACTAGCCCACCAGGAACCTCCAGCATGTGCCAGGGGGCTGCGTTGCAGAGAGGTGTAATGAGGCCACACCCCTTTTTACACCTCTCTGCAACGCAGCTCCGTAGCGCTTACTGGAGGTACCTGGTGGCCTAGTTGGCTGCTAGGGGGACCTCAGGATTCAAGGGGACTTAATCCCTCAACTTAAAATGCGCCACGGGGCGCGTTTGCACAGTGGTGAAGGTAGGGGGCGGGGCCTGAGGTGATACTGTGCAAACACGCCCTGTGGCGCGTTTTAAGTTGGGGAATTCATTCCTCTTCAATCGAGAGGTCCCCTAGGCGTCAACTAGCCCACCAGGTACCTCCAGTAAGTGCCACGGCGCTGCGTTGCAGAGTGTTGTAAAAAGGGGCGTGGCCTCTGAACACCGCTCTGCAACGCAGCTCCCTGAAGCATACTGGAGGTACCTGGTGGGCTAGTTGGCCCCCAGGGGACTGCAGGATTGAAGAGGAATTAATTCCCCAACTTAAAACGCGCCACAGGGCGTGTTTGCACACGTCACCTCAGGCCCCGCCCCCTTCCTTTATCATTGTACAAATATTCCTCTAAAATCAGCCGAACTACGAATTCCGATTTACTCACCTGTAATCAGGAGAGAACCCAGGGCTGCATCTTTTAGCCCAGCACTGACCCTGAAAAATAATTTTAAGCGTACTTACCAGTAACTTGTATTTCCTTCCATAGGAATCCATTGTGTGGTTTTCAGCAGAAAAGTTTCTAAGTGTCCATTTTTGAAACGTACAAATATTCCTCTAAAATCAGCCGAACGACGAATTCAGATTTACTCACCTGTAATCAGGAGAGAACCCAGTGCTGCATCTTTTAGCCCAGCACTGACCCTGAAAAGTAATTCTAAGCGTACTTACCAGTAACTTGTATTTCCTTCCATAGGAATCCATTGTGTGGTTTTCACCAGAAATGTTTGTGTCCATTTTTGAAACGTACAAATATTCCTCTAAAATCAGCCAAACTACGAATTCCGATTTACTCACCTGTTATCAGGAGAGAACCCAGGGCTGCATCTTTTAGCCCAGCACTGACCCTGAAAAGTAATTCTAAGCGTACTTACCAGTAACTTGTATTTCCTTCCATAGGAATCCATTGTGTGGCTTTCACCAGAACATTTTCAAAGTGTCCATTTTTGAAACGTAGAAATATTCCTCAAAAATCAGCCGAACTACAAATTCCGATTTACTCACCTGTTTTCAGGAGAGAATCCAGGGCTGCATCTTTTAGCCCAGCACAGACCCTGAAAAGTAATTCTAAGCGTACTTACCAGTAACTTGTATTTCCTTCCATAGGAATCCATTGTGTGGTTTTCACCAGAAATGTTTGTGTCCATTTTTGAAACGTACAAATATTCCTCTAAAATCAGCCGAACTACGAATTACGATTTACTCACCTGTTATCAGGAGAGAACCCAGGGCTGCATCTTTTAGCCCAGCACTGACCCGGAAGAGTAATTCTAAGCATACTTACCAGTAACTTGTATTTCCTTCCATAGGAATCCATTGTGTGGTTTTCACCAGAAAAGTTTCTAAGTGTCTATTTTCACAAACTAAAAATATTCCTAAAAAATCGTCTGTATGACTTAAACACATTCTTTCAACTGTTTACAGGAGGTTGGCCAGTGCTGGATCCAGGATCCACCACTGAGTAAGAAAAAGTAATGATAACACTACTTACCTGCTAAGTGAATTTTCTGCCATAGGATAACATTGGTGATTCTATGTGAAAACATTTCTAAGTGTCAACTTTTAAAATACAATAATATTCCTTAAAAATAACTACTGTAACCAAAGCGCTTTTACTCAACTGTTTACAGGAGATGTCCAAGGACTGAATCTAGGATCCAGTTCTGTAGTTAGAAAAGTAATCCATAAAGTAACTAATTGCATTTCACTAGAAATTCACATTGAGCTCAATGTTGCTTTGTTTTTGAAATTGTGTTGCCCATTGCAACAACTGTAACTACTGTACTTAAAAGTCTGTTGCCTATTTGCCAAGTATTTAAAGTAATTCATATTGAGAAAGTATATTTTGTATTGTAATGTATAATGTAATTATAATGTAATTAAAAAAATATATCTAAAAATAAATAGTTTAAAAAATATAGTAAATCAGTATAAAAAAAATCTGTATAACAATTAATACATTCAAAATTGTCATTTACAAAACCTTTGAAATTCACTGAAAAAACATAGCTTTCAGGCCTGATATAGTTAGGAATTAGCATTTAAAAAACCTTTGAAATTCACTGAAAAAACCATAGGTTTCAGGGGCGTTATAGTTAGGAATTGGCGTTTAAAAAACCTTAGAAATTCACTGAAAAAACCATAGGTTTCAGGGGCGTTATAGTTAGCTGGACATTTCCCTCGTACAAAACCCTAGAAATTCCCCCGTTATAGTTAGTTCAGCTAACTATAACTCGCGCCCCCGCAATGCACTTCTGATGACATCACATATTGCATCACTCATGACATGGTCAGTGACATCACTGATGACATCTGAAATGACATCACTGATGACATCATCCAGTGAGTGTGTGTTTCTGTAAATTTTAAATATGTTTAATATATATATAGAGGGAAAAACCTATGGAAGAATGAGTGGGTGTATAAGTGTGTGAATGGATGATTTAGTAGGTGCGTGACTGACTCTATAAGTGAGTCATTAAACGTATTTTGCTCCAGACTAGTGACTAAACTGGGTGAATGTCTGTATCTGTCTGTCTGTTGGTGTATAAGCGGCTGCATGGTTTTGTGAATAGCTATATGAGAGTTTCTATGGGTTATTGATTGGTTGTCTGAGTATCTGTTTGGGTGCCTGAGTGTTTGTGTGGGTGGGGTGTGTGTGACTCTGTGCATACATGTGTGAGTGGGTGAGTCTATGGGTGCATGGTTTTAAGAGTGCATCTGTGAAGGAGTGTTTGTATGGGTGTGTTAGTGATTGAATGTATATCTCAGTGGTACATGTGTGAGTAACTATATATGTGAAAGGCAGTATATATGTGTGTAAGAGTATATAAGTGGGTATGTGGGAGAGTGTGTGATTGTTAGAGTGGCTGTATGGATGAGTGTGTGCTTGTATCAGTGATTGTATAAGAGTGTAAGAATGTGGTACTATTTTTATGAGTAAGTGATCTTGTGTGTGTATAACTCCATAGGTGAGTAAATGGGAGTGTGATTAATTATTTGCATGACTGACTAGGTGTGAGAGATGGTGTGTGAGTGTCTATGTAGGTGTATAAATGCATATGATAGTCCTGTACTGACTGACTGTAAGTATGAGTGACTGTACAGGTGAGTGAGTGGATGTGTGTGTAGATCTAAGAGTCAATGAGTGGGTATGTAGTTATTGGTATTGGAGTATCTATGGTTTTGAGAATGGACGTCTGAAATTTTGATTGAGTATATCAAAGGGTGTGAGAAGATGCACTAATTTATCACATGGATGACGTCATCAGTGATGTCATTTCAGATGTCATCAGTGATGTCATCAGTGATGTCACTGACCAAGTCATGAGTGATGTAATATGTGACGTCATCAGCAGTGCATTGTGGGGGTTTTCTCTCAAGCATGAATCATGATATCACAGCAGAAGGCTTTTTCACATGGTAAAATCACCTTAGAATTCCTAAAATGAGTATGGTACCATCAACAAATGATTTATAATGTAACTAAAGTCTTCAAACCTTCTATTAAATGCAATGCTTTTTAATGAGGTGCTATCATGTATATTGGTTCCAAGATGGCTGCCAACACTTCTTGTATGAAGTGCTGACAGCCAATCAGATCTCAAGATGAGATGTGTGGTTAGGCTCCGCCCAGATATATATGTGATTTTACTTTTGATTTTCTCAGGAACTACTGAACAGATTGACACCATTTAAGCAAAAGGCACATGCCTGACCTGAGGACTACCTCTTTGCCAAATTTCAAGTAATTCTGTTCAGCCGTTCGGGATGTACCTTCGACTAAAGGTCCTATGGGAAAATGCATGGGGAAAACGCGTTTTGGGACCCCCCTTTTTTCTCAGCCCCCGCTTGACGAATCACCCCGAGACTTTCAGGGTAGGAGCTGAGCGGAGCGCCCCATTAGTTTTGAAAATTTCGTGAGGATTCGTCAACCGGCGCCAAAGTTATTCAAAATAGAATTTTCAGATTTCCTATGGAGACTCGGTCCTAACTATAACTATCTACTGGCGACCGCCAGTAGATAATATATATATATATATATATATATATATATATATATATGAGCAACCACTGCTCTGGACATCGCCATCCCTGACGGCTACACAATCAGCTGCAAGGACCTCCCTGACCGTCCAGGAGGAGGCATTGCCTTAGTCTACAAAAGCTCACTTCGACTCACCACGCACTCTAATGACCCAACGGTGACCATTGAACACCTCCACTTCCAGATACGGACCAACACCACCCTCGTCTTCAGGCCCCCCAGGCCATGAACCCACAGTCAATGATGCCATTGGAAACCTCATTGCACCCCAGGCTCTACCATCCACCGACTACATCCTGCTCGGAGACCTGAAGTTCCACCTGGACAACTCCAATGACCAGAACTCCAACCCCCTCCTGTGGAACCTCACCAACATCGGACTCAAGCAGCTAGTCACCGCACTAACCCAAATAGCCCGACACATGCTTGAGCCCATCTTCTCCGCCAGCGGGAACTTCAACTACAGCCACACCACCGAACTCTCCTGGACCGACCATCATTGTATACAACACGCCTTCACAATGCCCACCATACACTACTGCCATCATCGCCCCCACCCGTCTCAGCTGAATCAAGGCCACAGAAGACCTTCCCATCAACTCCCTCAGCACCACCACTCCGTCAACACTTACAGACGACAACATCGCAGCACTTAACATCCACTGATGGATCTCCAACTGCGTCAACACCCTGGCAACCCTCTAGTAAAGACTAGGCAAACAACACTCCAAGAAGGCCAACTGGTCAACTCCCGCTCTCCACTAGTCCAGATGCACCTTCAGACGTCGCGAGAAGAGATGGAGCCACAACATTACCCTGAAACTCACACAACCTTCAAATCCGCCGTAAACGCACACTACAGTGAGGAAGAGGAAATCCCCTGGATTGATAGGTTTTGTGTAGGTAGGTGGCCCTTCCTGCACAACATTAATCAACTCCGCAACACCATGGCCCAAGGGTGCTGGCGTTGGCACATGGCAGCCATTGTGTGTCAATTCAGGGGGAAAATACAGGGGGGCTCATTAATGAGCCCCTTCCCAGTGTTTAAAGCCGCTAGTGCGTCATTTTCTTGACGCACTTGCAGCATTAATTTTGCACTGCGTTGCGCCGTATTTGCAAAGTGACGCATCTAGGCATATGCTTGACCTTTTGAAGCCCTGTGCCACATTTTACCTGCGTCAGGCATGATGTATGCAGGGTGGGCGTACCAACGCAACAAAGCCTCATAGAAATGGGGCAGTGTAATCCATCAGATTTCACTGTGACAATTCTAGGATGCCACAGCGACAGAACATTACGCCTGCCTCACGACTGGCGTAAGGTTGACGCAGTGCCACAAGGATAGGCTGGCCCCATGCATTGCTGGAGTTGCGTCATGCTTGTGACACAACTGCAGCAATGCGTGGCTTTAGCGCTGACAGATGCGTCAGGATTCCAGACGTATCTGTCATTAATTGCAACATGGAGCGCCGTACAGTGAATACAGTGCATCCATGGTGTGCTAGAAAAGGGCAGTGAGAAGTTTTGCAACATTGTTTTGTCGCAGCGCTGCAACACGTTTCATGGATGAGGCCCAGGAATGCGCCCTATCTTTTCTTCCTGCCCTTTTGTTTTGTCGCATGGCAGCATTCCTTGCAGCGCTGTCCAGCACCAAAACCATCTGAAATGAGGCCCCAAGTGTTTGCACCAATTTTAAGACCAGCTATTTTCTGGTCTTAAAAAACTGCCTCTAGTTAGAGGCAGTTTTTTGGGATTTGCACCATACAAGGAATTCCTTGTAAATATCGCAAAGTGGAGATTGTGACAGTTTTTGCACAGGAACGCCCACCTTGCATTTCATTTTCGTTAACTCCCGCTAACAGAAGTGGCGATCTTAAAAATTCACGTTTACGCCGTAAAAGTCCTGCTAACTGCAGTTAGCGGCAACTTGTAAATACAGCGATTTAAAAAAAAAAAAAAAAAGCCTCTGTAACGTCAAAATATTTACGCTACGGCTGCGTTAAGTCCTTTTTAGGTCTCGCTGAGTCAGCGCACATGCGCTGCTCGGAGAGACTTTCGTAGGTGAATTTTCAAAGTGCTGCTGGCTGGCGACAAGCTTGTGTGCACGCGAGCGTGCACGCGCGAACTGCCAGCTTTCAGCAGCACTTTGAAAACTCACTTACTAAAGTCTCTCCGAGCAGCGCATGCGCGCTGACTCAGCGAGACCTAAGACATGCTTTACTTCACCTACACCCACTTTACACCCCCCCTCCCCCTACCTCCACTTAGAAAGGTTCAGGTTTTCTTCTCCTGTCGCAGGAGACACTCACCCACGTATCCTTGGTCAATCTTCCTTTTATTTCCTCGCAGTCTCACAAACTCCAAATGCTCAGGAAGCAGCCGTCTCTGCTGCACACGCGCGCTGCATGTCACACAACTGCTGGCTCGGCAGCGAATTGGTTTGCGATTGAACAACGCACCACGTCAATCATCACGAGGGGCTAGTTTAAGCTGTTTTACCCAATTTACGGGGGGGGGGGTGCCGCTAAGGCAAGCCAAGAAGAACAGTTCATAATCAAACATAGAAGAAGGACCACTGCAGTTAGTTTAGTTGGCATTGCTAAAACTGCTTCTAGTCTCAGGGCCTAGAACGCTAACCTCCATTTTCAGTGTATTCAAAAGCGAGGTCTCGCGAGACCAATGTTGTTGTATTTATTATTTAGTTATGTGGTTTTATTTGGCGCTGCTATTACCTATAGCCGCCAGAGCCATTTAAAATAGAAATTGCACGTTACATAGGAATACTTCATTTTGCAAGCGTTGCATTTTGCAAGCGTTACATATTGAGTGATAAAAGATAAAGCAGTTACGAGTATCATGCAATATCCGTTAATTTATTGTATTTGCAGTTTTACATAGCTCAAATATGGCCCCTGGGCATTCAAGCGCTTTACAAGAGAACGATTTGTGGATAACTATCAAGAATAATATAAGCAAAACAATGCAGAAGTGGTGAACAGGCAGACACCATGTCCATGAAATTTAAGTTTAAGGGCGAATATAGTTTTAGCAAAATTGTCTTTTGAATTACTTTTAAATGTTGCCTGATGGTGTTGTGCAAAGGGCTAAGGGGAAAGAGTTTCAAATCTTTGTAGGCTTTTTGAGTAAGGGGCGTGGCTTAACTACCAGAGCTCCTGACTTTGGAACAGGGTCCAGGCCTCCACTCAACATCCTGTGATTGTTGGCAAATCACTTAATCTCTTCAAGTCTAAAAATGTCTAATGTAATCTGGCTCTCATGTAAGGCACTCTACTGCCCTTTGACCATGTTTGCATTACATAAAACTGAAGGAAAAAAAGTTCTTGCTTGAATGTGGGATGCCAGAAAGGATTCTGTGTTTCTTGAAGGGCGTTGATCACCAGACATTTTCAGTATTCAAGATAAATAGAAGGGAGTCTTTGTGCTGATACAAACAGTTTTAAACTGAGCTCTGGCTTTAATGGGGAACCATTCAAAGGTAAGCAAGATGGGAATGATGTGGTTAAAATCCTATGGCCTTTAATACAAGCATTGGCATAGCCAATAGGTCTCGCCTTTGGGACCTTATAAGTGTTTAACCATGCAACAGTTAATGTTGTTGCCCCAAAGATATTGTGCTGCATAACTAAATATTTATAAGGTCCCTAAAGCGAGACCTATTGGCTATGCCAATGCTTGTTCATTTATGCCCCTAAGTTCCTATAATGACCTCAGCTCTATATCTTGTGATTCTGGGCCTAGGGCAAAAAATGTAAATTTAGAGGACAGCAAATGTGACAGAGTACAATGTCTGCCAAATTAATGGTATGCTCACTCTATTTAGGGTGAGGAAGACCTTTCCACTGACAGATCCCCCGTTGGCTCCATGGATGGAAAGCTTCCTCTGACAGCCCTACAGAGCATTTCATTGCCTGTCCTGTTTAGGGAGGACACGGTTATGCCAGGTTTTATGTTGCAGTGATGAACAGAAACAAAATGCCCCCCCTAATCCCAGGGAAATAACTCCCTGGGTGAATGGGTCATTCGTTTTTTGCTCTTTAGTAACAAACTCCTACCGTGGGAGTTTATTTATTTATTTATTTTTTTTTTTAAAGATCTTTTTATTAACTTTGCTCACGGTCACCAACAGAATACAGCCAGCGTTACAATGCATAGTGACTAATTCCCGTGCATGGAACCCATACAAGTCTACATAATAAACCAGGGACATGCTCATAACTGAACCCCCTCTGCCCCCCCCCGAACACCCCGAAACCTCTTCCATGGTCCCCACACCCTTTGCCACTTTTTTGCACAGCCCCAGGCCTTATATATGGTTTCTTCAGCCCTCTGACACCAATCCAAGTCCCTGAGCCATTGATCCCACTGCGGCGGCTCCTGCGCCCCCCAGCAACTGGCAATGTTACGTTTCGCTACTCCGGCCGCCATTGCAAGCCACATTTCGTGATATCTGGACCAGTCTGTGGGGCCTTTAATCATGAGAAGAAGCCATTTGGGCTCCACCGGGACCTGCGAACCCACCACGTCCGACATCGTCCGAGCGACCTTCGTCCAAAAGGGTACTATGTTTGGGCAGTCCCAGAGGATATGATAAAATGACCCCTCCTCCTGACATCCCCGCGCGCATAAAGGGGACAAGCTCCTACCCCATGCGAAAAGGTGAGTACGCGGGTAATACACCCGATGCAGGATTTTAAGCTGCACGAGGCGGAATCTTACCCGAATGGCCACCTCGCGCGGGCTTTGCAGAGCATCCTGCCAGTCATCATTCTCGAGGCGACCAATGTCTACCTCCCACCTCTCCCGCAGGGACTCCAACGGATCAGGCATATTGTTTATGAGTTTACAATAAATAGTAGCCGTAGGCCTGCCTAAGATGGGATCTAACAAAAGCCTGTCCTCCATGGGAGAATACTCTGGGATGGAGGCGTCCGGGCTCACATGGAACCGCAGGGCATGCATAAGGCGAAGGTAATGAAACCGCGGAGACTCGTGCATTTGGAATTCTCGTTGGAGGTACTCAAAGGATCTGGGGTCCTCTCCTTTCCAGACATCCCCTAGATACTCTATTCCAATCAACCTCCAGCCCTTAAAGCCCACGAGTCCCTTAACCGCTGGCAAGTGATCCTCCACCCACAGAGGGGTCCTCCCGGTCAGAGCACCAGCCCACCCCAGGAATCGATTCGCCTCCCACCAGCGCTGCAGTACCACCCCCGTATGCGAAGGCAGGGCACCATGCCAGCGGCGCGAGTAGAGGAGTGGCTCGCAGGAGCCTCCCGGCATAACATACCTGTCGACCCGATAGGCAGGTTCTGAGCCCGGCGCATACACCCAATCATTGACCACCTGCAGTTGGGAAGCCCAATAGTATAATTGGACATCCGGGAGGGCCAACCCCCCATCGTACACTCCTCTTGTGAGTTTACACATCGCTATCCTCGGGCTGCAACCCTCCCACAGTAGTGTGCGGACCGATCGTTGGGAGTTTATTTTTGATAACATTTGTTAAGGTTTGGTGGACTTTTATCAAAATCAGCAGCAGCCATCCACCAAACCTTTTGTATCTTGACAGAAACTGCCATGAAAGCAGTTCCTGTCAAGGGACAGAGACCACTGAAGGGCCAGATGTGATCTCTACATCTGTCAAGACGATAATCCGTCAGGGTGGAGGATGAAATGTCTTTTGCCACTGTGACAGATGGAGTACTGTCCACCACACTTTAAATCTGACCTTTAATCTGCCTGTGCTTATACAAAGTGTAATGCAATCCCATAAATGTATCAGTCTGTGTTACATAGTGGCAGCTTTGTAATTCGAACAAACAAGTCTTATTGTGGGTTCGCCCACGATTACATATATATCTCAACTTTTTACAAAATAGTGAATTGTTCAATCAATCAATCAGGGACTTGTAAAGGGCGGCTACTCACTCGTGAGGGTCTCAAGACGCTTGAATTATATGTTGCAGAATTATATTTTACCTTCCTCCAGAGAAAGTCTTTAAAAGTGTTTCATGGCCAAAAATAGACATGATAAATAAACGCTTTGATTAGTTAAATAAGTTCATAGCAGATCTAACTCAGAAGAGGTGCCATTGACCTCCACTGCTGAGACATTTGCTCTACAAATAGCCCATTCTGCCTCTAAGATTCTGAAACATTTGCAAATTCAAGGGCATATTTACAACAGAATGGAGAAGAGTGACCTTAAGCAAACATTGCTAGCGCCAAGCTTCTACATTCTGAAAACGCAGGGATGTGCCGTATTCACAAGAATGTAGTGCATCCCTGCATTTCCCCCTGTGCTGGTGCTGAGATCAGCTGCCTAGCGCCAATGCAGGCACCCTTACACTATGGTGCCTGCATTTGGGGAAAGGTCCCTTCCTGCAAATAAACAATCATTAATGGCATTTTGAAACTTCTATGTGTGCTGCTAAATGCAGCACACAGAGAAGTTGCAAAAGTTAATTTTTCTAATTGTTTATGTGCAGGAAGGGTCTCCTTCCTGCACATAAACGATCATAGGCAATTTGCTGTTTCTATGTATGCTGCACAAGGCAGAACACATGGAAACAGCAAAAACGGGGAGCAATAAAGCATTTCTGCTTGTTTCGCCTGCTTAAAACCAGGTTTTCCCCTGCTCTTAAGTTTGGCGCTGCCTCCTATTTATGCCACCCTTGTAAATAGGGGGCAGCATCAACATCAATGGGTGTTGCGGTGGAACGCCCACCACAACACCCATTGCTCTCCACTTTCACGATAAGTACGGCATGAAAGGGTGCCTTATTTACAAGACAGTGTTAAGCCATGTTAAGTGGCTTACCGCTGCCTTGCAAATAAGGGGATGCCCCTATCGCCAGCACAATGTCACTAAGAGTGATGTTGTGGTGGCGATAGGGGCTTGCAAATATGCACCTCAGTTGCCAACGCACTTTCCTGATCTATTGCACACTGTGTTTCATGTTCAGACAAAACTAGTATTATACTTTTTTTTGTTTTTGCAACTATTTGATCTGAATTATTTGACAAGCTCCAACCCTATTTTTGAATCCATTCCTACCTTACTTGTATTTTTATTTTTCAACCCTGCTTTGTGAAATATCAATAACTATTCTTATCATGAGGCATGCAACTTTTATTTTTATTTTGCTTAAGCAATCGAGATCAACATTAGCAGCAACACACCCTATCCGACTGAATGTCAATGTCGCAAAGCTATTGCATTCTATCTCGCTGGAGAACTGTGAGACCAGTGTTTCAGTGTTTGAACTGTTTTCAAACTGTCATCTTAAACATTTCATTGGAACAACAAGCTGTGCTTCCTGTTGATTGCTGGGAATTAACTCGGCCGATCGGACAACATCAAGCATTTTGCAAGGCATTGTAATGCTGCTTCCATTGAATTTTTAATTTTGCTGACAAATGTTAACTTGTCTGGAACTGACAATCACACCATTTACAGATGCACTCAGATTCACGTCACAACACGACTTGATTGCTGCAGCTGCAACTTTGACTCTGCCTCTGACGCCATATTCCTCTGTGCCCTCAACAGCTTCCATCTTTGATCGTATTCTGGCTTCACCATCATGTACAGCTGCTGAGTACTAGTTTCACTGTCACCAGTCCCAACATCTCCAATTTTCCTGATGGAAATGGGACTTGTTAAACATTATTGTCTCTGCCAATGGATTCTCTCTACAATGCGGTAGATTTGTAGATGTCCATCTGTTTTCAGAATTAAATCAATTTAATATTTAATACCACAAGAGAAAGACAATCAGTAGTTGCTACTGTTTGTAAATATGCCGTCTTGATCCAGCTTTTTGCTTTTAATCCCTTTTCGATTCATTTTTGATTTCTGTACCATGCGGCTTAGTCGAATTAGGCACAAGGGCCAGACGTACTAGGAACTAGCCGCAAAATACTGGCCGCAATTTGCAACTGATCTATGCACTAATAGGTAAGTCTGAAAATGATTGATTCATGCTTTGTCGCAATTCAAGCTACCTCATAAATATTCAAGAGGAAGGTTGCAAACTGCAACCCACCAGGAATCACAGATATCACAGGGATGCTGGATTGCTGATGACCGCAGACATTATGTCAGTGATCGAGTTTAAATTAAGTAAACACCACCACCCTAACAGACTACTGTCTGCCAAATTTAGAGATCACTGTCGGCCATTGGTTTTGATGGCTATTCAACAAATGTTTTCAGAGTTTTTTTTTCAGAAACAAAGTTGCAAAGCATGTGTTTGTTTCTAAAAAGCAAAAAATGGATAACCCCTACACCCCTGGGCTTTACTCCCTGGGTGTGAGGGTCATTATTGTTTTATTCTTTCCCTCATTGATAGGGCTTTCCTGTCGGGGATGGATAGATTAAAAATACATTACACCATCCACCTT
Organism: Triturus cristatus; assembly: GCF_964204655.1. Lineage (NCBI taxonomy): Eukaryota > Metazoa > Chordata > Amphibia > Caudata > Salamandridae > Triturus > Triturus cristatus. The sequence continues at coordinate 140,170,398 of NC_140588.1, forward strand.
AAATAGGGCAGATGGTGTAGTGTCCTTACTTCTACGGCCCCTACTCCGTCGCACTGTTGGAGGAAGCTTTTTGTCAATGAAGTCAACGGGGGCTCAGCTGAAGGAAAACTCAAGGTCCACCCATCTCTAAAAGAGGCAGACAGTCCGAGGGTTTGGTGGACAGGGTACTCCGTCACATTTATAACACCGTACCCTGTCCGCCAAACTCATCAGGCCATAGGTATTGAATTAGGGGTGTTAATAAGGTGTTCCCCCACCATAAAATGAGAACCAAAAGCACAACAGGTTATTCTTTTATTTACAATGGATCAACAATCTGAAATAACCCACACATAGAAAAGTCCTCTTCTGTTCCCTGGCAGACTTCTTATAGCTGTACATTTTGTTGCTAAACAGTGACTTACAAAATGCTAATTAAATGTGATAGCATATTCACGGATGAGAATGGTACTATCTCAGGCTAAGTGGTTGAAAACACCTCTGATGAATGGTCAAGGCACATTGGATAACATAGTTTACACACTAGCGCTATTGTGGTACTGGCAACATTGCATTTCTTCCTTTCTGTAAAAAAAAGTAAAATGTTCAGCATAAAAAGCACTGTGTTTTCGTAAATGTGGAAAATAGCACTCTGTTACACCGGAGTGCATCTATCCCAATGAATGTACACATACAATGTTAGTGTGTGTTTTTGAAGAACAGTGTCTTCTTCGAGAAAAAAACATACACACCAATATACAATTTGGAGATTGTAACTATTATTCTTCTGTTCCATGTACGAGTCAAATGTCACAACTGTAGAATAAAAAAACATAATTTACACTTCGTAATATGTATATATTTTGGACCACATTTTTTTTTTAATTCACTCCTTTAGACTGTTTTTGTCTGGTGGCTTAACTGTCTTCTCAAAGACCTGATTCATTTAGGCTTTTTTTTTTTAAATCATTTTTTATGGGCTCTTCTGTATTTATTGGATTAAATCGGGAATCAGACAAGGAGAACAAGAAAAGAATCAAAAATCACAGTAAAGCAACATAGCCTTCAGCTGTAACTGGAAGGCAGTTGAAATGTTATGAAGCCTCATGCAGCAACCGCAGGGCTTTAATCCGTTCAAAAATAAACATTTATGTGCCACTGGCTACAAGAGGCCTTCAGTCATATGGCTCACAGGAAGAATACTATGGCCCTGATTTAGAGTTCAGCAGATGGGTTACTCTGTCATAAACACGTGACGGATATCCCGTCCGCTGTATTACTAGGGCATAATTTCCATTCACACTTGTAAAAAGGCAGATGAGATATCCATCACGTTTGTGACGGGGGAACCCGTCCGCTGAACTCTAAGATGCTTATTTACAAGCCCCTTGCGCTGTGAGTGCGTCTCTTTTTCCCATATAAAAAAGTGACGCACTGGCTGCGCAAGGGGCTTGTAAATAAGCCTCAAAATCAGGCCCTATGCCACGAGGTAGGATCTCTTTAAAGGCAACATTTCAAACACACAAAAGTAATTTGATGTAGCACTCCTTCCTGTTTGTTTGCCTACGCTAAGCGCCGTAGACAAAGAGTGCACTGTTTAGTGTCTCTCGATGTGCCTGGCTGCAGTGTGCACTTGAGGCAGATGTTGTTCTTAAAAGAAAGACAAACAGCGGTGGTCCGTACAGGTAAGCGTGGTGGGGCGGTCGTGGGGTGGAGCGGAATGGGAGGGGGGGAGTCGACAGATGATGGAATAGGGAAAACGAATAAATAAGGGGCATATCAGCAAGGGCCGGCGATAATTATCGCTCAGCACTCTTAGCGTGAGGATAATTATCGCCGGCCAATTCTTAGCAACGCATATCTCCAAAGCGATAAAATTCAGAGCGCAAGCTGCCAAATGTGCGATTATCGCTGGAAATCCAGCGATAATCACACAACTTTTGGCGATAGCTTGCTGATAGGGCCGCACATACTTCGCCATGATATCCACCTTCCATAGGATATCATGGCTAAGTCAGTTTCAAAGCAGGCATAAGGAAAGTAGCGATAACCTCTGTTTTCGCTACTTTTCTTGTCACTATGCTGCTTTGCGTCAGGCTTGATAATAGGAGAAATGTCGCTGTTATCTTGGGGAGGAACACCCACTTTGCATCTCATTAGAGATGCAAAGATGGGCGTTAAGGGAAATGGCGATCAGGCAAGGTTTCACGCGATAACGTGACCTTGCTGATCAGGCGATAAAATTAATCGCCGCTTTTCGTCCGAAAACGGACGCAAAAGCCGCGATAATTTTTTATCGCCTGCTTGCTGATATGCCCCCAAATAGTTCCTATTCTGAAGTCTGTCGACATCCCCCCTGCCCCGCCCCACCGCGCTTACCTGCACGGACCGCTGCTGAAGACAAAGCTAGTCTGATTGACTTTGACAGCGATCGTTTAGAAATAATCTGCTGTCTTGGACATAAATAAATATAATGTAAATGACAATCAGTTTAGGTTGACAGCTTAGGTTGACTGGTTCTCCTACCATAATTGTACGTTAAAATGTTTTGTATGCTGGTTGTACTCCATATATCAGGAGATTGTTGCTTTCTGTTGGAAGTGCCTGGTATCTTCCAGACCGCTTGTTATGTCTGACATGCTATAATTTAACACGTGCCCCCACTAAAGCTATAACCTGCAAAGGCTCTGCGGAGCACAGTATGGGGAGAGACTGAAAATGTCTGCAATACTTAAGATATCAAATTACACCCCTGGAGTGTTGGGTACAGGGACCTTATTGAGTCAGTCTTACCTTAATAGTTCATTATTGCAATACAATGGCTGCATTAATTTCAGGTGCAAAGTGGAGCTTGTGTTTGGATGTGTTCTGGGTGCCACAGGAACACGAATATCTTAGCTGAGAATGCAGATTCTGCAGCAGCCATCTTGTAAAATTCAGTCACTGACATTGACACAACTGGTACTAAAGTTGCAAGTAACTAGGAAGCGGGAAGGAGAAGCAATTCAGCTCTTCTGTGGTTTGGCAGTGGTTACGGAAGGTAGCCACCAACAACAGCCCCAAAGATGTTGCTAAGACACAAAAAAAATGTTTCGAATTTCTGGTGTTGAAATTCTCCTGCTTCTTCCATCAAAGACCCAAAAACTAAACACAAAAACTAAAAACTAGCACAAAGGAAGCACCGTCTAGTTCTTTTGGTGACCTTTGCATTAAGACCGATAGTATTCCCTTAAGGCAGTGTTCGATCAACATGGAAGAGAATTTACATGGTAGATATTGCTAAGAAGTGTATAAAAACATGGTGTTGGGGACCCAAATGAGATTGCATAGGAATGTGATCTCTACATAGCTAAAATAGTGCAATTTCTTTCTCTAAACAGGTATTAAACCCCTTTATAAAAACGCTACTGCAAGAAGGCAAACTCTGTGGCCTTGTGGTGCATGGAATTCTGCAGGTAATTTGGAAGCATGTGTTTTGCAAAGTTTGTGTGCACAGCATTCGGTTCTCTGTCAGGCCATGGCGGCGAATCCAAGGGCTCTCTCTTGATGGTCTGAACCACGCCATGACCTTTGAGCTCATACTGCAGCTTGTAATTTGGATCGCCCAGAGATTTCTGCGTCATTGAACCAGACCCGTAGAATTGATTGTTGTAACAGTCCGAACTTGAATGGGTAACCATGCTATCTAGAAAGGAACATTTCTGAAGGCAAAATGGAGTCACTTCCTTGTGAAATGTTCCTTTGATCGGCCTGCAGATGTTTACGCTATTGGAATGCGAAGGTGTGGATTTGTAGTGTCCGTTGTGTGGGAAGTGGGGCAAGTACTTTGGTCTTTGACATGCAGACTGGTGGTCACTGTGGTCTGGTTCAGTCTTGAGATAGAAGCTTTCTGGCAAATTTACTAGCTGTTTCTTGAACACACTGCACTGTCCTTGCCACATGTGGTTCTGTGGCGAGCTGTACAGATCAGGTCCACTTTCTGAGTCAGAATCATTCTCAATTTTGATGGGTAAGTCTAGAGGCAGCCCAGAATCGTACATAGAGGACATCAATGCACCCTCTAACTTGACACCCTCTGTGGCATAGCCCTCCGAAACAAAGTGCTGTGGACCTGCGTGCAGCGGCTCCATGCTTCCTCGCTGGACCCGGCAATTGGATGATGGATTTATATCACTCTGGTCACCACTGTAGAAAGACTTGGCTGTTCTGTTGGGAAACTGGCTGATGTGCTGACTGATAGGCCGAGAACTGGTCGGCTTCATTATGGTGCTGTTTGTTGTGCAGTGGTGTTGGCTGCCAGAGAATGATTTACAGAAGTTAAGGGGCTCTTCTTGTGTGAAGCCACTGCTACTTTTGTTTAGTTCAAACTTGGCTTTCATTTCTTCCCTTTCTTGTTTTGCCATTGTCCAATTTAGTGTTGTTGTCAGTCCAGCTCCACTGGAGGGGCTGTTGTGCTGCATCTCCTGGGTCTCCCTGGCCCCAAACACAGGGCCTGACCTCTTCAGCGCCTCCTCTTCTTCCCTGTCACTAGGAAAATCAGAAGAATCAGTTACAAACCAACACGTCATGATTTTTACATGTATTCATATGTGTTGTGTATTTTGATCAGTTTTAGGTCATTTTTATTTAGCGTATATGATCGGCTACTGTGCATTTGTAGGTAAAAGTTAATTTCTTTCCAAAGTTTATAAATACATTACATTTAACTCCGTAACTCATAACACTGGCCTTGAAGTTCTAGAGGTATTTGACATAGGAGTAATCCATGGTATAAGATGGCATTAATTGCAAAATTCTGACACTGGCCAATTGTAGGTAACGTTTGGCCCAAAAGTGCACCCATGGCATTCGAGGGGGCACCTATGACAAAATGCTGTCCCTGGCACAATGGGAGCATCCATAAAACATTGAAAACAATAGAGTCAACTCCTCAAGGGTGTTAGGTTTCATTGGCTTGGCGCAGAATGGAAGGACTTGAATATGAACAAGTGTCCTTTCAGAGCATATGGCTTTTTAGCAAATATATGTTGAGATTGTGCTTTTTAATTTGACTCCATTTCTTTCCAAAGTTTCCTGGGGGAGAACCCCCAAAGCCCATCTAGAAGGGGTCTGGCTCACTACAATTCAGAGTAAGTATTACATCCCAACACTTTCAAATAGAATGTCAGCGCCTTAGTATAGGTGGTTTCTAAAATTGACATTTGTCTCTTTTGTATTATACTAGTTATGCAGTTACTACATAACTTCAGGGGAATATGCCTCCTTTTAACGCATGCTTTTTTCCCACTGGCAATTACAACGTGGTCGTTACAATGACCACGTTGTAACAACACATACCATTACCCCGCAAGTCCTAACACGACTTGCTCTGGGGCGGTGCTGAATGTTGGAATAGTATAATTTACTATTCCAACTCCAGTACGTCAACAGTATGGAAGGTGTTGGATAATGGAATGCGTTGTTACAATGCGGTCGTTGTAACGACCATGTTGTAATTGCATGCGGAGAAAAGGATTTGTGGCAAACAATATTTACCCTTCAGGGATGTCAATTACTCAGATGACTTCGGGATTAAGGCCATGTGACACCTGGAGACATTTGGGGTCAAAGATCACATGATGGCACTTCCTGTGATGTCATTAAGGTCAAAAGGTGTGTGATGTCACCTCCGCTACCCCTTGTATTTTGGTGAATCGATGTCCATGCTGACTGCTCCAGGAAAGGAAGCTGAATGTATTTCACCAAACATGGCACGCAATTATAACTAAGGCGCCCTGTTTTTACAGAATTTTACAGATAAAAACAGAAACATTTATTTTCTTGTCTGTATTTATTTTTAAATGTGGATGAAAATAGAAATAGGGTGTTTTGAGTGATTCAAAATACACTTTGTCATGACTGCCAGGCAAATAACTGTGTGGATTGATAGCTAAGGGGGTTAAAAAAAACCGCAATTTTAGTAAAGAGGCTTAAACTGCAGTAGATATGCACAAGGCTGATACTGAAATGTGCATATTTTCATATAAATGCATTGATTTATCTTCTGCGGGTGCTCATATCACAGAAACCTGGCAGGCATTCAATGCGGAAATATACCAGTTTCGGCTTGATTTTTTTTCTCACAAAACCCATAATAAATATGGATAAATACAAATAAAGTTGACAAAAACATAAATATGGATAAATACAGACGGAAATGTCCCAAAAATGAATACCATAAAACCGGGAGCCCTAATTCTAACTTTACTCAGAAAGCAAGTTTTTTGTGGTTTGGTGTAAATCCATTCAGTAGTTTTTGAGATATTAGCATTTGAAAAAGTTTCCTGGTGGCATTAAAAGGTTAACACTTTTGAACATCTTGGCTATTTAAAATTGTGATTTCCAAAATCACTATTTCTTATGAAGATGATTACAGTCAAGCACGTATACCCACACATTTCTGTAAGACAATAGCAGTATCATCTAGCGATCAGCGGAGTAAAGAAAGACAGCAAGAATGCAATCAAGACATATGCATCAACGTGAGAAATTCGGAGAGCTGGGACCACTCTCACCATGGTTCCTAGTCCCTTTTATATTTGGCAACATATACTCTGCAATTATAGACATTTACTTCAGCTTTGGCACAATGATCAATCCCCATAGTCCACTCACTGAGATGGGAAGGGGTGGGAGGATCACTGCTTCTCCAGTGAGCAGTGGCACACATTATTATTCTTTGCATAGAAAAAACTATCTCCAACAAGGTACAAGCAGATGTGGGACCACCCCAGTCATCTACCATTTCCAACAGAGCAATCTTGGGATCTAAAGGTATCGGCCTCCCAAGGAGTCTGTCCATTATTGCATGTATCTGTGTACAGTAGTTATGAATCGTTTGGCAATCCCACACAGAATGATAAAATGTTCTAAGAGCTTCTTTACATCTTAGGTAGTTTGGATTTGGGGATTTGCACATTCTCCACAGTATCACTAGATCGCGGCACATCCTGTGGAAATAGTTCAACTGAATAAGTCTGGGTCTACACAAAAACAACGAGAGAGGAAGGGAACACAACCCGGCTACTCCCCTCGAGGGATAAATCTAAAAAAACAACGAAGTCCGTGTGGTTTATATACAACCTCTTAGGGTCAAAGGAGCACAAGTCTGCTGACTCAAAACAACACTGTATGTTGTTTAAGGAGTGAAAACCTAAATAGGTTTTATATAAAGCCCTCACTCACCAACCTGGTTGGTGACATGCTTCATCATCGGGCTCCACTGGGTATGGCCGAATGCCATCCCAGTGTGCTGCAACGCCAGGTTACTGCGGAGCGGGGTTCGTGTGAGGTGACAGTGAATTTAAAAGCTTCCAATTGAGTCAAAAAGGCAATTTTATTTGTTTTGCTAATTGGAAATATTAAAAAGGGAGAAGAGTGAGGGTCAAAAATTAGACCAGATTCACTCTGTGGCGGTCAACATGTTTCTGCCTTAATGTGTGGTATACAGGCTTTCGTCGGGACCAGAGTGGGGGTGCAGAGTCCCGGTGGTATGAGCGCGCTAAGGCTCACCCTGCCGAGGACTGTGAGTGTGAAAAATTATATTAAAATTTACCCACCAACAATTATAGTGGTGGAGAGAAACAAGTTTATCCTTGTGACCGACAGACACACAACAGAAGACAAAAAATGAAAGCATTATAAGTATTAATGTCCATACTGTAATCAGTCGCTGCCAAGTCAGCCAAGCAGCAAACAAGGTGCTCATTCGGTGATGTGCCATTAGGTTGTACCACTGGTGCACTATTTGTGCTTGGCTGACTTGGCAGCGACTGATTACAGTATGGACATAGCTTAGCGCATTTTGTCTATCGCTGAATTACATCGCCGTGTTAGCGGCGTATTAGCAACGCTTTGCTAACAGGCGATGTTCAAACCAGCGATAGACGGCGATAAACATCATTAGCGTGTGAAATCAAGCTATGATTTCACAGCGCTAATGAAAAGCTTGCAAATATGGGAGTATGGACTTGATTTGTCAATCCACCTCCCATTAAAAAGATAGTTAAGTCAGGATTTTACCTGACGTTAGATTCCTGCAATAACCGCGGTTAGCGCGGCTATTTTTATCGCATCGCGTGTCCGTGTCCGGCTTGTTAATAGCGCGATGTTGTCTTTGTGACTATTTTGCTGTTGTTTTGTGAAGGAACGCCTACTTTGCATCTAATTAGCGATGCGAGGCGTTAGTAAAACTGATGCTAACATGCGCTAATGCATGTTAGAGGCGCATTGATGATATGGAGATAAATATATCGCCACTTTTCCGGCTGAAAACGGCTGCTAAAGCGGCGATGTTGGACTTGATAATATGCCCCTAGATATTTAAAGTGATCCCTGGCTAGATGTAGTTAGATGCATATCAGACAGTGTGGAGGAGCGCTGGTAACTTGCCCATAGGTTGACTTTCACCAGTATACTTGTAATCCCAAATGCATCCCTAGAAATATGTAACATCAGCATCAACTTAGGCTGGTCACTGAATGAGAAGCAACATGTCATCTGCATGTAATGAAACCCTGTCCTCGGCCACATCTCTCCACTGAAAGTTTGTGAGTTGGGCGTCTTTCCTGACCCACTCTGCCAATGGCTCTATGATCAAAGCGAACAATATTGGAGATAGTGAACACCCTTGCCATGCACCTCTTCCTATAGGGAAAGGGGGGCTGAAGAGCACCCGGTACACCCAGAGCTGCACTCACAGGGTATTGTATTAAATCTTTAAATCCATCACCCCCCAATTCCCTCTACATCCTATACTTCCTACTTAGAGGCATCTGTCACCCTAAAAAGTTACCCAAAGCACTCTAATCTTGGTAAATCGATGGGAATATGCGCACTGTTCCTGTTCTATACTTTGTCTGTCATGATAAGCTCCTGATAGCATTTCACCATTGCCTTGCATGAGTATAGCCTTGGGTCAGAGGGTTGAGATTCCATGATGCAGTCTCCATTATTGCAAAGAAAGTGCTTCACGAATGACAAATGAAATTTGCAGCTGTTGCCTCATTGCAAAATCATTTTTATAATTGTTCAGCCCAAAGCCTAGCAAAGAGGAAGACATACCATTAACAAGTGCTCCCGTGGCATTTGCATGTTTAAATATTGTGCAACACCAGTGTGTAATAAACAATTTTCTTCGGGAAAAAACTCTAGCGTCGGTCCCATGACCATTTTTGCATATACATTACATTTTTAGTTAGAATGATGCAAATCATTTGGAAATGATCACTGGACAATCTTGGGAAGATACAGAGGTTTGTGTGGCTGGCTCAGTACTAATATTTATGTGGGATCCTTCTACAAAGGGTTCTCAGAAATACATTTTCCAATAAACAAATAAGTTACTTACCTTCAGTAATGCTCTTTCTGGTGGGTATCAATGTGCAGATTCCTCACCTTTGGTATCCTCCCAAGCTGAGGATTAGATCCAGTACTGTTTCAATAGCGCTTACATGAGAACAAGAAGCTGCATATAGGAACTACCCCTGCGTGCTGAATTCATATGTCCTTCTTTTTCAATGCTCTCAGACACTGAAACGTGACTGAAGATACTGATGTGACAACTGGCAATGAGCAAATGTAACTTGGAACCTCATTAATTCCGGAATGTCTACAGAACGGGAGGCAGGCAGCCAGTGGGGAATCTTCTGGTAGATAGAGTTACAGAAGGTCAATAACTTATTTTTGGATGGATACTTCTCAAAAAGATTGCTTACCTTTTGAAAATACTAAAACATTCCCTCTCCCCGAAAGTAGGTGGGCCCGAGGAGTGGACCTACACCAGGAAGTTCTACAGGATTGAATGGGCAAATTGGCCAAATTGGCATTTCACACGAATCTAAGAATCGATAAAACAGAAAGCATGAGCGGAAGCTCATGTAGTGGCCTAGTGGATGTCCATGACAGGAGCATCCAGGCCAGGGCCATAATTGCAGCCTTTACTCTAGAGGAGTGAACCCTGCGGCCTTTGGGAGCATCCAGAGCAAAGGACAATCCAGTGGGATAAGGTTAGCTTTCAGACCGGCTTAACCTTCCTTACCACTGGCAAAACCAATGAGCACCTAATCATCAGTGGGGCGCTTCTTCTTCCTATCAATATAGAAACAAAGGGCACATTGGCAGTCCAACCTGTGTAATCCTCCTCCTCCTCCTTGGATGGGTATGGGGGAGGAAGAAATATAGAAGTGTATGGATCTGAAGAACTAGCTACACTGGGAAGAAGGTTCTACATGAAAGATGGACCGACAAAGCTTGAAACTCACTAACATCGCATGTGGAAGCGACTGTACTGAAGAATAGTTTTTAGGGAAAAAAGCTGGAGACATGCATTAGTGTGGCATCTGGTTTAAGATGTCCTTTCAGCTGGAATAAAACATTCGTTCTTAAAGAATCTTCTGCTTCGGATTGAATATTGCACACTTTTGAATTAAACACCAGTGAGACATGAATGATGTATTTGTCCTGCCACTAGGTGCTAATATTTGCCCAAGAATGAACTTAAACAATTTTGGTGCGCTGCCATGTGGGGACTGATGGTGCCCGTTTGTACCTCGTCAGACCCATAGGGCCTGCAAATTCTGCAATAGATCACAATAACAGAAAACTAGGCACCTGGAATAACCTTGAAATACCAATAATACTGGTGTAATGCAGATGCTGTGGAAGCAGGGTCCAGAGAATGCATGATATTATGACTACTTTCAAATTTGTCAAGAACAGAATCAACTTTTTCATCAAAGAACCAGGCGCCATCAAAAAGCATGACCATCAGAGAAGCCTCGATGTCTCCAGAAAATCCTGTAGAGTGCATGCAGGTGTTTCTGTGGGTGATGACACTGGTTCCAGTGGGAAAGGCCAGAAAATATGAAGGATCCAGACCAGAGTGTAAGATTTACTTGCCATCATCTGCCCATTCTGAGTTGTCTGCGAAAAGAATACGTGGAGATCATCTGGTAACACAGGTAGGACATCCCATGCCATGCAACCAAGTAGTATCCCAATAGCAAGCCAGCAGGCAAGAAGCATTCAGGTAATACAGTGCCAGGTTCCCATGGAAACAACATTCTTGCCCATGGCATTCATTTGCTTAGACTCTGTCTGGAAGAGTACAAGAAAATAAATTAGCCTATGCCACAAAATCTTCAGGTGTTGGGTGTTGCGTTAGAAAGTTCTAGAATCCGGTTTCTGGTATATGACATCTGGCAACAGGGTGGTTTAAATTAGGAGATGAAAATGTCTTAGATCAAGCTGCCTTTCGTTAAATGTGAGGAGAGCCTCAGAGTTAGCGAGCCCATGCTAGAGGTAAGCATATTGGCCTTTGTCTCCTCTGAGGGAAGAGAAAGTTGCAACACCTCCCCAGCTCTGCAGATGTCCACTGCAACATATGCATTCTGTGTGGGAGGGGGATCTCCTGGAGCATGTAAAGCTGACTCGGATGAGGCGTAAAGACCACTGGTGACTTTAAATCTACGTAAAGGTCAATATCTGTATATTGTGGGGATCACATTGTCCTCATCACGACCATTTGAGGCATCTGATTTGTATCCGAAAGGAAAGGGCCTCTGTTCTTATGCAAAGATGATGTTGTGAAAGAAGAGCCATCAGAGGAGCTATCTTCAACACGGTTGTGGTTTAGTAATGGTATAGCATCACATAGTGTGGAGTCTGATTCCACAGGCAATACCTGCTAATCCAGGACTGATGTCTCTGGAGCAGATGGGGTGCTGGTGTGATGGCATAAAGTGAGGCCTTTGACGAAGGAGCTGGCGCACGGCCCGGCGCTGAGGGTGAATCAGGCAGACTCTGACTGGGATCAATCAGGATTGGGCAGGGCCCTCTCAGGGTAAGGCTCTCTGGGGTTGGAAAGTACAATGGATAGAGGTGGAATCATGAAATGCTTATGATCTGAAAACTCCCCAGGTAACTCAGAGTGTCCCTTTTCCAGGATCGGGATAGGCGGAGGAAGAAAAAACGAGAGTTGGGTCCCATGGATGCTAACTACTCAACTTTATCCGTGAAATGGCGCATCTGGAAGTTGACGAGTCTCACTTACACATTTTGGGCCTTATTTACAAGGAATAAACGCAACGCGGTGCCACAAGTTATTTGGCTGCGCTGCGTTAATTCCAAAGCAAAGGGATGCGTCATATCTACAACGATCTGATGGATCCCTTTGCTCTTCCCTGCGCTGGCACACAATTAGCTGCCATGCACCGACGCAGGCATACTTGCACCATGGTGCAAGGGTGCCTGTGTCACGGGGATGATTGTTTTTGTACAGGAAGGGAAACCTTCCTACACAAAAACAACAATCACAAGAGGTGATTTCCCCTTCCTACGTGTGCTGCAGAATGAAGCACACATCTCCTCGTTGCACCTCCCTACATCTCCCCTGGGGAGGCATAGCATTCTGACACACTTCTAGGTTTACAATTTCTTGTAAATCTGGAAATGTGACGGGAGCCATGGGTGTTGCGTGGGAACACCCACAGCAACACCGATGGCACGTCCATTTCAAGCATAGTGCTACATGTAAAGGGGCCGTAATTACAAGGACACGAAATGCCACGCAGGGTGGCTTTACGTGTCCTTCTAAATATGGGGCAGCAAGACGCACTGCCAGTGCATCACAAAAAGAGACGCACGGGCGGTGCACGGGGCTTGTAAGTAAGCCTCAAAGTGCTTCTTCTTAGACGCACTGTCCCTAGACTTTGACTTAATTGATGGAGGAGACCTAGAAGGACAACACTCTTGTTTATTGCGTTCAGTCATGTATAGTTCCCCCTTGCCCTCATCACCCTCAGATGCACAAAGGAGTTTTTGTTGCAGGATGTGGGAGCCAGGTTTGTCCCGCAGACACCACCGCCAAACGTTGTGCTGATTTGTGATTTACAATATGCCTGTGACATGTAAGACAGGCTTTTAAACCTGTAGTCCTCAGTGGTCAACATCTCTGCTACACTGCCAGAATATATTTATTTCAATATTTGTTGTTGAAATTAAAAGACGGGAACTCCGGATCTGTGTCAAAGGGCACTTTAAAAAAATGCACTGATGTCAGTGTATTGGGGAGTCCCAGTGTTGTCAAGTCCAGGATGAGATGGAATCATACCGGAGGCCTACGACACCACTTACCGGTACTTAGGACGTTTTAGGGGCCTCATTTATGAGGCTCCTTGCGCCTCCTGAACGTCACTTTTTGTGACATTCCATGGTGCAGGAGCCTGCTTCATATTTACGAGCCAGCACTAAGCCACTTTTTTGGGCTTACTGCTGCCTCGTAAATATTGTTCCCTTTAACACAGTTTTCTGCATTAAAGGGGCGTGCAATGGGTGTTGCTAGAGGCGTTAGCAGCAACAGCCATGGCTTTTTGACACTGCCCAAAGTTTACGAGAAATCGTAACTCTGAGGCAGCTCCAAAAACATATTCCACTTCAGGGGAGGCGTAGGAGAGGCACAACGAGGAAAAATATATTTATTTCTCCTCATTTTTCCTTTAGATATGTGTGCTGCAGAATGCAGCACACAGAGAGTGGAAAAATCCCCTTCTGATTGTGTTTGTGCAGGAAGGTTTGCCTTCCTGCACAAAAATAATCATCCCTGCAACGCAGGCACCCTTGCACCATGGTGCAAAGGCGCCTGAGTTGGCGCACAGCAGCCCATTGTGCACCGGTGCAGGAAAGAAGGACAGGAATGCATCGTATCTCATTGATACAGCACCTAACCTGCCCTTTACATTTGCTCATAGGGCCGCGCAGCAGGAAGGCATGAGGCACTGCCCTACTGCATAAACTCATAAATGAGGCCCTAAGTCTTTTTTGGATGCTGCTTCACACCTAGGAGGATTAGAAATGTGGGGAATCTGCAGATAGAAGTAGCCATCATGAGGAACTGGATTAAGTGAAAAGTTATTATTTACTATTGATTGAGACAACAGGACAAATTACCTTTGAGGTTGCTGAGGAACGATGACATACTCTGAGCATCCATTTCTGTACAAATGTTGAGTGTTGGCTTCCACCCAGATCCACTGATCATCATTTGTTCGAACCTTGAATAACGAGACGCCATTTTCTCCGCTATTCATCACTGTTAGAAAGGCCAGAAAACAAACTGTGAATTCATAATCTATACCATTACTACTAAATGTCATTTTGGCTGATTACTTCTGATTACATATTTTCTTAACATCAACTTATTTTCTATGAATGATATTAAACATTTATTTTGTACACATTTGCTAGATCCATTTTCACTTTCCTTCATAACCTTCTGTTTTATGAGTTCTTCTAATTCATCAATAGGTTTTGGGTGGACTAATTAGAAAGCTTTGACAGAGACCTCTTTTATACAGTGCATACTGATCTCTTGCCTTCATACACCATAAGGGAAGGTTAACAAATATGACAAGCTATTCTCCACATTAGACATTTTTCAGTTTACTCTTCTATTAAAGTACATCTTCTCTTATCATCTTTAAATATTTTTCCTCTCACCCTGTTCCGATTTTGGAGAGATTAGATTGATTACATTCTTTATTGCTTGATTAACAAAAATTATTGAAATTAAAACATCTTAAAAAACAAAACAGTATATAAAAACATTATCACATTCCCATAGATAGTAGGCGCCTATAACACAAATCTATAGTTACAGGCCATACGATAACTATAAAACCATTTGTAAGCTTCTATTTAAAACAACCATACAAGTAGCCTCAACAGTTTGTAATTACATTCATAGTTATACATTAGAATCCAATGAACCTTATAAATCAATATGTATATCATCTGTAAAATCTATTAAGACATGGACTGGATCATTACACATGGAAGTGCAGTAGTGCGGTAAACAATAATTCCATTGTGCAAACAAGCTATAAAACTGCATCAGTATCTTCCATTGTGCAGACAAGCTATAAAGGTGCATCAGTATTTTTGTTATTTAAGTTTCTAATAAATTGCCATAACAGCATAAACACTAAATCTTTCGGGAGGACGTAGTGTGCAAAACAAGTAGTTAAAATGCATCCATGTATTCAATATTTCTCTTAGAATTATTTAATTTAATTATAGTATATCTTAAGCAAACAATCCCAAACATTTTTCAACAGCAACTAAAAACGTTATCAATTGACATAGCAGTGGAATTGACTCGCCAGATAGACATAAAATAAGAGCCTGATGTGACAATCTTACCCCAAACTTCAAAAATGAAGGTTTTAAAAGAATGCAACGTATTTTAAGCCATTTTGGGCGCACGCATACTATATGCAATAAAGATTTGTGTGGCCACCCACAAAGTCTACAGTTGGTACTAGGCCACTGCTGAATCCAAGTCTGTGTGCCTTCCTTGGGTCTAATCCCAATCTAATTTTTAAAAATGTTTTTTTTATTGAAGCCGAAAAGTGGGCATTGAGGTATTTCTGAATACGCAAAGACTGATGTGAATTGATCACAGTCCATGCATGAGTTTTTGCCGCTAAAATAGTTTTATCCGTATTAATTAGTTTTGATGTGTTTTTTTTAGGATCCATTTATAATTGGGCATAATCAGTTCGTTAAGCCCAATCTGTAAACCAATTTCATTTAGACAAGTTAAAATATATGATCTTAAGGTAGCAGTATAAACAGATTTAGTTATTTCAAGCCAGCAGTTGTTCGCTAAAGAGACCGGGTCGGATAAAAACATAGAGAACATGCATTTAAAAAATGCCCCATGTGACCAGCCGCGGTCCGTGCAGGTAACGGGTGTGGGCGGTGGGGCCGGGTAAGGGGGGATTTCGAGGGACGATGCAGAGGGAAAATTAGTTATTTATTTAATTTTCCCTCAGCATCGTCTCTCGAAATACCCCCTTACCCGGCCCCACCGCTGTTACTTGCACGGACTGCGGCTGCATGTGACACTGTTGGACTTGGCCCTTTTTACAGGGTCATCCCAGAATGTTTTGCCTTCCTCCGGTATTTTTTCTGACCTGTCGTTGGTGGTTTTAGGACTCTGAGCACTTTATCACTGCTGTTCAGTGCTAAAGTGCATTTGCGCTCTATGGTAAACTTGTTAAGATTGGTCTACACCTGTTTGGCATATTTAATTTACCTATCAGTCTCTTGTAAAATGGTATCTCATATACCCAGGGCCAGTAAATTAAATGCTACTGGTGGGCTTGCAGCGTTGCTTGCGCCACCCACCAAAGTAGCCTTTCAAACCTATCTCAGGCCTCTGCCATTTCAGGGCCTGCGCACACAGTTTACTGCCACTGTAACGTGGCACATAAAGTGGTTGCCAAGTCTGTGACTACCCTTTTACTACATATCAGTCACCCCTAAGGTAGGCCCTAGCTAGCCCTATGGGCAGGGTGCGGTGTAGGTAAAAGGTAGGACATGTGCCTTAATGTGTGGCATGTCCTGGTAGTGACAAACAGTCTAATTGGTTTCTCACTGCTGTGAGGCTTCCCTCTCTTAGGAATGCATTGGGGATTCCCTGATATGTGCTTCAGTGGTAATTCCTGACATGAGAGGGGTAGCATGATCAAGTTTAGTATGTTTGGAATAGTGGCGATAAATGCTGCGTATTAGTGTGTGCTGATTTATGATCACTATTTTAGAAATGCCACTTTTAGAAGTAAGAGCAAATGAAGGGCAAACCCAATATACCCTTGAGGGCTTGGGCGGATGAATTGAAAAGGTAAAAATGCCAACAAGGGATTTTATTTGAAACAAACTAATTAGTTGTATATTTCAAAAAATTCATTGGTAGGTGTATTTAAACAAATGAACACCGTAAGGATATCAATCAACTGATATAGTCGTCAAATATAAAGAGCACACACACGGGAATTCTTTTTGTGAATTGAACACAAGTCTTTTTATATATAAATCAAAGTAAAAAAGGAGTACAGGTAAACCATTGGTTTGAGCAATACTTCATGAAAAAAGGAGGTTACATCAAATCCGCATTTCATCAAGAGACATCTATTCCAATGCAATTAAAACAGAGACTAATGTCATTCTTGAGAACATAATCAACTATGTATAGCAAATAATCTGAAAATAGATGATAGAGTCGACGTTTCGGTCTTGGGTGGTGTCAATCCGTCAGACCATCTTCAGGACAATTATTGCATAAAAAAGACCCTTCATAAATCACAGAAATTTCACGATACTCGTTTAAAAAATCGTGGTATAGGCGTTTCTAGTTGGTGCGGATAGTCTTCAACATTTCTGACAGCAAAAAGTCTAAGCGCGAGGGAATCCTTCCTCGTATGATTTCACAGATGTCTTGTAGAGAAATACGGACGCGTGAAGGTCTGTCCGGGTCAGGAAAGCCTGAGCTCTTTATATTTGACGACTATATCAGTTGATTGATATCCTTTCGGTGTTAATTTGTTTAAATACACCTACCAATTATTTTTTTGAAATATACAACTAATTAGTTTGTTTCCTATAAAATCCCTTGTTGGCATTTTTACCTTTTCACTTTTAGAAGTAGGCATTTCTGTGTGCTATGTGTCTTTGTGCCTGCCTGTTGTGTATTGACTGTCTGGCCTTGGAGTGACAGGGGCTGGGGAGGTGCAGTGGCATCAGAGAGTCTGGGTGAGTCAGCGCTAGGCTGAATAGGCCTGATCTGCATCTGGAGTGGTGGGAGGAGTTGCACCTGAACCTGAATAGGGCTGTGTCTGCCTTCCACAATGATGGCTCCGCCCCCCTGTGGTGTGTCTGGGGCCAGGGCCTACACTGACAATAGAGGTGATTGTGTACTTGAAAAGATATGTGTAAGTGTCCGCCAGAACTGGTTTGGACTGGGCACAGAGCCCTGTGCAAGGGGGAAGAACAAAGACACTTGGTACTATAAGTATTGGGGCTGTGATCCCATGTCTGTTGAACTCAAACTGACTTGGACATGGAGGAAAACTGCCAGGAGGAATCGCCGTGGGGCTCAGCCCCCGCCTGCTGGAGGGTTGAAACAACTGCCCTCTGCCAAGGGGCTCTGTGCGCTGGCCGGCCTGTGCCCTGTTCTCTGCCCCCTCCTGCGCTGGGGTGATCATAGCGCTGGTGAGCGCTTTCTAAAAGGAACTGGCTTGCACAGGACTGATTTGGGGAGGAGCGCTTTTTGGACCTGCGGCATGGGCAGCGCCCTGCCCTCCTCCTCTGCGGCCTGAGCCCCAGGTGTGGGCTCACACTGCCCGGAAGCGTGTGGGCCGCTTCATTGTTTTGCGCTCAAAAACGATGTGCCCCACAGCCAGTTTCATCCCAGAATCCGGCCGAGAAGGAATGTGTTACAATGAAGGAAGATACGCAGGCAGGCTTGTAGATAAAAGTTATAGATTTTTTTTCAAGTTACTTCATAGGTTACAGGAAGATGGTAAGATCCATATTATGCCGCACCAGGAGCAGCCTCCTTGCTGCTCAGCCCATCCACTCCAACTGATTCTCCCTTCAACACAAACACTCAGAACATTCTAAATTACATCACCATTGGCTGAGCAGCAAGGCAGAGAACCACAATAGAGAGGATGCATTAACCAACAAGTAGATTATAACACATATTCCCCCTTATAATGATTATAGAAAATCAAATGTATGCAAGATTTTAAGACACACTTTCAACATATTCAATAAAGTGTTACATTCTTTAAAACAGTGGATGCTCACCCACATTAACTCATTCCCCATACACAACTTAGCATAAGGAATAACTCACTCTTGAAACTACGGGTACCACACCACCACACAACACAGAGTACCCATCTCACCTCACACTCAAGGCACAACACTACGTCAGGACCAGGGACTCGCACACCTACTACTGCACTTACACACTGTGTAGCATCACAACCCTAAGACAGTGGATACCTAACACCACCTTGCTTCACATTCAAGGCACAATACTAATGGCAGAACCAGGAATTCCCAACCCTCTGCTGCACTTATGCTGGAGCGGGTCATACAAAATTTTGTATACCTCCCCATTCTGCATGTTTATATTAATCAGAATAATTAATTAATTGTAATATTATTAATCCGTTTGAAGTGATAACTCACCAATTATATTAACAAAAGAATTACACGTGGGAATTGCACCTTGCATGGCTATATTAATTGTGAACTAACTTGAGTACGCATATTAATAGTAGAAAACTAGAATATTGCATGTTTTGGTGACGTATTTGTGATTTGTGCTTTATTCAGTGAGTGTAAACTGCTCTGAGTATTGCTTCTGCTAGATAAATACACACACATATGGGTATTAGCTTGGGAATAACATTTTATTAGCCATTTCTATGTTTTAATTACGTTTTTGTGTTTCTTTTGCTTAAGTTGACCATTTCGGCATATACAAGATGGCTGAATGAGACGTTAAATGTGACTGCCCTGACAACACGAGGTTCTGGGTGAAGTGCGCAGGCGTCACTGCCAGCAGCAGTGGCCTGGACCTGACCCCGGGAGAACATGTACCCTTCAAGGACGCTCCGGGAACCTATCCAATACCAAAGACAATGCTCGATTTAAAAACTGGAACTAGCAAGTTTGATGACTTCATCGTTTGACACACTGAGAACTGTACCTCGCGACCCCAAGTAGACCAATCAGGACTTTCTAAACCCCGATCTTGATACTTTTTGACATTATTTTCATTATAAAATTAGGTAGGGAATTGAACTATTTGTTCTTGCTCTTCTTTGACGAACTAGATTTCCTGACGTTATGCTGACGGAGAGGACGGGGACACTACTGGACAGCTGTTATCCTGAATCTTTGAGAGACTGAATCGCGGCCTAACTTAGCTGAATAAAATTCTTCTTGACTGACTGACTTAGAGGACGACTTTAGCCAGAATAGGTAAATATGACGCTGTGAAATGCTGATGATGATTTCTAATGTTTCTTGCAATATTCCTTAGATAAAGAATACTTGATTAATTGACAAATGTGTTGTGTCGATTATTTTAATAAGAGAATAACGGTAAAGAAGTAAATGTGTAGATAGATGAGTTTAGTCACTAAAATCATGGACAACAACTAAATGATCCATCTCCTTATGAGAGGGATATCTTAGGTCTGAAGTCTGATCCATGCAAGTCATACTTTGAGAATTCCAAATCCAGTTGACTGTAAAGAAAAGGAGTATTTTGGTGAATCAGAATCCAGTACTGAGTCAGATGACGGAGAGCCAAAAGATAAAGAAGGAGAAAACTCTGAAAGGGGGGAGACAGAGCCAAGGTTAACTTTGGTCCCCAGAAGTAATTCCCTGAGGAAAAGGTTACAGATTTCTGATACCAGTTCAGACTCAGAGACAGAACAAAGAGCACATTCGTCCAAGAAAGAACAAAGGAAGAACAAAGAAAAGGACAGTGGAGAGACAATAAAAGAAATCCGTGAAAAAGAAGTGCCAAATGAAAGATTAAGAGAAATTCCACCTAAAACAACACCTTTAGATGGACAGGTGCCAGATACAGAGAGAGAGGGAAAGATTATTGCGGAAGACCCCCGAGGAGGTGTAGGGAACTCCAACATCCAGTTAGGAGCAGGGACAAGTAGTCAGCAGGAAGATTGCGTGACGTAGATTCGAGGAGGGACAGAAGTAGGGAAAACAAAAGAAGAAGTGGAAAAATAACTCATTGAAGGTAAAAAGCAAGTTGAAACAGAGTCTGAGGAAAGCGAAGATGAAATACCGGAAGACCGAGTTCTGAGAAAGAGAGCTTGGAGAACTGAAAAGAATGATAAAGGGAGTAAATTGAAAAGAGCGGCAAAAGACGAGGTGTGGACAAACAAAATAAGGAGACTGAGATATCGACTGACACGTGTAAATTCGCCAAGAGCTGAACAGGTGAATGAAGTAACGAGTCAGGAAAAATCGAAAGAAGAAGAACAAACAGTAATCAAAGAAAACAAACGAACAAGAAAACCTAACCAGAAGTATAAATCACCGGAATGGACATATGTGGCCCTGCCTGAAGTGATGGAAGAGGCGGATAGCCAAGGAAATCCAGAGGTGGTTGTACCGGAAGTGGTTGAGGAAGACGAAGAATCGGAAATCCTGAGAGTTATCTTGTCCAATATTGGAGAAGAAGCGGATGTTCAGGACAACCTGTATGCTGAAAACGAGAGGAAAGTGAAAGATGATGAGACTACAGTGGATAGCCCGCTGGTTAGCGGATAGGGGCCGGGAGGATACCGCGACAATGCTGCCGCCATACTCGCTTGAGCAGTTACTGGTGCTTTTCCACCCGGCCACTAGGACTGCAGTGCCAACCCCGCTCCTCCTGGCTGTGGCGTATCGCTGCTTCCGCAGGAGTCTATTCCTCACTCGGCACGTGACCCCATATGCGCCGGCACTGCCGCTAGAAGGCACTCACAGGGTGGCGGGACCGCTCACTTCCCGCGCGCTTCTACAATGGCGAGAGGTAGATATTCAGACCCTGGGAGATTTGTACCGAGATGGAGTGCTCCTCTCGTGTGACTCGCTGGTGGAGGAGTGGGGACTACCACCGGGACAATTCCTGACTTATCACTCCATAGTTACGACCTTGGTAGCCAGATGGGGAGATATGGCGGCGGAGCCCAACCAGCACCTCACCATACAGTATCTACACGTTATGGGGAGAGGCCGGTGGCTGATTCATTGGTTTGCAGCGTCATTGCGGACACACACAGTGATCACCCTGGAACCGCTTAGGGGCAAGTGGGAAACAGATTTGGGGAGACAGCTGGCAGACAAAGAGTGGGAACGCATATTGAAAGGCCCAGTGCGTATACCTAGAAATATGCGCCTCCGACAGATACAATTGTTTGTACTGCACAGGGCGTATCTCACCCCTGCGGCTCTCAATAGCTACTTTCGCTGTACTGATGCAAAATACCCTAGGTGCGCGGAGTTGGGGGCTGATCTCATACACATGTTGTGGGGCTGTTGTAAGTTGCACTCCTACTGGAATGCGGTCCATGACTCCTTGTGCGCTATAACAAACCGTGACATACCTTTTGACTGGGTGGTCCACCTGCTGCATCACTTTCGCAGAACGCCGTAAACTAAGGTGACGTCTCGATTCCTAGACCTGGGACTTGCGGTCGCAAAACGCCTCATAACTAGGAGGTGGAAGGCACAGGACCCACCTCACCCGTGGGCATGGAGGCACTCGCTTGCTGCATGGGCCGGAGCGGAGGGGTCGGCTATCAGACGGGAGGAGACATTAGGGCTGAGGAAGACGCCATTAGCCACACAGTGGGAGGAGCTACTCCGGGCACTCAGACATGCTGAGGAGGTGGATGGCGAGGGCAAGACAGCAAGTGGGGAGTTGACTCCAAGACGGGCGCCGGGGAATCCGCCGGAGTTACTTCGTGGTGTTCCACATATGCTTTACATCTAGGCTAGGCACTACGAGAATACGCATTTAGATACAAGACTGTGAGTCACAGCTGAGCCACAGCACATTACCATGAGAGATAGGGAGCAGACGGGTGGCAGGGACAGGGATATGTACAATGGAGCTGGTCCAGGGTTGAGGTGGTTGAGGTTTTACAGGGGGTTTTTGTTTTATTACTATTTGTTGGAAGTAGATACAGATTCGGCTGAGGGACACAATGGGGCAATACATAGCACTGCTTAAGATCTGCACTGTGTCAGGGGTTCCGAGTAACTGGACAGAGCTATCAGTCTATAAACTGTTATATGACTATGTCCCTTACATGTGCGATGTATAATGCTATCGATAAGAAGAGTTCCGACACCGGAATGCATATGCCAGTGAGCTGAAAGTTTATAACTGTGTTTGAAAAATCAATAAAAACAGATTTTATAAAAAAAAAAGAGGAGAAACGAGTCCAACTATGGCTTTAATTGGCCTCAGAAAGGAATATAAGAAGGAATCAGACGGCGTATGACAATTATTTCCTAGGGAATAGTGAGTGCCATGATACATACCAAATCATGAGAGGATAGGGATTTAAAGGTGGAAGAGATCCATTCTTTCCAGGACTGTATTTCATTTGTGGGAACAAGGCATATTATCGTTTGCCAGACCATTGGTATGGCACATGTTATGTTGGCCTGGTTTTTCCAAAGATTTTCCACATGGATAGAGGAGAAGATGGTGTACATAGTCTAGGTAGTTATTTAGCACATAGCAAGAGAGAATCTTGGACTGAAATTGTGGGTGACATTTTTGGAGCACTGATACCCGCAGTGGGAATATCTCTGAATGCAAATAAAATTAGAAAACTTTCAACAGTAGTGGATCACTTGTCAACAAGCACCGCTAGAGGATTCTAATTGGTAAATACAGATATGGTTGCCATGCGTGCTATGGTAATGCAAAATCGACTTGCCCTTGATATTTTATTGGCAAAAGAGGGTGGAGTCTGTGGAATGCTGAAAGTTCAACATTGTTGTACTTACATTCCTGACGAAAGTAGAGATTTGAAAATTTATATTAAAAATATTACAGAATTGCATGACGAAATTGTACCACTGGAAGTTGAAGGTGTCTGGGAGAAGATTGGTAAGAAAATATCAGCTATTAAAGACTTTGTAGTAAAATTAGGTAGTACATTTATAGGTAAGATATTATTTGCATTAACTTGTGTGATTTCCTTAGTATTAATAATTAGACTAGGTTGTATTTGTTGTAGGAAGAATAAAAATCAGAAAAGAATAAAAAGAGGAAACTTAAGGAGAAGGGATAAGAAACAAGAAAGAGAATTTGAAGAAATAGAACTGGAAGAGTTAAAGGATAGCATGTATAAAACAGCAAAAAGAGAAGAAACAGGGGAAACTGAAATATGAACGAAACAAGAAATCAATTTCAATTTCCGTAAAAGGATACACAATTTTCAATTAGTGTGGTGATATAATCACCAAAGGGGGGATTGCTGGAGCGGGTCATACAAAATTTTGTATACCCCCCCATTCTGCATGTTTATATTAATCTGAATAATTAATTAATTGTAATATTATTAATCCGTTTGAAGTGATAACTCACCAATTATATTAACAAAAGAATTACACGTGGGAATTGCAACTTGCATAGCTATATTAATTGTGAACTAACTTGAGTACGCATATTAATAGTAGAAAACTAGAATATTGCATGTTATATGTCGTTTTGGTGACGTATTTGTGATTTGTGCTTTATTCAGTGAGTGTATACAGCTCTGAGTGTTGCTTCTGGTAGATAAATACACACACATATGGGTATTAGCTTGGGAATAACATTTTATTAGCCATTTCTATGTTTTAATTAAGTTTTTGTGTTTCTTTTGCTTAAGTTGACCATTTCGGCCTATACAAGATGGCTGAACGAGACGTTAAATGTGACTGCCCTGACAACACAAGGTTCTGGGTGAAGTGCGCAGGCGTCACCGCCAGCAGCAGTGGCCTGGACTTGACCCCTGGAGAACATGTACTCTTCAAGGATACTCCGGGAACCTATCCAATACCAAAGACAATGCTCGATTTAAAAACCGGAACTAGCAAGTTTGATGACTTCATCATCTGACACCCTGAGAACTGTACCTCGCGACCCCAAGTAGACCAATCAGGACTTTCTAAACCCTGATCTTGATACTTTTTGACATTATTTTCATTATAAAAGTAGGTAGGGAATTGAACTATTTGTTCTTGCTCTTCTTTGACAAACTTGATTTCCTGATGTTATGCTGACGGAGAGGACGGGGACACTGCTGGACAGCTGTTATCCTGAATATTTGAGAGACTGAATCGCGGCCTAACTTTGCTGAATAAAATTCTTCTTGACTGACTGACTTAGAGGACGACTTTAGCCAGAATAGGTAAATATGACGCTCTGAAATGCTGATGATGATTTCTAACGTTTCTTGCAATATTCCTTAGATAAAGAATACTTGATTAATTGACAAATGTGTTGTGTCGATTATTTGAATAAGAGAATAACGGTAAAGAAGTAAATGTGTAGATAGTTGAGTTTAGTCACTAAAATCATGGACAACAACTAAATGATCCATCTCCTTATGAGAGGGATATCTTAGGTCTGAAGTCAATGTGTTTAGTGTAAGGTAAATGTATTCCTTTCATGTCAGCGATTGGAAGCTTATTTCCCTAGGAAAGCAGATCAACGGAGTGTAAGTATTGGTGTTATGAGCCCCACCAATGAATGTATATGAGTGAATTTGATGCTGAGGTATTTGGTCTGTGACGGAGGGGGAATTTGATGTTCCACGCTGCGTCACTTACACACACAACTCACAACAGAACAGGCCAAACCTCAAAGCAAAAGGCTATGACCCAACCCATACTATAACAGGGTACCTTTAAACCGATCCCAATCAGAGGGTATCACTAAACTCAATACATTCCCACTAACACAAGGAAATTCTGAAAAATGTAGTACCCAACGCACAGTCTGAACACGTCACCCACAGGGTATTTAATAACCCCTAAACAGAGTGTAAATCTCCTGAAACAGTGGTATCCCCCTGTCACAACAGCATGACAGAGACACAAATCTCCTTCTCCGGTGAGCGACCATCTCACCCGAACAATGTTTCCTCAGTATCCCCGATTCCAGTCAGCACAACATCTCAGAACATTACAGTCTTGAAAGTGAAAGACATTCACATTTGTCAAATGTACCTTGTCTTGAATCTAGGGAAACTTGTAGAAACTGCCTCCAAAATGTCCAAGAAACGAAGAACAGATGAGCACTGTCAAGGCTATCAAAAATGATGGGGAAAAAAACCGAAAATGAGACAGTGCCTGCTGGTGTAACGAGCACTGCAGTAGAACGGATTCAAGGCGAAGGTCAGACAGAGTTGCAGCTACGTGAAAACGTGAACATCACCTAAGATGGCCGCACGTAAACAACGCTGAGCCGGATGGCTCTCCGCACGTCCTTGCAGCAGAGCGTCCCTAGGCAGCTCAGGAAACGAGTTAGTATCCAAAGACGTCACAGTGAACAACTGCGGCACCGCACGAGGACATCACGCCAGGTAAAGTGCACGTGCACAGTTTTGGTTTTAAATTTGAACTTATCAGATAAAACAGCTACACAGCAGCTGTGATTATAGAATAAATTGACATCAATGGACACTTTTAAACCTACTCACATGGTGTGAAAACAATGCCAAAACAAGTCGGCTGCTCTGTGACAGAATTAGGCAGCTACATTTCAACGTTATGCCTGTAAAAACAATTCACTGAAACTATGAGAAAAACTTGTCAAGTCGCTCCTCTGTACAATCCTTTTTCTTTTAGCACAGCGGCGTTCCCAAATCTCACGAGTCACTCCACCACGCACAGACTGCGGGACTCCTCCCCCTTTCCTCAGTACCTATTGACACATATTCAGGGGACACATCATCCAATGGTACTGAAGAAGACAGGCTCAGGGGGCTCCTCTTATTTTCTCCTCTTTCTGTTTGCTCCTTCGTGACACGGAGACTGGGGACTCCTTTACATGACACACAGTGGGCTCCTCTTCCAAATGTTGCTTCAAAACACAGACACGGGACTCCTCTTACATAAGAAACAGCATGAATTGCCACAGCTCCATTGATAAAAGAGCAGGAAGACAGAGCAGAAACTGGCACACCCGGGTTGGGGCCGACCGGTCATGTGGTCACTGGTGGGGCTCAGGGCTGCCAGCTAGCTTCTTCCAATTCCGCTTCTTCAGTTTCTAGTGACTTTAGGTTTCATAGGTACCAGTCCATTCAAGTAGCACACGCAGGTTCTTTCAGTATCGTCGCCACTGTTACAATGAAGGATGATACGCAGGCAGGCTTGTAGATAAAGGTTATAGATTTATTCTTCAAGTTACTTCATAGGTTACAGGTTACAGGAAGATAGTAAGGTCCATATTATGCCCCACCAGGAGCAGCCTCCTTGCTGCTCAGCCCATCCACTCCAACTGATTCTCCCTTCAACACAAACACTTTGAACATTCTAAATGACATCACCATTTGCTGAGCAGCAAGGCAGAGAACCACAATAGGGAGGATGCATTAACCAACAAGTAGATTACAACAGAATCCCGACGCTGGGATTCCTCTGTGTTGCCTGGTTGTCGGCGGGCCATTAATCCAGGAAGCCTGATCCTGGGCGGTGCTCCCGTACAGAAGAGGAGAGCCCCGCGAGTTTCCTCAGCCTGGTTGGAGGCGGTGCCCAGACGCACACGGGAGAGACTGGAGTCTCTCGGGCTCCATTCAGCCACACCGGGCGGCCCCTCCTCTCCAGCGAGGGAGCACCTGTAGCCGCTGAGAAAGGAAGAAGGCGGGGCCAACCGAAAAGAGGAATGCGAGGCCGCAGTACCTTTGCCTTGGACATCGGGAGGCCTGACAATGTCCCAACACCCAGGGAGGACGGTGCAAGGCCTCCCCGCTAACTTGGCAAAGCTTTGGTGGAGAAGAGTTCTGTGGGGATACAAGGAACTGCAGCTGCCGTGCCGGTGCACTGGTAGCTATACTTCGTTCTACAACCATAAGGGAGGTACGTGGTTGTCCTCCACCTCGACAGGCTGCATTTGCACCTGGGCCTTTGGGTGCTGGTCGTGTGCCCTCACAAGGGGCAGAGGGTAGACCTAGTTCTGGGCTACTGGCGCACCACGGAAGAGGTGTGATGTGCAATAGTGCCCAGCTGATGTTCGCCTGTATGCTGGGCTAAGTACCAAGATTGGCAACCTATGCATTACAACGGTGACCTGCATATGCCTAGGAGGGGCATGATGTGTTTCTGGAAGTAACCTAACTACCTGCCCTACGTTCAGGCCCTGATTATGCTGCAAAGTTGTTGTGCATAGCTGGCAAGGGTCAGCAAGGAGGGTGTTCGCTCACTGAATGGTGATTACATGTGCACTGTGGCATGTGTTTACTGTGGTGCATTGTGCTGAGGATGTACATGTGTAATGTGCTATGCTGATTATTATCACGATGTTCATGCCTCATGCTTTGTGCTAAGTGCACTCTTACCAGTACTTACTGGTTGTCCTCCCTAATGGTCTTTACGTACTGATTATGGCAGTGGCCCAATTGGCCTGGTGATTTATGCTAATACCTGTAAATACATGACAAGTGCCTGGTGGCACAGTGTATATCTGTGATATGTTCTAATGTGTTTTATGGATAATACAAAGGCTATTTTTGATATAACCTTGTGTGGCGTTTCTTTTGTGATATGCCTAGTGTGTCGCTGCTGTGTGAGTGTGTTGCTCAAACGCTTTACACATTGCCTCTGGGATAAGCCTGACTGCTCTGCCAAGCTACCAAGGGGGTGAGCAGGGGTTATCTTCAGTGTGTAACTCTCTTGCCCTGACTAGAGAGGTGGTTTCTGCCTGGCTTAGGCGCATGCCCTAGCCAACCAAAAATCCCATTTTAACAGACACCATGCACTGTCTTTGGAGACCAACCTCTAATCCTATTCACTGACCTGGGGATCCCAAATGTTGCTTGATAAGCCTTGATTACTAATAGATCCAATAGCTTCGCATCTTTTTCCCTGGTGATCGGTGAGCCGTATATAATAGTTGGCTGGAGCTTTGCTCACATGACTTTAAGAAGATGTTTATATGGTTAGCAGTTCAGTGATTTATGCAGGTATTTAAAAGCATGAATATTAAAGTTACAGTTTTTGCCCTTAGACCTTTAAGATGATTCTTAAACGACACTGTATTTTCAAATAAAATACCTAAATATCTATAGGTTTTTACAACTTTAATTGGCCCACCTCCGGCCCTCCATGAGTTAGTCTTTAATTTTGCTAGACCAATTTTCATAATTTTAGTTTTTTTCACATTCAATTCCAGGCCATTCATTAATATATAATCATCAAAAGCATTTATCAATCTTTGTAGACCTACTTTTCTAGAGAGCTAAGTAGCTGCCTCTGTGCTAATGTATGCATGAGTGCATACATGTTTTACCAAAGTTTTTATTGTACAGCTACATTTTACAGACCCTTTAGGAGTTTGCAAGTTCACGACTAACAAATCAAAATCAAAAACTGTGATTTTTTTAAGATCCTGCAACATCTGAAACAAATAGTTGGTTCAACTCTCCCTTTATTGGCCACTGGGCCAATACAAGGAGTGTGCCTGAGAAAGGTCCTTTCTTCCCTTTTCTACTGCGCTACGTGGCCAGTGACACCATTGCGAGTGTCCTGTGAAGAAGGAATCCTAATTCTGGGAGCTTCACACATACCACCAGCACAACCAGGGCGGAAAGGATGCTGAAGGCTGGAACTCAGCTGGTATGTGAACACCCCAACCTCCTTTGACAACCAGCCCCGTCCCACCTCCCTCAGCTACAGCATCCAGTGTCCATCTTGCCTCATTTACTTTGGCCAGTCTTGCTAAATGGTAAAAAGTAGGCTTGACTAGTACTGCAGCAGAATCCGCTGTAAGGTGCCCAAAAAACCCCTAGTTGCACATTTTACAAAATTACAACACTTGGGAAATTATCTCAAGTAGAAAGTAGTTGAGATGGTCAAGACCAGACTCAGAAGTTGTAATGTTGTAAAACTCCTCTACAAAAGAGAGCTGAAATGGTTCCACTGCTGCAACTCTTTTAAACTTAAGTTTAATACTGCAAAGAGCTAGCATTCTCTTGTATAATCTCTAGTAAGCACTCTAATTAACAAATTACTTTGGTACCCACATACCAGCTTCCCGACACTGCTCTCTTCGGTAACAATGCACTCGACCCTCAGTTGATTCTATCTGGCATGCCTCCAGGAATTATAAAATTTGCACCATGGAAGAGTGGTATGATTTGATGACATTTCCCTCCACCAATGTTAATCTGCTTGTACCATTATACTGTATGAGATATGATACCCTCAGAAAACCTATTTACTGCAGTGTACTTCCTCAGCATGACATACTCTAAAATGCAACATATACCAGTATGTTGTTAATGACTACCTGCTTTGGGCATGTGATTTCTGGATTTATTAATACTATGACTCTCCTGAGCTGT
Organism: Triturus cristatus; assembly: GCF_964204655.1. Lineage (NCBI taxonomy): Eukaryota > Metazoa > Chordata > Amphibia > Caudata > Salamandridae > Triturus > Triturus cristatus. Next base: position 140,200,355 of record NC_140588.1, read on the forward strand.
CTAATACTATCAGTGTTGTGCACCTATTTACAGCAGTGCATTTTTCAACTTGATGTACCTCACATCATGACATTTGAAAATGTGTTTCAATGGACTATCAGATTTGCTTAAGTGATCACTGGATTTACTCACAGTGGAGGCCAGTCACAAAGGTAAATTTATATGTGAGTAAATATACACATGTAAATTTACTCTTACACTTCATAGTAAATGTACTTCTTTTGACTATTCACCATTTCTGATTGTACTACAAATGTACTCCATGTCCCTAAATTCCGAGGGTGGAGCCTAATTTGCACATCCAAAGTTACTACTAGTACCTTTTCACATGTAGGCAGAGATATCTGTCACCAGAGGGGGTGTTGGACAAGGGGGAAATTCTCCCCAAGGTAAAATATAGGAAATATTAAAAAGTAGATTCAACTTTTAAAACACAAGTAGTAAAAATATGTTTATGATAAATATTACTCAATATTAATTTTATATATTTATTTTTAATCTGGAAAAATATTTAATAAACATTACAGCACTATTAACTTAATTTTGAAATAAATATACAATTAATTTATATACAGTAAATGTAACTACCATATTTTTTAAAGATATATTTTAAGAAAAAGCCCACCTAAAGTAAACTGTAATGGACTGCAATTTACTAAAAGTTAAGTATAGAATTAATTTAAATGAATTAAATTATTTAAATATTAAAGTAATATTTATTTTTTTATTTTCCATGGGTGGGAGCCGCAGTACCAGTAGCTGGCCATGTGTGGTGCTGGACTTACTCTAGGTTTTAGCTGGTGTACGTTTATGACTGTTTTTGGTCTTTTGTGGCAGTGTGACTTTGGAAGTACGGTTTGTGAATTACAATGGATTAACCTTTTGTGAGTGGGTGTTTGTCCCTCCCTAATTTCCTAAACCCCACCTTAACCCCTCTTTACCTATCCCTAAACAACTCCCGTTTAGCAGTAAATATTCCCCATTTCCCAGACAGTTCACCCGTTCCTCCCACATTTACTACTAAAACATAGGCATATGTGTGCTGAGATCTCTGCATATAAAACATAGGAGAGGTAGAAACCTACGCACATTGGTTAGTAATTAGCATTTTGTAGTAGTACTCTAGTACTCGTAACATACTACAAAATGCAGTTTGTGAACAGGCCTTTAAGTGTGCACCTCTTTCTCCTGCTTCCGTGTTCCCGCCCCCAATACCCTGTGGGATCCTTTTCTTTCCCACTCATCCACACACAAACCACAGCATTTAATATTTGAACGCAAGCTCAGCGCTCCACTGTCCTGTCGCCCGTACTGCTTCTCAGGCAGGTTGTGCTCCTCCTGTTCCTTTTTCACCTTCTCTTGAGTGGTTGATGCTTCCTTGCAGCTGCTTATTTACCTCAATCTATGCCTTTAATTAGATTTGGTGTAACCCCTTATTCATTTAGCTCCCAACACTGTACTGTACCCCTGGTTACTACGAGTAAAGTGCCCCTTTCAGATGATACTTTCTTTGCTCCTGCAATTGTGTTTGTTTTTACTGAGTTTCCTTTTCCTTCTCCCCTTTTAAGAACTCCATTGCACAGGACGTACCTCTTTCCCACATGTATTACCTTAATAGTGTGCTCACTCCCACGCTAGTAACCACCGGTTTCTTCCCTCTCATTTTTTCCGGATTCTGGACCTGTATCCTCTCAGTAAGTACCCCCTTCTCAGGGTCCTGGCTTTTCTTTTGCTCTCTGCCTGTCAGTTATTTGTCTCTTGTTTCTCTTTCCGAAAACAGCCTTGTTCCAATTAGCCAATTCGTTTTTCGTCGTAATCAAGACTTCCTCAGGGCTAGATGTCTGTGCAGGCGGCGTAATATGAGAGATTACCAGTCCTTCTGACGTATTAGCTGTCAACCTAAATCTTCACATACAACCTAGTACGATGTCCCGTTGACAGTACTACTCCACGTGATAAAATCAATTTTGTTTTATCACAGAGTAATATTCAATCGCATTCTAGAATCTGAGCCAAACATCCCGGATACGGGTCGGTGTTATGTTCAAGGGAACACCCCCCCGCTTACGCGAGGGTGGTCCCGTCTGTGACCCGGAAGGGCTTAGGTCAATAAATGGGGGCTGGACCGGATGATCCGGGTCAGTGCACCGAAGCGCAGTACGAAGCGTAGGTGTGTGTTTATATTCTCCTCCCCGATCCCGGAGTGCATGCTGCCCGCCTACCTGCCCGCTGTCCTTCTCAGTCCTGCACAGGACGTAACAACTGGCGACGAGGGGGTCTCTCCGGACTCTCGCAACACGACGGCTGGATCCTCGCTGCCTGACCCGCTCCGGTGGCGGCCGCCACACGGAGCGCTGCTGCTCGCACGTGCGTGCGTCTACACGCGGCCTGTCCCTGCCGCCTCTCTGCCTTCTCCCAGCTCCCGGTGCTGTGTTCTCTTCCTCCTCGGCCCGCATCGAAGCTGCCGTCGTGCAACAAGAGCACGTGGGAGCGCTCTCATCGACCGGCCTGCTGCCTGGCTGCCCCATCGCATGTGCCTGTGTCCTGGCGGTGCTGCATTGAAGGACGCCCCCCCTACAGCCTACTCTTCCCGGTCAGTTTGCTGTCTGTGTCTCTGCTGTGGTTTGCTGACTGTGGTGGCGGCATCGGTGTGACGCATAGGCTGCTGTGAGGCGGAGGGGTGTTCGTGTCTGCTGATTCCTGCCCAGGGGGTCTTACCTGCCACCGCCTGGTGCCACGTGGGGGTGCTCTCCGACGCTCGACGCCCGGTCCCTGTGGCCTGGATGCTGGGTGCCTGTAGGCCGCATCTTGCCGCGGCCTGCGCCGGAAGTGCAGAGTTTTGGCTGTCTTGACTGCGTCCATCCCTGAAGCGCCTCCTCTGTCGTGTCCAAGTCTGCCTACACCTGCTACTGTGGTCCTCCCGCCCAGTCGGCGTCAAGATGACGACGGTCCCCCCGGTGGAAGCGTTCATAGTGGACGGCCCGCCGTCCGCCCAGGTGGCCAAGTGGAAAGAGTGGCTGGAGCGCCTGGAGAATTATTTTGCCGCAGTCGGCCTCAAGCCTGAACGACATCGGCCCATGCTCCTGCATCTGGGTGGTTCTGCAGTTCACCGATTGGCCAAGTCCGTGGTGGAAACCGGCCCTCCCTACACCTATGCCACGCTCAAGGCGGCCCTGACCGCACATTTTGAGCCCTTAGCGAATCCAGATTACGAACGTTTTCTCTTACGTCAAGCAAGGCAACAACCGGAGGAATCAGTTGACACCTTCTATGCTCGTCTGAAAGAACTGGCAAGCACCTGTACTCTACCGGACACAGATGACGAGCTGCGGGCGCAGTTCATCCAAGGCTGTTCGTCCGTGAAGTTGAGAGAAAGGGTCCTCGACTGCCCGGAATCTCCATGGCTGACATTCTCACCATGGGCCGGTCCAAGGAATTGTCCAAAGTGCGCGCCGCACATATGGAGACGGCCCTCCAACGTCAAGTAAAAACAGAGCCAGTAAACGCGGTGGTGGCGACTACCCCGAAGAAAGCGTCTACGAAGAAGCCGGAACACGGAAAACCACCACCCTCGTCTCGTTCCTGCTACATGTGCGGAGGACCGTACCCACACCAAGGTCCATGCCCTGCGCAAGGAAAAAGGTGTTCGGCGTGTCGTCGTCTGAACCATCTAGCCAAAGTGTGCCGCTCGGCGGGACGTCAGCGGCAACAAAGTCGGCAGATCAATGCGGTGGATGCCCCTCCACCCGAAACTGAGGAAGACGACATGGATGACGATGAGGACGAAGGCACGGTCCATGTAATTCACGCCCTACAGCCTGATGGATGTCCGAGACGAAGGGCACCGAAGTGTCACGTCAAGATTGCAGGGCATCTGACGCCGGTGCTGATCGACACAGGTGCGTCCATAAACATAATGGCCCAGTCCATGCTGAAATCCTTCCCGACTCAGCCCGTCCTGAAGCCAACGTCCATACAGGTGTTTGCTTATGGCTCCGGCACACCACTCACGGTGGTAGGCGTCTTCACCACCGACATCGCCCACGAGGCCAACTCCGTCCGCACCAAAGTGTACGTCACCAAGGAGGGTACGGGGATGCTGTTGGGCTGTCGTACGGCGGAACATCTGCAACTGGTGGTTTTTGCATTCGCTGTGCACCTGGAGGATGTCGAGTCGTTGGTGGAGGAATTTCGAGACCTGTTCAACGGAATTGGATGCCTGAAGGACCACCTGGTACGGCTGCATATAGACCAATCAGTACAACCAGTTGCTCTCAAGCATCGGAGAGTAGCGTTTCATCTGCGGCCCAAGGTTGAAGAGGAACTAAGAAAATTGGAGGCCGCTGACATCATTGAGAGAGTGGACGGACCAACACCTTGGGTTTCCCCCATTGTGATAGCCCGGAAACCAAAACAACCAGGTGAAGTCCGGATATGCGTGGACATGCGTTTGCCGAACCACGCCATCAAGCGGGAACGCCATCTGACACCCACAGTCGACGACATTGTTGCGGAGGTCAGCGGATCGCGCTGGTTCTCGAAGATGGACCTTCGGGCGGGCTACCATCAACTCCTGCTGGATCCCGAGTCAAGGGCCATAACCACCTTCTCCACCCATGTGGGCCTGCGCCGCTACAAGCGCCTCAGTTTCGGGGTGTCCAGCGCGGCGGAAGTGTTTCAGGATACCATCAGAGGGGTGTTGGCTGGCCTCAGTGGAGTCATAAATGTCAGTGATGACATTCTTGTACATGCGCCGACTCTGGAGGAACACATGAACTGCCTACGATGCGTGTTCCGGAGACTCCAGGACAGTGGCCTCACGTTGCATCGCGAGAAGTGCGAATTCCTAAAAAAGGAGATAGCGTTCTTTGGATATCACTTTTCACAACAAGGAGTGTCGCCCGACCCTGCCAAAGTTCGTGACATCCAGACAGCACCGGCCCCGACCACAGTCACCGGAGTGAGAAGCTTCCTGGGCATGGTCACCTACTGTGGTCGATTCATCCGGAACCTCACGAATCTAACAGCACCTCTACGGGACCTCACGAAGAACGCCGCAACCTGGGAATGGGGCCCCATTCAAGAGAAGGCTTTTCAGGACACTAAACACGCTCTGTCCGCCGAAACCACCCTAGCGTACTTTGACCCCACCCGGGAGTCCGAACTGTCGGTGGATGCCAGTCCCATCGGTTTGGGTGCTGTATTGTCCCAGAAGCAACTGGACGGGGAATGGGCCCCGGTTGCCTACGCAAGCCGGGCTCTGACAGAAACTGAGCAAAGGTACTCCCACATCGAAAAGGAGGCGATTGCGATACATTGGGGGTGTCGTCACTTCCACCTCTACCTATATGGGCAGCCATTCACGGTTCACACTGACCACAAACCGCTGATCCCTCTCTTCATGGGCGTGTCGTCGAAACCACCCCCAAGAATCGAAAAGTGGATCCTGCAGCTGCAGGAATATCAATTCAAAGTGGTCTACCGCCCGGGGACGCAAAACCCGGCGGACTTCCTCTCCAGACATGCCCGGCCAGTTACCCGAGAAGAGGAGTCGGAAGCGCAGGAGACGGAGGAGTATGTCAAACTGGTGGTGGAACGCTCTCGGCCCCTGCCTATCAGGCTCGAGGACATCCTGGAGGCGACCAAACAGGATGACTGCTGGGAGTTGGTGATATCAGCGATTGGATCAGGAAGGTGGCACTCCCTGTTGGAGAACCTGACACACCGCACAGACGATGCACAACTGGCGTTAAGGGCTCTTCACAACGTCCGGTCCGAATTGGCCGTGTCCCCCGAGGGATGTCTGATGAGAGGCACGCGTCTGGTTATCCCCAGGTCACTACAGCAGCGAGTGGTGGACTTAGCTCACATTGCGCACCAAGGGGTAGTCAAGACAAAATCACGTCTGAGGAGCAAGGTGTGGTTCCCTAATCTGGACAGTGTGGTGGAGAGGACTGTCCGGTCTTGTGCGCTCTGCCAAGCGGTAGGCCCAGCGGATCCGCCGGCCCCAATCCTGACGGAAGACATACCTCCTCACCCGTGGCACCGGGTGAGTGCCGATTTTGGGAGCCTACCGGATGGCCGACACATGCTTGTCGTCATTGATGACTTCTCAAAATACCCCGAGGTTGAGATACTGGACTCCATTACTGCGAGCAATACCATACCTCGTTTCGAGAAAATTATGGCCAGCCATGGGCTAATCAAAGAGCTACGCACAGACAATGGTCCGCCATTCGCCAGCCATGAGTTCTCTGAATACCTCCGATCAAGAGGTGTCCGTCATGTGAAGATCACACCACGGTGGCCACAGGCTAATGGTGAGGCCGAGCGTTTCATGCGCACCCTAAACAAAGTGCTCCGGATAGCAATGTCTCGAGAGCAGAACATGGAGTGTGCCCTGTACAATTTCGTAAAAGAATACAGACTTACGCCTCACTCGACCACCATGGCCAGCCCTGGGTTTCTGTGCAATCAACGGGTGCTGAATGATGTGTTTCCCCAGGTGACACCATCCTTGCCTGCGTATCGTCAAGTATCCGAACGCCTCCGACAGAGGCGGGCTAAGAATGACCGAATGTCCCAGAGGCGCCATGCCATGAGCAAAGCGTTGGTGGCCGGTGACATGGTGCTGGTGAAGAATCGACATCCACGAGGGAAGTTCTCCCTTCCGTTTGAACCGGAGCCCTGGGTGATTCAGACAATTAAGGGCACGATGGTCACTGCCCAGAGGGGCCACGAGACAGTCACCAGGAACATCTCCCAATTCAAAAAGTACCGGTGTCCGGCACAACCAAGTGAGATGGTGCCAGAGTCTGAGGGTGGCGAACCGACGGGCGACGCTCTCGATGAGGAGAGTGGTTCACCTGGGCCAGTCCCCCCACTGCCTGGGGCAGTTGTGGAACATTCACCAGGGGCGGCTAGAGCTGAGGGCCGTAGAGATGGGAGCGACGGTCGAGGTGGACACAGATATCATCTCCGAGCCAATCCAGCGGTGTCGTCTCGACTGAGAGGTTTTGTAATGGACTAAGGAAAAGAAATGCAGTGTTTTTCCCGTTCTTTTGTTTCTCTCTCTCTCTCTCTCTCTCTCTCTCTCTCTCTCTCTCTCTCTCTCTCTCTCTCTCTCTCTCTCTCTCTCTCTCTCTCTCTCTCTCTCTCTCTCTCTCTCTCGTTTTGAACTGGAGCACCCTTCCAACCGGTGTTGTGTTTGTTTTTGTTGTGCCATGATAAAGGAGGAATGTTATGTTCAAGGGAACACCCCCCCGCTTACGCGAGGGTGGTCCCGTCTGTGACCCGGAAGGGCTTAGGTCAATAAATGGGGGCTGGACCGGATGATCCGGGTCAGTGCACCGAAGCGCAGTACGAAGCGTAGGTGTGTGTTTATATTCTCCTCCCCGATCCCGGAGTGCATGCTGCCCGCCTACCTGCCCGCTGTCCTTCTCAGTCCTGCACAGGACGTAACAGTCGGCTCATGCAAATACTGAAAGTCATTACGCCCGAATCCCAGTAACAGTTCCCAGTCAATGCACGAAAAATCTCCCGTAGCGAGTACCCAACGGTTCACTGCGTTCTACATTACAATACCCAGACTGCATTGCAACAGCCTACATAAAATACTCATCCACGATGTCCTCCGTTTTTTGGCCAAGCGTACCAGAGATTTGCGAGAGCCGAAATTCGGCAGGCGCCTGAATGCCTGACTTTATGATGCTACTATGCACCTCTACAGATGTCCGTTCCCTATCATGCCGAATCGTTTGTCCCCACTAGGGATGGCTTTGCAGTGCTCCCATAAATAATGCTTGCAGCACATTCCCTAAATAAATGGTGGCGTGTGCTATGTGTTAAATACTTTTATTCTCTTCCTACTTACTACTGGCTCACAAAAATTCTAACCATACCCACTGAAGAAAGTCCGTATTTCTTTGTGTTGGACAAGATCCCCATTGCTTATGGGGTTACCATTGCCTGCTCATACACTGTGATTTAGCTCTGCAATCCGGTTCCCATTCATGTCTGTTTTGCCTTCTGAAGAGTCAATAAATTTAGGGGCATATCATCAAGGTCAGGTGATAATTATCGCTCAGCGCTCTTAGCGCGAGGATAATTATCGCCGGCCAACGCAGAATTTTATCAGCTATCAGCAACGCTTATCTCCAAAGCGATAAAATTCAACGCGCAAGCTGCCAACTGTGCAATTATCGCTGGAAATCCCGCGATAATCGCACAACGTTTTGCGAAAGCTTGCTCATAGAGCAAGGCAGACTTAGCCATGATATCCACCTTCCATAGGATATCATGGCTAAGTCAGTTGAAGAGCAGGCGTAAGGAAAGTAGTGATAACCGAGGTTACCGCTACTTTTCTTGTCGCTCTGCAGGTTAGCGTGTGGCTAGATAATAGGAGAAATGTCGCTTAACGACATTTCTCCCGTCATCTTGGGGTGGAACGCCCACTTTGCATCTCATTAGAGATGCGAAGATGGGCGCTGGGGGAAAGGGCGATAAGGCAAGGATTCACAGGATAGCGTGACCTTGCTGATAAGGCAATAAAATTATCGCCGCTTTCCGTCCGAAAACGGACGTTAAAGCGGCGATAACTTTATCGCCTGGCCTTGATGATATGCTCCAACGTGTACAAAGAAATATAGAAATTTGCACTGTGATTGTAACATGATGAAAAATGGCTGACGGAATTTACTAAACTTACTAAGGGCTAGTCGGAGGCTTTCCGCCTGACACCAATGGTTTCCCTCTGACCGTGGTATTACATTACATGCAGTCGGAGGGAAACTGGTGGGGATTCTGCTCCGCTTCAGACAGGCTCACAGAGACCGTTGGGGAGGCAGGCGGAAGGATAATCCAGAATTAGGATTTCGCTTTCCACCTGCCCTTTCATGGCGGTCTGCCCGCCATGAAAAGGTAGGTGGAAAGTGACTTTGGGGGCCCCTAGCTGGGCCCTCTGCTATTGGGCCTAAGAGGCACCTATGGTGCTTGCCACTCCGTGCAGGGATGTTTGCAAATATCCATTTTACAATTGTAGCTTGTGCTGCAGGCCTTTTCCGCCCACCGCACAGCCTGCAATTGTAAAATGGATGTTTCCGACCGCCCTTAAGGCGGTCGCATCCAAATTCAGAGGGTGGAACTGCCGACCTATGGTCTGGCAGTTCCATTCTGCTATGATGTCGGTCAGACGCTTGCCTGACGAACATCATAATTAGGCCTTAGTAGTGTTGTAGGCGTTAGTAACCTCTTAGAGAGGGTGGAGAACAAATTACATTAAGAGACACGGGCTAATATACATAAACATCAGTATACATATAATATGCTTACATTTAATCTGATTTTCAGCACTGTGCAGCTTTTCAGAGAAGCCTTGGTAACCAGCCCGTCCTTCAAGCTCTGCGTCGCCCAAACCTAGAACCGATTTCGATCTGAGGAAAGGAAGAGATAGGTTTTTGTTATTGTGATTCAGAGTTGTCATATTTTACAAGAGCTCTCTCGTTCTGAGACTGCCATCAGGAAAGAAAAAGTGAGAGAAGCAATGGGCATACCGCTCTTATAGAGAGGATTTAGCGGACAGGACTGTCTTCAGCATTCTGCAGCACACGTAGGAAGAGGAAATCACCTTCTGTGATTGTTTTTGTGCAGGAACGTGCCCCTGCCTGCATAAAAACAATCATCCCTGTGACGCAAACATGATTCAAGGGTGCCTGTGTTGGCGCATGACAGGTAATTGTGCGCTAGTGCAAGGGAGAGCAAAGGGATCCGTCATATCGTTGTAGATTTGACACATCCCTTTGCTTCAGAATTAACGCAGTGCGGCGCAACCAAATGGCTTGTGGCACCGCGCTGCATTAATTCCTTGTAAATAAGGCCACAAGTGCACAAAAGAGACGAAGCAAAAAGAAAGGTAGGGTGAAAGAGTCAATGGACAGGGAGAATCCGAGAAGGAGGTAGAGAGTGCTAAAGTGTTAGGTGTCTCCCTCAAAAGGACACACAGCATTTAAACAAGCATTGACAAAGCTAATAGGACTGGCTTACTTTTAAAGAAAGTACTGACTAGTTGATGGATGAGTTTGTGGGTGTGCTTTTGATTGATTGTCTGGATGGGCGAGTTGTTGATTCCATAGATTATATAAGTGGGTGAATCTGCGATACTATGAAGGTGTAGGCTTCAATGCATGAAAATTGATTTCCAGAGTGCTGCTCTTACCCGCAGGGGATCCTGGCGCTTTGAATAATCGCCTTACATTCGGGAAACGCTGTCCAGTTTGGGAGCTTTGAAAGAGCCACGCTTTAAGCTTTTATTTTCCAAAACAACAGGTTTTTACTGCTGCTGTGATGTATCGGGTTTGCAGGAAAAGCAACCTTGAAATGTGCCTTCTTCCTGTGAGACAAGGAAGCTTGTTTTACTGCTGTCAGGTTGTCATTTTCTGTAAGGGAGGGAAGCTTTACTGCTGAAGCCTGATCTGTACCTGTTCTGTGGGGTTTTCACTTACGCTCCCCAAAACTTTGGCATTCTATAGGAAAAAGGAAAATGCCTTAAAAGCATAGTTTTTGTACAGGAAGCGACCCCTTCCTGCACAAAACCTATGCTGAGTACAACGCAGACACTCTTGTACTTTGGCACAAGGGTGCCTGTGTTGGCGAATGGCTGCCAAAAATGCGCCAGTGCGGGGAGAGAGCAGAACAACGCCATTTCTTAGTAGATATGCACAGTTATGCTCTCTCTAGTTTGTGCAACACAGCGCAGCAACTTTACTTGCTCTGCTGCGTTACGCAAACTCTTTGCAAATCTGGCTCCAATTCTGTAACTTGCACCTGCTGTGCCCCGCCTGTTGGCTGCACCTCAATGTAACCAGCCAGCATATATAGACTGCCGGTGCAGGCACCAAGCAGCTGTCGCCTGCTCCTACCTACACTTGGAACCTGTGGCCTGTCGCTAAAAGACCAGTGCGCCTGTGCTTGGCCATGCCGGTGCTCTGGAATGGTGGCCCTCTATTCCTGCAACTGCTCTTGGCTTCAGCCACTCGAACTGAACATATGGACCTGCATATGTGAGAGAGACACCCTCTGCAGGAAGGTAACTGCATAACATGGGGCTCGGCAGGGGATCTGCATGCCCATAAGCCTTTGCTGAACTTGTGCATACCCACCTCCCTTGGTATGGATCTTGCATTTGTGAACAGATGTGTGCTTTATATATGAAGTCCTATAATTCAAGTTCAGTTTGCCAGCTGAACCACACAGTCATGTTTGACGTCCTGTTTCATTTAACCCATACAATTTCTTTAGGGTCTAGGTGTTCACTTGGTCTTAAAAAAATAGGTTTGGTGGCAAATACCAGCTGCGTTGGAAGAGCACCGCCACCATATGTGTGCGCTCAAATCTTGATGCCTACAGCTTTTTGTATGGGGCCTGCATTTCTGGTTCCTTATTCTTGTGAACAGTTTTGGCTTTTTTTTTTTGCAGCACTACCATTCACGCCGTGATTGCCCCATAACACATCATTAAAGTGAACGGCATAGTAAGATTTACAATTCTCCTTCTGTAAGTTATTCATTTCACAAAGACTAAGCAACACATTACTTTCATCTACTAATACAGCTCTGTTTCTCACTTGCAGTTTGTGGTAGAGCCACAAAGCAGCCCATATTGTTTACACCCAGCCGTGTTTTCATTTGCACGCTTCCACACCCACTGCACCAATAACAAGCATTGGCATAGCCAATAGGTCTCGCCTTTGGGACCTTATAAGTGTTTAGCTATGCAACAGTTGCATAACTAAATACTTATAAGGTCCCAAAAGCGAGACCTGTTGGCTATGCAAAGCGGCCATGCGGCCGCGAAAGTGATCGCAATCGCGATCACGATCAAACATCAAAGCGGCCGTACGGCCGCGAAAGTGAAAGTAATAGCGGTAAAGCGCGGCGCGCGCTCCCGCGCTCCCGCGCACATGCACTGTACCTCTAGGCTGGCCTGGTAGCACTTTTTGGAGCCCTCTCAATAAGTCTCGCCAGCCCAGCGCATGCGCTGGGTCAGGCGAGACCTAAAAATCACTGCAATCTGTGAAGAGAAAATACTCACCTGGTCTGATCCAACATGCGATGAACTCTTTCAACAAGCAAAGTCTGTAGGAGGCTGAGCCCCTTTACATTATTTTTTTATGTTGGTGACATGAACTCTGGCAGAGAACCGAAGATATCTGTAGTCAGATCTTTAAGAGGACAGATGAGGAGTAGTGGAAGGTGGGGGGCAGAGTAGGGCACAACGAAAAGGCAAGGGAAGTCCCCAAATGGGTTTTGTGGGGGACATAGGAGGGAATGGAACAAAGGCAAGGGAAGACACCATACTGACAGCTTACCACCAGAAAAAGGAGCAGGGAATGCATAAGTGGCAAAAGAAAACACAAACATGCAAAAAGAGATAATAGCATTTGTGACTAGAAAGGGGACCTCTGGGCAGTATTTAATTTTTTTTCCAAAGTTCTGTTTATCGAAAAAAAAAGCAACGAAAATTGCATTGACAATAGGCAGCATATATCATAAAGGTAGGAGTGGTGGTTGCTACGGAACAGAAGTGGTGAGGTAGAGGAGGGGAGAGAAAAAAAGAAAAGAATACTTCCTGCCAGCCGCCACCTCTCCTCCATCCTCTTCTGTTCCTGTTGCATCCCGGAAGCCCACAGGCTCCCAGACTTCCCTAAGCCAATCACAACTCTGCAGTCATGTTGGTAATAGTATTACCAGCATGGCAGCAGCGTCATGATTGGTCTGAGGGGCCTGATTTGTCACTCAGACAGTGTCTGGGAGCCTGGGACTGTTCTCCAATTGCTTATACAGCCGGGTGGAGAAATGCTAAGTGCGCATTTCGGTTTGGCCGTCCTAAGTCGGCCAGCCAAACAGTCATGCGCACTTATGGTGCCCACCATTCCTCCTCCCTGCTCCGTGATGACAGCCCGCCCTGCCCTAAACTGGCTCAGTGCTGAAAAATAAAATAATAATAACATTGTGCTATTATCTTTTTATTTGTCCTTTTTGCGCTGCTCAGACAGCAGTGGGGCAATGCCCCTCTGCCTTAACGCAGGAGCCGCCGCTGGAGACGAGGAGGGGATGCCTTAATAATTTACCAGTAATAGCATTACTCTTAGTCCTTCCCTCTCTTTAATTCATTACTTAGTTACTTCCCTCCCGCTCTATTATCACCAGGCTAACTGATTTGGTCTATGGTTTGGTAGAAACAAGATGACATGGGGGGTGGGAGATGACATGGGGGTGGTGTTATGATTAAAATATGTTTGCCGATTGGTGTTGCCTTCCAGCGTTGACAATGGCAGTACCAACACAATAACTAATTATCACACTCTTACATGTGTGACAATTCAGCTTACTCTAGGCCCCCCAAGCTATAAGAAAGGTATGGGCGGCAGTCAATAGTCATTTTTAACAGCGCCACCATGTGGCAGACTGGTACAAGCCGAGGTGTTGATAATTAAGTGCCGGTTCTGAGCACCGGAACCCACCAGCTCAAATTAAGCACTGCTACTCAGGCATTGAACTCATGCATGAACCCCATTTTTGAGCCCACCAGGTCCCTGGACTGAAGCACTATAGTTGCTAAAGCTGGAGACGCAGAGCAGCACAATGCGCTGCAGCCCTTTCATAAAACAACTTGTCTGAACATTGGCAGAGATGCCCAATATTTCTGTGCAGCACATTCTTTATGAGGCAGCAGCCTAGTGTAGAGAAAATTATGCGAACAGAATCCCCATGTCCTTTTTAATCGAGCATCATATACGTGTGCTCCTCTCCATCCCTCTGCCTTGCTGAAAGATTATGCAGGAGACGACTTATAATGGTTGTATGATGGAACAACGCAGGGAAATACTCTGCATGCCTTTACCATGCATTTTTAACCCCACATTTTTTTTTAGATCACATATGCTTTTACAACGCATGATTTTATCACGCATTGTTTATAAATATATTTATATATATAAACAATGTATTTGTGGGGGGAGACCCCCACACCCTCGAACTTACCTTAAATGCGTAGTAAAGGCATATGTTGTAAAAGAATATGCGTCCTAAAAACATGTGTGGTAACAGATGTGTGGTAAAGGTACAATGTGTTAAAAACCTCGATGTAAAGGCTGTTTTCCCGTTATAATGAGCCTGTCCGGGCTTGTTCTGCAATGAAAGCAGCACAAATTAGACTTGCCATGTGCTATCCATCACTTACTGTCTGCAGTAGGACAGTACCCTCGCTCAAGACTGTATGGGCTGTTCCAATCCAAGGAGACCGTTCCCTCTGCATTTATTGATTAATGGCTCCTTGCACTATCTTCACGTGAGGCTAATGGTCAGAAAACGAATTCATGTCTCCTGCAGCAGCAATCAATGGAAAGGTAATTGCATGCAGACCCCTTAATACTTTCATTACAGTTCCGTTTGTATTACAGGTTGCTTGAACAGAACTAGTAACAAATGGAGCCCGCATGCTTCTTGTTGTTCTAGTTGCAACTTCCTAGTCAAGGAACAGAGCCAAGCACACAGGCATTTAAAGGCCTTTACCTGTTAAAGGAAGATTTCAAGCATCTTTCCACAAGCCACTCCGCAGAAAACAGCTGCGTCAGTGTTAGCCCGGGTACCTTATTTTAATACATTTAACTGTACTCTAGAACATTTGTGTGATTATTGCTACAGGATTCTGCCTTCGAAATATCTGGGGTCCAGTGGCGGCCGGCATGTCCTGAGGGTGGTGGGTTGGTGGAATTTTTTTTAAAAAAAGATTTAATTAAAAGTACTTACCTGCAGCGTGACGTCCTCCTCGATGGTCTTCTCTCTGCGAGGCAGGCTCCAAACTGCCAAGCCAGTCCTGGCGCTGCTTTCACCAGCATGAGAGCAGCCCAGCATTGGTGGGAGCGGCCTCTAACAGCGCTAACAAGAGCACTGGAGGCCTTTGCTTCCTCTAACCCTGCTGTCTTAAGACAGCGGGGTTAGAGAGGTTTAAAGTGTACATGTGTGGTTGGCCGTCGCAAGATGGCCGGCCAAAAAGACAATTTAAACTGAATGTGCCTTGCTCTCTCTGTTGCTGCCCCACCGTCCTGATGCGCCGTTCGGGATGGGGTGACGGTAAAAAAAATTATAATGAATTAACTTCATTACCATTTTATTTTTTGTGTCTGGGTCATTTTTGTGGGGCGAAGCTCCTCTGCTCAAACGGAGGAGCTGCCCCTAAAAGATAGGACACAGGCATTCAGTGACAAACTCCTAACTGTTTTTAAGAGTCCTGCGACCCCAGTTGTCTAGCCAACAATTCACAGAACAGTGGCATAATCCAGAGCTCCCATTTCAACAAAACATTGTGATTAGTACCCACGATAAGAAAACACAGCTCCACCCAATATGCATTTCACTTTCCCCAGATTTTAGTCCATTTGTTCGGACAACCCCTGCTTTCGTAGACTACCCTTTCAGCCTACATACACCAGTCCATGTCCCTCTTCTAATCCCTCAGTTTGGGCGTTAGTCCGGACTCCACATACTTGCAATGTTCCTCTTAGCAACCATAGACCACAATGTGAGCCAAAGGCGGTCCATGAGAACCAGGTCGGTATCAGCCCATATATTTAGGAGGCACCATTTTGCTGATAACCTCAAGTCACTCCCACAAATACTGTTAAGACACGCAACCACTGCTACACAATATTGATGGAGTACAGGTAAGCCCTTTATCATTTAAAACCAAGTTACCTCCTGACCACATCCCTGGGACACAATGCAGTCTTCATTTTTTTCATCCCTACCTTCTCCTTTTCTCACAGTTTTTTCTATCTTTCTCTTCCTCCTTCTTTCCCCTTGTGTATTTTTGTCTCTCTTGCTCTGTGTGGGGCGCACCTACAACCACTGGCTCAAATTAAGCACTGACACTAGGTACATTTGATGTGATCTGAACGAATAAAAGAAACTTGGACATCTTTTACATAAAGGACAACATTTACCAAGTTATTTTCAACAACAGCGATGAATGTCATTCATTTTGAAAAATTTGTGATAACTAGGTGTTAGATAGGTTCCTCCAGAACAAGCTTCAACTAACATGCTTGCCTTCTTCAGATGCAAAAAACAACAAAGTGATGGTAGGAATGCTTGAATTGTTGAAGCCACTGGCCATCACTTGCGCCATATTACAATCCCTTCTACAAAATACACTGGACAAAAAAGTCTGTACTCGGTGGAAGGGAATCTGAGGTTTATAGCCATCCACAAACAAGTGCATTGCATTATTTTTAGAATCAGTCAGTCTCCCTGGTTCAAAAAGAGAGCATCAATACATTTGAAATTCCGAGCACACTTTCAACATCTTGGTTCTATATATCTATATTCTATATACTATATTCTATCTATCTATATATTTGTTGAGCACTGTTCTAAACCTATTGGGGAGTTTCATGCTCGATTTTTGAAATACTACAATGCTACATGAGATGCTATACTCCCTGGTATGCTTTGACCAGGCACCACACAGTCAAGCCTGTTATAGCTTCCTCTGTAAGGAACGGTATGGGCCTTTTACGGGCAGATGATACTAGTTGGAGCATCTCTGCTGGCCCATTGGAAATGTTGTTCTTGAGCCAAATGAGGGTAAAACCAAAAGAGGTCCTAGTTGGCTCTTTCACTATATCCTGAATAGGAGCTGGAAAGCTCAGTATTCCTGATGCTCCTGGTGCAAAAGTGGCGCATAGCTGGGGTGTGTCTCAAAACAGACGCAACTCTAGCAATCTGTTGTTACATATGGGCAAGCCCCATGTGAAAGGGCCTGCATCAGTCTTATGCCAGCTGTGAGGAAGGCATTGGGATCTGAAGCTTTGGTGTCCTAAAAGTGCTGCAGTGAAATCTCATAGACTTCACTGCAACACTTCTACGATCCTTTGTTGCGATGGAACGCCCACCCTGACGCAGGTATAATGTACCGCAGGGGTTTTCAAAGTGACGCATCTGCTTAGATGCATCGCTTTGTAAATATGTCGCAGTGTGGTCCATATTTTACGCTGCCGGTGACGTACCGGCGGCGCAAGGAGCTCATAAGTAAGCCGCCAGATTTTTAATGCCTACATAAAATAGCTGAAATAAAATAATCAGTGTGCCAGTAAGGACACAAAATACCCACGAACCCTAAAGCCATGGAAGAACAGCTGGTAGACGCCTACTTCAGTAATTGCTGTTACTATCATGTTTAAAATCACAAAAATTTACTTGTATCTTTTATGTTTGAAGATGGTTGGACTCTTAGTGGGTACTTGTTTGATGTGCAGTACAATTATGGCAATATATCTATGGTAACAATGACGCAATGTGGCGTGTTACTTTACTACCTGGTTCAAATAAAAATAATAAAAAATAATAATCCGGAAATAAATTGGGTACGTCACTGAAAAGCAAACATTTTTAGTAAGATATTTACTTGGTGTCCAGGGTAGGTGAAGACCCAGCTTTGAACGTTGCCCTCAGGAGCATGCTCTTCATCTTCAGTTCTGTCAGAGAGGGGATCAGGAGTGGTACCGCAACGCAGAAGAGGGCCAGCTGAGGAGGTACCGAGGCACCCGAGGACGGCTTCTTCTGTTGCCCAAAAAGGAACTTCAGTTTGCCTTGGAACTGCATGGTCTGCGGATCAAAAGGAAATGTCATGATTGGTGCAACCCAGAGAAATAGGGATAAAATAACAATTACTTCAATTTTTTCCAAAGAAATCCACTGACTGCCAGGTTGTGAAGAAGGTAGGGTGAGCTCAGTGGCCATTTGACAGAAACATTGTAAACCTCTAAAACTTACCAACGTGGAGATTTTTAATGTTTGCTTGTGTTATAAAATGGAAAAGTATACGCTTGAAATGGTTACACATTTTGTATGTTTCCTGGTGCATGCATCTGTACAGTAATCTTACGATTGCAGATTGTCTACTCTACAGACATTACTCAGGAGTAGCGTTACAATAAGTTTAAAATTTTACATCTTTTCTTTACATAGAATATACTTTTTCTTCTGAAGACTACCCTATCTTTTGTACCAAGAGGTAAATACAGGATGTTCCTCGCTTGAGATGGAGAAAACGAAATGTAAACACGTCTATGCAGATAGAGGGTAATACAACAATTACAGGCGCATTCATTTTTCAAAATCGTTGAATTGTTGGGTGTACCACATCCTTCTAGAATTGCAAGGGTATTCTCTTGCACTGGTATATTGAGAAGAGAATTTAGGGCCTGATTGCGATGCATGCGGTCAGACCGCCGCCTGTCCTCCGGTGGCAGTCTGACCGCCAACAGCCCATCGCTCCAACTGCCGAATTAGGATAGTAGTGGTCGGACCAATAGCAGCCGGAGGCCACACGGCTGCCACCACCAGGATCCTGGATCCCGACAGTGCCGCAGCCGGAACACCAGCAGGCAATGGCGGTGGTGCCAAGGCAGGCATCGCCATCGGAATTACGAAGTCCCTTTCTGACAATGTTTTAATGGCGGGGTCCCTGCCATGAAAAGGTTGTCTGAAAGGGCCTCAAACAGGGCTCCCGGGTGTACAAATGTGCCTAGTGCCCCCCTAGCATGGCACTGTTGTGCGTGCTCTGTGTACCATGCACGATATGGTGCATGGCACATGGTGCACGCACGTATGAAGGCGCTGTACGGCAGTGGTATGCGTTTAAGCCTCACCTATGGGTCAAACATACCGCTTTTGTGACACCACGGCACATCGAGCCATGGATTACACTCGTAATCCAGAAGGCAGGAAACTGCAGGCTTGTCGGTTAACATCCCTACTTTGCGTCAACTGCCTTGCAAAATCCTGTCCACGCTCCAGATTGGCCATTTCTAGAACTACATTGCACTTTTATAATTTTCAAAGGTTTGGAGCATTCATATTTTTCTGTTTGTTTTTTTCAACACATTCCATGACAAGATCCCTTTCCGAAGAAATGCAGCTGTCTATTTCCGTCTACGACGGGGTCATTTTGTTTGTTTCAGGTATCTGTCGTCTAGGGAGACAGAAGGAAAAATTCCTGTGATGGAATATTGAGTGGTACAATAAATCCCAGCCGTATCTTGAAGAGCTTTGTACTCAGGTATCACATTCATTTTGCTAAACTGCAAACACTCTATTACCATTTTGTTAATTCTTTCCACCAATTAATTGGCTCTTGGGCAATGAAGGATTGTCTCTAAATTAGTGGCAGACATTTATTTTAAGAAATAACTCATATCAGTGGAGTTAAGTTGAATATTATTGTCAGCCACAAGAATTTCTTATATTATCACTCTCACAAGAAAACATGTCCTAAGAAGTTAATCAAAAGTTTGCAATGATGTTGCATACAGATCTTTACACAAACCAAGGAGAATGATAGACAATCAGAACAAATACAAATCAACCTCTTAATCTGATACAGTTCCGTGGACTGAAAATGTTCAATTCAAGTTTATTCCACAGTTTGGGGCAGCTTCAATGGTTAAGAAAGGTTTATTTTTGCTCCTGTTCTGTTTTATAGTGTCTAATCCAAGTCAAACGTACCACAATCTTACTCTGGGCTTAGTTAAAGTATGTCCTGAGAGTCATTTGTGGGCAATTTTGGTAGTCTTCTCAAGCAACATTCTTTGGGGAAGAAATGATTTGCTCCAAAAGAACATAACATCAAGTAGACTCAAAGATTCAATTATTTTTATTACCTCCAAAAAATGTCTTCAGGTTTTCATGTACCTCATTCTTGAATGGGCAACTTTTTAATACTGTTTCTTTGATTAAATTGCACATATTCTTCGTATGATCAATCTCAATTTGCCCGTCTAATAAGCTTCAGTAACACAGTTAATACCACCCACTTATTAGATCCTTCAACAAAATCATTATTACTCAGAGGCATGCAGAAGAGGTAGTCTCCAGCCATACTTCTTAGACCTGGTAAGTATGTTGGAATTTTTATAAGTGGCCCAAATTGTCTGAAAAAATATTGTGGAATTCAGCACATATATCTTCTTAACACAGAGATCTTTCAACTAAGAGGACAAGGCCCGCTTCATTGTGGTCAAGTTTAATTCCCAGCTCTCACAGTGGTATCCATCCATGGAGATTGGATTCCTTCCTTCTCTGTTATGCACACATAACCAACAGCAGTCCTCACTTTAAATGAGGTATGCTTTTTTAGCATTCCTTCCAAAGGAATATGGTAGCCAGATGTACGACCATTGACTTTTGCGACTCGCAAATTGCGCCAAATTGCGAGTCGCAAAATTCAATGTATAACAGTGTCTGAGACACTGTTTGCGGTTCCCAATGGGGTCGCAAATTGCATGCCTCATAAATATTAATGAGGCTGTCGCAATTTGCGACCCCATTGGGAATGGCTGGAATGGTGGTATGCTGGGGTCATCAGACCACAATTTCTGGGACTGCTTTTAAATAAAGCAGCTTTTTTCTTTCAAATGCAGCCCGTTTTCCTAAAAGGAAAACGGGATGCATTTAAAAAATAAAAATGAAACTTTTCTGTTTTATTTTTTAAAGGCAGGCAGTGGTACCCTAGGACCACTGCCTGCCCTTAAAAAATATTTACGCATTCATTCACAAAGGGAAATGGGTCCCCTGGGGAACCCTTCCCATTTGCAAGTGCTTTACCACCCTTCTGAGAAGGGTGGTAAACTGTGAGTGTTTTGTGACCGCAATTGCGGTCGCAAAACATTCTTACATAGGGTTCAGACCCGCTATTCGGAATGGACGCCCTCAGAACGCCCCTTCCTAATAGTGAGTCGCTAACCCTATTTTGCGAGTTGCTATTTAATTAGCGACTCACAAAATAGGGTTAGTATATGGCCCACAGGTTTTTTGCATGCGCAAACTGGTCTAAATCCCATTTGCACATGCAAAAATCTGTCGTACATCTGGCCCATGGTCTTTATTATATCCCCTGGACTAATATCACATTTTTCGTAGACATATCATCACTGCCGAAAATATCTGTGACAATTGAAGTATACCGCAAGCAAGAATCATCTAAGGCTCTAACCACTCAGTTGTGTACTTTTATCTCACAGCTAGGCAAATCAACACTGTTATTTTCAATCACTTGGAATTCAAATTCGTTTACTCCTTCTTCAATGTCCTTCCAGAAACACTTGTTTCTTGCTAGTATCGCCAGCAAATGTCCCATTTTATCACTGCTTCTACAAACTGCATTTTTGGCATAACAGTAAGCACTGTTGGATAAATGACCAGGATTGGCACAACAAAAACAGTTTAATTTAACATTGTCAATACTTAATTTTTTTGCCAGCTTGCTGCAACTCCTTTGCCCTTGAAAGATTTGTCTCATTTTTTGTTTTGTTTAAATTTGATTATTCAATTTCAACAATTTTGATACAATTTAACAAGAGTCGCGTACATGCACACATTGCACAAAAAGACATATAGCATAGGTAGTCTGCATAGGGAGGGCATGCATGCCATACTTGTTTGCGCAACTCATAGTATGTATTGAGTGAGAATGTTTTAAGAAACAGGCAATATATGAACTGGGATAAAGTTGTGTTGTACCATTTTGACTCATGTGACAGCATCTACATGGTGTTCCGCCGTTTCCCCCGCGAGAGATTTGTCTCCTTTTTAGGTATATTTTATTTCATACACAGCTTGCTCTGCTGGCATTTTAATTTCCTTTATGCAATTTGCCATTTATTCTATACTTTTGACAATTTTAGTAGCTTCCTTTAGGTTGGGGTTCCATGTTAGAATCATTTGAACAACGCGTTCCTTTTAGGAGAGTCACACCAACCACCAGATTGACATGATCTAGAGAGAGCTCTTGATAGGGCAATATAGCTTACACATTTTCATTTTTCCTTTTGTATGAGCGAAAATGTCTCTAAATGTAGGTTAATGTTACCCCCAAAATGTTCCTTTAGGTTTTTTAATGTAATTTGGTGTACATCACCGGGTTCACCTTGACCGGCTTTTTCCAATGGTTAAGGCACATTTTTGTTGACTGTTCTAACTTCTATATCAAGATTAGGCTACTGAATATATTGTCTCCAACTTGTGTGATTAAATAGGAATCAAATTATATAACCCATTCATTCTAATAGAGAACTGGTTCGTTGGAGTTACTTAGGAAAGCATGCTAGCTGCACGCATACCTGGAGGGAAATGTACGGTAAAAATTAAAATTAACAGTAAAATAATAAGCTAAAAGAAGGACCTAAAATAATGAAATGTTCTTATGTATTATTAATTTACGGACTTCTGAGTACATTCCATAGAATAAAAACAAAATAATAAATATTTTGTGATTTGCACACTACAAAGAGAAAATTGTTCGAAGGGATCACTTCAACGCATATTCACTATTGCATAACATGCCAGATTGCTCAGAAGCATGACATAATTCTATTAATATGACTTATTCCCAATGAAATGTGCTTTCCCACTAGAATTTTTTTTTATCTCATACCAAATGACTATGATCCTAAGGCACCAGCATGTGAAAGACAGACACATTCTGAAGGAAAGAGATGTGCAACAATGTGGGGGGTCTAGAGGCTGGGCAGATGATACCAGATTGCCACCTAATACCCATTGGAACGCTCTTGGTCAAGGCAGTGTATTGGGTACACCAGCCCTGCAGGGAGCAGTAGCGGCCCGTGCATGGAGTGCCGTGGGGCGGTGGGGTGGGGGAGGGGCAGGCTGGGAATTTGGCGATGCAGCGCGTGCAACGAAATTAGTTTTATTGATTTAATTGTCTACTTACTTGCATTCATCCATATCCCAGTGTTTACTACCCCCACCCTGCCCCTCCCTCACCCCGCCCCACTGCCCCACGGCACTCCCTGCACAGGCCGCTACTGGCAGGGAGACAGTCTCACGTCTTGCAAGTCAAAAGACCCCTCTTGTATGAAATGCACCATTGACAGGCAGACGAGGTGCACAAGGCACATAGAAGAATAATGATCCATACTCCCAATCTATGGCTGTTGGTGATGACCTGGTAATGTATATTGAGCATAGAACTGATCGATATTAAGAAACAGTCATGGCTAATGGAAGCAAGAATCCTCTTGGGAGAATTATCTGTCTAGGAGGATGAGCCTGATTACTAAGTCACTGTTAAATGTGTTCACAAGAAAGACAAGTCCTCATCATTAACTTTAAAAATCAAGACATTAAGGGGCTTATTTATGAGAAGCTTGCGCCATTGGAGCATCACGTTGTTTATGCTGCAGTGGCGCAAGCCTCTCAATCATATCTATGAGGCCAGGAAAAGCCACTCTGCAAGGCTTTTCATGGCTTCATAGATATGGAGTAAGACAAAGCAGCACAAGTTACTGCCTTGCCTTACTCTGTGTCAAGGAGGTATCCATGGGCTTTGCGGTGGGTTTTCAGACACAACACCCATGGATTTTGACTCTGTCCTAGATTTACAAAATCATGTAAACCTGGGACTGCACTAAAACCTCACGCCTCACAAGAGCAGGCGTAACGAGGAGAAATATTTTTATTTATGCTTGTTTTGTCCTCTTTCCATGTATGCTGTATTCTGCAGCACACATAGAAAGAAGAAAACACCTCTTGGGATTGTTTTTGTGCAGGAAGGTGCCCCTTCCTGCACAAAAACAATCCTGCCTGCAACAGAGGCTCCCAGGCACCCTATGTTGGCGCTAGGCAGCAAAGTGTGCGCCAGCACAGGGAGAAGGGACAGAATGCACTGTATTTCAGAAATACAGTGCATTCCTGTCCTCTTACATTGCTGTAGGGTAGCGCAGCAAGAAGACTTACAGCGCTCCCCTATGACAATTCCTCATAAATGAGGCCCTCAATTTGTAAAGAATATCAAACACCATACAGAGTTCCAACTCAATCACTTTAACCTCCTCCATAAGACCCACTGGCACCAGTATCAGGAGCACTCTATCCAATTACTAATGCTGCAGACTAAATTGATGCTCTCTTAGTGTCCACAGAATGAGGAGACATACAAAGAGACACATTTCTAAACTTAAACTTTGTGACCGAATTCTGGAGAAACCTCATGCTAAATAGACAAGGATATTGGAGTCCCCTTCAACTACAATCTCTGTTGCTTAGTCATGAATGGCGGACCTGCAAATCATACTGTCAATTTTAGATTCTCACTATGTTGCCATCCTCTTCCTACTGGCCCCTAGGCAGCGCTTGCGCGGTGTCTTCGAGACATGCTGTATCTAGGATATGGGCTTGAAAAAACGCCCATCTTTTTGATTGGTTCCTGTTGTTGCCCTTAGCAGTCCCCCCTTTTGGAACTTCGTAACCTCCCATCAGGACTACCCCTCTTACATGTGTTCTTACTGCCAAGGCTATTTATACTTAGAGAAAACTTTAGTTGGCCTGCCTCTTTGCTCCTTAACTCTTCTGTTTACTTGTGCAATGAAACTTCTGTCGCATCCTTTGCTTGCCGTCCCTTTATCTCCCCATGCCTGCCCCTACCCCTCCCACAACACTGCTTTAGTTGCTTCATATATATCCCTTAATCTCCCTGTGCCTCCCCCCTCCCCCCTCCCAGAACACTGCTTTAGTTGCATCATATCCCTTAATCTTCACCTCCCTCTACCCACAACACTGCTTGCAGGCCTCCACCACCCCTCTGAGGCCGCTGCTATTTTGCTCATGATTTTTGTTCCTTTACAAACACTCCTATCTATATAGCACACCTAGCCATGGGCTCGGGGAAATTAAACAATAAGCTCCTATCACAGGATGTTGAGCCTAATAGCAGACTTGAATCGGGATCCCCAGCTCACCAGTCGGCAGCTCTCACCACTACGCCATATCCTTTGCCTAGCCATGCTGCAGGGTGCAGTACCTTATGTGGTCAAAAGAGGTCCCAATGGGGGTTCATATTGGTTCACTACACCCTGCAACATGGCTAGGTAAAAAACATTGGTATTTATAATGCCAATAACTCCAACAAATGCGAGACCTGTTGCATTTCCAATGCTTGCTTCAAATTACTAACCTGCAAATGGCCAGCACCTACAACAACAACACATGGACCTTGCTACAGAGCACACATGCACAAAACAGCAACCCATGTAATAGGCGATTACGCTGAGCAATGGTCAACTACACACAACAGCCGAATGAAATAAATACCCAAGTCCTACAGCAAATACATTAACATTCATGCGCATAATACAGCAGGCTCTCGTAGCTGGAAAGCTGGTATGATAACCTCAGCATTGGAATTCTTCTCCAGCCCCTGAAGCAGTGCATTTAACACTTTGTACATAGATGGTGAATGTTCAGCTGAAAGTGAGTAACTTTATTTTCTTTTGATGTCTTCATCTCTATATAAGTACATGCACTATTAAAAACATGGCCTGTATTTGGAAACAAAATCAGCATTTTTTTGCTAATGTGCACTTTTTAAAGTTCATTTACAGAATGGAGGAAATAGGATGTGGCGTGGGTGTGAGTTGACAAGCTTACCACATTTGACGCGTTTTTATTTCGGTTTCAGTTAATTTAAGGTGTTTAATTTTTGGGAGAAAAAAACATTCTGCAAATCATAATTTTCATTAAACACCATGGTTTTTAGTACACTTTTCAGCAAATGATTTCTATTAAACAATTTAGAACAAAAAATAGTGTAAAGATATTTGACTCAACGCCATATATGCAATACGTTTGTGTGCCTTGGTCTTAAATATTCTCACACATACCTTATAAAACATTGTATTTTGTTGTATTGGAGAATTCGTATTGTGCTTCATACCCCTGATGTCGCAAATACACGTTCTAAATAAATAAAACTGTGACTAGAGGTGTATTTCTCAACTATATTTGGGACGCTCTATTACTCCCTTTAATGACCAAAAAGTGTAATTGATTCTATCTACTTTCTCTAGTGCTTTCCCAAGAACACTTCAGCATTGACCCTCTCTATCTGATCCTATCACTGGGTCTGAATCATAGTTCTAGGAGAGATTACTTCATAGTAAAGTTTCAGAACTACCACTGACTATGTAATTAAGTTACATTTAAGGTTGTTGTATTTAAACCGTATGATGTTGAGATCCTAAAAATCTGGCATTCATTCATTCATCCATTCATTCATCCATTTTTGTTGTGTGTTGAAAAACCCTTCTATAACGCATTTCTGCTGGTATAAGATACCCTGAGAGCATTACCATTCCAAGATGGCCACCACATTCAGAATCAGGTGCCATGTCAGGCTTTGACAGTTGCTATAACTACCAAAGTCTCAGTTAGTGCCACAAAACTCTGCGTCTGTTGCCATACCCTCTTGGTGGAAGCAGCAGCTACATGGGGTTTCTTCATCTGAAGTGAATGTGATGCTGCAGGCAGTTGCTGTACACACTTCTCACAAACTGCACCCTCTTATGGGCATCAGCACTGGAAGAGTGCATGGGTTTCCACTGCTGTGAATGAGCCCACAACTTGAAAGCTGAAGCCGCCAAACTGATGCCAGATCTAGGGAATGGGTGCACCGCACAGGAGCATTCATGCCCACTACAATAAGCTGACCACAGGTGGTGCACAGTCCTTATATGTCCTTAATTCTACCTTCCCCAACATTATGTTGTCCTAATAGGAAAAACACTATTGGCGCATTAGCATATGCATTAATCTCTCTTTGGCAGAGTGCACAAACTTACAGACAGCATTGATCTGCTGAAAAGGCTCATTTCATGAATAAATAACCATTCCTGAATCCTCAAACTCTAACACCTGATTCTGTGTGCATAGGTTCCCCTGCATGGTTTCCTTCCTTACTTATGCGATAGGATTAACTCCGTCAGCACACATCATCTTGCTATTGATCAACATCTACTAGAGATCCACACATAAGCACTGCATCTCTGCTCCTTCTGTCAGCCTTCCTCAGGTTTTATACTTGTAATTTTGTCCATGAACAGAAGCTCCCAATCTCCATCCAGCTCAATGATCACATGCAGACACATCCTCTAAAAGCCATTTGTAATATCCTATTCAGTCATACATAGGTGTAAACACAACATAACCTTTTCCCTAGCCACAATCATCTCTCTCCTTGCCTACGCAGACTGGGCTTAGGGGGCTGAAATCTATCTTTATCCAAATAAATTCCATTTGATTTCAGCCTCCCTTTCAAAAGTTGAACCAACCAATCAAGAGTTAGGTCATCACACTGTAAATGAATGTGATTGAGTGAATGAATGAAATGTACCTATAGAGAACACTGTTACCCTCAGGAAAGTGTTGTGGCACTAGGGAGAAATGGCAATGCAGATAAGTACATTTGATAGCTGGTAAAATGTTTTAGATAATTGTGTGAAAGATGATAATTAGATAAATTGTACTTGTAAAAGGGTAATGAATGCCTATTTTGGGAAGGTAGGTAGACAAAAGAGTGACCTCTCGTCCTACGACCTACCTCATCGGGTCACCAAATAGACTTCAGAGAGACCAGTCCTCCAAAGATCAGAACTTCTGTCTTGTCACTGTTAAGCTTCAGCGAGTTGAGCTTCATCCGAGCTTTCGCAGCTGACATAATATTAAGTTTCTTGAGTTCAAGGAAGAACTCTCTGGTCACTGCAATGGTATATGAGCCTCTTTTCTGTTGAACGCTCCTAGGATTAATATAAACTTATACAAAGTCTTTCTTGGAACAGATCAAGAACATACTATTCTAACACACTGCTTGATATGTTAGAGGGAAACCCACAGATATGAATGCTGTAGAGTCAAGAATAAATGATATGCCTGCTAAGACAATTAACTTTTTTGCTGTTGCAAAAACAGAATGTTGTTCTATGCACCTACCCCTTCCCTGACCTGGTCACTGGCATTAGCTTCAAGATCAGTCACTGCACCAGATGTTACTGCTTCTTTTAGCAACCTCACTTGAAAATTCCAGAATGTTCAGAATGCCGCTGCCAGACTACTCCTCTACCTACCACGCCACTTCCACATCAACCATCACCTACGGACACTACAATGGCTCCCCGTTGAGAAGAGAATCACCTTCAAGCTTCTAACCCATGGCCACAAGGCCCTCCACAACACCGGACCCACCTACATAAACCGCCGGCTCTGGTTCCACGCACACAAAAGATCCCTCCGCTCAGCTCTCTCTTGTGACAGTACCAAGCATCAAGATGACCAGGACAGGAGGACGATCCTTCTCCCTCCTTGCGGACAAGGCATGGAACGCCCTCCCTCTTCCCCTCCGACAGACACAACACTCTCCAAGTTCTTTTTTTTTTTTTTTTTTTTTTTTTTTTAGCTTTGTTTAATATTCTTTTTTTTTTTTTTTTTTTTTTTTTTTTTTGAAAAAGTTTTTATTGAGCAACAATTCGGTCACAAGTATGGGCCTACAACCACCCGGGCCGGCCGCTAGGTACATAAGGAAATATACACATATCAAAGTTGCAATCCGTTCCCAGGGCACTGCCCCGCAGTGGCTCAAGATAGTTCTCGAAGAACAGCAAGCGTCAGTCCAACAGTAACAGAAACAAAAGAAAAACAATAAAAACAAAAGGCGAGTTACGAGGGATACCAGTGCGGTTCAGGCTCCCCCCGGGAAACTCCAGTCAGAACATTTGAGCAATCCGCTAAAGAGAGGAGTACCGGGAGGCCGGGGACGGAGGGGGGGGGGGGAAAGGGGGGTCAAGGAAGATGAACGTCCCTATGTAGTTGTTACAAAAAGCGCCAGGAACCGTCGAGGGTCAGGGGGACATGGCGATATCAGTGTCTACCAGGGGGGGCGTACAGATGCCTCCGCGATACGCATTCCATTGGCCCCAAATTCTACCCCATGCCCCCGGCTTGCCACGGGCCACATACACTGTCTTCTCCCGAAACATACACCAGTCCATATTCTCCTTCCATACTGACACGGTGGGCGGCCGTTGAGCGCCCCAAAGTTGCGCTATATCCCTCTTGGCAATCATGTTCCCTAGGGCCGCCCACCGAGTCTGAGCCGCGTTGTAGTCATTGGGCTCCCACACATTCAGGACACAGCGACGCACCTCCGGCAGCAGTACAACCCCGGTGACCTGTCCCATAACCGTGTGGACCCGGCGCCAATAGTCCGCCACCTCGCGACACTCCCAAAGGATATGAAGAAAGGTGGCGCTGAGCCCGCAGCCTCGTTTACAGAGCCCGTCGTCGGAAAATCCCATCGCGACCAAGCGCGGACCCGTAACATACACCCGATGGAGAATCTTGAGCTGTACCAACCGGAGACGAGCCGGAATGGCAACCTCCTTGGGGGACGACAGTGCAGACTGCCAGTCTTCGTCATCCAATTCGACCCCATCCCCAGTCCAAGCCTCCCGAAGGCGCACCAGGAGATCCGCCCGGTGATTAATCAATTTTTTATAAATTAAAGAAATAGTACTATCAGGGACATGTCCGTCAAGTACGCGGTCCTCGAGGGGCGAGGAAACAGGGACCGTGGTCCCCTCCCCGAAGACCGAGAGCAGGGCGTGTCGAACCTGGGCGTAGCGGAAGAACTCCCTGTCGGTCAGCTCGTATTCGGCCTGGAGCACCGCGAAAGTCTTGACCGCGCCCTTGTGCCACAGGTCTCCCACTTTGCTGATACCAATCGTGTCCCACTGGTCAAACCCCTTGGTGGTCCACAAGCTGCCCAGGCGGTCGGAGGCAAACAAGGGAGTAGCACATGTCATTCGCTCACTCCAGCCCGTGGCCGCAGTGGCAGCCCTCCAGGTCCGCACAGCAATCTTAGTAGGACCCGTAAGGGTCCGGTCAGCCAGGCGGGAATAAAGTGCCCTGTTGTAGTTCCCGCCGGGAAGCAGGAACTTGTCCATCTCATACGCCGGATTCAAGCCGGGCGCATACGTGGCGTGGTTAATGGCAGATAGCTGCGAGGCCCAATAGTACCTGCGAATGTCAGGAAGCGCGATGCCCCCGTCATACCAGGGGAGAGTGAGCTTGGCAAGAGCAATACGCGCCCGGCCGTTCCACACCAGTCTCCTCTGCAGGCTCTCCACCTCCCGAAAGTAGGCCACTGGGATAACGTCAAAGGAGTTCTGGAGTGCATAGAGGAACCTGGGAAGGGACATCATTTTAAACAGCGCTGCCCGACCCAGCGGGGACAGGGGCAGCCTGCACCACCGGGCCGTGTCCTCCCGCAGCCGCCGAAGTGGACGCAGAAGATTCTGCTCGTAGCGAGCCACCGGGTCCAGCGAAACGTATATCCCCAGGTACTTAAAGCCGCTCAGAGATATTTGAATCGGGAGCCGAGGCGGCAGGAGAGGAGGACCACCAGCGATGGGATAAACGCAGGATTTAGACCAATTGATCGTGAGACCCGAATTGTTCCCAAAGGAGGTCAGAACGTCAAAGAGGACGTTGAGTGACTGCCGCGGTGAGGTGAGGTACAGGAGAATGTCGTCCGCATACAGCGAGACCCGATCTTCAAAGCCCGGGCCCCACCGGATCCCTCTAAGCGAGGGCTCCCAACGGAGCCAGGCAGCGAGTGGCTCCAGGGCGAGAGCAAAAAGCAACGGGGACAACGGGCACCCCTGCCTCGTGCCCCTGCCGAGGGCAAAGGGCCGAGAGACCCGCCCATTCACCACCACTTGAGCCATGGGTCCCGTGTAAAGGAGCCTCACCCAGCCAATAAATCCCTCCCCAAAGCCGAATTTATCCAAGACGGCCCAGAGGAATGGCCACTCAATAGTGTCAAATGCCATCGTGGCATCCAAAGAGACCAGCACGGCCGGCTCGGTGAGGAGCTCCGCCCTGGCGAGGACCCCGCGCAG
Source organism: Triturus cristatus (assembly GCF_964204655.1). NCBI lineage: Eukaryota > Metazoa > Chordata > Amphibia > Caudata > Salamandridae > Triturus > Triturus cristatus. The sequence continues at coordinate 140,231,160 of NC_140588.1, forward strand.
ACGCCGCAAGTTAAGAGCGGTGTTGCGGTGCGGGATGAAGCCGCATTGGTCCGGATGAATAAGGTCGCACACGACACTCAACAATCGATTGGCCAGGACTTTCGCCAGGATTTTAGGCTCTGCATTGAGCAGTGAAATAGGCCGGTAAGAGGTACAGCGGTCACGCGGCTTGCCCTCCTTGGGGAGAACGACTATAGTGGCCAAGCGCTGGTCGGCCGGAAGGGAACCCGCCGCAAGAGAGTCGCGGAACATGCGGCCGAGGAAGGGCGCAAGCTTATCAGGACGCAATTTGTATAGTTCAATGGGCAGACCGTTAGGACCCATAGCCTTGCCCGAGCGAAGGGAACGAATCGCGGTCGCTATTTCATCCGACGATAAGGGGGCGTCCAGCCGCTCCCGGTCCTCAACGGACAGGCCGGGCAGAGCAATATCTCTCAATAGGAGGCGAGAGTCATCTTCGTCCCTGTCAGTCACCGGGGAGTACACCGCCCGGAGGTGGTCAGCGAAGCATTCCACAATCTCATCCGGTTCAGTCACACACCCACCATCCGCAGCACGCAACTCGGGGACCACGCGATTCACTCTCTCCTTTTTGTCCAGCCACGCAATCAACTTTCCCGCCTTGTCCCCCGCGTCATACAATCGGCCCTGCTGCTCCCTATACATAGTTTTGGCCGCGTCAGTGACCAGGGACCTATATTCGAACTGTTTCAGGCTAAGGGCATGTAGCCCGTCCGGAGTAATATTCGCCTCCAAGGCCGACTCCAGCCCCGAGACGTCAGTCTCCAGCTTCACCACCGCCTCGCTCCTAACCTTCTTGGCCACCACTATCTGGGCGAGGGCGTGTCCGCGTATAACAGTTTTAAAGGCTTCCCAAAGAGACAACGCAGACGACACCGACCCCTCGTTTTCACTGAAGTATTGGTCCATGGCCTTAACCAGGCTGTCACGAGTCACAGGGTCCCGCAGGTACCAGGGGTTAATGGGAGCTATCCGCCCTGCGGACCGCGGCCCGGTGTCAAAGAGAAGCCACAGCGGAGAATGGTCGGAGATACCACGCGCCAGGTGTCTGACCTCTCGAATCCGACCAGTCTGCGCCGCTGGCATAAGGAAGTAGTCTAACCTGGAGAGACTCCCATGCGCCCCCGAATGAAAAGTGAACTGGCACTGGGTCGGATGCAGTAGTCTCCAACTATCCACCAAGCCGAAGGTCTCCAACATCCCACCCAGCCATGACTGGGCAGCGGGGAGGGTCCTCGGTGGGTGACGATCCAGTTCACCCGAAACCACAGAATTAAAGTCCCCGCCCATGAGCAGGAGGCCGTCCGGGAGGTCAAGCAACATTCGACCCAAATCAGCAAAGGTGGAGTTCTGGAGGCCCGGGGGGACGTAGACTGAAACCAGGGTAAGGGGCTGCCCCTCCCACCTCCCAATCAGACACACATAGCGCCCTCTGTCATCCGAGACTATCCTCGTGATCTCCACCGGAAGGGAGGTTCGCAGGAGAATGCCCACCCCCCTGGAGCCAGTCGTGAAACCAGAATGGGCTACGAGGCGGTATCCCCCTCTGTGCATCGCATGGCAGACATTGCCGACCAAATGCGTCTCCTGGAGAAACACCACATCAGGAGTCAAACGGCGCAAATATTGCAGTACAACACCCCGCTTAATACGGTCCCCCAACCCATTGACGTTCCACGACATAAGCCTCAACCCGTCTCCCCCCATCCCCTCCAATAGAGCAAGAAGCCCCCAGCCCGCAGCACCGCTCCCAAATATGGATAAAAATCAATTCCTCGCCCTGTAAATAAAAAACACACAACTAAACAACCCCTCTTCCCCCCCAACCCCACCCCAAGTCCACCGCCCCCCACCCTGCACCCCTGCGGGCCTAAGACCCCCCCCAACTTGCAGTGTGCCTGTCGCCCCGCTAACCCCATTCTACAAAAAGACCCCGGAGGAGGAAAGGGACCCGAACCCGCCCGCACCCCTCACGGGTCCTGGTAAAACACAGTATGCAAAAGAAGTAAGACCCAACTGTACAGTGCAAAAACGCAAAAGCAAGGACCAAAGGTCAGTCTAAGGGGACCCGTCACCTGCGGTGCCCCCAGAGGGCCCGGGCCGGCCACCCCCGTCCGGCAGCGAGTCCAGCCAGTCACTTGCGGCCACAGGAGTGTCAAAAAAGACTGTCCGCTCTCCATGCTCCACTCGAAGTTTCGCCGGGTAGAGCATCGAATACTTCAGGCCTAGCTCGCGGAGACGGCGCTTCACCCCCTGGAATCCCATCCGCTGTTTCTGGACCAGTTGCGTGAAGTCCGGGTAAAAGTTGACGATCGAGTTCTCGTAGCGGACCGGGCCACGGGTCCGTGAAGCCTGCAGAATAGCATCGCGGTCCCTGTAGTGGAACAGTTTAGCCACGATAGGCCTCGGGGGGGCCCCCGGCCGCGGCCGGCCGCCAGGAACCCGATGGGCCCGCTCCACAGCGAAGAATTTACTTAGGCCAACCGGGGACAGCTGCTGCAGGATAAGTTCCTCGACCACGAGGTCCACCGGGCGGCTGTCGGAGGACTCCGGTACCCCAATGATACGGATATTGTTGCGTCGGGCCCGTCCCTCGAAGTCCTCAAGCCGCCGGGCCATGTGGTCGTTGACCACTCTAATGTCCCCAAGCGCGGCCCGCAGATCCGACACCTCCGCACCCAAGGTGGAGGTCCGTGTATCAAGGGCCTGGACCTTCTCGTTGGTTTTAGAGAGGTCGGCCCGAATCAGGGTGACGTCGATCGCGACAGTGTCGATCTTACGGGCCAGGGCCTCATATTGCGTCGCGATAGTTTCCCTGATGCCCTCGATGGCGCCCATAATGTCCTGTAGGGAAGGTTCCGCAGCGACGGTCGTGCCTCCCCCCGCAGCATCCGGGGAGAGGCCAGCAGCGCCAGGGGACCCCCTGCCCTGGGTATAGCGGTCCATGTTGTTGCTCTGGACCGCTCCCCCGCGTAGTGAAGCCTTGGTCTTGCGCCCCTCCGGTCCCCCTTTGCCCGCCATGTGAGCGCCGTCACTCAATGGGACCTCCGATCAAGGGGCGCACGGGTGCCAGGGAAAGGATCACAAACTGTCGGTGTAGGGGTCGGAGGCGTCAGACCCGTCCGTAGCAGATGGAAGCAAACCTCGGGCAGAGGCCCAAGAGGCACCCCGCCACCTTGAGCACGCACGCCAGCTGATCTCCTGAAGGCCAAAATCGAAACCGAAAGTGCTGTATCGGTGACTGGCACCGCGCTGAGGCCGCTGTTGTTCAATTGCAGCCCGGCCCCACGGGTCACCTCCACCCCGGCCTCCTCCGTCGGGTGGGTCCCAAAAGTTCCGGCGACGATAACTCAGGATTCCCAGGTCCGATTAGAATTTTGGAAAGAGATATATAGTCAGCTGGTCTTCTTCTCTCAGATTCCATACACCAACTCAGGATAGTCTCAGGATTTATTCCGAGGAGCAGAAAGGGTCCGGGGAGCCCTGTGCTCACGCGACCATCTTGGATGCGCGCTAGGCTCCTCCTTCACTCTCCAAGTTCTTGAAGGACATTAAGGCCTGGCTCTTTGAAGAATCCCAGTGAACATCAAGGAGTGACCCCCTCCAACCCCCCAGCACCTTGAGACCCTTTAGGGTGAGTAGCTGCGCTTTACAAACCTCTGATTGATCGCTTGTATAGCAACTGTCTTGTCTGCACACTTTTTGAAAATATGTATGGGATTCCTTACTGGTGGTGTCCCTAATATCAAAGATGTTACATCTCAAAACCAGGATAATTGTTTTTGGTGACCATGAGTCGCATCAAGAAATGAGGCAATTAGGACTCATTAGACAGATGAATTTTTAACCCACAATTCGCTCTGTTGTCGCACCCATAGAAAGGATTGTTTAGTTCCCCTTACTTTACTTACCAGGAACCCTGAAGTACTGTCTAACAGACACCGCACTCGACAGATGAAGCATCGGTTCAGGAAGGGCGAGTACTCGGCCGGCGTGCTCTCAGACTCCTGTGCGTTAAAAAGCTTGTTAAGCATGTATTCGTCACCTATAGACAAAACAGAAACACATGATGTTTAAATGGGCTTTGGAAGAAACAGTTCTAATACATATTTTTATTTTATTTATTTATTTGAAAGGTTTTATATAGCGCTGGCTAGACCCGGGGGTATCAGAGCGCTTTACATGTGCAAAGACAGGAGGATTACAGGAGTTGTTCAAGGGCACAGTATAACAGTGGTAAAAAACATCACTCCAATTAAATGTGCAAAGACAAGAATTACAGAAAAAGTTCTCGGGTACAATATAACGATAAGTAAATACAAACACTCCAATTGAAGACTAATAAACAGATATACAGCTAAAGCAGATACATTTATATATATAGTGGCTGTGGTAGGAACAGGATTCTGGGTAGAGCTGTAGGTGAGGCAGGAGTAGGAGTTAGGAGGGTGGAGGGAAGGGGGTGGGGGTACAAGGGGGAGAGAGGGGGGGAGAAGTGATAGGGGAGAGAGAAGGGGAGGCGGGTAGGGACAGAGAAGGTACGTAGTCCGAATTAGGGGCCCCAGTATTTGCAGAGGAGGTGCAGTTTAAGGTCTTTTTTTAAGGCAAGGTAGGAGGGGTTGCAACGCAGTTCCTTTGGAAGGGCATTCCACACGATCGGTGCGTTTTCAGAGAAGGCCTGAGATTGAGTGGTTTTCTTTTTGAATAAGGGGGAATGAGGAGGAAAGTGTTAGTGCTCCTCATCGTTCTGGATTCACCCACTTTTTTGAGTTTATTTGTGATCTGAATCACAAGTAAATGGCATTGATTGCAGCAGCCAATCAGAACAGTGCAGGTTCTCCTTGCCTTGTGCTCATTATTTAACCGAAAGTAGCAGGCAGAGGAAAGTTAGATGGAAAGAAGCAATCACAGTAAAATAAAAATATTAATAAACCACACAGAGAGTCCGAAAGGCAGTATCCCTGTAATGTTTGTATTTTATACCTCCCTACAGTATAGACTAGCTAACGTATGTCTCAATGTACAAGGCAAGACTGCCACTAGCCAGGGGCTCAGCTTTATCATAGACAGGCGGCTCATTTGTAAATCAAATGTAGCTAAATAAAGTTAGTCGAAATTGTACCAGCAGTTGCCCTGGCAGCCTTCTGTAGAAGTCTATTGCACGGTGTCCTCTAGCTTATTTCTATGTACTATCTTCCATGCTACAGACAAAATGGTACTATGTTTAAGGAATAAGCCTATTACTCTTTTAGAAAAGTAATGAAAGCGTCATTTTTTATTTCAGATTCTCCCGTGTTGAAAGTACAAGTGATTGTAACAAGTACAATCGTTCTCTCCTTAGCCTCTCTTTCTGAATTATGATCTGCAATGTGCATTTGGACAGATATTAACACGTAACCCCCTTTCTTGCACTCGACCCGACAAAACCTGATCAAGAACACATCTTATTTCAGCGGGGCTTCAGGGCACGCAAAGAATTGCCCCAAAACAGATCTGTCTTTTTCTTACAATCTACCCCATCTGTGAAATTGAAAATACACTGGAAGTAAAGGAGCTAAAATTTGTAAGAGAATTTAGAGGTTGTAAAACAAATCCTGACACCTGCTTCATCGCCAGATCATGACTAACAAAAGACATTACTGATGGCCCATTACATAGTGGCTCACGACTGCTTTTTTGCTTTCTTTTTTTTTTTTTTACTAAATCAGAGTACTGTTTTTCAGTCTGATGTCTGTGTGAGTACCCCTTCCAGGACAGGCTGAGGGAGTTATTTAGTGTGTGACCAGTGTGAAACATCAGTCAGATTTTGGTGCCAACCTCCCCTGAACCTACTTAGAGTGTATACAAATGCTTACTCACTAAGGGGCATATCAGCAACAACCGGCGATAATTATCGCTAAGCGTACTTAGCGCTAGGATAATTATCGCCGACTAGCGTGGATTTTTATCGCTGCGATAGCGTGCTATTAGCAATGCTTATCTCAAAAGCGATAACAATCCTAGCGCTAACTGGTAAACGTGAGATTATCGCTGGAAACCCAGCGATAATCCCACAAAGTTTGGCGATAGCTTGCTGATTGGGCCTCACATACTTAGCCATGATATCCACCTTCCATAGGATATCATGGCTAAGTCAGTTTCAAAGCAGGCGTAAGGAAAGTAGCAATAACAGAGGTTATCGCTACTTTTCTTGTCGCTATGCTGCTTTGCGTGAGGCTTGATAATAGGAGAAATGTCGCTTAGCGACATTTCTCCCGTTATCCTGGGGTGGAACGCCCACTTTGCATCTCATTAGAGATGCAAAGATGGGCGTTAGGAATTCAGGTGCTAAGGCAAGGTTTCACGCTATACCGTGACCTTGCTAATATAGCGATAAAACCGAAAACGGCCGCAAAAGCCACGATAGTTTTATATCACCGCCTTGTAGATATGCCCCAAAATAAGGCGGATGAGGCATTCACAATTTTTTGACAAATGATCTATATTCGTCAAATTCTGAACTAATCCCCAAGTGCTCTTCTTGGCTGGAGCCTCAAGCACCCCTTGACATCCTTTCATACCCCTTGGTCTGTTAAATTGTGATTCAAAGGTTGTTTACTCCCAACTCACAGTGCAATATGGGGCAGGGGGTGGGTCAACTTTACCCATTGGCTACTTTCAATATGAGTGACCTCAAACAGCTTGCGCACATTATTCACATCCACCTAATTGTAGTTCCTTTCTCTTTGTGAGAAATGTGGTTCAAAGTGTGTTTTGTTTTATTCCTTTCCTATACTGAATTTAAATACTAGCTATACATTTTGCCTGCAGTTTGAGTGCTCATCTACAAAGTGATTTATTTTCTTTCTCCTTTAAAAAAAAAGGCTGTGAAGTGTGCAAGTGACGTTGAAATGTTGTAGATTCCTTTGGTGCGAGGGCTTCATTAGTCATTATTTATTAATTTATCCTTCACAAATAATAATAATAATAATAATAATAATAATAATAATATAAAAACATACTAAAACAGAAGGCTTGTTACTTAAAAACAACACTTTTAAAAGTCACATAATGAATGTTTTTTCAATGTTATCATTTTTAATGTAAACATATTGCAGCCACATTTAGATGGCTGCATGCTCCCCTTTTTTTCGATTGTTTTGTGTCTTGCAATAAAAAATAAATAACTTATTGGCTTTTCCAAATCTTGTTGCTGTAGACACTGAGCACAATTAGAAGGTCCTGGACAATGTAGACTCTATTACCGACATTACCAGACAAACACGTGTACATTTCGATTGTACTAATGGTATCTTTCCGCTGAATGTAAATTTGCTGTGCTATGACATTTCTCACTCAGGAGTTATGTTAGTTCTTGCTTCTCCACGCAAGGAATAAATGCTGACCCCAAAAATATGTTTATGACGCTGTATTTTTTCAATAAAACTTTTTCTAGTTCAGTTTAATTCTGCTTTTTCAAGACCAGCACGGATAGCAAAAGTTGTGTGTTATAATAAACCAGTTTAATTCATTGCTCATTTTTCTTAATTACACACATGCGACATGCATTAAAACTAAGAATGTTCAAGTATGTTTAATGTATAGATATCTCTCATTTTGTTCATTCATGTTTCAAACTGAAGGATTAAGCGTACATCAGTTGGGCCTAGTTGCCCATATATGTTATCCATGTATATTCTTAATAACAAACATAGTTCTCTCCAGCCAGCATTGAGCTGAAGTAATTTACTACTGTTTTGGGTCACATTTTGGCTCTGGTAACTTTAGAAGTGCAGTTTGTGAATAGCAGTGGGCTTGCTCTTTTGTGGGTGGATGCATGTTCCCTAAACGGCTCTCTACCCCTCTTGCTATTCCTCCCTAAACAACTTCAATTTAGTAGTAAGTGTGACCCTTTGTCCAGTCACTCCTCCTGATCCATCCCACTTTTACTACTAAGTGGTCCATTCCAATCTCGGTCGGAATTGCTCCGAATCGGAATTGCCGAAACCGATTCGGAGCCTATGTTTCTGACCAAATCGTACCCCGTTCCGAATGACCAAGTATGTTGTGAAGATCTCGTCAGCGTCGACCAAATCGTTTATGAACCTGAACCTGTCAGTCTGACTCGTTCTGAACCAAATTGTGCCGCACAATGGACCCATCTTTCGAAAGAGCAAGTATGATGCACGATTCGGACAGCGGTATTGACTCGGTCTCAGTGAGACGAAAAGGCTGTCAGAATCAGACTTCGGGGCCGTAGCAGGCCCCCCTTCAACCCAGGCCCTCTGAATCGGTCACAGGGGGGGTGCCCATGGGTCCCCTTAATCCAAGCATGCACAGTGTGGCAGTCACCAGGGGTGCCCGCCACAGGGTGTACGCTTTTCCCCAACCACCCCTTTTTGCTATGGGAGCCTGTGTACGCAATCGGTATACAGGCTCCTATAGAGCTCAATGGGAGTCCGAGTGAACCGAGCCCATCAGCATACAAATGCATCGTACTCGTTCGGTTAGACTCTCACAGCGCGATTCGCTAGGAAATCCCTCCAGATCCAAGTCGTACGGAGGGCTTTCCTAGCGAGATCGGAATCGGGCCCTTAGCAGTACACTTATATGTATGTGGATCCCCCATAGAAAACATAGGAAAGGTGGAGGTGGAGCTTTACACTCATAGATTTGTGAATAGCATTTTGTAATACTTTAGTAGTACGTGTGTAGTAATACTAAACATGCAGTTTGTGATAAAGGCCCCCATATGTTTAAGCTTCACCCAACTGAGCTATTTCTCAGTCTAACCATGGGAAACGGCCACTACAACGCGGCTGTTTCCACGCATGACAATAACCATGCATGCTGTACAACGCATGCGTGGTTACAACGAATAGCCTTTACCACGCATACCTTTACTACGAGATACGTAGTAAAGGCATGTGTGATAAAGGTAAAAAAAAAAAAGAGGGGGCTTTGGAGGGGTCTCCCCCCCCCAAAAAATAAATAAAAATAAAGCGTGGGTTTAAAAAAACGCACCAGTTTCCGTCGTTTTAAGTTAATGAAGAGAAACGATGTGGAAGCAATCAGCGTCGTTAGAGGAAACGGAAAGACACTTCCGCTTCCTCTTAACGACGTAAAATGCAAATCAGAAGTGCTTGGAGTGGAGAGGTAAGGGGAATGGAGGTGGTGTCGTGCAGGGGTAAATTTTAAGGGTACATTAGGGTTAATTTGTAGGGATAGGAGATATCCTTTAACATGAAAATGCAATTAACATGCATAGTTTAACAACGAAAAACGTTGTAAAAATATGCATGTTAATGGCATTTTCGTGATAAAAGATATGCGTGGTGATGGCATTCCCGTTGTAACGCATGCATGGTAAAGGCATGCGTTGCAACGGAATGCGTTGTAACGTCATACAACCTCTAACCATAGGTCAGGTAGCAGACATCTGAGCTATATACTCCATCGAAGATCAAGAGCCACAAAACATAATTTCTACTCGATTTCCTCAAAAACTGCCACCTGCTCAGCATTTAGTGAATAAAGGCACCCACTAAATATATTGAAAACATATGCATGCAAGATATGAGTGAGTAATTGGTTACCTATAAAGTGCAATAAACGTCCTTGGGCATCTTGGCACTGAGCTGACTAACAACAGAGAGCACCCACAATACACTTTGCATAAGGCAACAATTGCATGGGATCAGAAAAGCGGAGTGGCTTTGAGGGCTGGGGCATCAATTAGAATCATTGATAAAACCTGATGACAGAATATACAATCTTTTCTGTTTAAATAGTGCCTATTGATATCAATGGTTTCAAAGGATTAAGAGAATAAAACAAAGCAACGTTAGTGCCATATCGGCAGGGCCGGACTGGGAACCACAAGCGGCCCTGGCAAAGTGCTCGCCCGGCCCCCCTCCGGGGGGGGGGGGTGTCGCCGAGCTCTTTGCCATTGCCCGGCCCGATACGGCCAGTCCGGCTCTGCATATCGGCACTTAGAGGTGCTCAAGGGATGGTAAAGTGCTAACCAAATGACGATACAATATCACTGTCTCTCTTCATTACATTCTGATGGATTCTTTATTTCTCTGTATTTTGTTGATGACATTCCCTACCTTTTGTTGAAGATAAAGTGTGGTTAGGTACCCCTACTGTGCATTTGTAGATGCGGTGGGATCTGACAACAAGGCCTTGCAGCCTGCTGATCTACCGCCGGGCACTTTAGGTAGTCCATAATGGAACAATTACAAGTGGCACCTTACTAGCAGGCTGCAAACTCCGTACCAGTAATTTTCAGTACTTTACGGTAACAACTTATCATTATTGTGCAATTACAAGTTAAACTCCATGGAATGGGGATCACTGTGCGGACCTGCATTTTCCAGGTAGGGTTCTGCATGGTATACCCGTGATAAAGAAACCACGCTCGCCAGCTTGTAAACATCATAATGATACTAGTGATCTACTAAGCTTGGGGGAATTATGGTCAATAACTGTAAGTCAAGATCAATTAAAAAAACTGCATAAAAATCTTCCAAATCCTTGCATCACTTGAAGACAGCGCCACCCTAGCCAAAAGGTAAGATGGCTGGGTCGTGCTAAACAGTTTCACAACCTTGAAACCTCGGGATTACCTGGTAAAGCACTAAATCCCAGCATTAAAAGGAAATTTCTGACCTGTCCACTGGGAGAACTTCTAACACTACCGCCCAGTAAGCCCTGGTTGAGGGCACCAGTGGAAACAATCAGCAGACTATGCGGCAAGGCAACAGAACCTGGTTCACACCATGTGCCTTTGCGATAACACCTTTGGTATCTGGCGCAAACTCTCACAGCCTCAATGGATCCAGCAAGGGGCACACACCTACAGGGAAGCCATTCTGTCCTGCTTCAATGCATCAGATAAGGGATCTATTGCCAGAACCGTCAAGTATTTACAAGGGGTCGAGAAGGCCCTTAAATTGGGAGAACAATAGAGCGGCCACATACACAGACCTATCCCTATAATCAACCTACTTCAACTCGGTTTTGCCCTAATTTTACCTTTCAGCTACCTGCTCTCTCCTCCTGATGCACAAAAACCTTTAAACGCCCACTTGCTCCTCGCATGGTTTGTTTTTACTCCTGGTCATTTTACCCCAAAAATATCTACAAAACTTTTGTATGTCTCCACCTCGGTTAATATTCAGTCTAGCTATTTTATTTTAAGAACTGTATTAACTGCTGCTCCTTACTTTTTGCACATGACTTTATACCTGCTATTTTTATAAGATTGTTTTTGAAATTGCTCTACAGTAAAGATTTTAAATAATCACACAATAAACTTAAACTTACAACTTACAAGTTAAACTCCGTGGAACGGGGATCACTGTGCGGACATACATTTTTCCGGGTAGGATTCTGCACGGTATATCCTTTTCCAAGGAATTTAACACACACTTTTATCACCTGCTGTGAGAAGACGGTAAATGAGCACGGGGCTCTGGTAATAGAGTACAAGGGGCTGTTGTAAGGCAGGGGTTCGTGAAGGGGTTGAGGAGGGTGAAGAAAGGAATGGAGAATGTTGGCTGGTAGGGAGGAGCATATAATGCACCCCGGTGCCTTGTCTAAGGTTTGGGCAGCAGTTAAAGAAGGGGTAAGGGCTGCGATGCATCCTTTTCTTGCAGGGATTTTACCTGCTGGATTTTCTGGCCAGTAAAATTGCTTTTGCTTTTTCATGAAGTATTGGAGTATTTTCAGAGTAATTTGGAAGTGATAATTGAAATTAGGGGACAAGTGAAATGAAGGAAAAATTGAATAGATTGTGTGAATGCTATAGTCTCATAATCTATGAGCATTATTTGTATCCATAACACAGAAGTATGCGCCAAACGAACCCAGCCCCCACCTGTTTTTTGTAACTGATTCTATATGTAACCATTTACTGTACTCCAGGGGGCGGTAGTCTCTTGTTCCACCCACTGTGTCCTGTACATGTTGTTCTCACCACTGCAATGTTCTGTTATATAAAACTGAAAAATAAAGATTGGTGAAGCGAGACATTGTGAGGGCCTGGAAGGACACCTCACTGCCATCCCTTGGGGCCTGGAAAAGGGGCCTAGATTTTTTTTTATGGGGTTAGAGATACCTGTATTAGCTGTGCGGGGCTGCCCCCAGAAACACCCCACGATATGGAGGAGATGGGCAGACTTCTGGGGAATTTACATAGAACCTATACCAGATCGTCCGATAGACTGATGTTCCTCATGCCTACCATTGGGTTGGGTGCTCGAGGTATTCATGACCTAATTCTTCACTCTGGGGTTGACTCGACATGTAACATATCACAGATGGGATATATGACACTTCAGTTGATTGTTAATGTAAAATGTTGTTATGCATATGATTATTTTCTGCATAGTTGGACACAAAATGTCGACATCAATACTTGTATTATGTATATTTCGCTGCTACGATATATGGCCTTAATGGGCGTACTCTGGCCGTTGACAATAAAATTTTGGTTTGAAAAAACTAAATAAAAACAATGGTGGCTTGTCCACTTCTGCCTGCTCTGTGTAGCCAATAGAGAGGCAGACAATGAAAGAGGAAACAAGTCTTCTCGCCAGGATGACTGCTACCTGAAAGAAATGTATATGTGTGCAATTGGTTAACCAGTAAATCTAAAAGCTTAATGGGAGACAGTATAGGGCTTTAGTTGATGGAGTAATTTGAGGCCTCATGGTACAAGCATTTATTATTTTGAGATGTAATGTAACAGTTTTATCAGTTATTATTATTTTTTATTTATATGGCGCACGAATCATCCCCAAGGGGATCTCTCGGCGCATGGGAGGCAGGCTTCTGAAAGCAGAGCGTATCAGTTGAATAGCCAGGTTTTTAGGTGCTTCTTAAAAATAGTCAGCGAGGGGCAGGAACGCAGCTCTAGAGGCAGCGCATTCCAGTATTTGGGAGCCAGATAGGAAAAGGCACGATCCCCCATCTTAACTTTTTTAATTCTCGGCACTTGGAGAAGCTTTAGGCTACTAGACCTTAAGAATCGCGTTGGAGTATACCACTCCAACTTCTTCGAGAGGTATTTAGGTCCCTGTCTAGAAAGTGCTTTAAAAGCAAGGCACAAACGTTTGAAAAGTGCCCTCTTTCTTATGGGCAGCCAATGTAGATCTCCTAGTAGTGGCAAAGAAGGCATACGAGGGGGTTTGTTTAAGGCTAAGCGGGCAACCGTGTTTTGCACGACTTGTAGCCTAGAAAGCAGGTCTTCCCTCAACCCCACCAGCAGAGCATTCCCGTAATCCGGTCTGCTGACTAGCAGCGCCTGGATCAGAGCCCTTCTAGCGGAGAGAGGAATCCAAGGGAAGGTCTTCCTTAACATGCGTATCATTTCATTTCATCATCATCAGTTGATTTCTTGATCATGTTATTCTAATGGAAACTTATTTAAAAAAAGGGTTTGTAGTAGGTACAGTCTGATTGTGCATTACTAAAATATATATTTTTAAAACACTTGTTTTATCTTAAAGAGAAAGGTATAGATTTACAAAAAACTCATGCTGTGCTGTGTGAGAGGAGCAGACCAGGAAAGCACCATATCTACTAAGATATAACAATGTCCTATTCTGTCTCTAGCACTGGGACACAATCAGCTTGCCTTAGCACAAAACCTTGTCTACTATTGTTAGTAGATAAGGTTCTGCATCAAAAAACCAGGGTGATTGCCTGGGAACGCCTATGTAACTCCCATGAAATGCCCCCTTGATGCACAATAATGGAAATCTGTGCAATACTGTGTTGCTTTCAGGCAACCTTCCAGGGCAAAGCAAGATTTGTGCTGGAAAGTCAATTAAAAAAATTGCTTTTTTACATCACTTTTGTGATGTAACCCAGCGCAAAATATTAGTAAATCTGCCCCTACATCTCTCTGAACATTTTGAGGCAGCATATCTCATACTGTATGTAATACAATTTTAGAATAATTACTTGCACATTCACAGTGCTTTCAGTTGCAGGCTGGGACTTCAGAGCAGTATAATGAACTGAGCATTTCTAACCTAAAATAAGGCATTTAGCACGATTACTTTAACTTGCGTTTTTTTCATTGACGTTATGCCGTTCACGTTATATTTTATATATATTTACAAAAGGCGAAAGGGCAACAAAATTGTTACAGAATGTTTTGTCATTTTTAGTCACTTCTGTGGACCCTCCCCAACTCCCTGATCCTGACCATATTTTACTCAGGGTAACATTGTTAGTCTCCATATGTTTATTTTATTTTATTTTTATTTAAAATATTTTTTTATTTTATTTTCACCATCACTTTTTTCCAATCATCATTACAAAGCAACATCGTACAATATTATACAAAATTTTTCTCAGGCTCCAACAACCTGACGAGTAGCTTTATCTTCTTCAGCAAAACTGCGGCGAGGCTACCAGAAAGTTCAATAAATCTTCTATGTTCAAAAATACAACCTCCAATCAATAAAACATATGCAATTCTTTTTTTCCCCCCTTTTTAACCAAAACAAAACCAAATATTATAATTAAAAATTATGGGTGGGGTCGCTCCAACCTGGCCTTCCAATCGATAACTGGGGCCCAAATACGTTTACCCAGTTTCTTAGCCTTCCACCCTTTCTTCTCGTAAAGGGCTTTTTCCAAACTATAAATAGCTAAGAGCCGTGATACCCATTGTTGGAAGGTAGGAAGATTAGGATCCTTCCAAGCTGCTGCAACACAGATCCTAGCAACCGCCATAGCTAAGAATAAAAACTCATAATGGGCTACTTGGACACCAACCCTACCTACGCCTAAAACCAACAGTTCATTGGTTAAACTGATTTGGATCCTCAAGGTTTGTCTCATAAACTGCTCAATTGCCCTTTTTAACGGATCCAACCTTGGGCAGGAGGCAAACATATGTACCTTGTCAGCCTCCGTGCAGCTACAGCGCGGGCAGCAAATACCCATTGTCCCTCCCCACTGAGCTATTCTTGCGGGGGTATAATAAAGTTCAAAAATGGTTTTAAAGTGCTGAGCTTGTAAATTAGCTACCTTCAATACCGTGCATCCTAACTTAAGAGAGACTATAAACTCGCTCCCTTTGATACCAAGCTTCTCCCGCCACTTCTCAGAGTATTTATCCAAATCATCGTTTTGATATTGGCTAAGCTCTTTATAAATCTGGGTTATAGAGCACCCCTCGGGATTTTGCACCCTATCCATAACTGTGTCTCTGTTAAAGGCTCTTGTTCCCCCACTTTTCTTTACAAGATCCGAACGAATCTGTAAGAATTTAAAGAATTCCCTACGATCCAAATTAAACTGGGTTTGAGCTCTTTCGAATGTGATTATACCATCAGGATCTATAATGTCGCCAACTGTTTTAACACCCAGCCCATCCCACCGCCTCATTACACTATCATGAAAAACCTCGGATAAGGTTGGATTCCCAAATAAAGGAGGGTAGTGGTTCAGTCTTCCCAATCCCAGCTTATTCCTGACAGAGGTCCAGACTGATATTGCTGCTCCTAAAGTCTTAAATTTAACTTTTTTGTAATAGCTGGCCTCACTAAATTTCAGAAGCCAATTACGCACTTCACCGTCTATAAGTAGGTCGTATACATCCGGTACTACCGGATCCTCCCTCCACCTATCAATAACAATGCCTCCCAGCAGCCCACGCAAATATTGTAATACCGCGGCCCAGTAATATACTTTTAAATCATGCACTGCCCAACCTCCTTTCTCCCTGGGAAGTATCATGAATTTAAGAGCCCTTCTCGTCTTCCCTTGTGCCCAGATAAACCTGTTTATCATTCTTTCCATTTCTTTGAACCAGGAGTTGTCAAACTTCAGGGGTATGGTTCTAAACAAATATAAAACTTTTGGAAGAAATATCATTTTGATAATATTACATCTTCCCACAATTGAGAAGTGTAAATTATTCAGCCTATGAAGATCCCTTCTTGACTTCTGGATCACAGGTGCCAAATTCATTTCAACAACTTTTGTTAGGTCTGACGTAATAACAACCCCTAAATAGGTAGCCGACTCGGTCACTCGTGAGTCTTCCAGATTAATCCTTGCGTTAACAACAATTTGCGTCTTTACCTGGTTAAGTCTGTAGTCAGAAACTACCCCGAAACACTCTGCCTCATGTTCTATTTCACCTAGCGCTACAGAGGGATTAGCAGTCGTAATTGCAAGGTCGTCAGCATACACCAAGATCTTTGTCTCAAATCCGTTAAGCCTTATTGGGGAAATACCTTTATTTAGCTCTATTCTCCGAATAAAGGGATCAATATAAAAGGCAAAAAGGAGGGGCGAACACAGACACCCCTGCCTGGTTCCTCGCTTAATGTCTATTGAATTACTCTGTCCTCTCATTAGGCGAAGTCGAATCGTAGGATTCTTATACAGCGCCTGTATAGCCCTTATACATCCCTTGCCAATATTTACACTCTCCAGTACCGACCAGAGAAAGCCCCACGAGACCCTATCAAACGCTTTCTCCGCATCAAGCAGTATAAGCGCCATAGGGTCTCGTGTGGCTGATGTACCATCAAACAGGGCGCAGACTCTCCTAATGTGCTCCGCGGTCCCCCTCCCAGGGATAAAGCCATGCTGGCGGGGCGAGATCACCTTCCCTATAATTATGCTAAGACGGTTTGCTAAAATTTTAGAATACATTTTTGTATCACTATTCATTAGGCTAATAGGCCTATAAGATCCTGGCTCATTTGGGGGTTTACCTTTCTTTAAAAAAATAATCATGCTCGCTTCTCCCCAAGATTGCGGAGGAGTTTGTCCATTCTGTACCTGGCACATTAAACAACATAGAGCTTCCCTCAAAACTACAAAGAAAGTTTTATAAAATTCTATAGGAATAAGATCAGGGCCTACCGCCTTGCCCGACGGTAAATCTTTAATAGTTCCCTGGATTTCCTCATCCGTGAAGCTAACATCCATGGCTATAGAATCTCCTGTAGAAAACATTTCAATAGGGGCTAACTCTAGGTAATCCCTTATATCTTTAGGATCCCTGGCAGTATCCTCACTATATAAATTTTGATAAAAGCCATAAAATACTTTACAGAACGCTATAGGGGTAGTAGCAACAGTCCCCTCAGATGTTTTAATTTCAATGATATCTCCCCTAGTAGCTATCTGTCTGGTCCTCACTGCAAGGATGTGACCAACTTGCTCGCTAAACTCATGGTGGGTTTGTTTCCAAGCTAAATATTTTCCAGCAGCTTTGGCAGCCATAATATCCCCTAAGGTAGCTTTAGCTAGTGACAATTTCTGTGCAATCTCTTCAATATTAAGATTAGAGCCAATTGCACTAACTAATACTTCTTCTAAGTCCGCAATATGTCCTTCGATGGCCTCCCTCTCCAGGTTTTCAATCTTATTCCTTTTCAAAGAGTAGCTCATGGTTTCCCCTCTAATGCCTGCCTTGAGAGGGTCCCAAACTACCCCAAGGCTGGCACTCCCCTTGTAAATCTCAAGAATTTTTTTAAGCCAGTTATTCATATAATCAATGTATTTCACATCCTGCAATAAAGCACGCTCAAACGTCCAGCTTGCTGTTCGTATAATCATCCCGGAATACTGAATCTCTAAGATTATGGGGTTATGATCTGATATCAATCATGGTAATTTTTTTATTTTACAAAGGGAGAGAATAGAAGAGGAAACTAGAAATTAATCTAAACGAGCAACAGCCCTATGAGGAGCTGAATAATACGTACTACCAGTTCCCAAGGGGTTTGACTGCTCCCAAACATCTATAAGCCCGTTATCCTCCATCAATTGAATTACGGCTCTATGACCTTTCTTTTTGCGGCCTAAGAATTTCGCTGGGTTCCCCTTCCACAGCCCATTTAAACCATTAATATTAAGATCCCCACATACAATAATCGGGAGCGGCCAGTTAGCCAATTGCATGTTAACGTGGCTAAACATTTCGGGATCATCTACCGTGGGTCCGTAAACTGAGCAGAGCGTAAAGCTACGTCCTTGCCATTGACACTCAGCTATTACCCAACGGCCATATTTATCTGATAGCCATTTTTTGGTCATTAAACCCCCTCTTTTAGCGAGTATACCCACCCCCCGAGTCCATGGCCCTTGCGAGGTACAAGCTATTGGATAAAATCCAAGCTGATCTAAAAGAATCTTTCGCGACCCCTCAATATGGGTCTCCTGCAGACAAACAATATCAACCCTGAGGGTTTTGAGATATTCACCTACCATCCTTCTTTTAGCTGCATCATTTAACCCACATACATTAATAGTTACTATTCGCATATTGTGTGAGATTTGTCATACTGCCGATTGCCTGCCACTTAGTAAAGCTTTCCCTGTCCCCCCCCCCCTTTTTTTTTAAGTGCCTGGATTCCAATGTTGCATTCCTTACTAGATGGTAAATTTTTTCCCCAGTGTTCCCCCCCTAAAACTCCCCTCTTAGTGTCGCCCTGCCCTCCCTGTCCCTGAACCCAGCCCCCTCTCTCCTCCCCCATCTATAATGTGGAGCAAGCAGACCTAAGGTCTCTGTGATGGAGTCTGAGATTTGGCCCCCCTTGCTGCCCTCCTGTCTAGTTTTACTGTCTGATTTACTGAATGCCCAACTTTTCTCGCTATCATCTTTGTAGTTATTATTATTTTTATTTACATTTTTTTCCCCTTTTAAGCTCCGCCCATCCTCCCAATCTCCCCCCTGCAAGCTTTCCCCCCTTATCTATTTTTATTGCAATATTTAATTTTTAAACAATTCTTTTTCCCTAAAAACTCAAATGACCCATTTGTAATCTCCTTCCGTATTTCAAGCCAAGAATATCCAGTTATCCATCTCTTTAGGGTTTCAGTGAATCCATATAAGATTTAGCTTGAACCTCAGAAGTAAAAACCCTAGATATATTCTTGTAGATAATCTTAAGCCTTGCAGGGTTCATCAAATATGCCTGTGCTCCCATGGCTTGATCAGCTCTCTTAATCGCCAACGTCTTTCCACGGTAACATGGCAGTAATGTGGTCTCGTAAAAACAGACTGGTTCTCAAAAACCCGTTTGGCATTTGGGCGTGCTTTGGTATAGACCTCTTCTTGAAGCAGAAAGTTTCCAAAATAAATTAAAATTGCTCTTGGCATAGCAGTTCTATCACTACTAGGGTGTGGTGTTTTCTTAATCATCATAGGAAAGCGGTGAACACGCAGAATCTCAACCTCCCAGTTCCATTGGTGAAGTTCTGGAAAGGCGCCCTTCATCAGCCTCAAAATATAAGCACTAATATCATCACTTCAATGCCTTCTTCAATACCTAGAATACGGATGTTGTTGCGTCTTTGTCTGTTCTCAAAGTCCTCCATTTTCCATTGGAGATCTGTAAACTGCTTATCATATGTCTCAGCATGTACCTGAGCTTTCTCCATGCAATCCTCTAATATACTTGTGCGTTCTTCCACATGGGTCAGCCTGGTATTTATATCTGTGCAAGCTTTAGCCATTTTCCTTACTGCGCCCTGAAGCTTCTTTGTTGCCAATCTATTTTTCTTTCCATCCTTACGGGTCTCCTCCTGCAATTGTTTGATTGAATCAAAAATCATTTTTAGAGAGGGTGCCGCTTCGTCATCTTCCTCACCCCCCTGGCCAGTTTGATCGAGGTAAATGCCCCTGGTGGCGGAATAATCCCATTACAAAGCGGTGTCCAAGCTTCCTCTGCTTTCTCTGCGATCGCACTCCTCGCTTTTCTCCAGCGCTTGACCTTCTCTCTGTTTTTTCATAAGTTTCCTTTTTCTGACCACTGTATCTCTCTGTGGCATGCTGGAGCAGGCTGAGGAGCTGGAGAGCTGAATATAACTACTCTCCTCTGCTTCAGAAAGGCTAAGTTCAGACCCATAAGTGACTGAAATTTTTTTATCCCCTAGGTCTAGCGTGTCTTCAGGGTCATCATTTGCTACGATCTCCTCTATTAGTTTGCTCGTATTCAGCTGATCCTTGTTGGTTTGAGTTCCTTGCACTAGGTGAGCATGCACCGGATTAGTATTATCTGGCAAGTTGCTATTTACGCCAACTTGACTAGTATCAGCCAAAATATCAGCTTGAGTCACATTCGCTACTGAATTCGCTGGAGGTACAACCAGGATAGGACTGAGCTGGCAGGGCTGCGGTTGAGCTTGCATCCCATGTATTACCTTAACCGCAATTTGCCCGCTTTCTCCTATGGGAATGCCATTTCTAATAATTGAATTGCCACAGAAAAAGTCTACTATGCTATTTCGCATTCCCACATCTTTAAGTCCAGTTCTTGTCCCTTTAGCCCCCGCACCGCTGCCACTTATTCCACTTGTTCCTCCCTTATTATAGGCATCACTGCTCTCACCTTTCCTTGAGACTTCCTGGGAGACCTGGGTAGCTAATCCCCTGGTGCTGGCAGAGCTCGTTACTCTGCCTCCCTTGGCCACCGTTGCCCCTGTGTGATCCCGGGCTTCTGCCTGCGCATCGGGTAATCCCACGGACTCCTCGATTGGACTTTGGAGGCATCTTTCCGGCTTTGGGTTGTTTGGTGCACTGTGCATGTGCGAGCCGCCCGACCCCTCCAGTAGAATCTGCCCCTTCGTTCCTTCGCTCACTCGCAGACTGGATCCGGCAAAGTTCCGCTAGCACCAGCCGGGCAGACGCAGCGACCATAGCCAGAAGCTCCGCCACTAATGCTAGGAGATCGTAGTCGGCACTCCTCGATCGGTAGGTCATCGGGGGACACCTCTAATCACTTATTGGGGTGTGCCGATCTGTTTAGGCATTCGTTAGACAGCTTAAGAAAAATCCGGCAGCAAGGGGTGATTGCCGCGGCCGTCAGTCAGGCGCCATCTTGCTCCTCCATATGTTTATTTTAATGTACTTTTTTTATTTTCAATGTACTTCAACCTTCTATTGCAGCAGTCCGGGCTAAGACTCACGATAGGGCTTGGAGGGGGGTATGAAACCCTTTTAATCCAATGGGCGTTGCACAATTGCTCTAATGCAATGTTTAAATGATGCAGCGTGTCTTACAGGGCGTTAAACTAACAACTTATATATTCACAGTGCCTTCTTTCACAGGCTGTGACCTAATTGCACTATAAATGCACATCACTGCATCAACAAGGATTCAAAGTAGGGAGGAGACACACACGCAAACACACAAGCACGACGAGAACATTCTAAATTAACAGGCGTTCAGTCCACAACATTCAAGGATAGTTTACATAATGTGCACTAGATGGCGCTAACGCGCTAGAAGCTCAAAATAGTCATCCTGTGCTGGATTTATGAAAGGTGCATAAAATGGAGATGCCAATTATTACCAGCCAATAGTAATTTGTAGGCCGAAATGTCTGACTTTATAAAACGGGGACTACATTGCGATTGTGTACTGTAGTAAGATTATTTCAAGCTAAAATAAAAGTCTCAAAACCTAAATGATGTTTATTCAGAAACTAAATTAAACATTATTATAGCACACGTGAAGCAATGCATATCTATGCAATGTGTTTTTAGAAATGGCTACCTTCAGAGCAGAGACAAGAGCAAGCAATTTAGGGGAATAATCCAAACTATTGTGTACTCTTAAATAATCAAAAAATAAATGATCTGAAACTTGTTAGATTAGCCCTAAACAAATACATAATTTTATAATTGAGAAGGAAACATGTCAGCCAAGAAACAGGGATTTGGGAGACTTTATCCATACGGATAGGGAGTCATAGTAAGATCTAATGTATCTAATGACTCCAGGGAGTTGGTAAACATCGTAAAACCAAAGGGGATGATGGACGGAATGTTGAACATTGCAAGCACTCACCTCCAGTCAACTGATCCATTTTTAATCCATCATCATTCTTTAGCTCACTCCGCCACCCCAGTTCAGACATGGCCATATGCAAATCAGTCTGACCCTGTGCCTCATGGGAACAGTCCAACCCGAACTGCCAAGCCATGTCTTCCCTGGACCAGAAACAAGCATCCAGGGACCGGTTTCGGGTTCATAACCCTCATCAGCCAGGCTATCTTAAATCCAGTGGCAGAGTGAGCAAGGGACCCACGTCTGAGCATACCCAGATGTGGCAGTTCAGGCTAGAATGTTCCCATGAGGCACAGGGTCAGACTGATTTGCATATGGCCAAGTCTGAACTGGGGTGGCGGAGTGAGCTAAAGAATGATGATGGATTAAACCCAGATCAGTTGACTGGGGGTTAGTGCTTGCAATGTTCAACACTCCGTCCATCATCCCCTTTGGTTTTGCTTTGTTCGCCCTAAATTGGTAGGGTATGTCCAGATGTGGGTCCCTTGCTCACTTTGCCACTGGATTAAAGCTAGCCTGGCTGATCACAGCTGGTTAGCCAGAAACCTTTGCCACTGGATTCAAGCTAACCTGGCTGATGACGTCTGGTTAGCCAGAAACTGGTCCCAGGATGCTTGTTTCCGGTCCAGGGAAGATATGCCTTGGCAGTTCGGGCTGGACTGTTCCCATGAGGCACAGGGTCAGACTGATTTGCATATGGCCATGTCTGAACTGGGGTGGCGGAGTGAGCTAAAGACTGATGATGGATTAAATCCAGATCAGTTGACTGGGGGTGAGTGCTTGCAATGTTCAACACTCCGTCCATAATCCCTTTTGGTTTTGCTTTGTCCATCATCCCCTTTGGTTTTGCTTTGTTCGCCCTAAGTTGGTAGGGTATGCCCAGATGTGGGTCCCTTGCTCACTTTGCCACTGGATTAAAGCTAGCCTGGCTGATCACGGCTGGTTAGCCAGAAACCTTTGCCACTGGATTCAAGCTAACCTGGCTGATGACGGCTGGTTAGCCAGAAACTGGTCCCAGGATGCTTGTTTCCGGTCCAGGGAAGATATGGCTTGGCAGTTCGGGCTGGACTATTCCCATGAGGCACAGGGTCAGACTGATTTGCATATGGCCATGTCTGAACAGGGGTGGCGGAGTGAGCAAAAGAATGAGGATGGATTAAACCCAGATCAGTTGACTGGGGGTGAGTGCTTGCAATTTTCAACACTCCGTCCATCATCCCCTTTGGTTTTGCTTTGTTCACCCTAAGTTGGCAGGGTATGCCCAGCCGTGGGTCCCTTGCTCACTTTGCCACTGGATTCAAGCTAGCCTGGCTGATGACGGCTGATTAGCCAGAAACCGGTCCCAGGATGCTTGTTTCCGGTCCAGGGAAGACATGGCTTGGCGGTTCGAGCTGGACTGTTCCCATGAGGTACAGGGTCAGACTGATTTGCATATGGCCATGTCTGAACTGGGGTGGCGGAGTGAGCTAAAGAATGATGATAGATTAAACCCAGATCAGTTAACTGGGGGTGAGTGCTTGCAATGTTCAACACTCAGTCCATCATCCCTTTTGGTTTTGAGTTGATAAATATCATCTTTTCGAAGTCATACAATTTGTACAAAAAGCAGGCACAGTAAAAAAATCCCAAATGTCTAGAAATGGGTACTTGATGAACAATCAATAATTAAATAGGGACCTGAAATGTACCACCAGGATTATGTGACTCCTAAAGGAAGGCTTCTAATTTAACTGATCAGTCAGAAGCTTTTGTGGGGTTCACGGCAAACTTAGTTGTTGGGCCCCACCCAAAGAATGTGGTTTTAATTGCGGCTTCCCAGTTTGACCAAAAAGTGTCCTGGGCAAATACTTTTCTTCTGTATATCTCCTTTTCCACGACCATAACATTTGAAAGCACCTTGAAATAATTCAGTTTAAGGTGCACACTGTACAAACTCCTCTCTTGTATATGGTTTCATAATGTTGCTTCTCGCATAACAACAATAAAGAACACTCGGTGCAGTTATATAATCTAATGTGATATTAAGAGAATCCAAAATACACTTAAAAAAAAAATTATGAGTTTGTACTTCAGCCGTACATCAATCAGAGCAGAGTGGTGGTCTAGACTGAGCTAAAAGCTGTTCTGCTCAGCTCCATAGTAATACTAATCCATACAGGATGCAACACAGGTGGGATGCAGAGAAATATGGGACCTGGTCATCAGTGCCTCACAACACCTGCTGTATCGATGCTGGTAGGGAGGTGGGTGATGTTTAGGATTTCACCATGGTTTTAAGACCTATGCATACCTGCCTGTTTTATAGTGTGAGCTCTGGTGCAGACAACCCTACCCACAGAGTGCCGCTCAGGGCTTCTTGAAGGAGCATTGCCTGCTGGAAATTGCCCCAGTCCCCGTCTGAAGGTGCTGAATTTATAGGCTATTGAGGGGGAAGTCCAAATCAACATTTTATTCTGTAAGGTGTTACTAATACGACTGATAAAATGGTTTGAAAAGAGGTTTTGATATGTTCCCTCAGTAAAGGAAATCCTTATGGTACAGTGGAAGATTTGTGTAGGAAGCAAACAGTGCCTTTTTTTAAACATAGTTTTATTGTTTTAGCCATTTTTCAATCACAAGTTCCGGCTTAATGTATTTTCTTCTACATTTTATGCACATCTTTGAACCTGTGTCGGCTGAAGACCTTTAAAAGTGGTGGGGGGTAATCTATGGCTCGAATGCCAGTGAGCGAGCCTGACTTCTCAGTGGGTTCGGAGAGGCTCACTTAGTCCTACTGTGACTCACTCACTCTTACTCAGTATTACTCTGTTTCATTCACTCTCACTCAATCTATCTTTCTCTTACTCACCTATCACTCAATCTGACTCCCCTAGTCTTACTTATTCTCACTTGATTCCTCTAAGTCCTACTTATTCTGACTCACTTAGTCTTACTCTTTCTCTGACTCACTTAGTCTCACTCATTCTTAGCCAGTCTCACTAAGTCCCACTCATTTTCGCCGTTTGCAGTTAATCAATCTTACTCTGATTCATTCAATCTCATTGGCTCACTAAGTCTCAATCTTTCTCACTCACTCCTACTAAGTCCCACTCATTCATGCTCACTCTGGCAAAATCAGTCACACTGATTCTGACTCTGTCTCACTCAGTCTTGCACACAGTATCCCTCACTGACATTCTCCCTCACAGTAACTAGCACTCCCTGCCATTGACAGTTACACTCATTATCATTCTCCCTCACAGCTACACTCACTGGCATTCTTCCTCACAGTTATACTCACTGTTATTCTCCCTCACAGCTACACTCACTGCCATTCTCCCTCACCATTACACTCACTTTATTTTCTCCCTCAGTTACACTCACAGTTATTCTCCCAGTTCCACTCACTGTTATTCTCCCTCACAGTAACACTCACTGTCATTCTCTCACAGTTCCACTCAGTCAGTCTCTGTCACTCACTATCATTCACTCATACTCACTCTTCCTATCACTCATTGTCCCTCACTGACTCCCACCACTGATTCTCTCACTTTCACTTAGACACACACAGACAGCCCCCCATGCTATTTCTCACAGATGCAGTCTTACTCACAAGAACACACACTTGCCAATATGCACAGCACACAACATTTAAAAGCTTTCAAACTTTTTAATTATCTTGCAACAGGTCATGTTTGGGCTTTGCTCTTTTCAGCTTTCTGAGCTGGGACATGAACCCTAAACTTCAAACCTGTGCAGTCACAAATTTGGGGTTAGTCTCTGCTCTTTCACCCCACCCTTTCCCAACACAGTGACCAGTTGGGAAAGGGTGGGGTGGCATGCTGATGGGCATGTAACCTTGGGCACTGCAGGGCTTAAGCCTACAGCACCCAGGTCTACTTTCAGCTGTGACGCCTAGCACGCCACAAATGGGGGAGGGACAGAGGTGTGCCAGGGCCCCAAGGCCAGGGATGGGATTTCGCTCACTGTAGTGATCTCTCTCTGATGGCTGGTGCAGACACCTTCGTTTGACTGCGCCAGCCATTAGACAGAGACTGCTGCCAGACCGAAGGAGGTTGGCATTTGCATTATACTAAGAGTGAATAAAATATTATATTAAAAACAAACAGGCCAGCAAACAAGGGCAGTGTGGCCCCTCAGTGCGTTTAGAGGAGCCGCCACTGCTTGGAAAACATTTTAATTAGTGTGAGTTCTTTTGAGAAGGATCTTACTTGTAACTCTTTCCAATCTGACGGTCATTGCCTTATACAGCACAGGCTGGACATTATTATCAGTATTTTCTAGATACCATATGCACAACTAGGAAAATAGGTCAGAAAAAAAGAAAAAGAACAGTAACCAAAAAACTATTGGCGCAGCGTAAAGTTGTCCACTCTTCACACGTCACAAGATATAATAAAAAGTGTTCACAGAGATGACATGAACGAGCGCCTTGCACGTTTCTTAATTTGTTCAATGATTTATGAGAAAGGTTACACTCAACATCATTAAAAGAGTATATTTATTGTAGAATTAGAGAATTTACTTGTGAGAATATGTTTAACCATGCCGATTAAGATGTTTTAACAAAGCTTGATTCATGTAGAAACCATTCTCGTTTAAAGCTAATGTACTTTCATCGATGAAGTCCGACTTTCCTAAATGTGTGCTACATTGTCAGTATAACATGTAATCATTTGCAAATCGTTAACAATCATCCTTACATGTGTAAAAGACTTCTACAGGTGAAACGAAAAAGAAAATGTAATGTGTGCACTAATGTCACATGTATGCACATTCAAAAGTAGTTCTCAGTCATACTTATCTTTGACTACTTTGGATTATTTACAGTATGATTTATCCAATATGAACTAAAATGTATTAAATAATTTATGTTTGTTTATGATATATTTAATGGTTAACTTAACATTATATTTTAAGCCTGTATTTCACTGTGCTGCATAAAGCTGATTTAATTTTCTGTTAATTTGGCTTTCTTGCAGGTATTCACATGCATTGTTAGTTTAGAATAGAAACATTTCTGTACTATATATAGATACATAGGCTGAGATACAGACCTTGACAATGGGTGAATGGGAAACCTGCAGGCGAAGGAAAGGACTATTCTATGTGAACCTGAGTGTGAGAAAGAGATGTCGTTCCCATGTCTAGTGTGGAACTTTGCATGGTTGTTGCAGTCTACAATGTGGAGAATGAAACAAAGACAGTGGACGTTTGTCAATAATGTGACCAAAAGGGTGTCACCTTCGAGCCTTTGGATATAATTTACAGTTCCTCCTGGCTGACTTCAGAACTATCGGATTCCTGCTCCTTGAGGACCGTTTGCGGACTCAGTTGCTAAACCCCTTTCTGCAGACCCAATGCAGAACCTTCCTTGGACTCCTTACTGGCCCTTTTATGATTCAAAGCTGCCCCTTGAATGGACTTTGAGAGGTTTAGACTTCTATGTTCCTTTGACTTTTACCCTAAGTGTGGCTTACGGTAACACTTATTCCTGACCTACTGAAGACTCTTGACCGAGCTTCTGAGATGCTAACGCTTGTCCTATGTATACTCATGAGCCTTATCTCTATTTCTTACATGGAACTCTTTGATTCATGAAACTCTGAAGAAACTCGAAGCATTCCTGTGCCTTGGACTGTGCTTCAAAGACTTAGATTACTAATGTATAGCAAAGACCAATTCAGATTGCTTTCTGAGAATCAGACCTTAATGTTATTGTTCTGTATTGCAACTACAGAATTGCTTGTCTGTTTAATTCTGGTTCACCTCAATTTCTTCAGGAGACTTGGCTTGCTTGTTGTCATTTTGTACCTTTATAGCATGATCTTAAGAGTGATTTATTTGAACCTGATTACTAATTTGTAATAAACATTGTGGTAAATAAAAATTCCTTTTCCGGGACTGAATTTGATACAGAAACATTATAAAATAGCTCAGTAAAATGAGAGGCAGAATCCGTGATATTAGAGTTTCGGAATGGGCTTTATTCCGGTGATCGATTATAATCGGATGCTTCAAGTTCCATCACCACGGGGGTTCAGGAAGTGAAGTACATACTTTATTGACAAGAAGTAACTTTTATAGTACATACATTATAATGAAGTGAATACAGTAGGCGTAACAATTGATAAGGACATTGACGTTTGGTCTGCGTAACCGAAAATGGGTGTAATAATGAGTAAAAAGGAACATGATTGGTTATGATGTAATACATAGGTGGATCTATAACATAATACTTGGCATAGATGCGCGCGCAGCAGTATGACGTGTAATTGACGTGTAACTAGGGGGTGACGGGGACTTGACATTTAGCTCTGTATGTGGAGACGAGAAGTCTGGGGGGTCAAGTCAACCTAATCCCAAATCATATCTAACATCCTATGTTTAAAGAACTATGTTATCCATAAAAGAGGGACTCTCGGACAGAATCTATTCTATACTGACTGTGCGTGCGTGTACAAGCGTCTAAGTGTCTACACTGAATGCGAGGGGGTAGGAATATTCCATGGTAACAGGGCTATGAATTACTTGCATGAGGACAGAGAAGATGGGCCTTTTTGCTTGGTAACTGGAAGAATGTTTACTTAAACTACTAGGCAGGAATGCATCGGCTGAGGGGGAGGCAGATAATTCGAAGGTGAAATACAGTTCTTGGCAGAGAGTAGGCTGATGTCAGGCTTCGTGAGCCGCGCAGAGAATGAGACAAAGTTCATGGTCACAGATGCAGGCTCGGACTGGAGCTTTCAGAGGCAGAAGGCAAGAGGAGTTTTGATGACAGAATCAGGGCCTACTTGCCTGGACTGTAAAGTGGCATAAGTGAACCATATAAAGCCGGTGGCCTTTCATATTTAGGAATGGAATATCCGGCCTATTCATGGCGGATCTGTCAAAGGACATGTTGACGGTGGACGCACATGTATTTGCGTCTTCATAACTGGAACTGGAGGGAACATACATGTACTTGTGACATGCACATGGAACCGTTGGGGTCCAAGATAGGGGACATAACTGACCAGAAAAATCCATATTTCCACATTCCCTCCTTGTCCCCTACTTGCCCTTCAAGAGATATCAATCTTCATCAATCCATTGATCTGTTCATATAGCATCATTTGTTCTTCTTTCTTCTTCCGGGATCTTGAATGAAAATCTTGATGTGGAATGCACGATGTGGCACACAGACCACAAATCGCTGGTCCACATTGTAGACATAGACAGCAACTGAATAGTATGAGAAGGCCAATACCTAGGAAGGATAAAACTCTCCATCCCCAGGCTCATACCGCATTCCAAAACCAACTGGACCAAGTCCAAGTGCCTGGGTTCTGGTGTATCTGGCTTACAATCTTATGAAGGCGAGTGATGGCTTTATATACAGATGGCGAATTTTCTGGTATGAATACGCAGCAGCTTGATCCGATGACCCTACAAGCTCCGCCCCTATCAGCCAGGATGACGTCAAGGACAAGACGATTTTGAAGCACAACAATCCGCATAGCAGACTGCTCTTCCGTTAAATTGCCTAAGGCGGAAATAGTCTCATTCACTACTGCTTCAAGGGTTCTAGTTAATCTACGTATCAGCTTACTATTAGTAACAGTACCTATATAGGGAAAGATGCCTTTATTAAAATCTACATACTTGTCCCATGCCGTCTCAGTGTAATCGACAATGGGGAGATCTCTCCGTTCTCTGTTGTGTACTAAATGAATATTTCTGTAATAATCAGGAGGAGCTAGGAAAACAGGTGGCAAAAGGAATGCAATGTAGCAGGTACCATCCCAATCTAGAGGTAGACGCATATATGCAGTCTGACCACATATAAAGTAGGAGTGGCGAGAAGCTCTAAATGAAGATTTTCCTTGATCACTGAATTCTACTATAGTAGTGCATTTACTATGGCCCATATGTATGGAACCAACCTTTCTTACACACAATTCACCCTTCGCTGGGAATACTGACATGGTGGGTAAGACTAGTTCAACCTCGGATACGACATTTAGAATCATGAGATTAGGTGTAAAATTTCCTAATCCATATACTTCATTTTCTAGATCAGTTCCTGTTCTTTTGGGGCGACCCTCCTTGTCAGGGTAACAGACCTTGAGTAAAGCTAGGTTCAGATTTCCCCATACCCAATGATCTTGGTAAACTGCTGTGTCTGAGTCTATGGAATTAATTAAACTAAACCATGCTCCACAGGAGCCATTATGTGTAAATGGATGTGGAAAGAAAGGCAGGACTCCTTCATAATTCTGATAGGGAGGGAGTCGGCCACACACCCAACAATTGGTGGCATTACTAGTCTGATGGGAATGATGTAACATACTAATGAAAGTGTTATTGCGCAGCGCAAGTCTATAAGACAATTCATGCGGAGGTAAATCACTAAAAGAATGTTCAGCAGCAACATTATAAACATGTCTAGAAATAGGGTAATATATGTGCAACAACATACTTGTAATGATTATTAAAAGACTCAATAAAAACAAAATTAATAATGTCACTATGCAGTGGCTACGCAGTGATTTACAATACGCCTGTCGTTTCAACATTTTTCGGGTATTTTCTCTACTCAGGTCCAAGGGATACATGTCAGAGACAATTCAACCGCTTCACCTTGGAGAGGACTTAAACAATCAAATTGCTCGACTTGGTGGGCCTAAGCTTTAGTTTGTAATTTTCAGATTTGTTCGGTTCAACAAAAGGGAGTTTTGTATCAGTCTGTGAGGGAGTGCAGGGCACAATGTCTATATCCGAGGATAGTCCATGAAATTTCTTGATGTGGCTTGAATGAATCCAGCCCTTGCGGCCCTCGATCTTCACGGCTGTTCTTGTGGTCAACAGGACCAACTTGGGTGCTTTCCACCTGGGCTCCAGCTGAGTCTTTCGGTCGAAATTCCTCACAAAGACAAGATTACCCGGAACAACGTCATGGGATTTCACCTCAGTGTTGTCGGGAAAGGCTGCAGCTACCTGTGAACGAGAAGATTGTAGTGCAGACATCAAGGAAGCCAAGTAATCTGTCAGCATATTACAGTCAACATCAGTTATTTTGTGTGGTATAGGCGTCCCCCACATATTTGGTGGTCTACCGAAGATCACCTCATACGGGGATAGCCCTGTTCGAGAGTGTGCTACCATTCTCATGTAAAAGAGTGCAACTGGTAACGCTACTACCCAGTCGACACCTTTCTCTCTGCATATTTTGGACATTCTAATTTTCAGTATCTGGTTATGTCTTTCTACGAGACCTGCTGCCTCGGGATGTCGGACACAGTGGAATTTCCACTGATATCCTAACAGAAGTGAAACGTGTTTCATTAATTCGGATGAGAACGGCTGGCCGTTATCTGAGTAAACAGCACGTGGTAAACCGTATCGTGGGAAGAATTCTCGAACCAACTGTTTGGCAGTAGTCGGGGCAGTGTAATCTGAAACGGGGTATGCCTCCGTCCAACGGGACAGAGCGCAAACAACTACGAGAACATATTTGAATCCTCGACATCGTTCCATCTGGATATAATCCATCTGGAGTACTTCAAAAGGATGATTAGGAGTATGAAATCCACCCTGTTCTACGGGAACGCTTTTTCCTGGGTTGAACTGACAACAGATCATACAGGTACGGACCTTTTGTTTTGCTGCTGCTCGTAAATGTTTATTGAACCAAATGTGTTGAATGCTGTCTAGCATAGCTTTTTCTCCTAGATGTGCTGGACTATGTATAGTGTTAATTATAACTTGGACCATTGAATCAGGAAGGAACCATACAGACTTTTCCTTCATCATCCATCCTTGGTCCGTTTGGATCCCTCCTAATTCAGTCCATTTCTTTATTTCGTCTGGTGTAGCATGTGTCTGTATGTCAATTACGTCAAGAGTAGGATCTTTAACTGTCATACAATGTGTCGGTGTTGGGACTATTGTCTTTGTCATATCGGGGGTTTGAGTTTGAGCAGTCAGTTTAGCTGTTCTGTCGGCTAGATCATTGCCTTGGGAAATGATATCAGTAACCTTTGTATGGGCCTTACATTTCATAATTGATATTTCAGTGGGTAGATGTATTGCATCTAATAATGCATGAATGAGGGGTCCGTGCTGAATGTGGGCACCGTGGGAAGTTAAATAACCTCTCTCTCGCCACAGCACGCCGAAGTCATGTACAACTCCGAATGCATAACGTGAATCAGTGTATATGTTGACTTTTTTATTCATGGCTTGAATACAGGCTTGTGTCAGAGCGATAAGTTCTGCGGCTTGAGCTGACAAAGTATTTATACGATTAGTTTCAATGACCTCAGTATCTGTTGTGACTGCGTAGGCGGCTACTAACTCTCCTGTACTTGTTCTCATGCATGAACCATCTACATACAAGGTCAGGTCTGGATCTGACAATGGGACATCTGTCAAGTCTTGTCTGGGTTTTGTCGTTATAGTAATAACTTCAATACAGTCGTGGGCTAGTGGGTCTGTTCCGACTACTGGTAAAAGTGTGGCAGGATTCAATGTGTTACAGCGTCTGATTTCTATATGTGGCTGAAACAATGTAAGCTCGTATCCTGTAAGTCGCGCTATAGTCAAGTGTTGTGTTTGCGTTCTATTTACAAGAACCTCTACTGCGTGTGGTACTTGAACTGTCAATGGATGTCCTAACACTATGGCATCGCTTTGTCTGATTGCTAAAGCTGTTGCTGCTACTGATTTTAGGCATGCAGGCAAAGCCTGAGCTACGGGATCTAATGTACTAGAAAAATAAGCACATGGTTTGTGTGCTCCTGCTTGTTCCTGTGTGAGTACTGACAAGGCAGTACCTTCGCGTTCTGTAACAAAGAGTGTAAACTGTTTTCTGTAACATGGCGTTGCTAAAACGGGTGCTTGACATAAAGCTTTCTTTAAGCTTTCAAAAGCATGTGTGTGTTCCTGAGTCCAAGGGAGAACAGTCGGTGTGGCTGCCTCCTGTGTTGTCAATTGAATGAGTGGTTTTGCTAGAAATGCATACTGAGGGATCCACTGTCTACAATATGAAGTGAGGCCTATGAAAGCCCGCACCTCCTTTTGTGTCTTGGGTATTGACATGTTAGCTATCAACTGAATGCGGTCGGGTGTAAGCTGCCTTCCCTCCTTGTCCAGCGAGTGTCCAAGATAAACAACTCGCTGGACACAGAATTGCAGCTTAGAAGGGGACACCTTGTGCCCTTTTTCGGCTAGAAATTGTAAAACTGTCAGTGATGCTTTTTCACATTCGGGTTCGCTTCGGGCGGTGATCAGCAGATCATCGACGTATTGAAGCAAGGCGGTGTTAACTGGCATGTGGATACTGTCAAGTTCTCGTTTCAGTGCTTGGCTATAGATGCTGGGGCTTTCTGTAAATCCTTGAGGTGCGCGGGAGAATTTAAAGCTACGCCCATTTAAACTAAATCCGAACAAATATTGACTTTCCGGATCTATTGGGACGCTGAAAAAGGCATTTTTGAGATCAATTACAGTAAAGAATGTTGCTTCGGAATCAATAGCTGTCAATAATGACGAGATATCTGGGACCACAGGAAATTGTGGCACAATGCATTTGTTTAACTCGCGCAGATCAATAACCAATCGATATACTGGCGGCGCTGTAGGATCTGTTCGTTTAAGAATCGGAATTATCGGTGAATTACATACATTGGAGTCTGTTTCTACAACTACTCCTTGGGCAATAAGCTCGTCAATGATTTGTAGTAAAGCCGTTACAGCATCTGGTGGTAGCTTGTATTGTCGCATTCGTGGTAGCACCACTCCTGCCTTTAGGGTGATTCGATATGGTGTAATATTCATGCAACCAACATCAGTAGGGCCTTGTGCCCATAGATGTGTAGGTAAAGTCTGCAGTCGGGGATCCATGTCTCTAGATACATAGTGACCTTTAAAATCACGTAAAAACAACCTTACTCCTTCCGGAGAACAACATATTATGGCTCCTAGGGCTTTCAACGTTTTTATTCCTAACAAGTTTTCTGGACATGATTTAGTAAGCAATAAATCTGTAGTTCGGGTCAGAGGTCCTATCGTAAGTGGAAGAGGCTGTGACACTTCATTAACAATAGGTTTTCCTGAAAAACCAAGGGAAATATTCTGTGAGCCTGAGAGGGGTGCCCCTGGGACTTCACTTCGTTTTATAGTTGTTCGACTTGCCCCTGTATCGAGTAAAAATTTTCTATCTTGA
This sequence comes from Triturus cristatus, assembly GCF_964204655.1. NCBI lineage: Eukaryota > Metazoa > Chordata > Amphibia > Caudata > Salamandridae > Triturus > Triturus cristatus. The sequence continues at coordinate 140,265,207 of NC_140588.1, forward strand.
CCTAATAATTCACTATGTACATAAGGTCCTTCTTGATCTACAGGAATCTCGATAAGGGGTAAGTCAACTTCCCTCTCTAGGCTAGTTCATGCGTAACGTTGATACTCCGGATATTCATACTGTGCAGTCTGATACATTTGTCGTGTTGTTGTCTGTGTGGCAGCAGCAGGCAACGGTGGTGCAGCTGGCACAAACTGTATTGGCTGTTGTGCGGCTGGCATGGCCTGGGCATGCTGCGTAGCTCCTTGTTCATTCTGATCTTGTCTTAGTGGCCGTGATCTTTCTTGTGTTTTACCTATGGCGATATTATGTTTCAGCACTGGACAATCGTGTACGTAATGACCTGGCTTTTTACAATAATTGCATGTCCCTTTTACAGGTCCTGCTGAATCGGAATGTGTCATACCCTTTTTATGTCCTTCAGCTGGAACTGTCTGGGAAACTAGCATTTTCATTTTCGTGTCTCTCATGCGTCTGTGTTCATGTTCTTGTTCCTCTTTAATTCTATTGTGGTGGTACTGTAACATTTGTAACATTTGTGTTGGAGTATTACCTTGCCAGGTACTCTCGAATTTTAATACTCTATTCTTTACTGGGGGCAGGGCATTTTCCACTAATTTTGTTACAAACAGATGCGGGTATGATTCGCTACTTGCTCTTATGCCACTATTTATACCAAAACATTTCTCGAACCGGGCATAGTAATCGCTAGTGTCTTCATCTTGCTTCTGTTTACAGGCTGAAATTGTACCCCAATCTTCCTTTTTCGTAGTTAATAAACGTGGCAGTACCTGTACTAGTAGACCTGGTAGTGCTTTAGTTTTGTCCCCAAGCCCCGAACCTGGACCTCGGGCCCTTTCTTCTGCTTCTAATGCTGACCATTCTATCTTTTGATCACCTACCTCCCACTCTTTTTCCTTGAGTTTCTCATAAATGCCAGCAGGCATCAACACCTTTAATATTGTCATGATGTCGGGGTAGGTATACTCTCCCATGAGTAACATGTCTTTAATTTCTCGGTGAAAACCCGCTGGGTCTTTGTCATGACTGGGTACCACTTTCTTCATTTCTAACAATTCTATTTTCGATATGGGCGTATATACAAATACGCGTTTAAACTGATTGTCCTCGCCTTTTATTGGGTGTACTTCTCGTAAGGGATTCTGTCTATCCAGGTGATACGTCGTTCTTTCCTTGACAGGCAATGAGACATGCTCTGAGCATACAAAAAGAATATACTGTTTTCTAGATACTAGAATTTCTTTAATTAATTTGGTACCTGGACCTCTCCATTTATTCATAAGCAATTCAGTCAATATGTCAGGTAAGGGACCAGGGTCCGAATGCTGACTCTGATATAGTATAATGAGTTGTTGAATCATATAAATCCCAGCTAACCTCTGCTCAGCTGGGGTGAGATTCAAAAATGTGCGTACTACTGTCTCATCACTATATTTTCCGGGACTGTCCACCCAATGAACAGCTGCCCTTGCTAAATCTTGTTCATCCATAGAATAGAGAAAATGATAACCCCTTCGTTCTCGGAGTAGTTTGTCGGCGGTTTGGAACGAATGCTCGTTAGACCTTATGTTAATTATAGGTATTTGGAAATTCCTGTCATTATCTGGACATATTGGACGTATTGAGTCAGTATGACATCTAGTCTGATCCCTATTACAAGATCTTCCTCTACCTACATAGGCTATGGTGTCCGACTGTCCTGCGGGCAGTCCTGACCCTTCTTCCTCGCTTTGCTCGAACTCGTCTGTCTCTAATCTCTCTTCGTGTAGGCGTTCTATTTCTTTACGGATCTTTCGGCACATGGCTATTATACAATTTTGCTTATCGTGTCTCCCTTCTGATATATTCTGGCTCCATTTTGTAAGAATTTTCATTGCTTCCGGATCTACCCCCGGTCGGTCTTGATTTCTGATCACACAGTTTATGAGGAAACGTAACAGTTCCCCCTGTATCTCTACTTTCTGCTATTCCATAGCTCTGTTAATACATTCTGGATCTCGCCCTGTTTGAACAAAATGATATATTTTATCTAGATGCGCAGTCATTCCTGGTAGCTTCGCTAAATACCCTGCGGCTCGTCTGATACGTAATGATGCCAGGATCATTTCGTCCTCTTTACCGAGCACCGGGTCATATCTACAATCTATAAGAAGTTCCTTAAGCGTACGATCACTTACGAATTTGGGTGTACGTGAATGCGCTGACTCTTGGAAAATAAGTTTATTTATTCTAGGTGGCGTAGAAAAAATATTGGTAGCACCTCCCGTGGCCCCGTCTGGGGCGTCGGGTGTGAAAGGATTCGTCGAACGTGACACAGCAACTATAGGTGTGGACTCAGCTATAGAAGTACCTGTAGGAACAGATGCAGAAACAGATGTGCTTGCCGGAACTTGTGACTCGATTTGTTGCTGTAGGGATACGGGTGCTGGATCTTGGCGTTGGACCTCCCTGGTATGCGGTCTACGTGGGGCGGAATTAGCATACTCGGGAGCTGCGTCATCTAAATATGAGGAAAGAAAAACATCCTCTGCGGTTCTAGGATGCCCCTTAGGATGTACCTTGATTGGGAATAATGGGGGTGGCAAGTCTTTCGGTATCTCTGGAGTAGCCTTAGGTAATCCTTCGGCCAGAAGGGGATACATACCATTCATAAGGGCATTTCTTTGTCTGTCTACTTGTTCTGATTTCACTCGGATACCTTCCTCAATTAATAGATTCTCTCGAACTTTATTGGAATTCTCTTTACTCTTCTCTTCCTGTCTACGTGCTTTTTCTGTTCGTCTATGTGATTCTTTACGCCACAATTCAACGGCGTCTTTCTGTGACTGTCTGACTTTCCTTTTCCATAACTCTTCCTCGACTTTCATGATGCACTCTGCATCCCAGGTCCCCGCTGTGGGCCATCTCTGACTTTCTGGTAATCCCTTGGTGTAGTCTACCCATAAATCAAGAAATAATATAGCGTCTAAGCCATGTTTGTGATACATGAAGTGCCCTGGAGTATCCCTAGGAGGAATAGGGACGGCTTCTTCAAGTACCCCTTTTCTAGTAGTGATCTGTCTTAATTTCGAAAAGAGCGGCATGTTGACAACTGATCTGATACTTAATCTTGAACACACTTAATAAAAAAACACACTTAATGGACAACCATTCATACCACAATATGCAGGACGTTTAACACATTTAACATTAAAACATTAAACCTTTAACTGAAACAACAATGATGATCGTCTGCATAACTAATCACCATGCTTAATTCTTGACAATAACTAGATACTTCGGAATACTTGATATACTGCTAAACAGTACAGATACACTGCTAAAACAGTGCAGACCGGATTTGTGTACCCAAACCCGTCTTGACCGGCACAACCTATGTGCACGTCAGAAATGCCTCCCCAGTAATGGTACTCACCGGGTAGCTTCGGAAACGGAAGGCCTCAGTAACTTGAACTTGACTCGGACTGGACTGGACTCGACTCGACTCGTCGGACACTGGGCTTGACTTCGGACTGGTGGGTCTCTGTATACCTCGGATCTTGCTCTCTCAGCTAGGCTCTGGTCGGGATACTTCGCACTTCTCACCGCCTCGTCTGGGTGTTGATCGCAGTCTCAGTCGCCCCCGCTTGACCGGAGGGAGATACAGGAAATCCTGCTGGTACGCGTTATTGTCCGTCCAGCTGTGGCAGGAGACCGGGCCTGCAACTCACCGCCGGCGCGTGAGATGAGAAAGTGTCCCTGTTCGGGCGCCATCATGTGGTAAATAAAAATTCCTTTACCGGGACTGAATTTGATACAGAAACATTATAAAATAGCTCAGTAAAATGAGAGGCAGAATCCGTGATATTAGAGTTTCGGAATGGGCTTTATTCCGGTGATCGATTATAATCGGATGCTTCAAGTTCCATCACCACGGGGGTTCAGGAAGTGAAGTACATACTTTATTGACAAGAAGTAACTTTTATAGTACATACATTATAATGAAGTGAATACAGTAGGCGTAACAATTGATAAGGACATTGACGTTTGGTCTGCGTAACCGAAAATGGGTGTAATAATGAGTAAAAAGGAACATGATTGGTTATGATGTAATACATAGGTGGATCTATAAGATAATACTTGGCATAGATGCGCGCGCAGCAGTATGACGTGTAATTGACGTGTAACTAGGGGGTGACGGGGACTTGACATTTAGCTCTGTATGTGGAGACGAGAAGTCTGGGGGGTCAAGTCAACCTAATCCCAAATCATATCTAACATCCTATGTTTAAAGAACTATGTTATCCATAAAAGAGGGACTCTCGGACAGAATCTATTCTATACTGACTGTGCGTGCGTGTACAAGCGTCTAAGTGTCTACACTGAATGCGAGGGGGTAGGAATATTCCATGGTAACAGGGCTATGAATTACTTGCATGAGGACAGAGAAGATGGGCCTTTTTGCTTGGTAACTGGAAGAATGTTTACTTAAACTACTAGGCAGGAATGCATCGGCTGAGGGGGAGGCAGATAATTCGAAGGTGAAATACAGTTCTTGGCAGAGAGTAGGCTGATGTCAGGCTTCGTGAGCCGCGCAGAGAATGAGACAAAGTTCATGGTCACAGATGCAGGCTCGGACTGGAGCTTTCAGAGGCAGAAGGCAAGAGGAGTTTTGATGACAGAATCAGGGCCTACTTGCCTGGACTGTAAAGTGGCATAAGTGAACCATATAAAGCCGGTGGCCTTTCATATTTAGGAATGGAATATCCGGCCTATTCATGGCGGATCTGTCAAAGGACATGTTGACGGTGGACGCACATGTATTTGCGTCTTCATAACTGGAACTGGAGGGAACATACATGTACTTGTGACATGCACATGGAACCGTTGGGGTCCAAGATAGGGGACATAACTGACCAGAAAAATCCATATTTCCACAACATTCTTAAACTAAGCTACCGCTTCCTGGTCCTCACTGTGTAGCCAAATGGTTTGCACTGTAAAATATTTGATTAAGATTAGACACTGAAAAGACTAAGGGCCACATGTATCAACTCACAATGGTTTGCACTGTTAAATATTTGATTAAGATTAGACGCTGAAAAGACTAAGGGCCACATGTATCAACTCAACCAATTTTGCATTTGCAAACGGGCCCATTCACTGAATCGGTCCGTTTGCGAACGCAAAAAAGGCTTTTTACAGGTATCAAATCTTATTTAATGATGCAGTAACCTGTTACCGAATCACAACATGGGTTTGCGATTCGGTATTTGGAAGGGGTGTGTTCAGGGCGTCCCTTCAAAATACCGAATGGTAACAGTATGTATGAAAGTTTTGTGACCGTGAATGCAGTCTAAAACATTCGCAATTTACCACCCACTTCAAGTTAGTGCTAACCCATTCACAAATGGGAAGGGATAATTTTTTTTATGCGCAACCCATTTTCCTTTAAGGAAAATGGGCTGCATTTAAAAAAAAAGGATGTTTCATTTAAAAGCAGTCACGGATATGGTGGTCTGCTGACCCCAGAATGCCACCATGCCCATGGTTTTGGCAATTCCTTGGGGGTTGCACATTGCGATCTACTACATTAAAATTAGTGAGGTAGGTCGATTTGCGACCCACTAGGAGTCGCTATAAGAAATCATGGAGTTTCATATATTGCACATAGCGATTACCTAATTGCGATTCTCAGATAATCGCAATTAGGTAATGCCTATTTCCAAGTTTGATAGGGGAATGAGGCATGCCCAGGACCAACCCTTATCAAAGGTCCCTGTTTGAGGCCATGGACCAACATCAGCGCCGACTTTGGGAGCCACCCTGATGGTCAGGTAACGCTGGTGCAAGTAAACAGTCACTCCAAGTACCCATTAGTTGAATTAACAGCCTTAACATCATCCCACAGTGAAACCCATTTTCGAAAATATTTTTCGCCACATTCAGCCTCCCCATGGAGATAAAAACTGACAATGAGCCACCTTTACAGGGGCTCGTATTTAAGGAATGTCTAGAGATGCTAGGCAAATGCGCAGTGGTGGCTCCTCCACTATGGCGAAGGAGCGTCGCCCCACTGCTTTCTCGCACTGCGAGAAGCAAAAACATAAAATGGTAATAACTTTTAGATATTACCATTTTTTGTTTACTTTGTGAGCGGGCGGGGCAGCTCTGCTTACATAGCAGGGCTGGGGAGGAGTTGTTTACACACTCCTGAGTGCGCAATGACTGTTTGGTCGGCCGTCTAGGGCTGCCCAAACCAGTCATGCGCACTTTCCCCTTCTCCACGCAGGCTGCATTGCAGCCTGCATGGAGAACATGCCCACCCTTCCAGCCACTGCTGAGCACCGTGTCACAGCGCTAAGACCAATCACAAAGCTGCATTGCAGCATTGTGATTGGCTTAGGGGAGGGAGCCTGGCTACTTGCTTCCTGTTCCTGTCCGAGTCGGAGGCAGGAGAGCAGAAGTAGGGAAGACGCGGGACCCGGCCTCAAGGTAAGTGTTTTTTATTTTTTATTATGACCCTCCCGCGCGACACCCCACGACCCGCATGCCCAACCCCCACCCGTAAGCCACGCTAGCCCCAACTGCAAACACTACAAGTAGATAAGGCCACAATGAGAATAGGCGAACAGCGAAGTAGAAAGATTCATAAGAATATTAAACAAAGCCCTCCGGATAAGTGTTGACCAAGGCTACAACCAGGAGTGGGGTTTGACTCAGGCCTATTGGCACATACCACGCAGTGAACTGTGTGCATCCAATGTATTGATGTTCCAGCAACCTGTCCGTGGAAGACTTCCAACTGAGCCGCCATGGCACATGACCATGCAGGACGTCAATGCACAACAAAGATGCCAGGCCAAGAATGTTTGCTCCAGTCGGGCATGAAGAGCAGAACTTCTGCTACTTCGAGCTGGGGTCTTTGTCATCATGGCTGGAAGTTCTGAACGCTCTTTGAAAGAAAACCATGGCACGTACAGGAGGTACAGGGCAGCACAGTGACGGCTATTTGGTGGCCAAAGAAAGTAATCAAGAATGTTTCCTGGATCAAAAGATTGGCTGGTCCAGCAACCCAAGGTGATAAAGAGTGAGAAGATTTGTCAGAGAGTTGGGACATGGCCGTCACATCCTTGAAGCAGACTGGACACAGCCAGAGGTCCTGTCACACCCCGCCGGGAGCGGAGGGGTGCTTGTAACCAAGTTCAGGCTGATGACACTAAAAGTTCGAGGGGGCAGGCCAGTGGGAGCAGAGATGTCCGGTGGAAGGTCTACCCAGAAATCAGAGATATAACCTATGGCCTAAAACGGCTCTTAGCAAAGCCCTCAAGAAGTGGGACAGATTTATAAGCCCCTTGCGACACTTTTGCGCCACTGTAGCGTCACTTTTGTGACGTGGCGTAAACAACGTGGCCAATATACAACATGACACATCTAGGGAGAAGTGTTACGTTGTAAAGCCCTGCGTCACATTATACCTGCGTCAGGTATAATGTATGGAGGGTAGGCGTTCTCACGCAGGAAAGCCTCGTAGAAGTGACGCAGTGAAATCTACAAGATTTCACTATGCCACTTCTAGGATGCCACAGCGTCAAAAACATTACGCCTGCTTGAAGCAGGCATGAGGGACGCAGTACAATGTGTATAGGCTTCCCCATGCATTGCTGAAGTTGTGTCGTGCTTGCGACACGACTCCAGCACTGTGTGACTTTTGGGCCAACAGATGCGTCATAATTTCTGACGCATCTGGCAATCCTTGCACCATGGTGTGCTGTATTGTAAATATGGCGCATCCATGTTGGCGCAAGGGTATCGCAGGCTGGCGCAGGGACACTGACGCATCTCTACAGATGCGTCAGTTTCTTGTAAATCTGCCCCTATGTATGCACCTTCAGACTAATGCCCGTCCAGAGGCTAGTGTGCCACCCAAATAACGTAGAAAGGGATGTAGAGTGCCACCTGGCCTCTACTGTCCCTGATGTGATGCACCATGCCCTCCGAGGCGATAAATAAAGGGGTCGTGAACCACTCGTGGCCGCTCCCATATCAGTCATCCAGTGCGTGGTGTATGTTATTGGTGCTGGTGGCCTAGGGTAGGTCCTGTAGTCTAGGGCCTGGCCCTGGAAGTCTACACAAGCTAAAGATTAAAAAGCACTGACAAAAGCTAGTCTCTGTTTATATTTAATCACGGTTGGTTTATTCACTGTCACCCATTAAGCAGTCAGACTTTCACAATGGTGACCTACTGTGCTCAAGCAGGGTTAGGAAAATGGGGACAGTACCTCAAAAAGTGGTTCTGAGGAGGCAGCATTGAAAAATTGGCTTTGAGAATTTCCCAGGAATGTGGCCAAAGAACCTCCCACTGACCAGAACCTTCTGTTATCACTCTGTGTTCTGCTATGGAGGTCTAAGGGGATTACTAATGTCAGGAAAGGAGGTAAGGGGGGAACTACTGTTCATTGAAAAGGCATCCAGTGAGGAAAGATGGCAGACGCGCCCAGATTGCTTCACTTTGACAAATACCTGCATCCTCTCAGTGTCAAGTAGCTGGTCCAAATCTTTAACTGCACAAGAATACACACACTTGATAATGTGTGTCTTTTGTTAGTGTTAGGCAGTGTAAGCCAACAGTTTGAAAAGTGTTATGAGGCTGACTGTCACAGCAGGTTTATGCTGATGTAACTCCGGTATACATTAGCACCAGATGTGTTGGTTTCCAATTCCCCGTGCTCTCAGGGAACCGTTTGCATAAGGTACACACTGCGTTAAACCACGGTGAAGCTTTCTAGATATTTCTCTTAATAATATCGCCCCCTGTTGACCTACAGGTGCATCAATGACGTCAGCTTTTAAATGTCGTACTGCACCCCGCAAGAATGTGTGAACGAGAGGATTAGCACACAGGGCCAGATGAGTGTAATAGTTCATGGGTGTTTTTTCATCTGATAGCCAGCCAATTCAATCTAGCCTTTTGTTTTAGTTTATTTTTAAACGTAAGCTCCAAACACAACCCCAAGAGCTTAAGCACATCTGTGCGCAGTAATTGCAAAGTTAAATGAAGTTAAGGAAAAGTAAAAACTACAAGAAGAAACTGGAATAGCGGGTCGTGGGACCAGCTTTAAGCACTGGACTATCTCTTTTTCAGCACCCCGCCCAAATTCACTGCCAATTTTCTCTCTAGTTCTGACCCACCACAGTTAGGCCACAGACTTCTGGCCCATGCACAACTTGACCCATCCAATCCCAGTCAATTCAATCTAGCGCCCCCTTCCTGCCAATACACTGAATTTCCATAAGCTCATTAATATGTTACCAGTTGCCACTAGCACATACAGGGTGTAAATAAAAGTCCCATACTGCAGCGAGTGAGTGCAGCCTGCACGATTGAGCACGATACATTCCCAGATGTGCTAGGGAATGTAGGATGTAACTAGTGCATTCCTCCAATCGGCTTTTCTAAGGTGCCCCAGGCCCTCCTCATGTAATTCCAGACCCCCCGAAGGGACTTTACTCTGGGAGGGCAGACAACTGGTGGTGGGATACTTCAAGAGCGTGCTTTGACCTGGGCTACCTAAACATTTTAATTATGAAGCTTGCACTATTCCTTTAATGCTGTGAAGCACTTCACACTATTCCCATACCATAAACTATCCAATGTGATTCCATATCTTAAATACTTCTTGCGGTGCCATGTGCCCTGTCCAGTTCAGATAATGCATGAAAAGCAGTGTGTCATCTGTGTAAACAGAAGTGCACTCTTTAATGCTTCCCCCCATGTGAATCCCTGCACTAACCCATCATTTCTAATCAAGGCTGCTATTGCTCAAGGGCAAATATCAGAGGGGAAAGATGGCATTTTGGCCCTGTGCCTCTAACAATGCAGAATTTTGATGCTCCGGGCTTCTACCAGCCATTAGAAGCCCAGCGCACCCGATTGTCTTCAATGGAGCGCTCAACATTCCAATGTTTTAATAAAGAAGTAAGCATTTTTTGTGTGGTTGTAAATGGGCCACGGCCAGCTTTAAAGCTTTCTCCATAGCAGACTTAAACCACTGTGACTCTGGCACCTTCTAGTGACGAATGATGGCTTTGATTTACAAAGTGATTATCTGACTTCATCAGTCATAAGACTGTCATTTCCAATATGTAAAAGGTTTAAGATTGTCTTGCGCCAGTGGAAAGCCTCAGCAAATCACTTCTGTGCTTTTTGAGTTCGAATGATCTTTAACCAGGGAAAGTCTGTCATAAATAAGGGACTCCAGGTTTTGGAACATCCAGTGTTTAGAAATCATAGCATACATGTAAGGTTGGAGGCAATATAGTCAAGAGTCTAGACGGTAAACTATTGAATAAGGAAACCTGGGCTGAAATTCCTGCGTCCACCACTTGATCAACCTGGGCGATTCAGGGAAAATCAACTTTCTTCTATATGTCCTTTTATTTTCAACGGGCAAAATTGGGATCAGAAGTTATGAATTTCAGATAATGTGCACTGTAAACAAAAACCTAACTTTTATATAGGTCAATGTACTCTCAGTGACAGATTTGAAAAGGTCTGGACACACTATCAATCTCAGCATAGGGCCTTATTACGATGTCGGTCGGAAAGCCTCCAACCACTGGTCGGAGACTTTCTGACCGACATGGTAGGTTTACACTCCGACCGTCGAATTTCAGTGTCGACGGTCAGAGTGTAAACTGGCCAGGGAAAACAAATCGGTTTCGACGCAAGGCAGAATTGGCACATAATCCCTTAAGGACGGGGTATCCTCCATTGGGATTATGATGTCGGTTTCCCACAGCCTTTCCATGTCGGCCTTTCTGACATTGAAAGGCTGTCGGAAAGCGACTTTGGGGGCCCTTAGCAAGCCCTCATCCTCTCTGGCCGTCCAATTGTGGCTCTCGGAGGCACCATTGGTGCCCACTTTCACATCCCTGCACCATGTGGCAGGTACCATGAGAGGCCTGCCACACGGTGCAGGGATTTGCAAAAACTTACATTTTACAATGGTAGTTTGTGCTGCGGGCGGTTCAGACCGCAGCACAAGATTTTATTGTAAAATGGAAGTTTGCAACCACCAAGTGCGGTTGCATCTTGATTGCGGTGTCTGGACCGCCGACCATAGGTCGGTTGGTTCAGCATCCGCTGCGATCTCGGTCGGAGGCAACTCCCACTGACATCGTAATAAGGCCCATAGTGTGCTGCCACCACTACTATATGCATTATACCCAAGATTGAGACTGGAGTCCTCTGTCTGCTATAAGGACCTTGCATATTCAGGGAGGGGCCTAGGCCTCGGTGCACATGCTTAGATTAGTGTGACAAAACAAAAAGTCAGGATACCAGATATACACGCAGTCGGGCACTCGGGGCAGGGAAAATCACCTGTATACCATTCCTCACCAACAACAGCCACTTAGGGATCACCCAGTGAGGATTTATCATAAAAGGACTCAGTGGATGTAGCGCCACAAGGGAGAAGTGCCATCACAGTCATTGGCTTGTGTCCTAAGTTGTGTGAGTTAACATTGCTATATGGTCAAAAAATATTTTCTTTTCCTAAAAGACGAGCACTGGGCTGAACACTAAAGTTATTGAGGCTGTTGGTTGATTGTTCAGTCTTGAGCTACTGTGATTCACACTACCTGCCTGAGAAGCCTGTAACTGCTCGCCTTTACTACCCTGAGAGTCAAGTGTGGAAGGGATTGCATTTTGCAGACCAACATTAGGACTGGCCCACCAGTGGAAAACGACCTCAATCACCAAGGTTAGGGCCCAAAAGCCCCTGATCACTCCTGTGACCCCCTGAATGTGGCCTGACACCCATAGAGAAAGGTTAGTGTGAAATTGCGACAGAAATAAACGTGAATTTTCTGATAACACCTCATCCTGATTTTGAGTTATAAGCAACCCAATATACTGAAGTTTAGGTATGGCACCACACTATAGTTGTTAGAATATCATCTAACTAAACTATCTTGTCCTAAGTATTGTTTATAAAAATAGTACCCCCTTGGAGTTAAAAATAAAACATCTTTAACAAATGGGATAATTTTTTTCAGAAGGATATTTAGGACAGGATATTTTCGTCAGATGATGATATTCCTGCAACATTATTCTGCCATTGAAATGCAGCTCATCTACCTCTTTGTTAGTGTCTTTGCTATCATGATTCCCTCATGTGTGCACTGTTTTCTCAATATTAACTGTGTAATTTGAAAAATCGAACATTGTACCCATTTGCCAAAATGTAATCCATTCCTGAACATAATTGACAAATCAAAAAATACTTTTTCTGCCTACATCACATGTTTTTTCTTATAACTGTGCCATTTTAATCCAGTAACATATCTGCTGGATCTCAGTCTTACATAAAAGGTTCTGATAAACAAAAGAACAAAATAAAGAGTAAAATGGACAATCCTACCTGGATGCCGCTTGTACTCTGAGCCCTCAATACAACAAATTATTCACAATCACAGTACTCCTGGGTTTCTATGGAGCTCTTGAAGATTATATGTAAACCTATCTTCTAACCTCATGCCCCTTAGGACATCCCACGTAAATTCCTTTTATAAGCAGTGTCAATCAGGACCACAGTTAAAGACTCAAAATTTGCTAGATCTACAATTCTTACCTGAGAAGGAGTTTGAGTCACCTCATCCCTACCATAGACCTTCCTGTGTTGCTCAAAATGTATGGATGTTTGAATGAATATACTCTTATATCACAAATATAGCCAAAAACTAGCAGAGCGCTTTACCTAGTCAAAGGATATGGTAGAGATAATGAATGATTGGAAGAAAAGTTGGGTTTCGAGATCCGTACAATGCATGTATCAGTCCAGGGAGCCACCAGACATGGCTACTTTAGTCTGTATGGAACTACAAAGAAATTAATGTTCTTCCCCCACCTGAGAATACAAAACATGTATGGACAATGACATGCCAGACCAATCATCTACAGGTAACAAAAGAGCTACACTGTTTTAAAAAAATTCTTACAAGACAATATAGACCCCTATTTCAATGATTATTTCTGTAATTGTGATAAGTCACACCTCAGAGATGGATCTGACGGATGCTAAATATTTTTCTTTTTTGGCAAAGGAGGCTAGAAGTGTAGACTGTACATTGGTAAGTGGTTAGTAGGCACTTTCACACAGGTACTTGCTGTTCAATTCAACAATATGTTTAATTGTTACTAGTGCCTTTACTCAGGACACAGAAACCAGTCCTGCCTGATTGATGGAAGTATCAAAGATTCCTCTAACTGAAATAAAACTATTTAAATTACATGTAGATCATATGGCTAGCACATCAATTTTTTAGGCTACTTTTCAATCACCCTTTTTGCTGTCTCACTACATCATACCATAATGCATCTTGCTTTTAGTAAACCGACCCCTTCTCAGCAGGCCTAAAAAGGTAGACTTACGACTACTAGGTTTACGACTGTGGAGACTTCGCAGTCAGGGAGGAGAACTCTGTGCATGAAAAGATAGGCCTGTCCTCTCTTTTTATGTGCAGAGCTCTTCGCTCTGACTGCAAATCTCCACAGTCGTAAACTTACTATTCACTTGGAGTTTGTGATTAGCAAAAAAAATTGTAAACTTACACTAAGTGTAAGTTCACCTTTGTGAATTAGGCCCGAAATTAATAATTTATAATGTAGTAGATGGCTGAGGGGTTTGTAGGGGAATATGGCAGGAAGTTATTCAAACAATAATTTACTGGTTTTTATTTTTTATTTATTTTCATGTTAACTAAATATTTATTTGATAATTATGGTCATTAGTTAATTGATTAAATGTCTTTTAAATTCTTTAACTGTATTGTCATTTTCAATCTAATTAGTTTCCTATATAGTTTATTTACATATTTATAATTTAGTAGTGAGATGTAGTGTTTGTGAGATAGGAAGTTATTTAAATTATGGTTTATTATATTACATTGTTATGTAACTTAAATATTGATTTGGTAATTAATTGTGTAAATTATTTAATTGAGTAATTGTTATCTTAATGATTTGGGGCATTTTGTAATTTTGTATGTATAGTTTATTTTTCTATAGTTTCATTACTAGTTTATATTTTAGTAGCAGCTTTCTGGGGTTCTAGGGAAATAGGATGGAAAGTTATTTATATCCTTTTTTTTTACAATTCTTTATGTTACTTATGTATTTATTTGATAAATAATTTATTATATTATTTCCACTGTTTCTTGGATTGGAGTAGGAATAGTAAATCTAACCCCTCCAAATTCCTATACTTTCCCTACTATTGTATAGATTGGCGTGGGAATAGTAAATGTAACCCCTCCAAAGCCCAACACTTTCTCTAATTGTGCTTATGTTTGAGTGGGAATAGCAAGTCTATCCCCTCCAAAGTTCAATTCTTTCCCTACTGTTGCTTAGATTGGAGTGACAATATTAAAGCTAATCCAGGCAATGTCAAAAAATGTCCCTACTGTTGTGCAGATTGTAGTGGAAATTGTAAATCTAACCCCTCGAAAGTCCAACACTTTCCATAAACATTCCCTTCTGTTGTACAGATTTGAATTGGAAGAGTAAATGTAAGCCCTCTAAAGTTCAACACTTTCCCTACTTTTGCTTATGTTAGAGTGGGAATAGTAAATCTAACCCCTCCAAAGTGCAACACTTTCCCTTTGTTTATTTATATTGGAATTACATTACTCATTTTTGCTAATGCTGTTTAATTGTAATTTTTGTTTTAAATATTTTACATTTTTTAAAGCTTATATTTATTTTGTTAAATGTATTATGATTAGTATTTTTTTAAACACATATTTTACTGACACCATCAGGATATCTGAAAAAGCAGTGCCCCAACAGTTCAAGTATGTCTTTTACATCACATAACAACATAAACAGCAGTCAGACATTGTACCCTCCTAATCATCTCATTTCTCCCTCCATGAGCCCACCCCCCGAAATAGTTTTGTGCAGGATGGAGCGTTATGAAGTTCCTCCCTATCAGCTCACTCTCCATAGTTCCTCATTTCCATTTATAGATGGTCAACCCCTGACAGTATTGGGTCTAAGCGTAGTCCCCTGTAATCCGCCCACGCCTGCCAAATGTTGTTGTATTTACGGGTACAGCCCCGGGCCACGTACACTGATCTCTCTGTCCCCATACAGTGGTCTGGTCCCTTTTTCCACTCCCCCAATGACGGGGGAGCAATGGCGGCTCCTCCGCTAAGGTGGAGGAGCGTCGCCCCACTGCCTTCAAACAGGAAAACAAAGTCAAAAAGAAAATGATAAAAACGTAATGTTATTATCATTTTATTTTTTTCGTCCCGCTGCGGCAGCTTGCATGAGGGGGCGGGGCAGGGCTGAAGAGCAGGGGAGGAGGGTACAACCATCCTAAATGCCCAATGGCTTTTTGGTCGGCCCTCTCGGGCCACCCAAAACAGTCATGTGCACTTTCAGTGTTCTCTGTGCAGGTTGCATTACAGCCTGCATGGAGAACATGCCCACCCTACAGCCCCTAGCTGCAGACCAATCACAACGCTGCATTGCAGTGTTGTGATTGGTCAGGGGAGCGAGACTGGCTTCCTGCTCCCTGTTCCTGGAAGACGAGAGCAGGAGCAGAGACACGCGGGACCCGGCGTGAAGGTAAGTGGTTGAAAAAGAGAAATCGTGACCCGTGCCCCCCCTACACACGCCCGACTTCACCCCCGACTCCCTCCTGCCCCACCACCAGCGAGCTGGGCTGGCCACCACTGCGGGGGAGCCATGTCTTTCCAATGTTGAGTTATTTCTTGTTTTTCGACTAACAGCCCCAGTTGAACTAGTGCCCATTTGTATCTATTCTTATCTAAGTCGTCGCTTGTGTGCAGTAGAACGAGTTTAGGGTCCATCAGGATATTTCAGCCCAGTACTGAGCCTAGTCAGGAGGTGACACTCATCTAGAATGGGATCAGTCTGTCGCATCTCCAGACTATATGTGTGAAATCACCCTCATCAGCATGGCAGCCGAGGCAAGAGGGGGACTCGATCACCCCCATCCTCCACAACCTCTGTCTGGTGAGGAACATCCTTTGGAGGTAGTTTAGTTGTATTAAACGGAATCTGGCTGCTATTACCGAGCCCTGGGGGTATGCCCTAGCCTCCGCAAACTCCTCCTTCATAAGTTACCCTATGTCTGTCTCTCAAGTGTTGAGCAGTGCTCTGAAGGGGTCGGGTTGATGAGGAGGCGTGAGTGAAAAATCTTCCTTAGTTTATGGTCCTCCATCTCTCCCATAAGTAATTTGCCCTCCAATTTGTTGAATTCAGGGAGATCCCCTAACTCTGAAATGTAAGGATTTAAGCATGTCTGAGTTGTAGATATTGATCAAATTGCATCCGGTGTAGGGCGTATTCTGTCTGTAGGGTTTGGAATGATTTAAGGGTAGTGCTTTCCATTACACCTCCCACTGTAGAGATCCCAATGAGATCCCATTGTTTGAACCCCTGCAGTGCTGACATGCATCGCAGCCAAGTCCCCCACCCACGGAGCTGTCTGCTCCTTATGTCTACCCTCCCATCCCATCTGTTTCAGGGTGGACTTCCATAGCTTCAATACCACCACGGTTGCCGGCTGTAGCGTCAAACCCCTCTACCCTCCGTATAGAAGGAAACGGAATGGGATGCTTCCCAGGATGTGTTTCTCTAATGCATACGCTAGGTCACGTTGGGTATCACTCCACCATTCATTGACAATCAATAAGTGTGATGCTCTAACATTTAGGCTGCCAAAAACTCGTCCAAGGAGCTTTTTAAATCAGTCCAAGCCCTATCTAAGCGTAAGCAGGCCAACCAGTTGAGGCCTGACCAAGCCTTCTGTAATAAGATGGCTAATTTCTTTCAAACGAAGGAGCAATTAATTTACAATGACCTCCTCAATACAGCCCCAAACGCTGCCAAATCTAATAGGCTGCCCTTTGAGGAGAATGCTACTCAGAGCAAACTAACTAGCTTTCTGACCCTTACACACTAGAAAGTAAAAACCTCCTTCTAACAACTAAATCAGGATCTCCCAACCGTCCCTGCCCCCCCCGCCATTCTACATCTGGTCTCAGAAAAGATTAGCTCCCATTTAGCTCCCCTCCTAAACAAAGTGGTTAAGTCAGGGATTTTTCCCTGTGCTTGGAAAAAAGTTAGTATCAGGCCTATCCTGAAAAAGCCTGCCCTGGACCCGACTGAGGTCAAAAATTATCGACCGATATCATGCTTGCCAATAGCAGCCAAAAGTCTCGAAAAATCAGTAAACAGCGAGTTAACTCAACATCTTGACTCCAATAACCTGTTAGACTCCAGCCAGGATGGCTTTTGATCACAGCATTCTATGGAGTCGGCTCTGATAATGGCTATGGAGGAGATTCGCAGACCTATCAGCAACATTTGACACCGTGAATCATACGGTGTTAGTGCGGTGGCTGGAGGCTGTGGGTATTAGGGAGATGGCTTTGGCCCTCCTCTCCTCCTTTCTAGCCTTTAGGGAGCAGAGTATACACTGGGACAATCTATAATCTGATATCTTCCATCTCCCTTGCGGTGTACCGCAGGGATCAGCCTTATCACCTACTCTATTTAATATCTATGTCACTCCGCTGGCCAGACTTATCAGAGAGCACGGTTTCACTTTGGTCTCGCACCCGGATGACTCTCATATTGTCATATCCGTATCTAAACACCCGGAGGCCACTGCCGTCAGCATTCATAATTGTATGACCGAAATCATGAGCTGGATGAGTCAACACTTTCTTAAAATTAACATCGATAAAACGGAGGTCATGGAGTTTGGCAAGGGCCTAACCCTGTGGAATCAAATGTGGTGGACAACAGAGGCGGGTGAGTGTCCCTGCCGGACAGCTAAGGCCAGGAATTTAGGAGTGATCCTTGATAATCAGCTAAATTTTGCAGGTCAGATCAACCGCCTAACTTCTTCCTGTTTCTCTTTATTGAAGATTATACGCAAGATTTTACCCTACATCCCACAGGAACTCAGGAAAACTGTGGTAGTAGCCCTTATCCTTTCCAAAATAGACTACTGCAATGCACTCTTCCTGGGCGCAGATGACTAACTTACAATCTTTACAAAATGCCGCTGCACGACTGCTATTAAACATTCCTAAAGGTCATCCCACTTCTGCTGGTATAAGGTTACTACATTGGCTCCCTACCCAGCAACGAGTGTAATTCAAGGCCCTCTGTCTGGTTCACAAGGCACTACACGGAGGAGGTGCTGTTGATATTCAGAAACTATTTTTATGGTATTCACCCACGAGAAATCTCAGATTCACTAACAGGGTCTCGTACAAATTCTCAGGATTCGTAGAGCAAGATGGGGAGGCAGGAGTCTATCCCATTGTGCAGCTAAACTATGGAACAAGATGCCAGCTGATATGAGGCTGCAGCCAAATAGGCAGCATTTCATGAAATCGCTCAAATCCTGGCTGTTTCCTTCCAACTAAGTTGCAGGATCTTACGGAGCAGCTCCCCCTCACCCTTCTTAGCACCAAGACGCCGCAGCCATCGAGCGCTTTATAAATCTATTTTATCTTTATCTATAATATGCTTCAACATTTAGAGCCGCTATTCCTCCAAGGTATGTCGATTGATAGCATTTGGCGAGAGCAATGGGGGGGAATCTCTGATTCCACAGGAAGCTGCACAGCATGGAGCTCAGTTTGTGGAAGAGGCAACAGGGGACCTCGTAGGGGTAGTTCTTAAGCTGATATATGAATCCTAGCAGAGATATCATCTTGAAAGTGGCGGACCTGACCAGCAGCGATGGGCAGAGGGTACCATGTTTTAATGTCTGAGGCTAACCTCTCTATGAGTGGTTGGATGTCATACTCCCAGGCCAACTTTGTGTACAATGTGATATACACTCCTAGGTAGGGGAGCCCTTGGCATCCCACCTGAAGATCTGCTGCCCAACTAAGGTATTGGGGTAAGAATTAGCTGGGAACACTGAGGATTTTTCTTTGTTAAGATGCAGAACTGAGGTCCGGCAGAATATCTTAAGGATTTGGCTCTCGGACTTGTGACTTCGGAGTCGGTCAGGAAAATCAGGATGTCATCTACGTATAGCGCCACCTCAAACTCAAACCTGTGCATCTGGGAGTCCATCCAGAGCCATACTACCAGGGGTTTGACTGCTTGAAATTATTTTTTATTTTAATGTTTTCTATTTATGTACTTGTTATATGTTTTTGTTAATGTTTTATATTAAAAATTGTAATTATTGTTAATATTACTGTCATTTTTCAAATGATAATAATTTTGTTTAAATACTGGTTATATCATACTACATACTAGTTTTACAGTAGTAATTTAAAATATATTTTACTTTTTCATTGTAATATTTAAAGTAGGTTACACATATGTGTTTGTTATATATTGTTATATGTATGTTTGATACTTTTTACTTTTAAACTACTGTTAATATTTTTAATTTAAAATATTTAAAAGAATTGTGTCATTTTTATATTTTTAAAGAAAAAAATATATATATTTATTTTTTCTCCAGAAAAACGTTATCCTCGCTTGAAGGCACACATAGCGTCAGGTTTAAATATTTTAATAAGGACTGCAGCAGGGACAGCTAATGGCCACCAGAAACATCAGGCGAAAAGCGTTTCGGGCTTCCCGGCCCTTGATCACTGGCCAACATGACGAACAGCGAAAGTTGCAAGGCACTAATTCCATAATTTAAATAGAGTCCGCCCTCAAGTGGGCCTCCTGTGAGTCTCGGTGCATTCTGGTAAGTATAGTCCAGCAACTCAAATTCACCCCCAAGTGGGTTCGCTGCTCACAGCATGTCCAAAAACAAAGTTCAATGCCCTCCAGTGGGCTCTCTTGTGCCCCATTTAGTCAGCTTGTTTTGTCCTTTTTTGTAATTCCTAAAATCGTGCTGATATTTTAGCACAATATTTGGACGGTCTTCAATACCAACTCTATTTAGATTTAGTCAGACTGTGAAGTAAGAAGTAGAGCAGGAGAACGCCCTATGTGAACCCAGTTTGTTAATCACTAAAGACTTTATTGGCAAAATACATTTCTTAGCAACAAAAGCCTGTGCTTACACCTAATCCTATTTGCAAACCCAAACCAGGTTCACAAATGCCTCAGATATGCTTCATTCATAATTGTTCATAATTACAGTTTTATATGCATTATTTTTTCCTTCACAGCTTTCCATGTAAACATTTCAAATATGGCTTTGTTGTATGAACTTTCACACATTTCAATGCGCTTTTTAAGTCAGCCTGAATGAGCCAGGCATAAGTTTCAGAAAGTGCACCAAATTTCCCCTATTTTAAGGGGATGTTAACGGATATGACTTTTTATCGAAATTCATTTTCCATATGAAGGTTAACAATTTCATCAATCTAAACTTCAAAGACAGACTGTTAGCGAAATGTATAAAATATCTTTTTCTTCCTATATTTTAATAGAAAAATTATTTTTCTTTAAGCGTTTCTTCTTCACCTATGCATATTGAGGTAAAGGAAATTTTGATACACGTTCCCATCAAACAACTCTTCCTCCAGATTCATTTAAGTGTAATAGATGTGAAGTTAAAGGTATAGTGGCTTAGTAGAGACATGTCCTTGCAGCAGACTCACAAGATTACCTTAAACAGAGCAAATGAACAGTTGGCTAGATTAGTGACTGCTAACCTTACGTAACATATATGGGTGCATAGTTACAGATACACTGATGTTTATGACTGTTACTTTCAGCTAAAAAACGTAGAAGTTTAAAAAATAGAGCATTGATAGAGTGCTTTTTAGTTTTGTGTACATCAAATTAAGTAATTAATATGACATATTTTGGTCTTCAGCTGTACTTAAAATATGTTCCCATCAAGTAAGCCTGAGTGAAAATGTAATTGCATTTCTTTGTCTTCAGTCAGATGGTGTCTTGGCTGTGGATGTGGCAAAAGCCACTGGAACTGGTAAGCTTGTCCTCTACATAGGTGGGGTTGCCGGTTGTGATAGCTTTTTAGATGATATCGCCAGTTTAGAAGATCCTTTGCATGAGAGAGTCACTAACGATAGCGAGCAGGGGTGAAGGAGCTTCTCTGTAGTGTGTTTTGATGCGGAGCAAGCATAAGACATCATCTTTATAGGTGGTGGTTTTGAGAGAGCTGAGGATGTGGGCAATGCATGATCTAAAGGATGATCATTATGCAATGCAGAACAGAGGGGTGGGCTTCAGAGTAGATGCAGGCTTGGTGTTGTCTACCTTTTGTTGAATAGTCTGCATTTGTTCACTGAAGAAGATGACGAGGGAAATGCACTCGCTTCTCATATCAGCCTGCATCAAATTCAAGTCCTTATGCATCATGTACAAATAGGTGACCACTCACAACCCTGTTGGTCTTAAAGGTGAACCAATCCTAACCAATGAGACTCTTGCCAAAGACAGCCCCAATCAAATGATCTGCCAAAGTCCAAACACCCCGGAAAAGAATACAAGTAAAAAAGCTTTCATCTGCTTTTTTACTTCCTTCCGGAACAATGATTTTCTCAGAAAGGTATGTAAACGCCTGACTTTCATGAAAGAACAGAAGACCCTCAATCAATCAATCAATCAATCATGGAATTTATATCGCGCACTACTCACCCGGAAGGGTCTCAAGGCGCTTGGGGGAGGGGGTCTGCTACTGCTCGAACAGCCAGGTCTTGAGCTGTTTCCTGAAGGCGAAGTGGTCCTGGGTCAGCCGCAGGTGGACGGGCAGGGAGTTCCATGTCTTGGCCGCTAGGTAGGAGAAGGATCTTCCTCCGGCGGTGGCTCTCTGGATGCGAGGGACGACGGCGAGGGCGAGGTTTGCGGATCGTAGCTGTCGGGTGGGCGTGTAGAAAGTCAGGCGGTCGTTGAGGTACCTTGGGCCCAGGTCGTGGAGGGATTTGTGTGCGTGGGTGAGGAGTCTGAACGAGATCCTCTTGTTGACAGGGAGCCAGTGCAGGTCTCTCAGGTGGCTCGAGATGTGGCTGCGTCGGGGGGCGTCCAGGATGAGACGGGCAGAGGCGTTCTGGATACGCTGAAGTCTTTTCAGAAGCTTGGCTGTTGTGCCGGCGTAGAGGGTGTTTCCGTAGTCTAGTCTGCTGGTGACGAGGGCCTGGGTGACAGTCTTCCTGGTCTCGGTCGGGATCCATCTGAAGATCTTGCGGAGCATGCGGAGGTTGTGGAAGCAGGATGAGGCCCCTCCCCTGCTCAATGTATCTCCCTGACCCCTGAATCCTATGTTCAAATTTTCCAGTCTGTAATTGACAACAAAACGTTCTGCAGATGCATCCCCTCTTTTGAGATTACTCTCATCTCTTACTGGTACCACACACTGTGCCTTTGTAACCAGCTTGCAATGCTGGATAATGTCCAGAAATCTAGATATCTGTAAATCACTCTTCTATCCCGCCCTCTCATTCATTAGCAGTGCCAGGTCTGTGCTATTTAAATACCTCCAAAATAGAAATAAACCATCGGAGTACAGTTGGCCATAGCCACGGCATCCATTTGAGCAACTGCATTTCTCGTTTAAGTTTGTGATTGGTATTGTGAAAGTCAACCTTGCTTTTTTATGAAAATTGTAGACAATTGCATACGCTCATTCAAAAAAAAAAAAAAAAAGTAGTAAAAAATGTCAAAACTGTGAATAAATGACTTTTTGGGCGAAGTAGATGGATTAAGTTTAATTTATTTCAGGCAAAATTAAAAGACTGGCATTTGGATGTAATTTACACTTTCTTATTGATTATATTTTAATCTTAGATTTAAAAAAATAGACTGCAATGTTATGCAGGATTAGACTTTGTATTTAATACAACAAATTAGATGCTATCCATGATCCGTTTCAGCATGTTAGATCATTTGTTTTTACTTTGATCATGTTTTATTTGGTTTAGCGATACTTGCAGCATTTGTTCTGCTGAAAGTACTCCATCTCTCCAGTTTGATCAACCCTACAAGGCTTTGAGTCAATAAAGATACATTTGACTGGAATTCAACCTTAAGCATGCACTTCTTGTGAATTTGCCACTACAGATATACCTGTTAATCTGAAGTTTTTTTTTTATCTTTTGAAAAGTTTTTTGTCATGCTGTGTTTTTATGCAAAGCATGTGGGCTAATGCGAAGAAGAGCCATCGGGGATGATGACTTAGGAACTGGAGATCAGACACTGATTAGGGTAACTGACAGGCTCATCCAATCCATGCACAATAGATCCCAGCAGGATGACATTAAGGAACTAAAAGCAGGTAAGCTACCCTGAAAGTCAATGACCTGCTGCATAGACCGCTCTGATCTGCTTTTAAGAGTTATTAACGTTATAGAATGTTGTCCTTAGTGTGAGTGAAGACTGCCTCCATTGATCCATGGCTTCCTTCTACTTTGGGCTAGAATTTGTAACCTCGTATGTGTTATGATAGAGCCCTGTGACACTGTGTTCTTGTGTAAGAGTAAAACTAAATCCTTGAAAATTGTAAGAATATAAGAATGCCCCTTCCCTGAATCATGGGAACTTCCACTAAAACTGCACTGAGGGCCGATGTCTCACTTTTAATTTTCTTCCTCAGATCTGTCATTACTTATCTCATGTTTTCTGGAAAAACAAACACAATGAAACTTTTCAGACACTCACCCCCAGTTAATATTAGATCTGGGTTGAATCCATCATCGTTCTTTTGCTCACTTCGCCACCCCAGTTCAGACATGGCCATATGCAAATCAGTCTTGACCCTGTTCCTCTTGGGAACTGTCCAGCACGAACTGCCAAGCCAGGTCTTCCCTAGACCAGAAACAAGCATCCTGGGATCGGTTTCGGGGTAACACCCCTCATCTGCCAGACTGAATCCAGTGGCAAAGTGAGCAAGAGAACCACGTCTGGGCATACCTTGCCAACTTAGGGCAAACAAGCAAACACAATAAGATGATGGACGGAGAGCTGAAACATTTCAATCACCCCCAGTCACTATTAGATCTGGTTTGAATCCATCATCGTTCTTTTGCTGACTTCGCCACCCCAGTTCAGACCTTTGTGTTAAAAGCCAGATACAGAATCACACAAGTCTAGTGAAGTCTGCAACTAACATCCATCTCCAAGTTTCATGCCTTGATAGGTAGTTTATCCGTTATGGTACTGTGCCCTTGGGATCATTTTGTCAATTGCTTTGGGAGTGCACTGTGTGCTTGTGTCCTTGCATGTGCAAGTTTTCACATTTGTAAATTCCTTAACAATAGCAGCATGTTTCAGCGTGGAATGGCGACTTCTACATGCTGAACCTGTAAGTGCATTTACATGGTCTACAGGCTTGCTGTTGGTAATGCATTTTGAGAGGAAACATCCTTTACCACGCAGTCATTACCACAATCTGCCTTTACAATGCAGTCACTACCCCAACTGCGATGTTACCACGCAAGTCATTACAATGACTTGCTTTAGAGGGCTCATTTCTGGTCAGGTGTTGGATTTTCAGTCCAACACCTTTCCCACTGTTGTTTATACTGGAGTTAGAATAGTAAGTTATACTATTCCAAAGTCAAGCGCCCCTAAGGCAAGTCGGTGTAACGACTTGCGTGGTAAAGGAACACGTGATAAAATCGCAGTCGGGGTACAGACTGCGTTGTAAAGGCATGCTTAGTAAATGCATGTGGGGTCCTGTCACACATCACATTTTGAGGAGTGTGTTGACAGGCTTGTGGTTGTTCTGTTATTGCTAAAACATTTCTATGGTTTTTTTTGTATATACTTTACTTACACTTTGTCATCCTAACATTTGTTGTCCATCCTGAAGTGTATTTTCACCAGTTCCTAATGACTTAAGACTCTATGTCATCAATTGCTTCATCACACCCAAAATAACCTCTACTTCTGGCAAAATAGTTTGGATGAAAATGGTGAATCAGACTGTGGAAGAAATGTCTCCTTAACAATCCACATCTACAAAAATATAGGGATTCTAACCAACCAGCAGGCCGTCTAATCAGGAGTACACTGTACATAGACAGCTGAATTGTAAATCTGTGGTCACCTGTCACTTTTTCAGGCACTGTGTCCAGAAGAACCTGCAGTATATTCAAACCCCCTTCCAGATGTGGTAAGTCTTGGCATGAAGTTAAGAGATTCAGAAAGACTTGTTATTATCACATTTATTAAAATTGTCTGGGTGTCAAAACATTGCATGATTATTACTTAAGAAATATCAACATTTTAAGTTATACTTTTTTGCTATACAACGTTAACTGTTTTTCTCCTGCCTGTAAATGTATTCCAAAATACATTAAAATTTACAATGAATCCGTAGAATCTTTAAAAAATTTTTTTTTACAATGTATCCTATAAGCTATGAGTTAATTCTTTTTTCCACAACCTAAAATCAGAATGATCAGAGAACTGAGTGAAGTCATTGACGCGGGGAAATAACAATCAGTAGAATTAGAAGACTTTTGAGAAGAAAGCAATGAGTAATGTGTTATGATGATCGACAGGTTAAAGAAACGATATATAAAGTTCTCAAAGATTTCATAGAATCCTATTCACAAAGTGAGTGCAACCTACTTACTCTTGAATTTCCATGAAAACAAGTTTGTGAATAGGACCAATTGCAAGGATGCTTGTGGAACAACTAATTACACGCTTTAGAACTGTTTCCATCCCCTCTGTAGGGCTTTGGACACACTGGGGAAGGATGTGACAACGTGGTACCGATGTAGCTATAGATATTCCTCTGTCCTCATGTAAACCATACTTCAGCACAAAGATAATGCATTGCAGCACAGCATAGCGTTATTTCCTCCCATGACAATCAAAGTACAAAGAAGGGGAAATGATGAATACCACATCCGTTAGCACGTCTCGAAAACTGTGATCTTGTGGTTTCCCTTTGGAAACCGCAATCCCGTCGCAATGGTCGAAACTTGTGAGAGGTGGGTGGAGCAAGGAAAGGGGGGATTCAATCACACTGTGGTAGCAATGTCCTAAGGTTTCTGGTACACAGCCAGCATTTTAAGGCAGACTTTTCTGTTTATGGTCTGCAGCAAGAACACGTATTTGCCTCCTGTCAAATAGTGTTCCTTGATGCTTAAAGTTAAATTAAACAAAAAGTTGTGGTCAGTTCTAATGTTTAATTATTTCTGAAAGCATCCTCAAAAATCTAATGCTGAACTGCAACATGTTTGTGAATCTATTTACAGCTGTACCGATAAGGAGCATTCACTCCGCACAAGGTTAGAGGATGTGACAATTAAGCCACTATTTTAGTCAATGGCCACTTCCCACGTCTTATAGATGGCTCCTGAGTCAATTGAGAAATATACAAGGGGGCTTATTTACAAGCCCCTTTGCGCAGTCGGTACGTCACTTTTTCCTATATTAAAAGTGATGTACCAGCAGCGCAAGGGGCTTGTAAATAAGCCACAAAGTGCGTAAGGATTACCTCACACAAAGCTTGTGACTGATGATGGTCTCAACATAAAATACATCTGTATTGGCATTAGATTTAAAAAAAAAAAAGACAATAGTGGAAATATTTTATTTCATAGTTTATCCATAAAAAACGTCTTGTAAAAACCATGCAATAAATACTATTAAAATGCCACTGGGATCCCACACATGCAACCTCAAGGATCGTGTTTCATGATCAAATGTCTTAATGCCATGTACACCTCTTGCTGTTTTAAAAAGTGTTAGTAAATTAGTGCTATCAGACAGACTCTGTTGTTACTCAGTGGCGTTAAGTGCACAGTGGGCTAGGAGTCCCAGTTAGTGCAGCTGGCACTTCTTTATAGCAACAGTCTTAATGTTTTAGTAGCATAAATGTGAGCATTAGGTGGAGAGGATCTCCATTCATGAAGAACCAAGCCCACCTTAGACACTTCATGGTGCAATTGCAAGTTCTGCTGATGTACACAGATGTATCCCCTCCCAATGGTGTCTCTAGTGGTTTTTAGGTGGGGGCCACAGATAAAACTGATGGGGCCAAGTACAATAAACAATTGTGAAGCTACGAAATGTGTGCGAGTGCGTTTTTTATATATATTCACTGAAGAAAAGCAAGGGGAAAGGCATACTTATCTTTGGTTAAAACGCCTTAACACCTGCTAAAAAAAACCTCAGAAATGCACTGAACAAACACAGTTAAAGTGAAGTTATGGTTATGAATTAAAATCAAAAATATTCAAACGCTAATGTGTCAAAAAGTAGGGAATGGATTTACATCGAATCAAGCAAAGGCACTTCCTTGAGTAAATTTCTACTTTCATGCCAAGTTTGGCGTAAGTGCATTCAGTGACTTTTTTGTATTAAAGAGCGAATATTCCTATGGGAGTTAAATTGGGAATGTCACTTTTTTTTACCCCTGCAATGGAGTTGTAAGAAACTTGCTATGCCAAACTCAAAATGGAGAAGCAGCAAAAGGCACCACAGTTATCAAGAAACAAAAAATGCTTTTTAAATGGAAACTCAGCACTAACCATAACAACACAGTTTACAGTGCGTTGACATTCACAAAGCTTTTTACATTGTTGCACCTGTTTCTCTCAACATCTTTATTTGTAATTATTCCCTCCAACATGACGGTTATGCAATACATCAACAAACCTACAAACTAATGCTCATAGATAAGGGATACTTTCTTATTAGCAGTATATAACAATATATAAATTTCAAGCATGAGTCCCGATAAACCTTCTACCAGTCGCCAAATATTCCATTGAGTACACATGTGGACCTCAACAGATTGAAGCCACATTTGTATATGACGTTTCGCAAGAAGTAGGCCTAATGTGAATTTTTGTTTCATTGCCCCTGCTAGGGTTTGGGTACAATACCTAATGGGAAGTGACGCATTGATGTTTGGAAGCAGACATGAGACACTTGTTTAAGTTATGCCACAACCTCATCCCAGTATCCTACCAGTGTTCTACATGTCCAGGTCATACGAAGGAATGAGGCCTCTTGCTCTGCACATTTTGGACAAGTTCTAGTGGGCGCCAGATACGTATGAGAAATTAAATTAAAATGTGTCAACTTGAATCTAGCGTAACAAGCCACATCTTGAACCTGAACCCAAGCTTTCATCCAACCTTCATTATTCACGGGAGACTGTAGGTCCTTTGTCCACGCCTGCCTTCCCTTCAACACCACTGGCAGTCTGTCCTCTTTCAGTGCTTTGTAAATTCACTGACACTAGCCCCCTTCCTCTCTTACCCTGCAAAATCAGCTCCAAAGTCAGGGAGGCCAATGGTACCTCCGGGAAGCCAGTCCAAACCTCTCTAGCTTTGCGTGTCAGCTTAGCAAATTGCAGAAATTGTCCTGCAGTCACTTCAAATGTTTCTCTAGCCGCCTCAAATGTTAAGTACACCTCTCCAGGGTCGAAGTCTCCCACGGTCAGAGAACCACCCTCCCTCCAGGCTGCTAGTGACATTACTTCCCTTTTTTGGTGAAACAGCTGTAGCCATTGAATTGGAAGACCTACTGAATGGTGGACGCCTCACCTAATCGCCCACCCCCATGTCGCTGCTATGTGTTTAATGACCTGTGGGTTTTCCACCTACTGTTTTGTACCTCACATCAAGCAAAGAGATAGTGTACACTCCTCTAAGGTACCTTCAGAAAACCGGAGTTTCAAATTCGATTCATCATCACATCACTAAGCTGCACGCTGCAGCTGTGAGCCAATGTAGTAAAGCTCTAGGTCTCGTTGGCCCAGCCACCACGCATCCTATCCCTTTTCAGCAATTCCAGCTGGAACCTATTCCTTTTGCCTGCCAACACCTATGATACTAGGAGGCTATTCAATTCCCCAAAAGTCCCCTTGGCATCACGTACATAGTGTTTTGTAGTATATAGAGGCAGCACCACCGTCTTTGTTAGCGCCATGCTACTACTCATTATCCTGAGTGGAAGTGAATTCCAAAACTTTACGAGGCCCCAAATCCCTGCAAGTTGGTAATGCAAAGCAAGAGTACCAGTCAAGGGTACCTGTCACCCAGATTCCTAAATATTGTAACATTCTCTGCCCCCAATGTATTTTGATGGCTGGCAGAGCTGTCTGGGAGCTACCTCCTATGCTCGCACTTGGGTAAAGTACAGTTTTCTGCTTATTTACATGGCCGGCCAACATCACCACAAATGAACGTAAATCCTGTATAAGGACAGGGACAGACTCCCAAGGCTGTGTCAGATACACCAGGGTGTCGTCTGCATACATTGAAACTATATGCTGGGGGTTTCCTACCCTCATTCCCTAGGGTTGCATTCTCAAGCAACATTGTATGGCCAGGGGTTCTATTGCCAAGGCAAAGAGCAGCGGAGATAGGGGGCATCCCTGCCTCGTACATCCCTCTACTGTCCATTTTCACGAGAGTGTGCAGTTTGATTTGACCTTCGCAGTTGGACTCTTATGTAAGAGCCGCGTCCATTTCAGAAAGTTTGCACCAAAACCCATTTGAGCCAATACCCGAAATATGTACTACCAGTTGATTGAATCAAAGGCTTTTTCAATATCAAGCACCTCGAGGGCACCCTCCAATGGTGAATTCTCCATGCATGCCATGACATCACATAAGCACCTAAGCTTTGTCACTGTATTGCGCCCCGGAGTAAAGCCACATTGGTCCTCGTGTATTAGAGCCCCCATTATGGACAGGAAACTGGTGGCTATCACCTTGGAGAGCACTTTTGTATCTATTCGGAGACCTATATGAAGCACTGAAAAAACTCTTACCTCACTTTACCTCTTACCTCTACCTGCCGCTGAACCCCAGAAACCCCTTACTTCCTTTCACGTCTACCTTATCCTGAACCCTAAAAGCACCTTATCTGTCTCTACCTCTATCTGCCACTGAACCCTAAATTCTCTCTTTCCCACCTTTACCTCTGCCCATCATAATGTTCCTCACATGCCAGCCCAAGTGTCTCCCACTAATAATAGTGAGATAAATACCCACCTGGGCCTAGGCCAGGCAACTCCTTTATGTCCTTGGTACCTCTGTGCCCTTGCAAAGACTGTTATCCAACTTAGACCGCCTAAGGCTTGCAATCTTGCAAGGGCTCCTACCTGCGCAGTTCGCTCATGTGTCAGGTCTGGATCTTCCACCAGGGAATAGAAACTTCACTCTCACAAGGTATGATGCCATTCTCAGCAGAGCTGACAGTGGCAATGAGCACTACACCCTTCTCTTCACAGAGAGGCTATGAACTTCCCCCAACTAATGGAAAGTTTCAGTCACTCATACACCTGGTATCTGCAGCGCAGCTATTCAGACAATGGCTACCTTGCAAGTTGTTATGGAATAAGTTACTTTACCACAGGATGGACCATCCTATCCTCATGAAGGAGATACACTATTCACTTCTTTCAAGGACTGCAAATAAATGACTTGCTTCATGGTCAACTAAACAGTGCACATGCAGTAGTCAGGCCACTCCCTGCTTGCACACTCCTACATAATTTTAGGGAAGATGGTCCTAAATGTAGTTCATATGGATGTATGTCGTTACAACGCACACTTTTACAACGCATGCACTTACAACACATTTTTTACAACGCAACATCCACTACAACGCATTCCATTACATAGCACGACACTACAACGCA
Source organism: Triturus cristatus (assembly GCF_964204655.1). NCBI lineage: Eukaryota > Metazoa > Chordata > Amphibia > Caudata > Salamandridae > Triturus > Triturus cristatus. The sequence goes on from NC_140588.1 coordinate 140,295,821, forward strand.
TGTTTAAAAACTACCTTTACAACGCATTCCATTACATCGCATACTACCTTTACAACGCATACCATTACAACGCATAATATTAAATTGCATTTAAGGTAACTATTGGATAGTATAGGGGTAAAAATTACTATTCTAACTCCAGGGGGTGCAACAGTAGGGTAAGTGTTGGATTGCGTTGTAATGGTATGCGTTGTAAAGGTAGTATGCGATGTAATGGAATGCGTTGTAAAGGTAGTTTTTAAACATGCGTTGTAGTGTCATGCTATGTAATGGAATGCGTTGTAGTGGATGTTGCGTTGTAAAAATTTTGTTGTAAGTGTAGTGCGTTGTAATAGTTGCGTTGTAAAGGTTGCTCACCAGTTCATATTCCTATTTGCTCTCTTCTGTCTACTTGTTTTACTGCTATTGTAAATACCCTGCAGACAGTCAGTGCTATATGAATACCACCAGGAAACAAACATACTTAATTTCTGAAGTACATCCTTGGTTTTAGTGGCATCTTCTAAGTTAATGGTTCCCTGTCACTATCCCATGGAAGGATTCTGGGCATTATGGGTGTCACTGCAAAGGACAGTCTCCTTTAGAATTTTTTGATTTTTCTTTTCTCTTGATGATAAGCTCTGACAAATGTATTAGGGCCTCCTGGCACACACCCCAAATCAAATAAATCCCTTGGTGATCCGGTTACTCTAGTATCCTGATGCCTAAAGTATAAGAAATAAGGTTATCCCATAGGACTAAGGACATCCATGAAAGGTCTTGGATAGGGTGGGCATGGTCTTATAGTAGAGGGGCTACTTCATTCATTTCCAATGTAATCTGATATCACTTGTCATTTTAGAGCATCGTGGCCCGTCCATACTCCACGGACCAAGGACATACCCATACAAAGCCTTGACCAGTATTCTCATGCTGGTACAAGAGCACATCAATACCAGAGGGACTCGGACCTCTGGCATCCTACACCTTTAATGCTCCTGGACACTAATCACTGTCAAACCCAAAGGTTCTCTGCAAGCTAGTAGTGATGAATATTGTACTCCACATAGTAATCAGATATTCACTTGCTATTGCACCAGAAAAGGGGAAGGGCCTCGACTACAGCACTAGACACACATACTTTAGAAACCCAAACAAAGCTCAGGTACAGCTTTGAGCATCTTTCCTAGAGGAAGGAAACAAGTTTACTGCCAATGTGGTCCTCACCTTTTCACACGTGTAAAGAAAACAGAACAGGCCTGGCCTGTTTTGACTATCTTTGTCTGTTGTCTCTCCTGACATTGGGGTTGCATTATAGGATTTATGCATAGCTTCATGCACCTGACAAGGCCTTGAAGTGATCCTCATCATGCTGCTACTCCATCAAGGGAGTGCCGTGCATTGGGGCGTGGCTTAAGGGCCGATGCGGATGGTCGAGTGAGCTAAGAGCTCCGCGCCAACCCCGGCATTTCTCCTGCTTAGGGGCCGACTCTGCCCCTGCAAAAAAGGTGCTGGCGGTGTGCGGAGCCGCCCTGGTGCTTGCTGCGGTGCCTAAGGGCGACGAGATTGTCGCTGAGGGAACCGGAGGCGATATGGTGCCGGGATCCTGGGCGCTCAAGATGGCGGTGGCGGTGGGTACGGAGGAGCGCTGAGCCGATCTCAAGTGGCAGCAGCTGGCTGTAAGCTGACCGCTGGGTAGAGGAGCCCTAGGAGTGGTCCCAGCGGCAAGCAGTAGCGGAGGTACCGGGTGGCGGCGGCTGCCGCGGAGCGCAGAGCTCTCCATTCCCCCGCCCCCCTCTGGCCTCCGTCCTCCTGGTGCAGCGCGGGGAGGCTAGAGCGACCGCAATAAGAGAGGCACGTTGCAGTGGGGCGCAGCAGGACATGGATACCCTGTGAGGTGGCGCTGCAACGCGCATAGACTGGGAGTGGAGGTGGGTGCAGACAGCCTATGGTGTGCGTTCGGCCACCATTGAAAGACTCACGCATTGTGACACCATTGAGGGCCAGGAGGCAGGTGAGAGGTCGGCGCTTGCCCTGGAGGCCTGCAAGTAGGGGGTGCACCCCCTGTGGGAGAATACTACCTGAGATGGACCCTGAGATGTGGCGGGACTCACATGGTGCCTCATTGAGAAGCCTGGGGTGATGGCTAGGTGAGCTGCTGACTTGGCGACTGGGGGGGTGAGAGGTGGTGGCGGAACCCTGCGTGTGCTCCCCGGATTGGTGGCCTGAGCGGCCCTGGGGCAGTGGAAAGCTGTGAGTGGAGGTTACCCGGGTGTCCTAGTGCTTATGGTCTGCAATTGACGACAAGAGTGAGCACATGGATGGACTGCCCCTGCTGTTACGACAAGGAGGCTGAAATCTGTGGGGACGGCACGGCGGGCAGGGACTGAGCCCTGGGCGACGGTGTGCGGCAGAACGACGGCGGCCATGCATGTGGTTAATGGCCGTGTGCCCAGGATTTGAGGTGGGACTGCCGGAGATTGTTGGTCTAGGACCCAGACCATGGTGATGTACACTCAGGAGCGTGATGGCCTAGGGGACCAAGTGGACTGTTGAGCACCACACTGTGTGGCACCGCGAGCTGCGAGGAGCAACCAGGGGAGTGACCTGGATATATTGGGGGCTGAGTGGCGGCTAGCTCTCTACGGCGGAGGACGTGCAGAGCACTCCGAGGCGTGGACCATTGCGAAGACTCTCCGGCGAAGGAGGAGGACGGGGGAAGACGTAGAACGGCACCGGCTGGGAGTTTTTAGGCCTGCAAGGAGGACGATCATGGGCAAGCCACGGGGTAAACAGGGGGGGGTAACCCCGGAACAAGAGGAAGAGGCGATGGATCACCAAAAAACGGAGGCATCAGAGTCGCATCCAGAGGGGATGATGCAGCAACAAGTTGAGGTGATACTTAAAGCTATCACGGACACTAGAGATGCTCTTCAGAAGGATATAGCACAGGTGTCCGTGGGGCTGGTCATTCTCCGTGCTGATCACACAAAACTGGCAGACCGGGTGAAATTAACCGAAGCCACGCTGGGAGACCTGGAGCCGGCGCACAAGGCTCTGGAGACACAGATGGGGGACGTGCACCGACGCCTGCAGGCTTTGGAGAAGAGGGCGGAGGAAGCCGAGGGGAGGAACAGAAGAAATAATGTACGCGTGGTGGGCCTGCCCGAAGGAGTGGAAGGAGACAGTATGGTGGACTATCTAGAGGCCTGGTTGAAGACGGAAGTTGTGCCAGAGGGACTGTCCTCTTTCTTAGCCCTGGAGAGTGCACATAGGGTGCCAGCACGCCCATTGAACCCTGGGAGGCCGCCCAGGCCTGTGGTGGCACGCCTATTACACTACAGAGATAGAGGCCTGCCTCTGAATAGAGCGCGCACCGTGGGCCCCTTCAGGGTGGAAAATGGTACTGTGACGTTGTTTCCGGACTATACTTTCGAGGTGCAGTGACAGCGGGCCTCCTTCCTGGAAGTAAAGAAGGCATTCCGTACAGAAGGGTTACAATATTCCCTGATGTTTCCAGCGCGATTGAGGGTGGCCATGGACAACAAGACCTTTTTCTTTAGCACCCCTGAGGAAGCATGGGACTGGCTGGAATCCTACAGGGCAGGACAGGGAGAGGCTGGCCGCAGATCGGAGGCTGCTGGGGGGCCCCGCGCCCTCCCCCACCAAGGCGCACTGGAAGGTGTAGGCTCATATCCCAGAAGCCGAAGGTCTCTCAGACGGAGACGGAACGCCTAGAGCGCTGAAAGCAGTGACAGAGATATCTCATGAACAAGAGCCGGAACAGAGGGGAGTGACTGACTCCGAGAAGGGATCGGCTGGGACGGCGTCTGAAGAATCGGACTCGGCGAGTGTTCCTGTGCCTCATGTCACTCCAGGGACTGCTGATGAGATTACTGATGCATAGTACAGTAAGACTCTCTCCGGGACTGGAGGGTGCTTTTGGTTACAAACATTCTTCCCCTTTCTATTTGTTGCTGTTTTCTAGGGTGTGATGTGGTGTGGGTGGGGGGGGGGGGGAGGGAGGACTTGGGGAGGAGTTCCCTTAATCCAGGGGGCTACAGTGGTGCTGTAGCATTAGCGGGGACGGGGTAAGGCGTGGGATGGTTGACTGAGTTGGAATCGGGGCCGTCTGGTTCTTGGCCACCTCCCCTCTATTGTGAGTAGAGATCCCTGGTAGCTACCGGGGAAACTGTTTAGTTGAGAGTTTGGATGGGTGCTGCTTTGATGGGGCCTGTTCTGGGGTGGGGCTGTTGGGGACTGTTAGATGGTTTGTTTGGGGTTGTAGGAGCTGCCGGTGTGTCTGTAGGGAAAGTGCAGAGGTGCCAAGGGGTAACGGATCAACATGGGGACAATACTTGATTTTAAATGCCTGACTTGGAATGTGAGGGGGATGCATACGATGAGAAAGCGCCACAGGGTACACGCCTATTTGATACGGAGGGGGGTGCAGGTGGCCTTTCTGCAGTAAACCAACATTAACAAAGCGGAGGTCAGTGCGTAACAACGTAGATGGCGGGGGCTAGTTTATTGTACAACATATTCTGCGTTTGCGAGGGGGTGGCTCATATGGGTTAGGGCGGGAGTACCCTTCCAATTTGTTGACCCTGAAGGGAGGTGATGTGGTGGTGGGGGGGCGGCTGAACGGCCTGGATGTAACATTGTGTAGCATATACGCCCCTAATGTTGAGCAGATGGCCTTTTTTGAATGGTTGTCTGGAAAGTTGGCGCCTTACCTGACAGGGTCTATGATATTGGGAGGGGACTTTAATTCGATAGCCGATGTTGTTATGGATCGGTCACACCCACCATTGCCGGAGGCTCCGATACACAGGATTGCTAGGGCCAGGAGGGAGTGGCAGGAGAAGTGGGGGCTTGTAGACACATGGAGAATGCAACACCTAGACGATCATGACTATTCTTTCTTCTCAGCCTTACATGTCTTGCATGTGCGCCTGGATGCAATATTGTGCACTCCGGATGTACATGCAAAGGTCCTTCACAGTGAGTATTTGGCGAGAACGCTCTCGGATCATAATCCGCTATTACTAACAATTAGCTGGGTTCGGGAGAGGCCTGCAATACCAATGTGGCGATTACGCCCAGAGATGTTGGAGGACGCGGCCTTCCGTAAGGATATAGAAACGTGCATTGAACAGTATTTTACAGAAAATGGGGGGACGGCATCTAATATAGCGATGGAGTGGGATGCCTTCAAGGCGGTGACGAGAGGATTGTGTATCGCCAAATCGGCGGGAGTGCGAAGGACGCTGCTAAGTGAGGTGGAAGCAGCAGAAAACAGGTTGCGCGAAGTTGAGAGGGAGAGGCCTGAGCACCCCGAGCAGCAGGAAGAAATGGTGGGGGCTAGGGAAGAGGTGGCGACTCAGATAGAGAGATTACGATGCTACGATCACAGGGCTTATCTGGCACGGGCGCATGCGGAGCGGGACAAGGCGAGCACGTTGCTGGCTTGGTTAGCTAATCCGGCGCCTCGGGGCCCACCTATTTTGGCGTTGAATTCATCGTTGGGAACACCGGTCTATACCCAGAGAGGGATTAATGATCTGTTCTTAGAGTATTACGAGGGCTTATATAGGAGTCGGTTTGGGGGCGCTGGCAAGGACCTGGAAGACTTCTTGGCTGATATAACCTTGCCCCAGTTGGAAGATGAAAAAGCGAAATTGTTGGGGCAAGACATTACTCTGGGGGAAATACGGAGTGCCATTAAGCACATGGCACGTAACAAAACACCAGGCACAGACGGTCTGCCCATTGAGTTTTATTCCACTTATATTGATTTACTTGCTCCACAATTGGTGGCGGTCTATCAAGAGGCGCGGGCAGAGGGGAGGCCATCGTTATCCCACTTCCGAAACCAGGAAGGGACCCATTAGACAGATCGTTGTATCGCCCGTTATCTATTCTGACATCTGACTATAAGATTTTAAGTAGAATTCTGGCGACTCGGCTCCTACCCCACATGGTACGACTGGTCCACTGTGACCAGGCGGGTTTTATCCCGACCCGGAATACGGCCGGTAATGTGCGACGCTTACTTCACATACTGGACGCAGATCACGGGGATGCTCCAAATGCTGCAGTATTGTCGGTGGACACAGAGAAGGCATTTGATAGCCTGGAGTGGCCTTACTTGTACCGAGTGTTGCGCGCATTCGGCCTTGGGGAGGCGTTTGTGGGATGGACGGGGTTATTGTATAGCACGGCTACTGCTAGGGTGCAGACGGGGATGGTGATATCCTCCCCCTGCTCAGTAGAACGAGGAACACGACAGGGATGTCCGTTATCGCCACTGCTGTTTGCGTTGGCCATCGAACCGTTAACTGAGCATGCTAGGAGGGGGGCGGTACTATAGGGGCCTGACCTTGCGGGGCGATGAACAGTATATATCTCTGTATGCTGACGATCTCCTTGTCTTCTTGGCTGACACTGGAGAGGCGCTGGAGGGGGCGACAAGCCTGCTGAAGGTTTTCGGGGGGATCTCGGGCTGGGAGTTAACTGGGGGAAGACTTGTCTTTTTCCGGTGATCCCTTCAACAGCGGGCTTGGCCCCGGCACCGGGCATTCGGTGGAAGCCGAGCTGTTTACCCTATCCGGGGACCAACATATATCATGCACCTGCTGATCTACTGGAAGGGAACGTGGGAAGGGCTTTACGGGGACTGCGAGGTAACTTGGCTTTTTGGAGCACTCTTCCACTGTCTGTGGCTGGCAGGGTGGCACTCCTGAAGATGGTGGCGTTCCCCCGCTTGCTATATTATTTTAGGACATTGCCGTTGTGGATACCGGGGGCTATTTTCAAGCAGATTAGATCCATTGTTGGCGGCTTTATATGGGGACACGGGAGACGGCGGGTGGCTTTGCCTACGATGATGAGACCAGGGTCGGATGGGGTGTTAGCGATACCGGACATTGAATTTTATTACTTGGCTTCTCAGCTGCAATGGCTTACTCAGGCGGTGGCTCGAGAGTTCAGGGGCCCTGACGGTCCAGAGGGCCGGTGGATACAGCACCACGTGCTATCGTTTACAGTACTACAGCAGGGGCTGCGTGTCGGGTCACTAACCGCGGAAGAGCGGACGCTGAGACAGTGTTGGAACAGGAGCCAGCGTAGAGCGGGAATTAGTTGCCCGTATGCTCTGGAGATACCCTTGGGCATGTGTACTGCTCTCCCACATGGAGGGGATTGGTCGGCACTGGCAGACTGGGAGAAGATGGGAGTCCAGGTAATGGGGGATTTGTATGAAGATGGGGTGTTATTGCCTTTTCAAACGCTACAGGACAGGTACAATCTGCAGCGAGGAGATTACTTATTGCATGCAGCCCTGGTCTCAGCGATACAATGCCACTGGAAGGGAGGACTATCAGAACCACAGACCTCTATGGCATGTCAATATGTAGTGATGGCGGCGGGAACGTTTAAGGCGGTCACTTGTATTTACAAGCGACTGGTCACTGAAGGCCTGCAACCTTTGCAAGACCTGCAGAGAAAGTGGGAGGTTGACCTTGGGAAGGAAATACCGGACGCTACATGGGCGCAGTTGACCCGGAGGGCTTGGAAGAGTTCTAGGAACGCTAGATTTCAATTAATACACTTCTTTATACTGCATAGGGCCTATTTGACGCCGGCTAAGATTAATCAGTATTTCCAGATAGGAACGGCCCAGTGTCCACACTGTAACCTAGAGGGTGTGGAGCTGCACCATATGTTGTGGAGTTGCGGCCAGTTAGGAACGTACTGGCAGGAGGTGGTTGGCCTATGTGGGGTCACGGAGCGACAAATAGAGGCTGACATAGGCACCTGTAATTTGCATTGGTTTCCTCATACTCCCAAAACGAAAATCACGAGCAAGTTTATAGATCTAGGACTGCTACTGGCTAAGAGAGAGATCACCGCCCAATGGAAGTCACGACGAGGGCCTAGCATAGAGAAGTGGAAATCAGAACTACTTATGTGGGCTAGGAGTGAGGGCACAGTTAGATTGCAGCAGGCTATACGCACTAATAATGAGAAGGCGATGGAGGCAGCAAGGGTGTGGGAGGCACTAGTAATAGCGCTGCAGATTCCAGAGACTGGCTCGGAAGGGGGTCCTGTTGGGGAGGTTCTGATGGGCTCCCCATGAGGAACCAAGAACTGAGATAGGAATATAGGACTAGCCCTGTGACAATGGAATGGGGGGTCAAGAGGAGTACCGGGACCAAGAGGTGATGTCTCCCGATCGTCCTGAATCATGACGCGAAGGAACGGATGCTGTTACTATAATAAGGTGAACAGGGGTTCGGACACACTGGCGGCAGTGGGAGGGGGGAGGGTGTTTGATTGTGATGGCTTATAGTAAAATATACGACTTGTGTTGGTAATTGCCGGCATTTAAGAATATAACACCCTGTATTATTGTAGAACTCATGAGCCCATTGGGAAGATTTTCGCAGAGAGGATAATACTGTATTAACATTGTAAAACAATAGTGGCTGAGTAAGGAAGACCATGAGGGTGCTGGGATTGATAATGTGCTGAGAGTTATGGAAGTTGATCATTGCTGTAAATTGGCCATGTGTTGATTTGTAATTTAATTTAAAAAAAATTAAAAAATGTTTTTAAAAAGGGAGTGTCGTGAGTTCCCTTCAGGGCCCACTTTAGCCTAACTGCAAGTTGCAGGCTGCTTTGCTTTGCACACACTGCACTCAGCATATACAATTTTGTGCCACAATATTATTTTAGCAAAACACTGCACATGTTTTTGGTATTGCTTCTTCTCTCTGGGACACAGTCTGAACATCTCAAACATCACAGTGCTCGGTTAGCAATGCAGCTTGGCATGTAGACACAACATAAGTTCACATCTGCTAAAAAAAGACACCCCGTAACGTATACACGGAGGCGTGCCATTTGAAAATAGAGAGAGGAATTCTTGCAGGGGAAAGGTCCTGGAACGAATGTGCCAGCCTTACGCAACCCGAGATGCAGATTACCTAACAATAATATAGGAATGGGGTTCGATTCTAATCCCAGAGATCTATGATATATCACTGTGCTCACGTAGTGAGGATAAGCGGAGGCAGATATAGCTTTAAACATAGTAGGGCTTCTCATTGCATACAGTTTACTTGTGATGTTACTCATTTTATTGGCATGCATAGGTTTTATAGTTGCAGCGCAATTGTTTTATAATAGAGCACAACAGTTTCAATAAATATTGTAAACTGTTCTTGTGTCTTTGTTTTGTTTATTATGGACATGCATGAGTGAGAAAACGAAAAGGTGACTATCTGTTTCCACGGTTCCCTGAGGGAACTAGAGTGTTGTGTTCTGGGGTGCCAACTTACCTGTCATTCTGGGAAGGTTAGGAGGGCAGGTAAGACACAATGAGCTAGTCAGAATTTGGGCCCATAGATACTGATGTGGTATGGTGACTCAGTCCCTACATACTGACGTTCTGTGATCCCAGGCATAGTTCTGTTTACACAGAATCCCTGCAACAGGCGAAGGTGCTTCCTGAGTTAAGCTCTCCATGCATTAGCCTGACCTGCCTTCTATGACTGTGATGTGATGCGCCCCTCAAAGATGGCAGGGGCAGAAGAGATTTGTATGACTTGGATATTTACCATTGAGATGTATTTAGATGTCTGAAGGGTGATTTTGGGGGAACGGGATCTCCCCAGTTTGTTGAGGTCTGCCCATGGTTGTATGCCAGAATATCATCTACAGGAATATCGTCCGACACAAATATTGTGTCGCAAATGTCCTTTATAAAAATAAAGTCTCAGTGGGTGTAGATTTTCAATTATTATCTTCAGTTGGATCATATTTTTTAACATTATTTAGGATAAAACACTTAGAAGAAGTTGATTGCCACAAGTAAGTGCATTAGCTGAGACTCACTTTGAGAACTTGGCTCTCTAGTCATCACCCTGAAGGAACAGCTTCTTTCCCGATCTAGCACTGATATCGTGGAAGCACGCTTTTTTCCTGGGTAGTGTGCTCGTTCTATTGGTTTAATCCTGTTGGTTTCCCTAAAGTTCACGGGTCTCCATGGGTATATTTGACTTCCCTTAAGTTTGCCAACAATAAAGGCCATATTGTGCCCCACCAGACAGATGGAAAATAAAGATACAGAATGTTCACTGTGGCAAATCTCTTAGAATGACAACTGCAACAAACTGAGGCCTGCCATGAGCGAGTTGCACATTATGTATAATTACAGGCCAAGCAAGGGCGGCTCCTCTGTTTGAGTCCCAGAGATGAAAAATAAAATGGTAAGAAAGCTAATTTATTACCATTTTATTTTTCATCCGCCCGTCCTGACTCCAGCGTCAGGACAAGGAGGGGTGGAGTCTGCTGCATGACAGCAGCAGGGAGGAGGGTGGGCTGCCTGGGCACTTCATTTCACAGTGCGCATGTACATTTGGCCGGCCGTCTTGTGACGGCCAGCCAGACATACGCGCTTTGAAACATCTAACCCAGTTGTCTTAAGACAGATGGGTTAGACCAAGTCCATGCCTCCAGTGCCCTTGGGAGCGGCGAGAGAGACCGCCCCCTCCAACCCTGGCGTTGCTATCAGCATTGGAGCAGTGCCAGGATTGGTTAGGGGAGTTGTTGAGGGTCCCGCATAAAGGAGAATACCGGACCGGAGCGAGGCGGACGTTCCTTCAGGTAAATGAGTATTTAGGGGCATATCAGCAAGGCGAGGCGATAGAATTATTGCTGCTTTTGAGGCCGTTTTCGGATGAAAAGCGGCGATAATTTTATCGCCTAATTAGCAAGCACACGCGTGAAAACTTGCGTTAGCGTAGGAATTCCTACCGCCCAGCTTTGCATCTCTAATGAGATGCAAAGTGGGCGTTCCTGACCTGACATGACAGGAGAAATGTCGCTAAGCGACATTTCTCCTATCATCAAGCCCCACGCTATGAAGCATAGCGGCAAGAAAAGTAGCGATAACCCCTGTTATCGCTACTTTCCTTACGCCTGCTTCAGGACTGACTTAGCCATGATATCCTATGGAAGGTGAATATCATGGCTAAGTTTGTGAGGCCCTATCATCAAGCTAACGCCACATTGCGTGAGATTATCGCTGGGTTTCCAGCGATAATCTCACGTTAGGTAGTTTTGAGATAAGCGTTGCTAATAGCACGCTATCTCAGCGATAAAAATCCACGCTAGCTAGCGATAATTATCCTAGGGCTAAGTGCGCTTAGCGATAATTATCGCCGGTTGTTGCTGATATGCCCCCAATCTCTTTATTTTATTTAAAGTGTTACTCACCCACCACCCATTTGCCCGCCCCACCACTATTTAGTGCAGCCAGCCACTAACTACTGATGCCAAGGGCTCACAAAACGAAAGAGCATTTGCATGAGAACAAATGTCAACAGATACAATGGCACACTGCCAACAGGCTCGCATGGTGGAAAAAACATGAAATCGTTACAAAATCAAAGGAAACTTGAGGCATTGCGCGGAATCATGTCCCTTGGCCCAGTTGCCAACAAGCCCCTCTTAGAAGGCGATAGGAATGTCTCAGACCCGGCTTACACATGTGACTGGACGCCATGGCAGCTGCTTGGGACTTCGTTGGTGGCGCATGTGAACACTGTCGGTGGTCTCTGGACGGCTTCAGCAGCAGAAAATACGGGCAAAGTCAAGAAAGGCCCTTCGCAGAGGTGAAAAAACTGTAAACAGACTACTTTTTTAAGGTTTGTACTAGCTAGTAATGAAGAGCAATGAATGAAGGAATCAAATACATAAAACCCTTTTATTTGTAGGGTGGGTTACACTTCAATAAAGAAAAGTGCGGTATCTGCTCGCTTCATCTTATGGTGCCCGCACACATGGTAAACCGCAGGGGCGCAGCTCAATAAAACAGATGTTGAACTTGGATTAAAAGGTCTGAAAAACAGTAAATTACATTTTAATAGCGCGTAACGAAAAGGATAGGAACAAAAGTGGCAAGGAAATATACAAAGGGGACATCACATGACGGCCGAATAAAAATAAACATTAGGTAGGGGGATATTAGATTTAAGGTTCAACCTATTTGATTTGCTTTACATTTAATGAGAGTGAAAGGATGAAACAATCCAAAAGCCTGGCCGCTAAAGCCAACAGTCAGAGACAAAGAGTGGAGAAAGAGCCCTGTGGTGTGTAAAAAAGGTGATGATAAAACACACAAAATTCAAACAAGTTGTGTGAAGAATGTACATGGCTAGTGTTAAAATAAAAACAGCAGAAATGAGGTCACCGCAATCACCAATTCCAGTTTGCATATCCTATCAAAAAATGTATCATGCTAACAAAGAATATGAATACTTGGCTACTTATAGTGCAGTACATGTGCTTATCATATTTTCACGATTTTAAGGCCAAATCACAAAACATTTTTGGCAGGTGCAATTTCAAGCCCTCTGTGGTAACTAAGGCAGTGTTTGGTGCAAACACCTTTTACTACTGTGTTATGAAAGCAGATTTGTGGCAGTGGTAATGTATGACAAGAATTTTTTGCTTATTTTATTGTGTTGCACTTTGTTGTGGGGTTGAAGTGGTGTTTAATTTAGGTTTTTTTGTTTTGTGCTGCATTATTAAATTGTGTTACTGTAGAACTGTTCTGTGGTTGTTGTGCTTATTTCTGTTTTGCCTACTATTTTTGTGTTGGGCCCTGTGTTGTTTTTCTTGTATTGTAATTTGGCTTTGTGTTTTGTTATTGTGTTGTGTCCTGCCTTGTAATTAGAGATATGTTGCTACACTCCCAGCCAAACATTTCTTTTAAACTCCAGAGACAAACAACCATTTCCCACTATCAATGGTGGTAAAATACCACTGCTTCAGCTCTTTAACTATTTAAGACACCAATCAGCCCAAAACTGACTGACAGGCAGCAGACCTGTCTTAAATTACCACTTGCAGTAGTCAATTGTGTGATAATTTCAGCTAGGCAGCAGCAGAAAGCAGTGATTGACAGGGCACTTAGGTTTAAAGAGTGCATGTCTTTTTTGCCGATTGTCTTGCAACGGCCAGCCAGACATGCGCAGTTTAAACCTCTCTAACCCAGCTGCCTTATGACAGCTGGGTTAGAGACAGCATAGGGCTCCATTGCCCTTGGGAGAAACAAGAGAGGCCGCTCCCTCCAACTCTGGCGCTGCTCTCATGCAGCATGAGAGCACAGCCAGGATTAGTTCCTGCAGTTTCTTGAATTTTTTTGTTTATTTTTGTCCCCCCCGACTCACCACCCTCCTTCATACCAGCCGCCACTGAACTGGGAGGAACTCTAGGACTTTCCACGAAAGCTTCCACAAATACTGCTCAAAGGCCTTTTGGTTATCTTTGCGCCTATGTTGATAATGTGGCACAGTTCTTTAGGAACAGTTAGTCCATTACTTGCTTGAAGCTATACCCCTGTTTAAATAGAAAGCTCACATGACATTGCACGGACACTAATTTGTACATACACAATGCACATTGCAGAAAGGGCAGCACAAGCATCTGAGGCCCTATTACCATGGTATGCCGTGAATGTTAGATAAAGGCCCAAAGCTTCTCTAGTTCGTGACAGCATTGCTAATACTGCTCTCAGGGTTTGCTCCTGCTTCTACCTATATCATGTATTTGGCAGAACAAGGGCCATATTTACTAGAAACTGGCGGAGCGCGGTGTTACTCCAAAAACCCCAAAACCTTCAGTTTCAAAATGCAGGGATGGCCCGTATTTACAAACAACGGAGCACCCCTGCGTTTTCCCTAGCAATGGTGCTAAAGAAGCTGCTTAGCACCAGGGCAGGCACCCTTGCACCATGTTGCATATGTGCCTGTACTGCAGGGGTGATTGTGAATGTGCAGGAAGGGATATCTTTCTGCACATAAACAATCTTTATAGGTGAGGTGCGGTTTCTATGTGTGCTGCAGAATGCAGCACATATGGAAAGAGCAAAATACGAGGAGAAATGAAACATTTCTCCTCATATCGCCTGCTTAAGACCAGGTATTCCCTGGTGATAGTTTTGGCGGTGCCCCACACCTTGTAAATATAGGGGAAGCATCAAAAAGCAATGGGTGTTCTGGCGGAATGCTCACTGCAACACCCATTGCACGCCCTATTCACGCTAAGTGCTACGTGAATAGGGGCATTATTTACAAGGTGGCGTTAAGCCAAATTAAGTAGCTGAACGCCGCCTTGTAAATAAGGTGAAGGACATAACACTACCAGAATGTCGGAAAAAGTGATGTTCTGGTGGCGTTAACTCCTTGTAAATATGCCACCAAGTTTGCTGCAATTCGCATTGGGAACATTTGAGCACCTTTTACTTTTGAATGGACTGGGTTATTTATTGGCTAGCCCCTATCAAACGTTCCCATTGATAACCTGGACTGTGAACAACCAGAGGATATCTATTCCCATGTCTCTCAGTTTCATGTACAGGACTCCTCTATCAACTAAAGTGAAGTCTGTCTGGAGATCCACAATGTCCACTTTAAGGAGTACTCCCTATAGATGGTGTGTTTTTCAACTGCTAGCAGGAGCACTTGTTCATCAGTGCCAGTGCCTTCTCTAAACCTTTTTTGATGTCCTTGATAAAACTCGTAAGTGTGAGTGACATGCCCTTAATAAAATGACTCTGAACACCATGCTAGGCCACTTCAAGGCCCAGGAAGGAAAGACATCTATTTTTTAAAGCCTTCGGGGTACGATTTACCAACCCTGTAATCCACCCTCACAATGGAGTCTGCATATGAGGGCCCTCCCATCAACTATGCATCCAGGTGAAGGATTGGTTGTTAGCACCTGGCTTTGGACCTGGAGCCCTTTTTAGGTCTCGCTGAGTCAGCGCGCATGCGCTGCTCGGAGAGACTTTAGTAGGTGAGTTTTCAAAGTGCTGCTGGCTGGCGACAAGCTTGCGTTCACGAGAGTGTGCACGCGCGAACCGCCAGCCTTCAGCGCCATGTCTTTCCTCTTGCATGCTCCCTGCCTCCTCCCCTCCCGCTGCTGCTGCGTGCGCATCCCTAGCGTGCTTTAGCGCGTCATCGCGATCACTTTCGCTTTCAGAGTGATCGCAATGACGTTCGCTTTTACAGCTGCACGGCGTTACTTTTACTGCCGCGCGGCCAATGCTTGTTTAGATAGTCCCAATGTTTGTAACTGTGTGCAAAGCTTCACACAGAATATCTTTATAAGGAAACATGTTCGAGTCTTGATCATGTACATGACCAACATTTATATCTGGGCTAACATTCGAGCACCATATCTTTCGTACTCTAAATAAACATCAGCCAGCTCTTCCCATCAGATTCCTATCACCTGCTTCTGGTGAAAGGTATCCTTGTGATCTAACTCGCTCAATGGAACAAAATGTTTAATTTCTCCTTATTTATATTAAGCAGGGGCAGGCGCCTGCTAATAATTAATAATTGTTTTGCAACTCTTTAAAAGCACTTTCTATTTCTGTACTCTCTGCTTGCCTGAAAGAAACCCTGCTTGTCCGAGCGTCACCTTCCCAGGCCACGCCTTTGACAGCTGATTTGATAAGGGTTCCCCCAGACATGATGACGCAGCCGTTCACACTTGAACTTATTCCACACATCTTTGCAATAGCATCTGCGCGCACAAGATGCCTGTGTTTCTGTCGGCCACAAAGAATTTAAGAGGAACAAAAGAAGGCAGGACAACGTTTCTGATGTTTTTGTTACACATTGGTCCTACCTTCCTCCATTGTGCTGTATGGAGATCATCTCTTTATTTGGCAAACTGTCATTTTCTTCTCTACCAACCAAACCCGCCCTGCTGCTTTGGAGGGCTTGATAGCGCTTGCATGTATGGTGCCTGTTAAAGTCTGGCTTTGAGCAGCTGTCACATGTTCAATATACTTAGGGGTGCATTCAGCCAGCTCTCATCAACCAGTCACCTGTTATTGTGTCATTCACATTTCGGTATGCCACTGCAGATTAAAACATGGCAAATGGGTCAGCCCACTTCAACTATTGGCTAACTTCACAGCGATTAACTGCATTTTGCCCTTCTACAAAGTAAAAAATAAAGGGAAAGCAGAAGGAGAATTATTATAACTTTTCAACATGCTGCACAGCACCCATTCTGCCATACAATATACCTTAAAAACATTAGCAAAGCCAATCCTCTGGCTAAACACTTAGAGGGTCCAGAAAGCGAGACCTATTGGCTATGCCAATGCTTGTTATTATAGCAACTACTATGGCTTGTGGCCATGATTCTGAAATAACTCATCTGCAAGGTTAGCCCAGCGACCTTAGGGGGTGGAAGATGTTAAAAAAGGTTTAAAGGTGTGATGTTGTGAATCTATCCTCGTTGTGAATCTTGTCTTAGATTCTCTCCTGCCCTGTGTTCTTGTTTTCTCTTTCTCTCGACCAACTGTGCTGTTCTTCTTTGATTTTTGCTTATTGTTGTACAATCTTTGGAAGATGCTCTTTATATAGATGCTCTGCATCAATGTTGTTTGCTTGTGCAGCGTGCTGATACTCCTGGTTTGTTTGCTAATCAATAATTCAATAAATATATGTCCGATCCTGGGGCCATATTCAATTTTTGCACCTAAAGGACTTGTGCTATCTCCTCATTGGAGAATAGGGGATGAGTCTTGTAGGAGACTGGCTTAGTATATGGTGCACACTTATTTAAGCGAAGCACCTTGCACTAATCCAGACAACCCTTCTGGTGATATATATAGGAAGGTAGGATCTTTCTAGCATGGTTACCAATACCCCCACTTTTTTCCTGGTGTCAGTGCATTTTTGACTATTCTGACTGGGATCCTGCTAATCAGGACCCACGTCACTGTGCTTCTTCCCCAAATTTGACATGGTAAGTACTTCTGTACCTCCACAATTGGCTACTGGTGTACCCCTATAGGTCCCTAGTACATGGTACTAGGGTACCCAGGGCATAGGTACATGAGGAATCTCCCAAGAGCTGCAGCATTATGCCACCCATTAGAGATCACTCAAATTGTGACTAAAGACCTGCCATTGCAGTCTGTGTAAGCTGGTGACCACTTACGACAGATATAAGTTTTCTTATATCTGAGATCACTACACTTAAAACCTATAAGTCATTCCCAAGGCAGGCCTTTCAATGCAGAAGGCAGGGAACTGGGTTATAAGTGTATGGTTGCCCCTGCATGGGCAGGACACCCCTACAAGGATTCCCAAGGCTTTATAAGTGTGGTCAGCCATTTTGATACATATAGTGGCCATCCGTCATTACGCGATGGCTAACTATATAGTGGCTGTGCCAAACCTGGGCATGTTTGATATTAAACATGTTGGAATCATACGCCAACACCATTACTGGTGTTGGAGGTATAATTCTATGCACTGGGGGGCTCCTTTGGGAGGCACCCAGTACTCCAAGTAACAGCCTTCCAGGGTCTGCCAGCAAGCTAGTGCTGTAGAACAATAGGTTTCCTGTCATAGGAAAGTGTGACCACCTCCCAGACAGGAGTTAGTGTATTTGGCTGGGGTGCTTGCCAGCGCCACCAGACTGCTTTGAAGGGTAGATTTGGTGCCCTCCTTGCATACTCCGGTTTGAGCCAGTTCATGGAGCCCTTAGCTCCCACTCTGGCACAGAACTGGACAAAGGACATGGAACTATCCTCCCCTCTGTCCAGCCCCTCCTCTAGGAGAAATCCCTGAGTCATCCTAACCCCTTCCTTAGGGTATAAAAGGGCTTACCTGTGGATGGGTCCTCAGATTCTTCATGGGACAAGATTCAAGCCTAAAATCATGCCACTCTTCGACCGTCTGGACACTTGGACTTCGCCTGGACCCGAGACTGCATCATGGAAGACTGCTGCTGCTCCTGGTCTCGCTGTTCTGCAAGTCTTCTTCGTTGTCTGTGATTCATCCAGGATCTTCAACCTGCTTGTGGGCCTCAAGGACACCCAAAGTAATCTTCCTTGGCGTGAAGGTGTCACTCCCCTGTATCTACAGGCACCACTACGAAGCTGACTGGTCTGCTGCTCCTGACTTCCTACGGCTCAGCAACACAGGTGGTGGTGCTGGATCTCCCTCGAGGCCTGACCTGTCCTCTCAGCAAGTTTGAGGCCAGTAGCCCTCGTCAGAACTGCTTGAACCGAACCCCTGTGCACCGCGTCGACTTGCCGTTGCCAAGGCTTGTTGGCTCTACACTCCAGAGGTCTTCGGGCTACTAGAATCTCCAGCCTCCAGCATCTCTTCCTGCCAAGATGATCATCCTCCGCACCATCGGCCTTCATCTTTGCTGAGCTGCTTGAGGTCCTCTTAGGACTCCTCTGCTTTGGGCCTGTGGGTCCTCTTGAGGTTCTTCTCATGTTTCAGTGGGCTCCCCTACTTGTTCGGGGCCTGCTCTTACTCTCCTGCACTTGGTGAGTCCCTTGGACCTTGCTGGTCTCAATGTTGCTCCTTCTTCGCTTTCTGCGCTTGTTAAAGCTGCCAAGGCTTGTTGGTGCTCCCGCTCGACACCGACCCCATGTTTCAGGACTTCCTCCGTGAGACAGCTTGTGTATTGCTCTTACGTGCCTCCTGGTCCGCTCCGAGTGGCATAGACTCTGTCCCCTCTGTTTGCAGGTTCTTCTCTTCAAGAATCCATCCTTGGATTTCACCAGACTCTTGCACAGTCTTCGCCCGCGGCATCTTTACTGAAGTCCTCAACTGTGGTCTACGGTGGTTTCCGACATCACTTCGCAACTATCCGCCCAGCTTCCCTGCTATAGGTATCCTGGTTCCTGGGGTATCCACGGGTGGGGTGACTCTCCAACCTTCTGTCGTCCATGGGCTGCCTTCAGGGTCCACTGGGAAGGGTCCTTCCTCTTCAAAACTGCAACCACGACTTTCCCGTTGACTTCTATTGAGTACGCGGCTGTGTTTCCACTCTGCACACAGCCTCCGTGTGGTTCCTGGGTACTTTGGGTGGTTCCTTGTGAACCCACGCTCTTCTGAGTCTCCTGGTCCAAGTCCCGACTTTGATCACAGTTAGCATTCCTCTTTTTTAGTACATGGTTTGGTTTCCCCCTGGAGACCATTGTGTAATGTGCATACTTACTTGCCAAGCCAGGTCCTCCCTGTACCGAAACAAGCATCCTGGGACCAGTTTCTGGGTATTCCCCTTCATCAGCCACGCTAGCTTGAATCCAGTGGCACAGTGAGCAAGGGACCCACGTCTGGGCATACCCATCCCACTTAGAGTGAAAAGTGCTACGCAAACAAATGATGGACGGAATGCTGAATAAATCATACATTCACCCCCAGTCAAGATATCTGGGTTAAATCTATCTTCTTTTGCTCACCATGCCACCCCAGTTTGGACCCAGCCATATGCAAATCATGGTATGCCAAGACGTGGGTCCTGGGCTCACTGTGCCACTGGAATCAAGCTATCCTGATTGGAGAGGGGTGAAACCCCGAAACCAGTCCTAGGATGCTTGTTTCCGGTCCAGGGAGGACCTGGCTTGGCAGTTCGGGCTGGACTGTTCCCATGAGGCACAGGGTCAAGACTGATTTGCATATGGCCAGGTCTAAACTGGGGAGGCATGGTGAGCAAAAGAATCATGGATTTAACCCAGATATCTTGACTGGGGGTGAATGTTTTGATTTGTTCGGCATTCCGTCCATCAATTGTGTGTCTTTTGCTTTCTCGCCCTAAGTGCGCCAGGTATGCCCAGACGTGGGTCCTGGGCTCACTGTGCCACTGAAATCAGGCTATCCTGGCTGAAGCGGGGTGAAACCCCGAAACCGGTCCTAGGATGCTTGTTTCTGATCCAGGAGGACCTGGCTTGGCAGTTCGAGCTGGACTGTTCCCATGAGGCACAGGGTCAAGACTGATTCGCATAAGGCCAGGTCTAAACTGGGGTGGCATGGTGAGCAAAAGAATGATGGATTTAACCCAGATCTCTTGACTGGGGGTGAATGTTTTGATGTGTTCTGCATTCTGTCCATCAATTGTGTGTCTTTTGCTTCCTTATATTCTACAGCATGCCTAATCTCTTAACTGCTCTTTATGTTTTTTTATTAGCATCACTATATATTAGACTTGTGAAAACAGAAATGGCATGGAGTTCTCTGGTCTTTCCTGTGTATTCATGGCCAGCGTGCTGTCTTCTCCTCTTTGCTCTTCTTATCTTACCAGCCTCACTGCTTCTGGGATCGTTTGGGAGTGGCTGCATTTGTCAAATACAGCAACATACATGTAAGTGACCACATTTTTAACAAAACGTTCATCAGTCTTCATTTTTGGCCTCTTCGATTTTGTAGGGAAGGCAGGGCCTTCCATTCACAAAAAATAGTCTCAAATTGCAAACAACTGTTTGTCACCTGAAAAAGAATTTTGCCACCATAACCAACTCAGACAGACTGTATTTGTTCATAAGCCTTCCCACAAGGCCCCATCAGGTATACCATAATAAAATTACAAATGCATACAAAACAGAGTTGTCAAAACAATATCAAATCCCTACCAATAGAACCAATATAACTATTATCATAGTGCAGATTATCTGTCCCCATGGTTTGTTTAGGTGGGCCACCAACACCAAATCTCTTGCCTGCCTATAGACTTTAGCACAATATAATAGCAGTTAATCCTTAAACGCCTATTGTCTTTAACCCATGCTTTTCGCAATAGGTAGATCAGGCCACTGGCTTTGTCATAATGTTTCATAAATAACAGATCAAACCTATGAAATCTGCCATGGCTTTTTCCAATTAACTCTTTACCCTTTAAAATTGGCTTTACACTTAACACAACACCGACCTATTCAAGTGCAGATATAATGGGAAACAACATGCATAGTTATAAAATGACAAATATGTAGCAAAATACATCTTGCAAAACAATACACAACAGCACTCAACAGAGCCTAGTAAATCTCATCACAGTGAAAAATCCAAGGGTTTGTCAGAGTGGGTGGCAAATGTTAAAGCCCTTGCCTACCATGGTGATCTGTGAGATTACCTCTAACAAAATATCTTGCTAAAGCCTGTAACACAATGTGATCATAAACAACTGTTAAATGCCTACTGGCTTAAAAATATGCGTTTCTCAATTAGTAAACCAGACCAATTTCTTTGGTCAAAATGTTTCGTAATAAGTAGACCAGACTTATGGTATCGGACATGTTTCCAGTGCACCAAACCGGCATATAGCTAGCTTGTAACCATAACTAACTCAGGTTTTGAGTGCAAGCGTTTCCACAAGGCAACCACCAGACACACAGTCTTAAAATTAGAAAGGTGTACAAAAGTACAGTTAGTTAAGCCAAATACTATCTCTCCTAAGAAGACATAACAAGGATTCTCACAGAGCAAATCTTCTGTATTCATGGTTTGTCATGCTGTGTGACCAATAGAAAAACCATTACCTACTATGGTAATCTGTGCATTCGATGTCACAAAATACCTATCTGTAGTCTTTAATCTAGTGTAGTGAATCACCCATAAATGCCTTAAGACTTTAACATTTGCTTTTCACAATCAATATGTCAGCCTTAGTGCCTTTATCATAACATTTCATAATAAACAGATCGGGTCTATCTATAGTCACGATTATTGGCTTCCTACCATAACCAACTCAGTCCTGCTGTGTCAAGTATAAATTTTGCCACAAGCCAAATAGTGCAATACAAGCAGTCTGCTTCGATCAAGCACACACATCCGGCCCAATCAATCCTGTACTCAGTGGAACTAAGATGTGGTTGAAGCCCAAGAAACTCTCAGTATGACTCTGAAAGCTCAATTTTGTTGCTCGCATAAGGTCAGGCGGCAGTTGCACTGTCAAGCCATAAATTTAAAATCCGTGTTGATCAGTGTCGCCTACACAAAACTGCACTCAGAAGTCTAGAGTTAATTACTGCCGTCCCACCTCGCTGCTGTCAGAGTAAAACAAACACTAAACTATCCAGTTATCTAAGACACTTCATTAGCTTTACACAATGTCATATGTGTGCCCCTGGAGGTTAAAGCTCAGGCAGCTGGATAAATAAACAAAATGATCACAGGTGCATGGGAGCAAGCACCTATTTTGTGGAAGCACACAACTTCGGCCCAATCAAAACACAAACCTCTGGCTAACAACAGTGGGCAAGCCCCTCTCCTTGTAGTGCTTCTTGAATTAATTTTATGGATTAATCACATAATGTCAGGTAATAGCTGCACTGTCAAGCCAGACCTAAAAATGGCTCAACAATCTTTTCCCACAGACTAGATCTGAATTGTTGTGGTGCAAATTAAGGCTGATATTCAGGAGTAGAGTTAAATTTCCAAACAATTTACCAAATGATCAAACCTGAGAACCCTTTGCAGGGTTGAATTCCTCTAGACAGTTGATGGTTCCTTTGAGCCTTTTAATTTTTCACACCATATTAAGGTTCAGAGCAAAGAGCCTGATTTTCTAAACCTTTTGCACCACCATCTCATTTAGTTGCACAAAAGATTTGAAGCATTTGTAAACTGCAAACTAGATTCCTAGAATTAAGATTTGCTAAGTCTCTGAATGCAAAATTAACGTACTCATGTTTAAAAGTGTGTCTAACGGGTCAACATTTATGCATATGTTCGTCTGCGTCAGAGGAGACAGTGGTAAGTAGCCATATTAATGCCTACCATGTTGAAACTTTGTGGCCATTTTCAACTGTTAATCTAGGAGTTTCCCACCTTGGAAGCATACCAAAAACTACTACTGGAAAAGGCATAGAAACCTTTGTTTCCCAGGGAACAAAAGGGAGAGAACAACAACATTGTTTTGGGGAAGTGGGAGAAGGCATTTCTTTATAGTGAAAACGAATTCAGAGTGGACAAGAAAAGATGCAAAAATTTACAGGTGAAAATGGATATTTTGGCTGTGTGTATAATATGAATTATTCACCAAGGCCATCATTATGAGTTGCTCGGAATATTACCCATTACTGCCCACATGACTACTGATACCCCGAGTGCCAGCCAATCCAGGAGGATGGAAGAGGGTATAACTGATTCGGGAATATGTTTTGCTTTATTTCATCTGGATACTACGTTCGGGTATACTTGGGACACATGATATTTCGGTAAATTGGAATTTCGATCGGACTGTATTTGCCGTCACTAGCCCCATTTGTATTCCTGTGCCACTTGTAACGAGGGCTCTAGTGGAAAATCAGCATATCGTAAAAAGAAGCACTGACTACCCAGTTGGAACGTTTATTGAATTAATAGTTGAATTGTACTAAATATAGAAGCAAACCCACAAGGAGTAGATTTACAACTTTTCCCAAGAGACTTTTGAATCCTGCAAAAGCATATGTCTGGCATTTTGGGTACTCAGCATTTATTTGTGTGAGTAAATGGGGTGCAGTATATGGTTTGGTTGTGCAACTACACCGTGTGAAACACCTACCATTCCCTTTAGGACCAGTAGGTTACGTTTGTTCAACCCTCTAGCTCAACCCTGGGTAGCTGTGGCTCTGAGCAGCAATGCTTACACAAAGGAACAAATGTAAAGCATGTTAACAGCACCAAAACAATTGAAGAAGAAATCGAGACAATCAATAAATCAACACCAATTTATGAAAAATTAACTGTATTTTTGGACACCACAACGAAAAAGATGCACTTTAAGGTTCCAGAGGTCTAGAATTTACAAAGTATAGTTAATCAAATCATTTCACTCAACCGTGAACAAGCATTGACAAATTCAATGGCTTTGACACAGAAACTTTTTGAGCAAAAACTTTGGCTAGTTGTATTGCAGTTGGTTCAAGTTATTTTGAGCGGCCACCTCGGACAGTGAGGCAGCCAGGAGGACCAGGAAGGCCCTCAGAAACAGTTGATGCAAGGGATATAGGATGCTGAAGATGCTCAAGGATGCGTTACGGTAACTGGCTTCTTCTGTGGCTACTCCTCAGTCCACGAAGCAGGTGAGGTGGTCCTGGCCATAGCGTTGACATGCCTTAAGGTCCTCTGGATCTGGGTAGAAGTCCAGTAGCCACTGGGCCACCAGTCGCCCTGCGGTATCATGGTCAGAGCTAAATACTTTCCTGGGCGATAACTCGTCTTCTGGGTGACCAAGCTGCACTCCAAAGACTCCCAGGCTCAGCCAACCTGGGTGCAACTCTGAGCGTCGGGCCCTGCACCATGGTCTACACAGCAGTGGTTGGCTACATTTTAAAAATTCTGGGCTACCAACTGGCATAGTACAATGTACTCACCGACAGCACATAGACAAGCACGTAAAAGCAATGAGGTAATAACTGAGGTGCAGAAAAACAATATTTGTTTTTTTATTATTTAGAGCATTTTAATAGTCCAAAAGACTCAGTTGCTCACTTGTTAAGTCAATCAACGCTTGGCCTCTCTGTGATTAAAAATCTAGGGGTCATCATTAGGGACTCATTGAGCTTGTCTGCAAGATGTGCAAAACGACCCGTGTATGCGGGTCACAAGGATCCAAACCAATTGAGTTCCCAAATAAAGGGTTTTAGGATTCTCTGTATTCTGGGTCATATAGCCCAGTCAGGTTGATTATGCACAAACAATTGAGTTAATTGAAATTTAATTATTAAAAATATATAAATTTTGCAATAACTGTGCATTTCTGGTCTACGGGTCTGCTATCCAGGTGCATTTCTGGCCTTAATGGTAATTGTATTGTTCATGTTTAAAATCCCTATCTCTTTCATATGAAGGAGCACCACACCAAGGATGTAAGAGGTTTGTGGGAAGGGTGTATGGTGTAACCAGGTATTATTAGGAAAAAAGTACCTCCGCCATACTTTATACATTTTGAAAGTCACCTTCATTTTCTGTGACCTTATAAAGAAATGTGGCCTCCAGCCTCATTCCTCTATGAGGTCACGGAACTCCTCTGTGACTTGCAATATCTTTTTAATGTGTTCCGGGGGTGCGTTATGTCATATATACACATACATTTATAATGAATCCTACCTGCTTCAGCCTGTGGTTCATGCCCAGGCTCCAACTGCCGTGGCTTCATGGCCCAGTGAAGCTGCTTGCAGAACTCCTGTCTATCATCCACATGAATGTAGTCATATACATTTTGGTGCATCACATCAGTCTGCAATATGAGAAAAAAATGCAGATTTAGAATCAGTTCCAATAAAACACGTTTGCTTTGATGTCCTGCAACGTTAATGAAGAAGTAGAATTGTAATCACATATGGCACAGTTCGACAACAGACCTTCCATTATTCCTTGAAAACACCCCGAAAGTGGGACGCTAGATATCTGACTTGATTTTATGTAAATTGTTTTTTTTTTTTTACAAATGATTGGGTTCAGGACTGCAGATCAAAGTGAGCAAAGAACTGGCAAACAAAACCAAAAAGGTTACATGCAGAGAATCCTTTCTTTAAGTGTGAAGTATGCCAAGATAATTGGAGATTATATATAGGGCTCCCGGTTTTATGTTTTTTTTTTTAACATTTCACTCTGTATTTATCCATATAATTTTTTTGCTCATCTTATTGGTATTTATCCATATTTATTTTGTGTTTTGCGAATATATGGAGTCATAAATTGGTATAGTTCCACATTTATTTAACTGATAAACATACACTCCTACTTCACTGCCTGTCGCGTTGCAGCTAATTAAGCAGCCAAATTTAGCAAAACACGACACCTTCAGGTAAATATGAGCATTATAATACAAATATATGTTACCATACATCTGCATTTAGGGAAATCTGAACCTATTTATAGCTTCTCATGCTGCCTATCTGCTCAGCTGTTGTCTTAAAAATCACGAAAAACAGCATGGAGAGTCACCCCCAAAAAGCACACTTTTCTGCATTTTTCCGTTTTTAAAAATAATTACAGACAGGAAACACTTTGTTTTCTGTCTGTAATTATCTGTAAAAAAACCCTAACAACGGAAAACCGGGAGCCTTAATTATAAAGCAACAAGGTGAGTAAAATGCCTCACACAATATCAACTTATATTTTTATGATTTTCAAACCACATTTGGGGTCAGATGTAAAAAGCATTTTTGCGGTCGCAAATGGCCCCATTAGCAGAATCTGTCCGTTTGCTACTGGAATTATTTTTCTCCAAATGTCCAAATGCAAAAGGTGATTCAGTAACTTGTAACCGAATCACATTTTGCATCAGTATTTGGAAGGGGCGTGTTTAGGGCATCCGTTCCAAACACCGAATCAGCATGCGACTGCGACTGAATTGCAGTCGGAAAACAGTAATACTTTACCACCAGTTTAAAATTGGTGGTAACCCATTCTCAAAGGGGAAGGGGTCTCCAAGGCACCCCTTCTGCTTTAAGAATGTAAATAACATTTTTTAAGAGCCCCACATACCTAAATTTCAAGTTTCACTTTTTTCTTTTTCAACACATCCCGTTTTGCTTTAAGGAAAACAGACTGCATTTAAAAAAAAGATTGCTTTATTAAAAAGCAATCACAGAAATTGTGGTCTACTGAC
The DNA here is from genome assembly GCF_964204655.1 of Triturus cristatus. Classification (NCBI taxonomy): domain Eukaryota; kingdom Metazoa; phylum Chordata; class Amphibia; order Caudata; family Salamandridae; genus Triturus; species Triturus cristatus. The sequence goes on from NC_140588.1 coordinate 140,322,236, forward strand.
TTCAGCCAGCCATCATCCCTGTGATGGTTATGATTCCTAACAGCTCTCAAACTGCGACCTAACACATTCATATTCATGAGGTAGGTCGATTTATGACGCACAAGGAATCCCTAAATGAAACTCAATGAGTTACCTAATTGCGATTTGGAGATAATTGCAATTAGGAAATCGGTATTCCTAATGTTTGTCCATCTGGCCCCTGGTTTCCAGTATTTGCTGCTATGGTCTAGGTTGGGTGGGAAATGCCAAAGGGTACCTTGAAAGGGGAAAGGTAGAAATGTCTTAATGTGACCACAAATAGAATATTGGTAAGTCTTTTTTGTATTGATTAAGGCACTGTTAACCACTCCATGAATATTAACCTGGAAACATCTTTTGCCAAATAGTTTTATTTCGGAGTCATATTCAATAGGAAGAATATGCTTATTAATCTTGCTACATAGCAGATCAGAATCTGACTGAGTGTCTGGTTGCAGATCTTTAGGTAGGTGAACCACTGTTTATGAATAATCGAGACTACAGCATAGGTAGCCCCTGTAGAAATGACGAGAAAGCAATCACATAAAAGTGCACTATGTATTGACCTCAGCAAACTCAACAAGATAGCATGTAATTTACTGGCACTTAATACAGAGACATTGTTGATGTTACTGGGTAAAGTTGTGGTGTTTGAGACTTTGGATCGCACTCCAGTGTACAACCAGGTAGAATTGCACCCAGCTTGATTCTGTTCTTCATTTCTGGAGAATGCCTCTGGCTTATTATCAACAGATTAGGTGTAACTGTTCCGAGAAAACCGACTTTTTAAAATAATCCAAAATATTAGCCTCAAAATTATTGGCAAGAGGAGATCCACATAGACTTGTAAAGAAATCCCTAAAAAAACCATGGTACAACAAGAATAACTGTTGAAAATCAAGCATACAAAAAAATCAGACACATGGTTGGTCTGTGTTATTACCTTTGGTAACAAATCCAGCAAAACGAACAAAAAAATCTTGAGAAATCGGCATTTAACAAACTTAGGGGCATATTTACATGCCCATTTTGCCACAAGGACGTCACTTTTTATGACTTCAGTGTGGCGATAGGGGCTTCGCCTTATTTACAAGGCAACGGTAAACCACTTAACGTGGATTAACGCCGCTTTGTAAATAAGACACACTTTCACGGTATACTTAGCGTGAAAGGGGTGAGCTATGGGTGTTGCGTTGGACCTTCCGCTGCAACACCCATTGATTTCGACGCTTCCCCATATTTACAAGGGTGGCCTAAATATGGGCAGCGCCAAAATTAAGACCAGGGAAAACCTGGTCTTAACATGGAGAAACGAGGAGAAATGCTTTATTTCTCCTCGTTTTTGCTGTTTCTACATAGAAACAGCAAAATGCCATGAATTATTGTTTATGTGCAGTAAGGTGTCTCTTCCTGCATATAAACAATAATTACAAAAATGATGATTTGCAACTACTATGTGTACTGCACAATGCATATGCATATGAGTTACAAACAGCCATTTGTGATTATTTTTGTGCAGAAAGAGACACCTTCCTGCACATAAACAATCATTCCCCCCAACGCAGTCACCCTTGCACTATGGTGCAAGGGTGTTAGCGTTGGCGCTGGGCAGCTTAATTTAGCACCAGCACATAGGGGTGTACAATATCTTTGTAAATTCAGTGCATCCCAGTTTTTTCAGAATGGCGAGAGTGGCGTTAGCAAGTTTTGCTCAATGCCACACTCTGTTATTCTGTTGTACATATGCCCCTGAAGATTTGTTTATTTCGGAAAAACTCATGTTTGCATTTCAGAGAGCGAAAAACCTGAAAGACAGACAAGTGAGGACACTTAACCCAAGAAACAATCTCTCACGTAACTTTGGGGATTGACTCCAGTAATTGGACACAATAGATGTGGAAACTGCATAGCATGCAAACTACACAGGTACTGTCAAATCTTGTACATTAAATGGTAGAGAATGGACATTAAAACTCTTCCCAAACTGTGCTTCTAAAATGTTGCATACTGTATTGAGTGTCCTTGTAATAATTGGAAATAAATAGAAAAAAACCTCACAGGAAGTACGACCCCAAATGTTACAGCATCAATCACGTGCCAGGTGTTTGAAATGCACGGTTGGTTGAACTTTCAGAACGATGAACCATACTTTTGAGAATTGAGAACACTTTTTTTTTTTTTTTTTAAAACCTTTATTGACAGTTCAATAAGAACAAGTATGGGCCTACAACCCCCCAGGGCCGGCCGCTAATCAATCAGAGCAATAACGACAAGTATAAACACAGGCGGCACTTCGGGGAGCAAAATCGTACTGCTAATACTGTGAACAGCGTAAGTAGGGCACCAGGAGAAAGAGGTTTTCATTTTATGATGAAACAAAGCAGAAAGATCAGGTGACAAGCAATTTTAAAAACAACGATCACGGGTATGCAGAGTAATGAACGTTAGCGATTTACAGCAATCTATTCGGTCAATGGCGCAAACACAAGAACATCAGGATGGGGAAAAACATAGTATACAGTTGCGCCCGCAGTCCCCCGCCAGAACTCCCCAAGAACACCCCTGAAGTTGTGAACACATGGAACGGCAACGAGGCATAGCAAAAGGAGGTGTATCACGCTGATCCCAGAAAAAGAAAAACAAAAAGAATCAGAGAAGAAAAAGGAGGCCATGGAAAAAAAGGATGAAAGAATACAGAATCCCTTCCCCCAACCCCCCACCCTGCACCTCTGCAGATGAGTACGGCCCCCCCCCCCCCAGCAGTGTGCCTGTCGCCCTGGAACCAGACCCGAAATGTAGGAGAATAGGGAAAAAGAAGTAGGAAAGGACCCCCACCAGACGGGGGGGTAGAGAAAGTATTTATAAACTGGAGGAGGGCCTTCATAACAGACCCCCGGCTTCTCCCTCCCGCACGGTAAGGTTCCCCTAAAGTGAACAAGGAACAGCACAAAAACAATCTTCTCAAACCACGATGGGGAGCATTATGCACCTATTGTGCCAGTAGCCATGTCAGGAGAGCACACCACCCCAAGCCCGCCCGTCCACTAGGCGACCACCCCCGAGGGGCCAGCCTCATCCCTGACCACTCTGTGGAATTCTGCCCATGCCAACCCCTCGACCCAGCACCATACCCAATGTTTCTAGGCAGAGGAATGTCCAACAACGACAGAGAAGTGACGCACACAGGCGGGGTGGAAGTCTCTGAGCATCAACACAGTCCGCCGCGTGAGGAAACAGGCTTCCCAGTGCTGCCCCAGGATCTGCACTGCACGCAAGGTTCAGGAAGGCAGAAGCAGCCAAAGCAGACATTAGTTGCTGGAGTTGTCTCTGGGTCGCAGGAGGGCATGCACGGGATGAGGCCACCACATCCCACTCAGGTCCAACGCCTCCGGGACAGATCAGGCCCTCAGAAGGTCGAACACACTGTAGCACACTGGCCGGGGCGTCCAGTCGTGTACTAATCTCAGGGGTGGCCGCCACAACGTCCTCCTGCGCGCAGTGTGGGTAAACTCTGTGTTCGTGCGGACAGGCGGGCCGCCACTGCCCCAACTCCGACGCCACACCATCGAGCTTACTCCCCAAGATCACGAAACCATGAACCAAGGAGGAGTGAAGAGTACCAAGAGCCTCGAGGAGGTCGCCGTACCCCAGCTCAGCTCTCTGTGATCTCGCCGCCACACTCCCAATAATCGTACGCTCACAGGCCCGCTGCGGCCCAGCGGACAGGATGGTAGGCTTCATCGACCCAAGATGGCCGCCAAGTATGCCCGACCCTCACCGGGGCCGGGACAAGCGTCGCGATGGCCACGTCGCGGGTGACCGGGTTCCGGGGGCAGGCAAAAAACTATCCGTGGTCACGGGCAACAGTCGTCCCCACCACGGACCAGCTCCCGTAGAAATCCGGGGGTGGCCCGCAATGATCGGGGCAGGATACGGACGGCGGCCGGGCAGCTCACCAGCAAGGCAGGGGCAGTCACCGGAGGATCTAAGATTTGCACCCCCGGTCATGCACTCGGTCAGCTACACTGGGCAGTAGAAGCGAGCACGCTGAAATGTAGGCCGAGTTTGGCACCGCTCCGGTGGGCCGACTCCACCCAGTCACCACCGGCCGCTGTTGTCGCACTGCCACCCGGCCACGGCGTCCACTCGATGTCCCGGCTCCAGGGCCGCACAGGCCGTAAAGTTCCGATGCAGTTTTCTCCGGCGATAGCACGGCTAGAAACCTCGGAGTCACACAGTCGGGAGCCCCTCTCCTTCAGAAACACGACCACGTAGCACAGGTTGAGGATCTCAGGCAGGATGTCCGTGCGGGATGCGGAGGTTCACGGAGCCGGGAGTCTACGCTGCCGTCTCGGTCGCCATCTTGGCTCCTCCCCCCGAGAACACTTTTTGATGAAATAAAGTCTTTATTTAAGTATGTTCATAGGGACCCCCAGAGTCATCCTCTCAGCTCCTCTGCCAAGCTTCTTCTGTGGTTTCTACAATCCAGATTCCACAGAAGAACCTTGTTGCTAGGTGCTGATAGATCACCTTATATGAATGAGAATACAACACATCTTCCTTTCTATAAATACAATAAAAACACATCTAAAAACAAACTTAAGAACATACATAGTCATTCAACTTCTTAGGTCTCATTTTCAAACGTTCACTTGGAACTCTTTTCGCAATTTCGTTGGAATTGTCAAAACTAGAATTGTCAAATGCTTCTGTATTATTTTCCAACCAGTATTTCGTTTCAGCATCATTACACTTGGTAACCCTAGAAATGTTCCACCATTTCCCATCTGAAGTTTTAATTAAATTACCATTGACTTCTAAAATTTTCTTAGGCTCAGATAACTTTGAGTGTCCTTTCCTTACAATGTTGTTAGGACAAACTCTCACATAGTCACCTTTTAAAAAAAGTCTCTTGCAATTTGTGATTTTATCATTATGTCTTAACTGATAGTCTTCTTGATTTTTGATTACTTTTTTCCTTATTTCATCTTCTTTTATCATTTTCCTACCACTCCTACCCATCCAAGCAGGTACAGCAGCCGAACAAGGAGTCCTACCTTTCAACAAACAAAAAGGAGTTTCCCCAGTCACCGAATTTGGAGTTGTTCTGTAATTCCATAGCATTTTCTTTACTTGTGTTTTCCAGCACCTGTTCATAGATACTGCCAATCGAATGCTTTCTCCTAAAACATGGTTGAAGTGTTCAACCAAACCATTTCCCCTAGGATGGTACTCTGGTGTTCTTAAATGTTTGACACCCCATTTATTAAGAAATTCATCAAATTCATGTGAAGTAAACTGTGGACCATTGTCTGATAATAGTTCTGCTGGACAACCTTCCCTCCTAAAAACTTCTTCACAAAAGGAAATGACATTACTAGTCTTAACTTCAGTCATAAAGGCTACCTCAGGCCATTTCGAATAATAATCCATCATGACTATGGCATATTTTCCCACTGAACCTAAACCTTCAAACGGTCCACAAATGTCAATTGCAAGCCTTTCCCATGCCCTTTCAGGAAAACTCATAGGTGTTATTGGTGAATCTCTCATTACGTGAGATTTGTCGCTGCACATACAAGATATACACTCCCTCACAAACCTTTCTATATCTCTGTCCATGTTAGGCCACCAAAAATCCATTCTTGCTTTTCTTTTAACCGCAGACATGCCGCCATGACCTTCATGTAATAAATGCATTAACTTGGATCTTAACGTCATAGGCACCACTAATTTGTCACCTCGTCTTACTATTCCATTAACTACAGACAGTTCTTCCCAAACATCTTTATACATGGCAATGTCTACATCCAGTTTGCCATTGATCAGAGATGGCAAATTTTTAATTACCTTAACTAAAGAGTCATCAGAAGTTATAGCATCTTTCCATTCTTGTTCATTAATAGAATGATGAAGATCATCAATATTAGCAATTAGGAGATCTTCATCATCATTTTTTCCATCCAACTTATTATCCACTGGTAACCTTGATAAGCAGTCCGCATTAATGTTTCTCACACCTGGTACATATTTCAAATCAAACAAATATTCTTGTAATCTATAAATCCGTTTGGCTATGCGTGGAGTCTCTCTACTTGCACCCGTGGTTGTGAATATGTCTAACAAAGGTCTATGATCGGTGCGAAGTTCAAATCTTGTACCCCAAATATATACACGGAAATGTTGCACACCCCACCAACACGCTAATGCTTCCTTCTCAATTGTGGAATATGACAACTCCGCACCTTTAAGCGTGCGTGAAGCAAATGCAATCACATTTTCCTTACCATCACATTCCTGCATTAATACAGCTCCTAAGCCATATCCACTAGCATCCGTTACAATAATTGACTTATTTTGAGGATTAAAAGATTTTAAAGTGGTGGCATTGGCCACTGCTTTTTTAACAGTTTCAAAAGTAATTTGACATTCCTTTGACCATTGGAAACTGACTCCCTTCTTCATAATATCACGCAAAGGTTGTACAATATCAGAAAAATGATGCACAAATTTTGCATAATACTCGGCTAGACCAAGAAACGATCTTAACTGATCTTTGTCTAAAGGTGAATGAGCCTTTTCTAGATCCTCAACCAAATTCAAGTTAGGTTTTATACCTTTGTGAGATAACGTATGTCCCAAACATTCAACTTCAGGTTGACAAAATTTACATTTTTGCAAACTAATGGTAAGACCAGCAGCTTCAAGTTTAGACAATACTTCTTTCAAAACATTGTCGTGATGATCTTCACTCTTACCCCATACTAGTACATCATCTTGAAACACCATAGCATTTTTAACATCTTTCAATATCTTTTGCGTTATCCTCTGAAACACCGCAGATGCCGAGACTAACCCAAACGGCATTCTGATAAATTGAAATGCACCTTCAGGAGTGATAAAAGATGTTAGATGTTTGGATTCTGATTGTAAACGTACTTGGTGAATAGCACTTTACAAATCCAAAGTTGTGAAATACTCCCCACCGTCAATACAAGATAGCATTTCATTTATACGGGCAGAGGATACCTGTCCACCCAAATACACTCATTTAAATCTCTTAAGTCCACACACATGCAGATTTTGCCGTTGGGTTTGTGCGCGATCACAATTGGACTTAACCATTCTGATGCTTCTATAGGTTCAATGATTTTTTCCTTACACAATCTTTGCAATTCTTCTTTCAATTTCTCTCTAAAGGCCAAAGGTACATTACGTGCTTTATGCACTTTTGGAATTGCGTCTCTTTTGACTATAATTCGCTGCTCGAATCCTTTGAGACATCCTAAATTATCACTAAATAGTTTGGGAAAATCCTTAACCCATTTGATTATCTTGTCAACGCAAGTTAAAAGTACTTGTGAAGGATGATTTGGATTAAGGATTATACCCAAACCTTTTTGCTCCATCCACCCCAAAAGGCACCTGCCGGATTCTACCACATAAATATTTGCAAAGTCTCTCGATCCTTAAAATGAATTTTAGCATTAAAATATCCTATAACTGGTAATTTTTTTCCACAATATCCTAAAGGTTCAATATCAGTAGGAATTAATTTGGTAGATCCCAAACTTTCCCATTTAATCTTATCTATCAGAGTAAAAGGGGAACATGAATCGGCCCACATTTGTATCTCTGAATTATTGATAGATACTGTACATTTGGGAGGAGAATAAGATGTTGATTGACTGTTCTGCAATTAACTAACTTGTTCAATTACCATGACTTCAATATCCCTTTCATCTTCAACATCCTCACTATCTTTTACATTTGTCGTGTAAGCATTGTCTATTGTGTTTAGCGTTTTTTTGAAATTAGGAATGTCATTAGCTTTACAAGCTCTTGAAAAATGACCTATTCTTCTACATTTATAACACCGACTTTTGACAGCAGGACAATGTGTAGCATCGGCATTGTGTCTATAGCTCCCGCACCTATAACAACACTTCCTGCTATTTACCTCTTGTTTCCTTCCAAAATTTGTCTTGTCCTCACTATTACTTTTGACTATTTTTTTAGAATTATAATTCAATGCACATATCTTTTTAGAGTCGGTTTCACACTTCGAATTACTTTCAGCCAACTCTTTCACATATAGTGAAGTGTTTTCTATGCGTCTAGCAATTTCAATAGATTTGTCTAAGGATGGGTCTTTTAAATCTAGTAATTTCTCTTGTATCCTTTTGTTGTTGGTTCTGTTTATGTGCTGGTATCTAATGATTTCATCCCTAAAATCCTTAAATTTGCAGGTAATTGATAGTTTTCTTAAAGCAGATACGTATTGCTCTACTTTCTCCCTGCGACACAGGAATGGTGGACTCATCACACTCTTCACCGGCGCAGAGATGGACCACGCACTAGCTTTATCTTCCTTGTGGACACTTCGGTAAGACGCGCGGCCCAATTCGAACAATGCCATGGTTGCTTAGCAGGCAGTCACGCTCAGGTAAGATTATTTTTTGAATGGTAACAACCTTATGCTGGGAGTACGGGCAAATCCAATTAAGTTTACTTAATAAATAACTCTCTCTTCAGTCAAGCTTATCAAATAACAGGACTAACCTTCCGAGAAGATGTATGTTTAGCTGGGGGTCCACAATTCCACCTTAATTAGTGTTTCCAGGCGTTTTTCAGTCTTTTCCAATTAAATGACGCAGAAAATTCAATTCTTCTTCTGATAGGTTCTTCCTAGACAGAGCATCCCATCCTCGTCGCCATTTTTGAGAATTGAGAACACTTTTTGATGAAATAAAGTCTTTATTTAAGTATGTTCATAGGGACCCCCAGAGTCATCCTCTCAGCTCCTCAGCCAAGCTTCTTCTGTGGTTTCTACAATCCAGATTCCACAGAAGAACCTTGTTGCTAGGTGCTGATAGATCACCTTATATGAATTAGAATAAAACACATACTACTGATGATATTAGGTGGTTTATACAGGGTGTGGCTATGGGGTCAACAAAGAGACATGAGGTGGATTGGATACTCGTAATAAAAGAAAACAGATGGATTTGGGTAGGTGACACAGTAAGAAAAGGTATGAAGCAACAAATTGACTGGCATATATTGTACTTATTATAATCTATGAAAGCTAGACTCTTTATTCTTCCCTAGCAATAGCGGCTAGGATGGCTCGCGGGTGGGGGGATGGGTGCAAGGGGTTGCAGGGGGGTGGTATACACAGGGGGTTTCATGGGGGGATCACAGGGGTGTTGAGGGGATAAAAAAAGAAAGAAAAAAAAAGAAAGAACATAAACTTAGCTTTCCGCCGGGTCCCGCGTCTTCTCTGCTCCTGCTCTCCTGCCTCCAACAGGAACAGGAAGCAGACAGCCACGCTCCCTCCCCAAAGCCAATCACAACGCTGCAATGCAATGCAGCGTTGTGATTGGTAGGGACGGCACCCAGACAGGGGCTAGTGGGGTGGGCATGTTCTCCTTTGAAGGGCAGAGTGCGCATGACTGGTTTGGGCTGCCCGATAGGGTCGACCAAACAGTCTTTGTGCACTCAGGAGTGGGCAGAGCAGCTCCGCCCGCAATGCGCAAAGCAAACATCAAACGGTAATAACTAAACTAAACTAAAAGTGATTACCATTTTATGCTTTGGCTTTCTCGCATTGCAGTGGGACGATGCTCCTCCGTCCTAGTGGCGGAGCCGCCCCTGCTCCCTAGCAAGGGCATCTTTGCCTTCTGTGTTTTGTTTCCTGGATTCAGAGTAATATGAGTCTAGTCAGAAAATATTTTGAGGTGGGCAGTGCCCTTTTAACCCCTTTAACATAGCCTTTAGAGGATGAATTATGCGTCATATACAATAAAAATCCCAGAAATATTATAAAGTAAGATTGTAGGTAAATGCAGTGTTTGTAAACCTATTTGAGTTTTGTGAATTTACATTATCTCTATGGAAATGATTGCAATACTTCAACACTTCATTAATTCTGCATTGCTGCTGGTGCTTCGTTATAAAATGTCTGCTTTTCAATTAAGGCTCAAGGACCCGAGTTAAAGATGTATATTGCCATACACAATAGTTTATGGTTGACAATCTGTGTTTTTCACAATATACTGTTCACAATTTCCCAATGAGGAAGCTTTTTTTATTTGTAGAAGTTATACCTCTAATATTTTCCATTAACAATTACTGTCTATTAGATCCTAAGAGTTGTTGCACTTGAACACCGCTACCAGAACTTCCATTGGTTCACTCTGGCACTTCTTTCCCTTTCCCCCCACCCCGGCTACCCCCGCTGCATTACTTTACTGTTACTTTACCACTCCATTATGTTACAGGTACTGCTCCTCTCGCCATTTAGCGAGTACCCTGGACGTCACAGTTGAGGCCAATAGACCCCTCCTTCTAGGTGAGTCATTCTATACTCTCAGGCCATGGACTGGCTTGAAAGCGACACATGCTGTGGTATACTCCTGCGGTGGAACATCCCCACCCCCACCGCAGGACAGTCCACTATTACTGGACACATAGCTACGTGGCATAGCTACCGCATTACCAACAACATGCATGACTGTTTGATGTGTGGAACTGCATGCACTTGAACTTTCTGTCCAGTTTTTGAATTTGCACTAAAAAAAAATTATATCATGTCCTGCACAGGTGTCCTTCCCCGTCTTTTCCCTCCCCGGGCACTAGAATCTCCTGACTACTTGTAACCGTGGTTGTCTAACCATTTTTTTATTGTGCTTTTTCCCCCTCCAGGTGTTTTTCCAGAAGGTATAGATCACTTTACCTCGTTTTAATCAATTTTTCACTTCCATACAGGACTACAGCACGAGTCCAGCCTATAGGGGACATGACCTCTCTTTACACACACCCATTCCGTCCCCTTAGAGTAGATGAGGATCCCCTGGTCCTGATGATCCGCTTGGACAACATAGGACATGAAACATGTCGGCCTCCTGCACACCTTATACATCACCCGGAGCTGAAGCGGGTATAATTTTCCCTCTTCAGCCTCGACTTTCTAGTCTGGTTTTTTTACTCATTGCACAGGAATCCTGCTTATAAAATAATTTTCGAAATTCCTGTTGCTATTTTTAAATCAAACTCACATTCAATCCCTTCTACTCACTACACATACGCCCCAATATTATCTTTTAGCTTCACATCGGCAACCAGAGAAGACCTCTGACACAGAGCCCCCCTGCAGGGCCTGTTGGGCATTGCAGCGCTGGCCCAACGAGGAGCTGCCCAATGATGAAGCATGACACCCTCCGGGGTGTGTGAGGGCCCTTGCTCCTAATTGGAGCTATTCTTTCCTCTCTTTTCTCCTTACCAATACCTGGTTTCATCACATAGATCCTCCCCACTCCTTCTCCTTCCCTCTATTCCACTGAGGAACAGCAAACCCTGCTTTTTTCAAAGTTAACCCTCTTGCCAGACCCGAATCTTCCTTTTTAATACATATAACTCACCCCCTAAGGTAGGCCCTGGGCAGCCCCCTATCACATCTTATAAGTGTCATTTCCAAATGGTAAGAGATTGGAACCCAACGTTTGGTGTCTCTGGAATCACAATTTAATATCTTAACTTATGGTGAAGTGGGATTTTAAATTGTAATTCTGAAAATGGCCCTTTTGGAAAGTTAAAGACACTCAGATGATGGACGGAATGCAGAGAAAATCAAACATTCACCCCCAGTCAAGAGTTCTGGGTTAAATCCATCGTTCTTTTGCTCACCATGCCACCCCAGATGAGACACAGCCATATGCAAATCAGTCTTGGCACTGTGCCTCATGGTGACAGTCCAGTCCAAACTGCCAAGCCAGGTCCTCCCTGGACCAGAAACAAGCATCCTGGGACCGGGTTCAGGGCATCATCCCTCATCAGCCAGGCTAGCTTGAATCCAATGGCACAGTGAGCCCGGGACCCACATCTGGGCATACCCGGCACACTTAGGACGAGAAAGTATAAGAAACACAGATGATGGACACAATAAAGACCAAATCAAACATTCACGCCCAGTCAAGAGATCTTTGTTAAATCCATTGTTCTTTTGCTCACCATGCCACTCTAGTTTAGACCCAGCAATATGCAAATAAGTCTTGACCCTGTGCCTCATGAGGACAGTCCAGCCCGAACTGTCAAGCCAGGTCGTCCCTGGTCAGGAAACAAGCATCTTCGGACCCGTTTCAAGGCATCACCACTCATCAGCCAGGCTAGTTTCAATCTAGTGACACAGTGAGCCTGGGACCCACATCTGGGCATACCCGGCGCACTTAGGGAGAGATAGTAAAAGACACACAGATGATGGACGGAATGCAGAGCAAATCAAACATTCACCCCAGTCAAGAGATCTGGGTTAAACCCGTCATTCTTTATCTCACCATGCCTCCCCAGTTTAGAACCAGCCATATGCAAATCAGTCTTGACCCTGTGCCTCATGGGAACAGTCCAGCACGAACTGCCGCACCAGGTCCTCTCTGGACCGGAAACAAGCATCCTGGGACTGGTTTCGGGGCATCACCCCATATCAGCCAGGCTAGCTTAAATCCAGTGGCACAGTGAGCCCGGGGAACAGTGTCAAGACTGATTTGCATATGACTGGGTTCAATCTGTAATGGCATTGGGAGCAAAAAAACGAAGGATTTAGGCCCAGATCTCTATACTGGGGTGAGTGCTTGACATTGATCAGCATTCTGTCCATCAACTGTTCTGTTTACTTTTAGAAAATTGGCATTTTTTACTTTAAAAAATCCCTGAGTTCCTCCCTCTCAGAAAGGGGTTGTAGCCCACACTATGACTAGGTTCATAGTGCAAGGAGGTTACGCTATCATGAAGCATGCCACCTTCTGGTGGGTGAGGGAAACCGTCCTTTAAAAGTGACACCCCATTAGCATTTTTTCAGTTCTATAGGGCCAGGGTTTCTTTTGTGTCATTAATCCTTTTACTATAGCCATTCGGTGCTTGCTGCTTGTCTCTGAATACACATCTGGGCAGCAGCAGCTCCTTCACTAAGGCGGAGGAGCATCACCCCACTGCTTTTGAGCAGTGCAACAAAGGAAAAATAAAATGATAATAACAGATGTTATTATCATCTTATTTTCCTCTACGGAGCAAGGTTGGGCGGGTTGGGGCTGAACTTCTGTCATAGTGCCGGAGGAGTGCTATATGCACCTTAAGTACACAAGACTGTTTGGCCGACATCCTTTGGCCAGCTAAACATTTATGCGCACTTAGCATGTTCTCCACTGGGCTGTATTGCACAGCCTGTGTGGAGACCATCCACAGGCTCACATTCCCAGAGTGAGCGCTGACCCAGGATGCTCAGACCAATCATGACGCTGCTGTCATGTGACAGCAGCATCGTGATTGGCTTTGGGTAGCCAGAGTGTTTCCTGCTTCCGGGAGCGTGGAAGAGCAGAGGAAGCCAAGAAGCTTGTGTCGTGAACAGGTAAGTGATCTTTATTTTCAATCCCCACACCGCCACCCCTGTTTCACAGCAGCCACCACTGTGTCTGGGGAGGGTGACAGCTGGGCTTTGTGGATTTCTTCCAGATGGCCACACAAAAGGAGCTTAGGCATGACCTGATGGTACATCTTGGGAAGGATGGGAGGGAGGAGCTGGGCACAGCCCCACACTTACAACTGAATAGGTTGTATCCTGTCCCGACTAAAAAGGCTCCATACTCCCCTGTAGTGAGTCTGGAGCCAGGGCAGGAAGGGTAGGGACTCGGTCCACTTCAAAGGCATATCTTTGACGTTTCTCCTACTTCAAAGGCCAAACTGGGGTATAAGTATTAGACCTCACACATCACCACTTCAGTACACTTCTGGACCTGTGGATACTAAGCCAGGAAGGACTGCTGTGCTGCTGAAAAGACACTCTGCTGAACTGCTTCTCTGAAGGAGCTGCTGCCTTGAAGTGCTGACCTGCTGCTTGGTGTCCTCTTGCCTGGGGAAGAAGAACTGGACCTGGAAGCCATCTTGAACCCAGGACCCCAGACTGACTCAAAGGGCTCGTCTGATGGCCTCCTGATCTGAGCCTCAGGGACATGACAGGCTCCTCGCAGCTCCGAGAGCCGTCTTCAACATGCTTCTGACCCCAGGAGGCACCTCTCGGGTTTTGAGCCCTTGAAAGTGTTTTTTGGCTCCTGAATTCAATCTTTGGGCCTGTTTGCTTTAGAAGTGCACAATTCGCACAAAGGATCAGTGCAAGCAGGTGCAAGTTCGTCTTTTCGCACAGCACGTATTGCCACTCAGGACTGCAAGGCTCCAGCCCGTCCGTCCATGATGCCCGGTGGATCACTACCAGTGACGCTCTCCTTGCTCCCAGTGTACTTCTTCTCCGCAAACTGAACTCTTGGGACAGTAAAAGTTCAGTGGGACTTATATGGGACTGTAACCAAACCACGCTCCATCGCAGTTGGCTTGAACTTTTGGACTTGACCTGGTCTAGTGCAACCAGATATCCCTCTGGCTCTTTAGGCTTCTAAGCACTATATTCCAGTTTATTCTTTAAAAACTCATAACACCGGTTCTACTAATTGCATTTTTATTGTTTTAGTCTTGTTTTGTTTATTAAATCAAATTCTATTTTTCTAACCAGGTGTGGTATCATTTTGTGTTATGTTTTCACTGTTTTACTGTTTGAAGTGTTGCACAAATAATTTACACGTTGCCTCTTAGGTTAAACCTGACTGCCCTGTGCCAAGCAACCAGGGGGTGAGCACAGGTTAATTTAGGGTGTGTTTGTGACTTACCCTGACTAGGATTGTGGTTCCTGCTTGGACAGGGGGCATACCTCTGCCAACCAAAAACCCAATTTCTAACAGTTGTTGTTATTGTTTTGCAGCACACCACCAAATGTAATATCTGTAAATGATATGTATGCATTTAGCACTCAGGAAAGCAAAAATGAAGCACATTTGTTTTGTGATTCAAAACAAATCAAGACATTATTCATAGTGATGCGCAAATGGTAAATATTTACAGAATCCTGATGTCACACATTATTATTTGTATGCTATATAGTTTTATCAGTAAACCTGTATGCCTGAGCAAAGTTAGTGCCCATTTCAATTTAAAAAGGGCTGCCAGTGAATAACAATACTTTACCACAAGAAGCTTTAGTTAGATTGAAATATCACCCTTCCTCATGCCCCGTAAAAGGTAGGTAGGTAGGTCGCGAAAGTTTGTTGTTCTAAAAAGTGGGTTGTGGTTATAAAAATTTGTGGAGCCGCTGGATTAGGGTTTGGTATATTCCTCATGGTTAATGGTTTACTGGCGTGCTTTCTCCTTTATAGTGATTATATACATTTGGCTGCAATTAAAAGTGGGTAGAGCCCCTAGTGAAGTGTTTTCTCCTATACACAGCAATCAGAGGATTAATTTGTTTGGTTTTCGGTACATTTTAGGTGGTATTGGTTAAATGGTAACTAGATTGATGCAAGAGAGCTCTTCCTGTAACATTGGATGAGCCTTTTTACGTTTAGCTCCCTATCTTTAAATTCTTTTGACTTTTTTATCCCTGAACTATAGTGTTGGCTATTCACAATGGCTTTTGGTTTGGCCTTGGTTTATAGCATGCGGTTTGAAGTAATTGGTCCACATCATAAGTGCATATTGGCAAATGTTCTTGTTTTCTAAGCAGTTTAGATTTTGGATTGAGGTTTTACGTTTCCAAATTGGATTTTGAGAATGTGGGTCTTTTATAAATACTCTCTCCTGAAAATGGTCTTATGTAGTATAAGCTACCGAAACGTCTACATCATTCCACTACAACAATTTTTTAATGGAATACAATTTCAGTCCTTCTCAATACTGATCACAAAGGACTGTTTCTGCGACTGGTCAAGGGAAATTTTATGCTGACTTTAGTCACCACCATGTAGTATTTGCTTTTGGTGTCTACTGGGTCAGTTGAGTGTGTCTCTTATATGACCCGTGGTTCATTCTCTGATGTATAAAACATTTTCTTACTGTGATAAAAAAAAAACTGCTATAATGAATTAAATATTTATAACTGTTTATCCTTTTAATACGCCTTATTGTCATTTACATATGATAAAAAATTACAAATATAAAATGAAATTGTGTAAACAAAATGTCTCGTGAAATAACTACATGTGATCCTGTGATAGGATACTTTGGCTACCACTTACTGTAACTAATCATTTTTCTGATGGTAAATAATTCCTTTACAGGGCATAGTGCGCTTATATTAGTATCAGCAGCAACAGGTTTCCAAAGGATTATGACTGTGTTATTTGAGGGTTAAAAGTATTGTCAAGTGAGGACAATCAGAAGACGTAATTTACAGACATATCTGTAAAAACAATGTGTTTACTCTGGTTCGTGTCTATACATATATTTATATATTTTATTCTATAGAAGGAATTATTTATTGAATTCTCTTGCATCTCCAACACCACTTTTTTAATCCCTTTAACAATCAAACAATGTAATGCACTCATACTGTATGTTTTCATTTCATCTTGTTTCCTTATTTCTTGGGGTACTTCTTACATATTTTGTTATTCACTCAGTTCGAATTTTACTTTCCTATAATTATATTGGGCAGATTTACTAACACTTTGCGTCGGTTTACATCACAAAAGTGATGCAAACAGGCACAAAGTTTTGTTTTTGGATTTACTTTGCAATGCAAATCCTCATTTGCATTGAAAAATAGCCCTAAAGTAACACAAAGTAGCGCTTTGTGCTATTTTCATTTAAGGGGGCGTTCAATAGGTGGTACTTGCGAATCGGTATGCAACCACCCATGGATTTTGACCCAAAACCATATCTATTCAAAAGAGTAGACAGCTCTTTGTGCCTCCTCGAGGCTGACATAACTTTTCAGAAAAGTTTCCCTTTCTCAAAACTATTCCAACTTTGCATGTGTGCTTCACTGTACTTCACACATTCAAAATGCCAAAAAGTGTTAAACTATGTTAAAGCACAGTATTTTGAACTGGACGGGTACCCTCCCAGTACAAAGCGAATGCCTGCCGTCACACAACACCTTTGCCCTATGGTGCATGGGTGTGTGTTCTGGACCATGGGAGCCCACAGGGTGCTAGAACATGGGGAGAAAGAAACAGGTTGGCTTTTGGGAGCCCTTTGCCCCGCCCGCCGCTGGAGGACGTTCGTCGCCGCGCTCGCTATTCTAAGACAAGATGAGAATGGCCTGATTTGAATTTCCGCCTGTGAGCGCCCCGATCCACGGATACTGGACCTGAGTTTCAGTGTATTGTTAAATACTGGAGCCTGAGGAGCCCACCCGTCCATCACACCCTCATTATCACATTGATCTGTTGGATTGAGCTGGTCTCAACCAACCTTTCCCTAGTAAAGTCTATTTACCTGAATGACCCGCATTAAGGTGGTTCTTTCCTTGTGTCCCACATTTGATCTGGTCGCCCTAATGAAGGTGTGACCCACATTGGGTTAGACACCGAAACGTGCGTTGGCGCTGGATAACCTCGTGCCCCCAAATATCTCTACAACCTCCCACTGAGAGGACGCACAATAGTTTTTTTGTCAATATTAATCCCTTGTATAGGACCCTTAATTGCTTTGGATTTTTGACGACATTTCTTATGATAAATTGCTCTTCAGTGGTCAGAGTGTATGAGTATGTGTGTATTTGCGGATGTGAGTTTGTTTTGAGTGTATGAATGTGGGACCCTATTTATCTTAACAGATATGCCGCTGATGTGCCCCCTCTCTTTCACGCGAATCAGCTCAGCAACTCTTGTTGTTACATTCATTACGTGAATACTTAGCAAGCTGTCATATATTTTACTATATTGCCTCTACCTCATAACGACTAACACTGTTTCTGATTCTGTGTAATACTCTCTAATGGCGTACAGCATACTAGTTTGTGTTTAAAAAATCCAGTCATTTCAAATTAAATAAATAGCAATTCCCACTTCTGCGGTTCCTTGTTGCATTATCCTGATGCTAGATAACGAAGGCTTCTACGTTAATGATTCGACTCGGCCGGTTTCAGCATAGGCAGGGCTTTAAGTGGGATGAAAAACCTGGGGGGTCTCTCAAAGGGGCGTGGTCGGTGCAGTTAAGGGCATGGTTTAAAATGCGTAAGCGTAAAATCTCTGCCAAGCATAGTGTGCCGCCTGACTGGCATTTTGCTGCTTCGGTGATTAAATCCAGATATATAATACAATAAGTAAGATTCCCTACAACAAGCTAGGGCTATTGGCTTTGTCAATAGCTGTTAGTTGTATAAGATACATAAGTAACAACTATGGCTTTGTTGCATATAATACTGAAAATACTTCCGTTCCGAAATGACGAGACTGTTAAGGAACTATAACGAGTCTCTCGAAGTTACCTCAAAGGCAGGAAAGAGTGGCACTGCTGCAGAATTAAGATTTATTTCCCACCCTGAGGGCGAGGCAAAGATTGACTCTCAGAAGGATTCTGCAATTTCAGCATCTCATTCCTTTCAGCCAGGGGTTGGTTCATCACAATGGGAGCCTGGGGGGCAGCCGAGCACCGCGAGGTCTGCCTCCCGGGCAGATTGGGAGGGGGGAGGGGGGGGGAGTGGCCGAACGGCCATTTTGTAATAATTGGGCTACATTTGGGGATAGCCCAAATGTAGCCCAAATCCAGGGAAAGAGCCCAAGGGGTATTTAGGGAGTTTGCGCGCCAGCCCGGCCACCATTTTAGGCTTGGTGACCTGGTGGCTGGGCGCGCGAGTTTAAAGTTTTTCCCACCCTCCCTCCCTAAGGTTTGGGGTTTCGAGGGGTTGTGTTTCTAGGGGTCTTGGATTGCATTTCGCGGGGTTGTGGCAGCATTTGTTGGAACAGGTACATAGGGGCAGTTCGATGTATTGTCGCTTGGAACAGGTGCAAGCGGGGTGGTTGACAGTTGGCCGGGATTGGCTAGAGTTCGTTGTTAGAGGTTTGGTAATTTGGGTCCAGGGACAGGTAAAGGCTATACAGGTTGGATAAGTTTAGATTAGAGGTTGGATAGTTACAGTTGCACAGAAGGCAGGTAGGGGTTACGGTCAGGGGAGTTTGGGAGTTGGGAAAGGTTACATGGTGTAGGATTGGGTTATATGTTGGTTATGGAATGTTATGTTGTATTTTGGGGGATGGGGGAAATGATGTGGGGATCGTAGGGGTGGGGGAAAACACAAGGGGTTAGGAGGTTATTGTATAGCGAGGTGTTAGTTTTGTAAGGCGGTGGCCAAGGAGTTCAAATTGTGATATGCACCTGTTTCAATAAAGCGGCCTTTTTCACACACAAGAAAGTGGTCTGGTGTCGGCTTGCCCCCCCTCTCCCCCCTTAATCTCCCAAGCTCAAGGCAGCGGCTGCCTGGCTCTCAGGCCGGGAGCTCAGTGGATTCTAGGCATTCGTCCTAGGCGCCCGAGATGTTTATTTCACTTTTGCGATATAGGCAAGCACATCATAAATAAAACCCTGGCTTCCTGTTTCTGTCTGGAGGAGTCACCTGAAAACGTTTCCTCGTGCTTTCAGCAGTATTCAGTCATTAATAAGTGATGCTTTTTCCTCAACAGCGAACAAAATTCACTTCTTTCTGTTGTCTTACATCAAGCCTTACAGGCATGGGGAGGACAGCCGAGTGGGGCTAGCGGGGAGTTTGGGGGGGGGGGGTGAGGGGGGGGGGTGCTTTTTGCCCAAGGCACCGCTCTTTGTGGGCCGGCCGGCATGCCTGTTACGAACCGTTTCAATCGACCAAAGAAAGTAGGCCTGGCCTGCGCTTTTACAATGCAGCTAGCGCAGCCAAGCCACTAGGTGGTGCCAATTACTACGTTTTCTATCCCTAACCAATGTATCGACTAAAACCAGAGTGAGCCCCGCAAATGCCGCCGACCGCGGCCCCCGCATTGGGCCACTAGAGTGGTCGGCGCCCTAGTGCCGCCGGGGCACTGGTCACCCTTCCCCGCCCACGGAGGGGGCGGGGACGCCGGCCGGTGTCTCCCTCCCCTCTCTCTCGCCAGGAAGTGACGCACAAGCGCGTCACTTCCGGGCTCCTGTGGGGAAGGGGAGGCTATTTAGCCTTCCCCCACCCTCCTGGCGACCTCTTTGTTCGCCTAGGACGCCGCATGGCATCCTCTTTGCCCACAAACGTGACGCGGTTGAGGATCCGCTTGGCGATCCTCCTGGAGCGGCGGGTACCCCAAGAGCGGCAAGCGGTGAGTGTGAACACCCCCCACACCCCTCTCCCCCAGCGGGTACTTAAATGAGCCCGGCAGCCACCGTTGTGGGGGGGGTTAACTCAGCTCCCGGGGACACGGGCCTGGGGCTTTCTGGCCCGGCGCCTGGTACGCCGCGGCCTGGTCCTGATCCTAGTTTCCCAGCGGGGCTCTCTTGCAGGCCTGGGGGCGTGGGTAATGGGGTAGGCGGGGGAGCCACCTTCGCTGTGCCCGGTCCCTCCCTGTACAGGGGCTGGGGTTTCAAATCCGGGCCAGGGGAGGGGAGGCGGACACATGAGACAGGGCAAGCCCTTGAATCGTTGCGGCAGGGGGGGTGTGTGGAGGGCCTCACGGGGCTCCCCCCCCTCACCGCCGATTTGTCACCTCGGTTTTCGTTGGGATACCACCAGACGGGGATACTCACCTATCGCCCGCGTGTTCTGGTCTGATCTAAAGTAAATGCGGATTAAACCGCAGGGTGGCCCCGCACCGAGGGCTGCTCTCCCACAGCACTGCCCGCTGTCACCTATATTTCATGGGGAGGGGATGTGGTCCGTCAGCCGCGCTGCCGACTTGGGTGCAGGAAACCAGGGTTCGAGCCTCGAGGTCGCGTCCACACCCTGTGATTCTGAGCAAATCACTTAATTTCCCCGTGCCCGAATATGTATGTAAATACGGGGCTCATTGTACAGCGCTCCAATACCTTCGGGTCAAGTTTGCGCTGTGACTCTGGGCGAATCACTTAATCTCCCCGTGCCCGAATATGTATGTAAATACGGTGCTCATGTACAGCGCTCCAATACCTTCGGGTCGAGTTCGCGCTGTGACCCTGGGCAAATCACTTAATCTCCCCGTGCCCGAATATGTATGTAAATACGGTGCTCATGTACAGCGCTCCAATACCTTCGGGTCGAGTTCGCGCTGTGACTCTGGGCAAATCACTTAATCTCCCCATGCCCAAATATGTATGTAAATACGGTGCTCATGTACAGCGCTCCAATACCTTCGGGTCGAGTTCGCGCTGTGACTCTGGGCAAATCACTTAATCTCCCCGTGCCCGAATATGTATGTAAATACGGTGCTCATGTACAGCGCTCCAATACCTTCGGGTCGAGTTCGCTCTGTGACTCTGGCCGAATCACTTAATCTCCCCGTGCCCGAATATGTATGTCAATACAGTGCTCATGTACAGCGCTCCAATACCTTCGGGTCAAGTTCGAGCTATATAAAAGATAAAGCCCCTCTCCACTTTGCTTATGGCAGCTCACGCTCTTCCCAGCTCGGAGGTCGGCAGCTGTGGCCGTTAGGCCATACCCCCTTTGTCGATGCGGTGAGGGACGATTGGGGGAAGGGGGTCACTTAAGTTCGCAACCCCTAGACAGCAAACGCCGTATGATTACTGCTGCTATCTCGGGCGCCGGTTAAGGAGGTGAAATTTACCTCCCGCGGGGCAGCGGGTTCCATGGGAGCCCTTGTCCCCGCGCGCCCGGGGTTCGCCTGCCGATCGGGCACAGAGGGTTTGCCCTCATGAGCCACCCCACTTCTCGGCACATATCTATTGCCAGCAGCAGCTCCAACTTCGGTCCGCTGTTGGTAGGGCGCTTTGTGGGTTTAAAAGGGGCGGCCATCTCGGATTACTTGTTGTATCCCCAGCGAGGGCAGGGGGCACCGGCAGCCGCTACGGGTCATGGTGTGGGGGCGCTGAAGTGATTACCGGGTGCCCGATTAAAGTCTCTGGGCCTCCTGGCTTGTGCCGATGGGGCCGCTTGTGTGCCTCTGCTTTCCCGTAGTGCTGGGGCGCACCGGGCGCCCTACAAGGGTCCAGGGCTTACTGGCTTTATCCGGATGGGATAGGGGGCTCGCCTTAAACAGTGTGGGGAAGGTAAAAGGCTGGCAGAGTGCCAGCCGTCCAGGCTGTATAACCAGAGGAACTGGTTCAGAGCTGGTCTTCGCCTCCTCCATTCACGAGGGGGAAGGCGTTGGGCCCAATTATTCCCCCCCCCCCATTACACAAAACAAACATTTGCAACAGCGTCTTTGCACAGCAATGGCAAGGCAACTGGCTTATCTGGAGGGCTTTCGGTAATTGATATTGCAGTTCTTTATTAAGGTCAAAAATCAACTTATTATGATCAACACTTTGTAGTGCCCTGAAAAAACTTTACCTGACTGGGTGTTGTAGGTAAAATCCAAAACACAAAGCGGACATAATCCTACAGTCTATACCAGCAGAGCATGTATGTTATAGAAATACTGACATCACTTCCGACATCCAATATTACATCATGGATCAATGAATGAGGAGGATGTGTACAGTAGCACAAGCTTTGGTCCGAACCCATGCATGACGTCCCATTATGTCGTGTCAGAACGATGACCATGGCCCGTGCGTAGCACACTCTTCATCAGGGTTGGATTGGGATAAAAAATCGGCCCGGGCACACCAAAAAAAGATGCCCACACTTGCGTATTGCCTTTCTGCAAAACACTGCTTCGGCGAAGTTTTATGAAAAGAAAGGGTGTGGGGGGCATGTTTTATTAACTTCTTAGATAAAAAATGCACAGATTCGTTCACACTGCTGAGCCACACCTGAAAGCAAGTGAGGCCACTTCTGCCCAGGCCCCCTGCCCCGCTCAATCAGCATACATTAATGGGCCGGCCCAGGGAGAGAAAGGAAGTGATACTTCCGCCCATCAGCCTCTATAAAGGCCACTCAGGCACCCACTGGGCCGCTGGTGGCATCCTAACAGCACAGATAGCTCCCAGGCTGCCCAAAAAGGCAGCCCACAGCTAGAACTCGGCTACCAGCCCTTCAGCCATTTCCCGAGTGCCCGCGTTATCAATCCAACCCTGCTCTTCATGACTTATGACAATACCTATACCACAGTATATGTGCGGGAGACAGACATATGCAGTCACTGGCCATGGTCTTAGAGTGTTTGGAACACATCATAGCTTGTGTACGTGCCCTGCATACAATTCATAAAAACCATGTCCGACGTCGATGCCCTGTGCATGGTACATGTGTGCTGATATGTAGCTAGATAGACCTGTGGACGTTGTACAATCAATGATGTGATTGGTGGTGTCACGAGCTTATGCGTGATCTCACTGATGATATCATTTCTGATTTTAGCTGTGAGGCCATGTGAGGCTATGAGCAGTGCATGGGGTGCAGCGAGCTGTACCTTACCCAATTTGCTAATTTTCATGATTTATTGGTTTTAGATTGTAACCATAAGATATCTTCGGCCAACGTTTTTACGGGACATTTGAAAACCCAGTGCAAGGCTTAAGGCCTGTATCTGTGTTCTGTGCACACTGGTACTAGCCACATTGCATACTGGGCGTAGTATTGGCAGGGCAGGGTCTGTGGCATGCCCTTTGGGGACTAGGAGGGGCAGCACAGACCACCGACACATAGTTTGTGTAAAAATGGACGCCTTATTGAAACAGGTGCACATCACATATAATAGACCCTTGGCCTTTCGCTTTCCAAAACTAAAGCTCAGCCAGGCGTGCGCTTACCTAACCATTCCCTTTCAACCTTGATTGCTGCTGTCAACAACAATAAAATTGGCTAACCCATGCAAACTTCTCGGCCAACCGCCCATGCACCTGCTTGAATCTACCACGTATATATTCCATAACACCCTTGTACACCTGTTCCACCAAAGCTGATCCAAATAAGTCAAAAAATTGAGCAAACCCTAATCTCCTGAGCTTAGGGATGAGAGGGTGGGGGAAAGCTTCGCTGTCTAAATGCCACATGTACTCGGGAGACAGACCTCCCGGTGGTCGGCTGCCCCGAAGACCCAAATATCCACAACCTTCTCAAGCCCACTGCATGCCGCCGGAGAATCGGAGGAATAATGCTGCTACGGTAAGGGGCATGCTGGTACCTTGCACCAAGTACATATTGTGGATAAATAGGCCAACACCTGCACCCATGCCACATATGTACTTTGACCAGGGCATAACCCATATGTACCCAGTGGTCGAACAGCTTTAAAAAGGTATGGGACAGGGAGGAGCCTAGCGCTTGACCAAGATGGCCGCGTGAGCTTAGAGCTCCCGAGACCCTCGCGCGCTCCGTCGACTATCCTGACTCTAATCCTGATGGTATGCATGGCACCGTGTTGCTGAGTTGTCAGGGAGGCGATTGATGCTACCCGCGGTCGGATCGCCCATCGGGAACCGGACTTATGACTGGCGAAAGATTGCGGCCTAACTCCCGGAGATGCCAGGGGCTAGAGTTGGCAGGATGCCCGACTCCTAGTTGATCAACAACGGCCTGGTGAGGTGTGAACTACCGGACGGAGGCCCTCGCTCTTTCACTTTCGGTTTCGTTCCCTTTGTCTGCCCGGACACTGTAGTGCTCTGGGTGGCTCTAAAACCCCAGGGACGCTCGGTGGGCTACTTTGGCAGAACAAGGCGGACCTGCTCACTCTTTATACCTCTCACTGAGAGGGGACGGTCCTCACTGCATTGGACTGCCTGGAGTCCATTATGTCGGGCAAGGCAGAAGGAGATCGGCTGAAGACTAAGTCCACCAGGCGGGGAACGTACTCCCAAGTCAACAGTATGGACCGCTACGCCCTCCTGAAGACATCGCCGAGTGGATCGACACAGGCGCCGGATGCCCAGAAGGAGGACTCGCCTGGGACCCCGGAGCTCTCCCTGCAGGATGTCATGGGCGCGCTTGATGGGATGCAGACTTCGATGGGGAGGCAATTCGAGGCCCTGGCGCATAAGGTGGACGCCATCCTGGTGGATGTCAACTTGATCCGCTCGGACCTGGGCAAGACAAACGAGCGCGTTAAGGACCTGGACCACAAGACCACGGGCCTCACTGATGAGGTTGCGGACCTGCAGAACGAGGTCCGGAAGCTGAGGGCCGAGAGTGACCTCGCCGCCCGCCGGCTGGAGGACTTCGAGAGCCGGTCCAGGCGCAACAACGTGCGCGTAATCGGGGTCCCGGAGTCCTCGGATGAGGCTTCGGCGGACCTGCTTGTGGAAGATTTGGTCCTCAATCATCTGAAGCCTAAGGGCCTTGGGAAGTTTTTTGCGGTGGAAAGGGCCCATAGGGTGCCGGGCGGACGGCCCAAGGCGGGTGCCCCGCCGCGGCCGATTGTCGCCCGGCTCTTTCATTTTCGAGATCGGGACGCTATCCTGCAAGCTTCGAGGGTGACGGGCCCAGTCCCCTTCCAGAATGCGTCGGTGAATTTTTACCCGGACTTTACCCAACAGGTGCAGAGACAGCGACAGAGCTTCCTGGGGGTGAAGCGAAGGCTTCGGGAGCGGGACCTAAAGTATGCCATGCTTTTCCCCGCCAGACTACGGGTGGTGCATGAAGATCGGACATTCTTTTTTGACTCTCCTGTTATGGCCGATGAATGGCTGGACGCTTTGCCCCGGCGCCGGACCGGGGACGACACAGCTGAGCATGGAGACAGTGGCCGGGATGGACAGGGCTGACAACTCAAAGCCGGCCTGACTTGATTTGACCATATTTGAAGATTTTAATAGAGTGCAGTAACTGTGGAGGGTTGCGGGAGGACGAGGGGTGCTCTTTTCCTCCCTTGGGGTACTTTCTGTAGATTTTTGTTTTTGTAGGGCGACAGGCACACTGCAAGTTGGGGGGGCTTTTTAAGCTGCAGCAGGGGTGCAGGGTGGGGGGAGTTACGGGGAGTTTGAGTTTGTTGTTGGGGGGTTTATTTCTGCAAGGCATGATGATTATCCTCAGGGCTATTCCACGGCGGCGCCTCGGGTGTGGGGTGGGCCTCTTTCCGTTTGAGGATGGGGGGTAGAGGCCTAAGTGTTATAAGCTGGAATGTTAATGGTTTGGGGGATCGCATTAAGAGGGGGATTGTTTTGCAATTTCTGAAACGCTCAATGCCAGACGTTGTACTGCTGCAGGAGACGCACCTCATAGGCAATACGTGCTATGCCCTGAATAGGAAGGGGTATAAATTCATTGCACACTCTGGATTCTCTTCTGGGTCCAGGGGGGTGGGCATCCTCGTTAGAGTATCGCTGCCTTTTGAGGTGGACTCCACCATTGTTGACGATAGGGGGAGGTTTGTGGCGGTGGCGGGGCGGTGGGAAGGAAGGACTTTGGTTTTGGTTTCGGTTTATGTCCCGCCGGCCCTGCAGGCCTCCACATTTGCTGAATTGGGCAGGGTTTTGCTGACTCTCCCGGGGGGCATGCTGGTAGTGGGAGGGGATTTCAACGCTGTGGGTTCCGGACAGCTGGATAGATACCCGCCCAGGGACACAGGGGGGGCTCAGAAATGGCTTCCAGACCTCCTAGACACGTTTGGCCTGATAGACTGCTGGAGGCTCCGGCACCCCACACAGAGTCAGTACACGTTTCACTCCGGGGCGCATGGTAGCCTCTCCAGGATTGACTACCTGCTCACTCTGGCCGCACATGCCTCGTTGATATCCGAGGCGAGGCACATGGCACGTGGTATCTCTGATCACTCGCCAGTGTGGATCCGGCTGGATCTAGGTCGGGAGGGAGGAGGGAGGGTGGCCCCCATTAACCCTTGGTATTTCCGAGACCCCAAGATGCGCAGCGCCCTGGTAAAGAAGGTAGATAATTACTTTAAGGACAATCTGGGATCCGTGGACTCGGCGATCTCGCTGTGGGAAGCTTTTAAGACCGTGCTTCGGGGGGAGGCCCTCTCCCTGGTGGTGACCGCCAAGAATCGGAGGGATTGCGAAGTGCGGCAAGTAGAGGAGGAGATTGCGGCCCTTGAAGGGGATATGGAGGAGGAGGTCACAGAGTCCTCATTGCATGAGCTTTGCTTGAAGCAGGCGGAGTATAGGGACCTGGTGACGGACGCCGCCAAGACCCTCAGCAGGGAACAACAGGGCCGTCTGTATGATGTTGGAGATAAGGCAGGGAAACTCCTGGCGTGGCTGGACAGGAAGGAACGGGTCAATAGAGTGGTGCCAGAGTTGATTGGAGAGGGGGGAGAGGCGATTGTGGAACCTGAAGGGATTGTGGAGTGTTTCGCGGAGTATTTTCATAGGGTTTATTCCTCTGTGTCGGACAGGCCGCCCGAAGACTCGTCTGATCTCCTCCGTGATATCGAGTTGCCCTGCCTCTCTGACATAGATAGGGACGATTTGGATGGCGACATCACGGTTGACGAGGTGGCGGGGGCGATTCGCGCGTTGAATTCGGGTAAGGCCTCTGGACCGAACGGACTGCCGATCGATCTGTACAAACTGTTCCCGGATAGGGTCGCCCCTCACCTGCGCGCCATGTTTTTGGAGGCGCGGGGAGATGGGATCCTTCCGTTGGATCAGCGGCTGGCGTCGATCGTGGTCATACACGAAGAGGGTAAACCCCGAGATAGATGCGCCTCCTATCGGCCCATTTCACTCCTCAACGCTGAGCCGAAAATTCTGGCCAAACTCCTGGCTACCCGACTGATTAGGGTACTTGGCGATCTGGTCCACCCGGATCAATCTGGCTTTATCCCGCACCGAAACACAGCATTGAACCTTAGGCGTCTTCATGGCGTCATCGCCAGGGTGGGCACGCTGCGTGAACCGGCTGTTGTGGCATCTCTCGATGCCACGATGGCCTTTGACACGGTGGAGTGGGCATATTTATGGGCCGTGCTGGCCAAGTTTGGTTTCGGTCGCGGGTTTGTGAGTTGGGTCCGGTTGCTGTACGAGGGGCCACTAGCGAATGTTGTGGTGAATGGTCGGGCATCTGTTCCGTTTCAGCTTGGAAGGGGTACTCGGCAGGGCTGCCCCCTGTCGCCTCTGTTGTTCGCCCTCGCCCTTGAACCGTTGGCTGCGTGGATACGTTGGCACCCGGATATACGGGGCCTTCGGTGGTCGCCTGATCACGAGGACCGTATTTCGCTTTATGCCGACGATATCCTGCTGTATCTTGCCTCACCAAAGAAGTCACTTATAGTGGTCTGTGACGTACTCGCATCGTTCGGTAGGAACTCGGGGCTTGTGATTAATTGGGGCAAATCGTACTTGTACGTTCTTAGTGGCGAGGTCCCACCGATCCCTAGAACATGTTCGATACAGGTTGCCCAGCAAGGTTTTGTGTATTTGGGGATTTTTATATCCATGGATCCTGTTGTGCGCTATGAGAGGAACCTGCTCCCCCCCTTGGCACGCTTGAGGCGTGATGTTGAAGGTTGGCGGAGGCTGCCGCTCTCCCTTGTTGGGCGTGCGGCCCTGTTCAAAATGATGTCTCTTCCCCGCTTCCTCTACGCCCTCCAGAACACCTTGGACTGGGTACCGGCTAAATACTTTCGGGAGGTCGAAGGCCTCCAAAGGACGTTGCTGTGGGATGGGCGGCCGCGAATAGCTATCTCAAAGTTGACGCTCCCATGGTACGATGGGGGCATTGCGCTCCCAGACATCCGACGGTACTACTGGGCCACGCAGTTGAGCGCGATCAACCATGGGTTTTACGGCCCTGCCCTCAGCCCTGGGTATGCCATGGATAGGTGGCTGCTGCGCGGCGGCAACTACTACAGGGCGTTGTATTCGCGGTCCCTAGACTCGTCCCTCACGGGGCCCACAGGTGTGGCGGTGCGCGTATGGAAGATGGCGACCGACTCGCTGGGCTGGAAGGACAGGCTAACCCTCGCTACCCCATTGTTTGAATCGGAAAGGTTGGGAAGACTCTGGCATACGAAGGGCTTTGATAAGTGGGATCTGATAGGGATATCCAAGGTGGGGGATGTGCTGCATAAGGGGAGAGTGAAGTCTTTCGAGGAGTTGCAGACTGAGTTTGAGCTAGGGCCTTCAGAGTATTTTAGGTATATCCAGCTGCGTCACGCCCTTCGATCAGTCCTAGTGGAGGGTGAGAAGGTGCCGGAGTCCTCTCCCCTTGAGGATCGAGTCCTTGACGGTCATATGCCCGAGAGCACGATTTCGCTCATATATAAGAAGTTGATAAACGTCCGGGCAGACTTGCTATTGGGGCTGAGAGAACAGTGGACCAGGGATGGCCTCGAGTTGGATAATGAGGACTGGCAGTCAGCGGTTTCTTCGCCTAAGGAGGTTGCGATCCCGTCGCGTCTGAGGCTGGTGCAGCTTAAAATACTGCACCGGGTGTATGTTACGGGGCCAAGGCTGGTCCACATGGGATTCTCGGAGGATGGCCTGTGCAGAAGGGGATGTGGTATGGTGGGTACTTTCCTGCACATCATTTGGGAATGTGGGGTCATTGTGGAGTTCTGGAGGAGAGTCCATGCAGTTTTGGGGGAGGTGACGGGCATTGTGGTACAGCCGGAGGCGCGGTGTTGCCTCCTGAACGTTTGGGGGCCCACTGATCTCGATGAGGCACAGACCCAATGGGTGACTCTGGGTAACATGGTGGCTAAGAGGGATATCGCGCGATTATGGGGCTCCTCGGGTCCCCCTACACTGACCGCGTGGAAGGAGAACATGGATTGGAGCATGTTTAGGGAGAAGACGGTCTACTGCTCTAGAGGTCGCCCCCGGAAGTGGCATGCCATCTGGGGGCGGTGGAACCAATACAGGGGGGGAATATGTCTTGCCCCGGATCTGGAACCTCCCGAGGAACAGCTTTCCCCCTGACCTACCTTCCAGCACAGTTTGGTTTTGGTACCTGTTCTGGGCCTCTGCTGTTCCCCTTCTTCCTCCGCACACAGTCTTATACTTAGTAGATGAGTGGGGTCCTGCCTCCCCTGGGGGCTTTCGCCATGGGATTTCAATGTTCTGCCTTGCTGGGGTTTGTTGTGTGTTTTTTCTGTGTTTATTTAAAATTGGACCTTTGCATTACTCTTCGTACTGTATCCGGGACGCATTACTGTATCTAACTTGCAATGCTGCCGAACCTTCGGGCTGTCGGCTGAATAGCTGTGTCCTGACTTTCGAAATAAAGGTTTTCAAAAAAAAAAAAAAAAAAAAAAAAAAAAGGTATGGGAGTTGTGAATCTGAGTGTAATGTGGGGGGGTGGATTCGATGAGTATGAGGGCGGAGTCAGAGGCGTAGCTAAAAAGAGCAAATTACAGGGTAAACAATTTGTAGTTTATTCACCTACATATAAGTGCATACAAAAATATAAACAATTAAACACTTAACTGATAAATAGAAAAATGTATTTGATTTCTGCAGCATAGATTGTTTACATTTAAATACATGATGTGAAAAGGGTACATTTTAATGGTGGCTGTGCAAAGATATCTGAAGTAGGTGTGGTACTCCACTATTCTATCTCATTATGTTTGGAACACGTGACCAATGCGTGAACATACATGCCATCCACTGAGTTTGCATGCTTAAATTATAATCTGGGCTCCAGGATACACACAAATCTCTGCAGTAAACAGCAACCACTTTACTGAATTTCCTGGCTAGGCATGGAGTCTGTGACCTGAATCTACACCCGGTCTCTGCAGTTAGAGACAATGGGGGGAAGGAAGCTTGTGGCTGAAGACAGAAGAGTATGTTGTTCAGTAGATATTTAGTGAGAGCTGTACCAACTTCAGGTACAGTTTCCAAAAAGGCTACTGCGGCCTTGGATTTATATTTACTTTAAAGTTATTTCCCACAAGAAGGGCCACTGGAGGGGAAAAGTGAAGACCTTGTTTATTAAATTCCATATAGCATCCCCAATAAATAACTGAACCAACTCCGGTTAAAATGAGAAATAGTGTTCGGCCTGGTCCTTTCGGCAGGATTATCCCCTGCTAACCAGTGCTAAAGTAAATATGCTTTGTACTCTAAACATGGTAATATTGGCTTTTCCACAATTGGCAAATTTAATTTACTTGTAAGTCCCTAGTAAAGTGCACTATGTGTGCCTAGGGCCTATAAATTAAATGCTACTAGTGGGCCTGTAGCACAGATAGTGCCACCTACTCAGTAACCCTTTAAACATGGTTCAGGCCTGAAATTGCAGAGCCTGTGGGTGCAGTTTTAAACTGCCATTTAGACCTAGCAAGTTAACCTACATGCCAGGCCAAAACCTTCCCTTTAATTACATGTAAGTACCCCATACGGTAGGCCCTGGGCAGTCCCAAAGGCAGGGTGCATAGTATTTAAAAGGTAGGGTTCGCCTGCCGGTCGGGCACAGAGGGTTTGCCCTCATGAGCTACCCCACTTCCCGGCACATATCTATTGCCAGCAGCAGCTCCAAATTCGGTCCGCTGTTGGTCGGGCGCTAATATGCAGAGCCTTGTGGGTTTAAAAGGGGCGGCCATCTCGGATTACTTGTTGTATCCCCAGCGAGGGCAGGGGGCACCGGCAGCCACTACGGGTCATGGTGTGGGGGCGCTGAAGTGATCACCGGGTGCCCGATTAAAGTATCTGGGCCTCCTGGCTTGTGCCGAGGGGGCCGCTTGCGTGCCTCTGCTTTCCCGTAATGCTGGGGCGCACTGGGCGCCATA
Organism: Triturus cristatus; assembly: GCF_964204655.1. Taxonomy (NCBI): domain Eukaryota; kingdom Metazoa; phylum Chordata; class Amphibia; order Caudata; family Salamandridae; genus Triturus; species Triturus cristatus. The sequence goes on from NC_140588.1 coordinate 140,353,801, forward strand.
CAAGGGTCCAGGGCTTACTGACTTTATCCGGATGGGATAGGGGGCTCGCCTTAAACAGTGTGGGGAAGGTAAAAGGCTGGCAGAGTGCCAGCCGTCCAGGCTGTATAACCAGAGGAACTGGTTTAGAGCTGGTCTTCGCCTCCTCCATTCACGAGGGGGAAGGCGTTGGGCCCAATTGTTTCTCCCCCCCCCCATTTCATCCTGCCCACGGTCAGGAACCGTACAGACTGGGGGCACGGGTCAGAGCGAGGGAGAGAGGATGGCATGAACCAGTGTGGCAATTGGTTTTCGGTCGCGTCCTCCTCGGCGGGCATTGTGGAGATCTAGCGCCGATGCCACATCTTTGCCTAGCAAGCGCGACTCTGGTGCAGGAAACCAGGGTTAGAGCCTCGAGGTCGCGTCCTGTGATTTTGGGAAAATCTCTTAATCTCCCCGTGCCTGAATATGTAATGTAAATACTGTCCTCATGTGCAGCCGCCGACTTTAGTGCAGGAAACCAGGGTTAGAGCCTCGAGGTCGCGTCTTGTGATCCCGGGGAAATCACTTATCTTCCCGTGCCTGCATATGTAATATAAATACGGTACTCATGTGCAGCCGTCTACTCTGGTGCAGGGAGCCAGGTTTCAAGCCTCGAGGTCGCGTCTTTGATCATGGGCAAATCACTTAATCTCCCCGTGCCTGAATAGGTAATGTAAACACGGTGCTCAATGTGTAGCTCAGTCAGTCAATTATCTTTATTCGATTAATAAAAATCATAAAAGAGCGAGCAAAAGTACATGTCATCATTTCATCAGATCACAAAATTTGACAAACAATCATTATAAAAAGACAAAATTTTACAATAAAATATGCATAAATATTAAAAAAATTAAAAAGAAGGGTTTCTTAAATCACGAACTCATTTGGGTAAAAAGAGAAATCATTAATCAGTGATAAAGTGCCTGTGCCTTATACGATGCTTGTTTAAGCGTGCTCCTGCAACTAGAAAAATAGCAACTGAAAAAGCTACTTTTGTGTTAGGAAGAAGTTGCAAAAACAACAGGGCTGGTTTAACCTGAATAAAGCCCTGATTACGTAAAATAGGGAACAAATATCTTTTTCTAATCTCAATATAATGACCGCAAAACATAATAAAGTGCATTGTGTCCTGTGTAGAAAAATGGTCGCAATCACATGGTTCAGCATCATCAGGTCTAGCCCAGGTTCTAAAATCGCCCAGTACAAAATGGATTAAATCAAAGCGAAATCTTGTTAAGAGAAAGCGGTGGTAAGGGTTTGTAACCGACAAAAGGTAAGGTTCCATTCCTGGGACAGAGGAAAGCATACAGTGTTTCCTTGCCATGATTTTTTTCAGCTCTGTTTCTTCCCTCTCCTGAGCATATAAATTTAATAAAGTGTTTTTGACTGGATTTAAATCTTCATGGGTTATTCCATCCGGAGATGAGAAAAGCTCCGGACGACCTGCTAAAGTAAGCTGGGTTTTCACGTGTCTTACCCATGGAATATTAAGGGCTCTATCCAGGGCTAAACAATCTTTTAAAATAATATGATTTAAAGTAAGCTCCTGGTTGAGCCAAGTTTTTAACCAGCCAATCACTGGAGCTAATTTTAGGGTGTCAGATATGTAGCCCAAACCTAACTCTGTATGCAATGAAAAAGTCGGAGTTGATTGGGGAACAGAAAGCAGAGATCTCAAAAATTTATTTTCTACGTTCTGTATTTTGGCAGAGCTAGTGTATCCCCAAATAGCAGAGCCATAGTGGGCAACTGACAAACATTTTGCTTTATAAACTTTGATGATACTTTCCATTGGGCGGGCGCCCAGTTTTTTAACGAAACCTAGCAGCCCTGCGGCCGCTCTAGCGACAGCGCTGCTTTTAACCAAAAGCTGGGGGCCCCATGTGCCCTTTTCATCAAAGGTCACGCCAAGGTATGGAAAAGAGGGGACTCTCTTAACCTCCTTCCCTGCGCAATAAAATGTTAGCGACTTTCTTTTCCTACCTGCAGGTCCAGCAATCATTACATGTGATTTTTCTGTATTAATTTTCATGTCCAAAGATGACATGAAAACTCCAAAGGAAGTAAGAAGTTTGTTCAACGCAACTCCGGAGCGTGCTAAAAGAACAGCGTCATCCGCGTACAGGAGGATGGGTATCTTTGTCTCACCTGCACGCGGGATGTCACTATGGGATTTTGACATTACCGCCTCAAGGTCATTTATATATAAAGTGAAGAGGAGGGGGGCGAGTATACACCCTTGCCTAACCCCCCTCTCTGACCTAAAATGACGAGTGCATCTTCCTTCCCTAGTGACTCTAACTGAGGTCATAAGATCCTTGTGTAGCTCAGCTAGGTATGTGACCAAAGGGGGGTCGAGTCCCGCGGCCAAAAGGATCCCCCACAGCTTTGACCTGTTAACCAGGTCAAAAGCTGAGGAGAGGTCCATAAAGGCCATGTATAATGAACCCCCCTTGGCGATTACATATTTATTTAAAATTAATTCTAAGTTTAGGCACTGGTCTAAAGTTCCCCTATTGGCTCTAAAGCCGTATTGTACATTTGATAAAATACCCTTACTTTTTAAAATCAAGGTCAATCTACCTAATAGGACTCTCCCTAAGATTTTAACGCTCGAATCAATAAGAGAGATTGGCCTATAACAGGCCGGGTCTGTCCTTTGTCCTTTCTTGAAGATTGGCACAATGGTCGAATTTGCCCAGCTAGGGGGGAAAATAAATTCCCTTGTGGCATTAAAAATATTAGTTAAAATGTTTGAGCTAAGTTCAGGAGCGCTCTTAAAAAAGTCTGCAGGAACCCCATCTGGCCCCGGTGCCTTTTTAGAGAGTGTGTCTTGAATTGCTTGTTTCACCTCTTCCTGAGTAAAAGGAGAGATTTGAGTTAGCGGTTTTAGGAGAGGAGTTTCGCGTTCTGTAGTGGTGTGAGTATAGCTATAGATGTTACTAAAGTGTGTCACCCACTGTTCGTCTGGAATTATACAGTCAGCTCTCTGATTATCTAACCCCACATAATATGGGTGATTTATAACTGCCCAAAATTTAGCGCTATCTTTCTGTGTCTCGGGCAGTAATAAATCATTCCAGGCCTCGTCTTTTATCTCAGATTTCCTCTTCCTGATAGCTAGATTGTACTGTTTCCTCAGTAGCGCTATCAGCGCTCTATCTCTAGGTTTAAGTTTTAGGGCCTTAAGAAGTGTTGAATGGGCCCTGGAACAGTTTGTATCAAACCATTTAGGACCTTTTATTTTGTTGGATTTTGCCTTTACAATTAGATCTAAATTAACTTGGTGGCAAATAACACTAAAAGGCTCAACCATAGTGACACTGAGGTTTGTATTGTCTAGACAGATAGCAATTTCGCCGGCGACTTTAGGCAGAGTATCCTGTAGGAAAGTTAGTGGGATAACTTGTTCCCATTTGAGCCTCCGATTTTGGTCTCTTAGCACAAGGTCTGTCGCGCACAGTGTGTCAATCTTCCTAGTTTCCAAGACGCCTTGAGCTAAAACCTCTAAAATCACAGGGTTGTGATCGCTAAAAACAGAAGTTTCTACCTTATAAGCAAATATGTCAGGTAGAAAACTTAAAGAAACAAAAATATAATCAATGATTGAGCCAGAATCGTTACCCACGTATGTCGGTAACCTCGGATCATTTGAACAGGTACATGATTCATAAAGATTGAGGGTAGCCAAGAGCAATTCCAAAACCTCTCCACTAGGTGTGTGTTCGAAATGTGGCGAGGGGGAATACAAAGAAAATTTCTCAGCTTCCCTCTGACAACCCGCCAGGCAGGGATGAATATTAAAATCTCCCATGAGGATCACCTCATACCCATGACAACTGTTTTCAATATAAGTGGATAAGAGGTCCTCAAGGGATGATAAGTGCTTGTTAAAAAATTGACTGGTCGGGGAATTATAAAAATTAACAAGTAAAATAGGATTACAATTTGGTGAAGTCAGTTCTACCGCTAAACAGTTTTTAGATTTAGACTTGATATGCCTAGGTTTACCTTTGATGTCAAGTGAAATGTATACAGCCAAACCGCCCCTTGCTCTTCCTGCTTTACTTGGGTCTGCAGGTACAAAGAAATGAGCATAGCCATCTAAGGCCAAACAATCTAGCGTTATCCAAGTTTCCTGGAAAGCAAGAATATCATAGTTCCTGATTTTATCCAACCAGATCTTGTCTTTGAATTTGGTTCTAAGCCCAGCGATGTTCCAGCTCATAATTTTGCAGGTCCTGGCGCCTGCAAAGGACTGTGCTGACGAGCCAAAAGCAAGATGTGGACCCTCTACATCATTTTCGTGACTTGTCAAAAGTCAGTCATTTTGGTCCATAGAAGATAGTGGCATGAAGCGGTTAAACAATTCCAGAGGCTGGGTATCAGGGTTAAACATAGAAGGATAGTGGCGAGGAGCTGGTGCGTTATTCCTTGAAACTTGTCCCCATCTGGGTTGCGAGTCCCAATTAGTGTTCCACCCTAGGGCAGGAGTCCTTGGGATAGATACGTTCTGCTGTTCACCATAAAAGAATTTCAAAGTAAGGGGAACCACAGTACCTTGTCTTCGTTGGGGAGGAAGGATATTTGCAAGAATGTTAGGAAGAACGTGTTGGTTTGAGAAGCTCACAGCCACACAGTCACCTTTGAGTTTTTTTGGCCGATTTCCCAGCCAGGGAACCCTAGTTGCTGATCTGATTGCGTTTGCCAGATGATGCTGTCCCCCGGGAGCTAACCGCATATTACTAGTTAGCCAATGTAGGGCTTTGCTACACAGTGAATTTGAACTTTCCGCCAAGCCTCTTTCTAGCGGAGGGACATTTGCGAGCACTAAAACCACAGGTGTAGCTTCAACGATGAATTGCAGGGGATCCGTAGTAAAAGTTTGGGCTTGTGCTTGTGTTTGCGCTGGGGGATTTCTAGCCGGGGGGGTTGGGTTTGTTGGGGGACATGATAGTGTAGGGCCGTCACTGATGGCAGACAGGGTTGGTGGCAATAAGTTCTCCCCAAGTAATTCACTTCCTTCTCCAGCCCCCAAAGCACTTCCGGTGGCAACTCCCCCAGAATTATTGGGCAAACCAGTAACTAACGTGGTTATATTTTCAATGCCACTTGCAACTGTATTTTGAGAAGCACCCAGCTTTTTAACCTCAGCTTGCAGTTTGTCAATCTTAGATAAGAGAGGTTTAACAATGGTACTGATTTTAGTCTCGATAAGATCTACAATTTTATCAAGAAGAGCTTCTTCAATAAGACAAGTAGGGTGATCCTCAACGTGAGTCACTTGTATGCGTTTTGGGGTGATAGCCTTCTTCCGCTTTGTCCCTGAACGTAAACCACCCCGCTTAGGGGGAACCTTTGTACAATGTTTCTTGTGTCTAGCTACATGACCTAGAGGAGATTGGTCAAGAGCAGAGGCCTGAGTCATTGTATCTTGATCAAAGTCATTTTCACTGTAGTTATCTGCATTGCCCTCAGCGGGTAGACCCTCAAAGGCCGGGATAACCTTATCCGGGGAACCAGATAAGATTTGGGGCGAGATATCAACGTACGTAGTGGTATTTTGCGTAATGATTTCATCTGTCAAAGTAGTATCTAGTGCGGGTGGGGACAGACAAAGCAAATCAGGAGATTGGCTCAACCCCAAGGACTCCCTCCTTTGCATATTAATTTTCTGTACAGTCTGGACAAGATAATTATTAATCTTGTTTTGTTGGACTTCACCAAGTTTTTTTGGCATAGCTTGTAATAATTGTAATTTATATTTCAAACAAACGTAAATGCAACTATCAATTCAGTCTTGTATAGGCTCGCCTTACTTGGGAAATGATGATAGAGATGGCTTGTGTAGCGTTTCTGGCCCTGCCCCTGCCTCCTCCTGCCGATGAGGGCCGTAGAGGGCCCGCCCTTTGCCCGGGCTTAGCCCGGCGCCACCCGCGCGCGTCCCGCGACGCGGAGGAAGGCGCGTGTTTTTGAAGCGCCTCCGGGCGCGTTGGCGGCGTCAGCGGCCACAGGGGTGCTTGGGGGCTGTAGTCTCCCCCCGCTCTCGACCGCAAAGTATGGTAATGGCGGTGGCGGGGGAGACAAACAGCAAGGAAAGCCCAGGAGCAACGGTGGCAGCAGCGCTGGCGTAGGGATGTCGTGAGTGGTTCCCTCTATTGCGGCAAGTTGTAGTGTCTATCGGCTCATTCCCCCGCTCCACCGAGGAAGGCGCGTGTTTTTGAAGCGCCTCCGGGCGCGTTGGCGGCGTCAGCGGCCGCAGGGGTGCTTGGGGGCTGTAGTCTCCCCCCGCTCTCGACCGCAAAGTATGGTAATGGCGGTGGCGGGGGAGACAAACAGCAAGGAAAGCCCAGGAGCAACGGTGGCAGCAGCGCTGGCGTAGGGATGTCGTGAGTGGTTCCCTCTATTGCGGCAAGTTGTAGAGTCTATCGGCTCATTCCTGTGATTCTGGGCAAATCACTTCATCTCCCCCTGTGCCTGAAGATGTAATGTAAAAGCGGTACTCATGTACAGCGTTCCAATACCTTCGGGTCGAGTCCGCGGGCCTTGCTGACTGAATGTCTAATCTAGAATGTGTGCTTCTAGTACACAAGACAGTCACTAGTTCTAGGCTTGCCCATGTTACAAATGGTATGCCACCGGTTGGCACTGTGGCTATGTTGTACCATCACTAAGCCTGAAAGAAGTGGTATATGGAGGAGATATGATGGAATTAATTTCCGTTGTCGTGTGCTGCACTGTTTGACTAATATTAATCATAGATGAGCATGTCTATTTAACAACAGTCCCACAGTATCGATGTCAGCACAGTCTACTGCACTTGTTTGAGCAGCTACGACATGAACCATGCTTCGCAGACGCCTTCACACATGCACACAATTTGTTAAAATTCGTTATAGGACCACTCAATGTAAATACAGTTAGGGGTACAGACCAAGTGGGAGTTCTTTCCAATTATGGGGTTGACTGTTGGAGCCATCGAGAGAATTCAAACTATATTGGCAGATTGCATCACAGGTCCCGCTGCCCTAACCTTTTGCTGAAATGTGCATGGGTAGGCTGTTATTGTTGTTGTTTGCTTGACATCCAAACCCCCAATGCTTAAGGCCTCGCGCTCCCAATTGCATTAGTCCTTGGGCAGGGCGGACCATAGTGGGGATAGTCCTAACGTAAAACGGTCATTGGGCTATGTTAGGAAACAGTTAAACATGGAACGCTGCCTACAGTCTAAAAGAGGTTTGCTATAAGTCCGCAACTCTGCCCCTCCAACGTGCTTATGTTGGCCTTTATCTGAGCACGGTGTTAAGATGGGATTGACACCTAAAGGAGCAATTTACAGCTGTGGGGCTACTGTTAGCCAGGCCTATCAGTAACGGTCACCATTGTCCAACTAGTCAGAGCTACGAATTGTATGGCCTAGAGACTACCGAACACGGGTATGTTTGTGTAATTACTGATATCAATAGGTCTGCTGCATCTGCATGGTTTGGTTTCGCTCGCAAGAAAGTGCCAGTCATAGGCCTTTAACTGTCCCTCATAGTTGCACAGATATGGTAAAAATCACACATAGCAAACTGAAACCTAGCCACCCAGGTGGGTGGCTAGCTCTTGGAGGGCAACACAACCGAGATAGAATGGTGGTTTATTATCTAATGCAAATGGAAGCATTGATTAAGCCAATAGATGGGTGTAGCTTAGTGCCCCAATCGTATTGAAATACAGGGATGCATTGACATAGCGGCAAAAGACTAAGTGCTCACTATTTAGCACCCACTAAGGCCAAAATCACAGCACAAAGTTTACCGGTGGAATTTGACCAAGTGGTTGCGGGTGCGCCGCACGCGAGCGAATTGCAAACTGGCGCTGGGGACAGTCTGCCACAAGTTAGTGCTGTCTGTATATTGTAGAGATGACCCAACAGGCATGGATCAATGCATTTGGCATTAAAATCACTGTTGCCAGCTGAACAAGCCATTCGTATAGTTTTGGAGGGCTTGGAACAGGCGCTAGTATCATGCCTGCGCGAGTATCAAGGTTGGTTGTGGTATTACTATGATGGACAGCACGGCAGGAGCAAGGTGTGGGCGATAGGAAGTGGCCGCCTGCCATGAGTCCTGGCATGTAGTCGCACAATTGTCAGGTGTTCCATAGAAATGCCTTGCGGCAGGAAGCGCGCGCGTATGCCAATTTCTAGTTTTGCGCAATTCGGTTCTCTAGGTACATTTTGCCGTGAATGGCTCTAGGTCGGAGATTGTGTGTCACTCTGCCTACAGTTGGCATTGCGGTACGTCTGCCTTGGTGGTAACCGGACGGGTAATTTGTCCCTTGACTTTGAGGAGCGATTCATTCAATGCTTTTCTTCATAGAACTATTCTCACCGTTGTGATTTCAGTGTTTTGGAGTGTACCTCTATCTCCAACCCACCATTAGTTCATTGTTAATCCGATGACTTGCTGTCCACCGGTCCTTGTTCAAGGCCGCCTCATGGCGCCCGAGTTAAACATGGACCATGTAGGTTTCAATTGTTCAATACCATTACCTACCATCAATCTGCATTACCGAAGCCCAACTAAAGGCTCCTTACAAGCCCGTCCAAGGGAGTAGGCAGTTTACACAAAACAAAAATTTGCAACAGCGTGTTTGCACAGCAATGGCAAGGCACCTGGCTTATCTGGAGGGCTTTCGGTAATTGATATTGCAGTTCTTTATTAAGGTCAAAAATCAACTTATTATGATCAACACTTTGTAGTGCCCTGAAAAAACTTTACCTGACTGGGTGTTGTAGGTAAAATCCAAAACACAAAGCGGACATAATCCTACAGTCTATACCAGCAGAGCATGTATGTTATAGAAATACTGACATCACTTCCGACATCCAATATTACATCATGGATCAATGAATGAGGAGGATGTGTACAGTAGCACAAGCTTTGGTCCGAACCCATGCATGACGTCCCGCTATGTCGTGTCAGAACGATGACCATGGCCCGTGCGTAGCACACTCTTCATCAGGGTTGGATTGGGATAAAAAATCGGCCCGGGCACACCAAAAGAAGTGGCCCACGCTTGCATATTGCCTTTCTGCAAAACACTGCTTCGGCGAAGTTTTATGAAAAGAAAGGGTGTGGGGGGCATGTTTTATTAACTTCTTAGATAAAAAATGCACAGATTCGTTCACACTGCTGAGCCACACCTGAATGCAAGTGAGGCCACTTCTGCCCAGGCCCCCTGCCCCGCTCAATCAGCATACATTAATGGGCCGGCCCAGGGAGAGAAAGGAAGTGATACTTCCGACCATCAGCCTCTAGAAAGGCCACTCAGGCACCCACTGGGCCGCTGGTGGCATCCTAACAGCACAGATAGCTCCCAGGCTGCCCAAAAAGGCAGCCCACAGCTAGAACTCGGCTACCAGCCCTTCAGCCATTTCTCGAGTGCCCGCGTTATCAATCCAACCCTGCTCTTCATGACTTATGACAATACCTATACCACAGTATATGTGCGGGAGACAGACAGATGCAGTCACTGGCCATGGTCTTAGAGTGTTTGGAACACATCATAGCTTGTGTACGTGCCCTGCATACAATTCATAAAAACCATGTCCGACGTCGATGCCCTGTGCATGGTACATGTGTGCTGATATGTAGCTAGATAGACCTGTGGACGTTATACAATCAATGATGTGATTGGTGGTGTCACGAGCTTATGCGTGATCTCACTGATGATATCATTTCTGATTTTAGCTGTGAGGCCATGTGAGGCTATGAGCAGTGCATGGGGTGCAGCGAGCTGTACCTTACCCAATTTGCTAATTTTCATGATTTATTGGTTTTAGATTGCAACCATAAGATATCTTCGGCCGATGTTTTTACGGGACATTTGAAAACGCAGTGCAAGGCTTAAGGCCTGTATCTGTGTTCTGTGCACACTGGTACTAGCCACATTGCATACTGGGCGTAGTATTGGCAGGGCAGGGTCTGTGGCATGCCCTTTGGAGACTAGGAGGGGCAGCACAGACCACCGACACATAGTTTGTGTAAAAATGGACGCCTTATTGAAACAGGTGCACATCACATATAATAGACCCTTGGCCTTTCGCTTTCCAAAACTAAAGCTCACTATACAAATGAGTTACCTACTTTAAACTACCCCACTCCTAAAATGTCCCTCCCACTAACTAAGGAAACCTGTTAATGAACCTTAAACTTCCTGCATCAGCCAGGCGTGCGCTTACCTAACCATTCCCTTTCAACCTTGATTGCTGCTGTCAACAACAATAAAATTGGCTAACCCATGCAAACTTCTTGGCCAACCGCCCATGCACCTGCTTGAATCTACCACGTACATATTCCATAACACCCTTGTACACCTGTTCCACCAAAGCTGATCCAAATAAGTCAAAAAATTGAGCAAACCCTAATCTCCTGAGCTTAGGGATGAGAGGGTGGGGGAAAGCTTCGCTGTCTAAATGCCACATGTACTCGGGAGACAGACCTCCCGGTGGTCGGCTGCCCCGAAGACCCAAATATCCACAACCTTCTCAAGCCCACTGCATGCCGCCGGAGAATAGGAGGAATAATGCTGCTACGGTAAGGGGCATGCTGGTACCTTGCACCAAGTACATATTGTGGATAAATAGGCCAACACCTGCACCCATGCCACATATGTACTTTGTACAGGGCATAACCCATATGTACCCAGTGGTCGAACAGCTTTAAAAAGGTATGGGAGTTGTGAATCTGAGTGTAATGTGGGGGGTGGATTCGATGAGTATGAGGGCGGAGTCAGAGGCGTAGCTAAAAAGAGCAAATTACAGGGTAAACAATTTGTAGTTTATTCACCTACATATAAGTGCATACAAAAATATAAACAATTAAACACTTAACTGATAAATAGAAAAATGTATTTGATTTCTGCAGCATAGATTGTTTACATTTAAATACATGATGTGAAAAGGGTACATTTTAATGGTGGCTGTGCAAAGATATCTGAAGTAGGTGTGGTACTCCACTATTCTATCTCATTATGTTTGGAACACGTGACCAATGCGTGAACATACATGCCATCCACTGAGTTGATTTGTACTCTAAACATGGTAATATTGGCTTTTCCACAATTGGCAAATTTAATTTACTTGTAAGTCCCTAGTAAAGCGCACTATGTGTGCCTAGGGCCTATAAATTAAATGCTACTAGTGGGCCTGTAGCACAGATAGTGCCACCCACTCAGTAACCCTTTAAACATGGTTCAGGCCTGAAATTGCAGAGCCTGTGGGTGCAGTTTTAAACTGCCATTTAGACCTAGCAAGTTAACCTACATGCCAGGCCAAAACCTTCCCTTTAATTACATGTAAGTACCCCATACGGTAGGCCCTGGGCAGTCCCAAAGGCAGGGTGCATTGCATTTAAAAGGTAGGACATGTACATTTGAGTTTTACATGTCCTGGTAGTGAAAAACTGCAAAATCTGTGTTTCACTACTGCAAGGCCCATCTCTCCCATAGTTTAAGATGGGGATTGCCTTAAAACATCTTATAAGTGTAACTTCCCATTGGGAGCAGATAGAAAATTGGAGTTCGGTGTCTCTGGACTTACAATTTAAAAACATATCTTTTAGTAAAGTTGGTTTTTACATTGCAGGTATGAAAATGCCACTTTTAGAAAGTTGGAATGTTCTTACTTTAACCATTCTGTGCCTCTGCCTGTCTCTGAATACACACCTGGGTTAGGGGACAGCTGGGTTTTGTGCATTCCTTCTACCCAATACACAAAGGGAGCTGGGGTATGATATTTGCATCCTGATGGCCCATCACTGGGCTGATGGGCCTTCCTGTGGTAGATTAGGAGGCAGGGGCTGATACCTGCACCTGAACAGGGCTGTGTCTGTCCGCACACAAACAGCTGCATACTTCTCTGTAGTGCATCTGGATCCAGGGAAGGAAAGGCAGGGACCTTCTGAGGATCAAAGACCTCTTTTGTTGTCTCCTCAATTTCAAAGACACATTTTGCTATAAGTACTGGATCTCTGACATACCCCCAAACTAGTTCACTTTGGGTCCCGAAGAGACTGCACCTAAGAGGAGCTACGCTGCCAGGAGGGACTGTCACTTTGTCACTTGCTTTGCGGTGTTGACCTGCTGCCTGCTGATTGCTGTGCTGCCAGGAGGGACTTCCACTTTTCACTGTGCTCTGCTGTGTTGGCCTGCTGCCTGCTACCTCTGCAGTGAAGGAGGACTCAACCTGCCTTCTACATCCTCTATGGCACCCACAAACTCCAAGTGCTTGTTGGCTTGCCCCCAGTTCTCTTAGAGGGCTTCAGGACATCAAAGATCTTGTGTCCCAGCTCACTGCAACCTGTGCACTCCAAGTTCCAAGTGCGTGCCTGTTCGGCAATACAGGATCTGGTGTAGTTCTTCATTCAGCCTTCACCACCCTACTGATAGTGAGCCTGCCTTCAGTAATTCCTGCTTGACCATGTGCTCCCGTTTAACCCCTTCCATGCTGCGCAAATTCCGCCGCTGTGCTGACGGAATCTTGCGCGGGCGTGGTCATGACGGAACGGTTCCGTCATGAGCACAGCTCAACCGTGGCTCATGACGGAACCGTTCCGTCATGAGCACCGAAGGGGTTAACAAGGCCAGGGAGAAGAGCCTCTGTTTGGGGACAAGCGGCGTGGACTATCGCTTTCTCTCAAAAACTCTGCTGGGAGTCCTGAGTGGAATGGGGGCCTTACCTGGTTGCCTGGCAACCTCAACGCCCTGGGTGCACACTCATCGGACTTCCCTTGGGGCCAGAGGACTGTCCGTGTCACCCAACCTCGCTGTGACCCAGCCCTGTCTGCACCTGTGCGGCATGTTGCAGCGTGACGTCTTCGTTACTTCTTGCCAATGCGGGCCCCGTGTGCGAGGCCCGACGACATCATCGTAAATTGCCCAGACCCACCTGCGTCTTCACAGCCATGCTCTACTCCCTGCAACACGGGCCCCGTGTGTGAGGCCTACCAACACCTGGAGCAGCACCTCCAAATCCCAGGTAAGGTGTCTCAGGGCATACATGGCCTGTTCTCAAACCCCACTGCACCACGGATAACCGAGGGAAAAAGGTATTTTACCACATTCCGGTGTCTCCATTTCCGAAGTGGAGGTGACCATTGTGACAATATGAGGATTCCTGTAAAGTCCTGTATAGAAGTGCACAGGCGCTTCCAACATTGTGCTAATCCCTTGTTGAGAACTTTGCCAAGGCCCCGGCATACTGTAATGTCCTGTATAGTAGTGCACAGGCTCTTCAAATGCGCACTGGTCTGCATGCCTGTCTTTAAAACCCATACCTCTTAGCAAATATGAATTGGATACCTGTCATTTGGATCTTGGTTTGTTCAGGGGCTGCCCGTGGCTAGACATATCTGAAATTATTTATACTTCAAACTCACGTTAACAGTTAATTTGCCTTCTCTGTTCGTACAGTAGAGAATCACAGATAAACAAATCCAGTTTTGACACTGTGGTTATGGTTTTCACGCATTTGATGTAATACTTTACAAGCATATACCTTTAACCCTGTGGTAGTGTTTATGCACTTCCCTTGACACTGTACAAACGTAATGACCTGAAAAGTACATGTATGATTTTTATCGTTTTGGTTGCCTTGTGATATATACAGTACAGTAAGCCTATTTTTATGTAAAACTGGTGTGGAGTCATTTATGTTTATTATTAACTGTGTTATTGTACTTAGTGTGCTGCACAAATACTTTACACATTGCTTCATTGATAAGCCTGCCTACTCTGTGTCAAGCTACCAGAGGGTGAGCACAGGTTATCTTATGTGTGTATCTGACTTACCCTGACTAGAGTGGTGGATTCTTCATGGCTTAGGTGTATACTCTAGCCAACCAGAAATCCCATTTCTAACTTACTGTAACTGTCTGCTTAAAAGGTACACATACAGAACAAAATAATGTATATACAATACAAAACTTTGTCTGCAGGGCATTAAATCCCATATTTGGAGAGAATATTAAAATTAACCGCTTTGCAGAGCTATCTTATGACTGCAGAAAGATCCTAGATACAGACACTGAAATGTATAGGGCCAAGATCTCTCTCCCTATGTGTCAGAGGCAATACACTGTTAGCAAAAAAGTGCCCTTTTCAACCCTCTCAAGTGGGCACTTGCACAGTCTTCTGCTATGGATAATGTGTCTCCAACAAGCACACCACACATTTTTTTCCCCAAAATTGGATTTTGCGGTCAAGTTCTACAGACCCCCAACGAAAGATTGTGAAAAAACAAACTCGGGACTCTGTAAACAATCCAAGTGCCTCAAAAGATTAAAAAAATGTGTCGGGACCATCCTAGAATTATAGCCATTATTTTATTTGAATTATTTTAAGCACTGCTAAGCAGATCATATCAAACTAAAACAGTGTCAGGCTCCAAGGGGTGCCTCGACAATAGTGGGCACAGTGTTGGGCGGAAGTCATTGGCCAGGAGGAAGAATACGGGCCAGAGGCAATGGCTGGACCAGGCTGAATCAGAAATGGAATCTAAAGATGGCCGCCGCTTTCTAATCATCGCGGCGGTCTAGTTTATTTTTTCCCCACAGGTGTTCAGAGGCAGTTTGAGGTGCGCGCGCTGGAACAAACGCGCACTTCACCGAAGAATTTACGAAGTACGCAGGTTTAGACTGTTTTACCTCGTCGGGTTTCGTCCGGTATTCATTCGCTACCTCCGTCGGAAGTAGACAGAAACAGAGTAAACAGTTAAGGTTCTCTCCAAGTTTTTTGACAGAAAAAAGAAGTTTGCTGAAGTATCAGTTGGTGGCGCCTCTTCCCTAGCAATCAACTATCAGCTGGTGAAGGCAGCTCACCGATGAATATCCAACGCTGACAGAACCAGAAGGAAGAAAGAAGATATAAGCTAAGTGACCAAAAGAAATGATTAGAACATGTCAGAACTAATTGTAAATCATTGTATATAGTTAGAGACTTAAAAACAATATCTATCTGAAAATAAGATATACCGCCATATTCCTGCAAGGCAAGAAAAGAACGTTAAAACACTCAAGAGACGATATTACAGAACAGCTAAGAAAAGACATAGACTACTACAGGTTAGGAAATAGATATAATATACGAAGAGTTCCTTCAGAAGTAAAGCACTCACACTCTCAAGTAAGTAAGATAGGCTTACCCCCAAGAACAAGAAAGCATAGGGGTAAATCAGGAAATAATTACATTAAGTGATATCTTGTTGACAGGTGAATTCCAGGGGTGCTTTTTCAAAAGAAAAAAGAAAAGAGAGGCAGTAACAAGAATAATAGAGGAGAGGCACAGTACTTGGAACTATGGGTAGGTAAGGAACATAGGAGGGAATAGAATGTTGGAATACAGTTAAGTGTAAAGATTATAATTTAATGCTTGATTTCTAGATTCTCTCAGTTGACCATGCAGTCTACAGATTGAATGAAGAAGCAGACGAAGGAGAGAAGACAAGTTTCAGGACCAGTCTCTTCTTGTTTATTATTTTATCCACTCCCCCTTCCCCCTTAGGGGTAGATTTGAGGGTCTAGATATTTAGCTGGACCACAGAGATATCCTTGAAGGGGAGTTGGGAATTAGCGTCTCTGTTCCCGTGCAAGACATCTGAAGAATACTCTTGAACCCTTGACAGAGTGAAGTGCCCACGTTTAAAAACTTGCACCTGAACAGAGATGGCTGAAGGAATAAACTTGCAAACCTTAGGAACAGTTTTAGAGACAATACAGAAGGAGTTGGTGGCAGTAAGAGAGGAAAATCAGAGTCTTAGACAGGAGGTGGTCAACTCTAGGAAGGAAACAGCAGAATTAGCTCAGAGATTAAGGCAACCATTTAGTATAGGACGAGAAACTTTAGACTCTCCCATTGAAGGTCCAAGTAGAATAGCAACACAAGTGATTCATTCTCTGGCCCCAGTTATTCCGTTAGCCCCGCCAGAGTGATTTAGCGGAGACCCACAAAAGGCGCAGATATTCATCACTCAGTGCTCACTACACTTCATGTGTCGCCCTTCGATTTTCCCAGATGCGCAGTCAAGAGTTGCCTTCGTGTTGTCATACCTAAGCGGTGATGCAGCGTCCTGGTCTATGCCCCTGGTTTCACGTGATGACTCCCTACTGCATAATTACGAAGCATTCAAACAAGAATTTCTTCGGATCTTTGACAGACGAAGAATCTCTCAAGCAGTTGATAACGAATTACTTGACTTAAGACAAGGAAACCGAGATCTCGTGGCATACTTAGCACAGTTTAACAAGCTAGTAGTGGAGACTGACTGGCCGGAGAGTAAAAGAGCAGCAGTCTTTTATAGAGGGCTAAAAGACGAACTCAAAGATGTGTTTGCGCAAATTCCAAATCGGCCCACCGAAATTTCAGAGCTGGTAGACCTGGTCTTAGAAATAGACTTCCGTCAAGGAGAGAGAAAAGGGGAAAAGAGAAGAGATTTTAAACCAATGGCCCCAAGGTTTGACAGGGCTCGGTCAGAAGGCGTCAAGATGGCGGACGGACAAATGGTTTCGGAACCGATGCAAATAGGAACTATAAGGGGTCCTTTGACCAAAGAGGAAAAGGAAAAGAGAAGGACAGGCAATTTATGCATGTACTGCGGCTCCAGTGGACACTTCGTTAGGGGTTGTTCAAAGAAACCAAAGACTTCCTTCAAGCCGAAGGAAAACTTGCAGCACCACCTGTAGCGGGAGTTGGACCGGTGGATGCAAATCAAAAATCAACTCCAACAGAACATCAAGTAGCGAATACTTTGCAATCGTCTGCCCCACATTTGATTTTATCTATGGTAATTAAGTTTCGGCAAGTAACATTGACCGAGGTTTCGGTAATGATAGATTCCGGAGCCACCGGAAACTTTTGTGATTTAAAATTTGCAGCCAAGGTAGGGTTGCGAGCAATATTAAAGTCTAGGAGTGAACCCGTCCGGGCGGTGGACGGAACGAATCTCTCCTCCGGACCCATAGTGAGCCATACGGAGCAAGTGCAACTAATTTCCAGCGACGGACACCAAGAAGTGATTCAATTCAATTTAATTGACGCACCCCAGTTTCAACTCATCTTAGGCCTACACTGGCTTACAGAACACAACCCAACCATCAATTGGAGCTCCAGGACAATAGTAATGGATTCGGAGTATTGCAAGAAGAACTGTTTTGAGACGAAAGAAAAAACCAATGGGTGTAATCCAGCTCATGCATTGTGTACGACTGCAGTATCTGTTTGCGTCATCAATTCCCAAGAAATTCCACAAGAGTATTGAGATTTTGAGGATGTGTTCAATGAAACGGAAGCAGAACAATTGCCACCTCATCGGGTGTATGATTGTAAGATAGACCTGGAACCGGGCTCTAATCTGCCTTGCAGTCGAGTTTATGCTTTAACAGAAAAAGAACATCGTCACCTGAAAGAATACTTAGATAAATATCTGGCAAATGGTTTCATCAGGCCATCGCAATCTCCAGTGTCTTCGCCTCTATTTTTTGTGCCAAAGAAGGAAGGTGATTTGAGAACTTGAATCGATTATCGCGCGATTAACAGGATCACCAAGAAAAATCGGTACCCGCTTCCACTCATTTCCGTCCTATTGGATCAAGTGAAAGGAGCACAGATATATACCAAACTCGACCTTAGAGGAGCTTACCATCTGGTCCGAATGCGTGAAGGAGATGAATGGAAGACAGCCTTCAGAACGAGATTTGGGCTATTTGAATACCAAGTTATGCCGTATGGTCTCTGCAACGCTCCGGCTGCCTTCCAACATTTTATTAATGACATCCTCCATGAATACATTGATCAGTGTGCAATCGTGTACATTGATGATATTCTGATTTATTCATCCGACAAGAATAAACATCGAGGGGAAGTGAGAGGAGTTTTACAGAAGCTCCGAGAAAACAAGCTGTTTGTAAAACTAGAAAAATGTGTGTTTAACGTTTCCCAGGTGGAGTTTTTGGGCTTTGTCCTCTCACCAACCGGAATAAATATGGACGAAAGGAAAATCAAGGCAGTGGTCGATTGGAAGTCCCCCGAAAGTGTTAAGGAGGTTCAGAGCTTCATCGGGTTCGCACATTTTTACAGAAGGTTTATAAGTGAATTCTCACGGAAAATACTTCCTCTTACAAAACTACTCAGGAAGGGAGTTCACTTTGATTGGACAGAAGAAACTGAAGAAGCTTTTAAATCTCTGAAGAAAGACTTCACCACTGCTCCAATACTTTTACATGCAGATCCCTCGGAACCATTTTATGTGGAGACTGATGCCTCCGATCTGGCAGTCGGGGGAGTGCTATCCCAACAACACAAGGAAACGGGCCAGTTGCATCTAGTTGCTTACAGATCAAGAAAACTGACATCTGCCGAAGTAAATTACACTATAACGGAGAAGGAGTTATTGGCCATTAAAGACGCCTTTAAAGAGTGGCGACACTACCTCATGGGAGCTCAGCATCTAGTAACGGTTTTCACAGATCACCGAAATTTAAAATTTCTGAAATCAGCTAAGACACTAACTCCAAGACAACTTCGATGGTCTTTGTACTTTGCCGATTACGACTTTGTAATCACCTACAGACCTGGGGCTCAGAACGGGAAGGCTGATGCCTTATCCAGACTAGGAACCAATAACCAAAAGAGTAACACGGAAAATCAAACTATAATACCAAGTACCAGAATTATTGGCGCCACCACCTCAACTGACCTGAGGGAACAAATAACCGAAATCATGAGTCCAGAAGAAATGCAAGGTTGGGTCGAAGAGGGCGCTGGAAGAGAGATCCAACATCAGTTGCCGTATTTCAAAGGAGCCTTGTATTTGCCTACCAAAGAGTTACAAAATCAAGCGCTGTACGAGTGCCACAATGCTCTTTTAGCGGGACACAAAGGAGAAGCTAAGACCGAAGAATTAGTTAAAAGACTTTATTGGTGGCCTCAAATGACCAGAGACGTGGAAAAGTACGTTAAGACCTGTGAAATCTGCGCTCAGGGAAAATCAGAACGGCAGGCTCCTAAGGGGTTGTTACAACCTTTGCCCACACCACCCTTTCCATGGCACACAGTTACGCTAGACCTCATTGTAGATTTACCTCTTAGTCAAGGTTTCAACACCATCCTAGTGGTAGTGGACACATTTTCTAAGATGGCAAATTTCATGGCTCTAAAAGGGGTTCCCACAGCTGAGCAATTAGCCAGACACTTCAGTACACAAGTAGTGAAGATTCACGGAATTCCGAAAGTTGTTATTTCAGATAGGGGTACACAATTCGTATCTCATTTTTGGAAAGCTTTTCTGGAAGGTCTGGGAATCGAAGCCAGGTATTCAACCAGTTATCACCCAGAGACAGATGGGCAGACAGAGCGGGTGAACCAAGAATTAGAGCAGTACCTAAGGTTGTTCCTGTTGAAACAAGATGGAGAGTGGGCAGATTATTTATGGGCTGCTGAGTTTGCACATAACAATGCCAGGAATGTCTCTACAAGCTATTCCCCATTTTACCTGAACTATGGCCGACATCCAAATTTCACAATAGGGCAGACTGATATTCTGGTCACAGCAGTAAAAGACTTTGTATCTCATTTAAAACAAGTCCACCAGACGGTCATACAAAATTTAGAACAGGCTAAGAGAAAATATAAGACCTATGCAGATAAAAAAAGACGAGAGGGCCCTCCCTTAGAGGCAGGAGATTGTGTTTGGTTGAGTACAAGGAACCTTAGGTTAAAAGGCAACAGAAAATTCCAACCTAGATTTATAGGGCCTTATCGGATAGAAGAAAAGATGTCTCAAGTTACCTATCGGTTAAAACTGCCCACCAAACTGAAGGTTCATCCAGTGTTCCACGTGTCCTTGTTGAAAAAGGCACCACCAGAACTGCGAAAAAACTTGCCTCCGAAACCCATTCCATTAGAATCTGGAGTAGAATTTGAAGTCAAGGAGATTTTAGATTCAAAAGAGGTAAAAGGCAAACTGTACTACTTAGTGGACTGGAAAGGCTATGGGCCTGAGGAGCGATCTTGGGAACTGGAGTCAGATGTTCATGCTCCGAGATTAGTAAAATCTTTTCATCAAAGATTTCCTACAAAGCCACGATTGAGAGGACCTCCTTTTTTGGGGGGTACTGTCAGGGCTCCAAGGGACCCCTCGACAATAGTGGGCACAGTGTTGGGCGGAAGTCATTGGCCAGGAGGAAGAATACGGGCCAGAGGCAATGGCTGAACCAGGCGGAATCAGAAATGGAATCTAAAGATGGCCGCCGCTTTCTAATCATCGCGGCGGTCTAGTTTATTTTTTCCCCACAGGTGTTCAGAGGCAGTTTGAGGCGCGCGCGCTGGAACAAACGTGCACTTCACCGAAGAATTTACGACGTACGCAGGTTTAGACTTTGGCTCCTCAGAATAGGGCAGAGTATTACCTCGTCGGGTTTTGTCCGGTATTCGTTCGCTACCTCCGTCGGAAGTAGACAGAAACAGAGTAAACAGTTAAGGTTCTCTCCAAGTTTTTTGACAGAAAAAAGAAGTTTGCTGAAGTATCAGTTGGTGGCGCCTCTTCCCTAGCAATCAACTATCAGCTGGTGAAGGCAGCTCACCGATGAATATCCAACGCTGACAGAACCAGAAGGAAGAAAGAAGATATAAGCTAAGTGACCAAAAGAAATGATTAGAATATGTCAGAACTAATTGTAAATCATTGTATATAGTTAGAGACTTAAAAACAATATCTATCTGAAAATAAGATATACCACCATATTCCTGCAAAGAAAGAAAAGAACGTTAAAACACTTAGGGGACGATATTACAGAACAGCTAAGAAAAGACATAGACTACTACAGGTTAGGAAATAGATATAATATACGAAGAGTTCCTTCAGAAGTAAAGCACACACACTCTCAAGTAAGTAAGATAGGCTTACCCCCAAGAACAAGAAAGCATAGGGGTAAATCAGGAAATAATTACATTAAGTGATATCTTGTTG
This sequence comes from Triturus cristatus, assembly GCF_964204655.1. Taxonomy (NCBI): domain Eukaryota; kingdom Metazoa; phylum Chordata; class Amphibia; order Caudata; family Salamandridae; genus Triturus; species Triturus cristatus. Next base: position 140,374,829 of record NC_140588.1, read on the forward strand.
ACAGGTGAATTCCAGGGGTGCTTTTTCAAAAGAAAAAAGAAAAGAGAGACAGTAACAAGAATAATAGAGGAGAGGCACAGTACTTGGAACTATGGGTAGGTAAGGAACATAGGAGGGGAATAGAATGTTGGAATACAGTTAAGTGTAAAGATTATAATTTAATGCTTGATTTCTAGATTCTCTCAGGTGACCATGCAGTCTGCAGATTGAATGAAGAAGCAGACGAAGGAGAGAAGACAAGTTTCAGGACCAGTCTCTTCTTGTTTATTATTTTATCCACTCCCCCTTCCCCCTTAGGGGTAGATTTGAGGGTCTAGATATTCAGCTGGACCACAGAGATATCCTTGAAGGGGAGTTGGGAATTAGCGTCTCTGTTCCCGTGCAAGACATCTGAAGAATACTCTTGAACCCTTGACAAACAGAATGAAAATCGCAAAATTTCTGACATCACCTCAGATTTTTTGTTGGCATGTGCTAATGCATAGGAGTCAGGCCCCCTTTCTTACAATTACAGTGCAACCCATTTAGTTGCACAGTAAAGCTCATAGTCGATAAGTAGATTTGAGAATAGATTTATTACAAATTCAAAGCCAAAGTAATATAAATCAGTCTCGGAAACATAGTATAGCATTACAAGATTACCAACAGAAAGCCAAATTGGCGCACAAATGTTATCCTCAATAGCACGTAACAAATTAGGGATTCCGTAGTAACTGTGCAAAGTATAAAAAAGACTGCTTGATGGTTAGATTGAAAGCTTCGGTCCTCCTGCCTATGATGCATGAGGAATTTTAATTTGCCCTAAATAACCCACACTGAGAAATGTCAATGTCAATGTCAGAGATTTTTGTATAGCGCACAATTCACCAAAGGTCTCATGGCGCTAGCAACCAAGACAAAGAAACCGGGAATGACTGAAAGTGCTCATGCAACAACATTTATTGGGAAAAAAGCCAAGTTTTCAGCTTTCTACGGAAAAGAAAATGATCATGTATAGAGAGCAGATCCAAAGGAAGTTTGTTCCAAAGCAAAGGGGCTAGGTATGAAAAGGAACGACCACCATTGCGGACTGTCCGGATGCGAGGTTGAACAAGGAGAGGTTTGGAGCTGGACCGCAGGGGGCGTCCAGGAACATACCATTGGAGTTTTTTTGCCAGGTAAAGTGGACCAGTGCCATGCATTATCTTATGCGTGAGACTTAGAAGTTTGAAACGCCCTCTTTGGCGGATCGAAAGCCAGTGCAAAGTTTTTAAGGTAGGAGCAGAGGGGGTGCGGGAAGGAAGATTCAGAACAAGTCTTGCGGCCGTGTTCTGAAGGATTTGAAGCTTGGAAATTAAATCCTGGTTGAGTGCGGTGAAAAGGGCATTGCCATAGTCCAAGCGGCTAACTATAAGACCCTGGACCAAGGGTTTTCTTGCTTCAATGGGTAGCCATTTAAAGATCTTGCGTAACATACACATTATCCCAAAACATGTCCCAAGCACTTGAAGTGCTAAGTGAAACCCTAATTAGATCCAATAAAGTAGAAACGTGTCAGCATGGTAGAAATTTTGTAGAAGTTCTTCAAAGCAAGAATATCGCATAACATAAAGCCACACATAATAATAATAGCACATGGAGATCTATACATCTCCTAGTCTTAACAAAGCTAAAAAGCGTTGCCTGGATATACCCACAGAAGAAACCTTCTAGAATTCCCTATCAAAGGTCTCATTAGTGTCCAACTTCAAACAATGCTCTTTGGCAGTCACACTCGTAATTCTTCTTCTTTCATCCACATATTTGAACCGACCTTGGATTCTATCTCTTCATTCTGCACAGAGTGTAGTCCTCCCTTTGCTCGTTAATTTTATCATCCTCGCCTAGAGTACTCCTGTTAGACTTGGCATTTTAGGCATGGTTTTCCCTGACTTTTTGCCTCTACCACCTGTATTTTTGATGCAGTGCTGGATTTTGTTTTTGCTGGCTTAGATGCTTTGGGCACTTTGCCACTGCTGATCAGTGTCAAAGTGAAAGTGCTCCTTGTGTAAATTGTTATTACAATGGGTTCTCCCTGATTGGTATATTTGATTTACTGGTAAGTCCCTAGTAAAGTGCACTGAGTGTGACAGGGCCTGTAAATCAAATGTTTCTAGTGGGCCTGCAAAAGACACACAGATGATGTACCTGCAGCACTGATTGTGCCACCCACATGAGTAGCCCTGAAAAGGTTATTCAGACCTGCAACTGCAATGTTTGTGTGCAGTTCTAAACTGCCATGTCGACCTGGCAAGAGCACCCACTTGCCAGGCCCTAACCTTCCCTTTTCTTACATGTAAGGCACCCTTATGGTAGGCCCACGGTTCCCCCATGGGCAGGGTGCAGGTTATGTAAAAGTCAGGATATGTACTGGTGTATGTGACTAGTCCCCATAGGATAGAATGGGAGATACTTTGTAACATCTTACAAGTATAACTTCCCATTGGGACGAGATGGAGAAATACTGTTTAGGCTCTCTGAACTCAGAATTTTATAACACATCTTTTAGTAAAGATAGGTTTTAAATTGTGTGTTGGAAAATGCCACTTTTCGAAGTTAGGCATTTTATTTTTTAACCATTCTGTGTGTCTCTGCCTGATTGTTGATTGACTGTCTGGTTTTGGGGTGACAGGGGCTGGGGATGTGTATTCACTGTAGACAGCCACTGGGGGGGTTGAGGTGTGCCTGGTCCTCCCTGGATGGCTCAGAGCTGAGCTGAATAGACCTTGGCTGCATTTAAAGAAGTGGGAGGAGTTTTCCTTGCACCTGAATAGGCCCTTTCTCCCTTGAACAATGCTGTCTCCACCCCCGGTGGTCACACTGCACCAGTAACGACAGAACTGGATTGGACTGGGTTTACAGATCCTTGCACAAAGAGAACCAAGACAAAATGGGGTATAAGTAGTAGACCTTAAACCCCAGAACTTTAGATCACTTCTGGACTCAAGAGGAACCTTTGCCAAGGAGAAGAGCTGGAGAGCTGTGAGGAGGAGTACTGCTCTTTTGCATTGTGCGGTGTGGGGTTGGCCTGCGGTTGCTGCTTCTGCCAAGGAAAGGACAAAGAATACAACTTTGCTGTGAACCTGCTTGAAGGAGAATCTCCAAGGGCCTGTGTGTGCTGGCCTCTGGTGCTAAAGTCTCAGGGACACAAAGGCTTCACCCCCAGCTCCTCTGAACTCTACTTCAGAGAGTTCTGACCTGCCAGGAGGTGCCTATTCCAGTTTTGGGCCTCTGGAGTTTGTTCCTGCTGTTGGGAGCTAGAAGAAACCTAAGAGAAGTAAGAAACCCTGTCTCCGACGCCATCAGCGACACCGCTGTTACGGAGGGATCTGCACTGAGGCCCGGGAAACCGCTTGTGAAGTGCACAATGCACAGCCCGGCCTGCATCGCAGCTCGGATGCCCTTCAACGCCTGCTGATGCCTGCAGTTATCAGTATTTCCAGACGCCAGCGTCGCACCAACTCCGTCATCGGCACCGCATGCATCCTGTTATTGTGACGCCGATAACAGCCGAGGGTGACTACACAAATTAGCTGACTTCGTATCATCACCAGAACCAATGCCTCACAGCCGACGCAACTATCTTCCCCTGTCCTGGATTCGACACGTCGCCTCTTCGCAGACACGACGCCTCGCCTCCCCTGTGGCAGCCAGGGAGCTGCCCTCGGCACCGACGCCTCACCTCCACGGCACCGTGCATCATCATAGACTTCGTGTCCAAGGTACTGTTTGTTTGGGGGTCCATGTGACTTAGTGCCCGACACAGCGCTCCTTGCGGACGGCGCCCTACTTTGGATTTATTGTTGTCACGATGTCGCAATAGCCCCAGGTGGAGCTATTTGTTTTCTACAAACTTTATTTTTGGAATAATTCTGGGAGTGATCACAGATATGGAAGTGGCTGATTGCAGTGTTCTTTTTGGAAAATACCAGTGAGATTTACTTTTCAGATAATGTGGTCTGGATCCATGCAGTGCTTTATGTAACAAGCATAAAACCTTAAAGGTAATCCTTTTCCTGACAGGGAACCAGTGGATCTCCGCCAACGCAGCCATTTCGGACTTAAGCTTGGAAATTTTCTAGAGCAAGCATCAGGCTGTGTCCTGTAACATCTGAAGCTTGTTCAGTGGTCTCTGTTTAATGCCCATATAGAAGGCATTACAGTATTCAAGCCTAGATATAGCTTGGGAGATGACCACTTACTTTTGCAAATTGGGTGGGATAAAGGGCAACACCTTCCTTACCATTCTTATAATGAAAAAACATGATGATGCCAATTTGTTAATTTGTTCCACAAATGACAGCTCAGCGTCAAATAAAGCCCCTAGGGCCAGATGTAGAACCGTTTTATGTGGTCACAAACGGGAAATCGCCCCGTTTCTAACTGCAAAAAAGGGTGGTGGTATGTACAAACACTATTTTGCGAGTCAGTGACACATGCCAAGACGTCCCTTCCTAACAGCGAGTCGCAATAGTATGTACCATTATTTTGAGACCGCATTTGCAGTCGCAAAGCACTTGCAGTTTCCGACCTACTTCAAGTAGGTGGTAAGCCACTCACAAATGGGAAGGAGTTCCCAAGGGATGCCTTCCCCTTTGTGAATGGATCCAAACATATTTTTTTAAGATCAGGCAGTGGTCTTACAGACCACTGCCTACTGTTAAAAAATGAAATAGAAACGTTTCATTTTTTTTTTTTAAATGCAGCCCGTTTTTCTTTAAGGAAAACGGGCTGCATTTAAAAAAACTGCTTATTGAAAAAGGACAGGCCACCCTCCCTGTGAGTCCTGGCCATTCCCAATAGGTCGCAAATTGCGACCTGCCTTACGAATATTGATGAGGCAGGTCATTTGCAACTTGCAAAATGGAATGGTCGTACATCTGGCCTCCTAGATTTTTAACTTTAGAAACTGGCAGGGGAGGGAGGACAAGCAAATGGGTCCACCAAGATTTGTTCCAAAAGGTAACATCTTTCCCAAAAAGATAAAATAAGGATTCTTATTTAAATGTTTAAACATAGGAATTTCTGAAAGAACTAAATCAAAGTTTGAAAAATAATATTGAAAACTATCATGTCTATAGAATAAGCACAGCAAAAGACTACATGAGATTACAGGAGTCAAAGGAATATGATAGTATGAGATGCCCTCAGCTACAGACGCAGGCAACTGAGTGCACACATCTCTCGCATTCATAGTGTCAATCTACTCATAAAGCAGCCTAAATAAAAAATGGGAGGCATAGTCTCCTCTTGATAAATCTGTAGTTTACTATCAACTAAACTACCCCACTGGTACTCCCTAGTTGTCCTCGGCCAGGACCAGGCCCTAGGCCATCCAGATGGGTTTAGACCCTAGGTTGGGAGACTACTTCATGATCAAGAGGAACCTGTTGCCAAAGAGGACAGCTGAACAGACTGAGAGGACTGCCCTTGCTATGTGATCTGGAACTGACCTGCAGTTTGCTCTTCTGCAAAGGAGAGGACAAGGGACTTTGCTGTGTGCTGTGCCCCCCTGCTTGAGAAAAAGGACTTTGCTGTGTGCTGTGTCCTGAAGGCTGTCTACAAGGGCCGGAGTGAGCTGGCCTCCTGTTAGGAAGTTTCAGCAGGTGGGAGAGTTGTGTTCTGACGGCGCCTCTCCAAGGATGTGGGTACGGAACCCCAGAAGAAGAGGTAGGGGGAGGAGAGCCTCGCCCATGACTTTCGGTCAACCTGAGGGTGCGGACCCGAGGTTGGAGGATCAGTGACAGTTTAGAACTGCACTGATGAGGGGTAGAGTGGAGAATGGGTACTATGTGCCTGGGGTTACTGCCCCCCACTGTGTGAGATGGCAAGGACCAGATACATCTGGATGGCACACCAGGACTTCTGGGGACTCACACAGTATCCCCCCGAGGGTAACACATGACTCATGTGTTGTGTGACAGTCTGCCTAGGTGCAGATCTCCCCACCCCTGTCCATCTGACAGTGCGTGAAGATCCCCCAGGACAGAAGTGGTGTTGCCATGGTCACTTCTAGGAGACTCAACCCTTCTGGCTGGTCCCTGACCCACTGGTTCTCCCACTGGGGAACACATCCCCTTCTCACCCCTCAATCTGGACTTCTGCACCCTCCCAACTGGAGCGGCACCGCCAGACACCATAACCAATGGAGCTCCATTTACAGACGCTCCAGGTTCTCCTGACCCTAGGAGATCCTCCTCAAATGGCCTGCAAGGAGAGCCTAGGCCCCCGACCTGGCGCACCCTTAGGGAATGCTCCAGGCCCTGAGACTGGGTGTCTGGTACCTTGGGACACAGCCCACACTCACTCCTTCTCCATTGAGACAGGACGTGAGCCCCTACACCCCTCCCACTACACTGGGACCTAGCTGGCCTACTCTGAACCTCTTCTCCTGCACAGGACCGGAAGATACCTGAGCCACTCCTTTTGGGATCACTCCCCAATGCCTCTTCAGACCCTCAGACAAAGCCAGAGGTCTGCCTCCCGTGCAAGCTCCCTGGGATCAGAGAACTCACACTCCAACAGGTGTTGACGTAACCCCAGAAAACAAGTACTGAACATGTGCTATCTGACAACCAGATTTAACAGCCCTTCAAAATCATTTGCTGTGCTACTCATCACCCAACCTTTCAGTGCATCACAACATTCATCCACATACTCCCCCCAAGACTGGTGAGACAGTTTCCTACTGCCCCTGAACCCCAACCTATACCCTTCAAGTGTGACACCCTCTTCCTGGGAACTAGGTACCACGCTCTGGGATCAGAAAGTGAGACTTCCTACTCAGGCCTCCATATTGCTACCACCACTGGACACCACCCTTACTGGTGAATCCAGACAACTCAAACTACACTCAGGGGATAACCTATCCTCCAGAGCTAGCTTTTTCTCCTCCACACTCAGCAGCGCTAGCTCCACTTTGAGCCTTTCCAATGACAGCTGATGCTCCCTTTCTTCCCTCCTATCCACCCACTCCTCTGGGGTTTATGCTTTAACAGAAAAAGAACATCGTCACCTGAAATAATACTTAGATAAATATCTGGCAAATGGTTTCATCAGGCCATCGCAATCTCCAGTGTCTTCGCCTCTATTTTTTGTGCCAAAGAAGGAAGGTGATTTGAGAACTTGAATCGATTATCGCGCGATTAACAGGATCACCAAGAAAAATCGGTACCCGCTTCCACTCATTTCCGTCCTATTGGATCAAGTGAAAGGAGCACAGATATATACCAAACTCGACCTTAGAGGAGCTTACCATCTGGTCCGAATGCGTGAAGGAGATGAATGGAAGACAGCCTTCAGAACGAGATTTGGGCTATTTGAATACCAAGTTATGCCGTATGGTCTCTGCAACGCTCCGGCTGCCTTCCAACATTTTATTAATGACATCCTCCATGAATACATTGATCAGTGTGCAATCGTGTACATTGATGATATTCTGATTTATTCATCCGACAAGAATAAACATCGAGGGGAAGTGAGAGGAGTTTTACAGAAGCTCCGAGAAAACAAGCTGTTTGTAAAACTAGAAAAATGTGTGTTCAACGTTTCCCAGGTGGAGTTTTTGGGCTTTGTCCTCTCACCAACCGGAATAAATATGGACGAAAGGAAAATCAAGGCAGTGGTCGATTGGAAGTCCCCCGAAAGTGTTAAGGAGGTTCAGAGCTTCATCGGGTTCGCAAATATTTACAGAAGGTTTATAAGTGAATTCACATGGAAAATACTTTCTTTTACAAAACTACTCAGGAAGGGAGTTCACTTTGATTGGACAGAAGAAACTGAAGAAGCTTTTAAATCTCTGAAGAAAGACTTCACCACTGCTCCAATACTTTTACATGCAGATCCCTCGGAACTATTTTATGTGGAGACTGATGCCTCCGATCTGGCAGTCGGGGGAGTGCTATCCCAACGACACAAGGAAACGGGCCAGTTGCATCTAGTTGCTTACAGATCAAGAAAACTGACGTCTGCTGAAGTAAATTACACTATAACGGAGAAGGAGTTATTGGCCATTAAAGACGCCTTTAAAGAGTGGCGACACTACCTCATGGGAGCTCAGCATCTAGTAACGGTTTTCACAGATCACCCAAATTTAAAATTTCTGAAATCAGCTAAGACACTAACTCCAAGACAACTTCGATGGTCTTTGTACTTTGCCGATTACGACTTTGTAATCACCTACAGACCTGGGGCTCAGAACGGGAAGGCTGATGCCTTATCCAGACTAGGAACCAATAACCAAAAGAGTAACACGGAAAATCAAACTATAATACCAAGTACCAGAATTATTGGCGCCACCACCTCAACTGACCTGAGGGAACAAATAACCGAAATCATGAGTCCAGAAGAAATGCAAGGTTGGGTCGAAGAGGGCGCTGGAAGAGAGATCCAACATCAGTTGCCGTATTTCAAAGGAGCCTTGTATTTGCCTACCAAAGAGTTACAAAATCAAGCGCTGTACGAGTGCCACGATGCTCTTTTAGCGGGACACAAAGGAGAAGCTAAGACCGAAGAATTAGTTAAAAGACTTTATTGGTGGCCTCAAATGACCAGAGACGTGGAAAAGTACGTTAAGACCTGTGAAATCTGCGCTCAGGGAAAATCAGAACGGCAGGCTCCTAAGGGGTTGTTACAACCTTTGCCCACACCACCCTTTCCATGGCACACAGTTACGTTAGACCTCATTGTAGATTTACCTCTTAGTCAAGGTTTCAACACCATCCTAGTGGTAGTGGACACATTTTCTAAGATGGCAAATTTCATGGCTCTAAAAGGGGTTCCCACAGCTGAGCAATTAGCCAGACACTTCAGTACACAAGTAGTGAAGATTCACGGAATTCCGAAAGTTGTTATTTCAGATAGGGGTACACAATTCGTATCTCATTTTTGGAAAGCTTTTCTGGAAGGTCTGGGAATCGAAGCCAGGTATTCAACCAGTTATCACCCAGAGACAGATGGGCAGACAGAGCGGGTGAACCAAGAATTAGAGCAGTACCTAAGGTTGTTCCTGTTGAAACAAGATGGAGAGTGGGCAGATTATTTATGGGCTGCTGAGTTTGCACATAACAATGCCAGGAATGTCTCTACAGGCTATTCCCCATTTTACCTGAACTATGGCCGACATCCAAATTTCACAATAGGGCAGACTGATATTCTGGTCCCAGCAGTAAAAGACTTTGTATCTCATTTAAAACAAGTCCACCAGACGGTCATACAAAATTTAGAGCAGGCTAAGAGAAAATATAAGACCTATGCAGATAAAAAAAGACGAGAGGGCCCTCCCTTAGAGGCAGGAGATTGTGTTTGGTTGAGTACAAGGAACCTTAGGTTAAAAGGCAACAGAAAATTCCAACCAAGATTTATAGGGCCTTATCGGATAGAAGAAAAGATGTCTCAAGTTACCTATCGGTTAAAACTGCCCACCAAACTGAAGGTTCATCCAGTGTTCCACGTGTCCTTGTTGAAAAAGGCACCACCAGAACTGCGAAAAAACTTGCCTCCGAAACCCATTCCATTAGAATCTGGAGTAGAATTTGAAGTCAAGGAGATTTTAGATTCAAAAGAGGTAAAAGGCAAACTATACTACTTAGTGGACTGGAAAGGCTATGGGCCTGAGGAGCGATCTTGGGAACTGGAGTCAGATGTTCATGCTCCGAGATTAGTAAAATCTTTTCATCAAAGATTTCCTACAAAGCCACGATTGAGAGGACCTCCTTTGTTGGGGGGTACTGTCAGGGCTCCAAGGGACCCCTCGACAATAGTGGGCACAGTGTTGGGCGGAAGTCATCGGCCAGGAGGAAGAATACGGGCCAGAGGCAATGGCTGAACCAGGCGGAATCAGAAATGGAATCTAAAGATGGCCGCCGCTTTCTAATCATCGCGGCGGTCTAGTTTATTTTTTCCCCACAGGTGTTCAGAGGCAGTTTGAGGCGCGCGCGCTGGAACAAACGCGCACTTCACCAAAGAATTTACGAAGTACGCAGGTTTAGACTTTGGCTCCTCAGAATAGTGCAGAGTATTACCTCGTCGGGTTTCGTCCGGTATTCGTTCGCTACCTCCGTCGGAAGTAGACAGAAACAGAGTAAACAGTTAAGGTTCTCTCCAAGTTTTTTGACAGAAAAAAGAAGCTTGCTGAAGTATCAGTTGGTGGCGCCTCTTCCCTAGCAATCAACTATCAGCTGGTGAAGGCAGCTCACCGATGAATATCCAACGCTGACAGAACCAGAAGGAAGAAAGAAGATATAAGCTAAGTGACCAAAAGAAATGATTAGAATATGTCAGAACTAATTGTAAATCATTGTATATAGTTAGAGACTTAAAAACAATATCTATCTGAAAATAAGATATACCACCATATTCCTGCAAGGAAAGAAAAGAAAGTTAAAACACTTAGGGGACGATATTACAGAACAGCTAAGAAAAGACATAGACTACTACAGGTTAGGAAATAGATATAATATACGAAGAGTTCCTTCAGAAGTAAAGCACACACACTCTCAAGTAAGTAAGATAGGCTTACCCCCAAGAACAAGAAAGCATAGGGGTAAATCAGGAAATAATTACATTAAGTGATATCTTGTTGACAGGTGAATTCCAGGGGTGCTTTTTCAAAAGAAAAAAGAAAAGAGAGACAGTAACAAGAATAATAGAGGAGAGGCACAGTACTTGGAACTATGGGTAGGTAAGGAACATAGGAGGGGAATAGAATGTTGGAATACAGTTAAGTGTAAAGATTATAATTTAATGCTTGATTTCTAGATTCTCTCAGTTGACCATGCAGTCTGCAGATTGAATGAAGAAGCAGACGAAGGAGAGAAGACAAGTTTCAGGACCAGTCTCTTCTTGTTTATTATTTTATCCACTCCCCCTTCCCCCTTAGGGGTAGATTTGAGGGTCTAGATATTTAGCTGGACCACAGAGATATCCTTGAAGGGGAGTTGGGAATTAGCGTCTCTGTTCCCGTGCAAGACATCTGAAGAATACTCTTGAACCCTTGACAAACAGAATGAAAATCGCAAAATTTCTGACATCACCTCAGATTTTTTGTTGGCATGTGCTAATGCATAGGAGTCAGGCCCCCTTTCTTACAATTACAGTGCAACCCATTTAGTTGCACAGTAAAGCTCATAGTCGATAAGTAGATTTGAGAATAGATTTATTACAAATTCAAAGCCAAAGTAATATAAATCAGTCTCGGAAACATAGTATAGCATTACAAGATTACCAACAGAAAGCCAAATTGGCGCACAAATGTTATCCTCAATAGCACGTAACAAATTAGGGATTCCGTAGTAACTGTGCAAAGTATAAAAAAGACTGCTTGATGGTTAGATTGAAAGCTTCGGTCCTCCTGCCTATGATGCATGAGGAATTTTAATTTGCCTTAAATAACCCACACTGAGAAATGCTAAGTGAAACCCTAATTAGATCCAATAAAGTAGAAACGTGTCAGCATGGTAGAAATTTTGTAGAAGTTCTTCAAAGCAAGAATATCGCATAACATAAAGCCACACATAATAATAATAGCACATGGAGATCTATACATCTCCTAGTCTTAACAAAGCTAAAAAGCGTTGCCTGGATATACCCACAGAAGAAACCTTCTAGAATTCCCTATCAAAGGTCTCATTAGTGTCCAACTTCAAACGATGCTCTTTGGCAGTCACACTCGTAATTCTTCTTCTTTCATCCACATATTTGAACCGACCTTGGATTCTATCTCTTCATTCTGCACAGAGTGTAGTCCTCCCTTTGCTCGTTAATTTTATCATCCTCGCCTAGAGTACTCCTGTTAGACTTGGCATTTTAGGCATGGTTTTCCCTGACTTTTTGCCTCTACCACCTGTATTTTTGATGCAGTGCTGGATTTTGTTTTTGCTGGCTTAGATGCTTTGGGCACTTTGCCACTGCTGATCAGTGTCAAAGTGAAAGTGCTCCTTGTGTAAATTGTTATTACAATGGGTTCTCCCTGATTGGTATATTTGATTTACTGGTAAGTCCCTAGTAAAGTGCACTGAGTGTGACAGGGCCTGTAAATCAAATGTTTCTAGTGGGCCTGCAAAAGACACACAGATGATGTACCTGCAGCACTGATTGTGCCACCCACATGAGTAGCCCTGAAAAGGTTATTCAGACCTGCAACTGCAATGTTTGTGTGCAGTTCTAAACTGCCATGTCGACCTGGCAAGAGCACCCACTTGCCAGGCCCTAACCTTCCCTTTTCTTACATGTAAGGCACCCTTATGGTAGGCCCACGGTACCCCCATGGGCAGGGTGCAGGTTATGTAAAAGTCAGGATATGTACTGGTGTATGTGACTAGTCCCCATAGGATAGAATGGGAGATACTTTGTAACATCTTACAAGTATAACTTCCCATTGGGACGAGATGGAGAAATACTGTTTAGGCTCTCTGAACTCAGAATTTTATAACACATCTTTTAGTAAAGATAGGTTTTAAATTGTGTGTTGGAAAATGCCACTTTTCGAAGGTAGGCATTTTATTTTTTAACCATTCTGTGTGTCTCTGCCTGATTGTTGATTGACTGTCTGGTTTTGGGGTGACAGGGGCTGGGGATGTGTATTCACTGTAGACAGCCACTGGGGGGGGGGGGTTGAGGTGTGCCTGGTCCTCTCTGGATGGCTCAGAGCTGAGCTGAATAGACCTTGGCTGCATTTAAAGAAGTGGGAGGAGTTTTCCTTGCACCTGAATAGGCCCTTTCTCCCTTGAACAATGCTGTCTCCACCCCCGGTGGTCACACTGCACCAGTAACGACAGAACTGGATTGGACTGGGTTTACAGATCCTTGCACAAAGAGAACCAAGACAAAATGGGGTATAAGTAGTAGACCTTAAACCCCAGAACTTTAGATCACTTCTGGACTCAAGAGGAACCTTTGCCAAGGAGAAGAGCTGGAGAGCTGTGAGGAGGAGTACTGCTCTTTTGCATTGTGCTGTGTGGGGTTGCCCTGCGGTTGCTGCTTCTGCCAAGGAAAGGACAAAGAATACAACTTTGCTGTGAACCTGCTTGAAGGAGAATCTCCAAGGGCCTGTGTGTGCTGGCCTCTGGTGCTGAAGTCTCAGGGACACAAAGGCTTCACCCCCAGCTCCTCTGAACTCTACTTCAGAGGGTTCTGACCTGCCAGGAGGTGCCTATTCCAGTTTTGGGCCTCTGGAGTTTGTTCCTGCTGTTGGGAGCTAGAAGAAACCTAAGAGAAGTAAGAAACCCTGTCTCCGACGCCATCAGCGACACCGCTGTTACGGCGGGATCTGTACTGAGGCCCGGGAAACCGCTTGTGAAGTGCACAATGCACAGCCCGGCCTGCATCGCAGCTCGGATGCCCTTCAACGCCTGCTGATGCCTGCAGTTATCAGTATTTCCAGACGCCAGCGTCGCACCAACTCCGTCATCGGCACCGCATGCATCCTGTTATTGTGACGCCGATAACAGCCGAGGGTGACTACACAAATTAGCTGACTTCGTATCATCACCAGAACCAATGCCTCACAGCCGACGCAACTATCTTCCCCTGTCCTGGATTCGACACGTCGCCTCTTCGCAGACACGACGCCTCGCCTCCCCTGTGGCAACCAGGGAGCTGCTCTCGGCACCGACGCCTCACCTCCACGGCACCGTGCATCATCATAGACTTCGTGTCCAAGGTACTGTTTGTTTGGGGGTCCATGTGACTTAGTGCCCGACACAGCGCTCCTTGCGGACGGCGCCCTACTTTGGATTTATTGTTGTCACGATGTCGCAATAGCCCCAGGTGGAGCTATTTGTTTTCTACAAACTTTATTTTTGGAATAATTCTGGGAGTGATCACAGATATGGAAGTGGCTGATCGCAGTGTTCTTTTTGGAAAATACCAGTGAGATTTACTTTTCAGATAATGTGGTCTGGATCCATGCAGTGCTTTATTTAACAGGCATAAAAGCTTAAAGGTAATCCTTTTCCTGACAGGGAACCAGTGGATCTCCGCCAACGCAGCCATTTCGGACTTAAGCTTGGAAATTTTCTAGAGCAAGCATCAGGCTGTGTCCTGTAACATCTGAAGCTTGTTCAGTGGTCTCTGTTTAATGCCCATATAGAAGGCATTACAGTATTCAAGCCTAGATATAGCTTGGGAGATGACCACTTACTTTTGCAAATTGGGTGGGATAAAGGGCAACACCTTCCTTACCATTCTTATAATGAAAAAACATGATGATGCCAATTTGTTAATTTGTTCCACAAATGACAGCTCAGCGTCAAATAAAGCCCCTAGGGCCAGATGTAGAACCGTTTTTTGTGGTCACAAACGGGAAATCGCCCCGTTTCTAACTGCAAAAAAGGGTGGTGGTATGTACAAACACTATTTTGCGAGTCAGTGACACATGCCAAGACGTCCCTTCCTAACAGCGAGCCGCAATAGTATGTACCATTATTTTGAGACCGCATTTGCAGTCGCAAAGCACTTGCAGTTTCCGACCTACTTCAAGTAGGTGGTAAGCCACTCACAAATGGGAAGGAGTTCCCAAGGGATGCCTTCCCCTTTGTGAATGGATCCAAACATATTTTTTTAAGATCAGGCAGTGGTCTCACGGACCACTGCCTACTGTTAAAAAATGAAATAGGACAGGCCACCCTCCCTGTGAGTCCTGGCCATTCCCAATAGGTCGCAAATTGCGACCTGCCTTACGAATATTGATGAGGCAGGTCATTTGCAACTTGCAAAATGGAATGGTCGTACATCTGGCCTCCTAGATTTTTAACTTTAGAAACTGGCAGGGGAGGGAGGACAAGCAAATGGGTCCACCAAGATTTGTTCCAAAAGGTAACATCTTTCCCAAAAAGATAAAATAAGGATTCCTATTTAAATGTTTAAACATAGGAATTTCTGAAAGAACTAAATCAAAGTTTGAAAAATAATATTGAAAACTATCATGTCTATAGAATAAGCACAGCAAAAGACTACATGAGATTACAGGAGTCAAAGGAATATGATAGTATGAGATGCCCTCAGCTACAGACGCAGGCAACTGAGTGCACACATCTCTCGCATTCATAGTGTCAATCTACTCATAAAGCAGCCTAAATAAAAAATGGGAGGCATAGTCTCCTCTTGATAAATCTGTAGTTTACTATCAACTAAACTACCCCACTGGTACTTCCTAGTTGTCCTCGGCCAGGACCAGGCCCTAGGCCATCCAGATGGGTTTAGACCCTAGGTTGGGAGACTACTTCATGATCAAGAGGAACCTGTTGCCAAAGAGGACAGCTGAACAGACTGAGAGGACTGCCCTTGCTATGTGATCTGGAGCTGACCTGCAGTTTGCTCTTCTGCAAAGGAGAGGACAAGGGACTTTGCTGTGTGCTGTGTCCCCCTGCTTGAGAAAAAGGACTTTGCTGTGTGCTGTGTCCTGAAGGCTGTCTACAAGGGCCGGAGTGAGCTGGCCTCCTGTTAGGAAGTTTCAGCAGGTGGGAGAGTTGTGTTCTGACGGCGCCTCTCCAAGGATGTGGGTACGGAACCCCAGAAGAAGAGGTAGGGGGAGGAGAGCCTCGCCCATGACTTTCGGTCAACCTGAGGGTGCGGACCCGAGGTTGGAGGATCAGTGACAGTTTAGAACTGCACTGATGAGGGGTTGAGTGGAGAATGGGTACT
The DNA here is from genome assembly GCF_964204655.1 of Triturus cristatus. Classification (NCBI taxonomy): domain Eukaryota; kingdom Metazoa; phylum Chordata; class Amphibia; order Caudata; family Salamandridae; genus Triturus; species Triturus cristatus. Next base: position 140,390,489 of record NC_140588.1, read on the forward strand.
ATGTGCCTGGGGTTACTGCCCCCCACTGTGTGAGATGGCAAGGACCAGATACATCTTGATGGCACACCAGGACTTCTGGGGACTCACACAGTATCCCCTGAGGGTAACACATGACTCATGTGTTGCGTGACAGTCTGCCTAGGTGCAGATCTCCCCACCCCTGTCAATCTGACAGTGCGTGAAGATCCCCCAGGACAGAAGTGGTGTTGCCATGGTCACTTCTAGGAGACTCAACCCTTCTGGCTGGTCCCTGACCCACTGGTTCTCCCACTGGGGAATACATCCCCTTCTCACCCCTCAATCTGGACTTCTGCACCGTCCCAACTGGAGCGGCACCGCCAGACACCATAACCAATGGAGCTCCATTTACAGACGCTCCAGGTTCTCCTGACCCTAGGAGATCCTCCTCAAATGGCCTGCAAGGAGAGCCTAGGCCCCCGACCTGGCGCACCCTTAGGGAACCCTCCAGGCCCTGAGACTGGGTGTCTGGTACCTTGGGACACAGCCCACACTCACTCCTTCTCCATTGAGACAGGACGTGAGCCCCTACACCCCTCCCACTACACTGGGACCTAGCTGGCCTACTCTGAACCTCTTCTCCTGCACAGGACCGGAAGATACCTGAGCCACTCCTTTTGGGATCACTCCCCAATGCCTCTTCAGACCCTCAGACACAGCCAGAGGTCTGCCTCCCGTGCAAGCTCCCTGGGATCAGAGAACTCACACTCCAACAGGTGTTGACGTAACCCCAGAAAACAAGTACTGAACATGTGCTATCTGACAACCAGATAGAACAGCCCTTCAAAATCATTTGCTGTGCTACTCATCACCCAACCTTTCAGTGCATCACAACATTCATCCACATACTCCCCCAAGACTGGTGAGACAGTTTCCTACTGCCCCTGAACCCCAACCTATGCCCTTCAAGTGTGACACCCTTTTCCTGGGAACTAGGTACCACGCTCTGGGATCAGAAAGTGAGACTTCCTACTCAGGCCTCCATATTGCTACCACCACTGGACACCACCCTTACTGGTGAATCCAGACAACTCAAACTACACTCAGGGGATAACCTATCCTCCAGAGCTAGCTTTTTCTCCTCCACACTCAGCAGCGCTAGCTCCACTTTGAGCCTTTCCAATGACAGCTGATGCTCCCTTTCTTCCCTCCTATCCACCCACTCCTCTGGGGACAGGGTAAGGGATGGGGCACTGCCCCCGGCACAGGACCCAGCAAGAGACTCCCTATCTATGGGATCCTCCCCACCTACTGGCGTCCCCGCCATTGTCATTTACTCTCTCCTCCCGGGTTACTCCAAAAGGTCATCCTCATTATAGGTTAACCCCATCTTGGCAAGATACACAACCTACAGTGCAATAGGAGAACACAATAAAAAAAATGACTCTTTAGGAGAAAAACAAGCAGTAGAAACAATCCCCAAACCTATGATTCTCTAAATGCAGTGTTTGTAGTGCAACTAGTTGTTGCTGTGGTACTGCAAAAACGCAAATCCTATCCTCACCGCTGACAATCAATGGTAGAAATGGGATTTCTAGTTGGCTAGGGCTTGCACCTGAGCCATGCAGAAACCACCACTCTAGTCAGGGCAAGGGAGTTACACGCTGAAGATAACCCTGCTCACCCCCTTGGTAGCTTGGCACGAGCAGTCAGGCTTATCCCAGAGGCAATGTGTAAAGCGTTTGCACAACAAACACACACACAACAGCAACACACTAGGCACACCACAAAAGAAACTCCACACAAGGTTATATAAAGAAATAGCCTTTGTATTGTCATAAACACATTAGAATTATAATCACACAATATACACTGTGCCAACTGGCACTAGGCAATATTCACTGGGGATTATATACAGGACCAGGCCAATCTGGCCACGGTCAGAACCATCAGAATGCAGGTAGTAAATATGAAACACAACCAGTAACTACTGGTACCATAATGACCTAAGCATCATCACATTAACATTAGACACCATCCTAAAATATCATAGCATGACATTAGGTGTAAATACATGGTTCAGTGACTAAATATCGAGGGACATAATATAGAATGCCCAAAATATCGACGCCAAAATATAGAAGGACAGAATATCGACTCCCTATCTACAAACAGGTAAGTACTAAAATATTGATTCCAAAATATAGAATGTTAAAATATAGTTAGCTAAAATATCGAATTTTTTAAATGTATTAAAAATAATATAAAAGTAATTAAATATTAAAAACAATTAAATAAAACATACAGTATATAATATAAAAAAGCTTAAAATGTAAACATAATAAAAGTAATGTAAAAAAAGTAGAGCTTTTGTTGGATAGTGAGAGCGTAAAAATTACTATTCCCACTCCAGTGAGTGCAACAGTAGGGAAAGCGTTGGATAGCGTAGGGGTAAAAATTACTATTCCCACTCCAGTGAGTGCAAAGGTAGGGAAAACGTTGGATAGCATAGGGGTAAAAATTGCTATTCCCACTCCAAAGAGTGCAACAGTAGGGAAAGCATTGGATAGCGGGAGAGTTAAAATTACTATTCCCACTCCAGAGAGTGCAACAGTAGGGAAATCGTTGGATAGCGGGAAGGGAAAAATTACTATTCCCACTCCAGTGACTCCAACAGTAGGGAAAGCATTGGATAGCATAGGGGTAAAAATTACTATTCCCACTCTAGAGAGTGCAACAGTACAGAAAGCATTGGATAGCAGGAAGAGAAAAATTACTATTCCCACTCCAATGAGTGCAACAGTAGGGAAAGCGTTGGATAGCGTAGGGGTAAAAATTACTATTCCCACTCCAGTGAGTGCAACAGTAGGGAAAACGTTGGATATCGTAGGGGTAAAAATTACTATTCCCACTCCAAAGAGTGCAACAATAGGGAAAGCGTTGGATAGCGGGAGGATAAAATGTACTATTCCCACTCCAGAGAGTGCAACAGTAGGGAAAGCGTTGGATAGCGGGAAGGGAAAAATTACTATTCCCACTCCAGTGAGTGCAACATTAGGGAAAGCGTTGGATAGCGTAGGGGTACAAATTACTATTCCCACTCCAGTGAATGCAACAGTAGGGAAAACGCTGGATAGTGTAGGGGTAAAAATTACTATTCCCAATCCAAAGAGTGTAACATTAGGGAAAGGGTTGGATAGCAGGAGGGTAAAAATTACTATTCCCACTCCAGTGAGTGCAACAGTAGGGAAAGAGTTGGATAGCGGAAGGGTAAAAAATACTATTCCCACTCCTGAGAGTGCAAAAGTAGGGAAAGTAATGATTTAATTTTAAAATAAGATTACATTAATTATCAATACCAATAAAAAGTTCATTAAAAATAAGTACCAATTAATAACAATTAATTACCATTGAAAAAAATTAATTAGCAATTCATAAAAATGAATTACCAATTAATACAAATTAATTACCAATTAATAATTAATTATCAATTATCAATACACATGAATAAAAAAAATAATATTTACTTTATTATAATTAATTTACTTTCCACCCAATTCCCCTATAATCCCACAACCCACTCCCAATAATAAAAAATACAATTAACATTATCAATTAATCAATTATTAAAAATAATTTTGCAATTAATAAAAATAAATTAGCAATTCATACAAATTATTTACCCATTAATACAAATTAATTACCAATTAATAATTAATTATCAATTGATTATCAATACACATAAATAAAAAAATAATTATTTACTTTATTACAATTAAATTACTTCCCACCCAATTCCCCTACAAACCCACAACCCGCTCCTAATAATAAAAAATACAATTAACATAATTATCAATTATTCAATTAATATAAATTAATTACCAATTAATAATTCATTATCAATCAATTAATTATCAAAACATATAAATATAATTAATATTTAATTAACCATAATTAAATTACTTCCCACCCTATTCCCCTATAAACCCACAGCCCGCTACGGAATTAAATTACACAAAAATTAAATTACATAACATTCATTAGTTTAAATAAATTAAACATACATTACAGAAATAATACATAATTTTAACACATATACTACCATACATAACACAAAAAAAAAATCGATATTATAGATATCTATATTTTTTAATTCGATATTATGGTAATCTATATTTTAAAATTCGATATTATGGAATTCTATATTTTTAAATTCTATGTTATGGAAATCGATATTTCGTACCCCAATTTTGATATTCTGACCTATCTATATTTTGATAATTTGATATTCTGTCCACTCTATATTTTGAATTCGATATTCTGGGCAGTCGATATTTCTGAATCGATATTTAGGGTGTTCACCTAAATACATTAGGCCCAAACCTCATTAGCATAAACACATTACGCATCAGGCCTCACCAGCATAAACACATTATGCAATAACCTCATAAGCATAAACACATTATGCATCAGGCCTCACCAGCATAAACACATTATGCAATAACCTCATAAGCATAAACACATTACGCAAATAGGTATCACCTTGAGGCAATAACAGTAGGCACAAATCACATTAGCCTAAAACACAGTAGGACCTCAGGCCAACTGGCCTCTAAAGGGGCGGGCCCCAATGCCCTCTGTCCAGAAAGTCAGGGCGTAGCTGCCAATGCAGCGAAACTACTGCGCAAATGCACTGGGGCGTGGGGTGCAACTCACCCCCTGTCTCCTCACCAACAAAATGCCCCCAGACGTTGCAGCTCCCCACTGTCCGGCGGGCAGCTGTGGAAATGAGCCCTGGCACTGCCGTGCCTCCTGAGCCCCTACTGGGACTCTAAAATAAGATTGCCCAAAGATAAATGGCACTGGCACCAAACTGTGCCTCCAGGGTCCCCACTGGGACGTCCAAACCAAATTGCACCAACGTTGCAGCTGCCCACTGTCTGGTGGGGCAGCTGTGGCAAAATGAGCCCTGGCATTATCTGAGTCTTGGGAGCCCCAATCTGTGACTCTTAAACCAAATGCCCCTCTCTTGGCAGCTTCCCCCGCTGTTGCGGTACAGCTGGAGAAACTCCTGAACTGGCACTAACTGCCTGATGGGCACCATGCAATGGGGGGCCTGGGGTGCATCTCACCCCCTCCTTTATCATCACACCAAGCCCCCAAATCCAGCCGCACTCACCAGGCTTTTCCCCTGCTGCTTCTCATGGCGCCACAATGCTGGATGGCAGCCCCACTCACCGGGGCAGGCTTGGAGGCTTTGTCTAGTCTCGGGGCTCTTCCTGGATGTTCCGTCTCCTCGTGAAGTCCTTTGGGACTTCCCTTACTCCTCCGGTCTGCACGGGCAGATCCCCAGGCACCGACAATTTGCCTTGACAGGTCCCGCTCTTGGGACCTCTCCTAACTTCGCCTGGTCCCCCTCCTGGGACGCGGGACTTCGACGTGGAGCCCGCGAGGCTCCTGGACATGCGAGAGGCCGCAGGCCCCACCCAGAACCAGGCAGTTTTGCCTGACTTCCGGGTCGCGCTGGCAGCGGCCCGGCGGCACCTTTTCTCGGCAGCTTGTCAGTGCGGGGTGGGCACCCGCCCGTAATTAAAACCAAAATCGGGGTGGGCACCCGCCAAAGAGCATGCAAATGTGGGGTGGGCACCCGCTCTTAAAAATAAACACCAGTGCGGGGTGGGCACCCGCCAGATAGGCACTAATGCGGGGTGGGCTCCCACTTATCAATGAGCCCAAATGCGGGGGAATCCCCACGTCGGGATTCCCTCTGAGGATGTCGCAGCTCAGCGCTACACGACACACGCGCTCCTTCTTCGCCTGCAGTAAAAAGATGGGGCTCACGAGGCGCTAAGAGTCCTTTAAGGTTCAACGGGCATAGATGGGCCCAGGGAGGCCAGCACACCCTCGTGGCGGTTCCTCCTGGGCCCCAGCAGCAGCAAGCCCCAGTAAGCACAGGAACAGCACAACACATGGGGTCACAGCCCCTATATTTATACCACATTTCTCTTTGTCTCTAAAGCACAGGGCTTGGGGGAACCAATTCCAACTGGTTCTGGAGCACTCTGTTTACAGTGCTCACACCCTTCTTTGGGAGATGGGGGCTCTGCCATCAGACACACCACAGGGTGGCAGAGCCAGCATTCACTCAGGCAGGCACAATCCCATTCAGGGTCAGGGGACTACTCCTCCCACTACTCCAAATGCAGATGCCCTATTCAGCCTAGCACTGACTCACCCTGCCCCTTCTGGAGCCACACACACTGAACCAGCCCCTGCCACACCAAAGCCAGATATGCAATCCGCATCAGGCAGGCAGACACTTAGCACACAGAAATGCCCACTTCTAAAAGTGGCATTTCTAAAATAGTTATAATAAATCTGCACACACCATTGCATAGCATTTATTATTACTATTCCAAACATACCAAACTTGACCACACTGCTCCTCTCATATCAGGAATTACCACTGAAACACTTATCAGGGAATCACCAATGCATTCCTATGGGAGGGCAGCCTCACGGTAGTGAGAAACCAAAATGGCTGTTTGTCACTACCAGGACATGTCACACACTCAAGGTACCTGTCCTACCTTTTACCTATAATGCACCCTGCCCGTAGGGCTAGCTGGGGCCTACCTTAGGGGTGACTGACATGCAGTAAAAGGGGGTCACAGACATGGCACACCATTTAGGTGCCACGTCACAGCGGCAGGAACACTGCGAGCACAGGCGTTGCAATGGCAGAGGCCTGAGATAGGTTTGCAAGGCTACTTTGGTGGATGGCACAACCAGCCCTGCAAGCCCACCAGTAGCATTTAATTTACCAGCCCCGGGTATATGAGATCCACTTTACAAGGGACTGACAGGTAAATAAATAGGCCAAACAGGTCTAGACCATTCTTACCATGTTTTACCACAGACAGCACACGCACTTTTCACTGGCCAGCAGTGCTAAAGTGCTCAGAGTCCTAAAACCACCAACCACATTTCAGAAAAAAAGGCTAGGATAAAGGCAAAAAGTTTAGGGATGACCCTGCAAAAAAGGCCAATTCCAGCACTCACCAACACAAGCGGCAAAGCATCAGGCCATTTCAAAGACGTAGAAGCACACACTTAGGCAAGTCTCGATTTCAAAGTCCCATTGACCTGCTCCACCAGACCCGAAGCTTCAGGTCTGTAACTACAATGCAGTTTCTGTTCAACTTGCAAAGCAGTGTATTGCATCCTCAAGATTTCATTATTAAAGTGGGTGCACAGGTCAGATTCCAACGAAGTGGGGAAGCCAAACCTTGGTATTTACTCCCTCAATAATAATTTTGCTACTTTAAGACTGTCATTCCTTCATGTAGGGTATGCTTCAACCCAATGTGAGAAAATACACACAACTAGCACATACCTCAATCCATTACACACAGGCATGTCAATGAAATCCAACAGCATACTATTGTAAGGACCAACTAACCTTCCTATATGACTCAGTGTGACTGCAGTCCTTCCCCACACATTATTATGTTGACAAACAACACATCTGTGACATAGTGCTCCAGCCATCTACTAAATCCTGGGATTAAACGAGGTTTGTTGAAACAACCTAACCATGGCATCTCTCCCTACATGAGTTGGACCATGATAATGCCTTGCCATTGGGGGTAAAAGATTGTTGGGCAAAACTGGTCTTCCATCTGCCGAAACCCAAATCTCATCCTCATCCCTTTTGTCACAACCTGCCTTGATCCAACTCAGCAGTTCTGCCTCTGATACTTCCTCCTGCAACCTCTTGACTTCTTTCCAAGTATTAACTGTTGTTGTTGTAGTTGGTCTCATCTGTTCCCTCATTAGTTTATTCACCATTGAAGGTACAAGCATTGTAAGCACAGTATTTATCAACCTCATCGACATATCTATTGCCAACTGTCACGTAATCGTCACCCTTCCAATGTACCGGACACTTAACAACGGAAGCTTGTGCAGGAATTTGCAATGCTACAAGGAGTTTTTGGACTTGCCCCCTATTTCGAATGGGCGAGCTTGAGGATGTCATAAACACTCTCTGGGACCATAACTATCCAAAGTTGTGAACAACACCAAAGACGCATTTACTATCTGCGAAAATGGTCACCCTCTGCTGTTCTGAGATACGGCATGCTCTGGTAAGAGCAATCAATTCAGCCACTTGTGCTGAGTACACTTCTTCGAGCGACAAAAATTCAGCTACTCCTGAAAACTGTGCAAACTGCATTAGCAGCTTGCAAATTTCCTTCTTGGCCCCGTAAACATGAGCCATCCACAAACAATTAAAAATCAGATTCAGGTAGTGGCTCATCTAGAATATCTGGTCTCGGCTTGGTGCATAGTTTAATAACATCGAGACAGTCATGCTCCACCTCATTCTCTTTGTTGTAACTTTGATGAATCTGAAGCAGAGTGGCAGGATTTAGAGCAGAACACCTCTTTCATTTAACAATTTCAACTGCAGTGTGATCTGCTCATACAGTGTCAGGCGACTGCTTGTCAAATGGTGTGTGCAGGTATGCGTCAACAGTGTTTCCGGAAAGTAAGGCGCAAACACCGTTAAAGGATGAGCCATGAAAATGCTTTCACACCTCTCAATGCTGACATCAGTTGGATCTAAAGTAGCCGAGAAATAGGCGACTGGTGTACGGGCACCCACTTGTGTCTGTGTAAGCAGTGAGAGAGTGCAGCCCTTCCCCTTACTGCAGAAAAGCAAAAACGCTTAATTGTAATCAAGCATTCTTAGTGTCAGGTGCGGCAGCAACTTTCTCCCAACCCTAGGAAGGCAACCAAAAAATCATTATCCCAAGACACTGGATCTGACACATCATTGTGTGTCAGCCTTTGCAAAGGCTTGGCCACTAGTAACAAGTTGAATATCCACTGAAGACAGTAGCCACCATTTCTAAGAACATCCTGACCTTTTTCTGAGCATCCAATAACTGTGACACCTCAGAAGCTTTAGGTACTGCATTCGCACTAAGGTGCCGATTCCGATCCTGTAAAACCCGGGTACAAATGGTCGTACGGAGCGTTTTCTCCATACGACTCGTACCCGGGAATTCCACCGTACAAACCAGCAAGTATGATTCGTACAGAAATACCATTTCCGTACGAATCGTAAAAAACACCGTACGGCTAAAAAAGACATACAATTCCGATCCTGGACAGCGCGTACGCGACGTCCGCACGAAGTCAGGCAGCGTTTTACGGACCAGCAAGTACGATTCGTACCCACAGCACTTTGCACGGCTATAATTTTACGGGAGCCAAAAAGTGCCGGACAAGCTAAGTACGCCATGATGCACGAGGAAAAGGGGGCCCGCTACGCAATGTACACGCCATCACCCACATTGTACGTGTCATCATGTACGGTGCGTACCCCAACATTGCATATGTACGGACCGTACCCCCCACCCCCCGTATGTACGGACCGTACCCCCAGCCCCGTATGTATGCGCCGTACCCCCACCCCAGCCCCGTATGTACACGCCATACCCCCAGCCACGTATGAACGCGCCGTACCCCCAGCCCCGTATGTACACGCCGTACCCCCACCCCAGCCCCGTATGTACGTGCCATACCCTAGCGCTACGAGCTGGGGTTACGGCGCGTACATACGGGGCTGGGGTGGGGGTACGGCGCGTACATACGGGGCTGGGGTGGGGGTACGGCGCGTACATACGGGGCTGGGGGTATGACGCGTACATACGGGGCTGGGGGTACGGCGCGTACATACGGGGCTGGGGTGGGGGTACGGCACATACATACGGGGCTGGGGGTACGGCACGTACATACGGGGCTGGGGTGGGGGTACGGCTCATACATACGGGGCTGGGGGTACGGCGCATACATACGGGGCTGGGGTGGGGGGGCCGTATGACTCGTACCCCGGGCACAAGTGTACCCAGGGTAGGGGTCGTACACAGTTCGCTCTGTACGGGACGTTTTCCATACGCTTGTGCATTCGGAACGCCAGTACGGATCGGACTTGTGCGCTCGGACTTCAGTTTTACGACTCGTACGTAAAACTGTCCGGGAACGTCTCGTAGACTTTTCCCGAGGCGATTCGTATGTATTTTTCCCGTACGAATCGTACTTCACCATTTGTACGGTACTTGTACGATTCGTACGTAAAAAAATACGGATACGAGTCGTACAGGAAAAAAAATACAGGATCGGAATCGGCCCCTAAGTGTACTACTATGCACATTCAAAGACATTTACCATACAAATGAATCTAATTCTGACAATCCCGGAAATTACCTTAAAGGTACAAATCGTCCCTTTTTCACTGATGGATCTGCATTTGCACCACCAAGAGGAACTCACATTCATTGGGACAAAGGGAATAAACTTCACATTTGATTTGGTATGAGCTTTCTCTGGGACACTTGTCTCAGTCGGACTAGTCAAATCGCACGTAATGCTTCCTGTGGAGCTAGGATTATATATTCGTATTACAGGACCAACAGTAACCGGGACTGTAAGACCATCTGGAATACACAAGGCTGTAGAAACATTCAGAGCTATGGGGTGGCAAGGGACACAAATCCACAAACTTCCTGGTATTGTATTCTGATTCGTATTCATAGGGGCAACCCCCACTGCATTGGGGCTCACACTCATTGGTGCAGTAGCAATCCTGGAACTTCCACTAACATTTAAAATTCCACCTTCCCTTGCTTGTGTTTCATTGTACGGAGAAAGTCGCATCTAAAAGACAATCACTAATGTCACTGTCATCAGTTTCACCTCCCTCAGCTGATTCCTTTAGCCCACTTCCTCTCACTCTCTTTTTCTTCTCTTGTCCTTTTTTTCCCAAACTCCCCACCAGTCAATGCCGGATATAATTTAGCTCCCTCTATCATGTCTGTCATCCACCTCTTCTGTTCTGCATCCCATCTTGCGTCTGCATAAAGGCACAATGTCTTTCTAGCTCTTCCCTGATATCTCTCATTCTCTCTAGCATGTGCTGCATGCTGCCAAGCATTGAGCACTTCAAACTGTGTAGGTCTAGGTTGTGGATTCATTTCATATAAAATCCTTCTCAAGGTTTCAATAATCTGTATTTTAAATGTGCCATAGTGAGGAAACGCCAGTGCACCTCCCTTCTCAGTGATCTTGTGTCATTGTTTAAGGTAAATACAAGCATGATGCCCTACATTTATCACCATATAATGACCCGCAGTATCTTTAGTTGGCGCCTCTTCTTCCTCACTGACACATATTGACACATCTCTCCTAAAATTCTTAGTTTTTGGTTCAATGTGCCAACAGTCACAATCAAATTGTTTGTTTCAAACAGAAAATAACACTATTCATACACCTTGTGTTTCGAATCAGCAACCAGTACCAGTGCAACACTCTGAGATGTATCCAGCCAATAAAAGCGCAGCTTTACACCAACCTACGAATCCCAGTGCGGCGCACTGTGACGTCAATCTCACTCCTTGCAGCGATTCACCCTCCTTCACAATTTTCACAAACACACTTTCTTCAACAACTAGCATACAACAAAATGCAACAAATAATGACTGCCTGCTTTACTAAAGAAATAAACAGAACACAATCACACAAGAAAATACTATTCTATCACACATTCGAACTAAACTCCGACCTACAGGGACTAAACCAGATCAGTACAGTATCCCTCGGTTCAAAAGGTCTACTGCACTAATCATATCACTTTTATCACACAGAGTACCTATCTCAATTGGGCTCACGAAAAACCCACAAAACTCTAGCAGACAATTACAATACTGTGTTTGTTTTCTACACTTGAACATCATTCTGGGATCTTAGGCCATGTCGGACCCGTTCACAACTTCTCCACATTAAACACCACATTCACACAACATTTGCTACACCTCCACCAGACATCACACAATTATTACAACACTGTAAGCTAAGCACAAGCCATACAAACAACCCTACTGATACTCACTCCTACACTGCTATTACTCCACCACCGAACACTAGAACATCGCCGATTCTCTAAATCGAACCATAGACTGCGGAACTGGGATTATACTAAAACTGGGACTTTTATAACTATTATTTTGTAAAGAAACCTAACTATCTCAAGACCCAGCCATCCTCTGCTATCATTTTGCTAAAGCATAAGAGTCGGGCCCCCTTTATTACCCCCTGCATTAGACCTTTCTGGTGTGGTTGAGGGATAAAAGAAGTAAGGATCAATTTCAATTTTCAATTACAGTGCAACTCATTTGGTCACACAGTGAAGCTCCAGAGTCGACAAGTAGGATTAAGTATAGATTTATTACAAATTATTTTTATTGTTTACGATTTATCGCTACCAAACAAGAACAGAAACAATCTAGCTACATTATCTTTCCTAAAAACACATCAACTATAAAGATATTTTTTCCCTGAAAATCTACACGATAACGAAAACTCACTTGCAGCAATATGGACAGACCCAAAAGCTATGGGGTACAAGAAAAAGAATAGTAAAGAAGGTGAATGAGTGTCTTAGTAAGACTAAGGATGCAGTTCACAAAAAGCAACCCATACTGTATCATAACTGTCTTACAAGAACACTTTATGTTCACATCTCGACAAGAGTAACAAATCCTCAATCCAAACCTCAACAGAGAGTGGATATTTAGATTCCAATGCTTTAAGATAAGATTCTTCGCTACCATCAGGGCATTACACATCTATCATTGCTGACCATGAGTCAGATGAACATTAAATGGAAATAGTTAAAAATGTGTGGTCACCAATGGTCTTTTCACTATAACAGCAATGATCAGATCACTCTATCCAACACCACCATGCAATAAGTTCTTGATATTATTACACAAATATATTATGTGGCCTTAAGTATGTCTTTCTTTATTACACACCGCGTGAAGATCAGGTAGTAATAATCTAAGTTTCATCATCTAAACAGGTGTCTGTTAGTGAGGTCATATATAAACTTCAGAAATAAAAAAATAAAAACAGACATCTTTAACCATCACAGTTCAAGCAACAGGCAGTATTTCCAAAAGAAGTAGTTGTGCTCAGCTTCCAAGGTGGATATCAGGAGGCTTCTACGGCGGCATTTTTCTTTGATGCTCAAAAAGCATTTGACTTCGTAAACTGTGAGGTTTGTAGCTGGCTTTAAACAATTTCAGCTTTTCTTCTCAGATTATCATGTAAATTGCTAATTTGTATTAGGGAGTTTAGCAGGCCTTGACATAAAAGGCATTAGATCAGGGCAAATTGAGATTTTGAGGGGCACCACATAAAGGCTGCCTGCTCTCACGATTCCTAATTGAATTATCGATACAGCTGAAGGCAAATATGATATAAGAGCGGGCTAGACTTTCTAGGACCGACAGCACTCCCTATGGTGGTGAACATATGCTAATATGAGGAGATGATGTGGTATCCTACCTTGAACAACACAGATACATTTAGACAATGTCTTGATTTGTGCTTGATTTTAAATCAATGGCCCTGTGGAAATCACACAGTCCAGTGTGTTCTTTTTGTATGCACATTTCTCCAGGATTTTACCATACAGCACTTTCGGTGGCAATAAAAGCGCAATAGGGTAAAAACTGTTAAATAATATAAATAGCAGAGGTTGTTACTGCACGTTATTCCCTGTTGCATTACAGAAAACATCTAATTGGGTGCAGAAACTGCACAGGCGAAATATGATAAGAGTTCAAAAACGGTATTGTTCCCGAACACTGTAGTTTCAGGTGTATGGAATCTACAAGGTGAAAATAAACACGCTGATATATTTGCTGCAAAATCATTGTAACGTTTTTATATGAGACACTTTCAAATCCGTCCAGAATGCGTTGCAGCAATGCATATTGCGTCACCCTTTAGTGTAATGAACTCCAGCAGTAGAATGAATGAACGAACATACTGTTCTGGATTTCCTCTTTTTTCTAAAATCCGAATTTTACATCAAGGCCCGGAGCCCAATATTATGCATCATCCCTTTTATTGCTCCCCAAACAGCAGCAACAAAAAAACACTAGAATTTAGAATCCGAATAACTTCTAGAACTCTGAACATGCACATACACTTAGAACTAGCAGCCATCTTCCTCTTTTGTTGCTGCTCAGACACAGATAAGTCACGTTTTAAACTGTTAAAGTTTTATTATGATTAGGTATATATAAAATGTCTATTTTAGCATGAAACAATTTTGGGTTTATGTAGACTGTTTAGGAGTGGACTGTAAGTACGTTATTTAAAAAGAAAGTACATTTATTTTAACGGTATAAATTTAGAGGCTTTGGGTAATGTTCTAAATGGATTTCTTCTTTTTTGCTAAAATCCGAATTTTCAGTAAGCTAATTGTTCAGAAAAAGAGAACTGAAAAGCCAATTGTTTTGATTGTACACGCAGCAACTGTATTTCCGCGTATTGGCCTGCATTCAAGCTGTCACGCTGTCTCTGGCAGCAGTCATTGGGACATCAGAGACTACTGCATTACATAATGTCATGCACATTATTACAACACCGTTGTGATGTCAAGTTCTTATTACAGGCGAGTGCAGATAGCTCACTTAGACTGAAATAAGTAAATGAGATATATATACAGTTTTTAGAAACCTAGGCAGGCTCTAAAATATCACATTTGGTATAATTCGGTGCAAAATGTAAATTCGAGTATTATTTAGAGGAAAGCAGATTTGGAGTTCAGGGTGCAGTCAGCGCCTTTGAAGCACTCGATTTTAAGTGACATCGTTTTAAATATTAATTGCTCTGCACCCCAGTGCTCCTGCATTGGGCCCAGCACTTAAGGGAAAAAATACATTTTCCATCTCACCGCGTTGTAAGGTTACGAAGATGAAAACAACATGTGCGTTGCGTGCAACGCTCAAGAAAGTTTTCTCGTCCAAATCTAAATAAGAAATCCTCAGTTTAGACAGACATTTTTTACAGCGTGAGTCTGTGCTTTCTGTCATGAATGACAGATTCCTTTTCAAATATTTAACCTCTTCACATTTTCCAGCTCGCAGGCACGCAAAGGGAGCTAACACATGCTTTATAAAACAATTCAAGAACAAAACACCACGGCACCGCCACCAATTTAAAACAGTTCCAAATTTACATCACCAGCTGGATCGAGTGACTTGTGGGAAATCGGCTGAGTGTGAAAAAAAGCAAAGCGAGAAAAAACACAATAGGCGCTGTTTGTCCAGGCCTTCTCGTTCCTTCTCTTAAAAGAGTAATTAGCCCAGCAATTAAATTACCTAGGGGGCAGTCTGCGAGCGACATATCCTTCCTTCCCTTGTATTTCAACCCACTATAAGTAAATGTGTGGTAATACCACGCAGGAGTAAATAGATTTGTGAGTTCACGGTATCCTTTTGTGAATATCGTGCACTCACACATACAAACTACTTGCGCTCCTGACGTTGACTTACAAGCACATATGACTTTTTATATCAATCCCAATGTGCTTCTGAAATAAAATTCCGAAGAGACGTGAAAAACACCTTACACGTGCGCGCTTGCACATGTTTGCATCTGTGTATGTAGTCTTAGAAGAGTAGCATGTGCAGAACACGCAGATGAAAAGGGAGGGACGCTTGCTATGCAGAAAGCATTACAATCAAAGAAAATAGCTGAAGTACAACAGAGGAAAAAATGAGCATTAGCCTCTGGCACTTTGGGAACAGGGAACAGTCAACAGCACTTTCGTGTAATTGTGAGCAGATGCTCACATTCTGTACATTTCCAGATAAAAGGATGTGTCGAAATAACATGCAAGGGAACATTTTAATACATGGAAAACTGACATTTTTCCCTATCAGCAGCAATTAGGGCGCACTATGTACATTACTCTGGCATAATGGTGCTAATCCCTCCCCTCCTCACAATTTCACTTCATCATGCCAGAGTCACATGTACATGCCCTTCTAAAAAACAAGGGGTTTACTTTGATTACAAGCAGACCTTCGCGTTTATTTGTGTCATTTTTCACTTCCTTATACATAAACCATAATCCGGCTAAGACTTCCTTGTCGGCTGGTAGTAAATCACCTAACCTCATTGGTCCAGAAAGCCCGATCCACGCCACGTTTTCTTGATAACCACTATGTAGATGTGTTGCATTTAGATGTATGTAGTTAAATCTATGTAGGTAACCTGAAACTCAGGCATGGATCAGCTCCCCTGACATTGTACACCTTTGATTTAGAATAAAAGGCAAACATTGCATGATTCTCTCTCTCAGATGTCCATGTTTTTAACATAATCACCAACCTACTTTGAACTCTACACAACATAGAACGTGTTTGGTATTTTGGGTGGGTGTCTCCACAACTGCTTACTCTTCAATCATGCTTGAGTCTTATTTTTGCACCCCTAATTACTCCTCAGTCCAAGGAGAACATTTTATTTCCCCACCAGTTAAGTTACTGTAGGGATTTAAGTCCTCACAAATGTCTCACCCTGACCTTTCACTTGACTTTCTGTGAAATCCTTTGCTTCCCCAGGGGACTTAACATCTTGGAGCCCTCTGGAGGTGCCTCAAGTGTTTTTCTGTAGTCTACTTTTGCACCTCAACTAATTAATAAGTAAGGGTTTCTATTGCTCCCCACCAGGCAATAAAACATCTTGCAGCTCATTGCAGCTGAGAGTTTAGTGAGGGTCACAGGCCTATTAACTTGTATCATGGAGAAGAGTCTATGGAACCACTCTGAGTAATATCCATTCAGTCTCCCATGACCAGGGACCTTTTCTTCCACGAGTGCATGTTTTTGCTTAAATGTACATGGAAATCAAGTGTGGTATTAATCATATCATGCAGCACAGGTTAGTGGTTCTATGCTAGGAGTAATGTCATTCTATCTTCCTTTTTCTTGAAGTAGAACCTGAGTGTGCAGCAACACTGCAGAAGTCACCAGGCATATTCTGGTGTGGCTGGTGAAAGCCTACAATACCTCGGGATGCCTTACTTGCAGGTGGCCCAATGAATACATTTTGGGCATCTGCAGCCTCTAACTTCTGTTTTCTGGCTGGAAAAGGCATTCCCTCCCTACGAAAAGTTGATATTTTTGTAAACAAAATTTAGGACACTATATTTTTGTTAAAGAAATTTAGCAAACATTTCTTTAACAAAGACATCAATATTGTGTCACCACACCCTTGCGCCTTCAGATTCAGAATCTTAACCATATGTTTATTCTTTCGAGAAAGGTGTTTTTTTGTGCCTCAGTCATCTCTTGCAAAAGAAAAAATTGATGGACTGAATGCTGGAGTATGCAAACATTCACTTCCAGTCACAAGGATCTGGGTTAAATCCACCATTCTTATGCTCACCACACCACCCCAGTTTGGACCCAGCCATATGCAAATCAGTTTTGACCCTGTCCCTTGTGGGAACAGTCCAGCCCGAACTGCCAAGCCAGGTCCTCCCTGGACCAGAAACAAGCATACTGGGACCGGTTTCATGGCATCTCCCTTCATCAGCCAGGCTAGCTTGAATCCAGTGGTGTAGTGAGCACGGGACCCACATCTGGGCATACCCTTCCCACTTAGGGCGATATATGCAAAAGAAACAATTGATAGACGGAATGCTGGACAATGCAAACATTCACCCCCAGTCACAAGGATCTGGGTTAAATCCATCATTCTTTTGCTCACCACACCACCCCAGTTTATTTATAAAGTTTTATATAGCGCAAACAAGATCCCAAGGGATATCAGCGCGCTTTACAATATGATGAGAGGAAGGATATAAATGCAATATCCACATCAAGTAGGAGAGAGAAAAAAAAACCAGGAATGGTCGCAGATTACAAGACTATTGCTCCCAGGAAGGTTATACAATAAACAGGTGTAAGCGGGCAACAAGGGGGGGTCACAGTATGCAGTAAAGAAAAGCCCTATCAAATGGAGGTACAATGGTAGTAGGAACAATGTCAGCGGGCACGTGAGCCTATCCCTCTTAGGGTAAGAATTTGTTCATTACGAATCTTTTGGCTTCCAATTTGAACGCCGTCGTTCAAGAGATTCTGCGTACTTCCGGTGGAAGAGAATTCCATATCTTTGGGGCAGCACCGGAGAAGGCTCGGTGACAACTTCTCTTTTTGTTAAGGATGAGTGGTTTCAGGAGGAAGGTAGAGGCGCTTCTTGAGGCTCTGACACAACAGGATAGTTTATGTTTTTGCACAAGGTACATGGAAGTATTGAAGTGAAGGGCTTCTTGCATCAGAACAGCAATCTTTAAGTGAATTTGTGCTTCGTAGGACAGCCATTTGAGAGATTTTAGGACTGGGGATATATGTTGATTTCGTTTGGTGTCTGTAACCAGTCTACTCGCAGCGTTCAGTGATGCCCTTAGTGGAGCCAGAGGGTAGCACTGCCATAGTCTAGCCTCGGCAAGACAAGCGCTTGGACCACCTGCTTGAAATCATTTAGTGGAAGGAAAGGTTTGATATTTCTGAGTGACCTCATAAAGTGGTTTGCTCCTTACATACATTGCTGATATGATTTTTCATATTCAGGTGCTTGTCCATAGTGATTCCGAGAGACTTGGCTGAGTCTATGATGAGAGGAGTGCGGTTGAAAGCAGTGAGGTGACTCAGCCAGAGGTCTAGCTTGGGGATGTGGTTCGGAGGGGAGATGAGCAGGAATTCCGTTTTGGAAGTGTTGAGCAGGAGATGGTTCTCTGTTAATCAGTTTTGAGTAGACATTAGGGTAGTGTTGAGTGAGATGAGGTTTTCCGGGGATGAGATTTTCAGATATAGTTGCGTGTTGTCTGCATACATGTAGAAGAGAATGCCCATGGAGTTTAGTGAGTTAGCAAGAGGTTCCAAGAAAAGGATGAAGAGGATAGGAGATAGAGCAGACCCTTGGGGGACCCCCATAACTACAGGTGAGGTCTGGGAGAGAGAGTGGTTTGCCTTGACTCTTTGTGATCTGTGATGTAGGAAGGACGAGAACCATTGTAGCACCTGATCAGAAAAATCCATTCTGTTTTGCAGGATGGATAGGAGGTTGTCATGATTATCCGTGTCAAATGCGGAGGAAAGGTCAAGGAGGATCAGGAGGCAGGATTTGTTTTGGTCAAGCATTTTTAAAATGTCATCAATAACGTGAGTGAGAGCCGATTCGGTGCTGTGCCCCTTCCTAAAGCCGGATTGATGCTGGTCTAGGAGTTGGTAATTCTTTAAAATTATTTTTTTTGTAATAACTTTTTATTGAAAGATTTGGAACGTATTCCAAGGCCCCCAAATTTGAGACCACTTCTTCGGGCATCTCCTGGAAACAGATATAGGTATCCCAGTCACCATACACCAGCCCATGTCTTTGGCCCATTACGCAATACTCGGTGATGTCGGAGCTTTCCACAGTCTTGCGATATTCCGCTTTGCCACCATGAAACCCAATGTTGTGGAAAATGTATTCTTTATCTTGACACTCGCTCAGCCATTTTGTACTCTGTGGAAAAGTATGTCTGTTATCTTGCCATTCGCTCTGCCATTTTGTGGATTCACCCTTCATCACTGATCTTCTCTCTGTATCATGAACGCTCTGGGGCATCACTCTTGACTTGCCTCATTCCTGCACGGACGCCCACACCCTGTTCATGCCCCGGCCTGACCCCAAACTGACCAACACATGCTCAACCAGTCGAACAGGATGTTTCCCAGATGCTTATCGTCTTCAGCCTGCACACTACGCCCTGCAGGGACCCAACAGCTACCATCTGCAGACTTATCAGATGGACCTCTACTTGTTGTGTAATCATGCTTTTGGCCTATGCCCTGCAGGGGCCCAACAGCAACCACCTGCTGATTTATCAGATTGTCCACTGCTTGTTGTGTAAATTATTGGTTTTTGTTTGCTCTCCTTGCACGCACAGGGTGGGGATGAAGGGTATATAAGATGTGGAACCAAAGTACTCTGCAGATTGCCTCCTCAGACATCTATGGGTGCCTGTTGCCGATGCTCTCTTTCGCATGAGATTGCAATAAATATCTTTTCTCTCCGTGCTCCGGTGTTGGTCTCATTTTGTATTCCAGACCCGTGGACGATAGGGAGATCCTGCACCTCTGAATGGTCTTCCAAGGAGACCCCCAAATCCACAATTGGTGCCCAACGTTGGGCCCCATCAGTGACGCGGCTGCCCGGTCGAGGGGTCCCGACAAAGAAGTTGAACGGACGGTGGTGGGGTATACCTACGCAAAAAAGACCTTCATCCCTGTAGCCACCACTTGACCTTCACTCTATCTGAAAAGACCCCCACAAGTGGTGCCGGTCCTGACTGGGGCCCTCGATAGATTTGGACGATTTCTGCAGTAAGAGACCACCTGGAGGACAAGACAAAGGATTCTGGTAGGGTCACTAATTTGTGACACCCTTATAGCTCTGATTCGTTATTGTATTGATTTGTTTGGTTCACTCTTTGCAAAAAGTGAAGGCAAGCAGGTAATGTGGACTTTTTGTCCAACACAGGATCTTTGATAACAAGAAAAAGGTTTGGTAAAAAAAAACTATTGTAAACATGCCCGTGTGTAGTAAATTTGTAGGGATATGCTGTTGTATATCTCAGTCCGATATTTTGGAAGAAAGTCAACCAGCCCCTCCGGAGGGTACCCCGAATAAAGAAATGTACATAAAGTACGGTATTTCTCCCTTAATGTACAGCACATTGTGAAACAAATACACGTCAAAGGCTAGGGATAACACCTGGCCAAAATATGGCTCTTTTGACCCTCAGAAAATAGAGGCAGTAGAAGCCCAATTGCATAGGCACAGATCTAGACAATCCATGTTTGATTCCTTGGGGTTATGGAAGAAGGAAATTATAGAAAGGGAGAGGAGAGCTCAGGCTCGATCCCAGAAGGCAGTATGGAAATCAGAGAAACAAAAATTGGCGGAATTACAACAAGAAAAGGTGGCTTCACATATTGCCTGTCTAGATAGAGAACACCGGCTAAATGCCTCTGGCCAGTATCCTATGCAATATACCCCCTTAGCACAGTCATACCCCCATGAAGACAAATTACTCCTACACCCCCGCCACCACCATATCACGTACCTCCCCCTCTACTTCCCGCTGACGAACAACAACTCCCTGACGCTAACGGACAACAACCTCCCGATCCAGAATTGAGTCCCGACCCTACAGCTCCACCCCCATCTCTCTCTGGTCCCGAACCGGGTTGATTGCAGATTGACACATTTGTCCAAAGTGCGGAGAGATGGACGCCCCCACATTCACTTGGTGAGGTTGTTCTAAATGCATGCTTGCTCAATTGATTGAATTGGAGACACTTGTCATTTTGGGAGATTGGAGACTGGGATTATTAGTTACCTCATTTATTGAGTGTCTCAATCTTTGGGGACAATGAGTAAACTAAGCAAATGTATTTCTCATTCATTGTTATGTTGTTTTGGAAGTCCATATTTGGACAAATTGCTCCACCCCCCCACCCCAAATTGGAGGCTGTAGGTGAAATTTTGGGTGAATCTTTGGAATAGGGTTTTTTTGGTATAAAATATACAAAGGACAATGAAGATTTGAGTGGCTGCTGGACAGCTCCTTAGATTTAAACAAAAATACATTATTTATGTTTTTTTAAGGAAAAAAAGAAGGTAGGTAAATGGAAAAAAAGGGTGAGACAGGCAATATGGGAAAGCTTTCAAAAATGGGAAGAACATGCACCACATTAGCAGGTCTTGAAAAAAGTCCACTCATAATGTCGAGCAAGATCTAATATGGACGAGCTATTTTAGGGATTACCCTAGCGAGTTGACAACGGGTGTTCTGCTTACTCAGCAAACTGAATAAGAAATAACAATGCTTTTAAATATTGTTATCTTGCAACATTTGCGCAGCTTTCAGAAACAGAGGTCAAAAGTCAGTTTGTTTTTTGTGACTGAAGTTAAAGGATTTTGTAAAGTGAACTGAGTGACAATTGCACTGTGAAATGAAAGGCTGTAACATGCCAGGTTTCTTTCTTTTTCTCCAACACAGCACTGAAATAGCTAATAAGTGAACGATTCAAACATTTCAAATATGCTTCACCAATTACGAAGACACACTTTTGTAAATTTGTGGTGAAAGAAAAAAATATTTTGATAGGATCAGAACAAATTAGAATGGTTTGCTTGGTGATGTGCAAATTTTAGGTATTTTTGCTGAATGCCGATTTCCAAACGCTGTTTTTGCACTGTTACTGATGTATCTCTATGCTAATATCACTCTTGCTTTATTTATTTGTATACTCTTTATAAGTTCTGATTGACATCATTTGTGCCTTATTTATTAGGATAGGTAATCTTTTCTTTATGGAACGTACTGTGTGCAAATTATGCTGTTTTTTTGCACTAACTTTCTTTTTCTATTATCAATTTCTGAGACCTGATTGATATCTGACTAATGAATAACTCCTTAACAAAAATACTCACAAACTCATTAGTAACTACAATATATATTTGCATTTGGTTACTTGCCTGTGTTTATGAAGGAGCTTTTATGGTCAAAATATGGTAGCAAAGATTTCCGCACTATAAGCATACAAACAGACAGAAGCTTCTAATCTACAATGATGACTACTGACATTTGATTATAAGACCTTTGAATACCCTTCATAGGGCTGTCTAGGAAGGACAGAAGAAGGTTCATGATACCAGTTAATAAAGCTGGCCCCTATGTTTCTGTACCGCTGGGGAAAGGGGGGGGGGTAACATGAGTTCCTGGTGCATACCGGTGCTCCTTGTTCCTCTAGTTCATAAACCCTTTCCCCTAGGTCTCCCCTCTCAGGTAAATTTAATACATCTGTGGGATTTTCTGGCATTCTTGTTCAAAGTACAATTTTATATGTCTATCTAAAAGAAATAATGTGTATGTATATTAATGTTTTTATTTCTAGATTCTTCAGAGTTGAAGAGAATATTGTTGTAACAAATTACATTGTAAGGTGGAATGTGCTAAAATGCATTCTAAATGGAGTGCATTCACCAGGGACTACAAAGGATGGATAATATATAGTAGGATTACATTTATGTATTGAGGTTTAGTAATGAGAATATGAGTATATGTAAATACAGAAGGACAGTGTGCATTGAATAACTGTGCTTCATATTATACTGTTTTGGGATACAGTGAGTATAGATTTAAAATGTCTTTCAGTATACAGGTGCAGTCTTTAAAGGTGTTTGCAATTGGATTTCAAGGTATAAAGGATTGGCACAGTATGACAACTACGAGTATTTTGATTCCCAGAGGTGTTACTATGACAGAGATTTTCAACTGTATTTGCTGTTGGGACAAGCTATAGTACAATGTTTAAATCTTCTTTTGCTTTTGGAGATAATGGATTTCTTATTAAGCCAACAAATACAGCATGCACCATGAATAGCACAACTATTGCAAGGCCTGTTGCTACCAAAGTTTCAATTTTAGAATGTGCTGCACACACCTCCTCCGAGGACTATGTATCATGGGTGTGAGTACACAATGATTCAGGTTGCTTCTACTACACATATCATGATATAAAGATAAAGGATGATGATCTGTACTATGACCCTAAGTATATTATTGAATGGGCTGGGCGGAAGAAAGGGAAGAAGGAAACAGGGGAGAATGTATGCAAACAGAAAAGGAATATGGATTGGCCCAAATGGAAAGATATGTTTACAAACGATAATGCTTGCTCCCATGGCCCTACTTTTTCATGGTTCATCACTTGTAGGACGTGATGGAATGATCAGACGGTTTTCCTAAATGTTGGTACAAAGTTTAAATTGGAAAGGGTACTTCCACTGCCCCAGACCATTTCTCTTCCCCACATTAAATGGACTTCCTCAGCATGCCCCCTACTCAAACTACAAGTACGTGTTGGTTATTGTGTGCATGTTCAGCCCATGGACTGAGGCATACCGATCCAAGAACTGCAATGTACAAACAATTGCCAAATGCCTCCTGAAAGAATTCATACTGCGCTTTAAAGTACCTATGCTTCTGGGTTCTGACAATGGACTGGCGTTCATCTCACATGTGATTGAGGGGTTGTGCAAGGGGATAGGAGCTACACAGAAACTACATGTGTTCCACAGAAACTACCAAGTGAGAATGGTAGCCCAAGCTCATCCTGAAGGGTTGCACGTGCTCCACACAGTAGAGAAAGGAAGAGTGTGTGTAAGCAGACCCCAAGCATACATCAACTAAGAACGTATGGAAACATCAACGCCCCAACACCTCAGTCTACAAGGTGTGACAATGAGACATCTTTACCTTCTTCATCCCCTTTGTTTTCTTCATATTAAAAGTGCCTAAGTAATAGAAGTGCTAGTAACCTCTCAAATTATGAAGACAGGCACCAACGGTTACTTTTTCTGTTTACAGGTATGACCACTGAGGCTCTGCATTATTCCTCAGGAAACTTTTGAAAAGAGTAAAAGTACAGCAGAAGATAAGACAGTCTTCCAACTAGTCACACTAGCCACACGTACCAACGATTGGAACAATACCTCAAGACTTTCAGCATCGCTCCTGTCAAGAGGAGGGACTGTGGAAAATGTATTCTTTAGCTTGACACTCGCTCAGCCATTTTGATCTCTGTGGAAAAGTATGTCTGTTATCTTGCCATTCGCTCCGCCATTTTGTGGATTCACCCTTCATCACTGATCTTCTCTCTCTATCACGAACGCTCTGGGGCTTCACTCTTGACTTGCCTCATTCCTGCACGGACGCCCACACCCTGTTCGTGCCCCGGCCTGACCACAAACTGACCAACACATGCTCAACCAGTCGGACAGGGAGTTTCCCAGATGCTTATCGTCTTCACCCTGCACACTCCGCCCTGTAGGGACCCAACAGCTACCATCTGCGGACTTATCAGATTGACCTCTGCTTGTTGTATAATTATGGTTTTCGCCTATGCCCTGCAGGGGCCCAACAGCTATCACCTGCTGATTTATCAGATTGTCCACTGCTTGTTGTGTAAATTATTGGTTTTTGTTTGCTCCCCTTGCACGCACAGGGTGGGGATGAAGGGCAAATAAGATGCGGAACCAAAGTACTCTGCAGATTGCCTCCTCAGACATCTATGGGTGTCTGTTGCCGATGCTCTCTCTCTCATGAGATTGCAATAAATATCTTTTCTCTCCGTGCTCCAATGTTGGTCTCATTTTGTATTCCGGACCCGTGGACGATAGGGTGACCCTGTACCTTTGGGTGGTCTTCCAAGGAGACCCCCAAATCCACAATGTGACCCATATCCTCTCTTTGGCCGTAAGATCATTGGGGTCCCATACATTTAACAAAATCAATTTAATATCACATTGTATTTGTTGCCCCAATACTTCCCCCATCATTGCCACCAACCCTTCCCAGAATTTCTGAATCATCTCACATTCCCAGAGTGTATGGATAAAGGTACCCTCCTGCCCGCAGCGTCGTGTACAACCGAGCTGGTAATTCTTTATGTGCGCACAAAGTTGGGATTGTACACATTTTTCTAGGAGTTTCGCTAGGGTGGGGATGTTGGAAATGGACGGAAGTTATTGAGATCAGATTTGCCAGCGTTATTTTTTTTTAGTATAGGTGATACCTGCTTTTAGGAAGTCAGGGATAGTGCCTTGTGATAGAGAAGCGTTTACAATCCTTGTCCAGGTGGGGATGAGTGCATTCTTGATTTCTTTGAAGATGGAGGGGGCAACTGGTCACTGAAGTGGTTGGAAGGGTTGATATTCTGAAGAATTTTGTTGATGTCATTTTCACTAAATGGGGTAAAGGTGCCCCTTGACGCATTGTTCTTGGTGTTCGGGGTGGTCGATTTGCGCTTTTCAAAGGAGTCAATGGGTGAGGCGACACTGGAAGAAGGTAATAGAGCCTTCTTAGAGGTGAGGTCAGTGGAGATAAATCTTGATTTCTCAGTGAAGAAAGCGGCAAATTCGTCTCATGAGGGTGTTTTGTCACCAGGATCATAGTGGTTAGGACCAATGACTGATTGCTGTTTGACCAATTCGAAAAGTTTCTACGGGCGGTTTGCTGCATCATCCAGTTGGTGCCTGAAGTAGCCAGCCTTAGCACTCTTGATTTGTTTGTTGTAGAGGCTCCTGGCATCTCTAAGGAGTTTTAGTTGGTCCGAGGAGGGATTGGCTCGCCAGGAACGTTCAACTGCCCTAAGGTTGCGGCGTTCCATGTTTAAGTTTTCGTTATACCACGGTTTGGATATTTTTGTTGAGGCATTTTTTAGTTGGAGTGGAGCAATGTTATCCATGATGTTGGAGATGGTCGAATTGTACGCGTCGGTGAGTGATTGCACCTCGACCAGGTCAGCTTGGGAGGAGAGGGCAGATTTACAGTGGGCAGCTAGTTGGTCAGAGTTTATTTATCTGAGGTCCCTTTTCCATATCTTTGATTTCATTGGTTGAGCCTTCCTCATCAACACTTCCCTGTTAATATAAAAGAGGATGCTTTGGTGGTCAGACCAGTCACACGGGGTAATGGAATCTAGGGTGATAGTCTGCCCTTTAGAGATGATGAGGTCTAGAGTTTCTCCTTTAATATGAGTTGGCTGGTCACAGTGCTGAGTCAGTTCTTGATCATTTAAGAAAGATTTAAGGCAAGATACAGCGGGGTCGTTGGGGTTAGACCAGTGAAGGTTGAAATCACCAAGGAAGATTTGGGACACCGCTGAGTCGAAATTGTTAGAGATGATTTCCATTAGTTGCTCAATGAAAGGGAGATTGCCTCCCGGGCAGTGGTAAAAGGTGTGAAGTTTGCAAACCGGTAGGTTCATACTTGAGATGCTGAAGGCATAGAGGACTCTAAGTGAGAAATTGAGAGTGTGTTCCTGTGAATACAGGCTAGGCCACCACCCAACTTCAGAGCTCTATCTAGCCTAATTATGTCATGAGTGGGCGGTACTAGGAGGTCTAAGATAGGAGTGGAAGCGGGATTTAGCCAAGTTTCAGTGAGGATGATAATGTCTAAATCATTGTGTTGGATGAGGTTGAAGATATCGGAGGTGTGTTTACTGGCTGATCTGTACTGAAGTAGTACACATTTAAGTCATAATGGATTGGGGGAAGGGGTCTGGATGACGTTCACACAAGTGAGGTTGTCAGTATTGCTACATCTAAGATTGCGAGGAGGTTCTCTGTTCGGGTTCGATAGGATGGAATGTATTTGCCTCGGCGGGAACATGTTAAATTTGGACCAAGTAGAGCTAGAGTTGTAAGGGTCATGGAGATCAATGGACACCAGGAGGGACTCACATCCTCTGTGGCTGGTGGGGGCGTTGGGGAGGGGAATGGATTTAGAGATGGAGGGGGCTAAAGGCTGACCCATGTAATCACTGTCCCTAGTGGACGCTCTAGGCCAATTTGCAGAGGTGAGGAGAGAGCTGATCACGGGGAAAAGGTCATTTGAGAGGGCTTTCAGGCCATGTAGCTCAGAGGTGAGAAGGTGCAACTGTAGAGATATATCATCAAGGCGCGCAGCCAAGTCTGAGTGTTGGGCGAGGGGTGGAGGGTCTGGGGGAAAAGCGAGCGTTGACGGGGGGACTCGGTGTAAGCCTGTTGAGGCCTGTGGGGAGGATCAGTGCCCGGACTCTAGTCTAGCATGTGGCAAAGTTATAGGGATGGGGGAAGGGACATCGTCTGTTAATCGAGAAGACTGTAGGGCTTGAGGGATCCTCTCAGCTCGAAAGTCATCCTGTATCGGACTGACAGTCAGTGAAGAGACTGAGCCCATAGAACCGCCAACCAGCTGAGAGGGTGTTCTAGTGGGTTGACATAATCCGACTGGGGACAAGGTGGCTCTGGGATCAGCAAAAGGAGGTGTGGGGTTTAGGGAGAGTGGGGTACTCACAACTGTTAAGGGGAGAGTACTGGTTAAACCCAGCGGAGACATGGTGGTTGAGTAGGGGTCAGCAGAGTTGCCGTAAACCGCTTTTCTGAGAGTGGGGTAAATATTGGCCATTTTAGCTAGGTTGATATTAGAGGCTTGGATTAGGATGATACCATTATTGTAGAGGGTGATAGTGGTGGTGGCTTTGAGGGTGGACAAGGGAGACGTTGTTAGTTTGAGGCCATGTGAGGTTTTCTTAGATCCTGTTATTCGAAGCATGGAGTAGAGCACAGTTCACCAGCAAGCCAGTTTTCTGGTATAGAAGATGAGGTCATTAACCAGAGAACCTTTGTTGGTGCAGACGTAGGGGTCTGAGATTAGGGTTTCTGGTCTAGCTTTGAGTATGCGATGTTTGTATTTTTTTGCCGCATTTTTGGAGAGGTCAGTTGGGTAATTGATGATGAAGGCGTTTGAACCACTGGGGTCGGGACTTATCTCCATTGTGAAAAAGAATCTTAGTGGGGATGGGAGCCCAGAGAGGAGAATCAGGAGGTGAGAGAACATGATATCACTCCTGGGTCTCTCAGTGGAAAGGTGAGGGGGCGTAATGATAGCACATTGGGAGGTGCAGAGATCTAGCTGTGCAGTGTCAGTGATTAAGGTCCCCTAAGTCACTGCAATCGTGGCATCCCGTAACTCGTTTCGGCTCTATAGACTGGCACTGGATGGCCCACAGGGATGCCCATCTAGGATGATATAGGCAGAGAGCAGAAAGAGGTCTGCTCTGCGACCTGGGCACAAGACTGCGAATATAGTATGAAAAGTACCCAATAGACGCCGTTTTGAGGACAGGCAGTAAGGCCCCAGGTCTTCTGCAATCGTTGTGGGTTTGACAAAAGGATCACCCTAGTAATGAAATCAGTAGCGTGGTGGAGTGCTCCTCATGATATGCAGGCCTAGCATCAAGCCCATTGTTTATAACTAAGCATAAACCTGAAGGCACCCGACCAAAGCCATTTTAGGCTCCAGCAGTCGGTTCCTAAGGCTCTATCAACCATTATGTGCTTGACATAGGAAACCCATAGTAAAGAAATCAGTTGTGTAGTGGGGCGTTCCACATGAAATGTAGGAGCTGCAACAACACCACTATTTACAAGCCTGGTTTGCCACTCTCGATATAACTAGAGAAGGTACAGTAATCATGATAACTTTGTAACACCGCCATTTTAAAGTCAGGCAATGTAAGGCTATCACGATGTCTTCATATTGCCGCCATTTTAAAGTCAGGCAGTGTTCAGCATGCTAGACATATGGGCACTGTAACTGTGTGGACCCAGCCATATGCAAATCAGTCTTGACCCTGTTCCTTGTGGGAACATTTCAGCCCGAACTGCCAAGCCAGGTCCTCCTTGAACCGGAAACAACCATCCTGGGAACGGTTTCAGGGCATCACCCTTCATCAGCTTGGCTAGCTTGAATCTAGTGGTGTAGTGAGCACGGGATCCACATCTGGGCATACCCTTCCTACTTAGGGCGACATATGCAAAAGAAACAATTGATGGACGGAATGCTGGACAATGCAAACACTCACCCCCAGTCACATGGATCTGGGTTAAATCCATCATTCTTTTACTCACCACACCATCCCAGTTTGGACCCAGCCATATGCTTCAATCATCTCTTATGCACAGATAAGAAGACACCGTGGATGTGGAGGCAATATGAAACCAAATCTGGCCTTGTTTTGGAAGACCAGTAAGTCTATTATAAGTGTATCATTCCACCTGGTCACTCATTCTCATACTTCCACCACACAAAAGGCACAACAGTGAAGATGTGTTTTCCAGCAACATCACATCATTTAGCTCATCCTCGATTAGGTTTACTTTAGGCTTCTTGAACAGCAACTGAGTCCAAAACACGTCAGAGGAAAAAAAAGAAATCACTGAGAGAAAGATAGAATGCAGCCCAATTAAAAAGCCAAAGGTGATGGTGTTCTCAAATCTATCAAAAGCAGACTTGAGTGAATTGAAACAGAACTTCGTGCCTGGGAGCTTTGTTACGAGGAACATAAGAATCAGAGCCTTTTGAACCCTACGCGCATCTTCCTGCTGGAGTTCCGAGATGTGACATTTTTGAGTAAACTCTCCCAAGCTTGGAAATATGGGGAGGATGATAGACTGGGGCATGCACTGGCTATGCTGCTTAAACTCAGGTTGACTGCCAACCATGTCTACACTATAGATGACTTTGAA
The DNA here is from genome assembly GCF_964204655.1 of Triturus cristatus. Lineage (NCBI taxonomy): Eukaryota > Metazoa > Chordata > Amphibia > Caudata > Salamandridae > Triturus > Triturus cristatus. Next base: position 140,420,513 of record NC_140588.1, read on the forward strand.
GGCCACCCTGTGCACGACCCTGATATGATCATATATGAATTTGTCACCTTTTACCAAAGGCTATACCCCTCCCACACTCAGGCTACCTCCGTTGACGTGACTGAGTATTTAAGACATCTCACCTTGGCATGGTTAGATCAGGAGGAAAGAGAGAGATCCTTTGTCAACCCCCAACAGTCACCGAGATCAAGCTGGCTATTTAGCAATTAAACAACGTCAAGGCACCGGGAAGTGATGACCTCCCAGTTGAGGAGTTGGCTCCTATATTATTAGAGGTGTATGTAGAGACATTCCAATCAGGCACCTTACCCTTAACTATGAGGGAGTACACAATTATTACTCTTCTCAAGCCAGATAAGTTTCTGAATACATGTGACTCCTATCATCCCCTCGCCCTTATTAAAGTTGACTGTAAATTTTTTAGTACATTACTGGTGAATCGGTTGCTTCCTTTAATGCCGCGGCTGATCTGTCCGGATCAGTCCGGCTTCATACCAGGATGCTTTACAGCGGATAATCTCCTTTCCCTGTTTTCCCTTACACATCAATTAAATAACCCCAGTAAAGAGATGAGAGTTTATATGAACTAGTTTTCTGCTCTGATTGTATCCATACACCCAATATGGTCCCAAAGATCACCCTCATACATGTTTACAGGGATTTAGAGGCACAAAAGTTTGGTCACAGGCTTTTAAGGTAGCCTCAATATGATAACCACCAAATTTGAAGTGGAACATAAGCTGCAGGTGCTGAATCCCAGGTGAAAGATATCTGTTGCTTAAGACCTGATTTTTTAACCTAATACCTAACTTCTCTGCCCATGGCGTCTTGATAATTCCCGCTGTTTTTGATCATTACTGCCACCCTTGAGCCTGTAGGTTACATTTGTATGGACTTCAGGAGAAGCTCTGCTTCACCAGCACAGTGGGCATCAGACCATGAAGAAGACTATGGAAGCTCTTTTTCTCTCAAGGCTGGGAACAAGGCAAGGACTAAGGACTGTTGCTGTACAGAGCACACCTACCTCCTGACCAGGAGCACAAGAAACAAGGACCAGCTGACTGACGCATAAGTAATGTCGACTCAAGAAAGGTATCCATCCATTACCCACGACTACCTTGCAACGGAAATAGCACTGTTAACTGCTCAATGGAAATTGTCACTTTAGACCGTTTTATGGTAAAATTTAAATTATGCATCACATCATGTGGCATTATTATCTAGTGAATTTCACAATTTATAACACAATTATGCAAAAGGATTGGTGGTGCTGCAAAAATGCAAGGGTTTCCTAAGAAATAAATTATAGACACTCAGAACATCCTTCAAAATAGTATTCACCACTACTTAATAAATTTGTCCAGCATAAAAGCACAGAAAGTCGTTGTTTTACCCTATGCTTTCTATTTCCCAGAGTAAAATAGAAGGTGGGAAAGTTACAATGTTGTACTCAGCAGAAAAGAAGCCCACATGTCTGCACCTCTTTCAGTTTAGAAGTAGAATGGCAGAATGGTCTGGAACACTCTTATATATTCTGTACATGACTCACTTGAGGGCAGGATAAGATTGAAACGAGTGGACTTTAGAAATGGGGGCAACTTGTTTTGGATTCTTCTACAGTCTGAGTTTCCCCTTGAAATAACATTTACTCTGAGAACAGTGCCTGTGATGTAAACATAAATTCACATGAATAGCAAAATGCAACATTATGTGACTCAGAAGAATCAGTCTTTTCCACCCTTGCAGGAGAATATTTCAGTGTTCAATTTTTTTTTCTGCTGTAACCAAAAATACTTTGCATTGTCCATCAGTTGGAGTATTTAACACTATGGCGCCATTACAAGTTGGGTGAAGCAGAATTTCCGCATAAAATTCCACTCTGCTCAGTCGCATGTGGATTAACGTTTCCAGCTAGCGACATTGGTTCTGGTGTTACACAACCTGGAACAATGGGTGCGCGTACAACTGACCCGATGACCGGCTGAAAATACTGGCCCAACATCACTTGAGGCTTTGGTTGCAATAGCAGCCAAGTGTGTGTCCCTGTTAAGGATTTTTTCGCAAAAGGTGTGTTCATATACTGCTTCCCCCTGCCAGGAGACCTTTCTCCATCCCCCCTACCCACTCAATGCTCCACCCTCCACTTCAGCCCAGGACCAACCCACGATATCGGGGGTGGGTGGGAGGATGTGGGAGGGCACGGGTGTGCTAGTGAGAAGCACTGCTCCCGCTTTTGTTACAGGGGGACGATATTGCAGCATTGCTGCGGAACTGGCCCCCAGTGTCAAAACTGGCCCTCACGGGTCCAAAACTGGCTCCCACACTTCCGGTTCACCGAGAAAATGCCCTGTGCCGACTACGGCCAGTCCGGCCCTGGACCTACCACCCGGCTCTAATTTACCATCTGCTGAAGGCAGATGTTAAATGTGAATGTTAATCCCTCTCGGAACAGGGAAAACCACGCAGATTTATGCCTGGTAAAACTGGGTCCTCACGGTTATTTCCGATTACAGGAGATGAACTCATAAATCCGCAGAACTGGTGGGGTATTACCATACTGTCAGTACAGTGCAACTCATAATTAGATCTAAAATAGGCCAAACTGACCCTTATGTAGGTGACCGGAAACAGCAGTCACCAGCTAAATGTAACCGGCTAACTTTTGTGAATTGTTCGGCACAGTGCGGTCCCTGTGCAGTATTTTAATAATGTTTGATCCGTTTGTCCTAGAAACCTTTTTGTTAAAATCTATATATTGTGCAGCAATTTTGGGAATATATGGTAAACACAGCAAACTCTAGTTTAAAAAATAGAAAAGCAGCAGCCACAGAATGACATTTTCTTGTATCCCTGGCTAAAAGCGTCATCATGTTTCTCTCCGCATGAAGTGTAGCTCACGTTTGGCTGTGGACTTCTGAACGTGGAAAAAGGTTTGATGGATTGTCAGATTTTTGGCAGATTCTAGATTGCCTTATTGCAAACCCATTGAGTATTTCATACCTTGCACCAAGCACTGCTGAGAATCTTTGACAAAGGGTAAAAGCCTCACAGCATATTTCATACAATGTAACATTCTGTCTGCTACCTTTACTTCCATTTGCATTTACTGAGGACTGTAATTAAAGTCGTATTAAGGGAACTGAGATCCAATTTTTTCCAATAAAGTTGAGATGTCTCCAGCCTCCCACCAGAGGAGGGCCTCATCTATAGGCTCCAAAGATATTTTGAGGTCAGCCTCTTAGCACCATAAGTAGTGGTGAAATCCTGACTTCAGAACTTGCTAGAATCATATGGTTAATTTTTCAGACAATAATACTTTTAACTATAATACATTACCTATATGTAAACACAGAAATGTTGTTTTTAAAAATATACAGTTCTTACTGTGCAGCACTGTATTTGAGCTACAGACCTTAGCTGCTCTACCAAGCTACTCTAGTCAAGATTACACATGAATTTACTTGGTTATTCAGCTGAAGTGCATTAGTATCTGACACTGAGAGGCACCAGTGGTAGGTAACAGTAGACTTTCATTTAGAGCCGATGACCAATGGCAGTCCTGGGACCCAGAGAACAGGTCGCAGAATCACTACATTCCAATCATCGACTTTCTGTTCTCCTTCCTACACGCATAATGGTATTTGTCACTCTCCCCTCTTGGTATCTTCAGAATGTAGACCATACATAATCTCTCTAAATCTGCATGGAAGCGATTGGATTTTGACTGTAGGTTCACTTCACATTACAATTGATTAAAGTGAACACTATAAACTTTCTATTTTGCTAAGGCACAATTTTGAACTCCAAAGATATTGCGAGAAAAACTAAAGGCTTCAAGCTTTGCCAACAATCTACTGACGCAAAAACAACGTCTGGGGTTATATATCATGAAGGCCACTATCTTGGTTCACACCACTGTCTAGTTAAAACAAAGTAAAATCTGCTTTGAATTTAAAAATACCTTCATCATTTTTGGAAAAAAAACGTCATAGGCTTATTAGGAATGCATATCTGGTTTCTCTAAAAGAAAATGTTAAGTTGTGAAGGGTAAATAACAACGGCAGAGTTTAAACAAAAACAGAGTAATACCACTCTGTACCTTTAGGTACGAAGGGCCCGATTCACAGAACTAACTTAAGACAAAATCCTAAACTTACTACCATTTTGGTATTCACAGAAGGCACTTACTCATTTTGGTATTCACAGAAGGCACTTACTCATTTCGGTTTTCACAGAAGTTAGAATCTGTTGCTCTATTCAAACTCAAACCAGCCGATAGCAAGAATACATAGATTTGCTTAGGTATGCCGGATCACCTTTGTAGGTTCAAGAGATATGACGGTTAAAAGGCCTGACAACAATCGGTATCTGCCACAAATATAACCAGACAAAAATCCAAACAAAATATCTGAGGTTGTTACAAATAACATTTTAATGCAGATGCCGCGCTCCACACCTATTGAATGTAATGAGGAACTTGATTCTGCACCTGTGTGAAAAAGTGCATGCACTTCCTGTCGCTGTTGCCATCTTCTAAATATTTTAACTATGTGAGGCAGCTTCAAGATATATGCAGGTTTATGCAAAGAAGTATAATAAGTAAATTAACTCATAAACGAAAAAATTAATTCTTGCTGGGACTACTCAGTTGATGTGCTAAAGGTAAGAGGGAGCAGGACTGGAGGTGGTCGGGAAGGTGTCGACATGAGTTAAATTTATGAACACATTTGAAGATCGGAGTATGATTTCTGATAATCCTATTAAAATACATAACAGAAGAAAATGTCCAATAGGAGGGCCACTGGTGATTCAAAGCTGTACACAGACATAAAAGCCATACTGTAACAGTGATTTTAAAGAAAGAATTGATGAATACTATATAACTTTCACTTACCTGATGAAAGCCAAGGTACTCAACAATTGTTGAAGATGCATAAAATATCATCCCTTCTGCGCTCACCACCAGTGCGAAACCATTGAGGGACTAAAATAAAAAATGTAAACACGTTCAAAATAAAATATTTATGCTATAAAGTACAAGTAGATATAAACGTATTTCACACATCGGACTTTCAGCAGTGGCACACAAATAGGCTCCTTTGGGAGGGTCAAGCAGATGGATCAATATAGGGGTTATTTTCACAGAAGTCTAGTGTAAAAAGTGCACTGAAAACAAAACAAGTGGCGGTGTGCTAAGTAATTGTAACAGTTCAATATTTTTGTTCACTGTGGTGAGTCAATACTTCAGCAACAGAACAAGATCTTTGTTGGGTCATACAGTACCTTCAAGGAAAGACTAAAATCCCGCCATTGCACGCTTACTACTTCTTGCTAAGCAATAACAGTCTGGAAAAGGCTTAAAGATATCTATAATCTGGCAGCATCTGCACCCAATCCTAACACCATAAAAAAACTTATTCAGAAAATAGATTTTAATTGTTCAATTGCCCAGCCGATTATTAGTGTTATACAATCCTACACTGCGAATTAAACTAACTCTGTTCTCATTAATGTAATGAGATATTATAATACATCCTTCTCTGTTGCAATATTTCCTGCTGTCCCCGTGCAGGTAAGCTGAGGTCTTAAAACCATGCTTCTCTGTAAAATTCGGTGATGTTAAGAATGCTTTTTGAGCAATCGTTCATCACATCATTACTCACTTTTCTTGGAATGCGAGTATAATCGCATACTATTTTCCTAGACATATTTAATACATTTCTGTAAGACTAAACGTAAACACAAATTAAAGGAAAGAATGAAAGACACTGTGTGAACAGCCAACCCTTCTTTCTAGGAAAACACAAGACCAGCCCAATTAGCAAACTATCTCCGAGCAAAGAGAAAAAAAGTGAGGTGGAAGGGGCAGAGAGAGAGACAGAGAGTGAGAGACGGAAAGAGAGAGAAAGCACAAGAGAGATGGAAAGGGAGAGAGAGAGAGAGAGAGAGAGAGAAAATGGTTAAAAGTGAATGAGGCCAGAGAGAGGGAGAAAGAGACGGCCAGCATACAGTACATAAAGCATTGCATGACGGATCACCTAAAGCTCTGATCTGTCATGGAATCCGAGAATTGGGTGGTGATTTAGCCACAGGGGCTAACAAGGCCATATAAAAGTAATCCACTGTACATTCAATTACGGTCTTATGTCAAGTCAAGTTATACTGCTGTGTCTTTTAACATAAGTCTTTCTTCCTTGGATCCCCTCTCCCTCCACTTTTCTTCAGTCCACCCTCATGCCCAACCACTACAAGTGACCTACATGGTCCAACACATCAGAAACCATGGATGTAGAGGATTACAAAGAGCTAGTATTATATGTGACTGTTTCTTATTGGAGGCATATAATGCGGCCTACTCTAAAAGGTGAATTTACACATGTAGATTTACTCACAGGTACACTTACTTCTGAATCTAGTAGTAGGTTTACTCTTTTTTTGCTAATCACCACTTCTGAGTATTAATTTATTATAGGTGCAGACATACATTTTCACTCCCTCAAAACAGGAGGTGGGTCTGCAAGAACAGGATTTTACAAGTGTAAAGTTACTATTAGTTACTTTTCACATGGAGGTGGAGAGCTCAATCACAGAGGCAGAGATTTCCATATGGTAAAGTATAGGGGGAAAAAATTAAGCGTCATCATTATTTAAAGAAAATTAAAGCTCATTTGTTTATTTCATTTTCAATAAATATATTTTTACTTAAAAGTTAAAAAGTCCAGTTTCATTAATTTTGAGAAAATATTAATCTACATTCTTTTAAATAAAATAACTTGAAATTGAATATAACTTTTAACAAGTTAAATATATATATATATATATATTCACTGAAAAAACCATAGGTTTCACACATGTTATAGTTAGCGGAAATTTTACTGATAAAAAACCAATGAAATTCCCCCGTTATAGTTAGTGCAGGCAACTATAACTCACGCGACCGCAATCCTCTGCTGATGCTAATACTGTTTTTAGACACTTATTTGCCCATGTCTTCTTCCATAAATTTTTAGCTATACATATATTACAAATATTTTTTTTTCATAAAGACACATATGTCATCAGCAGAAGATTGCGGTCACGTGAGTTATAGTTGCCTGCACTAACTATAACGGGGGAATTTCATTGGTTTTTTATCAGTAAAATTTCCGCTAACTATAACATGTGTGAAACCTATGGTTTTTTCAGTGAATTTGCAAGGTTTTTTAAATGCTAATTCCTAACTATAACGTGTGTGAAACCTATGGTTTTTTCAGTGAATTTGTACGGTTTTTAAAATGCTAAGTTACTTTACGCCATTCGTGGCGTGCGCGCCCACTTAACGCAGTTCGTTCCGTGCGCGCACGGTGCGCGCACGCACGGTGGGCACGCGGTGCGCTACGCGCACCGCGTGCCCACTTTACGCTAGATGGGCCATGTACGCACGATGCGCTTCGCGCACCGTGCGCACATGGAGGACATATGATGCACTTCGTTTTGAAAGGTACTATTTTAGTTTTTCATAAGCGTATTCAGCCATGCACAAATGGTGCACTTTGGGCACCATTTGCACACAGGGTGGGGAGAGTGTGGATAATTTTTATTTTTTAATATTTTTTTACCGTACGCGTACGGTAAGCGTAATCGGCGAAATTAGCGAAAAAATAAAAATTCCATTTTTGGCCTTGGGGGATCTTTGGGGACTCCCTCAACATGGCTAGGTGTTTTGGAGCTGCCCAAACAGCCCCTTTACATGTTTTTGTGCTTTGTGTTTTAATCCACACTATCAGTGCGAGAGAGAAAATGGCGGACGCCGCTTCCTGGTTTCGGACGATTCGAATGTTTACTAAGATCTAAGAGCCAATCAGAATCGCGCTCGCGCACGCCACCGTACGCGTACGGTAAGCGTACCGTAAGCGCACCGTAAGCTGGCTCAGATATATATATTGATTTAAAGGCTATTTTCTCAGAATCTACTGAACAGATTTACACCAAAGCTACAAAAGGCACTTCCTTGACCTGGGGACTACCTCTCTGCCAAATTTCATTAGATTCTGTTCAGCCGTTCGGGCTGTAGCCCTGTCTAAAGGTCCTATGGAAAAATGCATGGGAAAAACGCGTTTTGGGACCCCCCTTTTATCTCAGCCCCCGCTTGACGAATCCCCCCGAGACTTTCAGGGTAGGAGCGGAGCGTAGCGCCCCACCTATTTTGATAAATTCGCGAGGATTCGTCGACCGGCGCCAAAGTTATTCAAAATAGAATGTTGCGGATTTCCTATGGAAACGTGGTCCTAACTATAACTACCTACTGGCGACCGCCAGTAGGTAATATATATATATATATATATATATATATATATATATATATATATATATATATATATATATATATATATATATATATATATATATATATATATATATATATATATATATGTTAATTAACATTTAAAATACATTATTTTATTTAAAATCGTTAGTATTCTTTCAAGTCTATGCCTCAACTGTTTTCTATAGGAGTGCACTGTAGTATCTGAGTGGCCATGTGCGGTGTTGGACTTTCTCTAAGGCTGGGTTGTAGTACATTTTTTGGCTGTGGCAATTTTAGCAGTGCAGTTTGTGAATAGCAATGGGCTTACACTTTTGTGAGTGGGTGTTCATATTTGCATGTCCTTCCATAAACCACTACTTATCCCTCCCTAAGCCTCTCCCATTAGTAAGTATTCTTCATTTTCCAGCCACTCCGTGAGGTTTATCCCATATGGACAACTAGATCACATTCCCACATGTACAGAGATCTCTGCAACCGGGGAGGAGAACTCCACATAGGAACGATAGGAGTAGCAGAGGTGAAGATCTCTGAACATAGGTTTGTGAATAACATTTTGTAGTACTTGAGTTGTATTATTGCAATACTACTAAATGTACTATAAGGTGCAATTTTTGAAAAGGTCCAAATATGTTTTTTTTAATTGCAGAACCGAGGTCTTAGGCTTTTTCATCAGCTTTCTATGACATTTACTACAGTGATTTTAAAGATACTTCTTGCTAATGTAGCAGCTCAGAATTCTGGGAAAATAAGTAGCGAGCCAGGGTCTCATTTAGAGTTTGCAGATGTGGAACTTCTGCCAAAAAGTGGAGGATTTTGAATAAATCAATAAGTGCACTGGACATCTGCTGCTTTTTGGCAGATGTTCCGCGTTCACCAAACTCTAAATCCAGTCCAAGGAAAACTTTCTCTACTCACTATATCACATATTATGATGATGACAAACTTACCAAGTGCAATAATCAAATCATTTGCAGCCTAAATTATAAACATTATTAACATTACATGACCTAGAGACAGTTCAGACCTAGCTAAATACACCTATTGAGACAACATATAGAGGGCACATTTTGTTTGCTGCTGGATTACAAGATAAGTGGTCTGTAGATTGTTTTTCAATATTGTTTTTTAAGTTTGAATTAACTCTATTGATATAGGACGTTGGTGATTTGTTCTGTGTATTTCAGTACTGTAGGGTTTTCTTGCGCAGCCCATGGTACTTTGCCACAGGTTTATTTTATTTTATTGTATTTGAAGGTTTTATATAGCGCGAACATGACCCTTGCGGGTATCAGAGCGCTTTACATGGGTCGAAAGTAGGAAACAAAAAGAACACAGGAATACATAATTAAGTCTTGTAATACAAACATCAGATGAGGGCCATATGTACAATGTTTCATGAGAATTCTTTAAAAGTAAGGTTTTTACTTCTTTTTTAAAAGAGGTAAAGGAAGGGTTCCGTCTGGTTTCTGGGGGCAGTGCGTTCCAAATCCTAGGAGCGATTCCAGAGTAGGCACGGTTGTATGTTTTCTTTTTGGCAAAGCGGGGTTTCAGCAGAAGATGGCTGGTACTTCTGGAAGATCTGTTGCCACAGGAGAGCACCAATTTCTGGGCCAAGTAGCTTGGAGTATTGTGATGTAGGGCGTGTTTGAGTAATGCAAGCAAATTTTAATTGAATTCTGGCTTTGAAAGGAAGCCAGTTAAGAGCTCTAAGGTCGGGGGTAATATGACAATTTCTTTTTGAGCCCATGATGAGCCTAGCCTCTGAATTGAGCGAGGCTCTTAGAGGGGCCGTTGATGTGCTGGAAAGACTGCACAGCGTTGCACTCCCATCGTCTAGTCTTGGTATTACTAATGCTTGAACTGCCAATTTGAAGTCATTTGTGGAAAGGAATAGTTTTATTTTTCTAAAGCTGTTCCTCTGAATATTTGCGCTTTTTGTTGCAGCACTAATATGTTTCTGCATGTTTAGATTTCTGTCAAGTGTTAATCCCAGCGATTTTGCTGAGTCAATAATATGAGGTTGGCAGTTGAGCGCTGTTAGTTGTTTAAGCTATTCTTCGATGTTGGTAGTTTGGTTGGGAGGAGTGATTAGGAGGAATTCAGTTTTTGAGGGTGTTTAGTTTAAGGTGGTTGTCTGCCAGCCAAGTCTGGTTTTTTGTTGTTGTTGAATTGAGAGTTGTGATATTATCCAGAGAGGTGATCTTTAAGTATAGTTGAGTATCGTCAGCGTACATATAATAGTGGATGTTTGAGGAGCTGAGAATTTCAGTTAGTGGTTCCATGAAAGGGTTGAAAAGTTTGGGCGAGAGGGATGAACCCTGTGGTACTACTAAAGTGACTGGGACGGCAATAGACAGAGAATGATTGACAGGATCATTAAAATTAGTCTCCCTGATCCTCACATTTCCCTGTTTTAACCCACATGGCCTACTAGAACCTACACTTCTACACTTTTAGGGCCCCTTACACCCACTGCACCATACGGCAAGGAATAATAGATCTCCGCCAAAGAGCCCCTACATAGGGTGCCCGTCGGGTATTGCAGCGCCAACCCGATGAGGAGCATGCCCTGTGATGAAGCATGACACCCAGCGGGCTGGGTGTGTGAGAGCCCTCATTCCAAAAGGAAGGATCCCCTATCCTTCCTCTCGTTAGCCACCATTGGATCCCGCCTCACGCCTATCAACCTTTTTACCCCCTTAGGAAATCCATACTCTATTTGTTTGGCAGCAATAGGTTGGTACTAGATGATGAAAGTAAGTCTGTGCTGGCACTTTTTAGGTTCCTGTTCCATATTTTGGGTTTCATGGATTGGGCTGAGTGTATTTTTACTGATTCATTAATGGAGAATGTGATGCAATGGTGGTCGACCAATCACAGGGGAGGATCTTGTTTAGTTGAATGGAGTCAGCATTGGAAATGACCAAGTCTAGGATGGAGCCCTTGTCATATGTGGGGCTGTTGCAGATTTGGGTGAGGTTTAGATCCATGAGGATGTCTTTGAGGCTACTGATTATGGGGTCATTCCAGTGAAGATTGAGATCTCCGAGGAATATTTAGGGACTCTGTAGAGCAGTGTTTGTAGTCACAATATCCATGAATTGTTCGAGGAAAATGAGGTTGTTGCCTGGCGGGTGGTAGAATGTGTGCAATGAGCAGACTGGTTTGTTGTTGCTTGTGATGTCAATGCGGAGATATTCACATGATGATAGTAACGGAGAATGTGATCGGTTCACTAATAGACTGTTTCGGTGAATGCAGGCAATACCTCCCCCTGGTCTATCAGTTCTGTCTAGTCTGGTGATGTCTTGATTTGGGGGGACCAGAATGTCTAGGATAGGCGTAGGTGATTCATTTAACCAGGTTGCGGTCAGTTTTAAGAGGTCTGGTTCATGAGTGAGTATGAGGTCTGCTATATCAGCTGCATGTCTTGAAGCTGATCTACAGTTGAGTAGGATGCATTTGAGATGTGGCTTGATGATAGTTTGATGTTCTTGTGTGAGGGGGACTCGCATAAGATTGTCTTTGGATATTCCTCTAGGGTTGTGTTTAGGGCTCTGTGTGGATTAGAAGGGGTGGTTTGGATTAGGGAGTGTTTATTTAGGTTGTTGTTCGAACACTCCGTGCTCTGGGCGGGATAGGGGAGCTCACAGGAGCGGAGTAGGGAGTGTATATCATTGGATGATAAAGGGTCATTTCTACGTACAGGTCGGGTTGTGGCATTTGGGTAAGGGACAGTTCTCCATCTTGGGGGCAGACACTTCATGGGAGGTGGATGCATTTGGTGTGGTGAGTGCACTTGGTGTAGATGTGGGGGTGGTTACTATGGACGTATGTCGAAGAATCTTGAACCGGTCTTCTGATGTTCGGTGTATGGAGAATCAGGTCTTGTAGGAGTTGGAGGTCCTCTTTGACTTGTTGCAATGAAAGTATAATTTCATCAAGTCTGGTGTCCAGAGTGGGTTGTGAGTTTATTGTACGGTATGGGTGTAGGGGGGGAGGGTGGGTCCGGGTTGTGGCTTGGGGGGTTAAGATAGCCTGGGTCGGCATAGTGAGGTCTGCGTGGATGGTTAGGGGGAGAATGAAGGGGATGAGTGAGGGGAGGAGGAGGGGCATGTGGCGAGTGGATCTGAGGAGGGGTTGGGGCTGTGGTGATGTTCAGGGTAATTTGGGTGAGAGTGGGAGGAAAGCTACTGATTTGGGTGATAGGTGTAGACTGCTGTTGGGTTTAGGGATATGGTTATTGTAGCCTAGGGTATCTGCTGGGACTGGACTGTGTGAATATGAGAGATGGGTCGTAAGAGGAGATTGTCTCAGGGGTGCTTCAGCACAGATGTTCAGGGGCGTTCTGGAATTGGGGGAGCCAGGGGAAGGGGAACAGGATCTTATGACTTTTTCCTTAATTAGAGGAAAGATATTGTCAAATAGGAGTAAGTTTCGGTCTGAAGAATGTACGAGTATGATTCCATTATGAAAGATGGTGATAGTGGCTGCAGCGCTATAAAATAGAGATGGGATGATCGAGATCTTGAGATCTTGAGAACCAGAGTTTGGCTGGTTGACATGCTCCATTCATTACCTGCACCTTGAGATGAACTTTCATACCTGTCACATTCTTCCTGAGGCATGGCAAGGGATCAGGGGTGCACTGGGGGAGACCAAAGTGAGCATGTCTGGCACAAACACCTTCAGAGACCTGTAAACGGGACATTTGCACTGTGCTCATGTAGGTGTCAGTCTGATAGCAGTGTTATGAAGCCAGTAGACTGATTGAGGCTGCTCTCAGCAGAACATCCAGCCAACATCTTAAGAAGCTGTCCTGACGCCCATGCAACCTTTAGACATTCCAGAGCAGGTAGGGAGCACATACTGTGGTGCAATAGGATTGTTTAAGGTGTGGCTACATTAAGCAGATCAGAGACAAGCGTATCCTAGTGTCAGGCTTGATGTGAAGACACTCAGTTAATGCATGTATACTCTAGCCGTAAGACAGGGATGAGTGGCAGGAGGGTAAAAAGACTGTCTCTAATCACTGATTCCCATCACTGATTCCCTCCTAGTCTCTACTGTCCCAATCCAAATGAAAATAATTAAAATAGAGCAAGATGTTAACACTGAAGACTTATGCCGGATCTCAGTGGTCTAATGAAACTGAGAGTATGTCCAAGGGCAGAAGACTCATATTGACTTCCATTGAGATTTATCTGAAACTATTGATTTTTCACTACTGTGGTCTGTGTGTAGTATCATTATAAAAGCAATTCTCCCTTTCAACAAGCAATTCTAGGAAATTTCATACGCTAGGCCTCGGAAAAACACCCAGAATGGAAAGGATACCAGTAGGAGCCTCACTCGATACTTGTGTTATAGCAAGAGGTAACGCCCGAGTGCTGGAGGAGGGGAAAAGTACAAGCAAATGAAATTGAAATGTATCAGCATCACCACTAATAAAAGAACTTCGAACTATAATGTACTGATTAAGTGATACACCAATTGTGCGATAAAAGGAGCAGCACAGGTAAAATGCTTCAAAGCTGGTTGCTCACTCCAACTGTCCATGGTATGAACATCCTACTAGATTCTATATTCTACTTGAGTGGTTCCACATCTACATTCAGGTATTCCTTCACTCCACATTTCTTTCAAGAACACTATCACTCCAGCTAGTGACGATACGACTAGGACACTACATATCTTCCAAATTTGAAATTGATTAAACAAAATGTAAAATAAAAGATTGGGAAAAGAGGAAAATAGGAAGGTGATGTGACAGAGCTGGTTCTAAGACAATTATAGGTTAGGAAGCACAAAGTACTTGTTTACAAAGTTACTTCTTCACTGAAGTTATTAAACATTGGATTTCTCGTTAAAATTGGCCTGTGAAAACTGTATAGACAATGCCTTTTATTCATTTTGCTAGCATTTTACCAGGCAGAGATTTTAAAAAGAATAATATTTATAATTATTCTTTGGCCTTCTTCTGAAGAATACAGTCTTAATCTACACAGCAAAAACAGCTTTTGGGGCCACTGTCGCTGTGAGGTCACCTATTTCATTTATTGCAGTGTGCCCGTTTTTACATATTAGGAACCCTGCCCTCTGGGCTTGCAAGGCATATTTTTAGGATGACTTAATATATAAAAGTAGGGTTTCTTACATAGAACAGCACTTTACCTTTCCTTGTGTAACTACAGTGTTTTTAAACTGAAATCCAGCTACAACACAATGGTGCACCTGGCAGCCATTAACTTTTGTCATATATGTGGGTGGAGTAAATACACACTGCAGACCACATATGACATTTAACGTCTAAACCACTGGTGTAATTTTCTGAGCCATGTATAATGGCATTAGTGGAAAGTTAAATAGACCAATTTGGTGAAACTAATTTTAACAGTACAACTTTAGGACCAAACCACATGCATTGTAGCACTGGCACAGGGTACTAACACCAGCAAAAATGGGGTCCAGAAATAGGTGAAAGATCTGGGGTGACCATGTACAAAATGCACATTTCCTGCACTCACCCCTAAACAGTTTTTAAGTAAAGAATATTTTGATCCAGGTGTACAGTAATTTCCTTCTAATACCTCAACGTAAACTAAACACATCATCCACACACCTCACTTTATAGGTGGTCCTCCACACAAGATCATAGAAAAAATTGTGTTATTAGGATACTTAACGTTAAGTAAATACACAGTATGAATGTAAAGTGAAACAAATAGCAACAATCCTTAAGTCAATTGTATAGCAAGCTAAATACTGTAATTCATAACATTGTCATTTGGATATTTTATAATACAATTTCAAGAAATCGTGCTCCTTCCAAAACATAATAATAATAAAAATAATGCAATCTATAAAGCACATAGCTACATCATGTGGGGTGTCCCAGCACTACTAGGTACAGGCTCACAAGCCTATATGCAACTATTAAACCTTCATGAGTCCAGAGCTAAACAACCAGGTTTTGAGTTTATTCCTAAAAATATCTTCCGACTGAGCCTGATGGACCGTCAGGGGCAAAGCATTCAACACCACATAACTAAAACATCTCCCACCTGAGCACACTTTCTTTACCTTGGTAACAGTCACCAACATCTCACCTATTGATCTCAAATTTCTCAATGGTACATATGGTCAAAACTAAGATTGAAGTTAATGTGGCCCTTTGTTCGAAAAAGCCTTGTAACAATAACACAAGGCTTTGAATGAGGATCTCTGCTTCACTGGAAGCCATTGCAGCTTCTAAAGCACAGGCCTAATCGATGCGCGCTTATAAACATACAGTAGAGTTCTGCACTCTCTGAAGTCTCATAACTTGATAAAATGGTTCACTATTGTCTCATTTCGAGGACAATAAAGTTGATAAGCAGTAACACAGTTTCAAAAGCAATGAGCTTATGTATATGTTAAATGACACGTTTCCAGCCTTAAAAATTTTAAACACACCCTTTTATTTCAAGTTAGAAGAGTTTAACATGTGTGCTAGACAGCCACAGGACACACTTAACTGCAACTTGAATGAATATAAACATATAGAGAGGCAATTTTTAACAAAAATACATTATTCAGCACATTGCTGTGTTCATAGCAAAGGGGTGACACACCGGTTGTCTGTGTCACGTCATGTGCAGAATACGGGCATGTGGATTGAGTAAAAAGGGGATTTGACTTCGGACTACATACTCAATTTACATATTTAATGGAATAATTAGAGATTCTGACGACGGAGTCTTAATTTAAAGTGAGGTACCACCGTGGATGTTGAATCAAATGGGAGAAGTTGTGGATTTCTAGACACAACATACTGTGTTTGTTTCTGGCTCCGAGGAAGCCCAAATGCTGGGCAATACGCAGTGGCGTAGCTAAGGGGGGGCGGTGGGGGTGGTCCGCCCCAGGCGGCACTATTTTGGGGGCGGACAAAGGCATTCAGATAAGGCTCGGCTTCCTTTCGTGGACGTTCGGGGACGGGCAGACAGAGAGGGAATAGGACTCGGGCAATGTCCTCTTCTTTTTTGTGCTGGCAGCTGTCCCCCCCTCTCTTCCTATTTTTCCCTCTCTTTCTGTCTTGCTCCTCACTTACTGAAAACCGTAACTTGAAAAAACGGTTCACAACCTCTTTCCTTCTTTCATTTAGTTGCTTCCCTGTGAAATGGATCCAAAAAAGAAAAACACTCTTGCGGGAAATGCCCTTTTTCTGACATTTTTCTATTCCAAAGTGCAGCGGGATGGAGAGAAATAGAAGGTTTTAAATATGTAAAATAAATACATAACCAAATAAAGCAAGACAGAGGGGTTGCAAAGTGGCCAGATTGGTTTTATTCACATCCAAACACATCAGCCTCACTTGACAGACTTTGCAGTGAAGCGCTACTTTTGTTTTCTCGTCTTTCTTTGAACAGCATTGTTGTACCCAGGTGGGGAAGTGCATCATTCTTGGAGGTACTGCAATACCTGGTTGATGGATGGATTGGAAAACAAAATGTGTACCATGGCCCTGTTTATGGATGTGGTCTTTTTAAACCATACTGCTTACGTTTATTAAGGATATAAGCAATGGACATTGAAACGGTTCCCTTCAGGGCCCTGTAGTCATGTCCTTAACTTTTCAGGTAAAACCACTCGCTGATTTCTGAATAGTGAGTGATCGTTAAGGTAACCATGTTGTTTCTCCTTACATTTCACATGCTTTACTTAATTTTGCATTCCCTATGAGTGTTTGCTTTTACTTCAAGTGCATAATTTGAATTGAGCCACATCCAAGTGTTTATAGCGGGCACAATTATGTTGTAGCTGAAGGCAGTGCAAGTTTCTCTCAGTGGGGCAGTATGGTGTTCAGTGGGGGAGAGGATGTGACACTATGGCCAGAGCTGTCGAATTTGGAACTGGGAAACTGGGTTCAGCCTTCATGACCAGTCCACCAGACCACTCTACTGAGGGAGCATATTCCCATGCTAGACCTTACAAGGCCCCACTAGACCTTAGAAGGCTTGATGTCTTAGCACAAGCAGGTGTACCCTAGTGGTGTCAATTGTGAGTTAACCTTGAAGGCCTGTCCACCACAATCCATACTGAAGTTCATCTCCAGTCTTGCGGGCAGGCCTACGAAGCAGCACACCCTAGAGCATGGGTACTCACAAACTTTCTCTCGGGGGCCAAATTTACAGTGTGGTTTGTGGCTGAGGGCCGCACCGGTGGGGGTGGGGTCAGAGCGGGAGGGGCGGGGCTAAAGCAAAAAAAATTGTGACCGTGAGGTTGAACACAGGTGCCTGCAGCAGACGCCTTCGTCCACTGAGCCACCAGACCCGGCATACACACATCTCTCTCTCCCTCTCCCCCTCCCTCCCCTTCTCCTTCCTCCCCCTCCCTCTCCCTCTCTCCCCCTCCCTCCCTCTCTCTCCCCGTCTCTCTCTCCCTCCCTCTGTCTCCCTCCGTCTCCCTCCCTGTCTGTCTCCCTCCCTCCCTGTCTCCCTCCATCTCCCTCCCTCCGTCTCCCTCCTTCCCTCTCCCTCCCTGTCTCCCTCCCTACCTCTGTCTCCCTCTCTCCCTCTCCCTCCCTCTGTCTCCCTCCCTCCATCTCCCTCCCTCCGTCTCTCTACGTCTCCCTCCCTCTGTCTCCCTCCGTCTCCCTCCCTGTCTCCTTCCCTCCCTGTCTCCCTCTCCCTACCTGTCTCCCTCCCTCCCTGTCTCCCTCCGTCTCCCTCTGTCTCCCTCCCTCCGTCTCCCTCTCTCCCACCCTCTGTCTCCCTCCATCTCCCTCCCTCTGTCTCCCTCCCTCCGTCTCTCTACGTCTCCCTCCCTCCCTCCGTCCCCCTCCCTCCGTCCCCCTCCATCCCTGTGTCTCCCTCCCTCTGTCTCCCTCCCTCTGTCTCCCTCCCTTCGTCTCCCTCCCTCCGTCTCCCTCCCTCCGTCTTCCTCCCTCTGTCTCCCTACCTCCATCTCCCTCCCTCTCTCCGTCTCCCTCCCTCCGACTCCCTCCCTCCATCTCCCTCCCTCCGTCTTCCTCCCTCCCTCCGTCTCTCTCTCTGTCTCCCTCCCTCTATCTCTCCCTGTCTCTCTCCCTCCCTCTGTCTCCCTCCCCCTCTGTCTCTCTCCCTCTGTCTCTCTCCCTCTGTCTCCCTCCCTCTGTCTCCCTCTCCCTCCCTGCCTCCCTCTCCCTCCCTGCCTCCCTCTCTGCCTCTGTCTCCCTTCCTCTCCCTCCTTCTGCCTCCCTCCCTCTCCCTCTGTCTTCCTCCCTCTGTCTCCCCCAGACTGCGCCTCTCTGTCTCCCTCTCTCTGTCACCCTCTGTCAACCTCTGTCTCCCTCCCTCTCTCTCTGTCTCCCTCACCCTCCCTCCGTCACCCTCTGTCATCTCACCCGTGTGTGTGTCAGCCCTCAGCCCGGGCTGAGACAGCTTCCCAGCGCCCGCACACACAGCCGCACCCGAGTACTTCACAGGTCTTTAAAAGACCATTTACATGTTAATAAAGCTTTGTTGTATTTCACCTCTTAGGCCCCTGCATCTCCACTGTGACAATCACTGGAATCCCCCGGCCCCCACAGAGCAGAGTCTCAGAGTCCGGGCTGCTGCAAACGGCAGTGTTTGCTAACACTATTTTTTTTGTTTTTTAAAACACAGGTAGGATGTCTGCAAGGTCCGCGGCCGCCAAGGAAGGCTTGCCGGGCCGCTGGCGGCCCGCGGGCTGTACTATGAGTACCCGTGCCCTAGAGCAACAGTGATCCAGTCACTGTGACTCTGTCACTGAGGTCACATGAACCTGAGGGATAGCCCCGGGCGCCTCAAGCTCTAGCTACGCCTCTGGCAATACGCGTTGGCTGCGCTGAACTGTCGGTCATAAATAAGAAAATGTTGAATAAAAGAATCAATACAAGCAAAGAAAAGACCTCTCGTATCATCCTTTTGCTATGAATACTGCAATGTGCAGAATAATGTTTTTTTGTTAAAAGTTGCCTCTCTATATGTTTATATTTATTGAAATATGAAAGGTTATCATTGGCAGCTAGCTTTTTGAGGTGGGCAATTATCAAAAGTTCATCGTAATACTTACTCTTATTCAAAATATCTAACACACATAGTGGTGTGGTATCCAGGATCCCTTGCTGCCAATACTTGTTCAGTCTGCAACTTGAATGAATTCAGAATCCAAGACTAACCCCTACCCCATGCATGAAATAAAATCCTGTCTATAAGAGCACTAAAATAAAAAATAAATACTGGTAGGCTCCCACTCAAGTTCTTTCATTACTGATACTCTTCATTTGGTGCATCTGATCAGCAATCTGGAGTGTTACAACGTACTGCTTAAGTGTCGTCATGCGTTTGACCCCAATCATATGCGAGGCAGCAGTACCATGTAAAGGCTGGGCAGCATGACATGATATAGTCAAGCTGTCTTCTAGGTAAAGCCCTGTAGGTACAAAATGACGAAATTCATAGTGGAACACAAAGCACTCCATGAACCACAACTCTATTACGAAAGATTACAGAAGACCAGAGACAGGTGATAGATTTAAGAGGAAAACCCACTCACCTCTGTCATTATGGAGATTGGGAAATGTGGAGCTACTCATGTGGGGCCTTATGTAGGTAAATTACATTGACCGATTCTTAAATACCGAATTTTACCGATTCGGTATTTATGAATCGGTAAATGTAATGTAGGTAAAAAAAATACAGATTCGGTAAGTGTCGGTATTTTAGAATCGGTATTTACCGATTCGGTAATTGTAACCTGTATCTCATTGATTCCTATGGGCCAGGAGGCCCATAGGAATCAATGGGAAGCCAGTTACCATTACCGAATCGGTAAATACCGAATCGGTAATGGGGGGAGCTCAATCAACGGTGGCAGGGTGTCACATTGACACCCTGTTGCACCCCTGATTCCTGCATGTGTGCACATGTGGCACACATACATGCCCTGAGGGCATGTGTGTCTGCCACATTGCACACATCTAAGGGCCAAATAATGCATTAACAGAGACATTCGTCATTTACCACCAACTTTCAGTTGGTGGTAAATAACGAATCCCCACACCCACCACACACTCCCCCTACATCTCATTTCTGTATTCGGTATTTACCGAATCGGTAAAATTACCGATTCGGTAATTTTACCGATTCGGTAAATTACCGAATACAGAAATCATCCCCCTACATCTCAAAAGCCTAAATACCGGTCGGTAACGGTATATTTACCGAAAATCGGCCGTTACCGACCGGTATTGGGCTACCTACATATGGCCCTAAATGTCTTTCCACATTGTCCAGAGTATGACTCCATATAGTAATAGAACCACGAGGCCGGTGCCCTTGGCTTTCCTAGGAAAGTCATGCTAAAACCAGAACATCACAATCACCCTAGATGCTCTGCTGAGAAGAAATTCAAGCCAGTAGGCAACAAGACAAAGTCTGTAATGCCAGTCCCTATTTGATTAATGAGGGTGTTGCAGGGATTCTGTTTGAGAACAAAACTATGACTGGGATCACAGAACGTCAGTATGTAGGGATTTAGTCACCATACCACATCAGTCCCTATGGGCCCAAATCCTGACAAGCTCATAGTGCCTTACCAGCCCTCCTAACCGTGCCAGAGTGTCTGGTAAGTTGGCAGCCCAGAACACAACACTCTAGTGCCCTCAGGGAATCATGGTAGCGGATCATCACCTCTTGTTCTCTCACTCATACTTGACCATAATAATCAAACGAAAGACACAAAGTAAGTTTACAATATTTATTGAAACTATAGGGAACTATCATTTAGCAACTGTACTGCAATTAAGAAACATATGGAACTTAGTAACGCAATTAGCATTATCAGTAGACAGTACACAATGAAAAGCTCGATCATGGTGAATGACTAATTTGCCGAAGCCCAACCTCACTAAGTGAGCACAATGATATATCACAGATCTCTGTGATTAGAGCTGGACCCCATACCAGGCATTTGCCATTAGCCGGTCTGCATCTCAGACTGTGCCAAGCTGGTACTCTTGTGCCGGGACCTTTCCTCTGCTAGAAAATCCTCCTCTCTCTTTTCAAGACGGCAAGTCTTGGCTTATTTGATATAAATTGCCGTCTAGAAAACAGCAGCTCTATTATGTCTAGGTGTTAGTGTCCGACCACATAGAAAAATGGGGCACAATGTTGTTTGACCTTGTACAAAATATTCGGACTGAATCCCAGCAGAAGGACCAAGTAACAAAACATGTGCAGCTTATTTCATAAATAATAATGTGGAACAAAAATAAACGTGTTTCATCATAACATTTGCAAAGCAAAAGCAGCCTATGACCTTGACTGCCTTTATAACCCCTTTTGGAACTTACAAGTTCACTCGCCTCCCTTTTGGCTTGAACTCCGCAGCCTCCATATTTCAAAGACTCATGGAGGATGTGTTGGATGGTGTGGAGGGGGTTAAGATTCATCAAGACAACTTCCTGGCTCATCTCAACAGGAACATGATGAAAGGCTTAAGGCCGTTCTCGAGAGGTTTAGTGCGAGAGGCTTAACCTTGCGTGAGAACAAATGCAAGTTTAACCTCTCAGAAATTGATTATCTGGGCCACAGATTGACTGAAGAAGAAGTTAGACCTAGAGATCGTCTGGTGAAAACCATTGCGGAGCTCTCACAGCCACAATCCAGAGATGACCTAGTCACCTTTTTCGGGATGGCAGACTACTATAATAAATTTGTTACCCAGTTCGCGAGTCGCACCTTCGCGTTAAGGTCCCTCCTAAAGAAGGGAGTGAAGTTTTCTTGGTCTCCCCAGTGCCAATTGGAATTTAAGGACGTCAAGAAGGCCCTAAGTCTTGCTCCCTCCCTTCAGAGCTTTGACACTTCTTCAAGCTAGATTCTAGTTACCAACGCCAGTTAGAAGGGTTTGGGCACTGTCCTTAAGCAAGTAAGGGACGGTAAAGAAGTAACCATCATGTTTCTTTCACAAACACTTGTTGGTCCAGAGGTACAATACTCTGTGATCGAGAAAGAAGCACTGTATATCTTCTGGGCCATCAGGAAGTTAAAAAAATTCCTCTGGGGTAGTTCGTTTGTTGTCCGTTCCGATCACAAACTGTTAAAGGATGTGTTCTGTAAGAAAAGTCTAGATGCTGTCTCCTCCAGAATATGTAGATGGGTGATTGCCCTACAGGATTATGACTTTGTTGTAAGCTACATACCCAGGGCAGAGAACAAAGTCGCTGACTGCCTTTCTCGGTTAGTCGCCAAACAGTGTTGGGGTGCCCCAGATGACCCCGACGATTCATGGGAAGATGATAACTACAAGGTGTGCGAGATTGTGGAAGGGGTGATTTATGAGGTAGAATGGAAAGACGCTATGAAGGATGATGTAGTCATGAATGAAGTATGAAAGTTAGTTACTGAAGGTTGGCCTGGGACCATGAATTTGAATGAATGTGTCCCAAAGTTCTGGAGCGTTCGAGATGAACTCTCTGGGCCCAATTCACAGAACTATATTCAATATTGTGAAAGAACTTTCCAACCCGAGTCGTGTGACCCCACCTCTCATAGCCACTCAGGAACTTTGTAACAATCTTAATTGCTTTTTTGTGGAAAAAATTTAAAAAAATCAGAATTTTATTGACTCCATTAATAACAATTTCAAAAAAGACAGCATGGTCGATTCTAATTCCTCCTCTCTTGTCACCTTTCCAAAGTTGGACAAGAAATGTTTTCTGGATCTAGTAGTGAAGGTCAAATCTGGTTCCCCTATGGAAGAATGCCCTATCAACATAAAGAAAGAAATCTTTTGGGCCTTCCCTGATACCTTTCTTAACTTGCTTAATCTTTCCCTGTCCCTTGGCATGGTACCACCAGCTTTCAAGGAAGCAGTGATCATTCCACTTAAAAAAAACCAGGGAATGGATCCTAAAAAGCTGGAGAATTATGGACCCATATCATTACTACTGTTTCCAGCAAAACGTCTGGAGTCTCATGTAGCAGCCTGCCGTAGTTCCTTTTTAGAAGCGTCTAAGTTTTTGGACTCCTATCAGGCAGGTTTTCGTCCAGCACACTCAGCTGAATCTGTGGTTTTATCTGTCTTAGACGATCTTAAAGGACAGGCTGACATTGGCCGTTCCCAGGCCCTCATCCTCCTAGACCTGTATGCGGCTTTTGACACCGTGAACCACACAATTTTATTGGATCGCATTGCCACTGCAGGCATCGGAGGTTCGACTCTGGACTGGTTCAGCTCCTTTTTAGAGGACCGTAAACAATCAGTTTGGCTCTCACCTTTTAAATCAAATACTGTTGAACTGAGTTGCGGGGTCCCACAGGGTTCCTCTCTCTCGCTGATTCTGCTCAACATTTATATACGTCCCCTTATTTCGAATCTCCGGCAGTTGGGGATTAAAATCTTCAACTATGCTGATGACATGCAGCTAATTTTTAGTTTGGAGTACACTACTGAATCGAATTATTTTATCAGGAGCTCCATGCGGCATGCAAAAACTTGGATGGACAAGAACCATTTGAAACTCAATTCTGAAAAAACTGAGATCCTCATTCCTAGCAACAAACTGACTCTTTAGACACCCTCCTACTGGCCCCCTGAGTTAGGTGTGGCCCCAATTCCTAAACCCGTGATAAAGAGTCTTGGTCTCCAAATTGATTCAGACCTCTCTATGAGCGCTCAAATTAGTTCAGTTACTTCTGCCTGTTTCGTTCAGCTCCGCAAATTGCGCAAGATCAGACGTTTTTTTAGTAAAGAGGCCAGTATTCAAATTGTGATTGCCCTTGTTCTCTCAAAAATCGATTACGGAAACGCCCTTTACCTTGGTATCCCACTATATTTGAGGCATCGTCTTCAGTTAATTCAAAACTAAGCAGCAAGAGTAATCCATCTTAAGGATAGAAAAAGCCACATCACTCCACTGCTTAAATATCTCTACTGGCTCCCAGTGGAGCAGCGTGCGATGTTTAAAACTTTTTAAAGCCATTCATGAAACTGGCCCATGGTTCATTTCCTCTTGCATTAGTAAGCATCTGCCCTAGCGTGCTCTGAGATCAATGCATCTGAATCTTTTAACAGTGCCTAGAATCAGACGTAAACGCATTGGTGGGACCCGGTTCTCCTTTTTGGGCCCGAAGCTTTGGAACTCACTGTCTACCTTTATTAGGCTTGAGACGGATTATGTGCAGTTCAGGAAACTGCTTAAAACGTGCTTGTTCACCCTGGCGTACAACTAGCTTCTCATTGCTTGCTTTTTCTCTGTCTTTCTCTTTGTCTACCCTTTCTCCTCTGTGCCCCCATAGCGCTAATGGTGAACAAGCGCTCTACAAATTACCATGTAACATGTAACATAACATAACTAACTTAAGACAAAATCCTAAGCTTACTACCATTTTGGTATTCACAGAAGGCACTTACTCATTTTGGTATTCACAGAAGGCACTTACTCATTTCGGTATTCATAGAAGTTAGGAGTCCTAACTTTAGGACTCCTAAATGCCTTCTGTGAATATCGAAAGTCTTAAAGTTAGGATTTTTCTCAGTTTAGGAGTAGAAAAGTTAGGACTCCTAACTTTAGGACTCCTAAATGCCTTCTGTGAATACCGAAAGTCTTAAAGTTAGGATTTTTCTCAGTTTAGGAGTAGTAAAGTTAGGAGTCCTAACTTTACCACTCCTAAACTGAGAAAAATCCTAACTTTAAGACTTTCGTTATTCACAGAAGGCATTTAGGAGTCCTAAAGTTAGGACTCCTAACTTCTGTGAATACCAAAATGAGTAAGTTTAGGATTTTGTCTTAAGTTAGTTCTGTGAATCGGGCCCACAGTAATTGGGGGGCTTGCTTTGGAAGGGCACCAGACCCATCCCTCTCTCACAGGACCTGTGAGAGAGACAGCAAAGAAATGCGCAGCTAGGAGAAGCCTGCAAGGAGAGACAGAGAGACTTGACTCAAGCTGACACCCATTTCTAGGATGGTTCTTTCTAAGGCCAGTGACACGGGCTCCCTAATGCTCCTTGAGAAACAGCTGGGGTAATTGACCTGCTGGGGGCCTCTGGGGGTTCCCTGAGACTTCTGTGAACTGGTTCAGCAGCTGGGTAATCCCCATCAGGAAGCTTACCATTGACTCAGCTGGCACACAGGTGTCATGCAAGATAGCCAAAGTCATGAGAGATGGGGTATGCAGCAGGGAGTTGCAGCCAAGTATTCCTGTTTTCGCCTTGACTCAACATGGGGCAGTGGAGCAGAATCGTCAAGCAGTTAACGCATAAGAAGTGACAAAGGCTTAGAATACAATGTTAAAAACATGACACAAAATAGTAGCACTTCATGAACCTTACTGTCCCAGCAGAACTATATATTTAATAGAGTATACGTCTTCATTAACATCAGAATGTAAAACAATCAAAAATATCATAAACACAACAACAAGAAGTATCCATGCGCCTTCTCAGCTTGAGATACAGCCCAAAAATCTCCAAAGTGCTTACGCGATTAGACACAATAGCCACAATAATAAAAACATTAAAGTCTACCAGCAATATTGTCCTATAGGCTGGAGATCACATGTCCTCTGCAAACTATGCATATCCTTGGGTCCAGTGCTTAATTCTAGCCAGTGGTTTCTGGTAGTCAGCACCTGCACTTGTTTTTGACTAAGGGGCTCTTTGGGTCTCCCGGGTGTGGCAGCCCCAACAATGGAGAATGATGGGGCAGGCCGGGCTACAGGTTGTGCACATAGTGGTTCGTCTGTGTGGATGGGATGGCCCTGCTTGCATTGCCGGGCATGCCTCTGTCTGCTGCCCACTTGCACTGCTGTTATCTTCGTAACTGTCCTGCTGGTCTGCATCTGGCTGCAGGACCTTGCCTCATGACAGAAAGTCTAGGCTTTTTTTTTTTTTTTTAAATGTTTCTTTTTATTAAAAACAAGGTATCACAGGTAAAAACAATGTACAAGCATATCCTTCCGCAGTACTTCCATCAACACTGTTCCCACTAAGCACACAGTTCACCAATCAGTGTAAAACATTGCACCTTATGTCCAACTGGGAGCATATTACTCCGAATCATGCCTTTGTCTAGCCAGCGGCGGTTCACAGATCTCTCCCCTGTAACTGTTCCATTTGTTCCATATTTGTGTCCACTTGTTGGGGCAGCCTCTTGAAACATATACTGTATTTTTGGTAAACATACAGTGGTCCATATCATTTTCCCAAAGTCTCAAGGACGGCAGTTCCTGTGCCCCCCACAACCTTGCAATATTCCACTTAGCAATCATCATCCCCAAGGCCACCCATATTTTATCCTTGGTATTTAAGTCAGTGGGACCCCAAATATTCAAAAGACACAGTTTTATATTGCAATCAGTCGTGACACCCATTACTTCTGTCATACAACTCGTCACCCCCGCCCAATATTCTTGGATTGGTGGACATTCCCAGAGCATGTGTATGAACGTGCCATCTTGCCCACATCTCTTTGTAGAACCTGCATCAGTCCTATAGCCCATCTTCACAAGCGTCGGCCCTGAAAAGGTAAATTCTAGGCAGTATTTTGAGCTGTACAAGCCTGAGCCTGGAAGAAATAGCTGTTTTCCTGCGAGAGGCAAGAGCCTCAAGCTATTCCCCGTCATCCAGTCCCGCTAAATCATAATCCCATTTGGTTCTGAGACGGAGGAGGAGGTCAGGCATGTTGTTAACAAGCTTTTTGTAGATTAGTGGAATTGCCGTCTCAGGAAGGTGCCCATCTAGTATCCTGTCCTCTAGCGGGGATGACTCTGGTGGGGTCTCTCCCCCAGGTATTGCCACCTGTAGCGTGTGTCTAATCTGTAGGGATCTGAATAGTTCTGTATCAATTAGTTTGTGTTATTCCTTCAGTTGGGCAAAGGAAATTACCACCTCCCCCGCCCTCTATAGGTCCCCGACCGCAGAAATACCTATTAAGTCCCACCGGTCAAAGCCTTTAGTAAATCTTAGAGTGCCTAGTTGGGCAGCATCCTAGAGTGGGGTGGCCAGTGTGACCTTATCTTTCCAGCCCAAACTCAATCTTAGAGTGCCTAGTTGTGCAGGATCCCACAGTGGGGTGGCCAGTGTGACCTTATCTTTTCAGCCCAAACTCATCGTGGCAGTCTGCCACACCTGAACGGCATGGTCAGAAGTCTAGGCTGTTTTGAAGAAAAGGCAGACACTGAACAGCCAAGTGCTCTAAAGTTTAGTCTAAACCTGCAGAAGGCCTGGCCAGCAAAAGCTTCTGACTCAGTAGAGTGCACTTCAGCTTGTCCCGCATCTTCTGGCTCCTGGTAGACATTAAGCTAGAGCAGTAAAAGTGGCACCTGAAATCGATGTACTCAATAGGAATCTAACTCCATAGAATATTATACTGGCAAATCAGTCTCCAGAAGCTTTCAGCTGAGCTTCATAGTACTTTATGTAGACATACAGTGACTCGACCTACTCCCAGTAAGTGCACAGATCACACGATGTGCTTTATATTGGTCATGCTGTAATGATCAGATTGGTTCAAATCCGGAAACAACCAATATTATTACCAACCATCCCAAATGCCCCCATTTACTGAGATGAAAGACTGTGTTGGGGTTTCAACATGAGACCTGAAGGGTTACCCGAATTTTGACAGCAGCTGCATCTGAAGAAAAGCCACATGCTGAGGTAAGAAAAGTTTCAACCTGCTAGTACCAATGATACTAGGTAACAGGGAAGAAGGTTGAAGAATGAGAGGTGGAAAGTTCTGTATGAAGATGTGCATGAGACAACATGAAGAACAGTAGTTGGACCTTGGTATCCAGAGGCTTTCATTGATTTTAGTGTCAGCAGTAGGCTACACCCATGGTGCAGGTTTGCTATGCCATCGATGGAAGTGGTTGGGGGCTTCTTTGGGGAGATTTTGGGCACCAGCACTTGTGTTTTTACTTATTAATTACTGGCTGGGTCACTGATCCCTATCTTCGGTTTCAGTTTCATGAACATAGTGGCCAAATCGAACACTACAAAGTATCTTGTGTTCTGTGATAGTGTGGCACAGACCAGTCAGGCTTTACTAGAGGAACAAGTGTTACGCATTTCAGAGTACAAACATGGACAATAAGTAATTGAGATGGCTCAAAAGAAATTTGACACCAATTTATAAAAATAAAAACAGATTTTTATATAAATTTAGACACCAAAATGAAGACAAACAGATGAGAATAATCAGAATTATGGATTTTTAAAGGGAAAAACGCTAATGTTGAGGTCAATGGGAAATCACACAGTGAATAAAATCACATTAGTGACAATCAGCCATTTGCAGGTCGAGTTCAGTGGAAACCACTGGTTGGTAACATGATGTAGGTCCCAGGACCAGTGTCCAATAGTCAGTTGAACTTTACCTGGCTCGTAGAGCACAGGTGCACAGTTGTCCTAGATGTCCCTGGTGCTGAAGCAAGAGTCGCATGATTACTAGTTTTACAGCTTAGATGGGGCTGGTGAGGAAACAGGAGCAAAAGCTTGATAATGGGGCCATTGAGGCGGCGGGTTGAAGATGCTGCAGGGTTCCCTCATGGCACAGTGTCAAACAACGGTAGTAGTAGCGGGACTGGCCACCAACAAGACTTGGTAGCCTTAAGGTAAGCCATGAGCTATTTCACATCCTGGAGTCCAGAGGAAAGCAGTAGCCACTTGAAACTTGTTGGAGGTCAGGACTACATTCCCACAATGCACTGGACCATTTAGTTTTGGGCGATCGCTTGGCGGGCCCAATGGCCAATGATTCTTTGGCTCTGGGAGTGTGCTTTACCTGCAGTCTGCAGGGGGCTAGCACCTCTAGTCCAAGGGAGTTCTGGTGTTACATTTGGCTCTCGGAGAGATTCCTCTTTCCTTTGGAACCAGTCTCTGTTCTGGGACAAGTCACAGTCATGCAGTTGCAGGGTGGTTGCCACTGGCGCAGGTTATTGTATTGCGCCTTTGCTTTGTGCAGGTCCTGAAGTCGCAAGCACTGGTCTCTTCTTTGTACTTGGTTGCAAGACAATCAGATCTGAGGTTCTGATGCCAGGGGAGCCCCTTAAATCCTAGGTGTAGGGGCATTAGGGTTGTGGGGGCTACTAGGCCCAGGGGCTAATCTACCCCTGAGGTGACCACTTCCTGTAGAGGGTGGGACCTTTTCTACCCAGAAGCCTCTATTCTACCAATATTAAAAACTGGCAGAACCCTTCTTTGGCTGAACAGACCAGGGAGCCCACCTTAGGAATATGGCTAGCCTTCTGAGGGTGTACACCTCATGACTGCCTAACTTTCCCACCTTTCCATGTTGCAAATGTGCTTGGATGGGGGTTGGCTTATTCCTACTCTGGGAGGGATCTGGGAGATCTCTGGGTTGCATTTCAGAGGCGGTGAGGGCTTTGGAAACTCACAGCCTTAATGTCCCCCTTCACTAGCCATGCTGTCAGGTAACACCTCCCTCGCAGACAGGCCTTTGTTTCTGCCTCCTGAGGGAGTTCACACCTCTTGGAAGGTGGTCAGATTCCAGTCTTGGAGGCAGCAGCTGCAGGCAGGAAAGGCTGGGGCAACCAGGTGGGCAACTTCGAAGGTAGCCAACTGGGTGCATGTCACAATAAATTCGACTTTATAAAAAGGTCAGGTTTGATGAGAAAAGTTGTTTGATACCAAACGTGACATATTTTATTGGGAGCATAAAAGAGCTGGCAACCTCGGGATGCCCAAGCGCCAACCCATGTTATCATATGGCTCTCTGAATACTTATAGTAGCCCTTAATAGAAAGAGGTTACTTTAGGGACATATAAGCTTATAATTAACTGGCCACACCTTGGGCTCAGGAGGTCTACTTTAGGGGAGATTGGTATATATTATAAATAGTGCTGTGACCTTGCCACTCATGGTGAAGGCAAAGTCGGATGTGAACCATTTGCATTGCTCATGCAGTCTACAATGGCGTGAATGCTGTCCTCTGTTTACTTGGGTCACTCAGGGTGGCACAATCAGTGCTTCAGGCCCTGCTGCCACCTTAAACTCCCATGCCCTGGTTACCACTGGTACCATATTCTAGGAACTTATAAGGAGGTTATAATGCTTTTCAATCGGGGTTACCAATTTACATTCATCATATTTTAGAGAGACAGCACTGACACTGAGGCCCGGTTAGCAGGTCTCAATGTACTTTCAGAGTCAAAACTATCAGCATTTCAGTAAAAACCTTTTTTTTTTAGGAGGGGGGGGGGCCTGCAAAAAAACTGTTTCCTTACAGGCCCCAAAGACAGATCACTTCTTTGGGTCAAACTGTGGGATAGATCATGACGTATGCTGTAAAGTAAGACTTGGATAAAAGCATGGTTGAGGAAAACCAGCAGTCCTACCATGCAAGTTCCAACTAGACACTGTTTAGGCAGGCAGCATTGGATACCTAATATCAACACTCACCTTTGCGGACTTCATAGTTCTATTAGCTAAAACTTCAAGTGCTGCATAAAGCAAGGGACTTGTACGTGAAACTTACAAACTGTGAATTCAGAAACCAAAACAAATTGTTCAAATGCATACTGGAATACTTTCACTGGTTGGTGTGTGGAAATGTGGATTTTCCTGGTCAGTTATGTCCCCTATCTTGGACCCCAACGGTTCTATATGCATGTTACAAGTACATGTATGTTCCCTCCAGTTCCAGTTTCTAAGACGCAAACATATGTGTGTCTACCGTCAACATGTTCTCTGTCAGATCCGCCATCAATGGGCTGGATATTCGATTCCTAAGTATAAAAGGCCACCGACTTTATATGGCCAAGTTACTCCATTTTTACAGTTCAGGCGAGTAGGCCCGATTCTGTCCTCAAAGCCTTTCCCTGCTCTCTGTCTCTGACAGCTTCAGCTTGAGCTCGCATCTGTATCCATGAACTTTGTCCTACTCTCTGTGCAGCTAACGGTGCCTGCCTCGGCCAGTTTTCGCCTGTCTGCCAAGAAGTTGTATTTCACCTTCGAATTATCTATTTTGCTCTTCAGCCGATGCATTCTTGCCTAGTAGTTTAAGTAAACATTCCTCCAGTTACCAAGCAAAAGGCCAGGCTTCTCTGTCTTCATGCAAGTGATTCATAGCCCTGTTGCTATGGAAAGTTTTCTGCCCCTCGCATCTCATATAGACACTTAGACGCTTGTACACGCACATAGTCAGTATAGAATAGATTCTGTCCGAGAGTCTCTTCCTTGTGGATAACATAGTTCTTTAAACATAGGATGTTAGATATGATTTGGGATTAGGATGACTTGACCCCAGACTTCTCGTCTCCACATGTAGAGCTAAATGTCAAGTCCCCTTCACCCCCTAGTTACACGTCAATTACACGTCATGCTGCTGCGCGCGCATCTATGCCAAGTATTATCTTATAGATCCACCTATGTCTGATAATTCTAACCAATCATGTTTCTTTTATTCCTTATTACGCCTAGTTTCGATTATGTCACTGTTACGTCATTTTTCTTATCAAATGTTACGCCTTCTACATTCGTTTCATTGTAATGCACTTATTATAAAAATGTATGTCTGTTAATAAGTTATTGTACTTCACTTCCTGAACCCTCGTGGTGACGGAACCTGAAGGCCGCCACTCGAGTCGGCCATTTTGAATGGAATAAAGCCCATTAGAAAACCTCTTATACCACGGATTCTGCCTCTTGTTATTTTGAGCTATTTTACTTTATTTTAAGACTCCGTACGAAATTCAGTCAGGTAATATTTATTTTATTTACCACATAATGGCGCCCGAACAGGGACACTTTCTCATCTCACGCGCCGGCGGTGCGTTGCAGGCCCGGTCTCCTGCCACAGCTGGACGGACCATAAACGCGTACCAGCAGGATTTCCTGTAAGCTCCCTCCGGTCAAGCGGGGGCGACTGAGGCTGCGATCAACCCAGACGAGGCGGTGAGAAGTGCGAAGTATCCCGACCAGAGCCTAGCTGAGAGAGCAAGATCCGAGGTATACAGAGGCCCACCAGGTTTTCCGAAATTCCGACGTCCAGAGGGTCCGATGTCCGCAGTTATCGAGTCCTGTCCATTCTCTGAGGCCTTCCGTTTCAAGGAGCTACTCGGTGAGTACCATCGCCGGGGAGGCATGTTGACGTGCACATAGGTTGTGCCGGTCAAGACGGATTTGGGTACACAAATCCGGTCTGCACTGTTTAGCAGTGTATATGTACTGTTTAGCAGTATATCAAGTATTCCGAAGTATTCAGTTATTGTCAAGAATTCAGCGTGGTGATTAGTTAGGCAGACTGTCATCATTGTCGACCATTATTAAATGTTTAATGTTTAATGTTTAAAGTATTCAGAAAATGTCTTGCATATTGTGGTATGAATGACTGTTCATTGTTCACTGTTCATTATTGTGTTTCTCGTATTAAGTAAGTTCAAGAGTAAGTATCAGATCAGTTGTTAATATGCCGCTCTTCTCGAAGTTAAGACAGATTACCACCAGAAAAGGGGTGCTTGAAGAAGCAGTTCCTATTCCTCCTAGAGACACTCCAGGACATTTCATGTACCATAAACATGGCATAGATGCCATATTGTTTCTTGATCTATGGGTAGATTATACCAAGGGATTACCGGAAAGTCAAAGGTGGCCCATAGCGGGAACCTGGGATGCAGAGTGCATCATGAAAGTGGAGGAAGAGTTATGGAAAAGAAAGGTCAGACAGTCACAGAAAGACGCTATCGAGTTATGGCGTAAAGAATCTCATAGACGAACAGAAAAAGCACGTAGACAAGAAGAGAGGAGTAAAGAAAGTTCAAATAAAGTTCAAGAAAATCTATTAATTGAGGAAGGTATCCGAGTGAAATCAGAACAAGTAAATAGACAAAGTAATGCTCTTATGAATGGTATGTATCCCCTTCTAGCCGAAGGATTACCTAAGGCTGCTCCAGAGATACCAAAAGACTTGCCACCCCCATTATTTCCAATTAAGGTACATCCAAAAGGGCGTCCCAGAACCGCAGAAGACGTTTTCCTTTCCTCATATCTAGATGATGCAGCCCCCGAGTATGCTAACGCCACACCACATAGACCGTCTGGCGGAGGGGTTCAACGTCAGGATCAGGTATCTGTCCCCGTGCAACAGCAAGTCCCGACGCAAGTTTCGGCAAGCACATCTGTTTCCGCATCTGTTTCCGCAGTCGACTCTACAGGGGTATCGACACCCATAGTTGCTGTGTCACGTTCAACGAACCCTTTCACACCCGACGCCCCAGATGGGGCCACGGGAGGTGCTAGCAGTACTTTTACACCACCTAGAATAAATAAACTTGTCTTTCAAGAGTCAGCACATTCACGTACACCTAAGTTCGTAAGTGAACGTGCGCTTAAGGAACTCCTTGTAAATTGTAGATATGACCCGGTGGTTGGTAAAGAGGATGAAATGGTCCTGGCATCATTACGTATTAGGCGAGCCGCAGAGTATTTAGCAAGGTTACCAGGGATGACTACGCATCTGGATAACATATATCATTTTGTTCAAACAGGACGAGATCCAGGATGTATTAACAGAGCTATGGAATTCCAGAAAGTAGAAATACAGGGGGAACTGTTACGTTTCCTCATAAACTGTGTGATCAGAAATCAAGATCGTCCGGGGGTAGACATGAACGTAATGCTTACTCTTACAAGATGGAGTCAGAATATATCAGAAGGGAGACACGATAAGCAAAATTGTATAATAGCCATGTGCCGAAAAATCCGTAAAGAAATAGAACGTATTCATGCAGAAAGATTGGGAACAGACGAGTTTGAGCAAGATGAAGTGTCCGAATCAGGGGACTCTG
Organism: Triturus cristatus; assembly: GCF_964204655.1. NCBI lineage: Eukaryota > Metazoa > Chordata > Amphibia > Caudata > Salamandridae > Triturus > Triturus cristatus. The sequence goes on from NC_140588.1 coordinate 140,454,615, forward strand.
CAAGACAGTCAGAGACCATAGCCTATGTAGGCAGAGGAAGATCCTGTGAAAATACTAGATGTTTTTCTGATCCCATACATTCTGTATGTCCAAATAATAGCAGAACGTATCCAACGCCTGTAATAAATCTGAAGTCTCCTGAACATTCGTTTCAAGCCGCAGATAAAATACTACGAGAACGAAGGGGTTACCACCTCCTCGATTCCATGGATGAGCAAGAATTAGCCAGATCAGCCGTTCACTGGATCGTTAGTCCTGAAAAATATGGTGATGAGACCGTAGCACACACGTTTCTCAATCTCAGTACAGATGAACAACGTTTAGCTGGAATCTATATGATTCAGCAACTCCTCATATTATATAAGAGCCAACATGCTGACCCTGGTCCTTTACCTGATATATTAACGGAACTACTTACGTACAGATGGAGAGGTTCTAGTAACAAGCTAATTAAAGAGATATTAGTGTCACGTAAGCAGTACGTCCTTTTTGTAAATCCAGATTCTCTCTCCCTGCCCCCCAGAGAAAGAGCACCGTACTACATGGATAGACAAAATCCTTTACGAGAAGTGCACCCAATAAAAGGCGAAGACAATGAGTTTCACCGTGTATTTGTTTACACACCCATATCAAAAATGGAATTATTAGAAATGAAGAAAGTAGTACCTAGCCATGATAAAGACCCAGCGGGTTTCCACCGAGAAATTAAAGACATGTTACTGATGGGAGAGTACACCTTTCCTGATATTATGACGATATTAAAGGTGCTTTTGCCTGCTGGCATTTATGAAAAACTGAAAGAAAAAGAGTGGGAAGTGGGAGACCAAAAGATAGACTGGACAGCATTAGCAGAGGAAGAAAGGGGCCGAACTGCAGGTTCGGGGCTCGGGGATAAAGTTAAACTATTACCAGGTTTACTAGTACAGGTACTGCCACGTTTATTAACTACAAAAAAGGAAGATTGGGGTGCAATCACAGCCTGCAAACAAAAGCAAGATGAAGACACAAGCGATTATTATGCTCGATTTGAAAAATGTTTTGGTATAAATAGTGGTATAAAAGCAAGTAGTGACTCATATCCACATTTATTTGTTTTATTTTAATGCATTACCTCCAGTAAAGAATAGAATATTGAAATTCGAGAGTACCTGGCAAAGTAACACTCCGTCGCAAATGCTACAAATGTTACAGTATCATCACAATAGAATTAGGGATGAACAAGAACACGAGCATAGACGCATGAAGGATACAAAAATGAAAATGCTAGTTTCTCAGACAGTACCAGCAGATGGTCACAAAAAGAGTGTGACACATTCTGGTGATTCTGCAGTTCCTGTAAAAGGAACCTGCAATTACTGTAAACAACTGGGCCATCATGTACACGATTGTCCAGTCCTGAAACGTAATATAGCTACAGGCATTACAAAGGAGAGACCACGATTAGTTAGACAAGATCAGAATGAACAAGGAGCTATGCTGCATGGACAGTCCGTGCCAGTTCAGCAACAGTCCATGCCAGCCTCACAGCAACCCATACAGTTTGTGCCAGCTGCACCATCGTTGCCTGCTACTGCCACACAAACCGCAACACGACAACTGTATCAGACTGCACAGTATGAATACCCTGAATACCAGCGATACGCATGAACCAGCCTAGAGAGGGAAGTTGACTTACCACTTATCGAGATTCCTGTAGATCAAGAAGGACCTTATGTACATAGTGAATTATTAGGTCAAGATAGAAAATTCTTACTCGATACAGGGGCAAGTCGAACAACTATAAAACGTAGTGAAGTTCCAGGGGCACCCCTCTCAGGCTCTCAAAATGTTTCCCTTGGTTTTTCGGGAAAACCTATTGTTAATGAAGTATCAAAGCCTCTACCACTTACGATAGGACCTTTGACACGAACTACAGATTTATTGCTTACTAAATCATGCCCAGAAAATCTGTTAGGAATTAAAACTCTGAAAGCACTAGGAGCCATAATATGTTGTTCTCCGGAAGGAGTAAGGTTGTTTTTACGTGATTTTAAAGGTCACTATGTGTCTAGAGACATGGATCCCCGACTACAGACTTTACCAGTACATCTATGGGCACAAGGCCCTACGGATGTTGGCTGCATGAACATTACACCCTATCGAGTCACACTGAAAGCAGGAGTGGTACTACCACGAATGCGACAATACAAGTTACCGCATGATGCTGTAGTGGCTTTGCTGAAAATCATTGATGAGCTAATTGCCCAGGGAGTAGTTGTAGAAACAGACTCCAATGTATGTAATTCACCGATAATTCCGATTCTTAAACGAACTGATCCTACTGCTCCACCAGTGTACCGATTGGTTATTGATTTGCGTGAACTAAACAAGTGTATTGTACCACAATTCCCTGTGGTCCCTGATATATCATCGTTATTGACAGCAATTGATTCCGAAGCAACATTCTTTACTGTAATTGATCTCAAGAATGCCTTTTTCAGCGTCCCAATAGATCCGGAAAGCCAATACTTGTTCGGATTCAGTTTAAATGGGCGCAGCTTTAAATTCTCACGCGCTCCCCAAGGATTTACAGAAAGCCCCAGCATCTACAGCCAAGCACTGAAACGAGAACTTGACAGTATCCACATGCCAGTCAATACAGCACTGCTTCAATATGTCGATGATCTGCTGATCACCGCGAGAAGCGAGCCAGAATGTGAAAAAGCTTCTCTGACAGTTTTACATTTCCTAGCCGACAAGGGGCACAAGGTGTCCCCTTCTAAGCTGCAATTCTGTGTTCAGCGAGTTATTTATCTTGGTCACTCGCTGTCCAAGGAGGGAAGGCAGCTTACACCAGATCGCATCCAGTTAATTGCTAACATGTCAATACCCCAGACACAAAAGGAGGTGCGGGCTTTTATAGGCCTCACTTCATATTGTAGACAGTGGATCCCTCAGTACGCATTTCTAGCAAAACCACTCATTCAGTTAACCACACAGGAGGCAGCCACATCGACTGTTCTCCCTTGGACTCAGGAACATACACAAGCTTTTGAAAGCCTAAAGGAAGCTTTATGTCAAGCACCTGTTTTAGCAACACCATGTTATAGCAAACATTTTACACTCTTTGTTACAGAACGCGAAGGTACTGCCTTATCAGTACTCACTCAGGATCAAGCAGGATCACGCAAGCCATGTGCTTATTTTTCCAGTACATTAGATCCCGTAGCTCAGGCTTTGCCTGCATGCCTGAAATCAGTGGCAGCGACAGCTTTAGCAATCAGACAAAGCGATGCCATAGTATTAGGACACCCATTGACAGTACAAGTACCACATGCAGTAGAGGTTCTTGTGAACCGAACACAAACACAACACTTGACCATAGCAAGACTTACTGGTTATGAACTGACATTGTTTCAACCACACATAGAGATCCGACGGTGTAATACATTGAATCCTGCTACACTATTACCTGTAATTGGAACAGACCCACTAGCTCATGATTGTGTTGAAATCATTGAAATAAAGACGAAACCTAGACAAGACTTGACAGACGTTCCATTGCTAGATCCAGACCTGACGTTATATGTAGATGGTTCGTGTATGAGGACAAGTACAGGAAATTTAGTTGCCGCATATGCAGTCACAACAGACACTGAAGTTATTGAGACAAATTGTATAGATACTTTGTCAGCCCAAGCAGCAGAACTTGTTGCTCTAACACAAGCCTGTATTCAAGCCACGGACAAGAAAGTCAACATATATACTGATTCACGTTATGCATTTGGAGTCGTACATGACTTCGGAGTGCTTTGGCGGGAGAGGGGTTATTTAACTTCTCATGGAACACATATTCAACACGGGTCCCTCATTCATGCTCTGTTAGACGCGATTCATTTACCGACTGCAATATCCATTATGAAATGTAAAGCACACACGAAGGTTACTGATATCATTTCTCAAGGCAATGATTTAGCTGACAGAACAGCCAAACAGACTGCTCAGAATCGCACATCCGACATGACAAAGCCAATAGTTCAGACACCAACACAGTGTATGACAATTAAGGATCCCACACTTGATGTAATTGACATACAGACACATGCCACAGCAGAAGAAATAAAGAAGTGGACTGAACTAGGAGGGATCCAGACAGATCAAGGATGGATGACGAAAGAGAAATCTGTATGGTTTCTCCCTGATTCCATGGTTCAAGCCATTATAGCTACAGTTCACAGTCCAGCACATTTAGGAGAGAAGGCTATGCTAGACAGCATTCAGCACATTTGGTTCAATAAACATTTACGAGCAGCAGCTAAACAAAAAGTTCGTACCTGTATGATATGTTGTCAGTTTAATCCAGGAAAGAGTGTTCCCGTAGAGCAGGGTGGATTTCAGCCTCCTGACCATCCTTTTGAAGTCCTCCAGATGGATTATATTCAGATGGAACGTTGTCGAGGATTCAAATATGTCCTCGTAGTTGTCTGCGCTCTCTCCCGTTGGACAGAGGCGTATCCCGTATCAGATTACACTGCCCCGACTACTGCCAAGCAGCTAGTTCGAGAATTCTTCCCACGGTACGGTTTACCACGTGTTGTATATTCAGATAACGGCCAGCCTTTCTCATCCGAATTAATGAAACATGTCTCACTTTTGTTGGGATATCAGTGGAAATTCCACTGTGTCCGACACCCCGAGGCAGCAGGTCTCGTGGAACGACATAATCAACTTTTAAAAATCAGATTGTCCAAAATATGTCAGGAAAAAGGTGTGGACTGGATAGTAGCCTTACCAGTTGCGCTATTCTACATGAGAATGGTAGCACACTCTCGAACAGGGCTATCCCCGTATGAGGTGATCTTTGGTAGACCACCGAATATGTGGGGGACGCCTATACCCCGTAAAATAACTGATGTTGACTGTAATATGCTGACAGATTACCTGGCTTCCTTGATGTCTGCACTACAATCTTCTCGTTCACAGGTGGTCGCAGCTTTTCCTGACAACACTGAGGTGAAACCCCATGACGTGGTCCCCGGGGACTTTGTCCTGGTTCGGAATTTTGATAGGAAAAGCCAATTGGATCCTAGGTGGAAGTTGCCTAAGCAGGTCCTGCTGACGACCAGAACAGCTGTGAAGATCGAAGGACGGAAAGGATGGGTGCATTCCACCCATATAAAAAAATTTCATGGACTACCTTCAGATATAGACACTGTGCCCTGCACTCCCTCACAGACTGATTCAAAACTTCCTTTTGTTGAACAAAATGACTCTCAGTGCTATAAACAGAAACTCAGGTCCAGATCTAAACTGTCGGACGATTTGATTGTTTAAGTCCTCTCCAAGGTGAAGCGGTTGAATCTGTCCCGACATGTATCCCTTAGGTCTGAATGATGCAGAGTCCAGAATCATAATGAAACGACATGCTTATTGTAAATTACTGCGTAACCACTGTATTGTGACATTATTAATTTTGTTTTTATTGAGTATTTTAGTAATTATTACGAGTATGATTTTGCACATATATCATCCTGTTTCTAAACGTGTTTTCAATATAACTGATGAACATTCTTTTAGTGACCTACCGCCACATGAGTTGTCCTATAGACTTGCGCTGCGCAATAACACATTCATTAGTATGTTACATCATTCCCATCAGACTAGTAATGCGACAAATTGTTGGGTGTGTGGCCGACTCCCTCCCTATCAGAATAACAAAGGAGTTCTGCCTTTCTTTCCACATCCGTTTACACGCAATGGCTCCTGTGGAGCATGGTTTAGTTTATTAAATTCCATAGACCCAGACACAGCAGTTTATCAACAACATTGGATATGGGGAAATCTAAATCTAGTTTTATTCAAAGTCTGTCACCCTAATAAGGAGGGTCACCCCAGTAGAACAGGAACTGATTTAGAAAATGAAGTGTATAAATTAGGTAATTTTACGCCTAATCTTATGATTTTGAATGTCAAATCCGAAGTTGAACTAATTCTGCCCACTATGTCAGTATTTCCAGTAAAGGGTGAATTATGTGTGAGAAAAGTTGGTTCCATACATATGGGCCATAGCCAATGCGTTACTACAGTAGAATATAGTGATCAAGGCAAATCTTCATTTAGAGCTTCTCGCCATTCTTACTTTATATGTGGTCAGACGGCATATATGCGTCTGCCTCTAGATTGGGATGGTACCTGTTACATAGCATTCCTTTTGCCACCTGTTTTCCTAGCTCCTCCTGATTATTATCGAAATGTTCATTTAGTACACAATAGAGAGCGAAGAGATCTCCCAGTTGTCGATTATACTGAGACGGCATGGGACAAGTATGTAGATTTCAATAAAGGTATCTTTCCCTATATAGGTACAATATCAAATAGTAAGCTGATACGCAGACTCACCAAGACTCTTGAAGCTGTAGTAAACGAGACTATAGCCGCCCTAGGCAATCTGACAGAGGAACAATCAGTGATGAGAATTGTTGTTCTCCAGAATCGTCTTGTCCTTGACGTCATCCTGGCCGATAGGGGCGGAGCTTGCAGGGTCATCGGATCCAGCTGCTGCATTTTCATACCAGAAAATTCGCCATCTGTATATAAAGCTATAACACGCCTTCATAAGATTGTAAGCCAGATACACGAGAATCCAGGCACTTGGACGTGGTCCGGGTGGTTTTGGAGTGTGATATCAGCCTGGGGATGGAGAGTTCTATCCTTCCTAGGTATTGGCCTTCTTATGCTTTTCAGTTGTTGCATATGTTTGCAATGTGGACCAGCGATTTGTGGTCTGTGTGCCACATCGTGTATTCCACATCAAGGTTTTCGCTCAAGATCCCGGAAGAAGAAGGAAGAAGAAATGATGCTCCATGAGCAAATCAATGGAATGATGAAGATTGATGTCTCGTGAAGGGCAAGAAGGGGACAAGGAGGGAATGTGGAAATGTGGATTTTCCTGGTCAGTTATGTCCCCTATCTTGGACCCCAACGGTTCTATATGCATGTTACAAGTACATGTATGTTCCCTCCAGTTCCAGTTTCTAAGACGCAAACATATGTGTGTCTACCGTCAACATGTTCTCTGTCAGATCCGCCATCAATGGGCTGGATATTCGATTCCTAAGTATAAAAGGCCACCGACTTTATATGGCCAAGTTACTCCATTTTTACAGTTCAGGCGAGTAGGCCCGATTCTGTCCTCAAAGCCTTTCCCTGCTCTCTGTCTCTGACAGCTTCAGCTTGAGCTCGCATCTGTATCCATGAACTTTGTCCTACTCTCTGTGCAGCTAACGGTGCCTGCCTCGGCCAGTTTTCGCCTGTCTGCCAAGAAGTTGTATTTCACCTTCGAATTATCTATTTTGCTCTTCAGCCGATGCATTCTTGCCTAGTAGTTTAAGTAAACATTCCTCCAGTTACCAAGCAAAAGGCCAGGCTTCTCTGTCTTCATGCAAGTGATTCATAGCCCTGTTGCTATGGAAAGTTTTCTGCCCCTCGCATCTCATATAGACACTTAGACGCTTGTACACGCACATAGTCAGTATAGAATAGATTCTGTCCGAGAGTCTCTTCCTTGTGGATAACATAGTTCTTTAAACATAGGATGTTAGATATGATTTGGGATTAGGATGACTTGACCCCAGACTTCTCGTCTCCACATGTAGAGCTAAATGTCAAGTCCCCTTCACCCCCTAGTTACACGTCAATTACACGTCATGCTGCTGCGCGCGCATCTATGCCAAGTATTATCTTATAGATCCACCTATGTCTGATAATTCTAACCAATCATGTTTCTTTTATTCCTTATTACGCCTAGTTTCGATTATGTCACTGTTACGTCATTTTTCTTATCAAATGTTACGCCTTCTACATTCGTTTCATTGTAATGCACTTATTATAAAAATGTATGTCTGTTAATAAGTTATTGTACTTCACTTCCTGAACCCTCGTGGTGACGGAACCTGAAGGCCGCCACTCGAGTCGGCCATTTTGAATGGAATAAAGCCCATTAGAAAACCTCTTATACCACGGATTCTGCCTCTTGTTATTTTGAGCTATTTTACTTTATTTTAAGACTCCGTACGAAATTCAGTCAGGTAATATTTATTTTATTTACCACAGGTGTTAGAAATGGCATCCTTTTTTTTTTTTTAAATGTTTTTTATTATTTTCAATTTCCCTCTCATCATCATCTCATCCACATATGTTGCATACAATACATAGTTATTAATTGCTCTCCCCTTCTCTCGTACAAAGTTGTTATTCTGTTCAACCATAGGAGTGCACGTTATTATCCATGCCACTGTTTGCTACGTCCCGTGGTCTCTCAACATTTTTTACACACTAATATCTGCTTCATTCAGCCCTCTCCAACCACAAAACTACTGCCCCGCCCCCCCCCCCCCTACCCCTCCCTCCAGTGTGCTCCCCCATTGTTAGAAATGGCATCCTTGGTGTGGTTTCCCCTGACTTTTTGCCTCCTGGCCTTCTGTTTTGCTAACTTCATTTTTGCTAGCTTTAGGATTCTGGGCACTTTACCACTGCTGATCAGTACTAAAGTGCATTTGCTGTCTACGCTAAACATGGTAACATTGGCTTATCTAGAATTGGCATATTTAAGTTACTTGTAAGTCCCTAGGAAAGTGCACTATATGTACCCAGGGCCTATAAATTAAATGCTACTAGTGGGCCTGTAGCACTGATTGTGCCTCCCACTCATGTAGCCCTTTAAACATGGCTCAGGCCTGCCATTGCAGCGCCTGTGTGTGGGGTTTTAAACCGCCATTTAGACCTGGCAAGTAAAAGTACTTACCAGGCCCAACCATTCCTTTTTATTACATGTAAGTCACCCCTAAGTTAGGCCCTAGGTAGCACCATGTGCAGGATGCAGAATGTTCAATAGGTAGGACATGTACGTTTGAGTTTTACATGTCCTGGTGGTGAAAAACTGCTAAATTCCATTTTCATTACTGCAAAGCTTATCTCTCCCATAGGTTAACACAGTGATTTATTTATTTATTTATTTTATTTATTTACGGGTTTTATATAGCGCCAGAATCATTCCATACGGGGTATCTCTGCGCTTTAGACTGCTGATTGACCACTGAGGAAGTGCGATTAGAAAAGATGGGTTTTCAGTAATTTCCTGAAGACCCCTAGGTTGGTACATTGACGAAGATGTAATGGGAGGAGATTCCAATAACGGGGTGCCAGATAGGAGAACGCCTTACCTCCCATCCGGGCAAATTTGATGCGAGGGGTTTGCAGGTATGCAAGTTGGCTGGATCTCAGTAGTCTTGTAGGAGTATATCTAACAAGTTTCCGAGCAAAATAGCCAGGACCCAAGTTGTGCAGGGATTTAAAAACCATGCAACAGATTTTGAATCTGACTCTCTTTTTTATGGGGAGCCAATGAAGGTCGTGAAGCAGAGGGGCTGACAGGGTCCTGGGAAGTGCGTTGTTTACTAATCGGGCTGCGGTATTCTGGACCACCTGCAGTTTGTATAAAGATTTTTCTTTAGCTGCAATTAGCAAAGCATTGCAGTAGTCCAATCTGCTGATTGGACCAAGGATTTACGGGTGGTTATAGGAAGAAAGGGGCAAACCCTACGCAACATGCGGAGAGTGTGGAAGCAGGTGTTGGCGGTACTGTTAACATGTTCTTCAAGAGTAAGATCATTGTCCAGGCGCACACCCAAGTCCTTTACAACATCTTTAGGGGACGGGGCAGAGCCCAATTCCTCTGGCCACCAGCTAGGGGACCATCTTAGTTTTGCCTCTCCAAACAGCATGATTTCTGATTTATCAGAATTTAGTTGTAAAAATTTTTCCCTCATCCAATGCGCAACATATTTTAAGTGTAATTTCCCATAGGCAGCAGATAGAAAATTGGAGTTTGAGGTCTCTGGACTTACAATTTAAAAACACATATTTTAGTAAAGTTGTTATTTAAATTGCAGGTCTGAAAACACCACCTTCAGAAAGTTAGCATTTTCTTACTTTAACCATTCTGTGCCTCTGCCTGTCTCTGAATATATGTCTGGGTTCGGTGATAGCTATGCTTTGTGCATTCTCTCTAGACAGTCACACAAAGGGAGCTAGGGTGTGGCATTTGCATCCTGATGGTCCATTACCAGGCTGATGGGCTTCCTGAGGTCGATTGGAAGGAAGGAGCTGACACTTGCACCTGATTAGGACTGTACCTATCCACACGCAAAGAGCTGCATACCCCCCTGTAGTGTGTCTGGAGCCAGGGGGGGAAAGGCAGGTACCTTGTGATCTTCTAAGGTCTCTTTGATGTCTCCCCCAAATCAGAGGCACATTTGGGTATACATACTGGACCACTGACATCACCAAATTAGAACTCTACAGCCCACTAAGTGAAGCTTTTGGGCAGTTTGCGACTGCGAATGGGCCGGTTCACTCCAAAACCGCATCGCTCACTCGAAGGTTCAACGCGCAAGTTCGTCTCTTTAAACAGCAGCCTCACCGCTCGCGACCACGAGACCCGAGTCCATCTGTCCACAACGCCCAGCAGCCCTTCGCCACCCAACGGACCATCACCAGTGGCGCTCACCATGCTCCCTGCAAACTCTTTCCCTGCAAAAGTAACTCTTGGATCAACTTGAGAAGGTAAAACTTCAGCACGACTTGTTTGGAACTGTATCCGACCCGCGCTCCATCGCAGTCGGCTTGACTTTTCAGAGTTAGCACAGTCTAGTAACCCTTTAAGACTATTTTTGGATTTCATCTTTAAAAAATGTATATCTCAACTTCTACTAATTGTCATTTTGTGCTTGTTTTAATAAGAAAGATATTCTCTCTTTTTCTAAACTGTTGAATCATTTTGTGGTGTTTTTACTGTGTTACTGTAATGAATGTGTTGCACAACTGCTTTACACATTGCCTCTGAAGTTAAGCCTGACAGCTCTGTGCCAAGCTACTAGAGGGTGAGCACATGTTGATTTTGGTTGTGTATCTAGCTTACCGTGACTAGGATTGTGTTCCCTTCTTGGACAGGCTGCATACCTCTGCCAACTAGAGACACCATTTCTAACCTTTTCTTGTAAATGTCTCCCAGGCATTTTAAGTACGATATGGAATATAGAATATGAGCTGGATGGAGATGGAAAATCCTCCAGTTTCTGAAAAATGGTATATCTTGAGGAGAATCCAGAAGTAGAATTCCACTCACTGCTGAGATAGTCTAGTCTGAGGGCAGAACTTTTGCTGGTGAACTCAACTCTGGCTTTAACGTTTCCTCCCAAAATTGGAGGATTTTCTTTTATCAAACTCTAAATCAGGCTCTTGGTAATCCGTTGCCTTATAGAAACGCAAATTAATTCAGATACTCAACTCCCATTTTATAGATACGTATAGGTCAAGTGCATACATAAAGTGAACTCTATGGGCCGGACTCTTAAAGAAAGCCTTAAATCTGCACCTGCATGTCTGTGGCCTTGTATGGGTGCAGGTTTTTGGGTTTCCGGGATTCGCAAAACATTCCAGATGGACGTCTTTAAACCTGTGGCCTGCGTAGGCTTCCACGTTTGTTCCTGTAAACATTTTATACATTTTATATTGCACGAGCAAAATGTTCTAGTTATGCTCACCAGAAAATCTGTTGAACAAATTGAATTGCTAACGTTCTTTCTGTTTTTTCTTTTACATTTGTAAAATATGTCTCGATGCGAAGAAGGCAGGCGCGTAGCTAGGGGGGGGCGGTGGGGGCGGACCGCCCCAGGCGGCACTGTTTTTAGGGCGGCCGCTCAGCACTGGTGGCCCGTTGCGGCTGCGGCGGCCTTTATAATTTATTTAGGGACAGATTTGACTGTCCCTAAATAAATTATAAAGTCAGCCGCGGCCGCAACAGCGCGCGCGGCCGGCGGCCCAGTTAAAAGTTAAACTTGTCTTCAAGCAGCGCGGTGAGCGCGCTGCGCACTGCACGCACCTGACGCTGACCAGCAGACCTACTTGTTTGTGGTGGCCAGTGCGTCAGCGCCTGCTGCAGTGCTGCCTTGCCATCATGACGTCGGTCGGTTCCGGTTCGGCAAGACTAGAGCCAGGACTTCGTATTGGTCACCCAGCCTGCTCCAGGGCCTCGCGATGAGAACGTTACGTAGTGGTGACGCGTCACGCGCTTCACCACTACGCACTCGTGAGGACCCAATTCTGTGTTGCACAGGTCGGAGTCGGATTGTCGGAGAAAATAAGTTTGTTTATTCCTATTCCCCTTTCCTGACCCCTGCAGCTGCTTATCGCATCAGGCTGTGACACAGAGTTCGACTAGTAGGTAAGAGAATGTGTTACTATTTTTTTTCTTTTAAAAATATGTGCAGGCCCAGCAGGACACATACTTCTGTGCACGTCATTTAAACAGTTTTTATCCTTCTCATGGCCGATGCAGGACACAATATGACAACGCAATTCAGAATGCCCAGATAACGCTAGTGATTAATGATCCTGCTGGAGAGCAATCGTTTGTCTGTTGGTAGTTTTTAAGTGCAGATGAACTGTATTTTATGTGGATAGCTCAGTGGGTTACTGCCTTTGTCACAGAGATCCTTGTGTTACTTGCAGTTCAGAAGTTACAATCCTAACATAGGACAGTGACCAATGAACTGTCATCAAAGAGCTGCATACAAACATGAATGGTATCGTTTTTTTTGTTTTGTGATATAGTTAGAGCTTCCTCAGTCTTTCATCATTCTAATGTTGCTAAAATGAGTATGTTTGAGCAGAGATACATTTTTATCAGTAAAGCTGATCCCCATGGAATACTCTTTTAAATCCTAAGGTTGTGTTTCCCCAGACCAAATCCTCTCAAAATATACTGCCCACCAGTATGGATGACATGTGATTCCTACACCTTGTAATCCTCATTGGCTTATGTGACATTCCCTGTAGACTGATTTACATACTTGTATGATTGATTGTCTCTGTATAATGTGTTTGTGGTGTAAAGTGCTGACACACTACACTACACTGATATGAGTAGCGCTAAACAACAAATGCATATGAGAGAGGGGCTACGGAGCGATGAGAGGCACTGGTGGAGGGTGGCAGTGAGGGAATCTGAGGAGGAGGTAGTTGGAGGGGCTGTGGAGCGATGAGGGGCACTGGTGGAGGGTGACTGCAGGGCTCGAGTCGGGGTACCAGGCGGGTGGACGGTGTCCCCTCACTTATTTTAACGGGAGCTCGATTACTGGAGCAAATGGAGCCACACATTTACTCTTTGGCCTCTCTGGGGCGAGATTGGAGCTCATTCAGAACGCTGCTCACGCGCTGGCTTCTCTGATGCAATGGCATCTAAGGGGTGAGCGAGGGGAGGCAATGAGTCTGATGGTGCAAGCCACTTTCGTCACATTACTTCCTGTTGTGACGTCAGCGTCCCCATACTTCTTTTTTTAGGACTTGTGCCCTGGGTGACAGTGAGGGAATCCGAGGAAGAGGTCATGGTGTGGAGGGGGAGCTAGGGTGAGATGAGGAGCACTGGTGGAGGGTGGTAGTGAGGGAGTCTGAGGAGGAGGTCATGAGGGGGAGAGGCTGCAGAGAGATAAGGGGCACTGGTGGATGGTGGCAGTGAGGGAGTCCAAGGAGGAGGTCATGAGGGGGAGGGGCTATGGGGAGATGAGGGGCACTTGTGGCGTGAGGCAGTGAGGGAATCTGAGGAGGAGGTCACTAGGGGGGCCATGGAGGGACGAGGGGCACTGTTGGAAGGTGGTAGTAAAGGTATTTACAGAGAAAGAGGTTATTAGTGTGGCGCCAAAAAAGACTTTTGCATCAGCGCTAAAGCCGGCCCTGTCATGGCCTTTCTGTTTTTGTTTATTTAATTAGCAGTCGGGTCATAAGGGCTACTGTGGAACATGCTTTAAAGTGCTGCTAATTATATTTACTGCTATATTCAATGTTTTAAGTTTTAAGGTGATTTTACTAATGTTTTTACCGGGAAAAAGCAAAGTGGAGCTCGATAGTGCCTGATATGGGGCTGGGGCCCAAGGACAGCTGTGAGAAAAGGTGCACTGGAGAGAGGAGTAGTGGATAATCAAGCCTGTAAGGGAGAGCGTTGCCGAGTCCGGGGTCAGCTGGAGGTAGTAATGAAGAGGGATCCTCCATGAAGGCTCAAACAGATGGAGCCTGAGTAGTATCACTTGCCTGATACTCCCACCTCAAAAAAATCCTCTTCCCATCAAAGGAACATTACATGGAAAAAGCACTTTTTGTGAGTGATAATATTTAGAAAGAGATTTGGAAAAGAGTGAGTTTTACTGGTCCTTATAAGGCTAAGAAGAGATAAAGGAGGGCTCTGAAGCAGGCCTGCCCAGACATATATGCGACAAATCGAGCCCGCAGTGGCCCACCCAAATGCACCCTTGGCCCACCCAAATAAAAATTCCTGGAGCCAGGCCTGATGTGTGGCAAAAATATTTGTGCATGTTTGTTATGTGGCATTGCTCTGTGGTGGTGACTGTTTTTAAGCTGCCTCATCTGGAGGCATCCGACTGGGCCTCAGTGGGTTTATCCTGCTGGCTACGATGCATGCTAGTATTTTACAATGAACATTTATGTGCGATGGGGATAGTGATATGTATGGTTAGGGTTGAATGGCCACACAGTGTTAAAGATCCTCAACCCTTTACGTTCAAAGAATGGGTGAGCACAGCTCTAAACGGTTTGAAGCTGAAAGGCTCTCCACAGAGAAGAGGCATGGGGCTTCAAAAAGCATTCCATAAGCGATCAATGACTGGGTGTATAATAATGTTAACAGACAAATCTTGTGGTTCCAGCATCTGAGCAGTACTTCCAAAATTAAGACCCATTACACACATTAAAATCCCACTCCACATTGAGGAAGAATGTAACAGCTTGGACCCAGGGGCTTAGTTGATCCTCGACCATTTACATTCAAACAATGGATGTCTGGAGCTGACAGCATGGCACTCCACAGAGCAGCCCTGCCCTGGCACTGCCTCCCAGCCCGTGTCTCTCTCGGCAGTGGCTCCCTTCCTGTGTCCTGGGTAGACTTGGGGGTAAGTTACAGGCTCAGCCCACAGGACAGGCGGCTCTCAGCTTCCCACCATTGGCTGCACTTCCAGCCCATTAGGAAAATGAAGACCCCTCTCCGGTTGCCCGAGCGGCTAATGCCGTTTTCTGGAAACCCTCCTCATTCTCTTTATCACTCCCTGGCCTCTCTCCCTCACACTGGCCCTCCTCATTCTCTTCCTGTCTCGCCTGTTGGTCGCCCCCCTAAGTATGTGCATCTACAGTCCCTCTACCAATTTGCCTGCCTCTACTCCTTCATTACCTCCCGCTGCTCTCTGACACAAGCCTGACCATGTAATTGCACGTTCTTTTTTCTTCCTGCATCGCGTCCTCTTCCATGAGGTTCCCTCCCTGTCCGGAGTGTGTCTTGCTGTGCATTGCCCTCCCAGGTTCTTTTGTGTCCTCCGTCCCCAGACGTGAACCAACCCCTGCCATAGAGACCCTGGCTCTGGCTGCCACCACTGTGGAGTGCTGCTGGAGGCTGAGTGAGGTAAGAGCTAAACGTTTTCAGAGGGGATATTTAGTGAGTGGCAGAGTGGCAGCATAGCTGCCAAGGTTTCAGATGTGTGACATTTTCTCATAACTTCAGTGTAATTATGATTGACATTTCAACGATTATGAGCATAGCTCCCAAGGTTTCAAATTGCTATGTGTGACATTTTCATAATTCAATTGTAGTTGTGAGTGACATTTCAACGACTATGAGTGACACTTCTTTGCGAGCAAAACTCAAGCAATGAAGACGAGGGAAACATATATATATATATATATATATATATATATATATATATATCAGTAATTACACCCATTTGAGCAATGAGAAACTCTAAGAAGACTAAAACTGGTACAAATGTCTGCGGCGGCGGACTCATAATTGCAATAAAATTATGAAAATATCACACCCAGCAATCTGAAAGCTTGGCAGCTATGCACTTTGAGGCTGCTATTTACCAACTGACGTTGGAACTACTCAAAACAACAATGTACAGTAGAACTCTTCTTACTGTGTATCATCTGTGACTTGTCCATGCACATCAAGGGTTGGATCTCTTTGGCAGTACCCCCATATAAGTCATATAGATTGCACAATTTTCTTCTCTAATGTATAATTCAGATGTAGCTTACTCAAATTATTTTAACTTATGTTGGTAATAGATTTTAATGGGCACATATAACAGGGGGGCACAGTAGTATAGCACAATACAGCCCATCCCATAATCTCCATGATTATCTCATGTACATCCAGGGTTCGATTCCCTGGCTTTACATCCCTTAATTTTCAGTTTGATTGTTATTGTCTTCTTTAATTTAGCCATAATGTATGTGTGGTATTAGTTTGGCAATATATTTAAATAGACACACCTAACAGCATCTCATGTAAGTTTAGCATAATGCAGCCTACCTGGTATGCTCAAGACTCACCTCTGTACATCTACTTCCTTTAATCTAGATGTATTTCACTTAAATTTTAGCAGCTGACAATCACACTTAACATGCTTGATGTCGTCTTTGTCTTGTATCTATTTATTTGCCCTGCACATTTCTTTATTTCGAAACATTGACCATTCTTGGCCGACATCACTGTGGTTTAATATTTCTTGTTTCTTCTGAATATTCAAGGAGTGCCGCAGCGCCGGAACAGTTTGTCCCGGGTCTTGGATAGAGTTGAACAAGTCCCCATGGCCCCCACAACTGTGTTTAAGGATTGTGATCATAATGTGTCGGCCCTCCCTGTATTTTAGCTTTGGGCCCCCAGGCAGGCTGTGCACCATGTGTGTGCTGAGGCTGCTGTGAAGGAGAGATGCACTATTACAAGCTGGTTTTGGGTACCAAGAGCACACGTCTTTTCATTCCCAGGGAGTTGGTTGCTGCTGCTTTGAAGTAATGACAGGGAGCGGCCCCTGGATGTTGCCTTTGGGCCACCAGAGTGGGCTTTGTATCTGGTCTGTGTTGGCAAGGTGGAGCTGACTGACCCCTTTGTGCTGCGTTTAGTTTTAAGGGCACACAGTGAGTCATTCCCTGTGAATAATTAATTTGCTGTTTTTGAAAGATAAAGAATCACAGGCTTCGACACTGTTAAGTTGGTTTTGGGTCCCCAGAGCACATCACGTTCGTGCAGGTCCCCACTGCTTTAATGGTGGGACCATGATGTATGGTCATTTAATGTCAGCTGTAGATGAAGGTTACATGAACAGTGTCATGTGTGTGCATGTTTGCATTGTGTTGAGGGGATTACCAGGTAATTGTTCACGCAGCTCTCTGATGGATGTCATATGAGGTTTTTCTGAGTCCCCAGATAGATCATGCAGTCTGTGTGTTCTCTTTTGTACTGCCAGTCACCGGTGTATTCAACTGTGTAGCCTTGGACCGTGTCATGTATGTGCATGTAACTTGCATGATCAAGGTAACTATTCGAGGCGATATTACGTTTTTTTCGGACCTCTTTGAAGTGCATGCCCTCCCGCCGGGGGGGGGGGGGGGGCGGCAATCTGAGGGATAGCCCCGGGCGCCACAAGCTCTAGCTACGCCACTGGAAGAAGGCCCTTTGATATGGTACCACCTACTGTGGGAGTATTCCAGCCATTTCCGACAAGCAAATTGATTTACCGCTGCCCTGATCAGAAGTATATTTCTGAACTTGTCCAGGATGGGATGGGGTAAGGAAGTTTGGTGGGCAAAAATAAAATGCACATTGCATTCTGACCCTGGATAAAACATTCTCTACCTATGAGAATAAATGTATTCACACAAAAAAAAAATCTTTGTGCAAGTAAATCCTTTTATGATTCCAAAATCAAGCGGTTTCACACTTTTAAAGAATGGCTATGTAAGTCAAACTTAAAAAGACAAACAGTTTTGTGAATCAAGCTGTTAACCTGTTAACTCATAATGTAAGATCAATAAAACCAGAGAGGGTGAATGGAACAGAATGAGAATTCCCACTAAGGCGCCATCTGTCATCAATTACTGCGATTGCAAGCACTTGCGCAACTTGTAAGAGTGCACGAAAGAAATGTGTTATTGCAGTGGAGATTAATGTACACCATTAATGTCTCCTATGCACCGTTGCTTTTACATATATTGAAGCATTTGAAATGAAACTCCTGCAAAACAACTATTTTAGCTCAATCAAAATAAATTCCTTTCAACAGAGTGGGAAAAATACCACCTTCTAATTATGTACAATCCCTAATCCATAGAAAAAAGGAAAGAGCAATAGCAGTAAAGAGAATATTTAAATGTGGTACTATATATATATATAATCCATAGAGAAGCTTCAACATCCTTTTATGTTAAAATTTTGAGCAAACGCCCAAACTAACCAGATGAGTTCAGCTCTCAGAGCCTATCAAAAGATCACAGATAGCTAGGACAAAGAAAGGAAACGCATGAATTGAGAAATTCAACCAAGGCACACCAATAATGACCACAAAAAGCATAAGGTACATATGCCTGCACCCCAGAACAGACAGCCTAAAGAGGGAACAGCCACCTTTTGGATCTGCAGTGTGGGACAGTTTCAGTTGTCTCACAGACCATTTTAATAAATGCATACATAATGTAAATACATAGAATGGTTTTTGGTCAGTCGGCTTCATCCATTTGTTTAATGAATCCTCATTCACATTTTCATTTCGCTGATGACCATAGCATACAGCGGGAGACAATGAGTCACCTCACTACACTCATTAGCTCCCTTGGATTTGAGTGAGTCACTGATTGCACTTCAGTAGTTTAATGAAATGGTGATTTATTTCCTTTCTGCTTTTTAAAGCAACTTTTTTATAAAGTGTTTATAGGACAATGAGCCGTTGTAGCTAGCTGAAAATGTAGTGCTTTGTTCGGTGATGGTTTCTTGTGTCACCGTCATAAAAATAATGGTAAAATGCATGGCACAACTGAAAAGCTTGTTTTTTTCTTTTAAGAAAATCACTAGTAAACGAGACACATCAATAAATGTTATTTTAAATGCAACATTTTTATTGAAAGCATGGCCGCATGTATGTGGCGGTCTGTGTTCTTTTCTGTGGCATATGCTTGCAGTAAAAAACATAACCTTTGCAGCAGCACAAGGCCAGATCTATTGACTTTGTCAATGCTTATTTCACCATTGTACAATCACTCTGACCACAGGAAACAGAAACTTCTTAACTGACAAACCTCAAAGGGAAGTCAGACAACAATAAAAAAAAATGAAGAAAAGGGATGCAGATAAATAAACCAGTTAGACCATAAATCCTTGATTTCCTCTAACTGTGACCGGTTCGGATCTACATGCCTGAGCATTTGCCCATCATCAAGTTTCAGCGCCTGGACTCATGAAATCAAATACCTGTAGTGCTACCTAAGAACCACCGTCCCTGAGCGCTCTCACCAGAACCAGCAACTTCACTTCTAAAGGTTGCACTAACCGAAGTCTAAGTTTGCTGCAGAAAGGGAGATGACTCGTATACGGGGATTTGGAAAATTCCTTTTTATTCATCCCACTTTTCAACCCACTCTGCAAGTATGTCTATATGACGACAGATGGTAACAGCACCAATTTTTCATGAGCTCAATCTTAGTTAGACTGATGGCCTCATTTAGAGGTGGGTGGTCATGGAAAATTTGCCAAAATGTGGTGGAAATGCTAAATAATTTGATGATGAATCGGTTGGCAGGATTACTAATGCCAAAGGCATAGTGTGGTTGAGGTACGTTCCCCAGTGGTTTCTCCACCAGAGGAGAATCCTACAGAAGAATATCTTGCACAGCATCCACAAATCATGGGGCCCGATTCACAGAACAAACTTAAGACTAAATCCTAAACTTAGTACCATTCTGGTATTCACAGAATGCACCTAGTACTTCTGGTATTCACAGAATGAACTTACTACTTTTGCTATTCACAGAATGAACTTAGTACTTTTGCTATTCACAGAATGGATTTACGACTACTAAACTTACGTCCGCACTCGGGCCGGAAATTCCGGCCCGGAGGCGGAGCTTCCGGCCCGGAGGCGGAGCTTCTGGCCCGGAGGCGGAGCTTCCGGCCCGGAGGTGGGGATTCCGGCCCATTTAGCTATGGCCAAAATATCCACCTCCAGGCCGGAAGCTCCGCCTCCGGCCCGGAAGCCCCGCCTCCGGGCCGGAAGCTCCGCCTCCGGGCCGGAAACTCCGCCTCCAGGCCGGAATTTCCGGCCCGAGTGCGGACGTAAGTTTAGTAGTCGTAAATCCATTCTGTGAATAGCAAAAGTACTAAGTTCATTCTGTGAATAGCAAAAGTAGTAAGTTCATTCTGTGAATACCAGAAGTACTAGGTGCATTCTGTGAATACCAGAATGGTACTAAGTTTAGGATTTAGTCTTAAGTTTGTTCTGTGAATCGGGCCCGTAGTATTTTCTGTCACCAGTCAGGTCTGCAGGTCTCAATGCAGACTTGCCAACTTCAGCCTCGAATTCTTATCCCTAAGTCCCCACCTTCTCAATTCGCAGCTTAAAGTCTAAAGGAACTCACTAACTTAAATTGCTTACTTTGCTTCGCGACCAGCTAAAGTCAAGGCTGGGCACTACTCAGGGAACAATTCTCATTGTACCCCAACAGAGTCCAGGAAAAATCCTATATTAGGATTTGGATCACTAACTGGAAGTAAAAGCAGCTAAGAACCACTGATACTGACTGGTCAGACCCCAATGTTATTGGCTTTTGTTATCTACACAGTTGAAAATAAGCAACCTAATACAATGTAGTAAAAAGATGATGATGTATTAATGTACAATGTAATAGGGAACAAATTAAAGTATTTTTAATAAATAAGAAGAAGGCTAACCATGCATGGGACAGGAGGCACGTGGATGAGTTCCTGGGTCAGGACCTCCTGAATCCCGAATATTTTTCAATAATCATTGAGGAAGAAAGTTATAAATTAGCTGATAGATTACCCTTGGCAGTGATGGAGAGGAGAAAGGAACCACTCCCCAGGGCCATCGGACCGGAAACACGTAAAGAAACCTGGGATGTAAGAAGGTCCCTAAAATGGCAGCCCTGAGGAGAACTGGAAGAGACAATGAGGTCAGGGGATGAAAGTTGCATTGAGGGGGCTGTGTGGATACCTAGCGACTGGGCAGAGCAGAGTCCAAGGAACTGGCAGGCATCACCAGGAGGTGGCCTGGTGACCCAAAAATTGATTGGCCAGTGAAGAGTCTGGGTCCGTGAGCTGACAACCTGCAGAGTGTGCTGCGTGGAGTATAATGGGATGAGTAAATGGCACCCAAGCAACTGGGGGGTATGTGCTGGACCTGGTTTGGTGCAGCAATAGGAGAAATGCCGAGCGGCATAAAAGACGAGAACTGCACAGTGACTTTGAGTAATAAGTGGGGACCGCGTGGTAGCATGTGTATTTGCCAAGTGTGCCCTTGTTGGAGTGGATGTCTGGAGCACAGGGGAGCCAAAGGCTTGGCACACCAGTGGATCTCTGTGGATGCCTGTACCGACTTGATGCTGCACTGAGGAGGCCAAGACCTGGGTGCTCAATTACAGCATTTGTATGGGGTGCGCTCCCTCCGGGTGCCAGTCTCTGAGGTGATGCATTTGATCTGCTTTAAAGTGGGTGGTCACAACTATACTTGTGTTTTTCTTCCCTGAATGAAGAAGGACTGACAGAACTTGGCTATAGGGGCTTTTGAAGCACCCCGGGTGGGACTACCTATAAAGACTGCCCATTGGAGGCCAGGGCAAGGCTTATCACCACAGGAGATTTCACAAGTGGCGTACTGTGAAAGCACCCCTGCACAATGGGTAACCATGGCACATCAAAGAGCCAGTGAGGGTGAGGGGACAAGGGATGTGACCCGAAGGTGGGATAAGGTGCCACCAGATCAAGCATTGCTCCCTAAACTCCTCTAAATGGACTTGAAAAAAGTACTGGTGACAATCAAAACTTTGAAGGTTGCATTAGGAACCAAGAAAGACCCTGTGACCTTGGAGGTATGGATGCTCAGGGCTGATCAGCAAGGGAGAAGTCTACGGATGAGAAATAGCTGAACTGGTACTGGACTGTAAAGCAACAAAAACACAGCGTGTTGGAGAATGGTATGAAGTACGCAAAGGGAGAAATTGTTAGAACAATGTGCATGTAGTGGGACTATTGGATTAGGTAGAAGGCCCTCACATGGTGGATTTCTAGAAAACAGGATGAGCACAGAGGTGG
This sequence comes from Triturus cristatus, assembly GCF_964204655.1. Taxonomy (NCBI): domain Eukaryota; kingdom Metazoa; phylum Chordata; class Amphibia; order Caudata; family Salamandridae; genus Triturus; species Triturus cristatus. Next base: position 140,476,816 of record NC_140588.1, read on the forward strand.
CACTCCAACCACTGCCAAATTTCTTTTAACTGGAGAGAGTACACAGAGTGCTAGTGTGGCAAATGCCTCCTCTGCCCTCCCAGAAAGTTCGCCCAGAACAGTCATAGCCAAATGCCTACACTATTGTGAAAGAAATGTCCTCCTACAGAGGACCAGAGAGGCTGGCCTGTTTAAAGTTGGGAACACATCAGTGACGCTGTTTCTGGACTACACTACTGAAGTGCAACACGGAAGGGCCTCTTTCATGGCCGTGAAGAAAGCGCTTAGAGAGGAAAATTTGCTGTACCCTTTTCTGTTTGCTGCCAAATTGAAGGCCCTAGTTGATTGCAAATCCCTGTTCTTTGTGGCACCAAACGAGGCCAAGGACTGATTAGAAACCTACAGAGCTGGCTCAGCCCATAGCCTAGCCAGCTCACCCATGACTAAGTTTCTGCAGGAGAAAAGGCAAAAGAAAAGACAAGAATTGAGGAGTGTCCAGAAGCCATCTGGGTTCCAATCCGAAAGAGACAGACCTGCTGCTATCCAGGTGGAAGGTAAGATCATTAGATAACAACAGTCAGATGGCGATAGTTGTGTGGCGTCTGGTTTCAAAACTTCAGAGACTGACTCAGAGGCTCCTTCCACGGTGGGGGAGAATTTGTCACTCATCACTCCCAGAGCTGCAGATGACTTCTGACATACCCACCCTCTGGAAGAGGTGGGTTGATACTTGGAGAGAGGGGCAGCCACTGCAGATTGGGATGGAATGGACCAGCAGAACTCACACAGACTTGATGATGTATATCCGGAGCCAAAGATGCAGGTTTTGTCTTGGGGACTCCAGGCTCTTTCAGATGTTGACTGTCGATTGTGAATGGGTGGACCCGGTACACAAGGAGCGTACTTCCATTCTTCTACATGCCCCTTGGTTTGCCTAAATTATAAATTGGGTGCGATAACCCAGAAACGTTTATCGCAGTTCTTGTGTTTGGGCAGGAGGCTATTGCCTTGTCGCTCAGAGATAATGGGAGTTGGGTTTACAAGTTCGCACACAAGGTCATTTCATGAACACCTGATAACAGAACTGCTGTGGGACTGGGGGAACGGAAATAACTGGGGGTGGGAGACTTGGGAGGGTCACTCTACACTTTGGTGGATGATGTCAATTTATAGAGGGACCGGTACACTGTACACTATACAAGTTACCATGGATAAGCATAAACATTGTTTCTTCCTTATTACTTGGAATGTTCGAGGCTTAGGCTCTGCAGTCAAAGAACACTGAGTTAATTTCTACCTTAAAAAGAGAAGAGTACAAAGAGTACATATATTGTGTCTAGAGGACACAAACGGAACCATGGTGAAGGGTACACAATCACAGCATGGATGGACATGATTACAGCACAGATGGAGACGACAAATATCTGCAATTGAATATTCTGCACTTGCAAGAGGGACATTGATTTGGTATGACCTGGAATCCCTTTCTATGCCTCACACATTAGGCCGGATCGAGAGGGCAGGTGGGTAATTGTATCTGGTAGATTAAATGGACAGGAGGATTTACTAGGCAGCATTATTGCCCCCCAACCAGACCAACTTAAATTCCTCAACTCCTTGTCTCTAGAGCGGGAAACATCCTTTACCACGCAGTCATTACCATGATCTGCCTTTACAATGCAGTACTACCCCAACTGTGATGTTACCACATGCTCCTTTATCACACAAGTCGTTAAGACTTGCTTTAGAGGAGGCGCCTTGTTGGACTGGTGTTGGATTTTAAGTCCAACACTTACCCTACTGTTGCGTAGACTGGAGTTGAAATAGTAAGTTATACTATTCCAAGTTCCAGCGCCCCCCTAAGGCAAGTCGTTGCAATGACTTGCATGGTAAAGGAACACGTGGTAACGTCACAGTCGGGGTCATGACTGCGTTGTAAAGGCATGCGTGGTAAATGCATGCGTGTTTCCGTCATACATCCCTCTAGAGCTGGCCCAGTTGGGGGTACCCCAGTTACGGCTGAGTGAGGATTACAACTGTGTGAGTGATACAGGAGTTGACCGCTCTGTCCCACCAGTTCCAAGCCCACAGTCCAGTAGTATAACAGAGGGATTTACCACCTAGATGAATTATTGGGACTAGATGGTTATATGGAGGATGCTCCACAGTACGACTACAGATTCTTCATTTTAATCTAGTCCATTGTTTCCCAAACTGTTGGTCCAGGGCTATTCCTGACTTATGGGGCACTAACCTGGCCGATGTAAAAATTGTGGAACACAAGAATCTGCACACCGCAGGGTGCTGCAGTTGCTTCTGGCAATGGGAGATAGTAGACGCCTGATAAACTTGTTCTATAGGGCACTTGATGGGATGGTATGAAAACATCTGACTAAAGCCAGGGAAAGGTGGGAGAAGGACGTGGGCCACGATTTTTTAGATAAAGAATGGGTCAGGATATTGACTAATACACAAACAGTGTACGGAACACTAAATTGAAATTTACACAGTTTAATTTTATGCACCAAACATGCCTATCTCCTGATATCTTTAAGTGGGGGTGGGGGGGGGGGGTGTTGGACTTGGCCCTTTTTTGCAGAGTCATCCCTGAACTTTTTGCCTTCCTCCTTTATTTTTTCTGACCTGTTGTTGGCTGTTTTATTACTCTGGGCACTTTACCACTGCTGATCAGTGCTAAAGTGCATATGCTCTCTATTGTAAATTGATGTATGGATTAGTGACTCCATGATTGGCTTATTTGGTTTACTTGTCAGACCCTAGTACGGAGTACTGCATGTGCCCAGGGCTTGTAAATCAAATGCTGCTGGTGGGCTTGCAGCACTGGTTGTGCCACCCACCAAAGCAGCCTGTAACGTGTGTCTCAGGCCTGCCATTGCAGAGCCTATGTGCAGTCTGGTACTGCCATGTTGACTGGTCAAGTGCACCCACTTGCCAGTCCCTAAACCTTCCCTTCTCTTCATATCAGACACCCCTTAAGGTAGGCCCAAGGGCAGGGTGCATTGTAAGTAAGAGGTAGGACATGCCCAGGTGTGTGTGGCATGTCCTAATAGTGAATTACAGCCATTTTCGTTTTTCACTATTGCAAGGCTACCTGTTCTCCATAGGCCAGAATGGGCAGTTTGATTATAACACCTTATAATCCTAACTGACCTAGTGAACATGGTGGAAATTCAAGTTTAGTATGCCTGAACTCAGAATGATACAATACATATTTTAGTGAAGTTAGTTTTAACATTCTGTGTTTGAAAATACCACTTTTAGAAAGTAGGTATTTTCTTGCCTAACTATCCAAGCCTGCCTTTGCTAGGTTATGTATTCCTTGTCTGGAGTTTGAGTCACAGGGGCTGGGGGATTCCAGGAGACAGGGTGAGTCAGCACAAGACTGAATAGAGAGATCTGCATGTAGAGTGGTGGGAGGAGTTGCACCTGGGACCTGAATAGGGCTGTGCCTGCCTTCCACAATGCTGTCTCTACCTCCTGTGGTGCGTCTGATGTCCCTGGACCACACTGTCAAAGGAAAGAAGGAGTCCTGTAAACAAAGTGCTCCAAGACTGACCAGAACTGGTTTGGACTAGGCAAAGGCCTCTCTGCCTTCAGAGAACAAAGAGAATAGGAGTAAAAATACTGGGGCCCAGACCCCAAGACTTTAGATCACTTCTGGTAAACAAGAAGAACCTTTGCTGAGGAGAGGAACCAGAGAGAGAGACTGCAGGAGGAGACTATCCCTATGCTGTGAGCTGTTTGAGGATTGGCCTGCGGTGGTTACCTGATTGCCAAAGAAAGGAGAAAGGACTTTCTGCTACTTTCATCAACTTGTAAGAAGATCTCCAAGGGTTTGAACTAGAGCTTGCCTCCTGCCTGAAGTCTCAGGGATACAAGACTTTACCAACCAGCTCCCCTGAGTTCCCTTACTGGGAATCTGAAGTGCCTGCTGTTGAGCTGGGCCTTCTGAGAGACTGCGTGTCGCTGGGAGCGCTACTCAAGACGAAGAAGCGTGTCGTTGCCGCAGCAGTTGTCGTCGCATCGCTGAGGAAGCGTGCCACCGCTGCCGCCATAGCATCGCCGAAGCGCCCCGCATCACTGAAGAAGAGTGTCGCCGTCGCAGCAGACGCTGTCGCATCACCAGAGAAGCATGTCGCAGGGCCTGTCGCGGCTCAAGAAGATTCACCGAGTCGCCGCACGGCCGTCGGGCGTGCACGCATTACCACTTTGTTGTCGCAAAATCAAGAAGACGTCATTTTTGTTCATTGCACCAGGTCGTCATCGCATCGCGGCATTGCTAGTCGCATCGCCACAGAAGCACAGTAAGAAACCGACGCATCACCTCCCCACACGGCGAAGAACCGACGCATCACCTCCTCTCCGGTAAGGAACCGACGCATCACCGTCTCCTACACAGCAGTAGGGAACGGACGCATCACCTCCCCCAAAGCAAGGAACCGACGCATCACCGTTCTTGCGTGTAAGGAACCGACGCATTGCTGGAGCGGGTAATGCAAAATTTTGTATACCCTCCCCAATTTGCATGTTTATTACTAATTAGATTAATTAATTAATTATAATCGTATTAATTGTTTGAAGTGAAAAGAACTAACAAACCTTATTAATAATTGTAATACACGTGGGATTGCATTTGCATGGCTAAATTAATACGTAAACTAAATTATGTACGCATACTAATAATAGACAATTAGAATATTGCATGATATATGTTGCCTTTGTGATGTATTTGTGATTTGTGCTTTATCCAGTGAGTATAAACCGCTTTGAGTGTCGCTTCTGCTAGATAAATACACACACATATGGGTATTAGCGAGGGAATAACATTTTATTAGCCATTTCTATGTAATAATTACGTTTTGTGTTTCTTTTGCTTAAGTTGACCATTTGGGCCTGCCACAAAATGGCTGTCTACTGTACCTAACGTGACCGACGACGCTCCACGAGTTTTTGGGTGAACTGCGCCTGCGCTAACGCCAACAACAGTGGCCTCGTCTTGACCCTAATCAGACTGTACCCACCAAGGTTGCTCTGGGAAGCAAGCCAGTTTTTCTGAGAACAATGGAATGTCTCTTAAAACCGGAACCAGCAAGAGTAATGACAACGTGAACCAAAGACTCATGAGAACTCTGTAGGACGATCTCTGATTATCTAATCAGAAGAGCCGAAAACCAATATTTGATACTTTTTGACAGTGATTTTACTATAAATTATGGTAGAATAGTGAGGTTGGGACTGACGCTGATTGCCCCGATCGAGAGCTTTTATTCCTGACGTTATGCTGACGGAGAGGACGGTGACGCTGCAGGACAGCTGTTTCCCTGAATCTTTGAGAGACAGAACTGATGCCCATATTTTGACTTAGAGGACGACAATTAGCCAGAATAGGTAAATATGATGATTGGCGGCTTGAATAAACAAATGATTTAACTTGCATTAATTAGATAAAGATTGAATTGACTAATTACCAAATGAGTTGGGTTGTTTATTCATAGAAAATGTATTAATTCAAAGTAAATAGAGAATTAGAAATTAACCTAAACCAGCAACTAGCAGATTCATCGCCAATTTATGAGAGGAATACCAAAGGTGGAATTCAGGGCCTAATGAGTTGTAGAAGGTTACGTAGATTTATTGCTCATTAGGGTAAAGAGGTATTTCCTTTCATGTCAGCGTTTGGAACAATCCTCTCCCGCGAAATACAGACTGATGATGAGTGAATGTTGGCACCAGCAAATGTATTGATTGAGTGTGTTCGTGAAATCTTTGGTCTGTGACGAAGGGAGGGATTTTGTATTCCATGCTGGAGCAGTTTTTCTGGTAGAAGAGTTATGGTTTGTTATTATTTTGGTTTGGTGAATTATTGCTTGTACATTGCTTATTGATTATTTGTTATTGATTAGTATTGATTTATGTACTAACACTCTATGTTGAGTCGCGTCAAGTTTTATGTCGTTAGCACGGCTTCTGGGAGGTAGGAAGTCGGAAGTTTGTAACTGTTCCGTAGTAAAGCAGAGGTAAGCGCTGTTCTCGGGAAAGACGGAATTGTTGTTGCCCTGTAGGTACACAGGGGAAACGTGTAACAATTGAAGTTGCATGACGCATTGTCTGGGTTCGATTCGGTAGCATCGTCGTGTGTTGCCATTAGAGACATTTTCTGTGTGAGAAAAGAGTGTAGGATAGCGAAGGTTGCCTGTGAAATTTTGGTCTTAGGTACCAGGGATCCAACTGGCATTCCGATAACGCTTATCACTGAAAAGGTAGCAGGTGTTCTCTGAGCTTGATAGAAGGACAAAGTAGAGGGAAGCGCTGCTTTGTTAACGAGTGTTATAATTCTGTTGTAGGACAGACTGGTCGCTGTTCTCGGGAAAGACAGAATTCTGTGTGAATGTACTACATTTTCTGTATGACAGTGTGTGTATGAAAAGGCATTCCGATTAATTGCGAAACTCTAGTTTTATTTCTCAGGAGCATTGGGTCTCCAACTAGGTGTCTTAATTCTAGAGAAGCGGTTGGTTGATGCTTGCTAGAAGGGTAAGGTAGGGGGATGTGCTACTTTATCAACGGAAGTAACGATTCTGTAGTAGGGCAGAGGTAAGCGCTGCTCTCGGGAAAGACGGAATTCTCGTGAGAAAGGTCTATTGCTATTCCTTGGTTAGCAAAGCGGACAATAATGGCGTTTTTATGTTGTTACTAACAGAATTGTAGAAATTGAAACAAAAGATTTATTGAGCGGATTTGTGAGGGATGGGTAGACAGGAGCAGGAGCTGCCGCAGCGGCTGCTGACGTCAGAACGACCGCGCTGGGATTGGACAGTCGGTCAGAATTGTAAAACGCCCTGGATTGGTGCGTTAGTGTGAGTCGTGCTGGGATTGGAAAACTACAGAGTTGACGTAGATGCTCCGGATTGGACAGAAAAGAGTACAGTTGTACAGAGAGACTAGAGATACACGGAAGACAGGAAAATGTATTACGATCCACCAGAAAAGGAGAAAAAGTCATGGTTTGGTAAAATTAAAAGGTGGTTTAAAAAGGACAAACCGATTGTGACAAGGGAAGGACAGTTACTTCTTCCACCGAAAACCCCCGCATCCTTTATGGTTGCGAAATATGGATATCATACTTGTATTTGGTTAGACAATTGGGTAAAATATACAAGGTACGATGGAGTCCTAGCTTTCCCAGAACATGGTTCATTTAATTTGGCAATTTTGAGAAACTTGAGAGAGAAAATGATGAATTTAGAACCAAGACCTACACCAACACAATTTGAGGCATTGACAGAATGGGAAGATGAGATGCATGAACGAGAGAGACAGAGAAGTGGCGGAAGATATAGGTACATGTTTGGTCGACAGTATGGACATGAGACTCATGATGATCGAATGAGAAGGTGGCGGAATGCGAGTATGACTGAGGGTTTTTTTCCCGTAAGCACTGCAGGAGAGAATGAAGGAAGAAAGTGTGTGGAAAAGAGGCATAATGTGGAATCGAGAGGATATGGAGTAAATGAATCAGAGGATGATGTTCTTGATGACATGTTTTATAAAAATCCACCACCGTTTCGACCAGAACCAGAAATATTAACACCAAGTGCCCCAATGAAAGAAACATTACGAATTATTAAGACAGAACCAATGTCACAAGATTTAGAAAAGAGTAACTCTATTAGAGAAGTAGAAAGAAAATCAGAAAATAGAACAAATGGTGAAAATTCAGCAGATTTGGCAAAAACTACTTTAGAATTGACAGAGAAAATAAGGGAATTGAGTAAAAATTTAGAAGCTGTAACTGTTCCAGTAATGATAGGTCCAGTAATGCCCATTTTCTATAAACAAAAAGATAGCGAACATTGTTTAACAGTTCCTTATAAGAGCCAGAAACAGATTGAACAGCCACAACCGAGTCAGAATGAAAATCCATGGAGACAGACGATAAGCATGATCGAACCAAATGTTACAAACAATCCATTCATAAGTCAGAATTTCCCTGAAAAGAGTAGAACGACAGTAGAATCATTATTAGAACCCCAAAAGAATTCAGAACAAGGTAGCATAGAGAAACCAGTAGGACCATCTACAGAAGAACTAAGTGAGTGGTTAAGAAGCTTGCAGAGAAAAGACAAAGAATCCCAATCAATTGATGTGGCCAAGTTACGAATGGTATTGGAAGAATTAATAGTAGGGACTATCCCCACAGAGAAATAAAAAAATTACCAGGATGAGGAATTACTATTTTTGTGCAAAAGTGTGACATGGAGAGCGAAAAACCTACATGAGAGGTTAGAAGAAGTAGCAAATGAAATGGGAATAGACATTGAGAAGGTAACAGCTTTGCAAAAACCATATCGAATTGATTTCACTGAAAAGGATATTGAAAATCTGAACACTACAGGACAGATAGGTCAGATTAAGGAAATAATTATCTTATTGAGAAAATGGGGAGATGTGGATAAATGGAGAAGTAGGTGGTATCGAAAACGAGATGATGCCCCAGATAAGACATTTGCAGCATTTCCTGTAAGAGAAAAGGAAAAGGTAGTGACAGTATGCCCTATGAGAGAGATTCCAGGAGGAGGATGCGTACATGTCCCATGGACAAGACAGGATATTTTGTCCTTTACAAATGATTTCCCTCGATTGCGCGAGAGGCACGTAGACAGATTTGTAAAATTGTCTAAAGTACTATGGATTGATTTGAATAGTCTATTTGACATAAGAGTACCAGCAGATTTATGGACCGAGTGTAAATTAATGATTAATTGGCCAACTCAGGAATACCCTAGAGATCCAAAAACAGGGGCTACAGACCCCGAGGTAATGAAGAAATATGAACAGGTTATGGCATTTTTGAAAAACAAGGTACCCCTAAAGAGACAGATTGGGTAAAAATTGACCGAATACATCAAGAAAGTAAAGAGTCAGTACATGCATATTATGAAAGGCTAATACTAGCTTTTAAACAGTTTAGTGGAGATGAAAATCTGAGTGAAAAGGATTTGAGTCATTTTGTATACAGATTTGTATATGGTTTATGTCCAGTAATTAGTGAAATGATTAAACAGCATCTTGTTGATTGGCAAAATAAGAAAATAGATGAAGTACTGAGACATGCTAAATACTTTAGTGATGAGATTGAGGCAAAACAGCGAAAACTGAAAGAAAAGGCTATGTGGGCACAGGTAAAGGTAGCGGAAAGACAGGAAGCTCAATTAGTGGAACAAGCAAATAACACAGGAACAAGACAGAAATGTGGTCCTGGGAAAGGAAAGGGCAATATAGAAGAAGCTAAAAAGAAGTTTCAATGCCATAATTGCGGTAGGATAGGGCATTGGAAATCCGAGTGTAAATTTCCCCCAAGTACTAACAATGAAAATCCATCATTGAACCCACAGGTACAGCATGAGGTGAGTGGTTAACTGCAGCAACAACAGCAGGTTGTTACCCCACAGAATCAGGTGCCAAAACCGCCTTTTCCACAGAGCAGAAACTCACAGAAGTATAGTAGTGAATCGGGATTCTACAATGAAGAACAGGTAAATAAGCTGCCACGCGCTAGCGCTGTTTCGCAGTATTGGCTGCAACGCGATGAAAGTGACTCAGAAGAAAGCTATTGACGGTGCCGAAGGGAGGAAGGAGAGTGCGTACTTGGCGCAACTCTAGAAGTAGACCAGACAGGACCATTTGTAGATGGGAAGGTTAATGATGAAAATATTACTTTCCTAGTCGATACTGGTGCTACTCGATCAACTGTTAGATCAGCTGATGTTAAGAATCTTCCTCTCTCGGATGAAACAATCCAAGTAGTTGGTGTATCCAACAGACAGATTAAAATTTACCTTACAGAACCAGTGAAAGTTAGCATAGGGAAATTTTCAGAAATGCACCGCTTTGTTGTGTGCGATACTAGTCCTGTGAATTTATTAGGTAGGGACCTGTTGTGCAAAATGAATTGCACTATATTCTGTACTCCGGATGGAATAGCATTTGAAACACCAGATGATAATGTACTGTATAAGATGACCATAGCTAACAGAGAAAATGAGGTTACTGAAACATATGCTGTATTCAACCCTGATGAATTACCTAAAGAATTAAAACAGTCTGTAAAAGCGAAAGTTTGGGATTTCACTGGAGAAGATGTAGGATTAATGAGAAATGTAGATCCAATAAAAATAACAGTAAAGGAAGGAGTAACATACCCAAATGTCCCGCAATATAAATTGACACCTGAGATAATTGAAGGAGTAACTCCCATAATAGAGAAAATGATCAGGCAAGGGATCCTCAGAGAAATAATGAGTAGTCCATGTAATTCACCAATAATGGGACTGAAAAAGCCTAATGGGAAATTCAGAATAGTGCAAGATCTGAGAAAGGTGAATACAATTGTTGTATCATGTTGTCCCATTGTACCAAATCCATCAGTGATCTTATGTCAGATTCCCCATGATGCAGAATGGTATACAGTGATTGATCTGTGACATGCTTTCTTTTCTATCCCATTGCACCATGACAGTCAGCAAATTTTTGCGTTTCGTTTTGGCGATCGTATTTTGGCATGGTGCCGAATCCCACAGGGGTATACAGAAAGCCCTTCGATATTTATTCAGCTATTGAAGAAGTGTTTGGAGAGTTTAGAAATGCCTGAGAATTCAGTGTTAGTTCAATACATTGATGACCTTTTGGTGGCGTCGAAAACACGTGAAGCTTGTGAGGTAGACACTATAGCTTTGCTGAATCATTTGGCAAATGGAGGACTTAAAGTGTCACCATCGAAATTACAGTTTTGCATAAAGGAAGTACAGTACTTAGGACATAACATTGAGAAAGGACTAAGAAAAATAACCATAGACAGAATCAGAATCATAAAAGGAATGAGAGCTCCCATGACTCAAAGAGAGGTGAGAATGTTTTGGGAATGGTTGGATACTGTCGTCAGTGGATTAGTAACTTCTCTCTTTGATTGCAAAACCGTTGGTACGACTGACGAGAAGTGATGTGAAAGACCCCATTGATTTAAGCAAGGAAGAATTGGCAGCATTTAAACGATTGAGAGATGGTTTGTGTGAAGCACCCGCATTAGGTATGGCTGACTATGAGAAAGAGTTTGAGTTGTATTGCAGTGAGAGAAATGGATGTGCACTTTCTGTGTTAATACAGAAGCATGGAAAACTGAGGAGACCAATTGCATATTTTTCATCAATGCTTGATCCAGTAGCTGTAGCTTTACCTGGATGTTTGAAAGCAGTAGCTGCAACATGCCGAAGTTTGGAGCAGAGTGAAGGAATTGTGATGGGATATCCATTGAAAGTGTTTGTACCTCATGATGTGGCGATCCTTTTAACAAGGAGTCGTACTCAGTATATGACACACAGTCGGCTGACTAAGTATGAAAAGGTCATATTAGGTGCAACTAATGTGAGTCTTGCGAGATATTTGAATGTAAATCCTGCAACATTGTTGCCTGATGCTGAGAATGTGGAAGTAAGAGATGAAGTGGATCATGATTGTTTGGATGTACTTGATTTTTGCACAAAACCACGACCAGATATAAAAGATGTACCTTTGCCAGAAAGTGATTTTGTGATGTTCGTTGATGGGTCTTGTTTGAGAACAGATGAAGGAGTGCTGAGTGCAGCATACGCAGTGTGCACAGTCGCAGCAGTAATGGAAGCATCCTATCTGAAAGGAGTAAAATCAGCCCAAGTAGACGAACTAGTGGCTCTAACTAGAGCATGTAAAATTGGGAAAAGTGTGAGAGTGACGGTGATAACTGACAGCCAGTATGGCTTCGGAGTCGTCCACGATTTCGGCCAACTATGGCTACAAAGAGGTTTCCTAACCTCGAGTGGAACTCCTATTAAGAATGCTGAAGTGGTTGGAAAATTGCTTGAGGCGATACAGCTGCCTAGACAATTGGCTGTTGTGAAATTTGCTGCTCATAGTCAAGGTGGTGATTATATCGCCACCGGAAACAGATATGCAAATGACATGGCACAGTATTGTGCACGAAATCAGAATTCGGTCAATCGGGCTAAGGAAAGACAAATGTCTTCTTGCTCATTGATGTTCACTAACATTGTGGGAACTTGGGAAGAAGTAAGACAGTTGCAAGAAGAGGCAGGAGATGAGGAAATGAAACAATGGGTAAAAGCAGGATGTGCACCAAGGGAAAAGGATCATGTGTGGGTCTATCAAGATGGAAGACCAGTTATGCCTGATAGCATGATGTCTACCATGGCACGGATGTATCATGGCCAGGGACACATAGGGAGAGACGCCATGATCAGGTAATTTAAACAGACCTCGTACAATGCAAAGTTCAGACTTCTGGCAGAAAGTCTTTGTCAAAGATGCCTAATATGTCAGCAATACAATCCTGGGAGAAAGACAGTAGTGAGTCTAGGAACAATAGGCCGAGAAGGAGGGCCTTTTACTAGAATGCAAGTAGATTTCATTGAGATGCCTCCCTGTAACAGACTGAGGTATGTTTTGGTTATGGTTTGCCTATTCTCTAGGTGGGTGGAAGCATTTCCAACAAGGAGAAATGATGGGATGACGGTAGCCAAGCTACTGCTGAGAGAGTTCATCCCTAGGTTCGGGTTCCCAGTGACAATTGAATCAGACCGAGGAGGACATTTCCATAATGAGATCGTAGGATTAATTTGTGAAGCATTGAATGTACAACAAAAACTACATTGTGCCTACCAACCAGAGGCTTCTGGTGTGGTCGAACAGATGAATGGTACTATCAAAAATAGAATAGGGAAAATGTGTTTGGCCACAGGTATGAAATGGCCTGATGTCTTGCCTCTGGTACTCATGACTATTAGATCAATTCCAGACAGAACTACAGGGTTAAGCCCACATGAAATAATCATGGGACGCGCCATGAGACACATATTTATACCAGTCAACAAGCTGATGACTATAACTGATGACATGGTGTTGGAATACTGTAAAAGCCTGGCTGACGCAGTTCATTCTGTGTTTCATCAGGTGGGAGCGGATGCCACCACCCTTGAAAAGAAGCCAGCCCATGATCTGAGCCCAGGAGACTGGGTAAGGATAAAGGTCCACAGAAGAAGAAATTGTTTGGTTACAAGGTGGGGAAAACCAAGACAAGTCATTCTGACCACGACAACAGCTGTGAAGTTTGCTGGACTGAAAAACTGGATCCATGCAAGTCATACATTGAGAATTCCAAATCCAGTGGACAGCACAGAATAAGAATATTTCGATGAATCAGAATCAAGTACTGAGTCAGATGACGAAGAGTCAAAAACACGAGAAAACTCTGAAAGGGGGGAAACCGAACCAAGTTTAACTTTGGTCCCCAGAAGTAACTCTCTGAAAAGAAGATTGCAGATTTCTGAATCCAGCGATTCTGGAAACGAACAAGAAATGCAAGGTTCCAGAAAAGAACACAGAAAGAAAAGAGAAATAGATAATGAAGAAACAATAAAAGAAATTTGTGAAAAAGAAGTACTTGATGAAAGACTGAGAGAAATTCCACCTGAAATAACCAATTTAAGTGAACAAGGGACAGGTACAGAGAGAGAGGGACAGATTTCTGCGGAAGACCCCCGAGGAGGTGTAGGGAACTGCAACATCCAGTTAGGTGAAGGGACAAGTAGCCAGCAGGAAGATGGCGTGCCGGAGACTCGAGGAGGGACAGAAGTAGGGAAAACAAAACAAGTGGTGGAAAAAGAAATTGTTGAAAAGAAAAAGCAAGTTGAGACAGAGTCTGAAGAAAGCGAAAATGAAATACCTGAAGGTCGAGTTCTAAGAAAGAGAGCTTGGAGGAATGAAAAGAACGACAAAGGAAGTAAGGTTAAAAGAGTTGCAAGGGATGACGTTTGGCAAAATAAAATAAAGAAATCGACTGACACGAGTGAATTCGCCAAGAGCTGAACAGGTGAATGAAGTGACAAGTCAAGAAAGATCAAAAGAAGAAGAAACAATTGAGAATAAAGAAAGTAAAAGAACAAGGAAACCTAACCAGAAGTATAAGTCACCGGAATGGACGTACGTGGCTCTGCCTGAAATAGGAGAAGAGGCAGATAGTCAAGGAAATCCAGAGGAGGCTGTACTGAAAGTGGTTGAAGAAGAGGAAGAATCAGAAATCCTGAGAGTTCTCTTGTCCGACATTGGGGAAGAAGAAACGGAAGTTCAGGAAATTCTGTATTTGGATGACGAGAGGAAAGTGAAGAACGATGAGATGCCAAACTGAATAGATCCTGAAAGCTGTCGATGAAGAAATAATAAATTAAGTCAAAAGATAGATACTGGTAGAACCAAGTAGGTGCTTAGAGCCTTGGGTTAGAAAACTAGTTGTGAAGTAGAAGAGGCTAAGTCAAAAGACACGGTCCATTTTAACGAAGATGGCTAACATAGATAGTAGCAAAGGTAGATGTACTTTCATGAAAAGATGGTGTAAAATGTGTTGTTGTTGTACAGGATTATTAATGCTTCTGTGGAGCATACTTGCTCTTTTAATTTCTTTTAAGGTGACTATAGACACACTAGAAGGACATACTGAAAACCTAACTAATATAGAAAAGATTCAAAGGGTAGTTCCGACTAGAATAGATAATAATTATTTACATAAAGACAGGTCTATAACTGATTTTTCTAATAATGTGTTTTCAAAATTATTGTACGAATATGTAAAGACAATGTATGTAAGGGACTGCTACGTATGCATGCAGTTACCTGCCTCTGTTGCAGAAGGAGTGACTTATCATCACCTTCCTAACATGTAGTGTAATAGCTAGTTTATTTTATCAGACAGGAAAATTAGAATATTATTTTTCAGATGTAGATAACATTTTTGCGTACGTGCCTGCCATTAACAAACTAAACAAGGTAAAACCTGCTAAGGTGAATTTTTCTTAGAAACTAAGGAACTAACATTAGAATATATTTTTAGAAACAATTTGACTTGCAGTTTGAAGAAAGAGGAAAAGACATTCTTAGACATGGTTGAAGAAAGGAGACTGAAAATGCAAAGAAATGCAGCAGAAGGAAAAGTGGAGAAAACAGTTTGGGATGTAGAAAGGGAAAAACATTTGAAAGGAGAAGCTAGTCCAACTATAGCTTTAGATTGGCCTCAGAAAGGGAAATTATGCATTAGAAGGAATCAAACTGTGTATGATAATTATTTTGTAGGTAATAGTGAGTGCCATGATACATACCGAATCATGGGTGGAAAGGGATTTAAAGGCGGAAAAGGACCAGTCTTTCCTGGATTATATTTTATTTGTGGGAACAGGGCATATTATCGTTTGCCAGACCATTGGTATGGCACATGTTACGTAGGCCTGGTTTTTCCGAAAATCTTTCATATGGATAGAGGAAAAGATGGTGTACATAGTTTAGGTAATCATTTAGTACGTAGTAAGAGAGAATCTTGGACAGAAATTGTGGGTGACATTTTTGGAGCATTGATACCAGCAGTGGGAATATCTTTGAATGCAAACAAAATTAGAAAATTATCAACAGTAGTGGATCGCTTGTCAACAAGCACCGCTGGAGGATTTTTATTGGTAGACACTGAAATGGTTGGCATGCGTGCTATGGTAATGCACAATCGACTTGCCCTGGATATATTATTGGCAAAAGCGGGTGGAGTCTGTGGAATGCTGAAAGTTCAACATTGTTGTACATACATTCCTGACAAAAGTAAAGATCTGAAAATTTATATTAAGAATATTACAGAATTGCATGACGAAATTGCACCACTGGAGGTTGAAGGTGTTTGGGAAAAGATTGGGAAGAAAATATCAGTTATTAAAAATTTCTTAGTTAAGCTAGGTAGTACATTTATAGGTAAAATATTGTTTCCACTAACGTGTGATTTTCATAATATTAGTGATAAGGTTAGGTTGTATCTGCTGTAAAAATGATAAAAACAAGAAAAGATTAAAAAGAAAAAAGTTGAGAAGAAAAGACAAGAAACAAGAAAGAGAATTTGAGGAGATAGAATTGGAAGAGTGGAAGGAGAGCATGTATGAATCAGCAAAAAGAGGAGACGTAGGGGAAACTGGATTATGATTAAGAGCAAGAAAGCATTTAAAATTCCGTAAAAGAAAGAACAACATTTTTGTTGGTATGGTGATAAAATCACCAAAGGGGGGATTGCTGGAGCGGGTAATGCAAAATTTTGTATACCCTCCCCTATTTGCATGTTTATTACTAATTAGATTAATTAATTAATTATAATCGTATTAATTGTTTGAAGTGAAAAGAACTAACAAACCTTATTAATAATTGAAATACACGTGGGATTGCATTTGCATGGCTAAATTAATACGTAAACTAAATTATGTACGCATACTAATAATAGACAATTAGAATATTACATGATATATGTTGCCTTTGTGATGTATTTGTGATTTGTGCACTATCCAGTGAGTATAAACCGCTTTGAATGTCGCTTCTGCTAGATAAATACACACACATATGGGTATTAGCGAGGGAATAACATTTTATTATCCATTTTCATGTATTAATTACGTTTTGTGTTTCTTTTGCTTAAGTTGACCATTTGGGCCTGCCACAAAATGGCTGCCTCCTGTACCTAACGTGACTGACGACGCTCCACGAGGTTTTGGGTGAAGTGCGCCTGCGCTAACGCCAACAACAGTGGCCTCGTCTTGACCCTAACCAGACTGTACCCACCAAGGTCGCCCTGGGAAGGAAGCCAGTTTTTCTGAGAACAATGGAATGTCTCTTAAAACCGGAACCAGCAAGAGTAATGACAACGTGAACCAAAGACTCATGAGAACTCTGTAGGACGATCTCTGATTATCCAATCAGAAGAGCCGAAAACCAATATTTGATACTTTTTGACAGTGATTTTACTATAAATTATGGTAGAATAGTGAGGTTGGGACTGACGCTGATTGCCCCGATCGAGAGCTTTGATTCCTGACGTTATGCTGACGGAGAGGACGGTGACGCTGCAGGACAGCTGTTTCCCGGAATCTTTGACAGACTGAACTGATGCCCAAATTTTGACTTAGAGGACGACAATTAGCCAGAATAGGTAAATATGATGATTGGCGGCTTGAATAAACAAATGATTTAACTTGCATTAATTAGATAAAGATTGAATTGATTAATTACCAAATGAGTTGGGTTGTTTATTCATAGAAAATGTATTAATTCAAAGTAAATAGAGAATTAGAAATTAACCTAAACCAGCAACTAGCAGATTCATCGCCAATTTATGAGAGGAATACCAAAGGTGGAATTCAGGGCTTAATGAGTTGTAGAAGGTTACGCAGATTTATTGCTCATTAGGGTAAAGAGGTATTTCCTTTCATGTCAGCGTTTGGAACAATCATCTCCCGAGAAATACAGACTGATGATGAGTGAATGTTGGTGTTATGGGCCCCACCAGCGAATGTATTGATTGAGTGTGTTCGTGAAATCTTTGGTTTGTGACGAAGGGAGGGATTTTGTATTCCACGCTGGAGCAGCATCACCTTCCCTGCAACTCTTTTGTTTGTATCGCGTTACGCATCCAAAGGCTAAGTGTCGCATTTACCATCTAAAGAGAACTAAGCTATTTCTACCATTTTTAAAGTACAGTATTGCGGATTTTTGACGTTTGTGGTCTTGTGTTAAGCCTATGTAAAGATACTTATTTTTTATAATACAACCTGTGTGGTGTCCATCTATAGTGTTGTCACTGTATTACTGTCTGTGTTCACAAATGCTTTACACACTACCTCTGAGATAAGCTTGTCTGCTCGTGCCAAGCTACCAAAGGGGTGAGCAGGGGTTATTTTAGGAGTGTACCCCCTTACCCTGACTAGATGCAAGGGCCCCTATTTGGTCAAAGGTACCTACCACTGCCAACTAGAGATTCCCAAATCTAACATTTGGCTGAGGCCCTGTTCAAGACATATGTCACTATGAGCGCTTTTCTTCCATAAGATGTGGAGGTGCCTAGTGATACCGCCTTATTGGGTGCAAATAGTCAGACACCTGAGCAGAACCCTGAAGTGAGAGATTGAGTAGTGACACCAGAGGTCTGCATTTTGGGAGGTTTTGCTCAACTGAAAACCAGGCAATAGGTTGTTGGATCTTGCCCTAACATTAGTCATGAAGCAGATAGCTTTGACTTGGAAGACGAGAATGGGCCCTACCTATACTAGATGTTGGGAGGAAGTGGAATTCTGGGCAAGGGCAGAGGAAGGCCAGCAGGATATCCAGGTGTCCTGTGTCAGACATGGAGAGAGGTGTCCCAGAGCTTCATTCAGTACTCTAACACACTAGAGATGCAAAATGAGACTGCCACTGAGTCTGTGAATGGGGTGAGAAAAACTCCACCCGTTAGGACAGGTGGAACTGTGGGAACAACAAACAGTATACACTCTGAACACATCAGATACTAGTAAAGTCAAATCCTACGACACAGCAGCCTTGTGGATGAAACTGAAGATACTTGACCTTGTGCTTGTTTCTTTGTTTCAATGTTTACACAACAGCAGAACCTCACTTATTTCATGTACATGTATATTTGCTACAGCTAGATATTTTGATAGATCATGTTAAGATGCATATGTACTCCTTTAACTTATACACCTAAACTAATGAAAATATATTTTTTTTAAATACAAACTACATTTCACTATTGATGCCTCAATAGAAGTTATAGTGAACAATTATACCAGCATTTTACTATCATTTCTAGAGAAATGTGCTTCACAGGGGATAACAAAACAAAACCATCTACCTAAAGCAAACATCTGGTAATATGACACACTAAAGAATTTGAAGTTTAAGCTAAGAAGTAAAGAAAGAACCTGGCGTAAGAATCTATCAATTGAGAATGAACAATATGTGAAATTGGCTAGAAAAAACATACAGACAGGCAAAACATATTAAAAATGTTTAAACAATTAAGATTAATAAGGGAGCAAATCTATTCTAGAAACATATCAAGCCTTGAAATATATAGCTGACCTTACTTACAGACCACTACAATAAAACAAGCTGGATGAATAGCCACAAGATGTTTTCAAGAAAACAATTCTCCAAGAAACAGAACATTTTTACAATATAAATTGTGTAAGGATTCTTCTGTAGGAGACATATTAGGACAAATGTGAGAGTAACTGCCTCCAGAAAATCACTGATTTCAGAGATGTCTATATAAAGGAAGTAGTGTATTTTTTAAGCAGGTTAAACTCTGGAACCTGTGAAAGGGTCCTCTATTCCTCAGCGCTGCTGCAGTAATAGTGTTAAGAAGAAATATACAAATTATTATTTTTGACACTTCCAGAAGCCTCGGCAACTCGTTTCTTACATAGTTGTGCCTCTGGTGCATAACACTTTTCTAAGTGCCTTAACTTGAGTTGACATGGGATTAGTCTAAAATAGAGACATGAAGAGGTAAATATTTCTTGACTGGAAGAGGTAAATGTTTCTTGGTTCTGAATCACAAAGCTTGAACCTAAAATTGCAGATTACACAACTCATTGAGCAACTAAATCCCCTCCTTAACACCATAATGATTTTGTGGCTGGAAAGTGACATATTACACGTGTGGGGTTTGTGGTTGGGAGAAACATTTCTGGAATGTGAAGAATGATGACCAGTGGTGAATGATGTCACAGGGCCTAATTCCAAGCTTGTCAGAGAAGCAGGTGCTTTTTATCGCACCTGATGAATAACGATACTCAAGGATACGCTAGTTATCGTGTGTGATAAGTAGCGCTTGGTTTGGGGGGATTTAACACAAAAGCAACTTGGGACGGTAAATAACACACACTTTTCCCCCTGTTACGTTTTACAAGGCCAAAATTTCACCTGGCAAAATGTAACGAAAGCTGAGATATTTAACACACTGCGTTATTATCAGGTACATTAAATACTACCCAACACAGAATTCCAACCTCTTTACAAACTGGAGTTTGCACAGGGGTCAGAAAATACAGACCGACTCACAATCAGGTCCTTAGTGTTTAACGCTTGCTGTCAATTTATTTCGCTATTATAAATATTAATGTTTTGTTCTTCCTCTGCTATTTCCTATTAAAATCAAAACTCCTTTGTACCGCAGCTGAAAGCAATGTATGAAGAGAGCCTGGAAGTAGGTAGTTTACCAGAAGATCAGCGACTAGCTACCATAGTGGTCATCCACAAACAAGGTAAACCGGTTGATCAATGCAGCTCCTACAGACCAATCTCGTTGATCAACGTGGAAGTAAAGGTGCTAGCCAAAGTCTTGGTTAATAGATTGGTGACAGTTATCACATCACTGGTCTACCCGGATCAATCGGGTTTTATGCCAGGGCGAAATACGGCCCTCAATATTCGGCGCCTACACAATGTGATGGCTCGCCGAGATTATATTGAGGAGGATGTGGCAGTGCTATCTCTAGATGCCTCAATGGCATTTGACTCCATTGAATGGCCATACATGTTTGAAGTACTTAAAAAGGTGGGTCTGGGCCATAAATTCGTGGCCTGGGTGCGGCTCCTCTACACTGGAGTTCTGGGACAGGTGAGGGTCAACAACTATGCCTCCCGGAAGTTTGAGCTTAGGCGGGGTACGAGGCAGGGATGCCCGCTCTCTCCGCTGATATTCTCGCTTATGCTGGAGCCTCTTGCGGCTTGGGTGCGAAGAGACGTTATGGTGAGGGGGCTGCAATGGGCGGACGGAGTTGAAGACCGCATATCCTTATATGCAGATGATATACTGCTGTATCTCGCATCCCCGCATAAATCGATCAGAGCGGTATTGGACATATTCACTAGTTTCGGTAAATATTCAGGATATGCCATTAATTGGCACAAATCTACACTGTATATGTTGAGGGGCTCGCCCCCCGACTCCCACCGGACTGTAGTGTGGCAGTGGCTAAGCAGGGGTTCCGATACTTGGGAGTCTTTGTCACACCAGACCCAGGCGGTTTCTATAGCTCCAACTTGGCTCCCCCTCTGGCTAGATTGCGAGCGGATGTGAAGCACTGGAGGTCGCTGCCCCTAACACTGTTGGGGAGGGCGGCACTCTTCAAGATGCTGGCCCTTCCTCGTTTCCTCTATATTTTACATAACTGCCCGCATAAAGTCCCGGATTAGTATTTCAGAGCTGTTGAGGGTGAGATTCGAACGCTGCTGTGGGATGGAAAGTCCCCCAGGATCGCATTTCGAAGACTGACGAGGGGTTGGTACGATGGAGGCATCGCACTCCCTGATTTGCAACGCTATTACTGAGCGGCGCAACTGGTCGCTGTCAACCATTAGATGTACCACCCCCTAGATGACCCGGCGTATGCGCTTGACAGATACCAAACAGACCGGTCCGGATATCTTGGTGCCCTATACACGGTCGATAGGAAAAGAAGGGAGAGTTTTTTCGGTCCTACTCAACACACCCTAGAGATCTGACATCTAGTCAATTCTAAGATGGGGTGGGCGGGAGCCCTCTCACGTGCCACACCGTTGTGGTTCTCCCAGAGGCTGGGCATGCTGTGCCATCAGCCAGGGTTCGACAAATGGGATCTTATCGGGATTTCGGCAGTGAAGGACCTTGTGCAGAAGGAAGAAATACTTACCTTTGAGGACCTAAAAAGGCGCTACCAGATGGCGCAAGGAGAAGTGTACAGATATTTGCAGATAAGACACGCGCTTAT
Organism: Triturus cristatus; assembly: GCF_964204655.1. Classification (NCBI taxonomy): domain Eukaryota; kingdom Metazoa; phylum Chordata; class Amphibia; order Caudata; family Salamandridae; genus Triturus; species Triturus cristatus. The sequence goes on from NC_140588.1 coordinate 140,498,472, forward strand.
GGCGGCGTTTCCGTCATTCAAAGATATACCACAAATGTCGCCTCTAGAGGATCGTCTACTAGATGGACCTCTAACCTCAAAAGCGAAATCCCTAACTTACAAAAAGCTGAGCAATAACTTGCCGGACACATTTTCAAGGCTTAGAGAGACGTGGCAGGTTGACTTAGGCCCTATAGATGACGAAGACTGACAAACAGCTCTCATGTCCCCTCGAGAAGCGGCCATCACACAACGATTCAGACTGATTCAGCTGCGCTTATTACACCGATCATACATCACCGGGAAAATTCTGGCGCGAATAGGGGCCAGACCTGACGACTCCTGTGTGAAGGGGTGCGGACACCAGGCTACATTTTATCACACGGTGTGGAGCTGCCCAGAGGTAACTACACTTTGGGAGGGGGCCTCAGAGCATATGCAAACCTCCCTGGGGAAAGATATCGTACTGACAACGAGACTGGGACTTCTGAACATATGCGAGGAAACAGACCTTACAGAAACTGAGCAGCACTTCGCAACCCTGGGGTATACACTGGTGAAGAGAGAATTGGCTAGAGGATGGGGGGGGGTAGACCCACCACGAGTCACCTCGTGGGCTAACGAGATGGACAGATGCATGCTAGCGGAGACCGCAGTTTTTAAGGCTCGGGGATGCCCCAAGAAGTGGGATAGAAAATGGTCGCATTGGAACGCATACCGAGGAAATCCCTGTACATCGCCTACTGTTGAAATGGAACTGAATGAGAAGTTGGGAATTGGGGGGGGGGAGTATAATATGTACTGAGAACCAATGACTGTCCCTTACTATGCCTATATATCTTGGTTCTGTCGTTCCACAATGTATGCATGGCTGCAATGGAAAACCAATAAAAAAAAATAATAAAAAAAAAAAAAATCAAAACACCTTTAATCTGAAGATGTCAGTTCTATGACAGTATTAGTTTACTACTTAAATTGTGGCAGTTAATGTAGCTCTTCAATGGGCGAATGTGATTAAGGGGGAGAGGAGTGAAGTGCAGGTAATATTATTTGGTGGTAGACCTTTAGAATATTTGGTGGATAAGTTTTGCACAATAAGAATACTTTTTTTAAAAACTTTAATTTCATTGCTTTACAGGACATTTAGGACGTAACAGAGCCACAACATGTTGTGACCCATTGAGAAAGCAAGCAAATCTTTTGCCATTTTATATGCGATACACAGGAATTACCCCCACAATAGCAATACTTATGACATAATATGACACACCGACGGTTATTATGTGCAAAAGATTGCTTTAGTGTAGGATGCAGCAAAACTGAATGGCCGCTGGACATGTGGTAAATATGTCGCGTACAATGCTCCCCTTTTTTTCTCACAATGTATTTATGGTATGCAGATGCCACTACTACTGCTTGAGCCTACTACAGAAGGTTCAAGCATTACAACTAGATTTTACCGTAGCCCCTGGTTCCTGCACCAACAACAAAGTCGTCTCAGGCAAAGACAGACTGACTCTACAAACGTTTGAGCCTATTAGCCTGGACCAATCTCGCCAGGCGATTCTTGCTATTAAATCTGGCTCCAACTTCGACCCCTGTTCTCCCTCAATTTTACACGTTATAATTGATACTGTAAATCCAATCATAAACGAAATAATTAATGCCTCCCTGTCATCAACAAAAATCCCTATAGTATGGAAGCTTGCAGCAGTCACACAGAACAATACTCGTAAGATGGTGCTTGTCAGGTACGCTACCAGAATGATGTGCCCCAAGATAGGTACTGCGAACGCTGTTCGGTGTGCTCTCCAACAGCCTCACACAGGCTATGAATATATTTAATAGCGAGGATATTCCTGAATAACAACAAGCATTTGATATCTAGTTGTTCGACATATGCTACGTTAGAGTCTATATTTGGGCCTAGTATGCAGCATTACACTTTCACTGCTTCAACTTGGAGTCTTCCGATAGAGAGTTTTGCTATCTGTGGTTCTACACATACTGTGATCAAACTGACCTCGTGCCTCTTTTGGTACAAATAATTAAGAAAGGCCTCAACCAATTGGTATACCATACCTGGGCTACAAGAAGATGACAAGCAAATCGTGTTTTTGAATTTATTACATTATTTAGGGCAATACAAAACTTTACACACCACTGCCCTTAGCTGCTCAAATGCCTGTTACAAACCTATATTCTAGGTAGAATTGAGAAATTCTTTGGAGGAAACGAATAATCAGAATCGAAAAGTGGCAGACCAATATTATATGATTCCAATTTTAGTACATCATAAATCATGGTACAATGTCATAAAGACAACACTAGTGTGGATAACATGCTTAAGACGTTTGCCTTTAAATGCCACATTTTTTGGTATATTTGTATGTAACACACTAAATTTCTGTGTAAACTTGTTGACAGTTCTTGGACTGTTTGATGTAACACTGGTATTCTGAATTGGATTTTAATTCAGTTGTATTATTTTAATTGACAGCCCTCAGGAGTTGGATGTCTTTGATTAAATTAATAAAGAATTGCTTTAAATAATAATGAAAGCTCTTGAGGAATTAAACTGCATGAAATGATAACATACTTACCAAGATATATAAGAAAATCCTATCAGGAAGTTAACATTTATTCAGGGACTTAACAATAATGGCGCATGCTTTTTTAGTTCCCGAATAAACTCATGTTTTTACGGTCTTTGTGACGTTGACCCGAGGAGGTGGACATTGGAAACTTACAATATTTTTGATTGACTGAGGGATGCAGCATTCTCGTTAGAACAGTGGTTTCCAAACTGGGGTCCGTGGACCCCCAGGGGTCTGTGACACATTCCCAGGGGGTCCGCAGGCAGCAGTTTTAAAATCAATGCAAAGTTCCTTGTATAAACAGCAGTTTTTGGGCAGCATTAAAAGTGTCAAGATAACTCCGGTGATTAATGTACCTGCTGGAGAGAGATGGGGGGTTTGTCCAGTGGCAGCTTTGAGTTATCTTAGGAAGCCCAGATGGTTAATATGCCTGCTGCAAAGAATGTCTACCATGCATTAAAAAAACAGTATTTGTTTTGTGCATAGCTCAGTCAGTTCCTGCTTTTGCCACAGAGACTCTTTTGTTATTATGCAGTTCACAAGTTCCAATCGCATTTAGCACAGTGAGCTATGCACTGACATCAAAGCGCTGCAAGCAAACTGCATGGTACAAGTTAGTAAGTTATGCTTTTTTCCAGTCTTTCATTATCCCGATGCTGCTAAAAAGGTTTGTTTGAGTAGAAATAAATCCTTATTATTAAAGTCAATGCTAACCCCTGTGTTATGTTCTGAATCCTGAGTTTGTGCTCTCTAGACCAAGCACTCTTAAAAAATGCCTACCAGTATGGATGACTTGTGAATCCTACACCATGTAGTCCCCTTTGCCTTATGTAACATTTTCTAGTCACTGATTTACAGACGTATGATTCATTCTCTGTATGTGTGTGATAAAAAGTGCTCTGACACCCTACAGTGGTATGAGAGGTGCTATAAAACAAATTAAATACATGTGACAGTGGGGCTATGGAGAGATGAGAGGCACTGTTGGAGGGTAGTAGTGAGGGAATCAATGAAGATTGACAAAAGATTGTTGTATGCTGGTGAATAGTAAGGTCATTATTTCAATTAAATATATAATGACAAATGTGTTGTAAAATGCACCATTTTCCCCCAAATTTTCGTGGGGGAAGAGGCCGCCAATGCCCCCTTTGTAGTGGTCAGACTCACTCGCTGCACTTGGTGTGCACTGTATGGGGACTAGTCTGACAACATTTGCCAGATCAGCTTTAAGTTTCCGGTCCAGCCTTGGCAGGAGCAGGAGCCCTGGGCTGTGAAATAAAACCAAACAATGAAAGGTTAGTCACGAGATGCACCAACCTTCCCATTAGGAATTTTCTATTTTTACAAAAATTTTAATATAAAAATACTAAAATCTTTAGTAATTTAAGTCTAGTCTTTGTTTGATGTGCACAAGTGTGTTTTTTTTTTTTCGAATTAGTTTTAATGTTTGACATTTAAATCATACAAATTGCCTGGGGGTTCCCGGCTGCCAGAAGTGACTCAATGGGGGTCCTCAGGAGTGAAAAGTTTGGGAACCACTGCGTTAGAACCCTCCTTTGTTAAATAGCTAGGAATATTACCTTGTTTTTCAGTTGTTTGTTATGCTGTTTCTGTTGGTTGGGGCATGTCTATTACTTGCATCTAATTTTTAGGTTTCTTTGGATATATCACTTCAAGGGTCTGCATTCTGCATCTCTTCTACTGGATCTCGTCTATCGCCGTGGTGTGATGTCCCTTCCATGCTGTCCATGACTTCCTCTTTGACATCTTTTGTGTTGCTCTTGGGAGCTGCCTATCCTTCGTCCTCATCTGATGTTTCGGAGTCCCTTGAAATGTGAGCTGTTTCTCGTGATCCGGTAGGGGCCTGACGTAGCTGTTATCATGGGCCCTTTGACATTTGTTATCATTAGAGGTTCACGTAAGAAAATGCTGTCAGACTTCCTGGCTTGCCTTTGACGCACCAGTGCTAGGTCTAGGTCCCCTTGCTTCAGTGTTGCTGACGTGGGATGTCTCCGTGTGTCCGCGTATACTTTCATTTTCGTCTTCGCCTCTTGGTCTATTGCGGCGATGCTGTTGTGCTGTGGCGGCGCTTTTGCCTCTAGTTGGGGTAATCTCATCCTGCTTGAACGTCCTAACACCAGTTCTGCTTGGCATTTGCCCGTTGAGCCGTGAGGGGTGTTTCGGTAGTCTCTTAATATTTGAAAGAGTGCCTGGCCCACGGTGATCTGTGCCAGTTTGGCACATTGGACTGCTTTATTTATTTTTCCATGAATCTTTCCCCCATGCCGTTTGCTTGTGGCCACAGAGGCGTTACCTTCCTGTGGTGGATGCCCAAGTACACCATGAATTTGCGAGTAATCCTCAATTACTACTAGCAGTTAGTTGCCAGTGTCTAGTGGCCCGTAGAAGTCAGCAGCCAGTGTTGTCCACACTGCCCCGGGAAGGTCGGACATTCTCAGCTGCTCAGGCTTTGCTGGCCTACCCGTTATTTGGCATTGGTAACAGTTCATTATTGTGTCTTTCACCAGTCGAACCAGCCCCAGGAACCATACGCTTTCCTGTAGCATCTTCTTTGTATCTACTATGCCTCTGTGGGCCTCGTGCGCCAAATTCACTGTTTGCCGGGTAGCGTTTTTGGTATTATTCTTGCTCCTCTTAGAAGAACTCCTTTTTCTGTTTCTGACAGCTCTTCTTGTATCTGTTTAAATGTTTACACTTCCTCCCTTCTTACTCCTTTACCCATGGGGCTGCTATTGTTCACATGTCTCTGTTTTGTTGTTATTTTTACTGCTTGAAGAGTGGCATCACCTTCTGTCTGTCGCTCCAGCTCCGCCAGTGTTATTGGAGCGGGAGTTTTTTGTCTTAACACGAAGTTTAGGTAGTCTTCCGCCATGGAGGTGATCTCAGGTACTCTCGCAACGGATGTCGTGACATGTAGTCAGCTGGGTTGTGTTCCTTTCCAGGTTTATGCACTATCTTGAAGTCATAGTCCATCAGTCGTATTCCCCACCTTTCAATGACCGGTGGTATTTTTGCGTTAGGGTTTCCATATATTGGTACTAGTGCTTGGTAGTCAGCTACAATGGTGAAGTGTTTCCCGTATATGAACATGTGGTAGTGTTTACATGCCCATACCACTACCAAACTTTCCTTCTCGGGTTGTGAGTATGCCCTCTCAATGTCTGATTAACTCTTGCTTGCATACGCAACAACTTCCCTGGGCGAGTCTCTTACGGGTGTGTGTTGTGCTAAAATAGCTCCTAGTCCTATTGGGCTGGCATCGACAGTGAACTCGATGCATAGTGAAGGGTTGAAGTATGCGAGATGATCAACTGCTGCGACTGCGTCTCTGATGGCCTCAAACGCCTTGTCACATTCATCGGTCCAGAGAAATTTCTGGCCTTGCTTTGTTAGGTCTCTAAGAGGGGTGCTCACCGTGGCAAAGTCTTTTATGTATCGGGCGCAGTAGCTCACTAACCCAAGAAATGACCTCACCTCCGCTACATCTACTGGAGGCTTTGTTTTTTTCAGTGTCTCCACTTTGCTGGGTTCTGGCCTCATTCCTTTTTTTGAAAATATGTGTCCAAAGAACACCAGTTCACCCTACACCAGCTCACACTTGTGCTCATTTAAGGTCAGGCCTGCTTGTTCCAGTTGACCACAGACCTCTCGCAGGCCGTTGTCATGCTCCTCGCCTGATAGTCCGAATACCAGGATATCATCACTGGAGTTTAAACTGTTTTTTACTGGCCTGATCACCTGTCTTATTGTTTCTTGAAATATTTCTGCTGATGATGATATTCCAAAGCTGAGTCGCTTGTAGCGAAAGAGACCCATGACAGTGGAGAATGTCATAATATATCGTGATTGTGGATCAAACTCTAGCTGATGGTATCCTTTGCAGGGATCTAGTTTTGAAAACCGGCATGCTCCAGTGAGACAGCTGATCATGTCATTGAGATGAGGCCCCGGGTGTCTTTCAATTGCTATGTTGGGGATCCTCATGTCAACGTAGATGAAAATTTTTAAGTGTTTTTTTTTATACTGCCACTATTTGAGATACCCATGGTTTTGGTCCATCTGCCGGTTCTATGATGTCTTGCTAAAGTAGGCTTTTTATCTCCTCTTCCACTTGTGGCTGAAGGTGTATGGGCACTCTTCTGTGATGCTGAGCCACTGGCTTGACTTCTTCATTTATGTGTAGTGTTATTTGTTTGTCTTTCATTTTACCCAGTCCCCGTAGTATGGCCGGGTGTTCTCTCAAAATGTATTGTCGTTCTGACTTGTGATAGGTCATTGCTAGGAGACCCATCACCTGTGCTGTGGCATTGCTTAGGAGGCATGGTGCTGGGATGTGTGCACGGTGATAGCGGCGGTGATAGCGGCGGTTTCTGTTTCATCTTTTTATATTCTGACATGCACATGGTATTGCATATAGCTCCACTGTCTAGTACAAAGCTGGTGTTATGGTTCCCTACCTCAATGTTCACCGTCGCAGTCTTCTTTATTTGTTGTTTGTTCACCAGTTTGGTGTGCTCTGGTGTGCGACCTTCTGTTGATACGTCCGACATTAGGTACAGATTTGTTCCATCTGAGTCAGATGACGGACAGCGATTTTGTGTGTCCAAGTGCCTTGCATATCTACTTGTCGCTGTCCGTTGTCTTGCGGGTCTTCCTCGCTCACATTTGAATTGACCACTCATGCAGGCACTCACAAAATGGTTTTACCTGTTGCATTTCCTACACTTGTGACCCATCGCTGGGCAGGCACCAGCATGTGAGAATTCAAGCCCACAGCGATAGCATGTTCTTTCTTGTTTCTGCTTCCGGGGCCGCGGCTTTTTTTTGCGTTTTCTGGCATTCCCAGTGATGCGATTAGCTCTTCCACTGACCTTGCTTTTCTGTTTTTCATTAGCCGGACAAGTGCTGTTGCTCTGGCTTCTGCCCGGGCCATTGTTAGTATCTTCTCCAATGTATATGGTTCTTTTAGTATTCGGGTACGGAACGCCACTGACTGACAGCCTTCCAAGATGCACAGCCTTATGACCTGCTCGTTGTCAAATTTGTCAAATTCGCAGCATGTGACCAGCTCACGCAGTCTGGTTGCGAAATCAAGGGACTCCTCTGCCAGTTGGCATGTGGTGTTAAATGTGTACCACTCAAAATCCACATTTCTTTGAGGGACATCGTCAGTCCTTTGTATGTTGAGGTTTGTTCTGGGGGAAACGTCACAAGCAGGTCCTCGACCTCATCGCCCACGAAGTTTAAAAACAGGTCAATGCTCTGATGGCCTGTATACACCTTGCATGTCGTACGCATGTAGCGTTCAAATTAGCTAATCCATCTCTCCCAGCGAATGCCTTTCTTCTGTGAATCTGACATGCTAAATGGTAGTGGCCTGCGAAAAATTGCATTTGCAGAGTTGCTGTCATTGCTTTCCTTTGTCATTATTGTTGCAATGCAGGCTTGCATCTTCTTATTTGTTTGCCTGCCTTTCCTATTTTCCCAATGCTCTCTTTATTTGCCTTTTGTTTTCCTTTTATTTTTTGCCTTTTTCCTTTTATTTTTCAAGTTCTTGTGTGCCTTTTTGATTTGCCTGACTTTAAAATGGCCACCGGACCTTCCTCACTGCCTATTCGCTCTTGGACCTGACTTTAAGATGGCCGCCGCAGTCTTGCAAGAGCAAGATTTCCTTGTTCTTGACTTCGCCTGACCTTAAAATGGCCTCTGGGCCTTCCTAGGGGCTGATTGGGCTGATCCTGCCTGACCTCAAAATGACCGCAGTGTTCACATGAGATTTGGCTCAAAATCTGCGCGCGAGGCTCGGGCTTTTTCTTTATATGGTGGGCTGGGGGCACAGTCTGGAGCACCGCTTGCTGTCAGTCGGTCCCGGGGGAGCCTCTTGCCACTTTTTCTTCATCGCGGCTGGGGTGGGCTCCCGCCGTCGCACCGTTTTTCTCCCTTCTTGGCACTCGTACCAGGGTGAGCTCCTGACTCCGTCCCTTCCTGCGACCGGGGTGGGCTCCCGATGTCGCGGCGGTTCTTCTCCTGCAGCAGGCGGACCAGGGTGAGCTACTGGCTCCGTTAATGAGTCACATGTGACCTGGGCACGCGCGTCTGGTGGCGCTTTGTAATCCCATCTTTTCGTCGCCAGTTGTCGTGTCCCTGCAGCACCCCTGATCCCAAGGAAACACCAGGACACCGGTAAGGGTTTTCTGTTTCTTTATTTCGTGCTCCCACCTCGTGCTCGCAGTCACTTCTCCTCACATCTCTGATCGGCCACCAAGTCTGTCGTCCTCTCCAGGTCGTGTGCAGGGTCCTGGTGCCCTCTGCACCACATCGCTATAGGGATTGGGCCTGAATAGGATAGTGCAGGGCTGTGTCGTAACGATGGGGAACATAAGTATGGCCACACACTGGTTACTTGGTTCGGTCTGGAGACCACGCCTCGGATCCATTTATTTATAATTTCCCATGCCCCCACGTCACAGTCGTGACCATCAGGAATTGTGTAAAGGGGAGGAAACTAAAACACCCCTCCACGGATTACAATGGTGGGTATGGTCCACCCGCATGAACATAACAGTGCTGTATCTTTTTGCCCCAATGTTGTGCTTGCATTGAAGCACAAGGGGGACTTTTTCACAACTACGGGCACCTGTCCGCTCCTCATAGCTCGCCCCTTCTCCTTCCACATTCCCTCTAGTGGCCACACGTGGTTGCTCTCTCCCACCATTTTGCCTTAATTTTGGGTGTAATTCTTCTTTCCTTCAGCACCTGCCTCTTGTTTGCCCCTCCCAACTCTCCCTTCTCTTTATTCCAGCCTGCACCTAAGTCTGGTTCCTGCCTTTCCTCCTTCCTTTCCGTGTGCCACGCTTTGTTCCTTCTGCACTACCTCTCTTTTCTCTTGCAGCTTTTCTGATCTCCTAATTTTTCCAGTACCTTTCGCTGCCCTCACACCTCCCCTCCCTCATATCCCTCACTTTTCCCCTATGTGATACTCATTCCCCCCTCACCTGTCACTCCTTTTCCCCCGCCCACCCTTTCTTTTTTAATTTCCTACAAATTAAAGCCTGCCTGCATCGAAAACTCTGTCGCTTTCAATAGGAACTCTTTTTGTTCAAATGTCAAATGAAGGTCGAGTAGTAGGGGGACCTTCATTACAGCCCTTCCTTTTTATCTACGTTACAGAATACAAAGTAGGAGTATAATGAAGGCTACCTTTGCTACCCTACCTTTATTTACGTGGAAACAAAAACAGTACTGAACAAAGGCAAGGAAGCCCCCAATGTAGACAATATGTTGTTTCTTTTTCTGGCTTTAATGTGCTAACGCTGCATTCTGTAGTACACGAAAAGCAAGCCCTACTGGCTTTGCCAAATCTTTCTTATTCTGGGGTGACTATTATATAAATGTGAGTAGGTCTGAGGCATTGTTTCAGAAATGACAGTTGAAAGTGGGTTCCTGACATTTTCTGCACCAAATGGACTAGAATCGCCCAACAATTTGTGCAGTTCCTGGTGTGTAGAAGACTTCTTGCTCTGGCTTGTTTCTGTGTTTTTAGCAGCTCAATCAATATCCCTTAAAAGTATTCCCATAAAGTAGGAAGAAGCTCTGTGTTCATGTTTACCTTATTCAACACTGACAAGGAACGTGATGAGCCAACATCATAATTTTTGACTATTATGCAAAAGACACCATCTGACTGTGAACCTCAAAAACAATTACCAGCATTGGCAATGCCAATAGGTCTGGATTATTAATGCACTGTAAAACAAGACCTAAAAATTCATGTACGTTAATGATTGTATCCTCCTATCTGTGCTGCTGCCGGTACAAATACTGTAAATTATCTAGTTATCTAAGACACTTTAATAGCATTACAATGGCATGTGTGTGCCCCTTAAAGTTCAAGAGCGGGCATCTGGATAAATAAACAAAATGATCACAGCTGAGTGGAGGGGATGCATTTTTTTTGTGGGAGCACACTACCGCTGCCCAATCAATACATGTATTCCTGGCTCCCAACATGTGGGTGGAGCCAAAGCCCCTTTTCTGGTGGTTCTCACATAACTGTCTGGCTAGAGCTGCACTGTCAAGCTAGACCATAAACATGGATGACCTGCTCTACTTACACGCTAAGACACACAGCTTTACCTTCAGGTAATCTTGAAGTGATGGCCAGGCTAGTTCTAGCTTCTCTCTCTTGTCTGTTCTATTACCCAAAGTCTGATCCCCATTCATACATCTGACACGCCTATCCCACCATTTTGAGGTCTCGCCTAGGCAGTGCTTGAGCTATATCTCCGAGACATGCTGTATTCAGGATAAAGAAAACACAAGTAGCAAAGTGAGCAAGGGACCCACATCTGGGCATAGCATGCCAACTTAGGGCGAACCAAGAAAACACAAGGAGATGATGGATGGAGCATTGAAACTTATCAAACACTCACCCCCAGTCATAGATCTGGGTTAAATCCATCATAGTTCTTTAGCTTGCTTCGCCACCCCAGTTCAGACCCAGCTATATGCAAATCAGTCTTGGCCCTGTGCCTCATAGGAACAGTCCAGCCCGAACTGCCAAGCCAGGTCTTCCCTGGACTGAAACAAGTATCCTGGGACAGGTTTCGGGGTGACAGCTCTCATCAGTCAAGCTAACTTGAATCCGGTGGCAAAGTGAGCGAGGGACCCACATCTGGGCATACCCTGAGGGCGAACAAAGAAAACACAAGTCGATGATGGACGGAACGCTGAAACTTTTCAGACACTCACCCCCAGTCACAGATTTGGGTTGAATCCATCATCGTTCTTTAGCTCACTTCGCCACCCCAGTTCAGACCCAGCTATATGCAGTTCGGACTAGACTGTTCCCATGGGGCACAGGGTCAAGACTGATTTGCATATGGGCAGGTCTAAACTGGGGTGGCATGGTGAGCAAAAGAATGATGGATTTAACATAGACCTCTTGACTAGGGATGAATGTTTTGATTTGTTCTGCATTCCGTCCATCAACTGTGTGTCTTTTGCTTTCTCGCCCTAAGTGCGCCGGGTATGCCCAGACATGGATCCCGGGCTCACTGTGCCACTGAATTCAAGCTATCCTGGCCGATGAGGGGTGAATCCTCGAAACCGGTCCTAGGATGCTTGTTTCCGGTCCAGGGAGGACCTGGCTTGGCAGTTCTGGCTGGACTGGTCCCATAGGCACAGGATGAAGACTGATTTGCATATAGCCAGGTCTAAACTGGGGTGGCATGGTGAGCAAAATAATGATGGATTTAACCCAGATCTCTTGACTGGGGGTGAATGTTTTGATTTGTTCTGCATTCTGTCCATCAACTGTGTGTCTTTTCCTTTCTCGCCCTAAGTGCGCCGGGTATGCCCAGACGTGGATCCTGTGGTCACTGTGACACTGGATTCAAGCTATCCTAGCTGATGAGAGGTGAAACCCCGAAACCGGTCCTAGGATGCTTGTTTCCGGTCCAGGGAGGACCTGGCTTGGCAGTTCGGGTTGGACTGTTCCCATGAGGCACAGGGTCAAAACTGATTTGCACATGGCCAGGTCTAAACTGGGGTGGCATGGTGAGCAAAAGAATGATGGATTTAACCCAGATCTCGTGACTGGGGTTGAATGTTTTTATTTGTTATGCATTCCGTCCATCAACTGTGTCTTTTGTATTCCGGATCTGGGCATAACGTTCTGCCCACTTTCCGCCCATCTTTTAATTGGCTCATGTCCCTGTCCTTTGTAAATGGTGGCTTTTCATTGGTCAATAGGCTTAGTAGTCCCTCCTTAGTACCGCCTTGTCTCTTCTTGTAACCTCCCATGAGGACACCCCCTGTTACATGTGTTGTTATTCCCTATGTTTTCTCTACTGCCTCAACCGCACTATTTTCTTAAAAGGCTTCAGGCAGGACACACACTTGGTCCTAAACTAGGCTGGCAGTGTTTACTTCCCTCACTAGAACATCTGACATTTATATGAGACTGTCTATACATTTCTCTTCATCAGCTCCACACAGAGTACAACCTAATCCAAAATTAATGTAATAATTATTTTGTCATATTTCAAAGCTACTGATTTTATATATGGACATAGCTATTTGAATGTACTCGTAGTACTGTCTTGCATGCGATGCATTTTGAGTAGGGTGGATTTACCATATCTTCGGCAGAGTGCAGTACCATATGTGACCATAAGAGGTCCCTTTTTGGCCACATATGGTACTGCACCCTGCAACATGGCTAGGTAAAAAACATTGCCATTTATAATGCTACTAACTCCAACTTTGTAGACATGCAGTGCTGGTGCCTTGCTCACTAGGGACCTCTAGGAGCAGCTTGCGGTACTGCACCGAGTCATGCAGTGCTGGTGCCTTGCTCACTAGGCACCTCTGGGAGTAGCTTGCGGTACTACACCCAGAAATGCAGTGCTGGTGCCTTGCTCACTAGGGTCCTCTAGGAGCAGCTTGCGGTACTGCACCGAGACATGCAGTGCTGGTGCCTTGCTCACAGGGGACTTCTAGGAGCAACTTGTGGTACTGAGACATACAATGCTAGTTCCTGGCTCACTACGCAAGTATTTGCAATGCACTAGGTGTAGCATTACCGAAAGTATGAGCTTTTGGCATTGCTTTATTATTTGTAATGCCAATACCTCAGTAATGTGAGACCTATTGCATTGCAAATGCTTGTTATTTGTTGGTGCCTCGTTATCCCACAACACTTATAAAAAAGCTTATGGGTCCAGGAGTTGGCCACATCTCTAGAGCACATGTGCACACTCCATTATGACATCAAAGCCTACCATGTACATGCCAAACAGAACAGACTCTCAAACTCTGCATGTTGTTTGAAAACGCTCCCCCCAGTGCCATACTGGCAAAGAAATTTGCTTAAACTTCAAACACTGCTCGAGACATCATGCGACTAGAATTCGGTAAAGCATTGAAAAAGACAAATTCTGCGAGGAGTCAGCTGTCCTTTATTTCCTCCATAATTTACATGAGGCTGGGGATAACAGGATGATGTAAACTAAGTCTTTCATGCGGGAAGAGATCCTTACACACTTGTGGGGAATTTGCTTTGTTTTTAACAAAACAGCAAAAATTGGCTTGACAAATGCTGGACCAAAATAAATATATCCACAAATGAGTTCAAAAATAATGTAAAATATAAAATAAGAGTCACTAAACTTTAGTCATGATTACAACTTTGCCTTGCTTACTCCCACATACTCCAGTTTAACCCCACAAAGGTATCTAACAATAGCTATGTCTTAGAAAATGTGTAATCATGGTTTATGCTACAATTTTCATTCTTTCACATAAAAAATGAAGGTTTGATGTTTGGTCACATCAAAGAATTACTGTCTATGAGGAAGAGATTTTTAAAGCACAAGTTCAATACACATTCTCTTTGGATGGCTGAACTGGCATATCTCCTCGTTCTTCAAGGACTCTCCAACAGGATTTTACTTGTATTGCAAAAGTCTTACTTGTTGCTTCCAATCCTTATACTCTGTAAGAGTTGTGGTGCCCTAGTCGAGACCATTTAGATTGTGTATGTAAGGACTCATCACCATTGCAGAATGGATTTGCATGTTTATATTTTAACTTGTTATTTTTCATATATTTTCTTTTTACTTCTGTAAACAGCATCATATTTTCATAGAATATGCTAACAAACTTGAAATGTATGTAGAGCCAAGGGATATTAAGAGAAGCCTGTAAAGTGTACATCAGAGGAATCAGCATTGCAAAGTATGTTGGTTTCCTTAGAGCGGTTCAGAACCACTCAACCAAATTAGAGTGAGACATAAGGAACAGAATCCAAAATAGTATCAGACTCCGTTATTAACCAGAAAAAACCCGTTTGACAAAGTTTGGGAAAGTATTGAAGAATTGGAAAGGGCGATTAGTTACATAAGAAAATAAGCATCATCAGGCGTTATAGAGAGGGCGAGGGTCTTGGTGAATCCCTTGGGGTGATCCTGAAACCCAGGGTCTCCACTGTCATAGTTGAATTACTTATGTCTGAGGGTGGCAAAATCCTAGGAGACATGACTATATTACACACATTCTCTTATTTCTATATTTGGCTATATATATCAAATAGCTTATCCATACATGAGGAACTAGATACATATTTTGATTAAATAGTCTCGACCTGGATGGCCGACTCTCACAGTATGGGCACAGCCAATCATAGCTTAAGGTATATTGAGCACCATAACAAGTATGAAGGGTATTGAATACCCTGGCAGTGGTGGCCTCCCTACAGAATTCTACAAAGAATATTCTGCTATTATCAGCCCACACCTATTAAATACAGATTAGGAGGCTTTCAAAAAAGGGTGTTTTCCCATGAGTATGATTGGGGCAATGCTCATTATCTTATTAAGGCCGGACAAAGATCCAACTAGTTGTGGCTATTACTGGCCAATATGGCTTATCAATACAGACAGTAAAATACTTACTAAGCTGCTAACAGACAGACCGCTTTACATATGCTTGATGGCATCCTCACGGAACAATCAGGCTTCATCGATGAGAGGTCAACTGCACACAATCTTTTCAATGCTCCATCATATTAACCCCGAGGTAGAGGCTGCTGCAGTAGTACTGGACATAGACAAAGCATTCGACTCCAGTACACTGGTCCTGCTTAGGGTAATGAGACGCATTGGGAAATCAGTCCAATGTTTATGACATGGATTGAAATACTACACACTAACCTTGTGGCCCGTCTCTGAATCAATAATCTGTCCTCCAAATCACTATCTCACATGGAACTAAACAGGGGTGTCCTCTTTTCCCCCTGCTTTTGCTATAGGCATAGAACATACTGCCTGTTTACTAAGACAGGCACCACTTATGCTTGCAGTATAGTATTCTTTGTAAGATCCCTCCAGAAAACCTCTATTCCATTATCAGATCATTTTTTACAATAGAAGCACTGTCTGGATTGACAATTAAGTAGAAAAAATGTATGCTGTATCTACTGACAGATGGTATGCATTTGTGTGCCCTGGAATACCCTCTGAAGTGGTGTGACTACTCCGCTAGATACTTATAGCATCTATCTCCACCACAAAAAAAATGTGGGCCTTCAAGACAACTACAGCACTACCATCGCCAAATTAACTGAGCAAACAGACCGATGAGTTAGGCTCCCACTGTCGATATTTGGTAGAATTGCTCTATTTGGTTGAATTGCTCTAATACAAATGGTGATACTGCCAAATGTTTTATACCCGTTTGAAAATTCTTGTCATGGCACTTTTATAAAACCCTGAAGTCATTACTAATCAAGCTAATGTTTACCAAGAGACATCTCAGAGTAAATATGATATGCAATGAACATGCTGTGATTATGTGGTTTAAACAATTTTGGCTCTCATGAAGCTGAATATTTCAATGGTTGGAAAAGTTGAAAATATTTTTATTTTTTTTAAACTTGTATGTTCAAAGTTCGGACAAACAGCTCTAAAAGATGGAGGCTAGTAATGGAATGTCCATAATTCCCACTGGACATTTTGCTTGGGTTGCCTGGACGTCATCCGGAGAATGGGGTTTCCTGTTATGGTGGAATTGGCCACAGAGGACATAAATAAATGTTTAATGGAGAGATAGTTTTAAAATCACAGATAATTAGGATTCATACAATCTCTACAATTAGAGACTATCCATGATACTGTTATATATGGTTACCAGTCAAAAGATATTTTCGGAAGTTCGACTCACAACTTCGATAATCAGGCTCTGTTTGATTGTACCTCTGATGTTTTTGGCAAATATTGGGAAGTAAAGGTAAATAAAATTTGCAATGATATCAGTTAGCATCAAGCAATACCAAATTCTGGCAGTCTTCAAATAATATTGAAGGTACACTGATGTTTTGAGAATGTCCGATGTAATTATCTACTTTATCCATACCTGACTCTGGATTTAGCATAGTTCAAAGTGGCCTCAACTTTTAGATTGGGGCAGAAACACATTAGGTGGAGAAGTGTGGCTCAATGGTTAGAGCGGCAGACCCTGATGCAGAGGTCTGGCCCGAGACTAGGGTTCAATTCCTGCCTTGGCGGGTCTTGGGCTCAATTTCCTCGGACCTGTTAATTCTCGCCTTGGTGCCTACTCTAATCATGGGTGCAACTCTGGGCAATAGCTTGCTTAATCTCCACAACGGCCCCAACAGTGCTGGGATGCCTGGCATGACCTTGGGGGTGCCCAGGAGTGGACATTTCACAGGGAAAAGCCAGGAAGGGTTCCCAGCGGTATGAGTACAACGCCAGGACACCCCAGGGTAACAGTGCACTATACAAGTACAACACATTTACATTTAGGAGCATGACATTTTCTCACTTAGGGAAGCTGGAGATATAACTTGGGGGGTAGCTGAGCAGGCGCTACTGCCATCCAACCATGGTTTTTAACTCCTTTCAGCAAATTCCCAGACCAATGGTTTGCAGCGTTTATCAACGAATCCCACTGGCCACCATAACATGACTGAAAAAGAGAGTGTGAAGCATTACTGAGTGATTACTGCATCACCTTCCAGAAAAAAGGAGCCCTAGTTAAAGGGAGTGGCACTTTAAAGAAGTACTTTGTTATTTTTCATGATCAACTGAGGGAGTGGCCAATAAGTGGAGAATGACTTCACAGTTAGTACTTTAATGCTATGTCAATGCTTTGGTGTCCAGCATGAATGAGTACATTGGGGGAGCATTATCGAGCCTCAGCTGATTTGGAGGAGGACACGCTGACATTAACTACCTGCTTGGCCACTTGGTAACATTGAAGCGGAGCAGACCAAGAGCCCTGTAGTCGTGGTCGCACCCGCCGCCGTGCCCTTACATCGCGCGGCCGCGGAGTGGTGCGGACTACAATTCCCAGCCTGCCCAGCGACTCCGCCCACTGCCTGCTTCCCGCGCCGGAGGAGTTGAAAAGAGGGCAGCTCCCACTGGGGAGCGGGGGAGCATTATCGAGCCTCAGCTGATTTGGAGGAGGACACGCTGACATTAACTACCTGCTTGGCCACTTGGTAACATTGAAGCGGAGCAGACCAAGAGCCCTGTAGTCGTGGTCACACCCGCCGCCGTGCCCTTACATCGCGCGGCCGCGGAGTGGTGCGGACTACAATTCCCAGCCTGCCCAGCGACTCCGCCCACTGCCTGATTCCCGCGCCGGAGGAGTTGAAAAGAGGGCAGCTCCCACTGGAGAGCGGGGGAGCATTATCGAGCCTCAGCTGATTTGGAGGAGGACACGCTGACATTAACTACCTGCTTGGCCACTTGGTAACATTGAAGCGGAGCAGACCAAGAGCCCTGTAGTCGTGGTCGCACCCGCCGCCGTGCCCTTACATCGCGCGGCCACGGAGTGGTGCGGACTACAATTCCCAGCCTGCCCAGCGACTCCGCCCACTGCCTGATTCCCGCGCCGGAGGAGTTGAAAAGAAGACAGCCCCCTCCGCCTCGTGGACGCGCGCGGGCGGCGCCGGGCTGAGCCCGGGCAGAGGGCGGGCCGTCTGTGGCCGTCCGGGGCCGGAGGAGGCAGGGCCGGGCCATATCCCTTATCGCGCTCCCTCCCTCTACCAGGCACTATCCTGCAAGGCAAGTACACAACCAGTGATACGGGACCCGGGACATTGAGACTGTCGCAGCGGTCGCTGCCATATTGGTTGTATCAATTGCTTATTGTTGACTGTTTCCTCCTGTTGTTAAAGTTCTGTATCCACCTTGCCCCATACACTGGTCCGAGGTAGTGGTGGGAGATCTCGGCCGCGCGCAGTACCGCCCCTTTGGTCCTCATTAAATCAATAGTTGGTCCACTCATTACATTAATATCATGGTAAAGAGTAAGAACCCTCAGCCCAGGGTGGAGGGAGGGGTAAAGGGGACCCTGGACGCCTTTATTGTAAGAGCGGAGTCCCTGCTAGCCCACGAAATTTTACTGATGGAAAAGCGGCTCTCTCTGGACTCTTTAATAGCCAAGAAACGGTCCTCCTTGGGCAACTTAACCCTCAGCGTAACGCCAGGTGGAGTTCTCCCCAACTTCCTGCTGGTGGCTGACCCTAGCCCACGAGGGACTCTAGATCTAGCAAGCCCGTCTGCTATAGTTATCTCCCCCACTCTCAGGGCGCCGCAAGTAGCTGGCTCGCTACACTCTGACACTGTGTTAGGAGAAGCAGAAAGGGGGGGACCCAGCGAACTTTTAACAGCACCAGACACTGAATCTAAGCAATCGCCCACCAGGGAAGTGGTAACTCGATCGAAAAGATCTCAATTGCAGGTAGACCCATTAACCATAGGAGGGACGCACACCTCTAACCCCTCGAGTAGGCCTAGCCGCAGAGGACCAACTAAGGCCACCAAGAACCTCGAGTGCTCTAAATGCCCAACTTGCAAAACTACAAATGGGTCGACAGGGCTGCATGAAATCATTACAGTACTGGAAGGGAAATTGGAACAGCTCCTAGTTCAACATCTAGGCCCAGTATTAGCAGCAATTTCTAGTTTGGAATGCACATTAAGGAGGTTGGCAGATCCAGTCCCTGAAAAGCCAGTTGGGATCATTCCACAGAGGAGGCAAGAGGGTGGTGGGAGCGAAGAGGAGTCACATAGGGTTGCCAGTGATAAAACGGTCACCATTAATACCGAATTCGAGCCCAGAAATTGCAGGGAAGCCGTTTTAGAACAAACAAACACAGGTAATAGGCACTCTGGACAAAAAACTAAGGGTAATATGCAGACTCCCCCTGATCCAAAAACCGCTCCCTGTGGCCCAAAAGAGAACGCAGTTTGGCCCAATATTAGTAACAATATTGTCTGCGCTCAGAACACCCCAGGCCTCCCGATATTAGATTTACCCCCCGCATCCAGTCCTTACACGCTAGTGTTAGTAGGTGTCCCGGGCCTTAATAAAGATGTCGAGGAATCAACTAGCACGCTGATAAATAAGACCTTACACTGGGTGCGAAATAAACCACATGGGATGAGGCTCCAACACAGGCACATCTTAATGGCCAGGAGGGTGGCCTGGATTGGGAATAGCGCAAAAAGATTTACAGGTGACTGTATTATAGTTAATTTCAAATACCCCGAGATGGTGAGAGACCTACTTGATAACCGACACATGGATGAGGGTTTTGGGTCAAGTATAACGATGTTACCCCTGCATTTCTTCTATAGGAACAGTGCACCTGAAACTGGGCAGGGATGGCGGGGGCACTGGGATCCCAAAAATCGGAGGGAGATGGCACCTGTTCATGACACAAATAGATTTGCTCTGCTTTCTTGTCCGTCCGTATTGGATGAACAGGACTGACTGATGGAAATAGGGAATATGGAGCCTGAGTTGGCAAATCCTACCCCGGGTAATACCGTAAATTTCAAGGGGATCTCAGAGCAAGCAGCAGCATCCGTCCCCGTGGTAGAGCAAGGGACGGAAATGGAAGCCAGGCCGAATACGCCACACGGTCTGGACAAGAGCCCCCCCCCTAAGAATGACGCCTAGCACGATTAGGGGTATAGCTCCAAACCTTAGGGATCTGGGGATTATTTCCTGGAATATTTCAGGACTTGCAACCAAGATCCAAAATATTGAATGGTTAGCCTTTATAACAAAATTCCAAATCATTTGCCTACAGGAAACATGGGAAACTAACAAAACTGTCCCATTCCTGGAAGGATATAAATTGTTTTTTGTGCCAGCCCGGAAATCTAATATGGGAAGAGCCAAAGGCGAACTAATAATGTATGTAGCACTGTCATTGCAGGGGAAATGGCAAGATCTGGGGTGGGACTCCGGCTGCCTTCAGGGCGTAAAACACTCATCGGTGGGCCTAAAGCTCATTTTTATAAATTTTTATAACGCGGGACAATCCTTAACAAACTTGATGGAGTTAGAGGAAAGATTGGTTACCCTTCAGAACTCAGGGGATGAGGGCTATCAGTTAATTCTCATGGGCGATTTTAATTGCCACCAGTGCCCACATCTGAAATGGGAAGGTGGCTCTTGGGATAATTGCCCTTCTATGAAAGGTTGGCACCTGGAGCACACCAGAGAGGGTCTGTCCCTGAGTACAATACTGAGCGAGTTTGCCCTAACCCAGACAATGGATCTGATTGATCGGGGGAAGTCTGATAACATAGCCCCTTCCTTTAAGGGAAGAGGCTGTAACTCAATAATAGACTATATTTTCATTTCCACTGTCCTAATAACTAGAATAGGCCAGTTTACGATAGTACCCAGCGCGTTTAGCGATCACAATCCCTTGGCCATGTCACTAGTGGACATCTTTCCAGGTACTAAAACAGACAGAAGGACCACTACGGGTGAATTTAAGGCAAAGGATCAAGGAAGAAGAATTAAATGGGAAAATATCGATGGGGAATAACTCCATAGAGCACTCCTTGCCAACGCCGAGAATCACTTGTGGAGATGTTTAGACCTCACTGTTGAGGGGACGGACCTGATTGCAGCGTTTGAGGGCACCGCACAGCATATAGACACTCTCTTAAGAAGCAAACCAAGGCCCCAGGTAGATCTCTGCCCTAGATGGTTCGACAAGAACTGCTCCAGAGCCCATAGGGACCTAAAATTGGCACTATCAACTGCCCCTAGGAACAGAGGAGAGATTGCTGATTGTAGGGCCCGGTACAAAAAGGCAATTAAGTCGCGAAAAATACTCCTACAAACAGAGGCCTGGGAATCCTTGAGAGAGGCCGCGGAGCTCCATGATATGACCAGCTTTTGGAGGATTATAAATGCTCCTTGCTTTCAACCCCCGAATAAGCCTCAGGTCGCTTCCCACATCTTGCCAGATAAATGGATGGCGCACTTCAGTGGCCTATACAATCGTGGCGAGCCTGAGGAGCTGCCAACTATCGGCACAGAATCCCTTGGTGGTGATTGGTCACAATTTACGGTCCAGGAGGTTAAACTGGGAATTGAGGGCTTGGTGGTGAGGAAGGCCCCAGGGACAGATGGGATACCCCCCGACCTCTTCAAAAGCCAGGTAGACCTCTGGGCCCCGATACTGACCAGGGTGCTGAACACAGCTATTGAAGCAGGCATGCCCAGATCCTGGTCCACGGCCACTATCATACCCATATTCATAAAGGGCAATAGAAACGACCCCCAGTGTTATCGCCCAATCTCCCTCATTGATGTCTCGGCAAAAATTTTGGGGAGAGTTGTTTTAAATCGTCTGTTGACTTGGGCCAATGATAATAACATCATCACGGATGTGCAGTACGGGTTTAGAAATGGGCGTTCTACCACTGATCAGTGCCTCAATCTGTACCTCCTGGTAGCAAAGTACACTGTGGCCAGGGCAGGCACTGTTTACCTGGCTTTTATGGATCTCTCAGCAGCATTCGACTGCGTGAACAGAAGAAGGCTGTGGGAGATCCTGGATGTGCTGGGCGTTGAACCGGGCCTGATCCACATCTTACAAACACTTCATTTAAACACCACGGCACGGGTCAGATTTGGCGAGAGGGGGGAAGTCACAGAGGACTTTGGGTGCAGTGGAGGGGTGAGACAAGGGTGTATCCTTGCCCCTTTCTTGTTCTCGCTCTATATTAATGGGCTTGATAAGGCACTTAGAGAGCTGGAGGCCGACTGTCCCTGCATCGGGAGGAGAAGTATACCAGTCCTCCTTCATGCAGATGACGCGGTACTCCTGGCGCGCACAGGAAAGAGCTTGCAGACTCTCATCAGCGGCTTTGTACGCTTTATGGCAGATTTAGACTTAGTTCCCAACCTTTCAAAGTCTTATGTCATGGAAGCAGGCAAAACTCCTTCAAGGAATTGTACCTTCTCTATAGGCACCCATAAACTTGAGAAGGTAAAAACCTTTAACTATCTGGGGATCATGTTTGACAAGGACCTCTCCTTTAAACCCCTTGCAAAGCATAAATGTAGTCAATACCCGAGAGCAGTAGGGTCAATCATGAACTATGCAAGTAGACTTGGACGGTGGTCGCCTAATGAAATAGTAAAGTTATATAGGTCAGTTTGCTGTGCTAAGACTCTATATGGAAGCGAGTTATGGGGTTTCATAGATGTAAGTAAAATCCAAGTGGAAGAAAATAAGTTCCTAAGGAGACTCCTGCAAGTGCCCCAATGTATCCCCTCATATATTGCCCATGAGGAACTGGGCATTCCCCACCTCAGTGACAGGATTCAGCTCAACCCCATAATTTGCTGGATCAAGATCTGGATAAACCCCGAGGCATTGCTAACTAGACAAATCTTGGAGGATTGCATGAGGGGGGACAAGGGCTTGCTAATACCCTGGCTTAAATACGTCAGGGATGCACTAGATTCATTGGGCCACGTACCTTTTTTTAATAACCCATCCACATTGGCCAAAAAGGACCTGGGCCTTGCAAAGGCTGACCACCTACGATATATAGCCAGGGTCAGAGAAGAAATAGAAGGGCGAAAACGTAGTGTCTGTGACTATCAGCTCACAAAAACTTCTGTGGGGATGGAATTCTACCTGTCTAACACATATAACAAACAGGATAGATTCCTGATGACTAGATTTAGGTTAAATCTTTTGCACCACATTCTGTCAGTCCCCGCCGGTTTTGTAAGCGATGCTAGGACAAAAGGGTGCTGCGGCTGCGATCTACGATCTCCGCAAGACACCCTACACTTCGTCCTACTCTGTCCCTTTTACGCACTCCCAAGGTCTCGGTTTCTAAAAACTGTCTTAAAACGAGCCAAAATTAGACAGGCCAAAGTGGCCCTCTTGTTTCTTAAAATGTCGATCGATCCTTTTGTCTTATTTAGCACTGTGCACTTTTTGCGACTCGCAATTAAATTAAGATTGACCAAAGGAGAGGCCCACTGAAGTAGACAGTGCAAAATCTCTGGGACTGATTGGACGCATATAGATACATTTTACTTTTTTTTTTATATAAATGACTGTCGTACACAAAGGCTTACTGTATTCGATTGCCTTGTTTTATTCTTAATTTGTTTGTATATAGGGATTTTTATATCACTGATTTTATAGGGAATGTGTATAATTGATTTATATTACTCTTAATGGATTGTACGATTGTAGCATGAACTGCATCTTTTATGGATATCTTTTTTTATCCGAATAAAGATTATTGACTTGACTTGACTTGAGTACATTGGACAATATACCATTCGAATGCACTGGGTTTCCTGCTGGCAACAGCAGAAAGTTTGATAAGTGATTGCTCCAAATATGATATTTGTGGGCAAGAGTTTGATGGTTAAAGGCAGAGAGCAGATCCAAGAATCATGGCGGTACGTATCTTTTTGATTAATACGCATGCATATTGTCCAGTAGATGTAAATGGGTGAGAGTTAGCTTGAGCCCGTTTTTGGCTATCTTAATTGCCAGTTTATTGCATATTTTGGCTCTGCTGTATGTATGCTCAGACTGCTGAAGTAAAAAGGTCTGTTGTCGAATTTGGTGTGGTATATCTTGCTGGATCATCCTGTTTTGATCTTGGTGATACCAAACAGTTTGCAATATCTGAGCTCTGCTTGGAGTGTGTAGTTTTAGTAGACCACTACATAGATGCCCGGGTGCTGTCAACTTGAAATAGGGTGAAGTCGATGTAGCCACTCTGACCATCAGGTTACGTTTAAACTACAAAGAATGCAAAATAAAACAGAACTGGCAATTCCCAGGTGACATTCTGTGGCAACAGTGGTAGAGCTTTTGGCTGAGTAGTAGCAAGTGGGTGAGCAAGCACTGGAGGCCATAAATCCTGGCTCCAAAGTGTGTTATCAATTTCCATTTGAGTCCACCGCTTTTTACACTAAAGCCTTTTTCCTTGCTCTATTTGAAGCCATCACTCCTCACTCCAAAACAGGTCGCTTCATTCCCCTTATGCATGGCTCTTGATCCCAACACCAATTGCCGCACCTCACTTGAAGCTGTGAATCCTGACTTCAAACCCTATTTTCTCACTCCACTTTAAGCTGCGATTACTGACCTTAAAACCTCTTGCCTCGCTTCGACTTACGCCCTGACTTCTGACTCCAAATAGTGTTGTCTCACCGCAGGTAGAAGCCAGGAGTCCTGGCTCCAAACCCTGTTGCATCACCTCACTTACAGGTGTGACTCCTGACTCCAAGACCGACAGCCTCATCCAAGCTGTGACTCCTGATTAGAATAACCAGTTGCTGGAAGCTATGATACTTGCCTCCAACAGCTATTCCCTCACCCCACCAAAACAGTAACTCATTTCTTTAAAAACCTTTTGACCTCACCCCACTAGAAGGTGAGACTACGGACACTATAACTTCTTTCTTAGGCCCAAGGTCACACCTCCCGAGGCAAGCTGAATTGCACTGTGACATTTGTTATACCATTTACTGCTTTTTTTTACACATATTTAGTTCAGATTTTACAGCATCACATAAATCAATATGTAAGGAGCAATGCTGCGCCTACAAAAAATCCACCCCACGGGTCATAAAAAGTACAGAGAGGTATAATCATAGAATATAAAGTGAGTGTGACACAGAGAACAATCTGACAATAAAGAGTCAGCACCAGTTGACACATAAAGTAGGGCAGGATATGCAAGCATGTTAAATCGAAAAAGAAAAACTGGATTAGACGGATGTTTGTTGTGAGTTCAAAGATAGAGGGCAAACATCAGGCTACTTCTTCCGACAAATCCCTGCTTATTCCTTTAACATGGAGATTGGCCTAACAATGTGTGAAAGGCATGCCTGCCGTTTTTTGGGCCACACAACGTAAAAATGTTAATTCCTGTAAATTAACTTTACAAATATTCCAACATATATCAGCAGTTTGGAAAGCACAAAGCACATATTTTGTCATTCTGAAGTGTAATGAAACAAAGATTGCAATAGGATCAAAACAAATCAAGACACTTTACTTGGTGATGTGCAAATAATAAATATTTGCTGAAGCCCTATTTTCACACATTAGAGCTCTATCAGTCAAACTGCACGTCATGCAAATTATTTGCCCATTTTAATGGAAAATAAACTGTCTATAAATGGCACTGTTTCCACACCATGTTTTAGTAAAATATTTGTGACAGTGTGCTCCAAAATGTGCCACTGGCTACATACGACACATATACCATTCTCCTGCTTTATGCACCTGACTCATTTGCTATATAGTTATTCTTTGTGTGAAGCTAGGATTTTTCACAATCCCTATGACTTCAGAGATGTAACATTGATGGCAGCACCCCCACTCTAAAAATTGTTCTATCACTACTGGCAGCGCCCCAATCGATCTCACTTTAACATTTCGAACAGACATGGCACTCACCCCCCTCTGACTGGACTCTAAACGACACTCCCTTGTTAATCAAACTGTTCATCTATTATATCTCCCAGCGCTTTAAGTAATTGAAAAGAACATGTAGCACTTTATAAAAGCATATAAATAAATGTCACACAAAACGGGAGTAGCAAGCTAGCCTCGCACTGTGTAGTTCTTATGAACTTTAGTTTGTTGTGTGTTTCTGTACCATCCAACTGCCCCCTTTTAGCTCACTGTTAGGGATGCCATCTAGCCAGTATTTTACAGGCATGGCCAGTAATTTATGTAAAAATATTGAGCAAATCAATAAAAACTGCAATTATCCCCCTTTAATAACATATACTTAAAATAGGAAATATAGGAAGAAATAACTACAGATGTGTTTTGGAGCTGCCAGTGCTTTAAACTTAAATATAGATGGGCATGCCCTAACTATCCCAGAGTAACTCTTTGCTAATGAGAAGTGCTGGCACTCACTCTCCCATTAAAAGTATTGCACCAGTGCCGAGAAGTGCAGGTACTCTTTCTTTCAAATGAAAGTAGTGCAGGTATTCAGTACCTGAGAATACCTGCCTATCTGAAGCACTGGAGCCATTCCTTAATTTGTACAAGAATGAGTGGCAGTACCCAAAGCTCTGCTCACAATCTCATGGCCGCTGCTATTAAATGCCACATGCTGAACACCAGTACTGGAATCCACCGCATGCCTCTTTACTCCACTTCCAGACACTCGCTGCCTCTTCATCTCACTCTTGCAAGTTCTGCGTCCCATTTTTTAGACAGATTTTCAGTTTTTCTCTTTCATGTTTGTGTTTTTCCCTTTATTGGGCTCGGGAAATGTCTGATGTGGTAAAATAATGGTCGTTACCCAAAAATGAGTGCCGGTGGCCTCTACCCGCAACCACCGGCTCAAATAAAGCAATGACTGGAGCTGTCTAAACCATTGCTATTCAATTATTAAAGCAAATTGCGTAATTATTACCTTGTCAAATAAGAATACAGAGGATTTAACACAACAAGTTACCGTGCCCTCCCAGAACCTCAAAACTTAACAAAATGGCAGTGTTTTTTTCTGGTAGCTAGTAGGGTACCATGGATGCCATGTGCCCTAGTGCAAGCCAGAAAAATTATCCTCTTGACGGCTGTTACGGTGCTAAAGTACAGCAATTATTAAAGTTCAATTGGTCTCTCTGAGCTTTCAGCCCCGGTGCCACTGCACCCTCAGTGCTTAATTTGAGCCTGTGGTATCCGGTACTCAGCACCGGCACTTAATTGTCAGCACCAGGGCTTGTGACCGTCTGCCAGGAGGTGGTGCTGTCTGATTAATTCCGAGGTGACCACAACAACAGTTAATTATTTATTCAATATATATTAAAAATTACTATTATCTGCTGTACAAGCCAATCGTATAGCTTTGGGGTCGAAATAGTCCAAACTGTCACACTTGTAGGAGCGTGAATGTTAGTAATTGTGTTACTATCATTGGCAGCATGGCATGGGTGGTACAAGCTGCAGTGGCCTCTTGACGAGAGCCCTGGCACTTATTTTATTTTTTTACATATTAAGCACTGCTGCACCTGTTTCACTAACGGTAGGTACGGCCGGTCTGAGTCTTTCACAAAGCGCTTCATGTTATTAATGACCATTTTGTCACAGACACACACACACACACACTACAAGGTAAGACGTGGGGATGTTGCAACAGAGCTTTAATACAGGCAGAGAATCTGGGTTGGGCGCCGCGGGTTGCGTGCACTCCACAGAAAGAGATGATGGACTTTTATCACTCACTTCTTGCAGCAGGTCTCCTTCTGGCATGGCGTCCCCAGCGGACGGGGCGGGGCCTGGGATCGCGTGACCGGCGGGCTGGCAGAGCTGCTTCCTGGCGCGCTTCTCGTGCAGGGCTGCGAGACAAGGTGTGCAAAAAAACACGTGTAAGAGTCGGGCATGCTAATCGCTTACTCGAGTGTTACAACGAGCAGGTCAGAGAGAGGACGCCATTAAACATTTATACCCCGCACGCCGGGGGCTCGGGTATTTAAAAGACTGAACGGGAACAGGGGACTGGAAGAGCTGAGTATTTTGGCTGCGCCACTGAACTGGAGGTGACGAGTTCACACGCAGCGCATATTGCCGATGGGAAAGATGAGCACGTGTGCCCTGGTGCACTTCGCCCCTTTTATTACGAGAGACTTCAAACAACGTCATCCACCAAGGCTTGGAGTGAGCCGATAGAACATACATAATGCTATTCCTTTTTACATCTTCACTCCCATGTACCCACATACACCTGTGCGTGATTTATTTTTTATTTATTAATTAATGTAATGCGTTTTTATATAGCGCGGACTTTGCCCGAAGGTGTCAGAGCGCTTCACAATAGGAACAATAATGATACATAAGTGAGCATGTTACAAAATAACACGTTACGTTACATGAGGCAATAGTGACAATTGTGGAAGTATCAAGAGCAAACAAAATACAAGAGGTAGCAAACGATACGTTACAAAAGGAAATAGTGACGTGTGCAGGTTACAAGAGCATACAAAGTACACGTAGAGGTAAAAAATTGCAATAAATTGCAGACACTCAAAACACTAAAACAAAGGTTACGTTACATGAGGCAGTTGTGCATGTATCACAAGCAAAAAAATACAAGAGGTAGCAAACGCTACAAAAGGAAAGGTGACAAGAGGTAGCAAACGATACGTTACAAAAGGAAATAGTGACGTGTGCAGGTTACAAGAGCATACAAAGTACACGTAGAGGTAAAAAATTGCAATAAATTGCAGACACTCAAAACACTAAAACAAAGGTTACGTTACATGAGGCAGTGGTGGCCGTTGTGCATGTATCACAAGCAAAAAAATACAAGAGGTAGCAAACGCTACAAAAGGAAAGGTGACGTGCATGTTACAAAAGAGTACAAAGTACAAGTAGAGGTAAAATACTGCACTAAATGGCAGACACTCAAAACAAAAACACACTGGGAAGGCACTTCTATAGGCATGGAGAACAGAATTTCCTATAATGGAAGGACTTCCTTTAGAAAATAGAGGGCGTGAATTAAATTTGGAAGTGTCTTTGAAGGAG
This sequence comes from Triturus cristatus, assembly GCF_964204655.1. Lineage (NCBI taxonomy): Eukaryota > Metazoa > Chordata > Amphibia > Caudata > Salamandridae > Triturus > Triturus cristatus. The sequence continues at coordinate 140,527,446 of NC_140588.1, forward strand.
GAGAGCTTTGAGGTCAGTTTTGAAGGCCTGGGAAGAGGTGGTGGTCCGGAGCTGAGGCGGAAGTGAGTTCCAGATTCTCACCGCGTTGCCTGAAAAGGATTGGGCCATTGATCTTTCCTTCTTGAAAGTGGGAGGTTCAAGCAATACATTTTCTGCATTACGTGAAGGTCTGGAGCCTCCAGAGAGTTTCAGTTTATTCACCAGGTAGCGAGGGGAGGAGGAGTGCAAGGCTTTGTGGGTGATACAGGCAGTCTTGTAGATAGATCTTGCCTCTATGGGAAGCCAACGGAGGGTGGATAAAATGGGTGTGATGTGGTCGCTTCTTTTGGCCCCATATATGAAACGAACTGCTAATTGGAGAACAGACTTCAGGGGGGACAGGTGGGATTTGGGGAGGCCAGTAAGAAGAGAATTGCAGTAGTCCAATCTAGAGAGAACCAGCGATTGGACCAGGGTTTTAAGGTCATGCTCCGGGAAGAAGCGACGAATCAGCCAAAGAAGGCGCAGTTGGTATCGAGCAGACTTTGCAATGGAATCAATGTGGGGGAGTAGATTGAGTTTTTTGTCGAGTATGACACCAAGGGATTTTGCGCTCTCGACAATGATGGGTTTATTGTTCAGTAGATTAATCTGATCCATCCATGATTTCACTGGGGGAGGAGAAAGTGAGGAGGAGAGGAGGAGAGGAGGAGGAATTCATTTTTGGAGGGATTCAGGATCAGTTGACGAGTTAACATCCAGTTTTGAATGGAGTCGAGAGTAGAGCTTAGGAAGGAGAGATCGTGAGAGGAGGCCACCTTAAGGTAGATTTGAGTGTCGTCCGCATATAGATGATAGTGGATCCCGGATTTACTCAGGAGATTTCCCAACGGTTCTAAATAGAGATTGAACAGTGTGGGTGCAAGTATAGAGCCTTGAGGAACACCTTGACCGACCGCTAAAGGAGATGAAAGACTGTTCGCTATTTTGATCAGAGAGGAAGGAGGCAAACCATTTAAGCACAGTGCCCTCCATGCCCATTCTCTGTTGAAGAGTGTTAAGGAGAGTGTTGTGATTGACAGTGTCAAAGGCTGCAGAAAGGTCAAGAAGAATTAGAAGACAAGACTTCCCTGAATCGAGTATCCGCAGCGCGTCATCAATCACTAGCAGCAGGGCTGTTTCAGTGCTGCAGTTTTGAATGAAGCCGGATTGGAAATTGTCAAGAAGATCATTGTCCTTGATATGGCGAGAGAGTTGTTTCGCTACACATTTTTCTGTGATTTTCGCAAAAAAGGGTAGGTTAGTGATGGGACGGTAGTTGTTGAGGTCGTTCGCATCAGCGGTGGGTTTTTTAAGCAGAGGGGTGACCTGCCCAGTTTTGAAGGAAACAGGAAGGGAGCCTTGACTGAGGGAGAGGTTGACCAGAGTGGTCCAATAGGAAAGAGAATGGGTATAGAAGTCAATGGCAATGGCACTAGGGATGGGGTCAAGAGAATGGTTAGAGGGCTTTGTATTGAGGATGCATTTAAGGAGGGCATCATCAGAGATGGGGTCAAAGTTTTGCCAAATGGTTAAGGATTTGCGCTCCTCTGTAGGGGTAGGATGAATGACCTGATCTACAAGTGATTTCATCTTTTCGTCAAAGAATATAGCGAATTCCGCTGCTTTCTTTGTGGAATCCTCCAATTTGGAGGTTGGGGGAGAGCTGTTTGGGTTCTTGATGAGGTCGAATAGTTTTTTGGGTCTATTTTTGGCTGAGTCAAGGAGGGATTTGAAGTGCAACGCTTTTCCAAGGAAGATGTGCTTGTGGTACTTGGATCTTACTGAACGAAGCGTTGCCAAATTTTCGGTGGAGGGCGCTTGTCTCCATTGTTTCTCAAGGACTCTTAGGTACTTCCTTTCTTCATAGAGGGATTTATTGAACCAAACTGCTGAGGGAGTCGGCCTTTTCTTTTTGCTTTGGAGAGGAGCGTCATTATTGATTTCGACTGCAAGGACTGTGAGGCATTGGGAGGTGAGTTCGTTAACATCTAGGTCCAGGTCTAGCCTTGGAAGGGATAGCAAAGCAGATTCACAGAGGGTACTGAGGTCAATATTTTTAGTGTCACGGAACCAGGAGGTAGCCCTCTTAGGCTGGCCAAGAGTTATAGAGTGTGATAGGTGAAGAGAGAATGGGATGAGGAGGTGGTCAGACCAGTCTACATGAATAGGGGTAGCGATGGTCAGCAAGCCTGCTTTAGAAATAACAAGGTCCAGGGTTGAGCCCTTAGAGTATGTTGTTTCAGTGCAGTGTTGGATAAGATCGTTTGCAGAGAGGAAGGTGGCCAGCAAATTCGCATAGGTGTCTTGAGGCGAGCCCCAGTGGACATTGAAGTCACCCACGAAGATCTGATTGTCACTTTGCGAGTATTGGTCGCTGATGCAGTCCGTGAGTTCCTCCATAAACGAAGGGCTGCTACCAGGCGGGTGGTAAAAAACATGGCATCTGAGAGGTGAGTGGTGGTGCAATTGAAGCTCAAGAGATAGGCATTCAAAAGTGTGGAAGGAGCTGTTAGGAAGAGCCTTAAGTTGAAGGGAGTTTCTAAAGATGAATGCAACACCTCCCCCAACTTTGTCAATTCTGTAATTTCTAAGTATAGAATAGCCTGTGGGTACAAGGAGATCAAACATAGAGTGAGAGGTATTGTTGAACCAGGTCTCTGTGAGGAAGAGCATGTCAATATTGTGCAAGTTGATGGTATCGGAGATTTCAAGTTTGTGTTTTGTTGCAGATCTGCAGTTGTGGAGCATACAGCGCAGCTCTGTCGCAACTGTTTTGGTGACGGGGGCACTTGGGCTATGAGGGGTGATGAGGATATTGTACTTATATGAGGGTGCTCGGGAGGGTTTAGGTGGATGAGTGCTTCTGACAGAGGAGATGGTCGGAATAGTGTAGATAACAGGGTTACTGGGAAGTGAAAGTGGAAGAAGGGTGGCGTTCGAGTGCTTGTGTGAATATGCAGAGGACAGGCTATGCTTAGCTATTATGGGGTGTGGGGGCGAGGTGTATCTCGTGGGAGGGTGAGTATTTTCCAAAGGAATTGAGGTGTATGGAAAAGATGAAATCTTGGAGCTTAAAACTAAAATGGTAGCTTCAAGTTGGGAGAATGAGGTGATTAGAGAGCCTAGCTTATTTTCCAGAGAGAGTAAGGCAGAGCATGGCATGTTGGGTGGCTCGATGGAAACAGGAGGGGTGCACTTGGCGGTGGAAGGCAGGGAGAGGTGGGGGAACGGGAGGGGAGTAGGGGTATAGGGTTCAGAGGTGGGGAAAAGTTTTGGATGAGAGCAGGAGTTGGTGCACCAGGGGTGGGAGGAGAATTGTCTTTGTTGGCATTGCAAGAAGGAAAGGAATTAAGGACAAAATTAGGGGGCGATAGGAGAGGAGCAAGGCGGTGGGGCGGAAGGAGAGGGGAGGAGTTTGTGGAGTCATAGGGATGAAGGAGGTTTTGGAGGAAGCGAGGGGAGGGGGCTGGAGAGGTCCTGGCAGCTAGGTGAGGTGGCTGTGAGGGAGCGGGTATCAGGCAGAGTGGGGGAGATTGGGAGATAGGGAAGTTGAAGAAAGGAAGTGGTTCTGCTCGGTCCGAGGGAGGGAAAGGGTTACCAGGGGGGGAAAGGGGGTAACACAGCATTGCTGGAGGAGTGTGGGGAAGGAGAGAGATTTCACGTTTCCACCACACCACACCATCATATTTATGAGTATGACCCCATTGTAAAGCTCCTAGAACACAAGAACCATCAGTGTGAGTTGCCCCAGCCAGTGGCATAGCAAGGTTGCTCGGGGGTCTCATGCAAACAACTAATATTTGGGCTGCTTGTAGTGGAGTGGAATAGACTGGAGTGGGTTGATTGAATTGGGGTTGAATGGGGTGAAGTGGAGTAGACTGGGAGGGAGTGGGGTAGATTGGAGTGCAATGGGTTAGACTGGAGTGGGGTAGATCGAGGTAGAGTAGAGCGGGATAATTTGGGGTAGACAGGAGTGGAGTGGGGAAGAGTGGAGTGCAGTGATTGCAGTAGATTGGAGTGGGGTAGATTGGAGTGGAGAGGAGTAGATTGGAGTGGGGAATATTTGGGTGGGGTAGATTATGGTAGGGTAGATTGGAGTGGAGTGGGATAGATTGGAGTGAGATAGATAGGAGAGGGGTAGTTTGGAGTCGGGGAGATTTGGGTGGAGTAGATCGGAGTAGAGTTGGGTAGAGTGGTGTGGGGTAGATTATGATGGGGTGGGATAGATTGGAGTGGGTAGACTGGAGGGGGGCGGATTGGACGGGCAAGATTGGAGTAGGGTAGAGTCAGGCAGGGTAGAATGAAGTGGGTTAGTCTGTACTAGAGTGAGATACATTTGGCTGGCATTTGGTAGATTGGAGTGAAGTGGAGTGGGGTAGAGTGGAATAGAGTGATAGAATGGGGCAGCGTGTAGTGGGGTAGATTGGAGTGTAGTTGGCTAGATTAGGGCGGAGTGGAGTGGGGTAGATTGGGTGGATTAGAGTAGGGTAGATTGGAATGGAGTGGGTAGATTACAGTGGGGTAGATTCAAGAGCGATTGGAGTGGGGTAGTTTGGAGTGTGTTGGATTGGAGTGGGGTAGATTGGAGTAGAGTGGGTTGGATTGGAGTGGGGTGAGGTGGAGTTGGGTAGAGTGGAGTAGTTTGCAGTGAAGTAGACAGGTAGATTGGGGAGGGTTATTTCGGAGAAGGTAGATTGGAACGGGGTGGGGTAGATTGGAATGAAGTTGAGTGAGTTAGATTAGAGAGGAGTAGGGTAGATTTGAGTGGTGTGGGGGTAGATTTGGGTGGAGCTTAGTGCAGTAGAGTGGAGAGGGGTAGACTGCTGTGGGATAGATTATGGTAGATTAGAGTGGGGTACATTATGGTGTAGTGGGGTAGACTGGAGAGGTGTGGGGTAGATTAGAGTGGAGAGAAGTTAGATAGGTTGCAGTGGAGTTTGGAGTGTAGTAAATTGGAATGGAGTGGGGTAAATTGGACAGAGGAAGATTGGAGTGGAGTGAAGTAGAGTGGAGTGGGGTGGGGTAGACTGGAGTGGAGTTGGGTAGATATGAGTGGAGTTGATTGGGGTAGCTTGGAGTGGAGTTGGGTAGATTGGAGTGGAGTGGAGTGGAGTTCCGTCGATTGGAGTGGAGTGGGGTAGATTGTAGTGGTAAGGGGTAGATTGGATCATAGTGGTGTGGATTGGGCTGACTGGAATGAAGTGAGGTAGACTGGATTGGAGTGGGGTGGGGAAGATTGGGATGGGTAGGTAAATTGGGGTGGGGTAGATTGGAGTGGAGTATATTGGGTGGTGTGGAGTGGAGTAGTTTGGAGTAGAGTAGATGGGTAGATTGTAGCGAAGTGGGGTGGGGAAGATTGGGGTACTTTGGAATGGAGTGGGATAAATTGGACGCGAGTGGGTAGATTGGAGTGGGTGTAAGTGGTGTGGAGGGGCATGTTGTGTTGTGGAGTGAGTAGTGTGGGCTTGAGTTGCGTGGCGTAGAGTGGAGAGGAGTGGCGTAAAAGGGAGTGGCGTGGAGTGGCATAGTGTGGAGAATGCATTGTATGGTAGCGCACTGCCGTTGAAGACAACACGTTTTCAATTGAAATGACCATTAGATTTGCACCCAAATATGGTTTTACTGCACAAAAATGATAATATGTGCACATGTCATCACCTAGTGTATTGATGTATTTTAATGGTATTCAAATATTTGTTTCCACCACACTTCAGAATTACAAAACAAATGTGCTGAATTTGTATGAATTCTGATATATTCTGAAACATCAGCTCAATCAATTTTTTGTTGTGTGCTAGAAAGAAAAAAAACATCCTACACCCTCTCCTCTTACATGGATACTCAGCAGGATTTCCACATCAATTCTCTCACTTCGAACTCCGAGAAAGAAAGGTAAACACCAAGTTCCCTTGGAAGAGATAGCCTGCCATTTGACCACTGTCTTTGAATGCACAGCAAATGTGACAAGATAAGACCAAGATTTAAAGGCCTGTTTACAAAATGTTTTGTGGAAGAATACAGTAAACGAGGTTTGGTCAACGGGAGGGACAAACTCAAGCAGGAAAGCGTAAAGTAAATAAAGCCAGCAAATAGAAAGCCAGAAATGTGAGTTACAAACTACAAAGCCAATGGTAAGCAATGCGCTGAATGCATTCCTTTTGCAGCTTTCTGAATGTGCCCAAGAAGTCTTTAGAAAACCAAACAGCAGTGCTGTCTGGTAGGCTGCGACCTAAAAAAGAGCTGGTAGTCTCAGTTGGGAGTACCTCGAGATAAAGCTGGTAGTTACAGCTTTTGTTGCTCCTGGCGAACCTGTGATTCTACTTTGGAGTTTGCTTGGATTATGTGCTGACAGTTCTGACATGAATTTCCTACAAAAGGAGCTATCCATTTCAGGTGGTACTACGAGGACCGAGCTGCCAGTCTAACCTGAGTGGCTATTGACATTGCTGACATGGGTATGCAACTAACCTCTTCTCTCTCTATAAGAGCACCGTACAGGCATTGTAGGGCAGACGGCATTGGCCCTGCCCATGAACATGCTCCAGTTCCAGAAACACGCTCATGGGCATGAGTGCATGCAAACATGACTACATGCTTGCACGTATATGTGGATGTGTTTGCGTAGGTGTGGGTATTTTTTAATAATGACAATTTGTGGCTAAAATTCAGGGATCATGTTTTCTACTCCAGAAAGAGCAGTGGCATTTAGTTCTGCGCACAACAGGTCACTGCCCTAATGTGCACACAGAGTGCTAGCATTTTGTTGTTGGCAGTCTGCAATGCCAGGAAATAACTGTGCATTAGTGAACCAGGAAGATCTGGTACATGCAAGAGTGGCTCTACCCATGCTGCGCTGCAACCCAGGGAGGCACCACGGTATCAATGATATCGAATGCGGACGTTCTAAGGCAGGTAGTCTGGATGGAGCAAGAACAGAGCAATACCATCATCATAAATTACAATTCAGTCAGATTTTGTGCAAATAAACAGTTCTCTTCATCACTCTAACAAATAGCACACATTGAACATATGTACAGTGACGACAATGAGGTTCGTGAATCCTGCTTTCTTGCGTGGCTGGAGTCAACGGGACAAAATTGAGTACATATTTGAAAATGGGAGGCAAGTCTATCCCATGCTGTAGACCCAAGTTCTTTCATCTCGAAACCTCACAGTTGTATCCAAGGTGTGAAAGCAAAGTATTTTGCTGGCTTATTCTGACTCTGTAATATTCTGGCACCTTCAGAAGCTTCAGAGTTAGGAAAGATTTTAGGCTAGATCAGGGAAAAGTTCCAGCGCTGGTCAGGGCACAGCTTCAAGAATCAACCTCCAAACACCACCCAAGGGCCTGCCTACTGGGCCTTGGGCCTGTGCCATTCAGCATTGCATCAAGTACACCACCAGGTGAGACCAGAGATCGTCGGCAGTCTGTGCATGGCAGTCCCAGTAAAAGAGGATGCAGGGTCAGCCTGTGCCTCATATATTATTGCTTGAAGAAACCCCAGCCCTGGATGGAATGTCTTTAGTCCACTCCCACTAGCCCCAACCTCCAATCTATTTGTCATTTACAGCTGCAAACTCTGCACAGGACACAATCTGACTCTTTACAGAGAGTGCGAAAACAGCAGTTGATGGACAGAATGCAGAACAATGTCATACATTCACCCCAGTACAGAGATCTGGGCCTAAATCCATCGTATTTTTTGCTCACCATGCCATTCCAGTTTGAACCCAGCCATATGCAAATCAGTCTTGACCCTGTGCCTCATGGGAACAGTCCAGCCCGAACTGCCAAGACAGGTCCTCCCTAGACTGGAACCAAGCATCCTAGGACCAGTTTCGGGGTTTCACCCCTCTTCAGCCAAGATAGCTTGATTCCAGTGGTATGGAGAGCACGGGACTCATGTCTGAGCATACCCGTCCCACTCTGGTTGACAAATGCAAAAACAACAGTTGATGGACAGAATGCAGAACAATGTCATACATTCACCCCGAATCAAGCTATCCTGGCTGAAGAGGGGTGAAACCCCGAAACCGGTCCTAGGATGGTTGTTTCCAGTCCAGGGAGGACCTGGCCTGGCAGTTCGGGCTGGACTGTTCCCATTGGGCACAAAGTCAAGACTGATTTGCATATGACTGGGTCCAAACGGCATGGTGAGCAAAAAAACGATGGATTTAGGCCCAGATCTCTGTACTGGGGTGAATGTATGACATTGTTCTGCATTCTGTCCATCAATAGTTCTTTTTGCATTTTTCACCCAGAGTGGGACGGGTATGCTCAGACGTGAGTCCCGTGCTCTCCATGCCACTGGAATCAAGCTATCCTGGCTGAAGAGGGGTGAAACCCGAAACCGGTCCTAGGATGCTTGTTTCCAGTCCAGGGAGGACCTGGCCTGGCAGTTCGGGCTGGACTGTTCCCATTCGGCACAGGGTCAAGACTGATTTGCATATGGCTGGGTCCAAACTGGAATGGCATGGTGAGCAAAAAAACGATGGATTTAGGCCCAGATCTCTTTACCTGGGTGAATGTATGACATTGTTCTGCATTCTGTCCATCAATAGTTCTTTTTGCATTTGTCACCCCGAGTGGGACGGGTATGCTCAGACGTGAGTCCCGTGCTCTCCATGCCACTGGAATCAAGCTTTCCTGGCTGAAGAGGGGTGAAATCCCGAAACCGGTCCTAGGATGCTTGTTTCCAGTTCAGGGAGGACCTGGCCTGGCAGTTCGGACTGGACTCTTCCCATTGGGCACAGGGTCAAAACTCATTTGCATATGGCTGGGTCCAAACTGGAATGGCATGGTGAGCAAAAAAACGATGGATTTAGGCCCAGATCTCTGTACTGGGGTGAATGTATGACGGGGCAAAACAGTCATCTCCACCAAATAAAACTCTACACACATGAGGCAAATGCTTTAACATCCACGCATGAATTATCAGTGCACACGTTCTAATAGTTGTATAGCGGGCACCTACTGCATGTGCACTCTAGTAACATGTGAGGGCTAGGTACTGCGGCTACGTCTTGAAGCACGTGTGATGTCAGCCCGCAAGAATGACTGTGACATAAGGTAGCTGAGTGCACCGAGCATGCAGAAGACTCATGAAGTGTGTGGAGTAGCAGGGGCTCTTCCATCAACTGACAAAGCTCCCATCCTGCCAAGTTCATGGTTCTCCTGCCTGAATTAGAGGTGTGGGATCGTTGAGGGGTTTCCAAAGGCGGAGCATAGTCTGCTTCTCCCTCAGTAACCCTTGGCCTGATGTCCCGTTCACCAGGTCATACTGGCAGTCACATTTATGGAGAAGCCACTGCCCCTGATTTCCTTGCCCAAGTCCTCCTTGTGAGGCATAGCTGACCCAGGCAGGGAAACAAACAATGGCCCTGACATACCTACCTCTTGTTATTTCTTTTGCCCAAGCCTCAGCTGCTGCACTGGCAAATGTTCTTTCAGCAAAGAGATCCACACTAGACAGGTGGAGATATCTCAATATGGCGGGTGACCCCTCCCACCTGAAGGGTGGAGGCAAAGGCCTCTGGTGACCAGGTGTCTCAGTCACAATGGGCTAAATGACTGCTGCATTTCTTTACTTTTCATGACAATAATTACAAAGAAAGTATGAGGTTTCATATTTATTAGTATTCGATCTTTCAAGCTTTATGTTCTTTCACAAGTTTACATCACTACAGCTGTAGACAATAGTTTTTTCTCCAGGTGAGTGGCCAACACACGCTTGGTTCTACACATGATGTTTTCCCAGGGCTTGTATTTAAATGTAGAAGAAACGTGTCACATTTTAATTCTGTCTGTTCAGTCATACTTTGCATTACAAAGCTATTGTTTTCATTTTGCTCATACTGTGTACATATACTTTTTCACCCCTATAAACCCCCTTCCTAACTGTTCATTAGTGCTGAAGACGTTGCAATCTACACATTCACATTGGGATAATAATGTATAATGAGCGCTTCTGAGTTATATATACTTTGAGCAACAGTTTATTCTGATGTCATTAGGTATCATACATATCTAAGAGAGTGGTGATCTATTCATCACATTCTATATCCGATATTTAGTTAATCAGTGTCTCAATATGCTGATATCCCTGTTATGTGTCAGAAATAAATCAGCCAAAGCTTGCTAGGTTATATCGCACAAGGCTATTACATATCACATGTCATCTCACATGTTGTGATAGTTTAGTACTCGGCTTGGCTTCTCCGGACTATGGGATAGTCCGGAGACTAATTGCATTGGGATATCTAAGAATATACTCCTTTCTCATATTCATATGCTAAACCATCTGATGTTAATGAGCTCTACATCATTAGGTAGGCTGTCATCTGAGTTCCTCTTAATAAAAACAGAGCCTAAGGCCGAGGAATTCATGGACTTAATTGAACCTCCAGCTGCCCGTAAGCTGTATATCCAGCTAAGACACAGCACCCTTCCCATAAGGTCTTTCACTTCTAAATGGATCAAATCGAACACTGTAGCTTGCCCTGCATGCACCTACAATATTGAGAATATCTCTCATGTTTTGTTTTTCTGTCCTGCCTATTCTGCACTTAGAAAACGTTGGTTGATCCCTAGTTGCAGGAACTTGGGATTCCTGCATTTTACACAGGCTTGCAGGATATTGACTTACGATACCCATCCTCCTATTGTGTTTGCGGTTTCTCGCTTCCTGTTGTATATGTGGCGTAGTAGGCAGAACTTTTTAACTTAACTGTTATATTTATTGTTTTATTTTTTTTAATGTTTCATGTACTTTTTATGGTCTGTTGACCGAAATAAAGTTATTACAACAACAACAGATAGTTTAGAACTCTTCTTACCTTCCAGGTTTAGAATGCAGCTGTTTCCGGAGATAAGACAATGACACCAAAGAGTGAATCCACATTTTGCCAAGGCCTGCTCTTAATGCTGAAGCATTTCACACCACCACCGCCATATCTACCTCAGTTTTACCTTCTGTCAGAACACCCAAAAAAGAAACCCCACCTTCCAGCCTGAAACTGTAGCCACCACGCGGCACCTTTGTCTAGCATTTCTCAACAACTAGGTCAACACAATCATCCAGGCACTTCCCCAGGTAGAAAGTGCTCGTTTCTATTCCACGACCCTAGTGTTGGTGTCCTCCAAGTGGCAAAGAGCACATCCAACAAACTCAACTATGAAGACTTCATAAACGCACTTATGACCATGTCAACCAGCAGACACACCCAGATTTCAAAGCGCCAGAATAACAAAGGTAAAGTTATACTTTTTTGTGTAAGTTTACTATTTATTTGCTACACAAACTGCAAGTTTAGTTTTACTAATAGTAATTTTATGACCGTGGAGACTCCTCACATAAAAAGGGTAGGCCTGACCTATCTTTTAATGTGCGGAGTCTCCACAGTTATAAAGTTACTCTACCTCCTTCGTTTTTATCAAAGTAGGTCAGGGCTGAGTTCAATGAACTGTGAAGAATTTGTTGATGTTGTGGATACTGTATACAGAAAGACCTATCAAAATTAAATGTAACTTTCTAAAGCTTCCTGTAAAGTTAAGGACGTTTAAACAGAGAGACAGGAAGGAGATGGGGCAGCTAGATCCAATAGGCGGGTAGGATTACTGGAAGAGTCAGAGAACAAATACTGTTAAAACAGCAGAGCCTAATAATATTTAAATTTCAGCTGACACTGGAAGAGCAAATATCTTCTTTAAGTGAGGAGTTGAGGAACCTTTAGAGACAAAGGGGAAGAAGAAATTGTTTAGAGGCTGGGAAGAGGGCTAGAAGAGATATTAGTTTGCTGCTTAGGGTTTTTATTATTTTATATGGCTAATGGACAAAGCTGTTTGAAATTGTAAGTTCTGTTTGAATCACTTAAAATAGCATCTTATCAACCAGAATACGAGCCCATTGATCTCTTGCCAATATCCAAGTGAAGCTAGAAAGGATCAAGCTACAGGGGCAGAGGTAGCAACCTGACTGGCCTCAACAAGCAACTAGTGTGCCAACCTCTGCAGCGTATGTTCAAGGTCAGGTGCGGTGTTTTATGTCCACATTGTGGTTGGTACATTCATTCCACATCAAACACGTCCCTTGTTCATCTACTGTCATCATCGATATCATCAGTGATGTAAGCAATAATGTAATTTGAGATGTCATCAATGATGTTATGGATCATTTCATTTGAGTTGGCATTAGTGATGTGCCCATAGTCATCTGTGAAGCTCACTAGCAGGGATGACTTATGGTTTGTGCAGCTTACCATAACTGAGAAATTTCAGTGATTTGTAGGTTTGCTCTGCAACCATAACATCACTTTCAACTAAGCTTTTTGAGGACATTTCTGAGGTTTTTATGAACAAACAATAATTTAATGTAAGCAGAGGGAGCCATAACTTAAATTGTGCTTGCAAACTCATACATGTGCACCTGCAGAATCACTTGTCAGCAGTAATTATCACCTTTGAGTAAGGACAGGTTAAGGTGTGTTGTTTCACAGTCAAGGGAACATTCCTCAAGGCATTTCAATTTGACATTTATTACTGCCACACCTGAAGTCTTTCAGTCATTTTACTCGCTGGGTATGTGACTTTTTGTCAGCCCTTCACAGGCACAGTCTGACACAATGGGGGGGACCGAGCGCAAGTCCAGTAGGAATTCAAGCACTGCCTAAGTCAGCGTAGCAAACACACACCCTATCAGTCAGCCTAACAGTAAGCTCCTGAGAGACGCTTTGGGCCCATCATGTTTTATTAACAAATTAACCTCTTCTGTGCCCATGACGAGATAGTCTTGTCATGGAGCACGGTTGCGCTTTGCCCATGACGAGACTATCTCGTCATGAACCCCACCCACTAATGCAACGCCCGGCACAGGAGGGGGAAAGGGCGTGGCACTGAAGGGGTTAAGCACCGAGCATCTCTGAAAAGAAAGCAAGCATTGCTCCTTCTCTTATGATCGTAAACAGATAGTTTTGGCATTATCTGACAGGGAACCAGTTATGTGTTATCACTTCTGGTTTTATTTACATTCTCTAAAGTTCTAATACAGATAGCCAATCAGCGTTTGCCTGTTTCACACAGTATATTGCCATAATTCAATTTATTTATACACGGCAGATTCAATAATTATCCTCAACATCAGTATTGAAGGGACAGCCTTTTTCAGAGAACCATAACTCTAACTGCTGAAGGTGAGAAAGAAAACTTATAAGGAGGAATAATGTGATATCTATATGTATATGCACGGTGGCAGTAGTTATAAGTTATACATGAGCCAGAGTTACCAAAGGCGTTTTTTGTTTTGCTAATAACTGTGGTGCTGTTTGACAAATCGTCGCAAAACTTGCCCCCCCCCCACCAAAAAAAAGTTCTTCCTCCTCAGCTCCTTTATGGAAAGAAGCGGGGGGGGGGCTAGAAAAAAAGGGGGGGCACATTTTTGTTAGGAAAAATTAGACAATGATACCAATCAAGCTGGGAGAGATGGGTGAACCACCTGGCCCCACTGTATAACTACTGCTTGGCTTCCAGTCAAATCCCAGACTCTTAGCGTGGTGCAATCATACATCCGAATTTTAAAAGTGGTAAAAATAGCAATCCCGCAAACTATCGCCATATCGCTTTGTTAGACAGTGTGGACAAATATATTGCAGGGCTTCATCTCCTAGACCTGAACAGCTGGGCGGAGGACTAGAAGATAATCCATACAATCAGACCAGCTTTCGCCCCGGGATGAGCACCCTGGCTAATTTGACAGTACTAGTCCTGACAATAATAAAAACTCAGAAACTCAAAAGCTTCTTACATGCCCGTTTTGTGGCTCAGAGGGGCGCTTTTGATCGTGTAAACAGGATAAAGCCCTGGTCTAAACTTGCAGCTTGGGGGATCCCAGAGAAACTATTGAACAACACCTACACTGATACGTGGATTAGGATAAAAATGGTGAATGGAATAAGGGTCTCCAGTAAGTTCCAGACCACAACAGGCCTTAAACATGGATGCATGTTCGTCCCAGCATTGTTTAACCTCTTCCATGTGGATCTCACAGAAGTCTTGGACCAGGCAAACACTCATGCACCCAAATTAGGGGGGAAATTCATTGACAAATTTGATATATGCTGACGATATAGTTTATAGTTCTCAGCAGAACTGAGGCAGGCTTACAAAGGCTGTTGTCAAAACTAAGTAACTACATTCTAGCGAATTATTTGGACCCCAACCTTGCAAAAACAAAGCTGTTCACATTCAGCAAAAGAACTAAGAAAGCAGGACCCTGGCATCTAAATAACCACAAACTAATTCAAGAGCAAACCTACAAGTATATGGGAGTGATAATTGATACAAACTACACCTACTCACGACACAAGGAACAAATGAAAGCGAAGGCATGGTCTCTCTTAGTGTTTTGTTATCCCTTCAGAACAGGATTAGCGGCTATTCGCTCCTTCCCAATCTGGAGGTCATTGGAACAAAGCTACTGGCTACTATTTCCTATGGCTGAGAAGCACTTTGCGGGAGAGAATCTGAATGGCTTGAGTCGTTAAACCTTAACATCTAAGGGCAGCTATTCTGACTACCCCGAAATGCCTCTCCAGCACATATCAGAATGGAGTCTGGATTGTGAGGCAAAAATATGCAAGACAATGATGAGCCTTTGTCAAATTTTGCCACAAACTGAGAGCAGCCAAGGAAGACTCATTAGATCAAAGGCTCTGTACTGAATAGTCTACAAACCGGGCACACACAGTGACTATTTATGGTTCAGTATAGTGTCTCTACAAATAAACGAACTGTAGGAAACTCCCCACCTCATTTTTAAGTCTTTTGGAAAATTGTTAATAAAATTACGGGTGAGCTCTGGAAATAACGCTTCTGCGCTTGGGCGACTTCCCAACCTTGGACCTCTGCTCAAAATGGCTTGCGAAAGGAATTTTTAAATCTTGCAGAGGCCTTTCTAAAATGTATTTTATGTAAATTTGCGCTAGTATTGGTTGTATAATAATACCTCTCAATTTTAAATGTCTTTATATTGTAATAAAAAAACTTTTATCTTGTTCCTCTTACATGCAATGTTTTTAATTAACTAAGCATATTTAACTTTACACATTTGAAAAAAAAGAATATGGTAGAACCTACAAGGCTGTACAAAATTACACCAGATTTGGCAGAAAGCCAGATCTTTACCCAGAAAGTATGCTTTGTGTGTTGTGGTGTAATCTGCTCAGTAGGACTACCATTTAGAAACCAAAAACCCATGGAAATTATCCAGTTATACGTAACTGACATAAGTATTTCTTGCACAGCTGTGATGCTCTGCTTATGACCTCGCATATTACAACTCTGATGGGATCTGAAACGAATGGCGACAAGTTATACTTATGTCAGTTATGTATAACTGGTGCATTTCCTTGTTTTCTGTTTTTTAAACACTAGTGCCTTTTCAGTGCATAAGGTTTCATGTAACTTAAGTTAAAATCTTACTACCTTTATTACCATCCTAACTTATGTATCCGAGCATGTACCCACTTTTTAAATGAGAGAAATATTATGTATTTAGAGCGCACCAGAATGTTGATTGACATGATGTTTCTATGTTTGCAAACAATATTTTTATGTTCAATGGAGAACTGTTCAAACAGACACTGGGGACTGCCATGGGCACATGTTTTGCCCCCAGTTTAGCGGGTCTCTTCCTGGGCCTATGGGAGGAAGAGATCAGAAATGAACTCCACATATGCTCCGCATGTTCACACATAGTTTACAAGAGAGTGAACTGCCTGGAGACTAGCGCCTGGCCACAATAGTCGCTATCCACAAACCAGGTAAACCCCCAGAAGAATGCGACTCATATAGGCCGATCTCGCTTATAAATGCGGAACCCAAGATTCTGGCAAAAGTATTAGCCACACGACTCCAGGTACACCTACCGACTTTGATCCACCCTGACCAGCCGGGGTTCATGTCACATCGTAACACTGCACTCAACCTACGTAGGTTGAATGGCATGATGGCACGTAGGGATACAAAAGCAGAAGATGCAGTGATCCTCTTGCTGGATGCTCGCATGGCTTTTGATTTGGTAGAGTGGCCCTTCCTTTTCGCAGTGCTTAGGCGCATGGACTTTGGCCCAAATTTCTGCACATGGGTGGAACTCATATACCAAGCCACTGGCCCAAGTGGTGGTAAATGGGCGTATCTCAATGGAATTTCCACTGAGGAGGGGGACGAGGCAGGGCTGCCCTCTGTCACCGTTACTATTTGCGATGGTGCTGGAGCCCCTGGCGGCCTGGATCCGCCAGGATTTAGTCATACGGGGCCTGCGATGGACAATGGGATGGGAGGACCGCATCTTGCTATATGCAGATGACATCCTTCTTTACCTGGCTACCCCTGCGCGATCCAAACATTTCCTGCTAGACATCTGTGCAGCATATGGGCGTGCCCCAGGATACACAATAAACTGGGCGAAATCCCTTCTTTACGTACTACACGGCCCGGTGCCAAAACTCCCACAACACTGCAGCATACAAATCGCGACGGAAGGATTCAAGTACTTAGGTATATATATTACACATACCCAGGCACGCTTCATGGCAGAAAATCTTGCAAAACCGCTTAAAAAACTCCAAAGCAACGTCAAACACTGGCGCTCCCTGCTGTTGACACTACTCGGTAGGGTGGCCCTATTTAAAATGATGGCGCTCCCCAGATTTATCTACGCCCTGTAAAACACACCATTCCCAATAGCACCCACATATTTCGCAGCTATTAATACGCAGGTGAACAAACTATTGTGGGATGGCAAGACAATTCGGATAGCCATAAGAAAGCTCATGAGAGGATGGTATGACGGTGGGATTGCACTTCCCAATGTCCAACAATACTATTGGGCGACACAACTTATAATCTTAAACCAATGGCTCCATGTACCACAGGACGACCCGGCGCTCCGACTGGATAGACATCTGCTTGAGGGGGAGGGTCTCATGGGAACACTTTATAATAAAAAGCGATGACCCACACTTACAGGCCCTACGGCACATATGGTACAAATATGGTTCGAGGCGCAACGTGCATTAGGGTGGGAAGGGATAATTATGCAAGCCACACCTCTCTGGGACACACGACGGCTTGGCAAACTGAGCAGTACGATAGGTTTCCGACAATGGGACCTAATAGGTAGCTCAAAAGTGGGAGATATTTGGAAAAAGGGGGCGATCATTCCATTCGATAAATTACAAGAAACGTATGGATTAGCACAGAGATAAAGGTACTGATATCTACAAGTAAAACACGCACTACAGAAGGTCATATCTAGAGACACACAACCGCCAGAGGCCTTGCCGCTTGAGGATAGGCTTCTCACAGAGTTCCTACACAAGAAAGCCATCTCCCTAGTGTACCGGAAGATAGTAAACAATCAACAAGACCCCACGATCACTCTTAAAGAACGGTGGGAGGAGGATCTGGGGCCCCTGGAGGAGGCAGACTGGCAAGAAGCATTGGCATCCCCGAGAGAGGTAGCAATTCCCTCGCCGCTGCCGTTACTACAATTAAAAATCCTACATAGAACATATTATACACGCATACTCCTACATAAATTGGGAAACACCAGCACACCACTATGCCTGCGACAATGCGGCCTTCCAGGGACGTTTATACACACCATATGTGGCTGCCCCATCATTCAGGCATACTGGGGGACAATAATGGACACGATCTCGCAGGTCACCGGGATAGAGGTCCTCCCGGAACCAAAATGCTGCCTAATTAATATTTGAGAACCCACAGACGTCAACCAATCAGATCAGAACTGGGTAGCTCTCCGCCTGACATTGGCGAAACGCAATATAGCTCTCAATTGGGGGTCCGGGCAGTCCCCAACCCTGCGGAAATGGTGCCAAGATATGGATACCACATTGGTAACTGAGAAAGCAGTATACGTCCATAGGGGGTGCCCCAAAAAGTGGACCCGTATCTGGGGGAAATGGAACGCACATCGTGGAAATATATGTGAGCCCCCTCAGGAGGACACCGTATCTGATATTAGTGACTAATTAGAGTCTATAAAGGAAAGTTGGTAGGTAGACGATGTAACGATTCAATGGGGAATTGTGCTTTATTGATACTCTGACGACAACCACAATGACTGTGAAAGAACAATCGTGAATATATACAAATGTGTTGGCAGTATTCCTTGTGTGATTTGATTAACAACATGAACATGTACCGTTTTCTTTTATACTGCAAAATAAATAAAAATATTTTTTTTTTTAAAGAAAGTTAAAACTTGGTTGCGTTACATAGACAACCTTTTCTTGATATGGGAGGGTAGTGAAAAAGAAGCCACTGAATTCATCCAGAAATTGAACACCAATGAATACAACATAGTACTGATACATAATATAAACAGAGAAGAAATAGAATTTCTGGACATCAAAGTCAAAGCGGTCAACAACACCCTTGAAACTAGACTGTTTCGTAAAGAAACAGCCGGCAACAATATTCTTCACACTCTCAGCCACCACCCAGATACTCTCAAATTGAGTATTCCGTACGGGGAGTTGCTGAGAGCGAGAAGAAACTAGCACAGAAGAAAACTACCAGGCAGAAGAGCAAACTATGATCAAACGTTTCAGAGAACGTGGTTACCCAGAGTGGGTACTGAATAGAGCTGTCTCTAAACTGAAAAACATTGACAGACAGAGCACATTGAGAGAAAAGGAAAGGAAAACGGACTCTCATGAAACAGGTGTTATCCTTACATACAACAACAGCGGACGCAAAATACAGAAAATTCTCAATGACAATTGGAATATCCTTAAAAGCGATCACATAGTGGGCCCTACCATCAGCGACAGACCAAGAATCACATACTGAAAATTTCACAGCCTGAAGGACATTTTAATGCATGGGGACATTACAGAACGACAAAACCCAGCTATGCACAACCTAAGAGGTTTCTACCATTGCAGACATTGCAAGGCGTGTAAAGCAAGCCACATGGTTAAAGAATTTAGCATACCACACACCAGAAAGAAAAACACCATCTCCCAATTCCTGACATGCAGCACGACATACGCCATTTATATTCTGACATGTCCATGCCGCAAACACTATGTAGGGAGTACAATGCACATGGCCAAGAAAAGGGTCCTTGAACATCTCAGGGCCATAAACAACAAAGACCTGCACTACCCTGTTGCAAGACATTTTGCGGAGTATCATCTCTCCAATAGTTCGCTTCTCAGTTACTTCGTCATTGAACAGGTATTAGGAAGTCCATGAGGGGGGAACAGGGAGCTCAGACTCAGGAAAAGGGAATTCAAATGGATCCTAGAACTTGAGACACAATACCCTAGTGGACATTATTTGGATGAGGAATTAGCCACACACCTGATTGAAGAATAACGGATGACCAGTATCTAAACATGTCTGTATTTCCATTCTTCGTCCTTCGTTTTAGGTTTTAGCACATCCATGATGCTTGATGTATATCTATGTAACTGCTTTAAAGACATGTTTAAACATTTTTACATAGCTACATCACATGTAAAGTGAGTTACAGTCGTACTTTTAATCTAACACTTTTTCTCTTATTCTATTCTTTTCACAGCAGGAAAGGAAGGGGCCCACCGAACACTTGCGGACACTTCATGGGCCACCTACCCGTTTCTTCACCTCTAAGAAGAGAGCACCACCGACGTAGAGATAAGACTTTTTCTTCCTTTTTTTTTGAAAAACCTTTATTAGCATTTCAACCAACAACAAGTATGGGCCTACAACCCCCCGGGCCGGCCGCTAAGCAGTCAAAGCAACAGAGACCCAATGTTGACACAGGCAGAACCTCGGGGAGCAGAACCTCCATGCTAATATATTCTCGGCCAGTGAATGGCGCAAGTAGGACACCAGGATTAAGAAGGCTTTCATTTTATAATAGGGAAAGACGAAAGGATCAGGTGCCAAACAATTTCCCAGCAGCGAAAAATGGCAGGCAGAATAACAAACGTAAACAATAAACGGCAATCTATCGAGTCAATGGCGCTAAAACAGGAAGTGCAGGATGTAGAGAAGTATCATGACCAGTTGCGCCTGCAGTCCCATGCCCTAAAGCCCCGAAAACACCCCGGAAATTGTGGCACACATGAAAAAGCAGTGATTCACAACCAAGGAGTTGTACCACGCTGATCCCAGAAAAGAAAAAACAAAGAAGAAGCAGAGAAGAAAAAGGAGGCCATGGAAAAAAAGGGTAAAAAAGGGTAAAGACTAAAGAATCCCCTTCCCCAACCCCCCACCCTGCACCTCTGCAGATGAGTACGGCCCCCCCCCCCCAGCAGTGTGCCTGTCGCCCTGGAACCAGACCCGAAATATAGAAGAACAGAGAAAAGGGAGTAAGAAAAGAACCCCACCAGACGGGGGGGGGGTAGAGAGAGTATTAATAAACTGGAGGAGGGCCTTCAAAACATGCCCCCGGCTTCTCCCTCCCGCACGGTAAGTTTTCCCCAAGGCAAACAGTAAGCAGCACAAAATCGACCATGTCAAAGAAAGATGGGGAGCATTATGCACCAATTATACTAATAGCTATGCCATGAGAGCACGCAACCCCTGAGCCCGCCCGTCTACTAGATGACCACCCCTGAAGGATCAGCCTTATCCTTGACCACTCTTTGCAAATCTGCCCATGCATACCCCTCGACCCAGCGCCATGTCCAATGTTACAAGGTAAAGGAGTGTCCAAAAACGACCGGGAAGCGACGCACACAGGTGGGGTGGAAGTCTCCGAGTACCAACACAGTCCGCATCATGGAGGGACGTCTTTCCCAGTGTTGCCCCAGGATCTGCACTGCACACAAGGTCCAGGAAGGCGGAATCAGCCAAAGTAGACAACTGTTGCTTGAATTTTCCCTGGGTCGCCGGAGGCCGTGCACGGGACGAGGCCACCACCTCCCACTCAGGTCCAATACCTCCGGAACAGATCAGACCCACAGCCAGCCGATCACACGGAAGCATACTGTCCGGAGTTTCCAACTGTTCACTAATCTCAGGGGTGGCCGCGACATTGTCCTCCTGTGTGCAGTGTGGGAAGTCCCTGTGTACCTGAGGACAGGCAGGCCGCAACTGTCCCGACGCTGATGCCACACCATCGAGCTTACTCCCCAAGACCCCGATGCCATGAACCAAGGTGGAATGAAGGGCACCGAGAGCCTCGAGGAGGTCGTCGTACCCCAGCACAGCTCTCTGCGATCGCTCCGCCACACTCCCAAATGTCACACACTCCCAATCCTGCTGTGACCCGATGGAGAGGATGGTAGGCTTCATCATAACAAGATGGCCGCCGGGTAGGCCCGACCCGTATTGGGACCGAGACCCAGGGACAAGCGCCTCAAGGTCCACGTCGCTGGAAACAGGGTTCCGGGGGCAGGCAAAAATTATCCGTTGTGTGGTCACGGGCAACAGTCGTCCCCACCACGGACCAGCACCCGCGAAAATCCGGGAGCAGCCCGCAAGAATCAGGGCGAGTTACGGGCAGCGTCCGGGCAGCTCACCGTCAAAGGCAGGGGCAATCACCGGAGAATCTCAGAATTGCCACCCCGGGCATGCACTCGGTCCGCTACGCTTAGCGTTAGGAACGACCACGGCGAAATGTAGGCCGAGGTGTGCACCGCTCCGGTGGTCCGACTCCACCCAGTCACCACAGGCCGCTGTTGTTGAACTGCCACCCGGCCAAGGCATCCACTCGAGGTCCTGGCTCCAGGGCTGCACGGGCCGCAAATTTCAAAGGCACATTTCTCCGGCGGTACCGCCGCCAGAAACTTCGGAGTCACACGGTCGGTTGCCACTCTCATTCACAAATACGAGCGCGTAGCGCAGGCTGAGGATCTCATGCAGGATATCCGTGCGGGATGCGGAGGTTCACGGAGCCGGGAGTCTACGCTGCCATCCCGGTCGCCATCTTGGCTCCTCCCCTTTTCTTCCTTTTTTAACCTTAGTTTTTTCACATATAGTCACCATTATTGTTATTTGTCTCCTGACAGTACTGGGGAGTAACTAGGCAGGGCCACTTGGCGCTAGCATTGAGCTTTTTTCGGCACTTAGAGCCCCCCTCTCCTTTGAACAGGTACCGCCACTTGGTGCAAGTATTGTGGCCTAGTCTGCATCGTGCATACCTTGACACGTGCCTGGCTGATGGGGGCACTCAGATACCTCTAACCACCATGGTTAGCTATTTTCTTTGTCTTACTAACCTTGCCATCCCATCAGCGTATTTGCACGCAGCCACATGACTGCCTGCACCTATAACTCCCAGACTCACCTTACCCACTGGGTAATATTACGTCTTTGCAACTCTGTATGTTATGTAATAAGCATACACTTAACAGGATTATCCCACCTTTGGGTACACTAAGATGGCCGCCCCTGTCTCTTCTGAGAGATACACTTCTGTGCATGGCTTCTCTAAGCAGGTACCGCCACTTGGCGAGTACTATTATGATCTACCTGTTTGACCATGATTTAATATGTCTTGGGACTTTTCGTATTATGAATGTTAATAATACAGAATCGATGTAATCCGACAAGCATGGTTAAGAACGTTATGTTTTTATTTATCATTATGCTTTTACTTAGGGCACTCCAAGATGGCCGCCAAATGTCAGCCTGCTTGTATACAGTGTATTGTCCTCTCTCAATTGCCAGTACCGAGACTATGTATTCACAATGTTTGCACTTGGTTCCTTGTGTGAAACTACTTGCGGCAGTCCGGCCATAGAGGATGCACCACCCCGTAATTGGGGGCCATGTAGCTTGGGATTCACCCGGCTGTGATATGGGACTGTAACGAAGGATCTAAAACATGCCCTACCTGCTGAGGCTCTTCTAAGGGCTGGGAGAAGTTACCAGCAGTGACAGTGAGTGCACCCATACGGGGCTTAATTATGACACGGACTACGAATCCCAGAAATCAATGCGAACACTGCATCGGCGGAGCCCATCAGAGGACAGTTAATTATCTATTTAATGGGGGCGTGTCAGAGCAAGCACACCACTGAACTGTGGAGCCTCTGAGGAAGGAGGAATCAACCTCTGAAACGCGTCAGGCTTATCGACATGTAAACTGCCAAACAGATTTGGAATGGTGGTGCACGTTTGTACCTAATAAAGGGCTTCAAAGCTGGTTGCAGTCCGAGTGCGTCCTCAAACAATGGGCAACCTTGGAGCGTGAATCTACTTGCGGCAGTCCGGCCGTAGAGGATGCACCACCCTGTAATTGGGGGCCATGTAGCTTGGGATTCACCTGGCGGTGATATGGGACTGTAACGAAGGATCTAAAACATGCCCTACCTGCTGAGGCTCATCTAAGGGCTTCGAGAAGTTACCAGCAGTGACAGTGATTGCACCCATAAGGGGCTTAATAATTATGACACGGACTACGAATCCCAGAAATCAATGCGAACACCGCATCGGCGGAGCCCATCAGAGGGCAGTTAATTACCTATTTAATGGGGGCGTGTCAGAGCAAGCACACCACTGAACTGTCGAGCCTCTGAGGAAGGAGGAATCAACCTCTGAAACGCATCAGGCTTATCGACATGTAAGCTGCCAAACGGATTCGGCATGGTGGTGCACATTTGTACCTAATAAAGGGCTTCAAAGCTGGTTGCAGTCCGAGTGCGTCCTCAATCAATGGGCAGCCTTGGAGCGTGAAAATATATATATATATATATATATATATTCACTGAAAAAACCATAGGTTTCACACAAGTTATAGTTAGCGGACATTTTACTGATAAAAAACCATTGAAATTCCCCCGTTATAGTTAGTGCAGGCAACTATAACTCACGCGACCGCAATCCTCTGCTGATGCTAATACTGTATTTAGACACTTATTTACCCATGTCTTCTTCCATAAATTTTTAGCTATACATATATTACAAATATTTTTTTTTCATAAAGACACATATGTCATCAGCAGAGGATTGCGGTCGCGTGAGTTATAGTTGCCTGCACTAACTATAACGGGGGAATTTCAATGGTTTTTTATCAGTCAAATGTCCGCTAACTATAACTTGTGTGAAACCTATGGTTTTTTCAGTGAATTTGCAAGGTTTTTTAAATGCTAATTCCTAACTATAACGTGTGTGAAACCTATGGTTTTTTCAGTGAATTTGTACGGTTTTTTAAATGCTAAGTTACTTTACGCCGTTCGTGGCGTGCGCGCCCACTTTACGCAGTTCGTTCCGTGCGCTTCGCGCACCGCGCACCCACTTTACGCAGTTAGTGCCGTGCACGCACGGTGGGCACGCGGTGCGCTACACGCACCGCGTGCCCACGTTACGCTATATGGGCCATGTACGCACGATGCGCTTCGCGCACCGTCCGCACACGGAGGCCGTAGTAGGCACATCGTTGTTAATGGTTATCTACAGATACAGATTTTGTTCGAGTGAAATGTCCAGCTAACTATAACACCCCTAAAACCTATTGTCTTTTCAGTGAATTTCTTTTTAAAAATGTTTTATTAATCCATGAAAGTTATCACAGGTTCCAATATTTATAAGGACGATGGTTACAGATATAATAAAAATGTCTTTAGCAAAGAGTACACAAATTTCATAATACATAGGAAATAATAATGGAATTAAATACAGGGTACTTTAAAGTGCGAGTGCGGATTTTTTAAGCATGAGTATATATCTCCTCTAACTGTGCCATCAATCATTCAAATAAGACACCACTGGGCCCCATTTCTCCATGCCTAATTTCTTTTTTCGTATGCCTTTAATTTCATATAGACTATACTCTATGTTAAATATAGACAAGAATCGAGCCCTCCAGAGTTCAAACGAGGGCACATCTTTCTGGAGCCACATTGAAGCAGTGCACAGCCAAGCCACAGCTGTTGCAAGAAAAATCAAATACCTATACCTATAGGCGAGTTGATTTGGATCCTCTCTCTCGGTTACTCCCAGCAATACCTGAGCGGATGACAGGGTTACCGGGCCCCCCACAATTTCCGTTAAAAATTTCTCTATATGTACATACAGTGTCGCTAAGTATCTACATGCGTAAAAAATATGTACAATATCAGCATTGTCTGATCCACATCAGAAACATTTCCCATCATTTGTTCCCCCCATTTAAAAAGTTTGGCTGGGGTGTAATAAAGATTAAACAAAGTCTTGTAATGTTGTGCATGGAGATTCGCAGATATAAACAATTTCCCTGCTAATTCAATAGATTTTTGTATCCGCATGCCCATATATCGCAGCCTGTCATCCCATTTGGTATTGTGGGACTCTAAATCGCTGTCCTTAGTGTCCAGCAGTATATTATACAATGCCCCAATACGTGCCTTCCACCTTACAGCCTCTACCACAGGGTTTACTCCTAGTTTCACTTGATGTTTCCCTAAAAAATCCAGAATCTGTAAGTATTTAAAGAATTCAAACCTACTAAGATGAAATTTGTCTGATAACATTTCAAAAGACATTAGGCAGCCGTTAGTATATAGGTCCCCTAAATAACAGATCCCTTTAGCTTGCCATCTGTCTACAGTCCTATCCCAAAATATCGATGGAAGAAGTGTTGTAGCTGTAATGGGGGTGTACTGAGATAACCTTTCTAACCCATACTGCCTTCGCACTGCTTTCCACACTTTATATGCTGTGTTCCCAACCTTGAACCTGGTTTACTTGTAGTAGCTTGGATCTACATTAATAAAGAATCGATTTTTGGCCTCACTCCCAAGTAGCATTTGATAAATTGATGGAGCTTCTGCGACACTAATTGGGTTGTCACCAAGTAATAAAATATGCATATGTTGCAAAATACAGACATAATAATAAAAGGTAAAATCTGGTACGGACCAGCCTCCTTTCTCACGAGGGAGAGTCATATAACGCATAGCTCTGCGAGATTTACCTTGGGCCCATAGGAATCTAGCACACACTGACTGTAATATTGCAAGTTGTTTACGGGAAATTTCAAGCTGTACTGATCTAAAAAAATATAGGATCTTAGGTAATATCAACATTTTCAAGACATTACAGCGTCCCACAAGTGAAAGATGTAAACTCTCACATCGATCCAGTTGCCTCCGTACACTGTTTAGTATGCTGCCCCAGTTAACCTCAACCAATAATTTTAAGCACACCCTTAACTTGACACCTAAGTATGTCGCCTCACTCACAACTCGTAGATCTTGAAATACAATATTAGAGCATAGAATCTGTGTTTTTGTCAAGTTAAGTTTGTATCCCGAGGCAGCCCCGAACTCTCGAGCCAATTGTTCAATTTCAGGCATAGCCATACTGGAGTTCGGTGTTACTACTGCAACATCGTCTGCATAAGCAAACACACGATAATATTCCTGGTTACATATTATCGACTCTATCCCTGCACTCTGTTCTAACATTTTTTAAAACGGGTCTGTATAAAGTGAGAACAGCAGCGGAGAACAGGGGCATCCCTGCCTAGTTCCCCGCGAGATGTATAATGGGTTTGATTAGAGACCCATACTGCAGACCTTGGCTAATGGAGAGCGATATAATGCTTGTATTGGAGGTAATAAAGTTCTGTTTAAAACCAACACGGTACAACACGGCCCATAAAAATTCCCATGCGACCCGGTCAAATGCCTTTTCAGCGTCTAAAAGTATCAGGCTGAAGGCACTCCCTGCTACATTAGCTATATCAAGCATGGTTACAACTCTATTAATATGATTGGTTGTCCCACTCCCAGGGATAAAGCCATGTTGTCTCACTGATTCTAAAGGTGTTATTACTCCAGCCAACCGGGTCGCTAGGATCTTAGCGTAGATTTTACCATCTACATTTAAAAGCGAAATCGGTCGATATGAACCAGGTTGATCAGCCGGTTTATCTTTTTTAAAAAAATATATAATGTTGGCTTCATCCCATGATAAGGGGGCAGCTCCATCTTGAGCCTGTTGCACAACGCCTAGCATATCAGTCTTTAAAAATCCAAAAAATGTTTTATAGACTTCCAATGGAAGTTTGTCGGGTCCAGCTGCTTTGCCCATAGCTAAGCCATTAATGGCTGTTTCCAATTCCTCCATTGTAATGGGGGCTTCTAGTACTTCTGCATCTTGCTCGTCCAGTTGGCCACGACAATACTGTAACAGGGATTCCCCTATATGGGAGTCATAGCCCTCACTGGTGTATAGTGCCTCGTAGAAGTCCTGAAACACCTTTAGGATCTCTGTATCCGTTTCTACTATTTGCCCCTTTAGATCCCTCATGGAGCTAATCCTCTGGGCTGCTTCTTTAACTCTAAGCCTCTGCGCCAGACAGCGCCCAGATGCTTCCCCATATTCATAATATAATCTCGTGTTTATGGAGTGTTTCCTCGCTATCTCTTTACTCCAATATAGATTAATTTTTGCTTTGCCCTGAGCCACTGCCGTTTGGAGGTCTGAGATATCCTGCCCTGTATGTATGCCCTGCATAAGTTTCTCCTCAGCTACCGTTAGTGACGCATATAATCCCTGCAATTCTGCTCGTATTTGCATTCGCTTATATAAGCCAAAGCTAAGGGTCTCTCCCCTAAACGTCGCTTTAAAAGCATCCCATACGCTCCCAACCTCGGCTGTATTGCGATTTATAGAAAAAAATTGCTCAATCCATATCTGCATATGGGTCACATAATTGCTATCCAATAATAGTTTCCTATCAAATGAGTAAGATCGCGGTTTAGCCCCCATCCTAGACATTCTCAAATGCAACACTAAGGTTCCATGGTCTGAAGACACCCGAGGGTTCACCTGTATTTTGGCTCCTGAAAGTAGCTGGCTCGTTATAAAAAAATAATCAAGCCTTACAAGTTTCTTGTGTGGATATGAATAAAAAGAGTACCATGGGTCGGTGGCTCTTAACATAGCCCAGGCATCCACCAGTCCATGATCCACCAGTAGTGATTGTAGGGCCTTAAATACCCTTGGTTTCCGTCCTTTATATAATTTATTTCCATCGTGTAGTATGCCAGGATCAAGAAGTATATTTAGATCCCCACATATAATTAAAGGGGTGGGCCACGATGCCAGCTCAACATTTAGATCTTCAATAATAATGAGTGCCTCATCAAAATTCAAACCATATATAGAACATATTGTATGGATCTGGCTTCCCATGTAACATTCAGCTATGGCCCATCGCCCATATTTATCTGCCAGTTTTATTCCTGTCCCTTGTATATAGCTCTTCATAAGAATTGCTACCCCCGTGTAGTAGTTGATTGTTCAGTACACACTAAAGTTGTAAAACCCAATTCCGCCAGCATTTTCATTTTGACCCATGGTATATGGGTTTCCTGTATACAGATCACATCGGTCTGTAGGGCCCTCAATTCATTGGCAACCCGTTGCCTTTTATTACGATCGTTCAGACCGCTTACATTCAAGGAACATAGCCAAATGCCACCAACTATACCACTACCCTCCATCTTTGTGTACATATGCTGCATGCCAATAACCA
Source organism: Triturus cristatus (assembly GCF_964204655.1). Lineage (NCBI taxonomy): Eukaryota > Metazoa > Chordata > Amphibia > Caudata > Salamandridae > Triturus > Triturus cristatus. The sequence goes on from NC_140588.1 coordinate 140,555,954, forward strand.
TCAATTTTTCAAATTTCCATTTGCCAACCTTCATGGATTATTTTTACTGCTTTCCAGCCCCCCCTACCATCCCCCTCCCCATTCCACCCCCATTACCCACCCTTCCCCCGCCCACATACAGTTCTGGCCAGAACTGTATCCTCCCCCCACCCTTCCCAAAATATGAGGCTTGGAGACACACGGTCTCCGAGATGGATCGAGCTTTAAAACCCCCAGTCCTCACCCCCCTGGCCCCAACCAAAGTGTTTAGCACTGCCTTCTTAAAGTATTCACCACCCACCATCATATATGCCATGTATGCCAATGAAGCACTCTCTCACAGGGGGAGAAATAAGAAAAACATCATCACTAGTGTTATTTTTTCCCATGCTATCCTTTCTTCTTCCCCTTCTTGTTCCCTCTTTTTTTTTCTCTCTTCTCTCTGCTTTCCTTTTCCCCCTTCTTCTCCCTCCTCTTTCCTTCTTTCTTTCCTTTTTTTCATCCCTTCCCCTTCCCATTCCCTCCTCTTCTTCCTTCACTGCTTTCATTTCTTCACTATCCCCTCTGTATCTACTTTTTAGAGGGATCGTAAATACTCCTTAGCAGCAATCTCTGTGGTAAAGAACCGAATATGCTCTTTGTGTATTATCTTAAGATTAGCCGGATTCAACAAGAAGGCCTGTGCCCCCTTGTCCTGGAAAGGAGTAATAAGTTGGCGTAATTGCCATCCCCTTTCAACAGTTAGGGGACAAAAATCCGGACGCACAAAAAAATGAATCCCCTTCCCTGTTTTTTTTCTATCCGGGCGTGCGAGGTCATACACCGCTTCTCTAGCAAGATAATTATTGACCGATATTAGAATAGCCTTTGGTCTAGAGGAGTTCTGGCCCCGCTTGCTGCGTTGCACAAAAGGAAATCTATGTGCCCATTGGATTTCGCGGTCCCAATCCCATTGGGTTAGCCCAGGAAATGCCTCTGAAAAAAGTTCAACAATAAATTTCCGAGGGTCCTGCCCCTCTGACCCCTCGGGAATATCTAATACACAAAGGTTGTTTCGCCGTAGGCGGTGTTCTAGGTCAGTAATTTTCCAGAGGGTGTCGTCCTTGGCAGAGCGTAAGGTGTCTGTGGTTGCCTTTTGAGCCGCCAGTTCATCCTCTAGGTTCGATATGCGGGTCTCCGCCTCGTTGAACCTTTCGGCAAACTCAGAACAGGATTTAGCAATTCTCCGAACTGCGTTCTGGAGCATGCGGCAGGTCCCTTGTGTGCGCTGGCTCTCTGCACGCGTCTCTTCTCTATGGGCCATAATGCTCTTATAGATGACAGCCAAGGATATATCTTCAGGTTTCTCTGTGATTTCAAAATTGGGCTGTCCCCCACTAGCTGTCTCGGTCTCTGCCATGAAAGAATAATCCCATTAAAAAGAGTCTGCGCTCCCAGCCGATAAGTAACCAGCACAGAGACCATTTGCCCCCTGTTTGCGCACTGTTTTGGGGGTGTCGAGCCCCTTATGCTTTTCTGAGTCAGAATCATCCCCAGATGTATCAGAGGGGTCCGCCATTGAATAAAAAGGCAAGTCTCCAGAATCGCCCTCCTTCATTAATTCCTGTTGCTCCCCTTTTTCATTATTTATTGCCAAATCAACCTTTCCATGACCAGTTTTTGATTTGGTTCCATTTACTTCCTTCTGGACTGTCTGTACAGGGGTTTGTGGAATATCCCTCATCGTGGTAATTTCTGTATTATTCCTAATGCGCTTGTCATCTTGTATCCCATTCTCATGATTCTCTACCCGTTTTTTTTTATGACTGCTGCCTGGGACCCCATCCTTATTAGTCATAGACTCTGGGTGAGCGTCCCCCCTTCCACCAGGTACCTCCAGTATACGTCAGGGAGCTGCGTTGCAGAGAGGTGTTCAGAGGCCACACCCCTTTTTACAACACTCTGCGACGCAGCTCCGTGGCGCTTACTGGAGGTACCTGGTGGGCTAGTTGGCCCCTAGGGGACCTCTTGATTGAAGAGGAATTAATTCCCCAACTTAAAATGTGCCACGCCATTTTCAAGGCCTAGGGGGTCAGGGTGTTTCTACCCTGCCCCCTTGTCGCGTTTTGCGTAGTTTTTTTTGTCTTTCTTGAGCCTCGGTTCTACCGAGGCACAATATGGCTGCCAACACTACCTGATTCAGAGTGTTGGCAGCCAATTAAAATTCAGCTCGTGATCGGGAGGGTGCGCGGATCCTCCGAGGCCATAGATATATATGTACTTTAAACTCTAATTTTCTCAGGAACTACTGAACGGATTTACACCATTTAAGCAAAGGCACGGGTCTGAACTGAGGACTACCTCTTTGACAAATTTGGTGTAATTCCGTTCAGCAGTTCGGGCTGTAGCTGCGGCTAAAGGTCCTACAGGAAAATGCATGGGGAAAACGCGTTTTGGGACCCCCCTTTTTTCTCGGCCCCCGCTTGACGAATCACCATGAAACTTTCAGGATAGGAGCGGACCGGAGCTGGCCAAAAGTTTGGAAAATTTTGCGAAGATTCGTCAATCGGCGCCAAAGTTATTCCAAATAGAATGTTGCGGATTTCCAATGGAAAATAGGTCCTAGCTATATCTACCTACTGCCGACCGCCAGTAGGTAAAATATATATATATATATATATATATATATATATTATGCTGGTATCATGCAGTTTGAAAAACAAAATGTATTGAAGCAGTTATATGTTTTTCCAATGGTAGACATTTGCACAGAACATTGTTAAAAATATGTTTTCGTCGTGGTGAAGTAATATGTATATTTTAATTATTTATACATATTTATTTATTATTGAAAATTTAATGTTTTTTTGTATATTTTATACATTTTAAATTATTTATGTATAATACACACTATGACGATTGTACTCATCACTGATATATGTGATTTGTAATATAACAGAATCTGTTTTCAAATATCATGGATGTTTGAGGAAGCGTTGGAGCACATAACTAAAGAAAGTGTTTCTTCACTGTTTAGCACTATAGGGGTGTGTTCTTTCTCATTTAGTACATATATAAAGACGGCGTACTATAAGCTCTGTATGTGATAAAGGGCACTTGATGCCCGAAACGCGTCATGAAATGAGGAATTAAGAATAATAAAAAGAAGAAATATTGCCACTAACTTGTCCTGGCGGTCCGTTTCTGTCAGTTCGCCGAAAAGGAAGTGCTGAGAGGTGTTTGAGTGCATCAATTTACGGAAGTTTGGTTGCTTTCGTTAAACTGACCCCTCCCTTGAAGTCGGCAGCAGCCCTCAACCTATCGTAGCTTGGAATCCGAAAAGGAAATTTGGCTGTGACCCCCTACGAGCCGGAATAGCAAACACCTGTGGAAAGACGCCGTCGATCGGGTCGGAGGACTCGCGAAGGAACGTCCGTAACTTTGGTGAGTGAAACGGCATTGCTGTAGGCGGGGAAATAAGGACTTTTGGGCATATCAGTTTCTGAACCCGGGAAAGCTACAGGGTAAAGAACTCACTGTGAAATACATTTCAAAAATCCTCAAACATGTCGGAAGACGAAGTACGTATACGAGAACGAGAAGCCATGGCGGACGAGCTTTTCAGTAAAATACCGAAAGCAAACGCCGTTGGGTCAAACATCAAAGCGACAGAAAGTAATTCAGATAACGATGTCAAGATTTTGTTAAAGGAACTAGAAAAGAAAATGAAAAATGAAGTCACCAAGTGGTGGGAGCACAAGTCCCTAACAAAGTATGTAGAAGTCAACAGGATACCACAGGGTTTAAGGATTTTTCTCGCTCCTAGTTTTGATAACCCCAATCCCTTAATGCTCAGAGAATGGGGTGAAAGCAATCTAATAGCGTCTATGAATTTGGTACATATTTTAATTAAATATGCAGAAATAGATCGCCAAGCGCTATTAGTTGATATCGACAACATTAACAAGGAACTAAGCAAATCAGAGAAAAAAGATTTTATCAAGGCAAAACAAGAGGAAATTAAGGAACGGCTTAAAAAGCATGAAGATAAGATCACAGAAAGGAAAATACATAAATTTGCACGCGACCAGGCCCACTATGAACTAGGCCAAATCTATACATTTGCCCGAAAATATGAAAAAGCTAAAAAATTGAAATTCAGTGGCAAAGAGAAACCTAATGTTGTGAGCAGCATGCAAGTAATATCAAGTAATGGCAATAGTTCTAACACAGACAATGAATCTCTAACAAGCGGATCAATTATGGAAGAGTTGAATATGGAGAGTACAATTGGTAGCACAATCCTCAGCCTTGGAGAAGAAATTGATTTTTTAGTGGAGGAGCGGAGGCAAACGTTGAGACCGAGGAACGAACGGAAGCCAATAGAAAAAGGTGGAGCATCAACAGAAGAGCGCGACGCCGTAGGTGTCGGCGCAAAGCCAAAAGAAAAGAAGAAGAGAAATCAATGGCGCAAGTAGGAACCGCGGAGAATGATGAAGAAGAAAAAACCATCATCAATCTATCCACTTTGACACTAACCAAAGCTGAAGAACAACTGCTTGCATTGGGTTTAAATTTCTGTCCAGAAAGCAATTTTAATTATGCGAACACCAGAGTGGATGTGTTCTGCTTTATACGGAAATTAAAACTCAAGAAATTTTTCACTATTAAATCAGGTCTGGAAAAAGCAAAATCAACTGCTTCATCAGAACCAAAGAATCCTACAAAACTGCAAGCATCTGATATTCAAACACTATTAACCATGCATGATCTAAGCAATGAACCAGTTATTAATAATCAACAACAAGATTCTGTGGGGGACACACAACAAAGACTGCGAAAAATCGACTTACTACAGAAAGGGGCTGGTGAAAGCCCTTACAAGCCAAAATCGACGTTCCTTCCAATGATGCCCAAAGACGCAGTTGATATTTACCATGAACGCTTCATAGAAGATATTAGAAAGCTACACCACCAAGTGAATTACAAAAAAAGTAAACTACAATATAACAAAATGCAATATCAAAATCTGATGAAAAAACTAAGTGAGAATGTGGAAATTGTGATTAAAAAATCTGATAAGGGCGGTAACATCGTTCTATGGCCCAAACAGGAATACATTTTGGAAGCAATGCGACAATTAAACAATGAACAATGCTATGAAAAATCTACCATGAGGGAATACAACAAAGCAAAAGATTCCTTGAAGAAGGAGCAACAATTTTGGAAGCGGGAAGGATTAATAACTTCAGAAGAATTTTTATATTTGCATAATGAATATCCAGTTCTTCCTTTTCTTTACCTACTACCTAAAGTCCACAAGAATATCATACCAATTCCAGGTCGCCCCATAATTTCGGCAATCAACAGCATGACTGACTATATGGGCGAATACGTGGATTTCTTCTTACAGGAGTTGGTAAAGGCCTTACCCTCATACGTAAAGGACACAGGTGATTTTTTAAAGAAACTCAATGACATTGTCTGGACAGATAATTTGGTGTTAATAACACTAGACATTGAATCACTGTACACCAGTATAGAGCATAAGTCCGGTTTGATTGCTTTGAATCATTTTTTGGAGTCAAGACCTTGTGAATACTATCAACATAACAAAATGCTGGTAGCTTTCATTACTTGGTGCTTGAATAATAATTATTTCTGGTTTGGCAAAGAAGTTTACAAACAGATACAGGGTGTTGCCATGGGGGCCTGCTTCTCTCCTAGCTACGCATGTTTACATGTGGGCTATTGGGAGGAGCAGGTCCTCATGAAGCAGCACCTGGAGACCTATAAGAACAACATTGATCACTGGTTGCGTTACATTGACGATGTGTTTGTAGTGTGGAATGGGAGTATTGACAGTGCCAATAAATTTATTGAAAAGATCAACACAAACTGTATGAACCTACACTTCACATCGCATATAAGTCATTCTAAAGTAGAATTTTTGGATGTAAATGTGTTCATTAAGGAAGGCAAAATTGTCACCACTGCCTATAGAAAACCAACTGCAGGGAACACAATACTACACGCAACCAGTTCCCATCCCAAGCACCTTATCAGTAGTATTCCGTACGGGGAACTATTGAGACTTAAACGTATTTGCAGTACCCCAGCCAATTATGACAAATGTAGAGAAGAAACTCTAAATCGATTAAGGAAAAGAGGCTACAATAACAAAACGTTAATGGAAGCCGTAAACAAAGCTGAGAGTCGAACTAGAGCATCATTGCTTCCACACAATAATGAGAATGATATAACTCCTGCAGACACAGCCAATGATACACCCAGACTTATAACAGCATATAGTCGACAGGAGAGAAAAATAAGATCTATCATTAATAAAAATTGGCCCATTATTCTCACTGATAATGTCTTAAACTCGAGACTTCCAAATAAACCAGTAATTACTTTCAGGAAAACACAATCTATGGGGTCCAAGTTGTCTAAAAACAGCCCAGAATTGAACAGTAACATATCTTGGTTAAAACCAAGACAGGGCTTTTTTAAATGCACATCATGTAGAGCCTGCAAGTTTGGAGTGAATACAACTCAGTACAAAACTCCCTTTAGAGAAAATGAAATAAGTATAAAGGGTAGTTACAATTGCCGTACTGAGTTTGCGGTATATGTTCTTATGTGCACTTGTGGGCTTAGGTACGTGGGAAGCACCAAGCTTCAAGTGCACGTGAGAATATTGCAGCATTTACGAGCAATCGTTAATAATGATCCGGCTTATCCGGTTGCTCGTCACTTCAAGGAAGCACATGACAACGATGTTAAATGCTTATCTTATTTTGTAATTGATTCAATTCCAGTACCTCGCAGGGGAGGAAATCAGGAGAAGATGTTAAGACAACGTGAGACTAAAACCATCTTAGAACTTGACAGTAAATTCCCGAATGGATTGAATAATACAGAGGATTTACATACGTTTCTGTAATTTAACTCAATACATACATCTCCCAATAGCTTCCGCAGCAATGGGTATTTATAGAAACAAAGATGTACGAAATTAGTTGACCCATGGTAACACTGAATTTAGTAACAAGATGGAAGTCTTTTTAGAAAACTCATCAACATTTCAATTTATTCTATTTTTATACTTGATGTCATGAATATTAAGCACTAGCACTTCTCGTTCATTTAAAAGAAACACCCACAAAAAGTAGCTTTTTGAACCACATTTTATATAAATTTTTATCACATTTTTGGTGTTATTATTTATTCATAAATTGTGAATGTTAAGCATTAAGCACTTTATAAATTTGGTAAATTAATACCTAAAGAGCACTTTTTGCACTAAATCTGCACGAGACACTTTCTTTTATAGAATACGAACAGGTACTCTGAAAAACAGCATTATGCTGGTATCATGCAGTTTGAAAAACAAAACGTATTGAAGCAGTTATATGTTTTTCCAATGGTAGACATTTGCACAGAACATTGTTAAAAATATGTTTTCGTCGTGGTGAAGTAATATGTATATTTTAATTATTTATACATATTTATTTATTATTGAAAATTTAATGTTTTTTTGTATGTTTTATACATTTTAAATTATTTATGTATAATACACACTATGACGATTGTACTCATCACTGATATATGTGATTTGTAATATAACAGAATCTGTTTTCAAATATCATGGATGTTTGAGGAAGCGTTGGAGCACATAACTAAAGAAAGTGTTTCTTCACTGTTTAGCACTATAGGGGTGTGTTCTTTCTCATTTAGTACATATATAAAGACGGCGTACTATAAGCTCTGTATGTGATCAAGGGCACTTGATGCCCGAAACGCGTCATGAAATGAGGAATTAAGAATAATAAAAAGAAGAAATATTGCCACTAACTTGTCCTGGCGGTCCGTTTCTGTCAGTTCGCCGAAAAGGAAGTGCTGAGAGGTGTTTGAGTGCAATATATATATATATATATATATATATATATATATATATATATATATATATATATATATATATATTATCTACTGGCGGTCGCAAGTAGATAGTTATAGTTAGGACCTATTTTCCATAGGAAATCCGCAACATTCTATTCCCAATAAGTCTGGCGCCGGTTGATGAATCCTCACTAAATTTTCCAAACTTTTGGCCAGCTCCGCTCCGCTCCTACCCTGAAAGTTTCGCGGTGATCCGTCAAGCGGGGGTCGAGAATAAAAGGGGGTCCCAAAACATGTTTCCCCATGCAATTTCCCATAGGATCTGTTGTCGCAGCTACAGCCCGAACCGCTTAATGGAATGACACCAAATTTGGCAAAGAGGTAGTCCTCAGTTCAGACTCGTACCTTTTGCATAAATGGTGTGAATCTGTTCAGTAGTTCCTGAGAAAATTAGGGTAAAAAAGTTAGTGATATCTATGGCCGGGAAGGATCCGCGGACCCTACCCGCACCGTAAGCGCTCCCTCCCCGAACCAAGCGCGCACCCTCCCGATCGCGCGCTGAAAGCTAATTGGCTGTCGAGTGTCTGTCTACATTCGAAACCAGGAACTGTTTCCCGCCATTTTCTGCCTCGGTAGAAGCGAGGCTGAAGGAGCAAGGAGAATAAGTGTGTAAAACATATAAAGGGGGCAGAGTGGAAATTCTCTGACCCTCTAGAGATGCTTAGGGGGTCCCAGAAGGACCCCCTGGGATCCCCTTTTTTTTAAACGGCGAAATGCGCGCACGGTTCGCGCATCCTATTGCGTTGGGTACACGGATTCTCTTGCGTTGGGTAAGCGGATCCAAGGGAAAAAAAATTGAAAAAAGACAAGAAATCATTGGTTGTATGACAACTTTCTACACTGAAAGGTAGGGTGTATATTTCTGTTTTTTAAAGGCATGATTCTTATTGGTTAACAAAACGTGATTGTAAGGAACATTTTATATGATAAGCTGATATGTTGAAAAGTCAAGCACACTTGCTGTCTTGTTTAGCAACATTGTGTGAGGAACTTGTGAGCTGTGTGCTCAGTGCAGTGTTCCATGACCTGTTTCTATGGTAACAGGCAGAAGGCAGATTGGGGGAAGGGTTGAAATGTATTTCATTTGGAAAGGGTTGAAATGTTTAACCAATAGAAATGTGTGTTTGCTTTTGAATTTATGTGTGAAGGATTGTGATTTGATGTTTACATGTATATGTGTGGAAAATGAAAGGGAAACTTTTCCATTCTTTGTTATTGCTCAGAGGTGCACAGTGCAGAGATTCTGTAAAAAAAAATCTGGTGTGTGACTGATATACTTCTTAATCTACAAAACAACTTGAAAGGTGAGTTATTTAATTGTGAGGGGATGTATGTAGACTATTTTGATTTTAATCAGACTAATGTATTTCTCCTGCTAAAGTGTAGGGAGTACTTTTTTTCTCTACAATCTTATTGACAGTGTGTGTGCATGTAGAAACCATTCTGTGATAAGCATTTGTGTTTTTCATGTGTTTGCAGACAGATAACTGTGCTGTGTTTATATTTTGGTAGAATTAGAAACCAGTCATTGTTTATGAATTTGTGAAATGAGTTATGTTTCTATACTAAAATGTAGTACTCCTTCTAGATGAAGAAATGTGTTTTGGTATAGTTCAAGGGATAGTGTTGTTTGTCTAGTGCAGTCATGCTTTGACACTAATGTGCTGTACTTTAATATGTAGATTGTGTGTAGTCTCCTTACCCCTTGCACAGTAGTGAATTAGTTTTTGTAAGCTGCTAGGGATAGTGTTGCTTGTCTAGAATCACACTGTGAGTCTGTGTGCATTTGGGAACCACTGTGAGAGAAGTATTTGGTAACATTGTGTATTTGCTGACAGATAACTGTTTTAAAACCTGTCTTGTTGTCAAGTTTTAGTAGCATTGGAAGGCGGTTTTTGCTTATGCTTTGATTAAATGAGTCAGGCTTTGACACAAAAGTGCAGTCCTGAAATATGTAGATTGTGTGCAGTTCCCTTACCACTTCCACAGTAGTGAATGATTTTTGGTAAACTCCTAGGTATAGTGGTTGTTGTCTAGAATCACACTGTGAGTCTGTGTGCATTTGGGAACCACTGTGAGAGAAGCATTTGGTAACATTGTGTATTTGGTGACAGATAACTGTTTTAAAACCTGTCATGTTGTCAAGTTTTAGTAGCATTAGAAGCCAGTCTTTGCTTATGCATTGATAAAATGATTCATGCTTTGACACTAATGTGCTGTACTTTAATATGTAGATTGTGTGTAGTCTCCTTACCCCTTGCACAGTAGTGAATGAGTTTTGGTAAGCTGCTAGGGATAATGTTGCTTGTCTAGAATCACACTGTGAGTCTGTGTGCATTTGGGAACCACTGTGAGAGAAGCATTTGGTAACATCGTGTATTTGCTGACAGATAATTGTTTTAAAACCTGTCTTGTTGTCAAGTTTTAGTAGCATTAGAAGCCAGTTTTTGCTTATGCTTTGATTAAATGAGTCAGGCTTTGACACAAAAGTGCAGTCCTGAAATATGTAGATTGTGTGCAGTTCCCTTATCACTTCCACAGTAGTGAATGATTTTTGGTAAACTCCTAGGTATAGTGGTTGTTGTCTAGAATCACACTGTGAGTCTGTGTGCATTTGGGAACCACTGTGAGAGAAGCATTTGGTAACATAGTGTATTTTCTGGCAGATAACTCTTTTAAAACCTGTCATGTTGTCAAGTTTTAGTAGCATTAGAAGCCAGTCTTTGCTTATGCGTTGATTAATAATGTGCTGTACTTAAATATGTAGATTGTGTGCAGTACCCTTACCTCTTCTAGACTAATGAATGAGTTTTGGTAAAGTCCTAGGATAGTGTTGCTTGTCTAAAATCACACTGTGAGTCTGTGTGCATTTGGGTAAGGATTGTGATAGAAGCATTTGGTAACATCGTGTATTTGCTGACAGATAACTGTTTTAAAACCGGTCATGTTGTCACGTTTTAGTAGCTTTAGAAGCCAGTCTTTGCTTATGCATTAATAAAATGAGTCATGCTTTGACACTAATGTGCTGTACTTAAATATGTATATTGTGTGCAGTACCCTTATCTCTTCTAGACTAGTGAATGAGTTTTGGTAAACTCCTAGGATAGTGTTGCTTGTCTAAAATCACACTGTGAGTCTGTGTACATTAGGGTAAGGATTGTGATAGAAGCATTTGGTAACATCATGTATTTGCTGACAGATAACTGTTTTAAAAGCGGTCATGTTGTCAGGTTTTAGTAGCTTTAGAAGCTATTCTTTGCTTATGCATTGATAAAATTAGTCAGGGATTGACACTAAAGTGCAGTACCATGTACTATTCTCTTCACTGTGCCAGAACTGAAAATTTAAAAGTTTTACCCAGGCACTGTCCTAGCAGTAGTCTGATGATTTAGTCAGTTTCCAAGTACTCATGTTGTGAACCATACATTACCACATAGACTGCTTCAAATGTCTATGCAGTATGCATGCAGTCTTCTAACATACTATACACTTGTCTTTCACATCTTCAATTCCCTAGTCAGTATCCATACAGTCCAGCAAACATCCTGTCACTCCCTTTGCACTCCTCTAGTGACCCATTCAGTACCAAGTACTAATCCATTCACTGTGTCAAAAGCCAACCACTTTTACCCAGGCACACTCTTTGCTGTACTCTAATCATTCCGTCAGTTCCCAAGTACTCATGCAGTGAGCCAGGCCTTAGCACATAGACTGCTTCAAATGCCTATTCACTATGCATGCAGGGCTCTAACCACCTACACAGTTGTCTTTCACACCTTCAATTCCCCAGTCAGTATTCATACACTTCTAGCAAACACCCTGTCACTCACCCAGTGTGTCTCCTTATAGTACTGTAATCATTCAGTCAGTTAGCATGTAGTCTTTTAGTGAGGTAGGCTTTAGGGCATGAACTGCTTCAAAGTAGTATGCACTATGCATGTAGTGTTTTAACCATCGTCACACTTGTGGCGCTCAGCGCGCATCCGCGAAATTGAATTAAAAAAAATTATAGGATTAGATGTAAAAATATATTAGTTTTAAGACTAGTTTAGAGTTTGTCTTCAATTAATAGTCACATGAAATACATATATATATGTTTTTTTAAATGTTAAATATTTAGCGGGATCCGCGCACCTACTGCGTCATAGACGCAGATGACGCATCGCTGAAGCGCGTAAACATCGCGTTACGTACATCGAACGTGTCGCGTATAGGCTGGGAGTCGTGTACCGGTCGCTTTGCGATCGCGCACTAAACACGTACCCAACGCAGTGATGTCAATTGAGATGTCATCAGTGATGTCATCAGTGATGTCACTGACCATGTCATGAGTGATATAATATGTGACGTCATCAGCAGTGCATTGCGGGGGCGCGAGTTATAGTTAGCTGAACTAACTATAACAGGGGAATTTCTAGGGTTTTGTACGAGGGAAATGTCCAGCTAACTATAACGCCCCTGAAACCTATGTTTTTTAAGTGAATATATATATATATGAATATTAAATTGAAGCACTGCTGAGTATGTTCCTCTGAGAGTGCACTTTATTTGTATTGTGTGGAGAATAGAGTTCATCTGGCAGGCACCGCTGGCATAGCGGACCACCTGACTACGGGCCTTGGAGGACGGAAGGTGCGTCCTTGTGAAGAAATACATTTATATTACTTACTAGCGGTCTCCAGTAGGAAGTTATACTTATGTCTGCTTTTCCATAGACTGAACATTTTTTGGTTTGCTAATAACTCGTGCCCCGTCTGTTGAATTTTCACGAACCTTTAAAAAAAAAAAGTCCATCCACTTCACCTCCATCCTGGAAAGTTTTGAAACATAAATTCTCCATGCATTTTACATACACTTCTTTTAGACATGTTTTAGCAAAAAAACTACTAAATGGAATTATGCCAAATTCGTCAGGAAGGTAGATCTTGGTCCACAGATTGTGCTTTTTGTGATTTGGTGTAAATCCGTCCAGTAGTTTTTGAGATTTTAAGGACCAAAATTTTTGTATATTTTAGCAGTTGGCCTCGCTGGAAGCCTGCGAGCCTCCTGCAAGAGCGCAAAATCTAAAATGGAGCCCTGAGATTGGTCGAGAGACCCATCTTCCCAGTAAGCCTTCACGCTCGTGCAGGAGCGAGAGGCTCCTGCGAGTCTCGTGAGAGCGAGCGCTTTGACTGGCTGACTGTTGGAAAGTTAAAATGAAATGGCCGCCATTACTGTTTAGTGTGAAAAATTTAAGGTATTGTGAAAATGAAATTAAACAGCTATATTAGAGGGCATCAGAAAGGCATGCTGTACTCCTAGATTTAGAGAAGAGGTGTCTAAGGGATAACTACTGTGAAGATAATTAATGTATATTGTTTTAAAGTCATTTTTACAATCTCGCGGGATCGCCAATAGTACAAAGGCATAGATGAGTTCTCAATAAACTCTATTGGAAGGAATGCACATTGTGGTGGTTGTTTTTGAGAGGAAGTGTGTAATAGATAATTACTGTCATGATTATAAGCTTAAATCTTTTTTTTTAACTGTTACGATCTCACAAGCCTCGTAGAGGGAAGGAGTATGTAATGTTTGAATATACTCTACTATGCACACTTGTTACTGTATAAAGGAGTCTTACTGGAGATGGTGTGTATCAGACTCTACTCTTTATGCTCATTGGTTTCAGGTGAGTTGTGTGTAGAGTTAAGGCTGATCCAAACAGCCTACTATGCACATCAATCATCAGACATAGGTCTGAAAGGAGAGTCCAGTCCCTCTCCACACCCTATTGCGCACACCGATCATTACAGAGAGAGATCTCAGCAAAGAGACCAGTCCTGCACACACCCTACTATGCACACCCGTCATCTGAGAGAGAGGTCTAAAAGGAGAGGCCAGTCTCTCTCCCCACCCTACTATACACACCTATCTTAACAGAGAAAGGTCTTAACAGAGAGGCCAGTCCCTCCACACACCCTTCTACGGATACTCGTCATCTGAGACACAGGTATGTAAGGAGAGGCCAGGCACTCCCCACAACCTACTATGTACACCTAATATTACAGAGATGGGTCTCAGCAGAGAGGCCAGTCCCTCCACATACTCAATTATGCACACCCATCATCTGAGAAAGAGGTTTGAAAGGAGAGGCCAGTCCCTCTCCACACCCTACTACACACACACCTATCATAATAGAGAGGAGTTCTCATCTGAGAGGTCAGTCCCTCCACACACCCTACTACGCACACCTTTCATCTGAGACCGAGGTCTAAAAAGAGAGGGCACTTTGTCCCCACACCCTCCTTCGCACACCCATCATTTAAGAGAAAGGTCTTGAAGGAGAGGCCAATCCAACCACACACCCTACTATGTATATCTGTCATCTGAGGGAAAAATTGGAAAGGAGAGGGATGTCCTTCTCACATCCTAGTGAGGACATCCATTATCTAAGAGAGTGTTCTCAGTAGAGAGGCTAGTCCTTTCCATATAATACTATGCCCCTAGAATTGTGTTGTGATCCCGCGAGAGTCTCACGAAAGTTGTGTGCAAGCATCAGGGAGTGAAGCTTGCTGTGTGAGACTATGTCGCATGGGAAATTACTGGGCCTGCCACTAGGTGTTTTATGATTTGGCAAGGGTCTTGTGAGACTCAGAGAAATATACAGGAGGCAGGCGTTTGTGTGCTCCTGCTCTCATGAAAGTCTCACAGGTGTCAGTTTCCCAACAGAAAGGAAGTTATAACATGACATAATAATCTAATGTAGGAATAGGGTGGCTCTGACAGGAGCCATAGTGCTTATAGAGTGTATTGTTCAGTTATACAAAGAACTGGATGCATTCCTTGATGTTATTAAGGAAGATCCTGTTCCTTTTTTACAGTGAATTGCACTCCATCTCCCCTACAGACACCTGGCATATCAAAACAGATATTCTTATGATATATAGAGCCAATGTCATGGTCTCTGAGAAGGAATATGCTACTTACCAGTATGCATCTGTTCTTGGCATGTAGAGCTGCAGATCTATACACTGTGCATAGATCACCATCTGGTGTTGGGCCCGGATGTTTGCAGTTTGTTTTTCTTCTTGGACAGTCTTTGGAAGTCACGAGTTCGGTGACTCCTCCTTCGGTCCGTACTGCGCATGGGCTTCGGCTCCATCCTCAGATTGTTTTTCGCCAGCAGGGAAAAGATGGAGCGTAGTGATAATAGTGAAGAAACCCATGTGTGTTTATCTAAAGATAGACTGGAACGGATACAGGTAGCCGGGGAGGCGGGTGGGCGTGTATAGATCTGCAGCTCTACATGCCAAGAACAGATGCATACTGGTAAGTAGCATATTCCGTTCGAGGCATATGAGCTGCAGATTATACACTGTGCATAGATTATATAGCAGTACCCAACCCTAGCGGCGACCACCAGTATCTTTTGCAGTGGTTTGAAACAGTGTCTTTAGTACAGCCTGGCCCACACTAGCTTGTTGTTTGGAGTGCACGTCTACACAGTAATGTTTTATGAAGGTGTGCGGTGTTGACCATGTGGCTGCTTTGCAGATGTCATCTAAGGGTATGTTCCCTAGAAAAGCCATAGAAGCCCCTATCTTTCTTGTAGAGTGGGCTTTAGGTGGAACAGATAATGTTCTTTTTGCTTTGTGATAGCAAATTTGTATGCACTTTACAATCCACCTAGCTATCCCTGATTTTGAAATGGGGTTGCCTTTATGCGGTGGAGAGAAGGAGACAAACAACTGTTTAGTCTTTCTGAAAGGTTGCGTTCTTTGTATGTAGTACAGTAAAGCCCTTTTAACATCAAGTGTATGTAGAGCCCTTTCCGCAACAGATTGAGGTTGCGAGAAAAAAAACGGTAATTCCACCGACTGATTAAGATGGAAGGGGGAAATGACCTTGGGCAGAAATGTTGGATTTGTGCGAAGTATCACCTTGCTGTGATGTATCTGTAAAAAGGGTTCTTGTATAGTGAACGCTTGTATCTCGTACCTTGTACCTTCTAAGGGAAGTGATAGCTACGAGGAAAGCTGTTTTCCAAGTCAGGAACTGTAGCTCACATTTATGCATTGGTTCGAAAGGCGGACCCATTAGCCTTGTAAGAACTACGTTTAGATTCCATACAGGTGAGGGTGGTGCCCTGGGCGGAATTACTCTTTTAAGGCCTTCCATGACGGCTTTAATAGCAGGCACTCTGAACAGTGATAAATGCTGTCTGTTTTGTAGGTAAGCAGCAATTGCTGCTAGGTGTAGACAGATGGATGAGTACGCCAGGTTACACCTTTGAAGATGGAGCAGGTAGCATATGATGTGCTGTATGGATACATCTAAAGGGTTGATTGTATTGTTATGGCAGTAAACAACAAATCGCTTCCACTTTGCGGCATAGCATGCTGGAGTGGTAGGACGTCTGGCTTCCTTGATAATGTTCATGCAATCAGGGGGAAGGTTAAGGTATCCAAATTCTAAGATTTCAGGAGCCAGATCGCAAGGTTGAGCTGAGCTGGGTCCGGGTGCCTGATTTCTCCATGGTTCTGGGTTAGGAGGCATGGGGCCAGGTGCAGTTTTTGATGTGGTACCACCGAGAGCTGTAGTAGTGTGGTGTACCACGGCTGCCTGGCCCATGTTGGAGCTACCAGAATGAGTGTGAGGGAGTGCTGTTGTAGCTTCCTTACCACTAATGGAATTAGCGGGAGAGGTGGAAAGGCGTATGCAAATCTGCCTGACCAGTTCATCCATATCGCATTGCCTTTGGACAATGGGTGTGGGTATCTGGCGGCGAAGCTTGGGCATTTTTTGTTTTTGTAGGTGGCGAAGAGGTCTATCTGAGGATGCCCCCACTTGTGAAAGAATGGGTGAAGAACTTGTGGATGCAGCTCCCATTCGTGCATTTGCTGCGTTTGTCTGCTGAGCAGATCTGCCATGGTGTTTTGTATGCCTGGGACGTGTTGTGCCAGGAGAAAGATTTTTTGTGGGATTGCCCATCTTTATATGCTCTGTGCTAAGCGAGAGAGCTGGGGAGAGTGTGTCCCCCCCTGTTTTTGAATATAATACATTGCAGTCATATTGTCTGTGCGAATGAGGACTGCCTTGGCTGAGATTTGTTTCTGAAACGATTTCAGGGCTAGAAAGATCGCCAATAACTCCAGATGGTTGATGTGGAGTAACCTCTGTTGTGGCGTCCATACACCTTGCACTGTGAGGTGTAATAGGTGCGCTCCCCAGCCGGAGAGCAATGCGTCTGTTGTTAGAATCACCTGAGGAACCGGGTCCAGGAACGGTCACCCTTTGGAAAGGTTTGTGGTGTTCCACCACTGCAGAGATCGATGGGTGCGGCCGTCCACCAACACCAGATCCGTCAGCTGTCCCTGGGCCTGGTTCCACTGGCGTGCTAGGCACTCTTGGAGTGGACGCATGTGAAGTCTTGCATGGGGCACTATGAAGATGCAAGACGCCATCATCCCTATTAGTTTCATGAACACTCTTGTTGGGAGAGAGTGCTGAAGAAGGAATTTTTGGCGCAAGGTTTGTATGCTTGCGATTCTGGCTGAGTTGGGATAGGTTATAGCTTTTGAGGTGTCTATAGTGGCACCGAGGTATTGCTTTGTGTGAGACGGTATCAAGTGGGACTTTTGGTGGTTCACCGTAAAGCCTAGCTGGTGGAGTAGTTGGATGGTAGTGTTTGTATGCTGCACACACTGGTGGTAGGACGTGGCTTTTATGAGCCAGTCATCCAGGTAGGGGAAGACGTGAATGTTTTGTCTTCTGAGGTGTGCCGCCACTACTGCCATGCATTTGGTAAACACCCGTGGTGCGGTTGTGACCCCGAAGGGGAGAACCTTGAACTGATAATGTTGGCCGTCCACCACAAATCGGAGGTACTTTCTGTGAGCAGGGTGTATTGGAATATGAAAGTATGCGTCTTTCAAGTCCAGTGTAGTGAGAAAGTCGCCCTGACAGAGGAGTGGGAGAACTTGTTGGAGAGTTACCATGTGAAAATGGTCTGAATGGATATATGCATTTAGAGGCCGGAGGTCTAGAATAGGCCGTAGGGTCTCGTCTCTCTTTGGTATCAGAAAGTACAGAGAGTAGACCCCTAAATTGTGCTGATTGACGGGGACCTGCTCTATAGCTTGTTTTTGCAGGAGGGAGAGTACCTCTTGTTTCAGAAGTGTGGTATGTTCTTGTGACATCGCACGGTGTCTGGGTGGAATATTTGGGGGGTAGAAGTTAGTTCGAGACAGTACCCTGACCGAATAATTTGGGTCACCCATTTGTCTGATGTTATGGTCTCCCAGGTTTGAAGGAAGTCTTGTAGTCTGCCCCCGACCGGAGTGGAATGGTCTGGGGGGAGCGGGGGAAAGTCATTGTGTGGGCGGTGTGGCAGAACGGGCGGTGTTGGTTTTGCCCTTGCCTTTATTATTGTTTCCTCGATATCCACCTCTTTGATAGCCCTTTGTGAAGGTATTCTGAGGAGGGGACTTATAGGACGTGGAGGCGTTATCGGAAGAGTAACCTCTGCCAGAGCCTCGAAAGGAGGAACGGCGAAAGGAGCATCTAGGGGTGTGTGATTGTAGTGCTCCCATAGACTTCGCCGTATCTGTATCCTTCTTCATTTTTTCCAGGGCTTCGTCTACTTTTGGGCCAAATAAGTGTTGTTGGTCAAAAGGGTGGTTCAATATAGATGCTTGGACCTCTGGTTTAACCCCTTCAGTGCCCATGACGAGCTGAACTCGTCATGGGCCGCGGTGGCGCTGTGCCCATGACGAGTCCAGCTCGTCATAGACCCCGCCCGCCAATGCAACGGCCGGCACTGGGCGGGGAAAGGGGCGGGCACTGAAGGGGTTAAAGCCTGAGATTCTGAGCCAGGCGTGGCGGCGAAGCAGAACACTGGTGTTTATAGCCCTGGAAGCTGTGTCTGCTGCGTCAAGTGCACATTTAATAGAGGTGTTGGTAATAATCTTTCCCTCTTGTATCAGTTCATGAGCCTTATTTTTATATTTCTCTGGGAGATGTTGCATTAGAGCCTCCAGCTCATCATAGTACGCTCTGTCGTACCGCGCCAGCAGCACGTGCGTGTTGGCGATGCGCCACATATTGGCAGCTTGCGAGGCAGTGCATTTGCCTGACGCGTCTAAGAGCTTGGACTCCTTATCGGGTGGCGGAGCTTCACCAGATGACTGAGAATTAGAGCGCTTCCTAGCTGTGTATACCACTAATGAGTCTAGGGGCGCAGGTCCTTTAATATAGGCAGGATCTGTGGGGGCTGCTTTGTATTTCTTTTCTATTCTGGGGTTTAAGACCCTAGCTCTGACGGGGTCTTTGAAAACCTCTGTCGCATGTTTGGTCACCCCTTTAAGCATGGGTAATATAGCGGTGGATTTATCTGCTATGTCAAACGTGTCAAGTAGGAAGTCTTCCTCAACTGGATCACTGTGCAACTCCACCCCATGATAATGTGCCGCCCGTTGTAAGAGGTGGTGGAACCCCAGGGAGTCCTCTGGTGGAGATGGCCTGGATGGATAAAGATCATCCTGAGGCACATCTGGGACATCTGGATTGTGATAATCCTCCCATGGGTCAGGTGTTCCCGGAGGAGTGGGGTCCTGCGGGGCATCTGTTGGATCATAGAATGGATCTCCTTGGTCATCAGGGTCTGGAGACGGGGTTGGAGAGCGATGAGGCAAGGGTGGAGAAGGTGGGGGCGGAGATGGGGGGAGTGGAGGAGGTGGTGGAGGTGGAGGAGGAGGAGGTGGTGGGGAGGGTACTCTGAATGGGGATGTGGCAGAGTCCTTCCGTTTTGGCAGTGGAGGAGGAGTTGGCTTGTCTAAATGTCTTTTCTTGGAAGACAAAGTTAAATGTCCAGTCTTTGGATCCTTTGTTAAAGTCTTTTGTAGAGGATCTGGCGTGAAAAGCTCCCCCGGCACCGATTCCTCTATCGGTGCCGATGTTTTCGGAACCGACGGCTTCGTTGGTTTATCCGCGCCATGCTTTCTCGGGGCCTCCGATTTTTTGTTCGGCGCCGAGGCATGCTTCGACACGGAAGCGTCGGTGCCGAGGGATTTATGTTTGGTCGGCACCGAGAGGCCAGGTTTCGACACCGATGGCTTCGGAACGGAGCTTGTTTTCTTCGGTGCCGAAGGGTGTTTTTCGGCGCCGCTAGGAGGATGGCTCGAGCCCGAGCCGCCAGGAGACTTGTGATGCTTTTTCACCGTGCCCGAAGGTGGGGTGATGGAAGCGGTATGCTTGGTTTTCCCTAGGCCCGGAGGTGAAGGGGTAACCGGAGTCTCTTTCGGTATGGGCGCGGGAGTGGGAGGGGTTAGAGTACTCACGACCCTCTGCGCCGGTGTGATCTCCTCCACGTCGGAGTCGTCGGCCTCGGAAGCGCTGACGACATCGTCCTCCTGTTCGGTGTGCTGCTGTCCCGAAGCTCCGGTGTCTTCTCCGAAGATGTCAAGTGGAGCCGAGGATGATGAGTGCGCCATGGTGCGTCGAGCTCGTCGATCCCGAATAGTCTTTTTCGATCGAAAAGACTTGCAGGCGGGGCAGTCTCGGGCCTCGTGTTCGGGAGAGAGGCAGAGGTTGCACACCTGATGGAGATCGGTGTGGGGAAATTTAGACCCACATTTTGGGCACTTCTTGAAGGGAGTCCTTTCCATCGGCCGAGACCGGAGTCGAGATAGGCCCGAAGGCCGCTGCCGATGCCTGGAATCGAGGAAGTGCCGAAGAGAGAGATGAAGAAGCCGATTTCGTCTGAAGAATCTCGATGGACGAGGATTTTTCGTCGAAGGTCGAACTAGAAAGGTTCGAAGCTGGAGCACGAAGTATTACATCCGAGCCCGATGGCGGAAAAAAACAATCTGAGGATGGAGCCGAAGCCCATGCGCAGTACGGACCGAAGGAGGAGTCACCGAACTCGTGACTTCCAAAGACTGTCCAAGAAGAAAAACAAACTAAAAACATCCGGGCCCAACACCAGATAGAGATCTATGCACAGTGTATAATCTGCAGCTCATATGCCTCGAACATACAGTAACTGTTTTATTGACATGCTTCCAGGACTTCTCAAACTTAGGACAAAACTCTTTTGACCCTTGCCGTTTTTGCCTTTGACATATATTAGAATATACAAATGCAGTGTGAGGCAAAACTGCAGAAATTGTGAGAAGTTCTACTTCATTTGGATTTCAAGTGCAACCCTTGTGATTGTGGCTAGGTCATTACTGTCATCAGGTCTGGTTGCTCACAATCCAAAATGCTCTCACCCATTAGTAACAGCTGATGCTACTTTCTACCCCTATGGCCAATCCAAGTGATGTCCAAGTTTGTGAATCCATGATTCTGAACAATACCACAATTAACAGCATAGTCTCTAGCCTAGCGGATGAAACTGTATCCCAAAATACAGAGGCGAACCATGGTGCAGTATGGAGATGTCAGTAACAAGAGAAATGCTCAGCAGAATGAGTAAGCTTCAGAGGAATATGGACTTACAAGAGAAGAGAAAAAATGGGAGGGAGGCAAAAATATAAATGTAATTGGTAGATTTTTGGCAGTTAGAAAAGTAGTTTAGGTTGTGATCAACTGCTGGTTGTATGGTACAGAGTCACCTGTTAAAGAGGAGGAGTTTTTTCAACTGGGTGATTTTCAAATTGTGCTACCATCCCGCTGGAGTTTTGCGAGAGTCATCATTAAGCTTCTTCAGGTGAAGCTTGATGTGGGGGCTTCGTATGATCCAGCAAAACTCTTGCGAGAGTTGCATGGAAATTAACAGAGTGACCCTTCCTCAATGTCTTTTACTCAATCTTACAAGAGTCTCGCAAGCTTGGTTGTACAGGGAGAGAAAAGAGTGTGTATTAATACAGTACAAGTGCTATTAAGTGGTTAAAGCAACACAAATAAAGCAGAGGTTGTGAATGTTAATAATTAAGTTAAAATAAAAGCTTAGAAAGACCACTGAAGGTGATTATGTTACATGTAGTACTTGTACTCTGGAACAGATACATTTGTTGTGTAAAGAATGCAAGAGTGAGGTTATATTAGGGTCAATCCATCGTTGACATTCCCTCTACAACTTTTTTTTTAAAAGGTATGAAATGATTGGCTGCAAGGCTTGATGGTTCAGACACATTTATCTGTAGCATAATCTTAGACATCTAAGATTGCCTTTGGTGGAGAGGATGTGGCCTTATGGCTACAGCGGTCGACCTCGACGCTGGAGCACAGGGTTCGACTCTCAGCAGGGACGCTCAACACCCTGTGATTCTGGGCAACTCACTTAATCTCCCCATGCCTAACAAAAAATGAATGTGTTTGTCTGGAGCCCAACTGGTGCTCATGTAAAGTGCTCCGATACCTTCGAGTCAAGTTCACGCTTTATAAAACTCCGGAAAAGAGAAAAAAAGAAAAAAAGAAATGTAATCTCTTTGGAGACTTTTGCTCATAGTACATTAGGATATATTCAGTGTGAATGCAAATTCCATTATAAAAAGTACGATCTCCGGAGAGTTTCGTGAGACCAGACCAGGAAGCACTGCCGCTTCAGACTGAACACAAGGGATTGTCTCCCTGGATTTCCTGAACTCTTGCGAGACCTGTGTATTCTGATACCCTTCTCTGGAGCTCGTGATAGTCTCACAAGAGATTTTAAGCAGGGGAAAAAAGGGAAACAGTGCAAACAACGTAGATGATAAAATTAAAATACTGAAATAATGTCTTTTATGTAAACTCACAAAAATAGTTAATGTACTTGAAAAAAATAAACCCTAGAAATTGACTGAAAAAAAACAAAGGTTAACATAACGTTATAGTTAGGTGTAAAAAAATACCAGTTTTCGTTTAAAAAAACTTTCTAGAACTTCACTGAAAAAATCAAAGGTTAAAGTGACGTTATAGCTAGGTGAAATTCTCAGTAACTACGTTAATGTTTTGAACTACAAAAAACACAGAAATTCACCATTTATGAGCAGCACTGTCACTTGTGCCCCACAATGCACTGCTTATGACCTCACATATGACATCACTCATGACATGCTCCATGGCATTATTTATGACAACACTGATTACAGCTGAAATTTCATCAATGGTGACATCGTCCAAGCTTCGTTTTCCCACATATTGCTGTATACATTACTACAGGTTTACACCTAGCATAGTTGACATTAACAATCAACCACAGATATATGGAAAACCCTCATTGAGTACAGTGTTCAATCTGAATACAAATGTTCATAGAAAGCCAAAATAGTGAATGCCAATTCCAAAACAAATGTCCAACTATTGACAGCTTTTATCTATATCAAACCACTATATCACGGCAAACCTACATTAAGAAATGAAGTTGATATCAGTAAAGAACCGAGTACTGTAAACAATGTTTACTTTATGGAGAGTTTGCAAACAGTGAAACTCTCATGAGAAACACACCACAGAGTATTCAAAAGAATCTACTAAGAACCATGTACATTCTATGCAACTGTTGTAAAAAAACACTATTTGCTAAAAATAACCAAGCTTTAACAATGCTAAAGATCATTCTACCTGCACCCTTCATAATGTGGTGAAAACTTTGCAGATATTTATTATTCTGAAGCAAAACAAGCATGCCTACTTAGGTTAGTACCTGGTGGGCACTCTTTCATGTTGCGTATAAATTATCATGCTGACACAATTCTCTCCAATAAGTCAAAGCTGCTGACAAACGTTAGAATCTACTGCATAGAATCTTGCTCCAGTTGGAAACTTGTTCTGCAGAACCAAAAAGTTGTGTGGAGCATAATGAATACAGGTCAACTGTCACTTGCACACAGAGTTACTCTTGAATGCAAACATATGTAACATGTTCAATACCTCTACACAGCTATGGTGTATTAGGAGCACAAGCGTTTTGTAAACACACACCCATTAGCTGCACCCAAGTTGTACAAAATTACATAAAATGAATATGGTAGTTACTCGCCATGATGTAAACTATAAAACAAAATACCACACTCATTGGATGATGTCATCAGTGATGACAGTGTCATCTGTGATCTCATGAAATATGTCATGAGTGATGTCATATATGAGGTCGTAAATAGGGCAGGTCACACCTATACTAAAGAAAGCTGACGCCACTCCATCTGATCTAAACAACTACCGTCCTATAACCAACATCTCCACCTTGGAGAAACTATTGGAGAAATGTGTACAAATTCAGTTATGCAACCATATTGAGAACTACAACCTCTTAGACAGTCACCAATCGGGCTTCCGCCAAGGACACAGTACAGAATCTGCACTCACACACATTATGGATGACATACTACAAATGCTTGACCGCAACGAATCATGCCTATTGATACCTCTTGATCTGTCCTCCGCCTTTGATATGGTCAAGCATGACAACCTTCTGTCCCTATTAGAACGAAGGATGGGCCTCTCGGGCACAGTGCTGCAATGGTTCTCCTCCTTCTTGAATAACAGAACTCATGGAATCAAGAAGAAGAATTCACTCTCGCAACACTCTGTGGTCACCCTTGTTGTTCCTCAGGGTTCTGCCCTATCACCCATTCTTTTCAACCTCCTAATGGAGCCTTTGGCGAACGCACTGAAATCAGCGAACATTCTATATCACCTGTACGCGGATGACACCCAGCTGTATCTGAAAATCTCCACCCAGAAGACTTCATTGCCCTCAACACTACTCTAATGAACACGAAAAGCTGGCTCACTAACAACCACCTCATGCTGAATACCAAAAACTGTGTTCCCCTCATCACTGACTCAGCAAAATCCCTAGAAATCACCATAGACAAACATCTGAATATGCAGTCGCACATCTCTATTGCCGCCAAGGGAGCTAATCACAAGTTGAGTATATTAAGGAAACTCAAACCCTTCCTACCTCAGGCTGATCTAAAAATGGCAGTACAAGTTCTAGTGCTACCAAGATTAGACTACGGAAGCACCACCCTCTGTGGTCTGCCTAAATACAAGCTGGCTCCGTTGAGAGCTTCACTGAATGCTGCGGCTAGACTGGTATCAGGAACCAAAAGAAATAGTCACATCTCTCCAACCTCGAAAGCCCTGAATTGGCTGCCGTACGAGGCAAGAATACACCTTAAAGTGGCCTGCATGACTCACAAAGCAATTCACAACAATACACCCAGTTACCTGGCCCTAAAGCTGGATAGGTCTGGAGGTTGTAGACAACTACGAAGTGCAAGCACTTTCCTTCTCAATCCTCAGTCCTTCCATAAGAAGAGAACTGGCTGTAGAGCTTTCTCAGGGATTGCTCCACAGATTTGGAACTCCTTACCTCCAGTAGTGTGTGGAATCACTTCCTTTATCGCATTCAAAAAGGAATTAAAAATACTACTAATGAACAAATTCATGTCCTGAAGTCTTAATTCTAGGATGTCACTGAGTCATCTTTAACACCAGAATACCATTGCCTATCTCAGGTGGAATGCAACAAGACTATTTTATGTAATACTAATACTACAGTACTTATTGCTCAATAACTGCATGTAGTGTAAAGCTTAGCTGGCCTCGGGTCCCCCTTGGTTATCTATATACTTTATATCCACTGTGAATATTACGAGGTTATAATATGTTTGTTTGCTATCACAATCACCTAATGTTCATTAATTGTATATTGTACAACGTCATGCTGATTCACGGTCCTCTATGTTTGTTATTCATATATTTTATATTTCTTTTGTACAAATTGACACATTTGAATACGTGTATACCACCTCAAACATTTATATTCGTTTACTGTAAAGCGCTCTGATACCCTCGTGGGTCACGTTTGCGCTACATAAAACTTTGTAAATAAATAAATAAAATAAATAAGCAGTGCATGGCAGGTGCGCAAGTTACAGTGTTCATTTTGTGTCTGCAGAAATGGGAGAACATTTTGACAATTTGACGACTGTGCCACAGAACAGCTTTGTATTCACCTCAAGCCAAGGGTTTAGCAGAACGAATGAAAAGATTAGCAAAGTTACATGGGTACATTTCCCATTCTTTTCTAGATTGCTTTTTCACTGTTTCTTTGTGCCATTAATGTTGGCATCTTCTATGTACCATGTTATTAATGTTATATTTACCATTATTTTACCGCACTTATTGTACACAACAACTAGTACTGTTGTTTTTTGGCATATAAGTTTCAAGTTTTGCATTGTTGACGAAGGACAATGTGCGGCATCCCAGTGGAATGTGCATGGAATGATACCATTCACGCTTAGCATTCCACTGGAGGCAGCGGCTTGCGGGTCCCCTCTTAAAGTAACAGCTTTCTTCCTTAGCTGAATGAAATGGTTCTGGAAACCCTACCTGTTTGCTGCTAAGATTATTTGAGTTTATCTTTGTTTCGCGGACTTTCCCACTTTTCATTTATCTGAGGCTTAGAGCACTATTCCCAGCGAACTAGCAATTTTTAGGTCTCGCTGAGCCCAGTGCATGCGCTGGCTCGGAGAGACATTTTGTATGTGAGTTTTCAAAGTGCTGCTGGCTGGCCTAGCGCTTGCGTTCACGCGACAGTGCACGCGCGAACCACTAGCCTTCAGCAGCACTTTGAAAACTCGTGCATCATCGCGATCACTTTCGCTTTCAGAGCGATTGCGATGACGCGTGCTTTACAATTAGACAGAGAATCAGGCTCAAAGAATCTTCTCATGCTAAGGCAGGGTAACATTTTACCAAGAGTTCACAAAGGCAAACATATTGCAGTTAGAAGCCTCTGGCAAAACTGTTCAAGTGAACACTGTAAATTATGTGTGAAAAGGTTTCAGCATTCATTCAGCTCCCAGCCAGCCAAATGTCTCCCTTCTGTCCTCCCCTTGCTCCGCTCTGCCCTTGCACTGTTCTCTGTAACACTGCAGAGCAATCTGCTCCCCCCCATCTATCTCCATACGCTGTCGCTGGCTCGTCAGCAGACCCTCGGAGCCTGACCCCCGCCCCCATTACTTTTGCTTTACTTCTCCTTTTGAGCTTGCGCTTTTGCCCCTGCTGCACTAGATCTGACATTTTGTCTTCCAGAGTGGGCAGGGTTGTTCATGAAAATGTACAGCAGACACACATTAATAGGAGTAGGGTGATAGGTGCAACTGGCTGTCGTGGTGACATGTTATGTCATGTCTTACAGTTGTTGTATTATATAGGCCTGTGCCATTTTTTGTTACACTGGTGTAATGGAATTCAGATATAGCTCCCCACTATATTTACACTACACGATCCTGTATCGTCACCCATTACCCCCGGTACAGTCCTCCGTTACCCCCAGGCTAAGTTTGCATTACATGAAGACCAGTACGTATTAACACAGTATCTAATTCCTACTAAGGATTGTTCTGTTGTTTCGTTATTTAGTTCGGGGTATTTTAAAGGGTGTTCTAAATTCTGCACACACTTGTCCTGAGTGGCTAGGTAACTAACCACTGAATGAAAAATGTTCAAACACTGTCAGTGTAGATCGCAGAGAAGTCTACTGAAAGGGAATGGTCCATGCAGACACACCTAGATTTTTTGGCCTAGTTCCATCTGTCAGTACCTGTGTACCGACACACCGTGGAAAATGTGCCAAGATGGCTGTGTTTTACCAGCGAGGTCCTGAACCTTCATTTCATCGGCAACTGGCACTCTTGCTCTCTGGGTCTTATCTGCCACTTATCTCTGCTCAGACTGCTGTTGGTGCATACTTTTGTATATCACACCAGCTGGAATTTCGAGACTCCTATTACAGAGAAAGCTTTCCTCACATACTAACCAAATACAATACAGTCAGCAACAGAACTACAACAGCACGGGCACCTACCCAACAAAGTACATTACCAGCATGATCAGCGCAAGCTTCCCAGATACAGTCTATATGAAGGGCAGCAGCGCAAGCTTCAGAGATACCAAGTCTATATGAAGGTCAGCGCAAGCTTCCCAGATACAGAGTCTAACCGACAGCAGAAGTGCAAGCTTCTATTACAGAACGTACAGGCACAGTGTGTTGCAAGATTCTATTACGAAGAGAGCAAGTACAGTACAGTCAGCAGTAGTACAAGCTTCCTCATACTCCCACAGAACTAATAAAGTACAAGCAAGTACTGAGCAAGCTTATTTCTTACATGAAAACGGTACTATGCATGTAAGACCAATTTATTCTGGTCCCACACGGATGAATGTTTTGTTCCCCTGCAGTATTGCTTTCTCACGGGTATAGAAAAATATCTTCTTAGCAGTAACATTAATAACTTGGCATACCCTTATAGTAAAGGAATACGACCCTTGCAAAGTTGGAAGATGTTTCAAATACAGCTGTGGATTTTAACAGAATATTTCATATGAGGCCTTTTTTCGAGCTGCCAAGGCAGCTACTTGGCATTCATTCTAGCAATTAATGTCATTTACCACTGATGTTCCCGGTTTACAGTGCTGTTGCACTCCAAGTGGATCGCCAGCTACTCACTGTTGGGACTTGACTTTCAGAGGAAAGCCGGGTTGATCAGTGTAGCTTTATTCTAGATGTGGGGTGGGGTTAGACACCTAGAAACAGTATAACACAGCCAATAACTTGTCTTAAATTCAATGGACAGACAGTTCTCACCTTTCTATTTTAAACAAGCATTGAAATAGCCAATAGGTCTCGCCTTTGTGACCTTATAAGTATTTAGTTATGCAGCACAATATCATTGGTACAACAGCATCAACTGTTGCATGGCTAAACACTTATAAGGTCCCAAAGGCGAGACCTATTGGCTATGCCAATGCTTGTTTTTAAACAAGTCAATTTGAAAGAAAGTGGTGGGTTCCACTTTCGGGTAGGGGGCGCGCACAGGTATACTAAGACCTATTTTAGGTCTAATCCATGTAAAAGCTTTCAAAAGAAATTCTTTCAAAGTCGTACTCTTGAATTGTCATCCTTATGTTTATTCACATATATTTCATTAAATCTCCATTGTAAATTCATTCTTTGCTGTAATATTATATCCTTTACAATTTTACAATCACCCAATGCATTTCGGGTCGATTCCTCAGGGGTCTGTGAATGGAAAAGAAAAAAGGAAATTTACAGGGCTGTTCCGCCTATTTCAATGTTAAGTGAGTACGAAAATACTGATGAAATACTCTAATTGTTTTAATGAACAATCTATTGCTTATAACTCGCTAATCATGGAAAGTTGCACATCTCTAGATTTAATAGCGTTAAAAATAATATTGGGCGGTCTAAGAAAAACAATTTCAATATTCGAACATAAAAACAACCTCCTTAGATCTGGCAAAATGGTAGCTGTTTGTAGAAATGTCTAAACTCTAACTCAAAAACAGTGTATTTAAATCCTTCATATGACTTATGACCTCTTATATAGTGCTCTATATCTGAGTACGTCTAGTTAAAAAGATGTAAAAGTTTTTAAACCCGGTGACCTAGCTATTCTCTGTTCGCGTGTCCTGATCTGTACTTACTTCCTGCTGTAAAACTCTCGCGTATCCGTCTTCCAATGGAAACAGGGATTATGGAAGTTCACATGTCTGTGCTCTTTAAGCGTGTCCTGATTGGTTCAAACCTGCTCAAGTCTGCCAATAAACGACAGGCTTATGGAAGTTCACGTGTCTGTACAATTGTAAACCAGTAGTGATTGGTTTACGTCAAAATGACGTTACTACACTCGCGTGACTCTATCGAAACTCATCTGTGTATGAGAATTACCAAATGTCTCTCTTCCAATAAGGATCAAGTTTATATGTGTTAACATAACTCTGCTTCTTAACTAAACTTTGGTAGGTTCAACCACGCTGAAATATCGCTATAGAACCGGTTAATAGTGTGGTACTACGATGTGATTAAATTATTGGTTGTTGTTAATAACATAATTGTGGAAAAATACACATGCAAAAACTCAAACGTTGGCTGTTCAAAAATTAACATGAACTGTGTCAAGGAGCTTGTCATTATAAATAATAGTAAAAGTTAAATTAAATAAAATAAAAATTAAAAATAAATAAAACAAGATGTAGCATAAAAAGCAATCTTCATGAGTTCAGCCATATTAAAATGGGATGGTGATGTGGTATTCTTGCAGGAATACAATAATTATTCCTCAGTCGGTGCTCAAATAAAGCATGATAGTTCAATCCTATCGTTAATTCCTTTTGATTGCATACTGTCCATTTTCCTGATCCAAAAGTATTCCGCTCTCAATCTTTGTTTGTGGGCATCCATAGTTGGGTCTGGTTTAATCACTTCCAATATCGTAAATCTCAGCTGTGCGATATTGTGACCTGCTTCTGTCCAATGTCTGGACAATGCCGATTTTAAGTTCTTATTTCTGATGTTACTTTTGTGTTCTGTTATTCTTGTTTTTATCTTGCGTTCCGTTTGTCCTATGTAAAGTTTTCCACATGGACATTTAATTCCATAAACTACTCCTTTGGTGTCACAAGTGCTTGAATGTAATAGAGTAATCCTTTTACCAGTCGTCGGATGGGTGAAATCTTGGCCAATCATCACATTGTTGCAATGTATGCAATTTTCACATTTCCTCATTCCTTTGTGAATAATCTGTTTATTATCCATATGTGAACTCTTCATTAGTTCTTTTAAATTTTTTGATCTTTTGTATGCAAATGTAATTTGGTTTGCTACCAGTGGTCGAAGATCTGGTTCTTCTGTAATGAGAGACCAATGTTTTTTCATAATTGTTGTGATTTGACGGGTTTGCACTGAATGTTTCAATACACACACAGTGAGTTTTCTGTCTGTTTTTACCTGTTTATTAAGTAAAGATGCTCTGTCCATGGATAAAACTTTCATTTTTGAATCCTGGAGTATTTTTTTAGGATATCCACGTTTCGTATATTTTTGGATCTGTATATCAATGGTGGAGGACAAATCATTAGGGTCTGATGTGATCCTTTTATAACGAATAAATTGAGACAACGGTAAATGTGTCTTCAATGAGTGGTGATGAAAGCTGTCAAAGTGGAGACCACTGTTTCTGTCAGTGGCTTTAGTATAGACCTTGGTGTTTATTTGGCCATCCTTTATGGTTATTCTTACATCTAAAAATGCCAATTCATTTCTGTCCATTTGGTGAGTGAACTTAATCCTTTCGTGCACTTGGTTCAGTATTTGGATGTTTTTCACAAGATGTTTTCCAGCTCCCTTCCATAATATAAAAATATCATCAATGTATCTTTTGAATACAATGCTGCCACTTGTCCATAGTGGATTATTCAATATGTGATCATTTTCGAACTTTGCCATAAAGGTATTCGCGTAGGCAGGTGCCCCCGCCATACCCATCGAAGTTCCACTGCACTGTTCATAAAATTCGTTGTTCCATTCTAAGTAGCTATGAAATAATGCAAAATGGAGTAGTTCCAACAGAAAAGACTTGTCTGTTCCTATGACCTCGTTTTCTAGTAAGATCCATTCTATGGCTTCTAGCCCTTCATTGTGCGGGATAGAGGTGTACAAAGCTGTTACATCAATAGAACATAACCATAGCTCTTTGTTCATTGGTATTTCAACCATGTTCAACAAATTCAAAAATACGGTCGTATCTTTGATGTAGGTGTTCCATTTCTGTATCAGCGGTTGCAAAAACCAATCCAAATATTGTCCTAAAGGTTCTGAAATTGATCCACAGGCGGACACTATGGGTCTAAAAGGTGGTATAGAGGCATTTTTATGTATTTTTGGGAGCATGTAAAACTGAGGTCTCCTTGGATATTTGACGTTTAAGAATTGGTATGTCTTTATTGTTATCCATTTCATTTCTAGTGCTTTATCTAGGATCATTTTTAATATGCTTACAAAGGCATCAGTGGGATCTTGCTCAAGTCTACGATATGTGTTGGCATCTTGTAGGTGTGATCGTACATTCTCTGTGTAAAATTCTGAATAACAGAACACAAAAGTAACATCAGAAATAAGAACTTAAAATCGGCATTGTCCAGACATTGGACAGAAGCAGGTCACAATATCGCACAGCTGAGATTTACGATATTGGAAGTGATTAAACCAGACCCAACTATGGATGCCCACAAACAAAGATTGAGAGCGGTATATTTTTGGATCAGGAAAATGGACAGTATGCAACCGAAAGGAATTAACGATAGGATTGAACTATCATGCTTTCTTTGAGCACCGACTGAGGAATAATTATTGTATTCCTGCAAGAATACCACATCACCATCCCATTTTAATATGGCTGAACTCATGAAGATCGTTTTTTATGCTACATCTTGTTTTATTTATTTTTAATTTTTATTTTATTTAATTTAACTTTTACTATTATTTATAATGACAAGCTCCTTGACACAGTTCATGTTATTTTTTGAACAGCCAATGTTTGAGTTTTTGCATGTGTATTTTTCCACAATTATGTTATTAACAACAACCAATAATTTAATCACATCGTAGTACCACACTATTAACCGGTTCTATAGCGATATTTCAGCGCGGTTGAACCTACCAAAGTTTAGTTAAGAAGCAGAGTTATGTTAACACATATAAACTTGATCCTTATTGGAAGAGAGACACGTGGTAATTCTCATACACCGATGAGTTTTGATAGAGTCACGCGAGTGTAGTAGCGTCATTTTGACGTAAACCAATCACTACTGGTTTACAATTGTACAGACACGTGAACTTCCATAAGCCTGTCGTTTATTGGCAGACTTGAGCAGGTTTGAACCAATCAGGACACGCTTAAAGAGCACAGACATGTGAACTTCCATAATCCCTGTTTCCATTGGAAGACGGATACGCGAGAGTTTTACAGCAGGAAGTAAGTACAGATCAGGACACGCGAACAGAGAATAGCTACGTCACCGGGTTTAAAAACTTTTACATCTTTTTAACTAGACGTACTCAGATATAGAGCACTATATAAGAGGTCTTAAGTCATATGAAGGATTTAAATACACTGTTTTTGAGTTAGAGTTTAGACATTTCTACAAACAGCTACCATTTTGCCAGATCTAAGGAGGTTGTTTTTATGTTCGAATATTGAAATTGTTTTTCTTAGACCGCCCAATATTACTTTTAACGCTATTAAATCTAGAGATGTGCAACTTTCCATGATTAGCGAGTTATAAGCAATAGATTGTTCATTAAAACAATGAGAGTATTTCATCAGTATTTTCGTACTCACTTAACATTGAAATAGGCGGAACAGCCCTGTAAATTTCCTTTTTTCTTTTCCATTCACAGACCCCCTGAGGAAGGGTCCACTTATCGACCCGAAATGCATTGGGTGATTGTAAAATTGTAAAGGATATAATATTACAGCAAAGAATGAATTTACAATGGAGATTTAATGAAATATATGTGAATAAACATAAGGATGACAATTCAAGAGTACGACTTTTACATGGATTACACCTAAAATAGGTCTTAGTATACCTGTGCGCGCCCCCTACCCGAAAGTGGAACCCACCATTTTCTTTCAAATTGACTTGTTTCAAGACAGTGTTTCTAGACAAAACACTGGGAGGAAGCAGCACAAAGCAATAAGAGCAATAGCCAGAGAACATCACTTACATGAGTGCCAGATGGACCACTGAATTAGAATGCTTGTTTTTAAACATGCTAGTAGGCACTGAAAATCAATGTGCTGTTTTCTCACAAGTTAATTTTAAAATTACTTACCTTTCTACTTTCAGGCTCAGTGAATGCTAGTGATAGTCTTTTTTCACAACAAACTATAAGAGGTACTAAAGACTAGGGGGCATTTTTATGAGTTTGTGAAGCAACTTGGCACAGCAAATCACCTTGCTGCACTCTTTCACTGGGAAAGGACAAGAATGCGCCATATTTAAAACAATACGTGCATCCAGTCCTTGTTCCTGCGCTGGCACCATTTTGGCTGCCTAGCGCCAACGCAGACCCTTGCACCTTGGTGCAAGGGTGCCTGTGTTGTAAGAAGACTTAGGCAGGATTGATTTTGTGCAGGAAGCGGCACCTTCCTGCACAAAAACAATCCTTAGAAGCTTATTTCTCTACGTTTGGTGCTGAATGAAGCACACAGAGAAAGAGAAAGTAACGAGGAGAAATAAAGATATTTCACCTCGTTATGACAGGCATAACTTTTTGGTGCATTCCCAGGTGTACCACTTTTGATAAATCTGGGAATGCATAAAAAAATATGGGAGTTGCGTGGGAACATCCATGCAACACACAGGAATCGCCTTCCCAGGGCAGAGTAATGCAATGCTGTGATTTACAATGCATTGTGTTACTCTACATTAATGAAGTCACTCAGGCCCACGCAAGGTGGCCTTGCGTGTCTTCTCAAATCGCATTTTGGACTTGCGCCGTGCTTGCGCCACGTTACATGGTGCAAGATTGACAAAACTGCTCTCATAAATACACACCCAGACTTTTATGTAAACAGTCACTAATAGAGAACTTCATGACCTCTGGGGAGTTAGTGTAGTATTTGTAAGAAATACGGGAAGTTTGCAAGAGAAAAGCTAAACACGCCCCTATATGTGTTCTGTTTTCAGTCAAATGGAACTCCTGATCTAGTGAACCACCAACTATGATCACATGATTTCTGCCACTCCTCTACCCCGGCTCGGTTTCTGTCATGACATTCAGTTGGTTTTACTCACTTCTCACAAGGCTAGGTGCCCCACAACTCCTCTCTCTGAATTCCATACAAATATGCATGTGTGGTATTTGCAAAGCTCACACCTAGCTGGGGGTAGGGAGACACACAGAGCTGTACATCAAGGGTAAAAGAAGACAATTCAGATTGTATACAGTAAGTAAAGAGGGGAGGAGCAAGATTGGTTGCTTCTGTGATGAGCCGGAATGGACGGTGGGAACTTGGAAGCACTTACTAGATGAGATGCTCCTTAAAAAGATAGGTCTTCAGATCTTTGCTGATCTGCAGAAGTGATTGATAAGCATGATGTGTGGAGAGATATTGTTTCAAATTTTAGAGACAACTAGCCAAGGCTTGCACTTATATGCCCAGACTGGCAATGTTCTGGCTCATTTTGTTACATTGTTCCCCAACCAGTTCAATTTTTCTGTCAGTCCAGGAACACTGATGGTTCATGCTTTACTTCTGGCACAGCAAGTCATGGAGGATGGACTTGGAAGGGAATCCAGTATAGATCAATTGGGGCCTATGGTTGAATTGCTTCATTCACCTAATGAGACATGAAGTGGCATGGTGGGTGCTATTCCGGAGGAGTCAGGGATACCACCGAGCAAATTGAGGAATTACCTTGATGAATTCTTGAACGTATCGTTTAATTTATGCTTTGATAATATGAACTACATATGTATTTATTGATTTTTTGAGCGGACTCACTACTATATATTCCTTTTTAGTCATATTATCCAGAATGACAAAAATACTGTTTAGGACAAGGATATGATTGTATTGAGGCCCAGAAGAAACGATAGTGAGATCGCAAAACACATGTTGCAATGTGGTATACAGGTATGATATATGACAGTTGAAATTTTTACATTTTTAAGACCTTCTCAAGAAGAAGAATTAGCATGGATCAGAAAAATTTATGTTTTGATATATAATAAGTGCATTTGATTAAGACAACTGGACATAACTCTCATCATTACAGAATACGAACTGAGACATAACTTGTGGTGCGCTAAAACCATATGTTGT
Source organism: Triturus cristatus (assembly GCF_964204655.1). Taxonomy (NCBI): domain Eukaryota; kingdom Metazoa; phylum Chordata; class Amphibia; order Caudata; family Salamandridae; genus Triturus; species Triturus cristatus. Next base: position 140,591,491 of record NC_140588.1, read on the forward strand.
GGTTTGAGATAGTAATGCCAAAAGCAGAAGAGTTTATATGAATGTTCATCCTACTATTTTAGGTTCCTCAAACAGTAAACATTCTATTTAAAAACAGCAGCATCGACACATGTTGTAGTAACATCTTCATAGTTCAAAAACCACTTTCTTGAGGACAAAGAAACATTTTCCAGTCCTCTCCTAGTCATGCTATAGAAACAATTTCTTAGGGTTTTGTTCTGGTTCAACTTAGATGTAACCGCATTTATTTTGCTCGGTAATTAAAACACTAGATCTCCCTCTATAAATGTCCTATTTTCTTCATATTTACTGAAATGTGTATATCCAACAGCTTTAATATATCTCTCTGGGGACTTTTTGTGTGAGAATCATGACTAGAGAGCTATAGGCAGGCTAACAGCCCTCTAAATCTTATATGATGATAATAAGTGTTCCTCTACTTTTTTCTCTGTATATGAGAAAGACCTCTCTAGACAATCAGCATTCTCTATCCTTACAGGACATTACAGGGCTGCAGTTACATTGTCGGGGTTGGCAACCCCAGCTGTGCAGCAGCTTTATGGAAAACTGCTAATTGAAGTTTGGTTCAACTGGTTGAGTGCCCCGTATGCTAGGGCCTTTTGAGTCTGGAACATTTCAAAATTAACTTAAGCAGAAGTACATTGATTTATTCCCTAGGCTTCACTGGTGGGAGTTGACGGTGCACAGCTAATACCTGCATCCTATCGTTGGTCATTCTTTTAGGGCAGCTGCTCTTTGGATGGCCTTCAGAGATCAATCGTCCCATAGCAATTTTTGAACAAGCATTTGCAATGCAATAGGTCTCGCCTTAGTGGCTGTTTGAGCGATTGGCATTGCAAATGAAAAAATTAAGCAACAAAAGAAATTCCACGAGGCAAGGAAAGGGGGTAGTACCACGGGCTGTTACTAGGTGTCCCTGTGGAGTTGTAAAGGAATTAGCCACATAAGGTACTGCACGTTTAATGCAATTCTCAGCTGCAATCTTTCTGTTTATAATTGCATTAAAGGTGCAGTAACTTATGTGACTAATAGAGGTCCCTTTATAACACCACAGGGACACCTAGTATTAGCCTGTGGTACTGCTCCCTTTACTAACTTAGTACATTTGCGGCTGCCATTAATAAATATAATACGGGCGTGCCCTGCTGCAGATAAACCCTTATATTTTTGCCAAATATTTAGTTGGGTGAGCTGCTCAAAATAAGAGTAACAAGCACACCCGCCATTATTAATGATTAAGCATGCGGCACGCCAAGCTGTGCTGCTTCTGCAATGTAATTAAAGCGTTGGGCGAGCCTCGCAACAGAAAACAAAGGTGCGCAGCCACCATTAATGCTGATAAAAAGCACAGCGTGTAAGGTATGTAACTTTTACAAAATATACTTGGGCCGCGCAAAATTAAATAAAGTCGCATGGCCGGCATTAATAAATATGAAGTGTGCAGTATACCGCGCTCCTTAAAAAAACATACACATACCAGGTATGCGCAGGCCATTGAGTTGTGCCTGCAACCACATTAACAAAATAGTGCTCACCAACTGTATTTGAAAACCAATATGTAACAACATGTGTTCAAGGGGGAGCCCTTATGGTAGGTTACAAAAGAAGAGAGGGAGTTACTAAAGAGGGACAAGGAGGGACTACTAATAAAAAAAAAACAAAGAAATACAAAGATTTCCAAAAGAAACTAACAGGAGCCAATAAAATACAAGGGCGGAACATAGGCGGAGCTTAATGCCCATATCCTGAATACATCATGTCTCAAGAGACATCGCAAGCTCTGCCTGGGCAAGACCTAATTATGAGGCAAGTGTTGCATTACTTCCGGGTCGGCCCCAGTAGCCTGGAGCAATATTCCTTTGCAGCCTTTACTGGATCAGCTCAATCTCCCACCTTTCTACTGTCACCGTCCAGCCTTGTGTTATCAGTGGTGTTGGGACTCTCTACGGTGTGTCTGAGTGACTGATGCAAGGATGGGGGGGATGCTGCCGCGCTGCTGTGCACATGGTATGAAATGTGGTGGAGCCAGTTGGATTGTTCAAGGAACTTATTGGGTAAGGTGTAGGTAAGAAACATTTGGAGCTCGGCTATGTGCTGCTCAGACTAACCTTTGACTTAATCAAGGTATGGTACTTTCACTCAACCTCCTAAGCTGGTTATCTGGAAACAGCCTAGTGCCATCTAAGAAATATGAAAACTGAAAGGTTAGAGGTCGTGGTGTTGTCACTTCTGAATAGTAACATCATGACAACACATTTTTATGTGCTCGCGGTGTTTAATTTATCCCCCAAAAAATAAGTGCCGGGGCTTAACGTTTTTCTCAGAAGTTTGTTGCCCGCGCTAGTTTGTTGCCCGCGCTGCCAAAATGCTGGGTTAGAATTTGATTTAGCAATCACCAGTCACTCCCTGCCCACATATCCTACTTTTGCAGATTCTTTTTCATCCATGCTTTCTCCCTATGTCCATGTTTTCCAGTCATTCTCTTCTTCCTTCTTTACTCCTTTTCTGTCTTTTGCTCTTGTTCTGTCCCAGTTCCAAAAATGGGTTATTGGGACCACCACCTGCAACCACCAGCAAAAAGTAAGCTCTGGAAATGGAAGTCCTGGTGTGTAGGCCTTGATCTTGGCTCTCACTGCCTCGCTTCCTGTTCGTTTTCAAAAGAAAGCAGCCCTCGATATAACTACATATAACCCCAATCAGCATTTATGAAATGAAAAAACGCACACATTTTTACCAGAGATCAGCTGGTATTACTTTGTTAAACACAGTGCTGTTTAAATCACGACTGGGTGGTGCTTTTGGTTATAGCTGTTAGCACCACTGTTATGGAATCAGTGCATTTTTTTAAAATATTGACCTCGTCACTTCAAGAATTTCAGTGGCAAAACTAAGCCAAATCTTCTAACAGCAAAGGACAGATATTCTAGGAGCAAAGAGCGCAAAAACTGGCACTATTATAGGGACAAATAAAGTGTAGCATTTTTTTATTCTGTCATATTCAGTTGTCTCAGTGAAGCCGAATTTCATTTATTTCTTCCTCTCTGTTAACTGAAGCCTCCCAAAGCTACACGACAGCCCTCCACAGATGCCAGTGGGGATGTTGTTTAAGTCCAGTTACTTAGCTGTAGTCTACCATGTCCTGAAGGATGGGTGTGTAGATCTCGAGTAACTAGTAAAGAGAAAGCAAGGAGGACGAAAGCAAAGTAAAGCTATGCACCATTCGCCACCTATTAGGATAACGTAGCATGTCTCATTTTTATCTGACAGGACAAAGCATTCTGGGACTTGTAGTTTAAATCGTGTTGTTTTACTTATGGGCCTAAAAAACACACTAAAATTAGGAACAAGTGAAACATTGTTAAGGGCTGAAGGTCACCTTCATAATGTGTTAGTAAAGGTATTCTTACATTGAGTGGAGGTAGGGAATGCTTCAGAACATGAAGGAAGGGGTTGTGCAGAATGGAGGTGTTTTTTGTAGGGGCCTGGACGGCACAGCAAGATCATGGACCCTGTGGCGTACTTAAAGAAAACCTAAGTAAGGAGGGAGAGCAACAGGAGCCCAAGGAAAGGAGAAAAGCATTTCAGGGTCCTACAGGGAAGGAGGGAGTAAAGCAGGAACATTGTAGAAGGGAACGCTGCTCCATGCAAATGGCGGGAGGGGGCACACAGTAATTTGAAAGGAGAGACTTCTGCAAGCGCCTATAAGAGTGGTGCAGGAATTCGAAGAAAAGCACTGCTGAAGATTCCTGTATAGAAATAAAATAGGAATCAGAAATGTGAATGTGCTTGTGTCAGGGGATTCGGTGGAGTGGGCGCTACAGGTCTCAAAAGGGATGGTAGTGATGTTACAAAATAAAAGACCGTATGATGCTACAGGAGTCTGTGAGAGAGACGATAACAGGATTAGAGTCACTACATGGCTCCATGTCACCGGGACACTATTTTACCATTTACGGCCTTTGTTTTGACATACCAGTGCTTTCTGGGGGACGTAGTCTTTGTTGATTTTAATTGAGCAATTGGACACAACCACCTAATAGTGAAATGTAAAAAGCAAAGTCTCGGAATGGAACAGTAGTGTACCAGTAACATAGAACCACAGGGTCATCGTACACAGGTATCTTATAGAGAGAGAGGGGCTCAACAGGTGCATATTTGAAGTTTGTACACCTGCACGAGCCTTTTAAGTCCTTTTGCTGAAGTCTGGAGAGAGGGAGCCTGCAGGATGAGAGAGGGAGCCTGCAGGATCAGGAGCAGAGTAAGTGCTACATGAATTAGAAGACAGTGAATTAGGCGACAGAACAACAATGCTGCCTTTTTGGGTGTTTTTACACGCTGTGGAATTAGGACCATGCAGAGCTCTGGTATTCAGCATCTGTAATCAGGCCACAGTTATGTCGTACTTGTTGAGTACACAGAAAAGAAGTGTGTGTTGCTATGTTTGACTTCTCTGTGTGCGCTTGTACAGTATTGAGATCGTTGCTAATCGCACTGCGATCAAAAGTGGCTGACGAGCAAGGGCGAAGTGGGGGCACATTTTGCACCAGACCATGCCCCTCTGCCAGGGCTTCTCTCTCTGCATAGCCTGTTGAACGAGGACATGCAGGGGGGGCAAAAACAGGGACACTCCCTAGCAACATTCGCCCCCTTTCTTACCTACCATGAATAATTACCTTAGGAGCATGAAAGTGGTGGTAGTTTGTGAGCACACGGAAAGAAGTTTTAAGAGTACAAGCGGACAGAGAGGCGAGCGTAAATTACGCACTTCCATTTGCTCCCCTAGTGCCTTCATTTCCAAGCTCAGACGTGAGGCAGACCCTACCTATAATTCAATATCCAAGGGGAGGTGGAGGCAGGGTGAGAATGACAGCAACTCTGGAGACGACTTTTGAAATAATACAGCTGCCCCGCCACTGGCATTTATTTTTTTTTAAAAATAGGTGCATCTGTTCTGCCGCATGAAAGAAATCTACAGTACCTGCCCTGTAAAATAACGGCCAGTGCTGAAAAACGGAAACCACCTGCACAAATTAAGCACGGTGGGGCAGATTTACGAGGAAGTGCCGCAGTGCTGCACCGCAAACCCCTTGGCTGCGCTACGCTGCGGCACTTCCAAAGCACAGAAATGCAACATATTTACAATAATATGTCGCATTCCTCTGCTCTCCCCTGCGCCTGGTGCAAGGATGCCTACGTCATGGGGAGATTGTTTTTGTGCAGGAAGGGGCACCTTCTTGCACAAAAACAATCACTACAGGCATTTTCCTCTTTCAATGCGTGCTGTAGAATGCAGCACGCATTCAAAGAGGAAAAAATGAAAACAGTTCTTCCTGTTGCGCCTCCCTACGCCTCCCCTGGGAAGGTGTAGCATTCACACGCATTTCCAGAAAATGCGCAAATCTGCCCCCACTCCATCCCCTCACCAATCTCTCCCCTTCAATCCATCCATTCTTCCTGTCTTTCCCTCCTCTCGCTCTTCTCTCTCTCTGATCACTTTCTCTTTACCTTCCCTCCCTCTCTTGCTCTCTCCCCTGCTTTTAACTTCAGGGAGCAGTGGAAAGAGTGGAGAGCGGCCCCGGGGCTTTCAAAAAGGGCCTCCAAGGGCTGCAGCCCGCCGGGGACATGCCCGGTGGAAACAATGGTCTATTCGGCCCGTGCCCACCTTAAAGGAGGCAGACACACTGTAGATGCATTTTACAGCAAGACCTGCAATCTTTCAACGCCGATGTTAGCGTGATTGCTAAGATTGTTATAATTTAAGTCCGATTTGGGGTTGAAATGTTTGATTTGATAGATCTGATTAAACTAAAACACTATCATTTTGGGGAAGCTCCCTTGCATTGTGTATTTTGTCTCATTTTTCGCTTTCTTTGGGCACCTGTTTCTTTTTTAACTTACACCTGTTTTTTAATGGTTGCTGTGTGCTTGGTTCGAAGGTGGTTGAAGTGTGCTCACATTCTGCCTTTCGGTGCAGCTCCTGTGGCATTAGATTGGCCTGCTATGTATTTATGGGCCAGGCAGTTATACAGTGCTCCTTGCTGTCACCTTAGAAGGTAATAACAGTAACGCTAGCTGCCCTGTTACTAATATTTCATTTATGACATAGGTTACGTACTGTCCACTTGCCTAAAATACATTTGACATGATTACTGTTTTTATGATAGTGGTGACTAATAAGAAATGGGTCACAATGTAAACTTGAGGCTATGTCTGCTGGGCCCAAATCACAAGAAAGACCTCTTTACAATGAGAGGGAAACAGTGTCTCTTTTTCTCTAGCACAGGGTGGATGAATTGAATTGAATGTACGTGAGGACGCATTTCATGTTGGGGAATGGTGCAAAAATCATGAGTACTGCAACAGCAGCCTCTTACATTGTGGTTGTTTGCATTGTTCCTGTGCGCATGCACAACATTTTTGCCAAGCATTTTTGTGTAATTTTGGGAATTTCATGTAGCAAGTGAAACGTAAATTTACTGAAATTAAGTGGGATTACGCCCCCATAAGGGACATTTTACCTCGGCCTAGTCCTTTTCAGCCAACCTGTACATGATATAACAAGCCCAACAGTCTGACTTGCTTGGAGAATCATTGAGCTGCCTGTAAAGTGCCCAGTGCTGTGACAAGACTGATCTGAAAGCTTGCAAGAATTTAAGGACAGGTTGAGGCTCTACACCAGATTTAAATACTGCCTCAGTGAGGGCCACAACAGGACTAAATTGCTCATTTAGAACAATGAACTCTCTCAATCTTTCGAATGACTATAAGCATACTTCTCAACCCAGCGACTTAATCCCATTTAACTTGATGATCAGCACTCTGGCTCGAATTGCACACAAGCCTGAAAGACCTGAGAGGAACCAGCATCCAACCTCAACACTGCCTGATCGTTACGGCCTCAAATCTGACCTGACCACCCTATTCAAATGCAGGGTACATGTAGACTCAATTACTTCTGGATCCGATTCAATTTCATTTCTTGCATGAGCTTTGCACATACCACCTGAGGTCGCAGTGTGCTCTGTACAAGTACTGATTGGATTACAGATTCAACAGTAGTTCGAGGAGATTCTGATTGTTGTATCTTTTATCCATTTATCCTTTCCACTGTTTAATGAAAAATGTACTCAATGTGTCCTCTAATACTCAGGGAAACATTTCTATGATTAGTGTCCCATGATTCTAGTGCTTCATTTGTGAAATAAAGAGTGCCGGTGCCAGAAGCTCTGCTCAGAAACCAGTGGCCGGTGCAATTAAATGTCAGCATGTCAATGCAAGGCTCGTAGTCATTAATATACTACCAGGCATTCCATGCCCCTTTATCTCTCTCTTGCAGGACCCTGCTTCTCCCTTTGTGATGGTTTTGCCGTCTTTCTCTTTCTCCCTCTTTCCGATCTGTGTGATTTACCCTCTTGCATGGCAAATATCTGGTTCAGGAAAATAAGTGGCAGTCCCCAAAATAAGTGCTGGTTGCCCCCACTGGCTCAAATTAAGCACTGCTTGATCCAGTTTTCCAAAATTGTTCCTATTTTTTGTTTTTTCTCTGGTGAAAGGTATTGTTTACTCATAATATACATGCATACATGAACACAGTTACATATACAGAAAGTAGCTTTGGGCGTGTTACTGCCCAGCTGTAAATTACCCTCTAAGTACGAATGCAGGCAAGATGAGAGGAAGTATCTCCCATGGCATAGCCAAATAAGATGATCTTTTCACCAGAATGTCCCGGTGTGTTTGCCTCAGCCAACATTTAGCTTTCATTGGAAGCTACACCCCATACATTGGCAATTTAGTTGCATTTTCTGCTCCATTATTACCTTCCATAAATCATATTTTTATTCTTGCATCCTAGTCAGGTTAATCTAGGGCTGGTTAGTATATTTTTGCTTTCAGTGTAAATGTTAGATGCATTCTTGTTATTTATACATTTTTGCTACAAGTTTCACATTATTTTATTTTCCTACTACATTCAGTTAATTTACATTACTAAACTTCCCTCCCCCCGTCTTCATAAGAGTGAACTTTGTTGTTGGTTTATTTAAACAACAAGCTCCTTGTTATAATTAACTTTGAGCTTAATTGGTGCCAGTGGCTGCAGGTGGTGGTGGGCAGTGGCACTATCTCTGGCAACTGGACTTTTGTTTTCATCATTAGACTTTGACCCACAGCCAGAGAGAAAGGCAAAATGGGGAGAAAAATAGAGAGAAGAGCTAAATAAGAAAACGGCAATAAAGGGAGAAAGCAGAAATAAAACAAAGCCTGCAAGACTTTGATGAATAGTTGAATCACTAAAAGAAGTGGACATCTAGCTGCCCCCTGCATTGACCACAGCAAAGTGAAGACCCACACCTGGAGCAAAGCAGCAGATACGGCTGTTTAGAAGGACGGATGTCACAGGTGCTACACTGTCACAGTGGATGATGAACGGTCTATTTGGCAGGAAAAAAGCGTCCACAAGAGTAAGGGTGGGTGGTGCTTTTTGAGCCAACGGTCCTTGGGATGCCAGATAGTGGGCCCTCCTGGGGGTAAACAAAAAACAAGGAAAGGGACACAGCAGGAGTGGTATTTGTTACCTGGCCTGGGCCAACCTGCCTCTAAACCAGGGGTGTTCACCCTTTTCACTAACAAGAGCTACTTATGTTCAATGAAAATCACACCGAGCTACTAATATTGTTGGTGTTGCACATAACAGACAAGATTACTTTCGTGGCCATCCTATGCAAGATTACCAACCGTGGTCACCTCAGTGCAGGACTGCCATCAGTAATATAAAAAAGGCTTAGTCAATTTAGAATGCTTCTTCAAGGGTAATACATAACAGCCACACATGCAATTCTCCTTGGCATCAGGCTAATAATATTATTAATAATAATCCCAGTGATGCATGATTTATCATTAAAATATCAGCTTTAAATATATTTTGGAAATGATGGGCTCTGAAAATACACACATTTTTATATCAAATGCATACTTTCCAATTTTGGTATACATATAATAATTCAACCGAACAACAGCTTCTAATTTAGGAGGGTGCTATACACACGGGAGAGCTACTCATAGGTAGCTGGAGAGATACCAGTAGCTCATGAACTACTCGTTGGAGAGGCCTGCTTTAAATGGACAACCGGTAGCAAGATTAAGCCTTGAATTTGCAGAAGTTTACCCCACTGAAATTAAGACATTTATGCTATTAGATTAGGAAAGTTGGATGCTTTATACTGCTTGCGGATATCCATGTCTGTCATTGAATCTGGAATAATACAATTGCAACCTATTTTCCCCAGTAGCGACTCTATGTTTTCTATGCATGTGGGGTCAATGAAATGAGGAAAAGGAAAGGGGTTGAGTGACCCGAGTGAATGGGTTAATCCCTAAGCCTGCCAGGGGTTAAAAGTACATACACAACACAATTTGGGAAGCAACTTTGCCCTTTATAATCAAAGCTATATTCAACCTTTATTGTGTCAATCTGAAGCATTTTCAATTCAACTAAGAAGTATTTTGGACTTAAATCATGTGACTGTGGGAGGCGGTAAACAAATGTATCTTTCTGGTGTATGTAAATTAATGGAAAAAACACATTGGAGGAAACGAAATCATGGAAAACCAATTTTAAGGAAATACAAATAAATCAAAAATTAAAGGAAACATTTTAAAGGAAAGATAATTTTAAGGAAAAATCCAAAATTACTTTAAATGTGGGTGGTGTTTAGGACTAGTGAGGGTTATGGGGTCCAGGTATGGTTAATGTCTAGAGGTGATGAGGGGTTTTTAGAGGCCAGAAATGGGTGGTGGTTAGGCATAGAAAGGGGGGTTTTCGGGTTCAGTGATGATTTGATGTTAAGGGTGGTAAGGGGTTTTTAGGTATTAGGAATGGGTTGAGTTTAGGGGTGGTCAGGGGTTTTTTGGGTTCACATGTGAGAGGAATTTAGGAGTCATTAGGAGTTTTAAGGGTTCAGGGATAGATGAAGTGTAGAGGTGTTGAGGTTTTTTTTAGAGTTCATGAATGTGCAGAGTTTTGGGCTGATGAGTGTCTTGAAGGTTCAGTGATGGGTAGGGGTGGAGAGATTTTAGGGTTCAGGATCGGGTGAAGTTTAGGATGGTGAGGGGCTTTTAAGAATTCAGGGACAGGTGGAGTTTAGATGTAGAAAGGGGTTTTAGGGTTCATGGATGAGTAGAGTTTTGGATTGGTGAGGGGTTTGTAGGTGTCATTGATGGGTGGTGTTTAAAGGTGGTGAGTTTTTCTATAGAGTTCAGTAATAGGTGGAGTTTGGGAGTGGTAAAGGATTTTGAAGTGTCAGGGATGTGTGGGAGTTAGGCATAGAAGTGGATTTTTACGAATCAGAAACGAGTGGAGTTTAGCAGAAGTAAGGGGTTTTTGGGTTCATGGAGGGGTGGAGTGTAGGGGTAGAAAGGGCTTTTAGGGTTTAGGAATAGGTGCACTTTAAGAGTCGGGGATGGAGTAGTGAGGGTTTTTTAAATTTCTGGGATGGGTGGAGTTTAGGAGTAGAAAGGGCTTCAGGAATGGGTGTAGTTTATGCGTGGTGAGGGATGTTTAGGGGGCATGAATGGATGGTGTTTAGGGTTTGTGAGGGGTCAAGCTGGATGATTTTTATGGGTGGTGAGGGGTCAGCGAATTAAAAGCATCTGAAGCAATTGTTTGACAATGTAAATAAAAGCTGTAAATCTGAAATGAGCTTCCCTGAAGTAAAGCACTGAAATAAATACCTCCAACAAAACTATTTCTGAAAGTAAGAGCTGCAACTTTTGCATTAGGTAATTCTAAAAAAAATCATAGATTTCCATGTGTGCATCTAAATCGGTAGATTTTACGCTGATATTGGTAGATTTTGAGATAGGTTTAAGCTGCAAATGCACCTTAACTCTTCTTTTGGTACGTCAAGAAATGCATTGCTTGACATGACTGAAAAATTAGGGTGCACTTTGACACCTAGTTTGCACACTTAGATGAGCAGCTTTTGCCACTAAAGTTCGGAGTATAAATTGGGTGTGATACCTGTGGATACCTTAATTCTGGGTTTGTAGGCATTCTCCACATTCCTATTCCCTATCTCCACCTCTTGAAACACACATTTTCACTCCTAACACACTGGACACTGAAGCAGCTGTAGAAGAAAAGAGTATCCAGCTACTATTACAGCGCCGGATCTGGTGTCCAGGCTGGTCCAGTGACTTGTACTGAATGTGCCCAGTTGCTGTTTCCCTACACCTATCACTTAAAGTGGCACCTACACTTTTAGAAACAGCTTGCAAGGTGGGAGGGAGACAACACAAATACCTCACTTACAGGGCCATCACCAACACTTTTTGTACTTCATGTAACCGGTCTTGGAGATGTTGGAGGTCAGAGCATCACAGTTGGAACCTACTGCTTTGCTTCAGACAGATGCCCATCAGAGCCAACAATGACAACCAGCATAACACTTCTCAAATTGCTAAGAAATAGACAGAGATTTGGAAGAGAGATTTTTCAACCTATCTATGAGGTGTTGGTCTGTGCACAGTCATGTAAAAATATCAAGTATATCTGCCTATGTGTGTAATTATGTATAAGGATCTCTGCATCACAAACACTGAGCTGTCTTGCATAAAGTATAGATCCGTGACCTGAAAGTTACACACTGTTTTCCTCAGCAAGCACATTGACCCACCATGCTGTTTAATAAGTCAAATCCATAACCACATTGCATGCAGATCTTTCAAGCAAGCGTTTTACCTACTAGGGTTATTTTACCATTATTATACCTTGAAACTTACTATATTCACCAAGACCTCTGCAGCAAGACGTCTTAACCCCTTAGGACATCTTCAACTACAAGTCTGTGCATGACTCATTAATAAGCTAGAGAGCATCTTTACTATCACACTTGTCATTGTAGCATTTTTTCTGTGACACAATTAAAACAAGCATTGGCATAGCCAATAGGTCTCGCTTTTGGGACCTTATAAGTGTTTAGCCATGCAACAGTTGCATAACTAAATACGTATAAGGTCCAAATAGCGAGTGCCACCATTACTACATAGAAGTAATAAATAGGAAAAAAAAGCAAAGAGAACATCAAAGCGGCCGTGCGGCCGCGAAAGTGATCGCGATCAAAGCGGCTCTGCAGCCGCGAAAGTGAGGCGCGCGCGCCCGCGCACATGCACTGTAGCTCTAGGCTACTGTGGTAGCACTTTTTTGAGCCCTCACAAAAAGTCTCGCCAGACCAGCGCATGCGCTGGGTCAGGCGAGACCTAAAAATATATAAACTGTCATCCACTCCATTCCTTATGACACTGCTCTTCATGACTCACTCCCTCTGTGCTGCTATCCATAGACCCCACAATGTGTGAATTCCCGAGGTACACTGATGACATTTCTGTAGTCCTAGCTGGGATTTAGGACAGGGAAAATAATCAGATCCTGATTCTGTGAAACTGAATTTAGAAGCGCAGACCGGAGAAACCTTACTTTTTGTGCTGTAAATTTGAATTAGGACCACAAAATAAATTGTGACTCAGACCCTCGTACATATCTATGGCATGAGGTTAGCTAGCAATGGTGCAGTAGCACCGGGGCCTAGCAGTGCAAGGCCCTACTTCCGTCGAAGTATGACGGTTTTTCATTACTAAACAGGTGGTGGGAGAGGCATTTTTTAGGTCTCGCCTGACCCAGCGCATGCGCTGGTCTGGCGAGATTTATTGAGAGGGCTCCAAAAAGTGCTACCAGGCCAGCCTAGAGCTTCAGTGCATGTGCGCGGGCGCGCGCGCTGCGCTTTACCGCGATTACTTTCACTTTTGCGGCCGCTTTGATGTTTGATGGTGATCGCGATTGCGATCACTTTCACTTTCGCGGCCACACGGCCGCTTTGCATAGCCAATAGGTCTCGCTTTTGGGACCTTATAAGCAGGGCCGGACTGGGAACCACAACCGGCCCTGGCAAAGTGCTCGGCCGGCCCCCACCCCCCAGCGGGGGTGCCGCCGAGCTCTTTTCCAGGGCCGGTTTTCGGCCGATTTTGTTACAGGGCCGATTTTGCAGCTAAGCTGCAAAAACGGCTGTGAGAAGTTGGCCTGGAATATGCTGTTCACTAGTTAAAGTGACCACCTTGTACCATGCCAAGCAACCCTTATGGTGTGGTTGTAAGTCAACCTTTTCGGACTAGCTGCCCTAGTGGTAGCGTAGGCTAAGCAGTCTTTGAGGCTAAACTCGTTAAAGCGTGTTAAGCAAGCTGTTTTACCATATGTAACCCCCCTTTATACCAATGCAAGGACACCACACAGATATATATTCAAAATATATATGTATTTATTACTCAAAGTATCCCCTAGACTCTTTATGAGCACAGGAGCACAAATCGTCAAACAAGAAAATATTACGATATACAGAAGTTGCACTTTATATGGATAGGCCCTGGTGGCCGATCAAACCATATACTAAAATAGTGGTATAAGTACCACGAACAGGAAAGGGAAAAGGCCTAGGGCCTCTAGAATCGCTGGGCCTACAAGGAGCTAACTTCAGTTAGTGACCAGGAGGTCCACGGGTCGCGTGTGCAGTGAGGAAAGTTACACGTGGGCTCCCATAGGTTTTCAATGGGTGCGTAAAAGTTCAAAAGTTACTGCTAGAAGGGTCTTCTGGATGGACTACGAACTTAAGACTTAAAACACAGACACTAGAGATGTTTCTCTACACTTGGGCACCGGAGTGCCAGCGTTACCTCACCCACAGGAAGCGGGTGCATAGGTCTCGAAGTGCGTCGGGTTTCGTCTATCTGTTCAATGGAGCCTGATGACAAAGATGCTGCAGGCGGTCAGTCCAGAAGAGATGCGGTGGATCCAAGAGTGGATCGGAGTTGTAGAAGACCTGAAAGCAGAGGGGACAGTGTTCACAGTCACTAGCCAGTGACCGGCATGGCACCAGGTAGGTACCAAGCGATGTCGGGTGCAAACAGGTGATGAGGTGTAGCTTGTCTCCGCAGCCACGTGGTCCCTGGAGGTCGACGACGTCCAGGAGTCGGTTCACGAGCTGTCCCACGCAGGCTCTCGCTGTCGGCGGTGTCGGCGACTCAAAGGAAGCAAACAAGCCTTGGCAAAGGCAGAAGTCGTGGAAAGTAAAGAAAGCTGATTGTTCTGACCAGCAAGGTCAAAGGGGCTGCTCTTTTGGAGAGCAGCTGGGGCCAGTCTGGAGCAACCAGACCAGCATCGTTGATTTCAAGTTTCGTCGCCAAAAATGGCCACTAGCCAACGGGCCAGGGACCGGGCAGGCGCGTCGAGATGCAAAGTGCAGAGGGGCCCCACGCAGATCGTGGAGATGCTGGAGGGCTCACCTTTGGTGCAGATGCTGCTCAGGTGTTGGGCTTCTCAGGACCCAAAGCACAACTTGGAGGGAGCCTCTGTTGTCGCGCTTGCAGCTTGTCGTCGGTCTTTCAAGATTGGCTGGCTCCACGTATCTCGGTGCCACCACGGGTTCCTTCTTTTCAGGGACTGTGGATCGGGCTGTGAGAGGTCTGGAGGTCCAGGTCTTGTCAGGCTCTGGGCTCGGGCTCCGGCGGGAGGCGGCGGCAAGGCAGACTTCAAATAGCTGGTTGGTGCTTGCGTTAGCAAGATGGTCACTCCCTGACCATAGGGGAGATTTCCTTCTGTCCTCTGTGCAGCAGAGCGTCGAAGTTCCCGTCTTCTTCTTGTGGTTAAGTTGATTCCAGGATGTCTGAAGTCTTAGGACACAGCTCCTACCTTTAAGCGGATTCTAGGGGCCGGACTACCTGCTAGGTCCCTCCCTAAGGGTGGGACCAGGAAGGGGGGTGGTTACACCCCCAATCCTTTGTCCAGCTCGCCCCAGGTCCGGGGCTGGTGTTCCCCAGGACCGGTTTGAACTGGCATATGCACCGAGGCTCCTTGTGAGCCTCAGGCATGTCTGATTCTATTCAAGCCCTACCTGACCAATACACAAAATCCTGTCTGGGGTGGTGCTCGCACCTCCCCTGGCAGGAAACCCTTTGTCCACGTCTCCCAAGCTGGAAGGACTCCCAGCAGCAGGAGGGCAGACTTGTGTCTGTGGTGGCAGCATCCATTTTGTGGAGCTGAGGCTATGTCTGATTTTACCCGGGTTTCAGGTACTGTACATGTCGTGTCCCTCTAGAAGGGTGGAATGCTAACCGCGTCGCCAGAATTGGCGAGGGGTTAGTATTCCAATTCGTATGACACCTTACTCGACATGTTTTGATAAAGCCAAACCAAAGATAGCATTTAACCGCGAGGTTCATAATGCATTTAAGAGTATATGGTATGACGATATCTGGAAACGGTAGAAGGAAGTTGTTCCAACCACTGCAGACAGGCTCAGCTCATGCCAGAGCACCATCTCACATGGAACCAAGCACTCTGCCTTCAGGATTGTTAAGGCCTGCCATAGGAGTGACTTATAGGTTAACATGTGTCCCATTTAAGGTTAGGTATAGTTATACTACACCTAAGTAAGAGGTGGTTACACCAACTTACCCCAGCTGAGTGATCAGCCAGTTGTGTCAAATTGCTAGGCCAGGCCAGGGGTGGCATAATACATGCTGCAGCCCCTGGTAGGCCTTAGATACACCAATGCCCTGGGTACCTAGTGTACACTGGTACAGGGGCTCACAGGGTGATCCAATTCCAATTGGTTATGCACCTAGGGTGCATAGTGTCAATTTAGTTAGAGAGAACAGCAGGCTGGGGGTCTGATTAGCAGGCCCACAGCCTCATTATGTCAAAAACCAGTGAAGCAAAACGCAAAAATTTGGGGTGACCATAGGATAGCAGACCCTACTCTCCTACAACGGCCCTGTAACAAAACCGGCCCCCAGGGGCCCAAAACCGGCCCCCACCCGTGCGGCGTACCGGGGCATTGCCCGGTGCCCGCTACGTCCAGTCCGGCCCTGCTTATAAGTATTTAGTTATGCAACTGTTGCATGGCTAAACACTTATAAGGTCCCAAAGGCGAGACATATTGGCTATGCCAATGCTTGTCTTTACCTGCGTTAAGACCCATGTCACCCTTACTAGTTACCTCACTGATCTAGACGTGACGCAGTACAGGTGGCTCGTTTGAGAACTGGTCGTATGAATTTGGATTCCCATGGATAGACAATAGACATATGTACAAATGCGTCCCCTGCCAGACACTACTGCACCACTCCTCTTTCTACGTACAATAGCTCGGCGTTGTAAAAAAATAAAAACACATGTACACTGGCTCTGGAGGCGGGAGCTTGGCAGGCCGCCATCCCTTCAGACACAGGAAGCCCCGCCCCGCTCATCCTTCTCTCGGCGGCGCAATTCCAACAGAGGCAAGAAACACCGGAGGGAGAAACCGGCGCTTGTTTCTGCGGGGAGTGGGGCGCGGGGGCGGGAGACGGCCCTCGCTCTTGGCTGCCAGGAGCCTCGCTGTCACGCAACCCAAGCGTCTGTCAATCTTCCCACGTGCCTGACGGGGGCTGGCACCCGTTCAAGACGTTGCGTGCGAGCAGGCCGGCTGCGTTGCCTGACCAAGAATTTCATAATAACAACAGCTGTTAAATATTGATGATTCCTGGCAAGTCTTGAATGCTGCTCGTGAAGGTTAAGCCTGCATGTAATGGAACCTAATTCCTCATTTATATTGTATCGCGTATCCGGAACCGGCTTTTTTTAGGCAAATTGGCCCAAAGCGAAGATCGCAAAAGATGTTTTTTGTATTTGTCTGGGAGGGGATGGAGCAGAGATCAAGGGCTTGGGAACGCAGATGGAAGGGTATTTACACAATGCGGAAAGTTGATGAATATTACCGCCCAGATAGATAATGTTTTCACAGAAATAAAGTCTAACCGAAAATTGCCATGATGACTAACTGGTTCGGTCGCGTTCCACGAGGGATGTCCTATTTTAACCCTTGCAACGCTACTTTCTAGGCATACTATTGTGATTATTCTTTAGATCTGTAGCTGGAGCCCAGTTTAAAATTGGGGCGAGAGTAGCGTAAAATGACGTAGCCCTGTGCAGAATGGAATGCAGCCCCCCCCCCCACCCACAGACTCCTAAATCTCAGAGATGTTCATATGCCTCCGGTTTATAGGGGGCGCTTGAAGTGTTACGCCCTTCTCGTGTCTGTTCTACGATGCAGAAACAGACCAATTATTAACAAAAAAAAGTTGTGATGGATGCAGGCAGCAACGTTCTAGAACATGCTGCTCACCCTCACCTCAACCCTTCAGACTGCATTGTATTTTATTCTAGCAGCTAAATAGTGCTTCCTACCTCCGAAAAGGCCCCGAAGCGCTTCCATGTGATGGAGTTGGAGTAAGGTGGTATTTCATTGACTGTTCCTTGTTGGTAAGCTCCAGCACAAAGCCCAAAGCCACTACATCATTATTTCTGCTGTGCAGTTAGTTAGGGGCATATCAACAACAACCGGCGATAATTATCTCTAAGCGCACTTAGCGCTAGGATAATTATCGCCGGCTAGCGTGAATTTTTATCGCTGAGATAGCGTGCTATAGCAACGCTTATCTCAATAGCGATCTAAATCCTCACGCTAACAGGCTAACGTGAGATTATCGCTGGAAACCCAGCGATAATCTCACGTTACCTTGTTGATAGGGACAGGCAAACTTAGCCATGATATCCTCCTTCCATAGGATATCATGGCTAAGTCAGAAAAATACCAGACGTCAAAAAGCAGCGTTAACCGCGGTTAGCGCTGCTTTTTTTGTCTCTAATAGGGTTAGCGACATTCTTGATAATAGGAGAAATGTCGCTTAGCGACATTTCTCCTATTATTTTACTCTGGAACGCCCCCTTTGCATCTCATTAGAGATGCAAGGGGAAGCGTAGAGTAAAAGGGTGCTAACATGCACATTTGCATGTTAGCACGCTGTTGTTGATAGGGTGCTAGTTTTATCTCTGCTTTTTTGGCTTTTAAAGCCAAAAAAGCAGAGATAAAGCCCTTGTTGATATGCCCCTAAGTTTGCTAAAGCGCTCTAGCTCCAACAACCTTGACGCTCAGCATACCCTAAGAAAGTACATCAAGAGCCACAAACTCAACCACTAGTGACAGCACTGTCAAATAGCCAAGATTTCCTCTTCTGACTACGACTCGCCACTGTTTTTACAAACTGTATGTATGATATATTTACATATATATTCTGTTTATTTCATGGCCCATTTCACTAAGAAAGACATTCACAATTATTTTCCTAAATAGATTTGGAATACAAAACACTTACACGACATAACCCCCCCCCCCTCCCCCCCCCAGAATATTTGAGTGAGCAACACTAAAAAGTCACATCTAAAAAGGATGTAAATGGTTGTAAGTCCTCTGCTAGAAATCCTAAACAAGATCAGAGCTGGATCTGTTAGCTAGGTCTAGGCACCTGGCGGTACGGTAACGTCAAAGAATTTGCTATGTAAATTTCATCTCAGAGGTGAAGAGAAATATATATACCATTTGCCCAGTGCTTTAAGTAGAAACAAAAGGTGGGTTGTCTCAGAAAGGGCCGTGACTAAAGAAGTGTAACTAGGAACCCTTTACAATAGGCCCCCTAAAATGTAATACAAGGCATAAGACGTGTAAACTAGAATGTACCTTGTGTCACCTGAATAGTATTTGAGTGCCTCTTGGTGTGTTTACTTTGAATGCATCAAAACACAACACAACAAACACCCTCTAAAACAAACCAGACCTACTGGCGTTGTCAATACTTGTCAGAGTTAACCGTATTCAATATCAGACAAATGAGTAACAACCAGTGGTGGCTGGTGACATTTGAAAGTGGTGAGCCGTAAAAAAAGGGTCTAAATGTGTTTTGTGTCATAGCGAGCCTGATTGACTAAAGGGGAACTGCAGGACCCTCACGCCAAGGAAATTTTGAAGAACAAAAAAAAAGGCCCAAAGGATGCAGGTTAAACCACATTTCAGAAAGCAAGAATATTTATAAAAGTAGGTAGGATATGTAGACTTGAAATAATTAAACACATTTAAAACTGTCCCATATCGTGCTTCATTCCTGCTTGCACCCGTGCCATCCATTTAGCCTGACTGCATTATTTTAAAAGAATAGGGAACATTGGCGTTAGCCGCCTGACCTTATTGCCAAAGAAAGATGAACTATATGTCACCTCAGGTCTCCAGTAGGGCCAAAGATAGGGTGGCGAAAACAGTGACCAAGTCTCCATAACCACACTCTCTCAGATGCATTGAATTAGTTATATAGCGCCACTCATACCAGTGCAGGGTGTCTGAGCACTTTGCATCACACGCATATTACACACAGACATTCAATCATACATGTGTAAATCACTGTGTAGGAAATGTTACGTAAGCCAAAGGACTAAAAGTGTAGGAGTCACATGTCATCCATACTGGTAGGCAGCATAGTTTAAGAGTGCTTGGTGTGGAGAAGCACAAACTCAGAGTCGAAAAAGAAACAGCATAGTTGGGAGTTTTCTTTAATAATAAGAATCGATTTCTAGCCAAATTAACCCTTTTTGCAACATTGATCAATGTTCTGTACTTTGCAGCGTGTATGCAGTTCTAGGATGAAAGTTAATACCTCACTATTCTATATTAGGACTAAGGACTTTAAATTATACATTGCAAGTAACCTGCTGATCTGTTTACATCTGTAATCTACATGGTACACGTTCTCTGCAGCAGGCATATTAACCCTCTGCACTAACTTCACCTAAGTCAAAACCACAACTATACAAAATGCTGATCTCTCTCTCCAGGAAGATAATTAATCACACGAGTTATCTTGACATTTATGTGAGGCCTGGTAATTGCGGGGTGAAAGAAACGCTGCAGCAGGTGCTTCAAAGGCATAATAAACTTTCAAACACGGCGCCCCCAGGATTCCAGCACCCGGTGAGGTGGCACCGATCGCACCGCACTAAAGCCGGCCCTGACTGGCATTGATACGGCACCGGAGGGTCTAAAATAGTAATGAATGTACATAACTATTTTAGGCCTAAGGAGGGCCTAAAATAGTTTTGTACATTCATAACTTCACAGTAACGGCCGGCATGATGGGGGTGGGGGTCGTCACGGGGGGTGGAGGCGGGTGGGTAAATGAAAGAATATTATAAAACACTTACCATCCTCGTCCTGCAACATCTTCTGGGTGCGTTCCAACTCCCGCTCCGTCCTGCAACACCGCAGCTTCTGGATGCGTCCAAACTGCCGCTCCCGCCGTCCTGAAGCTCTCGTCGTCATGTCGTCATGAATGAAAGGCAGCCTCCCTCCCTCCGCTCTGCCAATCACAACGCTGAGGCGCAGTAGAGAGCGCCCCAGCCGGGACCATTTTCGCTATGTAGAGTGGGCGCCGTGGGCGGTGCTGCTCGAGGGCATGGGGGGAGTGGCTTGCCCAGTGTTGTGCATACGGACTGTTTGATCGGCCCCAGGGCCGGCCAAACAGTCCCTATGCACAACACTGGGCAAGCCACTCCCCCCTGCCCTCAAGCAGGACCGCCCACCCCCGATCAGGCACTTCTGCTTTCTCGCAGTGCGAGAAGGCAGAAACATAAATGGTAGTTATTACCATTTATGTTTCTGCCTTCTCGCACTGCGAGAAAGCAGGGGGGCGGCGCCAAAACGCCCGTATGGAGGCGCCGCCACTGGTAACAACTATGTTTTTGTTGTGAACGATCAGAATTTTAAAAGTTTCAATTTTGAAAAAAGGAGATTCTGAAAATATTAGGTTGTGGCTCAAGCAATTCCAATGTCTACGGAAGGTGAAGGGAGAATCGTTCTGAGTGCCTCAATCACCCTGTTCTCCCTTTCACGTCACTTTCATCTGCAATCTCACTCTCTACGTCAGTCACTAATTAGTTTTTTCTCCCTACATCTTTTTCTAAAGTGCTCCATCTGCATGTCTCCCACTTCTCAAATCTTTCTTTTTGTTGCTGACTTTTTACTCTCTCCTTCTGCATGCACTTCCTTTACTCTCCTTAATTTCACTAGCCGCTCTCTCCCTTCCTCTTTCACACCCGCCCCCCACCAATAAACCATTTTGATCTCCTTTAGTAAATGTAAATTGATACTTGTATAGCGTACTCACCCACAAGGGTCTCAAGGCGCTTGTACAAATACCGCTGTGGAACCCATCCTGGCTTTCCCTGTGAGGTGTCCACTCCTAGGCACCCCCAAGGTGGAGGCCAGGCATCCTTAGCGTTGTGGGGGCCGTTGTGGAGATTAAGCAAGCTATTGCCCAGAGTTGCAGAGTGGGACTCCATGATTGGAATAGGCACGAAGGCGAGAATTGTCAGGTCCGTGGAATTTTGAGCCCAAGACCCGCCGAGGCAGGGAATTGAACCCTGGTCCCGGGCCAGACCTCTGCATCAGGGTCTGCCGCTCTAACCATTGAGCCACACTTCTCCACCATTGAGCCACACTTCTCCACTTTAGTGCTGTCAATATTTGAACAGCTGTGTACTGCTTTTTCATAGTTACAGACTGAATCGTAGTTACAATTGCCATAAGTGTGACCATCACTCCGTGCCCTGTCCAGAGAGGCCAAAGATTGGATGAGCTCACTCTGAATGTGTTTTTACCTAGTGACGTGCATTGTGAAAAATAAATGTGCACTGCTTTAGTAGGCCTTTACTCCAGAGCTCTCAATCATGCCCCTTGATGAATAATCATTCACACAATCAAGCCACACAGACACCTATGAACGACTCATCCACAATATGATCTAAAGAAGACAAAGAAGAAAAACAAAACTATACAAACCCAACGTCAAGGAAACTGATCTGCTCGTAGGAAATAGGGTTACATCTTCCATACAACATGAAGTAAAACATGGGAAATTTAACAGGGACTGCATTACTGACTTGAATTCCATTAGGGGTTCTTGCACACACTGTTCAGAAACAGGTCAGCACTTTTTAATGTTGAGTTAAGGGCTTCACTATAGATCCTGTTAGGTTATAGTTACTGCAAGTGCTGAGCACAGGCAGGACCCACACCACTTAAAGCCCTGCACCTGCTGACCACTTCTGTTCCATTACATAAGAGTCAGGCTCTTTAACCTCCTCCACTCTCGCTGTGAGCACTTCTTGTGTTTCTCTGCTAGCATCTTCAATGTAGAAGCTGACAACACAAGACTTGTGAGTTAAATTTCACAAGTGCTGTACAGGTTTCGGCCTACCTGCGTGCTGCTTGAATGGCCATTTGACATACGAAGCTCGT
The DNA here is from genome assembly GCF_964204655.1 of Triturus cristatus. Taxonomy (NCBI): domain Eukaryota; kingdom Metazoa; phylum Chordata; class Amphibia; order Caudata; family Salamandridae; genus Triturus; species Triturus cristatus. The sequence goes on from NC_140588.1 coordinate 140,613,720, forward strand.
GGTAAATAATCTGGTACCGACCATTTCATATCATCATCTGCTTGGGAAAATCACATCTTGAAGCTTTATGCTGACATCCAACATGAGCATCCCATCCCCGCCTGTCCTTCTTCCTTCACCTTTGTTGACAATGAGCTCTTCTTTTCTTTAACGGACACAAGATTGGCCATTGAATCTGTACAGCAAGGAAAGGCTCCTGGAGCTGATGCCCTCCCCGGTGACCTTTATAAATCAGAGACAGACATCTGCACCCCTTATTACTTGCCTTTTCAATGGAATCCTACAGGGAGCTGCTCCACCTTCTACCTGGGTAGGGGCCCGTATTAGTCCTATATTTAAAAAAGGTGATAGGAGTGATCCGAAAAACTACAGACCTATAAGTCTTTTAGATAACTTACAAAAAATATTTTGCTCCCAGTTCTTAACCAAACTTCAGAATTGGTTAGATGAAGCAAAAATGTTGTCTCCCTTCCAGGTCAGTTTTCACCTTACGATCAGTACCATAGACCAAGCGCCACATTTTTGTCTCATAATTTGGAAATATATTTCCCTCTTGAAAGATCATCTCTACATGACCTTTATCGATCTTCAGGCCGCTTTCGACCTGGTCCCTAGACATATTCTTTGGGAAGTTCTCTGCGATTTGGGAGTTCCCCCTCATTTCCTAGATACACTCATCAGGCTCAATCAATCGAACTATGCCCGGGTCAGATGGGGCCTAGGTGGCCACCTGACAGAGCTCATACTTTTACACAAGACAGTCCACCAGGGGTACAAATTAGCACCCACATTATTCACCATTTTCATCAACAGGGTTGTTGATCATCTTAATACCAGAAAAGTTGATGCCCCGAAGCTGAGAGGAATCAATATCCCTGTGCTCCTCTTCACGAACAACACTCTTCTTCTTACTAGGACCCTGTCCGGTGTTCAAAACCTTTTACTTAAATTCGAGAATTCTGTCTTTCTAGGGACATTGACATTAGAGCACAAAAGACGAAGCAAATGGCTTTTAGACCCCACAGCAATTTTCAGAACAAATTTACTTTAGGCATTACTGCCTTACAGTTGGTTCAAACCTTTGACTATCTTGGGGTAAGGATCACTAACTTTCTCTCCAAGATTCTTAAAATCAGTTTGATTATACCTCATACCTCAGCTGTTTTTCAAAAAATGCATTTATCCTCTCAATTGCAGGCAATTTCCCCAGCCGTTAAGGTTTAGAGGGCCAAAACTCATACTAGCAGCGCTCTACGGTGCAGAGATATGGGGAACAACTAACCTTAACCCTGTTAAGGGTCATGGAGGTTAAGTTTATTAAATCATTGCTCAAGCTACCTCAGACTGCTCCATCTATACCTATAATCATTGACACTGCCCAAAAAGGAATTGAACACTTCGCTGTCATTAAACCCCTTTTATACTCGTTCAGGCTTTGGTCTCATTGCAAACTGGACCTCTACAGAATGGACCTTCTGGTAGTCATTATCTTTGATACAGGTAATAAAATCAAGTGGTTCTCTGAACTAAATTAATGGTTTGATAAACTAGACCGCCAGTCAGTCGACATTTCTCCTGAGACCACCAGCTCAAATTCTAAAGCACTCTTAACCAAAACTTATTGGGACTTTCTAGTGGCCCAGTGGTGCTGCGCCACAGACCTTGGATCTTTCCAACCAATTTTTGACCCATTAACCATTTCCCAAATACGAGGCTTTCCTAGATCAGATTTTTCCCCACCTTGGAAAAGCCTCTACATTAAATTCTGTTTTAGCGTTATACCTCTAAAAGCCTCCACCAACAAATGGTTCCCAGGTTCTTCTTCTTCTTTTGCTGAGTGCAATATGTGTGGGTATAAATCTGAGGACATTGATCATTTTTAGTTTTTTGCCCCTATTACGCGGGCCCCAGGCGGAAATGGATACGTCCTCTATGTCTTAATCTGGGCCTTGACAGTTTTTGGACTGCCCACAGGATCTTTAGCTCCGATTCCTCTAGTATCATAGTGTTCTCGATCAGTAGATACCTGTTTACGGCCTGGTCTATATGCTCTAGATTTTCCCTAACCTAGATTTCTAACTAATCTTGCACTTTTTTTGCCCATCAAGCTAGGAACATTCTTGCTTTCCCTATGATCATGTTACTGCATCATAGTAGCTTAACACGAGCAAAGAACCTCCCCTGGGAACCATGATTTATTATCAGTTTTTAATAACTTTACAGCAAGCCCAAGGTGACACAGAACCCAATTGATTTATGATGGCTCATCCTTATGGACTTTAATTGATTGCCAACTGCGGTTGTTTACATGAAGTTTATTTACACTTCTTGTGTTTTTTTTTTTTAACAGAGTTTTGTATAGCGCAAACTTGACCCAAAGATATCGGGGATCAGAGCGCTTTACATAGCACCAGTTGCGTTACATGAGGACACATTAATTTTTTTTGTTAGGCACGGGGAGATTATCAGGCACATGCATCAAAGCTTTTTGTGATTGCAAACGGTGCAAATCGCAAAAATTGGCCTTTTGCGATCACAAAATTAGCATGAAACAACTTGCCACTCGGACTTAAAAAAATCGCAATTAATTGTGATTTTTCAAATTGCGATTGCATTTAAGGAATCGCAATTTGCGATTCCTTGAATGAAATTCAAGAACCACTTGAGAATAGCAATTTTGCTAATAGGGGCGCAAATTACCATGAAGTTGAATTTCATGCTAATTTGCAAAAACTTTAAAAAATGCACTTTAGTGCAGTTTTCAAAGTTTCATGTTGCGCACACACATGCCCTTAGGGCATGTGTGTGCGCAGCATAAGTGCACAGATCAATTTCAGGGGTGCAACAGGGTGTCCTTTTGACACCCTTGCACCCCAAAATTGCATGCGCAATTTGCGAGGACCTATTGGTACTCGCAAATTGCGCATGCAATTTCCTAGGCCCATAGGAATGAATGGGAAGCCATTCCTTATTTGCGACTCGCAATTTGCGAGTAGCAAATAAGGAATGTGTAGGAATCGCTATTTTTATAGCGGTGTCTACATGCATAGGCTTTTGCGAGACCTTAATTGCGATTCCTTAATAATCGCAATTAAGGACTCGCAAAATCCTACCTTGATGCATGTGTTACTAAGTGATGTGCCCAGAATCACAGCATGTTCAGCGTCATTGCGGAGACTCGAAAACGGTTCCCCAGATTCAAGGTCAACCGCCCTAAGCCGTTAGGACAACTCCTGTATTGTATCCTTTGCTATTGCACTTTGTGATCACATCGTCTGTTTTTACTTGTTTTAAAGATTGTATATCAAGTTTTTACTCTGTACTTTTTGGGCCAATTTGCCAAAATAAAGTTCTTTACCTACCTGGTACTCTTCTACGTATTTGTTGGTGCTGGTAAACATTCTCCGTGTTTTGGAGAGGTATTTTAAAATATTTATTTCGTTTATGGGCCTTAAAACATTTGTCTGCTATCAAATTAATTCAGTTTAAGCAGAATCCTCTTTCGAGAACTGTTTGTATGAATTAAGAAGACATGCCACTGGCAGCAAAACTTGGATTAGGCAAAACATTTTTTACAAAAAATGTGCAGATATCTGGGACAGTTTTGAAGATTTGCATGAGTAAATCTGTATACTAGCCACTTCATTTGCATTGGTCGCGGTTGCCGTTTCCTGCTCCCCTTGTGGTTGTCTTAGTTTTCTTATTGTCCTATATATTATTTGTTTTCTTTTTTTTTTTAAAAGACATTTTTAATGTTGTTATATACCTTGGCAGCATGACAGGAAAATTGGCATAAGCTCATTAGTTAACCCAAAACACTCATGAAACATTTGTGCCATATGAAAGAAAGTAAACTTATCAAAACTAAGTCAAAACAGATAAAGCAAGCAACTATTTCACCAATAAAAGGGAGGCCAAAGATGAGAGAACATAAAAACATGATTACATAAAAAATGTTGATCGGTGCAACAAACACTGCTAGGTCTGGCCTTCGCAACACTGCTATTTTTGGATTAATTTTTTTACAAACATATGCACAATGCCATGGACGTTTAAATGCAGATGTGCATATGTGCAAGAGCAAAATGCTGTCACTCACAGTGAAGACAGCAAATGGCTGACGTGGGCTGACTTGAACCCTCATGCTTTAAGCTGTGGCTTTGGTAAGAACAATGTGAACAACACTTGAACAGACCAATGGATGAAAAGGGCTGACTGGCCCCCTCTCTAAGTTTACATCTATATATGTATTTTTACAGTGATTTTTTTTTTAAACATGAGGTTGGCAAACCAACTAAAGGTGTCTCTAAGCCAGACCTAAACATAAGGCTGACAAGACAGCAAGACCTAAGAATGAAGCAACAGCATCCTTATAGAGATATGTCGAGTTATTTCTATTAGTCAAAATCCGATCATGTTGAGTAATATACATTCTGCAATTCAATCCTTTTTGGCCTAGAAGAGTTGGTTCCAACTCACCTGCAACCTCTAGCCCCTGTCCAACTCACTGAAAGAAAATAAAAACAAGAGGCCTACGTCATGACAGACAGACCAATGATAAGGTTAATTCTTTCCAGAATATGTAGCTTTAAACCCAACATACTCTCAAAGAATGCGGTTGCAAAACGACCTCTTTACTGCATTCCCATTATAAATTGGAGCAAGCAAGGACAAGATTTTCTATTTTAACTAGAGTCCAGTAAATTGTAAATAAGTGCTTTTTCCTGAATACTTCCTAGATTCAGACCTATTTCATTAGTCCCATTACTGTTGCGGATGGATAAGCAGAAGATAGCACACAGGTCTACGCTCAGTATGATGGACCATGCATCACATGTTTTTGAGATGTAAACACATTTTTCTATCCAGCTCATGCACCGAAAATAGCCCAAATTTCCATCTGTAGGCTACCGGTTATTCTTAATAACATGACATAACTTTGCTTCTGACGTATTTCCTCCGTAAACCCCAGATAAATCCTTTCAAGCAAAGACTTCAACTTCTCATATATGGGGGGATTTAGAGGATTTGTATGAGGAAATCCGTCTATTAGGCACATCACTGTTCAAACATTTCTTTGGTTTTGCCACTTATCTCCTTCTCTTCCCTTGTATCTTTCTTAGCTTTCTTTCTTTTCCCTGCTTTATTTGTTTTTGTGTTTGCTTGTGTCATTATCATCTCTTGTACAGGATAAAAGGGAAGGAAACCTTCACTGTCAAAGTCCATAGTAAATTCTTACATTAGTTTGTGTTGGTCTTCAGTTCGTGTCAAATGGTTTGATTGAGATATTTTATTTCTCTATGGGAAGCTGGTGAGTGGCACTTAGGAAAAGAGCATTTTTATTTATTAAATGGTTTATTTCATTGCTTCTCTATTTTCCTATTGTGCTTGTATTTATAGTTTTTTTTGCAAGGGTTGAAATAAAATTAAAAAATAGGAAAATACAAATGGCAAAATACACTAAAATCATCAATGTGCATTTGAATTAGGACATTAACACACTTAAACCCCATACTAAGTTGCCTATTGTGACGTATAATAAAGGTCATGTTTGTTAGGATATAAAAATGTTTTAAAAATGCCCTTACTATAAATTTCTATGTAAGTAAAGGTTAGATTTATTTTGACTAAGAAGGAAAACCAGTATGTCAGTAGCATGCATACTGTCCATGTGAATGAGAGGAGTTCACTGACAAAATATCTACCCTCAAAATATCCCCAAACCAAAATATCGTGACCAAAATATCGATGTCAAAAAAATCGTCATCATATACTTATAGTGGCAAGTACAAATATATTGAGCAACATTAAAACAAACAAAATAACTTGAAAAAAATATTTAAAAAACAAAATAAAGAAAAATATAAATATGTACAAAAAAACTATGAATATATTTAATATTATAAATTTAACAAAATAAAAACATATTACAATGTTAAATGCATATCACAAATAACTGCAAATATTATTATAAATACAATACAAAAAAAGTTCATAATAAATAAATATTTTTTATTTAGAAATTCTTTAACAAACATATATTTATCACATAAATTTAATTTAGTTACGTCCCACCCTGTAACCTCACAAAACTCACAACCTATATACCCCACAACCTACACCTAAAATTAAACTTTAAAAACATTAATTACACTATTAAAAAAATTAAGTGTCAAAATTAATAATTAATAGTATTTAACAACCAATTATTAATTAATTTAAGTGTATTTACTCCCCACCCTTTAGCCCTATAAAACCCACAACCCGCACCTAAAAAAGGTTATTACACAATTAACATAATTAACTATCAAATAATGTTAACAACTAATAACTAATTGAAAATAAATTACTATCCTTTACCCCTAGAAACCCCACAACCCACACCTAAAAACAAAATACACAATTGATATAATTAGTTATCAATTAATTAATTAATTTTAATCAAGAACTAATTATTAATTAATTACAAATAAATTACTTCCCACCCTTTACCCCATAAACCCCACACACTTGACCCTCCAAAAATTAAATTACACAATTAACATAATTAATGATCACTTAATTAATTAATTAATATTAATTAAAAACGAATTATTCATTTACTACAAATAAATTACTACCCATACTTTATTCCTGTAAACCCCACAGCCCGCACATAAAATTAAAATAAAAAAAATAATAGCACTATTAACATAATTAAATATCAATTAAATAAATACTATTAAATAAAAAAATCGTCATTAATATTTTATAATAAAGTTACTTCCCACCCAATACCCCTATAAACCCACAACACGCTACGGCACTAAACATCACAAACATTTATTAAATTGAATTTAATACCTACTAAAAAATTACCAAATATATTAAAAAACATAAACAATAACCATACAATGACATCATAAACATTTAAAATATATACTAAAATAGATAACAATCATTAAAAAAACGATATTTTAAACAACTATATTTTTGCAAACGATATTAATGACTTCGATTTTTAAAAAATCAATACAACTTACCTTAAAATTGATATTCTTGACAACGATGTTCTTACTGATCATATTTCCATTTCCATATTTTAGACACAATATTTTGGTATGGCGATATTCTTTTTCCGATATTTTATCTGAAGACCAACGAAAGGTAGTGTGAAAAATAAGTTTTGCTGATATTTTTCAAAAATAGTTTGTGGTGATTCTGAGGTTCTGGTGGTGTTTAAAATTATGTCTCTATAACTGTGTTTTCATAGCTAATTATAAGTCGTCATATTGATGGTGGACACTGGCATGACATATGTGCGACTTCAAAGCTAGTGTGGTGAGGTGGGGAGCCAGCAAGTCTTGGGAGCAGACATGCTCTTCCGAGGCTCTAGCGCAGCTCCCACACTGAGCCCACCTTCATTAGTGTCAGAATGGGGAGCTGAGTGGAGATGCAACCAAGAGAGAAGCACTGCTGCCTTGGTGGTACAAGGCAGTAGTGCAGAAGGAACTCCAACGTCCGTGAGGAACAGGAAAGGCTTAGTCCTCCTCAAGACAGTGACTTCAGGATATTGCAGTGTGAGCTCAGAGAACTGATTATCATGGCGGTGGGACAGCCACCATCAGCCCGTCGGTGGCTGTTCCACTGCCATTGGACTCTGCCTCACCGCCCACCACATTTTGATAGCAGGCGGATGGTTGGCGGTCGGAGAGACTAACCTCTACGGAGCCAACGGGCTCAAGGAGCCGTCGGACCATTGGAGGCAACCGCAATCCCTACAATGATGGTGCCTGACAGGCACCGCCGTAGGGATTACGATTTCCCTTCCCGCCGGCTGTTTCATGGCTGTTTACCCACCATGAAAATGCAGGCGAAAAGGGACATTGGGGACCCGTAGCGGTCCCCCATTTCCCTCTTGCCCTCAGACAAGAGACCTGGGGGGTACCTTTGGTGCCCCCTACATATCCCTGCACCATGTGCAACATAGAGCATATGGTGTATATCTGTACTGCATGATATATTGAATTGTATTCAGTCTTTCTTGTGGGCTCTCCATTTCCCCCTTCTTCTCCCCCTTACTGGCAGCGATAGAAGATAGTGGTTACAAAGAGTTTCACTTAGAACAGATGGACAGATGGAATTTATTTGGGGGAAACACACCTTTATAGTGGGCGACCTATTGTACTCCATTTTGTGTTCTTTTCTGAAGAAACCCCTTTAAACTTAAAATGCTACCTCAATTTGTGTTCCTAAATACAGCAATGAAGACAGAAATGTAAAGGGGATCAAATTGAGAAGGTAGAAAGAAGGATAAAACCAAAAGATCATTACATAGGTGTAGTAAGCTCTTGATCCTACCTTCACTGCCGCAGCTTGTATTGCTTTAAGTGGGTATGTTTTCTCTTGGAACACGGCTTGGCAAGGTTCCAGAGAGTGGCGGTTGGCTTCAGTCTGTTTGCCTGAAGTGGTCGGGGGTACAGCTATTTTACTTAATCAAAGTATTATCTTCTCCTCAATGTTGTCAGCCACTTACTTGACGTGGCGACGAGGATGGGATCTGAGTACCCCAGAGAGGTGAACCCCTCTTCACCCTGGCTACAAGTCCATTGGGAACATAGGCACTTAACTGAGCGGTTCAGTGCGGGTTTCGCTGTTGGTTGCTTCTACTGGACTCTGCTGCACATCGTGACCTCCGGACAAGGGTCGGTGTGAGTTGAGCATCATCATGATAATGCCCTGGTCAGTGCTGTGCCAAGAGGAGTTAGATCTGCAGTCAATTGAGCCGTGCAGGTGGTGCAGAATTACGTTAATGGCTGCAGAGAGGGGTGCAGACCCTAAGCACGGTCAGTTCACTGGTTGTGACCTTCTACGTGATGCAGCATTGCTTGCGAGGTGATCGGCTGGCGGCTGGAGGAGGCGAAGCACTGGTCCATGGCCCAGAGGGTAAAGCCGACGCATGTGTCGTGGACACACATGAGTTGAGCAAGCCCTACCTCTTTTAGAAACAAGAGGAGGAACATTGGCCGCCATCTTAGAAAATTGGGAAGATAACAAGTACTTTGTTTCTGTATAGAAAGTGTCTAATAACTATAGAAACAAAAAACCAAACCGACGGCCATCTTATGTTGTTGGGTCTACTCTGGTATGTTTGCACTAGAGCACAGCGTTCGTCAAATCTATGCTTCAGGCATTTTATTTAGTTTTTATTTTCCTCTCAAGAAGTGGATGCATTAGTTTTAAGGCGACGTTTAAGTTTAGTCACTAATGGGTGGTTATACTAATTTGGAAACATTTTGTTAATATTTTGTTTTGTTATTCTTGGTGTCTATCAAGAAAATGTATCTGTACATTCAACTTTATTCTTGGTATATTGAGTAGCGCACAAAACAGTACTATGCAGTCTGTAAATCCACCACCAACTTTTTTGGAGACACCAGGTGATCCACCTATTAAACGGAGGCAGTGGCATGATGCCTTTGAAACGTATTTGGGGGTAATTGGTGCAGCAAGAGACAGACCTGAGAGAAAAAATATTTACTTTTGCACTCTTTGGTGCCGATCACGATCCGGCAAAAACCGGGTACGAACCGTCGGACGGAGCATAATCTCCGCCCGACGCGTACCCGGTCGTCAATTTTTACAAACAAGGAATTACGATTCGCACGGGTACACCATTACCGTACGATTCGTAAAAAAGCCCGACCGAACAAAAAACACTTACCAATGCGATCCGGGAAAGCGCCGACCTGACGTCGGGACGCACGCAGCCAGCCATTCACGACCCAGGAATCACGATTCGCACCGACGTCACCCCGCACGGTGAATATTTTGCGGCAGCCAAAAACTGCCGGGAAATCAGGACGACGCGAACAAGGACCACCAGTACGCGACGGACAGACGACGCCGCGAACAAGGAGGACCAGTACGCGACGGACAGACATGGACCCGAACCTACGAGTCATCCCTGCCCTCATAGCAGTCCACCTCCTCTACAGGTTACGACGCAGACGCCGCAGAAGGTCAGAATAACTAAGGGAGGGGAGAAAGTGGGGTGGGGTGGGGGTGGCACGACCAGGGCAGGCCACAAAACAACCACATAAGTCACACACCACACATGGCCTGGACATACCTGACTCCCATGCCCTGGTCACCACGAGGGGGTGGGGGCGTGTCCTGATAAGCCAGCGACCGCCACAACGGAAGTCCGTCACCACGCGAACCGGCAACACAACCAGACAGGTACGTCCCGTACCCACGCCTGAAGAGCGTGGGTACGAGTCGGACCACGCCCACACACGTCACCCCAACAATGGCGGGACGGATCGCACCCACGTGGCAAAGGCCTGGGTACGGGCCGCACAAACATCACATAGCGTGGGGACGGATATGTATGGACCCTACCCCCACCCCGTATGCAAGGAGCGTACCCCCCACCCCAACAGTGAAAGTACGACCCGTACCCCCACCCGCGTATGCATGGAGCGTACCCCCACCCCAACAGTGTAAGTTCGACCCGTACCCTCACCCGCGTATGCATGCAGCGTACCCCCCATGCCAACAGTGTAAGTACGACTCGAACCCCCACCCACGAATGCAAGGAGCGTACCCCCCAGCCCAACAGTGTAAGTACGACCCGTACCCCCACCCGCGTATGCATGGAGTGTACCCCCCATGCCAACAGTGTAAGTACGACTCGAACCCCCACCCACGAATGCAAGGAGCGTACCCCCCATGCCAACAGTGTAAGTACGACTCAACCCCCCACCCGCGTATGCATGGAGCGTACCCCCACCCCAACAGTGAAAGTACGACCCGTACCCCCACCCGCGTATGCATGGAGCGTACCCCCACCCCAACAGTGTAAGTTCGACCCGTACCCTCACCCGCGTATGCATGCAGCGTACCCCCCATGCCAACAGTGTAAGTACGACTCGAACCCCCACCCACGATTGCAAGGAGCGTACCCCCCAGCCCAACAGTGTAAGTACGACCCGTACCCCCACCCGCGTATGCATGGAGCGTACCCCCACCCCAACAGTGAAAGTACGACCCGTACCCCCACCCACGAATGCATGGAGCGTACCCCCACCCCAACAGTGTAAGTACGACCCGTACCCCCACCCGCGTATGCATGGAGCGTACCCCCCATGCCAACAGTGTAAGTACGACTCGAACCCCCACCCACGAATGCAAGGAGCGTACCCCCCAGCCCAACAGTGTAAGTACGACCCGTACCCCCACCCGCGAATGCAAGGAGCGTACCCCCCAGCCCAACAGTGCAAGTACGACCCGTACCCCCACCCGCGTATGCAAGGAGCGTACCCCCCATGCCAACAGTGTAAGAACGACCCGTACCCCCACCCGCGGACGTACGGAGCGTACCCCCCATGCCAACAGTGTAAGAACGACCCGTACCCCCACCCGCGGACGTACGGAGCGTACCCCCACCCCAACAGTGTCAGTACGACCCGTACCCTCACCCGCGTATGCAAGGAGCGTACCCCCCATGCCAACAGTGTCAGTACGACCCGTACCCCCACCCGCGAATGCAAGGAGCGTACCCCCACCCCAACAGTGTAAGTACGACCCGTACCCCCACCCGCGGACGTACGGAGCGTACCCCCACCACACCAGTGTCAGTAGACTCGTACCCTCACCTCGAATGCATTGTGCGTACCCCCACCGTGTATGTGCCAAGCGCACATATCCAGAAATCGGAGGTGTGTGTGCAGAGTCCACCCAGCAGTGCCCTGAGACAGGAGTGGTGGGTGTGGAGTCCTCCCAGCAGTGCCCTGAGACAGGAGGGGTGGGTGCAGAGTCCTCCCAGCAGTGCCCTGACACAGGAGGGGTGGGTGCCTATCACTCCCAGCAGTGCCCGGAGACAGGAGGGGTGGGTTTGGAGTCCTCCCAGCAGTGCCCTGACACAGGAGGGGTGGGTGTGGAGTCCTCCCAGCAGTGCCCTGAGACAGGAGGGGTGGGTGCAGAGTCCTCCCAGCAGTGCCCTGAGACAGGAGGGGTGGGTGCCTATCACTCCCAGCAGTGCCCAGAGACAGGAGGGGTGTGTGCAGAGTCCTCCCAGCAGTGCCCTGAGACAGGAGGGGTGGGTGCCCATCACTCCCAGCAGTGCCCTGAGACTGGAGGGGTGTAACACATGTGTGTGAGGCCAGAATTATCCACATGCATACTGGCTACAAGGGAACAAGTCCCCATGAACTCATGTCAACAGACTCCACACACAAGTACAGTGATCACCAAGGATGCCACGATTGTCGCAGGTGGAGACATGGCCCTGCATGCATGGCCAAAGTAGAAGGGCTCCGTCACACACACAGCTCATGTAGACACAGCTCTGCGCTAAACATTGGGAACACCCTGCAGGGAAGAAAGCTGGGTACACAGAGGAAGGAATACACCCTGGGACAAGTGCACCATGCAGTAACTGCCTACATGAACAAAGAAAGTTAGCCAACACCTTGTGATGGCACACAGATCACAGGGTCCCACCAATGAGCAGTACACTACTACATATCCCACACACCCAAACCCTTACACACCACCCAAAACCATGTAGCAGCCCCACCAACACCAATACCAGCATAGCAGTAGTGTGATAATGAAAACAAAATTAAGCTTTATTCAGCAGGAGCACAATGTCCGTGGATCGCAGGCAGTTCAATCTTCACAAAGCCCATAGGGCAGTCAATGATTCTCAGCTGGATGGGGGACACAGTGGGATGCGTGTCCCCTACCTTGCCTGCACAGTCAAATGGCATCGTCTTCCACACTGGTGAGGGCATCAGGGGGGGGGGGGGGAGCAACAGGCACCGCAGGGACATCAGGGCAAAGGGGCGGCGTTGTGGGTGCAGGGAAGGAGGACTCCACCACAGGGGGTGGGTCAGTGCCAAAGGCGGAGGCCAGGATGGCACTACACACCTTTGCAAGGTCCTCCAGGGAGTCCCCTGCACCCGAAGGGACCTCAGGCCCCAAGGAGGGGGGGGGGTCAGAGGGATGGGTCGCAGCGCCACCGGGGGAGGGTGGAGACAGGGGGGGAGACTCAACCACCCTGACCGGGGACCTCCTTGACCGCTTGCGTGGTGGTGTAACTGTGGGGCTCAGGGACAGAGCGGCCATGAAGGAGTCCTTGGGGGAGATGTGGCCAGGAGAGCTGAGGGGAGGGGATTTGGAGGGAGTGGACTGGGTGGAATGCGGACTCCCACTATGGCTGCGTGTCACACGTTTGCCCCCTGACCCAGTGGGTGTGCCTACCTCACCCTGTGTGTGCGTGTCAGGAGGAGTGCGGTGGACCTTCCCTGCTGGTGTGGTGCCCGTGTCCGTTGATGTGGGTGCATGCCGACGTCTGGGTGTACGTGTGACAGGCATGGGAGTGGGAAGTGTGGATGGGGCAGGGGTAGGTGGGGGGAGGTCGCGCTGCAGGAGACCCACTGCTGCAGTCAGTGTGGAGTCGATGGACCTCAGCAAGTTGCGTTGGTCAGCCTGCGATGAATGAATGCCCTCCAAGAAAGCCTCGATGTTGGTGAGGGTTTTGCCGTGGGCATGGAGGACATTAAGGATCGCAGCCTGACCAACCTGCAGTTGCCGCTGGATGTCCACAGACTCTGCATTGGCGGCAGCAGTGGAGACAGGGGCAGGGGGTGCGGTGCCTGGCAGGAAGGAGACATGCTGTGACCGGGCACGCTGGGAAGGGACACGAGCAAGTGGGAGGCGGCTGGTGGAAACTGAGGGGGCGGTGCGAGGTGTTGTTCCGCTGTCAGCTGCTGGTGCAGCCTCCGCCCACTCGGAGACATCGTCCCCGGACCTGTCAGCTTCGTAGTCTGATGTGCCAGTCGACAGGTCCTCGGCCACACTCTCCTCCGCCTCTGTCCCACTCGATGTGCCAGACCCGATGTCACGGCTGGCACTGGTGCTCGGTCCCTCCGCCTGGTCTGTGTCCATGTCTCCCTCTGTGTCCCCCGACGATGCTGTGGGCAGGGTGGAGAGACAGAAATTATTCAGACACCCGTACACATCTGTCACATGAGTCCAATCTACATAGGTAACATTGCATGGCCTGAAAAGGAAGATCCCTAACATCTACTGAACAGGGTACCGATGTAGGGCATGAAACACACAGTTGGTTGAGCCACCATGCCACTGAAATACCATGGAGAGCATGAGACAATAGCTAAACACAGGAAAAGGAGTCTGACATAGCACCCAGGCCCTGGGGACAATCCAGCACTGCATCTGCACCACACAGCGTTGGCGAAAATACCGATGACCAGGGACCATATCCATGAACTTGAGACACATGCTGCATAGGTAATGCTGAAAACATGCACAACATGACTCGGTCACTGCACATTGCGTGTGTGTCCAGGCACATCACACACTGCCCAGACCCAGCAAGTGGTAATCAGGATTTAACACATAGGCATTGCCCGCCCCAACAAGACCCTACACGAGGCAAATTGTTGAGACACAGGTGGCACCAACATCTCATAGTCTGGGTGATACACACAGGGGCAGGCAAAAAGCAAGATTGGACCCCCCCGACAGTACATGGCATGTGTGTTACACCTGGACGCAATGGCAGAAGTCACAGTCACCACATAGGGACAGTCTGTGGCAGTGGCCTATGCACTCACCTGATAACCTGGTCGCCCATACAGCATGGAGTACTGTGGGAGGATCACATCCAGCAGAGCCATGTTCTCCTCCAGGGTGAATGGCTGTGTCCTCTCCACAGCCCTTGACATGGTTCCAGGGAATCAGTAGCAGCAGCTGGGTCGACAAATGCAAAGATGTGCAGGCAAGTGCTCCCTCATGGGACCTGGCTGCCTTATATGTGCCCTTCTGCCCAGTCTCATGCACAGGAGTACAGAGAGATTGGTCACTCACATTTGCATCCTATGTTTCCACCAATCCCTTCAAACCTAGCAGTCTGTGGGTTCTCGATCGGTTTCATTCTCCTGCATGATGTCAGCCCCACAAACACATTGCAACAAAGTAGACAAATCCCAACTGACTTCTGCTGTGCACCTTCCAGAACTATTTCGAATTTTGAACTTGGTCTCCATGACAACCAGCATGCATGTAGGCCTTAATACTTGTCCCCTATGTAATTTGGAGCATCACACACAGGTACGGTGCGTGTGGGGGCCCTAGGGCACCCCAAATGCATGGCAACGGCCCGTACATGCATGCCTACGCTCTCCATCACTTTTGGTCTGCACGCGTATGCGTACCCGTAGTGGTACGGACCGTACACTCGCATCTACGCTCTCCATCACTATGGGTCTGCACGCGTATGCGTACTCGTAGTGGTACGGACCGTACACTCGCATCTACGCTCTCTATCACTATGGGTCTGCACGCGTATGCGTACCCGTAGTGGTACGGACCGTACACTCGCATCTACGCTCTCTATCACTATGGGTCTGCACGCGTATGCGTACCCGTAGTGGTACGGACCGTACACTCGCATCTACGCTCACTATCACTACGAGTACGCATACGCGTGCAGACCCATAGTGATGGAGAGCGTAGATGCGAGTGTACGGTCCGTACCACTACTGGTACGCATACGCGTGCAGACCCATAGTGATAGAGAGCGTAGATGCGAGTGTACGGTCCGTACCACTACGGGTACGCATACGCGTGCAGACCCATAGTGATAGGGCCGTACACTCGCATCTACGCTCTCTATCACTATGGGTCTGCACGCGTATGCGTACTCGTAGTGGTACGGACCGTACACTCGCATCTACGCTCGCCATCACGATGGGTACACATACGGCAGCACTCCCACAGTGATTTGGGAACATGCACAGGCCCTCTCAGCAGCAGTACGGCGGATTTTACACATCACTGTGGTGATAGGCGACACACATGTAGGAATAGGGCGGACATACTTGTCCATGGATGGACATACTTGTCCAGGAATGGACATCAAGGCATCGTCTGTGCATTACCACATGTGTGGGGCACAGGTGTCACAGGCTGTGATGTGGAACATGCCTCCTGAGTGGAGAAGGCACCAGATGTATGATGAGATGTGTACATGTTTACTGTGTGAGGGTGCAATGTGTGCCAGGCATGCCCTTGACTCCTTTGACATGTGTGCATGTGGGACTGCGCACTTGGGGTGAGCGTCACTGGCATGGCACGGACACCAACACACGGAAGTGTCCCATGATGCCCGGTACAGGGGTCATGACACATGACTTATCACTACCCACAGTGCACAATGTGACTATGCCATATATGTGTCCGGGATTTACATCAGGTTGATGTTGTAGCACCCTCAAAAGCTGCAGCCGTTGCAGCAACCAACATGTGGCTGTGTGTAGATTGTCATTGCACACTGTTCCCAACACCATGCCACATGTGTCATCGGATGTGAGGTGCACATGTATGCAAGGGACACGGAGTAGCGTGACAAGGCCATGTCAGCAAACTCACAAGGAATGTGTGGGGAGTCATGACATGTGCACCTTCATGGCAAGGTGTGTGGGCTGGACTAGTGTAATGTCATGTGACCTGTGGCTCAAGTGTTCCGCTGCCAGTCTCTGCAATCGGCATCACACTTCTGCTGATGTGTGGGTGTATGTCACTCCTGTCTTGCGTCGGGCAGTGCACTTGCACTGGGACACAGCTATTTCCATGGCGTGGCATGGGGAGGTTCTCAATCACCGTGTGTAGCTGGGTCTTGGAAGGAGTGTCACCTTGCATCCATACGTGTCCTGGGCATGTAGCACATGCCTGACTCCCTATGTGGCATGTGTGTATTGCCAGATTTACATGTGCTCAGTAGACATGAGTTGTTCTCGTAGTGCACTCACTCTTCCTTGTCACTTCCAAATTACTGCAGAGCGCCTCCTGTTGCCCGAAGAATTCCAGACTTGGCCACCATGCAGGAGAATGACAGGATCCGGCTCTACCGCTTCACCCAACCGTTGATTCTGGAGCTGACGGCGAGACTGGCACCACACCTGCAACCGCAGCACAGGTATCCTACGGCACTGACACCCCAGCTGAAGGTAATGGCTGCCCTACATTTCCTTGCCACGGGTACCTTCCAAAATACCATAGCTCATGTTGGTGGCATGTCCCAGAGCATGTTCAGCGGTGTGCTGCATGATTTCTTGGAGGCCATGTTGAATCACCTGGATGACTTCATCAAGTTCCCAACCCCTGAGCAGATGACTGAGGTCAAGCGTGGTTTCTATGCCCTGGGAGGGATGCCCCATGTCATTGGGTCCATAGATGGGACACATGTAGGTTTGGTACCACCACACGCACGGGAGGTGGCGTACCGCAATCGGAAGCACTACCACTCCATCAATGCCCTTGTGGTGTGTCTGTCCAACATGGTGATTTCACATGTCTGTGCTCGTTTTCCAGGATCAGCACACAATGCCTACATCATGAGGCGTAGCGGGATGCCTGATATGATGATGCAGCTGCGCAACGAACGGGCATGTGTTGTTGGTGGGTACAGTCTGTCTGTCCTGTATTCTGTTTGGCCGAGCAGCACTACCGCTTCGCCAGTTCTAACGATATCCATGTGCTTTCCATTTAGGGGACGCTGGCTATCCCAACATGCCTTGGCTGCTGACACCTCTCCGCAACCCCATCACGCCGGCCCAGCTCCGCTACAACACCGCCCATGGCCGGACAAGGCGAGTGATAGAGAGGACGTTTGGCATGCTGAAGAGCCGATTCAGGTGCCTCCACAAGACCGGCGGTGCGCTCCCTTATGCCCCGGCGAAGGTCTGCAAGATCTTCATGGTCTGCTGCATGCTGCACAACATGGCAGTTGAAAGAGCTGTGCCACTCATCCTGAATCAACATGACGAGGACCATCCACCCGTGGAGGACGAAGGGCTTGGCAATGGGGCTAGTGATGTGGAGGATGTGGAGCCGCAAGAGGACATCCGGACTCGGCTCATACGCGACTTCTTTGCTTAGTGGTGAGTACCAGTGTCTTAGTGTGCACGCCTTGGTCCCCGTGTGGCATGTGTTGTGATGCGTGTCTCCACCTGCATGTATGGCACGTGAGTCAGAGGTGTGTGTGGGTGTGTCACTGGAGTGATGGTGGCAGTGATGGTAGTATTTCCCCACTCATAATTGTGACCTAGCATGTTGTCATCCATACATGTGTCGAGTCAATGCACATGCAAGTGGCTGTGCTTTTTGTGGCTGACTTCTTGTGTGTCTCTCTTCCCCAGGTACCTGCGCATGCCGTCTTCTGGTTGCATTGTTGTGGCACTGCTATTCCTCATGGACATGGCATCGTGGGCTGACTCAGCGTTACAGGCACGGACACGTTTGGAAGTCTCCATGGGGTAAGGGATGCATCTGGGGTGTATTGGGTGTGGCAGTTGTTCACGATGTGTGCACACTGCCCCGGTCGGGGTTTGGTTCCTCTGCAGACATGTGGCATCCCCATGGGACACGACATGCAGCTGGGTACACCTGAATAGATGGGCTGCCTGGTTGTCAGTCATCAGTGATGGGATAGTGGATTGTGATGAAGGCATCAATGTGTGTGACACTGCCCTCGGACACATACGGTTAACATTGTCTTGACATGGCGTGGGACTTCCACATCAGCGGATGTATGGTGTATGGCAGTCTCTCCGTGAGCAGCTGTGGGTATTTAGCTGTTAGCCGACACTTGTGTGCCAGTTCCATGGCTATCACGCATTTGTGCTGCAGAAGGGGGGTGCCAGTGTTGGAGCCACATGTTACTCCACATGATGTGTTCATGTGTACTTCAAGTTGCCTCTGCAATCCCAAAAACATGACTATTAAAGGTGTCCCTATGCCTCCAAGGTGCCTCTTCTCAGTCAATGCTGGTGTGTTGGCACGGTGCATCCTGCATGTCTGGCATGGTATTCCCTGATTGTGGCTATGTGTCAATGTGTCGAGTGGCAAGATGCAAGCTGTGTGTGTGTGCTGAGACTGTGTATTGGGCATGATGTCCATGACTGTGTGGGTATTGTGACATGTGCCATCCCCATGCATCCAACGTTGTCCATGACCCCATTCTCTGCATCCACCGGACTCAAGCTTGCAGGACATGGTTCTGCCACCTGTCTACACGTACCTGGGTGCCCCCCAGGACACGGGCCAGGATCCCTGACCTCTGCGCATGACTGTTGCTGTACTCAATGTGTCTGTCAGCACGGTTGTTCGGCCACCCCCTCAGCTGGTTCTGACCATCACGGGTGTGTATGGTGCTCCATGTCTGTCTTGCCTAGAAAACTGTGACCCATGTGTCCTGTGCCAGACTCAGGCCCCAGGGTGTGGATGGTTGAAGTGAACAGATGACTCAGGCATGTTTAGACTGTACAAGACACATGTTAGGTAATAATGCTACCAGCAGGCATCTACTCTTAATAGTGTGATTTATTATTGGGGGGGGGGGGGGGGCAAAGTGAGGGGCTTTCCGGGATTAGGGAATCCAAAGTTCAGTAGGGGAGTTGGTGTCCTTGCCATTGGAAATCCTCAGAGTCCATGCCACAGTCTTTGTCAACATTGGTCAGCCAGTGACCAGCAGGGCCATGTGGCAGAGAATGTCTCTTGATGCTGTGATGCTGTTGCTCCAGTGGGCCAGGTGCCAGGCCAGGTGTCCTGGGAGATGGTGATGTAGCAGCCACCCTCACGGTCCTTTCCGTGGACGACCCGGCTTCCTGCGGGGAACCTCAGCAGCAGGCCGTGACGACGTCTGGGATGCTCCGTCGGATGTTTCCTCCTCCTCCTCATGATCCCTCCCTGTGGGTGGTGATGTTCTCCGCCTTCTGGCACAGGGAGGGTCGGCCATGGTGTCGGCCATCCGACGGAGTTCAGCGTGAATCCCCTGGGACGCCGTCACTTGCTGAGCCTGTCTGTCCTCCATCCTCCGTTGGTGTAGCTGTAGACAGGCTATTAGCTCCGCATGTTGCTGGGCCTGCTGGACCTTGATCCCCTCGAGGACGGACACAACCTGGGCCATGCCCGTGGTGTCCTGCCGGTATGAGTCCAGGATGTTACGGACATGGGAAAATACCGGATCCCCAGCCAACTGGTCAGGCTCGCGCCTCCGCCGTCCTCCACTCCCACCACCCCTGCCCACTTGCGTCTGGCCTGCACTTGTGGGCACATCGGGTCTCCGGGACCCCTGAGGGGTGGCATTGGCGTTGTCGCCTGCCTCCTCCTGGGTGCCCGGGACACCGTGTCCCTCCTGGCGAGCCTGGCTGCATTGTGGTGTTGGGGCAGGGATCCTGGGTGTCTCCTGGGATGTGGCAGGAGTGGGGGTGGTAGTTGGCACGGTTGTACCTGACGCAGGTGCTGCAGGTGGTTGGACACCAGAGGGGCCAGGTCGGTCGGGCTCGTCCGCAGAGTGGTGAGAGTGGTCGCTGCCGGTGGGATCGGTCTCCTGCAGATCCGGGTCCTGTGAGTGTTCCCCCCCAGTGTTGGGGGGTGCAGCACGACGTTGACCTGTGTGTGAGAGAGACAATGTTAATTTTGATCCATGCAACATCCATGTTTCATCCGTTACAAAGTTGGCACATTTCCTCTTGGAATTAGGATCTGTCTTGCATTCCACTCACAGTGCACTTGTGCATGTGTGTGTCCCTTGGGCACCAATTTGGCCCCTTTAACTATGTGTGGCACAGTCTTACTTGCTGCGTCAAGTGTGACTGCAGTCAGCAGTGGAGTGTGCATGTGTGCCGAGCTATGCATTTGCGCCTTCCTTGTAGCACTGTACATGTGCACATGGAGTGGATCCACACACTTATATGATGCAGGTGGCTGTCCTTGTGCTCGTGTACAGGTTGTAACATGGCCCTGCGTTTTGCCATGATGAAGAGGGGGGGTTCTGGCACTGGCCACCCTTGTCTACATGCACGCAGTCCACCTGCTGACGAGCAGACATTCCCACACACCACAGGACTGATTTGCTCTCCCTGTGTCTCCCTCCTTCTCTGTCCCCCTCTCCCTCCCTCTCTGTCCCCCTCTCCCTCCCTCTGTGTGTCAGCCTCCTCCCTGTGTCCATCTTCCTGTGTCTCCCTCCCTCTCTGTCCCCCTCTCCCTCCCTCTGTGTCCCCCTCTCCCTCCCTCTCTGTCCCCCTCTCCCTCCCTCTGTGTGTCAGCCTCCTCCCTGTGTCCATCTTCCTGTGTCTCCCTCCCTCTCTGTCCCCCTCTCCCTCCCTCTGTGTCCCCCTCTCCCTCCCTCTCTGTCCCCCTCTCCCTCCCTCTGTGTGTCAGCCTCCTCCCTCTGTCCATCTTCCTCCCTCTCAGTCCCCCTCTCCCTCCCTCTCTGTCCCCCTCTCCCTCCCTCTGTGTGTCAGCCTCCTCCCTCTGTCCGTCTCCCTCCCTCTCAGTCCCCCTCTCCCTCCCTCTCAGTCCCCCTCTCCCTCCCTCTGTGTCCCCCTCTCCCTCCCTCTCTGTCCCCCTCTCCCTCCCTCTGTGTGTCAGCCTCCTCCCTCTGTCCATCTTCCTCCCTCTGTGTCCCCCTCTCCCTCCCTCTCTGTCCCCCTCTCCCTCCCTCTGTGTGTCAGCCTCCTCCCTCTGTCCGTCTCCCTCCCTCTCAGTCCCCCTCTCCCTCCCTCTCTGTCCCCCTCTCCCTCCCTCTGTGTGTCAGCCTCCTCCCTCTGTCCATCTTCCTCCCTCTCAGTCCCCCTCTCCCTCCCTCTCTGTCCCCCTCTCCCTCCCTCTGTGTGTCAGCCTCCTCCCTCTGTCCGTCTCCCTCCCTCTCAGTCCCCCTCTCCCTCCCTCTCAGTCCCCCTCTCCCTCCCTCTGTGTCCCCCTCTCCCTCCCTCACTGTCCCCCTCTCCCTCCCTCTGTGTGTCAGCCTCCTCCCTCTGTCCATCTTCCTCCCTCTCAGTCCCCCTCTCCCTCCCTCTCTGTCCCCCTCTCCCTCCCTCTGTGTGTCAGCCTCCTCCCTCTGTCCGTCTCCCTCCCTCTCAGTCCCCCTCTCCCTCCCTCTCTGTCCCCCTCTCCCTCCCTCTGTGTGTCAGCCTCCTCCCTCTGTCCGTCTCCCTCCCTCTCAGTCCCCCTCTCCCTCCCTCTGTGTCCCCCTCTCCCTCCCTCTCTGTCCCCCTCTCCCTCCCTCTGTGTGTCAGCCTCCTCCCTCTGTCCATCTTCCTGTGTCTCCCTCCCTCTCTGTCCCCCTCTCCCTCCCTCTCTGTCCCCCTCTCCCTCCCTCCGTGTGTCACCCTCTGTCACCTTGGCCCAGCTTCCTGGGCACACACTGTTAGCAGATCTTTGAGTGGCCCTTGGCCTGTTGATGTGAGTTTGTTTCTGATCTCCAGGCACCCATTTTGTCTGCTGTGTGTCTGTGCGCTGCTGCTGTGGTGGTGTGTGCTGCCACTCTTTCACACTGTTGGCTGTTCATTAGCTGCTGGCATGTGCAAAACAGTGCCTTCACCCCCATGTGTTGATGCAAGGCGTCCGCCATTTGCTGGCAAGTCATTCCTGTGTTGGGACACAGTGTTTGTCTGGCTGTGACCTAGGCCATATGGGCAGAGGGCATTGTTGTCTGCTTTGGAGTCGCACTATGTGATTCTTGGTGCCCAGCCTCCCGCCATCCGGGTTACCGTGTCATGTGTTGTTGTCTTCTGTGGCCTGTGACTTGACATTGTCCAGCTGGGTGCATGGGGCATGGTGGCAGCAGTGGCATGTGCCTGCTCATGGAGTGTGGTTGAGTAATGCGATGGCTTGTGGTGGTTGCGTGCCTGTTATTAATTTTGGTTGTGGTTGCAGTTCCCCCCATGTGAGGTGCGTTGTTTGTGTACTCACCCGGGTCTCGGAGTCCTTCTACTCCTTCAACTGCCTCCACCGGCAGTATGGCCATCACCCTCTCCTCCCAGGGATGGTACTGTACGGCTCTGCGGGAGGGCCCTCCTCCGGTGGCGTTGGCCTGGTCGTGTTCCTCCTGTCTCTTGGCTCTGACCCTCCTCCGCAGATCGTACCACCTGTTCTGGCAATCCTGCTTGGTCCTCCTGGTGTCCGCAACAGCATTCACAGCATCGACGATGGTCTGCCACATGGCTGTTTTGGCTGCCTGGCTGGTGCTTCTGACCAATGTTCCAAAGATCTGTGGCTCGACTCTGAGGATTTGATCAACAAGGACCTCCAACTCTCGGTGACTGAACTTTGGATTCTTGGTAGTGGGCATGGTGAGGGGTGTGGGTGGGGATGGTGTGGGTGTGGGGGGTGTGTGGATGTTGGGGGGGGGTGTGGATGGTTGTGTGTGTGTGAATGTGATGAGAGGGTGTTTGTGAGGGTGGTCGTGTGAAGGTGTGCAAGTGTAAGATGTGGTGTCGCTTGTAGTCTGGTTCTGTGGTGTCTGGCAGCAGTGGGTCTGTTGCAAAGGCTCATGGTTTGTGTGTGTGGGCCCTTTTCATTGGTCCATGGGTGGGTGTGGCAGTGTTTGAATTTTGGGTGGGTGTGTTATAAGGAGTGGTGGTGTATTGGGCCTCTGTTTGTTTTTGACAGTTGCAGGTCAGTGATTGTGTTATTTTAGTGGTTGTTGGCCATGTTTAGTGGCTGTGTGCCTTTCGAATGGTGTATTGTTGAGTTGTTTTGTTTTGTCCTTGTTGTGTACGTGCGTTTTGAGCGTGTGTACGGTGTGTACATGGGCCATTTGGTTGTACGATTTGGTCCTTGTGTGTGGCTTTGTACGACTCGTACATGCGGTTGTGATGTTGGGGCATGGGGTGCGCTCCGTACTTAGGCGGTTGTGTTGGGGGTGCGCCAGGAACGTACTGGGGTGGGGGTACAACAGGAACGTACTGGGGTGTGGGTAGACGGGGCTATGACACGTCCTGGGGTGGTGGTGTGGCTCGCACGTACTGGGGTGTAGGTACACGGGGGGGTACGACACGTACTGGGGTGGGGGTACGACTGGAACGTACTGGGGTGTGGGTGGACGGGGCTATGACACGTCCTGGGGTGGGGGTGTGGCTCGCACGTACTGGGGTGTAGGTACACGGGGGGTACGACACGTACAGGGGGGGGGTGTCCATGGACGGTGGTACAACACGTACTGGGGTGGGGGGGTGTACATTGACGGTGGTACGACACGTACTGGGGTGGGGGGGTGTACATTGACGGTGGTACGACACGTACTGGGGTGGGGGTACGACTGGAACGTACTGGGGTGTGGGTGGACGGGGCTATGACACGTCCTGGGGTGGTGGTGTGGCTCGCACGTACTGGGGTGTAGGTACACGGGGGGGTACGACACGTACTGGGGTGGGGGTACGACTGGAACGTACTGGGGTGTGGGTGGACGGGGCTATGACACGTCCTGGGGTGGGGGTGTGGCTCGCACGTACTGGGGTGTAGGTACACGGGGGGTACGACACGTACAGGGGGGGGGGGTGTCCATGGACGGTGGTACAACATGTACTGGGGTGGGGGGGTGTACATTGACGGTGGTACGACACGTACTGGGGTGGGGGGGTGTACATTGACGGTGGTACGACACGTACTGGGGTGGGGGTACGACTGGAACGTACTGGGGTGTACATGGACGGTGGTACGACACGTACAGGGGTGGGGGGTGTACATTGACGGTGGTACGACACGTACTGGGGTGGGGGGGTGTACATTGACGGTGGTACGACACGTACTGGGGTGGGGGTACGACTCGAACGTACTGGGGTGTAGGTACACGGGGGCTACGACACGTACTGGGGTGGGGGGGTGTACATTGACGGTGGTACGACACGTACTGGGGTGGGGGTACGACTGGAACGTACTGGGGTGTGGGTGGACGGGGCTATGACACGTACTGGGGTGGGGGTGTGGCTCGAACGTACTGGGGTGTAGGTACACGGGGGGTACGACACGTACAGGGGGGGGGGGTGTCCATGGACGGTGGTACAACACGTACTGGGGTGGGGGGGTGTACATTGACGGTGGTACGACACGTACTGGGGTGGGGGTACGACTCGAACGTACTGGGGTGTAGGTACACGGGGGGTACGACACGTACTGGGGTGGGGGGGTGTACATTGACGGTGGTACGACACGTACTGGGGTGGGGGTACGACTGGAACGTACTGGGGTGTAGGTACACGGGGCTATGACACGTACTAGGGTGGGGGTTCGACTGGAACGTACTGGGGTGTACCTAGACGGGTGGGGGTATACATATACGGGGGGTACGTGTCGGACGTACGGGGGCTGGGGGGAGTGTTGGGCGCGTATGCGGGCACATGTCTCCATGGTTGCTGTAGGAGTTCGGTGCGGACGGTGTTTTTTCCATACGGTTGTAACCTCGGACGCACGGGATGGATCGTGATTCCTCGGTCGGACTTGGATTTTCACGTTTGTACGGTAAATCGTCCGAGGACGTGTCGGACACATTTTCCGACCCGAGGACGTGTGGGGAATGATTCCCAGTGCGGTTCGTATGGACTTTTTACCATGCGAATCGTGATTGCCAGTTCGTACGGCACTTGTACGATTCGTACGGTAAAAAGACCCGATACGAGTCGCACGGGGGAATTTTTTACCGGATCGTGATCGGCACCTTTGTGTTTTGAGGGAAGATCCACGTTTAAACATCTACCTGAAGTTCAAATCGAAGGGGAGATGGAGCTAGATGTCTATGAAGAAGCCGTAAACAAACTGGTCAATAGGTTTGATGTGGCTCCCAGTTTGGTGGTGTGAAGGCATAAGTTTTTCAAAAGAGAGCAAAAAAAAACAAAGTGAAGATGAGATCACTTACATCTCTGCTCAGCGCAAGTTGGCAGGGGAATGCCAGTTTGAAAATGTTGCAGAGCAGCTAATTCGTGATCAGTTCATCTGCCACTGTACTGATAAATCCATCAAGCAAAAATTGCTTTCTTTAGGTAACCCTTCTTTGACAGATAACATCAGGATGGCTAAGAGTATAGAGACATCTATAAAATCTGCAAGGGAACTAGAGGACAAAACTGCTGATCGTGTTAATGCCGTGTCCACCAAAAATGATAAGGAAAAAGTGTTTAGAACGTCTTCTTCCTCATCTTCTTCGTCACTTTCGTCATTTGTTAATCCTATGCAACAGAACTCTTTTTTTAAGCAAAGTAACATCTGTCTCAAATGTGGTTATTCCCAACATCAAAAGTGGAGTTGGTTGTGCCCGGCTAAAAAGGTTCAATGTAGGCTTTGTGGAAAATCTGGGCATTTCGCTAAGGTTTGCCAATCTATGAGACGCAAAGGTACCAGGGTATCAGCAATCAGTGATGGGTGCAAGGTTGATGTAGAGAATCTATTGAGTGAAGTATGTGATATGGTTGTGGTAGTTGGCGAAGGTAAGGTGGGCTAGACCGAGCAAGAAATGTGCGTTGACCCCTATGTGTATGTTCAAGTGGGTGATAAACAGCATTTTTCTTTTCGTGGATTCAGATGCAAGAATCACCATGATTACACAAGAGCTTTTTCAACTAAATTGGCATGGGCGGTCATTGTGTCCACCTGATAGGTCTCCCTTTTCCTATGAGGGCAGAAGGTTCGATCTCCAGTTTTTTTTAAAGATAATATGATGTTTAAAGGGAGATGCATCTGTGACAAAATTAATGTTGCTGTTAAGCAACCACCAGGGGTTGTTCGGTATGACCCTGCATCGGGGACAAAAGAACAGGTCTCGGTGATTAGAGACTCAAATGATATTGAATTTTTGATAAATGATTTCTCCAGGGTGTTTTCAGGGGCACTTGGAAACATTGTTGGTTTCCAACACAAAATAAAGATTAAGGCCAATGCTGTACCGGTAAAACATAAGTTGAGGGGTGTTCCCTTTAGCGTGCACAGTGATTTAGAGAAGGAATCGGAGGGTTTGCAGACAAAAATAATAACTGAGCCTGTAGAATCCTCTTTGTGGCTTTCTCCCTTGGTCGTTGCCAAAAAGAAGAACAGTGAGTTGAGGGTTTGTGTTGACCACAGAGACCTTAACAAAGAGATATGGGTTGATTCTCATCCTCTTTCCAAGATTGGTGAAATATTGTTGACTATCTCTGGGGCCAAGTTTTTCACGAAGCTAGATTTAGCGTCTGCCTATCATCAGGTAGTTTTGGCAGAAGAATCACGTCATCTCACAGCTTTTGTTTCACCTCTAGAGACATTCCAGTACTGCTGCATGCCGTTTGGGTTGGCGTCGGCAGTGTCCGTTTTTCAGAGACTGATGTCCGAGTTGCTCAAAGGAATTTCAAATGTCTGTTTTTCAGGATGATGTATTAATTCATGCCAGTTTTTGCTCGGAGCATGACCTCATATTAAAGCAAGTGTTAACTGCTTTTGACAAAGCTGGCGTTGTCCTAAAAGGGGAAAAAGTCCAATTTGTTAAAACCTCTGTTGAATCTTTAGGACACGTTGTTTCTGAGGAGGGTGTGCATCGTAAGCCAGGATTAGTTGAAGCCATTCTTGATGCTCCCCCCGTTGCTAAAGCTTGGGTGAAATCTTTTTTTTAGGTCTGTGTGAATTTTATTCACACTTTATACCCAACTTCGTCTCCAGAATCAGGGTCATTTCGATGTTGTTGAAAGACAGGTCAGAATTTGTGTGGAGTGATGAGTGTTCTGCTGCTTTTTTCGACATAAAAGAACAACTAACTAGTGTGAATGCTCTTAAACCTTTTGATCACAATATAAAATGTTGTTTGACTGTTGACGCTAGTAAGTTTGGTTTTGGTGCTGTGCTTACACAGAAGGATGTTCACGCAGAATACACTATTGATTTTGCCTCGAGAGTCTTAAGAGATGCTGAAGTCCACTATTCTGTCATAGAGAAAGAACAACTGGCATTCTGGTGGGCCATGGAAAAGTTCAAGTGCTATCTCTGGGGAAGAAGTTTTGTCATACAAACGGTTCACAAACCCTTAGTTTCTATTCTTAATGGTACTTGTTGCAAAAAGAGTACTCCCAGGATCGCAAGACTTGCTGCCAGACTGCTGCAGTTCAATTTTGAAGTAGTTCACATTTCTGGAGGGAGAAACGTGAGAGCGGATTATTTGTCCAGAAATCCTATTGTCGAGAATGATGAGATGGTTGGTAAAAGCGATGATGAGTGTTGCTTCATTGCTGCCTTAGAGGTCAAAAATTGCTGTCAGTTCACTGAAGAGACGAGGGGAGAAAGTTTGAGTCATGATGAGGTGTTGAAAAAGTGATGGATAAGGTAATCTCTGGGTGGCCTAGAGAATTGTTTTTAGACTTGAATATGCAACCTTTTTTCAAAGTGTCTGAGGGGTAAACCATTGAAGATGGGTTAATTTTGAGAAGTGACAAACTTGTCCCCCCAAGTGAGCTGAGGCGCAGAATTCTATCCAAAGCACATGAAGGTCACTTGGGTTCTACTTTGACCAAACGGAGGGTGCGTGAGTCTTTCTGGTGGCTTTAAATGGATGGAGAAATTGATGAGTTGGTCAAGAGTTGTTGTGTGTGTTCCACTTCCGATAAATCTTTCAAAACTATTACTCCACCATTGAGACCCATTGGTTGTCCTTCTGGACCTTTTAAAAAAACTAGGCATTGATTTGGTGGGGCCATTTAATATTCTTTCACTTTATTTTTGCTTTTTATTAGATCTCATGGACTACTATTCAAAATGGCCAATTGTGAAATGTATTTTAGAGCCGGACTCCAAGGCTGTGATTCTATTCCTCAATTTGTCTCTGGTGAAGTGGAGACATTTTTGAGTTACAGTTCCATTCGGCATCACAAGAGTTCTCTTTACAATCCACAAACAAATGGCCTCGTGGAACGGTTCAATAGGGTGTTTGGTGAGTGTGAGAGGTGGGCATTGGCCAATAAGTGTGAGGTCCATAATGCTGTCCAATCCATGTTGTGGTTTTATTGAACCACCACACATTCCACAACAGGTTTCTCTCCTTTTGAGGCTCTTAAGGGAAGGAAAGCTGCATTGGAATTCAAGCCTGCTTGGATGAGTAGGTTTAAAAAAAATGAAATATCACATTATTGTCGTAATGAACTGCTTCAACGCAGTGTGGAATGTGCCCAGCAGAAACAGAAATTGTATTATGATGCAAGGAAGAAATTCCAACTCTGCCCTTGTAGGGTAGGTGATTTTATGCGGATCAAAACTCAAAGTTTTGTGAAGAAAGTGAGCCCAAGTTTTCTGATCCTTTGGTTATTGACAAAGTGTGTGGCAGTGCTGAAAGGGTCCAAGGTCACAATAGGTGGAACCCTGCTAGGATTGTTAAGGTTTCTAAACGTGATGAATTGGTGTCTCAGTCTGCTAAGTGTGGTCTGGAGAAATCTGTCAATCCTGCGGTGAGTTTGAGACAACCCCTAATGATTTCAAGCAATTCTTGTGATGTTTGTCCTGCACATGTTGAAGGTGTCTTGACTCCTGACGAACCTCTACGGAGGAGCCTCAGAGCTCAAAAGGTTCCTGACAGGTACCGTTAGTACATTTATTCAGTGTCTGTTCGGCTTCACTTGTTTTTTTTCTTTTTTGTGTGTTTCTCTACCTTATTTTTTCTGCCTTTTCTTTCTTTTTAAAACAGGAGAAAATAATGATATGGTATATTTTTTTATTTATAGCTTATGGTTAGCATATGCCATTATAGCTGTTGTTAAAAAAATGTTATTGTTCACTAAGTATTTCTGCTAGTTTTTGTTTTTTTGTTTGTTGTACAAGACATGTTTAAATCAAAAAGGGAAAACTCAATGTAGTAAGGTTTTGCTCCTACCCTCACTGCCTATGCTTGTATTGCTTAAAGTGGGTACGTTCTCTCTTGGAACACGGCTTGGCAAGGTTCCAGAGAGTGGCAGTTGGCTTCAGTCTGTTTGCCTGAAGCAGTCGGGGGTACAGCTGTTTTACTTAATAAAAGTATTATCTTCTCCTCAACGTTGTCAGCCACTTACTTGAACAGGCCGTAAAACAGGGTGGTAAGAACAATGTTATCCTCCGTAAAGAGCAAAACACACTCATGTATCCTTCCCATTTCAGAGAAATGTATATATTTCTTTTGTAGGCCCATGCAGGAGTTTCTACAATAGTGAACTTTAAAAAAGTAATTTATTGTTTTGCCTGACAAACAGCTTGGAGGTCGGTTAATCCTAACATTTAGGCCGAGGTATCTGAGAAAGTATATCTTACACATTTCACAGTGTTTGCATTAACAATTAAGTGTTTGTTTTTATAACCGCCTTAGCGTTACTACACATTTCCATCTATGTTATTTTGGCATTTTGTTATGCTGTGCTGTACATTCTACATTTTAGCTTGACTACCCTACTAAGGGTAGCCTCGATCTGAAGTTAACACAATGAAGCAAGAACTGCAGAAATGAGTGAAGTCAGCCTTTTACTCGATAAAACTGTATCCAACTTTCATGGTCTTTTTACATTCTTCCCACGAGAAGAGCCAGGGACCTGTTCATTAGCACCTATCTGAACTTTTTGTATTTATCAAGTGATCCAGCTTTTATTTATTCATATTGAGAAACAGTGTATAAATGTAGCATCAAAATGTATGGATTTTAACCTTACATGCTCCATCTGACAAGGGGATGAAACTCTGATCTGGTGTTGTGGCATTTGACCTTTGCTCATTTTTATGGTTGCTCACAATGTTTCCATTAAACATCTGCTAAACTTCTATTCACTATCCTTAGTGTTTTCTTTTACAGAATTCAACATTAAAGATATCAATCTTTACATTCTTGACATCTCTTTAAAATACTAGTTATATGACATAAGTAGAAATCAGTATTCATTGAGATGTACCTGCGTTATTCAAGCCTGTGTGATCTTTTTCTCCAGTTGGACACATATTCCTGGAATGCAGTGCACACATATATGGTACTGACACCTTTATCCATCAAAAATCGCAGTATATATCCTGGGTGTTATAGAAACAAATCACATGTGCAAACCATTTATTGTGGGTGGTGGGGGACAATGTAACAGTCAGGTGAGTGCAGCTTTCTTGAGGCTTAGCAGTGTCTAGATCGACAAAATCAGAAGTTGTGTACCATGGCAGATTCTGAAAAAGCCGATCAAGAACCTTAGTGGCATGGTTCAAGCAGCGTTCTACGGTATAGCCGAGACGTCCTGTACAATTCTGTCCCATACAGACAGGACCAGCGGATAGTCCCACACCAAGACGGTGACACTTACAGTAAGGAACCCACACTGCTTACAGGAATATGAGTAGGCATCAGCAATTCCATGTAGTCTGGCTGGTGTGCAGCCTACTTTAAGAGAGAGTGCATTTTTTATATATGACTTCCATCCTGGAGCCCAATGAGATATATATTTATTATAATTTGAATAATGATTATAAAGGTTTCTGCTGATATATCCCTGTGAATGTCAGAGGCCCAGTATAATTGTGCCCTATAGTCTACATTCAATATATTCCCTCCTATACTTTAGATACTTTAGAACACAATGAATGCTCTGTCAGTAATATACAGGGCAACCAGGGAGTTTTTGGCAGTCTGCAGAAGCCTGGACACTATTTTTCTCAAAATTGTACCAGGTCAGTTATTGACTATTGTAACACACGGCAAGATCCCCAATTGACCTCCAAATGATCAATTAATTGAGCGTTGCTAGGAACTCCTCTTAATCAGGATGTCCTTCCAATAAAACACCTTGAAACGCTTTCATGTGTGCTTGAAACGCGTCTCAAACGTCTAATACTAGAGGAGCACCATATCAATAGTTCAATGGAGAACAGGACTGTGGTTCTCACTCTTAAGTTTAGAGCGTGAGGTTCACTAAGTGGATTTCAGAGGGTTGAGGACCAGTAGGGTGTTATTGTGAGACTTATACGTAAGGACATTTTGTAATCCTACAACATATCTTACACTTCTCACCACAAACCAGGAAAAGGAAGAAGTGAAAAAATACTGAGTGCCTGATTCACAAAGGCGATTTACAATTTTGAGTAAGGTTACTACATAGGGGTATTCACAAAAACAGTAGTAAGTCCAACCACTGCTACTGCAACACCTTTGCATAGAAAATAATGGAGGCATGGTATTAAAATAAAACCCCATAGGAAATAATATTAATTTAAATCATTTAAAATAACAAAAAATATAAATAAAAATGTTAAAAAAATATAAACATAGTACGTATTCATTATTTTAATTAAACAATATTTGACCCTATCTTGAATAAAAAACTAATATAACCATAAGTTTTTATTAAAATAGATCTAAAATAATTGTACTTAATACTATACATCCCTTTTAATAGTTATTAATGCATGATACAAATTACTATTTTCTTAATGTAGGAATACATTTTTTAATTTG
The DNA here is from genome assembly GCF_964204655.1 of Triturus cristatus. Taxonomy (NCBI): domain Eukaryota; kingdom Metazoa; phylum Chordata; class Amphibia; order Caudata; family Salamandridae; genus Triturus; species Triturus cristatus. The sequence continues at coordinate 140,645,974 of NC_140588.1, forward strand.
AAGTTTATAAAAAGAATTTTAATTTGATTTAATTTAACACGCTTTCATTAAATAAAGATTTATTTAAAAATTATGTCAATAGTTCTGTAGCCTTTGCTTTATTTTGTTCTACATTTAAAGTAAATATCTATAATGCATTTACATTAATATTAAATACAAAAATATTTGTAATATTTACTTTCAAGTTAAAGTTGAATAAACTTTTTTTAATTTTCCCTATACTTTACTATGCAGAGATCAGCACCCTGACTGTGTAGTCTCTCTATGGTGACAAGACAGAAAAGGACTCAAACGTACACTAATGAGGAGAACCTACACTAAACATACTGTCTACAAAGATAGTAAAGCAGTGGTCTTGCACACTGTCAAATCTATTGATAGACATCTCGTTTATTAAGAATCTTTTCACATTCCTGCTCAGGCTTCCCATAATTCCATTTGAGTAAAATATAGTTAATATTGAAAATATTAATATCTTGCATCAGTATGCTTGTCTTGATGTACATAACCTATATACTACCTTTTCTTATACATACTCACCTTGATAATATTAACAATTAAAGGAGAAGTGGGCGTTAGAGCAGTAAATCTATATTTACCTATTCATATCTCTGCATAATATATTGATAGGCAAGATTCTGCACTCAATATTGTTGCTGCTCAATGTTAAAAGCTCTACGTTGTACCACACTGGGGAGGGAGCAGTTTTGTATCCTGCAAACCAGTGGAGGAAAAGTATTGATCTGAGCAGCAAATATAGAACTGCAGAGGGGTGAAGGGTTGGGTGAAGTCTGGGAGATAGGGTCAATCATGTGAGTCATCAGAGGCCAAAGGGTCATGATGTCACACCTGCCATTTTGGTGAAATGATGTTCTTGACCCCTCCATCCCCCTTTTACAGTGCTTGCAGACATGCAAAACTTAGTTATCACAGTAAGGTATTAGCCTTTGTAACTGCGACAGAATGTTGGTCACTAAGCTGAGGGCTACATTTCCAGCCCCATCATCAACACAAAGCCACTCAGTCTTAATTGACGTACCCAGATACGCTTATAGAATAAACCTACCAAATTGGAACCAAACATTCCTAACTTTGACAGCTTTTTAACTCCTCAGACAGATGCTTTTCTGCAAGGAGATGGGATTAAAAGCAGATGAGTTGCAGGAATAATTAATGTCTTACACCGACCGATGTTTGATCCCGTTCAGACTCATGGGGGAGGGATCAAAACAATAATATCTATCCTCAAGTGTCCTCATCGCTGTTCAAATGTGAGTGGGAAGCTGACTGCACTTGCTGAACTCTGTATTTCATTGTACAAAAACAGTACAGCAATGTTTAAACTAAAACAGCCATACTAGAACCCAAGCACATTGAAAAGAATTCCCTGGTGTCCTACTATGAAAACAGCAACTGCCCTGAGGAAGACCTCTATTTAAGATTGTGTCGCATGTTCAGGATGTCGAAATGCGTTGGCACTTACAGCTCTTGGAGGAGGGTGACATCACTACAGGACATTCCCCAATTATAAAAGTTTAAACCTTAGCACAAAAGGACTTTGGGGCTTTTTGAATGAGAACAACTTTCCTTGGGACTTCAAAACTGCAGATAAAGCAGGACTAAAGATGTGTGATTCTTTTGTTTCATTTTTTGTGCGTCAAATATTTATGTACTTCTGTTATATGGATTTAAATTGTTTGATTGATTTAGCTGAAAAATTACAATACTTAATAATATAACATAATTTAGTTATATACACAGACATGAGCCCTTATGTATCTGACAAGGTTACTTTGGATTCCATGGCTTCTTTGTACACCAATAAATCAATGTCATCTGATGTGTAGTCCATACTCCTATCACTCGTATTATCCCAATGCGCAACATAATCTGCCTCATCTTCATTTCAACAAGCAATTAATAGAAAGGAGAGAGTCTGCAAATGGCATGCTTCCTTTTTTATAGTTCAAAAATCGGTTTTGAATCCACACCTGCATGTGACATAGTCCCCTCCTCGAAGAAAATAGTGGTTCTTGGACAATGCACTTATATGGAACACAACTCATGATAAATTAAAACAATATGTTGCTCACAATGGTGAAATGGGTGTTGCCAACCCTCACCAGCTCTTATGTCCCTACCACTGCGGTTTCACATCTCAGCTGTTTATGGTTTGCTGGGAGGTTTTCACTGGGGTGAAGGTCAAAATCCTCAGGAACCTATTTGTAAGGGTCTGTAGGTTGTCAAAGACTGATGTGGTATTGAGGTATGTTGGCAATGTGGACACTGAAGTAGTCGTGAGTCCAGGGATGTCAATGACCTTCCATGGTGTGTGGGTCAGGTGCCAATGGATGTGGTAGTGAAAGGGAGAGGGTGGTTAAATGAAAGAGGGCAGCAATATTGTCTGGAAGGCCAGATCAATCACCAGAGGCACTGTGATTGCTCCATAAGATGAGAAGTGTTTTGAACAGTATCTTGTATGTGGAATTTTAAGTGAATAGGATCGCTAATGAGTCAGTGATATAGGGCCATATGTATTTCTATTTACCGATTCATAAATACCGAATTTTACCGATTCGGTATTTATGAATCGGTAAATAGAATGTAGGTAAACATTCGGTAATTATTACCGAATCGGTAATATTCGGTATTACTGATTCGGTATTTACCGAATCGGTAATAATGCATCCCTTCCAATTCATTCCTATGGGCCTGAAGGCCCATAGGAATGAATGGGAAGCCATTCACTATTACCGATTCGGTAAATACCGAATCGGTAATAGGGGGAGCATATTCATGGGTGGCAGGGTGTCACATTGACACCCTGTTACACCCCTGAATCGTGCATGTGTGCACATATGGCGCACATACATGCCCTAAGGGCATGTATGTCTGCCACATGGCACTTTTCAAAAAGCACAAAATTGCTTTTTAAAAGGTATTCGTTATTTACCATCAAATTGTAGTTGGTGGTAAATAACGAATCCAGAAACCAAAAATGCACTCACTTGAGTGCCCCCTACATAGGATTTCAGGATTCGGTAATTTACCGAATCGGTATTTTACCGATTTCTTAAAATTCCGATTCGGTAAATTACCGAATCCTGAAATCCAGCCACCTACATCTCAATTGCCTAAATACCGGTCGGTAACGGGATATTTACCGATTTTCGGCCGTTACCGACCGGTATTTAGGTACCTACATATGGCCCTTAGTGTTAGACAAGCATAGATCACCTGAGTGTGGATGTTACCAGTTTGTTTGACTTGTCAAAACAGGTGAGGAGTTCCCGCTGAGACTAAGGTTGGGGTAACATGGTTCTCTGCTAAGATGAAATTGAAAAGAAATCAGTGAAAGTAGGATTTGTTCCTATTGATAGTTCAATAAGGCAGAAGGAGTTTGTTTACACCACTACAAAACAGAAAGGAGTGCTACAAATACTACAGCCACTTTTCATGACTGGTGAACTAAATGGGACACTATCCCGGTAACACTGGTGGGATTTAGAAAGAGTAATTCTACCCATGGTTTAGTCTCTGCACTAAAACACTTGATTGTTTGCTTTCCCTACAGTCCAAAGGCATTTGTTATGGGAAATACTGGCAGAGCTATTGTTCCTCTCCAATCATATACTCTTCCGTAAGGCTCTAAAAATCTGGTTGTTTTTCACTTAAGCTCCTTTGCCATTTCTGCCTCAATTCCAGTACACACTATGCCTAGGGTTTGCAGTCTATACATACATATTTCTTCATTCATTTATTCAACAGTAAAGACTTAGGGCCATATGTAGGTGGCATACAATTTACCGATTCTTAAATACCGAATTTTACCGATTCGGTATTTAAGAATCGGTAAATTGTATGTAGGTAATAATTCGGTAAATGTTACCGAATCGGAGAAATTCGGTAATTACCGAATCGGTATTTACCGATTCGGTAATGAGGCATACCTTCCCATTGATTCCTATGGGCCTGGAGGCCCATAGGAATCAATGGGAAGGTATGCCTCATTACCGATTCGGTAAATACCGATTCGGTAATGGGGGGAGCACATTCAAGGGTGGCAGGGTGTCACATTGACACCCTGTTGCACCCCTGATTCCTGCATGTGTGCACATGTGGCGGATATACATGCCCTAAGGGCATGTATGTCTGCCACATGGCACTCTTATTTCAGCAAAACATTGCTTTTTGCAATGTATTCGGTATTTATCACCAACCTATATTTGGTGGTAAATACCGAATTCTAATTCCTACACAACACTCATTAGAGTGTTTCCTACATCTCATTTCAGGATTCGGTATTTACCGAATCGGTAATTTTACCGATTCGGTAAATTACCGAATCCTGAAATATGCCCCCTACATAGCAAATGCCTAAATACCGGTCGGTAACGGGATATTTACCGAAAATCGGCCGTTACCGACCGGTATTTGGCTTCCTACATATGGCCCTAAATGAATGATAAACAATACACTTAATGGTTGTGTTGATTTACAATATGGAATTTTTTATTGTAATTTTGCATGATAGAACTTGAAAAAGCTGAATTATTACAATTTTAAGGTGCATGACAATCACTCAGAACTGTTTCCTGATGATCACACATTAACTTTAAAGTCCAACTGATCACTAACTTAGCAGGCTTCCCACAAATACAAAATTTGTCGTAATATATACATATATAATCTGTCTGTATTGAGGGTTAACACCCACATACCGATGCAGGTTCTAATGTGCTCTATGCTGTATGGCAAGGCCCCATTGCATGGTGAATATTGTCTTTATTGTTGCATTGTTTTTTATGTCAAATAACTGCTCAGTTTTTAAAGATATAAAACCTTTAATGTGGGAGCATATTTTTCAATGATATTTATTGATTTTTGTACCAAGGGAACGCCTATTAAAAATAGGAGTTCCTTCATACTAAAGATATCACACATACAACACATCATTAGAGGGAAATTTGACCTGAACCATACTTAATAATGCCATCATATCCATACATTTGTTTTGAGAAAGCAGGTAATGTGCTCAATGCATAGTGCCCAGAAACTGAAATCACCCCCCTGGAGAGATCTCAAACTTAACACAAACTAGTTAATCTTTTCAGAAATCACTTGAATTCTAAAGTCTGAATATCCACCTTCTTCCAAGTCTAGTGATTAATTTGAGACGGTGGTTGCAGATGTGGCCCACCAGCGCTCATTTTTGGGGACGAGCACTTATTTTCCCTCAACAGAGTGATCCAGAGCAAGAGAGAGAAAAACACAGACGGGGAAAGGAGGAAGAGCAAGACAGAAAAATAGCGTTAAAGGGAAAATAGAGGGATGAAAATTAATCTGCAAGAGTGAGATAAAGGGGAAGAGAGTGTGTGGTGGTGGATTAAGGAAGCATCAGTGAATCAAGACTACACAGCCTTGGTTTGTGCCACCTCGGCCATCAATAGTGCTGGACACAGAGTTCTGAGCAAAACCTTGGGCACTGGCACATATTCTTTTGCAGAAGTATCATTGCTTACCTCTCTATATTCCATAGTTATTAAAATTACTGTATACTGTATTCATAAGTAAAGTAGTCTCCTGTTCCACCTGGCAAGGTTCTGGCTGCATACATGTTTGTAATACATAATACATATAAAAATACATATAAATTGGCATTTGGATCCAAATCTCCTGGCTTCAGAGGAAGGTCCCTCATCCTAAGGTCTCTTTTTCTGATTTAAAATCTCACCATGAGAAGCAGAGTTTTTTTTTCCTGACATTGGGATTTTTGTAGATGTTGAGGATGTCAGAAATAGTTCTGCTCTCACAAGGTATTTCAGGTGCTTTCATGTGGATGGTGGTGTGCTTTGTTGCTTACGTTCTCTATGAACCATTGAGAACACTATCCACAGGTCTATATAAATCATGAACTCACGAAGTAAATCTACCCTTATTTCGCTTGCACAACTGCTCTTACAAAAAGTAAGTATGTTTCAGTTCATAATTTATTTTTTATTTTTTAGCAATACTGCGAGCATCTCAGACAGTAGGTAAATCTGAAAAGCAGAACCGGACTGGAGGTTGTGTATTTACGTTTGTGTTACTTTTATCAAAAGTAAATAGTTCCTCTGTACTCAGTAAACGAGCTCTGGTTAAACCTGTTCTTTCACAGAAGTACCTTAACCGCAAGTTATTCCTGGAAAAATTGATTATCTTTTTGTATTGACTTTTTCCTCTCCCTGCTGGCATCATGACAATGTGGAATTGGTTGATCTCTATGCCTACATGTTCATAAAACAGTTCCGGTTTGCACAACTATGTGTGCGTGTATACGTGGTGTCTTTACCTAGGAAAGAAGGAGATCCATGCTCGCTGCTTAACAGCTGTCATGATGTGTTCTATGCTTGGATGAACATGCTAATTTCAACCTCCCATACCTGTTTTTCAGCCCACGTGTGGCACTTCCATCCTGTTGACTGAGCCTACTGAAGGCATTCTTGTAGGTGACATTCAACATCAAACGTCACTAACATCAGGTTGTTCAGACTAACACATTGATTTGGATACTAAAACATGGTTACTTTCTTTGCAATTTGTTAATTCCAAGTACTACAAACTCTGCTGGGGAACTTCCAAAAGACGTTTTAAGTAACTGACTTGTGGTATCCCTTACACACTGCCTCCATCTTTGTGTCATGTGATCATATTTCTTTCTTAACGAAAAAAAGTGAGATGGTTGAAATAGCTGGGTGTTATATTTATCTCACAGACAAAGTGTAGTTTACCCACCCCCCTTTCACATCCACTCCTCAAACAGAACACTGTGGCATTTCTCAGGTGTCCATCATATCACCCATATTAAACATTCCCCCTACCAAATCTGATTAAATCATACAAACTCTTCTTTTACAACTATGCAGATGGCTCCCAAATCATTTAAAAAATGGATAGCCTTAAACACCTCTACAATTCACAACTCGATGACTGCCTTTGTGCCATAAACACATGGATGATGAGTAACCATCTGAAGCTCAATACCACAAAGACAGAGACTATGACCTACAAACAATTCAAAAGTATCAACCTACCACCAAATGGCCTAAGGAACTTCAGGTCCTTCCAACAAAATCAATAAAAGTTAGAAACCTAGAGTGATCATGGATTCAGACTGTACTTGCTCCACTGTCTACCTATAGCTAGAAGAGCAATGTCCAAGGCACTTTGCATTGTCCACACAGCCTCCCGAGGAATAGGACCGCTATCCCTACAAGTGAAATTCAAGCAATGCAAACCAAACTGAACACTGTGCCCCATGCTTGTATCATTTATCATCATCATACCACCTTACCATAAGAAATCTGTAGGAGGCACTGCTTTCTCAGTACAAACCGCTAAGCTCTTGAATTTACTACCAGCCAACATAAGGAAAACCCAGGAGCATATGCACTTCCGAAGACAGTTTAAAACATAGCTATTTCCTATATAACTGCACCACACACATCTAGGCAACAGAGCTCAGAAAACAGCCCAGAAAATAGTTGCACCCTCAAGCGCAGTTCTCAGCTTATAACCCACAAATTGTAACCAACTCCACCAGTACGCCACTTTCGATATGCAGGTAAGCTAAGAAGGGCTGACCTATGGTCCACAGTGGCATTATATAGTTATGTACTAGCATATGTAACAGTTATGGGACACAATAATACTATAATAATACTAAAACCAAAATACGCAGTGGTCAGCAACAAACTATATCTTATACCTCTTAAATTCACATAAGACATATCTACAATGAGGGCTGATCATCACCAGCACTCTACAATGTTTTTTACACAGCCATTACCAAATAATCAGGCATCGCATAACTGAAGACTTCTGTCACAAATAGCTGAACAATTTGGAGAGCTTTAATACAGTCCACAACTGCAGGTCCCAAATATCCACACAATCTGACATTTTCTTTACATCTCACAAAGACACTTGGATATGGGATGATGATACAAATGCCCACCCCAACACATCCCTCCAGTTTTTTCTCCCTCCACCCATGCCAAGTCAAGACCAAAAAAATACACAAAACTTCCGACTGGACAACCCAGTGCAGTACCCAGCTAAGCCAACTATATAATTTGAAATGCCATAAAGGGACCTGCAGAGCTGTTCAAAGCTACCAGCATACTGAAAACCATAAAACTGCACTTCTGTCTCTCACACTTCATCATCCAACACACAGCTATGTTATGTATCCCATAACACGATTACCGCATTTCATGGTCATCCGGCACAACATGGAAATACTTCTCACATAGGTTCAAAACAGAGACAACATCCTTCCAACCACTTTCCTTACACTCTGTTGCGTGATACTTGCGAATACAAGTGCTTCAGTGGCCCAAAGTGGTGGTAAGCGCGATAAATATTGCAATACAAGTTACAACAGTGATTAATAATACATTTGATTTTCAGGAGCATGTACAATACAATATACTCTTGCTCATGTCAAAGCAGCCCTCGTAAGTTTGCTTTACAATTACAGTAGCATCTCAATAGTAGCCTTTTTGAAAGATCCCATAGCGAAAATCAAACCAATTTTAATTTATGGAATTAGTGGCTTAATTCCAGCTTGGAAAGTCTTTGATTTTTAAAAGTTTGAAGGTTGGGTACTTTGACACATTTTGGATTACGATCAACATTGGAGGTGATGCTGTGTGGCTCAGATTATGGATGAGCTAATTGCATTGTAAAAGAGAGATGGCGTGTGTTAACTTTTTAACATGACTGGTAAAGGAGCGGAATGTTAGCTTAGCGACATTAGGTGGAAAGGATAGTTTAGTGGCACAAACACCAATTAACACAAAATAAGACAAGCAATTCAATCGTTACTAAAGAGCTATATTATGCAGAATATTTATTTTGAAATAGTAGCTAGAGAATACACAAAAAAACAAACTAGGGAAAAATCAGTCCTCTCTGAAAACAGTGTAATGAATCTTAGAACACACATTCATTTAAAAAAAAGTTAATCTTAAGCTTGGACTTGCCAATTACTTCTTCAATGTTGTGAACTCTGCATAGCATCAGCACCCGTTTCTAATGCTCCTGGACATTTATAATAACCATTATTATTTTTTAACACAACTTTTATTAAGTTTTTCAGTTGTACATTCAACCAATTGTAACCCCCGCTAGTACATGCATATACCCATGTACACAGCATTTCCCACCCCATTGCTATCAGTATTTTCCTCTGCCCCCTTTTCTCTTCCCTACGTAGTGCAGCGCTTTTGACGAGTCTCCACTCAACATTTCCTCCTTCCAAGCCTCTAGATTTGGCGGCCTTGCTGCCTTCCATCGACTGGTGATGTGTCTCTACATTAGTAGCAACGCCAGATTGGCAAAGCGTTCCTGCACCTTATATCCCTTGGGTTGGGGGAACAACCCCCGAGACAGCTCTTTGCTGTGTTCCAAGTGTTACTGCCCACTACATCTGTCAACACTTGTGCTATCTGCGCCCAATAGTGTGCCAGTGCAGGGCATGCCCACAGCATATGTACTAACCCTGCGTCAGCCTCTACACATCTCGGGCAGTTCGGTGGCAATGTAGGGAACATCTTGTGGAGTCTGTGTGGCATTAGGTATGCCCTCTGTACTATCAGATATTGTATACATTTAAATTGCGCATTATGGGTCACTATCTTCTGGTATGCTAGCATTCTTATCCATTCTTTGTCCGACAGGCCCGTTACCATGTCTGCCTCCCATCTAGCCCGCAAAGCCCCCAGTGGAGATACCAGCGTCCCTCTTATACCTGTGTATAGTACGTTTGTTAGATGCCTGCCATTGCCCATTAAATGCAGCATACAAACTAACTCTTTTGTGGGCAGCTCTCGCCCATCTGGGGCCCACATTTGTTTCACGCAATGAGATAATCCCGCGTGTAAGAGGAATAAACTGTCCAGCAGACCATTGGTATTTGCGAAGTCGGCATGTGACATCAAAATGCCCTCCTGAAACAGAATCCCCACTGTCGTTATCCCCCCTTCCTCCCATTCTGTCATCTGTCCTTGCGTGACTACACCTGTTGGTAAGGGCAGTCCTATGAAAGGGGTATTCGGTGCATAGGCTATACATGGCTGCGTGTATTTGATAGCATATTTCAAGTACTTCAGTGCTATTTGCAATAGTGGAGAGTGTGTTATTGATAGGGTGTTTGCTATATAACTTTGCATGTAATCTGCCCTGTGACAACATTCTGAGAGTGTAGCCTATTTATTGCAAATTACGGCCCGCGAGCCAGTATGCGAGCCACTGTAGCTGACTCGCCATGCAATAGGCCTGGAAATTCGGTGCTTCCACCCCTCCAGCTGTAGTCGGTAGGTGTAACTTCTTTAGCGCCAACCTGCGGCGACCCGTGCCCCACACCAGTTCTATCAGTAGACATTTGAGTACCTGGAACAGTTTCTGGGGGAAAAAGATCGGGATTGTTCTGAAGTAGTACAGTACTCTAGGCAGCATTACCATCTTTGCGATGGCTAGGCGTCCTGTGGCTGACAGTGGCAATTTAATCCAAAACGCTACTTGTGAACGCAATGCAGTTATCGCTCGCTGTACATTACTGTCTACCGTGTCGTGCTGTGTTCTATACTTAAACGTAGTCGGGATATAATAACCATTATAATCCCATCCGCGGATCGTCTAGATGGTTTCATTGTCACTGTTGGAATCGTGCGCCACACACCGTTCTCCATCAAATGTTAGTGTACAACTCAGTACTCATTGAGAGTAAATCATATTTTTATTCTGTGATTAATAAAGCTGTGCTTTGGTCATGTAAGATCTATTTTCAATTATCTTTTATCATTACACTCTAAGAGAGCTGCGTTAGAGGTGGCTCTTTAAAGAAAAATCCTATTAGTAAGTAATTTATGAAATTGTATTTTAATCTTCTCCTTAAGTAGTATGACTGATATTGTGACATCTATTAAAATGTACAGAGCAGCAATGTACGACGGTAGACACCATATTCTTGACCCATTAATGGCAAGTGTTTTTTTGTTGTTTTTACCCAATCAGGCAATTTGGCCTGTAGAATGTTGGGTTCTATTGGGTGAGAGGGATCTTATCCCCATGTAATGTTTCTGGTTACTGATTGGTCTCAAATAACTGTGCTGTTTATGTCTTCCTTCCATTCCCACAATATGTGGTTAATGTATGTTATATATGTTTCTTTAGGCAATTGCATCAACATAAATCAAAAAGGAATAAAGATATATATTTTTAAAAAGTAGTATGACAGTCAATGACATCTGGCATAAGTATTTTATAATGTTTTAGATTACAAATGTTTAAATGTTTATAAGAGAAAAATGTCTAATAAACAATTATTTAATAATAATCTCTTCAGGGGAGGACACTGTTAGTTGGATTTAACATATATTACCAAGCCTCTGAAACTGTATCCACCCTCACTGTTATTCCTCAGTGAGGAGGAACATGTTTTCACTTAGAGGAGGTATTTGAAATCACTGAAGCCTAGATTACATCACACATAGGGCCTCATGTAGGTAGCCAAATACCGGTCGGTAACGGCCGATTTTCGGTAAATATGCCGTTACCGACCGGTATTCAGACAAGTGAGATGTAGGAGTCCAAAAACGACTTTTCGGTAAATATGAGGCGGTAAATACCGAATCATATTTACCGAATTCTAAAATACCGAATCAGATTTACCGAATACATACTTAACGAATCGGTAAATATGAAGTGGTAAATATGAAGTGGTAAAAATTAAAATGACATGTAGGAGCACTCGGTAATTAAGAAATCCAAGAAAATCGGTAAATAAGAGTCGGTAATTAACACGGATTGAAAGCAGGTGGTAACCATCAACAGTGCATATTAGCAATCCCAAAATGCAACAGCGTGGACAACATGGCCGCTATGTATGTCATTGCAAGGCGCCTACGTCTACAGGCAGCAGGACTGAGGGTTTGGCGACGGGAGGAACGCATCTACAGACAGCGCATCACACTATTCCACCTGACTGATGCAGAGATACATGAGAGGTACAGGCTACACCCCGAAACCATCATGGACTTAATCAGGGACCTTCACCCAATCCTGGACCAGCCAATAAGAAGGGCGCACGCCATACCCCCACATGTGCAGGTGCTCTGCAGCCTACATCTGCTGGCATCCGGCAGTTATCAGGTGGTGATAGCTGCGGTGGGTGGTGTATCCCAGAGTTGCCTGTCACGTTTCTTCAGGAAGTTCCTGGATGCCATGATGCAGAGAATGCACCACTACATCAGCTTCCCCAACACACAGGCTGCACTGCAGAAAACAAAAACAGACTTTTATCACATGGCACAGTTCCCCCATGTCATCGGCTGTATTGATGGTACACACATCCCAATCTGTCCACCAGCTGACACAGAGCACATCTACAGGAACAGGAAGTCCACCCACTCCATCAATGTGCAGGTGATCTGTGATGCAGGGAACATCATCACAGATATTGTTGCAAAGTTTCCTGGGAGCACCCACGACTCGTACATCTTCCAGAATAGTGGGATCTACACACGACTGAGTGCCGGAGAATTTGGAGAGGGATACCTGCTAGGTGAGTAACAGTGACGCCCCTTGCAACCTGCAAATCATAGTGTAAAGAGGCATGTGACTGATGTTTCCCTTTAACTCATCTAGGCGACAGTGCATATGCATGCCGGTCATTCATCCTCACTCCCTACCTACACCCAGCAACCCAGAGTGAGAGACGATACAACGTGGCACACAAAACAACACGCAATGTGGTGGAGCGCACGTTTGGACTACTGAAGAGCAGGTTCCGCTGCCTCCACAAGAGCGGAGGCGCACGCCAGTACACACCCATCACCTGCTGCAAGATTATTGCCACTTGTGCAATGCTGCACAACCTTGCCACGAAAAAAGGTACAGATGTGGAACTAACATATTTTGAGGACAACGAGGATGAGTCAGGCCAGCCACAGGGCAACGCAGCTAGAGTGCCAACTGCAATCGATGGGAGAGAGAGACGGGCAGAGATCACATGCAACTATTTCTGAGTAAGTAAGGGGACACAGCCAGTTGTGATTAGTCATGACGTAGTTTTAATGTGGCACCACGCCATGAACACATGAACAAGCCAATCTGGCAATATACCATCTATACAAGGAGTATGTCCAGGGTTACGTCACCCATTGGGAAGTGGCTAAGCAGGGCCACATCAATGTTTGCGCATACGCGCTGCAGTGGTGGATGGCACGGCCTGTGCATCCTTACTAGAGCCAACCCCAAGCCGCCTGCTGCTCCTGCGTGCTTCTGGGATGGGGGGTGTGATGCTGCTCCTGCTGCTGGTGTCGATGCTCTCCGCAGCATCCCCTGCAGCAGTTGTCGACGCCTGACTAGTAAATAGCACCCCTAGTGCACTTGTCACCTGCACCATCCCCCGAGACAGGTCGCTGCAGCAGTGTGTTAGGCCCTCCTGCATCGTCACAGAGCGCCGGCACAGTAGAGAAGTCGCAGTTGCCAGACGGTTGAGTGCCCTGTTGGTAGTGTCCCTTCTCTGCCGTTCCCGGCGCCGTGCCTCGATGTCAGCATCTAATTTGCTGCACAACTGCTGGATTGACTGGGACATGTCCCGAATGCCCGCAGCCATGCCGCTGATGTTATTGTCCATGTTGAGTAATGTAGTTTTCATCACCCGCATGTGCCTCTGGACTGTCATGACTGCCTTTGTTTGCAGGCGCTGTTGTTTCAACATTTGGCCCTCGAGACCCAAGAAGACACCATGGCCGTCAATGGGTGCTGGTGGACTCTGGACACGCGACCTGCGGCGCCCTCTTGCTCCCGTCTGTGCTGCCTGTGAGGTGTGGGGCACAGTGGCATGGCTCCCTTCCTGGGGCCTGGTGAGTTCTTCAGGGCCCATGCTGTCGTCTGACGAGGTGTCTAAGGCTCGTAGCCTGGCTGCTGGACGCCTCCTCATTCCCACACCTGCAAGCGGAGATGTGGCCGGTGATTCAAACATGAGTGGCGATGCTGGCTCTGGGTGAGGTGATGCTGGCTCTGGGTGAAGTGATGCTGGCTCTGGGTGAGGTGATGCTGGCTCTGGCTGCGGCGAGGCTGCCTGTGTTGGTGGTGCGGCTGCCAGTGGGCCTGCTCCCTGGTCTGAACTTGTGCTGGCTAGAGGTGATATTTGTGGCCGGTGTGCCGTCTCTCCTGCAGCATGCCCTGTCCTGCATGATGTCACATCTGTGGACAGAAATACAACATTGGCTCAGTGTCCCCGAAGGGCTGCATTGAAAGCGTCACAATAAATAATTTCACATTCCAAAATGTCCTCTGTCTCCTTGTGCCTCGAGTGCGTGACATGCCTTGTTGCCCTGTAACATTTACGTCATGGTTGGTGTTTCCCTGACTACATCTCCCGGAATGCATTGCCTGTCTGCACTGACACGTGTGGACTGCAGTGTGATTCTCGTTTCACATTGGGGGATGTGGGATAGGGATAGGGGGTGCTACATTGCTGTGCTTTCGTCTTACCTTGTTGTGTGGCGGCTCTGGCAGAGCTGTCGGCGTCCCCAAGACCCACGACGCTCTCTTGCTCGATTGTGGCCCCCACCAGCTCCTCCAGTTCGGTGAGGGCAGGTGCCCTGTTGGTTCCACCTCCAGTCTGGCTGGCCTCCTTCTGGATGTCGCCCATCTTCCTCTTGGTTACAATCCTCAGGTCATACCAGCGCTTCTTTAGGACCTCTATGTCCCTGTGGGTCACTTCCACGGCATTCACATGGGCCTGGATGGCCAGCCATATGTTGCGCTTTTCAGCCTCAGGCACTTGCAGGGATTGCCTTCCAAACAGCTTCTGGTGCTGCTTCACCACCTCCTCCACCAGCACCTGGAGTTCCTTGGGGCTAAATTTCAGCTTCCTCCTCCTTTCCCCTCCGTCTCTCTGTGTTCTCTGGCTGGACATGATGTTCGTTTTCCCGCTCGCACAGGCACCGGCTCCCTGCCTCTCCTCTGCACTCCAAGCCTCTCCAGGGTCGGCTAATTATGTACACCTGCCTGGGTGTGGCCACTTCCTGGTTGGGTGGGCTGTGGTTGCACAGGATTAGCTGTTTCGTCAAGTCATGTGATTTTATTTACCGATTCCGTACATACCGATTCGGTATTTTCCGATTCGGTAAATACCACCTCGGTATTTTCCGATTCGGTAAATACCACCTCGGTATTTTCCGATTCGGTAAATACCACCTCGGTATTTACCGATTCGGTGAATTCCGATTCGTGATTACCGAATGTTACCGAATCGGTAACTGTTACCGAATTTTTACCTACATATAACTTACCGATTCTAATTTACCGATTCGGTACGGCTCGGTATTTAAGAAACGGTAAAATTTATTTACCTACATGAGGCCCATAGTCTCTGCTCTTCGAGTGCAGGCCACACTGTCCCTTTGATTCTGCATTCCTATGCACTGGACATCGCGACAAGTAATGTCCAAGCAGAAAAGCATCATTAAATAAATACATCAGAGAAAACATGTACATTCGGAGAAATAATGAATGACTTCATCTAACTGGGTAAGTTTGACGAAGATGCAGTTGACAACCTCGAAGAGACTAGTACATCAGAAATGTCTTTCACTTCACATCATTCTACTACACAGGACTTTTTAGAAGTTTCCTTTACAAATTCTTGCCAGAACTGACCTGATGAAGACTCTTCTCAACCTGCAACAAAGACTAAACACATGGATGCTGATGCGTATGTTTATGTCTCCGTTAACTATGTTGATAGAAGTATTTTACAGCATGCTGTCATAAGTGTAATAGAACCATACTGACCCAATTCACATTAAAGATCTATATGCACATCATAATCCTTCAAATGATATATGAAGAAAAAGTTATGAGTTGTGCACCAATCCAATTGCAATTTATAAGCCAAAATACCAGCATCAGTAAGTATTTCCTAATGATCTCATTGGATTCCATACACATTAAAACTAAAAGTGAATCTGCGAGGTCAGTGAAGTTCTTTGTTTAATTTATTCTAGGCTCTATTTATTTTCAATATTAGATTCAAGTGGATTTTTCCCGGTAAGACTATTACCTTTGGAGCCTCTGCGCCAAAGGTGAGATTAATTAAGACTCACAAAATGCAGCACTGCATGAAACTCAGCTTTATGTTGTATGAATGGACAAAAACTGCATACCATATTTACTATTGTTCGCATAGTGATAGTGATAGGATCTGGGGATACTTTCCATCACAAAACTTTATTTTTTATGAGTTTTTCTTTTTTTTATACTTCACCAACTTTGTTATACTGCTTGAATTGTCAATAAAAAAAACTTCAGAGAGTGTGTACAGAGTCAAACTTCTTCAACTTCGAACACTCTATGTCACAGACCAAGGCATTACCACATGAGCAGGTGAAACTGCAAAAACATAAAAAGACTGAAAGAGTCAGCAGAATAAATTCCTAGAATTTATGTTAAGGGAGACCAGATATTTAGCATTTCCAGAACTTCAGATGAATAGGATCACTACATAATGGAATAAAAACCAAATTCCATGAACATGATTGATTGCAGCACAACGTAATAATGCTTTAAGGGTTTCAAAGGTATGGGGACACTGACACATGTATTTCTGCAGCAATAGCAGTGTACAAGTATGGGAGAAGAGGACAAATGTGTTGGACTCTTTATGGCCTTGTATGTGGCCTACCACTGGTGCGAAGTCAGAGACAGCACTGGCCAGTCAACTCCTTTCTTCGAGTAAGTGGATAGAGAGAGAAGACACCAACAAACAAACTATTGTCTGCCCCCACTGCTGACTATCAGTCTGCTGCAGGGCTGAGCAACTACTACCTCACCTTGCCCTGTCTGGTTCAAACCAAACACTGCTGAGTGAGTCATATGCACCACGGACAGGACAGCGCCACTGCCGAAGTTCATGCCTACCCAAACCAAACCCTACAGCCGCAGGCTAGAGCCAGACCACAGAGCAACCCGGTAGGTCTACGTGCATGGGCCTGGCAACTAGCACAGGCAAAGTTGCCTGGTGTCTGACTGGCACATTGCGCTTATCATGTCGGATGGCCACTGGGTGACCGCTGGGTTACTTTCTTCTGCTGTAAGGACCAGGCAGATGTCCAAAGGGAGACCATTTGTTGCAAACGAACTCAAGCCAGGAATTTAACAAGCATTTGCAATGCAATAGGTCTCGCAAGAGTTTAAGCTATGTTGTTTTAAAAAACAACACATAAATAAAAGGTATAGTCAAGTCATTTACATAAACTCTTGCAAATGCGAGACCTATTGCATTGCAAATGCTTCGCTTAACAGTGTGATTGATGAGTAAGTGTGAGAAACAGGTACACAGTTTATGGTTTTCGATAAGCTGGAAGCTTTGAGCTGCTCAACAGCTCTGCAGGTTCCCTCTTTGGTATTTCTTAGGATCAAAGTCCACGAAGTTGGATACCACATTGGTCCTGAGCAGGCGCATGTTGGAGGGAGAGAGGTGGGATGGGCCAGCTCTGTTGATGTTTGGTGTTCAGGTCTGCCCGGTGGCGTTCAAGTGAAGAAAGAAGTTTATCTACACTACAAATCAGCCACATTCAGCACCAAGCAACAACACGCGCCGCCTCGGATGACAACACTCAACAAGTCTCTGAACAATAGGGGCAATAACCATCCTGTGTAGGGAGAGGTTTCCAGGGCAGACCGGCTGCACCCAAGCACTGCCAGCGCCGACATGTTATCTACGGCTGCTCCCAATGTGGTTCCAATCAGGCCTTGAATGAATCACGCCAGTGTAGGAAACAGGACCCGGGGGCTGTTTCTTTTATTCACAGTGAGGGAGCGAGGCCGGCCCTGCTGCCACTTGGACAAAGACACCCTGCTCACCAGACCCCCGAAGCAGGACCACTGGGCTGCAGGCAGAGGCGCAACTAGAGCCAAATTTCGGGGGGGGGGGGGCTAAGGAAAAAATTCGGGGGGGGGGGCTGAATCTTTTAAGCCATAGGCAGAGTGGAGCTGCAGGGGCTCTTAGAAGGGGTGAAACAACAGCGAGGCCTCATTAACATGCAAATGGTCTTTTAAAGACCTGTGAAGTGCTCGGGTGCGGCTGTGTGTGCGCCGGGATGCTGTCTCATCCCGGGCTGCCACACACGACTGGGGGGGGCTGAAGCCCTGTGAGTCCAATGGGTGTTGCGTGCCTGGCTGCAGGGGGGGGAGCCAGAAACAGCACAAGGGAGTCGTCTGAAGTAAAGGGGATGCCCTTTGTTTTCAGTGAGGGGTAAAAAAGCATTAGGAAGCCCTTCAGAACATAACAGGTGAGCGGTATCACAGGTCAAGCAGCAAGCACTAAAAGATTTCCATTTGGTTATCGTGGGGGTTTATGTGTGGTTATGGTAACTACTATTATACAGCCGCGGTCGGTAGTAGGAGTAACTGCAGGGCGGTGACGTGGGGAGGGGGAGGGGGAGGGGCGGGGTGGGGTGTAGTAAACTATGGATTACGGAGGTTTACAGGTAAGTTAACATATAAATTAATAAAACGAATTTCGTTGTGTGCACTGCATCCCCAAATGCGATGCAGTGCACGCAACGAAATTCGTTTAATTAATTTATATGTTAACTTACCTGTAAACCTCCGTAATCCATAGTTTACTACCCCCCACCCTGCCCCTCCCCCTCCTCACGTCACCGCCCTGCAGTTACTCCTACTACCGACCGCGGCTGCTATTATACACAAACCCCAGTATGGAGGAGATGGGAGACTTTCAGTGAACACACGGCGTCAGTTACGTAGGCCACATGACCCTGGGAGGTCACGTGATGCGGAAATGCGGCATGACACAGGAAACTTCTTTACCGGGCCAACACTCGCTACTTAAACTCCCGCAAAAGTGCCTTTAACATCTCCGGGTCGGTTGGGATCGTGCAGGTATCACGCAGGCGGTTGACTCTTGCTAAGTAAGTGAGCTTTGTTTTTGTGCCAGTAGACATAATTTAATAATGTGCACGCTTGGAGGCTTTGTAAATATAATGCTTTTGTCCTCCGTTAATTCCTCACAGATTTTGATTAGGAGTCCCGCCACCCACCAGAACCCAAGGAGCGGTGTCACTCAATTTTTAACGTAAGCCCTGTGTTCTTTCATGATTTTAAAGGCTAGTATTCACTTTGATATATGCACAGTCTTCCTTATACCCCAGCATCTTGATGTTGGTGGATTAGTCATGTTCTCCCAATATATTTACCGCTGGTCAGGCGCGCAACACCCATTGGGCTCACCGGGCTTCTGTACCCCCCGTCATGTGTGTCAGCCCGGCTGAGACAGCCTCGCGTGCTGGCGTCCGTCTAATTGCAGCCGGACCCGAGTACTTCACAGGTCTTTAAAAGACCATTTACTCGTTAATGAGGCTTTTGTTGTGTTTTCACCCCTTCTTACAGCCACTCTGCCTATGGCTGGAAGACTTAGCCCCCCCCGAAATCTCTTTCAGCCCCCCCCCCGAAATTTGTCTCTAGTTGCCCGCCTGCCGCTGGTACTGCGTGTGCTGGTTTGCAGGCAAATACACCTGTCATTTTGTAAATACACGTGAGTGTGCAGAAGTAAAGATGCATTCCCCTGTGTCTATTAATAGCGTATAGTGACATTACAACTATGCATGTCATTGGCATAAGTGTTTCACCATTATAAAACAGTACTGCTTGCAACTGCGGCATTTTTTGAAGAGCTTAGGCCTGAGTCTAATCACTACAAGGTTTTTAAAGTGCATTCATGCAAGTGTAACGTATGCTTTGCAAAACTGCTTTCTGTTCTTGTTTTACCGATATTAACGGCTTTTGAGAAATGCTTGAAGGCTGCTATGTAACCGTGAGTTTTTTCGGTTGATTCCACCACAGGTCAGGGTACGCCTTAGCGTGCATATACCGCCGTGGTGTGGCTGGCTCTGACGAATGCTTCAAGTTTTTAAATCACTTTCTGCACTTATTACACTCACTAGTGTCACACAAAAACAACCTGCTCCACTGTAATCAGGCGTTGTTGCACACCAGAGATGCAGTCGGCATCTCTGGTGGGAACCCTATGATGAAGCATGTCACCAACTAGGTTGGTGAGTGAGGGTTCTTCTTTTTAACTAGAGTGACTCTTTTCCTAAACTCTTCCTTTCTTCAGAACGGATACACTCTTTTGTTGTTTAATATAGACAGTTCAGGGGGACTAAGAGTAGCTCCTATCGCTTTGCCCTCTCTCTCTTGTTGTTTTGCTGATAATTACTTTTCTAGACAATATTCTGTTAATGGATCAGGATCCCGTAATCCTTCAACAACAACTGAATTTGACTATCTCCCAAATGCAAAATCTAGGAATTGTCATGAACAAAAGAGACATCAAATCTTCTTCCCTGAAAGCAAATGTCTTTCCTGGGTTTTGCCTTGGATTCAATTTTAATTTATTTATCCTTGCTGATTCAGAAGATTCAAGCCATCAAAAAAAAGATTTGCAAAGTTCTCCCAAAAACTTGAGTTTCATTTAGCTGGGTAGCGAGATTAGTTGGTAGTCTACCTTCATCAATTCATGCTATTTTCCTGTGTCCTTTACACTATTGTGCCCTCCAAAGAAAACTTTTCATTTAATGAGAGGTCTGTCATACTCAGATCAGATCCAACTCTCCAAAGAAGTACGCCTGGAATTATAATGGAGGCTCGATCAAATGGAAGTATGGAACGGCAGAGGCTTTTTTGTCTTGTTCCAGAAATTGTGATCGATTCAGTTGCAAGTAAACTTGGCTGGAGATTTCTATGATCCTGGGAGTATCCCTTCAAATAAGAAGAGAGAAATCAGAAGTGAGTCTCACTTCACCTCTTGGAGAACTCAAAGTTGGTTTCCAGTCCTAGACTCATCTTGCCAGCAACCTTATCGCCTTCCGATTTTTCTTTCTCTTCTACTAGATCAAATGCATCTCTTAGTATCCCAACATCTAATTCATCTACTAGCCTTGAGACATTCTGGAGATACTGGAAAATGCCAGGACTTTCGAAACACTCTCTTAACCTTATCAACAAAGCATGGTCTGATTCAACTCGCAAAAGATATAGTTCATTCTGGAACAGATGATCTGGCTGTTGCTTCAAACTGGATTTGGATCCCATGGCAGTAGATATAACCTTTGTACTAAACCTTTCAGCTTCTTTGGCTTCTGAAGGACTTTCCTATGGAACAACAAATTCAAAAGAGTTATCTTTCATCTATCCAGATGAATTTACTCTGCTACCAAACATATCTCCTATCATGGTTTTCCAGGAGATAAACAAACTCTGTTTAGTGAATTGTTTAAAAACCTATGAGAGTGTTACTGAGGAATACAGAACTTCTCCTTCAGGTCAGTTTCCTATTTCTTTTTCAAATCTTTATGCACGTGTCTCTCGCTCTACTCTGGCTAGATGGATTTAGTGGATTCTGTCTGAAGCAGACATTGACACTTTTATATTTGCAGCTCATTCTGACAGAGCGATGGTTTCTAAATTTTGTGAAGCTGATGCTCCTCTTGCAGGAATTATATGCAGAGCTGATTGATCTTCATTTTCAATGTCCAAGGAGTTCTATTACAAACCAGCAAGTAACCCTTTATTATTAATTGATGAAAAGCTTTAAAAATGCATAATCCAAAGCCTCTGGTCTTGATATAGAGTAAAACAATTTATAACATTCATTAACATACATTTTCAATTCTATTAAGGACACGGAGATGAAGATTATCCCACCCTTTTGCCATAATTTTGAAATATTTATATATTGTCCTTATTAGTTTCTGCTTCATTGTTCATCCTTCCCTAATATGAAAGCAGTTTATGTTATACAGTTTCGTCTTACTACACTCTGTTTCAGTTTCAGACCAAAGCAAGAATCATTTTCATGGATACAACTTCCACTTTGGATCCTCGCAGCAAGATGAGGCAGATCTCTATTGAAAAATGGGAACAACAAGAGAGCGAGGAAAAGAAAAACTTGTCCTCTTCCCCAAACAATTTGACAAACCAAAGTGGACAAGTTTTATGATTCAGAGCAAACTTTTTTTGCTATCATTGTTGTAATAAACGTGAAAGGAGAGAGAGCACAACTGCTGTGAAAGAAACCCCTCACCCACCTACCTAGTAGGTGGCATGCTTCATCATCGGGGCCCAACTGGACTGTCTAGCACAATCCAGTTGTGCTACAACGCCTGAGATACAGCGGAGCAGGGTTTTGAGCAGAAAGTGGCGTGCTATGTGTGATGTGTATAAGAGTTAAAAAAAGTCTCTGGGAATTGCCCTATGGAAAAACTTTAATTATAAGGGTCCCAGGACTAATGTAAAAAAGTTTGGCGGGATATGTAATTAGGAAGATTATTTTCCTGGTATCCCTTGTAACTAAGGTCAACTAGTTTCAGCTTTCTCGATGGTTCTAGAGGCTTTCGTCAGGACCAGCAAAAAAATTGTGAATGGCCATATACACAAGGTATAGGCCACGTGTAAATATCAGCACACACCCTAAAGTGTGCTGTGAGTGTAGTGATACGGTACTCACAGTAACTCCGTTTGAGATTACCTGAAAATGAAGAATTAATTTAGATATGGAGAACAGTTGTGAATCATGCATATACACTAGATGCATGCTCCTTTCAACTAAAGGCAAATGACTTTGTGAGTGTGCATGAACACTATAAAGGCTTGCGTGGCTACAATGTGTCCCAGAGGATCCGTGAGTGAGTAGATATCGTAATATTGGGGCACATGGTGCGCATACTCTTTATCCATTGTAAGCGTGCCTGTGGCGCAGTCATACACATATTGTTCATATTAGGTGTGACTATACAAGTCATGAAGAAACAGGGGGCCAATATGCTAAGTGGCCAAGTGCGCGTGCAATATGGTGATTATTTGTTGATATGGTGGCATATATTAACATGGTGTCCACTGTGTGTGGAGTTCAACAAACAGACACAGATAAATAAAATTGACAGACAAACAACAGCTAAATGACAAACAACATGAAACGCGGTCTCACTTGAATAGAGAGGTTGTTATGCCTCTAGGATTAGAACGCCGTATGTATCTCCGCTTGACCTTAATGGAAACGAAATGGCGGGGAGAATTGTTTGTAAACGCCTACCGGTAATGAGCATTACCGTAATAAATCAAATTAAAGCGGCGTAGCTTTCTGGGTCTAAACGGGACCAAAGGTCGCTCAATATTAACCCGTCCTAGTCATTGTACTCACAGTTGTAAGGGAGGACAGGTCCGTAGTACCTAGAACGGCGCTCGGGTCCGCTTGTTCAGCGCCGATACAGAAATGGGGAGTGGTTAAAGAAGCCGGCAAACAGGAAGTTGTGTGTTGCGGCTGAGAAAGACTAGAACGCCGCGAGTGGTGCAGACGTAGCCTATGTGTGATAGAAAGGGAAGAAATTACTTGATGTCACGTGTTGTGAGTTTATTGTAAAAACAACACGAAATTCAGAAATATGTATATCCGTCCCAATGTGGTGCAGCTAAACAGTATTGGTAAATATATGGCTACATGCGGACTATAATAACAGGCATGTGTCTGTGTGATTGCATACAAGGCGATCTATGCCTGTATGTTAAAAGAGAGAGATTAGAGAAAGGATAATAGCTGCCTCTTAAAGCTGCGTATGGAGTTCTAAATGTAGCGGTACTGTGTACTGAGTGCAGATCAGATGGTAGCTATGGTGAAAAAACCGTAGGAGTCTGCACAGTTTCAGGAATGGGTGCACAAGACTGCGCAAGATATATGTTGCAGGCTAGAGAGTGATCAAATGCAGTAAATATTTGCTGTCATCAATACCGATGTATACTATTCCAGGGTACATTATCATTAAGTCCTGAGATGTGGGTTGAAAGTCTATATACCCAGCGTTGTTCTTTTTCGAACAGACGTTCCTGGATGTCGGTAGGATTGGGATCAAGTTGTTCAATTATGACCCACGACATGTCATTGGTGGTATGCCCCTTGGCTAGATAGTGTTCTGTAAGTTTTGTCGTGCTGCGTTTGCAGCGGATGTTACTGCGATGCTCGCAGATTCTGGTTTTGACCTTTCTGGTGGTCATCCCGACATATCGTAATTTGCATGGGCATGTGATGAGGTAGATGACATTTGCCGAATTGCAGTTGGTATGTTTCATAATTGTCCAGATTTTATCTTGTTCAAGATGTAGTGTTTTCGTGGATTGGGTAAGATGGCAGATGCTGCAGTTGCCACATGGGTAGTGGCCTGTCACTTCTGGTAGTCCCCATGCATTCAGTACTGTGCTAGGAGTGGTCAGAGTCTTTTTTGGTCTGGTCGGCACTAGACTGTCTCTGAGATTATGTGACCTTTTGTAGGAAAATAAAGGTTTTTCCCATTGTAGCTTGCCTGAAGTTACAATTTTCCAGTTGGTTTGTATCAGTTTGGCTACTTGATTAGAGATGGAATTAAAGGTAGTTACACATGTAAGTGGTATGGTAGTTGACAGGTTCATCTTGGGTTCCAGTAGCCCGTCACGATTTTGGTTACGGGCTCTTTTTTGTGCTTTGTGGATAACTTTGTTGGGGTATCCACGGTTTTGGAGTTTTGTAGTTAGTTCATCTGATTGTTTTTTAAAATCTTTAAGTTCGCTACAGTTTCGGCGCAGTCTGAGGTATTGACCAAATGGCAAATTGTCCCTTAGAGGCCTGGGGTGGAAACTCTGGAAATGTAAAAGAGAATTTTTCGCTGTTGGTTTAAAGTGGGTTTTGGTCATCAGTATTCCATTTCGTGCTTCAATCTCCAAATCTAGAAAGGTAATTTTGGTATTGCATATGGTGTGAGTGAATCGTAGGTTTGGGTCAAGTATGTTAATCCAATTCAGGAATTCATTCAGTCTTTGGTTGTTACTTGTCCATATTAAGAATACATCATCGATGTATCTTTTGTAGAAGGTGATATCCTGATTGTATGTTGATTGAGGGTTGAGGATATGTAAATCTTCGAAATTGGACACGTATAGCCCCGCTACACTGGGAGCGAAGGTGCTCCCCATAGATGTTCCGTACTGTTGGAGGAAGAGGGTGCCTTCATATTCGAAAAAATTGTCTTTGAGGGCTATTTCCGCACATTCCATTATGAATGATTTTGGGGTGTTATACTCCCAGATTGTTTTGTCAAGGGAGGTGCGGATGACCTCTAGGGTATCATCTTGGGGTAGGCTGGTATAGAGGCTTTCTATGTCTAGACTTACAAGGATGGATGTAATAGGATTAAACTCTAGGTTGTTAATTTGGTTCAGTAAGTCTTTAGTGTCTTTTAAGTAAGCAGGAGTCGACTGAACAATAGGCTGTAGATAGAAATCGCAGAAGCGGGACAGGGGTTCAAGCAGAGAACCTATTCCAGAGACGATGGGTCTGCCCGGAGGTGGTGTTTTATTTTTATGTATTTTTGGAATGGTGTAGAAGTATGGAATGGTTTTGCCACCTGAGGTAAGGAATGATGCTTCTTGTTTGCTGATGTGGCCATTAGATTCTGCTTCGTGAACCATGATGTCAATTTTGGTCTTGACTCTGTTTGTGGGATCTTCGTCCAGTATTTTATAGTTTTTTGGATCATCTAGGAGGCGTGTGCATTCTAGATGATAAGCATTACGGTTTTGAATGACTATACCTCCACCTTTATCAGCTGGTTTAATGATGATGTCTCTGTTGTTTTTAAGACTTCGGATGGCATTGAACTGTTGAGTTGTAGTGTTGTTGAATACTTTATTCTCATGAGTATTCTCAATGCCTTTGTATATCGCTTGTTCGAATGCGATGAGTTCCGCTGGTGTTGTGTGGGGAGGAGGAATGAAATTTGATTTCAATTTGAGGGTGGTGTCGCCTTTTTCTTCTTGTTGTGACTCCTTATTAGGTGAGTTTTCAAAGAAAGCTTTGAGTTTAAGTTTACGAAAAAATTCTGATAATTCACAATGTAATTTGAATTTATCAAGTCTCGCTGTAGGTGAAAATCCAAGGCCTCTATTTAGGACCTGTTCCTCTGCTGTTGTGAGAATATGGTTTAATAGATTGGTTATTAGGCTCTGCTTGTGCTCGGCTGAGGTTCCTTTGTCCTGCTGCGTGTGTTGGCACTCGGGTTCTGGTTGTCTTCCCAGTGTACTTGGCCTCCTTGTGGGCGTCTTCCGCGTCCCCTCTGGCCTGATCCTAAAAAAGGAAACCGTTGGTTGGGGTTGCCAAATTGGGGATGGGGTTGTTGGAATTGTGGGTTCCAGCCTTAGAACATAGGTTGAGTCATAGGCGGGAAAGGAGCTGGATAGTTGGGTACCATTCCTGGGTGCATGTTGGGCCATGGTTGTTGCCAATGTGTATTTCTTCCTCTCCCTCTTCCTCGTTGTCTGTTTGTATAGTAACCTTTTTCTGATCCTGAGCTCTCATTACTGCCACCGCTGTGTATTGAGGATCCCTCTTCTGAAGATATAGAGTGGTTAGATCTCGTAGGGGTTTTGTAGTCTGCATCTGAATATGGATATGTTTTGACATATGAGAATTTTTTTAGGTCTTTTTGAAATTGTTGAATCTTGGATTGTGTAAGTTCTTCTTTGTAGTCTGCTATTTCTTTATTGACCTCCTCTAGTCTTTTCTTATATGAGGTTAGTGTGGTTTTGAAGTGTTGTTCAGTTGCCTGGATCTCTATCAGGATGGCATCTGAAAGTCTTTTTGCTGTTTGGATTATCAGAATGATCCAGTCTCTTGTGCAGTGCCATGCAATTTGTGCCCAGTCTCTGCGGAATGCTGCATCATCTAAAAAGATGCGTTGCGCGTTAGTTACTATTAGGCCTTTTGGGGCTGTGTTGGAACGCAAATATTCAGTAAGAATTACCCCGTGTAGTATTGTTCTGATGCGTGTTCTCTTTTTCTCGGAAAGATTTTCCCAATCGGCGCTCTGAGAAATTGTTTGTGCCACGTTGAAGTCAGCTAGTAGTGGAGTAGCTGCTAAGATGTTGTATTACGATATCTACTCACTCACGGATCCTCTGGGACACATTGTAGCCACGCAAGCCTTTATAGTGTTCATGCACACTCACAAAGTCATTTGCCTTTAGTTGAAAGGAGCATGCATCTAGTGTATATGCATGATTCACAACTGTTCTCCATATCTAAATTAATTCTTCATTTTCAGGTAATCTCAAACGGAGTTACTGTGAGTACCGTATCACTACACTCACAGCACACTTTAGGGTGTGTGCTGATATTTACACGTGGCCTATACCTTGTGTATATGGCCATTCACAATTTTTTTGCTGGTCCTGACGAAAGCCTCTAGAACCATCGAGAAGGCTGAAACTAGTTGACCTTAGTTACAAGGGATACCAGGAAAATAATCTTCCTAATTACATATCCCGCCAAACTTTTTTACATTAGTCCTGGGACCCTTATAATTAAAGTTTTTCCATAGGGCAATTCCCAGAGACTTTTTTAACTCTTATACACATCACACATAGCACGCCACTTTCTGCTCAAAACCCTGCTCCGCTGTATCTCAGGCGTTGTAGCACAACTGGATTGTGCTAGACAATCCAGTTGGGCCCCGATGATGAAGCATGCCACCTACTAGGTAGGTGGGTGAGGGGTTTCTTTCACAGCAGTTGTGCTCTCTCTCCTTTCACGTTTATTACAGCAGATCTCTATTGTACATTATGGTTTATACGGTCGCCTCAATGATGATTAGTCATAATACATTGGACTACTGGGATTTGTAGTTCACTGTATTCAGTGGTATTGTCGTTTTTACATGAATACATTGTGCTATGTTTATTCATTTCATGAATGCTGAGAATAAAATGTGAAGAGGAGACTGCATAAGCTTTGCCGAGGTGTTCTTAGCAGTATTGAACATTCTTGTTCACAAATGCTGTAAACGTTTTAATTCATATACCAAGCAGGGTGCTGCGTATGTGCCATGTTTGGTGTTCACTCAGCTGACACAGCTACCTAGCCTTCCGAGGTCGGTAAATTAAGTAATATTAAAAAAATGGGTAATAATAACACCTGTAATGTGCAGTGCTTAGAAACGGGAAAAAGTGGTCCAAAGCACTATTTAAAAACAATTATTATTAGTAGTAGCAGCAGTAATAATAATAATAATATATATTTTTTTAAAAACAGCGCTTGAGACCACATGTTTTCTTTTCCACTATTAAAGTGATTATTATAACAACAATAATATTAACTTCAACAATTGTGGGTTCTGGAAGTTCAGTTCCCCCTTTTTCTTCATTTATGGTGAATTCATTTATCTTCAACTAGGGCAGAATGCTAATTAGCTCTTTCCTGGCACAACAGCAGAAGCTGTGTTGCACTGGAATATGGAGCATCTGTCCACCAGATATCCGAGGTTACATTTATAATAACCAGCTAAGTAACTGAACAGTGCACTTGAGAT
This sequence comes from Triturus cristatus, assembly GCF_964204655.1. NCBI lineage: Eukaryota > Metazoa > Chordata > Amphibia > Caudata > Salamandridae > Triturus > Triturus cristatus. The sequence continues at coordinate 140,674,443 of NC_140588.1, forward strand.
AACCCAGCTGATCCTCTCCCTGACCAACGACCCCGCCGCCGCCAGAGCCAACCTGCACGAAGGGATGAAAGATGTAGCCGAGTGGATGACGACCAGCCGCCTGAAACTGAACTCAGACAAGACGGAGGTCCTCATCCTGGGCCCCTCGCCCTCCGCCTGGGACGACTCCTGGTGGCCCCCCGCCCTGGGCACCGCACCCAAACCGACGGACCACGCACGCAACCTGGGCTTCATCCTGGACTCCTCCCTCTCCATGACCAGACAAGTCAACGCCGTCTCCTCGTCGTGCTTCAACACCCTGCGCATGCTACGGAAGATCTTCTGGTGGATCCCCACCGAGACCAGGAAAACGGTCACCCAGGCCCTCGTCACCAGCCGACTGGACTACGGAAACGCCCTCTACGCCGGAACCACCGCCAAGCTCCAGAAGAGACTCCAGCGGATCCAGAACGCCTCAGCCAGACTCATCCTCGACATCCCACGAAACAGCCACATCTCCGGACATCTGAGAGACCTGCATTGGCTCCCCGTCAACAAAAGAATCACCTTCCGGCTCCTCACCCACGCACACAAAGCCCTACACGATCAAGGCCCGAGCTACCTCAACAACCGAATCAACTTCTACGCTCCCAAACGCCACCTCCGATCAGCCAGCCACGCCCTCGCCGCCGTTCCCCGCATCCGAAGAGCAACAACAGGAGGAAGGTCCTTCTCCTACCTGGCCGCCAAGACCTGGAACTCCCTCCCGACCGACCTGCGCCTGACCCAAGACCACCTCTCCTTCAGGAAGAAGCTCAAGACCTGGCTGTTCGAGCAATAACGGCTGTTCGAGCAGTAACGGCACCCCCCCCCCCCCCCCCCAAGCGCCTTGAGACCCTACGGGTGAGTAGTGCGCTCTATAAATGTATTTGATTGATTGATAAGCAGCGGTGGCCCCTCCGCTATGGAGGAGTAGAGTCACGCCCCCCCCACCCCCCCAGGGGAGCACTTTAAAAAATGAGAAAAATAAAAAAATTATAAAACAGGTTTAAACCCAGTTTTATTATTGTTGCATTTAGCTTGTGCCAATGCTTGGAGGCGGGCTGATGTAGAGACAGGCTAGAGGGGGAGTGTTTTGCACTGCCGTCACTGCACATGTAGGTTTGGCCAGCCCTCTCTGGCCGGCCAAACCCACATGCACAGAGATGCTCTCTCCAATCCAGCTGCAATGCTGGATTGGAGAGAGAGCGAGCACAGACTTCCAGTCCGTCCTGGAGCGCCAATCGTCCGCACTCAGGCCAATCCTGAAGCTGCTCTCGCATAAGAGCAGCTTCAGAATTGGCCGCAAGGCATGCTGGGAGCCTGTGCCTGCCTGCAGTAAAGAGGAGCAGAAGGGCGCGATGCTGGAGGGCAGCAGGGAGGTCTTTTTTTTTCTGGTTGTCTCCCTCATCCCCCGTTTCCTCCCAGCCCCTCCCCCACCCGCCTCTTTTACCCGATACGAGCCGCTCCTGGAGAAATGTGCCGTAATAGCACAATGCAGTACATTGACTGCTGCACTATTTCCTAAAAATGTTCGAAAGTGATTTCAGGGATTTCTTTACTGTGAACTGAATGTATGATGGTATTCTGCATGCATTTAGGACGCATGCATTCAGAATACCGTGTTTTGAACGAATGCGTCTTTAGGACGGATTTGTTCAGCATGCAAGTTGTTTTAACGACTTGCCTTAGGGTGGTGCTAGATGTTGGAATAGTTTAATTTACTATTCCAACTCCAGTCTGCGAAACAGTATGAATGGTATTGGACTTTAAATCCAACACCATTTCACCAATGCACCTCCCTAAATTCAAGTCATTAAAATGACTTGCGTGCTGGAAGAATGCGTGCTAATGTCCATTCGTTCTGTTGCCGGCACTGTGTTGGCACAGCATGATTCCGGCTTCATCCAAAAGGACGTTTCCCCTGTGAACCATGTCTCTCTAGGAAACTGAGTTCATCCAGGGACAGTAGCCAAGTCCTGGAAAGCAATGTTTTCAAAATGGGCGCGAGGGCTTTGAGAGCGTAATGATGCGAAGCCAGCGCGCCACGCAGGAATGAACATTTCTGAATTTGTTGTACTGACACTCAAAGAAACGTGCTGCTGGCTTATCCTTGCTTTGTCATGTTTGCACGCTGAGGATCACTTCGAATCCCATCCTTTTTGTTCAATACGGAGAATGCAAGGATACAGGAGCGAACAATGAACGATGTTAGCCCTTCTCACGTTCTGTTGGGTCTGGGCGCTAGACCCCATATGACCTCCACTCTGCTGCCTAATGGCAAGTTTTGTAGGCCAGGGCAAAATTTCAATAACTCGGGCGCAATCTTGCATCATTTCAGTAATTTCTTATTATCCTTGTTAGGCAAAAATTCCTAAAATGATACTACTCCGCCATGATGTTTAATTTGGCGCCATTTGTGACAAAAAGTTATGATAAGCGCACATGAACAATGCGAACTACCAGAACGCAATTGGCTACCATTTGCGGCGCTTGTTTTTTGGGTCCTTTTTAAAAGTGAAATGTGTCCTCGAGTCCAAAATGCCCGAGACGCATTTTGCGCTAAAATATAGAGCCAAATGCTGGCTTTGCATTTTGCATAGTTACAAAAAATGCCACATCATTTTCATGAAATTTCACGTAATTACACAAAGCAAAATGCGCACATCCCTAAAGTTTTGGAGCACCTGTTTTGGAGCAAAAGAGCCCAGAGGTTGGCTTAAAAATATATGGCAAATGTACTATTATTTCACGCAAGGCAGCACTGCATTGCGTGACAGGAAAAGAGCAGGACAGTACTACACTGCTGCTGCATGATCCCCCTTCGTTGGCCCACATTTTGGCTGCCTTGCTCCACGCACACATCTTTGCACCATAGTGCAAGGGTATGTGTGTGTGATGTCTAGCGTAAGTTTTGTACTGGAAGGGTAGCTTTCCAGTGCAAACTCTATGCTTAGACTGACTTTGAAACTTTTACCACTTTGCATGTATGCTGTACAGTGCAGAACACATGCAAATTTGGAAAGGTTTCGCCTGCTTCAAGGAGGCGCATTTATTTGGTGTAAATCCTCATCTGTAAATGTTTTTCGACTGAGTTTTGCATAAAAAACTATGGGTGGCAATGTGGGAATGCCCATGTACAACTCATGGACACCCCCTTAGCACAACTTAACGCAAATCAGCAGATAGGACAGTTCTGGGTTACTTTTAGGCAAGTTGCACTTCAATACCAAGTTCTGTGATAGAGTAAATAAATCAACATATTCCACTGGCTTGCAACACTTTTAGTGACTTTGCACTGGTGCAAAGTATTGATAAAAAGAATTTTCAATTCTATTCAGGAAACAGAGATGAAGATTATCCCACCCTTTTGCTATAATGTTGAAATATGTATATATTGCCCTTATTCGTTTCTACTTGATTGTTCATCCTTCCCTAATATGAAAGCTGTTGATGTATCTACAGTTTCTTTGTACTACACTCGGTTTCAGTTTCAGATCAAAAGTAAGAATCATTTTCATGGACACAACTTCCACCTTGAATCCCCACAGCAAGATGAGGCAGATCTCTATTGTACATTATGGTTTACTTTATATAGTCGCCTCAATGATGATTGGTCATAATACATAGGACTACTGGGATTTGTAGTTTTACTGTATTACTGTATTCAGGGGTATTGTAGTTTTTTACATGAATACATTGTGCTATGTTTATTCATTTCATTAATGCTGGAAATAAAAAGTGAAGAGGAGACTGCATAAGCTTTGCCTAGGTGTTATTAGCAGTATTGACCATTCTTGTTCACGGACTCTATAAAATCTTTGATTCACAGAACAATGCAGGCTGCTGCTTGTGTGCCATGCTTGATGCTCACTCGGCTGACACAGCCGCCCAGCCTTCCGAGGTCGATAAATTAAGTAACATTAATAGATTAGTAATAACACCTGTAATGTGCAGTGCTTTGAAACGGGAAAAATGTGGTATGAAGCGCTATTTAAAAAACAATTATTAGTAGTAGTAGCAGCACCAGTAATAATAATATATATATATTTAAAACAGCGGTTCATACCACATGTTTTATTTTCCATTATTAAAGTAATAATTACAACAACAATAATATTAACATCATTAATTGTGGGTTCGGGAACTTCAGTTCCCCCTTTTGAGACATGCTTCACTCCATTTATGGTCAATTAATGTGTCTTCCACTAGGGCAGACGCTAATGAACCCTTTCCTGGCACAAGAGCTGAAGCTGTGTTTGTTGCACCTGCGCACCGGATAGATATCCGAAGTTACATTTACAATAACCCGCTAAATACCCCTCAAACTTCACCGGGAAGTTCTCACAAACAATGTACTAGAGAAAAGTGCAGTAATAGCACAATGCAGTGCTGGCGATGGCGTGACATTGACTGCTGCACTATTTCCAAACAGAGCAGGGATTGCTTAACCGTGAACCGTGTCGCTCCAGGAAACGGAGTTCATCCAGGGACAGGAGCCAAGTCCTGGAAAGCAATGTTTTCAAAATGGGCGCGAGGGCTTTGTGAGGGTAATGGTGCGAAGCCTGCGCGCCACGCAGGAATGAAAAATGCTGTGTTTGTTTTACTGGCACTCTAAGAAAGGTGTTGCTGGTTTATCTTTTCTTTGTGAAGTTGGCACGCTGAAGGTCACTTTTAAGCCCTTCCTTTATGTTTAATACGGAGAATGCAAGGATACAGGAGCGAACATTGAAATATTTTGGCCTTTCTCACGTTCTATCGGGTCTTGGCGCTAGACCCCATATGACCTCCACTCTGCTGCCTAATGGCAAGTTTTGTAGGCTCGGGTAAAAATTCAATTACGAGGGCGCAATCCATATCTCAGTAACTTCATATTAAGCTTGGTAAGCAAAAAATCCTGAAATTATGCTACTACGCCATGTTGTGTGACATAAACAGCAAAAGGCGCACCACTTCCACAAGTATAAATAATATCAAATTAGTCCATGTACATGAGATATTTTCTTTTTCAAATTGATCTTCTTTATTATTCATTTGTTAAAATGACATTTAAGAACAGCCAAAGCAGCCGACGCGTTTCGTCCAACTTGGGACTTCTTCAGGGCTGCAAAGTGTATATATAAAACAATGTATAAATACCACGAATGATCACATCAAATATGTACAAATCCAACAGACATAGTCATTAATAATAAACAATTTCAAAAACGTATTACAAAAAATGAAACGACATTATTAACAGTACATAGAAGACATAAACAAGCTAAAAACAGGATTGTGAATGAATTTAACCATTATTGTAAATTCATGTTCATTAATTTTCAATGAGGACAGAGTATCAACTTGCTGACATGTTTCTGGTTAAGTAACAATTTAAGATTGCACATTAATGAAATACAACTGGTTTCTTTAAGCTAAGGCTCATTCCTCAGCCAAGTTTGCATCGACCATAATTAATTGGGTCAGAAAGGATTATGTATATATTCTCAACAAGCTCAATAAAGTTATAATGAAAACAGCAAGAAAAAGGGAAGACTCAAGGTTGTACCCACCGTAAGAGACAATGCATCTGTTTGAGTATGTTTTTCTTGAAATTTCTAAAACGTCATTCAAAATCACTAGAAAAGGTCAAAGTAAAAGGGCATTACTCAATGGAATACCCTAATGATTGTAAATAAAAAAATGCCACAAGGTACGTCATATGTTGTAATGGCCTAAATCTTAACCGGAAGAAGTTAAACAAGGAGATAAGCGTAAAGCAAAAGGTCATATAAAAGATTTCATAGTACGAATAAACAAACGTATAGCTCCTAATCGAGTGTCCCATATATACCCCTAAGGAAACGTTTTCTATATATAAGTCCAAGTGTACATACGGACTGGAAGAGACAACAAAAGTCCCCCTGGGGGTATATGTACTTACATTCATAATATAAATGAAGTGTTGGATAGTTAAACAAGAAGATAAGCGTAAAGCAAAAGGTCATATAAAAGATTTCATAGTACGGATAAACAAACGTATAGCTCCTAATCGAGTGTCCCATATATACCCCTAAGGAAACGTTTTCTATATATAAGTCCAAGTGTACAGACGGACTGGAAGAGACAACAAAAGTCCCCCTGGGGGTATATGTACTTACATTCATAATATAAATGAAGTGTAGGATAGGATACTGGTCTAAATCCGAAAAATGGCAATCATTGGTCCCGTCTTTTTTATTATTAGTCAGTGATATAACACCGGGTCAAAAATTATCCAATGATAAGGACAGGAGTCAAAATCTTTGTAATGCCTAAAAGTGAAAAAACAGTAAACTAATAATCCAAAAGAAAACAGAGTGTGTTAAATTAATTAAACACACTCGCTCATAAGTATGCCCATATTTATAAACGGTAAAAAAACGGTAAAAAACAAAAGAGTATTAAAGGATAACCTAACGAATCAAATAAGATGTCTGATCCGCCTAATTGAAATCCAATTAACAGTCTAAGATAGGATGGTCTAAGTGTTACCATCCGTAGTATTTTAGAAGTGATATTTAAAAGTAAGTGCCAGCGCTGGCATAAAGAATCTGGTTAATGTCATATTGCCATGAGGAAATGTTACTACATTACTACCAGCCCTTAGGTCTATACTCAGTAGAAATTAGATTTTATTAAAATAAAATTTAGCAAATTAGGTTTTCCAAACAAACCCAAATAAGGCACAATCTAAAGTTCCTACTGAACCTACCCGATTCCGCATATTCAAAAATCCTGGACGGGGCCCGATCCTTTGGCAATCTGTAACAAACGGGACTCCCGCTCGTGTGTTTAAATAGTAGTTGACCCCATGCGAACTCAAAACACATGGGTCTCAAGCCTCGTTACCGAGATCCACGGCATAGCATAATCGCTAAGAACTGTATGTAAACCAAGTTGCCATCTTGGAAGAGTAAAGCATATCGAACATTCCTATGTGGCAAACATCCGATGAGAAGTTTTATAGTTGATGAAAAAAGGCAATGAACCAGCGAAGCGCAATTTAATTACCGTAATAATTGTAGTAACATTTCCTCATGGCAATATGACATTAACCAGATTCTTTATGCCAGCGCTGGCACTTACTTTTAAATATCACTTCTAAAATACTACGGATGGTAACACTTAGACCATCCTATCTTAGACTGTTAATTGGATTTCAATTAGGCGGATCAGACATCTTATTTGATTCGTTAGGTTATCCTTTAATACTCTTTTGTTTTTTACCGTTTTTTTACCGTTTATAAATATGGGCATACTTATGAGCGAGTGTGTTTAATTAATTTAACACACTCTGTTTTCTTTTGGATTATTAGTTTACTGTTTTTTCACTTTTAGGCATTACAAAGATTTTGACTCCTGTCCTTATCAGTGGATAATTTTTGACCCGGTGTTATATCACTGACTAATAATAAAAAAGACGGGACCAACGATTGCCATTTTTCGGATTTAGACCAGTATCCTATCCTACACTTCATTTATATTATGAATGTAAGTACATATACCCCCAGGGGGACTTTTGTTGTCTCTTCCAGTCCGTCTGTACACTTGGACTTATATATAGAAAACGTTTCCTTAGGGGTATATATGGGACACTCGATTAGGAGCTATACGTTTGTTTATCCGTACTATGAAATCTTTTATATGACCTTTTGCTTTACGCTTATCTTCTTGTTTAACTATCCAACACTTCATTTATATTATGAATGTAAGTACATATACCCCCAGGGGGACTCTTGTTGTCTCTTCCAGTCCGTATGTACACTTGGACTTATATATAGAAAACGTTTCCTTAGGGGTATATATGGGACACTCGATTAGGAGCTATACGTTTGTTTATTCGTACTATGAAATCTTTTATATGACCTTTTGCTTTACGCTTATCTCCTTGTTTAACTTCTTCCGGTTAAGATTTAGGCCATTACAACATATGACGTACCTTGTGGCATTTTTTTATTTACAATCATTAGGGTATTCCGTTGAGTAATGCCCTTTTACTTTGACCTTTTCTAGTGATTTTGAATGACGTTTTAGAAATTTCAAGAAAAACATACTCAAACAGATGCATTGTCTCTTACGGTGGGTACAACCTTGAGTCTTCCCTTTTTCTTGCTGTTTTCATTATAACTTTATTGAGCTTGTTGAGAATATATACATAATCCTTTCTGACCCAATTAATTATGGTCGATGCAAACTTGGCTGAGGAATGAGCCTTAGCTTAAAGAAACCAGTTGTATTTCATTAATGTGCAATCTTAAATTGTTACTTAACCAGAAACATGTCAGCAAGTTGATACTCTGTCCTCATTGAAAATTAATGAACATGAATTTACAATAATGGTTAAATTCATTCACAATCCTGTTTTTAGCTTGTTTATGTCTTCTATGTACTGTTAATAATGTCGTTTCATTTTTTGTAATACGTTTTTGAAATTGTTTATTATTAATGACTATGTCTGTTGGATTTGTACATATTTGATGTGATCATTCGTGGTATTTATACATTGTTTTATATATACACTTTGCAGCCCTGAAGAAGTCCCAAGTTGGACGAAACGCGTCGGCTGCGTTGGCTGTTCTTAAATGTCATTTTAACAAATGAATAATAAAGAAGATCAATTTGAAAAAGAAAATATCTCATGTACATGGACTAATTTGATATTATTTATACTTGTGGAAGTGGTGCGCCTTTTGCTGTTTATGTCTCATTTTGCCCCAGTATCTGGGGAGGTATTGTGTTAGCGGGTACTATTCAAGAGCGCACACATAGGGTGAAATTGAATTTGTCACCAACCAATACAAGGGGTAATTGATAATCCGGTGCTGTCCTAGTGGGTTACCGCTGACTTCGCTCCTTCTGACTTACGCCATGTTGTGTAATTATGAATGATTTGCGGCAAAAAGTTACCGTAGTCGCACATGTACAATGCGAACAACCACTACGCAATTGACTTCCATTCGAAGGACTTGTGTTTCAGCTCCTTTTAAACGGTGAAATGCGTCCTCGAGCCCAAAATGCACGAGACGCATTTTGCACTAAAATATGGAGCCAAATGCTGGGTTCCCATTTTGCGTAATTACGAGAAATTCCACGTAATTACGCGAAGCAAATGGCTTCCACCCCTAAAGTTTTGAAGCATTTGTTTTGGACCTAAGGATAGGGTGACCAGGCATCCCTGATTTGCCAGGACGGTCCCCGTTTTTCACCAGCTGTCGGGCAGATTTTGAGAAATTTAGCTCATGTCCCTGTTTTTGGAGAGTGTCGACTAAAAACAGGGGGATGTGTGTTTTTTATGTTTTACAAAGCAGGGATAGTTAGCAGTTGTTCCAAGACAGGTCTTGGGGCACAGCTGGGCCCCTGCCTGGCATTGGCAGAAGTACATACATCCTCCGGTTATTACCTGTATTGTGTTCCTCAACCCCTCACCTCAGACATTTAAAGGGAACAGACCCCGGCTCTTCAGCCACTTCGTGCCAGGGGGGCATGCACGCTGCGTAAACACAGAGCTCCAACCATAAGGGTGCCGAGTAGCAAAACCAGTAAATAGGTTTAAGAGGTGTGTCTCTAGCGTTACAGCTGGCGATCACACTACCGTAGAGGTGCGCCCAGTTGAGAGTGGGGCGCTTCTAAGGTTTGGAGGACCACTGCAGTTTGTGGAATCTTTCAGCGGAACCACTGGTAGGGTACTGGAGCTAGCAGGGAACTGGGACCCTAGGATACTGACACTTGTACCTCGCTGGGTGGGGCTGCGGTCAGCCAACATAGTGTGCTGCAGTCCCAATAAGGGGGGTAGCAGCGTGTCCAACACATTGGGACACTATGGCAATAGAACATTTGGCACGCCCAATGCAGAACTAAAACAAAACTTCAACGGAGCAGGTAATTTGTCACCGCTGAGGATGCCCTGGGCGGGCGGGGGGTACCCCCCCCCATGGACACCCTCTTATCTGGGGACATTCTAGGACGGGTAAAGTAGGACTTAGCCAATCCGGAATGCTTGGGCCATGCCGCAGGCAATGCGCCTGCTGAAATCAGACAGATTAGATAAGCCAGTATGCTTGTGGGGTTGTTGTCACCTCGGAAGGAGCTGAACGGGCATAATTCCCATAAGGAATAAGGGACACATGGTAGGGCAGGACGGTCCCTTTCCCAGGGCCACCTCTTCCAGTCATGAACACTCCTGCGCGGCAGGATGTATCAAACAAAGTGTGACACAGGTTAAATAGAATCCCTCTCGCCAGAATAGCCAGAGCAGACAGGCGGGTGGGGGAGTGGTCACCTAGCTAGCGGGCTGCTATCCCATAGATGGGCACGCAGGTTTCAGGTGCACCCGGTGCGAGGAGAATGGCAGCTAGGTGAGATCAGCACACAGACGGGGCCTTGCGAGCCGAGGGGTCGGCAGCCACCCCACCCAGAGCTGGCTCGGGGCTGAGGCAAGTGAAGCGGGAAGAGGTGTGGCGCCAGGGCAACTGGCTCCAGAACCTGGGGATCACGGTTCGCGTCCCTGCGCCTGTGGCAGATTCGCCCAGCACCATGTGACCCTGGGCTACAGCTTGCTTAATCTTTCCGGCGGGCCCCAGCGCCTAGAGACCCTTACGGGTGATTGTTCGGCTTTACAAATGTGGATTATTCTCAGTGGAACTTTCACGCATGGGGGTAATTGGCCTTGGCACAACTATCCAGGCCCGACAGGCCTCTTGTTTCAGCAGACACTATCTGACCCAGGATAGCGTCAAGGGCTTGGGATGTAGATGGGGCCACCTATAACCAGCAGGGACGGTTCTCTTTTATCTGGATTGCAGGAAGCTCCAGACTGGAAAGGTGGCAGGTAAGACTATAGCTGTTTGGGTGGGGGGCTCTGGCGGCGACGGTGGCCGCCTCCAGAACTGTGGCGGAGTTACAGGGCGATCTGGAAGCAGGCCGGTACCAAGGGTACCTCTGCATGGCACCATAGGGGGTGCCAGAGCCAAATCCGAGGAGCCTCATGGGAGGGTCCCGGAAGCCGTGTCAGCGCCCCGATAGTCCTTCGGGCGGTTGTGGGCCTGAACAACCGGGGGTTTGCTATGCTACGCTCCGCCCCGGGTAGGGGCGTGAGTAGAAGTTTCCAACGGTCACGTGATCCTGGAAGAGAATCACTTGGACAGCAGCAAAGGCGGGGTTCGCCCCAGTGCTGCCCGGGTCATCAGGCGGGCAGGCGGCCCAGTTGGTTGCCTGCCCTTGGATCGCCCGTAAGATAACCCACCTATTACATAACGGTGTATGTAATAAACCTGCAGCATTTTGTACCCAATCAAACAGTCTGAGTGTGTGTTATTATTGGGTAATGTATTTGTTGGAGGGGGGACTGAGGGGTGCCAATAGCGATACTATGCCGCTGACCACGGCCCCCGCAGGGGGCCACTAGAGCGGTCGGCGCCCTAGTGTCGCCTGGGCACGGGTCACCCCTCCCCGCCCCCTCCTGGGGGGCAGGGACGCCGGCCAGTGTCCCCCTCCTCTCTTTCCTGCCCGGAAGTGACACGTCGGGCGTCACTTCCGGGGCTCCTTTGGGCGTGGGGGGAGGCTATATTACCCTCCCCCACCATGCCAGCGACCTCTTGTCGCCTCGCACGCCTCATCCCTCCCTGCCGCTTACCCGGCGTGGTTGCCAGGTGGGGGTGACAATATTCTAATATTTCCTTTTTTGTTGCAGGCCGAGTTACAGGGCGATCTGGAAGCAGGCCGGTACCAAGGGTACCTCTGCGCGGCACCATAGGGGGTGCCAGAGCCAAATCCGAGGAGCCTCATGGGAGGGTCCCGGAAGCCGTGTCGGCGCCCCGATAGTCCTTCGGGCGGTTGTGGGCCTGAACAACCGGGGGTTTGCTATGCTACGCTCCGCCCCGGGAGGGGGCGTGAGTAGAAGTTACCAACGGTCACGTGATCCTGGAAGAGAATCACTTGGACGGCAGCTAAGGCGGGGTTCGCCCCAGTGCTGCCCGGCTCATCAGGCGGGCAGGCGGCCCAGTTGGTTGCCTGCCCTTGGATCGCCCATAAGATAACCCACCTATTACATAACAGTGTATGTAATAAACCTGCAGCATTTTGTACCCAATCAAACAGTCTGAGTGTGTGTTATTATTGGGTAATGTATTTGTTGGAGGGGGGACTGAGGGGTGCCAATGGCGATACTATGACTGCTGCACTATTTCCTAACAAAGCAAGGATTGCTTAACCGTGAACCGTGTCGCTCCAGGAAACGGAGTTCATCCAGGGACAGGAGCCAAGTCCTGGAAAGCAATGTTTTCAAAATGGGCGCGAGGGCTTTGTGAGGGTAATGGTGCGAAGCCTGCGTGCCACGCAGGAATGAAAAATGCTGTGTTTGTTTTACTGGCACTCTAAGAAAGGTGTTGCTGGTTTATCTTTGCTTTGTCAAGTTGGCACGCTGAAGGTCACTTTTAAGCCCTTCCTTTATGTTTAATACTGAGAATGCAAGGATACAGGAGCGAACATTGAAATATTTTGGCCTTTCTCACGTTCTGTCGGGTCTTGGTGCTAGACCCCATATGACCTCCACTCTGCTGCCTAATGGCAAGTTTTGTAGGCTTGGGTAAAAATTCAATTACGCGGGCGCAATCCATATCTCAGTAACTTCATATTAAGCTTGGTAAGCAAAAAATCCTGAAATTATGCTACTACGCCATGTTGTGTAATTATGAATGATTTGCGGCAAAAAGTTACCGTAGTCGCACATGTACAATGCGAACAACCACTACGCAATTGACTCCCATTCGAAGGACTTGTGTTTCAGCTCCTTTTTAACGGTGAAATGCGTCCTCGAGCCCAAAATGCACGAGACGCATTTTGCACTAAAATATGGAGCCAAATGCTGGGTTTCCATTTTGCGTAGTTACGAGAAATTCCATATAATTACGCGAAGCAAATGGCTTCCACCCCTAAAGTTTTGAAGCATTTGTTTTGGACCTAAGGATAGGGTGACCAGGCATCCCTGATTTGCCAGGACGGTCCCCGTTTTTCACCAGCTGTCGGGACAGATTTTGAGAAATTTAGTTCATGTCCCTGTTTTTGGAGAGTGTCGACTAAAAACAGGGGGATGTGTTTATTTATGTTTTACAAAGCAGGGATAGTTAGCAGTTGTTCCAAGAAAGCAATTTAATTCACAGGCAAGCTACTGGGTTTAAAAATGGCATCATATGTATGTTCTTACTGCCTGTTTTGTAATTCTCTGCTGAGGAGCGCTGTCATTCAGGGTGCTCGCTTGACGTAAAATTATAGTCCTTCTTCTATTTTTGTGAAATGTCCCAGTTTTTTGTTTTAAAATTCTGGTCACCCTACCTAAGGAGCATAGAGGTTGGCTTAAAAAACGTATGGCAAATGTACTATTTTTTCAAGCAGGGCAGCACTACATTCAGCCGTGGCCCGTGCAGGAAGAGGGGTGGAGTGGCGCTTCCGGGTGTGTGGGGGGGGTCGACAGACGATCATCTGTTGAAACCCCCCCTCACCGGGCCCCACCGCTCTTACCTACACAGGCCGCGGCTGACAACATTGCACAAAAGGAAAAGAGCAGGACAGTACTACATTGCTGCTGCATGATCCCCCTTCGTTTGCACATTTTGGCTGCCTTGCTCCACGCACATTCCTTTGCACCATAGTGCTAGGGTATGTGTGTGTGATGTCTAGCATAAGTTTTGTACAGGAAGGGTAGCTTTCCAGTGCAAACTCTATGCTCTCCCACTTTGCATGTGTACTGTACAGTGCAGAATACATGCAAATTGGGAAAGGTTTGGAGAAAAAACATTTCTCCAACTGTTCGCCTGCCTCAAGGAGGCGTATTTGTTTGGTGTAGAGCCTCGTCTGCAAATGTTAGTAGATAGGGTTTTGCAACAAAAACTATGAATGTTAATGTGGGAACACCTATTGACAGCTCACAGGACACTCCACTGATGCAACCTAATGCAAATCAGCACATAGGACAGCTTTGCGTTACTTTTTGGCAAGTTGCACTTCAATACCAAGTTCTGTGTTAGATTAAAAATCAAGGGTTTGAACCGGCTTGCAACACTTTTGGTAACTTTGCACCGGCGCTAAGGGTTGATAAGTCACCAGACACAACATTTCAGGAGGACGTGCTAATGTTGAAACCCAGGTCTCCTTCCATTTACCTTGAACTCTGCAGCACAAATGTGATACCTCTTCATGGCAAACACACAGCAAGTGATACAGTGAGGGCCCCTGATCTAGAAGTTAACAGATTTCCGTAGTTCCTTACAAATGTACATATTCAATTCAAACAGCCCATTATACATATTTGCGTAACCAACTGTGTCACAGAAACAATGGTTTTTACATTGTTGACCATTCGGACTACAAATACTCATACAACAAAGACCATGAGATGGTGCCGGGAGCTGAACTATGCATTTTACCCTCAGTTGCTTGACTCAGGCCAATTTGAAAGGAGAAACCTATTTACTCACGTGAAGTGAACATTCCCATAATGAAAGCACCTACCCAATCAGAAACTACTACAAATATTTCCAGAATGATTTTGACATGGTCACTTTGGACTGAGGAGGAAATGTCATTGGGACAACAATTTAATAGTGGTCTATCAAAGTTAGTTATTTTGTTGTAACCTGCATCTACATTAGCCCAACAATATTGACTACCAAAATATTGTCAAAGAAAGTAGATGTGGAGTTAAACATAGTAAATCTATACTTCCGTATGATAGCTTTTTTTTTTTTTTTAAATCTTTTTATTAAACAGACTTAACATCAGGTACAGTGCCACAAAGGTCAGTAAAGAGGGTACAGAGGATTCAAATATGCGTATAGATACAATGGGATAGTTCATTGGAAATCACAGGAACAGGGAATCATCGCTGTCCAGGTCACGGGGAGGAGTACAAATTCCGCCACAGTAGGTATTCCAGGGAGCCCACATCTTAGACCACTTCCGGGGGCAGCCCCGGGCCATATACACAGTCTTTCCTCTTAGCATACACCAATCCAGGTCTTTTTCCCAATCAGTAATCGTGGGAGTATGTGAGGCCCCCCAGAGCTGCGCTATGTTCCTCTTGGCGATCGTGCAGCCAGTGTGACCCATTGCGTGGTATGTGTGTTAAGGTCGGTTGGTTCCCAGATGTTGAGGAGGCACCTGGGTGCTTCTGGCTTAATTTCGACCTCCAATGTTTCGCTCATGACTGTGTGGATTTTACGCCAGTATTCCTGGATTACTTCACAATGCCAAATAATGTGCATGAATGTGCCCGTCTGAGTGCACCCTCGTCTACAAGACCCGTCTGTCAGCCCACCGATGCGCACCAGTTGGGGACCCGTTATATAAGTCCTGTGCAGGATCTTTAGTTGCACTAGGCGAAGCCGCGCCGGGATCGCAACAGTCTTGGGGGAAGAGAGCGCCATCTGCCAGCCTTCGTCGTCTAATTCGACGCCATCTCCAGTCCATTTCTCACGTAGTGACAGTAAGCGGTCATCCATGTTATTGATGAGCTTTCGATAGGTGAGGGAAATAGCCTTTTCGGGTAGGTGACCATCCAATAGTCTGTCCTCTGGAGGGGAGCTATCTGGTAGAGAGGAGTTACAGGGCAGCGTTGTCTGGAGTGCGTGACAGATTTGGAGGTACTGAAAACGCTCTGTCTCCGTGAGGGAGTATTGATTTTGGAGAGTGTCAAAAGGCTTCAAGCCCTCTGTGCTCCATAGGTCCCTAATGTGAGAGATGCCAATCAGCTCCCACTTGTCGAAACCCTTGGAGTGTCCCAGGTCTCCTAGCTTTTGCGAGTCCCATAGGGGAGTGGCGAGAGGCAGTCTATTGCTCCAACCGAGTGATTTGGTTTTGGCATGCCAGATTTTAACTGTGTGATTGGTAGGACCAGTAAGTGGGTATCTGTCTGGTTTGGAGTACAGTGCGCGGGTGAAGGTCCCGTTCGGAAGGAGCCATCGGCCCGTATTAAATCCCAGGTCGTCAGGGCGGCCATAGGTGCAATGATTGATTGCCGTAAGGTGTGCTGCCCAGTAATATTTTTTAATGTTGGGTAGCCCGATACCACCGTCATAACAGCTGAGCGTTAATTTTTGTAGGGCAATACGCGGTTTCCCACCCCATAGAAGGTCTCGCTGGAGCCCTTCAATCTCTTTAAAATATGAGTTCGGGACAGGATCGGCCAAATTTTGTAGGGCAGATAGGAAACGGGGTAGGGACATCATTTTAAAAAGGGCCGCCTTGCCCAATAGTGAGAGCGGGAGCATCTTCCAATTCATGATATCCCTTTTGAGTCTCTGCAGGGGGGGGACAAGGTTACGGGCATATCTGACCGAGGGGTCAAGAGAAATAAATACGCCTAGGTATTTGAAGCCCTCCGAAACTATAGATATGGGACAGTTTCGGGGTAGCGGAGGGAACCCCCACAGAGGACATATAGGAGAGATTTTTGTCAGTTAACACGGAATCCGGAATATCTGCCAAAAGTGTCTAGGATGTCAAACACGGCAATCAGGGATCTCTTGGGGGATGTGAGACACAAAAGAATATTAACCGCATATAGAGAGATGCGGTCTTCCCAGTCTGCCGACCATCGCATCCCTCGAATCATGACATCCTTACGGATCCATGCTGCAAGGGGTTTGAGGGCCAAAGCGGATAATAAAGGGGAGAGAGGACATCCCTGAAGGGTCCCTCGGCTAAGCGTAAATGTCTCAGATTTTTTATTATTTACGACTACCTGGGCCATAGGCATGCTGTATAGTAGGCGCACCCATTGACCAAAAACCGGTCCAAATCCCAGTTTTGCAAGTACGGCAAAAAGATAGGACCATTCAAGTGTGCCGAATGCCATAGTGGCATCTAAGAAGAATATGACTGCATCTTCACGTATAGTCGATGCCCTTCCCATCACTCCGTGCAATCTGCGCAGATTCAGAGCAGTGTTCCTTCGTAGCATAAACCCTGATTGATCAGGATGCACTAAATCCCCATTTACCTTGATTAGTCTATTAGCTAGTACTTTAGCTAGGATTTTGGGTTCTGCATTCAGCAACCAAATGGGGCGGTAGGAGGCAGTCTGTTTGGGGTTTCTTCATACATGGATTTCAGATATGGGGCTAATTTATCGGGCGGAGCTTGTACAATTCAATTGGGATTCCGTTTGGGCCAAGGGCCTTACCTGGGTGGAGTGCTCGTATCGCAATTGCTATTTCGTCAGTGGTGAGGGCACTATCCATAAACATTCGGTCAGCTTCTGAGAGTGTGGGAAGGGAGATATCTCTGATATCTCTGATAAGGTCTGAGGCATCTGATTCTGTGTAAGGCGCCACTGAGCTGTAGACTGTGTGGAAGTGGGTTGCAAAGTGGTTAACTATGTCATGGGGGTCTGTTATGGGAGAGCCGTCTCTAAGTGCTGGAACAAGCCTGCTGGCATGCTTTTGTTTATCAAGCCAGGCAATTAACTTTTCAGCTTTGTCTCCCCAGTCATAGATTCGGCCCAGTCTGTCCTGCCCCAATATCTTAGCACGGTCGGTGACCAGGGCCCGGTATTCGTCAAGACATAAACGGAGTGAGTGAAGGGCTGCAGGAGTGGCGTCAGAGTTTACGTCTTGTTCAAGACGGTAAATTTCGTGCTCGGCATCGGAGATGTCCTTGAGCCTGTCCTTTTTTGAGCCTGCTATTAGTGAGAGGGCTTGACCTCGGATCACAGTTTTAAAAGCTTCCCATAACACCTGGGGGGACTCGATGGTATGTTCGTTTTCCAAGAAGTAGTTGTCAATAGATTTGTTAAGGTCTGTACGTATTTTTGGATTTTTGAGGCACCAGGGATTTATAGGGGCAATGCGCCCTACTTGTGTATGATCAAGGACCATGTGGACCCATAGAGGGGAGTGATCAGAAATACCTCTTGCTAGATGTCGGATCTCATGAATATCTGTGACTTGTGGGGCCGGAACAATTATGTAGTCAAGACGGGAAAGGCTGTTGTGTGCCCCAGAGTGGAAAGTGTGCTGAATCTTATCTGGGTTGTAAGTCCTGCACCCGTCCACTAAACCCATTGCCTCTAAAAAACTGGAGAAGGAGTGCACGGCCTGGGGTATCGTACGAGGAGGGTGTCTGTCGAGCGAGCCCGACAAGACTGAGTTGAAGTCGCCGCTGAGCACTAGGTGCCCATCAGGCAGTGTTAGCAGCATAGCGCTGAGGTCGGTGAAAGTTACGGATTGTAGCCCCTGGGGGTGCATATATTGACATGAAAGTAATGGTTCGGCCCTCCGAGGTACCAGTGATCCCAGTATATCTCCCTCGTTCATCAACATATGTGGACGTAATAGATAAGGGGAATGATTTCCTTTGCATTATACCCGCCCCTCTTGAGTTGGACGCAAAGCCAGCGTGTACCACCATTGAGTATCCCCATCTGTGCATTGCCTTGCATACATTACCTATAAGGTGAGTTTCCTGAAGCAATACAATGTCCGGTGAAAGTCTCTTGATATATTGTTACACCACACATCTCTTAATTTTGTCCCTCAACCCGTTAACGGTCCAACTTAAGATTTTGACTTCTGTGTTTCGCTGTGTACCCATGGACCTGCGTATGTAGCGTGACAGATTACTTTGTAAACAGGGACTGTACCATCGAGATAACATAAGAAATAATAAACAAAGAAAAGGAACAACAACCCCTCTCAACAACCCCCCACGCTGCTTCCCTGCACTCTGGGCTCAAAACTGCCCATTAGTAAAACAAATGCAGAGAGCCTGTCGCCCAACAATGTGACTAAAAGAAGAATGTGGGGGGAGGCCTTAGTGCCCCATCGACCCCCCCCCCCCCCTATCGTTATAGTTTATAGGTGCATTATAAGGGAGAAAGCCAAAATACGGAATATTGGATGCTTCAGTAATCTGGTGCCCAGTTAAGCGTCTCCGAGTGCCAAGAGACCACGGACTGAGTCCAGACCATGGAGAGAAAAGGAGGTCAGGAAGCAAAAAAGGCCATCCGAGGCCATCCGAGTAGAGTACACTTTCCGTTTCAATGGTCGCTGGGGCTTCTCCCCGGCGATGGTCTCCAGCTGTCCAGCCAGTCAGATGCTACCTCTGGCAAGTCGAAGAATCGGGTTTTCCCAGCAACCTCAACACGTAAACGCGCGGGGAAGAGCATGGCATATTTAAGACCTTTTTCCCGCAACCATTGTTTAAATGACAATTTATTTTGATATGTTGGTGGGTGAGATTTCAAATCTAACCAAGTTGCTGTAACCTGCAGGGTCCTGCAGGTCTCATCTCTTATCCCTACACTTTTCAATGTGTACACGGCTCTGCTTGTTACGCTGATCAGATCCTTTAGCTTCAATCTCATGTCAGTTGCTGGTGACATTCACATCATCATATCTCTCTCTAATAACATGGAACAAATAGTGATAGCTGGTATCTCCTTCACAGAGCAACTGCTGGAGTAAATATGAGCGGTGTTTGCCTTTCCAAAATACTCTCTAAGCACTTAAGAAACCCAAGCAATTAATGATACTCAGTGACACTGTATTTGTTGATACGACATACCTGGTCCTTGGTCACGTGATTAAACTTGCATTCCTCACTGGCCTTGTACTCAAAAAAGATGCTATCATGTACTATCACTCGCCATACAGATTTGAACGGAGGCTCAAAGGTGCAGCAGTCTGATGTTGAGAGTTCATTCAAGTGTGTTAAAACAGTGTGGGTGCAACAGTGGTATTCCATTTTTTAGGCGTCGCGTTAATCATATTACAAAGTGGCAGTGTTTTTTGTGATCTGGTATAAATCTGTTCAGTAGTTTTTCAGCAATTAATGCCCAAATACTTTGTATATTTCACACTGCAGACAATCCCAACTGGCTGCCACCACATCAACAATGATGTGGCAACAGCCATCTTAGGACTCGGGACTCACTCCTGAGTCCTAGGAAAAAACATTACAAAAGTACATAAGGGGCATGGTAGGGATATCAGAACGCCCTAGGCCTGGTGATGGGTTCCCTCTAGCCCCTTGCCTGGGGCCAAAAACGTTTGACCGAAATATATAATAAACGTGGAAAAGGGCTATAAGGCCCCCTCACCAAGCCCTACAAAAGGCCCCGGGACCCCATCACAGGGACTTAAAAGATATTAAAAGGGAAGGGGGCCTGGTGGCCACTCCCCTTTATAATTGAATTTGGCCCCAAGGGATGGAGTCCTAAAAGTTAGCTTTGGTAACTATAGCTCGTACCCAAAGGCAACTATAACTTGTGCCCTTGCCATGCACTGTTATTTACCCCACATAGTACATCACTCATGACATTTTCTATAACACCATTGATAATATCACTGCAACATTTGCAATTACATTATTGAGGCAAAAACTGTGCATTGTCCAGCACCAAATCAGCCTTCCGTATTGTCTTACACGACTCGGAAGATGGTACGGAAGGCTGTTCTGGTGTCCAGGATAATGTACCTTGAAGTGAGGCGTCGTTGGATACTTAATGATGGGTTCCTGATCGTTGCTGAACTCATATTGGATAGAAATTAATTAGATTTGATTTTTGCGTGGACCCCGGAATTAAGACGCATTTTACTTTTTTTCACATATGCAGGATATATGATACTAAGAAGTCTTAGACGATAGCCCTCATACGTTCAATGTTGTCTTCAGGATTCAAAGTCTGATTTATTGTATTTGTAGGTTCCATTTGACCTTAAACTTAGAAGATCCCTGTGACCTCCAGTGGATCAGATTCTTTGCCCTGATGAAGCCTTGGTAAGGTGAGACACGTTGGCTGTACTCTTTTTGGAAACACACAATAAAAAGGAAACAATACACTGATATTTAAGTTCGACAAGAATCTGTTTTATTTTAGTGTCATTTCTCAAAATTGTTTCTGTTGCCTCTCTATTGTTGTAAAAAAAACTGTCTCTAAAGAATCAGCCTGGGTCTCTCTCCCTCACTGCAAAATGTGTGCATCGAAGTTTACGTGTACTTCTTCCCTCACAGATCAGAGCTTCTCTAAAATTGATCTTATCCATTAGCAGCTCTTCCTTCTTAAGGAAGTGAGTTCTTGTTATAATATCTAGATCTCTCTGGGGTCTAGAACCACTCATCCAGTGTGAAAATTCAAGCTGAATCGAGGGACTTTCAGGTTTGATGCTGATTGACTGGAAGAGGTACTGACAAACACTTGAATGTCCTGTCCCTCCGCATTTGTAGATACTCCCTAATACATATGTTATTGCATCAGGATCTGTTTTCAAGAACGTCTTGCTTCATTACTGGGTCCTCATATTTTTCTTCTAATGACAGCATATGGTATGCTATGTGGTGCTGTTCTCCGGTGCACTAGTCCATTGTTTTCTATGTCAGCCACTCCGTTGCCTAGTGTATTCACGTTTCTGCAGCTCATGAAAATGAACTTTTAGGTCCGCCTTGATAGTGTCAACTTCTGCTTTAATTTCTTGCTTGAATTGTTGCAAATAATCTTGAGTGATGGGTGTAATTGAGACCCTCTCGGGCGAGGATCTAGAGTAGCCAGGTTGCTAGTAGCTCTTGTCACCTTTGCTGCTTTTGGTGGCATCATATCCTTTTTGATGTGTCCCATCTTCCTCTGTTGGTGGCCATCATTTTTGCACTCTAGTGTCAGTTGATCGAGGGCTATATCAGAAAACATTTTGTGCAAAGCCCCCGCAAGAATGGGCCTACAAGTCCTACCATCACCGATTGGGGTCTCCGAGCTGAAAGACTGCCCCACCCCAGAGTGTGGCATGATTTCCAACCAGGCCCTATGCAGTGTAGCTGGGTAATTTCACTTAATTGTGGATACGTAAAGGGAAACCTGTTCCAGGAAGTGGCCTTTCCTGGCATACTCAGTGATAACAGTAGGAGAGCAGGTCTTCTTCTATCCCAACTTCATGACCCCGATAGTCAGAGTCCACCCACCTGCTGCTGTTACCATGTGCTGGAAAGATGAAGAACCCCATCCTTGATTAGTTTTAAGTGCACACCTGTGAGGTACTTATGTACAGTTCTTGGTCTCAGTGGTGGGAGGCCAATTTCTTACTTGTCCCACAGAAATATTAGTCATACCGGAGACAACAGCAGTATCTTTAATGTCACTACAGGCCCCTGGCAGCACAGTTCTTAATGCTGGTCAAGCCTGTTGGACTGTTTTCCTCTACCATGGGGTCCTGGTGCACGAATATGTCTTACTTCAGATCAGGGTTACAGAAACTACAAGGCCAGGGACGCAGGCTGAATGCCGTGGGCCAAAAGTGCAATCAGGGTATCTCTCACACCCTTTGGGTTCAGGCTACCAACCCCCTATAAGCCTTGCAGTCTACACCCCAAAGGGGCCAAGGGATGTCCCCCACCTCTAACGTTTTTTGTGGGGGGGGCTTTCCTTCTGCCCTCGCGTCTTCACTGCTTGCTGTTTTCAAGTGTTAGACCTGTGACTACAAAGCCAAGATGGTGCAAGGGTGCCTGTGTTGGTGCATGGCAGCCATTTGTGCACCAGCGCTGTGACAGAGGGCAGGAATGCACTGTACCCTATAGATAGGGAGCATTCCTGCCCTTCTCTTTTGATTCAGGGCAGCGCAGCAGGAATGCTTGCAGCGCTGCCTTACGCCAAAATATTGTACACGTGGGCCTAAAAATCTTACCTGACCACGTAGGCATATTGGCTAAATCCCAACGAGCTCCCTCTTAAGTCTGCATCCAGTTCAAAAAAAGGTCTTAACTCTCCCTTGTAACCTCTTATCTCTTCTTTCTCTAGTAAACCGCCCAGAAGCAGCTGTCAGGCAGTGTGAGCGCTACACAAGAACACAAATTAAAATGTGTATCCCACATGCAATGTTCTTTTGAAAGCTGTCCAAACTTTTACGAGTCAACAAAATAGTTAGTATGTGTAGCGTGATGATGAAAGGGCACTATTTAAGTCCTTTGTCACGCTACGGATACCCTGAAAATCAAAACACGCGAGATTAAAGATTGACAAAAAAGCTTTTCAACAAAGAAATCTGAGCTCCACAAAAGTGCACCATCATTAAATTGCAAGCGAGATAAATCTGAAATACCTTAAAACATCACTTAACACATAGGCATTTATCACTTGTCCTTCGGTGCCCTGGCACAGCTAGAACCCACCAGCTTATTTCGAGTATACCATATGCACATACAGTTCCGGTAGTCTTTAGAAGGAAACTTAATTCTTTGTGTGAGGGAATGTCAGTTGTTGCATTGTGGTATTTAACATGGTGGTACTCTACATGACTGTATTTATTACCACGGTGTAATGACTGCAATGTAATACACAGCATACTATGTGAGGAGCACAACAGTGCTGCCTCCAATATCTGTCAATAGCATGAAGAATAGCAACAGGCAATCAGCACACTGTACTCCTTGATATCAGCCCCCTCCTGTCATCAGCTCCACTTCACTCCTCTTCATGCTATTCAACTGACCCACAAACATCCCACGCCAGTGTAAAACATTGTTACAGTCTCTAAATTTAGACCCAACGCGTACAGGGATATTTGTTATAGATCTATGTTATTTTTTTAGTATTTTTACTAAATATGTGTCTAAGAGGCGTGGACAAAAATACATTAATGGAACTGTGTTTACGTCCAGATTTTATTTTCATAATGTCAAATTAATTTAAGCAAACCAAAGCTTGGATTCAGTTTTTTAAAATGGAGGTTGCAGCTCTTTTGCCGGGTCCAAGTCCTCCATTCTTGACCTATAGGAGGTGTCATTCTGAAGTAAGCATGTCTTCTCTTTCATATTTGGTTAAGACTGACATCTTTATGAGGGTGCCTTTTTGCAACACCAGAGAAAACACCATCATGTTTTGATGAGAGGGACCATTCCCCATGTATAAAAGAGTGATATGTAATAAGGATGATGACATTTACTCTACATACAGGACCAGATTATGTTATTTTTAGGTCTAGCTACGGACAGCGTTAGCCGTCTAAAAGACTAACTTCTAAAAGGCCTCGTCTTCTATTGTTCAAAAAGTACTATAGGAAGTAGAGAGATAAAGAGAGGGTCAACCCCTTTCACCCATTGGCTTTTATGTGTTTTTCTCGGCTTGTGATTGAATGGATGAGCTGGTCATCAAGGCCATAGCTTTTGATAGATGATATATTGTCCCATTTGTGTAGCCATTAGGTTTTGATGATGAGGCTCAAGTAGTGCTTTTATTGGATTGTGTGCTTTTTAATGTAAGTACTTTGTTGGCATAACATTTTAATGTTGATGTTAGTCTTTTTTGTTTAGGAAGTGATTGATGTTGGGATGCCTCAGCCAGCTATAAAGACTAGTCAGTAATCGTGCCCAACAGAAATGAATGTGTCCTCATGTAGCGAACTGGTGCTATGTAAAGCGCTCTGATACCCAATACCGGGTAAAGTCCGCGCTATATAAAACTCAGTACAAAAAAAAAAATCATCCTTGGTTGCTCATTTATTTTACTATGCTGTAATGATAACAGGTTGTCAGATTAGCATTGTTTTGGATTTTAAATTAAAGACATGCGCATGCTTGAGCTTTTGATCTTCCTTAAAGTTGCAACAAAAATACTGACCCTTTATCAGTAGCTACTTTGCAATATTTTGCTGTTTAAGCCTTTACATTATTTTACCTACAAGGCAAACTTCATCTTCTAACTCGTTTTCATTACATTCTTCTTTGGACATTCAACTATAGCAGCCTGCGGAGGAACGAGGCTCCAAACCTACCTTCCAAATTCTTATTCCCCGGGATGTTGCTTCATTAAGTAATTTTATTTCATGGTCAGCAGGGAACAACAAACACAAAGTCACCCAACTGTTAACAAATACTTACCCTAACACAAAGCCAAGCCTATTGGCTTTCCCAATTCTTGTTTGAACGTGGCCTACAACTCTTCCTTAGTAAAAGTGCAACAAACAGACCTCTTACCATAAACAACAAGACCCAAAGTGTACACTCAAACAGATGATGAATATAACAACTGCTGAAAAGAAAGAGTGACGGACACAGATCAGAACACAACTTTAGACAGGGCAGAATGTGCCATCAGTGCTTACTAGGAGATACAATGAAAGACTGCCCCCTCCTCTGGTTCTGCCCTGATTACAAAAACATTCAAGGCACTTCATTTTCATATTTTGTGATGGAAAGTCTTTGCTGTAAATCCAAAAACAAAAACACATCCAACTAAAAGACTCACCAAAGACACTGGAGTGGGTAGTAAGATCGGTGTATGTGTTTGTCTATTCAGTCACCAAAAGAGAGACACTGCTTGTGGATGTGATGCTTCCTGGGTGGAGGCTAGGAGAGTGCCTGCCCTGCTCAACACTCTCCTGATTTCCAAATCATTACGAGGTCTGCAACAACTGCTCGATGATTTAACAAGCATTTGCAATGCAATAGGTCTCGCATTTACGCAAGTTTGAGCTATTTGCATTGTAAATGACAATGCCTTTTTTTAAGTTTTGGTTTTCATAGCATACATAAAAGGCATTGTCATTTACAATGCCAATAGCTTAAACGTGCGTAAATGCGAGACCTATTGCATTGCAAATGCTTGTTTGGGACTGCACGAGGGTCGAGTTGTACTGCAGTGTGCTCATCTAAAAAAAAAAAATGCCGTTTAGCTTGTGCTTCTCACCCGTCAAGGAGTGAACGGATTTGCTACAGTGGTAGTGCCGCTTGAGGAGCTGAGGTAAAGGGGCACTATTTAAAGGTGGGCTGGTTGGCTGTTCGACCACGCATGCTTGCAGTGCTTCAACTCTCTAAATCTACTAAAGCATAAAATCACATTAATTGACATCGCAAGATGTGATATTTTAGGCAACAACAGGTGTCATTTTCACGACCTAGGTATAGAACTCAATAACAAGTTTCAGGAAATGTACGGTGGCGTTACGATTTCCTGCTTGTAGGAATCCCGTGGGTGACAAACTGCAGGCTGCCACTTGAGGAATAAAGAAAACTGTGCCATCGGGCAGGCCCCTCTGAAGGCCTAGATACAGGGCAAACAAACACCCCTGTTGCTTTTAGTATTATACACAGGCAGTGCGTTTCAATCGTCATCAGAGCACTAGTGTAGAGAGCAATATATGTAACCTGCTGGTAACAGATCGCAATCTTAATTTGGTATGTGGCTAAGACACATTTGCATGGAACCAGTCGTACACAACTCTTAAATCATGCAGGTCCATTCCATAGGTTCGTTAATCTAAAATCAATTATACGGGTTCCATTGAGTTATCATTAAACACCAAGAAACAGTTCATTTTGCAATATTTATAGGTACTTGTCATTAATATTCGATTAACACAAACCCTCTTGCACTGCATATAACGGGTACTGAGGAGATGTGTTATAGGCCTTCCCAAAATGAAAGCAGGATAAAGCTAGTTTTGGAAATGTCTGCTGCATTGTTTTTATATCTATATATATTTGCTATGTTTCCCTTTTTATGTAGAAATCTGATGTTTTCAATAAAAAACTACACCACTTTCATATTTTTTGGCTCGTCATTCCGCTAGCTAAAGTGCGAACACAACAGAGTTTAGGTTCTTCCAAGCGAGCACTGGCTTTTCACCGCCAGTAGACAAATTATCCTGTAAAATGAACAGAAGGAGCTACTTCCCCATATTGCTCAACACGTATATTTCCACGCTCATTCTTGTGGTGCAACGTGAGCCTGGCACACGCGAGTAAACTTGACTTAGAGTCAAGCCCCCCGCCATTCTTTATCGCCCCACCTCCTGGGCGTTACACTAGGCATCAAACGTAGCCACTGAGAAATAAGCTTTCAGGCTGAGACTTCACAGGCGGTTCTCCGTTCCTTCCACTCACCTCCAGGTCTACCCAGACCATTCTGAGAGCCGCGCTGTTCCCAGCCATGGTGCAGTTCCTGTGCTGCGCCTTGAGCTGAAGAGACCGCTGCGCAGCCAAAAGGGGTGCGCTGAAAATACACAAAGTTTCCCCAATATGCCGCTGGCCCCACATAAAAGTAAACAAAGGAACTTTCTAGAGTGTGTTTTCTTGGAATTGCTACCAATTTTCTCTACTCTGGATGGTCCCTTTAAGAGTCGGGGCACTGACGGCATCCGTGGAGAGTGGGAGCCGTGCGGCAGGTGGCAGCCTGGTGGGGTGCGAGCGCAGTGTCTGGGGAGAGTCTGATAACTCGAAAAACCTCCCGGACGGGCAGCGCGACGATTACGCATTTGTAACCCTCAGCCTGACGCTGTCCCTGTTCCTGAACACGTGCCCCTGGCTACACCGGTCTTCCTCCTCAGCTGGAAGCCGGAACTTCTGAAAAAAAGTGCGCGGTGGGAGCCTGTGAGCGCGGTGGGAGCGTGTGAGACAGAGAGGAGACGCCATGCGCGTGCACATCGCCTGTCCGTGCACGCACATGGTTTGTCTCCCTTCACACACCAAACCCACAACAATAGAGTCTCGCCAAGGCGAAGCAGCGCATGCGCTGCGTTCGCTAGGCGAGACCTAAAAATGTTTTGTCTAGAGAGGGGATTAGAACTTAACAGTGCGAAAACTAAATGTTTGGTCTTTAACGCCTCTAGATCTAAATCTTACAGCTGCAGACTCTCTGTTGATACAACTGCAAAACAGCAGGTATCATACTGAGATTACTTAGGGCTAAGGCTAAAGCCAAGCCTAGATTGGTCCATGCACAAAGCTGATTGTTCATTATTGCATTATTCGTCTCAACCGCTAAAGGCATATAATAACATGTTTTCGAAGATGGTGCTGCTCCAGCAATTTAGATTTATAATAGCAAGGCTCTTGGAGCAGCTTTATACGCATCAGAGATTTGAGGCTGTGCTAACTGTAGCGCCCTCTCCCACTCCAAGAATAGGTTTATCAGGCACCAATTTGCTCTCCCAAAGAGCACTCCATTGGTCCCACTACACTTAGGTCTGGCATTCAAGAACATTTCTTGGAAGGTTGATCTTGGTCTATTACTGTATTGGCATAGGATTTGGACCTGATCTGCCTTGGATGCCTATAGATACACGCTAAAAGATATTTTAGTCCTTCCCGGCATCCAGCAGACACCGTGGATCCTGCACATTAGGTCCTTGTTTAGGAAGTTGTGCCTGGAAGGTTTCTGGGATACACCAGAGGACCTCACTCCTGGCTACAAAATGTTAATTAAAACGGCCTATTGGCAGATAGTACACCAAGAGGTCTTAGGTAACAGTAGAGGCACTTCGACTCTGGATTTTATGGAGTTCAAGTTGTCACCCAGCTCTGAGTATACAATCGATGAGATCACTCCCGCGTACAGAATGCCCAGCGTGTAAACCTATCTCACCTCTTCTTCTGCCCAGCTTATGATGCCCAGAGGAGAAAATGACTATCACCCCTGGGTAGATCCCGGGGTGTAAGGAGTTACTTGGTTGCCACCAGGCTCTTAAAATCTGACACCTCTAGGCTGGTGGTTTTTGCGGTTGCAAGATTCCTCTAGGCAGCCTGGATATGGCAGTCCAAGTGCATTTGTGCCACTGTTGTTAGTACACCCAAGGAGAAGCATTGAGGGGGGGCCGGAGGTCTCCAACTGTGTCGGAGCTACTCAGCCCAGGGGATTGGGGAAACAGATTATGCTATTTTTTATAAATTGTGTTTTACTTAATTTTTTTACATTGTTTCTAGTCATCTTAAATATCATTTTTAGCTTAAATCTTTTATTTACTGTGTTGCTTGACAATCTGCACTACGCACGATAATGTTTTGGTGATAAAAAAGGTATATGCACCCCCTCCTGTTGGTTTTATTCCTGTTTGCTGGATGGCATAGCGGGCCCATCTTGAGCTACTTGGGGCTTTTTTTTAGGCTTTTGCCTTCTGGAAATCAGTTTATTATGCAGTTATAATATTGAGGATATTTTGTTAGATTCATCAGCCATTTGGGCTAAAGGATGTCATTTGATTTGGAACTTACACCAGTCCACTTAACTGTATTGTCGCAAATTGAGCTTGCAACATTTATTGTCTGTTTCTGAAATTATTGTATTTGTTCTGATCTGCTTTTATGGGTCTTCGAACCGAAATAAAGATAAAGATGAGATGAGACACTGCCTGAAATAACATAGAATGCTGGAGCTGGTTTGAGCATACGCTGTAACTTCAGACACCATAAAAGACCCATCAAATTACTGGACGAGGACTACTATCTTAAGTAAATTGGAACTGTAGTGTTGTGACTGCCAGTATTTACTGAGACTGTACATTGATAATGCCAGTCTAGTCTCGGGACACATTTCCCAGCTCTGGCTGCAAAAATACTCGTTCCCCATGGAGACGATGGTGAAGTCGGACACTAAAATGCCTGCCAACCATCTGTAGCACAAGGGCCAGATGGGTGGCAATGGAGGTTGGCAGCTAATGTGGGGTGGTCATTGTGAGATGTGTGCAATATTTGTATTGCATTATTGTTGCATTTATGTAGTGCTTTATACCTCTGATGAGGCGCTTAAGGACTGTGTCAGTGATCAGCTCCCTGCTTTGTTGAGTGCGCTTGGATGGAAGGGTGTTGGTTTATAGAGCGGCCTATGTGGGAGGTGTTTTAGTGTTGCGAGGCTGACTAGAGTTGTGCTGCTGTATTCACTAGTTTTGTTAAGGCGCGTACAGCTGGCTGCACGGGTTTTCAGGTGTCACCGCCTGGTCTGGGGAAGCAGGGAAATCTGGTTTAATGTATTCACTGCTGTAGCTAGGATATGCAGAGCAGAAAGGTCCTCGTCGATCTTGGAGGCTTATTCCTTCTTCAGGGCTTCACCTGCTGCTTTCGGAAATTAATGCAACATTGGTTCACTCTTGTATCATTGAAATAATCTTTAGTTTAGACAGCCCAAAATACGTCACTCGCGCTGTCTATGTTTTCTCGTCTCTCTCTCTCTCACAACTCTCTTTTCTGTCTTTTACTCTCATGTTCTTTAAGAGTAGGACACGTTACAACGCAAACTTTTACAACGCATGCCTTCAGAACGCGGTTTTTACATCGCAACATCCATTACAATGCATGATTATACAACGCATGCCAAACAACGCATTTTCAGAAACTGCACTTACAACGCATTCCATTACAATGCATACCATTACAACACATACCATTACAACGCATAATACTTTTAGGGCAACAGTAGTGTAAGTGTTGGATAGTGTAGGGGTAAAAATTACTATTCCCACTCCGGTGCGTGCAACAGTAGGGTAAGTGTTGGATAACGTAGGGGTAAAAATTACTATTCCCACTCCAGTGAGTGCAACAGTAGGGTAAGTGTTGGATAGTGTAGGGGTAAAAATTACTATTTCCCATTACTTACCTTATAATACGTTGTAATGGCATGCGTTGTAGTGACATGCGTTGTAATGGCTGCATTGTAATGGCATGCGATGTAAAGGATGTTGCGTTGTAATAACTGTGTTGTAAAGGTAGTGCGTTGTAATGGTTGTTTCCCGTTCTTTAACTTTCTATCACTGACTCTAAGATTTTCTTTGCAGCGCCCTGTGCAAAGTAATTGACAAGAAGAAAACTGTGAGAGTAAGGCTGTTGCGGCCTTAGTATCGGTCATAAACACTGCTTTTGAAGGTAGCTTAGGCTTCTTACACAGCTGCCAGGGAGGTCCATGTGTGATCTTCTGGTCACAGGTCTGAATCATTTTAAAATATCATAGAGGATTAATGGGGCCTGCTGGAGGGGGGCTGGGGGAGACCTGTGGTCACAGGTTTGTATGTTTGTAATAAAGCACAAAAGGATAATGCATTTAATAAAGACATTCTTGTGTAACCTGAAGATTACAAGTCCCAATCCTGGTTAAACATTAAAGCCTGGTGAGTTATGTGTTCACTGCAGACATCTTCAGGGCCATACATTTGAATCTCTGTAAGTGTTAAGTAAATATTTAATTCTTCTATGTTTGATAAAATGAGTTCCATTGAGTTAGATAGTGATTACCACCTAATGGTAAGTGGCAAAATCATTCCGATTGCTGAATAAATGCTCATTATTGTTGTAATAACACAGATACATGCACACTTATACCTACATATGCTACATTAATTCAGAGCCTGAGAAAGTAAACTGTTTATCTCATGAATGACTTGTTGAGTTACCTGCCAGGTTGTATATGTGATTAGCAGCAGAGTATGGAGGGTGGGGGGGGGGGAGGGGCCATGTGTACTCCTCCTGACTAATGACACCTTCTCACAGCCAGGACACAACATAGACAATGTTGTTACCGATTGCTTCTGAAGTGAGGCATTTGGAGCTGGGTCCTGTCACCATGAGAGACTCCAGTCCCCCGGCGGGCTGTGGCATGTTGCTCAGCATAGCACAGCCCCCGTAGAGTGTGCTCATTCTCCACTTGTTTCTGTGTCCTGGTGTTGGCACGCTGCACCGGGATACAATCTGGAGGAGTCTCAGGGCTACCATGGAACCAGATTAGAGCTCAAGAATAGATCTTAGGAACAGAAACCTAATGGTAACACTACTACTCCAGCCCTGAAGACAATCATAGATAATTCAAGAATAAAGAAACGATAGGTTTCGGCCTGCATTCATTTTGTGGTGAGCTGTTCCAGAAGCATGCTAAACAAAACAAGCTACAACATCATTTGAAGTGACCCAGTCCGCTGTCCAAACTTTATTTTGTAAACAATTTTTGGAGAAGAACACTGTCTATGGCCCCCTATTCTCGCTGCCTTGAGGGACGGTACTCATTGTGCACTTTCCTGCCTCATTTTTCTTTTCCCCATAAATGGATGCCAATCATCCCGACTATTTTTTTCTGACTAAAATCTAGAGCTGTATTGAATAAATGCTGCTACAAGAGGTTCTAAGAACATGATCTAGCAGCAGGTCAAAAACAAGGAACTCAATGTTTAGTGAACTCTACGGTGGGCCACTAAGCTATAAGTACATTCTGTCAAACAAGGCCAAAATGTACACTGTTTAAACATTTTCTCCACTAAATTTTGGGCACAACATCTTCTCCCCTCTCCTTCTCCAGTGGTCAAAGTTTTTAATCTAGGGTTCCAGATTGATGCAGAACTCTCTTTAAACAGTCAAATGAACCATATATCATTGGTTTGTTTGAATCAGATGAGGATTTGGGGGAAATAAACTGCCAGCTAAGCCACCCCAAATAAGCTGGCAGTATAGGCTCAAATTCAGAGTTGACTGGATTACTGTAACGTTCTTTTCCTGGGAGTAGAATCGGGTCTTTAGTTCCAGTGACAGCGTATCTTGAGCACTGCAGTAAGGCTTGCCCTTCAGTGGCCATGCAGTTCTTCGACCACATCAGCTCTTCAGCCTTTGCATTAGCTGCTCGTATGAACAGGGGCGTAACACAGGCCCCCGCAGGCCCGAGCTGCAGGGGGCCCCCTCCGCACCATACTCAGTCCTGAGAGATCCATTGTAAATACGGAGTGGAAGCCCCTTTATGTACCTTGAAAGGGGCCCCCTCAACTTTCGTTACGCCAGTGGGTATGAACCATGCTCACATCAATCTGCCATGTGTTTGGAGCTGTTCACCAATTCGGCCTCGCATATTTGCAACAGAAAGTTTCTAAATATGTTCCTTCATGAAAGCTTAGATCAGCTTCTGCCAATTTCTTGATAGTACCTCGACTGTGCATCACTAGAATTTGTGGCCACGTATTTTCCATCACTGCAAGAGCACTCTGGAACCAACTCTCTACCCAGTTGCAATTATGCATCCAACTGTTGTTTTTCAGAAAAATGTGTGAAAAACTGGTGTTTATTTCCCAGTAGATAAATTTTGCTTTTATTGACTGAATTAGGATCGCTTGGTGTCAGGACACCTTCCTGGTTAACGAGCAATTAAGAAATCTAACCTACAAACTACATTACACAGGAAGAGGCTGGACCTGTGAAGGCCTCTCCTTCTCCAGTTCTGCATCTCCCACTGTCACTCCTTAATAGAGGCAAAGAGAGCTCAGAGGGGGTAGCCCTCTCCCTCTTCCTACTACAACGAGGCTGATTACAATGCCAGTGGGACCGGCTTCCACGGTCCTGTCGGATGTGGTCGGACCATCGGATATCTCTTTGGAAGCAGTCGGTCTGTCTACTGGATTACGTTGCATGCATCGTGTACTGAAAGACAGTTGACTCCAAGATGGCATCAGGAGACAAACTGTATCCATAGAGCTGTACAAAGATCTCCGACTGCCATCCGGATTATGATGTGGGTTTCCATCAACCCGACCGTGGCTGTCCGATCGGCTGCCTCGAGTTGTCGGAAACGAAGGATTTGGGGTGCATATCCGCTTCTCTCCAGCAGTCTCTGCCGTGGACTCTTCCTCCAGGTCTCTCCTACACCCTGGAAGCTGAACCCCGATGACAACGATCCTGTGGGTGCTGGAATCCAGGTAAGTCCTTCCGCGGTATGCATCCCCATTGACTGGACTGTGCACATTCTGCCCCGGTCCAGCGATGGGGTATGGACTCACAAGGCATATCCCCACATATGTTATACATGTGTGTACATATAAGATGGTTTCTGTGAGTTTTGTACACATTTGCAGCAACATATTAGGGGATATTTTATCTGCCGTAGCTGCGACCGCCGCAATAGCAGCAGGTGCATCGTAATACAGTGGGGCCGTGGTTCCCAAACTGTGCGCCACGGCAGCCCGGTGCGGCGTTATGAGTTGCCAGGGGCACCGCAGCACGATGTGGGAAATTGCAGCCGCAGCGCTAGAAATGTAGAAATGCCACCTGCATAATCGTGGAAAATGGTTTGGCCCAAGAACGCACTGCCGCCATACGTGTGTACGTACGCACGCGTCGTATGTGCTTTCAGAGGCGTAGTCTCCGTATTAATGGCATACATATGCCATACGCAGCTCTGACCATTGTTTGAGGAGCGTTATTGTTGCTGTGCCTCGTGGGACCCCTTCACAAGGAAATAGGTAAGTAAGAAAGTCAAGTCCGTTTTAGGTAACACTAGGGCCGCTGGAGTGTTGGTACTGGGATGGGAGGGATTCCTGTGTGGGGGGAATTCCTGTGTGGTCCATAAAACAGTACGGGAGTAGAATGTTGGGAGCCCCGGCATAAAAGCAAGAAGGCCAAGATCGAAGCTCAGGCCACTTACTGAGCAGTTTTAAGCTCCTCGACCTCGGCGATGATGCATTCATACGACCGCTTTAGTCTGTGACTGTGTACTTGCTGAGTTGCAATCCGCCGCTTTAAATTAATAATATTGGGAGCCCGTTATTCATTTTTGAATGTTCCAGATGCATGGCGTTTTTATTTTATGAGTCTGAAATAATTATTAGTGCTGCTTTAAATTCAGCTGCTGCAGAGTTCGTAATGGCGCTAAACAAAATGAGGCAACTTTCATAGCTACAATGCTCGGACACAATTGTACACAATTTTGAAGAATTTTGGTGAAAGTAATTCTGGGCCAGCCCACAACCACAAGCATTTGCGAGAGTTTAATGGGGTGTATTACATGAATTTCAGCGTGCGTGTTTGCCTGTTGGGTGCATTTTTCCTCCAGTATGCAATGATAACACCGAGTGGCTCCGTCTTAACTAGGTGGAATTTAACTCCAGATTAACCGAGAGTTCTACTGGGTATGGTCTAGAATAGATTAGAAAAATGACGATGGCCCTGTCTGTAAACGCACATTTGAAGATGTTTTTTAAACAAAATACACTTTTTTTTTTTATTTCATTGTAAATGCATATTCCATATATTCAATCTGGAATATGCATTTACAATTAAATTTAAAAAAGTGTATTTTGTTTAAACAACATCTTCAAATGTGCGTTTACAGACAGGGCCATCGTCAGTTTTCTAATCTATTCTAGACCAAACCCAGTAAAACTCCCGGATGGTCCCTGAAAGGGCAATACATTCAAATATTACTGAAACATCAGAAAGGTCACTGGCTTCAATACAGACTTCCACGCCTGAGTTCACGCCGCAATTTACATTCTCGATGAGAGAAAACGTATCAGCACATAAAACAAAAGTTTGTTTTTCCCCTTTTACAAAAGAGCTAGTACCGATTACAAATACATCTGTGCGCCCTTCAGCCACAAAATAAATCGTGGCTTTGGCATGCAAGGGGAGTGGGTGGTCAGAGCTCTGTGCCCCATATAGTTGTGAAGAGAAGAGGTGTGGCGCCGCGGCCAGGGCGACTGACTCTGGAATCTGGGGATAACGGTTCGATCCCTGGTGCCGGAGGCAGATTAGCCCAGCACCATGTGACTCTGGGCAATAGCTTGCTTAATCTTCCCAACGGCCCCCAGCGCCTAGAGACCCTTATGGGCGATTGTTCGCGCTTTACAAATGTGGATTATATTTGTTAGAAAACTAGTGCAAAACAGGAAAAGTGATGCAATTCACTCGCAAATATGATTAAATACTGTAATTGCATCCTAATTAATTTAAGGAAGACAACAGGAAGTACTCCCGAGGTCGGGCTTACATCTCCCCCCACCCGCCCACCGGTAAAAAAAATGGTGGGGAGCCACGGCCAACTGCCAATTAGGTCAAGGGAGCCACGGGTCAAAAAAGTTTGGGAACCACTGCAGTGGGGGGAAGCTTTCTAGCCTCGGCTGTCGGAAAGCGCTTGGGAAGACGGCTGTCGGACGGTCAGTCCGACCAGCATTGTAATAATGCCCAACATTATCAGGCTCCTCCTCTACACTTCACAGTTCCTGATAAAGGCAGAGGAGAAGGGTGCAGGTAAGGCAGACACTGTACTTTAGGTCACCAAAATTATGATGAGTCACCTACACCGATATACAGCCCAACTGCCTTCATATGAGTTCTCAATAATTCTGACGTTCTAATTATGTTATTACTTTTTTCTGCTTCTCCAATCCACTAGTTAAAGCTTACAGAGGGCGCTTGCATATAAACATGTTTTCATGCCAATGTAAACTTGATATACACATGGCCAGGCCACAAGAATGTGGTCCTTAAATAGTTTCAGCATGTTTTATCTGCCATAAAACTTAACTGATGTACAAACCTACACGGAGTTTGGGAAAATGAATTCCGTAGACAAACAGAATATGTAGGCATTAAACGTGAAATCGTAAATTATGCCTAATTACCTTGACAGCAACTGCTTTCTTAAAATAGCTTATATTGGAGCCAAATGTAATGAAATATTCTATAATGCAATCTGATAATGGAAATACTAATGCTAAAATCTGCCATTTAAAGTTGGCACGAATGCCTGCATTTGCGCACAAATACACTGCCACCCACCACATCAGAACCATTTAAATGTATATAAAAGATAAACAGTTTCAGCTGTGGCTCATTCAGAGAGAGAGCTACACACACTGCATAGCTAAACTAAACAATCGAATTAATAGTTATCATTAAATGTATTGACAACAGAGAGATCAGGTTGATATGCACCCATCAGTGCAATTATATAGTCCTAAAACTGAGAATGTGGGCCAAAACGTTCATTTGAGTGAATACATTAGCACCCAAAGTCTTCTTTCTGTAAAATAACCAAGTCACGACAAGTGACTAATATGTGACTTTCACGAGAGGACATGAGAACATTAAGAGCAATGTGCACGTGGAGAAACAAATTAAGTTAACTTTGTGTAACTCAGATGTGCTGTAGAGTTGACAGCTCCTGGTGACGTGTTTTGACGTGGTGGTCTGTGATAGGAGGGGAATTGTGATTTCAATTATGCGGTACCACTTCCTTTGAATGTGCTTGCTCTCACATGACAATATCTCTCTATCATCTTGGATGTTGTTGTTTTGATACAAACCGTCTCCATGTGTAGTTAGTTGTTAGGCGCATGCGTCTGGGTAGCAACGGGTTTCTAATAAGACTCGATTTTTTCTCCACAACTCAAATTTAGAAACCTCACTAATTCCCCAAAAGCATTCCCGGGCAGTGAGAAGGTCATCAAGTCACATTTAATTCACAAACTCATCTGATAATTTAGCAATAAGGTTGTAATTGTAGGAAAAAGCCCGATACAAGACAGTTCGAGGAGCAACTGTTCAAACTAAATTAGAAAACTGCAAAAGACATGCATGCAACTGTTCAGTGATGATGCAAGAGATTACAATGGCTACTAAATGTTATTCAAAACACTTGCCCTAGACATCAAATTAAATGCTGACCTCAAGAACACTTTATCTAGCAATCTGTGTTGATAAACAGGAGGATTTATGAAATTCCTTTCTCCGGAATGAGCGTTTTTTCTGCTAGGTACATTGGTTGGTACAATGTTGCATACAAGCAATCACAAGCATGCAGAGTGCACCTCCCAACATGAGAAGCAGCTCATTATGGCTAACCAAGGGCAGAAAATTGCGTCACTGCAAATGCACTACTGATTCTGGACCTTGCATTTGGTACCTGGCACTGTGGGGTGGAGTGCGCCTCCATGAAAAGGTCTAAATACTGCGACTGAAGACTGTTTCAGCATCTTCTTTCCGGCAACCACCCACCGCTGAGGTGTAGTGTTTGCCACCTACAAACCGCTGCTGTCCCAAATGGCGGTATTCGGCTGCATGACTTCTTGCCACCCACACGTCCTCCTGTTTTAAGTGAGAAGTGTGATTAATTGTATTTTTACTTCTGGTTTGGCATTTTTTTCTCTTTTTGAATGGGATGTGGTTGCTCTGGTTGTATTGACGGCTACTGGCTTGTGGGTAGACTCATGTGGGTGATTGAAAAGAACATTACTGAGCAACAAAAGACATCCAATGTTAGTTGGACAGATTTTCCCCCATGTTTCATCTGCAGAGGGTTTACTGGTAGTAGAAGGCAGTTGCTGCCTCTGCAGATTTTTCACCCTTTAGACAATCTAGCATCTACAGTACACAGGGTGGAAGCAAATGAGTCTGCACAAGGGGCCCAGCATGTGGCCCAGTCGAGGGTGTTTGAGGGTTTTGAATAGGACTCATGCATGGTTATTAAATCATAAATATGCAGGAGCGGCCCGTGCAGGTAAGAGCGGTGGGCCAGGTTGGGGGGTGGGGGGGATTTCGACAGATGGCGAGGAGGGAAAATCAACTATTTCTTTAATTTTCCCTCATTGTCTGTCGAAACCCCCCGCCCCAAACCGCCCCCACCATTCTTACCTGCACGGGCCGCTCCTATAAAAATGGCCTACTGGGCCCGCTCTAATGGGACAGCAGGGGTGAAGAAAATTATGCAGACTCAAAAAGGGAAGGGTTTCCCAAATTAAGAAGCGATGCAGTGAAGGTATGTGATCAATGATACTAACTTAAGTGCACTGGAATGTTCTTATTATTATGTTACACATGTTTTTTAAGGTCACATAAGTGCACTGGAATGTTTTTAACATTATGTTACAAGAGTTTTTTAAGGTCACACGATTTTTCCTGACGCGTCTTTTCAGAGTACCATCACTGCTCAATGTGACCTGGACCTACTAAACTGGTTTTTGAACAAGTGGTGTTTTGGTTTACATTTTATTCTTAGTACTTGTTTTGACCCAATATGGACTCGTTTTAAGTTCATAGGGGTGGACCTACATTTACACCCGAGGCAGAAATGTTCAGAATGTGCAGTAAGTAGTACTTGTTCCAATTATGTGCTGTACACGTGCCACGGCAGAAAACAGGAAGTCGGACCTTTCAATCATGGTGGTAAATATTCTTAAAATATTTGCCCATCCGTTTGGACGAAAGGCAAAGATACTCCAACCAGTCAAGAGACATTGCCTCCCAGGAATGGTTGGAAAATTCATGTTCCATGTTCACTGGAGGCAGAAGGGTTTGGTTGGCAAATTCATGTTCCATGTTCACTGGAGGCAGAAGGGAATGGTTGGCAAATTCATGTTCCACGTTCACTTGAGGCAGAAGGGGATAGTTGGCAAATTCATGTTCCATGTTCACTGGAGGCAGAAGGGAATGGTTGGCAAATTCATGTTCCATGTTCACTGGAGGCAGAAGGGAATGGTTGGCAAATTCATGTTCCATGTTCACTGGAGGCTGAAGAGAATAGTTGGCAAATTCATGTTCCATGTTTACTGGAGGCAAAAGGGAATGTTTGGCAAATTCATGTTCCATGTTCACTGGAGTCAGAAGGGACATACATTTTGTATTCTGTTCTTCTGCTAGGCAGGACGGAGCTGGGCGATTGCCCATGTCCCCATTGATCTAGTGCCACCTTATCAAACATAACATGGTGGTGTACCAGGAAGTTTTCTTTACATGTGTGTGTATGGCTGTAACTTAATAATAAGGGTTTCATATTCCCTTTACACTGAGCTTTTGTATATTTCTGAAACTATTACGTTATTACAGTTACTGATGCACAACTAACAAATGGTGTAAACAGCATTTTAAAGAGTTTTTAAATCGTCCCAATATTTAATTGCCTAAAAAACAGTGTTTGTTCCAACAGGGTTTTTGTTATCTGTTTTAATTAATGGCTCATACACTGGGGTATGTCCATACATCTGGAATTATTAGAAAATGAAGTGTCCATAACGATCACATCCACCCTACAGTACCTCATCTCAACAGATATCTTACTACAGCTCCCGATGTATAGCACTGATCCCTGGAGTGCTGTTGATCACCTGTGCTTAATTTGAGCTGGTGGTTTCTGGTGCTCGACACTGGCACTTAATTGGCAACACCGGCACTTATGACAGTCTGCTCCATGGTGGTGCTGTTTATCTAGTTTGGATACTAGCACAACAACAGTGGTTTATTAATTCAACATACATTAAAAATTACTAAAACCTGCTGCCCAAGCCATTCTTATAGATTTGGGGCCCTGGAATAGTCAGAATTGTCACACTTGTAGGAGAGTGATGGTTAGTAGCTTTGTTGATACTGTAATTGGCAGCACTTTCAGCGGCAATGGGTGGTGCAAGTGGACTCCTGACAAGAGCCCTGACACTTCTTTTCTTTTTTTACAAATCAAGCACTGCTGTTACAGCGTCACTAGAGAGACATGGAGTGGTTGCTGCACTATAAAGTGCCCATGACGCTTTGGCCGGCAGTCTTGGCCTGGCCAAACCATCATGCGCACTTTGCATGTTCTCCACCCAGGCTGCATTACAGCCTGGGTGGAGAACATGCCCAGGCTCCCTCTCCCTGTCTGAGTGCCAAACCATGGTGCTCAAACCAATCACAACACTGCATTGCAGTGTTGTGATTGGCTCAGGGGAGCCTGGGTGCTTACCAATCTCAACGCTGCATTACAGCATTGTGATTGGCTCAGGGGAGCCTGGGTGCTTCCAGGAAGACATGTGGAGGAGACACGACATGGGATAGACGGAGGAAAGATGCAGCGATCAGGTAAGTTACTTTTTTTTCCCCAAGCCCCTCACCCTCCCTCTGCCAGCCACCCCCATACTGGCCACCATTGCATAACATGGCTGCCTTTTGACACCCTCTAAACTGCAGAGGAGACCATTCGATTGGCTAGGGTCAGCCACAGGATTTTGACACTGGATGGCAATTTATCCTCTTATGCTTAACTGCTGTAAGAGTGAACTCACACACAATCCTGCAAAGTGGGAACTCATACTTCCACTCTCTATACTATTTCACTTAGACATCCTCAAGCCTACATCTTCTGCCAGAGACCTTGGTGCAACTCATGGGCTTGGAATCCTTTGTTATATTTACTGCTGCCGGAAACCAAGAACTTGATATTCAAAAAAATCTGCCCCCACATACCCTTCCACATGGCAAATGCTCTGCAAGTTAGATGGCTGCAACCGCCTAATATTCGGCTGTCCTCAATACTCATTCCTTACAGTGCACAAAGTTATAAACATTCCCGCAAGAAACTTTAATTTGCCTTCCCGGAAACACTCAAACATCCAGTGCAGCTGTCAAACAGATATATTGCTAGCAATATACACAGAAGGAGCTTTGGATCTGTCCCTTTCAACCATTTGCTTTCTTCGACCAGCCTCCTTCATTCATTGACTGAAGTAGTTGTCAATCACTTCTTGGCTCAACCCAGTGGATCATTCATCTCTCATCTGTTTAAATGTGTTGTGCTGCTCACACTGGAGCCCTCATATTGAACTGCATGAGGGACTACTTTACAACTGCAGCTCTTTTTGCCCACTCCTACTAGCTCCCTCCTCTATGTGTTGATCCAATGTGCTTGCAGCACCAGCATCAGCACATGGAACTCAGACCTATTGACTTTCCCAATGCTTGTGTCTCATGAAGTAAAGGAAGGTGTTGAAAGCTGTGATGTACAAGCTGTGCACATCCAGGCATCCTATTTAAATGAGAGGTGAGATGGAAATTTGAAATTGACTGCCTTCTTTTTTAGTAAACAATTTTTTTTACATTTAATAAACTTGACATGGCAAAATACATCATAAAACCAAACATTGTAGCAGTGAGACTATTGACACCTATCCTTTTGCACTTAGTGTAACAAACATCACAGTGTATATTTACTTGCTTTGTGCTCCCCATTGATCAGCCGCTGTCGGGCTTCAGGTGCATCCAACTGGCGTCCTGAATTCTCCGCAGCAGGTCCTAGTTAGTTATCGCTCTATAACTCTGCGGTCCATCCAGTCTTCCGCAATTCTGGAGAGTCTATGTGGGCAGCCCAGTGGATTATATATCTGTATCTCTGGAGTTGCAATGATCCATCAACTGAGCCAGGGACATAACGCAGAGCCCCGTAGCCCCAGCGTTGCAAGTGGCCCCCAACCCCCCAGGGGGCCCCAACCTTTCATGGGAGTCCCCTATTCAGCTGAGGGCCAATGAATATCTCTAAGAAATAGAATAGGAGACTCAGGTGTCTCGCATCACATTCTGCAGAAGGACCCGCCATTTTGTGTCAGCTGTTCTAATGTGTGCATCACCTTCTCACAAAAGAATTTAAAAAAATGCCAGTCTTGGCTTCAATGCTAGGAATTGTAGCTCTCTAGCTTATCTTGTGGCTTAAGGAAACAGCAAAGCGGGGGGCGTGGCTTGGACGCCGTTCAAGATGGCCGCCTGAGTCCGGGGCTCCGCCGCATCGGGATGACCTCTCCTGCCTCGCGTTGATTTACGCGATGTTTCCACACGTTCTCCGCCGGTTCCTGTAATCGGAGCATGTACTGCACATGGTGAGCCCAAAATGAGCGCGCAGGGACTCTTAAAAGCTTCGTTTTTATACCGTTTTGTGAGCGCCTCATAGCGGCCGCCATTTTGTTTTTCGGCGCGATGACTCCTACGCAGCTGTATTTCTCCTCATGAATATGGAATATTGGACTGCGACCATGCTAGACATTGCATAACCCCTCACTTTTTCTCTTCTTTTTTACTTTTTTTTATTTAACCCTTCATGGTCAACCTTCAAAGGTGTTTTTATTGACAAGGATGCACAGTTCTTATTCTTTCCTCGGTCTGCTTGCGGTTTGAGGATTACTGTCAGATGCTGTTCTCTGCGACTTTATT
Organism: Triturus cristatus; assembly: GCF_964204655.1. Lineage (NCBI taxonomy): Eukaryota > Metazoa > Chordata > Amphibia > Caudata > Salamandridae > Triturus > Triturus cristatus. The sequence goes on from NC_140588.1 coordinate 140,716,920, forward strand.
TTTCTACGTCAACTCCTTCGGAGGCCTTGGTTCTTCTTCGTGGCAGGTGGAGGTGGCTGTGGGGTCTTTGGGTGGATCGTTGTGATCCCGTTAATGTGCCTATTAAAACTCTTGTGACGACGTTGCGCGCTCCCCTGAAGTGCGATATTTGTGGGGATTTGTTTGGAGGGCACCTATGGGCAAGCTTCGCAACCCGAAGTTTGTTTTTGTACCTTCAAAGGGCTCTTCCACGGCTCATCCTTCCTCCTCCTCATCAGTTGATCCTTCTTCCAGTCCTACGGATCCAATGGCGGCAGCGTCGTCCAGTCGTCCTCCCTTGTCACAATCAACCTCCAGTAAGTCCTCTTCTTCTGCTACGTCAACCAAACGATTAAAACAGGACTCTCCTCCTCCGGATCAACCATCACGCCCTATCTCCATGGAGTTAATACTTGAGGAAATACGGGCTTTACGTCCGTTCGTTGAGGAAACCAATAACAAGATGCAACTTTTTGAAGAGAGATGGTCAACTATTGAGAGCAGAGTGTCGGTGGTGGAACTTCAGACTTCGGAGATTCAATCTCACTCTCAGCGTATCACCTCGCTGGAGAAATCTGTTCTTGCTCTTCAGCAACATACCGAGGATTTAGAAAACCGGAATAGGAGGAACAACCTGCGCATTTATGGTCTGCCGGAGTCTTTGGAGAGTGATGACCCCGTCTCGTTCTTCTCTTCTTTCCTCCCGAAACTTCTGGACATGCCTCCTACCACCTCTCTCACCATTCAAAGGGCTCACAGGCTTGGTCCTCGTCTATCAACTGCAACTAAGCCTCGAGGAGTTATCATTCTCTTTCTGAAGTTCACTGACCTACTCCTTGTCCGTTCCGCGGCTAGAGCCAAGCGCCAAGTTTCCTGGTTGGGCCAGAGAGTTTTCTTTGCTCAGGATGTTTCCAATGCTACTGCAGCAAGAAGAAAGGAGTTTTTGAGCCTTCGTACACCTTTGCGCTCTCTTGGTGCCAGATTTGGTCTTTTCCATCCTTGTACCTTCAAAGTCACTCATCAGAATAAGACTTGGACTTTTCAAGATCCTGCGGAGCTTAAAAACTTTATTCACATACAGTCCAACGTTGGCATGGATACTTCCACTTCTACTAGTGGCTGAATGCTCCCTCTCCTTTTTTCTTACAGGTTGTTCCTGATAATGTTTCTGCATTGCCATGGTCTGTTATGCTGTTGGTTTTTCTCATTCTGTTTTATTCTTAAGAGTTTTGATATGTTATCTTTCAATGTCCCTTATTAACCCTGCTGGTTACTCTCTTTTACGCAACCTTTGTCTTTCCCATTTTTATTATTGCCCACAATTCTGGGCTGTTTGCATTCCATTGTTTATGCATCTATTTACGTGTCCCTTTTTCTTATCAGCGTTTTTTATTCTTGCGTTTGTTTTCCTTACCCAGATCGACTAAAGTATTCCCCTCTTCCCTCATGTGAGTCGTGTTTCCCATTTCATCCTGGTGCGGTCGGACTGTCCTCCTGGTTTCGGGAGGTCATGCTTGTCTTGTTGCGTCATCCACTGCCCCGATATCCTCTCCATGTTCCCTTCAGGTATGTTACTTTCAGTCGTCCTTTATGGATTTGTACTGTCTCTTCTTGTATCTTTTTCTCTTCACCTTTCCCCTCTCTTCCCTTCTTTATTCTTACTTTCTTTATTCTTCGTTTCCCTTACCTTGCTTGAGCTTTCTTTTCTTGTATCTATTCTTTTCTATTTCTATCTTTTACAAATGTTTTACTTTTTACCCGTTGCTGTAGATATTGTTCCTGATAATGTTATTCAGTGTTTAAGTTCAGAGTAATTTCCTGGAATGTGAAAGGTTTTATTAACCCTATCAAACGCCAGAGAATTCTTTCCCACCTTGCTACTTATAATCCTGACATAGTTCTCTTACAAGAGACGCATCTTTCGGAGACTGAGTCTCTCAAATTAAAGCGTGGATGGGTGGGTACGGTTCTATTTTCCCCTTCTACCAACAAGAAGAATGGTGTGGTTATTTTGTGTCATAAAAAGTTAGTATGTAAAGTCTTAACACAAGAGTCGGATTCTGATGGTAGATGGATTCTAGCTAAATTGTCAATTAACTCTATCCCTTTAACTGTGTTTAATGTTTATGGCCCTACGCAACCTGATTTACTTTTTTGGCCTTTAATTACTAGCAAATGTTTTCAATATAAAGATGACCTCTTCATTCTAGGTGGCGATTGTAACCAGATTGTGGATCCCTTTATTGATCGTAAGTCAAGTGTTCGTTTCATACCTCACAAACCCCACAAACAATTTCTCTACACCATTTCTCAAGCATCTCTCACTGACTCTTGGAGGCTTTCGCACCCTGACACTCTTGATTATTCCTTTTTCTCTCCTCCTCACTCCTCTTTCTCTCGTCTTGATTATATTTTTCTTTCTCTTTCCTTGTCGCAAAATTTGCTGTCGTCTTCTATCGAACCTATACTTATCTCTGACCATGCTCCTATTGTAACAGATCTTGACCTTCTTTCCCCTCCTCCCAGATCCTCTTGTTGGCGCTTTAACAACTCTCTCCTTACTGATCCCTTTTTCTCCTCTTCCTTCCGCTCTTTTGCTACTGATTTCTTTCTATTAAATGATGTTTCTAACATTTCCCCTCATCTTCTCTGGGACTCCTTTAAAGCCACCGCTCGCGGATTTGTTATTGATTTTGTTTCCAAGAAAAAGAAACGTTTTCTCCAGAAACGGAGAGATATATTAGCCCATATTAAGTCTCTGGAGCGCCAGTTCTATTCTTCCTCTAAGAATTCCGTTCCTCCGGAACTTATTCGTGCCAAACTAGATTTTAACAAATCAACTACCGATAATGCCTCGTCAATGCTTCTTCGTAGTACTGCCCGGTTTTATGGTGGCCGTAACAAAGCAGGGAAGCTTTTAGCCAATTATCTCAAATCACGCAAAGAACGTTCATCCATTGACTCCATCTACTCCTCTGATAATACTTTATTGCATAAAGCTCAGGATATTCTTGAACAATTTCAATTATTTTATCGTACCCTTTATACACCTGAGTCTTCTCCCTCTCCCTCTCTTGTCCAAGCTTACCTAGACAAACTTCCTAAGCCCTTGACGTCTCATCTTCATTTCCCGGATCTGGAAGTTGACCTTTCTTTACATGAGCTCTCTACGGCGTTGACTATTCTTACCAAGGGTAAAACTCCAGGTCATGATGGCTTTTCAGTTGAATGTTATCTACATTTTTCTGACCTGTTACTTCCTAAACTCCTGTCTCTTTTTCAATCGTTTCATTCATCGGGGAGAGCGGAAGGTACGTTTCAAGAAGCTACCATCTGCCTTATCCCTAAAGACGGTCGCGACCCTAAATACTGTAAGAACTACCGTCCGATTTCTTTAGTGAATGTTGATTATAAGCTGTTTGCTAAAGTATTGGCTCTACGCCTAGATCCCTTAATGCCCCATCTCATCGGTAAGGAGCAGTGTGGCTTTGTGAAGGGTCGGTTGACATCTGATAATTCTCGTCTCTTCCTTAATGTACTAAATAAAGTTCCATCTCTTTCTATTCCCTTAGCGGCTATCTCTGTTGACGCAGAGAAAGCCTTTGATAGAGTTGACTGGTCTTTCCTATTTGCTTCATTGCGCTGGCATGGCTTCGGTCCTCGCTTCATCTCTCTTATTTCTTTGTTATACTCTGCCCCTAAGGCTTCAGTTCTGGTCAATGGTCAAGTTTCTTCGTATTTCCCTCTTCAGCGAGGGGTTCGTCAAGGTTGCCCTTTATCTCCCTTGCTTTTTGTTCTTGCCCTTGAGCCCTTTCTGTCTTCTATCCGTAACAATAATGCCATCACTGGTTTTCCTTATGGTGACAATCAACTGAAACTCTCTGCATACGCAGATGATATTCTTCTTTTCATTTCCACTCCATTCCCCCACTACTGTCCGAATTTGAGTCTTTCTCACAGGTTTCTGGTTATAAAATCAATTCGGATAAAACTGAAATTCTTCCCCTTACGAAATTTTGCACTCCTCATGCCTTTTCCCCCACGGGCTTTGCTTGGAATGGCTCTAAAATTAAATATTTAGGAGTATGGTTTTCTAACTCTATTTCTTCTTCAATTGCTCTTAATATGTCAGCGTTTTTGTCCCGCATTGAACGATTATTTTCTTCTTGGAATCCCCTTTTCCTTTCTTGGTGGTGGAGATTAGACTCCATCAAAATGATGATAGCCCCCATTTTAATCTACGTTCTTTCTATGCTACCTGTTCATATCCCCGCAATTTATTTTAAACGTATCGATTCTTGTTTGTCTAGTTTCCTTTGGAACAAGAAAAGATCTAGAATCTCTTTGGCATCGCTCCGTAAATCGAAGGCCAATGGTGGGGTCAACTTTCCAGACTTCCGTCTTTATCATAAATCTTTTTCCTTTCGCCAGGCATCTAGATGGCTTGCTTCTGTCCCCTCTGCTTTTGCTCCTCTTTGGCTTCGCATCGAACATATATTATTGTTACCCTTTTCTTTTGGGGAGGTTATTCGCTTCTCTGCTAGGGTTCCGCACTTGGCACTTCCCTTATTTAAGCATACTTCTTCTCTTCTAAAACCACTTTTCAATCCTACGCCTATTACTCGAGAGTCCTTCTTGAATTCCACTGTTTGGCATAATTCCCTTATTCTTATAAGGAATAGACCCATCTTCTGGAAATCTTGGAGATCACTGGGCATCATCTGGGTGAACCAGTTTTTTGATGGAACATCCCCATGTTCTTTTCCCCAGTTTCAGATGTCCTTTCACTGTCCTCGTTCCTTTCTGCAGAAGTTTGTTGTCTTGATGACGCTCATCCTTGATGTTTTTTACTCTCTTCCCCCCTCCCCTTCTTCGCTCTCCCAAGCACCTCTTCTTAAAATTCTTTTAACCTTACCTAAGGCATCTCTCATTTATAAATTCTTTTCATCCCCTAATCCAGAGCGCCTTAAATCTAAGCTAGAACTTGCTTGGGAGGAAGACCTGGGTTGTGCTTGGTCCGTCGCCTTGTGGGATAAGCTTTGGTCTAGATCTTTGAAAATTTCTCGTTCGGCCTCCCTTACTCAATCTTTATTCTACTTATACCATAGATTATATCTCTCTCCACTCTCTCTAGCCCGTTTTTCTTCCTCTTCTGATTCTAATTGTTGGACTTGTTCTGCCCCCAAGGCTAATCTCTTTCACCTCTTATTTTTATGTCCTTCTGTCTCTCAATTCTGGAACTCTGTCTGGCTCTATATCTCTCGTATTTTCACTCTCCCTTCTCCATACTCAATTTCTACTCTTTTTTTAGGCAGCTTATCTGAGTCTTTAAGTCTCCCTCTATGTTCTCGAGGTCTTTTTGACCTCATGCTTGCTCTCGCCTTTCAACACATTTCCTCTAACTGGAAAACCCTGTCAAACCTTTCCATCCGTCACTGGTGGAATTCCTTGTGTCACTTTCACAGACTAGATACTGCTTTTGCTTCCTTCTATAATCCTACACATAATAGGGATCTTTTTTGGCTACCTCTTACTACATACTTAGATCGGATGGTCCCGAGGAATGTTTCCGCCATTACTTCGGAAAACTTCAAACCACCTTGAGGGAGTTACTCCTTCTTCTCCTACTTTAATAATATCAGATTTGTTTATGACTCTATTGGATTTGCTATGTAACATTTTGATTGTTGTATTGCCTACAGCTTTCATTCCTTCCTTACAGCAAGGTTTTAGGATCTTTTATTATATAATATGTTTTTGCCGTTTCCCTTTCTCCCCTTTTTATTTTCCTGTTCCCCTTTCCCTTTCTTCCCTTCCCATTTTTCCTTAAAACTCTATAAAATGCTTTTGTCTGTTTTTTAATGATATTAGCTTGTTCAATGCCATTTCATTCCGTTTACCTGTCTCTTATATTGCAGCTGATGTCTATGTATTTATTTCTTCTTGAATAAAGCTTTTCAAACACTAAGGAAACAGCAAAGCACTCAGAAGCAGGGCCATGCTTCGGTCGAAATACGGTGATTGTAAATCCGTATAAAATGCCGCATTCTTTTTCAGGTATTTGTCTCATGTGCTCCGAAATCCTTTTTGCAGTTTAGAAAACAGTTAAATAATGTACTTGTAATGTTTTATTAGCTCTCTTGAGCACAACTGTTTATCGCCTTGCGATGTTTAGTCCAAATGATATATATTATATTTTTAAGTCCTGTGTTTAGCATGGTTTTGCCCGTGCCAAAGGGCAGGAGAACCACACCTTGGTTTCGGACTGAGTTATTGTGAGCACATCACCCCTGTCTTGGAGGAACGCCACTGGCTCGCCATTACTCAATATTCAGGTTTCAAAGTTCTTTGCCTGATACCTACAGGAGTGCAGGCATCACACCTGGTTTACCTTAAGAAACGTGGTCATCCCTTTCTACCATCCGCCGATCTGCCCCTTCTGGGCACACCATCGCTGCCGGGGCAGTGTTGCAAGCTCGGGCGGAAGCGGCCGGGCGAGCTCTATCTACACTGTCTACAGTCGCATTTTAAATCACAACTACAGGATATATGCAGGAAGGGGTCGGTGACCGTCTTTAGCCCCAAGAGGTGAGAGGCTGCTTCCTCTCACCCCCACCAATATTATCAATAATTAACACTACCAAACAAAGCTTTCCCAGATGGCCACACGTATTACAGAATTTCGATTATATGAGAGCTGAGCACATAAAGCGCTAAAGACATCCGTCCCCCTCCCGCAACCTGTCTGCCTCCAATAAAGTTCCTGCGCTGTTAGCAGTTCCCTCCAAGTTCACTTACATGGAAGCTCTCCCTCACAGCTCCATCATGAAACTCTGTAAACGCATAATTGATGCAATGGGGCTTATTCCAAAAAGCTTTTATAAGTATGGGATGAAGGAGTACAGGAGCAGTGGCGTAACAAAATTTGAGGGGGAGCCCTGCAAAGTACACAGAGCGGGCCCCCCTTCCCTGGCCCACCACCTACAACTTTTGCTGAGAGGGCCCCCTGGAATTTAGGGCCCCCATCCACATCACTGGGGCTGCGGGGGCTTATGTTACGCCATTGTACTATAGTACTCCTTCACATACTCTTACATGCCTAATATGATTAGCCTTGAAACATCAACTCCCTATCAGAGGCGTGCGAGAAAAAAAATGAACATGGTGAGCTGAGCTGAGCCAAGGGTATTAAACATGAAGTTAGAACCATTCCTGCCCCCGCCTTGGCGACAATGCCATTAGTAAACTAAGAGGCAAGTCAGTTGTTGTGCATCCTGTATGTGGCCCACAGTCTTATAGATGGAGCATCATTATAGTCTATTAAATCATACAAAAACGTTGTTCAGTTGGTATTTTGAACACACAAATGTGAAGGTGTGGTGAAGGCCAGCTGTTAGTGCCGGGACACTCCTGCTGGAGCTGCCTGCTCTCCAAATGCATGAATGATGCAGATGCAAGGTGCTTTGCGTACGATATGGAACAAAAAAGGAGATTAGTGAAACACAACATATTTGCTTAAAATTACATTGGCCCTTACTATGATGTCGAGTAGAAAGCCTACTACCTGCTCGTCTGAGGCTTTCCGCCCAAAATCATAGGTTTCCATCTGACCGCGGTATTATGATACTGGTGGTCGGAGGGAACCCCGCGGAGGAATTCCGCTCTGCACTGACGGGCTCACAGAGCCTGTTGGGGCGGCGGTCAGAATTGCACTTCCAAATTGAGAGTGGAGCCAGCCTCGGCTCTGAGTTCGGAATTACGATGTCGCTTTCCACCTGCCCTTTCATGGCAGTCCACCCGCCATGAAAAGGCAGGCAGAAAGCCTAGCAAGACCCCTTCACCCAGGCCCTCCGCTATGGAGCCTAGGGGGCACCTATGGTGTCCCCCTAATCATCCTTGCACCGTGTGGCAGGCACAGCATGGTGCCTGCCACACGGTGCAGGGATGTTTGAAAACATCCATTGTTCTATTGCAGCTTGTGCTGCGGCCCTTTGCCCGCCGCTGCACACAAGCTGCAATAGAAAAATGGATGTTTGTAACCGCCCATAGGGCAGTGCATCCTAATACTTCAGGTGGAACCGCCGGCTAATAGTCCGGAGGTTCCATCCCCTCTAGGGTGTCGGTCGGACGACATCGTAATCAGGCCTATAGTTTGGGTACGCTGGGAAGCCGCGATTAACCCAAGGGTTTCAGGTTTCACTTTTTTACGTCAGCCACTAAATGGGCATTTATTTAGCTCTCCTTTTTACATCAAATGTTAATGCTTTGTTTTTAACTTTATGCATGAGGTAAGAGCGTGGGTGACATTGGTGTAACAAACGCTGAGAGGGCCCCATTGCAAAGTACATGAGGGGGCCCCCCAAGCTCTGGACCCAGTCAGCAGCTCTCAGGCCGGGGACTGCCGCACCTGCACAGTGCTGGAGGCGGCCTCCTGGAGCTCAGGATCCCCACGCACCGCAACGGCTGCAGGGGCTATTGTAACGTCACTGGTGGGTGGCAGAAAGAGGATACTAGAAAGCCCGGCTTGCTTTGGTCTTGAGGTTTCACGAGGACCTCGAGTTGACCCTGGCGCCTTGCATCTGACTTGAGCTTTAAGTAGCTCGCTCAGCTCTACTCCCAAGGGCTAAAAGTGCAAAGAGGGCACAAGACCATATATGTATACTAACTGTATATGAATATTTCCCACTTTTTCCCATTTTATATGTTTTGGGTCATCTCACAAAGACATGTAAACGTAGGAAAACTAGTACTACAGGTGTACTACTTTACGTACTCCAAAATGCCTTTGTTGACGTGCTCCAAAGTTGCTGCGCCACTATAGCACTAAATTTGCCACAAAACTTCTACTTCTGTTAAGCTATTCTACTTTTTAAGACAAACGTCTTAAAGAGGCGAGAAATGAACACTACACAAAAACACAAAAAACGAAAAATATAAAACCGTCTATTAAAGTTATCCTGCTACACAGATTTGTGAAGAGGCCATCAGGTGGAATTAATACTATACAAATAGCATGAGAAGAAAATAAAAATACAAAATTGTGTAATATAATTCAGTTTTTTTTAAGTCTAATGCTCTGAAGACGCCACGAGCTGGAATAAAGCCCATACACAACAATAAAACATGTAAGCTCCTTCAATAAAATAAAAAAAATGAAATAAAGAACCTGCTGCGACCACAGCACTAGAAATCTAAAGCAAATTGTGGCTACCCGTGAAGCGTCTGTGTGATCTGGTCCGGCTCGGTCTCTGCCCGTCCGTGGCTGGTTGCTGGCAACAGAGACATTGTTTATTTGTTGAGTTGGACAAGTTGAATCCAGAAAGCCTAGGATAACTTGCAGAACAAAAACTGGAAAAACTCAGAAGATCAGATCTTCTAAAAATACCATTGTTTGCAAGTCCTGTATGAATCACCAACAGTCATCAGGAGAACAGAGAAAACCAGATGTCAGATTATATAGTTCCATTGCATCGTCTGAAAATATGCGGGCCAGCCCCAGGAATATGCCACACCATACAAAGCCAATGGCAAAGCCAATAGGTCTGGCACGCTGATATAAATGGTAATTTTACATTTTTTTTTACTACAAGCACATGCCACAAAAATAAAGAGAATGAAGAAATCACACCGCCTAAACGTGGTGGCCATGTGCATTCTATAAAAATGTCAAACTAAAAAAATAAAACTATTGCAGATAATTTTTTAATAGAAGTTTGAGGGCTTCCTACCAGGCAGGTGTACTTAGAATAGGAATAGAAACCCTATTTAGGTTTAATGCACATCACCAAAACATAATTTGTATTGGCACACAGAAAAGGACTTTTGACACTGAGGTACTGTAACCCGAAGGCATGGTTTACACATACATGGATAACTAAAAAAAAAAGAAAGGACAAAGAATAGAAAGAAAAGTTTGTCAGCAAAGTACTGTCCCACCAGCCATGGCACAGAATGGGCATTACATTTTAGGGAGATGTGCATGCAACCAGGAAATGCTGGCACTGACAGTGAAAAAGAACCAATGGCTTAAAGTTCACAAATTGCCCCATGCTGCATATGTTGTGAGGAAACGCAAAAAGAGATGATGGATGGAATGCTGAATTAATCAAACATTTACCTCCAGTCACAGATCTGGGTTAAATCCATTGGTTTTTTTCACGCCATGCCATTCCACTTTAGACCCAGTCATATTCAAATCAGTCTTGACCCTGTTCCCCATTGCAACAGTCCAGCTCGAGCTGCCTGGTCAGGTCTTCCCTGGACCAGAAACAAGCATCCTGGGAACGGTTTCAGGGTAACACCCCTCAACAGTCTGGCTAGCTTGCAACTGGTGGCGAAGCGAGCACGGGACCCACGTCTGGGCATACCCTTCCCACTGAGGGCGACAAATGCAAAAAGAACAGATGATGGACGGAATGCTGAATTAATCAAACATTCACCCCCAGTCACAGATCTGGGTTAAATCCATTGTTTTTTTGCACGCCACGCAATTCCAGTTTAGACCCAGCCATATGCAAATCAGTCTTGACCCTGTTCTTCATGGGACAGTCCAGCCCAAACTGCCAGGTCAGGTCTTACCTGGACCAGAAACAAGCATGATGTTGTGAGGGGGCAGGAAGAAAATGTGAATAACAGTTGAATAGACCAATGAATACCGGGGGCTCATCCAAAGCCCCTCCAAGAATGTATATATGTATTTTTTTATGTGGGCATTGGTAATATCCTGCTACCGAACCCTTTATGTATCCCATACAAAGAAATGAACCAATTAACCACATGCCAAAAAGTAGAGTGGCTACCATCAGCACAGCATGTGCAGTGGCACCAGGGCGCAGGGTTGTGAGGGATGCACTGCTCGCCAATAGTACATGTTTTATACTACTGAAGAGGGCATACGGGGACTCATTGTTCCATAGACAATAGAAGTAGAGGTGTAGGGGGTGCATGTAGCACCCTCTAAATGCCCATGCTGGAATTCCAAAGATGAATGAGCAATGTATTTGCCTTTACGTTTTGCTTTTTTCTTGTCATATTTGCTGTGAGTTTAAAAACAGAGGTCAAATTTCACACTATGTCTTCTCACAATTTAATGCTTATTCTTTTAATGTGTAGATAGGTGTTTACTTTTCTTTCTGTGACAGCAAAGTTAGAAGATTTTGTAAAGTGAATTATGTGACAATCTTGCTGGCCTACAGGGAGAGCGAAAGGAAAGACCTTTGGACGTCACTTTTTTTTTTTCTAGCACACAAGAACTTTTTAAACTGTAAAAATATTTCAAAATATATAAGCAGTTTGGAAAGCACAAATGAAGTACATATTTCTTGTAATTTGGAAGGGTGATGGAGACAATGATTTTAATACGATCAAAACAAAACAAAGAGAAGGGCTAATTTGACTTTATCAGGCGTCATCCACAATGCTCCTAATTATCATCTATTTTGGAAAACAAATGATGGTTATATTGCTTTACATCTGTAAATATGTTTTACTAATAAAGATTAGAAGTTTTTATGTATGGGTATATTGGTTACATTTAGTAGCTCTATTAAGAATTATTTGTATTGATGATTCTATTTATTCCCTTTTTCTTTTTATTGTATAATTATAATTGTTATTTTATAGGTACTTTATTAATCTGCAGATAATATGATCTTACACTTTAGTTTTATAAGCTCACTTATTATGTTGATGTAATTTTCTATGTACCTTTTTCAGTGCTCATTTATGTATGGTCTCCTTACATTTATCTAAAATGTAAAAAAAAATTGGAACGTGAAAACAAATCAAGACACTTTACTTGGTGATGTGTAAATAATAAATATTAGCTGAAACCTGATTTTCACCCTTAATCGTATGTTTGTGATATAGTTTTATCACTCAAACAGCATGTCAGTGAGAATTTTGTGGCCATTTTAATGGAACATATGCTATCTGTAAATTACAGTGTGCTACCACACCATGTTTTAGTAATATCTTTGTGAACAGTGTGCTCAAACATACATAACACACCCATACCACTCCCCTGCTGAATGTACGTGAGACGTTTGCTATATGTTGTTTCATCACAAACCCTATGACTTCAGGATGTAACACTGATGGCAGCACCCCAGTCATGGCTGGTCCCGCGAACCAGTAGTGGGGCAGGGGGAAGAGTGGGAGAAAAAAAAAATGACTTGCGTGTCGGCCAGCCGGCTGGTCGGCCGCCGCCTCTCTTCAGTCCTCTTGATGGCTTCTGCTGGAACAGGAAGCAGGATAGACTCCCCTGAGCTAATCACAACACTGCAATGCAGCGCTGTGATTGGTAAGCACCAAGACTCTCCTAAGCCAATCACAACAATGCAATGCAGCAGTGTGATTGGTCTGAGCGCCGTGGTTCGGCGCAACACTCAAATGGGGTATGGAAGCCTGGGCATGATCTCCACCTGGCTGTAATGCCAAAAATTCATGCAACACTTTGGAGGGTGTCACCACTCCTCCTCCCTGCGCAGCTCCACCCCACAAAAATGACACAGCAAAGAAAACTAAAATCATAAAAACATTATAATTTTATTTTAGCTTTTTTGCCGTGCTGAAAGGAAGTGGGGCGACGCTCCTCCGCCTTACCGGAGGAGCCGCCCCCGCGAGCAACCTCACTCTGATAATTGTGCTAGCCCTTTGCATTGTTCTTATCTGCGTTGGGGCCCTTAGCACTCGTGCTATGACACTGCCAGACAACATATAAACAACAAGTCTCAAAAGCACCTTAAAAGAAGTAATGCCACAAAATACGTTTTGTGGGGTGTGGGCCTGCTGCTATTGAACGAAGGAGTAAACAGTTTATAGACGCTCTTAAAACCCCTCAATTCAAAGCTGGATTTCTGCAAAATGTTGTCAGAAAATGCAAGCCGCTTTAAGTTCGGTAGTATACAGAACAAGGTAGGCCAATGCGCGCTACATTTGCAATAAATTCACAAGTTCTTGTAGAGGGGGCGGGGGAGTTCTGCTATAACAGAGCCATGAGTCATGACGCAGAATTCTCCTCAAATAACCCCCGGCATTTTCCACTGTTGGTTTCAGAGAGCTAATGCCCCGTATAAAATACATTAAAAAATGACCCGTCGGAGAAAGTATTTACAGTATTTCACACGACATCCAGGCCCCCAGAAAGAGCGGTCTGCGGACAGAGCAGCAAGGAGGGGCTCATTTTTGCCTGGCTGGTCCTCCGTCATACGCTGAGAGCCGATCCTCTGATGGAGAGATCGTTTTCATAACCACTTTACGGAGCGCTCAGCTGGGCCGGCTGCAGTCACGCAATCCCAGCCCTGCAGGGTTTTTACTATAATAACACAGCTTCGCCCGGTCCTCTTAAAGGGGCAGTGCGCAGAAACTGGCTTGTATAGATCCAAACATACATTTCACAGGCATTCCGTGCGTACCTTGGGTAGGCAAATACATATATATTAACTTAACTGTAAAGTGTTTTCACATAGCTTAAACTACACAATTAAGAGCATCTGAATAACAAGCAATTTTCTGCACTTCTTTGGATTTAATCCTCACAAAAAGCTGGTGTTGTTACCACCTGATTAATTGATCCCCTTATAGCACACTTCCTTTCATGCTCCTACTCTTATCTCGCCATTTGGCATTATTTTTTACTCATTTGACAGTATCTCTCGGGAGGGGTAGTGAGACCTATATAAATACAATTTATAATTACAGTTTTACTATAATTTGAATTACTTGGCACTCTTTGACCAGTCCCATTTTCGTACTAACACACACAGCATCAGGCTGCCCTTCTGGCTAGATTGGTGTGATGTAGCTGCCTATATGTTTTGGTCAGGGCCGGACTGGGGACACATATCAGCACTGGCAATTTTATCGTATTCGCCCCTGGGGAATGGAGTGGGCGAGGGTGCAAGTGTGAAACACAGCTGCTTAACTAAACCTGCCCCCACTCCCCAGCACTGCTTCTTTTGTTACTGGGGGTCGATATTGCAGCACTGCGGCCCTCACCGCTCATAAACCAGCCCCCACCCTTCCTGCCTCCCGGAGAAACGTCCGGTGCCTGCTGTGGCCAGTCCGGCCTTGGTTTTGGTCGCCATAGACCATGCACCCACACTAGATAACCTTGCGTTCAGGTGGTTTAACAGTGATTGTTTGCTTATGGATGGGCCCCGCACAGCACATATACACAGGTTGGTTTAAATGTGCTTCGAGGGCGGGAGATGATGTCAACTGTGTGTGTTCTACCTCTTCTTCCCACCAACACACTATACAACCCAAGAGAACCTCTCTGTTCACGCATGCAGGACGCTGATATGCTTCTCACACAGGCTCACAACAATGCACAACACTCTTCCCATCACACACCAAACGAGTATCTTGCTATCTATACTGGTAAACGTTCCAGCACCTCGCGTACAGGTAGTAATCTCTATATAAATGCCACAGTACAATAACATTATGTTTGAATGTAGGAAAGTGGGATATTATGTGGTATTACCATACAATATTATCACCATGCCTCAAAGATGGTCCTTGGATTCATAACAATAATCTTTAGCTCAGTCCTGGTAGTGTGGCAAAGGGCAGTCAGGCATTTATAGAGGAACATGTGCTAAGTATTTTACAGTACCATAAGAGTTCATAAGCAACTGACAAGACTCGGGAAAAACCAACATCAATTGATAAAAATAGAGTATATTTTTATGTCAATTTAGACACCAAAACAAACTAAATAGCATACATATAACCGAAGATATGAATTTTAAAAGCATCCGAAAAAAATGCCTCAAATAGTGCAGACATTTAACATTGCGGTCAATCATAAAAAATCTGCTAGTGATAATCAGTCACTTGGGGGCCGAGTTACATTGTAACCTCGCAGGGTAGAGGTCCTTGGGGTCACAGGACCAGGGCCCAACAGTCAGTCCAATTTTACCTGGCCCATGGAGTGGTTTCCTGGCTGTCAGTGGTCTTTAAAAGGGAGTCAGGCCCAATGTGCTTTTAGCATACAGACAACGCCACCAAAAAGGGGTTTCAAATAAACAAGAGTGGGGTAGTTGCTGACATCAGTGTCAGGTGTTGTGAAGTGCCCCCTTAATGTAGCGTCGAATTAAGAGGTCAGTTACCCGACTGCTGACCAATAAGCCTTGGTAGCGGTAAAAGTAATGAAAAGGAACTTCTACGTCTTGCGGCCAGGGGAGTGTGGCAGTGGCTGGTAACATTGGTGAAAGCCAGACTACAACTCCCAGAATGCACTTTACCATTTACTTTTGGCTCAAAGGCCTGCAATTCTTAGAGACAGAGCATCGTGTTACATGCACTTTACAGGGGACTGGTACCACCAATCCAGGGGAGTCTGAGGGTTCTTCTGGCATCCACATGGGTCCCTTACTACGGCAACGTCTAGTTTTGGCTGAGGGTCGCTCACTCAGTTTCAAGTCTGTTGCCTCAAGGACATAATATCCCTCCTTTTCTTTGTGCTGGTGGGCTAAGTCCTATTGTCGGTGTCACAGGTATAGTGTTGATCCTTCTTTAAAGTAATTAGTTCAGATCTGAGGTTCTGGTGACAGGGGTGTCCCTTAAATAGTTGATTTAGGGGAGTTAGGGGTGTGGGGGCTAGTAGCCAATTGGTAGCTAGACCCTGCAACTTGTCCGCCCCTGGGGTGACCACATCCAGTGGTGTTGGTCACCTTTTCTACACAGAGCATAATATTTCTGCCTTCCTAAAGGTGGCAGAAATGAACTTAAGGTGGACAGATCAGGATGCTCATCCACCCTGGAGGTGTGGTCAGCCTTCTTGGAGGTGTACACCTCCGGCATATCTAATTTCCCGCCTTGCCAGGGTCCAAGCACGCCTAGGGGCAAAGGGAGGGTTAAGTCCTCCTCAGGAGGACAGCCCAGATGCATATCAGAGGCGGTGAAGCCTTTGAAGCTCACCGCTCTGATGTGTCACTTCACTAGACCACTTGGGAGGAGGGAGGTGTGACCTACCTCCCAAGCCTTTGTTCTGACTCCTGAGTGTGCTCTCTGCCTGGTAGGAGATCAGAAACCTGTCTTGGTGGCAGCTGAGGCGGTAAAACCCGGGCTTGCCAGCGAAAGCACATGTTAGCTAGGTTAACCAGGTGGGCAACCACAAAGTAGCCACATGGGTGCATGCCACCCTTCCCTTGGAACCAGATTCGTGTCAGGGGAGATAAGGCATGTTGTTTGACACCAAACTCGACATATTTAGGTGGTACCATAATGGAGCGAGCAACCCGGGTATGCCTGGGGGCAAGTCCCATGTTATCCTATGGAGCGCCTTTCACTTACAGTCTACTTTAATGGTAAAGCCACTATAGAGACATATAAGCTTGCACTTACATGTTTACACTCATAATATATTGCACCCTGCCTCCTAGGCACAAGAGACCTTCTCTAGGGGTGACTGACATACTTAAGAGCAATTCTGTGACCTCGTCACACATGGTGAGGACAAAGTCGAAATGGAGTAGGGAACACTGTTCCTGCAGTCTGCAATGGCAGGTCTGCGGTCATCTGTTTTACATGGGTCACTCCGGGTGGCACAACTAGTGCTGTACGTCCTGAGTACCTTTTTAAGACCCATGCCCTCGGTACCACAGTAGCACATACCAGGGGACTTATAAAGAAAGTATGGTCTCTGTCAATTGGGGATGACAATTACACATGTCACTTTTAAGGAGAGAGCACTGGCACTGGAACCTAGTTGGAAGGCTTCAGTGCACTGTCAGAGCTGAAGACCAGCATCTGGTAGTCCAAATGGGGGCAAAAAACCCTGTTTTCTTACACTTTTGTAGAGCAATAAAACAGGCTACTATGACTGTCATAACCATGCATATAGTTGAGGGTCATTCCTTGCAAAAAGGCAGAGAGACTGTTACGTAAGACATATTTCAGGAACCATCCCTTTCACAGATGAAACTGGTAGAGCCCACTTGGAATCTCAAGTAAGAGATTCCTGCACCTTCCATATTTGTGGCAAAGCAGGTGAAGAGAGTGCGTGGGAGACATTTCAAGATGCTAGTTAGGCAAATTTGGATACATGTTAAATTGGAAATCTGGGATTATCCATCAGATTTCTTATGATATCCGGGTATTTGCCAATAGATTAATTTTAGTGACCTTGATATGGTGGTAGGCAGAGTTGGCGCTACTGAGATTGAAAACAGTGTGATAAGACAGATGTCTTCAGCAAGTGCTCAGCTCACGAAGATACCAGCACTTTGGACTATTATGGGCATTGCTCAACCTTGTTAATGATAATGCCATTAAATAACCAAGGCTTAAACATTCCATTTAATGAATGAATCAGTGAATAAAAGGGAGCTTGATAGTGTGCAGCAGTGACCTCAACGAGATATTCTGGCACAAGATTGCAAATGATGTCACACAAAGTCAGCTATAAGGTTGATATAGACGAGAAACGACAGCTTTTAAGGGCGTTTCAGATGGCAGTGTGAACAGCCTTTTTCCAGATACGGAGGGACAGTGTTCTGTAGCTTAGGTGTAAGACACCAGTAGGAACTGCCTCTCAATTAGGTACATCGGATCCTGTGGGGAAGCATAGGATTATATCCTTTGAGTGAAGATAGTGGGTGACATAGGGTTTCAAAGACTTTGGAGAGGTGGGGTCCAAAGGGGCACCTGATGATATATAGACATAAGCTTGGAAAAGCTATAATTAGGGTTCCCTGTTTTACATTTTCACTGATTTTTACACATAAATACAGACAGAAAACATTTATTTTCATGTCTGTATTTAGTTTTTAAATGTGGATAAACACTGAAATCGGGTTATCTTTTGAGCAATTTTAAATTCTGTCTGCCATGAGTGCCAAACCAATAGCTGTGTAAGTTGATAGGAAAGAGGGTTAAAAAAGTAAGGGATTTTAATTTCATATAAGTGCATTGATTTAACTTCAGCGGGTGTTGACAGCACTGAATCCTGGCAGGCATTCAAGCATGAGTGCATATTTTTTAAACATGTGGTTTTATTTGTACTTTTATGGTTGTTTTGTTTTAATAAGCGAATAAAGTTACAATTGAATTGAATTGAATTGAGAGCATATTTATCCGTTAAATAAATGTGGAAATGTACTATTTTCAGCTTCATTTTTTCACAAAGACCAAAATAAATATGGATAAATACAGATAACAATTGAAAAAAAGAAATATGGATAAATACAGACGGAAATGTCCCAAAAAAATCAATAAAACCGGGAGCCTTAACTATAATCTTCAGATAGAGGTTTGAGAGTAGAAAGGCAAGTAATACTGATAAGGTAGACGATGGGAGTAGTTGGCTGAGGTGGCTCATTTTCAGTACTGACAGAAAAAGTAATGTAAATCTTTTAGATCTTTGTTGAGAAAAAAATCAGCTGGAATCTAGGGAATTTGGGAAGAGAGAAAATTTGCTCAGAAATTACTTTGAAAGTTTCCTATCGAATTGTTCCCCTGATCTGCTCGGACGATAATATCGGTAAATGCTACGAACATGGACGCTTTAAGGACAATTGGCATGATAAAGTAAATTAGCGAATAGCACTGCGTCTCTATGACATGCCCAGGCATCTAAACCGAACCCTCTTTTCAAATAAAAGAGCCATAAATCAGCAATTAAAATGTCATGCCAACTATGTAAAAACATCAAAAAACACATACCAACTCTTAATCACAGGTCTCAAGTCATGTAACATCTGCTAAGAAAAGGACTACTTGGCGCCTCATCATCAAAGCCTAATTGGAACACAAATTGGACTATGTAACAATGCACAAAATACCATTGCCTTGAGGGACAGATTATCTAAGCACTGGCAAGCTATGAAAACACATAAAACAAATGAAAGCCAGTGGCAGACCCAAAGCCCACACTTTTCTGTACTTTTTTCTTAGCATATGTTTTTGAACTATTGCTAACATGAGGTCCACAGACAGCTAAATCTAGTTTAGCCAGGCCTAACAAGGAAGGAACTACTGGGTGCACTCCACAAAGGGTTGTTCCGATACTTGTGAGGCTGACCCTTCAAAGAGGTTCTGGAAGTGTACCAGATGGTGCTGAGCTCTGGAGTCATAGGAGCAGCAGGACACCGGCTACCGAAGAAAATGTTTTCACATTGATGACACCTCTGGCAATGTACTTACTTGGGGGCATATTATCAAGCATGTTATCGCAACTTTTTTTCAAATTTTTTAACGGACTATCAACAAGGCCCGGCTAACATGCATTAGCGCATGTTAACCTGCGATAGCAGCCTATCTTGAAACTCAGCGATAAATATCGCTAATTATATGCATAGTAGGCGTTCCCTACATGAACTGCATTCAGAAAGTCGCTATCACAACTTCGCCGTATTAGCAACACGGCCCCGGACCCACGAAGCGATCAAAAATGCCGTGCTAGGTGCGGTTATCGCTGGAATCTAACACTTATTTGAAACCTGACTTACCCATCCTGTGAATGGGAGGTGGATTGGATGGTTAAGTCCACACATGACTATCATCAAGCTGTTCACTATCGCCGCATGATTATCGCTGGAATTCCAACGTTAATGCAGCTTATCGCCGTCTAGCACTGGTTTTGGCATCGCCTGTCAGCAAAGTGTTGCTAATACGCCGCTAACACGGCGATGTAAACCAGCGATAGACTGCGATAAGAGAAAACTCGCTAAATGCGCATTGCGATAATTATCGCATTCTGTTGTTAATATGCCCCTTGGTATGGTAACAGAGCAGGTGGGGGTAAAAATTGCCCTTTTTCTAGGTGCACCATAGGCTGAATTTGCCTATTTACCTGTTCCTGTGGGCAGTGTATGGGCAGGGCCCACTCTACCCTGAAGCTGTCATGTGAAGTTTACATAATAATCCGTGAAGTTGGCGATATATTTGGTTCCCTAGAAACTCTCAAACATTGGCTTCATAAATGCTGAGTATCAAGCTTTGACATTGATCACTGTACTGTGTTCCTATCATCTGTTCCAAATCACCATCTCATTCAACCTACCTTTGACTTATAAATCATGCAAACTAACAGGGTCTAGGACTGCTATATGTACCTGCCTATATGTGTAGCTCTTGATTTCCAGCTTTAGCAATTTTAGGGCCTATTCGAAAAGGTACATTTACACGTGAATAACTCTACATGTGAAAATGTACTTTAACTCTTTTTAGTAAATGTACTACTTTTAGCTATTCACCTTTTCAGAATGTACATTTTCTACAAGTAATTTTCAAATGTAAGTGGCGCCCTTCTCAACATGCTCACCATATAAACACACCACAGAGATTTGAGACTTCAACTCCACCCTCACACCTGACGTCCTCTTCCTCACTGAGACCTGGCTCAACCCCACTTCCGCGCCCGACATCACCATCGCAGTACCCTAAGTATAAAAGATCCCCCCACTGCATCAACAAGACCTTTGGAGGAATTACCATTGTTAGACCTGGCATCTTTTGGCATGATTTGCCCTGTTTTTTTGCTTCTAACCTCCTGTTTTTGACTCTGTGCTGCATTTCGTTTTTGCTCATTTTAGGACTCTGGACTATTTGCTTATGCTGACCAGTGCTAAAGGGCAAGTGCTCTCTGTCTAAATTGTATTGGTAAATTGGTTTATCCATGATTGGCATATTTGCTTGACTAGTATGTTACTAGTAAGGTGCACCAGAGGTGCCCAGAGCCTGTAAACCAAATGCTACTAGTGGGCCTGCTCCACTGATTGTGCCCCCCATAAGAGTAACCCTGCAAACATGTCTCCGACCTGCCACTGCAGTGTCTGTGTGTGCAGTTTTAAACTGCCATCTCGACCTCGCAAGTGCACCCACTTGCCAGGCCCAAACTGTCCCTTTTACAACATGAAAGTCACCTCTAAGGTAGGGCCAAGGTAGTCCCTTGGACAGGGTGCAGTGTATTTAACAGGTAGGACATGTACTGGTGTATTTTACATGTTCTAATAGTGAAATCTGATAGTTTCATTTTTCACTTCTGCAAAGACTAGCTCTCCCATAGGGTAACATCGGGATTGCCTTGACATATTTTTCAAGTGTAATTTCCCATTGGGAGCAGATGGAGATTTGGAGTTTGGGGTATCTGAACTCATTATTTAAAAATACATCTTAAGGTAAAGTTGATTTTTGAGTTTTAGAAAGACCACTTTTAGAAAGTGGCTGACAGTTGGGCTCCTGTGTATTCACTCTAGACAGCCACACAAAGGGAGCTGAGGTGTGCCTTGCTTATCCTGTTGTACCTTCACTAGGCTGATGGACCTTCCTTAGCTAGAGTGGTATGAGGAGTTGTAAATGACACCTGAATAGGGCTGTGCCTGTCCTCGCTCAAAGCTGTCTCCACCCCTGTAGTGTGTCTGGAGACAGGTCAGGGAAAGGCAGGGTCTTGTGCACTACAAAGACTTTCCTTTGAAGTTTGCCTACTTCAAAGGCAAAAAGGGGTATGAGTATTGGACATCTGACACTACAAGATCAGCACACTTCTGGACTGAGGACATTCTGCCAGGATGAAGAGTTGGATGCTGTAGGAGGGACTGCTGCTCTGCCTGCTGCTATGTTGTTCTGGCCTACTGCTTGCTGCTTCTTTCCTGGGAGTGAAAGAACTTGACTTTGCTTCCTGTATCCTGCTTCCAAGGTTCTCCAAGGGCTTGTGTGTCTTTGCCTCCTGCTACAAAGTCCCAGGGACATCAAAGACTTCAACTGCCAGTGCCTGGGCTCTTCTGCTAAGAGTCCTGACTTGCCAAGTGGTGCCAAATCCAGGTCCTGAGCCCTTGAAAGTGTAACCTTGCGATCTTAAGGAGAAAATCGACCCACCGACTCCCAGCGCCTGTTTTCTTGATGCATCGCTGAATAAGATTGACGCTGCCTGCCCCAAAGTGTGGATCCCGCTTGACCACAGCATTCACAGGAGGCCTAAGCTTGCCTTCTCAGTGCATCAGGAAAATTGCTGCAGCGTGAGTTCCGAGCACTGTGTCACCAACCTCTGTGGCACCGACTCTGACGCAGAGCCTGCTTCCTAGCTGTGAAATCAACGCAGCGTCTGCATCGTTGCTGTCGCATTGACGCTGCACATCTGGATTTTCGACGCATTGTCCCTGGATGCCGATATATCATCTACACCGCAGTAAGGAACGGAGGACGCGTGTCCGGAAACCGACGCATCACCTCCCCTGTCAGTGAGTAACTGATGCATGACCTCCCTTGCCAGTAAGGAACCGATGCATCACCTCCCCTGCCCAGCAGTAGGGAATCGACACATCACCTACTCTGCCAATAAGGAACCGACGCATCACCTCCCCTGTGTAGTAAGGAACCAACGCATTGCCGTGCTTTTCTGGCAGCTCACCTCCCCTGCGCTTTGCATCATCGTTGACTTTTGACACATCAAAGGCACTTTGTGATAAAACGAAAGCATCCATTAATTTCTAAGGACTAAACTTGCTTAATCTTTTATAGGTGATATTTTAACATGTGTATGTTGGATTTTTGTCATTTTGGTCTTGTTTAATTCAGGTAAATATTGGCAATTGTTCTAAACTGGTGTGGACTCCTTTTGTAGTGTTTTCACTGTGTTACTGTGTGTGTGGGTACAAATGCTTTACACATTGCCTATGTGATCAGCCTAACTGCTCGTACCAAGCTACCAAGGTGGTGAGCAGGGGTTATCCTAGATGTGTGACTCCCTTACCCTGACTAGAGCGAGGGTCCTTAATATGACAGGGTGCAAACCACTGCCAACTAGAGACCCGATTTCTGCCAGCCATCATACTCAAGGAATCCATCCAATGCACGCCACAAATGATAAAATCACCGCAGCCAGGGAACACCTCTACTTCCGACTTCAAACAGATAGCATACCCACCGTCAGGGACACAGTGGCCTATCATCCTCCAGAACCATGTTCAGTCTTCTGCAACTTCATTGATGACTTCATCATGTTCCCTCCGCCATAGACTCCAACAACTGCATTTTCCTCTGCAACCTCAACTTCCATCTTGCTGACCATAATGACATCAACACTACCAACCTCCTTGACAGCATTAACAACATCTGACTCACCCAACTCGTCCATGATGCCACACATACCGCAGGCCACACGGTGGACTCCATATTCACCTCCAGCGACCACATCAGGTACAGCCACACTACAGAACTCACTTTTGCCGATCCTCCATCGTTCACTTCAACATCACCAGCTCCCAGACCTCCACCCCCAGTGTACCCATGCGCTCTCCACCGCTGATGAAACAAAGTCTCAAAGGATACATGGATCAACGCCCTCAACACCACCCACCCCATCTCCTCCAATAACCTTCACCAGAACGTCAGAAATGTCAACAATTGGATCACCAACTGCATCGCCAGCATCGCTCCCATCAGCAACAATACCCACAGAAGGTCCACCAAGCAGGCTAGCTGGTACACTGAAGCTCCAATAACAGTAAAGAGCTCTTTGACATCGTCAAAGAATTCTCCAACCCTTTCGCTGCAACAAAAAACATTACCCCTACATAGGAACTCTGCGACAAAGTCACAGACTCTTTAAACGACAAGATCGCTAACATCTACAGAATCTTCAAACCCCAGCCCAAGGCCACAGACTTCTTCAAGCATAACAACAACCACGCTACCACCACAGACATCCTACTAACCTAATGGAGCCAGCTCGCCCCACAGGACAACGCCTCCATCATGAACGCGGTTACACTAAGGGGCCCCAACCAATCTATGCTCTCACCACATCTTTAACCTAGGCAAAGGCAGAATCAGCCACGTACTCACCAACTTGGTCAATACCTCATTTGCCACGGGGAGCTTCCCCGAGGACTGGAAACAAGCAGGAGTCAACGCTCTACTAAGAAACCGTTGGCAGACACCAGCAAAACAACTACATACCGATCTCCCTGCTCCCATTCCCAGTCAAAGTATTAGAAAAAGCCATCTACTAACAACTCTCCTCACATTAGAACAGAGTATCCTATTCGACTCCCGCCATCTGGATTCCGCACAGAGCCGAGACAACCCTCATCTTGGCTGCTGATGACATCAGAGCCCTTCTTGACCGAAGAGTGACTGTGTCTCTAATCCTCCTAGACCTCTCGGCAGCCTTCAATATGGTCTCCCACCACACACTCATTCAAAGGCTTCACAACATAGGCATCCAAGAAGCCGCTCTCAGATGGATCGCCTCCCTCCTCACCGTAAGAACACAAAAAATCCACCTTTTCCCCTTCAACTCTGAGCCCAAGGAAATCATCTGTGAAGTACCCCAAGGATCCCTCTTCAACAATTATATGACACATCTGGTCAGCATCATCAAAACTCATGGACTCAATATCATATCCTTCACCGAGGACACACAACTTATCCTCTCACTCCCCGAAGACACGACCAACACCAAGACCAACTTCTACAACTGCATGACAGACGTCGCCAACTAGATGAAGGACAACTGCTTGAAGCATCAACACGGACAAGACAGAGGTACTGATTTTAGGAAAAAAGAGCTCCCCATGGGATGCATCGTGGCGGCCCTCAGAACTCGGACCTACTCCTACCCCCAACGACCACACTAGGAACCTAGGCATCATTCTGGACAACAAGCTCACCATGATGACTCAGGTCAACTCCGTCTTCTCCTCCTCCTTCTGCTTCATCCTCTGCATGGTTCTTAAGATATTCAGATGACTTCCAAAAAGCTCAAGACACACCATCAAATAGGCCCTCATCTTCAGCAGACTGGACTACGGCAACACTCTCTACACAGGGATCGCAGCTCACCTCCTCTGACGACTATAGACCATACAGAATGCCGCAGCCAGACTCGTCCTGGATCTCCCTAGATAAACTCACATTACCTCCTTCCTCAGGGAACTCCACTGGCTCCCTGACAGAAAAGATGCCAGTTCAAGCTCCTGATATGCATACAAGGCACTACACAACTGTGTACCCGCCTACTTGAACCAGCGTCTGAACTTCCATCAGCCACCACATACCTTTGCTCTGCTTCCCTTTCTCTAACCCTCACCCCCCATATCCAACGTAGCAGATGCAGAGGTTGCATCTTCTCCTACCTAGCAGTGAAGACATGGAACTAGATACCCATGCATCTACGGACCTCCCGATCTCTTACAGAGTTCCGAAAGTCCCTGAAGACCTGGCTATTCGGCTAATCAACTAGACCCTGACAGGGCCTCGAGAATTCTACTGATTCATTTTGATTAGTTCTCCGCCACTGGAACGGAGATTTCCCTATGGTATAGCATAGGGACATTCTAAATAGTTAATTAAACTTAAAAACAAAATAGAAAAAATATTTTTATGTTAAATCTTAATGTAATGATTATGTAAATTAATGTATAAATTTATTTTAAATGTACAGAAAAATAAAAAAAATCTACAGTACTATCAACCTGATGTTGAATTAAACATTTAATCAATGTAGATGTATTAAATAAATTAGTTTTTTAAAGACATATAAAAATAAAAGCTAAAAAGTAAAATAGCTATATTCATTTACTATGTATTAAATTACTAAAAATTATATTTAGAATTAATTATAATTAATTAAAATGTAATTACTTCCAAAAAATAAATTTACATTTGTTTCTAAATTGAAAAAGTTTATTACAATATTTTATAATACAATCTTAATTTATTTATATTTCTTTTTTTTATACTATATTACCTATATATAGTTTTTTTTAAAGTTGAAATAAATTATTATCTTTTATCATTATTTCATGTGGTGTTCTATTTAAGTCTCTTCCTTCCATAATGTTCTGTGGGAGGGTGTTGCAGTACAGTGCAATGCTGAACTAACTCCTGGATAGAGCTGGAGCACATTTACTACTATTTTGGGTCCTTTTTGACTGTAGTAGCTTTAGAAGTACAGTTTGTGAAGAGGAATGGGCTTAACACTTTTGTGGGTGGGTGTATGTTCTTTATCGATCCTTTCTTAGGCCTCCCTAAACTCTTCCTTACTTTTACCAAAACCACTCCCATTTTCGTAGTAAGTATTCCCATTTTCCAGCCACTCCATCATCTTTCCCACATTTACTACTAAAACATATACAAACGTGTGTGGAGATCTCCGCAGTTGGGTGGAGATTCCTGCACATAAATGATAGGACAGGTGGAGACCTACACATGTGGGTTAGTGAACAGCATTTTGTAGTGCATAAGCAGTAATGCTGTAGTACTGCTAAAAATACTACAAAATATAGTTTGAGAATAAGATCTCTTTAAATTTTGCTCCTCACCTCAGTCTTCAAGGATCAAACGTGATCCAGAAGAAAGACAACAGCCTGAATGCAATGTAGACAAAAAGATACACATCACATTATTTCATAATCCCACTGAGAGTAATTTGTTACTTTTGTGTAAAAGCCACCATCCTTAGAAGGAAGGAATTGTACAAACAAAACTAACTTCTTTAAAAAAGCCAGCAAACTGGTAAAGAAACAAATGAACCGAGATTATTTGAAAAGCTTAGTTAGATAAGCAATTAAAAGAGCAACACCACAGTTGTTATTCAAGCCATCATATGTCCCTGTTCTAGAATGTACATAGGGCATTACACAGAAATGGGTAAACAAAGAATCTCACTACACTAACAGAGAGATAGAGGTCTCAACCTAGCATAACCTCCAAGATCCACTTAACATAGGCACATAAGGTGTTATGGAATGGGGGCAAACTTCTTCTTGTTTGTCCCTCTATAAATTCCTAGAATTATCCAATATAATTGGATAGGTCACTTCACCCACAGTATTGTGGCATGCTTCATCACCGGTAATCTAACCACACCATAGTCGAAATGATGCCATCATGGTGGAGTCAACCTTATAAAGGAAGTTATTGATGATGTGGTTCTGGATTTTGAAAAGGATCCAGTTCTAAAACTATCTTAAGTAATCCTTTGGAGAATCCCTTTATTGATTGGGCTCCCAAGATATGGTTGAAAAGGAATTGATGAAGTAGATAGGTATTTATATACAATGTATGTATCTTTATCTACTAATTTTAACACTACTCTATACAAATAGCCAACATGTTTAGGCCTTTCCTTGCCCTAATGGGTCAAATGGCCTTCGGCAGGGCTATACTACATGTTTACTGATGACGACAATACCAACACCTGTCTGAAGAAAAAAAATCAAGATTTTATGCCCCCGCAGGAACTATTCCATATGAGTTACTAGCTTTTGAACAAGCAGTAGAAAGTGATATTGATAAATGGAATGATGAACGTACCCACATTTTTCATAATCTTAAAAAAGCTCAATGGGAGCCTCTTAAAGAACTAAGGGGCTCATTATGATGGTGGGCGGACCAAGTCTGCCCGCCTTCATAGTGGTGATTGGGACCGCCCGCCAGACATGCGGCGGTCCCACCACTGCTATTAGGATGCACCCACTGGGCCTTTATCATTGCGGGCGGTGCTGCTGGCTGCAGCACCGTCCGCAATGATTAACGTGCATGCCCCACGTTTCCCTGCACCACGTGCCTGCCACTTGGTGTATGGAACTGCAGGGGGGTACCATGGGTCCCCCCCAGTGCACCCCCTCTCACACACAGCAGGGGTCCGCATTGGGCCCCCAAAACCAGTCCCCACCTGTCTTTTTGCAGCGTGATATCTGTCGCTAAAAGACAGGCCTAAAGGGATACCGTAATCCCTACGGAGGTACCTGCACGGCACCGCCGCAATGTAGCCCAAGTTCCGGATTCCGCAAGGCGGCCGGAAAAAGACCACCTTGCGGAACCATGGCGGACGGACTTTCCGTCCGCCGCGGAACCATTGTGATTCCCACCGCCATCCTAATTTGGCAGTGGTAATTTTCTGTATGATGACTGAAGGACCGCCTCCACCAGCCCAGTGGTGGCGGTCCTTCTGCCATCATAATGAGCCCCTAAGTACCCTCCAAACAGTAATAGTAATTGGTAATGCCAATACAGATGTCATGAGATGAATGTAAAAGACTTCGATCTGATTTAAGGTAAGACCTTGACTCCGGTCATAGACCTGCACTCTCTCCGCAGCTCCTGCTCGCCGTCGCTGCCTGAGGAGCCCTCGGCCCTGGGTGTTTGAGGCTGCTGCCTCCAAGGTTTTTGTGATCATGTGCTGTGCTAATTGTGATTTATCTGCTGCCTGTTACTTTTGTTTTCTTCTATGCCTGCTTTTCCAGCCTCTGCTTTGTTTTTATTTAGTCCGTGTTACTTAAGTTTTCTTTTCTGTGCCTGCTATTTCCAGCCCTTCCCGCCACTGCTGCCCCGGCCCCGCCCCTCTACCTGCGCCCGTTCTCCCGCCTCCCAACTGACCCTCCCTCCCCTCCCCTATATTATGCAGACTGCTGAACCGCGGGCGCGCCTAAGGCAAGTCCGTCTGCTCCCGTCCGCGCCTGGACTGTGCCCAGTGCCCGAACCCCTGGCCTCCGTGAGTACCACGGCACCCGACGACACTACGACGCAGACTTCCTCCACGGACTCAACTCTGGCTGATCATCTAACTGCTTCCAGGCCAGCCTGACTCTCACCCACGGACCCTTCACCTGCCGTGACTGCAGCTTCACCAGCCGCCGAACACCCGCACGCCCCATCCCACCCTTCAGAGCAGAGCACAACCACCTCAGATGCATACTACTCAACACCCGCTCCATCCACAGGCATGCCGTCGAACTCTGGGACCTACTCGATTCAGCCTTCCCGGACGTCGCCTTCCTAACAGAGACCTGGAGGAACCCCTCCTCAGCACCGACATCGCCACTGCCATCCCAGATGGTTACAAGATCACCAGAAGGGACCGCACCAACAAACCAGGAGGAGGAATTGCCATCATCTACAGAAATACCCTCAGAGTCTCGACCTGCATGACAGATACCTCCAGCGCCGCCGAACACCTGCACTTCAAGATCCACACTGACCGCAACACCACTCTCAGAGGAACAATCGTCTACAGACCCCCTGGCCCCCGGCCACAGTTCATCAACGACATCTCTGACATCGGCAGCACGCACGCCCTTGCGTCCGTAGACTACATCCTCCTCGGAGACCTGAATTTCCACCTCGAGAATGCCGACGACAGCAACTCCGCCGCTCTGCTTCATAAGCTCGCCAACCTCAGACTCAAACAGCTCGTCACGACCTCTACCCACACCACCGGTCACACCCTCGACCCCATCCTGTCAGCCAGCAACCACGTCACCTTCGGCCACACCACAGAACTCCACTGGACCGACCACCGCTGCGTCCACTTCACCTTCAAGAAACCCACTGTGCACCACCACCCGCTAAGGATCCCCTACCGCTGGAACAAGGTCAAGGAAGACCAGCTCATCACCACCCTCGCTCGAGACCCACTGACAAACACCACCGGCACCGATACAGCCGCCAGCAACCTCAGCAATGGATCGACGACTGCACCAACACCCTCGCCCCGATCAAAAACCCTCAAACAGATGCAACGACAGACAGGCTAGCTGGTTCACCACGACCTCCAGGAAACCAAGTGGACCTGCCGAAGACTCAAGAAAATGTGGCGCCACGAAAAGACACCGGAAAACCACACAGCCCTAAAGAGCGCCATCCGCAAGCACCACCAACTCATCCAAGCCACCAAAAGGACCTCCTTCAAGGAACGCATCGACAACAACTCACACAACAGCAAAGAGGTCTTCAAAATCGTGAAGGAGCTCTCCAACCCCAGCTCCAACTCCAACGACATCCCGCCGTCGCAAGACCTCTGCGACTCTCTAGCCACCTTCTTTCACCGCAAGATCACAGACATCCACGACAGCTTTAACACCCAGACCCCCCCAATAGCTGCCAACACTGCAGAACCACAGCCCCCCAGCCTCACGAACCACCTGCTGTCTTGGACCCACATAAACGAAGACAACACCATTAAGACCATGAACACCATCCACTCCGGCTCACCAACCGACCCCTACCCTCACCACATCTTCAACAAAGCAAACCGCATCATCGCTCCCCGAGTTTGGAAAATCATCAACAGCTCCTTTGAGACTGCCACCTTCCCGGAAAGCTCTACTCAAGAAACCCACAGCGGTCCCAAAGGACCTCATGAACTTCCGGCCCATCTCCCTACTCCCGTTCCCGGCGAAAGTCATTGAAAAGATCGTCAACAAGCAACTGACCCACTTCCTCGAGGAGAACAACATCCTGGACCAGTCCCAATCTGGTTTCCGTAGCAACCACAGCACCAAAACCGCCCTCATAGCTGCCACAGACGACATTAGGACCCTATTGTTGCCGCCAAAACCAACCTCCACGAATGAATGAAGCCAGTCGCCAGCTGGATGCAGACCCGCCGTCTGAAACTTAACTCGGACAAGACAGAAGTCCTCATCCTTGGATCCACCCCCTCAGCCTGGGACGACTCTTGGTAGCCAGCCACACTGGGAGCCACACCCACCGACCACGCACGCAGCCTAGGAGTTATCCTGCACTCATCGCCCTCAATGACCCTACAAGTCAACGCCTTCTCCTCCTCCTGCTTCAACACCCTTCGCATGCTCCGCAAGATCTACAGATGGATCCCCACGAAACCAGAAGGACGGTCCCTCTGGCCCTCGTCAGCAGCAGGCTGGACTACAGCAACGCCCTCTATGCAGGAACAACGGCCAAACTTCAGAAGAGACTCCAACGTATACAGAACGCCTCCGCACGCCTCATCCTCGACATACCCTGCCCCACCCACATCACTGCCCACCTGAAGGACCAGCACTGGCTCCCAGTCAAGGAGAGGATCACCTTCAAGCTCCTCACCCACTCTCACAAAGCACTACACAACACTGGACCAGCATACCTCAACAAGTGTCTCACCTTCTACACACTGACTCGCCAGCTGCGCTCCGCTGACCTCACCCTTGCCGCCATACCACACATCCACAGGACCTCCACCGGCGGCAGATCCTTCTCCTACCTCGCGGCCAAGAAGTGGAACACCCTCCCCACATGGCTGCGACAGACCCAGGACCTGCTGACCTTCAGGAGACTTCTCAAGACCTGGCTGTTAGAGCAGTAGCTGCACCCCCACCCCTCAGCGCCTTGAGACCCTCACGGGTGATTAGTGTACTCTACAAATATTTGATTGATTGATTGATAAAAAGCTTGGAAGAGATCCCAGGGAGGAGATTAAAGAAGATATTGCATATATTATTAAGAAGCAGAGTTTCTGAGAGAAAAAGAGCCCAAAGTACCATACTTTTATATACCACTGAAGTACATAAGGGAACCCCCCTCCCTTTCCCAGGAGACCAGCTGTCTCCGGTATGGGTCTCTCCTTGAAACTCTCTCGGAGTTCACTGACCATTTCTTAAAACCATTGGTTATGAATATGCCATCCTAGGACAGATACAGTTTGACATGTAGACGGATATCCTTGTGACTCTGGATGTAGAATCCTTATGCACAAGCATCCCCTAGGAAGAATCTCTGAATGTCATGGAAACATTATTACAGGCAATACCTTGGAATTTTATAACCCCAAATGAATTTATTTTAGACTCCACCCACATGGCATAGACCAGAAATGACTTCATGTTTGAATTAGAATTCTATTTACCAGTCAATGGAACATCAATGGGTAGTACATTTGCACCTGATCGAAAAGAAAAAGTAATTGGATAGAGGACTACAAACACCATGGATATTAAGGAACCACACAAATTGCAATAGATCAAATCTAGTATACATAATAAACTGCAATTGCAAATTGAAATATATAGGTATGAGCACCAGGAAAGATAAAACCAGGCTAAATAAACACTGCAGTACTTTTCATTGCAAAAAGGTAACCATGAAATTAATCAGGCATTTATTCGGAATTAATCACACAGAAGATGATTTCAAATGGTACAAAATTGCTAATATCAATAATTCCAGTAAAAATACAGAATCTAGGTTGCTTTACTTGGATCAATGTTGGATCTATCGATTAAAAATCAGCTCCTAAGGACTGAATGATGAAGTCTTTTGGAACCAATTATGAAATGGATGAGGATAGATAATATAACAAAAAACCCGCAGACACGTATACATTAAGCAATAATAAAGTGGGCAGGAATATTGATTTAATGTATCCCTCTCATAGAGAATTTCCTCTCAAATTGCATATTTTCTTCCAATTACATTCTTTTAGACAAAAATGTACATATTAGGGTTCTCCTAAAACACCTCACCGCAATGACAACAGAACAGCAAGTTTAATACCACTCTTGAAATAATAATCATCATAAAAATAGAATAAATTAACTATTTGTTCTTTCTTCTTTCTATTCCAATGAGACGCATGTGCAAAATTCCATTTGAACCTTACTTACAGCATAACGTGCAATCAAAACACTGGAGGTTCTCAATCTTGGGATATGAGAAAATATAATTCTTTTAAAAAAAATGGTAACTAGGAAGACATATTGACAGGGTAAAACCATGCACTGTGAACCAGCCGCTTTGAAACAATTCTGCTCTACAAAAGAGATCATATATTCTAGGATCCCCTCTGACAGTCACCTCAATGAGGTCATATGTAGCCGACTTAAAAACCAATAACTAACACTCAACGAAAACACAACATTGTGATTTACGGCGGGACAAGGTTGGCCCTTTACTATTGACGAGTTAAGACCCACTTTGTGGGTGCTGTGTCTTCACAGCTTCATTCCATCATTTAATTGCCTTATACACTACACTAACTTTGCGCATACAAACAATATAAAAAGGACACGTTTTTAATTACGTTGCTTTCTATTTGATTGCCTGCGTCACTAACATGGTGCATACAAATAGCGTTACGAAAGACACAGTGGGAGTACCTTGAAAGACACACATTCCTTTGCCTGACTTTCTGTTTGACCGTCTGAGTAATTTACTCGGCGCACACAAACAGAATTGAACAAGCATTTGCAATGCAATAGGTCTCGCAATTATGCAAGTTTGAGCTATTGGCACTGTAAATGACAATGCCTCTTATTTATGTTTTTGTTTGTAAAACATAAATAAAACGCATTGTCAATTACAATGCCAATAGCTCAAACTCCCGTAAATGCGAGACCTATTGCATTGCAAATGCTTGTTTAATTTCCCTCTGTGACAACCCTCTCTTCGTGCCTATTTCCTCCTTAATTTCTGGGGTTGGGCACACACTGAAACACAAGGCAAACATGAGCAGGAAACAAAGAAAGGACACGCACCGACATGGGAGGAGGTGGAAGAGATGAATGCTTTAATAAACTGCTCCAAATCTGAATGTATCCGCACACAGATTTTGAACGGATCTCGGAGACCAGCCAATCCTAAACATTGATACGAATGATTTACGGGGAATCAAAGGCCAATAGGGGTACAGAAAGGCCAAAATAATGCCTGCAGCGATGAGTGCCACAAAGGAGATTCACGATGCCTTTGCGCTGCCACGAGGAAGATCCTCTCCTGGCCCCACCCACATGGTGGCAGTGTTCAGTAAGAAAGACTGTCTTTTTAATCAATTTCACGCTCTTTGGTGTTGATTAGAGCGAGATACTCTTGGGAGAAGGGACCGAAAACAACAGACTGAACACCTAGAGATAAGTGTTTGCTTAATATGGATGTGGCCACAACGCTTCATTCTTTTGATGGAAGTGCTGGCAACAGTAGAGGCCTGATGCGCTCGTAACAAAGGCAGAGCGATAAATGAGAGACACGCTCGTGAGGAGACGCGAAGTCTCTGATAGTAGCACAGTGTAGGCACGAGAAGAATGGCACGGGCAAATGCGCAATAGAAGGTGGCGCGAGTTCTGAGATGAGCTGTGAGGAGTGCGCGGTCTTCGAAGACAATGCAGAGCGTGGCAGACGGCAGGCACAAGCACTCATAAGGCAGTTGGTGGCATACGCGCGAGGCGAGCGTAACCGGCAGCTTGCTTGGACTAATAAAAAAAAATAATAATAATAAAAAAAAAATGCAAAACAGCAGCAAGGCAAAGTGGAGGTTAAGCAGGGCAGCAGAGAAATGGCAAACGGCAGGCACGAACAGTTGAAAGGCAGTTCAATCAGCGCATGGCAAACGCGTGAGACAAGTGTAATGGGCAGCTTGCTCTAATTAAAACAAGACAAGCCCGGCGGAGCGTGGCGCGCGCGCTTGGCGGGGGCGGGGGAGCGCATTCCAGGTGGGGGAGCGGACCCTTTGAAGTGCGATGCCAAACAAATTGCATGGCGGCACGATGCGCGTGATTGTGCGCGTGCTCGCCATGCAATCCGCTTTTGGGAGCACTTTTAAATCCCCCTTACAATAGTCTCGCTTTGCGATCGCTTACGCGATAGCAAGGCGAGACCTAAAAACAGTACGGGACAGCAAACACTTATGCCTGGGAGTGGGCTGCATGCAGTTGTTTGAAGTGGGCATGCAACCCACTGAGTTATTTTACAAGGATTACTCAAGAATCTTTGCAACAAGCACAATCAGCGACTGCGCTACTATGCTTACAAATAATGCTCCACAGCAGGCACATTAACCCTCTAATTTTTTTTTTTGTGATAGGAACCTATCACCACAGATTATACACACAGATTACTCCAGTAAATGCAGTAACACCTGACCTACGTTACCAGTATCATACCCACAAACCGTCGTAATCTTTCTAGCAGGTTCTCTGACCCTCTAACACATCTAAAAAGTCAATCAATCTGTGATCATTTTAGAAAGCCAGAACAGATACGCCATCACCTTTTGATTTGTAATTTATTTGCAAAAAGAATGTTTGATTTCCACCTGCGCTTCCCTTGGCCCTCATAATGAACCCCTAAGGTGGTGATTTATGACCTGAAGTAAGAATTGCACTGACTTTTTGTGAAAGGAATAGTATTTTTAGAACCAATCCAAATCGCAATCCTACTTGTCGCATCAATATTCAAGAAGTCGTTTGTAAAGGGTGCCTCATTACACCTGAATGCCATAACAGGAATGGTGACCTGCTGGGGTCATCAGACCACAATGTTGTGTCCACATTTTAATAAAGAAAACTTTTTTTTAATGTAGACCATTTTCCTTAAAGGAAATGGGACTACATTTAAAAATAAACATTTAGTATGGGTTTCTTTTAATTCAAAAAGGGAAAGGGGTCCAAAGGGGATCACGGGCAATTCTCAAATAAACTTACAAAAAATAATAAACTTTTCTTTTTAAATTCAGTCATCCATTGACCCTGTTGTTCTTGCTAGGATCGATAAACAGAAGAACATACTAGCGGTGGGTGGGTGGGTGGGTGGATGGATAGATGGATGGATGAGCGGACAGACGGGTAGGTGGGTGACTGGATGGATGGACCGGCGGACAGACGAATGGACGGACTGACAAACATGTGGGTAAGTGGATGGATGGATGGATGGACAGACGGATGGATGGACAGACGGATGGACGGACAAGCGTATAGGTAGGTGGGTGGGTGGATGGATGGATGGATTGATGGACGGACAGACAGACGGATGGACAGACGAGCATACGGGTAGGTGGGTGGGTGGATGGATGGATGAATGGAGGGACGGACAGAAGGACGGGCGATTGGGTACATAGATCACCAAATGCAGGTAGGTATATAGGTAAGAGGCAGACAGGCAAATAAACTGCCATGCAGAGAGACAGACAGCAATCCCATCCATGGAGGGGGGACCGAAGAGGGGCCTGCAGGGGACGTGTCTGATCATAGGAACGCACAACTCAACGCTGAGCTGGGTGAGGGGCGCGCATCGCGGAGTGACACGGGAGGGGGCTGAGACCTGTTCTGAACAGACCGCTCCTTTGAAAAGGATGAAAAGACACAGAGCTAATAAAGGGCACACACAGTAATTGAGAGAAATGGGAAAGTGGCGGAGCCCCGGGTCTGGCAGAGATCCCATAATGAGAACCGTATGTCTTCGACCCCCCGCATGTGACCCCAGGGTCCCTGAGGGCCGAGGCTGCGAGCACACCGAGTCCCAGGGATGAAAGAGCCTGTATCCCGGCCTTCCTCCCTGCCCCTGGACAGCTCTGGCGAACGCAAACAGGTGTGGGCTAAACAAATGACAAATGACGAGGCCGAGGCTGGCCTGCAGCACAGAGGCGTTTCTATCAGCGGCGGCTGGCAGCGGAGGGAGGGGTGCTGCGGGGACCTAGGCACCGCACGGAGAGGTGTCAAAGACGGGTCTCAGTCATACGGTGAATTCAGGCACAGGGAAATGCAATGCTCTGTTAAAGGTTAAGGAGAATGTGGCCTAACAACCAGAGCTGCCGACTTTAGAACTGGGGAACTGGTTTCGAGTCTCGGCGTCCCCTCAACATCCTGTGATTCTCGGCAAATCACTTATCTCCCAGAGCCTACAAACATGAATGTGCCGTTGTGTAATGTAATTGGTGCGCATGCAAAGCGCTCCAACACCTTCAGGTCGAGTTAGCGCTACAAATCTGCAAAAAAAAGATTACACCGTTGTTAGGACCTGGGAATGCTGGTGTGAGAGCAGTCATTTACTGTTCCAGCCAGGAAGGAAGCCATCGGAGGGCTACAGCTGCAGAAAACAGTCCCCGAAACACATCTGTCCACCAGAGCCACGGCGCGAGGGTGGGTTTCACTGGCACGCTTTTGATTCTCGGCAAATCACTTATCTCCCAGAGCCTACAAACATGAATGTGCCGTTGTGTAATGTAATTGGTGCGCATGAATGTGCCGTAGTGTAATGTAATTGGTGCGCATGCAAAGCGCTCCAACACCTTCAGGTCGAGTTAGCGCTACAAATCTGCAAAAAAAAGATTACACCGTTGTTAGGACCTGGGAATGCTGGTGTGAGAGCAGTCATTTACTGTTCCAGCCATGAAGGAAGCCATCGGAGGGCTACAGCTGCAGAAAACAGTCCCCGAAACACATCTGTCCACCAGAGCCACGGCGCGAGGGTGGGTTTCACTGGCACGCTTTTGATTCTCGGCAAATCACTTATCTCCCAGAGCCTACAAACATGAATGTGCCGTTGTGTAATGTAATTGGTGCGCATGCAAAGCGCTCCAACACCTTCAGGTCGAGTTAGCGCTACAAATCTGCAAAAAAAAGATTACACCGTTGTTAGGACCTGGGAATGCTGGTGTGAGAGCAGTCATTTACTGTTCCAGCCAGGAAGGAAGCCATCGGAGGGCTACAGCTGCAGAAAACAGTCCCCGAAACACATCTGTCCACCAGAGCCACGGCGCGAGGGTGGGTTTCACTGGCACACTTTAGGCAGCAGTGCACCAACTGCGATTTTTGGCCCGGTGCATGCAATAGAAAAGAAAAACTAAAAGTCCTGACATGCCCCTGCGTGGTTAGTGCAGGAGGCTGACAAACTAGGTCTGCTGAGTGACGCGGCCGCGAAAGTGAAAGTGATCCGGAGGGCGCGCGTGCACGTTCACGTGCACTGTAGCTTTAGGCCACGGCAGCACTTTGAAAAAGCCTGTTTACAAAATGTCTCGGCCAGATCAGCGCAAGCGCTGAATCAGACGAGACCTAAAAAGGAGATGAAAAGTACCTTTCTACTCATTCCACCGAAAAACGAGCATTCACAATAAAGGGACATAAAGACCAAACTTCACCATTTGAATACAGACAAAAAAGATTAAACTTAAAACACTGTCGGAAGTATGCACCCGAAAATTGGCCAACGGTCCCAAACATGTAGGGCACTGCTAAAGAACAAAATTATATGATTTCTCTCAATATAATTTTTGGCTCCCAAAAAACAACATCACAGAACACCAACTATTTGGATATAAAACGGGCAATCAACCGTGAGGTTGTTGACAACTAAAATGTTCCAATTTATTCAGTGTGCACCCTCCGTACGACCATGACATCTCACTAACTTGATAGTGAGTAAGTCAGTATTGTGAAGGGAGTGTATTGACCAGGGCTGGACTGGCTGTAGCGGGCACCGGGCATTTTCCAGGTGGGGCGAAAGGGTGGGGGCCGGTTTTTGACTCGTGAGAGGTGGTTTTGTTACTGGGGATGGATTTTGCAGCAGTGCTGCAATATCAACCCCTGTAACAAAAACAGCAGCGGTGCTTGACACTAGCACTCCCGCCATCCCTTTTCCCGGGAGAACCCCCCACTCCCCAGGGGCAGGTTGAGAAGAATTGCCTGGGCTGGTTTCCGTACCCAGTCCAGCCATGGTATTGCCACACATGCATGAACACTCTCTTTTCAAAAGGGAATACAATTGTTTTGCAGTGTGGTATGCTCACAGATTATAGCACGATATTAGTGGTGTCGATAGATAATGGTTTGATGTCTTTGTTTACATATACCTTGCATTAAAAAGTTTTAGCAATCATTTTTACAGGTGATCTATCAAGAAAAAGACTTTAAGTATGAGAGCTTTTGCCTCATGAATACCATGGTTTGAGTGTGCTTAGAAAGGAGACAGTTAGTATAGTCCTGACAAAGGCCATTTGACTCATTAGGGCAAGGAAAGGCTGAAACATGCTGGCTATTTGTATAGAGTAGTATTAAAATGAGTAGATGAAAGCTACATATAAATAACTATCTACTTCAGTGACTCCTTTTTAGCCATATCTGGGTAACCCAATCAATAAAGGAAAACTCCAAGGGCTTACCCAAGCTATTTTTACAACTTGATCCTTGTCTATATCCAGAGCCCCATTATCAAGAACTCTCTGTATGTGGTTGAGTCCTCCATGGTGGCATCATCTGACCATGGTATGTTAGGTCACCGATGATGAAGAATGCCACAGTACTGTGGGATAGGTGATCTATCCAAATATAGTGGATACCTGTAGGAATTTAGAGAGGGACAAATAGGAAAAAAATGTTCCCCCATTCCCTAGCATTTTGTATGCCTAAACAAAGAATCTGCGAGCAAAGGAGTAGGATCTGGTGCTAAATTCTTACCAGTTCTCTGGTAGACCACTATAAGTTGTATGACCATACAGCGAAAGACTAAGAATGCCAGGTGACTGAAGATGCCAGACAAGCCTCCAGAAGAAGCAGCATGAAGCACCTACTGAACATTCATGTGTACAGATGGACAGACCTCCTACATACTACAGTGGAAGGACATAATGACATGTGTAAGCCCATGAGTGTGGCTACTCACAAAACCATTTTCACATGGTGACTTAATTGTTCATTATAGACACCAGCATCAACTGAAGACAACCATGGGGCTTATCATTTGTCTGGGTGTGCCGACTAAGCATTGTCATCCATACAGAACTCATGTACTTTATATTAGAAATACACTGTTTTGAGCAAATAGTTTGTTTGTAGTGTCCTCCCCATCCCGGGAACATGCACAATGAATACGCCACACATGGAGCTCTGTAGTAGACGTCTTTATTCCTCAGCATACGATCACACTCTGCTTTCTCATTACATCATAACAGTTAATAACCACACCGTAACACCTCGCAACAAGTTATGTAATTCCTTATTGAGCCCACCCAGAACGGCAAGGGTCCTAGCTCACATAGTCTCACGACACTACATCTCCCCCCCTTTGTTAAATAAAAAGTACTAGCAACAGTCACATCGTATTTCTTCAATAAGTCATTGCGGCTCTCGCACTAGTCAGGCAGATCAAGTGGTCGGAGATGGTTGAGTGACACTCTGAGTGTGCACTGATGTCACAGGTTCTGATGCTTGATCTATTGCCTCATTCATGATTGCATTCAAGATTGCAGGAACTAGCAATTGTTGAGGCAAGTGCTTGAAGTGTGGCGAGTCCTGTGTGATGGACTGTCCGGGATGCTGCATCATCACCATATGTTCTTTGCACATTACAAGCCTCAAAGGATCAACATAAAATGGAATGTCTGTTTTCTGCTTCTGTTGCTGCTAAACTAGAACCAAGTCACCTTCATCCAAAACTGTTTCCTGAGCTCATTGATGCAGATTGGCATAGTTCTTTATTTAGCATTTTCGAGCGGTGTCTGTGACACAAACTTCATCCGCAGTCCGGGTTCGGTCGTCTGTCCACTGTAGTAGCTTGGTTCAGATGGTTGTCCCGAATAGCAAGGTGGCAAGCCTTTTACCAGTTGTGGAGTGAGGAGTTGAACGATAAGCATGGAGGGCTTAACACAGGGCCTGGTTTAACTCGATTCCCTCTGTTGATGCTTGCTTAATTACCCGTTTGAGGGTACCCATAAATCGTTCCACAACGTCATAGGCTTGGGGCCACAGAGGTGTGCTCTTTTGATGCATGACATTTAGTCTGACCAAAAATTCCTTGAATTTTTTGCTATTGAACTGTGAACCATAGTCAGATTTTAGAACAGCAGGGATACCCCACACTAAAAAGATGGTATTCAGCCGCTCGATGACCTTGTCATGGGTAGTTGATGACAGCTCCTCCACTAGAGGAAAGTGTGAATACTCATCAGTGACTCCCATGGGATGATGTCCGTTCCCTAAAGGTGCAAAGAAATCGACTGGAACTCTTTCCCAAGCATGTGCAGGAGGGTCAAACATTGTCAATGGACGTGGCAGCACTTTGGGGAAAAGGCAGTTGCAAAGGTGGTACTCCTTTAGTTCCCTTTCAACATCCTCGTCTAGGTGCAGGAACCACACTCAATCTCTTAAGACTCTCCTGGTAGCTACAATGCCACGATGTCCTTCATAGGCTAGTTCAATGACTTTCTGTCTTAGGCTCTCAGGTATTACGATTATCGAGCCTCTCAATACAACACCTTCCCTAGTAACAGACAGTTAATCTTGCACATTTTCGAATTTTTGAAATTCAACTTTTTCACCAAACGGTCGAGCATGCTTCTTTGGCGATTGAGCTTCAATGATGTCTTTGAGCTTAAGCATGTCCTTATTAGCATTAGCAGCAGCAATAATTTGTTCAAGGGAATCGCTGATGGCTTGCTTGGACCTCACAATGAAGTTAATGTACTCCTCAGCTGTTTTGGATATTGAACTGTGCCGATGTAAGGGTACTCATGAGAAGTAATCAGCAGTATTCTGATCTTTACTGGGCTTGTGTACAGTTGAGTAGTCCTACTCTTGGAGTCGCAACCCCCACCTCTCAATTCGAGGGGACGTCTTGTCTTTCGGTTTCCAACAAATAGTGATCAGCGCTTGGTGGTCTGTAACAATTGTGAAATGTTTATGTATAGAAACACATTAAAATGTTCACAGACCCACATGACAGCTAGACTCTCCTTCTCCGGCTGAGAATACATTCTGTTTCAGATAGGCTTCAACTGGCATAGAGCACAATGTGTCTCTGAGCTTTCGGAAGACAATTATGTTGAGCAAGGATTGTTCTCAGCCCCACCGGGCTCACATTGACTATGATCTCAGTTTGACTATGATCTTAGTTTGTATCTTCGGTTCGAATAGGCCATCTCTGTTGCATTCTCAATTGCGTGCTTTATTCTTTTGAAGATTTGGTCACAATCAGAAGACCACTGGAATCTCATTTTTTCAAGTCTCTCAACGGGGCACTTATAGACGCAAAGTCACAAATGTACCTTGAGCAGTAACTGGCCACATCTAAGAAGGATTGTAGCATGGTGACATCTTATGGGGGCAAGTAGCTGATAGTGCTTGTACTTTGTCTGGATCAGGATTCATCCCACATCAGAGAATATATGCCCAAAGAATTTGAGCCTGGTCTGGTGAAACGCACAAATTGCTGCGT
Organism: Triturus cristatus; assembly: GCF_964204655.1. Lineage (NCBI taxonomy): Eukaryota > Metazoa > Chordata > Amphibia > Caudata > Salamandridae > Triturus > Triturus cristatus. The sequence goes on from NC_140588.1 coordinate 140,758,605, forward strand.
TCAGAGTGAGACCACATCAGCAAGTAACTGGCACTCTTGTGTAGGAACCTTATCATGATCCTTCTGTGTGGCTCCAAATACCAGTATGCCATCACTGTAATTAAAAGCATGCATGAAGACTTGAATTATGTGGTGTATAACAACCTGAAATATTTCTGCAGCTTACAACACTCCAAAACTCAACCTTTTGTATCCGAACAAACCAACATGAGTCAAAAAAGTAGTAATGTACCTACAGTTCTCTTCCAACTTGAGTTGATGGTATCCCTTGTTTATGTCAAGACGGGAGAAGACTTTGGCACTGTTCAATTGCATGATCCTGTTCACTATGTGTGGGCAAGGATATCTTTCTCTTTCAATTGCTTGTTGGCCTGGCGCATATCAACACAAATGCGCTAGGCACCTCCACTGTTCCTTTTTGGAGACCCATGGCGTAGGACTTGTAGAGCGCTCAATGGTTTCATGCTTCAACAGTGTTTCTAGTTCTTTCTCAACAGCTTCTTGCAAGTAAAAAGCAACTTGCCGGTGCCGATGAGCAATAGGGAGAAGGTCCTAATTAATATGAAGTCGCACTTGCATTGTCTTGATCCTTCATATGAAATAACAAAATAAACTGACTCACTGTGCTGCAGCAACAAATGATGGACGGAATGCTGAATGAATCAAACATTCAACCCCAGTCAAGAGATCTGGGTTAAAACCATTGTTCTTTTGCTCACTATGCCACCCCAGTTTGGACACAGCCATATGCAAATTAGACTTGACCCTGCTCATCATGGGAACAGTCCAGCCCAAACTGCCAAGCCGGGTCCTCCCTGGACCGGGAACGAGCATCCTGGGACCGGTTTCTGGGTAAAAGCCCTCATCAGCCAGGATAGCTTGAATCCAGTGGCCCAGCGAGCTATGGACCCACCACGTCTGGGCATACCCATCTCAATTAGGGCAAAAAGTGCGGCGGCAATAAATGATGGACAGAATGCTGAATGAATCAAACATTCACCCGCAATCAAGAGATCTGGGTTAAATCTGTCATTCTTTTGCTCACTATGCCACCCCAGTTTGGACACAGCCAAATGCAAATCAGTCTGACCCTGTTCCTCATGGGAGCAGTCCAGCCCGAACTGCCAAGCGGGTCCTCCCTGGATCGGAAACAAGCAAGCATCCTGGGACCAGTTTCAGGGTAACACCCCTCATCAGTGGTTTTCTTTTCCACAACCTTTACACGTCTGTACCATGGGTGGACATTTGTCTTCATGGGGAAATGAAAACCTACATCGGAAACACAACTTTTTCTTCTTTGGAGAGGTCGACTTACGTGTATCTACCTTGTGCTTGTGTTTACTTTTCGTGATCAATGCTGATTCATTTTTCACTGTTCTTGCTCTTACCTCTCCATCCAGGATTGAACCAGACAGTATCACATAGTGCTGAACAGACACACTGATTATTTCTAAGAGGGTTGAAACGTAGACTTGAGCTGACAGAGACTGTTTTGTTATGCGTGTTTGAGTAACAATTTGGACTCCATCTGTTGCTAATGATGAAACAAAACATCAGGTAGATCAGTCTTATTTAGCTATCTGCATGAATCTAGACATTTTGCCTTGCTTTTCTTCGAGCACTGCACTGTCTGCACTTTTTGACATTTTGTTGGGTGGTTTTGAATGTAGGGGATAAAATGACCCTAAATGGCTTTTAACCAATGTTGGCTACTTTTACTTACCTTTTCTTAAATTGTGGAACGTTGTCTTGCAGCAAACTGATTGCAGTAAGTGGTATATTGATAAGAAATGTTTTTATCAAATGAACCCATAGGAACCATTGTTAAATTTTTCCATAATTTACAGAGGTTCCTTGGGTACAACGAGATATTGCAGCCATGCACAACACTACAATGGATACACAACTACTTCCATTGTAGGACTTTTCGTCGTACGAGAGGGTGTATAACGTAACATGTGCCATAATATTTACACAACTAAAACACCTCTACAGGAGACCACACATGTATAATAATAAAGGTTATGTTACTAACTGTATGCGTTCTCCTACATGTAAGTCAGATATCAAACAGAATTTAGTGGATAGAACATCTCACATACATGCAACAATGCACCTAGCTGTTGTTTCTAAAACCTGCTGCGATTTGTGTTGTTTGCTGTGCCACATCAGGAGCTTTATGTTGGTAAATATAACCGCACCGGTCTGTACTGCTTTTCCTAAAGTGCTTCGCTCCCACAGAATAATGCATATCTTGCTTCTCACACTTTGGATAGAGTAGACAATCTTTATATCATGCAGTATTCATACAATATGATTTAATTACTTTACTTTTTCCAACTCTGCAGTCATGATCCTAAAACTGGCCCTGGTCAAAATAATTATCGACACATGGCGGTCCAGAAGACATTGCCTAGTTTGCTTCTTCCTATGAGACTGGCCACTGACCCTTCAGAAGACTTTGCTTAACATCACACTTGTGTACAAGGGTTATCTAATTTTTGACAACAATAACAATTCTTTGAGGCTGCACTTATCAACCAATACACCAAACAGCCGCCCCGTCAATACATTTTGGACATTCCTTACCATACGCACCCAACAAACCATCGCCAAACCATATTTGTCTTTTGTTTACGGTGCAGATGCACTTTCAACACAACAATAGCACACCAGAAGATAGTTTTAGTTGCACATACAAATGCTAATTTACAGACAGACTCCTTATCCGTCATGGTGACAACTAAGCACCAAAGGAAAATAGTTGGTTAAGGTCCACCAAATCAACACAACGCTCACACACCACACTAACAAGCCCCCTAGAGTAGAAGCCTTCATTCCTTTCCATATAAGGAGTTACTTTACATTAGTGAAAATCATCATAAGCTATTAACAAAAATTATTAGCGTTACAAGAGTGACCAAATCAGACAAGATTACATTAGCGGCTATGCCATGGACGATTAAAAGGATTGAGAACCCATGAACCTCAGGATTAGCAGCAGTAATGTCATAAAAAGATTTACTGGCATGAATAAGTTATGAAATATGGGCATAGCTGCTAGTCCCCTCTGAAACCAAGAAAATAACATTACCAATAGGTGTCCCAAACGTAGCATAAATTATCAATCAACTGCTCACTCCAAACATATTTTGGAAATGCAATCATCTTGTCTTGAAACCTCAGTTTGTTGGTTTTTGAAAATGTACACATTTTGTCCAAATACCTGCTTTTTATTGTCATAAGGATGCTCCCAAAGATTCTCTCAAACACAAACCTGGGGAAATAAAATTATTTCACCACAGAATACCAGTTTTTATTATTAGTACGTTTGGTACCAAAACATAAACTTGCTATTTTCATCTAGTGCGTCCATGTACAACTGTCTCCCATGGTCAGATTCTGTCTCACTTTCCCATGCTCTAACAGCACATCGGCGTTGGCTACCAAAATGTAAAGGATGCCCACAATATGCCAAGCATGGCCACTATTATGCCATGACCACCAGTTGGCAAGAGATGGACACCCTAATGCCATGGATGCCAAAAATATATAAATGCCCATTTGTATTATGCCTGGCATGTCCACCACCATTTTTTTTACAGAGTTTTATATAGCGCGAACTTGACCCGAATCGAGTATCAGAACACTTTACATAGCACCAGTTGCGTTACATGAGGACACATTTATTTGTTGTAAGGCACGGGGAGATTACGTGTTTTGCCCAGAATCACAGGATGTTCAGCGTTGTTGCCGAGACTCGAACCCAGTTCCCCAGATTCAAAGACGACCGCCCTAGCCATTAGGCCAACTCCTCTACCATGCCATTGGTGGTACGATTAAGCCAAAGTTGCCTTCTGAATGCTAAGAGTGACCAGCATAAGGTTGGGGCTAGATGACATACTGCCAAAATGCTTGCCATATGAAGAATAAACATTATTACGATAGGAGTTGCCTCCAGTATGTTAAGGGAAATCTAAAATTGTGACAGGGGAAATCATTATTAGGTTAGAAACTCTCAAAGTATGTCTAGAAAGGCAACCATTATCACAAAACAGCTAATATGTAAAGTGCTATCACCATTACGCCAGGATTGGTCATCACTGTGTCCGAGATGACCCTTGTTTGCCTGGTGGCTTCATATACATGGCTTGCCAACTTATAGAAACGATGTCAGGCCAAAGAGCCCTGCCCAACCCCACCACCCACACACACACACATACGCACTCTCTCTCTTACATGTCCCACAGCCAAATAAATCCATACCCGCCTCCAATCTCTTGAGATACTTCATACTCGGCTTGTAAATTTGTATCCTGACTCCTGCCGTTCTGCTCTAGTCTGTCAACTCCTGGTATTGTTATTTCCTAGCCCACACACAAACACACACACTGTCACTGACGGCGCATGCGCCTGCAACATGGCCAATCAAACGCGGATTCGTCCCACCGGGACTGGCTGTGCTGTAGCTCTTATGATGTCAGTCACAAAGTGTTTGGCAGTGTTCGACTCTGCCATTGGTTTGTCTCAATGATATACAGAGGGTTTGACCTTCAGCGATACTGGATGATTGGAAGATGTGTCTGTCGCCGAATACTGTTCTTCTACAGAGCCTCTGAAAGACAAACCGAGTTGGGCTCCATGCCAGTGAGCTACTTACTATTTCCAATGGTATTCTTTGGAGATCCCTGCCCGAAAGACACACTAAGAAAAGTAGCATAAACCTACCACTCCCTCACATGCACATTTTGCATTATTGACACCTAGTTGGTTTGCGATACATATTTTAAAAGTCCTATGCCCTGGCTAAGCAATGGACAAATGACCATCTAATATATAAACAGAAAATTCAAATGGCACAGCCCTCAATACTATCAGAACATTACAATGCTCTTTCCTTGATCTTACCCATTTTCCATTCACACTAACTTGCACAAACAGACTTTTAAACTAAACACTGAACACAATTTTCACCAACCACACTTGCCGAATACAAACAAACAACATTCTCATTTGAATGACTGAATTCGCAGTTCTGCACAAAAGGGCTCTCAACTTAGTAAAGTACAAGGGTGCCATTATAATGCAGAAACTGATGTAAAAATGCCAATAAAATAGCATACCATTTAAAAACGTGATTAACTAGTTATAGGGCAGCACCACAGTAAACAGTACCCAATGGCTCTACCATCATGATTGGCAGCACTAAGCTTCTAGATGTCATAGGCATCCTCCAAATCAATCCCACAAAGAAATGATAAACAAATAGCACACGCAGATCACGCTCGCAAAGCCTGTTAGTCAAGACCAAAAAAAAATGGATGGCTACTTTAGGCCGGATGTACTATTTATTGTACACAAAAAACTGGTCGCAGTTTGTGACCAGTATTTTTGCGACCAGTAAGTAATTTTTCAAGCCGACCTATGTACAAATCGGTGAGTACAGATAATTCAAATTTGGAGGGGGTAGCAATCCAACTTAACTCGTTAATATTCACAAGGTAGGTTGCACGTTGCAGGCCATCACAGAGATGGTAAACATTTTTCTAAAAACATTCAGGTTTCCTTAAACAAAATGAGGCTATGTTTAAAAACAAAGGTTAACTTTTCTTTGTTTATTTGTGAGCTGGCAGTTGTCCCATGGACCCATGCCTACTCCCCAACAAACTATATTTTTAAATTCATTGTAAGTGGTTTACCAACCCAACATTGGGGTCAATAAAATTAAAAACTTCTGTGACCAGACCAGATTTGGGTCTTAAAAAATTCATACTTATGATACTGATTCGGTATTTGGAAGGGAAACCTATGACACGCTCCCTCCAAACAACAGGTATACATTTGCAATCCCATTATAGGAGTTAGACCATAGCAAAAACACATGTTAAAGGTTTTAAACATTGAATCGGACCATTTGTGACCATTAAAATGCTTCGTACACCTGGCCCTAAGTTCCAAAAGTATAGCGCTCACCACAGAGTCCAACAACAAACTTTGATAAGCACAACTACGGAGGAAAAAAGATCTTTCTCTTACATTTTTTTGATAATGCATATGATTACACAAATAATTTGTTTACAACGTTATATTATTACTAACCAGCAGAAATTACTATTTCTTTTCCTTTAACAGAAAATCTTGGCAGAATTTTTAAGTATTTTTTCAATAGTAACACTTATGGTTTTAGGAAGAAAATGTGCCTGATCGCTTCCTACTCCACTTGTCCACTAAATAAAATTCACCTTCCATCTTGACTCGATATTTTCAGGAATTTTTTCTCAGTAAAAGAGAAAGCTTCGGCACCCTTCACTGTTGAGTCAATGCCCAGACAGGATTTCAAAACAGTGCAAACTTTGTTAACTGGATTATTTAATGGACTGACCCTTTAAGAAAGCTATCCTCACCCTCTTAAGCCCACCAGGGTAAGGTTCTTCCTTCATTCTAAACTTGACCTTTCAAAGATGGCTAAGTACAAACCAATTTGACCTACTTTTGTGTTCAAAGGAATTGATGGTAATCATTATGCAACGGAGGTAAACAGAGACCCTTGGTATTTTCCACACCTTTTTATCAGGAATCGGCTCGAGACGTATCTTTGACATGCCTGAGTCAAAAGGCCATGAGAGTAGCTCAGTTGTTTTTAGACTGCTTGGTGTCTTGGCTGCCTTTGGCACAATAGTTCCCAGGTAGCTGCTGGCCAAGAGATTAGAGAGATGGCGGAAACTGAAGAAACGATGCTGGATGGGATATATAATCCTTTTTGTAAAACCTAATTCAACTAATAAAGATGCACAGTTGGTTCCAATAATGACACCGAATCAGTGTACTACACATCCTCAGGTCCACGCTCATCTAAGTATCAGATGTCATTACGATCAATTCAACTCTCAAAAAAAAAAAAAAATCTGAAATGAAAAGGTTATTAAACAAAGCCATCTTTTGCCAGTCCCGCTCATCTTAAAGATCAGAATTACATCTCTCTCAGCAGGCCAAATCCCTAAGATCCTTAAAACACAGTTGTCACCTCTTTTCTCAAAAAGATGAATGGCGACTATTGTCAACCGATCTAACTGCAGGTCAATAGCCAGCCAATCATTCAGTGGCCAAGCCTTAAATATGGAAATTCAACTCTCAAATCTCCTCACTGCTGGTGAAACAGCATTTGCGAATATGAGTCAGACTTTCAATCTCAAAGAGCAACCAAAACTATCCTCCTAAAAATCAAAGCATTCCTGATTGTCAAAGAAGGTGGCTATACCTGCTTACACGTGCTATTGGGCCACTGGAGTGGCCTCTGATTGCATCAATGCCAGCATGCTGATTGGCAATTTAGGAGCCTCAGCAGGTACTCAGGGTAGAAGTGTCACCTATGTCTTGGAACACTGTATACCAAGCCAAAATGGGTCTGTTCCTCTGCCATACTCCCAGCAGGACTTGAGATGATGCCCAGGAATCTGGGAATGTACCTTCTTACCAATCCTTTATAATGACCACATGAACCCCCTGGCTGACATCATTGAAACCTATCACCTATTCTTTTGGCTGAAGCGCGCTGTTTTGGCCGATGACCATCTGATTGCATCTGATTGCTCTGCATTTAACTGTGGGGCTGTGAAGCCTAGTAGCCAATGGCAATTATGTGCTTGGCTAACAATAATACCAAATTTGCTAATTCACTTTTACACTTCACCAACCCTGTGTGTGAAAAGAGCCGCAAAGAGAATATTTCAGGAAAACTATCTATTGAACAAATTATTTACCTCGTCTAACACCTTTCACCAGCAAGTGAGCAATACTGGATTACTACGTACCATGGGCAGGTAATTTGGATTAGTTGCAGGAGAGAAGTCTGAGCCAAGAACAAATGTTTGATGCATTTGGTAGGTTTAAGATAGATTTGATGGAGACAAACTGTATTAACGTGAACCTTCTATTCTAGCAATGTGATAGGCCTGGTGAATGAATCAAAAGTGTTTAAATGATGGCCTGTGAGCAAGAGTGATGAAGTAAAAGATGGTCTTGTTCTTAGAGGTTGAGTGCACCTAGCAAGGGCACCACATTACAGATCACATCCCTGGCCCCAGCGGGCTATACATAATGAAATGTTCTTGGGCTTTTGAAACGTGATGGTTCACCAGCTCCTCCTCGATGGTCCCAGAAAGGAATTTGGTAAATCAACCGAGTGCCGTTTAGAGTCAACTGTGATGTATTGATATCACATGCCCTTTTTTGTCTTTCTTCTGCCCCTTACCCTCGTGAAGACCTTACTTCAGACTATAGATCCGAAAGTCATGCCATAATTCTATCATGTCAGTCTGTTAAAATGTATATCCATGACTTGTTCTCAAGCAGCTGGTGGTATCTGGCATTTAGATCGATTTTGTAGAGCCACCTTGACCCATTACCTTCCACCACCTCGCCTTTGACAGTGGGTGTTACATGCCATTCTGTATTGGTGATCAGATTGAGCCTGCAGAATTCGAGAAATATTCAACTTTCCCCCTGCTGTTGGGCGACGAATAGTGATACGCATTGGGTAGCTCCATTGTCTTTCTCAATTATTCCAGCATTCTCTAGCTTTTGCAACCCCGTCTGTACTTGAGAGCGCACATGAAAAGGGATTTGCCTGTGCCACAGGGCTAGAGGCTGTTTGTGCAGCTGACACGTTTCTCTTTGCCATCCAGCGCCCTCAAACATATGTCGAGCATATCCTTCATTTCAGAGGACTACATACCAAAACATAATTAACCGAAAGGTTTGTGGTTGGCTAGCCACTGATGAGGATTCCTCGATTCATGCTAGTCATAAATAACTTTTCCTTGATGGTGTTCTGCTCCTAGGATACATCAGTGAAGAAGGTGCCAGCAATCTGAAGCGGCGCTCTGCTACCATATGCACAGATTCTGGTTATGAATGACCCTCAATTTTGGCAAAGAGGTGGTGCTTCAATTTCCTTTTTATTGACACAAATAAAGGAAAGGCACCAGCTTTGATTAAAGTGACCCTTGTTGATCCAAGGATATGTAGTTTGCACTATGGGCTAAGGGTTATATTTTATACCTTCAGCATCAGCACCCAGAGCAGATGTACCATGCCTGCATCCTCCTCTTTTTCATCATCCCAACCATATCCTGCTTTGTGTTCTTGTCCTGGTGAACACTTCTTACTGACTTGAGAGAGGTAATCGGCTGTCGTTAATCTACAAGAGATACTTGAGATGTTCTGCGTAACTTTGAAAACTGATTGCCCTTGACACATAAAGAGCATGTCTTTCATCTCGCAAGGCACAAGAGGAAGTGTTCCACTACAGTAGCCACACAATTTTTCTGGGCTTTCAGATCAGCAGCTTTTGGGGTAGGTGTCACCATTAATCCCTTTTTTAGCTGGGTCCGACATCAGAAGGCGAGGGATGCCTCCCTAAGAGAAGCATGGGCTTCAGAGCTCATGCAAGCGGGCTAGTGCAAGCATGGCCAGTAGTGTCACCCTACTCCGTCAGTATCAATCTTTTGAGCTTTGCAGATTTTTAACCAATATTTGAGCATCTATTTCTCTTTCATGATGCGTGCTGGCCAGCACCTACAGCAGAGCGTGGAACCCATCAATCATTTCTTCAGAGCCCTGTTTGGCTTGTCATCATGTAAATCACTCCTAATCAGAACCAGATTGTGCCAAATTGCCATTTCGGAGCAGCCAAGGCTGCATTGTAGTCTTCTGCTTGACCAGGGGCAGGATCACTTTGTGACATCCTCTCAAACGCACCAGCATGGACCTTTCCTTGAAAGAATCCATCTCTTCTACTGCTGATAAGCAATCCACTAGCATTGCCAACCACAACCTCCACCTCAGAACCAGACAGGATGGAGCAGACACCAGGCCAAAAGAAAGGATTGTAGACACTGGGAATTGCAGCATAATAGTGTAATGAATGACACTTTGCCAAAATTTGGGGAGAGGATGTGGTCTGACGGCTAGATTGCCGACCGTGGAGCTGGGAAACCAATGTTGGAGGCTCGGGGTCGCATCCACATCCTGTGATTCTGGGCAAATCACTTAATCTCCCGGTGCCTAACAAAAAAATCATTTTTAAAAATGAACGTGTCCTTGTCTAACGTAACCGGTGCTCATGTAAAGCGCTCCAATACCTTCGGGTCAAGTTCACGAAATATGAATCTGCAAAAAAAATGTTTTTTAAATCAAAGATGTACTGATTGACCATGATGTATAGGGAGGAGAGGTTAACTTAACAGAAGACAAAAAATGCCCCTCAGGTGCCACTACTGCAGGCAACAAGTCAAATCTGTTTGCAGGGTACAGAGGCCTCCACACCACACTGGCTAGGATTGCAGGTAGGTGCAGCTTTCAGTCACCAGGATTAAAGAGTTTCCGTTGACTCACTCTCAGGAAATAACAATGACAACTATTGCAATTGAGAGGGAACAGTAAATTCATGGCCACAAAAGCAAATGGGCACGAGCCTCGAGACCGGCAAACATCAGGCCAGCAGATATCGTGGACAATTCAGTGATTGGTTCAGCCAACAGCAAGAGCCGCAGTACTGCAAAGGAAGTCGGCAGGTACTCAGCAGAGGGGCAGTGAGAACCTACAGGCCCAAAGGCACAGTCACCGGTATGTGTAGGCCCCATGACACACAAGGACAATGCAGGGGCTGGTCCTTAAATACTGCCAGGGCTGCTTTGGGTTCCCAAGCAGGCCCTGACTGTCATGGAGGATAAACAAGGTATGGGAGTCACGCTTCGTCCCCATTGTTCCTTTTCAAGTAAGGCACGCACGTGGCACTCTCAGAAGTCCCCTACTACCCTAAGAATCAGAAGCATGAACTGGTTGCTGGGGTGTTTCTCGGAATCCTCTAAAACACACTGCTATACATTGTACACCACTGGTTCCTTTTACAAATGAATGAGCACCGTGGCTTGTACATATAATGCGTGGCGAGAAATCGCAAAAAGGTCCCAGGTTCCCATGCTGTATTCCCCGCTACTCCCTCTACTCGACCAACACAACCTACCAGTTACGCGGGAAGGGATATGTAAGCGCATGCTTCTAAAACTAGGCATACATACCTAGGGAGACATGTACCATCAGGGGCAGTTCAAAACTGCGGCCCAATTTTTAGGCGACACCCCACCTACCAAAAGGGACCGTTTTTTATATATTCGCTTGCAACAAGCTGTCAAAGCTGCTACCCCCGCGTTTCAGGGGGAACCTTCCACCTTGCTCCGTTTGCAACAAACGTTACAGGCAGTATCCCGCATATACAAGGCCTCCATAGGAGTGGGGACACACAATACTCTGAGAGCAAAACAGAGGTGGGAAGAGGAACTGGGACATCCAATTACGGAAGAGGCCTGGATGTACAGCTGCCAACAAACTGAACGCATCACTGCTAGCAGCAGGTTTAGAATTATTCATTTGAAATTCCTCCATAGAATGTATTATACCCCGGTAAGGTTACATAAACTCCAACTACGAGAAAGCGACAGATGCGACCGCTGTCGGCAAGAGGGGAAGGGTTTTCTCCACATAGCGTGGGAATGTAGGACCATAGCACAATATTGGGCTGAAGTGGGAAAAGCCTTGGTGGACATGATAGAAGTGCCGCTCGCGCTTACACCAGAAATGGGTCTTCTGGGACACCTTCCAGGACACAAAGGTCGCGTTAAAAGATTTCTGGGGATAGGCTTGCTGGTGGCCAAACATAGAATTGCCTGCCGATGGGGGAGGGGCAGAGCACCAACATTCAAGGAATGGTTGAAAGATCTTACTTATTGCCAGGAGCAAAACAATATTTACGCTGAGTTGCTACCCCCCCTCCCCCCCGCTCTTGACTCTGGGATGTCTGGGAACCACTCACTAGTTATTTGCTAAGACTAGGTACTACAGACACGGTGGAAGAGGCTGCACCACCGCACACCGCCCACCAAACTGAGAATGATAAATCGCAAGGTTAGGAGATTGAACACTAATGTGATTGTTGTGATATTTCGTCTCCCACTCATGTCCATAACGCCTACTGTATGCTGGGCTATGTGTATTTCCATTTAATCAATATAGTATACTGAAGTACTCATGGACTGCTAATGTACTGTCTACTGCACTCTGTAACTGTGGTGTCGTTGTACCAAACAAATGCCAATAAATAAAGTAAAAAAAAAAAACGCTTGTTAGGAAACAACTTTTGTAGTGCACTTTTATCGGGTTCTGGCAGCTGTGAGAAATCATTATATATTCCTGTCAATAAGGCATTCCAGCTAGGCTCACCAGATTTTCAAAACCAAAAATTGGACAGTCATAGACATAGACAAAGGACTAAAAGTTGGTCTCGGCCATGATCTCACACGGCCTACAGTGACAACACCCACTGACATAGAAGACCTACTAACATAGAAAAAGGACTATACTGGCACATCCAAAAGGCCTATAAGACTGATTAGTTAGAAGAAAAACGAAGAAGATTAGTGTTTCAGGGGTTGTTCACTTTTTTCTATAGTAGAAAGTTTTGACTACACTAAAGAGGTATCGGACATCTCCCATTTCAAATGTGAGTAGCTTAATTAGTCCCGTTGCCGCTGCATTATGGGAGGTGTAGTGCTGCTAGTAAATATTAGAATGGTGCTAACCTCTATTAAATGCTAGAATGGTGCCAACATCTCTTAAATGCTGGTAAACAAAAAGACTGCACAATAATGTGATTTAATTTGTCTGCAGCCTGAAGGAGTGCACGTGCAAAAAATGAATGCAAAAAAATGCACTGCATGTGTGTTCCACTCGTGTATATCCTCTGGTATAAGACTCACTGATAAAAATACTGCCGCACTGAAGTTTAAAGTAGAATTTTTTGAAGCATGGATTGTAGCAAACTTGAAGCTATCATATGTAATAGTAATTCATTGTGTGCCACACCTCTCTGCTGCAGTGTTGTTTCTAGGAAACATGCAATATCATGTGTCACTCAAACAGTTTCTGCTTTGTCTGGAAGTAAATTTAAGCTAAGCCTTTTTGTACTCTTGCCAATACGAGTCTGTAATTCAATTGTGTAACAGGGATAATAAAAAAGACAATTTTTTGTTTGCTTCATTAATTTTCTAAGAAATGTTAGATAAGGGGGTGTGGCCAGAGAAGAAACCGGCCAAGACAAGTCTCTCCTGCGCTCTGTCTCGGAGCCTCTACCTACACCTTAAAAATGGATCGAAACTCGACAAAACCAGCGAAGAGACACGCTATAACTGGTCCTGCTGTCGGCTGAACCAGCAGAGGTCTCATAGACTCCACCGAACCACAAAACCCAGTAACCGTGAGACCCCCCCAAGAGCAGGCAAGATGGCGGCTGCCAGGGGGCAGGAGCGATGTTGTGCCGTAGGGCTTATCCGGAGGCGCCTGACCAAGAAATAAGGTGAGCCAGGTGCCCAGCTGCAATCTTTCAACAAAATGAGCAGGAAACAAGCGACTGGGGCCACAGAAGCAGAGGCGCCCATGGGAACAACGATGGCAGACCTGAAGCCCGACTGGTCTTGGGCACAGCGGGCAGAAGGGCAACACGGACTCAATCCAGGCGAGTCCGGCATGGGAGCAGGCAAGTCCGACATGGGAGGTCCAGTGGGGACCCCGACCTCCCGCCCACCTCCCTGGAGTCCATAAACTGGAAGTCACAAGGTGGGTGGCCTCTAGGGGGGTAACCTCGCAGCGATTAGCATGGGTCAGAAGAAATACACCATCTACCATGAGAGGCCCAACTGATGCTCAGAGGGGCGTGAAGTGAAGTGACTACACACAAAGGAAGGAAGGTGGCATAGCTGCGCTTGGGGGGAGAAGACAACTCGCTTAAGGAAAACATAAGACCTACAGGGCAGAGAGAGTGGAGAGCACCTGAGGGTGATGGCAGAAAGTGAGAAACCCATTCTTAACAACAATGGCAGCGACCAAAGCGAAAACTCCCTTTTCCTCCTTCATTAGAGACCTGCTCCAGAAAACAGATGCCTCACACCCAGAGGAAGGGAACACTAAGACTGCAAGCTCCAAAACCAACAAATCCACTAACCCACAGGCCTCATCAACCAAAGAGGACATTCAAACTTTGTTGTTGATCGAATTTCGCAAAAGACATTACCTCTCTGAGCCTCGACTATAATTATGTCCTGGATCACTCCCTTCGACAAACTGAATCTTTTCTGGAGTGCGTAGAAACTACAGTAGTGGACCACAAACAAGACAATGCGGACCAAACAACAGATCTTGAGAAACTGGAGCAAGACCAAACTACACTACAGGGTAAGTTGGATGACTTGGAAAATCAATGCAGATGAAACAACATAAGAATAAGAAGCATTGCATCGACTATTCCGATAGTGGTACTAGAAGCTCATGTACTGGCACTCTTTGCCCACGTTCTCCATTGACTAGGGGACAACCCAGTCCCCCTACACAGTACTCATAGGGTCTATTCCACCTACCAACAACAGAAAAAACTCCCCCAGACGTCCACACTAGAGTTCGTTACTTCCAGCAGAAAGAAAAACTCTTACAGGAATCTCACCAGCAGGAACCTAGAGTATACAAGGGAGACACCATAGTGTTCTTCCAAGATGTTTCAGCCAAAACGTTGGCACAGCAGCGGAAACTCTGAGAAATAACTCAAATGCTACAAACGAAAATGATTCCATACAGATGGGGATTCCGTTCCTGCCTTCTCTGTACCCTCAAAGACGGGAGATATGCTGTGCGCAACCTTGAAGAAGCCCAGGAGGCCCTGGGTCTTTTGTCCTCAGCTGAGGTGGGGGAGTCCCAGAATTCCGCAAATACTGGCCAAGTGGATTACGGTGGAGGCTGATGCTTCCAGACCATGCGTTCTGCCTGCAAGAAGGCTCACCAACAATGCCACAGAGAGGGCCAAGAACATCGCTCATCTATATGAGGAGACAACAACTAATTATTTGTGACCTCGAAAAGAGAGACAATCATTCCCAGGCAAACACCCCAAAGATTACGAACTGATCATTGGTTTTGCTGAACAGGACTGAATATCCCTACGAGAACTGATACATAGAGGTAGGGTCTCTTATAATCAACTTCAGAGCATGCCCCTGCTACTTCTTGTTTTCTTATCATTCAATATCTCCTATAGATTTACAATCCCATAATGTGGCAACAGGTTCCAATCCTTTTAACCCTCTTCATAACTACCCTGTTACAGTTGTGTCTTCCCTGAGAACTCCAGAGTATCCTTAGATCCAGAAAACACAAGCAGAGTGCATCAGAAGTAGTTTCTAACCCACTACATGCCATACCGTACACATCCAACATAGGATGGAAGACACCTACAGAGCATACCATGCCGCCCTTGAAGGTAGTGTTGCTTAATGACAGGATTTGAACTCCCCAATCAAGCATTGCACCCTAACACTCTGGCTTAGACGTAAAGAGGGAGATGTGTCACTCTTACAGGAAACCTACCTTACCAAAGCTGACACTAAACATTACGTTCAAACTGGTATCCAGTGCAATTCCACTCCTCATACATGTGTACGATTCATGGGGTTGCTATCCTCATATGCAAAGACCTCTCTATACGCATCGACACCTCATATACCAATCGGAGGGCCACCAAATAGGTATTCAGGGAGCCATAGTAAATATCCAGATGACAATTATTTCCATATATGGTCCTCAGGAGGATAAAGAAAACTATTATCGGAACTTATTCCCCAGACTGTCCCATTTTGTGAAAGACAACATCATAATGGGGGAGATTTCAACACCACACTTAATCCAGAGCTAGACAATTCCCACCCTAGACACAACAAGCCCTGACAACCAGCCTCACTGACACTAGGTATATGGGATATAGACATGGAAGACTCCTAGCATTCTCCCACACCCAGGTGAAAAGGACTACACATTTTATTTAATGTCCAAAAGAGATACTTTCGGCTCGACTACTTCTTGATCTCCCAGAACCTATTGGCCAGAGTAATGGATTCAACAATAGATATCCAATCATTATCAGACCATGCCCTGGTCTGGAAGCTAGTTAGTAGACATCACACCCTCACAGAAGCCCTACCTCAAACCCTGGGTAATAAACAAGATAGTGATGAGAGACCTATTGTTAAGAGAACGCTTCAAGGATACTATAGAAAACTACTTTACCGAAAATGGTAATGGGGAAGTATCCCTGTTGGACCTGTCAGCCCTAGGGTGGTCTCCCCTTCTATTTTTGTATCGTGCCTCATTTTTTCCACCCTCATTTTTATGTTGGACTAGGTCTACGGGCACCTTTTCATTGCCAATCAGTGTTAAGGTGCAGGTGCTCCCTTCTCCCAAGATGGCTGCCACAGACCCCTGCTACTGCAGGGTGGTCGTTTTTCATAGTAGCACCCTAGCTGCCAGGAGCTGGCTGGGACCCACAACAATGTTGCGACACCAGCCCGCCTTTTTGTCCCATAGGTAGAGTGGGGAAGCTCCTGGAAGAAGCTGGAACCTTCTAGAAGGGAGGTGGGGTTTTACTTTTGCCGCCTTGGCTAGAGGTCACCTGACCTAGGGCTACTTAAGAGTGGGAGGGAAACTTTTGTGGTGAGTTGGCCATTGGGGTGAAGCAGAGCTGGAAGAATCCACCAGGAGTGTAGGCGGTAGGGCCTAGCCAGGGACTTATGCCTCTGAGAGTGACAGGATTTAGGTACTGCCTCTTAAGTGAGTGAGGTGCCCTGTGAATCCCACTGATCTTGCCCAGTAGTAGGAGGACCCAGAGACTCTCTGCCAACCTGACTAGGAAGGACCTAGTCGCCCTCTCCATCCCTACCCCTGTAACAGAACCCCTTAAGGGCGCCAGATACATCTGCGCCAAAAGACTTCATCTGTCAACTGAGAACTGAAACCTAACTTTAAGAACTGAGACTGCATGACAAGAGCGAGCTGTAAGCCTTGAATGCCAGAGCTGAGACTGCGTGTCCAAGCTACCCTCTTGAACGAAATACTAAGCCGATTGCCAAGTCACCGGGGATCGACCAGGTACTAGCGCTGTGACCCCCGCGCTTCCTGCCCTGGTCTGGGACCCCCGGCAGCGTGCTCCGCTGAGCACTTTACCCCCATCCTTAATTTGAGCCCCCCCCCCTGCGACGACGAAGCCAGCGCGCTCACCGCCGTGGCCTGGAGGCCTGGAGGAGTGCCCTGCTGTGTCGCGAGGCCCAGGCGAAGTCCGGGGCCCCGTCGCTGCCGTCGCAGCCGTGTGAGGAGGTGCGCAAGGTCGGGGCCGAGTTCCCCCAACGTCGTGAGGACGGACGCCTGCTGACGCCGAGACGGAGGTAAGCCCGGAGGCCGAGATCCCCCCTGGTGCGCCCCCTGCTGGTCTGGAAACCACACCGCACTTGGCCCGGGTTGTCCCCTCCGTGGGAGTCCCCTCCCCTGCCTGCGCGACGGAGAGACCCCGCCGAGGGATCCTGTCCGTGTCCCCCTTTTGTAATACTGAGCGCGGTGCTCTGTGAACTGCACCGGAGCATAGGGACCCGCTCCTCAAGTCCGGTCACCCTCCCCGCTGGAAGCCGCCCAAAGAACTGACTGACATTACCCTCGTGTGGCGCTTCACGCCACCGACCCTGCTTCCCCAGCCGGAGAGACCGGGACTGCGAGTAGCGCACTGTGTTATATGCTCTGCTCGAAAGTAAATTACATGCCAAGGACTGCGAGTAGCGCACTGTGTTA
Source organism: Triturus cristatus (assembly GCF_964204655.1). Classification (NCBI taxonomy): domain Eukaryota; kingdom Metazoa; phylum Chordata; class Amphibia; order Caudata; family Salamandridae; genus Triturus; species Triturus cristatus. The sequence goes on from NC_140588.1 coordinate 140,776,317, forward strand.
TATGCTCTGCTCGAAAGTAAATTACATGCCAAGGAATGCGAGTAGCGCACTGTGTTATATGCTCTGCTCGAAAGTAAATTACATGCCAAGGAATGCGAGTAGCGCACTGTGTTATATGCTCTGCTCGAAAGTAATTACCTGCCAAGGAATGCGAGTAGCGCACTGTGTTATATGCTCTGCTCGAAAGTAATTACAGGCCCAGGAACGCGAGTAGCGCACTGTGTTATATGCCCTGCTCGAAAGTAATTACATGCCCAGGAACGCGAGTAGCGCACTGTGTTATATGCTCTGCTCGAAGGTAATGATATGCAACTGATTACGAGTAACGTGTTGTGATAACTGTTCTACGCAAACGTTTCCACATGCAACTGATTGCGCGTAGCGCTGTGTTTTATATGCCTTGCTTCACAGTACTAGGGGCCAGTGGTCACGAGGAGCGCTCAGTTCGACAGGCGCCATGTTGATGAACCCAATGTTCCCCCTTACAAGTATTACGCTGTGTTAGACGGCCTGTTCAGGGACAGACTTTACATACGCGCGCACCGCGCTAGAATCTCCCGCATTTAACCAGCGGGCGTGGGTACATGAACGAGGTTAGGCACTGCATAGATATCACCAAGAGTGTCGCATGTACTGAACAATGGTATTATGATTCATGTATTACCTTGTTATTTCCTGAACTGCAACTGACCAGCTATACTTGGATAAACTTGAAGTATTTGCATAATTTAAACGGTGTGGCGTCCCTTATTGTGTGTGACTCTAGTCCATGAGAAGCGTGTGGTGTATGGTTGCTTAACACATAGCCCTCTGGTTGCCCGACCGGCTCGCGCCACGTTACCGCCCTTAGGGCCTGGTGACCCCAGGTTCCTACATTGTTGGCGAGCGGTGGGATCCTTGGGACTTGTGACCATACAGCACCCTTCCGTGAGGCGAAGGGCGCCACAATTAAACGCCTATCCTACATTTTTTTGTTCCACAGCTCAGAAACCATTGTTGCTGGATCATTAGTTCCACTGTCCAGGTAGAGAGTGCAAGAAACCTGGTTAGCCACTAACTGTTGCCTACACCCTAGGAATTTTCTCCTTAGAGTCTAGGTCCCCACCTGCCAGAATGGAATCCCGGTTAGCTGACCTCGAGGGGTACACAGCGAAGCAACTAAGGGAGTTCGCGCAGGAGTTGGGGGTGCCTGGGATGCGGAGGGCCAAAGCGCCGGAACTCCGCACCGCCATTAGGGCATGGGTAGAAGCCCACCCAGAAGGGAGAGGGGATGAGGGACAGGGGGCGCCAGAGGCACCTCAGGAGGAGAGCGCCCAAGAAGTCCTAGACATCGTAAACATAGAGGAGTCTGAAAATGTGCCCCCAGGGAGACGTTCTGGGGCCAGTAGTAGGACAGGGTCTAGTAGGAGCGCGTCTCCAAAGGAGTATGAGGACAGAAGGGAAGAGAGGCAATTAAGATGGGAACTAGCCAGATTGGAACAAGAAAGGGAGAATAAGAAATGGGCAATGGAGGAGAAGAAGCTGGCGCACGAGCTTCAGTTAAAAGAGCTGGAGTTACGCGCCCTCCAATTGAACGCGTCTAACAAAGACAATGGTGGCAGCATACCCAGGGAACCTCAAGAACCAAAATTCTACCTACCCAAAGAAGTCATAGCCAATTATACATTAGGGGATGACATTATGAAGTGGTTGGAGGCATACGAGGTAGCCTTAACGGCCCATGGGGTACCCGAGAGTAACTGGGGAGGTGGTCTCTACCGGTATATACCTCCCACTGTTAGGGACACCCTGTTATATTTGGCCAAGGCGGATCAGGTTAAGTACGCCCCCATGAAAGAGGCCTTGTTAAAGAAGTTTGGCCTTAACCCCGAGAAGTATAGGCAGAAGTTTCGTGGCAGCCATAAGCTGTCCACCCAGACATGGGTAGATTTTTTTGATTATGCGAGGAAGGCACTACATGGTTGGGTGCGTGGCAGCGAGGTACAGGACTACCAAGGGTTGTACGATCTTTTTTTAAGGGAGCACCTCTTGGATAAGAGCTTTCCGGAGCTGCGCCAACATCTGGTGGACCGCAAGCTGAAGGATCCTCGAGAGCTTGCGGAGGAGGCAGATATTTGGGTGAGCACCTGGGTGTCTCACAAGGGCCCCGGGGGAGATGGCTCGAAAGGCGGACAGGGTTTCCCCCAGAAGAAAGAGGGGGGAGATAAAAAGGTGGAGTTCTCGAAAGGTCCCCAAAATAAGTTTGGGAAGGGAGTAGGAACCCCACCCCCGTCCAATTCCACAAGACCCACTTACCCTGACAGGAGTCAGCAGCCAAGGATTGTGCGGTGCTACGAGTGTGGGGAGATTGGACACTACAGAGGAGATCCCAAGTGTCGCAAGCGACCACCAGCCCCATCGGACGTGAAGAGTCCCGGGGTGAGTAGTATAGCGCTTGGGTTGGAGCTGCCCTTAGATAGGGAAGGGGAGTGGACAGGCCTGACACTGGTTTCACTCGGGGATAGAGAGGTGGTCCCCGTAGTGTCCCTGCCCCCGAACACTGCTAAATATCAGCAGAGGGTGAGAATTAATGGGGAGGAGGTGGAAGCTCTGAGGGACACAGGGGCCAGCATGACCACTGTCGTGCGGCGGCTGGTGTCCCCAGACCAAGTAGTCCCCGAGGAGTTTTATCCGGCCGTATTGGCTGACGGCAGTTTGAGTCACTATCCAGTGGCTCGTGTTCCATTCGAGTGGGGAGGAGTCAAAGGCCTACTGCGAGTTGCTGTGAGCCCTGCCTTGCCTGTGGGGTGTTTGCTAGGGAACGACCTGGAGCACACCAAATGGAAGGACGTCGAGTTTCACGCTCACACTGAGATGCTGGGATTACCAGGGTGGACTTGCGTAAGCACGCGGTCCATGGCTGCCCGGCATGGAACTCACCCGGAGTTGGAGCCTGGAATCATGGCCCAACCCAAACCCAAACGTGGGAAGAAGAAGGTGGTGGAAGACATGCCCCGTGAGTCGGATGGGGAGGCCGCAGAGGTGCCCCCGGAGTCCGCGGAGGTAGATGTCGTTCCTGTGGAGGACTTGCCGACCCTTGCTGACTGGCAAGTGGAAGGAGGGCCTACCCGGGAAGAATTTTGTCAAGCACAAAGGACGTGCCCCACTCTTGAGGGTATGCGGCGGCAGGCCGAAGCTCAAGTGGCTAGTCAGGAACTGGGAGGTTATCATGTGTATTGGGAGGATGGTCTCCTATACAGTGAGCCCAGGGTGCCGGTACATGGATCTTCGAGGGCCATAGTGGTCCCCCAGTGTTACCGGGCCTTCCTGCTGGAGTTAGCGCACGAGATCCCCTTAGCTGGACACCTGGGCCAGGACAAAACCTTTGCACGGTTAGTCCCCCATTTTTATTGGCCCAGGATGAGGATCGCCTCAGACGCCTTTTGCAAGACCTGCAAGTCTTGTCAGGCTAGTGGCAAGACTGGGACAAAGTTGAAAGTCCCGTTGGAACCGCTCCCCGTGGTCGGGACCCCTTTTGAGAGGGTCGGTATCGATATTGTTGGGCCATTGGACCCTCCGACCGCAGCGGGACACCGGTTTATCTTGGTTTTGGTGGACCACGCCACAAGGTACCCAGAGGCTATTCCTCTGAGGACCATCACTGCACCGGTGGTGGCGCGGGCACTGTTGGGAATGTTTACCCGAGTGGGATTCCCGAAGGTCGTGGTGTCGGACAGGGGCACCAATTTCATGTCGGCCTACATGCAGGCCATGTGGAAGGAGTGTGGAGTGACCTACCGGTTCTCCACCCCTTACCACCCCCAGACTAACGGACTTGTAGAGCGCTTCAATAAGACATTGAAGGGGATGATCCGAAGCCTTCCAGAAGGCTTGAGGCGTAAGTGGGACGTCCTCCTCCCCTGCTTGTTATTCTCCTATCGGGAGGTACCGCAGAAGGGAGTCGGGTTCAGCCCGTTTGAATTGCTCTATGGCCATCCCGTTAGAGGTCCCCTCAGTTTAGTGAAAGAGGGGTGGGAGAAGACTTCACAGAAGCTTCCCCGTGACATTGTCAGCTACATGCTGGCGTTCCGCAGCCAGATGGCCAAGCTGTGGAAGGCAGCCACAGAGAACCTGGAGGCTAGCCAGACCGTGATGAAGGAGTGGTATGACCGCAACGCTCGGACGGTCGAGTTAGACGTTGGACAGAAGGTGTGGGTTATGGAACCTGGGGAGCTGTGTGCCCTCCAGGACCGGTGGACTGGCCCGTTCGACATTGTGGAGCGGCGAGGCCAGACCACATACGTTGTGGATGTAAAAACCCCCCGTCAGCCCCTCAGGGTGCTCCACGTCAACCGCCTGAAGCCGCACCATGAGCGATCGGAGCTTGCTCTCCTTATGGTGACGGATGGGAGCGAAGAGGAAGAGAGTGAAGCTCTTCTTGACCTTCTTGCGGTACAAGAGAAGGATGGTTCGGTGGAAGGTGTAGTCCTCTCCCCATCCTTGACCCCAGAGCAGCAGAGGGACTGTCGCCATGTCCTGGGACAGTTCGCTTCGTTGTTCTCCCTCACGCCTGGAATCACTCATTTGTGTACCCATGATGTGGACACAGGGGATAGCCCCCAGGTAAAGAACAAGTCTTACCGGCTTTCTGACCGAGTGAAGGATAGCATCCAGCGTGAGGTGGCAAAGATGCTGGAGCTGGGGGTGATAGAACCTTCCAGCAGCCCGTGGGCTAGTCCAGTGGTGTTGGTGCCGAAAGCAGCCCCACCGGGTACGACGCCAGAACTTCGGTGCTGTGTGGACTACCGGGGGTTGAACTCTGTCACGAAGACAGATGCTCACCCCATCCCACGTGCAGATGAGCTGGTGGACCGGCTGGGAGCAGCCCGGTACCTCAGCACCATTGACCTGACGTCCGGATATTGGCAGATTGCCATGGCCGACGGAGCACGGGAGAAGACAGCGTTCTCCACCCCAGAGGGCCACTACCAATTTCGAGTGATGCCCTTTGGGCTCAAAAATGCTCCGCCCACATTCCAGCGGTTAGTGAATCAGGTACTATCTGGCCTGGAGTCCTTCTCAGCAGCCTACTTGGATGACATAGCTGTCTTCAGTAGCAGCAGGGAGGACCATCTGCAACACCTCCAGGAGGTATTGCAGGCGCTGCAACGCGCTGGCTTAACTATTAAAGCCAGCAAGTGCCAGATTGGACAGGGATCTGTCGTGTACCTGGGACACCTGGTGGGCGGAGGTAAGGTGCAACCCCTCCAGGCCAAAATTGAAACCATCTTGGCTTGGGAGCCCCCCAAGACCCAAACAGAGGTCCGAGCTTTCCTCGGCCTCACTGGGTATTACCGCCGGTTCGTCAAGGGATATGGTACCATCGTGACCCCCTTGACGGAGTTGACCTCCAAGAAACAACCTCGCAAGGTCATATGGACAGCTGCATGCCAAGAAGCCTTTGATACGCTGAAAAATGCGATGTGTACAGCTCCAGTACTAGCAACACCCGATTTCAGCAAGGAATTTATTGTACAGACCGACGCCTCAGAGCACGGCATAGGTGCGGTGCTCTCGCAACTCAACACCGAGGGCCAGGACCAACCTGTGGCCTTCATATCTCGAAGACTCCTCCCTCGGGAACGGCGATGGAGCACCATTGAGAGAGAAGCCTTCGCGGTGGTATGGTCTCTGAAGAAGTTGAGGCCATACCTCTTTGGCACTCACTTCCTTATCCAGACCGACCACCGCCCCCTTCGCTGGCTCATGCAGATGAGAGGCGAAAACCCCAAGTTGTTGAGGTGGTCCATTTCCCTACAGGGGATGGACTTTCGGGTGGAACATCGGCCCGGAGTTGACCACGCCAATGCTGACGGTCTCTCCAGGTTTTTCCGCCTTAGTGAAGAGAACTCCCTAGAGGTTGGGTAGCTCTCCCCTCTTTCGGCTGGGGGGGACGCATGTTGGACCTGTCAGCCCTAGGGTGGTCTCCCCTTCTATTTTTGTATCGTGCCTCATTTTTTCCACCCTCATTTTTATGTTGGACTAGGTCTCCGGGCGCCTTTTCATTGCCAATCAGTGTTAAGGTGCAGGTGCTCCCTTCTCCCAAGATGGCTGCCACAGACCCCTGCTACTGCAGGGTGGTCGTTTTTCATAGTAGCACCCTAGCTGCCAGGAGCTGGCTGGGACCCACAACAATGTTGCGACACCAGCCCGCCTTTTTGTCCCATAGGTAGAGTGGGGAAGCTCCTGGAAGAAGCTGGAACCTTCTAGAAGGGAGGTGGGGTTTTACTTTTGCCGCCTTGGCTAGAGGTCACCTGACCTAGGGCTACTTAAGAGTGGGAGGGAAACTTTTGTGGTGAGTTGGCCATTGGGGTGAAGCAGAGCTGGAAGAATCCACCAGGAGTGTAGGCGGTAGGGCCTAGCCAGGGACTTATGCCTCTGAGAGTGACAGGATTTAGGTACTGCCTCTTAAGTGAGTGAGGTGCCCTGTGAATCCCACTGATCTTGCCCAGTAGTAGGAGGACCCAGAGACTCTCTGCCAACCTGACTAGGAAGGACCTAGTCGCCCTCTCCATCCCTACCCCTGTAACAGAACCCCTTAAGGGCGCCAGATACATCTGCGCCAAAAGACTTCATCTGTCAACTGAGAACTGAAACCTAACTTTAAGAACTGAGACTGCATGACAAGAGCGAGCTGTAAGCCTTGAATGCCAGAGCTGAGACTGCGTGTCCAAGCTACCCTCTTGAACGAAATACTAAGCCGATTGCCAAGTCACCGGGGATCGACCAGGTACTAGCGCTGTGACCCCCGCGCTTCCTGCCCTGGTCTGGAACCCCCGGCAGCGTGCTCCGCTGAGCACTTTACCCCCATCCTTAATTTGAGCCCCCCCCCTGCGACGACGAAGCCAGCGCGCTCACCGCCGCGGCCTGGAGGCCTGGAGGAGTGCCCTGCTGTGTCGCGAGGCCCAGGCGAAGTCCGGGGCCCCGTCGCTGCCGTCGCAGCCGTGTGAGGAGGTGCGCAAGGTCGGGGCCGAGTTCCCCCAACGTCGTGAGGACGGACGCCTGCTGACGCCGAGACGGAGGTAAGCCCGGAGGCCGAGATCCCCCCTGGTGCGCCCCCTGCTGGTCTGGAAACCACACCGCACTTGGCCCGGGTTGTCCCCTCCGTGGGAGTCCCCTCCCCTGCCTGCGCGACGGAGAGACCCCGCCGAGGGATCCTGTCCGTGTCCCCCCTTTTGTAATACTGAGCGCGGTGCTCTGTGAACTGCACCGGAGCATAGGGACCCGCTCCTCAAGTCCGGTCACCCTCCCCGCTGGAAGCCGCCCAAAGAACTGACTGACATTACCCTCGTGTGGCGCTTCACGCCACCGACCCTGCTTCCCCAGCCGGAGAGACCGGGACTGCGAGTAGCGCACTGTGTTATATGCTCTGCTCGAAAGTAAATTACATGCCAAGGACTGCGAGTAGCGCACTGTGTTATATGCTCTGCTCGAAAGTAAATTACATGCCAAGGAATGCGAGTAGCGCACTGTGTTATATGCTCTGCTCGAAAGTAAATTACATGCCAAGGAATGCGAGTAGCGCACTGTGTTATATGCTCTGCTCGAAAGTAATTACCTGCCAAGGAATGCGAGTAGCGCACTGTGTTATATGCTCTGCTCGAAAGTAATTACAGGCCCAGGAACGCGAGTAGCGCACTGTGTTATATGCCCTGCTCGAAAGTAATTACATGCCCAGGAACGCGAGTAGCGCACTGTGTTATATGCTCTGCTCGAAGGTAATGATATGCAACTGATTACGAGTAACGTGTTGTGATAACTGTTCTACGCAAACGTTTCCACATGCAACTGATAGCGCGTAGCGCTGTGTTTTATATGCCTTGCTTCACAGTACTAGGGGCCAGTGGTCACGAGGAGCGCTCAGTTCGACAGGCGCCATGTTGATGAACCCAATGTTCCCCCTTACAAGTATTACGCTGTGTTAGACGGCCTGTTCAGGGACAGACTTTACATAAGCGCGCACCGCGCTAGAATCTCCCGCATTTAACCAGCGGGCGTGGGTACATGAACGAGGTTAGGCACTGCATAGATATCACCAAGAGTGTCGCATGTACTGAACGATGGTATTATGATTCATGTATTACCTTGTTATTTCCTGAACTGCAACTGACCAGCTATACTTGGATAAACTTGAAGTATTTGCATAATTTAAACGGTGTGGCGTCCCTTATTGTGTGTGACTCTAGTCCATGAGAAACGTGTGGTGTATGGTTGCTTAACACATAGCCCTCTGGTTGCCAGACCGGCTCGCGCCACGTTACCGTCCTTAGGGCCTGGTGACCCCAGGTTCCTACAATCCCCCTCCACTCTTTGGGATGCAGCAAGAGCAGTCTTATGAAAGAAAGTTATCTCTCACATGGCGACATTTAAACGCCTGGCCAGACAACTTAAGGCCAACGTAGAACGGAGAATCTCCCAGACGGAAGACCAAAGTAAAAAAGAGGGTATGAAGGAAACCTTACAAGACTTATGTAGACTGAAAGGAGTTCTGGATCAAATACGGATGAGAGAAGCAGCTAGGAACCTGATCTATGCTAACCAAAGTTATTATGAAAAGGGCAATAGGGTTCTTGAACCACAAGCTCAGGGTAGCCGTCACACAAAACTATATCATAACCAGTGTAGACATCACAATAACATATTCCTACTGTCTTCCAACAATACTTCTCAAACTTATACCAGGCACAGGAACAAGATATGAGTGAACAAGAGGAATATATTCGTGATTACTCACCCCTAAACTTAAGAGATCGAAATGCGCCTCTAGGAAGAAGACATCTACCATGATGAATTCCAAACGGCGATTGGTAGACTGCCAGCCCAGAAATCCCCAGGTCCAATCGACTTCCATGCCTCCTTTTTCAGGGCATTTGCTTCCCTACTAATCGAACCTCTCGCAAAAGTATTTAACTATTTCCAATTTTTTTTTGTTTAAATATCTTTATTGGTATTTTATATATATATATTTTTTTTTAAAAACATGTTTTTTATTGCAACATTTTCAGCAAAATAACCATCGGGGCAACCGGCACCCCCCTACAATCGCCGAGCACACCCCTCGGTTTAGCATGTCACACAGCCATTTAGCCCACATCCCGGGGGCCGGGCGGCATATATAGACAGTTAAGCAAAGTAACATAATTATCGCCTCATAGCGGTGCCTGGTCCATGCCCCATGGGAGCCTCTGCTTTTCTGTCCAATCAGATTCATTCCCCATCCAACTCAGTATAACACTACCCTCCTACCTCAGGAACTCCCCCCCCTCCCACCGCCCCCCCAACTGCTGCTGATGTGGGCCCCTCCAGTGGTCCCTAACTCTAAGTTGTGCCATCCGTCAGAGGTTACATCTAGTTTCCTCAGCCTCAAGGAACTCCGCTCTCCTCGCGCTCTCGTTCCGCTCGCTCGAGACTGCTATCCTGCAGGGCCTGCCCGATCATCTCCCAAGCCCTCACCCACTCTAACCCTTTTTCATTGTCCGCCTTAATCGCCTGCCGCCGTCTAACTTCACTCACGCATCTAGACCATTTTAACAACTCGGATATCCACCGCCCGATTGATGGGCCCTCCCGGGACTTCCAGTGCCACGTAATTTCTCTCTGTGCTAACATGAGCCCCAAGTCAATAAATGTACTCGTCACTTTCGTCTTCGCTGTGTGAGGGAACCAGAGCAACAAGCACGCCCCCATATCAAACTCCACCTCCCGGTCCGTTATAGTATTCAAGATCTCTCCCACCTCAGCCCAGTACGACCCAAGCTTCGGGCACCCCCACAGCATATGATCTAGTTCAGCTTCCAGTGTGAAGCAGCGCGGGCAAGTGGCCTCCTGCACCTTAAAGTACCGGCTGATCTTTCCCGGGGTCAAATAGGCCCTATGGAGGATGAAGAAATGCACCTGCTGAAAGCGGGCTTTCCCGCTACCCTTCCATGTCCTCCGCATAATGTGGCTCCAGATCGTGTCCGGAATGGGTTTGCCTATGCTTTCGTCTCACCGCTCCTTCAATGCCGCAAGCGGCTCGAGCCCCTCCTGCAGCAATCTAGCCTGTAGGCATGTCACCGCCTTAATCGTTCCCGCCGCCATCACCACGTACTGACAGGTCAGTGCCACAGAGGGTTCCGCCAGTCCCTCTCTCCAGTGTTTTTGTATCGCCGCGCTCACCGCCGCGTGCAGGAGATAACTCCCATCCGGGAGGCCAAACTGCTCCTGCATAGCCCCGAAGGGGGCCAGCACCCCATCTATGTAAAGGTCCCCCACCATCTGCAGCCCCAGCTCTTCCCACTCCGCTAGCGGGGACCAGTCGCCTCCATGCGGCAGTGCCGTCAGCATCCCCAGCGGGATCTCCGGTGCATAAGGTCTCACCGTCTTTGCTCTCTTCATGCCCCTCTGCCAGCAGAGCCGGAGAGTCCGCTCCTCGACGGACAAATCTCTCAGGTCCAATTTCTGCTGCATGACTATGTAGGACAGGACATGTCTCTGGATGCCAGTCCCTCGTCCCAGCTCCGGGCCTCGGAACACTCTGGCAACATTCTGTGTCAGCACTTGTAGCTGCGCCGCCAGGTAGTATAATTCAAAATCGGGGACCGCCAGTCCCCCCTCTAGTTTAGGCCGCATCAGAGCCGTCAGAGCTACCCGTCGCCGTCCCGTCCCCCATAGGAAGCCGATGATCTGCGACTTCAATTCCTTGAAGATCCTCTGCGGGATCCAGATCAGCAATGTGCGGAAATAATAGAGCAGTCGGGGCAGAGCCACCATCTTCAGCAACGCGGTATTTTATATATTTATCATGACTGACAGTTCGAATCTATACAGGGAAAATCTTTTGGTTATTTTCTGCTGCGAATAATATAAATGTGAATCTTAGATGCCGAATAGCATTGACCGTCATAACAGTTTAGAAACAACACATTTCTGCTATTCCTGAATGCTGACATGTAGAGCATATTTGAGCATACGCAGGAGTACTTCTGTGTACTATTGCCCATGATCGAGCTACATCATAGAATACCAATTAATGTCATTGCTATCAATTGCATACTCTAAAAACACATCCTAGCGATACAGTCTTAACAGGAGCTTACGTGCGTGCACCAGGTACATCCAGTGCGTAATCGGTTAGATCGTACCGGCAAGTCACTTTTTAATAGGAAAAAGACCTTAAATGATTGTAAAACACACATACCGATCACTAGTCAATCAATCAATCAATCACAAATTTTGTAAAGCGCACTACATACCCGTGAGGGTTTCAAGGCGCTGGGAGGGTGGGGGGGGGGGAGGTGCTGTTACTGGTCGAAGAGCCAGGTCTTGAGTTGTCGCCTAAAGGACAGCAGGTCTTCGGTTTGTCGTAGGTCGAGGGGGAGGGTGTTCCAGGTCTTGGCGGCGCGATGGGAGAAGGACCTGCCTCCGGAAGTGGTTCTCCGGATGCGTGGGACTGTGGCCAGGGTATGGTCAGCGGAGCGGAGGTTCCTGTTGGGTACGTAGAAGGAGAGTCGACTGTTGAGATAGGCTGGGCCGGTTTTGTGGAGTGCCTTGTGTGCGTGGATCAGGAGTTTGAAGGAGATTCTTTTGTTGACGGGGAGCCAGTGTAGGTTCCTCAGGTAGGGGGTGATGTGGTCGTGGCACGGGACGTCGAGGATCAGGCGTGCGGAGGCATTCTGGATTCTCTGTAGTTTGCTGATGAGCTTGGGCGGGGCCCCGGCGTAAAGGGCGTTTCCGTAGTCGAGTCTGCTGCTGACTAGGGCCTGGGTGACTGTTTTCCTCGTGTTTGTCAGAATCCATCTGTAGATCTTGCGGAGCATGCGGAGGGTGTTGAAACAGGTGGAGGAGACTGCCTTGACTTGTTTGGTCATGGAGAGTTTCGAGTCGAGGATAACTCCCAGGTTGCGTGCGTGGTCGGTGGGAGCTGGGGGGGACCCCAGTGAAGTGGGCCACCAGGAGTCATCCCATGCGAAGGGGTTGGGTCCGAGGATGAGGATTTCCGTCTTGTCTGTGTTCAGTTTGAGGCGGCTGTCCTCCATCCATTCGGCGACGGCCTTCATACCCTGGTGAAGGTTGAATTTGGCGGTGAGGGGGTCCTTTGTGAGGGAGAGGATCAGCTGAGTGTCATCGGCGTATGAGATTATGTTGAGGTTGTGCTGTCGGGCGATGCGTGCTAGTGGTGCCATGTAGACGTTGAACAGTGTCGGGCTGAGGGAGGATCCTTGACGGACGCCGTAGATGATCTTGGAGGCCTCTGATCGGAACGGGGGGAGGTGGACTCTCTGCGTTCTGCCGGAGAGGAAGGAGGTGGTCCAGTCCAGGGCATTGTTACTGATCCCTGCGTCGTGAAGGCGTGTGCGTAGTGTGAGGTGGCAGACGGTGTCGAAGGCGGCGGAGAGGTCCAGGAGGATGAGGGCAACCGTCTCGCCTTTGTCCAGCAGGGTCCTGATGTCGTCTGTGGCGGCGATGAGGGCTGTCTCGTGCTGTGGTTGCTGCGGAATCCTGATTGGGACGGGTCTAGGATGTTGTTGTCTTCGAGGTGTCGGGTGAGCTGGGTGTTTACTATCTTCTCGATGACCTTAGCTGGGAATGGAAGCAAGGAGATGGGCCTGAAGTTCTTGAGGTCGCTTGGGTCCGCCTTGGGTTTCTTCAGTAGGGCGTTAATCTCTGCATGCTTCCAGATCTCAGGGAAGGTGGCGGTCTCGAAGGACAGGTTGATGATTCTGTGCAGGTGGGGAGCGGTGGACTTGCTGGCTTTGTTGAAGATGTGGTGCGGGAGAGGGTCGGATGGGGATCCGGAGTGGATTGTTCTCATGGTCTTGATTGTGTCCTCGATGCTCACGTTGGCCCAGGTTGTCAGGGTGTCGTGGGCAGTGGGGTGCGGTGGGTTAGGTGCGGTGTGGTCGGCAGGGGTCGCCGGGGTCTGAAGCTGTCATGGATGCCGGTGATTTACGGTGAAAGAAGGTGGCGAGGGAGTCGCACAGGGCTTGCGATGGTGGGATGTCGTTGGTGTTGGAGCTGGGGTTGGAGAGTTCCTTCACGATGGTGAGGAGCTCCTTGCTGTTGTGTGCGTTGTTGTCAAGGCGGTCTGTGAAGGAGATTCTTTTGGCGGTCCTGATGAGGTGGTGGTGGTTGCGGATGGCGTCTCTGTGGGCAGTGCGGCTGTCTGGCGTTTTGTCGTTGTGCCATATGTTTTCTAGTTTCCAGCATGTGCGTTTGGAGTTGAGGAGTTCCGGGGTGAACCAGCTGACTTCTGCTGGTGTCTGTGTTGGTGGGGTTTTTCAGTGGAGCGACGGTGTTGGCGCAGTCGTTCATCCAGCGTTCGAGGGCGAGTGCCCCTTCGTCTGGGTTGGTTGGGGTCGTCGGGGGGTTGAGTGCGAGGTTTGTTTGTAGTTGTTCTTCAGTGATTTTGCCCCAGCGGTGGTGGGGGGTCTGTAGGGTGCGGTGGTGTGTGGGCGGTTTACGGAAGGAGAAGTGGATGCAGTGGTGGTCTGTCCAGGTGAGTTCGGAGGCGTGGCTGAAGGTGACGTGGGGGCTTGAGGAGAAGATGACATCTAGCGTGTGGCCGGCGTTGTGGGTCGGCGTCGTTATGAGCTGTTTCAGTCCGAGGTTGGCGAGGTTGTCGGTTAGGGTGGAGGAGTTGCTGTCGTTGTTGTTCTCTAGGTGAAAGTTCAAGTCTCCGAGGAGGATGTAGTCGGTGGAGGTCAGCGCGTGCGTGCTGATGAGGTCGGCGATGGAGTCGCAGAATTGAGGTCGGGGTCCTGGGGGTCTGTAGATGAGGGTGCCTCATAAGGTGGTCTTTGGGTTCGTGTGGATCTGGAAATGCCTGTGTTCGGCGGTGCTGAGGGTGTCGTTGGTGATAGTTGAGATCTTGATGGTGTTTTTGTGGACAATAGCGATTCCTCCTCCGGCCCTGTTGGTGCGGTCTCTGCAGGTGATCTTGTACCCGTCTGGGATGGCTATGGCGATGTCTGGCGAGGAGGTTTCGTTCATCCAGGTCTCGGTTAGGAAGGCGACGTCCGGTGATGTGGTTTGGAGTAGGTCCCAGAGTTCGACGGCGTGTTTGTGTGCGGAGCGGGTGTTGATCAGGATGCATCTAAGCTGGTTGGCTTCCGTTGTGGTGGGTGTCTTGGCGCTTTCGTGGCAGGAGAAGCTGCAGTTTCGGCAGGTGAAGGGGCCGTGGGTGCGCCTCGGGGTGGCCTTACAGGAGGTGTGGGTCCTTCCTGGGTTGAGGGCGATGAGGGTCTTGGCGTCGCAGCGGAGGTGGTCGTCCAGGCAAGTGCGGGGGCAAGGGGTTCTGGCGCTGGGCGCGGTCTGGGCGCGGCTGCGCAGCGGCCGCCATATATGGGGAGGAGGGGAGGGAGGAGCAGCTGGGAGGCGGGAGGCAAGTGACGGGTGTGGCGAATGGGCGCAGAGGGGGCGGGGCCGCAGGGGAGGCAGCGGCGGGTACGGAGGACGGGAGACCGGCGCGGGGCACGGAGAAACAAAAAGTGTACAAAGCAGAGGGGCACAGAGCAGGCGGCGATCAGGATACAGAAAGCAAAACACAGGGGCACAAGCAGAGCGGCGAGCGGGGGGCAGGGGGCACAGAGCAGGCGGCGATCAGGATACAGAAAGCAAAAACAGGGGCACAAGCAGAGCGGGGGGCAGGGGGCACAAGCAGAGCAGCGATCAGGAAACAGAAAGCAAAAACAGGGGCACAAGCAGAGCGGCGAGCAGGGGGCAGGGGGCACAAGCAGAGCGGCGATCAGGATACAGAAAGCAAAAACAGGGGCACAAGCAGAGCGGCGAGCGGGGGGCAGGGGGCACAGACAGAGCGGGAACAAACCAACGGCAGCAAAGTAAACAGTGAGAAATAAACAGTGAAAAACGAAGCAGTGAAACAAACGAACCTAAGGGCCACCACTGGCCAACAAAGCATCTTTTTCCCAAAATATTCTAAACATAACTAAAACTTAAAACAACTAAAGAAACATGTGCCGCCCACTAATCTCAGTTAGCTTTAACTACACAGGACCGTACATTAATACGCATTATCAGTGCACTTCCACGCATCCGTACACCCAATGAATAGTAGACACAATACTCATAGCAGGACAGAACCATCATTGATGAGGAGGGTCTGTGTGTCTGGGGACTGAGGGGGGGCATATGGGGAGTAATCCGTGACAGACTGGGGGAAGCGGTATAAATCTACTTTATAGGCTCAGAGGATTGCAACTCCCCATTGCTGAGTAGTGGGGGACTAGGTAAGGCAGTCAAGGATTGGCTAACAGGGTGGCACCTGGTGCTGTCCAATTATCAGTCTGGAAGGCGACTAGCAATTCGTCCCAGTCTTGTGCAACAGGAAATTTACGAAGCCCAGCTATCTCCTCTCTATGCAGTGCTACGCTTTCAGCCTGAGACCACACTATGAATGAACGCCTCCAGCTAATTACCTCCGGGGGGACTGCATCTTTCCATTTCTTGCTTATGAGACGCTTTGCAGTGATGAGACCTAGGTCTCGAAATTTCGAAGTAACTCTATTTTAATTAGATCTGACATACAGCCCCAAAAAGCATACCTCCCATGATAGTGGCATATCTGTGTTTGTGCATGAAGCTAGGGTTGTAACTACCACACGCTATATTTAACTATTTCCTAATATCTGGGGTGGTGGCGGATACTATGTTGAGCTCCCATCAAACTTCCTACTGAAGCCAGACAAGCTACCTACGAAGTGTTGGTCATTCCAACCGATCGCACTTCTTAACTAAGACGATGTGAACATATTCATGTCCATCCTAGTAACTAGGATTCAACACATCTGGTCTTTTCTAGTCACCCCCCAACAATCAGGATTAATTATAAACAGGTAAGCAGACAATAATACAAAATTGTCTGGGGCACTCATGAAGGCTGCTGAGAACTGACAGCAACCTATGGCCCTTCTCTTGCTCGATGCTGAGAAGACCTTCAACAGGGTTAACTGGCTGTACCTGTCTAGGCTGCTGAACAGAATCCATATTAGCCCGAGATGAAAACATTTACACTAGCGAATTGCCAGAAACCAACCACTCGGCTTAAAATTAATGGGGACTACACAGCAGACATCCCACTCATACGTGGAACGAGGCAGGGATGTCCCTTGTCCCCCCTTATATTCACCTTAGCTGTGGAACTTCTTTGGGACAGAGTTCCAAAATTTTAAAACACATGGCACCTGTTTGTCACCTACGTGAATCTGGAACAAAGGATAGAGGGAATACAAATGACAATGTCCACAGTTTTGCATGTCTTGGGCATTTGCGAGATGCCATCCCCAGAGACTGACAACTGGGCAACTGCCAGAGTATAAGAGGACTGAAAAAAAGCTACAAGAGAATACTTTCACTGAACTGGGGGGAAGGGCCAAGACCAGGGCAGAACAGGCGGGTGCAAGTTTTGATCTCTTACGTGTTTGTTGTTGTTGATGTTTCATGATTCATATAATTATGAACAATACACTGTAAAACAATTGAAAAGGTGATGCATAAGTGTGTGTACCCCATCCCATGAGCCAATAAAACCTAAAATAAAGTTGGAAAAAATATTAGCAAAATGTGTGTGACTAGGCAGAATACCTCTTACACCTGCCTACACTTTTTCTACAAACAAATGTTACTATAACAAGCAAATGAATAAACACTTAATCTAAACGTCGCCTTGCCCCTTAGACAAATTATCCCTCCAGCTGTTTCACTCTAATGCCCCTCCTAGAACCCTTTTGCTAAAGTATTCAACTCATTTTGTAGGAGTCTTGAATTTTGTTCCACTAACACAGTTTTGCGAGTTTGCATTTTCAGGTCTGGCATTAGCCAAGACCTTTTGATTTTACTAAAATAAAATGTATTAAAAACTTACCAAAAGAAACTTTCAACTGTCTCTCTTCACCCATTAGCTTGTTGTTGTGTCATATCCATTTTACTTGTGCCCACTACAGCATACAGCATGGGGCAGTGGGTCAGCCTACTTGAGCCTCTGGTTAATTTCACTTCGAGTGACTACATTTTGCTCTTTCACAAGGTACACACCTGCACACAAGGAGTTCCCAGCGTTACCTGATGTGATAGCAGGACATATTTGAAGTGAGCACAGGGCACATTCTAGCTTTATCAGTTCCAGTCTCCTTCCAATGCTATTGTAAATTCCTTTTGACGTGGGCTGCTGCTATTTCACAGCACTCCATGTTGTGTTCTAGTCCTCAGTTGCACCAATGGTTATTCAATAATCTTTGCCCAGGAAAAAAAAAATGTATGGTTTTTAGTTTGCAGCACACTTTTAACGGGGTGTAATTTAGGTTACAGTATCCTATCTTTTATACTGTGAACCATTTCTCCATCCTTCTTTCTTTCTTTCCTTTTTTTGTTTGTTCTTTCTTTTTTTCTTCTTTCCATTCTTTCTTTATTTCATTCTTTCTTTCTTTCCTTCTTTTTTCTTTTTTTTGCCTTCTTCCCCTTTTCTTTCTTTCTTTCTCTTCTTCTTTTCTTCTCCTCTTGTTTCTTTCCTTCCTTCATTCCTTCTTACATCTTTCCTTCTTGCTTACCTCCTTTCCTTCTTTTTTCAAGTTTTCTTTCTCTTTTGCTACTTTTTTTCTCTTTTGCCTGCTTTCATTCTTTCCTTCCTTTTTCTTTTTGCCCTCTTTCATTTATTTTCTTTTTAACATCTTTCTTTTTTCCCTTCTTTATTTCTTTTGTTTATACTTTGCTTTCTTATTTTTATTTTTTGCCTCTTTTCTTTCTTTCTTTCCTCCCTTCTTTCTTTTGCCTGCTTTCCTTTTTGCCGTTCTTTCACTTTTGTCCTCTTTGCTTCTATCTTTCTGCCTTCTTTCCTTATTCCCTCCTTTCTTCCTTTTTGCCGTCCTTCCTTCCCTTTTTGCCTCCCGCCCTTCCTTCTTTTTTTGCCCTTATTCCTTCCTTTTTTCTTCCTTCCTTATTTTTTCTTCTCTACATTACTTTCTTCCCTTCTTTTTTAAGTTATTTCTCAAAGGTGAGTCTAGCGGCCAATGCCAGACCAATGGCTTTTTTTAGTAACATAGTTACTTATAGGGGATTTCAGTCAGACTTCATCCATTAGTCTTTGATTGAGTCACTTACATTTCTCATCCACCCACTATGAGTTATGACGTGCTGCCCTTTCACAAGGAGCACATCCACACACAAGGTAGTTGCCTGCAGTGCCGGGTATACCATGTGCACTCATGTTTTTGAGATCTGAAAAACACTTTAGCCTTTGTGGGCCCAGCAGCTTTGTGAATAATAATGTTTTGCAAAAACCATGACAAAGCAAAGCAAGATTTTCCAAAAGGTTGGCGACCAATGCCAGACCTATTTGCTTTCCCATTGCTTTTTACATTTGATAGCAATTGCGAAGTCCCATGACTTACTTCCGCCTTCAAATCAGCAAAGTTTTTTGCATTGCAAGGTCATTTATACTGCACAGGGTACTAATGATCGTTTTAATCAAATTGAGTCAAGCTGAAAAATGCATGTAGAATTTTTATCTGTAAGTGTACTTTTGCAAAGGTTTTCTATGCACAGTAGCAACTGTTTGCAGAATTTTCCTCTGGAAGTTTACCTTTTGCAGCGCTTTACCATACATAACGAAGTATACAAAAAAGTGATGGATGGAATGCTTGAATTAATCGCAGCCACTGGTAATCACTAGAAGCCGCAACCCTACCTCTCGGAGGACGAACTTCAAGCCCTCCTCTTATCCTATAAGTCCTCTCCTAATGCCCCCTGTCCTCCAGACAAGAAAGATGAATACTTAATTCACACAGTTGCAATCAACTCTATTAGAGCATCAACTCTACGTAACAGAGGAGTAAACAGAAAAAACTTAGCGCAAGTACCCTTATCCTCCCTAAATCACATGACATGCACCGACACTCCTCTCTCCGGCCTACTAATTAACAGCTGTTCAGCAACAAAGCATGCCTCTGACACTGCCGCTCTCATCCTGAACCAAAAATCTGATGTAGCAATCCTTACCAAATCATGGCTCAATTAATCATTGTCACTTTACCTAGATTTCACATTATAGCCTTGTAACACGTGATAGGCAATTA
Source organism: Triturus cristatus (assembly GCF_964204655.1). Lineage (NCBI taxonomy): Eukaryota > Metazoa > Chordata > Amphibia > Caudata > Salamandridae > Triturus > Triturus cristatus. The sequence continues at coordinate 140,795,423 of NC_140588.1, forward strand.
AAAAAGGGGGAGGCATTGCTTGCATTTACCTCTCAGACCTCCTCATCACTGAACTTCAAGCTGACCCGACGACTCCTGCGACTATCTTGCGGTATCTAGGGAAACCTACCAAACCCACACATTTCTGAAAACTAGACACCCGGGGGATTCCAGGGAGGTATGGCTTGCGTGGATCCCCCAACGTTTCCTTACGCAGAATGCCCTGCAAACCTCAAATTTAGCTGAAAAAATCACTTTTTTCACACATTTTTGTGTGGGAAAGTTGTGGCATCATCGGGCTGACACAAATTTCCTACCACCCAGCATTCCCCCGGGTCTCCCGATAAAAACGGTGCCTCACTCGTGTGGGAGGCCCAAGTACCCGCGACAGGCAAGGGCCCACAATGTAGTGAGGCGACATGAAAATTGCCTATCTCAAAACTACCTGGTTTTGCAAGCGGGGTCACTTGGGTTTTTGGCCCGGTGCTCGGCGGCCACCTAGGGTAACCTACCAAACCCACACATTTCTGAAAACTAGGCACCTGGGGGATTCCAGGGAGGTATGGCTTGCGTGGATCCCCCAACGTTTCCTTACCCAGAATGCCCTGCAAACCTCAAATTTAGCTGAAAAAATCATCTTTTTCACATATTTTTGTGTGGGAAAGTTGTGGCATCACCGGGCTGACACAAATTTTCTACCATCCAGCGTTCCCCCGGGTCTCCCGATAAAAATGGTGCCTCACTCGTGTGGGAGGCCCAAGTACCCGCGACAGGCAAGGGCCCACAACGTAGTGAGGCGACATGAAAATTGCCTATCTCAAAACAACCTGGTTTTGCAAGGGGGTGACTTGGGTTTTTGGCCCGGTGCTCGGCGGCCACCTAGGGAAACCTACCAAACCCACACATTTCTGAAAACTAGACACCCGGGGGATTCCAGGGAGGTATGGCTTGCGTGGATCCCCCAACGTTTCCTTACCCAGAATGCCCTGCAAACCTCAAATTTAGCTGAAAAAAATCACCTTTTTCACAAATTTTTGTGTGGGAAAGTTGTGGCATCACCGGGCTGACACAAATTTCCTACCACCCAGCGTTCCCCCGGGTCTCCCGATAAAAACGGTGCCTCACTCGTGTGAGAGGCCCAAGTACCCGCGACAGGCAAGGGCCCACAACGTAGTGAGGCGACATGAAAATTGCCTATCTCAAAACGACCTGGTTTTGCAAGGGGGTCACTTGGGTTTTTGGCCCGTGCTCGGCGGCCACCTAGGGAAACCTACCAAACTCACACATTTCTGAAAACTAGGCACCCGGGGGATTCCAGGGAGGTATGGCTTGTGTGGATCCCCCAACGTTTCCTTACCCAGAATGCCCTGCAAACCTCAAATTTAGCAGAAAAAATCACCTTTTTCACACATTTTTGTTTGGGAAAGTTGTGGCATCACCGGGCTGACACAAATTTCCTACCACCCAGCGTTCCCCCGGGTCTCCCAATAAAAACGGTGCCTCGCTCGTGTAGGAGGCCCAAGTACCCGCGACAGGCAAGGGCCCACAACGTAGTGAGGTGACATGAAAATTGCCTATCTCAAAACGACCTGGTTTTGCAAGGGGGGTCACTTGGGTTTTTGGCCCGGTTCTCGGCGGCCACCTAGGGAAACCTACCAAACCCACACATTTCTGAAAACTAGACACCCGGGGGATTCCAGGGAGGTATGGCATGCATGGATCCCCCAATGTTTCCTTAACCAGAATGCCCTGCAAACCTCAAATTTAGCTGAATAAATCACCTTTTTCACACATTTTTGTGTGGGAAAGTTGTGGCATCACCGGGCTAACACAAATTTCCTACCACCCAGCGTTTCCCTGGGCCTCCCGATAAAAAACGGTGCCTCACTTGTGTGGGAGGCCTAAGGACCCGCCACGGGCAAGGGTCCAAAACGTAGTGAGGCGCACTACGTTTAGGACCCTTGCCTGTTGAGGCGCACTACATTTTGGACCCTTGCCTGTCGCGGGTACTTGGGCCTCCCACACGAGTGAGGCACCGTTTTTATCGGGAGACCCGGGGGAATGCTGGGTGGTAGGAAATATGTGTCAGCCCGGTGATGCCACAACTTTCCCACACAAAAATGTGTCAAAAAGTTGATTTTTTTCAGCTAAATTTGAGGTTTGCAGTGCATTCTGGGTAAGGAGACGTTGGGGGATCCACACAAGCCATACCTCCCTGGAATCCCCCGGATGTCTAGTTTTCAGAAATGTATGGGTTTGGTAGGTTTCCCTAGGTGGCCGCTGAGCACCGGGCCAAAAATCCAAGTGACCCCCCTTGCAAAACCAGGTCATTTTGAGACAGGCAATTTTCATGTCGCCTCACTACGTTGTGGGCCCTTGCCTGTCGCGGGTACTTGGGCCTCCCACACGAGTGAGGCACCGTTTTTATCGGGAGACCCGGGGAAACGCTGGGTGGTAGGAAATTTGTGTCAGCCCGGTGATGCCACAACTTTCCCACACAAAAATGTGTGAAAAAGGTGATTTTTTCGCTAAATTTGAGGTTTGCAGGGCATTCTGGGTAAGGAAACGTTGGGGGATCCACGCAAGCCATACCTCCCTGGAATCCCCTGGGTGTCTAGTTTTAAAAAATGTATAGGCTTGCTAGGTTTCCCTAGTTTCCGGCAGAGCTATGGTTCAAAAACTACAGCTAGGCCAAAAAAGGGTCATTTTTCACAGCGAAATTGAGGTGTGTCCACGTTGCGTTTTGCGCCGTTTCCTGTCGCGGGCACTAGGCCGACCCACACAAGTGAGGTACCATTTTTCTCGGAAGACTTTGGGGAACGCGGGGTGGGTGAAAATTTGTGGATCCACGCAGATTCCAGAACTTTCCACCAGAGAAATGTGGGGAAAATGTGTTTTTTTTTTTTGGCAATTTTTTAGGTTTGCAAGGGATTCTGGGTAACAGAACCTGGTGGAAGGCAGTCAAGTCACCTCATCCTAGATTCCCCTGGGTGTCTAGTTTTCAAAAATGTATAGGTTTGCTAGGTTTCCCTAGGTGCCGGCAGAGCTATGGTTCAAAAACTACAGCTAGGCACTTTGCCAAAAAAGGGTCATTTTTCGCTGTGAAATTGAGGTGTGTCCACGTTACGTTTTGCGCCGTTTCCTGTCGCGGGCACTAGGCCGACCCACACAAGTGAGGTACCATTTTTCTCGGAAGACTTTGGGGAACGCGGGGTGGGTGGAAATTTGAGGATTCATGCAGATTCCAGAACTTTCCACCAGAGAAATGTGGGGAAAATGTGTTTTTTTTGGCAATTATTTAGGTTTGCAAGGGATTCTGGGTAACAGAACCTGGTGGGAGGCAGTCAAGTCACCCCATCCTGGATTCCCCTGGGTGTCTAGTTTTCAAAAATGTATAGGTTTGCTAGGTTTCCCTAGGTGCCGGCAGAGCTATGGTTCAAAAACTACAGCTAGGCACTTTGCCAAAAAAGGGTAATTTTGCATTGTGAAAATGTGGTGTGTTCACGTTGGGTTTTGAGCCATTTCCTGTCGTGGGCACTATGCCTACCCCTACAAGTGAGGTACCATTTATATCGGGAGACTTAGGGTAATTCAGATTTGTAAATGTTATTACCTATTGACTTTCGATGCATTTCTGCCTTCCAAATGAAAGACATTGTGTAAAAAAGAAGTCATTCTAAAAAATGACTGATAATTCTCATGCTAGTATGAGTATTCCCAAATTCGGAAATGTGCAAATATCTACTGTTTCTAAACTCTATATTTTGTTCCCATTTCAGAATTGCATAGGTGTCTTTCATTCCGATTTTTCCATGTACACATTTTTACAGAATAATTACTAGATACCCGGTACATAATAAAAAACCATTGCAAGTTGCTGCTCAGTTTTTGTCTCTGGGTTCATCGGGTTCTTGGTGAACCTACAAGTCCTATATATCCCCACAGCCAGTAATGTCCAGCGGATGTAACGGTATATTGCTTTCAAAGAGTTGTCATAATTAGAAGAAGTTACAGGTGAAAACGTTGACACAAAAGGTGCTTTTTTTCAACAAATTTTCAATTTATCCTATAACTGTTAGTTTCTATAAAGAAACCTTGATGGATCTACACAAATGACCCCTTGCTGAATTCAGAATTTTGTCTACTTCTCTAAAATGTCTAGCTTTCCAGGATCCATTATTGCTTTTGTACCCATTTCTACCATTAACTGGAAAGAGGTCGAAAGCACAAAAAATAGCAAAAATAGGCTATGTCCCAGAAAAATGCCAAAACTGTGTAAAAAATGTTGGGTTTCTGACAAAAGTCTGGTATCCCCTAAAATCTGGGAAAATGGTGATTTCAGCCCCACAAACCCTTTTTGATAACACTTGCAGGGAAAAACCCAGATGCTTTCATTTGCAGCCCGTTTTTCCCATTTTCCCCCCAAAAAACTAAATTTTGCTGTATTTTGGCTCATTTCTGTGACCCCTCCAGGGGAATCCACGAACCCTGAGTACCTTCAGAATCCCCATGATGTTGTAAGAAAAGGACGCAAATTTGGCGTGGATACCTTATGTGGTCAAAAAGTTACAGGGGCCTCAGCGCGCACTACCCCAAATAGCCAAAAAAGGGCAGGGCATGGCACAGGAGGGGGGAAAGGCCTGGCAGCGAAGGGGTTAAATACAAGACCTGCACCACATAAGGTCCCCACAGACTTCATTATTACACTACTTAAGATTGCTATGACTATGAATTGCTTCACTTTCCAGGGCAATTTCTTTGTACAAACCAAAGGCGTGGCGATGGGGCAAGCTTTGCCCCTAATCTGGCCATCATTTATATGAATGAGTATGAGCAACGCTTTGTCTTGAGTGAGCTCAACCCACATAGGGCTTGCATAGCACTCTGGCGACGCTACATTGATGACGTCTTCAATATTTGGCAAGATAATGAGGAACAGCTTAAAACCTTCCACCATTGGCTGAACACATGTTCAATTGACATTCAATTCACTATTGACTTCAACAGAGAAGCCATTAACTTCCTGGACATCACCATAAAATCAGAGTCTGGTACACTACATACTAGCCTTTTTAGGAAGAGTAGTGAACGTAATACGCTCCTGAGATATACTAGCCACCACCCTCGTAACCTCAGGGATAATTTGCCATTTGGCCAATTTCTGAGGTTACGTAGAAACTGTTCCAAAAAAGAAGACTATTTTGAAGAATCGGCAGGCCTTCTAGTCAGATTACTGGAACGTGGTTATCCTATTAGACTCTTGAAAAAAGCACGCAAACGCTCCTGGCATAATCACAGAGAGTTCTTACTAGTCCCCAAACCTAGAACAAATAACAGTGAAGAACGTCTAGTATGCGTTACCACCTTTAACACCAAAAGTAACGCCATCAAAAAGGGCATTAGCCAACATTGGCACTTAGTAGCTGATGAATTGGGTAATATGCCAACCCCCTTACATGCCTTTAGGAAAGGCAAGAATATAAGGGATCACTTGGTCAAGTCCCTATTACCTACATCAAGGACCCCTTGCCAAACCACCCTATGGGGCATCCCCCCTATCAAGGGACACCATAAATGTGGATCATGTAAAGCCTGTTCATTAACTAAAGACATTACTGAATTTTCACACAACAATCAGACATATACACTTAAGGAATATAGCAATTGCAACACGACAGGCGTTATTTATGCGATTGTCTGCCCATGTGATTTCATGTACGTTGGTCAGACCATTCAGAAAGTTAAGTGTCGCATCCTACAACATTGCAGCCGCATACGTTGTAAGATACAGAGTGCACCTCTGGTGGAACACTTTACCACATTTGAACACACTGCGGAAAGTTTAAGGTGGTGGGTTATTGAGAAAGTTAAGCCCAACCCCAGAGGGGGTGATTTTGCTCTTATACTCAATAAACGCGAATGCAGATGGATACATGCTTTGGATACGATTGCGAGAGGCCTTAATGAATTTGAAGAAATTAGTAAGCAGGTCTCCATTATGAGTAATGGATGAATCCACTACTAAGGCCGAATATCATGTCAGTAAGTTAGCTGCTGCCCTTTATGGGCACTGATCACTAGGGCTCTAGTGCTTTGCACTTACACATTGACTGGTTTTGGCCCTCCCACATGAGATTGTCAGTTAACCCTATCACATGAACACCTTGGCTTTTAACCTCGCATCCATACTGTTTTGCAACGTCTGTCATTACTTTCCCTCCTTATAACCGAATTGTCTATTTGTTACAGTGAAACCCTTTTAGTTTGCAGTGCAGCATTACTTACCACAGCGGCGAACGATACTATATCATTTGTAATACCCTGTATCTGCATAATAATCATATGGTGTTTTTTGCTCTTAATTGGTAATACATACTGCATTGTTTTGTCCATCACTGCTTTTAACTTTTCCACTACTCTGTAATCAACAGATTTGTTCGTACAGTACAAGGCACCGTTGCCAAATGTGCTGTTAGGAATGCTTTATCAACCTTTTGGAATCGTCAATATATGTTGTCTTGTAAATACTTGTCACTGCTTTTCATCTTTTTTCCATCTTCCATTTATTGTATTACCTGCACAATATATTGAATTGTATTGTCATAATAATTGTAAACCATCTAGCTCTTAAACATGTATCTCTCCTCCATCATGGGTTTTCCGAATAACCTGTCTCCGATTCGCATTAGTCTGCCCGGTTGAGTCTTTTAACTCTGTCTCCTAAAGGTACCGGAGCCGTCAACTCTACGTTGACGCTCCATTCGTATTTAACGTCCTCGCGCTGAACGGCAATTCCGCTACCAGCGTTTTCCGACATAGCACACGGATGCCGAACTAGAGCGGTCCTAGGTAAATAACCCCCTCTCCCTTTACACTTTCACGGCTCTACATACTCTGATGCCGAGTTAGACCTTAGATTCAACTATGCCTCTTTTTAATTCAATTCCAGCTTGGCTTGAACTCCAGCTGCCAGAGACACCTACACGTCCTTCAGTGGACCCTGTAAATTATCTACCCGCAGGTAAACTGTTTCCCTCCCCCTGCCGCCTGCCGCCTGCAAGGAACTTTGGCACGCATTATGTACACCATGGAATTGACTGTGCCTTTCTTCCTTAGTTTTCAGCCACTGATCCAATAAAGTTTCCAATAGCGGATTTGAACGCTTGTACACAGGAACTATGATCCCTATCCCCTATGTCCTACATTGAGGAATCCCGCACCACGATCAACAGCGGGTAAGCCCACTTGCAGGCCCTCTTTTTAACTAGTAGTTTTTAGTGCAACATCCTTATCACCACTTCTCATCATTTCTAGGCACACAAACAGGTCCTGCACCTATCCAGGTTGCCCCATTCGTCCTGATGAAGATCCGCACGGCCAAGGCTTAAACCACCGTTAAGGCCACAAAGACGGGTCGAAACGTCGACGCCCCCAGTTCATTAGCCTGAGACACGTCACTCCCCTACGTGCCATACTAGAATTGTCTTCTAGTTCAATTTATAAAAGTACAATTCAGTCTGTATAATTTGCTACGTGACCAGGCCCTATAGGACGGTGATTGATAACCAGTCCAGTATTGAATGATACTAAGTTTCCTTATGTCACTACTTTCTGAATTCTCTCTTCCTTCACTCATTCACTCTTAAGCACCCTTGCTACACGCACGTTCCTTCTGGAGCAACCCTGACAACAATTACTGTTAAAAGTAAAAATTACTAGAACATAAATGTATGGTGATTTATATTTTGTTTTGTTGCACTCTTTTCTTTGTTGATGTTGAACATTGTATTTAATACCGAGAGCTACCAAATTTATTCATTTTAGCTAATAATTAAGTGAATGATACCACTGAGTAAGGGCCTATAGCCCCCTCTGATAATGAAGGTCTAGGACCATTGTTTTTTGTACCAGAATTGCACCCAGGTCCTTGACTATTGGGTTACCCCATTTTTGTAACGGCGAGATCTCCATGGAAGCATCGCTGACAGAGCTTCAGAAATGCAAATCAGGGTCCCCGGGTGACCCATGGCCAGCCAAACTATAAAGTTCCCTCGATGAGTGTCTCAACCCTCACTTAAATACCATCTGGAATACGTCTATTAGACAGGGTGTCTATCCCTCAGCTTGGAAGCACACGTTTCTTCTTCCAATCTTGAAGAAAGCCAATGCCGACCCCGAAGTCACCAGCAACCATAGGTCGATCTCCCTGCTCCCTGCCCTGGCGAAAGGTTTAGAGAAATTAGTACACCAGCAATTGGCAGCGTTTATTGAGTCTAATAACCTCCTACATGAGTCTCAATCCGGCTTTCGCCCTGGATTTAGTACAGAATCTGTTCTAATTGAAATGGCGGTTTCTATACGCTGGGCTGTGGATGGAATTATAAACAACAAAAAGTCCCTAGGAAGGAATGAATGGAAAAAGCAATCAATAAGGACCCAATCAGCGCTTATTTTTAAAGACTTGTCCAGCCGGACAGTGGTCATAAATTTTACTGATATAGTAATGAAGCAAAATTATCAAAGAAATTCTCAAAGTGGGACACAAGCCTGTGTCCTGTACAAATAATAAGGAGAAGAACAGAAACAACAAAAAGGTTCAGGCAAAAAACGTTTGTTGCAAATGGCAGGAATAGAGAGTGAACCAACAAACATTACATGGGACACCCTTATGTATCATACTTAGTATTGCTAAGAACATATAGGGTGTTTACAAGTGTCGACAGCGTTTCGATCCTATAAACGAAATATTAGGATCATCATCAGGACAACATTGATTATGCCTGTACAGTTTAACCTGAATAGCCTTAAAAAAGAAGAGGGAAGAAGAGAGAGAAAAGGGAGATAACAATTAGAAAGTAATTATTCAATAAACATGATTAAAAAGGGGTTAAAAAGTCTGATCAAACACAATACTGTACGTCATCTTATATCAAGGAGCAAAGAGTAATGAAAAAACTAATGAGAAAGCAAAAAGAGGCAGATATACTCACACAATAGAAAATGTACAAGGTGTCAATAATGATGCCAAGTATCTTACGAGGTGTATTTGGGATCTGTGTCCAAAATAACCATGCAGACCAGTGAGAATGTAAATTCCTGACAGTTAAGTACAGAATTAAGTGGCGTTAGGAAGAAGAAGGTCACCATAAGACCTTAATCAATGTTCGAGAAATCAGAGGTATACTGTGCATAGTGACAACCAGGTAATTCAACCATCGATGCAGACAATATATGTAGCAAAACAAAATTGTTAGGACAGAAGGCTGTCCGTTAAGTATACATGCCAAGGGGAGGGAGTACGAAAGACTAAGGTTAAGAGTAACCTTGTGACAGAGAGGCTGTGATAAAGAAATTATGAGGACGTGCGGCGGATAAGGAGTGACTATCCCGAATATATAAGATGAACCAAATGTGAGGACGGGCGGTGATGGCGAGAAACAAGTAGTGACGGATCACGAGCGGGTTCTAGCAAGTAAGACTAACCGCAGGAAGCAGTGCCAATGTGGAGTGCTCTGTGTGCAAATAGAAGGTAAAGATTAGGTGTAGTCCGAACAAGGGGGGACAAGGAAAAGTAGAATGACAGGGGAGAGCAAACTCACCGTTAACGTGAGTGAGAATAAGTACATAAGAGGAATTGGAGGCGGTTGGAGCCGTTAATAGAAGGAATCGTCAGGAGGACTTGGAGTTAACATGTGGGTACACTGTGGAGAGAAGAAGGGAATTAAGAGCCAAGGCAAGAAGTGGCGCCAGCAGAGTGGGGTAGGGAGAACGGGAGGGCTCACCGGGGTAGTAGAGTAATGCACAGGTCCGTCAATGCTGGGTGCGCGATCCGAAGTTGCGGCAATAGCCGCGAGGGGAAGCCAGGACTGTAAGGATAGCCTGATTGCCGGATCGTCAGGAGGGCTGGAAATTATCCGCGGAATTGCGCTATTAGGAAAAAAGGGGGGATTAGGGGCCAACGGCAAGGAGTAGTGTCATCAGAATAGAGTCGGGAGGGCGGGAAGGCTCACCGGTAAGATAGAAGATTCGTTACTTTCCGTCAATGCGGGGAGCGAGGTCCGGTGATACGGCTGCTGCCGTGGGGGGAAAACCAGGACTGTGTTAAGGGCAGGGAAAGGCCGCTGGTTGGTCGGCCCGAGCAGGGGCGTTAAAAGAGAGAAAGGACAAGATGGAAAGATGGTTGCTATCTTGGAAAGGGCTGAAGGAAAAGAAAACAGTGTGGTAATAGAGAAAATAATAGAGAAAAATGGAAGTATTGCAGTGAGGGAAAATAGGAGAAGGAGTAGATGACAGGGTGGGTGATTGCGTACACGGTGACAATAAGGTGCTAGTTATAATTCCAAAGGAATTAGAGAAGGTAAAACAAAGTATTTGCAATAGTTGCAAAAGGCCAGGAGGCAGTAGAAAGCCAGACATGGAAACAATTGGACAGACTGGAGTTAAAAGAAATACCAGTAATTACTCATTGAATTGTACAATTAATTTCTTAGTCGGTGGGGAGAGCAGAGTTACAGATCAAATAGTAGTGGACCAGTCCTCATGTCTGTTCAATCTCGAGTTGAAGCTATCTGTCTTCAGAATCCATTTTAGTTCCTCTCTGTTCAGTGTTTTCACGATATCACCTCCTCTTGGAGGCAATTTAACAACAGAAATGACAGTCCACCGAATTTCATCCTCGGAGTGTTTCTTTTCCAGGAAATGTTCAACCAATGGTGCTGTGAGGATTTTACATCTAATTCTACTGCGATGTTGAGAAATCCGTAGGCGGATCTTTTGTGTCGTCTGGCCAATGTAAATCTTATTACAGGGACAGAAGATCGCATATATGACATTAATAGAATTACAATTGGTGAACATTTTTAATTCATGTCTGATGTTGCCAAAGACAAAAACTTTACACTCAATGGTCAATGCACATACTACACAGTTACCACATTTAGCATGACCTCTCAATGTTGGAAGAGACCAGATATCATTTAGGGTGTTGATGGTTGTCTTATTGGTAGTAGTGGGTAAGGCTGCACGAACCAGGTGGTCCTTAATATTTTTATTTTTATTGAATGCGAACAAGGGACGCTCCAAGCGGAGATTACCAGCATTCAGAATTGGCCAATTATTAAGTATGCTTTTGCGTATGGAGTTAGACACTGTAGAAAAAGTGGTAACGCAAACCAATCTGTTGGTTTCAGACTTAGGTTTGGGTTCAAGGAGTGCTTCACGGGGACAGTACCAAGCACGTTTCATGGAGTTACGTACTAATCTCTTAGGATAGCCCCTTTTGGATAGTTTGGTGCAAAGTATTTTAGCTTCATAAAAGTAGTCCTCCTTTAAACAGCAATTTCTGCGAATTCTCAGAAACTGCGAAAAAGGAAGGGAATCTCTCAAGGCACGTGGGTGACTGCTGTTGTAACTTAACAAGGTATTCCTTTCAGTGGGTTTACGAAAGAGACCGGTAACAAGATAGCCATCCATGTGCTTAATGGTAAGGTCAAGGAAGGGAATAGAGTCCCTTTGATGAGTCAGGGTAAATTTAAGGCCCCCACAATTGTTATTAAGCCAATGGAGGAAAGGAGCGAGTAGATTTTCATTTGTCTGCCATATCATAAAGATATCATCAATGTATCTTTTCCACTTATAGATACAGGATGAAAAAGGATTAGTAGTGGTAAGGATACAGTTCATTTCTAGTGCATCCATGTATAGAATAGCCAAATTTGGGGCAAAAATTGCACCCATGGATGTGCCTTTGACTTGTTGGTAAAAAAGGTCTTCAAACATGAAAAAATTCCTAGTAAGACAAACTTCTAATAGTTGCAATATGAAGTTTGTAGGGACTGTATGGGGTGGAGGTCTTTGATCAAGGATGGTTTCCATCACAAGCAACGAATCCCTTTGCAGTATATTAGTATAAAGGGACTCTACATCCAAAGTGCAAAGATTGTTAAGTTTGGGGTCATAGGGGTGGTTCTCGATCAGGTTAATCATAGACATACTGTCACGGATGTAACAGTCAGTAAGGGGAACAAAGTCCTTAATAAAATGATTAACATAATGGCTTAACGGCTCAAGAATAGAGCCACATCCAGAGACAATAGGTCGTCCAATGGGTTTCTCAAGGTTTTTATGAATCTTAGGGAGCGTATAGATTACTGGCATCCGAGGACTTTTGATATTAAGAAATTGGTATTCAAGTTTAGAAAGGAAACCTTGTTGTAGGCCTTCATCGGTGATCTGTCTAATGAGGGTCTGAAGTTCCTTAGTAGGGTTGGTATTTAATTTACAATAATGGTCAGTATTTGCCAATTGGTGATTAACCTCATCTCTGTAGTCCTTTAACTCTTGTAACACAATTCCACCACCCTTGTCAGCAGGTTTGATTATTAAGTTGGGATTTTCACGAAGGGAAGAAATAGCTGATTTTTCTTCTCTGGTAATGTTATAAGGGATGTAGTGGTGTGCGGCAGAAATGTTCGTAAGTTCTTTAAGTACAAGTTTTTCGAATGTAATAATCTCACTTGGGATCATATTGTGGTGTGGTGAGAAAGTGGAAGGTGGTCTTAGTGGAGTATTTGATTGTTTGGGTGTCATTGGGTTCTGTAAAAAGTAGCTATGGAGCCTAATTTTACGAAAAAACCTTAGAAGTTCCGTCTGGAGATCAAGGAAATTGGGGTATGTTGTTGGGACAAATGAAAGCCCTTTACTGAGTAGTGATATCTCATAACTAGAGAGTACATGTGTAGAGAGATTGAACAAAGGAATAGTTAAACTGGGGTCAGACATGTTGTGTAGTTCAGAGTCTACCAACTGTAGAATTTCTGGAGTGTTTGGCGCTCTCCTGGGGGCTTGTACCAACGAAGGCGTTGTCTGCCCCTTCCTCTCCTTAGTGGATCTTGTAGGTCCTGACCTAAAAAAAGGGAATTGGGGGTTCGTGTGGTGTTACTTGTGCCCTCTCCTGCGTCTGAGTTATCAGAGGACTCTGCAGATGTATCAGAGAACCCTACTAGATTCTGGCGTCTGTTGAATCGGCCCCAAGGTCTCGAATTTTGGGGATTGTTATAGGTCCGATTAGTGTAAAAATCTTTATTTAAATAAGGGTAGGCTCGTCCTGGAGCAAAGGATTTAATATCCCTTTTGACCTTGTTTGATTTTTTGTTTTGTTCTATCCGATGGAATTCCTCGGTTGTTTTCTGGACCTTTTCCAACAATTTTTTGGCGTCTGGGACTGTATTGTTATCCTTGATATTTTTCTCTATATCCTCGATCACCTTGGTGAGTACCTGAAGTTCCTCAGTGGCAATATCTATGCCAAGTACTAGCCAATGTCTAGAACAAGTGGTAACAATGTAGCTGAAATTATTTATATATTTGGGGTTGTCTGTGAAGACGCCTGGAATATTTCTAACTATTAGGCCTTGTGGGATCGTGTTAGATTTAAGATACTCGGTTAACATACGTATCATAAGTTCCAAGCGTATGAATTTCTTTTTTTGTTTCTCTAATTCATCAGAGAAATTAGTCGTGTTACTGCTGGCACCTGAGATGTCATCTGTATTAGAAAAAAGCGAAGGGCCTTCTAAAATCTTTTTGATATAATCATCCGAGTACAGTGGTGCGTTGTCAGACATAGCACTGAAGTATTCAGTGTGTGATAGAGGGGAGAGGGGAAAAAGGGAAGGGGGACAGGGGAAGGACCCACTTTGGAGAAGGGGGTAGAATGGAACTTAGCTCTTGCAATCAAGCGATTGCGCTAAACATATTTAAATAACAACAAGAGCAGCCATATAAGGTCTAACAGGGACCCTGGGAATTACGTAATTATAAACAACAAAAAGTCCCTAGGAAGGAATGAATGGAAAAAGCAATCAATAAGGACCCAATCAGCGCTTATTTTTAAAGACTTGTCCAGCCGGACAGTGGTCATAAATTTTACTGATATAGTAATGAAGCAAAATTATCAAAGACATTCTCAAAGTGGGACACAAGCTGTGTCCCACTTTGAGAATTTCTTTGATAATTTTGCTTCATTACTATATCAGTAAAATTTATGACCACTGTCCGGCTGGACAAGTCTTTAAAAATAAGCGCTGATTGGGTCCTTATTGATTGCTTTTTCCATTCATTCCTTCCTAGGGACTTTTTGTTGTTTATAATTACGTAAATATGTTTAGCGCAATCGCTTGATTGCAAGAGCTAAGTTCCATTTTACCCCCTTCTCCAAAGTGGGTCCTTCCCCTGTCCCCCTTCCCTTTTTCCCCTTTCCCCTCTATCACACACTGAATACTTCGGTGCTATGTCTGACAACGCACCACTGTACTCGGATGATTATATCAAAAAGATTTTAGAAGGCCCTTCGCTTTTTTCTAATACAGATGACATCTCAGGTGCCAGCAGTAACACGACTAATTTCTCTGATGGATTAGAGAAACAAAAAAAGAAATTCATCCGCTTGGAACTTATGATACGTATGTTAACCGAGTATCTTAAATCTAACACGATACCACAAGGCCGAATAGTTAGAAATATTCCAGGCGTCTTCACAGACAACCCCAAATATATAAATAATTTCAGCTACATTGGTACCACTTGTTCTAGACATTGGCTAGTACTTGGCATAGACATTGCCACTGAGGAACTTCAGGTACTCACCAAGTTGATCGAGGATATAGAGAAAAATATCAAGGATAACAATACAGTCCCAGACGCCAAAAAATAGTTGGAAAAGGTCCAGAAAACAACCGAGGAATTCCATCGGATAGAACAAAACAAAAAATCAAACAAGGTCAAAAGGGATATTAAATCCTTTGCTCCAAAACGAGCCTACCCTTATTTAAATAAAGATTTTTACACTAATTGGACCTATAACAAACCCCAAAATTCGAGACCTTGGGGCCAATTCAACAGACGCCAGAATCTAGTAGGGTTCTCTGATACATCTGCAGAGTCCTCTGATAACTCAGACGCAGGAGAGGGCACAAGTAACACCACACGAACCCCCAATTCCCTTTTTTTAGGTCAGGACCTACAAGATCCACCAAGGAGAGGAAGGGGCAGACAACGCCCTCGTTGGTGCAAGCCCCCAGGAGAGCACCAAACACGCCAGAAATTCTACCGTTGGTAGACTCTGAACTACACAACATGTCTGACCCCAGTTTAACTATTCCTTTGTTCAATCTCTCTACACATGTACTCTCTAGTCATGAGATATCACTACTCAGTAAAGGGCTTTCATTTGTCCCAACGACATACCCCAATTTCCTTGATCTCCAGACGGAACTTCTAAGGTTTTTTCGTGAAATTAGGCTCCATAGCTACTTTTTACAGAACCCAATGACACCCAAACAATCAAATACTCCACTAAGACCACCTTCCACTTTCTCACCACACCACAATATGATCCCAAGTGAGATTATTACATTCGAAAAACTTGTACTTAAAGAACTTACGAACATTTCTGCCGCACACCACTACATCCCTTATAACATTACCAGAGGAGAAAAATCAGCTATTTCTTCCCTTCGTGAAAATCCCAACTTAATAATCAAACCTGCTGACAAGGGTGGTGGAATTGTGTTACAAGAGTTAAAGGACTATAGAGATGAGGTTAATCGCCAATTGGCAAATACTGACCATTATTGTAAATTAAATACCAACCCTACTAAGGAACTTCAGACCCTCATTAGACAGATCACAGATGAAGGCCTACAACAAGGTTTCCTCTCTAAACTTGAATACCAATTTCTTAATATCAAAAGTCCTAGGATGCCAGTAATCTATACGCTCCCTAAGATTCATAAAAACCTTGAGAAACCCCCTGGACGACCTATTGTCTCTGGATGTGGCTCTATTCTTGATCCGTTAGGCCATTATGTTAATCATTTTATTAAGGACTTTGTTCCCCTTACTGACTGTTACATCCGTGACAGTATGTCTATGATTAACCTGATCGAGAACCACCCCTATGACCCCAAACTTAACATTCTTTGCACTTTGGATGTAGAATCCCTTTATACTAATATACCGCAAAGGGATTCGTTGCTTGTGATGGAAACCGTCCTTGATCAAAGACCTCGACCCCATACAGTCCCTACAAACTTCATATTGCAATTATTAGAAGTTTGTCTTACTAGGAATTTTTTCATGTTTGAAGACCTTTTTTACCAACAAGTCAAAGGCACATCCATGGGCGCAATTTTTGCCCCAAATTTAGCTATTCTATACATGGATGCACTAGAAATGAACTGTATCCTTACCACTACTAATCCTTTTTCATCCTGTATCTATAAGTGGAAAAGATACATTGATGATATCTTTATGATATGGCAGGCAAATGAAAATCTACTCGCTCCTTTCCTCCATTGGCTTAATAACAATTGTGGGGGCCTTAAATTTACCCTGACTCATCAAAGGGACTCTATTCCCTTCCTTGACCTTACCATTAAGCACATGGATGGCTATCTTGTTACCGGTCTCTTTTGTAAACCCACTGAAACGAATACCTTGTTAAGTTACAACAGCAGTCACCCACGTGCCTTGAGAGATTCCCTTCCTTTTTCACAGTTTCTGAGAATTCGCAGAAATTGCTGTTTAAAGGAGGACTACTTTCATGAAGCTAAAATACTTTGCACCAAACTATCCAAAAGGGGTTATCCTAAGAGATTAGTACGTAACTCCATGAAACGTGCTTGGTACTGTCCCCGTGAAGCACTCCTTGAACCCAAACCTAAGTCTGAAACCAACAGATTGGTTTGCGTTACCACTTTTTCAACAGTGTCTAACTCCATACGCAAAAGCATCCTTAATAATTGGCCAATTCTGAATGCTGGTAATCTCCGCTTGGAGCGTCCCTTGTTCGCATTCAAGAAAAATAAAAATATTAAGGACCACCTGGTTCGTGCAGCCATACCCACTACTACCAATAAGACAACCATCAACACCCTAAATGATATCTGGTCTCTTCCACCATTGAGAGGTCATGCTAAATGTGGTAACTGTGTAGTATGTGCATTGACCATTGAGTGTAAAGTTTTTGTCTTTGGCAACATCAGAAATGAATTAAAAATGTTCACCAATTGTAATTCTATTAATGTCATATATGCGATCTTCTGTCCCTGTAATAAGATTTACATTGGCCAGACGACACAAAAGATCCGCCTATGAATTTCTCAACATCGCAGTAGAATTAGATGTAAAATCCTCACAGCACCATTGGTTGAACATTTCCTGGAAAAGAAACACTCCGAGGATGAAATTCGGTGGACTGTCATTTCTGTTGTTAAATTGCCTCTAAGAGGAGGTGATATCGTGAAAACACTGAACAGAGAGGAACTAAAATGGATTCTGAAGACAGATAGCTTCAACTCGGGATTGAACAGACATGAGGACTGGTCCACAACTATTTGATCTGTAACTCTGCTCTCCCCACCGACTAAGAAATTAATTGTACAATTCAATGAGTAATTACTGGTATTTCTTTTAACTCCAGTCTGTCCAATTGTTTCCATGTCTGGCTTTCTACTGCCTCCTGGCCTTTTGCAACTATTGCAAATACTTCGTTTTACCTTCTCTAATTCCTTTGGAATTATAACTAGCACCTTATTGTCACCGTGTACGCGATCACCCACCCTGTCATCTACTCCGTCTCCTATTTTCCCTCACTGCAATACTTCCATTTTTCTCTATTATTTTCTCTATTACCACACTGTTTTCTTTTCCTTCAGCCCTTACCAAGATGGCAACCCTCTTTCCATCTTGTCCTTTCTCTCTTTTAACGCCCCTGCTCGGGCCGACCAACCAGCGGCCTTTCCCTGCCCTTAATACAGTCCTGGTTTTCCCCCCACGGCAGCAGCCGTATCACCGGACCTCGCTCCCCGCATTGACGGAAAGTAACAAATCTTCTATCTTACCGGTGAGCCTTCCCGCCCTCCCGACTCTATTCTGATGACACTACTCCTTGCCGTTGGCCCCTAATCCCCCCTTTGTTCGTCATAGCGCAATTCCGCGGATAATTTCCAGCCCTCCTGACGATCCGGCAATCAGGCTATCCTTACAGTCCTGGCTTCCCCTCGCGGCTATTGCCGCAACTTCGGATTGTGCACCCCGCATTGACGGACCTGTGCATTACTCTACTACCCCGGTGAGCCCTCCCGTTCTCCCTACCCCACTCTGCTGGCGCCACTTCTTGCCTTGGCTCTTAATTCCCTTCTTCTCTCCACAGTGTACCCACATGTTAACTCCAAGTCCTCCTGACGATTCCTTCTATTAACGGCTCCAACCGCCTCCAATTCCCGTTACGTACTTATTCTCACTCACGTTAACGGTGAGTTTGCTCTCCCCTGTCATTCTACTTTTCCTTGTCCCCCCTTGTTCGGACTACACCTAATCTTTACCTTCTATTTGTACACAGAGCACTCCACATTGGCACCGCTTCCTGCGGTTAGTCTTACTTGCTAGAACCCGCTCGTGATCCGTCACTACTTGTTTCTCGCCATCACCGCCCGTCCTCACATTTGGGTCATCTTATATATTCGGGATAGTCACTCCTTATCCGCCGCACGTCCTCATAATTTCTTTATCACAGCCTCTCTGTCACAAGGTTACTCTTAACCTTAGTCTTTCGTACTCCCTCCCCTTGGCATGTATACTTAACGGACAGCCTTCTGTCCTAACAATTTTGTTTTGCTACATATATTGTCTGCATCGATGGTTGAATTACCTGGTTGTCACTATGCACAGTATACCTCTGATTTCTCGAACATTGATTAAGGTCTTATGGTGACCTTCTTCTTCCTAATGCCACTTAATTCTGTACTTAACTGTCAGGAATTTACATTCTCACTGGTCTGCATGGTTATTTTGGACACTGATCCCAAATACACCTCGTAAGATACTTGGCATCATTATTGACACCTTGTACATTTTCTATTGTGTGAGTATATCTGCCTCTTTTTGCTTTCTCATTCGATTTTTTATTACTCTTTGCTCCTTGATATAAGATGACGTACAGTATTGTGTTTGATCAGACTTTTTAACCCCTTTTTAATCATGTTTATTGAATTATTACTTTCTAATTGTTATCTCCCTTTTCTCTCTCTTCTTCCCTCTTCTTTTTTAAGGCTATTCAGGTTAAACTGTACAGGCATAATCAATGTTGTCCTGATGATAATCCTAATATTTCGTTTATAGGATTGAAACGCCGTCGACACTTGTAAACACCCTATATGTTCTTAGCAATACTAAGTATGATACATAAGCGTGTCCCATGTAATGTTTGTTGGTTCACTCTCTATTCCTGCCATTTGCAACAAACGTTTTTTGCCTGAACCTTTTTGTTGTTTCTGTTCTTCTCCTTATTATTTGTACGGGACACAGGCTTGTGTCCCACTTTGAGAATTTCTTTGATAAGTTTGCTTCATTACTATATCAGTAAAATTTATGACCACTGTCCGGCTGGACAAGTCTTTAAAAGTAAGTGCTGATTGGGTCCCTATTGATTGCTTTTTCCATTCATTCCTTCCTAGGGACTTTTTGTTGTTTATAATTACGTAATTCCCAGGGTCCCTGTTCGACCTTATATGGGTGCTCTTGTTGTTATTTAAATATGGGTTGTGGATGGAGGCGCTAAGGCCATTTTGGTGCTGTTAGATTTATCTGCTGCATTCAACACTGTGTCTCATCCCATCTTATTAGACCGCCTGAAGGACATAGGCATCCAGGGTACAGCTCTGAACTGGTGGACATCTTTTTTGCATGGCCGAAACCAACAGGTCCTGACCCACTCCTTCACCTCGCCCACCAAACCTCTGAAATGGGGGGTACCCCAGGGTTCGGCTCTGAGCCCGCTTCTCTTTAATGTTTATTTAACACGCTTGGCGGACCTTATTACCAAAATGGGGATTAAGGTGACTTCCTACGCTGATGATACTCAGCTGCTGTTTTCTTTTAGCGGGGTATCAGATTCCACCTTTGACCCGCTAAAAGAATGTCTCAAAAACATCGCTGACTGGATGAACCGCAATTTCCTAAAACTTAATGCGGACAAGACAGCGGTTTTGTTTTTTAATCAACCGACCCACCCTCCCGTCCAATGTATGGTGGCTATCGGAACTGGGTGATGCTCCCACCCCGAAGGACTCGGTCAAAAATCTGGGTGTGAGGTGGGACAAAGATCTGTCCCTCACGGCCCATGTACAATCGGTTTCGGTGGTTTGTTTTGGCAAAATTAAAACCATCAGGAAATGTATAAACCTTCTGCCTGACTCAACCCGCAAAACCGTGGTCCATGCTTTAATCACTTCCCATCTTGATTATGCGAACGGCCTGTACATGGGTCTGCTGCATGGACTGATCCATAGACTCCAGATCATTCAAAATACGGCAGCCCGACTAGTCTGCGGTGTCCCGCTCCGACACCGCATCTCTCCTTACCTCAGACAACTGCACTGGCTACCGATAGCCAAGCGGATTGTATTTAAGGCACTGACATTTGCCTTTCGAGCAGACAATGGGAGAGGGCCTATCTATCTGAGAAGGAGACTCCGCCCCTATCAACAAGACAGATCTCTAAGGTCCAATCACAAACGCCTCCTCTCCACACCGCGCTTTGTGAAAGCAAGAATGGGAGGCAGAACATTCGAAGTGGGTACCACCAAATGTTGGAATAACCTTCCCCCTCACCTACGCATGATGCCGTCGGAGCAGGAATTCAGAAGGGCCTTGAAGACCTGGCTTTTTAATCGGAATGACTAGTCTAGCACTGTCCTCTGCCTTGATCACTGTCAATTATAGCGCCGGGACACCCCATTTGGGGTAGCGGCGCGCTCTACAAATGCCTTTTATTATTATTATTTTTCAGTCGTTTTCTATTGGACTAGTATTTCTGGAATGAAAATACTACAGTCTTATATGGTGCTCTGTAAGTCGGATAGAACTTCTAGCATTATCATTAATTTTGCAAATCGACCACCACACAAGGGTACTCCTTTTTCTTTGGATGGGTGTCAAAAAATTAACACAAGACATTAGGGGGCAGCGGTTAAAAAAGACCTTATTGAAACCCACAAACGATGAAACTCAAGCATTCCTGTTTTTTAATAAGCGCACTAACTAAGAAGTCACGCATAGAAATAAAACATAGAGGGCCTCATTTATGAAAAGTGATGCATCGCTGTGTGCGTCGCTTTTCATTGAGCCCCACTTGTGACAGGCTGTATGCGACACATCGTGTCGCAAGAAATTAGAGATACGTCAGTATTTCTGACGTATCTGTAGGCGCAAAAATTATGCAGTGCTGGAGCGTGTCACAAAAGTGACGCAATCCCAGTAATGGGTCATTGCGCAAGGGCAAATCCCATTTAAAAAGTGACGCAACTCCAGCAATAGGTCATTGCGCAAGGGCAAGTCCCATTTAAAATGTGCCTGCGTCAGTCTTACGCCTACTGTAAGGTAGCCGTAAGATATTGACGCATTTGCGTCCTAGAAGGGGTGCAGTGAAATCTCATAGATTTTACTGCGTCACTTCTACGAGGCTTACTTGTGTCGGAACGCCCACCCTGCATACATTATACCTGGCGCAGGGGTTTACAAAGTGACGCATCTACCTAGATGATTCACTTTGTAAATATGACTCAACGTGGTGCATTTTTTACGCCGCTGGTGCATCACAAAAAGTGATGCACCGGCGGCGCAAAAATGACATTAGGGCTCATAAATAAGCCCCGGAGTGCCTAACTATAGCTAATAGTCCTTCTTAACTTTCCATCACTCCATTTTACAACTAGTTCACTCGCTCATGTGGCGCCAGCGTCCCAACATCAACAAGATTTTTTTCCCATCAGATAGACTTGCATGATTCTCCCCTTCCACTTCACAGACAGGGGCGCATACTAGACTTTTTGGAAGAAGAGTCTCTGGAAACTCAACACAATTCTACCTGGCACAAACTGAAGGGCAGCGGCGGCCATTATGTTTATTTTCCATATTAGTGCTCCTGCGAATAATGGCGCGGGTCAGCCAAACGTTTCCTTCATCCAACTTTCTTTGTGTGCTTTAGGAAGCGATGGCAATTTGGCTGGCCTATAAAAAGCGCTCCTGAGAACCTAGATGTGGAACTCATAAACGCGTCTCTGACAGACTCTCTGTCTCCACTAATCCACATTACAAACATCAAAAGTTGCCATGCAGGGATAGTTGTGTACACGGGTACAGTTGTTCGTGTCCTGTAAAGCAAACAGTGCGATTTCATTAAAATACCTAGCGACCCAGGCACGCACATGTAAACTCTTAGGAACACCAACCCCGCCTCTGCACCAAGAAAATATGATGCCCTTGAGGGAAACAGATTTATTTAGCATTCTCTGCTTTGAAGCTGTGGGTTACCTCAGGACAGTTATAGCTGCTAAGTGAGTCATAGAATGCTGTGTGCTTTCCCTGAGGGTTTTTCCCCTAACAGCAACCTATGATAATATAAAATCATTTTGTGTCACCCTATAAGAAATACCACGGTTTCCCGCATGACAATGAAACTGCTTCACAGCCGGCTTGACAGGGCCTCTGGGTTCACTAATATGTTGCCTGTTGAACTGTGTTTCTGAGACAGCATATATCTCACTTCACATATTTAGCCTTGTGCAGCTTTTACTAAAGACCTAAATGTCCTTGGTCCATCGCTGCCCACAAACAGTAGGAAGCATATATTTTCTGCCTAACAACGTTGGGCTTGAGCACCGGATTTTAAACTGAATTTGTTGAGTGGATTTCAGAAATCTGTGATATTCAGATGATGCAAAAGACTGATGAAAGGGGGAATCAGAGAAAATGGTTTTAAAACAATAAAATGGTATTACCAAATTAACTTTTTAAGCCTTCTTGCCCTCAGATGAGTGCAATGACATCTGATAATTGCCCACCCTGCAATTATAAACCTCCAGCTGAAGCTGATTATGCACAATTGGGGCATTCGACCCAAAACAACTATTAGCACCTGTCCCCGTAACCACACCCTCATTCCCGGCTGCAGGCGCACATATAATTGAACCCATAATTTAAGAAACAACCTTGCCAAGACTTCTGAAGTAGGTTGAGGATATGGCCAACGCCATTTAAATTATTAATTTTGAATGGTGGCGTTTCTGTGGATGTGGACTCATTTTTTTGGGGTATCCATTGCAGTGGGGTGATATGAGGTAGTCTATCTACTATCAAAACAGGAGGATATTAGGTGTCATGCGAGGAGTTCTTTTGAGGACGTTGTATCAGTGTGACATTTAGAAAAAAGATCAAAAGAAATCTGCATCCTATTTTAATTTGTATACCAACATGCCAAACAGCGATGAAGTATGTTAGACCCGATACTCTTGAGGTAGTGTTTACCTATAACTTTTAGCTTTTCCCTCCTGGGTTTTGCTGGTTCTCTTTTAGTGGCCTTAGGGCTCTAGGCACTTTCCCACTGTAAACAGTGTGAAAGTGTGTGCGCCCTTCCTACACATGTTTGGAAGGGATGCTTACCTGACGTTTTAAAACATGTGTGAAGCCTACTAATGCGGGCCTGCTTATGCGCAATTGCACTTATGCTCAGGTTGGTCTTTCTAAACCACTGGCCCATCCTGAGGGTACCTTTCACTACCACTAGAGTAACCCTAGGGTACGTCTTAAGAGGTCTTAAGAGGTAAAGCGAGTGGTACGTGAAAGGCAGGGCAGGTACACATGTGTGTTCCCTGCCCAGGTAGTGAAGAATACCCATGTGTGTATACACTACCTATGAGGTTTACTCTGCCCATAGGTTAACATGGAGGAATGGTTGAAATGACTTCAAGCTGCAACAGAGGCTTACAGTGGAGCAGCCTCATATTGTTACTTATCATTGGATTCACAATGACAAACCCCCTCCAGTGGTAAAAGTGGATTTGTCATTAAAAGTTTAGAACTGCCACTTCTAGAAAGTGGGCATTTCTCTGCTCTAAAACTTTTTGTGTGCCTTTTAGTTGACTCCAGTCCACACTGGAGGCTGGGGGAACACACCTGTGCATTCCCCAGTGACAGCTATAAACATTATACATACAACTGGAATGACAGACCTCTGCCATTTGAGGGCCTAGTAAGATAGATTGGCGGGAGAGGCTTTGACACTTGGCCTCTGGGAGCTAGACCATGGCCCCTCTAAACATTAAAGTCTGCATTCCATGCCCTCCTGGCAGACCGGAGGGAAATTTAGGAGAGACATCTGATGTTCAAAGAGACACCCTCTGAACCACCCCCGACTTCAAAGGCACAAAACAGTATAACTACTGGTGCCATGCTTCAGGAGGGCAGAGATTCACTGGTGGGGACGTGGGACCGGACATCCTGGAACTGCGTGGTGCACAATGACAGAATAATCTGTTGTACACAAGGAGGATCACTGCCATTGGAAGGGACCATGCACCCTCCCTGAATAGTGCTGGACTGGCTGACTGTCTGCTGCTGTATGGCACCCTGAAGTGTGCTTTCAAAGGGATTGTTGGCTTGCCCCCTGTTCTCATGTGGAGGTCTCAGGGACATCAAAGACCTCCCGCGAGGGACACACGCAGTCTACTTGTGATACATGGAGAGCAGTACCCTGTTAAGTGCTCACATCGTCTGCTGGAGCCCAACTTGTGGTGCGACGTGAGTGTGGAACTAGGTATTGTGCCTGGAGACCAGATTGCCTTGCGTGAAGCCCCAAAAGTATTGCCCGCATCTAAGGAGTGTGACCCCTGCATCGTGGGGGCCTCAACATGTATAAGTGTCTTGTTGGTGGTGAGTGGATTCACCGGTTGCGTGATCCAGCGTCACCCGCTTCGTAGATTGTGCCGTATCACTCGAGTGCGATACACCAAGTGCATGCTCCTTGTGTGCGGTTTCCGATTCACAGGTTGCGATCCTTGGAGGGAGGGTTTACCTGTAGTAATGCCTCATTCTATTTTGTGCGGCATTGCTAAACTTGCGCCTGTGTGTGTGACCCCAATTGTGTGGTGCAACCCGTATCAGTGCACACCAGGCATTGTGCCTAATTTCCAGGGAAGTACAGAATTTGCAACTCTTTGTGGTGTGTGACCAGAATTGTCTGGTGCGAACTGTATCAACGGGCACCAGGCATTGTGCCTCTTTTCCGGGGAGGTACGGAATTTGCAACTTTTCGTTGAGCGTGACCCGAACTGTCTCGTGCGACTTGTATCAACGCGCAGCAGACGGTGTGCCTGATTTCCAGGGAGATGCAGAGGAGCGGATTTGTGCTTCGTTGTGACCAGATTGCCTGGGTGCTCCTTTGATCTATTGCGTGTCTGACGGGGTGCCTTTTTCTTCCAAGAGGCTCCCCTGCTTTATCCTCCATTCATCGATTGTTCCTTTTGTGCCCTCAATGTGGCAGATCAACTGCACTCTCCTCACCTGGCCCTGACGACTTTCTGTTGCCAGGTAGTATTGCCCGGATCAGGGTGCAGAGAGTAATTAACTTGGCTGGGGTATGCTTCTGAGAGCAATCGGAAGTGGGTCAAGAGGCTGCGTGACCCCCCTGGCTTTGCAGAGCTGGGCTGTTACCAGAAGGCACATGGTGGAACCTTTTGATTGAACGACTATTGTTCTCAGCCCCCTTCTGCTCCACATCTCATGAGTGAACTTCCCCATTGGTGGCCAATTCCCCATTTGTCGACTGCCTCCTAATTAGCTCTGCTACCTGACCCCACCTTCTAACCTGGGACCCTGACTAAGTGTGACTCTGGCCATCACTGGCCTAGTATCAGGGGGAGGTTGGTTTATCTCCAACCCGTGGACATAGGGTAGTCCAGGTTAGCTAAAAGGTGGAGTGGGCTTGGGCCACGGGGTCTGTATTTGTATTATCAACTGACCTGTCTCGGTAGATCAGTGGCATCGCATTATGGTGCTGTGTGCGTGTGTGCTCCATACGGACCTGCCTTATATCTGTGGTACCGCGTATGAGTGCGGAGTGAGTGTGTGGGCGTGACTACATAAGGACCGCCTGTTATTAATGCCACTGCATTACACATTGATTCCTTGCCAAAAGAATACTGCGTTTGACATTGGTTTTTACCTGTACGGCCTTTGCCCACAGTGCTGTTTAAAAGTGTTGTAATTATCTGTGTGTACACATTTTTTATATTGTTGTGCTCTGGGGTGCATCCTATAACTGTGTGGTATTGAATTATAATAATTGCCAGGGTGGGCCTAGTTCTGACAACGTTTTGCACCGCATAAGGGGGCTGGGGAGTAAAGTAGGCTCTTTTCCCAAGTGTTCATACTACTGATGTCATTTCAACACAGTTTGGCCTAGTATTGCTAGTAATATTTTTAAATGTGATTTATGCCCAGAAATACATGATGTTCATGATGTGTGTTGTTAGAAATGGGGGTCTCTAGTTGGCAGAGGTAGGTACCTTTGTCCAAGTAGGGACCCTTCTTCCTAGTCAGGGTAAGGGGATACACTTCTAAAATAACCCCTGCTCACCCCCTTGGTAGCCTGGCACGAGTAGACAGGGTATTCTCAGAGGCAGTGTGTAAAGCATTTGTGAACACACACAGTAATAAAGTGAAAACATTACAAATGGACACCACACCAGTTTAGAAGAATAAGCAAACTTTCTCTAAGCCAAAATGACCAACATACAACACTCTTAAAAATAGTTACTGAGCAAAAAAAACCTTTAACTTGCATGAAAAACGTGAAAATACAGTTCCTCTGACTCGGTAGCTCCGTCCGGGGCTACCGCAATACTGAATATGACAGAGTCTAACAATTCCAGCTAACTGTGTCGATACGGGTTAGCAAAAGCGTCGGCAGACTCGGAGACAGTAGCTTTTGTTGTTGCGGGTGACACGCTGGTATGAGCCGGTCTGGGGCAACTGTCGCAGTTGCGATATGAGATGGAAGCGTTGCAGCATGCGGTGTCCTTACAGCTCAGTGCAGGCAGCGGCTCATTGATGGAGTCAGTGAGACCAAAGCTTATGTTGCAGGGTGAGGCGGCAGGTCACAATGCGGCGATGGAGCCGGTCGGTGTTCGAGTTGATCAGTGAAGGAGTCGGTGACGTCAGTGCAGCGTGTAGTGAAGGGTTGCGGAGTGCAATGTCCACAGGAAGCAGTGGCTCATTGACGGAGTCAGTGAGACCAGGGTTGCATTGCGAAACAAGGCGGTTTCCTCTATGGTGCCTTCAGGACACGGAATCCTGCGACTGACTCAATGACAGAGTCGGTTACCCTTTTCTTCTCCAGGCAACTGAAACCAGCGGTTCCAGAGACAGTGCCCAGAAGTTTGGTGAGGTCTTTGATGTTCCTGAAACCTTGTGAACAGGGGGCAAGCTCTATTCAAGCCCTTGGAGATCTTCCTCAAGCAGGGGACACAGCAAACAGCAAAGTCCTTTCTCCTTTCCTTGTCAGCAAGTAGCCACTGCAGACCAACCCCAGACAGCAAACAGCACAGGGGCAGCATTCCTCCTCAACTTCTCTGGCTCGTCTCCTTGGCAAAGGTTCCTCTTGATTCCCAAAAATGATCTAAAGTTCTGGGCCCCAATATTTATACTACAAAATCCTTTGTTCTCTGGTGGCAAAGAAGCTCCATTCTTGCTCAAAACCGGTTCTGTCCTCTCTGGTGCAGCTTCCTGGCAGGAGGTGGAGGCAGACCAGGCCCATTCAGGTGAAAGGAAATCTCCTTTATAAAAGTGGAAGTTTCAAACACAGACTGTAAAAATCACCCTCACTAAAAGTTGCATTTTAACATTCTCAGTTCAGGCAAATCAAACTTTATTTACCTACCTTGTTTTCAGGTGTAGTTATGTTTATAAGATGTTATAAACAAACTCCCCATTCTATCCTGTGAAAATAGTGAAAAACGAAATTGGCAGTATTTCTCTATCAGGACATGCTACACACACCAGGGCATGTCCTACCTTTCACATACACTACACTCTGCCCACAGGGGTACCTTGGGCCTACCTTATGGGTGACTAACATGTAAGAAAAGGGAAGGTTAGGGCCTGGCAAGTGGGTACACTGTCTAGTCGACATGGCAGTACTAGACTGCACACAGGCTCTGCAATGGTAGGCCAGAGTTACATTTACAGGCTGTTTATGTGGGTGGCACAATGAGTGCTGCAGCCCATTAGCAGCATTTGATTTACAGGCCCTGGGCACACACAGTGCACTGTACTAGGGACAGACTAGTAAATCAAATCAGCCAATCATGGAAACACCAATCCATAACAACAATTTACAAAGGAAGCACTTGCACTTTGGCACTGAATAGCAGTAGCAAAGTGCCCAAGGCATCTAGACCAGCAAAACGGAGTCCAACACACAGCGAAAACACAGGAGGTAAAGGCAAAAATATGCAGGGGAGACCCACGCCAATGGTGCCAGGTCTAACGTGTGTCGAATACAAACTTTATGTACATACACCACAAGTGAAGTCTCTTTTGTGATGCTCAGTGTGTTTATTGTGTGAGAGTGCTGTGCCAGTGCTTTACACATTGCCTCTGTGATAAGCCTGACTGCTCAGTGCCAAGTTACCTGGGGGTGAACGCAGGATACACAGTGAGTGTAATCACCCATTCCTGATGGGAGAGGTAGGTTCTGCCTGGCTAGGGCACTGTCTCAACCAACCAGATAGTGCCAGTTCCAGCACAGTACCACACCATAAATTTAACAGAATTAACCAGCAAACTTCATATGCTGCATGCCTACTTAGAATTTGTACTCAAGTGGATTTATGACAGCTGTCTCTTTTTGAATTCTTAGGTGTGTCTATCATGTTTATGTGAATAAAGTACTTCAGTGGTTCCCGTGTTGTTTGCACAAGCAACAAATCCCTTCTTTTTTGTTTTTGTGCTTGTGGATAGGGTTCTCCGACTGAGACTGTCCTTGCATTTCAGCATAGCCTAGTGTAAGGTGGAGCACAGCCTTAGCTAATAATGCATGCCTTTACTCACAAACATTTGTTGTGAACACAAGCATGATCACAACAGTAATATGCCATGCATCTTAATAAGTATTTATAAGACTTATAGGGCAGGAGGGGAGCGAGTCTTGAAATCGCAATAATCCACACTGCTTACAAATTTTTGGTAAAATCTGTAGTATTGGCGGAAAGTATGTTTTCAGTGAGAAACAGAGCAACTCGGATTATGTTTCTGATTCTATAAAATGTTCGGCCCCCTTCAGTATAGTATAAACGCCAACACATGTTTCGCAGCCTGATCTTGTCTTTTACTCAGGGAAAATTATCAATGTATTCAATCCAATAATCCACAGAAACACTCCAAGCAGTCCCTTTAGATAATCCCATAGGAACGGTATAAATTCTCTGGTAGATCTGCAATAAAAGAAATGTCACAGAAAACATCTCTTTCAGCTTGGGTTGGGTCTGGGTTATGGTGACCCGAGGACTGTTTATAATGCCTGATTGCCCAAGCGAAATTGGAATGAAAAACATACTCAGCTTTCATCTTTTTAGTAATTAATTTAAGAGATGAAAGGAAACCTACAGAAGGATAACTTTGAAAACTAAAGAATGGCAAGCCAGCCCTGGCACTGAAGCATATACTAATTTTCAGGTGGAGATGCATATGTTTCAAGTGAAAGGCAGTTGTCCAGTGCAGAGCAATAGAGTCAATGGCTGAAGTGGGTTGACCCATCCCCCTCTTTAAATAGACAGCCAAGGACAGAACCAGAATATGAATGATACTCCAACAGACCAATAGCTGTAAAGGGATGACCTAAATCCCCTCTCCATAAGCATGTATAGAGTTTTTAATGTATTTTATACAAAGAGCCTGACAAACAGCTAAACAGTGAGAGAGATCCCAGTCAAAAATTCTCTCAGGTACACATATTTATATGCTATTGCTTGAAATACAGCAACGTTTGATGCAGCTGTGCAAAGAATTTTGAAATACCAAAAACATCAACAGTTTTTGTTAAGGCAATGTTTAAAGAATGTACAGCAGAATCATCATTATCAAATTATTCATAGATTACATTTTGTGACAGATCCACGGATTGTTCTTTGTAATAGGTACCAAGTTGTTTAAGCCTTCCCCATAACATAAAAAACTTAGGCCGCACCCCGTAGATCCTGTTGAAGTGTTTCCATGGATACATCCATCCTGATGGCTAGGCTTTCCAAAGCTTCCCCTCAACTCTTCCCAATGGAACCAGGGCCTGTAATTTCTGGTATTTTAAGCCACATAACAAAATAGAGTGACTTTTTTGTTGCTGTTGTCCTCCTTTGCCATGTTGTTTCCGACTGAAATCTCCAAGTTTCCCTCCTGTCTTCGTAATCTACCCTCCAAGGAAACCTTAGAGACGACAGCATTTTGGAAAGGGGATGTTGACTACTATGTCCTCTCTCCAAATGGCTGTAATCATCGGACTCATTCGACTGTACCAGCTCATTCTCTTCATAAATAGACTTAGGAATTATTATCTTCCATCATTCCTTTCCAACCAGGTAATCAATAGGTCCCATACCTTTACCACTTTTTTGGAGGAGGAGCGATTTAGGTCTATCCTATGAACATAAAATACTGACTCGAGCCATTCATCTTCTGAGGGGGATGCTGAATTAATCCAATATTTACAAATCTACCTTCTTCCCAATAAGATTAAAAAAACATCAGTTTAGTGCTATACTATAAATGATCTCCAACTTCTGGTGGCAACCCAAAAAATTATTAATTCAAGGCTTACCCCATGTAAGTCAGTGGAAACTCAAGCTTTCCATTTAATAAAATAAAACTTCAAATTTAAAAACAATGCCTCTGTTTGATGCAGACTCTCAAGCTCCACTCTCTTAATTTTTACAGTAACCAATAAAATATGGTGACAACTGCCCATCTATGGCATCATTTTAAGATCCCCTTGGATTGAAAACTAGGAGGAGCCCCATCACCAGCCGAACTCTCCTCTGTTATCTCCCCGCATATTGTCATTCTAAAATGGCTGAATTGAGATTTAGGGGCCACGGCAACAGCAAGCGTTTCCTCTTATTTGCTGAATGATTTAATACTGAGGGAGAATCGACCTCCCCATACTTCATCTAACTGGCATAAATCTTTTCAGTGTAAGGCCTTACTGCTATAACCAGGGTTACAATCGCCTACCGGCATAATCTGAAAGGATTTTCTGTTTTATATTCTAGACATGCTTTTGATAATAAAGGATAGATATGACATACTAGGAGGATCATAGAGACTGTGCAAAATAAATGTCGAATACTGTTTTGTCTTGGTATACGTTTCAGGGCAATCACTCATAAGGTTGTGTACAACGGGTACTTTTCGAAATGACCCTATGAGGGAAGCAGAAGGTGCTGTACCTCAGATCATTACCAGAGGTCCTCCTTAAGTCAGCAGAATGTGTCCAGCACCTCAGGTTGTTACAAGAGGTCCATCAGAAGTTAGCAGAAAGGGTGTAGGACCACACTTCATTACCAAATGTCCCTTTGAAATAAAAAGGGTGCTGTGCCTTGGGACATTGTTGTGAGAACAACAGGAGTATAACCCATAGACCAGGTTGAGATCTGGGTAGGTATGCGAAAAGAAACAACAATATCTCAACTGGTATCATTAAGGGAGTCAATTAAACGAGTATGTGCAATACATTACAAGGAAAGAAGAAGGGAGACACTTGATACGTTTTTGAAATGTGCACATGGCATCATATATTTAAAGTAACAAATGAACAAGGGTACAGTTGTAACAGCACTGTAGGCATAGAATGCAAAGGCAGCCCGAATTGGATTCGGTGCACAAATGTGATCGTGACACAAATAAGTGGCGACGCAAGTGACAATGTGAAATCAGTGAAAAGGCGCAAGGTGATAAAAATGTGAAATATGTACAGTGAACTTTGTGGTTCAATGGAGCGATTTACAATATTAAGGTGTGTAATTGCTGAGAGATTTAATTGAACCACAAGAGGTTTGGCTCCATTAGTTGTGCTGAGGAGTCGACGACGTTTCGACCCTAGTGAGTCAGGATCATCTTCAGGACCGGGTAGCCGGATGGGCAGTGCTTGAGAGTGAAAACACAATTGCCACAGGGTCGGGGCTTCCAACCTCTGGGCTCTGGGAAGTCGTGAGTGGGGTCCGGCGTGGACGATTTTAGAGCCTCGACGTGCAGCAGGAATTGCGTGCTGGAGGGGGAATCGGTAAGTCTAGTGTTAATCCTGCCCACTCGGGTCATTTGGCAGCAGCTGCCACTGCACCCACCTCATCCTCAGGAAATACATTGCCAAAAAAGCAAAGAGGACCTGGTACAAGATCTAAAGAAAGTAAAACATTTTTTTCCGCCCGAAAGCGATTTCATAACATCCAGCAGTTCCTCTCATTGCCCTCATCACACATCACACTGTTCACTTTTGCAAAATGTACAACAGCTCAATATTTCTGTGAGTGATGAAAGCTGTGAAAGGCACACCAAACAAGCAATGGTTGAAGGAGGGTGACTAAAAGCCCACCCTTTGTGTATTTGTGTCTGTTGAAGACATAAGCTTTTGGCGACAGGTGTGTGTAGAAACCTAAAAAGGACTAGGTACTGAACCTATATTGGTTTGTTTTATACTAGTTTGCCTTCTCAAAGAACCAAACGGCAACAAGTATTATTTTAAATTTCATCTAATAATTAATTTTACACACTTGATCTCTTTAACTGCGGATTCACCAACCTATTAGAGCTCTTCCGTCCAAGTGAGGGATCCATATAACAGCGTTTGTGAGGGAAAAACCCTTACCCTAATCAGGAATGGTGGGATTATGCCCTTCTATGTGGGATTTGTGCACACATGGTGTAAGATGAAATTTCTGTTTAAACAAATATGGTCCCAAGATCGGCAAATGGAAGTAGAAGTTGGAGAACACCCACAACCTCTCACGTTTGTGTGCAATGCCCAAAGGTATGCAGGTATGTTCTCATCCATATCCACTCGCATGTTTAATTCTGTTAAGGAAAGGAGTATAAGTATTTTGAGTAGGGGAATGAGTGAAAATGGGCCTGGTGGGCAGTTTTGGTTGGAGTGTTCAAATTTGAGCAGATCAAAGGCTGATATGTTTATAGCTGGTCTCTGTCTGGAGTCGCATAGTGGGTGAAAAATGAAGGAGTGCAAAGTGGTGACTTGAGTTATTAGTAGTGTTGAGAATTTTGTGTAAACATTCCCCCATCACCTTTGTGTTACCTCAGTGGCTCGCCATAAGTGCAACATGCATGCCCAGATGTAGATCCCATGGTCACTGTACTACAGACTCAATCTATGCCTATAACATAACATAACACGTGTATTTGTAAAGTGCACGTTCACCACTACGGGTATCTTGGCGCTGAATAACAGATGTTTATTGTTACCCAACGGTACTCATTTTATCGACCTCAGATGGATGAAAGGCTGAGTGGACCTGCCGGGATTTGAACCTGTGACCATGAGGTCGAACACAGGCCACTGCAGCAGACGCATTAGTCCACTGAGCCACCAGACCCGGCTGATGAAGTCCTAGTAGGCTATAACTGGGCTGAGGTTGCTTGAGTTCCTGTTCAGTTAGGACCAGCCTTGGCAGCTTGGGCTGGACTGTTGCCATTATTGCAGGACCTAGGCTGATCTGCATAAAGCTGGTCTCTGTCTGGATTGGTACAGTGGGCAAAGAATGAGGGACTGGAATGCGGTCCTGAGCATTTTCCGGTGGTTGGGACTTTTTTCAAGCATTCTAGCCAACATATTGTGTTTTCTTCAGTGCAGCACCCATATGTGACGGGCATGGCCAGATGTGGAGCCTGTGCTCTCTGTGCTACAACTTTGAAGCTATATCTCGCTGGTGATGCCCAAGAAGGCTGAAACTAGTCTGCGTTTTTTTGTGTCCCCATTCATTCATTCTCAATGGAGCAGGATCAAGGTTGATTTGCATGTAGTTGGTCTTTGAAGTGTAATAGTGGATGATGGACTGGAATGTAGCCTAAACGCTTTCCCGTGGCTGAGACTTTTTGTAAGCATTCCACTCATCGTATTTATGTGTTTCTCAGTGCAAAACATTAAGTGTGACAGGCATGGCTAGACTTGGGACCCTTTCTCACTGTGCCTCGGGACTCAAGATAAATCTCGTTGACGAGCCCAAGTAGGGTTTCCTGATTTCCTGTTAGAGGGGACCTGGCTCGGTAGCTTGAGCTGGACTATTCCCACTGGAGCAGGACCATGGGTGGTTTGCATATAACTGGTCTCTGTCTGGAGTGGCTTTGTGGGTAAAAAACAATTGACTGGAAAGCAGTCTGAGAGACTGTAAATAGCAGAGCTTTTTTGCAAGCATTACACCCATCACCTTTGATTTTTTGTAGTTTTATATAGCGCAAACTCGCCCTGAAGGTATCAAAGCACTTTACACGAGCACCAGGTGCATTACAGGCAGACACGTTCATTTTTAGGCACAAGGAGATTAAGTGATTTGCCCAGAATAACAGGATGCTTGAGCATCCCGCCAGACTAGAACCTGGTCCCAGCGTCAAAGTCAGCCGCTCTAGACGTTAAGCCACATACTCTCCCCTTTAAGCCACATCCTGGGTGTAGGGGAAGTGGTTCTTCCATATGTAAAAACCTCTCTGTGTGAAAAGAAAGATTTTCAAGCACAAATGCACTTTCGCATTATATTTCCATTTGCAAGAATATGCATCTGTTATATTACCAATACCATATGAGTTAATGATTTTTAATTTGGGTGCTCAGGGATGTCTATGACTTGCTTAGATATCCAGGGTAATTCAGGAATTAGGTCACCAGAAGTACATATCAATATACCATAAATAACAATACATTTATAATTTCAAACATTAGTATCCTATTATAGTTGTGAATGTACTTATAGATATCATTATTTTGTATCCATATGTAAATGTGCAAATCAATGTATATACCATATATCATGAAAATAGATTGGCTCAAAAAAAGAGCTAATATATATCATGTAATGAATGTATCTATCTCTATAAGACCCAAGACTCGTATGAATCTCTGAAATAGGATACGTCAATATCTATTTAACATAGGCTTCAACAGGAGTACATTTCTGAATATTTCCCTATAGCTTTTGAGGATCAGGGCTGAAATCTGCAAACCAAAGAAGATTTTGTTTGGTTTGGTGGATACCCCCTACACTGGATTGGCAATTTGCTTGGCATGGAAAAAGAGAGGCCTCGGACTCCTGAACTTTTTTTTCTACTGAATCCAATAAAAGTCTCAAAGTTTGGTCTTATCTTCTTTGGTTCTCAGTTTACTGCACAGCACCTGGCATAAACACCTGGAGTCTGCAAAATAGACTTGTGTTTGAAACAAAATGGGAGAACTGGAGAGCAAGAGAAACAACTTTTGCAGGGCAGAGCAAAGCAGCGCCCTTTTGCAGTAGCCGATAGTGACACTTCGCCCTCCTCATACAGTACACTGACCCTTTCTAATTAAAGTTGTTTTACTTTTGTTTCCTTTCACCAGTTTTGCTTTATTTAACCACACATCGGTTTCTGGCAGATTTGAGGGTGTAGCTTTTCTAGGGCTAGCCAGAACAGTCTTCATATTAAATACGAATGCCCTTGAAGCAGGCGTAAACAAGAGAAAATGGGTTGATCTAGTGGCGTAACGAAACTTGAGGGGGCCCACCTGCAAAGTGCGTCCGACCACACTCAGAAGCTCTGCTGACAGGGTACTGGGCTAAAGGGGCCCCCTGGAGCTCGGGCCCCCCCCCCGCACCGCAGGGGACTGAGGGGGCCTTAATAACGCCCCTGGGTTGATCTGTTTAAAAAGAGATGTATGCCATATGTGCTGCAGTGCACATCACACATCCAGTGATTGGGAACTTTCTGAGTTTATCTACGCATAAAAAATTTGAAAAGAAAGCGTATGCTTCTAGAACAAATACTGTGCCAAACAAGTTAGCCTTTTTAGAGCTCCGGCACAGGGAATGATAGAAGCAGCCGGCCAACCTTTGTTGATAATGCAACACAGCAACTTTTGCTGCTACACTGCATTGCATAAAAATAGTAAAACCGTATGAGGTGTTCACAGAATCCTTTCCAGGCAATACATTTATCTAATTTATTTTCCACTTTGCTGGGAACTTCTTTTTGCCCGGTGGCATAATCCGAACAGCCCCCTTGATCGCTGTGTTGAAATTTTGACACGTACAACTGAGTGAGGGCCAGATGTTGTTTCTGATGTTTATTAGATGGTCCTCATGGAACTACTCTTGTTACCATCAAAGCCCTCACCAACTGAACAATATTATATATACACGTATGTGTTCACTCAGCACATTCTTTTTGATCACTTTGAGCATTTAGCAATAAATGTTCAAAATGTATCTTTGTTAAATATCTTAAGTAAATGCTGTGTGAAGCATCTTGAATATTTTCTATAGGTTAGCTTTGGCAAACATATACGATTAATGACTATTATTATGCCACACTAATTATGTAAGCAAAACAGTCTATCTTTAGTATTTACTGGAAGTATTCTCATTCAACGGATCCTGGCTAGGTCTATTGGGTAGTTCTTCATGATTATTTGTTTAGGATGAAAAATGACAAGGATTTTTTTTGAAGATTGGCGAATGGCAGTTCAGAAGTAAATGAAGAACATGTTGAAAGTTTAAAAAGTGAACATTTAGAAGCTATGCTTTGAAGCCATTTAGTTAAACGTTGCTGCTTTCTATACCCATGAGAGTGATTTAGAAAATCTAAACATATCTTGAAACTGGTGCTGGAGAGAAGTTGACCTTAACTAAATCTTGGTCTCATCAGCACATGCTTGAAGGTGGAGGTCAAGGTCACTGGATTTTCCTACTCTTTCCTGCTGAAAAAGAGAAAAAAGTGGGTTTGATCCCTTTGATTTCTCAAATATTCCTGTAGCGCATGGTGTCAGTGGAGATTACCTATGTTCCCCTTCCTTTTTCACTTACATTGGTAACCCCTTACATCATGAGTTTTAATTCCAACAATGATCACATAGAGATTTGCCTATGCAAATCAAAAAATGCAAAGCCAATTTTCCATCCTGTCAAAATCTTCAGTTGCTTTTGATCCTTCAATGGGCTATATAACACTATAACATTTAATGATAGTAGAACTGACGGCCTGATTTAGAATTTGGTAGATAGGAGACTCCTTCAAAACATAATGAATACCCTGTCCACCGGATGACAAGTGTCATAGGCTATACTGTACTTGCAATACAGCATGCTATGGCGGTCGGGAAAGCTGCCATATTTGTGTTAGATTTAAATCCACCAAACTCTAAATCAGGCCCTAAGATTTTAGTCATGGGCCTAGGTCCATATCGAGTAACATAGGTATATAATGCTTCCTGTCCCACATTTTAGGGCTGTGGTAGCTACAAAAACGGTGAAAAAATAAATGAGGGTCTTCTGGATGCTAAGTTTTAAATAACTTCCACATAAATTCCATAGTGAAATCCTTTGTAATAAATAATGTTACAGACTATGTTTGAAATACATTACACCTTTAATTCCCACTGAGGATTATGCTACAGTGATCGCAGTTTCAGTTAACTTCCCCTGGTTTATCCACATTCTTTTATTTATTTACTTACAAAGGACAGCTGTGGTACTTTCTTTTGTGAACCGCACTCCCTTATTAGTGCCAAATCAATACACAGCAATGATGCTACAACCCCTGGACTTAGCTGATTACAACCACTATTTTTTTGCAAACCAAATCTTAGAGCATTATTATGTAGGTGGGGAAAGCATTCTGATACTGTAGTTGTCTTCATTTTCAAATATCCTCAGTAATTGTTGTAGTCAACATTTAAGTTCAGCTCTACATTCTTTCTCACAAGCAGTGGTCCAAATTCAGAAAGAGGTATTTTAGTTCTTGGTGCCACACACTGCTAACTTTGGAGTGTACACTATTCACTGAACTGCCAAAGACTATCAAACTATACAATCTGAGAGGACGAGAAGAAAATGGACAATACTTTAAAGACATTATAATGATTATAAAAGAGAAATTCAACACAAAAAGATGTTGGCTTGAAAAAATTCTCCAGAACAAAATGCACTGGCTGGTTGAATGTTATCCTTCGGAATGTTGAAATAATAAAGATTTATTGAATAAGAAGGATACATGTGGCCAATACCTTTTTCTAAATTTGGACCACTGCTTGTGAGAAACAACCTAGAGCTGTACTTCAATGCTGACTACTACAAATACTGAGGATATTTGAACATTAATACAATTACTGTATCACAGTGATTTCCCCATCTATTGGATAATGCATTACCTTTATGCACGGCACTCAGGTTTTAAATTCCAAAGTCACCAAAGAGTTTAAATGATTGTAGGCTCATGGATTTTAGAGTGCACTAATTATCATTATACTCATGCTGTTTTGTCATATCTTGTTCCAGTCACACACGTTTTAAGATTTTATGTGATATGTGACCGTCTTCTAATCTGGTTCTTAATTCCATTATCGATCACAAACCTGCCTCATTTAATATTTGAGTACTTCACACAAATGATAGTGTCTACTATGCTAACTATATACCAACAGCTCCTTTTTATACACACATCTTTACACATTCATGCCAAACCGTGATTTAGATTTGCTTTATTTTTCAGGGAAAAGAAAACTTTTAACAGTACAGTAATAAACAATTCATCAATGAATTAGTTGATGAAGTAATTAAGAAAGATGAATGTTAATTGAGCCTCAGAGCTTCAATGTGTCCCAGTTTTATTAACCACTGTGAGAAGTTGGCCTGGTATATGCTGTCCACTAATTAAAGTGGGCACCTTGCACCAGTCCAGACGACCCTTATGATGTATGAGGTCAAAGAAAGCTAATCTAGTGGTAGCTGTGGAGAGCAGCCTTCGGGCTTAATCTTGAAGGACTGTAAAGCAGCTTGTTTTACCAGAATATCACCTTTAGTATTAATCAAATGAAAGGAGAACCACACAGTACTTATAAAAATATGTATTCATTGATATAACACTCTCTAGTATCCTCTACACGAGGGTACAACACAAAGCACACAATACTTTAGCAAAGAAACAGTTGTAAGTAGCACAATACACAGTGGGCTCCAGGGGGAGACCAAACCATATACTAAAATAGTGGTATAAGAACCACGACTGGAGTCGAGACAGTGTCTAGAGCATGTAAAATCACTGGCACCCCAAGGAACCACCCCAGGTGAGTAGAAAGGGACCCCAAGGAAGACGGGTGCAGTGTGCTAACACGACCGCGGGCGCCATACAATTCTATGGGGAAGTCGCGGTTACAATTTTAAAGTTTAAGGACCCTTCTCGGTGGACTTCAAGGAAACCCTTTGGAATTTAGAAGGTTGGAAAGCCACCCCATCCGTGGATACTGGAGTAACCAAGTTACCTATCCCAGAACAGCCGGGTGCATAGGTCTGGAGTGGTGTCGGAAACCGCCATTGTTCTCAATGGAGGACTTCAAAGAAGAGCTGCTGCCGGGAAGGAAGATAGTGTCTGTTGGAATACAATGGTGGATTTGTGATGGGAGGAACCTGAAAACAGAGGGGACAGAGTCTGGGTCACTTCAGGGTGACCAGGGGGTCGGTAGACGAATGCCCGCCGATGTCGGGTGTTTCAGGTGCAAAGAAGGGATGCTTGACTCTGCAGGCATGAGGTCCAGGAAATGTCGAGGATGACCAGGAGCCAAATGCGAGCTGTCCCACAAAGGATGTCGAGTGCTGAGGGGTCAGTGACCAGTGGGAGTACCAACAAGCCTTGGCAACAGCAACCCACACAGGAAGGTTAAACAGGTTACGGTGTGGACCAGCAAGGTCCAGGGGACTCACCAAGCATGGGGGAGTCAGGGCACGGCCAGAGCAACCAGGAAAGCTCAATAGAAATCAAGATGACCCTCAAGAGGACCCGCAGGTCGAATGACCAGGAGTCGCGAGGGGACCTCGAGCAAGATCACAAAGTACCAGCCCACAGAGCATTCTGTGCAAGGAGGCCAGAGTTCTTTGGAGGAAATACTGCTCAGGGTCAGGACTACACGGATTCCAATGCACGAGCTCGGGAATTGCCAACAAGCATATGCACTTGCAAAAGTATGCAGTGCAGAGGGGTTCAGGTTATGCGGTCCCCACGAGGAATACTGGCCCCAAACACGGCGAGAGGGCAGCTCGACCTCAGAGAACTTCAGAACCCACCTCCTGTGTTGCTGGAGCCTTCGGAGTCCACAGGAGCTCAGGATCAGCAGACTGGTCAGTTGCATTGCGGTGCCTGCGAATGCAGGGGAGGGACTCCTTCACCCCAAGGGAGATTCTTCAGGCGTCCTTAATGCTCCACAGGTCCCGCACAGAACCTGTATGGTGCAAGGGCACAGACAATGCTTTGGACGGAGAGGGAGACATAGTAGGGCTTAGTCGAAGTCCAGCGAAGTCCAGAGTGTCTAGACGGTCGAAGGTCAGTGGTTTCTTGTTACAGAA
This sequence comes from Triturus cristatus, assembly GCF_964204655.1. NCBI lineage: Eukaryota > Metazoa > Chordata > Amphibia > Caudata > Salamandridae > Triturus > Triturus cristatus. The sequence continues at coordinate 140,835,877 of NC_140588.1, forward strand.
TCTTGTCCACATTAAATCTAAAGTCTTACAGCCAGATAAACCCTTATGTAACCACGGGAGAGGGTTGGACAGATTCAGGGGGAATCACTGACAGAATATCGAGGAGCAAAATATCGACCTGCAAATATATCTGTGACAAAATATCGACTACCAGAATATCGAATTCCTATCTACAAACAGGTAAGTAGAAAAATATTGAATCCAAAAAATCGTTGTAAATAATATAGCTTGTTAAAATATCGAAATTTTTAAATGTCTTAAAAGTTATGTCGAATTAATGAAATAATAAATATAATTAAGTAAAACATACTACTTAAAAATACTTAAATGACCTTAAAATGAAAAAATAATTAATGTAAGTTAAAAATAAAAATAAACATGCATTTTTATTTTTAATACATATATATTAACTTAATATTATTAAAAAATATTCAATATTTTTAGCGTAGGATAGCGGGAGGGTAAAGTTTACTATTCCCACTCCAGTGAGTGCAAAAGTAGGGAGAGCGTTGGATAGCGGGAGGGTAAAAATTACTATTCCCACTCCAGTGAGTGCAACAGTAGGGAAAGCGTTGGATAGCGGGAGGGTAAAAATTACTACTCCCACTCCAGTGAGTGCAACAGTAGGGAAAGCGTTGGATAGCTGGAGAGTAAAAATTAGTATTACCAATCCAGTGAGTGCAACAGTAGGGAAAACGTTGGATAGCGGGTAGGTAAAAATTACTATTCCCACTCCAGTGAGTGCAACAGTAGGGAAAGCGTTGGATAGCCGGAGGGTAAAAATTACTATTCCCACTCCAGTGAGTGCAACAGTAGGGAAAGCGTTGGATAGCGGGAGGGTAAAAATGACTATTCCCACTCCAGTGAGTGCAACAGTAGGGAAAGCGTTGGATAGCGGGAGGGTAAAATGTACTATTCCCACTCCAGTGAGTGTAACAGTAGTGAAAGCGTAGGATAGCGGGAGGATAAAAATGACTATTCCCACTCCAGTGAGTGAAACAGTAGGGAAAGCGTTGGATAGCGGGAGGGTAAAAATTACTAATCCCACTCCAGTGAGTGCAACAATAAGGAAAGTGTTGGATAGCGTAGGGGAATTATTTAATATACCCACTCCTGCAATATAATTAAAATTAATTATAAATTAATTATTTTCTAAAAATTAATTTACCTCCAACCAATTTCCCCTATAAACATCACCTACAATACTGTAACATATTAATAAATTAACATAATTAATTAAAAAGTAATGCATTAACTAATTAGAATTAACAATATCATTAATTAACATATTTACAAATTAATTGTTAATAGTTAATATCTAATTAATTGCTAATTAATAAAAAAATAAACAATTAACATAATTACCAATAAATTATTAATTGTTATTACTCAATTATTAATTAATTAATAATACATTAATTAACTTAATTAACAATGTAAATTATTAAATATTAATTTATCAAGTAATAAAATAATAAATTCATTAATTTCAATTTAATTACTTCCCACCCTATTCCCCTCTAAACCCACAACCCTCTACAGAATTAAATTACGCAAAAAACTTTTTAACGTATAATTAATTACTTCTAAATAATGCTAAAAATATATATTATAATTAAATTACTTCCCACCCTATTCCCCTATAAACCCACAACCCGCTACGGAATTACATTACAAAAAAATTAATTAACATAAAATTCATTACTTTAACAAAATTCTAACATACATTACAAAAATAATACATACTTTTAACACATATACTAACACTTAAAACACACACAAAAAATCGATATTACTAACTTTGATATTATGGAAATCGATATTTCTTACCTGCATTTCGATATTCTGCACCACTATATTTTTGCAATTCGATATTCTGTAAATTCTATATAAAAAACTCGATATTCTGTCCAATAGATATTTTTTTGTTAGATATTATGACTAGTTACCATTCAGGGGACCCTCCTAGGGGAGGGTCAGGACAGAGGGGTGGTTACACCCATGTTCTTTATCCAGTTCCGCGCCAGAGCAGGAGCCAACGGCTCCCAGAACTGGTTTGAGCTGGACTATGCACAGGGATACCAAATGTGCCCCAGGTGCAGAGTTTCAGGTACTGTGGCAGTGCCCCCACCCAGCCCCAATACACTAAATCCTGTCTGGGAGGTGGTCACACCTTCCTGTGACAGGATGCCTATTGAGCTGCCTTCCTCTGCTCAGGCTTGGCTCAGCAGCAGGAGGGCAGAAATGTGTCTCTGGTCAGCAGCATCCTTTTTGTGCTGTCCAGGTCGAGAAGGCTGGCACCGGGCAGACCAGTGACCCCACGAGGCTCACTTCAGAAGGGTGGAATCATACCTCCCACACTGGTTACGGGTGTGGAGGGTATGATTCCAAGGTGTTTGATACCAAACACGACATGGTTTTTTTCAGCCGTTTTCGAGATACCATTTACCGAGAGGTTATAATGCACCTCTACCTATATGTCAGGCTGAGTCACAGACAACCCGGGAGAATGGTCTCCAAAGGCTGCAGAGGAGCTCTGCTCATGCAGGGGCACCCTCTCACGTAAAACCCAGCACCCTGCCTTCAGGATTGTTAAGGCCTGCTATAGGAGTGACTTATAAGTTTTAAGTGTAGTGACCTATAGATATAGTGAACCTATATCTAAAGTAAGTGGTGCAAGCACCAACTTACACAGGTTGCAATGACAGACCTGTAGTTCCATTTTGCATTGCCTCTCATGGGTGGCATAATACATGCTTCAGCCCATGGGAGGCCTCTTGGGTACCTATGCCCTGGGTACATGTGTACCATATACTAAGGACTTATAAGGGTACCCCAGTATCCAATCTGGAGTGTACCAAAGTACATGGCATAACATTTTAAGGAGAAAGCAGATAGACTGGGGTCCTGATTAGCAGGATCCCAGTCAAACTAGTCAAAACAGTGTAACATCAAGCAAAAAGTGGGAGTAACCATAAGAAGCAGATCCTACTTTCCTACAACCACACCTACAGAAAGGGTCTGCTCTAGATTAATGAGTTTCTTTTTAAAATATGTGGTGCACAGTTACTGGATACACGAACATCATATACCAAACATGTAAAAACAAATTAATCATCCATTGTTATACAGAATGCATGCAATTACAACAACAAATTACACACAATTTTAAATATGTTTGTTTATAAATGTAGCACCTTCTTTTCACAGTCTGAATCGTTTATGAATTTTTCACTAAATCAGTTATTCACCTATAGGTTATTTACGAAAGAATCTGCAATGATGAAGATCTAGTTAAGTTTCAGTTTTCTATCCCATTACAAAAAACTATTTCATTGTTAGTAACATTGGGTCCTCTTGACTAATATGCACCAAACAGTACAAATGATTAGGTTAACTAAAAATGTTTATTTCAGTTTTGATGAATACTCATCACCGGGGACAAAGTTGTATTAGAGTGGAAAATATTTTTTCCATTTTTTCAATAGGCTTCGACTGGGAAGCAAGAACAAATCTCTGCCAAAGTCACCTTTCAGTCAAAGCGTGCTGTGCCCTGTGTGGTTTTTATGACATGGTCAGATTGTATTCGGTTTTGAAAGGAACACTCTCAATGTATTTAATGTTGTTCAAGTATATTTATTTTCATCCCCAGATCCATACGATCCGATTATCACTATTCATATTCAAAACTAGAATTCGGCATCTGAGAGACTGGATCTGTCTGAAAAAATTCAGAAGAGCGTCATGGTGAATGTTCTTTGATCGGTGGGAAAGTGAAACAGTCTGTCACAAAGAAGACTGGTGGCTAGTCCACGGGACACTACTGCCAGCCATGGTGCAAGAGCAATGTACAAGTACCTTATAGGGAAATAAGATTGGTAGCCTGCCTGGAATGTACAAATGCAAGTCAGAGACACTCTTAACATTTGTAAAGCTTCATATGACACTCTGAGTTAGAACAAACACACCACCAATGATTTGCAGGTCTGGTAAGCATTTCCTAATTCAACTGAGAAGCAGTTAGTACATTATTTTGTTTCTGCGAGTCAAACAGCAAGAATACAAAACCAATCATTGTATGCGAAGGAGAGGCCATGATTGGTATACCTGTGTGCTGCATGCAGACCACAACCACATGTCTACAACTTCACAAGATCTTAATAACAAGATGCTTTGTGCGCTTTACAGAATGAGAGATGTTGTTGGCCTTCTGATGTTCTTAGCTCACAGCCCACTGAACTAGGATTGGGTAGACCTCTTCAGTCAGAGACATTTACTGCAGAGCTTCTGAGCATGGGTTACTACTCCTATAGGTCCAAAAGAGGGTTTGGTGGCAACTACTTCCTGGTTTCCCAGAATAGGAGTATCTACAGATATATTCACTGATCAAGGAACTTATCAAAAACCTACTAGAATTGTTAAATGCGTTTGTCTGTGGCTCTTGAACTAAACTACTATGTATGCTCTGATGCTGTGCCATTGGCTCACTGCAGATAGGTAACAGAGATATGCTAATTATGTCAAATGCATTTTTCAGGTAGGCAATCTGATGTGCCAAACACATTCAAACTAGACATGGTACAAGTTGTCATCTCTGTGCACACATCATATGTAATACGAGACAATTAGAGAGGGTTCTACAACATCCATGGTTTCGTACTCATGATAGGGGCAATTAAGTAAACACACCTCACTATGAAGAGGATTGTAAGGCAGATTTTAGGATTCTGTAATTTTCGAAAATTGACAAACCTGAACACTGAATTCATGCTAAACACCAACCTGCATTTTACTGCCTACAGCAAGTATAACCCTGGGTAATGGCATGCTCCTGTATAGGATAGGATAGGATAAATACTTATATAGCGCACAAATGCTGAAGCGTCTTGGCGCTGGTGAGCACCGAGGGAGGACGCAATCCTCAGAGGCGGTTCTCAGCAAAGAGCCGTGTTTTTAACAGTTTTCTAAAAGCTTGATGATTATCTGTTAGTTTTAGTGAACAGGGAAGCTTGTTCCAGAGACCAGCAGCACGGAAAGAGAAGGCTCTACCTCCCCATCTAACTTTCCTGACCCGATTTATCTTGATAAGACTTTGAGTAGTGGACCTAAGCACCCGACCCGGACTATAGGGGATGAATAACTTCTGAACATCCTTGGCTCCACCCCCAAACACAGCCTTATGTACTAAGCATATAGACTTAAAGTCTATACGCTGCTGAACCGGGAGCCAATGTAGTGTTTTGATCCCTGCAGAGATAGATTGATCTCTAGGGACATCTAGCAGAAGTCTTGCTGCAGCATTCTGAAGAGTCTGCAACCTATTAATCTGAGTCTTATTTATCCCTAACAGCAAGGCGTTGCAGTAGTCCAATCTGGACAGCACAAGGGCAACTACAACGGTCTTGCGAAGGTCAGGTTCAATAAAAGGAGAGATCTTCCGCAAGGTCCTTATTACAAAGGAACAGGATGACGCCAGGTTATTGACGTGCGCTGAAAAATTGAGCTGGTTATCAAACAACACGCCCAGATTTTTAACTTTGGGCACAGGACAGGGGCACTCCCCTGCCTCTACTGGCCACCATGATCCGTTCCACAGGGGACTTCCCTGGCCAAACTCAATAATCTCCGTCTTCTCGGTATTGATTTTCAAGAAGCTATCCCGCATCCAGCTCATAATTTCAGACAGGCAGCTATGGAATTTAAAAGCCATGTCCTTAGATTGTTCAACAGCAGAGACTATGATCTGGGAATCATCAGCATAGGAGATTATCGTGAAACCATGCTTCCTAATGAGCCTGGCCAGAGGAGTGACATAGATATTAACCCTTTCCATGCGCATGACGGAGCGGTTCCGTCATGTGCATCGGTCGCGCTGTGCGGATGACGGAACCGCTCCGTCACGGCCCCGCCCGCACAACGAACCTTCAGCACGGCGCGGTAATCCGCGCCGCGCTGAAAGGAGTTAAATAGCGTCGGTGATAAGGCTGAACCCTGCGGAACACCACATGGCAGATGAAAGCTGTTTGACTGCAGGCCATCCCATAGCAAACTCTGCTCCCTGCCTTCCAGAAAAGAGGAGAGGAGGGACAGTGCAGCTCCCTGAACACCAATTTCCTGAAGCCTCCGAATCAAAACCGCATGGTTTACGGTGTCGAAGGCAGCCGACAGATCTAACAGCACAAGGACTGCCCTGCCTCCCCCATCCACTATACTCTGAATTTCCTCAGCTGCCACAAGAAGTGCTGACTCCGTAGAGTGTTGAGCATGGAAATCGTGCTGAGAGGAGTCAAGCAGATCATGGGAGCTTAGATATTCCGTCAGAGATCGATTCAACTCCCTCTCCAAAATGTTGGCAGCAATAGGCAATGCGGCAATTGGGCGGTAGTTCTTTAATATGTGGGGATCCAGTGTGTTTTTTTTTAGCAACGGTCTAAATATTGCCCTCTTCCAACTTAAAGGGTAACTGCCAGACTCGATTACTTGATTAATTTACGGGGACAGCTCCTCTGCAACCAGCTCTGCTGCAAGATGCAAAACTAAAGGGGGGCAGGGATCCATGAGCGAGCCTGATTTTGTTAAAGTGATCAGCCTACACGTTTCCTCTTTTGTAATGGGGCCAAAATTCCTAAGGCCAATATGGCCCTTGGGGTTCGTTGCCTGCATCTGGCCACGACTCTCCAAGTTGGAGTCCGAGCTCATAAAATCGTTATAGATTGCCTGTACCTTATCCTGGAAGTACACGGGAAGCTTTTGGCATGTTTCTTGGTCAGGCCGATAGGTGTTATCCTGAGGGGGCTTGGAGAGAGCAGATGTAGTCTTAAAAAGCTCCTTAGCCGAGTTACCGGCTTCCCTGATCTTAGTCGCGAAAAAGGCACTTTTAGCTTCAATTATTGCCTCTCTATAGGCTATTAGAGCGCTGTTATAGTGTTCATTACCTCAACGCTGTAGTCCCCTCTCCACAGACGCTCTGCCCTCCTGCGTGTACACTTCAGGGCCTTGAGTTCCTTGTTATACCATGGCGCGGATGGTTTAGTTCTCCTAGTGCCCAGCAGCTTCTCCGGTGCTACCTTATCAACAGCGGTCGCCAGCCATCTATTGAAGAGCAGTGCCGCCTCCGAATTATCTCTGCTATGGGAGGGACGCGAACCTCCCAGAACAGAGATGAGATTGTCCGCAGTCACCTGTGACCATGGTCTAATCTTTTGCTTCTCCGATAAGGGACAAAGGGGGAAAGCTAGTACTCCAGTCATAATATTGAAATGAACCACCCTATGGTCAGACCAAGGAAGAGTCATGATATTGACAATCTCCAGATCCATATTGTTCATAAAAATACCGTCTAACGTGTGGTCCAATCTATGAGTAGGCCCCTTGACTATTGGTTGAAGCCTAATGCTGCTAGATTTTCAATCAGCAAGGCCACTTCCGGCTGATCCGTGAGTTCAAGATGGTAATTAAAATCACCCAGAATCATGAAAGGATGGTGATCCATCCGAGATTCTAGAAAATTCATAAGCATTAAAGCGAAGGTAGACTTAGGCCCGGGTGGACGGTAGACTAATACTCCTTGGAATTTAAAAGAGTTCTCTACATAGATGGTGAAAGAGAGTGCTTCCGCGGGAAGATCTAGATATGTTTCCACTCGAATTTTTAAAAATGCTAAATGGGCGACCGCTATACCCCCCCCCTCTTACCTATTCTGTCCTGAGAGGTGACCACATACCCACTTGGTAAGGCAGTGTTCCAACCTGGACTGGATGTATTATCCGTCCAGGTCTCAGTTAAAAAAATTATTTCAGGCGCGCCACTCTCAATCAGGTCCCCAATTTGGTACCTGTGTTTATGAAGGGATCGAACGTTTACAAGGATACAGCTTAACATTTGGGGCTGATTAGTTCTAGTCACGGAGTGCGCATTAAATCCACCATTATTCGCTGCACCCGCTACGTACTTCCTGTCCAATAAATTATTTAGACCCACCCCCTCTCGATGCCACTTGTTCTGATAAGCACATCTAGTACAGGTCCAGAGCTCTGAGACTCCGCAGGATAAATTCCTGTCCTGAGGCATGCATAGGGTGTTATCCAGAGCCAACAACTCACCTCTACTGTAGAGATATGTGTGTGGAGAGGCAGGGGTCCGGGCGCTGGGCGCTCCGGGCACGGACGGGCGCAGTCGGGCTTGCCTTTGGCGCGCCGCTGGCGCGCCCGCTGCGTACGCCCGCTGCGCACGCCCGCTGCGCGGATGTCCCAGCGCCGCTTTTGTATTCATTAGGCCACGGCCCCCCACTGACGCGTCAGCTCAGGTGCAATGCGGACCCGCCTACAACCGGGTCCGCTTGGGTCGATCGTCCGAGTTCACCAGCCAAAAGCAGGACAACAAGTAAGAAATCTCCCCCAATATGGCAGCCAATTTAAAAATGAGGCAGTATTTATCACTCGATCAGGAATGTGCAAATTACGCAGTGTGCAGACGTTTAGGCAGCAGTTTTCAGTTATCAAAAGATGCCAGTTTAAAAACAACCAGCTAACAATGATTAAAAATGATAGTGCAATTTCCGTTTTAAAAATTTTTGCTACGTGTGTGCCATATTTAAATATTTCCAAACCTTAACACTATTATAGCTATTGTGAGAATGATCATGTATGTCTTAGCACATTTTAGAACTGGATTGTTTTGTATGTTTATAGCAGCAGACCACTACATTTATAGTTTGCCTGCTCCGTTACACATTTCTGATGTCCTGCAGCCATTTTATTTGGTGTAGGACACTTGCACATTTTGTGCACTGTGTGGTAAGCATAACTGCGTTCTGGGGATTGGCACCACGAAGTTTGCATTTTGGAAAGCAGTGAAGTCAGCGCTTGTCTCTGAATTAGTCTGTCAAGGTCTTCCCACATTCTTTCACTTAAGAACGCTCTGGCACCAGCTCACTCCTTATTGTCAGTTTCACCGAATGTATGGATTTTAGCATTACATTCTCCAACTGATTAAGGGTGGGACCTCTGGTCTGTTAAAATGGCAATTGCCGGTGTTATTTTGCTCGCATATTCACGATTTTGCACTGAACGCTTGTTAGACATTATAGGTTAGCCCAATTGTTATGTTTTTCTTCTACAATACAGCATACACACCAGACTACACAGCAGCTCTACAATGTTTGCAATTTTTTCGTGACAAACTATCTGGGGCATATTTACAAGGGCTTTATCTTTTAAAGCCAAAAAAGCGGAGTTAAAACTATCGCCCTATCAACAAGAGGGTGCTAACATGCATTAGCGCATGTTAGCACACTTTTACCCAACGCCTCCCTTTGCATCTCTAATGAGATGCAAAGTGGGCGTCACTGGGCAGGACAACCTTGTAAATATCGCTGATGTTCACATCGCGATATTTACAAGGCTGCCCCAGCATTTTAGCACACGTTAGTTTTTGGAGAAAACCGCTGTTTTCTCCAAAAACTAACGTCTGCTAAAAAGTAGACTTACCTATCCCTAACATTGGGGTGGATTATGCTGATAGGACCCGGTGGGTCGTATCAGCAAGGTTATCGCCGTTTTGCAGGGAGAAAACTAGTGATGTTCCCTGCAAAACCGCGATAACCTTGCTATCTCTGGAATTGTTATTGCCCTGGAGAAACGCGTTGTTAATAACGTGCTACCAGGGTGATAAATTCCAGAGATAGCCTGCGATAACAAAAATATCGATAAGCACGGCCAGCGATAATTATCGCTGGCCGTTGATAATATGCCGCTATCTGTGCTGATTTCTTTACCTCTTTTATCCAACACAAACGTGAACGGTCCTTCAGCACACCCATACCTACACATAAGACACAGCAAGGTCTCCCTGTGTTCTACTTGCAGACTAACCTGCACAAATAACTTCTTAACTAAACATTTAATAAACTCTGGACTAACATGGTACAACCAAAAACTAACAAACTTCAAATATGACCAAATGACAACACTCCTAAACCTGCCTTAAAGGTTGCCCAGATTGAGAATGAATGAACTACAATGCTATATTAATCTTAGTATGCTCTATATAACTGGCAATAATATAATAATAATATAGCAATCATATTTATGCACATGTTTAAAACACTGCTCAGGGTGTTAAACAGGACTTAAAGCCTCGTTCCATGTCTGTCGTACAGATGAAAGATTATAGCAGCATAAGTCATGACACTATATCACAACCGCCCAATTAGGTACCAGAGGAAATGTAACACAATCCACAGTCAGACACCAAGTACCATTGAGGGTGTGGTACGAACCCACCAACAACATTTAATACACTTGCATTAAAGGCCAAGGCCATCTGCTTAAGGCAGGTGACCTGTCCAGCATATATATGTTATTTCACACATATTCACATATCTATAGCTAGAATACCATTATGCATACTGATGCAGGTGACAGCTGCTCAACAACCACAGCTGAAGTGCAGTTGAAGAGTGGATGCACTGCAGACACACAAATACCTCACTTACCCTCCCACGTGGAGGTATGAAGCTAGCATGGTGTTCCAATGAAGGCACTGTACGAAGAAAAGTCAAAACTGTAATTTTGGAGAACACAGTATTGTGCATAATTTTTGGCTGTCATGCAACTAAGATTAACCACAGGATTAAACTGGATCCGACCCGAAAATCGATTACAAGGAAAGTGACGTTTAGCGTACTTAGGGGCATATTTACAATAAAGTGGCGGATTTTGCTCCAAAATAGCTAATGCCGCTCCGTCACTTTAGAAATGCAGGGGTGTGCCCTCTTTACAAAACTACGATGCACCCCTGCGTTTCTCGCAGCTCTGGAGCTACATTAAGCTGCCTAGCGCCAACGCAGGCCCACTTGCATCATAGTGCAAGAGTGCCTGCATTGAGGGAATGATTGTTTATGTGCAGGAAGGGACACCTTCCTGTACATAAACAATGATTCATTGTGTTTTGCTATTTCAATGTGAGCTGCACAATGCAGCACACATAGAAAAAGCAAAAACTAGGGGAAATAAAGCATTTCTCCTTGTTTCGCCATGTTAAGATCAGGTTTTCCCTGCTCTTAATTTTGGCACTGTCTCCTATTTACGCCACCCTTGTAAATAGGGGGCAGCAGCAAAATCAATGGGTGTTGCGGTGAAACGCCCACTGCAATACCCATTGCCCGCCCCTTTCACACTACGTATAGCGTGAAAGGGGGCCTTATTTACACGGCGGAGTTAAGACATGTTAAGTGGCTTTACGCCGCCTTGTAAATGAGGCAAAGCCCTTATCGCCTATCTCAACTGCAACACCCATTGATTTTGGCGCTGCCCCCTCTTTTCAACGGTGGCATAAATAGTAACTTGTAATAACATGCATTAGTGGCATTGAGCAACATAATTTGAAAAAGTAATTCGTGTTAAATACATAAGCAAGAAACTATTTAAAACAATGTGCACTATATTTTATTGCCTAGGCAACAGCTGTAGCCCAGTATTAGTCTACAGGTCTGCAGGTACCTGAACTTACTGTCTCTTAAGTGCAGCTCTCTATTATTCTCTCTTTGTAATTGACGGTCTGGCTGACAGCTCTTGCCTGTTTATGTGCTACAGTACACACACACATATATATATATATTTCTAAATCAAGTGACTCAGTGAGACTAATAACTACGTATAGCAGCCATGAAAAACAAATAAGGAAGATCATATATAAGTATTGGCCAATAGTTAAGACTGATCTCACTTTATCTCAAACTTTGCCTGCACTTCTGTAGTAGGGGATCTCTGTGTATAGTCATAATCTAGTGAATAGTCCCGCCCATGTGCGCGGACCCCGGAGCAATAAAAAATAATCTCTAAAAGGTGACAAATCATGCAGACCTGCATACACCTTTAAGAGAGAATTTAATTTAAAGACAGATAATGCAGCCTATACCCACAGGCTACACTGTCCAGTACTTCAACTAGAATTCCACCAAAAACCACAAACAGCACTGCCTGTCCAGTTTTTCTCCACATAGGAAAAAACCCTGCCTCTACCAGCAAAAGCCTCTGGAATGATAGAGAGGAAGGAGTGGACAGACAAGCCCCATAGGCTGCCATTATGTGGCTTGGAACAGGATACTGTGCCTTTAAGAAAACTTTCCAGTTTTCCAGAACTTTCCCCAGTATCCCAGAATGCCCAGCAGGTCCCATTTACTTTCAGTTCTTTTTTCCGGCTCCTGCTAGCAGGACCCTGGAGCATTGAGCTCTACCTTTTTCAAGGTTTTCATTGAGATTTTGGCAATTTTTGTCACTTTTTCTTGTGTTTAGTAGCTGGTACTGTCAACATGCCTGGCTTGTTCGACAAGTGCCCGGAATGTGGTCGAAAGAAGGCTAAAACTGACCCACACGAGGTGTGCATAGCTTGCCTTCCCCAGTCCCACGTGCCTGAAAGCTGTACCATCTGCCACTCGTTTTCAGCAAGAACCCTGAGGGACAGGATGAAGAGCAGGCTTCAAGCTCTGGAGGAGCGAAGACTGAAGGCACCAGGTGGGTCTGGAGGGGCTGATTTGGCCCATGCTGAGGCCTCTGGGGGGCTCCCCAGGGGCAGGAAGACCAGTAAGCGCTCCCGCTCCCCGTTGACGTCGAGGGCGTCGACGGCGACGTCGAGGAGGATGACCACCGTCTGTTCGCCGTCTCCCGAGGGCTCTGGGGAGAAACGGCGTCGACGATCGCCGTCGAGGGACCTGAATAGGCCGCCGTCGACTACATCGGCGTCGTCGGCGACGACGCCGTCTTCGACTGCGTCCAGCGGTCGACGTCTAGAGAAGACCCGGCGTCGGCGTTCGGCGTCGAGGGATCGCAGCTCGCCGTCGATGAAGAGAAGGAGATCGACGTCGAGGCGAAGGTCGCCGTCGAGGCGAAGATCACCGTCGAGGCGGAGATCGCCATCGAGGCGAAGGTCGCCGTCGAGGCGAAGGTCGCCGTCGAGGCGGAGGTCGCCGTCGAGGCGAAGGTCGCCGCCGAGGCGAAGGTCGCCGTCGAGGCGAAGATCGCCGTCGAGGCGAAGGTCGCCGTCGAGGCGAAGGTCGCCGTCGAGACATAAGTCGACGCCGAGGAAGAGATCGACGCCGAGAAGATCGCCGTCGAGGCACAGGTCGACGTCGAGGCACACGTCGACGTCGAGGAAGAGAGAGTCGCCGGGATCGGTGTACTCGGTGGTGTATACCCCGCCTCGGAGGTCTCCGTCGCCTCCTCCTCTCCCACCTCTGCCACCGCCTCCACCACCACCGCCACCTCCTCCACCACCGTCTCCACCTCCTCCACCGCCTCCTCCGCGGCCTCGGACTCTGTCTCCGCCACCCCGGCCTCTGTTGCTGCCAAGCACTCCTGCGGTGCCGCCGCCGGTCCCCCCGAGGTCGGTTTCCCTTCCACGGTACCCGACTCCGCCGCAAGGGACCCCGAAGCCACGACGCCCACGGTCGCCTGGACCAGCGAGACCGGCGGACAGGCCTAAGCCGAAGAGGTCGCGCTCCCGCTCTCACAGGAGGCGACGATCGCGGAGCCGAGGGCGATCCTCGTCAGACTCTAGACGACGCCGCAGAAGGTATAGGTCCAGGTCGCGCTCCTCGGACAGGGACCTTTCCCCGACGCTGTCGGACTCCCCGGGGACTAGGGTGTCGCCGGTGGACGACTTGGTCTCGTTCCAGGAGGTGCTGTTGCGAGGGGCTGCGAAGCTGAATATCACGGTGACGGTTCCAACACCCACGACGTCCGTGATATTTGAGACGCTTCATAAAAGACACTTGTCTCGCCCCCTCCTGCCTCTCGTGCCTGGACTGGTGGAACCAGCTTTGGAACTGTTCCTCACTCCCGCAACAGCGAAGGCCGCTCCGTCCAGGCTCATGAAGAAATATAGGGCCCCGGAGTCGGATCCGTCATTCTTGAGAGGGGACCCGAAACCGGATTCGCTTATCGTGACGGCGGCGAGAAAACAACATGCGACCGCCCCGGCCTCCACGGTGCCACCGGACAAGGAAAGCCGCTGGCTGGACTCTGCGGGCAGGAAGGTGTGTGGTACCGCCGCCACCACGATGAAGGCGGCGAGTGCAGGGGCGTTGTTGGGCCGTTACGACTGGGCCCTGTGGGAATCCCTGCAGCAATATGCGGACCTCCTGCCACGAGACAAGAAGGAGGACTTCTTGGAGACGGTGCGCGAAGGCATGCTGGTTTCTAACCAAACGATCAGCGCAGCAGCGGATATATCGCTATTGGCCGCCCACGCCTACTGTCATGGCGTCCACCAGCGGCGCCATTCCTGGTTGCGCCTGACGTCCCTCAAGCCGGAGGCGCAGCAGAGAGTGGCCAACCTGCCCTTCTCGGGGGAAACCCTGTTCGGGAAGCATGCGGACGATGAAATGGCCCGCATGAAGGCTGAAGCGGAAACCCTGACGGCCGTCGGGTTAGAGAAGGCCGAGAAAAAGAAACGACCGTTCCAGAGGAGGTTCGGGTCGTCGGGCCGAGGGCGTGGGCAGGGCTCGGGACAGCAGCAGCCACAACAGCAGCAGTTCCGCAAGCCCTTCCAGAAGCGCCAGAGGGGTAGAGGTGGCCAGCAGGCTACTACCACAAACAAGGGCCCGGCCGGGTCTCGGCCCTGAGCTGTTACTTCCCCCTCAACCGTTACCCACTCCAGTGGGGGGAAGCATTCGATTTTTTCCGGCAGAGTGGAGAAAAATTACTCAGGACAAGTGGGTGCTGAATATTGTTTGCAATGGATACAGTCTTCGGTTCATCAGCCCGCCTCCAGCGATTCCGCCGGTCAGCTCTCGCTTCCAGCTGAGGGAGCTCCAGGCGGAGGCAGACATCTTGTTGAGAAAAAAGGCGGTAGAAGAAGTACCTTTTGTAGGAAGGTGGATATCTGACTATGGTTACCCCCAACTTTTTGCCTAGTGTCTAGCTGGTTTTTCGACTTAGTTGGCCTGAGATCCTGCCATTCAGGGTCTCAGGCTGTCTGCTCTCTCTGTAAAATGGACTCCATGTACCCTAGGTACATAACCAATTGGTAAGGATCACCTTATTGGACCCTGTACAGTGTACCCTAGGTACCCAGGGCATAGGTGTACCCTAGGCCTCCCAGGGGCTGCAGCATGTATTATGCCACCCCTGGTCTGGCCTTCCAATCAGACACAACTGGCTGATCACTCAGCTGGGGCAAGGTCGTGTAATCACCCCTTGCTTAGATATAGTATATCTATATCTACCTTATATATAGACACATGTGTACCTATCAGTCACTCCTATGGCAGGCCTTAACAATCCTGGAGGCAGAGTGCTTGGTAACATGTGAGATGGTGCTCTAGCATGAGCTGAGCCTGTCTGCAGCTTTCGGAACCATGTCCTTATAGCTGTTCTATGATATAGCCTACCATATACTCTTAAAGTGCCTTATAATCTTAAACGGTTATGGTAACTATGGTTGGGCTGTATCAAAACATGTCGTGTAAGGTGTCTAACACTTTGGAATAATACCCCCATACCATTTCTGGTGATGAGGATATTATTCCTCCCTTCTAGAGGGAGAGACATGTTAAAATCCTACTTTGCTGTGTAACCTCTGACCAAAGCCTCAGCATCACAAAATGGATGCTGCTGCCACAGACACAAGTCTGACCTCCTGCTGCTGGGAGTGATCCCAGCCAGGGAGGCCTGGACAATAGGTTTCCTGCTTGGGGAGGTGCTAGCACCTCCCCAGACAGCCTTTAGTGTATTGGGGCAGGGTGGGCTGAAAGGAATGAGACATGCCTGGGGCACACAAGGTGTTCCTTGCATAGTCCAGTTCAAACCGGCGCTGGGGCACTCCAGCCCCAGCTCTGGCGCAAACTGGACAAAGGGAAGTGGGTGTAACCACCCCCTCCCAGGTCCCACCCATAAGGCGTGACCTAGCAGGTATCCCAGCCCCCCAGATTAGTATAAGAGTGGGAGTTGGGCCTCAAGACTTGAGATTATCCTGAACCTGCAAAACTGAGCAGAAACTCTGGACCTTCGACATTCGACGAAAGAAGAAGACTGAAGAATCTCCCTTGTAGCCAAGGAGTGGCTACCCTGTGCAAACAGGCACCATCAAGTGACTACCCTTTGCTTTGTGAAACGTTCGACGAGGAACCGATTGCAGAGCCCGACCAGAGCCTTGATTTCCAGACTTCTCCGACCCTCATCCACATCTGCAGCAGAGCTGAGATCCGTGGAGGCGACGAGCGACGTGGGACCGGCTACCTGGGAAAAGTGGCTAGTAACTTACAGCGCAGCTTCTGAGGTACCCTCGAAGTTGTGCACCGGGGATTGAGAAGCCCCAACCCCAAGCACCATCTGCACCGAAGACCAGCCCCCCACACTCCACGAGTCCTGCGTGGGGCCCTTCAGCATTTTCCTGCTTGCCGCGTCTGTCCGGTTGCTTGCCCGCTGGCTAGTGGCCTTTGTGACGACGCTCCCTGAAATCTTCTGCGCTGGTTTGGCTCCTCCAGACTGGCTCCCGCTTCTCTGCAAAGAAGAAGCACCCCAGACCTTCCTGGTCTGCACCAGAAGCAAGTCCCTTGTTCTTCGTGGGTTCCGCTTGCCAAGGCTTGGTGAGTCCTAGTCCAACTTCGACGCCGCCGACAGCAAGAGCCTTCGTGGGACAGCTCGCCTCCTGGTCCTGGTCGTCCTCGACGCTTCCTGGTCCTCCTGGCTGCAGCGACAAGCTTCACCTTCACCTGCAACTCTTCACGACATCGTCTGGTTCCTTCCTGGTTCCACGTGGTCACTGGCTAGTGACCTTGACTCTGTCCCCTCTGCTTGCAGGTTTCTTCTCTTCTTGATCCCAGGCTTGGGATCCACCGGACACTCTCTCCTGACTGCCTGTCAGCATCTTTCTTCAGGCATCCATAGGAGTCGACGACGAAAACGATGCATCTTCACCCCTATGCACCCGCAGCCTGTGGGCTAGGTAACGTGGGTACTCCGGTGCTCATCAGGATAGTGACTATCCTAGTGTCTAGTTTTCAAGTCTCAACTTCCTAGCTACTCCGGAAGTGTCCTAAATCTATCTATTTCTAAACTGTAACATTGCTATTGACTTTTACGCATTACGCGTGAGTGTTTCCACTCTGCACACGAATCCCGTGGGCCTCCCACTTCCTAACTAACGCTAGTGTAGTGTAGCCCCAGCGATTCCCTAGGCCTAGGCCTATTCTATTTCCGTGACAGTGGTTCTTATACCACTTCTTTAGTATATGGTTTGCGTGGCCCCTAGGGCCTAACTGTATTACTTACCTGTGTGACTTACTGTATGCATTAATAAGACTGTGTTGTACCTACCTCTAAACTCATAAAGAGTGCTGAGGGTTTGCTTAGAATAAATACACTTTATTTTATATATATATCTGTTGTGGTGTCCTTTCATTTGGTATTCAAGGGATTATATATGGTATCACAGCTGGCTTCACATGCCATTCAGAGTTTAGCCTAAGACTGCTCTTGTCCATGCTACCACTAGGATAGCTGGTCTATAAGGTTGACTTTACAACCAATCACCATAAGGGTATTTGGACTGATATAAGGTGTACACTATAACTAGTGACATCATACATCAGGCCAACTTCTCACATTGGTGAGCAGCGGTTGGGATCTGAGCTTGCTGTTGTAATGCCATTGTAATCTTGAGATACTAAATTGGAAGATCACACAGATATTGTCTAGGTACATATAACATAGTTTATAATACTTAAGTCCTACTGGACTTAGTAGTTGTAGGGTGAAGGGAGTAACACACCCTGACTACAACTACTAGAGAGGTTTAGTAGATACAACTAGTGTAGGTAGGTGCACACACCACACCCTCACTAGAATCATGCCCCTGGATGGAGATCACACTGATGCTCCCTCAGGAGAGGAGAATCCTAGACAGGTTCCCTCTAGGTATGATGCATTCACATTCCAGGAGATGAGACAATTGTGTACCTCCAGAGGAATAAAACAGGGTGCAAACCCTACCCTTAGACAGCTAGTGGAGCTTCTGGAGGCCTATGATGCTGAAAGAGCTGCCAGGGATGGTGCCATAGCTGTAGATAAGGGTCTACCCACCACAGATGAGTCAGGTGGGACTTCAGAGGAAGAGGTAGACAGCCAGAGCCAAGTAAGGAGACTTAGCCAGGCTAACTTAAGCTTACATGGGAGTTTGCATGGGGTCCCCCCATACAGACCCACAAGTAGGCATTCACAGAGAAACAGGAGGGACAGATCCCCTTCAGGGGAATCCATCCACTCCCATGTCTCTAGCATCTCTAATGCTTCCTCTCACAGGGGAATGACTTCACCTGAGAGAAAGGAGCATAAAGCCAGAATGAGGGAAGCTAATCTGAGGATTCAGAGGGAAGAAATTGCCCTTGCCAAAGAGAAGCTTGCTCTGGCCAGAGAGCAAAAATTGTGTGGGTCAGAACCCACTGGTGGCAGCAACATCCCTAGAGATAGGGATAGGTCTTATGACCATAGAAACCTAAGCAAGATAGTCCCCCCATATCAGAATGGGGATGACATCCACAAATGGATGACTGCTTTGGAGAGGGCCTGCAAAGTACAGCAGGTACCCCAAAGTCAGTGGGCAGCTATCTTGTGGCTCTCCTTTTCTGACAAAGGTAGAGACAAGCTCCTCACAGTCAGTGATGAGGATGCAAACAATTACAAAGTCCTGAAGAGTGCTCTGATAGATGGGTTTGGCTTAACCACTGAGCAATATAGGTTGTTGTTCAGAGACACCCAGAAGACACAGACACAGGACTGGTCTGATTTTGTGGATTGTGCCACTAAGGCTTTGGAAGGTTGGTTAACTGGCAGCAAGGTGCAGGACTATACAGGATTGTACAACTTGATTATGAGGGAGCAGATCCTTAGTAATTGTCAGAACCAGCTTCTCCATCAACACCTGGTAGACTCAGATTTGACCTCTCCCCAAGAATTGGGAAAGAGGGCAGATAAATGGGTCAGGACCAGGATTAGGCCTAAAAATCAGGGTGGTGACCAAAAGAAAGATACCACCAAGCCTCAAGAGAAGGGTGGGGATAAAGCAAAAGAGAAATCTTCCTCAGGGCCCCAAAACTCCACACAGGGTGGTGGGTCCCAAGCTCCCTCCTCTACCACAGTTAAAAAGCCTTACTGCCATGTGTGTAAAACACCTGGGCATTGGAAAACTGACAGCAGTTGTCCACAGGCTAAAAACAAAACTGTTCCTCCAACTACTCCTGTCACACCACCTATTACTGTCAGCAGTAATCCCCCAGGTGGTGGGAGTGCCCCCAAAAATTTGGTTGGGTTTTCTTGGGGAACACAGGGGGATCCTGGCTTAGCCAATTCCCCTGCAGCAGCTACTCTTGTCTGTGATGGTGGCATGGGGTTTGCCAACTTCACTGCCTGTCCCAACACTTTGGGTAGGTACAGACAGGAACCCTACATCAATGGTAGAAAAGCTGAGGCCTACAGAGACACTGGAGCTAGCATCACTATGGTGGCCCATAGGCTAGTTCCCTCTGAGCAGCTTTTGCCTGGTTTCTCATACCAGGTAACTAACATTGATGGCAAACAGAACAGTCATCCCATGGCA
Source organism: Triturus cristatus (assembly GCF_964204655.1). NCBI lineage: Eukaryota > Metazoa > Chordata > Amphibia > Caudata > Salamandridae > Triturus > Triturus cristatus. The sequence goes on from NC_140588.1 coordinate 140,855,473, forward strand.
GAGGTATGTCTCAGCTGGGGAGGTGTCACTGGCCCTAAAAGGGTGGCAGTGTCTCCAACCTTGCCTGTGGACTGCTTACTGGGGAATGACTTAGAACTCTCAGCTTGGGCTGGAGTTGAACAAGACACCCATTCTAAAATGGTAGGCCTTTCCAAAAAGGGTAGTGGGGTTGTGCCAGTCACAACCCCTGTCCAAGTAGCTTTCCTCCCTGAAAAGGTTGGAAGGGCAGTGGTAGCCACAGCCCAGGCACAGACAGACTTCCCTGTAGAAATTGGCAGAGCTGTGACAGTCACAGCTCAAACACAAACTGAGTGCCTTCCTGAAAAGGTTGGCAAGGCTGTAATGGTCTCAGCCCATACTCAGACTGATATAGGTGTAGTGAAGCCTGAAACTATGGATCACTCCACACAAACAGAGAGTAGTGGGGAGGAAGAAAAGTCTCCCTCTCCCCAGACATTAGGAAAAGGTCAGCCTCCTCAGGGATCTGACCTCACCCCTTGTGAAGGAACTGCCCCAGAGGTGGCCAGGCCTGGCCTGGCAGAGCCTCTGATGTCAGTGGCCCCTTCCAAGGTGGGACCCAGTCTGGTGCAGGTAGCCTGCCTCTCTCTACCCTGCCTCAGTCAGCCCAGGGCTGCAGAGGTCAGGGAGGCCAGTGGACCCCAAAAGGGCCCCTGTCCACAAGAACCCCCCAATCAAAAGAATGAGGATTGCCTGGCTAGTAGCCCTAGCCAGGTGATGGGTAAAAACATTCCTGAGGGATCCCCTTTACAGGTAGTTAGGGACCTCCCCCAGAGGGATTCTGTTGGGCACAGGCAAACCTGGGACCTTAGGGCCCCAAACCTGACCTGTCCCTCCAGTAAGCCCACAAAAGGGACCCAGCCTCCAGCTTTAGGTAGCCAGAGGCTGACCCTGAGAGCACAGTGCAACTCAGTTAGAGAAAGAAAGGCATCCATGGTGGAGGATGATTGGAGGAAGCTGAGGCCTCACTTTGAGGGCACTCACTTCAGTACTCCATCTCAACACCAGCCTTTTACTTTGCAAAGACACACCAAAGGTAGAGATTCCCTATGGTGGAGACCCTATGATATCTTTAGGATGAGGGATTGCTTAGTGGACCATGAGACAGGGGGTAACCATGCCAGTGCTGGTTCTTCCTTATATGGCCACTTAGGCAATAGAGGCTTACCTTGTCAAGGCCAGCCTTATCTCCTTTCGTTTGGGGGGGGGGTTGTGTAGGAAGGTGGATATCTGACTATGGTTACCCCCAACTTTTTGCCTAGTGTCTAGCTGGTTTTTCGACTTAGTTGGCCTGAGATCCTGCCATTCAGGGTCTCAGGCTGTCTGCTCTCTCTGTAAAATGGACTCCATGTACCCTAGGTACATAACCAATTGGTAAGGATCACCTTATTGGACCCTGTACAGTGTACCCTAGGTACCCAGGGCATAGGTGTACCCTAGGCCTCCCAGGGGCTGCAGCATGTATTATGCCACCCCTGGTCTGGCCTTCCAATCAGACACAACTGGCTGATCACTCAGCTGGGGCAAGGTCGTGTAATCACCCCTTGCTTAGATATAGTATATCTATATCTACCTTATATATAGACACATGTGTACCTATCAGTCACTCCTATGGCAGGCCTTAACAATCCTGGAGGCAGAGTGCTTGGTAACATGTGAGATGGTGCTCTAGCATGAGCTGAGCCTGTCTGCAGCTTTCGGAACCATGTCCTTATAGCTGTTCTATGATATAGCCTACCATATACTCTTAAAGTGCCTTATAATCTTAAACGGTTATGGTAACTATGGTTGGGCTGTATCAAAACATGTCGTGTAAGGTGTCTAACACTTTGGAATAATACCCCCATACCATTTCCGGTGATGAGGATATTATTCCTCCCTTCTAGAGGGAGAGACATGTTAAAATCCTACTTTGCTGTGTAACCTCTGACCAAAGCCTCAGCATCACAAAATGGATGCTGCTGCCACAGACACAAGTCTGACCTCCTGCTGCTGGGAGTGATCCCAGCCAGGGAGGCCTGGACAATAGGTTTCCTGCTTGGGGAGGTGCTAGCACCTCCCCAGACAGCCTTTAGTGTATTGGGGCAGGGTGGGCTGAAAGGAATGAGACATGCCTGGGGCACACAAGGTGTTCCTTGCATAGTCCAGTTCAAACCGGCGCTGGGGCACTCCAGCCCCAGCTCTGGCGCGAAACTGGACAAAGGGAAGTGGGTGTAACCACCCCCTCCCAGGTCCCACCCATAAGGCGTGACCTAGCAGGTATCCCAGCCCCCCAGATTAGTATAAGAGTGGGAGTTGGGCCTCAAGACTTGAGATTATCCTGAACCTGCAAAACTGAACAGAAACTCTGGACCTTCGACATTCGACGAAAGAAGAAGACTGAAGAATCTCCCTTGTAGCCAAGGAGTGGCTACCCTGTGCAAACAGGCACCATCAAGTGACTACCCTTTGCTTTGTGAAACGTTCGACGAGGAACCGATTGCAGAGCCCGACCAGAGCCTTGATTTCCAGACTTCTCCGACCCTCATCCACATCTGCAGCAGAGCTGAGATCCGTGGAGGCGACGAGCGACGTGGGACCGGCTACCTGGGAAAAGTGGCTAGTAACTTACAGCGCAGCTTCTGAGGTACCCTCGAAGTTGTGCACCGGGGATTGAGAAGCCCCAACCCCAAGCACCATCTGCACCGAAGACCAGCCCCCCACACTCCACGAGTCCTGCGTGGGGCCCTTCAGCATTTTCCTGCTTGCCGCGTCTGTCCGGTTGCTTGCCCGCTGGCTAGTGGCCTTTGTGACGACGCTCCCTGAAATCTTCTGCGCTGGTTTGGCTCCTCCAGACTGGCTCCCGCTTCTCTGCAAAGAAGAAGCACCCCAGACCTTCCTGGTCTGCACCAGAAGCAAGTCCCTTGTTCTTCGTGGGTTCCGCTTGCCAAGGCTTGGTGAGTCCTAGTCCAACTTCGACGCCGCCGACAGCAAGAGCCTTCGTGGGACAGCTCGCCTCCTGGTCCTGGTCGTCCTCGACGCTTCCTGGTCCTCCTGGCTGCAGCGACAAGCTTCACCTTCACCTGCAACTCTTCACGACATCGTCTGGTTCCTTCCTGGTTCCACGTGGTCACTGGCTAGTGACCTTGACTCTGTCCCCTCTGCTTGCAGGTTTCTTCTCTTCTTGATCCCAGGCTTGGGATCCACCGGACACTCTCTCCTGACTGCCTGTCAGCATCTTTCTTCAGGCATCCATAGGAGTCGACGACGAAAACGACGCATCTTCACCCCTATGCACCCGCAGCCTGTGGGCTAGGTAACGTGGGTACTCCGGTGCTCATCAGGATAGTGACTATCCTAGTGTCTAGTTTTCAAGTCTCAACTTCCTAGCTACTCCGGAAGTGTCCTAAATCTATCTATTTCTAAACTGTAACATTGCTATTGACTTTTACGCATTACGCGTGAGTGTTTCCACTCTGCACACGAATCCCGTGGGCCTCCCACTTCCTAACTAACGCTAGTGTAGTGTAGCCCCAGCGATTCCCTAGGCCTAGGCCTATTCTATTTCCGTGACAGTGGTTCTTATACCACTTCTTTAGTATATGGTTTGCGTGGCCCCTAGGGCCTAACTGTATTACTTACCTGTGTGACTTACTGTATGCATTAATAAGACTGTGTTGTACCTACCTCTAAACTCATAAAGAGTGCTGAGGGTTTGCTTAGAATAAATACACTTTATTTTATATATATATCTGTTGTGGTGTCCTTTCATTTGGTATTCAAGGGATTATATATGGTATCACAGCTGGCTTCACATGCCATTCAGAGTTTAGCCTAAGACTGCTCTTGTCCATGCTACCACTAGGATAGCTGGTCTATAAGGTTGACTTTACAACCAATCACCATAAGGGTATTTGGACTGATATAAGGTGTACACTATAACTAGTGACATCATACATCAGGCCAACTTCTCACACCTTTGTCTCAAAGGGGAAGAGGTCTGTACTCTCGGTTCTTCCTCGTTCGCAAGAAGGACAAGAACGAGTTCAGGCCCATTCTGGATTTGCGACAAGCAAACAAGTGGATTCGCAGAGAGAAGTTTCGCATGCTATCGTTGCACCAGATTTACCCTCAGCTGCAACGGGGAGACTGGCTCTGTGCCATAGATCTACAGGATGCGTACTTCCATGTGCCCATAGCACAGAAGCACAGGAAGTTCCTGCGATTCCAAGTCGGCGCCAATCACTATCAATACACAGTACTGCCATTCGGGCTAAAGTCTGCTCCCAGGACTTTTTCGAAGTGCATGGCGGTGGTGGCGGCACACCTGCGGAGGAACAAGGTGTTTGTCTACCCGTATCTGGACGATTGGCTGATCAAGGCGTCATCCTTCGAGGAAGCGCAAGAACACTTCCGTTGGACGTGCGAGCTCTTGAACAAGCTGGGGTTACACGTCAACATGTCCAAATCGGTCCCATCTCCGGTACAGTGCATACAGTACCTGGGGGCCTCCATAGATACGCGGTCAGCAAGCGTGTCTCCTTCGGAGGAGAGACGGTTATCACTCCTTCGGAAGGCTCAGGACCTCAGGACTGCTCCATCGACGACTGTGAGGAAGGTGTCGTCTCTACTGGGATCGATGGCCTCCTGTATCTTCCTCACTCCGCACGCACGTCTACAGATGCGACCACTGCAGGAGTGCTTGGAGGATCAGTGGGATCAGAAGACAGGCTCTTGGGACGACAAGATCCGACTGTCTCTACATGCTCGTCAGTCTCTGAAGTGGTGGTGTTCGGCGGAAAACCTCCTCAAGGGGGTTCCCTTCCACAAGGACATTCCCACGACGAATGTGGTGACGGATGCTTCTCTCCAGGGCTGGGGTGCGCATTCCGGGGACCTGCAGATTCAAGGGAAGTGGTCTCCTTTGGAATCGACGTACCACATCAATTTCCTGGAACTCAGAGCTGTCTTCTTGGCACTGAAGGCTTTCCTTCCGTCCTTCCAGACCAACTCGCTGCTGATACAGACGGACAATACAACCACGATGTATTACCTCAACAAGCAGGGGGGGTCGAGATCGCGCACTCTGTCGCAGGAGGCGCAGGCGATCTGGCGCTGGCTGCTGGCCCGAGGACTGACGATCACGGCCACGCATCTGCCAGGGGTGCAGAATGCTCAGGCGGACGCCTTGAGCAGGCTGATTCAGGAAAACCACGAATGGGTCATAAACGACGAAGTACTAGGAGAAGTCTTCGCAAGGTGGGGGACTCCAGACGTAGATCTGTTCGCCACCGCCGAAAACAGCAAATGCCGAGACTTCGCATCCAGGTACTACCAGCGGGGGACGCTGGGGAATGCGTTATGGATCGATTGGTCGAACAGCTTTCTGTACGCTTTTCCACCCATTCCCCTGATTCCGGCGGTGCTCATCAAGCTGTCCCAGTCCAGGACGCGGATGATCCTGATCGCCCCGGAGTGGCCCAGGCAGTGGTGGTTCACGGACCTTCTTCACCGGTCTCTCCTTCCTCACATGCGGTTGCCGTGCAGGCCGGACCTTCTCACGAAGTTCGGGGGGCGGATGGTGCACCCCAACCTCTCGTCTTTGAGTTTGGCGGCATGGCTCCTGAAATAGTGCAATATGGTCATCTGAATCTACCAGACGATTGTATGGACATTCTGAAGGAATCTAAGCGACCTTCCACTAGGACATCCTATGCTTACAAGTGGAAGAGGTTCTGTATCTGGTGTAAGTCCAAGAACTTTGATCCGACAACATGTAAGGAAGATGTCATCCTTCCATACCTTTTGCATCTGGCGCAGTCTGGCCTTAATTTCCATTCCATTAAGGTTCATCTGGCTGCTTTGACTGCTTACAGGAAGTGCCCTTCACAGACGTCCTTCTTTCAGATTCCTGTGGTCAAGGATTTTTTGGAAGGCTTGAAGAAGGTGTTCCCTCCTGTCAGACTTCCCTCGCCTTCTTGGGACTTGAATGTGGTGCTGTCCAGACTGATGAGAGAGCCTTTTGAACCTATTCACAAGGCTTCATTGCAGCACCTATCCTGGAAGGCGGCGTTCCTAGTGGCCATTACATCGGCCCGCAGGGTGAGTGAACTTCAGGCATTATGTTGTCAAGAACCTTATACTGTGTTTCATGCTGCTAAGGTTGTGATGCGTACTCACCCTAAGTTCCTTCCTAAGGTTATCTCTGACTTTCATGTCAATCAGACCATAACTTTACCTACGTTCTTTCAGAATCCCTCTTCACCAGCGGAAAGGGCTCTCCATTCCCTGGATGTCCGAAGGGTGTTGAAATTTTATCTGGATAAGACCAAGGATATTCGTAGGTCTGACCAATTGTTTGTTAATTATGGCTCAGTCAGGACTGGTCTTGCGACCTCTAAGCAGTCCATCTCTCGGTGGATTGTGTCCTGCATACAGTTGTGTTATCAAAAGGCTAATAAGGCCTTAGGGGGTAAACCTAAGGCTCATTCCACAAGGGGCAAAGCTGCCACGACGGCTTTGCTGCGTAATGTTCCGATTGCGGAAATCTGTAAGGCGGCCACGTGGAAGTCGGTCCATACCTTTGCTGCGCATTACTGTCTGGACACGGATGCCAGGGCAGATGCTCAGGTTGGGCAGGCTTCGCTGCGAAATTTGTTCGCACAGTAGTGGTTGTGTCTTATGTGTTCTCCACCGCTTTTTGTTGTGTGGGGATGGGCTTGCCATTCTATTCACTAGATTATGACTATACACAGAGATCCCCTACTACAGAAGGAGTAGTTTCTTTTCTGTAACTCCAGTTCTGTAGTAGGGGTATCTCTGTTATAGTCATAAGCGCCCGCCCTCCTCCCCGGTGGAGAGATACTTATTCATATGTAGAATGCTACAGGTCTGGCGTGCTACGCCTTCAAAAAGAACTGAAAGTAAATGGGACCTGCTGGGCATTCTGGGATACTGGGGAAAGTTCTGGAAAACTGGAAAGTTTTCTTAAAGGCACAGTATCCTGTTCCAAGCCACATAATGGCAGCCTATGGGGCTTGTCTGTCCACTCCTTCCTCTCTATCATTCCAGAGGCTTTTGCTGGTAGAGGCAGGGTTTTTTCCTATGTGGAGAAAAACTGGACAGGCAGTGCTGTTTGTGGTTTTTGGTGGAATTCTAGTTGAAGTACTGGACAGTGTAGCCTGTGGGTATAGGCTGCATTATCTGTCTTTAAATTAAATTCTCTCTTAAAGGTGTATGCAGGTCTGCATGATTTGTCACCTTTTAGAGATTATTTTTTATTGCTCCGGGGTCCGCGCACATGGGCGGGACTATTCACTAGATTATGACTATAACAGAGATACCCCTACTACAGAACTGGAGTTACAGAAAAGAAACTACTCCTTCCATCTGTTACATTCAGACGTGCACCCTCGATGAGGGATGCACTTGTCAAAACTAGCCCAGAGGTGACCATGTCGAGTAACTGGCTATCTAAAAGGACAGGTTTTTTCAAATGCAGCTCATGTCGAGCTTACAAATTTGGAAAAAATACCACGGACTACATCATTGCTTTTGAATCTCAATCCATTAAGATAAAAGGGATGTTTACCTGTAAAACAGAATATGCAGTATATGTATTAGAATGTTCATGCCATCTGAAATATGTGGGCAGCACTAAGCTTTAAGTATTTAATCATATACTGCAACATCTCCGTGCAGTGGTGAATTCAGATTCCAGTTACCCTGTTGCTCGCCATTTTAAACTTGTACACAATAACAATTTAAATGACTTGAGCTATTTTGTGATAGACTCAGTACCTAAGTCACCCAGAGGAGGCAATAGAGAGAAGAAACTTCGCAAGTCAGAGTGACACTTTATTCTTTTATTAGACACCAAGATGCCGAAACACATAACTTGTAATTGATTTATCTGTGCCTCCATAGTATTCCGTTGGACATATGGAGTGTTTGGTTTTAGGATTACAGTCTTTTAGCCCTGTTCTTTTACTTGGTTTTTATCCTGGTTTTGCTCGGTGTAACCTGGTTTTTACCTGGTGCTACGGGGTTTTGCTTGGTTTTAACCGGTTTTAGATTTTTTTTACTGTACCTTAGATCCTTCTCTTATCCTTGTACTGTATGCACATTGCACTTTCCATGATGAAATCTATTCCGTTTCTGACATCTAAGCATATGAACCAGTATCCTGCTCTTATAACTTGTATTTTGCACTTGCAAGGTAATTGTGTATGTAGGTTTCTGGTTGCAAATATGATTCTGTATATATTTACTGGTCCTAACCGTTATACCTAAGCCATATATTTATGGTGCACTTGCATTTTATTTGTATATCAAGCAGGTATGCCACTGGCCTCTGTCTTTTATTCATTAGTTGCTAACTATGATGGTTACTAGTTGAGAGCTATGATGAATTTTAATTTTGCACTTGCACTTTATTGGTTTGCACTTATTCTCCCTTGTTCTAGGAGCCATAATGAATGACACTTTATATATTGCCTTTTAACATGTATTTTAGATTTTTACAATGTATTTTTAGCCTGAGATATATTGTGGGTAAAGCCGATTTTTAACCATTTGATTTTAAATATACAACTTTGCTTATATATATGTAATCTCTTTGGCTCTTATTACACTTTGTATTTACTGTATTGATCCATATGTGTTTAATCATGGCAAAGTAACGTTAGGAATTTAAAACACCAAGTTGGTTGTTTTTAACCATTGAATATGTTCAGTATGTCTTCTAGCTTTATTATACAAGGGAGTGTCTCAATTAAGGTCACCTGTTTAGTATATAATGACGTCATGAGGTCCAGCGCGTTATGTGATCAAGACCGTGGCAACGCGGTTGAAACGCGCAATGCTTCGCACTTGCCTGTGTATTTTGATTCAATGCCATTAACACCGCAATAAAGCACATGCTGTGGTCCGTACCTGATTTTCACCAAGCCGTCGGTGTTACAGGATTGTGGTTTATATATATATATCTATATATATATTCACTGAAAAAACCATAGGTTTCAGGGGCGTTATAGTTAGCTGGACATTTCCCTCATACAAAACCGTAGAAATTCCCCCGTTATAGTTAGTTCAGCTAACTATAACTCGCGCCCCCGCAATGCACTGCTGATGACGTCACATATTACATCACTCCTGACATGGTCAGTGACATCACTGATGACATCTCAAATGACATCACTGATGACATCACTGATGACATCATCCAGTGACTGTCTTTCTGTAAACTTTACATATGTTTAATATATATAGGGAAAGGGGTATTGAAGAATAAGTGGGTGTATAAGTGTCTGAATGGATGTTTTAGTAGGTGCGTGACTGACTCTATAAATGAGTCATTAAACGTATCTTACTGAATGCATGGGTTAATGACTAAACTGTGTGAATGTCTGTATGCGTCTGTCTGTTGGTGTTTAAGCGGATGCATGGTTTTGTGAATAGGTACATGAATGTCTATATAAATTATTGATTGGTTGTCTAAGTGTCTGAGTATCTGTATGGGTGCCTGAGTGTTTGTGTGGGTGGGATGTGTGTGATTCTGAGCATAGATGTGTCAGTGGGTGATTCACTGGGTGCATGGTTTCAACACTAGGTCTGTAATGGACTGTATGGGTGGGTGAATATGTGTATGGTTGTGTTAGTGTGTGAATAGATATTTCATTAGTACATGTGTAATTTACTACATATGTGAACAGCAGTATATATGTAAGTTGGAGTACAGAAATGACTATAACTGAGAGTGTGTGATAGTGTGAGTAGCTGTATGGATGAGAGTGTGCTTGTATCATTGATTGTATAAGACCATAAGAATGTGCTAGTATTTGTATCAGTAATTGAGCTTGTGCATGTATAACTGTATAGGTGAGTAAATGGTAGTGTGATTAATTATTTGCATGACTGAGTATGTGTAAACCTGGTGGTGGCGAAACGGGACATAGCCAGGTACTGGTGGGTACAACACCTTCCTACACTTCCGGAATGGAAATCCAATATGGATTTATACATGGCTGCGGAAAAGTTAGTTTATAAGGCAAGAGGCTGCCCACGTAAATTCAAGAAAATGTGGTCCCCATGGTTAAAGCACTACACGATCGATTTAGAGGTGGAGTAGGGGGACCCAGTACTATCACATACGACAACTGGCCCGGGCTCATAAGAACTGTCTTTCCACCCTGTGTTTTCAAATAGGCTCTTTAGCAGAAAGGTCCTATGTATTAATCGGATTGCCACTGCTGCTACTCATGAACGCTATCCCCTAAGTAACCCTGTTGCGGGAATTACTAATCATTGTTATATCTCCGTGCTTAAAGTTGACTATGCACTTTGTACTGATGACTTCTTATCCCATCTGACAGCAATATTGTTATCAATTTGTGTAAAATCAAAAATAAAGTTATTAAAGTGACCTACAGGCACCAGTTGCAGTAAGAAAGACCGCGCCTGCAGCCACGGTAAACGAGCGCACAGCACGAAAGACGAAACGCTGGTAAGATAAACATTGCAGTATCAAGATCGGCCGGCGTGACAGCCCTTTGTGCACGGCGGCATTTATCCAGCTATTAGCCCATTCAGTCCCGACAGAGAGAAATTAAACGGATTCGATTAGACACAGGCCATTTTAAAGGCACTGTAACAATGGTCTTTTTGGTGGAAAAGAGCGAGGCCGAAAACCCAATCTCGGTCACTTCTGAGGGTAACATTATAAGCCCGGCTCCCACCTTGTGCCGGACTGCTAGTGAAAGGCCTATTCATGGCCTTCAGCAACGTGAGGCCTCTAAACCCCAGCGTGCCTCCAGGCCCCCAGAGACTGCTGCCTTATCTGTCAGCCGGCAGTCAAAATATTCCCACCCCGAATTGGCCGATAAATTGCAGCTAACTGGACGTTTCTTCTTGGCTTGCAATGCACGGCCTCTGGGAATCTTGGGGTGTGGCTTTCTCAAAGCAGCCTGCCGCCTGTTACTGGCCTTCGGCCCAGGCAAGACTAACTCCAGATCAAACTTTTCTCTTAGCTGGCTGGGGTTTTCAAGGGTTCAAGTGAGTCTCGGCGGGAGGCTCACCATCCTGTGATTCCGGGCAAGTCAGCAAGGTCAGATTTAAGTGATTTGAAATCACTTAAGTTAAATCTCTCCGTGCCTAACAATGAATGTGCCCATCTGTAATGCTGTGCAGCAGGCCTGGGGCTCATGTAAAGTGCGCAGATACCTTCGGGTCGAGTTAGTGCTATACAAATAAAAACATACAGCATGATTGACCCCCTGGTTTGTTTCTGCTGATGGTGTGCTGCTCTCTTTGTCGAAGAGACTCTTCCTTAGCATTATGCCGTTTGCCACCACCACGGCATTCCACTGATTGCAGTGAGTCAGGGAGAGAAATGCAAAGGGTGATCGAGGCAGCGAGGCGTGTAGGCAGGGCCGGACTGGGAACCAGAACCGGCCCTGGCAACGAGCTCGGGCGCGCGCCCCCCCACCCCCCAAGGGCTGGGGGGGTGCCGTCGAGCGCTTTGCCAGGACCTGTATTCGGCCGATTTTGTTACAGGGACGATTTTGCAGCTATGCTGCAAAAACGGCCCTGTAACAAAAAACGGCCCCCAGGGGCCCGAAACCAGCCCCCACCCGTGCGGCGCACCAGGGGATTGCCGGTGCCCGCTACGGCCAGTCCGGCCCTGCGTGTAGGAATAGCTCGATGGCAGTGCCCATGCTAAATGACATTGCAACGTTAACTAAGCCTGCCTGTTTGTGTTATCCGCTTATTATATCTGTGCCAGTGAGAGGTGTTGGTACCGGAATACCAGAGCACTAAGGGAGCTAACTAGCACAACACAGTAACTGGAGCCCATCAAGAGTTCGGTTGGCATATGACGTGCACCTTGGGTATATCATGCCATTAACTGGATTAGGGAAAAATATCTGTAACACGTTATGACCATTGATTACCTGGAGCATATCGCGGCTTTAAACGCCATTTCAGGCTAACGCTGGCACATTATATCCATAGAATGGTTGAAAGGTGATCCCTGGAATAAACTATGGCTCTAAGTATTGTAAGTCAGAGGTCTGAGGCACATCATGGCACTAAATGGCAGACAGGGTATGAGGGGCACATCATGGGGTTGATTGGCAAAAGGGAAATCCCTAGAGTACATCATGGCATTGGCGGAAAATGCAGGAAATATGAGACGCATGCTAAGGCACTGAATGGTCTGTGGTGGTTAATTAGTTACATGAAACGTATGTCTGCCATATTATGGGGTAACTGTGCATATGATGACAATGACTGGTGTGTGATGTGACACTTTAGCATATAAAAGCAATGGCAATCATTGATACAGCCTGTAATTTGAGTGTATATCCTAGAGAAAAGTGATGTCATTCTGTGGTTATACTGAATAAGCACCTACCTATATCATTTTCATGTGAAATCTTTTTTATTGATGTCATAACTACGCTTTCACAAGTGCCTTATTAACCTTCTTACTTTCGCAAATTTGCTTGAAAATGCAGCATTTGCCCAATCTTTTTTCAAAATGTTCTCAGGAGAAGACACTCCCCCCCCCCCCCCCCCCCCCCCCCCAGCCAGACTTTAGGACAGTTGGGCTAGCTTGCTACGCTCGCTTCATACACATCAGTCATCCGATTTTTTTTTTCGGCACACCACTTTCAAATGTCACCAGCCGCCCCTGGTGTAAATTCTGATATTTCTACGTTTCCCTCGTCTTCATTGCTCGATTTTGCTCGGTAGAAAGTGTCACTCACAGCCCTTGAAATGTAACTCATAATTAGACTGAAATTAGGAAAATTCACACACAGCAATCTGAAACCTTCGCAGTTACGCTTTGCACCACCATCCAGCACTAGTTGGCGTTTTGCTTCCCAAGCGTGTGGCTTTATTTTCGTCTGCGTCAGCAGTGCCCACCCCTCTCCTCCCAACACACGGAAAATACAACGTGGCGTAGATCCACTGGCGTAGCTAGGGGGGGGCGGTGGGGGCGGTCCGCCCCAGGCGGCACTATGTGGGGGCGGCGGCCGTGCGGCTCTCGTGGCCCATGGCGGAGGCCTTTCTAATTTATTTGGACACTCGCTGACACTACTGTCAGTTACTACAGTAGTGTCCGTGTATTCAAATAAATTAGAAAAGCCGCCGCCATGGGCAGCCAGTGCCGCGCGTGTGAACAGCAAGCACACTTAGGCGTGTGAACAGCAAGCACACTTAGAACACTTAGGACCTACGTAACCCGGTTGGCCAGCCCTCGCGCTGAAACGTAGCGCAGCACGGCAGTAGTGATGCGTCACGCGCACGCACTCGCCTCTCGTGAGCGCGGCCCTCAGCACGACTATTATCACCGGAGGCGGGCGGCAAACTCAAATTGCCGGCCCGCTGTTTTTCATGGCCTGAACCTGCCTGCAGCCAGCCTTGCTTGCACCTTTGCAGCCTGGAGCACCTGAATTGTCACAGTGACAGCGCACAGCAGCGGCCTAATTAAGCCTGCAGCCACTGCCTTGAGAGAGGCAATTCTTGGAGCGCCACCGCCACACTCCGACCTCCGGACTCTGCCTAAGTAAGTGCCACCAGCCTGTTGAGAGTGGGGTAAAAAATCTGGATTAGTGCTCTGGGAAGGTGGAGGGAAATTATCCTGCCTCAAGAGTGAAACTTGCACAGAGGGCGGAGAGGGGGGGGGAATGTGTGTGTGTGTGTGTGTGGGGGGGGGTGTCTAGGAAGGTTCGGTCCTGGGTGAGGGGCAGACGCCTACAGGCACTAGGGGAGAGTCGGGGGACCTGCACGGTTGAGTAAATTCTGCGGCAAGACCAATTATGAAGCTTTATGCGGCACATTTTGTAACAGTATTACTTCATTAGTTTTTTCAAATTGGTAACACTGTCTAGGCATTGGCTGCACCACATTAGTACCAGTTTAGTACAGAAATATAGCAATAAGCAATAGGAAGGCGGCCAGTCCTGCTTTGTAAAGTGCCTTTCACTACGCTGCAACATTTTTAGTAGCTTTTGAATCATTTAAGCAAGAAACAGATTCTGTTAAAATCTGCAGATTATGCGGAAGATGATGGACTGTGTGACAAACATGGCAAATCTAAAATTATGGAAAAGTTTCTGCGGCCGCACAATAGCATAATTCCAGTGTCCCTGCCTTTAGGGCAATCTGGCAGTGCCCAATGGTCTGGTCTGATTGGTCAGTGTGTGGGCTGGCTTTTTGTTTGTGTCCTGTTTTATTGTCTTGTGGGCCGGTTTTTACTGTTGATTTCCCTGACAGTACCATAAACATGGTCTTCAGAAAACACAAATAGTTGCAGTCTACTATATCTTGCAAAACACACAGCGTGTTTTTACAACTTTAAAAGTGTCCCAATTTGCATACATGAGAGACTTTTTTAGCTTTCTGATTCACTATCGGGGCAACTTTTTATTTTTATTTTCAGGCCTGGGTCTATTTTCCTCCCAGTGCAACACTGCAGAGCTGCATTGATAAACAGTGTTAGTGAAAAACAAATTTGAGGCGAATTTCAACCTGCACCTGGTTTTAAAAGGGGACCCCTGAGGTGCAGGCTTGCTGTACTTTGGGGTGCCGCTGTGAATGTTAAATTAGCATTGTCGATTTCATTGAACAATTTTAGTGCCTGCCGCTCCGAGTGCACTACGAGAAATAACGACTGGTGGAGAGATCTGGGAAGGCAAGCTGAGGGGACGGAAAGGGACGGTGGTAGGTGGTGGGGGTGCAGAACGCGCCTGTGAGTCGATGTAGCACTGAGAACGGCATAGCAATAAGGCAGTCATGGCTTTGGCAGCAGGGAGGTATCTGGGCAAGTACACAGTTGCAAGATTAAACGTTTTCCGGGACAGAAACATGCACAGAGCGGAAAAACGACAAATTTTTGGAGTATCGAACGCTGCATCAAAGGGAGAGCGGAACATAGGGGCATATTTACAAGCCCTTATCGCCCAGGAACGTCACTTTTTCTGACATTCCGGTGGCGATAAACCCTTCGTCTTATTTACGAGGCAGCATTAAACCACTGAACTTGGCTTAAAGCCACCTAGTAAATTAGACCCCATTTCACACTGCATTGTGCAGCACAAATAGAAACAGCAAAACACCATGAATCATTTAAAGAAAATGACAATTTGCAACTTCTATGTGTGCTGCATAATGAAGTTACAAATCACGATTTGTTTATGTGCAGGAAGGGACACCTTCCTGCACATAAACAGACATTCCCACCAAGGTAGACACCCTTGCACTATGGTTCAAGGTTGCCTGCGTTGGCGCTAGGCAGCTAGATTTAGCACCAGCGCCAGGGGAAACACAGGGGTGCACCGCATTCTTGTGAATACGGTGCATCCCTGCATTTTTAAAATGGCGCAGCGAGGCATTAGCAATGTTTGTTTAATGTCACATTTCGGCATGTAAATTTGCCCCTTAGTACCATGTTCGTAAGATATGGCGCTGCTTCTCTCCACTGCTGCTGGCGCATCTAAGTTCCCTTCCTTTCTGGTGCTTTGCAGCTGTTAGAGTTTCTCTTTGCTCAAATGGGAGTAATTTCTGATATTTATATGTTTCCCTTGTCTTCTTTGCTTGATTTTGCTCGGGAGAAAGTGTCACTCTTAGTCATTGAAATGTCACTCATAATTACACTAAAATTATGAAAATGACCCTCATAGCAATCTGAAATCTTGGCAGTTATGAGTTGAGTCTGGGGCAGTGGCAGTGCTGGGCGATAGACTGCAGCAGAACCAACCCCTTCGGTAGAGACCCTGCCACCACTGTGGCGTACTGGAGCCTGAGGAAGGTAAGAGCTAAACATTTGTCACAAGGGGAGGAAAGGATCTTTGGTGAGTGGCAGGGCAGTGGGCACAAGTCCTATAAAAAGAAGTGGGGGGGACTAACCAAGTTAGGCAGTTAGCAAATGACATAATGACACGTGCCATCCATAGCTGCCAAGGTTTCAGATTGCTATGTGTGACATGTTCATAATTTCAGTGTGTTTATGAGTGACATTTGACACTTTCTTCCGAGCAAAAATCAAGCAATGAAGATGAGGAAACATAAATATCAGAAATTTGACCCATTTGAGCAACGAAAAACTCTTAGAAGATCTAAAACTGCTGCAAATGCCTGCTGCAGCTGACTATAATTAAAATGACAGCTATGGACCTCTAGAAAGCAGGTCACATGGCTTCGCTAAAAATTAACACCGAAAAGAGCAAGGACCTGCGGTTAGGCTGTAGAACCACTGGAGCGAAGCTGTGCAATAAGAGCCACTGACAATACAAGACAACAGTTTAGTAGAGAACACAGATCTTTACTGGACCCCACTAATGTAGAAGGGGTATTGCTGGGTGCATATGAGGCATTCAGAGTTGTAGTGGCATGAGCATCACCAGAGCCTGCCTTGATGTCCTGGCATAAATATTTCTAGTGTCGCAAAGCGAGTGACAAGTTACACACCAAGTATAAATACACCAGACGCCACTTCAAGCAAAGATTGAAATTTGTTTTTGGCTCCCATGGCTCATTAGCAGCTTGGTCTTCAGTTGGGTATTCAGTCCACCCTGCATTGCTGTTTAAAGCCTGCAGCACAGCAGGTGTCGAAAGACCCCTAAATCCAACACCCCACCTTCAGATCCAGATTCACACAGGTAAGTGCAAAAGTAGTCTGTCTCGAGTGACAGTCACAACGCACACTGATGAGAGTACTTGTCTGTGAACATGTGGCTGTTTGGAGAGAGCTCAAATAATAAACCAGGAGAGAAGAATCACTAAACTCCATGCTGCTCTCTCTGTCCCACATGGGACCTGGGCCCAGACTATATCAGGGCGTGAGAGGCCCTAACTCAAATCTCAATTGCCTCAGGCCTATACCATAAATTCATTAGTCAGCTGACTCACGGACTCCGGCCACCACAGTGAGCATGTGCGTGATACCATGATTGCTGGGCAAGCCTCAGGAAAGCCTGTGAGAGACCCATAGCAGTCACAGTCAGGCAGGATGATAAATATGTTTGAAAGTATTTTAAAAAAATCACACCAGTATATTTAAGCGAGTGGCCCCGGGGTGCTGTGCGCAGCCTCTACAACTGCAAGTTCAGATAGTTAACACTTACTTGCACTAGTTATTAGACCAATGTAAAACTAGCATTCCAATGATACATGTGAGAAGAATTTATGGCCGAAATTTGACAGTAGGGTGAGATTCAAAATTCGAGTCCGAGACTTAACCTCACACAATCACAGGGCTACGTATGCCAGGGGCGGCAATCTGAGGGATAGCCCCGGGCGCCACAAGCTCTAGCTACGCCTCTGCGTAGATCTTAGGGAATCGGCCTCCTCATACTTCAATATCTTCAGGCCGCCCCTTTCGCCTCGTGCACATCCCGTGTTTGCGAATTTGTTCTTCTCCGAGTCGCGCCCATCGCCTGAGGTGCAAGTGGCGTGCGCAGGGTGTGGCGTCTCTAGGGAATAATGTCAGAGATAATCTTGATTTTGCTCGTAAGAATGCCTCCCTCGAATATAATTAGCGACAATGACTGAAATCTATAAAAGGAATCTCGTAAAAGAACAAATTGTGGTTTACGTCTCTTAACTCTAAAGCGGCTAAATTTACAAATATTGCTGACTCGAAACCCGCGAGAGCGCTATAGCAACCAGGCCGGTTTTCAAAACTTCTCTCTCGTGCAGCCATCCTTCCTGTGCAGTTTTAAGGGCCTATGAGTCACTGTTAGCGCCGCACAGGAAGCAGTATGTCGAAAACAAGTCTTATTTGGCATTATTTACAAGTGCGAACGCTCAAACACTGTGGAAATCCAGGATGCTATCAAAGTGTAAACATACCGGCATTCATATGCCGAGAATTCACACCCCTTGGTCATTAAGGAAACCCCACGACCGTGTGAGCTTAAAAGCGCTACAACAAAGTATCCAAATCGCTACTTTCTGAGATCTTTAAAAGCCCCTTCTAGGACCAGGCAAATTGATGCAAGTATCAACATGCAAGTTCTCAAACTGTTGCAAAACACGATAGATTTTTTTATACTAACCATTTGATGAAAATGACCATAAATGAAACTGAACATATGCTTAACTATGAAATCAACGTACTTCAGAGTTTAATACATTTTTTATTGTATTTTTATCACACGGTCTGAAGAAGCACCGTGTGTGTGGTGCTTGATTGGTAAAGCACACAAGAAAAAACACACAGAAACAAAATATTAACCCCTTCAGTGCCCATGACGAGCTGGACTCGTCATGGGCTGCGGTGGCGCTGTGCCCATGACGAGTCCAGCTCGTCATGAACTCCGCCCGCTAATGGAAGGCGCGGCACTGGGCGGGGAAAGGGGCGGGCATGCAAGGGGTTAAGTGTAGGGCTCTATTGTTTATGTTTAGGAACCCTTGAGTCCTAAATGCCATGGATACCTATTCTTGATTCCACCTCATTTCTCTTCCACCACCATCCTACACTTCCTCGCTCCTTTAGATCACTTTTGACGGGTTCATTTTCCTCCCTCCCTTCACCTTTTGTCACTGTTTTCCTATTTTTCTCTTCCTTCTTTTTCTGCCTTTCTCTCTCTCTCTTGTTCTGGGTTAAAATGTTATAATGAAAAAAATATATGGTCAGGTTCCACAAAATCAGTGCCGGTTCCCAGGAACTGCAACACAAGCACAAATTAAGCACTGCCTGTGTGACTTCAGTAGCACATGCATTGTACCACTTTATTATTTTTAAAATAGTTATATCAAGGGTACCAAAAGCTGTGTTTTGAGGATTTTTTGAATGGGCTGACACAATGTTAACCATTTCTTCACGCACAAGCTATGATGAAATATAACAACAGAAAACATCCCATTTGAACAGAGAATGTGTGTAAGTACGGCCATAACCTGTCCTCTATGAGTAGTCAGTGGACAGCGTTTACTTCTGGCGGCAAACAAAAACAGTTTAAGAGATTAGCCATGGGCTATAAAAACAGCCCTGGCCTCTTTGTCGCACGTGTTGTCTCTCTGTTAGAGAGCATTGACCCTGATGCATACTCGTATGTTGATGATATCTATCTCACAGACGACGAGTTATGGCCGCATCTGTGTCGCGTTGATCGCAGTATTGTTATGTTTGCAGACTTCGGTTACAAATTCAACTTTGCGAAGTCTCACATTGCAGAGTATACAGTGTTGTTTTTGGGCTACGAACTCAACAATGAAGGTCGAGGGCTAGCTCCTCACTTTCTGGAGAAGTGCGCATGCTTGCGTGCTCCTACAACACTGAAAAAATTACAGTCTTTGCTGGGCTTTCTGAATTTCAGTCGTACTTTTATTCCCGATTATGCCCAGCGTGTCAAGCCGCTATATGCCTTGGTACAACCTACTTTTTCCAAATCGAGCTGGTTGCCAGAGTATTCAGCTATTTTGCAACCCTTGCAGGCCGATCTTCTTGCTTCGAAATACTTACTGACACGTGATAACCACACTAACCTGGTAATGAGAATTGTGCCGGGCGCAGTGGGTTTCACGTACTTAACGTTCAATGAGGGCGATACAGTCCCCATTGCCTACAAATCACACCTGTATACTTCGGCGGAACTGTGCTTTTCCACGGTCTAAAAAGTTTTGACTGCGGTGCAGATGGCGATTCTTAAAGAACGAGCGCTGTCGCAAGGAAAACGCATGTTGGTGGTTACACCATATCCTGCTCTAGAGGCAGTGATGAAAGCCAGTGTGCCTAATTCTAAAGCTTTGCATCCACGTTGGATACAATGGGCCACTTCTTCTTTGATGCCTCATTGCAGACTCAGGAGTACTTGCAGTATGAAATCGTTCATCCAGCTCCTCTGTCTTTGCGCCCGCTTAAAGATTACCATTGTGTCATTTACACTGACGGTTCGGCGCAACCAGCGACGGCAACGAAGAATGCCTATTCAGCGGCCTGCGCAATTGTAGCGGGTACTTTCGTGAATGGAGAATTCAAGTCTGATGTCGTGCATACGCAGTCATTGGGCGATTGTACCGCACAGTTGGCAGAGCTCCGTGCTCTGGTGCTTGCACTGGAGTTTGCTGATCCTCGGGTTACTACTCTTATAGTGAGTGACTCATTTTACTGTGTTCAGTCTTTTCACGACAAACTATTATTTTTGTCTCAGAATGAATATTGCGATTCCAAAGGTAGCACAATTAAGCATAAAATGCTTTGGGTTCGAGTGGCAGAACTTAAACAGCATCTGCCTCTCGTGAATGTAATTCACACTCTTGGTCACCAGCGAGTTGGTGTCCACGCTGTCGGCAACAGCTTGGCTGACGAGGCAGCGAAAACAGCAGTGGCAACATATCTAGTTGCAGCAGTTACAAGATCCAAAAGTAAGATCGATGATGATATCTTGACAGCTATTGCTGCTACAGAGAAGGGAAGTAATTACCAGAGAGGTTTCCCTTCTCGGTACTCTTATCATTTAAGTCCTGATAAAGTCCCCTATGTGAGAAATAACGACGTTGGTGACAGATTGATTCCCAACGCGGACTGCAGACCTTCCTTGATAACAGCGGCTCACGAGGGTATGGCCTCTGCCCATGCCGGCGTTTCAGCTACTGTTACCCTTTTACAACAGCGTTACTGGTGGCGCGTGTTGTATAAACAAGCTCGCACTTATGTTATTTATTGTGACATTTGCCATCAGATTAAACCTTCGACTGCTGCGCGCCCACCACAAACTCAGTTGTACATATCTAATAAACCACTTGGGTGTGTTTATTTAGATCACTGCGGTCCTTTCTCCTCTGATACTGTGTATAAGTACATCTTAGTTGCAGTGGATTCGTGCACACGTTTTGTTTGGGTATGGCCACAAAGGAGTGCTGATGCCCGTACTGTCATCAGGGATTTGCGTGTCTTTGTGGGAATTTTTGCATGTGGTACCTTTCATTCTGACCAAGGCCATGCGTTCGCCTCTAAGGCGTACAAAGAAGCCATGAGATCTTTGGGGGTCCAAGTCAAATTTTCGTCTCCATACCGGCCTGAGGGTAACAGTGTAGTGGAGCGAATGAACCGTGACTTAAAGCAATCCCTGACAGCTAGGGTTTTAGGCACTGAACGGAACTGGTTAGGCCATCTCTATAACGTTCAACATGCACTTAATAATCTCCCTAGAAGGTCTCTGGGTGGGCGGACGCCATACATGATGCTCTTTGGCATAAAAATGTTTGTCCCGGACCTTGATGGTCTAGACATGGCGGCGTCAGCTGCCCCCTTTGACGTGGATGATCACTGTGCTGTATTGCAGAATCTACAAGAGACCAGAGACAGTCTCGCAAAAGAACACTTGCCCTCCACATCTGATGCTGCGCTTCAGATTCCGGTAGCCGGCTGGCTACCTCGAGTTGGAGACCTGGTCCGTGAGAAGGTGGAGAACAAGAAGGAGTTCGGCCCCTCTTATCGTGCCCCGGTTCCAGTGCTTGGCGTACAGGGTACAAGAACAGTCAGTTTACCTCCACTTCCTGCTCGCAAGGATAACAGGTACATCTCCATTGACAATGTGAAACTACAGCGAGTGGATGATTCTTCTTAGTATGACTCCAGTGGTTTCTTGCCCTGCGATGCTGAGAAATTCTGTTTTGGCTCCGGCTTCTACCACCATGCCTGACATTGCCATCGAGATGCATACAGTTACTAATCCTTTGTTGCCACCACCGGCTGGTGGTCCACCTGAAGATACTGAGTATGCTTATCCCACAGAAGTGTCATTGCCTGTTTTACAATCAACCGCAGTTAACCGCCCCATATAAATTCCCTAGTGCCCCTGAGAATGAAAGTTCTGATGAGGAGCATTTTTCTTCAGAAGAAAAAGATGAAGATAAGGAAGTCGGGCGGACAACTCGCTCTACTTTCACTACTGAACGCAAGGCCACTCTTAGATCCTCTGCCCGTAAAGCAGCTCGTGGGAGTGCCTCTGCTCCAGAAATCCTAGCAATGGTTCAGCAATGGACAGATTTAGAGCAGTTATATTTTGTAGAGATGTTTACTTGGGAAGTAATACTCAGTTTTAGACAACATTCCGGTGCTCTAGAGCCCTCTGCTATAAATTCTGATTATAAACAGTTAAGTGATGGCACCTTTCTTTTTTCACAGGTGTCCGATCTAATTAGGCGAGTGGTTAAATTGCGAGTTGACGCATTCCGTCTACGAGAAGAAAAAAAGGCAGCTGGTAAAGCTACAGCTGAGCAAACAGTTCAGATCCCAGCGCAGCAAGAAGAAGCTACAGGGACAGATAAAGACACTAGAAATCCTGTAGTTACTATGAAACCGATGCGCGAAGCTGCACCTTTGTATGTTCCTCCAAAGGGAGCGGGAACAAGTGACGATAAAACTTCAGATAATGCGAAGGGATTTTTTATTTATAATTGGGTCTATAACCCTTGGAGTAGAGCAGACGTTATGGCTCTTAAAGCTGCTTTGCCTGATCCGCGCAAAAATCCAGCCGCTTTTTATGAAGAAGTAAAAGGAGCTATTAGTTCCAGCACTATGACGTTGCCTGATATTGACATGTTTTTTGGACTTATTTTACCCCCTGATATGTGGAGATCAATTCAGAACGTAGACGATAATGTAGCTTATGGTGATACTTGGATGCATTAAGAGGAAATAGATGCTGATAGAGAGCCTGCGCAGAAACAACAACAGGTGATATTAGATCTTCCCAAAGCCATTGTAACTATGTTGAAAACTCTTATAACCCCTAAGACAATAGATTGGACTACATTAGCGTCTTGTAAGCAGAACGTGGATGAGTCCGTTTCTGATTTTTTTACACGATTCAAAGAGACATTGCATGACTTTAGTGGGCAGTCTTTGACAGATGACACGGGTAAGCATCTGTTCGTCGACAAATTTGTCGCTAACATGTTGCCAGAAATAGCTAGTCGCCTAAATGCCAGCAAGAGTTCATGGACTACGTCTTCCCCTGTCTCTCTTTTGACTATGGCCCAGTATTATGAGCGTCAGGAATTGGAAGCAAAAGGCAAGGAGGATAAAAAGGTTAAGGATTTAAAAACGAAAGTTATGTTGGCTCAAGTCTATGGTCCCTCATTTAGAGGCGGTGGTAGAGGTGGATGTGCGATGTATCACCCCGGTGTACCCCCTTTCCCTCGAGCAACTTTGTCTTCTGATCAGTGTGCGTATTGTAAAGAGATTGGACATTGGCGTTCTGAGGGCCCCCAATTGCGAGGTCAGCAGTATCAGCGGGGTAGAGGAAGTATGAGAGGCCGCCCAGGGAACACAGAAAATAGGGGAGGCATGGATGATCGTACCAGAATTGAGACAGTTGAAAACAATCCTAATTCTTTTAATACCTTTGATAGGCGAAACCAATACCAAATGTCTGATTATTTGGCTGATGGTCCTAAGGATTCTGATTATGCATAGGAATGGCTAGGTTAGGGTAAGGAACCGGTTGAGGTCTCAGTAGATCAGAGGGGTCCCTATGTTGATGCAAAAGTCTTGGATTCTACTTATTGCTTTCTGGTTGATACAGGAGCTACACGTAGTGCTCTGTCTAAACAATTGGTTCCTAGGGCTCCCCTGTCTGGCAGAATGCTAACAACGATAGGATTCGATAGGACACCTTCCCTTAGCCCACTGTCACATGCAATTGCATTTAGTCTTGATAAATTCACTTCAACATGTCCATTTTTACTTTCCTCTAACACGCCGGATAACATCGTGGGTATCGATATGCTTAAACATTTTCGTGCTACAATACGTTGTTTCCCAGAAGGTGTGGGTGACATTTTTAACGATAACTATCCAATGGTTGAAAGGTCTTGCCTTATTAAAGAGGATATTGCTTTGGCATCGCTACCTAGTAACTTGTGGGCTACATCAGATACCGATGTGGGTCAAATGGTTATCCCACCAGTACATATTCAAGTGAAGGAAGGTGCTTTGTTGCCCCGATTGCCCCAATATAAAATCTCTTGAGAAGGTGAAGAAGCATTGATACATATTGTTCAGGATTTCATCAGAGTGGGGGTTGTGGAAGAAGTTCCTTACAATACCTGCAATAGCCGTATTCTTCCCATTTTGAAAAAAGACACTGATTCTAAAAATTATAGATTTATCATTGACTTGAGAGAGGTCAACAAGATAGTAGTGCCCCAATATCCGGTAGTCTCTGACATCACAACACTTCTTACTATGGTTCCTCCAACTGCAACTACATTCAGTGTGATCGATTTGAAGAATGCTTGCTTCTCAATACCTATTCCTCCTGATAGCCATTATTTGTTCGGCTTTCACTTTGAATAATCGCTCATTTAGATTTTGTAGAGCTCCACAAGATTATACAGAGAGTCCTAGAATTTATAGCCAGGCATTGGAAAGTTAACTTCATTCTTTCCCTGTGCCAAAAGAGGTGGCTCTTATTCAAAATTTCGATGACATCTTGTTGGCTGATGATACCCCTGAACAGTGTGAAGAAGGAACACTGTTATTGCTATCATTTCTTGCATCTCATCATCACAAAGTCTCTCGGAAGAAATTGCAATATTGTAGACAGCAGGTTACCTACTTAGGTCACCTCCTGTCTAAGGAGGGACGTGCACTCACACCAGACCGCATTCAAGCTATTTTAGACACGCCTGTGCCCCGTACTCAGAAGGATGTTCGTGCACTGATTAGTCTTACTTCTTTCTGTAGGCAGTGGATCCCTAGCTTTTCCTACATTGTTAAGCTCTTGTTAGCCCTTTTGACTAAAGACACTCCCATGCCCCTCCCATGGACTACTAAATGCCAGAATGCTTTTCAAGAGTTAAGTCAAGCTCTTTGTTCTGCACCAGTATTAGGCACTCCAGATTACACTAAGGCCTTCACACTCTATGTACACGAGAGGGACGGTTGCGCTCTCTCGGTTTTAACCCAGATAAACGGTGATAAGCAGCTTCCTTGTGCATATTTCTCAGCTGTCCTTGATCCAGTCACTCGTGCGTTGCCTGGGTGTTTGTGATCGGTAGCGGCGACAGCTGTGTCCATACGTCAAAGTAAGGGAATAGTCTTGTCACAGATTGCTTGTGCTAGTGCCCCATTCAGTTGATGCCCTTTTAAATCAAACGAAAACTCAACATTTCACTAGTGCTCGCTTGACAGGATATGAATTTACACTTTTGGCCCCTCATATCACACTGAAAAGATGTTTGACTCTGAATCCTGCTACACTCTTGCCATTTCCAGCTACTCAGTCCCAGCCACAAGAGTCACATGATTGTATATCCCTTACTGAAGAACAAACAAAGGGTCATGTTGACCTACAAGATACGCCCCTTTCTAGTGTTGATGGGGAATTGTGGGTCGACGGGTCCTGCTTGAAATTGCCCGATGGCACGACATCTGCTGCCTATGCAATTACAACACTTCAGACAGTAGTTGAGACAGCTCGTATTCCACAGAAGTCAGCTCAGGCAGCTGAGTTGATAGCGCTAACAAGAGCATGTGAGCTTAGCACTGATCTACTTGTTAACATCTATACCGATAGCCGATATGCTTTTTGAGTGGTTCACGATTTTGGGAAACTCTGGAAGGAAAGAGGCTTTCTTACTTCACATGGGACACAAATAGTGCATGGGGAATTAGTACACAATCTCCTTACTGCCTTGACATATCCTAAGAAAGTGGCAATTGTCAAGTGTAGCGCACACAAGAAAGTGACTGATAAAATAGGGCAAGGCAATGCCTTTGCGGATCACACAGCTCATGAGACTGCAATGCAACGAAGTACTACATCTATGTATGTGGTCAAGTCACAAGCTGAACGTTGGCATGATGCCAGGCAAGAAGTACTGGACATGCAACGATCTGCTTCTGTTGATGAAATAGACCAGTGGTCTAAGGAGGAAACATTGGATGATGAGGGCTGTTGGAGGAATAAAGAAATGACAAAATGGAAGTTACCCACAGCCTATTTACATCCTATGATTCACATGGCACATGGGCCGGCACGTGTTGGAGCGTCCTCAGTGACGAAGCAACTTATGCAAGTTTGGGATCATCCAGATATTGCCGGCACAGCTAAAAAGATAGTCCAGTCTTGTTTGATTTGTCTCCAGTATAATCCTGGAAAGGGAACACGAACTCCAACAGGAGGGTTTACAATACCTACTGCACCTTTTGAGGTTCTGCAAATGGATTATATCCAGCTTGAATGCTGTAATAATCTGAAATATGTTCTAGTGGTGGTCTGTGCCTTCAGTAAGTGGATAGAGGCATACCCCATGAAAGATAATACAGCTCTCACTACAACAAAGGTGCTCCTAAAAGAGTTTTACCATAGATTTGGCATTTGTCAAGTTTTGTGGAGTGACAACGGACCCCATTTTATTGGGCAAGTTGTTGAGTATCTCATGAAAGGATTGGGAACTAAGCAGAAGTTCCATGCTGCTTTTCACCCACAATCAGCAGGGCTAGTGGAATGATACAACTCTACCCTTAAGCTAAAGTTGGCCAAAATACAGGCTTCCACATCTTTGAAATGGCCTGATGCACTGCCCCTAGCTTTGTTATCTATTAGATCAATACCACATACACGATCTGGTCTCACACCCTATGAGGTGGTTTTCGGGACGCCAATGAATATTTGGGGGATTCCTAAGCCACGCCCTACACATGATGTACCCTATGTATTGATGAACGACTATTTGTCTCAGTTGACTGACAGTTTGTCTTCTATTTATCAACAGGTTCCGGAAACGCTTCCAGACAGGTCGCAGGGTGGGGGCCATAATCTACGGCCCGGGGGTCTTGTTCTAACGAAGTCCTTCCAGAGAGCTGTCTCCCTAGCACCAAGGTGGCGTGGACCGGAACAAGTGCTTCTGGCCACCAGGACTGCAGTACGAGTGACCAACCGGAACAACTGGGTCCATGCAACCCATTATCGGAGGGTTCCGCATGACCTTGTGAGCCCAGCTGTGTTGGCGGATCATCGCAACATCCTGGACACAGAGAAAGAACAAGCCACATCACCTGAAGACCCTGCGGAAGTCTTTCCGGACCACACGATCCCTGGTACATCGCGATATCAGCTGCGACCCCGGAAGAGAGACACGTCGTTGCTGAAAAAGACTGTTTGAGCCACTGCTCTGGGTTAGTGAAAGGCTGAGTTACAAAGGGGGGTACTCTTTAGTGGCTACTCGTCTCAACCTCAGAGAAGAAACCAATGTCTGCCTAGGACCTTAGGGCACCATCTGTTCTGTTGTTCAATGGAAAGATGAACATGCCTGCAGGGAAGAAATCAACTGCCGCAAAACTTTGTGATCGAAAGAGTATGTTCATTATTGGACTCACTTCAATTGTTGTTCTGATTGGTACAATCACATGGGTTGTAGAGGGAATAACTCCTGCTCGAAATCTATTGACTGTTACTACTCCTGTCCCCATTGAGCACATCTATTACACTCTTCCCTATTATGAGCAAAATCACAGGATGTCTTACCTCAACAATACGTTCATTCAAATGTTGCAACACACCCACAATACTACGAACATCACCAACTGTTGGGTGTGTGGAATGATGCCAGTTCATCAGAAAAAGGGAGGAACGCCTTTCATTCCTCTGACGTTTTCACACAATGGTTCTTGTAGGGCCTGGTTGGCGCTGCTATGGACTACTCATGTTGCTAACATTACTAAGTTTGATTTAGGTGGACTGAATGCCCAGCTGAATAGAGTCTGTTAACCTGATGAGGAAGGAGATCCACAAGCTAAAGGAACTGTATGGGAAATGGAGGAGTATCGCAGAGGAAATTCCTCCACGCACTATGTTTTCCCAAACACTCGAACTGTCAAGGGTAATGGACCTCCTGTTATAGCTGTTACTAGAGCTCGCGCAGACCTTTGTATGAACAGTGTTGGTAGCATCCCTGTGGGAAAAAGTGACTGCACTAGAACTCTGAACATTACTGGAATAAACAATAGCATTTTTTAGCAATCACACAACATCTTTTTTATTTGTGGAAGTAAAGGGTATTACCACCAACCTATTGGGTGGTCTGGAAGCTGTTGCGTGTCCTTTTTGCTACCACCTGTGCTTTTGGCACCTGCATCCTACCACAAAGACTATAAACTATATAATGATATTTCTATGAACCGATATAAGAGAACAATAAATCATGATGAGGAGGATCAGACTGATACTGCACTGCAGCAATATGTTGACTTTAATTTGGGGCTGTTCTTCTTTGTTGGTGCAGCCTTGAACAGTAGGAAGATCAGGCACATGTTGTAGAGGCTGTAACCAATCAGACAGCTATGGCCCTTGGGAATATCACGGAAGAACTGCAAATTGCGAGGATTGTGGCGCTCAAAAACAGGATGGTTTTGGATGTAGTCCTTGTGGACTGTGGTGGAGCATGCCGCTTCATCTGGAGCAGTTGCTGCGTCTACATCCCTGACCACGCCCCTTCTGTTTTTGAGGCAATTTCTAAGCTGCACAAAATAGCCACTGAAATCCATCGGTATTCAGGAACATGGACTTTGACTGGATGGCTATGGACTATGTTTACTGTCTGGGGCTGGAAACTATTATCAGCCCTATGTATATTCGTTGTGATCCTTTTTACCTGCTGCTTATGTATCCAATGTGACCCGATGCTCTGTTTCCTTTGTGCTTCTACCTGTACCTCATGTATACCAGTTAAACGAAATGTCACAAATGTAAATGCTTGCTTGGCAATGGACCAAGAAATTACTGAATTAATGCAGATAGATGTGCACAATGTTTTCCGTACTCCCTCGAAAGTATAAGAAGATGTCTTCAGCATATGCTAAAAGGGCCATCTGTGGAAATCGTAAATAATATCTGTTAGCATAAGCTGAAACCATCTTGTTTGTGGCAGCCATTTTGTCAGCTATGTAATTCTTCCATCCTCTGCTGCTCGTCTTTTTCCCTGCCTGTGCTGTCTATTTTAGTTAACTTCCCGACTCAGCTAAAAGCAATATGCATGCTAAAGAGTTTGTAGCTGCCAGAACACCTGGTCTCAGACTCAACTGTCAATCTTTTAGTGCTGCCATAAGCTCCCCGCCCTCTTTGCTGACTAAGTGATTTCCCATTTGCCCATGTTTGTCGGTAGTCATTCCTGTGTAGGCCTGTACCTTCTATTTGTAACTACATGCTTACCAGTCCAGAAAACTCAGTATAAAAGACCCATGGTCTGTGTATTCAAGCCACTACCTCCTGGAACACTTGAGGGTGTTGTATGGACGTGGTCTCACTCATGAGCGAATAACTCTCTAATTTGTTGGTCTAAGGACCCGTGGAAAGATAAGGGTGAACCCCTGCACTGGTTGGCCCCTAAGAAGGCTCATTTCCACAAGAGGAGGGACACAGGAGCCATCAATGTGCCAACTTCCCCTGCCTAAGGAGCCCACTTTAGCCATGCAAGGTGCTATGGTCCTGCATCATGGTCAAATGATAGGTCCCCATTCCAGAGTGGTACTCCTACTTTCTGGTCCTTTTCTCAACGCTGGTCACAGTGTCTTCTTTTTTACCTTTTCCCCTCTTACCAGACACCAGCAAGTGTCTGTTAAAAGTTGAAAATGATTATAAAAAATTGATATTGTAGTCCACAAACTAGCCAAACCAGTTCACAAACTCACCATCTATATTTTGAATTTCTTCTGGAAAAAACACACATGCACTTGTATACCCCTGGGCTTGTGACATGCTCACTGTGCTCGAACACGGTACCCATAAACAATATTTCCGCAGTACGATTTGTAAATTAATATGCCAATTCATTAGCCACTTGTGCACCAATTGTGGGAGCTCGATCACAAATCTTGACCTTTAATTTTCAGTTTTTTTTAGTTAAAATGTTTTTGGAATTCCACCCTTCAGAGCTGTGTCCAGCACCTTAGGGTTGGGAGGAGCCCACCCTCCAGCAAATTCTTGGAAAGTAAATTGGAGCAAACGCTATCTTCTGGTCCACGTATGGTGTAAATCTGTTCAGCAGCATTTTCTGTGTCACTAAGCAAAAATTCCTAGGTGCAACGCAACTATGAAGGAAGACACCTGCCATGTTGGCCAGTTTATAAATAAACATTGTCCTGTCAGCATTTAGCTTGCAACCACATATGTAAAACACCCATACCCTGTGCTAGTTTCCACATTGCATTGGTATCTGAAGTGTCGTAGTCGTGCCGTTGCCTATTCAGCGCCACATTGTTCCAGTATGTAAAGTACCCTTGCCATTTCAGTTGTCACATTTCCCTCAGGAATATTAAGTACACATTGACCATACCAATTTCATGGCAATAGCAACACTGCTCCCTAGTATGTTAAATCACACATTGCCAGTGTCAGCTTTCACTTCTCCGGGTCTCATCCGTGTTACCAATGAGCACGCCTTTTGACTTTGTCACCTTTTTGTTTTCCTAGATTGTCATGGTGAATGCACTAACCTGTATGATAGTGAAAAGGAGTCATATTGGAGTCCTTTTCCTTAAATCAAAAGCATTCCAAAATGTCTTACTAGTGTGCACACATGCACATGCATGGGCAGCCATCTTGGAACGGTTTTAAAATCACTGAAAGATGGTCAATGGCAAACAGAGCGCTGGGATTTGAAGTGGATAAGTGTGTGTTAGGGGAAGAAAATACTTAAATAAAGAAAGAGAGGGTGAGAATGAAGAAGGAAGTAGGGAAAGCAAGCACAGCAAGGTACGAGAGAGAGAGATAAGGATAAAATACTCCCTTATGTAGTGCAATGCAAGGTCTGGCATCAGCGATGGAGGGATGCAACTCATTCAATTAAAACGTTTCTCCTTGGGTGGGACAAAGCAGTGAAATGAGATATACAAGAAAGCCATCGAATCCTGAGCAAGTGGTAGACGCAAGGCCTAACCTAATTCTATATCGGATACCGGGATACTATAGACCTGTTGCCAAAAGACTGTAGGTGAGACCTAAATATTAAGGAACATGGATTGCAGACAGCTGTTAAAATAAAACAGGTAAGGAAAAGTAGCTGGGTTTTGGGAAAGAGGTTGACAGAAGAGTGTAGGAGATGGATCAACAAACTAAAATAAGGCAGGAAGGAGGAGGCTGAGAATAGGGAGAAGGAGGAGGAAGAAAAGTGGAGCAGTAGTAAAGGGGAAAAGGAAAACGCCTATAAGTGGCAAATGTGGGTGACTTCCCAGGAGGAAGGGAAAGAAAAAAAAACAAAAGGAAAAGGTGGGTGCGGGAAGGTAATGGAAAAAAAGAAATTAATTATTTGATCCTTTTTTAATAAAATTGCAAAAGGCAATTTGGTCGAAGGCATTCAAACAAATTTAGTGAACCAGGTTTCCCGATGAGGTATGCTAAAATGTGTGTTTTCTCAGCAATCATCTTTAACTCTCTACAACATTTGTGAGGAGGATACCGGATGGTTTCAATGCACGGATAACTGGGCATTACTCACCACCCATAAAATACTGCAGGGAAAAGATTGCTTTATGATATTTCTCCTCTCCCTCACCTGGGTCTGTAGTAAAGTGGGGGCCGCTCAGCAGTTGGTTTTGGGAGCCGATCTTTCATGTTCGACTACAGCTGGATTGGCATGGGCTCATTGAGACCTGCTGCCACCCTCAAGGCTGCCAGCTTTCATGGCGGGAATGGGTTGTGAGTCTTAAATCTCTCCCCAGCCAGGGGTATCCTTCAGTGTCGTACCCAATCAGTCCAGTACTGGCCCAAGACCCTCCTGCACCGCACCATGCCCTCACTTGGATGCTGTGTTTAAATGTGGCATTCTGTGTTGTATGAATCTCACAGGGGGGAGCAGTGTGATTGTTTTGTGTAGACACATTTTGTCTGGGAAATTTGCCACGATCTGAAAGTGAAGTTTAAAAATATGTCCAAGCCTATCCTGGGTGCACCAGGAAGTTTAAAACAAACACAATTACATATTCTGCAGCAGAATCAAGGGATGACAACTTAGATAATAATAATAATAATAAAACTGTTTGCAGATATGAAAATAAGATTTATTTTTAACGTGTAAATATTATCTTAGCGTTTGAGCTCTGTTTACGTAGTGCTTTGCCTGTGTTTGCTAAGGGAGAGAGGGAAATACATTGCTTCCTGGAGGCATTACACTCCTTCTGCCAGCCATCTTCAATATTTCTGCTGCATGACGTCATGTCGTGCTAAAGGTGGATGAGAAGAATGCTATGAACGCGAAGTAAATACATGAGTGCACTAATCAGCTGCAGCTGGCAGTTTAGAAAATGCCAGCTGGGTGAATTGAAAGGATGCCAGGGGTGCAGCAGGGTTTCATGTGTAGGTGGGCAGAGCCAACGGTGATAACATTTGTGATATCTGTTTTGTAGTTGTGCAACATGCGAAGTTCGCAAACTAAACGCAGCAGTGCCTAGCATATATCTATCCATTGTGAGAGAGTCAGTGCCCATCACAGCTGAAGTGATGCCGCCAGCCCTGTGCCCCGCACATCCGATGTGAGATTGGAAGATTGGCAGCTCTGTGCTCAACACAAGCCTGTGAATTGTGGGACTGGCAGCCCTGTATTTTGGAGATCTCAGTGTGATGTGGGATTAGGAGCCCAATGCCCAGCACATCCGATGTGAGATTGGAAGATTGGCAGCTCTGTGCTCAACACAAGCCTGTGAATTGTGGGACTGGCCAACCCTGTATTTTGGAGATCTCAGTGTGATGTGGGATTAGGAGCCCAATGCCCAGCACATCTGATGTGTGATTGGAAGATTGGCAGCTCTGTGCTCAACACAAGCCTGTGAATTGTGGGACTGGCAGCCCTGTATTTTGGAGATCTCAGTGCGATGTGGGATTAGGAGCCCAATGCCCAGCACATCTGATGTGTGATTGGAAGATTGGCAGCTCTGTGCTCAACACAAGCCTGTGAATTGTGGGACTGGCAGCCCTATATTTAGGAGATCTCACTATGATGTGGGATTAGGAGCCCAATGCCCAGCACAGCTGATGTGAGACTGGCAGGCCTGGGTTCCGCGCACTCCATTCTGATGTGAAACTGGCAGAACCCGCACATCAGATATGAGATTGGAATTCTGCCAGCCATGTGCCGCGCACATATAAGTGCGGTGATGTAGGCATCCTGTGTTCTACTGTGATGGCCAGTGATATGTCAAGTGTACCCCAGACCCTTATACAAGGTGGAAAAATAGTCTATTTCCTCTGTTGGTAATAAAAAAAAATCCATATTTGGAGTGCAGAGGGCCTCTCATATCGTGGCACCCGGTGCTACTGCACGCTCTGGATTCCGGAGTAGTCAGTGAGTGTGGACTTGTGAAATACCCCCATGCTGAGTATTTTGCAGTGCTGTAGATAAAGGTCCCACCTATGGCCAGCAGATATGCATTTGTGAGGCTGAGATTTGAATTCAGGCAGAAAGCTGGCTAAAATCCAGAAACACGGGGGCTTATTACAAGCCCCTTGCGCCACCGGTGCGTCACTTTTAAAATGGGAAAAAGTGACACACCGGCAGTGCAAGGGGATTGTAAATAAGCCCCATAATGTATAAGTGTGTTGCAGAGTGCAGAGTCGAATGCCGTTTTTTTTAGCAGGTGCAGAGGCGATTGGCTGAGTAGCTGGCATGGGTTGGCGAAGTTTATTGTTGTTGACAGCAGCAATCCAGGCTGAAAGGGAACAAGTGGACAAGCTCACGCCTGGACGAGGCAGGAAGTTAAAGGTTCATTAGGAAGTTAAGTTAATTAGAGGTTAACAGATGCAGTAAAGATCAGCACAGAAGGATGTAGACTTGCAGAATTAGGTTTTGTGGGGTGGCGGGACATTTAGAGGTGGGAGTAGTTTAAGATAGGTGAACATCTTTGTATTGTGAGGTTTTAGGGGCATATCAACAAGGGCTTTATCTCTGCTTTTTTGGCTTTAAAAGCCAAAAAAACAGAGATAAAACTAGCACCCTATCAACAACAGGGTGCTAACATGCAAATTTGCATGTTAGCACTCTTTTACTCTACGCTTCCCCTTGCATCTCTAATGAGATGCAAAGGGGGCGTTCCAGAGTAAAATAATAGGAGAAATGTCGCTAAGCGACATTTCTCCTATTATCAAGAATATCGCTAACCCTGTTAGAGACAAAAAAAGCAGCGCTAACCGCGGTTAACGCTGCTTTTTTACGTCTGGTATTTTTCTGACTTAGCCATGATATCCTATGGAAGGAGGATATCATGGCTAAGTTTGTCTGTCCCTATCAACAAGCTAACGTGAGATTATCGCTGGGTTTCCAGCGATAATCTCACGTTAGCCACTTAGCGTGAGGATTTTTATCGCTATTGAGATTAGCGTTGCTAATAGCACGCTATCTCAGCGATAAAAATCAACGCTAGCCGGCGATAATTATCCTAGCGCTAAGTGCGCTTAGCAATAATTATCGCCGGTTGTTGTTGATATGCCCCATAGTTTTTTAAGGTGAAGGGCCCAGGGTTTATATGTGATGTGCACCTGTTTCAATAAAGCAGTGTTTTTTTCACGCAAAACCAGTATCGTTGGTCTGTGCTGCGCCCCTTCTTCCCTTTCAGGGTTCTGTCGGCATAGGAAGGCCCGGTTCGACATTCTTCAATCACGTCCCTTCATTTGTGAAGATATCAGGTAAAAGCGGCCTAGAGCAAGGCCTTGGCTGTGCCCTCACAGTGGGATTCAGCGCATTCACAGAGCGCAGCCCATTCATTCCTGCGATCTCCCGCTGAGGTTCATCCTTTTGAACACTCGTTGAGACTTCCGGTTTATGAGCACAGGTTTCTTTTTGGCATACAAGGGTTTTGGAGGTATACTGGTCTGTTGGCATTTTGACCTTCTAATAATGACAAAAATATTATTAATACTAATAGTTTGAGAAAATGAATATAAAGTAATGTTTATTTTATTTAAAAGAAGTAACGAGCTAGGAAACACTTAAGGATAGACAGTACATATATGCAATACAGTGAAGTATCAGTGTAGCTATTTTGTGATATATTGTGCTATCAAACAATAAATAAAGTGATGCTCATTTGGCACCATGTACAAAATCAGTGATTTGACCAAGAAAAGATGCGTGGACCAACACTTATTATTTAAAAATAACAAGAGAGGAGGAGCATAAAGAGGAGGAGCCAGTTGATCATCTCGAAGACCCATCCCTGTGAGGCGAATGGCATGAGACTCCTCCGGGTAAGTACCGGCAACAGGCATTAGCGATCCTCTGCTCAGTCAATTACAGAGAAGCTAAATGATTGCAGATTCATTGGGGGTTGGTGTGCCTTTGGTGCCTGAGGAAGTTCTTCCCATTAGCCATCCTGGTTTAGTGGTAGGGACATGGTATGAATGGGAGGAAGCCATGTTGTTTCGAGACATTGAGGAGTCAGACACCAAAGGAGTTTCACAGTGGAGAGTTGCATGGGCAATAGCTGTGAGCAGAAAGTACTGTGGTGAGGTATATAACAGAATATTGATAACAAAAACAACATCTGACATAAATATTGTGACCTACATATTATATGCAAAAATAATGCTCCTTTTGGTGTCTATGTTCTACTATTAACTTAAAATGGAGTGACAGCTTTATAAACAATATTTAGGCCACTATATTTTTATCAAACAATATTTAGGCCACTATATTTTTATCAAACAATATTTAGGACACTATATTTTTATCAAACAATATTTAGGACACTATATTTTTATCAAACAATATTTAGGCCACTATATTGTTATCAAACAATATTTAGGACACTATATTTTTGTCAAACAATATTTAGGACACAATATTCTGCTACAATACAACTGTGGTGTCATTGCTTGACGTTACACGTTATGCAACACCTATCCCCAGGATGCTGCAAAGCTGGGAGTGGGATGAACTGAATGTTGTAGTTCTCTGTAGCTCTGCCATGGGCACAAGATGATGAAACGTTTCCCAGATTATGTAGATTGTGGAGAGAAGACTGTCGCGCAGACTAGATGATGTCAGAATCTCGTCTAAGATAAATCTTGTGTCCTAAATATCAATTACAAAAATATCCCCTTGTTGGACTTAATAATAGAAAATCTACATCCAACTGGACAACATGTTTGTACATGATAATTAGAACGCAATATCAACATCAGATGATATTTCTGTGCACAAAAATCTGACATATACCTGACTAAATGATATGTCCCAATTTTGGTTGTGGACTTGAACTGGGTATCCATGGGCAGTCCTCGACTACTGAAATGAGGTATTTATGATAAGGGAGAGCCCCTGCGGCCTATGCTATATGGGAAGAATGCAGCTGAACATTAGTGCCCTCTCAGAAGACCGGGGTGGCCAAAATGGCCCATACTATACACATCCTCGCTAGCTCACAGAATCTGTGGCAGGACGTCCGCAGTGGAGTAAGTGATGAGGAATATTAGTGGTTTTCAGATTGGGGAATATAGCACTATTTTGAACAGAAGAGATCCTAAACCAAACAACATAAAGATCAAGCCAGAAAAGCCATATTGGAGGCTTGGCGGGAGAATCCTGCAGAGAAATGCCCATTAAGAATATTAGCCTGATTCACAAAGGTAAACTGACACTTTTGTGTACGTTTACGATTGTCACAAAGGTATTTCACTTGTAGCACCTTTACGACTGCTGAGTCTCCCTACATAAAAATATAGGACTGTCTTTAAAAGTGTTAAAGTTGTTAAAGTGTACGTTTACCATTGTGAAGCAGGCCCTATGTGTCCCAGGCCATCCTAGAGTGGAATTTAAGATTACAAGAACCTTAAACCACAGCACAGAGAATATATGGATGGGATATTTGAACATTGCATACTAAAAGAGATAAGGCCAGAAAAACTGAGGTAGTCAACTTGTGAATGACAAGGTTTTAGATATGAACTGCATCTTTAAGTTAATGATTAATCACAAACAAATGTGAAACAGAAAAAGGGACGAGTGAGAGAGAGCAGGGAAATTGAATCAGTCTGCATGATTTTCACACAACATATAATATTTTTTTTTTGAAAATTTTATTGACAATAAATCAATTACAAGCATGGGCCTACAACCACCGGGGCCGGCCGCTAGATTCAGAAAGGCTCATACAGTACTTAAGGCAGTAGTCGACTCCCGGGGCCCAGTCCCGTACACGGCTCCGGATAGTTCTAGGGAAGCAGGATACATAGGTTTAACATAAATAACAAATAAAAACAAAAGGCGAGGCATAAGGACAAAAGAGTGTGGGTCAGGCTACCTCCGGGGGACTCTACTTCAGACCTTCAAATAGCTATCAGGAGGAAGGAGTACTGATAGGTCGGGGGGGGGTCACGGGAGAGGAACGTCTATAGTCGGTTATTCCAAAAGTCGCAAGGAACCATCAAGGGTCAGGGGGACAAAGCAATATCGGTGTCCACTAGGGGGGGAGTACAGATACCGCCACGATACACGTTCCATTGCCCCCAGATTCTACCCCATGCCCCCGGTTTACCACGAGCCACATACACAGTCTTCTCCCTGAACATGCACCAGTCCATGTTCTCCTTCCATACGGACACGGTGGGAGGCCGCTGGGAACCCCATAGCTGCGCTATATCTCTCTTGGCAATCATGTTCCCCAGGGCCGCCCACCGAGTCTGAGCCGCGTTATAATCATTGGGCTCCCACACATTCAGGACACAGCGACGCACCTCTGGCAACAGCGCAACCCCGGTGACTTGTCCCATGACCTCATGAACCCGGCGCCAGTATTCAGCCACCTCGCGGCACTCCCAAAGGATATGGAGAAAGGTGGCACTGAGCCCACATCCCCGCTTACAGAGCCCGTCTTCAGAAAATCCCATCGAGACCAAACGGGGACCCGTCACATACACCCGGTGGAGAATCTTAAGCTGGACCAGGCGGAGACGGGCTGGAATGGCCACTTCCTTGGGGGACGACAGTGCGGACTGCCAGTCCTCGTCGTCCAGTTCCACCCCATCCCCCGTCCACGCCTCCCGGAGGCGCACCAAGAGGTCAGCCCGATTATTGATAAGTTTTTTATAAATTAAAGAGATAGTACTGTCGGGGACATGACCATCAAGTATGCGGTCCTCGAGGGGCGAAGAAGCCGGGATCTTGGTCCCCTCCCCAAAAACCGAGAGCAGGGCATGCCGAACCTGGGCGTAGCGAAAGAACTCCCTTTCCGTAAGTTCGTATTCGCTCTGGAGCACATATAATATTGTTGTTCTTATTAATATTTCATGTTGCTGAATCCCAAAAGAGGAAATACAAAGTATTTTGTTTATAAAATACCAAGAAATAAAAAAAATGTCTCAAGCATGAGTTTTATATTTTATTGTATTTTTATAATACATTGTTTTATAGAGTGCTCTTACTACACTTCTGCCATTTTTCAGTGCTATATATAACAGGTGGTAACAGGTGGGAACATCCCTAAATTTAATGATACTCAATTTACCGGCCTCGGGTGGAAAACACAGCCTGGATTCAACCTTTTGGGCATGTAGATAACGCATATTTTTCAGCAGCGAGAATTTAGCTCACTTTCTGAAAACAAAACAACCTGCATTACCCACAGCACTCTGTCACCTTTGATTATGCTGCAAGTTGTGCTGCTTGTGCTACCGAGTTTATAAATAACACAGTTATCATATTTTTTTACGATGATCATGGGAGACAATGTTATAAATGAAACCCTGCAGCATGCATTGTTCTATCTATCGTTTTATTGAAGTTATTTCTAGTGCACTGGTCCAAGGGGTGAAAATATATTTTAAGAAACAGAATAATTTCATACACAAACGGTGTTTAAAACACTTTTCTTACAGGTGTTTTCTAAAAACCAGGACTTGCTTTAAAATACACACAGGGAACTATGGGTAAATCGTTCTCACCTGTGTGTGTGTAAGTCACGCCTGTTTGATTTCTTCACAAAACTTTCTGACTTTTGCAGGTGCATTTTACTCAACTCTAAGTACTCATATATAAATCACTGGTACTTAAGGAGATAATTCCCTAAGTCCTGTTTTCCTAGCCCCACCTATGTGTAACTTTTGAACTTATTTTTTTCTTTTAGTTTAAAAAAATCTATTAAATGTCCACTGCAAAAGGGTAGATTTCTCACTTTTAGCAGCACTAAAATAAGTACACCTCCAGCATACCACAGCTAAACTGAAAAGCCTTGAAACTGCATGGGGACAGGTTTGGGAATACCAATAGGTATTCACAAACATTTCAATAGGATTTCCAAGATGACTCCTCTATGTCAGTGGCCTGAAAACAGTCACAAGTCTAAAATTGTCTTAAGACTATAGGTCTGATTTAAAAAAAGAGGTAAATCTGTATATACAGAGGTCGATATCGGTGACGGTGTAGATTTACAACTTTCTCCTATTCACAAAACTTCCCTAAATGAGCTTGGCAAGCTAGTCCAGTCACAACTTGCCAAGCGTACGCCTGGGAAAGTCATATGATGCACTTTTTGTTTCTGTCAATAACCCCCTTTCCCTCGCACCCTCACCATTCCCATGGTATATTGTTCCGCTTCTGTTCCTGAAAGAGATTTACTCATTCCCTTGCCAGTAGTAAATCTTAGGCCGTTTCCAGTGTGTGAAAGGGTCAGAGGAAGTTTGTGAATGGTGCAAACTCTATTTTGGAAATGTTAGAAACTGGGTTACTGGTTGACTGGGGTGTGAGCCCTGGTCAAGCAGCAACCGCATTCCTAGATGGGGTAACGCACAAGCAAACCCCAAATTAACCTGCGCTCAACCCTCTGGTAGCTTGTGATAGAGCAGTCAGGCTTAACTTAGAGGCAATGTGTAAAGTTTTTGGGCAAAACCTCAAACAGTAAAACAGTGAAAACACCACAAAAGACCCCACAGCAAGTTAGAACAACAGAGCTTAATTTAATGAATAAAACAGGACCAAAACGACAAAAATCCAATCAGTAGAACCGGAGTTATGAATTTTTAAAGAATAAAGTGTAGAATAGCACCTAAAAGCATAAAGCTCCAACCGCGGCTTTTTGGGCCACGTCAAAGTCAAAAGTTCAGGCCAACCGCAATGGAAAGCGGACTGGATACAGTCAGGGGTGTGGCTTCAGGGTGGTGTTTGGGGTGTTACACCCCACCCTAATAAATGTATTTTATGGTGAATTGTTGGGTACAGGTGCTTTCAGTTGGATATTGTGAAATGTCAGTCGGATTTCACCAGGGATGTTTACATGCACACAGACAAATATGCACACAAGCTCTCTCCCTCTCTGTTTTGAAAGTCCTCAGAATATTAAATATTTAACAAAATATTGTGTTTTCTCTCTATTTGTACTCCTATCAAGCCGCATTCTTCTCCCTTCCCATCGCCCCATAGGCCCCTCATGCACACTGCTTGCCGCAGAATGTATTGAAACATTCTATGCCAACCTGATTGTCAGAAAATCTGAAGCTCACAACCCCGCCGTCCTACTGACCAAGCTGCACCAGTGGATATAGTCCCAGATTCATCCCACTGAAGGTTTACCTTCTCAAGTTTTGTTTTCAACTGTTTAACCCTTTCCATGCGCCCGTCGGCCAACGCCCGTCGCGAGCACTACCTCCGTAGTGCTGCGCATGTCCGTTGGCCAACGCGGCCCCGCCCGCTCAAGAATTTACGCGCACCGTGGCGGATTTTACGCCGCGGTCAACGGGTTACAAAGGACCACGATTGAGAGCTTTGGCGTTGAGCCTAAGGGTACTGCTATTATTTTTTTTTATCAGTCAGTGGGTTAAATATTTGCCACACCAGTTTTATTTGCCGCTGGCCGCCACTGCTGAGAATACCCTTCATAATTCAGGACCCACTCAATCACTAACTATTACGATTAAGTTAGACGACTATTTTTTTTAATAAACCTTAAACCCAACAGAAGGGGGCGCTGCAATGCAGCGCCGAAAACTGTTTCATAGATGGGATCTGTGGACTAGTGTACTGGCGCGCCAAGGCCACCATCCAAATAAGAGACAAAACAACCCTTTATTTTCCGACCCTAAAGCTCATGGTCTGGTTTGAAAACAGAACCCCCTCCCAGCCCCATCGTAGGGCCGAGTTAGTTATGGTCTCTAATTCTTTGTTCCCTGACCTTTACTATAATTGCGCCCTCGGATTCCGAGCTCGTGAACTCCCCGCCTGCTGCAACAATGCCGCCAATCAAAAGCGCGCGTTCTGCCTTCCACTGCCACGGGCCCTGTGAGCTCGCGCACACCACATATACGAAAACAAACTGACTCATTGGTAATTCACAAACAATCAACGCGAAAAAAATGAATCTTGCAAACGTTTGTATTCTCCTGGCTCGGTGATGTATGTCATCATTTTCATTTAGCTTGATTTGTTACGGTGAAAAATCAAATAATGTGTTGTTTTCATGCCAATAGAGTGAACTGCTGTTTTGTTACATATTTCATAAGGATTTTCCATCTTTCCTCGACGGCGAAGCAAATGGTTCGCTGCCTCCTCCCTGAAGTCACAGCCCGCCCTCTGTGCATCTGGTCT
Organism: Triturus cristatus; assembly: GCF_964204655.1. NCBI lineage: Eukaryota > Metazoa > Chordata > Amphibia > Caudata > Salamandridae > Triturus > Triturus cristatus. The sequence goes on from NC_140588.1 coordinate 140,896,996, forward strand.
GCAGCTATTACCAAGGTTTTTGGACTCTGTAATTAAATACACACGCCTTATGCAACAACCACCGGAGAAGAGCTGGCCAAGATCTTGTATTTCCTAGATGTCAACAGTCCACCATGGGAGGAAGACATTTGGGGATCATAGGCCCAAACTGTGGAATACATAGCATCCCGTGAATCTGTAGCTAAAATTAGCTATTTTACTATGATATTATTACATAGCACAGAACTGTCAAGCTAGAACATTTTCCGGAAGTGCCGGCCGGGTCAGGGGTCAGCCTTGGCCTTAGCTGAGGCACAAGCAGAATCAAAGAGAAATCGGCCTCGATTTACTAATAAGATAAAATCTCTTTCAAACTAAAAATACTTTCTCTCTTAAAAACGTGTCTTTCACTTTAGTACCTATGATTTTATCACTGCATTGACTTTTGTTAAAATGAACAGTTTTTAAACATAAACTCCAGCCTCAAATGCTCTAATCTCACTGCCATGAGTGAACGACGAGATGTCAGTTTTTCATGTACACTTTATGTACGGCCACTACTGTGGTAAATGGAGTATATTGTCCAGTACACCATATAAAAGCAGAATTTGATACAGCGCACATCTTGAACTACGGACCGGGTGCACATTTATCATTCTTTCACACAGCGCAACGCTTCAAGCCACCTTGCTGCGCTGCGTGAAATTGTAGGAATGCGTCATATTTACCATAATATGGTGCATTCCTGTCCTTTCCCTGCGCTGGCCCTCTTTTGGCTGCCTGGCGCCTTCACAGGCACCCTTGCGTCATGGTTGCCTGCGTTGTAGGCAGGATTATTTTTGTGCAGGAAGGGACACCTTCCTGCGTATAAACAATACTGAGAGGCATTTTTTCTACGTGTGCTGAGAAACGCAGCACACGTAGAAAGGGGAAATTACAAGGAGAAATAAAGATATTTCTAGTTGTTATGCCTCACCTGGGGAGGTGTAGCATTTTAACATATTCCCAGGTCTACCACTCATGGTAAATCTGGGGATGCGCCAAAATCCATGGGTGGATGCGTGGGAACACCCACACTCCACCCACGGAACGTCTCCCTGCCGCAGAGTAACACAAGGCAGTGATTTGCGCTGCCTTGCTTTATTCTAGATTTATAAAGCCACGCAGGTCCACGCAAGGTGGCATGATAAACCTCCTTTAGGTTTTGTGTGGAGCAAAGGCGACGCAAAAACTTTTATAATCTGGCGCCAGATGTACTAATAATTGATTCACAAAATTTGTCATAAATTGCACACCATCATTTTACAATCTAGTTTGATTTAGCAAACCAAACTATGCACTAATAGGTCAGTTCGCAAAATAGGGAATTATAGTAAGCCAAAGACCAACCTTCCTAATGAATATTAAGTAGGCAGGTGGCAGATTTGTTCTCAGGCCTCCATAACATGTTCTGTATGTAGGTAGCTGTGCCTACAAATGACAAGTGGTGAAGCAAGTTTGTCAAATGGAATGGTATAAAGTGCCTCTTTAGAGTCTTCAACATTAGTATAGTGATTTTTAGTAATGTGTGGATATAGCAATTTTAAGCTTGACCCGACATATACTGCTTCGAATCGCATAATTTCATTGGCTCTGGCTATACTCTTTTTACATCTGTGTTAGAAAAGACCTTCTGATTCTTCTACAAAGGAAAATGGCCTGAACAACGCGAGCAGAGTCAGGCGTGCCTTTCCAACACAAGCTTAACCACGCATATGCCTTAACCACACATAGGCGTGGTTACGGCAATGCGTGGTTGAGATGGGCGGGCCCAGGAACAGGAAGGATCAGGAGAGAACGCGGTGAGGTAAGTAGGGCTAGGGTCGGGTTTTGGGGGGCTGGGGGTAGTTTTAATGGTTGGGGGTAGTTTTTTGGGCTCAGGGTTAGGGCAGGAGTGGGGTTGTTTTTAGGGCGGGGTGGTCGGGTTGCTTTTAGGGCTCATGGGGGGTTGGGTAGTTTTGAGTGGGTGGGGTAGTTTTTAAGCCTCAGGGTGGGGTTGAGGTACTTTTTATGGCTCAGGGGGTGGTCGGGGTAGTTGTTAGGGCTTAGGGGTATCAAGTTAGTTTTTAGGGGCCAGGTTAGTGTTAAGGGCTTATGGTGGGGTTAGGGTACTTTTTAGGGGTCGAGGGTCAGGTAGTTATTAGGGCTAAGAGGGGAGTCGGGTTAGTTTTAAGTACTCAGGGTGGGGTCGTGGTACTATGTAGGGCTCAGTGGAGGGTCGGATAGTTGTTAGGGCTAACAGCAGGTTGCATATGGTGTGATCATTACCACACATTCCTATACCAGTCATGCCTTTACCATGAAATTGTGTGGTAAAGGCATGCTTGGTAAAGGCATGCGTGGTAAAGGAATGCGTTGTTCAGACGCATTCGTGGTTTAGGCAGCGTAGTAGAGGCACGCATGGTTTAGCCATGGTAAACAGAGGTACTGAGATTGTTTCCTTATTGGCTAATGATCAGTAATGTACTACAGTAGAGCAGTGATTACATTTTCTTATTACGGATGAGTTGTAATATGTCAGAGGTCCTTGATATGCTAACTCAAGCTTAGATCACCACACTTAGCGTTTGTTTTAAAAGCAATTAGTGAGAAACTGAAAGTTAATAATTTTTAAAAAGAACGTTTTGGAGTAATTTGAATAGTAAATAGCAATCAACAATTTTAAACAAATGGCAAATTTGACAGCTCTATGAAAACAAATAAAAGCAATCACAGCCTCATGTACAATCGAAGCATGCAATCAGGCACTTAGCTTCTGCTAACTAGAATTACCTCTACAACTGAACAATGAAACAGGAACTAACCTATTTGCACAAACAAATTCACTTCAAAATACAACGGGCAGCGTATTCTTCCCATTTAACATTAAAGTCATTAAGCGATGTAGTAAATGCACGAAACAAAAAACAGCATGTAACTGCACTCTATCAATCAAGGCAAAGCCCTTAACTAAAGAGATCACCACAGTAAAGTACCCAGTCACCCTGCTAGTAAAAACGACACATTGTGTTTTAGTAGGATCTGGTAAAGCTGATCCTATTAAAAAACGTAATAAATAAATAGTGCCCAAATGACTAATTAAACACTTTCCACTACGGCCACAAACATTATTTTACTTTGCAATACTACAAATTTCATTCACGTTAAAAAAGTTTTAAAAATGTGTACTGCATGGAAAGCTCTGTTTTGCGTCATGCTTGATCAATGAAGGCAAATCACTCCGGCCCGGTCTCGTGTTGTTTCTAGCAATATATGACGATTAGAAAGACCAAAAAAGCTTTTTTTTTAACAATTCCTGAAGTACACCCTTTCGATTGTGTGTCTAAACCCAAAACCTAACTATTTTCAGCTGAGACACTTGGGGCCTCAATCAGAGACTCACACTAATCCAAAAATACAAAACATGGTAAAATTTGAGCAGGAAAAATACTACATGTTCCAAGTTTTGCACCATGAATGGGTGAACAATGTGCTATTGCTGTGTTAACCAACATGCCAAGCAGCCGAACTCGGAATAGGGAGGTAATTTCTCATATTTTAAATATTGCACCTAGCGGTACCAATATTCACTTGATGAGGTTTTACCTCCCAACATACCAGGGCCCTCAGGAAGTGACTCATAATAGTTGCGAACATTTTTGATCCATTTTGCAAAAAACTATAGATAGGTCTCAAAATGGGGAATAGAGTTTAGCTGTTAATTTTTATACATTATACAATATTTTAAAATGAGCCAAAGGCATGGCTTTAGTGAGCACCTGACACGCCCACTGTTTCGAAGTGTGGCTGAATTGACATGCCAATCCGACTACATGAGGTGAACCACAGTTTGTAGCCCGCATGCGCAGTTGCAATTACTGGCGGGAAGTATCATCGATGCTGTGTTCCATGTTGGGACCCTACCTTGGAAGAAGCTCTTCACCCTGAGGTAGCTGACGCTCAGGCGCAGCACGGACAGCTTATCCAGCTTTGAAATGCTCTCCGGTGGTAGGGGAAGAAGGCTGGCCAGGTGATCCAACTCCGTGTTGAGGCGATCTCGGTGGCGTTTCGAAGGATTGGACTTCCCGTTCCCAACCGCTGGCCTTCTGTTGAAAAAAGAAGAATTAACACATGCCGGATTGTGGCGAGTCCTGGTTCTACAACCATTCCAAATTTAATGTCGAACTGCAATCATGCACAACTTTTCTACACAAAGCAAATCAGTGACAAGAGTTTCTTGGAAACTCAACAAGGGGATTTCCTCTTGCAGGACATGGTTCACTGACCACTGCCTTTGAAATAGTAAGACTAGGTATCTCACGAAGATGATTTGTTCTGATCATCCTGTGCTGAAGCACGTCAGTCTCACTAAGGGCAGTTACACCTTGATTAAATGAAGTGCATCCCCAAACACTGTGACCAGCAAGGTTTTGGCAATCTATGAGGAAATAAATCCTCATGAAAGTACTCGGGCTGAAAAGAATCGCTTAGACTACAAGAAGACTGTGGGCCCGATTCACGAAGGTAAACAGAGACGAAAGTCTAACTTTACGACTTTTGGTATTCACAAAGGGCATTTACTACTCCTAAATGCCCTTTGTAATTACCAAAAGTTGAACTCTATGAATTTCTGTATTAACAAAGGGCACTTAGGAGTAGTAAATGCCCTTTGTGAATACCGAAAGTTGTAAAGTTAGACTTTTGTCTCATTTTACCTTTGTGAATCCGGCCTAATGGCTCTATGACTAACTTAAAATGAATCACTCTAGTTTTACACCTTGTTCCAGTAGAACACAATATTGTAATGAGATATCATTAGGGTTAAGCCATACAAAGGAAGCAATCTCAGGTTTGGAAAGTGTTTTAAAAGAAGCAACTATTTACGGGGCTCACTTCGGCCGTTCAGGACTGATGATACTAAGGTCACCCATCAATGGCTCAAAGACTTAGTCTCATGACCTGGAACGTTAACGGATTGGGAGATCAAATTAAGCGGAGCATAGTGCAGCACTACATACACCGCCGTCGTATTGACGTAGTGTTGCTCCAAGAGACACACCTTATAGGCAACGCCTGTCATGCCCTTGACCGAAAAGGATACCGCATGGTTGCCCACTCGGGCTTCACCTCGGGTTCCAGAGGGGTGGGAATTCTCCTGAGAAAGAGCTGCCCATATGTAATGCAGACGACCTACACTGAGCCCCAAGGTAGATATGTAATCTGTTCAGGAAGCTGGGAAGGGAGGGCCCTTAATTTGATCTCGGTCTATGCACCACCAGGTCTGCAACGCCAGACCCTGGCAGACGTAGGAAAGATTCTGCTGACCCTGTCGGAGGGCACGGTGATTATTGGCGGCGACTTTAACCTGACGATGAACGATACGGTGGACCGTACCCCACCCCGGGCGGGCGCGCAGAGGGGCTCGCAACTGAGCAAGTTCGCGGATGCGTTCGGTTTGGTGGACGTCTGGAGGTGGTCGCACCCCCGAGACACACTTTACACTTTTCACTCCGGAGTGCACGGAAGTCACTCACGGTTGGAATACCTGTTTACGCTCGCACAAGATATTCATAATTTCACTGACTCCTCGGGCCTGGCAAGGGGGATTTCCGACCATTCTCCGGTCATAGCCTCTTTTGGAGCCAGCCTGGATCGTCAACCGGGCCCCATCCGGATTCAGCCATGGTTGCTGAGAATCCCGCACATTAGGGACTCTCTGCGACACGACACTGATTGCTATTTTAAAGAAAACGAGGGGTCGGTTGCTTCGGCGGTGACACTATGGGGGGCCTACGGGGCCGTTATTAAAGGGCGAGCACTGTCATTGCTGGTGGGGCACAAAAATGAACGGCGACGCCGGGTGAGCGAGCTCGAGGCGGAGATACTTCAGCTCGAACAGGGAAATGCACACACCCCGGCCCACGACGCGCCACACTTACTCGAAGTAAAAAGACAAGATTATAAACAGTTGCTCTATGAGGAGGCCAGTCGCCGATCCCTCGCCACCCAACATAGAATTTATGAGCTGGGAGAACGCACGGGTAAACTGCTGGCATGGTTGGAGCGGAAGGAAATGGCGGCGCGCTGGGTGGGTGCGATCAAAGGGTCGGACGGGACGATGGTCACTGACCCTCAAAATATAGCTGAGGCTTTTGCTGCTTACTACGAAAGAATCTATACCCCGCCGCAGGACTCACAGGCCGGCTGGGCACCAGACCTCCTCGCAACCATTGAGGTACAATGTCTCGCCCAGCAAGACCGGGAGACGTTGGAGTCGGACATTTCGCTGGAGGAGGTTCAGACAGCCATCCGAGAGACACGCTCTGGGAAGGCTATGGGTCCCAATGGAATCCCGATAGAACTCGTGAAAAGCATGTCGCTGCTGGTGGCACCCCATCTGCTGAATCTATACAATGAGTGCTTTGAGACTGGCACTCTTCCGGCTGAAATCTGCATGGCCACGATAGTGGTAATCCGCAAACCCGGCAAACCAGCGGACGAATGTGCCTCATACAGGCCCATTTCCCTGATCGCAGTGGAGGCCAAAATTCTGGCTAAGGTGCTGGCCAACCGACTGCTTCCGTACCTTGCGGCCTTGATCCACCCTGACCAATCTGGTTTCATGCCGGGCCGTAACACCGCCCGCAATCTGCGTCGAGTCCATGGCGCCCTGGGTCGAGCGGCGACAATTCAAGAAGATGCGCTGCTACTAGTGCTAGATGCCAAAATGGCGTTTGACACAGTGGCGTGGGAGTACTTGTTTGCTGTTTTGGCCCGGGTGGGGGTGGGCCCTCGGTTGATGAGATGGATCCAACTGTTATACACCATGCCTACGGCCTGTGTATCGGTCAACAACCACCGCTCGGCCCCCTTCCCTCTGGGTCGCGGCACTCGGCAGGGCTGCCCCCTGTCACCACTCCTGTTTGCTCTGGCGCTGGAGCCCCTAGCGGTCTGGATCCGAAATGACCCCGAAATTCGGGGCCTCAAATGGACAGCTGACCATGAAGACCGCATTTCGCTGTACGCGGACGATGTTTTACTATACTTGGCCTCCCCCGCGCGATCGCTTCGTAGGGTACTACATATCTTTCATATATTTGGGGCCCACTCGGGATACCGGATCAACTGGTCCAAATCCCAGATGTACCCACTCCGGGGTGATCCACCGCTTAGCCCCAGGGTATATACTATACCGGTAGCACTACAGGGCTTCCAATATCTAGGAGTTTTCATAACCTTAGACACCGCAGTGTTCTACGAGTGAAACCTAGAGGGCCCTCTACAGAGGTTCAAATCAGATGTGGTCCATTGGAAGTCGTTGCCCCTTACACTCCTGGGCCGAGCAGCCTTTTTCAAAATGTTAGTGCTCCCCCGTTTTCTCTATGCCCTTCAGAACACTCCTATCCCGGTCCCGGAAGCCTATTTCCTAAAAATTGACGCAATGCTGCGGGGATTGCTGTGGGATACTGGAACGCCGCGTATAGCAATGCAGAAACTAACTATGGGCTGGTACAATGGCGGGATTGGCCTGCCGGACCTACGCCTCTACTACCAGGCCACTCAACTAATCGCCATCAACCAGTGGGTGTTCGGGGCGCAGGAGGACCCTAGCTTCCGAACCGACCGATGGCTTCTGGGTAAGGGTGGATATAACAGGGCACTATACTCGAATCCGAAGAAACTAGATCTTACGGGACCCACGGCCAGAACGGTGGAGATTTGGCATCTTCTCCAGAAGCGAATGGGGTGGTATGGGCGGTTGACTAAGGCCACTCCGTTATGGGAACCGGACTGTCTGGAACGGCTGAGCACTTACACGGGGTTCGATAAATGGGACCTCATTGGCATCTCTACAGTGGGGGACATATGGGTTAAAGGCAGGAAGGCAACGTTCACGGAGCTGCAGCTTAAATACCAACTTGCTCCCTCAGAACAATTCCGTTATCTACAAATAAGCCATGCAATCGACGGGGTCCTGCCCGCCGAGACCCCCCTTCCAGCTTATTCACCCCTGGAAGATAGATTGTTGCTCGACCCCATGGACCGCAGGGCGATCTCCCTCACATACCAAAAGTTAGTCAACAACCGAGACGACCCGATGGAGAAACTCCGGGATAGGTAGGAGTCGGACGCAGGCGAGATGTCTGACGAGGTTTGGCGAGATGCGCTAGCCTCACCTCGGGAGGTGGCGGTATCGATGCGGCTCCGCCTGGTCCAACTCAAGGTGTTGCACCGTGTATATTTTGATGCGGTCCTCTTGTGCAAACTAGGTCGGCGACCTAATGAACTATGCGTCCGTAACTGTTCCCACGTAGGCACGTTTACACATATTTTATGGGCCTGCCCCTCCATACAACACTATTGGAAAGAAGTCACCCGCCAGATGGCACGGGCCACCGGAAAGTCGGTGGTCCCCTCCCTTAAGTTATGTCTCCTGAACGTGTGGGAGGATACGGACCTTACCCCAGCGGAGCAGGAGTGGGCGGCGTTGGGTTGGGCCCTAGCTAAGAGAAACATTGCCCAGAAATGGGGGGTGGCTGCTTTGCCGTCCTTGAGCGCCTGGGCCAAAGATATGGATTTCTCGATGGTGGCGGAGAAAACGGTTTATAAGGATAGAGGGTGCCCCCAAAAATGGGACCGTAAATGGGGACGGTGGAATAAATATCGGGGGGACATTTGTATATCTCCCACTGTGGAACTCCGGCGTGAGAGACAGGCTCTAATGGATAATTTGGGAACAGAGGGAAAGTCCGGAGCCTTGGGAGACACTTAAGCATGCACTATGGGAATCTGAGCCCCTGGGACTTGGGCGAGTCAGTGGGTTGTCTGTATGGCGCTCTATGTTGGGTTGGTCTCTGAGCGAAATTACCCTTGATGTGATGTTGATTTTGTCTGGTGCCCTTACATATACCTTGTATACTTACAGTCTGTGCTGGGGTCGTGACTGCTGTAACTGCTGCAGAGTTAATGTTAATAAAAAGTCTATTTAAAAAAAAAAAGAAGCAACTATTCTTGCCCTCTGGTAATGGAGAGGTGGCACAAAATGGACCTTCAGGCTAAACTGGACTTGATACTTTGAAATCTGCTGGACTGCAGCCCTCTGTTAAGAGCATGGACATGAAAATGGATCAAAGCATATATTGGACAGTGCAGCTAAATGCGAATGTCCTGCACATTATGACCCTGATAATGAGCTGGCCTGAGCAATATCTAAGACCTGGATACCACTCCATCCGATCACACCTGGCCCAGTGCATCTGAACCTGGAATTTCTGGCACTGGAACATCTAACCTAATTTTACTGTCCGGAAAAGTAGACCAGTAAAATTGTGTGTAGATCAGGCAGCAGCAGTGGGCACAAGCGCAGTGAGGCCCCTGCCCAATCCTCTCATTCAACATGGCAGAAGCATGGGTGGCAGCCCCCTACCAGGCTCCTTCCTCCCCTACCACTGGCTTCCTCCTTGCCACCCCCAACAACCTCCCCTCAGTCCACAGCAGTCCCCCTCTGCCATTTACCACCTGTTTTAAGCAGGTGGTAAGTGGGAGCAGGAACGTCTTGTTATTCTGAATGAGGAATCAATTATGGACTTAGGTGCAGGATACCAACTGCATCCACTAGTTCCAGTGATGCGGTGTGCCCTCACATGAACCTGAATCCCTCGTAACCAGACCTGATGTTTCCTAAGCATCAGTGTGACCCCCTGTCAAAGTTTCAAGCCCAGCACCTCACACCTATGGCTTTGAAATTTGAGGACTTGTGTGAGTTTATCTAACAGGCTGCTCATGTTCAGCTGCCAACTTCTTCCTTCTCTCTCTTCTCTCTCTAGGCTTAAGGATATAGGTTTTCCTTGCTTCTAGGCATTTGGTTTCCAACAGCAAAGCAATTACTATAATCCCTTTCCTTCACAAGGCTGTGAGAAGAAGCTAACCCAATACAATTTGCCTTTCTCTCTTCCAAATCCAAGGTCTTTTTTCTGCCTGGAAACATAGTTTCCTGCAGGGCATGATGGAAAACTCACAGTGCCAAACCATGCTTCCCTTTTGGGACAACAATAGAATCTGAACACAATTGTACCAGATTTTTTTTCAGGTCCCCTTATACAATAAGTGATAAGTTTGTATAATATTTCTAGAAGTGCACCAAAGTTAGCACAGCTGGTATAGTACAACTTCTTATTATATATTAACAGTTTTGTACATGATGATCGTCTTATTTTTTATCTTATTTTGCCAATGAGCTAATGCCAACTCTGGGTTGGGTGTAAGAGCGGTGCCTAATTTTAAGAATTTATTCATTGCGCCTTGATGCCATCCACAGTTTTTCAGAGCTAAAATCTCAATGTAGTAATGTGTCCAAAGGGACATAAGTCTGCACGGGCCACTTTGTAACTAGATTAAAGGCGATGGGCCTGATGTACTAAGATTCCATCCACAAAATGCGGCTGCGAATTGAACACAGACTTTTTGCATATAGAATCTGATTTTGCGAACCAACCTATGTAAAAATAGGTTACTTTACAAAATATGGAATCATGGAAAATCGCAGACCAACATTGCTGATGAATACTGATTAGGAAGGTCACAATTTGCGACTCGCTATGTATAACCACAATCACAGGAAAGGTTGACTGTTAGGTTCAGCAGACCATCATGTCTATAACTACCTTTAAATAAAGTAATTTTTTTTTACATGCAGTTTGTTTTCCTTAAAGAAAATGGTGCTGCGTTATTAAAAAAAAGTTTACTTTATCTTAAACGTTTGTTGGGGAGTTGGCAGTGTTGCTCTTGACCACCAACTACATCCAAACACACATTTATTTTTTGTACAGTCATAAGGGGACCACTTCTCTTTTCGGAATAGGTTACCACCCCCAACTCAGGAATCAGTCGCAGAGCACAGATCAATCTCATACCAATTCCCAATTCCATTATAGGAGTCGGTAAAAGTTTACTGACTCCTAAAATGGGATTATAGGATAGCAAAACCCTATTTTTCAATCGCAAACAGACCTGTTTTGCAAATCGCACTATTTGCACCCTCAAAGTAGAATGATATATCAGGCCCGAAGCAACATAGAAGGGCAGTAGACAGAAATGCATAATAAAACATTGAATTTGATGTGTCTTACAATGTATGACAAGGGCCGTGTGGATTACTTTAGTATTTTCCAGAAATAAACACATAGCAATGCTTCTCATTTTTTTTCCTCCATAAAACATGTGAGAATATGGTAAAAGTGCAAAGTTCCCATAACTTATATTAAATAAAAAATTGTAGCACAAAAGGAAAAAAATATGCTCATTAGAGTCAATATGGATTGTCTTCAATGCACAAGACACAGTGATTTAAAATGTGTCTTCAGGTGGATGAAAGCCAGACTTTTGGTTTTGTTTCCTGTCTGTGATTTAGTCCATACACCATCTATGGACTTAAAGTGTCCAGATATTAAAATAACTTCACATTATGGCAAGTGAGCAGACGTCTTCCTGGCCAAGGCATGAAGAATGTTTGTGGTCTTGGTTTCTCTATGAATGCTACTCTCCCCTGATTGTAAAAACAAATAAAATTGAGATTTTTTAATGAAAACGAGTGGCTACATATTGTTTTTTTGCTATCCACAAAAGCACAGACATGTTTCTTCACTTGTTCACGTCAAAGCTTCCTCGGGTCCTAGGGCTTTTTCTCTTGAACAATAGCGCTAGATTACTTTTGGGTCCACCATGTTCTGCCCCAATCTCTTCTCAACTGGCCAGTCTACATTAGCTCCCTTTTGCCATGCACATTGCCTTTAAAGTTTTGGCTCAAAACAATTTTGGTGGCAGTTTTTTTTTTAATGCATAGCCGGTTTACTCCTCATATTTCTGCTCTGCTGCTTCGCTTCTCCTCTCTGGCCCTCTTAAAGGAGCCTAAGTCATTTGAGCCCAAATTTGGGGAGATCATTTTCAGTCACCAAGGCGAAGCTGAGTAGTGAAAACGTGTAACCTTGATCCCATTTGAGATATTGTAGGAGTGCATCATACTCTACCATAGTCAGCACTCAAATATATTCTATTGTAACTAACGTCACTAAAGGAGTCGAGTATTGCATATCGAAGGTATTCCAGGCAAAATATATGTGTTTTAAATGTGAATATTAAAAGGTTTATGTGATACTTACATATTAATGTAAATGAATACGCTAAAATAAATGTGTCTCATAGTGAGTTCATTAAATTAAAATGTTACGCCAGCTAAGGTTTAATGTTTATTGTATAATGTGAATTAATGTAAGTGCCTAAAACTGACATCTTTGTAATCCTTTTCTATATGTATTAGAAGCTGCATTTATTTTATTTTTTGTAGAACTGGGCACATATTTGTAATCTAGTGTACTAGCCAAAGTCAACAGTTAAATTGATGCCTAATGCATATTTTAGCCTAACGTTCTTTTTTTCAGTGCAAGCTTGTGTTGTAAGCTTACATTTTGTCTGTGTTAAGCCTTCCCTGCAGAATGTTTCGTCTCATTTTGTTTCCACTGCAGGTGTGGATAAGCCTCATTAGTTAGAATAAAGGAGTTTTGTCTTAATAGATAGCAAGGCCTAAGAAGAAGGAGTCGGACAAGGAATTGGGGTAACAAACGAGGGAAGGAGTTCTCATGGGAGAGGAGAGGAATGACCAAGGACAAGAAAAGATTATAACTTGTTGCTATGGGAAAGGTGGTGAACGTATCCAGTTGTGCCAGAGCATTGAAAAATTACTAAAGAAGTTGTCCTGTGGGAGTGTGAGCTCGACTGTAGTTGATATTATGTGCTGTACTTGGTGAGGGAGAGTCCTTTCAGGTTTTCATGGAGAGCAGACTTATACTTCTGCTTATGTGGCTTTAGGCTATTTGACCCATTACTGGAGTGCCTTCTACTGAACACTCTGACAGCTGACACCTTTCTTCCTTTTTGATCATGCCCATACCCAAATTCTTTTAATTTAGAGCTATCTTTGCTAGGTTGGTGTAGGGAAATATAGTTTGCCCATGTTCATTAAAGAATATTATGTGATGCATTTTAACCTTTTTTTCTTTTTCCTGTTCCTCTGCATCATCATTATAGAGTTAGTCATTTGCTTTGTATTATACAGGGTTAATGTCTTCAAGAGATTTGGACTTTTAGATGATTATGCTGAGATTGGTTTACATTGACTTGGTTCTGAATCTGTAATTAAATCCTACTAAGCTCAGTTGAAATAGTCGAGTGGATTAATGTGTTGCCCAATTGGTTGCACTGTATTGAGATGATAACCAGTGATTATTTCCCTTCACCGCTCTCTCTTCTAGAGAGGCCCGTTCCTCTGGAGAATATTTGTGTAAATGGGCCCCGACTTTACCAGTAACTATCTGCATTTGACCTATAGCTCTCTCATAACTATCTACCGTTCCCTAAGCAATTCAAAGCTTGCTTGTTTACCACTTCTCTTTTATGTATGTTGGTTTGCTTTTCTCATGGTATAGGTTTGCTCAGTGCCAGGACACCCCTTGGGTATTTGCATGCTTTACAAATGTCTATCATTGACTTACAAATGCATGTTCATTCATTCCACATAAAATGCTGGCCTTTTACTTATAGAAATGAGAACTAAAACATTTTGAAATTTCTCTGTAGCCACTGGTGGTGTGAGTAAATGCCAATGAAGAAGTGAGATTGTTGGTGTTTCACTTAAAACCGTTGATTACACCACCCTAACATCAATATTAATTTAAAATGAGGATGCACCAAATGAGGTGTCATCATGGCTTGCTTCTTCCTTCAGCAGCAAAAAATCATCTATAAACAAACACTAGATTAATACTCCATTGTCATCAGTCTTGTCGATTTTCCACAGTCAGCAGTATTGTCACCTCCTCCATTCAATATTGACATATACCGCTCCCTCATCAACTTTCTCAAATTCACTACGAGTGTGTGAGGGAGGGTGACTTGTCTGTCATCACCCTGAATAAATGGAATATGTTTACAGCACACAAGTGAAATGAGACCAACACACCAAAACTTTACAGCATTTAGAAAAAAAGATTTGTTATATATGGCTCTCCCTCAGCCCCATTAGTGTGAATGCCAGATTCTAAATCTGCTTATTTAGTGTTATGACATAACAACAGCCTTGCTACATCAAAAAGGAAATCCAAGCTGCTCTGAAATGGCTGTCAGACAACCTGTCAATGTAGCACTCGCTCTATGCTTTGATGGAGAGCAAAATGGCGGCTTTGAGAGGGGAGGAGGAGGGAAGGCACAGACAGACTAGTGGGGTTTGTGGCAAGAGGCCAGGTATTATTGTTTATATTTGTGATAGGGAGGAGAGGCCATGTAACGGGTGGATCACCCATTACTCCTCTGCTCCTGCGTAGCAGTCGGAAGTAGGGGCAGATGCTTTTTATCACCATATAACGTAAAATTATAGATTGGTAAAAAGTGAATAACAAGGATGTTCTTCGTCTTGGAGTTGTGAGGGGCATCGTAGATAATTCAAGCTTTGCTTTTGCTGTGTAATAGATGTCACTGTTAGCATCCCTCAGTGATACACCTCTGGATGTAGTGGTTTGACCAGAAATCTGGGGATTCTCTATTACTACCCAACTCTAAGCTGTAATCGCCCTCGACCGGGTCTGTGTTTGAATGTGGGAAAACCAAGACCGTGGTGATGAAATGGTGTCTTCCTATAAAAAAGATCATTTAGAAAAGGTGTACTCTTTCGGCTACCTTGGCTTGCTCTTCCACCATAACTTTAATTGGTGTGATCACATAGAAAAATCAATAGTTAAGTTTAAAGCAAGCTGCATCAATGTATTAAGGGTTGCGAGGAGAATAGGTAGCAAACCAACAACTGTCATTTTAAATGTTTACAGGCAAAATAAGACTGTGGCAGGACTTTACGGTGCCCAGATTTAGGGCTATTATAAAGCCTGGTAACTCCAAATGGCTGAAAAACTTTTTTTATATACGCTGTCAAAACTAGAGCTTGGTACGCCATTAATACCTCTGAATGTGCAGCTGGCCATTTGGCCTTTCTCTGATACTGCTGCTCTCTATCTAGTCTTGTATTGGATTTGGCTGAATAAAAATTGCTCAGCAAGTTTATCTTAACTCATCTAAGGAAGAAATAACCTTGAAGGATGGAAAAGGCTGCAGTTGGCTAGGGCGGGTAAGCAAGATAGGTAATGATCTAGGTCTAAATCATCTATGGCAGGTCCACAACCAAATTAATGCTGGGAGTCCACATGTTCTTAAGAAGGCCTATTAGCGATGAAGTCTGTCATTAACATTTAATAACATACATTTTTCTTTTATTGACACTGTTGTAATGCTAATGTTCTAAGGAGTAGCCTCGTTTATTACATATTCAAATTCTATAATTGTACTGTTTTTAAGACAATTGCAAACCTTTGATATTTAGATATTATTATGACAATTTCTATTTTTTTAACTTCACATTAATATGTTATATATACCAACACTGTATCATTTATTGTTTTGTGTTTGTCTGCAAAAAACCTAATAAAATATTTTGAACACAGAATAAATAGTTCTATCTCCCTGACTGCCAACTATTTCAAACACTATGCGGAGGTCAAGTGTTGTACATCGATATGATATACCCGGAAATGAAGGGCTAGTTATATATAAAGTTTAGATTAGGGATGAGAGTCTATCGTGCCAAATGGGCAGTCCATTGTCTCAATTTTGTATGTGCACATTGAATGGTGAATTAGCTCATTTCCATTGTTAGAAACAGGGGAATAAGAAGTTACCAGGATGCCTTTTCACTGTGCTGTAGGATAGATGATATCAATAGTGTTTGTTGTGTGACCTCTTATGTTTGGTCTGTCTGGCTTATTTTAAGAAATGAACCGGAGTGAGTTCTGTATGAATTTTTAGAACTGCAACAGCATAAAGGCAAAAACGATTTTTTGTCTATTCCTGTCCTATACAAGTTTGTTATCTCTTTTTGAGACTATTATGTATAAATTAATTAGATAGCATTGGAATGCCCTTCAACTTTATTTAAGGCTGACGGATGTAAAGAGGCTATTATTGTTACTTTTAACGTTTTGTACAAAGGGAATGGAAGGAATTTTTTTATAAACCATTGTAATATGGATTGTTTCAAACTTTTACATAGTGGAATAAGTATTTAGGGACCTGATTTGTTCCTGCAAAATTTGCATTCTTTTTTGCTGTTTGACATAAGGTTGACATACTGTTGGTAGTGTCAGGAGAGGTGATGTATTGAGTCAGTGGGGGGAAATCTGTCACTCCTCTGGGAACAGTGTTATAAAGCTGCACATAGATAACAATTTTTATTGTTGTGGCTGCTCCCCTAGAACAGAAGGACTCTAAAGAGTGGAACTAGCCATCAGGGTATAGGTGGCTGAACTCTGTAAGGGCCCTCTTTGTGAGCATGTTTTGGACTGTGCATTCTTTAGTCAGGTGCAGTAAGGGGTTATGTTTATGTTTTAAGGGCAGTGGGGTAAAGAAAAATCCCATCTGCCCTGCATTGCAGATGTTCACACCCAGCAGGGGGTGGCAACAGTTTTTACCACATTTTGAGGTTTAGGCAGGCCATTCGGTAGGAGGGAGGCAAGTGGAATCCATTTTCTCTGTGCTCATTCTGGGAGGGAGTAAAATAGGCCTAAGTGACACTGTGTAGAGGAGTACATTCCAGGGTCAGGTACCTCAAATCCTCCTTGCGAATATGAAAGCACCATTGTGCGCCAGGCTATTCTGGCTGGCTTAAGGACTCAGACCAAGGTATTAAGCAGAGACCTGAGGGAGGTGATTTAGATTCAGAAATACTTTATTTCCAAGAAATATATTCTTATAGAAATATTACACACATTTCAAACTCCTAAAATCGACAATTTGAATGCCCTAAAACAACAATGCATGGTTGCATCATTCAGCCACGCCTACTTATAAATTATACAATTACATAATTAAAACTAAATAAACATTAAAATTGTTCTGTACCCAGACCCAATAGAATTCACCACCCAAGGTCTCACATGTATTTAAAACCTTTCATTAAAAATAATATTAAGAATTTGACAAATAGAAAAACAATTCATTCTGCCCCAATCAGCGTTTTAAGTGCAATATGCATTTAACCAATAGCAAACAATACATTGTACCCCAATCAGGATTTTAAAGTGCAAAGTGCAAAATAGCTTATCACAACCTTTCTATAGGGACATCCTCCCATTTACTTGGCATCACCGTATTAACTATAAACACACCCATACCGACCTAGATCTTAAACACTAATGAGAAGATAGAACCAAGTGAGTCTTTATGCTTTTACACACATATTGGCCAACTGCAATAGCTACATCTCTGAATCTAAGGCTATGAATCAGCTCTAACCCCCTTTCCCTAGGTTGAATCCCATATTTTTTAAACACAGGCCGAAGTACCCTTTTCTTTGTCTCAATAAAAAATGCACAGTCCAATAATAAGTGGCTCACTGAATATTTCCTACCTCTTTTGCAGGGGCACTAGTTATTGTTCTTAGCAACCTCTGTTTTTAATTCCTTAATGCGTCCCTAAGGGTCAATTTTCACCCTCAAGCGCAGTACTTCATTCCGCAAGCCTTTATCTGGGATATTATAAAGATATGGGAACAGATCCATGCTCTCCTGTCATGATAGGAAATTACAAACTGAACTGTTAGTTTTGAGGTAGAAGAAATCCTCTGTACAACTAGTTTCTGTGGCGCTTTGTCTAAGTGTACCAAGTTAACTAAAACCACTTCCCCTCTTTCGGTGCACATCTTGGACGTTCAAGCGCTTTGAAAATTATTGTCACCGGGTTCCTATTACCAGAGAAAGTTTACATTATTTCCTGTAAAATTTACTCCGTCAATTTATCGCCAGGGTTCTCATCTTTAAGAGACAAATAAAACTGCAGGGCTCTGGCATCGGCCAGCACACTCCAGGCTACGGCTCTCAACTCCCTCTTTACAGCTTGGATCATAGCATTTTTAAGGAGATCAAGAAATAGTTTTAGGGAATTATTTTCCATCCCTTCTCATACCTATCCTAAGCCAACACCTCTGATCCATTTGAGCCTGTGGGATTAGCTTACACTGTAAAACTTTGCTCAGAGGCTCAAAGGTATGACTACCAAACTATGAAACATTTCCACCCCATTCACTACTGCAGATAGGCAAGCTTCCAAATAGCCATTTGTTTATCCTACCTCAAATTGTCTGAAAAGGTGAGCCCCAAAATACTTATACTCTTTAACCTGCTCTAATCTTGCGTTTCCTAGGAACCATGCAAATTTCATTTTCCACCTAGCAAAAAACATTGCTTTTGTCTTATCGACATTTATCATTAATTTTTTTTCTACCCAACAAACATTTAGGGCATTTAATTTCTGAGAACCGGCATTCGGCAACTCTGCTCTGCGATCTCGGCGTGTGACGTCAGTGCATCCTTGCCTCTCCTCATCAGTGCTGCCTCCTCCTCGTCAGCCATTCCTGTTGTGCAAGCAGTGGAAGTGTGTATCTTACCAGTTATGGAAGCTGAAAAAGTGTGCGTAAAGCAGTATAGGAATGTTTGTGAAAAAGTATAATAACTTAAGCAGGATTACCATCTTTGTTAAGGCAACCCAGCCCGCCAGGTCTAACGGGAGGTTTAGAAATGTATCTATTTAATGTAACAACTTTGATTTCATCATCGGGCCATAATTTGATTGTACCATCTGGGCAGGGGAGCGGTAGATAGTGATCCCAAGATATTTGACCGAGTCGGTGGCGCAGGAGACTAGATATTCCAGGGAGAGAAGGGTTGTGGTGTCAGTGAGTGGGAATAATTTGGACTTGACCCAATTGATAGAAATGCCAGAGGAGCCCCTTAAGTGGATGATCTCACGGATTATCGAGGAGAGGTTTATCTCTGAATTTTGGATGATAAGTAGAATGTCATCTTCATATATGGACATCAACGACCTACTGTGGTGAAATTGCAAACCCCTGTGAGCATGGAGAACTTGTAACAGTCGAGCCAGGGGATCACTGAGAAAAGGTAAGACATCAAGCCATTTACATATACCAGTGCAACCGGTTTTGAGTATAGCAGCTTTGTCATAAGTATTATGTCAATTGAAATGCCATACCACCTCAAAGTCTCCCACAAAAAGGGCCACTTTAGGGAATCAAATGCCTTTTATGTGTCAAGCAGTGTGGCAATTATATTGAGTTCTGGATTGAGCTGATGGATAACTGCAAACAGTGTATGCAGGTTTAGTGTAGTAGGTCTCTGTCGGACAAAGCCTACTTTCGCTGGGGTGACAATGTATTCCAGCAGGAGAGACAGCCTGGTGGCTACAACCTTGGTCAGAATTTGTCACAGTTAATAAGAGAGAGTGGGCGATGGGAAGAACATTTTGTGGAATCCTTGCCAGGTTTAGGAAGGATCCTGTAGAAAAGCGATATTTACAGCATGGTGTTTAAATATGGCAGCACTCTAGTACCCTTGTGGCGATTGTTAAGCCCTGTATATTCCATGTGAGGCAGGTTAATAGCTTATTGTGGTGGGACACGACGCAGAGAGAAAACAGAAGCATGGGAGGGCATGTACAACCAGTATAGAAGATCAACATTAAACTACAATTCAACAGACAAACCCCCCTGCCACACTGAATACCCCAATCTTCAGTACCAAATCCCCCCAAAATTCCTCAAGTAGAAAAGTTAGGGATAGGGAAAAGGAAGCAGCAGGAAAAGGAGAGATATCATCTGATGAGCCACACCGTGGGATGTAACAGTGTTCTAGGGTATGCTGTGTAATAGAAATGCCATGTCACCATGGAATGGGGTGTTGGGTGAAATGTAGCAACATGCACCAGAGGGCACAGTCCAGGGCAGCCGAAAAAAATGTGAGTGCGGCTGCAAAGGCATCATGTGAAGGAGAGAAGTATCCTGCAAACATCAACGGCAATCGCTGCAGAATCGTGTGTCGGACCAGGCGTCTAAACCTGTCCTGTGGGCTCTCATTTGATGGAGTGGTACTAGCAGAGCGAGTCGACGAGGTAACAATGGACTGTGTCTTGCAAAATGCCATCACCTCAGCTGGGTTTCAAAATACGCAGGTCTTCCCATTTAACTCAATCTTGAGCCCGGCTGGGGCCAACATGGAATTCTTGAGGTGGAGTCCCTGAAGAGTTTGTTTCACGTCGGTGAAATTGTGGTGCACCTCCTGTACCAGGGCTGTGATGTCAAGGAAAAGGGAAACAGTAAAGCCTTGGTACCTCAGTGGCCCTTTCTCCTGGGCCAGGAGTAATGTCATGGTCTCGGAAATGTAATAACCAGGCTATGATTGGGCGAGGAGGCGCGTTGGGCGGGTCCTAGGGAGCAGTGAGCATGTTTTGCCCAAAGTAAGTCTGTAAAACTGTCACGGCCAAAGAGATCAGTGAGTGGGGCTTTCACAAAAGGGTCAGACAGGGTGCAGATCTGTCTCTCGCCACCCTCCACTTTTCCTCAATGCGTCTTCAAAATGCTGCAGCCTGGCTCCAGGTAATCAGGGTAGATGCTCCCCCCATCACTTAATGCAAGCAGGTCCAAAGGCCACATACCCTTTAAGTGCCGGTGCCTGAGATCTTGGAAGGGGACTCACTGTTGCCAATGTCTCCACTCTCCACACCGTGTGTTCTTCACTCAGCTGCTCCGCTCCAGCCAGTGCCCAAAAACAGGTCCTGCACGGTCTGAAGGTAGTTCTCGTAACCCCCGCTATGCGACTGATTACAGTAACGGCGGGCCATGCACTCACCATTCGCCTCCTTCTTGCAATGTCTAAAGGCAATCGTGGACAGCAGCAGCATGGGATCGAGATATCTCCTGAATTATCTCGACTGTGTCTGCCATATTGCTTTTCCCCTCTGACTGTGCCACCACTGTAGGTGGATGATTACTCTGCATGCATGGGGTCGACAAGGTGCCACAAGGGTCTTCCATATATCAGCAAGCAGGAATCCATCCTGCCAGGTCATTTTTGCTTAGGACAGCAGAGAATGTGTCATTATAAAAGATGGGAGCCCAGGAGCACCAAATCAGTGCATATAGTCAGTCATCATGTTGGCCACGGCCCCCCCCACCCTCCTCTTACCCTTGTCCTTTAGACTCTTTGAGTTCATTGCCACAAGCCCATATCTAGATTTGCAGAAGGTTTTGTATGAGATACAAACACTCCAGATCAGCAGATAGGGAAGTGGCCAGATGGTTGTTAAGTACATGGCATAAAGAACTGAACAAGGTATTTAATACGAACATCCAAGGGACACAGGAAGCGCTCTTGTAACAATTTGTGCACATATGTATGTGGCACTAACTAAGTTATAGGATTCATTATGTTAGCTAGACTTTTCTTCATTGATCACCTCACATTAATACTTATTTGTCACATTGTTGACATGATCCACTGTGAACTGCACGCAGACTTCAAAAGTAGCATTGGCAAAGCCAATCAGTTTCATCTGTTAAAAGAAATGCAGACCTACTGGCTTTGCCAAATGCTTCTTTGCCAATGCTAAACACCACCGGCCACAAAAAGAGTAGTGTTGTGTACATGTGAATGCGTTATGACGCATGTGTGCTTATGTCTTGGTTACAGCATGATGTGATCATCATTGTGGTTTTTTTTAATATACCAAACCAGAATAGCAGATGCCAACCTAGAAGTTGCATATAAGAAAAAAAGATTAAAGTATGAGCGAAAGTGCATGTTGAGAATGGAGCGCCTTGCAACACATTGTAGCTGCTTGGCACTCCGAGAAAAAGAAGAAAATACTGAAAAAAGAAAAAGATGGTGAGGGGTGAGGTGGGCGAGATGCTGAGGAGCTAGTGGTAGGTTTGAGGAGCAAGTCAATGAGGCAGCGGGAGAAGTGGGATTAGAGGGTGGTTGGGTGCAAAGAAGCTTCAGAGGAGTGGGTGTGTGGAGGAGTACAACACAAATTCGATCCAGCAGGGGGAGCTATAGAAACATTGTCAGAGGTGGGGGCGAGCAACACAGAGACTGTAGGGTGATCTGATGAAGGAAGCAGAGCCCTAAGTAGAGAGCAAGAAAGCACATGTACTCCCATAGAGGGCTGAAAGAAAAAAAGAAAAAAGTATTTCCCTAAATACAAACAGAAGGACACAAGTTATCCAATCCAAAGAATGTAAAGAAGAAATGCAACGCAGTGCAAGAGCGAAGCAAATTAAAAATGAGATTTCTGAAGCCCATGCAAGGCCACCTTGCGTGGCCCTGAGGGGTTACATACATCTTGAGTAATGCAAAGAAATGCAAATCGCTGCATTGCATTTCTCTGCGCCAGGGAGGAGTTTCCAAGGGCGTTCACATGTAACATCCATGGATTTTGATGCATTCCCAGATTTGCCAGAAGTGGCAGACCTGGGAATGTGCCAAAAACCTACGCCTCCCCAGGTGACGCATAAACGAGGATAAAAATGTTTATTTCTTCCGTTTGTTCCTCTTTCTACTACATTCTGCAGCACACATAGAAAGAGGAAAAAGTCTCAGTGGATAGTTTTTGTGCCAGAAGGTGCCCCTTCCTGCACAAAACCAATCCTCTTCACAACACAGGCACTCTTGCACCATGGTGAACCATGGAAATATGCGATTTTGTGTCTGGTGTGTTTTTCGCACAGGTCATGGATTTGCAGAGTGTGCCACATATTCCATCATCTCCTGCAGATTTTAACAAAAAAATTGTTTCTCGCTCAAATTAAAATTGATTAAAAATTCAGTGACGTGTTGCTGCGCAGTGCACGGCCCGTTGCAAATGTTGACTGTTCACCATTCTGTTACTTATTGCTGTATTTTGGGTTTCAATCTGCTACCAATGAGGAGAAACAATTGCACAGTTAGTGTTAACGTGTAAAAATGACAAAATAATGTGGTTATACTATCACAAAATACGCTCCATTATGCTACATAATTTGGCTTTACTTGCAACATGATTTACTCAACCCAGCCATATAATTTGGTCCTCTACTTTCGCATAATTCCAGTGGCCATATTATACCTGTATGTAGTACAACACCCAACTGCAGAGTTGTTATTAATGGAAGGGTTTGCTCCCAGAAGCCCATAGTGTAGACACAGAAAAAAACTGAAACTGAAGACCACTTCTAAAACATATTTGGGATGAACAGAATAGTAGAGACACACTTTTTATTATAAGCAATTAGAGCTGGTAGGTTTTTTTCCACTCAATGAAATTTAGCATGCTTATTACAATCTATTCCCCTCTAGGAGTTAGAGACGACAGTGTAAATGTAGGGTTTTCCATTGTTTTTTTGTTTTTTTAAATATGTCTTTTTTGGTATTTTTGTATACTGACAGTTACATAAGTGAAAGAGCACATGGGAACCGAACTGACTTTTTTCATACTTCACATTATATATATTAAATCCCGCAGGAGATTTCTAGACAATCAGACAGTCGTTCTCAACAAATAATACACCATAAAATATCACAAAACTCTTTTTCTACGTAATGCTCTTGGGTAGGATTTTCCATTGTTATGTGCAAGATAAACTTATTATTTGCTAGAGAAACAAGTTTGCATGGATCAGCTAAATGTTTATGGGTTCTTTCTTTGTAAGAAACCTTTGTATTTTTTATAATGTTTAGATCTCCTATCTAACAATATGCTAAATGTCAAAACATCGAGATAAAAATGCCACTAAAAGTGGCTTATTATTCCCTTTAATTACCACACAATATAGCCAATCCTATCACATAATTTGTTTCTTCATTGTCCCATAATTATTTTGTACCCGATTAGAACAGCAATCTACCATTAGTTCGAGGGCATTTCTACGTATTACTATAACTGCGCATTTTTTAGTTCGCAGGAACTTTTAGTACGCATGCTTATACATTCATTAGAACCCTTCGCAGACTCTTTACCTCTCCATGCAAGGGGTTGGCACTAGCAATACATTTTGGATTTTTCCTCCAGTTTGTTTAAGCTCCAACTTTGTAAAGCTATTGCAAGTTTTCATACCATATGAATCTAATACAGCACAATAGCCCCCTATTGAGGGCTACAGTAGTTGTTAATGGCAGCTTGGGCCTATGAAAGGGTGAAGGACGTTGACGTGTAGCCTGAGGCATAAGGGCTACATATTAGATATAATACCCCCGGCTGTACAATATAAGGATATTGCAAGTCACCGAGGAGTACCATGGAACTCTTCGGTGACTTTAAAAAAAGCTGTAGTTCAGTATGTGTAGAAAGATGCAGAAAGACTCTTTTTTTAATAAGTTTAATTGAGAGTTGACAGTAGTTAGTGAACCACTGCCAAACCTTGAAACTTTTTCCAAGATTCACAAACAGGAATGAGTCCAAAGAAGATTCCATCCCTTTGGAAATCAGTTACCACCACAACTTTGGAATGGGTAACCTTTCAATGTTTTGCGACTTGATTACGGTTGCAAAACATTGATATATCAGGGTCAGAAACACTATTTGGAAGGGATGCCCAAAACACAACCCATCCAAATAGCGATTCTGATAGCCTTTTCCGAATTGCTACATGTGTTTAGTACATTTGGAAAAAGTGTTTTAGTGTTTGCAAACGCTCTGATTTACCCAATCAGAGGGTTTCCAAACGCTAAAACTCTTTGTACATAAGGCCATGGGTTCCTAAAAATCTTTACTGATCACAAAAATACTGATTGCAATATGTGGGTTGTATTTTGCGACCAGATATTCATACGTCTGACCCTTACGTTGGAGTCATTGAACTATCTTAGTGCTAAAGGGATGTGGTTGCTGTTTCACAACCGCAGAGGAAGCACAACATTTTGTACTTTTGCAAGCAAATTTCTGATTTAGCCAGAAGATTACAGAAAGTGTCTAGTTGTTATCAAGAGTTGCTTTCCAAATGGAAATTCACTAAATCAGATCCAAGCTTGAGATGCAATCACTCAACACTACTCAAAATTTGATTCTTTTTTAATTTCAAACTTTGGGATGCATGCCATTTCAGTAAGCTTTTTTTCGTTATTTCGTCAAAGTTAAACATGCCAAAGTACTTGAGGATGAAGGGAAAAATGTATTTTCTGCAGCCCATCCAATATTTGTTTATGATTGGCATTTATATTGTAAACCTTAATTTTCAAAACACATTCCAAAATGAGTAGAACTAGTGAAGAAGTTACTGAATCCTACGTGCACACACTTATTCGTGTTTTTGGGCATGGACTCGTGTTTTTCTGTTTAATCGAAATGGATTTATTAATTCCACTTCTAATGAGCAGGTTTGAAATCCCATTCTGACATGGCGCAGTGTATGCTGTTATACAGGAGTAAATACGTGCAGTTTTCTTTCAGTCCCTCAGCAAAGAGCACATTGCCTCACAAATAAGAGGCAGGTTCTGGGGGCCTGGGGACTATTCCTTTCATGAACCAGTACAAAACTTCACTCATCTTGTCCAGGGCCGGCTTTAGCGCTGGTGGCGCCCGGTGCGAGAATCATTATTGGCGCCCCACATCCCATGACTGCCTCCTCGATCCTGTCACTCCCACCAGGCATAAAGGCCCCTCATCTCTCCAATCATAAGTTATGGCTAAACAAATGCCCCCCTTCCATGAGGTCGGCGCCCCCTCCACAGGTCAGCGCCCAGTGCGGCCGCACCAGTCGCACTGCCCTAAAGCCGGCCCTGATCTTGTCTTTTCTGCTCCAGGAACCATGGTGAATGAGTTGATTTGTTCCTCCAAGGGAACCTCCCGATCTCAAAGATCGAGTCAGACAACCTAAGCTCTGTGCTGGTGGTTTGAGCCCCTATGAATGCAACTTTTATAAAACGGCTATGTTCTAATTAATCAAATTGCTTTCACTTTTTCTGAATCATATGGTCCTATATCCACTGTAATCATGAATTGACTTAAATAGCCCGTCACCTTCTAGATTCTCCAAAGCTGCCCAATTTGTTTCACGGTCTAATCAAAAGGCTTCCCAAAAATGTATCAAAGAAACAGCAACATGGGATATTCAAGGTATAGGTTGAGGCCCTAATCACTGACCAATACTACTGTACAAGAGGATGATTCCTGAAAATGGACAACCCATCTCGCTGGTCATAGCGCTTCAACGATTCATTTCAGGATTCTTAATGCTTCATGGGAATGCCAGGGCGACATAGACTTTCCATCTCACCCTTCAACCTCCCTAGTGTTGATCCAAGACAACCAGGAGACGGCAGATAAGCCTGGGAGAAAGGAGCGTGGGAAAATAAAGCACAGGTCCAGAAGGTCGGCTGCTATGCTGCAGTCTGGCCATTTTCACCATTCTATAAACAATATTTCTGGACGGTTCTGGGGGTTTGCTGTCAGAGCTGCTTTTAAATGAGGAAGATGTACATATTAGACTACATAGCAATGGAATGGAATGCTGACTTCACTGTTATTGTGAAGTATCTTACTATTTGTCTATCCTCTCCTACTGTCATCAGTAAACTGTTGGTTTCTTACATTACATCTTCTAATATTATCCTATATAAGAGGGGAAGTGTCATACCCTATTCAGGGACAACAGGGCAAGCAGTGGCTATTGAGTATCAGCCTTAGGGGCTGGGGTCATTTGCGTCTGATATCCCGCGGTCTGTCCTGCTATGACTCTGCAAACTGGGCCAAGTACATCCCACTCAGCACTTGAGTCTCAGTGGAAGCCCTGGCAAGTAGTCACAGGCTTCTCAGTGAGGTCGAATGGGGGTGGTCAAGCTTGGCGCACTACAAATACACATAACTATAGTAAATGAGTGTTCATTTCAGTGCTTTATTTATTTATTATTTTTTCATGCAGGTGGAACAAACAGGCAATGAGATTATACAAATCTATACGTTCCTTGTTTTAGGGGTACATCATCATATCTTTTTCCATTTATAGTACAGCAGATGTATTGGGGCTGTCTCGCATGTGTTCTCAAATGTCCATAAGGTAACTCGCCCCATCTAATTGTTCATTTCAGTGCTTGACGTTGATAAAGAAAAGTATATGAATCTACACTCTTAAAATGCAATAACAAATAGGCACGATTCTTATCTGGGTGCTAAAGCTACTGTGCCTTATAATCTGTACTACCTCACCCCTCTCTGTGGGTGTTCCCTCACTTATATGAATTTAAGCAGGCCTTCTAACCCTAGGTTAAGTGTATCCGTGGGCAAGGCTTAGGTGCACTTTACCCTGATGTTCACTCTTTGGGCCCGTTTCACAAAGGTAAAGTGAGACGAAAGTCTAACTTTACGACCATTGGTATTCACAAAGGGCATTTACAACTCGTAAATGCCCTTTGTGAATACCAAAAGTTGTATTTTACGACTTTCAGTATTCACAAAGGGCATTTACAAGTAGTAAATGCTCTTTGTGTATAGTGAAAGTAATAAAGTTAGACTTTTGTCTCACTTTACCTTTGTGAATCGGGCCCTTAGTGTTTAGAGCTTCTTGTACACTTCCACTGTTTTCGAAAACATCCTTACCTACATCTTGTGCACGGGAACAGGTGAGGGGCTTCCAAGATGGAACCTGCATTTCTCTGGTTTACTCCAAACATAATGCATGTAGCAGACAGGCTTCACACATGCATAACATACACTGGGGATGTTAGCACATAGATGTAGAACTTTGCACATGTGGACCAGTACCCTTCACTCCTGTGACACAGATAAAATGGTCTGTCACAACCACTGATTCACAAAACATGTATGTTGCCACCACCAGTCTACATGATAAACCTAAGACAAGGAGAGTACTTCGCTACCAGTCAAATGAGAACATGTTTGGTACACCCTTGCAGGCCACAGGACAGGTCCAGGGCCTCTTTGATGTTAATGGACAGGTCTAGGTCTTTGGAAGCGCGCACACACAGAGACACACACAGACACACATGCTACATTAGCATGAAGCTGGAGCCAAAATCCAAAATCTGGGTATCCAATACTCTCTGTCAGGCACTTAGGGCAGGGGGAACAAGACTGTACACAATGCCAGTGACATTCCATCCCAAAAAAGAGATTAATACTGCACACAATATAGCGATCACCTAAGTGTCTGCAATTGCTTAATCCTCTTTAATTCATGCCATGAAATGATATGTAGCGTAAACGGTTATAGTGCTTCAAGTGTTGACTTCACACCTTCAGGAACTTCTTTGGAAGTTTTAACAGATGCAATCAATAGTTCAGTGTTCTACTTGACACTGGTGTCGTTGTAAAAATATATTCAGATTTTAGAGTCCCAGGTAATTCCTTTAAGTACTCAAGTAGCATTATGCTGCCTTTACATAAACAAGGTTTAGAGTACATCTCAGATTCCTGGAAAATTCAGGAACAAAATAAATGTGCCAAATCCAAGGCACCTCTTGCATGGAGATGGCTGCCAGAATCCAGAAGCTGAGCTTAAAAAATAGAACAGGTTCCACTTGCAAGGGGGTGGCATGAAGACATTGGGATGCATAGGTTGATCATTTGGACTGAGTTTTTATTGTCTGCTTGGTCAAGATGGCTGACCGTGAGTTTCATGCAGACTCTTTCAAGAGTTCATAGCTCGTTTCTTAGGGCAATAGTGCTTGTATTGCAGAGGTTTCTGGGAATGTTTCTTAAGACAGTTGGGATTATATCACTGACTTGTAAATTGCCTTCACAGTTTGTCATGAGTTGGAATTTAAATACCTCTTCTCTCAAATTCCCTCAGTACCAATCTAATGCCTTCCCTCCAATTCCCTACGAATCCCTATTTATGAAGCCCTCAGTATGACCATACAGCAAATATTGGAACAAACAATCTATCTCCCCTTCTCCTGCATTCAAGGCACAAGTGGCTATAGAAACAGTAATGTCATGATTCAAGCCACTAGCTATAACCTGAAAACCTTCAACCTACACTTCTTGTCATATCTAAACACATGTAAGTTTATGATACAAAGCTAGTCTCTGTCTCCCTTTAATATCCATACATCATGTTTCAGCTTTCAGACAATAATACAACAAATACTAGCTTCGCCCCTACCCTCTCCCCATAAAACACTGCTCCTCTATATAAACTGTAATAAAATGACAGTTTGATCCGTCTTTACGATCATTGATGGCACAGCACGCTCCTACTATTTTGACGTACTATCAGACCCTTCTGCCTCCAGGTACGGAAATCAGATAGACTGTCCTTACTAACTTTCGCCGCTATATCCAGTGGAAAATTGCAATAAAAATACTGAAATAGCTGGCATTAGAAGTGCTAGAATTTATCTGGCAACCTTGGCAACCCCAACGCAACTCACTAAACCGGCACCAAGAGTTACAATGTCCTTCATTCGACTCTATACAAAGTAAGGCATCATTCTGAGAGATCCCTATTAAGGTAGACAACCTCTGCAGATAAATCAAAGACATTTCTTCTGATCTAAGGAGCATAAGAGTGCCAGCTAAATGTATGGAAAATAAGTGAAATTATCTCAGATCATTGGATTACAGCCCAGTTGACCCTAATTTACAGCATCATCTTTCAGCTCCTAGGAACAACAAAGAACCTCACACAAAAAGGCCTAGCAACACTAACGGGATGACATTGAGAAGTTTCTCACTTACTATATACAGCTCTGCAAGTACAGCAAGCTAATCAGCAGGCCTCTTCAACATGCCTGCAATCCTAGGTTCCAGAAAACAAAATGTCTGCTCGGCCAGACAAAGATCTACTTTTAACAATTCTATAAAGGTTTCTATCCTCTCAGCGGAGACACTGATATAATAAACCAGTGTATTTGAAACTGGTTGAAGAAAGATAACTACGTATGTAAACACTCAAGGATAATAAGCTGTTGGAAATAGAGTATTTATGGATCGTTAATAATTAAATTTGGGGGCCATATTTCTTGATATCAACACAACAAATAAGATAAGCTGACAGTCTTTTTGTGACACTAAGGAGTGGTTAATATCACTAATAGAACATTTTACGACAAAATAAGACTTAGCCCTGAATAAGGGGTTGAAAGTGACGCCTCGAAACACGTGTTGGCTGTTTTGTGCATGGATTAAATATGCTTGACTTGGCAAATTACTCCTGCATGTTGCCTGCATTAGTTTAGCTGCACACATCAATACATCTGGATCACTTAATTTTAGATCTTGAACTAAGTTTATGAATTTATTCTGGAAATTATTTTTTTATGTATAGTTTGATTTTTTGATAGATCAGGATTTTTTTATGTGAATTAATTCATGAATAATAATAATTAAGGAATGATGTGTTCTGCTAATCAAGAATTGATCTATGAAAGATGTAAGACTATATTAAAAGAAAGTTGTAAAAATTGTATTGCGATAAATTTGGAATTTGTACAATGTGTATGTCAGACTGCCATAATTGTTTTAAGGACTCTTTGTCGAATGTAGCATTTATTGTTATAGAGGAAATTGGTAAATACACAATTATTCCTCAAAGTTTCATGCTCAGATGACCTACTCGTTCTAGGGCACATGCCTGGAAAAATTCTGTCATGGATCGCTTTTCACCACCTGAAATTAGGCCTGCTTAAAACCAATTACCTTTTCATCTCTAAAGTTTGGGGCTCCCTCTTTGTTCAAGAGAAGGCTAGACTCACACAATATGCTGAAACCTAAACCTCACACCAACGCATGCAAAACATTTCTTAGCTTCACTCATAGACATACCCAAGGCAGCCCTGCAAATCTCATTGATACTGGCTTCAGGTTTGCAATGCTTTGATCACATCACCACAGTCCTTTCTACCCTCCAATAGCATCCTAGCAATGCAGCAAGCGTGTTCAAGCTGCCCTCTATCAAACACAAAGCAGTGCACCCTGGCACTCAAAAAATACCATGCAAAAAATTACTAATCTTAGGGGGCACTGCTCTCTCTGCATTGATTAAAAAACACAAAGAACCAAATTCCAATCATCCTCAGGAAATGCCCGAAAAATGTAAATATTATCCTTCTGATATACACCCAAACTCCACTTTCGAGTTATCCAAAAAAGGAACTCAAGCAAATAGGGGCTGATTCACTGAACTAATCTGAGATAAAATCCTAAACTTACTACTTTTGGTATTCACAGAAGGCATTTAGTGGTAGTAAAGTTAGGACTCCTAACTTTACTACTACTAAATTGAGATACAATCCTATACTTATTACTTTTGGTACTCACAGAAGGCATTTAGTAGTAGTAAAGTTAGGAATCCTAACTTTACTACTACTAAATGCCTTTTGTGAATACCGAAAGTCGTAAAGTTAGGATTTTGTCTCCGTTTAGTAGTAGTAAAGTTAGGAGTCCTGCTCTTCTGTCTTTATATTTCTCATTCTTTTCAAGCCCCCATTGAAAATAACGATCCCTTCAAGTGTTAAATGTTCTGTGTTGTTTCTCTTAACTAAAAATAAACAGTTGGAAGCCCTGTTACACTTCTGTTTGTGTTCTTAATTTAATTGAGCGTTATTGCTCGCACCTGCGGCCGATAACAAATGTAAATTAACCACAGTTATGGGTCCAAGCTAATTAACAGCTGTTATTATTTGCACTCTTCATCCCCACCCAAGACAGGGAGCGCTGCGGGAGCGAGGGCATGCCGCACCTAGATGTGGCATAACAGCCAGAGCTGCCGACTTTGGAGCTGAGGAACCAGTTTCGAGCATGGCGTCCGCTCAACATCCTGTGATTCTGGGTAAATCACTTAATCTCCTCGTGCCTACCAAAAATGAATGTGTCCTAGTGTAATGTAACAGGTGAGCATGTAAAGCGCTCCAATACCTTCGGGTGTAGTTCACACGATATAAAACTGCAAATAGAAGCAAAAAAGATAGGTTAAAAAAGGCTTCATTCTTCCGCAGCGCTGCCTCAGTCTCTTCTGAAGCTGGACATTGAGACATGTCTCCTCTCCTTGTTGAGAAGAAAGCCCAATCAGCTAAAAAAAAACGTGGAAACACGTAACTAAAACAAGGGGCCTATTTATAAAACAGTAACGCAGCACAGAAAGTCACCTTGCTGCGCTGTGCTGCGTTATAGGGAAATGGCAGGAATGCGCTGTATGTAACCAAATATGGACCATTCCTGTGCTTTCTTGAGCACTGGCGCACAATGTGCTGCCTAGCAACAATGCAGGCACCCTTGCACAATGGTGCAAGGGTGCCTCCATTGCATGCAGGATTGTTTTTGTGTAGGATGGGGTGCCTTCCTGCACAAAAACTATCCTGAGAGGCATATTCCTCTTTCTATGTGTGCTGCTGAATGCAGAACTTAGAGAGAGGAAGTAACAATGGGAAATACAAATATTTCTCCTTGTTACGCCTCACCTGAGAAGGTGTATCTTTTGGGCGCATACCCAGGTCTTCCAGCGAAGGTAAGTCTGGGAATGAGTCAAAACTCATGGAATACCTTTCCAGTGCAAAGTAACATAATGCAGTGATTTGTGCTGAGTTGCATTACTCCTGATTTATCAATCCACTCAGGGCCACACACATCAGCATTGCGTGGCTGAAAAAATCGCATTTCGGGTTTGCGTCACGCATGTACCACATTGCATGGTGCAAACGGAATGCAAACCCCTTCATAAATAGGCCCCAAAGTTTATAAATTGTCTTCCTTTCTTTGGCTGAATATGCTTCTCTCTCAGCAAAATCAAAGGGAGGAGCCCAAATATGTACATCTTACCCAGCTGCTTTAGAAGAGCCAGAGGAAAGCATGAGGAAATATGACAATTTTTAACTAATCTATCTTTCAGGTGAGAGGTAGCTCCTTCCCCTGCAGCGCTCCCAGCGCCCACAGCACACCTGTGGGACGCCGGGGGCTAGCAGCATAAAATACTTCTTTCATAGCTGCCAAGAATGATTGTGTGTGACATTTCCAGGATTTTAGAGACATTCAACAACCAAAGGTATGACACCTAGAGTGACACTTTCCTGTGTGTAAAACCAAGCAATGAAGTGCATAAAAAGACCTATATAATTACACTCTTTCCAACGATTACAAGCTCTAAAAGGATCTTGAAACTGCAGCAAAACACCTGACATGGAAGAGTATAAACTCTGTGTGATAACTGCCATGAATACTACCTAATCCTTTTTGGGAGAACATTTATTCTGCATTTAGTACAGTGTACTAGACAAACCTGCCACGTAGACAGAAAAAAGAAAGTGGCAGTTCTACCAGCCAGTCACTAAGGTTGCCACCTGACTGGTATTCTCAAATCATTACAAGTAAAATAATGGGGAAAAAAGAACAGCAACAGCAGCTGGGAAGCAGTTGAAGACAACAAAATCATTGCAGAGAATCTACACATCGTTGGCCGAGAATCTTCTGGCCAGGCCATACATAAATGTACTGCGCTGCCACGCAAGACAGAGTCATACAATATACAGAGTGATACAGTTGAAAGCAGATTCAACCAGGTTTTCAAAGAGCAGTCATTGCTAATCAAAAATTGCAAAATAACACTGCAGAAGAAGCGCTGAAAATATATCAGCTTGGTGTCCGAAAGTGCAAATTGAGATTTAGAAAAGAAGAGATAATGAATTCATCAAACCCATTAAAGAGAGTCATCTTACCGCTGCACTTGATGAGTGACCCAACGAGATGTTCCCAAAGTTGTGCTTACTGAGTCATTCCTACCCAAAGAGGCTAATCACAAAAACTGCTGAGTGGGGCTCAGAACAACTTCAGAGCTCTTCAAGGAATAAAGGGCAGAGAGCAACTCTCGTAATAGTGACATGTTCAGATGGCAGTTTAGAAAGTCATGTTTCCAACTATCATTAAAGATGATCCAGAGGCCAGTACGTCGGAAGGCCTCACCAATGAGTTGCCTAAACAAATTCACAGTGATAGACCAGTGGTGTCATTAAGTTACACATTGGTCTACACCACCATCTTTTGATACCGCCAAAAAGCAAAATATTGGCGATAGATGGATTGTTTGGCTAGAGACATCGGAAGATTTCATCTTGATGCACATGAAGAAACTGATAACAAAAAGTCTATCAAATACCTCAAACATCTTGATGGTGATAGTGTAAAGGAAGCCATAAGGAAGATGCTGTGAACTGACAAAAAAATCTCATACCGTCAGAATAAAGAAACTTTGAATCTCAAGTTTAATTTAATGGCCAATCTAGATTACAAAAGAAATACTTTCAATCAAGAACGACAGAAAGTTGGTAGAACCATTGAAGAATTTGTGGAGAGACTCAACACACATCAGACAATGTAATTTCAATATATTTAATGACAAAGAAGCTATACTTCTTAGAGTTATTGATGGATGCTTGTCTGATTCATTCAGACGGCGAATGCTGGGAGAAACTCTTGGTCGGGAGTGAATGTTAGTGTCTGCCAGAGCATGCCGATAGACAAGCTGACACATGGAGGCTGGAGGTGCCCAGAATTAATCAGTCATAAGTGTGAAAAGTAAGCCAAAGCAAAAGACTGAAGGGCACAATGTAATGTCTGCATATAAAAAGAAGTGTTTTATATGTGGATTTTTGTTTCCACATCTAAAACGAAGGCAAATGTCCTGTCATTGAACAGACATGTAAAGGCTGTGGGAAGGAGAACCATTTTGGGATGGTTTGAGAACGGAAAAGCGAGTGCATTATGATGGGAAGACAAAATGGCCACCAGAAAGTTCCAGAAACAGCGTTCAGCGGGCACCCACAAGGCTTCCTGGCGACATCAGTTAAGACAAATCAACACTGATCGAAGTCGATTGTCATCTAATTCATCGTCATTGAACGGGTTGAAAATGAACTAAAGGCATGTCATCTATGCAACAGCCTTGCTACAAAAGTTAATCAGCATGCCTTAAACATGTCAGAACTCTCGAAGCATGTCTGGGAGAGAGTAGCCATTGACTTTTTTGGTCCACTTGACAATGGACCTCACCTGATGGTGATTGTGGATGAATACTCTGGAATTCCATTAATTGAGGATCTGTCATCTACAACTCAAAACCGAGTCATGGAGAGACTAAATGGCATCTTTGTGACATGGGGTGTTCCAGTCATATTGAAATCTGACAATGGCCAGCCTTTTATTAACTGAGAGTTCAAAGATTTCTTAAAGCATCTGAATATAAAGTATCAGAAGAGCACAGCTCTGTGGCAGCAAGCCAACAAAGTTGTTGAGAGTTTTATGAATAAGCTGTGAAAGTAGTGCAGCGTGCTAATCTTGAGAAGCTCAATCTAAAAACGTTATTAAAATCTACCATAAGAGCTTATTGTTCAACACCTCACTCAACGGCAGGTGAGAGTCCTGTGACACTGATGTTCGGGAGAGCAATGACAACCAAAATACCTCAGTGGACCAATCAGAGAGAGAAAGACGAGAACGCAACTTGTGAGAAGGACTTGGTTCATATCAAAAGATGAAAGTGTATGCTAACAAGAGACGACATTGAAGAACATCGTCTTTAAGAGAGGAGATCAAGTGCTCGCATGTCAGATGTGAAAAAGAAAATCTAATGCTTCATTTGATGCAGAATCTTTTCAAGTGGTGTCTACCAAGGGACACATGGTGACTCTGCCCAGCGCCCTGGGAAGCCTATTAAAAGAGACTCTGCTCACTTTTGGCATTTAACTTCTCATTCCTCAGATATGTATGTTGAAAGAGGGTCTCATTTGGAAGTACTAGTGACCGCTGTTCCTTCTCCACCATAAATCCGGATCCTGGACATTAATGGTGACAGTTCTTAGTTTCCAATGACAAGATCAGGTTGAACAATTAAAGCACCAAACCAATTGACTGAAGATATCTAAGTGTATATATATATATATATTTTTTTTTTTCATTTAACAGAGGGGGAAATGTGGTGTCTTGCGAGTTAGCAAGGTGAACAACCTTTACAACGCAACTATTACAACGCACTACACTTACAACGAAATTTTTACAACGCAACATCCACTACAACGCATTCCATTACATCGCATGACACTACAACGCATGTTTAAAAACTACCTTTACAACGCATTCCATTACATCGCATACTACCTTTACAACGCATACCATTACAACGTAATCCAACACTTACCCTACTGTTGCACCCCCTGGAGTTAGAATAGTAATTTTTACCCCTATACTATCCAATACTTACCTTAAATGCAATTTAATATTATGCGTTGTAATGGTATGCGTTGTAAAGGTAGTATGCCGATGTAATGGAATGCGTTGTAAAGGTTGTTTTTAAAAATGCGTTGTAGTGTCATGCTATGTAATGGAATGCGTTGTAGTGGATGTTGCGTTGTAAAAAATGCGTTGTATGTGCATGCGTTGTAAAAGTGTGCGTTGTAACGACATACATCCGTTAGCAATGATGGAACCCTTTTGGCTCCTGTTAGAGCAGAATGCAATGAAGGCTGATTTAAAATGTTGAGTTCGCAGTTACACGCATAACAATAAAGACGTGTAATACTAAGTTTCATGTGTGGCATTGTCATTGGCGGTTACCCAGTCTGAGGAAGACGCTACATAAATGACAAGCAGAATTCACATTGTTTGAAGGTTTTATAGCACAAAATGTGTTCAAGGTTAAACTGTCCCTTCCTAGCTGCCACAGACTACATTACACCTTTACCTTTCTGCTGTTTAGATTGGGGAACCTTGCCTAGGGGAAAAAGAGCGCTTCATAACTAATACAGATTACATTCCATGTTCATTTGACAGTGGCTCACCCACCTCTACAAGTGACAGAGCTCATGTAACCAGGCAGAGCTCTCATCTCCGCGAGCCTAAGGACAATGCTGGTCCGTGTGGCTGACAGTCGAGTCATGCAGACGGGTGCCAGTCCTGCGAGCAGCTTGTAGAACAAAATCGCCACCTCCTTTGCTAGGCACCAGAGCAAGGGCATCATAAAGGTATTAAAAACACTGCACTGTGCAGCCTAAGTAAAGCAAAGGGCTTTGTCTGCCATATGATGTCAGGGGAAGCTGTGAGCCAGGCAAGGTAATCAAGTGGGGCCACGCTGAAAGTATCCATGACAATCAAAGTCCCCTCTTCGACACTGGGCCCGGTTGACGCACAGGCTCCCTGCGACACACACACCAGAGCTATTGAGTTGGGCTCTAAAGCTGCCAACAAGAGTTGCAACGCTTTGAGCAATTAAGAGCATGACTAATGAATGACATTTCATGCCAGTGAGGTGATGCAGGACTAGGCATTAAAATGCGTTAGCCTGACCCGTGATGCATGGCACTTGGGAGGGCTGTTCCTTTGTCGGTCTCTGACACGAGCTATAGCCAACAGAGAGAACATTCTGATTGGCTGACCAACTACTAACGTTCTATCCAGGGTGCTAATATCCCTTAAAATTCTGTATAAAGCACAGTTCTCAAATTCTTATACAAAATTGCCAATGTATGTTAGACCGTGCTTTAAAAATGCTTATATGATTGCTAACGTGTTTTGTGACTATCCTGTCACTGTCACGAGGCAAAGATTAACTCTGTAGGCCTCATATTTTAGAAGATAAGCCATTTCATAAATTGCATATGTGTCAAATTATAAACTGACTTCATCCAACATCTTAGCAACTTCCTATTATCAATCTCAATCTTTATCTAGAGTTGAAATGATTAAAAACAGAAAGTGGCTGGCTGCAAGCATGTTATAATATTTGTGTAAGACCTCTGCTGGACTTAAAACCATGATACTGATTAATGCCTATATATTAGCAGGAGATAAGCAATTTAATGCGAACCACATGCAGCTATTCAAGGTTGATTTACGCACAATTTGTAATATGTATGTACATACATTAATAATATTAATGGGTGACTTTAACCCCGGCTTGAATCCAACTTTAGAAGATTTGGCACAGGGGGATATGTTGAAGGTGTACTCCATTCCAAAAGCTCCAGGTGTTAAAACCCAGATGGGCCAGCAGAGGCAGAAGTGCTTACTAGACTCTGGATTCATTTGGCTCAACGGTCACTTGGCAATGGACTCCCATGTCAGGCAAACATTTACACAGGGGCACCAGAATGGGCCAATAGACTACAGGCATATTTATCAAGGGCTTTGCGTCACCCTTGCAGCGGTAACAAGGAGAAATATCTTCATTTCTACTTGTTTTTTCCTCTTTTTAGGTGCGCTACATTCTGCAGCACACTTAGAACAAGCATTGGCATAGCCAAGGGACCGTATAAGTATTTAGCCATGCAGCACATTGTCCTGAAGTTTCTTTCCCTTAAACTTCTAAGTGCATTTTACAAAAAAGTGTCCCCAAGGCTAAAACTGTCTATCTAGAATTATAAAGAAAATATTAATAACGGATACCAAACAATGCTATAATTTACAGGTAAATAGAATGACTGCAGTGAACCTACTAAGATCTTGGTTGTTAACTGGTCCCAGGCAGGGTATCTGATAATGAAGTTATCCCTCAGGCCACTCTTGCCTTATGACAAGCACTGGCTTGGAAACACCAACACACATCTTAGAACCTATCAGACAAAATCAGAAAAAAATACCACGCACACGGCTCTGCATCAGAGACACCCTCCTAGATTGTAATATTTACTTAGAAAAAAATTACGACATACTGTATCAAATTACCATAGTCTCAGAATGAAGTGACAAAATAACTCTGAGAAAAAAGAGCAATTATATTAAAGGAAAGGTCGATAGCGCTATATAAATGCACATACAATAGCGTAACATATACAGGAGTGGATGTGGCCTAACCGCCAGAGCCGCCGACTTTGGAGCTGGGGAACCAGGTTGCAGCCTCGGCGTCAGCTCAACATTCTGTGATTCTGGACAAATCACTTAAAATCCCAGTTCCTACCAAAAATTATTGTGTCCTTGGGTAACATAACTGGTGCTTAGTAAAGCGCTTCGGGAAGAGCCCCGTAACAGGGTCGAGTTCGCGCTAGGTAAAACCCCAAAAAGTGTGCGTGAATGTGTGTGTCACACGTGTGCCGACTTTGACAGCTCTGCTGGGTTGGGTCCTGTGAGCCGATGGCTGCACTTGTCTCCTCCCCAGCCTGCTCTATGAACTGGGAGGACACACTTCACCCCTGAAGGGAGCACACACACTTCACCCCTGAGGACAGACTGAGGACTGAGAGCCAGATTATGAGGCAGAAACTCCCCTGAACCTGTGTAGCCCTTCTTCCGACATCTGCAGTGAAAGCGTGTAAGCTGCTGGCACGATATTAATCAACGGTTTGTGGAGGGCACAAGTAAACGGCAAAAAAATAAACGGAAAATCCCTTGGATGTGACAAGGATCTGAAATTATGACGCGGTTTGCGTTTCCATGGGCTGAACCGTACCATTTTATTTTCAATTAGACTTAAAAAAAACAAGTGCGGCCGCTGTAAGGAGTAAACGCAAGTAAAAGCAAAAGTGAAACCGTGTATTATTTTTCCTGCACGTTCTGCAGGTTTGTTTCTTCACATAGAAATGGTTATCGATGCACACATTGTTCAACTGCTTTACTGTACCATTGAAGGGCTGTTGCCCTGTGTATCGAAATATAAAAGTATAAAAAATAAAATTTGTTTAAAAAAAAAAAAAAAAAGTGAAACCGTGGCGCGTTGGGTGTAACCTGACCCACCAGGAATGCAGCTGCCACCCTGCGTGCTGCTGCTTGCTCCCGAGAGCAAAACGCCGTGGGAGTGAAACATTGGAAAGGAGGTAGGACATGCACCTGCCTTTGACCATTTGCGTGCTTTCATTATTGAAAGACACACGCAAAGGCCAATCCAATGTGTGGGAGGAGTCAGACCCGTATGGAGAAGTTTAGCGTGCTTACAAGAAGCCTCCAATAGGTCCGTGCATGCGCGCTGCGCTAGGCTCGACCTAAAAAGGAAAAAGCCTCAAAGGATTGTTTTCGTGCAGGAATGTGTCCCTTTCTGCACAAAAATAAGCCTGCCTTTAAAGCAGGCATCCTTGCTCCATGATGCAAGGGCACCTGTGTTGGTGCTAGGCAGCAGTTGGTGCGCCATTATATTAAATAATATTTAGCGCAGGAATGCCCCATATCTTGATGGATATGGCGCATTCTGCTCTCACCTTTTGCGCAGCGCAGCAAGGTGTCTTGCCGCGTTGCATGAAATATTGATAAATATGGTCCTACATCTTTACGCAATCCTTGAATTTTTTATTTTTTAAGGATTCTCAGGTGATTATAGTAGGGGAGAGCCTGGGTGGTTATAAACCTGAAAATAGCTGCTGCCCTGATGATTTGCCCGCAATAATAATTCAAAGTAATATGGATTGGTGGATTCAGTTTTCTCATTCCAACATTTGAATTATTTACGATAACAGGTAAATTACCAAAATAGCAGGATTGGGGCAATCATTAAACCAGTATTTAGGAAAAACAAACCCCCTGACCCGAAAAAGTATCATTTGATAAGCCTGATCAACGTAGGGGCTAAAATGTATGTCAAAGCAATTCTTGAAAGCCCAGATTGATACGAATAGCATAATCCTATTGAGCAGGGAGGGTTCAAAGAGGTGTGTTAACACAAAAGGGTACTGGAGGAGATCCAAGACCCAGGAGGGTGCAAGAGGTAAGTATTACCGGAGTATGTCCTCCCTACAAAACACGTAATCACGAAAAATACTCGAATGGACCACAAAGTGGTCGATGGTGCTAGTGAGCTAACTGTGCCCGAAGGGAATCAAAAGGAATGAGTGTGAGGTTGTACCTAACCCAACCATGAAATGTGGGGAAAAGCACTGTTTTTTTCTTTAGTTACCCTCACACACCCTAGTGGTGTCATGCTTCATCATTGGGTCACCCTGGCCCCTATAAGTCAGGGTGGGCTCAACCACAGTGTTGGGAGCTCTTTTGATATATAACAGGCAGGGGGGTATAAAGATAAAATGCCTCAGACAGATCCCTGGTTTACCTTTATTCTTGGATCTGTCTGGGTAATTAAAAAATAGGTAAAAGGGTTCAAAGAGGGTCAGTGGACAGTTGACCACTGCTTAAGTCTCTGGGCACTTACAGAGAACCTCATATTAACTAAGAGCAATTTATATTGCTGTTTTGTAGATTTCTGCTCAGCCTTTGACCTCGTAAATACGGAAACCCTTTGGCGCAAGTTGGAAGATATGAAAATACCAAGAGGTCTCTTAATGAGTCTAAGAGAGCTACTTAGAGGGAAATGGGCTAGATAGAATAAGGTCCCTGTCACGTGAAATATTGATTGAGAATGGGCTTTGTCAAGGATGTGTATTGTCACCCTCTCTTTTTGTACTATATCTAGCAGACTTCTCAGCGGTAACATGGAATACACATTCCTTGTCAGATAAAATAGGGGGACTTCATGTTCCATGTTTACTGCATGCCGCTAATTTGGCAAGTAGGGCTTCAAAGGAAATTATTAGCCTTCGGTAATTATTGTAAGGCAATTTATCTAGACATTAATATGTAAAAGACAGAAACATTAGTCACACGAAGTGGTGGAGGAAGTCTTGCATCAACCCACATACGCACATGTTGAGCAACACAGTGTTGTGTGGCTCTTTAGTCTCACAGTTGTTGAAATCACTATTGTTGTGTATATTGGTTATCGTTGATCTATTGCTGGTGCTACTTAATCATGTTTCTGAAGCAAGTTTCTAGTTTACATTTTCAGTTGACAAACTGCTACTAAACTGTGATGACAAAACAGTGTTAACCATGAGGCATGTGCAATAAATGTCATGCTGTATGCAATACATAAATGCTAAATAAAGATCAATTTAAAACAAAAGTATGTAATTGCCCAAAATTTCTTTGGTCTGGGGATTCTCCAACTAAGTATGGTTTGTCAATATAGGGCAACGTCCTACAATAATTTTTTTCCAGATTTCAATTCAAGACAGACCTAGGTTGCTTTCTCTCTAAATTGGAGAGTTTTACTGAGAATAGATATTAGATTGAAGACTTAGTATGACTACTTCCTCATGGGTATCCCTCAAACACTTCTTCATTCAGCATCTGAAACAAAATTAGCCTGGCTTAGATACTCTCATAGGACTTTCTGTACCACCAGTGACTCAAAGGTGCTTCCCTGCAGCAGCACTCGCCTTCAGGGACACCCCTAGTTCCTTACCCACATCAACCTATACATGAAAAGAATGACAAAGGTGTCTCACAGCAATATTTGTATAAATCACACATCTCTGCTGCTCCTAGATGAACAGAAGACTCTCCTATTCAAAAACCTCACACCCTTCATCACTGCTAGGCACACAGGGCTTTTCTTTCCAATGATGTCCCTGAATCCATGCACACAACAAAGCAGGGTCATGCAAGGGAATCATAAAGGTATTAAAAACACTGCACTGTGCAGCCTAAGTAAAGCAAAGGGCTTTGTCTGCCATATGATGTCAGGGGAAGCTGTGAGCCAGGCAAGGTAATCAAGTAGGGCCACACTGAAAGTATCCATGACAATCAAAGTCCCCTCTTCGACACTGGGCCCGGCTGACACACAGGCTCCCTGCGACACACACACCAGAGCTATTGAGTTGGGCTCTAACGCTGCCCGGGAACAAGAGTTGCAACGCTTTGAGTAATTAAGAGCATGACTAATGAATGACATTTCATGTCAGTGAGGTGATGCAGGAATAGGCATTAAAATGCGTTAGACTGACCCACGATGCATGGCACTTGGGAGGGCTATTCCTTTGTGGGTCTCTGACACAAGCTATGGCCAACAGAGAGAACATTCTGATTGGCTGACCAACTACTAACGTTCTATCCAGGGTGCTAATATCCCTTAAAATTCTGTATAAAGTACAGTTCTCAAATTCCTATACAAAATTGCCAATGTATGTTAGCCCGTGCTTTTAAAATGCTTATATCATTGCTAACGTGTTTTGTGACTATCCTGTCACGAGGCAAAGATTAACTCTGTAGGCC
Organism: Triturus cristatus; assembly: GCF_964204655.1. Lineage (NCBI taxonomy): Eukaryota > Metazoa > Chordata > Amphibia > Caudata > Salamandridae > Triturus > Triturus cristatus. The sequence continues at coordinate 140,939,884 of NC_140588.1, forward strand.
TCATATTTTAGAAGATAAGCCATTTCATAAATTGCATATGTGTCAAATTATAAACTGACTTCATACAACATCTTAGCAACTTCCTATTATCAATCTCAATCTTTATCTAGAGTTGAAATGATTATAAACAGAAAGTGGCTGGCTGCAAGTATGTTATGATATTTGTGTAAGACCTCTGCTGGACTTAAAACCATGATACTGATTAATGCCTATATGTTAGCAGGAGATAAGCCATTTAATGCGAACCACATGCAGCTATTCAAGGTTGATTTACGCACAATTTGTAATATGTATGTACATACATTAATAATATTAATGGGTGACTTTAACCCCGGCTTGAATCCAACTTTAGAAGATTTGGCACAGGGGGATATGTTGAAGGTGTACTCCATTCCAAAAGCTCCAGGTGTTAAAACCCAGATGGGCCAGCAGATGAAGAAGTGCTTACTAGAATCTGGATTCATTTGGCTCAACGGTCACTTGGCAATGGACTCCCATGTCAGGCAAACATTTACACAGGGGCACCAGAATGGGCCAATAGACTACAGGCATATTTATCAAGGGCTTTGCGTCACCCTTGCAGCGGTAACAAGGAGAAATATCTTCATTTCTACTTGTTTTTTCCTCTTTTTAGGTGAGCTACATTCTGCAGCACACTTAGAACAAGCATTGGCATAGCCAAGGGACCGTATAAGTATTTAGCCATGCAGCACATTGTCCTGAAGTTTCTTTCCCTTAAACTTCTAAGTGCATTTTACATAAAAGTGTCCCCAAGGCTAAAACTGTCTATCTAGAATTGTAAAGAAAATATTAATAACGGATACCAAACAATGCTATCGTTTACAGGTAAATAGAATGACTGCAGTGATCCTACTAAGATCTTGGTTGTTAACTGGTCCCAGGCAGGGTATCTGATAATGAAGTTATCCCTCAGGCCACTCTTGCCTTATGACAAGCACTGGCTTGGAAACACCAACACACATCTTAGAACCTATCAGACAAAATCAGAAAAAAATACCACGCACACGGCTCTGCATCAGAGATACCCTCCTAGATTGTAATATTTACTTAGAAAAAAATTACGACATACTGTATCAAATTACCATAGTCTCAGAATGAAGTGACAAAATAACGCTGCTGGGTTGGGTCTTGTGAGACGATGGCTGCACTTGTCTCCTCCCCAGCCTGCTCTATCAACTGGGAGGACACACTTCACCCCTGAAGGGAGGACACACACTTCACCCCTGAGGACAGACTGAGGACTGAGAGCCAGATTATGAGGCAGAAACTCCCCTGAACCTGTGTAGCCCTTCTTCCGACATCTGCAGTGAAAGCGTGTAAGCTGCTGGCATGATATTAATCAACGGTTTGTGGAGGGCACAAGTAAACGGCAAAAAAATAAACGGAAAATCCCTTGGATGTGACAAGGATCTGAAATTATGACGCGGTTTGCGTTTCCATGGGCTGAACCGTACCATTTTATTTTCAATTAGACTTAAAAAAACAAGTACGGCCGCTGTAAGGAGTAAACGCAAGTAAAAGCAAAAGTGAAATCGTGTATTATTTTTCCTGCACGTTCTGCAGGTTTGTTTCTTCACATAGAAATGGTTATTTATGCACACATTGTTCAACTGCTTTACTGTACCATTGAAGGGCCGTTGCCCCGTGTATCGAAATATGACCAAATAAAATGTGTTTAAAATTTTTTTTAAAAAGTGAAACCGTGGCGCTTTGCGTGTAACCTGACCCACCAGGAATGCAGCTGCCACCCTGCGTGCTGCTGCTTGCTCCCGAGAGCAAAACGCCGTGGGTGTGAAACATTGTAAAGGAGGTAGGACATGCACCAGCCTTTGGCCATTTGCGTGCTTTCATTATTGAAAGACACACGCAAAGGCCAATCCAATGTGTGGGAGGAGTCAGACCCGGATGGAGAAGTTTCATGTGCTTACAAGAAGCCTCCAATAGGTCCGCGCATGCGCGCTGCGCTAGGCTCGACCTAAAAAGGAAAAAGCCTCAAAGGATTGTTTTCGTGCAGGAATGTGTCCCTTTCTGCACAAAAATAAGCCTGCCTCTAAAGCAGGCATCCTTGCTCTATGATGCAAGGGCACCTGTGTTGGTGCTAGGCAGCAGTTTGTGCGCCATTATATTAAATAATATTTAGCGCAGGAATGCCCCATATCTTGATGGATATGGCACATTCTGCTCTCTCCTTTTGCGCAGCGCAGCAAGGTGTCTTGCCGCGTTGCATGAAATATTGATAAATATGGTCCTACATCTTTACGCAATCCTTGAATTTTTTATTTTTTAAGGATTCTCAGGTGATTATAGTAGGGGAGAGCCTGGGTGGTTATAAACCTGAAAATAGCTGCTGCCCTGATGATTTGCCCGCAATAATAATTCAAAGTAATATGGATTGGTGGATTCAGTTTTCTCATTCCAACATTTTAATTATTTACGATAACAGGTAAATTCCCAAAATAGCAGGATTGGAGCAATCATTAAACCAGTATTTAGGAAAAACAAACCCCCTAACCCGAAAAAGTATCATTTGATAAGCCTGATCAACGTAGGGGCTAAAATGTATGTCAAAGCAATTCTTGAAAGCCCAGATTGATACGAATAGCATAATCTCTATTGAGCAGGGAGGGTTCAAAGAGGTGTGTTAACACAAAAGGGTACTGGAGTGTTGGACAGGCCACACGAAGGGCTTGCTCCCTCCCCGCCTGACAGGGCCCAAGCCCCGGCCCACCAGGCGTGACCCACGAGAATCACCCGCACCCCGTCTCCCGACGGGACTCCTGCCCTCGGACCTCCATGTATCACGGGCCCAAGCCACCACCGGCTCCCTCGGCCGGGTCAAGCCGCCATCTTGGGCCCTGTGCCACGAGGCCGCGTGGCCTCCCCCCGACCCTAACCCTGGGCCTGGCCGGTCCCGACATCCCGACACCACCATCCACCCAGCAGGTGAGCGGACCACTTGGCAGGTCAATGGGAGAACGAAGCGCCAAGGACTCTCCCCCGCCAGGTGACGATCGCCTCCAGCTTCCCCAGGCACCGGCTCCACCCCCCCGCTGGGTGTCTGGACACCTTCATCCCGGACCCTCCGACCTCCAAGTGCGAGGGTCCGGACATCAAAGGGCACCTGCCCTATAACTGGAGCAGCCCCGGAGCAGGAGGTAGTTGTATCCTGGAGTCGAGAGACACCGAGAGAACTCAGCCTTGACGGACTACTGGCGCTGCCGTAGCCCTATCTTGTGAACTATCGTCCTGCCTGCTGGCGCTGCCGCGGCCTTCTGCAACATCCATCCTCGTCGGGACCTGCTGGCGCTGCCGCGGCCCGTTGTAACGACCATCTTCACCGGGACCTGCTGGCGCTGCCGCGGACCGTACATCAACCATCTTCACTGGGACCTGCTGGCGCTGCCGCGGACCGTGTATCGACCATCTTCACTGGGACCTGCTGGCGCTGCCGCGGCCCGTACCAGCTAGACCACCAAGCTCGAGGATTGTGAGCTTCCCACCATACCACCTCAACTACCAGACTGGTAACCAGACTATCCCGCTACCCCCTTTTCCCACCTTGAGAGACTTGAATCGAGGGGACCCCTGAATCCAGACCTCCTTGTACCTTTCCATCGTACCGTAAGAAGTGCTTATAAAGAACGCTAACTCATCTCCTTGTGTGGTATCTGTCTGTGGGGGGGAAGTTATTTATCTGTACGATCGCTGGAGACGGCTCTCCTCGGAGACCTCTCCCCTTGTCCTCGGCCGACCCTCCCGGTCCGTCTAACATTGGTGGCCAGCGGCGCGATCCGAATCAACGCGTAATCGTACAGAGAGTAGCTCACCCCACGACAAAACCACGATGTCAGCCAAAGATAGCGGTTCCACTGAAAAGTTCCAAATGGATAAGTTGGAAGAATATAGCCACCGCGAACTTAAACAATTCTGCATGGAACTAGGCATTGCTACCACCGGCCTGAGTACCAAAGATGATTTGAAGCGCGCCCTTGAGTCATGGCAGAAACTGGGATCACCGGATCCTCCGACCAAAACAGTGTCGCACCAGAGGGGAACGCCACGGCTCCAGAGGAGCGGGGAACGGGCCTCTCGCAGGAGGAGATCCAGGAAAGAGAAAGGAACAGATTACACGAGTTGGAAATGGCACGACTCAAGATGGACGGTGAACTAAAGTTAGCCGAGCAGAAACTAAATCTAGAGCATCTGCGGCTCCGAGAGGAACGAGAAGAAAAACAGAGACAGAGAGAGCTTGAGGAAAAAAGAATAACACTCGAACACGAGCGCAAACTGGCGGAAATAGAACTTCGGAAACAGAATAAAGAACCGGGGGTGCCTGAGCGACCGCACACCCCAGGGGCAACCGAGAAAAAAGTCCACATCCCCAAGGATGTTGTCCGAGAGTATGTCCGAGAAGACGACATACAGCAGTGGTTCAAAGCCTACGAGATCGCCATGACCTCCCACCGGATCGACCGGAGTGATTGGGGAGCTGGACTATGGGGGAGGTTCGTCAACGAAGGTCGCGATGCCCTGTTGCAGCTCCCAGATCACCAAATGTCGTCCTACGACCACATGAAGGCTGCCCTCCTCACCCGCTACGGCCTCACACCCGAGATGTACCGCCAGAGGTTCAGAGACTGCACCCGGATCCCGGGTACAACTTGGGTGGAGTACGTAAACTATTTCAGCCGAGCCTTCGAGGGTTGGATCAAGGGGAGCCATGTAACGACCTACGAACAACTCTTTAACCTTATGGTATGGGAACACCTGTCGAACAACTGCTTCGTCGAGCTCAGGCAGCACCTCCTCGACAGTAAATTGACTGACCCCCGGCAGCTCGCCGCTGAAGCTGACCGATGGGAGAGCACCCGAGTGGGCCGGAGAGGACCACACGAGCAGAACCGAAGCAACCAAGGCCAGCACCGTCCTCGGGGAGGAGGAGGAGGCCAGGGGCGAGGGAGAGACCCCCTCCCGGCAACCCCCGTGGCCAGCACCACGCCCCCGGCCGGACGGGGAAACCCCCCGATGCGTCCAGGGTTCCGAGCCAATGTCACGTGCCACCGATGCCAGCGAGTCGGCCATTACGCCAATGACCCGAGCTGCCCGCAGAACCAAACGCCCAAGCCCCGCCAGGTCGCTGCCGCCGCCCTGGGGGAAGAACGACTATCAGAGGAACAGGAAGAGTATGAGCCGGCCCAGCAAGAGTGGGAACCGGCCGCCATGGTTCTAGCGTGCCTAGGGGGAAAAGACATAGTCCCGCGGGCTCCCCTACCCGCCAACACCAGGAAATACGGTCAGTGGGTGACCATTAATGGGCATCGGGCCGAGGCCTTACGTGACACAGGCGCCAGTGTGACGGCCGTCCGCTGTCACCTGGTGAAACCCGAGCAGATCCTGCCGAACATTCTCTGCCCCGTCCGCTCAGCCGACAATTCCGAAAGTCTGTGTCAAATGGCCTGCGTCCCCTTCGAATGGGGAGGGGTCTCCGGCCTGTTGAAAGTGACGGTCCGGGATGATGCCCCCGTGGACTGCCTCCTGGGGAATGACCTTGAGAGTTCCCCGTGGGCCACCGTCGAGAGAAGAGAGCACCTGGGGATGCTGGGCCTCCCGGACTGGGCCTGCGTCACCACCCGGTCCATGGCCACCCGTGCCGTTCCCCGACCAGAAGAACCGGAATGGCCAGCACCTCCGCCCCCGGTCGCCCCAGTAGAAGACAACGACGAGGCCAACCCCCCGGAACCAACGACCAAAGGGGACGCGCAACCCCAGGACGTCCCCGGCCTGGCTCAGTGGCGTCAAGAAGGGGGGCCCACCCAAGAACAGTTCCGCCAGGAGCAAAAGACCTGCCCCTCCCTCGAGGGACTCCGCCAACAAGCCAGCGCCCAGAGCGCAAGGGACTCCACCGGAACTCACTGGGTCTACTGGGAGAACGACCTGCTATACAGCGAACAGAGAATCGCAGAGCTAGGGGCCGGTCGAGTACTGGTGGTACCTCTCCGCTTCAGAGACTTCCTGCTCAACCTGGCCCACGATGTCCCCCTGGCTGGTCACCTGGGCCAAGACAAAACTTACAGTCGCCTAGTGACCCACTTTTTCTGGCCGAAGATGCGGAACGACGTCCTGAACCACTGCCGGTCCTGCCCCACGTGCCAGGCCAGCGGGAAGAGTGGCCGTAAGCTGAAGGCCCCTCTACAACCCTTCCCAGTGGTCACCACCCCGTTCGAGAGGGTAGGAATAGACATTGTGGGGCCCCTGGACCCCTGCACGGCACAAGGACATAGGTTCATCCTGGTACTGGTGGATCACGCCACCCGCTACCCCGAGGCGGTGCCTCTACGAACTGTAACAGCTCCGGTGGTTGGCCGGGCCCTAATGGGGATCTTCTCCCGGGTGGGCTTCCCCCGAGAAGTCGTCAGCGACCGAGGCACGAACTTCATCTCCAAATACATGAAGTCCCTCTGGCGACAGTGCGGGGTCACCTACCGCTTCACGACCCCCTATCACCCCCAAGGGAACGGACTAGTGGAGCGATTCAACCGCACTCTCAAGGGGATGATTGGGGGATTGGAAGAGCCCCTCCGTCGCCAGTGGGATGTACTACTCCCGTGCCTCCTCTTCGCCTACCGAGAAGTTCCCCAGAAGTCCCTCGGTTTTAGCCCTTTCGAACTCCTGTACGGGCACCCTGTGCGAGGGCCCCTCAGCCTAGTCAAAGAAGGTTGGGAGATGGCCCCCCCAAAGACCCCTCCAGACGTCTTCAAGTACCTCCTGGCCCTGCGTAATCAGACCCGGCGCTTCAGGGAAATGGCCAAGGCGAACCTCGAGGCCAGCCAGGAAGACATGAAGAGATGGTATGACCACAATGCCTCCTCCATCGAGTTCGAACCTGGTCAACAAGTGTGGGTGATGTCCCCCACCGAACCATGTGCCTTGCAAGATAAGTGGACGGGGCCCTTCAAGGTGGTCGAGCGCAAAAGCCCCGTCACTTACCTCATCGACATGGGGACCCCCCGGAACCCCCTTCGGGTCCTCCACACCAACAGACTCAAACCACACTTTGTGCGCTCAGAACTCAGCCTCCTGATGGCTACAGACAGTGGAGCAGAGGAGGACTCCGAACCCCTCCCGGATCTCCTGAAGACTCGGGAGAGCGACGGTTCCGTGGACGGGGTCCGGCTCTCCGATGCCCTCACCCCAGAGCAACGCCAGGGCTGCCGGGACCTCCTGCTGCGGTTCGCTTCACTGTTCTCCCTCACTCCCGGGGTCACCCCTTGGTGCTTGCACGACGTGGACACCGGGGACAGTCCCCCTATCCGACACCGGGCCTACCGCGTACCAGATCGGGTACGGGCCTGCATACAAGAGGAAGTGGCCAAAATGCTCACGATCGGGGTCATCGAGCCCTCGGACAGTCCCTGGGCCAGCCCGGTTGTATTGGTCCCCAAAGCCGCTGCCCCCGGCACCACACCTGAACTGAGATTCTGCGTCGACTACCGGGGCTTGAACGCTGTCACCCGAACCGACGCTCATCCTATCCCCGGAGCGGATGAATTGATCGACCGGCTGGGGGCCGCCCGCTACCTCAGTATCTTCGACCTAACAGCGGGCTACTGGCAGATCGGTCTCACACCCCGGGCTCAAGAACGATCCGCCTTCTCTACCCCCGATGGCCACTACCACTTCAAGGTCATGCCCTTCGGCATGAAGAACGCCCCCGCTACATTTCAACGTCTTGTGAACCAGGTCTTGGCGGGGCTCGAAGAGTTCAGCGCTGCCTACCTGGACGATATCGCTGTATACAGCCGCCACTGGTCCGACCACCTCCTCCACCTCCAGGAGGTCCTACAGGCCCTCCAGCGGGCCGGCCTCACGATTAAGGCCGGCAAATGCCAAATTGGTCACGGGTCCGTGACCTACCTGGGGCACCAGGTGGGGAGCGGGCTGGTGGCCCCACTGCAACTTAAGATTGCTGCCATCCAGTCCTGGCAGCCCCCCGTCACCCAGACCGAAGTCCGAGCCTTCTTGGGGCTCACCGGCTACTACCGGCGCTTCGTGAGGGACTACGGCAGCATTGTGGGGCCCCTCACGGGTCTCACGTCCAAGAACCAACCGAAGCGGATTAACTGGACCCCCGATTGTCAAGCGGCCTTCGAAAAGCTGAAGGCCGCCCTGTGCACCGCCCCTGTGCTCCAGGCCCCCGATTACAGTCGGGAATTCGTAGTACAGACAGACGCCTCCGACCACGGCATCGGAGCGGTTCTTTCCCAAGTGAACCCCGAGGGTCATGACCAGCCGGTGGCCTTCATCAGCCGACGTCTCCTGGCCCGAGAACAGCGCTGGAGCACAATCGAGAGGGAGGCCTTCGCAGTGGTGTGGGCCCTCAAAAAGCTCCGGCCCTATCTCTTCGGTACCCACTTCCGGGTACAAACCGACCATAGACCCCTGCAGTGGCTGATGCAGATGCGGGGGGAAAACCCAAAACTATTGCGCTGGTCCATCTCCCTGCAGGGAATGGACTTCACCGTGGAGCACCGGCCGGGCCAAGACCACACCAACGCAGATGGCCTGTCACGCTTCTTCCGCCTCGACGAGGAGAGTCCCCAAGAAGATGGGTGACTCTCCCCGTTTTCAGCTGGGGGGTCGCATGTTGGACAGGCCACACGAAGGGCTTGCTCCCTCCCCGCCTGACAGGGCCCAAGCCCCGGCCCACCAGGCGTGACCCACGAGAATCACCCGCACCCCGTCTCCCGACGGGACTCCTGCCCTCGGACCTCCATGTATCACGGGCCCAAGCCACCACCGGCTCCCTCGGCCGGGTCAAGCCGCCATCTTGGGCCCTGCGCCACGAGGCCGCGTGGCCTCCCCCCGACCCTAACCCTGGGCCTGGCCGGTCCCGACATCCCGGCACCACCATCCACCCAGGAGGTGAGCGGACCACTTGGCAGGTCAATGGGAGAACGAAGCACCAAGGACTCTCCCCCGCCAGGTGACGATCGCCTCCAGCTTCCCCAGGCACCGGCTCCACCCCCCCGCTGGGTGTCTGGACACCTTCATCCCGGACCCTCCGACCTCCAAGTGCGAGGGTCCGGACATCAAAGGGCACCTGCCCTATAACTGGAGCAGCCCCGGAGCAGGAGGTAGTTGTATCCTGGAGTCGAGAGACACCGAGAGAACTCAGCCTTGACGGACTACTGGCGCTGCCGTAGCCCTATCTTGTGAACTATCGTCCTGCCTGCTGGCGCTGCCGCGGCCTTCTGCAACATCCATCCTCGTCGGGACCTGCTGGCGCTGCCGCGGCCCGTTGTAACGACCATCTTCACCGGGACCTGCTGGCGCTGCCGCGGACCGTACATCAACCATCTTCACTGGGACCTGCTGGCGCTGCCGCGGACCGTGTATCGACCATCTTCACTGGGACCTGCTGGCGCTGCCGTGGCCCGTACCAGCTAGACCACCAAGCTCGAGGATTGTGAGCTTCCCACCATACCACCTCAACTACCAGACTGGTAACCAGACTATCCCGCTACCCCCTTTTCCCACCTTGAGAGACTTGAATCGAGGGGACCCCTGAGTCCAGACCTCCTTGTACCTTTCCATCGTACCGTAAGAAGTGCTTATAAAGAACGCTAACTCATCTCCTTGTGTGGTATCTGTCTGTGGGGGGGAAGTTATTTATCTGTACGATCGCTGGAGACGGCTCTCCTCGGAGACCTCTCCCCTTGTCCTCGGCCGACCCTCCCGGTCCGTCTAACATGGAGGATATCCAAGACCCAGGAGGATGCAAGAGGTAAGTATTACCAGAGTATGTCCTCCCTACAAAACGCGTAATCACGAAAAATACTCTAATGGACCACAAAGTGGTCGATGGTGCTAGTAAGCTAACTGTGCCCGAAGGGAATCAAAAGGAATGAGTGTGAGGGTGCACCTAACCCAACCATGAAATGTGGGGAAAAACACAGTTTTTTTCTTTAGTTACTCTCACACACCCTAGTGGTGTCATGCTTCATCATTGGGTCACCCTGGCCCCTATAAGTCAGGGTGGGCTCAACCACAGTGTTGGGAGCTCTCTTGATATATAACAGGCAGGGGGGTATAAAGATAAAAGGCCTCAGACAGATCCCTGGTTTACCTTTATTCTTGGATCTGTCTGGGTAATTAAAAAATAAGTAAAAGGGTTCAAAGAGGGTCAGTGGACAGTTGACCACTGCTTAAGTGTCTGGGCACTTACAGAGAACCTCATATGAACTAAGAGCAATTTATATTGCTGTTTTGTAGATTTCTGCTCAGCCTTTGACCTCGTAAATACGGAAACCCTTTGGCGCAAGTTGGAAGATATGAAAATACCAAGAGGTCTCTTAATGAGTCTAAGAGAGCTACTTAGAGGGAAATGGGCTAGATAGAATAAAGTCCCTGTCACGTGAAATATTGATTGAGAATGGGCTTTGTCAAGGATGTGTATTGTCACCCTCTCTTTTTGCACTATATCTAGCAGACTTCTCAGCGCTAACATGGAATACACATTCCTTGTCAGATAAAATAGGGGGACTTCATGTTCCATGTTTACTGCATGCCGCTAATTTGGCAAGTAGGGCTTCAAAGGAAATTATTAGCCTTCGGTAATTATTGTAAGGCAATTTATCTAGACAATATGTAAAAGACAGAAACATTAGTCACACGAAGTGGTGGAGGAAGTCTTGCATCAACCCACATACGCACATGTTGAGCAACACAGTTTTGTGTGGCTCTTTAGTCTCACAGTTGTTGAAATCACTATTGTTGTGTATATTGGTTATCGTTGATCTATTGCTGGTGCTACTTAATCATGTTTCTGAAGCAAGTTTCTAGTTTACATTTTCAGTTGACAAACTGCTACTAAACTGTGATGACAAAACAGTGTTAACCATGAGGCATGTGCAATAAATGTCATGCTGTATGCAATACATAAATGCTAAATAAAGATCAATTTAAAACAAAAGTATGTAATTGCCCAAAATTTCTTTGGTCTGGGGATTCTCCAACTAGGTATGGTTTGTCAATATAGGGCGACGTCCTACAATAATTTTTTTCCAGATTTCAATTCAAGACAGACCTAGGTTGCTTTCTCTCTAAATTGGAGAGTTTTACTGAGAATAGATATTAGATTGATGACTTAATATGACTACTTCCTCATGGGTATCCCTCAAACACTTCTTCATTCAGCATCTGAAACAAAATCAGCCTGGCTTAGAAACTCTCATAGGACTTTCTGTACCACCAGTGACTCAAAGGTGCTTCCCTGCAGCAGCATTCGCCTTCAGGGACACCCCTAGTTCCTTACCCACATCAACCTATACATGAAAAGAATGACAAAGGTGTCTCACAGCAATATTTGTATAAATCACACATCTCTGCTGCCCCTAGATGTACAGAAGACTCTCCTATTGAAAAACCTCACACCCTTGATCACTGCTAGGCACACAGGGCTTTTCTTTGCAATGATGTCCCTGAATCCATGCACACAACAAACCAGGGTCATGCCATCATTCACACTTACACTCATGAAATAACACATGACACAGACATTCAGACGCATTCCACTGCTGGATGAAGGAATTCTGTCTGTACCTCAGCTGTGCACAAGCACAATTTGTGCAAAAACAACAAAGTGATGGATGAATACTTTAACTAATCTCTATAACTGACAGTCGTTTGAGGCAGTGTCCCAGTCCATCGTTTTTTTGCCCAACACACCTCCTCAGTTTGTACACAGCCATATGCAAATCAGTCTTGAGCCTGTCCCTCATGAGAACAGTCTTTCCCGAACTGCCAGGCCAGGTCCTCCCTGAACCGGAACACAGGCAACCTGTGGTCGGTTTCGCCATAGTTAGGCTTTTTCAGCCAGTTATAGCTTGGCTCCAGTGGCACAATGAGCCCAGGACCCACGTCTGGGCATACCCGGCATACTTAGGACAGCAAATGTAAAAACAACAGGATGATGGGTGAAATGCTAAAATTAATGTCAACCACTGGCAATCGCTAGGGCTGCTTCCCAATTCATTGTTTTTTGCCCACCATGCCACCTCAGTTTGGACCCAGCCATATGCAAATCAGTCTTGACCTTGCGCCTCATAGGAACATTCCACTCTGCACTGCCAAGCCAGGTCCTCCCTGAACCAGAACACAAGCACTCAGGACCAGTTGGAGCAGGGTCAAACCTGATTTCCATATAGCTGGACCCAAACTCGGGTGACATGGTGTGAAAAATACTGATGGTTTGGGATACGGTCCGAGTAATTACCACTGGCTGAGATTCATTCAAGCATTCCATCCATCACTTTTTTGTGTACAAACACAGTTAGTGGCATCACAGCAGAGACCTCTCCATGGCGTTCTGAAACGAGGCGAAACCAAAGTCTTCATTCATTAAGTAATAAATTATTGGTTCTTCTTAGAAAAAGACATCTTTTTGCTTTAACACACCAAATAACTGCCTCACAAAATATCACTAACTCTCAGCCTATACTGGTAAAGAGGATCCTTCCACCCCTGTGGACAAAGCGCCAGATGTACTCTAAGGCCATGCAGCACCAATCAAATCACTCGATCAAACTTGAACACAGGAAACAGAGGGAAATAACCCTCTAAGGCCCTGATTATGAGTGGTGGAATAGTACTTGAAGTGATAAATTGAGGTGGATTTCTGACACTCCCAATTCTGAGGGTCTTCGGGCGGGGCCACATTTGCTAATTCCATGCTCAGACACCAGGACCTTGTTAGAAGCAGCAGGGGCTGCAGGCATAATCACACACTGACCCCTGCAGCATCACTGAAAGAGGCAATGCTCTCCTGGTCAAACTTAAGTGTGCCCTGACCCCCAATCCCACCAGCCTACTATTGCTCTCCAGCTGACACTACACATTCTGAGAACAGGTGGAAAAGTCAGCGGTTTTCTCCCCAGAAATGGGGAAACCATGCAGGGCTAGTATCTCTGTGTCAATTTGTTTTTCTTCATTCAGGAGGAATTCACTATCAGTGTTTTTGGTTGCTGGGTTGCAGTTCAGAATCAGGTATTCTGGCACTCCAGTATCCCACCATCAAAAACTGGAACATTTGTACTGGACCCAACACTAGAAGGTACCTAACCTGTCCCCAGCATGCTGTCCTTCAACACTGATCTGAAGGCAAATCTATTTCACCCAACCACTTTTGAGACAACTTCCACCAGTAAAGAAGAGATTGGATCCTATCAGCTGCAATCAGGAACTCAAAGAAGTGATTGGACCATATTAACTGTATCAGGAACTCACAATGTTTTAATCCGCCAACTGGAGCAGCAGTGGTGGTGTTCGTTTACCAGTCCCGATGTGGTCCTTATGATTTCTAGCACACCAATCCAAAGAGAGCAGCTTCACAGTGAAGTCTTTTTAAGTCCCTCAGAGCTCAATACCTCTGATATCCTTCAATATCTGCTACCCGTGACGCCACTGTCCGCAATCCTAACTGCGTCTGCTGCCAGAGGCCACTGCTTAAACATGTGCCTTACCTTTCTGGTCTAGGAGAGGCCAGCCTTAGACCCCAAGGTGATGGGAAATGATTCAATTTGGGAACAGCCAACGGACTTTAGGTACACTGGTAAATCATTGAATTTCACTCAGTGTACAGGAGACACATGCGCTTCCATTCTTTATTAGTAAGATCTTGAAGAACATCAAGCATATATCAGATGTACTCCAGATCTCTTGAAATAAGTGTGTGGGACCCCTTCTAGAGAGAGGATCGTTGATGCAACAGCTATCACCCAACTACTAATGTTCTCCTTGTGCGGTAAGTATTGTGAAAGAGGACACAGTTCAACTAAAGGATATTTAGAAATGAACGGTAACCTCGGCAAATGGCTTCAGACCAAATCAGTGGACAGAAATATCATCAATGGATCCCAGTTCCTCTACTCCAGATATTCCACATGAAAGTTCTGCTGCTCTGGTGATCCTGTTGACCCATTCGGCAGCCTCCCACATCCTTGAGCACTCCCTCCTGTCTAGGATTGAGGAGGATAGGGGCATCTCAGAGGTGACTAAGACCCAGTTATTTTCATGAGCAACATCTGCTTTAGAATTTGTATAAGTAAATTCAAATCAATAGCAACTAAGCCAACATGTGAAGCCTTCAGTGCTACTGTCGACTGTCCCCTCTTTTTAGCAGATGTCAAATTCCCTTAAGGAAAGTAAATAAAGAGAAAGTCTAAGGGACAAGCGAAACTTTGTTACTCCTATGTCTACAAATTCCATGGAGCATTAAGGGATAAACATCTCCCCGACTTGTTCTAGGAGGGTTCACTTCGGATAATTGACACGTTCGAGAGACTGGGTGGTACCTCACTATCGCCACTGCTTCTATATTATACAAAGCATAGCACCTTCAAAGCACTATATGAGTTGTTCCACTCCCTCTCTTCCCACCCACTGCCCTGAGATACTCACCATAGCCCAAGCTTGTACAATAACAAGACACAGGTCTGTTGGCGTCACTGATGTAACTGCTGCTATATATGCTGGACTATGTGATGTTCCAAGAGCTTGAGGAGCCAGGAATCTGAATTTGCTCTTGAACATTCAGAGGAGCAATGGCTGTATTGTGTCTGATGACCAAAATAATCTCTTATAATAAAAACACAGTCTGGTTTGTTTCAATTTTCTTCAGTAGGCTTACTATACATCGATGAGGTGAGGAAATCTAAGCCAACGTTGAAGGCAATGTGCCTTTGCTGTAGACTGCTTGTGGCAGAATTAATTCAGGTGGACCAGGGTGTGCCCAAACATTGAAAATAATTGGGAATGGATGTCTGCAATGCTAACCGAAAAGCCAGGGGAAAGTACGGAGAGTGTGTACTAATTGTCACTTTTGCGATACGTGAAAGATACCCATTCTGAAAGATGGGTTTCATGTTAGCTCAAGAGAGAGAAGTGGTGCCCTGGATGCTCATTACCTCCCAACCACAAGAGTATAGATGCTCGGCATGATGTATTGAGGATAAAATGGTGGCATTGTTCTTGTTCCCACTACCGGTGACTATATGCCTATGAGAGGTTTTGTTTACCTTACGCAACTATCCGCTCAAGCTCAGTGTGGATCCGAACGCCACTTTCTCAACTAATTAAAGTTGGGAAGAGAATGTCTCCTGCATGGTAAACAGGTATGCCTCCCTGCTCTGAGTGACCTGACTTCATGTGAAACTGGCCCAACAAGCCTATACTAATCTAGCGTGTGCACTGAGGCTTAGGCCTCTCTGTAGTGTTTTCAAGCTCCAGTACCTGGTCTGTGACCAGGAGGGTGCACCAGGAGTGCAAGAGTGCACACCTTGGCATGGAACTATGGGCGAATTTGTTTGGATTACACACAGCTGTATTAGAAAGCATAATGATGTGACCTCTTTGGCTACAATAATATTGAAGCTAGGAGTAGGGACCCTTTGCTGAACAGACTGCATTAGCAGATTTAAGCTGTAACCTTAACGAAGAGCATTATAAAATGAGTCAGATGATGAATGGGCATATTTACTAATAGTGAAAGTAGCACTACAGCAAGGCAACTCACTGCACTGCGTGGATGAGAGAGAGCTGAATAGTGCCATATTTACCAAGAGATGGCACTGTTCAGCTCTGTTTATGTGCTGGCACACTTGTGGCTGCCTAGCGTTAACGCAGGCACCCATGCACCAGCAGCGGCTCGTGCAGGTAAGAGCGATGGGGCTGGGTTGGGGGGAATTCGACAGACGACAACGAGGAAAATTATTCATTTATTTAATTTTCTCTCGTGGTCGTCTGTCGAATCCCCCTCCCAACCTGGCCCCACCACCCCACAGCTCTTACCTGCAAGGGCCGCACCTGCCTTGCACCAGAGTGCAAGGGTACCTGCATTATGGGAAGCATTGTTTTTGTAAAGGAATGGATATCTTTTGGCACAAAAATAATCCTTAGAGGCATATTCCTCTTTTTATGTGTGCTGAAGAATGCTGCCCACATGGAAGGAGGACGTAACGGGGCGAAAAGAAGATGTTTCTCCATTTTGTGCTTCTGTCACGTAGGTGCATCGTGTTGCCGCATACCCAAGTTTACAAGTCTTTGTAAGTCTGGGTTTGCATCAAAATACATAGGTGGATGCCAAGAACACCTATGATCCACCCATGTAATGCCTACCAAACACAAAGTAACGCAAGTTGCATTAGTTTGAAGTTACTAAACCATGCAAAGCCACGCAAATCTACTTTGCATGGCTTAGTAAATGCGAAAAGGGATTTTGCATCAGACTTGCACCGCAAAAATGTTGCAACCCCGATGCATAATCTTAGTACATTTCGGCCGGAGTTTGCATCATAAATAGCGTACTTAAAGGGAATACACTGCAAAATATTGCTTAGTAGACACTTATGAAAAATCAGCATTGCATCTTTCAAAATGCCTATGTGTGCTGACGTCTTAACTTTGTTATCAAAAAATCTGTACACCAACAAAACGTTATCATGACAGCAAAGTAAAACAAATGAATGGAACACAAATAGGGCAATGCAACCATCTTAAAAATGTTGTGGCCTTGGTGGACAGCCCATTCAAGCCATGACAAACCATGAAAACACATGAAAACTCATGGCTGAAAGGGGCTCGCCCAAGGCCCACTCTCTCTATGCACCTCTTACTGTACTCTACCATTGATAATAAGAGGTACACCTGATAAGCTGGTTGTAGCCAGACATAAAATATGTTATAGTATAACATATTTAGCACTGTGTTTGTTAAGGTTACTCAGATGTGTGCTTTAAAAAGTGCCTGTCCTCTTGTTTGAAGCCTGGAGACTCCCTAACCCCATAGGCGGTCCCAAATTGCTGAGGAAAGCAACGTTTCAGGAAACAATAAAGGTGGCTTTCCAGCATCAATGCCAGTTCCTATCAGGGCTGAGGGATGTGGTCCTGAAGTGATAAAGTTCACAAAACGGACACAAAACATATAAATATTTGGACAGTTTTATATCTTTGTGTGTATTTCCATCAGCAAGGTTATTCTCTAATGATGGCTGTGTGTAACCATTGGCTAATGGTGGTTGTGTGTAACCATTGGCTAATGATGGCTGTGTTTAACCATTGGCTAATGATGGCTGTGTGTAACCATTGGCTAATTATGGCCGTGTGTACCCATTGGCTAATGATGGCTGTGTGTAAACATTGGCTAATGCTGGCCGTGTGTACCCATTGGCTAATGATGGCTGTGTGTAAACATTGGCTAATGATGGTTGTGTGTAACCATTAGCTTATGATGGCTGTGTGCAACCATTGGCTAATGATGGCTGTGTGTAACCATTGGCTAATGATGGCTGTGTGTAACCATTGGCAAATTATGGCTGTGTGTAACCATTCGCTAATGGTGGCTGTGTGTAACCATTGGCTAATAATGGCTGTGTGTAGCCATTGGCTAGTGGTGGCTGTGTGTAACCATTGGCTAATGATGGCTGTGTGTAACCATTCGCTAATGATGGCTGTGTTTAACCATTCACTAATAATGGCTGTGTGTAGCCATTGGCTAATGATGGCTGTGTGTAACCATTCGCTAATGATGGCTGTGTGTAACCATTGGCTAATGATGGCTGTGTGTAAACATTGGCTAACGATGGCTCTGTGTAACCATTCATTAATAATGGCTGTGTTTAACCATTCACTAATAATGGCTCTGTGTAACCATTCACTAATAATGGCTGTGTTTAACCATTCACTATAATGGCTGTGTGTAGCCATTGGCTAATGATGGCTTTGTGTAACCATTCGCTAATGATGGCTGTGTGTGACCATTGGCTAATGATGGCTGCGCGTAACCATTGGCTAATGGTGGCTGTGTGTAACCATTGACTAATGATGGCTGTGTGTAACCATTGGCTAATGATGGCTGTGTGTAACCATTGGCTAATGGTGGCTGTGTGTAACCATTGACTAATGATGGCTGTGTGTAACCATTCACTAATAATAGCTGTGTTTAACCATTCACTAATAATGGCTGCGCGTAACCATTCACTAATAATGGCTGTGTGTAACAATTTGATGGCTGGGTTCCTACCTTCCAGGATGTTCAAAGCCCCGCAGAGTTTGATATGCTTTACAAGGTGACCTGTTAATAAAAAGCAAGGCACGTGCACCATGTCACAATAGTACACTTCTGCATTTGGTACAATTAGTATATGTTTGTGGTGTGTTATCGTGTGTGTAAAGTTTCGATGTGGCAGCCCTTGCATTTCGTTATGTTGTTTTATGTTAGATTGCATTGCTATATTATGCCATGTTAATTTACAATAACTTGTGTTATGTTGCACCAAGTTGTGTTTTGTTTTGTTGTTTTATGTATCCTGTTACGTTGTATTTCTGTATTCTCTTCTATTATGTTGGGTTGCATTGTGTTGCATTGTGTTGCGTTATGTTATGTCACCGTGTGTTGTACCATTCGTGTTATATTGAGTTATATTTCATTAGCTGTGGTAAGGTAAGGCATAATATTGTATGGCGTGGCGTGGTTTGTTATGGTATGGTAGGGTGAGTTTTGCTCTGTTGATGTGCGTTCTCCTGTGATGTGTCATGTTGTGATGTTGTCGTGTGCTGTGTTGTGGTATGTTATATTATGTTGTTATACTGTGCAGTATTTTGTGATGCTGTCATGTTATGCTTTGTCTGTGATATGGTATGTGGGCTTGTGTTGTAGCATTTCATGTTATGCTATGTTGCGATGTTATGTTGTCTTGTGTAACTAGTGAGAATTGAATAGGTAAGATAAGGGTCAATTGATTAATTATTTTTTTTACATTAATGAACTTCTTTTATTGATCGTGATTTTAATTGTATCTCATGCATGTGGGCTTTTATAGACATCTCTTTTATCTTATAATCCTTTTTTAATAATCTCGAATGTACATTTTGTAGAATACTATTAATGCCGTCGTTCATTTGGCGAAATAAAGTTATTTTGTTGATGATGTTGTGTTGTGTTAAGTTGGTTCTTACATCCACTTGCAGAACCCTGCATGACCCATACCTTAACCCTCCGCCCACATTACTTGCCTTAGAGAGCGTGTTAAAGTCAGAAAGTTAGATTTATCACACGCATTTACAATGACATGCAGAACTCTGCTCCCCTGCTGCAGCCAAAGGCCCTCCAGGCGTGGAACGCTGACGTGCCAGCCCCAGTTACGGAGGTTCAGTGGGCCTAGCTCTGTCCCCCAATTACAAGCTGCGCTTGATTCATTTTAAATGTCTTCACAGATCTTATAGGACGCCCTCCCAACTACATCGCAAGGGGGTCAGGGAGGACGACAGGTGCTGGAGATGTGGCCTCGCCCCGGCTCCCTTCCTGCACATGGCGTGGAGTTGTTCACGGCTGACTCCATGTTGGTCTGGCATATTCCCCACAATCCATGATATAATAGATACGGTAGACGATGCGGACCCCTTGCGGGGATTACTGGGATATGTCAAAGACACGCCAGTTGCAAATGGTAAACTACACGCTATGCTTTTACTCTTTGACAAGCGTGGGGGGGCATGCATTGGGGGCGGAGGGGGGAACCGTTTCTGAAAGAGTGGATCCAGGAGGTAACGTTTGGCCACACGGATTTAACCTTTTGGGAGCTGATGCCGACTGCATCCAGGCCTAGGGACATATGGGGGCCGTTTTTGGAGTGGGCACGTGCACGTCAAGGTTAAAGGGGGGTGGGGGGGGGGTCCCCAAGGTCGCTTGGTAATTCGTAGATATGTTTAGTTCTGTTGGGAGGCGGGAGGTGTGTTATATTAGGAGGTCCACCACACACAAGCTACACATCGATATATGCAGGTTCAGCGGGCCCAGCCCCTTATGGAGATGGTGGGAGTAATGTGATGGGGGTTGCAACTCTGTGGTCTCCTGCGGTATTGTGTTGGTTTGTTCATCATTTCTGTCTCTTTATTCACAGGTGGCACTGCATATTTGATTTTTTTATGTGTAACTTATTGATGCACGCAAGTGATCGGTTTAGATGTGACTGTAAGCAACTTGCTGGTAGTTTGTAATGTTTGTTGTTTTATGCAAAATGCCAGTAAAGAAATTATTTTAAAAAGTTGGTTCTTACGCCATGATATGCTATGTTAAGTTACAATATATGTTACACGTGGAATGTTGAACTACACAGTATTATATTATGATAAGCTTTATTATGACATGTTATGTTGCGCTCAATTCTTATGCTGTGTATCGTTATGTTGTATAATGTCATGTTGTGTTGTATTATACCATGCTGTTGTGTTATGTTGCATTGTGTCAATCAAATTATCTTATGCTAAGCTGAATTGTGCTATACAGTCTTCTCACAGTGAGTTAGTTATGGTATGGTATGATACGGCATGGCACAATACAGTATGGTGCACTGCACTGGGTCGTTCAATGGTGTGGTGTCAGGTACGTCATGTTGAGGTATGCTGTGCTATGTTCTGTTACATACTGCTGTTAGGTTATGCTGTGTTCTGCGGTGTTATGTCATGTTGTCTAATAGTATGCTATGTCATGTTGCTTTGCTTTCTGCTGTATTATGTAATGTTGAACCATGCTATACTTTAATGTGTTTTGCTATACTGTGCTGTGCTATGTCATGTTGTCTAATCTGTATTATGTTGAATCATGCTATACTTTAATGTGTTATGCTATACTGTGCTATGTCATGTTGTCTAATAGTATGCTATGCCATGTTGCGTTGCTTTCTGCTGTATTATGTTGAATCATGCTACACTTTAATGTGTTATGCTATACTGTGCTATGTCATGTTGTCTAATAGTATGCTATGCCATGTTGCGTTGCTTTCTGCTGTATTATGTTGAATCATGCTATACTTTAATGTGTTATGCTATACTGTGCTATGTCATGTTGTCTAATAGTATGCTATGCCATGTTGCGTTGCTTTCTGCTGTATTATGTTGAATCATGCTATACTTTAATGTGTTATGCTATACTGTGCTATGTCATGTTGTCTAATAGTATGCTATGCCATGTTGCGTTGCTTTCTGCTGTATTATGTTGAATCATGCTATACTTTAATGTGTTATGCTATACTGTGCTATGTCATGTTGTCTAATAGTATGCTATGCCATGTTGCATTGATTGCTTTCTGCTGTATTATGTTGAATCATGCTACACTTTAATGTGTTATGCTATACTGTGCTATGTCATGTTGTCTAATAGTATGCTATGCCATGTTGCGTTGCTTTCTGCTGTATTATGTTGAATCATGCTACACTTTAATGTGTTATGCTATACTGTGCTATGTCATGTTGTGTAATAGTATGCTATGCCATGTTGTGTTGCTTTCTGCTGTATTATGTTGAATCATGCTACACTTGAATGTGTTATGCTATACTGTGCTATGTCATGTTGTCTAATAGTATGCTATGCCATGTTGCGTTGCTTTCTGCTGTATTATGTTGAATCATGCTACACTTGAATGTGTTATGCTATGTCATGTTGTCTAATAGTATGCTATGCCATGTTGCATTGATTGCTTTCTGCTGTATTATGTTGAATCATGCTATACTTTAATGTGCTATGCTTTACTGTGCTATGTTATGTCGGTTGCGTGCTACACTTGTACTTGCACGACAACGGGTGAGTTTATCCTAAAAGGAAACTCCCAGGGATAGAGAGTTTTCAGATAGAAACGGAAAGGGTCCCGGCATGCCGATGACAGGCTCGCTATATTGAAAACATGTATTTGGCACACCCGTGCTGGCATGTGGAAGCCATTCTTGCCACAGTGCAGCCCTGCAGGCCCCGCCCTCCAGGAACGTCACGCCTAGGCGCTCCCCTCAGCGCTACGCGCCACCTGCTATCGCTCTGCAGAACTTTGGACGTGTTTTTTCAGAGCATGGAAAAGTAAACGGCTTTTAAATGTATAGAATGAATCCATCTTTCTGCGGGTGGAGCGACCGAACCCGTCCCCACCACCTCTGAACAGAAAAGAAACCAGAAATAAAAGGTGTCTGGGACTTAACTGTTTCTGCACCGGCTTCCGTCGCTTCCGGCCGGCGTACATGCACTCTCCCGGAGGTATCATTGTGTGGAAACCTGGAAAGCAGAAGCGACAGGTGCGCGTTAGACATCGCCGCCTGTCAGACCTGTAAGGGGGGCGGGGGCGGGAAAACTGAACTGCCACACCTGATTCACACAGTGGGCATAAGTAATGCCCTCGCCTTTATTTTATTCATCTGGTGTGCAGCTTGTGAGGGTACAACATTAGGGCCAGAAAATGAATACACTTTATCAGCTGAAGTTTCATTTTGTGAAACACCAGTGCATGGACTAACGTGTTTTTTTTTTTATAAACAAGAGCCAGTACTTGACTGACACCAGCCTTAATCATACACCATTAAAAAAAAGTTATAGGCTGACTGAGTAGTCAGTCAAAGCCGAACTTTGGTGGACTCCTGGTGCTTACCGTGTATTTGTTACCAAAAGACCTGTGATACAAAAAAAAAATCACTAACCACAGAGAGTACTTTGTTAATGGCTCCTGGACCACAATGCACGCGCTACCCATTATTTGCTCGTATTCTGCCTATAGAAAAGAAATTATTGTAAACTTCCTTTTACTTGAAATCTGCAATTCACATGAATTGTTTCTTGTGATTTAAGTGTTTGTAGAATAATAGTAACAAAATGTATAATCTATCTGTGCATTTTGTCTACGGTATGGCCTACAAGGCTGGTTGCCCCGTGGTCATGAAGCATAGCCACGTGCCAAGAGATTAACAGATGCTACTTATGTATGGACAATGAGAATGACTACCTAAATTAAAAATAACATTGAAAAAGAAACAAGAAAAATATTTTAAAAGAAAATATCAAGTGAAGCATTTAAAAAAAGGCCTCATCACCGTCGTTTTTTTTAGTATACTTTATAGTATCTAATGTAATGCATGTAAAATGTTATTTTTTATCTAGTGTTTTAGAAGTGTGACTTCAACTCCTTTGAAAAGAATCATAGGCAAGTAATGATAAGTGCTACCAGTACACCAAGATGACAATATAGGACCATCTTACGCATTGGCATTTATGTTTTTTTTATATTTCACGTTTATTTTAGGGTAGTTAGCTTTAAAATACTGTCTTCTTCAAAGTGTCAGTAACAATGGGCACTGACTGGAATTAGAATGTTTGTGTTTTCTCTACCTTTCATGAATAAAATTGTTTATCAAACAATGGACAACGGGGTGGGTCAGTGGATTTATGTGATTCTGTGGCAGCAGTGATAATTTCACAATTATTGATTTACTGCGTTTGCCACATAATTTGCAAGATAACTAGCATCATTTGCAGATTTCACAAAAGTGTTGTTTCTGGCTCCAATGGCGGAATATAATATTGCAAGAGAATGTGCCGCATAATTCGGGGGTTTGCTGCATAATTTAGATAATAATAGCACCTAGTTTGGTCTTCCATGCCGCACACTCCTAGTAGCACTGGCAACTGGAAAGCTCTTGCAGAGTAGCATGGGGGGTTGTCATTATGATGAATCCATATTTCAGCGGAAACTGTGAAATATGATCCATGTTTCACGGTTCCCTGCGAAACATTGGTTTTAATACCACAGCATTTTGTGGAATAAAAGATGCTCATCAGTTATCACACACACACACGCACACTGGTGACTGGGATCAATGTGCTTTAAGAAATCAAGTGATATACAGTTAGCAGTTAAACTTAAGTCTGTCATGAAGGGGCGGCGTGCAAATACGTTTCAACATCAGCCATTCCACATCCTTTCCATTTACTCTCTTTTAGACTCAACATTTTAATTTGGTTGAGAGGCACTTGTCTTCGCGCTTGAGTCACACAAAGGGGCATGCATAAACTTACCCAAAGTGAAGGCAAACAACCTGAGGCCCAAAGTATCCTTCAGAAGATGAAAAACTGCGCTCACACAAAAAAGAAAAGAAAAGACAATGAATGAACGTGAAATCCTGGAAAGGGGCTCCTGCCCTCGAGCGCAGGAAGGGGTTTGTCTAAGGGTGCTCCAATGGTGCCTGCTGCTCTCCCTGCACAGCCGTCCTCTCCTCTTCCCTGGGCTGCCCGGGACGGGACTGTGTGTATGTGGCAGTTACCATTGCCCAGCTGCACAGTGCACTGATTCTCATCTCACTGCTGGGTTTGCTTTTTTCACTACTCGATGAGTCGCTCTCACTTCCTTGTAATTCAGGTGACGGATTCCAGAGTGAATGACAACCGCAAGCTGTTCGCACGCGATGCTCTGTTTATCTTTGGACGGCGTTTGCGGGCAGTGGGCAGCAGATGGCGCTGGAGGGCCAGAGAAGAGTCAGAAACTTAGGAAGGGAAACACTGCGGCGAATGCCTTCAAAAGACTGGCGCCGAGTTCTTAATTTGTACAGCGGTCTCAAGCGGCGTACGCCGCCTGTCATTGTTGGGGACATGGTTTTTTACCATTATCATAGTTGGACTCGGGGCAGAAAAGAGAAAGAGAAATTGGAAGACAGAAAGAAAGCAATGATAAAGACCCTGAGGGATCTGGACTAACAGGGCAAGGTGGTGGAAGAAAGAGGCACGGTGTGAAATCAAGACTAGGCGGTCGTGGTATTCGGCAGTGCTGGGCTCATAAGAAATCTTAGACCCCCTGCACTTTTTTCATTTGTACAAATCACGCGCTGATTTTACCGCGTGCTCGCTTAACAGCTGCCGAGTCGTCACAGCCTCACCTCTCATAACCACGACTTCTTACACAGCACTTTCTGTTTCGCTTCGTCCGAAACAGCGTCAGCGCTATATCACGCTGCGTGTAGCCAGGGTGCACCCTCGTTGGTGTCACTTTATGTAGTTGTGTCGGCTGACGGTTTCACTTGAATTGCTCGTTTATTATAGACTTATAAGTTTTGATGTTAGTGATACAAAACGTATATGTATTATGCAGAAATGGAAAAACAGAAGTGCAACTGAGAAGTGACGGTACTCTCCACTTACACGCTTTACGGTTCTATTCAGGGCTTTAAGTGGGGTGAAAAAACTGGGGGGTCTCTCAAAGGGTCGTGGCCAATGTTTACGGCGCGGCTTAAAAACAGGTAAGCTAAAAATCTGTGCTTAGCATAGTGTGCCACCCGACTTGTATTTTGCTATTTCTGTCATTGCATCCAGATATATGATACAACAGTTCAATTCAATTCAATATGACTTTATTTCGGATGTTTTTCAATCCATAAAAGTACATAACAATAGACAGTACATAATAAAAACATCACGTTAATTACAAAATCAATCACAATAACATACAACACATAAATTCCTTAAAAGAGTGCAAAGGCAGAAGAGTGCAAAAAAAGTGCATTAGTGCAATTGACTACTGATAATTCATGGTAAGTTACAGTTACTCATCTAAGCATTTTCTAAATCTCAATGTCAATTTTAAGAATTCTAGCACCTGGAGAACACTATCCGAGTGGAGCAGCTGTAAATACATAAAGGCAGGTCTAATTTGTTTAAAATTTAGTTTCTTTAAAAGAGTAACAAGGTATCTCCTCCGGGGATATTCATAAAATGTACATAAAAAGATAAAATGCAGCATATCCTGTGGAGACTTCCCGTCGCAGCCACAGGGAGCTGCAGGTTTCTTAAAAATATCTGACGTGGGTCTAATTAAAAGATGATGAAAGATATTAAACCTAAAACGAGTCAGCAAAAATTTCTCGTGGGAGGTAAAGGAGCATGTTAGATACTTTTCCATAGAGTCACAAGAATTCAACATAATATACTTTCTAACATTAGGTTTTAAAAGCTCAACTTCATCTCTTAAAGCAATACAATTCTGAGAAAAAGCTTTCTTAATTGCTGCAACATCACCCTTAACTATTTCCCTTGGTTTATCAAACAGATTCAGGCGGCCAAGCTTCAAAAATTGGGACTTCAAATATTTAAGCCAGGGTACACACATGGCATGATCAAGTGATATAAGGTCTTCCACTATTAAATGTGTTAGAGGAATTTCAGCACTTAACCATAGTTTTACCCAGCATAACAATGGTTTTAAACCAACAATGTCGGATAGATACTGGCAACCAAGTTCTTCATGTGCAATTAAATTCGAGGTGCTACCTGGAACACATAACAAACGCTTTAAAAAATTATTTTCAACTATTTGTAGTTGATCATCATTTGTGTAGCCCCATATCTCACTACCATATACTACAGTGGCTATGGATTTAGAGTTATATAGTTTCATCATAGCCACATTTGGCTTATTCCCTAATTTCGAAGCAATATTGAAAATGGAGGCATTGACTCTGGTCATTTCCCCCTTTTTCTTGGCCAAATGTGGAGCCCAGCTGAGTTTCGTGTCAAATAAGACACCCAGATATGAAAATGTTTGGGTGATGGGAATCATGACATCATTCAATTTAAAATTGAACTTCTTTTTTGGTTGACGGCCAACATGCATTATATAGGATTTCGAATTGTTGACCATAAGGTCCCTATCAGACATAAAATTGTTAAAAGCATTCAGTAATGCCTGGAGACCTACTTCTGGTCGAGAAATTAAGACCGCATCGTCAGCATACAATAGTAAAGGAATACCCCTCGCACCAGCTCTAGGGCAATCTGATTTTACCTCTTGTAGTACAGCCTCTAGATCATTTATATAAAAATTAAAAAGGAAAGGGGCCAGAATACACCCCTGACGTACTCCTTTATTAATACTGAAACTTCCTGTAGTTTCCCCAGTCGATGAAAACCTCACATTAGCTCTTGTGTCATTATGCAGATCCGCAAGGAACTCCACAATCCCCTTATCAATACCTTTGTCCCTCATGGTCTGCCACAGCCTCAACAGTTAACATCATACCTACAACAAGTAAGACTGTTGGCTTTGTCAATGGTTGTTAGTTGCATAAGATAAATAAGCAGCAACTATGGCTTGTATATAATATTGAATAAGCTTCCACTTAAAGTCCTGGTGACACCACGACGATGTTGCTGATCCTGAGTTTCAAAAAGCGAAGGGAAATCCAGAGGGAAAATGACTCTCTTTAAAGGATTTCCTGTAATGATGTAGGTCCCCTTGCTGTGATCTCAAGTAAATAAGGAGGCTACACGTGGTTGCATAGGTAACGCACGTTTATTATACAAATATCTATGCTAGCGGGAGCGCCGGCAAGGAGCTCCGATCATATTGAAATCAGCGCGCTAAATGCGACCCCAAAATGGCCGCCCCCGGAAGTCCGCTGACGTCACACGCAGTGTGCGTCGCAGACTAGACCGCTACACCACATCTCCCTCCTTCGCAAAACATGAATTACAGTACCCATCTACAACTAAGAACAGTCTTACTTGTTGTCCATGCTGAACTCCTCGAACCTCCTTGGCAGCATTACTTTCCTACCACAACGTGTCCTTCCTCTTCCTTCGCCCGGGGTAGGGGTGGTGTCGACCCCGTCAGGGTAGGAAGTTTCCCTCTCTTCTCCGAGTTCTGTCCCGCTCCGTCCTGTCTCCTCAGGCGTCTCCTGGGTGTCCTGTTCTTGCTCAGGGCTTTCTCCTCTTCCTCTGCCCCTTGTCCCCGACAGGGAACCACCTTCTTCTCCGCCTGATCTCCTCCGTGCCGTCCTCGCGTCCGGCGTGACTCTGGCATGCCCTGTGACGTTCTGCTCCCTGGCGGGCTCCGCCCCATAGGTCCTGGCGCATCTCGCCATGCGATCTTGGGCCCATACCTTCCCGTCACTTAGTAGGGCAGACCTGGAGTATGGCTCCACTACTTGAAACGGAGGTGTGAACTTGCTGTCTCCTTTCTTTCCGGGTGCTGGTACTTTGACTCTCACCCATTCCCCTCTCTCAAGTGCGACTTCCTTGGTGTTGTGCCTTGTGTCGTAATAGTCCGTGTACACTGCTTGTGCCCTCTCCAGGTTCCTGCGCACTACTGCTGGAGACCAGTGACTTTGTACTGTGAGCTTTTTCCAAGCCACGTTGTCCTAAGTGAAAGGCTCTCTCCCCCTCAGCACTCGGAACGGACTGTACCCCGTGGAGGCAGGAGTTATCCGGTATGCCCATAACAGCCGCTTCAGCTCCTTTTCCCAATTCATCCCTTGGCTGATCGCTGCTTGTAGCGACCCCATAATCACCCTGTTGAATCTTTCCGCAGCTCCGTTTCCCGCAGGGTGATAAACCGGCGTGTGCCGGGCCGTGATTCCATTCCTGTCCATGAAAGTTTGCCACTTGGCCGAGGTGAATTGTGGGCCATTGTCACTTAGGATCCCTTTGGGAATGCCTTCTCTTATGAATACCTCAGTGAGGAATTCCAGTATTGTGTCCGTCTCCGCATTCTCATCCACGTGGACTTCAGGCCATTTGGAGTAACGGTCGATGACCAGCGTAAGGTACTTTTGGACTCCATTGGCGTCTTGTATGGGACCCAGGACATCAATCGAAATTTCTTCCCATGGGTTCTCGGGACACTCATAGCGCCCCAGGGGTGGACGTAGCACTCTTTGGGTCTTATCCGCATTGCTGCATTGTTCGCACGCCCTCACATGGCGCTCCACTGCGAGGTCCATTCCTGGCCACCAGTAGTCTTCCTTCGCTCTTCCCTTCGTTTTCATTATCCCCAAGTGGCCTTCATGTGCGATGGCCATGTTGCGTGGTCTTAGCGTGTTTGGGGGAACTACTTTGCTGCCTCGTAACAGGAAACACGGGTTGTCCCCTACCGACAGTTCCTCTCGGACCTCCCAATACTGTTTTAGCTCCTCCTCTAGTAGTCTCTTGTCCGGCCATCCCTTGGTTACATACGCTTTAACTGCTCTCATTTTTCCGTCTTTGTCGTATTCCATTTCCCATTCTTGTCCACTTATGGCCTTCTCGTGGTCGCCGGTGAATGCCACCGCATACTCTTCCCATCCACCTTCTTCCTGGACTTCCGCGACTTCTTTGGACGCGGCTCTGCTTAGGTAGTCCGCTACCTTGTTCTTGTGCCCAAGTAGGTACTCCACGTCGTAGACGTAGTCTAAGAGTCTCAGCGTCATCTTGGCTATTCTCGGTGTAGCATGTTCATGTCCGCTGGAAGTGAGGACCCTTACCAGCGGCTTGTGATCCGTGCGCAAAAGGAATCTTCCTCCCCACAGGAATTGCCGGAACCTCTCCATCGCCCACACGACTGCCAGCATTTCCTTTTCGATGACGCTGAATTTGCTTTCATTGGGAGCCAACGTGCGAGACGCGAAGCTGATAGTGGAGGTCCTCCCCTCTGTGGATCTTTGGGTAAGGACTGCGCCGAGTCCCCTGTCGCTGGCATCCATGGTTAGAACAGTAAGCGCTGTCGGGTCAAACCCTTGAATGGGCACCGCCTCACAGATATCGTTCTTCATCTCTTCGAATTCCCGCTGTTGTTCTTCCGTCCACCTTAACGCTGTTTTGTCCTTTAGGAGCGATCTCATGTGGAGGGTCTTGGAGGCAAAGTGTGGTACAAACTTGCTGTAAAATTCAGCCATGCCCAGGAACGTCCGGACGTCTTCTTTACTTGAGGGCGTAGGTGCGTCTTTAATTGCTGCCACGTTGGCCGACTTGGGTTTTATGCCCTCTTGGCTGATCTCGTGTCCTAGGTACGTGACCTTGTTCATGCCAAATTTGCATTTGTCCCATTGGGCAGTGAGCCCGTTCTGCCTTAACACTGTTAGCACTTCTCCCAACTTCCTGTTGTGGTCCGCCACGGATGTGCCCATCACCAAAATGTCGTCCTGGAAGAATTGGATGCCCTCCTTCTTGTGGAACAGCCGGTACGTGAGCTTTTGGAAGACGGCTGCTGCTGAGGCTAACCCAAACGGCATCCGCAGGAATTTGTAGCACCCGAACGGGGTGATGAACGATGTCAGGTGGTTGCATGACCTGTGTAGGGCGATCTGGTGGTAGGCCGACGTCAAGTCTATTGTGGAGAACCACCTTGCCCCTTGGGTCTTAGCCAACATCTCGTTGATTCTGGGGAGGGGGAACTTGTCCACTACAATGTTCTTGTTAAGCTCCCTGAGGTCCACACACAACCTCACCTTCCCGTTGGGCTTCTGCGCCACGACCAAGGGGGCCAACCACTCCGCGTTGTCTATTGCTTCTATTATCCCGTTGTCTTCCAGCCTCTGCAATTCCTCCTGCACGGCCGCCCTGGTCCGGAATGGGATGTTTCGCACTCTGTGGGACACCGGCCGGGCCCCTTCCTTCAGGTTTATCTTGTGTGTAAATTTCGCTAAACGACCGATGGAGTCTTTGAAGACTTCTGGGAATTCTTCTTTCCACCATTGCGCCTCCAGACCCGGCTCCTCCTCGGTCAAGAGCACTTGCGTGCGTCCTCCCGGGTTCAATTTTATCCCTAGCTCACCCTGGTCCTTCCAGCCCAGTACTGATGGTCCTTTCTCCGCCACATATAACTTCCCTTTGCACCTTCTGCCTTTGAACTCGAAGGTTAGGGGGCAATATCCTACCATGGGTATGGGTTCCCCTGTGAATGTTACGGGGTGGATGTCCGTGGGCCTCAGCCAATATTCTGTTCCTGGTGCGAAGTCTTCCTCCCATATCTTCCTTCTGATGATCGTGTAGGGCGATCCCGAGTCCGCGACCATAGTGGCTCTCACTCCCCCTATGCTCATCTCGCACTTCGGCTTCTTGTCCACCGAACTCTCTATGCCCAGTATCTGTTCTTCTACGATCAGGATCTCGTCTTCCTCTTCCTGGTTCTCGTCTTCTTCCTCCTTGCCCGTGTCTTGCGCCACGTATTTCACCTGTTGCCTCGGTGATTTCCTTCGGCATACCCTTTCGTAATGTCCCAACAGTCCGCAGTATGCGCACTTGGCTCGGAACGCCGGGCATCCCTTGTCGTTGGCGGCATGGCCGCTACTGCCGCATCTGTAGCATGCATTCGCGCTCCCTTGCCTCTGTCCTTGCGTTTTCGTGTTGCGGGCGTTGTACCTTCTGTAGTTCCGCATGCCTTGTTGTCCTGCTGGCGCATTTCCATCATTGACCTTCCGATCCTCTATCTTGCACACCGCCTGTTCTGGTAGGCGTTCCCGTTTGGCCGCCTCCGCACACCTCCTGGTCAATTCCGCTTTCTTCACCATGGATACTACGGTCTTTAGTGGTGCGTCGCCGTTTGCCCATAACTTCACCTGAATGGAGGTATTTACCGTGTGCATGATGATCTGGTCCCTGATCAGTTCCTCTTGTAGGGTCCCGAACTTGCACGTCAGGGCCAGTTTCTGTAGTGCTGCTACATACTCATCGACCGTTTCCCCTTTATTCTGTGCCCTGTGGTAGAAGTTGTACCTGTCGATGGCTGTGCATATGGCCGGGCGATAATGGGCATCTAGGTCTTCTATCGCGTGCTGGAACACGTTGTCGTCCGCAGCTGGCCTCACTTCCTTCACCAGGTCTTCATACACCCTCTGCCCCGCAGGACCTAGATGATGAAGGAGTATCTTCTTCCTCTGCGAGCTCGTGAATGCTGTCTCGCCCTCTTCCTCCAGTGCCGACAGGTAATTTAGGAAATACCTTTTCCAATCCTCCCACGGCATCTCCGGCTCTCCAACTTTGGTTAGGAAAGGCACGGGATTCGTCAAGGAGAACGTCTGGGAACTCATCTTCCTCCTAGTTCTCCCTCGTCGTGCTCCAGGAGTGGAAGTGTCAGGTGCACTGGTCACTCGGGTGCTTCTGCCCCCTGGTTCATCTTCCTGGCTGGACTCTCCGCTCTCCGCGTGGTCCTCGCTATCCCCCTCCAGGTTTTCGGGACTCCGCCCCTGTTTAAGCCCACCGGTGGCGCTCTCCCTGCCGTTCCGGGTCACCTGGGGTGCTCTCGCTCCTCCTTTTCGGGCACGGGGCTAGGGGACCTGCTCTGCTCCAGGCTTCCCCTCAGGGCGCTCTCCGTTGCACTGCCACTCTCCCGCCTGTGTGTGTTGTGGTATCCAACCGGTCACTTGCCACCACGTGGGTCCTGGAAGCAGCGCTGGGCACTTTCACCTCCTCGTCGCCATTGTAATGATGTAGGTCCCCTTGCTGTGATCTCAAGTAAATAAGGAGGCCACACGTGGTTGCATAGGTAACGCGCGTTTATTATACAAATATCTATGCTAGCGGGAGCGCCGGCAAGGAGCTCCGATCATATTGAAATCAGCCCGCTAAATGCGACCCCAAAATGGCCGCCCCCGGAAGTCCGCTGACGTCACACGCAGTGTGCGTCGCAGACTAGACCGCTACACCACATTTCCCTTCCCCCACAACGCTCACCTGGAATGACGTCATGCCATAACTTCTCCACCGATAAGTGAGCAGTGTGAGCACACGCACACTAGTGAGAAGTTAGCAGTGAGAGCATCGACGTGCCCGCCGTCACTGCAGTCCGGGGAAAAAACCGGTTCCGCCTGTGCCAGGGCACAAAACAGAGCCTCAGCCCAGTAGAGACCTGTTTCGAGGCCCCCCCTTAAAAACTGCCCTTTGAGACCCTGCCCACTTAAAGCCCTGGTTCTATTGAGAAGTGCCAGTGCTCTCCCTCTCTAAATAAAAAAGTGCTGGTACTCCATACCGGACAATACCGGCCCATTTAAAGCAGCACTGATAGTATGTTTATTTGCGTTTCTACATAGCTAGTGAATAAATAACTGACACAGAGATAATATTATTGGTTCTCCAACATGTAATTAAATATTTTGTAATTTACATATGGGTTTGGGGAAGGTATATGTACTGAAATTTTACAGTGGGGATGTTGATGGTAATGTAAATATGTATTATTGCAATCTACTATTTGCTCCCTATTGTGAAATGTTGGAAATATCCGATCTGTATATTGCAGAAATGGATGTTTTTAATTGTAAATATCTATTCAATCAATCAGTTAAACTGAATTTATATAGCACGCCTTATCACCCGTGAGGGTATCCAAGCACTGGGTTTGTGGGTCTCAGTCGAATAGCCAGGTCTCTTGAGTCCCTTCCTAAAGTCTGCCAAACAGGGAGCTGTTCGAGGGGGGAGGGGAAGGACTTTCCAAGCTTTTGTGGTGAAGCAGGAGAATGATCGTCCTCTGGTGCATCAGTGGCGGATGCGTGGTGTTTGGGGGAGGGCAAGGTGAATGGAGCAGAGGTTTCTGGGTGGATGGTGGAAGTTTAGGCGGTGCTTCAATGTATGCCGTTCCTTGGTAGTGTAGGGCACTTTAGGCATGGATCAGAAGCTTGAATTGGCATCCATCTCTTCCAGATGGGGAGCCAGTGGAGGTCTCTCAGGTATTAGGAGATGTGGATCTTTTAGGGCAGGTTGAGGATCAGTCAGGCTGCTGCGTTTTGGATAGTCAGGAATCTTCTCATTTGTTCGCCCGTGGTGTCTGCATAGAGTGTGTTGCCATAGTCCAGACAGCTGGTAATGAGGGCCTGCGTCACTGTTTTCCTGGTGCCAATGGGTAGTCATTTGAAGATTCTGTGAATCATGCAGAGCGAGTGGAAGCAGACTGAGGAGATGGCGTTGATCTGTCATTTCATGGAGAGTTCCCTGTCTAAGATGATGCCGAGGTCACAGGAGTGATCTTTCGGAGTGGGTCTAGGTTCCAATGGCCACCAGGAGTCGTTCCAGAGGGAGGTGTTACTGCCAAAAGTCAGTCCTTCGATTTTGTCTGTTGTGAGTTTCACACTGTTGTCTTTCATCCAGGCTTCAAATGTGTTTCTTTGCAGCCCTGATGAAGTCCTTTTCAAGGGATGAAACGCATTGGCTGGGCTGACACACTGATTGTAACAAGAAATTTGAAGAATAAAATCAGATTATTTTTTGCAACAAATGGTGATTGGAACTTATTAAATGGGATTTACAAGAATTATGTTGCCACAAGATCATGAATAGTTGGAAATTCAATGAATTGTATCTGGATAAAATGACCAAGGATTATACTAAATCTTGAGTGCTTCTCACTGTTCTTATTTTGTGTTTTAGTGACCCTAAACTAAACTTATCAACGATTACTTGTGAAAAAATAAAGTTTTTGTTCTTAAAAACTTCTCAGTTTAATTTTCCCTCGTCACATATTTTTAAGTGAAGTTATCATTTATTTGCTAAGGCACACATTTTCTTTAGGAGGCTGGTGCCTCTGCTGACCATAGCCACCACCAACACCAAACAATGGCAACCCGTTTGGTGCTCGAGTAACCCCCATAAGTTAGTGGTCTGGTGAAAAGGGAAGCGGTGTGGCGCCGTGGCCAATGCGACTGACTCCGGAATCTGGGGATCACGGTTCGATCCCCGGTGGTAGATTAGCCCAGCCCCATGTGACTCTGGGCAATAGCTTGCTTAATCTTCCCGATGGCCCCCAGCACCTAGAGATCCTTACGGGTGATTGTTAGCGCTTTACAATGTGGATTATTATTATTCTCTAAAAGTGGCATCAACTGTACAAAAGCGACATTCTTAGAGTTTTTATTGTGAGATTATTTCACACATCTTGCTAAGCCCCTACTAATATTAAAAAACGCCTTATGTTCCTGCAGTGTTAAAATGTACGCATAGAAATTTTGACAATGCACGTTTCTAAGTGAAAATGATTCAAGCAAAACATCCTTAACTCCTATTGACTCCTTAAATTGGACGAAATGCAAATTAAATATCAATTATCAACAAATCAGCCCCATGCTGCGGAGTCATGTCTACGTTTGGTGTACAGAAAGATGACGTGTGAATAGCCAGGTGGGAAGTTAATTTCCTATTTTATTTTAAAACATGGTGGTGTGTCAATAAAGGTATAACTTTTCATGACTTCTTAAATCAGGTTACATTGTTTACCTCTGCAAACTTTAATGCAACAGCATGTAGAGAAATACAATAAACTGGTCATGAACCAGCTATTTCAGCACATAAATCATTCAGTGCTCTGCAAATGTCCCTCCATCCTCTCAGTGATTTAAATGTGCAGGTCATGTCACTGCTAAGGCTTGGCAAAGCAAAACAAGCATTGGCAAAACCGTCAGGTCTGGCTTTACTGTGCTAAAGCATGCAATCAAAGGCATGCACGAAGGCTGTTTACGTGTATTGCGAGCACATTACTGGACATCTGGGATAACATCTGGGATAAGATAGCTTTGACAAACCATGTCATGTCCTTCCTTCCTCCACTGACACCTATTCTAAATAATCTAGGTTTTACACTCTCTCAAGGGCCGTCAGCTTTTCATGGCTGGAAAAAGTAGACTGTTTGTGAACCTGTATATTATTGGGAGTCCAAACAATTCTGATACCAACAAGCTTATCAACGGGTTTTCCAGTGAGATGTCAAGAGGTAGCAACGTGACCGTTGACTCAAGAGGAAACAGGGTTCACCACATATGTGGGTACCAAGAGACGGGCTTCCACCCTAAATTATCCTCGGAAGGAGAAACCCTGGAAGCACATGGCTAAGCGGGAAAGGATCCAAATGTAGAGATACCCAAGGAGAGGTGGGAAACCCTTTGGAGGGCTATCCATAAGAACAGTTTATCAGTCCAACACAGAGTCAGCCTTGAAAATCATG
Source organism: Triturus cristatus (assembly GCF_964204655.1). Lineage (NCBI taxonomy): Eukaryota > Metazoa > Chordata > Amphibia > Caudata > Salamandridae > Triturus > Triturus cristatus. The sequence continues at coordinate 140,975,441 of NC_140588.1, forward strand.
AAGAGATGGACTCGTATTCCTGATAAGCTCCTGTCCCCACCTCAACACCCACCTACCAGAATACAGGGCTTCTGAATGCCCGACTGAGAGGAAGTTCCCCATGGGAACTGGAAGCCGATATAGCAATTGCTACCAATAGCCAGACTTACACTCACCAGATAATGGAGACAAGATAACCCCACATGACACACCTGGTGCTGGAGAATCCGTGAGCCAATAGCAGTGGAGAGGTTGTCTGCACATGTAACCAAAGGGATAGAACATTTTCCTAACAGTTTGGGATTCTATTTTAAGATATATGGAAGAAAACCAGAAAGAGGTGACCTGTCCTCTAAAGTTACTGCTGTCACAATGTTCAGTTAAGTGGTTGGTTGTGGACCTGACATAAAACTTCAAGAGCACCTCACTGGGTTTGAGATCTCAGCAGAAGCATGTGCTATGTTTTGTATAAGATTCCCACTGCTCATGTGAGAAGGGAATTGGGAATTGCGATTTTGTGTTGATTTTCTTACTTTCAATTTTAAGCAGTAACACCAGCATGACTGCCAAGACGGTATGTCTGATTCTTCTTGCAATTGACTTTTTGCAGTAGTTGGTGTATGTTGCTGATATCTGTGTACCACATGAAATGCAAATTAGATTTTTTTTTTATGTGCCATTCTTTGTAGGCACATGCACAGGAATGAGGTCAAGGAGCAGTCTAGAATGTCAAACAACTGCGTGATGACCGCTGACCATAACTGCTGTATCGGCCTACAGTTCCACCTGATTTGCGCGTGGGTCTTACATTTAGTGCAGCTGAGGCTATTGTCAGGTTGAATCCTGTGCATTAATTGGGAGTGTCATATATGTTTTTGCGTCTGTAGCAATAGTGTCTCAACTTGAACCTGGCATTTATAGTTACTGATATGAATTATTGGGCCAATTATTGTCCTCTATGGCAGTGATTCTTAACCTTTTGACTTCTGTGGACCCCTACTTAATCATTACTGGAATCTGGGGGCCCCAATGAATCATTATTGGAATCCGGGGACCCTCTAGGAGTCATTGCTGGAATCAAGAGACCCCAGCTTAAGCAATTTTGACAATTTGAACCGCAAAATAATAAAAAAAAATACAGAAACATGCATTCATCAAACAAATACATTCACTTTGAAATATTGTATTTAATTCACAAATAGATATAAAAAAATCTAAGTGTTCATTTTTATTGGAATGTGGGGGCTTTTCTAAATTCAACAGAGGCCACCCTTGTCCACACTATATTCTGTTTGATGCATTTGCACTGCTCCCATGATTAAATCTAAGAAGAGCAACTTAATTTTTAGCTTCCAGTTTCAAATTCCGTCACTTTTATGGAAAGTTAACAAATGCTCAGTTTTATATTTTGTTACTTTATTTATATGCAATTTATTAACTCATTAATATTATTTAATTTTCTAAGGAGTCCCTGACCCCCTGAGTAGGTGTCGCTGACACTCGTAGGTCCACAACCTTTGATTGAAAATCACCGCTGTAGTGGGTCTCCCATCTGTAAGGCCTCTGGACCCAAAGGACCTAATTCAGTTCCCATTTTGGGAACATGGTTCATCAAATGTGGCTTCAGCTCATGGTTTACTGCATTTTGCTCTGTGGTAGCCAGCATGTTGGCAGCGGAACTCTGAGGAGGGTCTCAGTCAGTGCTTTATTTGTAAAAGGATAAGTGCCGGGGCTCTTGTCGGCAGGCCACTGCAGCTTGCACCTCACATAACCCATGCCAGTGCTGCCAATGACAGTACATACACAGCTACTAACCTTCACACTCCTACTAGCTAGCGTGACAAGTCAGACTATTCCAGGCCCCCAAAGCCAAAAGAATGGCTTGGGAGGCAGGTATTAGTCATTATTAATGTAAATTGAACAAATAATCTGCTGTTCTTGTTTTCATACCGAAATTAGCAGGACAGCGCCACCATGTGGCAGACTGTCATAGCCCAGGTGCTGACAATAAGGTGCCGGTGTGGCGCACCCGAGAGCACCGGCTCAAATTAAGCACTGGTCTCAGTCCTGGGTAAATAGCACCACCATGAATTCATCCTCCTTCACTGGATGCAGAAGCAACATTGCTTTTTCAAAGCTCTGGTATCAGGATTGTGGCAACAAGGATCATTTTGTATACATGCCTCCCGGATCAATGTCCTCATATGAGAACTCCAGTTCTCACTTTTACTTTGTGATGGCCTGAAAATCATGCCTGTAGGTGACTGTGAGAAAGTGGCTCTGTATATACTGTTCCCAAATAGGTATAGTGTGCACAGAGTCCACAGTCCCCAGAGGTTTGGCAGAGGCTAAAGTTAGATATAACCTTACTCTCTAAAGTGGTAGCTTGATCGAGCAGTAAGGCAGTATCAGAGGACAGTGTAAAGCATTTGTTGTACACACTCAGTCAGCAAATGGTCTCACACACTCAAGAACTGAACTCTAGGCCAATGGTTTGTATATAAAAATAGATGCTTGTTTTATTTTAGAACCAAAAATAGGTATCAAAATATACTTTCTCAGAATGGGATGCTTTAGATAAATACTTTTCAATAGACAATAGACTTTTGAATGTAATAGTTACAGTGGTTGCACTAGGCAACACAATTTTAAACACAATAATCCATTGAGCTCAATGGGAATTTCTAGTTAAATGCAATTAGTTCAATCAATCAATCAATCAATCAATTAAACTTTATTCGGATATAAAAATATCCACAAAAGAGCATGACACATAACAAAAATAAAACGTATCATAATTAAAACAAGTTATACATGGTTAAAAAACATTTAAAATATTTCATATCGTCAGGAGTTGGCCAAAGCAACAACATTAAATCGTGAGAAACATGGGTCACTTAGTTGACAAATACCCCTAAAATAGCAGCATAATATAATATTATAAAGTGCAGGGTTTTAACAGATTTAAAACAGAGTGCTCCAACATGGGCCAAGCCTTTGTAAACATCATGACACGCCCTAATAACAGTAAGCCAGCCCTTACATAAGGTGGGCGAGTCCTTGGCTGGGACGATGTTAAGAAAGGTGCAAAGAAATTGCATAAGAACAACCACATTTATAAGGCCCGCCCATCCCTACCCTCTAAGACCAAAGTATCTACACCTCATTTCTGGTCTTCCTTAATTTTGCGGCTAATCTTACAAAATTCACGGTGCAGAACAACGTGAGTGGGTCAGAAGAAACTTTCAAGAACAAGAGTGCCACCCTAGCCTGGGTAAATTTATTATTTCTTAAAATGGTTTTTAAAAATAATACCCTCGGGTACTCGTAGAAAGGACAAAAAAAGACAAAATGGAGGGTATCCTGCGGAGATCCCAGATCGCAGCCGCAAGGACCCTTTGTGTCAACATCTACTGTGTACCCTACGGGAACAGATAAAATATGGTGCAAAAGATCTGAATCTAGTCATTAAAAATCTATCATTTTTATTATATATATATACGCCAGGTAGGGTTCTAGGCCCGATGATGACTTTGTTAGCAGGTGGCCTCTCACTGAAACTTTCAATAGTTCACTGTCTTCCCTTACACAGGCTAAACGCCAAAGGCATTTAGACTTTATGACACCCTTGACTCGAGGCGTAAGTGTCAAGGGCTCATCAAAATAGTTTTCAAATCCCAACCATTTCAGGGTGTCCTTTACATATTTAATCCAGGGTATCCGATGGCCTTTATCTCGATTAATACAGTCCTCGAGTATTTGTCTACTTAGACTAGCCTCGGGATTGGTCCAAATTTTTATCCAACACATGATTGGTTTAATGCTTCACCTATCACTAATATAAGGGAGGCCTAGCTCCCCATGGACAATAAAAGCAGGCGTACTTTGGGGCACTTGCAAAATCCTTCTGAGGAACTTATTTTCCTCAGTTTGTATCAAAGAAGTGTTTCTGAAGCCCCATACCTCACTCCCATACAGGGTTTTAGCACAGCATATCGAACTATACAAATGCAAAATTTCATTTGGTGACCAACAACCTAATCTCGTAGCACGATTCATGATTGAACCCATCGTACTAGTTTGTTGACTACATTTGTCAGAGATCAGTGTTTTAAAATTGAGGTGTTTATCAAATATTATCCCTAAATAATTAAAAACCTCAACCTTTTCTAATTTGTGAGCCCCAATTTTAAAAATTAAGTTCGTTGTCGGTCTTTTCCCTGTTGCCATTATATATGATTTGGTGAGATTGGGAGATAAATCTAAATCCGCCATGAAGCTACCAAAACCATCAATGAGAGACTGGAGTCCCCTTCCTGTACGGGACAAAAGAACCGCATCGTCCGCGTATAAGAGGACAGGTATACTTCTCTTACCTACGCGTGGGCAGTCTACCCCCAGCTTTACAAGTGCCTTGTCTAAACCATTTATGTATAACATAAATAGAAAGGGCACCAAAATACATCCTTGTCTTACCCCCCTGGTACACAAAAAATGTTCCGTGAGATTCCCCTCATTGCTGTATCTGACCTGTGCAGTTGTATTCAGATGTAGCATTCTTAGGATATATATCAATCCTGGATCAACGCCAAGGAGCCCTAAGATTTCCCACAGTTTCTTACGGTTTACCCGGTCAAAAGCCGCAGTTTAGTCCATAAAGGCCAGGAAGACCGTCCCCTCACCTGCCAAGGTATACTTGGCCACCAGGTGGTAAAGATTGAGGCACTGATCCGTTGTGGAACGGCCATTTCTAAACCCATACTGGGAGGCAGTGATAATCTCGTTTTCCTTAGCCCAAACCGTCAGACGGTTTAGAATGACCTTTCCTAATACTTTCACTGTCACATCTATTAGTGAGATCGGGCGATAGCATTGCGGGTCGCTCCTATTACCCTTTTGAACAAAGGTACAATACTAGCTGTTGACCATGACCTGGGCATTCCTACTTCCACTGCGGTATTGAAAACTCTGGTGAGTATAGGAGCCCATAGATCGACCTGGAATTTAAATAGATCTGGGGGAATCCCATCCGTGCCTGGCGCCTTATTTCGTGTCAGGGCGTCTATTCCTTCCTTAATCTCGCCCACGTAAAAACGCATCCACGTACTAGGTAAAATACCAACATCTGGAGTTTGTCGGTCAACAGGGCCGCCATGATTATACAAGTTTTTAAAGTGTAACACCCAAGCTTCAGGCAAGATGTGACAGGCCACCTTCGAGTTATTCGGTGCCTGAAAACAGGGATCGTTAATCACCCTCCAGAAACTAATCATATCCCTGCGCTCGGCTGCCTCCCTCAAGTTCTCCCATGCCTCACGCTGAAGGGTATGTTTTCTCTGTTTTGTGGCCGATTTATATTGGGCCCTACATTCCGCAACCCTACTCCTGTCCTTAGGGACCATTTTAAGTGCCAACTTCAGATCCCTTTGTGCCCTAAAGCAAGCTTTATCAAACCATTTTGGGGATGGGTTGGACAGGGGCTTTGTTTTGCCCCTCAGTAGCCTGTCAATGTCCAATGCCGTGCCCTCAAATGCGCTGATCAGATCTCTACCCTCCACTGCGTGGTCTAGGCACCTCCATGTCCCACTTTCCGGATTTGTAATAAACATTCTATAAAACGCTTCCCCGTCTACATTACTCCATCTTATTCTCCTGCCCTGGTCTACCGCTTTCAATAAGCCCCTAGTCATCCTGTTCCCTGACTGGGTGGGTTGGTTAGCATCCCTCAAGGACAATACTAGAGGGTTATAGTCACTAAAGGCACTGATATTTATACTAAAATCTATGATCCTACATTTGAGTGCATGTGAAACATAAATAAAATCAATAATTGTGTCCTTACCCCTGCCCTTAAAAGAAGGGTTAATTATGATGGACATCCCACCCCTGATTAAATCCATCGTGTAGGTTAAGTCATAAATGCCCAGGATCTTACTTAGTTCACTGGCTTCTCTAGTGTGCTCTAAATGCCAGTCCTTTGTAAATGGGCTGGAATCCCATTTTCCCCCGCCCCATTTCAAGTATGGGCATTGATGGCAATTAAAGTCGCCCAGTAGTATCAACTGGGGACTTGTGTCTTCTAACTCTTGTACGCCTGCCAATTTTTCGTTAAGCTCGCTCAACCTCTGCATCGATTGGCCCGCATTATAGAAATTTATCAAGATGAATTTTAGGCCCTTCTTACGGTACCTTATGCCTTGAATATGGTCCGAACTCCAACCCAAGTCTTCCCAGGACCCTTGGGAAGACAGCGACACATAGGTTATTAGACCACCCTTGGCTCGACCCATAGTTGTTTTGCGAGCAGGGACAAAGAACATTTTATAACTCTCTAAATGTGAGACGCTACTATCAGTTTCCCACGTTTCCTGAAGACAGATAATGTGGAATTGTCTAATAAAATCTAGCCATTCCTTATTTTGTATTTTGGCTGAAATCCTTGCGGTATTCCACGAGACCGCTCTAATCTCTTTGGTTGCTGGATCATCCACACTTCTATCTAAACTAACCTTTTTGTTGGTGATTTTAATTCTGGCCTACTTACAGCTAATACCTTACCATTCCCCCCCTTTTCTCGCAAAATAACCTTGTGATGTATAATGGCTGAAACTGGATCTCCTACCGGGCCATCAGCATTGATCAACGATAAACTCTCTGGTGTTATGACATTCGTCATACTCACTCCTGGGCCCAGTCAGTCCAGTTCGTCCATTACTGCTACATCAGAGAGCGGGGCAAATCTGTTTGTTACTAATCCGGGTCTATTCGCCCGGCCGTAAGTGTTTGCCCAGCTCCAATGAGCCACTAAGCCTGCCTCTTTCGATTTATCCCTATAGAAGAAATTCAAGGGTAGCATTTTTATGCTGGTCCCCCTATCAAAGTCCCCATAACGGGAATTGAGTAGATCTTTTACCAGCTCTGGATACCTGAAATTAACAATTACACAGTCTCCTGCGAACTTTTTCTGGCTGGCCCCAAACCAGGCCACTCTCCTCGCCATCAGAATGTGTCTAATCTGCGGTCTGCTCACCTTTGTGTTGTTATGCATCCAGTGTATAACCTTGTTAATCAGGGATCTTGTTGTCTCTTCTCTATCCTGAGTAAGTGCTGGTACCACTACTAATACTATCGTATAGGGACAAGAGGCGGGAGGTAAATCCAACGTCTGAAGACCCGGGGTACTCTCTACCTGGTCAGCTGTATTTCTAGTGGGAGCATTAACAGATTTTTTGCTTCCTTCACTATGTGACCTGTAAGTGGCAGGGGCGGAGGTTGTGCTTAAGCCCTTACTGTCATTGGGTTTAGTACCCCTTAAATTTCCTTCCTCCATATTCTTATTGGCACATGATAAATCAAGACATGGGGCAGGCCCTGTCCCTTCCTCTCTCACGAATAGTGAGGGCGCTGGTATTCCCCCCCTGTCCTGTTCTAACAACCTACTTACTTTCCCTTCCACTCTGTTTATTTGTTCCATTACAGGCCCCAAATATTTAGTTATAAGCGCTTCCAGTTTAGCCTCTAACGCCTTGATTATCTCCTGTGGCCAATCGGCCCCGTTCAGTATTAGGCGATTTTGGCAGTTTTGACATGCTGTACTGTCGACCCCTTCCCCTACAGGTTTGGGCGCTTTCCTAGTCCCTCCTCGTTTGGGTTTGGTTACAGGTCTCGTTTTAAGAGCCCCGCTATTTTGTGAGATCCCGGTGACCCCTATTGCTTCTAGTGCACCGACTGCGGGGGGAGTCGGTGTAACTAATAAAGATTTTTTCGAACGTGTGACCACTTCCCTGCCCAGCCTCGGTGAAGAGTCTAGCTCGCTCTCTGCTCCTAGCGGGGCACCCCCCTGGTCCGAACCTCCCATCGCCCTGGTCATGGTCATACCAGCCACCGATCCTTCCTCTCTACTTAAAGGGAGTTGATCGGGATGAGGCATGGTATTATCCACCCCCATAGAATTAATTAACTCCGTATCCCAATGTGCTGGAATGTTAGCATGGACTTGTGCTTTAGTGAGGCAAGGGAGTAAAGTGTGAGCTGAGTTACCCTGATCTAATAAGGTATCGACTCGAGGCGTGGAACATTTAGATATTTTACTCAGCGACGAGTGTTTCTGTGCTATAATGGAGTCAAATTACAATCTCTGTTCAGTCAGCTGAATTTCATGGGTTAACAAAGATTCTGCTCTTGTAATAAAGGCATCTAGGGTTCCCTTAATTCCTCCCCCCACCCTATTAGGAGTTTTTTTAGTTTTGGCCATGTTAGGTATATAAACTAAGAGTAGTATTGTAATATGCGCCCCCTTCCTTGGCCCCACTAAATGGGGAAAGTTTTTGTGCAAACAACTGGGCTTAGATACAGTGAAAGTCACAACAGACCCAGCAATAGGACCATAAGCAGGGCCCTCTAGGATTTCCTGAGTGCTATTAATGTGTCGCTACGAGATGAACTACAAGCAGCCTAGGCTCAAACCTCACTCAATTACACTCTGTATGCCCACTAACATAACAACCCTATGGTTTACACCTGTAAACTGACCAAGAGGTGCGGCCCAGCCCGGCCTCCCTCGGCCCCTGACGGGCACAGACGGGCCCGCCCTTGGCCCGCGCACGTCCCGCGCAGCGGGAGGCGCTCGTCATTTTTATGGGCTTCGGCGCCCACTTGTGCCGCTTTACGTGACCCTCGCACAGCCCCCTGGGAGATGTGGTCCAAGTTCAAGCCGTTCCCCTCACGGCGATGTCGCAGGAAGCAAGGAGACACGAAGACCACAGCAACAGGGAAGAACTCCAGCCGCTCCCCTCACGGCGTGTACAGATGCAGGTAAGGCGCGTCCCGCGCAGCGGGAGGCGCTCGTCATTTTTATGGACCTCGGCGCCCACTTGTGACGCACTACGTGACCCTCGCACAGCCCCCTGGGAGATGTGGTCCAAGTTCAAGCCGTTCCCCTCACGGCGATGTCGCAAGAAGCAAGGAGACACGAAGACCACAGCAACAGGGAAGTACTCCAGCCGTTCCCCTCACAGCGTGTACAGATGCAGGTAAGGCGCGTCCCACGCAGCGGGAGGCGCTCGTCGTTTTTATGGGCCTCGGCGCCCACTTGTGACGCTCTACGTGACCCTCGCACAGCCCCCTGGGAGATGTGGTCCAAGTTCAAGCCGTTCCCCTCACGGCGATGTCGCAGGAAGCAAGGAGACGCGAAGACCACAGCAACAGGGAAGAACTCCAGCCATTCCCCTTACGGCGTGTAAAGATGCAGGTAAGGCGCGTGCAATTAGTTACTTTGAGGATTACTTTTCTTACCATAGGACTGGATCCTATATTCAGTCCTGGGACAGTTCCTGTAAACAATTGAGTAAAAGTGTTTTGGTTACAGTTGTGATTTTTAAGCAATATTTTACTATTTTTAAAGTTGACACTTAGAAACCTTTTCTCATAGAATCACCTATGTTATCCTATGGGAGGAATTTCACTGAGCAGGTAAGTGGGGATATTGTTTCTTTTTCCAACTCAGTGTTGGATCCTGGATCCAGCCCCGGGGCACCACCTGTAAACAGTTGAAAGAATGTGTTTTGGTTATACAGTCGATTTTTAACGAATATTTGTAAGTTTGCAAAACCGACACTTAGAAACTTTTTCAGCAAAAACCAGGCAATGTGATCCTATGGAATGAAATTCAAGTCACCGGTAAAGTATGTTCTCGTTACTTTTTGTAATCCAGTGCTGGGCTCCTAGGTTCAGCACAAGGACATCTATTTAAAACAGGTAAGCAATTACGTTTTCACAGTTGGTGCGATTTTGAGAGAATATTTGTAGTTTGCAAAAATCGACAGAAGAAATTTCACAGAAAAACAGTCAATGGTTTCCTATGGAAGAAAATTGAGTTAGCGGTAAGTATGGTTGTAATTACTTTTCAGGGTCAGTGCTGGGCACCAAGATCCAGTACTGGGATCTCTTCGATAGCAGGTGAGTATTTTCGTTTTCGTTACTCGGTTGATTTTAGGTGAAAATTTTAAAGTTTAGAAACTCCACACTTAGAAAAATTTCCAAGTGAAACCAGTCAATGTTACCCTATGTAAGAAAAGAAAGTTATCGGCTTTTGGGTAAGTACTCGACTGGCAGAGTTAAGGCTCTGGGCATAGACTCAGGGGTCTCCCAGGGTCAGGTAAGTACAGTTGTTACACCCTCAGCGGCACAGGGGCAGTCGGGTGCAGAGTGAGTTAGGCCCAATGTTATCCTATAGGAGGCAGGGGGCCCTTGGTTGGGGGCTGCTGGCTAACAGGCCACGCGGCTGTGGGAGCTGGGCTCCTGGTCACTTGCTCAGGGCAAATGGGGAAGTAGAGTAGGGTAGAGATTGCACTGCCAGGGGCACTCGGGCGGCTGGGTGCAGGGTGCTTTTGAGCCGTCGGGCGCTCAATTGATTGCAATGGAGAAGCTCAAAAACGAACAAAGGCTGCAAGCTCGGGGACGAAGATTCTTCAGGTGTGACCACCACTCCGAGAGGTAAGTTGGGTAATTGGAGGATAGGTAGGCACCCAGGAGTTGGGCACAGGGGGCCGCAGGCGCCGGGTGCAGCGGTGCCTTTTGGTGTCGGGAAATCTTACCCTCTGCTGGTCGCGGTTGGAGGGGTCCCTGGTTCTGAGGTTTGTTAGGAGCATCGAGGTGGGTCCTTGGGCCCTGGATTCGGGGTCACAGTTGCCGGGGGGACGTCCTCGGGGTCTTTGTCCACTCCAGCACAGGCCAGGCTTGGCAGGTGCAGAGTGTGCAGAGTTCGTGGTTCCTGGCTGATGCCTGGGGTCAGTTACTTGCTTTGAGCAGTACCACTGCTCGTGGGAGTCCCAGTTGCTTAGAGTCACAAGGTAGCCAGGTCCTCCGGGGTTTGTGAGGTTTCTGGCCACTGGAGATGCCGGAATTTAGCAGGAGCAGGTTTGAGGGTCGACAGGCCGGTAGGGCTGGGGCCAAAGCAGTTGGTGTCTTCCTCTTGTTAGCAGCTGCACGGCAGGTCTTCTTGTCTCTTGATCTTCTTTGCTGTTTCGGAATCTGAACTGAGGAAGGAAGGTTCAGGGTGCCCCTAAATACTAAATTTAGGGGCGTTACAGGTAGGTAAAGGGCAGGGACCAATGGGTCCCTTCCCTGGGGTGGGTACACCCCCTATCCTGCCACTCTCCTGTGGGAGGGGGGCAGTAGCCTAATCCTGATTGGGCAGGGCTCTCCATCTTCAAGATGGCGAGAGCCCGGGGATGTGCTTCACCTTGCCATCCCCACCTGAGGGGTGGGGTTGGCAGAGGCTGGCACACCCCCTTTCCTCACTTAGCTTTTCCCGCCGATCTTCCCGCCAGAGAGGGGGTCAGAACCGGTTGGGGCCAGTTGCTGAGTACAGCAAGTGGCCTGGAGAAGCTCACAAAGACGGCATGCCTTTGAAGCTTCCCCTGCCCATCCTGGGGGAGGAGATCTATCACCTCGCCCAGGATGTGCATTGTTGCAGGCCCAGGAGAGTGGATGGCTCTCTACCCAGGGGTCCAGCACCATGTCCGCAGTGTGGCAGCCTAGGCAGCCCCTCAGACAAGACGTGGATTGTAGGTTAGGTTCAGGGGGCAACACTAAGTTGCCCTCTGTCGTGCATCTTACAGTAAATCCCACACTGGCATCAGTGTGGGTTTACTGTGCTGAGAAGTTTGATACCAAACTTCTCAGTCTTCAGTGTAGCCATCAAGGTGCTGTGGAGTTCGTGTTGACGACCTCCCAGCACCATATACTCTTAATAGCAGCACTGCACTTACAGTGCCCAGGAATGGACCTGGGTACTGTAGGGTCACAGGGCTCATGCACCTGTGCCCACACCACTGGCATAGGGCACCCAGCTAGAGGGGTGACTGAGGTATGCCGGGGCAGTGGGTGTTGTGGGCATGGCACACCGGGATGTGGGCCATGTCGACTCTTAGTTTTGTTCTGCACCCAGACACTCAGCCTGCAAAGGCAGTGTGTGTGTGTCAGGGTACAGGGCCTCTAAGGGTGGCACAATTAGTGCTGCTGCCCTTAGGGGCCTTCTCTGATCACAAGGCCCTGGGTACCTAGGGTACCATTTACCAGGGGCTGACATGTGACCAGAGATGCCAATTGGGTTTTGGCTTTTAGGCAGCTTTTAGGGAAGGAACACAGGCCCTGGGCACCTGATTGGCAGGAGCCCAGGGCACTCCAAGGAAAAGTGTATCAGTTATCAGGCAAAAAGTGGGGGGGGTTACTGCAACAGAAACCCACTTCCTTACAGTGACACGTTCCCTCTTACAGAAGGATCAGAGGCTATATCATGAACACATTTAGCACCCATGTGCAGGCCCAGAAGGGGTCACCCTGTCAACTTTGCTAAAGATGCACTACCTACACCAAAAATATTAAATCAGAACATTTTTAGTTGCTGTTTGAGCTGTACACAGTGCACTGCAGGGTTTCCTAGCTTATGCTGTTGTGAGTTAGTGCAGTGACACCGAACGTGTTCATGATGAAACAGCCCAAGGATCACTGTGTTCAATATTAATCCCTACTGCCTACATGTCAAAATTAAGAATATAAATTATAGTGCCAAAACAAGGCTTGATATTCAGCAACGTCACCCTTACCAACCACTGTGACCACATTTTGATGCAATCATGTTGAGCTGTGCTCATTCTTTCTCTCAAGACAGGAAATGCACTAGATTAGTTAATTCTCATACACAAAGTTAAAGAGCCTTGTACATCTCTCCCACAGGCCGGGTAGGAGCACTGTCCCCGTACTGCTTTCAAGTAAAACAGGCATTTGCAATGCAATCGGTCTTGCCTCTGGGACCTTATAAGTATTTAGCTATGCTGCACATTATTGTGGGCGCAGCAACATTTACTGTTCTATGAGCATTAAGTAGTGAAAGGGTGCAGTACCACAGGCTGTCACTAAGTGTCCCTTGGGACCTCTTTTAACCAAATAAGGGACTGCACCCTGCAACATGGATAGGGAAAGTAAATGGCACAGCTGTGAGAACTGGGTAGCTGGGGATTTGCGTTCGAGTCTGGGGTCGACTCAACATCCTGTGATTATGGGCTGATCCTTTAATTTCCCCCGAGCACCTGGATAACTGCTCTATATAAATGAAAGGTACTCATTTAAAATAAAAATAATAAATGAATGCAGCAATCTCAGAAGTGAGGGCAGGCAACCAGTGTTGTGAGGGTGCAGTACCAGTGGATGAACTGCCTAGGCGTGACCTAAAAAAGGCATACATGCTTGTCAAAAATCAATGCTTAGGAGTCCTTAGAGTGGCTTCTAAATAAGCACAGCCAAATAATATAACATATTTTTCATTCATGGTGCGGTCTGCACAGGCAAACAATCCAAGGCATGCTGCAGGCTATCGAGTTTCTTTATCATGTTAGAGGCTGCCTAACAAAGCAGCACAGTTTGCTGTTCCCAAAGGACCTATAGCCAATAGCATTCATATTATTTCTTAGCAGACTTCTCTCTTGTGACCAGGCAGGGAAGGTTCACAACCATATTATTCAGTAATACTGCATTTATTAGCCTACTCCTGTATTGGTATATTGAGACAAAGAACAAGGCGGGGCCACACTGCTTTGCAAGAACAGAACAATGAGCAACCCACAGTAATTGTCTCATGCCCTAAGTACACAATCTTCTAATCCTCTTTCAGATGAGTAGAGCAGCAAGAAGCTGTGTTAAATGCCCATCATTAGCATTTTATATGCTGCAATCATACCTTATTGAGGGGCTAACGCACAAACATATGTCCATCGATGCACGACCTTAAATGAGGTGGGACTGGACCACTCGAGAGAGATGTCTAAAAACTGGGAAATAATAGGCATGGAGGTGAGAGAAACAATGAAACATTACTTTAAAGAGCAAATTCAATTAATCAGGAGAAGCAATCATGCCACAATAGAAGAAAAGTAGAATTGGCAATAGGAAATAATGATGAGAGAAAGGAAATAAAAGCAGCATTGATTATAAGCATTGGAAAAACATGAACCCTGGGATTTTGTTTTATGGAACAAAAAAAAGTTAACACTAATAACCTCTAATTTTTAATTTTTTTGCAAACGTTGAGAAACACTGAAAAAACACCCCACCAGAATTCGCAACAAATTGAAAGTGAAAATAAGCCAAATTGTGTCATCTCCCACAAATATAATAGGAAGAGATTCATATTTCTGATAGAGACTTCTTGCCACAGATTCCTCACCTTTTGAATATTCGCCAGGCGTCAGACTGTATCTGGAAACTTTTCAGCAGTACCCCCGTGTGACTGTAGGTGGCGCCGTACAGCTCCACAGTGATGCTGTTCAGCTCCTGAAACGCCTATGTAGGTGCAATTCTCACTGATTGAGTCACTTAGTTTCTTTCCACGCCACCAGTCGCAGATCCAGACCTACCGCTCGTCTCTTTTGAGAACTTTATCTCGATCAAAACAAAGGACATGACACCTCCCAACACAACAGGTTTTAAACCCTGTAAGGAGAATCATAAACAAGTGTCTGTGACAGATCCTCATCCAATTTGCCTGTAGTACCTCTGGTCAAGCTATGACTCTAAGGCCTGCAGTGACTGCAAGAACCCAAAGGCCATACGAGGCAGCATGTCAAAACTTATCATCATTAAGCACCGGAAGACTCACAAAAGCGGATCAAGTCAAAAGTTTTGTATGTCCTGTTCGAGATCCAGAAGTCACTGAGTTGCTGCAGAGGTCAGCTATATCAAAGTTTTTATGTAAGTCAAAGAAAAACAGATGAAATATAAGTGGAACTCGGCCCTTTCCCGCAACTCACACTCCCCTGAGAAGGTGCGAGGGTGGTGCCATGCATCTCGATCTTGCTCCCAATGGTGTTTGACTTCTGAGCCCATCCTGCAAATTGATCCGGCACAACCAGAGTTTCTGGGGCCATCTGCATCTAAACAGATCAAAGAATTCTGTGAGGCCATGTTTCGACTATTTTGATCCTTGTTGACTCCCTCTCACATGCCTTTGGACCCCAAGGAGCCAAGAGGTTATTCACATGGATTATTGCAGGCAAGTTCACCCTTGGCACTAGCTAGACCCTCCAAAACTCCCCTCGGACCATCTCTGGCTTCACTCTCGACCCCGCCTCTGGGGCTGTGGTTCATGCTGGTTCCTGTTGCACCGGTGCCGGAAGGCGAGGACCCAGTTGTCCTTTCTGAAACAGAGTTGCTGCTGATTTGACCCTGACCAAGACCAAGCTCGGCTTCCATGTAGGTCCCACTTCCTACGCTTGATCTCGCTCTGCTAAGACAAATGCACACCCTGCATTCCTTGCTTGGCACAGATTCACGCAATGTTAACGAGGCTGATGAGACTGGCCAACCTTGTTACGATGAGAATTGGTATGACAATCTGCAGGAGGCAAGTGACCTCAATACCTCCCCTGAGTTGGGATGCCTATCACCCTGTAGTCTGGCCACTGAGAAAAGTGCCTCTTATGCCATGGTTAGGCATAGGGCGGCCAAAGTCTTGACTTCCAACTTCCCTGGGGGCCTGCTCCTGCTACTTTTGCAGAATTGATCTTCACACAGGTCTTCCCATCCCAGTCAATAGACTTATCCCAACAACGGCAAAACACAATGTTCAACTTAAGGGGGGATTAATCAATGCAAGATCACTGAGTAAACACTGCCAAGACGTCAGGGATCTAATTATAGATATACTTCATACTTGAAGTTTATCAACTAAAGAGAACCAAGGGGAGGAGCTTCGTTTTATTCTATAGAAGCTGCAGACTCCATAAGAAAAGAGATCAATTCCTTCTCCATTATACCCAAAACAAAAAGGCATACCTGGGTGTACAATTTGTACGTGTACCATAAGAAAATTAAATAAATGGATTATCAAAAGATTTCCTCCATAAAAAATTGAAAATTAAGGAGCATCACTGAAAGGTATCCTATGGTGAGAAGCAAGTGTATACCAACATCGATTATTTTAAAGAAATAAAAGTTACCATCTCTAATTACAGGGTAACTGTAATAACCAATCCAGTGACTAACAGAGAGATCCAAATTGCTAGTCTTGATAAAGATGGATAAATAATTCAATACCATCGAAACGCGTCGACGCCCTTTGTTTCTGTGTGGCAGAATCTGTGGAACCACTCTGACCTGCAGTTGAAATTATATAACTCATCCAGGTCGTGTGTATATACCTTTCCATGTGATCTGTCCAATTGATGACAAATTATAGTGTCTTTTTTCATAGGTTTTTCTCTGTGTTAAAATTGTGATGATTGAATAATATTGTAATGCTTTTATATTATTGATGTAATGTTTTTTAATGTAAAATTAATTTTTTGTTTTAAAGAAAATTGTATTACATGTTTATGTGATTAGGTTTTTAATGAAAAGAATGCAATAAAAATATTTTGACATAAATGCTGGTTGTGATAAAAAGAATGTTTTTAACGTAGTATAGTACAATATGTGCAGATAACATTGTTTCGCGCTCTAGCACACAAGGGATACCTTTACTTAATCTAATTATAGATCAACAGCTTGATCTTCTATTTATCACCGAGACATGGTTGAAAGATTGGTGTAACCCCGACATTGCTGTCGCTCTCCCGCCCAGCTATATAATCCACAGGAAAGATAGAAAGGATGGCAGAGGAGGGGGTTTGGCTATTATCTTACGGGACGTACTACACTGTACTAGCTTTGATCTCGACACAATCAAGGGAGCGGAAAGCCTCGGCTCTTGCCTCTCCCTTAATGCCTCTTTGTCCTTCTCAGGAGCTCTAATTTACCGACCTACAGGCCAGAGCTCCACCTTCGTAGACTCACTTGGGGATGGCTTGAGCCATCTCCTGCTCAGATACGCCAATTTCACTTTGTTAGGAGATTTCAACCTTCATTTGGAAGGTAGAACCGAACCAGGAGTAGACAACTTTCTTCTATTTACTGAACTTTTCACTCTGCCCCAATTGGTGGAGGGCCCAACACACCGAGCGGGCCATACTTTGGACGGGGTTTGTTCCAACTTTGCCCCATTATCAGTTGACACCCCCTTACCTCTGATTTGGTCAGACCACCTCTTTGTGCCCCTCACACTCAGGGTTCCACAGATGAGCCGCCCATTTAGGCCACTGCCTGAACCCCGAAGTGGACGTAAATGGGCACAATTAGCTGACAACCCTAGGCTAGCAACCACTGCCCAAGTTCTAACTCTCATTCTAACAGGGAACACTGGGTTGGACTCACGCCTCTTCCACTCCTGGCTCACCACAGCATGCAACGAACTTACTCCCTTGGAGAGACCTGATAAGCACAAAAAACCTAAAATTCAGAAAACCCCCTGGTTCACGCCCACCCTGGCCCAAGCTCATCTGCTATGTAAGCAGCACGAGCGCAAATGGAGAAGATCGTACAACGCTGAAGAAAGACTAGCTTTTAAAAATAGTAGAAAGCTCTATCACCACCAGATCAAATGCGCCAAAAAAGAGTACTTCTCCAGTAAAGTTCAGGAGGCTAATCAAGACCAAAAAACCATCTTCTCGGTCATAAAGTCTTTCACAAACCCCAAAGTGCTGCAGAAAGAATTACCCACCTCACAAAAACTCTGTGACAAAATTTCAGTGTTCTTCGAAGAAAAAATAAAAGAAATTCAAAAGGACTTCTTAATGGCCCTTCCCTATGACCAGGATGCCAGCTCCGAGCCAGCCTCTGCCCACTCTATTCATTCCTTCAAACGAGTTTCATTAGAACAGACTCACAAGGCCATAAGAGCATGCAAATCAGGCTCACCCTTGGATGCCTGCCCTCCTATGATTCTCCACAGAATCATAGATATAGTTAACCCAATTAAAAATGAGATAGTTAACTCCTCCATCGGCCCAGGCATTGTGCCAGATGAATGGAAGCCTGCACTGGTTAAACCACTGAAAAAGAAACAAAACATCGACCCCTCTGTGCTTTCAAACCTCCGCCCTATTTCCCTACTCCCACTGCTAGGCCAAGTCACAGAAAAGTTGGTTCATAAAGAACTATCCAAATTCATTGAAGACAATAATATCCTTCACCCTCAACAATCTGGCTTTAGCCCCAAGCATTCCACGGAATCGGGTCTACTAGAAATAACTGATGCACTAAAAACTATAGCTGACAAATGCAAGAAAGTAGTTCTGATCCTACTCGACTTGTCGGCCGCGTTCGATACCTTCTCGCACAGCATCCTCCTGAAGCGACTCGAACGTGGCGGCATCTCCCGTACCGCCCTGGATTGGATAAAATCTTTCCTCATCAACCGCAGACAAGGGGTTCCCCTTGGTACTTTCCTCTCAGCAGAACGCAACATAACAACAGGAGTTCCACAGGGCTCATCCTTGAGCCCACTGTTGTTCAACGTTTACATGACCCCACTCATCTCCCTGATAGGCTCCTTTGGGATTGAAGTTACGTCCTACGCAGACGATACCCAAATGATCCTTTCCCTGGATAACAATTCCACAAAGACCGAACTTAGCTTCAAACACTGCTTAACCGCAGTCATCCAGTGGATGAGAGATAACCATTTTAGATGCAACACAGACAAAACTGAAATTCTCCCCATAGGGAAAAATTTCCTATTCCAGCCTTGTAAATGGTGACCAGAGGGAACATCACCCCCGCCTGATACAGTCAAGGTAGCCAAAAATGTAGGAGTAAAATTTGACACTGCACTCTCCTTCTTTCCACACGCCACGGCAGTAGCAGGGACCTGCTTTAGCCTTATTAAATCTCTAAAAAATAGTTTTGACCTAATTCCACTAACGGCAAAGAAATCAGTGGCAGTGGCAGTAGCCTTGATTCTCTCGCGTCTTGACTACTGCAATAGGAGGCAGGAGCCAACAAATCTACATTAAAGAAGCTACAAGTTGTCCAACATGCTGCGGATCGATTAGTTCTTAAACTCCCACGAACATCTTCGGCATCTGCGGCATTAAAAGCCCTTCACTGGCTCCCAGTGCATAAAACAATTATTTTTAAAATCCTCTTAATCACCTACAGAGCCAGGCATAAACTAGGACCCAAGTATCTCTCGGCACGGTTCACTTCCTATATCACAACTAGAACTCTTAGGTCCTTATCTGCCAACCTCCTCAAACCACCTACTTTTAAATACAAAACTAAAGGCGGTAGAACAGTGGCTGTTTTGGGAACCAAAGCTTGGAGGCTACTACCACCCCATTTGAGATTGCTGAATACAGAAACACAATTCAGGAGGGCCCTGAAGACTTGGGTATTCGGCACCCCAGACAAATTGTGCCTTTCTCTTATTTAGTAGCTTTAGGGCCCCCCTTACCTCCGACTAACCAGCGCCAGGATGCTCCTTGCAGAGTGGCAGGATGCGCTTTATAAATACCACCTTACATTACATTACACCTCAGAGGTCAAGACCAATGTTCTTACAGAGTCCTTCAGCCAGGGCAAGCTGCCACTGAGCCCCTCTTGGCTTTTAACAAGGCCATTACAGATACTTTGTTGAGGGAATGCAACAAACCTTGCTTTGGCTTCGCCGGTCAACCGCCATGTTACACTATGCCACTGCCTGGCCCTGGTGACCTTCCATTTTTATCCCAGCACCGCTTTCCTGCAGGTTTGGTGTGGCAGGCGTCTGCAAGTAAGACCAACTCCAGCACGTTCGCAACTCATCACGCTGAACAAGAGTCAAAATGACTGGAGACATTCAGGTCGTCAGTCTTCTCGCTCACCAGCTTGGCGCTTTGTTAATTAAATTCCAGTTGCCTACTGTGGCACTATCTCCACACTCCTTGGGATTCAGTTGATCAAATCCTCCCAGGGATCCCTGATGAACTTTGACCTGTCCTCGCCCAGTCCATACCAGACTTCATCGGGCTGTCCATTGGCACCAGTGTTGCAATTCACCACCATTCTTGGCTGCGGTCCACCGTTTTTTCAGGCAATGTCCAGTCATCCCTCATGGGCATGCTTTTCAACAAGACTCACCTGTGCACAACAAGTCAGACTACACTTTTGAATTGTTCAAAGGAAGCAGGGTCATTGCACTTTGCCTAGGCTTGTCTGCCCAACCTTGCCAAGCGCATCAGCCCTAGCACTCCTTTTGCGCCTTCAGCAAGGGTGCTCCATACCACCTGCCAATCCAACCTCAACAATGCACCCAGCAGTTTTGCAGTCGAGGCGAGGGTGCCCATCACCTCTACAGTCAAGGTCAACCGGCTGCCCAGCCCATTAGCGTCAAGCAGCCACACCTGCCAAACCTCTATATTATGCCCTTTGCAGAGCACAGCCACCCCATGAGAGGCAGGATCTGAAGATTTTTGTTGGTTTAGCAACAGTGCTTTAAATCTGCCGGTATTCACCAGTACTGAGTACCTGCGCTTCTGAATTTTCACCCCTTCAGTAGTGGTGCTTCTCCTTGGTCAAGGAAAGTACCAGTACTCATACTGGCCGCAATGCAAACTCAGTGGAATATAAAGGTGCTGCTGGGAAGCATGTTAGTCTCAGAGGTAGAATCTGCTGCTTACAGTGACTCGCAGGAAACCTAAGCGATGACAACATGATGTTGAAGTAGGCTTCGCCAGGACATCTCTATAGCCAGGCTGAAGTGTGACAGTAAGACAGAGCGAGTGGTAATTGAGGCACAGCAGAGCGGACATCAGCAAAGATAAATACTTGGAACAACAAATGTATCGACTAATATGTAAGCGTGTGTGAGTGCCACTATGTTCCTGTGCATGTTTGCATGTGTAGGTGCTGTTGTTTCCAGTCACCTTCCCTGGTATATAGTTGCCAGCCTACAGTCCTTGCATCAGACCAGCCTGTTCTGTCTCTTAATCATACTCATCAGGGTTAGTTAGTAGCAGTTCAGGGCCTACCTACATCACCAGTGGGGATCTGCTTTTCTCTGTGGGGAGGCCGCACTGGCTCAAAACAAATGTACATTTGCAAAGGTTATAACAGACTTTTTCTCCTAGTAGGGTTTAAAGTGGTTAAACATTTCTAAAGCATGTTAAGGTTTGTACAAACCATACAGTTTAAAAGTCACATGTGGGATACATAGTAGATCTGCTCTGCAGGCATGCATTTAAAACTCCCTGTGAGAAGCTGGCCTGCTATATGATGTCCACTAATGTAAGTGGGCAACTTGCACCAGCCCAGACAACCCTTATGGTGATTTAAGAGGTCTCAGGCAACCTTAGAAAGCTATCCAAGTGGTAGCTGTGGAGAGCAGCCTTCAGGCTTAGTCTTGAAGGAGTGTAAAGCAGCTTGTCTTACCAGAATGCAAACTTATAGTGTAGCTTAAATTAAAAGGAACCGCACAAAATATGTAGAAAAATATGTATTTATTATGTAACCCTCTCTAGTACGTTACAGTATCTCCTACACGGAGATAGACACAAAGCACACAATACTTTAGCAAGAAATCACAGTAAATAGCACTAATACACAGTGGGCCCCAGGGGGAGATTAAACCATATACTAAGAAAGTGGTATAAGAACCACAACTCGAGTCAGGACAATGTCAAGAGGACGTAGAATTGCTGGAGACCTACAGAACCACCCAAGGTGTAGTGGGTGAACACGACTGTGTGCTCCGTACAAGTTCATGTGCAAGTCGCGGTTGGATTTTTAAAGATTAAGGACCAACCTTTCCCAGTGGACCCTGTAGAATCCCTGTGGAAGAAAGAAGGTTGGAGAACCACCCCACCCATGGATACCGGGGTACCCCAGTTATCTATCCCAGGGTAGCCGGGTGCATAGGTGTGAAGTGGCGTCGGAAACCGCTGTTGAATCCAGTGGAGGACTTCAGGAAAGTGCCACTGCTGGAAGAGGAGAAAGTGTCCGGAGGAATCCAAACATAGATTCTTGAAGAGGAGTACCTGAAAGCAGAGGGGACAGTGTCTATGTCACTCTGGAGTGACCAGGAAACTTGGAAGACACATTCTCTCAGATATCGGGTGCTTGAGGAAGGAATCACAGTGACCTTGTCTCTGCAGCTGCCAGGACCAGGCTATGCTGAGGACAACCAGGATCCAGATACGAGCTGTCTCACAAAGGATGTCAAGTGCTGAGGGGTCAGTGTCCGGCGGGAGCAACAACAAGCTTTGGCAAATGCAACCCACGCAGAAAAATCAAGAAGGTGCATGGTTCAATCAATCAATCAGAGGTTTACAGAGCGCCCTACTCACCCGTGATGGTCTCAAGGCGCTGGGGGGGAGCAGCTCCGGGTCAGTCGAAGAGCCAGGTCTTGAGGTCCTTCCTGAATGTGTGGAGGGTTGGGGAGTGTCTGATGTTAACTGGGAGCTTGTTCCAGGCTTTGGCTGCGATGTAGGAGAAAGCTCTTCGCCGGTTCTGTTTCTGTGGATGCGGGGGACCCCTGCCAGGACGAGGTCAGCGGAGTGGAGGTTCCTCTTGGGTAGGTGGAAATATACTCGGTCGTTGAGGTATTTGGGTCCGATGTTGTTGAGGGATTTGTAGGCATGGGTGAGGAGTTTGAAGGTGGCCCTCTTCTCGATGGGGAGCCAGTGGAGGCTATGTAGGTGTTGGGTCATATGTTTGTGGCGTGGTTTCCCTAGGATGAGCCTGGCTGAGGCGTTCTGGATGGTTTGGAGCTTGTGTAGAAGAGTTTTGTTGATTCCGGCGTAGAGGGTGTTGCCGTAGCCTAGGCTGCTGGTTATGAGTGCGTGGGTGACGGTCTTTCTGCAGTCAGGGGGGATCCATTTGAAGGTCTTATGGAGGATGCGGAGGCAATCGAAACTGGTGGACGCGACTGGCGGTTCATGGAGAGGGAGGAGTCGAGGATTATGCCCTAGGATGGCGAGGTTCTCGAGGAGTGTGGTGGAGTCAGGGTCCTGGCTGTTTTCGGGGTGGAAGTTCAGGTTCCCGAGCAGTATGTAGTCCGTGGAGGTGATGGTGTGGGGTGCAGCTGGCTTGGCGATGGTGGTTGCGGGCTGGGCGTGGGGTCCTGGCGGTCTGTAGATGAGGGTGCCGCGTAGCGTGGTCCTGGGGCTGGTCTGGATCTGGAAGTGGAGGTGTTCCGTGTTGGAATGGGGGTCGCTCATGCTGGAGGTGGAGAGTCGGAGGGGGGTCTTGTGCGCGATGGCGAGTCCTCCTCCCGGGCGGTGTGGGCGGTCCTTCCTCTGGATCTTGTAGCCGTCCGGGATTGCTGTGGTGATGTCGGGGCCGGAGGTGGCGTTGGCCCACGTTTCCGTGAAGAATGCGGCGTTGGGCGAGAGGGTGTCGATCAGGTCCCAGATCTCTACTGCGTGTCGGTGTAGGGAGCGCACGTTGAGAAGGATGGAGAAGTCAGGGTTTCTGTGGGTTGTGCAGTCGGGGGCCCTTCGGCGGCTGCGAGTGTCTTGTCGACGGTGAAAGATCTTCGGCAGTGTCCGCATGAGAACTGCCCATGGGTCGTGTTGGGCGAGGATCTTACACAGTCGGCGTGGCCTCCGGGGTTGTGAGCGTGGAGGGTGGCTGAGTCGTAGCGGAGGGGACCAGGAGAGCCAGGGTCCCTGGCGCAGGTCTCGGTCGGGTCGCGGACAGGCGCAGACGGGCTTGCCTTAAGCACAGCTTCGGTGCGCCCGCTCCGCGCGTCCGCAGCTCAACCGCACAGCGGTCGCCATTATGCAGGGGAGGGGGGCGGGAGTAGAGGTGGAGGCGGGAGTGGGGCTGGGTCGGGGGGCGGGGCGGGAACTGACTAGGAACGGTGGCGGGGACAGCGGAGGACTGAGCAGGAACACAGCAGGAAAACAAAAGACAACAGCGGGAAAAGGCTACAGTGGCAGAAGCGCTAAATCAACAGAAAATACACAAGAAATCACAGCTCAAAAAATTTCACAAAAGGACCTGAAGCAGAGGCGGGCGCGAGGCTCAAACTCTGCAGGTAATGGACTGCGGGCGTGCGAACAACCGGCGGAGCTGCCGGGGAGAGTGCTGCCTGGACCGCAGGTCAAGGCTTTACACGCGCTCCCCCGCAGTGGTCGCCATTATGTAGGGGAGGGGGGCGGGAGTAGAGGTGGAGGTGGGAGTGGGGCTGGGTCGGCGGGCGGGAACTGACTAGAAGTGGCGGCGGGGACAGCGAAGGACTGAGCTGGACACAGCCGGAAAACGAAACACAACAGCGGGAAAAGGCTACAGTGGCAGAAGTGCTAAATCAACAGTAAATACACAAGAAATACACAGCTCAATAAAAGTCGCAAAAGGACATGAAGCAGAGGCGGGCAGGGGCTCGAACTCTGCAGGTGACGGACTGCGCGCATGCGAACAACTGGAGCAGCTGCCGGGGAGAGTGCTGTCTGGACCGGAGGTTCGGACCAGGAAGGTCCAGGAGACTCACCCCAAACTGGGGAGTCAGGGCAGGTCCAAGTTATCAGGGGAGCCCAAGGAAAACAAAGGCGACCCTCAAGTAGACCCACAGGAACGAGGCCCTGGAGTCGCAAGAGGACCTCAAGAAGCTCACCAAAAGATGCAAGCCACGTTGCACACGATGCGGTGTGGCCATAGTTTCTGGTCACTGGAGGTGCTTGGGGTCGTGGCTACTTGGAACCCGGAGATCTTCTTGCAAAGATGTCAACAAGCCTTTGCAACTGCAAATGGACGTGATACGCAGGGGTTTGGTTATTGCAACCCCCACAAGGACTACTGGCCTCAAACTTGGTGAGAGGGTAGAGCAGGCCTCAGGGGCTGAGGAAAACTACCACCTGTGTTGCAGAGCCCACGGAGTCTGGAGGAGCTTGGGATCTGCAGACCGGTCATTTTCGTTGCGGTGCCTGCGAATGCAGGGGAGTGACTCCTTCACTCCAAGGGAGATTACTTCTGTTGTCCTTGATGATTCACAGGCCTTGGTAGATTCCTGTATGATGCACAGGCACAGACGATGCAGCAGACTGGAAAGGAGATGAAGTCAGGCCCAAATGAAGTCCAGCGAAGTCCAGAGTGCCCAGATGGTAGAAGTGTGGTGATTTCAGTTCCGAATCTTATCCAACGACGAATCTAGGGACGTACACTCAGGTAAGCCCTTAAGTACCCTAAGGAAAAGTTTGGGAAGATTCAGGGGACCCTCCCAGGTGGGAGGTTACTCCCATGTCCTTTGTCCAGTTTCACGCCAGAGTGGGAGCCAACAGCTCCCAGGACGGGTTTGAACTGGACTATGCACAGGAACACCAAATGTGCCCCTCATGCAGACTTTCAGGCACTGGCAAACACACCCAACCAGCCCTAATACACTAAATCCTGTCTGGGAGGTGGTCACACTTCCCTGTGACAGGATGCCTACTGTTCTTCCTTCCCCTGCTTGAACTTGGCTCAGCAGGAGGAGGGCAGAAATGTGTGTCTGGTCGTCAGCAACCATTTTGTGCTGTCCTGGTCTAGATGGCTGGTACCGGGAACACTGAGAGCCTAACGGAGGGCTCTCCCGGTGCTTGGAATCATACCTCCCACACTGTTTACGGTGTGGGGGTATGATTCCAACATGTTTGATACCAAACATGATGGGATTCATTGCAGCCATTTTCGAGATGGTCACGATTACGCGATGCCCCTCTATATAGTATATGGCTGCTTCACTGACAGTCCAAAAGGATGGACTCCATAGGCTGCAGGGGTGTCCTGCTCATGCAGGGGCACCCTCTCACTTAGAACCAAGCACCCTGCCCTCAGGATTGCAAAGGCCTGCTATATGGGTGACCTATAGTTTTTAAGTGCAGTGACCCTTAGATATATTAAACCTATATCCTTAGTAAGTGGTGCATGCACTAACCTACGCTGGCTGCAATGGCAAGCCTGTAGTTCCATTTTGAATGGTCTCTAATAGGTGGCATAATGCATGCTTCAGCCCAGGGAGACCTCTGGGGTACCTATGCCCTGGGTACAAGGGCACCATATACTGAGGACTGACAAGAATACCCCAGTATCCAATCTGAGATGTACCTAGGTACTGAACACAACAGTGTAGGGAGAAAGCAGATAGTCTAGGGTCCTGATTAGTAGGATCCCAGTCAGGCTAGTCAAACACAGCATCACGCCAAGCAAAAAGTCGGGGTAACCATAAGAAGCAGATCCTACTTACCTACACTACCCATTTTGTTTAACCTACCCTCCTGCTCATTGCAATCTACTGCTTGTATTAAAAGACACCTATTGGCTTATACTTTGAGGCTGTAATGCTGTTAGGTTTGTAAATATATTTACATTTCATCTTAATGAAAAAAATGGGCCAGGTAATTCTTGGAAGTGAAAGTGTGGTATAGTAATGGGTTGGGGTAAACCATTATTTGCAAAGAGCCTTGTTTAATTCTAGGGACAAGGCCAGTGGTATCCCCTTACTTTTTCCTACAGTTCACTATCTTCAATGTATAGGTCATGGAGTAGAGCAAACTCTGTAAAAACAGTGTGGTCGGTGTAATGTGGTTTGAAGTTTTTAAGCACTGTAGTGATAATACATTATACATTAGAAAACCACAGATCATAGAATGAGCTCATGGTATATAATTTGTCAAGTTTTCTTTCTTAAGTGCTCACACTATTCGTTACTGTGCATGGTATAGAATTACAAATGTTTTTTGTGTCTCATGCATTGAGGTAATCTGTAAACATGAAAAATCTGAAAGAAAATATTAAATTTAGACTTTTTTACACATATGGACAAAAAGAATACTCCAGATACCAGAAATGCCTCTTTAAAGTCGCGATCCATTTAATTGTTTACCCTTTCCCACCTTTCCCACCTCTTAGCTCTGCTCAAACCCACCCCTTGATCAACAGCTCAATTTAGTGAGTACCTGCATGTATTTTTTCCCATTTAAATCACTGGTTAGCAAGCCATTATATCGGACAGGCGGATCCTGCAAATTGTTTGGAGGGGCTATGCTCTGCCCCTCCTTTCCACACAGCCACATCGTCCACTGCCCCCCCAGCGACTGATGGAGAACAATCTCTCTATTTTGCAGCAGGAACTGCAAACCCTTTTGGCCAGGGGGCTATAGAGAGGGTGCCCATGCCAGAAATAGGACGTGGTTGTAATTCCCGCTACTATTTGGTGCTTATAAAAGGATTCAGTATCAATGTGCTAAAGTCACACCTGACTCCTCAGTCATTCCCCTTCAAAAAAACATTCTGGACGGGGTTCAGTTTTGTGCCTTTCCCACAGGGGCGAGAGTCCAGGACATTCAAGCTATGATTCAAATCTTTCGCCTTGGTCCTGGATTTCAGTGATCTCGACTATTAGGCTGCTGGGACTGATAGCCTCCTGCATCCAGTGATCGAGCTCGCCAAATGGCATATACAGGCTCCTCAGTGGGATCTGAAGTCTCAGTGGGCCCAATATCAAGGGGACCTCTCTGACCGCGTTCAGATTTCGGAGGAGACAGCAAAAGCTCTGCAGTGAGGGATATTGGATTGTGATTTCATCAGCACCATCTCCTCTCCCTTCCTCACTCATAGTTGTCCCATACATCACTTCTGGGTTGTAGTGGCCATCTGGCAGAGGTGGAGATCAGAGGCCCCTGGTCTCTGGTGGAGTCTTGGCTCCATATCAACCTTCTGGAGCTGAGAGCTTGGTGTTTGTTGGATCTGGACCTTTTTGCAGGGTTATCCCCAAGCGTTTTGCCTTCCTATTTTTCTGAACCTCTTTTTGTTGGCTTTAGGACTCTGGGCACTTTACCACTGCTAATCAGTGCTAAAGTGCATTTACTCTCTCCTTTAAACATGGTATGATTGGTTTACACCTATATGGCATGTTTAATTTACTTGTAAGTTCCTTGTACAGTGGTAACCCATATACCTAAGGCCTGTAAAATAAATTCTACTAGTGTGCCTGCAGCACTACTAGAGCCACCCACAAAAGTAGCCTTTCAAACCTGTCTCAGGTCTGTCACTGCAGGGCCTGTGTGCCATTTTGACTTGACAAGTAAAACTACTTTCCCAGCCTTAAACTCCCCTTTTTCTACATATAGGTCACTCCTAAGGCAGACCATAGGTAGCTCTATGGGCAGGGGGCTATGTAGGTAAAAGGTATGACATGTGCTCTTAATGTATGCGATGTCCTGGTAGTCACTAACCGCCTATTTTGTTTCCCACTGCTGTGAGGCCTACTCCTCTCATAGGTTAGCATTGGGAATTCCTTTATACATTTTTAAGTGGCAATTTCTGATCTGAAAGGAGTAGTGTTGCCATGTTTGGTGTGTCTGGAATGTCAGTGAGAAATCCTACTTACTGGTGTAGTTGGACTGTACATTACTATGTTAGAAAGGCCACTTTTAGAAAGTGATTAACAAAAAGGTGGTCCCTATGGGGGAAGTGTAGTCCTTGTGTTCCACAGCAATAATATTAAACCAGGGATAGAAGAAAACCTCTCAAGTGAGTATGTTACAGTTATGTATTTAGTGCACTTATTTATACATATTCCATTTCTGAATATACAAATACATTTTAGTAGTATAATGCAATATTTATATTTTTCTAGAAATGAAGGTGCTCCTAAAGGGTGACGGTGCAGTGAAAGTAATGCATGGTGAATAAAAAGTGCATACGTGATATATGCAAAAGCATTTACATGTTGCTAATAGGGTTAATAGGGTTAATAGAATATTTTAAGTCAACACCCGTAGAATGAGTGTTGATGGCCACCATCAGATTCTTAAAAACGCAGTCCACATATGTTATTTGTCGATGTTTCAACCTCTGACCATAAGTAGAAGGATCACTTTACACAGCCTAACTAGCGCTAGCTCATGATACCACAGTATTGAACTTTTCTTTCTTTGCTTCATTACAGTGGTTTAAAACTGGTTTGAGGTTGTTCTTTGAAGTGATGTTAGACACTTTTTTGCCACAGTCTCTTGGTATGTAACAAAGGTTTACTATACCTACCATCGAAATTTGAAATAGGTGTTAACTTTTTTTGGGCTGATACCTGTGCTGTTTCATTACAGTGAGCTAATAAGCACTTTGAAGTTACTTCAAGAAATTGTGTTTGACATTCCCTTGACTGTGGGACTTCTTGCCCCAGTCTTTTGGTATGCAACACAAGCGTGCTATATCGGTCATTGCAATTTGATTAAGAGACAAATGTATACACAAATTGATACATTCATTTTTTACTTTTATGTGTCTACTGTAGATATTTTGCATCCTGATGATGACCCTGCTCTAAATACTTATGCTCAGGAGTTGAAACCTCGACTCTAACATATGTGGACTTTGTTTTTAAGAATTTGATGGGGGTCATCAACGCATGTTCTACGGGTGTTGACTTAAAATATTCTATTAACCCTATCAGCCACATATATATGCTTTTGCACATATCACATATGCACTTTTCAGTCACCATATATCACTTTCACTGCACCTTCACCTTTTAAGAGGACCCTGTTTTCTAGAATAATATCAAGATTGCATTATGCTGCGAAAATGTATTCGTATATTCAGAAATGCGATATGTATAAATAAATGTACTAAACGCATTACAGTAACTCACTCATTTGAAAGGTTTCCTTCTATCCCTAGTGTTATACTATTACCATGGAAGTCAAGTCAAGGGCTACACTTCCCCCATTGATACCACCTTTTCTTAATTATTATCCAGCCCAGGTCCCTGGGTTACTGGGTAGCCCCTTTGCACTAGACAACTTTTAGATGTGGGCATTTCTCTGTGCTTTTAACTCTGTGGGCCAGATGTACGACGAGAATTAGCATGCGCAAACGGGTTTGCGACCCATTTGCGCATGCTAATTCTGATAGGGCCATATACAAACACTATTTTGCGATTCGTAAATAATTTGCAACTCGCAAAATTGTGTTTTGCGACTCGCTATTAGGAAGGGGCGTTCCCTTCCTAATAGCGAGTCACAAGCAGTGTACCAATGTTTTGTAACTGCGGTTGCAAAACACTCGCAAATTACCACCCTCTTCAAGAGGGTGGTAATGCAGTCGCAAATGGGAAGGTGTCCCTAGGGGACCCCTTCCCCTTTGTGAATGGCTCTGAAATATTGTTTAAGGGCAGGCAGTGGTCCGAGACATGGCTGTCTGCTGATCGCAGCAGGCCACAATCCCTGGGAGGGCCAACCACTCCCAATGGGGTCGCAAATTGCGAGTGGCTCATTAATATTCATGAGCCTCGCATTTTGCGACCCCATTGGGAATCACAATCAGTGTCTCTGACACTGTTGTACATTTCAAATTGCGACTCGCAATTTGCGACTCGCAATTGAGCGCAAATTGCGAGTCGCAATTTGCAATGGTCGTACATCTGGCCCTTAGTGAAATACAAAACTAAAATAACAGTTATATAATTCCTACAAATAATTATGTGTACATTTCAACAGTTACCTATTTCTTAATTCAGAATTATTAAAAAATAACCTGAAATGTTATTGCATTTCTGTTATTTGTTGATATTTCAAGTGTACTTCACTTTTTTCTTTGTGAAGTTAATGTGAAATCTACATAACTGTACATGTCCTTATCATGGCAGAATTTGCATTAGAATAACATATTTAAAGAGTAAAGAAAAAAAACTTTGGCATTTCAAAATTATATTTGTTCCCAAAAACATATTCAATAGATTTAAAAAAAATAATAATATATATATTGACCATGGGATTGGGCAAAAGGAAAATAAATATTGTTTTTTCTCAGAGGGAAATGTTAAACTTGGTTTGAGGGTAGAGCAAATCAAAAAATGCCTGACAGTGTCAGGGACTAAGTCGAGTTACAAATGAGAAATGTTTTAAATATATAAGTATTAAGCAATGTTCAATATAAGCAGTCCACCATAAAATAGTTAAACATCCTAAAAGAATCTCAGCTGTCCAAAAGAAAGTCTATATTTCAACATCCAAAATAATAATAAAGTCAGACCTCCATGCCAGAGGGAGTGCCAGAGTCATGTCTCTGGCTTGGGAAACAAACATTTCTGGCCATCCTCTGGCTGACACTTGATTGCCACATATCTAGCTCCTTTCATGAGATGGTTGTAACATCAATGGTTGTGACAGAACTGGAAACTGGCTAAGAAATTCAAAACACCAGGCTTGTTGGCGAAACAAGTTAAAGGGGCAAACTGGGAGACATGACTCGAGGATGTGGATTGGGGTGGGTTGTGGAGGCATACAAGATTTAATGTCAGCAATCTGGGTCATGAGAGTACATAATCATCAAAACTGTTCAGTTATTGACTCTAGGAGTATCCTTACCTCTCCTACTAAATCCTGGACATCCCAAGAAATCTATAACTGAACCTTTTCAATGACCTCAGGAACTCATTGATGGCAGCTATAGAGCCATAATAAGAAGGAAGGGAGTGTGCACAACCTATGAAATTGGAGGTCAGGACAAAAGTAGCCTTCAACTGCTGGTCTTCTTCTGGCAAGTCAATTGGAAGATGATAAAGAGTAGAGGACGGTGGAGCAGGGAGCACCATTGGAGGCTCAATGTTATGGGGGCTTCTGAAGTTATGGAGGCCATGGCTGCAGCCTAGATGTTGGTGGAGGCTGCTCTTCAGACACCATAGGAAGTATTTATTCAAAGTCTGGAGGAGCCTAATTATTCATCTCTACCGGGCTAGTAATGCCCACCTCTTACACCTCTGCAATTGGCTCAACAGCCATTGCCTGGAGTATTTTAGTGTTGGAGTTTGTTTGTCTCTGGATGGGCCCACTCTCCTAGCTGATCTGTCGTTTCCCCACCTTGCTGGTTCTGGAAAGCTGTGTGTCTGCCTTGCAGTCAAGGTTGCTGATGGTTGTCCCAGGTCCTATTCTGATGTCCCTCTCTGGCCACTGAAAAGGAATGAGTACAAAATAAAAAAGATGCTTGCATTTGTCCAGCGCTTCATATATAAAGTCATATGTGCTTTTCTTGGATATAACAACCCTATCTCAAAGTTAGATTGACATCGTGTAGACTTCCACTAACTCGTGCCATGGTAAGGTGTAAGTCAAATTTCAAGTTTAAAAAACAAATATTTTTTTGGAAGAAGTAGGTTTAAAACGGTAGGTAAGAAATATCATGCTTACTATGCAAGACTTATTTTTGTAATCATATCAACGTGACATAGAATGAAAAAGAAAATCTGTCTAATTTTTTTTTTTTTTTTAAAACCTTTATTCGTGCATATTAAAAGAACAAATACGGGCCTACAACCGTCAGGCCGGCCACGATACGGTTAAGCACTGATACAAACATTACGGCCCCTGTGCTTCAACGGTCAAGATTAGCAACGATTTATGAATTATACACTGGAGAGATCCTTGACCCCAGGGAAAGGAGAAGTGAAGGTTAATTTTAAAGTTTTGCAAAATAATTGTATCAGGGAAAAAGTCAGTGAAGAATAAGAACCAAGGAGATTCGAGTCCGCACGATATCTTCACCACACGGGAGAGCAGCAGGAAAATCTGTCTAATTAACCTTAGCATGCTACCTATCACAGAAAAAAAAGATTGAGGATTTTAAAGTAAAGCCTTTTAATTGTTACTCTGATTTTTAATAGAAAATAAAAAAAAACCTTCAAAAAGCATTGTAGGTATTTAATGCATTTAAAGAAAAATATAGCATTTTTTAATTGAAGCAAGTTAAAGGTACGCATCAGCCTTATGTACACATAGTTTGGCAACATGGAAATGTAATATAAGTAATTTTAAAATATGTTATCAGATATATTCTGGACAAGAAATATGAATCTACAAACACATTTTTGTTGGGCTAACTTCAGATGATTATTTTTCCATACAAGAATGTAGCAATTAAAAATATATTTTTTGAAACAAAACATTAATTCCATTCTTTAACCTCCATAGCTGATACCCACTGATGAGCTCTTTTTTTGATGTGTGGGCACATACTACGTCAGACTCTATTCATAAATTTGTTTTCACCAAAAAACTATCCAGGTCAAATTTATGTTTTTTTCCCCACCTCTTGGGGATTCTAAAGGGAGCCAGGGTTATGTGGATTTCCATGGAGGGGACTGAGAAAATAGCCAAAATATACAAGATGTATTTTTATTTTTTTTGAGAAATGGGAAAATGTACTGAGCAAGAAAGCTCATGTTTTTTTCTAAAAATAGCATCAACAAAACATTTGCTGTGCTAACATAACCATCTTCTGAGCTTATATAAGTAAGCAGTGTTGTAAAACAAATCCATTTTTTACCACAGTTTTTCCATTTTTCTTATGGGGATCCTAAGACCCAGTTGAGCACAGCAGAACGTGCTCAAATTTGGAGGGACATTGGCAGGCGCTGCAGTGCTGTGGGCGTCCACACTTGAGTAGGGAAGGAATGCTGCAAGGGCCTTTGTTGCTGGGTCAAGTTTAAGGCCCAGTACATTCTTGGTGTATCCTCCCAGCAACACTTGCAGCACCCTAGGAACACCCCAGGAAGACAACACTGCACAGGAGGCTCCTAAGAACAGCTTGACCGGCCATTCATTCTGAACTAGAAGCATCTGAGCAGCAAAGTGATGGTAATGCTCTCCAATTTGTCCCCCAGGTGCAGAACCAGGTGCAGAACGACTGCTGGAGCTGCCTTGGGCTGAGGATACTATCCAATACCAGGGTGGGCCTCCCCCACCCCTCCTCTATTTCCCCCTTTTTTACATATATCCCTGGTGGTTCAATATGGTTTTAACCCCCGGATTACTTTCATTGTTTGAATTTTTGTTTTTTGTTGAAATATTTTTATTATCATTTTTACAACAAACAAAAGCCACAGCTCATCTCATTACACTTATGTAATCGACAGTAGTTATGCTGTCCAGTTGTAGGATATGCATCCTGTCCTCCAAGGGGGTATCTGTTGTTACAGTCCATATATCTTCTCTGTAATGTGATGCCGGAGGGGGGAACCGGGGGGCTTTCATTTTTTGAATAACCATACTTCTTTTGACTGTTCAGAAAATCTGAGTGTAATTTACTAATAAAAAAACGAATTAAAAAGCTGTAGTTAGTCCAGCATTAAACATGGCCAACCACAGGTACTGAAAAGCTCTCTCATAAAAAATAATGGTGGTAGATATTTAATATAAAAGCCCATAGGAAATTATGTTAAATTAAATACATTATTCAAAATAGTTAATAATGTAAATAAATATAATTTAATATTAAATGTATATATAACAGTAGTGCATATTTATTATTTATTTATAAAAAATTTCAGTTGGGATATTGATTTGATAAGAGTTAAATATTTGTAAAGTGCAGCTGTCGCTCCGAAGGGAGCATCCTGGCGCTACACAGAAGAAGCCAGATCGATTAGGTAAGTATGAGAATGATCCTACTAGACCAGTGAGGAGCAGAATGCATCCATGAGCCCGAATATCCAGGTTTTCAGTGATTTTCTAAATTGGGTCTCTGATTCTATCCCCCTTAGGTGTGTGGGCAAAGATTCCATGCTCTTGTTCCCAAGACTGTGATGGATTTTCCTCCTTTGGTTTTATACCTAAAAGTGGGAGGCCTAAGAAGGTTCGCCGTGGAGGATCTGAGGGTCCTAGCCGTGAGATAATGAGTGAACTTGTCTGCCAGGTATTTTTGTCCAATGTCTCTCAAAGCTCTGAAAGTATTCACCAAGATCTTAAATAAAATTATTTTCTGTATGGGTAGCCAATGCAGCGTCTTAAGAGCTGGAGTGGCCGATGAATAGGCATTTTCAGCACCAGATGGGCCGCTGCATTCTGTACGATCTGTAGCCTTTTTACAACTTGTTTGTTGGTTCCTGAGAAAAGGCTATTGCAGTAGTCTAATCTCGAAAGGATCAGTACCACTTTCTTCCTTGCAGAGCAGGAAATGTAAGGGAAGAATTTGAATGAGGGTTTTTATGAGGTTGAAACACATTCCTGTCACTGCAAGAGCCTGTAGCCTACATGAGAGAGAAGCATCAAATTTTAATCCCAGATTCTGGGCGATTTCCACTGTATTATTTGGAGCAGGTGCATCTTCTGGCCACCATTGAACCAGGTTGAAAAGATTGTCGTTCACTATCAATAATATCTCGATTATTTTTGTGTTACATTTGAGGTTGTTTAGTCTCATCCAGCGGATGACCTCTGTCATACATTGCTTAAAATTTAGCTCTGTTTTGGTCGTGCCTTTATCCAGGGCCAAGATCAATTGTGTGTCATCTGCGTATGAGGTTGTAATGATATTGAAGAAAGGTATTAACAAGACCAATGGAGCCATGTAGATATTAAATAGGAGCAGGCAGAGAGAAGAGCCTTGTGGAATGCCTGAGTTAATCTGGCGTTTGTTTGCGAGGAAATTAATTTTAGACAAGCCAGGGCTATTGAGGATATACCGCTTTGTTTGATTCTAGATAAAAGGATGTTAGGCGAGATGGTATGAATTACGGACAACAGATCTAATAGGATCAGTACCTAATTTTTTAAAAAGTATTTTGGCTTTCTTGAGGAAGCCAGTAAGTTGTCTATTGACAAGTCTTTCAGTAATTTTGCCAAGAATGGGCAGTAGTGATATAGGACTGAGATTGGAGAGAGTAGAGGAGTCTATTATCTGTTTTTTTGCAGTGTTTTGACAACTGCTATTATCCACACTTCTGTAATTATCGCTATAGTTAAAGATGAATTAATTATCTTGTTAGCTACTGGATTAACAATGACTATATTCTTATGAAGAACCGCAGGGGGACATGCGTCAAATGGGGATCCTTGATTTACATGCAATGATGGCTTGGCGTGACTGTTCTGGTGAGATTTCCTCAAAGGCTTAGAAGGACAGGGCTATAAAGGTCCTAAAAAGGTAGAATCGGGTTTTAGGTCTATTTAATGTTAAGGATTTTCTCTTTAAAAAATACTGAAATCTGGTCATATAGCATCTGTGATGGTGGGATCTCCTTGCCTAGCACTTTTGGGTCAGTGAAA
Organism: Triturus cristatus; assembly: GCF_964204655.1. Classification (NCBI taxonomy): domain Eukaryota; kingdom Metazoa; phylum Chordata; class Amphibia; order Caudata; family Salamandridae; genus Triturus; species Triturus cristatus. The sequence continues at coordinate 141,011,293 of NC_140588.1, forward strand.
AATGTTACCACTGTAAAGATCATGTTGGTCATTACAGGCCTCTAAGACATCATCTATTCTTGAGAAAAAGGGAAAAATGGAAAGCATAGCCGACCGGAGGCAAGCACCGTAGACCTCCAGCCCACCCACGTGATACAGGTGCAGTGAGAAGTTCTGACCTTCCGCACCTCAGGCAGATATTCTCCCCCTCACTCACCTGAATTGCCGGCTCCCACTGTACGCCTCACTTCTGGCGATCGGCTCACCATTGAACACGCCGCCGACCAGGGAACAGCAGGCAGATAACCAGGAGCCATGAAAACCCGTCCGTACAGTCTCCCCAATCCCACCTGCACCACCAGGCAGGGAATAGAGTCACTGAGAGCCGCTGGAGCTAGTGTGCCCATTAATTGGGCACACAAAAAAGGAACAGGAAGTTAAAAGAGGGGGATGCATTTTATGTGTGGGAAATGTCTGTGATTGGAGTCACAGGCGCCTCACTATGGGGCCGATTCACAGAACTAATCTGAGATAAAATACTAAACTTACTACTTTTGGTATTCACAGAAGGCATTTAGAAGTAGTAAAGTTAGGACTTCTTACTTTACTACTACTAAACTGGGATAAAATCCTAAACTTACTACTTTTGGTATTCACAGAAGGCATTTAGTAGTAGTAAAGTTAGGACTCCTAACTTTACTACTACTAAATGCCGTCTGTGAATACCAAAAGTCGTAAAGTTAGGATTTTGTCTCAGTTTAGCAGCAGTAAAGTTAGGAGTCCTAACTATACTACTACTAAATGCCTTCTGTGAATACCAAAAGTAGTAAGTTTAGGATTTTATCTCAGATTAGTTCTGTGAATTGGCCCCTATGTGAGTCAGCATGGCGAGAGGGGCAAAGGGGTGAGGGGGATTGTCATTTATCAGGGTGGTTGATGACTGGAATGTTGTGAGTTCTTGTTGTCTGGTAAGTGGGCTACTGGACAGTGTTCGTTTGTGCAGAGTGCCTTTTTTATAGAAATTACAGATGACACTCTAGGCAGTTCTGTCTTCGGGGTGTTGTAACTTTTGCCAAGCATATCGATGTGTTTACATTTTGATGTAAATTACTGTAAATATCGATCAAACCAGTTCAGTAAGAATGCCACAGCAAACAACATGCAAATTAAAACCTTAATTCAAACAGTTTTAATATGCACAGTCTCTTGCCACATTAACAAGGCGAAACCTATAAGTACAATTAGAATAAACCTTCTACTGACTGGTAATGTTTATTACCGTGAATAGGAGTCCTCCTCGTCCCAGTCACTTCCCTTCCTCCCTAATTGGACTCTACAATTTTTGATTACTTGTTATCGTGACAGGAGGTGGGGGTAAGGGGGAGGAGATGCTTTATGTTAGTCATGAACATAAAGATAGTACATCCAGGTCTTAACCTTAAAATCAAATGCTATTTACGTGTGATGGGCTGTCATGGAGGCAGGGATGCCTTATATTTTTAATGACTGGGACAAGAAGCACCCCTTGAGGGGGTACTGTCCTTATGCCTGTGTGCTTAAGAAGCTTCCATTCACCATGCTGAGGCGCTCATTGCCAGTGGCCTGAGTAATTGTTATAAGTGCCACACAGCGGTTACTGCAAATATCGAATATATAATACCAATTTCAAGGCTAGTCTCTTGCCTCCTGATTCCTGTATGCAAAAACCCTCTGCGGGCTTTTGCAGACAGGGCCTGGTCTTGTGTAACTCGGATTATGCCCTGCCAGTAACCTACTCCTTCAGGCCAGTGCACAACATATTTGTCACGCTCTCTCTGCCTGCTTAAGCGCCTTCTCCGTGCTCCTGACAGGTAAGGAAAACATTTATATGCACGTTCAGTTCCATACATGAAAATAAACCTGATTGAGACCTCAATAGAAGTCAATGGGAGAAAAACATTCTTCTGATCATTTAAAAAAAATCTCCCACTTTCCTTTTCTAAAATGTTGGCATGTATGCTGATATATGAGTTCAAACTGAATTTTGCATGTTGTATATATTTTTTTAAATATTCTCTCACAATATATTTCGTCAGGTGTCAGGGGAAAACTGTGGGGAGGGTTGCTGTCGAGAGGTTTCCTCATACGGAAAAATATTTGTTCTATGGTGAAATGTTTTTTAAAAACAGTTGCTCCAATGCTGAACTATTTTTCCATGTGCAATCGCATGCGATGTGTAATTACAGATGCGCAACGGCTTACACATACTCATAATAATCCCAGCCACCTGATATACCTCCATAAAAAAATTGTAGTCCAGAGATTTTCATTTTCGATTTGTGTTTTTGGATCATTAGATAAGTAATTTAGCTTGGGTAGACATTGCTGATCCAGGCCAAATTTTTCTGGACAACATTTTTAAAAATGGCGGATGTGTTGCAGTGATGATGTAATATCTCAAGAACCATGAGACCTATAGACTTCATTTTGGTGTCAAAACATAGGTTTTGGTGGGTCAAGTAGCCGGATAGAGACAGAAAATAACTCCTCAGGGCAACCCTTATGCCATTTTCCAAAATGGCGACTATCATAGAGGAAGAAGAGACATATATAGAAATTAAACAAATAATAATGTTTTTGAAGGTCAGCTTCCTACAATTTGCTATTACGTTCTTGAACAATATGGCCCATTACTTTTGAATATGTCTTTGCAGGCACCAACTACTCATTGACAATCAATCCACTTGCAATGATTGGAAATGTAGAGTTCACTGAAGCATCAGCAATGTTTTGGTGAGCTAATATCTCCAAGTTTATCTTGTTTGATTCTGATGACCAGAATTTATCAAGTTGCATATGTATAGGTTTTGAATTTTTGATGCAGGCAAGGTATATTGTTCCACTTGTAGATGTTTGTCTGATTCTCTCACATTCTGTGACAGATAGTTCAAGATAACTGTCAAAGACAATGTGCAGTTCTTGTAAGGTGCAAACTGACTTTGATATCTGTAGAACAGTCTGAATGACCTCTCCAGTGTTTTGCATGGATGAAATCTTGATCATTCGCAACTGTGACATATAGTCCACAACAAAAGCAGTTTTCAATGAGGACACGTTTTTGAATGGAAATTTTTCAGGTGAAAGTTTTATATTCGAGCTCTTGGGTGAGTTTATGCTTTACTGGTTTGGATGCAGCATCTCCATCAAATAATGCATTTGTTGGAAGAAGATAATGCAACAGAACGTCCTTGATAAATTCACCCCTTTCTTTTGCTACATCCATTTCATTATGTGCTTGCGAAAGTTTTTTTTTTTTAATGTAAACTGTTTTGTAGTGGCTGGTTGGACAAAACTCTTACTATGACAATTAAAGGGTGAAAGTTTAGCTTTAGTGATTATGTCAAATAGATTTTTCTCTTTAAAAAAAAAATCTCTCCTGCTTCAGTTCTGCGTATAGTTTTGATCTGTGTTCCAGGACATCTAGTAGATGTGTCTTTTTATTGTTATCCACATATTGCTTGGCTCAGTCATTTCAAAGGGGTTTCCTTGCTACTGCTTGAAATGAAGAAGTTTGTAAACATGTTTATTAAAACGTTCCCCTCTCTTTCCCACAAATTTGTGTCGAGGAAAGGCTTCGCAATGGGCCATTCATTTTGAATTTGTCTTCTCTCTGAAAACATTTCAAATAGAAAGGACTTCATGGTAACTAGCTGCCATTGAGCAACATATTCACTTTTACGTGTCTGACAACAATTTGCTTGGAACTTTTCTGTGATTTCTGGATCGTCTGTTCTAGTTTCATATCTGTATCCACAGCAGTGACCCTTCCCTCTCTGTCTTTCACCACAAAATGTCTTTGGATTAATTTTCTGTAGCGGTATTGTTTTTCCACCTCTAGCTTCTTCACTCTTTCCAAATACCAGGACCCATATCTCAGTAGTTTATGCAATTGAATTCGTGAAACACTGTAATCAGTGACTCCACATTCTTCATGTGCAGCTCGGAATCACCTTCCCAGTCAGCATGTACTAAGTTTTTCACTATAAGTATCATGTGTAAAACATTTCCCAGTACTTGCATAGTTCTGATTTTTCTTCACATTCTTTGACAAACACTACGAACTTGGTTTTCAGGTTTTCTGATTTTGAACAGAGTGGATTGAACATTGCCTGGCTTTGCACTAAGTCTTTTGAATGAAGCGCATGCTGTGCCTTGTTCACTTCTGAGATAAAATATGCAAAATCGAATTTGTCATTCTTGTTCCAGAAAGCATTCTAACGCAATGTTTCTATAACCTCAGATATGATGAGCATTCCATGTAACGGGCAAACATAATGAGTTCTGCTCAATACTGACTGGACAATTTTGGTTCTGAAGATTTCCACCTGGGGGCGTGTCCAAGATGGCACCCTTGCAGTAGTGCCTCTGCCGAGCTCTGCCGCACCAATATTGCATCTCAGCAGTTCCCTGGGGGGTGGCCGCCCTGCAGCACGGGCACAGACAGTGAAGCTCATGAGGAGTCGCTCCGAAACATTTACAACACTCCAGGACTGAAATTACAGCCCCAGCCAGTGTTTAGTTTCTGGCCGGCCAGCCGCGAGACAAGATGCCGCCTGAGCGGTTGAGACAGGGCCGCCCGAAGTGGTGAGGCCTATATCGGGACGACGGAATACACAGCACAGGTGCATGAGACTGGAGCATTGGTGGGCGCACTGGAGGTAGCAAGGCGGAGGAGCCTCCAGCACTAAGGTAGACCGGCCAGAGTGCATGGAATGGCGGAGGAACGCCGCCAGTGCCCCATTTTGGCATTAAGTTGGATGCTCGGCAACGGACCTGACCTCCACCCGAACAGACGATGGGGTGGAGGTGGGCGACCACGGATCAGGAGTGCACGACAAGGCCCCGGGTCTCGGCTGAGTTGCTGAACATGAGACCGCGGTAAGCGGGCCGTAGTGCGGGTGGAGAACCCACCAGAGAAAGCTGGGCAAGCAGTGACTTGCCCCCTGTGTCTCTCATCCCCACGGAGTGAAGCTGACATCCCTGGGGCATGCCGCCGGATCGGAGCGGAGTCCGGAGTTTGGAGATACCCGGCCAATGTGGCTGATACCAGGACGGCTGTGCACAAAACACAGGTGCGTGTGACAAGAGCGCTGGTGGGAGGCCCTGAGGCGGCGAGTCTGGGGACCCTTCCAGTGCCAAAGCGGGCCGGCCAGTGTGAGTAGAGCGGTGGAGGGACGCAACTAGGGCCCCATTTTGGCATCTAGCAGACCGCCCAGCCAGGCGACTATGGCCTGACCTCCGGCAAAATAGGTGCTGAGGTGGAGGTGGGTGACCTCAGACCGGGAGTACAGGATAAGGCCCCAGGACCCGGCCAAATTGGTGAACATGGGACTACATCAGGCAGTCCAGAGCGCAGGTGGAGAGTAAGCCAGAGAACGCTGGGCCTGTTGTGATCAGCCCCCCCGCCTCCCCCATTCCTGCAGAGTGGAGTTGGCTGCCACCAGGCCAGAGCGGAGCCCAGAGTTTGGAGCTGCACAAGCAAACTCCAGCTTGACAGTGGAATCAACTGTCTGAGCCCTCAACAGAATGTTAGATAAGGAATTGTTTGCTAAGGCCTCTTCCACAGGGTCGGAGGATACCGCGTGGAGAGGAGGCGGCAGCGTGCGACGTGTTGCGGAGGGCCCAGCCACCACTGCATAAAAGTCTGGCTATTTCAGACACCTCCCAGAGCTAGCGATGGAGAGAGCTCCAGTAACGGTCCCAACACAGTTGGAGATTGCTTACCCCACACCTGACTCTATCCGCTGGCGTCATCCTAGAGAGTGAGAGGGGTCAGCGGATAGGCCTCCAGAAGAAGGCGGTGACATTAACACAGGAACATACCATAGTGGGACATCAGAACTGGACACAATGGCCTCTCCCAGAACCCAAAGGGACACTGCCACTATCAAGGACCTCCTGGCCAAGGGCTCTGCCAAGAAGACGGAGGCTACCCCGAACTCGGCCTCCCTGACTGAAGAAGAGGCAAGCACCCCAAAGCACAAGGAAATGAGCATGGAAGCCCTTTTCAGTACACCAAGAGACGACATAGCGGCCTTACACACGGAGGTGGCTAAGGAGGTCAAGGACTCACGCCATAACATTGGTGACTTGAAACAGAGAGTAGACTCGGTGGAACGCTCTGGTGACGCTAGAGAGGAAGAGCTGGAGGAATATCACAGAGAACTACTAGAACTCAAGTATTGCAATGCCAACCTCAATTTCCATCTGAGGATTTGTAAAACATTAAGGGTGTTCCGCTGCAGGACGCCTGGAGGACTACGTTCTGTGTCTCTTCCGCCACATAGTCCCGTACCTAGAAGGAAAGGACCACCCGCAGGACCGTATGCATAGAACGGGGTGCCCGTCAGCGACACCGGGCACCCCACAGGACATTGTCACGTGCCTCCTCAACTACAGGCAAAAGGAGACAATAATGACCACAGTGCGAGACCAAGCTCATGTTTTATTTGAAGGAAATAAAGTCCGCCTTTACCAAGACCTGTCAAACATCACACTACAAAGAAGGCGTGCAATGAAGCCCATAAAAGAATTTTTGAGGGACAAAGGAGTGAGGTACAAATGGGGACATTCCATTCGCCTGGTTTTTGAGTGGGAAACCCGGGCGGTCCGCACACCACCAGAGGCGGCAGAGATCCTGGGTATAGAGCTTGAACAGGGGCCCTCATCCCAACAGACCCTTGCCCAGTTGCCCCCCGAGAATCACACCGTAGAAGACACTCCAGAAACCGATCACAACAGCAGTTAAGCAAACCAACTTAGACCGAAAGCATCAGACAACGTTTTGCTTTGCTTCAGCACTTACGGAGCAACACCAATCCCCGGAGAGTGACCCTGAGTGACTGTGAATGGGCCTAGACTTGCGTTGAAGATGGGACACAATGATGAACATCCTCACTGCAGAGGCAGAGAAATCAGTGCCTCGTGATGCCCGTCAGGGTCTGCAACGGAGGAGCAAGCACCCCCAGGCATGCCCTCATTTCAGTAAACATTAGCCGGTGGCGGCGGACGCCATGGAACTCGCCACTCTTTTCTTGGGTGCCGGCAGAGGCGGCAGACGACATGGACCCTCACTACAGAACTGCAAGTTCAGCACCTGTTGGTGCCAATGTTTTGTTAATTTTTAATGTTTGTTCAATAGTTGTATGTTATCATCCTCGGCAGTTGGATATGTTATCACACCTCACCCCGCTCTCTGGGTACAAGGCCACAACTCGCCATGCGCAGGGCCCAGATAGCTATGTCGCTCACTCTAAGGCATGGTGCATATAGTTAGCTTGAATGTGAGGGACCTAAATTTGCCAGCCAAAAAAATAGCGCCATTAGCACATCTTAGAGCGGTCCGCTGCAATATATGTCACCTACAGGACACCCACCTCCTGACAAGGGGCAGGAGCAGAATGTGCTCCAAATGGTTCGACCGGCAGTTGTGGTCTTCAGGACTGGGAAAGAAAGCAGGAGTCGCTATTCTGGTGGCCACACACTTTCAAGGGAAAATCTTTCAAATACACTCCGAAATCGCAGGCTGCATGATAGCCTTGCATATATCCCTCTCCAGTCAGACACTTACAATAGCTTGCATTTATGTCCCTAACAACCACCAAGAGCCATTTATACGCCAGGCAATTAGCACCATTCTCACTACCCCCAACTCCAATCTAGTGATAGGGGGTGACTTTAACTTGGTGCAGGATGCCTCTTTGGATAGGACGCCCCAGAGACCAGTATCTACTGGAATATTTACCCCACAGGGAGCTCACTGGCCAGCAGAGGCGGTATTGATGGATATATGGAGGACACTCCACCCCACCACAGGGTCGTACTCATTTTCCTCAGCCGCACACCATTCGTACGCCAGAATTGATGACTTCGTAATCTCCTCACCAATGCTTCCAAAGGTAACACAGGCAGATATTGATGTGGCATCTATATCGGACCATGCCCCCATTCAGCTTAACTTGCACTTCCCGACCACTGGCCAGGGATGTAAAATGTGGCGTCTCAACCCTAAATTGCTGTCCTATGATCCAGAGGTCCAAGAGGTGGAGAAGGCTATTGTAGATTATCTTACAATTAAAGACACCCCGCACACAGCAATAGCGACACTATGGGAGACCCTCAAAGCAGTAGACAGGGGCACGGATATAGCCGTAGCTGCGCGGCTCAACAAGGAACACGCAACGAAACGCGCAGACCTGGAGAAGGCAGGTAAGGACTTAGAAGAGGCTCACCAACGTACAAGTTCGAAAAGATCCAGACGCCAAATGACCATAGCGCAAAAACAGCTCAGAGCCCTTGACATAGATGCTGCGGAGCATGCATTGTTGCGCATGCGAGAGAAGTACTACACAGGGGGAATAAAGCTGGTAAATTACTGGCCCATAGATTACGAGTTCAGGTAATCTCCCAACATGTGCATGTCCTCATAGATAGAGCTCAGAGGCATATAACACGAGATGAAGATATTACGTCTGAGTTCAGCCAATTCTATGCACAGCTGTATGGGGCAGATGGGCAATCACCGGAAGACTGCACCCCCTACGTCACACAGACCCCACTGACGACACTACCGGAGCACACCGCAGCACCTTTAGAGGCCGACATAACCGAGCGGGAAGTCCTAGATGCGATAGGGAGACTCAAGCTAGAGAAGATGCCAGGACAAGATGGGCACACAGCCGCCTTTTACAAGCAATATACAACATTATTGTCCCCTGTGCTTGTCCGGCTGTACAACTTTTTTAGCGCATCTGGGGCGCTTACAGAGTCAATGCGCACCGCGATCATAACTGTACTGCCGAAGCCGGGGAAGGACCCCCAGCACTGTGCGTCCTACCACCCCTTGTGCCAAAATATTTACAGGGATACTGGCATGCAGACTAGGGAGATATATGCCAGGGCTGATTGATCCTGCTCAGTCCGGATTCAAACCGGCCGCAAATGCGGGGATAACACCAATTGGCTCTTCCAGTTGCTGGACAAAACCCAGCGTGCCCAAACACCGACATTGTTTCTGTCCATTGATGCCGAAAAGGCCTTCGATCGAGTGCACTGGCCATACTTGTGGGAGATATTGTAGGCTGTTGGCATGGGTCCCGCTTCCGACAGTGTATTTGGGCTTCCTATGCAGAACCGAATGCACTGGTCCGAGTCAACACTGCGCAGTCCCCGACCTTCTCCATCTCCAGGGGGACGCGCCAGGGATGTCCGCTTTCGCCACTCTTATTTGCACTCTATATGGAGCCTTTGGCGGAACGCACCTGAAACCATCCTGACATAGAGGAAGTTTGGATGGATGGTCAAACACATAAATTAGCCCTATATGCCGATGACGTGTTGTTGACCATCACAAAATCACGACAGTCACTGCCTCTACTTCTAGAGGAACTCACTACGTTCAGCAAGGTCTCTGGATTTAAGGTGAACACGGCCAAATCCCAAGGACTTAACATCACTATCCCGCATGATGAACAATCACATCCTGCAATGGAATTTCCATTCATGTGGGCAAAACGGGGACTCCTGTACCTGGGTATCCACATACTACCTAGTATAGAGGGTTTGGTATCTAATAACTACTCTGAATTATTAAAAACAGTGTGATCCCTCATCCAGTCTTGGCACGGTGGTGCCATCTCCTGGCTGGGACGCATAGCAGCTGTAAAACTTACTCTGTTGCCTAAGATTCTTTATCTTATGCAGGTAATACCATTGGTGCCACCTGCCTCTACTCTAAAGAAGCTACAATCCACCCTCAAGGCCTTCATATGGTACGGCAAACGGGCTAGGATGGCGAAGGAGCAGACATATCTTTCGGTAGACAAGGGAGGGCTGGGTATACCCAACATAGCACAATATTACCAAGCCGCGCAACTGCACTTTCTGGTCGAGTGGCAACCCCTACTAACCAAGAAGCACTGCTGCTTTTAAGATCAGGCAGTTTCCGGGAGACATATCTGGAAAATACTATGGCTCCCGCGTAGAAGTCATCCACCGGGAGTTTATATCTCCCCAGTGGTCAGGGCCACAATAGAGGTTTGGGATAAGATTTACTCATTTAAACAACTCGCGACAATGATTTCCCCGCTCACACCAATCATAGGCAACCCAGATTTTTCGCAGGCACTGCAGGAGCAGACTTATTCATGTTGGCAAGAAGCCAATTGTAAACACATTGCTCACTTGTTTGACTTACAGGGCCTGTTAGACTTCTAGACTGTGCAACAGGAATTTGGGCTTCCAGATTCTGAATACTGGCATTATGTGGCAGTCCGGCACTGGGTAACTCTTCCCACCGTTCGGCCCCATGCAAGCAGGCAGCTGACTCTTTTTGAGCGTTGGCTTTTGTCTAGGAAGGATAACTGTCACATTTTGTCAGACATACACTCATTCCTAAACACTGTAGCCAGTCCCCTACAAACGCCCACCAGGAAGCGGTGAGAGACAGAATGTGAAAGCAAATTTATCGACAATGAGTGGACTGACATTCTGCATCATGCTCGCACATCAGCCACCAGCGTCTCAGGCAAAGAAACACTATTGAAGATAGTCCATAATTTGTACTTTACCCCAGGACGCTTTGCTCAGTGGCAGAAAGGGAAGGATGACACATGTTGGCGTCACTACACTCACTCAGGTACACTCTCCCATTTGCTATGGCATTTCCCCAAACTCCACCGCTATTGGACGGACATTCTGGAGGATATTGATAAGATGTTTAATACATAAATACCCCGCTTCCCTAGCTATGTTTTGCTGGGACTGTCCAATGTCCAAACCTACCCACTACACTCTAATAAGGGGAAGGCCATCACCCTAGCACTATGTACCGCAAAGCAAGTCCTGCTTTCAAAATGGTAGTGTACCTGAGGTCAGGCGGGTAACCAAATTTCGCATTTTTACTAAAAGGGATGCTACATAATGTTAATGAGATATACTGAATAGTAGCTTGATATACTATGTACATACATTTCTCAACATTACCAAGCATGTTGAATGTTGGTTGAGCTGATGAAAATGGCAATAAAATTTGTTTACAAAAAACTAAAATGTCAGCTACAATATGGAAAACACCTTAATCCCAGAAGATTGACAGGATAGGCTGGTCTTCAAGCTGAGCATGCACATTTTGGATTCTTTTTAGAGCTGTGTATACTGTTGTATCGTTTGTGACTGCAGATGGTATTACTGGTAAAACCCAACCTTCTTCAGTGAAACAGTATTCTGGGAGATCAGAGCAGAATTCCAGCCCACTGAGAACTGGCTTTTATTCCTCCTTCAGTCTACACCGAATAAGCGATAGGATAAATTCAGCTAAATTAGCTTTGTGGACTGCAGTATCAGGTAGGAGAAGATCCATGTTCTCAGCCACTTTGAAACTTTCTGGTAGACTGGGACGTGTTGATGGCTTGCAGTGATTTTGCACACATTGGCAAGGCAGTTGTGTTATAAATTTAAAGGTTATTTGCAGGCTTGTTTGTTTATGCCTACAGCTGACACAGCTTTTTTTCCACAGCTACATCATTGGTACAGTCTTGAAAAAGCATCATGGCTGTATTGTGCGTGCTGGATATTCCAGACAAAGAAGAGCTGTCGTCAAAATCAAAATGGCCAAGAGCAACAATTGTAAATCCTTTCCTGGTAAAGTGACTTGGAAGTGGGGTGCTGTCGGATTCACAAGATTTTACAGCATGAGCTGCTAACAAGTTCCTTCTCCGTACTATGTCATTATAACTTGTTGATACACCAATTCTATTCACTGAAGTGACTAGATCTTTACTTTTGCACTAGTCATAGGTTGCGTGGGCAGTCATCATGTATAACTGATTTTTTTTTTACTGTGATGTAATTCATAAAACATGATTTGGAAAAGACAGTATGTTTGCACAGCATAAGCGTGTTGGTTCATGGGATTGTCTTGCACTTCTTCGCTTATATCTTTAAAGCCATCATCAATGTTGTCGGCTTCTGTAACAAACTCAAGAACTTTAGTTTGTAACAGTTTTGCTTTGCTGATATTAAACAATGATGTAAAAAACGTCGGGCATTCTTCTTGACTCCCATGATTTGCGGAACTCTGGGGCATCACGAAATTTGTCACAAAGTCTAAAATCTAAATCTTTCCAGACGTTTCCTAAAATGGTTCCTGATGATTTGACTGCATCTTGTAATCTTATTTTGGCATTTAGAACTTCATGAGTCAAAAATTATCCTTGCCCTCACCATCCTGGTTAATATGACCGCATGCCTGGGTGGTAGAAACTGCACATGCCTGAATATCAAAATCACTTGCCCATATGAGACCACTTGTTAGAATTGGCGTTAAATGATAGCTCAGAGCGGTCTCAAGGTGAGTTATAATTCCTTTATTTAGTACATGCAGCTATTTATGTGTGAAATGAGACAGTCCTTACTGATGTACTTTATGCGTCTTCCTCTCTTCCAGGTTCACCGGAGGCTCTCCCCACCAGCACCTTCGGCAAAAAAAAACAAAGAAGCAGGTGAGTCTCTGCCCTTGTTTCTGGGTTTAGTGTTGTTTTTCTGCTAGGGAAGGGATAGGCATTTACAACTCCTAGAATGTGGAGTACTATACAGAAAAAAACACAAAAAAACAGACTGTGGTGCGTCAAGGGACTGACGTAATATTTTGGGCACTCTCTCTCCCTTTCTTTTATCGGATTGTGCCTTCTTCTTTATTCTGCTTTTTTATTCTCTCTTTTCTTTTCTTATGGGGTCTATTTTGCCTCTTTTCTTTGGTTTACCCCTTTTTTCCTTTGTGCTCTTGCTCGTCTCCCTCCCTTTTCTTCTTTTCCTTCTCACTTCACCCTCATCTTCCCTTACGCTCTGACCTCCTCCCCCCTTTCTTCTTATTACTTGTCTTATTGGAAAAAATGGTCACGCACCTCACGAAGCCACTCCCCTCCTGGGACACGGCGGGTATCCTTCATCAGCTGGCGGTGATGCTGCTCCTCCTCAGCTCAGGCTTCTCCTTCCCCTCTGCACGGGACGGGATCGCTCTGCGTTGCACCTCTCCGTTCTTCCTCCCGGAGTTCCTCTTTGGTTCGGCTCCCTTCTGCCACACGTCTTGGCTCTCCGTCTTCGGTTTCTTCTCTGATGACGGCCAGTGCGATCTTCCGGTCTCCTGTGGTTCCTGGTCTTGCGTGACAGCGTGACTCCACCCAGATGCCTGACTTTCGGGCCAGGCAAGTATAAATGGGCTGGCTGTTGCGTTTTCGTCACCTACTGGGTGACAGATCCCCATTCCTGGATTTTCCTGATCGGGAAAAAGGGGAAAACATGATAGGAAGTCTGTCCCTATAAGGTTTTTTCCTGATTTATGAAGCACATCAAACTGGAAAGCCTGTAACGAGAGAAACCTCCTGAGTACTCTGGGGTTATTCCCTTTGTTTTTGCTTAGCCAAGTGAGAGGTGCATGGTCTATATACAACACAAAAGGTTTACCCTCACGGTAATACCAGAGTTTTTCAAGTTCCCATTTATGGCAATTTTCTGCTTCTTTATTATCTTTTTGAGCGAGTACAGCTCCTATACCTACATTGGAGGCATCCGTTTGTAAAATGAAATTTTAATTGAAATCTGGCGCAACGAGAACCGGGGGGAGAGGTGATACTCTTTTTCAGGGTACGGAAAGCTTTTAGGGCATCTTTCGTAGGTCTTTGAAACTTAGGCTTAGATATCTCCCTTTTGTAGAAGATCGGTTAAAGGTGCTGCTAGGATGGAATGAACCTGCGATAATATCCTACCAACCCTAAGAAGGATCGGAGTGCTCTTTTGTGGTTTGGGAAGGGTATTTCATTAATGGCATTGATTTTCTCGGTTTGGGGTTAATTTAGCCCATTACCCAGTAAGTAACCCAAATATCTGACTTTGGTCAACCCTACTCTTGACTTCTTTGCTTTTATGTGCAAGTTGGCCCTTTCTATGTCTGTTAGGATGGAGCGTAGGTGTTTTAAATGGCCGTCCCAGGAACGGCTGAATATTATGATGTCATCTAAGTAGGCAGAGGAGTATTCGAGATGAGTTCTAAGGATAACATTCATTAGCCTTTGAAAAGTGGCAGGAGCCCCATGGAGTCCAAAAGGGAGCACTGTAAACTGAAACAGACGAAATGGTGTGGAGAAGGCTGTTTTCTCCTTATCTTATTTTCTCAAGGGAACCTGCCAGTACCCTTTGTAGGGTCGATCGTGGTGATATACTTGGCGTCTCTTATTCCTTCAATTAACTCATCGACACTTGGAAGGTGATAGGCGTCTAGTTTGGAGATTTTGTTGATTGCCCGTAAATCTATGCAAAATCTTATACTGCCATCCAGTTTTTAGAATTAACACAATAATCCAGTTTGGGAATTAACACAATGGGGGAGGACCAGTTGCTCTGGGAGGGTTCTATCACTTTCATTTATAGCATCTGTTCTATTTCTGCCTGTACTGCCTTCCTTCTAGCTGCGGGAATGTAATAGGGTCTTTGTTTTACTACACTCCCTTCGGGAGTTTGAATAGAGTGTTTGGGAAAGGTGAGTCTTCCCGGGGCTCTCGGAAAAGAGTGATGTAAACGATTGTAATACCCTGTTTAAGTCTTCTTTTTGTTCTTCAGAAAGGGCATCGTTGATGTTTAGCTGATCTAAGGTGGATGGAAGACTAGGCTCTGGGCACGCTAGGGGTATACCCTGAGGTAAAGGACCAAGCCATTTTTTAAGAGGTTTATATGGAAGGTCTGTTCCCTATGTCTTCGCATTTTTAATTTATAAGAAAGGTTACCAACCCTGGCTATGATTTTATAGGGGCCCTTTCATTCGGACTTTATCTTATGGGAAGAGGTAGGCAAAACCAAAACCCAGTCACCTGGCTGGTATACTCGTAATCTTTTTCCCCAGTCGTACAGTCATTTTTGATTTTTTTTTGGCTCTTCTCTAGGTTCTTTGTCACTAACTCTTGGAGTTTCCCGATATTTGATTTTAATTGCTGGGTGTATTCCAGCAGTTATCTGCTTCGGGCTGTTTGTCGCTCTCCCAGGCCTCCCTAGTGATTTCTAAAAGGGTTCGGGGTTTTCGGCCATAAAGCAATTCGAAAGAAGAACTGCCTAAGCTGCTCTGAAATTGGCTTCTTAGCTCAAAAAGAGCTAGTGGAAGCATTTGGTCCCATTGTCTTCCTTTTCCTGACAACATCTTTTTGAGAAGCAATTTGGGGGAACCGTTATATCTTTCAACCAGTCCATCGGTCTTGGGGTGGTATACGGAGGTTTTTAAATGTGTGATACTCAATTGTTTACATACTTGACTCATGAGTCGTGATACAAAAGGAGTACCTCGGTCTGTGAGTATCTCCTTTGGAATTCCAACAATGGAAAACAACTCTATCAAATGTCTTGCGATGGTTTTGCTGTTAGGGATGTGAAGAGGGAAGGCTTCTGGATAACGGGTGGCATAATCAACTATGACGAGAACATATTGGCATCCTTTATTAGTTTTTAGCAGTGGACCTATAAGGTCTAGCCCTATCCTCTCAAAAGGGGTACCTATTATTGGTAGGGGTTGAAGGGGTGCCTTGGGAGGTAAGTATGGGTTTCTCTTTTGACATTCTGAAAAATATTTGTTATATGAGCAAAAATACCAAGCCAGTAAAAATTTGCAAGAATTTCTTTGGTTGTTTTCTCAGGACCCCAGTGTCCAGCTAGTAAATGGGAGTGAGCATAAAACATTATCTGGTTTTTGAACTCTTTGGGTACCATTAACTGAGGAGGATCCGTGGGTCCTGGGATCTGATACAAAAGCCCATTCTTTATCTGAAAATGGGGAAACACTTGGGTGCTATTCTGTCGGGCTTTTTCCCAGATAGGTTCTAAGAGCATATCGTGCACCTGAGTGAAACAAAAGTTATGGTCAGTCACCCATGGTTCAGGGGCTAGAAGGGCGTTTTTTTGAGTATTGCTTCTTGTTTTTCTTGTAAATGAGACAACACGGTATAAAACATTTCTATAAATTGGGGGTTATCAGTCCCTATGATCAGATCTTCGGGTAAACTCAGAAGTACCCCTACTTTACGATGGTGGACTTATAGGGTGTGGAAATTTCCAGTCTGGCCATGGGATACTGTTTAACATCCCATGCACACATCTAATATGTACATTCTTCTTAGGTAGGATCTGACATGGTTCTATAGGGTCTGCCCTTACAACAGATTGTTTGCGGCCGGAGACTAACAAAGCAATTGTTGGTTTTTGGTTAATCCACACACTTACAAGGAACGCAGGACCCATCTCCTGGGTATAGTACACGGGGTTTGGGGCATAATTCATCTCCATTGGTTCCTCTGACATTTTTTGGTTTTTACAAAAACGGGCAATGTGGCCCCATTCGCCACATTCAAAGCATTGGGGACCAGATGGAAGTTGGAGATCTGGTTTATTCTGGTTGGCTCTTCTGCTATCGTTGAATGTTCTGTTTTGTTTCCGTTCTGATGGTTGGTTAGCGAGTCTAAGGTTAGTTCTGTGGGGTCTTTCTACCTCGTGGGAGGATAGACAAGGCTGAACCCGTGAGAATGAGGTGGCCATTTCAACAGCTTGTTCGCTATTGAGTCCTGAATGCTGTCGAAGCCATCGTGGAGTCTGATGAGGGAGAGCCTCTATAAACTGTTCTCGACATATTTTATCCACAATCTCCTCCTTTGTGTGGTTATGTGGTTTTAGCCACTTATCAACAGCTGTTCTCAACTTGAAATACAGAACTTTAGGGATATCTCCTGGCTTGCCGCTCTCTTGTCTGAATCGAAATCTTTACACTTCTGCGTCCAGACCTATTCGGTCTAGCAGTATTCTCTTTACTTCTTCATAGGTAGCAGTTCCCTGAGGGTTGGCAGTTTGATAGGCTGCCTGGGCATCTCCTGATAACAAGGGGGAGAGATAAAAAGGCCATCTTTCTAGGGGCCATGCACACGCTCTCACCGTACGCTCGAAATTAGTTAAAAAAGCATCATGGTCGTCATTAGGCAACAATTTTTGCAGGGTCACCATCAGGGCATTGGGTGGGATTGTTTTGTATGTCGTTGGGCCTGTGATCCGAGAAGACCGAGGTCCTCATCCCCGGACCCTGCACCTCTGCCTGGGACAACACCTGGTGGCCCTCCGCCCTCGGGATCCCACCCACCCCGACAGACCACGCTTGGAACCTCGGCCTAATCCTCGACTCCTCCCTCTCCATGAACCGCCAGATCAATGCCGTCGCGTCCACCAGTTTCAACCGCCTACGCATCCTCTGTAAGACTTTCAAATGGATCCCCCCGACTGCAAAAAGACCGTCACCCACGCACTCATAACCAGCAGACTAGACTACGGCAACGCCCTCTACGCCGGAATCAACAAAACTCTTCTACCCAAACTCCAAACCATCCAGAACGCCGCAGCCAGGCTTGTTGTAGGGACACCACGCCACGAACATATGACCCAACACCTACGAAGCCTCCACTGGCTCCCCGTCGAGAAGAGGGTCACCTTCAAACTCCTCACCCACGCCTACAAATCCCTCAACAACATCGAACCCAAATACCTCAACGACCTAGTATGTTTTTATATATCCAAGAGGAACCTCTACTCCGCTAACCTCGCCCTGGCAGAGGTCCCCCGCATCCGCAGAAACAGAACCGGCGGGAGAACTTTCTCTTACATCGCAGCCAAATCCTGGAACGAGCTCCCGGTCAACATCAGACTCTCCCCAACTATCCACACGTTCAGGAAGGACCTCAAGACCGGGCTCTTTTACTGCCTTGCAGCTGCTCCACCCCCCCAGCGCCTTGAGACCCTCACGGGTGAATAGTGCGCTCTATAAACCACCGATTGATTGATTCATTGATGGTCACTTGTACCTGTTCCTGAGCCAGTTTAGCCAACTGGTCTGTCTGGGCTTTTAGCGTGTCCCGGAGTAACTCTTGGTCAGCCTGGGCAGAAGTCATTTGGCTTTCCACAGCCCACTCGAGCTTTCGCTGTCCTTGCACAAGATGCTCAATTAGGGCTTCCATTTGTTTCAATGGTATGCCTGCATTCTCCACCAATTTGTGACTACTTGTTAGAATTGGCGTTCAATGATTGCTCAGAGCGGTCTCAAGGTGAGTTATAATTCCTTTATTTAGTACATGCAGCTATTTATTTGTGAAACGACACAGTCCTTATTGATGTCCTTTATGCATCTTCCTCTCTTCCAGGTTCACCAGAAGCTCTTCCAGCCAGCACCCTCGGCAAAGAAAACAAAGAAGCAGGTGAGTCTCTGCCCTTGTTTCTGGGTTTAGTGTCGTTTTTATGCTAGGGAAGGGATAGGTATTTACAACTCTAATTAGTATGTGGAGTACTTTAAAGAAAAAAACAAAAAAAACAGACTGTGGTGCTTCAAGGGAGTGACGTAATATTTTGGGCACTCTCTCTCCCTTTCTTTCATAGGATAGTGCTTCTTCTTTATTCTTCTTTTTTTTTGCTCTCTTTTCTGTTCTTATGGAGTCTATTTTGCCTCTTATCTTTGGTTTGCCCCTTTTTTTGGACGTCGCTTCTTTCCTTTGTGCTCTTGCTCTTGTCACTCTCCCTTTTCTTCTTTTCCTTCTTACTTCTCCCTCATCTTCCCTTACGCTCTGACCTCCTCCCCCCCTTTCTTCTTATTACTTGTCTTATTGGAAAAAACGGACAAGCACCTGACGAAGCCACGTCCCTCCTGGGATGCGGCGGTTATCCTTCGTCAGCTGGCGGTGAGGCAGCTCCTCCTCGGCTCGGGCTTCTTGTTACCCTTTGCACAGGATGGGATCACTCTGCGTTGCTCCTCTCTGTTCTTCCTCCCGGAGTTCCTCTTCGGTGCGGCTTCCTTCTGCCACACGTCTTGGCTCTCCATCTTCGGCTTTCCTCTCCGACGACGGCTAGCGCGATTTTCCAGCCTCTTGTGATTCCGGGTCTTGCGTGACAGCGTGACTCCACCCAGATGTCTGACTTCCGGGCCAGGCAAGTAGAAATGGGCTGGCTGTTGCGTTTTTGTCACCTACCGGGTGACACCATACTAGTACAAAATCCAAATAAAGCAAAGCTATAAAGGCTTCAAGGCCATGGTCAAGGGCTGTAGCCATACTGCTATGTGTTGAATCAAATATATTATTATAAAAATGTACAATTACTAGGTCTCTCCTTCCTTTTTTATTCTGCCACACTATTCGGGAAAGGGAGCCCACTGATGAAATCTTCTTAACATTTACAGCGATTTTATTAGAGATAAATATCTGTAGTCCCCCTTTTGCCCGCCCAGCTTGCGATGCTAGTGCATCTAGAAAGTATAAGGAAAACCCTTTTATCTGTACTGGGCCCCCCCTTAAATATTACTAATGGAGAAGTTAATCTGGCTATACAGTCTGGTGCTGGGGGCCGGGCACCAGGCGCAGACGGGGTACCAGCTGATGTTTTTACATTCGCCCGTGAATTGTAGGGGCCTATTTTAACCAGGTTGTTTAATTTAGCCGCAATAGATATGATTCCATCTTCTTGGGGTGAATCTACTATTGTACCCAAATTTAAAAAAGGGGATAAAACAGACCTATTTCCCTCCTGGACCCCTCCTTGAAAGTAATGAGTAGAGTCCTGTTATTAAAATTGGAGGAATGGGCGCAAGAGCAATCTATTTATCCCCATTGCAGTTTGGGTTCAGAAAGCAGCTGGGGACTATCATCTTAGAGCTACTTATTGGTAAATATACTAGGGCTAAGGCAGGCACACTTCACTTATGCTTCACTGATTTAAGTAGTGCCTTCGATCTGGTAGATCGTAACTTAGGGGGTCATTACAATGGCGGTCGGACTTTTGTCCGAGCGCCATAGTTGTGGTCCCGTACATGAGATTACGATGCGACCGCTACCATGGCGGTTGCATCGTGTATCTCTAAGCCCAGAGCAAACAATGAAAATCTACCCTATCATGATGAATGTGTTGCCCCCAGGGCAGCTGGGAAATCATGCTGCCCCCAGGACAGACTATTCAGCCGCTCTCTTATTACAGCGATGACCCACCTGCACTTTTAAAGGGAATTAGAGATCCCCTGGAAGACGAGTGCAGTCAGTGATTGCACCCGCCTGCAAGAGAATGTCTGGGGGGTCCATGGGACCGCAAAAGACACAAGGTGATGGACGGAATGTTGCACATTGGCAAAACATTCACCCCCAGTCACAGATCTGGGTTTAATCCATCGTTATTTTGCTCACTACGCCACCCCAGTTCAGACATGGCCATATGCAAATCAGTCTTGACCCTGTGCCTAATGGAAACAGTCCAGACCAAACTGCCAAGCCATGTCTTCCCTGGACCGGAATCAAGCATCCTAGGACCGGTTTCTGGCTATCAGCCGTCATCAGCCAGGATAGCTTGACTCCAGTGGCATAGTGAGCATGGGACCCACGTCTAGGCATACCCTTCCGACATAGGGTGAACAGCAAAACACACAAGGTGATGGACAGAATGTTGCACATTGGCAAAACATTCACCCCCAGTCACAGATCTGGGTTTAATCCATCGTTATTTTGCTCACCACACCACCCCATGCCACGTCCATGGGACCCCCTTTACCTCCTGCAGAGGGCTGCCCTGAAGTATTTGCCATAAGTACAAACTGTTTGGCTACGAAATGACATCGGTCCATGGCGCCCAATTTCAGCGCTAAGCTATATTAAAAGTTGCTTCATATAGCCTGTTTCTTCACCAAGAATCTCTACTTGGAGACTGCCTAATTTCGGCAGAAGCTCTACATATTTTGGTTTAGCACCTGAATCTTGGGGCCCCTATGGATCAGGTGGGTCTACTTACACATGTTTTGCTAGGACCAGTGGGTTGTTCTGCGCAACAGGGATTGTATTAATGCCTGTGCTTCCCTGAGGGTGGCTTTACCTTTGGTCAAATGTTTATTATTATTGTGTCAGTCATTGTTCACCTTTATGGTGAGCCCCTCTGTCACAATGTTGGCATTGGGTCCCCTTGCATTTTACCAACCTCCTACTTAATGGTTCTCCCACTCTCCAGAGACTAGGTAGCAGTTTGTGTTTGAAGGCCCCTAAGTATAAATGGACATTTGCCTAGTGGCACCTTTGTTATGAAAATTCCTACATTTCCGAGCTTCAACCTGTGGGCTTACATAGCTCTGCAATCTCTCAACAACTCCTGACTCTCTTCATTACCTATATAGGTGTCTGAAAGAAAATCTACAAAAGATATTTCTCTTAAAAGAGACCTGGAGAAAAGATGTGTGCATGCACGTTGAATTGTGAGGCTAGTCTGCATGAGCTCTGTGGTGTGACATAAGGGCCATCTCTCAGAAATGTTGGAGGATGCTGTCCAGGAGTCTTCTCAAAGGCAAGGTTAGAACTTACAGTTGCTGCCTTATTGCCTCTCTGCCCCTAGATTAATGGTTGATTTAGTAGTATTTATCCTACTCGTTCTTTCAGGTGTAGTGAGGGTCCTTGGTGGATGCCTGGAGGGGGGAGAATCATGGCCTGCTAATCAGACTTTGGCCTGCGGAGTGTATTGTTCTTCTGATTAGTGACATAGCCAGTGTGTCACCGGCCATAGAGGAGGAAAGAATATGGACCCCTCGGCCCTGTTTGAAATGTGAAATACAGCAATAATCATGGTTCAGAGGGCCCCTTAGGCCTCTAGGGATCAATGGAAGCTACGCTCCTCCTCCTGATCCTCTCCTGGTTTGCTGCTGAGTTCCTGTGCGGAAAATAGGAAAGCCTTGTTCGGTCATGGGAGAGCTGCTCACTTTACAATGCAGTGCTCTCCTTCTCTTTTTGTGCCACCTGGCCAAGTTTTTAAATGTTGCTCAGCTTGTTCTTGGTGCAACCGATCACAAAAGCTACGCTGATGTCAAAGGGTTTAGCCCTGATCTCCTCAGGTGGTCAGTCGCCCTGTGACAGATTTGCAGTTACCTTGTTTAGAGCCTGCTAGGTGTGTGCAACAATCTTCTAGTGTACCTTAAGAGAAATGTTTGGATGCTGAAAGCAGTCCAGCTGTTAGCTCATCAGGTCTTTTTTTCACTTCACAGTCAAGGGCCACTAGCTTAATGGAAGTAGGTGATTTGCTGTGGATTTGACCAGGGAGACTCCAATGCCATGCCTGTGCCCATGCTTCCAGGGTGGGTTCTCTAGTATCTTCCTTCACTCTGGGCAAGCAATTAACTAATTTAGAATGAATCAGTGAATGAAATTGGCACTTGTTAAGCACAAACATATACCCTAAGGCTTCATGGCACTCAATAGCTCTTTAAGACGTCAGAAGGCATATTTGCTAATGTTCCACTCAACGCAGGGCAGCAAGCAAGCTTGCTGCGATGTGATGTATAAAAAAGGGAGAGAGCAGAAATGCACCTTATTTACAAAGATATTGAGAATTTCTGCTCTCTCCTTGCACTGGTGCATTGTGTGTAGCACATATGGAAAGAAGATGTTTCAAGGGGAAATACAGATATTTCTCCTTGCTATGCTTCATTGGGGAAGGCGTAGCATTTGGCCGCATTCCCATGTATACTAGCTTTAGTAAATTTGGGAATGCACTAGAATTGATGCGGGGATGCATGGGAACACTCATGATCTACCCATGGAATGCAAAGCAGTGCAAACCGATGCATTGTGTACGTTTCTCCACAAAGCCACACGAGGCAGCGCAAATCACGACCTGCATGGCTTAGTATCACTAAAGCCTTTGCGCTGTCCTATCGTCTCATTGTGCGATGCAAGGACAACGCAAAGGCTTGGTAAATCTGGACCAAGGTATCCAACTAGCCACTACTGTAGAAGAAGAAAAAAGTTTTAATCTCTTTTCCAAAAGAGCACAAATTGTTAGTTTGAAGAAGGACATTAGGGAGGACATTTCTCAGCAGCAGGGGCCATGACAAAGAATGCTCCACCTATGATTTTGATTTCTTAACCCTAGGGACATGTAGGAGAGATAATTTCACTGATCTCAGGGATCTATTGCAGGAGTTCTTTGGACATAACTTCTGGAAGAATTATGTTTGTCTCATATGAACAGCTTTATAGCAGAAGCATAGGGTTTTAAACTTGATTTGTCTCCCTACAGCAAGCCAATGAATGAATCAATCGTTGTGCCTTTCAAATCGTATCAAACTTATGCATATTGAAAATTACCCTTACTGTCGCATTTTGAATAATCTGATTACGCAACTCAGTTCAAAGTTTTTCACCCTTCTTCTTAACTCAGGCAACAAAGTATCAAGTCCACATGGCAGAATCTTCTCAACAATCCAGCCTCTTGTTCCAGCTGCAGGATAGGCCTTGCTTTCTCTTGCTGGTTGTTGTTGCAGTTCTAGTGGTACATCAGGTGAAGTTCATGTTCCTGACCTCGTTGCAGCAGCTTTACTTTTTGTGGAACTGCTGGGTGCATCATGCCTGGGAAAAGGGACTGCTGAATAAAGTCAGTGTGTCAGGTTTACACATTGGCACATGTTTTTGGAAGTGGCAGCCTTTCCAGCCAGGTGCAGATTGGTCCTTCAGCTCAGTAGCTGTGGCTTCTGCGGTGACGCATCTGGCATATTTTGTCATGAGTAGTTATAACCTCGATTTTCCTTTCTGAACAGGTTTCTAGGCATTTTACTTAGACCCTCAAATTCTCCAACAGAAAGTGCAGACTTCGGGTTATGGCCCCTCAACTCTGGGAGACTAGCTGTCAGGTAAACACCAGCCCTGGCTACACAGCTGCTCTTCAAGTACTCTGCAGAGCTCTTCCTTTCTTAATCTAGAAGAAAGTGGGTTGGATCCCGCTTTTACATACATTTCCTAGAAAGGGGGTGTGGATCCACTGCCTAAGGCTTTAGAACCAATTTAGGCTGGTTCCCTTTTTAGCTGTTACCCAGACAGAATATTTTTGTAAAGTGATAGCTCTCACAACAGGTAGCAATGGGGTGGCTCTAAACAGTAGTATCCAAAAGATGCTTTATCAAACAAAGGGGGGAGTGAAGAAGTAGTGTCCAAAACGAACACTGGGGGTGGATACTCCCTCCTCTTGAAATGTATCATAAACAACAGGATCCACCCTAAGGAAGTTCACTAGCAAAATACTTTACTCAAAGGTCATGTGCATTACCTACAATGTTTGGAAGCACATAGTGTTTCTTTAAATACCCCTCACACACCAAAAGGGCCCTTGGTGTCATGCTTCATCATAGGGGTCTTCCCGCCCGCTGCGGGACGGGGCGTGCTCGACCTACGGATATACGGGAGAACTAGTATTACAAACTATGGGGCATATCAACAACAACCGGCGATAATTATCTCTAAGCGCACTTAGCGCTAGGATAATTATCGCCGGCTAGCGTGAATTTTTATCGCTGAGATAGCGTGCTATTAGCAACGCTTATCTCAATAGCGATAAAAATCCTCACGCTAACAAGCTAACGTGAGATTATCGCTGGAAACCCAGCGATAATCTCACGTTAGATTGTTGATAGGGACAGGCAAACTTAGCCATGATATCCTCCTTCCATAGGATATCATGGCTAAGTCAGAAAAATACCAGATGTAAAAAAGCAGCGTTAACCGCGGTTAGCGCTGCTTTTTTTGTCTCTAACAGGGTTAGCGACATTCTTGATAATAGGAGAAATGTCGCTTAGCGACATTTCTCCTATTATTTTACTCTGGAACGCCCCCTTTGCATCTCATTAGAGATGCAAGGGGAAGCGTAGAGTAAAAGGGTGCTAACATGCAAATTTGCATGTTAGCACCCTGTTGTTGTTAGGGCGCTAGTTTTATCTCTCCTTTTTTGGCTTTTAAAGCCAAAAAAGCAGAGATAAAGCCCTTGTTGATATGCCCCTACGTGTGGTGTAGGAATGAGTGAGGGGAAGGGACAGGGGTGAGTAGAAAGTGAGTTTAAAAAATACCTAGCTCCAGTGGACTAGAAAAAATAATATTCCTTAGAGCCAGTATTGCTAAAAAATTGGGTCGGAGGTATATTGCTTTTAATGAGCAAACCCTCCTGTGTGTGTCAACATGTTTTGAGGCGTGCTGCTTCTTCTTCAGGACAGGTTACTGATCCCTTCTGCTCTCACATAACTATCTTGACAATGTTGATTGTTATGAAAGTGGTATATGTACAGGTAGTGAATACTACGTGAATAAATGACAGACTTGTCTTGCTCAATATACAATACCAAATGGATTATCCTAAAAGGCAATTTGTTTCCAGAAAGGTCAATGCCCCATGAGCCTTAGAATGAGGGGGACAAGTGCCTGTAATCGCACTATGAACCAGGACACTGCCTCGCCCGAATGTCTCCTTCCGCTGGGCAGTGCCCTGGTTCATAGTGCGATCACAGACTACTGTGTCCTTAGTTCCTTATCCGTGTCCAGACAAAAGGCTCAGTAGTGCAAGTTTCAGCAATGGGCCCGTCTTGCGTTCTGAATGGGCGCCACATTGTCCGTCTCTTAAATATAAGAGCATCTTAGAAAGCAAACAAGCTAATTGTTAGCCTGTCAGTCTATCTAACAATACTCTTCGTTGTTCCAGCATATGTGAATTTGGGGCTATACTTTCCAATCCAATCCAAAAGGATTGTATTATTAACTATATCTAAATTAAAGTTCAGATAATTATATTCACAAAATTACAAATTATCCCAGTATTTGTCTCGGTCAGGCCATATTCCGTTTGACACCACAGACACACTGTTGCCTAAAGTAAGTTCCGCCATCCTAGACCATGTCAGTATTTGTGACCGTATAGTCATCTTCGGGCTGTATCACCAATCCACCATATTATGTATTGAAACTATATGACTATATCTATCTAATAATCATATTAACACAGGCATCAATTCCTGAGATTTTGTTCATGTTCATCATGATACAAACATTAACCTAGTTCAGATTGTGTAAATTATTATAGGCACCCACCTGTGCAAGATTTTCTTATTCTCTTATTTGAACTGAGATCATTATAGTAGGTATGTAGTGGCAAGGAATTACAAATTTCAGTATCTCAATACAAAAAGTAATATATATGTATTGCTTAGTGTGTCACAGCGTCTCAACACAGATATTTGCACATCTACTAGCACATATCATTATACAAGGTATATATTGGCAAACAATTATACATTTCTGTATCTCTGTAAAGAAATCATGTCTATGCATTGTTTTGTGTGTCACAGTATCTCTACTCAATTTGCACAATTACTAATACATATACTGATAAATGGTATTTTAAGTCACCCATTCTAAGATTTATACAATGTAATGAAAAGTCTATGGTCATCTTTGTACAGTAACTGCATATCAAAATATGATGAGCTATATTGGATATCTCCACCTACAGTCTTAATCCCTAAATGTATGCAGCGACTTTTGTAGTACTTGGTAAAGGTGATCTACTGTATCAATCACCCAAAACATTGTGTAATTCCTGGTCCATATTGAGATCATATTCGACAGCCTGTAGTTTCATGGTCCACATGGCTTCTCTTCTTCTCAAGGACAGTTCCCTATTACCACTTCTGGGGTCTTTGGGCACATGATCAATTCCATAAAACAGAAAATTCCTATGCAATCCTTGGAATTGACATTCATTAATATGTACCGCCACCTGTTTTTACTGCTCTCATATGCGCTTCAACTCTGTTTTTAAGAGCGTGTACTGTGCTTCCTACATACAAATGGTCACACTTGCATACAATAACATATACCACAAACTTTGTGTAGCATGTGATGTTTATGCATATAATATGTTCAACCATATTTCTGTCTCTGAAAGCTTTGGTTTTATCCTTGGCCCACCTGCACATAGCACAGTTGTCACATTTAGGGTTTTTGGCCCTGGGCTTAGCGGCCATCTTGGCAACCTACCAAACAGCCCAAGGCCAAAAAATTAGGTGCCCCCCCCAAAACCAGGTAGTTTTGTTATAGGTAATTTTGAAGTCGCCACAGTACGATTTGGGCAATTTCCTGTTGCAGCAACTATGCCTACCCACACAAGTGAGGTACCATTTTTATAGGGAGACCTGGGGGAACGCTGGGTGGTTGGAAATTTGTGTCAGCCCGGTGATCCAACAACTTTCCCACACAGAAATGTGAGAAAAATAGATTTTATCAACAGAATTTGAGGTTTGCAGGGGATTCTGGGTAGGGAAATGTTGTGGGACCCACTCAACCCATACCTTGCTGGACTATCCCGGGTGTCGCCTCAATAGGTCTTGGGCCCTTGCCTGTCACGGGTACCTGACTCACCCACATGAGTTAGGTACCATTTTTATCGGTAGACCTGGGGGAACGCTGAGTGGTAGGAAATTTGTGGATCCACGCTGATTCCAGAACTTTCCCACACAGAAATTTGAGAATAAAATGGTTTTTTCAGCTGTATTTGAGGGTTGAAGAGGATTCTGGGTAGGAAAACATTGGGGGACCCATGCAAGCCATACCTTGCTGGACTCCACCGGGTGTCTAGTTTTCAGAAATGTGTGGGTTTGGTAGATTTCCCAAGATGGCCACCGAGCCTGGGACCAAAAACACAGGTCACTCCCCTTGCAAAACCAGGTTGCTTGTGATAGGTTATTTTGATGTCTCCTCAATATGTTTTGGACCCCTGCCCATAGCGGGTACTTGGGGCACCCACATGAGTGAGGTATCATTTTTATCGGGAGACCTGGGGGAATGCTGGAAATTTGTGGATTTACGTCGATTGCAGAACTTTCCACCTCAGAAATGTGAGGAAAATGTGGGGTTTTTTTTACAAAGTTTGAGGTTTGCAAGGGATTCTGGGTTGCAGAACCTGGTGAAAGCCAGACAAGTCACCCCATATTGGATTCCCCTGGGTGTCTAGTTTTCAAAAATGTATAGGTTTGCTAGATTGCCCTAGGTGCCGGCAGAGCTAGGGTTCAAAATCTACAGGTAGGCACTTTGCAGAAAAAGGGTCAGTTTTCACAGTGAAAATGTGGTGTGTCCACGTTGCGTTTTGGGCCGTTTCCTGTCGCGGGCACTAGGCCTACCCACACAAGTGAGGTACCATTTTTCTTGGACGACTTTGGGGAATGTGGCGTGGGTGGAATTTTGTGGATCCACGCAGATTCCAGAACTTTCCACCACAGAAATGTGAGGAAAATCTGCTTTTTTGGAAAATTTCTGAGGTTTGCAAGTGATTCTGGGTATCAGAACCTGGTGAGAGCCAGACAAGTCACCCCATCCTCGATTCCCCTGGGTGTCTAGGTGTAAAAAATGTATAGGTTTGCTAGGTTTCCCTAGGTGCCGGCAGAGCTAGGGTTCAAAATCTACAGGTAGGGACTTTGCAAAAAAAGGGTCAGTTTTCACTGTAAAAATAAAGTGTGCCCATGTTGCATTTTGAGCCGTTTCCTGTCACAGACACTAGGCCTACCCACACAAGTGAGGTACCATTTTTATCGGGAGGGTAACACAGAATTGTAGAGCAACTGTTATTACCTAATGACTTTCATGCATTTCTGCCTTCCAAATGAAAGACAATGTGTAACAAGCATTTGCAATGCATCGGTCTCGCCTTTGGGGTCTTATTTGCATTTAGCTATGTAGCACATTAGCCTGGGTGCTGAAACATCTATTGTTTAATATGGAGGGAAAGAAAGCACCAAACTGTGTGACACGCTAGGTATGGGAAAACATGTAGAGAAATATTGCCTTTCAGCGGGGAATGGTATAGGCCAAAGCTCTGTTTTTAATATAAAAGCAGGGCCTTTGTTGGTCGTATCACTGAAAATACAAGATTTGAAAAAACTATTATTGTCTATTTGTGCTTTGGGGATAAGCCTGTCTGCTCGTAGCAAGCTACCAAGGGGTCGAGCAGGGGTTATCTAAAGTGTGTATTCCCCTTACCGTAAGTAGAAGCAAGGTCCCTACTTGGACAAAGGTATCTGACGGGAAAACGAACGGGAAATATTCTCTCCTACAAATTCATGTACCTCTCAATGTTAATTCGTTAACTGTGTTAGTAGATATAGTTCCCATAAGCCCAGTGGTTGTGAAGGTAACTTTAGAATGCACTATTAGAATTTGCAGAAAGGAAGCACACACACAAACACCAAACCGCATGGTGCTCACCTGACAAAGAAGGAACCCTACAACCACGAGCACCCATCCAGTGTACACCATGTTGGGCCAAATCCTCGCTGGACCACCCTCGAAGAGAAGCCAAACCTGTTTCTCTAACAACATAGATCATTTATTGTTTATTTTTTTAAAGCGTAGGGTAGTGCCACTCCGTTCCGAGAGTTTTTTTAAAATTAATTTTAAATAATCGACGTACCTAACCCCTCTACATTTGTCCTGCCCAATGCATGTTTGGGAGGAAGTTGTCTGCAATATTGTGGGTTCTGTAAGAGCCCTGTCCGGATTCCACCGATGTTCTAAGACCACACAAGAGAGACAGTGACAGACAGGCAATAACGAGTAAACGCAGCCATGGAAGAACAACAAGTCCCACTAGACCAGAGGTCTTCAATCTGTGGGGCGTGACCCCCACGGGGGTCGTGGAGTCATGGAAAGGGGGTCGCACATTTCCGGGCCTCATTTCTGCCTGGACTCTGGGGGAAAAAAAGTCCCCAGACAGTTCATTGTGAAATTAAAATACTAAAAGCTGCAATTCCATTCAGGGAGTGTTTTCTTGTGATGTGAAACTGGAGCTGATCAGACAGCTATACAAGGTTTCCTTCCAAGATGCCTGCTTGCCTGAGAACAATAGAAATATGTGCTACGAGTTAATCTGAAAACGTAAAGTGCAATTTGCACCTGTAAAGAATGCTTGGGAGCCGGTACTGGCTTTCATTGATCAAATCACTGAAAACTTTGGGATGAGTTGTGAAGTGCGTGCTTCTAATTGTAAATATATTAACATAGCGATTAGTATCCCGGAGGAGGTGTTGAAGGCCAGTAAGGAGCAAGAAAATCAAGCATTTGCACTGCAATAGGTCTCGCAATTATGCGAGTTTGAGCTATTGGCATTGTAAATAACAATGCCCTTTATTTATGTTTTGGTTTTTAAAACTTAAATAAAAGGCATCGTCATTTACAATCCAATAGCTTAAACTCGCTTAAATGCGAGACCTATTGCATTGCAAATCTATTGTAAATCATTGTGGCCAGTTTATTCTCAAGCACATTTCTGTCAAGAAATTTTCCTCGAGTATATTACTTACCAACTGTAGCAGTTCTTCGAGTCTGAAATACCATATAATTAAAATAAATAAAAGTACTCCCAGTATTTCAGAAATCTGGGTGGACAGCCAGAGCTTTGGGTGTTTCTAAGTCTGCTGTCTAGGCTTAGGGAAGAGATGCATGGTGTCTTGCATGTCCTCCAGTGCGTCACCCATCTGCTCTGCTCAACGTGGAGCATAGCATCGTGTCAGACGTCACACATGGGGCGGAGCACTACCATATGTGTCAGTAGCAGGGATGCCTGGCAGTGAAGTTGTGCTCAGAGCTAGTGCAACACCAAGGACAGGGCCACTGGAATTATGTGATTACACAGCTGCAGCGATTTTCATATAATTCTACTTTTGCCACATAATCCATCATCATCTGCATATTATGCAGATTTTGCCATAAAATGCTTTCAAGCTCAAACGGTTCAAAAGTTATTAAAAACAAAGCAACAGTTGTTGCTGCGCAGTGGAAGATCCTATGTGAAGGTTGACTGGTCATAATTCAGTAATTTATGGCTGTGTTTGGGTGTTAGCGTGATACTAATGGGTTGCAACTAATGCCCAGACAGTGTTAACAAGTTTAGAAATGTCGAAATAATGACTTGATACTTTCCCAAAATTTGCTGCATAATTTGCCTTTGCTTGCCACATAATTTATCCTACCCTGCTGCATAATTTGGGCCTTCCCTGCTGCATAATTCCAGTGGCCCTGACTAAGGCCACTGAAAATAGCTGCCTTACGGCCTGCATAAACAAATGACCCCAAAAGAGGGCCATATGACAACAGTATCCTCAAAAGCCCTTAATAGGTAAAAATTAGCACTCAAACGAGAAAATTTCATTTTGCGTAGGGCTCCGCAGATCTGTGCAGCGAGGCTGTTTGTGCTGCTCTCGGTAAGGCACCATTTATAGTCAGTATACGTCATAAATACGAGGCCTGCTGCCTAAAATATGAGGCAGATTAAGGGACCATGCGCTACTGCTACAACACTGAATCAGTGAACACTTTTTTACAAAACAAGCAAACCTTCAAAAGACACACAGTCAATCATCTGCCAAAAAAGCTGCTGATTGTAAGAAGAAAAAATGTGTTTATAGCTCAACCGGGTCACTAGTTACTAAAAATCAGCGACACGTGTTGCTGTGCACAAAGGGCCCTTGGCAGAGTGGGTCTGGTCACCGTTTTCTTGTTTATTGCTATATTTGGGTGTTAAACTTGTATTTATAAGGTGCAATCATAGCTTGACCGTCTCTCTGGAGAAAACCAAGCACACGCATCACTTTAGTTCAGAAAGGTGTTATCATCCAAATAAGTTTTGCCAAAATAAGTTTTATTTGTAAAAAAAGTACCATTGTGAATTTTTGGGTAATTATTTTTGAACTGTGTAATAAGCCTCTGATACCAATCCACAGTCACCCACAAACGTTTGGTTTGCTAAACACTGTTTAATATTGTTACCCCACCATAAAATTGATTTGCTGAGTGAATTGGGGACGTTTATGGTTGTCAAGGATGAAGAATACCAGGTTCCAGAAATATTTGTCAGGAGGGGGTGCTTACGCCTACAAAATTTTGACAGGGGGGTCTCGGCATCAAAAAGTTTGAAGACCTCTGCACTAGACCGACCATGTGAAACAGAAAGCGTTAAAAAAAACACAAGTATAAAATGGTCAAATCAAGATAAAGCATTCTCGCATATGGGTATGTCTTGTTTGGTTCCCATCTGTGACCCCATGTATGCCCTCTCTAAAAATTTGAGACACCACTGGTTCAGTAACCTAGAAGTAAGTTAAAATTATACCTGCAATGCTTTACCTAAAAGTATGTTATTAAGTCGAGGTGCCGAATATGCAAGTGTTAAGCTCCAGGTACCCCTTAACGTGTTTTACATCTCCTTCTTGATTCCACTTGGGCTGGTGTTTTGAAACGATGAATGATTTATCCTAGCAGCTTCCTATAACTGGAAAATAAAATGTAAGTGGAAAGCTAGCTGCTAAAAAGTGTGCTGGGGAAATGAAGATCAGCTGTCTTGATAAGTATTGTATTGTATTGTAATTGCATTTGTATAGCGCTTACTACCCCTGACAAGGCATCAAAGCGGTTTTAGGTGGGTAGCGCGCTACTCCAGGACCCATAGAGGATTAGTGTTGAATTAGTATAGTGAAACATGCAAGTAAATTTTAAGTGGTGGATATGTTATTCAGAAATTTAGAATTTGGAAGGATAGAAGAGGAAAAAAGGTTTGTATTTATATAGCGCTTGTTACCCTTGATGAGGTGTTGAAGCAGGCTACTCTGGAAACCATAAAGAATTAGTAGTGAATTAGTATGGTGAAATACGAAAGTAATTTGAGTGGTGGATATTAGTCAGTTATTTCGAGTGAGAAGATAGCGGAGGGATAGAAGGAGAAGAAATGCTTGCATTCATATAGCACCTGTTACCCCTGATAGGCACTGAAGCGCTTTTCTGGCGAGTAGCACGCTACTCCAGAACCCATAAAGGATTAGTGTTGAAAGTTAGTATAGTGAAATATGAAGTAATTTAAGTGGTGGATATGTTAGTCAGTTATTTGGATTGAGAAGGGTTAGAAAAGGGAAAAAGGCTTGCATTTATATAGCGCTTGTATTCCTGATGGCGAGTAGCACGCTACTCTGGAACCCATAAAGGATTAGTGGTGAATTAGTATAGTGGAATATGGAATTTGAGAAGTGACAGACACGGTCAGCAAACATTTTATAGGGATGAAGATCACCTCTCAACTCCTGAGGGCTATTTAAACACGTTGCCCCTTAACTCTTGAACGAGCACTAGCAAAGCCAATAAGCCTAGCTCATAAATAAAATTGCCTCTTTGATCACTGATGGTTTAGGCTCCCAAAGTCATCCTTGAACACATTCATTTATTCATCCCCATGACTCATTGTTGTATTTACCCAAATAAAACATATGCAAGCTAAATTAAAAGAAGAAATTATATCTGTCAAAATATGGCAGGCATATGCTTGCAATAACAAAATAAAAGTCAAATCAGCTGTTGCCAATCTTTGAACAGTATGGCAAACAGTGTATCACTGTTGTAAAGTTCTGGCATTGCATGGCCAATACTATTCCATGATGGCTGTAAGATGTTTAGAGGCAGTGGCTGCGAGCGACAGCAGATGAAATGAGCAGCAAGCAAATGTCTTATTACCACTAGCAGAGGACATGTAGTGCGCATCCAATAAAAAATTACAATGAATTAAAGGGGACTTATTTATTTATTGTTTTTAAAAGGGGGAAAAGGAAAATTCCTTTACTGGCACACCAGCCATAGTACGAACGTGCATTAATTTCCACACAGATGCACACGCAATCAAACGCATTTACTCAAATGGAAAGTGAATGTTTGTATGGTTTCATAGATAAAGTGTAAATGGCATCCATATGGGGGACCATTGGTTGAACTGAAGTGCGTGTCTGTCCTGGTGGACAACTTAGCCAGTCAGGTTTTCCTAAGAGTGCAACAATAATTATTACAGTGCAAATCTTGTAACCCTAATCTGCTACAGTAGTCTGACCTTTAGTAGTAATCTATCAACCCATGCCATAAAGCCACTGTCCAACGCATGCTCTTCACAATAAGTCAGGCCTACTGTCTTGTCAAAACTATTCATAATAAACAAATGTAATCTATGAATGGTCATGGCTTCACCCAGGGAGCCAATAAGGTCTATAGCCTTTACACTGATGTAATGCCATAACAGGCCTACTCATGTGCGGGTTAAATAGCAACTTCCATGCGTATAGCTATAAGACTAAAAATATATACAAAAACAGTTGATATTTGTATATTTTCTCTCAAAATGGTGTAGCAAGGATCACAACGAAAATCTTCTACTCTCCCCACCCACGGTTTGTTAGAGGGCGACCAACACCAAATCGCCTGCCCTTATTAGCCCGTGCGAGTTCAAGCGACAACAAAAAAATGCATGTCTACAACTTCTAACAGTACGATAATCTGTGTTGGAAGACCTATTGGCTTAAACAAGTGTTTCACTAAAAATTTGCTAGAGCTACTTCCTCTGTCACAACTTTCCATAATAAACCATGCCTACGACAGACATAGCTTTCCAAACCGGCCCATAGTCTTTACCATTGGTTTGTGAATGTAACCAACGCAAGCTTACTGTATTTTGCACAAGCTTACACAAGACAAGGCACCTACCAGGAATATTAATACAAATTACAAATGTAGATAATATTACAGTTGGCAATAAAAAATACTCTCTCTCCTCAGAGGGCCCAACAAAGATTAGCCCAGATTTATTGCCGCGGTTTGTCACAGGGAGCAAGTAACACCAAAAAGCCCTTACCTACCACATCAGTGACCGGAGTAACAAAATATAGGCTTCCAGCCTTTAAAACCGAATAATAACATCGCCTTAAATTGTCACTGACTTCAATGCTTTTATTAATAAATGTCAAGCCTACAGCTGTCATCATTACATAATAAACAGACCAGACCCATTGCCTTGATAATTGACTATAACCACGTTCTGCAGTATTGGGAACCGAATTTTTCCACAAACCAAAAAGTTACTTCTGCATAATTAAATGCTGCACTTCAGACAAGACGTGGGAGGAGACAAAACTCCTTTCAGTAGTACTTTTGAAAACTGATGATCACAATGTATGACAGATGCACAGCTAAACCAGACCTACAAATGGAGCGGTTACCTTGCATGTTTACAGTTACCGCTAGTTGGACCACCTATGGGCAACGATTTCCGGACAAGCCTCCAAACAACCACATTACAACAGGTTTACGTGGGACCACAAGCCCTTCCACATCTATCATCCTATATGCAAATAGAAGCGAAACAAAAGGAGCACATCTTCCTTTGGTCTTCAAGCGAAGCATCTAACTATTAAAACTAATACCAGCTGCAACCTTTTATTTCTATCCTAACAGAAGTGTAGAACTTGGGACTCCATCTCACCTCTTCCGGACACATCAAGCTTAACCAGGGAGAGGGTGTGGTCCGTCGGCTAGACTGCCGACTTTGGTGCAGGTAACCAGGGTTCGAGCCTCGGGGTCGCGTCCACATCCTGTGATTCTGGCAAATCCCTTAATCTCCCCGTGCCTAAATATGTAATGTAAATGCGGTGCTCATGTACAGCGCTCCAATACCTTCGGGTCGAGTTCGCGCTATATAAAAGGTGCAAAAAAAAACTTAAGACGAAACCCATCACAACACAATCAGAGCGCATCTCTATCTCGCATAACCTACGCTTAGCAGACTTCAGACAAGGCAACGTTTAAGAATTAATTTGCTATACACTACATATTACTACCCCTTGGCGAATGGTCATATTAGTTAAAAGTGGTCTTCAGGATATTGGCCCAAAAATGTGACGTGTCAATGAACAAGGTAGCCACCATCTAATGAGCTAAAATTGCAAAGAAATCTAAACTTCAGCAACTGCCAAGCTCAACCATACCAGTAGTAAACAAGGCAGAATGCTGCCACGCTTCCGAAGGTGATCATGCGCTTCACACTTACTTCCAGGTAGTGACTTTCTTTTGATTCGTCGCAGGGCTTGGTAATCAATCTGTTGCTTTGTGATGAATCAAAAGAAAGTCCCTACGTGTTACCTAATCAGAAGTTCCCGTGCTCTTACTATGCAGTCATTTCTCTGCCATTAGAACTGCACCAAACACGTTAATAGTTCAAAAAAAAACATCGGCCCATCTGTAGAGGTTATTCATTACGTGAGTAACTAGTACAGCGTTGAGTTCGGAGACATTGCCAGTGGCTCAACGATCAAATGGCAGAGAAATGACTGAAGGAAATTTACAATTAGCTTCTTCCATCCTCGCCCTTACTTCTGTGGTGCAGTTCGTGTGCAATTAAAGCTTACCTTAGTGATGGGCGTCCGCAGGAGAGTCCATGCGCTCTTCCTCACCAGCACCTTTAATGGCAGGCTACATGACACGGGCGCCGCCATTCTGTTTTTCTCCGAGCCGATGTCAAAGCTACGCGCACGCACACTGCAGCCAACCTGCCTTCCCTGAACCTGCCCTACCCGGAAGTAAGTGTGAAGCGCATGAGCTTCACCTTCAGAAGCGTGACAGCATTCGGTTCATGATGCTAGCGCACTACGAGTGCGTGACATTTAACGCTCTAGGGCAGCAGGTGCAATAGGGACAGGAGAACAGGGCCAACGTGCGGGGCTCTCCTTGGCGTGCGGGAGCCCCGCCCACACCGAGGCGCGAGACGCCTGACTTCCGGTCTTCGCGCACTACTTTAAAACAAGCATTGTGCAATGCAATACAACTCGCATTCACGCAAGATGTATTGTAGTACAAATGTGAGTGCGTTTTTTAAGAAGGTACGAACGGGAGTGAGAAAGGGTGAGGGGGGTGCGATAAGTCAGAACTGCAGATGGGGGCTAGGGGGGGGGAACACAGGGCAGAAAATAGTGTTGGAGTAAAGGGGCCAATAGTCGGGGAAGGATACAAATTACAAGATGGCCGTCAGGAGGAGGGACTAACAAGCTGAAACCCAATCAGAATGCAGCATTTAGGATGTAAGCCAATCCAATAGATGGGCGGAGAGTGGGCGGAGCTTAAACGAAGCTTCCCCTGCTATAGTATATACTGCATGTCTCAACGAGACAGCGCAAGCGCTGCCTAGGCGAGACCTAAAAAAGAAGTCACTTTGAAAAATGTCCTATAATTCTCATGCTTGTATGGGTACTCACAATTTCGGAAATGTACAAATATCTATTGTCTCTAAACTCTATATTTTGTTCCAATTTCAGAAATACATAGGTGTCTTTCATACAGATTTTTCCCTGTATATATTTTCCCAAATTAATTGCTTTACCCAGTACATAATAAAGAAACATTGCAAGACGCTGCTCAGTTATTGGCTCTGGGTTCGCCGGGTTCTTGGTGAACCTACAAGTCCTATCCTCACAACCAGAAAGGTCCAGCGAATGTAACGGTATATTGCTTTCAAGCATCTGTCATAATTAGAAGAAGTTACAGGTGAAAACGTTGGCACAAATGGCTGTTTTTTTCAACTGATTATCAATTTTTTCTATATTCAACTGTTAGTTTCTATAAAGAAACTTTGAAGGATCTACACAAGTGACCCCTTGCTGAATTCAGAATTTTGTCTACTTTTCTAAAATGTATAGCTTTCCAGGATCCATTATTGCTTTCATACCCAATTCTACCATTAACTGGAAGAAGGTTGAAAGCACAAAAAATTGCAAAAATAGGCTATGTCCCAGTAAAATGCTAAAACTGTGTAAAAAATGTCGGTTTTTTTTACAAAAGTCTGCTTGTCCCTAAAAGCTGGGGAAATGGTGATTTCAGCCCTACAACCCCATTGTTAACAACATTTGCAGGGGAAAAAAACGGATGCTTTAATTTGCAGCACTTTTTTCCCATTTTTCAAAAAAAAAAAAAATTGCTGTATTTGTGTTACTTTCTGGATCCCCTCCAGGGGAATCCACAAAAACTGGGTATCTTTAGAATCCCTTTAATGTTGGAAGAAAAGGACGCAAATTTGGCGTGGAGACCTTATGTGGCCAACAAGTTACAAGGGCCTAAGCACAAAATACCCCAAATAGCCAAAAAAAGGCTTAGCACAGGGGTGGAAAAGGCCTAGCAGGGAAGGCGTTAACAAAGCCAATAGTTCTGGCTTGTTGTATGTGTATTGTTACTTGTATTATATATGCAATGACAGCAACTGCAAAATTCCAGTTGGGCGGCACACTAAGCTAAGGACAGATTTTGACATTAAGGGCATATTATCAAGCCTGGCGATAAAATTATCGCCGCTTTAGCGGCAGAAAACTGCCGCTAAAACGGCGATAATGGGCTTGATAATATGCTCTATGCGATTCCAATTGAAGCCCATGTTAGACGTCCTTCACATTTAACATGGGCTTCAATTGGATTTGCATAGAGCATATTATCAAGCCCTTTATCGCCGTTTTAGCGGCAGTTTTCTGCCGCTAAAGCGGCGATAATTTTATCGCCAGGCTTGATAATATGCCCCCAGGTGTCTTTAAGCTACCCCCTTAATTTCAACGGCCACGCCCCTTTGAGAGATCCCCCCAGGTTTTTCATCCCATTTAAGGTCCTGCATGCATACATAGATAGCAATGGAAGGATTCCATAAAAGGAGGGACGATACACCAAACAGCCAACATTATGAGACGAGTATTACTCTCCTCCTGTATGTGGGACCAGAAGTCCCCTGTATGTGTTTATTAAAGAATCTGTAACAAAATGTGCAATCTTTTAAACTTGACTGTTGCTAGACCCAAAATACAGATGGCGCATTAGCATGGTGCAGTTACTAACCTCCATTTGTGACCCATGACGCCTCATACCGCTTTTATTGAACTAGTCATAAACCCTTCATTTCACATAATACAACCAAGCCTATAATTATTTTATGTCCAAAAGATTTCACATACCTGGAAACGAAGGGTTTGTAGTAGAAGAAGCGAAGGAGTTACCAACTCTGATAAACGTTTTTTTTTTTTTTAAATGTTGTTTGTTATGTTGGAAGAAATGGAAAGGAACACCGTTGTTAGGGTTCGAGGCAAGCAAATATTTGGCTAAAATGTGAATGAAGCATTTTACTTACAGACGAGGTCACAGAATACAACGAGCCTGTTACTTGAAAGTGATGAGCATTTTGCTTTGTACGAAATATGATTAGAGTAAAAATGTAAAGGAACATTGTCATCTAGTGGACAATAGTTAAAGTGCAACAGATTGGATATGAAGAAAAGTCCAAATAAACAAGCATTTGCAATGCAATAGGTCTCGCATTTGCGAGAGTTTGAGCTATTGACATTGTAAATGGCAGTGCCTTTTATTTATGTGTTGATTTTCAAAAGAGATAAATAAAAGATATTATCATTTACAATGCCAATAGGTAAAACTCCCGCAAATGTGAGACGAGTTGCATTGTAAATGCATTTTTTTTAGTGGTTGCCATCATGTAGGCGCAATGCAGCAGCCATTTTGGAAGTATAGAAAATAAAACTTTCTATACATTAATTTTTAAAGATGGCTGGATCCTACTTTTGCCTTTACCAATGCTGGTGCAATTTTAAACACATCAGTTATTGGCAAAGTAGAGAGTGGCAGGAGGGGAAAGCGCCGGAGGAGGCGAGCGAGCGCCTGACACCGACCCTACAGCATTTCAGTGCCAGAGGGAGCTCCCGACCCAACACGAATGGGGAGGTCGGGAAATAAAATAATCTGTGCTTCTCCACTGTACAGAAGCAGTAACAGTTGGTCATTAATACTGGGTGATTTACCTTTTTATATCAGCTTTTTTTAAAATTTTTATGAAAGATAAAAAAAGTAAAAGACGGCTGCTGCAGGGGCTGTGTGTGATAGGAGGCAGGGAGAGGGCCTATTGTTTGTAGCTGCTAAGTGCCCGGAACCAAGCATTTCAAAGCCAGCCTTCTCCCACGTCCACTCAGCAGTGCATGTTTCCGTACCTTCAGATCAGCTTGCTCAGCAATGCATCACATAGCGTTTTATTTCCCTTTCTGAAAAGGTCAGGCCGTCGCGCAAACACTGCAGAGCAATATGTAGCCTTGTACTCTGATCACATAACACAGGCTCCAGAAAGCCTTATGCAATGCTACGCCACCTGATATCACAGCGACGGGGCCTAAGAAATGTAATTTGTAAGTCAGGGGATGAGAAAGGCAGACAAGGAGATAAAAAATGCATACCCTCCTCAGGTCACTCACCATATTGGGAAGGAGGCGGTACCTGATTCCGAGACGTGCTGGGCTGCCGTGGTGGAGCTTCTGGTGACCTGCATTGGTGCTGTGGCGGTATTTCTGGTTGAGTGTGGCAGCCACGACGTGGAGCTGCAACCTTTGGGAGTTCTGCAGGCAAGGTGAGGAGGTCACGGGGGACCGTGCTGCTGGTCGCTCCGCACGTCGGTTTTAGGATCTAAGCCATGTTGCCGCAATGGGGAAGCCGCGGTGGTAACTCGCTGCTTGACTTTTCCCCGAGCTGCCATTGTAGCCGGTGTTCTAACTAGAACACGGGGAGCTGGGACCGACAGAACACCGGCGCTTCCAGTGCACCATGGAACGTGAGCACGCCTGGCCCCGGCAACTGTGGTCAGAAGCAGCCGTGCCAAAGCCTCCCAGCTATTTTCGCCGCGGGTGTACGGTCTGTGCCCGGTCCAGCCTGAATTTGATCGAGGCCACTGCAAGTTGTATTTATCCACACATACCAAATGGCACAACATGGGAGGAGAAAGGCGTGAAGCATGTTGGTGCTGGGGAACTGCTGCCAGGGCGGGCTGTGAGCACCTGGAATCGCGCTAACACGCGCAGAGCACCGGGGCAACTACAGGCAGTGCACGTGCAGAGTGAGCACATAGCCGGCAAAAGAGACTTTCAGCCCGGCTGTAGTGGGTGGAGCAAACAAATAAACAATTAGCACACCGGGGCTCGTGACGAGCGCCGCGCTGAATATGTATGGAAATAAGCATGTTCAAGAAAGTTCTCTGCAGACGAAAACAGTAGTTAGGCACTGCTGCTTCCGGACTAAACGAAAGTTAGTATGAAATCAAGAACCAGTAAAAACACAGCTAACAGAAGCTATGCCAACGTTAATCAAATGGCAAGCAGCAGGAGAAACTACCGGCAATAGGCGGAGTTTCACCCAACACATACAGATTACTTGATGCCTCGTAGAGGCAGCGCACTATGCAAGACCTAAAAATGAGTGTATTAGAAAACAGAATAACCCCAGCACAATGATATCCATGAATAGTTTAAACAAGCATTTGCGGGTGGGCGTGAGAAGGCATGAATGGGAGTGCATGGGAGGGGGGCGGGGAGGCCCAAGAAGGCATTGGACTGCGGGAGGGGGGAGGGGAGGGACAGGAAGAAAATAGTGTTTGGAGTAAAGGGGCCAGTAGCCATGAAAGGATACAAATGACGACATGACTATCATGGGGAAGGATAACAAGCCTAAAACCATTCGGAAGGCAGCATTTAAGACCTAGACCAATGACAAAGATGGGCGGAGAGGGGGTGGAGCTTCCACGCTATACTGAATACTGCATGCCTCGCAAAGCGAGCAGCGCATGCACTGCAATGTTAGGCTCGACCTAAAAAGCAGGATAGTGTATTTGCACACTGCGACTCAGTGCTTGTACAACAACAGATCTCCTTCTTCAACTTTATATCTTTATTTTTAGATTCTTCAGATTGTGTTTCAACTGTAAGGCGCAATTCTAAATGGGTTTCATTTCTCAAATTCTACTTAGCCGTTAAGTGTGCTTGTTGGTATTTGTGGAAATTCAATCCAGCGTGTTTAACGTGCACGGGAATTTCGCTTTGTGCTTTTCTCTGAACTATTTGTTAAAACTGTAAATTGATATCCCATCGGATAGTGATGTGTTTGCATCTCAATTGCTGGTGCTATAAACTGTAAACTGATTTAAAAAATGGCAAAGTCATGGTTAAACACTACTTCGAGTTCAAACATTTTCACTGTGATAGAGGGTAGGTTAAATTCCGTAAAACAAAATTAAGTGAATAAAAAGTAAGCAGGAGTGATAAACTTTGTATAAATTTCCTCTTTTACTGATGCGCTATTCACAGTCAACCAAGTTAATTTTGGGAAATCAAAATAGCCACATGTTAGTTCTCAAACTGCTCACATTTGTATTTCAATTTAAATAAAAATCTTTAAACTTGATATGCAGCCTAAAACAAACATGATATAGTCATCCAAAGCTTATGAATACCCTTACAAGCTCTCATGGTGTCACCCATATCTAAGGCTCAAAGTGGGACTACATACTGATTTTTGATGTACGCCGTGTCTCTGTTTGTGCTTGGTTTATGGACACCGTGATGGATCATAGGTGAAAGCCTGTGCTGACATTCACTGTGGTCTTCTAGATCCTCCAATTTGAAATAAAAAAAGAAGTGGATTTAATATACGGGGAATGGGGAAGGTATGTAAATATAGCTGAAATGAAGAAACAGACAGTCACAGACAACATATGCTTACACACACACACACCCAACCCTCCACCTCAATAACATACAAGTATTTTTTTTAAAAATCTTTTAACTTACCTTTCTCTGACTGGCTGCATGGCTCCTGTTCTAGCTCCTTCACTTCTCCTTTGGTGTCTTGATGCTCTGTTCAGACCCCAAGCTACTTTCCTATAACATAACAGGCTTGCCATGACATGTACAAGATTATTGAAAAAAACAAAAGGGGAGTAGAGAGGTACTACTTAACAACAGTAGTTGGAGGTGGATATGTCCTCCTTCAGTAACTTGTAAACCATAAAGATCCACCCTCAGAACAGGTTTTCAAAAGGATATCTTAAACGTCCTCCTGGGTAGTGTGTGTTTTCTACGATGGTAGAGAAGAAACACACAGTGTTGTTAAAATACCTCTCACACACCAAAAGGGCCCTTGGTGTCATGCTTCATCATAGGGGTCTTCCCGCCCCTCTACGGGACGGGGCGTGCTGCAACCTACGACTACGTGGGAGCACCTTTTGGTCTGTGAAAAAAATGACTATGTGTTTTGTAAGGGAGTGAGTGCAAGGGTCAGGGGTGGATGGGTAGGTGAGGTTAAAAAATACCTGGCTCGTTGGTTATAAAAAATCTTTAATATACCTGTGAGCTGGTATTAGTAAAAATAGGGGGGCGGAGGTGGTTACGCCTCAATGAGCTGTGCCTCCTAGGTGTGTCAACATGTTTCGAAGCTCCCCAGGCTTCTTCGTCAGGACTTGGATGATCCCTATCTACACTCACGAATCAAATGTGTGCTGCAAAGTTATGCTAATAATCATAAGAGTTAAAGTGCATTTAGATTCCCAATGCACTAGTTGGATACCTGATTAAGTATCATCAATTAATTCATCTGAAATAGAGAAAGGAGGTACAAGAGTTTTAATGCGCGACACGTAATATAGCCAGCCATGGTGAACGTAAATATACCTGCAATAAAGAAGTGAAATGAGTGACCATGTATGTCTTTATCATTAATCTTAGTGCAGTTCAATGGTGGCGTGTCCCGCTAAAGTAGTAGGAGGAAAAAGACAGACAAAAACACACATACATTGAACATAAAGCAAACACACTATGTTAAAGGATCAGATCTCGCGATCCCTAGGGTTGGGTTAAAAGATGCATTTTTTTTTTAAAAAGGGGGGGTGTTGGTTAGTTCCTGTATTGAAGGAGCGCAGTGATGAAAAAAGAGTAAACCTACTCGAATTGAGAGGTAAAATTGCCCCATGAGCCTGTAACGGGGTGCCTGTCTTCTCAACCTAGAGAGAAACGGATATATGCAAAGACATCAGTGTGCCGGTAGAGGGTACTCCAGCGTACCATCGTACTAACTGGTCAGAGGTGGTCACCGGCTATGCCGTACTCACTGTTACTAGGATAATGCCCCGTTGTGTCTGGTCTCCCCGCGGCTCCGCTGGACAATGGAGCTTAGTGGGCGGGGGTTTAAATACGACCGTTGATTGGAGTTCCCGCTGTGGCAGGAATAGCAGATAGCAAACACCTACGCGAGTCAGAAGATTGAAGGCTGGAGTGCTAACCGGCAGTGTATTCCAATTTGGTTTCCGGTTTGAGAGTCATCCGGATACAGAGTACGTGTCCATATGCGTGAGGAGTGAAGGCGGCGCGTAGAGCGCTGTGAGTACGGAGCGGGTGCACACGTAATGACGTGTGCACCGGACAGAGAGGCTGGGGCGCTGGATTAATGAAGGGGGCGCGTAGAGCGCTGTGAGTACGGAGCGGGTGCACAGAGGCTGGGGCGCTGGATTGATGAAAATATATAGACAATAAGAATAAAAAATAAAAAATAAAGCGAAGGTGTGTTTATTGTCTTAGCCGCGCTGGTCTTAATCCATAAAAAGGGAAATCAAATTGAAAGATGACACAGGGAATGGCCCATCAGTAAACTGAGGGTGAAGGGACAGAATTTTGGGGATGGTATAAAAAACCTTATTAGGACAATCGAGTGGGGGGGACTCTAATTGGATCAGGAGCCACAACTGGATGAGGGACTTATTGGCTGATTATTAGTATACTTCTGTTAGTACCAGAGTAATGGGTGCATGAGGGTAGTCCTGATGGGTAGCTTCGCCTGATGGGTAAAGGCATGTGGAGTTATTTTTCAACACAAAGCGGGTGGTTGAGGGAATCTTATATGGGCGGTTCATGAGAATTGATTCCACGGTATATCGTCATTGAGCCCTTCGACTTGTGTACCCAAGCGGAATACCCATCTTTGTTCTTTCTCAAAGAGGCCAGTTTCACTATTCACTTGCTCAATGACAGTCCACTTCAGGTCATTCGTTCCATGATTATTGGTTAGGTAGTGGGTGGCCATCGTAGTTGTGCTTCTCTTGCAATGAATGTT
Organism: Triturus cristatus; assembly: GCF_964204655.1. Lineage (NCBI taxonomy): Eukaryota > Metazoa > Chordata > Amphibia > Caudata > Salamandridae > Triturus > Triturus cristatus. Next base: position 141,055,959 of record NC_140588.1, read on the forward strand.
TCTCTTATGCTCCCCAATGCGGATCTTGACAGGTCTTGACGTCATTCCAATGTATTCGAGGTTGCACGGGCAGGTGATCATGTAGATGGTGTTCTTGCTGTTACAATTCGTGAAACCCCTTTGTTCCCATTTACTGCCATTTCTGAATTGCAAAAACCTGCTTTTGCAGGTTAGGTGGCATGTGCTGCAGCTACCACAAGTATGGTGGCCCTGGACCGGGGGTAGAAGTTGGTCCACAGGTCTTGTGGTTGGCGTCTTTTTGGGTCTGGTGTTCACCAGCATGTCTTTTAAATGTCTCCCTCTCTTATGAGCGAACATGGGTTTGGGAAAATTTAATTGGCAAATGTTGAGGAGTCTCCAATGTTTGTTCACCACTTTTGTGATCTGGTTTGAATGTGTATTTAAGGTGGTTACACAGATGGGTCGTTCATGTTGTTCATTGGTCATTCTATCTTCCAACAAAGAGTCTCGATTATTATACCTTGCTCTTTTCATGGCTTTGTCAATGACATCTTTGGGGTAGTTTCGTTGTAGCAGTTTGGTTCTTTAATCTGCTGCTTGACTTTTGTAGTGGTTGAGTTCAGTACAGTTCCTCCGGAGGCGGAGGAATTGTCCGTACGGGAGATTGTCCCTCAGATGGCGTGGATGAAAGCTATTGTACATGAGCAGGCAGTTTTTAGCTGTAGGTTTGAAGTGTGTCGTGGTTTTAAGGGTACCTTCATCAGGGTAGATGTTTAGGTCTAAGAAGACCAGATTAGTGCTTGAGGTGGTACTAGTGAATTTCAGAAAACTATTCTGATCATTCAGCCATATCATGAAGGCTTCGGTGGAGGGGGTGTCCCCTTCCCAAATCACTAGTATGTCATCTATATACCGTTTCCATGTTTTAATGTTGTTAAAAAAAGGGTTTGTGGGGTTCAGGATTCTTTTAGACTCCAGATGGTGTACGTAAACACCCGCTAGACTTGGAGCAAAGGTGCTCCCCATGCTGGTACCGTGTTTCTGTAGGTAGTATGTGTCTTCATACATGAAGTAATTCTTGGTAAGTGCCAAAGAAACACACTCCATCACCACATGGCGTGGTGTCTGGTATTCCCATTCTGCAGAGAACAAAACTTCCTCAATTATAGTTAGTGTTTCGTTGTGAGGAAGACTCGTATAAAGGCTCTCAACATCGAGTCCTATTAGGATGTGTTTAGCCGTGTCAAACTCTATATTGTGGAGTAATTGGAGCACTGCCTTGGTGTCCTTTAGATAGGTATCTGTCAGTTGGACCATTGGGCGGAGGAATGCATCCGCAAATTTGGATAAGGGTTCCAAAATGGAATCAATCCCTGAAACAATAGGGCGTCCTGGTGGTTGTTCTAGATTTTTATGGATCTTAGGTATCGTGTAGAAGTATGGGACTCTTGGAGATTTATTTGTGAGGAATTCAGCCTCCTTCTTTGATATCCAGTTGTGGGCCGAAGCCTCTTCAACCATGGTAGCTATAATGACCCTGATGGATTCAGTGGGGTAGTTGCAAATAATCTCATAGTTCCTAGTATCATCAAGAAGTTTCCTGCATTCGTTTTCGTGGACGGCGTTCGTCTGAATCACGATGGCACCGCCCTTGTCAGCTGAATTGATGACAATGTATCTATTAAGGGATAGTTGGTGTATCGCGTCCCTCTCTTTGTTGGAGGTGTTCTGGAAGGCAGTATTTTCTGACACAGATAAATCTTGCATTTCCTTCATTACAGCCTTTTCAAAGGCCAGTAATTCCCCAGGTAGAGCCGAATCTGGGGGGACAAAGGTAGACTTTAACCGGAGACCAGTGTCCTGGTCCTCTCCCCTCGGTTTACCTTTGTCTTTAAAGAAGGCTTTTAGTTTCAGTTTACGGATGAATTCTTTCATCTCAGCACACGTTCTGAATTTATCAATCCGATTCGTGGGTACAAACCCTAAGCCTCTCTCTAGGACTTGTTCCTGTGTGGGTGTCAGTTGGTGATCAGTCAGATTCACCACTAGATTTATCTTTTGCTGGTAGAGGGTTGTGTGTTCGTTACGTTGGTCATGCTTCTTGTTGATACCCGTGACGTCTCGTCTTCCGTCGTGGACCAGTGGACGTTGTTGCCTCTCCGGTTCCGTCCACTCCGAGGGCCCTGGCGCGACCCTAAAAAAGTAGTTATAGTCATAGTTTTGAGGTGGGGGAGCCCAGTGTTGATATTGGCCCCCCATCGGTGCTGGTCCATATGGGTAGAGTGGGAAAAGGGGTGGTCCCTGATAGTTGCCCCATCCCCTCCTTCTTGGATTATAGGGTCGTTGGTATTGGTTACCACCTCCGCGGTTGTAGCGGTGTCCGCTGCCTCTGCTTGAGTTGGAATTGTCAGACCCCGTGTCTGATGATTCACCATCTGTGCTCTGGTCTTGGACTCTTTGGACATAGTCATCTCGTGTATATGGGTAGACCCGTTCATGACTGAAGCGCGAGGTGTCTTTTTTCAGTTTGTTAAACTTACTCTGCTTCAGTGTCATCTCATAGTCTGTTATTTCTTGATTTTTCAAGACATTGGGAGCTATATAAGCTTTTAATTGTACCTCTAACTGTTGGATCTCAATTTTGAGCTCTTGCGTGAGTCTGGTCGCTGTTTTGATTATAAGAACCAACCAGTCATTTGTGCAGTGCCATGATATTAGTGACCAATCACGTTTGAACACCTTATCGTGTTGGAAAATATAGGGTTCGTTGCGAACAATAAGGCCCTGTGGAGCCGCATTTGCTCTTAGGTACTCAGTCATAAGTAACCCGTGTTTAGCAGTCTCGATCTGGGTTCTTCTAATGTTTGCCAATTCATCCCAGTCTGCGTTGTTGGGGCCGGGGTCAGTGTTGCTTAGTCCCTCAAAAGGGTTTATGGCTGCCAGGATTCTGTCCACCTCTTCTTCTGCGAAGGTGAGGCCAGTGTTCTCGGCCATGTCTGAAGATTGATGTCAATTCAATATCTAGTGGTGTGGTGTGCTAAAGTTCGGACGTGTGCCTGTGCGGTGTCTCTAAAAACTCCTAATGATGTAATATAGAGTGGTGGCATTTCAAATTATGTAACCAACCTAATGTACTTAGAAAACAATGATATCTCCCACAGCTGTGCGCTGTCTAGAAATGAAAAAAACAAAAGGGGAGTAGAGAGGTACTACTTAACAACAGTAGTTGGAGGTGGATACGTCCTCCTTCAGTAACTTATAAACCATAAAGATACACCCTCAGAACAGGTTTTCGAAAGGATATCTTAAATGTCCTCCTGGGTAGTGTGTGTTTTCTACAATGGTAGAGAAGAAACACACAGTGTTGTTAAAATACCCCTCACACACCAAAAGGGCCCTTGGTGTCATGCTTCATCATAGGGGTCTTCCCGCCCCTTTACGGGACGGGGCGTGCTGCAACCTACGACTACGTGGGAGCACCTTTTGGTCTGTGAAAAAAATGACTATATGTTTTGTAAGGGAGTAAGTGCAAGGGTCAGGGATGGATGGGTAGGTGAGGTTGAAAAATACCTGGCTCGTTGGTTATAAAAAATCTTTAATATACCTGTGAGCTGGTATTAGTAAAAATAGTGGGGGCAGAGGTGGATATGCCTCAATGAGCTGTGCCTCCTAGGTGTGTCAACATGTTTCGAAGCTCCCCAGGCTTCTTCGTCAGGACTTGGATGATCCCTATCTACACTCATGAATCAAATGTGTGCTGCAAAATTATGCTAATAATCATAAGAGTTAAAGTGCAATTCGATTCCCAATGCACTAGTTGGATACCTGATTAAGTATCATGAATTAATTCATCTGAAATAGAGAAAGGAGGTACAAGAGTTTTAATGTGCGACACATAATATAGCCAGCCATGGTGAACGTAAATATACCTGCAATAAAGAAGTGAAATGAGTGACCATGTATGTCTTTATCATTAATCTTAGTGCAGTTCAATGGTGGCGTGTCCCGCTAAAGTAGTAGGAGGAGAAAGACAGACAAAAACACACATACATTGAACATAAAGCACACACACTATGTCAAAGGATCAGGTCTCGCGATCCCTAGGGTTGGGTTAAAAGATGCATTTAAAAAAAAAAAGGGGGGGTGTTGGTTAGTTCCTGTACTGAAGGAGCGCAGTGATGAAAAAAGAGTAACCCTACTCGAATTGAAAGGTAAAATTACCCCATGAGCCTGTAACGGGGTGCCTGTCTTCTCAACCTAGAGAGAAACGGATATATGCAAAGACATCAGTGCCGGTAGATGGTACTCCGGCGTACCTACGTACTAACTGGTCAGAGGTGGTCACCGGCTATGCCGTACTCGCTGTTACTGGGATAATGCCCCGTTGTGTCTGGTCTCCCCGCGGCTCTGCTGGACAATGGAGCTTAGTGGGCGGGGGTTTAAATACGATCGTTGATTGGAGTTCCCGCTGTGGCGGGAATAGCGGATAGCAAACACCTGCGTTCGGACTACACTTCATGACTAAGGTTGGATCAGGTGAGACTGTGCCTTGAGAACAGGAATTCAACACACGTGCACTCTCTTTCACGGCCAGAGCCGCGAATACTCTTTTCTGGAGGCCGGAGCCGCAAACGATACCCTTTAGCGGCTGGAGCCGTGAACACTCTTTTCTGGCGGCCGGAGCCGCAAGTACCTTCCCCAGCGGCCAGAGCCCGTGAACGCCTGACCTGGGCAGCCTTACCTGGGCGGCCGGGAGATCCTTTGTTGCTGTGTTGCTGTTTTGCTGTGTTGCCGCCGCCGCGTGGATTGGCGGTCCTCCCCCGCCGCGGCTGCCATTGCCGCTTTCGCTGCTGTCGTCTTTCCCGGCTTTTCCCTGGCGGCTGCTGCCACGGGCCCTGTGCTTGACTGCTGCCGCTGCATTGCCGTTGCCATTGCTGTGTCTCCCCCGCTGTTCTGCCTTTGCGGCTGAAGGTCTGGGCGGTTTGCGATGTCTTCGGAGCCCGGTGCTCGGCTCGGCGCTGGACTTGGGGCGGTCAGGCCTGGGAGGCCCGGGAGGTGAGCTGTAGTGGTGATAAAAGTAAAAGTAAAAGTGGTGGCGAAGGGCATCCCCCAAAGTATAAGTGGACGGGGCCAAAAAGAGCAACAAAGATCAACAAAGGAAAAACGGGTCCTGGTTGGAGGTGTGAGGACCCCCTAGACGTCATTGGTATAATTTAATCATAACTTAATCATCTCTTATTATGTCATTAAAACTTGTTGAAGTCACATCAAGGTGGTGGTTAACGATGAGATCCGGTCGCCAACGCGGTGCTCTGCCGAAGTTAAAACAGCGTCAGAATCTTGATGCATTAACCAAAGTGGGGACACAGTCAAAATCAGATGAAAAAAAGGAGGGGGCTACTGCATCAAGGGACTGCTTGACTGAATCAGCTGAGCTGAGCGTACCACCTTTATCCCCCGTAGTCCCAGGGAAGATTCAGAAGATTGCCAACATTGACGCTCAACCGTCAATTAAGAGTTACTTTTTAAGTACCATACTCAAAAGCAAGCTAGAACTCAAAATAAGAAGGATAATGGCAACTCTGGTGTCGATTGCAGGTCATCTTCATTTACTTCTCTTGTATCGTCACCATGTTTAAATAGTGCTCAACTGGGTGAAGATCATGAGCCCAAATTTGCCCCATCTCTACCAAGGCCCCGGTATGAGACGGTGTCCCTGGTTTCGAACCTAATTGTTGGCCATTCATCCCCATTGAAAGATCCTAAAGCTATTTCGGGTCAATCTAAGGCATTGGAAATGAGTAGCCCTAAGGAAAAGCTTCCAATGCCGGTTAAAGACTCACAAGACCCAGCACTTATCCTGTCGAAAACTTTTCCAGTTTATACTGGAAGGCTGCAAGCACAAGCACAAATTCACCGTGATAATATGGTGGATCAGCTAATTGAGCAGCCTACTGATCTATTTGTGATGGAGAACCAACAAAATTTAGGAATGGAAGAGGCGAACAAAAGATCTACAGAAAGTGGAACTGTTGTATGCTTGGTAATTGAAATCTCTTCGGGTTCGAATCATAACATCAGTGATGTGGCCCTAGAGGCTGATTATAACGTGTTTAAGCCACTTAATAAGGGTGGCGGAGATGATTTAGTATTAAGCCCCATTGAACATCTTTCCTTAACTGGGGAGGCTCGTCCTATTAATTTGGATAAATCCAGTATAATTTTGGAAAATAGCTTTTGTATCAATAAGTCTGTATTGATTCCAGGTGTGGCTAGTAGGAGTAATAAGGTTAAGTTGGATATTAATGAGAAATGTCAGTCTTTTAACTCCGCAGATTTATCTTTTCTAACAAAGTTTCATGGAAATTTTCAGGTAAAATCAGATACCTTGGAAAATAATGTTAGCAATTCTGAGTGTGGAGTATGGGATTGTATGCTTAATACTATGGATTCTATAACAAAAGCCCTTAATTTCCACTCTGGTAAGCTAGACATTCAGGTAGGTATTTTAAATACTTTAGCAACTCACGTTGTAGGAATTGACGCAAAGCTTTTTCAACTAACTAAGCTGATTTCTAAAGTTCAAGCTGATAAAGAAAATCAGTTAATATCCTGCACGTGTGCTCAATTGATCGATAAAATCTCTGATCTGCCATCAATTGTTAGTTCTATGGTCCACGAAGTAAAACTATTATCCGGTAGGGAAGTTGGGATGGGAGATGATATAAGAAATACTGGAACCATAGAAAAAAATCCTTTGGTCCTAAAACTTTCTTCCCCGCGGAAGGCTAGTGTTAAAAGTGGGGCCCCTGGACCTGTAGCAGGTAATACTGAGGTACCCTTAGAGGCATTACACTCCCCTAATTTAAAGATAAATTTGGAGTCAAATAAGAGTAGCTCAATTGTAACTACGGTCACCGAAGTAACAGGAGTACCTGAAGTATTATCAAAAAGGGTGAGGAAAAGATTGAGAAAAACACATAACAAGGCAGCCCGGGATAAAAAAATAGCTAATGGGGTTGCAAACAATAGCGGCCCATTAAACTTGAATTCTGGTCCTGCAGCTCTCTTCCCAATTTTTACACCTTCGACTGCACCTCAAGCCAATAAAAAGGTTAAGCCATGCAGCAAAGCTGGAAGTGAAGGGTCAAAGGAAGGGTATATTATAAATGTGGGGGACTAAAACCCAGATACTGTCAATCCGAGAGAACCAGGTAGGTCAAGATAAGCCTATGCAAGATTCACACTTTTATCAGTGTACTGAAAACTTTTTCCAGAATGAGATTATCCCAGTTCAAGAATTAATAGAGTCTAATAATAATATACACACCTATTCAAAAGAAATAGGGTCTGTTTGGTCCAGAGACGAAGGAGAAGTCTCAAAAAGTGAGCAACATATGGCCGTTGAAACAATTGTAAACCTTTCCCTTACGCACAGGGACCAGATTAGTCAGAGAATACAGCCCCGTGTACATGACCAGAAGCTGCCTCATGGAAAATTAGTAAATCCCCCTCCTTTGCATCCTAACAAGAATGAACAGGTTGAGGGTCCCCGTATTCTGGTTCAATCTAAGCCAGGGCAGCCTGATCGTTTAAATCAACTGGATAATCCCCTGTGGGTGACTGTTGGGAATATGGATCGATCGGACTCAGGGTTTAGGAGTAATACTGATCGATCCGGTCCGGGGCTTAGGAGTAATATTGAATCCCCCAAATTGCAGGATAGTTCCCTGTTGGTGACTGCTGGGAATATGGTTAGATCGGATTCAGGGCTTAGGAGTAATACTGATCAATCCGGTCTAAAGCTTAGGAGTAATATTGAACCACCCAAACTGCAAGTTGAAAATCGAAAAGTGGTGTTCTGTCCCCAATACTCGACTCGCAGTTCACATGATATTTTGAATAGAGGGAACATTCTGAAATTACTAAAAGCAACTCCTGATCTTAAGGATGTTGCAACCGAAGACCTGGATTCTGTAGAGTTTAAGATAGATGGTGGTAATAGGGAGACAACCATCACAACTTGGCTAAAGGATGATATTGTAAAGAAAATATTAGCGAATTCTAACAACTTTGAAAGTTGGGGGATTAAAGTATGGAGACTACACGGTCTGCAATACCCTATCTCACTAATACCTATATTGAAGAAGGAGGCTCCAAAACAAACCGTTGTTAACCAATTTAGAGTATTGAAAGGCGCTTCAGGTCCATCCTCAGCACTAAATAGGCTAGGTGGCATTAAAATCAAAAGCTGTCAGCCAGGGTCACGAGTGTGTGAGGAATCAAAAGGGGTTCATGCGGCAGCTGATGATTGGAGTTGGCTCCCGGCCATTCTATCTGGAAAAAATTCAGCAAATACTGATTGATGTTGGGGTACTTCGTTTAATGCTCCAACAGCAGTCAGAATTTGTTCTTGGAATATAAATGGTTTTAATACACTTGTAGAAGACGTCAATGTTGTAAGTTTTTAAAATTTGTTTGATATGTTACTTCTGCAAGAAACGTGGAATTTGGCTAGCACGCCGCTGATCGGCTATTACGAATATTTGAATACAGCGTGCAGGGAAGCTGCATATGGTCGACCAAGTGGGGGACTCTCAATATATGTTTCATTAAATCTTAATGTTGAAAACTATGAAATAGACCTTCAAGTCAAATGGATTCAATGTGTTAAATTAATAGCCAGTCAATCGTTGATCATTTTAAATGTTTATTTAAGTTCGAAAAAAAAGGTGCGATCACTTCAACTTATTGAGTTATGGGAGATGGTGAAAGTGCTATATTATGATCATAGGGATGCTCAGATGATCATCTCGGGAGATTTCAATACTCATCTTTTATCCTATAAAAAGCGTGAAACCCACTCATATCTTTTATCCCAATGGTCTAATTGTGAATTTATTAAATACAATCTAACGATGTTGTATGATAGGGAGCATTTTCCAACATTTAATAAAGCCGATTGTCCTTCTATAATTGACTATACGATATTGTCAGATAAACTTGCAGAACGAGTTCAAAGTTATGAGGTTGTGCCAAGGATTGAGAGTGACCATAATCCGCAAGTTATTACGATTAATTTACCCTTCGAGTATTTACCAGAGACTAAAATATTAAGAACGGCCCCAGTCGCTTTAAATTTAAAAAGGTTAATATGGAATGAGAAAACAGAGAAAGATATTATTTACTTTCTCACTCTTCTAATCCTTGATGCGCGGGTCAAATACTCTGACGGAACCTCGATGATTGCCCTTTGGCCCACCATATGTGAATCCCTATTGAATAAATTCCCCAATAGGGGACCATCTGGGGGTGGAATTTTGAATCCTAGGAACCCAGGTTGGTTTTCCCATCGCTTATTATATCTGAAGCGGTCTCTTAACAAATCAATAAGATCAGTGTACAGAAAAGCAAAGGGTTCTTTCTACTTTTTAACATCGCTTAAAATTAGAAATTTAAAGAGGGGTTACAAGAATGAAATCTGGAGGGCTAAACAATTGTATTATGAAGAGACCTGGGCCAAACTCCATTACGCATGTATATCCAAGGATCTGAGAAAGTTTTGGAGCATAATTAATAATTTAGAAAATGGAAATTTTAGAAATACAAGTGCCAATATAGATGAATTAAGCTGGATACACTTTTTTAAGAATAAATTAAATTCCCGAAGCCAACTGATAGAGGAGCTTGAATGTCTTTACCCCATATGTAAATTGGAGCCAGTTGAAGGGTGTGACCCTCTTGGTGTACGGGCTACACAGGGCTCTACGAATACTAAGTTATGGTCGGTAGACAAAGTTAAAAAAGTTTTACTTAAAATTAGATCAAATGGAGCACCTGGCCCTAATGGAATGCCGAACGCTATTTTTAAAGTCAAAATTGAGTATTGGCCAGAGTTATTAACGGTCCTCTTCAATGAAATTCGTAAGACATGCTGTATTCCGGATTCATGGAGGGGAAGTATAATACAACCGATCTACAAAAGTGGGCCTCAGGAGAATCCTGCAAATTATCGTTTAATTACCCTCACAGACGTAGATGCTAAAATATTTGCAAGTTGTCTATTAGAGGAGTTGGAGTCTTGGGCGGAAAGAGAAGAATTGATTCCAAACTTTCAGACAGGATTTAGGATGGGAGAATCGACTCTTACCAATTTGATTTTATTGTCTTTACTAGGAGAAAGAGCCATATGTAGGAAACAAAAATTGAATATTTGTTTTATTGATTTAAAAGCCGCATTTGACTCTGTACCCAGAAATATTCTTTGGAAAAAGCTAATGAATTGGGGTATATCAGAAACTCTTTTAAAAATGATCAAATTATTGTACTCAAATACTTGGGTGCAGGTCAAAATTGGCAATGGTAGACATACTACCCGCCGCCTTGAAACAAATCTTGGCTTAAAACAAGGATGTGTGCTTGCTCCTTGTCTTTTTAATTTATTTATGTCTGATCTCCCAACCCATTTTAATGACGTAAATTCACATTCCCCTTCTGTAATGGGTAAAGAAATTAAATACTTACAGTATGCTGATTATACTATTTTACTTAGCCAAACTATGATAGGACTAAAAAGATTAATACATTCTTTTAATATATATGTACCCCAAAATGGGTTAACAACTAATATAAAAAAAACAAAAATAATGTTAATAGGAAAAGGCAAACTTGGGGTAAAGGACTTGTGTTTCAATGGTTTGTCTGTGGACTGTGTAAAAACTTATAAATATTTGGGAATTACATTTGATGATCGACTATCATTCAGACAGCACTTCAATAACTTAGAGGCTAAAGGTACCTCACTTGCCTTCGCATTTCGAAAATTAAGAGATAAATTAGTATGCCCTAATTATGATCATCTACTTAAAGTCATGAAAGCAAAACTTATTCCCTCCCTGGACTATGGGTCTATTATTGTTAAGGGTAGAGACGTGAAAGTATTAGAGGCCATAGTTGCAAGGACATATAAATCAGTCTTTAGGATTCCTAGGCAGACTTCACGTGCCAATTTAAGACTGGAATTTGGCTTACGGAATCAGCTCTTGGTGCGTAAAGCATCATTTGTAAAAACACTATTGGCATTATCTCGAGCCAAGGAGGGCACGCTGGCCAATATGTGTTGGAGCGAGATTTCGACCAGTGAATACTCTAGAAGCTGGCAGGATTATTTAGCTGAGTGTCTCCTAAAATTCGATTGTCCCAAATTGGAAGACGAAACAAGGAGTAAAATGGATTATAAAAAAATAATTAATTCAACCGTCGCCTTGCTGTCAGAATTGTTGGATAAATATGAGCTGAGAAAAAAAAAACACTTTTGGTCTATTGCCAATTGCTTCGACAAAATGATGGCCCAACCTTATTTACTTTTTCATCACCAAAAACCCTTAATTAAGAAGAAATGTATGTTATTAAGGTTTGGAATTTATCCATATTATACAAAAAAAGGAGTTTAAGAGGGACAAATCAACCAGGCCACCCTCCACTCAGTCAATAATACACACTACAAGACCTGGAGATATCAAGCACTATTTCAAAATAAATGGGATTGGGAATGGGGTAATATAAACAATTATTATACCCTCAAAAGTAGTTCATAGCATGAACTATCAATACCATCCCAAGTGCCTCAAAATTTGACATTTAAAACAACCCAACATGTGCAAAACATTCCATCAAAAGCATAAACCAGAAAAAATGTGTGGAGAATGAGAAAGCATCTCACGTGCGCAACACCAGAGGAGCTGCTGGCTGGTACTCGCCAGTGTGCTCACGAGTTTCTCATCATCGATGTCTTTCTCATGAAAATAATGTGAAAAAGAAATGTGTAAAATATTGTGTGAAAAAAGTACACCAGGGAAGGTGTATTAGGCAGCCCAAAAACCAATCAGAAAGAAAAAAGTTCTTAGAAAAAAGACCCGTGTGGTCTTGCAGATAAGATTAGGTATGACCCACGTCTGTATTTCGACCCGTTTTATTCCACTTTGTGAGTCACCCCAAGGTTAAAAACACGGTCATGTTCAATAACCACATTTATGAATGGCCAACATGTTTCATTGCCTACTTAACTTTGCGGCAAATTCATCAGGGCGTCATGGAACTGCGATCACCTCCCTGGGATAGATCTGTTTTGAAACAGAAATCGCTGCGTATATGCAGAGAACATAAAAACACATGTGAGGTTGACAGAAACACAAAGGAACCACATTATACCCCCCTTCAAGCCAAACGACACACCATTTCACAGGGGACATTACCTCGTGAAAGCCAAGGGCCCATGTACCAGCTCTCACGAAGTCAATGTTTTTAAATGAGCACTGTCAGTTGCTCTATTGGTCCTAATGCCCACACACATCCGTTATTTTGTGGTGCTTAGACCGTCATCTGTCGAGACAAATCGAATACTTTAGGAGGTGCCCACATGTCAAAAGTCGTGCCTCAGATTAACCCTGTCACTACCCAAAAGTCTACTCATAAAAGATAGTTGGCAAGCATCTATTTCACCCACTTCATCCTGGTTATCCCGGTTCGCTCGTAATTAATAGTGCTCTCTCACTATCATTACATACTGATGCCTCGCATACTCTCAGTCATAAAATTTCCAATGCGCCTCTACTGTTATAAAATGGTCTGCCAGGGGTCGCCGTGTGGTTGAGGAACTCTATTTAACGAAGTTCACCCTGGTTATCCCCGTTAACTCAACATATTGATGCTCTCTTGCTGTAATTGCGTATTATCACCCCGCATCCAATATTAACGCTAACCAGCCCAGACTCACCGTACGGTTGAAGAGCTCACGCCGTAACTCATTCCAGGAACAACCCGGGGAATGCGCGGCCGAGATTTAAGCCGGCGGCGCAGCACTAGTACTTCCGGGTCAGGGCTGATAACCCGGATCATTACGTGAATGGCAAGGACGCGTCCAACAAGGCGGCCATCTTGTAGTGGCCAGATTTAAGACTAAATGCATACATAGTGCGTTAGTCTTTCACCCAGGCAAAGGTATATTTAAGGGAAACGGCATTCGAAATAGGATTTTGTAAAAAACTTGTACAAATGTATAAATAAAATACCATTTCCAGGAATCGGATGTGGAGAATAGAAAACTTTTCTTAATTATTTTTTACTCACTGATGAATATCACAGTCCCAAAGGCCCAATAGAGATCCTCACATAGAATATGTCAAGCCACATGGGGACAGATGTTTAAAGGAAGCGGGCAACCAGTACATACAAGGAGTGTATACATCAGAATGTCAGGACCTGCATAAGTATGTGACCCCTGTTTTCATCGTCTGGAAATCTTATTCCACTCAATTTGATCATTCAGGCCAACTTGATCGACCTTTTCGGAATAAATCCAGCGAGCTTCCTTCACTGCAAGAGTATTCTCGATCTGATTCACATTGCCCATCACTCTTTCCAACACCAACCATTTAACAGCCTTGTAGTTGTGCTGGTGGTCTTTATAATGTTGAACTAATTTCGTAGTTAATTTGCCGTTCTTGATGGTACTGAGATGCTCTTGTATCCTCACCTTGATTTTTCTTGTGGTGAGGCCAATGTAATGAAGCCCACATGGGCAAGTAAGCCTGTAAATCGTGTTTGATGAGTTGCAATTACTGAACTTGTTTAAGTACCAAGTTCGTCCATCCTGCAACTGAACACTAGTTGTCTTTTCAGTTAGTTCACAGACAGAGCAGCCTCCACACGGGTAATGTCCCGGGGGAATGGATGTGTTGGTCACTTGTAATTGAGGCCTTGTATGGACGAGCCTATCTTTAAAGTTCTGAGCTCTTCTGAATGCGAACCGGGGGGCGGGCATTTTGTAATCGCTGGTGGATAATAAGGACCAATGCTTTCTAATGGCCTGGCGAATTTTCGTCGCAAGAGGGTCAAATGTAAGCACTATGGGTAGACAATCAGAGCTCTCCCTCGAATTCCTTTCCAACAGTGCTTCACGTGGGATGTTATGTGCCCTCTTGCGAGCTCTGTTGACAATTTTTCTTGGATATGCCCTTTGCACCAGTTTCTCAGTGAGGGCCTCAGACTGTTTCAAAAAGTCAACAGTCGAGGAACAGTTTCTGCGGTAACGCAGAAACTGTCCCACTGGGAGATTATCCCTCAGCGCTCTTGGATGGAAAGATTGGTAATGCAAGAGGGAATTTTTGTTGGTAGGTTTCTGATGAACAGTCGAAGTTAACCTGTCACCAGTCACAGTGATGTCCAAATCTAAGTATGTTACCTTCTCGGTGCTCATGCTCCATGTGAACTTCAAACATTTGTCCCGATTATTGAGCCATTCCAAGAACTCACATAGATGGCTACGTGTACCAGTCCATATACAGAAGACATCATCAATATACCGCTTCCAGAGGCTGATGTGCCCCTGGAAGGGATTGGATGGATGGTATAGATGATGCTCTTATCCAACCAAAGATGGAACCCCTAAATGGGAGTCCAAATGGGCATCAAATATTTGTCGGCTTTGTGGGCAGTATGACGAAACCTTGCTGCATATGGTAACACTATGCCCAAAAATGATGAAGGAACGGAAAATAATTTTAAAACCTATTTTTAAAGAAATGGGACTTAGGACTTGTAGATCGGCATTAATATTTTGCCTAAGTGGTGTCAACGTTTATATTATACACCAATTTGTAAAATTTATGCTTCTAGTAGAAAATAAATTATGTAAGGTTGACACCCAAAGTATATGTTAAATTTGTTAAGGCTGTGAAATGATGATGTTGCTGTTTTTAAGGTGATGATGAATAATTTTTATGGCACTTTTTAATTGTTTGCTTTTATAGTACTACTTAAAAATGAAATAATAACTTTGAATTATCCCGAACTGGAAAAAGTTAATTGATTGTGGTCAAATTTTATGCATTGTATCCTGGAATGTTCAATTAAGTAAAGTGTTTGGTTTGTATTTATTTCTGTCCTTTCTTGTAATGGTTTTAATTAATCAACAAGTAAAAAAAAAATCAATCAACCTGCACGAGTCAGAGGATTGAAGGCTGGAGAGCTAACCAGCAGTGTATTCCAACGTGGTTTCCGGTTTGAGAGTCATCCGGATACAGAGTACGAGTCCTTACGCCTGAGGAGTGAAGGCGGCGCGTAGAGCGCTGTGAGTACGGAGCGGGTGCACACGTAATGACGTGTGCACCGGACAGAGAGGCTGGGGCTCTGGATTAATGAAGGGGGCGCGTAGAGCGCTGTGAGTATGGAGTGGGTGCACACATGATGACGTGTGCACCGGAAAAAGAGGCTGGGGCGCTGGATTGATGAAAATATATAGACAATAAGAATAAAAAAGAAAAGAAAAGCGAAGATGTGTTTATTGTCTTAGCCCATCATTGTCACATTGTCAGACTGGGGCGCTGGTCTTAATCCATAAAAAGGAAAATCAAATTGAAAGAGGACACAGGGAATGGCCCATCAGTAAACTGAGGGTGAAGGGACAGAATTTTGGGGATGGTACAAAAAACCTTATTAGGACAATCGAGTGGAGGGACGCTAATTGGATCAGGAGCCACAACTGGATGAGGGACTTATTGGCTGATTATTAGTATACTACTGTTAGTACCAGAGTAATGGGTGCATGAGGGTAGTCCTGATGGGTAGCTTCGCCTGATGGGTAAAGGCATGTGGAGTTATTTTTCAACACAACGCGGGTGGTTGAGGGAATCTTATATGGGCGGTTCATGAGAATTGATTCCACGGTATATCGTCGTTGAGCCCTTCGATGTGTGTACCCTAGCGGAATACCCATCTTTGTTCTTTCTCAAAGAGGCCAGTTTCACTATTCACTTGCTCAATGACAGTCCACTTCAGGTCATTCATTACATGATTATTGGTTAGGTAGTGGGTGGCCATCTTAGTTGTGCTTCTCTTGCAATGAATGTTGCTCTTATGCTCCCCAATGCGGATCTTGACAGGTCTTGACGTCATTCCAATGTATTCGAGGTTGCACGGGCAGGTGATCATGTAGATGGTGTTCTTACTGTTACAATTCGTGAAACCCCTTTGTTCCCATTTACTGCCATTTCTGAATTGCAAAAACCTGCTTTTGCAGGTTAGGTGGCATGTGCTGCAGCTACCACAAGGATGGTGGCCCTGGACCGGGGGTAGAAGTTGGTCCACAGGTCTTGTGGTTGGCGTCTTTTTGGGTCTGGTGTTCACCAGCATGTATTTTAAATTTCTCCCTCTCTTATGAGTGAACATGGGTTTGGGAAAATTTAATTGGCAAATGTTGAGGAGTCTCCAATGTTTGTTCACCACCTTTGTGATCTGGTTTGAATGTGTATTGAAGGTGGTTACACAGATGGGTCGTTCATGTTGTTCATTGGTCATTCTATCTTCCAACAAAGAGTCTCGATTATTATTCCTTGCTCTTTTCATGGCTTTGTCAATGACATCTGTGGGGTAGTTTCGCTGTAGCAGTTTGGTTCTTAAATCTGCTGCTTGACTTTTGTAGTGGTTGAGTTCTATGCAGTTCCTCCGGAGGCGGAGGAATTGTCCGTACGGGAGATTGTCCCTCAGATGGCGTGGATGAAAGCTATTGTACATGAGCAGGCAGTTTTTAGCTGTAGGTTTGAAGTGTGTTGTGGTTTTAAGGGTACCTTCATCAGGGTAGATGTTTAGGTCTAAGAAGACCAGATTAGTGCTGTAGGTGGTACTAGTGAATTTCAGAAAGCTATTCTGATCATTCAGCCATATCATGAAGGCTTCGGTGGAGGGGTTGTCCCCTTCCCAAATCACTAGTATGTCATCTATATACCGTTTCCACGTTTTAATGTTGTTAAAAAAAGGGTTTGTGGGGTTCAGGATTCTTTTAGACTCCAGATGGTCTACGTAAAGATCCGCTAGACTTGGAGCAAAGGTGCTCCCCATGCTGGTACCGTGTTTCTGTAGGTAGTATGTGTCTTCATACATGAAGTAATTCTTGGTAAGTGCCAAAGAAACACACTCCTTCACCACATGGCGTGGTGTCTGGTATTCCCATTCAGCAGAGAACAAAACGTCCTCAATTATAGTTAGTATTTCGTCGTGAGGAAGACTCGTATAAAGGCTCTCAACATCGAGTCCTATTACGATGTGTTTAGCCGTGTCAAACTCTGTATTTTGGAGTAATTGGAGCACTGCCTTGGTGTCCTTTAGATAGGTATCTGTCAGTTGGACCATTGGGCGGAGGAATGCATCCGCAAATTTAGATAAGGGTTCCAAATTGGAATCGATCCCTGAAACAATAGGGCGTCCTGGTGGTTGTTCTAGATTTTTATGGATCTTAGTATCGTGTAGAAGTATGAGACTCTTGGAGATTTATTTGTGAGGAATTCAGCCTCCTTCTTTGATATCCAGTTGTGGGCCGAAGCCTCTTCAACCATGATAGCTATAATGACCCTGATGGATTCAGTGGGGTCGTTGCGAATAATCTCATAGGGCCCGATTCACAGAATTAACTTAAGACAAAATCCTAAACTTACTACTTTTGGTATATTTGGTATATGGTCATTCATTTCACTTCTTTATTGCAGGTATATTTACGTTCACCATGGCTGGCTATATTACGTGTCGCGCATTAAAACTCTTGTACCTCCTTTCTCTATTTCAGATGAATTAATTCATGATACCAACTGGCACATGCATCAAGCAAAAATCCAGTCGGTAAAATACCGAATCTGTAAAATCAGCCGTTAGCGAGTGTCAAAAACCGAATCCCAATGCATCAACACTAATCGGGATAAAATAAAGAATCGCTAAATAATTACCCTGAAAAATAACGAATCGCTAATAACCAACCCGCTAAAATAAATAATCGCAAAATACCGAACTCACTATCACTGAAATCACTATTAGCTCCCGGCAAGTGCCAATGGCTAATAACGAATCGTTCCTCAATGCATCAAAAATCGCAAATACCGAAAATCCCAAAAATCGCTATTTAGCATGAGCAGATTAAGGGGAATCAGAACCTGGAGGTAAAGTTACAAAAAAATAAAAAAAGCAGGAAAAAAAAGATACATGTGCCACAGATGGTACCAATCAGTAAGCCCTTAAATTTGGCCCAGGAGACCCTGTTGGCTTGCGTAAAATGGCAGCCCTCTACGTGCTTGCAAGGAGGATGCGAATCAATGCAGCAGGACAGCGCAGGAGAAGGGTCCAGGAGAGAGTCTTCAGAGTGCGCATCACATTGCTGGGACAGAATGAGGATGAGGTGTACGACAAGTATCGACTGAATCGTGCCATGATCATGCGCCTAATTGCAGACCTCGAACCACTACTGCAGCACCAGACACATCAGACCAATGCAATTCCTGCGCATGTCCAGGTCCTATGCAGCCTGCACCTACTGGCCTCAGGAAGTTTCCAGGGGGTCATCGCCGTAGCCGGAGGCGTATCGCAAAGCGCACTCTCACGCTTCTTCCACAAATTCATTGATGCCATGCTGACAATGAAATACACCCACATCAGCTTCCCCACAACCCCACAGCAGTTGGACTGCAACAAACAGGCATTCTACCAGGTGGCCCATTTCCCCCATGTCATTGGATGCATCGACTGCACGCATGTCCCCATCTGTCCACCCTCTGCCAATGAGTACACCCATCTGTCCACCCTCTGCCAATGAGTACATATTCCGTAACCGGAAGTCCTACCACTCAATCAACGTGCAGGTTGTGTGCGATGCCAAGCACATCATCACGGACCTAGCGGCACAATTTCCAGGGAGCACACACGACTCCTACATATTCAGACACAGTGGCATCCACAGGCGCCTACTCAACGGAGAATTTGGAGAGGGACTCCTGCTTGGTACGTACACATACCTCTTCCAAACATGAGCACCACACATGTATATACATCACTGTTGCTAAGCCTTTGCTTCCATCTTGTAGGTGACAGTGCATACGCCCTGCGGGAATATATACTCACCCCCTACATCAATCCGGCAACACCACAGGAGCAACGATACAACGCGGCCCACATAAGCACCAGGAATGTAATAGAGAGGACCTTTGGGATTCTGAAGAGTCGCTTTAGAATCTTACATAAGACTGGTGGTGCCTTGCAATACAAACCTGACACCTGCTGCAGGATTGTAGCTGTATGTACCATGCTGCACAACATCGCAACCAGAAGGGGGATACCCATAGAGGTGGACAGGAATGACGACTACCGGGATGACCAACCATCCGCACACCACCGACAGGCACACGTCCCTAACACAGCTGAGGGGCAAAGGAGGTGGACATACATCACGCAACATCATTTCTGATCCAGGTAAGAATGAACCATGACGATTTCATTTGTGGTGCAACTGTTTAATGCACAGGAGCACTGAGGTATGAGCGGGCACACATGAAAGAAAATAAGAGCTCCCCAAAACAAGTGTAACAAAACATGCCCATTGTAGTCACGGGTGTGCAAGTGTCAAAAAGGAGAGGACCCTGGTTACCCCACCATGGTCATGGATGGCTTTCAGTATGTCTAGTGGCCCAGCCTCCTTTCAGGTGTCTCCTCAACCTCACCACGGCCTGTCCCTGTGGCTGTGGAGCAGCGCGAACTGCGCCTCCTGGTGCTAGCCTCCGCCACCGAAACACTGCTCACACTTGAGGCAGCCTCACTGCCGTCCTCCCCTCCCAATGCGCTAGCACTGAAAGTACCGCTCTGCAGGTGTTCCACTGCAGCGGTCACCTGGCCTAGGGCCTTGGCAACATCACCGCAATAATGGCCCAGGTCCACCTGCAGTGACACCGAGCGGCGTGACAAAACAACAGTGCTGTTGCACAGCCTAGTGATGGCCTTCGTAGAGGCTGCGGACCGGAGCAAGTTCTGCCGGTGCCTCCTTCTCTCGCTGTCATGGCCTGCTCTCATGGCACGGGTGAGTTCCTGGATGTCCTCCCTCAGGTTCCCATTACCCTCTGCCACCACAGTGGTCCTGTCCCTCACTGCCGCAGTCAGGGTACGCATTTCTTTTGCTAGGCGCGCTATGTGACTGCTGATGGTAGCCATGTGTCTCCCCTGCAGGCGCTGGACACGCAGCATCTGTTCCTCAATGCCACCATTTGGGGAGCTTGCATCTTCGCCTACATTTGGTGTACTGCGCAGAGACCTGCGGCGCAGTGGGAGTCGGACACGTGCTGGTGGTGCTGCAGGCGGTGGGACGAGTGTTGGACTTTGGCCCAATGGTGTTGCAGGTGTCTGACATGCATCCATCACCTGCATGGGTGGGACTTGTGACTTGTGACCTGCGTCTCCGCTGTTTTGTTGAAGTTGGCGCAGCAGCAGGTGGTGGTGGTGGTGGTGGTATGGTTGCTGGTGGAGGTGGTGATTGCGCCTCTGCCGGAGTATCGACGTCAGAATCGGCTGGTGTCTCTGATATGATTAGCCGGCCGCTGTCGTCGGAATCGCCTGGAGATGCATCTGTGTGTGAAACAGTGCATGGTTAGTGGTATTGTTACTACTAAGGTGTATTTTACAACATACATGTCCTTCTATGAATCACTAAATTAAAGTCTATTTCTAGCTTCTACTGATGTTGAGAAATATTTATTTTTTTCTTCCTGTACATGCACACCGTGCTGACATGACTACAACTCCCATGATGCACTACTGTTATGAGTGAAGATGTGTGGGGCAATTCTGCATGCACACTGTGATCGTGCTGGGGGGGTGGGAATGGTTGTACGCAATGCTGGGTATGGGCACAGCCATGCATCTTACCTTGGGCACTTGTGGCTGCGCCGGAGGTGTCCATCTGTGTGACTCCCACGACGGCCTCTGGCTCGATGGTCCCTTCTACCAGCTCCTCCAGGGCAGTGTTTGCTGGCACTGTTGATGGTCCCCCTCCTGTTCTAGATGCCTCCCGGAGCTTTTCAGCGATCCTCTCCTTGGCCCGCTTCCTGAGGTCGTACCACCTCTTTTTTAAATCGTCTATGCTGCGGGGCGTCACTCCCACCGCATTGACCCTCTCTCTGATGCGCAGCCATATGCGACGCTTTTCTGCCTCTGGCACCTTTAGGGACAGCTTCCCGAACAGCCGATCGTGTTTGCTGCTCACCCCCTCAATCAGGTGCTCCAGCTCCCGGTCGGAGAACTTGCGCTTTCTCTTTCTCGTAGATTCAGCGCTGGCTGGTGCATCTTTCTCCATCCTGGTTGGGTAGGGTGGTAGTCCTGTCAGTGGTGATTCAATGGGCTCAGGCTGTCTCCAGTTCCTGCTCCTGTTAGCTCCTCTGGCGAGTGAATGAGGGTGGGGCTGCTGTACTTCCTGGTAGTGATGTCATAAGACCGTTCCCAGAGCGACCCGTTTTTTGCGAATTCGCTATTACCAATTTCGCTAATACCGATTTCGCTATTACCGAAATCGCTATTAGCTAATTCGGTAATACCGATGTCGCTTTTTGCTAATCGGTGTTTGCTATACTTGCTATTGTTGAATCGGTAAATATTAGCGATTTTTAAAGAATCGCTAATTTTTACCGAATCTGTTGATGCATTCTGAAATGCGATTCCTTAATAACGATTCCTTATTTATCGCTATTAAGGAATCGCTTTTGGATTTGTTGATGCATGTGCACCCAAATCAGGTATCCAACTAGTTCATTGGGAATCGAAATGCACTTTAACTCTTATGATTATTAGCATAATTTTGCAGCACTTATTTGATTTGTGAGTGTAGATAGGGATCATCCAAGTCCTGACGAAGAAGCCTAGGGAGCTTCGAAACATGTTGACACACCTAGGAGGCACAACTCTTTGAGGCATATCCACCTCCGCCCCCCTAGTTTTTACTAATACCAGCTCACAGGTATATTAAAGATGTTTTATAACCAACGGAGGAGATATATAGACGATGTTCTATGTATTTGGACGGGCACTCAACAGCGCCTTTGTGAATTTCTGGAATGGCTAAACTCGCTCGACACATGTTTAAATTTCACCTGGCAGTTCAGTAGAGAAACGGCAACGTACCTTGACCTTGACATCATTGTGGTTAATGACAGACTCAGTACCAGCGTTCATCATAAGCCTACTGACAAAAACTCCTTATTGCATTACCAGTCGTATCACCCTAGAGCTCTAAGGGATAACCTCCCGGTTGGCCAGTTTCTGAGATATCGTAGAAATTGTTCCTCTACAACAGACTACCTGCATCAATCAGAGGTTTTGAGCATGAAATTGGCACAACGTGCTTACCCTAAGAGAATCATCACTAGAGCTCGCAAAAGGGCTCACAATACACCCAGGGAGGCCTTGCTTGAGAGGAACAAAAAGGAAGCAAGGGAGAGTTTGCCAGTAGTTCTGACGTTTGACCCTTTGTCTAACAAGATCAGACAAATAATCAGGCGACACTGGTCATTGCTATCGACTAGTGACTTTCAGATGCCCCAGCCCAGATTTGCGTTCAAAAGGATGCAAAACCTGAAGGACAGACTGGTGCATACGAGACCTGTGCATGGTAAGAAGAATGTAAGCCTGCCCCCAGGACATCATCCCTGTGGTAGTTGCTCTGTGTGTGGACTGACGGAGAAAACAACTGAGATTCTACTAGGTAGTGGCAGAACCTGGTTTCTCCGTCAGTTTACCTATTGCAATACATGTCATGTAATTTACACACTGACATGCCCATGTGGCTTACATTATATTGGTCTAACATCTAGAAAGGTCAAGGTACGCATACAGGAACATCTGAGCACGATCAGGGCCGGCAAGCTCACTACACGCTTGGTACAACACTATCGAGACCAGCAACATCATTTTAGATCTTTAAAATGGGTCATTCTGGAGAAAGTTTTTGGCGACATTGGTGAAATAGACAAAAAATTGGCTGTGAAGGAAGCTCGCTGGATCTACTCAGAGAAGGGGGATACCATTGGTCTTAATGACCAAATTGAGTGGAACAAAGTGAGCAGATAGGTGGTCATTTGTAAGTTTAGTATAACATCATGCAAATATGACCCCACTACCTGCGCCAATCCCTGACGCTCTATGTGTGGCATTTTGAGTGTAGTCTAACACATAAAAGGTCCAGCCTTATGATCCGAATTGATTAATTTGGGGTCGATGTTTTCTCCGATATGGTCTCTTCTGGGCCCGTGGGACAAATCTCTTTTGATTGCTGAGGCCGCCTTTTTTGCAATATATCATGGTGCCCACGATCGTGCCCTCTAACCCGTGAGTGAGCTTTGTTTTATAGTCTGGAGTACACTTTATTGAAAGAAACTTGAGCTGATTACATCCTCCGATACCCAACATACTGTCAAGATGGCTGCCCCGTTTTTCACCCTATGGTCGATATTCGTTTTTTCACCTGATGGTTGATATCGGTTTTTATAATGAATATGTCCATAGCATGTTTGTTTTTTAACCCGCTTGAAGCGGGTGAGCTGGAAAGTCAAATGGCGCACCCACAATGATCCTCCTGTGGCTGGGAATTATCTTTCCAATAAGGTCTGTACTATCTGTAAATAGGACCAGAGACAGCTCTAAAATGGCCGCCGCATTTCCTATGAGCATACCATTACGAGCCGGGAAACCGTGGAGTCTCGCGAGATGGGGCTAGAGTCGTCTTGAAAACAGACACAGCAGGGCTGTAATCCGTTCCAGTGCTGAGTTTCCGCCTGGCTGTAAAGTTACAGGGTAAGCTGGGGGTATACGAGCCACTGAGAGAAGGCTGCCCGTATTCTTGAGTGTTGCGTGGATGTTTGTGGTATGTAGAACCCGAGCTTATTTTTAGCATGGCACGTGCTGCAGGGTTGTTTTTAAGCCAGCTTGGGGATATAGGAAGATCTAGTTACGAATTGGGTAGCCTTGCGGCACGGGATACAAATGGGTGAATCGCCCCCAGTGTGCGCGGTCGAGTAGAACTTTCGACCCGTTAGGTGAAACATCTATGAGAGCTCTAGGAACATTAAACGATTAGGGATCGTGCCTTGTTGGGTTAGGTATATATGACCGATATACTTTTTTCACAGGTGCAGGCACTAACTACGGTCGTGCTTTGCAGAGCAGGAAGGCGAAAGTAAAGAGGTTAGAACGCCCCTGCGACTGGTTGGTTGCTGGTATGTGAGCCCATAGCCCCAACTAGGTAATGGATCTGAGCTTATAATCCTAACCATTTTTGGGATGCACAGTGTATACATCTCCCGCTGAACTAATTAAGCTGTATGTTGTCTTCTTGTGTTTGTCAGTCCGTTTTAAAGGTGTGTGTCCAGAGAAGGTGATCTTTGACCCCTTCTTGCCCTGATGAATTTGCCACAAATCAACTGGCAATGAAACATGTTGGCCGTCATTACTAAGGTATGCAACATGCTGTGTTTTTAAGCAGTGGGATAGACTCTTAATCAGAATAAACAATTATTTGAGTGTCTAAAACCCCTCCCCATTTTTTACTGTTTTTGTCCACACAGTTTGTGTGTCTCTTTGTTTTCACACTACACCGTCTTGTGTTATGTGTTTTTTCACTGGACACTGCACACTTTTTTCTTGAGAGAGAGTTACCAATGATGAAATTGACGTGGGCAAGCTGGTGAGAACCAACCAGTAGCTCCTCTGGTGGTGCGCACGTGAGGTACTCTCTCTCTCTTTACACATTTTTTCACCTCTTTATCATCGAGGGTTTGTGTAGAGTTCTTCAACTGTAGACGGACTTTACATTTCTTTCATTCTGACTTTACTGACTTACACAATTTTTAATTTTGTAGCTTTCTGGATGGGGTGATTCCATGTAATATAATGAGCATTGGTGGTTTGTGATAAAGCACACTCCCTCCACCCATTCCAGAGTAAAAATAAATGTTTGCTACAGTGTGCCAGTACTTTTTGTGTTGAAACTAAAAGTGATGTCATAAGACCGTTCCCAGAGCGACCCGTTTTTTGCGAATTCGCTATTACCAATTTCGCTAATACCGATTTCGCTATTACCAAAATCGCTATTAGCTAATTCGGTAATACCGATGTCGCTTTTTGCTAATCGGTGTTTGCTATACTTGCTATTGTTGAATCGGTAAATATTAGCGATTTTTAAAGAATCGCTAATTTTTACCGAATCTGTTGATGCATTCTGAAATGCGATTCCTTAATAACGATTCCTTATTTATCGCTATTAAGGAATCGCTTTTGGATTTGTTGATGCATGTGCACCCAAATCAGGTATCCAACTAGTTCATTGGGAATCGAAATGCACTTTAACTCTTATGATTATTAGCATAATTTTGCAGCACTTATTTGATTCGTGAGTGTAGATAGGGATCATCCAAGTCCTGACGAAGAAGCCTGGGGAGCTTCGAAACATGTTGACACACCTAGGAGGCACAACTCTTTGAGGCATATCCACCTCCGCCCCCCTAGTTTTTACTAATACCAGCTCACAGATATATTAAAGATGTTTTATAACCAACGAGCCAGGTATTTTTTAACCTCACCTACCCATCCACCACTGACCCTTGCGCTCACTCCCTTACAAAACACATAGTCATTTTTTTCACAGACCAAAAGGTGCTCCCACGTAGTCGTAGGTTGCAGCACGCCCCATCCCATAGAGGGGTGGGAAGACCCCTATGATGAAGCATGACACCAAGAGCCCTTTTGGTGTGTGAGGGGTATTTTAACAACACTGTGTGTTTCTTCTCTACCGTCGTAGAAAACACACACTACCCAGTAGGACATTTAAGATATCCTTTCGAAAACCTGTTCTGAGGGTGGATCTTTATGGTTTATAATGTACAAGATTATTGACAGCATAGTTCCAGATCGGATCCTTCATGGGAATCACCCTGTAAGTGAATCAATGATTCGATGACAACGTGGCATTAGGCGATAAGGAGCACTGATTACATAGCTCAATTAGAGAGGTGCCCGGTAAGGGCCTCATTTACAAGGCCATTGCGTAGCTGGTGCATCACTGGTTTTGACCCACCGGTGGCACAGTGTGCCTGCCCATATTTACAAGGCCATGGAAAGTCACCCTGCGTGACATTTTTTGGCCTTGTAAATATGGGCCCATTTCACGCATTACTCTGCGTGTTGCTGTGAGTTTTCCCACGCAACATCCATGGAACCTGACACATTCCCAGATTTACAGGGCCTTATTTATGAGGCCATTATGCCGCTGTTGCATCACTTTTTGTGACACTGCAGTGGCGTAAAATATGCACCACACTGCGCCATATTTCCAAAGTGACACATCTAGGCAGATGCGTCACTTTTTAAACCCCTGCGCTACAATATAGCTGCGTCAGGTATAATGTATGCAAGGTGGACGTTCACCGGCAAGAAAGTAGGAGAAGGGGGTGGAGTGGCAGTACCTATTTAATCCTTGGCTTTTACATGGACATATCACTTCTAGTGGGTGGTGAAAGACCACCCACTATACCAATCTATTCCCTGCCCTCTTTGTAGTGATCATCTGTCGCTAACAACGCAGTTCATTTGGCATGCCCATTCCATTGTAGGCATCTTTGCTATAATAATGTACATGTAGCACTCAAATTCACAACCACTTCTCGGTAGGTTTGCTGCGTTGGAATTTCCTTTTACAAATCAGTATTATCAGGTGTGTTACTGTTCTTGGTTGAGCTTAAGCCAGTAACGACTTGATTACCCTAATGTATTGATTTGTTAAAAGAAAGCCAGAGAATACAAGTATAATGTCTAGCATACATAAAGTAATGTGACAGATGCACTTATGCTTTAATTAGGATCCACCTCTAACACAAAACATATATTTGAAATGGATGATGCTGATTATTTTACTTGTATAATTTCTCTTCTTACAAACAAAGGACATGTTTTCCCATGTGTGATTTCTCAACTGCATAATAAGACAATTGGTTGCGCCTATGTGAAAGTTATTGGCTTCGCCAATGTCTTTTAGCCATGTTGTAGAGCAGCATTAGTGCTGTGCAGCATGGCTAAACGTTTTTTAAAATGGCTTTGACTCAACAGGAGGGAGCTAAAAAAGTGCTATGACACAACCAGCGCTGACCATGTCGTATTGCTTTTTTATGGTGGATTGGGGCGACAGCAAAGAGAAAGGGAGGCTGGAGATAGGAAAGAACGGGCAACAGGGACAAAAAGAGGGTGGTATTGGGAGAGCAGAAGCAACACAGACAACAGGGGTGTGTGGGTGGGAGGGAAGAAGCAACATGGACAAGGAGGGGTGCAGAAAGGGGGGGAAGAAGCAACAATGACAACAAGGGATGATAATAAAGAAAAATAGTACCTCAATCACAGAACTAACAGCAGAAATAGCTTCATACTTGGTCCAATGCTCCACACAGATTAAGAGGAAGTGAAGCCGGCACATGCTGCCCAATTACAAGGCAGCAAATGAGGGTGACAATGAAGCCCACGAATGGTAAGCAATGAGCGAGCTAAAAAGCCCCTTCTAGTAGACAATATCTCTTGCAAGCACTGTCACAGGCTAGACCTATAAAACAAGCAAACTTGCTAAAAATGGATTTATTTTCCTTTCCTGGCATCTCATTTTCATTGCACTCCGTTCAAAATTCCCTAAAGACATAGGGGCTCATTACGATGGCGGAGTGACCACCACCGCCAGTCTTGCGGTGGCGGGCCCTCTGCCATCTGGCAGCAGTTTCCCCCCATCAGAGTATGATAGCAGGGGGAGTCCTCAGAGAAGCGTGGCAGGCGCAAGGATCTGTCCGCCACAGTTCCGCAAGGCGGTCCTTCTCTGCCCACCTTGCGGAATCAAAACATGAGCAGCATTGCTGATTACGATATCCCTTTCCGCCCGTCTTTCGCGGCGATCCTCGCGAAAAGACAAGCGGAAACGGATTCGGGGGTCTGTAGCGAGCCTCCCTTGTGTTGGGGGGAGGTAGCTGTGCACTAGAGGGGTATCCATGGTACCCCCATATATTTCTCTGCACTGCGTGGCAGGCACCGCGTGGTCCCTGCCACGTAGTGCAGGGATATGCACAGCATGGCTATTTACCTTTGCGTACGGTGCTGCAGCCAGCAGCACCGTCCGCAATGGTAAATGCCCTGGATGTGCCCACCAGTATGGCGGGCGCATCCTAATTGCACTGGTGGGACCGCCGCATGTCTGGCGGGCAGTCCCAAACACCTCAACGATGGCGGGCGGACGCAGGTCCGGCCGCCATTGTAATGAGCCCCATAGAGAGTCAAATGTAATACATTTTTCAAATTGGACTTTCAAGACAATTAGGTAGATTAGCGGAACCAGTTTTTTCAGTAGGTCATTACAGCAATATGCGCAAAGGAAATTACAGCAAACAACTGGATCGAAAATATTTTCAACAAAGACAGGATTTTAGTTTTAATAACATCAACAGTAAAAAATCAGTGATACTACATTATCATGGTGCAACTACTAACCTCCATTTCTAACCCGTGAAGTTTGTCTACTACCCCTTTTAACGAAGAAGTCACAAAACCTACAATCCCACCTAACACCATTAAGGGGCTTTTTTACAAGCCTATTGCGCCGCCAGTGCGTCTCTTTTATTGACGCACCGGCAGCGCAATGGGCTTCCCCATATTTACAAGGCCATGTAAAGTCAACTTGAGTGACTTTTCATGGCCTTGTACATATGTTTCCCTTTCGTGCATAACTCTGCGTGAAAGGTGCATTCCATGGGTGTTGCTGTCAGTGTTCTCACGCAATATCCATGGAACCTGATGCATTCACAGATTTACAACATTTTGTAAACTGGGAAGGCGTCCGAATCCTACGCCTCCCCAGGGTAGGCGTATGGAGGCGCAACAAGGAGAAATACTTTTATTTCTCCTGCGCCAGGTATAATGTATGCAGGGTGGGTGTCCCCCGGCAAGAAAGGAGTGGCGCAGCGAAATCTATGAGATTTCGCTGCGCCACTTCTGGGACACCAATGCGTCACAACCTTACGCCTGCCTCATGGCAGGCGTAAGGGTGATGCAGGCCCTTTCTCATGGGGCTTGCCCCATGTGAAAGGAACATTGCTGGAGCTGCGTCAGGCTTCCCACACAACTCCAGCAATGCGCCACATTTTGCGCCGACAGATACGTCAGTTATACTGCCGTATCTGTCCTTCCTTGAGACATGATGCGTCATACTGTAAATATGACGCATCACTGGTGTCGCCAGGAGGGCGCACAGAGAAGTGGCGCATCGCTGCTTTCACGCAGCGATCCGCCACTAAATGAGGCCCCCCGTTTTTTAGGGTTGGAGGCAAACATATATTTGTTGTAGTGAAGAAGAGTTTTTCCTCAATTGTTAGGATGTTATGATGTGTTACAGTTTCTTGTAGAGCTCATAGCTACCCAGAAACGGGCTTCCCAGCGCTGATTGTGACAATAAAGATGGGTGAGGAATACTGAGCCTTCTCAGATCACCCCTTTTTATGGAGTACATGTATGCAGCGCCCCACTTCCCCTCTGGCTAGGTTGGTGCTGTGTAGCTGCTTATATGTTTTAGTTCCCCAGCCCTACAGACTGCACTACCTATAGCAACGAGCATGTAGATAAATGCCTGCCTCAGCATAATGAAACCATGGAACATAACACGGGAATAGCAGGATAAACTATGACGATCAAATAATTCCAATTATATTTTGAACAACTATTTTGCCTCTTCCTCCATCACTCTGCTGGGCTCTGCCCTCCAAGTCAGGATAACAGCACCGCACTGGTTACTTATGCCGGATACCAAAACGCTTGCTACAACCTATACAAAACAAAACTACATAAAACAAAAATACGCATTGGCGCCCCACAGCGGGGTATGAAGCGCTATATAAACGCTACACTACCGGGAGTCGTAGCCAGATGTAAGTCTGTAAGCACCGTTTGTGCTGAGAACGAAACAGGATTACAGTTAAAGTAACATTGCCATCTAGTGGAAGACGAAGAACGTCTCGTACATACGACAATAACTAGGTGAAAAAAAAAATCTCACTGCATGAAAACATAAGAGGAAAATTGAATAATCTATGCACGTTTAAAAATGCATGAATGCTTAAAAAACATAAATATTCTTGGCCTCAAAAAGCACACATTGCCATAGAAGTCCCTGAAACTGAAGGGAATGGCTGTAT
This sequence comes from Triturus cristatus, assembly GCF_964204655.1. Classification (NCBI taxonomy): domain Eukaryota; kingdom Metazoa; phylum Chordata; class Amphibia; order Caudata; family Salamandridae; genus Triturus; species Triturus cristatus. The sequence continues at coordinate 141,085,982 of NC_140588.1, forward strand.
GGGCCCCCAGTTATATGGCGAAATGCTGTCACTCACAGTGTAGTTAGTCAATGTCTGATGTGGGCTGACCCTTTGCCCCATGCAGTATGCAGTAGTGGTTGGACGAAAAATGTGAATGATACAATTACAGATAATCGATTAAGACTGCTGGCTGAAAGCCCCTGTAAGCAAGCCTAATTCAATTCATTTTAGCAAAGTGAAAAGGTTTTGGCTAACACCAGACATAAAAAGTAACCAGGCCTAATAGTCTAAGGGGCTTATTTATGGTATTTTGGTGTAGGACAGTGCAGCAAGGCAGCTTACTGCATTGCCCTACACCAAAGTGAAAGGGCAGGAATGTACCGTATTTATGCAATACAGTGCATTCCTATTCTTTCCTCCTTCGCTGGCGCCGATACGCCAGCCTAGCACCAATCTAGGCACCCTTGCACCATGGTGCAAGAGTGCCTCCATTGCATGCAGGATTGTTTTGTGCAGGAAGAGGCACCTTTTGTGCAGCCACATAGAAAGAGGAGAAAACGAGGAATAATAAACATATTTCTCCTTGTTATGCCTCACCTTGGGAGGCGTACGGATTTGGCGCTTCCCCAGGTTTACATCACTGTAAATCTTAGGCAGCGTCAAAATCCATTGGTGCTGCGTAGGAAAACCCACCACAATGCCCATGGAACGCCTCCCAGGCACAGAGTAAGGTAATGCAGTGATTTGTGCTGCAACGCCTAACTCATGACTTATGAGGCCACTCAAACCCACGCAGGGTGGCTTTGCGTGGCTTCATAAATCAAAATGAAAGCCCTACATGCCACGTGTGCCGTTTTATGTGGTGCAAAAGTGACACAGAGCTTTCATAAATAAGCCCCTAAATTTCCTCCCACCACAGTGAAACAAATACATTTTGGGGCATTCATATAGATATATTTTGGATTCTTATATTTCTAATATTTTTAGATCCTTTTAATTAAAACAACGTTATGTTTACATATTACTCAGCGTATAACTAAACAAGACCATCTATCTAAAGCAGTGATACTCAAAGTACTGCTGGAGGGCAGCATTCGCCTCTTCTTAGCTTTACGAGCCCCTGGTCAACAGCAGCTCCAGGCTGCTGTTTACTTGACTCAGCACTAAAATGCTAAAAATGTAAAATAAAATGGCAACATCTATTTCATGGTTAGTTAAAGGTAAAGAAAGGAAGTTACTAGGGTGTCCTGTACCGCGTAACTTGAGAAATGCCTTCCTTTTTAAAGACATCTTGCAGCAAATGTGTAAAAATATGAGAGTCTCTTCAAAGTTTAAAAAGTGTATTTAATTAACATGAAGAATCGTTCCACCCTAGTACGTCATGTCAGTGGATTTAAGAGTATTTTTTTATGAAGTGCATTGAACACTTGTTTTTTTATGTGATAGTTTTCAAACATGAATTTAAAAATATTCATGCTTCTACCCACCCTTACAACAATGCCAATAGTGACCTAAAAGGCAAGTCAGTTGATATGTGTGCCCTTTTGGGTGGGCTGTCTTGCGATTTATTGTACATGAACTACATTATAGTTTATTGATTGAAACACAGAAGAAGGTTTTGTACAGCACACAGCCTGAAGTCATGTATTTCTAAGTCCTCTTATAATAATGAAAAAAAGGAGGGAAATTGGTCTAAATTAATTGCCTAGGAACACACAATTTGGCCAGGTAGAGAAGCCGGGATTGAGCCCGGGTTTTTTGGTTTCACATTGAGCCATTCAGCCACCAGAGGTTCATGATTTGCAACCCCAACACTCATGTTACACTCTTGTGCCGACCGCCACCCAGCTGGCATCAGTGCGGCCCCTTGGCCACACCACAGATAAACGTTTTGGGGACCAAACATCTATAGTAATGGAAACATTGGTGGATGCCCATTCTGAAAGTCTGTGTGGGATTCTAGATCTTCCATCAGGTCTGATATCAAAAAGGAGATGGGTTTGGTGTAGGAGTGTAGTATTCCATATTATATTGTAATATGTGTTGTCTCTTTAATTGCATGATTCTACGTTAGAACCATGTCTAGGTCATGGTTGGTGGGGTTCTGGGAAGGCAGTTATCTACTGACCAGGATCTGTACAGGACGTTTCTCTGTCATCACATGTTTCTCTATATTGCTTATATATATATATTGGATGCAACACCAATAAATCTACTTTGGATTTATCTCGACGCTTGCTACAATTTGGTACCAGGAGTGGGGTTGACGTTGTACAGCAAACTGATCTTCAGAACTTCATTGGACTACCCACTTTGTGATACAGCAGTGTTTTAAAAAAAATTTGGGAACGGAGTCGCGAAGATTTGATCCGATGTCTACTGGATGTGACTCTGTTTGAGGAAGCTATCGACGGCTGCTACAACTCACACAGCGAAGGATTTGAACTTTAATATCGGCTGCCACTACAACTCACTCGATGAAGGGTTTGAACGCTAATGTCGGCGAACTACACTAAGTAGGTGTTACTTTACGCAAATTTTAAGACTTTGTCCTGCTCCAGTTGCATTGTTTCACGAGGAACTGTTGAAGCTAAGCAATTTTTTAAAATACACCATTGCTCACCTCGCGACACCGTTCGGTAGGAGGTGATTCCAAGCAGCGCTCTTGGTTCCATGTTCCAGCGCTCTTCTTCTTTCTGTGTCACTGCGGTGCATTCTGGGAGACGCGCTGACGCACTGACGTCATACGCACGTTGGCGGCCATCTTGAATTGGGAGAAATATTTGTTCGTTTATTTAGCACTTGGTTCAACGAGAGCGACTTCAATTAAAGAACCGAGAGAAACTACACGGAGGAAACAACGCCCTGCCAGTGTGACACGGTGATTCACACACCACAATTCAAAGAATTAAGTACAGTGAGTCACGGAACATTTACATAAACGGGGGGGGGGAGTTTTTATTGACTTTTGCCCTTAAAATTACCTCTCCTCATTTCAAACATAACCAACTCAACTGTCGTCAATAATAACAATTAGACATTCACCTTTTATCAATGGCGTCCAGTCAGGGTGTCATTCAACCAGCGGCATTTCTACTGAAAGCAGGCAAGCCTGACCTAAAATGGGCAGAATGGCTCAGAGATTTTGAAAATTACCTCACAGCCATTGATGCAGACAATTACTCGCCAAAAAGGAAATTAGCTCTTTTGGTCAACCATTTAGGTACAGCAGGTCGCAGAGTCTTTGATAATTTACCAAGGCATCCTGCTCCTACGGCTGAAGACACAGTTTGGAATGTCTACACCGAAGGGAAACTACGCATTGCTAAACAATATTCTGACACTTCAAGCGTCCTTCTTGAAAGATTTAATTTCGCAATGTGCAAACAATCCAGTGAAGAATCAGTAGAAGATTACATAGCGACTTTGAGAGTACTAGCTGAAAAGTGTGAATTTGGACCTGAGATTGATACTTACATTAGGGATCAATTTGTGTTCCATTGTTTTTCAAAGAAAATTCAAGAAGGGTTACTTACTTCACGTACTCCTTATTTAGCTGAAACAATTGACATAGTGAAAAGCATCGAGAGGTCGATTGTTACATCTAAAGTGTTGTCTGGCCAGTCAAATCAAACGTTAGGTTCTAATTTGCAAACATCTGTACAACCGGTGTGTGCCTCCAATGTAAGTCTGGTTTCTGATGAGAATGCTGTGTGTGCTATCACTAACAGACAGTCATATAACAAAAATAGAATTTACAAGAACCAACCTTCGAGAGGTCAATTGGTTTGCTTCCGATGTGGTTCAAGAAGCCACATCGTGAACAACCCCAGTTGCCCTGCTTTGGGTAAAAGGTGCACTAAATGCCAAAAGATTGGTCATTTCCAAGGATCTTGCAAGAGTAACATAAACTTTAATCTAAATAGAGTCAGGGTATCCAATATTTCATTGGAGGAACAAGAGGTTCAAGATTGTACGACAAAATTTGAAAATATGGTAGTCACCATTGAAGTACCGGAGTCACTTGGGAAACCTATCAAAGGGCCATTAGTTGATATGAGTATAGGTGGGAAGATAATTCCAGCAATGGCTGATTCTGGCGCCCCTGTTACTATTCTTGCGGATTGCACATTCTATCAGTTTTGGCATAATAATATGTCACTTACTGCTCCTGATATCAACCCCAAAGCTTTTGGAGAGCAAGATATAGAGCTTTTGGGTTATTTTCTGGATAAACTAGAGTGTCTAGGAAGAGCTGTTAGGGCAAAAATGTATGTGGCTGTTAAAGGAAGAGACATCATAGGTTGGAAAGATCTTGCTTTACTGGGTATTATATTACGGCCTGGTCAAGACCCTCCAATTGTCCTTGGTGATCTTCCTTCGAGCATTGTGGCAAGTATTCAATCTGATATGGAGGTGGAAAACATCATAAAGTCTTTCCCTAACGTGTTCAAAAATACAGTGGGTGTGGTAAAAGGGTATGAACATAACATAAGGCTTAAAAAGAGCCCTGTACCAGTAATACACAAGGTCAGGCCGGTACCCCTTACCATCAGAAAGGACCTAAAATCTCTACTGGATAATTTAGAAACTGAAGGAATAATATCGCCAATTGACTCCTCAGAATGGATTTCTCCGGTGGTTTTACGAAAAAAAAGGAGTGGGGATCTTAGGTTATGTGTAGACTTAAGGTCTTTGAATCAAAATATTTTAGAAGACTGTCACCCATTACCCCTTATACATGAGATGTTAGCAAAGATAGGGAAGTCAAGGTTTTTTTCCACTATAGATTTACACTCCGCGTACCATCAAATTAAACTCACCCCAAATTGTCAAGCCCTTACTGCATTTGTGACTCCCTTTGGAGCCTACAAATATTTAAGGTTGCCATTTGGATTAGCATCGGCGGCAAGCGTTTTCCAAAAACTGATGGATGGTTTGTTTGGTGACATCCCACAAGTACAAGCATATCAGGATGATGTATTGATACATACTGAAACTGAAGAGGAACACATTTTGATTTTAAAGAAAGTATTGTCCATTTTACACGACAGGGGCATAACAGTCAAGGCCAATAAATGTAAATTGTTGGTCAATGATGTTGAATATTTAGGCCACAACATTTCACGAGAAGGCATCAAACCTAAATTTTGCAATGTGGAAGCAATACGTGATGCACCACCTCCCACAGATAAAGATGCTCTGCGCTCATTTCTGGGCCTGTGTGAATATTATGCTAGATTTGTACCAGGGTATGCACAAGTGATTCAACCATTAAGGCATCTCCTTAAAAAAGGTATAAGATTTGAATGGAGTGACACTTTACATGAAGTTTTTGGGAAAGTGAAATTGTGAGTTATTATTGCCCCAGCACTACACCCATTTGTCTCAAATGCGAATTCCTTCATATCAGTGGATGCCAGTCAGAAAGGCCTTGGTGCAGTTTTTGGGCAATGGATAAATGGGAAAGAACAAACCATTGCCTTTGCTTCTCGCACCTTAACTCCAACCGAGTGCAACTATAGCACAATCGAGCGTGAGGCACTCGCTATTGTTTGGGCGGTACAGAAATTTAAAACGTACATTTGGGGTATTCGTTGCGAGATTTTCACAGATCATAAACCTCTAGTCTCTTTACTATGTGGCAATGGTCTGGGGAAATCCTCAGCAAGACTAGTTAGATTACTATCCAAACTGCAAGAATATAATCTTAACATCATGTACATTCAAGGAGGTAAAAATATTCGTGCCGACTGTTTGTCTCGAATACCCCTGCCTGATTGTAGTGAAGGTGAGGATGATTTCCACAAAGATTGCGTAGTTGGTCTTATAGATGCTGTCGATAAATGTAATGGAAGCATTTCTCAAGAGGAGTGGGCCGCTGCAATGGAACTTGACGAAACGTTCAAGAAAGTGGAAATTTTCAACAAGAGTAAATGGCCAGCTAATAAGGGGTTGAGTAATGAGTTAAAAAGTTTTGCTCAAATCAGTGAACAAATTTCGTTTGAAAACGGGGTTTGTGTAAGAAACGGTTTGTTTGTTCCTCCTATATCATTAAGAGACAAGATTATAGATATTGCACATGAAGGCCATTTAGGGATTTCTGCAACATGGAAGACTCTTAAAAACATATTCTGGTGGCCATGCATGGACAAACAGGTAGCATTGTTTGTAGACAATTGTCCAAGTTGTGTCGTATCAGATAAACATTGGAAAATTCACACAAAACCTTTGATCACTGTTCCTTTTCCAGAATTTCCTTGGGATAAAATTGCATTAGATTTTTCAGGACCTTTTAACATACTACCCACAGACAAAAGATACTGCATAGTGGCCATAGATTACCATTCTAAATGGTTATATTATTCACTTGTTGAAGCAGCCAATTCCATCAATGCTGTTTCATTTCTTCAAAACATTTTTAAAATTGAAGGCACTCCCAGTTATGTCATTACTGACAATGGCCAACATTTCACCTCACAGCAGTTCACCAATTTTCTTGAGAGGACTGACATAAAACACTGTCGTGTCGCTCTTTATAGTCCTTCATCTAATGGGTTAGTTGAGAGGGCTAATCGTTTCATTAAGGAAGGGATACAAACGGCCATTGCAACAAATGTTGAGGTAGGTGCTTTCTTACAAAAGAAAGTATGGGCATATTTAACAACGCCTCATTCCACTACTGGAATCACACCTTTCAAAGCACTTAGGGGTAGGGAAGCTAGATCTAAACTGGTGCCACAATGGTTCACGGATCTGGAAGTTGGCTCCTCGTTGCTTAACAAAAGGAACACCATGACGAATTATCAAGAGGTGAAATCTAGAGTTGCTCACAAGCAATTTCTACAAAAGAAAAACTATGATGGCACCTCCACTCATCATGTTCCTTTTATCAAAGTAAATAATTGGGTTATTATCAAAAAATCTTTTAAAATTTGCAAAGGCCAATCTAAGTTTACTTTGCCGGTTAAGGTAGTGAAAGTTACCGAATCCTCTGTGTTCCTAGGGAACAGAGGGTGGTGGAATAAAAACAGTGTGGTGAAAGTTTCTGATGATCAAGTTAAGATTTTTGACAAAGTTTATTCAAATGCATGTAATGAAGATGATGATGGGTTTAATTTTGGTCCTGATTTGAATGACAATTTTAATCCAGATAACATTATCACCTACCCTAATTTGGATTTTACAATAGACTCTTCAGGTCAATCCACTATTTCCATGGATGGGCTATCTACACGTGATCATCGTGTTTGTAAGATGCCACAAAAGTTCAATGACTATGTACTGTATTGATTATTATTATTGTAAGTTTTCTTTTGTTTTATGGGGGGAGGGTATGTAGTATTCCATATTACATTCTAATATGTGTTGTCTCTTTAATTGCATGATTCTATGTTAGAACCATGTCTAGGTCATGGTTGGTGGGGTTCTGGGAAGGCAGTTATCTACTGACCAGGATCTGTACAGGACGTTTCTCTGTCATCACATGTTTCTCTATATTGCTTATATATATATTGGATGCAACACCAATAAATCTACTTTGGATTTATCTTGACGCTTGATTGGAATTTGTATGGCAAGGAGCTTGCTACAAGGAGGCTGGAATAAGCACTTAATGGGAGACTTTTATCTCTGTTTCCAGATATTTACCTTGTAGTGAGCCTTGTGGTATCCTCCGTTACGGAGGGATCCTTCTTGAGCCACCCACCCTCTCTCCTGATGTTCTGTTGGTTCGCTCCACTGTGATAGTCATTAGAATGTCACAGTGGCCAACGATCTAAGGCGAACTCCCTGCATGGAGGAGCGACTAGAGCGGTGAGCGGATCACAGCTGTGGCTGGGGTCCTCCTGTGTACTTTTTTTTAATAAAACATCTTAGTTTCACCATTTCCGAGTCTCCTTGTTCCTGCTTTTCTACATTGGCGACGAGTGACAGGATCAGTGACCAGAAGTACCTGTGAGAGGGGCCTCAACGCGCTTACGAAGTATCCTGAAGTGTGACTGAAGGGAATCATGAGTAATACAAGGAACAGTTTTCGACTACATCTTAAGGGAAGAGTTTACAGTTAAGGAGCAGCACTCACTCAAGGTCTGATTTTATTAGAAAACTCTTTGAAAAACCTATGTGCAATTCTACTTACTCTTTGCGGTTGGGACTGCCTTCCCCCAGACTGTCCAGGGTACCTTCCGTATCCAATTGTTATTCCTGAACATCCAGAGGTCAAGGGGACGTGTCTTTCACCCCGTCGGGTGTCCTTCTTCAGAGACACTTCGCCAGCTATGCGAGTGGTGTAGTGACCTTTAGGAGGAGTTCGAGCACAGTTTTGGCTGGAGTAATTTGTGTGCTATTAAGTCTCTATGGGGCATATCAGCAACACCCGGTGATAATTATCGCTCAGCGCTCTTAGCGTGAGGATAATTATCGCCGGGTAACGTGGATTTTTATCGCTGAGATAGCGTGCTGTTAGCAACGCTTATCTCCTCAGCGATAAAAATCCTCACGCTAACTGCCTAACGTGAGATTATCGCTGGAAACCCAGCGATAATCTCACGCAATGTGGCGTTAACTTGCTATTAGGAACTCGCAACCTTAGCCATGATATCCACCTTCCATAGGATATCATGGCTAAGTCAGTCCTGAAGCAGGCGTAATGAAAGTAGCGATAACAGGTGTTGTCGCTACTTTTCCTGACGCTATGCTTCATAGCGTGGGGCTTGATGATAAGAGAAATGTCGCTTAGCGACATTTCTCCTGTCATGTTAGGTCAGGAACGCCCCTTTGCATCTCATTAGAGATGCAAAGCTGGGCGTTAGGAATCCTGATGCTAAAGCAAGGTTTCACGCGTTAGCGTGGCCTTGCTAATTAGGCGATAAAATTATCGCCGTTTTTCGGCCAAAAACGGCCGCAAAAGCGGTGATAATTTTTTATCACCTGCTTGTAAATATGCCCCTATGGGGCATATTTACAACTTCCGGCGATAATTATCGCAAAGCGCATTTAGCGCTAGGAATATTATCGCCGGCTAGCGCGGATTTTTATCACTGAGATAGCGTGCAATTAGCAACGCTTATCTCAATAGCGATAAAAATCCTCACGCTAACTGGCTAACGTGAGATTATCGCTGGAAACCCAGCGACAATCTCACGTTACCTTGTTGATATGGACTCACAAACTTAGCCATGATATCCACCTTCCATAGGATATCATGGCTAAGTCAGTCCTGAAGCAGGTGTTAGGAAAGTAGCAACAACAGGTGTTATCGCTACTTTTCCTGACGCTATGCTTCATAGCGTGGGGCTTGATGATAGGAGAAATGTCGCTTAGCGACATTTCTCCTATCATGTCAGGTCAGGAACGCCCACTTTGCATCTCATTAGAAATGCAAAGCTGAGCGTTAGAAATCCCCACGCTAAAGCAAGGTTTCACGCGTTAGCGTGACCTTGCTAATATAGCGATAAAGTTATCGCCGCTTTTCGGCCGAAGACGGCCGCTAAAGCGGCGATAATTTAGTATCGCCTCGTTGTAAATATGCCCCTAGGTTACTTAGGTAGCGACACTACGAGCATTTTCTGGGCCTGTTGGGAAACTGAAGTGAGCGGATTAATCCATACGAACAAAGGTAGATTATGAACATAAGTTTATTGATCGTACTCCACCCATGACACGGAGTATCCCTTTACAATGAAGATCCAAACGGTAACTGACTCGTATCATTCGAGTCTCACAGAACACATCTTTGAACATATGCAAAAGAGAACTAAACACATTCGGATGCGCGAGGACCGCATCATGTGAACGAAGCATCGCGCGCTTGCCGCGCGATGCATAACCCTTCACACCATGTCGGTACCTAGCGCCAGTTCAAGTAACCACCACATCACCTTCCCCCTTATAAAAATGAACAAAAGAAAACATGAAAATACACATTCTCTCTTTTTTTTTTAGTATCTAATGAATGAATTAAATCTTGCTGGTGCTTTAATCGTACGCCCTCGAGAAGAGCGTGGATAAACCCTAGAAGTGTTCTGGCTAACAGAAGTGTGAGTACAGGGTGTAAACGATGGGGAGTAGTTAACAACCCTACCAGGAGGTTCCATACCCCTACCAGAAGGTTCCAACCAGTGACTCCAATGGAGATCCTCCTCATCTCTTCCACGCCTGTCCTGCATAATCCCAACTTGGCGTGTGGACACCTTTACCAAATGTATTTTATTCCACCAGCCTTTTCCATCAATAAACGCAGCCCCTCTACTAACTTTCATAACTTGGACTGGTTCATAATAGATAGACTCACCCTTTCTCACACACTTTGGCTTCTTAATAAGGACCCAATCTCCAACTAGGACATCCTCATAAGACCCGCTCTTTTTATCAAAATTAGTCTTCATCTGCTCTTGTCTCATATTTACCCTTTTACGGATTTCATCTAAGTTAATCTTTTTCACCCCAGCCATATTTTGGAGCCAAGTTGGTAATAACGTGGAATGTACCTCCCTGCCTCTTAACAAACTAAAGGGAGAAACCCCTGTGGTGCAATGAGGGGAGGTGTTATAGTTCCAAACTTTCTGTCTGATGAACTCCTTCACATTAATCTTTGCTGACAAAGCAGTTTGGATCCCTTCTTTGATTATTTTGTTACCTCTCTCAACCAAACCATTCGATGAAGGCGAATACAATGCTACCTTTAATTGCTTAATGTCCAGGGGGCATATCAACAACAACCGGCGATAATTATCGCTAAGCGCACTTAGCGCTAGGATAATTATCGCCGGCTAGCGTGAATTTTTATCGCTGAGATAGCGTGCTATTAGCAACGCTTATCTCAATAGCAATAAAAATCCTCACGCCAACAGGCTAACGTGAGATTATCGCTGGAAACCCAGCGATAATCTCACGTTACCTTTTTGATAGTGACAGGCAAACTTAGCCATGATATCCTCCTTCCATATGATATCATGGCTAAGTCAGAAAAATACCAGACGTAAAAAAGCAGCGTTAACCGCGGTTAGCGCTGCTTTTTTTGTCTCTAACAGGGTTAGCGATATTCTTGATAATAGGAGAAATGTCACTTAGCGACATTTCTCCTATTATTTTACTCTGGAACGCCCCCTTTGCATCTCATTAGAGATGCAAGGGGAAGCGTAGAGTAAAAGGGTGCTAACATGCAAATTTGCATGTTAGCACCCTGTTGTTGATAGGGCGCTAGTTTTATCTCTGCTTTTTTGGCTTTTAAAGCCACAAAAGCAGAGATAAAGCCCTTGTTGATATGCCCCTAGGGGGCATATCAACAACAACCGGCGATAATTATCTCTAAGCGCACTTAGCGCTAGGATAATTATCGCCGGCTAGCGTGAATTTTTATCGCTGAGATAGCGTGCTATTAGCAACGCTTATCTCAATAGCGATAAAAATCCTCACGCTAACAGGCTAACGTGAGATTATCGCTGGAAACCCAGCGATAATCTCACGTTACCTTGTTGATAGGGACAGGCAAACTTAGCCATGACATCCTCCTTCCATAGGATATCATGGCTAAGTCAGAAAAATACCAGACGTAAAAAAGCAGCGTTAACCGCGGTTAGCGCTGCTTTTTTTGTCTCTAACAGGGTTAGCGATGTTCTTGATAATAGGAGAAATGTCGCTTAACGACATTTCTCCTATTATTTTACTCTGGAACGCCCCCTTTGCATCTCATTAGAGATGCAAGGGGAAGCGTAGAGTAAAAGGGTGCTAACATGCAAATTTGCGTGTTAGCACCCTGTTGTTGATAGGGCGCTAGTTTTATCTCTCCTTTTTTGGCTTTTAAAGCCAAAAAAGCAGAGATAAAGCCCTTGTTGATATGCCCCCATGTTCTTTAAGAATGAGCACATCTTCTCAGACGCAAAATGGGCACCATTGTCGGTAACTATTACTTTTGGAGAGCCTTCCACTAGAAAAATCTTATTTAAAAATGAAATAGTTGTATCAGTGTCAGGTGAGTTTACAAACTCGCAATACATCCATTTTGAATGGTAATCAATTAGAAGAACAATGTACTTGTCATCCTGATCCAAAATAGAATAAGGCCCCGAAAAATCAATCCCTACTTTTTCCCAAGACGAGTGGGGAAACTCTGTAGGATGAAGTGGAACCTTAAGTGTTTGCCAGTGCTTATCGGACAAAAGGCACTCAGGGCAATCATTCACCGATTTTCTTACTTGACTGTCCAGAGAAGGCCACCAATAATGTTGTTTGATCCTCATAATAGTCTTGGTAACCCCAAGATGCCCCTGATGAGCTTTGTTTATAATTAACTGACGCAAACTCGTCGGGGGAACAAATGTGTCCCCTCTACGAACAATCCCATTCTCCACCGAAAGTTCCACAGCCATTTGGGCGAAGATTCTAAGCTCACCATTGAGACATCTAGAGTTAGGCCAATTTCTAGTAGAATTCTCCATTACTTTTTGAAGTACTCCATCCTCCCGGCCTGCAGAATTCCACTCATCTTCTGAAAAAACTGAACAAAATTCGGAAACCGCGTCTACAACTGTGACACATTCGATGCCATCAGGTACAGACTCGTTGTCATCATCCTTGATCATCGATAATCTGGACAGACAATCAGCGCGGAAATTCTTCCCACCCTGAATGTACTTCACTGCAAAATGATATTCTTGCAAACGGGAAACTAACCGCATTAACCTTGCAGACATTGAAGCTGAATTGACTTTCTCAAATATATAAATAAGTGGTTTGTGATCGGTGACCAGTTCAAATTTTCGTCCCCATATGTACATCTTAAATTTTTGTACGGCCCACACACATGCTAAAGCCTCTCTTTCTATAGTACTATATTGCTGTTCAAACGATTTGAGTGATCTGGACGCAAAGGCCACTGTTTGTTCCTGGCCGTTAACTCTTTGTGTGAGCACTGCGCCTAAACCAGAGAGGCTCGCGTCTACTGTTATTATTGACATGCAATCATCTCTAAACACGTGCAAGGTTTGTGCGGAAGTAATCATTTTCTTTACGTTATTGAAAACATTATCTAGTTCCGGAGACTAATTAAAGCTAGAGCCCTTCCTTAAGAGTAACCTCAAAGGTTCTACCATCTGGGCATATGCAGGTACAAATCTGGCATAATACTCAGCCAGTCCCAAAAATGATCGCAAAGAGTCTTTATCAGATGGATGTTTTGCATCTGTAATGGCTCTGATTACCGAAAATTTGGGTCTGATTCCATTCTTTGAAACCGTATGGCCCAAGTATTCCAGTTCCTGCACCGCTAATTTACACTTATCCGAACGGACAGTCATGTTCCTAGATGAGAGAATTGATAAAACTCTTTTCAAAATAGTGTTGTGCTCTTCAAATGATTTTGCAAAAATCAAAATATCGTCAAGGTACGCTTGTACCCCGCTAATTCCATTAAAAAGCGTATCCATCAATTTCTGAAAAACGCTTCCTGCCGACGCCAAGCCAAAAGGAAGACGTAAAAATTTAAAGGCACCAAACGGTGTAATGAAAGTAGTCAATTCTTGGGACTCTTTAGTTAAAGGGACCTGGTGGTAAGCTGATCTCAAGTCAATCAGGGAAAACCGTTCTGCCCCACCAAGGTTTGCAAGTAGTTTGTGGATTTTAGGCAATGGATGACAGTCTATTATAATATTTTTATTAAGTGCGCGCAAGTCCCCACAGAGCCTAACCTCCCATTTTTTTTTCGTGCAACCACAATGGGTGCGACCCATTGCGAGGAATCGGTTGATTCAATAATACCATGGTCGCATAAAGACTTTAACGATTCTTTCAATTCCTTTCTCACGCTTAACGGAACAGAGCGTACTTTCTGACAAACCGGCTGAGCTCCAGGTATCAACCTAATACGGTGTTCAAAATCTTTCACTGACCCCACTGAACTGCTGAAAACTGATTTAAACTCAGTGATGATCTCATTCATAAAGCTAGATGCAAAATTGATGTTGTCACAATCAACATTACACACTGGTAGTTCACGTACTTTAATCGGTTCGTCATCCCCTCCTGGAACCAAATACAAGCCCATACGAGCAAGGTCCTTCCAACCAATAATATTTTTTCCTTTCTCAACAACATATATCTTAGTCATAGTCTGCCTACCCAGACACTGTACTATACCTGGAAAATAACCCAGCATATTGATATCTTTTCCCCCAAATGCTTTTGGGTTAACATCAGATATCCATAAATCATTTTTCCCGTTCCATAACTCGTAAAAAGTTGAATCCCTCAATATTGTAATCGGGGAACCAGAATCAGCCATTACCTGTAAGGAAACGTTATCAATTATGGCAGAGCATAGAGGACCCTTTATATGACTCGTATGGTCATCGCAATCTAAAGTTACCACAATGTTGTTCAAAGAATTGGTACAATTGTCAACGTCAGAATCAACATAGTTCACATTGAATTGTTTTCTAACATTCCTACACCCCCCTTGAAAATTACCAATCTTCTTACATATAACGCATCTTTTGTTAATGGCTGGGCAATTAGGAGCATTGCCGATGTGGTTTTTCGACCCACACCTATAACAAAACATCGGTTGTCTCCTTTGAAAGTTTTTTTGTGGTCTGCTGCTGACATTCACTGCGCATAACGTGTTGTCCTTGTCTAACTCTGGGGTTGAAACAATGTTGACACCGCACTTAGCACCATCTGTTACTTTGCTGGAAATAGTCGAACGTTCTATGCTTAGAGCCAGATCAATTACTTCCGTCAGTGTTGGGTTCTTGCACCCTAGAATTCTTTGCTTAATTTTCTGAGAAGCACAGTTGAAAACGAATTGGTCTCTGATATAATTGTCTGACAACGGCCCAAAGTCACATGTAATAGACAATACTCTGAGTGCAGATATGTACTCCTCTACTTTTTCCTCTTCTTTTTGTTTCCTACTGTAGAAATTATGCCATTCTAACATTATATTAGGTTCGTCTGAAAACTGCTTTTTTAACCTGGCTACTGCTTCTAGGTACACGTTCCATTGACCATCCCCTGCATGAGATGCTGGTGGTGGAATAGGTACATTACTGTCAAAAATTCTTTGTGCGGCTTGACCCAAACACCCAAAGAGAATAGTAAATTTTCTGTCAGGAGAATAACCGACAGCGTCAATAGCTACCAAATGGTTTTGAAACAGTCTGAACCATTCGGACCAAATAATCTCAGGGGAACCTGGTTTGCTGAGGAATGGAGGTGGTTGAGTAATTTGGGTGATTTGTTGAACATTAGACATGTTGAAAAAAAAACAAATGTTAATACTTCATCAATGTATTATGTAAAACGAATACGATACTTAAATATCACACTCTATGACAATGTATATAAATCACCACAACGTTTCAACCACCATCGAGAAAAATGCTTAAACAATAACTTTTAATAATATTAAAATGATGACATGTTAAATAAAACAGTATAAGAATAGACTAATATTACAATGAGATCACACATTAGAGGGAATTTAAATGATCCAATTTTAACAGAAGCGTGCGCATCGCTGGAAAACAAACGAGGTGCTGGTAGAAGACCTGGATTAACTAATTCAAATATGTGTTAGCGTGCGCGTTGCTGAATAACCACAGACGAGCAGGCAATTGTGATCAAGCGTGCGCGTCGCTGAAAAGCATATCGACGCTCTGATTAAGCCCGATGTAATCTTTATCTTTGGCCGTGTCTTAATCAAGTGTTAAATAGCTGTTGCCATAATGTATGCGTTTTAAACTGAAGCAAAACCCAATTGAACTTTCTCAAGCGTGCGCGTCGCTGATAATCAGATCGACGCGCTGGTTAACCTCCACGGAATTGACACACTCAATCGTGCACGTTGTCTACAACATCAGGGGAAAGCTGCAACAAAGTATCTAGTTTTTCTTTTTTTTTTTTAAACACGGGATCAAACGCCGAATGCAAACAGCCAAACGGAAGGTGTCTCACTGTACGCTTGTATAAGGCGTACGGGCCAATGGGACTCCGTGTCAATCAAATTAAAAACGTACCTCTTCCGGGACAAACCCTGATGTACGTGGGATCCGGCTTGAAATTTGCCAGAATGTCGTCGTAGGAAGAGTCTTCAGCGTGACAAATCAGCCGAAATAGATCCTCGTCTTGAAAAGCGTGGGTATGGGTGGAGTCTCCCGATCGTCGCCAAATGAAGTGAGCGGATTAATCCATACGAACAAAGGTAGATTATGAACATAAGTTTATTGATCGTACTCCACCCATGACACGGAGTATCCCTTTACAATGAAGATCCAAACGGTAACTGACTCGTATCATTCGAGTCTCACAGAACACATCTTTGAACATATACAAAAGAGAACTAAACACAGTCGGATGCACGAGGACTGCATCATGTGAACGATGCATCGCGTGCTTGCCGCGCGATGCATAACCCATCACACCATGTCGGTACCTAGCGCCAGTTCAAGTAACCACCACAGAAACCTCATGTGATGTTTAGTGCTGACTGCAGGAAGACGAGGAACCTGTACACTTTCTCGCTCATGCTGTCACGTGTTGGTGTGAAGCCGGTTCAGCGAGTGACACCTGCCGTGTTTTGTGTGGCAACACTAACAAGGAAAAAGAAAGAGCAGGTCATCCCCATGCTAGTTCTGCTGACTAGCACAGCTGGTGTTGGTTGTGGGGAGTGTCGCCTCTAAAATTCCCCCACGCAACATTTTGCTGTAATGGTGTGTGGCACGCCCGATGTTAAATAAGAACACAGTCCGTGAGGAGACTGTTTTCAATGCTTCACAGCACCGCCGGTCACACTGACTGGCACAGCTCCAAACATAGGGAAAATTTGGGTGCAGTCTCTGTCCAGAGGAGTTCAAATTGCGGCCTGTCACACTGATAGGCACAGAGTTTCCTCTCACCATTTGTTTGTCGTCTATTTCCTCACAGGCATCTCCCACTTGGTGAGGAAAAGAAAAGTGCTGGTGCTATCACGCTGGTAATAGTAATTGTGGCGTATAAAAAAAAGTGATTACAATGTGAGTCACCGATCTAGGAGGGTGATCCAGGAGAAGGACAATCCTATTCCTTTCCTATCCACTATAAACAAGCATTTACAATGCAACTGTCTCGGCATTGTTAAAGTTAGAGCTATTGGCATTGCTCATGACATTAGGGAAGTGACGTCACGAAAGGTGGCTTGCACTATCAGTTTCATTGCCTCCCTTCGCTCACCCCGTTAGATGCGATTGCATCAGAGAAGCCAGCGTGTGAGCAGCGTTCTGAATGAGCTCAGATCTCGCCCCAGAGAGGCCAAAGAGTGAATGTGTGGCTCCATTTGCTCCAGTTATCGAGCTCCCGGTAAAATAAGTGGGGGGACGCTGTCCACCCGCGTGGTAGTGGTAACCCGACTCAAGCCCTGGGTGGAGCTATATGTAAAGATACATTAAAGGGCACACTGACTGGGGGCGGGGAAGGTAGTTGTAAAGATATTTTCTAACTGGAATACAATATAACCAGACAACAGATAGGCTAATGGCCAGAGGAACGAGGGGGGGGGACGGGGGCGCTAGATAAAAGATCCTTTGTATCCGGGACACAATATAACAAGACAGCAGATACAGCGAAAGGCACGCTGATGGGGGTGGGAGGGTGGAAGGTAGATGTAAAAATACTTTGTATCTGGAATGCAATTTAACTAGACAACAGATATAATACAGGGCAGGGCACTGCCAGCCACACACAGATCTGAAGATACCCCGTTTCTGGGAGGTGCGTTAAGATTAGCTACATTGATGTTCAGACAGCCTGGCACCGAGGGGCACCATTCCAAAGTGCTCTCTGTGCGTCAGGATACATGGACACCAGGGCCCCTCCTGGCCCCGCCTCCCGACTGGCAGGGACGCAGAGCTGTGTTTGCTCGTCATGTCTGTGGACTGCTCTTCACACACCGGAGCTGTGGGTCTGTGCGCCGCACCCACCAGAACAAAGGCTCGACAGACACCGTCACCTGCCCCGGGCCCCACAGCCTCGCAATAAAGGCTGCAAGGGAACGCCCTGCCGTGATTCACCCCTCCCGGCCCAGGTGCGCTGCAATTAGCTGAATTAAAGCGCCTGGGGAGGAAAACGACGGAGAATTGAGGGGAGGGTGGAAGGCCCCGCCGGCGCATCGCCAGAATGGTGCACACGTTGTTCTTGAGACCCGATACTTCCACGCCCACGGAGAGTTCACGGCGCTCTGGAGTAAACAAGGCATCAAGGCGCCATTTAATTTCTGGAGCCCGTTTTAAGGTTTTCATATAGCGTTATCTGCAGCTCGCTTACAGTTGGCCCAAAGCGCTTGGTTTCAAGGAGACACCGAGTGGGGAGGGGGGGGGGTGGTCTGGCTTCTGCTGGTCATTGGCCCATTCACTGGAAGAGCCCTGGTGTGGCCCTCGCGATGGTGATGGGATTGGGAACCCTTGCATGTGGGGCGCGCAGTGGGGGTTTCACCATCATAGTGTGTGTTCCTTCAGTGCCTATGGGAGAGGGCGGCCTCTCGGCGCTGTGCCGGCCAGGCAGGTCGCAGCAGCCACTGAGGCAGGTTATTGCGCTGATGATGCAGTGAAGCGCTTCATGGCACTTTAGCAACAGAGCCGGACAGTGAGCATGTTCACGCGTGGCTTTGGAGACTTGCCTGTGTGTGAAAGTTTGTTTTGCGAGCAGTAGTCGCTGTTGAGACGGGTGAAAGTGTCTCACGTCCCAGCGCCTTACCTGGCGAGAGCCATGAACACCGCCGCCTTTCTCCGAGGTCAAGCAGAAATGCCTCGGAGAAACGCAGCGGCATTTTTAGATTCGGGGGCGTGTTTTTCTTTCTCTCCTCTTGCCATTGGCTGGAATGTTTACATTCCAGAGGAGAGAAAGAAAGTAAAAAACACGTCCCTGAATCCGAAAAAGACGGGGCTTGTTTGGAGAGACAAAGCTCTTCTCCAATGGCTGATCAGCATTTAAGAGGCCAGCCAATGGAGAAGAGGGGAGAAGAGGGGCGGGTTCAAGCCCCACTTCTGAAAATCATTAAATCTCGCCTTCGCTAGCCGAGACCTAAAAAGGAAATAAGATGTACATTTTACACGTGACGAGAGAGTAGTGAGAGGAACTGTTGACTCGGGCTGAAACCAATTCTCAAGCACATACTGCCACCTAGTGTTTTGTACTATATATTCCCCACACTGTTCCCACTTGCTGGATTTTCTCATTTCACCTGGTCAAACTGGAGTTTATTGGGATTTTCTCCCATGTTAGTTGTTTCTCTCAGCTTCCTACACAAAATTGTTATGTAGAAAGGGTGTGAAAGCTCTGGAGTACAGGAAGATTTGCAGTTGTGAGCTTAACATCAAGAATATTTTAATTCTTACTATTGCGCACTGTATTTCCATTATTTAGCTATATTACCCTGTAGACAGCATGCAGAATGTTACTCCTCCACCTTTTTTCCTATCCACCCCAGGGGAGCCAGTTCTAAAATGGAACAAGTGGAAAAAGGTCTTCCAAAACTATGCAGTGGTTGTGGACCAAACTTGGGGTTGAAAAGGAAAGTGGCATTACTTTTGCACTATTTAGGAGCAGAAGGGCAAGAAATATTGGAACATCTTCCTGAGTTGAATGCTAATGACGCGAGCGGGTTGAATGAATATGAAATCAGTCTTAAAAAATTAGATATCCATTTTCTGCCAAAAATTAGCACGATAATGGAGCATTACCATTTTGGAAAGAGAGGGCAGAAATAAGGGGAAACTGTAGAAGAATTTGTTTTAGAGTTAAGAAAACTAGCTGCCACGTGCAAGTTTGGGGGTGCATGTGAAGAGCAGATACGAGATCAATTTCTGTTGAAGTGTAAAATTGAACGTATGCATGAAGAGTTGTGGTTGAAGGATGACCCGCCCCTTGGGGAGGTACTCATCATAGCGAAACAAGTAGAACACATGATGGAATGTGTGAATGAGATAAAGCAGGATTGCGAGGTAAAAGCCAAAGTGAGTGAAGTCTCTATTGAAAGTGAGAATGTACTAGCAGTCAAGTCTCAGAAGAAAGAACAAAAGGAGGGTAAAAGCGTTTGGAGTTTCAAAGGAAACTGTTATAGGTGTGGAAAACAGGAACATTTAGTGAATGACAAGGAGTGCCCTGCATTGAAAGTTACTTTCAATGCAATGCTGTAGAAGCAATCCAAATGACAGGAAACCATTCAAGGGTGACTCCACCCGTGTTTGTGACGAAATTGTGTTACAAGTTAAGAGTGAATCTGTTAACAATCCTAAAGTCTTTATAGCTGTGGAGGAGACAAAAATTGAAGCGATGTTTGACTCATGCTCAAAACTGACTATAATATCTGCAGAAGATTTTGAGAAGATCTCCAAGGGAAAATTGATATTACAGAGAATGGATTTAACACCGGGAGGCTATGGAAATGAAGGGTTACTTCTGGGGCACAGTAGGCTATAAAGACAGGCTGGCGGTTGCTAAGATTTACGTGTCCAGAAAAGGAGATAACATCCTGGGTTGGCAAGCACAGAAATATTTGGGAATATAACTCAATCCCAACAAGAACCCCCAAATATTGGTACAAGAAGTGGGTAGAACACTTGAAGGGATAGAGGAAGAATTCAAGGACGTATTCACAGACAAATTAGGATGCCTACATCACTATGCCCACAGAATAAAACTCAGAGAGAACTGTAAGCCTGTCTCAGCCAAGGTCAGGAATCTTCCCATTGCGATACAGGAAGCGGTGAAAGAAGAACTTGAGAAGTTATGTGAGTTGGGGGTGATCGAACCAGTAGAGGCTACTGAGTGGTTGGCACCCATTGTCGCAGCCAGGAAGGGGAATGGTGCTGTACGCTTATGTATCGACATAAGGGCTCTGAACATGGAAGTCATAGTTGATAAGTACCCTCTACCAAACATTACACAGATGATGAGCAGGTTAGCGGGGGCAAAAGTTTTCTCCACTCTTGACCTAACATCTGCCTTCTACCAGGTCAGACTCCACCCCGATTCACAAGAACTCACAGCATTCATCACGCCCATGGGAGCTTATAAATTCAAGTGAATGCTGTTTGGTCTAGCGTCTGCTGCCGCGGTTTTCCAGAGGATCATGAACAACCTCCTTAGTGGCATCCCTGGGGTGGTGTGTTACCAGGACGATGTGTTGATTTTCCGAGAAGATGTCACACAGCATGAACTAAGACTCAGACAAGTCCTAAAAAGGTTCCAAGACCAAGGGCTCACGGTGAAGAGAGAAAAATGCAAAATTGGGTGTGCTGAGTTGGAGTTCCTGGGACACAAAGTGAAGACAGACGGCATCCACCCCAAGGCCGATCTGCAAAACACCATCATCAAGCTTACAGCACCCAAAAGTAAAGATGAAATCAAATCCTTTATGGGCATGGTAGAATTTTATAGCAAGTTTGTGCAGAACTTTGCCAGACGCACTTATGCCATCCGAAACCTGCTATGGAAAAGTGTGACGTTCGAGTGGAGTTCAGAGTGCCAAAAGGAGTTTGAAGACACCAAGAAGGCGCTAGCTGGAGCCCCGAACCTCAAATCTTTCGTTCCGGGAAGGAAGACCGTGCTGACTACCGATGCCAGTTCCAAAGGTCTTGGGGCAGTCCTGACGCAAATAGCGGAAAGTGGGGAAGAGACAATAGCGTTCGCATTGCGCTCACTACGCAAGGCCGAGTCAAACTACTCGGTGATCGAGAAAGAAGCCTTGGCGGCACATTGGGCGATAAACAAATTCAGAGACTTTGTATGGGGAATGAAGTTCCACTTGAGGACAGACCATAAGCCTCTCATCGGAGTATTCAGTAAGAAGGGGCTTGACGCCATATCAAGCAGGATCAGGCGATGGGTTGTAAGTCTGCAAGAATACACGTTTGAGGTGGAATACGTTCCTGAGGTGAGGAATTTTGCTGCTGTCTCTCTTGCCTGGTGGGTGAAGATTGCAATGAAACTGTTGAAGTAGAGTTTGACGAAGAGCCGGACAAAGAGATACAGGCGGAGAATGTGTGCGCCATCACCCAGGGCGCCATTGATGAGGAATGTTGGAAGGAAGCTTTGAGTGCCGATGCGCTCCTACTGAGAGTTTGCGAGAAGACCAAGAACAGTTGGATAGACCAAGACAAGAAGGAAGAGACTCTAAGGCCATACTGGGCAGTCAGGGACGAACTATCCATTGCCCACAGTTGCCTGTTCAGGGGCACAAGGCTAGTCTCCCCTGAGATATTGAGAGAGAGCCTGGTCATCCTAGTCTATGAGGGACATTTAGGTGTCACCAAAACTAAACAAAGGCTGCGGTTAGACTACTGGTGGCCCGGCATGGACTTGGAAATCGACTGGAAAATAAGAGACTGTGGGGCCGATTCACAGAACTAACTTAAGACAAAATTCTAAACTTACTACTTTTGGTATTCACAGAAGTTAGGATTTTGTCTTAAGTTTGTCTTAAGACAAACTTAAGACAGACTTTAGACAAACTTAAGACAAACTTAAGACAGACTTAAGACAGACTTAAGACAGACTTAAGACAAACTTAAGACAAAATCCTAACTTAAGTCTGTCTTAAGTCTGTCTTAAGTCTGTCTTAGTCTTAAGTCTGTCTTAAGACAAATTTAAGACAAATCCTAACTTCTGTGAATACTAAAAGTAGTAAGTTAAGGATTTTGTCTTAAGTTAGTTCTGTGAATCGGGCCCTGTGTGCCATGCGCTACGAGTGACAAGGTCCTAAAACAACACACACCCCCTATGCATTGTAGGTCCCTTCCTGTGGGTCTCTGGGTGGATGTGGCTTTAGAAATCGTAGGTCCCCTGACAGGGGAACATCGTACACCCTACATATTGGTGCTTATAGACCTCTACTCCAGGTGGCCTGAAGTGAAATTTGTGTCGGAAATCACTACTAGGGTAGTCATAGATCTCTTGCTAGAAGTGTTTATCAGGGAAGGTTTACCAAGCAGTTTGTTGACAGATAATGGGGTGCAGCTTTGCTCAAAGGAAAGAAGAGAAATCCTAGAGTGCAATGGAATTGTACACAGGCGCTGTGCACTTTATCACCCAGAGACTAATGGGATGGTCGAACGTTTCAATAAGACTCTTAAGGAGGGCATCCAACTAGCAAAGGCCAGTGGGTTATGTTGGAAAGATGAGGTTTTGAAGCGTCTGGAAGCCTACAGACTTAACACCACACCAAACCACTAGTATGACACCTTTCGAGTTGCTTAAAGCCTGAAAACCCAACTCAAGGTTAGTACCAGGGTGGATGAAGTGGTTTTAAGGGTGGACAAGTCTCAATAGGGAATCGCAGTGGCAGGACAGAGTACGAAAGGCCATGTTAGAGAGGAAAACCAGTTTTGACAGTCGGCATGCGGTCAAAGACGTGGAGTTCCGGGTGGGAGACCTAGTCAAAATCAAAGCACCCACGGGCAGAGCAAACTGGTCCGAGTACATTGAACCCACCAAGATTGTGAAATTGTTTAATAATGCTGTTAAGATACAAGAAGGGAAAATATGGAACCTGGATAGGGTGATTAAATACACTGCTCCCACCGTAGACACTTTCAACACCTCTATGAATGAGAACACTACCCTGAGCAGAGAAGGTGGGCCAGAGCAGGGATTTTCTAGACTGGTTAACCCTTTTCCCAGGGCGAGTGGCTGGAAGATTTGCCGCCCCAAGTACTTGGAACAATAATTTGACAAATAGTCTGAGAATTTGTTCTAACTGTATCTACAATGCACTTCAAATGTGTAAGGAGGGGGAGGTGTGGTATCCTCCATTACGGGGGGATCCTTCTTGAGCCACCCACCCTCTCTCCTGATGTTCTGTTGGTTCGCTCCACTGTGACAGTCATTAGAATGTCACAGTGGCCAACATTCTAAGGAAAACTCCCTGCGTGGAGGAGCGACTAGAGCGGTGTTCAGATCACAGCTGTGGCTGGGGTCCTCCTTTGTACTTCTTTGAATAAAACATCTTAGTTCCACCATTTGCGAGTTTCCTCGTTCCTGCTCTTCTACAAGCCTTAAGCCTGTTTTTTTTTTATTAAACTGTGTATTGTGGAAATGGTAGTCTTTGCTGAAGAACTCCTAATGCTCCTTATCATTTGCTGATTGGTTGTAGGGCACCTCAACATCCTGTTTGGCCAGCCGAAATGTCAGTGCCACCGCCCCCTGATTACTCTTCCCTTGTCATCAGTGGACCTACTGGTGTTTCATCGTTTGATGTGGCACAGCCTACTGTGTAGCTCTTCCTTCAGCCCTGACCTTGATTGCTTTGTGACTTGAAGAAACCCCTTGGCCGGCAAATGCCTCAGCATCCTGCAGCATCGCAAGTGAGGTGCCCTGGAAGATCATCAGCAGGGCACTCTTTCTGAAGGAGGACCTCGCGGAATTTTCTGGTCCCTGTTAGGTCTCCAGATTCTCTCATGTTCCCCTCTCCTTCGGCAGCTCCTTTCCTCTCCAGTCCCATTTGTGGTGCTGTGTCTGGATCCTTGACAATTGCGGTTCTAGGGCCTAAGGGTTCTGTGTGTGTGTTCTCTGCAGGCACCGTGTTCAACAATATCTAAACACTTTCATCAATCTAGTGGTTTCTTCTGGAGTCCCCAAGACTTGAGTTGAACGCTCATTGACTCTTTCAGCGCTGGGTTGTCCTCGCTTGTTTCTGGGCCGTCTGCCTGTCCTGTACAGATACATCTTGTAACTTGAATATGGGTGTTACAAAGATGAATAGTAGGAACTCCAGACGTAGCCATGAGGTATAAAAATAGGTGAAGGTTTATTTAAGCTTGGATGGAAGATTGTAGTTACAGGGTAGTAGTTAAGATAAATCAAGGCCCCACCTGGAGCAGCATCCTTGCTGCTCAGCCCACAGTCTCCAACTGTCTCTCTCACACACAACCAGGCGTTCCAACATTCTGCTCACTCATCAACATTCTAACATTCCACATTCACATCACATTCATACTGGCTGAGCAGCAGGGAAAGGAAATCAAGGTACAACACATCCCCTTCCCTTGGGAACACAATAAATAACAAAGGTTACACCATTGCACCATAAAAGTACAATACAAGAGAAATATGCAATGTACATATGGAGATAACTAAATAAAGATCATACAGTTAGAATTACAGCATTAAAGAGAAAGAAACAAAGTGCCAATGATAACTGCAAATATAAGAGAACAGCAAAAAGTAGTATGAAAGAGAAGTATGCAATAAACAAATGAAAACTCCAAATATGCAAGAACAAAGAAAGGGAAGAATTACACACAACAATATTAACAGAAAGTAAAAATTCGAAAGTGGTAAAAATGTGCAGGACTGGGAGAATGGAGGACACTAAAGAAGTGTAAATCCCTAACCACTCACCCCCTTCTACACACCACAGATTCTAGATAAAACTATTCGCAGTGGTATGCATTGTGCAGGACTGGGAGAATGGGGGACATCAAAGAGATGTAAATCCCAAGCCATCATGGTAATGTAGTGCAAGGCTGGGAGAATGAAGGACACCAAGGCGGTGTAATTCCCTCACACTCACCCCCTTCTACAAACCACACCGCACAAAGGCACAAAAGTATAGGACACACAACCCATCGCACAAAGGCACAACAGTATAAGATACACGACCCATAGCACAAAGGCAAAAAAGTATAGGGTAAACAACCCATCGCACAAAAGCACAAAAGTATAGGGTACACAACCCATCGCACAAAGGCACAAAAGTATAGGGCACGTGGCCCATCGCACAAAGGCACAAAAGTATAGGGTACACAACCCATCGCGCAAAGGCACAAAAGTATAGGGTACACAACCCATCGCACAAAGGCACAAAAATATAGAGTGCACGACCCATCGCACAAAGGCACAAAAGTATAGGGTACACAACCCATCGCACAAAGGCACACAAGTATAGGGTACAAAACCTTTGCACATGAAACACGATGCGCATCATCAAGAAGAAAGAAAGAACAACTTTTTGAAGCACTCTTCCAAAAAGCACAGAATGGATAAGCACAAGATAACACATAATATAAGCATTAACACACACAGCCACACGACCAGGCAAATACAGCAGTGAGCATAAAACCAATCAATAATGCTAAGCAAAATACTTGGAAAGGCATGAGCATGAAATATACCTGTGATGACAAGAAAAGTTGTGATAAAGTACAAGGCATCAAGGCAGCAAGTGCGTAAAAATGCATGACACACTGTAATAGATCGAAGCAAAAGCAAGAAATAAAAATAATAAATAAAAGTAAATGTTTCACTCCGAAACTCATACATAATTGACAGCCACATGGTCCAAAAGTTGACATAGTTGAGATTGCCCAAAAGATTGTTGCACCATTTCAGTAGGTCTGTTGATGGGGCTGTGCTGTCTTGCTTTCACACGTCCAATGTCAGAAATTTACGCTGACAGCAAAGCGCTGTCGAATACCAGAAAGCCACCAAAAGTGCACATCGCAAGGGCACAGGAGTATGCTGGCCAAGAAGAAAATGCCGTAAAGCTTGATGAAAAAACTGGAGGATGTCTGTGTTGAAGCACGCATCAGGCCCATAGAAGTTGCCAAATGAATAATTAATTAAATATTACAATCATAAGGGCCCACGAGAGACCAACAGCATTGGCGCGCCCCGATCATGACAGGATCAGCAAGTGACCGGGAGCAGTGCTGACGTCACATAAATATTCTCCGAACATTCGGAGATGACAGCTCGTGACGTGCACCAAACATAAACAACAGACTTCGCTGGAAGTCGTAAAAGGACTATAATTCATTTCAATACATCCTCAACATCTCCCTTTCTCAATCTAACAACAGCACATTAGTACAATACATATTCATCATAGCATTTGGGAAGTTTGATTTCCCTTCTAGGCCTCCCCTGAAGACTAGTTCCTTGACCTTCCACTTGTTCTTTGACCTCTGTTATTGCATTTTTGCTTCCACTACGTTGGCTTATGCCAACTTCTTTTCCTGAGCTTGGTCTTGTCTGATTGTTGGCATAGGATGACTCCTTGCTGAGGGTGTCCTCCATTACCACACAACTGGTTCTAGTTCCCTCGTTATACAGTCCACTCCACCTTCCATCAGGTTCACCTAGACTGTGATTTGCAGACGCATTTTCTTCCCAATGCAAAATGCTTTCATTGACATCTCCATCTTGTTGGTTTTTTCCTTCCGTTCATAATTCTCTCTTGTCCTTTTTTCAGTTTTATCACATTGTCCTTGCTTCGCCACCCTTTCCTTTCCAACCACACTGCACCTTTTGATGCTTGATGTACACGAATAGGATCACTGAACACAGACTCCCCTTTCGCCACCTTGTAGGGTTTTTTTACAATTACCCAATCTCCTTTTTCAATGTCTTTTTCTTTCGCCTTATTTGTAACATCGGCATATGCTTTTGACTTTTCTTGTTTTGAGACAATTTTCTGTTTGACTTTTACCACGTCGTCCCTTGTTTCCTCTGACATCTCGTTTCCCTTGTACCACCTGTTGAACTTTGGTGTAATTTCACTGTTACACTCCCTTCCCCTCATCAGATAGAATGGAGTGTGCTTGGTGGTTTCATTTGGAGTAGTGTTGTACGTGTCTATTTTGTCACACATATAATTTTTTACATTTAAATTTGACGCAATCGCAAGTTGGATGCCTTCTTTTATGAACTTGTTCATCCTTTCTACTTGTCCATTACTTTTTGGGCTGTATAGCGGCGTTTTTTCCTGTTTGATTCCTAATTGACCAAGGAAATCAGTCATTTGTTGAGACACCAGTTGAGTTCCATTGTCTGAAACTATGATTTTAGGTTGTCCTTCTATTGAGAAGATTTTTCTCAGAAACTTTATCACACGTTCAGTGGTTATGCCACGTACAAACTTGTAATGCACCCATTTTGAGTAATAGTCAGATTGCACAATTATATACCTGCACTCTTCTTGTAATAAGTGGAAAGGTCCTGCAAAATCGATTGCTATTTTTGTCCATGGTCCACTTGGTATCTCAACCATTTGTAGTTCCCCTTTGCTTACTTTCCAGTGTTTGTCTGCTTTTAACCCCTTCAGCGCGGCGCGGATTACCGCGCCATGCTGAAGGTTCCGTGCGCGGGCGGGGCCATGACTGAGCGGTTCCGTCATGCGCACAGCGCAACCGACACGCATGACGGAACCGCTCCGTCACTCGCATCGAAGGGGTTAAGCACTGTTCACATTTCTCAATGTACCTGTTCACATCACTTGTTATTCCTGGCCACCAGTAATATTTTCTCAATATGTTTTTTGTTGCTGTGCTTCCTGGGTGGCCTTTGTGAGCAATTTTAATTAGTTTCAGCCTCATTTTTGCGGGCGGTACAAACAGGTCGCATCTTTTTAAGAACCCACTTTCGATTGTTAATTCTTCACTTATTTGTTGGTAGCTTTTTAATTCATTTTCAAGGTTTTTAATTGGAGGCCATTTTGATGTAAGATGACTCATAACCTTCTTCAATATGTTGTCCTCCCTTGTACTGTCCAACCATTCCTCTTCAGTAATTGACCCGTTGCACATCACCATTGCATCAACTAATGCCACTACACATTCTTTGTCTTCAAGGGAGCCCTCTTCCTTTATGTGCATAGGCAACCTTGACAAACAGTCTGCCCTGCAGTTTTTGCCTCCTTTTATGTGGCTTATGCTGAAATTGTACTCCTGCAGCTTGGATAACAACCTTATTAGCCATGAACTTGCTTTGCCGTTACCACGTCCTCTACCATCCATCATGTACGTCAATGGTTTATGGTCCGTGACAATTTCAAATTCTTTACCCCATAAATAGTTTTTCAATTTTTGTACAGCCCAAACACATGCAAGTGTTTCACGTTCTATTGTGCTATAATGTCTTTCTGCCTCGCTCAATGTTCTTGATATAAAAGCAATAGTGTTCTCCGTTTTTCCATCAATTTGGCAGAATACAGCTCCAACTCCTTTCGCACTTGCATCTACAGTGATGACATTTTTTAAATTTGGGTCGTAGGGTTTTAGTGCAGGCGCTCTAGCAATATCGTTTTTGCTTGGCTCAAATGCTCCTTTTTGTTCATTCAACCATTGGTACTTCACATTTTTCCGCAACAACTTCCTTAAAGGTTCCTCCTTATTTGCATATCCTTGTATGAATTTCGCATAGTATTCGCTGAGGCCTAAAAATGATTTTAAGGAGTCCTTATATTCTGGTTCGGGTGCATCCCTTATTGCTTGTATCAAGTCATCCTTCGGTGTTACTCCTTTTGAAGTTATGGTATGCCCCAGATATTCTATTTTCTCTTCCATGAATTTACATTTTTCCTTTGAAACTGTCATTCCTTTGTTTCTTAATATTTCCATCACTTTACTCAGTAAGTCTAGATGTTCTTTCTGACCCTTTAAATGTATTAGAATATCGTCTTGGAATGCCTCGACACCCTTTATGTTTCCAAATAGTAAATCCATTAGTTTTTGAAAAACTCATGATGATGAGACAAGCCCAAATGGCAGTCTTACATATCTGTAGGCTCCAAAAGGCGTTATGAACGTTGTTAATTTTTTAGATTCCTCAGTTAGGCACACCTGGTGGTAGGCAGATTTTAGGTCTATCAAAGTGAAATACTTTGATCCTGCTGTAGACGTTAGTATTTCCTGTATCTTAGGAAGTGGACGGCAGTTTACCAAAATATTTTTGTTTAATGATCTGAGGTCTACACACAGTCTTATATCACCAGTTGTCTTCTTTTTAGAAACTACAATCGCAGACACCCACTCAGAAGCATCTGCTTCCTCAATGACTCCTTCTTTTTTCAGTTTGTTTAATACTTCTCTCAATTCATTTCTCACAGAGAGTGGTACCGTTCTCACTTTATGCTTTACTGGTATTGCCCCTTCTTTTATTTTTATATCATGTACAAATTCTTTTACACATCCAATTGTACTTTTGAAAATATCGTCAAATTGTTCCAATACACGATTTACTCCCATTCTACCATCGTCAACATGTACTGCATTTACCATGTCTTCTCTCAACAGTATTGGTTCATTAGCCCCTGGTACAAGGATTACGCCTAGTTTTGCTAGGTCTTTCCATCCCACCAAATTCCTTCCTCGTTTTGCTACATATACTTTTGTATTGATATCTCTTCCTTTGAATGTGAGTTTATCATAGAAATAACCCACCATATCAATGTCCTGCTCCCCAAATGCCTTTGGGTTTACATCTGTTTCTTCTAATTTTACCTTTTGCCACTTTTCTTCAAATATCTTGTCAGATATCAATGTTAGGGGTGACCCTGAATCTGCAGTGAATTGTAAATCCACATCACCAATTAATACAGTTCCTATCGGTCCCTTAATCCTTCCATCTACAATATCTATTGATAGTACAATGTTTGCACACATTTCTTGTTCTGATTCACTTAATGCACTTATTCTCATACCTTCCACTGTTTTTTTTGTTTTACATAACGCTGAATAGTGACCAGATTTTTTCCATCTAACACATTTCTTATCAATTGCTGGACACGTTTTGCAATCCGCTAAATGTTCCTGTGACCCACATCTGAAGCAACACAAGTTTTTTACTCCTACCTTTTTTCCGCCCCAACTTTTATCGACACCTCTATGTTCTAATTTTCTTTTGTCCTGTAAATAAAATACGTTAGAATTACTGCATGTACTTGATAATTCCTTTGTTGATATTAGTGACCTTTCTATACCCTTGGCAATATCCGTCACTTCCTCTAGTGTCGGATTTCTGCATGTTAACAACCTCTCTTGTACTTTTTTAGAATGGCAGTAAAACACTACTTGATCCCTTATATAGATATCTGTCATGTCTTCAAATTCACAATCCTTTGCTAGAACTCGCAAACATGCTATATACTCCTCAACAGTCTCACCCTCTTCTTGCCTTCTCAATGCAAATTTGTGCCTTCCTACCATTATATTACTTTCTTCTGAGAATTGTTTTTCAAGTCTTTTTAGGGCTTCTTGGTACTCATTTAATGGTATGAACACCCCTGGCGGACTTTCATACTCTGGTAGACTATCGAATACTTCTTGTCTTGCTTTTCCTAGAAGACCAAATAATAGCGCTTTTTTCCTTTCAGCATCATATTTTTTCCCATCAATTGACACTATGTAATTTTCAAACGCCCTATGCCAACTTTTCCATTTCATTACTGGCCTCCCTGGTTCTTCTAGGAACAGTGGTGGTACACATATATTGTTACTTTGCGCCATGTTGTACAGTTATGTACTTCCGCTTATTTCTTCTTCCACCTCTGTTCTATTCTTCCTTTATTTAATATTTATCCTTTCTTTTTTTTTCCTTAATATGTTGGTCTTGTTTCTAGCTTGTGCACCACTCTAACCAGTATTATCCTCTTTACAGCGGTCCATTTGTTAATGAATTATTTATTTCCTCAGTGCGCTTCACTTTTCAAATGCAGCTGCCTACAGGCACCTATTTATTTCTTTGCCAGCACCATTTAATTTTCCTCTTATTAATTTATTGCTTGCTTATGCGGGGCATAGCGCATTAGATCTTTGCAGTGCTTGTTCGAGTATTTGTGAGAGTACACACAGTCAACCTTGTATTTATTTAATACGCGCTGCTTACTTCAGTCAATTTCCATGTACGTGTTACCTTCCTCACAGGCAAATGTTCGACACCTAAAATGGCGGCACGTTCACTACGTCAGTCCGACGTGTCTGGCTTTGCTCCAATAAAACCCGGAGCTGAGCCATACGTCATTCCCAACCTTCAGGTTACTTTCTGACAGGATTTTCCACCAACGGCCACCGCGTTATTTCTCCATGCAACGTTCCACTTACTTTCTTATGTCGATCGTTGCTTTACTCTAGGCATTAATTTACAGTTTTCATTTCTTCCGACTTTTCCTCCGTAATGTGTTTCCTCTTCACAATTTTCATTTACTCGTGAGCCCGTTTCTTCATCCCGTCCCTCGTCGCCATTGTTGAAGCACGCATCAGGCCCATAGAAGTTGCCAAATGAATAATTTATTAAATATTACAATCATAAGGGCCCACGAGAGACCAACAGCATTGGCGCGCCCCTTTCACGACAGGATCAGCAAGTGACCGGGAGCAGCGCTGACGTCACATAAATATTCTCCGAACATTCGGAGATGACAGCTCGTGACGTGCACCAAACATACACAACAGACTTCGCTGGAAGTCGTAACAGGACTATAATTCATTTCAATACATCCTCAACAGTCTGGATGAAACAGGAATACTGCGGTCACGATAACTTTATTGACAAGCAACGATAAACAAAGGTGATTGACCTGGAATGTACTGAGCAAGAAGTTGCAT
The DNA here is from genome assembly GCF_964204655.1 of Triturus cristatus. Classification (NCBI taxonomy): domain Eukaryota; kingdom Metazoa; phylum Chordata; class Amphibia; order Caudata; family Salamandridae; genus Triturus; species Triturus cristatus. The sequence goes on from NC_140588.1 coordinate 141,118,297, forward strand.
CCGACTCGATGGAGCGCGTAAAACACAAAATGGCTGCACGCACTGGTGACGCCGCGCCGCATGGCTCCCGGCATCACAGTGCACCAAAATGTCCGCTGCAGCCAGAATCCTTGAGAGCACTCGCACAGAAGAACAGATGTAGGCAACGCAGGACGCAGGTAAGAATGCGTGCGCTGGTGCTTACACTGGGCTTGAGGCACTCATTTAAATGTCGTGGCTCGTGGCGCCCATTCAAATGTCGCACGAAACATAGCAAACGGCTCACACCTGCTCAATAACAGAAAAAGAGGCAGACATCAATAAAAAAAAATGTTCTAAACAGTTTCCGATGCAGAAATTAGTGATGCCGTGATTCACTGCGTGCTCATAGAAAATAACATTTACACACGCAGTGACAGTTAACGGTGCTAAGAGTTAGTTTTCAAGAAACATAGTACCGCAGCTTGAAGCCGCCATAGAACTCCACAAATACCAGTAATTGACGTCCCACGCAGGTTAAATGGTGACGGTTGATGTCAAAATGATGTTGCCAGTTTTCTCTTGTTGCCAGTGTTGTTAAATAAGAGTGGCCAGTTTTCTCCCAATGACTGCTCAAACTGTAGTCCAAAACAGGATGAGCACATGTCTTCAACTTACTTCTGTAAATGTGAGATGACAGCAGATTACACCGTAGGTTGTTTGAAGGCTGTCTAGTTTGAGGCCACACAATGTCCTTTCAGAGGGCAGTAAATCATTAAAGCACACAGATTAGCGCCCAATAGATTTTCACATCCATGGATGCAAAGAAGGAGAAGCACCCTGGGCAGGCTGTCCAGATGGCAGAGGACACTGGTGGGGCTAGAGGGGCGTTCTTCTCATTATTTTCAAATTTATTTTCTTCCTGTACAAAAAAGTCTTGTTTTAAATTCAAATATCTTTACCTCAGGTAGACAGGAAGCCAGTACACGCAGAGTTTTTTCTCCAGATCGTCGCCAATGTTACAAACATGAATAGTAGGAACTCCAGACATAGCCATGAGGTATAAAAGTAGGTGAAGGTTTATTTAAGCTTGGATGGAAGATTGTAGTTACAGGATAGTAGTTAAGATAAATCAAGGCCCCACCAGGAGCAGCATCCTTGCTGCTGAGCCCACAGTCTCCAACTGTCTCTCTCACACGCAAACAGGCACCCCAACATTCTGCTCACTCATCAACATTCTAACATTCCACATCCACATCACATTCATACTGGCTGAGCAGCAGGGAAGGGAAATCAAGGTACAACAATGGGCTACTAAAGAATAGACCTCAAAATAAGGGGCAGCCATTCCACTTTCTTGTACAGATAGCTGAACCTTGGTGAGTGCCGCTCTGTGTGTGTTGACGCCACAAAACAAATCCAACAATATGGTGCCTATTTATATCCGGCAACAGTTGTTTCAATAGTCTGATTGGTAAATGTTCATACATGAAACAAGAGTCGTGTCAGGTGGACCATTACCACATAGTTAACTACGAAGACTGGAAAGAGAGATACACCTTGTACTTACCTGTTTGGTGGCATTTTTCTAGGTTTCCACAGTAGGTCACACCCATGTTTATCTTTAGTACAGCTCAAGAGACAAGTGAAGCTGACAAGACTGCGAGAGCAGCAAGAATCTGCTGTGTCCAGTGTTTTACCTTCTTTCTCCCTTCCCTGTTTTTGACTTCGTCCTTCAATGAGAGTCGTGGGGTCGCTGACCTGAGATATGTTGTATGGTTTTCTGTAGGTCTTCAGCAGCTGTGGGCATATCCAGACAACACGTGTTTCTCAATGGTCCATCTGACGGAGCAGGACCCTAACAGCCTTGATGGGTCTGCAGTGCATGGGACTGTTTGGGTGACAGGGTGGCTCTCACATGCAGCAGTGGTCATGGTGTCTTTTGTTGCCACAGCCTTCATTGTGTATGGTTCAAACTTCAGACAGAGGTTGCTCTGCTCCTGCGGTACCAGTACCTTAGAGTAAGCTGTCGATCACTGTTACGGTTTGGCCCCTTTTCGTTCTGTGCTGTATTGTGGTTCTCGCGTCTAATTTGCTTGGACCAGTAGCTTCAGCTTGGTCACGCAAACATGGCGGAGCAGGTTACGTACACTGTGGAAGAGTGCCGAGTCACCCAATATCCTAACACAAATCATGTCACTACAATCTTCCTGTGTCCGTGTGCAATTACAAGCACTTTGTACAGCGCCCATGTGATTCTGTGGACGTTGTCATGCGCTCTGGTTCAAAAGACGGCAATATTCTGTTGAACAAGGGGGGTGTCTGCCCCCCGGGCAGATTGGGAGGGGGAGGGGCGGGCAGAGTAGCGGCCATTTTGTAGATTGGGCTATTTTGTGTATAGCCCAATTACAGCCCAATAGGTGATAAATGCGGGCTCGGTGCGCTCCCAGCCACCATTTTAGGTTTGGTGACCTGGTGGCTGGGAGTGGTGAGGGTATTTTAGCGTTTTTAAGGTAGTTTTTGTGGTAGGAGATAGTGGTGGGCAGTGCAGGCACTTTAGTTTTGGAAATTGCAGGGTTAATATGGCAGGTGAGGATTACCGTGTGCTCGAAGGGGTCAGGCTCCTGAGCAAGGCCGGGCGGCTGGATAAGTTGCTGCCGAAGGCCGCGGGAAGTGTGCGATCCCTAAGTCACGAGTCCACGGGGGTGGCGGCTGCCGTTGCGGCTTGCACCTCCCTGAAGAGGGACAAGAAACAGGAGGTGAGTGAGCGGGGCCGCTCTAATGCCAGGAGAGCGGCCCGTTCATGCGTGCTGAACCGGAGCCTCGCGTTCGCATGGAGGCTCCAGCAAAGGTGCAGGGGGGCGGGGCCCGCCGGAGGAGCGCGTCACGTGTTCCTCCGGCTGGGTTGCATTCTGGCAGACAGCTAATAGGGAGGAGCGAGCGGAGCCCACCCGAGGCCTCGGGTTTTGATGAAAAGAGTAGGAGCAGGGAGGGAGGAAGAAGAAGGGCATTGGAGGAGGACCCTCCCTGTGTTGAAATGTTGGAGCCTGGGCCTTGGTTGCGTGGGGGGAAGGCAGGGTGTGGCACACTGGGCCAGAAGGCAGACAGTGGTGTGGCACAGAGATCTGAAGGGGGGGCAGGACTGGTCTCATGGGCTGATAGAGGAGGAAGTGGAAGGGGGGTCTGGACAGGTGGGTGGGGGTTCGTGGGGGGGCATGGAGGGGTACCTTTGGTTGGAGGATGGGGAGGTGGGTCTCAGGCCCTGGGTAGTAGATGGGGAGGGGGACAGCATGTCAGATGGGCTGGACCCAGCGGGGGGAAGCCAGGACTGGGAGGGCCTTGACATTTTTACGTCTCGGCATGAGGAGGTGAGGGGTTTGGACAGGGTGGGACAGGTTGATGCCTACGTGGCACAGGAAGGGTCTTTGGGTGTAGAGGCTAAGGGGCTCGGGCAGAGGGGTAAGGGGGTGTCAAGAAGGAGGGGTGGGGTCAGTGTAGTGTTTTCCTGAATCTGGGTGCGGTACCCAGCCGGCCACAGGCTGAGGAGCCAGCGGGGTTGGAATGGAGTGAGGGTGAAGAGGAAGGGGTAGATGTGGGGAAGGCATTAGATTTACATAGGGTGGGGTGTGGGTGGGCGGAGTGTACATTAGCGGTAGGAAGGAAGAGGAGTTGGGTGGTAAAGGAAAGGGAAAGTAGGCCCAGCACATCAGACCAGTCCTTTTTATTTCAGGTAGCGGACCCACGACAGGGGACAGACTTGGCAGAAATGGGAGCGGCTCAGAGGCGCTGAGGAGAAGGGAGGGTGGAGCCTTGCGTGGCGTGCCCAGTACCGGCGCGGGATCTTGACGCAGCTGGCAGAAGTAGGCCCCGAGCGGTCTCGCTGGCCCCAATACCCGACGGACCTCAGCGGTCCGCAGGGCAACAAGGACACGGGATCACAATTTTCAAAGGTGCTAGTGGAAATAGGAGGGTGCAGTCAGCACCTCCAGTTCAGCGACAATGGGAGTAATTGGGGCAGCAAAGTGATTGTAGGGTTGGGCAAGAGGAATTAGATTATGAGGAAGACAGCCTGGAAGAGGCCCAGTTAAGAGAGGTTGACGATGAGGGCAAGGGAGGGGTGAGTAATGTTTTTTCTAGTATGTTACAAGAGTCACGACGGCTGGCAGAACCTACGAGTCGGACATCGCGAGTGGCTAAGTCTACGGCTCCCATCGCAAGGCGGACTACAGCACAACGGGCACCCTCTTTAGAGCCAGGTAAAAAGCGGGAAGAGTGGGGATACCAAAAATGGTGTTGGTTGGGATTGAGGGAGAGGACGAAATGGGGGGGGGCAGGGAGATTGCAGAGCGGCAAGTATGTATTTGACGTGGGTGTGGGCATGGATAAATCGGGTAAGACGTCCTCAAAGGCATTAGAGGACACTAAAGTTGAAGGGACGGGCGACGCAGGGGACAAGAGCGCAGCAAAGACAAAAGACAAATTACAAAGCAAAAAGTTGAAAATTAAAAAATTGCCTTACACGGGGGTGACAAAACTGCTGGGGGCACACTTAATGTTGGCAACCAAAGAAAGGATATGGAAAGGCGAGTACGTTGAGATGCTCAAACTACTGAACAGGGAAGTGCGCACAAAGGAGGGTTTGAAAGAAGAAGAGTAAAAATTGGCCAAAGGTGCCACTCACCATTGAAAATTGGACAGTGGGGAGGAGCCTAGCGCGCACCCAAGATGGCCGCATAGGTGCGAGGCTCCCGAGGACCTCCGCGACCTCCTGCATAAATCCTGACCGAATCCTGTCCTAGATGAGGGGACTGTGTTTGTGAACCCGAGTTGAGGTGACGCCCGTTTTCCATTTTCAATTCGGACCTCGGACACCGGCGGGAGCACCGATTAAGGTTTGCGGCCTTCTCCACGCCGGCCCCCCGTACTGGAGTTGTGGGGCGATCCGGCGACAAAGTGAACAGCAGCGGCGGGCAAGGCTGGGCGACTCGCGCGCCCCGCACTTTCACTTTCGCTTTTGCGCCCTCCTTGCTGCCAGGCGAGGTAGGGTCGCGAAGCGGTGTGCGGTGGTGTGGCCTCGTTGGGGTGCCCTGCCGGCCCGCCGGCTGCGGTCCGTCCTGCGGAGCGGTGGTCGCCCCCCCCCGGAGCCCTTGAACGGGATTGTCTACCCCCTTTTTGAGGAGATTGGCTCGATTTGGGACCGCGACCATGGCCACAAAACAAGATGGCGACCGGGCTAAGGTGAAGTCGACCCGTCGTGGCGCGGCCCATCAATCCAACAATATGGACCGCTACACCCTCCAGAAGGGATCTCCAGAGGCGCTGCGTAGATCCCCTACGGGCCCGACTGACGCTCCTGCTCTGCCCACGGACCTGACCCTCCGAGACGTCATGGGCGCCATCGCCGAGATGAAGGCCTCGGTGGACCAGCGCTTTGACACTCTGGCGCAGAAGATCGACTCGGTCCTCGTGGACGTGGGCCTCGTGAGAGCCGATCTCTCAAAAACAAATGACCGGGTCGATTCTTTGGCCCACTCTACCTCGGGCCTCACATCCGACGTGGCGGCCCTCCAACAGGAGGTGCGCAGGCTTGGCCAGGCGAGCGCCCTGATGCATCGTCGACTGGAGGATTCCGAGGGTCGGGCCCGAAGGAATAATGTCCGCATTATCGGGGTACCGGAGGGACGCGAGGCAGAGGCAGCGGATCTGTTTGTGGAGGACTTGGTCCTCACCCATCTCCAGCCTCGGGGGCTGAGCAAATTCTTTGCAGTGGAACGTGCCCACAGGGTCCCCGGGGGTAGGCCTAAGGCCGGAGCCCCTCCGAGGCCTCTCATCGCCCGGATTTTCAATTTTCGGGACAGGGACGCTATCCTGCAGACCTCCAGGCTACAAGGGCCGGTCAGACTTGACAATATGGATATCAATTTCTATCCTGACTTTACTCCGGCGGTCCAAAAGCAGCGACTGAGTTTTCTCGGTGTCAAACGTCGCCTACGGGACCTGAATCTCAAATATGCGATGCTTTTTCCGGCTAAGCTGAGGGTGGAGGTGGATGGCCGCACGCACTTTTTTGATCGTCCCGAGGCGGCCGGGGACTGGCTGGACACTCTGCCCGGAGATCGGGGCCGGGGGGGTGGGGGGGGAGCGGTTGGTGGGGAGGGCCCGCCGGATCAGGACTGAGGGACTAATGGTAGGCCTTGCTCTGGACTGTGTTATTGTCACCATTGACTGTTAGGGTAAGTTCCCCTCCTGCGGAGGTCGTGTGGGGTCTCTTGGGGGATCTCCCTCCTCCTCTGGGGGACTAGTTAGTTTTCTTTCCATGGGGCGACAGGCACACTGCACTTTGGGGGGGCTGTTTGGGCTCATGCAGGGGTGCAGGGTGGGGGGAGTTCTGTTGGGATGGGTGGGTTGGGGTGGGGTGTGGTTCGTTTCTACCGCAAGGCAAACCCTTTATTGTATTGGATTTTTTGAGATGCTCTCGGGGGGACAAATGATGGCTTCTGTATGTGATGGGGGGTAGGGACCTGACTTTGTTGTCCTGGAACGTTAACGGACTGGGTGATAGGATTAAGCGGGGTGTGGTCCTGCAATATCTGGAACGGATTTCGCCTGATGTGGTCTTTTTGCAGGAGACACACCTCATTGGTAACTCCTATTGTGCCATGAACCGACGTGGTTATCGTTTGGTGGCCCACTCGGGCTTCACATCAGGCTCACGAGGGGTGGGCATTATGGTCAAGACCTCGCTCCCGCTAGAAATAGATGAGGTGCGCCATGATGAGAGGGGACGCTACACTGTCTTGGTGGGGAGAATGGAGGGCAAAGTAGTCGTCTTTGTCTCAGTGTACGTCCCGCCGGGGTTACAGTCCACCACCTTTGCGGACCTGGGACGCCTCCTGCTTGACCTTCCGGGGGGGCTTCTGGTGGTTGGGGGGGACTTCAATGCGGTGGCTTCTGGGACTCTGGATCGCTATCCCCCTAGGGACCTCCCCCGGGCACAAGCGTGGCTGTCTGGCCTTTTGGACAAGCTGGGATTGGTGGACTGTTGGCGTCTAAAGCATCCCGCTCAGCTGCAGTACACCTTCCATTCGGGGGCCCATGGTAGCCTTTCGCGGCTTGATTATGTCCTTGTCCCTGCGGCCTATGCCGGGAGAGTGGGGGAGGTGCGCCATCTGGCGCGGGGTATTTCAGATCATTCCCCACTCCTGTTGCATTTTGATGTCTTCCCGAGGGGGGAGGGCAGGGTAGCTCCAATCAATGCCTGGTACCTGCGCGACCCCACTATTCGTGCTGACTTGATTAAATCCTTGCAACGGTATTTTGAGGAGAATGTGGGGTCTGTCCCGTCTGCCATTTCCCTGTGGGAGGCTTTCAAGACTGTGCTTAGAGGGGAGGCCCTCTCCTTTATTTCCCATGCCCGGAGGCGCGCACAGGAGGAGGTGACCCGGGTGGAGGCCGAAATCACTGAACTGGAGGGTGATCTGGGGAGTGGGGTGACTGACGCTGCGCTGCACGTTCTACACCTTAAGCAGGCGGCCTATAGGTCCCTCGTCACGGAGGCGGCCAGGGGCCTCAGCAGAGAGCAACAGGGGCGATTGTATGATGTGGGTGATAAGGCTGGTAAGTTGATTGCATGGTTGGATAAGAAGGAGAGAGCTAGTCGTGTGGTCCCGCTGATTGAAAGAATGGATGGTGTACGTGTCACTGAGCCGGAAGGCATTGTCGCTTGCTTCGCGGATTATTTCCGCGAGGTATATTCCCCGGTTTCTCCCTGCCCGGAGGAGGATTCCCATGCCCTGCTGCGTGACATCGCGCTGCCCTCCCTCTCAATGGAGGACAGGGAGTTGATGGATGCCGCCCCCACCTCGGACGAAATTGCCCTCGCCATCCGCTCGGTCGCTTCTGGCAAGGCCATGGGCCCGAACGGCATTCCTATCGAGTTGTATAAATTGCGACCGGACGTATTGGCACCCCACCTCCGCGCGATGTTCCTTGCGGCTCACTCGCGGGGCTCCCTCCCGCCGGACCAGCGTCTGGCTACCATCGTGGTTATCCACAAGGAGGGCAGGCCGCGGGACTGGGTTACATCCTACCGGCCTATCTCGCTCTTAAACGCGGAGCCTAAAATCCTCGCCAAGGTGCTCGCTAACCGGCTGGTCGGCGTGGTGGGCGATTTGGTCCACCAGGACCAGTCCGGCTTCATTCCCCATCGCAATACGGCCCTTAATCTGCGGCGCTTGCACGGGGTGCTCGCGCGTGTTCCGTTCGTGCGGGAGCCGGCCATCCTGGCGTCCCTGGACGCCACCATGGCGTTCGACACGCTCGAGTGGCCCTACATCTGGGCGATGTTGGCGAAATTTGGATTTGGCCCGGGATTCATCAGTTGGGTCAAATTGTTGTACTCGGACCCATTGGCACAGGTGGTGGTGAATGGTCGAGTCTCGGCCCCATTCGTGCTGGGACGGGGCACGCGACAGGGTTGTCCCCTGTCGCCGCTCCTTTTTGCATTGGCCCTGGAACCCCTGGCGGAGTGGCTGCGGTGGCACCCTTCTATCCGAGGTCTCCGTTGGACCCCCGAGTATGAGGACCGCGTGTCCCTCTACGCTGACGATATCCTTTTGTACTTAGCCTCCCCGCGCAAATCACTGATTGTCCTGGTCGATGTTCTGCGCTCCTTTGGCCGTAATTCAGGCCTTGTCATCAACTGGGCTAAATCCTGTGTCTATGTGCTTTCCGGGGAGGCTCCTGTCCTCCCTCGGGGCTGTCCGATCCAGATTGCCTCGCAGGGATTTCGATACCTGGGGGTCTATATTACGCTGGACCCGGTGGCCCGCTACGAGCGAAACTTGCTTCCCCCCCTCCAGCGCTTGAAGGAGGACGTCGCGCGTTGGCGGCGCTTGCCGCTTTCGCCGCTCGGCCGGGCGGCATTGTTCAAGATGATGTCATTGCCGCGCTTTTTGTACGCTCTCCAGAACACTATGGACTTGGTCCCGGCGCGCTACTTCCGTGAGGTGGAAAGCTTACAGCGCCGTCTGTTTTGGGACGGGAGGCCGCGTATAGCCCTGGCAAAATTGACGCTCCCGTGGTACGACGGAGGGATTGCCCTCCCGGATATTAAGCGGTATTACTGGGCCTCCCAATTAGCTGCAATTAATCACGGCCTCTATGGGCCCGCCCTAAACCCGGCATTTGAAATGGACAAAATGCTCCTGCCCGGTGGCGACTACAATCGAGCGCTCTACACTAGCGTGCCCGATTCCCGCTTGACGGGACCCACGCGTGTCATGGTGCGAGTATGGCACGCGGCTAATGCAGCTATGGGATGGAAGGACCGTTTGACCCGGGCGTCACCGTTGTATGCATCGGAGAGGCTTGGCTCTTTGTGGACCTCGAAGGGCTTCGAGAGGTGGGACATGATAGGCATCAGTACAGTGGGAGATCTCTGGACGAGGGGAGGATTCAAGACATTCGAGACGCTGCAGGCGGAGTTTCAGCTGCAGGGCAGTGAATACTTTCGCTGCCTGCAGGTCCGTCACGCACTGGGTTCCGTCTTCCCAGACGTGGCCTCCATCCCGGAGTCCTCCCCCCTGGAGGATAGAGTGCTAGATGGCCACGTTCCGGACAGCACGATCTCCCTCATTTATAAGAAATTGATAAATGACCGCTCGGGCTTACTGACTGGCCTCCGCGAGGCTTGGGTTGCCGATAGGCTGGAGTTGGACGACGAGGACTGGATTTCCGCGGTGGCCTCTCCGAAGGAGGTGGCCATCCCGGCTCGCCTTCGCTTCGTCCAGCTTAAGATACTCCACCGGGTGTATATGACGGGGCCAAGGCTTCAGCGTATGGGCTATGCCGAGGATGGATTGTGTAAGCGTGGGTGTGGTGCTTTGGCGACTTTTTTACACATTCTGTGGGAATGTCCGAGGGTGGAGCGATTCTGGCGTGGTGTGCATGAGGTCCTGCGAGCGGTTACACATGTCGCGCTGTTGCCTGAAGCGAGGAGATGCCTGCTGAATGTGTGGGAACCGACTGATTACTCGGTTCCGCAGACGCGATGGGTGACTCTGGGATATATGATAGCTAAACGTGACATTGCTCAGCTGTGGGGATCTCGGAGACCCCCGGCGGTGTCGGCTTGGAAAGAACATATGGATTGGTGCATGTTCCGCGAAAAGGTGGTATATGTGGCGCGGGGTAAGCCTGGGGCATGGGTGAAGATATGGGGCCCCTGGAACGCTTACCGCGGGGGTATTTGCGAGCCGCCGTTGTTGCCTCCCGCTTCACCAGCTCCATCCCCATAGTTGACCCCCTCCCTCAGCCCTGGGCACATTGTTCTCCCAGTCTTGGATCAGTTTCCCTCCCCCTCTCTGGATTTCTTTGGATGGTTGGGGTTCCCCACTTGAGGAGCACATGTCGTCATTTTCGATTGTGGGTTGCCTTGCGGGTGTGGTTTTATGTTGTTGTGTTGTATAAAACGAAACCGTATTGTGGGTTCAGAGTTATGTGGCCCACGTCGTTGATACCTCCTGCTTTATCGTCTATGCAAAGCTAAGTGCCTTATTGTATGTATGTCATTTGCTTTTGTCACTTTAGCGGCCGGCCGGAAGGTTGTAGGCCCATACTTGTATATATTTGAGATTGCAATAAACGGTTTCAAAAAAAAAAAAAAAAAAAAAAGAAAAAAAGAAAATTGGACAGTGGCTTTTTTAATACACGCAAGCGTGTATTGCAAGAAGTTTGCGGAGCGTTGTGTAGCACTGTTTAAATACATGGATGTGATCAGGAAGGCACAGATAACTGGGGGGGATATGCGTGGGCACAATATGATGAGGAATTTCAGGCACGCATGGCTTGGGACACCGAGGCAAAGTGGGGGAGTTAGATACAGACCTTTGGCAGCACACCATGGGGGTCGGGAAGACAATTTTCACGGCCAGTGGGCTACCGATAGTTTATCGGACCTTTCAAGGGAAACCCACCCGGGGAGGGGTGGGTGGAACAGGCAGAGGGCAGACAGGAGCGGGAGGGGCATGCTGGGATTTCATTAAATGCATGTGCACCCGGGAGTTTTGCAAGTTCAGGCATGACTGCTCGAAATGTGGAGGCTGGCATGCATTGGTCAATTGCTTTGGGAGAGGGCCAGGACAGCAGCAGGGGGGCCAGCAGTGGCAGCAATGGGGGTTTAATGCAAGAGAGCGGCAACAGCTGCCTTTCATGGGTGGAAGGGGGGCTAAGAGGTCTGGGCCAAAGGGCTCCTACACCGGTTAGGGTGGATAAGCCAGTAGGAGCCTTACAGGGTCATGGCAACCAGAAGGCTGCAAAGATCTTGCGAGAGTGGTTTCAAGAGGGTTTTAGGCTGGGGTTCGGGGTACCTAGAGTCAGGAGGTGGGCAGACAACTTGCAATCAGTGAAAGAACACTCTGAAATAGTGCAGGAAAAATTGGACAAAGAAGTGCGTAAGGGTCGCATGGCGGGCCCATTCGAGGATTGGCCTTTGGAGAATTTGATTCTTTCTCCTATTGGAGTTGCACCAAAGAAGGAACAAGGTCAGTTCCGCCCAGGGCTTAATTTGTGCCGCTGCTTTCCGGTGCTTAGCACCGGCACTTCTATGACAGGGCCGGGTCTACACTCTGCATCTGCAGCACTGCGAGCACGTCACATTTTTCAATAATTTAACTTACACTACCGAGTAGTGTGTCTCTCTGTCAGACTCTCGTGCTGCAGCGTGTTTTTCGCATCGCAATCGCATCTCCGAGGAGTGAGTCACAGTCACACTGTAGTCTGTATCAGATTCTGTATTATTCATATATTTAATAAATTGTGTTGATTAGCCACTTACTTGTTGCTGCTGGGCGGGCCCCGGCCGGAGGAGGACACTGGTTTGGGCGTTTTTTGGGCTGCATTTTGGTTATGATGGGGTAGGGGCTGTGCGGCAACGTGCGCAGATTTGTTATACATTGCCACGCCCCAGCATAACCCCCTCAGCGTGCAACAGGCAGCTCACTCACCACGATGAGTCAGTGAGTCATCGCGTTCAAGTTGCCCCCACCTCCCGCCGCCCGAGGCCAGGACCGACAGTCATGGCGCTGTTGAGCTGGGCATCGATCAGTCAGTGCGAGTAGTACTGTTGAGTGTCTGGTTGGTACAAGTAAGCAGCAGAATTAGCACCCGTCCAGGCCCTAAGTAAGTTCCTCGACCTTAGTTAAACCAATGCCAATCGTCAATCATGTGATTTTTTCAATAGGGGGGGGGGGCGGGAGCTAGCCGCAGTACGGACCTGCCGGGGTTAAGAAGACTCGCTTAATAGTACTCAGTAGTCGAAGTGTGAGGGATCTCAAGGGCACGGCGTGCCCCTACTTTAATTCCAAGGATTCCGTTCCCCTACTTATTTATTTTGAAAATGCGTCCCAGGTAAAGCTCGGAGTTCATTGCGTTCGTGACGGGCGGGGCGGCAGAGAACAGTAACAGGACTCTTCCCTCTCTTTCAGTGTAGCAGTTCTGGTCTTACTGAAAACCGTGACTCCAAAACAGGGTTCTCACTCTCTTTCCTCTCCTTTCTTTTATTTGCTCCACTGTGAAGTGGATCCAAAAAAGAAAAACACTTTTGCAGGAAATGTCGTATTTTTCTGACATTTTAATTTCAAAGTGCAGCATCGGTAATAAAATGTTAAAAATATGAAAATTAAGTAAATAAAGAAAGACAGAGTGGTAGCAAACTGGCCAGATTGATTTTATTCACATCCAAACACATTAGCGCCACTTTTACAGAGTTTGCCAGTGAAGCGCTATTTTTGTTTTCTTGTCTTTGTTTTCCCTGGGCTTGCAACTAGTACACCAATCCCGGAGGTACTACAATGTGTGGATTGGAAAACAAAATGTGTACTGCGGCTCTGCTTCCAGGGATGTGGTCTTTTGACCATACTGCTTACGTTTTGTAAGGATATAAGCAATGGATATTGAAATGGGTCCATTCAGGCAAAAGCACTCACTGATTTCTGAATAGTGAGTGTAAAAGCGTTAAGGTAACCATGTTGTTCCTGCTTACATTTCACATGGTTTGCTAAATTTTGCATTCCTTATGAGTGAGGATGTTGTTACTTTTTCTTTGTAGGCCGCATATTGCTCTTGTCTAGTGCGTAATTTAAATTGAGCCGCATCTAGGTGTTTATAGCCATCAACAATTGGGTTGTAGTTAAAGGCAGTGTGAGTTTTTCTCAGTGGGGCAGTATGGTGTTCAGTAGGGGAGAGGATGTGGCACTATGGCCAGAGCTGCTTAATTTGGAACTGGGGAACCAGGTTCAGCCTTAATGACCAGTCCACCAGACCACTCTCCTGAGGGAGTACAATCCCATGCTAGACATTAGAAGTCCTCGCAAGACCTTAGAAGGCCTTGCAAGACCTTAGAAGCTCTCGCAAGACCTTAGAAGCTCTGGTGTCTTAGCACCAGCAGGTGGAACCTAGCGTGGCAAATGTAAGTTAACCTTCAAGGCTTGTCCACCACAAACCATACTGAAGTTCACCTCCAGTCTTGCAGGCAGGCATATGAAGCAGCACACCCTAGAACAACAGTGACTCTGTCACTAAGGTCTCAGGACCCTTGAGAAGGGCCAGCTCTAGAGCAGTGCAACTGGTGTGACCGCACCAGGTGCTGACTTTGGGTGGAGGCATTATGTTTGCAAGTATGTTATGGTTTTAAAAGCGCTCACTGCCTCCTTCCTGGCCTCCAGGAATTTTCAGCAATAATAAAAATGTCATGATGAATCTGGTGATTAATATTCTTCCTAGAGAGAGATCGGAATGTTGTCTAGTGAAAGTTTTGACTCATGGAAAGGTAGCTCAGAGGGTTAATGTGCCTGATGCAAAGAACATGTACCATGCAGATCACACAGTGCACATAATGTGAATAGGTCAGTGGGCTACTGCTTTTGTCAGAGAGATCCTTTTGTTACTTGCAGTTTATAAGTTAAAATCCTAACATAGAACAGTTAGATATTAACTGTCATCTAAGAACTGCATGTATAAATTAGTGCATTATGTTTTCCCCCATCTTTGATTATCCTAATGTTGCAAAAAGTGTACTTTTGGACAGATATCAATTCTGATTATTAAAGAGAACCCCCAACCATGGTATTACATTTTAAATTCTTAGTTTGTGTTTCTCCAGACCAATCACTATTAAACTATATGGCCTACTAGTATGGTTGTCATTTGACTCCTACACTTTGTAATCTTTAGTCTTATGTAACATTTCTTATACGCTAATTTACACACGTATTGATTGTCTCTGTGTAATGTTTGTGATGTAAAGTGCTCTGACACCCTAAAATGGTATGAGTGGCGCAGTAAATCATCAAATTAAATGCATCTGAGATAGAGTGTGGTTATGAAGACTTAAGAAGTACTGTTAAAGGGTGCTAGTGAGTGGATCCATGGCGGAGGTGGTCATTGGGGGGCACTAACAAACATTGTTGCACAGAGTGCCAGGAGCGCTAAAGCCGGCCTTGCCTTGTTTCAGCAGTAGTAGCTGCAACTCACCAGGGATTGGCAATGCTGGATTTGCAAGCACACCAAACTAAGTTCGAAAACTTCACAGTCTCTCTGCTTCATTCACTAGCACTTTTAACATGTGCTGCCTGCTGTGGGGCCACTGGAATTAATTATGCACCAAAGAAGGACAAAATTATGCTGCAGTGTTGACTAAATTATGCATTAAAAAAAAAAGGCTGCAGCGTAATGCAGTATATTTTCTGATATTTTATTATTTTGACATTTGTACACATGCTAACAGTCTCTGGAAAGATTTTGCCTCATTAGTACCAGTGTAACATACAAATGCAGCAGTGAGAAAGTTGATCAGTCAACCTTTGCAATAGGCCATCCACTCCGCAGCAACACAAGTCACATTTTTTATTAACGTTTGATACGTTTGAGCTATAAACAATTTATTAGTTTAAATGGTCAGATCATGCAGCAGATCTTGCATTAGGATGCATATATTGCAGAGCCATTATTATATAGAAAACATTTGCAAACTAGGATATTTTGCCATTCATGTTTGAACTGCTGTTGTGGAAAAAGGGAGAAGTGCTGATGACAGAAACTCCATGGCTCTGAGACAAATGGCTTGTGCTTCCACATTGTATTGTATTTGGGACATTCTGTGATTGGAAACGTATCCCACTTTGTGAATGTATTTTAATGTCAATAACTCATTATAACCTTAAATAATCATGTGTATCCATTGGTTGATTAAACTGGGCAGTGAAATGCCAAACAAATACAAAAAATTGAGATGGTTGCGCATTCTGGCCACACCTCTGGCTCCGCCCACTGATTCAATCCTTGGGTTATTTCCGCCCTCTAATTCTCTGCCCACCGTTCCCCTACTTTTTTCCCCCCACTTCGACCACTGATAGCACTACTGTATATGTTGTTGTTGTAGATGTAGAGAGAAAGCCAAAGCCCTGCCCGGTGTGTACCACAGCCGCTTTGTTTTCCAAACTTGGCGCGCGCGCAGCAGCCACGGCCACACAGGAATTAGTTTCACAATCACAGCACTTTGTCTCGACTCTTCACTTCTTCTCGGGCCGTTCCCCACGAAATGCAGTTTGGTTTGGTTTCACTTTTTGGTGGTCTCTCACTTGACTTAAGTCAACAACAAATGGCTGGGTCACCCACTAATACATTCTACAGCAACATTTTCTACATACAATTTCTGTAAAAGCCATTGGTTTCATTGACATGCAAAATAATCTACGTATAACATTTAAGATGTCTCTGCTCATTTTTAGAAAGTACAAAACATATACCGTTGTCTTTATTTCTGTTTTCATTTCCTTTGATTTTCCTTATGCACATTCCATGTAAAGTCTGCGTTTATATCAAATGCTTTTAGAACTATTTAGACAGGCAAAGATGCACCTGGGCAGTATAGATTTTTTCTGGAGTTGCATACTCTGGGCTCCATACATGCAGGGATATATTTTTTTCTTGAAGTTGTTTTTGTTTTCACAATATATGAACGATCAGATTGTTTAACACTATTCCTGTTCTCAGACGTGCCTGCCAGCAGTGCTCTGTGATGCAGAACAAACTAGAGAAGTCCTGAAACAGGATGTGTGCAAGGTAAAACATTACCAAGTATCTAAGTTCTAGAGTCCCAGGGTCAGCAGGTCAGACCTACCTAAAGAGTTCTCATTCAAAACGGTAATGTGGCAAAGTACTGTTTCATGAAAAAGGAAAGGAACTGGGTGGGTACCGTGGGTTACTGGGTACCGATGCTGGGCATGCTGCTCTGAACTGACATCAGTAACCCTCCTACCACCTCTCTTCCTTCCAAGCAATGTATGCGAGATTGCAAGTTACTCGCTCAGCCGCAGGCTCACAGTCAGAAAATCCAGTACTATGCTGGGCGGGTCGGGGACGGACCGGGTCCGGGGTCCTGTTAAAATAACACTCTGAGGAGTCTGACTGAGTCCTTCCGAATTTCTGAGGACAGCGGCGGCGTCACAAATCTTAAAAAAGTATTTTTATTCTGATTCTGCGTCAGCGTCGCGCTCACTCGCCCAAATACTTGGCGGCATCCTGTTATGGGTGCCAGTGTGGATTTGAGTTTTTAGCCAACCCATCTGAATGCTGGGGCTTGTAGGACAACAACGTCTTTTTAACGATGGGGCAAGTGCAACATTCTGAAAATGCTGACAAATGGTGACGTGACAACAAGGGCTTGACCATCATGATGCTACAGCACATTTCTCTTGTTATATATTCAAATGTGGTAGATGGATCACATTACTCAGACTCGCATGGTAGCCATTAATTAACTAGTCTGTACACCAGCCAGAACTTGAAGCAAGCGTCATCGCATCGCACATTCAAACTGTGGTGGAAGAAACTACTTACGGCATAATGGCAGTCGAGTGAGTCTGACTGCTGACCGATTCAGGCTCTGAGTCTGGCTTTAAAGTTGAAACCGTTGTGCGCATCTGCAACCCATCATTCTAAAAACAAAAACAACACTTTTTGCAAGCATGCTGCTCACTGATGCTGCTGCTGACTGAGCATGACTGGATGAATGGAATATATATGCATATATATGCAGCAACACTGGCGCAACAGTAACTCACTGTTGTTCCTTAGGGTTTCTGTGAGAAGTTGGCCTGGCATATGCTGTCCACTAGTTATAGGGGACACCTTGCACCAGTCCAATTCGACTCTTAAGGTGATAGGTTAAAAGACAACCTTTAAAGAAAGCTATCCTAGTGGTAGCTGTGGAGAGCAGCCTTCAGGCTAAGTCTTGAAGGAGTGTTAAGCTTATTGTTTTACCATGGATAACCTCTTGAATGACCAAATGAAAGAGTAGTCCACACAGGTATATATTCAAAATATATGTATTTATTCTAAGAACAAATCCCACTAGTCTCTTTATGAGGCTGGAGGTAAAGATACAATTCAATAAAGCATTAATAGTTACAATAAATAGCACTGGAATCACAGGGCCCCGGGGGGGACCAAACCATATACTAAAAAAGTGGTATAAGAACCACAACAGTTCTGCACACAGTGCCTAGGGCACTTAGGGTCGCTGGCCCCTTACGAAACCACCCAAGGTAGTGAGGAAGGGGACCCACGGAAGACGGGTGCAGTGTTTAAACTACCGTCGGGATCTCTATTAAACCCTAAGGGACACGTCGCGGTTGGAAATTGCAAGAATCTAGACACTTCTAGCAGGAGTTCGAGTTCAGGAGTTTTAAGTTAAGCTCTTGGAGGGCCCACACCCACGACAGTACCGTGGTACCACTGTTACCTGCCCCAGGGAAGCCGGGTGCATAGGTCGTTTTCGATGTCGGGTCGCAATCTCCTTTTCAATGGAAAAAGGTGAAGAACTGCTGCTGGCGTGAAGCGTCATCGATGTCGTGCAGATTGAAGATGTAGATCTTGAAGGAAAGGACCTGGAAGCAGAAGGGAGAGAGTCTGGGTCACTAGCCAGTGACCAGGGAGCTCAGGAAAAAGAGCTCTTCAATGTCGGGTGCTTCTAGGTTGAAGACGGGTAGCTTGGATCAGCAGCCACGGGGTCCAGGAGGCTTCAAGGAAGGCCAGCTGCTGGAGGACGACTGTCCCACAAAGCATGAAGGCCGCTGCGGTGTTAGTGTCTGGATAGGATCCACTAAGCCTTGGCAACTGCAACCCACGCAAGAATCAAGAAACAGCTACTGGTGCAGACCCACGAGGTCTGAGCGAGGTCTCCAGTGAGGAAACTGTAGAGCAGGCCTGGAGCAACCAGGGGAGCTCTTGGAAGTGAAGATTGACCTCCGCTAGGGCCCACCAGTCGAGAGACAATGGACCGCGGGAGGCAGCAATTTGGCATGCGTAAAGATGTGCCCACGAGTTGCCGGAGCAGGCTAGGGCGTCGATCTTTGGCACAGATGATGCTGAGAGGTTGGCTCAATAATGGGCCAAAGCACGACTTCCCCACTTGTCGGGTTCGTGTGCTGTGCAAGAGGTAGCCGGTGTCCTGGGGTATTGGGGATCTCGGCACCCACGGGGTCCACGGTGCTCATCCTTGCTGTGCACACTCACTGGCCTCTGGGATGCTTGGAAACCCACCTCAGGGGTATGATGTCCGTAGGAGCAGCGGAGTTCCAACCGGGTCACTTGCAGTGTTTCAGGGGGCCTGCCAAGCAGGGGGGTAACTCCTTAACCCCAAGGGAGATTTCTTCATTCAGCTGTGCGGCAGCTCGTCGAAGGTTCAAGTCTTTGAAGTCCAAGATTAATCTGAGGCTCTGGGGACCTTGCACCCACCTTTATCCAGAGATTAGGGGAGTGTCTGAATCAGAGCCCACCAATGAGAGTTCAGGCGGGAAAGGGTGGCTACACCCTCTCCCCTTTGTGTGTTTTCCCACCTGGGCAGGGGACAGGATGCCCCTGAACCGGTTCAAGGCGGTGTATGCAGAAGTAGGCACTGGAGAAGCCTACGTGCAAGTTTGAAAGACATCCTATGGTGCACCCACCCAGTTCCAATCCACATAGTCTGTCTGGGGAGGTGGGGACACCTCCCTGCAACAAGATCCCTATTGACCAGCTGCCGTGGCTGGAGTTCTGCCCAGCAACAGGCAGCCAGAGTCGTGTGGGTGGCGGGTAGCATCCATTTTGTACTACGTGTGCACTTTTAAATTGGTGTCTAAAATCTGCCGCTTTTACCATATCACCCCTCTAGCAGGGGGGAATCATGCCCTCACTCCCATGGCTGGATTGGGGGTATGATTCCACGATGTTTGACACCAAACATGACATGGTTCTGTGCAGCCACTCTCAAGTTATCACGCTATCGCGATTACTTATAATGCGGTTAAGAGTATATGGTATGGCTGCACTACAAACAACCTCGCAATAGTTTTAACGAAAGTTGCAGAGGGGCCCTACTCAGGTAGGGGTTCCCCCTCACATATATCTCAGCACCCTGCCTTGTAGGATTAGCAAGGTCTGCCTTAGGGGTGACCAATGAGGATATATGTGTTGTATGTAAGTGGGATACAGGGTACCTATATCCCTGTAAGAGGTGCAAGCACCACCTTACCCAGACTACAGTAGTGGTCTGGTGGTGTCAGTTTATATGGCTGTCCCAGTGGTGGCACAATAAGTGCTGCAGCCCCTGGTAGGTCTCTGAGGGACCCATGCCCTGGGTACCTAGGGTACCATCTACAAGGGGCTAATAGGGTGTCCTCAGTATCCAATTGGTATGTACCTAGGGTACTCACATCAGTTTAGAGAGGAAGCAGATAGGCTGGGGTCCTGGATAGCAGGGCCACAGCCTGGCTAGAGTCAGAAACCATTCAAACACCAGGAAAAAAAGTGGGGGCAACCATATAGTCAGATTCCACCTTCCTACAGTTTCTCTATGTATGATGATCCATGAGTACAGGAGAATGCACTCCATAGCTCCGTTTCTTTGCATTGGAGCTCAGAGCCTCTATTGACAAGCTGCAGGCAGGCCATATTCCTGTCCATGCTCACTCACTACTCACCCACACACTGCAGTTCTGGTGTCACGACTCACAAGAGACCTAAGTAGGGCAGGCAGATGCCATTAATGCAATCTAGCCTGTGCCTGAATGATTGAATAACTGAATGGAAAGCCTTGGGATGGGAAGGAAATTAATGTATTATTATCTGCATCAGTCTACTGATCAGGTTTACCTTCCAGAATGGTGTTTCCCCCAAATCATAAGTTCACAGACGCCCGGCATCCTGCGGACCTCTCTGCCATCATCCTGTCTTGCTGCTGTGGCAGTCCTGGAATGCCCGCTATTGGGGGATGGCACAGACAGGAAATTAGAACCACTAACTGTGGGTGACACGTGACGGCCTTGGCTCCATTGCCTGACATTTGAGCACTTGCGAGTTTTTTTTTGTATAAATCCACATATTTCGGGTCTTGTATGAAAAGATCCGTGAGAGGCCTGTAGAGCAACAGATTGAGGTTCCTGCTTGCACTGCCTTGGAAGACCTTTAGCACAGTTTCCTTGATATGTATGTAGTATGTGTGTTTATATATATATATCTAATGAAAAGCGGGATGTTAAATAAACTGGTTGCCTTTTTTCCTACCAGTGAGTAGTTGTACACCCAATGAATGAGCCCATAGTCTTAAAAGCTCTTTAAGCAAGCGGCGTGTCATGTTTTGTGCTTGTAAATTTGTAATGTAATTGTGCCGTGCTTTAATATGTATTACATTTTATGTGCAAAAACAACTGACAGGAGTAGGTCAGCCTCGCAGTGTCCTCCATTAATTTAATTCGAACTTCAAAGCAATCTATATTGCGCATCACCTGAGCTGCAGCATTTGATTAAAACAGGCAGGCCCGTGGACTCTTCGTGCCACTGGCTTTTTTTAGTGGCTCGTGCAGATTTATTTTTCCTAAGAATTGTTTGCTTTAATTTTTACGGCGGAGGCCAGCAGAGCTGCTGCAGTATGTGTCTACTTAAGGAAATGCCTGGGGCTTAATGAAGTTTGTTTATGCCTCTACTTTCTTCACTTCATTATTACTACCAGTCGCAGAAGCATGGTAGCAAGAGGGAGGTGAGGTGAAGAGTAACTTTGACGAGGAAAGGGTAGGCAGCAGAAACAGAGGTAAAGAGGGGTGAACTCTGAGCCGTAAGGTCAGATACCACGAGAGATGACAGAGCAATAGTTAAAAATCTGTTAAAAATGGTATTGTCCTTTCCAGAAATCGGCTCATAAAGCACTGGAATTGTCCCTTTTCAATGCATTAGCGATTTTAGCTAATTTATTTCAAAATTGTGCTTTAAATGCACTTTTGGTTTATTCTTTTTCAAAATGTTCACAGGGCAGGGGAACCTCCTCTCAAAACCTTACTATAAGGAAGGCTCCCTTGCTGAAATTCAGATCGATTGGGTATAACATCTAACTTTGAGCAGTGCCAGTTGAGGATGTGGGTGGAGCTAATAGAGTGGGTGGAGCCAGTGGAGGAAATGGGTGGAGCTGAAAAAGGTAGGTGTGGCCTCCAAAAACATTTGAGCACCTGCACTTCATATTTTGCAAATTAAGCTACATTTATGGTTGAAGGTTGCTAAAAGTCTTTTCAAGATTGGCTATGTACTCTTGCGAGGAGGCCTTGAAGTACAGCTGTGTGTTTTTCGTAGAAAAATAAAAGGAGATGTTAGATTTTCCAAGGAGAGACCTAACGGATTCCATGTTCCAACTGTAAAAGGGTTCAGGAGCTGACTGTACGCTGGGCTTTTATTTGGCGAAGAGGTGAACGGTGGAGAGTTTCGCAATTTTATTTGCTCTGAGTGGTTTGCAAGATAAAGTTCATCCCATCTCAGTACCAGTCCATTGGTCCCCATCCATTTTTCAAGGATTTTCAGAAGCTAGGTGTGACTGACTGTGCCAAATTCTGAGGAACAGTCAAGAAATAAGAGTATGACAAATTCTCCATTGACCTGGATGAGTAATGGATTATCCACTACTTTTAGCATTGCTGTCTCTGTGCTGCAGCTACCTGTATATACCAACCTGCGGCCACCTAGGAGATGATTTCCTTCTATGTATTTTGTTACCTGTTTGCCTACACAACCTTCACATCCTTATTCTAGGAAGGGAAGCTTGGATATTGGACAGAAGATGTTACGGCCAGCATAGTCAGCATCTTTTTTTTTTTTAATTAGCGGGGTGACTTGTCCTTTTTTGAGGCAGTTAGGCACGACACACTGACTCAGTAAGAGATAATTATGCGGGTCAAGTAGGGAATGAGAGATGATGATATGTTCTTCAGAGTCATAGCTGAAACGGGGTCAGGTAATTGAGAGGATGACCTGATAGCAAGAGTTTTCCACAAAACAGTTTCAGTTATAAGTTCAGAAGAGGTGGATTTGTGGCACAGGACCTTCGGAGATAAAGCTGTTTTTGCTATTGGGAGAGGGAGTTCCGTTTTATTTTCTTCAAAAAATTGGAAAACATATAACAATTTTTTGGGTGTTGGTTGTATCAAGAAAGGACAAAGATTTGGCAGATCTCTTGACAAGGTCAAAAAGATGTTGGGCCTATTTTTAGCCCTATTGATTTCAGTTCTGAAAAATGCCGTTTTTGTCTTAAAAATATGTGTTTTGTCCTCTTTGCATTTGAGTTGCAATTTCGCATGGTTTTCCAGTGATGGGCATTGGCGCCAGGTGTTTGCAATTAATTTAAAGGTATTCTATTCTTGTAGGAGTTGTTTTAAAAGCTATCTTGAAGACTTATGTTTGTGCTGATTTAGTTTTAGGGGAGCAAGATGATTTGCAACCTCGGACATGACTATAAGGGCCAGATGTATGAAGATACCATTTTGCGATTTCCTAATTGCAAATCACAAGGATTCGCAATTAGGAAATCGCAAAATGGAATGTATGAAGGTCTGTAGTACACATTTTGCGATTCCTAGGGGGTCGCAAATGACCTACTTCAGGAATATTAATGAGGTAGGTCGCACTTTTCGACCCCCTAGGAATCACAAAAATCACGGGGATGGTGGTCTGCTGGGGTCAGCAGACCACCATGTCTGTGATTGCTTTTAAATAAAGCAATCTTACTTGTTTTGTAAAGCAGCCGTTTTCATTAAAGGAAAACGATATGCTTTACAAAAAGAAAAATGAAAAGTTTTCTTTTCATTTTTTAAGAGCAGGCAGTGGTCCGTGGGACCACTGCTTGCTCTTAAAAAGCGCTGTAACAAACATTCACAAAGGAGAAGGGGTCCCTTTGGACCCCTTCCCATTTGTGAATGGGTTATCACTCACTTGCAGTAGGTGGTAAAATGCGAATGCTTTGCGACTGCATTTATGGTCACATAACATTGATACATACCGATGCAATTCGGTATTAGGAAGTGATGCCCTAAACACGCCTCTTCCTAATACCGAATCGCAAACCCATTTTGCGATTTGGTAACAGATTGCCGAATGGCAAAATTGGGTTTGCTACATCGGAAAAGCATTTTTTGCATTTGCAAACGGGCAGATTCTTCTAATCTGCCCCTTTGAGGATGCAAAAAGGCTTGATACATCTGTCCCTAAGTTGCTATTCTCTACTAGCAGGTTTGTTTCAGATTTGTCATGCAAGTCCATAGGTTTTGCCGCTGCCTTGGTTTCTAGTAGGAACGGGTTAATGTCATTAAAATCACTGTCCCAATTTTTTTTTATTTTCCCAAAGTTTTTTTTTTATTGCATTACAGAGAGAAAGTGGTAATATCAGGGAGTGACTTTCAATGAGGCCGAAGATAGATCCCTTCTCTTGTAGGCGTAGATCATACTTTTTGGAGGTCGTTATTAAGTAGAACGAGGAAGAGTTGTGACACAGCTGTAACTGTCTCATGGCTCCAATGAATGCTGATGTCACTCAGGAATATTTAATTAGAGTTGGGATTAGACCTTCCTGCTATGAGTCCCCTGAGCTTTTCGGGAATGAGAATATTTTCTCCTAGTGCGTGGATAATGGTGCAAAATATAGTGGATTTCAAGTCAAAACTCTTAATTTCAACTGCAAAACATTGAAACACGGAAGTATGAGTTGCTTTCAGGCGTTTGCTTTGTATAGACGAGCTGTGGATAATTGAAACTCCTGTGCCTGGTTGGCCTCCCAGTCATGGCAAATGACTGGTCCAGACCAGAGACGTTTTAAGGCATGGGCAAAGTGAGCTCTGGCCCAGGGCTCTGCCATTTCAGGGGGGCCTGATGGAGCCAACTCTGTTCTGCAGAGAGTCTAGCCCTGATGACCTTTGAAAGAGCCTAGACCTGTGCTTTCTTTACTAATGCAAAACCTGCCTTTGCTTCAGACATGAAAAACTGCACTTGAAAAGCGACATGCAGGCATTTTGTGCCACGAAGTGAAAACATGAGCTTTGTAATTCACAGAGTTTAGTCAGACGCTTTCCATTTAGCAATTTATGTAACCCATGTACAAGCAATTCATAGCTTGACTTGGATGTGTTTAGTTAGATTTTGTTCTCACTATGAAAATGTGAATCTAACTTGTGAAAACTGTTAATATGTGCATTAGTAGAAATAACTTGTATTAGAATTATCATGACATTTTATAATGTAGAAAGTGATTCAGCTCTTGCTCTGTTAGTTTCTTTTGACCTTCAAGATAAGCAAAGGAATCTTTTTCTCCCCCAGTGAAGAGAACAGTGGCATAATTTACAGCTGTGACCTTGGTCTGAGCTTTATCTCTGTAGTTGCTGGAAATGTTGAACAAAGCCTCATTTAATTCTTTGCTTTAGTGAGCGTATAAAACATTTTAAAAGTGCATTACCATGTTTAATGTTTCTTGCTTAATTAAAAAGGTTCTTTTGCAGCTCATGTTATGTATGTAGTTAGAAATAAAATGTATTTTTTAAAAGGAAGGTTAGGAGATGACATTTTATTAAATAGGATGCAGAGTATGCCGTGGGAAGAATATTCGCCTGTCTGAGAGATGACCTATGAATCTGCCCATGGGTGGAGACATCCTTTTCGGGAATGCTGGATTCCAGTTGGAGGGAAAAAAAAGTCACGCCACATGCTTTGTAACATTATTCTCTGAAAAACGCGTTCCTAGTTAGGGGTTTTAGAGAGGACACTTTTTCAGAACACAGGCAGGAAGATGTTAGTGGCCCTTTGAGAGAGACAGACAGAGAGAGATTTAGAGACGCAAGGCTGCAGAGGATTTTCAGACTCCAACCCAGAAATGAAGGGAGGAGAGCAGAAGTGATTTGCAGATGCAGTGAAGGAGAGGGCAAACTTTGATGGAGAGCAGAATGAAGGCATACGTAGGCAGATTAGATGTAGGTTTAGTTCCATTCTAATTTGTGCTTTGACTAACTGGCTTTGCCAAGGCTTATTTGCTCTATGCATTGTTTCCCTTCATGGGAGATTCTGCAATTATTAATTATTGATTTGGCTTTATGCTAACTCACTCTTGCTTCTAGAACCCTTCATGAGTTCTGACTGACATCATTTGTGCCTCACTGTTCTAGACAGGGATTGTTTCTTTATGGAACGCGCTGTTTGCAAATTATGATGCTTTGTCCTAACTTAATTTTTCTGTTATCAATTCTGTAACCTGATTGATACCTGACTACTGAATGAAGAGTCAGAGATTCTTAAATTTTGATTAGAAAATAAATCCCTTCAAAACTACTCACAACTCTCATTATTGGCTAAAATATGTATTTGCATTTTATTAATTGTGCATGTTTGTGTAGGAGCTCTCTGGTCATAAATGGTGGCAAAGATCCATCGACCTTAAGCGCAAACCAGGGTAATGGTAATCAGAGGTAATGGTGCCACATTTCCGAGATTTTCCAAAGCGAGATTACAGTGGGATTTCCGCTCCAACACCTTGAATAATTATTGAACAGATTGTTTTAAATACCGTTATTACCTTAAGTTATTTTTAATGTGGGTGATGTGTGAGAGTCTATGACATCTTTTGTGGCAGAGAAATGTTGTGTTAATGTTTCATGCAGCATCCATTAAAAAAAGTTTCATTTAGATCAATGCAGGACCTAACATATGAGAAATAGGAGGGTGTCACAGAGATTATTTGCAGTAATCGTGAGCTGCTGCTGTGTTACAATGTTGAAAACACACATCACAACCCTGAATATTAGATCTAAACACATTTTGAATTTGGATGGGTGTGCATGTGCACTGTGCCAAAGAGGGCAAGAAAGAGATGAAACTGGATCATAAATTCAAAACAGTTCCGAACAGGGGCCTTAAAATATGTTTGGTGCAGGTCTCCCAAAATCCTTAAACTGTCCCTGTGTGTAGCCTGTAGGAATTAGGAGATCAGGTAACAGACCAGGAGGAGTGACAGAACCACGTCTCTCACAGGAATATCATACCAAGGGAATAAGGCTGGATCAAATCTGTAATTTGGAGACTGTGTTTAGCTGCTGACCTGAAGTTAAGATGCAAGTAGTCGAATGCCGAATGATCAGTTTTCTTAATGGGGTATAGATGATTGGGACCTTTTTGATATTTTGGGTGTTAACATAGGTTTTTGTGAACAGAGTAACCAGGTGCCTGTTTCTCTTGATGACTGGAATAAAGAGCTTCTGTAAGTTCCTGAGAAGTGGGAATGTTGTAGGACAGAGTCAGATTTCAGTTTTGAAAGAAGAGAATCTAGTTTATCTGTCATGGAACAGAGGTTGTGTGCAATTTGAGGAGTTTTTCAAATGGTAGGGGAGTGTGGACGGCAGCTGTAAAAGTTTCAAGGTTTAGACAATAAATGAGGAAGCGTGTCTGGAAAAAGTTGACAAAAAAAGGTGAGGGTTGTATTTGTACTTAGACAGGGTAGGGGTGAAGGAAGAATTTCTCAATGAGTAAGTTGACTCTGGAGTAGAAGCAGAGAGAGAGTATGGGAGTCTGGGGTATCAGGGGCACGTGCAGAGCTTTTGAGTCGCAAATAAGAGGGGGGATGATGCTGATCAGAGTGGTCTCTGGGAGAAAAGCATTAACCGGTTAAACATTTGGTGATAAGGGATTAATGAAAATCTGTGGACAGTTTGTGTCCTATGTCAGGCTCATGTGAGGTTCAGATGTGGCTTAGTCGCACTGAGGAGTAAATATTATGGAGGCTTGTGAGGGGGGTGAGATAGGGGAAGTAGGATGAGGAGGAGAGGAGCGTGAAGAGAGAAGGCGGAGGTCAATATTAGGTGGAGAAAGTGGAGGAAGAGGCAAGTGCCTTCCCTTAATCAGGAGTGCCTAGAATTGGTGGTCAAATTGGGAAAAGGTATCATTTGTTGACGTAATCATTACTGACAGCTTTCCACTGAAAGGTGTTGAAGGGGATACTACTGTGAGTATAACAGCTGACTGAGTGAATGAGGAGGATACATGGTGCAAAATGGAAAGGCCCGTAGATATGTCAAGACGAACAAAACAGGCATACTGCTTGCTAAACTTATGGGAATAAAAGAGAGTACAACCAATATTCCAGGATTCCTGTCACAATGGGTTAGGATGGAGAGCTACAAGTATCTATTATCACCACAGCCAAATCATTCAAAGGTTCTTTAGTAAGCACAATACCGGCTGAGAAGTGAAACCTTCCTTCTACTCTTACCATAAATTGTTCTTCACAGGATTCATATGCTTTGTTAAGATTCCTCTTGAATGGAGAAGACACGCGTGATGCGACCTAAGATGGCCGCCTAGCTACGGAGCTCCGCGCCGCTCCAGACATCGCGGTTGTATTTTCAGCGGTTTCAGCGCTTATCTCGCCAAATGTGAGCACTTTCTTGTATCTGAACACCTTCCCTACTGGAGGATATCGATGCCGCTCATCATGCTCATGGCTAAATAGCAGTTTCTGCAGGTGACTCTTTTGTTGCTTTGCGGCAGCCATTTTGTATTTCATTCTACATCTCTTCTCCTCAAATCTTCAGCGCTCTGGAATGCTATTTTTTGATCTTTTCACTAGTTTTTACACTTTTTCTTTGATTGAGTAGTTTTCTGTATTGGAAGGTCTAACTATTTAACAGAATTTGTTGAAGTTTGTGAGGCAATTTTACCTCATCTTTTTGTGCGTTATTAGACAAGCCTCTTCTTGGTCTCTGGCTGTGTTGTTTTATGGGTAGGATCAAATATTTACTCCACTACACTAAAAGCCAGAAGTCCAGCGAACCAGCGTCTTGCTCTACCCACTCTACATCTCCAAATAATCCCTCACACCCTTCTGAGGATTTGGCGCAAAAGGCTTTTTCTACTCCCACAGCTTTACCGACTATGGCATCCAAAGCACATTTACCTTCATCTATCGTTAAGAGAGTCAAACATGACCTTCCATCTCCTCCTAAATCTGTTTCTCCGGTTTCTTTGGATATTGTTTTCGAGGAAATTCGTGCCCTAAGTCCATTCATTGAGGAGACAAACTCTTGCTTACAGACTATGGATAACAAATGGTCATCTATGGAATCCCGCCTTACTGTGGTGGAACAGCATCTTAGCGATGTACAGGATTCATCTACCTGAATTTCATTTTTGGAAAAAGAGGTTCTACAACTAATCAAGCCTCATAGAATAATTATTTTATTTCTGCAGTTCACTGACCTCCTACAAGTTCTAAGTGCAGCTGAATACAAGAAACAGCTGAGTTGGCATGGCACAAAAGTGTTTATTTCTCAGGATGTTTCAATGGCCGCCGCCAAGCGGCGAAAGGAATTCCTGGATCTTCATCCCGCTCTTCGACCTTGGGTGCATGGTATGGATTATTCCACCCGTGCCTATTTAAGGTCACCTTCTTAAACAAGACTTCTACATTTGAGGATCCTTGCAGATCTCAGAAAATTCATGCAGTCTCATTCCACTGCTTCGATGGAAATTGCTGACCCTCCTCCTGACACTAGATTTTAATATTTCTTCTGTATTGTTCATATCGTTGATTCTGCTTTTGATGAAATAAGTTATTTAGTTCCAATGTTTTTTTTGTTTGCATAACTCTCAGATTCCTATTACAGGTCCTTTAGTACCCACTGTGCACCTGCCTCATGTTCCCGCTCCTGTCTATGTTTAATTGATGTCCTGGCGTGGTGCATTGCCCTTTGTTGGCTGTGCTGTTTTTGTTTGTCCGTTGCCGCCTCTCATTCTTCCCTTTGTTCCCCCCGGAAAGGTACGTACCACAGTCGTCAACTCTGACATGCACTGTCTCCTCTTACTCTTATTCTTCCTTCCCTCTTCCTCTTTCCTCTTCAATGTCTTTTTTCCTTTCATTCTCCTGGTGTTATTGCATTCTTTTTCATCTATGCTTTTCTCTTAACATGATTTCTTGATATTTCTCATCTCTGTATTTCTTCCCTTCTCTTTGACACCACTACAGTTTCTATTTCTCCCTCTCCCTTCCTTCTCTCTTCTCTTACATCATTATTTCACTGTTGAACGCATTGTTCTTTATATATTGTTGATATTTTATATTCAGAGTTATCTCTTGGAATGTGAAAGGTTTTATTAATCCAATCAAAAGACAGAGAATATTATCACATCTTGCCTCTTATAACCCTGATTTGGTCTTTCTACACGAAACCCATCTTACAGAGCCAGAGGCATTAAAATTGAAAAAGGGGTGGGTTGGTTCAGTTTTAGTCTCTCCCACCTACTCTAAAAACAAGCATTTGCAATGCAATAGGTCTCGCATTTGCAGGAGCTTTAGCTATTTTTATTGTAAATGACATTGCCTTTTATTTATGTTTTGGTTTTTGAAACATAAATAAAAGCCATTGTTATTTACAATGCCAATAGGTCAAACTCACGTAAATGCGAGACCTATTGCATTGCAAATGCTTGTTGTTACCGAAAAGACCTTTCCACAGCGCATACTGGCTCCTTTAACGTTACTCACAAAAACAACAAGTACAGGTAAAGCACGAGATGGCTTCATGTTACCAAAAGCACAATGCTCCAGCACTGGAATTATAATCAACATAGTGGCAGAACTTAAACCCCAATGGCAGGAGTCAGGAGGCCTCACAAGGAACATATTAACTTGTAATAAGGTGCTAGAATCTGCTGGAGGAATATGGTTAAAGACCAGTGTGCACACTGATGAGAGGCATGTGAGTCCAGGACAGTGTCTCCTATGAATGAGCAGTGCGGACCCTGAGTAACAGTCTCTTAATCATGCAGTTTTGCCATCTGCACTAGTTCTGTTATCATCAGCGCTATTTTTATTGTTGTCATCGGCACTAGTCTGGTTGTCATCGGCACTAGTCTCGTTGTCATCGGCACTAGTCTCATTGTCATCATCAGCGGTGTTTTCGTTGTTGTCATTAGTGTTTTCATCAGCACTAGCCTCATTGTTGTCATCATCAGCGCTATTCTCACTGTTCTCGTTAGCACTAGTCCCACTGTTATCATCAGAGCTATAGTCATTGTTATCATCAGTGCTATTCTCATTGTTGTCATGAACACTAGTCCCATTGTTATCATCAGAGCTATTTTCATTGTTATCATCACCACTAGTCCCGTTGTTATCATCAGAACTATTCTCATTGTTGTCATGGACACTAGTCCCATGGTTATCAGTGGTATTCTCATTGCTGTCATGAGCAATAGTCCCATTGTTATCATCAGTGCTATTCTCATTGTTGGCATCAGCACTAGTTCCATTGTTATCATCAGTGCTATTCTCATTGTTGGCATCGGCACTAGTCCCATTGGTATCATCAGCGCTATTCTCATTGTTGTCATGGGAACTAGTCCCGTGGTTATCAGTGCTATTCTCATTGTTGGCATCGGCACTAGTCCCATTGGTATCATCAGTGCTATTCTCATTGTTGTCATGGGCACTAGTCCCATTGGTATCATCAGTGCTATTCTCATTGTTGGCATGGGCACTAGTCCCATTGGTATCATCAGCGCTATTCTCATTGTTGGCATCGGCACTAGTCCCATTGTTATCATCAGCGCTATTCTCATTGTTGGCATCAGCACTAGTCCCATTGGTATCATCAGAGCTATTCTCATTGTTGGCATCGGCACTAGTCCCATTAGTATCATCAGCGCTATTCTCATTGTTGTCATGGGCACTAGTCCCATGGTTATCAGTGCTATTCTCATTGCTGTCATGAGCAAAAGTCCCATTGTTATCATCAGTGCTATTCTCATTGTTGGCATCGCCACTAGTCCCATTGTTATCATCAGTGCTATTCTCATTGTTGGCATCGGCACTAGTCCCATTGTTTTCATCAGTGCTATCCTCATTGTTGGCATCGGCACTAGTCCCATTGGTATCATCAGCGCTATTCTCATTGTTGTCATGGGCACTAGTCCCATGGTTATCAGTGCTATTCTCATTGTTGGCATGGGCACTAGTCCCATTGTTATCATCAGTGCTATTCTCATTGTTAGCATGGGCACTAGTCCCATTGTAATCATCAGTGCTATTCTCATTGTTGGCATGGGCACTAGTCCCATTTTTATCATCAGTGCTATTCTCATAGTTGGCATCAGCACTAGTTCCATTGTTATCATCAGTGCTATTCTCATTGTTGGCATCGGCACTAGTCCCATTGGTATCATCAGCGCTATTCTCATTGTTGTCATGGGAACTAGTCCCGTGGTTATCAGTGCTATTCTCATTGTTGGCATCGGCACTAGTCCCATTGGTATCATCAGTGCTATTCTCATTGTTGTCATGGGCACTAGTCCCATTGGTATCATCAGTGCTATTCTCATTGTTGGCATGGGCACTAGTCCCATTTTTATCATCAGTGCTATTCTCATTGTTGGCATCGGCACTAGTCCCATTGTTATCATCAGTGCTATTCTCATTGTTGGCATCAGCACTAGTCCCATTGTTATCATCAGTGCTATTCTCATAGTTGGCATCAGCACTAGTCCCATTGTTATCATCAGTGCTATTCTCATAGTTGGCATCAGCACTAGTTCCATTGTTATCATCAGTGCTATTCTCATTGTTGGCATCGGCACTAGTCCCATTGGTATCATCAGCGCTATTCTCATTGTTGTCATGGGAACTAGTCCCGTGGTTATCAGTGCTATTCTCATTGTTGGCATCGGCACTAGTCCCATTGGTATCATCAGTGCTATTCTCATTGTTGTCATGGGCACTAGTCCCATTGGTATCATCAGTGCTATTCTCATTGTTGGCATGGGCACTAGTCCCATTGGTATCATCAGCGCTATTCTCATTGTTGGCATCGGCACTAGTCCCATTGTTATCATCAGCGCTATTCTCATTGTTGGCATCAGCACTAGTCCCATTGGTATCATCAGAGCTATTCTCATTGTTGGCATCAGCACTAGTCCCATTAGTATCATCAGCGCTATTCTCATTGTTGTCATGGGCACTAGTCCCATGGTTATCAGTGCTATTCTCATTGCTGTCATGAGCAAAAGTCCCATTGTTATCATCAGTGCTATTCTCATTGTTGGCATCGCCACTAGTCCCATTGTTATCATCAGTGCTATTCTCATTGTTGGCATCGGCACTAGTCCCATTGTTTTCATCAGTGCTATCCTCATTGTTGGCATCGGCACTAGTCCCATTGGTATCATCAGCGCTATTCTCATTGTTGTCATGGGCACTAGTCCCATGGTTATCAGTGCTATTCTCATTGTTGGCATGGGCACTAGTCCCATTGTTATCATCAGTGCTATTCTCATTGTTAGCATGGGCACTAGTCCCATTGTAATCATCAGTGCTATTCTCATTGTTGGCATGGGCACTAGTCCCATTTTTATCATCAGTGCTATTCTCATTGTTGGCATCGGCACTAGTCCCATTGTTATCATCAGTGCTATTCTCATTGTTGTCAGGAGCACAAGTCCCATTGGTATCATCAGCGCTAATTTCATTGTTGTCATGGGTACTAGTCCCATGGTTATTAGTGCTATTCTCATTGTTGTCATGGGCACTAGTCCCATTGTTATCATCAGTGCTATTCTCATTGTTGTCATGGGCACTAGTCTATTGTTATCATCAGTGCTATTGTCTTTGTTGGCATCAGCACTAGTCCCATTGTTATCATCAGTGCTATTGTCTTTGTTGGCATCGGCACTAGTCCCGCTGTTATCATCAGTGCTATTCTCATTGTTGGCATCGACACTAGTCCCATTGGTATCATCACTGCTATTCTCATTGTTGTCATGGGCACTAGTCCCACTGGTATCATCAGCGCTATTCTCATTGTTGTCATGGGCACTAGTCCCATGGTTATCAGTGCTATTCTCATTGCTGTCATGAGCAAAAGTCCCATTGTTATCATCAGTGCTATTCTCATTGTTGGCATCGCCACTAGTCCCATTGTTATCATCAGTGCTATTCTCATTGTTGGCATCGGCACTAGTCCCATTGTTTTCATCAGTGCTATCCTCATTGTTGGCATTGGCACTAGTCCCATTGGTATCATCAGCGCTATTCTAATTGTTGTCATGGGCACTAGTCCCATGGTTATCAGTGCTATTCTCATTGTTGGCATGGGCACTAGTCCCATTGTTATCATCAGTGCTATTCTCATTGTTGGCATGGGCACTAGTCCCATTGTTATCATCAGTGCTATTCTCATTGTTTGCTATTCTCATTGTTGGCATGGGCACTAGTCCCATTTTTATCATCAGTGCTATTCTCATTGTTGGCATCGGCACTAGTCCCATTGTTATCATCAGTGCTATTCTCATTGTTGTCCGGAGCACTAGTCCCATTGGTATCATCAGCGCTATTCTCATTGTTGTCATGGGTACTAGTCCCATGGTTATTAGTGCTATTCTCATTGTTGTCATGGGCACTAGTCCCATTGTTATCATCAGTGCTATTCTCATTGTTGTCATGGGCACTAGTCTATTGTTATCATCAGTGCTATTGTCTTTGTTGGCATCGGCACTAGTCCCATTGTTATCATAAGTGCTATTGTCTTTGTTGGCATCGGCACTAGTCACACTGTTTTCATCAGTGCTATTCTCATTGTTGGCATCGGCACTAGCCCCATTGTTCAGTGCTATTCTCATTGTTGGCATCGGCACTAGCCCCATTGTTATCATCAGTTCTATTCTCATTGTTGGCATTGGCACTAGTCCCATTGGTATCATCACTGCTATTCTCATTGTTGTCATGGGCACTAGTCCCATTGGTATCATCATCGCTATTCTCATTGTTGGCATCGGCACTAGTCCCATAGTTATCAGTGCTATTCTCATTGTTGGCATCGGCACTAGTCCCATTGTTATCATCAGTGCTATTCTCATTGTTGTCATGGGCATTAGTCTATTGTTATCATCAGTGCTATTGTCTTTGTTGGCATCAGCACTAGTCCCATTGTTATCATCAGTGCTATTGTCTTTGTTGGCATCGGCACTAGTCCCACTGTTATCATCAGTGCTATTCTCATTGTTGGCATCGGCACTAGCCCCATTTTTATCATCAGTGCTATTCTCATTGTTGGCATCGGCACTAGTCCCATTGGTATCATCACTGCTATTCTCATTGTTGTCATGGGCACTAGTCCCATTGGTATCATCAGCGCTATTCTCATTGTTGGCATCGGCACTAGTCCCATTGGTATCATCAGTGCTATTCTCATTGTTGGCATTGGCACTAGTCCCATTGGTATCATCAGCGCTATTCTCATTGTTGTCATGGGCACTAGTCCCATGGTTATCAGTGCTATTCTCATTGCTGTCATGAGCAAAAGTCCCATTGTTATCATCAGTGCTATTCTCATTGTTGGCATCGCCAATAGTCCCATTGTTATCATCAGTGCTATTCTCATTGTTGGCATCGGCACTAGTCCCATTGTTTTCATCAGTGCTATCCTCATTGTTGGCATTGGCACTAGTCCCATTGGTATCATCAGCGCTATTCTAATTGTTGTCATGGGCACTAGTCCCATGGTTATCAGTGCTATTCTCATTGTTGGCATGGGCACTAGTCCCATTGTTATCATCAGTGCTATTCTCATTGTTGGCATGGGCACTAGTCCCATTGTTATCATCAGTGCTATTCTCATTGTTTGCTATTCTCATTGTTGGCATGGGCACTAGTCCCATTTTTATCATCAGTGCTATTCTCATTGTTGGCATCGGCACTAGTCCCATTGTTATCATCAGTGCTATTCTCATTGTTGTCCGGAGCACTAGTCCCATTGGTATCATCAGCGCTATTCTCATTGTTGTCATGGGTACTAGTCCCATGGTTATTAGTGCTATTCTCATTGTTGTCATGGGCACTAGTCCCATTGTTATCATCAGTGCTATTCTCATTGTTGTCAAGGGCACTAGTCTATTGTTATCATCAGTGCTATTGTCTTTGTTGGCATCGGCACTAGTCCCATTGTTATCATAAGTGCTATTGTCTTTGTTGGCATCGGCACTAGTCACACTGTTTTCATCAGTGCTATTCTCATTGTTGGCATCGGCACTAGCCCCATTGTTCAGTGCTATTCTCATTGTTGGCATCGGCACTAGCCCCATTGTTATCATCAGTTCTATTCTCATTGTTGGCATTGGCACTAGTCCCATTGGTATCATCACTGCTATTCTCATTGTTGTCATGGGCACTAGTCCCATTGGTATCATCATCGCTATTCTCATTGTTGGCATCGGCACTAGCCCCATAGTTATCAGTGCTATTCTCATTGTTGGCATCGGCACTAGTCCCATTGTTATCATCAGTGCTATTCTCATTGTTGTCATGGGCATTAGTCTATTGTTATCATCAGTGCTATTGTCTTTGTTGGCATCAGCACTAGTCCCATTGTTATCATCAGTGCTATTGTCTTTGTTGGCATCGGCACTAGTCCCACTGTTATCATCAGTGCTATTCTCATTGTTGGCATCGGCACTAGCCCCATTTTTATCATCAGTGCTATTCTCATTGTTGGCATCGGCACTAGTCCCATTGGTATCATCACTGCTATTCTCATTGTTGTCATGGGCACTAGTCCCATTGGTATCATCAGCGCTATTCTCATTGTTGGCATCGGCACTAGTCCCATTGGTATCATCAGTGCTATTCTCATTGTTGGCATTGGCACTAGTCCCATTGGTATCATCAGTGCTATTCTCATTGTTGTCATGGGCACTAGTCCCATGGTTATCAGTGATATTCTCATTGTTGGCATTGGCACTATTTCCATTGTTATCATCAGTGCTATTCTCATTGTTGGCATCGGCACTAGTCCTATTGGTATCATCAGTGCAATTCTCTTTGTTGTCAGGAGCACTAGTCCCATTGGTATCATCAGCGCTATTCTCATTGTTGTCATGGGCACTAGTCCCATGGTTATCAGTGCTATTCTCATTGTTGCTGGTCTCATTGTTATCATCAGTGCTATTCTCATTGTTGTCATGGGCACTAGTCCCATTGTTATCATCAGTGCTAATCTCATTGTTGGCACGGGCACTAGTCCCATTGTTATCGTCAGCGCTATTCTCATTGTTGTCATGTGCACTAGTCCCATGGTTATCAGTGCTATTCTCATTGTTGGCATCAGCACTAGTCCCATTGTTATCATCAGTGCTATTTTCATTGTTGGCATCGGCACTAGTCCCATGGTTATCAGTGCTATTCTCATTGTTCGCATCGGCACTAGTCCCCTTATTATCATCAGTGCTATTCTCATTGTTGGCATCGGCACTAGTCCCATTGTTATCATCAGCGCTATTCTCATTGTTGTCATGGGCACTAGTCCCATGGTTATCAGTGCTATTCTCATTGCTGTCATGAGCAAAAGTCCCATTGTTATCATCAGTGCTATTCTCATTGTTGGCATCGCCACTAGTCCCATTGTTATCATCAGTGCTATTCTCATTGTTGGCATCGGCACTAGTCCCATTGTTTTCATCAGTGCTATCCTCATTGTTGGCATCGGCACTAGTCCCATTGGTATCATCAGCGCTATTCTCATTGTTGTCATGGGCACTAGTCCCATGGTTATCAGTGCTATTCTCATTGTTGGCATGGGCACTAGTCCCATTGTTATCATCAGTGCTATTCTCATTGTTAGCATGGGCACTAGTCCCATTGTAATCATCAGTGCTATTCTCATTGTTGGCATGGGCACTAGTCCCATTTTTATCATCAGTGCTATTCTCATTGTTGGCATCGGCACTAGTCCCATTGTTATCATCAGTGCTATTCTCATTGTTGTCAGGAGCACAAGTCCCATTGGTATCATCAGCGCTAATTTCATTGTTGTCATGGGTACTAGTCCCATGGTTATTAGTGCTATTCTCATTGTTGTCATGGGCACTAGTCCCATTGTTATCATCAGTGCTATTCTCATTGTTGTCATGGGCACTAGTCTATTGTTATCATCAGTGCTATTGTCTTTGTTGGCATCAGCACTAGTCCCATTGTTATCATCAGTGCTATTGTCTTTGTTGGCATCGGCACTAGTCCCGCTGTTATCATCAGTGCTATTCTCATTGTTGGCATCGACACTAGTCCCATTGGTATCATCACTGCTATTCTCATTGTTGTCATGGGCACTAGTCCCACTGGTATCATCAGCGCTATTCTCATTGTTGTCATGGGCACTAGTCCCATGGTTATCAGTGCTATTCTCATTGCTGTCATGAGCAAAAGTCCCATTGTTATCATCAGTGCTATTCTCATTGTTGGCATCGCCACTAGTCCCATTGTTATCATCAGTGCTATTCTCATTGTTGGCATCGGCACTAGTCCCATTGTTTTCATCAGTGCTATCCTCATTGTTGGCATTGGCACTAGTCCCATTGGTATCATCAGCGCTATTCTAATTGTTGTCATGGGCACTAGTCCCATGGTTATCAGTGCTATTCTCATTGTTGGCATGGGCACTAGTCCCATTGTTATCATCAGTGCTATTCTCATTGTTGGCATGGGCACTAGTCCCATTGTTATCATCAGTGCTATTCTCATTGTTTGCTATTCTCATTGTTGGCATGGGCACTAGTCCCATTTTTATCATCAGTGCTATTCTCATTGTTGGCATCGGCACTAGTCCCATTGTTATCATCAGTGCTATTCTCATTGTTGTCCGGAGCACTAGTCCCATTGGTATCATCAGCGCTATTCTCATTGTTGTCATGGGTACTAGTCCCATGGTTATTAGTGCTATTCTCATTGTTGTCATGGGCACTAGTCCCATTGTTATCATCAGTGCTATTCTCATTGTTGTCATGGGCACTAGTCTATTGTTATCATCAGTGCTATTGTCTTTGTTGGCATCGGCACTAGTCCCATTGTTATCATAAGTGCTATTGTCTTTGTTGGCATCGGCACTAGTCACACTGTTTTCATCAGTGCTATTCTCATTGTTGGCATCGGCACTAGCCCCATTGTTCAGTGCTATTCTCATTGTTGGCATCGGCACTAGCCCCATTGTTATCATCAGTTCTATTCTCATTGTTGGCATTGGCACTAGTCCCATTGGTATCATCACTGCTATTCTCATTGTTGTCATGGGCACTAGTCCCATTGGTATCATCATCGCTATTCTCATTGTTGGCATCGGCACTAGTCCCATAGTTATCAGTGCTATTCTCATTGTTGGCATCGGCACTAGTCCCATTGTTATCATCAGTGCTATTCTCATTGTTGTCATGGGCATTAGTCTATTGTTATCATCAGTGCTATTGTCTTTGTTGGCATCAGCACTAGTCCCATTGTTATCATCAGTGCTATTGTCTTTGTTGGCATCGGCACTAGTCCCACTGTTATCATCAGTGCTATTCTCATTGTTGGCATCGGCACTAGCCCCATTTTTATCATCAGTGCTATTCTCATTGTTGGCATCGGCACTAGTCCCATTGGTATCATCACTGCTATTCTCATTGTTGTCATGGGCACTAGTCCCATTGGTATCATCAGCGCTATTCTCATTGTTGGCATCGGCACTAGTCCCATTGGTATCATCAGTGCTATTCTCATTGTTGGCATTGGCACTAGTCCCATTGGTATCATCAGCGCTATTCTCATTGTTGTCATGGGCACTAGTCCCATGGTTATCAGTGCTATTCTCATTGCTGTCATGAGCAAAAGTCCCATTGTTATCATCAGTGCTATTCTCATTGTTGGCATCGCCAATAGTCCCATTGTTATCATCAGTGCTATTCTCATTGTTGGCATCGGCACTAGTCCCATTGTTTTCATCAGTGCTATCCTCATTGTTGGCATTGGCACTAGTCCCATTGGTATCATCAGCGCTATTCTAATTGTTGTCATGGGCACTAGTCCCATGGTTATCAGTGCTATTCTCATTGTTGGCATGGGCACTAGTCCCATTGTTATCATCAGTGCTATTCTCATTGTTGGCATGGGCACTAGTCCCATTGTTATCATCAGTGCTATTCTCATTGTTTGCTATTCTCATTGTTGGCATGGGCACTAGTCCCATTTTTATCATCAGTGCTATTCTCATTGTTGGCATCGGCACTAGTCCCATTGTTATCATCAGTGCTATTCTCATTGTTGTCCGGAGCACTAGTCCCATTGGTATCATCAGCGCTATTCTCATTGTTGTCATGGGTACTAGTCCCATGGTTATTAGTGCTATTCTCATTGTTGTCATGGGCACTAGTCCCATTGTTATCATCAGTGCTATTCTCATTGTTGTCAAGGGCACTAGTCTATTGTTATCATCAGTGCTATTGTCTTTGTTGGCATCGGCACTAGTCCCATTGTTATCATAAGTGCTATTGTCTTTGTTGGCATCGGCACTAGTCACACTGTTTTCATCAGTGCTATTCTCATTGTTGGCATCGGCACTAGCCCCATTGTTCAGTGCTATTCTCATTGTTGGCATCGGCACTAGCCCCATTGTTATCATCAGTTCTATTCTCATTGTTGGCATTGGCACTAGTCCCATTGGTATCATCACTGCTATTCTCATTGTTGTCATGGGCACTAGTCCCATTGGTATCATCATCGCTATTCTCATTGTTGGCATCGGCACTAGCCCCATAGTTATCAGTGCTATTCTCATTGTTGGCATCGGCACTAGTCCCATTGTTATCATCAGTGCTATTCTCATTGTTGTCATGGGCATTAGTCTATTGTTATCATCAGTGCTATTGTCTTTGTTGGCATCAGCACTAGTCCCATTGTTATCATCAGTGCTATTGTCTTTGTTGGCATCGGCACTAGTCCCACTGTTATCATCAGTGCTATTCTCATTGTTGGCATCGGCACTAGCCCCATTTTTATCATCAGTGCTATTCTCATTGTTGGCATCGGCACTAGTCCCATTGGTATCATCACTGCTATTCTCATTGTTGTCATGGGCACTAGTCCCATTGGTATCATCAGCGCTATTCTCATTGTTGGCATCGGCACTAGTCCCATTGGTATCATCAGTGCTATTCTCATTGTTGGCATTGGCACTAGTCCCATTGGTATCATCAGTGCTATTCTCATTGTTGTCATGGGCACTAGTCCCATGGTTATCAGTGATATTCTCATTGTTGGCATTGGCACTATTTCCATTGTTATCATCAGTGCTATTCTCATTGTTGGCATCGGCACTAGTCCTATTGGTATCATCAGTGCAATTCTCTTTGTTGTCAGGAGCACTAGTCCCATTGGTATCATCAGCGCTATTCTCATTGTTGTCATGGGCACTAGTCCCATGGTTATCAGTGCTATTCTCATTGTTGCTGGTCTCATTGTTATCATCAGTGCTATTCTCATTGTTGTCATGGGCACTAGTCCCATTGTTATCATCAGCGCTAATCTCATTGTTGGCACGGGCACTAGTCCCATTGTTATCGTCAGCGCTATTCTCATTGTTGTCATGTGCACTAGTCCCATGGTTATCAGTGCTATTCTCATTGTTGGCATCAGC
The DNA here is from genome assembly GCF_964204655.1 of Triturus cristatus. NCBI lineage: Eukaryota > Metazoa > Chordata > Amphibia > Caudata > Salamandridae > Triturus > Triturus cristatus. Next base: position 141,159,069 of record NC_140588.1, read on the forward strand.
ACTAGTCCCATTGTTATCATCAGTGCTATTTTCATTGTTGGCATCGGCACTAGTCCCATGGTTATCAGTGCTATTCTCATTGTTCGCATCGGCACTAGTCCCCTTATTATCATCAGTGCTATTCTCATTGTTGGCATCGGCACTAGTCCCATTGTTATCATCAGTGCTATTCTCATTGTTGTCAGGAGCACTAGTCCCATTGGTATCATCAGCGCTATTTTAATTGTCATCAGCACTAGTCCCATTGCTGTCATCAAGGTTACTCCCATTCACTTAGAACAGGTCTTGAAAACACTGAAATGTGGTGCCTGTTGCGGTTGCTGTTGTCTTCCTGCAGATTTTGAAAAGCCCTTGCCGTTGACTTTACTTAAAGAGCAGATCTGCCTTTCGAGGAATTGGACACAGTCTGGGTATCTGCTACAGGTGATTCTGGAAGGAAGCCAGGCGCTGACCAAAGCAACCTCCATGGGTGACTATGTATATGCTACGAATGTTGTCTGCTGTGAAGCTTAATGATTTCACTGTCTACCAACCACATAAAAATAGGTAGACTTTGTTTCATAAACATCGCAAAAACACTGCAAATATTCAGGAAGGCATAGCCTAGTCGAATGTAGCCTAAAAATAGATTTTTGTTCGTGCTCGGAAGAGGGTGGGGGCACACCCGAAACTGAAAGAAATGTAAACGAATGGTGAGACATTAAGATGCAGTATGTAGGAGGGCAGGGGCATGAGGGGTTATGTGTAAGATCTATACACATTAACCTTAGCCCTCACATTTTTAAGTGATGTTGACTGCTTTTAGTGCTGGTCCAAATGATAACTAGCATATGTGTTTAGTATCTGAATAGAGCGAAAGGCAGCGAAGCGCTAAATGTATATGGCATTTCTACAGTTAATACCTATATAAACGCGAGCGTGTGCCGCAGCGAGCCATGTGGTCTCAATTATCGAGCCCATGTCTGGGCATAATAAAAGAAACCATGTGGAAGCGGTGCGTGTAATAGACACCAATAGGACATGGGCGGAGCAATGCGCCCGCCTTTGGCCAATTGCGTGCTGTCTTTCATAAAAAGAAACACGCAAAGGCCAATAGAGTGGACCAGAAGGAAAAGCACACGCACGAGCGGTCCATTTTCAAACCCCATACAAGAAGTCTCTCACTGCGCGAGCAGTGCTGCTCACTGCAACGCAGGCGCGAGACCTAAAAATTGTGTTATAATTTTATGTCATAAAAAATTTAAATGCAAGGTTCTATCGCAGGAGGTAGATACAGAGGGGAGATGGTTGTTAGCTAATTTGCTCATCAATGATACCTCTTTAACAGTATTTAATGTTTATGGCCCTACTCAACCAGGCTATTCTTTATGGCCTATTGTTACACAAAAATGTATTCAGTTTAGAGGTGATCTCTTTATTCTAGGAGGTGATTGCAATCAGGTTGTTGACCCCTTTATTGACCGTCAGTCCAAGGTACGCTTTATTCCTCATAAATTCCATAAACAATTTCTTAATTCTAGTTTCCAATCACACCTTGTGGATGCTTGGAGGCTTTCTCACCCTGACACTATTGACTTTTAATTTTTCTCTCCACCTCATAATTCCTTTTGTCGTCTAGATTATATCTTTCTTTCACAATCCTTATCTCAAAACCTTATCTCTACCTCTATCGAACCTATTGTTATTTCTGATCACGCTCTGATTGTGGCTGACTTTGACTTGCTCCCTCCCCATCCTAGATCTTCCCGTTGGCGTTTTAATAATTCCCTTCTGCTAGACCCTTTTTTCTCTTCTTCAGTTACCTCCTTTGCTAAATAAATTTTTTTAACTGAACAACGATCATAGTACTCCTCCACATATATTATGGGATTCTTTAAGGCTACGGCTAGGGGTTTTATCATTGACTTTGTCTTAAAAAAAAAGAAACTTTTCCTTCAACAACACAAAGCTACACTTGCAAATATTAAATCCCTAGAGCACAAGTTTTACACCTCACCGTCGGATTCTATTATACAAGATATTGTTCGTGCTAAATTAAACTTTAATAAAATTACCACTGACAACGCATCATCTATACACGGTCACCGCCACGAGGAAGACAGCACATGGACACACGCTATCTATCCTCCCCTCCCTATAATATAAAGCAGCAGCTACAATCACTATCTATCATAATGGAATCATCCTCTTGCAATCATCGGACTGCAACCTATGCCTTCTAGATAGCATCTTTCCTCTCATCAAGGAAAAAGTTGAAAGAACACACTCCCCCTCCCCAGCCATTCACAATCACAGCTCAGCTACAGACTCCCGATCTGACTCCCCTTTAAGTCATGATATCCATGCGTCCCTCCCTACACCTACACATGCACCCAGCTCAGACCTAATTGGCACCAGGGTTGACAACACATACCTTACTGAGCCCTATTCGCACCCTAACACCAGCACTACACACACAGCTCCATTCACTCCCCACTCCCGTATCTCCCATCACCCCGCCCTACCACCCCCACCATCTCCCCGCACCAACCCTCCCACCGTCCCATTCACACCCCATATCCAATCCATCACACACCCTCATGGTGCCACTCATCTCCCCTATTCTTATTGCTCCCCCATCTACAGTAATAGCCACACGGTCCCTACCACTCATTTAACCCTTACTTCACATCATCCCGACACCCCAACCGTCCCTTCCATCCCCACTTCTACCATCACAGTCCCTTACATACCCACATCCAGACCCCCTCTCACCCGGCCTTTACACTCCCCCTCTCCATAGATAACCACACAGAAAGAGCTCATCACAAGGACCCCGATTACGACCCCCCCCAACTACATACAAGACACAACTACACCTCCCTCACCTACAGTCCATCCATTAAATATGGCAACTCTCACTCCAGACCCCAAACAAGTCAAAGCTGACATCCAAACTCTACACAAACTAATTCTTCAATAGCCTAAGCTTTCGTGCACTAAAACTGAATCCAGAACACTCCCACACATCAAAAATGTAAATCGCACCCAACAACCCGAACTAAGCTCCCAAAATCATGAGCCCCCATGTTGGAGTACAGTGCCTTACCCCAACACATTATCCCGCCCAATGCGGATGAAAAACCCCCTATCTCCTAAAGAACTATTCTCCAAACTCCGCTCTTATGAGCGATCATACCTTCCACCTACCGCTGGGCAACCTGATAACTTATCTATAGATTCCCTAATCCAGTCTATCCCTATCAACTCCCACAGAGTTACTAGACACAATCCCAGAGGCATAGTTGAAAACAACATCACGCGAATCCCTCTCACACACAAACCCACCATAGCACCCAACAAGACGAGGCTAAAATGTATACTCCTAAACTGCAGGTCAGCATCTAGACATGCAACCGATATAGCGGACCTTTTACTCGCTAACGAACCAGACATTTTAATCCTGACTGAAACATGGCTAAATGAATCATCTACGCCCATCCTGGACATGCTAGTACTCCCAAACTATGACATCACTAGACTGGACAGAATTGATAGACTAGGTGGTGGGATTGCCTGCATACATCAGAGCAATCTAACAGTGACCAACTCCAATGCCCCTGCACTACCTTCCTGTGAATACCTTTGTGTACATATCTCTAGTAATAACAAACAAATATGCTCACTACACACATTTTACGACCCTCCAGGAGATAACCTCACATTCATAGAACACCTCATGGATACTCTTGCTACAAATGACGGCCAACAAAATCTGTAAATATTCCTGGGTGACTTCAACTTACACTGGGATGACCAAAATGACCCAGGGGTCAATAGCCTCAAAGCTTTCCTCTCAGACCTAAATCTTAACCAAATATGTAACAGTCCTACAAACGACAAAGGCTCAACCCTCGACCTAGTAATCTCCAAAGCTGACTCCACTCAGCTCGGCTCAATCCTCCCTTGTGATTGGTCTCACCATCACATCATCACTTTCCATATCATGGAATCAGTTAAACGGCTTTCGACACAACCCCAAAGCCTGGAGCTCGCACGGACCCGGTCTTTGCATCCAGTTTTCGACTGATGTGAGGTGTCCGGCGCACCTGCCTCCCACACCCTCCAGTTATTGGACTGTCAACACACGGTTCTTACTGGCACCCTGCTCCACTGTGCATACGGCATACCCACCCGACTGCATCCGCCCTGCAATTGTATCCCAGCAGCTTACACCATTTTTTGGTATCAACTATCCCACCAGGGATACTACCTCCTTCACCACACGTCACAGTGAGACGTTCTCATACCCTCGGAAAGCACTCCGAATTCCTTGGGCTTCACATCATCCCATTATTTTTTTCCTTGTTTCTAACAGCTGGGTTCATCAGACCCCTTGGCCGCTCTGGTGCTTCCGCCGGCTCTCTGATTACACCATCCACCTACACCATGCATTCACCAGCCAGCTCCAGCAGCAGCAGGACGTCCCCGGCTGCTGGGCTTCAGGCACCCATTTAATGTCCTGTCGCCTCCTCTAATAAATTGCAACTGCCCAGGCGGATCTAAGCACTGCCCAGCTGCCCAACTTAACATTTGATTGTTTCACAAGTAACTCATTTGGCTTTTAATTAATATTGCCTACGTGAAGCCCCTGACTCCTACCTTGGAGCATTTCACTTGGAACTACCCAAATAATATCGGGCTCTTTATTATAAATACAAATCACTCCGGAACAATAATTCCCTCACCTCTTTCTGACTCACCGCCAGCATCAACGCAGTTCAACTAGCTCACTATTGTCCTGAAGATGAACCCCAATAATTGGGTTCAAAACGCCGTCGACCACCCCACAACCTGAACTCCACATATTATGTATAAATCATCTATGGAGTTCTCTTGTATTGTTGTCAATGCGATGTCTTTTTAAAATCCACTATCACTATTGCACACCACGCTTTCTTTTACTTATTATGTGAGCACCCTAATTTGTTTTTCTCAAATAAAACTCTGTCATCTCTTGACCTACATGACCCTTGACAGACTCTGTCTCTTGCTCCCTTTTTTAATTAATTTCATTTATATAAAAAAACAGTGCCCCTCCCTGGGTCACCCCTTTTTGCTTTTGGACCTTTTAGGCCACACTAGAACCATTGTTCTTTAAATATTCTTTGTAACTTGGTGATCATTCTGTTTCCAGGGCTATGTTCCCTCCAAGGTGTGCGCCTGCGCACACGCACACAGCCTTCACCAAGCGCTCAGAATTAATCTGAAAGCGCGCCGATCACTCGAGGAATTAGGAAGGAGAGAGCCTGCTTATTGTTAGCAGAGCGTCTTTCAGAAAGGCAGTGTTTCTTTTCGCTGAGAAAGATAAAGCGTCCCGGCTGGGAAGGGGATCAGAGGTGTCCGACCCCTGTGGTGATAGGAAGCTGCACATTTGCCTGGGCGTGCAGAGAACACAATGGGGCTACCGAAGGACCGAGCAGGTAGTTTTAACTTACACCGCCTGTTTTACTATTAGCCTGGGGGTGTGAGTTGCGCAGGGGGGCTTTCACAAGGTCTGCCTCCTGCCACATCTGTGTGGTATACAACACAAAATGTCCTGTTTTTGAAAGACATTAAAAGTGACAGAGCTGTGAAGTGGCAGCATTTATTCACAGGGCTGTTATCAAGAAGGAACTGTAGTTAGGGTCGCCACCTTTCAAAGGGAAAAATATTAGCCATTTTTAAGAGTCTGCAAAGGGCATGACACTAAATAGGACTGTAAACAAAACTGAATGTACTCATTAGTAATATGACTTTTCTGCCTTTTTTACTTTATTGTATTTTTAGCGCATTGTTAAATCCGCTCTGGAACACCTTTAAAAGTGTTTTTTAATTATATTTCCTGTTTGAAGTTGTACAGATAAGGGCTAAAAAATACTGGCTTTAAGTGATTGTGCTTATTTTTGTACCGAACGGGACATTACAATGCCCGTGGTAGAAAACCAACCCAGTGGCTACCCTTGCTACAGTCTATCATGCATCGTGCACAAAGAAAGTGCATCACCTGGAAATTATATGGTACAGTATTTATGAAGCCTACTAAACCCCAACGAGGTAATGAAGCACTTAGATGCCACTGAGGAATATAAACTGCTTCACTAAATGGGACAGACTGAGCAAAGTGTTAATGTAGTCCCTGGTGAGAACCACTTGAATTATGCAGCAGGAGAGGGCCAAATTATGCGTCAGGGTTGTCTAACCTATGCGGCACGAAAAGGCAAAATTGCGGGATACTGCTGCACATTTAGTGATAGTATTACCTCAATATTGTCTCTTTGGACATAAGTTGCATCTCATTTGTAGCGGTTTAACACTCACATTTAGCAATAAGGAACAGAAAGTTTCCATGATGACAGAGGGTTGTACCTCCCCTTATGATATTGGGACTATACTCCAGAGTGGGGGGTGGGGGGTTAATCTGTTTTTTTGTTGTTTTTTTATCTTTTAGGTTCTGGTGTTAGGGTTGTTATTTGTACAACTGTTTGTCTCACATAACCAATAATGCTCATTTGTTACTATTATTGCTATCATCCTGAGATCCTGCTTACTTATTTTTGTTCAATTAGAGCCTGCAAAATATGTTTCTTGTTCGAGTATTTCTAGCATGCCGACCCCAAAACAAATATCGTGATTAATATGTGTTGAATTTGGAATTCCTATTTATTTTTTCATGCTTGCAGAGCTTTAGCAGTGGAAAGTGATGTTATGTATTAAACTGGGACTCCTACATTGTACTGATTGTGAAACTTTACCCCAAATCAATAAAGTTTATTGAAAAAAAAGCAAGAGAAAGGTGACCATTCAACCTTTGCAAAAGGCCTTCCACTGCAAGTAACTTGTGCTGTTGCATTTTTATTATCTTTCTGGATATTTGAGTACGAAATGTTGTTGTTGTGCAGTATTAGTGCCAGAGTGCTTGTTTGCACTGACCTAAATGTAGTATGTTTGGTGTTTGGAGGTTTAAGGTGTGCTCCAATTGAGAAGCCATTATTCTGTAGGAACATTTATGCATGGAAGTGAATGTGAGTGAGTAAGTAAGTACGTTTTATTGTATGGTTAATTAAAGCCTGTACAAATCCATAAAAGCAGAATAATGAATGTATGACGTTACAACGCATACATTTACAACGCATGCCTTTACAACACAGTTTTTACATCGCAACATCCTTTACAACACATACATTTACATCTCATGCAACTACAACGAATTTTTTAAAACTACATTTACAACGCATTCCATTACATCGCGTTATACCTTTACAACGCATACCATTACATTGCATTTAAGGTACGTGTTGGATAGTGTAGGGGTAAAAATTACTATTCTAACACCAGGGGTTGCAACAGTAGGGTAAGCGTTGGATAGTGTAGGGGTAAAAATTACTATTCTAACTCCAGGGGGTGCAGCAGTAGGGTAAGTGTTCGATAGTGTAGGGGCACTATGCGTTGTAATGGTATGCGTTGTAATAACATGCAATGTAATACCTGCATTGTAGTGACATGCATTGTAGTGTCATGCGTTGTAGTGACATGCAATGTAATGGCTGCGTTGTAGTGACATGCGTTGTAAAGGATGTTGCGATGTAATGACTGCGTTATAAATGTAGTGCAATGTAATGACTGTGTTGTAAAGGTTGTTTCACGAGAATTATAGCAGCAGGGTTCACCATTTAAACAGATTAAAAAAAACATTTCAAAAACTCCCATTCCTAATATTAGCTGCAATGAAACATATATCAAAAATGATTCATCAAATTGCACATTGGGTTGCCTACACCTCCTGTTACATCCTGTCACCTGCACCTGATGGACCGTTTTTTAGGGAGCAGTTACTTCTTTGCTTTTTGGTGATCTTGACAATTGTTGATTATCCTTATTCATTCCAGGAGTGTATGCCAGAGCTTGAGATCTTCTGAAATTGAACAAGTAGTGGAGTTACGTCAATTCTTCGAATGATTCCACACTGGTGGATCTTAAATATTTCATTGTTCAAGTCCAGAGACCGCTAGAGGTGACAGACCAGTCTACAAATGAATTTAAATAGGTTTGCATCCCTATGGCGACTGACAGGGTAATTGGAATCAAATCAAAACACACATTCAGCACTTGGTAGCTGATACACAGCATTTGCTTGCATAGGGATTTGTTGCACGCTGGAGCATGTAGCATTAACTGTGGTGCACAAACACCCTTCTTTGGTGCACAAACACCCTTCTTTGCCGCACACAGAGGAACAAAATTAGAGGGAACATTGTTTCAGGGCCACTGGAATTATGCATCAGGGGAGGGCCAAATTACATGGCTGATTTGACTAAATTATACAGCAGGAAAAAGCAAATTATGCAGCGTATTGTGGCACATTTTGTGTTGAAGTGTTACTTCATTTTTTTGTCATGTTTACACTTGTAAATATTGTCTGGCCATGGTGTGCACCTAATAAGTACCAGTATAGCACCCAAATATAGCAATAAGCAACAGAAAGTTAACCAGTCAACCTATGCTAAGGGCCTTCCAATGCACTGCAACATGTGTTGCTGTGTTTTAGTAACTTTTGAACCATGTGAGCTAGAAATAAGCTTCTTTGTTAAAATCTGCAGACTGTGCAGCAGGTGACGGATTATGTGGCAAATCAATAACTATGCAAAAAAACACCATGTCACACAGTCTAATATTTGCAACAAGCCCCCGCCCCCCCCCCCCCCCCCACCCACACTGGTTGAAGGTGGGGAGCAACAAGCCAATCCCCTGGCAGTTCTCATCAACCTGGAAAGGATATCTGCATTAGTATAGTCAGTCACAAGGCTGTGTGGGAAATGGGCCACCTCAACAATTTTGGGTTCTCTACCTGTATCTTAACCACTTGAGACTTCTGTAGTCAATCTGAACATGCAAAAATGAGTCCCAAACAAGTAGGGCCTCACTTTTTTCTATGATCAACCTCCCTCTCAATGGCACTCCAATGCTACTTAGTGGGAATGAGGCGTCTGCTGATAAAAGCAGCTGGTTGGTCTTGACCCTCTTCTTTCAGCTGTGACAATACATGAAAGTCCGTTTGCCATGCTCTGAAGCACCTGTCTGTACTAAGAACTCTTTGCTGAAATCTGGTGCCTTAAGTGTTCTTGCTTTGCACAGCGCTTCTTTCGGGTTGTCAAAGGCCTTGTGGCACTCTAAGGGCCCTATAACCTTTTCGGGCTGCTTCTAAGAAGTCAGCTCAGTCAGGGGGGTGCCTATGGTGAGATTACTCTTTGCAAACCTCTACTGTCATGTGAGGTTTAAAAATGCTCTCACTTCAGTCTGGGTCTTAACGGGCTCCCAGGTCATAATGGTTTGGCTTTTGGGCTGGAGAGGTTGAACATGTCCCCTGCCAAATTGGTGGCCCAGCTACCCAACGGAAACTTGCCCTATCTGGCACATACTTACATTGATAGTCAGGTCTGCCTACTGCAGGGCCTGAAGCACTTCACAAAGGTGACTCAGGTGGTCCTGCTAGGTTCAGCTCAAGATAGTAATATCATCAAGGTATACTGCAATATAGTTCTCCAGACTCTTGGACCCTTTCCCAATAGTAAGTAAGCAAGAGTTTACTGTAAATGATTAATTACATTTTTTAGAAATACACACAGTGATAAAACCCTTATACATAAAACAAAGTAACAATTAATTCCAGATTAGGAAAATACGATTGATAAATCCTATCAGGGAGTGCTTGTGTGAACCAAAAAGTGGTAAATTAGGACCAAGCAGTACTTATGCCTACTACCCAAGACAGCTCCACTGTAATTCTTTCTCCCATATTCTAAAAGTCCTTTGTATATGGTACAGAGTTCACAGGACACAGTCGGTTTAAAGTTTAAAATTCAAAAGTTAGTTTTCTTATTGTAATGTTCAAGTAACAGCTGTGTGCTGAGTGGAAGCAGGATGGGTATAGAGGCGACATTCCAGGATCATACCACCAGTGCTCCTTGTCTCGATAAGGAATGTATACTTTTAGACGTCCTGCATCATTCTTGTTATAAAATGACCTTACAAACTATCATTCCTGATCTAGAATGAGTTTAAAAATATGTTAAAAGGTTTGGCATAATGGCCCAAAACCGTGATGTCAGGAGAATTAAAACATAGTGCCTGTCATGAGCAGCAGTTGTAAAACCTCATGCGTGTCCAGTTCATGGACACTGGGGTTTTATATATTCAGGATATTATGTGCTTTGGCTGCATAGGGCAGAAATTGAGAAGATGGGAGGCAAAATTTGTTCAACAGGCTAGTAAGGGGCAACAGTTCTCCAGTTCAATATAGATCACCACCCATAGCCAATTAAGCCTTTGTCTAGTGGGCCAGAGTATGAGCCCCAAACCAACTAGTATTATTCGAGAGTCTCACCAAGGGAATGATAGGGGCAAAGAGGTGTCTGGATGTTGTTTTGCACACACAACATGCCCAGCTTCTCAAACAAATCCCTGCCAAGATGTTTGTTGTGTCTGATTTACTTTTCAGACCAAGCATTGTTACCCCTAAGTCTCCCCTAGTTGACACCTTGCTCATGTGGCCTAGTTTATGGCTGTTAGACCTGTCAGCATTAGGGTGGTATTCCCCACCAAACTTTTTGTCCTGGTCCTCCATTTATGATCTCATTTTGTTGGCCTTAGGACTCTGTGCACTTTACTACTGCTAACCAGTGCTAAAATGTGTATGCTATCTCCTCTAAATATGGTAAAATTGGCTTACACCCAATCAGCACATTTAATTTACTTCTAAGTCCTTAGTAAAGTGGTACCACATGTACTCAGGGACTGTAAATGAAATGCTCATATTGGCCTGTAGCACTGATTGTGCCACGCAGGGGTAAAGTAAGCGTCAGGCCTGTTATTGCAGCCTGTGTGCGCAGTGTTAAACTGCCATTTCACCCATGCAAAATAAATATTTTGACAGGCCTAAACTTCCTTTTTAATACATATTAGTGACCCCTTGGGTTGGCCCTAAACAGCTCAGAAGGCAGAGTGAAGTGTATTTAAAAAGTCAGACATGTACCTTTAACGTTTACATGTTCTGGCAGTGAAAAACTCTTACATTTGTTTTTCAGTACTGCATAGCCTGCCTCTCCCATAGGAGAACATTTGGTTAACGTATTGCATTTAAAAAGTGATATCTTTCAATTGGGAGCAGGTAGGAATGTTGAGTTTGGTGTCTAAAGAATTGTAATTTAAAACCCACTTTAATGATAAAACCGGAATTTAAGTCACAATTCTGAAAATGTCCCTTTTAGAAAGTTCAACAGAAATGCAAGAAATCTAGCTGACCGTTTTCTAATGCTGTTTTTTGATTTAAACAGACTAGGACCAAACTCTCAATTGTCTTGGTCTACATAATTTAATATTTCAATTCTTTGAACTGTTAGACCTGTCAGCCCTTTGGGTGGTCCCTCCTCATCATTATTTATTTTGTCCCACTTTTGCCTCAACCCCTGTTTGAATTTTTCCTTTTTGGGAACCACCAGACTTTTTCGTGTTGCTACAGATTCAGGGAGCCATTTTAGCTACCCCTGAAACTTCTGTCTGAGGGCCTGGAGCACAAAATGGTGGCCACCTGTGACATCACCAGCATCCACTGGAACCTACTAGCACCTTCCAGAGCATTCCAGAACTCTGGGACCGTTGGAGGCGGTTTAGAATGTTGGGAATCTAAGACAGAGAGTTGGCAGTTGGAGCTGGCAGTTGGCACCTGACTGGTGAAGAGAGAGCAGCAGAAACTTGGAGGAGGAAGGAGTGAAGCAGCAGGGGTGGAAACTTGTGCCTGGAGTGGGGTCCATAAACCCACCCTTGATACTAGTCCCTACTGACGGATCCCAGCCTGGAGCCCTGTGTGGGAAGAAGCCAGAAAAACCATCCTAAGGACCTGGACAGCAGGAACAGGCCTTAGAACCAAAGAACAGCAAGATTCTGACCTGAAAACTGTTTTCCCTGGAGCCGGACGTCGAGTAGCCTGGATACCTGGAGCCTGAGGTGGAGAAGCGGCGCTGACTGGCGAAGCAGACGTCGTACCCGGAGCCGCCAGAGGTCGTGAAAGGGCGCCGACGGAGGTCGTGAGGAGTACCAGAGGTCGAGGAGGAAGTCACCCGAGGTCGAGTGAGCGGCGTCATCGGAGGAGTGAAGTCCGCCCTCCGGAGTCGTCGGAGACCGAGGTGAAGCGTGCCGGAGGTCGGGAGTGGAGATCGCACTCCGGAGTCGCCGGAACCTGAGGAGAATCGTGCCGGAGGTCGGGAGTGGAGGTCGCACTCCGGAGTCGCCGGAAACCTGAGGAAAGGAGCACCGGAGGTCGGGAGTGAGGATCGCACTCCGGAGTCGCCGGAAGTCGACATCGAGGCAAGGCCGGCCGACGTCATCGAAGCCGAGGTTGCCATCGGACCGGAGCCGCCCGAAGTCGACATCGAGTAAAGACTGCCCGACGCCATCGAATCGGAGGTCGAGATCGAGCCGAGGCCGCCGACATCGAACCGGAGCCGCCTATCGGCGTCATCAGGAACTGACATTGTGCAGAGGCCGCCGACATCGAACCGGATCCGCCTCACGGCGTCGACACGACTCCAGCGGCGTCGGAACATCAGAAAAAGGGCAGTAAGTGGAGTAGAGGGCGCCAAAGGCCCTGTGGAATCCTAAGAGACTACTCTAGGGGTTAGAGAGGTGCTGGAACCAGCTGGACTGTGCCAGGGGTGAGCTGAGACGACTTTAGAGGGGTTGTGTAGAGTGAGAGAGCCAGGTCTCTGGTATTCCCCCCTTGATCTACCTCAGGTTAGGCCTCAGCCTTGTCCAAGCCAGGGAATAGACACCCTCAAGCCTTCCACCTCCCCACAAGCTGTGCCTGGGCCAATTCAGCCCATAGTAATCTCAACTGTGATCTGATTATATGAGTGTCACTGTATGCTTTTAATTATTTATTGGGGGCACTGTATTTATTGTGTTTAACCTATTTATTGCTTCACTATATTTATTGGTCCACAGGACTTGTTGGTGCACAATATTTATTGGTTACAGTATTTATTGCCTTAGAATATTTAATTGCCTGTATTAACTGCACTTGTATTTATGTCCTTAGTATTTATGATCTCCCCTATTTATTGAATCAGTAAGCCAGTATTTATTTGACCTGCACTATTTAAGAAGCCTTGTACATTGTGATTGTCTTATTTATTTTTCCAATCAGCAACTAAGAGAAAAAGATAAAGAAAGATATTTTCATAATTTTTACGGTGTAGAGTCTTTTTTGGAACGGATGCACGCATGGTTATTGTATGGGTATATTGTATGCTTAGCACGGTGCCTGTTTCCTGACCACTCGAGCCAAGCTACCACAGTGTGTTCGGGAAGTCCACCACCACCCTGCGGAGTGGGAGTGGGTTTTTCCAACATAATTGGTGTTCAGTGGTGGGATAGAGCTGTGCCTACGTATACTCAACAATAACTGTGGGTAGTCCATAGGCCTACACCGGGAGTTTTCTCAAAGCGGCCTTCCTAATTGTGGGTTTTTGTTTTTTCCAAATTTACTCTGGTGGTGGGAGGAGGTATTATTAAAGGTACCCCCCTGCATTGTTACTGCACAAAACCTGTCCTCTAACCTGAGTGGGCGAGATGGAGTTTGTACTAGAAAATCTAGAAACGTACACTGTGGCCCAACTCAGGGAGTTTTGCCAGCGGGAGGGGGTGTACTGTCCCCCAGGAGCAAAGAAGGGTGCACTCCAAACCAGCTTAAGGGCTTGGGGGGAGGCACGCAGGGAAAGCAAGGCTGAGGAGGAAGACAGGGATGGAGAGCCTGACCCCGAGGGGGCTGAGATGTACCAACCTGAGGTAGGGAACCTGTCAGCAGGGCCCAGGACACTTTCTAGGGTGGGCAGCCGTGCCTCTAGCGGTGGCTTATCTGAAGTGGAGTTAGCAGACCGGAGGGAGAAAAGACAGCACACATGGGACTTAGCAAGGCTGGAAAAGGAGAAGGAGGAGCAGAGGATGGCCCATGAATTACGACTGAAAGAAATAGATCTTCAGATCTTGAGAATCGGGGCACAACCTGTTCCTAATGGTGGCAGCCAAATCCAAGAGATCACCAGGGATCCTAAACCCTACCTGCCAAAGGACATAGTAGCTAGCTATGGGGTGGGTGACGATATCGCCAAGTGGCTAGCGGCCTATGAGGTCTCGTTGAGGGCCCATGGGGTTCCAGTGAAGTACTGGGGGGGGGGGATTGTACAAGTACATGCCTCCAGCTGGTAGGGATGCTTTATTGGCCCTCGAAGAGGATGAGCAGACCCACTACCCCACCATGAAACTGGCGCTCATAAGGAAGTTTGGACTAACACCCGAAAAGTACAGACAGAAGTTCAGGGGTAGTCACAAACTGGGCACACAGAATTGGGTGGACTTCCTGGACTATGCAAAGAAGGCACTGGAAGGTTGGATTCAGGGCAGTGAAGTGCGGAACTACGAGGGGTTGTTTGACCTAGTACTGAAGGAACACCTGCTCGAGAAATGTTTCCCTGAACTGCGGCAACACCTGGTGGATAGCAAGCTGACCAGTCCCCGGAAGCTTGCTGAGGAGGCGGACATTTGGGCTAGTACCCGGGTGTCCACAAGGGGGACAGGAGGGGATACTCAAAAGGCCGGACAGGGCGCCCCCCAGAAGAAAGAGGGAGGGGAAAAGAAAAAGGAGTTCTCCAAAGGCCCCCAAAATAACTTCCAAGGAAAGGGAACAGGATTCACCCCTAGGGCTAACCCACCCAGAAACCCTAATCCTGGCCAGAGTCAGCAGCCAAGGGTTGTCCATTGCTACGAGTGCGGTGGCGTTGGACACTATAAAGGAGATCCGAAGTGCCAGAAACGACCACCTCCTCCCACTGGAGGAAAGACCCCCGGAGTAGCTAGTGTAGTGCTCGGGGAGGAGATGCCCTTAACTAAGGGAAGGGAGTGGGCGGGTGTCACTTTAGTGTCCCTGGGAGAACGGGAGATGGTTCCTAAGATCCAGGTGCCCGCAAATACCGCAAAGTATGGGCAGTGGGTCACCATCAACGGCCAAAGAGGGGAGGCTCTGAGAGACACAGGAGCCAGTATGACTATGGTGCGTAGCCAACTGGTGTCTCCAGAGCAGGTAATTCCCGATGTACTCCACCCAGCCACGATGGCTGACGGCAGAACAGGCCACTATCCAGTGGCCGAGGTTCCCTTTGAATGGGGGGGGGTTGCAGGTTCACTTCGAGTTGCCGTAAGCCCTGCCGTGCCAGTCGATTGTCTGTTGGGGAATGACATGGAGCACAACGCTTGGAAGGAGGTGGAGTACCGGACTCACACTGAGATGCTGGGTACACCTGACTGGGCCTGTGTTAGCACAAGGTCCGCGACTACCCGAAGAGGGAGTTCATTTCAGCTGGAGCCTGGAACAAAGGCCCAGCCAGCTGCCAGTCAAGGGAAGAACCGAGGACAGGAGGAGCCTGCCTCGGCGTCCCCACCCCGTAGGACGGATAGGCCACCGGAGGTGGTGGACCAGGAGTCTGCGGTGGGGGACGTTACCAACCTGGAGGACCTACCCATCCCGGCCGAGTGGCACGTGGAGGGAGGCCCGTCCAGGGAGGAATTCTGCCAGGGCCAGAGGGAGTGCCCTACCCTTGAGGGGCTGAGGCGACAGGCCGAAGCCCAGGCAGCAGGGAACGTTGAAGGGAACTACAGTGTTTACTGGGAGGATGGCCTCCTCTACAGTGAACCCAAGGCACCCCTACACGGATCGTCACGAGCCTTGGTAGTCCCTCAATGTTATCGAGCCTTCCTTCTGGAGTTGGCTCACGAGATACCCTTGGCAGGACACCTGGGGCAAGACAAGACCTTCGCCCGTCTTGTCCCACACTTTTATTGGCCTCAGATGAAAGTGTCGTCCGATACCTACTGCCGGACATGTGTGTCTTGCCAAGCCAGTGGGAAAACAGGGGTGAAGCTGAAAGCTCCCCTGGAACCACTTCCTGTCGTTAGCACCCCCTTTGAAAGGGTGGGCATCGACATTGTGGGTCCATTAGATCCACCGACTACAGCTGGTCACAGGTTTATCCTGGTTCTGGTGGATCATGCCACACGGTACCCAGAGGCAATACCTCTGAGGACCATAACAGCACCTGTTGTGGCTAGGGCCCTGATGGGAATCTTTACCCGAGTGGGTTTTCCCAAGGAAGTTGTGTCCGACAGGGGGACCAACTTCATGTCAGCGTATATGCGGGCGATGTGGAAGGAGTGTGGAGTGACCTACCGGTTCACAACTCCTTACCACCCCCAGACCAATGGTCTGGTGGAGAGGTTTAACAAAACCTTGAAAGGCATGATCAGAAGTCTGCCTGAAAGCCTGCGGAGGAAATGGGACGTCCTCCTACCCTGTTTACTTTTTTCCTACAGGGAAGTGCCACAGAAGGGAGTGGGCTTCAGCCCCTTCGAGCTTCTGTATGGGCACCCTGTACGTGGACCTCTCAACCTGGTGAGAGACGGATGGGAAAGAACTCCCAGAAAGCTTCCCCAGGATGTGGTGAGCTACATGCTGGCCTTCCGGAGCCAGATGGCTAAGTTGTGGAAGCAAGCTTCTGACAACTTGGAAGCCAGCCAAGCAGTGATGATGGCGTGGTATGACCACAACGCTCACCCGGTGGAGTTGGAGCCTGGCCAGAAGGTGTGGGTGATCGAACCAGGAGAGCTTAGTGCCCTCCAGGATCGCTGGTCAGGACCCTTTGAGGTGTTGGAGAAGAAGGGTAAGGCTACCTACTTGGTGGACCTGAAGACCCCTCGTCAGCCCCTGCGGGTGCTGCATGCCAACCGCCTCAAACCCCACCACGAGAGGCCCGAAGTCATCTTGATGATGGTGACTGACGGAGGAGAGGACGTGGAAAGCGAGCCTCTCCCTGATCTGTTTGCGTCTCAAGAAAAGGATGGGTCGGTGGAGGGAGTGATTCTCTCCCCATCTCTAACTCCTGAACAGCAGGAGGACTGTCGCCAGGTCCTGGGGCAGTACTCTTCGTTGTTCTCCCTTGTCCCGGGTAGGACTCACCTGTGCGTCCATGACGTGGACACAGGAGACAGCCCACCTGTGAAGTCCAAGATCTACCGGATGTCAGACAAGGTGAAGGCCAGCATTCATAGTGAAGTCACTAAGATGCTGGAGCTAGGAGTGATTGAACCTTCTAGCAGCCCCTGGTCTAGTCCGGTGGTGTTAGTACCGAAAGCTGCACCACCGGGTGCCCAACCAGAACTGAGGTTCTGTGTGGACTACCGGGGACTGAATTCAGTGACCAAAACTGATGCTCATCCGATCCCTAGGGCGGATGAATTAATTGACCGGCTGGGAGCTGCCCAATATCTAAGTACCTTTGACCTTACTTCTGGGTACTGGCAGATCTCTTTGACTGATGGAGCAAGGGAAAGGTCAGCCTTCTCCACGCCCAATGGCCACTACCAGTTCTGTGTGATGCCCTTTGGGCTCAAGAACGCACCTGCTACGTTTCAGCGCCTGGTAAACCAGATCCTCACCGGAATGGAGAGTTTCTCTGCTGCTTATCTGGATGACATAGCCGTCTTCAGTAACAGCTGGGAGGATCACTTGCGTCACCTGCAAGCTGTTCTCCAGGCCCTGAGACAAGCTGGATTGACGATCAAGGCCAGCAAGTGCCAGATCGGGCAGGGGTCGGTAGTGTACCTTGGACACTTGGTGGGTAGGGGAGCGGTGCAACCCCTCCAGGCGAAGATCGAGGCCATCATGGCCTGGGAACCCCCCAAGACACAGACTGAGGTCCGAGCATTTTTGGGCCTCACGGGGTACTACCGCCGCTTCGTGAAGGGGTACGGTACCATCGTAGCCCCCCTCACGGAGCTCACGTCCAAGAAACAACCTCGACGGGTAGTCTGGACGGAGGCTTGTCAGCAGGCCTTTGTGAGATTGAAGAAAGCCATGTGCGAGGCCCCGGTCTTAAGGGCCCCAGACTTTTCCAAGGAGTTCATTGTCCAGACAGATGCATCAGAACATGGCATTGGGGCAGTGTTATCGCAACTCAACGAAGAGGGTCTGGATCAACCCGTGGTCTTCCTATCCCGGAGACTACTTCCCAGGGAACAGAAGTGGAGTGCAATAGAGCGTGAAGCCTTTGCAGTGGTATGGGCTCTGAAGAAGTTGCGGCCATACCTGTTTGGCTCGCACTTCCTGGTTCAGACCGACCACAGACCCCTTCGCTGGCTGATGCAAATGAAGGGGGAGAATCCCAAGTTGTTGAGGTGGTCTATTTCCCTACAGGGAATGGACTTTCAGGTGGAACATCGGCCTGGAGTGGACCACGCCAATGCAGACGGTCTCTCAAGGTATTTCCGCCTTAGTGATGAGAACTCCCAAGGGGTTGGGTAGCTCTCCCCACTTTCAGCTGGGGGGGACGCGTGTTAGACCTGTCAGCCCTTTGGGTGGTCCCTCCTCATCATTATTTATTTTGTCCCACTTTTGCCTCAACCCCTGTTTGAATTTTTCCTTTTTGGGAACCACCAGACTTTTTCGTGTTGCTACAGATTCAGGGAGCCATTTTAGCTACCCCTGAAACTTCTGTCTGAGGGCCTGGAGCACAAAATGGTGGCCACCTGTGACATCACCAGCATCCACTGGAA
Source organism: Triturus cristatus (assembly GCF_964204655.1). Lineage (NCBI taxonomy): Eukaryota > Metazoa > Chordata > Amphibia > Caudata > Salamandridae > Triturus > Triturus cristatus. The sequence continues at coordinate 141,177,744 of NC_140588.1, forward strand.
CCTACTAGCACCTTCCAGAGCATTCCAGAACTCTGGGACCGTTGGAGGCGGTTTAGAATGTTGGGAAGCTAAGACAGAGAGTTGGCAGTTGGAGCTGGCAGTTGGCACCTGACTGGTGAAGAGAGAGCAGCAGAAACTTGGAGGAGGAAGGAGTGAAGCAGCAGGGGTGGAAACTTGTGCCTGGAGTGGGGTCCATAAACCCACCCTTGATACTAGTCCCTACTGACGGATCCCAGCCTGGAGCCCTGTGTGGGAAGAAGCCAGAAAAACCATCCTAAGGACCTGGACAGCAGGAACAGGCCTTAGAACCAAAGAACAGCAAGATTCTGACCTGAAAACTGGTTTCCCTGGAGCCGGACGTCGAGTAGCCTGGATACCTGGAGCCTGAGGTGGAGAAGCGGCGCTGACTGGCGAAGCAGACGTCGTACCCGGAGCCGCCAGAGGTCGTGAAAGGGCGCCGACGGAGGTCGTGAGGAGTACCAGAGGTCGAGGAGGAAGTCACCCGAGGTCGAGTGAGCGGCGTCATCGGAGGAGTGAAGTCCGCCCTCCGGAGTCGTCGGAGACCGAGGTGAAGCGTGCCGGAGGTCGGGAGTGGAGATCGCACTCCGGAGTCGCCGGAACCTGAGGAGAATCGTGCCGGAGGTCGGGAGTGGAGGTCGCACTCCGGAGTCGCCGGAAACCTGAGGAAAGGAGCACCGGAGGTCGGGAGTGAGGATCGCACTCCGGAGTCGCCGGAAGTCGACATCGAGGCAAGGCCGGCCGACGTCATCGAAGCCGAGGTTGCCATCGGACCGGAGCCGCCCGAAGTCGACATCGAGTAAAGACTGCCCGACGCCATCGAATTGGAGGTCGAGATCGAGCCGAGGCCGCCGACATCGAACCGGAGCCGCCTATCGGCGTCGTCAGGAACTGACATTGTGCCGAGGCCGCCGACATCGAACCGGATCCGCCTCACGGCGTCGACACGACTCCAGCGGCGTCGGAACATCAGAAAAAGGGCAGTAAGTGGAGTAGAGGGCGCCAAAGGCCCTGTGGAATCCTAAGAGACTACTCTAGGGGTTAGAGAGGTGCTGGAACCAGCTGGACTGTGCCAGGGGTGAGCTGAGACGACTTTAGAGGGGTTGTGTAGAGTGAGAGAGCCAGGTCTCTGGTATTCCCCCCTTGATCTACCTCAGGTTAGGCCTCAGCCTTGTCCAAGCCAGGGAATAGACACCCTCAAGCCTTCCACCTCCCCACAAGCTGTGCCTGGGCCAATTCAGCCCATAGTAATCTCAACTGTGATCTGATTATATGAGTGTCACTGTATGCTTTTAATTATTTATTGGGGGCACTGTATTTATTGTGTTTAACCTATTTATTGCTTCACTATATTTATTGGTCCACAGGACTTGTTGGTGCACAATATTTATTGGTTACAGTATTTATTGCCTCAGAATATTTAATTGCCTGTATTAACTGCACTTGTATTTATGTCCTTAGTATTTATGATCTCCCCTATTTATTGAATCAGTAAGCCAGTATTTATTTGACCTGCACTATTTAAGAAGCCTTGTACATTGTGATTGTCTTATTTATTTTTCCAATCAGCAACTAAGAGAAAAAGATAAAGAAAGATATTTTCATAATTTTTACGGTGTAGAGTCGTTTTTGGAACGGATGCACGCATGGTTATTGTATGGGTATATTGTATGCTTAGCACGGTGCCTGTTTCCTGACCACTCGAGCCAAGCTACCACAGTGTGTTCGGGAAGTCCACCACCACCCTGCGGAGTGGGAGTGGGTTTTTCCAACATGAACTATTTCCAAATCAAGTCATTTTATCAATTCACAAACAACAGATCGGGACAACACTGTATTTTGTCAAACATTCAAACTAACACAACAATCTAAATGAAAAACAACTGACATTAGTGATCCTCATACGCTGAAAAAACACACATAATAAATACAAACACAGTTTTAGAAATTACCAGTCTGAATCAAAAAAGTACCCACGTCATTTCATCCCATTTATGAAACATGTACACTGGGGTTACTGGCCAGAGGAGACAGCCATTCCTGTTCCAACCATTTGGTGCATGTGGCCTGTATCCTGGGTACCGTGACTAGGTGTAGCTGGCAGTTGGTCTTTGTATATTCCTCCAGACAGTGCGACAAAGGTGGAATAGGTGTTGGCAGGAGGGACTATCTCTGACTTGAGGAGGTAGAGGATCTGTCACCTACCACACTTGCACATTACAAAGCCTCTGCCTGAGCACCCTCACAAAGGGTTTGACACTAGTATTTTGTGATCCCAGACAACCTGGGGCCAGGGCAGGGCGGCCCGATATTCCAAACATCCTTGGGAGTGGAAATCTTCAAAACCTTCTCCTACCTCAAAATGGGCAAATGGTATACAAAAATGGACCCTCAGACCCAACTCTACAGTACACCTCTGGATCTGTGGAATACTCATAAGGACTACTGTGCAACTCTGGAAAAAGGACTACTACTCTGCTAATGTGCTGCCTAAGTAAAAGGACTGGACCTGCATCTTGAACAGGAGGCAACCAGAGTGACTTCAAGGGCTTCTTAGTTGGCCTCCTAATAAGATCATCACAGGCAGAAAAGGCTCCAATCAACTTCAACCCTGCTGTGAGTCCTACCCTGCAGGTGGTGCCACCCCAGCCCTGGACCCTTCGAAGGGGGACTGAAGGTGCTCTGCCGGCCCAGCTATGGTTCTGTGAGCGGAACTGATGCATCACGGCTCATCTCTTTGCAGCTCTGCTTCAGAACAGCCACATTTCAATGCATGCCCAACACGCATTGCAGCCCTCTGCTTCCTTAAAACCACTGCAGCAATGCATCCTCGACACAGGCATTCGCATCGCATGTCTCGTCAATGGCATCCTTAATGACGATGCAAGACTTTGCATAGCAGCCCTTTAGTTTCTTCGGAATCGCCGCTGCGTGATGCATCCAAGATACCAGATTTCCCATCACAAGCCCCTCTTTGACGATGATGCAGGACTCCACATAACAGCCCTGCAGCTTCCTCTGAACCACTGCTGCACTACACATTATCGATGACGGAACTCACAACTCTCTGCAAACCAGGATTTAAAGTACTTTTTTCAAGAAGCTTAACTTGGTCCCTGTATCTGGCCAATGCTCCATCGCGGTTGGCCTAAACTTGTGAATTTGTTCCAGTCGGGTACAACCAGAGAACCACCTTTAACGCTTTGTGCTTTAAAATTGCATATCTTTGATTCTACTGACTAGACTTTTGTAGTTTTGATCTAAAACCATTTATTATATTGTAATCTATCTATCTTTCTAAATTGGTTCTGTCTTGTGTTTGACTTTATTACTGTTTGAAGTGCTGCATAACTACTTTACACGTTGCATTTATGTGAAGCCTGACTGCTTTTGTGCCAAGCCGCCAGAGGGTTAATCACAAGTTAATTTCAGGTTTGCCTGTTTTTCACCCTGACAAGGATTGTGGTTTCTGCTTGGGTAGGGTTTCACCCCCCTCAACCAATAATCCAATTTCCTAGAGTGACCAAGCAGCTATCTAACACCTACCTGTCCACTGAATCTGGGGTGCCAAACAATACATTTCATAGTCGGGAAGCCTCAGTCCGCCGTCCTACAACAACAGTTTCAAAGTTCTTAAACAACTCTATGTTGGTCCTTAGCCCAAATTAAGTCCCTCAAGGTGGCCTCTGTTTCTCTGAACCAGGATGCTGGTACCCATATGGGTAGATGACTAAAATAATAAAGAAGTCTTGGGGTTCTCACTATTTTAATCAAAGTTATCCTGATATTGACCGATAGTTGCAAGGACTTTCAAAAGTCAATTCTACCTCTAAAAACCATCTTTGCAGCCTCCAGATTGCCCACCATCAAATCCTCTGAATTTTGATACATTCCTCCCATCCCAGGTAAATGAATCTCTGTGGCTCACACCTGATATCCCGGTCGTTTAATGTTACAGATCCCATAGCTTGATCAAAGAGGTAGGCACATGCTTTTGATCAGTTGGTATGTAGACCAGACAATTCCCCAAACACTTTAAGATGTTTAATAGTAGGGTCCATTCCCTCATTTACATTTCTCAGGAATAGCAACAAGTAGTTTGTGTAATGTGAGACAACATGTGGTCTATTTTACATGGAGATTCCCCTGTCTGTGTTTTCCCTTTGCAACACCTGAGCAAAAGGCTTCATGCCCAGGGCAAAAAGCATAGGGGAGAGTGGACAACCCTCACTTGTCCCTCAATTAAATGGGTAAGAGGATGAAATCATCCCACCAGTTTTAACTCAGGGCCGGGGACTACAGTACAAAAGGCACATTTATCTATAAATGTTTCTCCAATGTGTCTAAGGACCCCAAATAAGGTTTCCCAACTGAGCATATCAAATGCCTTTTTTAAATCAACAACCAGTATCATAACACTAAGGAGTAAGTCGCCTGGTGTTTTGTTCATTATCGTGAAGCATCTAATTTAGGGGCATATTATCAAGAAACTGCGTTAAAATTATTGCCGCTTTAGCGGCAGAAAACTGCCGCTAAAGCAGCGATAATGGGCTTGATAATATGCCCTTGAGAATCCCCATAGAAGCCCATGTTCTGGTGTCAACATGGGCTTCTATTGGAATTCTCTGTGGCATATTATCAAGCCCATTATCGCCGCATTAGCAGCAGTTTTCTGCCGCTAAAGCGGCGATAATTTTAACGCCGTGCTTGATAATATGCCCCCAAGTCTCTGTGCATGAGTGATGTTATGTGCGGGTGGAGTCTCAAAGCCAGTATTTGCTCTAAATGTTCTAGTCAAGGTTCAGCATTGATAGAGGTCTGTAGGAAGACAGACAGCTGGGTCTCTGCGTGATTCGGGATAGGGACAATCAAAGCTTCACTTGTATACTGCAGGAGTTTTTCCATGGTGGTGTCTCTCCCTCACCAGCCTGCCAATACAGTGAGCTCTTACCACATTCTTGAATGCCTCCTAGTAGCCCATTGGGTTCATGGCAGTCCCCTGATTTTCTACAAATTAATTTGTAATTGCCTCCCAGTGTGAGTTTCTGAGTACAGGATCGTCCAAGGTAGCTCCATTAAGCCACTATGTAGGACTAGGTGTTGCCTGTCTTCCCCAGTGGATTTTTAAGAGTAGCAGGTTGTGGTCCGATAAGGTTCTCCTCAACTACTCAGCATAGTGCACGGTTAAGGCTATGCTTGGAGACCCCATGATTCTGTCATGTCCTGCATGTAGCTTGTGTACTGGTGAATAGGAGTATTGCCTAATTGTAGTGTGGAACGGTTTCCATATATCCACCGTCTCCCTACGGGAGAGCCACTTTATTGATCTTAGGGACCAATCCAAAGGTTATGAGGGAAACATTAGTCGCAAAAATCTTTAGTCTACATTCAGGACAAAATTAGTTTCTCCCCCACTCCTATCAATATAGTGGTCTGGGTCCGGTTGACCAATCTGGCAGAGATCACGTAAAAGGACTGTAATTGGTCAAAATTAGGTACATACAGACTTCCCATTGTCACCTCGAGCCCATGCACCAGTAATTATCGCCCCTGAGGATCTGCCTATCTATTTCGTTAAAAGGGCACACATGGCATGATCCATATCAGGGATCCCCTTGCAGAACCGGAGTAGCCTGCAGCAAACACTTAGGACCCGATTCACAAAAGTAATCTGAGACAAAATCCTAACTTTACGACTATCGGTATTCACAAAAGGCATTTAGGAGTAGTAAAGTTAGGATTTTGTCTTAAGTTTTGGTCTTCAGACAAAATCCTAACTCAAGTTAAACTTAAGTTAAACTTAAGTTAGGATTTTGTCTTAAGTTTGTCCTAAGTTTTGGTCTTAAGACAAAATCCTAACTTAAGTTAAACTTAAGTTAAACTTAAGTTCGGATTTAGTCTTAAAACCAAAACTTAGGTTTAACTTAAGTTTAACTTAAGTTAGGATTTTGTCTTAAGACCAAAACTTAGGACAAACTTAAGACAAAATCCTAACTTTACTACTCCTAAATGCCTTTTGTGAATACCGATAGTCATTAAGTTAGGATTTTGTCTCAGATTACTTTTGTGAATTGGGCCCTTAGCCCCTCCATGAGCACTGTAAATGGATTACTTCTGGTTTTAGTCAGGTGTATTTCCTGAAGGAAGATCAACTGTGCCACCTGTCTCCTCAAATAAACAAAAAACGTATACTTTTTGGTGATGGAGCCCATTCCTCTCATGTACTGCGTGAGGAATGTACAGTCATTCTATACGGGGATTACATCACTTCAAGCTCGGGAGACGCTCCCCTTCTGCTGACTCCTCCATCCCATCACTCAAAGAGATGAACCCTTTTATTTGGCCCAGTTCTCAGTTATTGAGTCATTTGGGGATTACATGCAAATTGTCAGAATTACTGTAACTCAAAACATTAGAATCCCCAACTCCCATTTCCTTGCATCAAACCACAACGGAGCTCCTTCCAAACCATTCTGGTGTCAAAATTTCAAACCTGGGGGCATATTTAACTCCACCGCAGCATCACTTTTTTAACACTGTGTCATTTTTTGTTTTAGCGCCATAGTTACAAAGTGAAGCTAGAGCCGTTTATCATCACTTTTTTACTGCTAGTGTCTATTTTTTCAATGCCAGTTCGGCCAGCGGCATTTACCTAAAATGAAGACTCTGCTATTTTTTCAAAACTGCTGCTAGGTCCCATTAGCAACAGTTTTTTACCTCTAGGGAAAAGCTTGTCTTACAAATGATGCTAGCACACTGGAATAAAAGCAGAACAGTCTAAAATCACTTTGGCAAGCTCAACTATGCCAAGGATCTACTGCTGTTGCAGCTTGGAACATCAAGGAGACCACTGCCACCACAGAGGTAGCACAGGAGAAGGAAGCAGACATACCGCCGGAGGATAAACCTCAATGACCTGAGGGAGGAAGAGGTATTTGACCATTACAGGCTTAGAAGGTAGTCCACTGTCCGCCTTCTGCACCAGATTGAGCCAAGCATGCAGCCAGCATCGCAGCGCTGCATCAACATCCCTCCATAGGCCAAACTATTGGCTGCTGGCGTCTGGAACTTTCCAATCCAACACCAGGAGTATCCCTGGCATCCTTCTCCAGGTTCCACCCCACTGTCCTGGATGCCATCATGAGCCTCACGTCCCAGTACCTCTACTTCACCAAAACAGTGCAGAACCAACAGGAGAACAAGCTAGGCTTTTATGCCATTGTAGTATTCCCAAATGTGTTGGGGGCAATGGACTGCACACATGTGCAACTTGTGCCTCCTGTGACTACATCCCATATCTACAGCAAAAGGAAACACACCTATTCTATGAATGTGCAGAGAAGCGTGGACTAAATGGACTGCACACATGTGCAACTTGTGCCTCCTGTGACTACATCCCATATCTACATCAACAGGAAGCACACCTATTCTATGAATGTGCAGAGAATCGTGGACCACTGGGCCTTTTCATCAATGTCCTTGCTAAGTACTCGGACAGTGCACATGACTCATTCATCTTCCAGCATTTCCCCATCAATGAGTGTTTCAAGAATGGGATGTATTGGAATGGCCTGCTTGTTGGTAAGTACATCTCAAGCTAATGACAGACCACAAGGCACTTAATCATATAGGAATACGTTGACATATCAGTCTTGGGTTGAATGACACAGTGCATACCTCGTTGCTAGGGCCCCATATAATTGTCCCATACTACATGGTCTATGCACAACACATTTCCTACCAGTCACACATGTCGACACCGCCTCAGCCACTGTGGCTCACATGTACAAGTCAAATGGGTTGATGGAATATCACCAATCATGATGCTCTGGTGGAGCAGCTACCCAAATGATGTCACTGTGCCAATGCTAAGTGTGTCTGCATGACACTGCAAGGCCTCATAGGTATGGAGTACAGCAAGTCACAACAAATTGAATCTTTTATTCACCCTACGTTAAGAATGTATAACATGGGCCTTGCAGTGGCCTTTCCCATCCAACACCAATGAAGATCACACATGTTTACACCCATCCTATGTATAGGGACCCTGCCATAGTGTGCAACTACTAGTGACTCCCAAGGGGAGGTGAAAATAGTTGACATAATCCCATGTCTCATTCTCATGTCCAATTACAATGTGTTCAGCATTCCGCATGGCACATTAAAGGAGGAAATAGCCTAGATTGTATGTAATTGGTGCTGGAATGTGTCCCTTAAACCATGACATCATGTCTGAACACTTGTACAAGGGGGAAGGTGTTTACATTAGTCACTATTGTGTGAGTTGACAAATGTGGACAAACTGTGGATGTGCTGTATGTCAACTGAAAGGCACATTTCATCACTACATGTTGGATTCTTGTTAGCTCAGCCTTTTCACGTCCATTGATGTCCAGTGGTACAAATTCTACATGAGGCCCTGTGTGTACAATTAATTGTATCAAAGACGGGGGCGCTAGAGGGCGCACGGCAAAATGGCCACACACTTGTGAGGCTCTGCCAAACCGAGCTGCCATCCGCCAAATATCTGCTGTATTCCTCGATCCGGATACCAGTTAGCGGACGGAGGGACCTTCCCCTTGCTTGCTGCACCTGCAAATGCCGATTGCGGGCCCGTGAGCTCTCTTCAACGGGTCAAAGCACACGGACCTCGCTCCGACGCTGTGCTGGGGAAAATGGCGGCTGCCGGGCCGCGGTAGGCCGCGCTGTTGCCTGGGGCCTGGACGTGACATCTGCTGCACGTTTCCCCCCTGCTCATCTGAGGGCTGCAATCTGGGGAGATCTCTGCTGGAGTGCGGCTCGACCTAATGTCGGCGCGGCTGGATGCTGCTCTGTGAGGCTGCTGTCTGTGCGCTGTGAGGCGACTGCTGCGAGGTGGCGAGCGGCAGCGCCTGGGAGACGACTGGGCGGTGGTCCTTATCGGCTGAGGCGGCCCCCCTGCGGAGAAGCGGAGTGTCGCTGGATCTGCTATGCGCCCGTCGGCACTGGTTGCGGTGAGTGGGATCGGGGCCTGGCGGGGGTCTGAGCTGCGGAGGTGGGATCGGGCCTGAAGGCGGACCACGGCTTGCGAGCTGCGACTAGCGCAGGGTGCATTGCGGAGTCTCCTGCTGGGCCTTGTGGTGACCGGGGTGGGAGCCGCTGCTGGGCCTGCTGTGCGACGGTCTTCTGGGGCCCCCGCCACACTGCCTGAATGGACCACAAGTGACACTGCATGCCCTCCTATGCTGGTTCACAGATTTCGGCCGCCTGCCCTGTGCATGGTTGACAAGTCGGCTGTCCAGATGTTGGAGCTACTTCTCATCTAGCCCTTTAAATGGTGCTTCATATTTGCATCTCCTTGGCTTGAGGCGCGCTGCCTCCCTTCTGCTTGCTGTCTTGCACATCTGGATTGCTTGGACATATCCCTGGGTGAGCTCCTGCCAGGGTAGCAGGGGCTAAATTGGTCCCCAGAATTCTTCATTGCAGGGTACTGCTGTGACATTCGGCGCTAGCCACATTGTGTATCTCCGTGGCCTGGGGCGTGCTGCCTCCCCCCTGCTTGCTGCCTCACACATCTGACTTTCTTGGATATATCCCCGGGCGGGCTCTTGCCAGTGCGGCGGGGGCTTCACCGACCTTCAGAATTCCTCATTGCAGGGGCCGGCTGTGAAGTTTGGCGCTAGCCATATAGCACTCTGTGAGTCTGTGAGGCTCTAGCCGCACAACGCCATTTGGATTTCCCTCCTCAACTGCGTGGGTGACATCTACTTTACAAGTATGGGGAAGTCCTTCGCCCAATACTGGGGGTAGGCCGTGACTCCCTGGCCTGGATAGGGCGGACGCTGGCCCGGCCGGCGGGGGGCTGCTGTGTGTTCGCTATTTGGCCCCCCTGAGTGGTGCACGTCTGACTGCACCCCGGTAACTTGCGGCACGCTGCCACACTCCTGACCTGCCACGCATGACGCCTGATCTACTGGGACGGTCTGTGTAATTGGGGCCCCTCCCAGTGTGAAGCCTACTTCCCTATCCACGGCTTGCGCCCCTGAGCCCTGAGGCCTGATTGGTCGACGGTCACTAACAGATCAATGCTAAGAGGTAGTAGTCAGGTTGGACCTTTCCTCACACTTGCCCTTGGCTCTACGTTCATTGACTATTGCCTACAGCTTTTGTGGCGTTACTCAATAATTATGGGGAGGACTGACAAATCTCAGCCATGCCTTACCTTTGAGTCATGTAGGGCCCCCAAGACTCCGCAACCAGCCGCCTCTGACTCGGAGGCTGATGCCCGCGCAGATGGCCCCCCCCACACTAGAATCCACATTGCTGGCTATGCAACGCACTTTGCAGTCTATCGAGGGCACAATGGCTGCTGTGAACCATCGACTAGACCACATATCATCTCAACTTGAGAAACAAACTGCATGAATGGGGGAGGTGGAACAAAGAGTTTCGTCGACTGAAGATGGTCTGAGTACAGTCACGGATAAAACCCTTAACATGGAAAAGGTTTTGGCCCTTATCCAAGCAAAGAACGAGGATTTAGAGGTGCGATCCTGGTGCAACAATCTCCGTATTACTGGGTTACCAGAGTCGACAAATGTGGGCAGAATGGAGGCATATGTTGAGTGTCTTATCTCGGATATCTTTGGCACAGAGCACTTATCCAGCATGTTTATAGTGGAGCGAGCCCACCGCTCTATAGCTGCACGGCCGATCCCGGGGGCCCCTCCTCGCCCTATAATAGCCAGAGTCTTGAACTACCGGGATCGGGACACCATACTGCGTCTGGCAAGAGAGAATGGTACTATTGTCCATCAGGGCAACACATTGGCCTTCTCCCCTGATTTTACAGTGGTCGTCCAGGCGGCTACATGAGAATTTGGCAATGTAAAGCAGTTTCTGCGAAATGAGGGGGTCCCCTACGCTGTGCTGTGTCCGGCTCGGCTCCGTATAGGCACTGCTGAGAACAATAACATTTTCTCCTCCCCGAAGGCCGCAATGGAACATGCCAAGCATCTGAAACGCCAGAAGCGAGACTCTACAGCTGCAACTGAGGAAGAAGAGTAGCGAACCACTATGCCAGCTAATCGGAGCTTACTGACTCTCTTGGTTTTTTGCTGTCTATCTGAGATGCCATATCTTTCTTGTCCAGCTGGCTCTAAGTTTATTGTCTATCTGTGCTTATGATGTCTATCTCCTGCCAGTTTGTGCCCACCATGTTTGCTGCCATTTGCCTGGCTCTGCAGCCTCTTTTTTCTTCTGTTGGGTTTGCTGATCTATGGCTAACTGCTGGCAGCGCGAGCCCTTTATACTGGCTTTAACCTCTTTTTTATGCACCTTCCTGAGTCCTCCATGATGTCATCCCTACCCTGGTTTGTGTAGCTTGGGTCCCCGCGGGTGCAACCTCATAGTGGGGATTGCATATTGCCGGTGGTATGCATTGCTAGTATACTGTTCTTGAGCTCGGTTGACTCCTACTTGTTGGAGACACACGTCTCTGTGCTCCCCAAAAAATGGGTGTAAACCGATTCTGTTTTTTAGTTGTGGGAGTTTGGGGGGGGCTGGGATGGATTTTGGGATGGCTTTGGCATGTTGGGGCAGCTGAAGTGGGTGGGGGGTGGGGTGGGGTCATCGTGGGACAGCCAGAATGTAAAATGTACACTTTCAGACAAACACCATGAATGTTGGTATTTTATGTACAATTACCACATGTTAGACAATTGTTTAGGCGGTCACATATGGAAGATCCTACACGATGAATAGTGTGATCAAGTTCCTTACTTGGAATGTCCGGGGCCTTAACACACCAAAAAAGATCAGATCAGTGTTTGCATGCCTGGACCGTATGGGAGTGCAAGTCGCCCTTCTCCAAGAAACCCACCTTACTGTTGAATCTGCTAGCAAAATGGGCACTAGGTGGGCAGGAGTACGGGTCTCTTCCTCCTTCTCCACCTATTCTAGGGGGGGTAATAGTTCTAGTGAAAAAAGGGGTGCCTTTTACTGTGATCAGGACTGAAGTGGATGATGCAGGCCGGGTCGCGATGGTGCATGGCCACTTGGCTGGAGAGAGTGTGCTGATTGTGAACGTATACGGACCGAATGTGGATGATCCCTCATTCTACTCGGATGTGTGACGCTGGATATTGCTATTTCCTCTGGCACCGATTATATGGGGAGGGGATTTTAATCTATGTTTAGACATCACCATGGACCGAATCGGTGGCAGTGAGGCCAGACCCAAACGCACCGCTAAGTCTTACTGGGGCTTCTGGACACTGGTGTCATTTGAATGACATATGGCGAACTCGACACCCCGCGGACCGCCAGAGCACGTTCGCTTCCTCCGTGCATGGCTCGTGGTCCAGCAAAGACTTCTGGCTGGTCTCTGAGTCAGTCTGCGCCTAGACAACGGTGGTGTTGCACGAGGCCCGAACTCTTTTGGACCATTCTCCGGTGCTTTTGACGCTACAGATACCCACATATCGGACTCCGCCGTTTGCCTGGCGGCTGCAGCCTTCAGAACTCACGGACCCGGTTTTAAAACAGCAGATAGCAGAGGCCATAAAAAACTTCTTAAGGGAAAACGAGGGAACAGTAGACAGTGCGGGGACGCTCTGGGAAGCGTTTAAGGTGACTGTGTGGGGGGCGTGCATCGGGGCCCAGTCGGGGGTTCTGCGTGACATCCGTCGGCGTATTAAAAAATGAGCATCTGACATATCTAAATTGGAACGGGAATATGATTCTGACCCATCCACCGCAAAACTGACCGCCATCCGGGAATTGGTCACGGAGCATAACAAGACTGTTGACCAGGAGCTACTGCACTGTTCCCGGCGTCGGGGAGGGAGGTCGCTCTGGTCGATCGCTGGTGCAGAAAATGTCAGAGCCACGACACCAGGAGCAAATAACTGAACTCATTGACGATCTTGGGGATGCCCACCATTCGACTTCTGAGCTCTGCGACGTAATGTTGCAATTCTATACCCGCCTCTATGCTGCCAAGGCGACCCCATCGTCGGCGGAGATACACGAGTACCTTGACGATGTGGCGCTTGGGTGGCTCTCCGAAAGGCAACTGGAGTACCTTGTGCAGTCATTCAATGAAGAGGATGTACGAGAAGCCATCATGTCACTCCCGACCTGCAAAGCTGCAGGCCCGGACGGGCTGTCCAGCGAATTTTATAAGGCATATGTGGCAGACCTCGCCCCACGGCTCTTGGAGGTTTATGCAGAAGCCTACGAGAACGGGAAGCTGCCCCCTTCGCTCCGTGAGGCCCTACTGATCACAATCCTGAAACCAGATAAGCCATCAAATCAGTGCGGGTCATACCAACCGCTCTCTATGATTAATATAGACGCAAGGATCCTAGCGAAAATTATCGCCACTAGAATGCAATCTTTGATTTCCCTGTTGGTGTTGCTGGACCAATCGGGATTCGTTATGGAGCGATCCACCACTCATAATTTGCGCACACTATTTTCCACTTTGCACTACTTTGAACCCGACTTTCAGGCGGTGGCCGTATTACTTGATGCGGCCAAGGCCTTTGATTCTTTACAGTGGCCATTTATGTTTACAGTACTGGAAAGGATGACCTTCCCCCCTTTCTTCCTGCAGTGGCTCCGGGTGCTGTACAGTGACCCAGTTGCCAGGGTGCGAGTTAATGGGTGGGTGTCTTCATTGTTTCCTATCGGAGGAGGCAGGGCTGCCCGCTGTCGCCTATGCTTTTTGCCTTAGCACTGGAACCCCTCGCCTGCAAACTGCGGCAGCGGCATGCTGCAGCTGCTCTGCGGTTCCGACAACGGCCCTTGATTGTCTCTCTTTATGCAGATGACATGCTGCTATATGTCCGGGAGCCCGAGGTCCACCTCTCTGCATTATTCCGGGAATATGTCCAATTTGAGCACTTCTCTGGCCTGGGGATCAATTGGTCCAAGTCGGTGGTGTTTCCCCTAACCGCGTTCACCAAAGGGGTGGAGCTGGATTTTCCACTGACGTGGACAACTGACCCTGTGAAGTATCTGGGTGTCTGGGAGCATAGAGATCCCTATATCGTGATCTCTGAAAACTACGGCTGCACGGTGTCTCGTTTTTCTGAACAGGTTGCAAGATGGACACACCTGCCCCTTTCTCTGGCGGACAGGATTGCAGTGGTGAAAATTGTGTTTTTGCCTAAATTGTTGTACTTCTTCATTAACATTCCTATCAAACTGAACATTGCGCTATTCCGCACCCTCCAGTCTGTGTTGCTCACATTCGTGTGGGGCGGTAGGAAACCAAGGTGCCAATTGGACCTGTTGGTGCAGCCCTTCGAAAGAGGAGGCTTTGAGGCTCCGGACCTTCGCCTCTACTATCTGTGCGCCCAGGCGCAGTTCGCACATTACCGGCATTTCCCACCGAGGTATCAGCCGCATGTGGCTATAGAGGCAGATGCTGTGCTCCCTGTGCCGCTGCAGGCGGGGACACTTTCGGGGGGATCGGGTAGCCCGCGGACCGAGATTAACCCCACGCAGTGTACGGCGTGGGCCTGGCGAATGCTTGTGACAAGAACGCAGCTCTCTCATCTGTACGCGCCACTATTGGCGTTACTTTCCCACCCTGATATCTCGGCAGCACAGGAGGCGTCTGCCCTGCGAGAATTGGCTGTGGCTGGCATACACCGGCTGGGTGATTTATATGTGGAGGGTAGATTTAAAACGTTAAAAGAGGCGCAGAGCGGCTCCGAGCGGGGCTTCATGTTTAACTTTACATATGTTCGGGTTCGTCAGGCAATCTGCGCGGTGTATCCGGGTTACCCTGCTAAACCCACCACTTTGATAGCCCTGCAGGTGCTGCTGACGGGAGAGAGCCGAAAGAAATTAGTTACAAGACTTTACAATGCCTCTCTGCGTGAACAAGACATAGGGGTACACCCCTCTTGCTCGCGCTGGCAGAAGGCGCTGGGTGCTCCTATCGCGCCGGAGGTCTGGACTGCATGTTGCCAGCTCACTGGCCGCCTCACGGGCAATTGTAATCTTCGAATTATACATTTTAACTTCCTGCATCAGGTCTATTATTCCACCTTGCAGCTATATAAATAGGGTTTAAAGGAAGCCTCCAATTGTGTGAGATGTGGAGCAGCGGATGCAGATTTTTTCCATGTTGCCTGGATGTGTGGGAGTGTGTTTGCTTTCTGGACGGCAGTGGTGGCCATTCTATCTGATGTTGTGCTGGAGCCTGTGGATTGCTCTCCTGAGCTTTGTCTACTGGGGTATGTCAAGTGCCTTAAGCCCTACAACAGGCGAATTGTTGCCGTTTCCACTTTGCTCGCCAAAAGGGTGGTGGCGCAATGTTGGGGAGCCAAAGTGTCACCCACTGTGAAGAAGTGGCTCCAGGACCTGGTGTTTTGTAAAACTCAGCTTCAGACATACGAGGAGGAGCTGCCGGAATCATCTTGTCCAAAGGACTTTTGGGCACCTTTGAAGGAGTATCTGATGTCCCATGCTGCCCTATTATGAGCCAATTAGTAGATTCCCATAGCTACCTTTGAATGGGTGTGGGTCTTAGGCTAACAATTATACGGACCTGAAGGATGGACTTTGCCTAAAAATATTCTTTATTATTCTATACTACCAAATGTAGCATTGCTGTCCAAAGTGTACTGTCATTATGCTACTGTTCTACCAGGGGTGGGTGGGGGGGGACGGGGGGGATGTTGTGGGGTTTATATGTTTCCTTCGCCTTCAATGACTGTATCATTACTTGAAAATTCAATAAATATATATTTTTTTTTATTGTAACAAAGACCTTCACATATGTGAGCAATAGTTCAATGAGGCTTCTAAAAACATTGTTTTACGCCAGGCAATCCCTGTCTCAAGTCTGTGTATCACATGTCAATCCCATGGACAGGAGGCATGAAGATATATCCCACACCTCTGAAACTGAGAAATATGGGTATATGTTAACCTCACTGGATCAACTCAACTATGCTGCATTACATCACACATCATATACACGGTGGTTAGTCTAAATATCGAGTTTTAAATTTCGACCTACAAGTATATCGAGTTGTTAATATCGTAGGTAAAGAATATCGAAGTCAAGAATATCGATGGACAGAATATCGACCCCAAGGTAAGTATTATCGAAGTTAATAATATCGAAGTCATTAATATAGATGTAAGTAATATCGTAATCAAAAATTTCAATGTCAATAATATCGATATTTTATTAGTGTAATGTATTTTAATATGTATTTTATTTGTATGTGAAAGATTATTGTAATGTATTTTAGTACATTTAAAAATAAATGTTTAGAGATTCATAATTATTTAAAATATAATTTAGCGTTTTAGTATCAGAGCGGGTTGTGGGTTTATAGGGGAATAGGGTGGGAAGTAATTTAATTATAATTAATTAATATGTATTGTTTAATTGGTATTTATGATTAATTAATTGTTAATTAATTACTAATTGTAAATTAAATATATTAATTGATTAATTAATTGTTAATTAATTATTAATTGTAAATTAATTTTATTAATTGGTTAATTATATAAGTTATAATTAGTTTAATATTAATATTTATTTATTGGTATTGGTTTTTTTTTTTGGTTTTTTTTTTTTGAAACCGTTTATTGCAATCTCAAATATATACAGGTATGGGCCTACAACCTTCCGGCCGGCCGCTAAAGTGACAGAAGCAAATGACATACATACAATGAGGCACTTGGCTTTACAGAGACGCTAAAGCAGGAGGTATCAACAACGTGGGCCACATGACTCTGAGCCCACAATACGGTTTCGTTTTATACAACACAACAACATAAAACCACACCCGCAAGGCAACTCGCAATCGAAAGTAACAACACGTGCTCCTCAAGTGGGGGACCCCAACCATCCACAGAAATCCAGAGAGGGGAAGGGGAACAGATCCGGGACTGGGAGAACACTGTGCCCGGGGCTGAGGGAGGGGGTCAACTAGGGGGATGGAGCTGGTGAAGCGGGAGGCAACAATGGCGGCTCGCAAATACCCCCGCGGTAGGCGTTCCAGGGGCCCCATACCTTCACCCATGCCCCGGGCTTACCCCGCGCCACATACACCACCTTTTCTCGGAACATGCACCAATCCATGTGTTCTTTCCAGGCCGACACCGCCGGGGGCCTCTGGGATCCCCACAGTTGAGCAATGTCACGTTTAGCTATCATATATCCCAGAGTCACCCATCACGTCTGCGGAACCGAGTAATCGGTCGGTTCCCACACATTCAGCAAGCATCTCCTCGCTTCAGGCAACAGCGCGACATGCGTAACCGCTCGCAGGACCTCATGCACACCACGCCAGAATCGCTCCACCCTCGGACATTCCCACAGAATGTGCAAAAAAGTCGCCAAAGCACCACACCCACGCTTACACAATCCATCCTCGGCATAGCCCATACGCAGAAGCCTTGGCCCCGTCATGTACACCCGGTGGAGTATCTTAAGCTGGACAAAGCGAAGGCGAGCCGGGATGGCCACCTCCTTCGGAGAGGCCACCGCGGAAATCCAGTCCTCGTCGTCCAACTCCAGCCCATCGGCAACCCAAGCCTCGCGGAGGCCAGTCAGTAAGCCCGAGCGGTCATTAATCAGTTTCTTGTAAATGAGGGAGATCGTGCTGTCCGGAACGTGGCCATCTAGCACTCTATCCTCCAGGGGGGAGGACTCCGGGATGGAGGCCACGTCTGGGAAGACGGAACCCAGTGCGTGACGGACCTGCAGGTACCGAAAGTATTCACTGCCCTGCAGCTGAAACTCCGCCTGCAGCGTCTCGAATGTTTTGAATCCTCCCCTCGTCCAGAGATCCCCCACTGTACTGATGCCTATCGTGTCCCACCTCTCGAAGCCCTTCGAGGTCCACAGGGAGCCCAACCTCTCAGACGCATACAACGGTGACGCCCGGGTCAAACGGTCCTTCCATCCCATAGCTGCATTAGCCGCGTGCCATACTCGCACCATGACACGCGTGGGTCCCGTCAAGCGGGAATCGGGCACGCTAGTGTAGAGCGCTCGATTGTAGTCGCCACCGGGCAGGAGCATCTTGTCCATTTCAAATGCCGGGTTTAAGGCGGGCCCATAGAGGCCGTGATTAATTGCAGCTAACTGGGAGGCCCAGTAATACCGCTTGATATCCGGGAGGGCAATCCCTCCGTCGTACCACGGGAGCGTCAACTTTGCCAGGGCTATACGCGGCCTCCCGTCCCAGAACAAGCGGCGCTGTAAACTTTCCACCTCATGGAAGTAGCGCGCCGGGACCAAGTCCATAGTGTTCTGGAGAGCGTACAGAAAGCGCGGCAATGACATCATCTTGAACAATGCCGCCCGGCCGAGCGGCGAAAGCGGCAAGCGCCGCCAGCGCGCGACGTCCTCCTTCAAGCGCTGGAGGGGGGGAAGCAAATTTCGCTCGTAGCGGGCCACCGGGTCCAGCGTAATATAGACACCCAGGTATCGAAATCCCTGCGAGGCAATCTGGATCGGACAGCCCCGCGGGAGGACAGGAGCCTCCCCGGAAAGCACATAGACACAGGATTTAGCCCAGTTGATGACAAGGCCTGAGTTACGGCCAAAGGAGCGCAGAACATCGACCAGGACGATCAGTGATTTGCGCGGGGAGGCTAAGTACAAAAGGATATCGTCAGCATAGAGGGACACGCGGTCCTCATACTCGGGGGTCCAACGGAGACCACGGATAGAAGGGTGCCACCGCAGCCACTCCGCCAGGGGTTCCAAGGCCAGTGCAAACAGGAGCGGTGACAGGGGGCAACCCTGTCGCGTGCCCCGTCCCAGCACGAATGGGGCCGAGACTCGACCCTTCACCACCACCTGCGCCAATGGGTCCGAGTACAACAATTTGACCCAGCTGATGAATCCCGGTCCAAATCCAAATTTCGCCAGCATCGCCCAGATGTACGGCCATTCGAGCGTGTCGAACGCCATGGTGGCGTCCAAGGACGCCAAGATGGCCGGCTCCCGCACGAAGGGAACACGCGCGAGCACCCCGTGCAAGCGTCGCAGATTAAGGGCCGTATTGCGATGGGGAATAAAGCCGGACTGGTCTTGGTGGACCAGATCGCCCACCACGCCGACCAGCCGGTTGGCGAGCACCTTGGCGAGGATTTTAGGCTCCGCATTCAAGAGCGAGATAGGCCGATAGGATGTAACCCGGTCTCGTGGTCTCCCCTCCTTGTGGATAACCACGATGGTAGCCAGACGCTGGTCCGGCGGGAGGGAGCCCCGCGAGTGGGCCGCAAGGAACATTGCGCGGAGGTGGGGTGCCAGTACATCCGGTCGCAGCTTATACAACTCGATAGGAATGCCGTTCGGGCCCATGGCCTTGCCAGAGGCGACCGAGCGGATGGCGAGGGCAATTTCGTCCGAGGTGGGAGCGGCATCCATCGACTCCCTGTCCTCCACTGAAAGGGAGGGCAGCGCGATGTCCCGCAGCAGGGCATGGGAATCCTCCTCCGAGCAGGGAGAAACCGGGGAATATACCTCGCGGAAATAATCCGCGAAGCAAGAGACAATGCCTTCCGGCTCAGTAACACGTACACCATCCATCCTCTCAATCAGCGGGACCACACGACTAGCTCTCTCCTTCTTATCCAACCACGCAATCAACTTGCCAGCCTTATCACCCACATCATACAATCGCCCCTGTTGCTCTCTGCTAAGGCCCCTGGCCGCCTCCGTGACGAGGGCCCTATAGGCCGCCTGCTTAAGGTGTAGAACGTGCAGCGCAGCGTCAGTCACCCCGCTCCCCAGATCATCCTCCAATTCAGTAATTTCGGCCTCCACCCGGGTCACCTCCTCCTGTGCGCGCCTCCGGGCATGGGAGATAAAGGAGAGGGCCTCCCCTCTAAGAACTGTCTTGAAAGCCTCCCACAGGGAGATAGCCGACGGGACAGACCCCACATTCTCCTCAAAATACCGTTGCAAGGATTTAATCAAGTCAGCACGAATAGTGGGGTCGCGCAGGTACCAGGCATTGATTGGAGCTACCCTGCCCTCCCCCCTCGGGAAGACATCAAAGTGCAACAGGAGTGGGGAGTGATCTGAAATACCCCGCGCCAGATGGCGCACCTCCCCCACTCTCCCGGCATAGGCCGCAGGGACAAGGACATGATCAAGCCGCGAAAGGCTACCATGGGCACCCGAATGGAAGGTGTACTGCAGCTGAGTGGGATGCTTTAAACGCCAGCAGTCCACCAATCCCAGCGTGTCCAAAAGGCCAGACAGCCACGCCTGTGCCCGGGGGAGGTCCCTAGGGGGATAACGATCCATAGTCCCAGAAGCCACCGCATTGAAGTCCCCCCCAACCACCAGAAGCCCCCCCGGAAGGTCAAGAAGGAGGCGTCCCAGGTCCGCAAAGGTGGTGGACTGTAACCCCGGTGGGACGTACACTGAGACAAAGACGACTACTTTGCCCTCCATTCTCCCCACCAAGACAGTGTAGCGTCCCCTCTCATCATGGCGCACCTCGTCTATTTCTAGCGGGAGCGAGGTCTTGACCATAATGCCCACCCCCCGTGAGCCTGATGTGAAGCCCGAGTGGGCCACCAAATGATAGCCACGTCGATTCATGGCACAAAAGGAGTTACCAATAAGGTGTGTCTCCTGCAGAAAGACCACATCAGGCGAAATCCGTTTCAGATACTGCAGGACCACACCCCGCTTAATCCTATCACCCAGTCCGTTAACGTTCCAGGACAACAAAGTCAGGTCCCTACCCCCCATCACATACAGAAGCCATCATTTGTCCCCCGAGAGCATCTCAAAAACACCAATACAGTAAAGGGTTTGCCTTGCGGTAGAAACGAACCACACCCCACCCCAACCCACCCATCCCAACAGAACTCCCCCCACCCTGCACCCCTGCATGAGCCCAAACAGCCCCCCCAAAGTGCAGTGTGCCTGTCGCCCCATAGATAAGAAAACTAACTAGTCCCCCAGAGGAGGAGGGAGATCCCCCAAGAGACCCCACACGACCTCCACAGGAGGGGAACTTACCCTAACAGTCAATGGTGACAATAACACAGTCCAGAGCTAGGCCTACCATTAGTCCCTCAGTCCTGATCCGGCGGGCCCTCCCCACCAACCGCTCCCCCCCCACCCCCCCGGCCCCGATCTCCGGGCAAAGTGTCCAGCCAGTCCCCGGCCGCCTCGGGACGATCAAAAAAGTGCGTGCGGCCATCCACCTCCACCCTCAGCTTAGCCGGAAAAAGCATCGCATATTTGAGATTCAGGTCCCGTAGGCGACGTTTGACTCCGAGAAAGCTCAGTCTCTGCTTTTGGACCGCCGGAGTAAAGTCAGGATAGAAATTTATATCCATGTTATCAAGTCTGACCGGTCCTTGTAGCCTGGAAGTCTGCAGGATAGCGTCTCTGTCCCGAAAATTGAAAATCCGGGCGATGAGAGGCCTCGGAGGGGCTCCGGCCTTAGGCCTACCCCCGGGGACCCTGTGGGCACGTTCCACCGCAAAGAATTTACTCAGCCCCCGAGGCTGGAGATGGGTGAGAACCAGGTCCTCCACAAACAGATCCGCCGCCTCTGCCTCACGTCCCTCCGGCACCCCGATAATGCGGACGTTGTTCCTCCGGGCCCGACCCTCGGAATCCTCCAGTCGACGATTCATCAGGGCGCTCGCCTGGCCAAGCCTGCGCACCTCCTGTTGGAGGGCCGCCACGTCCGTTGTGAGGCCCGAGGTAGAGTGGGCCAAAGAATCGACCCGGTCATTTGTTTTGGACAGATCGGCCCTCACGAGGCCCACGTCCACGAGGACCGAGTCGATCTTCTGCGCCAGAGTGTCAAAGCGCTGGTCCACCGAGGCCTTCATCTCGGCGATGGCGCCCATGACGTCTCGGAGGGTCAGGTCCGTGGGCAGAGCAGGAGCATCAGTCGGGCCCGTAGGGGACCTACGCAGCGCCTCTGGAGATCCCTTCTGGAGGGTGTAGCGGTCCATGTTGTTGGATTGATGGGCCGCGCCACGACGGGTCGACTTCACCTTAGCCCGGTCGCCATCTTGTTTTGTGGACATGGTTCCAGTCCCCAAATCGAGCCAATCTCCTCAAAAAGGGGGCCGACAATCCAGTTCAAGGGCTCCGGGGGAGAGCGACCACCGCTCCGCAGGACGGACCGCAGCCGGCGGGCCGGCAGGGCACCCCAACGAGGCCACACCACCGCACACCGCCCCGCAACCCTACCTCGCCTGGCAGCAAGGAGGGCGCAAAAGCGAAAGTGAAAGTGCGGGGTACGCGAGTCGCCCAGCCTTGCCCGCCGCTGTTGTTCACTTTGTCTCCGGATCGCCCCACAACTCCAGTACGGGGGGCCGGTGTGGAGAAGGCCGCAAACCTCAATCGGTGCTCCCGCCGGTGTCCGAAGTCCGATTTGAAAACGGAAAACGGGCGTCACCTCAGCTCGGGCTCACAAACACAGTCCCCTCATCTAGGACAGGATTCGGTCAGGATTTATGCAGGAGGTCGCGGAGGTCCTCGGGAGCCTCGCACCTACGCGGCCATCTTGGTTGCGCGCTAGGCTCCTCCCCCCCATTTATTGGTATTGTTAAATAATTAATTGTAAATTACTAATTAATTGGTGATTTATTTTATTAAGTGATTAATTGATGATTAAATTAATTATGTGAATTTTTATGTGTAGTGGGTTGTGGGTTTATAGGGGAATAGGGTGGGATGTAATTAAATTCAAATAATTACTGATAATTTTTATTTATTTGTAATTAATACTAATTAATTGTTAATTAATTATTAATTGGTAATTAATTGTTATTAGTGCGTTAAATATAGTAAATATAAATAATTTCTTATTTCATGTTATTTGTTGTTATTGTTAATTAATGTATTGTTAATTAAGAATTAATTAGTGAATAATTGTAATTTGGTAGTTAATATGTATAAATTAGTAAATAATAAGTATATTAATTATAAAGAATGTATTATTAATTGTAAATAATAGATAAACTGATATTTAAAAGTATTGTGTATTTTGTATGTGTAGTGTGTTGTGTGTTAAAGGGGGAATAGTGTGGGATGTAATTTAAAGTTATTTATATAAATATTTATTTTAAATAATTGGTATTTAATAATAATTATTTTGTAAATTAATTATTAATATGCTTTTTTTTTATAACTAATTATTTAATTGGTTATTATGTTTATAGAATCCCTATGCTATCCAGTGCTTTCCCAACTGTTTTACTATCTGGAGTGGGAATAGTAATTTTTACCCCTACGCTATCCAGCGCTTTTCCTACTGTTGCACTCTCTGGAGTTGGAATAGTAATTTTTACCCCTACGCTATCCAGCGCTTTCCCTACTGTTTCACTTACTGGAGTGGGAATAGTAATTTGTACCCCTACGCTATCCAGCGTTTTCACTACTGTTGCACTCTCTGGAGTTGGAATAGTAATTTGTACCCCTACACTATCCAACACTTTCCCTACTGTTGCACTCTCTGCAGTTGGAATAGTAATTTGTACCCCTACGCTATCCAACACTTTCCCTACTGTTGCACTCACTGGAGTGGGAATAGTAATTTTTACCCCTACGCTATCCAGCGTTTTCACTACTGTTGCACTCTCTGGAGTGGGAATAGTAATTTTTACCCCTACGCTATCCAACGCTTTCCCTACTATTGCACTCTCTGGAGTTGGAATAGTAATTTTTACCCCTACGCTATCCAACGCTTTCCCTACTGTTGCACTCTTTGGAGTTGGAATAGTAATTTGTACCCCTACGCTATCCAGCGTTTTCACTGCTGTTGCACTCTCTGGAGTGGGAATAGTAATTTTTACCCCTACGCTATCCAACGCTTTCCCTACTATTGCACTCTCTGGAGTTGGAATAGTAATTTTTACCCCTACGCTATCCAACGCTTTCCCTACTGTTGCACTCTTTGGAGTTGGAATAGTAATTTTTACCCCTACGCTATCCAGCGCTTTCCCTACTGTTTCACTTACTGGAGTGGGAATAGTAATTTGTACCCCTACGCTATCCAGCATTTTCACTGCTGTTGCACTCTCTGGTGTGGGAATAGTAATTTTTACCCCTACGCTATGCAATGTTTTCCCTACTGTTGCACTCATTGGAGTGGGAATAGTAATTTTTACTCCTAAGCTATCCAGCGTTTTCACTACTGTTGCACTCTCTGGAGTGGGAATAGGAATTTTTACCCCTACGCTATCCAACGCTTTCTCTACTGTTGGACTCACTGGAGTGGGAATAATATTTTTTACCACTATGCTATCCAGTGGTTTCCCTACTGTTGCATTCTCTGTAGTTGGAATAGTAATTTTTTTCCCTACGCTATCCAACACTTCCCCTACTGTTGCACTCTCTGGAGTTGGAATAGTAATTTTTACCCCTACGCTATCCAACGCTTTCCCTACTATTGCACTCTCTGGAGTTGGAATAGTAATTTTTACCCTTACGCTATCCAACGCTTTCCCTACTATTGCACTCTCTGGAGTTGGAATAGTAATTTTTACCCCTACGCTATCCAACGCTTTCCCTACTGTTGCACTCTTTGGAGTTGGAATAGTAATTTTTACCCCTACGCTATCCAACGTTTTCCCTACTGTTGCACTCTCTGGAGTGGGAATAGTAATTTTTACCCTTACGCTATTCAACAGTTTCCCTACTATTGCACTCTCTGGAGTTGGAATAGTAATTTTAACCCTACGCTATCCAACGCTTTCCCTACTGTTGCACTGTTTGGAGTTGGAATAGTAATTTTTACCCCTACGCTATCCAACATTTTCCTTACTGTTGTTTTTGTTGGAGTTGGACTAGTAGTTTTATTATGTCTGATATTTAATATGTTTTGTATTATTTTAGCTATTGTAATATATCATTAATAAAAAAAATTATTAACATTAAAAATATTGATTATTATTTGCTATATGTAATTATTAAATATTTATTAATGTTATTGTTTTATGTGTATAGATGTATTGGTAATTTTTAAAAACATTTAATAATTTATACGTTACAGAAATTATTATTAAAATTAATTATTAAGTAAGTATATATATTATATATTATATGTATATGTTTAATTAATGTTTTATGAAATTATATATATTAATTATACATTTTAAATATTATACAATATATTTAATTATGTTTATTTAATTTCTAAGTATAATTTGGTTTATTTTACATATATTTTTAAAGTAAAAGAAAAACGATATTTTTAATAACGATATTTTTGACATCGATATTTAATTTTCGATATTTTTGTACTTACCATGTTGTAGATAGGATGTCGATATTCTTGACATCGATATTTTTGTTGCGATATATTTGTAGGTCGATTTTCTGTCTGTCGAAATTATGTCATACAACCCATATACACACATCACATCCAATGTACACAGCATGTATATGTTTTTGTTGCAGAAACCACTACAGCAGTCACCCAAGGTGCCAGCCTGTACAGCAAGGTGCCCCCTCATGCAAAAACGACATCCTTCATGACATCCAAATATACCATTTTCATGGAAAGAATGTGACTGTCATGGAGATATGCTGCACTGTTTATGCCTAGGCAGACACACAACCATGTACACGGAATCATGCGGAAGATACAACCTACACCTTACCAAAGACATGCGGCACTGTGGTGTAAGCAGTCAACCTGTTGCACTGTACAGTGCAGCACTACCACATATGATTAACACTTGTGTACTGTCACTATAGTGGACTCTGTGCACTGCCATGTGTATACTACAAAGTCACATATTCACATACACCCACTATCCATCCCATAGCTGAACTCATAGAAAAATGTTTGCTAAGATTATCAACACAAAATATGTGTGACAGAAGTAAGAAACATCACCAGCTCCTGTTGCTTGTTGTCCAGTCATACAGGTATCATTTCAGGATTTGCCATAGCACCCACAAATTGACAAAATAGATGAATGTGAGACATGTACCTACTCAATGGCAAAGTGTATCTCAGGGGACAGCATACTTGTATGTGTAGCTCTGTGTCAGACATTGCCAAATCCAACTTGCCCCTATGCAGCACAATGTCATACCATGTTCATTACAGTTTGCAAGGTGAATGAGTCAAGCTGGACACAGACTAGAATGGAAATTAATGTTGGACTAACCCTCATCATGAGTCTTGACTAATTCATCACCTCCTTTTTTGCACCAGACCAAGGTAGCGCATAGATGCCGTGGGTCATGACTCCTGTAAAGATCCTGCAAATAGAAGCCCAGAGGACCTACAACCATGCCCTATGCAGCACCAGGCCCATCGTTGAGTACACATTTGGAGTCCTGAAGTCAGGCTACCACAGCCTTTATGTATCTGGGGGCAGATTGCTCTACTCCCCACCTATGGTCTGTAAAATTATCTTGGTCAGCTGTATTTTGCATAATATATGTGTAAGGACTAATGTGCAGTGGCCAGGTGAGATTGGGGATCAGGAAATGCCAGATGATGAGGAGGAGGAAGATGAGGAGCCTTAGCAACCTGGAGCATCAGTTGCACTAATACGACGGAGGGACCATATCATCAATAACTTCTTAATAGAAGCATGATTGTCCAAAATCATAGGAAACTTCCTTGGAAAAATCATACATTGTACATCTATCTATAAATTAAAACATTTGTATTCCATACTCCCACTAAAGCACTAAAATCCCACATTTGATCCACTAATATATGTCACACAAATTATGTACGTAGCAATGTCTATGAAAAAGAACATCATCTGGGACAAGTGAAATAGTGTGCATGCCAACTACCTGTAGCAGATAGTCCTCCATTGCCAGCTGTAATGACAATGGTGTGGTAACATAGATGGTGGGCAGCGACTGTGTGTGTGTGTCTCTCCTGATGCTAGCCATGTGTTAGGTCTCATACTTGTGGTTGACAGTAGAGGACACTCTTTGTATGATGACTTTGCAGTATCCACATAGGATGTGTGTAGGAAAGTAGGATCTGCTTCTTGGTTACCCCCACTTTTTACTTCATGTTACACTGTTTTTGACTAGTCTGACTGGGTTCCTGCTAATCAGGACCCCAGTCTATCTGATTTCTCCCTAAAATGTTATATCATGTACTTAGGTACACTCCAGATTGGATACTGGGGTACCCTTGTCAGTTCCTAGTATATGGTACCCATGTATCCACGGCATAGGTACCCCAGAGGCCTCCCATGGGCTGAAACATGTATTATGCCACCCATGAGAGGCCATGCAAAATGGATCTACAGACTTGCCATTGCTGCTAGTGTAAGTTGGTGCATGCACCACTTACGTAAGACAAAGGTTTACTATATCTAAGGGTCACTACACTTAAAACCTAAAGCAGCCCTTGACAATCCTGACAGCAGGGTGCTTGGTTCTAAGTGAGAGGGTACCACTGCATGAGCAGGACACTCCTGCAGCCTATCGAGTCCATTCTCCCGAGTTGTTAGTGCTGCAGCCATTTACTGCTTTTCTTGGGCTCCCCTGGTTGCTCCAGGCTTGCCCTGACTCCCCTGTGTTTGGCAAGTCTCCTGGACCATGCTGATCCAAACCGTAACCTTTCTTGACCATCTTCATGGGTTGCGCTGTCAAGGCTTGTTGGTGCTCCAGCCGGACACGGACCCCTCAGCACTCGACATCCCTTGTGGGACAGCTCGTATCCGTCTCCTGGTTGTCCTCAACATCTCCTGGTCCCAGTGGCTGCAGAGTCAAGAACCCCCTCAATGCACCTGAAGTACCCAACATCAGTGGGCATTCGTCTACCGAGCCCCTGGTCATTGCTGAGTGACCCAGGCTCTGTCCCCTCTGTTTTTCTTAATCCTGAATCCACCTTTGGATTCCAATGGACACTTTTCTTCTTCCCAGCAGTGGCCCTTCTTTGAAGTCCACCATTGAGATCGACTGCGGTTTCCGACACCACTTCAGACCTATGCACCTGGCTTCCCTGTGATAGGTAACTCTGGTACTACGGTATCCACGGGTGGGGTGATTCTTCAGCCTCCTATGATCCAAAGGGCTTCCTCGTTATCCACTGGGAAGGGTCCTTAAACTTTAAAACTGCAACCTTGACTCTCCCATAGAATTTTACGGCGCACGCGGTCGTTTTCCCACACTGCACCCGTCCTCTGTGGGGTCCCTACTTGCTCACCCTGGGTGGTTCCTTGGGTTCACTGCGATACTACATCCTCTAGACACTATTGTAGTATATGGTTTGGTCTCCCCCTGAAGCCCACTGTGTATTAGTTCTACTTACGATTGTTTCTGTGCCTCAGTATTGGGTGCTTTGTGTTTATCTGCATGTAGCAGATACTGTGAGGTATTTAGAGTGTGATATAATAATAAATACATATTTCTATAACTACTGTGTGGTTCTCCTTTCATGTAACCAATACAATAATTTTTCATTCTGGTAAAACAAGCTACTTATCATTCCTTCAAGACTAAGCCTGGAGGCTGCTTTCCACAGCTTCCACTTGGATAGCTTTCTAAGGTTATCTTTGACCTCTTAAATCACCATAAGGGTTGTTTGGACTGGTGCAAGGTGCCCTCTTTAATTGGTGGACAGCATATACCAGGCCAACTTCTCACAATGTGCTTGGGAACACAATCCAATACTACAGTCTACATATGCTACAACAACAACTGAAGTGAAGTAATGGATTAAGGGAAGTGATGTAATGGATCCTGCATAATGCAAATTAGGAACGGTGAAGTTACTTTCACTTTCACAATAAGTCACAGTTTTACTGTCTGTACTTGGGAGTGGTGGTGTATTGATTGTGCTGGAGAGTGGTTTTGGAGTTAGTGGAGTTTTTGGGTCGTGTCTGCTGTCCCTGTTGTGTGCATTAAGTCCTTATTGTGTGTTTTAGTGCTATATTGTCATTTATTGTCCTGTGTGCTGTCGGGTGTTTGGCTCTTGCGCTATATTTGCTCTAGGGGTATTAGGTTGTTTTTTAGTAGTGGTCGGATTGTTGTTTGTGGGTGGGATAATGCTGGAGCATATCCGTAGTCGCCCCATGAATTCGCAGGAGTTAGGTGCATTCCTGTGGCTGGTCTGCCATTATATCCCAACACGCGCTGGGACACTCTTCGGAGTAACTATCGCGCGTTATAAATATATCTAACATAACATAACATAACATAACATAACATGATAGCTTGTGGGGGCTGTGTAATCAAGAGCTACCCTGTCAAGATCAGGAAGCAAAGATGTGAGAACATACAGCTAAAGATGCAGTGCATCCATTGAGTGAACCGTGACACCCCGCAATAAAAACATCACTGGACAGATGTTGTTGGCAGGGAGCCCGACATACTCCAGTATGGGGGCATCGAAGTTGGCGGACCAACATGTAAGTACACATAGGTGCCGATTAGGATCCTGGAAAAAAATTCCCCGTACGACTCATATCCGGTCTTTTTACCGTACGAATCGTACAAGTGCCGTACAAACTGCCAAGTACGATTCGCATGGGAAAAAGTCCATACGAATCGCATTGGGAATAATTCCCCACACGTCCTCGGGTTGGAAAATGTGTCCGACACATCCTCGGACGATTTACCGTACAAATGTGAAAAGTGAAGTCCGACCGCGCTAGTACGATCCATCCCGTGCGTCCGATGTTACAACCGGATGGAAAAAACACCGTCCACACCGAACTCCCATAGCAACCATGGAGACATGTGCCCGCATACGCGCCCAACACTCCCCCCAGCCCTCCCATGTACGAGTCGAATCCCCACCCGTGTATGTACACCCGTGTATGTACGAGATGTACCCCCACCCGTGAATGTACACCCATGTATGTACACCCGTGTATGTATGAGATGTACCCCCACCCGTGTATGTACACCCCCGTACGTACGGCCCGTACCCCCACCCGCGTATGTATGGAGCGTACCCCCACCCCAACCGTGTATGTATGACCCGTACCCTCAACCGTGTACGTATGGAGCGTACCCCCACCCCAACAGTGTATGTACGACCCGTACCCTCACCCGCGTACGTATGGAGCGTACCCCCACCCCAACAGTGTATGTATGACCCGTACCCTCACCCGCGTACGTATGGAGCGTACCCCCACCCCAACCTTGTATGTACGACCCGCATATGTATGGAGCGTACCCCCACCCCAACCGTGTATGTACGGCCCGTACCCTCACCTGTGTATGTATGGAGCGTACCCCCACCCCAACCTTGTATGTACGACCCGTACCCTCATCCGCGTATGTATGGAGCGTACCCCCACCCCAACCGTGTATGTACGGCCCGTACCCTCACCCGCGTATGTATGGAGCGTACCCCCACCCCAACCGTGTATGTACGGACCGTACCCCCACCCCAACCGTGTATGTACGACCCGTACCCTCACCCGCGTATGCATGGAGCGTACCCCCACCCCAACCGTGTATGTACGACCCGTACCCTCACCCGCGTACGTATGGAGCGTACCCCCACCCCAACCGTGTATGTACGGACCGTACCCCCACCCCAACCGTGTATGTACGACCCGTACCCTCACCCGTGTATGCATGGAGCGTACCCCCACCCCAACCGTGTATGTACGACCCGTACCCTCACCCGCGTACGTATGGAGCGTACCCCCACCCCAACCGTGTATGTACGACCCGTACCCCCACCCCAACCGTGTATGTACGACCCGTACCCTCACCCGCGTACGTATGGAGCGTACCCCCACCCCAACATTCTAAGTACGGAGCGCACCCCAGGCCCCAACACCAGCACCTTCACCCAACATCGCGCATGTACGAGTCGTACCAAGCCAGACACAAGGACAGCACTGTACAACAAAATTGCCGAAGTACACACCGTACACACGCTAAAAACGCACGTACACAACCAGGACAAAGCAAAACAACACAAGAATACACTATTCGAATGGCACAAAGCCACAAAACATGTCCAACAAGCACAAATACAACACATTCACTGACCTGCAACTGCCAAAATCCCAAACAGAGGCCCAAAACACAACCACTCCTTATAACACACCCACCCAAACTTCAAACACAGCCACACCCACCAATGGACCAATAAAAAGGGCCCACAGACACAAACCATGAGCCTTTGCAACAGACTCACTGCTGCCAGACCCCACAGACAACCTACAGCACCATACTTGAACCTTTACTACACCTTACACTTGCACACCTTCACACACCCACCTTCACAAACACCCCCTCATCACATTCACCCACACACCTGCACAACCACACCCACACACCCACAACCATCCACACCCACACCCCCCACAACCATCCACACCCACAACCCTCACCATGCCCACTAACAAGAATCCAAAGTTCACTAGCCAAGAGTTGGAGGTCCTTGTCGACGAAATCCTCAGAGTCGAGCCACACCTCTTTGGAACATTGGTCAGACAGACCAGCATTTCCGAAAAAACAGCCATGTGGCAGAGGATTGTCGATGCTGTGAATGCTGTTGCGTCCACCAGAAGGACCAGGCATGAATGCCAAGCCAGGTGGTACGATCTGCGGAGGAGGGTCCGAGCCAAAATGACCGACGACCACAACCAGGCCAACATCACTGGAGGAGGGCCGCCCCGCAGACGCGTACAATACCATCCCTGGGAGGAGAGGGTGATGGCCATACTGCCGGTGGTGTCAGTGGACGGAGTAGAAGGACTCCGAGAGCCGGGTGAGTACACAAACAACTCACCTCACATGGGGGGAACGTCATCCACAACCAAACTCACAATCAGGCACGCAACCACCCCTAGCTATCGCATGACTCAACCACACCGCACCCAGCTGGACAATGCCAAGTCACAGGCCACAGAAAACACCAACACAAGACACGGTAAGCCGGATGGCAGGAGTGTGTGCCCCAAAAATCACATAGTGCAACTCAGAAGCAGACAACAATGCCCTCTGCCCATATGGCCTAGGTCACAGCCAGACAAACAGTGTGTCCCCACACAGGAAAGACTTGCCAGCAAATGGCGGATGCCTTGCATTAAGACATGGGGGTGAAGGTACGTTTTTGCACATGACAGCAGCTAATGAACAGCCAACACTGTGAAAGAGTGGCAGCACACACCACCACAGCAGCAGCGCAGACACAGACACTACACCCAATGGGTGCCTGGAGATCAGAAACAAACTCACATCAACAAGCCAAGGGCCATTCAAAGATCTGCAAAAAGTGTGTGCCTAGGAAGCTGGGCTGAGGTGACAGAGGGTGACACACAGAGGGAGGGAGAGGGGGAGAGAGAGGGAGGGAGACACAGGGAGACGGACAGAGGGAGGAGGCTGACACAGGGAGGGAGGGAGAGGGGGACAGAGAGGGAGTGAGAAAGGGACACACAGGGAGATCAATTCAGCCTTGTGGGGTGTGGGAATGTCTGCTCGTCAGCAGGTGGACTGCGTGCATGTAGACAAGGGTGGCCAGTGCCTGAATCCCCCTCTTTTCTCCATGGCAAAATACTGGGCCATGTCTCAACATGTGCACGAGCAAAACGCCAGCTACCTGCATTATATAAGTGTGTGGAACAACTCCATGTGCCCACGTACAGTGCAACACGGAAGGCGCCAATGCATGGCTCGCCACAGCTGCTCACTCCACTGCTGACTGCAGTCACAATTGACGCAGCAAGTAAGACTGTGCCACACATAGGTAAAGTCTCAAAAGCTGTGGCCAAGGGACATACCCATGCACAAGTGCACTGTGAGTGGAATGCAAGACATATCCAAATTCCCAGAGGAAATGTGCCAACTTAGAAACGAATGAAACATGGATGTTGCATGGAACAAAATTAACATTGTCTCTCTCACACACAGGTCAGCGTCGTGGATCACCCCCCAACACTGGGGGGAAGACTCACAGGACCCGGCTCTGCGGGATGACGGACCCACCGGCAGTGACGACTCTCACCACTCTGTGGACGACCCCGACCAACCTGGCCCCTCTGGTGTTCAACCACCTGTAGCACCTGCGTCAGGTACAACTGGGCCAACCACCACCTCCACTCCTGCCACATCCCAGGAGACACCCAGGATCCCTCCCACCACCAAAATGCAGCCAGGCTGACCAGGAGGGACACGGTGTACCGGGCACCCAGGAGGAGGCAGGCGACAACGCTAATGCCACCCCTCAGGGGTCCCGGAGACCCGATGTGCCCACAAGGGCAGGCCAGGTGCAAGTGGGCAGGGGTGGTGGGAGTGGAGGACGGCGGAGGCGCGAGCCTGACCAGTTGGCTGCGGAACCGGTATATTCCCATGTCAGAAACATCCTGGACACATACCGGCAGGACACCACGGGCATGGCCCAGGTTGTGTCCACCCTCAACGAGATGAAGGGGACCCTCGAGGAGATCAAGACCCAGCAGGCCCAGCAACATGCGGAGCAACATGCCTGTCTACTGCGACACCAAGGGCGGATGGAGGACAGACAGGCTGAGCTTGTGACGGTGTTAGACCTGACATCCTTGGCGTGGGTTTTTCCCCTATCTTTTGCCTCTGCTGCATGGATTTTTGATGCTGTGCTGGATTTCGTTTTGCTGGTTTAGATGCTTTGGACACTCTGCCACTGCTAATCAGTGCCAGAGTGTAAGTGCTCCCTGTGTAAAATATCGTATTGATTGGATATACCTGATTGGCATATCTGTATCACCATGAAGTCCCTAGTAAAGTGCACTGTGTGTGCCAGGGCTGGTGATGATGGATGCTACTAGTGGGTCTGCAGCGCTGATTGCGCCACCCACCTGTGTAGCCCTAAAACAGTGTCTCAGGCCTGCCGCCGCAGGCCTGCCTGCAGTCTCCGGACTGCCATGTCCTCCTGGCCAGTGTCCACACTGACCGGGCCTAACCCTTCCCTTTTCGTACACATCAGTCATCCCTATGGAAGGCCCAAGGTACCCCCCTGGGCAGGGTGCAGTGTATGTAGAAGGTAGAGCATGTACTAGTGCAGGTAACATGTTCTGGTAGTGAACACCGGCCATTTTGTGTGTTCACTACTGCAAGGTTATCTTGTTCCATAGGCTAACATGAGGGAGGCGGGTGCCAATGGCTATCCGCCTATCTTCTCATACGAACAAGATAAGACATGAGTGTTTGATATCCCTGAGCTCTGTATTTAATAACACATCTTTTAGGAGAGATTGTTTTTAAATCCTGAGTTGGAGAACAGTACTTTTTAGAGAGTAGCTGTTCTCCTGTCTGACCCTTCTGTGTGCCTGGGCGCGCTTGTGGATTGACTGTCTGGTTTGAGAGCGACAGGGACTGGGGATCCCCCGGGAGGTTGGCTGAGTCAGCCCTCTGCTGAATGGCGACAATCGCAAGGAGAGTGGAGGGAGGAGATAGCACCTGGGATTGAATAGGGCTGTGCCTGCCTGCCACTATGCTGGCTCCACCTCCTGCTGGGCGGCTGACGACTCTGCCCCTCGCTCTGAAAAGAATGTAGAGGCCAGGAAAACAAAGTGCTCCAACAACACCCAGAACTGGATCAGACCGGGCTCAGGACCCACTTGCACAAAGACTTCAAAGACTTCTAGGGGTATAAGTACAAGACCCCTGATAACAGATTCTCAGATTCGACCATCGAGAGGAACCTCTGCTGAAAGACGGACCGCCGAAGAACCAAAGGAAGATTGCCGTGCTGTGTGCTCTAAAGGCTGACCTGTTCTGGCGTACAACTGAAGCTAAGGAGAAGAAGGGGTCCTGCTGTGTGCTGACCCTATCCACTTGACCAAACAAGACTTTGCTGTGTGCTGTGTCTTCAACTGAATCTCCAAGGGCCTGAGAAGAGCTGGCCTCCTGTTTCGCAACCCAGGGATAGAAAGGTTGCCAAGAACTCAAGACTCTGCTGTGTCCCACCTGCGCTGCTGTGTGCCGCAGGGACCGTGGACTGTTCTAACAAGCTTCTCAACATCTGCCTGTGAGGTGGGCTGGCTGCTCTCTGTCTTGCTGGAGAGTCCCGCACCGAGCCGGGCCCGACACCGGTTGCCGCATCAAGAAGATCGACGTGCTCATCGGCACGTGCCTTGCCGCGACCCGGAGGCCTGAAGCAGATCGAAAGTCGTATTTCCCTGCTCTACGAAGCCGCGCTGTGAGTGGCTGACTCCGGTGACGTCGACATCGTCACTGGGGGCTCGACGAGGGAGTTGTGGAATCCTTGCACCGAACAACCCGAGGAGCGCTTGTACCACGAGCGCAGCGACACTGCCGGAGCAACGTAGCTGCCTAAACATCGAGAGCCTACAAATTGATTCATTCTCAGTGAGTATCGAATCACTCAAGAGACTAGAGACTATCATCTTACGATCCCGACCAACCAAGAAAGCGAATATTGTGTAAACCTGTGATGCTTGATTCCAACTGCGGAAACTAGATAAAGATATATTATTTTTGATATAACTCACCTGTGTGGTCTAAGTTTGTGGTGTGCGGAGGGGGGATCATTGTGGTGTCTATGTGCAAATACCTTACACATTGCCTTGGTGATAAGCCTGTCTGCTTGAGCCAAGCTACCTAGAGGGTGAGCAGGGGTTATCTACCGTGTGTGTCCCTGTACCCTGACTAGAAGCAAGGGTCCCTATTTGGTCTAAGGTGTATACCTCTGCCAACTAGAGACCCCCAGATCTAACAGACGGTGTTCACGGGAATTCACCGTACACTCCGCCGGATGGCCGACAACATGGGCAACCCTCCCTGTGCCACCAGGCGAAGAACATCACCACCCACAGGGAGGGATCAGGTGGAGGAGGAGACATCCGACGGAGCATCCCAAACATCGTCACGGCCTGCTTCTGAGGGTTCCCGCAGGAGGGCGGGTCGTCCACGTAAAAGACCGTGAGGGTCGGCGCAACAGCACCATCTCCCAGGACACCTGGCCTGGCACCTGGCCCACTGGACCAACAGCAGCACATCAGCAAAAGGCATTCTCTGCCACATGGACTTGCTGGTCACTGTCTGACCAATGTTGACAAAGACAGTGGCATGGACTCTGAGGATTTCCAATGGCAAGGACACCAACTCCCCTAGTGAACTTTGGATTCCACACACCCGGAAAGCCCCTCATGTCATACCCCCCCCCACGTACCCCAACAAAAATAAAAAGTTACACGATAAAGAGATGATGCCTACATTTTGCATTATTACCTTACATGTGTCTTGTAAAGTCTAACCATGCCTGAGTTCTCATATGACTTCAACCATCCACACCCTGGGGCCTGAGTCTGGCACAGGATACACATGGGTCACAATGTATTAGGCAACACAGACATGGAGCACCATACACACCCGTGATGGGCCCAACCAGCTGAGGGGGTGGCCGCACAACCGTGCCGACAGACATATTGAGTACAGCGACAGCCATGCGCAGAGGTCAGGGATCATGTGGAGTGTCCTGGGGGGCACCCAGGTATGTGTGGACAGGTGGCAGAACCATGTCCTGCAAGCTTGAATCAGGTGGATGCAGAGAATGGTGGCCTGGCCAACGTTGGATGCATGGGGATGGCACATGTCGCAATACCCACACAGTCATGGACATCATGCACAATACAGAGTCTAATCCCACACAAACAGCTTGCATCTTGCTACTCGACACATAGACACATTGCCACTATCACGGAAAACCATGCCAGACATGCCGTATGCACCGTGGCAATACACCAGCATTGACTGAGAATAGGCACCTTGGAGGCATAGGGACACCTTTATTATTCATGTATTCAGGAATGCAGAGGCAACTCGGAGTACACATACACAGGTCATGTGGAGTAACATGTGGGTCCAACACTGGAACCCCCCTTCTGCAGCACAAATGCGTGATAGCCATGGAACTGGCACACAAGTGTCGGGTAACAGCTAAACACCCCCTGCTGCTCACGGAGAGGCTGCCATACACCATTGATCCTCTGATGTGGAAGTCCCACACCATGTCAAGCCAATGCAAACCGTATGTGTCCGATGGCAGTGTTACACACATTGATGCCATCATCACAATCCACTATCCCATCACAGATGACTGTCAACAAGTCTGACCATCTATTCAGGTGTACTCAGCTACATGTCATGTGTCCCATGGTGATGCGACATGTCTGCAGAGGAACCAAACATTGACAGGGGCAGTGTGCACACATCGTAAACAACTGCCACACCCAATACACCCCTGATGCATCCCTTACCCTAAGGAGACTTCCAAACTTGTCCGTGCGTGTAACGCTGAGTCAGCACACGATGACGTGTCCATGAGGAATAGCAGTGCCACAACAATGCAACCAGCAGACGGCATGCGCAAGTACCTGGGGATGAGAGACACACAAGAAGTCAGCCACAAAAAGCACAGCCACTTGCATGTGCATGTACTCGACACATGTAAGGATGACAACATGCTAGGTCACAATTATGACTGGGGAAATACACTCATCACTGGCACCATCACTCGAGTGACACATCCACACACACCTCTGACTCACGTGGCATACATGCAGATGGACACACACATCGCAACACATGCCACACGGGGACCAATGCGTGCACACTCAGACACTGGTACTCACCACTAAGCAAAGAAGTCGCGTATGAGCCGACTCCGAATGTCCTCTTGTGGAACCACATCCTCCACATTACTAGCCCCATTGCCAAGCCCTTCGTCCTCCACGGGTGGATGGTCCTGATCATCTTGATCCAGGATGAGTGGCACAGCTTTCTCAACTGCCATGTTGTGCAGCATGCAGCAGACCATGAAGATTTTGCAGACCTTCGCCGGGGCATATGGGAGGGCGCTGCCAGTCTTGTGGAGGCATCTGAATCGGCTCTTCAGGAGGCCAAATGTCCTCTCTATCACTCGCCTTGTCCGGCCATGGGCGGTGTTGTAGCGGAGCTGGGCCGGCGTGCTGGGGTTGCGGAGAGGTGTGATCAGCCATGGCATGTTGGGATAGCCAGCGTCCCCTACATGGAAACCACATGGACATAAGTAAGACAGGAGAAGCGGTCGTGCTGGAAGTCTACGCAAAATACAGGACAGACAGAGTGTACCCACCAACAACACATGCTCGTTCGTTGCGCAGCTGCGTCATCATTTCAGGCACCCTGCTACGCCTCATGATGTAGGCATCGTGTGCTGATCCTGGAAAACGAGCACAGACATGTGAAATCACCATGTTGGACAGACACACCACAAGGGCATTGATGGAGTGGTAGTGTTTGCGATTCCTGTACGCTACCTCCTGTGCCTGTGGTGGTACCAAAGCCACATGTGTCCCATCTATGGACCCAATGACATGGGGCATCCCTCCCAGGGCATAGAATCCACGCTTGACCCCAGTCAACAGTTCAGGAGTTGGGAAATGGATGAACTCATCCAGGTGAAGCAACATGGCCTCTAAGAAATCATGCAGCACACGGCTGAACATGCTCTGGGACATGCCACCAACATGAGCTATGGTATATTGAAAGGTACCCGTGGCAAGAAAATGTAGGGCTGCCATTACCTTCAGCTTGGGTGTCAGTGCCGTAGGATACCTGTGCAGCGGTTGCAGGTGTGGTGCCAGCCTTGCCGTCAACTCCTCAATCAACGGTTGGGGGAAGCGGTAGCAGCGTATACAGTCATTCTCCCGCATGTCAGCCAAGTCCGGAATTGGTCGGGGAAGAGGCGGCGCTCTGCAGTAATTTGGAAGTGACAAGGAAGAGTGAGTGCACTACACCAACAATTTACATGTACTGAGCACATGTTAATCTGTCAATACACATAAGCTACATATGGAGTCAGGTATGTGCCACATGCCCTGGACACGTATGGCTGCCAGGTGACACTCCTACCAAGACCCAGCTACACACGGAGATTGTGAACCTCCACATGCCATGGCGTGGGATTAGCTGTGTCCCAGTGTAAGTGAACAGCCAGACGCAACACAGGAGTGACATACATCAACACATCAGCAGAAGTAGGATGTCGATTGCAGAGACAGGTAGCGGAACACTAGAGCCACAGGTCACATGACATTACACTAGGACAGCCCACACACCTTGCCATTAAGGTGTACATGTGATGACTCACCACACATACATTGAGAGGATGCAGACAGGTCCTTGTTACGCTACTCCGTGTCCCATGCATACATACACACCTCACATCCGATACCACATGTGGCCTGGTGTGCGTAACAGTGTGCCATGTCCATCTACACACAGACACATGTTGGTTGCTGCAACAGCTGATGCTTTTGAGGGAACACCAACATCAAGCTAATGGGAACACACCACACATACATGACATAGACGCATCGTGCACCGTGGGTAGTCACATGTCTGGTGTGGTAACCCCTGTAGCGGGCATCAGGGGACACTTGCGTGTGTTGTTGACTGTGCCATGCCAGTGACGCTCATCCCAAGTGTGCAGTACGACATGCACACATGTCAAAGGAGTTAAGGGCATGCCTGGCACATATTGCACCGTCACACATAACATCTGTACACATCTCATCATACATCTATTGCCTTCTCGACTCAGGAGTAATGTGCCACATCACAGCTTTTCACACCTGTGCCCCACACATGTAGTACTGCCCAGACAATGCCTTGATGTCCATCCATGGACAAGTATGTCAGCTCTATTCCTTCCGGTGTGCTGCCTGTCACCACTGTGATGTGTGAAAGGCACAGTACATTCGCTCTGAGGGCCTGTGTACGTTCCCTATCACTATGGGAGTGCTGCCGTAGGCCTACCCATAGTGATGGTGAGCGTACGCGCGCGTGTACGGTCCGTATCACTATGGGTACGCATACGCCAGCACACCCATAGTGATAGTGAGTGTACGCGCGTGTGTACGGTCCGTATCACTATGGGTACGCATACGCCAGCACACCCATAGTGATAGTGAGCGTACGCGCGCGTGTACGGTCCGTATCACTATGGGTACGCATACGCCAGCACACCCATAGTGATAGTGAGCGTACGTGCGCGTGTACGGTCCGTATCACTATGGGTACACATACGCCAGCACACCCATAGTGATAGTGAGCGTACGCGCGCGTGTACGGTCCGTATCACTATGGGTACGCATACGCCAGCACACCCATAGTGATACGGACCGTACACACGCGCGTACGCTTACTATCACTATGGGTGTGCTCGCGTATGCGTACCCATAGTGATACGGACCGTACACACGCCTGTACGGGCCGTTGCTATGCATTTGGGATGCCCTAGGGCCCCGGAACGCACCATACCTGTGTGTGAATCTCCAAATTACATAGGGGACACATGAGGGACAAGTATAAAGGCCTACATGCATGCTGGTTGTCATGGAGACCAAGTTTAAAGTATGAATTTTTTTCTGCAGGTGCACAGCAAAAGTCAGTTTGAATGAATCTACTTTGTTGCAATGTGGCTCTGGAGTTGACATCATGCTCAAGAAAAATAAACAATAAAAACCCACTGACTGTGCTAGGTTTGAAGGGATTGGAGGAAACATAGGATGCAAATGTGAGTGACCAATCAGTCTGTACTCCTGTGCATGAAACAGGCCAGCAAGGCAGATATAAGGCAGCCAGGTCCCATGAGAGAGCACTTGCCTGCACATCTTTGGATTCTATGACCCAGCTGCTGCTCCTGATTCCCTGGAACCATGTCAAGGTCTGTGGAGAGGTCACAGCCCTTCACCCTGGAGGAGAACCTGGCTTTGCTGGATGTGATCCTCCCACAGTACCCCATGCTGTATGGGCGACCAGGGTATCAGGTGAGTGCAGAGTCCACCAGCACAGACTGTGTCCCTTTTTTGTGAGTGTGACTTCTGGCATTGTGTCCAGGTGTGGCACACATGCTATGTACTGTAGGGGGGGTCCCGGGGGGGAATGCCTGATGTCTCCCAGCCAGTGCATGCTGTGGTGCATGTCTGCCATCCTCACTTGCATTGTGTTTACTGTGACAATCACTGCATGGTGCATGCAACATTCTGCCTGTCTTATCCTCCTGGGAATGTAGCCTCTACAGTCCTCATGTAATTATGTGGTCAGCCCAGTGTGACAGGGGACTGTACCCACAGATGTGTGTTAGTTCTGTGTACCGGTGCTGAGAGTGTCCACATGATGTGTTCGTACCCTGGACATCGGTGTGTGTGTAAGTCCCCTGTCATGTGGGTGTGTGTATATGTGGAGTGTAGCACCCAAGCTGCATGAGGGATGGATATACCCTGCCCATGTGATGTGAGCAGGGATCAGTGCTGTGTGTCTGACGTGCAGAGCCAGCCCCACACCTGTGAGCCTCCCCCGTCTAGTGGCACATGTGCAGAGTGAGGTTTGTAGCAGCATTTGGCAATGGCAGGTGAATGACCTGTGCCTGTGTGTGTCTGTGTACTCTGCTGAGGTAGCGTCAGTGGCCTGTGGCATGTGACTGCTTTGAGGTGCTGCACATAATCCTGGTGTAGCTTGTGATGCACAGTGTGAGCCTGGATCATTGATTGTGTCGTTGCCCTCATTCCACCTGTGTCCTTTCAATGGCACGTACTGCTTTTGCCCTTCCCCAGAGGATCATGTCCCTATGACAAAGGTGCAATGCGTTGGATGCATACTATGCCTTGTTGTAAACAGCAAATTTGTTCTAATATGTGTCTCTGTGACATGTGCCAGGTGTATTGATGTAGTGTCACTTGTTCATCCTCACAGGTAGGCGCCTCTGCCAAGAAGCAGATCTGGATGAACGCCGTCAGTGCCGTGAGGAGCACGGACGGTCGCAAGCGGCGCCTGGCCCAGGTGAGAAAATGCTGGCAGGATATCCGGTGCTGGACGCGGAGGATCGCACGGGTCCTGCTGGGGGACTCACCTGAGACCCATAAGAACCGCGGGCGCCGCCGTCTGACCCACATCCACAAGCGTGTGCTGGCGATGGTCTTTCCAGACTTGGACAGGCACTTACAGGAGAAGCAGCAGCAGGAAGGGGGTAGGTACCTGTGTGTTTGTTGTGTGTCACCAGCATTTGTAAGTGCACAGTTGCATGGATACACTGCCAGGGTTTAAAGGTGCTGTGCAGATCCTGTTACCCACAGTATAGCGGTGCTCTCCTGCCTCCCTTCCCCTCCTTGCAATGTGTTCCCTGGTCTGTGTGTAGTCACTCCTTCACAAGGTTATCTAGGCTTGCTCTTTATCCACGTAAACAATGCCTGTAGCATCATGTGTGGGGGTGGTGTGTAACAGGTTTTGGGACCTTGCCTGTGCCCTGTCCAGTTCAGTACTTGTGGGTTCCATGTCAGTTGGCACTGATGCTGAGTCCAGACATGGGAGTTAGTCTCTCAAGTGTCATGCCTTACAGCACGCATGTCCTATGTTGTGGCCTGTGACATGATGTGCATGAGTGTGCGATACGCATAGTGCAGGGATGGTGGCGTGTGTTGCAGTCATTCCCATTCAGGACCATGGAGTTGTGTGGCCACTACTGTCCCCTGGGGCATATTTTCCTAGGTGTCATGTGTGTCATCACAAAATGTGGACACTCTCAGTGTCTACAGCATAGGTTGTGCTCTGTGCCATTGTCCCCTGGCACCATGTATATTGACGTAAAATGTAGTACAAGTGTCCACTGTACAGCCTGACCTGATTTTCCTTGTTCATACTCACGGTGGCCAGTGCCTGTGTGTCTTGTTACAATCATCTGATGATGACCATTTGTACATGATTATTTGGACAGGCGCACCTTGGGTATTTTGTGTCCAATCTTGCTTTTATCCAGCTCATGTGTATTTCACCCAGACTAAGAGATGTAAGTGCTTCCTGTGTCTCAACAAACTGTCTCATGTAGGGGGTGGTTGGTGCGGGCAAAGCCTACATGTCAAAACCTGATATCTCCTTGCTAGGTCTGGCCAGTGTGTGATGTTTGTCTGGACATACACTCAAGGTGCAGTGAGCCAGTCATGGTGGGCATGTTTTCAGTATTACCTATGCAGCATGTGCCTAAAGTTCATGGATATGGTCCCTGCTCATCCCTATTTTCGGCAACGCTGTGTGGTGCAGATGCAGTGCTGGATTGTCCCCAGAGCCTGGCTCCTCTGTCAAAATCCATTTAATGTCATTTGCTATTGTGTCATGCTCTCCATAGTTTTTCAGTGGCATGGTGGGTCAACCAACTGTGTGTTGCAGGGCCTACATATGTACCTTGTTTTGTAGATGTTACTCATCTTTCTTTTCAGGCTATGCACTGTAATCTATGTAGATTGGACTCATGTGACATATGTATACAGGTGTATGATTAATTGCTGTCTCTTCACCTTGCCCACAGAATCGTCGGGGGACACGGAGGGAGACATCAGCACAGACAGAGCGGAGGGACCGAGCACCGGTGCCAGCGGTGACATCTTGGCTGGCACATTGAGTGGAATTGAGGCGGAGGGGAGTGAGCCCGAGGACCTGTCCAGTGCCACCACAGAATATGAAGCTGACGGGTCCGAGGATGAGCTCTCTGAGTGGGCGGAGGCTGCACCAGCAGCTGACAGCGGCACAACATCTCTCCCCGCCCCCTCCATTGCCATCAGCCGCCTCCCACTTGCTTGTGTCCCTTCCGAGCGTGCCCGGTCACCACATGTCTCCTTCCTGCCAGGCACCGCACCCCCTGCCCCTGTC
Organism: Triturus cristatus; assembly: GCF_964204655.1. Lineage (NCBI taxonomy): Eukaryota > Metazoa > Chordata > Amphibia > Caudata > Salamandridae > Triturus > Triturus cristatus. The sequence continues at coordinate 141,221,356 of NC_140588.1, forward strand.
TCCACTGCTGCCGCCAATGCCGAGTCTGTGGACATCCAGCGGCAGTTGCAGGTTGGTCAGGCTGCGATGCTTAATGTCCTCCATGGCCACAGCCAAGTGCTGAACAACATAGAGGCATACTTGGAGGGCATTTTCTCATCGCAGGCTGACCAACGCAACTTGCTGAGGTCCATTGACTCGACACTGACTGCAGCAGTGGGTCTCCTACAGCGCTTCGTCCAACCCCCTACCCCTGACCCATCCACACTTCCCACTCCCATGCCTGTCCCACATACACCCAGACGTCAGCATGCACCCACCACAACAGACACAGGCACCACACCAGCAGGGAAGGTCAAACGCACACCTCCTGGCACGCACACATAGGGTGAAGTAGGCACACCCACTGGGTCGGGGGGCAAACGTAAGACACGCAGCCAGAGTGGGAGTCCGCATTCCACCAAATCCACTCCCTCCAAATCCCCTCCCCTCAGCTCTCCTGGCCACAAATCCAGCAAAGACTCCTTCATGGCCGCTCTGTCCCTGAGCCCCACAGTGACACCACCCCGAAAGCGGTCAAAGGAGTCCCCGGTCAGGGTGGTTGAGTCCCCCCCCTGTCCACACCCTCCCCCAGTGGCGCTGCGACCCATCCCTCTGACCCCCCCCCCCCTCCTTGGGGCCTGTGGTTCCTTCGGGTGCAGGGGAGTCGCTGGAGGACCTTGCTAAGGTGTGCAGCGCCATCCTGGCCTCCGCCTTTGGCGCTGCCCCACCCCCTGTGGTGGAGTCCTCCGTCCCTGCACCCACGACGCCTACCCTTCACCCTCATGTCCCTGCGGAGCCTGGTCCTTCCCCCCCACATGATGCCCCCCCCTCTGGAAGACGAAGGAGTCTGACTGTGCAGGCAAGCTAGGGGACACGTGTCCCACTGTGTCCCCCACCTGGATTTGAACTTAGGATTGCCCTATGGGCATTGTACATTTTGAACTTTCAAGGGACAAACAGAATTTTGGATGCTGAATAAAGCAATTTATTTTTCCTTCGTACACTACTGTCTGTCTGGTATTGCTGTTGGTGGACCTGCTCCATTATTTTGGGTGGTGATAATGTGTTGGGTGTGTGGGAATTGTAGTCTTGTGCTGGTCATAGGGTGGATCCTGGTATCTGTGTGCCATCACAAGCTGTTGGCTACATAACTTTGTTCATGTAAGCAGTTACTGCATGGTGACATCGTCCCAAGGTGTGTTCCTTCCTCTGTGGGACCTGACATCTTCCCTGCAGGGTCATTCCAATATGTGGTGCTGAGCTGTGTCTACATTGGCTGAGTGTGTGACGGACTCGTTAGACTTGGGCCATGCATGCTGAGCGATGTCTCCACCTGCATCATTCGTGGCATCCTTGGTAGTCACTGTACTTGTGTATGTAGACTGCTGTCATGACTTCATGTGGACATGTTTTCTTTTCGGCGCTATGCATGTGTATACTCCCAGCCTCGCACACATGTGGTACATGTACTGCAGGATCTTTGTGCACCTGACTGACATTTGTGGGCATTGGATCTGTGGGTACTCCACCATTTTCTTTGCAGGGGCACTGCTGTGAGTGTTAGGCACCCACCCCTCCTGTGTCTGGGCACTGCTGGGAGGACTCTGCACACACCCCTCCTGTGTCTGGGCACTGCTGGGAGGACTCTGCACACACCCCTCCTGTGTCTGGGCACTGCTGGGAGGACTCTGCACACACCCCTCCTGTGTCTGGGCACTGCTGGGAGGACTCTGCACCCAACCCTCCTATTTCAGGATATGTATGCTTAGAACATACACGGGTGTGGGTTCGCTCCATGTATACGCGGGTGGGGGTACGGGTCGTACATACACGGTTGGGGTGGGGGTACGCTCCATACATACGCGGGTGAGGGTACAGGTCGTACATACACTGTTGGGGTGGGGGTACGCTCCATACGTACGCGGGTGAGGGTACGGGTCGTACATACACTGTTGGCGTGGGGGTACGCTCCATACGTACGCGGGTGAGGGTACGGGTCGTACATACACTGTTGGGGTGGGGGTACGCTACATACGTACGTGGGTGAGGGTACGGGTCGTACATACACGGGTGGGGTGGGGGTACGCTCCATGCATATGGGGTGGGGGTACGGTCCGTACGTACACTGTTGGCATGGGGGGTACGCTCCATACGTACGCGGGTGAGGGTACGGTTCGTACATACACGGTTGGGGTGGGGGTACGCTCTATGCATACGCGGGTGAAGGTATGGGTCGTACATACACTGTTGGGGTGGGGGTACGCTCTATACGTACGCGGGTGAGGGTACGGGTCATACATACACGGGTGGGGTGGGGGTACGCTCCATGCATACGGGGTGGGGGTACGGTCCGTACGTACACTGTTGGCATGGGGGGTACGCTCCATATGTACGCAGGTGAGGGTACGGGTCGTACATACACGGTTGGGGTGGGGGTACGCTCCATGCATACGGGGGTGGGGGTACGGTCCGTACATATCCGTACCCACGCTGTGGAATGCTTGTGCGGGCCGTACCCAGGCCTTTGCCGCATGGGTACAGCCGTCCCGGCATTGTTGGGGTGACGTAGGTGTGGGCGTGGTACGACTCGTACCCACACTCTTAAGGCGTGGGTACGGGACGTACCTGTATTGTCGTGTTACCGGTTCGCGTCGTCAACCACTTCCGTTGTGGCGGACGCTGGCTTTGCTGGACACGCCCCCACCCCCTCGTAGTGACCAGGTCCTGGGGGTCAGGTATGTCCAGGGCATGTGTGCTGTGTGACTTGGGTGGGGGTTTTGTGGCCTGCCCCGGCTCCTGCCCCCCCCCTTTCCCCCCTCCCTTTGTTGTTCTGACCTTCTGCGGCGTCTGCGTCGTAACCTGTAGAGGAGGTCGACTGCTATGAGGGCCGGGATGACACGTAGGTTCGGGTCCATGTCTGTCCGTCGCGTGCAGGTACTCCTTGTTCGCGTCGTCCTGATTTCCCGGCAGTTTTTGGCTGCCGGAAAATATTCTCCGTGCGGCATGACGTCGGTGCGAATCGTACTTCCTGGTTCGTGAATGGCAGGCTGCGTGCGTCCCGACGTCACGTCGGCGCTTTCCCGGATCACATTTGTATGTATTTTTTCGTCGGTCGGTGTTTTGTACGAATCGTACGGAAATAGTATTTCCGTGCGAATCGTACTTCCATGTTTGTATCTTGTTCCGACCGGGTACGCGTCGGACGGGGAATATGCTCCGTCCGACGGTTCGTACCAGGTTTTTACAGGATCGTAATCGGCACCATAATGTTCTGGTCTCTTATGTTTCTCATGTACCCATTGATGCTTTTTTCAACCATTGAGTATGGTTCACAAGAATGTTTTATCATGTCCCCATGAAAAAGGGTCAAATCCCATGCCTATAGTGCTGGCATTATATGTGCACCAGTGCCATTTGTGACACAGTGTGGACCACACTATTGTCACTGTTAACGTAGGTGACAGAGGTGAGTCCCAGGGAAGCATGGCGTTGATGTATATTGCCATAGACCTTCTACACAAATCATGTGATGACATGGCAGGTAGTGCAGATGTGCTCCAAAGCTGCTATTTTCTCAGCATGCTTTTGTCATGTGCAGTTTTGATGGTGGTTCACAGAAGAAATGTCGTACATAAAGGGGCTTATTTACAAGGCCCTTGCACTGCTGGCATTTCACTTCTAATAACGTCAAAATGTATGCAGTAACTGAGCTAGAGCCTTGTAAAGAAGCCCCATAGCGATGTGCCAATTATACTTTTTTACATTCCTCCCTTGAGTTGTCTGTCATCAATGAGGCCTGCCATGGCTTACACTGCTTAGCTCACCTCGGAATGTTATATGTTGTAATCTGCTTAGGGATGCATGGAACCTTAGTGTACAATAACATGCACTCAGCAGCACTGACAGGTACAGTACTCAAGTTACTTAGAGGATCAGTACGCATAAATCAAGATGTATGTATCTGGCTCATTTACTGGTGTCTGCTTTTCAGAGGTTCTCCGGATACCATTACCTTACTGAATATGGAATGTGAATTGTGTAGGTGCACAGCATCGTCCCAGTCAGCTACATTTGTGCAGTTAGGTAGTGATGCGGCTCAGTACGTGGTTCCGCTAAATGGCCAACAGGTGCATGTGTAAGGCATTCTCATGTATGTTTGACTAAACCATCCTTAACAATGTGTATCATTCAGGCATGTCAACTGTAGCATCTGAACACTTACAACCTGAAGGGCTACATATCCAATAGCCCTGCATATGTACTGTGCTGTTGATGCTTATCAAATCTGTGTAGCAGGTTAATTGATGTGCTTTACTTGTTATGTCTTGTAGCTGGACCCCCCGCGTACACGGAACCTGAGATGGCCAACTTCAGGAACACCACCTTCACCGGTGAACGTCTTCATCAGTGCTATTTGGGTACTGCAAGGAGTGAGTGTGATGTCAGATGATGAGGGAATTGCCAGATACAATGGGCATCCTTATCACAATTAAACTTTTGGAAGGTGAGAAATAGGCCATGGAAAGTTGTGGTGATGTGTTGCATGACTATCAGTGTCTGACTACTGTTGAGTAGAAACACTTTGCCTATCTGAGAAGGACAACATGAAAGTTGATTGAGAGGGGAGCCATGATCCCAGTATCAGACAATGTTATTGTATGTGGTAGTGGATGGACATTAGAAATTGATGTGGCTGTGAATGCTACTGTATGCATGTCAGTGGCACATGCCGTGATATTGGGAGCATGTATTCAGCGGTGGCATGGTCCAATGTTGAGTTGCTACAGGTCAAACATGAGAAGGTTCTTATTCCTCTGTATGATGTGGGGAACTTTTCCTTAATCCATTGTTACATGTCATACCTACAACATTATCAGTATAGGTAGCAATGTGTCCTGATATGGCTCCTTTTCTTAACAATTACTGAATGTTGTGAGGCAAGACATGTGATGTCAAGACATAACACTTCTGAATGTGTTAAATGCCCATGGCATTAAAGTCATTGCAGAGTGTCCACGGTTCACCAATACCCAGTGAAGGTGTAAATCTGTATAATTTAATGGGTACCTAAAATGTGTGTTTCCAAACACAGTCTGTACTGAAATGATCCAAATGAGATCTGCTAATGGTGTTGCTATTGCACAGTTTAACAGTTGGCCTTCCTTTGCAATTTGACCTAATGACATCTGATAGGCTCGGTATAGGTATGTGTATAGTCACTCAAAGCTACAAGATGAATGTAGGGTGTAGGGGCTACTACCTTTATTGTAATGTTTATCATGCGATTTCAATATGTTGATACCTGTTCCTAGTCAGCCACTGAGTGACATATATGCTCATTGTTTCAACAGACATTATCCTTGATGAGCAGCGCCAAGTCAACAAACGTAAGGTGTCTACCAACAGATTAAATGGGTTGCCAAAGCATACAGGGCCAGGAAGCGGCATTACCAGGCAGAAAAGGCCCAGGGGTGGTGGTCTGTCTTTCCGATGGGCCCACCAACCACCACCACTGAAAGCTCTGCCCACCATGGACAAATGACTTCAGGGGCCTCTCAAACAGCTGGCCTCAGTACCTCCACCAGCAGGTCTTCTCAACCACTGACACCCACACCTCAGGGCCCTCATGATTTGAGATTGACACGAGGAAGGACATGACGGACATGAAGCTTCGAATGGCAGTCCTCAAAAACAAGGTGGACTAGGCCTTGTCCCCACTACAGGACATTAAGCAGGCAGTAGGGCAGGCCAAGAGATAACAGCCACAGGAACCTCTTGTGCCATTCATGCAGCTTGACAGGCAGACATTTTTTTATAGGTTAGTTTAGTTTTAGTGATAGTGGTGTTAGGGTAGGTTTAGGGGTGGGTTGGTTTTTTGTTGGGTAAGGGTGCTTTGGGTTAGCTAGGCGGTGGGGGGTTGTTGTGTTTTATATGTAAAAAAAATAAAAATCCAAAAAAGTTAACATTTTAAAAAGTAACAAAAACAGATATGATTGTTGATCTTTCATGTGTAGGTAGTTGATGTGTAGGTGTATTTCCTATTGTCCTGTGTAAAAATGTGAGTTAAGAGGAGTGGGGGGCTCATGCTTAAATGTTGCACTTATTATGTAGGTTAAGCTAAGTTAAGTTAAGGTACTTTAAATAGTTGATAGGCTAAGTTAGTGTAGGATAGGTTAAGATAGGTGATTAGCATAAGGTAGATAGTAATAAGTTAAACTTTTATATTTCCATTAAATCTAATAGTTTGCCACATACAGGTATACATCATAATCTACTGTGTGGTAGTGAGCATGTGTGCTCAGGTGAAGTGTTCTACTTGCGTTAGTCTTTGGTGGCAGTGCCTGGAAACATGTGTGAGGGGGTTTCTTAGATATGGAAAGGGATCTGTCAGGCTGCCCATGACTTTACATGATCTTACAATCAGGCAGTGGATGTGGCATTCATGGATGAATGATGGCACAGTGCTCATCTTGTGTTCAGATACAAGATCAATGTGTGTGTTGCTAATGCAACATGCCTTGAAGGGATGTTGTGCCCTATGACATTTGCACATTAAGTAGGTATTTGGACTCATATACAGATGGCTGTCCCATAACCTCCCACATTTGCAGCGTGTACTTGCCTAACCAAAGTTGTATGCTTACTAGTTACCATGGATGGACCCAACCTTACAGTGTTGTGAAGTGTTGCCTAGAGTGGCTAAAGACGTCGACACTGCCCCAAATGAAACAACACTTATCCCTTCTCTCCGATGACATGGATCTTAGGGATTTTTTGTTAGGATACGAGAAGCCACTTCGAAAGCCTTTCCTATATGCTATTTACAACGAGCTATGGAAAATCTCTCAACAGGAGGCTGCTGAGAGATTGCGTGAAATAGGTAGGGTTAACCTAGAAAAGGCTTTGGCTGCAGGAGACAATGGCATGACCACACTAACATCCAGAATTTATTCACTGGGCAACATTGTGTCTTCTGCAATAGATATAATGGAATAGGATTTGTCTATTTTACAACATGGACAATTGCAATTGCGATTCATTCTATTATTAAGCTGGACGCTGCAATCACTGTGTTCTTGTCACGATGCAGCGAAACAGATTGAAAAACGATTCTGCGAGTGTACGATTGCACTCTAAAAGACAGTGTCCTTGGAAATACCCGCTCTGGAGAAGATTGACTCCCACTTGGAAGACATCGCTTAGATCCATTCTGCTTGGATTGCGATTCCCTTCCACTTCCAGTTAAATTCTGTAGATCATTTCCTGGAAGAGTACTCGGTCTAGTTGTTATAGTCGCGAGACTCTTCACAGGTCTCAATGCGCATGCGCGAGGTTCGCGCGGCGCACTTCAACTGTTGAATCTCAAGAAAACGGTTGCCTTATCTTTCAGAGGCCCGTTCCTTCAGAGAAAATCTTTTGAGAGAGTTATTTTTCGTGGGTTCCAGGTTCCATTTTTCAAAGGAAAGTATTCACAGTACAGTTTGTGTTGCACGGAAAATATTTTCTCACGTGCTTTCTGGTATTTATTATTTTTTCAGTAAAAATTCAGTCAGCAAGTCGACAGTTCGATGAGAGAATCTTCGTAGTGAATTCAGAAGGAGATTCTACGCCACCAGCAATATTTCGGAGAAGCGTCTCTGTGAAGAGAGACCTTCTCCTCAGTCAAGTAAGAGTGTTGTTTTTTCCATCTAAAAGCATATGCAAGCTAAGGAGAAGAAATATTCTGCTGAAGTTCAAGTTAGAACTTATTGATTCTGAATAGCTCTCATTGAGAGAGTTTTGAACTGTGAAGTGACTTCAGACTAATATCAAGGGCGAGCAGTGAAGTTTTTTCTTCAACCGTGCTATGAATTGTACACTATTAAGATAAGAGACATAAAGCTAATTTTTTCTACAATAATTTAATCCTGAATAAAGACATTGAGATTTCAGCCCTTTCACCTGTGGCGCACACAGGTTCACGGAGTAAAACCACAAGTGCTATTAAAAGACCTGCTGCCTCTTAAAGCTGATCAAGTAATCAATAGACAAACAAGCATAGAGGGTGGCTTAGTTCTCCGACACTAAAGGTAAAAGTAGTTCTAGCGAAGAAAGCTTAAAACTATCTATAGAGTTAGGGAAGACTTAATTTGTGTGTTATGTTTTTTAGGAGTCTTCATAAGAACAGAAGATATCATTAGCAGTTCCAGTGTCCGGAGGCAGTCTCTCTTTTGTTTGTCTTCCACTTCCCCTTTCCCCCTCGGCTAAGTCCAGAGGCAGTTGTATATTCCATCTGTCACTGGTTTGAGTGAGAGGGATTTGAGGACCTGTCATCTGCTCCTGGGGAAGTCGCTCCATTGATCTGACAGATTGAAGTGCCAAAAACCTCATTTTTGAGGGTTTAGATTTCCCCCCGAGCAGTATGGCGGAAGGGATAGATTTAAAGACCCTAACTTCTATTTTAGAAGGCATGCAGAAGCAACTTAATTGTGCCTTAGAAGATAATAAGTCATTGAGAGAGGAAGTTAGGAGGTCGAGTCAGGAATCAATTCAGACTAGGCAAAGATTAGACGAGTTAGTTGCATCAGGTTCAGGATCTAAGGGTTCTCAAGGATTATCAGGCAATCTATCTCCTTCAGATATTTCAACTCAAGTTATTCATGCAGTTTCACCTATTATTCCACTGGCGCCCCCAGAAAGATTTGGTGGGGATCCACAAAGAGCACAAATATTCTTAACTCAGTGTTCCCTGCATTTTTTGTGTCGGCCAGTCATTTTTGCAGAGGGTCAATCAAAGGTGGCTTTCATACTGTCGTATTTGAATGGTGATGCTGCAGCTTGGTCCATGTCGTTAGTCTCACAGAATGATCCAATGTTATACAACTTTAACGATTTCAAGATAGAATTCTTACGAATTTTTGATCGACGTTCAGCCTCCCAAGCCACAGACAACGAGTTATTGGAGCTCAAGCAGGGGAATCGAGATTTAGTTGCCTACTTGGCCCAATTTAATAAACTAGTGGTGGAATCCAAGTGGCCTGAAGACAAAAGAGCAGCAATTTTTTATAGAGGGTTAAAGGATGACCTAAAGGATGCTTTGGCTCAGATTCCTAGGAGGCCCACCGAAATATCTGAATTAATCGATTTGGTGTTGCAGATAGACCACCGTTTGAGTGAGCGTCGAAATGAAAAAAGAAGAGATGTTCGCCCGCTTCCACCACGTTTTGATCGAATGAAGACGGAAAGTCACAAGTCTTTAGAAAACTCCTTGACCGAGGAACCTATGCAGATAGGGTCTATACGAGGACCCTTGTCCAAAGAAGAAAAGGAAAGGCGAAGATCTAGTCACCTGTGTTTGTATTGCGGCCTCTCTGGTCACTTTGTAAAGGATTGTCTGAAAAAACCAAAGAATTCTCTGCCGGGAAAAGGGCAGCTTCACCTGTGAAGAGAGTTGCCCAGGGTGAAGCAGATTCAAAGTCAACTCCAAATTTGCAGCAAGTGGTAAATACCTTACAATCATCCTCACCTCATGTGGTAGTTTCCTTTACGGCTAGATTTCGAAATCAGGAGATTAGCGGAGTCTCAGTGATGATAGATTCTGGGGCAACTGGAAATTTTTGTGACATCAAGTATGCCCGTCGTAAAGGGATAAGATTTGTTGAAAAGCAGGTTTTGGAAGTGGTCACAGCTGTTGATGGAACTAACCTATCTTCGGGACCAATCACTCATGAAACAGAATTAATCCAATTGACTGGATTGAGTGGACATTCGGAATTGTTGACATTTAACTTGATTGATGCTCCTCAATTTGAATTAATTTTGGGCCTTCCCTGGTTAACTGAACACAATCCACGCATAGATTGGGCTAGGAGAACCATCACCATGGATTCAACCTTTTGCAAGGAAAACTGTTTTTGTGAGCAATCCCATCAAACGGAAGATTCTCCTGCCCGGAAGTTAGCTGGTCGTCCTGCTTTAATTTGCTCTTTGGAAACAAAGGAAATTCCCGAAGAATACAAGGATTTGTCATCAGTGTTCGATGTAAAAGAGGCAGAAAGGCTACCCCCCCATCGCCCCTACGATTGCAAAATTGACATTGAGCCAGGGGCCGTGTTGCCTTGCAGTAGAATATATGCATTGACTGAAACTGAAAATCAATATCTTAAAAGTTATTTGGACAAACACTTGGAAAATGGATTTATTCGTCCCTCTAAATCTCCAGTATCGTCTCCCTTATTTTTCATTCCGAAGAAAGATGGAGAACTTCGAACTTGCATCGATTACAGAGCCCTGAATCAAGTGACAATCAAAAATCGTTATCCACTCCCGCTAATTTCAGTTTTGTTGGATCAAGTGAAAAATGCAAAGGTCTACACTAAATTGGATTTACGTGGGGCTTACCATTTGATTCGTATTGCCCCCGGAGATGAGTGGAAGACTGCATTTCGTACCCGTCATGGCTTATTTGAATATTTGGTGATGCCATACGGGTTATGTAACGCTCCAGCGGCGTTTCAGCATTTTGTGAATGATGTTCTCAGGGAGTTTTTGGACAGAATTGCCGTTGTTTATATCGACGACATTTTGATCTTCTCTGACAGTCTGGAAGAGCATGTTACCCATGTCAGATTGATTTTAACTAGATTGCTAGAAAATCATCTCTATGTGAAACTGGAGAAGTGTGCCTTTCATGTGAATAAGGTGGAATTCCTTGGGTTTGTGCTATCCCCTGAAGGTGTAAGCATGGATAAGACTAAGGTGAAAGCTGTACAAGATTGGCCATCTCCCAAAAGTGTAAAAGAAATCCAAAGTTTCATCTGTTTTTCAAATTTTTACAGGAGGTTCATTTCAAATTTTTCCCACAAAGTAAGTCCAATCACACGTTTGTTAAGAAAAGGAGTCAAGTTTGTTTGGGATGAGGAAGCAGAAGAAGCCTTTCAATTCCTAAAGAGATCTTTTACTCAAGCCCCTATCCTGTTGCATCCAAGAACTGATGAACCATTCTATGTCGAAGCGGACGCCTCAGATGTTGCCATAGGAGGAATACTGTCCCAACGTCATAAGGATACAGGTCAATTACACCCAGTGGCCTACTACTCCAGGAAGTTATCTCCTCCTGAATGCAACTATTCAATTGCAGACAAGGAATTGTTAGCAGTCAAGAGTGCCTTTTTGGAATGGAGGCATTATTTGCTAGGGGCCTTGCATAAGGTCACTGTTTACACCGATCATCGTAACCTTCAATTCCTTAAGTCTGCCAGGACATTGACGGCCAGGCAGTTACGTTGGTCATTATTTTTTGCAGATTTCAATTTTGTAATCACCTTCAGACCTGGGACCAGTAATGTAAAAGCAGATGCTCTTTCCAGAATAAATACTGATCATTTAGAAATTGATCAAAAGAAACAGGCTATAATTCCGGAAGAGAAGATCATTGTTGCCTCTCTCAACACAGATTTTTCAAGTGAGATCCAAAAGGCCATGCCATATGAAGAAATGATTCTGTGGGCAAATGAAGAATCAGAGAAAGAAATCAGAGATGGACTGCCTTATATACGAAATTGTTTGTATCTTCCGACTAAAAGACTGCAAGATCGAGCCTTGAAACTATGTCATGACGAATCTCTAGCAGGTCATAAAGGAGTTCAAAAGACCTTGGAGTTGGTTGAAAGAAATTTTTGGTGGCCAAAGATGAAATCACAAATACGACAGTATGTTTCCACCTGCGAGAGATGCCTGCAGGGGAAATCTGATCGAAGGGCTCCTCAAGGGTTGTTGATGCCAATGCCTACCCCACCTCACCCTTGGCACACTGTTTCGATGGATTTGATTGTAGACCTCCCTCCAAGTCAGGGTTTTAACACCATTCTGGTTATAGTAGACACATTCACTAAGATGGCACATTTTGTCCCTTTGAAGGAAATCCCTAGGGCACCTCAATTAGCTCAATTGTTTACTCAACACATAGTGAGACTGCATGGAATTCCAAAGGTTGTAGTCTCTGATCGAGGCTCTCAATTTGTCTCCCACTTTTGGAGGGCCTTTACGAAGAGGCTAGGCATTGATGCACGCTATTCCACCAGTTTCCATCCCGAAACTGATGGTCAAACCGAAAGAGTCAATCAAGACTTAGAGCAGTATCTCAGGCTTTATTTGATGGATCAGAAAGCTGGGTGGTCTGAATTAATTTGGTCTGCTGAGTTTGCCTATAACAATGCCAAACATTCCACTACTGGTTACTCCCCCTTCTATTTAAACTATGGTAGGCACCCGAGTTTAATTTTTGAAAAAGATGAGGGATCAGTACCTGCAGTAGAAGAATTGGTAAATAAGGTTCAAGATTCATTACGTCAGGCAGGTGAAAATATCAAAAAGGCTAAAGATTCTTATAAATTTCAGGCTGACAAAAAGAGAAGAGAGAGTCCCGCTTTTAAACCAGGAGACAAGATTTGGTTGTCCACCAAAAATCTAAAACTAAAAGAAAACCGTAAATTCCAACCAAGGTTCATTGGCCCATTTAAGGTAAACAAGATGATAAATCCAGTGTCAGTTAAGATCCAGTTGCCACCCTATCTAAAGATTCACCCAGTGTTCCACGTTTCTTTGTTAAAGAAAAGTCCACCAAATTTGAGGTTCCGATCTACCCCTAAACCCATTAATGTAGGTTCAGTGGAGGAGTTTGAGGTTCATAAGATTCTAGACTCAACCTTTAGAAAAGGTAAATTGTATTACTTGATCAGTTGGAAGGGTTTTGGTCCTGAAGAAAGATCTTGGGAGCCACATTCTCATGTTCACGCTCCAAAGCTCATTCGAGATTTTCACCAGAAACATCCTACTAAGCCAAGGTTGAAGGGACGTCTTTTGGTGGGGGGTACTGTCACGATGCAGCGAAACAGATTGAAAAACGATTCTGCGAGTGTACGATTGCACTCTAAAAGACAGTGTCCTTGGAAATACCCGCTCTGGAGAAGATTGACTCCCACTTGGAAGACATCGCTTAGATCCATTCTGCTTGGATTGCGATTCCCTTCCACTTCCAGTTAAATTCTGTAGATCATTTCCTGGAAGAGTACTCGGTCTAGTTGTTATAGTCGCGAGACTCTTCACAGGTCTCAATGCGCATGCGCGAGGTTCGCGCGGCGCACTTCAACTGTTGAATCTCAAGAAAACGGTTGCCTTATCTTTCAGAGGCCCGTTCCTTCAGAGAAAATCTTTTGAGAGAGTTATTTTTCGTGGGTTCCAGGTTCCATTTTTCAAAGGAAAGTATTCACAGTACAGTTTGTGTTGCACGGAAAATATTTTCTCACGTGCTTTCTGGTATTTATTATTTTTTCAGTAAAAATTCAGTCAGCAAGTCGACAGTTCGATGAGAGAATCTTCGTAGTGAATTCAGAAGGAGATTCTACGCCACCAGCAATATTTCGGAGAAGCGTCTCTGTGAAGAGAGACCTTCTCCTCAGTCAAGTAAGAGTGTTGTTTTTTCCATCTAAAAGCATATGCAAGCTAAGGAGAAGAAATATTCTGCTGAAGTTCAAGTTAGAACTTATTGATTCTGAATAGCTCTCATTGAGAGAGTTTTGAACTGTGAAGTGACTTCAGACTAATATCAAGGGCGAGCAGTGAAGTTTTTTCTTCAACCGTGCTATGGATTGTACACTATTAAGATAAGAGGCATAAAGCTAATTTTTTCTACAATAATTTAATCCTGAATAAAGACATTGAGATTTCAGCCCTTTCACCTGTGGCGCACACAGGTTCACGGAGTAAAACCACAAGTGCTATTAAAAGACCTACTGCCTCTTAAAGCTGATCAAGTAATCAATAGACAAACAAGCATTGAGGGTGGCTTAGTTCTGCGACACTAAAGGTAAAAGTAGTTCTAGCGAAGAAAGCTTAAAACTATCTATAGAGTTAGGGAAGACTTAATTTGTGTGTTATGTTTTTTAGGAGTCTTCATAAGAACAGAAGATATCATTAGCAGTTCCAGTGTCCGGAGGCAGTCTCTCTTTTGTTTGTCTTCCACTTCCCCTTTCCCCCTCGGCTAAGTCCAGAGGCAGTTGTATATTCCATCTGTCACTGGTTTGGGTGAGAGGGATTTGAGGACCTGTCATCTGCTCCTGGGGAAGTCGCTCCATTGATCTGACAGTTCTGGTCACATGTCCTGGTCTTATATCAACAGCACGTCTCTGTTTTCTGTATACAATCTGATGGAAAGACAGATAGTAATGGCACAAAGAGATGCAAAATGTACAATGTTACACATTAAAAATTTGAACACCTACCACAGAATGGTTAATCCATGGTAGTAACGACTTTCCAATTTCAATATGTCTCCAGTATCACCAGGTAGGCAGATATGAAGCACTAGGAGAGGGATTCATACATGAGTACTGGTGTTAGACCCGGAAGGTCCCAGGGACCACACTCCGACGCGGTAGCTTGGCGCGAGGCGGGAAGGCACTCCAGGGGCTATGTGCTAAGTAGTTGTGCAGCACACACTCGCACTGACCCAGTAAAGCACATGCAATAAATAGACACCACTTCCAGTGCATTGGCAAAAACAAGTATCTTTATCTACTTCTGGTCAAGGTAGGTAACACAAGGATCTCGCTTAGACAGGATAACCAGTTTTCATAACCTCAGGTCTCCACAGGTAACACTTCTATCACACATGTTTCCTAAAAGTAACATTTCTTACATCCCTGGCCAACATATACAACATTTCTTATGCACCTTGGAAATAACAGTCCTTATACAGGGGTTAATACAGAGTACACTTCTTATGTGGCTATACACTTCAGAACACAACTTTCATGGAGATTAGCCCTATAGACTACAACGTTTAGGTAGGGCTTGAACAGCAATACTGGGCTCCTCATTGTAAGTAGTCATTTTAATGCCAAGCTCTAGCAGGAGCAAGAGCTGTCAGGTGGGTCTTGGTGCCCTTGCAGGGAAGATGGGGCAGCAGAAACGGGCTAATCTGGCCAGCAGGGCAGAAGTTAAAGCCTTGGCGGGGTGTAGGCCCAAACTCACCCCTCGCACTCACAGGTTTGATGGAGAGTGGTGGCGCAGCAGAAGCCAGGCAGCACCAGGCCTCGTTTACCGGGAGACGCCCCCTCTCCAGGCAGCCCGCTGCTGCAGTTCCTCTGGACTCTCTCTCCTGGGCAACGCCTGCTCACACAGCCTTCCCCGACACAGCGGCGTCCCTCCCCAGGCTTCGGGGGCCGCAGCAGAGATCTTCGTCAGATATTCGTCAGTGCCTCTTCCTCCCTCAGTGCAGCGATGACAGCGCGGCTCCCCAACGTCACGGGGGAGCCCGCGCAGCTCCACTCAAGTCTCCCTGGCCGGCGGCGGTGATCCCGGGCCCACAGCGCTTCTCACAGGTACCCGGGTGGCAGCGGTGAGTTTGGGCACAGCGATGCTCCTTCTTGCGCCCCGCGGGCGGCGGTGATTTCGGCAGGCAGCGCTTCTGGTCACAGCGCAGAAGGGGGGGCACAGTCTGAGAACGCCCGCACAGCACTGGTAGGAGGGGGACAAGTTGGGACAGGGCACAAGCAGGTCCTGTGCACACCCAGCAGCAGCGCCAGTAGACAGCAGCAGAAGGGGCACGGCTAGAGCGCTGACAGGACACAGCGAATTCCTTCAGGGCAGCGCCTAATTAGCCCAGCGCTGGCGGGAGGGCAGCAGATTCTTTCAGTCTAGCGCTTAGGTAGCCCAGCGCTAGCAGCAGGTGGCAAGTTCTTGAAGCCTAGCGCTCAGATGACACAGTGCTTACCTTGGGGAGTTCAAACGCTTCCCAGACTTGCCGCTGGTAGAGGATGGCAGGTGGTAATTGTAGAGGTTAGTTTCAGTGGGGGGAGGATAGAAGTCTTGAGCAGGCACACTGGAGTTCGCGCCCCAGGTTCCCCCTCACACTGGGCAAGGTCAGCAGGCTGGCAGGATCACTCAGCTATCTTGAGGACAGCAGGGCCTCAGTAGTGTAGCTTCCCCCTGGTCGCAGCCTATACTCCAGCAGAGGGTCCCCCAGGTCCAGTAGTGCTCCAACTGACTGTCAGGTTTCCCTCCTTTACCTTTATACCCCTAGGTCAGGTGACCCTCAAAAAGGCGGCAAGTTCTGGCGCCAGCCTGGGGGGGGGGAGATTCTAGAAGGCTCTGGTGACAGGAGGCGGGAAGCTCAAGGTTACAGTTACATTAGGTCACAGCCTGATCCCAACTACTAGCGCGCAGACGGACAGTGGCCACTCCGCAGTAGCAGGGGCCTTTGGAAACCATATTGTTAGGAGAGAGCACCTGCACCTCAGCACTGTTCAGCAGCAGTAAGGCGCCCAGAGTCCTATGTCCAACAAAAGATGGTGGTAAAAAATGGAGGCAGAAAGGGAAAAAAATGCGGGGTTGGGCTGACAGGTCTAACAACTGGGAATTACCGTACAGATTTAGATGCAGGAATGGGGACACTGAAGTTTTTCTCAGTGGTTCAAACTGTAAAAGTTCTTTAAGTGGGTCTCTAGTTTCTAAGGATGTCTCGCTTCATGGAGCCTGTAATGCTTCAGTTGCTAACTTATCCTGTCACTTGAAGGGTTCCCCAGCTGCCGTGATTCATCCAGTATTGGAACTGCTCTCGAATGTGAGCTATTTGATGTTGAATGATCAAGGATGTTGTGGGATGAAACCGGGCATCGCATATCTAGTCACTGTGAGTTCCAGGGTTATTTGTTGTTTGCAAGTATTGTTTCCACAGACCCACGCAGTTAGAGAAGCAACGCTATGCCCTTCATAGGATGTTTCCTTTATACGGTTTGATTCTCTGAACAGACTGAAAGCCATGCTTTTTCAGAAGAATGTGGCCTTAACCTCAGCCCGAGAGCCTTTTGATCTCCAGGTTGCAAGGTCTTCAGCTGAGATACAGGCACTAGTCTGGACAAACTTCCTGCTCCATTTCTGGGAAACGGTTCATCATATCTTTAACATGTCTGATACGAGGGGTATAGTGCACCTATTTAAGATCATAGGTTCTGGACTATTAAGCACCTTTCAGATAATCTTCATAGTTATTTAACCATATATACACTCCGTATTGGGAAGCTTTTTGGAAGGCTTCCGTTGGTCCTACTACTTGTAGTGGGTATTCTTGTTTTAAATTTTCTGCTTCGCAATGGATGTCCCAGGTTCTCGAGAGATGGAAAAAGCACTGCTAGTGCGATGTTGTCGTGAACGCATGGTACTCCATCTGGGCACACCTCGGCTTTGGGAGCTAAGCGAGCATTGGTTCCTATTGTTCAGACCAGTCTGGCTTGACTGCCTCTAACCTGTGCCCCCCTGCCTATTCTGCAGATACGAATGCATGTTGGACAAATGTCTGACTCTTCCATCGGTTGCGCCACCGTACATAGATGTACTACTGGACCCCTTAAGGCCCACGTGTTACAGTGTCCTTCATCGTATTCCCATGTTGATGACAGCATTCTTAGATCCTCCACAGGATGCTTCAACTCCTGTTGGAACGGACACCAGCTCTACAACAGACACCAAGGTATCAAGTGTTTCCTCAGCGCTTGCTGTGGGAACGGAAGAGAATCACCTTTGCTTTATTAACCTGATACAGGAGATGTTACATGGACCATCGTCTGCAAATGCGAGCGACAGTGATGTTGCGTCTCCCTCACAACACACATGAACATTTGGCTATCTGTGTGATGGGAACAATTTGGCCCTTTTTCCAAAATAAGTCAAATTAGAATGCCAAACATCGTTTTGTTTTATTTTTTCTTCTCTGACTGAGCACCATAGCTTTCGGTGTGCTCGGTCAGTCTGATCATTTATTGACTTTTAAGTGGACTTAAAGAGCTTTTTTAATTTTAATCAAGTGTTGTTTTTACATCTACCATGTTTTTAGATGTTTTTAGAGACTGATTTTTATAAAAACAAATTATGCTTTTACCAACCATATTTTAGCATTGGATGAGGAGTGGGTGTTATGAACCCCAATGTACCCCAATCTAGGCCTCTGTAGCTACACAACCTTTTACCTACATTTGTCCTACCTTGCTCTTCATAAAGGTTATTGCACTAACATTTTACCCAGTTATGTGCTGAATAAATGTCGACCAGTTTCCATGAAACTGGCCTAATTTATTATGCATGAGGATTCCTAGTATCACATCTTAAACCCCTGCCCAGGACGTACACATCAGGATTAACATATTCTGCATAATAACTCTAAAAAAGTTACCGCTATCATCATCCTTGGATGACAGGCCCACTGTACATAATGGCAAACCCTTACATATCTGGGTATAAAAGAACCACATTTTCACTGGGTAACCAGAGGAGAAGCTTCCACGCTGACACACGACACCGAGGTCCCTGCACGGAGACGCTCCAGCACGCAGTGGTCTGACATCCCTTGCGGGGTGTCCAATTCGAGACCAAAATGGGGTCTTTCTTTCTCTCTCACCAAGTAACGGGGTTGGCTCTTTCCCACGGAATTCTTGTCTTTACACCCACAAACATGCTAGGTACAGTTAGGTACACTTAGCTAGGGTCTGCATAGTAGGAGTAAGCTTGATTACAGTCATGTATCTATATGCCTGCATATATTCACTTTTGTAGCAACATGGTAGAAGTCAACCTTTTATTTACTATCTTAGACATCTGTTTCTGTCTAATGATTGTCACAGCAAACATGTTTCATACTAGAATGACGCTGGTTCAATAAATGCTTATTGAAAACTTCCCCAACGTTTATTCTGCATATCTCTCTGAGACTAAGTGAGCACGAGTGACTGGGCGAAAAGTACTGCACTGTTTCCACGATCCCTAAAGGATCAAGGGTTGTCATGTTCAATGGTTGCCAGAAACTATTTGCTCCTTGATAAAGTTAGGGGGCGTATAATGGTACAGTGAGCTAACTGGTCTAAAGGCCAGAATATCCTGCGGGGGTGTCCGGAGTCAGTCTTGACACCAATCCCTTAGTTTATGTTGTCTAAATGTGCAGAGCATATATATTTGTAGGAATTACACAACAGACTGATTTCACCATTCACACTGACTGCATTACACCAGTTGGACTAAATACTTGCAACCTTGAGCATGCACTTACTAGTCATCACACCAATGGTGCTTCCAATATATGTTACACTCTCACTACCTAGCATTGTTCCAGCCTCCACATACAAAATTATGTTACTTTGGAAGGTAGTTGGTGTAATAACCTCACTGAATAGCCAATGGTGAACCTTGTCCTGACTCATAGAGACACAAAAGACACAACACACATATTGTGCTTATTGGTACATTTATTTACAAGTGCCGGTGTTGAAGGAGATAACAGCTAAAGTTGATTGGACAACAGCCCCAAATGATCTTTAGTGCCAGTGGATGTCCAGACAGAGTCCATGTGAGTAACATGTCATGGGACATGTTGAGGTGAGGAGTGCTACAGTCAGGCAGATGACCGCAGTGTCAGCGTGATTAGGGGGGATAGGCCTCATTTTCAGTCCAAAAATTGTCAGGGTGAACAGGGAAAAGTCAAAATGAGGATAGTGCAAGCAGATGTTCCCTGGCTTGTTGATCAGCATAGGGCTAAGGAGAAACAGGTTATATGACGCAAATTAATGCTACCGGACACTTCTGTTTTGGAAAGAGGTACCATCCACATTTTCCTCCTCTGATATGTGTGGTGTCTCCTGTGAGGGTGATGCTGTAGACCACCCTAAACGGCCAGGAGGGGGCCTCGCCATCGCCCACAAGAGCACCCTCCGCCTCAACACCTCCAACGAAACCTTCCCCTCCGCCAAACACCTGCACTTCCAGATCCAGACTACCCCCAAAGCCACACTCCATGGAACCCTCGTCTACAGACCCCCCGGCCCCCGAACACCCTTCGCCACCACCATCAATGACTTTATCGCACCACACACCATCGCCTCAACAAACTACATACTCATTGGAGACCTGAACTTCAACTTTGACAACCCCAGCGACCCCAACTCCACTATCTTTTGTGACAACCTCTCCAGCATCGGACTTAAACAACTCGTCAACACACCGACCCACAGAGCAGGACACACACTCTACCCCATCTTCGCAGCAGGAAACAGCGTCCAATTAAGCCACACAACACAGTCGCCATGAACCAACCACCACTGCATACACTTCGCCATCAACACACCCAAGGCACCCAAACCAGCCCCACACCCACCACGAAGGAACTGGAGCAAGGTTACCAACGAGCACCTTAACTCCACCCTCACCCAAGACAACCACACCTGGGCACCCAACGCAAATGACGCAGCCAGAGAACTCCACACCTGGATCTCCAACTGCGCAGATGAGCTCGCCTGCTACGCAACCCTGACAGACAATGCCCCAGGAAAGCTGCCTGGTTCACCACCACTCTCCAAGAAGCCAGACACACCTGCAGACACCTGGAGAAGAACTGGAGAAACACCAAGACAACCAAAAACCACACCACCTACAAGGACACCATGACAGACCACCACAACCATCCACAATAAAATCCTGGCCAACTCCACCAAATCCAAGGAACTTTTCAGTGTCATTCAAGAATTCACCAAACCATGCAGCCACACACATCACCCCATCTCAAGACCTCTGCGACAAGCTTGGAACCTATTTCCACCTCCAGATCAAAAACCTCTGCGACAACTTAATCGACCATCCACCAGGCGCCAAAGATTGCCCCCCGCACCCCAATAACACCAGCGAGCCCACCATCTCCAACTGGACACCGATCAAGGCTGAAGACACCTCCTCAACCATGAAAAGCATCCACTCGGGGGCCCCCGACCCCTGCCCCCTCACATCTACCACAGAGCCGCAGCCGCCATCGCACCCAAACTACAACGCACCATCAACACCACAAAAACAACACCATCAAAACAGGCACCTTCCCAGACAAATGGAAGCGTGCAGAAGTCAGACCCCTGCTGAAGAAGCCCACAGCTGACATCACTGACCTCAAGAACTATTGGCCCATCTCACTCCTACCCTTCACAGCCAAAGTTGCGGAGAAAACAGTCAACTGGAAACTGACCCTTCCCAATCCAGATTCTCTGGCAAACACAGCACAGAGACCGCCCTACTCACCGCCATAGACGACATCCGCACCCTCCTGGACCAAGGCCACTCCGCAGCTCTCATCCTACTGGACCTATCAGCGGCCTTCGACACTGTCTCCCACAGCACACTAGTCGCGAGACTACACGACGCAGGCATGCAAGGAACAGCCTTGGACTGGATCCGATCATTCCTCACCGGAAGAAGCCAAAGGATCAGACTCCCACCCTCCCTCTCTGACCCCACGAAAATCACCTGTGGAGTCCCACAGGGTTCATCACTGAGCCCCACCCTCTTCAACATCTACATGGCCCCCCTTCCAGCCATCGTCCGACAACATGGCCTCAACATCGTATCCAACATCGACGACACCCAGCTCACACTCTCCCTCACCAAGGACCCCACAACTGCCAAACTCAACTTCCAGAAAGGAATGCAAGACGTCGCAGTCTGGATAACCAACAGCTGCCTGAAGCTCAACTCTGAGAAGACAGTAGTCCTCGTCCTCGGTACCACCCCTTCTGCATGGGACAGCACCTGGTGACCGACCACCCTCAGAAGCCCACCTACCCCCTCAGACCACGCCAAGAACCTCGGCCTCATACTCGACTCATCACTCACCATGAACTGACAGGTCAATGCTGTCACCTCCAGCTGCTTCAACACCCTCCGCATCCTCCGCAAGATCTTCAAGTGGATGCCCCCGGAGTCAAGGAAGACAGTCACCCATGCACTCATCACCAGCAGACTGGACTATGGAAACGCACTCTATGCCAGCATCAACAAGTCCCTACTCCGCAAACTCCAGACAATACCGAACACCGCCGCCAGACTCGTCCTCGGCATCCCCCGACATGAACACATCAGCTAAAACCTACGAATTCTCCACTGGCTCCCGTGTAGAAAAGAGTCACTTGTAAAATCCTCACTCACGCCTACAAATGCCTACACAACTACGGACTCAAATATCTCAATGACAGAATCAACTTCCACGTACCCAAAAGAAACCTCCGATCTTCCAACCTCGCACTGGCTAAAACCCTGTGCATTCACAGAGCCAGAGCAGGCGGAAGATCCTTCTCTCATATTGCAGCCAAGACCTGGAACGAGCTACCGGCAGACATCAGACGAACCTCCTCCCTGAACACCTTCAGGTAGACCCTCAGGACCTGGCTTTTCGGCTAAACAGATTTGTGGACCCCCCCCCTCAGCGCCTTGACACCCTCACGGGTGAGTAGCATGCTTACAATTCCCTGATTGATTGATTGACTGATTGTAGATGCAGCAGCAGAGGGAGGCACACCTACATCGGGGGGGAAGATGTGGATGCCGTGTCTGCAGCAGCCTTCATCTGTGCCAATGCATGAGTCATCACTGCAGCAAGGAGGATCTGTTGGTTTTGCAACACAGCAGCAATGTTGCGTGGTAGGTAGCCATGGAAGTCATCTGGGAGTCCTGCTTCCGCACCATGGTTTCCAAGATGGTTCAGCTAGCCCCCAGCTTTCTGGCTTGGCAGGGCAGATGTCAGCCAGGGACTACTGGAGGCCATGGAGCGGAGAGTAGGTGTCTTTGATGGTGGTAGTGTTGTTCCTATTGGGACTGAGGCACCCATGGACCCCCAATGGGGGAGCCGCCAGGGTCTCCATCCCCGCCCGCACCTGATCTGCCAACTCCTGCTGGACTCCTACCACAGTCTGTTGGAAGTTAATAGTTCGGTCCTCGTAGTCCAGGGGCCTGGGTGTGGTAGTAGGTGCTGCCTGGTGGTTGCCTGTTGTCTACCACAGAGCCGCAGCCGCCATCGCACCCAAACTACAACGCACCATCAACACCACAAAAACAACACCATCAAAACAGGCACCTTCCCAGACAAATGGAAGCGTGCAGAAGTCAGACCACTGCTGAAGAAGCCCACAGCTGACATCACCGACCTCAAGAACTATTGGCCCATCTCACTCTTACCCTTCACAGCCAAAGTTGCGGAGAAAACAGTCAACAGGAAACTGACCCTTCCCAATCCAGATTCTCTGGCAAACACAGCACAGAGACCGCCCTACTCACCGCCATAGACGACATCCGCATCCTCCTGGACCAAGGCCACTCCGCAGCTCTCATCCTACTGGACCTATCAGCGGCCTTCGACACTGTCTCCCACAGCACACTAGTCGCGAGACTACACGACGCAGGCATGCAAGGAACAGCCTTGGACTGGATCCGATCATTCCTCACCGGAAGAAGCCAAAGGATCAGACTCCCACCCTTCCTCTCTGACCCCACGAAAATCACCTGTGGAGTCCCACAGGGTTCATCACTGAGCCCCACCCTCTTCAACATCTACATGGCCCCCCTTCCAGCCATCGTCCGACAACATGGCCTCAACATCGTATCCAACATCGACGACACCCAGCTCACACTCTCCCTCACCAAGGACCCCACAACTGCCAAACTCAACTTCCAGAAAGGAATGCAAGACGTCGCAGTCTGGATAACCAACAGCTGCCTGAAGCTCAACTCTGAGAAGACAGTAGTCCTCGTCCTCGGTACCACCCCTTCTGCATGGGACAGCACCTGGTGACCGACCACCCTCGGAAGCCCACCTACCCCCTCAGACCACGCCAAGAACCTCGGCCTCATACTCGACTCATCACTCACCATGAACTGACAGGTCAATGCTGTCACCTCCAGCTGCTTCAACACCCTCCGCATCCTCCGCAAGATCTTCAAGTGGATACCCCCGGAGTCAAGGAAGACAGTCACCCATGCACTCATCACCAGCAGACTGGACTATGGAAACGCACTCTATGCCGGCATCAACAAGTCCCTACTCCGCAAACTCCAGACAATACCGAACACCGCCACCAGACTCGTCCTCGGCATCCCCCGACATGAACACATCAGCTAAAACCTACGAATTCTCCACTGGCTCCCGTGTAGAAAAGAGTCACTTGTAAAATCCTCACTCACGCCTACAAATGCCTACACAACTACGGACTCAAATATCTCAATGACAGAATCAACTTCCACGTACCCAAAAGAACCTCCGATCTTCCAACCTCGCACTGGCTAAAACCCTGTGCATTCACAGAGCCAGAGCAGGCGGAAGATCCTTCTCTCATATTGCAGCCAAGACCTAGAACGAGCTACCGGCAGACATCAGACGAGCCTCCTCCCTGAACACCTTCAGATAGACCCTCAGGACCTGGCTTTTCGGCTAAACAGATTTGTGGACCCCCCCCCCCCCTCAGCGCCTTGACACCCTCACGGGTGAGTAGCATGCTTACAATTCCCTGATTGACTGATTGTAGATGCAGCAGCAGAGGGAGTCACACCTACATCGGGGGGGAAGATGTGGATGCCGTGTCTGCAGCAGCCTTCATCTGTGCCAATGCATGAGTCATCACTGCAGCAAGGAGGATCTGTTGGTTTTGCAACACAGCAGCAATGTTGCGTGGTAGGTAGCCATGGAAGTCATCTGGGAGTCCTGCTTCCGCTCCATGGTTTCCAAGATGGTTCAGCTAGCCCCCAGCTTTCTGGCTTGGCAGGGCAGATGTCAGCCAGGGACTACTGGAGGCCATGGAGCGGAGAGTAGGTGTCTTTGATGGTGGTAGTGTTGTTCCTATTGGGACTGAGGCACCCATGGACCCCCAATGGGGGAGCCGCCAGGGTCTCCATCCCCGCCCGCACCTGATCTGCCAACTCCTGCTGGACTCCTACCACAGTCTGTTGGAAGTTAATAGTTCGGTCCTCGTAGTCCAGGGGCCTGGGTGTGGTAGTAGGTGCTGCCTGGTGGTTGCCTGTTGGTTGTTAGGCTGGGTATGTGGAGACGCCACAATGCTGCTGACCTTCACCGTGTTCAGAGATGGTGTCTCAATGGAGTCCAGGAGCTCTTGGAGGTTGTCATGGTGAAAGGCTTGTAGGTTGTCATCATCACCATCATCGCTGATGTTGGGGACAGGGTGCTGGCCAGAAGAGAAGGGATCATCCTCTGCAATGAGATGGGGAAATGCTATTGGTGATGTCTACTACATGTTGATTAATTTATGTGGTTGGGGGTGCACTCCCTTTTTTTAAAAAAAATTTCTCTTTTGGTTATCCCTGTTTTATTCTTCGGATGCTGCAGCAAAGCAGGGGCTGTCAACTCTTGCTGTATATGAGAGATTAATTTCTAACAAGTGCTAGGACGTGTGTGTGCTGCGCACTATTCACCTGGTGCTGACACCACTCGTTTAACATTCAATATTCGATCTGATATTCATTTTATTCTTTTCCAATTCCAATTCCAAAAATTCTTTATTTCGGCCATATAGACCATAAAAGATGCAATGGAAACATTACAAACATTAAAACATTATTTTAAAACACATTTAAATAGAGTCGACTCTCCCAGCGAGGAGTGATTTAAAATTGCATTTAGAAAGTTCTTTAGAAAGTTCAAGGGGCTTCAGACGATTTTTTCTTTCTGATCAACCATATGGCCATAAGAAATTTGGAAACAGCGAACACAATGTGGCCCAGGGTACTAGTTTTCAAAATCCTGTATGCTTGTGCATACTCTCTGAACCCCAGGTTCTTACAGAGCGGTGCTATCCAGTATTTTCTGGGCCTTTTCATATCAAATCAATTTCTTAACCGATAAAGCAATTTGACTATACATATCATTTGGTCAATGCAATACATACATCAATTCACGGTATATACTTGATGTACATTTTTTTATATAAAAGATCAAAGTTCTGTCATCATAATCATGCTATTTTTAAATTATGCCCAATGCATTTCGGGACATAAAAGAGTCCCTTCCTCAGGGGCCAATCTGTAAAAAACACAAAACATAAATAATTACATTCACTGGCTGTTCAAATGGGCCCAATATCACTTATTTCAACATCATCATTTAAGAAATAAATCTCTTGTTAACTCGTAATACTTGCTTGTGCTTATATTATGTACATTGAGAAATGGAATCTAGCCTTTTTTCTTTATTTGTGTGTGTATTGTTGTTGTGTAATCATACCTTCGACTTCGTATCAAAAGATTCTTGCTTCTAGGAATCTACAACAGACCAATGTCACATATTAAGGGACCGATATTATCTATAACTATGGACAACAATGCCGTCATGCCACTAATGCCTCCGTGTTTCACAACTATGTCTTACCTCAAAATCACCATCTGGGGCCAAAGTCTAAAAATAATAGAAGCATAGGAGTCAGACTATTGCAAATATCCGCGTAACACATTCTCAATAACATATCCGTGTTGTTGTACACCAGAGGGCAAAATTGTACAGCAAGTATATACTGTGAATTGATGTATATATTGCATTGACCAAATGATATGTAAAGTCAAATTGCTTTATCGGTTAAGAAATTGATTTGATATGAAAAGAATTAAATGAATATCAGATCGAATATTGAATGTTAAACGAGTGGTGTCAGCACCAGGTGAATAGTGCGCAGCACACACAAATTCTACATGTTGATGACATGTTTTAAAGCAATTGACAAACAAAGTGTACGATATGGCACTTTCAGTTCCTCATTGATACATAGGAGAGCTGTCACGCTAGGATGTGGATGGAGAGAGCACTGTATTTAATTTCAGATGACAGGACCCCAGCAGTGTCGTCAGTACCACTGTGTGCCTGCTCTGAGTGGATGGGCCCTGTCCTAGTAGTCAGAATCTATACACTGACGTTGATGCCATTTAACCATGACCACATTGGGTCATCTACAGGGTGTCAGATGTCTCTTTAACCTCTTCAGTGCCCATGACGAGATAGTCTCGTCATGGAGCACGGTCGCGCTGTGCCCATGACGAGACTATCTCGTCATGAACCCCACCCACTAATGTAACGACCGGCACAGGAGGGGGAAAGGGCGTGGCACAGAAGGGGTTAATCAGGTCCATGCACTTGTATGTGTCCATTGACCCCTCTGCCTGTTTATAATTTAGTCCTGGGAACCGATTAACTGCCACACTGTGATGGGCCCCTGATCATATAATGACTCTGCAGTGCCTATGCCACCTACATAATGCATGGCCATCTCCAAGGGGCTGACATGGCAGACTGGTATAGAATGACGTGTCAGGCAGCACCCCAGATCGTACTGTTGCTGGGAATGGTGACATGTACCTACTGAGGGGCATGTTCACATTCTAATGGCACAGCACAGCAAGAACTTTATCTATGTAACTGCGTGATTCCACATACACATGACAGCACCGTATTCACAAGGATAGGGCGCACCACATGTGTTTTCCCTAGCGCTGGCTCCGATGATGAAAACCAAGCACCAACACAGTCAACCTTGTGCCACAATGCAAGGGTGCCTGCATTGGGGCACAGCTGTTCTTTTTACAGCAGCACCTTTTGAAAAGTGCGCCGGGCGCAAACAATGCCAATGCGTAATACGGCCCCTGGATGGAACTCTATGTGCTCCATTGAATGTGAAAAACTACTAAGTCCAGATGGAACTACTGTCTCAGATATACATTTTTTTAAAGAAAAGAAACCATTCGTCTTCCCTCAACACCTTTAAAAAGCCACACAACTCTAATATTGTTTCTGCAGATGTGTCCCTCCGAGTTCTACACTCTATATTCGAAGAACCTCATTCTCTCTGTGAGTTCCAGTAACTATACCCAGATTGAGGACACATTTTGCCAATGGCATCCTCCTTAGTTTTTACCATGTCCATCAGTTTCCGCTTGTCCTCACGCAATGGGACCATATTGACAGCATCTTGGTATCCAGGGCGTTGCCGATAGCCTCAATCACACCAAAATGTTCTCTAAGTTGTCTGAGGGTACAGTCGCTGACCCTGTGGTGGAAAGTTTACATGGAGCCTACTCTTGCATTGGTCCTCTAACCTAGGCTTGCACTATTGGGAGTATGAGAGAGACAGACCACACCCGGTACCATAAACTTCTAGTCAATCTAGGCTGCATGGTAGCAAAATTAGATATAGCTTGAAAATGGGGTTCAGGAAATATCGCTCAATACCAAGAATGGAAAAAGGCATCGTCCATTGCAGACTAATGGAGAAGGAAATATACCGGGGAAGGGATTGGCCAAAGAAATTTGAGAAAATTTGGGGTGGCTGGGATGCTGGAATTACTTAGATGGAGTACCCAAATGGATGGTTTATAAAAAAATTCTTTACATTGAGGAGGGACGGAGGATGGTTCTTATGGGTTCCCCGGCTGGAAACAAAGGCACATTGGCCATTCGAACATGGACACCGTCAAGCAACACAATGACCCTGATTCCATATTTGCTACACAAGATACATTGGAACCGTGGTGGGGTGGGAGGGAGTTGAGTTCTACTGTGTGTGTTTGTAAACCTCAAAATGTATCAAAAATATTATTCTTTTTTTAAATTAAGTGTGTGGTAATGCAAAAGTTATAGTAGGCAACCATACTCAAAAACCTATATGCTTGTAATCTAGTAATGAGACCTGGATTTTTAAATTGACATATGTAAAGACACCATGATTTTTATGTGAAGGTCCATTAATACTGAAATGCTTGTTTCTTTTCCTTCAAATGAACCATTGTGCAAGATCATTTTACTCTCTTTGCTTCAGATGTTACAATCTCGGAAGCTGTTGTTTATTAGGTAATGAATAGACATTTGTTGTATTAGACAACGGTTATTGATGTTCTCACCGCAAAAGATGTAGACAACAGGGAGGATGATTTATGGGAAGATGTGCTGGAAAATAGGAAAGGGTGTACCGGCAACATTCATGGACACATGGTTAAAAAACTATTGTACTGTGGTGAGAAGCTGGGGTGTAGACCTGTTCCCAGGACCGTGCTCAAATCTTATTGGTCAACATGAAGAAAAAAAGAATATTAGGGTGGCAACATAGAAAACGTGTGTTTTTAATTGTGCGTATTCTTGGATTAGGCAGGGCAGATTGATTGCACTTTTTCACTCATCCTTCTCGTTAGATTGAGAGTAGCATCTTGTTAGATGTGGGGGTCTCTAGTTGGCAGAGGTAGGTACCTTTGACCAAATAGGGGCCCTTGCGTCTAGTCAGGGTAAGGGGGTACACTCCTAAAATAACCCCTTCTCACCCCCTTGGTAGCTTGGCACGAGCAGACAGGCTTATCTCAGAGGCAGTGTGTAAAGCATTTGTGAACACATACAGTAATCCAGTGACAACGCTACAGATGTACACTACACAGGTTTTATATAAAAAATAAGTATTCTTTATATAGACTTATCACAAGACCACAAACGGCAAAAATCCACAATACTGTACTTTTAAAAATGGTAGAAATATCTTAGTTCTCTTTAGATGTTAAAATGCGACACTTTGAGTTCAATGAACCTTTGTATGCGTAACGCTATACAACGAAAGTGTTGCAGGGAAGGTGATGCGTCGGTTCCTTTCACGCAGGAACGGTGATGCGTCGGTTTCTTACTGCGCATCCGTGGCGATGCGGCCCGCAACGCCGTGATGCGATGAAGATCCGGTGCAATGAAACAAAGATGGCGTCTTCTTCTTGATGCGACACGATGCGTGCACGCCCGACGGCCGTGCGGCGACTCAATTATTCTTCTGAGCCGCGACAGGCCCTGCGACACGCCTCTCCGGTGATGCGAGACGCTTCGACGATGCGATGCGACAGCTGTAGCAGCGACACTCTTCTTCAGTGATGCGACGACAGCAGCTGCGGCGGTGACACGCTTCTCCGGTGATGCGAGATGCTTCTGCGATGCGACAGCAGCAGTGACGACACCCTTCTTTAGTGATGCGATGACAGCGGCTGCGGCAGCGACACGCTTCTCCGGTGATGCGAGACGCTTCTGAGATGCGATGCAACAGCTGCAGCGGCGACACCCTTCTTCAGTGATGCGCTTCCAGCTCCTTGCGACACGCAGTCCCTCAGAAAGCCCAACACAACTTCAGGCACTTCCAAAGAACTCTTGGGGAGTTGGTGGTTGAAGTCTGTTGTCCCTATGACTTCAGCAGGAGGCAAGCTCTTTCTCAACCCTTGAAGATACTTCACAAGTTGAATAAAGTACACACAAAGTTCCTTTCTCCTCTCTTTGACAATCAGGCAACCACTGCAGGCCAATCTCTCAAGCTTAGGGATAGTCTCTCCTCAGTCTCTCTGGTTCCTCTCCTCAGCAAAGGTTTCTTCTTGTTTCCCAAAAGTGATCTAAAGTTCTGGGGTCTGGGTCCCCCTTTTTATACACAGTTTCTCTTTGTTCTCTGAAGGTAGAGAGGCCTTTGCCTAGTCCAAACCAGTTCTGGTCAGTCCTGGAGCACTCTGTTTACATGACTTCTTTTTTCCTTTCACAGTGCAGGCCAGGGACATCAGACACACCACAGGAGGTGGGGCAAGCATTGTGGACGGAAGGCACAGCCCTTTTCAGGTCCCAGGTGCAACTCCGCCCTCCCATCTATATGCAGATCTCTCTATTCAGCCCTGTGCTGACTCACCCTGTCTCCGGGAATCCCCCAGCCCCTGTCACTCAAACTCCAGACAAGGAATACACAACCTAGCAGAGGCAGGCTTGGATGGTTAGACAAGAAAATACCTACTTTCTAAAAGTGGTATTTTCAAACACAAAATGTTGAAAACAAATTCACTAAAAGATGTATTTTATCATTCTGAGTTCAGGCATGCTAAACTCGAATTTCTACCTAGTTCCCTGAGTCAGTTAGGATTATCAGATTTAATAATCAAACAGCCCATTCTGGCCTATGGGGAACAGGTAGTCTTGCAATAGTGAAAAACGAAAATGGCCGTAATTCACTATTAGGACATGCCACACAAACCAGGGCATGTCCTACCTTATACTTACAATGCATCCTGCCCTTGGGCCTACCATAGTGGTGACTAATATGCAGAAAAGGGAAGGTTTTAGGGACTGGCAAGTGGGTGCACTTGCCCAGTCAGCATGGCAGTACCAGACTGCACACATGCTCTGCAATGGCAGACCTGAGACACACTTTTACAGGCTGCTTCTGTAGGTGGCACAACCAGTGCTGCAAGCCCACCAGAAGCATTTGATTTACAAGCCCTGGGCACACCTGGTGCACTGTACTAGGGTCTGACAAGTAAACCAAAACCAGCCAATCATGGAATCACTAATCCATACATCAATTTACCATAGGGAGCACTTGCACTGTGGCACTGGACAGCAGTGGCACAGTGCCCAAAGCATCTATAACCAGCAAAAAAACATATTGGGGCAACAGCAAAAAATGGAAGGGAGACCCACGCCAAGGTGCCAAGTCTAACACGTGTCCCTTCCAAGTGAAATGTGGGGAGAACTACCCTATCTCCAGGGAGTTCTCATCACTAAGGAGGAAAAATCTGGACTGACCATCAGCATTGGCCTGCTCTGTACCAGGGCGGTGTTCTACTGTGAAATCCATCCCCTGTAGGGAAATGGACCACCTCAACAACTTTGGATTCTCACCCCTCATCTCCATCAACCATCTGAGGGGCCTGTGGTCGGTCTGAACCCAGAAGTGAGTCCCAAACAGGTATGGTCTCAGCTTCTTCAGCGCCCAGACGACAGCAAATGCCTCACGTTCAATAGCACTCTACCTCTGTTCCCATAGAAGTAACCTCCTACTGATGAAGGCTACGGGTTGATCTAGACCCTCCTCATTCACTGTGACAAAACAGCCCCCACACCATGCTCCGAAGCGTCTGTCTGAACGATAAATTCTCTGGAGAAGTTGGGTGCCAGGAGCACGGGCGCCGTGCACATAGCAGTTTTCAGTGCCTCAAAAGCTTTCTGACAGGTGTCAGTCCAAATCACCTTCTTGGGCTGCTTCCTGGAAGTCAGCTCTGTCAAGGGTGCAACAATGCTGCCACACCCCTTGACAAACCTCCCGTAATACCCAGTGAGTCCTAAAAAGGCTCTCACCTCTGTCTGGGTTTTGGGGTGTTCCCAAGCCAGGATGGTTTCAATCTTGGGCTGTAGGGGCGCCACCTGGCCGCTCCCAACCTGGTCCCAAGTACACCACGGAACCCTGCCCGATCTGGCACTTGCTTGCCTTGATCGTGAGGCCTGCCGTCCGCAGCACCATCAACACTTCCCAGAGGTGGCGCAGATGTTCTTCCCAACTGGCGCTGAATACTGCAATGTCATCCAGGTAGGCGGCACTGAACTCCTCCAGTCCAGCCAACACCTGGTTGACCAACCTCTGAAAGGTGGCAGGGGCATTCTTCATCCCAAAGGGCATAACCCGGAACTGGTAGTGCCCATCTGGTGTGGAGAATGCTGACCTCTCTCTTGCCCCATCAGTCAAGGCGATCTGCCAGTACCCAGAAGTTAGATCAAATGTGCTGAGGTACCGGGCAGCCCCTAACTGATCTATGAGCACATCAGATCTGGGGATGGGGTGCACGCCAGTCCTGGTGACTGAATTGAGCCCTTGGTAGTCCACACAGCACCGGAGTTCTGGCATGGCGCCCGGTGCAGCAGCCATTGGGACTAAGACCACTGGGCTGTCCCAAGGGCTGTTAGAGGACTCAATCACCCCTAACGCAAGCATTTTGGAGACCTCCTCCTTGATGCAAGCCCTCACCATGTCAGTCACCCTGTAAGTTTTGTGCTTTACAGGAGGACTATCTCCAGTGTCCACATCATGGATGCACCAATCAGTGAGACTGGGGATCAGGGAGAACAGATCAGAAAAAACTGTCCCAGCAACTGGCAGCAGTCATTCTGTTGCTCAGGGGTCAGAGTGGAAGAGAGGTTTACACCATCCACTGAACCATCTTGCTCTGTCGCCGACAGTAGGTCAGGAAGAGGCTCAGTCTCCTCCTCCATTCCATCATCTGTTGCTAAGAGCATGCCCACTTCGGACCTCTCCAAGTGGGGCTTCAGGCGGTTGACACACAGGACCCGCAAGGGGTTCCTGGGAGAACGCAAGTACACCAAGTAGGTAACAGGACTTTTGCGCTCCACCACCTCAAATGGTCCGTTCCACTTATCCTGGAGCGCACAAGGCTCCACTGGGGCCATGACCCACACTTTCTGACCAGGCTGAAGCTCTACCAGAGTGGCATTCTGGTCGTACCACCGCTTCATCTCCTCCTGGCTGGCTTCCAGATTCGCCTCAGCGAGTTGCCTGAAACGCCTAGGGCCCGATTCACAGAACTAACTTAAGACAAAATCCTAACTTACTACCATTTTGGTATTCACAGAAGGCACTTACTCATTTTGGTATTCACAGAAGGTACTTACTCATTTCGGTATTCACAGAAGTTAGGAGTCCTAACTTTAGGACTCCTAAATGCCTTCTGTGAATACCGAAAGTCTTAAAGTTAGGATTTTTCTCAGTTTAGGAGTCCTAAATTTAGGAGTCCTAACTTTACTACTCCTAAACTGAGAAAAATCCTAATTTTAAGACTTTCGGTATTCACAGAAGGCATTTAGAAGTCCTAAGGTTAGGAGTCCTAACTTTACTACTCCTAAACTGAGAAAAATCCTAACTTTAAGACTTTCGGTATTCATAGAAGGCATTTAGGAGTCCTAAAGTTAGGAGTCCTAACTTTACTACTCCTAAACTGAAAAAAATCCTAACTTTAAGACTTTCGGTATTCACAGAAGGCATTTAGGAGTCCTAAATTCTGTGAATACCGAAATGAGTAAGTGCCTTCTGTGAATACCAAAATGAGTAAGTGCCTTCTGTGAATACCAAAATGGTAGTAAGTTTAGGATTTTGTCTTAAGTTAGTTCTGTGAATCGGGCCCCTAGTCTGGTTCCTGAAGGCCAGCATGTAGCTATATACATCCTGGGGAGGTTTCCTGGGAGATTGTTCCCAGCCTTTCTTGACCAGACTCAGAGGTCCTCTCACTGGGTGACCATAGAGAAGCTCAAAGGGACTGAACCCTAGAGATTTCTGTGGCACCTCACGGTATGCAAACAGCAAGCATGGTAAGAGGACGTCCCACTTAAGCCTGAAGAAAATTCCCATCAGTGCCCGTCCCACCACGGGGGCTGTCACTGTCCTCAGACGTATGGCTTCTGGGTACCGGGTGGCATGGTCCACCAAGACCAGGATGAACCTGTTGCCCATGGCTGTCTTGGGGTCCAGTGGCCCCAAAATGTCAAAACCCACCCGTTCAAAGGGGGTGCTGATCACAGGGAATGGCTGGAGAGGAGCCTTTTTCTTCCTCCCACTCTTTCCACTTGCCTGGCAAGTCTGACATGTCCTGCAATGAGTGTCTGAACTCTTGCGCATTTGGGGCCAAAAAAAGTGGGTGACAAGCCTCTCAAAGGACTTGTCATGCCCCAAATGTCTTGCCAATGGCACATCATGAGCCAGCCCCAGTAGAAAGGCTCTGAAGCGCTGGGGTACCACCGGCACACGGGCTGACCCAGGCTCAGCAACCTTAGGCTCACTAAACAGGAGACCATTCTCCCAGTAGATCGAATTTGATCCAGACTGATCACCTGCTGCCTGGCTTGCAGCCTGCTGCCGCAAACCCACAAGAGAAGGGCATTCCTTCTGCTCCTTGCAGAACTCTTCCCTGGAGGGTCCTCCTTCTTGCTGCCAATGGGTCAGCTCAGGCAGGTCCCCCAGTTCAGCTACCTGTTCCCCTGTAGGCTCCAGGGCATCTCCCTCAGGGTCTGCCTCCTCCTGGACCGTGGGAACTTCGGGGGCCGGTTTCCCGCGCCCCGGCCTCTTCTCTTTAAGGCAGGCACCTAGGCCTCCCTCTCAGGCTCCAGGTCATCTTGAGCCCCCGTACTGGCTGCCATGGACCGTGTGGTCACACACGCCCAGTCAGGCAGACCCAACATCTCCAAATGAGCACTTTGCTCCACCTTAGCCCAAGGTGAGCTCTCCAAATCGTTCCCTAACAAACAGTCAACAGGCATGGCTGGCCTCACAGCTACTTGAAGAGTACCAGAGACCCCCCCACTCAAAGGGAACCTGAGCCACCTTGCAGTGGCTCTCTGTGTTGTCAGGGGCAACAACTGGGTAAAATGCATTGGGGACAACCTGCTCTTGAGATACCAGGTGACACTTGACAGCTGTCACACTGGCCCCTGTGTCTCTAACAGCCTCCACTCTATGGCCATTGATGGTCACCCACTGCCTTTATTTCTTAGTGTTATCAGGCAGTTGGGTCCTGGGGACCACCTCACAGTCTCCTAAAGAGACAAGGGACATCTCTGCAGGACCCCACCCACCTTGGACACCCCTCTCCTCCCCCAGGGCTACACTCGCCATCTGCCGGGGTGGAGCACCAGTGGGTGCTGTCTTTCCAAACTGTGGGCACCGGGGATCATTAGACTTATGGCCAATTTCTCAACACTTGTAGCACTTCAGGGGTCCCCTAGGAACAGGGTTACCTGTCTGGGCCCCGTGCTCCTTCTCAGTGGGAGGCTGGGAACATTTCCCTTGGTTCCCTTGAGAATTACATTGGGACCCTCTCTGGAACTCCCTCTGTTTACCCTTGTCCCCCCCACTCCTCTGCTGGGGACCCTGCCCACTCTTGGCTGAGTCTCCCACGTGACCCTTGTGGACCCGGGTGCTCACCCAGCAGTCCGCTTCCTCAGCAAGCTTCCTAGGGTTAGTCAGCCTGCTATCAATCAGGTGCTGGCGTAGCTCTGGAAAACAATTACTTGACAAGTGCTCCCATGCAATTAAATCAAAGAGCCCCTTAAAATCATTAACTTTGCTACCCTTCACCCAACCATCCAATGCTCTGCAAAAGAAAGTTACATATTCTACCCAGGTGCTTGACTCCACCTTCTTGCAATTTCTAAACCTTTTTCTGTACAATTCAGGAGCCAACCCATACATGGACATCAATGCTTCCTTCAGGTGGATATAAGAATTATGGCTTTCAGAGGGCAAGTCTAACAGTGTATCCCGCCCCTCACTAAGGAATCGCCCCCACAACCCCGCTCCCCAATCCTTCTCAGGGACCCGGTGAGAAGACATGGCTACCTCATAGGCCTTAAACCACTGCCCAATGTCATAATTTTTATAAAATTCTTTCACCACATCTTTAGGAATCTACACTCTAGCTTCCACATGCATTGATGGTGTGCTGCCACCAGAGGGAGTAATCTCTAAGCTCCTGGCTTTCAATTCCAGCTCCCTCAAACTTTTCTCATGATCCAACTGCATTCTCTTTTCCTCTAGGGCCAATTTCCTATTCTCTAACTCCAGTTGCCCACCCAGCTTGAGCTTGGCCAGCTCCATTTCATGCATCCTACATCTCTCCCTGTCCTCGAACTCTTCTGGGGACAGGCCTTTGGCAGAAACACAGCTACCTACTGGGGAAGTTGCTCTCCTCCCTCCTGGACCGAATGGCCCATCCAGCTGCCCCTCAGCATCCTCAACCCCTTCCTCATTCTCAGGGGTAGTCCTTGCTGCAACCCAGGCCCTCAGCGCCTTTTGGAACTCATCCTTCTTGGTTAGAACGGTCATTGCAAATTAAATTTCTTGCAGAAGTGCTTCCGCTGTCTCACATTGTAGCATTCCAGTTTCTCCTCTTCCCAATCAAAATCAACAGATGCTATGGATGCTGCTTTCTCCATGGTGGTTAAACTTAGCTGTTCTTTGCAAAAATAGAAAATACCCAAGAAAAACAATCTATCAAAAGTATGTGGTCGCGTTTTGGTCTGCACTCACTAGTAGTGTTCACCAATCACTGTATATGAGTCACAAATGCAAGTTCAGAATCCTCACCGCTGACCACCAATGTTAGATTTGGGGGTCTTTAGTTTGCAGAGGTAGTTACCTTTCACCAAGTAGGGGCCCTTGCGTCTAGTCAGGGTAAGGGGGTACGCTCCTAAAATAACCCCTGCTCATCCCCTTGGTAGCTTGGAACGAGCAGACAGGCTTATCTCAGAGGCAGTGTGTAAAGCATTTGTGAACACATACAGTAATCCAGTGGCAACGCTACAGATGGACACCACACAGGTTTTATATCAAAAATAAGTATTCTTTATATAGACTTATCACAAGACCACAAACGACAAAAATCCACAATACTGTACTTTTAAAAATGGTAGAAATAGCTTAGTTCTCTATAGATGTTAAAATGCGACACTTTGAGTTCAATGTACCTTTGGATGCGTATTGCTATACAACGAAAGTGTTGCAGGGAAGGTGATGCGTTGGTTCCTTTCACCCAGGAACGGTGATGCGTCGGTTTCTTACTGCGCTTCCGTGGCGATGCGGCCCGCAACGCCGTGATGCGATGAAGATCTGGTGCAATGAAACAAAGATGGCGTCTTCTTCTTGACGCGACACGATGCGTGCACGCCCGCGGCCGTGCGGCGACTCAACAATTCTTCTGAGCCACGACAGGCCCTGCGACACACTTCTCCGGTGATGCGAGACGCTTCGACGATGCAATGCGACAGCTGCAGCGGCGACACCCTTCTTCAGTGATGCGACGACAGGAGTTGCGGCGGCGACACGCTTCTCCGGTGATGCGAGATGCTTCTGCGATGCGATGCGACAGCTGCAGCTGCAACACCCTTCTTCAGTGATGCGACGACAGCGGCTGCGGCAGCCACACGCTTCTCCGGTGATGCAAGGCGCTTCTGCAATGCGATGCGACAGCTGCAGCGGCAACACCCTTCTTCAGTGATGCGACGACAGTGGCTGCGCGGTGACACGCTTCTCCGGTGATGCAAGACGCTTCTGCGATGCGACAGCTGCAGTGGCGACACCCTTATTCAGTGATGCGACGACAGCGGCTACGGCGGCGACACGCTTCTTCTTCGTGAGTCACGTTTCCAGCTCCTGGCGACACGCAGTCTCTCAGAAAGCCCAACACAACTGCAGGCACTTCCAAAGAACTCTTGGGGACCTGGTGGTTGAAGTCTGTTGTCCCTGAGACTTCAGCAGGAGGCAAGCTCTTTCTCAAACCCTTGGAGATCATTCACAAGTTGAATAAAGTACACACAAAGTTCCTTTCTCCTCTCTTTGGCAGTCAGGCAACCACTGCAGGCCAATCCCTCAAGCTTAGGAATAGTCTCTCCTCAGTCTCTCTGGTTCCTCTCCTGAGCAAAGGTTTCTTCTTGTTTCCCAAAAGTGATCGAAAGTTCTGGGGTCTGGGTACCCCTTTTTGTACACAGTTTCTCTTTGTTCTCTGAAGAGGCCTTTGCCTAGTCCAAACCTGTTCTGGTCAGTCCTTGAGCACTCTGTTTACTTGACTCCTTCTTTCCTTTCACAGTGCAGGCCAGGGACATCACACGCACCACAGGAGGTGGAGCCAGCATTGTGGACGGAAGGCACAGCCCTATTCAGGCCCCAGGTGCAA
Organism: Triturus cristatus; assembly: GCF_964204655.1. NCBI lineage: Eukaryota > Metazoa > Chordata > Amphibia > Caudata > Salamandridae > Triturus > Triturus cristatus. Next base: position 141,259,711 of record NC_140588.1, read on the forward strand.
CTCCTCCTACCCATCTAGATGCAGATCTCTCTATTCAGCCCTGTTCTGACTCACTCTGTCTCCTGGAATTTCCCCAGCCCCTGTCACTCAAACTCCAGACAAGGAATACACAACCTAGCAGAGGCAGGTTTGGATGGTTAGACAAGAAAATATCTACTTTCTAAAAGTGGTACTTTCAAACACAGAATGTTAAAACCAACTTCACTAAAAGATGTATTTTATCATTCTGAGTTCAGGCATTCTAAACTCAAATTTCTACATAGTTTCCTGAGTCAGTTAGGATTATAAGATGTAATGATCAAACTGCCCATTAGGGCCTATGGGAAACAGGTAGCCTTGCAATAGTGAAAAACGAAAATGGCTGTAATTCACTATTAGGACATGCCACACACACCAGGGCATGTCCTACCTTATACTTACAATACACCCTGCCCTTGGGCCTACCATAGGGGTGACTAATATGCAGAAAAGGGAAGGTTCTAGGGACTGGCAAGTGGGTGCACTTGCCCAGTCAGCATGGCAGTACCAGACTGCACACAGGCTCTGCAATGGCAGACCTGAGACACACTTTTACAGGCTGCTTCTGTGGGTGGCACAACCAGTGCTGCAAGCCCACCATTTGATTTACAAGCCCTGTGCACACCTGGTGCACTGTACTAGGGTCTGACAAGTAAACCAAAATCAGCCAAAATCAGCCAATCATGGAATCACTAATCCATACATCAATTTACCATAGGGAGCACTTGCACTGTGGCACTGGACAGCAGTGGCACAGTGCCCAAAGCATCTATAACCAGCAAAAAAACATATTGGGGCAACAGCAAAAAATGGAAGGGAGACCCACGCCAAGGTGCCAAGTCTAACACGTGTCCCTTCCAAGTGAAATGTGGGGAGAACTACCCTATCTCCAGGGAGTTCTCATCACTAAGGAGGAAAAATCTGGACTGACCATCAGCATTGGCCTGCTCTGTACCAGGGCGGTGTTCTACTGTGAAATCCATCCCCTGTAGGGAAATGGACCACCTCAACAACTTTGGATTCTCACCCCTCATCTCCATCAACCATCTGAGGGGCCTGTGGTCGGTCTGAACCCAGAAGTGAGTCCCAAACAGGTATGGTCTCAGCTTCTTCAGCGCCCAGACGACAGCAAATGCCTCACGTTCAATAGCACTCTACCTCTGTTCCCATAGAAGTAACCTCCTACTGATGAAGGCTACGGGTTGATCTAGACCCTCCTCATTCACTGTGACAAAACAGCCCCCACACCATGCTCCGAAGCGTCTGTCTGAACGATAAATTCTCTGGAGAAGTTGGGTGCCAGGAGCACGGACGCCGTGCACATAGCAGTTTTCAGTGCCTCAAAAGCTTTCTGACAGGTGTCAGTCCAAATCACCTTCTTGGGCTGCTTCCTGGAAGTCAGCTCTGTCAAGGGTGCAACAATGCTGCCACACCCCTTGACAAACCTCCCGTAATACCCAGTGAGTCCTAAAAAGGCTCTCACCTCTGTCTGGGTTTTGGGGTGTTCCCAAGCCAGGATGGTTTCAATCTTGGGCTGTAGGGGTGCCACCTGGCCGCTCCCAACCTGGTCCCAAGTACACCACGGAACCCTGCCCGATCTGGCACTTGCTTGCCTTGATCGTGAGGCCTGCCGTCCGCAGCACCATCAACACTTCCCAGAGGTGGCGCAGATGTTCTTCCCAACTGGCGCTGAATACTGCAATGTCATCCAGGTAGGCGGCACTGAACTCCTCCAGTCCAGCCAACACCTGGTTGACCAACCTCTGAAAGGTGGCAGGGGCATTCTTCATCCCAAAGGGCATAACCCGGAACTGGTAGTGCCCATCTGGTGTGGAGAATGCTGACCTCTCTCTTGCCCCATCAGTCAAGGCGATCTGCCAGTACCCAGAAGTTAGATCAAATGTGCTGAGGTACCGGGCAGCCCCTAACTGATCTATGAGCACATCAGATCTGGGGATGGGGTGCACGCCAGTCCTGGTGACTGAATTGAGCCCTTGGTAGTCCACACAGCACCGGAGTTCTGGCATGGCGCCCGGTGCAGCAGCCATTGGGAATAAGACCACTGGGCTGTCCCAAGGGCTGTTAGAGGACTCAATCACCCCTAACGCAAGCATTTTGGAGACCTCCTCCTTGATGCAAGCCCTCACCATGTCAGTCACCCTGTAAGTTTTGTGCTTTACAGGAGGACTATCTCCAGTGTCCACATCATGGATGCACCAATCAGTGAGACTGGGGATCAGGGAGAACAGATCAGAAAAAACTGTCCCAGCAACTGGCAGCAGTCATTCTGTTGCTCAGGGGTCAGAGTGGAAGAGAGGTTTACACCATCCACTGAACCATCTTGCTCTGTCGCCGACAGTAGGTCAGGAAGAGGCTCAGTCTCCTCCTCCATTCCATCATCTGTTGCTAAGAGCATGCCCACTTCGGACCTCTCCAAGTGGGGCTTCAGGCGGTTGACACACAGGACCCGCAAGGGGTTCCTGGGAGAACGCAAGTACACCAAGTAGGTAACAGGACTTTTGCGCTCCACCACCTCAAATGGTCCGTTCCACTTATCCTGGAGCGCACAAGGCTCCACTGGGGCCATGACCCACACTTTCTGACCAGGCTGAAGCTCTACCAGAGTGGCATTCTGGTCGTACCACCGCTTCATCTCCTCCTGGCTGGCTTCCAGATTTGCCTCAGCGAGTTGCCTGAAACGCCTAGGGCCCGATTCACAGAACTAACTTAAGACAAAATCCTAACTTACTACCATTTTGGTATTCACAGAAGGCACTTACTCATTTTGGTATTCACAGAAGGTACTTACTCATTTCGGTATTCACAGAAGTTAGGAGTCCTAACTTTAGGACTCCTAAATGCCTTCTGTGAATACCGAAAGTCTTAAAGTTAGGATTTTTCTCAGTTTAGGAGTCCTAAATTTAGGAGTCCTAACTTTACTACTCCTAAACTGAGAAAAATCCTAATTTTAAGACTTTCGGTATTCACAGAAGGCATTTAGAAGTCCTAAAGTTAGGAGTCCTAACTTTACTACTCCTAAACTGAGAAAAATCCTAACTTTAAGACTTTCGGTATTCATAGAAGGCATTTAGGAGTCCTAAAGTTAGGAGTCCTAACTTTACTACTCCTAAACTGAAAAAAATCCTAACTTTAAGACTTTCGGTATTCACAGAAGGCATTTAGGAGTCCTAAATTCTGTGAATACCGAAATGAGTAAGTGCCTTCTGTGAATACCAAAATGAGTAAGTGCCTTCTGTGAATACCAAAATGGTAGTAAGTTTAGGATTTTGTCTTAAGTTAGTTCTGTGAATCGGGCCCTAGTCTGGTTCCTGAAGGCCAGCATGTAGCTATATACATCCTGGGGAGGTTTCCTGGGAGATTGTTCCCAGCCTTTCTTGACCAGACTCAGAGGTCCTCTCACTCGGTGACCATAGAGAAGCTCAAAGGGACTGAACCCTAGAGATTTCTGTGGCACCTCACGGTATGCAAACAGCAAGCATGGTAAGAGGACGTCCCACTTAAGCCTGAAGAAAATTCCCATCAGTGCCCGTCCCACCACGGGGGCTGTCACTGTCCTCAGACGTATGGCTTCTGGGTACCGGGTGGCATGGTCCACCAAGACCAGGATGAACCTGTTGCCCATGGCTGTCTTGGGGTCCAGTGGCCCCAAAATGTCAAAACCCACCCGTTCAAAGGGGGTGCTGATCACAGGGAATGGCTGGAGAGGAGCCTTTTTGTTCCTCCCACTCTTTCCACTTGCCTGCCAAGTCTGACATGTCCTGCAATGAGTGTCTGAACTCTTGCGCATTTGGGGCCAAAAAAAGTGGGTGACAAGCCTCTTAAAGGACTTGTCATGCCCCAAATGTCTTGCCAATGGCACATCATGAGCCAGCCCCAGTAGAAAGGCTCTGAAGCGCTGGGGTACCACCGGCACACGGGCTGACCCAGGCTCAGCAACCTTAGGCTTACTAAACAGGAGACCATTCTCCCAGTAGATCGAATTTGATCCAGACTGATTACCTGCTGCCTGGCTTGCAGCCTTGCAGAACTCTTCCCTGGAGGGTCCTCCTTCTTGCTGCCAATGGGTCAGCTCAGGCAGGTCCCCCAGTTCAGCTACCTGTTCCCCTGTAGGCTCCAGGGCATCTCCCTCAGGGTCTGCCTCCTCCTGGACCGTGGGAACTTCGGGGGCCGGTTTCCCGCGCCCCGGCCTCTTCTCTTTAAGGCAGGCACCTAGGCCTCCCTCTCAGGCTCCAGGTCATCTTGAGCCCCCGTACTGGCTGCCATGGACCGTGTGGTCACACACGCCCAGTCAGGCAGACCCAACATCTCCAAATGAGCACTTTGCTCCACCTTAGCCCAAGGTGAGCTCTCCAAATCGTTCCCTAACAAACAGTCAACAGGCATGGCTGGCCTCACAGCTACTTGAAGAGTACCAGAGACCCCCCCACTCAAAGGGAACCTGAGCCACCTTGCAGTGGCTCTCTGTGTTGTCAGTGGCAACAACTGGGTAAAATGCTACATCAGATTGGTGGCACACTGCTACACCTACCAGTCGTGTTCCCCCAATGAAAATGGTCCCTGAAGGTCAGCGTCGGCGGATACACCTATGCTCAAGAGTGCGTGCAAGTATGCGTGGCGTGTGCCATCCCTGGACACGTGTTTCGAGGTAGTTGCCTCTCGTCAGCAGGGAGTAGGAAAATGAGAGTGGGGTTGCTGTGTAAGCTGCTAAAAACATAATCAGGTCTAGTACCTCTCTTAGCGCGCAGGTGCGTAACCATGAGTCCGTCGACTCCACCGGCTCAACGGAGCCTGAATATAAAGTTACATCAGATTGGTCGCACACTGCTACACCTACCAGTCGTGTTCCCCCAATGAAAATGGTCCCTGAAGGTCAGCGTCGGCGGATACACCTATGCTCAAGAGTGCGTGCAAGTATGCGTGGCGTGTGCCATCCCTGGACACGTGTTTCGAGGTAGTTGCCTCTCGTCAGCAGGGAGTAGGAAAATGAGAGTGGGGTTGCTGTGTAAGCTGCTAAAAACATAATCAGGTCTAGTACCTCTCTTAGCGCGCAGGTGCGTAACCATGAGTCCGTCGACTCCACCGGCTCAAGGGAGCCTGAATATAAAGTTACATCAGATTGGTCGCACACTGCTACACCTACCAGTCGTGTTCCCCCAATGAAAATGGTCCCTGAAGGTCAGCGTCGGCGGATACACCTATGCTCAAGAGTGCGTGCAAGTATGCGTGGCGTGTGCCATCCCTGGACACGTGTTTCGAGGTAGTTGCCTCTCGTCAGCAGGGAGTAGGAAAATGAGAGTGGGGTTGCTGTGTAAGCTGCTAAAAACATAATCAGGTCTAGTACCTCTCTTAGCGCGCAGGTGCGTAACCATGAGTCCGTCGACTCCACCGGCTCAAGGGAGCCTGAATATAAAGTTACATCAGATTGGTCGCACACTGCTACACCTACCAGTCGTGTTCCCCCAATGAAAATGGTCCCTGAAGGTCAGCGTCGGCGGATACACCTATGCTCAAGAGTGCGTGCAAGTATGCGTGGCGTGTGCCATCCCTGGACACGTGTTTCGAGGTAGTTGCCTCTCGTCAGCAGGGAGTAGGAAAATGAGAGTGGGGTTGCTGTGTAAGCTGCTAAAAACATAATCAGGTCTAGTACCTCTCTTAGCGCGCAGGTGCGTAACCATGAGTCCGTCGACTCCACCGGCTCAAGGGAGCCTGAATATAAAGTTACATCAGATTGGTCGCACACTGCTACACCTACCAGTCGTGTTCCCCCAATGAAAATGGTCCCTGAAGGTCAGCGTCGGCGGATACACCTATGCTCAAGAGTGCGTGCAAGTATGCGTGGCGTGTGCCATCCCTGGACACGTGTTTCGAGGTAGTTGCCTCTCGTCAGCAGGGAGTAGGAAAATGAGAGTGGGGTTGCTGTGTAAGCTGCTAAAAACATAATCAGGTCTAGTACCTCTCTTAGCGCGCAGGTGCGTAACCATGAGTCCGTCGACTCCACCGGCTCAAGGGAGCCTGAATATAAAGTTACATCAGATTGGTCGCACACTGCTACACCTACCAGTCGTGTTCCCCCAATGAAAATGGTCCCTGAAGGTCAGCGTCGGCGGATACACCTATGCTCAAGAGTGCGTGCAAGTATGCGTGGCGTGTGCCATCCCTGGACACGTGTTTCAAGGTAGTTGCCTCTCGTCAGCAGGGAGTAGGAAAATGAGAGTGGGGTTGCTGTGTAAGCTGCTAAAAACATAATCAGGTCTAGTACCTCTCTTAGCGCGCAGGTGCGTAACCATGAGTCCGTCGACTCCACCGGCTCAAGGGAGCCTGAATATAAAGTTACATCAGATTGGTCGCACACTGCTACACCTACCAGTCGTGTTCCCCCAATGAAAATGGTCCCTGAAGGTCAGCGTCGGCGGATACACCTATGCTCAAGAGTGCGTGCAAGTATGCGTGGCGTGTGCCATCCCTGGACACGTGTTTCGAGGTAGTTGCCTCTCGTCAGCAGGGAGTAGGAAAATGAGAGTGGGGTTGCTGTGTAAGCTGCTAAAAACATAATCAGGTCTAGTACCTCTCTTAGCGCGCAGGTGCGTAACCATGAGTCCGTCGACTCCACCGGCTCAAGGGAGCCTGAATAGAAAGTTACATCAGATTGGTCGCACACTGCTACACCTACCAGTCGTGTTCCCCCAATGAAAATGGTCCCTGAAGGTCAGCGTCGGCGGATACACCTATGCTCAAGAGTGCGTGCAAGTATGCGTGGCGTGTGCCATCCCTGGACACGTGTTTCGAGGTAGTTGCCTCTCGTCAGCAGGGAGTAGGAAAATGAGAGTGGGGTTGCTGTGTAAGCTGCTAAAAACATAATCAGGTCTAGTACCTCTCTTAGCGCGCAGGTGCGTAACCATGAGTCCGTCGACTCCACCGGCTCAAGGGAGCCTGAATATAAAGTTACATCAGATTGGTCGCACACTGCTACACCTACCAGTCGTGTTCCCCCAATGAAAATGGTCCCTGAAGGTCAGCGTCGGCGGATACACCTATGCTCAAGAGTGCGTGCAAGTATGCGTGGCGTGTGCCATCCCTGGACACGTGTTTCGAGGTAGTTGCCTCTCGTCAGCAGGGAGTAGGAAAATGAGAGTGGGGTTGCTGTGTAAGCTGCTAAAAACATAATCAGGTCTAGTACCTCTCTTAGCGCGCAGGTGCGTAACCATGAGTCCGTCGACTCCACCGGCTCAAGGGAGCCTGAATATAAAGTTACATCAGATTGGTCGCACACTGCTACACCTACCAGTCGTGTTCCCCCAATGAAAATGGTCCCTGAAGGTCAGCGTCGGCGGATACACCTATGCTCAAGAGTGCGTGCAAGTATGCGTGGCGTGTGCCATCCCTGGACACGCTACTCTGACTTGCACGCACCACTGAGCATAGGCGTACCCGCCGACGCTGACTACAGGGACCACAGTTCATTGGGGTAACACGTTGGTAGGTAAGCAGTGTGCGACCATTTTGTTTAGTTAACTGGGTAAAATGCATTGGGGACAACCTGCTCTTGAGATACCAGGTGACACTTGACAGCTGTCACACTGGCCCCTGTGTCTCTAACAGCCTCCACTCTATGGCCATTGATGGTCACCCACTGCCTGTATTTCTTAGTGTTATCAGGCAGTTGGGTCCTGGGGACCACCTCACAGTCTCCTAAAGAGACAAGGGACATCTCTGCAGGACCCCACCCACCTTGGACACCCCTCTCCTCCCCCAGGGCTACACTCGCCATCTGCCGGGGTGGAGCACCAGTGGGTGCTGTCTTTCCAAACTGTGGGCACCGGGGATCATTAGACTTATGGCCCATTTCTCAACACTTGTAGCACTTCAGGGGTCCCCTAGGAACAGGGTTACCTGTCTGGGCCCCGTGCTCCTTCTCAGTGGGAGGCTGGGAACATTTCCCTTGGTTCCCTTGAGAATTACATTGGGACCCTCTCTGGAACTCCCTCTGTTTACCCTTGCCCCCCCCCCCACTCCTCTGCTGGGGACCCTGCCCACTCTTGGCTGAGTCTCCCACGTGACCCTTGTGGACCCGGGTGCTCACCCAGCAGTCCGCTTCCTCAGCAAGCTTCCTAGGGTTAGTCAGCCTGCTATCAATCAGGTGCTGGCGTAGCTCTGGAAAACAATTACTTGACAAGTGCTCCCATGCAATTAAATCAAAGAGCCCCTTAAAATCATTAACTTTGCTACCCTTCACCCAACCATCCAATGCTCTGCAAAAGAAAGTTACATATTCTACCCAGGTGCTTGACTCCACCTTCTTGCAATTTCTGAACCTTTTTCTGTACAATTCAGGAGTCAACCCATACATGGACATCAATGCTTCCTTCATGTGGATATAAGAATTATGGCTTTCAGAGGGCAAGTCTAACAGTGTATCCCGCCCCTCACTAAGGAATCGCCCCCACAACCCCGCTCCCCAATCCTTCTCAGGGACCCGGTGAGAAGACATGGCTACCTCATAGGCCTTAAACCACTGCCCAATGTCATAATTTTTATAAAATTCTTTCACCACATCTTTAGGAATCTACACTCTAGCTTCCACATGCATTGATGGTGTGCTGCCACCAGAGGGAGTAATCTCTAAACTCCTGGCTTTCAATTCCAGCTCCCTCAAACTTTTCTCATGATCCAACTGCATTCTCTTTTCCTCTAGGGCCAATTTCATATTCTCTAACTCCAGTTGCCCACCCAGCTTGAGCTTGGCCAGCTCCATTTCATGCATCCTACATCTCTCCCTGTCCTCGAACTCTTCTGGGGACAGGCCTTTGGCAGAAACACAGCTACCTACTGGGGAAGTTGCTCTCCTCCCTCCTGGACCGAATGGCCCATCCAGCTGCCCCTCAGCATCCTCAACCCCTTCCTCATTCTCAGGGGTAGTCCTTGCTGCAACCCAGGCCCTCAGCGCCTTTTGGAACTCATCCTTCTTGGTTAGAACGGTCATTGCAAATTAAATTTCTTGCAGAAGTGCTTCCGCTGTCTCACATTGTAGCATTCCAGTTTCTCCTCTTCCCAATCAAAATCAACAGATGCTATGGATGCTGCTTTCTCCATGGTGGTTAAACTTGGCAGTTCTTTGCAAAAATAGAAAATACCCAAGAAAAACAATCTACCAAAAGTATGTGGTCGCGTTTTGGTCTGCACTCACTAGTAGTGTTCACCAATCACTGTATATGAGTCACAAATGCAAGTTCAGAATCCTCACCGCTGACCACCAATGTTAGATTTGGGGGTCTTTAGTTTGCAGAGGTAGTTACCTTTCACCAAGTAGGGGCCCTTGCGTCTAGTCAGGGTAAGGGGGTACGCTCCTAAAATAACCCCTGCTCATCCCCTTGGTAGCTTGGCACGAGCAGACAGGCTTATCTCAGAGGCAGTGTGTAAAGCATTTGTGAACACATACAGTAATCCAGTGACAACGCTACAGATGGACACCACACAGGTTTTATATCAAAAATAAGTATTCTTTATATAGACTTATCACAAGACCACAAACGACAAAAATCCACAATACTGTACTTTTAAAAATGGTAGAAATAGCTTAGTTCTCTATAGATGTTAAAATGCGACACTTTGAGTTCCATGTACCTTTGGATGCGTATTGCTATACAACGAAAGTGTTGCAGGGAAGGTGATGCGTTGGTTCCTTTCATGCAGGAACGGTGATGCGTCGGTTTCTTACTGCGCTTCCGTGGCGATGCGGCCCGCAACGCCGTGATGCGATGAAGATCTGGTGCAATGAAACAAAGATGGCGTCTTCTTCTTGATGCGACACGATGCGTGCACGCCCGCGGCCGTGCGGCGACTCAACAATTCTTCTGAGCCACGACAGGCCCTGCAACACACTTCTCCGGTGATGCGAGACGCTTCGACGATGCAATGCGACAGCTGCAGCGGTGACACCCTTCTTCAGTGATGCGACGACAGCGGCTGCGGCGGCGACACGCTTCTCCGGTGATGCGAGATGCTTCTGCGATGCGATGCAACAGCTGCAGCTGCAACACCCTTCTTCAGTGATGCGACGACAGCGGCTGCGGCAGCGACACGCTTCTCCGGTGATGCAAGGCGCTTCTGCAATGCGATGCGACAGCTGCAGCGGCAACACCCTTCTTCAGTGATGCGACGACAGTGGCTGCGCGGTGACACGCTTCTCCGGTGATGCAAGACGCTTCTGCGATGCGACAGCTGCAGTGGCGACACCCTTATTCAGTGATGCGACGACAGCGGCTATGGCGGCGACACGCTTCTTCTTCGTGAGTCACGTTTCCAGCTCCTGGCGACACGCAGTCTCTCAGAAAGCCCAACACAACTGCAGGCACTTCCAAAGAACTCTTGGGGAGCTGGTGGTTGAAGTCTGTTGTCCCTGAGACTTCAGCAGGAGGCAAGCTCTTTCTCAAACCCTTGGAGATCATTCACAAGTTGAATAAAGTACACACAAAGTTCCTTTCTCCTCTCTTTGGCAGTCAGGCAACCACTGCAGGCCAATCCCTCAAGCTTAGGAATAGTCTCTCCTCAGTCTCTCTGGTTCCTCTCCTGAGCAAAGGTTTCTTCTTGTTTCCCAAAAGTGATCTAAAGTTCTGGGGTCTGGGTACCCCTTTTTGTACACAGTTTCTCTTTGTTCTCTGAAGAGGCCTTTGCCTAGTCCAAACCTGTTCTGGTCAGTCCTTGAGCACTCTGTTTACTTGACTCCTTCTTTCCTTTCACAGTGCAGGCCAGGGACATCACACGCACCACAGGAGGTGGAGCCAGCATTGTGGAGGGAAGGCACAGCCCTATTCAGGCCCCAGGTGCAACTCCTCCTACCCATCTAGATGCAGATCTCTCTATTCAGCCCTGTTCTGACTCACTCTGTCTCCTGGAATTTCCCCAGCCCCTGTCACTCAAACTCCAGACAAGGAATACACAACCTAGCAGAGGCAGGTTTGGATGGTTAGACAAGAAAATACCTACTTTCTAAAAGTGGTATTTTCAAACACAGAATGTTAAAACCAACTTCACTAAAAGATGTATTTTATCATTCTGAGTTCAGGCATTCTAAACTCAAATTTCTACATAGTTTCCTGAGTCAGTTAGGATTATAAGATGTAATAATCAAACTGCCCATTAGGGCCTATGGGAAACAGGTAGCCTTGCAATAGTGAAAAACGAAAATGGCTGTAATTCACTATTAGGACATGCCACACACACCAGGGCATGTCCTACCTTATACTTACAATACACCATGCCCTTGGGCCTACCATAGGGGTGACTAATATGCAGAAAAGGGAAGGTTCTAGGGACTGGCAAGTGGGTGCACTTGCCCAGTCAGCATGGCAGTACCAGACTGCACACAGGCTCTGCAATGGCAGACCTGAGACACACTTTTACAGGCTGCTTCTGTGGGTGGCACAACCAGTGCTGCAAGCCCACCATTTGATTTACAAGCCCTGTGCACACCTGGTGCACTGTACTAGGGTCTGACAAGTAAACCAAAATCAGCCAAAATCAGCCAATCATGGAATCACTAATCCATACATCAATTTACCATAGGGAACACTTGCACTGTGGCACTGGACAGAAGTGGCACAGTTCCCAAAGCATCTATAACCAGCAAAAACACAAGAGACAACATCAAAAAATGGAAGGGAGACCCACGCCGAGGTGCCAGGTCTAACACATCTCATTCTGTTCCCTTTTGCCAGACTGAGCTTCTTTTACATCTCTTTACAGCAACGTTTATTTCTAGATCTGCTGTTATTTGAACTGAGATTATTGTTCAGCTTATTTGGCTAAAGTTTCATGCTTATGTTCATTTCTCTCACCAGAACCCTTCAAGGGCATCTTTACTGACACCTTAATTTCTTCTCTCATTGAACTTAACTAAGTTAGAATAGGGATGCTTCTTTATGGAAAGCATTTTTTAAATGTAATTGTTACAATGCTTTATTTTGATTTACTGAATTGACCCATCTTATTACTAAATATTGATTGATTAATAGTTAATTTTTTTTTAGGAATCTTGAAAATGTATTTATTGACTAAACTAAAGTAATGATATCTGATAATGTTCAAGATTGACTTCAGCTACTAACATCTCTAACAACATCAAAGATTCATCTACCTTGTATGTGCGGTTCATGGTGATGAGTATGTGACAAAGGAACCCCGTGCTCCATCAATCTCTTCAACAATCTGCTAGCTTAATGATTGCCTATTTTGCAGCTATTTGGACCATCGTTTGCTGTATAACAGAAACGAAAGTGTGATTATAATTCAGTTTCAGTTTCACTTTATTTAGTTTATTTATGTCTTTACTTCGATTAACAAAAAATCATAAAAGACAACGTGCATCAATAAAACATATGGCCTAGCACCGTACCACAATAACTACTGTAACCAATAAACAGTAAAACCGTTAAAATTACCTAATAAATAAAATAGATAAGAAATACATACAGTGTGATATTACCTCAGATTGTCTGTAAAACAGATCATAGTTCATATAAATAGCTTATATAGATTATAATTATTTTTCATGATACTTGGGGCAATATTATCACCTTTAATGTCAAAATTAGCATTTATGTATAAGCAACCAAAAAAAGCCGCCTGGAATTCAGGGGCTGTTGGTATGGTGAATACTTCCCAATTTCCCACGTGGAGATGCGCCCACCAAGGTTATCTTAAGGATGTTTGGGGTCCCCTGATCGGAAGATATTTGAACTTATGATCCAGTTTCTGCTCTTTCATGCTCTCTTTGGCCAAGACACTGACAGTGCACACGCACACTTATCCAAATTCAAAATGTGTTTACATCTAATATTCAGGGATAGTCCAAATTCTACATGTGTTTACACCTAATATTTAGGGATAGTGACATGTGTTTTCAATATTGTAACACAGCAGCATCTCACTAATATTACTTCAAATATCCTCTGTGACACCCTCCCATTTATCATATGTGAGGTCCTGTTTTGATCTAAAAGAAACTTTTGATTTGGATTTTGCATTAAACATAAACACAGCATTTCTCTGCAACATTTCTGTAATAGACTCTCACACATCATCCATATAAAAAAATAAATTAAAGGTCATCAAGGCAAGTCTCTCAGCAGAACAGAGATGGCTCTATTATGGAGTCGCCTGAAAGGATGGGGCCCTGGGCTCAAACCCACTTTATCCATGCCTTAAAATGTCTCTGGCACCCACCATCGTTGCTCCGTCTAATGCTCTTGGCCTTTGCGCTCGAAGTCACCCGGGCCAGTGTTGATCGAGGGTTCTGGGACCAACTCTCTTACCAATTGTCCTCCGATTAATCTTTTCTTTTTCGCCTGAGAGATGAAGGGAGCTGACATGTGATGTATCAAATTCACTTAACAGTGTAACCCATTTGGCTACACAATAAGGTCCAGGAATCAGTAACTATAGTTAAAAAGGTTTATTACAAATTAGCAGTCAAGTTAAGATACACAAATCTCAGCACCATTCTGTAAAGGTACAGAATAACAACCGGGACACACTACCTCCTAAAGAAATGTAGGCGTGCCAGTATAAGGCAAACAAGTAGTTCAGTCACAGCAATGCTAAAGATCAATTACAAGATTTGGTGCTCGAAGAGTTTCTGGTTCTCTCTTCTATACATGAGAAATCTCAAATGTGTGTAAATTAGAGTCCAAGCTCAGAGGATGTTTCAATAATCTAAAGAGATCTCAAAATTGGGGGAAATGCAGAAAAATAGGAAATGCGGGGAACAGAGTGGATAGGTGTCAGCATCTCAGAAGTTCAGTCAAGACTCTTCTTGGGACAGGGGAAGGAGTGTGCGCCTGAGCTACCCTCAGCAAAGAATCAAAGGGAAAGCATAGTGTTCTAACTCTCCCAAAGTCCAAAGGAAAGAGTTTTGAACTCAGACAGTGTGAAAACTAGATATTAATACAAACATCTGTACGCATCAATAGGCATTCCATTGTCCTTTTACATTCTCATGTTGTAACCTGCAACATATATTCCCACATTGGACATGGGAAGAATATCATCCTTGGTAACCTAAACCATGTAGTAACAGGGTTGAATCAGGCCCTTCAGTGAAGCTCTGGCTCTCCATGCTGTTTGTCAAGGTCTTCTTCTCAGTCTCTTTCTCTATCACAAGTACAGTGTTGTACCTATTCCCAAACTAATAAACCACGTGAACACACCTACAAGGGAAACGTCATGTTGTTGATGGTGACCTCAGCTAGGCCTACCAGTGCAAGGGGTTCGCCCTTCTCTGCACAGAGTCCTCAGACCAATAGGAAGAAGTTGGCACAGAAACTGGAATAGAAAATACAGAGTTTAATAAAACCTCACGAGGTGGCACCACATTCATACAGCACCCTGTGGTGCTGAATGAATGTAGCACACTGAGTAGAAGAACCATGGGTCTTTTATACCCACACAGGGGCTCAAAAAAGAGGGCGGTACAAGCACACATAGGAGAATTACATACATAGATGGTCGTACATAAATGCACAGTCAACAGTAAAGGAGGAGCTAGCAGTTGCTGACTCTGGTAGAAACAACCTGACAGCTACAGACTAAAAACAGATGTATGGACAGTTAGATTCTTCTGCGCATGTGCAGAGTAGCAGAGTCTAAGTATAGCCAGTCCTTTAAACAGAGCACAAGGGTAAACAAAATGGCTGCCAGAAATACAAAATGGATTCCACAAAATTGACAAGATAGCCTCTAAATACCAGATGGATTCCGCTAATGCTCATCCAATCGCAGCCAATTTACAACAATGTAAGCAGGAAATGGAAAACAGTATTTTATGGAGAATGGAAAATAAGACTAGAAGTATTAAATCAATGGTGTACATTAAAATGCGTGTGTACTTTCAAACAAAAATGAATATAAAACGTCAGTACCTTGTTACATGTGACATATAGTTAAATCTTGAATATCTGTGTGTAAGTACGATGAAGTACTACATTTGAATACAATTAGAAAACATTAGTGCACACCTTACATCAATTTAGTTTCTAAAGTGAATACATTTTAGAAGGCGAGGATGGTATATTCATCAAGTCTGAGGTTCTGGACTTTTTAAGAGTCCAGAGGTGTCAGGGAAACAACACCCGAAGACCCCTGAGTTCCTCCTGTCTCGGTGCACAAATAAACAGAGACACGGGCTTCTCGATGGTGGCGTCAAAGACCAAGGTTTATTTACTGCAGGGACACAGAAATCATAGGAACCACACAGAGGCAGAATCTACGAGACTGTTCAAATTGCATTAAGTGGGTTACTCTTTAAATACACGCAAATTGTCTTTAGGTAACATTACACGAATATTTCTCATGCCCAACCTGGCATCCCAAACAAACAGTAAATTTGACATCAAACAATAATTAGTTGTAGGTTTTCGGTATTCGATCAGGTCCTCTCGACAGTTTTCCATTCTTCGCCCGATCCTCCCCATCATAAAAATCGTAACCTCCCCATTGTAAAAGCCCAGAAGGAAAGGAGCAGAGCCAGGTGCAAAGGATTGAAATGTAGGATAAGAGGTGTTTATGGATCATAAACGGGCATGGCTACCGTCTTCGGCCTTTCAGTCAGGACAACGGTCACGAGAACCAGTATAGCAGGACCGGCCTCAGGCAAGGGAGGCAGCTTGATTCTGCCTAGTCATGCAGCGTCAGCCTTTCTCGGGCTCGAGCTTACGTGTCCTTAGCAAGGTGACTCTGCCGGGGTCATCGTCCGTTCATTGACTATGTGAGGGCAAGAAACAAGATGGATGCCGTAACTAAAATGGATGCCATGACTTTTACGACAGAATGCCCTATTTTCCAGTGAATTCATGCTAGTTGCGCAGCGAAAACACTGTCATGTATACAATGGATCATTTGCGGTTCATTGGTACCGAAATCGTGTCAGTACTACGATACCGAATTCACGGGTTCGGATCGCTACAGAACCTCAAGTCTTCAAAGAATATATCATTTAATATGTTAAGGCACACACTCTATGTTTGAATTGTCTACTTCTACAGTGACTGCACTACAATAATGATGTCAAGTGCAACACTTTACATTAATGTCATTAGGCCACACAGGAAACATATGCAAGTGCATGTTTATGTTATGCAATTGTGACATGAAAGGGGGAGCCGAAATTACACTGCTCCAATACCCCTCTAATGACGAATCAAGCCATCATATCAAGATAAGCACCTTTTATCAGATGGACTAAACACAGTCTGGTTGCTTTCATCATCTTTCTGCTGGATTCCTTCATGTCATCAGAGTATTTGCTATGTCTATCCTTCATTTCTACATCTGCTCTCTTTCTCTTCAGTCCATTCTTCACTTGTGCACGTTTGTATCCCTGGTAGGCTACAAACAAGAATAATCAACAAAGAGCAATTATCACTAAGGTTTTCAAAATGCTTCAAACAATTCCACTCCCTAAATTTCCAAACCATCTGCCTATAGCAGAAAATCCATTCCCTGTTTCTTTCCAGGCACCTGTGCTTCTAACCCTTTCAAATCTCAAAGTCAGTAATGTTTTAATGTATTTCTTCAAGTCTTTACTTTTGTCTGCAACGTAAGTATAACATTGTTGAACTTTTAACATCCAACAGACTACGATCTCTTTTGCAAGAAGTGCATTGAAGGCAAGTCTATTCTGCAAAACTATTGATCTGATCACAACCATTTCAGTATCTATACCTAAAACTCCTCCAGCTGTACTAGTAGACAACTTATCAACTACAGTAGAAAGCTTACTATTCTTATGCAAATTCAGTATCACTCCTACAGATGGTATTATAGCACCAAAGATGTCTCCCATAATTTCACTAGAAATGGCACCTCTCTTTGTTCTCAAATGTTGTTCCCCCTGTGGGGTCATCAAGTTGTCCCAAATGATAGATTTTTGGAAAAACTATCCCCATGTAACATGTTCCATACCATCTCTTGGGTAGCCTATAATATGCATGTTTCCCACAAATGTAATAAACTCCAGGATCCTGCCTATCCAAATACAATCCCCAATTTCCACAAACTTCAAAAGTATGATCACATTCACTGTTTCCCATATAATCTGCGTTTGCTGTGGATTTTGTAATGAATATGCATGCTTTCCCTTTGTGTTCCAAATTTAAAGCCAATTCAGCTTAGTTTCCTACTAACCTGTGCTCATCTTCCTCTTTGTCCCATTGAGGTACTTTTTAATGATTTGCTGCTTTAACCAATATATATCTTCTTCTGTCTTCTACTGAATCGATACATTTCTTTTCTATACCTGTGAGATAACAAGTTAAGTTATGTCTAAGCAGTGTCTAAAGTCTTGGTGGGTCTAAAGAAATGTCCACCTGTCACTAAAATATTAGCATAAGGCTGACTATTGAAATGGTTCAACAAAGGCACTTTTGAAAAAAATAAGTAATGATTCAGGTATAATATTGAAGGTGGTCATTTCCATAGAATAAGCTCGGTAATAAACTAGAAATAACTCCATATGTGAAGGGAAGATGGTGATATGTTATTCCCTCAGCAAAAGAGGCAGACAATTACATGCAGACATAGCAATCCCCAGCATCCATAGTGTCAACCTATTCATAAAGCAGTTTGGAGTAAACATTCAATGAATAGTCTTCTCAATATGCATCTACATGTAAGTCTTTTTCAACTATTGCAGGTAAACTACTATCAGTAGGAAGTGGTGTTTGAGGGGCACTTGTGGACCTAAGCTCCTTAACCTGAGATGGATGGGGTAAAATCACCATTACAAGCAAAGTATTTAATACTAATGTCACAACAACAAAAACTCCTACACATAAGCAAACACGTCTACCAGTATTAGGGCTAGGCTCCATGAGTTCTCTGAGGCTAGACAGTTCAAAATTGAAGATTGCAGCACAGTCTTCTCAGTTTGTTTCCCACCTGTGCAAACAGCAAAACAAAGTTCAAGGGTCTTTTCAGCAAAATATGTACAAATGAACTGCGTGAGACTTCCTTAGCCCTACTCTGTGTTCTAAGTAACAACCTTATGCTTCTTCAGCAGACTCTAGCCTTGGTACTCATCTTAGTAGTTGGACAGAATCTTTTAAGTTCTTTCTAATAAATGCACAGTTCAAACTTGCTAATGATCACATCCAGAATAAGTTGTCTCCGTCTGTTTAGTGGCATTGCAATTTCAAAACTCAGTTCAGCCACAAAGTTCAGCTCAAGAAGGTTCAATTGAATGTGAATTGTCATAGCAAAATGTCCAAAATGCTCTCTACCAGTCATTGACGGCTGGATATGTCTATTCAGGTGACAACCGCACCTTGGCATCTCTACCTACATCTGCAAGTCCATGATAATGCCATTGGAGGAAACAAACTATCTGTCAATGCAGGTCTTCCATCTCCTCAAACCCAAATGTTGTCATCATCTCTTTTGGCACAACAAGCTCTAATCCAGCCTTACAGCTCTAATTCTGACCCTTCCTCCTGTAACCTCTTAACTTCCTCTTAAGTATCAACTGTGGTTACCAACGGATTGCAATTTGTCTCATCTATTTTTTATTGTGGTATTCCCTGTTGAAGGGACAAGCATTCAGGGCATAATGTCTTGCGGTTTCATCCGCATGCCTGTTGCACAATCACAACGCCTTGCTGCTTTTGTTTCTGCCCGTTTGGAATCGCCTGCTGCCAGCCTACTTCTTGCGGAACCCGCTCCGCGGGTCCCGCTGCGTGAGGAGTGTTGACCGCAGCGCCTTGAAGGGGACACCGAGGGAAGTACTTGCACGGGGCTGCGAGCGAGTGCGTGAGCTCCTTGGGACTGCATTTCCCAGGAGCACCCGCCAGCCCTGATCAGCTACACCTGGGCCGCTCTCCCCGACCCCTCCTACCCTTCCACCGAGCCCTTATCATCTGCTCTCGCTGAGACGGCGAGTGGGACGCCTTGCTGCTTTTGTTTCTGCCCGTTTGGAATCGCCTGCTGCCAGCCTACTTCTTGCGGAACCCGCTCCGCGGGTCCCGCTGCGTGAGGAGTGTTGACCGCAGCGCCTTGAAGGGGACACCAAGGGAAGTACTTGCACGGGGCTGCGAGCGAGTGCGTGAGCTCCTTGGGACTGCATTTCCCAGGAGCACCCGCCAGCCCTGATCAGCTACACCTGGGCCGCTCTCCCCGACCCCTCCTACCCTTCCACCGAGCCCTTATCATCTGCTCTCGCTGAGACGGCGAGTGGGACGCCTTGCTGCTTTTGTTTCTGCCCGTTTGGAATCGCCTGCTGCCAGCCTACTTCTTGCGGAACCCGCTCCGCGGGTCCCGCTGCGTGAGGAGTGTTGACCGCAGCGCCTTGAAGGGGACACCGAGGGAAGTACTTGCACGGGGCTGCGAGCGAGTGCGTGAGCTCCTTGGGACTGCATTTCCCAGGAGCACCCGCCAGCCCTGATCAGCTACACCTGGGCCGCTCTCCCCGACCCCTCCTACCCCTTCCACCTATTGTGTTCATACTCCTTATTAAGCCACAAGTACTCCCGCAGCGCGGGAGAGCGCGCGGGAGAAGCCCGGGACAAGGGCGGGACCGTCTGTGGCCGTCCGGGGCCGAAGGAGGCCGGGCTGGGCCACCCCCCTTACCAGTGACATATAGTATCACCTCCAGTAAGTGGCTTAGAAAAGTTGGATTTGTTTAGTGTTTAACATGGCAACGTCTACATCAACAAACTCTGTAAATAGCCATCAAATAACTCCTCCTGTAGAGTCTGGTCCACTGGCAATTGGCCCCTTAGATAAATTTTTCTTTAATCGTTCACTGGTAATAGACAAAGAGTTGACCTTGGCAGAGAAGCGCGCAGAGCGTAGGCTGTCAATCGAAATACTTAAGAATTCAACGGATAAGTTTTCAAATCTAGCTTACCCCACCCTGGTAACCCCTCTGTCATCAGTGAACCTGCCAGTTGTAAACGACCATTTTGAGGTCCAGGCCCAAAAACCAAACAAGGATGTTGTGATAGAACTAAATAATCCTTGTGGCGGCAAAATCCTACCAGCACCGCTCACAGATTCTGGCGCCCAGGTTACATTGGCCCAACCCAAAATCGGGTCCAAACGGAAACGACCAGCATCTGTAAGAAAATGTAAAAGGGTGGTCAAACCCCCTCAAAAACTCAGGAAGTTACATAAACTCGTGAACACAGGAGAGGTAGCTACTAACGAAACTCAAAGCACAGAAAGTGTTACACCTACTAATCTTGTCTCCTTGAACAGCCAGGACGGAGATGACAATCCTTGTACCGACTCCACTGTACCATGTAAAGATAAGGAGCAATCACTTGTAATTGTTCTCCCTGAACTGGAAAAATTGTTTAGATCACTACTCACCCCCATTGAGGATAGAATTGCAAAGCTTGTAGATAGGCTAAACCATTTTGAACAGACTACCTTAGACAATTTTTATTCTACAAAATCACTGATTAAAGCGAATAGGGTGGAAGTAAGCACAAACTCTCAGGTCCTAAACAACCCTGTTATTCAGGATAAGGGAAGAAATCCCCGAAATAGCTCTCCTTTACCTCCCAAACTGAGCAAACCTACAGTTAAAGCCATTACAAAATCCTCAGACAGAACAGAGAGAGCAAACGTTGGCCCTGATTTACCTCAGTCGACCATAATACACCCTACACAGCCCACAATCCCCCCGACACAAAATCCACCAATCGCAACGAGTGCTGAGGCTACAGTGCGTCACCAAGCGGGAATAGTACCAACAAACGCAAACGTAACTAATAGCACGCAGAAAGCTCAGAATATTCCGGTGGGAGGGAATAGGGCTAACATAGGTTTGTTGGTAGGTAAAACTTCAGTACCATCCCAAATAAATAACAAACAACAGGCGCTGAAGCCTGTCCCCCAATATGTCCCCCAAGTTCCCAAATCTATCCCACCGCCCGTGGCAAAACAACCCTACAGAAAACCACCAATTAATCTCACCCCAGACTCCTTTCCCTATGTAGCAGTTCTTATAAACGTCCCATCATTACCCCCAGGACAGAGAGAAACTTTCCAGATGCTCAAAAACAAGATCATGCACTGGCTAAAGGAAAACCGTCCTCTGCCTGGTGACATCGACGGGCTAATCATAGGGGTAAGGAGAATAGATTGGATGGGATATACATCGAAAACCTTGGGTGGGGATTGCATAGTGGTCAATTTCCAAGACCCAAGGGTGGCGGGATGGATAACAAGGCAGGGATGGGGAACAAATAAGGGAGGTATCGGAATTGTAGACCTTACCTTTTTTTACCCCCGACCGACTAGTGTAACGACTAGTTTACTCAATGAACCCCTTATTCCCCCTACAGTATCATGGCCAGTCAATCCCTTACCACCTCCTCCTGTAGGTCATAATCATACCACTTACACATATTACAACCCTCATGTAGGATGGCAGGAGCCGGGATGGGGATATTGACAAACCAGTACTGACAGTTTAGGAGGGAACACTAACGAGCCAGAAGGGCAATGTGATGTTCATGGTAATACAACTGTTACAAACTCATTGGTCAATTACATCGAGACGGGGGGTTTGGTCGAAGAAGGTGGTTTTAGACTGGGAACCCTAAATACAAATGTCAAGATAACATACCCAGCCAATACGACAGTGGATCCGACAGATGACCAAGAAAGGCAGACTAATTCTACTGAAAGCCCTATGTTAGCCCAAGTATTTCCATTGACTAACACCCGAGATGGGCTAGATGCTAGCATTGGTACGCTTTTATCTTGGAATGTCGCTGGGCTGGCAAGTAAATTGGATTCCCAATCCTGGGTGGATTTCATAAGTGGGTATGACATCTGTTGCTTCCAAGAAACCTGGGCTTGTGATCCCCTTTTCTGTCTTGGTTATTTGAACTATTGTATACCAGCGCCAAAAGGGGGAAGAGGGCGGCCCAAGGGAGGCTTAACTGTTTGGGTTAGACAGGACCTGCAGGTCAACATCAAAATGTTGGACCTGGGAAATTGTGATTTGCAATTATTAAGAATCTCCGTAGCAAAGGGTCAACTAATAGATTTGTACAATGTCTACGTGAGAGGTAGCAACGTAACCAATTTACCCACCATTGAGCTGTTGTCTACTGCCATTGAGACCAAGTCCCAGGAAAGTGTAACGATAATTGTAGGGGACCTCAACAGGACTTTTGAACCTCTGGACTGTACAAATGACCTCTTGGAGAGCGAAGAGGACAATCTCTGGGGAGTACCACCTCTATGCCTAAAACCTGTAAGGAGATGGACAAAAGAGATCTTATCACTGAATGGAATTTGTATGGAACATGGCTTAAGAGCACTGAACGGGAGGACTCCTGGGGACAAGGAGGGCAGCTACACTTTTGACAATGGCATCAACAGGAGCCGAATAGATTACATTTTGTGCAGTCTCCAACTGTGGAAAGGGGTTGTTGACATGACAGTTAGGCCCCGGGTTGAAAGTGACCACAACCCCCTCTGTGTGACTCATAGGTGGTGGAATACTGGTGCGGGTAACCCTCTAGTGATATACGATGAAACCCCTGTTATGAGTAATGATGAACGCAGGTTAAAATGGCCCAAGGTACTGGCAAACGAGGCCACTATGACTTACAATAATGCTGTTGATTGTGCAATTTCCGCGATGGAAACAGCGGTTCCAGTGGTTCCAGGGGATAGTGGAATCACCGAAATCCACAATAAGTTATTCTCCCTCCTGAGACCATGCTTCTTCATTAAAAAAAGGAAAGGGAAGAAATCTAAAGAAGTGGGAAGGTGGTTTGATAGTCATTGTAGATCAGCACGATTAGCCCTGGGACAAGCCATAAGGAATAGGGACCGCGCCGCTGTGACAAAGAATAGGGAACTGTACAAGATGGCCATCTATCGTGCAAAAAAGAATTGGGATGAAGGCCACTGGGCCGAATTAAAAGAGGCCTCTGATAGTAAAGACTCCAGGGCATTCTGGAAAATCATCAAGTGGGGTAGTGGAGCCGGTCCTGCGAAGCCAGACAACAATGTAGCAGAGGAAGCTTGGGTTGATTACTTCAGACCTCAGTACGCGGAAGTTAACCATCCTGTGGCAGCTGATAGTATAACACCGGTTTATGCAACCGATGATTTGTTCTCCCTTAGAGAAGTGGAAATTGCCATTGGTTCCGCGAAATGTGGGAGGGCGCCAGGTCCAGATGGCATTCCACCTGATATTTTTAAACACGATATGACCAGATGGGCGAGATATACCCTCCTTGTAGCGAATGCCCTAGCCAAGGGGGAAGTGGTCCCAGACCTTTGGAAAGGCGCAACCATTATCCCCATCCACAAGAAGGGAGATCGTTCACTGCCTGCAAACTATAGGCCCATAAGCTTAATACCCACCATACAGAAAGTAGTTGGGAGAATGGTAACAAACCAGCTTATGGACTGGGTTGAAGACAACAACGCCCTTTCTCCATACCAAGCGGGATTCAGGCGAGCAACCAGTACCATCGATCAGGTCTTCCGCTTTACCATATTAAGGTGGAAGACCGTTGTACTGGGAAGGGGCTGCCTGTACGTCGCGTTCGTCGACCTGCGGACGGCGTTCGACCTAGTCCCCCGGTTTAAGTTATGGTTGGTTTTGCAAAAGTTGGGGATCCCTGCTGATCTGCTAACATTAATTATGCGACTGCACGAATCCAACCTCGCTAGAGTCCAGTGGGGTGGAAGTGGAGAGACAACAGAGGATTTCCCAGTGGAAAGGGGTGTTCGACAGGGCTGTTCCATGGCCCCTTTACTTTTCTCGTTATTTATTAACGGAATCGTTGAGAGGATGCTGAAGGCTAGTGTTGATGCCCCATCGTTAGCGGACACCAGGGTTCCGATCCTGATGTTCGCTGACGACACTCTTATCTTGTCTAAGACCCCCATGGGGCTGCAACGTGCATTAAACATTTTTGATGCTTTTTGCACTGAGCATGGGCTAGAGGTAAATGTGGGAAAAACAAAACTAATGGCTTTTTCCCCCGGACGCAGGAACTACCCCAAGGTAACCTTAAACAGCAGTAGGTTAGACATTGTCAAAGAATTTACGTACCTGGGTGTACAGATCGCAGAGGGCATTGGCTGGACGCATCATGTAGATAAAGTGGTCTTAAAGCACCAGCAGCTTTCTGGTGCTTTAAGGGGGGAACACCGCAAATCCAAAACAAAACCCATAAAACCCGCATTAATAGTGTATGACGCGAAGGTTTTGGGTGCCACATTATATGGCGCGGAGCTATGGGCCTGGGATGGTTTAGCGGCTCTTCAGACTTCAGAGAACAAGTTTATGCGAGGGATTACAAGACTCCCACAGAGTACCCCCTTAACCCCACTGTTTTTGGAGTTAGGTAGACGCACCATTGTAGATAGAGCCCGATTGCGCCCAGTCCTTTACTGGAGACGTCTCTGGACGACTCCAGAAATAAGACAATATGCGGAGGGTTTTCAATGGATTATCAAGGAAGATACCTTCCATAAGATAAAATGGCTAAAACATCTGAAGTCCATGTTAGTAAACTTAGGGTTTTCAAATCTTTGGAATAACCCTGAGGGAGAGATCTTCCCTAGCAAAGAAGCCCTTAAAGAACAATACTGGGATTGGGTTGGCGGTAAGATGCTGAATGACACCAGGGCCGACTCTATGACTGGTCGCTTCCTGGAGATAAAAAATTTTCCTGCCCTGGAAAATTACTGGGACAACATCACGGTACCAATGGACAGGAAACTTGTATTTCAGCTAAGATCAGGATCTATCCCCCTCAAGAAACTGACATCTGGCTGGCACAGACCCACCAATAACTTATGTCCAGCATGCGAAAATGCCGAGGAGAGCATAGGCCATTTTCTTTTCGTATGTCACGCTTATGTGAATCCGAGGAGAAAATGGCTCTCGCCGGTATGCAAAAACTTGGGGACACGAGACAGCACAGTGGCTCTAAGAATCCTACGTACAACAACTCAGGATTCGATAGTCATAGGGGTAGCTAAATACCTGGGTTGGGCATGGGCAATTAGAAGACGGTCCCTGGGGGGAAGCAGGTAACAAGGTATTCCTCTCAACAATGATTAATGTAATACTATTTGTAAATATGGTTTTTATATGCAAATGTTGTATGAGCCGTACTCTATGTTTAATGAATTTTTAATCCGTAATAATGTATTATTGTATAACTGTGTTGATTTTATGTGCTTTTATGAGAATTGTCTCGAATAAAGCTTATACAAACAAAACAATCACAAAGTCTGTTCCATTGAGGTGTGCAGCTCATTTCACGACTGCAATCTGGGCAGGTAACTGTAAGGCCTTCAACACATTGTGCAAATTCTCCCCATTTATTATTGGCGACCCCGAAGAGGTCATAAATACCCATTGTGACCACAACTGTCCAAAGTCATGAACAACACCAAAGCCATACTGGCTATCAGTGAAAATGGTCACTCTCAGCTGGTTTGAAACACAACATGCTCTGGTATTAGCAATCAACTCTCGGATTTCCTTCATTGTCTCGTATGCAGGAGCCATCAACAAACATCACATAATCTGACTCAGTTAGTGGCACATCTGGTATGCCAGGTCTCGACTTAGTGCATAGTCCAGTAATATCAAGAGAGTCATGCTCAACTTCTCCTTCAACATTATCATTTCCAGGTACTGGCATGAGTGTGGCAGGGTTAAGTGTAGCATGACATGCTAATACTTGGTGAGGCGACTGTTGGTGAGATACTGGGTTCTGGTGCAAGTTAACAGGACCTCTAGAGAGTGGGGAACAAAAATGGTTAATGGATGACCGATAACCATGTTCTTACACTTGTTGATGCTGACACCAGTAGAGGCCACAGTTTTGAGACAGCCGAGAAAAAGCAGCAGCTACTCGGTTAAGTGTAGCTGAAAAATAGGCGACAGATCTGCAAGCTTTCCCGTGTATCTGCATTAGCACTGAGAGAGCAGAACCCTCCCTCTCACTGCAAAACAAAGCAAAACATGTATTGTAATTAGGCCCTCCAAGTGCTGGGGAACAGCAGGGACATTCTCTCAGCTCTTAGAAGGCTCGCATGCAGCTGTCATCTCATGGTACTGGATCTGACACATCTTTGTGTGTCAGCCTCTGTAAAGGTTTGACCAATAGAGAACAGTTGAGAATCCACTGTCGACAGTAGCCCACCTTTCTCAAGAACATCCTGACTTTGTTATGAGTTGTTGGCAAATTCATTTTCTGAATCGCCGAGGTTTCCTCTTATGACACCTTCCCTGCTCCTTTCTCAATGTGATGACCTAGGCACAGTACTTCTTTCTTACAGTACGGGGAAACTTTATGTCCATTCTTAGCTAAGTGGTTTAACAGAGCAATTGTGTCTACTTTGCAAGCCTCCTGTGTTTTGATGCCACCAATAGGCTGTCAATGTATTGAAATAGGACTAAGTTATAGGGCATTACCAGAGACTCCAGATTCTTTTCAAGTATCTGGTTGAAGATGAATGGCTTTTCCATACACCCTTGTGGGACTTGGCACCATGCCAAAACACGATCCTCATGCAAGGTATAGAGAAGAAAGCTTGGCACAAGCCGATGACAGAAAACCACTTGGCCTCATATGGAATTTGAAACAAAGTCACAGCTGGATTTGGTACCACAGGACAACAATGAACAACAACAGCATTAATTCTTCTGAAATCCTGCAAAATGCGGTACTTGCCATTGAGTTTCTGCAAACCCATAATGGGTGAGTTACATGGACTCCCGATAATCTCTTTCAGAATGCCTTGCTCATTCACAGGATTAATCCTTGCAATGGTTTAAGGGGTCAGATTGTTTTGTGGGATTCTTGGGTACTCAGCATTATGTTTCACTGTTATGCGGGCTGGTTCAACACCTTTGATGAGACCTATGTCTTTCCCTAAAAAGTCCCATACTTCAGATAACACTGTGTCTCCCAACTCTGGAGGCAAATCATCTTTTGAAAACATGGGGTACAATTTGATTTCTGATTTCTGACTGACAAATTTAAAGGCTGCATCTTCATCATGAGTCTGGAATTCAATACCATATAGGTTCCAATAAATTGAACAATTAAGCTTTCACAAAAGATCTTGTTGAAGCAGATTTACAGGACTCGGATCAAACACCACAAATCGGTGATCCTTCTCAAAGTACCCTATTTTGACAGGTACCGCTTCTGAAACTGGGCTAGTCAATTGTTTATTTTCAACTCCTAGAACGTGGATTCCTCTTCCTGAGAGGGGTAGGTTGGGAACCTCTGCTTTTCTCACTGTAGAACAGGTAGCACGAGTGTGGATCAAGAATGATACGAGGTGGCCAGTCACTTCACCATCCACAAATGGGCCTCTTTGGGTGAAATTGTTGAGTGAGGAGGTGAGCTGGTCGTAGGTGATTTTGGTCTAGTTTCTTCGTGGGAGCACGTGCTGGTGTCTGTGGATGGTGGGTATTCTGAAGGTGAAGTGGACGCAACGATGGTCGGTCCATGGGAGTTCGGTGGTGTGGCTGAAGGTGATGGAGTTTCCTGTAGTGAAGAGGGGGTTGAGGGTGTGTCCTGGTGAGTGCGTGGCCTCGGTCACAATCTGGCAGAGTCCAATGTTGTGGAGTGTAGGAAGGTGGAATCTGACTGCATGGTTGCCACCACTTTTTTCCTCGTGTTTTGCTGGTTTTCGACTTAGTTTGGCTGGGATTCTGCTATTCAGGACTCCAGCCTATCTGCTTTCCCCTTTAAATTGATTACAAGTACTTTAGCTACACTCCAGATTGGACTCTGTGGTACCCTTATAAGTCCCTAGTATATGGTATACTTTGTACCCAGGGCATAGGTACCCCAGAGGCCTACCAGGGACTGCAGCATGTATTATGCCATCCCTGGGAATCCACCCAAAATGACACCACAGGTCTGCTACTGCAGCCTGAGTAAGGTGGTGCATGCACCTCTTACTGAGATATAGGTTCACTATATCTCACCCTATCACTGCACATATAAACCTATCAGTCACCCCTATTGCAGGCCTTATCAATCCTGAAGGCAGGGTGCTTGGTTTTATGTAAGAGGGTGCCCATGCATGAGCAGAGCCCCTCTGCAGCCTTCGGAATCTATTCTCCAGGGTTGTCTGTGATGCAGCCTGACCATATACTCTTAAGTGCATTATAACCTCGCGGTAAAAGCTAACTCTGGGATGGCTGCACGGAAACATGTCGCGTTTGGTGTCTAACACCTTGGAATCATACCCCCACACCAGTAACTGGTGTGGGAGTATGATCCCACCCTTCTAGCAGGAGAGACATGACAGCACCGGTATACCCGGTACCAGCTAACAGAGCCCTGGCATCACAAAATGGCCAGCCACTGGCACATGTCTGGCCTCCTGCTGCTGACCGAAACTCCGGCAGGGGAGGCCTGGACAATAGGTTTCCTGTCACAAGGAGGTGTTATCACCTCTCAGACAGGCTTTGGTGGATTAGGGCTGGGTGGGAGCACTCCAGGAGTGCTTTGAATTCTGCACTGGGGCACATTTGGTGTCCCTGTGCATAGTCCAACTCACACTGGTTGAAGGGGCTACTAGCCCCTGCTCTGGCATGAAACTGGACAAAGGAAATGGGTGTAGCCACCCCTCTTTCCTGACCCTCCCATAGGTGGGTCCCCAGAGTGTGTCCAAACCCTTCCTGGGGTATAAGAAAGGAACCCCTGGCTACAGGACTTTAGATTACACCTGGACAAAACTCTGATACAAAAATCCCGGAACTTCGATGATCTACACGACTAGATGACTGAAGAATCTCCCTTGGAGTAAAGGAGTTACTCCCCTGCTTGGCAGGCACCAAAGACGCATCTGCCCGGTTTGCATCTCCGAAGCTCCCACGGGACTCCGTAGTATTTGCAACACAGGTGGTGGGTTTCCAGACTTCCCAGAGGCTGACCTGAGTCCCCAGCAAAGATGAGACCCGTAGCCCTCGTAGGTACCGGGGAACCGGAACCCCTGGACACCGTGCACATTTGCAAGTGCATTAGCTTCTCGACGTTCCTTGAGGCTGTGCATTGGGTTACCTGTAGCCCAGACCCCGAGCACCTATTCCACTGAAGATTGCTGGCCTACACTCCACAAGTGTTCCGTGAGCCGGCCCTTTGTGTTTTCGTTCGAGGTACCTTAGCGATCCCTGGTCCATTGACTGGTGGGTCCCTGTGAAGGCAACTTTAACTTTAATTGGGCTTCCCTGGTTGTTCCAGATGTGCCCTGACTCTCCATCGCTTGGAGAGTCCCCAGGGCCTTGCTGGTCCGCACCAAAGCATCTTTCCTCTTCCTGGGTGGGTTGCTGTCGCCAAGGCTTGTTGTGTCCAATCCGGGCACCGATGCTGCGGTACTCATCATCCTTCATGGGACAGCTCGAATCCAGCTCCTGGTTGTCCTGGACACCTCCTGGTCCTCGTGGCTGAAGAGTCAAGCTTCCCCTCCTCGCACCTGAAGCACCCGACATCGGTGGGCATTTGTCTATCGCGCCCCTAGTCACTGACAAGTGACCCAGACTCTGTCCCCTCTGCTTTCAGGTTCTTCACATCTTTGATCCAGGCTTGGATCTCTTCGGACACTTCTCCTCTTCCCGGCAGCAGCACTTTTCAGCATCCTGCCATTGAAAATGAAGACGCGACCCGACACCATTTGACACCTATGCACCCGGCTTCCCTGGGTGAGGTAACACGAGTACTCCGCTGCTTCTGTGGGTGTTGGCCCTAGAACCAGCTAAATCCAAAAGGGTGTGCTCCTAGTCCACTACTAAGTGTCCTTAAACTTTAAAATTCTAAACCACGACTTTCCCCATAGAAGCTAATGAAGCTCGCGGCTGTGTTCTCACACTGCACATGTTCCCCGTGGGTCCCCTGTGTCACTACCTTGGGTGGTTCCTTGGGGTCCCAGCGATTCTACAGGCTCTAGGCCTTGTGTCTAGTCAAGTCGTGGTTCTTATACCACTTTCTTAATATATGGTTTGGTTTGCCCCTAGGGCCTATCGCATATTGTGCTAATTTACTGTGAGATTTGAAGTGTAACATATGTGCTTTGACCTCTAGCCTCATAAAGACACTAGTAGGGTGTGTTTAGTAATAAATACATATATTTTATATATATACCTGGTGTGGTTCTCCTTTCATTTGGTCATTTAAGAGATTATAGCCTGGTAAAACAAGCTGCTTTACATTTCTTCAAGACTTAGCCTGAAGGCGGCTCTCCATAGCTACCACTGGGATAGCTTTCAAATAAGGTTGTCTTTAACCTATCATCAATAAGGGGTTGTTTGGAATGGTGCAAGGTGCCCACTATAACTAGTGGACAGCATATGCCAGGCCAACTTCTCACATTGGTGTGCAGCGGTCGGGATTCAAGCTTGCCATTGTTTTACCAGATAATCTCAAGTGAGTGACTAACTGTAAACCACTAAAGGTACCTGAGGTACATATAATTCAAGCTTAAATTACAGTAAGTTCTACTGAGCTTAAGGTTGTGTGTCAAGGGCTTAGCACACACTTTCTACAACTCAAGAGAGTTTAGTAGGCCACACTAGAGCAGGTAAGTGCATACACCACACCTCATTGGTGATGTCTTCAAGGCCAGGAACCAGTGGGTCCCTGCCAGAAGCCAGTGGGCTTCTAGCATCCATGTATGACAAACTCCCATTCTTGGAATTGAGAGCATTGTGTAGTACTCGGAAGTTGAAGACAGGAAAAAGTGCAAACACCCAACGCCTCATAGAGGTACTGCTATTAGATGATCTCAGAAAGACCTCAGGGTAGGCAGAGTGGGTGGGGTAGCAGATGAGGAAAGACCCAGGGGTGAAGATACCCATGACCTGACCTCTGAAGCTGACCAGGAAGATGACAATGATCTTAACCTGGACAATGCAACTCCTCCTGAAAATGACGAAGATGGCCACAATGGCCCTCTCTTTACTCCACCAGGGAATGTTGGGAGTGTGCATAGAAGGTCAAGATCTCCTTCTCAGGAGTCTAACCATTCTGACACCTCCATTGGGTCCTCTGTTTCCTCTCATAGGAGGGAATCCTCTCATGAGAGGAAAGAGAGATTGCTCAAGTATGAAGAAGCTCAGCTTAGAATCAGAAGAGAGCAGTTGGTTTTAGAAATGGTGTCCCTAGAGCTTCAGAAAGCTAGAAGAAATTTGGGGCTAGAGCCCCATTGTGGCAGCAACATCCCTAGTGGTAGGGAAAGGTCTCATGACCATAGAAACCTAAGCAAGATTGTCCCTCCCTACCAGAGTGGGGATGACATCCACAAATGGATTACTGCACTGGAAAGGGCCTGTAAAGTACAGAGGGTCCCCCAGGAGCAGTGGGCAGCAATCATGTGGCTCTCCTTTGCAGACAAAGGTAGAGATAAGCTCCTCACTGTTAGAGAAGAGGATGCTGATGACTACAAAGTCTTGAAGAGTGCTCTGATTGAAGGGTTTGGCCTAGCCACTGAACAATACAGGTTGAAGTTCAGAGATACCCAAAAGGCTCAGACTCAAGACTGGGTTGAATGTGTAGATTGTGCTACTAAGGCTCTGGAAGGTTGGATACATGGCAGCAAGGTGCATGGCTTTTTAGGATTGTACAATTTTATTATGAGGGAGCAGATCCTTAATAATTGTCAAAACCAGCTTTTACACCAGTACCTGGTGGACTCTGATCTGACCTCTCCCCAAAAATTGGGAAAGAAGGCAGACAAATGGGTCAGAACCAGGGTAAGGCCTAAGAATCAGGGTGGTGACCAGAAGAAAGATTCTACCAAGTCCCAAGAGAAAGGTGGGGATACATCTAAAGACAAGTCCTCTACAGGGCCCCAAAAGTCCTCTTCTGGGGGTGGGTCCCAAACTCCTTTCTCTCCTGAAAAGAAACCATATTGCCATGTTTGTAAAAAGCCTGGCCACTGGAAAACTGATCCCAGTTGCCCCAGGATTGGCAATAAAGAAAATGTTCCTACAACTAATACTACCACCCCTCCTGGTACTACTAGTAGAAATCCCGAAGGCGGTAGTGTTGCACCCAAAAAGTTAGGTGCATTCTCATGGGGAACAGAGGTGGGCCCTAGTTTAGACAGGTCCCCCTCCCAAGCCTCCTTAGTCTGTGATGGTGGCATGGGATTTGCCACTTTTACCATGGGTCCCAATGCATTGGGCAGGTACAGACTGGAGCCACTGATTAATGGTCAGAAAGCTGTGGTATTCAGGGACACAGGGGCTAGTATCACCATGGTGACAGGGAAACTAGTCCCCCCTCACCAGCTTTTACCTGAGTTTAAATACCAGGTGACCAACATTGATGGTGTCAGAACAGATCACCCCATGGCCATAGTCAATCTCATCTGGGAAGGGGCCACAGGCCCAAAAAGAGTGGCAGTGTCCCCAAACTTGCCTGTAGATTGCCTAATGGGCAATGATCTGGAAATTTCAGCCTGGGCTGAAGTTGAACACCAAGCACATCTGAGAATGCTGGGCATCCCTGAGAGAGTTGGTGGGAATGTGATGGCCACAGCCCACCCCAAGACAATTTTGGAGTGATGGAGCCTGAAAGAATGGTCCACTCTCCTCCACAAGAGAGCACAAGGGATGAAGAACAGTCTTCTTCCCCCCAGACTATAGGTAAGGGTCAGCCTCCTCAGGGAACTGATCCTACCCCTAGTGAAGGAACTGCCAAAGAGGTAGTCAGGCCTGTCCTGGCAACACCTCTGATATCAGGGGACCCTTCCAAGGTGGTACCCAGTCTGGAGCAGGTAACCTGCCCCTCTCTACCCTGCCTCAGTCAGCCCAGGGCTGCAGAGGTCAGGGAGGTCAGTTGACCCCACAGGGCCCCCTGTCCAGAGGAACCCCCCCATCAGCAGATTAGGGGCACCCAGTCTAGTAGCCCTAGCCAGGTGAAAATTCCTCAACACACTGGGGGATCCCCCTTACCCTTTTGTAGGGACCTCCCCCAGATGGACTCTGTTGGGCAAAGGAAAACCTGGGACCAAAATGTTCCAAACCTACCATGTCCCCCCAGTGTTCCAACCAAAGGGACCCAACCCCCAGCTGTAAACAGCCAAAGGTTGACCCTTAGGGTCAGATACAACTGAGTCACGGAAAGAAAGGCCTCCATGGTGACCAGTGATCTGAGAAAGCTGAGACCAACTTTATTAGGGCCTCACTTCTCTACTCAGCCGCCCCACCAGCCTTTTACTTTGCCAAAACACACTGCAGGTAGTGACTCCAAATGGTGGAGATCCTCCCATACCCTTGGGGTTAGGGATTGCTTAGTGGACCATAAGACAGGGGGTAACCATGCTAGTGCAGGTACTTCCTTATATGGCCACTTAGTCAATAAAGGCTCAACTGGCCACGCTTAGCCTTATCTCCTTTTGTTTGGGGGGGTTGTGTAGGAAGGTGGAATCAGACTGCATGGTTGACCCCACTTTTTTCCTGGTGTTTTGCTGGTTTTCGACTTAGTTTGGCTGGGATCCTGCTATTCAGGACCCCAGCCTATCAGCTTTCCCCTTTAAATTGATTACAAGTACTTTAGGTACACTCCAGATTGGATTCTGGGGTACCCTTATAAGTCCCTAGTATATGGTATACTATGTACCCAGGGTATAGGTACCCCAGAGGCCTACCAGGGGCTGCAGCATGTATTATGCCACCCCTGGGAAGCCACCCAAAATGACACCACAGGTCTGATACTGCAGCCTGAGTAAGGTGGTGCATGCACCCCTTACTGAGATATAGGTTCACTATATCTCACCCTATCACTGCACATATAAACCTATCTGTCACCTCTTTGGCAGGCCTTATTAATCCTGAAGGCAGGGTGCTTGGTTTTATGTGAGAAGGTGCCCATGCATGAGCAGAGCCCCTCTGCAGCCTTTGGAATCTATTCTCCAGGGTTGTCTGTGATGCAGCCTGACCATATACTCTTAAGTGCATTATAACCTTGCTGTAAATGCTAACTTTGGGATGGCTGCATGGAAACATGTCGTGTTTGGTGTCAAACACCTTGGAATCATACCCCACACATCCCACCCTTCTAGAGGGAGAGACATGACAGCAATGGTATACCCGGTACCAGCTAACAGAGCCCTGGCCTCACAAAATGGCCAGCCACAGACACAAGTCTGGCCTCCTGCTGCTGACCGAAACTCCGGCAGGGGAGGCCTGGACAATAGGTTTCCTGTCACAGGGAAGTGTTATCACCTCCCAGACAGGCTTTAGTAGATTAGGACTGGGTGGGAGCACTCCAGGAGTGCTTTGAAGTCTGCACTGGGGGCACATTTGGTGTCCCTGTGCATAGTCCAGTTCAAACCGGTTGCAGGGACTACCAGCCCCTGCTCTGGTGCGAAACTGGACAAAGGAAATGGGTGTAGCCACCCCTCTTTCCTGACCCTCCCATAGGTGGGTCCCCAGAGTATGTCCAACCCCTTCCTGGGGTATAAGAAAGGAACCCATGGCTACAGGACTTTATATTACACCTGGACGAAACTCTGATACAGAAATCCCAGAACTTCGACGATCTACACGACTAGATGACTGAAGAATCTCCCTTGGAGTAAAGGAGTTACTCCCCTGCTTGGCAGGCACCAAAGATGCATCTGCCCGGTTTGCATCTCCGAAGCTCCTGCCGGATTCCGTAGTATTTGCAACACAGGAGGTGGGTTTGCAGGCTTCCCAGAGGCTGATCCGAGTCCCCAGCAAAGCTGAGACCTGTAGCCCTCGTGGGAAATGTGGAACCAGAATCCTTAGACACCGTGCACATTTGCAAGTGCATTAGCTTCTCGACATCCCTTGAGGCTGTGCATTTGGTTACTTGTAGCCCAGACCCCGAGCACCTTTTCCACCGAAGATTGCTGGCCTACACTCCACGAGTGTTCCGTGAGCCGGCCTTTTGTGTTTTCGCTCGAGGTACCTTCGCGATCCCTGGTCCGTTGACTGGTGGGTCCCTGCAAAGGCAACTTTAACTTTAATTGAGCTTCCCTGGTTGCTCCAGACGTGCCCTGACTCTCTATCGCTTGGGGAGTCCCCAGGACCTTGCTGGTCCGCACCGAAGCATCTTTCCTCTTTCTGCGTGGGTTGCTGTTGCCAAGGCTTGTTGCATCCAATCTGGGCACCGACACTGCAGCACTCGACATCCTTCGTGGGACAGCTCGAATCCAGCTCCTGGTCATCCTCAACACCTCCTGGTCCTCGTGGCTGAAGAGTCAAGCTTCACCTCCTCACACCTGAAGCACCCAACATCGGTGGGCATTCATCTATCACGCCCCTGGTCACTGGCAAGTAACCCAGACTCTGTCCCCTCTGCTTTCAGGTTCTTCATATCTTCGATCCAGGCTTGGATCTCTTCGGACACTTCCCCTCTTCCCGGCAGCAGCACTTTTCAGCATCCTGCCATTGAAAACGACGACGCGACCTGACACCATTTGACACCTATGCACCCGGCTTCCCTGGGTGAGGTAACACGAGTACTCCGCTGCTTCCGTGGGTGCTGGCCCTAGAACCATCTAAGTCAAAAAGGGTTTATTCATAGTCCACTCCTAACTGTCCTTAAACTTTAAAATGCTAACCGCGACTTTCCCCATAGAAGCTAACGGAGCTCACGGCTGTGTTCTCACACTGCACACGTCCCCCTTGGGTCCCCTGTGTCACTACCTTGGGTGGTTCCTTGGGGTCCCAGCGATTCTACAGGCTCTAGACCTTGTGTCTAGTCAAGTCGGGGTTCTTATATCACTTTCTTAATATATGGTTTGGTTCGCTCCTAGGGCCTATCGTATATTGTGCTAATTTGCTGTGAGATTTGAAGTGTAACATATGTGCTTTGACCTCTAGCCTCATAAAGAGACTAGTAGGGTGTGTTTAGTAATAAATACATATATTTTATATATGTACCTGGTGTGGTTCTCCTTTCATTTGGTCATTCAAGAGATTATAGACTGGTAAAACAAGCTGCTTCACATTCCTTCAAGACTTAGTCTGAAGGCGGCTCTCCATAGCTACCACTAGGATAGATTTCAAATAAGGTTGTC
This sequence comes from Triturus cristatus, assembly GCF_964204655.1. NCBI lineage: Eukaryota > Metazoa > Chordata > Amphibia > Caudata > Salamandridae > Triturus > Triturus cristatus. The sequence goes on from NC_140588.1 coordinate 141,295,807, forward strand.
TTTAACCTATCATCAATAAGGGGTTGTTTGGACTGGTGCAAGGTGCCCACTATAACTAGTGGACAGTATATGCCAGGTCAACTTCTCACATGGAGGTTGTCCAGGAGGGATGTGGTGTTGGGGTCCAGTTGGTTGCCGAGGTGGAAGTTGAGGTCTTCCAGCAGGGTGTAGTTTGTGGGTGCGATGACCTGCGGGGAAATGATGTCTGTGATGGAGTTGGCGAAGGGTCCGCGGCGTCCAGGGGGTTGCTAGATGAGGGTTCCTCGGAGGGTGGCAGTGGGGCTGGACAGTATCTTGAAGTGAAGGTGTTCCATCAGTTCTGTGGGCTTGTCGGGGAGTGAGCTCAGGCGAAGGTTAGATTTGTGGATGGAGGCGATTCCTCCTCCCGGGCGGGTGAGGCGGTCCTTCCTGGAGATGTTGTAACCTTGGGGGATGGCGATGGCGATGTCCAGTCTCGAGGTGGTGTTGGTCCAGGTTTTGGTGAAGAACGCTAAGTCCGGGGTGGTGCTGTCGAGGGGGTCCCAGATTTCGGTGGCCTGTTTGTGGAGGGATTGGACGTTGAGGAGGATGCATTGCATGGTCTTCGGTTCGGTTGTGTTCTTGTGGGCGGATTGTGCGGGATCCGTGTTCTTGGTGGTGCTGCAGGTGTGCCGGCAGCCGTGACAGCTGGAGGGTCGGGTGTCGGCTGGTGATGCTAGCTTGTAGTTGTTGTTGCAGCCTGGGTTGAGTGCGTGGAGTGCTGTTGGGTCGTAGCGTTGGGGCGGGGAGGGGCGGAGGTCCAGGGTTCCTGGTGCTGGTCGCGGTCGGGTCGCGGACGGGTGCAGATGGGCTTGCCTTTGGCGTGCCAGCGGCGAGGCCACACAGCGGCCGCCATTAAGTAGGTGTCAGGGAGGGCTGGACAGCTGGGAGGCGGGGAGGGGAGCTGGATTGGTCGCACTGGTCGTGCTGGGGGGGCAGCGGGGGCAGCAGCGGCGGGGAGAAACGGGCGGGAAGGGAGAAAAAGTAGGTAGAAAGGGAAAAAGAGAAAACTGCAGAAAGCACAAAAGTGCAGAAAAATAAATTAGGAAAGAGGGTGAAAACGAGTGAAAAAACTAGTGAAAAAGAGTGAAAAAACAGTGCGGAAAGTGGGAGACAGAGGTCCACTGGACCACCAGGGATGAGGCGCAGGTGAACCTGCGGGTGGAGGAGGGCCTCGAACACTCACACTAGAGAGTGCAGGGGATGGGGGAGGCCTCACTCAATGGTGGAGCTGTGAGGGTGGGAGAGCAATTTCACTGACAAAGATTGTTAGAAATGGGGGTCTCTAGTTGGCAATGGTTTGTACCTTTGTCCAAATAGAGACCCTTGCTTCTAGTCAGGGAAAGGGGGATACACTCCTAAAATAACCCCTGCTCACCCCCTTGGTAGCTTGCCATGGGCAGACAGGGTTATCTCAGAGGCAGTGTGTAAAGCATTTGTGAACACATACAGTAACACAGTGGAAACACAACAAATGGACACCACACCATTTTAGAAAAATAAGTAACTTTATCTAAACAAGACCAACGACAAAATTCCACAATACAGTAATCAAAAAAGACTCTCAATTGGTACAAATAGTTCAGTTCAATGCAAGTTGTAAATGCAACACTTTTCCGACAAAGTACCTCAGATGCGTCACGCAAAACAAACAAAAGGGCCACAGGAAGGTGATGCGTCGGTTCCTTGCTTCGGGGAAGGTGATGCGTCGGTTCCTTACAGCAGCGCAGGGGAGGTGATGCGGCGGTTCTTTACCGGAGAAGAGGTGATGCGTCGGTTTCTTACTGCGTTCCAGTAACGATGCGACATGATGGCGCCTCGATGCGATGCGACGATCCGGTACGATGCGACAAAATGGCGGCTTGATGCGATGCGACAATCCGGTACGATGCATTTACGTTTGCAGCCGCACGTCAGGTGCTGCGAAGGTCTTCTCGGCGATGCGTCGGGACCCGGTGTAGATGAGGCGCGCTTCTCTTGGTTGCTCGGCGCGGCATGAGAACCAAGTGCGAATGCAGCCTGCGTCTTCTACGTGACTCGGTGATGCGCCGGGAATCGGTGCGGATGTGACACGCTTTTTCTCGTTGCGTCGCGCTTCCAGCTCCCAGTGACACGCAGTCTCTAGAGGTCCAAAACAGCACCAGGCACCACTTTGCAGGATAGAATTCCCAGCAAGGAAATTCAGGGGAGCTGGTGGTGAAGTCTTTGTGTCCCTGAGACTTCAGACAGGAGGCAAGCTCAGTTTCAAGCCCTTGGAGATCTTTTCTTCAAGCAGGTGACAAAGCAAACAGCAAATTCCTTCTTCTCCTTTGCTTGGCAGCAAGCAGCCACCGTAGGCCAACCCCAGACAGCAAACAACGCAGGGGCAGTATTCCTCCTTCAGCTTATTCGGCTCTTCTCCTTGGCAAAGGTTCCTCTTGATTTCCCAGAAGTGATCTAAAAGTCTGGGGTCTGCGGTCTGGGTCCCCATTTTTATACACACAAATCCTTTGTTCTCTGAAGGCAGAGAGTGTCTGTACCCAGCCAAAAACAGTTCTGTCCCCACTGGTGCAGCTTCCTGGCAGGAGGTGGAGACAGCATTGTTAAAGGTAGACCAGGTCCATTCAGGTGAAAGGAAATCTCCTCCTCCTACTCTATATTCAACCCAGGTCCCATTCAGTCCAGCCCTGACTCATCAGACTTCTGGAGCCGCAGCCCTCTCCCCAGCTCCTGTCACTCACAAGCCAGACATGCAATACACAAACCTAGCAGAGGCATACTGGATGATTAGGCAAGAAAATACCCACTTTCTAAAGGTGGTATTTTAAACACAGAATGTAAAAATCACCCTCACTAAAAGATGCACTTTAACATTCGGAGTTCAGGCATACTAAACCTTATTTTCCTATCTTGCTTCTAGGGCCAGTTATGTTTATAAGATGTTATAAACTAACTGCCCATTCTAGCCTATGGGAAAAGATAGCCTTGCAATAGTGGAAAAAGGAAATTGGCAGAATTTCACTATCAGGACATGCCACACACACCAGGGCATGTCCTACCTTACACATACAATGCACACTGCCCACAGGGGTACCTTGGGCCTACCTTAGGGGTGACTATCATGTAGAAAAGGGAAGTTTTAGAGACTGGCAAGTGTGTGCACTTGCCAAGTCGACATGGCAATCCCAGACTGCACACAGGCTCTGCAATGGCCTTCATAGAGCATCTAATGGAAATCATCACTAGTAATGTCGAGTCAGCGGTGGCCCAAATCTTCCTTGGTGATTTCAACCTTCATTGGTCTAATCTCAATGACTCCGCTGTATCCTGCTTGAAATCATTCTTTTTTTTTTTTTTTTTTTTTTTTAAAACCTTTATTCTTATAAGTCAGGAACACAGCTATTCAGCCGACATCCCGGAGGTTCGGCAGCTAATTGAGCAACACATAAAGTCGTCCATAGCTCTAATACAGGATTAAGACAAAGGTTCCGTTTTTGAAAACTACCTACAATGAACACAACAAGCAAGGCAGTATACACAGTAAACTCGTGCCAGTTCCCGATGGGGGCATGGCCCCATTTCCAAAATCAGGTCAAAGCCACCGATCGGGAGGATGAGGGAGAAGCAGAGGCGCTAACATTCTAGCATAGTTGCATCATGATAATCCCAAGTTGGAAGTGAGGCTAGGGGGAGAGTTGCTCCACTAGTAGTTCAGTGGCCGGGGGCAGACATATATCCCCCCTATATTGGTTCCATCGTCCCCATATCTTATGCCACTTCTTAGGCCTCCCCCGAGCACTATACACCGTTTTCTCCCGAAACATGCTCCAGTCCATGTTGTCCCTCCATGCATCCAGAGTGGGGGGACTCTGGTAGCCCCACAGTCGCGCTATATCTCGCTTAGCCACCATATTGCCTAGGGTCACCCATTGAGTCTGCGCAGCGTCATAATCTGTAGGACCCCAAACATTCAAAAGACAGCGCCGCGCCTCTGGCAGCAGTACAATACCCGTGACCTCCTGCATCACGACATGAATTCGCTTCCAGAACTCCGCAATCACACCACACTCCCATATGATATGCAGAAAGGTGCCCACCATCCCGCAGCCCCTCTTACATAACCCATCCTCGGAAAAACCCATATGGACCAGTCGGGGCCCAGTGACGTAGACTCTATGCAGTATCTTAAGCTGGACCAGCCTTAGTCGTGCGGGGATCGCGACCTCCTTAGGAGAGGAGACGGCGTACTGCCAATCCTCATCGTCCAGCTCAAGGCCGTCCCTTGTCCACTGATCCCGCACCCCTAGGAGGAGGTCGGTCCGGACATTAACAAGCTTTTTGTAAATTAGGGAGATTGTACTCTCCGGCATATGGCCGTCCAGGATCCGGTCCTCCAAGGGAGAGGACTCAGGCACCTTCTCCCCCTCAACGAGGACCGACCGCAGTGCATGGCGCACCTGCGCGTACCGGAAATATTCCATACCCTCCAGCGCATACTCCATCCTTAGCTCGTCAAACGACTTAATCCGCCCCTTGGCCAGCAGGTCCCCCACCCTGGAGATGCCGATAAGATCCCATTTCTCGAATCCCTTCGTGTGCCAAAGTTTCCCCAGCATATCGGAGTCAAACAACGGAGTGGCGAGGGTGAGCCTATCCTTCCAACCGAACGAGTTCGTGACTGCCTTCCACACGTGCACCGCCACCCCGGTCGGCCCCGTGAGGGACCCATCCGTGGACCTGGAGTAGAGTGCTCTAAAGTAACTACCCCCACGCAGCAACCACCGGTCCATGGCAAAGCCAGGGCTAAGCGCCGGGCCGTAGACTCCATGATTGATCGCACTCAGCTGGGAGGCCCAATAGTATCTTCTGATGTCAGGAAGCGCGATACCCCCATCGTACCACGGAAGGGTTAGTTTTGCTATCGCTATGCGCGGACGGCCGTCCCACAGCAGCGAGTGCTGGAGACTCTCAACCTCCCGAAAGTAGCTGGCCGGAACCAGCTCCTGGGTGTTCTGCAGGGCATAGAGAAAACGGGGAAGAGACATCATTTTGAATAGCACAGCACGGCCAAGGAGGGAAAGCGGCAGCCGCCGCCAGCCCGCCACATCCCGCCGCAGGCGTGTCAACGGAGGGAGCAGGTTCCTCTCGTATCGTACCGTTGGGTCGGTAGAGATATAGATACCAAGATACAAGAAACCCTCCCGGGCGATCTGAATCGGGCAATTCCGCGGGAGAACCGGGATGTCTCCACACAGGGCATACAGATACGACTTCCCCCAATTAATGGTTAGACCCGAATTCCTCCCAAAGGAAGTCAAAATGTCACAGACAACTATGAGGGACTTCCTGGGTGAAGTGAGATAGAGCAGAATATCGTCAGCATAGAGGGAGATGCGGTCCTCATGGTCAGGTGACCATCGAATCCCCCTCACATCTGGGTGCCATCTTATCCAGGCCGCCAGCGGCTCAAGAGCAAGAGCAAACAACAGCGGCGACAGGGGGCAGCCCTGCCTGGTGCCCCTCCCCAGCTCAAAGGGACGGGACGCCCTACCGTTGACCGCGACTTTAGCGAGAGGTCCTTCATACAATAGTCTCACCCAGCCAACAAAGCCAGGTCCGAAGCCGAATTTCGCAAGCGCAGCCCACAGGTATGCCCACTCTACCGTGTCAAAAGCCATCGTTGCGTCGAGTGCTGCCACAATGGCCGGCTCCCGCATCGTCCCCACCCTTGCGATCACGCCGTGGATGCGCCTAAGGTTCAACGCAGTGTTACGATGCGGGATGAAACCGGATTGGTCAGGGTGGATCAGGTCCCCGATCACCCTGACCAAACGGTTGGCAAGGATTTTAGCGAGGATCTTCGGCTCAGCATTAAGGAGCGAGATCGGCCTATATGAGCTGCACTTGTTCCTGGGCTTACCATCTTTATGTATGACAACGATTGTAGCCAGGCGTTGGTCGAATGGGAGGCATCCCGTCTCCCGCGCCTCCACGAACATAGCTCGCAGATGCGGAGCGATCTTATCCGGCCGGAGTTTGTAGAACTCAATTGGCAGGCCATTCGGGCCTGAGGCCTTGCCCGGGCGCAGTGAACGGATAGCACCCGCGATTTCGTCAACTGTGATATCGCCATCTAGGTCTTCCCTGTCTATGTCGGAGAGGCAAGGCAGAGCCAGATCGCGCAGAAGTTCACACGAATCTCCCACTGGCCTGTCCGACACAGAGGTATAGACCGTGCGGAAGTAATCCGCAAAGCACTGGACTATGCCATCCGGCTCGCGACAACAACGCCACCCTCTGTTACGAGGTCCGGCACAACACGATTGACCCGCTCCTTTTTATCCAGCCACGCTATTAATTTCCCGGCCTTGTCCCCGACGTCGTACAGTCGGCCCCGCTGTTCCCTACTCTGGGCTTTGGCAGCGTCCGTCACAAGGGCCTTGTACTCCGACTGCTTAAGGCTCAAATTGTGCAGCGCCGCTGCCGTGACCTCCCCCTCCAACGCCAACTCTAAATCCGCGATCTCCGCCTCAATCTGGGCGACCTCCGCATCTCGCCGACGCTTGGCCGCTGCTATCAATGAGAGGGCCTCTCCTCTCAGCACAGTTTTGAACGCTTCCCACAAAGACACCGCCGACGCGACCGAGCCGAGATTTTCCTGGAAGTAACGATCGACCGCCTTCAGCACCGCACTACGAGTCGTAGGGTCCCGGAAATACCACGGGTTAATTGGAGCCACCCTGCCCCCCACTCCTCTACCAACATCCATACAGATCCACACCGGCGAATGGTCAGAAATACCCCGAGCCATGTGCCTGGCCTCAGACACAAAGGAGGCGTGCGCGGCCAGGGTAAGCACATAATCAATTCTGGAGAGACTGCCATGCGCCCCGGAGTGGAAAGTGTACTGCCGCTGTGTGGGATGCAGCAGCCTCCAACAATCAACCAGACCAAGAGTATCTACAAAGTCCAGAAGCCATTTCTGAGCCCCCCCCGAGCTCCTTGGCGGGTGTCTGTCAAGCAATCCGGAACCAACCGCATTAAAGTCACCACCCACCACCAACATTCCCTCTGGGAGATCCAACAAAGTCCTCTCCAAGTCCGCAAGTCTGGAAGGCTGCAACGCAGGAGGGACATAAACCGACACCAGGACCTGCATCCTGCCCTACCACCTCCCCGCTACAGCCGCAAAGCGTCCCCTGTCATCAACAGTAGTGGAGTCGACCTCGAACGGCAGAGAGGACCTGACAAGTATTCCAGCCCCTCTAGACCCCGAGGAAAACCCGGAGTGTGCGACAAATTTGTAGCCTTTCCTGTTGAGTGCGTAGCACGTGTTACCTATCAAGTGCGTCTCTTGCAATAAGACAATATCGGGGGCACATCGCTTCAGAAATTGCAGGACAATGCCACGCTTAATACAATCCCCCAAGCCGTTAACATTCCAACTGAGTATTTTTAAGCCCCTACCCCCCATCCCAACATGTAAGGAGACCTCCACCCCCCCCGTAGAACCGCACTCGAGTTACAGAAGCTTGCATCCCTACGCCTTGCATAACCAAAAACAACAACAACCCCAACAACAACCCCAATCCACCCCCCACCCTGCACCCCTGCGTAAGCTCTAAAATGCCCCCCAACTTGCAGTGTGCCTGTCGCCCCATACAAAGGCTAATCTACAAAAAGAACCCCAGAGGAGGAAAAAGCTCCCTTACTACCCTCGCTACTCCCCGGACTATCACCCTCCCGGGGGAACCGGAGATCTAGCACTCAAGTCCTGGCTCATTGTTCATCGCCGCCACCTTCTTCTCCACCGGAGCGTTCCACGCTAGTCCGTCTTTGGGGCAATGTGTCCAGCCAGTCTCCGACCATGTCCGGTGATTCAAAAAAGAAAGTCCGCTTTTCGAACACCACGCGCAACCTGGCCGGGAAGAGCATGGCGTACTTCAGTCCCATCTCTCGTAGCCTTCTCTTGACTGCCAGGAAGCCTTGTCGTTGCTTCTGCACCATCTGGGTAAAGTCCGGATAGAAACTCACTGTGGTGTTCTGAAATGTCATCGGGCCAGACACCCGTGATGCTTGCAGAATGGCATCCCGGTCTCTGAAATTAAAGATCCTGGCGACAATCGGTCTCGGAGGGGCCCCCACCTTGGGCCTCCCACCAGGGACTCTGTGAGCCCGCTCCACAGTGAAGAACTTACTAAGGCCTTTGGGCGCCAGATGGTTCACCACCAAGTCCTCCACAAACAGGTCCACCGACTGTTCCTCCGAATTTTCCGGGACCCCAATAATGCGCACGTTATTGCGCCTTGCCCGGCCTTCGAATTCTTCCAGCCGTCGGGCAAAGTGGTCATTTGCAGTCCTCAAGGTACGGACTTCCAGCTGCAGGCCAGAGACATCGCCCAGGAGGCCGGAGGTCTTAAGGTCCAAGAACTGAACCCGCTCATTAGTTTTCCCCAGGTCTGCCCAAATCAAGTTGACGTCAATCGATATGGCGTCCACTTTATGCGCCAGGGTCTCAAATTGTTGCCCGATAGAGGACTGCATCCCCTCGATGGCCCCCATGATATCCTGCAGGGTTGGTTCCGGGGCGGGGGGCGAACCGTCCTTCAAGGCTTCCAGTGCCCGTCCCGATCCGCCCGGAGACCCCTTCTGCTGGGCATAGCGGTCCATGTTGTTGGTCTGGGTGTATCCTCCCCGCCTGGTACTCTTGGGCTTCTGTTTTTCGGCGTCCGATTTGCTCGCCATCATAATCTGCCGCGGAGACAGTCTCCTTGCCCATACAGAGAAGACAACCATGCAACAAGTGACTGGCGCAACTCACGCCCAGGCCAGGGCGCGATGGAGACAGGAAAGCGAAAGCGAAAGTGAAAGTGATAACACCTTCCTGCCGACGGCTCGCCCCTCGCACGGTTGCTGTTGTTCAATTAGTGCACGGGCACTGTGCCAGCGCAAGTCCCGGGCATCTTCCGGAGAGTAGGCCACAAACTTCCATGTAGCACAACTTCGGTCTCCGGCGGGCGATTTCAATCCGGACAGCGGCTATCACCTCATCAACGGCTCCCCTCCAATATTCCGGGCGTTGAAAACAGGATACTGCACAGGATATCTGCCGGAGGGAGCGAGGGTCTCGGGAGCTCTAGGCTCACGCGGCCATCTTGATCACGAATATGATCTGACTCAGCATTGTGACCAACCAACTCACATTAAAGGAGAAACTCTAGACCTCATCATCTCTAAAGAGCAGACCATCACCCTAGATTCCATTACCCCCTGTGAGTGGTCCGACCATCATAGCATCCTCTTTTACATTAACAGGGAGGTAGTGATGAGGAAAGCTCAACCTTTGAAATCAAAGATATGGAAAAGGGACCTCAGAGCAATTAATTCTGACGAACTATCTGCCCAATGTAAGTCTGCCCTCTCCGCCCAAGCTGATTTGGTCGGGGTGCAATCACTCACTGATGCCTACAAATTGACAATCTCCAACATCATGGATGACATTGCTCCACTCAAACACAAAAACGCCTCAACTAAAATATCCAAACCGTGGTATAATGGCAACTTAAGCACTGAGCGACGCAACCTCAGGGCAGTTGAACGGTCCTGGAAATCCAATCCTTCATCGGACCAACTAAAACTCCTTAGAGAAGTCAGGAGCCTCTACAATAAACAAATCAGGAGTGCCAAGGCTGACTACTTCCGATACCAACTGGATCAGGCTGCAAACCGCCCCAAGAAACTGTTCGAATTGGTCAACCAGCAATCAGTCGTTGGTCCAAACCACTCTGAACTTGATGGCTGCCCACCCTCTTGCGATGATCTTGCCGCTTTCTTCTCGGAGAAATCAAGACTCATGTCTGCTGACCTCGCCTCTAAGAAAGCTCTATTGCCTCCCTCTGGGACTGGCTCCCCTTCCTTAACCCCTTTGATAAGGACAAACTGACCACCAAGAACACTAAGAACAAGGCGTTGTGGGGTACCTTTACCCCTTTTAGTAAAAATGACATCTGCAAGATTCTTCAGAATATCAATCCCTCCAGCCACTTCAGTGACCCGTTCCCCCCGGCTATCTTCAAAGAAATCAAGAATGCACTCATCCCCACCTGGACAAGGATAGTAAACGCTTCTCTCTCACAAGGCACGATCCCCAGTTGCCTAAAAGCAGCTCAGGATACTCCTATTCTAAAAAAACCTAATGCTGACAAATCTGATCTCAATAATTTCCGCCCCATTTCCAACATCCCCACCCTAGCGAAACTTCTAGAAAAATGTGTTCAATCTCAACTTTGTGATCACATAGAGAACTATCAACTTCTAGAACAACATCAATCTGGTTTCAGGAAGGGACACAGCACTGAATCGGCTCTCACCCATGTTATGGATGATATTTTAAAAATGCTTGACAAAAACGAATCCTGCCTCCTGATTCTCCTTGACCTTTCCTCCGCCTTCGATACGGTTAATCATGACAACCTTCTATCCATCCTGCAATATAGAATGGGTTTTGCTGATCAGGTGTTACAATAGTTCTCGTCTTTCCTTTTTCTCAGATCACAAAGAGTCAAGGCAAACCACTCCCTCTCACAGCCTTCTCCTGTACTAATGGGTGTCCCTCAAGGGTTCGCCCTATCTCCCATACTATTCAATCTTTTCCTGGAGCCTCTCGCTAACTCATTAAACTCCATGAACATTATCTTCCACATGTATGAGGACGACGAGCAGCTCTATTTGAAAATCTCATCCTTGGATAACATCATCTCCCTCAACACTACTCTAACGTCTACTCAAAACTGGTTAACGGAGAACCATCTCCTGCTTAAAACTTCCAAAACAGAATTCCTGCTCATCTCTCCCCGAACCACATCCCCAAGATAGACCTATGGCTGAGTCACCTCACTGCTTTCAATTGCACTCCTCTCATCATAGACTCAGCCAAATCCCTCGGAGTCACCATGGACAAGCACTTGAATATGAAAAATCATATCAGCAATGTATGTAAGGGAGCAAACTATCTGTTGAAGTCACTCAGCAATATCAAACCTTTCCTTCCTCTAAAGGACTTCAAGCAGGTAGTCCAAGTGCTCGTCTTGCCGAGGCTTGACTACGGCAGTGCTACCCTCTGTGGCCTTCCCAAATATGCCCTGGCACCACTAAGGTCAACTCTGAACGCAGCGGCTAGACTGGTTACAGGCACCAAAAGATACAATCAGGGCCGGACTGGTCATTCCGGGCACCGGGCAATCCCCCGGTAGGCTGGATGGGGGTGGGGGCCGGTTTTGTGACAGGGGGCCGGTTCTGTTGTTGGGGCTGATTTGGGCCGACCGCGAGTCACGGTCGATCCAAATCGGCCCCAACAACAGAACGCAGTGCTTACATTAAGCACAATCAGGCCGCCTGTCTGTGAGCACGATTCATCATTCTCATGGTGGCAGTGGTGCTCCGACGCGCCGATTTCAAATCAGAATTATTTCATTATTTAAGGCAGGCTGAGGCTAAGCTACTATTATGAGATCAGGCGGCAGGCCGCCGCCCTGCATTTATTACACATCCCTAAATGCACCACCTGACCTGTCACCTGACCACGATGATGTCGTTGTGTTGTAGACACGCGGCGCGCAGATGTCACCGCCTCCGCGTCTGCGCGCCGCTATTTTTTATTGTGGGGTGGTCTGCTGGCCTGGCTGCCTGGTGCTCATGCGCATTGGGAGTGGACAAAGTGCGCGTGACTCAGTCTGAGGGGAGGTCGAGGCAGGCATTCAGAGGCCAGAGGGAGACAGCCAGGGTCCAGGGACAGCCAGGCAAGAGAGTGGCAGTGCGGCACCCCGTAATTTAATTTTCCCTGTCTGCCGCCAGCAGGAGGTGAGTGCTCTTTGTTTGCCGTGGCCTGTGGCCAGATCTGATTTATGGGTGCTCTGTCTGGGCCTGGGGCCGAGGGGCGTCAGTCTCGGGTATGGGAGGCCTAGACCAGCTAACCCGAAGCAGCACATGAACCGAAGGTCTAAAGCTGTGCTTTAAATGGGCTGGGGCCTTGCTATTATGTGTGACGTCACGTGGCACCAAGACTCGGGGAGCTAGTTCTCACATAGAATCCTATAAGATGCAAATTTGAAAACGTGTGGAAACACTCATGATGACTTTGGATTTTCTGAAACGGACTCCCTAAATCTGGCAATATTGGGCCTGAGGTTTGAATACCCAAAATGGTAGCATCATGATGTGGATTAGCTCTTTAAGATGTATTAGTAAAGGAGATGGACGCGTGTCTTAGGCTCATTGGGGCTATTTTTGACTGCAATGCAAGGGGCGGCCAATCACTTCGGCCTTTTAAATTTGACGGGGAGTGTGGATGCCAGAGTCCATTGTTTTTCTTAGGAGACTGTGCCCGGTCTGCCAAATGGCAAGTTGCCGGGTACAAAGGCTGCCTACAATTGATCCCACCCACCCATACTTCTTTCTTACACCACAAAGCTCCTACTGCACTCTCGGAGTCTGAGTGTGTACACACCCCATCCTTCTTTGGGCAATTGTCTTTGCGAGACTCTTTACCCATCATGCATTCCGGATGTACACATAAAATATTAACACCCTGGGTGGCAGAAACTCAGTTTGAACCAATGGCATTTTTGCCAGGATGCACACCTCCGCTATCTAGAGCATTCTCTTTGGTAGAGGAACTTGTTTAAGTAAGGGGCCATGCACCTATGCAAATGAGGGAGCAATCACATTTTAATGCCCACCTGCGCCAAGAAGGGGTGTGCATTTGGTATTTTAGAATGGACCTTGCGTTCCATCTGTAATACCAATGTGCATCCTCAGCAGGGCACACAACCCAGGGATCCTTTGTGCATGTGGTTCATGTGTGATAGTCAGGCCTCAAATATGGGAGTGTGTGATTACCAGAATAGACAAACCAGCACTTCTTGCTCACTCGTGTGTGAGTTGTATGACACATTTACTAGAGTTAAGACAAAGCTTCAATTCACACTAATAAACCTGCTGAGGACAATCTAATAACAGGGACAACTTTTTGTTGAATCAGCACAGAATAAATGAATGAATACACGATTTACAAGGCGTGAAACTGTTACCTAACAAGGCTGTCTGGGCACTACTAATGTAAATAAATGAATATATATCCACTTAATCCACGAGTCAAAAAGGTATTCTTGTTCAAGAGTACATATTAACTGTTTTAATAACTTGTGCATTAATCTACTTTGTAAAATAGGTACTCTAGCCATTTTCACTTGAGCTTTCAGGTACTCTGACCCAGAATTAAAATGAGAAAATGTTGCAAATTGATAGCGAAAGCAATGGATAATTCAAAAAATGTAAGATGATTAAGCAGTTTCAGTGTGGTATCCAGATATAGGCACATTTGGTCCTAGACATTTTTGGGGTGGGGGTGGACTACTGCTCCTTATTGCACCCCGTTATCCATAACTACTAGTCTGTGTGAAGGTAGCTCATATAAGCAGGTAGTGTTTGTTTTTATAAGCACCACATACCTGGAAATAACTTGGTAACCTTGAAATCCATTGGGGGAAACTGAAAGGGCGCACTGTGTTCCTAACCCAGGAACTAGAGTATCAAAATTATGTAGTTCACGTATGCCTTGGATTTTACTGATTACATTAAATATAATCCTAAGAAATCGTCATGGTCAGGAAAGTTTGCCAGACAGCAGAAATTATTTGTGATTAGAGGATATTTTTAAAATTCGAAATCCAATAAAAGTGTTAAAGTACACTTTTTTCATAGCATAGAACCACAAGCCACTTTCTACTCCAATTCTGCTCCAACAACTCTGTGCAGAACGATCCCTGACTCTTGTCTAAGCGCCAACATTCTTCTGTTATTTTACAAGAAACTGGGGACTGATGCTAAAAATATACCCCAGGCAAAACTCTTATAGAAAGTCTTTTGCGGGATAAAGTTCCAGCAACTCCAAAAATGGTCAATAAATAAATAGAAAGAGCGTTGGTTTCTTCCAAAAATGGCTTCACTGCAAATGATCATATTCTCACAGGTGTCTCTCAGTTTTGTGGTTTGCACGACAGCTTCCTTAATTTTGTTCAACCGCGATGAAAAATTGGCAAATACTAATTTCTATGCTGCTGCGACAGGAGATTTGGATATTTATCCCCTGCACCGTGGGCATTTGGAAGCAGGAGCAGCATGGAAAGACTATGAAAATTCATCTAGAAGGCCTTGTTCCGATTACCCCTCTTCCCCAGTTCAATAAGAGCATTCTCGGAAATTCTGTGACAGTATATTACTGCAGCCTTGGACTGACTTCCTTTTGATCCACCCTAATGCATAGCTTCTAAGCTCAGCTGGTAAAATAGACTAGTTCATTTGGGTTGAGCGCTTGCTGCAAACACCTCTCTGTGGAACTCAGATGCAGGCTTGACTTTTCTCCTGAGGTCAACAAGCCTCCTATTATTTACGTCTTATTGAGATATTAAGTGAAGAATGAGTGTCAAATAAATAATCAATACGGGTTTTCAATCGATGCAATTGTATATTTGTGGAATCAGCCGACTTACTTCTTTTGCATCCTCGGGAAATGCTAGCAGCCGGGTCGCAACCGGGCCAGGGCCAGAATCAAAAGCAAAAGGGGCCTAAGGAAGGGACAAGGGCCTAGGCCCCGGCCCGGTTCCGCAGCGCAGTGGCTTTTGTTTGTTGTTGTGTCACTTGTGCGAATGTGAGCAGGGTCAGAAGCGAGGACGAGGTGGTGGCTGGGGTGCGGTGCAACCCAATTTCAGGAGGAGGAGGCGGTGCCTGTGCGCAGAGCACAGAATGATGCACTGTCTCCTCCTCTGCCGCGTCTGCGCGCCTCTCTTAGGGTGCGGCTGATGTCATCATGTCGCATGCGCTTTGGGCCTCGCGCAATTAAAAGTGCGCGTGACTGCCTGCAGCATCACGAGTGGAGTGACGACTGAGACAGAGGCACTGTGCGCACTTTACCAGAGCTTGCGGGCGGCCTACTGTGCTTTGAAAGTTGGTACAATTTGATTATGTAATGAAAAATGTGCTGCAAAATTCTCCATTTTGGTCTGTCGTTTTCCAAAATTTTCGTGGGGACCCCCCCAAACCCCCATAGTAGCGGTCGGCTCGCTTGCTACGCTCGCTCGCTACGCGCTGGACGGGGGCTGGTCTGGCAAAACTTGCCAGGGCTGCTTTCAGTTCCCAGTCCGGCCCTGGATACAATCATATATCCCCAGTACTAAAATCTCTCAATTGGCTACCCTACGAAGCCCGAATTCAATTAAAGATTGCTGTTCTGGCTCACAAAGCCCTTCACTTCAATACTCCCAGGTACCTTGCGCAAAAACTTGAACCATCCTGTGGTTCTAGAGCCTCGTGAATTGCCACGACCTTCCTCTTGAAACCACTTATCCTGAACAAAAAAAGAACTTTTCACCGAGCCTTCTCAGGTGCTGCACCAAAGATTTGGAACTCTCTTCCACCGGAAGTACGCAGAATATCTTCAGCAAAGACTTTCAAATTGGAAGCTAAACGATTCCTTATGAACAAATTCTTACCCTAAGAGGGATACGTTCTCCTGCTTGATATTGTTTTTGTAATGTTATTCCTCCCATTCATATTGTAAAGCGCTCTGTTATCCTTCGGGATCTTGTTCGCGCTATATAAAACTTTATAAATAAAAATAAATAAATAAAAAATAATGGCAGGCATGAGTCACATTTTACAGCTGCTACTGTGGGTGGCACAATCAGTGCTGTAAGCCCACCAGCAGCATTTGATCTACAGGCCATGGTCACACATGGTGCACTGTACTAGGGTCTGACAAGTAAATCAAATCAGCCAATCATGGAATCACTAATCCATTACATCAATTTACAAAGGGAGCACTTGCACTTTGGCACTGAACAGCAGTGGCAAAGTGCCCAAAGCATCTAGACCAGCGTAAACATAGCAAAAACACAGGAGGCATCGGCAAAAAATAGAAGGGAGACCCACGCCAATGGTGCCAGGTCTAACAATGAACAATAACTCATCATCCTGATAGGAGTTTAACTGGGACATGTCAAGATTTCCCAGTATCATTTTGTCTAATTCTAGTTTCAGTTAAGCCACACCTAGCGTCTTTTCCCTGTCTGGAGTTTGAATATTCCTTTCACTTGTTCCAGTATTCCCACTAACATTTGGGATATCTATACCTTTAAACCAGTCATCAAGTTCTCGGCAGTTAGACCAAGTTGTTCTGCCAGGATATTAAGAATGATCTCTACCCTAAAGGAACCACTGTGAGAAGTTGGCCTGGCATATGCTGGTCACTAGTTATAGTGGCCACCTTGCACCAGTCCAATTCGACTCTTATGGTAGATAGGTTTAAGACAAGCTTTTAAAGAAAGCTATCCTAGTGGTAGCTGTGGAGAGTAGCCTTCAGGCTAAGTCTCAGAGGAATGTAAAGCAGCTTGTTTTACCTTATAATCTCTTGAATTACCAAATGAAAGGACACCACACAGGTATATATATCAAATATAGATGTATTTATTACTAGACACACTCTACTAATCTCTTTATGAGATTAGAGCCAGGTACACATTCAAATGTCAACGTTTCACAATAAATTAAGCACAAATATGTCTGGAGCCCTAGGGGCGTACTAGACCATATACTAAAAAAGAGGTTGACTTGCAGAATGACAAGGCCTAGGGCCTGTAGAATTGCTGGGGCTTCACTACTGCAGTGTTAGCAGGTAAGTAACAGGCCAACGGGAGACGCTTGCAGTGTGTGTACACAGCCGCGGGTTGCCTATTGATTATAATGGTGCAAGTCGCGGTTTGATTTTTAAAGTTTTAGGGCACTTCAAGGAAGTCTACAAGCAAGCCACTTACAAGGTAAGTAATTCGAGGGCCAACACACACTAGGGCACTGGAGTGCACGAGTTACCTCACCCAGGGACGCCGGGTGCATAGGCTTCTTTTGGTGTCGGGTCGCGTCGTTTTCTATGGAGACCAAAGAAGACTTGCTGCTTGCGTCGGCTGAAGAAGTGTCCGGTGGAATCCAAGGGTGGATTCAAGAAGCTGAAGACCTGAAAATTGAAGGGACAGTGTTCAAAGTCACTTGCCAGTGACCGGTGGCCAGGAAGATGGCTGACCAAGGATGCCGGGTGATTTCAGGTCGTCGATGGTGTTTTGACTCTTCACTCACGAGGTCCAGGAGGGATCGATGATGACCAGCAGCTGGATTCGGAGTGCCCCACAACATCTGCTGCTGATGGCGGCGTCGACAATCGGATTGGAGCCAACAAGCCTTGGCAACTGCAAGTCTTGTGTAGACTGAAGAAAGTCGATGGTGCAGACCAGCAAGGTCTGAGGGACTCACCCAGTGAGGGTAAGTGAGGGCAGGCCTGGAGCAACCAGGGGAGCCCTTTGAGTCATTAAGAAAGTCTTCGGGGGACCCGCAAGCCAACGGGCAAGGGATCGCAAAGACGCCTCTTCAGGAAATGCTTCACAGGAGCCCACGTTCACTCGGGACAGCGTAGCCTGCTGATTTTCACTGCAAGACCTGCTGAAGGCTTGGGCCACAAATGGCCCAAAGCACAAATTTGTAGAATGTCGTGAAGGGATTACATGCGACAATAGTGCACGGTCCCCGGGTATTGCTGTTCTTCATCACTCGTGGGGTCCACTCACCACAGCTTTGCTGGGGACTCACAATGGGCGTCGAGAAGTCAGGAAATCCACTTCCAGGGCAGCAGGGACTTCGAACTCCGGCGGGAGCGGGAAAGTTTGCAACTGTTGATTAAGGTTTTTGGTGCCTGCCAAGCAGGGGAGTCACTCCTTGACTCCAAGGGAGATTCTTCCGTCTTCCAAAGGTAGTGGAACGTCGAAGGGCCAGGAATCTTCTTTGTAGAGCGTCGTCCAGAGTTATCTAATTTGCAATGGCAAAGTTTGCTATCTTATAGTGAAGATAGGGGAGGGACTAGCTCTATGACCACTCCTCTGGGAGGGTCAGGGTAGGGGGTGGTTACACCCACTTCCCTTTGTCCAGTTTTGCACCAGAGCAGGGACAGGTAGCCCCTGAACCGGTCTGAGCTGGCATATGCACAGAGGAGCCTACTGCTCCCCCAGTGCAGGACTTCAAAGCACTCTAGAAGTGCACCCACCCAGCTCAAATACACTAAATCCTGTCTGGAAGGTGGTGACACCTCCCTGTGACAGGATGCCTATTGTTGGGCTTCCTCCACTGCGAGTTTCAGTCAGCAGCAGGAGGGCAGCCCAGTGTCTGTGCTGGTGGCATCCATTTTGTGATGCCAGGGCTCTTTCAGATTTCTACCGTGTTATCACAGTAGGTACATGTCGTCCCCTCTAGAAGGGTGGGATCATACTCCCACTCCAGTTACTGGTGTGGGGGTATGATTCCAAGTTGTTTGACACCAAACACGACATGTTTTGATGCAGCCATTCCAAAGTTAGCATTTACCGCGAGGTTATAATGCACTTAAGAGTATATGGTTTAACCGCATCCACAAACAGTCACAGGGAATAGACCCTGCCAGCTGGAGAGGGGACCTGCTCAGGCAGAGGCACCCCCTCACATTGTAAGCCAAGCACCCTGCCATCAGGATTGATAGGGCCTGCCATAGGGGTGGCTGATAGGTTTATATGTGTGTGTATGGTGAGGTATAGAAACCTACATCTCTGTGAAGAGTGCTAACACTACCTCACACAGGCTGCAGTAGCAGGCCTGTGGTGTCAGATTGAGTCTGCTTCCCAGGGGTGGCATAATACATGCTGCAGCCCCTGGTAGGCCTGTGAAGTACCTATGCCCTAGGTACCTAAGGTACCATATACTAGGGGCTCATAAGGTACCACAGTATCCAATCAGTAGTGCATCTAATATGCACACCAAGTCGTTTAGAGAGAACAGAGAGACTGGGGCCCTGATTAGCAAGGACCCAGCCAGACTAGGGCAAGAAACCAGTGAATACATCAGAAAAAAAAGTGGGGGCAACATAAGTGCAGATCCTACTCTCGTACAACCACTATTTGCATTAGGTGGTGAGTTCAAAAGAGACATATCAGAATTTGGCATTCCCATTGGTATTTCTATCCTAGGGGTACTATAATTAACATTTGGAAGCGCATTCATTCTAGGCATGAAAATGGGTGGCAATCTTTAGGAAAGCCTCCTTGTTGGATCAAACCTTGTAAGATGTAATGTGTCTGCACTCATGGCACATGGTATATTCACTTGTGTCAGACCCATAGGACTTTGAGGAATTGGTCTCATTGTTGAGTCCATTAGGTTACTAGCTGAAGTACTCATTCCAATAGGAACAGCCAAAGTAGGCATAGTATTTCATTTCAATACAGGTTTATACACAGGAACTACAGGACCCATTGTAACAGGAACGTCAATGCATCTGGAACATTCAGAGCAAGTGAATTTGAAGGGGCTGTCATTCCCGAACCCTCTCTCATTGAGGTAGAATTTATATTTATTGGTGCCATAGGCACATCAAATGTCTCTCCAATACGTACATTATTCGTTCTTCCAGTTTGGGGCACATTTTATCGAGGTGGACAGTTTAACAAATGTTTGGTTATAAAATCCTCGTTTGAATTGTTACCATTGTCCTCAGCTATGTTCTCTGTGTCATCTGTCTCTTTCTTCTTTTTCTTATCCTTGTATTGTCCTTTCCCCTCTTCCTCACTCATTAGTGCAGAGTATAGTTAGGACCCTCAATCATGTCAGTTCTCCACGATTTCTTCTTTTGCATCCCATCTATCGTCTCAACAAGTGCGTATGACTTTCTTGACCCTGCCTTGAAATCTCTCACTTTGCCTAAGAGGGAGCTGTATGTTCCCAGACATTAAGTGCTTTGTATTGTACAGGTCTAGGAGGTAATTTCATGTCATACAATGTCCTCTTTAAATGCACAATGATCCTCAAATTAAATGTGCCGTAACGAGGAAATGTCAGAGGACCATCTTTCTCAATGATCTTCTGTCATTGTTCGAGCCAAATACACGTGAGAAGAGCCACGTCTTTTGCCATAGTATGACCCAAAGTACCTTCAGGTGGTGTCTATTCCCCCTTTCTAACAGGTACAGTCACATCTCCCCTCATTAAACCTTGTAGGGCTTGAAAGAGTTTAATTTTCGATCAGAAATATGCAAAATTCACAAATTACTTTTCGTTTAAACCAGGAAATTATTTTTTACCCACAATTCTCTGTTTGGCGATCACAACCAATACCAACCCAGTGCTCTATGGCCTATCCAACCAATACCAGCGCTGCTCAACAGCAACCGACCAATATCAGTGAGGCACACTGTTACGTCAATCTCAGTCCTTGCAGCGTCTCGCCCTCCTTTACAATTTTCCACAAGCACAGTCTGTCAGTAATTTACGCACAAAGCAAAAGCAAACAATTTTAAAAACTAACTTTGTCTGCTCCCCTAATTAAATTAAAGATTATTCATACACACAAGAACCTGGTCCGGAGCAAGACTTTCTGACGTACTCTTACATGTCAAATGAAACCTCGACCAGTAGGTTCTCACTTGGATTGATACAGGTCTTACCCATGCCCTGAGATCAACTATATCAACCACACCTCACAATCATACAAAGATAAAGTCCCTTTCTCAATAATGCTGTTGACGATGTCTCACGACCAGACAACTACACCCAGTGTCTTCTTCACTGATAGCTTATTACCATGTATCCTGGGATTTTAGGCCACAACGGACCCGAAAAACACTTCAACTTCTCTGCATTAAGCAACACATTCACACAATAACTTAAAACATCTCTGCAGAACACCACACAATCACTGCAAAATTCCTCAACCTAAGCATAAACAATTGCAACGCACAACCCTATTAACAATCACACCAAGCCGCTACAACTCGTTGCTGAACCGCTGGAACTCCTTCGATCCTTTGTGCGAACTATGGGCTTTAGAGTTTTAAACTGGGCTTGGGCAGTTTCTGAATGGGATATCTTAGCTCTCTCACTTCCGTAAATACCCATCTGACGGGCTACCAAGTTGATCCAGCGTTCTGGGCCAGCCCTTCTACCAATTGTTCTCTGACTAATCTGTTTATCAATGTCTGAGAGGTGATGGGAGTTAACATTACATTTATCAAATTCAAATAACAGTGTAACCCATTGGCTACACAATAAGGACCAGGAACCAGTGACTATAGTTAAGAAGGTGTTTTACAAATTAGCAGTCAAGTTAACCTACACAAATCTCAACACCATGCTGTAAAGGTACAGAATAACAACTGGGAAACTCAACCTCCTAAAGAAGTTTAGGCGTATCAGTATAAGGCAAACAATTAGTTCAGTAACAGTAATACAAAAGATTGTTAACAAGATTTGGTGCTCAGAGAAGAGTTTCTGGTTCTCTCTTTTATACATGAGTAAATCTAAGATTTGTCTAAGTTAGAGTCCAAACTAAGAGGATGGTTCAATGATCTAAAGAGATCTAAAAATGTAGGGAAATTCAAAAAAACTGGGAAATTGTGGGAATTTGTCAGCATCTCAGAAGCTTGGTCAAGAGTCTTCTTGGGACAGGGGAAGAAGTGTTAGTCTAAGCCTCACTCAGGAAAGAATCAAAGGGAAACCATAGCGTTCTCAACCTCTCAAAGTCCAAAGGAAAGATTTCTGACATCAGAGAGTGTAAAAACTAGATATGAACACAAAAATCTCTTGAGAACCACCCCTCTGTTCGCATCATCAAGGGTTTCATTGTCCTTTTACATTGTCACATTGTAAGCTGCAGCATTTATGAAATGTCCTACACTGAACATAGGAACGACATCGTCCATGGTCACTTAAACCATGTAGCAGCAGTATTGAATAATACCCTTCAGTAACGCTCTGGCTCTCCATGTTTTTGGTCAAGGTCTTCTTCTCTGGCTCTCTCTCTATCGCTAGTAGTGTTGTATCTATTCTCAAACTACCAAACCATGTGAACGAACCTGCTAGGGAAAGGTTATTTAAGCAGAAAATGGAAAACAGCATTTTATGCAAAATGGAAAACAGACCAGGCCAGTATAACTTTAAATATTAAATGAATAGTGCACATGTAATATGAATCTGTCTTACTCCTGATTTATTATCTATCACACGATATTTGTTCAGTAATTTTATACCCTGTTCTCCTTTTTCACCATTTACCTAATTACTTAAATGTATAGCTCCTGCCCCTGTTTTATTTATCTGGTTTTGTATAATGCTCATGTTGTCTGTACTTTGTAAATTTTTGTTGCACTACCTTTCATATGCTTTTATACCCTATGTGCCTTATACTATCCTTATCTTGTAAAGCGCTCTGATACCTCTGGGTCTAGCCAGCGCTATATAAAACCTTCAAAATAAAAAAAAATAAAAAAAATAATAATGTGCACTTTCAAACCCAAATGAATATAACATGTCAGTACATTAGACTCATATTACATGTGGCATACAGTTAAATGTTGAATATGTGTGTATGACTAAGAACTATATTTAAATGCAATTATGAAACATGTGTGCACACCTTACATGACGCAAATTCATTTCTAAAGTGAATACATTTATAGTAGGCGAGGATGGTTTATTCATCAAATCTTCAAATAATATATAATGTTATATAGTTTATGCACTTCATAATGATGTTAAATGCAACACTTTAGTTAAGGCACACAAGAAACGTGCTACGTGCCTGTTCATGCTATGCAATTGTCCATCAGACAAACAAAACCATCGCGCACCTCTCTGTTTCGTTTCACGGGGAAATCGAAACTGCGCTTCAGCCTGTGCAGTGCGTGTTGGAGCCGAGGAGGGGCTGGGCGGGCTCTACCCCTCCCTTACTCCCGCCCTCTCCTTCCGAAGCAGCCGGGCAGCCTCGAGACTCAGGAGCAGAGGGCTGACAGGGGAAGGTGACGACATTCGCTCCGGAGTAGGTGAGTCCCTGACGAGCGCATGGGAAATGTGTTTAATATAATCGTTTTATGCAATACTGAAACCGGGCAGCTCGGATTAGAAAATGAGTCCTGCATGGATGGGCAAGACTTTTATGGTATACAAATTGCGAGGGCACTTCCCCGTCATTTATATTGATGTGGATTGCGCGTCGTCTGCTGCTCACGAAGTTATATTTGCGGTCCTATTTGTAATGCCGTGAGTTTATATGTGAAATATTAATGCCCCCATCTGTCGTAGAAATTGATTCTCGTCTGGTGTACCAGAAGTTATATTTGTGATCATATTTGAAATGCTGAGCGTTTATTACTGATATATTAATGTGCCCATTTGGGGTAGAAAATTAATTTCGGCAAATGTTAACGAGAAATTCGCCTCATCAGCTTTGAAAAGTTGGTACGTTATGTGTTTGCTTAGACTGATTACCGGGCACGGGTGTGTCGTTTGTTTACATCGTCTCTAATGGCTTTAACGCTAAATGATGGGTCTCTCCCTGCAGGGTATGACGATGGGCCCCTGAATTTCTCGAATTTCACAAATATTGATTGTCTTTGGGCAGAATGGGACCCCTCGTTATACCCCGGGCGGTCCCCCCTTGCCTCTCTTGGGCTTCTCACCTGGTCCTCTAACTACTTCCTTCTTTCTGCCTGTGGTTTGTATTTACTTTCTGTCTATCCATTGAATTTCATACTTGTCTACCTGTTGACTGAAACTTAAGTAAAGTCAGACTTTTAAGAGCGTGATCCTGTTCAGGTGAATGGAGAATGAACAACATGTTGATGATATAGGTTTGAAAAGAGGGCTTCGTCATTGAAGTTCATGGAGGCACTAAATGAAGAGGGTGAGTATGAGAGAAAATAGTGTACCATCTGCTAAATGAGGGGGAGTTAATAGGTATGGACTCTTACCATAGGGCTTGTAAAGTAAAAGTAATGGGTTCCAGAGACGTTTTTAGCCACGGCATGGGCAAAATGGGCAATTGCTCAGGCCCCCACCTTCCAAGGGGCCGTTCTTACGTTATCCATATCCCTTTTTAAAACACCAAGGGTATCCTTAAAACAATTGGTTGACTGGTTCGCAAGTGTAGTCAGAGCATTCAGAGAGATTTTATGGCATTAGCAAAGTGGGGCCATCTGGAAGTATGGGGCTCCTTCTCAACCGTGTGACAGAGCTGGCTGGGTTGTGCTGACAGTCCAGCCCTGATCACCACCAATGCTGCTCATCATTGATTGTTTAAATATCATTTTCATGTAGTTATTTTTGGTAAGGGGGAGACTGGGGTGATATGTGGGAATCTGTACGGAAATTTTTCAGAGACGTATTAATAATGGTTTTTAACCCTCTGCAATATCTATACAAAGATTAGTTTAAATCAAAATAGTACCTCACTTATGAGTTATGGGAAAGGGTCATAGAGATTATTTGTGAAAACGTTAATTCACACATTATTAAAAACACATATTGCTATATAGACTTCTGTTGTATGTATTGTAAGTACAATTAGAGCTTGGTCCTGTATGTGGCACATATTTATATGTTTTCTTGTATACTCCCCTATTTTATATCTTCACCATTAATATGTTGGCATATAGTCCCTCCCGTCATGAGGGCTTCCTAAGCAAAACATTTTTAGAGCATTTGTTTGTACAAGTTTAATTTTTTTAAATAGTTTAATCCCACAAGCAAAAACAACCACATTGGGTCTGATTCACAAAGGTAAACATACACTTTAGTGTAAGTTTACGTTTGTTTGGGATTCATAAAACTGCCTTTTAATCGTAAGTTTACTAGTGTGGAGATTCCTCAGTCGGGACGGAAAATTCGGCACATTAAAAGATACGACATACCTATCTTTTTACGTGCGATGTTCTCCACCTCGACTGCAGAGTCTTTAGCATTTGTAAAGTAACAATTAAAAGTCAGTTTGTGAATTCCTCAAAAAACTAAACTTACACAAAATATAAGTTTACCTTTGTGATTCAGGCCCAGTAAGTCCAGTGTATAGTCCTCATCCACTTACGAGCGCAGTGCACAGCTCTTTCGCAACATTTTTTAGAGCAACCTTGTCTGCGAGTTTCATTTTTTGATCATATATTCCCACAAGAAAAGACAAACACATTAAGTCCGATGTATAGTCCACATTCCACTTATAAGTGCAGTGCACAGCTCTGTCACTTTGTGTGAGGAAATACTGCATTCTGTCTGTCCATGTGCGGAACCAACTGTGTGTTACAAGGTAGCTTTCAGCGTTGCTGTCCATGCCTTAACCTTCTCTACGTGTGAGTGAGGTTTGCATCTGATGTTCCTTGTTCTGTGTGAGGGATGATTGAACTCCTGGAGCATCTATCTTGTGTCAAGGACATTTGCATGGCTGTTGGCCACAATGGTCAGTTGTGTGTGTGAATGGACCTTTCAAACTTCCATTCTGTGCTTGTCAATTTCTGTATTTGAGGGAAACTTGCACTGGTGATGCTTTCTCTTTCTGTAACATTACTCTACTGCTCCCTGAGATGTTCCCTCTACTGTTGTCTGTACTGTGCCGCCATACTACAAGTGCTGTAAGCTATATTTACCTTGTAATACCGCATATGAGATATCCACCACGTTTGTCTGTCTAACTCTAAATAAGGCTCTATATCTTTAGTATATATGTACTTTGAGGGATGCTCTTGCTGTCACATACATAGGTGATAAAATAGCTGGCTGATGTTTGAGTCTGTGAGGCCTGTGTGTGGGCGAAATCTGATGTTGACAGTCTGAGGTTGCACAATCTGTGTCACTTTGAGAAACATATCAGAGAGCTTAATTTAAAAGGTGGCCTCAACCCCAAGGAGTTTATACATGATTCTGCAACCTTTGCATGTGTAACTTTAGGATAACTTCCATGTGTGAATCCTGAGCCTATGTTAAGATCAGGGTAACCTGAGACATAGATTTGTTGTCAAAAGCTTAAATGTATGTGATTAGATTTATATGAACAAAGTCAGAAACTATTATTTCTGTTCTGACCCCAACTAACTATCTCAAAATGTTGTAGCATGTTTGGCTGTTTAAAAAATGTGGTGTAGATAACATAAAATGATTCAGATAAGGCTGCAGTACGTTCCACATTTCACCGCAGTACATTCCACATTTCTCTTACATGAGTGGCAATAAAAAAAAAATCCTTAGTATCTTTCTGTCTTCTTTGTTTGAGGAACTGGGGTTATATTTCTTGTAAGCAGATGGCCTCTTGTAAATTGTAGTCCTTCCTTACCCAGGAATCAATATGCGGGAATTGCGTTTTGAAGATGTGTAATTTGTATGACTGATTAAGTATAAATTGAGGTCCCGAAAACACGTTTCAACTGAGTGCCTCAATAGTTCATAAGATAGAATTGTATGTGAACTAGCATAAGAGAGCGTGAATGAGCTGAAATGGTTAATACATTCAAATATTTTCTGAATAGGGGCCCCACAATATGTTTGTCCCAGGACCTCTTGAGATGGCTTGAGAAATAGACATAGTAGCAGCCTCTGGAGCCTAGGTAATCACCAGTCACCCATAAGACAAGATGGTACAAAACTGAAATCGGGGTATTGCAAGAACAGAGACTAAACAGTAGACAGCTAGACATAGTATATGATATATGATAATCCAAGTAGTAACACAAGTGTATTGATTCACATTCTCTCTAAATCTTCTAAACCCATCCACCAGTACCACAGGTCAAACTCAGCAATGCCAAGTATGAAGCCAAGGAGTATATACTTTAACTACAGATTCAAACTTTTGATTGTACCCATTCATAATATGCATGAATTCAGTCATTAACTCTGTAAGCATTACCTTCACTTGCAATTGAAGCACATCAAAAACCTTTTAGGATAGTGTTCAAGAACTACATTGTACCAAGAAAAGACTGGGGGCCCGATTCACAGAACTAACTTAAGACAAAATCCTAAACGTACTACTTTTGGTATTCACAGAAGGCATTTAGTAGAAGTAAAGTTAGGATTTTGTCTTAAGTTTGACTTACTGTAACCACAATTTCAAGTGCACACTGACAGTAGTGGATGTCTTGTTCCTTTATTAAGAATTAATTTGCTCTAAAAAAAAAAAAATTGGACTTTGAGCCGAACCGCCTCTTTCCCCTCCCACCGTTTTGGCACAAACAACAATACGGTGATTTGCTGAGAAACACACGGTTCCATTCTAGTTGGGGAGCCGGGATTCGAACACATGCGGGCTAATATACAAGTCAGCCTGTCAAACAAGTTGATTTTGATTGCCGGACTACTTCTGTCCCACTCATTTTGACTCTGAACTATGTAAGGTATATTCGGGAACGGGGTTGCGGAACCCGGGTTTCAACCCAGGCTGATCTGTGTGTAAGTGTGAATATGTGTGTGTGCAATATATGTTTATGTCTATCTGTGTGTGAGAGAAAAGTGTGTAATATTTGCTTCTGTATATCTGTGTGTGAGAAAAAAGTGTGTGTGTGTGTTTGCGTGAGTACGACACAGGGAGGGTGAGAGGGGCTGATGTATCTAACTGTGTGTGTGTGTGTGTGTGTGTGTGTGTGTATGTGCCGGAGAGTGTGTATGTACTTGTCGAATAGAGTCATCGGCTGACTGTGTGTGTCTATGTGTGAGAGAGGAGAGGATGAATGAAAATGACAAGTCTATGTGTTAGTGCGCGTTTCTGTGTGTTAGGAGAGTCTGTGTGTGTGTGCGTGCATCTGTGTGTGTCTGTTTATCACTGTGTACCTGACATGGTTTTCTTGTGTGTAGCGCGCGCACTGTACTGCAGCCCCCAGCACGTCACTGCATTTGTCAGCATGTATGTGTCGACGCACGCACCTGTCAGTCGCCTTGCATACAGCTCTCATCTCTGTCCGCTGTGCATCTCTGGGCGCTGCTGACAGCTCGCGAGGGGCTGATTGGCAAATGTATAATGACATGTTAGGAAACTGTGGTGGCGGGTTTCCTGTCAGCTCCCACGTTTAATGGAGTGTGCCGCTGTTCTCAGGTAGCCACTGTCTTGACACATACAGACCTTGATCGAGTGGGCCAAAGCCCCACCCAGTCCACAGTCCCATGTAAGGCCTCTGTATCCACTCTTCCAGCTGCCCCGTCCCCCTGTGTTGGAAGATGCCAGCCTGCCCTGGGGCAGCAGCACATGCCTTGCTGTGCTCGTCTCGCGTAGCGGACCGCCACAATGGGAGATGTACAGTTCCGACTTACTAATGGCCTTCCTTGGTTCTAATCCTGGCTCTGACACAACTAGCATTTGTGTGATTCTGGACAAAGCTCTACGCCTCTCAGAGCCTATAATTGTAAATATCTATAGCATAAATATACACAACCTACTAATATATGTCTTATCTTATTTGTCACGTTCGACAAGGCTCTGTGAAGTCATTCTGTACATTACCTAACACCAGAATACTGTGATTCTAAGCATAGAGGTACTCGAGATCTCTTGGTGCCTTGTGGCAATGACTTGAGATGCTGATATATACATTATGAGGCCATGCTGGGCTTCAAATGCAAGGACCACATGAGCGTAATGTACATCTCTGCGCTGTTACACGACTGACGCCATTTTATAAGCAGAGCTGTAAGTCTCTTCATAGGAGCACTTGAAATGGCCGCTGCTTATAGCAGGGCCTTAAAGCAGGTCCCTGCAACACTTGCGGCACAGGGGGGTGGGGGGCAATATTCAGGGGGTCCAACCTGTTAGGGAGCCCCCATCCCCGTCAGGAGACTAACAGTAGCCCAAACCCAATGAGATACGGTAGACTCAGGGGCCCACCCTCATATTCTGCAGGGGCCCCCAACACTTTGCGTTATGTTACTGGCCTCTTGTCGTGCATGGGTAATGTACTGTTATTGTAAAGCGTTCCCTGTTATCTAAGTAGTGTTTAGAGAAACACTGTCAAGACCCTTAACCCCTTTAGCCGATCACGGACCATTGATGAAATGCCCTTTACCGCAGCCTTTGTTCTTCACTATAGGTGACAGTGGTTTTTTTAAGGTACATTTGTTTTTTTTTAAAGAAGATTGCCATTTTTTATTTTTGTGTAATAAATGTCAGCAGAATTTAAAAAAAATGGAAAATGTCATTAAATCATCGCTAAATCCACACATAAGTACTAGTGCTTCGATCAAGGTGCCTAAAGCTCCCCTAACTCTTAGAATTAAAAATATATACAATGCCGCTTATACACTAAAGCCCACAGCTGTGTATGAACACTTAATACGGGGCACCTTGAATTGAAATTGCATTTGTTTAGTGTTATTCATGACGAGAATTTGAAGCCAGCCTATACAAAAGCATGTACGTTGTAATGGCACATATGTACACTGTGATAGCTTTCATCTGAGTTATTTTAAATGCATCAGCGGACTCCTGAACTGGATGGAATTCCTTATAAATAAATAACTAATCCCATCTAAACTGGAATTCCTTATAAATAAATAAACAAATAAATAAATAAACAAATAAATAAATAAACAAATAAATAATCCCATCAACAAGAAGAAATAGATGCAGGCCCCTTTGTATACAAATCATTTACATATTTCCTAGGAGCTGTAAACATTTTAGCACGACAGGCAGTTTGTATTTCCATAGCACGGAAAGCAAAATGTTGTTAGTAGCAGGTGTCTGGGAAGGCAAAATCACATTATAAATGTATATCATTTATGGGTGAAAATGGGACTCAAAACGCCTCTTGAAAGGACGCCACCTGGGGACGTTGGAGTGGCGAGTCAAGGACTACAAGTGGCGACTTCTACAAGCATCCGTCTGGACACGGCTCTGACGAACACACAGTACCTCAACACGGTTGTGCGTTACAGGCCCTATTTGAGGGATGGGGGTGCAGGAGGGGGAGGTAGCAGGTGAGAGATTGAGGGGGACCCCTGGGAGGTCTGTGAGTCCTCCTGACAAGGTGGATCATCGAGGCTTTAAGGACAGGAGCTCCGATGGCTGCTTGTTTATGTCCCGCCATTATCAGCGCTCTCGTGTGATAGTGGAGCCGAATATTAAGACCCTCACGCGCCGCCTTTGTCGCGTGTGTCATCGAAATGAAAAGCTTTAAGCGGCCGCACAAAGGTGTTGCTGGATTAAGTGTAAGGAGGGCCGCATCCGTAATTATGGATCTAAGCCTGGTCTGCCGCGGGAAGACAACAAAGCAGCCGCGCGCACGTGCCATTAAAAAAAAAAACACCACAGGACACCAAATATATTCGTCACGTATAATATGTGTTTGGGCACACGCATGGGTGTGCATAAATGTGAGTTTAGACATACGTGTGTATGTGTGGGCCAGAGTAGAAATGCAAATGTGTGTGTGGCATTACTTGTGTGTTTATGGACGTATGAGTAAAGGAAGAAGTGTATTGTGTGACTGGGACTTTACACATACAAATGGACCTGTGCTCATCTAAATATAGGTGTATGGGGAGTATATACAGTCCGCATGTCTTTCCTTGGGATGACGTTGCTCTCTGAATATTTTTTTTCTTTATTGCCGGGCAATGAAAATAACTCCATATGTTCTTTTCGTTATTACTATATTTATTTATTTCTAGCTGGAACATTGGGACACGGGTGTTGACAGGCAGATGCATAGAAACGAAACGTACTGCTAGACAGTCATCGTTAGACAGCTCGTCAGCATGTGTGCTTGTGTGTACATAAGAGAGAGTGAGAGTGACTGAGAGAGGGAGAAGGAGAAAGGCGAGCAAGCAGATAGATGACTATGTAGCTACTGAGGCATAAGGATGTTGAGATAGACAGGCAGAGTGACAGCTAGAGATAGAAAGGTCTGGAGTCAGAGACAGACAGGCATGCGAATAGATAAAGACAGACCGACAGACAGACAGACAGATAGATAGATCGATTATCCTAGCTATAAACCTAAACAAGCATTTGCAATGCAATAGGTCTCGCATTACTGAAAGTTTGAGCTAGTGGCGTTGCTTTATTACTTGCAACACCAATAGCACAAACTTCCAGTAATGCGACACCTATTGCATTGCAAATGCTTGTTCTCCTTGTGTGAAGAGAACAGTGGCATCATTTACAGCTGTAACCTTGGTCTGAGCTTTATCTCTGTACTTTGCTGGAAATGTTGAACAAAGCCTCATTTAATTATTTACATTAGTGAGAATAGAAAACACATGTTTTAAAAGTGCATTACCATGTTTTAATGTTTCTTGCTTAATTAAAAAGGTTCTTTTGCAGCTCATGTTATGTTTTTAAGTTAGAGGCATCCTTTTGGGGAATGCTGGATTCCAGTTGCAGGATGAAAAGTCACGCTACATGCTTTGTAACATTATTCTTTGATAAAAGTGTTCTTAGTTAGGAGTTTCGGAGAACACTTTTCAGAACACTGGCAGGAAGACTTTAGGAACCCTTTGAGAGAGACAGACAGAGCGAGATTTAGAGACGCAAGGCTGCAGAGGAATTTCACACTCTGAGGCAGAAATGAAGGGAGGTGAGCAGAAGTGATTTGCAGATGCAGTGCAGGAGAGGGCAGGCCTTGATGGAGAGCAGAACGTAGGCAGATTAGATATAGGTATAATTCCATTTTGATTTTTGCTTTGACTAAATGGCTTTGCCAAGGCTTATTTGCTCTATGCCTGATTTCTTTTCATGGGAGATTCTGCAATTATTAATGACTGAAACAGCTTAAATGCTAACTCACTGTTGCTTCTAGAACCCTTCAGGAGTTCTGACTGACATCATTTGTGCCCCATTGTCCTAGAATATGGATTGTTTCTTTATGAAACGCGCGGTTTGCAAATTATGATGCTTTGTGCTAACTTAATTTTTTCTGTTATCAATTCTGTAACCTGATTGATACCTGACTACTGAATGAAGAGTCAGAGATTCTTAAATTTTGATTGGAAAATAAATCCCTTTAAAACCGCTCACGACTCATTATTGGCTAAAATGTTTATTCGCATTTTATTAATTGCTCATGTTTATGTAGGACCTCTGGTCATAAACGGTGGCAAAGATCCATTGGCCTTAAGCGGAAACCTGGGTAACGGTAATCAGAGGTAATTGTGCCACATTTCCTAGATTTTCCAAAGCAATATTACTGTGGGATTTCCACTACAACACACTTAACTTCATCATCGTTCAACTTGACCTTACTGGCGACTCCATCGTGTGGAGCATTGTTGATTTAAAATATAGCACACAGAGAAGATGCTCCAGTTTGTGAAACCTGTGATAAAGCATGTTTAGAAACAAGGCGTTGTTTCAAAATCCTGTGCAATACATTTGCCAACATTGTTATTGTTTGGAAAACATCTGCAGTGCACTTTGTTTATCAATCAATCAATCAATACATTTGTAGAGCGCGCTACTCACCCGTGACGGTCTCAAGGCGCTGGGGGGAAGGGGTGCTGCTACTGCTCGAAGAGCCAGGTCTTGAGTAACCTCCTGAAGGTTAGTAGGTCTTCGGTCTGCCACAGGAGGATGGGGAGGGTGTTCCAGGTTTTGGCGGCGAGGTAGGAGAAAGTTCTGCAACCGGTGATCGCTCTTTGGATGCGGGGGACGGTGGCGAGGGCGCGGTTGGCGGAGCGGAGCTGGCGGTTCGGGGTGTGGAAGGCGAGTCGTCTGATGAGGTATGCTGGTCCGGTATCGTGGAGTGCCTTGTGAGCATGGGTGAGGATCTTGAAGGTGATCCTCTTGTTGATGGGGAGCCAGTGCAGGTCTCTTAGGTGGGGTGTGATGTGGCTGTGGCGAGCGATGTCGAGGCTCAGGCGTGCAGAGGCGTTCTGTATGTGTTGCAGTTGTTTCAGCAGTTTTGCCGGGGCTCCCGCGTAGAGGGCATTTCCGTAGTCCAGCCTGCTGCTGACGAGGGCCTGGGTGACCGTTTTTCTTGTGTTGGTGGGGATCCATCCGTAGATCTTTCGGAGCATGCGGAGGGTGTTGAAACAGGAGGACGAGATGGCGTTGACTTGCTTAGTCATGGAGAGAGTTGAGTCGAGGATGAATCCCAGGTTGTGTGCGTGGTCGGTGGGTGTTGATGCGGTTATCAGGGCAGCCGGCCAGCAGGAGTCATCCCAGGCTGAGGGGGTAGTGCCGAGGATGAGGACCTCTGTCTTGTTTGAGTTCAGCTTCAGACGGCTGTTCTTCATCCATTCGGCGACGGCTTTCATTCCTTCGTGGATGTTGGTTTTGGCGGTGAGGGGGTCCTTGGTGAGGGAGAGGATCAGCTGTGTGTCGTCGGCGTTTATGGTGCTATTCCAATTACTCATCACCTTTTCCCGTTTACCATGGCTGCACTTACGCTTCCACAGTTTTGTTGTTACGGTATTGGTAGTGTTCACCTGTGTTCTTTAGTGTACCTCTGCAGGGCTCGACAAATCCACTCGACCGCTCGCATTTGCGAGGTAAATTTTATGAGGTCGAGCTATTTTTAGGTCCTACTCGCCCTTTCTGGCGAGTAGGAAAACATACTAACTTTTGTCCTCAGTCTTTGAAAACGGAGCAAGTGTGACAAGATAACAAGATTTAAAGGCCTTTTTATTGCTCACAAAGCAAATGAGCAATAAAAATGCCTTTGAATCTTGTTGTCTTGTCACTTTTGCTCCGCTTTCAGAGACGGAGGTCAAGTAGGTCACTGTTAGGGCGAGGAGATTTTTCAAGGTACTAGTCCTGCAGGACTAGTACCATTTTTCAGATTTTTCGAGCCCTGCTCTGCTCTTTAACCCATTCTGCACGTTTAGATCTTAGCAAATAGTTTTTTTACAGTTTGTTTTAATCATATTACTTGAATAGTTATTTAGAAAAATTGATTTTACATAACATTTGTTTTTTTTTTTTTTTTTTTTTGAAACCGTTTATTGCAATCTCAAGAATATACAAGTATGGGCCTACAACCTTCCGGCCGGCCGCTAGAATGACAGGAGCATCTGACATACGTACAAAAACACTTGGCGTTGCAGAGAAGCAAAATCAGGAGGTATCAGCGTCGTGGGCCACATCACTCTGACCCCACAATACGGTTTCATTTTATACAAACAACACAAAAACCACACCCGCAATCGAAAGTAACAGCACGTGCTCCCCGAATAGGGGACCCCAGCCATCCACAGGAGTCTAAAGAGGGGAAGGGGAACAGATCGAGGACTGGGGGAACTCCGTGCTCGGGGCTAGGGAAAGGAGTCAACTAAGGGGACGGGGCTGGTGAGGCCGCAGGCAGCAGTGGTGGCGCGCAGATACCCCCGCGGTAGGCGTTCCAGGGGCCCCATACTTTCACCCATGCCCCAGGCTTACCCCTCGCCACATACACCACCTTTTCTCGAAACATGCACCAATCCATGTGTTCTTTCCAGGCCGACACCGCCGGGGGCCTCTGGGATCCCCACAGTTGAGCAATGTCACGCTTAGCTATCATATATCCCAGAGTCACCCATCGCGTCTGCGGAACCGAGTAGTCAGTTCGTTCCCACACATTCAGCAGGCATCTCCTCGCTTCAGGTAGCAGCGCGACATGCGTAACCACTCGCAGGACCTCATGCACACCACGCCAGAATCGCTCCACCTTCGGGCATTCCCACAAAATATGCAAAAAAGTCGCCAAAGCACCACACCCACGCTTACACAACCCATCCTCAGCATAGCCCATACGCAGAAGCCTTGGCCCCGTCATGTAAACCCGATGGAGTATCTTAAGCTGGACGAAGCGAAGGCGAGCCGGTATGGCCACCTCCTTCGGAGAGGCCACCGCGGAAATCCAGTCTTCGTCGTCCAACTCCAGCCCGTCGGCAACCCAAGCCTCGCGGAGGCCAGTCAGCAAGCCCGAGCGGTCATTAATCAATTTTTTGTAAATAAGGGAGATCGTGCTGTCCGGAACGTGGCCATCCAGCACTCTATCCTCCAGGGGGGAAGACTCCGGGATGGAGGCGACGTCTGGGAAGACTGAGCCCAGCGCGTGACGGACCTGCAAGTACCGAAAGTATTCACTGCCCTGCAGCTGAAACTCCGTCTGCAGCGTCTCGAATGTTTTAAATCCCCCCCTCGTCCAGAGGTCCCCCACTTTACTGATGCCGATCGTGTCCCACTTCTCGAAGCCCTTCGAGGTCCACAGGGAGCCCAATCTCTCAGACGCGTACAACGGTGATGCCCGGGTCAAACGGTCCTTCCACCCCATAGCTGCGTTAGCCGCGTGCCATACGCGTACCATGACACGCGTAGGTCCCGTCAGGCGGGGTCCGGGCGTGCCAGAGTAGAGCGCTCGATTATAGTCGCCACCAGGCAGGAGCATCTTGTCCATTTCAAATGCCGGGTTTAAGGCGGGCCCGTAAAGGCCATGATTAATTGCAGCTAGCTGGGAGGCCCAGTAATACCGTTTAATATCCGGGAGGGCAATCCCCCCGTCGTACCATGGGAGCGTCAACTTCGCCAGGGCAACACGCGGCCTCCCGTCCCAGAACAGGCGGCGCTGTAGACTCTCCACCTCACGGAAGTAGCGCGCCGGGACTAAATCCATAGTATTCTGGAGAGCGTACAGGAAGCGTGGCAACGACATCATCTTAAACAATGCCGCCCGGCCGAGCGGCGAAAGCGGCAGGCGCCGCCAGCGCGCGACGTCCTCCTTCAAGCGCTGGAGGGGGGGGAAGCAAATTCCGCTCGTAGCGGGCCTCCGGGTCCAGAGTAATGTAAACCCCCAGGTACCGAAACCCCTGTGAAGCAATCTGGATCGGACAGCCCCGCGGGAGGACGGGAGCCTCCCCGGAAAGCACATACACACATGATTTAGCCCAGTTGATGACAAGGCCTGAGTTGCGGCCGAATGAGCGCAAAACATCAACCAGGACAATCAGTGATTTACGCGGGGAGGCTAGGTACAAAAGGATATCGTCAGCGTATAGGGACACGCGGTCCTCATACTCGGGGGTCCAACGGAGACCACGGATGGAAGGGTGCCACCGCAGCCACTCCGCCAGGGGTTCCAAGGCCAGCGCGAACAGGAGCGGCGACAAGGGACAGCCCTGTCGCGTGCCCCGTCCCAGCTCGAATGGGACCGATACTCTTCCATTCACCACCACCTGCGCCAATGGGCCCGAATACAACAATTTGACCCAGCTGATGAACCCCGGGCCAAATCCAAACTTCGCCAGCATAGCCCAGATGTATGGCCACTCGAGCGTGTCAAACGCCATGGTGGCGTCTAAGGACGCCAATATGGCCGGCTCCCGCACAAACGGGACACGCGCGAGCAGCCCGTGCAAGCGCCGCAGATTAAGGGCCGTATTGCGATGGGGAATAAAGCCGGACTGGTCTTGGTGGACCAAATCGCCCACCACGCCGACCAGCCGGTTGGCTAGCACCTTGGCGAGGATTTTGGGCTCCGCATTCAAGAGCGAGATAGGCCGGTAGGATGTAACCCGGTCTCGAGGTCTCCCTTCCTTGTGGATCACCACGATTGTAGCCAGACGTTGGTCCGGCGGGAGGGAGCCCAGCGAGTGGGCCGCCAGGAACATCGCACGGAGGTGGGGTGCCAGTACATCCGGTCGCAGCTTATACAACTCGACAGGGATACCGTTCGGGCCCATGGCCTTGCCGGATGCGACCGAGCGTATGGCGAGGGCAATTTCGTCGGAGGTAGGAGCGGCATCTAACGACACCCTGTCTTCCACCGAAAGGGAAGGCAGCGCGATATCCCTAAGCAGGGCATGGGAATCCTCCTCCGAGCAGGGAGAAACCGGGGAATACACCTCGCGGAAATAATCCGCGAAACAAGAGACAATGTCTTCTGGCTCGGTGACACGCACACCATCCATCCTCTCAATCAGCGGGACCACACGACTCGCTCTCTCCTTTTTATCCAACCATGCAAGCAGTTTACCAGCCTTATCACCCACATCATACAGTCGCCCCTGTTGCTCTCTATAGAGGCCCCTGGCCGCCTCCGTGACGAGGGCCCTGTAGGCCGCCTGCTTAAGTTGTAGGACATGTAGTGCAGCATCTGTCACCCCACCCTCCAGATCACCCTCCAATTCAGCGATTTCGGCCTCCACCCGGGTCACCTCCTCCTGCTCGCGCCTCCGGGCATGGGAAATAAAGGAGAGGGCCTCCCCTCTAAGAACTGTTTTGAAGGCTTCCCACAGGGAGATAGCCGAAGGGACGGACCCCACATTCTCATCGAAATACCGCTGCAAGGATTTAATCAAATCAGCGCGAATAGTGGGGTCGCGCAGGTACCAGGCATTGATTGGAGCTACCCTGCCCTCCCCCCTCGGGAAGACATCAACGTGCAACAGGAGCGGGGAGTGATCTGAAATACCCCGCGCCAAATGGCGCACCTCTCCTACCCTCCCAACATAGGCCGCAGGGACAAGGACATAATCAAGCCGTGAGAGGCTACCATGGGCACCCGAGTGGAAAGTGTACTGCAGCTGCGTGGGATGTTTTAAGCGCCAGCAGTCCACCAATCCCAGTGTATCTAAGAAGCCGGACAGCCACGCCTGCGCCCGGGGGAGGTCCCTAGGGGGGTGACGATCCACGGTCCCAGAAACCACCGCATTGAAGTCCCCCCCAACCACCAGAAGCCCCCCCGGAAGGTCAAGGAGGAGGCGCCCTAGGTCTGCAAAAGTCGCAGACTGTAACCCCGGTGGGACGTACACTGATACAAAGACAACTACTTTACCCTCCATTCTCCCCACTAAGACAGTGTAGCGTCCCCTCTCATCATGGCGCACCTCGTCTATTTCCAACGGGAGCGAGTTCTTCACCATGATGCCCACCCCCCGTGAGCCCGACGTGAAGCCCGAGTGGGCCACCAAGCGATAGCCACGCCGATTCATGGCACAATAGGAATTACCAATAAGGTGTGTCTCCTGCAGAAAGACCACATCCGGCGAAAGTCGTTTCAAATACTGCAGGACCACACCTCGCTTAATCCTATCCCCCAGTCCGTTAACGTTCCAGGACAATAAAGTCAGGTCCCTACCCCCCATCACATACAGAAGCCATCATTCGTCCCCCCGAGAGCACCTTAAAAACACCAATACAATACAGGGTTTGCCTTGCGGTAAAAACGAACAACACCCCACCCCAACCCACCCATCCCAACAGAACTCCCCCCTCCCTGCACCCCTGCATGAGCCCAAACAGCCCCCCCAAAGTGCAGTGTGCCTGTCGCCCCATGAATAATTAAACTAACTAGTCCCCCAGAGGAGGAGGGAGAGCCCCCAAGAGATCCCGTACCACCTCCACAGGAGGGAGACTTAACGAACAGTCAAAAATGACGACAATGTTGTCCAGAGCGAGGCCTACTATTAGTCCCTCAGTCCTGATCCGGCGAGCCCTCCCCTCCAACCGCGCCCCCCCCACCCCCCCGGCCCCGATCCCCGGGCAAGGAGTCCAACCAGTCCCCGGCCGCCTCGGGACGATCAAAAAAGTGCGTGCGGCCATCCACTTCCACCCGCAACTTAGCTGGAAAAAGCATCGCATACTTGAGGTTCAAGTCCTGTAGACGACGTTTGACTCCGAGAAAGCTCAGTCTCTGCTTCTGGACCGCTGGGGTGAAATCAGGATAGAAGTTTACGTCCATATTGTCAAGTCTGACCGGTCCTTGTTGCCTAGAAGTCTGAAGGATAGCGTCTCTGTCCCGAAAGTTGAAAATCCGGGCAATGAGAGGCCTCGGAGGGGCTCCGGCCTTAGGTCTTCCTCCGGGAACCCTGTGGGCACGTTCCACCGCAAAGAATTTACTCAGCCCCCGGGGCTGGAGATGGGTGAGAATCAGGTCCTCCACAAACAGGTCCGCCGCCGCCTCCTCACGTCCCTCCGGCACCCCGACAATGCGGACATTGTTCCTCCGGGCCCGACCCTCGGAATCCTCCAGTCGACGATCCATCAGGGCGCTCGCCTGGCCAAGCCGGCGCACCTCCTTTTGGAGGGCTGCCACGTCCGCTGCAAGGCCCGAGGTGGTGTGGGCCAAAGAATCGACCCGGTCATTGGTCTTGGATAAATCAGCCCTCACCAGGCCAACATCCACGTGGACCGAGTCAATCTTTTGCGCCAGTGTGTCAAAGCGCTGGTCCACCGAGGCCTTCATCTCGGCGATAGCGCCCATGACATCTCGCAGGGTCAGATCCGCGGGCAGCGCAGGAGCATCAGTCGGGCCCTCAGGGGACCCACGCGGCACCTCGGGAGATCCCTTCTGGAGGGTGTAGCGGTCCATGCTGTTGGACTGATGGGCTGCGCCACGGCGGGTCGATTTCACCTTTGCCCGGTCGCCATCTTGCTTTGTGGACATGGTTTCAGTCCCCAAATCGTGCCAATCACCTCGGAAAAAGCCGACAAACCAGTTCACGGGCTCCGGGGGGGGGGCAACCACAGGTCCGCAGGACGGATCACAGCCGGCGGGCCAGCAGGGCACCCCAATGAGGCCACACCACCGCACACCGCCCCGCAACCCAACCTCGCCTACACAGCAAGGAGGGTGCAAAAGCGAAAGTGAAAGTGCGGGGTACGCGAGTCGCCCAGCCCTGCCCGCCGCTGTTGATCACTTTGTCTCCGGATCGCCCCGCAACTCCAATCCGGGGGGCCGGCGTGGAGAAGGCCGCAAACCTCAATCGGTGCTCCCGCCGGTGTCCGAGGTCCAATTTGGAAGCGGAAAACGGGTGACACCTCAGCTCGGGCTCACCAACACAGTCCCCTCATCTAGAACAGGATATTTTCAGGATTTATGTAGGAGGTCACGGAGGTCCTCGGGAGCCTCGCACCTACGCGGCCATCTTGGTTGCGCGCTAGGCTCCTCCTTGAACATAACATTTGTTGAACAAATTTGATCAATATAGATTGTATTTTCTATTTGGAATTTGTAGAGTGTGTTATACCTGAGGGTGTCAAAGCGCTAGTTGTACTTAAAGAAGCAAATGACAGGCAGGAGTCATGAAATTGTAACCTATTCTTCCTATGAACCACCCTGCCCTCATCCTACTTTGCCCTAAAATAACTTGTTTTTTCAATGTAATTTGCTTTCATTTGATCTTCTTGTCAATCAGTCAAATAGTGTTTCAGATACATTGGTCACAGAACAAATAGATTCAAACTAATTGCATTCCTATATATTTGATTACAACTGATTGTTCTTTACCATTTGAACATGCCTAGCTTTTCCACACATGTATCAAAAATAAAATACATCTCTTTTCTTATTTCCAGAAGTCATCAAACTTAAACAATATAGTAGAATCATGACTGATGAAGAACATCTTTATGGTAAGAATTTAATGCTTTTCACAGGAAAGTAGTTACATCTGTGATCATAGATCAGGTGAAAATGTCTGTATTTGAGGGCATGCAAAATACTATCCTATATTCTATCCATAGTCTTTCCTTTTTATGTTTTAGCACGTTTATGTTAAACTAAAATGCCTAAAAAAACAAATAAAAGAGGCGTATAACCAAGCAGTTTGTTCTGTACCTCTTTTACTCCTGCTTGATCACTCTTCTGGCCCATTCTTTTCAAAAGAATGCCACTAGAGAATGCAGTTGTCGTCCATCAATCTTTGAATTTACGGATTTCTTCACCTACGTTTCAGACAGATTCAACTTAAATGAGACAGTATCACATATAACTTTTCCCTGTGTCTCTGCCCCAAAAATTTAAATCAGTTGTATTCCTTTTCTACCATCAGCATGGATGATCTGACTTCCACTAGTAAAAAAATCAGGCTACCAACAAACAGAAATTTAGACTGCTTACATGCTAATGTCAAGAAAGACAATTTCCCCATCTTTGAAACTACATCTGTCAACATTAATATTGCATCTCAGTCTCGAAGAATCTTCCAATATACATTAAAAAGTGGCCATATCATCATATCGTAAAAGATTTTAATCCCACCTTTTATACAATTACTTACTGGTATTATGTTTCCCTTGTTAGAGGGACGCCATGAAGAAATGCGTGACACCTCAGTTCAACTCTATCATTGCCAAGAAACAACTTCTAACAGACTACAGTCTGGATTCCGCACTGGATGCAGTATTGAAACAGCCGCATTACAAATTCTGGACAATGTCTGTTGCATATTGGTTGATTGATAATTATGTTTACGGATTCTTTTGTATCTTTTTGCTGCCTTTGACACAGTTGATCATGCCAGCCTCACCATACCTTGGGCATTGCATGGTCAGCTTTGGTAAGGTCTCAAACTGATTCTCCTCCTTTTTTACTAGTCCCTATAAAGAGGTGAAGATTGAGAGTTTCATAGCAGGAAGAATTGCAGTGTCTTATGGTTAGCTCAAGTCCGTACGTACTCTGTTCAACCTGTACATGAAGCCACTGAGTTTGGTAGTTGAAGATACATCAATATGCTGAACTCACTGTTCATCTCTTAAAAACTCCTATTATGAATGTCAGAAAGTTTCTTTATTCTTAACCCAAAATACATTCATAGTCCTCTCATCCAAACACAGCAACAAATTCTACTCTTCTCAGTTGAATGACGTGGCAAGGGAATGCTTCTCCCCATAATGCTTCTCCTTTGTAAAATCATCAGGATTCATTTTAAGTTCTGTGTTCACTTTCATTTTGCGCATAACTTAAATGCATGAGCGTTAATTTCTTCCTCTACTCACTCAAAACAATTAGACACAAACTCCACATAACAGTAGAAAACCGCTGCTAAACTTATTGTCATCTTATATATGTTTTGTAACTTTGCTACCTCTTACACTCATGAAAGTTATATTACTCTCGTGAGCTAGACTTGTTACAAGCTCCCAAAAATAGACCGTCATACGTTGACTATATTTGTAAGCAAAATTAATTTCAAATTATGCTGCCTCACGCATTAAGCCTTATATGTAAACAAACCCACATAGATCGACCACCTTCTCACTGTTTTAAGTAGCATAAGAGAATGCAGAAGCTGAAAATTCCTGCAACTTGAAGTACATTGACTCAAAACATCTCTTGCTTATCCCAGCCAGGAACACCCTCTCCCCTGGTATTATAACAAAACACAACCCTTCTCACAGTTAGAAAACACCTAAAATTTGAATTAAATTGCTCTCCCCAAATCAGTTTTATTGAGAAATTTGCCTCCTACTCTTTCTTCATTTCTTGACTCTTTCCTAGAACAGCTGTCTCTATGATT
This sequence comes from Triturus cristatus, assembly GCF_964204655.1. Taxonomy (NCBI): domain Eukaryota; kingdom Metazoa; phylum Chordata; class Amphibia; order Caudata; family Salamandridae; genus Triturus; species Triturus cristatus. The sequence continues at coordinate 141,337,891 of NC_140588.1, forward strand.
ATCATTGATTATCGTAATGTCCAATGTTATCTTGTTTATTGTGATGTGCTCCATGAAAGTAAAGTACCCTAAAACTACTTGTAGTTCAGGTGCACAATAACATACTAAATACATATATTTCTACATACATAAATATATATCTGTATTTTATTATGGTATGATGTATTATTTTTAAAATGTCAAGATATATGTGCCCTTAATAAAATCTCTCAGTTTGCAAAAGTCCTGAACGTACCCGATGCAGTAGCTAGCCATGCCCAGGAAGAAGCAAGGCGAGAAGGTGTTTACATGGGTAGGACTTGGCATTTGACCCGCTTCCGCCTTTGGATCAGGCTGCATTTCATACTTGGTAAAAGTACGGTCATAGGACCCTAGCACATGCTGGCAAAAATCTCCTTTCTTCTTATTAGGTGTCAGGCCATGGAACTGCACACTTTCACAAGAGCATCATCATGTTCTTGTTTGGTCTTCCCGAATGGCATGCGTAGATCCCTCCTCCACATGCTCATTTTAGCCCTGGGGATGCCATCCTCCGGGTGTAGACCTATTACTAGCTTAGACGTCACTGCCAGCACAGCTATTAACACACTTTCTTAAATTGTTCTTCAGTATAGGGATTAATAGTATCCAGTTCTAATATGCATTTATGACATTTCTTTAGCTCAGTTTTGCTGTACATTATCTGTGCATTAGTGCACAAATATCAAAGCACAAGGCTCCGAGAAGGGCTCTAAGGTTTGTTTGGTTTTGTGAACTCAAGATTTTAGAAAGGAAAGCCCTCACACACATATGTCATGTGAAAACATTGATGGTTGGTTGATGTATCAAATGTGTTTTTTATGACTGGTTTTCAATTTTTAAATGATGTGATACCTGTGTTGGCTTCGCAGTGTTTCATTAGAGTGATCCAGGCCATAGTTTTATTAGAACCCCAACACTACACACACTAAGACTATTTGAGGAGGGTGCTTTTCTGTAGGTTTAAGGACTGCAACAGGTTCCCACACTTTGGATTGGGGTGAAGGGGTGGGCTCTGCTTCTTGAGTTGTAGGAAGTGGTTGTGGCTCCAGGAAATTCTCTGGCTTCCCATGGGCAAGGCAGTTTCCTTTGAGGGAGGGCATCTTGAGTAATTATTTTAGCAGAGATTCCCAGCCATTAGTGCAGGCCAAAATTAAAAAGGAGGGTGCCTAGAAGTAGTGATTCCCCCTAGTGATTGCCACCAGGAGGGTGGGTTGGTCCCCAAGAAGGTTTTCTGCAGTGGGGGTGAATGGTGCAAGAAAAAGTTGTGGTTTCCACATTCCCCATCTGTTATCTGTTGGGGAGATGGAGGTGTCCAATGGTGGCCCTGGATTTCTTAGTGGGGTTTGTGATGGAAAGGGGGGGGCGCTTCGACTTCCTGGATTCCTGGGAGGGGTTATTGATGGACCCTGAGATGTCAGGCCTTGGTAGGTGATTGCCCAATTACAGTAAAATATGTAATCCTAGAGACTGTTTTACCTGAGGTGGTGGCTGTGGCAATGCCCAGCCTGGTGTCCAATCAGGTAGGTCCTGTGGAGCCAGAACTCAGTATAAAAGGGAAGGAACCCACAACTATTAGGAATTGCTGCACCGAGCTGTCAGAAGGACAGACTGCAGAGACTGCCTTAGCAGACTCCTGCCTGGTACACTTTAGGTGTACTAGCGTGGGGTGCAGCCCTGAGGCCCTTTGAAGTCCTGGCTTGCCAGGCGGTGGTTTGGCTGGTGGTTGCGCCCCCCCCCCCCCTGCAGCATGATAGTGCAGAAAGCTGGTGCACCCACAGTGACTCGGCCAGGTGGGGACTATCTTTAGTAAAGAAACCCTGTGCATCAGCGTGGGTTGGTCTTATACACTTCGGTCAGGAACTGTTCGTCTGTGCTTTTAGAAGGGTAGGCTGCAGAGGACTTTGCTGGTAGACTTCTGATGGTTACACTTTAGCTGTACCAATTTGGGGGGAGATGCCCAAGAGGTTAAATGCAACAGTGTGTGCTACTGAGTGAACTTTCAAATTTTGCAGAGGAATCTTTAGGTTCCATACATGGTGTCTAGCTTCAATCAATCAAACTGGATTTTTAAAACGCTGCTAATCACCCACAAGGGTATCCATGTGCTGAGAGCCTAGCTGCTCGGTTGCAATCAGTTGAACAACCAGGTCTTAAGTCCCTTTCTCAATTCCTGAAGGGACGGTGAAGGGGGAGGCTGTTCCAGGACTTCAAAGCAAGGTAGGAGAAAGAACATCCTCCTCTGATGCTTCGGCGCATGCGGGGTGTGAGTGAGGCAGAGCGTAGGTGTCCAGATGGTTGGTGGAACGTTTGGCAGTGGTTGATATATGTGTAGCAAGCTGGCTTTTAATGTGGTAGTGCCAATGTGAGGGCACACCATGCAAAAAGTACAGACAATCCACGTTTGACTGTGTCTGGAGTGCACCCATGATGCCCCCTAACTCGGTGGCACCCCCATGCTCGGTTTACTGCTTTCAGTTACTCCAAACAAGGCCTGCTTTTCATAATTGTTATTCTTTATTTAGTTTAAAGGTTGATTTAATGTGACTTAAACCCATTAAGCAAAACATGTATTGGCCAAACCATTAGTTCTGGGTAGTTTATCAGTGGAAGGGATTTTTCACTGATTGTCAAGTTTCTATTTACCTTGGAGAGTGGGTGAATTTGAAAATCAGTAAATTGTTAGATGGATGAGTGAACCTGCGATGGTTGAATGAGGTGGTGAATGAGTGCATGATACGTTTATTGTATGGTTACATAAAGCCATTACAATTTCCAATCCATATGGCGTTCTAAACATTTTTACATTTATCAAAGGGCCAATTCAAGCAGTAATCATGTGAATTATCTTAAAGAAATAGGCCAAATGTCTTTTGAACTTTTGGCAATTTTTTTAACTCCTGACACTGTTCTGGTGCCTAATAAAAACAAAGTGCAATGTGCAATAAAAGAGAAACAACAACTTTTATCAGGAGGAAATAAGAACGAGGCCTAATGACCATCTAAGCCAAGCGCATAATTTGAATTGCACCTTTAAGGGATCGATATGTTGGAGCAGACAACTGCTCAGGTGACTAATTAGAGCAAAGTGCAGAGTGCACTGCCAAAAGTAGTGGTGAGATTTCATGAATAAGCTTAGCTTAATCAAGAAAAACTAAAAAGTCGCACAGAAGCCAACCTGATAAGCACACCCAAGACTAGTGCTTAATTTGCATTTAACTGTTAAAGATAGGACTAATGTGGGCAGCTGCTCTCATGACTGATAAAGGCAAAGTGCAGTATATGGGATAGCAGCAAGAATTTCATGGTTGAGCAAAATGCAAATTAGCAGAAGTAAGACCAGGAGCATAGCAATCGCTTAGCCTTGAAGAGCAGTGACGCAAGCGAGTTAACCTATGCCTGCTCATGTAGCTAAAGTCACAAGGCACAGAGTGCAGCGTGGAAGGTGGCAACAGGCTTTTTCCAGCGGAGCTTGAATATGAGAGCCTACTGCTAATCCTGGCACAAGCATCCAGTTTACATTTTGCGTCAGTGTGGAGCTAGCGCAAAACAACTACTCCAATAGATAATAAAATCAAAGTGCAATCAATATAATAGCAGTTAAAGTTTCATAGACAGAGGCAGCTGTGAATGAATGAACTATCACTGTGGTCAGCAACATGCACTGAGCTTCCTTAAACTTGAAGTGATTCAATGGGAATGTTTGCCCTATTAGGCTGTGGTTCTAACGGGCAGTACTGTGAGATACATGGGCAATGGGCAGGGGCCATACCATTACGTTGATGCTTCCAGGCATATTTTCTTAACCGCTAGAGACACAAACTTTAACAGTGCAATGTTCAGAGTGGTATTGTTAGGGTTAAGGGCATTAATAATTCCCTGCTGGCAAAAATGCATGCCCAATTTATTCTATCCCAATTTCAGGAGGTTTTTTTGTCCCTCAAGCAAGGCTGGGTAGCTATAAACGATCTGTTGAAAAGAGTTGTCGTACTTTCCACAGCCCCTACAGGGCTCGAAAAATCAACTCTCCCATTTCACATTCAATAAGGGCAAGCTATTTTTAGGTCCTACTCGCCCTTTCTAGCAAGTAGAAAGACAAACTGACACTTGACCTCTACCTCTAAAAGCAGAGCAAATGTGACAAGATAGCAAGATTTAAAGGTGTCTGTATTGCTCACAAAGTGAATGAGCAATAAAAATGCTTTTAAATCTTGTTAACTTGTCACATTGCTCAGCTTTCAGAGTCAGAGGTCACGTGCATTTCAGTTAGGTCAAGTAGATGTTTCACATTACTAGACCTGCAGGTCTAGTGCAATTTTTATGATTTTTTTAGCCCTGCCCTACACGTTGGGCCCGATTTACAGAACTAACTTAAGACAAAATCCTAAACTTACTACCATTTTGGTATTCACAGAAGGCACTTACTCACTTTGGTATTCACAGAAGGCACTTACTCATTTCGGTATTCACAGAAGTTAGGAGTCCTAACTTTAGGACTCCTAAATACCTTCTGTGGATACCGAAAGCCTTAAAATTAGGATACTTCTCAGTTTAGTAGTAGTAAAGTTAGGAGTCCTAACTGTAGGACTCCTAAACTGAGAAAAATCCTAATTTTAAGACTTTCGATATTCACAGAAGGCATTTAGGAGTCCTAAAGTTAGGACTCCTAACTTCTGTGAATACCGAAATGAGTAAGTGTCTTCTGTGAATACCAAAATGAGTAAGTGTCTTCTGTGAATACGAAAATGGTAGTAAGTTTAGGATTTTGTCTTAAGTTAGTTCTGTGAATCGGGCCCGTAGATTCTGAGGGTCAACGCCCCCTGGCTAGGTGGTACAGGAAGGGCCATTTCTTGAGCCTGAGGGTCATAAATCTTGCTTTTTATATTTTGCATACATGCAGGCCAGGTAAGGCTGAAATTTCCTAGGTTGGTAGGAGTTGATGACAACCCGTGCCTCTGCTCCGTGGTAGGATATCCATGTCAGCTTGATGTGAGAGGGAGCACACTCACTTTTTAATGCATTTTTTTAAAGGCATTTTGACTAGTATGTAGTGCTCGGAGTTCTCTGGCATCAGATTGAATTTTCTTCCTCAGTATGGCCTCCAAGCTTCCTCTCCTACTGAGCCAACGTTTGTGGCAGAAGTTTAGGAACAACCCTGCTTTTGCCACCTGTGGGTCGGAGAAGCCTGAGTTCCAGCTGGATCTGGTCAGCTGAGGAGGATCTCGGCAGTCGAAGAGCAGTTTTGTAAATCTTGGTGACCAGTTTGTTTAGAAGCTTTCTGTCTCTCCCCAGAAAGATTTTGCTACCGTAAGCTAGAGATAAAGTGATTTTTGCCCTCATTACCTTCAGGATCAGGACAAGACTCACCCCCCACTGTGAGCTTGACAGTTTAGAGAAGGAGGAAGGGACTGCCAGGGCTTTGATTTCTACTGCCTCCATGTGCTGAGCAAAGGAGCACCTTGCTTCAATGGTGACACTGAGATTAATGTATGTCTGTTCCTTCAAGATCTGCTTTGTTGATTTTCCTGTCCAGTGTTGCGATTTTAATTTTCCTTAGGTTGATTTCCAGGCAGTTGGCATTAGAGTGAGAGTACAGCACAATTAACAGGGGCTGCAGTCCAATTCTCGTGTAGCTGAACAGTAGTAGGTCAGATTGCTGATGTGTTCATCTCCTTTATTGGGGGAATGACTTAATAGTGTTGAAAATGCCAGACGGGTCAGGGATGTGCAAGTTAAAGAGCGGGGGCCAGCACACAGCCTTGTTAGACCCCTCGCGAGGTTGAAATTTCACTAGAGGTCACGTCGCCCAATTTGAGGAGGATCCATGTGTCTGGGAGGAGTTGCATGATTGCTTCAAGGAGTTTTGAAGGAATGCCCCAGTTCTTTAGAGGTTCCCTTGGGTCACAGTCAAACGCTGCAGTGAGTCTACAAAGCAGCAGTGCGGCGAAGTTTGAGATGTTATTGCCCTTCAGGTAACAAGGAAATAGCTAACAGATTTGTTAAGGTGTCAGATTTTTCAGCAAACTGAGTTTGATTCTTCAAGATGAGACCCCTCAACTCCACCCATTGTTTCAGGTCCCTCAGGAGTATGCTAGCAAAAAAATGTGCTTCATTGTCAAGAAGCGCTATTATTCTGTAATCGCTAGGGTTGGATTTAGAACCACCTTTAAAGATAGGTTGAATAATGGCACCAAGCCAGGAATCCGGTATTAATGAGCTTGTTAGGCAATAATCAAATAGCAGTGTGAGTTTGCTGACCCAGAAGAGGTTGTCATGCTTGAAAAGTGCCTGAAGGAGGCCGTTTGGACCGGGGGCCGGTCTTATCTGGCCTTCACCGGGACCTGGTTCAACAGATTGGTCAAGGGTGATAGGTCAGTGATGGAAGGCATGGTACCTTCAGAGCCTCGATAAGTGGTAGGCTAAAAACCTCTGTGGCGAATGTAGAGCAAGACATACTCCCTTTCTGGATGGCGTGGCAGCATAGGCAGTCAGAGTCACTAGACGGAAAGTGTCTGGAAAGAAAGGTTGACCATTCTAGTTCAGAAATGTTGGCCCTGCCAACTCTGCCTGGACCATTCGTCTATTGATTTACCAGAGCCCCACATTTCTTTGAGTTGCTTTATTTGTTCTCATACAAGACTTTTGCCCAGAACTGGTCAGTACATCTGGTACCTCTCTGCCAATACAGCTTGCTTATGGTATTTTTGTGCCAACTCGAGTTCAAGCGCTAACTCTTTCTTGGCAGGATTTTTGCGGGCTGCTCTCATACCGGTGTTGTGAGCTTTGTTTGAGATCAAGGCGGTAGGAGAGAATAATTTGGTATAGACCAGTGACTGCACTGTGGCTGCCTTTATGAGTGGGAATTTTCCCGATAGCAAAGTAATGAAATTAGACCACTCAGCGGTTGGTGAAGTGTCCCCAGTGGTAGCCCCTCCTGTAGCTCTTATGCATTCGGCCATGACTTTGCCATGGCAATCGTCCCTCCATTTGAGTCGCCTGAGGGTTGACATTAACAGCCTCTTTGCTAGTAAAACAGACCAAGGCATGTTGTTCTAGGTTGGTGTGTATTCTTATGACTTGGGGCAGTGATCGCTCTCGGAGCAAAATAATATGTAGTAGTTTTCAACTAAATTGAACATTGCCTCACTAGTGTAGGCTCGGAGATTTGTGCACCTCTAGGGCTAGAAACTCAATTGAAACAATATCCTTTGATTTAAAGTAGCTTAAGTCTGGGATGGCATGCATTAGGCTTACAATCTTACCCATATTCAGGTGTGTGAGTGCAAAGAAGAATGAACGAATAGTTGAATAAGTGAGGGCATAGATGGATGGCTGGGTAAATGAGTAAGTGCATCAATGGATGGAATCAGTCTACAAGTAGAGATCGGCTGACTGAGCCCAGTCATGTTCACAGGTTAAGATTCCCATAGGAAACCCTGAAATGAATAATCACTAAAGTGGCTAATTAACTACTACCAACAATATGTTTGAAGATGGTAAACCATTGAAAGGACATAGTAAAAGCATGACCGATCACTGATGTAAAAAATGTGTGGTATCTATAACGGAGGGTTTTGACTTAAAACAATGCAAATATTCATGGGGTGTCATTATGTTCAAGGCTTTCCTATATTTTCGCCCAGTACTTATGTAGTTTTGATGTATAATACTGAGCAAAACATCAACAACATCATAAACAGTATATCTGGTAAAATGTATCTGTTATAAAACAATAAATAGTACACAAATTGGTTAAAATTATTAGCCCACAAAAATAAAAACCATTAGTAGAATCGATTGTATAAAAACTAAATTCGTAAATATACCTATAATTGATGTGTTTGCTCTTGTATCAAGTACTACCCCAAATAGAATATACAGAAAATGAGGAATGTGCTCCTAACCTAAGATGGTATGTAAATCTTCAGTAACGTTAAGCCCACCCAGGAATTTGGAATCAAGTCGGAGTATGTATTTTGTTTCCAACTGTCTTAACATGGCTTCCCTGTTTCCTCCACGTCTGCTAGCCGGTACTGAATCAATAACAAAGAAAGTCAATTCCTTGTTGTTGCTGTGGTGTATCTCCTTAAAGTGGCGAGCAACTGGGTAGGTATTGTCCTGGTTTACAATTGCCCTTAGATGCTGTAGGATGCGTTTGTGTACCTCTAATTTGGTGCTACCTACATATCTAAGTGCACACGGACATTGGAGTACATATACGGCATATTCCGTTTTGCAAGTTAAAAGCTTCTCTATTTTATGTTTTCTATCGCTAAAACCATCTTTATAGTGTTTGGTATTAACCCCATGTGTACATGCTTTGCATATTTTACATTTGAAAAATCCACCGTTAGTTTGAAGCCAACTTGTTTTCTCCATAATTTCAGGGTTGGTATTTATTAGACAATCTCTCATGGAGGGTGCTCGACTAAAAGTCAAGGTTGCCCTACGAGGGAGGGTTGGGCCTAAAATGGAGTCACTTGTTAAAATAGGCCAATTACGGTTGAAAATACGATATAGTTCACGATGCTGTTTATTGAACACAGTTATAATTCTAAATTCATTCTGTGGTTTAGAAACTTCTTGGGTTACTGGATTACTGCTAATCGTATTGTCATATTTGTTCAGTAACTCCTGTCTGGTTTTTAATCGGGATTTCATAATGGCTCTATCAATTGTCTCTTCTGAGTATCCCCGTTGAAGAAATCTATTTTTACTGGAAACTTGGGCCACATTTAATTCAGCCTCATTACTGCATACTCGGCGCAGACGTAGCATCTCACCATATGGGATGCTGGTGATTAAATGATGTGGATGGGCACTAGTCGCATGTAAAATAGTATTTCCAGCTGTTTCTTTTCTAAATAATTTTGTTTCAATAGAACCATTAGAAATATACACCTCTGTGTCGTGTCAAAAAATGTAACGAAGGATTGGCTCATAGTGATTGTAAAACTGAGATTGAAATTGTTAATATTGATGGTCCTAACAAATTCCTCGGCTGCCTCCTTGCTTCCATCCCATACTACAAACAGATCATCTATGTAGCGATACCACGCAATTATATGCGAATCCATTATGTTGCTGTATTCAGTTTTGAGGACCAGTTCCTCCCAAGCTCCCATGTGCAGACATGCGTAGCTCAGAGAGAAACTGGCCCCCATAGCAACTCCTTGTAGCTGACGATACACCAGATTGTTATACATAAAAACATTGTTGTATAGACATATTTTCAGCATTTCCATAAGCATGGTTGTGTGATCTTTAAATTGTTCTTCCCTCTTGGATAAATAATATTCAACCGCTGCCATGCCGTCTTTGTGTAATATGCTGGTGTATAATGATGATACGTCTAATGCCAACATCCAAAATCCCTCCCTCCATTCAATCCTTTGTAATTTCAACAAAAAGTCACCAGTGTCCTGGATATACGATTCCAATGCTTTCACAGCTCCCTGTAAAAAATAATCGATATAAACTGATGTTTATTCCAGGAGACCACCTCTGGCCGAAATAATAGGCCTGCCAGGGGGGTTTACCATGTCTTTGTGGACTTTGGGAATGAAATAGATGAATGGAACTTTGGGGTAATCAGTCTTTAAAAATGCATATTCATCGTTGGTCAGCATAGACTTGTTTTTCCATTTTAATAGTTTTTTGTGGTATTCAACTTGCATAGTTCTTATCGTTGACATATTGCTTCGTTCATAATGCTGCCTGTTGTTAAGCTGGGAATAGGCCTCCTTGTCATTAAAGATCTAGTCATTAATACAATATTGCCTCCTTTGTCGCTGCCCCTTATAATGGTATTTTTATCTTTGCTCAGTTTTTGAATTAGAGAATGATATTTAGTATTTCTCAGATCGTATTTTGGTTTTTTATTGCTGTTCTTTCTGTGCAGTTCTTTGATCTGGGACGTGACATTTTAATTAAAAATATCTATAGAGTCACGTAACAATATCGGTACAAACGTTGAGACAGGTTTAAATGATGTAGTTGGAGATATTTGCTTCCTGACTTCTTCCTTGCCTATATCTCCAATCCTTTTCTGTGAGCCAACTGGGGAATCCATGCCATCATTGAACCATAAATCGATGATCCCACTGGGTATACACAGGCCCGAATCAGAAATGTTGTCAGACCTCACTGGTGTTACTGATGTTTGCAGGTTTTTATCTTTCATTGCATGGAATTTGCGGAGTTTTAGCTTACGTATGGCTTTGTAAGTGTCAAATCTGGTGTCAATGTAGCTCAAATTAGTTTGGGGAGCATAAGAGAGGCCGAGTTTTAATATATCCTCCTCATCTTTGGTGAGCACGATGTTTGTAAGGTTGATGATCGTAGTATCGTCAGTGGTTGGGATCACTGATTTTTTGCTTTCCACTGACCTCTGCCCCTCTTCCTGTAAAAGGTGCCACCTCCTCATCCTGTGCCTCTGCCTACGCTTGTAGTTGGCGTGTTTTCTCCGTAATTCCTTTGAACCCGGGGCCGTAGAGATTGCATCCTTTCCTGACATAAAAAATGTATCTCCTCACCCGGGTGTGGTTTAGCTGTAGTGCTTGTTACAGTGACACGTTGGTCCGATTCTGATTCGCTACTAGTAAAAGAGCTGACATCAGATCTAATTGTATCGGATTGGTCCTTATTACTTGCTGTCGCCTTAGGTGGGCCCTGAGACTTATTTTTAGAACCTCGATAAGGATCATATTTCTTAGAAAAAGTGAAAATCTGTCCCAGCTCATAATCGTTGCGATCCCGTTGAAACTTGTAAGCTTTTCTGTCCATTATTTTTGTTTGTTCTTTTTTCAATCTCTCTCTCATTTCCTCAATTGGTTTTTTCTTTTCATCATTATCCTCCATGGTTTCCAATTCGTCTTGTATAGTGGCTATCTCTTTCAACAATTGTGCCCTGTCGATTTCCGCATACTTGACCAGAATCTGTACTAGTCGTTGTGACGCTTCAAGGTTACTCTCCGCCCACTCTTTCATCAGCTCGGGGTTGGGATTCTCATAACTTGGCGCCGTCAAGATACGTAAACCTCTGGGTATCCGATTCACATCAAGGTAACTTTGTAGGGACTTAGCCTCCCACCACTTACTTTGTTCACTACGCATCTTTTTTTCTAATATTTTAATTTTTTCTTTAATTGTACTGTTTTTCATTGTAGGTTCATTGCTGCCTTTATCCCGTGTGTTAGATAGTAATTGGGGACTGTCTGAAAACATTTTCAGTGCGGCTGCCTCGCGTTCGTTCACGTTGTCGGTCGACATAGTCGTAATGTACTAAATGCGTTTATAGCAAAATTACACGTCAGGAGAATGCACAAATGATTATTGTAATCCTCTTCGCTAAGCGTATTTCCGACTGCACTTAAACTTTCCTCCCCCGTTATTCGGAATGCTGCTTAATGACAAGCTCGCTAGAGTAATTACCTCCGGTGTGACGTATCCTACGACTCGGCACCTCCCGAGGGTTACTCCTTCGCAATTCCCGCCAAAGCCTGCTACTCCGTTGCTCATGGGGGGACCCACGCCGTTCCTCTTCAAAGGATTTGCAATGCCCAGATAACCAGGTAATGGCTCAGTTTCTGGCGTTGTCCGTTGTGGAAAGGGTCCCGTGTAATGGCCGTACGTCGCCACCCGGCCAATAATATTCTCCAATTCTGCTTCCCAGTTAAGGCTGCCTCCTCGTGGCACCTGCCCCAGATAGTACAGACACGGACCGTATTCTTTGTGCAAATATTTATTAGCTAATTCGCATGCTAGTCGCCATAACGTTTCGGCTCCACTAGAGCCTTGTTCACATGACAACATGAAACTTCAAAACACTTCCTTAAATAGGAAAAAAGATACTCTGCACGTGATAACATTTGAGATGTCATCAGTGATGTCATGAGTGATGTCACTGACCATGTCATGAGTGATGTAATATGTGACGTCATCAGCAGTGCATTGCGGGCGCGCGAGTTATAGTTAGTTGAACTAACTATAACGGGGGAATTTCAATGGTTTTGTACGAGTGAAAAGTCCAGCTAACTATAACACCCCTGAAACCTATGGGTTCTTCAGTGAATTTCTAAGGTTTTTTAAATGCTAATTCCTAACTATAACGTGCCTGAAACCTATGGTTTTTTCAGTGCATTTCAAAGGTTTTTTAAATGCTAATTTCTAACTATGCCTACAGAGATAGGACATGTGAAGAAAAAACACACAGAAAGAAAAAAAAGAATTGCAGAAAGAAGCAACAGAAGTCCTCAAAGACGAAGAAAAGTGCAGGAAGAAGGATAACGTGCAGAAAGAACAAACAGAAGAGCAGAACTCATCCTGGACCCTCAACTTTTTCAGACGGATACTGGTGGTAACTGAGTCTGACTAACCAGTCCTAGAGCCAGTGCTATGTTAAAAGACACACAGAATACAGTGAAAACACCTACATACACTAGGGAACAGTATGCATTGGGGTCCCCCTGTGATTAGCATGACCTCCTCTGTAAGCCCCTAGTATATAATAGGGCAGGGGATTAAAACTACCTCTTAAAACGCGCCACAGGGCGTGTTTGCACACGTCACCTCAGGCCCCGTCCCCTCCCTTCCCCACTGTGTAAACACGCCCTGTGGCTGTTTTAAGTTGGGAGATTAAGTCCCCTTGAATCCTGAGGGTCCCTAGGGTCCAACTAGACCACTAGGTACCTCCAGTAAGTGCCACAGAGCTGTGTTGTAGAGAGATGTAAAAAGGGGTACGGCCTAGACCACCTCTCTGCAACGCAGCGCAGTGGCGCTTACTGGAAGCACCTGGTGGGCTAGTTGGCCCCCAGTGTCCCTCAGGATTGAAGGGGTATTATTTCCCCAACTTAAAACGTGCCACAGGGCTTGTTTGCACACGTTAACTCAGGCCCCGTCCCCTCCCTTCACCACTGTGTAAACACACCCTGTGGCCGTTTTTAGTTGGGAGATTAAGTTCATTTGAATCCTGAGGGTCCCTAGGGTCCAACTAGCCCACTAGGTACCTCCAGTAAGCGCCACAGAGCTGCGTTGCAAAGAGGTGTAAAAAGTGGCACGGCCTGGACCACCTCTCTGCAACGCAGCTCAGTGGCTCTTACTGGAAGCACCTGGTGGGCTAGTTAGCCCCCAGGGGCCCTCAGGATTGAAGGGGAATTATTTCCCCAACTTAAAACGCACCATAGGGCATGTTTGCACACATCACCTCAGGCCCCGTCCCCTCCCTTCCCCACTGTGTAAACGCACCCTGTGGCCGTTTTTTAAGTTGGGAGATTAAGTCCCCTTGAATCCTGAGGGTCCCTAGGGGCAAAATAGCCCACTAGGTACGTCCAGTAAGCGCCATTGCAGAGAGGTGTAAAAAGGAGCACGGCCTGCACCACCTCTCTGCAACGCAGAGCAGTGGCGTTTACTGGAAGCACCTGGTGGGCTAGTTGGCCCCCAGGGTCTCTCAGGTTTGAAAGGGAATTATTTCCCCAACTTAAAACGCGCCACAGGGCGTGTTTGCACACGTCACCTAAGGCCCCGTCCCCTCCCTTCACCACTGTGTAAACGCGCCCTGTGGCCGTTCTAAGTTGAGAGATTAAGTCCCCTTGAATCCTAAGGGTCCCTAGGGTCAAACTAGCCCACTAGGTACCCCCAGTAAGCGCCACAGAGCTGCGTTGCATAGAGGTGTAAAAAGGGGCGTGGCCTCAGAACACCTGTCTGCAACGCAGCTCCCTGGTGCATACTGGAGAAACCTGTTGGGCTAGTTGGCCCTCAGGGACCCTCAGTATTGAAGGGGAATGAATTCCCCATCTTACAACTGGCCAGGTGGCGCATTTGCAGAGTGCTGCAAGGAGGGGGCGTGGCCTCCGGCGCAATGCCGGTCTTTTATTTATTTTTTTAAGAAGAAGGGCTGTGTAGATCCCCTCCTTTTTCTAATTTATTGGCCTTGGGGACCCCATCCCCCAGGGCCTGCACCCTAATTTTTTTTGTTACACAAATAAATAAATTTGGCCCTCCCAAGGCCTTAATCGGCCCTGGGGCCTTTTTTTTTTATAATTCTTTAGGATGGGGGCTGCGTTGCCCTCCTCCTCAGGCCACTTATGGCCCTGGGGACCCCATTCCCCGGGGCCGGCCTTTGTTTTTTATTATTTAAAAAAAATATATATTTATAGAAACACCTAGGACATGCTGGACAAACCGTATGTACCTATCACCATGACGATTTGCGTGATATTCATTAAAAGGCGGCTATGCATACAATGAATCCACGTGGAATGTATTTACACCGCTAGTGAAGCTCTGACGTGTCTGACACCCTACCGTGCCTAATCCCGGCGCCTACTCTTCAAGTAGACACCCTTGTTGTTTATTTATACAAACATGGGTAGCTATTGACGGGCACACTTAATACACACGCACACCAAGCCATTCGAAGGGGATTCGACATAAATTCGACCAAGCTATGCAAGAATCCCCCCTCACGGTTATTAAAACACACATCCACCGCCGGATGCGTAATACTTTTTATTTTGCTCTTTGGAAAGGAGACGAACCTCACTTGAGAGTCACAGCGTGCTCCCGGCTGAGCCCAATGCTGTGTTACACCCACCAGTGCCCGGCGAGTGCCACACACCTCTGTGTTGTATTCCACCAGCTAGTGCGTATGCTATGACACTCTCTAGCCCATGTGCACTGTAACACCACCCCGTGAATATGTCATGCCACACTTGCCTTCGCACGGGTTATATAGCCCCATCTAACGTGCCTTGCTCGATGCCTATGTTATAACGCACAGCGCTATGCCATACATATTTCAATCCGGGATCCATATCTTTGTCACAGTGCATATGCAACGTTACACTCCCCAGCACATATTTTATATTACAACTTTAGAGACTAGTTAGGTTACACAACACTGCCCTGTGCATATTACACTCCAAGGCGCATATCGCATAGCACGCGCTAGTGCCTGTGCTATCTCGCGCTCTCCAATGAATCTGTCATTGCGCACAATGTATTGCAAATTATATTTCACGCCCCGGTTCATCTTATATCAATCACACTTTTTGGTGCATAGTTTATACCATATACTATATCTAGTTTTAATTTTCAATCGTGCTCTCAGGACTATGTTCTATATAACACTGCGTCCACCTACCCTTTTCACGGGCATTACATTTTGCAATGGGGGGTGGAGGGTCAGGGGGTGTTTCTGCCAAGTGAGCCCGGAGTCACAGTCACAAACGTCCTCTTCTTCCTGAATAAAAGTGAGATTATGCTGCATACTTGTTCATATTTTAAGTAGTTCGCACACACACACATTTTAAAAACAATAAAGTTCCTAATACCCACCTTCTCGGAACAGTTAGCTCGCTGCCCCATCCACCTCCTCCCTATCCTCTGTTGTACTCCTCCCTCCTGCCATGCTGATGTGCTGCCACTGCCCTCCATTTAGCATGATGTACCAGTCCACTCCTCCTGCCCTCCATTGCCCAATACTATGGCCCATCATTGACCTCCTGCTTAGCCTCTGTGCTTAGCTTGCTGCCCCTATTCTCCTTCCCCCTGCCCTCCGATGTCTTTGTGCATGCCCCTGCTCCATCCCTTTTGCCCACCATGTTCCATGGACCTGCCACTCCTATCTACTTTGAGTGTTCTGTTGAGCTGCCACTCCCCTCCCACCTGCCTAGCATTGTCAGATGACTGTAACCTGTCCCTGCCACCTCCACCCTGCCTGTCCACATTCCATACCCCTATCCCCTTCCTCCTGTTCTCCATGGTCCATTTTACTGCCACACCCTTCTGCCCTCCCTGGTCTGTTGTGCTGCAACTGCTCCTCCTGCCTGCTATTTCCGAATCGGTAAATACCTGATCCAGAAAATCTGCCACCTACATCGCAAATGCCTAAATACCGGTCGGTAACGGGATATTTACCGAATTTCGGCCGTTACCGACCGGTATTTGGCTTCCTACATGAGGCCCTTAAACTCTACATGCTAACTGACTAAATTATTACAGTACTATAAGGAGACACACTGGGTGAGTGACAGGGTGTTTGCTAGAAGAGTATGAATACTAACTAGGGAATTGAAGGTATGAAACACAACTGTGTAGGTGATTAGAGGACTGCAACCATACTGCATAGGCATTTAAAGCAGTCCATGTGCTAAGGCCTGGCTCACTACATGACTACTTGGGTACTGACTGAATGAATAGAGTACAGCAAGGAGAGTGCCTAGGTGAATTTATAAGTGCTAGGCTTTTCGCACAGGGAATGGATTAGTACTTGGTACTGAATGGGTCACTAGAGGAGTGCAAAGGCAGTGACAAGTGCTGGACTGTATGGATACTGACTAGGAAATTGAAAGTGTGAAAGACAGGTGTCTAGGTGGTTAGAAGACTGCATGCATAGTGCATAGGGGTTTGAAGCAGTCCATGTGCTAAGGCCTGGCTCAGTGCATGAATACTTAGGCACTGAGTGAATTATTAGAGTACTGCAAAGATAGTATCTTGGTGAATTTATAAGTGTTTGGGTTTTAGCACAGTGAATGGATTAGTACATGGTGCTGAATGGGTCACTAGAGGACTGCAAAGGGAGTGACAGGGTGTTTCCTGGAAGTGTATGGATACTGACTAGGGAATTGAAGGTGTGACAGACAATTGTGTAGGTGGTTAGAGGACTGCATGCATAGTGGATAGGGGTTTGAAGCAGTCCATATACTAAGGCCTGGGTCACTGGATCAGTACTTGGGTACTGACTGAATGATTAGAGTACTGCAAGGAGTGTGCCTGGGTAAATTTATAAGTGGTTGGGTTTTGGCGCAGTGAATGGATTAGTACATGATGCTGAATGGGTCACTAGAGGAGTGCAACGGGAGTGACAGGGTGTTTGCTTGAAGTGAATGGATACTGACTGGGGAATTGAAGGTGTGAAAGACAAGTGTGTAGGTGGTTAGAGGACTGCATGCATAGTGGATAGGGGTTTGAAGAAGTCCATCTGCTAAGACCTGACTCAGTGCATGAATACTTAGGCAGTGACTGAATCATTAGAGTACTGGAAAGAGAGTGTCTTGGTGAATTTATAAGTGTTTGGGTTTTGGCACAATGAATGGATTAGTACATGCTGTTGAATGGGTCTCTAGAGGACTGCAAAGGAAGTGACAGAATGTTTCCTGGAAGTGTATGTATACTGACTAGGGAATTGAAGGTGTAAAAGACAAGTGCATAGTATGTTAGAACACTACATGCATACTGCATAGACATTTGAAGCAATCTATTTGGTACTTAGAAACTGACTAAATAATCAGACTACTTCTAGGACAGTGCTTAGGTAAAACTTTTAAATTTTCAGTTCTGCCACAGGGAACAGAATAGTACATGGTACTGCACCTTAGTGTCAAACCCTGACTCATGTTATTGTTGCATAAGCAAAGACTAGCTTCTAATGCTACTAAAACTTGACAACATGAGAGGTTTTAAATTAGTTATCTGTCAGCAAATACATGATGTTACCAAATGCTTCTCTCACAGTGGTTCCCAAATGCACACAGACTCACAGTGTGATTCTAGACAACAACCACTATACCTAGGAGGAAAAACCTTGACAAACCTGCTCTATGCCGATGACCTAGTTTTACTCAGTCGCACTCCTATTGGCCTACAGCGCCTTTTGGATACAACTAATAGATTTTCAAAGAGAAACATCTTAAACATAAATAATTCAAAAACCAAAATTATGGTAGTGAATTACCATAAAAAAGCCTCGCCAAAATGGTACCTGGATGGGCATAGAATACAACAAGCCACTACTTATAAATATCTGGGGATCCTCCTGGACCACAACAACTCGTGCAAACCACAGCTGGAGTCCTTAAAGAAAAAAGGTATTACATCCTGCCTAGCACTCAAACCACTGAAGAACCAACTACCAGACCTCTCCCTGGAACCTTTCTTAAAAATATTGAGAGCTAAATTTCAGCCTACAATCTTATACGGGAGTGAACAAATGAGAGGGAGAGACGCTCTATCGCTAAATAATATTATAACAACAGCATATCGTGTGATATTCCAGCTTCCAAGATATGTCTCTCCAGCCCAACTTCGACTGGAATTTGGTGTACAAAACCAATCAGTGGAGCGAATGGGAGCCTACGCAAAAAGCTGGCACAAAATCAGACTAGCGGAAAAAGGCACCTTAAATGACCTTTTATGGATAGAATTAACTCGGAACAACAAATCCCCATCTAATAAATATCTTAAAGATTCAATTGAGAAACTGGGCTTAGAGAATCTTTGGAACACTTCAGTATCCCACAATGTTTTAAAAAAATTGGCAACAAAAGCTACAAAAAGCATCTCCCTCGCACTGGATAAGGAAATATTGTCAAAACGTACTCATGGATGGACAGTTATAAACAATTATAAAAATGGCAACCCTCAATCCTATCTAAACTTAGGAATAAAGATACATACAAAACAAAAATTCTTGAAGTTAAGATTGGGGGTTGGTCCCATAAAAGCATTATTACCGCCATGGAAACGAACCGGACAAAACAGTGAATGTAGATTATGTGGACTAGGTGAAGAGAATATTACCCACATCATCTGTATATGCGAAAAACTGAAAGACATAAGGGTATCCTTATTAAAACCTTTTTTTATACAGCATGGTGTGAGGACTTGCAGATAAGCAATACTTCTATGTTTTAATCCGACTGTTATTCAACTAAACTGTCGCCTTACAACATTTTTGGATATTACAGAGTAAAGATTAAACATCCAATTAGATTTGCTATTAGTCTAACGAAACAGTGATTAGTCTTCGGATGATTTGCAAATTCCTCTTACTTGCACGTTTTAAGAATATTAACCTCTCCTCTTTTTAAAGTTGTATAATATTCTCTGATTTTTAGAAAAGTATTTCTTTTAATTTAAATGTACAGATGTTATATTACTAAGAAATTGTGGGTTTTTTTTTGTACGACTACCATATGCAATGATTTTAATTAATTATGCATAATAAAATTACTTTCTTACTTACACTATACCTAGGAGTTTACCAAAAATCATTCACTACTGTGGAAGTGGTAAGGGAACTGCACACAATCTTCATATTTCAGTACTGCACTTTTATGTCAAAGCCTGGCTTCTAATGCTACTAAAACTTGACAACATGACCGGTTGTAAAACAGGTATCTGTCAGCAAATACACGATTTTACCAAATGCTTCTCTCACAATCCTTACCCAAATGCACACAGACTCACAGTGTGATTTTAGACAAGCAACACTATCCTAGGAGTTTACCAAAACTCATTCACTAGTCTGGAAGAGTTAATGGTACTGCACACAATCTACATATTTAAGTACACCACATCAGTGTCAAAGCATGACTCATTTAATCAACACATAAGCAAAGACTGGATTCTAATGCTACTAAAACTTCACAATATGAACGGTTTTAAAACAGTTATCTGTCAACAAATACATGATGTTACCAAATGCTTCTCTCACAGTGATCCCAAATACACGCTAACTCACAGTGTGATTCTAGACAAGCACCACTATCCCTATGAGTTTACCAAAACTCATTCACTACAGTGCAAGTGGTAAGGGAACTGCACACAATCTACATATTTCATGACTGCACTTTAGTGTCAATGCCTGACTCATTTAATCAACGCATAAGCAATGACTAGCTTCTAATGCTACTAAAACTTGACAACATGAAAGGTTTTAAAATAGTTATCTGTCAGCAAATACACGATGTTACCAAATGCTTCTCTCACAGTGGTTCCCAAATACACACTAACTCACAGTGTGATTCTAGACAAGCGCCACTATCCCTAGGAGTTTACCAAAACACATTCACTACAGTGCAAGTGGTAAGGGAACTGCACACAATCTACATATTTCACAACTGCAATTTACTGTCAATGCCTGACTCATTTAATGAAAGCATAAGCCATAACTGTCTTCTAATGCTACTAAAACTTGACAACATGACAAGTTAAATCAGTTATCTGTCAGCAAATACACAATGTTACCAAATGCTTCTTTCACAGTGGTTCCCAAATGCACACAGACTCACTGTGTGATTCTAGACAAACAACACTATCCCTTGCACTATACCAAAACACATTTCTTCATCTAGAAGTAGTACTACATTTTAGTATAGAAACATAACATAACTCATTTCACAAATTCATAAACAATGACTGGTTTCTAATTCTGCCAAAATATAAAAACAGCACAGTTATCTGTCTACAAACACATGAAATTCACAAATGCATATCACAGAAGGGTTTCTGCATGCACACACATTGTAGAGAAAAAAAGTACTCCCTACACTTTAGCAGAAGAAATACATTAGTCTGATTAAAATGAAAATAGTCTACATACATCCCCTCACAATTAAATAACTCATATTTCAAGTTCTATTGTAGACTAAGAAGTATATCAATCACTCACCATATTTTCTTTTACAGAATCTCTGCACTGTGCACCTCTCAGCAAAAACAAAGAATGGAAAAGTTTCCCTTTCATTTTCCACACATATACATGTAAACATCAAATCACAATCCTTCACACATAAACTCAAAAGCAAACACATTTCTATTGGTTAAACATTTCAACCCTTTCCAACTGAAATACATTTCAACCCTTCCCCCAATCTGCCTTCTGCCTGTTACCATAGAAACAGGTCATGGAACACTGCACTGAGCTCACTGGTCACAAGTTCAGCACACAATGTTACTAAACAAGACAGGAAGTGTGCTTGACTTTTCAACATATCAGCTTATCATATATAATGTTCCTTACAATCTATTTTTGTTAACCAATAAGAATCATACCTTTAAAAAACAGAAATATACATCCGACCTTTCAGTGTAGAAAGTAGTCATACAACCAATGATTTCTTGTCTTTTTTCCCAAAACATTGCCGTGGATCCGCGCACCCAACGCGTGAGAATCCGTGCACCCAACTCATTAGGATGCGCACACCGTGCGCGTATTTCTCCGTTTTTCTTTTTTTTAAAAAGGGGGCCTCAGGGGGTCCTTCTGGGACCCCCTAAGCACCTCTAGAGGGTCAGAGTATTTCCACTCTGCCCCCTTTATGTGTTTTACACACTTGCTTCTTCAGCCTCGCTTCTACCGAGGCAGAAAATGGCCGCCAACAGTTCCTGGTTTCGAATGTAGAGAGACACTCGACAGCCAATTAGCATTCAGCGCGCGATCGGGAGGGTGCGCGCTCGGTTCGGGGAGGGTGCGCTTACGGTGCGGGTAGGGTCCGCGGATCCTCCCCGGCCAGAGATATCACTAACTTTTTTACCCTAATTTTCTCAGGAACTACTGAACAGATTCACACCATTTATGCAAAAGGCACGAGTCTGAACTGAGGACTACCTCTTTGCCAAATGTGGTGTCATTCCGTTCAGCGGTTCGGACTGTAGCTGCGACAACAGATCCTATGGGAAATTGCATGGGGAAAACGTGTTTTGGGACCCCCCTTTTTTCTCGGCCCCCGTTTGACGAATCACCACAAAACTTTCAGGGTAGGAGCGGAGCGGAGCTGGCCAAAAGTTTAGAAAATTTCGCGAAGATTCGTCAATCGGCGCCAGACTTATTGGGAATAGAATGTTGCGGATTTCCTATGGAAAATAGGTCCTAACTATAACTATCTACTGGCGACCGCCAGTAGGTAATATATATATATATTCACTGAAAAAACCATAGGTTTCAGGGGCGTTATAGTTAGCTGGACTTTTCACTCGTACAAAACCATTGAAATTCCCCCGTTATAGTTAGTTCAGCTAACTATAACTCGCGCTCCCGCAATGCACTGCTGATGACGTCACATATTACATCACTTATGACATGGTCAGTGACATCACTGATGACATCACTGATGACATCTCAAATGACATCACTGATGACATCATCCAGTGAATGTGTGTTTTTCTGAAAACTAAATATGTTTTATATATGTATATCTCAAGGTCGATGGAAGAATAAATGGGTATAAAAGTGTCTAAATGGATGATTTGTTTTTGAAAAATTAATTGTATAACTGACTGATTAAGTGTATCTTAGTGAATACATGGCTTAGTGAGTAATGTTTAAATATGTAAATATCTGTATCAGTCTCTCACTTTGTGTATAAGTGGCTGCATGGGTTGGTGAGTAGCTACATGAGTGTCTATATAGGTTATTAGTTGGTTTTTTGAGTATCAGTATGAGTGTCTGAGTCTGTATGGTTCGGTGGGGGGTATTACGTAGTCCATAGGTGCATGAATGAGTGGCTTACTGTTTGTATGTGTTGAAGACAGCATGTGCGCAGGACTGTATGGGTGGATGAGTGTGTGCATGGGTGTGTTAGTGAGTGAATGACTGTCTCAATAGTGTCTTTATGAGTAGATACATATGTTTTAAACCAGCATATGTGACTATTGGTGTATATAAGTGAGTATATGTGAGAGTGAGAGATTGGAAGAGTTCCTGTATGAATAAGTATGTGTTTCTATAAGTTATTGTTTAAAAGACTAAGTATGTGTAAGTTTCTGTTGAAGTAAGTGTGGTGGTGTGTGTATAACTATATGCAAGTAAATGGATGTTTGATTCTTTATTAGCATGAGTGACTATGTGTGTGAGTAACTATGGATGAGTGGCATTGTGTAACAAGATGTATACGTGTATGAGTACATATGATGAGTGAGTACATGTATGAGTGACTTAATAGGACTGTTGGTGAATGAGTGGATGTGTATGTGGATCTTAGAATTACCGAATAGGTTGTTGTAACTGGTATTGGTATGTCAATTGTTTTGAAAATTCTTTCTATTTTTGAATGTGTGTATCAAAGGTTATATTAGGGTGAGAGGAGGTCTGCCACTCTTATCACAAGGATGATGTCATCAGTGATGCCATTTGAGATGTCATGAGTGATGTCACTGACCATGTCATGAGTGATGTAATATGTGACGTCATCAGCAGTGCATTGCGGGCGCGCGAGTTATAGTTAGCTGAACTAACTATAACGGGGGAATTTCAATGGTTTTGTACGAGTGAAAAGTCCACCTAACTATAACGCCCCTGAAACCTATGTTTTTTTCAGTGAATTTCCAAGGTTTTTTAAATGCTAATTCCTAACTATAACATGCCTGAAACCTATGTTTTTTTCAGTGAATTTCAAAGGTTTTTTAAATGCTAATTTCTAACTATGCCTACAGAGATAGGACATGTGAAGAAAGAAGAAAAAACGCACAGAAAGAAAAAAAGAAATGCTTAAAGAAGCAACAGAAGTCCTCAAAGATGAAGAAAAGTGCAGGAAGAAGGATAACGTGCAGAAAGAACCAACAGAAGAGCAGGAAGAAGCCTTGTTGCAAAATCATCCTGTACCCTCAACTTTTTCAGATGAATATTGGTGGTAACTGAGTCTGACTAACCAGACCTAGTGCCAGTGCTATGTTAAAAGACACTCAGAATACAGTGAAAACACCTACATACACTAGGGAACACTATGCGTTGGGGTCCCCCTGTGATGACCTCCTCTGTAAGCCCCTAGTATATAATAGGGCAGGGGGATTAAAACTACCTCTTAAAACGCGCCACAGGGCGTGTTTGCACACGTCACATCAGGCCCTGTCCCCTCCCTTCTCCACTGTGTAAACACGCCCTGTGGCCGTTTAAAGTTGGGAGATTAAGTCCCCTTGAATCCTGAGGGTCCCAAGGGTCCAACTAGACCACTAGGTTGGTCCAGTAAGCGCCATTGCAGAGAGGTGTAAAAATGGGCACGGCCTGCACCACCTCTCTGCGACGCAGCGCAGTGGCGCTTACTGGAAGCACCTGGTGGGCTAGGTGGCCCCCAGGGTCCCTCAGGATTGAAAGGGAATTATTTCCCCAACTTGAACCGCGCCACAGGGTGTATTTGCAGATGTCACCTCAGGCCCCGTCCCCTTCCTTCACCAATGTGTAAACGCGCCCTGTGGCCGTTCTGAGCTGAGAGATTAAGTTCCCTTGAATCCTAAGGGTCCCTAGGGTCAAACTAGCCCACTAGGTACCTCCAGTAAGCTCCACAGAGCTGCGTTGCAGAGAGGTGTAAAAAGGGGCGTGGCCTCAGAACACCTGTCTGCAACGCAGCTCCCTGGCGCATACTGGAGATACCTGTTGGGCTAGTTGGCCCTCAGGGACCTTAGTATTGAAGGGGAATTAATTCCCCAACTTACAACTTGCCAGGGGGCGCGTTTGCAAAGTGCTGCAAGGAGGGGCGTGGCCACCGGCGCGATGCCGGTCTTTTATTTATTTTATTTTTATTAAGAAGGGGGCTGTGTGGCCCCCCTTCTTTTTCTGATTTATTGGCCCTGGGGACCCCATCCCCCAGGGCCTGCCCCCAAATTTTTATTTTTTTTAAAGAAAAATTTGGAAGGGGGCCGCGTGGCCCCCCTCCCAAGGCCTTAATTGGCCCCGGGGACCCCAACCCCCAGGGCATGGCCTTTTTTTACTCTTTAGGAGGGGGGCTGCATTGCCCCCCTCCTCAGGCCACTTATGGCCCTGGGGACCCCATGCCCCGGGCCTGCCTTTGTTTTTTATTATTTAAAAAATATATGTATATTTATAGAAACACCTAGGACATGCTGGACGAACCGAATGTACCTATCACAATGACGATTTGCGTGATATTCATTAAATGGCGACTATGCATACAATGAATCCACGTGAAATGTATTTACACCGCTAGTGAAGCTCTGACGTGTCTGACGCCCTACCGTGCCTAATCCCGGCGCCTCCGCCAGTGGGTAGTCTCCAAGTAGACACCCTGGTCGTTTATTTATACAAACATGGGTAGCTATTAGAGGGCACATTCAATACACACGCACACCAAGCCATTCAAAGGGGATTCGACAAAAATTGGACCAAAACTATGCAAAAAACCCCCCTCACGGTTAATAAAACACATATCCACCGCCGGATGTGTAATACTTTTTATTTTACTCTCTGGAAATGAGACGAGCCTAAGTTGAGAGTCACAGCGCGCTCCTGGCTGAGCCCAATGCTGTGTTACACCCGCCGAGTGCCACACACCTCTGTATTGTATTCCACCAGCTAGTGTGTATGCTATGACACTCTCTAACCCATGTGCACTGTAACACCACCCCGTGAATATGTCATGCCACACTTGCCTTCGCACAGGTTATATTGTCCCATCTAACGTGCCTTCCTCGATGCCTATGTTATAACGCACAGCGCTATGCCATACATATTACAATCTGGGATCCATATCTTTGTCACAGTGCATTTGCAAAGTTACACTCCCCAGCACATATTTTATATATTACAACTTTGGAGACTAGTTAGGTTACACAACACTGCCCTGTGCATATTACACTCCAAGGCGCATATCTCTTAGCACGCGCTAGTGCCTGTGCTATCTCGCGCTCTCCAATGAATCTGTCATTGCGCACAATGTATTGCATATTATATTTCACGCCCCAGTTCATCTTATATCACACTTTTTTGTGAATAGTTTATACCATACACTATATCTAGTTTTCATTTTCAATCGTTCTCTCAGGACTATGTTCTATATAACACTGCGTTCACCTACCCTTTTCACGGGCATTACATTTTGCGATGGGGGTGGAAGGTCATGGGGTGTTTCTGCCAAGTGAGCCCGGAGTCACAGTCACAAACGTCCTCTTCTTCCTGAATAAAAGTGAGATTATGCTGCATACTTGTTCATATTTTAAGTAGTTTGCCCCGACACACATTTTAAAAACAATAAAGTTCCTAATATCCACCTTCTCTCGAACAGTTAGCTTGCTGCCCCATCCACCTCCTCCCTATCCTCTGTTGTCTGAATCCATGGACTAGCCTCCTCCCTCCTGCCATGCATGGTCTGATGTGCTGCCACTGCCCTCCATTTAGCATGATGTACCAGTCCACTCCTCCTGCCCTCCATTGCCCAATTCTATGCCCCATCATTGACCTCCTGCTTAGCCTCTGTGCTTAGCTTGCTGCCCCTATTCTCCTTCCCCCTGCCCTCCGATGTCTTTGTGCATGCCCCTGCTCCATCCTTTTTGCCCACCATGTTCCATGGACCTGCCACTCCTATCTCTTCTGAGTGCTCTGTTGAGCTGCCACTCCCCTCCCACCTGCCTAGCATTGTCAGATGACTGTAACCTGTCCCTGCCACCTCCACCCTGCCTGTCCACATGCCCTGCACCTATCCCCTTCCTCCTGTCCTCCATGGTCCATTTTACTGCCATATCTTTCTGCCCTCCCTGGTCTGTTGTGCTGCAACTGCTCCCCCTGCCTGCCCTGCGCGGTCTGTTGTGAGGCCCCTTCCCCTGAACTCTCTTGTCTGTGCCCAGGTCCTGACCCTCCCTTCTATCCTCCATGGTCCTTTGTGCATGCCCCTGTACCCTCCTTCTTGCCCATCATTGCCATTGTGCTGCCACTAACCCTCCCGCTTGCCATGCATGGTCTTTTGTGCTGCCACGGCCCCTCCCACCTTCCCTGTGTGGTCAGCTAGCTGCCCCTGACCCCCTCCCACCTTCCCTCCATGGTCTGTGTTTATGCCATCATAGTCTCACTGTTGCTCTCCATGGTGTGTCTTGTTTCTAGTGCCCATCCTGCCTGACCTCCATGGTCATCTTGCTGCTCCTGCCCTGCCCCCTTGCCCCCAGCCCTCTGTTTCCAAGTGCAGACCCCTATTCCCTTCCTCCTGGCTTGTCTGTTCCATTGTAATGCCCCTGATCCGTCCCTCCTGCCCTTTATGGTCTGTTATGCTGCAGCTTTCTCTCCTGTCTGTGCATTATGGTCAGCTACCTACCATTGCCTCTTTCCCCTCTGTTCTCTGTTGTCCATGTGCATGGTCCTGTCCCCTCCCTATTGCTTTCTATGGATTGTTGTGATGCACTCCCGTCCCGCATGCCCTGTGTGCTGTATTGTGCTGCTGCAAACCCTGATGCCTGCCCTGTAGGGTCAGTTTGGTGGACCTCTCCATGCCCCTCCTGTCCTCTGTTATCCGAGTCCATGTCCCTACCCCAATTGCTCCTGTCTTCCATGATCCAATGTACCATACTTGCGAACATTTTGAACTTGGTAAGAGGGAGATTTTGAAAAAAAACTTGGGGTATTGATTTTCCCCTTTGTGTTACATCGAAAAAGAGGAGATTGTAGACAGAAGACAGATCAAATAAAGCCCATTTGAGCTTAAAAACATTGGACGTTTCCTTGCTGAATCGGGTCTGTTGGCATGTATGGTTGTACTACCACTGCCTCTTCCTTCTGCCCACAATGGTGTATTATATTGCCACAGCCTCTCTTGCCAGTCCTGTATTGTTGGGTTGTTGCCCCTGCCCCCCTTTCCCCTGCCCTCCATAGTCTGTTGTACTGCCACTGCCCTTCCTGCCTGCCCAGTGTGGTCAAATTGTTGCCTCTGCACCCTCCTACCTGCCTTTAATTTTCAGAGTCTGTGCCCCTGTCCTCTGCCTCTCAACAGTATCCTAATGAACAACTAGATTGCTAACATTCTATATTTATTACAAAAGTGTATAACGCCTGACGTCATCTTGATGTAATCAAAACTGTAATACCTAGAGCATTTCCTTTAGAAATTACGGGCCCGATTCACAGAACAAACTTAAGACAAAATCCTAAACTTAGTACCATTTTGGTATTCACAGAATGCACTTACTACTTCTGGTATTCACAGAATGAACTTACTACTTTTGCGATTCACAGAATAAACTTACTACTTTTGCTATTCACAGAATGGATTTAAGACTACTAACTTTACGTCCGCACTCGGGCCGGAGGCGGAGCTTCCGGGCCGGAGGCGGAGCTTCCGGGCCGGAGGCGGAGCTTCTGGGCCGGAGGCGGGGCTTCCGGGATGGAGGCGGAGCTTCCGGCCTGGAGGTGGGGATTCCGGCCAGTGGCGGAGATTTAAAATCTCCACCTCCGTGCCGGAAGCCCCGCCTCCGTGCCGGAAGCCCCGCCTCCGGCCCGGAAGCTCCGCCTCCGGCCCGGAATTTCCGGCCCGAGTGCGGACGTAAAGTTAGTAGTCTTAAATCCATTCTGTGAATAGCAAAAGTAGTAAGTTTATTCTGTGAATCGCAAAAGCAGTAAGTTCATTCTGTGAATACCAGAAGTAGTAAGTGCATTCTGTGAATACCAAAATGGTACTAAGTTTAGGATTTTGTCTTAAGTTTGTTCTGTGAATCGGGCCCTACATATATGAGAGGGTCTTATTTGCATCAAAATTATGGTTAGTGCTCTAAAAAACTAAAATGAGGACATATTTTCGGAGTTTTCAAATAGCGACAAAGCACTTTTAAATGATTTGTTATAATTATGTTTTTTTATCCAGTTGACCACTTGATTTAATGTTGCACTTAGGGGAGAGGATGTGGTGTTACTTCCAGAGTTGCAGACTTTGCAAATGGGGAACCAGGTTGGAGTTTCTGCTTCAGCTCAACATTCTGTGATTCTGGTCAAATCACTTAATCTCCCCATGTCTACAACCAAAATGAATTTGATCTTGTGTGATGTAACCAGTGCTCATGTAAAGCACTCCAAAACCTGATAAGTCTGCACTATATAAAACTGCAAAAACACAAAAAATAAGTGTTTTGCACACTTCTGTCATTGGGCTACATGTAGGCTACATCTGGGTGATATTTGTGCTGCATTTGGGCTCTTTTGTCTCTGGTGGCCATCTTGGGAGATTTATTTGTTATGAAGTTTCCTAACTTCCTCATTCAGTGCAGTCTCCTTAGTAGGAAATGCTTTCAGTTTTTTACTTTGATTCCATCAAGAAGGTATTCAGATATGTCACACATTTGCCATCAATTCTGAATGTTAGCACTCTAGTTGCTCATTAGATCACTGTAGTAAAGCTACTGCTCACCACGGAAGTCTGCGGCTGGTATTAAAAGTGCATGTTTCAGTCTGCATGTCAGAATTTTTTAATGAAATAGAAGAGGATTTGAGAAGTCACTCAAAATGTGCCCTAATTTTTCTTTCTTCAGCACTAATCATAATTTCTATGGCAAAATGAACCCCCTCATTGTGTTCCTTTTTAAATTAAATGTTTTAAGTGTTACCAGTTTATTCCAATCAAGATGGCTTCAGGTGTGCCATACTTTTGTCATAAGTAAGACAGTAAGCGCTCTAGTTGTTCTTAAGAACACTCTGGAACATTCTGTCATTGGGCTATACTTGGGCTACATCTGGGTGATATATGGGCTACATTTGGGCTCTTTTGTCTCTGGTGGCCATCTTGGGAGACTTATTTGTTATGAAGTTTCCTAATTTCCTCATTTACTGCATTCTCCTCAGTAGGAAATACTTTCAGTTTTTTACTTTGGTTCCATCAAGAAAACATTCAGATGTGTCACACATTTGCCATAAATTCAGAATGTTAGCACTCTAGTTGCTCATTAGATCACTGTAGTAAAGCTACTGCTCACCAGGGAAGTCTGCTGCTGGTATTGAAAGTGCATGTTTCAGTCTGCATCTCAGACTTTTTTAATGAAATAGAAGAGGATTTGAGAAGTCACTCAAAATGTGCCCTCATTTTCCTTTCTGCAGCACTAATCATACTTTCTATGGCAAAATGAACCCCCTAATTTTGTTCCTTTTCAAATTAAATGTTTTAAGAGTTACCACATTATTCCAATCAAGATGGCTTCAGGTGTGCAATACGTTTGTCATAAGTAGGACTGTTAGCGCTCTAGTTGTTCTTTAGAACACTCTGTGAAGCTGCAGTAGAACACAAAGGAATCAACTGACAGTCTCTGCCCTTGTTGGATGCACATGTTTTACTGAGAATGTCAGAATTCATTCTCACATGACTGAGAAAGATAATGTGAATTTACAGAAAATATGCTCTCAGTTTAGCTTATAGATCACCTTCCAAACCACTGTGGGAAAAGCATGAGAAAATAGTTTTCTCTCAAACATGATTCATGATATCACAGCAGAAGGCTTTTTTCACATGGTAAAATCACCTTAGAACACACCACATTCCTAAAATGAGTATGGTATCATCAACAAATGATTTCTAATGTAACTAAAGTTTTAAAACCTTCTATTAACTGCAATGCTTTTTAATGAGGTGCTATCATGTATATTGGTCCCAAGATGGCTGCCAACACTTCTTGGATGAAGTGCTGACAGCCAATCAGATCTCACAATGAGATGTGTGGTTAGGCTCCGCCCAGATATATATGTGATTTTGATTTTCTCAGGAACTACTGAACGGATTTACACCATTTAAGCAAAAGGCACGACTCTGAACCAAGGTCTACCTTTCTGCCAATTTTGGTGTAGTTCCGTTCAGCAGTTCGGGCTGTAGCTGCGGCTAAAGGCTATTACATCATTCATGACATGGTCAGTGACATCACTGATGACATCTCAAATGACATCACTGATGACATCATCCATGTCAAAATCTGATGCACCTCATCAGACCCTAATATAACACTTGATACACCCACTCTAAAATACAGATCATAATTTTCAAAACCATGAACACACCAATACCAGTTAGTACATATCCCCTCACTAATTTGTAGGTCTACACACACACACACACACACACACATCCATTCATTCACCCATACACTGACTCATACATACAGTCAGCCATCAATACAGCATTATCATATCCAGTCACATATCTATACAGACACTCACACACCGCCTCTCATTCATAGAGTTATTCACACACCTAGTCAGTAATGGAAATAATCGATCACACTTTAATTTACTCACCTGTACAGTTATACACATACCACGTCACTTATTTAAACATATACTAACACATACTTACACTGTAATACAATAACTAATACAAGCACACACTGATCCATACCTGCACTCTCACAATCACTCACTCTCACATATAGTCATTTATACAGTCCAACACTCATATGTACTGCCTTTCACATATGGAGTTACTCACACATGTACCACTGAGGCATCCATTCACTCACCAAGACACTCATACACACACTCACCCAGCCATGCAGACCTTCACAGACACAGACTTGAACACGTATACCCAGTGAATTATCCACTCACACATCTATGCACACCCCCCACCCACCCACACAGACACTCAGACACCCATACAGGTACTCAGACAAGCAATCAATAGCTCATGTAGATTCTAATTTAGTTGCTAACCAAACCATGAAACTGCTTACTCTCCAACTGAAAACCTAAACTGTGTGAATGTCTGTATCAGTCGCTAACACATGCATTAAACAAGACACAATTAATCACTCACTTATACAGTCAGTCACACACCTAATTAATCATCCATCCTGACTCTTATACACCTATCAGGGCTCGAAAAATTCACTCGACCGCTCGCATTTGCGAGTCAGATTCATTCAGGACGAGCTATTTTTAGGTCCTACTCGCCCTTACTGGCGAGTAGGAATACAAACTGACACTTGACCTCTGCCTCTGAAAACAGGGGAAATGTGACAAGATAGCAAGTTTTAAAGGCATCTTTATTGCTCACAAAGTAAATGAGCAATATAAATGCTTTTAAATCTTGTTAACATGTCACATTTGCTCAGCTTTCAGATTAGAGGTCAAGTGCATTTCAGTTTGGTCAAGGAGATTTTGTAGGTTCCTAGACCTGCAGGTCTAGTGTATTTTTTATGATTTTTCGAGCCCTGCCTATTCATTCTTCAATACACCTTGGCATATATATATAAAACATATTTACATTTTATAGGAACACACATCCACTGGGTGATGTCATCAGTGATGTCATTTGAGATGTCATCAGTGATGTCACTGACCATGTCATGAATGATGTAATATGTGACGTCATCAGCAGTGCATTGCGGGGGCGCGAGCTTTAGTTAGCTCAACTAACTATAACAGGGGAATTTCTATGTTTTTTTTATGAGTGAAATGTCCAACTAAGTATAACATCCCTGAAACCTATGGTTTTTTCAGTGAATTTCAAAGGTTTTTTAAATGCTAATTTCTAACTTTAACGTGCCTGAAACCTATGGTTTTTTCAGTGAGTTTCTAAGGTTTTTTAAATGCTAATTTCTAACTATAACGTGCCTGAAACCTATGGTTTTTTCAGTGAATTTCAAAGGTGTTTTAAATGCTAATTTCTAATTATAATGTTCATTAAACCTATCTCTTTTTCTGTGTTTTTTAATTATCATCCCATTCTCAATTTGGTGAAAACTGCAAATCTCACCATCGATACCTTACGCCAACAAAATCGCCGCAAACGAGAGCCACAACAAACGCTAATGAAATGCAAAGTAGGCGTTCCCGTGCAAAAAAAACACGAAAACACCACTTCCCCATATTTTCAACGACCAGCCAAATCTGCAATGCGATCCAAAAAGCAGGCGATAAGCCGGGTTAGCAGTAACAAATTAACATCAACCTTTAACTGGTGTAAGGAGGTCGACTATCTACTCCGTGAATTGGACCCAACTCACAGCCACATCTAAAGACAAACATGTGATAGACCTACTGATCATGCAGCTCCGACACCCAACAAGGCCACAACACCCAGCGCCACCACCACAAGAACCTCCCCCCCCGCATCACCCCCCCTACTACCACCAACACAGCGCAAAACAGGACAACGGACCTTCCCAACATGCCATGCCCCTCAGCCACACAATAGCTGAATGTTGGGAGATGTGGCAACCAACTATATATGAAGGAGGCAAGTCACCCATCAACAATAAAGCACACAATGCCATGAGTAACGCTGATGTGCTGCACAGACCTCACTATGCAAAGCACAAACCTCTCCATGTGGAGATATACTATTGATACTTGTAGTGTAGTGCACAGTGGACGCAACCATGTTACCTCAGGCAGTGGGGAAGATCTCAGTCATTTAGCTGTGTTGTCCCCCCCTGGAAGCGAAAGTGGAGTGGGCTGCTCCAACGTACGCCACTCCAGCGTAGGAGTATGAATAAATAGGCCAGGCCCTAGGCGTGGTTCACTTGTGGGAAGACCAACGAGTCTGTCACAGCGGCAGCCCTCACCCTGGCACGTGGCTGCTGCCATAACCGCGGGCCTCCTCGACACAGGCCCCCTGCGAACCCAGCGGCACAGCACCACAGACTTATGTCTGTACCGACTACTGCCTTCGATCTACACTGCAGACAGCAGCGCTCACAATTCAGATGCAGTGGCGATTGCAGATGTCGCAGTCCAGTTCGCAAGACACGTTGCTCCCAGTGCGGCCCACCCAGATCACGCATCATCGCAGGGTGTGCACATGCTGTGTGCTTCAGGTGCTACTAACTCACTGCATCATAAGTCATCGCCCCGTGGCCTCATCAAGCCAGAATTCATTAGACAAAACACATTGCTCCCAGTGCGGCCCTCCGGAACCACGTATCATTGCAGGGTGCGCACACGCCGAGTACTCCAGGTGCCACTAACTGTGCAGCTCAACTCAACGCCACGTGGCTGTGCGCCCATCCTGACCGCTGCTTCCGCCCTACACTGGGGTTATATGGTTCACAATTCAAGATTAGTAGCAACGCAAATTGTGTAAGAGACTATAATGGGTTAAGAAGACCAAATGCTCCCAATCTGTGTAGTTCAAGTCAACGTCACCTGCCTGTGGGCCTTTGCTGACCGCTGCCTCCGGCCTACACTGTAGGAGACTGGCGACACGTGGTGCCAACTAACCCTGTTCAATACAAGCCGATCCCACATGTGTAACTGTGTCCTGAGTACTGAATGGCAGAGACCACAGCACCAGACTCCCTTTGATCAGTGAGGGGTATTTCCATATGGAAGGCCGGCGACACGTGGTGCCACTGAACCTGCACTACGCAGGCAGGTGGGGCTACCAACGTATGCACGTGGCTGTGGGTCCTTGCTCACCGCTACCTCTGGCCTACACTGTGGAAGACCGGGGACAAATGGTGTCACTAGCCGTCTTCAACGCAAGCCGATCCCACATGTGGAACTGTGTTCAGAGTCCTGAATGGCAGTCACCCCAACTCCGTGAGACAACCACAGCACCAGACTCCCTTCGATCAGTGAGGCATATTTCCATATGCAACAGCGGCGACACGTGGTGCCAATAACTCTGTTCAACACAAGCCTAACAATCCCACATGTGGAACTGTGTCCAGAGTGGCAGTGACCCCAAGTCCATGGCAGTGAGCACAGCAGCATACTACCTCTGATAAGTTAGGCATATTTCCACATGCAAGGCCGGCGACACGTGGTGCCACTAACCCTCTTTAACACAAGACGATCCCACATGTGTAACTGTGTCCTGAGTCCTGAATAGCAGTCACCCCAAGGCCGTGGCAGCGACCACAGTACCACACTCCCTTTGATCAGTGAGGGGTATTTCCATATGCAACTACAGACTCCAGTAGGCAAGTAACTATCACAGTCCTACACCCTACATATTATCCTTTTAATATCCTCTCTTCTTGAACATTTTTTATATCAGTTATAGCTTTAGTACAATCACCAAATTCATTTTCAAGTACAAACGAACACTCAGCAGTCTACACTGCGGGCAGCAGACCTTTTTTGGACATGTGGTGCCAACTAACACTGTCCAACACAAGCCGATCCCACATGTGTAACCGTATCCTGAGTCCTGAATGGCAGTGACCCCAAGTCCGTGGCACCGATCACAGCACCAGACTCCCTTCGATCAGTGAGGCATATTTCGATATGCAAGGCCGGCGTCACGTAGTCCCACTATCCCTCTTTATCACAAGCCGATCCCACATGTGTAACTGTGTTCTGAGTCCTGAATGGCAGTGACCCCAACTTCGTGGCAGCGACCACAGCACCAGACTCCCTTCAGTCTTATTTGTTGTTCTTTTCTTTAAATATTTTTTTTATATGTAAATTTATACATAACTAAGATTCTTCTTTGTCCAACCACACAGGGACACTTCCAGGCCCAAGAAGGTTGTTGGGGGTATGATGGTAATGTGGGAAGAGGGTGTGTTACCTGCTGATGTGGGAAGAGGCAGCGTCAAAGGGGTATCTATCACAGAAAGAACTCCGATATGTTTTCTCAAATGCCTCGGACAAATGCCAGCTGACGGACTGAATCACAATATGTTTTTTCAATGCTTATGTAGTGTTGAGTTATGAACAGTTTGCACCCAGGCTCGCAGAGGGACAGCTGCGGCCCGTCCGCTCGACTCACAGACGCAGTACTATGAGCCGTCCACGTCATTGTAGCTATCCCTGCCCTGTTCCGTTGTATGCCACGCCACTCCGATTACGTTCTGACGTTGGCCCCACATAGCTACCTGACACAGGCGTACTCGCTGTTGGTATGCAGGTCAGTGGTCTAGTTCTCAACATCTCACGGCCACTCCCTGAGGGCGGGTTTGCACACACATCACACCCATCCGGCACATACGTCACAGGCCATGTGAGCACGCAAATATAATAGATCGACAACGTCACATCCTTTATTGCCGGTGCTGACTAGATGGCGGACGCTCCACGTGTCTCAACCATAAAGAGTCTTTGAAAAGTTGTGCAGAAGGTTAGTTGCACCCTGATCTGTATAGCCCTCAGGGGCCTACCACCCCCTTGCGCAGACTTCAGATGCACAGGGTTAGTGCCACCCAAAGCTCATATGGCCATCAGGGACCTACCACCACTTGGCACAGACTTGAGTTCCACAGGCTTAGCGGCCCCAAAAGCTGATGTGGTCTCCGCCATTGATGACTCAGGACTCAGCGACATGTGTGAGATCTGCCGGGCCGCGGAGAAGCTGGTGTGGTCTCTGCCATTGATGACTCAGGACTCAGCGACATGTGTGAGATCTGCCAGGCAGTGGAGAAGATGATGTGGTCTCCACCATTCATGACTCAGGAATCAGCGACATCTGTGAGATCCGCGCAGAAGCTGATGTGGTCTCCGCCATTCATGACTCAGGACTCAGCGACATATCTGGGATGCGCGGAGTTTTGACGGGCACGTGGAGTGCTCACTGCTGCACACTCTGGTGGCACCAGGTAATTATTTGCTCATGGATGCACCGGGGTGCAGTGTCTGTCTGTCTGTCTCTCTCTCTCTCTCTCTCTCTCTCTCTCTCTCTTCTATCTCTCCAACTCTCTCTCTTCCTTTCTCCCTTTCTCACTCCCCTCTCTTTTTCTGTCTGGCTTTTTTTTTCCTTCTCTGTTTCTCTGTGTCTCTCTCCTTTGATATACCCATTACACATGTCCTTATTTTGTGCTTTATTTTCCCGGCTCTGCCGTCGACATCCATGGTCCCCACAGGACTGTTCCGCCTTGTTGTTTTGTATTATTTTTGAAAAATTTTGTTTATTAGTTTATCGTTCATATATATGTTAATAATAAGTAAAGTTTGAAAATAGTTTATCGTTTACATATTTATGTTTATAAAAAAATAAAGTGTGAATTAAAAAAATGTATAACGTTTTTGGTTGTTCTCGTAACTGCTGTGTGACTCTTTCTTGTTCTTATTACTGTTATTTGATGGAGTCCACCATGGTGTTAAATTTTGGGGTACTTATCGCGGGAATACTGGTGACGTCTGCAGTTTGCACCAACTTCTCAATAGTGTGTTAGATTTATCTCAACTTTACTTCCATTAAAGTGCTGATAATGAAATGCAGATTAGCCGTTCCCGTACTAAAAGATACGAGGTGCACCTTTCCGATTTATTCTAAATACTAAAATCCTGTATTGAATTGCACTGAGGTAGTGGCTGCACTTACAGTGTACACACAAAATCAATTAAGAAATCTCATTGTATTTATATTGATTGTGCGTCAGGTGCTGCATCTTGACGAGATACACTGCTCAGTTCGTATATTGTTCTGCACACGAAAAAAATCACATCACAAATTCCGGTGATAAGCCACGTTAGCACCAGGGATTTTACACCTGCATTCTGCTGGTGTTAAGCAGGACGACTACCTGCACCATGAAAAGGAACACAGCCAGGAGCCACACCAGAACACCCACAGGTGCCATAGAGTCAATGAGCATGATGCAGGGATACCGATGAGGGCCACAAGACTCATCGCAACAGCTCCAGGACGCCCGCCAAACCCGCATCTGAGCAAGTGTGTCCCTGTGGTCATTGTCTTAGCATGATAGGCACGAGCCCTGCAACATCACAGTGTACGGTCACCTCAGTGTTGGCAGTGAGCCTGGACATGTAGCTACGCACGCATCCTCCTGCATGCACAACCGGCGTGTGCTGGTCCGGGGTACACAGGTCAGCGCAGGGGTGTGCCTATCCGGCAAGGGGAACGGGGTGTCTCGGACATGTCCGTGTGCAGGAAGTGCGATAAGTGTGACTGTGTTCTGGTGTGGCCTGCCACAAGGACCGCAGCAGTCGATGTTGTAAAGTGGCATGCACCACCTCCAAACGGCACTGTGTCGGTGTAGTTGAATGTAGCAGGACATGCGCTAATAGGCATTACAATGGTGTGCCATATGAGTGCACGAGATACAACAGTGCACCGTACAAAAGTGTGGGGGCTCGTGGGAGGGAGGAGCAGCTGTTTGGCAACGTAACACACATTGAACTCGCCCATGTGCCACGTGCTGGGCATCTCATCCATGATGACCACGGTCGCAGACATCCCACAACACCAACGACCGGCCTTTGTACACATCCTGTATGAATGAAGCGTGGTTTTCACTTCTATGCTCGTTCAGTGGTGTGATGTTGGCGGGTTGTGTGACTTCTGCTCCTTGTTGGTGTGTTTCATTTTGGCCATTGTTTGTCTATACGTGTGCTTTACTTAATTGAGCATGTGTGCCATTCTGCCCATCTCCCCCGTCCCCCCACTCCCTGCTTCTTCCTCTTCCTGGTGCTGTTGTGTCTATAATTTTGTTGCTCCACACATAAATACATGTAAAGAACAAATTAGAATACTTCCTTGATTCTTTTAGGTTTCAAAACGTCTCTCTTGGTTTCTTTTTAATTTTCCATATAAACTGTTTTTTTAATATTCAACAACACACGTGCAGGTTAAAAGTTCACAATTGTTTTAAGTTCGAACAGTGCCTTCTAAATGCAAGTAGCAGGTGTGGTTGAGTTGAGCACATTTTATCCTATGATATGTACTCCACGTTGAAACTGCTTTTTCTTAACCAATCACAAAGATGCTTTTCCACAAAACTAATGTGCACCCTACTTTAAAAAAAAGAATGCTTTTCATCTCCCAATCACGTATCGTTTTGTATGGCATAAAAAAAATAGTTCCCCATCTTTAAACATATCTCGTATTCTACCAAGGATCTGCATGAGCTACAGACATCTTTCCATACCTTCCAGCCATACCTTCAAAATGCTAGTATGGATCGTAGGACTTAGCTATATATTCTGGTGCAAGAGGTATGCAGAACACAGACGTATTGACTTAGACCTAGGTTTACAAAATGTGGACAATAAATGGTTTGCACAGAGAAGATTGAAGTGGCACCAATTGCTACCTTTGGTTAAAACCTCTTTGCATCTTCTACACCCTGACCTCATGATTGTGCATTGTGGTGGAAATGACCTAGACACGTTGACTGGGTGGGGTAGGTTTGGAAATGTTTATGAAGGACACCTTTTGGCACCTCAGCCCAGCACCATGTGACTCTGGGCAATAGCTCACTTAATAGCTCACATTATTTCCACGCCGGCCTCGAGGGCCTTCAGACCCATAGGGGTGAGTAGTTTGCGCTTTACAAATACCGTATTGATTTGATACGCGCAAATTTACCTTCGCACTCCCTGTATAACACCCCCTAAGCACCATACACAAGTTCCAATGTTCAAAACAAAAGTTCCTCCAAGTAGGTATAACTACATGCTGACACTACTTGACAGATGTGGCACAGCGGCCAGAGCACATGACTTCACAGCATATGACATACAGTTTGGACTCACGCTTTCATCCCCGACTCCGGCAGCACCTCAGCTTAGCACCATGAGACTCTAGACAATGCCTCACATATTTTCCGTACCCCAGGACTTTCAAACCAGTAGCAGTCAGTAGTTAGTCCTAGTAGGTATAAACACATGCTGACACTACTTCCACAGGTGTGCTGCAGCGGCCAGGGCAAATGACTTCACACCATAAGACACACAGTTTAGGCTCACGCTTCCATCCCCGACTTCCGCAGCAGCTCACCTTAACAGCATCAGACTCTACGCAATACCTCACTTAATTTCCGTACCCAGCCCTTTCAGACCGGTAGGTATGAGTAGTTCGCTTCGCACCCCCTCTATAGCACACCCTAAACACCCCCACAGAGGTTACAGTGCTACTACCCTCCTCTTTCCTACTTTTTTCACCCTTTTTTCCCCTTACTCGCTTGGACAGAATCACAAAATGGTGGCCAACACTTCCTAGTTGCAACCGCTTGCAGCGCTCCCAACCAATAAGCAGCACGCTCATGCTCGTAACGCCTCAGCCAATCAGATGGCAGAATTCCCAAATATTGATATCTGTAAATTTCGATATTTCTCAACAACTACTGAACGAATTTACACCAAATAAACAAAAGCGTGCTTTCTAGACTAAGACCCTTCACCCTGCCAAATTTGGGGTAATTCCGTGCACCCGTTCGACCTGTAGCCTTGTCTAAAGTTTCCTATGGATATTAACATGGAGAAAACACCTTTTGTCTCGGCCCCTCCTTGACGAATCAACCCCAAACTTTCAACATAGGAGCCGATATAAACAAAGAATTAGTTTGGATAATTTCATGAAGATTCATCAAACAATGTCAAAGTTATAAGCAAAACAACAAATGCTCTTCCTATGGAAACTTGGTCCTAACTATAACTACCTACTCGCAACCGCCAGTAGGTGATATATATATATATATATATGTATATATATATATATATATTCACTGAAAAAACCATAGGTTTCACACACGTTATAGTTAGGAATTAGCATTTAAAAAACCTTGCAAATTCACTGAAAGAACCATAGGTTTCACATACGTTATAGTTAGCTGGACATTTCACTCGTACAAAACCATTGAAATTCCCCCGTTATAGTTAGTTCAGCTAACTATAACTCGCGCGCCCGCAATCCACTGCTGATGACGTCACATATTACATCACTCATGACATGGTCAGTGACATCACTCATGACATCACTGATGACATCTCAAATGACATCACTGATGACATCATCCAGTGAATGTGTGTTTCTGAACAGTTTTAATATGTTAAATAAATATAGGGAAAGGCCTGTTGAAGAATGAGTGGGTGTACAAGTGTGTAA
This sequence comes from Triturus cristatus, assembly GCF_964204655.1. Lineage (NCBI taxonomy): Eukaryota > Metazoa > Chordata > Amphibia > Caudata > Salamandridae > Triturus > Triturus cristatus. The sequence goes on from NC_140588.1 coordinate 141,378,165, forward strand.
ATGGATGATTTTCTGTGGTGCGTAACTGACTCTATAAGTGAGTCATTAAATGTATCTTACTGCAGACTAGTGACTTAACTGTGTAAATGTCTGTATGTGTCTGTGTGTTGGTGTCTTAAGTGGCTCCATGGTTTTGTGAATAGCTATATGAGTGTCTATATGGGATATTGCTTGGTTGTCTGAGTATCTGTATGGGTGCCTGTGTGTTTGTGTGGGTAGGGTGTGTGTTACTCTGTGCATAGATGTGTTTCAGTGGGTGATTCTATGGGTGCATGGTTTTCAGAGTGCATCTGTGAGGGATTGTGTGGTTGGATGAGTGTATGTATGGGTGTGTTAGGGATTGAATGTATATCTCAGTGGTACATGTGTGACTAACTACATATGTGAAAGGCAGTATATATGTGTGTAAGAGTATATAACTGGGTATATGTGAGAGTGTGTGATTGTGAGAGTGGCTGTATGGATGCGTGTGTGCTTGTATCAATTATTGTATAAGAGCGTAAGAATGTGTTACTATTTTTATGAGTAGGTGAACTTGAGTGTGTTTAACTGTATAGGTGAGTAAATTGGACTGTGTTTAATTACTTGCACGACTGACTAGGTGTGTCAGTACCTCAATGGATGTTTGGCGGTGTGTGAGTGTCTATATAGGTGTCTAAATGCATATGATAGTCTTGTATGGAGTGACTGTAATTATGAGTGACTGTACAGGTGAATGAGTGGAGTTGTATGTAGACCTAAGAGTTAATAAGTGAGTATCTAGTTATTGGTATTGGAGTACGTATGGTTTTGACAATGTAAGTCTGAAATTTTCAGTCGGTGTTTGAAAGGTTATGTTAGGGTGTGAGAAGATGTGGTAATTTATCACATGGATGACGTCATCAGTGATGTCAACAGTGATGTCGTTTGAGATGTCATCAGTGATGTCATGAGTGATGTCACTGACCATGTCATGAGTGATGTCATATGTGACGTCATCAGCAGTAGATTGCGGGCGCGCGAGTAATAGTTAGCTGAACTAACTATAACGGGGGAATTTCAATGGTTTTGTACGAGTGAAATGTCCAGCTAACTATAACGTGTGTGAAACCTATGGTTTTTTCAGTGAATTTGCAAGGTTTTTTAAATGCTAATTCCTAACTATAACGTGTGTGAAACCTATGGTTTTTTCAGTGAATTTCAAAGGTTTTTTAAATGCTAATTCATGAATTTATTTATTTATTTATTTATTTATTTTTTTAATAATATGCTACCTATGTATATAATTATAGATTTACTGTATCCTGCAATATGGAATGGCTCACCTTTTTAAAAAAATGTTTAGATATAGTTGAACAGCATAGTTAATATCTTCTACAAACCTCTAAACATTGTTTATTTTTTTTTTTTAAGGGATTTTTACCGTGCGCGCACCGTAAGCTTACGGTGCGCGCATGGTACGGTACAAGTACGGTGCGCGCACGTAGTTTGCATGCGTACGTGCTCCATGTGCGCATACATACGTGATTTCCGTACGCATGCGTACTTCGTCTGCGATGCGTACGTGCGTGCTCCGTACGCGCATGCGCGTGTGTTCTTTTTGCGCATGCGGGCGTGCTCCTTACGCGGGTCCGCCGTACGCGCATGCACGCGTCTTACATACGCGCATGCGTACTTGTACTGTGCGCGCACCGTAAGCGTACGGTGCGCGCGCGGTAAGTCATGTGATCAAGAAACAACACTTTTCATTGGTTTAAAGTACTTTCATTTCCAGAAACTTCCAACACCACACCCATTCCCCTCATTATTACTTCTGATTTCCTGGGAGAAGGAGCTGAACTGTTTTTGTGATACAATGGCAGAGCAGCAGTCATCTTCTGGGAGTGAGCAGGAGAGCCTTGTCAGACAGAGACAGAGGAAACAGAAAGATTCTTTTGTCTGGCAATATTTTACATTTCCACAGGGGCAGAAGAAAGTGAATGCTCCCAAAGTCACCTGCACTCTTTGTGGTCGTGTCTTATCTAGAGGAGATGCTGAGAAGAAGTACTCTTTTAGTATCTACACTATGATCAGGAACGTTAGGGATGTACATCCTGTGACTTATGCTCGAGCTACTAGAGAAAACCCTCCTGCAGCTCAGCCGAGCACATCCGCAGCAGCTCGGCCGAGTACATCATCGGCAGCTCAGCCGAGCACTTCCTCTGCGGTGGAAGCTTCACCTTCTCCGACTCCTCTGGACATTCACCCTCTGTTTGAGAGGGTGCATATACGGTGCAATACGTGTTATGCTCTTCTTGCTTTGGGGGAGACCAGCATTCCCCTAATAGAGAACAAGATGCGGCAGCACACGTGCGGCACCGTATAATTTCTTCTTTCCTTCCTCTGTCCCTCTATTAACACAACGGCTCTTTTTAGAGCCACCTTACATCTTAAATTTTTTTTTTTTTTAATCATTTTTTTTTTTAAATTCCCCGCCGTGTGCGCACCCATTCTGTTTTTTAATAAAATAAAATGTTTTTTTCACCCTTCATGGTCCTTCAGGGACCTCCTTTCAAAAGGTAGGGGGTCAGGAACTCACTACCCTGTCCCCTTTTCACGTTCTGCACCTTTTTTTTAAAATTGAAACACACTTTTTTTATTTTTTGCATATTTTAACCCTTTCTAAATGATTTCTACCCCCAACATGACTTCTGCCTGCTAGCATAGCATTAGATCATGTAACAGTTGTGTGTGCAGAGACGTCAGAAGTTCAGCACATAATGTTTCTAATCCAAAGAGCAACAGTACATTTCACAGATGAAGGGAACAGAGTCTTCCTCTTGATCTTTAGACACTGGATCGATACTTACTTATAGGTACCAAAAAACAATCAATTAACACAATGGCTCTTTTTAGAGCCAACCAACACCCAAACACTTAATCTTTTTTTTTAATTCTATTTTTTACACAATTTTTTTGTCGCATCTCTATGCTTCCCCAGCGCAGGCCTACAAACTGCAGCCATGCGCCAGCGCAGGCTCCTTCGCACCATGGTACAAGGATGCCTGCATGGTGGGGAGATTGTACTTGTGTAGGAAGGGACACCTTCCTGCACAAAAACAATCACAAGAGGCCTTTTCCTCTTTCAATGAGTGCTGTAGAATGGAGGACGCATTAAAAGAGGAAAAAACGACGAGAAATAAAAACATTTCTCCTCATTGTGCCTCGCAACACCACCTCTAGAGTTGCTTAGCATTCACACACATCTCTAGAGTTACGATTTCTCGTAAACCTGGAGATGTGTCTAGTTCTTTGTGTGTTGCGTGGGAACACCCAAAACAACACCCATGGAACGCCCCTTCAACGCACAGTGCTGCGTGTGAAGTGGCTGTATTTATGTGGAGAGGAAAAGTCACGCAGGGTGGCTTTTCCTCTTCTTGTAAATATGAAGGAGCTCCCTGCGCCACCAGTACGTTATGAAAAAGTCACGTAGTGGTGGCGCAGAGGCCTTGTTAATCTGCCCCAGAGATGTAATGGAAATTAAGGGTAAGACAGACAAAGGGAGAGAGACAGAATCAGACACAGAGAGCAAGGAACTGAGAAGGAGTAAGGCAGTTAGAATGACTGAGACACATGGAGACAGGGAGAGATACATGTTTGAAAAAGTAGTGATGGAGGCAGTAAACCTAGGGGAGTAGTAGAGAAGGAGTGAGGGAGTTACGAAACAGCAGTAAATGAAGAAGACAGAGAGAAGGGGAATGAGAAAAGGAGAGTGAGGAGAAGTGAAAAAAAGGGAGCATGAAAGTGAAGGGTTGAGAAATACAGATATTTCAAACTTACCTGACCAACAAAATAACTTAATTATAAATAAATGTTTTTTTTTAATTGCTAGAAAAAAGGATTTATTTTCCTAAATTTTCTTTCTCGATCTGAAAAAAAAGAAAAAAAGTATTCATATTTAACAATACATTTTAGAATACAGTACACATATTTTCATATTTAACAAAGTAATTGTTTGCCCTTTTTTTGCTGTTTTCAGAATATATTGAATTTCACTGCAAATTGTGAAATCAATTGCATTCATCACTTAACAGCGGGCAAAAAAATTAACAATCTGAAAGATTGTTTAAAAAAAGCCCTGAATCTCTTCTCAGTAAAACATACCTTGATAGAAATGTAACATATATAATAAAAATATCATCTAAGAACAATAACTATTTGCAATAAATAACGTCTGTAAATCATGTTGCTTAAGCACATACATCTAAATAATATCTGTCAAAGAAGTCCACAAGAGAAATTTTTACCTTTCCATAAGGCCAAATGGTAATTTTTAAATTCGTTTTTGGTGAAATATCCAATGGTAATCCAATAAAATCGAAATAATGGTTTGTTCAGATGCTGCAATTTGTATCTAAAATTTTGGTTTTAGAAATATTAAGTAGGAATTTGGTAATTCTGCAGGCAAACGTTGCTTGAAAATCAATTGAGAATCATTACACAGTGTCGAGCCTTTTTCACATTTTAGATACACTGTGTAATGACCAGAAGTTATAGAAGGTCCATCATGGAAAATTATTGCACCTGCAACAAAAGTTTTTCCAGATATTGATAATTGATGTCCTGTAAACTTCTTTATTAAAGTGTCCAATTTTGTACCATCAGCTCTACAACGTTGCATCATTAAAATTAAATACTGTCCATATTTCTTTAAAAATAACGTTGATAACATGTCTGATTTACACTGAGAACATTCCATGTTGTGATTGGCATCTTTAACTAATTTACTAAAAGTCACTGATTTACTCTCTGGTAATGTTAAATATATGAACCTTTCAGAATCAACATTAGAGCTGCATGTGTTCAAGCAGTTTTCACAACTATGTTCCCATTTATAAGAGAGACCAAACATATTTTCTATTTCTACTCCTTCATCTTCCAGTTCCATAAGCATATACATCAAGAATTCCTGTGCATCTTGCTGGACATTTTGAGTAAACTGTGTACATCCTGAACATACATCTAAACGTTTTCTAACATCAGAAGCACTTTCTATTTTAGTTTTATCATTACTCAGCTTCTCAAAAAGAAAACTCAGCAGAGAACAGAATCTTTTTTCATGATTTAGTATTATCTGCTCTTGCAAACTTTCAAGATAAAATACAACATTCAGCACTACATTAGCGTAGCAGTTGACACCAGAGCTATTTTCAAAATGACAACCAACAACCTCTTCAACATTGTCCTTTTTCTTTTTGCTTGGAATCACATCACTCTCCTTTTTTTTCTCTTCTGTACATCCTCATTACAGATATTCTCAATTCTCCTTGTCCGACAAACAACACGTTTTTCAAATACAGGATACTGACCTAAATGAGGAGCATAGCTTCTTCTTAATCTATTATATTCCTTTACACAGTTTGCATCAGCACTAACTTTTGAATCATCAAAGTCTATCATGAATAAACCAGATAATTTTTTCACTCGTGACAAAGCAACATATGCCATACCTTCTTTAAACACAGTAGATCCAATGTTTACAAAAGCACTATCTACAGTTAATCCTTGAGATTTGTGAATAGTTACAGCATATGCTAGAGAAAATGGAAACTGCTTCCTACGTACATATAAGTCTTTCACAAGCAACAAACGAACTGAACAACGACAAATGTCTTTAACCTCTTCAATCTGATCAAATTTTATTTTTAAAAATTCAATTCCATCCTTTTTCTGGTTATTTTTTTTTTGAAATATTTTTATTAAATTTGCAAACACAAAAGAAAATAAACACCACTCATCGATCTCCAGGCGTAGCAGGAGGTTACTCCAAACGGAATTCCACAGTGCAGTATAGTTACAAGTGAGACATAAAGACATTACATACGTAGCATATCGTCGTTCCCATCTCAAACCCCTGCATTCGAAAGGCGCACTACTCTTGGTCACTGAGTTCCTCATCTGATGCGGCTGGTGGGGGCTCACATATATTCCCTCTGTATACATTCCACCCATTCCACACCTGGGACCATTTCCGGGGGCACCCTCTATGTATATATACAGATTTTTCAACCACCATTACTTGATCCATGTCACGTATCCACTGCGCCAGGGTAGGCGCCTGCCCCGAACCCCATCGCTGGGCTATATTGCGTTTTGCCAGCATGAGCCCTAACGTCACCCAGAGCTGCGTCATTCTATTATGATCAGTTTGTTCCCACATGTTAAGGAGACATCGCCGAGGCTCCGGTGGTGTCAGGATTCTAGTCACTTGGGAGAGCGTATGCATCACCTCCTTCCAGTAGATCGTGATGGCTGGGCATTCCCATATGGTGTGAAAGACAGATCCCTCGTGGCCACAGTTCCTGAGACATTGCGGGGACTCCGCCCGCTGTAGTTTAAATAGGAGTGTACGGGTGTAGTATGTGCGGTGCAAAATTTTAAGTTGGACTAGTCTGAACTTGGACGATATGCCCACCTCCCTGGGGGACGACAGCGCGGACTGCCACTCCGTCTCATCTAAGTCCCCAAGTTCTGCCTCCCATTTACTCTTGAGGATCAGGAAAGGATCAAGGCGAGTATTTATTATTTTCCGGTATGTGAGGGACGTCGCTCTTTGAATAAGGTGTTCTGTCAGGAGCCGATCTTCCAGGGGCGATGACTCCGGGAGCCGCGTCCCCGGTGGAATCGCCGCCCGGAGAGCGTGGTGGATTTGTAAGTAGCGGAAGCATTCAGTATCGGCCAAGTCGTACTCCGCCTGCAATTTGGGGAAAGGGACCACCTCTCCCCGTTTCCAGAGGTCCCCGACCCTGGAGATACCGATTAGATCCCATTGGTGGAATCCCTTGGTGGTGCGGAGTACCCCGAGCCGCTTCGCGTCCCAGAGAGGCGTAGCCTGGGTAATCCTTCCTGCCCAGCCCATTGCGCGCTGTGCCGTGAACCATATCCGGAGGGTGTGTGCTGCGGGCCCCGCCGGAGGGTGCCTTTTTCTGGTTATTAACAAAACCCACAACTTTACCCATAGCTCCATTAACTAAACCTTTTTCTGCATCCAAATTACGTCTTAAAATTACTCAACAGTTCATACATACATAAAGATTTTTTTCTAAACCAGCTGTTTTCGAAATGTTTTTCTCTAGAGAATCCAATTTAGTTGTCAATTTGCTTGTCAATATAATAGTTATTCCTTCATGTTGTATTTTATCCACAGCTTCCAGTTTGACAATCTCTTCATTTTCCAATTTCAAAAGTTCTTGATTGAATATAGAGCATTCATGTAGTGTTGGCATTAAGCAGATTACAGTATTTTTTCCAGCAATTTTCTTGTATATTTTCTCTGGAACAATTTGTTCTGTTGGAAACAAATTACATAGCAATCGACTCTGTAAAGCTTTTCTGCCATGTTCTGTGAGTAGTCCAATTCTGATATCTTTGAGAATACTTGCATAATCATCATCATTTGCCTGCCGCATATTGGTAATGAGTTCTTTATACGCAAAGTATGTCCAAATATTCACATTACCTATACTTCCTAACGACTTTTTTGTGTCTTCATGTGTAAGAGTTTGAAATACTGGTTGTCCTTTAACTGGAGTGAGCTGCAGAAGATCCCCAAAAACTATAACATGTTTTCCTCCAAATAGCACGTCATAGTTTGTCTTTAGAATGTGCTGCATTCTTAAATGCACAAAGGCAAGCATTAAGTTTGATACCATGCTTACCTCATCAATGATGAGAACTTTCATTTTTTTCAATACTCTTGCAACTTCAAAACATGCTTCTCCTGTTAGCTTGTGGTATTGTATTTTGTTCTCATGCTCTACTGGTAACATTAGCAAACAATGGAGGGCAATTCCTTTTATGTTATATGCTGCTAACCCAGTTGGAGCAGTAACAACACAAGACAAAGTTAAATCTGTTTTTTGCTGTAGGTAGCTTCTAATTACTTTAATCAAGAAACTTTTTCCAGTTCCGGCTTGTCCACTCACATACATTCTGATTGGTTCAAATGATGTGCATGAGCACTCTTTATTTTCATGTAGTAATCCATGATCAATTTGTTTTGTGACTTCCTCATAAATTTGTTGTTGTTCATCATTCAGTTGCTGTTCCAAACTTGGTAAGTTTATTAAATCTTCCTGAACTTGATTCATAGCTGTTTCCACTTCAGACATGGCTATTGCAGCTTCATTTTCTAAGATTGGTTGTCCTAGGGGATCTTGACTGAGCGTCCCAGAACTTTGACTGTCTTGAGAACTGTCTCTAGCTACTTCAGCTGCAATTGTTGCTTCTTGTTCAATTTCTTCATTTAACATTTCTACTTAAGTTGTGAAAGTACTGCATTCGATGGTATCTTTGCATGCATTAAAGGAATCTTCATAGCTTTGAAAATGTCTAAGTAATTCATCCTCTGAGCGCCATGGTTTAAACAACTGTAAAAGTGCTAAGTGGTAAAATTCCTTCTTGTCAGTAGTGTCGCAACTCAGCTTCCTGTGATTAATCAAACTTCCTTTTGTTTGTTTTACCAAACATCCTTCCTCACCAATGACTTTATATTTTCCATTGTTGATGTCTTCTGTTGCATTCTGTTTATAAATGTCGTTCTGCAGCACTTCATAGAGACACATGTTCTCAAGATGATGACTTCTCTTTGGGTAATATGTGTCCAACATGTTTGTTCTTAAAATGTCTGTACTTTCAGGATCGAACTCTGCTAAATATTAAATTTCTCGAATAGATTTCAGTACCCGATTTCTCATTCCTGCAAGGCCTAAACTTACCCAAATTATTCTTCTGGATTTGGAGTACAGACTTGCAGATGATAACGTATCTGAGCATTCGTAGGATCCAATTTCTCGATGCGATAACATCTTTAAACTGAAACTGTATAGCTTTTTACTGACAGTCTTCTCGTGAGAAATCTCTTCCCACATTTCTTTCAATTCCGTTTTCTCAGATTTAGTGATGTAAGATGTGACATACCGAGCAACAGCAATAGAATTGTCAGCTACATACTGTATATCCATGTTAGCATTCCACATGGATACAATGACTGGGTTGTAGTCATTTATATATTTTGACTCTTCTTTTCTTCTTAGGTTATAGGTATTCTTAGGCGATTTTCTTGTAATAGTATGTCGCACAGCTGACATAAAACTGTTTACTCTTCCTTTTGAAAGAACAGGTCGTGGAAATCCAAATCAACATTTTGTGTAGAATTTATCTTTACTCTTGTACTTTCTTCGACAGTATTTTCCACACCGATGACTTTGGAAACGTAAAACTTGCTCTTTTAAGTTTTTTTCTTCTGTGCTTTTAGGTATAGCACATGTTGCATATCCTTCAATGAAAGATAAAACTGCATCATCAGAATCTGTTCCAAATTTTGGAGCATCCTTGATCCACAACAGCATATGAATATGAGGAGCACCTCTTGCTTGGTACTCTTTTCTCCAAAAGAAATCCACAACTTCTCCAAGAGGTGGATTTTTTTTATTGCAGATGAAGGACATCATAGCCTCAAATCTATGATTGAAATATCTGCAAACATTAACCGGATCCAATGTGCACAATTCTCCTGCTGTCTTGTATTGGATGTTTTCAATATTTGAATTTGCCTCTCGAAGAAAATCCAGTAAATCATCCCAAGCGTACTCTGCACAGCTTAGGGTAAGGAACCATGTAGGAGTTCCTAAATTCCGTAACATACATTTCAATTCTCCATGGCGTCGGTACCAATATTCATTAGTCCCACGCTGACAAGCCATCAGATTAATCAATTGTGATTCCAAATGATCATCTCGCTGTTGCACTTTGTTCAGAAAATCCTTTGCAGACACATTATGTAGATGTACTCCAGTTTTCAAAAGTGTAATTTACTGCATAAGATAGTGCTGATAAGTCACTTTCAAATAAAAGATGGAACAAATAAGGAATACTTTGACGAAATCTTGGATCTTCTGCATATAACCTTGTAGTCCGATACTCAGAAGCAGGAATCTGTACTGGACGTTCATTATATCGTCCACCTTTTCCTGTAGGAAACAGCTGGGGAAAACAACGAGCTTCCAAGCTCTCCTCCCATACACTCACGGGAGTTCCTTTTGCTTTTTTCATCTGAAAGAGATCAATAGTGTTTCCCATAACTTCTTTAGAATGAAGAGGATGTATGCTGAAATGTTCATAAATTTCTTCTTCTTTTGACTTATCCACTTTTTCAATTTGCCCAGTTGGTATTCCTGTGTCTGCTAGTAAATCTTCTTCATCTTCATCCATATAAATTGATTCATACCATTTATTATTTCTTTTCAAATATAAATTTGCTCTTTGTACTTTTCCTACATCCACCAGCTCCTGCCAAATTTTCTTATTCTTTGTAGGTACACCATTAACCAGAATAACTAATGGTTCCGTTTCCAAACTATCTGCATCAATTGTTTCAATATTTTTTTTCAAATCCAATGGCAAATAGACAACTCTTCCTTTTAATCCTCTTTGTAAATCTGAAGGAGGTAATTTGCCTGTTTTGGGCTCCATACGAACTATAGTCTGAAACGGATGGACACAATGAATGAGTATAGACTCATACGTGTTTAAATCACTAAGGGGCATATGTATCACCATCACCATTTGCGATTCTCAAATAGCGATTTTTAAAGAATCGCTATTTGAGAATTGCAAAACGGGATGTATTAAAAAAATTGCAAACTTTTTGCGATTTCTTAAACTTCCTTAATTGCGATTAGCAAATTGCGAAATCGCAATTAAGGAATACCTGCCCATTCATTTCTATGGGCCAGGAGACCCATAGGAATGAATGGGAAGTAATTCTCAAATAGCGAATTGCAATTTGCTAATCGCAATTTGAGAATAATTTCAAGGGTGCAAGGGTGTCATGATGACACCCTGATGCACCCCTGAAATGAGCATGTGTGTGCATATGGCGCACATACATGCCCTAAGGGCATGTATGAGCGCCATGTGGCACTTTGTAAAATTCCAAAAAGTGCTTTTTGAAAGGAAATCGCAAATTACCACCAACTGGAAGTTGGTGGTAATTTGCGATTTCTTAAGGATAATTCGCACAACTTGGGTGCTTTTTACATATCATTTAAGAAATCGCAATTTGCGATTTCTTAAATGCTTACGCAAAATTAAGAAATCGCTAAATTAGCAATTCCTTAATTTTGCGATGGGATTTGGCTCATACATCCCGATTACCGATTTTTTAATCGCAAACGCTGTTATTTTGCGAATCGCAGCGTTTGCGATTAAAAAAATGTTTGATACATATGCCCCTAAGTTCTGCAGGAATATCAACCAATTCTAAATTATTATGTACAGCTCTAGCAGGCATTTTATTTTCTTCTAACTTGTTATAACAATATTTACAAATACGCTGATCTTCACCCAAATCAAAACAATTTTCCAGAAATAAATATGTAGCAAAATCCTTCCACTCATAATTATTTTCTTTTTCACTTTTTTTATAGAGATCAACCTTCCTTGTTTGATTTTTGTAATGGCTTCTCCGGCAACAAATACAAGTAATATTTGGTCTTTCATTAGAGATGATAGTAAATTTTGTCATTTGATCTTTAAATGTTTTACTAACAGTGGGTTCTACATTCTCTTCCACATTTTCTTCAATAGCTGTGTCATTTCCTGCACTTTCTTGCTCTGGACCAAAGTAACAAAACTCAATATCCTCACAAAACTTCTTCACATCTGTTACAGATCCACGGAACAGAGCACTATTCAACTCATGTAACTTTAGTGCTGGACTTTTAGCAAAATACAATCTTTTCTCAAACTTTCTCATTTCAGTATGATGAACTGCCAGCATCCTAAAATGGTGAAAAACACTTTGACAAACTTTCCTAGAAAGACAAGCCAGAGAATGTCCTTGCAAACCAGTATTCTCTCTCACTCTGCATGGATCTAGTCTTTGAAGCACCTTAATCTTCTGTTTAACACTTTTTTTTTACTATATTCTCTTAGAAAGTCAAGAAATTTATCAATAGATTCCTGTCGTACAGTACAAATACTACTACAATTCCAAGTGTACACTGGGGCTTTAGGACGTCTCCCCATAACCTCATCAGCTAACACTTCTTCCTCATTTCTTGGAACCATTTTCTCCTTTTCCATTATACAACCATCCTTAACTTCATATGCTCGTCCACTGGTGTCAACTGCATGCAGCAAACTATTACTTTGAAGATAACTCTCTTCATTAAAAAATGGTTCAGTACTTGAACTATGCTTCCATTCTCCTAAGAACACTTTACAAAAGTTTTTTTTTTCACTTCTTTTTTTCTTTTGCTTTTTGACTTCATTACATTCACTAATTTATCTAATGTACGGATCCTGTTCAAAATTAAAATGAATAGTTTCCTTTTTAACTCCAAAGCCTTGGCAACAATTGTTTCAATATGTTATTTTTCTTATAAAATGTTGCTTTCTTCCTATATTTTTTCACATCCTTCAGCAAATTGAACATCACTCTTCTCTCAAACATTTTTCTACGAATGTTTTTAAAATCTATTTTTCTTTTTAACTCTTTCTTACTTCTGTTTGTACATTAGCATTTAGTATATTCTGTCGATTGTCTGGTTGTTTTCTACTTGAAACACTATTTCCAGTGGATATATTTCTTACATTTTTTCTTTGCTTGAAGATATTTTAAAAAAAATCCTTAGTCTGCTTACCAGCAGGCTTTTTCTTTTTTCCAACATGAGGTTCTTCAACTATTTATTTTTGTCCAGTTGTCTTCAAATATACATGTTGTTGCTGTTCTTTTCTCTTTCTTGATTTTATAGGCATCTTTAATTTATTTCAGTGTTGTTCAGCAATACCTGAAAAAAACTAAAAAAAAATACCTTTATGTAATTTATATATATTACTATATTTTTTATGAGCTTTTCAAAACATATCATATGAGCTATCCCTTTCCCACGACTGCAAGTCTTACACAATAAAAGCTACACAAATTAAATCACTGACAACAAATTCCTGTGTGCACACAGACTCATGGTGTGATTCTAGGCAGAAAAAGATTTTTCATTGGCAATTTCAAAGCACATTTTCTGCTGTGGTTTTGCAAGTGATAATTACTGTAAGATTCTGACACATTTTCCTTATAGTTTAGAGAGGCAGAAAAGAGCACATGTCCAAACAGCTACTTGAGAGCATGAGCATGTGGAGCCTGGGTGAGTGATTAGACTAGAACAAAGGAAATGAGCCTTGGTGACGTTGAATGTGGTAGCGTAACACACTACTATCTAAAATACCACACAGTGCTGAATACTTAGCATGGGAGTGCAGGAGAAGCAACTGCCTGTGTACTAAGAGCGTGCTTCTAGAGACTGTGTATTGTCAGGTGTAAGAGAGATCTGCATGGACGCTTGCAGAACTGCATGAAGACTGCACAGATGTATGTAATAGTACATGTAGGGTAAGGGTTAATTGCAGTTTTGAACATGTAGGATCTACCTCACCCATGGCAGGTGTGGAAGGAAAATCTATCCTGTTGTTTTCAAATGTGTTAGCATTTGCCTCTCATTTGTGAGATAGTGATTTCTGCTGAATGCAAACCATCTCAGTTCACGAAAACAAGCTGCCCCTTTCCTACGAATGCATGTCTTACAGTACAAGAGCAACACAAATTAAATGTCTGACAACAAATTGCTGTGTGCACACAGACTCATGGTGTGATTCTAGGCAGAAAACGATTTTTCATTGGCAATTTCAAAGCACATTTACCACTGTGGTTTTACAAGTGATAATTACTGTAAGACCCTGACACATTTTCCTTATAGTTTAGAGAGGTAGAAAAGAGCACATGTCCTAACAGCTACTTGAGAGCATGAGCATGTGGAACCTGGGTGAGTGATTAGACTAGAGCAAAGGAAATGAGCCTTGGTGACGTTCAATGTGTTAGCGTTACACACTACTATCTGAAATACCACACAGTGCTGAATACTTAGCATGGGAGTGCAGGAGAAGCAACTGCGTGTGTACTAAGAGCGTGCTTCTGGAGACTGTGTATTGTCAGGTGCAAGAGAGATCTGCATGGACGCTTGCAGAACTGCATGAAGACTGCACAGATGTTTTAATAGTACATGTGGGGTAAGGGTTAATTTCAGTTTTGAACATGTAGGATCTACCTCACCCATGGCAGGTGTGGAAGGAAAATCTACCCTGTTGTTTTCAAATGTGTTAGCATTTGCCTCTCATTTGTGAGATAGTGATTTCTGCTGAATGCAAACCATCTCAGTTCAAGAAAACAAGCTGCCCCTTTCCTACGAATGCATGTCTTCCAGTACAAGAGCAACACAAATTAAATCTCTGACAACAAATTCCTGTGTGCACACAGACTCATGGTGTGATTCTAGGCAGAAAACGATTTTTCATTGGCAATTTCAAAGCACATTTACTGCTGTGGTTTTGCAAGTGATAATTACTGTAAGAGTCTGACACATTTTCCTTATAGTTTAGAGATGCAGAAAAGAGCACATGTCCTAACAGCTACTTGAGATCATGAGCATGTGGAACCTGGGTGAGTGATTAGACTAGAGCAAAGGAAATGAGCCTTGGTGATGTTGAATGTGGTAGCGTAACACACTACTATCTAAAATACCACACAGTGCTGAATACTTAGCATGGGAGTGCAGGAGAAGCAACTGCCTGTGTACTAAGAGCGTGCTTCTGGAAACTGTGTATTGTCAGGTGCAATAGAGATCTGCATGGACGCTTGCAGAACTGCATGAAGACTGCACAGATATATGTAATAGTACATGTGGGGTAAGGGTTAATTGCAGTTTTGAACAGGTAGGATCTACCTCACCCATGGCAGGTGTGGAAGGAAAATCTACCCTGTTGTTTTCAAATGTGTTAGCATTTGCCTCTCATTTGTGAGATAGTGATTTCTGCTGAATGCAAACCATCACAGTTCAAGAAAACAAGCTGCCCCTTTCCTACGAATGCATGTCTTACAGTACAAGAGCAACACGAATTAAAGCTCTGACAACAAATTCCTGTGTGCACACAGACTCGTGGTGTGATTCTAGGCAGAAAACGATTTTTCATTGGCAATTTCAAAGCACATTTTCTGCTGTGGTTTTGCAAGTGATAATTACTGTAAGAGTCTGACACATTTTCCTTATAGTTTAGAGAGGCAGAAAAGAGCACATGTCCTAACAGCTACTTGAGAGCATGAGCATGTGGAACCTGGGTGAGTGATTAGACTAGAGCAAAGGAAATGAGCCTTGGTGACGTTGAATGTGTTAGCGTTACACACTGCTATCTGAAATACCACACAGTGCTGAATACTTAGCATGGGAGTGCAGGAGAAGCAACTGCCTGTGTACTAAGTGCGTGCTTCTGGAGACTGTGTATTGTCAGGTGCAAGAGAGATCTGCATGGACGCTTGCAGAACTGCATGAAGACTGCACAGATGTATGTAATAGTACATGTGGGGTAAGGATTAATTGCAGTTTTGAACATGTAGGATCTACCTCACCCATGGCAGGTGTGGAAGGAAAATCTACCCTGTTGTTTTCAAATGTGTTAGCATTTGCCTCTCATATGTGAGATAGTGATTTCTGCTGAATGCAAACCATCTCAGTTCAAGAAAACAAGCTGCCCCTTTCCTACGAATGCATGTCTCACAGTACAAGAGCAACACAAATTAAATCTCTGACAACAAATTCCTGTGTGCACACAGACTCATGGTGTGATTCTAGGCAGAAAACGATTTTTCATTGGCAATTTCAAAGCACATTTACCGCTGTGGTTTTACAAGTGATAATTACTGTAAGAGCCTGGCACATTTTCCTTATAGTTTAGAGAGGCAGAAAGGAGCACATGTCCTAACAGCTACTTGAGAGCATGAGCATGTGGAACCTGGGTGAGTGATTAGACTAGGGCAAAGGAAATGAGCCTTGGTGACGTTGAATGTGGTATCGTAACACACTACTATCTGAAATACCACACAGTGCTGAATACTTAGCATGGGAGTGCAGGAGAAGCAACTGCCTGTGTACTAAGAGCGTGCTTCTAGAGACTGTGTATTGTCAGGTGCAAGAGAGATCTGCATGGACGCTTGCAAAACTACATGAAGACTGCACAGATGTATGTAATAGTACATGTGGGGTAAGGGTTAATTGCAGTTTTGAACATGTAGGATCTACCTCACCCATGGCAGGTGTGGAAGGAAAATCTACCCTGCTGTTTTCAAATGTGTTAGCATTTGCCTCTCATTTGTGAGATAGTGATTTCTGCTGAATGCAAACCATCTCAGTTCAAGAAAACAAGCTGCCCCTTTCCTACGAATGCATGTCTCACAGTACAAGAGCAACACAAATTAAATCTCTGACAACAAATTCCTGTGTGCACACCGACTCATGGTGTGATTCTAGGCAGAAAACGATTTTTCATTGGCAATTTCAAAGCACATTTACCGCTGTGGTTTTACAAGTGATAATTACTGTAAGAGCCTGGCACATTTTCCTTATAGTTTAGAGAGGCAGAAAAGAGCACATGTCCTAACAGCTACTTGAGAGCATGAGCATGTGGAACCTGGGTGAGTGATTAGACTAGGGCAAAGGAAATGAGCCTTGGTGACGTTGAATGTGGTAGCGTAACACACTACTATCTGAAATACCACACAGTGCTGAATACTTAGCATGGGAGTGCAGGAGAAGCAACTGCCTGTGTACTAAGAGCGTTTATAGAGACTGTGTATTGTCAGGTGCAAGAGAGATCTGCATGGACGCTTGCAAAACTGCATGAAGACTGCACAGATGTATGTAATAGTACATGTGGGGTAAGGGTTAATTGCAGTTTTGAACATGTAGGATCTACCTCACCCATGGCAGGTGTGGAAGGAAAATCTACCCTGTTGTTTTCAAATGTGTTAGCATTTGCCTCTCATTTGTGAGATAGTGATTTCTGCTGAATGCAAACCATCTCAGTTCAAGTAAACAAGCTGCCCCTTTCCTACGAATGCATGTCTTACAGTACAAGAGCAACACGAATTAAAGCTCTGACAACAAATTCCTGTGTGCACACAGACTCGTGGTGTGATTCTAGACAGAAAACGATTTTTCATTGGCAATTTCAAAGCACATTTTCTGCTGTGGTTTTGCAAGTGATAATTACTGTAAGAGTCTGACACATTTTCCTTATAGTTTAGAGAGGCAGAAAAGAGCACATGTCCTAACAGCTACTTGAGAGCATGAGCATGTGGAACCTGGGTGAGTGATTAGACTAGAGCAAAGGAAATGAGCCTTGGTGACGTTGAATGTGTTAGCGTTACACACTGCTATCTGAAATACCACACAGTGCTGAATACTTAGCATGGGAGTGCAGGAGAAGCAACTGCCTGTGTACTAAGTGCGTGCTTCTGGAGACTGTGTATTGTCAGGTGCAAGAGAGATCTGCATGGACGCTTGCAGAACTGCATGAAGACTGCACAGATGTATGTAATAGTACATGTGGGGTAAGGATTAATTGCAGTTTTGAACATGTAGGATCTACCTCACCCATGGCAGGTGTGGAAGGAAAATCTACCCTGTTGTTTTCAAATGTGTTAGCATTTGCCTCTCATTTGTGAGATAGTGATTTCTGCTGAATGCAAACCATCTCAGTTCAAGAAAACAAGCTGCCCCTTTCCTACGAATGCATGTCTCACAGTACAAGAGCAACACAAATTAAATCTCTGACAACAAATTCCTGTGTGCACACAGACTCATGGTGTGATTCTAGGCAGAAAACGATTTTTCATTGGCAATTTCAAAGCACATTTACCGCTGTGGTTTTACAAGTGATAATTACTGTAAGAGCCTGGCACATTTTCCTTATAGTTTAGAGAGGCAGAAAGGAGCACATGTCCTAACAGCTACTTGAGAGCATGAGCATGTGGAACCTGGGTGAGTGATTAGACTAGGGCAAAGGAAATGAGCCTTGGTGACGTTGAATGTGGTATCGTAACACACTACTATCTGAAATACCACACAGTGCTGAATACTTAGCATGGGAGTGCAGGAGAAGCAACTGCCTGTGTACTAAGAGCGTGCTTCTAGAGACTGTGTATTGTCAGGTGCAAGAGAGATCTGCATGGACGCTTGCAAAACTACATGAAGACTGCACAGATGTATGTAATAGTACATGTGGGGTAAGGGTTAATTGCAGTTTTGAACATGTAGGATCTACCTCACCCATGGCAGGTGTGGAAGGAAAATCTACCCTGCTGTTTTCAAATGTGTTAGCATTTGCCTCTCATTTGTGAGATAGTGATTTCTGCTGAATGCAAACCATCTCAGTTCAAGAAAACAAGCTGCCCCTTTCCTACGAATGCATGTCTCACAGTACAAGAGCAACACAAATTAAATCTCTGACAACAAATTCCTGTGTGCACACCGACTCATGGTGTGATTCTAGGCAGAAAACGATTTTTCATTGGCAATTTCAAAGCACATTTACCGCTGTGGTTTTACAAGTGATAATTACTGTAAGAGCCTGGCACATTTTCCTTATAGTTTAGAGAGGCAGAAAAGAGCACATGTCCTAACAGCTACTTGAGAGCATGAGCATGTGGAACCTGGGTGAGTGATTAGACTAGGGCAAAGGAAATGAGCCTTGGTGACGTTGAATGTGGTAGCGTAACACACTACTATCTGAAATACCACACAGTGCTGAATACTTAGCATGGGAGTGCAGGAGAAGCAACTGCCTGTGTACTAAGAGCGTTTATAGAGACTGTGTATTGTCAGGTGCAAGAGAGATCTGCATGGACGCTTGCAAAACTGCATGAAGACTGCACAGATGTATGTAATAGTACATGTGGGGTAAGGGTTAATTGCAGTTTTGAACATGTAGGATCTACCTCACCCATGGCAGGTGTGGAAGGAAAATCTACCCTGTTGTTTTCAAATGTGTTAGCATTTGCCTCTCATTTGTGAGATAGTGATTTCTGCTGAATGCAAACCATCTCAGTTCAAGTAAACAAGCTGCCCCTTTCCTACGAATGCATGTCTTACAGTACAAGAGCAACACAAATTAAATCTCTGACAACAAATTCCTGTGTGCACACAGACTCATTGTGTGATTCTAGGCAGAAAACGATTTTTCATTGGCAATTTCAAAGCACATTTACCGCTGTGGTTTTACAAGTGATAATTACTGTAAGACCCTGACACATTTTCCTTATAGTTTAGAGAGGTAGAAAAGAGCACGTGTCCTAACAGCTACTTGACAGCATGAGCATGTGGAACCTGGGTGAGTGATTAGACTACAGCAAAGGAAATTAGCCTTAGTGACATTAAATGTGTTAGCGTTACACACTGCTATCTGAAATACCACACAGTGCAAACCATCACTGTTCAAGAAAACAAGCTACCCCTTTCCTACGAATGCAAGTCTTACAGAACCAGACCACCACAAATTAAATGTTTGACAACAAATTCCTGTGTGCACACAGACTCATGGTGTGATTCTAGGCAGAAAACAGTATTCCTGGGTGATACCAGTACACCTTAACTTATGGTGAAGACATACTCCATAATATCTGACAAGTTCAAGGCAGTTAAATATCTTCCAAAACATAAAATGTAAAACACAACTTTAAAACAAGAATCGCATTTACATTTTTTTTATCAAAATGCACCACATACAACCCCTCTCAAATTCATAACTCACCTTCTAAATGTGTTAGCGTTACACACTGCTATCTGAAATACCACACAGTGCAAACCATCACAGTTCAAGAAAACAAGCTGCCCCTTTCCAACGAATGCAAGTCTTACAGAACCAGACCACCACAAATTAAATCTCTGACAACAAATTCCTGTGTGCACACAGACTCATGGTGTGATTCTAGGCAGAAAACAATATTCCTGGTTGATACCAGTACACCTTTACTTATTTTGAAGACATACTCCATATTATCTGACAAGTTCAAGGCAGTTAAATATCTTCCAAAACATAAAATGAAAAACACAACTTTAAAACAAGAATCACATTTACATTTTTTTTAATCAAAATGCACCACATACATCCCCTCTCAAATTCATAGCTCAGCTTTAAAAGAAGTTAGTTGAGAAAGAAACGTGGCACTCACACAGCAGATTATCAGAGCCAGAATCTCTGAACTGTACACCTCTCAGCAGAACCAGTAAATGGCAATTTTTCCCTCTCTTTTTTCACACATATACATGTTAACTTAAAATCACAGTGCTACCCACATTTTTTCAAAAGGAAACACACATTTCTATTGGTTGCAAATTCCAACCCTTTCCAAATGATCCCTACCCCCCACATGACTTCTGCCTCCTACCATAGCAACAGGTCATGGAACACTGGTGTGAGCAGAGAGGTGAGAAATTCAGCACACAATGTTTCTAATCCAAAGAGCAAGAGTGCATGACTAACAGCAAATCCAAAGTGATGTTCTGTGGGTACACATTTTTCTGAACCAATACAAAACATGCTTATAAAAATTTAAACTTACAGCCTAGTTTTTTGTGTAGAATGATCTGAAACAGCCAATGAGTTCTTTTTATTAAAAAGTATGTAAGCCTCCATTTTACAACTATCTTTCTTTTCATATTGCCATTCTACTGAAAGACACCTTCTGAGTCCAATTCTGATATCTTTGAGAATACTTGCATAATCATCATCATTTGCCTGCCGCATATTGGTAATGAGTTCTTTATACTCAAAGTATGTCCAAATATTCACATTACCTATACTTCCTAACGACTTTTTTGTGTCTTCATGTGTAAGAGTTTGAAATACTGGTTGTCCTTTAACTGGAGTGAGCTGCAGAAGATCCCCAAAAACTATAACATGTTTTCCTCCAAATAGCACGTCATAGTTTGTCTTTAGAATGTGCTGCATTCTTAAATGCACAAAGGCAAGCATTAAGTTTGATACCATGCTTACCTCATCAATGATGAGAACTTTCATTTTTTTCAATACTCTTGCAACTTCAAAACATGCTTCTCCTGTTAGCTTGTGGTATTGTATTTTGTTCTCATGCTCTACTGGTAAGATTAGCAAACAATGGAGGGCAATTCCTTTTATGTTATATGCTGCTAACCCAGTTGGAGCAGTAACAACACAAGACAAAGTTAAATCTGTTTTTTGCTGTAGGTAGCTTCTAATTACTTTAATCAAGAAACTTTTTCCAGTTCCGGCTTGTCCACTAACATACATTCTGATTGGTTCAAATGATGTGCATGAGCACTCTTTATTTTCATGTAGTAATCCATGATCAATTTGTTTTGTGACTTCCTCATAAATTTGTTGTTGTTCATCATTCAGTTGCTGTTCCAAACTTGGTAAGTTTATTAAATCTTCCTGAACTTGATTCATAGCTGTTTCCACTTCAGTCATGGCTATTGCAGCTTCATTTTCTAAGATTGGTTGTCCTAGGGGATCTTGACTGAGCGTCCCAGAACTTTGACTGTCTTGAGAACTGTCTCTAGCTACTTCAGCTGCAATTGTTGCTTCTTGTTCAATTTCTTCATTTAACATTTCTACTTAAGTTGTGAAAGTACTGCATTCGATGGTATCTTTGCATGCATTAAAGGAATCTTCATAGCTTTGAAAATGTCTAAGTAATTCATCCTCTGAGCGCCATGGTTTAAACAACTGTAAAAGTGCTAAGTGGTAAAATTCCTTCTTGTCAGTAGTGTCGCAACTCAGCTTCCTGTGATTAATCAAACTTCCTTTTGTTTGTTTTACCAAACATCCTTCCTCACCAATGACTTTATATTTTCCATTGTTGATGTCTTCTGTTGCATTCTGTTTATAAATGTCGTTCTGCAGCCTTTCATAGAGACACATGTTCTCAAGATGATGACTTCTCTTTGGGTAATATGTGTCCAACATGTTTGTTCTTAAAATGTCTGTACTTTCAGGATCGAACTCTGCTAAATATTAAATTTCTCGAATAGATTTCAGTACCCGATTTCTCATTCCTGCAAGGCCTAAACTTACCCAAATTATTCTTCTGGATTTGGAGTACAGACTTGCAGATGATAACGTATCTGAGCATTCGTAGGATCCAATTTCTCGATGCGATAACATCTTTAAACTGAAACTGTATAGCTTTTTACTGACAGTCTTCTCGTGAGAAATCTCTTCCCACATTTCTTTCAATTCCGTTTTCTCAGATTTAGTGATGTAAGATGTGACATACCGAGCAACAGCAATAGAATTGTCAGCTACATACTGTATATCCATGTTAGCATTCCACATGGATACAATGACTGGGTTGTAGTCATTTATATATTTTGACTCTTCTTTTCTTCTTAGGTTATAGGTATTCTTAGGCGATTTTCTTGTAATAGTATGTCGCACAGCTGACATAAAACTGTTTACTCTTCCTTTTGAAAGAACAGGTCGTGGAAATCCAAATCAACATTTTGTGTAGAATTTATCTTTACTCTTGTACTTTCTTCGACAGTATTTTCCACACCGATGACTTTGGAAACGTAAAACTTGCTCTTTTAAGTTTTTTTCTTCTGTGCTTTTAGGTATAGCACATGTTGCATATCCTTCAATGAAAGATAAAACTGCATCATCAGAATCTGTTCCAAATTTTGGAGCATCCTTGATCCACAACAGCATATGAATATGAGGAGCACCTCTTGCTTGGTACTCTTTTCTCCAAAAGAAATCCACAACTTCTCCAAGAGGTGGATTTTTTTTTATTGCAGATGAAGGACATCATAGCCTCAAATCTATGATTGAAATATCTGCAAACATTAACCGGATCCAATGTGCACAATTCTCCTGCTGTCTTGTATTGGATGTTTTCAAT
Source organism: Triturus cristatus (assembly GCF_964204655.1). Taxonomy (NCBI): domain Eukaryota; kingdom Metazoa; phylum Chordata; class Amphibia; order Caudata; family Salamandridae; genus Triturus; species Triturus cristatus. Next base: position 141,400,951 of record NC_140588.1, read on the forward strand.
ATTTGAATTTGCCTCTCGAAGAAAATCCAGTAAATCATCCCAAGCGTACTCTGCACAGCTTAGGGTAAGGAACCATGTAGGAGTTCCTAAATTCCGTAACATACATTTCAATTCTCCATGGCGTCGGTACCAATATTCATTAGTCCCACGCTGACAAGCCATCAGATTAATCAATTGTGATTCCAAATGATCATCTCGCTGTTGCACTTTGTTCAGAAAATCCTTTGCAGACACATTATGTAGATGTACTCCAGTTTTCAAAAGTGTAATTTACTGCATAAGATAGTGCTGATAAGTCACTTTCAAATAAAAGATGGAACAAATAAGGAATACTTTGACGAAATCTTGGATCTTCTGCATATAACCTTGTAGTCCGATACTCAGAAGCAGGAATCTGTACTGGACGTTCATTATATCGTCCACCTTTTCCTGTAGGAAACAGCTGGGGAAAACAACGAGCTTCCAAGCTCTCCTCCCATACACTCACGGGAGTTCCTTTTGCTTTTTTCATCTGAAAGAGATCAATAGTGTTTCCCATAACTTCTTTAGAATGAAGAGGATGTATGCTGAAATGTTCATAAATTTTTTCTTCTTTTGACTTATCCACTTTTTCAATTTGCCCAGTTGGTATTCCTGTGTCTGCTAGTAAATCTTCTTCATCTTCATCCATATAAATTGATTCATACCATTTATTATTTCTTTTCAAATATAAATTTGCTCTTTGTACTTTTCCTACATCCACCAGCTCCTGACAAATTTTCTTATTCTTTGTAGGTACACCATTAACCAGAATAACTAATGGTTCCGTTTCCAAACTATCTGCATCAATTGTTTCAATATTTTTTTTCAAATCCAATGGCAAATAGACAACTCTTCCTTTTAATCCTCTTTGTAAATCTGAAGGAGGTAATTTGCCTGTTTTGGGCTCCATACGAACTATAGTCTGAAACGGATGGACACATTGAATGAGTATAGACTCATACGTGTTTAAATCACTAAGGGGCATATGTATCACCATCACCATTTGCGATTCTCAAATAGCGATTTTTAAAGAATCGCTATTTGAGAATTGCAAAACGGGATGTATTAAAAAAATTGCAAACTTTTTGCGATTTCTTTAAACTTCCTTAATTGCGATTAGCAAATTGCGAAATCGCAATTAAGGAATACCTGCCCATTCATTTCTATGGGCCAGGAGACCCATAGGAATGAATGGGAAGTAATTCTCAAATAGCGAATTGCAATTTGCTAATCGCAATTTGAGAATAATTTCAAGGGTGCAAGGGTGTCATGATGACACCCTGATGCACCCCTGAAATGAGCATGTGTGTGCATATGGCGCACATACATGCCCTAAGGGCATGTATGAGCGCCACGTGGCACTTTGTAAAATTCCAAAAAGTGCTTTTTGAAAGGAAATCGCAAATTACCACCAACTGGAAGTTGGTGGTAATTTGCGATTTCTTAAGGATAATTCGCACAACTTGGGTGCTTTTTACATATCATTTAAGAAATCGCAATTTGCGATTTCCTAAATGCTTACGCAAAATTAAGAAATCGCTAAATTAGCAATTCCTTAATTTTGCGATGGGATTTGGCTCATAGATCCCGGTGGATATTCGGGATTCGGCTTCCGAGAGCGGGCGGTAGTGTTCCGCAAGTCCTGTCGGAGAAGAGCAACATCCACCTTGACCTCTTCCACCATGCCCTCCAGGGAGACGCGAGACGAATTTATGGCCTGCAGGATGGCGGCAAGGTCCGTAGCTGGGGCCGGGGTCGGCGCGCCTGTAGGGCTTGACCCCCTCTCGGAGGTCGTGAATTGGTCCATCCTGGTTTGGCTGTCTTATCTTTACCCATGGTGAGGACGTCCCGGGCGCGGAGGCCAGCGAGGCCGGACCACGGGCAGGGGATGCACCTGTAGGACGTCTACGGATGTCCACGAGGCGAATTGGAGGCAGAAGGAGGCACGGTCAGGGTACCCCGCGTAGAGAAAAGGCCAGGCACCTCCAGACCCACAGTTCAGTCCCCGGTGAGCCTCCCAGCAGGACAGCCGATCACATCCCCAAGCCACAGCAGCGCCCGCGGCCCTCCACGGGCAAGGCAAGGTCCCACACCTCAGTTCAGAGCCCCGGATCTATACAACGTCCCCCGGCTCTCTCGCAGGCGACCGGCCGCCAGGGCCTCGATGAGTGTGCGTCCACACACAACTGACTCCTCCAACTCCAAAGGGGGCGTCGCTACAATTCGGACCTCTCCCTCCGGGGTCCTGAGTACTGCACCCCCAGCAAGGCCCACCTCGGAGCAATGGGAGGGGGAGGAGGTCACACACCCCCCCCCCCCGACCGCCGGTCCGCGGCCCGAACCCCCAGGTAGCCTCGGTACGACGGGTCCAGCGCCAGCCCTGCAGACGGGGGGAGGAGGGGGGGGCCCGGGCCCCCGGCCGTCGATACTCGGCCCGATGGGGGGGTCTCCCCACCGCACTCGGCCCCCACAGCAGCCCCGGCGATGTTTTCCCCCTGCAGCCGCACTCACCGCCTGCTCCACCGCACCATCTTGTTTCTGGGGGTCAGCCTCACAGCTCTCGGACCCCCACGGGCCGCCACCAGACCGGAGCCTCGCTTCTCCGTCCCCGTCAGGGCCCGCGGCAGCCTCGCGTCCGTTGTCTCTCCTTCACCGGCAGGGTTGGGCCTACACCCCTCGTGGGTGCCGCGGGCTCAGTTTGTAGCCTGCCCGCGTCGCAGCTCCGCAGCCGCCGCCGTCTACCGCCAGTCCGGTTCCGCGGCTTCCAGGCAGGTCCCGCGAGGACAACGGCACTTCAGGTCCGGACCCGGGACAGCGGGGCAGCTCTGCACGCCGCAGCGCCCAGATCGGGCCGGCCAGGGCAGTCCAGGACGGAGCCAGAAGGACTCGTGGGGTCCAGCGCCGGGAGCCCTACCGAAAGGCGGCCATGCCGGTCAGGCGCCACCTAGCGCTCCCCTAAGTCCAAGAACTTACTCTTAACTTTCGTCCTAGCCGTGTGAGGAAACCAGTGCAAAATACACGTACCCATCTGCCTGTCCGTAACCTCACATAGTATGTCGACCACTTCCTCCCAATACGTTCCCAGCTGCGGGCAACTCCACATCATATGTGTAAATTCTGCCCCTTCTGAGTTGCGACAGGGGCATCGGGCTGTGTCCACTTTAAAATAACTTTTTATCCGTGCCGGGGTTAAATACGCCCTATATAACACATCGAAATGAATAAGCTGGAACCTAGCATTATGCGTGCTCTTCCACACTCTCTCAACTATCCTAGATCACGTCGGCTGCATCCCCTCACTCGCCATTCGTCTGTATAAGCACGTTATAGCTTTGAAGTTCCCCACTGCCATCACCACATATTGACATGCCAAAGATATCTGCGGCTCCGACAACCCTCCTCCCCAATGGCGTTGGATTGCCAACACAAGGGCTGAATGCAATAAGAAATCGCCCCTGGGAAGGCCATACCTATCTTGCAGTGTCTGGTAAGGGAAAAGAGCGCCCTCCTCATATAAGTCTCTCAGCACTTGTAACCCCAGCTCCTCCCACGTAACCAGCGCAGAACAGTCCCCCCCATGTGGTAGGGCAGTGCACATGCCTAAAGGAATCTCCGGGGCGTATGGTCGTGCGACCCCACCCCTACGTTGGCTCCGGATCCAGCATAATCTCAGCGTCCGCTCCACATGAGTTAATGATCCAAGATGCGGCCGCTGATGGAGTATAACAAATGACAATACATGACGTGGAATCCTCCGACCCATCGGGCCATCTGGGCCCCTAAATTCCCTCACCACTGCCTTGGTAAGCCATTGCAGCTGAGCTGCTAAATAATATAGTTCCAAGTCTGGGACCGCCCATCCTCCCTCAGCTCGGGGTCGCATCATTGTGGTCAGGGCCACCCGTCATCTACCGTTCCCCCATATAAACCCTCCCATCAAGGAGCAGAGCGTTTTGAATAATGAGCCTGATATCCAAATCGGCAACGTCCTAAAATAGTACAGCAACCGGGGTAGCGCCACCATCTTCAAGAGTGCTACTCGACCCGCCACAGATAACGTCAATGTACCCCAGAACGCCATGCTCCCCCAATCCCTCGTAGAGCTCTGCCTATATTTCCTTCCAACAGGTCCTCCTGCGTATGATAGATGTTAGTTCCAAGGTAAGGTAAGCAGTGAGGCTCCCACCGTATACCCTCTGCTTGATTAGGGCCCACCGTCGTTGGATTCACAGGGAACTGGCAAGTCTTTGCCCAGTTCACCCGGAGCCCTGAGGCCGCGCCGAACGTATGCAGTAACGTCGTTGCCCCTGTCAGAGCCTCTCCCGTATTGGCCAGGAAAATGAGTAAATCATCTGCATAAAGCGATATATACTACATGTCTCCGCGTAACTCTAGACCAGTATAGTGCTTCCCCGACCTGGCTTGTGCAGCCAGCGACTCGATTGCTAGAGCAAACAGCAGAGGGGAAAGTGGGCACCCCTGTCGCGTTCCATGCCCAACCGAACAGGCAAAGGAAACCGACGCCCCCGTCCACACTCGAGCCGTCGCTAAGCTATAAAGGATCTGAGTCCACCCCACGAAAGCCTCCCCCAGGCCCATCACTCGCATAACCTGAAATAGGAACAGCCACTCCAGGCTATCAAAAGCCTTTTCGATATCAACCTAAAGGACCGTTGCAGTAGGTGCCGAACTGTGGTCCCCCTCCAAAATACTAAGTAATCGCCGCAAATTAATAGACGTATTCCATGTGGGGATGAAGCCCGCCTGGTCCCGATGGACCAGCTGTGTCATGTACGGGAGGAGCCAGGTCGCAAGGATCCTACTCAAGATTTTATAGTCAGTGGTTAACATTGAAGAGTGGGCGATATGCTGTCTTATCAGTCAGTTCCCTCCCAGGTTTCAGCAGTGGAATAATAATAGCCTCTCAGCGGGAGGCCTAGAAATTTTGGAGAATGGGGTTCTTTTGATCTGGGACGTGCCTAGTGACTTGGCTGAAGGGACTTGGGTGCCTGCTTTTATGCACCGGTTGGGGGTCGCCCAGCCCCGGTGGTTAGGGCTCTGAGGAGGTAGCTCCAGGGGAGGAGCAGGCTGTTATCCCATTCTCAGTAAATGGATGAACATTTTCAGTTTGGTCATTCAGCCTCAACCTAAGATATCAGTTGGGGATGAAGGAGAGTACAACAGCTGTTCCCTCATCCTATTCCCCCCCTATCTCCAGCTCAAGGGGTTTGATGAAGGGGACCCTGGCCACAGCGCCACAATCGCAAATGGGAGAGGTGACAGTACGCAGCCCTTTTTATGTGTCCCTACCCACCTCCCACAGGCCAGTCCATGCCCACCCATGTGCACTCTGGCCGTGGGCCGTGTATACAGGAGGTGTACCTAGGAGCAAAAGTTAGTGCTGAACACAATTATCACTTGCATAAGATAGTGGCACTTGACTGTGTCTAAGGCTTTGGGTATGTCTATGGACACCAATGCTAATTCCTCTTTTCTGTCTTTCACCTCATTCAAGGCTATGTATCCCTATTAAAAGGGATCTTGTAGTAAGGAAGCTTTATACAATCTTTTTTTATTAGTCCTGAATAGAACTTAGCTTTCTGTTTAACGAAAGAAGCAGATGCAAAGGCACTCGATATGCTGAGTGCAGAATTCAATTATATAAATATGACGATTGGCTCACATCTGAAGGCATAGCATATGTCAGGTAGGTATGCCATAACGTTCTCCCATCTTTCCTCTCGCTACTGATGAGGCACTCTCTTTTCTCCTTAGGGATTTCTTCTCTTTGTTCGCGTCACAACCTTCTTTGTCCTCCATATTTGACGCTTCCCTTTTATATTTACGTCTCCAGTTTCACTGGTTTCTTTCTTTTCATTTTGGCTCTTATGTTCCTTTTTTCAGCTTTTTTTCATATTTTTTTAAAACTTTATTTAACGTTTAGTGGTAAACATGTACATCATTTTCCAGTTTATGCAAATGTACAATAAACAAAGTAAAAAAACAAAAAACAGATTTTTGTCACAGATCAATTCCCTCAGCACATGGGTCACCACCCACCAGACAGCATTGCAAAACCCCCAGCTCACTATCATAAATCAAATATATGTTCAACATCAAGTCTCCAGAGGAATGGAGAATATCATATTGAGGGCATATGTTCATGCTCAAGACCATTGCACCATAAACAGTGCTTCTTCATTGATGCTGCGGTTAGATGCTGTGGCTTGTTTTATGTAAACATTAATGATAGACATTTTCACAAGACTACTACACAATCCTGTGTGCGCAAGTCGTTTAACATGATTCCCCACTCCTGTAGATCTGAACCCGCTTTTGGGTCTCACTTGATCTTTCTCAGATAAATTTCCTTGGTAATGGCCCATTCCTGCATATCCGATTTTCATTTATTTATTTTGTGGGGCTCACATCACAGGCAGTGTATGGCAATTCAGCTTTTAGTCAGCAACAGCCCTAGATACAGAAATCCTAGTTTTATTCTTTTGTTCTTCCCTTTCTGGATCACATTCAATAAACAGTGTTCAGGTCTACATTCGGGGGGATTAAAAGAGACATCACATAGACACCGTAAAACACCCTCCCATTATTCTATCTATGCAAGCCCAGGTCATATGGAATAAGGTGATATCAGTGTTCCCACAACGTGGATAGATTGGAGCTGTATCTGGATATAGTTTGATGACACATCCAGATAGGCGCGATGCAACATGTTAAAATTAATTCATTTGAATCGGGTATTACTCAGTATTTCCTTTACATGGAAGCTGGCCTTCCCCTTGCCAGCATCCAAAATAGGGGACTGTAAATTACTTTCCCAGTGCTGTTGCAGTTTGAGTTGAATATTTTTCTTATCCATTACTAAAACTTTCTGGAATAAGGAAACCTAACCATTACACTTACCTGTAGTTAGTTAGAGTTCCAAAGTTTGGGAAGGAGTGGGTGCACTCGGGATATGCCTCAAAATTCCCCTAGCTATACCTGCCAGCCTAGCATACTGCAGGAAACCATGAGACGCTGTCCAAATGTGTCTTATGCTTCATTAAACGCAATAAATGTATCTTCAGGATACAAGTCACCAAGTGTTGAGCATACCCCCTCACTCTTTTGTCTTACTGACATGTCTTGTGACACGATACAGAAGGGCTGCAGCCATCACACCTCCAATTCTCTAGAGAATGGAGTCTCCCGCTGCACTCTCCTATCTGCCGTACCCCAGGCCTTCTCCATCTGCTTTAACAACTATTGACATGTCACGGGCATTGCTACACCCCTCATTCGTAGAACAGGCAGCAAATTGTTCCCAATAATTGCTGTATTAGTCTTTTCCTCTCCTAGTTATACTCCTGTTAACTCCATTTGTTTGCATACTGGAGCTGGCTAGCCAAATAATAAAGATCTAAACCTGGGAGTGCCAGTCTCCAATCCATTTTTAAGGGTGTCTAAGCTGACCTGGCTACGCTTGCCAGCCCATCCCAATTTGGTCATTAATCAGTCCAGTTCCTTAAACGTCAGACAAGGGATGCGACATATAGTATTTTGAAGCATATAACGGCATCTGAGCTCAAAAAACATTTTCACTAGGGATATACGACCCATAATTGACAGCGGAAGTGGGTTTTAAAGCTCAGTCGAGCCAATTAGTCGCTGTTTAATCCTCCTCATAATATATGCATGATATTTCTCAGTTGTGTATGCCACTTGCATGCCCAGATACAAGAATTTGGTTTCCGACACGACACAAACAACAGGGGCGACAATGGGCGGCATCCCTGTCTAGTACCCCTTTCCACACTCAAGCTATCTTAAAGCTATTGCACCTGTTTTAAGCTATGGGTACTGTGGGCAGTAGTCCTACTCAATCCAATATGGTCTCAATATGTAATCCCACTCCAGGGAGTCAAATGTCTTTTCACTGTCCATGGTTATAATGGCAGCCTCATCCTCCACCTGCAGCCGTCCCTGCAGTACATGTGTCAGTCTGTGTGCGTAATCATTGAGGTACCTTCACCCAATATAAGTCCTATTTGATCCTCACACACCAAGTCCCCCCAAGCTTTGTTTCATCTTTATTTGGCTGTGTCGCTTTTTGTCTTTCTTCTTCTTTATTCCCTAACACCATTTCCCTCTTTTGTATACTTTGTCCACACCTTCTCTATGCGTCTATTGTCTTATAACACTCTGCCTCGTTTCTTTCCCTTTCATCTTTCACCGTTCATTTGCTTTTTTTCTTCTGCTTTCCATGTCGTCTTCTCTCTGTTATCTTTTCTGTGCTGAGCCTTTTTTTAACTTTTACATATTGTGTGTATCTCTCTACTTACTTTCCTTTTTATTCCATGTACTATATTGTAGAAATGATCGCTTGTCGACCTCCTACGTTCTGAAACTTTGCAGATGGTGCTCAGTGATTTTCTCTGGCAGCAACTCAACAAAACACAAGCGTCTCAATGTGATTGCTTTACTTCTATAGCTGTTGTTGCTTTTACAACGGGAGACAATGCTAGGTCAGATGATTAATTTATAGGATACCCATTTTACTTCCCTGTAACTTTGTTAAGCACCTTAAAACATATTCCAAAAAAGCATAAAACAATACTTTATGTTACTCATTGGTAAAGTATAGAATGTTTTACATTTGTTTTATTATATATTCTTGCAGGAAAGTATGACAATACTGTTTCCTCTCCTGGAGCCAGGCCGTTTACACCTTCCTCGCATGCATCAGCCAAACCCATTGGGGTTCATAAGAAGCATTGCAGTTCAAAGTCAGAAAGCAGAGGAAGTGGCCCTAAGCATTCCAAAGCAAAACCTGGTGGAAGCCAGACAGGTCCACGTGTTCTCCTCACAACTGGAACAGGCACCGGCACATCAAGAAAAGAAGGTAGGTGGGGTGCTAATTAGCAGTTTGTGAATGCTATTTACTCATGATGAGCCAGAGTAATTTATGTTAACGATGATTTGAGTTTTTATAATAATCAGTTCTAAAGCAACATAACCGTTTATGAATCCACCACTGTACACTATCCGATATTAGCTAACAGGTAGGAGAGAACAACCAGGCCTTTAAGCATTTGTGAAAAGAGTGATCAATTTGGACAAAAATGAATTCAAGTGGTGTGGTGAGGCCATCCAATCAATTGGGGGCAATGATCCTGAATGAACAGCAGCAATTTAATTTTATTTTTGGTTTCTATATAGAACCCGGAGTTTACTTTCAATCACTTCAGAGGACTTTGTGTCCCAAAAAAATTATGCAGGGAGAGAAAATAGACGGGAGGGTTGTTAACGTACAGTTAGGGAAGGGGAGCATAAGCCAAAGGGTTTTTTTTTTTTTTTTGGAGCTCTCTAATTCTGTTTGGACCAAGAGGTCAGGTTGGAATTAAGAAAGGGAAGAGGGATTCTTGTAGTCATGCAAATAAATAAGGAAAGCAGTAAAAGGGGTGGTAGAAGGATATGAAGTCAATAGTAAAATGGGGTCTCTTAAAAAAATAAAAGTGGAATAGCTGCAGCTTGTTGCTTAATTGGATTGGTTTGACAGAGAAATGTCAACAGAGTAACTCTACTATAGTACTTGAGAGAAAACTGAATATCCCTTATGAAGCAGGGACTATGATAGGTAAGATCTTAATGTTCTAATAATGTGTTCCAACATCAGTTTATTTATGACAAATTTCTTTTAAAACATAGCGTAAGTAAAAAACTGATTAAAACAATATGCACATTTTCTTTATCGATCGTAGAAATTGACTCAAACCTATTGCAATGTCTAACAAATTAAGTTAGCGCCTAAAAAGGATTCACAGCACCCTCACCACACCCGATCTACAATTATATATTTCAAAATAACAGTTGAAAGAAATGTCTTTTGTTGATGCAAAATCATAATATAGTCCATTTGTTGCTGGTATTTTGTCTGTAACCACTGTCTTGGATATTTTCTTCAATACAATGATTTCAAGAATTACCGCAGACTTTATCATGGACATCAAGTCAGCGTCGTTACCAAAATTCTGTTTGACTGGCCCCTCACAATCTTGGATGGGGTGGAGATATATTCTCCTAGGATGAATCCAGCATCAGGAAATAGGGTTGGAACCTGTAAACTGGTTAAAAATGAAGAAAACCATTGCCACCTCCGTCATTTTGTCCCAATTGTGCCTAAACTAAAGAGCCTTATTGCCTTTCAGTACATTTCTATATTTTGACTCTTAGACTTTCAACAAGCAAAAAATATGCTAAACTTAGAGATTTCTTGTATGCACTGGACTTTGAATGCACCTACGATTTTAAGATGCTGCAGTTGCCCAGTTGTCATTAAACCATTCCTTTTCTGTAAATAATCTTAGTCACACGATAGTGGTAGGGACCTTTACCTGGCCTGATTTCTCTGGCTATGCTTGTGATAATCTGTTGTAATAACTGATTATACTAAGTATCGAAAAATGTCCATGTTTAACATATAACCATAATTAACCTTTCCATTTTTTCCTCGTATTCCTGAGAACTGGAGATCTTGGTGACTTCTATCTTCCAGTTTGGTAAATTTGCATTTGAGAAACCAGTGATCCTGCTCTAAAACTTGGATGACGCTATCAACACTCCGTCCATCATTTCCTTTGGTTTTTGCTTTGTTCGCCATAAGTTGGCAGGGTATGCTCAGACGTGAGTCCCTTGCTCACTTTGCCACTGGATTCAAGCAAGCCTGGCTGAAGACGGCTGAAATGCCAGAAACCGGTCCTAGGAAGCTTGTTTCCGGTCCAGGGAAGACATGGCTTGGCAGTTCGGGCTGGACTGTTCCCATGAGGCACAGGGTCAGACTGATTTGCATATGGCCATGTCTGAACTGGGGTGGCAGAGTGGGCTAAAGAACGGTGATGGATTAAACCCAGATCAGTTGACTGGGGGTGAGTGCTTGCAATGTTCAACACTCCGTCCATCATTTCCTTTGGTTTTTGCTATCTTCACTTCACCATTTGGAGCCTATACTCCATTTGTTGTAGACGGGCTTTGAAGATAGCAGTGTCTGAATGGAGGGAGAGCATATAGGCTGAGAGTTTTGTGGTAGTCTCTTATACTGCGGTCATTGAGAGTCTTAAAGTAAAGTTCCTTCAACATGGCCTCCAGAGAGTAGTCTGTTGATTGTGTGCATTGGTCCATTAACAACTTGGTTGACTTTCCAGAAACGGCTTCTGTAAACGGCAATTATCATGCTGGTTTAGACATGGCCTTAATGCAGTCCATAAAGGTCTGGGTAAGCCGTCACAATGTGGATCGCCTCTTGCAATACCTGCCCATGTATAAATGAGGTGAGGAATGCTGATGTCAGTTGTGGTTTTGAGAGGGCTCTCACCAGTCCTTAAGTGACCAAGGTGGGCAGCAAATATGCGTAGTAGGATCATGATACGATAAGGTGGGCCTGCTGCACTCTGTAGTGTTAGTTTGGTACACCTTTTTAGCATAGATGCCGAATTGTTCATGCGCCAGCAGTATGGGGAGTTCGTGACTGTTCCCCACTGACCCCAGCTATGTGCCATAAAAGAGTACAATTCGGGGGTCACAGTGAGTGGAGCAGGAAGTGTCCATGCTGAATAGATATGAAGCCAGAAAAGTATGTAGCCCAATTCAAGGATAAGTCAGTATCGGAAACACTACAAAGTATTATACAGCCCTGATCAGCGCTCTGTGTCACAGTACATCAGAGTTGACGTCATTGCCCCTTCTGTTTTGTTGTGCTCCCAGCCCAGTGGAAACAATTCCCTCACAGTTGTCTGAGTTGGGCTGAACTTGCATGGTGTTGGGAGGATCTGCAAAAATAGAGGCTAGTTGTCCTCTTTCTATGATCACTGTCTGCTTCGCAAAGTGATCAAATCGACCGAATGTTCTTTCCCGGGACCACTAATGAAATGCCATTGAGCATCAAGGCTGGTATAGAGAGTCTTAGAGGGTGGGGTCAGCAGTCAGTCCACTGCTGTGCTTCGTTCTTGCGGTCTCAGCTCCTTTCGAGACTCACATTGGCCTCAACAGGCTCTGCCTAATAGTATCCTCTGTCACAGACCTGAGTGTGGGGCCTCTCTCACAGACCTGGGTGCAGCGGTGTCATCCAATACCGTTCAGGCTTGGAGTTGCACTCCCTAGGTGCCGTTCCCCATGTTGCTGTGTCGCCAGAGGGTGCAGACCTCCCTTAGTGCCCCCCAATGTGTTGAGGCTTCTACGGGGCTCCGGTCTTGATGAAGCTCTACAGTGAGGCCGCCCTCTTTTGAGCTCATAGCTCCACACTCTAGCAAGCGTCATCTTGCCTCCCACAAATGGTGTCTGCTGTAGAACGTTATGCAACCTCCAAACATGTGTATTGTCCAGCTTTCTGCGCCATCGAATTTCCAGAGCAAGGGTCTCTATAAAATGCATTCTGACTTTAATGGTACTCTGGTCTCCTTTATGATTTCCAACCTCTGCTTCTGAACCCACAGTTCCTTTAAGAAGGTCATAAATGGTCGAGTGCAAGTCATTCTGATAGCTTCAAACTGGGCTTGGAGGGTTTTATTTTCCAAAATCCTAACTCTGAGCCTCAGTCCTCTTCTTCGTCTTACCCTTAAGCTGTTCAGCAGCAGAAACCTCCACAATCTGCACCTCCATTCAGATTGAGCGGAACCACTGAGTGGGTTTGATCTTCTGTTAAAATGTCATTCTGGCTGCCTGCTGCCCTTCCACCATGTCCATTTAGTCTGGCCTTGAGCCCTGAAGGTAGGATCATTATGCCAGATCAGTCTTGCTAGACTTCTGGGTGTAAAGTCCAGTATTATTCTCTTTCGTAGACGGGGCATTGATTTGGTATTGATTCACAAGGTGAGCTATCTATAGATAAAATATAATTCGGAAGACTATGTTACACATCCCCGTTTTGTGAGTGGGCTTTTGGGACTTAATCAGGTTCCAGTTTAAATTGGCACACTGCCAGTCAATTTCAGACTGACCGTCAAGCTCCGTGTCTAGTGGTCCGTGAACACCAATAAATAAACTGATGCCAGACGCATAGGTGGCTCTAATGTGTGACTCTGATGAGGGACATGATGCATCCAGGAGCTTTTAGTGCCTGGACAGATACATATATTGAAGATTGTGTGATTAGATAGGTTTTGCAGCGTGAATCTTTCTGGATTCACTATGCTGTGCATTATTCCGCGATCTTGTGGTTGGGTCCGGATTCGTAGTCTTTTCTTTGTTTTTTTTTTTTTTTTTTGTAGCCCAGGTGGGCGTCGACGTCCACCATTTGGTGCACCTCCCGTGACGTCGTCGTGCTTCCTGCAGAAGTCCCACCTTTGGGGCGCCATCTTCAGATTCTTTTTTCCGCCGTTGGGTCTGGATCGTCATCGGGAAGCTCCAGAATTACACTCGAAGGAAGAAGGAAGAAAAGCGAGTTTCGTCGATAGAATCACTAGAAGATATCAGGAAAGGAAGAGATTTCATCAGGAGCGCGAAGAAAGGAGGACCAGCGCCCCTTTTCTTCGACGGCCTTGGAGAATGCACGCTCAGAGACCCTGAGCGCAATGGACAAGACGCCATTCAAGTTCTGCCCAAACTGCCACCACAAGTTCGCGCAGAAAGACCAGCATCCGGTCTGCAACCTCTGCCTACCGGTCGATCACCAGAGTATCGACTGCAACGCCTGCTCAGCCTTCGCGCCGAAGACACTCAGGGTGAGAGAGCGGCAGAGAAGAGCCAACGCCAACATGGATGGCAAAGGGAAGCCCCCGACGTTCTACGATCTGGGCCTCTCCACGGACGACGAGGACAACGTCGCCGAGACAGCCGAAAACTTCACGGTCGTAGAGACCGACAAGAAAAAAGAAGACGAGGTAAGAGAATCGTCGAGCACAAAACAGAAAGTACCTCGACAACACGAGGGTGACTCGAGAAAATCTGAGTCAAAGTCCACGAAGGGAGCCCCGGCGCCGAAAACTTCGACGTCCAAAGGGGGAACCACGGACAAGAGGCCGAGCGGATCCTTAGAAAAGGACTCCCTGGTGCCGAAAGACGCCGAAAGGCAAGGGTCGTCGAAAGCATCCCATGAAACGGGCCGATCGACGCAGAAAGAACGTTCGACGTCGACGCAAGTTTCATCGAAAAGACCCGCGGTCGACGCCGAAAGCATCTCCGAGATGGAGAAAAAGAAGAGGCGGCTCGAGGCCGAAATGGAGAACATCCTTCAAAGGAAGAAGGAGTTCGACGCCAGGATGAAGGAGTTCAAGATTCCAACGGTTTCATCGGCGGACGTCGGTGAGGGCGAAGACGAGTTCGACGCCGAAGGGCTGACAAGGGATCTCGAAGAGGAAGAAGAGCCCTATTATGAGGGAGAAGCCGAGGAAGAAGACCAACGGTCGTTCTACGAATCGGCGGCATCTACCAGCAACGACGTCGAATGGCACGATCTCGACACCGAAAACCCGGAGGAGCCCGTGGACACGTACCCTTCGAGGCCTTCGCCACCCGACGACATCGGGGTCTACAATATGGTGGTCAGGAGCGCAGCAATGGCCTTCGGCGTCAAACTCGACGAGGAGAAACCGAAAGCCGATTTCCTCGTCGAAACACTGCTCCCCATCCAGACAAGGAGCCAGTTCCTACCCATGCTACAAAGCGTGATGAATCAGGGGAGAGAAGCCTTCAAGGAACCTGCGACCTGCCGGTCGATCACGCCCAGGACAGAGAAGAAATATAAGCACTCCTCCCTGGACCCCCCTTACATCAAGGGTAGCGTGACTGCGGACTCCATCATAGCCTCCACGGCCAGGAGAAGGGCCAACGTACCAGCAACTTCGGGCCCACCTCCGGATAAGGAGAGCAGGAGGATTGACCTCACAGGAAGAAAGGTCGAGAGGAACGCCGCAATGCACTGGCGCATGGCGAATTCAAATGCACTCCTCAATAGACACCAATACCAGCACTGGGATGAGATGGGGGAACTAGTAAAGCACCTCCCCGAAGAATACCGCCAGAGAGCCTCTCACCTGATAGACGAAGGCAAGAACATCGCCAACTCCTGTATAAAGACGGCGTTGGATGGGGCAGAGACTTCAGCAAGACTCATGGCCATAGGGGTCACAGAGAGGAGGCATGCATGGCTAAGAATCTCGGGATTCAAACCGGAAGTGCAGAACAACATCCTTGGCACCCCCTTCAATGGAGAGACACTGTTCGGAGCAACAGTGGACGACAAGCTCACCCAGCTGAAAAAAGAAAACGAGACGGCGAGGTCCATGGGGGCCCTACAGCTGAGGGGAATGAGGCGAGGAAATCCCTCGAGGAGACCCTACGGTAGGGGAGGAAGCCAGCAGGGGACGTCGCACCAGGCGTTCCAACAAAGTCAGCAGGGTGAAGGTCACGGACAAGGTCAGCAGAAGCAAAACTGGCAATATCAACCTCGGGGCCAGTCCTTTCGCGGGAGAGGGAACGGACGTGGCCAAAGGAGGAGAGGGGGCGAACAGCCCTCGACGAAGTGACTCAGCACAAAAGAGGACGCCTACCCTCGTCAGGACCCCAAGGGTGAGGCGCAAAAAAGTGTCATCCGGGGGAAGAGAAAATTCAAGAGCCTACGAGCATACGACACCAGTAGGCGGAAGACTGAGGTTCTACCTTCAGGAGTGGCGGCGTATAACCACAGACAAGTGGATACGGAACGTTGTGCAGTACGGATACTGCGTAGATTTGGAGAAAAGACCTCCAAACAGAAAACCAAAGGGAAGACTGAGATCGGCCCAAGAACTGGCAATACTCAGAGAAGAAACGCGGAAACTCCTGCAAAAGGGAGCCATAGAGACAGTGCCGTTCAGAGAACGCAACAAAGGGGTCTACTCAAACTACTTCGTGGTTCCGAAGGTAGACGGAGACCTCAGACCCATACTAGACCTCCGTTACCTAAACAAGTTCATCAGAACGCAAAGGTTCAAAATGACTTCACTGCAGGAGGTTCTGCCACAGATAAGAGAAGGGGACTTCATGGTCACCGTGGACCTCAAGGATGCTTATCTTCACATCCCAATAAACAGAAGGCACAAGGGCCTTCTAAGATTCAACATCGAACAAGAACACTACCAGTTCACGACCCTGGCCTTCGGATTAAAATCAGCACCAAGGGTCTTTACAAAATGCCTGTCGGCGGTAGCGGCGCACCTACGAAGGCAGGGAATACATGTCTACCCCTACTTGGACGACTGGCTGGTCAAGGCAAACTCACGCGGAAAGTGCGAGAGGCACGCAAAACGCGTAACAGACACCCTCACGAATCTGGGATTCTCGATCCACTGGGGAAAATCATCGATGGAACCGGAGCAGGTGAAGATTTTCCTGGGGGCAAAGATCAACTCACGCAACAGTACAGTAGTGCCCAGCGACAGGAGGACAGAGGCTCTACTGAAGGAGGCGAAGCTCTACCAGAAGGGGCGAGCTCTGACAGTGAGGGCTGTGAGCAAGATGATCGGGATGATGGCGTCCTGTATCCAGCTGGTGCCGAATGTACGCCTGCACATGAGACCATTCCAGGAATGGCTACAACAACAATGGTCACAAGCAAACGGAAGTTGGGAGGATCTAGTGGTTGTTACGCACGCAGTGCAGGAGGAGATAACTTGGTGGAACAGAGACAACATAACAGCAGGGAGAAGCCTGACACCACCAATCCCAACAGTGACCATTACCACGGACGCGTCGCAGAAGGGATGGGGAGCGCACATGGACAACCTCAGAGTGAGGGGTCTATGGGCCCCAGCAGATGCGGTCCGCCATATCAACTACCTCGAGTTGAAAACAATCCTGCTAGCCCTGAAGGCATTCCAGAGGCACCTGTTCAACAAGAGGGTGTTGGTCCAAACAGACAACACCACGGCGATGTTCTACATCAACAAACAAGGGGGGACACAGTCGTTCCCGCTCTCATCCCTAGCTCAGGAGATTTGGAGATGGGCCATACCTCTCAGGATAGATCTACTGGCAATTCACCTACCGGGGAAGGACAATGTGGAGGCAGACTGGCTAAGCAGGCAGACCTCAGCATCACACGAGTGGGAGCTCAATGGCCAGGAAACGGAGAAACTCTTCCGGAGATGGGGGACTCCCACAATAGACCTTTTTGCAACACGCCACAATGCAAAATGCCAAAGCTTCGCGTCCAGGCAACCAGATCAGCAATCCAAGGGAAATGCCCTATGGATAAGCTGGTCGAGGACATTTGCCTACGCCTTTCCACCGATACCCCTGTTGCACAGAGTGCTCGACAAGTGCAGAACCAGCAACATGACCCTGATCCTGGTGGCTCCGCAGTGGGCGAGGCAGACATGGTTCTCACAAATTCAAGAAATGGCACAAGGCGACCCATACAGGTTCGAGAGGAGGAAGGACCTGCTCTCAATGCAAAACGGAGAGGTCCTGCACCCAGAGCCAGAGACCCTCAACCTGGCGGCATGGCTCCTGAAGACCTAGAGTTCGCACACCTAAGATTGCCGCCGAGCACGATGCGAGTGCTACGGGAGGCGAGGAAACCAACTACACGAAAATGCTACAGCGCAAAATGGAAGAGGTTCACTGTGTGGTGCCGGAAAAAGGGCCTGCAAAACAGAATGACAAGAGACTCAACAGTACTGAGGTACCTCACACACCTTCTAAAGAGTAACCTCTGCTCGAGCTCACTAAGGGTACACCTAGCGGCCATCGTGGCCTACACCAGAGGTGAAAAAGGTGGAAGTTTCTTCAGCTCGCAGGTGGTGAGGAGATTCATGGAAGGAGCCAAAAGGATGGCCCCCCCCGAAAAGGTTGCCGCCGCCGGCATGGAATCTGAATGTGGTCCTGACGGAGCTCATGAAGGCACCGTTTGAACCCATTCACAAGGCCACACTGCAGATGTTGACTATGAAAACAGCCTTTCTGGTGGCCATAACCTCACTACGCAGGGTGAGCGAGCTTCAAGCACTAACGCTGCAGGAACCCTACATTCAGATTCACAAAGATAGAATAGTCCTGAGAACGGACCCACACTTCATGCCCAAGATAGTGTCGGCGTTCCACATGAATCAGACTATCCAGATACCAAGTTTCTTCCAAAACCCGACTACAAACGCAGAAAAGGCACTGCACACCCTCGATGCCAGAAGAGCGGTGATGCACTACATTGAGAGAACCAAGGAACTCAGGAAGTTGAAACAGCTGTTTGTGTCCTTTGCTACTAGCTTCATGGGTAGGCCAGTGACTAAGGGCACCATCGCAAGGTGGATTGCCCTCACTATTCAATTCTGCCACAAACAGGCTGGACAGGAGCTAGCGGAGGGGCCGCAGGCTCACTCCACAAGGAAGAAAGGGGCCACCGTGGCCTTCCTGGCGAACACGCCCATCCAGGACATATGCCTCGCGGCAACTTGGGCATCTGTGCACACGTTCACGAAACACTACTGCGTGGACATTCAGATGAACAAGGAAGCACAGGTTGGACAGAAGGTGCTTCAGCACATTTTCAACGACCAGCGCTCATCTACCACCCAGCCGCCACAGAATTAGGAAAACCGCTACAAAGTCTATGCACAGCATAGTGAATCCAGAAAGATTCACGCTGCAAAACGAATAGTTTCTTACCTGTCGGTGTAGTTTTGCAGCTTGAAGATCTTTCTGGATTCACTAGCGAACCCACCCACCTCCGCCAGGAAGATGAGGCTGGAGGAAGAGGGGGTAAAAAGGAAAAGATCAAAGAAATGAAAACATACAGATAAAGGGACAAGAAGGATTAATCAATCGCCTAGGGTTAAAAAAAAAAAAAAAAAGAGGAAAGGAAAAAAGAACCCGAAGATGGCGCCCCAAAGGTGGGACTTCCGCAGGAAGCACGACGACGTCACGGGAGGTGCACCAAATGGTGGACGTCGACGCCCACCTGGGCTACAAAAAAAAAAAAAAAAAAAAAGACTACGAATCCGGACCCAACCACAAGACCGCGGAATAATGCACAGCATAGTGAATCCAGAAAGATCTTCAAGCTGCAAAACTACACCGACAGGTAAGAAACTATTCGTTATCCCTCAGAAAGATCATTACCAAAAGTAAGTAACGTTTCCTCTCTTCTCTCTATTTCCCTAGTTCTGTCTTTCACATACATTTCCACCAGTAACAAATTATTTGTACTTACACTCTTATTACTGTTTATATCTAGGCACATGTGTATAGTGTAATGTTATGTTCATTGTTTTACTGTGTTGGCCACTTTTCTATGAAATCAGAAGTGTGTGTGTGCGCGCACCTGTTTATTGCATGACATTTATTCATCGTAGCTTTACATGTGGTACCAGGTCTCTTTGTTGAGTTGCTTTCTTTGATACTCCTTAAAATGTGATACTAAATAACATAGATTGTACAATTACAGAAAAGGGATTTTACAATAAAACTACGAGAACTTGTCCATTAGGATCTTAAAGCAAGTAATTTGTAAATGTATTGATTCTACTCACAAATTAATTATTCAGGTGATCAACATAAGGGTTGTGGCAGCTGCCAAATGCTCTCTGTGAGGTCATAGAAACATATTGCTTCCCTTGAGCCTTTTCGAATTGGTCATGTACATAAAAGCTGTACATATCAGCATTATTCACTATTACTTTCAGAAGGTTCTCGAGTCGAGTCCATGTTCTGAACCTATCCTAGCAGAGACTGCTAGCATTCCCTTTTAAGTGAGATTACTGTTGCCTGGTGAACTAGATAACGAGGAACTGGATGACTTTCTGAATAGAATTGTGACACCTATTTACTTACAATATCCTATCTGCAGTATGTTAAGATGGATATGTTTAAGAAAACAATGGTTCTTTTGGACAATGTAAGAATACTTAATAGTATGCAAGGATACTGGCAGAATAAAACTGAGATAGGATGTCGAAAGAGAAACGTTTTACAGAACACATTAAACAGACCAAATACTGTTTACCCAAAAAGTAAGGATGTCTGTATTGGAAACATGCAGACTGTGCTCAGTGTCCCATGTGCAAAAGAACGAACGTAACAGAAGTGGCAAATTACAACATAAAGCAGGGTTTCTTAACAAATACAAATAATCATTTTTAAAATAACAATGCCCTACAACAGCCTCCTTTAAAGCCTCCTTTAAATTTAGAAAGGCCGGATATGGTACATTATAGTATGAGCCAACAAAGTTTTGACCCCTTAAACAATAGGGGGACTCATCAGGACCTTGAAATGGGGGACCCCGTAAAGAAACGATGAAAGACTAACTCAGTGAGGGACAGTAATAAACCTGAGTTTTGTAAAGCAAGGGCAGTTGAAAGCACACCTGATGACACAATGAGTAATATTGTGCCAGAGCTGGTGGCATGCACACCAAATGAGTGATAAGGAAGGTTTTACTCACGTAGGACCCAGTCAAGCGCTTTGGGAAAAAGAAGTCAAGGTATTGATATTATAGGATGACCAGTAGGAGAAACAGCCTCAAAAGAGTGTCTCTTGAATTTAAGCTTGTGAGGGGAGAAGGCCCTATTCTGGCAATAGGCAGAGCATAGCAGTCTCTAATGGTGGGCCACACTAAGGACAGGCTAATCCTGATAGAACGGGGACACTTGATTCCGTTTCTGGTAGGGAGGAAGGCATTAAAACATTAGTATCTTAGAATTAGGGGTGACTAGGATACGGTAAGGGGGACAGTTGCACTTACCCTTGTTTGGGCGGCCACAATCTACCAGTGCATATAATGCAACTGCATGTGATAATGAGACGCGCTGCGTGCATGAGGACACGTCAGTCTGTGCAGAATGAAGTAACGTGGCCTGCTAACGTCTGATTCACAGAGAAGATGCTGGGATGTACGAGGCGTAATCACGATTGGATATATGTGGCGCGGTGAGATGTGCACGAGGCAGCGTCTCAGCGGGACGTGACAAGACGGCGCTAGAGAGAGCCGAGCATGGATCGCCGTGCATCTCCAGGTTGCTAGGCAATGTCTAGCGTGGTGACGCGCAGGGACGCGATAGGATCGGGAGAACGCTAATGATTCAAAGGACAATATTTTTTATATTAACTGGAGCTGAACTCTTAGTCCAACGTGCTGGTGGCAAAAGGGATGGTAATAATATGATTGGATCTGATAAAGAGAGGTACAATAGAAACAGCCAAGTAATCTGGGCCTACTACAATATAAACAAATATGCATCTACAGTGACAATGGTAGTACAATAAGAGAGAGCAGGTGGAAAATTGAATGGCCTAGTTATAAAAGGTTAAATAACATTAGTAGCAGAGATATAAGACAAAGGGACACATGCATCAATGTAGGCTTTTGCGATTCCTTAATTGCGATTATTAAGGAATCGCAATTAAGGAATTGCAAAAGCCTCTGCATGTAGAAATCGCTATAGAATTAGAGATTCCCAAACATTCCTTAATTGCGACTCGCAAAATGCGAGTCCCAATTAAGGAATGCCTTCCCATTCATTCCTATGGGCCTACAGGCCCACAGGAATGAATAGGAAATTGCATGCACAATTTGCGAGTACCCAATAGGTACTCGCAAATTGTGCATGCAATTTCAAGGGTGCAGGGGTGTCAAAAAGACACCCTGTTGCACCCCTGAAATTGACCTGTGCACACATGTTGCGGACACACATTCCCCAAGGGAATGTGTGTGTGTAACCTACAACTTTGAAAAATGCACTTTGGTGCATTTTTCAAAGTTTTTACAAATTACCATCAAGTTCAAATTGATGGTAATTTGAGCCCCCTATTAGCGAAATCGCTATTTGCGATTTCATCATGTATTGCATTTAGGGAATCGCAATTTGAGATTCCTTAAATGCAATTGCAATTTAAGAAATCGCAAAAAATTGCAATTTCCTAAATTGCGAGAGCCTTACAGTTTGATGCATTGTTTACGCTTGCAAAAAAGGTCGATGCATGTGCCTGATAGCCAAGCGTATCTATATTGAAAGAGACTGTATTGTCCAAACCATCATGAGGTCAATTGATAAGAGTTGCCACATAAGTGCGCCATTCCTCCAAGTATTTAGTCCCTGGTTACTGGAGTTGCAACGTTACATCCATTTGAACGCCATTCTTTTTTTTTTTTTATCTTTTTTATTAAAGAAACAATATACAAACATACAATAACACAAAATGCAGTGTGTTGCTGTAATCAACATTCACAAATGGTCATAATCAGGTCATACATTGAACTCCATTCTTTGCAAAATAAGGGTTATGTTGCCTCCTCTTTCAGGGACAGCTGCCACATCGGTTACTTGCCACTGAGATTTTCCTCTGCGCGAGTATTTTCCATTAAATGTGCAACCAAAGGTGCATTGGGTACTGCACATCATATTCTTTTTCGATGTTGGCAGATCCTAGTTTTGCTAGGTTGTGATGTTTGGCCTATATAGGGCAATCCATATGGGCACCAAATGTTGTATACAACATTGCATGAGTTGCAATTTGAAACGAAATTTTTGATGGTATCATTGAAGGAAAGTGGGTTTCTGTTGCAGTAACCCCCCCCCACTTTTTGACAGATTTCTGTTGCACTTTGACTGAGTGTGCCCTGGGTCCTGCCAATCAGGTTTTCAAGGCCTGTGCTCTATCCCTAACTTGTACCGTTGTTTCCACAATTGCCACATCTCTGGCCCGCATATAAGTCCCTTGTAAAAGGTACCAGCGGTACCAAGGGCCTTGTGACCAGTGAGGGTCTATTAGGGCTGCAGCATTTATTGTGCCACCCTAAAGGGCCCCACGCCAGACACATACACACTGCCGTTGCAGGCTATGTGTTTTGGTGTACATAAACTAAAACAGGGCACACATTCCTGGGTGACATGCCTACACACCACTGCCGGTGGCATAGGTAAGTCACCCCTCTGGCAGGCCTTGCAGCCCTAAGGCAGGGTGCACTATACCACAGGTGAGGGCATAGCTGCATGAGCAGTATCCCCTACATTGAGTCCATTCTTGGACACTGTAAGTGCTGTGAAGCCATTTTGAGTATATGGGCTGAGAGTTTGTCAACACGAACTCCACAGTTCCATGATGGTTTTACTGAAGACTGAGAAGTTTGGTATCAAACTTTCCATTATAATAAACCCACACTGATGCCAGTGTTGGATTGTGAGAAAGTGGCTCTGTATATACTGTTCCCAAATAGGTACAGGGTGTACAGAGTCCACAGTGGCTTGGCAGAGGCTAAAGTTAGATATAACCTTACTCTCTAAAGTGGTAGCTTGGTCGATCAGTAAGGCAGTATCAGAGGACAGTGTAAAGCATTTGTTGTACACACTCAGTCAGCAAATAGTCTCACACACTCAATAACTGAACTCTAGGCCAATGGTTTATATATAAAAAATATATGCTTGTTTTATTTTAAAACCAACAATAGGTATTAAAATATACTTTCTCAGAATGAGATGCTTTATATAAATACTATTGCAATATGCAATTGACTTTTGTAAACAGTTACAAGTGGTTGCAATAGGCAACACTATTTTAAACACAATAATGCATTGAATTCAATGGAAGTTTCAAGTTATTTGCAACAGATTACTTTTGTGATTACTTTTGGAATTCCAGGCCTGGATCCTATATTCAGTCCTGGATGAGTACTAAGAATCAAGTGATAAAAGTCGAGTTAATTACTTTGATGATTTTTAAATAATATTTAGCTATTTTAAAAGTAGACACTTCGAAAATACTTCATAGAAAACATTCAATGATTCCCTATGGAAGAAAATTCAAGTTGCAGGTACAGTATGTTCTTGTTACTTTTGTAATCCAGTACTGGGTACCTAGACTCAGTACTGGGACCTTTATCCAAAACAGGTAAGTAATTACGTTTTCAGATACTATACGATTTTTAAAGAATATTTGAAGATTGCAGAAATTGACACTTAGAAGACATTTCACAGAAAAACAGTCAATGATTTCCTATGGGAGAAAATTGGGTTACTGGTAAGTACAGTTGTAAGTATTTTTCAGAGGCAGTGCTGGGCACCAAGATCCAGCACTGGGAGCTCACCTAAGAGCAGGTGAGTATTTTCGTTTTCGTTACTCGGCTGATTTTTGGTGAATATTTTAAGATTTGAAAAGTCCACACTTGGAAGAAATTTCAGGAAAAAGCCAGTCAATGTTACCCTATGAAGAAAATGAGTTATCGGTTTAAAGGTAAGTACTCGACTGGCAGAGTTGAGGTTCTGGGCATGGACTCAGGGTCAGGTAGGTACAGTTAGTTCACCCTCAGCGACACTAGGGCGGCCGGGTGCAGAGAGAGTTAGGCCCAATGTTATCCTATGAGGGATAAGGGGGCCTTGGTTGGTGCCTGCTGACTAGCAAGCCACGTGGCTGTGGGAGCTGGGCTCCTTGTCACTTACTCAGGGCAAGTGGGGAAGTAGATGGGTGTAGAAGTTGCACTGCCAGGGCGACTCGG
The DNA here is from genome assembly GCF_964204655.1 of Triturus cristatus. Classification (NCBI taxonomy): domain Eukaryota; kingdom Metazoa; phylum Chordata; class Amphibia; order Caudata; family Salamandridae; genus Triturus; species Triturus cristatus. The sequence goes on from NC_140588.1 coordinate 141,425,429, forward strand.
GCGGCTGGGTGCAGGGTGCTTTTGAGCCTTCGGGCGCTCAATTGATTTCAATGGGAAATCTCCGGTTTAGAAAAAGACTGCAAGCCCGGGGACAAGGATTCTTCAGGTGCCACCACCACTTCGAGAGGTAAGTTGGGTAGTTGGAGGATAGGTAGGTACCCCTGGATTGGGCACAGGGGGCCACGGGGCGCCACGTGCAGGGGTGCCTTTTGGTGTCGGGAAATCTTACCCTCTGTTGATCGCGGTAGGGGGGGCACCTTGTTCTGAGCCTGAAGGCTTCTTCAGGAGGGTCGAAGGAGGTCCTTGGGTGCCGGACTCAGGGTCACAGTCGCCGTGGGGTCGTCCTCGTGGTCTTTGTTCACTCCGGCACCGGCCAGGCTTGGCTGGTGCAGAGTGTGCTGGGTTCGCGGTTCCGGGCTGATGCCAGGGATTAGAAGTAAGTTTTGAGTAGAGCCTCTACTCATGGGAGTCCCAGGGGCTTAGAGTTGAAGGGTAGCCAGGTCCTCCGGGGTTTGTGAGGTTGCTGGCCACAAGAGATGCCGGGTTGGAGCAGGCGCAGGTTCGAGGGTCGACAGGCCGGTAGGGCTGGGGCCAAAGCAGTTGGTGTCTTCCTCTTCTTAGCAGCTGCAGGGCAGGTCTTCTTTCTTCTTGCTCTTCTTTGTATTTCGGAATCTGGAATCTGGGGAAGGAAGGTTCAGGGTGCCCCTAAATACTAGATTTAGGGGCATTACAGGTAGGTGAAGGGCAGGGACCAATGGGTCCCTGTCCTGGGGTGGGTACACCCCCTATCCTGCCTCTCTCCTGTGGGAGGGGGGCAGTAGCCTAGTACTGATTGGGTAGGGCTTCCCATCTTCAAGATGGCGAGAGCCCGGGGATGTGCTTCACCTCGCCTCCCCCACCTGAGGGGTGGGGTTGGCAGGCTGGCACATCCCCTGTCCTTATTTGGGGTTTCCGGCCAAGCTTCCCGCCAGAGTGGGGGGTTGCAGTGGCCTGGGGAAGCTCACAAAGGCAGCATGCCTTTGAAGCTTCCCCCTGCCCATCCTGGGGGAGGAGATTTAGCACCTCGCACAGGATGTGCATTGTTGCAGGCCCAGGAGAGCAGGGGCTCTCCTACCCAGGGGTCCAGCAACATGTCTGCTGTGTGGCAGCCTAGGCAGCCTCAGAACAGACGTGAATTGTAGGTTAGGTTTTAGGGGGCATCTCTAAGATGCCCTCTGGGGTGCTTGGTACATTAAATCCCACACTGGCATCAGTGTGGGTTTAATGTGCTGAGAAGTTTGATACCAAACTTCTCAGTCTTCAGGAGTCCAGGGTACACTCAGTCAAAGTGCATTCAGCAATTCAGCAAAAAGTGGGGGCATACCATGCAAGAAAGATGGCACTTTCTCACATGGATTTATTATAAAATGCACTCAGAGCCCATCCCAGAGATGCCCCCTGAAAAACTACCAGCTTCTAGTGTATTGGCTGACTGGTCCCTGCCAGCCAGCCACCACCAGACAGGTTTCTGACCTCATGGGGTGAAAGCCTTTGTGCTCTCGCAGGTCAGAAACAAAGCCTGCTCTGGGTGGAGGTGCTTTACACCTCCCTCTTGCAGGAACAGCAACACTTGGAGGTGAGCCTCAAAGGCTGTCACCTTGTGTTATGCTGATTTGGGCAGCTCCAACTAGTGGAGATGCCCGCTCCCCTGTCCCAGTCTCACTTTTTGGTGGCAGGACAGGCGGGAACATTTGCAAATAGAGTAGGAGTGTCGACCTTAGCTTTGCACACCTCTAGAGTGGCCAGGAGCTGAGGTGAATCCCTCTGTTCGAAACTCTCCATCTTGGTTTGGAAAATTAGGCCCAATAGGAATAGGGATGTGCCCCTCTCCCCAAAAGGAGGGGGCACCTAAAGGGTTTAGTCACGCTAGGGGAAAGTAGCCATTGGTTACTGCCCACCAACCTCAGTAACACCCTCAAATTTAGTAATTAAGGGCTTCCCTGAACCCTGTTCCTCAGATTGCTGTTACCTAAGAAGAAGACAGACGAAGGACCCCAGGAAGACTGCCACACTTCAATAAAGACCAAGCTCTCCCGAAGACTGCGGCCCTGTCCAGATAAAACGAACATCTTCAAGGACTCCGGTCCAGGCGAATCCGCGAGCCCTGCCTACTTTGCACCCAATGCCCACGGCCCTAGTTTGAGTGGCTTACTTTTCCAGTGATGTCTCCCCTGCGATCCTGACCTTGTATCTATCGGTGGCTGACCTCTCTTGGACCCCACAAAGTCACCTGCAGCCTCAACTGGAAGGGTCCCCCTGACCGCAACCGGCTCCTTCAAAGAATTCTGACACCAAAAGGTACCCCTACATCCTCAGACACCCTGACTTGGGGAGCCCAACCGAGATGCCTCAACCCTCCAACACTCCAACTTACCAGTCCAGCCGGTGGTCACCTTCATCCAGCCTCGTGGTCCGAGCCTGCAGCCTCTATATGCAACCGAGATTCCCCATTGAAAAGCATTGGGCACCCAATGCTGATTTTGCACCCTGCACCCGGCTGCCTCTGTTCCGCCAGGGGTGTAGTGTTGGTGCTGCTGTGTGGCCCTCTCCCCCCAGTGCTGATCTTAACCTCGGGCCACAGTATTTTTGAATTGAACATTTTTTGAAATTGTTTAAAAGTCTTGTTAGGGTCTTGGTAAAGTCTCTTTAGTATTTTTAAAAGTTTAAAACTTAATGTAGTTAGGGGTAAAAGTATTAAGACCTTTTTTAGACCTCATTTAAAAGATCCCAACTATTAGTAAAATAATGACTGACACATAGAATGTGGTTGAGGAGCTCGACCTCACCCCCTACCTCCATCTTCAGATGAGAGAGTTAAGATATATATATGCAAATTTAAAAAGATTACAATTGGGTCCCACCCTATTAAAGTCAAGCTCCAGGAGCACTTGGCAGAATAGTCTAAGGACCACCCTTGTGAGTGGGAAGATCCCACCTTAGAAGTAGAAGAAGATAGTGGGAATGAGGACAGCCCCCAATCTACCCAACTAAATTAACAGGACTGGGTCCCTGTGCCCCCTGACTCCAAGGATAGTGCTCACAGCACCTAGAGCCCACACAGGTGGGTCAGGTTCTTCTGAGACCATTGAGGGCATCCTCAATGAAGAGGACATCCTTCTAGCCAGATTGGCCAAAAGATTAGACCTAGAGTCCAGACTCCTGGCTCCAGAAAAAGAAAGAACAGAAATGGATCTGGCACCCATAAATGGTGGCAGCAACTTAAAACCTAGATAAAAAGAAAATTCCTATGACCTAAATTCCCCAAAGGGATTGTTCCCAAAGATGTGCAAGTTGATGACATCGCCAAATGGTTCAGTGTTTGAGAGGGCCTGTGGAATGAAAGAAGTGAAGAAGTGACACTGGTGAGCATTGCTTTGGGAACTGTTCTCTGGTAACTACAGGGAATGACTCCTGACCCTTACTGGGGCAGATGCTGAGTCCTATGACCTCATGAAGGGTACCCTGACTGAGGGCTTTGGACTCACAACTGATGAGTATAGAGTTAGATTCAGGGGGCTTACAAAACCCCGAGCCAGTCCTGGTGCCTCCACACTCGGTGGGGAGACAGATCTGACCTTCCAGAGCAAGGGTACCTCTTCCTGGTTGGTTGCTACACTCACCTGGGACCTGAAATTCAGTGGACTGGACTCTGCAGTGTCAGTACCTGTGGTCTGCAGGGGAGTAGCTCCTCAACACTGAAGGAGTTTTTGGGCAGTTTGAGAAAGCTGTTGGGTTCTTGGAGGCCACACAGCAGCAGGACGAGACAGCTCACCTCAATTGTAGTCTTGAAGCAGCAAGCAGGAGTCGTGCCAAAACTCTGGCACTCTGGGACTCCGGGTAAAACCCCTAAACCAGTCCTAGGATGCTTGTTTCCAGTCCAGGGAGGACCTGGCCTGGCAGCTCAGGCTGTACTGTTCCAATTGGGCGCAGGGTCAAGACTGATTTGCATATGGCTGGGTCCAAACTGGAATGGCATGGTGAGCAGAAAAACAATGGATTTAGGCCCAGATCTCTGTACTGGGGTGAATGTATGACATTGTTCTGCATTCTGTCCATCAATTGTTGTTTTTGCAAAACTCTGCAGCAGGCACTTAGTTTCTGTTTTAAGAAGAGAAGCTCTTCTTTGTCCTCTTCGTCTTTATTTAAGTCAGTCGAATCTGAAGTTCTGGGTTGAGGGGTGCCACCTAAATACTCAATTTAGGGACGTTAAGAGGAGTACCAGGTAGTAGCAAATGGGTTGCCTACCTTTAGAGTGACTACACCCTCTATTTGTCCACTTCCTGTGACTCTGACCCTAATAGTCTAATTTTCTCCCAACACAAGATGGAGGATTCTGAATAGTGGGGTTCTTATCAGCTTCCCCACCTTAGGAGTGATGCTAACTAGATGTGGTCACGCCTCCTATTCTAACTAATTTTCCCGCTTGTCCTCCTGCCAAGTAGGCAGGGGGGCTGGCATCTTCCACTAGCTGGAGAGGCCTGGTTCACAATCGAAAGGTGGCATGACGTTTGAAGCTTCCCGGCCTGGAAGGCAGTTCCTGCTTGGACGACGCGTGAACATCTCCACCCAGAACAGGCTTTGTTCCCTGCTCTGAGAGCTAAGGCTCTCACCCCAGGAGACCAGGAACATGTCTAGTGGTGGCAGGCTGGCTGAGACCAGTCGGTAACCCCACTAGTAGCTGGTAAGTTTTCAGGGGGCACCTCTAAGTTCCCTCTGGTGCATTTATTAATAAATTCCACGCTGGTATCAGTGTGGGTTTATTAAACCAAGACGTTTGGTACCAAATATCTTGGGGTACAGTGAAGCCATCATGTAGCTAGGGAACCCGTAATGACGAGTGTCCAGCCCATGTACTCGTTATGCTTCCCTGTTTAATTACAATGTCTAAGAATGCAGTTGAGAGTAGTTTACCCTGCCTTAGGGTTGTCAGGCTTGCTATAGGAGTGGCTTAGCTATATCTCATGCAGTGTCCCTCGGCACCATGTGACGCTTCGGTTTTGTCTGCAGCAAGGCACGCAATCTGCAGTGGAAGTTTGCATGATCTTGGTGAGGGGTTGCTAGGGTGGTACAATTTGTTCTGCATCCCTAGTGGACTCTTTATCAGTCCCAATGCCTTTGGTACCAGTGATACAATTTATTTGGGACTTGGCAGAGGAGCTGAAGTCAGGCCAATTGTGGAACAATTGTACTGTTTTGGGAAAGAGCTCTGGCGTTGGGGACCTGGTTAGCAGGGACCCATGGCACTTTCAGTAGAAATCACATCAGGTATCAGGCAAAAAGGTGAAGGTGACCATGTCAAAAAGGGGCGCTTTTCTACACCACTCGAATCCCTCCCCACCCCAAGAGGATGAAACTGACTTTTCCCAAGAGTCTTCATCGTCTAAGTGGAAGAACCTGGAAAGGCAATCTGCGTTGTCATGTTCAGTCCCAGGTCAGTGTTCCACTGTAAAGCCCACTCCCTGTAGGGATATGGGCCACCTCAGTAGTTTGGGATTTTCACCTTTCATTTGCATCAGTCATCTGAGTGGCCTGTGCTTGGTTTAAACAAGGAAGTGAGAGCCAAACAAGTATGGCCTCAGCTTTTTCAGGGACCAAACCGCACCAAAGGCATCCCTCTCAGTGGCACTCGAACGGGCTCTCTAGGGAGTAACCTCCTGCTAGTGGAAGCAACAGGTTGGTCATGGCGATCATCAATGGATTGGCATAGGAACGCTTCTATCTCGTGTTCAGAGGCATCTGTCTGCACTATGTACTGCTTGGTATAATCTGGAGCTTTCAGAATGGGTGCTTAGGACATTGCTTCCTTCACAGTGTCAAAAGCCTTTTGACAGCTCACTGTCCAGTTAACTTTCCTGAGCATTTTCTTGGAGGTCAGTTCAGTGAAGGGGGCCACAATGGACCCATAACCCTTCACAAACCTACTGTAGTATCCAGTCAAGCCAAGGAAGGTTCTGATTTGAGTCTGGGTGGTTGGAGCTACTCAGTCCAGAATTGTCTTGATTGTGGGTTGTAGGAGTTAAACTTGGGCTCCACCTACAAGGTAGCCCAAATATACAACCGAGTCCTACCCTGTCTGACACTTACTTGCCCTGATAGTGTGGCCTGCACTTCTCAGAGCCTCAAGGACCTAGCCAAGGTGGAGCAGGTGATCCTGCCAGGTGGAGCCAAAGACAGCAATATCGTAAAGATAAACTGCACAAAAGGACTCCAAACCAGCAAGGGCTTTATTCACCAACCTTTGGAAAGTGGCATGGGCATTCTTTAATCCAAAGGGCATAACAGTGAATTAATAAATCCCATCTGGTGTCGAGTATGCTGATTTTTTTTTTTTGTCCCAGGGGTACAACCTATCTGACAGTACCCTGATGTCAGATCAAAAGTTTTGAGATATTTGGCTGCCCCTAACATGTCAAATAATTTATCAGCCCTAGGAATTGGGTGTGCATCAGTCTTGGTCACAGCATTTAGGCCCTTATAGTGCATACAAAACCTCAGCTCTTTCTTCCCACCCTGGGTGTCAGATATAGAGACTATGACAACTGGGCTTGCCCAAGGGCTCACAAAGGGTTTAAGGACTTCCAATTCCAGTATCTTGCTTACATCAGCTTGGATGCTGCCTTTGACATGATCAGACTGCCTGTAGATTAAGTTTTTGACAAGTAGGCTGTCCCCGGTGTCCATATCATGTGTACACCAGTTAGTCTGACCAGGGGTCAAAGAGAAGGGCTCAGCATACTGATTTAGGAATTGTCTGCAATCAGTCTGCTGACTCAGCAGAAAACGTAAGAGAGATTGTAAGAATGCTAGTTTTGAAAAAGCAAGGTTTTCAAGAGTTTTCTAAATACTATCAAAGTAGGAGCAGACCTTATGTTCATCAGTAGGGGATTCCACTGTTTAGTTGCTCCAGAGATGAAGCTTCTTCCTACGGGTTATGCTTTCTTAAACTTATAGGCAGCAGCGTTTTTTGTTCCCTTTGATCGAAGGTTCTTACTAGTTTCATACCAGGAAAAGGCTTGTATCATCCAAGGCCTTGACGTTAAGCACAGAGTTTTGAATTTTATACGGTTCCTGACCCTCAGCCAATGAAGCTCTTTGATAGTTTGAGAGACTAAGTGATGTTTGGTAAAGCCTAGGAGTAATCTTTCAGCGGCATTTTGTAGGATTTGTAGTTTTTTCAAATATTGTTCTTATAGATTGATGCACAGTCCGTTACAGTAATCCTTCTTGGATAAAACTAGAGATGAGATTACTGTTTTCCTGGTGTTGATAGGAAAGTACTGAGGAATCTTTTTTTTATTCTAGGGGTGCTAAATGAAGAGAAGATGACCACGTTAACTTGCTTGCTGAGTTTTAATTTGTCAACAATTATCACCCCAAAGCTTTTGACTTTCAAGTTTGGCAGTGGGAGAGGGCCCGTTTTTGAAGGCCAAGTGGATGGGGTCCAGAATTAAGAGCTATTCCCAAAGAGGATAACCTCGGTTTTGTCCGAGTTTAGTTTCAGACAATTATGGTCATGCACATTGTTACCTGTTACCAGCCACCTAGTGTCTTTACTAAAAAGTCTACAAAATCTACCCAGGACTGACTCTGGTTTTTTCAAATCTCCCTGAACCTGATCCTGAACTCTCTTAAGTGGTGAGTCCACAGCCATCAATCAGGGTACCCTTCATGTGGTCATAGGACTCTGTATCTGCCTCGTTCAATGTCAGGAGCCCATCCCGACATTTACCAGAGAACAGTTCCCAAAGGAGAGAGCTCCAATTCTTCTGGCTGACCTTCCTGGCTCTGCAGGCTCTCTCAAACGCTGAAAACCATGTCACTTTCTGAATATTTTGTCAAAGGTTTCCTCTCTGTCCCTAGGTATTATATTGCTGTCAAAAGTCATGGGTGGTAAACCCATGTCTGGCCTTTCCCTTTCTATGGCCAGTATCCTGTCCTCCACGGCTATTCTTTGGGCCAATCTCTCAAGCTGAATCTCCTCCTCTGAGAGATCGTCACTGTACCTTGAGCGACCTGAGCCATCCTCGTTAAAGGCAGGTGCCCTTGGGACATTCGGATGGTTGGAGGGTACAGGTACCACAACCTCTTTTTCGAGTCGAGGAGACTGACCCATCCTCACTGTCACTCCTCTCACCCTACGTCTCCAGGTGTGGGTCCTCATCCGCTGGATGAGCTTGCTCATACTCTGCCAACAGCTTCTGAAGCGTTACAGTGGTAGGGGTGTGAGCCAGTTTTAATTTGATGGGCTTTGCAGATGCTCCTTAGCTGCTGGCACTTTAAATGCCGGTAAAGGGTGAAGTTGAGCTCCTCAGCCACAACCTCTTGGGTATGCTGGATTTATCTAAAATTGGGACTGTTTTGGAGAGGTAAAAAAACCTAACATATACTTTTCGTCCTAAGTATAGTAAGTTTTAAATCCTAAACAATTTTAGACTAAAGGGATTTAACCAAAGCCCTTACAGTTACCTTTGGAATTTGGAAAAATTGACCAATTGAAAAAACTAACTAAAGGCAATTTTTGGATTTACTTGTGTGGTCATTTATTGACAGAGTGGTATCAGCAAACGCAAAGTAGCAGACCCCACCGCTGATCCACTAATGTACGAAGCTGACACTCTATATAGTGAACTAAAAGAAGTACACTATGCAGAGAGTCCAATTGGTCCCCAATTGGTTGACAGAGGCAAAAGTAGATAATACTAACACTCTTGGGGTAGTGTGGGGGAGCAGTTAGGCTTATCAGGGGGTAGTGCTAAGTATTTGTTGTACTCACAGAGGCAATAAATGGGACACACACTCAAGGAATAAATCCGAGACCAATTTAGGAAAAAAGCAATTATTTTTATATATATTTTCAGATCAAGAACTACGTTCAAAGGTAAGTACTGTATTTCATATGAATTTTCAAAGATAAGCAAATAGTTCTAAGTTGTGCGCAACTGCGCACCATACAATCCTATGGGAGGAAAAAGCAGGTATGTAAAGCACACAGCACAGACAGTTGTAACGGTTCACCTTATGGGTTTGGAGTAGCAGGAAACCAAGGTTCAATGTTCTAGTAACAGTTTGTCGGGTACGTCCTGAATTCCGCCGGGAGCAGGGTGTTGGTGGAGTTTGTAGCTAGCGCGCTACTGTGAAGGGGGCCCTCTAAAGATAGGTTGCACAAGGGGACTTGCGGGCAAGTCGGAGATCTCACAAACGGAGGTCAGGGTTTCTTGAGCCTTATGGACAAGGGAGCATAGCTGTTTGTGGTTCCCCAGGCCGGGCAGGCTGGGTGCAGAGTAGGTAGGTTGGCCTGTCGTGTGCGTAAAGGTGCTTCTCGCGGTCAGGGGCCAACAGCTGGCAGGGGGCAAATGCAGGACTGCTGGGGCACACTCTCCAAGCAGGTATCCGGGTTCTTGATGTCCCTCAGCAGCTACTGGGCTCTAATACAGTAGGAGTCCTGACTGGACTCTTTGATGTCGGTGTTGGTTGCAGTTTGTACGGTACCCGGGGATTGGTGTTGTACGGCTCTGATTGGTCCTGGTACCTCCACACTCGGTAGGGAAACAGCTCTGACCTACCAGAGCATGGGTACCTCTTCCTGGACGGTTTCTGCACCAGTCGGGTTGGGGAGCTGCAAGTCGGCAGACCGGACTCTGCAGTGTCGGTGCCTGGTTCTGCAGGGGAGTAGCTCCTCTACTGTAAGAGTTCTCTGGCAGTTTGCTAAGCCTGATGGTCCACTTGGGTTCTGGGATGCCACACAGCAGCAGGAAGAGACGGTTCAGCTTGATTGTTGAGTCTTGAAGCAGCAGGCAGGGGTGTGCACCAAAACTCAGCAGCAGGAGCTTAGTTCTCTAGGCCAACAGCTCTTCTTCGTCCTCTTTGTCTTTAGGTCTGTTGAATCTGAAGTTCTGGGTTGAGGGTTGTCACCTAAGTACTCAACTTAGTTACGTTAAGGGGAGTACCAGGTAGTAGACAATGGGCTACCTACATTTAGGGTAACTACACCCTTTACATGACCTTTTCCTGTAGGCATAACCCTGATCCTAATAGGCTAATTCTTTCCATCACAAGTTGGAGGATTCTGAAAAGTGGGGTCCACATCAGCTGCCCCACTTTAGGGGGTGGTGCTGGCTAGGTTTGAGCACACCTTCAAATCTAACTAATTTTCCTCCCTGTCCTCCTGCCAAAAAGTGGGGACAGGACTAAAGGGTTGGCATCTTCCACTAGCTGGGGAGGCCTGTGTCGCATTTCAAAGGCGGCATGGCCTATGAAGCTTCCCGCCCTGGAAGGTAGTTCCTGCTTGGACACAGTATTAACACCTCCGCTCAGAGCAGAGGCTCTCACCCCAGGAGGCCAGAAGCAAGTCTAGCGGTGGCAGGCTGGCTGAGACCAGTCGGTATTGCCACTAATAGCTGGTAGGTTTTCCGGGAGCGCCTCTAAGGTACCCTCAGGTGCATTTAATTATAAATCTGAAACTGGCATAATTGTGTTTTTTTTTTAAGACGAGATGTGTGGTACCAAACATCTTGGGGTACAGTGAAGCCATCATTGAGCTGGGGAACCCGTAATAGCGAGTGTCCAGCCCATGTACTCATTATGGCTTCCCTGTTCACTTACAATGTCTAATAATGGACTTAGACATTGCTGGGTTATATCTGCTCATGTCCACACATGGGAAATAGTGTAACCTGCCTTAGGGCTATAAGGCTAGATGTAGCGTGGCGGCTTGCCTATATCTCATGCAGTGTCCGTAGGCGGGCAGACAGGAATGTGTGACATGTCGACTCTTTGGTTTTGTCTGCACTAAGACACACAGCCTGCAATGGCAGTTTGCATGATCTTGGTGAGGGGTCCCTAGGGTGGCACAAGTTGTGTTGCAGTCCTAGTGGACACTGTTCAGTCCCAATGCCCTAGGTACCCAGGGTACCATTTACTAGGTACTTGCAGGGAGCTGAAGTTGTGCCAATTGTGGAACAAGGGACTGTTTTGGGAAGGAGATCTGGCTCGGGGACCTGGTTACCAGGGACCCAGTACACTTCCAGTCGAAATCACATGAGGTATCAGGCAAAAAGTGGGGGTGTAGGCATATTTTGCAACACAGCACACATATCGTGATACACTGATTCAAGCTACTTAATAGTGTGTGCAGCACCTCTAGAAAGATGTCTTTTGAATCTATAGCAAACATATCTGAAAATCGTGTTTCCACCAAATCTTACACAGCTGAAGAGGCAAATGCAATTTACAACTTGATCAAGGAAACAAAATCATTTGATGCACAAAGTGGCTCGGTCCTTCAACAATTACGTCAACTAGAATATCTCACTAGGAGTGAATTAAACCAACGTCTACACGCGTCAACACTCATTCAATACCACCGTGTGAAAAGGATCCCCGTGGTCTCAGATTAGCAATATGACCCATGCTATTCAGACTTCACAGTAACCAACAATTTATGGAGAAATGGTACTCCATATTAAATAAATGTTCGCTGGACCTGATTTTGTTAATAATTGAGGAATTGTCTAAAACTATTCACGACTTAGAAGAGGAAATTCACACTTTGAAAAATGATGTTCGAGGCATATGAGCTGCAGATTGTACACTTAGCATAGGTCGCCATCTGGTGTTGGGCCCGGATGTTTGCAGTTTGTTTTTCTTCTTGGACCGTCTTTGGAAGTCACGAGTTTGGTGACTCCTCCTTCGGTCCGTACTGCGCATGGGCTTCGGCTCCATCCTCAGATTGTTTTTTTCCGCCATCGGGCTCGGATGTGATACTTCGTGCTCCGGCTTCGAACTTCTACGGTTCCAGCCTCGACGGAAAATCCTCGATTCTTCGAGTTCCTTCATCATCTTCATCTCTCGAAGCGGCACTTTTTCCATCCCGTACATCGACACCGGCCTTCGGGCCCTCCGCGACTCCGGTCCCGGCCGATGGAAAGGACTCCGTTTAAAAAGTGCCCAAAATGTGGGTCTAAATTTCCCCACACCGACCTCCATCAGGTGTGTAACCTTTGCCTCTCTCCGGAACACGAGGCTCGAGACTGCCCCGCCTGCAAGTCTTTTCGATCGAAGAAAACGATCCGAGATCGAAGGGCTCGACGCACCATGGCGCACTCATCCTCGACAGCTCCACCGGACATCTTCGGAGACGACGCCGAAGCTTCGGGGCAGACACACACCGAACTGGGAGAAGACATCGTCAGCGCTTCCGAGGCCGACGACTCCGACCTGGAGGACGTAACACCAGGACAGCGGGCCGTGAGTACAATGCCCCCTCCCAGCCCCGCACCGAAAACCAAAGAGACTCCGGTTACTCCCTCGCCTGCCGGCCTGGGCAAAACCAAAACCAAAGCCTCGATCACCCCACCTTCGGGCCCGGTGTCGAAGCACTCAAAGTCTCACGGCAGCTCGGGATCGAGCCAGCCGACGCCCGGTGCCGATAAACACCACTCGGCACCGAAGCCTGCAAAATCCAGCTCGACTCCGAAACCACCGGTGCCGAAGCCTGGACACTCGGCGCCGACCAAACACAAACAGAAATCGGTCGGCACCGACGCTCCGGCGCCGAAACAGCATTCGACGCCGAAACACACGGAGACCTCCAAAAAGCAGGGCGTACACAGAACATCGAAACCTCCGGTTCCGAAATCGCCGGTGCCGACAGACGACTCGGCGCCATTGGCTCTGTTTACACCAGACCCTTTACAAAAGACTTTGTCCAGAGATCCAAAGACTGGCCTTTTGACTGTGATTACTAAGAAGCGTCGCCTTGAGGCTCCGGCTCCTCCTCCTCCACCCAAAAAGAGGGACTCAGCTACTTCTCCCCTTAGAGTACCCTCCCCACTGCCACCCCCCCTCCCACCACCACCCCCTCCACCTTTACCTCACTACGATCCGGCCCCATCCCCAGACCCGGATGACGGGGACCCGGACAATGACCCAGGGGACGCCCCAATGGATCCCACTCCACCAGGGACCCCAGATCCATGGGAGGATTATAATAACCCTGATGTACCCAATGTACCTCAAGACGACCTATACCCATCAAGGCCGTCTCCTCCAGAGGACTCTTTAGGGTTTCACCATTTAGTGCAGAGAGCAGCACACTACCATGGGGTGGACATGCACACGGAACCAGTGGAAGAAGACTTCCTACTGGATACATTTGATTTACAAGATCGTTCCACTGCTATTTTACCCATGCTTAAGGGTGTCACCAAGCACGCTACAGAGGTATTCAAAGACCCTGTCAGAGCCAGAGTACTAAACCCTAGAATAGAGAAGAAGTACAAGGCGGCACCCACAGACCCTGCATACATCAAGGGCCCTGCTCCTCTAGATTCCCTAGTTGTCTCCACAGCTAGAAAGCGGGCTAACTCCCAATCCTCAGGAGATGCCCCACCACCAGACAAGGAATCTAAACTTCTGGACGCGTCTGGTAAACGCACCGCCTACCAGGCTGCAAACATGTGGCGCATTGCAAATACACAAGCACTGCTTGCGCGATATGATAGAGCACACTATGATGAATTAGAGGCTCTTATGCAGCACCTTCCAGAGAAATACAAACGCCAAGCTCATGACCTGATACAGGAGGGCAAACTAATCACAAACACCTCCATTAAGTGTGCCCTCGATGCAGCAGACACTGCTTCTAGAGCCATAAACACCAGTGTCCTGCTTCGCCGCCATGCCTGGCTCAGGATATCAGGGTTCAAGCCTGAGGTCCAGACATCAATACTTAATCACACCTTTGACCAGCAAACACTCTTTGGCCCAAAGGTAGACGAAGCGCTCGAAAAAATGAAGAAAGATACAGACACAGCGAAGTCTATGGGAGCGCTCCAGACCCAAGCCTCTAAGCGTTCCTTTCGACGCTCGTCCTTTCGTGGCACAGGTAGAGGCTCCTCCACCGATAATGCCTCTACCTCCTACAAATCCCCTCCTCAAAATACCTTTTCAAAGGGCAACCAAAGAGGTGGTTACAGAGGCAACAACAATAAGGGCAGGGGCAAAACCAACAATACCCGTTCTGCCACCCCACCCGCACAATGACTCCCCTTCGCTCCCCCCAGACCATTCCACTCCGGTCGGGGGCAGACTACAAGATTTTATCCACGTATGGGAGTCCATAACATCGGACAAATGGGTGACCCAAATCATTCGGTCAGGGTACTGCCTCGAGCTAACATCTACCCCACCCAATATCCCACCAAGGCACCGTCCAATGTCCCAAGAGCATTCCACACTGCTCAAACAAGAGGTACTCTCGCTCCTCCAGAAACACGCCATAGAGCAGGTACCCGGCAATCAACGAAATCTAGGGGTCTACTCCCTATATTTCTTAATCCCAAAGAAAGACGAGACCCTCAGACCCATTCTGGATCTCCGGCCTCTAAATGCCTACATACATTCAGACCACTTTCACATGGTCACCTTACAACAAGTCCTCCCACTCCTCTGCCAGGGAGACTTTCTCACAACACTGGATCTGAAAGACGCGTACTTTCACATTCCAATACACCCCTCTCACAGAAAATACCTCAGGTTCGTGGTGGACGGGCAACATTACCAATTCAAGGTTCTCCCCTTCGGGGTCACCACTGCACCACGGGTGTTTACCAAATGCCTAGCAGTAGTAGCAGCACACCTCAGACGTCAACATGTTCACGTTTTCCCTTACTTAGACGACTGGCTCATAAAAGCCGCGTCCTACCACCAATGCGTGCAACATACAAACAGCACCATCCAACTGCTTCATCAGCTAGGCTTCACGGTGAACTACCAAAAGTCCCACCTCATACCATCTCACACAAAGCAATATCTCGGGGCCACCATAGACACCTCAAAAGGTATTGCCTATCCAAACTCAGCCAGAATCACAAGCATTCTAGCCTTACGCAAAATATTCCTTCCTCAACACTCTCTACCAGCAAGAGTGTTTATGAAGCTCATAGGGATGATGGCGTCTTGCATCTTCATAGTGCCCCATGCAAGACTCCACATGCGTCCACTTCAGGAGTGCCTAGCACAACAGTGGAACCAGGCCCAGGGTCAGCTGACGGATCTGGTGTTGGTGGACGGCCGCACACATCACTCTCTGCAGTGGTGGAACACCACAAACCTTTCCAAGGGACGGCCGTTCCTGGACCCGGTTCCCTAAGTGACTCTAACAGCGGACGCATCGCTCTCCGGCTGGGGAGCGCACCTCTTACACCTCACAATGCAAGGTCTATGGACGCCACAGCAAAAAACGCTCCACATCAACCATCTGGAGCTTTTGGCGATCTTTCTAGCCCTAAAATCTTTCCAAAAGCAGATTTCAGGCAAAGCAGTCCTCATTCGCACAGACAACATGACTGCGATGTATTATATACAGAAACAGGGGGGGACACACTCTCCCCAGCTCTCCCGCTTAGCCCAGAGCATATGGAGATGGGCAATTCCCCAAAACATTTTTCTCCTGGCACAACATGTTCCAGGCGTACAAAACACCACAGCAGATCTGCTCAGCAGACAGACTCAACAACTACACGAATGGGAACTGCATCCACAAGTTCTTCACCCATTCTTCCGACAGTGGGGGCATCCTCAAATAGACCTCTTCGCCACCCACGAAAACAAAAAATGCCCAAGCTTCGCCGCCAGATACCCACACCCATTGTCCAAGGGCAATGCGATATGGATGAACTGGTCAGGCAGATTTGCATACGCCTTTCCACCTCTCCCACTAATTCCATTAGTGGTCAGGAAACTACAACAGCACTCCCTCACACTCATTCTGGTAGCTCCGACGTGGGCCAGACAGCCGTGGTACACCACGCTACTACAACTATCAGTGGTACCACATCAAAAACTGCACCTTTCCCCATGCCTCCTAACCCAGAACCATGGAGAAATCAGGCACCCGGACCCAGCTCAGCTCAACCTGGCGATCTGGCTCCTGAAATCTTAGAATTCGGGTACCTTAACCTTCCCCCTGATTGCATGAACATCATCATGGAAGCCAGACGTCCTACCACTAGAGCATGCTATGCCGCAAAGTGGAAAAGATTTGTAATGTACTGCCGTAACAATACAATCAACCCTCTAGATGCATCCATACAACACATCATATGCTATCTGCTCCATCTTCACAGGTGTAACCTGGCGTATTCATCCATACGCCTACACCTAGCAGCGATCGCTGCCTATCTACAAAACAGACAGCATTTGTCACTCTTCAGAGTGCCCGCTATTAAAGCCTTCATGGAAGGCCTTAAACGAGTACTTCCTCCCAGGGCACCACCCTCCCCTGTATGGAATCTAAATTTGGTCCTTACACGACTAATGGGTCCGCCCTTCGAACCAATGCACAAATGTGAGCTACAATTTCTCACCTGGAAAACAGCTTTCCTTGTAGCTATCACTTCCCTTAGAAGGGTTGGTGAAATACAAGCGTTCACCATACAGGAACCTTACATACAAATGCATCACAGCAAGGTCATACTTCGAACTAATCCGAAGTTCCTGCCCAAAGTCATTACCCCCTTCCACCTCAATCAATCAGTGGAATTACCTGTCTTCTTTTCGCAACCCCAATCTGTTGCGGAAAGGGCCTTACACACACTAGATGTGAAAAGAGCGTTGCTATATTACATACAAAGAACGCAACCCTTCAGGAAGACCAAACAGTTGTTCGTTTCCTTTTCTCCACCACATAAAGGCAACCCCATCTCAAAATCAGGGATAGCTAGGTGGATTGTAAAATGCATACAAATTTGCTATCAGAAGGCAAAGAGAACATTATCTGTTCCCCCTAAAGCCCACTCTACAAGAAAGTTAGGGGCTTCTATGGCTTTTCTAGGGAATATACCCTTAGATGACATATGCAAGGCAGCCACATGGTCTACACCGCACACATTCACAAAACACTACTGTGTAGATGTGCATTCCCAGCAGCAAGCTAGGGTGGGCCAGGCTGTACTAAAAACACTCTTTCAAACAGCTGCAACGGATACCGGTGGTCGCCGCTAAGGTTGGGTACTGCTATATAATCTATGCTAAATGTACAATCTGCAGCTCATATGCCTCGAACGGAATATGCTACTTACCAGTATGCATCTGTTCTTGGCATGTAGAGCTGCAGAGTTGTACACGCCCACCCGCCTCCCCGGCTACCTGTATCCGTTCCAGTCCATCTTATTTAGATACAACACACATGGGTTTCTCACTGTTATTACTACGCTCCATCATTTCCCTGTTGGCGAAAAACAATCTGAGGATGGAGCCGAAGCCCATGCGCAGTACGGACCGAAGGAGGAGTCACCAAACTCGTGACTTCCAAAGACGGTCCAAGAAGAAAAACAAACTGCAAACATCCGGGCCCAACACCAGATGGCGACCTATGCTAAGTGTACAACTCTGCAGCTCTACATGCCAAGAACAGATGCATACTGGTAAGTAGCATATTCCTTATCTGAAAGAATGGAAGAGGAACCGTGGGGAACATTTCTAGAAGACCTCAACCAAAAACTTGACAAGTATGGTTAAGAACTGCAAGAGACATAATTGAGAACATTCAAAAGGGATACTATTGATTATAAGCTTAATGAGGCTTATACATGGGCAGAGGTATATGCCCAATGAACACACAAACATCTTCTGAGGAAAGTGTTGTTTCTGAACACGACACCGACACATCAAGAGTACCTCTGAAGAGTACAGTGGGAGTTAAAATCACCGGAAAACAAACAGAAGAGAGTACTCTAGCAACCACCCTTAGTGTTTCTTTTTTAGAAGCGGACAAGGATCAGGGCCGACTGCCGGAACAAATTCAAGACAAAAATCAGAACAGAACCACCAGTGTTCCATCAAAACAAGGAGAGGACAAGGAAAAAGGAAAAAGCAAGAAAGGGCTCAGGAGCCAAACCAAAGTCTTGTAATTAACATCTCCACCATAGAATTGACAAAATTTGAAGAAACAGTGTTGAATAAAGGAACATCTTTTGTCAGTACCTATAATACAACAGAATTGGAGACAGAAGTGGCATTCTACAAATTTATGAGAACTTTGAGACTACGGAATATTTTCACTAGCATATGCCCACAGGAATCTAATCAAGAAACATCACCATTCACATTCAGACCGAAAAGCACATTCATGGCTCTGGTGTCACACAAAACTTTAGACACCTTTGAATTACTTGTCAAAAAGGATCTCAAAAACATCCATTATATCAAAAAATCCAAAAATTTGAGTCGAGCGGAATACAGTGCATTAACATCATTAGCTAGGAATCCACGCATCGTCTTCCAAAAAGCGAACAAAGGAGGCGGTCTAGTGATGATGGACTCAGATTATTATGAAAGAAAAGTTCTTGAACATGTTAACAATGAGGCAACATATGGAAGTTTACCTGAAGATCCCACTGCGGAAATCGCCAAAGTCTTGAGTAAAATATTAGACCAGGCAGAAGATCTCCATTGGATTGACACAGCGACCAAAAAATACCTCACAAACCAGTTCCCGAGGAGACCCAAAATGTATTTATTACCCAAAATACACAAAAGCCTTGTTGACCCACCGTTTAGACCGATTGTGTCTGGATGCGAATCATTGTTTGAAAATCTTGGGCGATATATTGACGCTTATCTGCAACCGTTTGTCCAGAGTTGGAAAACGTACATAGAAGACACAACTGATTTTATGCGAAGTTTGAGTGCACTAAATGAGGAGGCAACTGAAGATTGGATTGTGTGTACCATGGACGTGGTTGCATTATATACCTCAATACCGCATGCAAGCGGTTTGGAAGATGTTGAATGGGCATTACTTAGACAAGAAAATCTGGATGCACCTAAATGCTTCATGTTACAACTACTGGAGTTCTGTTTACAGATCAGCTATTTCACATGGAATGAGAAGTTTTATATTCAGCTCAATG
Source organism: Triturus cristatus (assembly GCF_964204655.1). Lineage (NCBI taxonomy): Eukaryota > Metazoa > Chordata > Amphibia > Caudata > Salamandridae > Triturus > Triturus cristatus. Next base: position 141,444,382 of record NC_140588.1, read on the forward strand.
GAACTTCTATGGGATTTCCGGGAGCACCTGCTTACGCAAATACGTACATGGCAAAATTTGAAAATGATTACATCCTATCAGATTCCACGTGGCAAGAAGGTTTGGTATTTTTTCGCCGGTTTATTGATGACATCTTCCTCATTTGGAACAAATCAGAGTCAGCGTTGATCAACAACATACGCACACTCAATCTAATAGATCCAAGGATACAATTCACACACACCATCAGTAAAAACGCACTTTCTTTCCTGGATGTCTGGATTGAAATAGAATCAGGTCAAGTCAACACATGTGTTTTTAAAAAACCCACAGACAAAAACAATGCTCTCCTGCACAGTAGCTTTCATCCACATTCTTTAATAAAGAATTTACCCGTATCTCAGTTTTTAAGAACTCGGCGCATTTCGTCTAACGATAAGGTGTGTGAAGAAACATGGCAGCAACAAAAAATTAACTATGTTCAAAGAGGATATCCTGAAGATCTTTTGGATCAACAATTGAATAAAGTCAAGCATTTACCGAGAGAGCAACTACTTAAAAAGGTGACGAAACAACCCAATAATCGAATGGTATTTGCGTTAAAATATTCGACTGCGTCGTCAGAGATAAGGACCATCATTCACAAATGTTGGGACTTATTAGAGTCAGAAACAGATTTCAACATGTTGTTTTGCGAGAAACCTTTGTTTGCGTACACAAGAGCGCATAATCTAAAGGAAATTTTATCCAAAAAGAAGAAACCGCAAACAATAATGGAATCCACAACCACAAAAAATGGAACACATAAGTGTTGGAATTGCATTCATTGCAATAATGCAATCCTCGGAGAAATGTTGCTACATCCCCGGACCGGGGTAAAAATCAAACTTCAAAGCAGCACTAATAGCAATTCTGAAAATGTTGTGTACGCAATTAAGTGCCCGTGTGGGCTTTTGTACGTGGGAAAAACTGAGAGAAAGATGAAAATAAGATTGACCGAACACAAAAGTAAAATTCGTACAAAGAGCACCACTTCCAGCCTCGCGGTACACTGGGAAGAACAACGCCACACTATAGCGCAACTTAAATTTCAAATTATAGAACAAGTACCGAAAATTCCAGATAGAGACAATTCTAAAAATCTTCTACAGAGAGAAGTTTTCTGGATTAAGAAACTTCAGACCATGATGCCACATGGTCTTAACGACAAATTGGAGATGGCTTATTTTCTTTAGAAATGCATACTAGCAATCTGATGAATCACTGGGGGGTCTACACTAGGTGGCCCATAAGAACAAATCACACCACAGAGGTTCATAAACATTACCACAAACACAGACACACACAGGGGAATGATTTATTGCTTCAGATAGTCTTATGTTAACAATGATTTATTTCTTCAGGTAGTTTTATGTTAAAAATGATTTTCTTGCACATGACAACTGGCATATATTATGGTTGCGTGAATTAACAAAACAATAACCCTGTTGATCCAGTGAATTCAGGATTTGTTCATACACCGTTATTCTTCTACTACTTGTACTGTGAACACTCACACTGCATGTTGCATGTACTTAACCAATTGTCAAAGGGTATTAATGCATTATTAGTATAACCTTGCCTTCGTTGGAGCATTTGTCCGCCGAGTATTTTTCGGTTATATCCTTATTTGCGCCGAACTCTATCGGGTTTATATCACAGTGAAATATTTATTTTTCACATTGCTTTGGTTCCGCTTTAAAATCGTGAGAGTAACACACTTCATAGTCTTTTTTCGGTGTTTAGACTTTTTTGATCGTGTCATCGCGCCCTAGTGAACACCAGGAAGTTAGGCTCTTAATGAGATGGGCGGACGGCAGCGTTTTACGAGATGCGAAATACACCACGCTTACGGTAAGTCACAGTTGTGGGATTCGGCGGCAGTAGAGAGTTTAGATCGGTAAGCATCGCTAACACATATTTAATCCGAACGTGGTAGTTTTGCCAGCAGTTGATGAGGAATACTTCAAAAGTGGTTTTTTGGTTCTTAATGATCGTCCTTGTTTGGTAGGTTGAAACGGAACACAGAGAGTCCTAAGGTTTAATACATGTGCACGACAAAGAAATTAGACATCTTGGATTTAACGTTCTCATGGTTGTGTTTATGCGTACCCATTTGGATAAAGAGGTGAGCTATGTTGACTTCTCTCAGTTTAGATGGTTACAATTTTTAAGGACAGCTAAATGATTAGGGGGCATATGTATGAAACTCCTGTTTTGCAAATCTCAAATTGCGATATTTTGCGATTTGCAGTTTAAGATTCGCAAATCGGTATGTAAAAAAAAAAAAATTGCAAATGTTTAGCGATTTCTTAATAATCGCAAAAAAGTCTCAGAAACATCATTTGCGATTTCTTAATTTCGAAAATCGCAAATTAGGAAATCGCAAAAACTGGAATCTGCAATACAGGTGCAGCCTGATGACATCACAAACAGGAAGTGGGAGTGATTTCCTGCACCTGCTTACCTGAGCCACACCCAGAGGCTATTTGGAGAGTGTGCGGAGGCATCCCAGGAGACAACAAACCCCAATGGAGTCCAACAAACAACATGAGGGCAAGGAGGCAGAGAAGAGAAAGAGAAAGCACAAGTTTTCTGACAAAGAACAGGAGGTCCTCATAGAGGAGATGGTTTGCAGCCATGAGCTCCTTTTTGGGAAAAAGGTACTGCGAGTCCCAGAAGCAAGGAAACGCAACATCTGGCTGGACATTCAACAGAAGGTGAATGCTGTGGGTGTGACTAATCGCACTATCGAGGAATTGCGCAAGCGATGGTACGATATGCGGCAGAGGTCTAAGGAGAGGGTGGCAGCCAGACTAAAGGATGCAAACCAGACCGGGGGAGGACCATCCACAGCAGCACAGCCAACACCCCACGAGGAACTTGTGGAGTCCACTCTCCTGCCTGAGAGCGTCGGTGGTGTGGCTGACATTGACAGCTCTGACACTGCATCCAGCAGCCAAGGTAAGATGCATGCAAAATCAATCTGCACTGATCCCCATCCCATGCACACTTACCCAAATGCACTAAATATCCTAACAAAATGTCATTCCAGTCCAAGTCTTACAGCACACCCAGCAATGCATCATGGAACTTGTAGTAATATGTCTGACAGTGTGTCCATGAGACATAGGAAATCTAATGCAACATGTGGGATGGGGATAATGAATGATACAGTGTCAGAAGTTAGCCGATACACACTGTAGAAACTTTATTGAGTGCAAATGGCAGACAAAGACACAAACTCATGTAGTCCCCTTTACATCCACAGCACAATCCAGGGCACGTGATGACAGTGCAGAGGGAGAGGAGCCTGCACATCCTGAGGACTCCAGTGATGATACAGAGCACACACCAATCCTGCGCAGGAAGCGCACACATGTGCCCCCACTGCCTCCAATTGAGGATGACATACAGGCCACAGGGGAGGACAGTGACAGAAAAGAGGGGAGTCAGGGTGTGTCACACATGCCCAGTCAGGACACACCAAGACCAAGCATTCCACCTCAGGAAAGACGCAGGTCAAGGCCCAGGAGTAGCACTGCCACTGAAGCGGAGGACACCGTATTTTCTGGGCTGGAACACAGCATGCTGCAGGTACAGCGCCTGCAATGTCAATCATTGCGCTCAATTAATAGGCAGCTAAGCCGTATCAACAAAAATCTGTAAAACATGGGGGAGGGCATCATGGCCATGGCAGGTGCCATAAGTGACCTGTGTGACACTCTGAAGCACAACCAAGCCGCCAGTGACAGGGCTCCCCGACGTGCCAATGCACGCCTGCACACATATACTAAGGCCGTGAACCGCCTCTGCACCACCACCAGCACTCTGACACGTAGAAGCGTTACAATGCAGGTGGAAATGTCGCACTGCTGTCAGGACATAGCAAGAGGGCTAGCACAGGTCACCAGTGCAGTGGAGCAGCTGCAGACGGCCAACTCAGGTGGCAGCGCTCTCATGGCCTCTGGCAAGAGTGAGGAAACCTCCAGTAGGAGCAGCATCACTCCTACATTGCCTGGAGAAAGACGGCGCAGTTCGAGACAGGGTGCAGGACCCAGGAACACCATGGAGGGCACTCAGCCTGGACGCCAAACACCACCAATGCGTCACCGAAGGAGGTGAACTGTCCAGTGACAATTATTCAAAAAAGGGTGATGTAACCCAACAATGCAGATTGCACAGTTACTTGTGCCGTACCTGCACTGTGTGCATAACATGTGCTGAGTACAGCAACACTTAATGATTGTGAAGTGTGAATAAACACAGCACACATTAGAATAATTTTTTGTCTCATGTCATCATTACTCACCTAGAAGTCGTTTTGTGTGATCTCAGTCCGTCTCTGGCATCCAGCAGCTGCCCCGACTCCTGACGCTGGTCTGCCAGGGGGAGCAGGGCAATCGTCATCCGATGTGTATGTATCGGTCACATCAATTGTGGTGCCTTTCCTCATAGCCATGTTATGGAGCATTGCACAGCTTGCCACGATTTTACAGCAGGTCTCAGGGCTGTATTGCAGTGCGCCTCCACTTTTATGCAGGCACCGGAACCGGCTCTTAAGGATTCCAAACGTACGCTCAATGACGCAGCGTGTAGATCTGTAAGCCCTGTTGTATCTCCTCTCACTTGCATTGGCTGGATCCAGATATGGGGTCAGGATGAAGTCCCGCACTGCATAGGCACTGTCACCTGCAGGGATAGACACAATAGGTAAGTCAATGTCCCCACCCTCCAGTGATGTAGTGGATGTATGGATGTGTGCCATGTATTTACCTAGCAGGTATCCCTCCCTAAACTCTCCAGCACTCAGACGTCTGTGTATTCCACTGTGTCTAAAGATGAAAGAGTCATGTGTACTGCCAGGGTATTTGGGTACAATGTCATTGATGATATACTTTGCGTTGCACACAATCTGTATATTGAGGGAAAGATAGCATTTACGGTTTCTGTAGACATATTCAGTTGCTGATGAGGGTGTGATAGCCACATGAGTCCCATCGATGCAGCCAATGACGTGGGGGAAACGTGCAATCTGGTAGAAGTCAAGTTTTGTTTGCTGTAATGCCTGTTGGGTGGTGGGGAAGTATATGTGATGTGATAGCCTCTGTACCATTGCATCTAGAAAGGCATGAAAGAAGCGCGAAAGTGCACTCTGTGACACCCCACCAACCTCCACTATGACCCCTTGAACTCCCTGACGCCAGGAGGTGCAGGGAGCACAGGACCTGCACATGTTTGGGAATTGTTTGTGTCCTGCGTGTAGGGTGTTCCAAGTAAGGTTTCAGCTCCTCAATCAGGTCCAATATGGTCTGTGGGTGCAGCCTGTACTTTTCATGGATGTCCTCTTCAGTGTGCTGGAACAGAGTGATGCGCAGCCTGAATATACGTTCCTGTCTCATTCTCCTCTGTGCAAGAGCCCGAATACGCAGCCTCCTGGCTATCACAAACAGTGCTGCCATTGCGGAAGGTTCTGTTGCATTGTGGGGTGGTTTAAGTACCTTGCACCTGTTTACCACCTGCATGCACTTGGTGTTAATTGCGATTTCTTAATTTGCGAATTTCGTTATTTCTCAATTAGCGAGTTTTTCATACATTTGCTTGCGATTTCTTAATTTGCGATATCCTTTTGCGAATTTCGCAAATTGAGAATATCGCAATTTAAGAAATCGCAAGCAAAATCGCAATTTTGGAGTTTCGCAGCCTAAGAAATCGCTAATTTCGCGATTTCTTTTTTTGCACTAGGAATGTGTGTCATACATATGAAATTGCGAATATTTAGTCGCAAATGCTGTTTTTTGCGATTCGCAGCGCGTGCGACTAAAATTTGGTTTCATACATATGCCCCTAGGTGTTTTGTACCTACAGGCGTTATATACATTGGCGATTCTTCAAACCGGCAGTTACATTTAAACGCAGAGTCAGTAATTGACCAGCAGGTACGCGATATCGCGCAATCCCATAATATAGCTAGATACTGAATCAGATCTTTTAGAGGGTTTATCTTTTGTTATTTCTCTTCCCCTTCATGCTGTCTTCAGTTTTGACCGGTGACATGATAGTAAGGGACGTTAATACGATACACCTTTCAAATCACTGTGGTGAGGGATGCACGATGTGTTTAAGAACTCCACTAGTGTTTCATTCAAAATTATCAACACCGATCCCCAAGGTGCATCTTTTGAAATGTTTTCCTTTTATTTTCACAGAATACCCCTGACGAAGGGACCAAGTGTCCTGAAATGCATTGGGTTCTGCAATTTTTTTGTATAAAAAAATTATGTCATACCATTATGTTGTAACAATATTGTTTGTTTATGTAAATAACTAAAAAGTTGATACTTCAATGTATACTGTGCTTAAATTAAATTGAAGAGAATTTCTCATTAAATTTGCATTCAATGTATATATTGTCAAATTGTAGTGCGTGTTGCAGTCCTAGTCGCCACTCAGGGTCTAGGCCACTTAATTAGTTTTACAGTATATGCTTCGCAGGCATATTTTGCAACACAGCACACATATCGTGATACACTGATTCAAGCTACTTAATAGTGTGCACTCCTCACCAACATTGTTCAAAAAGTGGGGGTGACCATGTCAAAAAGGAGAACTTTCCTACAACCACCAAGCTTAAAGGAGCTGAAACAAGGGAGGGAGGGTGGGAGAAAGAACAAACTGACCATAACCAGCCAGTGTGCCTGTTAAACTAAAATGGCACCTCTCATGCCATCGGACCCTACCAGGCACCTGAAGACACTCATGTGTGGAAAAGGCTGCTTTAATGAAACAGGTGCATAAGTCTTAAATAAATAACATTGGCGCTACACTGTACATAATACTCATCAAAATCCGGCCTCACTATACATCTTAATAACTATCCATCCTCCTACCCCTCCCCGTATCTTTGACTGGGTCCTAACATGGCCAACATTTTTTGCAATAACTTTGAACTTGTGTAACCAACCGCCACCAGAAAAATCTCCAGTTTTTCTGTCCTCTTCCCCGATGCAATATTCTACATCCTCACACTGTCATATGCAACAGACCTGCAAAAATATTTCTCACCTGTATCATATAACTCTACTCCAAAAACCAAGAGGTGCACGTGTCTTCTCGAAAGAACTTTACCGTTTTGCATTTTACGTCTGCATGTTCTAGAAAGGCCAGTCCTTCAGCTTTGCAAAACCTTTTGAGCTCCCTGTTCCCTTTCCATCTTGCCCTGTCAATGGCACCTGTTTTGATCGCGCCTCTCCATGCTTTCTTCTGGAAAAACTCAGTCCACACTATGGTGGTGCCAGCCCATAAACTCTTGATCTCCTGCAAATCAGCCTTGATAATCTTCAAAAGCGCAAGTCCTTTAATCTGCACTAAGTAATTCTTGCCCAAATGCAGGAGTAACAAGTCAGGGCAGGGGCAACCCTTTGTCAACCAATTTAACTTGGGCAAACACTAATACCACCGCATGCCTCCCTTGCCAAACTACTTCAGCTGTACCACTGTGTCGAGATATCTAAGCTGCTTTCAACCTGTCCTGGTTTATACATGCTGGGCCACCCATTTGACGAAGGACTGCCCACATAACACCTCTATATGTCCTCTCCATGGGTCTGCAATGCAACGTAGGATGAAAAACAAAAGCATTAATGCAGATCCTGGAATACCGGTCCCAATCTCAAATAGCCCTGGTAGAAATCTGACCTCCATCTCCCCACATGCCTGATCTCTGCTGCCGTGCCCACTCCTTGTGCCCTGCTTCTGTCGCCATCCCAATCCGGAACAAATTCATACCAAACTCCTGGTCCTGATATCCTAGCTCTCTCACAGCCTTTTGCAAAAAACCCCAGCACCTACAACGCTATAAAGTTTTTCCTCTTCCCCATGCCTAAAAACTTCGCTGGTACCTGCACCTTGCCTCCGCAACGCCATCCACCATGCCCATGGGCAGAGTCGCTTATCTGGGTAAGCCCTCATTTTAAAACATGTGCCCCTGCCTGACTGGTTTGTCTCCGAGCAGGGAAGCAAACCTATACTACCCCAGGGACCAATTCGCATCCTCCCATCGGATCCCAAACCTGGCCTTTGAACCATCTAGCTCCATGACCCGAAAAGCCCTGAAGAACAACCACACCATTATCACCGAAAACCTCAGCTTATCGAAATTGGCCCTGCAAATGCGCAGTAACATAAGTATCGAATTCTTCAAAGTGCAAAGCGTCAATAGGTGCCGGACTCTGTCCCCATTGCCCAGCTCCCTTGCCCATCCCTCCAATATCCACCAACCCCTTTTCCCTGCAGATGTCTTATATCCCCATAGCAGCTTCCCGTAGAAGCTACCCCGGCCAACTTATTCGCTATGGTGACTGCCGACCAACCCTTCTTAATCAGAGACATAATGAAATGTGCAACGTCAGTTTTTTTGGACACTACTCCCACGAAGCCTCTGTCTCACCCCCCCAGAGTACAAGAATTCCTCCCACGCAAGCCCATATGCTCTGCGGGTAGACTCCAACAGGGAAATGTGGAGAAGCTACATCACCAAATCTCACCCACGGACCACAGATGAGCTGGCATTGCCATCTTCCTCTCCTTGGCCTATGGTACAAGCCCACAGAACCTCTTCCAGTGGAAATGAGAAAGAGCATCAGTAATTTTATTGTGCATCCCCGCACTGTGTCGGACCTTGTAAATCACATTCATTCGCAGGCTTTCCAGCACAGAAACTCTGAGCAACTGCCAGGCTTTTGAATCTCTTGCAGATTGCCTATTAAAAATGCTCACCTCTGCCAAATTGTCCACATTGAACAGAACTGTTTGGTTTACAAAATGGCGCACCCAGAGGCAAACCGCCACCACCAGTAGCAAAAAAACTGGGAAGCCATGCTCCGCCCCTGTTCTTCCATCCTTTTGGTCACTCCTCTTCACACCCACAACCCTGCCAAAAAATGCTGAAACCGTGACCCTGACTACTTTTGAGAACAGCTCCATCAACCACTCCACCCGTTTCCTTACTCCAGCCATGGGGATCCCATTGCATTCACTCCAAAACACTCTCCAAACTCGCAAATCCCCTTTCACTCCTGCGCTGAGCGGGACCCCGTGGTGTGGGAGTGATGCCCCTGGCAACGAGAGTCCCAAACATCTACAGAATGTTCTGCCACCCCTCACTGCCCAGCAAGTGAAATTTAGATGGCCTAGGAGTACCTGAATATACTTCACCTGCACCTTAAGACTTTGCCAACATCCTGCCCACCAAATCCAAGTACTTCTGCTTCTTGTCCTCCAGCAATCTAATCTCAATGCTTGTGGAGTTCAGCTTAATTCTCAAAATGGAAATCACCTGCACCTGTCCTACCATCTTCAACTGTACCAAAGGAACCCCAATGTCCTGCATCAACTCTTAAAACAAAGACAATTCCCCCTGACATGCTGGGAACCTAACCAAGAAAAAGTCACTCAGGTGGTGCCTCATGACCTTTTTCCCCACCCTAAACAACTTCTGCAAAAAGTGAGTAAAAGCCTCGAACAATGAACAGGAAATAGAAAAGCCCATTAGCATTGCTTTGTCCACAACTCATAATCTTCAGGGTGAACAGGAGCAAACGAAAAGCAGATTTTACATCGCATTTCACCATCAACGTGCTCAGGCCATACTTGTTCACCAGCTGTATGGCCGTGTCCACGGAGGCACAGTGCACTATACAGGATGAAATGATTGACTGATAGTCCCTCCAGCCATGCCAAATGTTGAATCAACCGGAACTCACTTGGCTCCTTCATGGGGACCACTCTAGTCGGAAATACCCTAAGATTGTCCAACGGCCAGTCCTCAAACTGCCCCTCCTTTCGCCCTTCTGTTACATCCTTCAAAGTTTGCCCTATACCAATTCTATACCAATTCTTCATGCCTCCTGACTGACTCTGGGCCCTTCATAACATAACCAAAAACCATGCTCTAAACCATGCCACAACCCCCTCTCCATGTCTGTCCCTAGATGCAAAAGCCAGTGCCGCAACCTCTCGATCTTAACTGGTGTATGCGCCCTTTCCCATTGGATTCTGACCCCCTCTGCCCTGGCCTCTGTCACTGCTGCTGTGCCACTGTCCTCCCGTGCTGCCCTGTTGACTAAACACACTCCCTTGAGGCCCACACTATGTGAGCATATGTTTTCTGCCACATTTGGAGAATTCATGCAGATATTTGCCGTAATCCCGCAAGCATCTCCATTTATGGCCTGTCTTCTCCCCACTGCACCACCCCTGCCTGGGTGAGATACCCTTGAAAGGACTTACATATCACTGGCCACCCACTGGCTGCTGTGCTAGTAGATGGGGATGGCCATTCTGGGGTCATAGTCTTAAGGAACAGCTCGTTGCCTAGCTGTCCCCAAATATTATCTGCATCTTCCGCCAATTTGGCCAGAAACTCCTCCTCATATCTCACGCAGGCCCAACGGCCGAATGTGATCTGAAACTTCTGCACGACATTGAGGTACTTGAACAATGCCACGCACCTATCCGGAAACTTTTTGCAATACACGCTGGAACGAATGCGAAAGGCTGCTGTCCAGTTCTGAATATTGACCGGTAACATGGGGGTAACATTCGATGAGAGGGGTACCTGGGGACCCCAGATTAAGATAAAGAATCTCTCAATGGGGAGAGCTACATCGGCCCTTTTGGGGTTTGCAAACAGGTTGGGGGCAAGGCCCATAGAGGCCCTTTTAAAAATATATAACGCCAAGTGCATCTCCATAGCTATATATGGTTCGTCATTATAGGGGTATGTTACCCAGGAAACTTTACAACGAGTGGAAAATAAGTTTTTAGACATCTTCTCTCTGTTCCTCAGTCTACCCCTACCTTCTCGATCCACAGGGAAGTGGGTTTAGACTACGTAACAGATAAGCTTGGATTGGCACCCTTAACATGTTGGCTGAAGTCATGGCTAAACAACGAATTATCCCTTAACCATGCCATCCTGCAGGATGTTATGTCACTCGATCACATGAATAAAATTCCGTGGTTGGAGTACGTGAGACACACTTTTGCCCAGTTAGGACGCCCCAATCTATTTAATTTGCCGTCTTCTATCAGGAAAGAGGATATTAACTGGATTAAAAAACACTTTATGGGTAAGGCGAGATTGGCTCGCGAGGAACATGAACTGACAAAAACAACAGTCAGATCACACTATATGTTGCTATCTTCCCCGTCCTTAGAGCCCTATCTCACTCTCGTAACAAAGCCCTTCCACAGACATTTGTTAATTAAATTCAGATTTAATTTAATCCCATATATCCCAGGCTGTTATCAGTCTTGGAGCAAACCGGAAAGGGGCCCACCATATAAATGTGATGATTTTTCCACTCAGGACACTATGCACTTTATGATGTTTTGCAGTTTATATAGGGTCGCCAGGAACAAATACCTGTTACCTATTTTAAAAGAAGCTGGGTTTGTCCAAGTTAGTCGAAAAGAAGGGGGAGAGATAGAGAAAGGAATAATTCAGGGCAAAAGAATTTCCTATTTGGAAAAAGACCCATCACTCACCAACCTGGTTGGTGACATGCTTCATCATCTGGGTCCCACCCTGACCGCCGAATGCCGCCAGGGTGTGCTTCGACGCCTGGATTTCCAGTGGAGCGGGTTTTCGTGTGTATAGGTGAGTGAAAACGTGAATGATGAAAAATAGAAGTGATATTTAAAAGTGTCAGCGGTGTGCTTCCTAATAATTTAATATGAAGGCACGATTAAAAACTGTGAATAGATATCGTAACTGGTATTAATGGCCAGTGATATCAGTGTTGGTATGTGTGTGTGGTCAACATGTTTCAACCTTTCTAGTAATTCTTAGGTTTTTGTCAGGACCAGGAATTTGAGGAACGGGGGTCTGCACTCGCTAAGGTGCACCCACACCCTGAACCTCTGTGTACTACACCTTTATTAGAGAGTAGTTTTGTTGTGCCTTCAAGCCGTTCTTTGAAGGATGATTCGGATCTGTAGAAGTAAAATCCGAAAAAAGAAACTTTCTATTGGAATTATTCCTATTAACTCTCCATGCTCACTTGTTATGGTATGCGATATGCAATGTGAGTCGTTGCATGCAATCTATTGTAAGTTATTGAGGGTGGATTTTGCATGTCTCAATCCATGTGTAGGGCATGCATTGTCGATTTGGCGAAAAAAATTATTATTAAAATTCTCGCATCACGTGCATTAATTGTGCCTGTCTGTTGGCAATACAAGAAGGGCATACATGATGATTCACACTGCTATCAAACATTTCTAGTGCAGTGCGCGTATATTGGTAGAAGTACAGACAGAGACAAAACAAACAAATAAGGAGAACTCAAGGACTCACGTTAAAAAGGCTAAATATAAAGCCTCATGGTTCCCGTGGAGAGCGTGGGTTCTGAACCATTGCTGTGATAGAAAGGGAAACAACATTTTCAGCATGATTTGTCTTACCTTGATCTCATAAGGCCCTTCTATTGTTGGAATAGGGATACACTTACGTTCTCTCACCGGTACGCCCGTTTACACACCTACTTCGGGGTCCCACAGTTACCGAATGCTGGAGCTGTGGCTGTCACGGTCGGTATTTAAGAGAAAATGCTTCCGCCCTTGTGACTTGGGGTGTGGTTTCATTGGGTCATAGGGATCAAGGTAAAATTCATTATTTCGTGAGGGTGATAAGGGTTCTGCAATAAAGAGGTGTTTAATTGCAGATATTTGCTGAGTCATAGGGCTCAGCTTAAAATTCAGTATTCCGTGTAAATACTAAATACTAAGGGCTCTGCAGTAAAGAGATATTTTTGCAGAAAAATAGATAACATTGGATTCTGATTGAAACCTTGGTGTGTGTTATAACAATAAACTGAGAAGAAGAGATAACAGAGACCAAATTCATCTACTAAGTTCCATGGTATATTGTCGTTCAGACCTGTTATGTGGGTTGACAGACGGTACACCCATCTTTGTTCCTTTTCAAAGAAGGTATTCTGACTTTCGACAGATTCAATGACAGTCCAAGTCATGTCATTTGGAGTATTGCTGATACAATGTTCAGTCAATTTAGTAGTCGCTTTCTTGCATCGGATAGTACTACGATGCTCTGTTATGCGTTGTTTAACTTAACGAGTGGTCATGCCTACATAACGTAGATTACAGGGACATGTTAAGAGGTAGACTACATTGCAACTGTTGCAATTGGTATGGTTTTTTTGTGTCCAGATCTTGTTGTTTTCCAGTGTCAGTGTTTGTAGTGAGGTGACATACTGAGCAGTTCCCACAGGGATAGTGACCTGTAACTTTCGGTAGTCCCCAAACGCTCAGGACTTTGGCTACCTCAACTGCAGTGATTTTCTTCGGTCGAGTGTTAACCAGTGAGTCCTTTAGACTTCTAACTCGTTTGTGTGAAAATGAAGGCTTCTCCCATTGCAGAGTGCCAGTGTTTAGGATTGACCATCTTTTTCTGATGGTGTTCGTCACCTGATTCGACATAGTATTATAGGTTGTTACACAGGTGAGGGGTGGTTTCTGTATCGGTCTACTGGTTTGTTCTAACAGGGCATCTCGGGGTTGGTTTCTCGCCCGTTTTTGGCCCTTGTCCAAGATATGCTGAGGGTAACCTCTTTCTGAAAGCTTTTTGGAAAGAAAAGAGGCCTGTGTTTTGTAGTCTGTCAATTTGCTACAGTTTCTTCTTAATCGAAGGAACTGGCCATAGGGTAGATTCTCTTTTAGTGCTCTCGGGTGAAAGCTATCATATTGTAGTAAATTGTTTTTGGATGTTGGCTTGGTATAGGTTTTTGTTTCAAGTTTGTTGTTTTCATTGTGGATTTCCACATCTAAAAATATCATGGTGGTTTTATCAATGCTGTGTGTGAATTTTAGATGGGGGTCACAGGTGTTGAGCCAAATGATGAAATCTTGCAATATAGTCATTGGGCCTTGCCAGATTGCCAGTACATCATCTATGTACCTTCGCCAAAGTTTGAGGTACTTGGAGAAGGGTCTGTTAGTCCCGAGAATAAATTGTTCCTCAAAATCATAAACATAGAGGCCCGCTACACTCGGGGCAAAAATGCTCCCCATAGATGTACCTGGAGGTAAAGTTGACCTTCGAATTCAAAATAATTCCTCATTAGGGCGAGTTCTGCGCATTTGAGGACAAACTCTCTTGGGACATTATGGTCCCAAACGGCGTTATCCAGGGCTTTTTCTAAGACTGCCAGTGTAGCCTCTTGAGGGATGTTAGTATAAAGGCTTTCTATGTCGAAACTGACAAGGATGGTTTCTTCATTGGTCTCGATGTCTTTTAATACATTGAGGACATCTTTGGTGTCTCTCAGATATGTGGAAGTCTTCTGTATCATGGGTTTGAAGAAGAAATCACTATATTCAGAAAGGGGTTGGAGGACAGAGCCTATCCCAGATACGATGGGTCTGCCTGGTGGGGGAGATTTATTTTTGTGCATCTTAGGAAGTACATAGAAGTAAGGTATTTTACCTTCATTACTGGTTAGGAAATTAGCCTCCTGTTTGCAAATATACCCTCTTTCCTCAGCGCTGTTGACAAGATTGGAGATTTCTTGTTTCAGTGCAACAGTCGGGTCCGAGGTGAGGGGTTTGTAATTGCTACGATCTTCAAGGAGTCTCCTACACTCAGCCTGATAGGATGTTTTGTCCAATATGACTATCCCACCTCCTTTATCGGCAGGTTTTATGACGATGGTGTCGTCATTACGTAGCGCTGTTAGGGATTCCTGTTCAGTTTTAGTCATATTCATAAAAGGTTTTTTCGGGGAAAGTTTCTCTATGTGATTGTAGAATGCCTGTTCGAAAGTTAGAACCTCAGGAGGAGTAGTATGGGGAGGTGGAATGAAAGTGGATTTCCCTCAAACCAGTCACATTAGGTTTAGTACCAGTGGACGCTGCGTCAACCTCTTCCTTTTCAAAGAAGGCTTTCAATCTCAATTTTCTAAAAAAACCTGCTAATTCTGCATGCAACTTGAATCTATCAAGGTTGGGGGTCGGTACAAACCCCAATCCTCCGTTTAGAACACTTTGTTCAGACTCAGTAAGGTTTCTAAAGGATAGGTTAGTTACTCACTCTTGCTTGTTCCTGGGCCCTGCCCCATCGTTTTGCTCCTGGTATTTTTGCCTACACTGTCGTCGTCCTCCTAGTGTACCTGTATGTTCCCTCTCCGTCTTCCTCTCCCTCTCCCTCCCCTCTCTAAAAAAGGATGCCTGAAGGTGTTTTGTGGGTAAAACCTTTGTTGAAAAGGGGGTTGCCAACCATACATTGGGTAGCGCTGTGGGGGAGGAGGATATGGATTTTGGTAGGGATTCATTTTGTAATTAGTGTTGGGCCACTGGTTTTGTCCTCTGCCTCGTCCTCTTTGCCTCCCTCTTCCACTTCCGGAACTGGAGTCACTGCTCATGGAAGAATCATCACTGGATTTATCCGTGCTTCTGTCTTGTTTGGAACTAGCTACATAGTCTGGGTCAGAGTAGGGGTATGCTTTAGTATAAGAGAATTTTTTAAGGTCTTTATGAAACTTCTGTATTTTTTGTTGCGTGAGATTTTCTTTGTATTCATTAAGATCCTTATTAATTTCCTCTAGTTTCTTTTTATACCCTGAAATGGTCGTTTTTATGTGGTTTTTATGTGGTTTTCAGTGAGTTGTATTTCAACCATTAAGGCTTCAGATAGTCTGACTGCAGTTTTTATAATGAGCACTAGCCAGTCTTGTGTGCAGTGCCAGGCTATCTGAGCCCAATCCTTTCAGATGACAGGGTCGTCTAGAAAGATACGTAGGGCGTTGTTTACCAACACGCCCCGGGGAGCGGTGTTATTGCGTAAATATTCCGTTAGAATTGTACCGTGTAAAATGGTCCTAATTCTGTTTTTCTTCTTCTCAGAGAGTGTTTCCCATTCAGTTGACTGGGAGATGGTATGGGCAATGGTAGGGTCTGCAAATATTGATGATTCTGCTAATATAGCATCAACATCTTGTCACCAACCAGGTTGGTGAGTGATGGGTCTTTTTCCAAATAGGAAATTCTTTTGCCCTGAATTATTCCTTTCTCTATCTCTCCCCCTTCTTTTCGATTGAATTTTTTTCGACTGAATCTTTCTCCCTCCTTTGTTATATACTCATATCCAGACCGGGGGTTCGGGATCCTCATTACCCTCACTCTCTCTATTGTTTTTTGGATGTTTGTCCAAGTTAGGCCAGCCCTAGTTTATCTGCAGTCTCTTGGCAGTACTCGCACTATATTTTCTGTGGCTATTTTTTTGGTAGCAGTGCATAGAATTAAAAAAAGGAGTCCTGCCCGCTATTGAGGTGGTATGAACTGGGAAAACTGTGAAGTGCGACCATATAATTTTGTCTTGTCTTGCACTCCCCACCTGCATCTTTGTACTTGTATCTTTGTATATGATGATTGTGCCTCGACCTGTTAAATCAAGAGCTATGTATTTTTAAAATGTATATACTGTAGTTTTATGGCTTTTAGGATTTTTAAAAATCGAATGAAGTGTATTTTGACTGACTGACTGACCGGTACCTTAGGCTGGCGGGGCAGCTCATACGTCTCCTCCTCTGATCCCTCTTTAGCCCTATCTCCCTATGTAACAACTTAAAAATCTCAATGTACTCCCCTTTCTAAATGCGCTCTTTCCTAGTTAGCATTAAATGAGCCCCCAGCGTCTTAGTAATCCCCATATAAGAGAGCTTCTTACGCTTAACCTCCTTGCTCTTTTTCTTGTCACTACCACTTTTGTCCATGCCATCTCTGTCCTCAGTCTCCTGCCCCACCTCCAGCGCCTTCTCGCTCACCACTTCCTTTTCCTTTCCGCTTACCATGGCCGCTGGCTCCGTGCCATGGTTCTGACACGTACTTACCCCACGATAAGCACAGCCCCAAATACATTTGATCCTTTGCCTTGACCCCAGTAGACTGCACCCCCACCCCGTTCACCCCAGCAGTGCCTGCAGCGCAACGCTTCTTACTTGGCCACAAGGTTGGGTCCCGCATCAAAGTCGTCGTCCTTATGCCTGCCTTGCTTCGTTTGAATGGACACTGCTGTCGTAGACGTTGAACCAGGCATTCATTTCTGTAAGACACCAAGAGGCATATCAGCAAGCTTGCGATTAAAAATTATCGCCGCTTTAGCATCCGTTTTCGGACGAAAAGCGGCGATAATTTTATCGCTTAATCAGCAAGGTCACGCTAACGCGTGATTCCTTGCTTTAGCTCCCTTTCCCATAACGCCCACCTTTGCATCTCTAATGAGATGCAAAGTGGGCGTTCCGTCCCAAAATAACTGGAGAAATGTCGCTAAGCGACATTTCTCCAATTATCAAGGGAATCGCTAACAGGGAAAGCGATAAGAAAAGTAGCGCTAACCACAGTTAATGCTACTTTCCTTACGCCCCCTTTCACCCTGACTTAGCCATTATATCCAATGTAAGGTGAATATAATGGCTAAGTATGCCCTGCCTTATCAGCAAGCTAACGCCAAAATGTGCGAGATTATCGCTGGATTTCCATTAATAATCTCACTTTTGGCTGTTAGCGCGAGGAATTTTATCGCTGTTGAGATAAGCGTTGCTGATAGCACGCTATCTCAGCCATAAAATTCCACCCTAGCCGGCGATAATTATCCTAGCGCTAAGTACTCTTAGCGATAATTATCGCCGGTTGTTGCTGATATGCCCCCAAGGATCATATTATCAAGGACGGCGTTAAAATTATCGCCAGTTTAGCGGCAGAAAACTGCTGCTAAAGCGGCGATAATGGGCGTGATAAAATGCCCTGGATAATTCCAAGTGAAGCCCATGTTCACACCAGAACATGGGCTTCTATTGGAATTATCAAGGGCATATTATCAAGCCTATTATCGCCGCTTTAGCAGCAGTTTTCTGCCGCTAAACCGGCGATAATTTTTTACGCCGTCCTTGATAATATGCCCCCAACTCTCCACCTCCGTTTAAAGTCACTGCACCCATGAAGAACATCACAAGGCGCCGTCCACCAGGTACTTGTATTCAGTGTATCCTCCACAATTTCCCCTTCTTCGACTTCATCCTCATCGTAGTCTAACTTGAGTTTGTCCTCACATTCAGCGATCCCCCGCCCCCACTCGTACCAAGCACTTCACTATCACCCACTCCCCCATTTCCAAATTGCACATTTTAAAGTTCCTGATCTGAATCTTGTTCAATCAAGGTGGACATAGATTCCACATCCTTGTCACTGACACGCGGTCCAATGTCGTCCCAGAGCTGGCCGCAAAGACACAAGCTCTGTCTTCTGGCCGAGGCTGCTAGGTCGCACTAGACCATCCGGATTGTAGCAAACCCTACCTCACCCACCTGGCTGGCGCAAAACTATGCCTGACTTACTTGCCCTGGCTCACTATGGGGTGTCTCAGGTAACCATACTTACCTGTCAGCCCTCCCCCACTCCTCTCCTCACCCCACCGGCAGGATGCACACCCTGCTCACCTGCTCTCCCCTGCATGCTCCCTGGAGCTACAATCAACTCCCAGATTTGGCTCTCAAAAGCTCCCTCACCTTCCCGTCAAGCAACATTTCTTGCTCACCAGTATCCCCTTGGCTGGTCCCAGGCCCAAAGCATGTCTCCGTCTCCTGCCCATCAATTGCAGCTGTTGCCTAATCTCCCCCCCAGGGGTGCGTCGGGCCCACCCCTCCACAATCCCTTGACTTCTACTGCTCTTGGGCCCCTGCACCGAGGGCTGCCTTTCAAAGCATCCCCCGTCCCTCCCCTCGCCTCATTAACAGCTGGCCTGTGCGTACTAGACAAGTCCAATGGCAGGCCCTGTATGTCATTAGCCCCGCCCCTTATGTCATGAGCCCTGCCGCCCTGTGGCTGAGCGGCATCACTGTGGTCTCCGGCCTGACAGGCACAAAGCAGGGTGAAGTATCGAAGGGTAATAAGTAAAGTACTGGAGATTTTAGTAATGTTAAAATTGTATTTATTTAATTACTAAAAAGGCCCACAAGCAGTCGGCAAGGAGCGCAGCTGTCAGGTGAACAGCTGACAGGGAAAGACCAACATGCATTCAATGACGTCACATTTATACCTTCCCGAAGTTCCATTGCACGTCACAATGGAACCAGCAAGTATGAACATTGTGTGGTGCTAGCAAGTGTGATAAAATATCGTTATCGAACACATAGTGGTACAACATCTCCCTTTCCCAAACAGTAACAAATGACAGGTAAGTTTAAAACATAACATATTCTTTGTACTTGGAGGGTATGCGTGAAACTCTGCCAGAACTGGTACATGTGCCCTTGAATACATTTGGAACAGACCCCACAGTTTCTATGGGTGCATTAGGTCGAGGGGTGGGGTTATTGGTTACTCGTGAACTCTCAGTATCTAACTGTTCCTCAGAGTCCTGAACATCTGTGTCTGGTAATTGAACTTGTGATGGAGAATGCATACTTAGAGACCTTTTACCTTGCATAGGAATAGAGGTACAGAGAGTAGTAGGAGTTCTTCTGCTAACCTGCTCATATGAGTCAACAGGCATCCACAAATAATCATTTTCAGATTCTAAAGTGGTACTCATGGAATCTGCAATAAGTTCTCTTTGACCAGGTTTGAGTTTGACCACGTCACTTTTACTTCTCCAACCAAACTTGTCCAAAAGTACAGAACTATGCGTGGATTCAATTACTTCTGCTTCTTGTCCTCCAGCAATCTAATCTCAATGCTTGTGGAGTTCAGCTTAATTCTCAAAATGGAAATCACCTGCACCTGTCCTACCATCTTCAACTGTACCAAAGGAACCCCAATGTCCTGCATCAACTCTTAAAACAAAGACAATTCCCCCTGACAAGCTGGGAACCTAACCAAGAAAAAGTCACTCAGGTGGTGCCTCATGACCTTTTTCCCCACCCTAAACAACTTCTGCAAAAAGTGAGTAAAAGCCTCAAACAATGAACAGGAAATAGAAAAGCCAATTAGCATTGCTTTGTCCACAACTCATAATCTTCAGGGTGAACAGGAGCAAACGAAAAGCAGATTTTACATCGCATTTCACCATCAACGTGCTTAGGCCATACTTGTTCACCAGCTGTATGGCCGTGTCCACGGAGGCACAGTGCACTATACAGGATGAAATGATTGACTGATAGTCCCTCCAGCCATGCC
This sequence comes from Triturus cristatus, assembly GCF_964204655.1. Taxonomy (NCBI): domain Eukaryota; kingdom Metazoa; phylum Chordata; class Amphibia; order Caudata; family Salamandridae; genus Triturus; species Triturus cristatus. The sequence continues at coordinate 141,464,593 of NC_140588.1, forward strand.
AAATGTTGAATCAACCGGAACTCACTTGGCTCCTTCATGGGGACCACTCTAGTCGGAAAAACCCTAAGATTGTCCAACGGCCTGTCCTCAAACTGCCCCTCCTTTTGCCCTTCTGTTACATCCTTCAAAGTTTGCCCTATACCAATTCTTCATGCCTCCTGACTGACTTCAAATTGTCTGTCCAACGCCGCACTCTGGGCCCTTCATAACATAACCAAAAACCATGCTCTAAACCATGCCACAACCCCCTCTCCATGTCTGTCCCTAGATGCAAAAGCCAGTGCCGCAACCTCTCGATCTTAACTGGTGTATGCGCCCTTTCCCATTGGATTCTGACCCCCTCTGCCCTGGCCTCTGTCACTGCTGCTGTGCCACTGTCCTCCCGTGCTGCCCTGTTGACTAAACACACTCCCTTGAGGCCCACACTATGTGAGCATATGCTTTCTGCCACATTTGGAGAATTCATGCAGATATTTGCTGTAATCCCGCAAGCATCTCGATTTATGGCCTGTCTTCTCCCCACTGCACCACCCCTGCCTGGGTGAGATACCCTTGAAAGGACTTACATATCACTGGCCACCCACTGGCTGCTGTGCTAGTAGATGGGGATGGCCATTCTGGGGTCATAGTCTTAAGGAACAGCTCGTTGCCTAGCTGTCCCCAAATATTATCTGCATCTTCCGTCAATTTGGCCAGAAACTCCTCCTCATATCTCACGCAGGCCCAACGGCCGAATGTGATCTGAAACTTCTGCACGACATTGAGGTACTTGAACAATGCCACGCACCTATCCGGAAACTTTTTGCAATACACGCTGGAACGAATGCGAAAGGCTGCTGTCCAGTTCTGAATATTGACCGGTAACATGGGGGTAACATTCGATGAGAGGGGTACCTGGGGACCCCAGATTAAGATAAAGAATCTCTCAATGGGGAGAACTACATCGGCCCTTTTGGGGTTTGCAAACAGGTTGGGGGCAAGGCCCTTTTAAAAATATATAACGCCAAGTGCATCTCCATAGCTATATATGGTTCGTCATTATAGGGGTATGTTACCCAGGAAACTTTACAACGAGTGGAAAATAAGTTTTTAAGACATCTTCTCTCTGTTCCTCAGTCTACCCCTACCTTCTCGATCCACAGGGAAGTGGATTTAGACTACGTAACAGATAAGCTTGGATTGGCACCCTTAACATGTTGGCTGAAGACATGGCTAAACAACGAATTATCCCTTAACCATGCCATCCTGCAGGATGTTATGTCACTCGATCACATGAATAAAATTCCGTGGTTGGAGTACGTGAGACACACTTTTGCCCAGTTAGGACGCCCCAATCTATTTAATTTGCCGTCTTCTATCAGGAAAGAGGATATTAACTGGATTAAAAAACACTTTATGGGTAAGGCGAGATTGGCTCGCGAGGAACATGAACTGACAAAAACAACAGTCAGATCACACTATATGTTGCTATCTTCCCCGTCCTTAGAGCCCTATCTCACTCTCGTAACAAAGCCCTTCCACAGACATTTGTTAATTAAATTCAGATTTAATTTAATCCCATATATCCCAGGCTGTTATCAGTCTTGGAGCAAACCGGAAAGGGGCCCGCCATGTAAATGTGATGATTTTTCCACTCAGGACACTATGCACTTTATGATGTTTTGCAGTTTATATAGGGTCGCCAGGAACAAATACCTGTTACCTATTTTAAAAGAAGCTGGGTTTGTCCAAGTTAGTCGAAAAGAAGGGGGAGAGATAGAGAAAGGAATAATTCAGGGCAAAAGAATTTCCTATTTGGAAAAAGACCCATCACTCACCAACCTGGTTGGTGACATGCTTCATCATCTGGGTCCCACCCTGACCGCCGAATGCCGCCAGGGTGTGCTTCGACGCCTGGAATTCCAGCGGAGCGGGTTTTCGTGTGTATAGGTGAGTGAAAACGTGAATGATGAAAAATAAAAGTGATATTTAAAAGGGTCAGCGGTGTGCTTCCTAATAATTTAATATGAAGCCACTTGGCACGATTAAAAACTGTGAATAGATATCGTAACTGGTATTAATGGCCAGTGATATCAGTGTTGGTATGTGTGTGTGGTCAACATGTTTCAACCTTTCTAGTAATTCTTAGGTTTTTGTCAGGACCAGGAATTTGAGGAACGGGGGTCTGCACTCGCTAAGGTGCACCCACACCCTGAACCTCTGTGTACTACACCTTTATTAGAGAGTAGTTTTGTTGTGCCTTCAAGCCGTTCTTTGAAGGATGATTCGGATCTGTAGAAGTAAAAGCCGAAAAAAGAAACTTTCTATTGGAATTATTCCTATTAACTCTCCATGCTCACTTGTTATGGTATGCGATATGCAATGTGAGTCGTTGCATGCAATCTATTGTAAGTTATTGAGGGTGGATTTTGCATGTCTCAATCCATGTGTAGGGCATGCATTGTCGATTTGGCGAAAAAAATTATTATTAAAATTCTCGCATCACGTGCATTAATTGTGCCTGTCTGTTGGCAATACAAGAAGGGCATACGTGATGATTCACACTGCTATCAAACATTTCTAGTGCAGTGCGCGTATATTGGTAGAAGTACAGACAGAGACAAAACAAACAAATAAGGAGAACTCAATTTCTCACGTTAAAAAGGCTAAATATAAAGCCTCATGGTTCCCGTGGGGAGCGTGGGTTCTGAACCATTGCTGTGATAGAAAGGGAAACAACATTTTCAGCATGATTTGTCTTACCTTGATCTCATAAGGCCCTTCTATTGTTGGAATAGGGATACACTTACGTTCTCTCACCGGTACGCCCGTTTACACACCTACTTCGGGGTCCCACAGTTACCGAATGCTGGAGCTGTGGCTGTCACGGTCGGTATTTAAGAGAAAATGCTTCCGCCCTTGTGACTTGGGGTGTGGTTTCATTGGGTCATAGGGATCAAGGTAAAATTCATTATTTCGTGAGGGTGATAAGGGTTCTGCAATAAAGAGGTATTTAATTGCAGATATTTGCTGAGTCATAGGGCTCAGCTTAAAATTCAGTATTCCGTGTAAATACTAAGGGCTCTGCAGTAAAGAGATATTTTTGCAGAAAAATAGATAACATTGGATTCTGATTGAAACCTTGGTGTGTGTTATAACAATAAACTGAGAAGAAGAGATAACAGAGACCAAATTCATCTACTAAGTACCGAGTTCCATGGTATATTGTCGTTCAGACCTGTTATGTGGGTTGACAGACGGTACACCCATCTTTGTTCCTTTTCAAAGAAGGTATTCTGACTTTCGACAGATTCAATGACAGTCCAAGTCATGTCATTTGGAGTATTGCTGATAAAATGTTCAGTCAATTTAGTAGTCGCTTTCTTGCATCGGATAGTACTACGATGCTCTGTTATGCGTTGTTTAACTTAACGAGTGGTCATGCCTACATAACGTAGATTACAGGGACATGTTAAGAGGTAGACTACATTGCAACTGTTGCAATTGGTATGGTTTTTTTGTGTCCAGATCTTGTTGTTTTCCAGTGTCAGTGTTTGTAGTGAGGTGACATACTGAGCAGTTCCCACAGGGATAGTGACCTGTAACTTTCGGTAGTCCCCAAACGCTCAGGACTTTGGCTACCTCAACTGCAGTGATTTTCTTCGGTCGAGTGTTAACCAGTGAGTCCTTTAGACTTCTAACTCGTTTGTGTGAAAATGAAGGCTTCTCCCATTGCAGAGTGCCAGTGTTTAGGATTGACCATCTTTTTCTGATGGTGTTCGTCACCTGATTCGACATAGTATTATAGGTTGTTACACAGGTGAGGGGTGGTTTCTGTATCGGTCTACTGGTTTGTTCTAACAGGGCATCTCGGGGTTGGTTTCTCGCCCGTTTTTGGCCCTTGTCCAAGATATGCTGAGGGTAACCTCTTTCTGAAAGCTTTTTGGAAAGAAAAGAGGCCTGTGTTTTGTAGTCTGTCAATTTGCTACAGTTTCTTCTTAATCGAAGGAACTGGCCATAGGGTAGATTCTCTTTTAGTGCTCTCGGGTGAAAGCTATCATATTGTAGTAAATTGTTTTTGGATGTTGGCTTGGTATAGGTTTTTGTTTCAAGTTTGTTGTTTTCATTGTGGATTTCCACATCTAAAAATATCATGGTGGTTTTATCAATGCTGTGTGTGAATTTTAGATGGGGGTCACAGGTGTTGAGCCAAATGATGAAATCTTGCAATATAGTCATTGGGCCTTGCCAGATTGCCAGTACATCATCTATGTACCTTCGCCAAAGTTTGAGGTACTTGGAGAAGGGTCTGTTAGTCCCGAGAATAAATTGTTCCTCAAAATCATAAACATAGAGGCCCGCTACACTCGGGGCAAAAATGCTCCCCATAGATGTACCTGGAGGTAAAGTTGACCTTCGAATTCAAAATAATTCCTCATTAGGGCGAGTTCTGCGCATTTGAGGACAAACTCTCTTGGGACATTATGGTCCCAAACGGCGTTATCCAGGGCTTTTTCTAAGACTGCCAGTGTAGCCTCTTGAGGGATGTTAGTATAAAGGCTTTCTATGTCGAAACTGACAAGGATGGTTTCTTCATTGGTCTCGATGTCTTTTAATACATTGAGGACATCTTTGGTGTCTCTCAGATATGTGGAAGTCTTCTGTATCATGGGTTTGAAGAAGAAATCACTATATTCAGAAAGGGGTTGGAGGACAGAGCCTATCCCAGATACGATGGGTCTGCCTGGTGGGGGAGATTTATTTTTGTGCATCTTAGGAAGTACATAGAAGTAAGGTATTTTACCTTCATTACTGGTTAGGAAATTAGCCTCCTGTTTGCAAATATACCCTCTTTCCTCAGCGCTGTTGACAAGATTGGAGATTTCTTGTTTCAGTGCAACAGTCGGGTCCGAGGTGAGGGGTTTGTAATTGCTACGATCTTCAAGGAGTCTCCTACACTCAGCCTGATAGGATGTTTTGTCCAATATGACTATCCCACCTCCTTTATCGGCAGGTTTTATGACGATGGTGTCGTCATTACGTAGCGCTGTTAGGGATTCCTGTTCAGTTTTAGTCATATTCATAAAAGGTTTTTTCGGGGAAAGTTTCTCTATGTGATTGTAGACCGCCTGTTCGAAAGTTAGAACCTCAGGAGGAGTAGTATGGGGAGGTGGAATGAAAGTGGATTTCCCTCAAACAAGTCACATTAGGTTTAGTACCAGTGGACGATGCGTCAACCTCTTCCTTTTCAAAGAAGGCTTTCAATCTCAATTTTCTAAAAAAAACTGCTAATTCTGCATGCAACTTGAATCTATCAAGGTTGGGGGTCGGTACAAACCCCAATCCTCTGTTTAGAACACTTTGTTCAGACTCAGTAAGGTTTCTAGAGGATAGGTTAGTTACTCACTCTTGCTTGTTCCTGGGCCCTGCCCCATCGTTTTGCTCCTGGTATTTTTGCCTACACTGTCGTCGTCCTCCTAGTGTACCTGTATGTTCCCTCTCCGTCTTCCTCTCCCTCTCCCTCCCCTCTCTAAAAAAGGATGCCTGAAGGTGTTTTGTGGGAAAAACGGTTGTTGAAAAGGGGGTTGCGAACCATACATTGGGTAGCGCTGTGGGGGAGGAGGATATGGATTTTGGTAGGGATTCATTTTGTAATTAGTGTTGGGCCACTGGTTTTGTCCTCTGCCTCGTCCTCTTTGCCTCCCTCTTCCACTTCCGGAACTGGAGTCACTGCTCATGGAAGAATCATCACTGGATTTATCCGTGCTTCTGTCTTGTTTGGAACTAGCTACATAGTCTGGGTCAGAGTAGGGGTATGCTTTAGTATAAGAGAATTTTTTAAGGTCTTTATGAAACTTCTGTATTTTTTGTTGTGTGAGATTTTCTTTGTATTCATTAAGATCCTTATTAATTTCCTCTAGTTTCTTTTTATACCCTGCAATGGTCGTTTTTATGTGGTTTTCAGTGAGTTGTATTTCAACCATTAAGGCTTCAGATAGTCTGACTGCAGTTTTTATAATGAGCACTAGCCAGTCTTGTGTGCAGTGCCAGGCTATCTGAGCCCAATCCTTTCAGATGACAGGGTCGTCTAGAAAGATACGTGGGGCGTTGGTTACCAACAGGCCCCGGGGAGCGGTGTTATTGCGTAAATATTCCGTTAGAATTGTACCGTGTAAAATGGTCCTAATTCTGTTTTTCTTCTTCTCAGAGAGTGTTTCCCATTCAGTTGACTGGGAGATGGTATGGGCAATGGTAGGGTCTGCAAATATTGATGATTCTGCTAATATAGCATCAACATCTTGTCACCAATCTGGTTGGTGAGTGATGGGTCTTTTTCCAAATAGGAAATTCTTTTGCCCTGAATTATTCCTTTCTCTATCTCTCCCCCTTCTTTTCGATTGAATTTTTTTCGACTGAATCTTTCTCCCTCCTTTGTTATATACTCATATCCAGACCGGGTGGTTCGGGATCCTCATTACCCTCACTCTCTCTATTGTTTTTTGGATGTTTGTCCAAGTTAGGCCAGCCCTAGTTTATCTGCAGTCTCTTGGCAGTACTCGCACTATATTTTCTGTGGCTATTTTTTTGGTAGCAGTGCATAGAATTAAAAAAAGGAGTCCTGCCCGCTATTGAGGTGGTATGAACTGGGAAAACTGTGAAGTGCGACCATATAATTTTGTCTTGTCTTGCACTCCCCACCTGCATCTTTGTACTTGTATCTTTGTATATGATTATTGTGCCTCGACCTGTTAACCTCTTCAATGCCCATGACGAGCTGGTCTCGTCATGGGCCGCGGTTGCGCTGTGCCCATGACGAGACCAGCTCGTCATAAACCCCGCCCGCTAATGCAACGGCCGGCACAGGGCGGGAAAAGGGGCGGGCACTGAAGGGTTTAAATCAAGAGCTATGTATTTTTTAAATGTATATACTGTCGTTTTATGGCTTTTATGATTTTTAAAAATCGAATAAAGTGTATTTTGACTGACTGACTGACCGGTACCATAGGCTGGCGGGGCAGCTCATACGTCTCCTCCTCTGATCCCTCTTTAGCCCTATCTCCCTATGTAACAACTTAAAAATCTCAATGTACGCCCCTTTCTAAATGCGCTCTTTCCTAGTCAGCATTAAATGAGCCCCCAGCGTCTTAGTAATCCCCATATAAGAGAGCTTCTTACGCTTAACCTCCTTGCTCTATTACTTGTCACTACCACTTTTGTCCATGCCATCTCTGTCCTCAGTCTCCTGCCCCACCTCCAGCGCCTTCTCGCTCACCACTTCCTTTTCCTTTCCGCTTACCATGGCCGCTGGCTCCGTGCCATGGTTCTGACACGTACTTACCCCACGATAAGCACAGCCCCAAATACATTTGATCCTTTGCCTTGACCCCAGTAGACTGCACCCCCACCCCGTTCACCCCAGCAGTGCCTGCAGCGCAACGCTTCTTACTTGGCCACAAGGTTGGATCCCGCATCAAAGTCGTCGTCCTTATGCCTGCCTTGCTTCGTTTGAATGGACACTGCTGTCGTAGACGTTGAACCAGGCATTGATTTCTGTAAGACACCAAGGGGCATATCAGCAAGCTTGCGATTAAAAATTATCGCCGCTTTAGCATCCGTTTTCGGACGAAAAGCGGCGATAATTTTATCGCTTAATCAGCAAGGTCACGCTAACGCGTGATTCCTTGCTTTAGCTCCCTTTCCCATAACGCCCACCTTTGCATCTCTAATGAGATGCAAAGTGGGCGTTCCGTCCCAAAATAACTGGAGAAATGTCGCTAAGCGACATTTCTCCAATTATCAAGGGAATCGCTAACAGGGAAAGCGATAAGAAAAGTAGCGCTAACCACAGTTAATGCTACTTTCCTTACGCCCGCTTTCACCCTGACTTAGCCATTATATCCAATGTAAGGTGAATATAATGACTAAGTATGCCCTGCCTTATCAGCAAGCTAACGCCAAAATGTGCGAGATTATCGCTGGATTTCCAGCAATAATCTCACTTTTGGCTGTTAGCGCGAGGAATTTTATCGCTGTTGAGATAAGCGTTGCTGATAGCACGCTATCTCAGCGATAAAATTCCACCCTAGCCGGCGATAATTATCCTAGCGCTAAGTACTCTTAGCGATAATTATCGCCGGTTGTTGCTGATATGCCCCCAAGGATCATATTATCAAGGACGGTGTTAAAATTATCGCCAGTTTAGCGGCAGAAAACTGCTGCTAAAGCGGCGATAATGGGCGTGATAAAATGCCCTGGATGATTCCAAGTGAAGCCCATGTTCACACCAGAACATGGGCTTCTATTGGAATTATCAAGGGCATATTATCAAGCCTATTATCGCCGCTTTAGCAGCAGTTTTCTGCCGCTAAACCGGCGATAATTTTTTACGCCGTCCTTGATAATATGCCCCCAACTCTCCACCTCCGTTTAAAGTCACTGCACCCATGAAGAACATCACAAGGCGCCGTCCACCAGGTACTTGTATTCAGTGTATCCTCCACAATTTCCCCTTCTTCGACTTCATCCTCATCGTAGTCTAACTTCAGTTTGTCCTCACATTCAGCGATCCCCCGCCCCCACTCGTACCAAGCACTTCACTATCACCCACTCCCCCATTTCCAAATTGCACATTTTAAAGTTCCTGATCTGAATCTTGTTCAATCAAGGTGGACATAGATTCCACATCCTTGTCACTGACACGCGGTCCAATGTCGTCCCAGAGCTGGCCGCAAAGACACAAGCTCTGTCTTCTGGCCGAGGCTGCTAGGTCGCACTAGACCATCCGTTTTGTAGCAAACCCTACCTCACCCACCTGGCTGGCGCAAACTATGCCTGACTTACTTGCCCTGGCTCACTATGGGGTGTCTCAGGTAACCACACTTACCTGTCAGCCCTCCCCCACTCCTCTCCTCACCCCACCGGCAGGATGCACACCCTGCTCACCTGCTCTCCCCTGCATGCTCCCTGGAGCTACAATCAACTCCCAGATTTGGCTCTCAAAAGCTCCCTCACCTTCCCGTCAGGCAACATTTCTTGCTCACCAGTATCCCCTTGGCTGGTCCCAGGCCCAAAGCATGTCTCCGTCTCCTGCCCATCTATTGCAGCTGTTGCCTAATCTCCCCCCCCAGGGGTGCGTCGGGCCCACCCCTCCACAATCCCTTGACTTCTACTGCTCTTGGGCCCCTGCACCGAGGGCTGCCTTTCAAAGCATCCCCCGTCCCCCCCCTCGCCTCATTAACAGCTGGCCTGTGCGTACTAGACAAGTCCAATGGCAGGCCCTGTATGTCATTAGCCCCGCCCCTTATGTCAAGAGCCCTGCCGCCCTGTGGCTGAGCGGCATCACTGTGGTCTCCGGCCTGACAGGCACAAAGCAGGGTGAAGTATCGAAGGGTAATAAGTAAAGTACTGGAGATTTTAGTAATGTTAAAATTGTATTTATTTAATTACTAAAAAGGCCCACAAGCAGTCGGCAAGGAGCGCAGCTGTCAGGTGAACAGCTGACAGGGAAAGACCAACATGCATTCAATGACGTCACATTTATACCTTCCCGAAGTTCCATTGCACGTCACAATGGAACCAGCAAGTATGAACATTGTGTGGTGCTAGCAAGTGTGATAAAATATCGTTATCGAACACATAGTGGTACAACATCTCCCTTTCCCAAACAGTAACAAATGACAGGTAAGTTTAAAACATAACATATTCCTTGTACTTGGAGGGTATGCGTGAAACTCTGCCAGAACTGGTACATGTGCCCTTGAATACATTTGGAACAGACCCCACAGTTTCTATGGGTGCATTAGGTCGAGGGGTGGGGTTATTGGTTACTCGTGAACTCTCAGTATCTAACTGTTCCTCAGAGTCCTGAACATCGGTGTCTGGTAATTGAACTTGTGATGGAGAATGCATACTTAGAGACCTTTTACCTTGCATAGGAATAGAGGTACAGAGAGTAGTAGGAGTTCTTCTGCTAACCTGCTCATATGAGTCAACAGGCATCCACAAATAATCATTTTCAGATTCTAAAGTGGTACTCATGGAATCTGCAATAAGTTCTCTTTGACCAGGTTTGAGTTTGACCACGTCACTTTTACTTCTCCAACCAAACTTGTCCAAAAGTACAGAACTATGTGTGGATTCAATTACTTCTGCTTCTTGTCCTCCAGCAATCTAATCTCAATGCTTGTGGAGTTCAGCTTAATTCTCAAAATGGAAATCACCTGCACCTGTCCTACCATCTTCAACTGTACCAAAGGAACCCCAATGTCCTGCATCAACTCTTAAAACAAAGACAATTCCCCCTGACATGCTGGGAACCTAACCAAGAAAAAGTCACTCAGGTGGTGCCTCATGACCTGTTTCCCCACCCTAAACAACTTCTGCAAAAAGTGAGTAAAAGCCTCGAACAATGAACAGGAAATAGAAAAGCCCATTAGCATTGCTTTGTCCACAACTCATAATCTTCAGGGTGAACAGGAGCAAACGAAAAGCAGATTTTACATCGCATTTCACCATCAACGTGCTTAGGCCATACTTGTTCACCAGCTGTATGGCCGTGTCCACGGAGGCACAGTGCACTATACAGGATGAAATGATTGACTGATAGTCCCTCCAGCCATGCCAAATGTTGAATCAACCGGAACTCACTTGGCTCCTTCATGGGGACCACTCTAGTCGGAAATACCCTAAGATTGTCCAACGGCCAGTCCTCAAACGGCCCCTCCTTTCGCCCTTCTGTTACATCCTTCAAAGTTTGCCCTATACCAATTCTTCATGCCTCCTGACTGACTTCAAATTGTCTGTCCAACGCCGCACTCTGGGCCCTTCATAACATAACCAAAAACCATGCTCTAAACCATGCCACAACCCCCTCTCCATGTCTGTCCCTAGATGCAAAAGCCAGTGCCGCAACCTCTCGATCTTAACTGGTGTATGCGCACTTTCCCATTGGATTCTGACCCCCTCTGCCCTGGCCTCTGTCACTGCTGCTGTGCCACTGTCCTCCCGTGCTGCCCTGTTGACTAAACACACTCCCTTGAGGCCCACACTATGTGAGCATATGCTTTCTGCCACATTTGGAGAATTCATGCAGATATTTGCTGTAATCCCGCAAGCATCTCGATTTATGGCCTGTCTTCTCCCCACTGCACCACCCCTGCCTGGGTGAGATACCCTTGAAAGGACTTACATATCACTGGACACCCACTGGCTGGTGTGCTAGTAGATGGGGATGGCCATTCTGGGGTCATAGTCTTAAGGAACAGCTCGTTGCCTAGCTGTCCCCAAATATTATCTGCATCTTCCGCCAATTTGGCCAGAAACTCCTCCTCATATCTCACGCAGGCCCAACGGCCGAATGTGATCTGAAACTTCTGCACGACATTGAGGTACTTGAACAATGCCACGCACCTATCCGGAAACTTTTTGCAATACACGCTGGAACGAATGCGAAAGGCTGCTGTCCAGTTCTGAATATTGACCGGTAACATGGGGGTAACATTCGATGAGAGGGGTACCTGGGGACCCCAGATTAAGATAAAGAATCTCTCAATGGGGAGAGCTACATCGGCCCTTTTGGGGTTTGCAAACAGGTTGGGGGCAAGGCCCATGGAGGCCCTTTTAAAAATATATAACGCCAAGTGCATCTCCATAGCTATATATGGTTCGTCATTATAGGGGTATGTTACCCAGGAAACTTTACAACGAGTGGAAAATAAGTTTTTAAGACATCTTCTCTCTGTTCCTCAGTCTACCCCTACCTTCTCGATCCACAGGGAAGTGGGTTTAGACTACGTAACAGATAAGCTTGGATTGGCACCCTTAACATGTTGGCTGAAGACATGGCTAAACAACGAATTATCCCTTAACCATGCCATCCTGCAGGATGTTATGTCACTCGATCACATGAATAAAATTCCGTGGTTGGAGTACGTGAGACACACTTTTGCCCAGTTAGGACGCCCCAATCTATTTAATTTGCCGTCTTCTATCAGGAAAGAGGATATTAACTGGATTAAAAAACACTTTATCGGTAAGGCGAGATTGGCTCGCGAGGAACATGAACTGACAAAAACAACAGTCAGATCACACTATATGTTGCTATCTTCCCCGTCCTTAGAGCCCTATCTCACTCTCGTAACAAAGCCCTTCCACAGACATTTGTTAATTAAATTCAGATTTAATTTAATCCCATATATCCCAGGCTGTTATCAGTCTTGGAGCAAACCGGAAAGGGGCCCGCCATGTAAATGTGATGATTTTTCCACTCAGGACACTATGCACTTTATGATGTTTTGCAGTTTATATAGGGTCGCCAGGAACAAATACCTGTTACCTATTTTAAAAGAAGCTGGGTTTGTCCAAGTTAGTCGAAAAGAAGGGGGAGAGATAGAGAAAGGAATAATTCAGGGCAAAAGAATTTCCTATTTGGAAAAAGACCCATCACTCACCAACCTGGTTGGTGACATGCTTCATCATCTGGGTCCCACCCTGACCGCCGAATGCCGCCAGGGTGTGCTTCGACGCCTGGAATTCCAGCGGAGCGGGTTTTCGTGTGTATAGGTGAGTGAAAACGTGAATGATGAAAAATAAAAGTGATATTTAAAAGTGTCAGCGGTGTGCTTCCTAATAATTTAATATGAAGCCACTTGGCACGATTAAAAACTGTGAATAGATATCGTAACTGGTATTAATGGCCAGTGATATCAGTGTTGGTATGTGTGTGTGGTCAACATGTTTCAACCTTTCTAGTAATTCTTAGGTTTTTGTCAGGACCAGGAATTTGAGGAACGGGGGTCTGCACTCGCTAAGGTGCACCCACACCCTGAACCTCTGTGTACTACACCTTTATTAGAGAGTAGTTTTGTTGTGCCTTCAAGCCGTTCTTTGAAGGATGATTCGGATCTGTAGAAGTAAAAGCCGAAAAAAGAAACTTTCTATTGGAATTATTCCTATTAACTCTCCATGCTCACTTGTTATGGTATGCGATATGCAATGTGAGTCGTTGCATGCAATCTATTGTAAGTTATTGAGGGTGGATTTTGCATGTCTCAATCCATGTGTAGGGCATGCATTGTCGATTTGGCGAAAAAAATTATTATTAAAATTCTCGCATCACGTGCATTAATTGTGCCTGTCTGTTGGCAATACAAGAAGGGCATACGTGATGATTCACACTGCTATCAAACATTTCTAGTGCAGTGCGCGTATATTGGTAGAAGTACAGACAGAGACAAAACAAACAAATAAGGAGAACTCAATTTCTCACGTTAAAAAGGCTAAATATAAAGCCTCATGGTTCCCGTGGGGAGCGTGGGTTCTGAACCATTGCTGTGATAGAAAGGGAAACAACATTTTCAGCATGATTTGTCTTACCTTGATCTCATAAGGCCCTTCTATTGTTGGAATAGGGATACACTTACGTTCTCTCACCGGTACGCCCGTTTACACACCTACTTCGGGGTCCCACAGTTACCGAATGCTGGAGCTGTGGCTGTCACGGTCGGTATTTAAGAGAAAATGCTTCCGCCCTTGTGACTTGGGGTGTGGTTTCATTGGGTCATAGGGATCAAGGTAAAATTCATTATTTCGTGAGGGTGATAAGGGTTCTGCAATAAAGAGGTATTTAATTGCAGATATTTGCTGAGTCATAGGGCTCAGCTTAAAATTCAGTATTCCGTGTAAATACTAAGGGCTCTGCAGTAAAGAGATATTTTTGCAGAAAAATAGATAACATTGGATTCTGATTGAAACCTTGGTGTGTGTTATAACAATAAACTGAGAAGAAGAGATAACAGAGACCAAATTCATCTACTAAGTACCGAGTTCCATGGTATATTGTCGTTCAGACCTGTTATGTGGGTTGACAGACGGTACACCCATCTTTGTTCCTTTTCAAAGAAGGTATTCTGACTTTCGACAGATTCAATGACAGTCCAAGTCATGTCATTTGGAGTGTGGTTATTGCTGATAAAATGTTCAGTCAATTTAGTAGTCGCTTTCTTGCATCGGATAGTACGACGATGCTCTGTTATGCGTTGTTTAACTTTACGAGTGGTCATGCCTACATAAAGTAGATTACAGGGACATGTTAAGAGGTAGACTACATTGCAACTGTTGCAATTGGTATGGTTTTTTGTGTCCAGATCTTGTTGTTTTCCAGTGTCAGTGTTTGTAGTGAGGTGACATACTGAGCAGTTCCCACAGGGATAGTGACCTGTAACTTTCGGTAGTCCCCAAACGCTCAGGACTGTGGCTGCCTCAACTGCAGTGATTTTCTTCGGTCGAGTGTTAACTAGTGAGTCCTTTAGACTTCTAGCTCGTTTTCGTGAAAATAAAGGCTTCTCCCATTGCAGAGTGCCAGTGTTTAGGATTGACCATCTTTTTCTGATGGTGTTCGTCACCTGATTCGACATAGTATTATAGGTTGTTACACAGGTGAGGGGTGGTTTCTGTATCGGTCTACTGGTTTCTTCTAACAGGGCATCTCGGGGTTGGTTTCTCGCCCGTTTTTGGCCCTTGTCCAAGATATGCTGAGGGTAACCTCTTTCTGAAAGCTTTTTGGAAAGAAAAGAGGCCTGTGTTTTGTAGTCTGTCAATTTGCTACAGTTTCTTCTTAATCGAAGGAACTGGCCATAGGGTAGATTCTCTTTTAGTGCTCTCGGGTGAAAGCTATCATATTGTAGTAAATTGTTTTTGGATGTTGGCTTGGTATAGGTTTTTGTTTCAAGTTTGTTGTTTTCATTGTGGATTTCCACATCTAAAAATATCATGGTGGTTTTATCAATGCTGTGTGTGAATTTTAGATGGGGGTCACAGGTGTTGAGCCAAATGATGAAATCTTGCAATATAGTCATTGGGCCTTGCCAGATTGCCAGTACATCATCTATGTACCTTCGCCAAAGTTTGAGGTACTTGGAGAAGGGTCTGTTAGTCCCGAGAATAAATTGTTCCTCAAAATCATAAACATAGAGGCCCGCTACACTCGGGGCAAAAATGCTCCCCATAGATGTACCTGGAGGTAAAGTTGACCTTCGAATTCAAAATAATTCCTCATTAGGGCGAGTTCTGCGCATTTGAGGACAAACTCTCTTGGGACATTATGGTCCCAAACGGCGTTATCCAGGGCTTTTTCTAAGACTGCCAGTGTAGCCTCTTGAGGGATGTTAGTATAAAGGCTTTCTATGTCGAAACTGACAAGGATGGTTTCTTCATTGGTCTCGATGTCTTTTAATACATTGAGGACATCTTTGGTCTCTCTCAGATATGTGGAAGTCTTCTGTATCATGGGTTTGAAGAAGAAATCACTATATTCAGAAAGGGGTTGGAGGACAGAGCCTATCCCAGATACGATGGGTCTGCCTGGTGGGGGAGATTTATTTTTGTGCATCTTAGGAAGTACATAGAAGTAAGGTATTTTACCTTCATTACTGGTTAGGAAATTAGCCTCCTGTTTGCAAATATACCCTCTTTCCTCAGCGCTGTTGACAAGATTGGAGATTTCTTGTTTCAGTGCAACAGTCGGGTCCGAGGTGAGGGGTTTGTAATTGCTACGATCTTCAAGGAGTCTCCTACACTCAGCCTGATAGGATGTTTTGTCCAATATGACTATCCCACCTCCTTTATCGGCAGGTTTTATGACGATGGTGTCGTCATTACGTAGCGCTGTTAGGGATTCCTGTTCAGTTTTAGTCATATTCATAAAAGGTTTTTTCGGGGAAAGTTTCTCTATGTGATTGTAGACCGCCTGTTCGAAAGTTAGAACCTCAGGAGGAGTAGTATGGGGAGGTGGAATGAAAGTGGATTTCCCTCAAACCAGTCACATTAGGTTTAGTACCAGTGGACGATGCGTCAACCTCTTCCTTTTCAAAGAAGGCTTTCAATCTCAATTTTCTAAAAAAAACTGCTAATTCTGCATGCAACTTGAATCTATCAAGGTTGGGGGTCGGTACAAACCCCAATCCTCTGTTTAGAACACTTTGTTCAGACTCAGTAAGGTTTCTAGAGGATAGGTTAGTTACTCACTCTTGCTTGTTCCTGGGCCCTGCCCCATCGTTTTGCTCCTGGTATTTTTGCCTACACTCTCGTCGTCCTCCTAGTGTACCTGTATGTTCCCTCTCCGTCTTCCTCTCCCTCTCCCTCCCCTCTCTAAAAAAGGATGCCTGAAGGTGTTTTGTGGGAAAAACGGTTGTTGAAAAGGGGGTTGCGAACCATACATTGGGTAGCGCTGTGGGGGAGGAGGATATGGATTTTGGTAGGGATTCATTTTGTAATTAGTGTTGGGCCACTGGTTTTGTCCTCTGCCTCGTCCTCTTTGCCTCCCTCTTCCACTTCCGGAACTGGAGTCACTGCTCATGGAAGAATCATCACTGGATTTATCCGTGCTTCTGTCTTGTTTGGAACTAGCTACATAGTCTGGGTCAGAGTAGGGGTATGCTTTAGTATAAGAGAATTTTTTAAGGTCTTTATGAAACTTCTGTATTTTTTGTTGTGTGAGATTTTCTTTGTATTCATTAAGATCCTTATTAATTTCCTCTAGTTTCTTTTTATACCCTGCAATGGTCGTTTTTATGTGGTTTTCAGTGAGTTGTATTTCAACCATTAAGGCTTCAGATAGTCTGACTGCAGTTTTTATAATGAGCACTAGCCAGTCTTGTGTGCAGTGCCAGGCTATCTGAGCCCAATCCTTTCAGATGACAGGGTCGTCTAGAAAGATACGTGGGGCGTTGGTTACCAACAGGCCCCGGGGAGCGGTGTTATTGCGTAAATATTCCGTTAGAATTGTACCGTGTAAAATGGTCCTAATTCTGTTTTTCTTCTTCTCAGAGAGTGTTTCCCATTCAGTTGACTGGGAGATGGTATGGGCAATGGTAGGGTCTGCAAATATTGATGATTCTGCTAATATAGCATCAACATCTTGTCACCAACCAGGTTGGTGAGTGATGGGTCTTTTTCCAAATAGGAAATTCTTTTGCCCTGAATTATTCCTTTCTCTATCTCTCCCCCTT
Organism: Triturus cristatus; assembly: GCF_964204655.1. Taxonomy (NCBI): domain Eukaryota; kingdom Metazoa; phylum Chordata; class Amphibia; order Caudata; family Salamandridae; genus Triturus; species Triturus cristatus. The sequence goes on from NC_140588.1 coordinate 141,481,578, forward strand.
CTTTTCGATTGAATTTTTTTCGACTGAATCTTTCTCCCTCCTTTGTTATATACTCATATCCAGACCGGGTGGTTCGGGATCCTCATTACCCTCACTCTCTCTATTGTTTTTTGGATGTTTGTCCAAGTTAGGCCAGCCCTAGTTTATCTGCAGTCTCTTGGCAGTACTCGCACTATATTTTCTGTGGCTATTTTTTTGGTAGCAGTGCATAGAATTAAAAAAAGGAGTCCTGCCCGCTATTGAGGTGGTATGAACTGGGAAAACTGTGAAGTGCGACCATATAATTTTGTCTTGTCTTGCACTCCCCACCTGCATCTTTGTACTTGTATCTTTGTATATGATTATTGTGCCTCGACCTGTTAACCTCTTCAATGCCCATGACGAGCTGGTCTCGTCATGGGCCGCGGTTGCGCTGTGCCCATGACGAGACCAGCTCGTCATAAACCCCGCCCGCTAATGCAACGGCCGGCACAGGGCGGGAAAAGGGGCGGGCACTGAAGGGGTTAAATCAAGAGCTATGTATTTTTTAAATGTATATACTGTCGTTTTATGGCTTTTATGATTTTTAAAAATCGAATAAAGTGTATTTTGACTGACTGACTGACCGGTACCATAGGCTGGCGGGGCAGCTCATACGTCTCCTCCTCTGATCTCTCTTTAGCCCTATCTCCCTATGTAACAACTTAAAAATCTCAATGTACCCCCCTTTCTAAATGCGCTCTTTCCTAGTCAGCATTAAATGAGCCCCCAGCGTCTTAGTAATCCCCATATAAGAGAGCTTCTTACGCTTAACCTCCTTGCTCTATTACTTGTCACTACCACTTTTGTCCATGCCATCTCTGTCCTCAGTCTCCTGCCCCACCTCCAGCGCCTTCTCGCTCACCACTTCCTTTTCCTTTCCGCTTACCATGGCCGCTGGCTCCGTGCCATGGTTCTGACACGTACTTACCCCACGATAAGCACAGCCCCAAATACATTTCCTTTGCCTTGACCCCAGTAGACTGCACCCCCACCCCGTTCACCCCAGCAGTGCCTGCAGCGCAACGCTTCTTACTTGGCCACAAGGTTGGATCCCGCATCAAAGTCGTCGTCCTTATGCCTGCCTTGCTTCGTTTGAATGGACACTGCTGTCGTAGACGTTGAACCAGGCATTGATTTCTGTAAGACACCAAGGGGCATATCAGCAAGCTTGCGATTAAAAATTATCGCCGCTTTAGCATCCGTTTTCGGACGAAAAGCGGCGATAATTTTATCGCTTAATCAGCAAGGTCACGCTAACGCGTGATTCCTTGCTTTAGCTCCCTTTCCCATAACGCCCACCTTTGCATCTCTAATGAGATGCAAAGTGGGCGTTCCGTCCCAAAATAACTGGAGAAATGTCGCTAAGCGACATTTCTCCAATTATCAAGGGAATCGCTAATAGGGAAAGCGATAAGAAAAGTAGCGCTAACCACAGTTAATGCTACTTTCCTTACGCCCGCTTTCACCCTGACTTAGCCATTATATCCAATGTAAGGTGAATATAATGGCTAAGTATGCCCTGCCTTATCAGCAAGCTAACGCCAAAATGTGCGAGATTATCGCTGGATTTCCAGCAATAATCTCACTTTTGGCTGTTAGCGCGAGGAATTTTATCGCTGTTGAGATAAGCGTTGCTGATAGCACGCTATCTCAGCGATAAAATTCCACCCTAGCCGGCGATAATTATCCTAGCGCTAAGTACTCTTAGTGATAATTATCGCCGGTTGTTGCTGATATGCCCCCAAGGATCATATTATCAAGGACGGCGTTAAAATTATCGCCAGTTTAGCGGCAGAAAACTGCTGCTAAAGCGGCGATAATGGGCGTGATAAAATGCCCTGGATGATTCCAAGTGAAGCCCATGTTCACACCAGAACATGGGCTTCTATTGGAATTATCAAGGGCATATTATCAAGCCTATTATCGCCGCTTTAGCAGCAGTTTTCTGCCGCTAAACCGGCGATAATTTTTTACGCCGTCCTTGATAATATGCCCCCAACTCTCCACCTCCGTTTAAAGTCACTGCACCCATGAAGAACATCACAAGGCGCCGTCCACCAGGTACTTGTATTCAGTGTATCCTCCACAATTTCCCCTTCTTCGACTTCATCCTCATCGTAGTCTAACTTCAGTTTGTCCTCACATTCAGCGATCCCCCGCCCCCACTCGTACCAAGCACTTCACTATCACCCACTCCACCATTTCCAAATTGCACATTTTAAAGTTCCTGATCTGAATCTTGTTTAATCAAGGTGGACATAGATTCCACATCCTTGTCACTGACACGCGGTCCAATGTCGTCCCAGAGCTGGCCGCAAAGACACAAGCTCTGTCTTCTGGCCGAGGCTGCTAGGTCGCACTAGACCATCCGTTTTGTAGCAAACCCTACCTCACCCACCTGGCTGGCGCAAACTATGCCTGACTTACTTGCCCTGGCTCACTATGGGGTGTCCCAGGTAACCACACTTACCTGTCAGCCCTCCCCCACTCCTCTCCTCACCCCACCGGCAGGATGCACACCCTGCTCACCTGCTCTCCCCTGCATGCTCCCTGGATCTACAATCAACTCCCAGATTTGGCTCTCAAAAGCTCCCTCACCTTCCCGTCAGGCAACATTTCTTGCTCACCAGTATCCCCTTGGCTGGTCCCAGGCCCAAAGCATGTCTCCGTCTCCTGCCCATCTATTGCAGCTGTTGCCTAATCTCCCCCCCAGGGGTGCGTCGGGCCCACCCCTCCACAATCCCTTGACTTCTACTGCTCTTGGGCCCCTGCACCGAGGGCTGCCTTTCAAAGCATCCCCCGTCCCTCCCCTCGCCTCATTAACAGCTGGCCTGTGCGTACTAGACAAGTCCAATGGCAGGCCCTGTATGTCATTAGCCCCGCCCCTTATGTCAAGAGCCCTGCCGCCCTGTGGCTGAGCGGCATCACTGTGGTCTCCGGCCTGACAGGCACAAAGCAGGGCGAAGTATCGAAGGGTAATAAGTAAAGTACTGGAGATTTTAGTAATGTTAAAATTGTATTTATTTAATTACTAAAAAGGCCCACAAGCAGTCGGCAAGGAGCGCAGCTGTCAGGTGAACAGCTGACAGGGAAAGACCAACATGCATTCAATGACGACACATTTATACCTTCCCGAAGTTCCATTGCACGTCACAATGGAACCAGCAAGTATGAACATTGTGTGGTGCTAGCAAGTGTGATAAAATATCGTTATCGAACACATAGTGGTACAACATCTCCCTTTCCCAAACAGTAACAAATGACAGGTAAGTTTAAAACATAACATATTCCTTGTACTTGGAGGGTATGCGTGAAACTCTGCCAGAACTGGTACATGTGCCCTTGAATACATTTGGAACAGACCCCATAGTTTCTATGGGTGCATTAGGTCGAGGGGTGGGGTTATTGGTTACTCATGAACTCTCAGTATCTAACTGTTCCTCAGAGTCCTGAACATCTGTGTCTGGTAATTGAACTTGTGATGGAGAATGCATACTTAGAGACCTTTTACCTTGCATAGGAATAGAGGTACAGAGAGTAGTAGGAGTTCTTCTGCTAACCTGCTCATATGAGTCAACAGGCATCCACAAATAATCATTTTCAGATTCTAAAGTGGTACTCATGGAATCTGCAATAAGTTCTCTTTGACCAGGTTTGAGTTTGACCACGTCACTTTTACTTCTCCAACCAAACTTGTCCAAAAGTACAGAACTATGTGTGGATTCAATTACTTCTGCTTCTTGTCCTCCAGCAATCTAATCTCAATGCTTGTGGAGTTCAGCTTAATTCTCAAAATGGAAATCACCTGCACCTGTCCTACCATCTTCAACTGTACCAAAGGAACCCCAATGTCCTGCATCAACTCTTAAAACAAAGACAATTCCCCCTGACATGCTGGGAACCTAACCAAGAAAAAGTCACTCAGGTGGTGCCTCATGACCTGTTTCCCCACCCTAAACAACTTCTGCAAAAAGTGAGTAAAAGCCTCGAACAATGAACAGGAAATAGAAAAGCCCATTAGCATTGCTTTGTCCACAACTCATAATCTTCAGGGTGAACAGGAGCAAACGAAAAGCAGATTTTACATCGCATTTCACCATCAACGTGCTTAGGCCATACTTGTTCACCAGCTGTATGGCCGTGTCCACGGAGGCACAGTGCACTATACAGGATGAAATGATTGACTGATAGTCCCTCCAGCCATGCCAAATGTTGAATCAACCGGAACTCACTTGGCTCCTTCATGGGGACCACTCTAGTCAGAAATACCCTAAGATTGTCCAACGGCCAGTCCTCAAACTGCCCCTCCTTTCGCCCTTCTGTTACATCCTTCAAAGTTTGCCCTATACCAATTCTTCATGCCTCCTGACTGACTTCAAATTGTCTGTCCAACGCCGCACTCTGGGCCCTTCATAACATAACCAAAAACCATGCTCTAAACCATGCCACAACCCCCTCTCCATGTCTGTCCCTAGATGCAAAAGCCAGTGCCGCAACCTCTCGATCTTAACTGGTGTATGCGCACTTTCCCATTGGATTCTGACCCCCTCTGCCCTGGCCTCTGTCACTGCTGCTGTGCCACTGTCCTCCCGTGCTGCCCTGTTGACTAAACACACTCCCTTGAGGCCCACACTATGTGAGCATATGCTTTCTGCCACATTTGGAGAATTCATGCAGATATTTGCTGTAATCCCGCAAGCATCTCGATTTATGGCCTGTCTTCTCCCCACTGCACCACCCCTGCCTGGGTGAGATACCCTTGAAAGGACTTACATATCACTGGACACCCACTGGCTGCTGTGCTAGTAGATGGGGATGGCCATTCTGGGGTCATAGTCTTAAGGAACAGCTCGTTGCCTAGCTGTCCCCAAATATTATCTGCATCTTCCGCCAATTTGGCCAGAAACTCCTCCTCATATCTCACGCAGGCCCAACGGCCGAATGTGATCTGAAACTTCTGCACGACATTGAGGTACTTGAACAATGCCACGCACCTATCCGGAAACTTTTTGCAATACACGCTGGAACGAATGCGAAAGGCTGCTGTCCAGTTCTGAATATTGACCGGTAACATGGGGGTAACATTCGATGAGAGGGGTACCTGGGGACCCCAGATTAAGATAAAGAATCTCTCAATGGGGAGAGCTACATCGGCCCTTTTGGGGTTTGCAAACAGGTTGGGGGCAAGGCCCATGGAGGCCCTTTTAAAAATATATAACGCCAAGTGCATCTCCATAGCTATATATGGTTCGTCATTATAGGGGTATGTTACCCAGGAAACTTTACAACGAGTGGAAAATAAGTTTTTAAGACATCTTCTCTCTGTTCCTCAGTCTACCCCTACCTTCTCGATCCACAGGGAAGTGGGTTTAGACTACGTAACAGATAAGCTTGGATTGGCACCCTTAACATGTTGGCTGAAGACATGGCTAAACAACGAATTATCCCTTAACCATGCCATCCTGCAGGATGTTATGTCACTCGATCACATGAATAAAATTCCGTGGTTGGAGTACGTGAGACACACTTTTGCCCAGTTAGGACGCCCCAATCTATTTAATTTGCCGTCTTCTATCAGGAAAGAGGATATTAACTGGATTAAAAAACACTTTATGGGTAAGGCGAGATTGGCTCGCGAGGAACATGAACTGACAAAAACAACAGTCAGATCACACTATATGTTGCTATCTTCCCCGTCCTTAGAGCCCTATCTCACTCTCGTAACAAAGCCCTTCCACAGACATTTGTTAATTAAATTCAGATTTAATTTAATCCCATATATCCCAGGCTGTTATCAGTCTTGGAGCAAACCGGAAAGGGGCCCGCCATGTAAATGTGATGATTTTTCCACTCAGGACACTATGCACTTTATGATGTTTTGCAGTTTATATAGGGTCGCCAGGAACAAATACCTGTTACCTATTTTAAAAGAAGCTGGGTTTGTCCAAGTTAGTCGAAAAGAAGGGGGAGAGATAGAGAAAGGAATAATTCAGGGCAAAAGAATTTCCTATTTGGAAAAAGACCCATCACTCACCAACCTGGTTGGTGACATGCTTCATCATCTGGGTCCCACCCTGACCGCCGAATGCCGCCAGGGTGTGCTTCGACGCCTGGAATTCCAGCGGAGCGGGTTTTCGTGTGTATAGGTGAGTGAAAACGTGAATGATGAAAAATAAAAGTGATATTTAAAAGTGTCAGCGGTGTGCTTCCTAATAATTTAATATGAAGCCACTTGGCACGATTAAAAACTGTGAATAGATATCGTAACTGGTATTAATGGCCAGTGATATCAGTGTTGGTATGTGTGTGTGGTCAACATGTTTCAACCTTTCTAGTAATTCTTAGGTTTTTGTCAGGACCAGGAATTTGAGGAACGGGGGTCTGCACTCGCTAAGGTGCACCCACACCCTGAACCTCTGTGTACTACACCTTTATTAGAGAGTAGTTTTGTTGTGCCTTCAAGCCGTTCTTTGAAGGATGATTCGGATCTGTAGAAGTAAAATCCGAAAAAAGAAACTTTCTATTGGAATTATTCCTATTAACTCTCCATGCTCACTTGTTATGGTATGCGATATGCAATGTGAGTCGTTGCATGCAATCTATTGTAAGTTATTGAGGGTGGATTTTGCATGTCTCAATCCATGTGTAGGGCATGCATTGTCGATTTGGCGAAAAAAATTATTATTAAAATTCTCGCATCACGTGCATTAATTGTGCCTGTCTGTTGGCAATACAAGAAGGGCATACGTGATGATTCACACTGCTATCAAACATTTCTAGTGCAGTGCGCGTATATTGGTAGAAGTACAGACAGAGACAAAACAAACAAATAAGGAGAACTCAAGGACTCGCGTTAAAAAGGCTAAATATAAAGCCTCATGGTTCCCGTGGGGAGCGTGGGTTCTGAACCATTGCTGTGATAGAAAGGGAAACAGCATTTTCAGCATGATTTGTCTTACCTTGATCTCATAAGGCCCTTCTATTGTTGGAATAGGGATACACTTACGTTCTCTCACCGGTACGCCCGTTTACACACCTACTTTGGGGTCCCACAGTTACCGAATGCTGGAGCTGTGGCTGTCACGGTCGGTATTTAAGAGAAAATGCTTCCGCCCTTGTGACTTGGGGTGTGGTTTCATTGGGTCATAGGGATCAAGGTAAAATTCATTATTTCGTGAGGGTGATAAGGGTTCTGCAATAAAGAGGTATTTAATTGCAGAAATTTGCTGAGTCATAGGGCTCAGCTTAAAATTCAGTATTCCGTGTAAATACTAAGGGCTCTGCAGTAAAGAGATATTTTTGCAGAAAAATAGATAACATTGGATTCTGATAGAAACCTTGGTGTGTGTTATAACAATAAACTGAGAAGAAGAGATAACAGAGACCAAATTCATCTACTAAGTACCGAGTTCCATGGTATATTGTCGTTCAGACCTGTTATGTGGGTTGACAGACAGTACACCCATCTTTGTTCCTTTTCAAAGAAGGTATTCTGACTTTCGACAGATTCAATGACAGTCCAAGTCATGTCATTTGGAGTGTGGTTATTGCTGATAAAATGTTCAGTCAATTTAGTAGTCGCTTTCTTGCATCGGATAGTACTACGATGCTCTGTTATGCGTTGTTTAACTTTACGAGTGGTCATGCCTACATAAAGTAGATTACAGGGACATGTTAAGAGGTAGACTACATTGCAACTGTTGCAATTGGTATGGTTTTTTTGTGTCCAGATCTTGTTGTTTTCCAGTGTCAGTGTTTGTAGTGAGGTGACATACTGAGCAGTTCCCACAGGGATAGTGACCTGTAACTTTCGGTAGTCCCCAAACGCTCAGGACTGTGGCTGCCTCAACTGCAGTGATTTTCTTCGGTCGAGTGTTAACTAGTGAGTCCTTTAGACTTCTAGCTCGTTTTCGTGAAAATAAAGGCTTCTCCCATTGCAGAGTGCCAGTGTTTAGGATTGACCATCTTTTTCTGATGGTGTTCGTCACCTGATTCGACATAGTATTATAGGTTGTTACACAGGTGAGGGGTGGTTTCTGTATCGGTCTACTGGTTTCTTCTAACAGGGCATCTCGGGGTTGGTTTCTCGCCCGTTTTTGGCCCTTGTCCAAGATATGCTGAGGGTAACCTCTTTCTGAAAGCTTTTTGGAAAGAAAAGAGGCCTGTGTTTTGTAGTCTGTCAATTTGCTACAGTTTCTTCTTAATCGAAGGAACTGGCCATAGGGTAGATTCTCTTTTAGTGCTCTCGGGTGAAAGCTATCATATTGTAGTAAATTGTTTTTGGATGTTGGCTTGGTATAGGTTTTTGTTTCAAGATTGTTGTTTTCATTGTGGATTTCCACATCTAAAAATATCATGGTGGTTTTAGCAATGCTGTGTGTGAATTTTAGATGGGGGTCACAGGTGTTGAGCCAAATGATGAAATCTTGCAATATAGTCATTGGGCCTTGCCAGATTGCCAGTACATCATCTATGTACCTTCGCCAAAGTTTGAGGTACTTGGAGAAGGGTCTGTTAGTCCCGAGAATAAATTGTTCCTCAAAATCATAAACATAGAGGCCCGCTACACTCGGGGCAAAAATGCTCCCCATAGATGTACCTGGAGGTAAAGTTGACCTTCGAATTCAAAATAATTCCTCATTAGGGCGAGTTCTGCGCATTTGAGGACAAACTCTCTTGGGACATTATGGTCCCAAACGGCGTTATCCAGGGCTTTTTCTAAGACTGCCAGTGTAGCCTCTTGAGGGATGTTAGTATAAAGGCTTTCTATGTCGAAACTGACAAGGATGGTTTCTTCATTGGTCTCGATGTCTTTTAATACATTGAGGACATCTTTGGTGTCTCTCAGATATTTGGAAGTCTTCTGTATCATGGGTTTGAAGAAGAAATCACTATATTCAGAAAGGGGTTGGAGGACAGAGCCTATCCCAGATACGATGGGTCTGCCTGGTGGGGGAGATTTATTTTTGTGCATCTTAGGAAGTACATAGAAGTAAGGTATTTTACCTTCATTACTGGTTAGGAAATTAGCCTCCTGTTTGCAAATATACCCTCTTTCCTCAGCGCTGTTGACAAGATTGGAGATTTCTTGTTTCAGTACAACAGTCGGGTCCGAGGTGAGGGGTTTGTAATTGCTACGATCTTCAAGGAGTCTCCTACACTCAGCCTGATAGGATGTTTTGTCCAATATGACTATCCCACCTCCTTTATCGGCAGGTTTTATGACGATGGTGTCGTCATTACGTAGCGCTGTTAGGGATTCCTGTTCAGTTTTAGTCATATTCATAAAAGGTTTTTTCGGGGAAAGTTTCTCTATGTGATTGTAGACCGCCTGTTCGAAAGTTAGAACCTCAGGAGGAGTAGTATGGGGAGGTGGAATGAAAGTGGATTTCCCTCAAACCAGTCACATTAGGTTTAGTACCAGTGGACGCTGCGTCAACCTCTTCCTTTTCAAAGAAGGCTTTCAATCTCAATTTTCTAAAAAAACCTGCTAATTCTGCATGCAACTTGAATCTATCAAGGTTGGGGGTCAGTACAAACCCCAATCCTCTGTTTAGAACACTTTGTTCAGACTCAGTAAGGTTTCTAGAGGATAGGTTAGTTACTCACTCTTGCTTGTTCCCTGGGCCCTGCCCCATCGTTTTGCTCCTGGTATTTTTGCCTACACTGTCGTCATCCTCCTAGTGTACCTGTATGTTCCCTCTACGTCTTCCTCTCCCTCTCCCTCCCCTCTCTAAAAAAGGGTGCCTGAAGGAGTTTTGTGGGAAAAACGGTTGTTGAAAAGGGGGTTGCCAACCATACATTGGGTAGCGCTGTGGGGGAGGAGGATATGGATTTTGGTAGGGATTCATTTTGTAATTAGTGTTGGGCCACTGGTTTTGTCCTCTGCCTCGTCCTCTTTGCCTCCCTCTTCCACTTCCGGAACTGGAGTCACTGCTCATGGAAGAATCATCACTGGATTTATCCGTGCTTCTGTCTTGTTTGGAACTAGCTACATAGTCTGGGTCAGAGTAGGGGTATGCTTTAGTATAAGAGAATTTTTTAAGGTCTTTATGAAACCTCTGTATTTTTTGTTGTGTGAGATTTTCTTTGTATTCATTAAGATCCTTTTTAATTTCCTCTAGTTTCTTTTTATACCCTGCAATGGTCGTTTTTATGTGGTTTTCAGTGAGTTGTATTTCAACCATTAAGGCTTCAGATAGTCTGACTGCAGTTTTTATAATGAGCACTAGCCAGTCTTGTGTGCAGTGCCAGGCTATCTGAGCCCAATCCTTTCAGATGACAGGGTCGTCTAGAAAGATACGTGGGGCGTTGGTTACCAAGAGGCCCCGGGGAGCGGTGTTATTGCGTAAATATTCCGTTAGAATTGTACCGTGTAAAATGGTCCTAATTCTGTTTTTCTTCTTCTCAGAGAGTGTTTCCCATTCAGTTGACTGGGAGATGGTATGGGCAATGGTAGGGTCTGCAAATATTGATGATTCTGCTAATATAGCATCAACATCTTGTCGCCAACCAGGTTGGTGAGTGATGGGTCTTTTTCCAAATAGGAAATTCTTTTGCCCTGAATTATTCCTTTCTCTATCTCTCCCCCTTCTTTTCGATTGAATTTTTTTCGACTGAATCTTTCTCCCTCCTTTGTTATATACTCATATCCAGACCGGGTGGTTCGGGATCCTCATTACCCTCACTCTCTCTATTGTTTTTTGGATGTTTGTCCAAGTTAGGCCAGCCCTAGTTTATCTGCAGTCTCTTGGCAGTACTCGCACTATATTTTCTGTGGCTATTTTTTTGGTAGCAGTGCATAGAATTAAAAAAAGGAGTCCTGCCCGCTATTGAGGTGGTATGAACTGGGAAAACTGTGAAGTGCGACCATATAATTTTTTTTTTTTTTTTTCTTTCTGCGAGTGGAGTGTTTTAATGCAATGCAATGTTATACAGTATAACATCTTATATGTAAGCCAACTAATATTTGACACTGCGTAGATAATCATGAGATTCAAAAAAGGTTACCCATTGCCAAAGTTCCAGTATAACCGGATTCCAGAATAACATGAGTTTGTGAAATGCAATAAACTTTTTTTTTTAATAAGAATAATAGTTACATTGACTAAGGTGCAAATATCCAGTTAAGTAGCAGAAAGATTTGAAATACGTTGCTGCCGAGGTTCATCCAAAACACACAACATTGAATAAAAAACATACATACCAAGAATTTGCTGCAATAGCTCATCTGCCATATGGGCAAATCCATACAGAAACCCTGTAAGTCATTCGAAGGGACAGGCGTTCTTTTCTGCTGGACCTCTCTAGAACTATTCTGCCCCCTGTAGTAGACATTGCATTTCAGAAGAGGACACATAGGGGCCGATTCACAGAACTAACTTAAGACAAAATCCTAAACTTACTACTTTTGGTATTCACAGAAGTTAGGATTTTGTCTTAAGTTTGTCTTAAGACAAACTTAAGACAGACTTAAGACAGAATTAAGACAGACTTAAGACAAACTTAAGACAAACTTAAGACAAACTTAAGACAGACTTAAGACAGACTTAAGACAGACTTAAGACACACTTAAGACAAAATCCTAACTTAAGTCTGTCTTAAGTCTGTCTTAAGTTTGTCTTAAGACAAAATCCTTACTTCTGTGAATACCAAAAGTAGTAAGTTTAGGATTTTGTCTTAAGTTAGTTCTGTGAATCGGGCCCAGCATATTTTTTTTAGAGGTTAGAACATGAATCCCTTTTAGGTTTATTGGAGTGTGTTCATTATAATTGAGCAGTACTATGGTTCACGCTATTGTGCTTGGCAGTGCGCATATGTGCTTTTCCTGAGGGTCCTTATGTCGGATAACCCAATCGAAAATACTGCGAGGATGAAATATTGAATGATAAACATTGATTTTGACACCCCCCCTGCTGGCTTTTGTTATGCAAAGGGGTCGGGGTTTGGGGCGGTGTTTTCTACAGCCCACAAGCGGTCTTACCAAGCCCTGTAGCATACAGTACACACAGTATTTAGCATCTCTGTTCAGATTCAGTGTGACAGTGCAAATAACCGTAGTCAGCAATTTCTATGAGTTGCTGCTCGTGCAGATCAACATAACGTTAAAGCAAGCCAAAGGGCAAAATGTAAAGGGAACAACAAATTCCAAATAAAATACAGTAAAATACAATAAATATAAATTCAACTTGACAGGGAACATTACATAGAAATTACAAAGTGCTACGTTTCAAAATAATAAAAAGGGCCAGATTGAAAAATCTGTATTGACTTGACAGCATGCATTTTACACAACAGCAGTCCAAATGTTTTTTAAAGGAATTAAAAACTAAAGAGATTTGTCTGCTATATTATTTTAAACATTTTCCAAGTAGAACCACTGGCTGCAAATACAGAAATAACAGGAAAAAATATACACAATCTTTACTGGGTAAAGAAGAGGAAATAAAAGTGCAGTAAGTGGTGGAACCACTGAATAAAAGGTAACTTGCCCTAGCACTGCAACGACCATATAATTTTGTATTGTCTTGCACTCCCCACCTGCATCTTTGTACTTGTATCTTTGTATATGATTATTGTGCCTCGACCTGTTAACCTCTTCAATGCCCATGACGAGCTGGTCTCGTCATGGGCCGCGGTTGCGCTGTGCCCATGACGAGACCAGCTCGTCATAAATCCCGCCCGCTAATGCAACGGCCGGCACAGGGCGGGAAAAGGAGCGGGCACTGAAGGGGTTAAATCAAGAGCTATGTATTTTTTAAATGTATATACTGTCGTTTTATGGCTTTTATGATTTTTAAAAATCGAATAAAGTGTATTTTGACTGACTGACTGACCGGTACCTTAGGCTGGCGGGGCAGCTCATACGTCTCCTCCTCTGATCCCTCTTTAGCCCTATCTCCCTATGTAACAACTTAAAAATCTCAATGTACTCCCCTTTCTAAATGCGCTCTTTCCTAGTCAGCATTAAATGAGCCCCCAGCGTCTTAGTAATCCCCATATAAGAGAGCTTCTTACGCTTAACCTCCTTGCTCTATTACTTGTCACTACCACTTTTGTCCATGCCATCTCTGTCCTCAGTCTCCTGCCCCACCTCCAGCGCCTTCTCGCTCACCACTTCCTTTTCCTTTCCGCTTACCATGGCCGCTGGCTCCGTGCCATGGTTCTGACACGTACTTACCCCACGATAAGCACAGCCCCAAATACATTTGATCCTTTGCCTTGACCCCAGTAGACTGCACCCCCACCCGTTCACCCCAGCAGTGCCTGCAGCGCAACGCTTCTTACTTGGCCACAAGGTTGGGTCCCGCATCAAAGTCGTCGTCCTTATGCCTGCCTTGCTTCGTTTGAATGGACACTGCTGTCGTAGACGTTGAACCAGGCATTGATTTCTGTAAGACACCAAGGGGCATATCAGCAAGCTTGCGATTAAAAATTATCGCCGCTTTAGCATCCGTTTTCGGACGAAAAGCGGCGATAATTTTATCGCTTAATCAGCAAGGTCACGCTAACGCGTGATTCCTTGCTTTAGCTCCCTTTCCCATAACGCCCACCTTTGCATCTCTAATGAGATGCAAAGTGGGCGTTCCGTCCCAAAATAACTGGAGAAATGTCGCTAAGCGACATTTCTCCAATTATCAAGGGAATCGCTAACAGGGAAAGCGATAAGAAAAGTAGCGCTAACCACAGTTAATGCTACTTTCCTTACGCCCGCTTTCACCCTGACTTAGCCATTATATCCAATGTAAGGTGAATATAATGGCTAAGTATGCCCTGCCTTATCAGCAAGCTAACGCCAAAATGTGCGAGATTATCGCTGTATTTCCAGCAATAATCTCACTTTTGGCTGTTAGCGCGAGGAATTTTATCGCTGTTGAGATAAGCGTTGCTGATAGCACGCTATCTCAGCGATAAAATTCCACCTTAGCCGGCGATAATTATCCTAGCGCTAAGTACTCTTAGCGATAATTATCGCCGGTTGTTGCTGATATGCCCCCAAGGATCATATTATCAAGGACGGCGTTAAAATTATCGCCAGTTTAGCGGCAGAAAACTGCTGCTAAAGCGGCGATAATGGGCGTGATAAAATGCGCTGGATAATTCCAAGTGAAGCCCATGTTCACACCAGAACATGGGCTTCTATTGGAATTATCAAGGGCATATTATCAAGCCTATTATCGCCGCTTTAGCAGCAGTTTTCTGCCGCTAAACCGGCGATAATTTTTTACGCCGTCCTTGATAATATGCCCCCAACTCTCCACCTCCGTTTAAAGTCACTGCACCCATGAAGAACATCACAAGGCGCCGTCCACCAGGTACTTGTATTCAGTGTATCCTCCACAATTTCCCCTTCTTCGACTTCATCCTCATCGTAGTCTAACTTGAGTTTGTCCTCACATTCAGCGATCCCCCGCCCCCACTCGTACCAAGCACTTCACTATCACCCACTCCCCCATTTCCAAATTGCACATTTTAAAGTTCCTGATCTGAATCTTGTTCAATCAAGGTGGACATAGATTCCACATCCTTGTCACTGACACGCGGTCCAATGTCGTCCCAGAGCTGGCCGCAAAGACACAAGCTCTGTCTTCTGGCCGAGGCTGCTAGGTCGCACTAGACCATCCGGATTGTAGCAAGCCCTACCTCACCCACCTGGCTGGCGCAAAACTATGCCTGACTTACTTGCCCTGGCTCACTATGGGGTGTCTCAGGTAACCATACTTACCTGTCAGCCCTCCCCCACTCCTCTCCTCACCCCACCGGCAGGATGCACACCCTGCTCACCTGCTCTCCCCTGCATGCTCCCTGGAGCTACAATCAACTCCCAGATTTGGCTCTCAAAAGCTCCCTCACCTTCCCGTCAGGCAACATTCCTTGCTCACCAGTATCCCCTTGGCTGGTCCCAGGCCCAAAGCATGTCTCCGTCTCCTGCCCATCAATTGCAGCTGTTGCCTAATCTCCCCCCCAGGGGTGCGTCGGGCCCACCCCTCCACAATCCCTTGACTTCTACTGCTCTTGGGCTCCTGCACCGAGGGCTGCCTTTCAAAGCATCCCCCGTCCCTCCCCTCGCCTCATTAACAGCTGGCCTGTGCGTACTAGACAAGTCCAATGGCAGGCCCTGTATGTCATTAGCCCCGCCCCTTATGTCAAGAGCCCTGCCGCCCTGTGGCTGAGCGGCATCACTGTGGTCTCCGGCCTGACAGGCACAAAGCAGGGTGAAGTATCGAAGGGTAATAAGTAAAGTACTGGAGATTTTAGTAATGTTAAAATTGTATTTATTTAATTACTAAAAAGGCCCACAAGCAGTCGGCAAGGAGCGCAGCTGTCAGGTGAACAGCTGACAGGGAAAGACCAACATGCATTCAATGACGTCACATTTATACCTTCCCGAAGTTCCATTGCACGTCACAATGGAACCAGCAAGTATGAACATTGTGTGGTGCTAGCAAGTGTGATAAAATATCGTTATCGAACACATAGTGGTACAACATCTCCCTTTCCCAAACAGTAACAAATGACAGGTAAGTTTAAAACATAACATATTCCTTGTACTTGGAGGGTATGCGTGAAACTCTGCCAGAACTGGTACATGTGCCCTCGAATACATTTGGAACAGACCCCACAGTTTCTATGGGTGCATTAGGTCGAAGGGTGGGGTTATTGGTTACTCGTGAACTCTCAGTATCTAACTGTTCCTCAGAGTCCTGAACATCTGTGTCTGGTAATTAAACTTGTGATGGAGAATGCATACTTAGAGACCTTTTCCCTTGCATAGGAATAGAGGTACAGAGAGTAGTAGGAGTTCTTCTGCTAACCTGCTCATATGAGTCAACAGGCATCCACAAATAATCATTTTCAGATTCTAAAGTGGTACTCATGGAATCTGCAATAAGTTCTCTTTGACCAGGTTTGAGTTTGACCACGTCACTTTTACTTCTCCAACCAAACTTGTCCAAAAGTACAGAACTATGTGTGGATTCAATTACTTCTGAGGGGTTAGTGTACTTTGATTCACCTTTTTGTACTTTATCTGTTTTTTTTACAGTGACCCAGTCACCTTTTGATATGTCTTTGCTAATTGCTCTATGGATTTTGCCATGGTAGGCTTTGGATTTGAGCTGATGTTCTAGAATTCTAGCCTGTAGTTCAAGGATTCGTTGTTGACCTTTACCACACTGGATTGATTTCTCTCACAGCAAGCAAGATTGGGGGTAAGCTTTGTCTTACACGACCTGCCTCTCATAAGGAAAAAAGGAGAATGGCCGGTAACGCTATTAGTAGTAAAATTGTACATGTTTACTTTCTCTTGTAATAAACTTTTAACAGGAAGTTTGGATGCAATGGCAAGTTGAATTCCTTCTTTCAAAAATCTGTTGATCCTCTCAACTTGTCCATTTGATTTAGGAGAATAGAAGGGAGTTTTTTCTTGAACAATGCCATTGCTCTTTAGAAATGAAACCATTTTTTCCGATGTCAATTGCTTTCCGTTGTTGGATACCAAAGTACAAGGAAGTCCTTCAATGGCAAAGCATCCTTCTAAAAATGATATAACTGTACTGGTGTCGATGGTCATAACAAAGTCAAAATAAATCCACTTGCTGTAATAGTCAGTAATAACAATCAAAAATCTACAATCAATTTCCAGCAAGTTAAATGGACAGGCAAAATCGATAGCAATTTTGTTCCAAGACTTATTATGAATGGATACAATTTGCATTTCATTTACCCTGGGTTTCCAATGTTTATCGGATTTCAAACATACTACACAAGCATCTACAAACAAGTCTACATCAGTATCCATTCCTGGCCACCAATAGTACAGTTTTAACATCTTTTTAGTCATGATAGACCCAGGATGGCTTCTATGTGCTATCTCAATTAACCTTTTTCTCAACTTAGATGGCGGAATCAACATATCGCCCCGAAAGAGAAAATTATTCACGATACTGAGCTCATCTTTGACTTGGCAAAATGTTTTCAACTCAGAGGTCAAGTTTCTTATTGGTGGCCATCTACCTACAATCAACTCTTTAACTTTATTCAATACAGAATCTTTGTTGACAAGTTCTAACCACTCAGAATCATTACAAGTTTGCTCTGTGTTTGTCACAATATCAACTGCAGCAACTACACACTCTGTGTCTTCTTCCAGTTGTGGTTCTGAAGAGATGATAGGTAACCTAGACAAAAAGAATGCACGAATATTATCTTTGCCTGCTATATGCTTTATGGTAAAATTGTACTCTTGAAGTCTAGCAATAAGTCTAACCAATCTGGCAGCGGCCTTACCGTTACCTCTGCCACATCCGTCTACCATATAAGTGAGAGGCTTGTGATCAGTGATCAATTCAAATTGCTTACACCACAGGTACATTTTCAGTTTCTCAACTGCCCATACACAGGCCAAAGTCTCCCTCTCTATCGTGCTGTAGTGCTTCTCGGAATCATTTAACCTCCTGGAAATGAAAGCCACAGTATGAATGGAATTCTTGACCTTTTGTGTGAATATAGCTCCTATACCCACATCACTTGCATCCACAGTAACAATATTTGTGCCTTCAGAGTCAAATGGGTGTAGAGTAGGGGCATTGAAAATGGCAAGTGTAATCTCTGAAAAAGCCAAATCCTGTTCAGTGGACCAATCAAATCTGACTCCTTTACGTAGTAGGCACCTTAATGGTTCAACTTTGTCCGCGTAATTCTCAATGAATCGTGCGTAGTATTCACTGAGGCCCAAGAAAGACCTAAGTGAATCCTTATCATCTGGTCTGGGTGCATCAGAGATAGCTTTTACTAAATCTAGTTTGGGCCTGATGCCATCTCCGCTGATAAAATGGCCTAAATACTCAATCTCCTGTTGTAGAAATTTGCACTTGTTTTTAGCTACGGTCATACCTCTCTCATTGAGCTTATTAAGAACGGTATCAAGTATGTAGTTGTGTTCATCAACTGTAGAAGCATGAATCAAAATATCATCCTGAAATTTTTCCACACCCTTCACACCCCTGAGGATATGAAGGACTGGGTTATTCTTAAGACCCAGCGGTGCCAGGGAACAACACCTGAAACCTTCGTGGGTTACCTGTTCTGGCGTACTAAACACAGAGACACGGGACACTTCCAGCGACGTCAGAGATCAGCGTTTATTTACTGCAGGGATACAGAGGTCACAAGAAGTACACAACGTGTAGGTTCTCGGAGACTGCTTCAAATTCGTAGAAGTGGATCGCTCCTTTTATACAAGTTTTTGCCATAGCACAGTATGGCGAACAAAGGTTACAACTCAGTTCCCACAATAAACTTCAAAGGGTCGCATTCATGTTTCAGGAAACCGGAACATAATTACATTAGTCTTGCCGGTTCCCAACTGTAAAAACATATTTCCTCCGTAATAAACACATTCCATCCCAACCGTAAACACATTAAGAGGAAGGACGAAAAACAGATGCAAGGAAAAGACAAGGATGCACAACAGGTTAGGAAAGAGTGTTAGGGGCAATAAGGAAACTTGATAGAAGGGTCAAAGACCTCGTGTCTAATGTATGCGTGGCTGAAACAATAGACCGGAGCGGTAAGATGAGCCTTGAGCGGGGCCATCTGCCTTACTCGTGTCATTTCCCTCATCGTAAAAGTCACCTCAAAGGAACACGTGTCCCTCGTACAAGCTTGAGAGTTCCAGGGTCACTAAGCGGACAAGGCCCGTTCGCTGACTACCTGAGGGCAAGAAACAAAATGGATGCTGTATCTAAAATGGAACCCAAGGGTTCGGATGAACAAACCCAGATATGAGACGAACCATACGTGGCTGTATAGCGAAACTTCGTACACCCACTATACTCGTCATTTGCGGTTCGTAGATACCAGACTCATCCATATTCGTCACTACTCAAAAAGTGCCGTCCCGTCTCACACGGAACCTCAGACGCTCCTTTTGCCCTCATGTAGGCAAGCACTAGTCACGATCGGAGTCTATGTCGATATTCATCAGATCGTTCAGCTGCTGCTGGAACATCATTCTATTCATCAATGTCCCCTTGGTAACAGATGGCCGCCTTATACACGTCGTAGCACACAGGCCACATAGGGCAGGACCACACTGTACACAAAGACAACACGTGAACAGAAACGCTACAACAGCCCCTACGATCATTAGAATCTCCCAACCCCAGGTTGACATCAGGCCCCAAAACCATCCTAGGAGCGTCCAATTACCTTCGTCCACGTGTATGGACTCGGAAATCTTGTGCAACTTCGAGATGGCTTGGTATACAGTTGGAGCATTGTCAGGAATAAAAATGCAACAACTCGAATGGATAATTTTACACACACCCCCTCTATCTGCAAGAACAACGTCTAGAACCATACGGTTCTGCAACGTCATGAGTCTATCCGCCTGTAGTTCCGCTGTTAGATTACCAAGGGCATTTGCAGTAATATTAGCAGTCGACTCAACCACACGGGTCAACTGTCTTAGGTTCCTACTATTAACCATAGGTCCCCAAAACGGCAAGAAACCCTTAAAGAAGTCTCCTGCTTCTTGACCAGCAGTATCCTCTTTGCTAATAACGCCTCTCACAACTCTGGTTTTGTGGTAGTCTGAAGCAACTGTGAAAGTTGGAGGTAAAAGATTCGCAATATAGCAGGTACCCGAAAAGTCGCGGGGTAACCATGTATATGCGCGTTCATAACATACAAAATAGGTGCCCTTGGCAGTCAGAAAAACAGGGGAGGAGAGCATCGGTAGAACATACGTATCAGTGCAAGCACTGTTCCCAAGCTGTGCTCTCGGATTTCGACCCAAGCCTTGTAAGCAGAAATTACCAAGGTGCGGTACAATCCATATCGGGGGCGAGCTCTTAAGCTGTCTATTACCCACTGACGTACTATACTCAGCCTCGCTCAGATCCTTATAGGCCTGCACTTCTTCATCCGGAATGAGTGATGCATCAAAAACATCTCTATCCAGATCCGCTATTGCTATAGCCAAAGGCTTGTGGTACGGCCCAGGACCGAAATTGACAGATCGTGGCTCTCGACTGGGGTAGGAATCTAGTGCACTACGGAACATAGTTTGGAATGCTCGAGCTGAACCCTGGGAGCTGTAAGGAAGGACCAAGTACGGAATACCCCTATCCATGGTGTGTGGCATTAACCCACATACCCAGCAATTGGTAGTATTCACCACCAACTGATGCTGATGTAGGAGTTGAACAAAGGAATTATTCATAAATTCCGCACGTCTAACCTGCTCATGTTGAGGCAAAGGATGAAAGGAATGTGGGGAGACAGTGGTGAGGGAACTTGAGTTAGGAGAAAAGGTAGGTGAAACAGAAGGCAAAAACAACTGTACTCCAAAATACACTCCACCCACCAATAACATAGATACGGTTAGGAACAGTAGAAATACCTGAAACAAAAAACATTTTGTTCGTACAACCCTCCATAGCTCTAATCTCTGTGCTGACACCCTTTCTTCTTCCACCAGCTTAGAGAATGCCATCCTCTACAAACCGTCTGTGACGTACTTGACGCACTTCGTTCTGAGTAGCGATTATCAATCCCCAGGAGTTCCCAGGAATCGACAAAAGTAACCGACCTAACGTCAGAAACCTGCTAAGCAGAAAGGAGTACCCGCACGGCCCTACGGTAACCCGGATGGAGAGGTTTCCTCGAAACGTTCAGTTCTATTACGAATCTCTTAGCAGTGGAAAAACACATAAAAACTCCAAAAAGAAAGGAGGTAATTGTTCATAGTGTTCGTAACGTCAAAAAACAATTATACTACTAATTTTTATTAGTCCTTGAACGAAGAAAGTATCGACTTCTTCCAGGTCGAGTTTGCTCTACAAACAATTGTTCAGCTGGCGCAACAGTGTTCGATGAAGTGGACAACGAGTCAGACCTTGGGTTCTCTGTTACTGATGACTCCACATGTGAGTTTGGCAGTGACGAATCCTCCTCCACGAGTTGAGCGTCACTAAACGGCACAAAGTGCAAAGGAGTCTCAGTTTCTGTGGCCGAAATCCCAGTCCTCACCCAACCGTCAGTTGGTAAGGGGATCGGTACCTTCTTTGTGTGACTGGCATGGACCCAATGTTTCCGGCCCTCCAGTCGAACCGCTGTCCTCGTCGTTAACAAAACTTGATAGGGTCCGACGAATCTTGGCTCCAAGTTACGCTTCCGACTGAAATTCCGGGTAACCACCCAGTCCCCTGGCCGGAGCTGGTGTCCAGGACCCTCTGTCTGCGCCGGTAGAGCTTCAAGGACCTGTTGATGGATTAACCGTAGTTTAGTGGTCAAATCATGCAGATAATCAATCAACATTGGATACTCAAGACTATCAAAAGCCCTCGGCCTCGGGACACCCCAAATATTTGCAGGGCGGCCGAACACAATCTCATATGGGCTAAGCCCTACTCGAGAGTGTACAGTCGCTCTGGTCGATAGGAGAGCCAGAGGCAAGGCATCAGGCCATGATAGACCAGTCGTAGCTTGGATCTTAGCGAGTTTCAGCTTCAGGGTACCATTGTACCCTTCAACCAAACCCGCTGCCTGAGGATGATTAGCACTATGGAACTTTTGGCGTATTCCCAGGCCCTTACACACACTCTGCATCACACTTCCCACAAACTCGCTTCCATTATCCGACCACACAATCCGTGGCATTCCGTACCTAGGAAAGTACTCCTTCAGCAGGATTTTTGCTGTGGACAGGGCAGTATTATCCTTAAGAGGATAGGCCTCAATCCATCTGGAGAACGCGCAAACCACAACCAAAACATACTTCAGGTTATTGCATCTCTCCATATGGATAAAGTCCAACTGGATAACCTCAAAGGGACAAGCAGGAGGAGCGAAATGACCAGGCGGAGTGGGGGTGCCCCTTCCGGGATTGTGCATCAAACACACCATACAATTCTTAACCACTCTCTCAGCACATTTAGCAATACCATCATTCCTCCATACAGGAGACAAGAACTTACATATTCCTTTCGCACTAATATGTGACAACCCATGAGCCATCGTCACAACAGCTAATACATACGCATCTGGTAACATCCACCTCTGACATTCCGTCAGGTCAACCCAACATCCATGCGTATCCAATCTTCCTGTACTCTCTTTCCACTTGGTCTTTTCAGCTTCAGTGGCCTCGTTCTGAATTGCTTTCACACTCTCAACAGCATTCTCACACATACCAGTCTCCATCGGCCACCTTGCTGAACTCGTGACATACATTCGAGTCGCAAGATTCTTAGCCGTTTCCTTAGCAATCTCATCCGCGAACGCATTACCACGGCCAACATCATCCGTTACTTTCCGGTGTGCACTACATTTCACGATCGCCACTTGTTTAGGCAACGTAAGTGCATCCAAAAGATCATTCACAAGCTGCCCATGTTGGATCTTTGTACCATGCGATGTCATGAATCCTCTTTCTTTCCACAGTCTTCCAAAGTTGTGCGCAACACCAAATGCGTACTGACTGTCAGTAAACACATTCACTCGCTTTCCCTTAGACAAAACACACGCTCTCGTTAATGCAATTAATTCTGCCGCTTGTGCTGAATTCTGGTTCAATCTCGCAGTTTCCACAACCGTGCTCAACGTCACTACAGCATACGCAGTCGTCACATCACCACTCGACAATTTGAAACACGAGCCATCCACATACAAGGTACCATCAGGATCCATCAAAGGAGTGTTTTTCAGGTCCACACGACCTTTTGTTTCTTCCTCAGTCCGCAAATAACAATCATGTGACAGCACATCATCTGATTCCATATTAATCGGCAACAATGTCGCCGGATTCAGTACATTACAACGTTTGATCTGTATGTGACTTGCCAAAAGGGTCAGCTCGTACCCAGACAACCTTGCACTCGTCAGATGTTGAGTCTTTGTCCGATTCAAGAGCGTATCAACTGCATGCGGAACCATCACTATGAGCATATTATCCATGACCAGACCTGCGGATTGTCGAATAGACGCCGCCGCTGCCGCTGTCGCCCTTAAGCAACTCGGCAACGCTCTAGCTACCGGGTCTAAGGTGGAGGAAAAATATGCACACGGACGCTGCTTATCACCAAATTGCTGCGTTAAAACACTCAACGCACAACCGTCCCTCTCATGGACGTATAATGTGAAAGGCTTACTGTAATCAGGAGTACCTAACACAGGAGCCGAACATAGTGCATCACGCAGTTCAGAAAAACTTTTCTGACATTCCTCCGTCCAAGGCAAAGGAGTTGAAACGTCCTTGCACGTGAGAGCTACCAATGGCTTCGCTAACAGTGAAAAGTTCGGGATCCACTGTCTGCAGTATGACGTGATACCTAGAAAGGCACGCACATCTCTCTGAGTTGTTGGCACAGGCATTCGAACAATTGCTGCAATTCTTTCAGGGGTCAACCTTCTTCCCGCCTTTGACAATAAGTGACCTAGATAGGTTACTTCTTGACAACAATATTGTAGTTTGGAAGGTGATACCTTATGATGTAAGTCACAAAGATGCTGTAACAGTGACACTGTAGCGGTTCTACAAAGCTGTTCAGTGTCAGCAGCTACCAACAGATCATCAACATACTGAATCAAGGCCGCACCAGCCGGTAATACAAACGCATCAAGTTGACTTTTAAGAGCTTGACTGTAGATCGATGGACTCTCACAGTAGCCCTGAGGTGCGCGTTTGAACCTGAAGCTGCGACCACCTAATGAGAAACCGAACAAGTCTCTACTTTCCTCAGCGATCGGAATGCTAAAGAACGCATTCTTCAAATCGATTACCGAGAACCATGATGCAGTGGCTGGAATCAAAGTCAGTAAAGCAGTAATGTCTGGTACCACAGGAAACTGTGGGACAACAATTTTATTCACCTCTCGCAGGTCGATAACTAGACGATACACGGGAGGCTTGGAGGGATCCGTTCGTTTCAGAATAGGCAACACGAGACTATTGCACACATTACCCCGTGTCTCCTCAATAACACCTTTACCGATCAAATCGTAAATGATCGCTAATAGTGCCCGTTCACCATCAAGGGAAATACGATACTGGGGTATGCGCGGCAAGCGCGCACCAACTTTCAATTGAACAACATAAGGTGGGATATCCAGCAGGCCCACGTCGTTGGGACCTGTCGCCCACAAGGAGTCCGGAAGAGATCTCAATTCCGATGGGAGCTTATCGACCGATAAATACATAGGGGAAATCACGCTCTTACCCAACGTAAGCTCCACACCCGTAGGAGAACAGTACAAAGTCGCATGTAACCTTTTCAACAAATCTAAGCCCAAAAGATTCTCACCACAACCAGTAGTCAAAATCAAAGGAGCCTTTAGCTCATGAGACCCGATCGTAAGGGGCAAAGGGCTAGAAACTGGATTGCTAACGGGGGCGCCAGAAAATCCAACGGAAACATTCGTTAAGCCAGACAAAGGCGCGCCAGGGAGTTTCGAATGCATGATGGAACTTTTTGCTGCACCAGTGTCCAACAGAAAAGGCTCAATGACGCCCAAAGTGGCTACTGCAACATAAGGCCCTCTCTGATCAACCGGAACTGATACTTCTCCCTTCCTTTGTCTATGGCTGTCCTAGTAGATATCATCCGTATCAACATCACACCCAACATAACAGTCATCCACATGATACTGTGCAGACCGACCGGACGGCGGGTCGCGCCGATCGAAACAGTTTTGCGAGTCCGCAGACGTTGAAAAACGTTCAGCCTGATTCTGAGTAACTCCACGACCTCTACCACGGGAAGCCTGTTGAGGGCCACTACGACCTCCTCGAGCCGACACACCATTGTTCCTATCACGGAGAACCGGACAATCAAACTTCAGATGGCCCTCCCCACGACAATATGCGCATTGATTATATCCCAACACAAAGCGAGGTGCGGGAGAGGCATTTCGCGTCTGTGATCTGGAGAACTGTGATTGGGATCGATTTAGCTGCTGGGTATCACTGAAATTCGAACGCGGGGGATAGGCTTGCTGCAACAAGACCTTTGTTTTGAGATCCTTCGTTTTCTTATCTGCACGCTCACTTTCCTCCTTTTCCCTATTTTCGTAATATTGGGCCGTGGCCAATATTTGAGCGGTGGTAGAAACAGCCCACGAACTCTCAGAATTCTTCAATTTGTTGCTAAGCTCGGGCAACAAGTTCGATACAAACTTATCGACAAACAGCCGCTGACCACCCTCGGAACCCATGTCCTGACCACTATGATCAACAAACGCTTCCTCA
This sequence comes from Triturus cristatus, assembly GCF_964204655.1. Taxonomy (NCBI): domain Eukaryota; kingdom Metazoa; phylum Chordata; class Amphibia; order Caudata; family Salamandridae; genus Triturus; species Triturus cristatus. The sequence goes on from NC_140588.1 coordinate 141,506,851, forward strand.
AATCTCGTAAAGAAATCAGAAACGCTTTCATCCCTCTTTTGCTTGCACGCTGATAACTTGTCCCAATTGACGCGCATTGCTGGCATAAGCGTTTTCATGAGGGTAATTATCCTCTGAGGCAAATCCACAATAAGCTGTTCAGGCTTAGCCCCACCGACTTGCTGGACGTCCGCCGCCGTAAGGGCAGCCCAGTCACCGCCTAACTCGGCTACATGATTCTCGTGACGAATTTTCGCCCAAATCGGCTGAGGCACCACATTGCCAAACAACATGTCGATATCAGCCAGGTTCATAACAGTAGCATCCACCAATTGGGACAACTCCTTATAATAACCTGCAGGATTCTTACGGGGATCAGGCAAAGATTGCTTCACTTGCAAAACTTCCGATCGTTTCCAAGGGAGGTGTATCCACACTCGCTGGAAACGGCCTGGGACAACAGGGACAGCAGTAGGATCACCTGGCATCCACACTGGGGGAACTTCTCGCATAGGATATTGGCCAGGGTGTGCCATCCATTCTGTGGTCTCGTCCTTAAACAACGCACGAGGTTGCACTGTACATCGAAAGGATAACAAACGTTCTAGAGCCTCTCGAACCTTATCACCTACGATTACACCCGTGGCAAACCGAAGCTGTAGCTCGGAAACCTCAGGTGGTATATCATCAGCCATATCATCGTCCCACTCCTCTTTCAATGATTTACACAATTCTTCGAACACGAATCGTTGCGTGGGCACATTAAACTGAGAAAACGTTTCAAACACTATACGTGGGGTGTATTTAACAGGGTTACGAATCCATCTACGTGCCGTTTTCACCAACGATTCACGTTCCCTACCATCAGGAAGCTGACTGCGTCTTTGAGCGACGTCTGAAAGAGTCGAGCCAAGTATAGGCCCAAAAAGCGGAGAATAAAGAGAAGCAACAGCGGTCAGGAGACGACTACGAACAGAAGGAGAAGAGGAAGAAGATGCAGACGCAGCAACAATAGGAGTGGAAACAGTAGAAGTAAACGCGGCAGCGGGAGTAGCGGGAACAACAGGCACTTGGAAAGGCGCAGTAGGGAGAGAAGGCGGAACGAGAGGATGCACGATCTGTGGCACAAGGGGATTTGGGAGAGCGGGAGGAACGGCAGGCTGACCGGCAGCCGCCACAACAGCAGGTTGAGGAAGGGGTGGATGTACGGGACCCATAACATCGGGAGCATAGGGAGGTGGCGATTTCAACAGATAAGACAAGAGCGAGTCCTCCACCGCATCTTCTCCTACTTTGTCGATATTAGAAGGTAGCACCGGATAACACTTATCCACTGCCATATGGTGAAGCCGAGCACTAACTTCCTGCTCTTTCTCATCTTTGTCTAACTGATACTGTTCTGCATTTCGCATCACCGTAATAACACCTTCTCTTTTATTTTTCTTATTCTGTTTGATTTCTTTCTGTTTGGCCTCTTTCCGCCATAACCGGAAGGAATCAAACATGGCCGGCCTAGCTTTCTTTTTAAACAATTTAGCTTCCAAATTATCTAGAACGGCAGCCTCGAAACTACCATGAGATGGCCAACTAAGGACGCCATCATTTTTAGTGTAACGGACCCAATATTCATTATATACGATAGGACCCACGCCATGGCGACTATAGAGCTCGTAAATCGGAGTTCCAACCGGAGGTATCGGACATGTATCCTCCAGTCGGGAATCCATGGTACAACATTTGAGAAACCCAAACAAAGTACTACGGCCAGGCATCGTGCACACTAGCCAAGTATACAAACTTCAAGGGCTATCGAAGTACGATGTCCTCGCAAAAATGCAAGACCCTCGGTTTTTGGCAATTGCAATCGTCAAATAAAAACCCAACAACTAAGAACCACGAATGCTATGGAACCATGCAAACAACAAAGCAACACTGGGAGCGACCCACAAATACTTAACTGAGAGAACAATGGCGTCACCAGGAAGGCCCGTCGATCGTCTCGCCGTACAAAGGACTACGCCAGGCGCCAAAACAGGTCGACAGTCAGGGCATCGGTCCGTCGCAGCCGTCGGGAGGCGGGGATCTTCGCGGGAAAAGACGTCGGGCCACTTATTTCGACAACTGGATCGATGAAGCGGGGTGCACCTTCCCTCGGAGATTTCACACGAAGTTCCTCACGATCGTCTGGCTTTGGACCGGTACCGTTGATGTCGCCCCACGTTGGGCGCCAACTGAAGGACTGGGTTATTCTTAAGACCCAGCGGTGCCAGGGAACAACACCTGAAACCTTCGTGGGTTACCTGTTCTGGCGTACTAAACACAGAGACACGGGACACTTCCAGCGACGTCAGAGATCAGCGTTTATTTACTGCAGGGATACAGAGGTCACAAGAAGTACACAACGTGTAGGTTCTCGGAGACTGCTTCAAATTCGTAGAAGTGGATCGCTCCTTTTATACAAGTTTTTGCCATAGCACAGTATGGCGAACAAAGGTTACAACTCAGTTCCCACAATAAACTTCAAATGGTCGCATTCATGTTTCAGGAAACCGGAACATAATTACATTATTCTTGCCGGTTCCCAACTGTAAAAACATATTTCCTCCGTAATAAACACATTCCATCCCAACCGTAAACACATTAAGAGGAAGGACGAAAAACAGATGCAAGGAAAAGACAAGGATGCACAACAGGTTAGGAAAGAGTGTTAGGGGCAATAAGGAAACTTGATAGAAGGGTCAAAGACCTCGTGTCTAATGTATGCGTGGCTGAAACAATAGACCGGAGCGGTAAGATGAGCCTTGAGCGGGGCCATCTGCCTTACTCGTGTCATTTCCCTCATCGTAAAAGTCACCTCAAAGGAACACGTGTCCCTCGTACAAGCTTGAGAGTTCCAGGGTCACGAAGCGGACAAGGCCCGTTCGCTGACTACCTGAGGGCAAGAAACAAAATGGATGCTGTATCTAAAATGGAACCCAAGGGTTCGGATGAACAAACCCAGATATGAGACGAACCATACGTGGCTGTATAGCGAAACTTCGTACACCCACTATACTCGTCATTTGCGGTTCGTAGATACCAGACTCATCCATATTCGTCACTACTCAAAAAGTGCCGTCCCGTCTCACACGGAACCTCAGATATTTTCCATCAATTTTTGGAAAACACTGGCGGATAATGCCAATCCGAAGGGAAGTCTAATAAATCTGAATGCTCCCAACGGGGTCACAAAAGTAGTGTAGTCTTTGGAATCATCAGAGAGTTGAACTTGATGGTAGGCCGACTTGAGATCAATCAGAGAAAAATATTTGGATCCAGAGATAGCCGCTACGATCTCTTGAATTTTAGGCAATGGGTGGCATTCCACCAAAATATTTTTGTTGAGCGATCTCAAGTCGGCACATAGGCGGAGTTCGCCATTCTTTTTCTTAATGATAACAATAGCCGAAATCCATTCAGAAGAATCCGTTGGTTCAATGATCTCCTACTCAACTAATTTATCAAGTAACTTTTGCAAATCTTTTCTGATTGACAAAGGTACTGGTCTTACCTTATGTTTGATAGGTATCGCATTCTGCTTTATCTTGATAGAATGCTCGTAACCTTTTACGCACCCAGTGCGATCTTCGAATAACGACTTGTATTTTCCAAGAACAGCATCTAAACTGTATTGAGAAGAAGAATGGACACAAGACTGGACAGAAGCAACCATGGTATCACTCAAAATTATAGGATCATCTGCACCAGGTTTGAGGATAATACCTAAACGTGCTAAGTCCTTCCACCCTACAATATTACGTCCTCGCTCAGCGACGTAAATTTTTGTGGAAATTGACCTTCCTTTGACATTTAAATAATCTTGAAAATATCCCAACATATTTATATCAAAGTCACCATATTCTTTTGGATTGACATCTGATGCTATAAGTCCAACATGTGACCAGTTATTTTCATATTTTGTGTCAGAGACAATTGTGATGGTAGACCCGAAGTCTGCCATTATATTCAGTTCAACTTCACCAATGTGAGCAACTCCAATAGGTCCTTTGACAACACTATTTTTATCCTCAACAGTAAGTACAATGTTCGAACATATCTCCTCATCAAATTCTTCAACGTTACTCACTTTTATTTTTTGAAAATTACCTGGTCTAAAATTTTTGCAAACACCTGCAAAATGGCCAAACTTGTAACATTTTGTACATTTCTTACCAATCGCTGGGCATCCCGGAAAATCAGCTTTGTGAAATTTTGATCCGCATCTGAAACAGACAAAGGTTTTAGAGTCTGCAATATTACTTGTTCTGTTTACTGGCTTATTTTTCTGGCCATATTTTTTTTTATCCTGTAGAGAAAATACATTTGTTTTCGGATTCTGAGTAGCTGATAGTTCTTTTGAGCTTACTACAGAACGCTCAATACTTTTGGCAATGTCAATTACTTCTTGAAGCGTTGGATTTCTTAATGACAACAGTCTTACTTGAATCTTTTTCTCATAACAATAGAAGACAAATTGATCCCTAATATATACATCTACCATATCATTATATTCACATTTTGTGGCTAACACCCTCAAGCAGGCGATGTATTCTTCAATATTCTCGTTTTCATGTTGTTTTCTCATAGCAAACCTGTGCCTGCCTATCATAATATTGGGTTCCTCATCAAACTGTTTTTCTAGACGTTTAACTGCTTCTTGAAATTCATCTAACGGAATGAACTGACCAGCTAGAACCTCATACTCTGGTAAACTATCAAAAATCTCCTGGCCTGCAACTCCTAGTAACCCGAACATGATGGCTTTTTTTCTTTCTGGTTCGTATTTTTTCCCATCAATTGCCACTAAATAGTTTTCAAATGCACGTAACCAGTTCCTCCATTTCATTTTTTTTTTAAACAAACTTTTATTGGGTTGCAGAAGGTAACACATTCAATCCCCTTGCCCGCTACCCAGACCTCCAGATAAGCCAGTTCGTAGGATAACAACCAGTCCACCAAACTGAGTACAACGGCACACCTCTCATCACAAAAGGCATCTGCGTTGTAATGTAGTCCATCCACAGGGGTGATCCATTACCATGATGTGATGCAATCAAAATACCCCCGCCCCTTTCCCCATCAACCCCCCCCAACAGAACCCCCCACCCTAACCGCCCACCCAAGCATGCCGCCAGTATCTATCATAATCAAGTGAGCAACAAAGCCTCCCGTGCCACCTGTCGGATTCCCCTCCCGCGGGGCACAGCAGAAAATGCATTAAGAGCACAGGGGGGAAGCCAGTTATCCCGGGCCCAGGGTCCTCCCCTCGCCCTGCAAAAAGGGGGTCTCAGGGGACCAGTTCCTCCATTTCATTGAAGGTTTGCCAGGTTCTTGTAAAAATGTTACTGGAGCACTTATGTTTGAGTTCTGAGACATGTTAACTGCACAAAAGTCTCTTTCTACTTTAATAGTGGACACAATTTTGAATCTAATATTTTAAAACTATTATTTTGCTCAGTCTAGTGACAACACAAAACTCAAATGCAATAAAATGTATCAACTAGGGAGGAGCGCCCTCTGGTGGTTATGAAAAGCACAAATACTCCTGAATATTTTGTCGAAGATAAAAACAGTGTATCGATGTTCAACTAATACCTGAATTCCTTTTTAGGTCTCGCCTGCGAACGCAGCGCGAAGCGCTGCTGTCTGCAGCGAGATCTATTGTTGCTGACTTGCCTCGGAAGCGGTACAGGAGATGGGCACGCGCAAGGCTTTTAGCGGATTTGAGTTGGTGTACGCGCTTACAGCCACGCGGCGTGCACATCTCCTGTCCCCCTTCGGTCCTCAGCAAACTCACGCACTTTCACTTTCCATTTTCCTGTCGGCTCCACGGAGACAGCTTGTTTAAACTTTTCACCGCTTAGAAAGAATACGCTTACCCAGAATATGAGGCTGAGCAGATTGAGTCCGGTTTTGGAAGTGATCACCCCGCAGTCCATATTTGAACTTAAGTTGTCTTCCGAGTCCTGCGTTGCTTGCTGCCTGTATATTTCCGAAACACCTTCCTCTTCTCTATGTAGCTCTTATCGTTTGCCTGATCGGAGAGTGAGCTACCAGGCACATCACTCGCATTATCCCGCGGAGGTCACGTGGCTGCTGTCCCTGCACCACCACTCACCCGAGGGGGAGGCGGGGGGGGGGCCACAATGATATGCTACTGGAGCGGCCATCTTTAAATGGAGTCCTTTCCACACCACTGCACCAGCTGGAGGGAATATTAGGATGTCATTTGTTAACAATGAATCTGTATTTTATTAATTTACAAGAAGCATTTGTATATATACGGGAGGAATGTTGTGTACGCATCGTTTTTACTGAGGTATTTAAAGATGTCTCCTTAAAAAAAAGTACATTTTCTGCATTTAGACTTTCGGTTTTGCATCTTCCGCAAAGTTCCAACATGTCAGCAAATAGCAGGGTTACCATGTGGCCCATCAAGGTTCATTCTATTTGGTCTGTCCTGAGCTTTTTTCGATCCTATTATGGTCGCTCTAGCAGCATCTTGTTTTTGTTAGGCACGGAGAGATTAAACGATTTACCCAGAATCACAGGATGTCGCGCGTCCTTGCCGAGATTCGAGCCCGGTTCCCCCGACTTGACTTTAGGCCAACTTCTTTCCCCTCGGAGGAGACATTCATAGTCTGTCATCTGGTGACAGTATTTATTGAACGCATGATTGGCACGGAATGTTGTATCCCCTAGGGTGGAGATGGCGTCACTCACTATAGTGTCAGACTGCACATCTCCGATCCCGCCGCTTCCCCGTTCTGCACTGTGCTTTAGGTTTCACCTTGGTGATGTGACGGAAATGATAAATGAATAGGGGCGCGAGCTTGAGCCACTTAAGATTTTATTACTGGGTGTTTATGTCTGTGCAAGGTAAATTAAACGCATTAGCAGAAGGTAAAATAACACCATGAGTCAATGTACCAGAGTCGAAATGGCGCCGGCACCAAAGAGCAAGCCAGTGAATGAATGTGCGACACCTGATTGGCTGTTTGTTCACCAAGCTTGAAGTGACATGCAATGGAACTGTGCAACAATCCCCCGTGCTTAATTTTTATGAGAATAAGTGCCGGGGCCCAGCGTTTTCCTCAGAAGCCCGTGGCAGGCGCTATGAAATGTCAAGGGTGCCAAACACAGAGGCTGTGTAGTGTTAAAACCACCGTATGCCTCTTTCATCCACCACCATCCACCCCCTCTATTAGCTCCCTCTTTCAGATTCTTTTTCTTCTCTGCTTTCTTTGTCACTGTTTTTCTGTCATTCATAGCCTAATTCTTCCCCTCTTTTGTGTTTTCTCCCTCCTGCTCTGGGCATATGTCTGATGAGGAAAAATAAGGGCAACTACCAGCTCAAATTAAGCACTGAACTAACCCTGATAAAAACAAGCATTTGCAATGCAATAGTTCTCGCATTTAGGTGAGTTTAAGCTACTGGCATTGTAAATGACAATGCCTTTTATTTAGGTTTTAAAAACGAAAATAAAAATAAAAGGCAATGTCATTTACAATGTTAATAGCTCAAACTTGTGTAAATGCGAGACCTATTGCATTGCAAATGCTTGTTACGATTCTTTTGAGTTTCCAGTATTTCACTTGTGTCAAATAGTTTCCACACAGGCAGTCTCCGTATGCAATACTTACAAGTGCCTGAACAAAATGGAGTCACGCACATCACGTTGCGTGCATTGCGTCCTTAGACTTCTATGCAAATGCGTCACCTGACCGTTACAGCTGAGATGCGAAGAGGCAGTTAACTTAAACTAACTGCCAGAATCAACTGTCAACGTCTTCACAGGTATCTAGTGACAGAAAGAAATTGAATGCAGAACGCATTCAACAATTAGCATCGGAATGTTTGTTTTGACGAACAAATAATGTAGTAACTCGCCTGAAAGATTTCTCTTGTGAACGTAGATTCTGTAGTGTAGATTCCTTCCGAAGACTGTTGCGGGCCTTTAGAATCCTCTGTATTATTTCCGAAAAAAAACACTCGTCGCCATATTGAAGTATCGAAGGGTAATAAGTAAAGTACTGGAGATTTTAGTAATGTTAAAATTGTATATATTTAATTACTAAAAACGCCCACAAGCAGTCGGCAAGGAGCGCAGCTGTTAGGTGAACAGCTGACAGGGAAAGACCAACATGCATTCAAGGACGTCACATTCATACCTTCCCGAAGTTCCACTGCACGTCACAATGGAACCAGCAAGTATGAACATTTTGTTGTGCTAGCAAGTGTGATAAAATATCGTTATCGAACACATAGTGGTACAACACAGGGCCCTGCAGGTTCGCCGCCTCTGCCACAGTGTCCCCGCTCGCTCGCCATTCGACCTACGCCTCCTCCTGACTCACCCCCCCTCTCCGCTGATCTCCTCCGCTACCTCGCTGCACTGGGTACCCATGCCAGTTGCAGGACCCCCAGCTGTAGCAGATTGGCCCTGTCTGCTTGTTCTAAAGTGGGCGGGATCGGCAGGGCACGGCGTACCCTACTTCTTCAATTTAATAGATTCCGTTCCCCTAATTTTTTTTTTATTTTAAACACGTCCCGGGACGGCAGAAATTGCCAAGGTGCATAGGCCCAGCAGGCAATCGTGGCGGTTCGGGTTTGGGTGGGGCGGGCAGAGAAGGAAAATGACTCCGTGTTTTCCTTCTTGCCAAGAGAAGACAAGGACAGTGTCCACTTCTCCTGCTCTGCGCTGGCAGCTGCCATCCCTCTCTGTCTTCCTCTTATTCCCTCTTTCTGTCTAGCTCTTACACACTTACTGAAAACTGTGACTCCTTTTGTTTATTTGTTCCTCCATGAAATGGATCCCAAAAAGAAAAACACTTTTGCTGGAAATTTCTTTTTCGGACATTTTTCACTTCCAAAGTGCGGCCTTTGGACGGAGGGAGATCAAAGCTTAAAAATGTAAAGCAAGACCGAGTGGTTGCAAAGTGACCGGATTTATTTTATTCACACACAAACACATTAGCCCACTTTACAAAGTTTGCCAGTGAAGCGCTACTTTTGTTTTCTCGTCTTTCTTTAATCAACAACCAATCCTGGAGGTACTGTGCAATACATGCTTGATGGTGGTTTGGAAAACAAATTGTGTACAGCGGCTGTGATCAGGGACGTGGTCTTTTTAAACAATACTGCTTACGGTTTTTAAGGATATAAGCAATGGACATTGAAACTGGTCCCTTCCGGGCCCTGTAGTCATGTCCTTAACTTTTCAGACAAAACACTCACTGCTTTCTGAATATTAAGTGCAAAAGCATTAAGGTAACCCTGTTGTTCCTGCTTACATTTCACATGCTTTACTGTAATCGTGCATTCACTTGAGTGTTTGCTTTTTCCAGGATGTTGTTAGTTTTTTTATGGCAGCATATTACTCTTGTCTGCTGCATTCGCATCCAGGTGTTTAGAGCGGGGAACAATTGGGTTGTAGCTGAAGGCACTGCAAGTTTTGTCTCTGTGGGGAGACAGAGCTGCACGAACCCTCCCTCCAGCACCTTGAGACCCTCCCGGGTGAGTAGTGCGCTTCACAAATCCCTGATTGATTGATTGATTTATAGATAGAGTGGGGCGGTATGGTGTTCAGTGGGGGAGAGGATGTAGCCCTATGGTCAGAGCTGCCAAATTTGGAACTGTGGAACCAGGTTCCGCCTTCATGACCAGTCCACCCGACCACTCTCCTGAGGGAGCACATTCCGTGCTAGAGCTTAGAAGGCCCCGCTAGACCTTAGAAGCTCTGGTGTCTTAGCACCAGCAGGTGGACCCTAGCGGTGGCCTTGCTGAAGTTACCCTCCAGTCTCACGGGCAGGCCTACTAAGCAGCACACCCTAGAGCGAAAGTGACTGTCACTGAGGTCACAGGACCCTTGAGCAGGGCGGCTCTAGGGCGATGCGATCGCACAGGGTGCTGACTTTGGGTGGGGGCATGTGTTTGCAAGTATATTATGATAACAATAAAAATGTCATGATAACTCCAGTGATTAATGTTCTTACTAGAGAGAGATGGAGTTTTGTCAAGTGGAAGTTTTGGCTCATGGAAAGGTAGTGCAGAGGGTTAATGTGCCTGCCTCAAAGAACATGTACCATGCAGATTGCAAAGTGCATATAATGTAAATAGGTCAGTGGGTTACTAAGATTGTCAGAGAGATCCTTTTGTTACTTGCAGTTTATAAGTCAGAATCCTAACATATAACAGTGAGCTATTAACTGTCATCTAAGAGCTGCAGGAAAACTGCAAGGTATAAATTAGAGTGTTGTGTTATTTCCCCTAGTCTTTGACTATCCTAATGTTGCAAAAAGGGTTCGTTTGCATAGAAATCAATTCTGGTTATTAAAGAGAACCCTAACCATGGTATTACATTCTAAATTCAGAGTTTGTGTTTCTCCAGACCAATCACTTTTAAACTATACTGTCTACTATTATGGTTGTCATGGGACTCCTACACCTAGTAGTCCTTTGCTTTATGTAACATTTCCTATACAGTGATTTACATACATAAGATTGATTGTCTCTGTGTAATGTGTGTGTTGTAAAGTACCCTCACAGCCTACACTGGTATGCACTGTGCTGTAAATCAAATTAAATGCATGTGAGGGCGAGTGTGGTTATGGAGGGCCCGATTCACAGAACAAACTTAAGACTAAATCCTAAACTTAGTACCATTCTGGTATTCACAGAATGCACCTAGTACTTCTGGTATTCACAGAATGAACTTACTACTTTTGCTATTCACAGAATGAACTTAGTACTTTTGCTATTCACAGAATGGATTTACGACTCCTAAACTTACGTCCGCACTCGGGCCGGAAATTCCGGCCCGGAGGCGGAGCTTCCGGCCCGGAGGCGGGACTTCCGGCCCGGAGGCGGAGCTTCCGGCCCGGAGGCGGAGCTTCCGGCCCAGAGGTGGAGATTTCAGCCATAGCTAAATCGGCCGGAATCCCCACCTCCGGGCCGGAAGCTCCGCCTCCGGCCCGGAAGCTCCGCCTCCGGGCCGGAATTTCCGGCCCGAGTGCGGACGTAAGTTTAGGAGTCGTAAATCCATTCTGTGAATAGCAAAAGTACTAAGGGCCCGATTCACAGAACAAACTTAAGACTAAATCCTAAACTTAGTACCATTCTGGTATTCACAGAATGCACCTAGTACTTCTGGTATTCACAGAATGAACTTACTACTTTTGCTATTCACAGAATGAACTTAGTACTTTTGCTATTCACAGAATGGATTTACGACTCCTAAACTTACGTCCGCACTCGGGCCGGAAATTCCGGCCCGGAGGCGGAGCTTCCGGGCCGGAGGCGGGGCTTCCGGGCCGGAGGCGGAGCTTCCGGCCCAGAGGTGGAGATTTCAGCCATAGCTAAATCGGCCGGAATCCCCACCTCCGGGCCGGAAGCTCCGCCTCCGGCCCGGAAGCCCCGCCTCCGGCCCGGAAGCCCCGCCTCCGGCCCGGAAGCTCCGCCTCCGGGCCGGAATTTCCGGCCCGAGTGCGGACGTAAGTTTAGGAGTCGTAAATCCATTCTGTGAATAGCAAAAGTACTAAGTTCATTCTGTGAATAGCAAAAGTAGTAAGTTCATTCTGTGAATACCAGAAGTACTAGGTGCATTCTGTGAATACCAGAATGGTACTAAGTTTAGGATTTAGTCTTAAGTTTGTTCTGTGAATCGGGCCCTAAGTTCATTCTGTGAATAGCAAAAGTAGTAAGTTCATTCTGTGAATACCAGAAGTACTAGGTGCATTCTGTGAATACCAGAATGGTACTAAGTTTAGGATTTAGTCTTAAGTTTGTTCTGTGAATCGGGCCCGGAGACTTGATGGGCACTGCTAAAGGGTGGTCTTGAGGGAATCCGTGGCAGAAGGAGTAATTGGGGGACACCAACAAACGTTGCACAGAGCTCCAACAGCGCTAAAGCTGGCCCTGGCCTTGAGGCCAGTCTGCGTCACCTATTGGTTCTCCATTGGCCTTGTTTCAGCAGTAGTAGCTGCAACTCCCCAGGGGTCGCCAATGCAGAGTTTGCACGCACAGCAAAGCAAACTAAGTTCACAAACTTCACGGTCTCTCTGCTTCATGCTCAAGCACATCTAACATGTGCTGCCTGCTTTGGGGCCAAATGTCACATTTTTTAGTAACTTTTGATCTGTTAGAGCTACAAACAATTTATTAGTTAAAATCGTCAAATTATGCAGCAGAGGATGCATTAAATATTGCAGAGCTACAATTATATAGAAAACATTTGAAAACATTTGCAAACTAGGATATTTTGCAGTTCATGTTTGAACTGCTCTTGTGGAAAAAGGGAGGAGATGTGCCGATGACAGAAACTCCATGGCTCGAAGACAAATGGCTTGTGCCTCCACTTTTAAGCGTATTTGGGACATTCTCTGATTGGAAACAAATCCCACTTTGTGATTGAATTATCATGTCAATAAATCATATTAAACCTTAAATCAAAGTATATCCATTGTTTGAATTAAATAACGTAATAAGCTGTAACTGGGAAGTGAAATGCCAAACATACTAAAAATTAGAATGATTTGCTCTTTCTGGCCACACCTCTGACTCCGCCCACTGACCCAATCCTCTGGTTATTCCTGCCCTCTGATTGTCCGCCCACAGTTCCCGTACTTTTTTCCCCCCACTTCGACCACTGGTTCTAACAGAAGTAGGGCCTACACTACACTCTTGCTCAGCGCCATACCTGAACTGATAAAGCAACTGTCAGAAGGAAATAACGGACCCTAACCAGCTGGTGTGCCCGTTAAACTGAAATGGCATCCGGGCCATATGGATTCCTGCTATGACCCCTAAAAACCTCACCCACATGCCTGCCGTCCAATCACATCTTTCCCCTGCCCTCGGATCCTACCAACTGCCTGAAGATCTTGCGGGGGGAGGTATTGCGTTCTGCCCCCACCCAAAACCCACATAATTGCTCTGCTGTTTACTCAGCCTGGGGGTCTATTCTGTTGTGAGCGGAGTGCGGCCCTCTTGTGGTTTGCCTGCGCATTACTTTTGACAGCTTCTCTGGCCGCTCAGACTTCACAGGTGGTGTATTTGCACCTCTAGCATGGTCTGCTGCTAGAATCCATGAGGGTGGGGAGCAGCAGTGCCATGATGTCTCCGTGACTGTAGCTGCGTAGCATGCAGCAAATTAAATGGCGGCCATCTTTGTCGCAGTCTGGCTTCAACCTCCCATAAAATATATGTTCGAGGCATATGAGATGCAGATTACACACTTGTGCATAGATCGCCATCTGGTGTTGGGCCCGGATGTTTGTAGTTTGTTTTTCCTCTTGGAAAGTCTTTGGAAGTCACGAGGTCGGTGACTCCTCCTTTGGATCGTTTTGCGCATGGGCTTCGGCTCCATCCTCAGATTGTTTTTTTCTGCCATCGGGCTCGGATGTAATCTTAGCGCTCCGGTTCCGAACAGCTTCCAGTTCGACAGTCGACGCACAATCCTCACCCAAACCGCGGTATTGTTTCGATCGCGATCTCCCCCACTCTACGCATCTTCTCATCGGCACGGACCTTCAGTTCCAGTCGTCGACGGCGGCCTTCGGGCCTCTCCAAACTTCGGTCCTGGCTAATGGAAAGGACTCCATTTAAAAAGTGCCCTCGATGTGGGTCCAAATTCCCCCACTGCCTCTCCCCTGAACACGAGGCTCGAGACTGCCTGGCGTGTAAGTCCTTCCGGTCCAAAAAGACTATTCGGGACTGAAGAGCCAGAAGAACTATTGCGCACTCCTCTACGACGATTCCGGACGACATCTTCGCAGAAGGCATCGACGCTCCAGAGCAGTACGAAGATGGCCTCGTCAGCGCTTCCGAGGCCGACAACTCAGATGTGGAAGACATCACCCCGGCGCAGAGGGTCGTGAGTACTGATCCCCCCCCCACACCCTTGCCGGCACCGAAAAAGGCCCCGGTCACACCTTCGCCTCCGGGCCTAGGCAAGACCAAGGACACTGCTTCCAACACCCCACCTTCGGGCCCGGTGTAGAAGCCAAGCAAGCCTTCCGGCAGCTCGGGCTCGAGCCAGCCTGTCCCCGGTGCCGATAAACACGCTTCGGCACCGAAAAAGAAGCCGACCCCCATATCGACACCAAGCTCTGCACCGAAGCACTCTGGGTCGAAACCCAGCTCTTCGGCACCGACACCACTTTCGGTGCCGACCAAAGCACACAAGGCCACCGGCACCGACACTTCCAGGCAGAAATCCATCTCGGCGCCGACCAAGCGTCCGGAGGGTTCGAGGCATGTGGGCTGCTGAATTCATATCTGTGCATAGATCGCCGCCTAGTGTTGGGTCCGGATGTTTGCACGTTGTTGTCCTGGAAGAGTCTTCGAAGTATCCTGAGATAGGTGACTCCTCCCCTGGACCACAGTGCGCATGGGCATCCTCTCCATCCTCAGATTGTTTTTTTCCGCCATTGGGTTCGAATGTGCTTATCTTAGCTCAAGTTAGGAAAAATTAGTTTAAGGCCAAAAGGCCTTTCGTTTTCGTCGGTACTGTTCCCGCTCGGTATCGACAGCTTTCTTGCTTAGTTTAGCAAACTTCTTCAAGTTTTTCGGATCCGTTTAATCCGATCATCGACCTTACATCGACGATGGAATCGAGGACCCCATTCAAACGGTGTCCTGTTTGCCACGCCAAATATCCACATATCGACGTCCACCCGGTGTGCAACAAATGCCTCTCGCCGGATCACGACGAATCGAAATGTATGGCCTGTGCCCGATTCCGATCGAAGAAGACTCTCCGGAATCGACGGGCAGCGAGATTAGAAGCGCAGCAATCGGCACCGACCCCGGCAAACATCTTCAGCACCGAGGACGAAGATGTTGAAAGCGTGGAAGACACGAACTACAGCCCTGCTTCCGAACACGATTCCCGATCGGAAGACGCCGATGAAGCGCTTTTTCACAGGGAAGAAGCCGACGATGAGGTAGGAGACTACGATGAGGCCTTTGGGGCCGAAGAAGATAGCTCTGGTGAAGAGCAGGGCCTACCCGTCGAAACGGAGGCTATCAAAGTGCGTCATTCTACGGCTCCGGTCGAGGGATCGCCTCCGGGCCTTACCCGAGATCAATCCCGCAGTTCTTCGGCCCCGCCCAGCCTCGAACATCCAGCAAGAGCCATTATTACCGAAAAAGACTGGTTTCCCTTCAACGAAACCGAAACCAATCGTCGCACCAGTTACACAGAAACCGAAAGTGAAACTGGCAGTGGTCGGCTCGAAGCCCTCGACGACCTCCACTCCTTCGACGCCAGCCCAAACCATCGGCTCCGAACGCACTAAAAGGGATTTCGGCGCCGAACTCGCTGCTGCGGATGTCGGTACCGACCCGAAAAAGAAGGCCATCGGTACCTCAAAAGCGCCTCGACCGCCGGCACCGAAGCAATCGGCCCCAACCACAAAAGTTAAAATGGCCGCTCCATCGGAGTCCACTTCGAAGGCAGCGACTAAGATCAAGTCATCGACTCCGTCGACCGCTACTGCCTCTCCTCGAATCGATGACCCTGTGGCTCCGAAGCAGTCCTCTGCAGAAACACTCCGCACCAAAGAACCTTCGGCGTTTTCGGTGCGACAAGTTGCGTCGTCCTTGCAACGCATCAGAGAACAGGCAGCCCTCCAGTCCACATCGGGCCCTGACCCGAAAAAGGCTCCAAAGGCACCTTCGGCACCAACCAACATTACTTTTGGTTTACCGCCGTCCACGGCGCCAAAGACGTTCGAGATCCGAACACGTGTCCGCCAGACAAGGTCCCCATCTGCTGGACACTCTCCTACTGAGCCTTCACCGTCCCAATTCATCGACGCCGACATCGGCAGACTCATGCTCCGAAAACGGAAGGTCACACCAGAACAGGCCTTGGACTCTTACAGAATTCCTCTAAAGCAGAAACTGCCAGCAGAATCGGAACCGGTTCTATACGAACGCCTGCATACCTCCTATCTGAATCCCCAGTCCTTTTCTCCAACGCCCTCCGACACGGACGCAATGGAGGACTACATGGGTGATGAGACCACCTACCCTAGGGATATAGATCCTGAGGAGCAGCAGGACCCAGATCAAGCTTGGGATGACCCTGCATATCCGGGTGCCACAACAGATACCCAGGACACGCAGCTTTACGGTGCAAAACGTCTCCCACAGAGGACACTGCTGCCTTCAATGCCCTCATAGAACGTGCTGCAGCCAATCATGGTGTGCAACTCCACTCTGACACAGTTGAGGAAGACTTCTTGGTGGACACTTTCGCCTCCTCTGAGAGGACGGTCAAGACTCTGCCCATGTTGAAAGGTGTTCTCAAGCCAGCAAAGGAAATTTTCAAGGAAACAACCAGGGCACGGGTGCTGAACCCCAGGATTGAGAAGAAATACAAACCTGCGCCCGGGGACCCTATGTACATTAGAGGGCAGTTACCTCTAGACTCCATGGTGGTTGCTAATACTCGCAAACGAGCGCACTCACAAACGACTGGTGACGCTCCTCCCCCAGACAAAGAATCCAAGGTGCTGGAGACCTCGGGCAAGAGGATTGCAGCTCAAGCAGCAAACATCTGGCGCATTGCCAATACACAGGCCCTCCTGGCTCGCTACGATCGTTCACACTACGACACACTAGAGTCACTACTCCAACATCTGCCAGACGAGTACAAAGAGGCAGCGGAGCTCCTCATCAGAGAGGGACAACTCCTTACAAACGCATCCATTAAGTGCGCACTAGATGCTGCTGATACAGCTGCGAGGGCAATAAAAACCAGCGTCCTGTTACGCCGACACGCTTGGCTAAGAATCTCCGGATTCAAACCTGAAATCCAAAAGAACATCCTAAACCAGCCTGTCAACCCCGACTACTTATTCGGACCGGAAGTTGACACCACTTTAGAATAGATAAAAAAGGACACTGACACTGCAAAGTCAATGGGGGCTCTATAAACCCAGACATTTCGGAGTGGCTCCTTTCGTCGCCCCGGAAATAGGGGAGCAGCTAGAGGACAGGGGTCACAGCAGACATACAATAAAGGGGGCACACAGAGTACCTACGATAAAAACAACAGAGGTGGATATCGTGGCTCCAGCACCAAGGGCAGAGGACGCGGTTACGGCTACACCAGGTCCTCACCCAAGAACAAACAGTGACGCCCTCTCCCTTCCCCCCGAACACATAACACCTGTCGGGGGGAGACTCCAGCGGTTCCTGTCCACGTGGAATAGCATCACCACGGACAGGTGGGTCAGGGATATTATCCAGCACGGTTACTGTCTCGAATTAACCTCCACTCCACCCACAATACCGCCAAAGCACCGTGCTATGTCCGTAGAGCACTTAGCATTATTGCAGCAGGAAGTGCTCAGTATGCTGCAAAAAGGTGCAATAGAGGTCGTGCCCGTCAACCAGCAGGGGACAGGAGTGTACTCTCTGTACTTCCTAATCCCAAAAAAGGACGCGTCGCTCAGACCTATACTAGACCTGAGACCCCTCAACCACTACATTCTCTCAGAGCATTTCCATATGCTCACCCTACAACAGGTTCTCCCGCTGCTCAGCCAGGGAGACTTCCTAGCCACACTAGACCTCAAAGATGCGTACTTCCACATACCCATACACCCGTCACACAGAAAATATCTCAGGTTTACTATTCAGGGACAGCACTACCAATTCAAAGTCCTCCCCTTCGGTGTGACAACAGCACCCAGAGTTTTCACCAAGTGCCTAGCTACAGTGGCTGCACATCTACGGAGACAACACATTCACGTCTACCCTTACCTGGACGACTGGCTTGTTCAGGCAAAGTCAGCCCAGCAATGTGCCAGCCACATGTTAATCACCATCCACCTCCTTCACAGTCTGGGATTCTCACTAAATTACACAAAATCACATCTCCAACCCGCACACGTACAGCAGTACCTGGGTGCAACCATAGACACTCTGGCAGCCACAGCTCAGCCAAATTTAGTGAGGATCAACAGCATGCAAATGCTGATCTCAAAGTTCAAACCTCAACACTCCCTTCCTGCGCGAGTGTTCATGCAGTTGATAGGCATGATGGCCTCCTGCATTTTCATAGTCCCACACGCGAGACTACATATGCGCCCGCTTCAGGAGTGCTTGGCACGTCAATGGAATCAGGCTCACGGGCACTTAAAAGACCTAGTGTTGGTGAGCGGTCGGGCATACAACTCTCTGCATTGGTGGAATCCACAAAACCTTTGCAAGGGCCGACCGTTCCAAGAGCCTGTTCCACAAATAATACTGACGGCGGACGCCTCTCTCCAGGGATGGGGAGCTCATTTACTCAATTACACAGTGCAGGGACTATGGACGACACAACAAAAGAAGATGCACATCAACCTTCTGGAACTTATGGCAATCTTCCTAGCCATGAAGGCATTCAAAGTACACTTGTGCAACAAAGTCGTGTTGATCCGGACGGACAACATGACTGCCATGTACTACATACAGAAGCAGGGAGGAACACACTCTCCACAGTTGTCTCATCTGGCTCAGAGCATGTGGAAGTGGGCCATTCAGAGGAACATATTCCTCATGGCGGAACACCTCCCCGGCAAGGACAACCAGATGGCGGATCTGCTCAGCAAACACAGCCACCAGATGCACGAGTGGGAGCTACATCCGTCTGTACTCCAACCGTACTTCCAACAGTGGGGTCATCCAGAGATAGACCTATTCGCCACAAACGAAAACGCAAAATGCCAAAGCTTTGCCGCCAGGTTTCCACATCCACAGTCCCAGGGCAATGCGATATGGATGAACTGGTCCGGCAAATTTGCGTACGCTTTTCCCCCAGCACCGTTAATACCGCTGGTGGCACGCAAACTGCGACAGCACTCACTGACGCTCATCCTAGTTACTCCCACATGGGCGCGCCAGCCATGGTACACCACCTTTCTAGAACTTTCCGTGGTGCCGCATCAAAGGCTGCGGATCAAACCTGCACTCTTAACGCAGAACCATGGTGAAATTCAGCACCCAGATCCGCAACAGCTGAACCTGGCAATCTGGCTCCTGAAGTCTTAGAGTTTGGCTACCTAAACCTGCCACCTGACTGTATGGAGATCATTAAGGAGGCCAGGAGACCCACTACCAGAGCCTGCTATGCAGCTAAATGGAAGAGGTTTGTCATTTATTGCAACAACAATGACATTAACCCGCTAGACGCATCCACTCAAAACATAATCTGTTACCTCTTACACCTATACCGATGCAATCTGGCATACACCTCAATACGTATCCATTTGACCGCAATAGCAGCCTATCTCCAGAACAGGCAGCACCTCTCTTTATTCCGAGTGCCTGCCATCAAAGCTTTCTTGGAGGGACTTAAACGAGTAATTCCCCCTAGACACCCACCAGCACCGGTGTGGAACCTCAACTTGGTCCTCACCCGACTGATGGGTCCACCCTTCGAACCTCTCCACTCATGTGAGATTCAATTCCTCACCTGGAAAGTAGCTTTCCTAGTGGCAATCACTTCGTTAAGAAGAGTTAGTGAACTCCAGGCACTAACCATTCAAGAGCCATTCATACAAGTTCATACCAACAAGGTCGTACTACGTACTAACCCCAAATTCATGCCTAAAGTAATATCGCAGTTCCACATGAATCAAACTATTGAACTGCCCGTTTTCTTTCAGAACCCACAAAATGTCGCTGAAAGAATGCTCCATACACTAGATGTCAAAAGAGCCCTCATGTACTATATAGACAGAACTAAAGACTTTAGGAAGACAAAACAACTTTTCGTTGCCTTTTCTCCACAACACAAAGGCAACGCCATCTCCAAAGCAGGTATAGCCAGATGGATCGTTAAATGTATTCAAATTTGCTATCAAAAGGCTAAACGCACATTAACGATTCCACCACGAGCCCACTCAACACGTAAGTTAGGGGCGTCCATGGCTTTCCTGGGAAACATTCCTTTACAGGATATATGTAGAGCAGCCACATGGTCCACTATACATACATTTACCAAACACTATTGTGTAGATGTACACTCAAAACAGCAGGCAGCTGTAGGACAGGCTGTTCTCAAAACTCTTTTTCAGACCGCTGCAGCTGGCACTGGTGGCTGCCGCTAATAGGAGGTACTGCTATGTATTCTATGCACAGATATGAATTCAGCAGCTCACATGCCTCGAACTGAATATGCTACTTACTAGTATGCATCTGTTCTTGGCATGTAGGGCTGCTGACATTCATATCGCCCACCCTCCTCCCCGGCGCCTGTAGCAGCTGCAGCTCTCAGAATTACTGTATAGCATGGTCATCACTTTCTGTATATACTCCATCACTGCCACAATGGCGAAAAACAATCTGAGGATGGAGAGGATGCCCATGCGCACTGTGGTCCAGGGGAGGAGTCACCTATCTCAGGATACTTCGAAGACTCTTCCAGGACAACAACGTGCAAACATCCGGACCCAACACTAGGCGGCGATCTATGCACAGATATGAATGTCAGCAGCCCTACATGCCAAGAACAGATGCATACTGGTAAGTAGCATATTCATTCCCAGACCAGGTTCCAAACAACAAACCGGCACGAAAAAGACTAAAAAGCCAACAGCCCCGACGCCTTCGGAGCCGACGGACAGACCAGCCTCACCTGACTTATTTACACCGGATCCCTTGCAGAAAACACTCACCAAGGATCCAAAAACTGGACATTTGACACTTTCTTCCAAAAAGAGACATTTGGAGAAGCCTGCTCCACCTCCGCCTCCAAAGAGGAAGGACTCTGCTATCTCTCCGTTCAGAATACTTTCCCCACCTCCTCCACCTTCTCCACCTCCACCCCCTCCGCCTTCTCCACCCCAATCTCATCGTTCTCCCACCCCTTCTCCACATGATGATGATTACGGGGACCCAATGATGATTACGGGGACCCATATGATGACATAGGGGATGTCCCCCAGGACCTACCCACAGGGGACCCCACTCCTACAGGATCCCCAGACCCATGGGACGACTACAATATCCCTGATATCCCCAACGTCCCACAAGATGACCTTTACCCCTCCAGGCCATCTCCACCAGAAGACTCATTGGGGTTCCACCATCTACTTCAAAGGGCGGCACACTATCATGGGGTAGACTTGCACACCGACCCCGTGGAGGAAGATTTCCTCCTCGACACATTTGACACCACACATAGGTCTACCTCCATATTACCTATGCTTAAAGGAGTGGTAAAGCATGCGCCAGAAGTTTTTAAGGACCCAGTTAGGGCCAGGGTCATTAACCTGCGCATAGAAAAGAAATACAAAGCTGCCCCCACAGATCCCTCCTACATCAGAGGGCCAGCCCCACTAGATTCCCTAGTGGTGTCTACTGCACGCAAAAGGGCAAATTCCCAGGCGTCAGGCGAAGCACCACCACCTGACAAAGAGTCAAAGCTACTGGACGCATCAGGAAAGCGCATTGCGTCACAAGCAGCCAATATATGGCGTATCGTCAATACTCAAGCGCTATTTGCCAGATATGACAGGGCACATTATGACGAGTTAGAAAGCACAATGCACCACCTCCCTGAAAAACATAAAGCTAGGGCCAACAAACTAATTCAAGAGGGTAAGACTATCACTAACACCTCTATACGCTGTGCCTTAGATACAGCAGACATGGCTTCCAGGGCCATCAATACCAGCGTCCTCCTCCGCCACCATGCTTGGCTAAGAATATCTGGGTTTAAACCGGAGGTACAAGCCTCCATCCTTAACCATCCCTTTGACCAGGAACATCTATTTGGCCCAAAGGTGCATGAGGCCCTAGAAAAAATTAAAAAGGACACGGATACGGCGAAGTCCATGGGTGCCTTACAGTCACACCCTCCTAGACGCTCCTTTCGCCGCTCTTCCTTTCGAAGTACATCTAGAGGCTACTCCTCAGACACCGCGTCCACTTCGTACAAATCCCCCACTCAGTCCACCTTCACGAGGGGTTATCAGAGAGGCGGCTATAGGGGGTAACTAATAATAATGGCAGAGGCAAAACAAACAAAGCCCGCTCTACCACAACGCCTACCCAATGACTCCCCCCCCTCTCCCCCCAGACCACTCCACTCCGGTCGGGGGCAGACTCCAACATTTCCTTCCCGTCTGGGCTACCATCACCTCAGACAAATGGGTGACACAAATAATTCAATCAGGCTAATGCCTAGAACTAATATCTACCCCCCCAAACATTCCACCCAGGCAGCGCCCAATGTCACAAGAACATTTAATACTCCTAAAGCAGGAGGTAATCTCCCTCCTACAAAAACAGGCAATAGAACCCGTCCCTACCAACCAACAAAACATAGGAGTCTACTCCCTATATTTTCTCATACCAAAAAGGGACGAGACTCTGCGGCCCGTCCTAGATCTCCGGCCCCTAAACACCTACATACACTCCGACCATTTTCATATGGTAACGCTTCAGCAGGTATTTCCACTCCTCTCCCAAAACGACTTTTTGACCACCTTAGATCTAAAAGACGCGTATTTTCACATTCCGGTGCACAAAGCTCACCGCAAGTACCTCAGATTTGTAGTGGACGGACAACACTTCCAATTCAAGGTGCTCCCATTCGGAGTCACAACAGCGCCAAGGGTATTCACCAAATGCCTAGCAGTGGTAGCAGCACATTTGCAAAGACAACACATCCACGTCTTCCCATACTTAGACGACTGGCTGATAAAAGCCGGGTCATACAATCAGTGTGTTCAACACACATCTACCACCATTCAATTACTCCACCAGCTGGGCTTCACGGTAAACCACCAGAAGTCCTATCTCCAACCATCCCACATAAAACAATACCTCGGTGCCACCATAGACACCTCAAGAGCACTAGCCTACCCCAATCCTGCCAGGATTGCAAGCATTCAAGCTCTACGCGCAAAATTCGCACTACAACACTCCCTTCCAGCTCGAGTGTTTATGCAACTAATAGGGATGATGGCCTCTTGCATTTTCATTGTGCCTCACGCAAGACTCCAGATGCGTCCTCTCCAAGAGTGCTTAGCGCGCCAATGGAACCAGGCCCAGGGTCAATTAACAGATCTGGTGTTGGTAGATGGTCGCACCCATCGCTCTCTGCAGTGGTGGAACACCACAAACCTTTCCAAAGGTCGACCGTTCCTGGACCCAGGTCCTCAAATAGTACTGACAACGGACGCATCGCTCTCCGGCTGGGGAGCTCATCTACTACATCTCACCACACAGGGCAACTGGACACCTCAACAAAAGTTACTCCATATCAACCATCTGGAGTTACTAGCAATCTTCTTAGCCCTAAAATCCTTTCAAACTCAAATTTCAGGCAAAGCAGTTCTGATCCGAACAGACAACATGACAGCCATGTATTATATTCAAAAACAAGGCAGCACACACTCTCCACAGCTCTCTCACTTAGCACAGAGCATATGGAGATGGGCAATACCCCAGAAAATCTTTCTCCTAGCCCACCATGTCCCAGGAGTCCAAAACACAGTGGCAGATCTGTTCAACAGGCAGACACAACAGATCCACAAGTGGGAGCTTCACCCACAAGTTCTTCACCCGTACTTTCAAATGTGGGGGCATTCACAGATAGACCTCTTCGCCACCCACGAAAACGCCAAATACCCAAGCTTCGCCGCCAGATACCCACACCCATTGTCCAAAGGGAATTCGATATGGATCAACTGGTCAGGCAGATTTGCGTATGCTTTTCCGCCTCTCCCACTCATTCCACTAGTAGTGCGCAAACTACAAAAACAACCCCTCACACTAATCCTAGTAGCCCCAACGTGGGCCAGACAACCGTGGTATACCACACTGCTGGAACTATCTGTAGTGCCGCACCAAAAACTACACCTTTCTCCACACCTCTTAACCCAGAACCATGGAGAGATCCAACACCCGGACCCAGCGCAGCTCAACCTTGCGATCTGGCTCCTGAAATCCTAGAATTCGGGTACCTAGATCTTCCCCCTGACTGTATGACCGTCATCAGAGAAGCTAGAAGACCTACCACTAGAGCGTGCTACGCCGCCAAGTGGAAACGTTTTGTCGTTTATTGCCATAACAACACCATCAATCCACTGGGCGTGTCCATTCAACACATCAAAGGCTACTTACTCCACCTACAAAGGTGCAATCTAGCCTACACTTCCATTCGGCTACACCTCGCAGCTATTGCAGCTTACCTACAAAACAGGCAACATCTATCACTCTTTAGAGTGCCTGCCATCAAAGCCTTCATGGAAGGCCTTAAAAGAATAATTCCCCCCGGAGTGCCACCCTCACCTGTGTGGAACTTGAATATCGTTCTCACAAGGCTAATGGGGCCTCCCTTCGAACCTTTGCACAAATGCGAACTACAATTCCTAACATGGAAAACCGCTTTTCTTGTAGCCATCACTTCCCCTAGAAGGGTCAGTGAGATACAAGCACTTACCATTCAAGAACCTTTTCTCCAAACGCACCAAAATAAGGTTGTTCTCCGTAGCAACCCAAAATTCCTCCCTAAAGTCATTTCTCCCTTTCACCTAAAACAAACAGTAGAACTACCAGTATTTTTCTCGCAACCACAGACCGTTGCAGAAAGGGCTCTTCACACACTGGATGTCAAACGAACCTTACTCTACTACATTCAGAGAACACAACCTTTCCGTAAGACCAAACAACTGTTTGTTTCTTTCTCTCCACCACACAAAGGTAACCCCATCTCAAAATCGGGGATAGCTAGGTGGATTGTAAAATGCATTCAAATCTGCTACCATAAAGCAAAGCGAACGCTATCCATTCCCCCGAAAGCCCATTCTACACGAAAGATAGGGGCTTCCATGGCATTCATAGGGAAAATCCCATTAGATGATATCTGCAAAGCAGCTACATGGTCAACACCCCACACTTTCACCAAACACTATTGTGTAGATGTGCAAACTAAGCAACATGCTAGTGTGGGCCAGGCTGCACTCAAAACGTTATTTCAAACCATTGCAACAGATACGGGTGGTCGCCGCTAACGGTGGGTACTGCTATATAATCTATGCACAAGTTTGTAATCTGCAGCTCATATGCCTCGAACGGAATATGCTACTTACCAGTATGCATCTGTTCTTGGCATGTAGAGCTGCAGATCTACACACGCCCACCCGCCTCCCCGGCTACCTTTATCTGTTCCAGTTTATCTTATTTAGATAGCACACACATGGGCATCTTCACTGTTACTACTACGCTCCATCTTTCCCTGCTGGCGAAAAACAATCTGAGGATGGAGCCGAAGCCCATGCACAATGCGATCCAAAGGAGGAGTCACCGACCTAGTGACTTCCAAAAACTTTCCTAGAGGAAAAACAAACTGCAAACATCCGGGCCCAACACCAGATGGCGATCTATGCACAAGTGTGTAGATCTGCAGCTCTACATGCCAAGAACATATGCATACTGGTAAGTAGCATATTCCTTCTGGTGGATTCTGTATCTTTCTTCAGACTTCTTTCAGCTGTCCTCCTTTCATGATGAGTCATTGTCAGTGAAAGTAACATCCCAACATATGCTAATATGCTTTTACGGTTTGTTTTGTCACTGTTGTTGTGTAAGCTCGCTCAGTTCCTATCCGCTTCGATGGAGTGGGCCAAAAGCATTGAGGGAACTGATGCAAGCTTGTCAGTGATTGCCTTATGCAGCCTAATGTCATCATTCATGGTAGACAGGGAAACAGTTGGAGTCCCTTGGCACCACCTGTTGGGGTTGGATAGCTATTGCGGAGGGAAGATTTTCTGGATCTAGTCAGGTGGATATTTATAACATGTGGAATCTGCTGGAAGATATATTCTCCAGAAATATAATTACCTACGGTAAGCTACCAGCGCTTCCCTTCCTTAAAACTTCAGACTGCTAGCTAACGTGCTGTTATATGGTCACTAACTAGCAGAACGTGGGTCGCTATCTAGCAGAACATGGCAAGGAGATTGCATATGTTCAGTGATGTGACATCTCATTATTCAAATTTCCTTATAGACATGTTGAAAAAGGCCCTAAGCTTCTGTGCACTGATGACATGAATGTAATTGAAGGCAGTCAACACATGCAACAAAGAGTCCACCATAAGGAATGCAAAGCGCAAAATCTCTTTGGGGTGACAGAAGAGGAGAAGAGCATCATTATTCATGTGGGCAAACCAGAAGCAACCAGACAAACCCAGGTTAGATGGACCTCAGCATAGGAAATAATATATTTCAGGAATAAAGAGTGGAAAACGTGTTCCTTTGTTTTAACGATTGCTTATGGTGAGTTTTCATGTCTTCTAAATTTCTCCAATCCGTAATCAAGTTGAGAGAAATGAGATCAAGAAGAGAAGCTCAGACTGTCATGAAAAATGGTATGCTGTGTGTGTCACAAAAATTGTAATAGTTGTGTATATCCCCGTGATGGAGGGTTACAGCTCATCCTTCTGTAACAAAATGCATTATTGTACTTCTCAGGTCGCTGTCAAATGCCTTGAATAGTTTTGATTTCTCTGGTCAAAATTGAAATTTAGGTCCATTTTCAGTAGCAGGTTATCTTGCTTTCATTTGTGTAGGTTTCCAGAAATGTTCTGTTTCAAGTGGGCATGATTAGCTGTTGCATTGGATGAATCTAAAATCCTTAATGTGTTAGTTAGAACTCAGGGATTGGGATACAATATCTCTTGTTAATGCATATGCTGATATAATCACACTCCATTGTTGGTAATCTCTAAAGCCACAATCCATGTCATAGTATAATTTAGCAAAACGTGACGTTTCTGCCTTATGTCATGCTGGTAAATTGCCATTAAATAGTGAAAAATGAGCAGAATTAGCAAAATCTGGTCGGTGAGATCAAATTTCAATGTGCAAACTTGCCTTTAGGCAAACTAAAATGGATCTTGAGTTTCTGTGCACTGATGACTTGAATGCAATTTTAGACCGTCTACACATGCAACAAAAAGGTCATCATGAAGAAGGAAAAAAGCAAAAGACATCTGCTGACAGAAGAGGAGATGTGCTCCATCCGTCACACGGGCAGGCCAGCAGCAGAAGTAGGAGCCAGACAACCCAAGGTTAGGTGATCCCAGCGTACTTGAATATATTACAGTGTATGATGTCTGTGCGATTTAGTTAGGGTTCTCATGTCATATTTTTGATCCTGGAAGCGGCATTATAAGCAAATTACTGTGTTGGGGAAGCTTGTGGAGGAACGAACTTACAAAGCAGCATTAGTCATAACAAGCTAAATCAAAGGACCTCAATCTCCACCTATGATGAGAGGGGAGTCCTAAGGGTGGCGTAGCCACCAGCACACCTGCCTTACTAGGAAGGCTGTTTGATAGTTATAATAGTTAGGACGTTTTAGACCACCTCAACTTTTATTCACTTTGAGTTTATGTAATGTATTCTGGCTTTTTTTTTCCAAGTGAAATTTGACATAGATTTGTTAAGTTTTTTAAAAACAAATTGCATAGAAGAATAGGAGGAACATACCTGAGTAAAAATAGATTTGAAGGAAAATCATCACTTTAACACTTTCTATTCTTTCCCACCACTCACATCTAATTTGTAATACTAATTTGTGAAATGCTACTGATATTTCAAAACATCAAAGCTAAAAAAACACATGCATGGATATTAGAATTAGTTGACTTGTAACAGGGATTGCGGTGCCTTTGCTCTTCAGAAAGGAGATGCACCTAACAAACTGATATTCAAAGTCTCTAAGTTGGATTCTGTTTTTCATCACTTTAGGTGTGTGTGTGCTGGTTGGTGAGATTGAGGGGCAGTCCTACTCTGTTTTAAGCCCTGGTGGTTTCCAGTTAGCAGAAAGGAATAATTCTCTGTAAATGCACATTAATACAACCTACCTTTTGTCTGTATTGTCACCTGGTTGCTGAACTTGACTACAAGATTTTGTATGTGCGCATTAAAACAGGCCACAGTTTATATACACTAAACACTTAAATATGTTACAGGCAGCCAACAAACATCACAAAGAGGACAACAGGAACAAGGCAAAAAGCAACCTCCCTCTGATGAGAGAAGAGGAGGACTGCATCACCATTCTCATGGGCATCACGGGCATCATAACCAGACAAATCCAGGTTTGATCTGTTCAGCAATATTGTGTTATTTAATTTCATGGTGGGCAGCAGGGGACCTCTTTTTTTGTCTTCCTATGTTTTGTCAGTTCTCTAAAGTAGTAGGTTGTAATTGGTCATTGGGCATGCCTTAGACCAGAGAACACTTCAAAAGACAGCAGTGCTTTGCAAGTCAGTTGAACTCTAGTCCTGATTGTAATTAAGATCGAAAGTAGATGGGGCTAGCAGTCAATAGAAATGAAATGTATATACGAGCCTTAGGTAATCATCAGCAGTAATTAAGCAAAGAAAAAAAATACTTGTAAGGGTAAGTAATATTATTAATAGTAAAGTCAAAAGTACAAATTATTAGAATCTGGAAGAAGTATAAGGGAAAAGGTGAATTTTCTTCAGGTATTTTCAAATTTAGTCTTGATTAACCAGTTTGGCATACTCTGATTTCACCTAGATACTGGGTTGATTCAGCGTTGGTTTTGGCCACTAACTTGCCTCAGTGGGCTTATTTTTTTACACAGAGATTACCAGACAGCATAGCTATGTGGTTGCAAAAGACATATTGTAGAACATAAAGGGGCTTAGAGCTTTCCCATTTCTTACCATTGGTTGGCTTTGCTGTCATTTGCCTGTTTCTTATTCAATGGCTTACCTTGTCCATCTTGTGTCTGTCCCTCCCCTGGAGCATTTCCAATTTACTTGTGTCCTTCTACTGCTCACTCTTAGGGAACTGTATGTTCAAGCCAAGTGCAGCTTTAGATATACATGCTTTGCATACTTCTGCCATCTGGTGTTGGCTCCAGATTTGTGCAAGTTGTTTTTCTTGAAAGAATTGTTTTGAGTCATGAGGTAGAGTGACTCCTCCTCTTGGTGATAATGCGCATGGACATCAACTCAATTATTAGATTGTTTTCTTTCTGCTGCTGGGTAGGAACCTGTGTGCCTGCGCTCCAGTTCGAGACGATCACAGAGCTAGTTTCGATTTGCTCACTGTCTTTCCCTTCGTCGCTATTGTTTTGATCGCGTCTTCCATTTGCGTATCAAGGTTACATATTTTGTCGAGTCGCTTCAACCGCTGCCTCAACAGGGCCTTGCCCTTCGGGGCCTTTCTTCAGTCTCCATCAAGTTTTCCAAAGAATGCCTTGATGGTAATGGAATGGGCACCCTTCCATTATTGTCCTTGCTGTCACACGAAGTATCCTTGGACCGACTAACACCAGGTCTTGAATCTTTGCCTATCGCCAGAGCACAGATAAGCTGATTGCAACTTTAGCTGCTCCTTTCTCTACAAGAAAACCCTCTGAGACCGTTGTGCAGGTCGCCTCAAAATCTTCTAGAGGAGCATAGAAGACACTCCACACCTTGATGTCGAGGAGAAAGAAAACCCCCCTCAACCGTCAGTTGTGGAGGAAGAGGTGTTCTCGATGGAGAGCAGTTCTGGATCCTGCAAGATGGAGGAAGTAACGCCTGCTCAACAGTCTGTGAGAACAGTACTCCCTGCCCCTCAACACTGTTGATCAGCCCAAAAGACATTTGGCTCCTCTTGAACATCATACACAGGCCCTGGGTCCACCACTGTCCTCTGGCCATGGTTGGCACCGAGCAAATGTTTTGGATGTCTGCCTTTTGGCTTGGTGCCAAAAAAACAACCAAATCCTCAGGCATCAAGCACTTTGGTCTCGGAATGCCTGCCAGTGCCTAGTCGAATTCCATTGTCGACATCCACCGCTTCGACACCGAGTGAAACTTCGGTGTTAAAACTGAAACCTGTGTCGGACCCGAAACCTTCTAAGCCAACACCAAAGCATGATTCCGGCAGACCAGAAGGGCCAATCCTCTATAGATTCCAAGAGCACTGGATGCTAGACAGAAACAGATTCACATCTAGTCTCAAATTGGCTGTATCGTTGCCGTATCTTTGGCACCGATTCCTTCTTTACCCAAAAGACAGTTGTCTTTTCTGGATGTGTTGGTTACTGTGAAACACCACAAGAAAGCAGATAAGGCCACCAGTCTTCTACCTGTTGCACTACCCTCACCACCTCCACCAGCTTCACCCTTTCCACCAGAAGTCTACAGGTGACCCTCTGAATATTTCAGCTCAGAGTTCTCCACATTCAGACACAGCTGGGCATGGCGGGGGACCAGTCCTCTACCTGTTGCACTACCCTCACCACCTCCACCAGCTTTACCCTTTCCGCCACAGTCTACAGGTGACCCTTTGAATATTTTATCTCTGAGTTCTCCACATTCAGACACAGCTGGGCATGGTGGATGACAGAACACTTTTGGTACACCACCACATACTGACCCATGGGATACCTATGATATCGATCCCCCAGGAGACACAGACCCATATCTCTATCCCGCCTGACCTTCCCCTCCTGATGACTCAACATTTTTTCAGGAGCTTATAGGAAGAGCTACTTCTTTCGATCAAGGTTAACTACATAAAGAGTCCTCAGAGGAAGATTTTCTCTTCGAGACCCTTTCCTCCATTCACAGGGGTGCTCAATATCTCCCAATGCTGAAGGGCATGCTTAGGCATACATATGACATCTTTAAAGACCATAATAGGGCTAGGGTTATAACACCCAGGGTTAACAAGAAGTATAAAGCCTCCCCATCTGATCCCATTTACATCCGAGGGCAACTGTCACAAGACTCCCTGGTCATCACCTCTGCTGGCAAACAGGCAAAGTCACAAGTCAGCGGAGATGCCCTGCCACCCAATAAGTAAGCAAAAGTATAGCTGTGGCAAGGAAAAGGGTTGCAGCACAATCGGCCAATCATTGGCATATCGCCAATTCTATAGGACTTGTTGCTCAATATGATCGTGCTTACTGGGACGAGATGGAGGACCTTTCCAATACCTCCCAGAGGAGCACAAGAGAGGGGCCAGGAATTTGTGTCTGAAGGCAAGCTTATTTCCAACACCTCCATCCGTGTGACTTGGACTCAGCTGAGATTTCAGCTAGGGGCATAAACACTAGCAGCCTACTATAAAGGCACACATGGCTCCACATTTCTGGTTTCAAACCAGAAGTTCAACAGAATGTGCTCAACATTCCATTCATCAAAGAACATCTATTTTGTCCTCGGGTGGACCAAACATTAGAAATCAAAAAGGAGACAGCAAAAGCAATGGGGGCTCTCCAAACAGCTGCCCCATAGCTTCTTTCGCTGCCCCAACTACCGTGGAGGTTCCAAAACAACCTCTTTGGACACCTCCATCTCATACCAGCGCAATCAGGGTCAACATGCTTCTTCTCTGGGTTATTTCTGAAGGTCCTACAGAGGTAACAAGTCCAACAGTGGAGGCAAGGGTGCTCCCCACCTAGGGCAACACCTGCCACCAAACAATGACTTCCCTCTCCTACCTCGCGAACATAACACCAGTTGGAGGTCACTTACAAGATTTCCTACTCACATGGCAAACCTTTACATCAGACCAGTGGGTGTTGGACATTATCCAACATGGGTATTCACCAAGTCCCTTGTAGTGGTAGAAGCACATTCACGCAGACAAAAAGTCCATGTATTCCCATATCTATACAATTGAATTATTAAAGCCAGCACTCACCAGTAATGCTACCACCACCCTCAGGTCACAGAGGATCTGCTACATCGCTTAGGGTTCACCATCTGTTTCACCAAGTCTCGCCTTCATCCTTACAGGTTCAACTTTATTTAGGGGTTATTCTAAACTCACAAGTAGGCCTAGCCTATCCCAGTACAGCAAGGATTCAGTCTTTTTAAGCGCTAATATCCCAATTTTAACCAAATCACTTACTCACAGTGAGAACAGTCATGCATCTCCTAAGTATGATAGCCTCCTGCATTGCCATAGTACCTCATGCATGACTACACATGGGTTTGTTGCAGGAATGCTTAGCAGTGGTCTCAGTCACAGGGTTATTTGAAAGATATAGGGCCTCATGTAGGTAGCCAAATACCGGTCGGTAACGGCCGATTTTCGGTAATTATACCGTTACCGACCGGTATTTTGGCTTTTGGTATGTAGGGGGAGAATTTCTGTATTCGGAATTTACCGAATCGGTAAAATTACCAAATCGGTAAAATTACCGATTCGGTAATTTTACCGCTTCGGTAAATTCCGAATACAGAAATCAGATGTAGGGGGACTGTGTGGTGTGTGTGGGGATTCGTTATTTACCACCAACTAATAGTTGGTGGTAAATGACGAATATGTGTGTAAATGCATTATTTTGCCCGTAGATGTGTGCAATGTGGCAGACACACATGCCCTCAGGGCATGTATGTGTGCCACATGTGCACACATGGCCGAATCAGGGGTGCAACAGGGTGTTAATGTGACACCCTGCCACCCTTGCATGTGCTCCCCCATTACCGAATCGGTATTTACCGATTCGGTAATGAGGCATACCTTTCCATCAATGGGAAGGTATGCCTCATTACCGATTCGGTAAATACCGATTTGGTAATTACCGAATTATTCCGAATCGGTAATATTTACCGACCAATTACCTACATAGCATTTACCACTTCATAAATACCGAATCGGTATGATTCGGTATTTATGAAGTGGTAAATGCAAGCCCACCTACATAAGGCCCATAGTGTTGATAGACCGCCACACTTATCACTGCAGTGGTGGAATCCTAACAACCTATTCCAAGGGAGGCCTGTTCTCAACACTGTTGCCCACATCACTGTCACTACAGATGCATCACTCACAGGATGGGGTACACTTGTAGGATCTCACAGTACAGGATCTTTGAGAGACCAAACACCAGGTATCCACATTAATTACCTAGATCTTCAAGTTGTTCACCTAGCATTGAAATTGTTCCTACCTCACCTGATCGGCAATGTTTCTCTAGTCCAAATGGAGAATATGACAGCCATGTATTATCTACAAAAACAGGGGGGGGAGCACACATTTTTCAGAACTATCTCACCTATCTCAGACCATTTGGCACTGGGCTCTCAATCAACTGTTAGCGGAGTGCCTTCTGAGAACAGACAATGATTTTGCCGACCTCGTCAGCAGGATACAGCAACAAGTCCATGAGTGGCATCTCAACCCCCAATGCCTCCTCCCATACTTCCACAAATGGAGGTTCCATCAAATAGATCTGTTCGCAACCGCAGACAACGCCAAATGCCCAAACTTCGTCTCGAGTTTCCCACACCCACTCTCCCGCTGCAGCGCCCTATGGATAAATTAGGGACATTTGCCTATGCTTTTCCTCGTCTCCCACTCCTTTCATTTCTGGTTCGGAAGTTCAGGCAAAAATCCCTCACACTAATACTAGTTGGTCCTACATGGGCCTGTCAGCCCTGGTTCACAACCTTACTGGACCTCTTTGTAGTTCTCCACAAGAAGCACCTCAACAGGTCGGACCTTCTCACTCAGAACTATGGAGAAATCAGGCACCCATAACCCAAGTCTCTCAACCTGTGATTTGGCTCGTGAGTTCATAGAATTTTGTCATGTCAATCTCCCACCAGAATGTATTGCCATTCTTAAAGAAGCCCGTAGACATACTGTAAGAAACTGGCTCTATACATACTACACCAAAATGAGGTCTAGTGTGTATAGAGTACAAAATGTCCCCAGAGGTAGGCAGAGGTTAAAGTTAAATAGAACCTTACTCTCTGATTCTGGTAGCTTGGACGAGCAGTAAGGCAGTATCAGAGGACAGTGTTAAGCATTCGGTGTACACACTCAGTCAGCAAAGGAATTCACACTCTCAAGAACTGAACTCAAGGCCAATTGTTTTTGTATAAAAATATTCTGTTGTTTATTTTTAGAACCAAGCAAGCATGGCACAGGTAAGCATTAAATACTTCTCAGTAATAAGTTACTGGATATAGAACAGTTTGAAAATGCAATAGAAATTGTACTTTGTTTGATTTACAGGGGAGCAGTAGTATGCAAGACTTAGCAAATGCAGTACATTGAAATGAATAGGCTTTTACAGTAAATTGCAGGAAAGTTACTTTTCACGTTACTTTTCTAACTCAGTGCTGGATACCTAGATTCAGCACTGGGACATTTCCTGCAAACAGGTAAGTAAACACGTTTGGGTTATTTGTGCGATTTTTAAAGAATATTTTTAGATTTCAAAACTCCACACAGAAACTTTTTGGAGAAAAAAGTGTCAATGTTATCCTATGGAGGGAAAACAGGTTAACGGTTCTCAGGTAAGTAATCGACTGTGGGAGTTAAGGTTCTAGCGTTAGACTCAGGGGTCCCCCAGGGTCAGTGATGCACCGTTGTTGCACCCTCAGCGGCACTAGGGCGGCCGGCTGCAATGTGTTGAGGCCCAATGTTATCCAATGGGTGATAGGGGACCTCCGATTGGTGGCTGCTGGCAAGCAGGCCACTGGGTTGTGGGAGCAAAGCTCCTAGGGTTAAGGTCAGGGCAAATGGAGAAACAAAGTAGCACAAAAGGTGCACCCTCAGCGGCACTGGGGCGGCCGGGTGCAGAGTGCTGTTTCGACATCGGGCGCCCTGTTATTGTCTATGGAGAACCTCTGGTTTGCAAAAGCACTGCAGGTAGGGAGACGAAGGACTTCTGGGTGCGACCACCACTTTGAGAGGTAAGTTGGGAAGTTAAGGGTTGGTTAGGCACCGTCGGTTTGGGCACACAAGGCCGTGGGGCGTCGGGTGCAGGGGTGCCTTTTGGGGTCGGATCTTCTTACCAGCTCCTGGTCGCGGTTAGGGCGGCCTTCTGGATTTAGGCTGCAGGCGTTGAATGGAGGCGTGAGGCAGATCCGGGGTCGCAGGATCTCGGGTCAGGATCGCTGGGGGACCTCCTCGTGTTGTTTTTCCACTCGAGCTCTGGCCGGGTTCGGCGGGTGCAGAGTGAGCTGGATTCGCGGTGTCCGGCCGGAGCCAGAAGCTGCAGTTTGAACAAGTCCAGTGTTCACAGGAGATTCAGTCTTTGAAGTGAAGGCAGGCAGGTCCTCTGGGGTTTTTGATGTAGCTGGCTGCTGGACACACCGGGATTTCGCAAGAGAAGGTTTGAGGGGAGACAAGCCTGTAGGGCTGGGGCCAAGTCAGTGGGCCTCGTCCTCTTGTTAGCTCTGCACGGCTCTTCGGTCCTTCTTCTTTTCTTGTCGTTTCAGGATCTGAGGAAGCAAGGTTCAGGGTGCCCCCTATATACTAAATTTAGGGGCGTTACAGGTAGGTATAGGGCAGGGAACAATGGGTCCCTTCCCTGGGGTGGGTACACCCCCTATTCTGCCACTCTCTAGTGGGAGGGGGGGCAAGAGCCTGTCCCTGGTTGGCTGGGTCCCCCCATCCTTAAGATGGAGGGGACTCAAGGTTGTGCTTCACCTCGCCTCCCCCACCTGAGGGGTGGAGTTGGCAGAGGTGGGCATACCTCTCTTCCTCACGGGTTTTTCCCGCCGGTTCTCCCGCCCAAAGTGAGTGGTAGAACCAGTGGGGACCAGTTGCTGAAAGCAGCAAATGGTCTGGACAGTCTCACAAAGGCGGCATGCCTTTGAAGCTTCTCCTTCGTGAACCCTGCCCATCCTGGGGGAGGAGGCTTGGCACCTCTTCCCAGGATGTGCATTGTTTTAGGCCCCCGCGATCAGCAGCTCTCGACCCAGGGGTCCAGAAACATGTCTGGTGGTGCCAGCCTAGGCAGCCACTCAGTCAGGTCATTAGAAGTTGGTTGAGTTTCAGGGGACATCTCTTAGATGCCCTCTGTTGTGCATTTTACATTAAATCCCACACTGCAATCAGTGTGGGTTTAATGTGCTGAGAAGTTTGATACCAAACTTCCCTGTCTTCAGTGTAGCCATTATGGTGTTGTGGAGTTCGTAATGACACCTCCCAGCACCATATACTCTTAATGGCAGCACTGCACTTACAGTGCCCAGGAATGGACTTGGGCACTGTAGGGATACAGGGCTCATGCACCTGTACCCTCACCACTGGCATAGGGCACCCAGCTAGAGGGGTGACTGATGTATGCCAGGGTGGTGGTTTGTGGGCATGGCACACAGGGATGTGTACCATGTCTACTCTTCACTTTGTACTGCACCAAGCCATGCAGCCTGCAAAGGCAGTGTGTGAGTGTCAAGGTACAGGGCCTCTAAGGGTGGCACAATAAGTGCTGCAGCCCTTAGAGGCCTTCTCTGGTCACAGTGCCCTGGGTACCTGTGGTACCATTTACCAGGGGCTGACATGTGGCCAGAGATGCCAATTAGATTTAGGCTTCAATGCAGTTTTAGGGAAGGAACATAGGCCCTGGGTACCTGATTAGGAGGAGTCCAGGGCACACTCAGTCAAAGAACATCAGCAATTCAGCAAAAAGTGGGGGCATACCATGCAAGAAAGAGGGCACTTTCTCACAAAACCCGCCCCAAACAAAAAATGATGAGCCTAACCTTGCCCTAGAGAGTCTTCATTGTCTAAGTGGAAGAACCTGGAAAGTCCATCTGCATTGGCATGGGCAGTCTCAGGTCTGTGTTCTGCTTCAAAGTCCATTCCCTGTAGGGAGATGGACCACCTCAACAGTTTAGGATTTTCTCCTTTTATTAGCTACCACTTTAGAGAGTAAGGTTCTATCTAACTTTAACCTCTGCCAAACCTTTGGGTCTGTTGGACTCTATACACACTGTACCCCACTTTGGTGCAGTATATATAGAGCCAGTTTCTTACACTTAAGAATTCTGATTTTTCAAATTGGCATTTTTTTACCAAACTACTAAAAGGCTTATTAGGGCCTTGCTTAAGTCCCTGTAGAATGTTTGAAAATACAAGGTCACTATAGTCAAGGGTAGAGGGGTTAGAATGTTTTTTGTTAGAATGTCTCAGAAACAGAACCCAGCTATTAGTGAAGATAACCATAATGGCATAGAGGACATGGCTGAGGAGCTTGACCTCACCCCTTACCTTCACTTGTCTTTTCAAGAAGTAAGGTCCCTATGCAGAATTAAAAACATAGCAATGGGCCCACATCCAACCAAACAAAGGCTCCAGGAGCTATTGGCTGAGTATGCAAAGGCCCACTCTTCTGAAAATGTGATGATCAAGCAGAAGAGGAAGGAGGTGAGAAGGATGGAGCTAGGTACCCACATCCATCACTTCCTAGGGAAGACAGGGTCCCTGTACCCTTGCTTCCAAGAGTTAACCTCTGGAGACCTAGAGGCCACACAGGTGGTTCAGGTCCTGGTGAGGACATTGAGGGCAGCCTCAATGAGGAGGACAGCCTTTTAGCAAGGCTGGCCCAAAGATTGGATCTAGAGTCCAGACTCCTGGCGCTAGAAAAAGAAAGAACGGAGATGGGTTAAGCACCTATCAATGGTGGCAGCAATCCAAATAATAAGGACAAAGAGCAATCACCTAGCAATCGCCTAGTCTGCGGCTTCTTTCATCCTCCCCAGTCCCTCACACTCTTCCTTCATTCTGTTCTTCCAGCCTTTCCTTCGTTCACATTCCCTTAACACTCACTCTACCATCACCCTGGGCAAGTCCTTCACTTTAGCTACAGTTCCACAGTATATCACCGCTCACTCTTGCCCGTATCTCACTACACCCACTGTGTCTCACACTCATCCCAGTGTCTCACTGTGATCCCCATGCTCCTTTCACAGGCCTCTTACTCAAGCCTGGCGCTCAGTCTTCACTCTAGCCCATCTGTTGCGCACTCTCTGTGCTGCCGTTCACTGTAGCCCATCTGTCGTGCACTCTATGCGCTGCCTTTAGCCCATTTGTCGCGCACTCTATGCGCTGCCTTTCACTGTAGCACATCTGTCGTGCACTCTATGCGCTGCCCATCTGTCGCGTACTCTATGCGCTGCCTTTCACTGTAGCCCATCTGTCGCGCACTCTCTGTGCTGCTTTTCACTGTAACCCATCTGTCGCATGCCTCACACTGCTACACGAAACACTGCTGCACGCCGCACACTGCTGCACGCCGCACACTGCTGCACGCCTCACACTGCTGCACGCCTCACACTGCTGCACGCCACACACTGCTGCATGCCGCTGCACGCCACACACTACTGCACGCCACACACTGCTGCACGCCACAAACTGCTGCACGCCACACACTGCTGCATGCCGCTGCACGCCACACACTGCCGCACGCCGCACACTGCTGCACGCCTCACACTGCTGCACGCCTCACACTGCTGCACGCCACACACTGCTGCATGCCGCTGCACGCCACACACTGCTGCACGCCACACACTGCTGCATGCCGCTGCACGCCACACACTGCTGCACGCCACACACTGCTGCATGCCGCTGCACGCCACACACTGCCGCACGCCACACACTGCCACACACTGCCGCACACTGCTGCATGCCGCACACTGCTGCATGCCGCACACTGCTGCACGCCGCACACTGCTACACGCCGCACACTGCTGCACGCCACACACTGCTGCATGCTGCTGCACGTCACACTCTGCTGCACGCCACACACTGCTGCACGCCGCACACTGCTGCATGCCGCTGCACGCCGCACACTGCTGCACGCCGCACACTGCTGCACGCTGCACACTGCTGCACGCCGCACACTGCTTTTATGCGAGTTTATGCTACTGACATTGTAAATGACAATGCCTTTTATTTGTTTTTAAACCAAAACATAAATAAAAGGCTGCACGCCACACACTGCTGCA
Organism: Triturus cristatus; assembly: GCF_964204655.1. Taxonomy (NCBI): domain Eukaryota; kingdom Metazoa; phylum Chordata; class Amphibia; order Caudata; family Salamandridae; genus Triturus; species Triturus cristatus. Next base: position 141,545,610 of record NC_140588.1, read on the forward strand.
CGCCACACACTGCTGCATGCCACACACTGCTGCATGCCGCTGCACGCCACACACTGCCACACACTGCCGCACACTGCTGCATGCCGCACACTGCTGCACGCCTCACACTGCTGCATGCCACACACTGCTGCACACCTCACACTGCTGCACGCCGCACACTGCTGCACGCCGCACACTGCTGCATGCTGCTGCACATCACACTCTGCTGCACGCCACACACTGCTGCACGCCGCACACTGCCGCATGCCGCTGCACGCCGCACACTGCTGCACGCCGCACACTGCTGCACACCTCACACTGCTGCACGCCGCACACTGCTGCACGCCGCACACTGCTACACGCCGCACACTGCTGCATGCTGCTGCACGTCACACACTGCTGCACGCCGCACACTGCTGCATGCCGCTGCACGCCACACACTGCTGCACGCCGCACACTGCTGCACGCCGCACACTGCTGCACGCCGCACACTGCTGCACGCCGCACACTGCTTTTATGCGAGTTTATGCTACTGACATTGTAAATGACAATGGCTTTTATTTGTTTTTAAACCAAAACATAAATAAAAGTCATTGTAATTTTACAATGCCAATAGCTCAAACTCTTATAAATGCGAGGCCTATTGCATTGCAAGTGCTTGTTTTCCTCTTGAAAAGTCTTTGGAAGTCACGAGGTATGTGACTCCTCCTTTGGATCGTATTGCGCATGGGCTTCGGCTCCATCCTCATTCCTCTATCGACGCGCAATCCTCACCCCATTCGCGGTATTGTTTTCGATCGCGATCTCCACACTCAACGCGGCTCTCAGCGATCAAGACCTTCGATTCTAGTCATCGACGACGGCCTTCGGGCCTACCCAAGCTCCGGTCCTGGCTAATGGAAAGGACTCCTTTCAAGAAGTGCCCTCGATGTGGGTCCAAATTCCCCCACACCGACCTTCACGAAGTCTGTAACCTCTGCCTCTCCCCTGAACACAAGGCTTGAGACTGTCCGGCGTGCAAGTCCTTCCGGTCCAAAAAAACCATTCGAGACCGAAGGGCGAGAAGAACCATGGCACACTCGTCGACGACGATTCCAGACGACATCTTCGGGGAAGGCGTCGATGCTCCAGAAGGACAACACACCGACGAGGGCCTCGTCAGCCCCTCCGAAGCCGACGATTCAGTTGTGGAGGATATCACTCCGGCACAGAGGGTCGTGAGTACCGAAGTCCCCCCCCACACACACTCGACGGCACCGAAAAAGGCTTTGGTCACGCCTTCGCCTCCAGGCCTAGGCAGGACCAAACACACTGCTTCCCACACCGCACCTTCGGGACCTGTAAAGAAGCCTATTAAGCCTTCCGGCGGCTCAGGCTTGAGCCAGCCCACCGTCGGTGCCGAGAAACACTCCTCCGCACCGACACCGATAAAAAAAAAATGGCCTCCTCCTCGGCACCGAGCTCCACACCGAAACACTCGGCGCCGAAAACCAGCTCCAGCTCCTCAGTACCGACACCATCCCCGGAACCGAGCAAAAAACACAAGGCCACCAACATCAATATCTCGAAGCCGAAAACCATCTCGGCACCGAGTAAACAGCCGGCCGCATAGTTCCAAACAGCGGACTAGTGCAGACTCTAAAACAAGCAAACCGATGACCCCGATGCCTTCGGCGCCGACGGACAAACCACCCTCGGAAGAACTTTTTACACCTGGTCCATTGCAAAAGACATTGATCAAGGACCCCAAAACTGGACATTTGATGCTCAGCATCAGAAAGAGACAGCTGGAAAAGCCTGCCCCAGCCCCACCTCCTAAGAGAAAGGATTCTGCTACCTACCTCCCCTTTCAGAATGCCTTCACCACCTCCTCCACCCCCTCCACCTACCCCTCCTCCACCTCCCCCTACTCCCCCCCACCTCATCTTTCCCCCACACCCTCTCCGGATGATAATGATGATGTCTATGATGACATAGGGGACGTACCCCATGACTTACCTACAGGGGACCCCACTCCCACAGGCTCCCCAGACCCATGGGACGACTATAACATCCCTGACATTCCTAACGTTCCGCAAGATGATCTCTACCCTTCGAGACCATCCCCACCAGAAGACTCATTAGGGTTCAACCACTTACTCCAAAGGGCTGCACACTATCACGGGGTGGATCTCCATACCGACCCTGTGGAGGAGGACTTCTTTCTTGATACTTTTGACCCCATGCATAGGGCCACCTCCATACTGCCCATGCACAAAGGGATTATCTAACACGTGCCGGAGGTCTTTAAAGACCCAGTCAGAGCCAGGGTCATTAACCCGCGCATAGACAAAAAATATAGAGCCACCGCTACAGATCCCGCCTACATCAGAGGGCCAGCACCACTAGATTCCCTAGTAGTGTCTACAGCACGAAAGAGGGCAAACTCCCAAGTGTCAGGCGAAGCACCACCACCTGACAAAGAGTCAAAACTCTTGGACGCATCAGGTAAGCTCACTGCATCCCAAGCTGCCAACATATGGCGCATCGCTAATACACAAGCGCTACTGGCAAGATATGACAGGGCCCATTATGACGAACTAGAAGCCATAATGCAACACCTCCCTGACAAATATAAAAATAGGGCGAATGAGTTAATTCAAGAGGGCCCTAGAAAAAATGAAAAAAGACACTGATATGGCGAAGTCTATGGGAGCCTTACAATCACACCCTCCCAGGCGCTCCTTTCGCCGCTCTTCCTTTTGGCGCACATCCAGAGGCTACTCCTTTGACACCGCTTCCACTTCATATAAGGCCCCCACCCAATCCACCTTTACAAGGGGTTACCAAAGAGGCGGCTACAGAGGCAACAATAATAAAGGCAGAGGCAAGACAAACACCGCCCGCTCTGCCTCCGCACCTACTCAATGACTCCGCTCCACTCCCCCCAGACCATCCCACTCCGGTCGGGGGCAGACTCCACAATTTCCTTCCTGTCTGGACTACCATCACCTCAGACAAATGGGTAACACAAATAATTCGGTCAGGCTACTGCCTAGAACTAATATCTACTCCCCCAAACATTCCACCCCGACAATGCCCAAAGTCACAGGAACATCTAACACTACTAAAGCAGGAGGTAATCTCCCTCCTACAAAAGGGGGCGATAGAAAGGGTTCCTACCAACCAACAAAATATGGGGGTCTACTCCCTATATTTTCTCATACCAAAAAGGGACGACACTCTACGACCCACCCTAGACATCAGGCCCCTAAACCAATACATACACTCAGACCATTTTCACATGGTACACTTCAGCGGGTACTTCCCCTGCTCTCCCACAACGATTTTCTGACCACTTTAGACCTCAAAGACGCCTATTTCCACATTCCTGTTCACAACGGTCACAGGAAGTTCCTCAGATTTGTAGTGGACGGCCAACACTACCAATTCAAAGTACTCCCATTTGGAGTCACCACAGCACCACGAGTATTCACCAAGTGCCTAGCAGTAGTGGCAGCACACCTGCGGAGACAACACATCCATGTCTTCCCATACCTAGACGACTGGCTAATAAAAGCCAGTTCATACAACCAGTGTGTACAACACACGCACGCCACTATTCAACTACTTCACCAACTGGGCTTCACGGTAAACCCCGCAAAGTCCCATCTCCAACCGTCCCACGTAAAACAATATCTGGGTGCCACTATAGACACCTCAAGAGCGCTAGCCTACCCCAGTCCTGCCAGGATAGCAAGCATTCAAGCTCTACGCGCAAAACTTCAGCCACAACACTCTCTTCCAGCTCGAGTGTTCATGCAACTAATAGGAATGATGGCCTCTTGCATATTCATTGTACCACACGCAAGACTCCAGATGCGTCCTCTCCAAGAGTGCCTAGCACGCCAATGGAACCAGGCCCAGGGTCAATTAACAGATCTGGTGTTGGTAGACGGTCGTACCCATCGCTCTCTGCAGTGGTGGACCACCAAAAACCTTTCCTGGACCCGATTCCTCAGGTAGTACTGACAACGGACGCATCGCTCTCCGGCTGGGGAGCTCACCTATTACATCACACCATGCAGGGCAGATGGACACCTCAACAAAAGTTACTCCACATCAACCATCTGGAGTTACTAGCCATAGTTTTAGCCCTAAAATCTTTTCAAACACAGATTTCAGGCAAAGCAGTCCTAGTCCGCACAGACAACATGACAGCCATGTACTATATACAAAAACAAGGCGGCACGCACTCTCCACAGCTCTCTCAGCTAGCACAGAGCATATGGAGATGGGCCATCCCCAGAAAATCTTTCTCCTAGCCCAACATGTCCCAGGAGTCCAAAACACTATGGCAGATCTGCTCAGCAGACAAAACACAACAACTCCACGAGTGGGAACTCCACCCGCAAGTTCTTCACCCGTACTTTCAAATGTGGGGGCATCCACAGATCAACCTCTTCGCCACCCACTAAAACGCCAAATGCCCAAGCTTCGCTGCCAGATATCCACACCCATTGTCCAAAGGCAATGCGATATGGATGAACTGGTCAGGCAGATTTGCATACGCTTTTCCGCCTCTCCCACTCATTCCATTAGTGGTGGCAAACTACAACAACACTCCCTCACGCTAATCCTAGTAGCTCCAACTTGGGCCAGACACCACACTGCTGGAACTATCTGTAGTACCGCACCAAAAGTTACACCTCTCTCCACACCTCTTAACCCAGACCCATGGAGAGATCAGGCACCCGGACCCAACTCAGCTCAACCTTGCGATCTGGCTCCTGAAATCCTAGAATTTGGTTATCTAAATCTTCCCCCTGACTGCATGAACCTCATTAAAGAAGCTAGGCGACCCACCACTAGAGCGTGCTACGCAGCCAAGTGGAAACGTTTTGTTGTGTATTTTCATAACAATACCATCAATCCCCTAGATGTGTCCATTTCACACATCATAGGCTATTTACTACACCTACAAAGACGCAATCTAGCCTATACGTCCATTAGACTACACCTTGCAGCCATAGCAGCTTATCTACAAAACAGGCAACATCTATCACTTTTTAGAGTACCTGCCATTAAAGCCTTCATGGAAGGCCTCAAAAGAATAATTCCCCCCAGAGTGCCACCCTCACCTGTGTGGAACTTAAATATAGTTCTCACCAGACTAATGTGACCTCCCTTTAAACCTCTACACAAATGTGAACTTCAAATCCTAACATGGAAAACCGCCTTTCTTGTAGCCATCACTTCCCTCCGAAGGGTCAGTGAGATACAAGCACTTACCATTCAAGAACCTTTTCTCCAAATGCATCATAACAAAGTTGTTCTCCGTACTAACCCAAAATTCCTCCCTAAAGTCATTTCTCCTTTTCACCTAAACCAATCTGCAGAACTACCAGTGTTCGAGGCATGTGGGCTGCTGAATTCATATCTGTGCATAGATCGCCGCCTAGTGTTGGGTCCGGAAGATTGCACATTGTTGTCCTGGAAGAGTCTTCGAAGTATCCTGAGATGGGTGACTCCTCCCCTGGACCACAGTGCGCATGGGCATCCTCTCCATCCCCAGATTGTTTTTTTCCGCCATTGGGTTCGGATGCAACTATTTTAGCTCAACTTCGGAATACTTAGTTTTAGGCCAAAAGGCCTATAGTTTTCGTCGGTACAGTTACCGTTCGGTGTCGACTACTAGTTCTAGTGCTCCACACCCTCTTCCAAATTTCAGACCGAATTGATTCAAACTTCGACGCTCGATCGACGATGGAATCGAGGACTCCGTTCAAGAGGTGTCCGTTGTGCCACGCCAAGTACCCTCACATCGACGTCCACCCGGTCTGTAATAAATGTCTCTCGCCGGATCACGACGAATCGAAATGCATGGCCTGTGCACGGTTCCGATCCAAGAAGACTCTGCGGAACCGACGGGCAGCGAGGCTCGAGGCGCAGCAAGCAGCGCCCGCACCCACCAACATATTCAGCACCGAGGACGCCGAGAGCGTGGAAGAAATACTATCTAGCCCCGCTTCAGAGCATGGCTCCCGATCGGAAGAAGATGACGAAGAGCTCTTTCGACGTGAAGAAGCCGTCGACGAGGTAGGGGACTTCGACGAAGCCTATGGGGCTGAAGAAGACAGCTCTCCCGAGGAGCTAGGCCTATCCATCGAAACGGAGGCCGAAATTAGTCGTCAGGCTCCGGTCGCGGGACCGCCTTCGGGCCTTACCCAAGACCTAATCCATGGTTCCTCGGCCCCGCCTTCCGGCCCGGCATCGAACACTATGCAAGAGCCAATATTACCCAAGACGACCGGGTTGTTAAACCCTAACACATCCATCGCTCCAGTCCCTTCAAAATCGAAAGCGAAACTGGTGGTGGTCGGATCAAAGGCGTCGAAACAGTCCACTACCCCGGCGTCGACGCCGAAGAAAGTCGTCGGCTCCGAACGCGTACAGAAAGACTTCGGCGCCGAGCTCGCCGCAGCAGACGCGGTCGACGCACAAAAGAAGCACGCCCTCGGGCACCACAAGGCACCGACACCTTCGGCGCCGACACCGAAGCCTGCAACCGCCGCAGTCAAAATGGCCGCCTCGGCTACGTCGACACCTAAAGCACCGATGCCGAAGAAGTCCTCGACTACGTCGACTATCGATGCATCCCTTCAAACCAGTGACCCCCTTCCGACAAAAAAGTCGGGGTCAGCCTCCACGCCTACTACCAAGATGCCCACCAAACCACCATCTCAGTTTGCTGTGCAACAGGTCTCTGCATCTCTACAACGTATCCGGGACCGGGTGGCCCTCCACTCTACCTCGGGTCCCGACACTACCTCACCCTGTAGAGCGCACTCGGAGCCCACCAACATTACCTTTGGGCTGCCGCCGACATCGGCACCGAAACTCTTTCAAATTCGGACACGTGTCCTCCACACACAGTCCACCACCTCTGGCCTAACAGAACAAGACTCTTCAGGGCCACAATTTATCGACGCCGACACTGGCAGACTCATGCTCCACAAGCGCAAAATCACGCCAGTCAGGGAAGAGGTGCCATACAAAATTCCCCTCAAACGCAAGCTACCGGCGGAGGAGGAACCAGTGCTACAAGAACACTTCCATCCCCTCCAACTGGATCCGCAGTCCTTTTCTCCTACCCCTTCTGAATCGGACCCGATGCAGGAATATGGTGGGGATGATACCATCTACCCCGGGGACGCAGATCCCGATGAAACACAAGATCCTGATCAGGCGTGGGATGACCCCACAGACCACAGTGTCACGCCACATACTCAGGATGCGCAACTCTACAACATTAAAACGTCTCCTACAGAGGACACGGCCGCATTTAATGCCCTTATCGAACGGGCTGCTGCTCATCATGGGGTGGAGCTACATTCTGACGCCATTGAGGAGGACTTCCTGCTTGACACTTTCGCATCTTCAGAAAGGACTGTCAAGACTCTGCCCATGCTTAAAGGGGTTCTGAAGCCTGCCAAAGACATTTTCAAAGACACCACAAGAGCCCGGGTGTTAAACCCCAGGATTGAAAAGAAATATAAGCCTGCACCTGGTGACCCTAAATACATTAGGGGTCAGTTGCCATTAGACTCTATGGTGGTTGCCAATGCTCCTCCCCCAGACAAAGAGTCAAAGGTCCTTGAAACATCGGGCAAACGTGTTGCAGCGCAAGCAGCCAATATCCTGCGCATTGCCAATACACAGGCACTCCTGGCACGTTATGACAGGTCACATTATGACACGCTGGAGTCACTGCTCCAACACCTACCGGAGGAGTACAAAGAGTCAGCCGAACTCCTCATTAGAGAAGGACAACTTTTCACTAATGCGTCCATAAAATGCGCCCTAGACGCAGCTGACACAGCGGCCAGGGCAATAAACACAAGTGTCATGCTGCGACTCCATGCCTGGTTACGCATCTCAGGCTTCAAACCCGAGATCCAAAACAATATCCTCAACTTACCGGTTAACACGGAATTTTTATTTGGCCCAGACGTTGACATTACCCTAGAGAAAATAAAAAAAGACACAGATACTGCCAAATCTATGGGGGCGCTACAAACCCAACAATTTCGTAGTGGCTCCTTTCGTCGCACTGGAAATAGGGGAACGTCAAGGGGTCAGGGGTCACAACAACAGTATGCTAAAGGTGGCACACAAACCTCCTACGACAAAACCAACAGGGGTGGATATCGTGGATCCAGCACCAAGGGCAGGGGACGTGGATATGGTAACACCAGGTCCTCCCCAAAAAACAAACAGTGACGCCCTCTCCCTACCCCCCGACCACTTAACACCTGTCGGGGGACGACTCTCCAGCTGTTCCTGCCCGCATGGAAGAACATCACCACGGACAGGTGGGTCAGGGACATAATTCAACATGGGTACTGTCTAGAACTAACCTCCACTCCACCCAACATACCACCAAAGCACCGTCCTATGTCAGCCGAACACTTAGATTTACTCCAGCAAGAAGTGCTTGCTATGCTCGCAAAAGGAGCCATAGAAGTAGTGCCCATCGCCCAGCAGGGCACAGGGGTGTACTCTCTGTACTTCTTGATCCCAAAAAAGGACGGCTCGCTCAGACCTATCCTAGACCTGCGACCCCTAAACCTATATATACTATCAGAGCATTCCATATGCTCACCCTCCAACAGGTTCTCCCACTACTCAGTCAGGGGGATTTCCTAGCTACGCTAGACCTGAAGGATGCATACTTCCACATACCAATACACCCTTCACACAGGAAATACCTCAGATTCACCATTCAAGGGAATCACTATCAGTTCAAAGTTCTCCCCTTCGGAGTAACAACAGCACCCAGGGTCTTTACCAAGTGCCTGGCGACAGTGGCCACGCATCTGCGAAGACAAAATATTCACGTCTTCCCTTATTTGGACGACTGGCTAGTTCAGGCCAAGTCAGCACAACAATGTGCCACCCACATGTCCCACACCATTCACCTTCTTCACGATCTGGGATTCTCACTAAATTACCCAAAATCAAGTCTCCAACCTGCGCACGTACAACATTACTTAGGCGCGACAATCAACACTCTGGCTGCCACAGCTCAGCCAACTTTAGTGAGAATCAACAGCATGCAATTGCTGATCTCAAAATTCAAACCTCAACACTCCCTTCCGGCGCGAGTGTTCATGCAGTTGATAGGTATGATGGCCTCCTGCATCTTCATAGTCCCACACGCGAGACTACATATGCGCCCGCTTCAGGAGTGCTTAGCACGTCAGTGGAATCAGGCTCAAAGACAGTTGAAAGACCTAGTGTTGGTGAGCGGTCGGGCATACAAACTCTCTGCATTGGTGGAATCCACAAAACCTTTGCAAGGGCCGACCGTTCCAAGAGCCTGTTCCACAAATAATACTGACGGCGGACGCGTCTCTCCAGGGATGGGGAGCTCATGTACTCAATTACACAGTGCAGGGACTATGGACTACACAACAAAAGAAGATGCACATCAACCTTCTGGAACTGATGGCAATCTTCCTGGCAATGAAAGCATTCAAAGTACACCTGTGCAACAAAGTCGTGTTGATCCGGACGGACAACATGACTGCCATGTACTACATACAAAAGCAGGGAGGAACACACTCTCCACAGTTGTCTCATCTGGCTCAGAGCATGTGGAAGTGGGCCATTCAGAGGAACATATTCCTCATGGCGGAACACCTCCCAGGCAAAGACAACCAGATGGCGGATCTGCTCAGCAGACACAGCCACCAGATGCACGAGTGGGAGTTACACCCATCAGTACTCCAACCGTACTTCCAGCAGTGGGGTCATACAGAGATAGACCTATTCGCCACAAGGGAAAACGCAAAATGCCAAAGCTTTGCCGCCAGGTTCCCACATCCAAAGTCGCAGGGCAATGCGATATGGATGAACTGGTCCGGCAGATTTGCGTACGCTTTTCCCCCAGCGCCATTGATACCGCTAGTGGCACGCAAACTGCGACAGCACTCACTGACACTCATCCTGGTTGCTCCAACATGGGCACAGCAGCCATGGTACACCGCCTTTCTGGAACTTTCCGTGGTGCCGCATCAAAGGCTGCGGATCAAACCCGCGCTTTTGACGCAGAACCATGGAGAAATTCAACACCCAGATCCGCAACAGCTGAACCTGGCAATCTGGCTCCTGAAGTCTTAGAGTTTGGCTACCTAAACCTGCCACCTGACTGTATGGAGATCATTAAGGAAGCTAGGAGACCCACTACCAGAGCATGCTATGCAGCCAAATGGAAAAGGTTTGTCATTTATTGCAACAACAATCACATTAACCCGCTAGACGCATCTATTCAGAACATAATCTGCTATCTATTACACCTATACCGATGCAATCTGGCATACACCTCAATACGTGTCCATTTAACAGCAATAGCAGCCTACCTCCAAAACAGGCAGCACCTCTCTTTATTCAGAGTGCCTGCCATCAAAGCCTTCTTGGAAGGACTTAAACGGGTGATTCCCCCAAGGCACCCCCCAGCACCGGTGTGGAACCTCAACTTGGTCCTCACCAGACTAATGGGTCCACCCTTTGAACCTCTCCATTCTTGTGAGATTCAATTCCTCACCTGGAAAGTGGCTTTCCTGGTTGCCATCACTTCCTTAAGAAGAGTTAGTGAACTCCAGGCACTAACCATTCAGGAGCCATTTATACAAGTTCACGCGAACCGGGTCGTACTACTTGCCAACCCCAAATTCATGCCTAAAGTAATATCGCAGTTCCACATGAACCAAACCATTGAACTGCCTGTTTTCTTTTAAAACCCACAAAATGTCGCTGAGAGGATGCTCCACACACTAGATGTAAAAAGGGCCCTCATGTACTATATTGACAGAACTCAAAACTTTAGGAAGACTAAACAACTCTTTGTTGCCTTCTCTCCACAACACAAAGGCAACGCCATTTCCAAAGCAGGTATAGCCAGATGGATCGTTAAATGTATCCAAATTTGTTATCAAAAAGCTAAACGCACGTTAACGATTCCACCACGAGCCCACTCAACACGAAAGTTAGGGGCGTCCATGGCTTTCCTGGGAAACATTCCTTTACAGGAAATATGTAGAGCAGCCACATGGTCCACTATACATACATTTACCAAACACTACTGTGTAGATGTACACTCAAAACAGCAGGCAGCTGTAGGACAGGCTGTTCTCAAAACTCTTTTTCAGACTGCTGCAGCTGGCACGGGTAGCCGCCGCTAATAGGAGGTACTGCTGTGTATTCTATGCACAGATATGAATTCAGCAGCCCACATGCCTCGAACTGAATATGCTACTTACCAGTATGCATCTGTTCTTGGCTTGTAGGGCTGCTGACATTCATATTGCCCACCCTCCTCCCCGGCGCCTGTCGCAGCTGCAGCTCTCAGAATTACTGTATAGCATGGCCATCACTTCCTGTATCTACTCCATCACTGCCACAATGGCGAAAAACAATCTGGGGATGGAGAGGATGCCCATGCGCACTGTGGTCCAGGGGAGGAGTCACCCATTTCAGGATACTTCGAAGACTCTTCCAGGACAACAATGTGCAATCATCCGGACCCAACACTATGCGGCGATCTATGCACAGATATGAATGTCAGCAGCCCTACATGCCAAGAACAGATGCATACTGGTAAGTAGCATATTCAATTCTTCTCGCAACCACAGTCCGTTGCAGAAAGAGCTCTTCACACATTGGATGTTAAACGAGCCTTACTCTACTACATCGAGAGAACACAACCTTTTCGTAAGACCAAACAACTGTTTCTCTTTCTCACCACCACACAAAGGCAACCCCATCTCCAAGTCAGGGATAGCTAGGTGGATTGTCAAATGCATTCAGATTTGCTACCACAAAGCAAAACAAACGCTATCCGTTCCCCCTAAAGCCCACTCTACACGTAAAATAGGGGCTTCAATGGCATTTCTAGGGAACATCCCATTAGATGATATCTTCAGAGCAGCTACATGGTCAACACCGCACACTTTCACTAAACACTATTGTGTAGATGTGCAAACTAAGCAACAGGCTAGTGAGCCAGGCTGTACTCAAAACATTATTTCAAACCACTGCAACAGATACGGGTGGTCGCCGCTAAGGATAGGTACTGCTATATAATCTATGCACAGTGTGTAATCTGCAGCTCATATGCCTCGAACGGCAAATGCTACTTACCAGTATGCATCTGTTCTTGGCATTTAGAGCTGCAGACCTACACACTACCTTAATCTGTTCCAGTCTATCTTATTTAGATACAACACACATGGGCATCTTCCCTGCTGGCGAAAAACAATCTGAGGATGGAGCTGAAGCCCATGCGCAATACGATCCAAAGGAGGAGTCACATACCTCGTGACTTCCAAAGACTTTCCAAGAGGAAAAACTACTGCAAACATCCGGGCCCAACACCAGATGGCGATCTATGCACAGTGTGTAGATCTGCAGCTCTACATGCCAAGAACAGATTCATACTGGTAAGTAGCATTTGCCTTCTCAGAATGAGAAGCTGTAGTTAAATACTTTTTAATAGGCAATAGTCTTTTGAATTCAATAGGTACAGTTTGTTGCAATTGGCAACACAATTCAAACACAATTATACATTGAGCTTAATGGTAAATTCTAAGTAAATGCAAATGATTACTTTTAGGATTACTTTTCTAACTCCTGGACTGGATCTTATATTCAGTCCTGGGACAGTTCCTCGAAACAGGTGAGTAAATACGTTTTGGTTACTGTTGTGATTTTTAAGCAATATTTTGGTATTTTAAAAGTTGACACTTAGAAACTTTTTCTAATGAAATCACTAATGTTATCCTATGGGAGGAAATTCACTTAGCAGGTAAGTGGGGTTATCGTTACTTTTTCTAGGTCAATGTTGGATCCTGGATCCAGCACTAGTGTAGCACTTGTAAGCAGTTGAGAGAATGCGTTTAAGTTATACAGGCGATTTTTTTATTAATATTTGTAAGTTTGCAAAATCGACACGGAAGTAATTTCACAGAAAACAGTCAATGGTTTCCTATGGAAGAAAATTCAAGTTACGGTTATAGTATGTTCTTGTTACTTTTGTAATCCAGTGCTGAGTTCCTAGGCTCAGTACTGGGACATCTATCTAAAACAGGTAAGTAATTACGTTTTCACAGTTGGTACGATTTTTAAAGAATATTAGTAGTTTGCAAAAATCGACACATAAGAAATTTCTCAGAAAAACAGTCAATGGTTTCCTATGGGAGAAAATTGAGTTAGCTGTAAGTACAGTTGTAATTACTTTTCAGGGTCAGTGTTGGGCACCAAGATGCAGCACTGGGATCTCTCCTAATAGCAGGTGAGTATTTACGTTTTCGTTACTCGATTTTAGGTGAATATTTTAAAGTTTAGAAACTCCACACTTAGAAGAATTTTCAAGTGAATCCAGTCAATGTTACCCTATGGAAGAAAAGTGAGTTATCGGCTTTTGGGTAAGTACTCAACTGGCAGAGTTAAGGTTCTGGGCATAGACTCAGGGGTCTCCCAGGGTCAGGTAAGTACAGTTGTTACACCCTCAGCGGCACAGGGGCAGCCTGGTGCAGAGTGAGTTAGGCCCAATGTTATCCTATGGAAGGCAGGGGGCCCTTGGTTGGTGGCTGCTGGCTAGCAGGCCACGCGGCTGTTGGAGCTGGGCTCCTGGTCACTTGATCAGGGCAAATGGGGAAGTAGATTAGAATAGAGGTTGCACTGCCAGGGGCACTCGGGCGGCTGGGTGCAGGGTGCTTTTGAGCCTTCGGGCGCTCAATGGATTTCAGTGGAGAAGCTCAAGGACGAATAAAGGCTGCAAGCTCGGGAACGAAGATGCTTCAGGTGCGACCACCACTTTTAGAGGTAAGCTGGGTAGTTGGAGGATAGGTAGGCACCCAAGAGTTGGGCACAGGGGTCCGCAGGGTGCCGGGTGCAGGAGTGCCCTTTGGCTTCCGGAAATCTTACCCTTGGCTGGTCGCGGTTGGAGGGGTCCCTGGTTCTGATGTTGCAGCCATCGTCAGTAGCGTCGAGGTGGGTCCTTGGGTGCTGGATTCGGGGTCACAGTCGCCGGGGGGACGTCCTCGTGGTCTTGGTCCACTCCGGCACAGGCCAGGCTTGGCGGGTGCAGAGTGTGCCGGGTCCGCGGTTCCTGACTGATGCCAGGAGTCAGTTACTTGCTTTGAGCAGTACCATTGCTCGTGGGAGTCCCAGTTGCTCAGAGTCACGAGGTAGCCAGGTCCTCCGGGGTTTGTGAGGTTGCTGGCCACTGGAGATGCCAGGGTTTAGCAGGAGCAGGTTTGAGGGTCGACAGGCCGGTAGGGCTGGGGCCAAAGCAGTTGGTGTCTTCCTCTTGTTAGCAGCTGCACGGCGGGTCTTCCTGCTTCTTGAGCTTCTTTGCTGTTTCGGAATCTGGAACTAAGGAAGGAAGGTTCAGGGTGCCCCTAAATACTAGATTTAGGGGCGTTACAATGAGTCCCTGCCCTGGGGTGGGTACACCCCCTATCCTGCCACTCTCCTGTGGGAGCGAGGCAGTAGCCTAGTCCTGATTGGGCAGGGCTCCCCATCTTCAAGATGGCGGTAGCCCGGAGATGTGCTTCACCTCGCCTCCCCCACCTGAGGGGTGGGGTTGGCAGAGGCTGGCACACCCCCTTTCCTTGGGGTTTCCGGCCAGTCTTCCCACCAGAGTGGGGGTCAGAACCGGTAGGGGCCAGTTGCTGAGTACAGCAATTGGCCTAGAGAAGCTCACAAAGGCGGTATGCCTTTGAAGCTTCCCCTGCCCATCCTGGGGGAGGAGACCTAGCACCTCGCCCAGGATGTGCATTGTTGCAGGCCCAGGAGAGCGGATGGCTCTCTACCCAGGGTTCCAGCAACATGTCTGCTGTGTGGCAGCCTAGGCAGCCCCTCAGACAAGACGTGGATTGTAGGTTAGGTTCAGGGGGCATCTCTAAGATGCCCTCTGTCGTGCATTGTACATTAAATCCCACACTGGCATCAGTGCGGGTTTAACGTACTGAGAAGTTTGATACCAAACTTCCCAGTCTCCAGTGCAGCCATCATGGTGCTGTGGAGTTCGTGTTGATGATCTCCCAGCACCATATACTCTTAAATGGCAGCACTGCACTTACAGTGCCCAGGAATGGACCTGGGTACTGTAGGGGCACAGGGCTCAGGCACCTGTACCCACACTGTTGCAGGGATTCTGCTCATGCACAGAACTATGCGCAGGAAACCAGGACCTCAGTGAATTGTGGTATACCAAAAACTCACCTCAGTACCCGGAACCCATATCCGACCAGCATCAGTGTCCCATTCATTATCCGTATTCTCGCGGAGGTCCCAATGTATAGACAACCCAGAACAAGCGACTTAGAGTACTCTCAGGAATGGTGGGAATCAGAAATACCTGTTCGTTATTATTCTCATATCAGTCCACAACAAGAGTAATCAGAGACATGGTAAAGTTCAAAAGGTTTATTTTATAAACTACGTGTCCTAAGATGCAGTACTTTGGCTAACATAAGCAGACAAATGATTATAATTAAAACCATCAGCATTGTTACAATACCATAGGAAATGAAAGGAGAAATCATAGTATAAATGACAGTGGAATACAACCACCTTCCCTTCGCTAGTAGGCTAGTATTATTATACTAATAGAAGGTCTCTAGGCTTGAATGGGGAACCCCATACCGTAAAGATCAGCTTAGGTGAATCACATCACAGTATCAGCTTTGCTCTGCGCCTGGAAAAGTTCTTCTCCAGAATGTGTTTCTAACGCATGCAAACAGTAATATTAAAGGCTCTCGACACCCAGGTATTTGCAGCTGTGTGCATATTATGGCTGATCAACCTGAACTCGAAAACATACATTGTTTGGTGGCTCAGACTGTTATTGCACACAATGTTCAGACCAAGGTCGCAGTGCACGTCTAGGGATGTGAACAACAGACAGTTCTCATGTGAAGAAAAGGCAAGCAAGCAGTTTTCAAATAATAACATGTCTCTGCAGTGTCGTGTGCAAAAGCAGCAAAAGTGGCAAGATGGCTTTCTAACATCTAACGCGCTTATGCTAACATAGCAATGTATGCATCTGAATTGCTGCCTTCACTACACCCCCCTTGATCGGACCACGAACAAAATAGGGACACCAAAGGAAACGCAGAGTTCAAGTTTGACAGAGTGGAACCAAGTTCTTGTCTTGGATATCCAAAAGAGGAGTGAAAAGTTTGAAACAAACCATAAAAAAAAACCAAAATAAAGGGAAAAAACAAAATGGTAAGTCAATACATCATGGAAAGGCTCAACGCGCCCAGATGTTGGAACACCAAAAAAAAAATGTGTAGTGTTTGCAAGGGAAGCTGGACGATAACCAAGTTAATCCATCAATGTGTAAGCACAGTACGTAGCAACAGCTTCCAAGAGGAAGTCGTTGGAACGATTCGCAAAAGTGTCCGCCATACAGTCTAATAAGGTAAACGCACATACATGTTCTTTGACCACTGGAGCCTCTAGCACATTGAGGACAACTGGCGTGTTCTTCTAAATAACTTCTCGCCAAGAAGTCATACGCTGCCGTTCCGATGTCCCAATTCCCTAGGACTCCATGTTCCGCTCCACAGGCCATAATCCTAACACCAGAACAGTCCAACTCATGAGCCACTTATGGACTCATCAGTCGATCATAATCCGGGGCAGGAGACACCGAGTTTGCCAAGCACAAATCCAGAGCCCATTCGAAAGGACAATCTAGGCAATGAAAAACAGGTTGTACGTAGGTAAAGTAGGCAAACCGGAAGGATAATCCATAGGCTATGCTCAGGGTAGCCAGTGGCAAAGTTCCATAGTATTCAAGCATCCGGTTACGAAAATGGAGCAGCCGGGACAGGCTGTCGCGTGACACACAGTGTGCAGCCATTGCGCAGTACGCAGACCAACAGCAGCACGCCAGCCATGAGGGCGAGAATCAACGGGAGCCCTCCAAACACGCTGGAAAAAATAGAATGAAAAAAGGCCGGTATCAAAGCAAAACTAGTTTGGAAGGAGGTGACGAGGCCAAAGCCCACAATTTTGAAAAAATGCGCCAAGCCAGTTGTTGACGAGGCGTTAAATATAGTTTGAATCAGGGCACCAAAATGAAATGGGAGATCAGTATTTAAAAGCGCCTGCACCTTGGTACGGGTGTTGGCAACGTGAAGGAAAAATGTTTCAAGGGACGAAGTCAGAGCGACTTCTTTTTGAGACAATAGAGCCCTTATTCTGCTCATCTTGTTGAACTCTGCTTTCAAGGTTGGAATGGAAGGCCAGATGGATACATCCAGCCGCCCATGCGGGGGTGGGAAAATGACATTTTTACAGCAGACTACTCTCCGTGATACAGTCACAATGTAAGGAATTCCCACTAGCATCCCACAGCAAGCCTCATTATTTAAAAGCAAATAACTACCGTTAGCTAACAACATGAAAGACGGTGTAATAACTGGCACTGGAATCCCTTTCAGGACGCATGCTAAATTAGGCGCTTGCACATTGCACCGCCATGCAATTGGATGTGCCTACAGACTACAGAGTGATCAGGTGTGGAAGAGCATTCCTCACCCTTCAAATAAACTTCTTTACCTTCTCTCATGCACCTGTATGTAAATGGGAGTGACCATACTTCATGCAGGAAAGCAGTACCCAACGGTTCATATCTGCCTAGGGCATAATGCTTCATGCACGAACTGAATTTAAACAATGGAAATGGCAATGTGATTAACCCGTGGATAAGCCACACAGCTGAGTTTGATTCGGCCACTGAGAAAGGCAAAGGTTCTAACTTTTCAATATGCAGTAATGAGAATGTTGCATCTTTCATGGACATGAATTGTTGTTTCGCAGTTAGATTGAAAGGAAGGAATAAAGATGAAGTATTCATATAGTCCCAGGGGACTTTCCCAGCCTTTAACGTTTGCAAAGTCCATGCGAACTGCATGATAGAACGCAATTGATTCTGACCATGATACAAAACAGACTCATCATCCTGCACAATATCAACAACAGATGAAACAATATTATCTAATGTGTAAATTCGGGAAGAAAGGGTGTTAATGCTATTATCTACAACAGCCAGCACTTTTTCCATATTGGCTTGATCAATAGCTCTCAATCTGGAAGCAGCTTCAATTTGTGATAACTTCCAAACCTCGTTATAAATAGCATACACCCATCTTTTGGACCTGCCACCTACAGGACCTTTAACAAAATCATTCAAATCTATTTTGTCATGTAATTTAGATAAATGAAGTTTAACAGATGGTAAAGTGGAATGTTGCAGCCAGGACTGGCATAACTTCCCAACAGAGTAGGTAGTAACAGAATGGGAAGATTCAAAGCGGGGGTCTACGCAAACGATGTTGACAGGAATCTGAGCTTGTTTGCCAAGTCAACCATCCTTCCGAATTTAATTCGGAAATATTGAATGATGTGTTAGTAATGTATGACTGCAACGCATCAAGGGACAGATCTGTATGATTATCCCAATGTGGATAAGCAGCCAGATCTGGAATAGAGGGGGAATTCAGTTTTTTAGAAGTAGCCAATCCAAATCAGGTGGTCTGAAAAATAGTTGAATTAAAAAATAACATGTGGTTCGGGATGAGGCAGGCACGATGCAAAGCTTCCGTTCCTTGTACCTGCCATGGTTTAGAACCCCAACCGATTTAAGATCAATAGTATCTTTCCACAGATCATAACCCCTGACTGCTAAATCATCCATAAAGGATTTGGAATACAATAATTTAGTGTGTGTCAGTCTAACCTTCGAGGCAGACTCCGCTGCCATTTTAAAATAAAAGGAGGCAGGTTTTGAAACACTGAAATCAGTAAAATAGGCAAATGTGTTCACCAATGTGCTGGAGCTGCCCAGCATTGGACAATGTTCCCATTGCGTATAATTCACAAAATTATGATACGTATTGGCTTTATGTAGGAAATGATTGCCATAATGTTGATAGCAAAACAGCTCCCCGTAATTAGCAGTATCTAAATACAAATCTTCAGCATTAAAAGCAGCATAATATTTCAAATCAGAAAACAGTGCTTCTATGGCCTGAACGTCCCAATCATCAGAGCGGATGTTTTGTTTAACCACATCACCCATAGAAACACGAAATACATTCGGAACATTAATAACCTCAGTGGGTCCATGAATTTGAAATTTAACAGCATCCCACGCAATCCCGTCTAACACAGGCCAGGCAGTAATATTCACAAAAGTCTGGTCTCTCTTCATGATGTGTGATGAGGAGTGGGAGGCCAAAGTTCCATCGATTGGTCTAATTGTCGATCTTTCTTTTAGGTAGTGTCCGTTCACAAGACAAAATAATACCTCCACAAATCCGATGGACATAAATAAAAAAATGCATATGAGCATTAGCCAAATGTAAGTCCAAGGGGGAATCAAAAAATGTCTTTTGAACCAAACAGCAAAAATAGAAACTTTCGACGGGGCCCTGGAAGTCATAGAGTTAGTATCAAAGGAGAAACGTGACTGGGTAACTGCGGTTGATTGTAAAACAGGTAATGTTACATCTGCAGGATAAGCATAATCAGTATCTTCAGGTAGACTACCAGCCGGTGGTAGCAACAAAGGATCAGTAACTGTATACCTCTCGATGGCAACATCAGGCATGGTGGTAGAAGCCAGCGCAAAAACAGAATTTCTCAGCATCGCAGGGCAAGAGACCGCTGGAGTCATACTAAGAAGAATCGGGTACTTGCTGTAGTTTGACATTGTCAATGGAGATGTACCTGTTATCCTTGCGACCAGGAAGTGGAGGTAAAATTACTGTTCTTGTACCTGCACGCAAGCACTGGAACCGGGACACAATAAGAGGGGCCAAACTCCTTCTTGTTCTCCACCTTTTCACGGACCAGGTCACTAACTCGAGGTAGCCAGCCGACTACCGGAATCTGAAGTTCAGCATCAGATGTGGAGGGCATGTGTTCTTTCGCGAGACTGTCTCTGGTCTCCTGTAGACTCTGTAACGCAGCACAGTGATCATCTACGTCAAAGTGTGCGGCTGACGCCGCCATGTCTAGACCATCAAGGTCCGGGACAAACATTCTTATGAGCATCATGTATGGGGTCCGCCCACCCAGAGACCTTCTAGGGAGATTATTAAGTGCACGTTGAACGTTATACAAATGGGCTAACCAGTTCCGGACAGTGCCTAAAACCCTGGCTGTCAAGGATTGCTTTAAGTCACGGTTCATTCGCTCCACTACACTATTACCCTCAGGTCGGTATGGAGACGAAAATTTGACTTGGACCCCCAACTTTTTCATGGCTTCTTTGTATGCCTTAGAGGCGAATTTAGGGCCCTGATCAGAATGAAAGGTACCACACGCAAAGCTTCCCACAAAGACACGCAAATCCCTGATGACAGTACGGGCATCAGCACTCCTTTGTGGCCATACCCACAGAAAACGTGTGCACGAATCCACTGCAACTAAGATATACTTGTACTCAGTATCAGAGGAGAATGGAATTCAATGATCCAGATAGACACACCCAAGTGGTTTATTGGATATGTACAACTGAGTTTGTGGCGGACGCGCAGCAGTTGAAGGTTTAATCTGCTGGCAAATGTCACAATCAAGAACATAAGTGCGAGCCTATTTATATAACCTGCGCCACCAGTAACGTTGTTGTAACAGAGAAACAGTTGCTTCAACGCCGGCATGGGCAGACGCCATACCCTCGTGAGCCGCTGATATCAACGATGGTCTGCAGTCCGCGTTGGGAATCAACCTGTCACCAACGTCGTTAATTCTCACTAATTGGACGTTATCAGGACTTAAGTGATAATGGTAACGAGAAGGGAAACCTCTCGGGTAATTACTTCCCTTCTCTGTAGCAGCAATAGCTGCCAAAATGTCATCATCGATCTTACTTTTGGATCTTGTAACTGCTGCTACTAAATATGTCGCCACTGCTGTTTTCGCTGCATCGTCAGCTAAGCTGTTACCGACAGCGTGGACACCAACTCGTTGGTGCCCAATAGTGTTGTTGGACTTGGCCCTTCTGGCAGGTTCACCCCTAAACTTTTTGCATTATCTTAGCCTTTTTCCTATGTTGTACTAGTGGTTTTAGGCCTCTAGGCACTTTCACACTGTGTCCCAGTGGAAAGTGCGTGCGCTCTGTGTATGTTTTAGTGAGACTGACCTGCCCTCCCATAGGAATGCATGGGGATCTGAGTGACCGTGTTAAGTCCTGATGTGAAAGGAGTGCAGGGGCGAGTTTGGTATGTGCGAACTCGTGAGAGTGAATGCTGCGCAATGATGTGTGCGGCGTTACGGTGTCTTGTGTAGAAGTGCCACTTCTAGAAGCTGGCCTGTCTGTGTAATAAATGTGCAGTGACTGTCTGGCTTGTGATTGGCTGGTGTGTCTGTCTCCAGGAGTCAGGATGGGTCTGCCCCGGTGGTGAGTGGAGAGATCTGCATGTTGATGGCAGGGAGGAGTACACCTGGGACCTGAATAGGGCTGGGTTTTCCCTACACAATGCTGGCTCCACCCCATGTGGTGCGTCTGATGTCTCTGGCCTGTCCTGTGAATAGGGAGAGGGGCTGAGCAAAACAAAATGCTCAGGAACCAGTTGCATCTGGTTCGCCCCTTCCCTGCACCTTTGGAGACAAAGGAGTTGGTGTATAAAAGAGGGGCTATGACCCCATAAAAATATTCTTGTTCTTGGACTCGAAACTACCAGGGGCGTGCTGCTGCTGGGGACCAGGGGAAGGCTTACCTCCCTGGGCCCTGCCCAGCCCCTTGATACCTGGAGGACTTCTTTTTGGGGACCCTTCTGCCCTGCATTGCCCTCTACATCTGCGAGGACCTTGTGGCTGGGACTTTGTGGCTTTGTGCCTCCTAGCGCCCTGAGAGCGCTGTATTTTTGATTGGACCAAAGAGAAGGAGCCTGGGGGCTGCGCAGCGCTGGGCTGCGGCCCTTGGTGAGGGAGTCCCCATCGTGGGAATCCCTCCGCCATGCCATAATGGCGGGTGCCCACCGCCGTGTACTTTTGATTGCGAGGGAGCCTACCCCTCATTGAGCCCCAAGAAGAAATCACCGCCGCGGCCCGCGGAAAAACCAGGAAGTCAGGCCCGCGCCGCCTGACTGCGGGCGGGGCCTGGTGTGCTCCACTTCCGCTTCCCCCCGACCCGGAGGAAGCCGTGTTGCACCGGGAAGGACTGGAGAGGCGGGAGCCTACCCCGCCTCCCCGAGTGGCCATGCAGAGTCCCGGGTCCCAGGAAGGGGCCCGGGTAAAGGAAAAGAGCAGCAGCCGCCGCCAGCGGGGCTCTCTAGAGTGAGAGAGAGCCCCGCCCGCTGCATCGGTAAAGCCAGCCAAGGCGCCCGAGCTGAGAACGGAGTAGAAAAGCCCAGGTCCCAGAAGAGGGACCGGGTGAAGAGGAGATTGCCACAGAGCAGCGGAGCACCCCCGAGAGCAGCCCGGTGAGTGAGAAGGACTGGGGGGCTCCGTGGGGGCATTATTATTCTAGAGCCCAGAAAGGCTCCAACGACGGGGCATAATTGTTTCTTCTTGTTCTTCTTCTTGTTTCGGAATCGTGATCTGAGGAAGGAAGGTTAAGGGTGCCCCTAAATACTAACTTTAGGGGCGTTACAGGTAGGTACAGGTCAGGGACCAATGGGTCCCTTCGCTGGGGTGGGTACACCCTTATCCTGCCACTCTCCAGTGGGAGGGGGGCAGGAGCCTAGTCCTGATTGGGTAGGGCTCCCCATCCCCAAGTTGGCGAGAGCCCGGAGTTGTGCTTCATTTCGCCTCCCCCACCTGAGGGGTGGGGTTGGCAGAGACTGGCACACCCCCTTTCCTCACTTGGGTTTTTCCATCGATCTTCCCGCCAGAGGTGGGGGTCAGAACCGGCAGGGGCCAGTTGCTGAGTACAGCAAGTGGCCTGGAGAAGCTCACAAACGCGGCATGCCTTTGAAGCTTCCTCTGCCCATCCTGGGGGAGGAGGCCTAGCACCTCGCCCCAGGATGTGCATTGTTGCAGGCCCACGAGAGCGGATGGCTTTCTACCCAGGGGTCCAGCAACATGTCTGCTGGGTGGCAGCCTAGGCAGCCTCTCAGTCAGGACGCTGGTTGTTGGTTAGTTTCAGGGGGCATCTCTAAGATGCCCTCTGTCGGGCATTTTACATTAAATCCCACACTGGCATCAGTGTGGGTTTAATGTTCTGAGAAGTTTGATACCAAACTTCAGTCTTGAGTGCAGCCATCATGGTGCTGTGGAGTTCGTAATGTCGACCTCCCAGCACCATATACTCTTAATGGCAACACTGTACTTACAGTGCCCAGGAATGGACCTGGACACTGTAGGGGTACTGGGCTCATGCACCTGTACCCTCACCACTGGCATTGGGCACCCAGCTAGAGGGGTGACTGATGTATGCCAGGGCAGTGGTTTGTGGGCATGGCACACAGGGATGTGTGCCATGTCGTCTCTGTGTTTTGTTCTGCACCCAGACACTCAACCTGCAAAGGCAGTGTGTGTGTCAGGGTACAGGACCTCTAAGGATGGCACAATAGGTGCTGCAGCACTTAGGGGCCTTCTCTGGCCACAGTGCCCTGGCTATCTATGGTACCATTTACAGACATGTGGCCTTAGATGCCATTTGGGTTTATGGTTTAATGCAGTTTTAGGGAAGGAACACAGGCCCTGGGCACCTGATTGGCAGGAACCCAGGGCACACTCAGTCAAAGTACATCAGCAATTCAGCAAAAAGTGGGGGCATACCATGCAAGAAAGTTGGCACTTTCTCACAGGAGGGAAGTTACCTTACTTTGTCATTTTTTATTAAAGGCCAGCTCACCACCCTGGTAAGAATAGAAGTACATTTAACAGCATTAAACATATATCTACTAGGCGCTGTGATATTTAAGACTGGACTGTGGTGGAGGACAGTCAGGTATAAACATGTGTTCGAGGCATATGAGCTGCAGATCACACACTTAGGATAGTAGATCGCCATCTGGTGTTGGGCTCGGATGCTTGCAGGTTGTTGTTGTCTTCGGAAGAAGTCTTTGGTCACGAGATAGGTGACTCCTCCCTTGGACTACAGTGCGCATGGGCATCCACTCCATCCTCAGATTGTTTTTTTCCGCCATTGGGTTCGGATGTAACTTTTCCAACTCTGGTTGAAAATCTCAAATACAAGCTTTTCGAAGCGAAAAAACTTTTACAACTACATTGAAGCACCTTCACTCGACATCGAATTCATCGGCTCGATTCCGGACGTCGACGCGGGCTGCTGGGCCTACTCACGCCGTGAGGCCTACGGCTCATGGAAAGGACGCCGTTTAAAAAATGCCCCCAGTGTGGAGCAAGATTTCCGCACAGTGACCATCATAAAGTCTGCAACCTGTGCCTATCACCGGAGCACGACGAAGCCAGCTGTCCAGCCTGTGCAGCATTCCGATCCATTCGGGATCGAAGAGCTTGACGCCATATCATGGCACACAGATCATCCCCGAACCAGTAAACATCTTCGATGAGGGTCCCGATGTCCCGGAAGAGGATTCCAAGGAACTTCAAATCATCTCAGAAGCAGACGACTCAGACGACCCGATTACTCCGGGGCAACGCGTGAGTACCACTGCCCCTGCCCCTGCCCCAACCCCTCCAAAACAAAAGGCATTGGTCAAGACTTCGCCAGCTGGCCTCAGTCGAGACCGAAAACACCCTTCAGAAGTCCCGCCTCCGGGCTCGGCTCCGAAGAAACATAAGCCTTCCGGTGGCTCGGGCCCGAGTAAGCCGCATGTCATTGTACTCCCGGCACCTTCGGCACCGAAGACAAAAGACCTCTCGGCACCGAAATCGGATCCGACACCTTCGGCACCGAAAACATCGAGGCCTATAGATAAACCGGCACCGAAAGTTCCCAAGCCGAAAGACTCAACTACGGCACCGAAACCTTCATCGGCACCGAAACCACCGGCTAAGGACTATAATACACCTCCCAAAGCCAAAGACTCTACTGATCAACCAAAACCTCGATCGGAACCGAAAAAAATCGGCGCCAAAATATGTTCCTAAAGAGCAAGAACTTTTCCATCCAGATCCAACACAAAAAAGGATCTATATTAATCCAAAGACTGGACATGTCACTGCAGTGCCATGTAAGAAACGGAAACTGGACACAACACCTGCCCCAGTTCCTATAAAAAGAAGGACTCGGCAACATCACCTATTCCTCCTTCCTCTCCCATATGACCTTCTACCCCACCCCCTCTGCCTACACCACCCTTACCTCTACCTCTACCATCTCCATCAGGATGATGATGATGACCTAGGGGGAGGGGGTGATCCTTATAATACTAATGATCCGTTCACGGATCCAGATACAGCACCATTGGATGATGGGGCATACCCTCTACCAGATATACCTAACCCTACACCATATCCCTCCAAACCATCACCTCCAGATGACCACCTGGGGTTTGGACAACTAGTAAACAGAGCAGCACTTTACCACGGCGTCACCATGCACTCTGATGCACCCGAGGAAGACTTTTTCTTAGACACTTTTGAGCAGTCTCAGAAATCGGTACAAATTTTACCTATGCTTAAAGGGGTGATAAAACACGCCACAGAAGTATTTAAAGACCCCGTCCGTGCCAGGGTGCTTAACCCCAGAATTGACAAAAAATATAGACCTGCCCCAAGATCCTTGTTGCATCAAAGGACAGCTCCCTCTGGATTCTTTGGTTGTTTCCAACGCAAGGAAACGCGCCAACTCCCAAACCACGGGGGTTACACCACCCCCTGACAAAGAATCCAAACTATTAGAAGCCTCGGGCAAACGAGTAGCAGCACAAGCTGCTAATCATTGGCGTATTGCCAACACCCAAGCCCTATTAGCACGCTACGATAGGGCTCACTACGATCAGTTGGAGACTCTGCTACAACACCTGCCAGACCAATACAAGACCCAGGCAAATGACCTTATACAAGAGGGAAAACTTATCTCAAATGCGTCCATTAAATGTGCACTTGACGGCGCAGACACCGCCTCTCGAGCACTAAACACAAGTGTACTCCTTAGACGCCGTGCCTGGCTACGCATTTCAGGCTTTAAGCCAGAAGTACAAAGTACCATACTTAGCCAACCTTTTAACCAAGAACAGCTGTTTGGGCCAGCAGTTGACACTGCACTTGAAAAAATGAAAAATGACACAGAGACTGCTAAGTCCATGGGAGCATTGCAGTCTCCACAACCACGCGGCTCCTTTCGATGCTCCTTCTACAGAGGAGCCTCCAAGAATATGGGAGCAGACACCTCCTCTACATTCAAAACCTCTACACAAACAACCCCTAGTAGAGGATATTTTAGAGGAGGATATAGAGGAAACAACAACAAGGGACGAGGCCGAGGCAATACCAACACTCGTACCTCCCCCGCCACAAAACAGTGACTTTCCTCCACTCCCCCCAGACCATTCCACTCCAGTCGGGGGAAAGCTCAAACAGTTCCTACCTGTCTGGAACTCCATCACAACAGACAATTGGGTAAGACAAATTATCCAGTATGGTTACTGCCTGGAACTCACCGCTACCCCTCCACACATACCACCCAAGCAGCGTTCCATGTCACCAGACCATCTTACGCTCCTCAAACAAGAAGTTCTCTCATTGCTTCAAAAACACGCAATAGAACCAGTTCCCTTACAACATCAGGGTACAGGGGTATACTCACTATACTTCCTAATCCCCAAAAAGGACGAGACTCTAAGACCAATACTCGACCTCAGACTCCTAAATCTGTACATAAACTCAGATCATTTCCATATGATCACTCTTCAACAAGTGCTCCCACTACTACAACAAGGCGATTTCCTTGCCACACTAGATCTCAAGGACGCTTATTTCCACATTCCCATACATCCTGCTCACAGGAAGTACCTAAGGTTTGTGGTGGACGGACAACACTATCAGTTTATAGTCCATTCGGGGTAACAACTGCGCCCAGAGTATTCACCAAGTGTCTAGCAGTAGTAGCAGCGCATCTCAGAAGACAACAAATTCATGTCTTCCCGTATCTAGACGACTGGCTAATAAAAGTCAACTCATTCAACAAATACGTTCTACACACTCACCGAACTATTCAGACCTTACACAATTTGGGATTCACAATAAACTATCCCAAATCTCATCTCCAACCCTCCCACATACATCAATATCTGGGAGCCACCATAAATACCTCCAAAGCCTTAGCATATCCCAGCCCAGCCAGGATAGCCAATATACAAGCTCTCATCGTAAAATTTCAAACCCAACACTCTCTTCCAGCAAGAGTGTTCATGCAACTGATAGGCATGATGGCGTCATGCATCTTCATTGTGCCTTATGCAAGACTTCAAATGCGTTCCTTGCAAGAGTGTCTAGCACGTCAGTGGAATCAGGCTCACGGAAAACTAACAGATCTCGTGTTGGTGGACAGCCGCTCCGATCGCTCTCTAAGATAGTGGAACACAATAAACCTGTCCAAAGGGCGGCCGTTCCTCGAGCCTCTTCCACAAATAGTGCTAACAACGGACGCATCACTCATGGGATGGGGAGCCCATCTCCTAGGACACACCACTCAGGGCAAATGGACCACTCAACAGAAAGTGCTCCATATGAATTACCTGGAACTACTGGCAGTATTCCTAGCACTAAAATCATTCCAAATACATCTCCAGAACAAAACTGTCCTCATCCGGACGGACAACATTACAGCCATGTATTATATACAAAAACAAGGAGGCACACATTCTCTCCAGCTGTCCCAGCTAGCACAGAACATTTGGAGATGGGCCATTCCCCAGAACATATACCTGCTTGAAGAACACCTTTCAGGGGTTCACAATCAGATTGCCGACCTGTTAAGTCGACAGACTCAACAGATCCACAAATGAGAATTACATCCACAAGTCCTACTCCCCTTTTTCCAAAAATGGGGCCAACCAGACATAGATCTGTTCGCCACACACGAAAACGCAAAATGCCCAACCTTCGCCGCCAGGTTTCCCCACCCACAGTCCAAGGACAATATGGATGAACTGGTCAGGCAGATTTGCGTACGCTTTTCCGCCTCTCCCACTCATTCCATTCGTGGTATGCAAGCTCAGGCAACAGTCTCTCAAACTGATCCTAGTAGCCCCCACATGGGCACGCCAGCCCTGGTTCACAACACTGCTGGAACTCTCTCTAGTTCCACACCAGAAACTGCATCTCTCCCCGTCCTTACTAACCCAGAACCATGGAGAAATAAGACACCCAGATCCAGGTCAACTGAATCTGGCGATCTGGCCCATGAAGTCCTAGAGTTCGGTTACCTCAACCTACCACCAGACTGTATGAATATTAAAAAGAGGCCAGACGACCTACCACTAGAGCCTGCTACGCTGCAAAATGGAAAAGATTTGCCATTTACTGCACTAACAATGATATACGCCCACTGGATGCATCCATACAGAACATCATTTGCTACTTACTACACTTGCAAAGATGTAATTTAGCGTACTCATCGATACGTCTACACCTAGCAGCATTAGCAGCCTACTTGCAAAATCGACAACACTTGTCACTATTTAGAGTACCTGCGATCAAAGCCTTCATGGAAGGCCTTAAGAGCATTATTTATTCCTCCCAGATTACCACCCTCTCCAGTGTGGAATCTAAACATTGTTCTTACAAGGCTCATGGGACCCCCTTTTGAACCTCTGCATAAATGCGAACTACAGTTCCTCACATGGAAAGTGGCTTTCCTTATTGCTATCACATCCCTTAGACGGGTAAGTGAGATCCAGGCTTTAACCATACAAGAACCATTTCTACAATTACACCGCAACAAAGTGGTTCTTAGAACCAATCCAAAATTCCTGCCAAAAGTCATATCTCCGTTCCATCTTAACCAATCAGTAGAGCTACCAGTGTTCTTCCCAAATCCTGACTCGGTAGCTGAAAGAGCTCTTCATACCGTAGATGTTAAAAGAGCCCTACTTTACTACATTGACAGAACCAAACCATTCCGCAAAACCAAACAATTGTTTGTTGCTTTCTCTCCACCACATAAAGGCAACCCTATTTCCAAATCCGGGATAGCCAGGTGGATAGTTAAATGTATCCAAATATGCTACCACAAGGCTAAACGCACACTAACAGTTCCCCCTAGAGCGCATTCCACACGCAAAATAGAGGCTTCCATGGCATTCTTAGGAAACATTCCCTTAGAAGATATTTGTAAGGCAGCCACATGGTCTACAACACACACCTTCACTAAACATTACTGTGTTGACGTGCAAGCAAAACAACAAGCTTCTGTAGGTCATGCTGTCCTTAAAACTTTATTCCAAACTGCTGCAAATGATACAGGTGACCACCGCTAGGGGAGACACTGCTATATAGTCTATCCTAAGTGTGTGATCTGCAGCTCATATGCCTCGAACGGAATATGCTACTTACCAGTATGCATCTGTTCTTGGCATGTAGAGCTGCAGAGCCACACACGCCCACCCACCTCCCCGGGACCTGTATCTGTTCCAGCATAGTCTTACTTAGACATTACACGTGGACATCTCTCTCTCTTTTTACAAACTCCCATCATTTCCCATCATGCCGAAAAACAATCTGAGGATGGAGTGGATGCCCATTCGCACTGTAGTCCAAGGGAGGAGTCACCTATCTCGTGACCAAAGACTTCTTCCGAAGACAACAACAACCTGCAAGCATCCGAGCCCAACACCAGATGGCGATTAACTATCCTAAGTGTGTGGCTCTGCAGCTCTACATGCCAAGAACAGATGCATACTGGTAAGTAGCATATTCCTTTTTACATAGAGACTGATCCTCTATCACTGTGTCCAGGCCCTTCTCCTGTTCTTGATTTGCCTCCGTTAACTATCCTGGAGTTCTGTCTCATTTCTCCATCTCTCTGCTGTGACTCTTGAACGTCATGTGCTCACGTGCCCATTATGGTATGCCATCGCTGCAGAATACCCATTCTGTCCCTAGTCCCATATACCTTAAGTTGGCAATAGGACAGCAGGCTTTATTACTTGTGATAAGATCCACTTTCAGTAAACCAACTAGTGACCTGTAATAGCCTAATACAATCAACCATTGTCCCATATATTGAGTCTTGGGAATGTTGGGTCTAGCAACAGTCCTGCTCCTTTATGTCTAGCCCACATTTCACCCATTATGTCATAGGATCATATTTTGCCCCAGTTACATATTTAATTGGACCTATGATCCTTCCTTCACAAAACTTTCTCTAGGGTCATTTTGGTGTCCATTTTGTTAAAGTATGTTGCCAATTTAAATGTTTGTGTAAATTCATGCATTTCGGTATTCATTGTTTTTATGTCAGTACTCTTAAACGATATTTGAATAGCAATGTGTGCACAAAAAAAGACATTTATGCAGAATATTATTGGTAAGAAAGATTTGAATGATTATCCACAAATATTATCATTTAATGTCCGGTAACAGGAAGTCTATACTGTCCTTCTCAATTAGGGATTATGGGTCAAACGTCACAGGCAAAGCGTTAACGGTTTCTCACTATCCTAGAGCTATTTCCATCTCATTCTAGGAAAATCATTTAACAGTAAAAATGTACAGTAATAGATTTCTTTTGTTTTGCAGGTAGACCTGGTAGAAGAGCAGCATCTCAAGTGACTGGTAACAGAGCACCCCCAATTCAGGATTTCTCTGGCGGACATTGGCATTGTCAGTCGAACCCCATAAAGTGCAGCAGTCAGTCTTCAGTAGAAGATTTTTTCAAAGACAGAGGAAGAGACAAATGGAGAAATAAAGGTGATGAGACAAGAAAATCAGGAATAACATGTATAATAAATGTGAATTTATTCAAACTGCTGCTTAACTCAGCTAATTGTTGAGGGTGATATTAAAACAATCTATGAAATCTGGTGTGTCAAATAAGCACTAAGGCTATATATTCTAGAGCTTCTGATGCCTCCACTAAAGCTTTTGTAGCTGCACCATGACTCTCCAGTAGCATCAGTGCACTCTGAATGATTGGAGGGTAGCACCTGCCTATAGCGACTCTTGACTGTGGCAGACCCTCAGTCCTTTAACTTTCTACCCATTTACACCTCCACAAAGTCCAAGCAGAGTTATATGCAGCAACCCAGGGAGAATCCTGATAAACCAATCCACTATACCAGGAGTTTAAACCAATCCACTATACCAGGAGTTTCAAGCACCTATTAGTGAAGGTATTAAGAAAACAACCTGAGAAGCAAAGCGAAAGATTGCTTGGTAAAAAGAGCTCTGCAAGTTTTTTTCTCATAAAAATAGTACACCTTTGCAATATTGGCCAGGTCTGTCATTTGTGAATTGGAATTTCTTTTTAAAACATTTTATTAATTTTCACAGAAGATCTTTTGTTCACCTTCACTTGAGCTGAGTTGCCCTATATCACTGAAAATACAGAGAGCTTCAAAGTAAATGAAGCTCCTTTACAGTGTTTCAGTCTTGTTATGTTATGTGAATTTGTAGAGCCAGACTAATCACCTGTGAGAGTATCCAGGCATTGAGTAGGGCAGGTCTAAGGGGGAGGATATCATGCCTGTTTATTTCTGGAAGAGCCATGTCTTGAGGTTCCTTCGGAAGTCCATGAGGGAGGGGGGAGGTTCTCAGGTGTTTTAGTAGGAAGTTCCAGGTCTTGGTTGCTAGGTATGAGAAGGAACATCCTCCGCTTCTGGTCTTCATGATGCAAGTGAGTTGTGCTCTTGCCTGGGACGCAGATCGAAGATGCCTGGTGGGTTGGTAGGAGTTGAGGCAGTGGTTGAGGAAGGCTGGACCAGTGTTGTGGAGAGCTTTGTAGGCGTGGGTGAGATGCTTGACCTTACATCTTTTGTGGACTGGGAGCCAGTGGAGATTGATGAGGTGTAGAGAGATGTGGTTATTTTGCAGAGTGTTCAGGATGAGTCTGGCGGTGCTGTTCTGGGTGGTTCGGTGTTCGCGTTAGGACATGGGATGGGATGCTCATGTAAGAGAGCGTTACAGTAATAAAGTCTACTTGTGAAATGAGTCTGGGTGACCGTTCGTCTGGTGTTCAGTGGGATTCACTTAAAAATCTTGTGAAGCATTTGCAAGATGTGAATGCATGATGAGGAGACGGCATTGATCTGTTTGCTCATGGAAAGGTTGGTGTCTGGTTGTCCAGGATGATCCTGAGGTTCTTGGCATGGTCGACAGGGGCGGGGGCAGGTGGGGGTCCAAGTTCAGAGGGCCACCAAGAGGTGTTCCAGCGGAAGTGGTTGTTGCCAAAGTTTAGGACTTTGAGTTTATCTGTGTTGAGCTGGAGGCAGTTGTTTTTCATAAAAGCTGCGATGTTGCTCATGTAGTTGGCAAAGTTTACTCTGGCGATGCTGGTTGAGCCGGTAAGGGAGAGGATGAGACGTGTGTCATTGGTGTACGATACTATGTTGATGCCGTGGGCTCTGACGATGTCCATGAGAGGCGCATTGTAGACTTTGAAGACTGTTGGCCTGAGAGACATTTCTTGAGGGACTCCACAGATGTGTTTCCTGGGTTCCAAGGTGTGTGGGGGGGTCTAACTCGTTGAGTTCTGTCCGTGAGGACCTTTGAGGGCCGGTCTGCAGATACCCAAGTGCTGAAGCTTTCTGATGGGTGACTCGTGGAAGACCATACTGAAAGCTGCGGAGAAGTTGAGGAGGATGAGTGCGGGCTTTTCTCCTCCGTCAAGGTTGTTTCTGATGTTATTGGTGACAGCTGTCTCTGTTCTGTGGTTGGTGCGAATGCCTGATTGAGAGCTGTATAGTAGTTGATGGAGTTCTAGGTGGTCTGCGAGTTGGGTATTGATGGCTTTCTCCCTGACTTTAGCTGGAAAATGCAGGAGCAAGATGGTCTGAAGCTGTTGAGGGTGTTGGGGTTCGCTGTTGGTTTCTTCATTAGAGCGTCGCCTTCTGCATTTTTCCAGCAAGGCGGGAAAGTTGCAGTGAGTATGGAGATGATGATAGCGATGAGTGTGGGGTAGATGATGATTCTTCCAAGATTGTATATGAAGTGGGGGCATAGGTCTGAGGGTGCTCCTGAGTGGATGGTATTCATCAAGGCGGTAGTTTCTTCGCCCAAGAGGGGCTTCAAGTTGCTTGGCTGCTGTTTGGCAATGAAGGAAGTGTCTGGTTGGTCAGGGGAATGCATATCAGTATGCTGTCGGTCGAATGTGTTGTAGATCATGGCAATCTTCTATTCGAAGAAGTTTGAGATGGTGTTGCAGAGTGCTTGGGATGGGGTGATGTAGTTGTTGGCAGCTGCGGGATTGGAGAAATCCTTGACAATTGTGAAGAGTTCATTGCTGTTGTTGGAGCTGGCTTCATTTTCTCTCAAGTTATTTGCAGTGGCACTTGTACTCCCTGAGGTCATTCATGTACCAGCTGGGCTGTTGGTTGATTTTGTAGGCCTTATTTCTGGTGGGAGTGGTGCAGTTAGCGCAGTCAGTAAACCATTTATTGAAAAGCTTGGTATCGACATCCAGGTTTTCGGTGTGGCTGAGTGGGCATTCCTGTAGAGTCTTGGTCCATTTTTCTTTAGATATTTTGCCCCAGTGTTTTGATGGTGCTTTAAGTTTTTCTGGTGGGGTGGCTTGGTGGGCAGGTATCTTTAAATGTGTGATGGAGAGGTCGGACCATGTGAGCGGTGTTGTGTGGGTGGTGGTGATCCTGTTGTTGGCCGAGAAAATAGGGTTGAGGCATTAGCCTGCTGTGTGGGTTGGTCTTTGGACGAATTGGGTGAGTCAGAGTTTGCTGAGGCTGTTGAGGAGGGCCATGAAGTTAGGGTCTGTGGTGTCTTCCAGGTGGAAATTGAGGTCTCTGAGAAGGATGTAGTTGGTTGATCTGATGGAGAGGAGAGCAATGAAGTCTGTGATGCAGTTGCAGTATTCCGCTTGGAGGCCTGGGCAGCAGTATGCAAGGGTTCCTTTAAGGGTGGCATTCGTATTTTGTAATGGAGGTGTTCCATGAGGTTGATGTCCGAGTACATGAAGGTGGTGCAGTCAATCAGATTTTTCTAGATAATCTTGAGTCCTCCGCCTAGTTTGTGGGTTTGGTCCTGGTGTATCATTTTGTAGGTGGGCTGGATGGCTGCGGCGATGTCCAGGTTGAGCCATGTTTTGATCAGGAAAGAGGTCAGGTGTGTTGCAGTTGAGGAGGTCCCATATTTAGGTGGAGTATTTCCCGAGGGATTGGAAGTTGAGGAGCATGGCGGACAATTTGTGTGGGGTGGTGGGGTGCGCCGGTTGTTCGGAGTTAGTAGTGTCGGTGTCTGAGGTCCCACAGGTAAAGTAGCAATGGGTGCTGGAGAAAGGTTCTACCGTGGTGCTGGGGAATACGAGGCAGCAGCTTGTTTGCCAGTGTGTGTTATTGAGGTCGTGGGAAATGGTGGAGGAGTAGTGTGGCGTTTGTTGTGGTTGTGGTGTTGCAATGGTTGGTCATGAAGCCAGGGTTCCTGGTACTGGGTGCGGTCCAGGCGCGGAAGGGTGCAGACAGGCTTACCTTTGGTACGCCAGCGGCACACCTGCTTTGCGGTCGCGCTGTGGCCTGCATTAAGTAGGTCCTGGGGTGTGCGGGGCTTCTGTTGGCAAGAAGAACAGTGATCGGGAAAACATGACGTTTATTTTACAATTTCAAGTCTGTGTTAGTAACATTTCGTAGCAAATGAGTAATTACCAAGTCAACATTATCCCTCTGTAGTTTTGCTGCATTCATAGGTTTGTTTCTCTACCAGCATGCACCAATCCACATCTTCCTTCCATTCAGTTAACTCCAGAGGAATTTGAGTTCCCCATCTTCTAGGTACATTCCTCTTAGCTACTATTAGGCCTACACTGATGAATGGTCTTGCATTTTACAATGGGGCTCCCTCTACCCACACATTCAGATTTGTTCGTTTGGGTGAGTTTTTGATTTGGACACTTTGCATATGTCTCAGGGAGGCCTGAATGCCCTCAATGCAGATGATGGGGGGATGAATATCCCAATAGATCCATGGACAGATGACACAATTGATCCCACAGGTGAAACTGATCCAGACCTTTACCCAGCCGAACCATCTCCTCCAGACGACAATGCATCACACCAATAACTCATTGCCAGAGCTGCACATTCCATGGGGTTTAACTGCATAAAGAAACACTAGAAGAATATGTTTGAGGGATATGAGCTGCAGATCATATACTTGTGCATAGATCGCCATTTGGTGTTGGGCTCAGATGTTTGCACTTTGTTTTTGTCTTTGGAAGAAGTCTTTGTAGTCACGAGATAGGTGACTCCTCCCTAGGGTGATTGTGCGCATGGGCATTGACTCCATCTTCAAATTGTTTTTTCCGCCATCGGGTTCGGATGTGATTTGCTGCGCTCCGGGTCGGTGTCATCTTCAAACCCCCTTCGACACGCAATTCCTCACCACTCAACGGTATTGTCTCGATCGCGGTTCCCTTTCAACGCACATCTTCAAAAAACATAATATCCTCAACCTCAAACTCCGACGTGGGCTGTTGGGCCTATCCGCACCAACTAAAAAACTACACACACCCTGCCAATGCTAAAAGGCATGCTCAAACATGCACCAGAAGTGTTTAAAGACCCAGCAGAGCCAGGATCCTCAACACCAGGCTGGATAAGAAATATAAGGCAGCTCCCAATGACCCAATCTACATCAGAGGTCAGGTCCCTCTAAATTCTCTTGTAGTGTCTAACGCACGCAAGAGGGTTAACTCACAAAGCACTGGTGACACCTCTCCTCCTGATAAGGAATCAAAGCTGATAGACGCATCTGGTAAACGTATCGCGGCAAATCATTGGCGGATTGCCAATGCCCAAGATTTGTTGGCCAGATATGACAAGGCTTACTATGATGAGCTTGAAAAGCTTATGCAACATCTCCCTGACCAATATAAATACAAAGCTAACGACTTTATGCAGGAGGCTAAGTTAATAACCAACACATCTATCAAATGTGCCCTTGACGCAGCTAATACCGCATCTCGTGCTATTAATACTAGCGTTTTATTACGCAGGCACGCTTGGCTTCGTATCTCAGGGTTCAAGCAAGAGGTGCAATCCACTATTCTTAATCAGCCTTTTGACCAAGAGCATCTCTTTGGGCCCACAGTCAATACATCTTTAGAACAGATGAAAAAGGATACTGAGACTACCAAGTCCATGGGGGCCTTGTAACTACCTTCCCCTCAAGGGTCATTTTGTTTCTCCATTTACAGGGCCGGCTCCAATACCACTGGCTCAGAGCATCTCTCTACCTCATACAAAAGTCCCAATCAAACTACCTCCCCCAGAGGATATTTTCGAGGAGGGTACAGGGGTAACAACGGTAAGGGAAGAGGTTGTGATGGCAACACCCGCAACTCCCCAACCACCAAGCAGTGACTTCCCCTACTTCCTCCCGATCATTCCACTCCTGTCGGGGGACGTCTCTCACAGTTCATACCTGTCTGGAATTCCATCACAACAGACAACTGGGTAAGACAGATTATCCAGTATGGTTATTGCCTGGAACTCACTTCTACTCCCCCAATATCCATCCCAGACAACGTCCAATGTCCTCAGAACATCTCACTCTTCACAAGCAAGAGGTTCTCTTGCTATTACAAAAACACGCAATGGAACCAGTCCCCTTGCCTCATCAAGGCTCAGGGGTTTACTCCCTCTATTTCCTAATCCCAAAAAAGGACGGTTCTCTCAGACCAATACTGGACCTCAGACTGCTGAACCTTTACATTCAGTCGGATCACTTCCACATGGTCACTCTCCAACAGGTGTTTCTGTAGTAGGGGATCTCTGTGTATAGTCATAATCTAGTGAATAGTCCCGCCCATGTGCGGGGACCCCGGAGCAATAAAAATAATCTCTTAAGGTGTCAAGTCATGCAGACCTGCATCCACACTTAAGAGAGAATTTAATTTAAAGACAGATAATGCAGCCTATACCCACAGGCTACACTCTCCAGTACTTCAACTAGAAAATTCCACCAACATCCACAAACAGCACTGCCTGCCCAGCTTTTTGCACAAGGGAAAAACCTGCCTCTACCAGCAAAAGCCTCTGGAATGATAGAGAGGAAGGAATGGACAGACATGCCCCATAGGCTGCCATTATGTGGCTCAGAACAGGATACTGTGCCTTTAAGAAAACTTTCCAGAACTTTTCCCAGTATCCCAGAATGCACAGCAGGTCCCTTTTACTTTCAGTTCTTTTTTCCGGCTCCTGCTAGCAGGACCCTGGAGCATTGAGCTCTCCCTTTTCAAGGGTTTATTTGGATTTGTTCACTTTTCTAGTGCTTTAGTATTGTAAAGGCCTTCCTTCTGGTGTTGTCAACATGCCTGGCTTGTTTGACAAGTGCCCAGAGTGCGAAAGGAAGAAGGCTAAGTCAGACCCACACAGGGTGTGCATCGTCTGCCTTCCCCAGTCCCATGTGCCAGAGGAGTGTGAAATCTGCCACTCTTTCTCAGCCAGGACCCTGAGAGAAAGGATGAAGATCAGGCTCCAGGTCCTGGAGGACAGAAGGCTGAAGGCACAAGGTGGGTCAGGAGGGGCTGATTCTACCCATGCTGAGGCCTCTGGGGGGCTCCCCAGGGGCAGGAAGCCCAGCAAACGTCTCCATTCTCCGCCGACGTCGATGGCGTCGACTACGGCGTCGAGGGGGATGACTGCTGTCTGTTCATCGTCTCCCCAGGGCTCTGGGGAGAAGTGGCGTCGACGCTCGACGTCGAGGGAGCTGAACAGGCCGCCGTCGACGACATCGTCTTCGTCGACGCCGTCAACTTCGCCGTCAAGTCATCGACGTCGAGATCAGGCCCGGTGTCGGCGCTCGCCGTCGAGGGGAGGTCGCCTGTCGCCGTCGGCAAAGAGAAGGTCGCCGTCGAGGGGATACCCGGCGTCGCAGGCCAGCCGCAGGCACTCGCCGTCGCTGCGGTGTTCGCCGTCGAAGATGGCGTCGACGTCGAGGAGGCGATCGACGTCACGGAGGCCATCGACGTCACGGAGGCCATCGACGTCACGAAGGCCATCGATGTCACGGAGGCGACTGACGTCACGGAGGCGATCGACGTCACGGAGGCGATCGACGTCAAGGAGGCGATCGACGTCGCAGAGGGGTTCATCGTCGAAACGGCGCAGGGGGAGCCCTGACGCCAGGAGTCCCTCGGGGTCACGTAAGAGGAGAACGGAGTCCCCGGGCTCGGTGTACTCAGTGGTGTATACGCCTACGCAGCCGGGGTCGCCACCCTGCCCTCCTTTGCCACGGGAGCCCGCGCCGCGGATCCCTACGCCTTCGCCTCCTCCTCCACCGCCACCACCTCCTCCCCCATCTCATTCTATACCGCCTCGCACACCGTCGGGCCCACCTGCGGTTCCGCCACAATCGGTCTCATTGCCCAGGTATCCGACGCCGCCGCAGGGAACTCCGAGGCCGCGGCGCCAGGATAGACCACCGTCGCCGGGCCCGGCGAGGCCGGTGGACAGGCCGAAGCCGAAGAGATCGCGCTCCCGCTCCGAGCGGAGAGGAAGATCGCGGAGCCGTGGGCGATCGTCGTCTACATCAGGGTGACGCCGCAGGAGGCGCAGATCCAGATCACGCACACGATCATCTGCCAGGGACTTCTCACCGACGCTGTCGGACTCGCCGGGGACGAGGGTGTCGCCGGGTGACGATCTAGTCTCCTTCCAGGAGGTACAATTGAGGGGTGCAGCCAAGCTAGGAATCACGGTGACGGTGTCGACACCTACGACGTCCGTGATATTCGAAACGCTGCACAAGAAGCACCTGTCTCTCCCCCTGCTGCCTCTAGTGCCGGGACTGGTGGAGCCCGCTATGGAGTTGATCCTCACTCCTGCAGTGACGAAATCCGCCCCCTCAAGGCTCCTGAAAAGTATCGGGCGCCGGACTCGGACCCTACTTTTTTGAGGATGGACCCGAAGACGGACTCGGTCATTGTGACGGTGGCAAGGAAGCAGCATGCTACCACTCCTTCATCGACTGTTCCGCCCGACAAGGAAAGCTGCTGGCTAGACTCGGCGGGCAGGAAGGTCTGTGGGACGGCTGCTACCACCATGAAGGCGGCGAGTGCCGGGGCTCTGTTGGGGCGTTACGTCCGGGCCCTGTGGGAGTCTCTCCAGCAGTACGCGGAGCTGCTGCCTCGCAACAAGAATGAGGACTTCCTGGAGACTTTGCGCGAGGGGATGCTGGTATCGAACCAGGTTATCAGTGCGGCAGCTGATGTGTCTCTGCTGGCGGCGCATGGCTACTGCCATGGCGTCCACCAACGGCGTCACGCGTGGCTTCGCCTTACTTCGCTCAAGCCGGAGGCACAACACAGAGTGGCTAATCTGCCCTTCTCGGGGGAAACCCTGTTTGGCAAGCATGCGGACGATGAAATGGCCCGCATGAAGACGGAGGCTGAGACCCTGACGGCTGTCAGGTTGGAGAAGCCCGAGAAGAAGAAGCGCCCGTTCCAGAGACGGTTCGGGTCTGCGGGCAGAGGACGTGGGCAGGCCTCGGGACAGCAGCAACACCAGCAGCAGCAGTTCCGTAAACCCTTCCAGAAACGCCAGAAGGGTAGAGGAGGCCAGCAGTCTGATACTGCTACCAAGGGCCCGGCCGGGTCTCGGCCCTGAGCGACTACTTCCCCTGCAACCGTTACCCACACCAGTGGGGGGAAGCATTCAATCTTTTCCGGCAGAGTGGAGAAAAATTACTCAGGACAAGTGGGTGCTGAATATTGTTTGCAATGGATACAGTCTTCGGTTCATCAGCCCGCCTCCAGCGATTCCGCCGGTAAGCTCACAGTATCAGCTGCGAGAGCTCCAGGCGGAGGCAGACATCCTGTTGCGGAAAAAGGCGGTGGAAGACGTACCTCTGTCTCAAAGGGAAAGAGGTCTGTACTCTCGGTTCTTCCTGGTTCGCAAGAAGGACGAGAACGAGTTCAGGCCCATTCTGTATTTGCGGCAGGCAAACAAATGGATTCGCAGAGAGAAGTTTCGCATGCTATCGTTGCATCAGATTTACCCTCAGCTGCAACGGGGAGACTGGCTCTGTGCCATAGACCTACAGGATGCGTACTTCCACGTGCCCATTGCACAGAAACACAGGAAGTTCCTGCGATTCCAAGTCGGCGCCAATCATTATCAATACACAGTACTGCCATTCGGGCTAAAGTCTGCTCCCAGGACCTTCTCGAAGTGCATGGCAGTGGTAGCGGCACACCTGCGGAGGAACAAGGTGTTTGTCTACCCGTACCTGGACGATTGGTTGATCAAGGCCTCATCTTTCTCGGAAGCGCAAGCGCACTTCCGGAGGACGTGCGTTCTCTTGAACAAGCTGGGGTTACACGTCAACATGGCCAAATCTGTCCCGACTCCACTCCAGTGCATACAGTACTTGGGGGCCTCCATCGATACGCTGTCAGCAAGCGTGTCTCCTTCGGAGGAGAGACGGTTATCACTTCTTCGGAAGGCTCAGGACCTCAGGGCCGCTCCATCGACGACAGTGAGGAAGGTGTCTTCGCTGCTGGGATCGATGGCCTCCTGTATCTTCCTCACTCCTCACGCACAGCTGCACATGAGACCACTGCAGGAGTGCTTGGAGGATCAGTGGGATCAGAGGACAGGTTCTTGGGACGACAAGATACAGCTGTCTCTGCATGCTCTTCAGTCTCTGAAATGGTGGTGTTCGGCGGAAAATCTCCTCAGGGGGGTTCCCTTCCACAAGGACATTCCCACGAAGAGTATCGTGACGGATGCGTCTCTCCAAGGCTGGGGAGCGCACTCCGGAGACTTACAGATACAAGGAAAATGGTCCCCGTTGGAGTCTACGCACCACATCAATTTCCTGGAACTCAGAGCCGTTTACTTGGCATTGAAGGCCTTCCATCCGTCCTTCCAGACCAACTCGCTGTTGATACAGACGGACAATACAACCACGATGTATTACCTCAACAAGCAGGGGGGGTCGAGATCGCGCACTCTGTCGGGGGAGGCGCAGGCGATCTGGCACTGGCTTCTGGCCCGAGGACTGACGATTACGGCCACACATCTGCCAGGGGTGCAGAATGTTTCGGCGGACGCACTGAGCAGACTGATTCAGGAATACCACGAGTGGGTCATAAACGACGAAGTGCTAGGAGAAGTCTTCGCAAGGTGAGGGACTCCAGACGTAGATCTGTTCGCCACCACCGAAAACAGCAAATGCCGAGACTTCGCATCCAGGTACTACCAGCGGGGGACGCTGGGGAATGCGCTATGGATCGACTGGTCGAACAGCTTTCTGTACGCTTTTCCACCCATTCCCCTGATTCTGGCGGTGCTCATCAAACTGTCCAAGTCCGGGGCGCGGATGATCCTGATTGCCCCGGAATGGCCCAGGCAGTGATGGTTCACGGACCTACTTCACCGGTC
Source organism: Triturus cristatus (assembly GCF_964204655.1). NCBI lineage: Eukaryota > Metazoa > Chordata > Amphibia > Caudata > Salamandridae > Triturus > Triturus cristatus. Next base: position 141,587,084 of record NC_140588.1, read on the forward strand.
TCTCCTTCCTCACATACGGCTGCCGGACCTTCTCACAAAGTTCGGGGGGCAGATGGTGCACCCCAACCTCTCGTCTTTGAGTTTGGCAGCATGGCTCCTGAGATAGTGCAATATGGCCATTTGAATCTACCAGAAGATTGTATGGACATTCTGAAGGACGTCCTATGCTTACAAGTGGAAGAGATTCTGCATCTGGTGCAAGTCCAAGAACTTTGACCCGACGACATGTAAGGAAGATGTCATCCTTCCGTATCTTTTACATTTGGCGCAGTCTGGCCTTAATTTCCACTCCATTAAGGTTCATCTCGCTGCTTTGACTGCTTACAGGAAATGCCCTTCACAGACTTCCTTCTTTCAGATCCCTGTGGTCAAGGATTTTTTGGAAGGCTTGGAGAAAGTGTTTCCTCCTGTCAGACTTCCCTCGCCTTCCTTGGAATTGAATGTGGTGCTGTCCAGATTGATGAAAGAGCCTTTTGAACCCATTCACAAGGCTTCGTTGCAGCACCTGTCCTGGAAGGCGGCGTTCCTAGTGGCCATTACATCGGCCCGCAGGGTGAGTGAACTTCAGGCGTTATGTTGTCAAGAACCTTATACTGTATTTCATGCTGCTAAGGTTGTAATGCGTACTCACCCTAAGTTTCTTCCTAAGGTTATATCTGATTTTCATGTCAACCAGACCATAACTTTACCTACGTTTTTTCAGAATCCCTCTTCTCCAGCGGAAAGGTCTCTCCATTTCCTGGATGTTAGGAGGGTGTTGAAGTTTTATCTTGATAAGACCAAGGATATTCGTAGGTTGGACCAATTGTTTATCAATTATGGATCAGTCAGGACCGGTCTTGCTACCTCTAAGCAGTCCATCTCTCGGTGGATTGTGTCCTGTATACAATTGTGTTATCAAAAGGCTAATAGGACCTTAGGGGGTAAACCTAAGGCTCATTCCACCAGGGGCAAAGCTGCCACGTCTGCTTTGCTACGTAATGTTCCGATTGCAGAAATCTGCAAGGCGGCCACTTGGAGGTCGGTCCATACCTTTGCTAAGCATTACTGTCTGGATACGGATGCCAGGGCAGATGCTCAGGTTGGGCAGGCTTCTCTGCGAAATTTGTTCGCACAGTAGTGGTATTATTTTGTATTCTTCTCCACCGCCGTTTTAGTGTGGGGATGGGCTTGCCATTCTATTCACTAGATTATGACTATACACAGAGATCCCCTACTACAGAAGGAGTAGTTTCTTTTCTGTAACTCCAGTTCTGTAGTAGGGGTATCTCTGTGATAGTCATAAGCGCCCGCCCTCCTCCCCGATGGAGAGATAATTATTCATGTACGGAATGCTACAGGTCTGGCGTGCTACGCCTTCAAAAAGAACTGAAAGTAAAAGGGACCTGAGGTGCATTCTGGGATACTGGGAAAAGTTCTGGAAAGTTTTCTTAAAGGCACAGTATCCTGTACTGAGCCACATAATGGCAGCCTATGGGGCATGTCTGTCCATTCCTTCCTCTCTATCATTCCAGAGGCTTTTGCTGGTAGAGGCAGGTTTTTCCCTTGTGGAAAAAGCTGGGCAGGCAGTGCTGTTTGTGGATGTTGGTGGAATTTTCTAGTTGAAGTACTGGACAGTGTAGCCTGTGGGTATAGGCTGCATTATCTGTCTTTAAATTAAATTCTCTCTTAAGTGTGGATGCAGGTCTGCATGACTTTGACACCTTAAGAGATTATTTTTATTGCTCCGGGGTCCCCGCACATGGGCGGGACTATTCACTAGATTATGACTATCACAGAGATACCCCTACTACAGAACTGGAGTTACAGAAAAGAAACTACTCCTTCCACTGCTTCAGCAAGGCGACTTTCTCTCCACTCTGGATTTAAAGGATGCTTATTTTCATATTTCCATTCACCCGGCTCACAAGAAATATCTCAGGTTCGTGGCAGACGGCCAGCACTACCAATTCAAAGTCCTCCCATTCGGGGTGACTACAGTACCCAGTGTCTTCACCAAGTGCCTCGCAGTAGTGGCGGCTTACTTAAGAAGACAGCATATTCACGTGTTCCCTTATCTGGACGACTGGCTCATAAAAGCCAAGTCACACAGCAGCTGTGTGCAACACACAAACAAAACAATCCAGCTGCATCACGATTTGGGATTCCCGGTGAACCTCACCAAATCCCACCTCCAACCGTCCAGCACACAACAATACCTAGGAGCTACAATAAACACTTCAAAAGCCCTAGCATATCCCAATCCAGTCAGGATAAGCAACATGCAAGCTCTGATAACAAAATTTCAGCCTCAACACTCTTTGCCAGCTTGAGTGTTCATGCAGCTAATCGGGATGATGGCCTCTTGCATTCTCATTGTCCCTTATGCAAGACTCCAAATGCGTCCCTTACAGGAGTGTTTGGCACGTCAGTGGAACCAGGCTCAAGGTCAGCTAACAGATCTGGTGTTGGTGGACAGCCGCACGCATCCCTCTCTGCAGTGGTGGAACACACAAAACCTTTCCAAAGGGTGGCCGTTCCTCAACCCGGTTCCACAGTGCCAACAACAGACGCATCGCTCACCGGCTTGGGAGCTCATCTTCAAAATCATACCATTCAGGGCATCTGGACACCTCAGCAAAAACAACTCCACATAAATTACCTGGAATTGTTGGAAATGTTTCTAGCGTTAAAATCCTTTCAACTCCATCTCGTAGGCAACGCTGTCCTGGTCCGTACAGACAACATGACAACAATGGACTACATACAAAAACGTGGGGACACACTCTCTGCAGCTTTCACACCTACCTCAAAGCATATGGAGAACAGCCTTCCACAAAACATAAATCTTATTGCGGAACACCTCCCAGGAGTACACAATCAAATTGCAGATCTGCTCAGTCATCAAAGACAGCAGATCCACGAATGGGAATGTAATCCTCAAGTTCTTCTTCCATTCTTTCGCATGTAAGGACACCCAGAAATAGATCAGTTCGCCACACACCTAATCACAAAATGCCCAAGCTTCGCGCCAAGGCATCCATACTCATTTCCAAAGGCAATGCGCGATTATTATTATTATTATTACCATTTATAGAGCGCACAGCTACCTCCAACGGAGGAGTCCCGGCGCTAGCAATGGCGACAACAGCCAGGATTCACGGCCTAGTAAAGGGATTGGCTGAAGAGCCAAGTTTTCAGTGTTTTTCTAAATAGACGTTCCGACATGACCTTCCTTATATGCACAGGCATAGAGTTCCATAAAGAAGCAGTTTTTACTGAGAACGAACGCCCGCACATTCTGGCCTTTTTATATTATAGGATCACAAGCAGTTCCTGTTGGTTAGATCTTAGGACCCTTGTCTGGGAGTATTTCTGCAGTCTCTTCCTCAGGTATTTTGGGCCATTCTCCCCCATCACTCTATAGGCTAAGGTCAACGTCTTAAATTCTATTCTTTTCCTTACCGGCAACCAGTGAAGGCTCCGCGAGTGGGGGGAGATGTGACGGCGAAGTTGCACATTTCTGATTAGCCAGGCTGCCGCATTTTGGATAATCTGCAGTTTCCTGATCAGATAGGCAGGAAGACTCAAGTACAAACTATTAGCATAGTCCAGTTGTGATGTGACCAGTGCATGGATTGCAATGGATTTCCTGCAATCCATTTGGAGGAAATGAAGGAATCTCCGTAAAGTTTTTAATTTCCAGAAGCACTGAGAGGAGACATGACAAATCTGGGCTCTACCTGTAAGTTTAGAGTCGAATTTAAATCCCAGGTTCCTCGCTGACTCCACTGGTAAAGGAGGGGGGGTTTAACTCTGAAGGCCAGCAGAGTTGTACCTGTGGGGGATGCGCCTGATTAAAAAAACAGTACCTCAGTTTTTTCGGTGTTCAATTTCAAACAGCTGTCTGTCATCCATGATGAGATGTTAAGAAGACACTGCTTGAAATTAGTGAAGGCTGCCTCGGTATGTTCCCTAAAGGAGAACACCAGCTGAGTATCGTCAGCATAAGAGACAACCTTCACACCCCATTGTTCAGCTAGCGAGGCCAGAGGGGCGAGATAAACATTACAAAGGGTAGGGCTCAGGGCCGACCCCTGAGGAACACCGCACATCAGAGGTCTGGCAGTTGAGACGTAAGGATGACGGGACACTTATTGTGATCAGTCATCAAGGAATGATTTGAACCAGGCTAGGACGGTTCCCGTCACTCCCAGAGGCTCAAGCTTCAAGCTATGGATGAACTGATCAGGCAAATGTGCTTACGCTTTTCCGCCTCTCCCACTCATTCCGTTAGTTGTCCGGAAACTCAAACAGCATTCACTCACAATGATCCTGGTTGCTCCAACATGGGCATGACAACCATTGGTACACAACCCTCTTGGAACTATCAGTAGTTACGCATCAAAGCTATGCCTCTCAACCAAGCTTCTTACTCAGACCCATTGGGTTATCAGGCTTCCAGATCCCAACCAACTGAACCTTGCGATCTGGCACCTGAAGACTTGTGGGGGCATATTAACAAGCCAGGTGATAAAATTATCGCCGCTTTAACGGCAGAAAACTGCCGCTAAAACGGCGATAATGGGCTTGATAATATACTCTATGGAATTCCAATTGAAGCCCATGTTAGATGTCCTTCACATTTAACATGGGTTTCAATTGGAATTCCATAGAGCATATTATCAAGCCCATTATCGTCGCTTTAGCTGCAGTTTTTTGCCGCTAAAGCGGCGATAATTTTATCGCCTGGCTTGTTAATATGCCCCAGAATTTGGCTACCTCAATCTCCTGCCAGATTGCATGAACGTCATCAAAGAAGCTAGATGTCCTACCACCAAAGCATGCTATGCAGCAAAGTGGAAACAATTTGTGATTTATTGCACAAATAACAAAATCAATCCACTAGATGCTTCCATTCAGAACATTATCTGTTATCTCTTGCACCTACAACAATGTAACCTAGCATATACATCTATCAGACTACATCTCGATGCAATAGCAGCTTATCTCCAAAACAGACAACATTTGTCTTTGTTTCGAGTACCCGCTATTAAAGCATTTATGGAAGGACTTAAAAGAATAATTCCACCCAGAGTTTCACCCTTTCCAGTGTGGAACCTAAATGTGGTCCTTACCAGACTCATGGGTCCCCCATTTGAACCTCTGCATAAATGCGAATTACAGTTCCTCACTTGGAAAGTAGTCTTTCTGGTCGCTATCACATCTCTTAGAAGAGTTAGTGAACTCCAGGCATTAACCATACAAGAACCATTTTTGCAGATACATCATAACAAAGTGGTTCTCCGAACTAACCCTACATTTTTACCCAAAGTCATCTCTGCCTTCCACCTTAACCAGTCTGTTGAACTCTCATTTTTTTCCCCTCAAACAGACTCAGTGGCAGAAAGGGCTCTTCACACGTTAGACGTGGAAAGAGCAATACTCTTCTACATTGAAAGAACAAAATCATTTTGTTAGACCTGTCAGCCCTTTGGGTGGTCCCTCCTCATCATTATTTATTTTGTCCCACTTTTGCCTCAAACCCTGTTTGAATTTTTCCTTTTTGGGAACCACCAGACTTTTTAGTGTTGCTACAGATTCAGGGAGCCATTTTAGCTACCCCTGAAACTTCTGTCTGAGGGCCTGGAGCACAAAATGGTGGCCACCTGTGACATCACCAGCATCCACTGGAACCTACCAGCACCTTCCAGAACATTCCAGAACTCTGTGACATTTGGAGGCGGTTTAGAATGTTGGGAGGTTAAGACAGAGTGTTGGCAGTTGGAGCTGGCAGTTGGCACCTGACTGGTGAAGAGAGAGCAGCACAACAGTGAAGGAGGAAGGAGTGAAGCAGCAGGGGTGGAAACTTGTGCCTGGAGTGGGGTCCATAAACCCACCCTTGATACTAGTCCCTACTGACGGATCCCAGCCTGGAGCCCTGTGTGGGAAGAAGCCAGAAAAACTCATCCTAAGGACCTGGACAGCAGGAACAGGCCTTAGAAGCAGAAAGCAGCAAGATCCTGACCTGGAAACTGGTTTCCCTGGAGTCCGGCGTCGAGTAGCCTGAGACCTGGAGCCCGAGGTGGAGAAGCGGCGCTGACTGAAGAAGCAGACGTCGTACCCGGAGCCGCCTGAGGTCGTGAGAGGGCGCCGACGGAGGTCGTGAGGAATACCAAAGGTCGAGGAGGAAGTTAACCGAGGTCGAGTGAGCGGCGTCATCGGAGGAGTGAAGTCCGCCCTCCGGAGTCGTCGGAGACCGAGGTGAAGTGTACCGGAGGTCGGGAGTGAGGATCGCACTCCGGAGTCGCCCGGAACCTGAGAGGAGGAGCACCGGAGGTCGGGGGTGAGGATCGCACCCCGGAGTCGCCGGAAGTCGACATCGAGGCCAGGCCGGCCGACGTCATCGAAGCCGAGAGCGCCATCGGACCGGAGCCGCCCGAAGTCGACATCGAGTAGAGACTGCCTGACGCCGTCGAATCGGAGGTCGAGATCGAACCGAGGCCGCCGACATCGGACCGGAACCGCCTACCGGCGTCGTCAAGAACTGACATTGTGCCGAGGCCGCCGAGACCGAACCGGAACCGCCTCACGGCATCGACACGACTCCAGCGGCGTCGGAACATCAGAAAAAGGGCAGTAAGTGGAGTAGAGGGCGCCTAAGGCCCTGTGGAGACCTGAGAGACTGCTCTAAGGGGCTAGGGAGGTGCTGGAACCAACCTGACTGTGCCAGGGGTGAATTGGGACTAACCTAGAGAGGTTGTGTGGAGAGAGAGAAAGCCAGGGCACTGGTATTCCCCCCTTGATCTACCTCAGTTTAGGCCTCAGCCTTGTCCCAGCCAGGGAGTAGAACCCCTCAAGCCTTCCACAACCCTACAAGCTGTGCCTGGGCCAAATCAGCCCTTAGGAATTGAAAAGTGATCTGATTACATGAGTGTTGCTGTATACTTTTAATTATTTATTGGGGGGCCCTGTATTTATTGTGTTTAACCTATTTATTGCTTCACTATATTTATTGGTCCACAGGACTTGTTGGTGCACAATATTTATTGGTACAGTATTTATTGCCTCAGAATATTTAATTGCCTGTATTACCTGCACTTATATTTATGTCCTTTGTATTTATGATCATCCCTATTTATTGAATCTTCAGACAGTATTTATTTGACCTGCACTATTTAAAATTGTATATTGTGATTGACTTATTTATTTTTCCAATCAGCAACTAAGAGAAAAAGATAAAGAAAGATATTTTCATAATTTTTACGGTGTAGAGTCGTTTTTGGAACGGATGCACGCATGGTTATTGTATGGGTATATTGTATGCTTAGCACGGTGCCTGTTTCCTGACCACTCGAGCCAAGCTACCACAGTGTGTTCGGGGAGTCCATCACCACCCTGCGGAGTGGGAGTGGGCTGTTTCCAACATAAATTGGTGTTCAGTGGTGGGATAGAGCTGTGCCTACGTATACTCAACAATAACTGTGGGTAGTCCATAGGCCTACACCGGGAGTTTTCTCAAAGCGGCCTTCCTAATTGTGGGTTTTTGTTTTTTCCAAATTTACTCTGGTGGTGGGAGGAGGTATTATTAAAGGTACCCCCCTGCATTGTTACTGCACAAAACCTGTCCTCTAACCTGAGTGGGCAAGATGGAGTTTGTACTAGAAAATCTAGAAACGTACACTGTGGCCCAACTCAGGGAGTTTTGCCAGCGGGAGGGGGTGTACTGTCCCCCAGGAGCAAAGAAGGGTGCACTCCAAACCAGCTTAAGGGCTTGGGGGGAGGCACGCAGGGAAAGCAAGGCTGAGGAGGAAGACAGGGATGGAGAGCCTGACCCCGAGGGGGCTGAGATGTACCAACCTGAGGTGGGGAACCTGTCAGCAGGGCCCAGGACACTTTCTAGGAAGGGCAGCACTGTCTCTAGCGGTGGCTTATCTGAAGTGGAGTTAGCAGATCGGAGGGAGAAAAGACAGCTCACATGGGACTTAGCAAGGCTGGAGAAGGAGAAGGAGGAGCAGAGGATGGCCCATGAATTGCGACTGAAAGAAATAGATCTTCAGATTTTGAGAATCGGGGCACAACCTGTTCCTAATGGTGGCAGCCAAATCCAAGAGTCCACCAGGGAACCCAAACCTTACCTGCCAAAGGACATAGTAGCTAGCTATGGGGCGGGTGACGACATCGCCAAGTGGCTAGCAGCCTATGAGGTCTCGTTGAGGGCCCATGGGGTCCCAGTGAAGTATTGGGGAGGGGGATTGTACAAGTACATGCCTCCAGCTGGTAGGGATGCTTTATTGGCCCTCGAAGAGGATGAGCAAACCCACTACCCCACCATGAAACTGGCGCTCATCAGAAAGTTTGGACTAACACCTGAAAAGTACAGACAGAAGTTCAGGGGTAGTCACAAACTGGGCACACAGAATTGGGTGGACTTCCTGGACTATGCAAAGAAGGCACTGGAAGGTTGGATTCAGGGCAGTGAAGTGAGGAACTACGAGGAGTTGTTTGACCTAGTACTGAAGGAACACCTACTCGAGAAATGTTTCCCTGAACTGCGGCAACACCTGGTGGATAGCAAGCTGACCAGTCCCCGGAAGCTTGCTGAGGAGGCGGACATTTGGGCTAGTACCCGGGTGTCCACAAGGGGGACTGGAGGGGATACTCAAAAGGCCGGACAGGGCGCCCCCCAGAAGAAAGAGGGAGGGGAAAAGAAAAAGGAGTTCTCCAAAGGCCCCCAAAATAACTTCCAAGGGAAGGGAACAGGATTCACCTCTAAGGCTAACCCACCCAGAAACCCTAATCCTGGCCAGAGTCAGCAGCCAAGGGTTGTCCATTGCTACGAGTGCGGTGGCGTTGGACACTATAAAGGAGATCCGAAGTGCCAGAAACGACCACCCCCTCCCACTGGAGGAAAGACCCCCGGAGTAGCTAGTGCAGTGCTCGGGGAGGAGATGCCCTTAACTAAGGGAAGGGAGTGGGCGGGTGTCACTTTAGTGTCCCTGGGAGAACGGGAGATGGTTCCTAAGATCCAGGTGCCCGCAAATACCGCAAAGTATGGGCAGTGGGTCACCATCAACGGCCAAAGAGGGGAGGCTCTGAGAGACACAGGAGCCAGTATGACTATGGTGCGTAGCCAACTGGTGTCTCCAGAGCAGGTAATTCCCGATGTACTCCACCCAGCCGCGATGGCTGACGGCAGAACAGGCCACTATCCCGTGGCCGAGGTTCCCTTTGAATGGGGGGGGGTTGCAGGTTCACTTCGAGTTGCCGTAAGCCCTGCCGTGCCAGTCGATTGTCTGCTGGGGAATGACATGGAGCACAACGCTTGGAAGGAGGTGGAATACCGGACTCACACCGAGATGCTGGGTACACCTGACTGGGCCTGTGTTAGCACAAGGTCCGCGACTACCCGAAGAGGGAGTTCATTTCGGCTGGAGCCTGGAACAAAGGCCCAGCCAGCTGCCAGTCAAGGGAAGAACCGAGGACAGGAGGAGCCTGCCTCGGCGTCTCCACCCCGTAGGACGGATAGGCCACCGGAGGTGGTGGACCAGGAGTCTGCGGAGGGGGACGTTACCAACCTGGAGGACCTACCCATCCCGGCCGAGTGGCACGTGGAGGGAGGCCCGTCCAGAGAGGAATTCTGCCAGGGCCAGAGGGAGTGCCCTACCCTTGAGGGGCTAAGGCGACAGGCCGAAGCCCAGGCAGCAGGGAACGTTGAAGGGAACTACAGTGTTTACTGGGAGGATGGCATCCTCTACAGTGAACCCAGGGCACCCCTACATGGATCGTCACGAGCCTTGGTAGTCCCTCAACGTTATCGAGCCTTCCTTTTAGAGTTGGCTCACGAGATACCATTGGCAGGACACCTGGGGCAAGACAAGACCTTCGCCCGTCTTGTCCCACACTTTTATTGGCCTCAGATGAAAGTGTCGTCCGATACCTACTGCCGGACATGTGTGTCTTGCCAAGCCAGTGGGAAAACAGGGGTGAAGCTGAAAGCTCCCCTGGAACCACTTCCTGTCGTTAGCACCCCCTTTGAAAGGGTGGGCATCGACATTGTGGGTCCGTTAGATCCGCCAACATCAGCTGGTCACAGGTTTATCCTGGTTCTGGTGGATCATGCCACACGGTACCCAGAGGCAATACCTCTGAGGACCATAACAGCACCTGTTGTGGCTAGGGCCCTGATGGGAATCTTTACCCGAGTGGGTTTTCCCAAGGAAGTTGTGTCCGACAGGGGGACCAACTTCATGTCAGCGTACATGCGGGCGATGTGGAAGGAGTGTGGAGTGACCTACCGGTTCACAACTCCTTACCACCCCCAGACCAATGGTCTGGTGGAGAGGTTTAACAAAACCTTGAAAGGCATGATCAGAAGTCTGCCTGAAAGCCTGCGGAGGAAATGGGACGTCCTCCTACCCTGTTTACTCTTTTCTTACAGGGAAGTGCCACAGAAGGGAGTGGGCTTCAGCCCCTTCGAGCTTCTGTACGGGCACCCTGTACGTGGACCTCTTAACCTGGTGAGAGACGGATGGGAAAGAACTCCCAGAAAGCTCCCCCAGGATGTGGTGAGCTACATGCTGGCCTTCCGGAGCCAAATGGCTAAGTTGTGGAAGCAAGCTTCTGACAACTTGGAAGCCAGCCAAGCAGTAATGAAGGCGTGGTATGACCACAACGCTCACCCGGTGGAGTTGGAGCCTGGCCAGAAGGTGTGGGTGATCGAACCAGGAGAGCTTAGCGCCCTCCAGGATCGCTGGTCAGGACCCTTTGAGGTGTTGGAGAAGAAGGGTAAGGCTACCTACTTGGTGGACCTGAAGACCCCTCGTCAGCCCCTGCGGGTGCTGCATGCCAACCGCCTCAAACCCCACCACGAGAGGCCCGAAGTCATCTTGATGATGGTGACTGACGGAGGAGAGGACGTGGAAAGCGAGCCTCTCCCTGATCTGTTTGCGTCTCAAGAAAAGGATGGGTCGGTGGAGGGAGTGATTCTCTCCCCATCTCTAACTCCTGAACAGCAGGAGGACTGTCGCTAGGTCCTGGGGCAGTACTCTTCGTTGTTCTCCCTTGTCCCGGGTAGGACTCACCTGTGCGTCCATGACGTGGACACAGGAGACAGCCCACCTGTGAAGTCCAAGATCTACCGGATGTCAGACAAGGTGAAGGCCAGCATTCATAGTGAAGTCACTAAGATGCTGGAGCTAGGAGTGATTGAACCTTCTAGCAGCCCCTGGTCCAGTCCGGTGGTACTAGTACCAAAAGCTGCACCACCGGGTGCCCAACCAGAACTGAGGTTCTGTGTGGACTACCGGGGACTGAATTCAGTGACAAAAACTGATGCTCATCCGATCCCTAGGGCGGATGAATTAATTGACCGGCTGGGAGCTGCCCAATATCTAAGTACCTTTGACCTTACTTCGGGGTACTGGCAGATCTCTTTGACAGATGGAGCAAGGGAAAGGTCAGCCTTCTCCACGCCCAATGGCCACTACCAGTTCTGTGTGATGCCCTTTGGGCTCAAGAACGCACCTGCCACGTTTCAGCGCCTGGTAAACCAGATCCTCACCGGAATGGAGAGTTTCTCTGCTGCTTATCTGGATGACATAGCCGTCTTCAGTAACAGCTGGGAGGATCACTTGCATCACCTGCAAGCTGTTCTCCAGGCCCTGAGACAAGCTGGATTGACGATCAAGGCCAGCAAGTGCCAGATCGGGCAGGGGTCGGTAGTGTACCTTGGACACTTGGTGGGTAGGGGAGCGGTGCAGCCCCTCCAGGCGAAGATCGAGGCCATCATGGCCTGGGAACCCCCCAAGACACAGACTGAGGTCCGAGCATTTTTGGGCCTCACGGGATATTACCGCCGCTTCGTGAAGGGGTACGGTACCATCGTAGCCCCCCTCACGGAGCTCACGTCCAAGAAACAACCTCGACGGGTAGTCTGGACGGAGGCCTGTCAGCAGGCCTTTGTGAGATTGAAGAAAGCCATGTGCGAGGCCCCGGTCTTAAGGGCCCCAGACTTTTCCAAGAAGTTCATTGTCCAGACAGATGCATCAGAACATGGCATTGGGGCAGTGTTATCGCAACTCAACGAAGAGGGTCTGGATCAACCCGTGGTCTTCCTATCCCGGAGACTACTTCCCAGGGAACAGAAGTGGAGTGCAATAGAGCGTGAAGCCTTTGCAGTGGTATGGGCTCTGAAGAAGTTGCGGCCATACCTGTTTGGCTCGCACTTCCTGGTTCAGACCGACCACCGACCCCTTCGTTGGCTGATGTTAATGAAGGGGGAGAATCCCAAGTTGTTGAGGTGGTCTATTTCCCTACAGGGAATGGACTTTCAGGTGGAACATCAGCCTGGAGTGGACCACGCCAATGCAGACGGTCTCTCAAGGTATTTCCGCCTTAGTGATGAGAACTCCCAAGGGGTTGGGTAGCTCTCCCCACTTTCAGCTGGGGGGGACGCGTGTTAGACCTGTCAGCCCTTTGGGTGGTCCCTCCTCATCATTATTTATTTTGTCCCACTTTTGCCTCAAACCCTGTTTGAATTTTTCCTTTTTGGGAACCACCAGACTTTTTAGTGTTGCTACAGATTCAGGGAGCCATTTTAGCTACCCCTGAAACTTCTGTCTGAGGGCCTGGAGCACAAAATGGTGGCCACCTGTGACATCACCAGCATCCACTGGAACCTACCAGCACCTTCCAGAACATTCCAGAACTCTGTGACAGTTGGAGGCGGTTTAGAATGTTGGGAGGTTAAGACAGAGTGTTGGCAGTTGGAGCTGGCAGTTGGCACCTGACTGGTGAAGAGAGAGCAGCACAACAGTGAAGGAGGAAGGAGTGAAGCAGCAGGGGTGGAAACTTGTGCCTGGAGTGGGGTCCATAAACCCACCCTTGATACTAGTCCCTACTGACGGATCCCAGCCTGGAGCCCTGTGTGGGAAGAAGCCAGAAAAACTCATCCTAAGGACCTGGACAGCAGGAACAGGCCTTAGAAGCAGAAAGCAGCAAGATCCTGACCTGGAAACTGGTTTCCCTGGAGTCCGGCGTCGAGTAGCCTGAGACCTGGAGCCCGAGGTGGAGAAGCGGCGCTGACTGAAGAAGCAGACGTCGTACCCGGAGCCGCCTGAGGTCGTGAGAGGGCGCCGACGGAGGTCGTGAGGAATACCAAAGGTCGAGGAGGAAGTTAACCGAGGTCGAGTGAGCGGCGTCATCGGAGGAGTGAAGTCCGCCCTCCGGAGTCGTCGGAAACCGAGGTGAAGTGTACCGGAGGTCGGGAGTGAGGATCGCACTCCGGAGTCGCCCGGAACCTGAGAGGAGGAGCACCGGAGGTCGGGGGTGAGGATCGCACCCCGGAGTCGCCGGAAGTCGACATCGAGGCCAGGCCGGCCGACGTCATCGAAGCCGAGAGCGCCATCGGACCGGAGCCGCCCGAAGTCGACATCGAGTAGAGACTGCCTGACGCCGTCGAATCGGAGGTCGAGATCGAACCGAGGCCGCCGACATCGGACCGGAACCGCCTACCGGCGTCGTCAAGAACTGACATTGTGCCGAGGCCGCCGAGACCGAACCGGAACCGCCTCACGGCATCGACACGACTCCAGCGGCGTCGGAACATCAGAAAAAGGGCAGTAAGTGGAGTAGAGGGCGCCTAAGGCCCTGTGGAGACCTGAGAGACTGCTCTAAGGGGCTAGGGAGGTGCTGGAACCAACCTGACTGTGCCAGGGGTGAATTGGGACTAACCTAGAGAGGTTGTGTGGAGAGAGAGAAAGCCAGGGCACTGGTATTCCCCCCTTGATCTACCTCAGTTTAGGCCTCAGCCTTGTCCCAGCCAGGGAGTAGAACCCCTCAAGCCTTCCACAACCCTACAAGCTGTGCCTGGGCCAAATCAGCCCTTAGGAATTGAAAAGTGATCTGATTACATGAGTGTTGCTGTATACTTTTAATTATTTATTGGGGGGCCCTGTATTTATTGTGTTTAACCTATTTATTGCTTCACTATATTTATTGGTCCACAGGACTTGTTGGTGCACAATATTTATTGGTACAGTATTTATTGCCTCAGAATATTTAATTGCCTGTATTACCTGCACTTATATTTATGTCCTTTGTATTTATGATCATCCCTATTTATTGAATCTTCAGACAGTATTTATTTGACCTGCACTATTTAAAATTGTATATTGTGATTGACTTATTTATTTTTCCAATCAGCAACTAAGAGAAAAAGATAAAGAAAGATATTTTCATAATTTTTACGGTGTAGAGTCGTTTTTGGAACGGATGCACGCATGGTTATTGTATGGGTATATTGTATGCTTAGCACGGTGCCTGTTTCCTGACCACTCGAGCCAAGCTACCACAGTGTGTTCGGGGAGTCCATCACCACCCTGCGGAGTGGGAGTGGGCTGTTTCCAACACATTTAGAAAAACTAAACAACTCTTTGTGGCTTTCTCCCCACCTCATAAGGGCAATCCCATTTCAAGGAAGGGATTGCAAGGTGGATTGTTAAATGCATCCAAATATGCTATATCAAAGCCAAACACACATTAACCATTCCCCCTAGAGCTCATTCAATACGCAAACTAGGGGCTTCTATGGCATTTCTGGGGAATATTCCCCTAGATGACATCTACAAAGCAGCAACTTGGTCTACAACACACACTTTCACAAAACACTATTGTGTAGATGTGCAAGTAAAACAACAAGCTAGTGTGGGCCAGGCTGTACTAAGAACACTTTTTCAGACCACTGCAACAGATAGAGGTAGCCACCGCTAAGGAGCTAACTGCTGTAGAGTCTATGCACAAGTATATGATCTGCAGCTCATATGCCTCGAACGGAAAATGCTACTTACCAGTATGCATCTGTTCTTGGCATGTAGAGCTGCAGAATCATATACGCCCATCTGCCTCCCCGGATACCTCCATTTGTTCCAGTATTATCTTACTTAGATACATCACACATAGACATCCTTTTCTATTTCTTACTAACTCCATCATAACTCTTTATGGTGAAAACAACCTGAAGATGGAGTTGATGCCCATGCACACTATCACCCTAGGAAGGAGTCACCTATCTCAGGACTACAAAGACTTCTTCCACAGACAAAAACAAAGGTCAAACATCCGAGCCCAACACCAGATGGCGATCTATGCACAAATATATGAATCTGCAGCTCTACATGCCAAGAACAGATGCATACTGGTAAGTAGCATTTTCCTTTTCGTTTGAAACTTAAGCTTCCACACACAGGTCATCACAGACACTTCCCATGCTTAAAGGTATGATGCAACATGCTGAAGAGATTTTCGAGGACCCGGTGAGAGCACGTATCTTGACTCCTAGGGTGGGCAAAAAATATAAGCCCTCTCCTACAGATCCTATATTTATAAATTACCGTTAGATTCCCTAGTAGTTTCTAATGTTTGTAAGCGGGCCAATTCTCAAACAGCAGGAGATGCTCCTCTGCCAGATAAAGAGTCAAAATAATTGATGCTTCTGGCAAGCGCATAGCTGCTCAAGCTGAAAATCAATAGCTCATTGCAAATACGCAGGGCCTCATAGCCAAGTATGGCAGGGCACACTGGGACGAAATAGAGCAATTGCTCTAATATCTCCCAGATGTGCATAGGGTTAAGGCACAAGACTTAGTAAATGAGGTTAAGCTCATTTCTAATTCCTCTGTATGCTGTGCTCTAGATGCTGCAGTCACCGCAGCTAGAGAGGTTAACACCAGCATTTTGAACAGGAGACACGCTTGGTTAAGGATTTCAGGGTTTAAACAATTCTTAACACACCCTTTGATAAGGAACACGTATTTGGTGCTAACGTCGACCAGGCATTAGAGAAAATGAAGACGGACCCGAGGTAGCTAAATCTATGGGAGCACTCGAGACTACCTTCAGCAGAGGTTCCTTTCTTCGCTCTTTTTACAGAGGAGGGTCAAAAACACCACCCCCAGATCAAAATACCTCCACTTACAAAGGTAACAACCAGTCCTCTCCCTCCAGAGGGTTTTTTACGAGGAGGTTATAGAGGTAACAACTTCAAGGGTAGGGGTAAGGGCAACACACCCTGTAACTCTGCTTCCACCAACAAACAATGACTTGCCCACTCTTCCTCCCAATTACACCACACTGGTCGGGGTAAGACTTCAACAATCCCCCGTTTTGCAGTCTAAAACATCAAACAAATGGGTGCTTGGAATTATCCAACATAGTTATTGCCTGGAGCTTACCAGCAATCTCCCAAACATTCCACCTCGGTCTCACAAGTTGTCTCCAGAACACATACACTTGCTGAAACAAGAGGTCCAGTCCCTCATAGTGAAAGGAGCAATAGAACCAGTTTCAATACAGTACCAGAGCTCAGGGGTTTACTCTCTGTACTTTCTCATACTCAAAAAGGACAGTTCCCTAAGACCTATTCTGGATCTCAGAGAGTTAAACCGTTATATACTGTCAGAGCACTTTCACATGGTGACACTTCAACAGGTACTCCCACTTTTACAAAGAGCAGACTTTATGTCTACCCTAGATTTAAGGGACGTGTATTTTCACGTTCCAATTCATCCGGCTCATCACAAATACCTCAGATTTGTGATAGCGGGCAAGCATTACCAATTCAAAGTGCTTTCCTTCAGAGTTACTGCAGCACCCAGAGTTTTTACCAAATGTCTGGCAGTAGTCGCTGCTCATCTCAGAAGACAACAAATTCATGTCTTCCCCTATCTAGACGACTGGCTTATCTGAGCCAGCTCTCACCAGAACTGTCTACAACACACACAGATCACAATAGATCTACTTCATCAACTGAGGTTCACCATCAATGCTCAAAAATCTCACCTGCATCCGTCTCAGATGCAGTCTTACTTAGGAGCCAGTCTAGACACAATCTCCCTATGTAGCCAGAATTCACAATATTCAGGCTATGATTCTACAGTTTCAACCCAACCAAGCTTTTACCAGCCAGAGTGTTCATGCAACTGCTGGGAATGATGGCGTCTTGAATCGCAATTGTACCCCTTGCAAGGCTCCACATGCGCCCCTTACAAGAGTGCTTAACACGTCAGTGGAATCAGTCACACGGCCAATTGTCATGGTCGCGGCATTTGCCGGCACTCCCGCATCCACACACACAGACTCGAACCGGGAGACTCACTTCCGGTTCAAAGCAAGTTCCCGGTCTAGTCCTCACCACGGACTTAAGGTCATGTGAAGCACTTCCGGGAAGAACGCATATCATCGCGTCTTCCCGCCAACTCACCGCTTCGAATTCCTTCTTGATTCCCGAGGAGCGGAGATCGTATCCGGAGCCCAGCCGCGCCGATCAAGAGCCGACCCTTTCATCCAAAGAACCGTTGGGGAAGCCTTCTGACTGATCGACGTCGAACATCGAGGCGAGGTAATTCCTCTCCTCCACCACAGGAGCCTAGCGAACACTGGAGTGTTGCGGGGCTTGTTTTTGTTTGTTACCGCGCAGGAGCGCTTTTTAGTTATTTTGTTAGAATCGCGCAGGAGCGCCTCGTAGTTATTTTGTTAGCATCGCGCAGGAGCGCTTTTTTGGGTTTTACTTGTTTTGCTTCACCACGACCCAAGGGGAAGAGCCCGTACATACTTTGTCCAAGCGCCGTCGTGCGCCTTCAGAAGCGAGGTACAGTTGGAGGGCATTGGATCAGCGTTACAGCCCCTCACCTTCTTTGCCCGGAGCGGCATAAGGCCCAAGGCCCGTAGCCTGTCCAACACTGGTGAGTCCTCGCTAGAGGAAACATCGAGGTTCTTCTTGTGTGTGGATTACGGGGGTGGAAAGAGAGAGAGTGGGGGTTACATACTAACTAGGTCTGTTTCCCTGTCTTCCAGCCACCGTCCAATGACCCAACCCGCCGCCTCCTGCCTTCCCACTGGCTCCCTTCCCTGCTTCCATCTCATCCCCGCTGGGTTCTGCTGTCCTTAAGGGGGTAGGTGGGTGCAGGGGCGGGCGCTCTTGTCATCCCTGCGGAATCTCTCCACAAGCCGAGGTAAGCATTGTGGGGTACACGACAGAATTCGAAGCCCACGTTTACCATTCCGCCTGGATGACATGGGCGACCCGGAGGTTACGTTAAACGACATAGCCGTTATGCTGGCTGCTATGCAGGCAGAAAACCAGACATTGCGTCAAGATATGACCGCCCTGCAGAGCCAGGTGGCTGCTGGGGCCACCAACCCGTGGGGAACTACCCCTAGTCCTAGAGTCGGGCAAGAAGGCGTGTTAAGACAGCCCACATTCATCTTTGGGGGGTCCACCGCTGCCACCAACCCGAACAATGCCATTCAAGTCATCGCCCCTCATCCCGTACAGATGGCACCACCCGAACGTTTCTACGGTGACAGCACCAAGTATGGTATCTTCATCCATCAATGCCACCTGCATTTCATGGTCAGAAACGCAGCCTTTCCTGATGACACGTCCAAGGTCGCCTACATCCTGTCATACATGGGTGGAGACGCTGCTCAATGGTCCATAGCGCTGGTTGAACATGACGATCCCATGCTACACCATCTGCCAACGTTCACGGAAGCCATGCGACGCATGTTCGCTCATCACACCTTCGTGCAAGCAGCGGACAATGAGTTGCTGAACCTAAAGCAAGGCAACCAGGATTTGCTTCACTACATCACCATGTTCAGTAGACTAGTGATTGAGTCCCACTGGCCTGAGGACAAAAAGGTATCGGTGTTTTATCGGGGACTACGCGATGACCTGAAGGATCTCATCTCGCAACTACCCGACCCACCGGACGAAATTGGCCCCTTCATCGATCTCGTAGTGAAAATGAACTTCCGACTCCAGGAACGAAGATCCGAGAAAGGAAAGGGCGGTGACAACCGGTTTTTGGCCCTTGGAGACAGAGGAACGGACAAATCCAAAGAGGAGCCCATTCCCCAGGGAGAGGTGGCGGAACCCATGCAAATTGGGGGGGTAAGAGGGCCCTTGTCCAGTCAGGAACGAGAACGAAGGAGGAAGCAGGACCAATGCCTATACTGCGGCAAGAGCGGACATTTCGTCAGGGAATGTCCCGCAAAGCCATCAAAACCTCGGGGTCGAAGGCCCTTTGCCCTGCCTATCACCAAAGTCGACCAGAAGGGAAACGAGGTAACCCAGTAGACAAAGGGATCCGTCCTCTGGGTTCTCGGTATTGCTCCATAGCGATCCCTGCCGTTTTCGACGGTAACCACCACATGGGGGTGGAAGTTTCATTACAGAATCAGGCGGGCAGAACCTGGCAGGTGACTGCTATGGTGGATTCCGGTGCTACGGGCTGCTTCGTTGATGCCGTTTACTCGAGGGCGTTGGGCATGAACAAGGTGTCGAAGGCCCAACCCGAAAATGTTAAGGCTGTCGATGGAACGGACCTGACCTCCGGTCCTATCAGACATCAAACCGAGCTCATGACTATGTCCTTTGCGAATCATCACGCTGAGTCCATCAGCTTTGACGTCATTGATGCCCCTCAATTCAAGGTGATATTGGGTTTACCATGGTTGGTGAAACACAACCCCCGCATTGATTGGGTGACCAGAGTGATACATTTGGATTCCGAACATTGTTGTGGAACCTGTTACGCTACGGACAACATCCTGGGAGATCGCTCCATACAAGCACGCTCACTGCCGTTTCAGGGTATGGGGGTGGTGTCCCAAGCAGCGATACCAGAAGAATATCAGGACCTAGCCGATGTGTTTGACAAGAAAGGGGCCAACACTCTGCCACCGCATCGGTCCTTTGATTGCCGGATAGACCTGATTCCCGGCTCTACGCTGCCATGCAGCAGAATATATTCCCTTACTGAGAAAGAGAATCTCCACCTAAGGTCGTACTTGGACGAGTTTCTGGACAACGGGTTCATTCGCCATTCCAGGTCCCCGGTTTCCTCTCCTCTTTTTTTTGTATCGAAGAAGGAGGGAGATTTAAGAACCTGCATAGACTTCCGGGCAATGAACACCATCACTGTGAAAAACCGCTACCCGCTGCCATTGATTACCAACCTACTGGAACAGGTGAAAAACGCCACCATTTACACAAAGCTGGACCTGCGGGGCGCTTACCATCTTGTCAGAGTCCGAAAGGGTGACGAATGGAAAACCGCCTTTCGGACGAAGTTTGGCCTGTTCGAATACCAGGTCATGCCTTTCGGACTCTGTAACGCCCCCGCAGCGTTCCAGTACTTCATAGGCGAGGTGTTGAGGGAATTCATAGACATCTTCTGTGTTGTCTACATAGATGACATCCTGATTTTCTCCCAGTCCTCCGCAGAACACGTCCAGCATGTCCGTTCCGTCCTTCAACAACTAAGGAAACACCGTTTGTACGTCAAATTGGAAAAAAGCGCCTTTCATGTCACCTCTGTTGAGTTCCTAGGGCACATCATCACTCCTGCGGGTATCCAGATGGACGATAAAAAGGTGGACGCCATCCTATCGTGGCCTCCTCCTGAATCCGTAAAGGGGGTTCAACGGTTCCTCGGTTTCTCCAACTACTACCGGAGGTTTATCACAGGGTTCTCGGAGATGGTAGCCCCAATTACACGCTTGTTGCGCAAGGGTGTGCCATTTGGTTGGAATCAGGAAGCGGACCACGCGTTCCGGGAACTGAAGAGACGGTTTACCCTAGCCCCTGTTCTGATGCACCCCGACACCGAACAGCCCTTCGTGGTGGAAGCTGACGCCTCAAAGGACGCCTTAGGAGCGGTCCTCTCCCAACGGAACACCAGCACAGGACTATTACATCCGGTGGCTTTTTATTCCAAGAAACTCCTACCAGCGGAACGCAACTACACGGTGTCCGACCGAGAACTTCTGGCTATCAAGACCGCGTTCGAGGAATGGCGTCATTTCCTGAAGGACGCGAAGCACACGGTTACCATCTACACGGACCACAGGAACCTTCAATTCCTACGATCGGCCCGTGCCCTCACTGCCCGACAGCTGCGGTGCACCTTATTCTTTAACGAATACGACTTCGTCATCACGTTTCGCCCCGGGAAGGAGAACGCCAAGGCCGATGCCCTATCACGCCTAGGGGAATCTGACGTGGAAACCGACCCCATCGCACTGGGTCCCATACTCTCGGAGGATCGCTTCCAGGGTGTTGTGACCTCCTCGGAGTTTCTGGCTCAAGTGGAAAAGGACACGGAGCATGCGAACAGGGAACTCTGGTGGCGGAGAATGCGGGGGTAACATGCGTGGACGGATTGCTGTACCATGGTGCCAGGTTATACCTTCCTGGGTGTTCCAGCCAGCGGACGGCAGTCAGCCTGTGCCACGATCATGTCTTAGCAGGCCACCCCGGCTTCCACAAAACGCTCGACCTTGTGCGACGGCAGTTCTGGTGGCCGTCTATGGTGTCTGACACGAAGAACCATGTAAAGAACTGTACCGTTTGTCTCTTGAGTAAAAACAGGTCAGAACCCCCGGTTGGTCTTCTGCGTTCCATCCCTGTGCCACCATACCCGTGGCACACGATCTCTATGGACTTCGCGGTGGACCTACCCCGTACCAAAACAGGGCATACCACGGTTCTCACCATTGTCGATCACCTGTCTAAGATGGCGCATTGCGTGCCCTTGGCGAAGTTACCCACGGCGGCAGAGCTGGCTCTGATCTTCGTACAGGAGGTGGTGCGCCTCCATGGCATCCCTTCATTCGTCATAACGGACCGGGGTTCGCAATTTGTGTCCCGCTTTTGGAAGGAGGTGTGCAAGATCCTCGACATGGAGGTGCGCTTGTCCTCTGCATACCACCCTCAGACCGACGGTCAGGCCGAAAGAACGAATCACAACATGGAGCAGTACCTCCGTTGTTTACTGCTAACTGTCGAGAAGGAGTGGTCCGAAGTACTCTGGATGGCAGAATACGCCTACAACAACGGAACATTTCGTGGGTCCCTATGTCATTGAAAGAGTGGTTAACCCCGTGGCTATGCGGCTCTCGCTGCCCCCGCACATGAAGATCCACCCTGTCTTCCATGTGTCCCTTCTGCAGCCGGTCCGCCCGGGTGGTACTGTTCTGTCTCCCCCATCTCCGGTGGTAGTGGAAGGTCATGTTGAGTACGAGGTCAGGGCCATCCTGGGTTCCCGTCGTACTAAGGGTAAACTATACTACCTGGTGGACTGGAAGGGTTATGGCCCGGACGAGCGGTCCTGGGAGCCTTTGTCTCATGTTCGCCATGCTCCCGACCTAGTCCGTGCATTCCATCTGGGTCATCCCGTTAGCCCCCGTCCTGCTCCCTCTGACTGGGTCTCCGGAGGTGCGGGTGGGGGATCTGTTTCGGGGGGGGGGGACTGTCATGGTCGCGGCATTTGCCGGCACTCCAGCATCCACACACACAGACTCGAACCGGGAGACTCACTTCCGGTTCAAAGCAAGTTCCCGGTCTAGTCCTCACCACGGACGTAAGGTCATGTGAAGCACTTCCGGGAAGAACGCATATCATCGCGTCTTCCCGCCAACTCACCGCTTCGAATTCCTTCTTGATTTCCGAGTACATACTTTGTCCAAGCGCCGTCGTGCGCCTTCAGAAGCGAGGTACAGTTGGAGGGCATTGGATCAGCGTTACAGCCCCTCACCTTCTCTGCCCGGAGCGGCATAAGGCCCAAGGCCCGTAGCCTGTCCAACACTGGTGAGTCCTCGCTAGAGGAAACATCGAGGTTCTTCTTGTGTGTGGATTACGGGGGTGGAAAGAGAGAGAGTGGGGGTTACATACTAACTAGGTCTGTTTCCCTGTCTTCCAGCCACCGTCCAACGACCCAACTCGCCGCCTCCTGCCTTCCCACTGGCTCCCTTCCCTGCTTCCATCTCATCCCCGCTGGGTTCTGCTGTCCTTAAGAGGGTAGGTGGGTGCAGGGGCGGGCGCTCTTGTCATCCCTGCGGAATCTCTCCACAAGCCGAGGTAAGCATTGTGGGGTACACAACACAATTAACCGATCTAGTGTTTGTAGACGACCGTACCCATCGCTCTCTGCAGTGGTGGAACTCACAAAACTAATCAGCAGGCCGCCATTTCATCGACCCTATTCCACAGATCATGCTCACAGCAGATGCATCTCTAACAGGTTGGTGGGGGGGCTCATATCAAGGGTTACACAATACAAGGCCTGTGGTGCAACAAGGCTCTCCACATCAATTACCTAGAGCATTTAGCAGTTTTTCTGCCACTAAAATCTTCTCAAACTCATCTCATCACCAACACTGTCCTAGTTTGAACAGACAACATGACAGCAATGTACTATGTGAAAAAGCAGGGGGGGCACACTCTCTCCAACTGTCAACACTTGTTCAAGCCATTTGGAAGTGGACAATCCATCACAAGATTTATCTTCTGGCAGAACATCTCCCAGGACTAAACCATCAAATTGCTGACCTTCTCAGCAGAAGGAGACAGCAAATTCACGAGTGGGAACTTCATCCCCAAGTTCTCCTTCCCTATTTTCAACAATGGGGTTTTCCACAGACAGGCCTGTTTGCTACAGTCCACAACGCAAAATGCCCAAGCTTTGGCCCCAGGTTCTCACACCTGCTCTGAAAGGGCAATGCCCTATGGATGAACTGGTCAGGGATATTTGCCTACGCTTTTCTGCCTCTTCCGCTCATTCTGTGTGTGGTTCGGAAACTCAGGCAAACATCCCTCACACTAATTCTTGTGGCTCCCACATGGGCCCGTCAACCATGGTAAACCACCCTGTTGGAGCTGTCAATAATTCCACATCAAAAGCTACACCTCACCTCCAGTCTCCTCACACAGAATCATGGAGAAATCAGACATCCAAATCTGAAGGAACTAAATCTATCGATCTGGCTCCTGAAGTCATAGGGCCTGATTAACAAAAGAAAACTGAGACTGAAGTCTAAACTTTACGACTTTCGGTATTCGCAAAGGGCATTTAGGAGTAATAAAGTTAGACTTTTGTCTCAGTTAAACTTAAGGTTTACTTAAGGTAAACTTAAAACCAAAACTTAAGTTTAAAAGAGACAAAAGTCTAACTTTACTACTCCTAAATGCCGTTTCTGAATACCAAAAGTTGTAAAGTTAGACTTTTGTCTCAGTTTACTTTTGTGAATCGGTCCCATAGAATATTTAAATTTACCACCAGACTGTATGAATATTCTAAAAGAAGCAAGAAGGCCTACCACCAGAGCTTGCTATGCAGCAAAATGGAAAAGATTTGTTTTATATTGCAATAGCAACAAAATCAATCTCTTAGAGGCTTCCATACAAAACATTATCTGTTACCTGTTACATTTACAGCGAACATGACTGGCGTATACGTCTATTTGTTTACACCTTGCAGCAGTAGCTGCCTACGTACAAAATAGGCAACATCTGTCACTATTCAGAGTTCCAGTAATTAAAGTTTTCATGGAAGGCTTAAAAAAAGATTCATCCTGCCCCAGTGTGGAATCTAAACATTGTTCTCTCAAGGCTCATGGGTCCACCTTTTGAACCATTGCACGAGTGCCCTTTGCAATTCCTCTCATGGAAAGTGTCTTTCCTCATTGCCATCACATCACTGAGGAGAGTTGGTGAGCTACAGACATTAACTTTAGAAGAACCCTTCTTTCAACTACACTAGGACAGGATAGCTCTCCACACCAACCCTGAATTTCTTCCCAAAGTAGTTTCTGCCTTTCACATAAACCAGTCGGTTGATCTACCAGTTTTCTTTCCTCGACCTTATTCTGTAGCAGAACGCGCTCTTCACGCACTTGATGTTAAAAGAGCTTTACTGTACTACATAGAAAGGACAAAAGTCTTTCGCAAAACAACTGTTTGTTGCATTTGCTCTACCCCACAAAGGCAATCCTATCTAAATCTGGGATTGCTAGATGGATTGTTAAATGCATTCAAACATGCTATGCTAAAGCTAAAAGAACTTTAACTATTCCCCCAAGAGCATATTCCACTCGCAAAATAGGGGCTTCTGTGGCCTTTTTAGGTAACATTCCGCTAGCTGACAAATGTAAGGCAGCTACATGGTCTACACCACACACATTTACCAAACACTATTCATAAGATGTGAAAGCACGTCAACAAGCTAATGTAGGCCAAGCAGTATGTATAACACTGTGTCAAACAACTGCAACACCTACTGGTTATCCACCGCTTTGGTAGTATACTGCTTTATAGTCTATGCAAAGCACGTGTATCTACAGCACACATGCCTCGAACGGATAATGTTACTTACCCAGTAAGCATCTGTTCTTGGCATGTAGAGCTGTAGATTCATATGCGCCCACCCGCCTCACCTGGTACCTGTACTATAGTTGTTGCAGTTCTTCATTATACATTAATACGCATGGACATCTATATACTACACTTTTTTTTACTCCATTCTCACCCTCTTGCGGGAAAACAATCTAACAATGGAGTCGATTCCCATGCGCAGTGTCACCGAAAGGAGTCACCTTACCTCGTGACTACGAAAGACTTCTTCGAAGAAAAACAACTTGCAAACATCCGGACCCAACACTAGGTGGCAGGAGAATGCAAAGCATGTGAATCTACAGCTCTGCATGTCAAGAACAGATGCTTACTGGGTAAGTAACATTATCCTTTCTCTAGACCCTCATTCGCACTAGAACCTGAGTATATTACCCTCGGCAAATAAAGATCCTTGAGACTACATCTGAGATAGTGAGTGTGCCTTCTTTTCAGTTCCTGGGGAGACATGCCCCAGTAAATTGATGTCAAATCTTTCATGCATCCCTTCTGGTGATCGTATTCCCCCCTCATCATGTCAGAGCCAGCCAACAGGTAGGTGCACAAGGGAAGGGATCCCATATATCTTTTGGTCTAGAGGCTAAGGGGAGTAGCTCCGATAGGTCAATGTTTGTTCTTGCCAACAGAAGAGGGACTGTATCCAGCCATTAAATTTAGGTGCCCACCGTCTGCCCCGTCTACACGCTACTCTGCGTTTGCCCAGCAACAGCCCCAATGCCACGCATTTCCTGCACGTAAGTGAAATCTCTTCTGTATAGCCCACCAATGTTGTGATTGGCAATGCCGATAGTGCAGTTAGCACCATCTGTCCCAGTGCCTTGAATATCTGCTGCTAATATTGGTTAATGAGTACGCATTCCCACGCGAGGTGTCGAAAACCTGCTCCCGCCTGGCCACTGCAATCACACGCATCATTGTCTCACAAGTGAAATGTGTGCATTTTGACCCGGGTGTGTTTTACATCCTATGCAGGAACTTATAGCGTATGATGCAGAGATGACAGCTGGCCGAGACATGTCCAGTCTGTTGGCAGCTGTATTCCCATTATTTGTCGGTTAGAGATTTGCCCAGGTCCACCTCCCAGTGCATGCGTGAGCCTGTCAGGCTCTCATGCTGTGCGGCCTGTATGTTGCGGTATAGGAGGGAGATCATGTGTGTGGGGTTGGTGCATTGTAGCCAGCAGTGCAGCGGAGTCAGTGTAGGTGGTTTGTGGGAAAACATAGGAGTAGCTGCCCAGACACTCTGCCTTAGCCTAACATACATAAATAGATCCATCTATGTGGGTTCTACACCTTAAAAGAAATGCTGCTTTGCTCGGAAAACCCCATTGACATACAGGTCCCCCATGTCTTAATGTTAACCCTACGCAGCAATTGACGCTATCTCAACTCTTGGGTCACCTCCAATTCTGGGTGATGAAAAAGCGGAAGCAGGGGTGAATACAGTATTGGTTTATCTAGTCTCTTCGCGATTTTCTGCCAGGCAATTGTGGTACATGCCACTGTGGTGGGATCAGTGTCTCTTTCCCGGGATTGCGTTGCTATGAATCCCGACAGTGGAGTCGGGCCCATGTAACCTTGCTCCACAGCGGGGTGTTGCATGTATGGGGGAGGTGTAAACCAATATGCCGCAAAAAGTGTCTGTGCACATAGGAAGTATAATTCTAGGTCAGGTGCTTCTAAGCCGCCTTGTGAAAAGGGTAACGTCAGTATTTCCCATTTCAGTCTGGGTTGTTTACCACCCCAAGCGAGTCATATCATTTGGGATTTCAAAGCTTTAAAAAAGTTGCGGCCCGGGTTGTAGGGTATATTGATGAATAGGTAAAATAGTTTAGGAAGAATGACCATTTATATCAGGGATGTTTTCCCCGGCATGGACGCAGGAAAAGCGATCCATCTAGTAATTGAGTCTGTCAACGCCTCAAGAGCTTTTCCATAGTTGGCTGGTATTAGTTCGGTTATGTCTCTGGAAATCATTATCCCCAAGTAGTTCACCTCTGAGGTGCACCATATAATGGGGTAGTTTAGCGTGTAAGGTAGGCCAATCCGCCACAAGTGGAAATATGTGGGATTTCCCTTAGTGGATATTAACACCTGACAGTTTGCCAAAGGCTATAAACTCATGTAGTATGAGGATGACACTGATTTGTGGTTCTTGGACGTATAGTGTGACATCATCTGCGCAAAGGAACACCAATATGTGTCTAGTGGGGTAGCGAACCGCCAACGGTTCAATGGTCAACGTAAACAAGAGAGGGGAAAGCGGGCACCCCTTTTGCATACAACGTGAAAAGGGAAAGGGGGGAAAACTTGCGCCATTTATTAAAACTCTTGCTTGTGGCTGTTCTCTGGGGCACCCCTAGGAGGTAGTCCCACTCCACAGAAACAAACGCTTTAGAGGTGTCCAGCCGCCGCCTCTGGATCGATATCCTGTATTACCGAGAAAAGAGTGCGAAGGTTGTGTGAGTTTGCACTGCCAGAAATAAAACAGTCTGGTCTGGCAGCCCGAGTGAATCCATAAGGAGGCTTAATCTATTGGACAATATTTTGGCTAAGATTTTTATGTCGCAGTTAATCAGGGAGAGCGGTCTGTATGACACACTTATTTGCTGGCCTCCCAGGATAATTATTGCTTCTCACAGGGGAGAACTTCAGCTTCGTTACCATCTTCATACACCTTCTTCAAGATGGGGACAGGATATTCTACTTACGTTTTGTAGAATTCAGGCGGTTGGCCGCCTGCCCTGATCTTAGCTGCATTATCGCTACCCGAATCTCTTTTTCTTCTATTTCTGCGGAGAGGAACTCTCTTTGCGCCTCCCCTAACCAGCCCATGGCCACCTGTTCCAGGTATGGCGACAGTGCAATTGGTTGCTGTCTCTTCGTGGTGTAAAGGGGAGAATAATAGGTCTTGAATGTCTGGAGTATATCAGGTGTGTCCCTGAAGATCATTCCCTTTGATTCTTGAATTTCCAGGGCATAATTGGAGAAATGGGGCTTGCGGATTTGATCAGCTAGTGCTTTCCCTGGTATTTCTCCCTCGCCATACCTGTGGGCTCTAAAATATTTGCCATGAAACAGACATTAGCGTTCCTAGGTGTCTCCATATTTGGACATCTTATCTCTAAGTTTAATTCGTACTGTCTTGATTGGGTAGTGGATGAGCTCTTGCTCCACTCGTTTGATATCTACTTCTAGTCGACTGAGTGTTGAGCGTAGATCTTTCAAGACCCCCCACCTCCCTTAGCAATGCAGATCCCTCTTATAGTGACTTTGAAAGTCTCCCACACACTAGTCCGGTGAGCGACCAAGCCTGTGTTACGCTGAAAAAAGTCACATTTCTTGCCCTGTCTCCGTTCTGAACACATTGTCTAGTAATGTTGTTGGGGTTAATTGCCAAGCGAGCGCCAATGCCGAATGGGGGATGCAGATGATGGGAGGGGCAGTCTCATTTCCAGTGCTCTGTACCTGATGTTGGGTAATAGTTAAGTGAAGTTGTTGGGGTTGTGATCTATCATGTTTGGGCATTAATGCTGTATTGAAGTCTCCTCCCCAGATCACGTAAGTAGACCCAGTAGCCATTACTTTACCCCACAAGTTTGCGAAGAAAACCGGTTCGTCAGTATTAGGCCCATAGCAGCTAACTAAATATGAGGCTGTATCGGCACTGGGTGTCCTGTAGAGATCCCATGGCCTCGTACGGTGTGTGGTATTAACCAGAATTGCTGTGCCCCTGGAATATGTAGAATAAGATGTGAAGCATCTATGCTCCGCCCATCGAGCAGCGAATGTGGGAGGCGTTATCAGATGGAGATTCGTTTCCTGTAGCATAGCTGTTTGAGTATCATGCCTGTCCTGTACATTCCAGGTCATAAAGTGTAGCTCTTGTCTCTTTTGATCTCTCGTCAGAGTGTCAAGAGGGGGTAACTAGGTATGCCCTTGTAGCAATAATGCATCCTCACACATACACCCTCTAGTGACTGCAGTGCATTCCTATCTACACCATGTGCTGTGTGCTCAAACAAACATGATCCCCTACCTCCCACCTCCCACAGCAACAACCCAAACTTGCCGAAGTCATTGTACCCTCCCCCCAACAGAAGTATCAAATAACAGCAAGGTAAACAAAAATCTCGACTCACCTTCCTTAGTTATGACCTGTCTGATTTTGTACTAGGGTAGTATATTTTGGGTATATTTTGACTCCCATCACGAGGGCTGTGTTTGTGTGCCCTGTGCAGGGTGTTGTCACGGTCTCTAAGGTTCATCATTCGAGCAATAATTGGTCTGGGAGCTGCCCTCGATGCAAATGCCCACCCTAGAATCCTGTGGGCTCTTTCCACTGAGAAAAAGCATGAAGGATTCCATTGTAACACTGTCTCAGCCAGACAATCTTCCACATATAGCTCCATGTTGGTGACGTCGGCCTCCTCTGGGACCCCAACCAGTCTCACTTTGTGCCTTCTGGGCCGTCCTTTGGCAACTTTCAGGTAGTCCGCCAAGCTCTTGAGTTCTTTGGCTATGGTGTTGCATTTCTGTCTCAAGTCTTTCACTGTTGGGCAGAACTTCTGAAGAAGTATCTTGGAATTCTTTACTCTCACTACCAGTTTCTTGTGGTCATCCCTTAAAATCCTCATCTCATTGAACACAGCAGCTATTTGGGCCTCCATCGGCAACTTGGTATCTTTAATCGCCACCAGAGTCGTTGCAGTGTGGGTCTCCAGCAACCTGCCAGTGCTGTCTGCCTCCGAAGGCGCATGTGCACCCCCCTCCATTGGTGAGTCCTCCTGTCGTCCCTTGGCTGGTCGTGGTTTCCCTATCTCTGTATTCTGTTTCCAGTGCTCACTGTTTCCAGTGCTCACTGCTGCGTCGCTGCCATCCATCTAAGCTTTTACCTCCCAATTGTTGCCAGCAGTCCACAGCGCCGCTCCTCCCAGTGCGCCTACTTCCCAATCCATGGTGGCATTGGGTACCACCTGCCAGGCTCCACATCAGGCACCTCTGTCTCCTGCTGATGCGGAGACTACAGGCCGAATCCACAGTCAGTACCCTCCACTCATGCACGCTAAGTTCTTGGCGAATGCTGGGGCAATGTTCAGGGGGCCTCAGGCCCCCCCCCCCCAAGATGTTATGCACCTTGATATTGCAGTCTGTTTCTGTCCTCCAAAAACCCCCAGGCCAGTGTTTGCTCCCTGTTTCTCAAGGGGAGGGGAGCCCAGCAGAGGAGGGTAGGAGCCACACACCCTGAAGCACAGCAGTTCTGGCCCGATGTGTGGAACCAGCCTTAGGGGCCTCTGACTCTGCCCCCAATCAGAGCAGATCTCTTGTTTACCAGAGCAGTGGGAGGAGCGATACAATCAGGTTTCCAACTCCCTCTGTGTACCTGGGATACTCTGCCGGCCCTCCCCGCAACCTCCTGCTAAGCTAAGCCTCCTCTGCAATCAGCCCAGCCGTCACCGCCGTATTGCAAGCCCTCTCTGATTCTGGCGTGGCACCGCTCGATCTCCGGGTTCACCTGGGCAGATCTCCCGCTATAGGCTTCTCAGGACAGGAGGAGGGGGAGGAGAACTCTATTACAATCACCCCCAATCTAGCTCTCAGTATCCGGTCCTTCAGCTGTCTCGCAGACACTGTCTCCGATGTAGGGTGCTCAGGTCGCCATTTTGAGCCTGCTTGGCCCTAACTTTCAGCTCGCCTGCACATGTCCCGGAAGGGTCAGGGACCACACCTGCTCCTCTCCAGTGGTGCGCCGCCACCCCAGGGGACACGTACCTCCCCGCCGGGGGTCCGGTGGGCAGTAAAGGCATGATTTCTGGCTTGGGTGTGCCACTGGCCAGAGCGCTGTGACTACTGGCCTACTCCATAGCCTCTCAAGCCATGCCCACAGTCCATTCCTTTTCTGACCCAAGCAGCCCATATGGGGAGGGATACTCTTATACCAGCCAAGCCACCTGTGCTGGATGATACCACTGCATGCCACGCCGCCATTCAGAGAGCGGCTGCCATCATAAAGTTATGCATGTCATACAGGGTGAGGACGACTGATTGAGGCCCTCTCTAAGAACTAATAGACCGTTCACTTCCTTCCCATGCTCAACTACATGCTCAGATCAGCCCCTATTAACTTTAAAGACCTGGTAAGGGCTAAGGTGGTAACTCTGAGGGTTGAGAAATAGTCTAAGGCTTTTCCCAAAGACCCTCTTTACATCAGAGACTGACTCCTTCCAGTCTTTATAGTGGTAAATAAGTCAGGAAAGCAGACATCAGCTCAGGCAACAAGAGATGCTCCCCCCACTTCCCAGATATTGAGCAAACGCATCTCAATGCCGCTGGCAAGCGCACAGTGGTTGTGGCAACTTCCCAGTGGCATTTCAAGTTCAGTGGGTCTGCCGTCGGGGTATTTCTAACGACACCTCCTTAGCATTCCATTCAAAATGGTACAGGGGGATGAGAAGTTAAATAAAATAAAAAGGACACCGGGATTGCAAAGTCCATGGCAGCTCTGCAGTCTGCCACTCTGAGGATCACCTTTGGTAGATTGCAATCAGGAGTAAAAACAAGGCCATACACTCTTGACCAGCCGCAAATCTATCAGCTTGAACAACAGGACATTCATAAGTCCTAGGCAGGCAGAGGATACTCAAGAGATGGTATTGTTACAGGAGCACCAACGTTGGGGGCAGGGCCAGAAGCAGCTCCGATAAAGGAGTCTTCGCTCTCCAGCACTGACTCACCCATTCTTCAGCTAATAACCTAACACCTGTTGGGGGCTGATTAAAGAATTTTCACGCTTGCTGGGAGGAAATCACCTCAAATCAGTGGATGCTAGCAGCATTTCAACTGGTCTACTGCTTAGAATTCCACATCACCACACACAACACAACACCAAGAGGACACATCTTCAGCCAAGACCACCTCATTCTTACAGGAATATGTCCATTTGCTTCTCTGAAAGAGCTCAGTACAGCTCGTGCCCCTACACCAAAGGGCCAAAGGCATCAACTCACTGGACTTCCACATTCCATAGAAGGATTGTTCCCTCTGGACTATCTTAGGCCTGAGGCCGCTGAATTGGTACATCCTGTTGAAGAACTTCCATATGACAAGCTTGTAAGACGTCATTCTCATTTCTCCACCAAGAGACTTCATGACTGCGTTAGACCTCAGGGATGCCTACTTCCACATCCCCAACCACCCCACCCATCACCCGAGCCTTTGGAGTGTGGTAAGTGGACAATTCTGTTAATTATTTGCATGGTCCCCCTTTCCAAGCTGATTTTGGACCCGGTGAACCCTTTCTCTAGGAACTGACACACTTTTAAAGGGGGAGCGGACACGCAGCCCCCTCCCTGGGACGATTTCAGCCTCGGGGACCTCATAGCCCTGGAACGCAGCACCCTCTCTGGTTCTATTTTGGCCCCAGAGACCCTATCCCCCCGGGGCCTGCCACAAATTTAAAGGGCAGGGGATGGCCTTCCTAGACCAATTTTGACATTGGAAACCCCATCCTCTGGGGCCCTACGCATTTTTAAAGGAGGAGGGAGGCACGAGGCCCCCCTTCCCAAGTTGACTTCGTCTCGGAGACCTCATCATCCGGGTCCCAGTGCAATTGTAACAGGGAGGGTGCATGCGGCCCCTCTCCCTGGTTTGCTTTTGGCCCCGCGAACCCCATCCCCAGGGCCAAGCTTTATTCTTTAAGGATGGGGGCCACACAGCTCCCCCCCCCGATCCTCTGTAGACACCGGGTAACCCATCCAGATTTAGATTCCGTATATAAGTGTTCGAGGCATGTGGGCTGCTGAATTCATATCTGTGCATAGATCGCCGCCTAGTGTTGGGTCCGGATGTTTGCACGTTGTTGTCCTGGAAGAGTCTTCGAAGTATCCTGGGATAGGTGACTCCTCCCCTGGACTACAGTGCGCATGGGCATCCTCTCCATCCTCAGATTGTTTTTTTCCGCCATTGGGTTCGGATGTGCTTATCTTGACTCAAGTTAGGAAAAACTTTTTCCAGGCCAAAAGGCCTTTAGTTCGCGTCGGTACTGTTCCCGATCGGTATCGATAGTATCTTTGTTAGTTTACTCACTTCCAGAACCAACTTTTTCGCATCTTACCCGACCATCGACCCGACATCGACGATGGAATCGAGGACACCATTCAAGCGGTGTCCTGTATGCAATGCGAAATATCCCCACATCGACGTCCATCCGGTGTGCAACAAATGCCTTTCACCGGATCACGACGAATCTACATGCATGGCCTGTGCCCGATTTCGATCCAAGAAGACTCTCCGGAATCGACGAGCGGCGAGACTCGAGGCGCAGCAAGCGGCACCGGCCCCGGTCGACATCTTCAGCGCCGAGACCGAAGATGTCGAAGAAGTGGAGAACCTACCCTCCAGTCCCGATTCCGAACATGACTCCGGATCGGAAGACGCCAACGAAACACTCTTTCGCAGAGTTGAAGACGACACCGAGGTAGGAGACTACAATGAGGCCTTAGGGGCCGAAGAGAGTAGCTCCGGTGACGAGCAAGGCCTACCCGTACAGACTGAGGAAATCCCAGTGCAACAGGCTATGGCTCCGGTTGAGGGATCGCTTTCGGGCCTTACCCAAGACCTATCCCGCAGTTCTTCGGCCCCGCCCTCGGGCCCGGCCTCGGACATTCAGCGGCAGCCATTAATGCCCAAACCGGCTGGTTTCCCTTCTTCGAAACCGAAACCAAAAGCTGTATTGGTCCAACTGAAACCGAAACCGAAAGTAGCGCTGGTCGGATCGAGGCCCACCACCCCTTCGACGCCAGCAAAACACATCGGCACCGAGCGCGCCAAACGAGACTTCGGTGCCGAGCTTGAAGCGGCCGACGTCGGAGTCGACATAAGGAAAAAGACCTTCGGTGCCACCAAACCTACTCGGCTCCCGGCACCGACGCAATCGGCTCCGACCCCAAAGGTCAAACTGCCTGCTGCGTCTCACACCGCTTCAACGGCACCACCAAAGCCACACTAATCGAAGACGTCGACGGCCATTACCGCCCCTCGACTCGATGTCTCACCGGCGCCGAAAAAATCCACGCCCACCTCTACTGAACCGGTCGGCGCGAAGGAATTGATGGCGCTCCAGGTGCGACCCGTTGCGACGCAACGCGCCAAAACCAAAACGGTCCTTCAGGACACGTCGGGCCCCGAGCCGATAAAAGCTCCAACAGCCTCTTCGGCACCAGCCAACATTACTTTTGGCCTGCCACCATCCACGGCCCCAAAACTATTCCAAATCAGGACACGGGTCACCCACACCACGATTACTCCTGCCGAACGCTCTCCTGCGGAGACGTCTCCATCACATCTCATCGACGCCGACACCGGCAGGATGATAATCCACAAACGGAGAATAACTTCGGAGCCAGCTTTGGACTCCTTCCGGATCCCGCTTAAAAGAAAGCTGCCAGTGGCTTCAGAACCAGTTCTTTATGAACCTCTCCATTCCCCCTACCGGGATCCACAGTCCTTCTCTCCCACACACTCCGACACGGAGGCTTTGGAGGACTACATGAGTGACCAAGTCCCCTACCCCGGAGACATGGACCTTGAAGGCCAACAGGACCCTGATCAAGCTTGGGATGAACCTGTAGACTCAGGTGCACCTCTGGATGCACAGGACCCGCAACTCTATGGAGCAAAAACATCTCCCACAGAGGACACTGCCGCGTTCAACGCTCTAATTGAACGTGCTGCAGCCAATCATGGGGTGCAACTTCACTCTGACACCGTCGAGGACGACTTTCTTATGGATACTTTCGCATCCTCAGAACGACATGTAAAGACTCTGCCCATGTTGAAGGGTGTCCTCAAACCAGCAAAGGACATCTTCAAGGAACCCACTAGGGCAAGAGTGATAAACCCCAGGATCGACAAGAAGTACAGATCGGCGCCTGGGGACCCTACTTACATTAGAGGCCAGTTACCTCTGGACTCCATTGTAGTTGCGAATGCTCGCAAGAGGGCACACTCGCAAACAGGTGATGCTCCTCCCCCGGACAAAGAGTCCAAGGTGCTAGAGACCTCCGGCAAACGGGTTGCCGCCCAGGCAGCTAACATATGGCGCATTGCCAACACTCAGGCGCTCCTCGCTCGCTACGATCGAGCGCACTACGATACACTAGAACAACTACTCCAACATCTCCCTGACCAATTCAAAAAAGGTGCAGAGATCCTCATCAGGGAGGGACAACTGCTCACAAATGCTTCCATTAAGTGTGCACTGGATGCCGCGGATACAGCTGCCAGAGCCATAAACACTAGTGTCATTTTGCGACGACACGCCTGGTTGCGAATCTCCGGATTCAAACCGGAGGTACAAAACAACATCCTCAACCAACCTGTCAACCCCGACTACTTATTCGGGCCGGAGGTTGACACCACCCTAGAGAAAAGAAAAAAGGACACAGACACTGCAAAGTCCATGGGGGCCCTACAAACGCAGTCCTTTTGGAGCGGCTCCTTTCGTCGCCCCGGAAATAGAGGAGCAGGTAGAGGACAGGAGTCACAGCAAACATACAACAAGGGCAACACACAAAGCACCTACGATAAAAACACCCGGGGTGGTTATCGTGGCTCCAACACAAAGGGCAGAGGACGCGGCTACGGCAACACCAGGTCCTCCCCCAAGAACAAGCAGTGACGCCCTCTCCCTTCCTCCCGACCACATAATGTCCTCAGAGCACTTAACGCTCTTACAGCAGGAGGTGCAAAGTATGTTACTAAAAGGCGCAATAGAGGTCGTACCCGTCCACGAACAAGGTACGGGGGTGTACTCCCTGTACTTTTTAATACCGAAAAAGGACGGGTCACTCAGACCTATATTAGACCTGAGACCCCTGAACCAGTACATTCTTTCCGAGCATTTTCACATGCTCACTCTACAGCAAGTCCTCCCGCTGCTCAAGCAGGGAGACTTTCTGGCCACACTGGACCTCAAGGATGCGTATTTCCACATACCCATTCACCCCTCACACAAGAAATACCTCAGGTTCACTGTTCAAGGGCAGCACTACCAATTCAAAGTCCTTCCCTTCGGCGTGACAACAGCACCCAGGGTGTTCACAAAGTGCCTAGCTACGGTGGCGGCACATCTACGGAGGCAGCACATACACGTCTACCCTTACCTGGACGACTGGCTCGTTCAAGCGAAGTCAGCCCAGCAATGTGCCAGCCACATGTCCCGCACCATTCACCTCCTTCACAGTCTGGGGTTCTCACTAAATTACCCAAAATCCCATCTCCAGCCCGCACACGTACAACAGTACCTAGGTGCGACTATAGACACTCTGGCGGCCACAGCTCAGCCAAATTTAGTGAGAATCAACAGCATGCAAATGCTGATTTCCAAGTTCAAACCACAACACTCCCTTCCCGCGCGAGTGTTCATGCAGTTGATAGGCATGATGGCCTCCTGCATTTTCATAGTCCCACACGCGAGACTACATATGCGCCCGCTTCAGGAGTGCTTAGCACGTCAGTGGAATCAGGCTCAAGGACAGTTGAAAGACCTAGTGTTGGTGAGCGGTCGGGCATACAACTCTCTGCATTGATGGAATCCACAAAACCTTTGCAAGGGCCGACCGTTCCAAGAACCTGTCCCACAGATAATACTGACGGCGGACGCGTCTCTCCAGGGATGGGGAGCTCATGTACTCCATTACACAGTGCAGGGACTATGGACACAACAACAAAAGAAGATGCACATCAACCTTCTAGAGCTGATGGCAATCTTCCTGGCTATAAAAGCATTCAAAGTACACTTGTGCAACAAAGTCGTGCTGATCCGGACGGACAACATGACTGCCATGTACTACATACAGAAGCAGGGAGGAACACACTCTCCACAGTTGTCTCATCTGGCTCAAAGCATGTGGAAGTGGGCCATTCAGAGGAACATGTTCCTCATGGCAGAACACCTCCCCGGCAAGGACAACCAGATGGCGGATCTGCTCAGCAGACACAGCCACCAGATGCACGAGTGGGAGTTACACCCATCAGTACTCCAACCGTACTTCCAGCAGTGGGGTCATCCGGAGATAGACCTATTCGCCACAAGCGAAAACGCAAAATGCCAAAGCTTTGCCGCCAGGTTCCCACATCCGCAGTCGCAGGGCAATGCGATATGGATGAACTGGTCAGGCAGATTTGCGTACGCTTTTCCCCCAGCACCACTGATACCGCTGGTGGCACGCAAACTCAGACAACACTCACTGACACTCATCCTGGTTGCTCCAACGTGGGCACGCCAGCCGTGGTACACCACTTTCTCGAACTTTCCGTGGTGCCGCATCAAAGGCTACGGGTCAAACCCGAGCATTTGACGCAGAACCATGGAGAGATTCAGCACCCAGATCCGCAACAGCTGAACCTGGCAATCTGGCTCCTGAAGTCCTAGAGTTTGGCTACCTAAACCTGCCACCTGACTGTATGGACATCATTAAGGAGGCCAGGAGACCCACTACCAGAGCTTGCTATGCAGCCAAATGGAAAAGGTTCGTCATTTATTGCAATAATAATGACATTAACCCGCTAGACGCATCCATTCAAAACATTATTTGTTACCTATTACACCTATACCGATGCAATCTGGCGTACACCTCTATACGTGTCCATTTGACCGCAATATCAGCCTATCTACAAACCAGGCAGCACCTCTCTCTATTCAGACTGCCTGCCATCAAAGCATTCTTGGAAGGACTCAAACGAGTCATTCCGCCTAGCCACCCACCAGCCCCAATGTGGAACCTCAACTTGGTCCTCACACGCCTGATGGGTCCACCCTTTGAACCTCTACACTCATGCGAGATTCAATTCCTTACCTGGAAAGTAGCTTTCCTAGTAGCGATAACTTCTTTACGAAGAGTTAGTGAACTCCAGGCACTAACCGTCCAAGAGCCATTTATACAGGTTCACGCCAACAGGGTCGTACTACGTACCAACCCCAAATTCATGCCCAAGGTGGTATCGCAGTTCCACATGAATCAAACTATTGAACTGCCTGTTTTCTTTCAAAACCCACAGACTGTCGCAGAAAGGGCACTCCATACACTAGATGTAAAAAGGGCCCTCATGTATTATATCGACAGGACCAAACCCTTTAGGAAAACAAAACAACTTTTCGTTGCCTTTGCCCCACACCACAAAGGTAACGCTATCTCCAAAGCAGGTATAGCCAGATGGATCGTTAAATGTATTCAAATTTGCTATCAAAAGGCTAAACGCACTTTAACGATTCCCCCACGAGCCCACTCAACACGTAAGTTAGGGGCCTCCATGGCTTTCCTAGGAAACATTCCTTTGCATGATATATGTAGAGCAGCCACCTGGTCCACTACACATACATTTACCAAACACTATTGTGTAGATGTGCAATCAAAACAGCAGGCAGCTGTAGGACAGGCTGTTCTCAAAACTCTTTTTCAGACCGCTGCAGCTGGCACTAGTAGCCGCCGCTAATAAGAGGGCACTGCTATATATTCTATGCACAGATATGAATTCAGCAGCCCACATGCCTCGAACTGAATATGCTACTTACCAGTATGCATCTGTTCTTGGCATGTAGGGCTGCTGACATTCATATCGCCCTCCCTCCTCCCCGGCGCCTGTAGCAGCTGCAGCTCTCAGAATTACTGTAAAGCATGGTCATCACTTTCTGTAGCTACTCCATCACTGCCACAATGGCGAAAAACAATCTGAGGATGGAGAGGATGCCCATGCGCACTGTAGTCCAGGGGAGGAGTCACCTATCCCAGGATACTTCGAAGACTCTTCCAGGACAACAACGTGCAAACATCCGGACCCAACACTAGGCGGCGATCTATGCACAGATATGAATGTCAGCAGCCCTACATGCCAAGAACAGATGCATACTGGTAAGTAGCATATTCATTCCTGATTTATGCCCTTATATAGGTACAATTCGTATTGCCCTTATTTGGGCATAGAAAATCCAGCCCTTGTTTAGGCATTGTCCATGCTAACAAAATACAGGCATGGTCTCCTGCATCCGACAATCCACGTCACAACGAGTTCTTGGAAAACCAGACTCTTAAGCCTTTAGGAATTTCCCTTGCTTGGATATTGATTTCTCCAAGAACTCATTTAGTATGCATGAACATCTATTCCTTAGGGGTTCATTCATGACGTTCCGATGCCCGACTTTTACGTCAATACAGGCATTCCTAAACACCTTCAAGGTATAAATATACCTGCACTTGCCCTGGTAAACCACGGTTCCGGCATGATCCAGCTCAACTGCCTACTTGAGGTTCGTCACGGCAAGTTCGGAAGGAAATAGAGTTCCAGTCTGACGCACTGACCAGATGCTGTCATCCTCTTCGCAGAGAATCCAGCTCCAGTGTTTGTGACTCCCCTTGCGGGGTGTTAGATATCGAGTCCCGGAAAAGAGATTCCAACCCCGCACATTCTAAGGTATGTAGCAGACTAGAACTTAGAGAAACTTTTGGCAACTCTTGGCAAAACTAAAACTATAACTATAGCTAGCTATACTTTAGAAAACAGCACCTACTTCTTACCTCGTACTACACTTAGGTTAGGTACACTGGGGTTGAACTATTTAGAAGCATCAGATGAGTATTCACATTTTAGCCTGCGTTATTTATGTATGTATTTTAATTAATATATGTCATATCTACAAACCATGCTATTGCAGTATTATTTTATCTTACTGCTAACTGTACATATTGTACTTCGCAGCCTGTCTTACGATTGTAGCAGTTCATATCTCTTGCATGAGAAATAAGACTGTTCAATAAACCCTTTTTATTGAAACGCCCGTCTCTCTATTTCTGTGCAACTCTGTAGAAACGAAGCATGCACGATTGACTGAGTGAAACGGTTATCTATTGTTTCCACGGTTCTGAGATTGTTCCGACTCTAAGGGAAACAAAGTTGTCATGTTTATGCAGTTGTCAGAAACTAATCCCTTCTTGTTTATTCGAGAAGTTTCTAGTGACCTCTGAGTTAGCTGGCACACACAAGTAATTAAGTTTAATGTACTTGATAGAGACATACTGACCTCAGTCCTATGTCAAATCTAAAGTGTATATTATTCCAATGCGCAGAGCCTATCAGGGATATAGGAACTACACTACATGACGCCCAACAGTTTAGTAAGGCACTAATTTAACGCTAGATACTGAAGTAACTCAGTCGTGCTTTTCTCAGAGACCCCTACTCATAAATACTCCATAAGACGTCTGGAGTTGGTAGGGATAATATCCGCCATAGCTGAGTAGGACAAAAATCCTATGTATTAGCTGTTTGGTTTGTTCAACGTTGAAGGATACAGAGTTCCAAATATTGTGCACCTTATCTTTGCTCCCTTGAAACTTGCTCTGAAACTTTAATTAAATAATGACCAAAAACGACACAAACAACGATACTGGTGGAGCTGTGGCTGACCAAGTCACAGCAACTTTTAATCGTACTGGTTTTCAAGAAACTGACGAGGATGGTATAATCATCCATCCAAATTTAAGGAGAGCCATCACTCTAAAACTTATAAAACTTGGCCTAACACCAAGAGGTGGTAGAGCAGTTTTTGTGATAGAGGCACGTGAATCCCACCAGACAGAGGTATTTTATTCATGGATAGTATTCCCAGAATCAAATCCAGTAACACATGTGTTTCACTTCTACAAAGAAGATATACCACCTGAGGAATATATTCCTTTCGAGGATATTGAAATTCCACTCACATACCCGGAGCATGAGCTCTGGTTTAAAGGTGCCCTAAAACATTACAATCACATTACCAGGCTCGGTCCACTAGGCAGACCAGGAGCAACATAGTCGATTTTAGCCGGCTACACAACTGACCCTGACATTAAATCAATGTCAGACGAGGAATTACTTAGAAACATACAAAAGCTAATAGAACTATACAGTTAAACCACAACTGTCTGAAAGTCCTGATAAGGTCTTTCCTAAAAACACTCCTACCTCTTCTAAAAAGAAGTGGGAAAATAGCAAAAAACATTCAAAAGAGAAATATTCTCAATCCCGAGGTAGGTCTCCTCAAAAGGAGCCCTCTTAAAGGAGGTATAACCTCAGGAATAGGGATAATTTGAGAAAACCTGACAGATATCAAGATACTGATACACGTTCCTCTCGTACCTTTCAGTTATCATCACAGACATCCGGAAGAAGAGGACGGTCAGAGAGCAAAGACGAACGCGTGAAGTTCAAAGACGATCAACACGTTCAGAAAAATAAACAAAAACCCAAATTCTCCAAGAAGAAGGTAGCAGGTCTGAAGATCAGACATGCCGAGTATTCTGAGAACGCAATTCAAGATCGAAGAATGGGCTCAGACAATGTTGGACAGTGCAGCAGAAGTTACAGTAGCTCGCCAGAACCTGAAGGGGCTTCTGGAGAGAGTGGACTCGAATGAGGACATTCAAGTTGAAACTACAGACACCAGAGTTAGTCCTCCGCAGAGGTTATATGAAATAACACTCCGGATGGAGGGACCAAGAAAAGTGAAAGCACTCTTTTGGGAGCATCTTTCAAAGGGTTATGATATACTTCTAGCAGAACGAGACTGGCCACCAGAATTTGTCTGGGAGTGCCCACATGGCGAAGACATCCTTATGCCAGCCTTATCTAAACATGGTCCAATACATTTAAAATATACTTATGCCAGGAAATGGGCAGTGGCCCAGGCCCCAGCATTATACAAGAATCATGTAGTATGGGATGAGGACTCATCTCACCACAAAATCCAGTTCAATCAATCCAAATCCTTTATTCGATCAATTACAAAATGATCATAAAAGTACTTGTATAAAAAAAACAATTTTCGATATTCAATTTAATTTAAAATCCAAAATCCAATAGTTCATTTTAATCTTACTAAAAAATTTTAAATTAAATCTATAAAGGATTGTCCGTTTCCATGGTTTTACTCCTATTGCATACTTTTCATCCAGTGATTGGTTCTAGTGCTGAGTTTTTCCTTTTTTTCATGCACGCACA
The DNA here is from genome assembly GCF_964204655.1 of Triturus cristatus. Taxonomy (NCBI): domain Eukaryota; kingdom Metazoa; phylum Chordata; class Amphibia; order Caudata; family Salamandridae; genus Triturus; species Triturus cristatus. The sequence goes on from NC_140588.1 coordinate 141,629,351, forward strand.
CAGAAACAAAGCTAATGTAAAACAAGTCAGAGGATCTGATAGACTCTTTAGAAAATATAGTGCCACCCTACATTGTTTAAAATTCATCTTCTGCTATATCGGTTTTAAATAACTATTCCTCTTCTTATAAAATTTGCAGAGTAAAACAAGGTGCAGATCAGGGGCACAAAGTTAAATCAGCATGGCTATAAGTTTTACCAGGGTAACCTAACATAAGAGGGATCATATTCAGACGAAACCTAATCAATATGAATCTGTGAAGTGCATTTGTAACGTCTGACAGATAAAAGAAATATCCTCTCTCTATCACTGGGGGATTGATCTCTAGTTCACCATTGCCTGCTTTTTACCATAAGTTTCCCTTCTCTCAAACTCTACCCTCATCCTAAATACATTTTTGACCTTTTCTTTAGGGATCTTTCTACATTCATCTGGCTCTTGATACAGTTTGGGTAACCCAATCTTGTTTAGGAGTTTTTCTACGTAGCACAACCATCTGGATCTCCTCCACTTATCCATATTCAAGCAATTCTTAATTATTGTGTGTGTCAGAGGGAGTGTGTCCCTTCTCCAGATTGCGTGCCACAGAAGGACAGGGGCCAATTGTATTGAGTCGGTGATATAGGGGAGTCCCAGTTCTAAGTGCAAAATGTAGTTGGGGGTCGAGGTGGGGAGGCCAACTATAGACTTGAAAAACTTGTTTTCTATAGTTTGCAGTGTGCCCGTTTCAACAGTACCCCATACCCCCGCCCCATAAGTCACTGCTGCTGTAACTTTAGCCTGATCAATTTGTATTATTGGCAATAATGGCATATTGCCCAGCTTTTTAGCAAAGGACTTTACTGCCGACAGGGTTCTTTCCATTACCCCCCTGCGTCCTTGCACTAGTTTTGTCCATGCCAGATCCTTATCAATAAGAACCCCCAAGTACGGGAAGGAATCCACCACCTCCATCCTCTCATTCTCCACATGGAGGTGCGGTATTCTCTCTCTTTTCCTTGCCCCCACTATCATAGCAAAGAAGTTGGTACGGTTCTCCCTCAAATCAAGTGAGTCCATAAACGATATATGAGGTGCTGAAGGCCGGACATAGTCCTGGCCATCAACACCGCATCATCTGCGTAATCCAGTTAAAAAATCAACCAACTGCACAAAGTCAGTACCCAGTTAAGCAAGAAGCTAAAAAACAAGTCAGGGAGATCTTAGATCAACTTGAATACTATGGGGTGATTGAAACATGCACCTCATCAATGAACAATCCTTTGTTTCCTTTTTCCAAACCAGACAATACATATCGTCTAGCTTTGGATTACAGACACCTAAACTCATGTTGTAAAACATTTGCAGTGCAAAATGCACACAGTACAGCATTAATGAATAACATTGTGCGTAAAAAGTACAAAACCACATTAGACATTTCAAATGGTTTCTTTTGTCAAAGTATTGCACCTGAAAGTAGATATTTGACCGCTTTCTCAATAATGGGGACCTAGCGTCAAATTTGCCGACTCCCACAGGGGTTCAAGAACAGCCCGGGGTTATTCTCAGCAAGGGTAACAGAGTTACTACAAATTTATGATGACGAGGCATTGTCATATGTCGATGATATATATCTGACAGACGATGACCTGGACAGACACTTGAACAGGGTGAACACCATTATATTGGGCTTCGCCTCTGAGGGTTACAAATTCAACTTTAAAAAGTCCAGAATTGCCCATCTCAACGTCCTTTTCCTAGGATATGAACTATCAAGTGAAGGAAAAAGCCTGGCAGCCAACTTTTTAGAAAAGTGTGCGCTGCTCCAACCTCCAAAAACGCTGAAGAACTTACAGTCGATTCTAGGTTTCCTGAATTTTGGAAGAACTTACATTCTAAACTACGCAGAGAGGGTTAAACCTCTCTACGAACTAATCAAACCTGATTTTAAAACCACAACATGGGCACAAGGACACACAAATTTTGCGTTCACTTCAAACAGACATGTTAGCAACAAAACACTTGCAAACACGCGTAAACGTACGCAACTTAGTGTGAGAAAGTGCCATCTTTCTTGCATGGTATGCCCCCACTTTTTGCTAAATTGCTGAATGTACTTTTACTGAGTGTACCCTGGACTCCTGCCAATCAGGGGCCCAGGGCCTATGTTCCTTCCTTAAACCACACAAACTCCAAATTGGCAAACCCTGGCCACATGTCAGCCCCTAGTAAATGGTACCCCAGGTACCCAGGGCCTTGTGACCAGGGAAGGCCTCTAAGGCTGCAGCACTCATTGTGCCACCCTTAGAGGCCCTGTACCCTTACACACACACACTGCCTTTGCAGGCTGAGTGTCTGGGTGCAGGATAAAATGAAGAGTCGACATGACACACATCTCTGTGTGCCATGCCCATCACCTACACTGCCATGGCATATATCAGCCACCCCTCTGGCTGGGTGCCTTATGCCCATGGTGTGGGCACAGGAGCAGGAGCCCTGTGCCCCTACAGTACCCAGGTCCATTCCTGGGCACTGTAAGTGCAGTGCTGCCATTTAAGAGTACATGGTGCTGAGAGCTCGTCAAACACGAGCTCCACAGCACCATAATGGCAACACTGAAGACTGGGAAGTTTGGTATCAAACTTCTCAGCACATTAAACCCACACTGATGCCAGTGTGGGATTTAATGCACCAAGCACCCCAGAGGGCATCTTAGAGATGCCCCCTTACAACTAACCTACAATCCACGTCTGCTCTGAGGCTGCCCAGGCTGCCACACAGCAGACACGTTGCTGGACCCCTGGGTGGGAGAGCCCCTGCTCTCCCGGGCCTGCAACAATGCACATCCTGGGTGAGGTGAAAAATCTCCTCACCCAGGATGAGCAAAGGGAAGCTTCAAAGGCATGCCGCCTCTTGGAGTTTCCCCAGGCCACTGCAACCCCCCACTCTGGTGGGAAGCTTGGCCGGAAACCCCATACAAGGACAGGGGATGTGCCAGCCTGCCCACCCCACCCCTCAGGTGGGGGAGACGAGGTGAAGCACATCTCCGGGCTCTCGCCATCTTGAAGGTTGGAGGCCCTACCCTATCAGGATTAGGCTACTGCCCCCTCCCACAGGAGAGAGGCAGGATAGGGGGTGTACCCACCCCAGGACAAGGACCCATTGGTCCCTGGCCTCACCTACCTGTAACGCCCCTAAATCCAGTATTTAGGGGCACCCTGAACCTTCCTTCCCCAGATTCCAGATTCAAAAACTACAAGAAGAGCAAGAAGAACAAAGACCTGCCCTGCAGCTGCTAAAAAGAGAAGAAGACACCAACTGCTTTGGCCCCAGCCCTACCGGCCTGTCGACTCTCAAACCTGCACCAGCGCGGCATCTCTCGTGGCCAGCAACCTCACCAGCCCCGGAGGACCTGGCTACCTTTTGGCTCTAAGCCCCTGGGACTCCCATGAGTAGAGGCTCTACTCAGAAACCTATTTCTAACCCCTGGCAGCAGCCCGAAACCGCGAACCCAGCACACTCTGCACCAGCCAAGCCTGGCCAGTGCCGGAGAGGACAAAGACCCTGAGGACGACCCCACGGTGACTGTGACCCCGAGTCCGGCACCCAAGGACCCCCTCGACACTCCTGAAGAAGCCTGCAGCCTCAGAACAAGGTGCCCCCCCAACCGCGATCAACAGAGGGTAAGATTTCCCGACACCAAAAGGCACCCCTGCACGCGGCGCCCTGCGGCCCCCTGTGCCCAATCCCGGGGTACCCACCTAACCTGTAACTACCCAACTTACCTCTCGAAGTGGTGGTGGCACCTGAAGCATCCTCGTCCCCGAGCTTGCAGCCTTTTTCCTAACCGGAGCATTCCCATTGATTTCCATTGAGCGCCCGACGGCTCAAAAGCACCCTGCACCCAGCCGCCCGAGTGGCCCTGGCAGTGCAATCTCTACACTAGCCTACTTCCCCACTTGCCCTGAGTGAGTGACCAGGAGCCCAGCTCCCAGAGCCGCGTGGCCTACTAGTCAGCAGCCATCAAACCAGGCCCCCCTATTCCTCATAGGCTAACATTGGGCCTAACTCTCTCTGCACCCGGCTGCCCTAGAGCCGCTGAGGGTGAACTAACTGTGCCTATCTGACCTTGGGGGACCCCTGAGTCTATGCCCAGAACCTCTACTTTGCCAGTCGAGAACTTACCTGAAAACCGCTAACTCTATTTTCTACATAGGGTAACATTGACTGGCTTTTTCTTGAAATTTCGTCTAAGTGTGGACTTTTCAAATCTTCAAATATTCACCAAAAATCAGCCGAGTGACAAAAACGAATTTACTCACCTGCTCTTAGGTGAGCTCCCAGTGCTGGATCTTGGTGCCCAGCCCTGACTCTGAAAAATATCCACAACTGTACTTACCTCTAACCCAATTTTCTTTCATAGGGAACCATTGTGTGTTTTTCTGTGAAATTTCTTCTTAGTGTCGATTTCTACAATCTTTAAATATTCCTTAAAAATCGTATAAGATCTGAAAACGTAATTACTTACCTGTTTCTGATTAAGGTCCCAGTACTGAGTCTAGGCACCCGGTACTGGATTACAAAAGTAACGAGAACCTACTGTACCAGTAACCTGAATTTCCTTCCATAGGGAATCTTTGACTGTTTGCTTTGAAATATTTTCTAAGTGCCAACTTTTAAAATAGCAAAATATTAGTTACAAATCACTACAGCATTTAAGTTGACTTTCATCACTTGATTCTGAAAACTGACCCAAGACTGAATCTAGGATCCAGACTTGGAATTACAAAAGTAATCTAAAAAGTAATCTGTTGCAAATAATTTGAATTTACCATTGAGCTCAATGTATTGTTGTGTTTAGAAATAGAGTTGCCTTCTGCAACCACTTGTATCTGTTTACTGAAGTCAATTGTTTATTACAAAAGTATTTATATGAAACTCCTTCTATTGAGAAAGTATATTTTAAACCCAAATGTTGGTTCTAAAATAAAACAAGTATATATTTTTTAATATATAAACCCTTGGCCTAGCGTTCAGTTATTGAGTGTGTGAGACCATTTGCTGACTGAGTGTGTACAACAAATGCTTTACACTGTCCTCTGGTACTGCCTTACTGCTCGACCAAGCTACCACTTTAGAGAGTAAGGTCATACCTAACTTTAACCTCTATCAGCCCCTGGGGGACTGTGGACTCTGTACACCCTGTACCTATTAGGGAACAGTATATACAGAGCCACTTTCTCACACTTAGTGATCCGAATCATTCCAGGTCAATGCAGATTCACCTACTTAACTTTTAACGAAGGTGAAAAAGTACCCATTGCATACAAATCACACTTGTATACACAAGCAGAAATGAAATTCACTTCTACAGAAAAGATTCTGACAGCAGTTCAAACCGCTGTAGCAAAAGAAAGAGCCCTAGCAAAGGGGAAACCAATAATGGTCGTGACTCCTGTACCGGCCTTAGAGGCAGGTACTAAAGCGAGCATTCCAAATGCAAAAGCTTTACATCCAAGATGGATGCAATGGGTTAATTCTCTTGCTGCAACTGATGTTGAATATGTTTTTGATCCTTATTTAAAAACACAAGCATTCCTGCAATACGAACACGAATGTCCTCTGCCTACTGAAATTCTCCCTCTATATCAGTATGAATTTATAATTTATACTGACGGATCTGCACAACCTGCTACGGGGAGTAAACAAGCTTACAGTGCAGCATGCGCGTTCGTTGATGGTCGTATGCGCGATGGCAAATTCAGGCCAATGGTCACAAAAACGCAATCTCTAGGAGATTGTACAGCTCAGTGAGCTGAACTACAATCATTCAAGATGGCACTTGAAAATACGGATCACAAATTCCCCACACTCATAGTGTGCGATTTCTTTTTACTGTGTTCAATCATACAATGAATATTTACAGAATTTGCTTTAAGCCGGAAGTACAAACAACCATCCTTGCACAACCCTTTAATCAGGAGCAACTATTTGGACCTGCAGTAGACACTGCATTAGAAAAAATGAAGAAGGATAATGAGACTGCCAAATCAATGGGAGCATTGCAGTCTCCTCAACCCCGGGGCTCCTTTCGTCCCTCCTTTTATAGAGGAGCCTCCAAAAATGTGGGAACAGACACCTCTTCCACTTTTAAAACTTCTGGACAAACATCCCCTAACAGAGGATATTTTAGAGGGGGTTACAGGGGAAACAATGCCAAAGGCCGAGGGTGGGGCAACACCAACACCCGCACCTCTCCAGTCACTAAACAGTGACTTGCCTCCACTTCCCCCAGACCATTCCACTCCAGTCGGGGGACGGCTCCAACAGTTCCTACCTGTCTGGAATTCCATCACCACAGACAGGTGGGTGAGACAAATTATCCAGTTTGGCTACTGCCTCGAACTCATAAACACCCCCCCAAACATACCACCCAAACACCGTCCAATGTCGTCACACCATCTCACGCTCCTCAAACAAGAAATTCGGTCATTGCTCCAAAAACACGCAATAGAACCAGTCCCACTCCAACATCAGGGCACAGGAGTATATTCTCTATACTTCCTCATTCCCAAAAAGGACAAGACCCTAAGACCCATACTGGACCTCAGACTGCTAAACCAGTATATACAATCAGATCACTTCCACATGATCACCCTCCAACAAGTCCTCCCGCTACTTCAACAAGGCGACTTCCTTGCCACATTGGACCGCAAGGACGCATACTTTCACAACCCTATGCATCCCGCTCACAGAAAGTATCTACGATTTGTAGTAGACGGGCAGCACTATCAGTTTACAGTTCTCCCATTCGGAGTAACAACCGCACCCAGGGTATTCACCAAGTTATTAACAGTCATGGCAGCGCACCTCAGAAGACAACAAATCTATGTCTTCCCCTATCTGGACGATTGGCTCATAAAACCCAATACTCTCCACAAATGCGTTCTCCACACTCACCGCACTATTCAAACCCTCCACGACTTGGGATTTACCATCAACTATCCCAAATCCCAAATGCAACCCTCCCACATACACCAGTATCTGGGAGCCACCATAGATACATCCAAAGCCATAGCTTATCCCAGCACAGCCAGGATAGCCAGTATACAAAATCTCATCTCACAATTTCAAACTCAACACTCTCTTCCAGCAAGAGTGTTTATGCAACTGTTAGGAATGATGGCGTCATGCATTTCCATAGTTCCCCACACACGACTTCAAATGCGTCCCTTGCAAGAATGTCTAGCACAACAGTGGAACCAGGCTCACGGACAACTTACCGATCTGGTGTTGGTGGACAGTCGCTCACTCCGTTCACTGAAATGGTGGAACACCATCAACCTGTCCAAAGGGCGGCCGTTCTTAGAGCCTCTTCCACAAGTAGTGCTGACCACCGACGCATCTCTCACAGGGTGGGGAGCCCACCTCCTTCAACACACCACTCAGGGCAGATGGACCAATCAACAAAAATTGCTCCACATCAATCACCTAAAACTTCTAGCGGTGTTCCTAGCACTAAAATCCTTTCAAGTGCACCTAAAGAACAAAACTGTCCTCATCCGCACAGACAACATGACGACAATGTATTACATACAGAAACAGGGGGGGACACATTCTATCCAACTGTCCCAACTGGCACAGCAAATCTGGAGATGGGCAATTCCCCAAAACATCTACCTGTTAGCGGAACATCTCCCAGGGATTCACAACCAGGTGGCCGACCTCTTAAGTCGTCACACACAGCAAATCCACGAGTGGGAATTACACCCCAAGGTTCTACTCCCATTCTTCCAAAAATGGGGCCAACCAGACATAGACCTGTTTGCCACTCCCAAAAACACAAAATGCCCAACCTTCGCCGCCAGGTTTCCACACCCACAGTCGAAGGGCAATGCAATATGGATGAACTGGTCAGGCAGATTTGCATACGCTTTTCCGCCTCTCCCACTCATTCCATTTGTGGTACGCACAGTCGCTAACACTAATCCTAGTGGCTCCCACTTGGGCACGTCAGCCCTGGTTCACCACACTTCTGGAACTATCGCTGGTTCCCCATCAAAAATTGCGCCTCTCCCCGGCTCTATTAACCCAGAACCATGGAGAAATCAGACATCCAGATCCTCAGACACTGAACTTGGCAATCTGGCTCCTGAAGTCTTAGAGTTCGGGTACCTCAACCTTCCTCCAGACTGTATGAATATCATAAAAGAAGCCAGAAGACCTACTACTAGGGCGTGTTATGCGGCAAAATGGAAAAGATTTGCCATTTACTGGGCTAACAATGACATACGTCCACTGGATGCTTCTACCCAAAACATCATTTGCTCCTTAATACACTTGCAAAGATGCAATTTAGCGTATTCCTCTATACGTCTACACCTAGCGGCCTTAGCAGCCTACTTGCAAAATAGGCAACACCTGTCCCTCTTTAAAGTACCAGCCATCAAAGCATTTATGGAGGGTCTTAAAAGGATTATTCCTCTGAGATTACCACCTTCCCCAGTGTGGAATCTCAATATTGTTCTAACAAGACTCATGGGTCCCCCATTCGAACCAATGCATAAATGCGAACTGCAGTTTCTAACATGGAAAGTGGCTTTCCTTATCGCAATCACTTCCCTGCGAAGAGTAAGTGAAATACAAGCCTTAACTCTTGAATAACCATTCCTACAACTACATCGTAACAAGGTGGTTCTTAGGACAAACCCAAAATTCCTTCCTAAGGTCATTTCCCCTTTCCATCTTAATCAATCAGTCGAGTTACCAGTCTTCTTCCCTAACCCAGACTCGGTAGCCGAGAGGGCCCTACATACCTTAGATGTTAAAAGAGCCTTGCTTTATTACATCGACAGGACAAAAGCTTTTCGAAAAACCAAACAACTGTTTGTTGCTTTCACTCCACCACATAAAGGCAACCCTATTTCCAAATCAGGTATAGCCAGGTGGATAGTTAAATGTATCCAAATATGTTACCAAAAGGCTAAACGTACTCTTACAGTTCCCCCTAGGGCGCACTCCATGCGTAAGATAGGGGCTTCTATGTCTTTCTTAGGGAATATTCCCTTAGAAGATATTTGCAAAGCAGCCACATGGTCTACAACACACATCTTCACTAAACATTACTGTGTTGATGTGCAATCCAAACAACAAGCTTCAGTAGGCCAGGCTGTCCTAAAAACTCTATTCCAAACTGCTGCAACAGATACAGGTGACCACCGCTAGGGGAGACACTGCTATATAGTCTATCCTAAGTGTGTGATCTGCAGCTCATATGCCTCGAACGGAATATGCTACTTACCAGTATGCATCTGTTCTTGGCATGTAGAGCTGCAGAGCCACACACGCCCACCCGCCTCCCCGGGGCCTGTATCTCTTCTAGCAGTTGTCTTAATTAGACACTACACATGGACATCCTTTCTCTTTATTTCATATACACTCCATCATTTCCCATCATGGCGAAAAACAATCTGACGATGGAGTGGATGCCCATGCACACTGTTGTCCAGAGGAGAAGTCACCTATCTCGTGACCAAAAGGCTTCTTCCGAAGACAACAACAACCTGCAATCATCCGAGCCCAACACCAGATGGCGATCTTATCCTAAGTGTGTGGTTCTGCAGCTCTACATGCCAAGAACAGATGCATACTGGTAAGTAGCATATTCCTTATTCTGCAGCCTTTATTGCCCAACTGTCTAGACAAGGTTTCGAATTTTGAAAAGACAACATTGAGACAAAGACTGTCTGGGGTACAAAAGATTGGCAAGTGCAAGGGGTAGAAGCTTTGTTTAGAGCCTGTATCATCCCTGAGCAAATTATGTTTTTGAATGACACTGTCCAGCAAACGTCTTGCCTTGGATTGGCCAAGATCAAAGACATGAACACACCGACCATATCTATACCTGTAAGCAATAGCATTACACGGGGGAGGTCGACGTACATAATATTTTGCATCACAACAGATCAGATCCAGAATGAAAAAAATGGTTGCTCTGGCCCACAGACACAAATAACTGTCAAGATCGATTCCTGAATAAAACACAGGGTTTCACTATCAATAGGCCAGACCCACGCTATGTTCAAAGACAGCAGCTAGGGGTAGTAACAACATACAGTGTAGGGAAACTCTGCCTTGACTGGCTACAGAAAGCTACACTGAAGGATGTTAAACAACACTTAACTTTACTTCAAGAAGGTGTAGACCTTAGGGAATTCTTGCTAGGACCAAGAAAACCGCGTCAAACGTTTTATATATGTCGGTATCTACGCTGCTTATAATGAAGCATGGAAGGTTATCCAAGCAGAGACTGCAGAACGAATATGAGTAATTGATCGTATTAATTTAGAGAAAACTCGCTCTGTAGTAGACAATGGGTTAACGACTCTGTCGTCCAGAATATAGTCATTGGACAGCATTGTGTCTTCTGTCATAGACATCATGGAACAAGACTTGGTCATGTTGCAACATGGTCAGTCTCAACTACGTTCTATCATGCTATTAGGCTGGACGCTACAAAACTTGCGTGCAGGCTAAGTGCCTTGGCGTTTAATCAACACTACGTCACTGTTTAAAGAATTCAATCTCACTGATAAACAGATCAGACTGGCACAAAGGGGAGCAGACTACACTATGCTGAGCATTGAAAAACTGGAAAAGTTAACATTCACAGTGGCAGAAAAACCAGCTACTGAGTGGATCATACATGGTAAAATAACTCTGCCTGTTACAACTTTCCATTTTCAATATTGCCTAAAACATATACCAGTTGGCAAATAGGAAAGGTTGGGTAAAGGATACATCAAGACATCCTGGGATTTACCTTACACACTTAGATGTTGGAGTGGGGAACGTAAAGTGTTTCTTAGCGGTGAAAACTGTGAACACACACTAAGCGGTTCTCTCCTTTGTTAGGGTATTAACTTACACGGTGCATGTGATGGTTCCACATCAAACTTGTCATTTCACCTGCAAGGTTCACCTCTGACCCTGTTTACCAGGCAGGTCGCTCCCCTCACCGCCACGCAGCCCCCTGTGTGACCACTGACCGCTGCTGCATTGTGTCTGCCTGCGTTAGAGTGACTGTGCCCTCCTTCTCTTCTGTACCCACGAGTGAGTGATTCTCCACCACTGTACCTGTGTATTTTGCTGCCTTGATTGTTCCCCTCTCCTTTGGTGCCCAGATTGTGTCCCTTTTTTCTTCTGTCATTCCCCGCGTCTCCCCCTCGCTGCCCGTTTCCTGCGCCCCGTAGCTCCGCCCCCCTCGCACCCTATTGGCTGCCGCGTCCCGTAGCTCCACCCCCTCGCACCCTATTGGCCGCCGCGTCCCGTAGCTCCACCCCCCTCGCACCCTATTGGCCGCTGCGTCCCGTAGCTCCGCCCCCCTCACACCCTATTGGCTGCCCCGCTCCCACCTCCCAGCTGCTCCTCCCTCCCTCTCCCACTCATATGGAGGCCGCGCAGCGGGCGCGCCTAAGGCAAGCCCGTCTGCGCCTGTCTGCGCCCGTCCGCGCCTGGCCCGCGCCCAGCGCCAGACCCCCTGGCCCCCGCAGATGCCAGCCCACCCGCAAGACCTACAACGCCGACACTCTCATCGCACTCAACACCGGCCGGAGCCCCGGCTGCTGCAGAGCCACCCCAAGACGCACCCACGACCCTTCACCTGCCAATCCTGCAAGTTCTCCTGCACCCGGACCCGTACCGCACCCGCCAAGCCAAGCACCAACAGCAACCACCTGAAGTGCATCCTGCTCAACACCCGCTCCGTCCACAGGCACGCAGTGGAACTCTGGAACCTGCTCGACGCCACATGCCCAGACGTCGCCTTCCTCACGGAAACCTGGATGAACGCCTCCTCAGCACCCGACATCGCCATCGCCATCCCGGACGGATACAAGATCACCCGGAGGGACCACGCCAACCAGAATGGAGGAGGCATCGCCATCGTCCACAAGAACACCATCCGCATCACGACCAACTCCGAAGACACCCTCACAGCCGCCGAACACCTGCACTTCCAGATCCACACCGACCCCAAGACCACCCTCAGAGGCACCCTCATCTACAGACCCCCGGGACCTCGCACACAATTCAGCGAAGACATCGCCGACTTCATCAGCCCGCACGCCCTCCCCTCCGCTGACTACATCCTCCTCGGGGACCTCAACTTCCACCTGGAGAACAACAACGACCGCAACACCACCACCCTGCTGGACAACCTCGCCAACCTCGGACTCAAGCAACTGGTGACCACCCCCACCCACTACGCCGGCCACACGCTCAACCCCGTCTTCTCCTCCAGCAAGGACATCACCTTCAGCCACGCCACCGGACTCCACTGGACAGACCACAGCTGCGTCCACTTCAGCTTCAGAAGGACCACGACTCACCACCACCCGCTACTGGTCCCCCGCAGAAGCTGTAACAAGATCACTGCCGACCAGCTCACCACATCCCTGAGCCAGAACCCCCCCACCAGATCAGCGAACCCCAACCAAGCCGCCAACAACCTCACGAAATGGATCAGCAACTGCGCAGACGACCTCGCTCCACTGAAGACCCCCCCCCCCGCCAGACCCGGCACCAAGAAAGCATCTTGGTTTACCGACGAACTCAAGAGCTCCAAGAAGAACTGCCGGGCCCTCGAGAAAGCCTGGCGCAGAGATCCAACTACAGACAACATAACCACCCTCAAGCTCGCCACTCGAAGACATCACCAGCTGATCCACGCCACCAAGAAATCCGCATTCAAGGAACGACTGGACAACAACGCCCGCAACAGCAAGGAACTCTTCAACATCGTCAAAGAGCTCTCGAACCCCAGCGCCGGAAACAACGACATCACGCCCTTGCAAGACCTCTGCAACTCGCTCGCCTCGTTCTTCCACAGCAAGATCGCAGACATACACAACAGTTTCAGCACACAGCCAACGCACCCTACGACCGGAACAACGCCCCCCACCACCACCCTCCGCGCCTGGACCCCGGTCAACACCGAAGACACCATCCGCATGATGAACTCCATCCATTCAGGATCTCCAACCGACCCCTGCCCTCACCACGTCTTCAACAAGGCCGACTCCGTCATCGCACCCCACCTGCGGGACATCATCAACGCCTCCTTCGACACCGCCACCTTCCCAGAGAGCTGGAAGCACGCCGAACTCAGCGCCCTACTGAAGAAACCATCAGCGGACCCCACCGACCTCAAAAACTACCGCCCCATCTCACTCCTTCCTTTTCCGGCCAAAGTCATCGAGAAAACCGTCAACAGACAACTGCCCGCCTTCCTCGAGACGAACGGATCCCTCGACCACTCGCAGTCCGGCTTCCGGGCCAACCACAGCACCGAGACCGCCCTCATCGCAGCCACCGACGACATCCGAGCTTTGCTCTACAACGGGGAAACAACGGCCCTCATCCTCCTGGACCTCTCCGCGGCGTTAAACACGGTCTGCCACCGCACCCTAGTGCAGCGCCTCAACAACATCAGCATCCAGGAGAAGGCACTGGAATGGATCATCTCCTTCCTCGCCGGAAGAACACAGAGAATCCGCCTACCCCCGTTCAGATCCGAGGCCACCGAAGTCATCTGCGGCGTACCACAAGGATCATCACTCAGCCCCACCCTCTTCAACGTCTACATGAGCCCCCTCGCAGCAATCGCACGCCAACACAACCTCAACATCATCTCCTACGCCGACGACACCCAGCTGATCCTCTCCCTCACCAGCGACCCCGCCACCGCCAGAACCAACCTACACGAAGGGATGAAAGACGTAGCCGAGTGGATGACGAACAGCCGCCTGAAACTGAACTCAGATAAGACGGAAGTCCTCATCCTGGGATCATCACCCTCCGCCTGGGACGACTCCTGGTGGCCCCCTGCCCTTGGCAGCGCACCCAAACCAACAGACCACGCACGCAACCTGGGCTTCGTCCTGGACTCCTCCCTCTCCATGACCAGACAAGTCAACGCCGTCTCCGCATCATGCTTCAACATCCTACGCATGCTACGTAAGATCTTCCGGTGGATCCCCACCGAAACCAGGAAGACGGTCACCCAGGCCCTCGTCACCAGCCGACTGGACTACGGCAACTCCCTCTACGCCGGAACCACAGCCAAACTCCAGAAACGACTCCAGCGCATCCAGAACGCCTCAGCACGCCTCATCCTGGACATTCCCCGACACAGCCACATCTCCGTACACCTGAGAAACCTGCACTGGCTCCCCGTCAGCAAGAGAATCACGTTCCGACTCCTCACCCACGCACACAAAGCTCTCCACAACCAAGGCCCAAGATACCTCAACGACCGCTTGACCTTCTACACTCCCACCCGCCAGCTTCGATCAACCAGCCACTCCCTCGCCGCCATCCCCCGCATCCGAAGAACCACAACAGGAGGAAGATCCTTCTCCTACCTGGCTGCCAAGACGTGGAACTCCCTCCCCATCCACCTCCGCCTGACCCAAGACCACCTCTCCTTCAGGAAGCAACTCAAGACCTGGCTGTTCGAGCAGTAGCGGACCCCCCTCCCCCAAGCGCCTTGAGACCCTCCGGGTGAGTAGCGCGCTATACAAATGCTTGATTGATTGATTTATCCAATTTTTGGCCAACTTTCTAATGGGAGTTACATTATGTTGAATGATCACAGCTGCAGTGGCGTGTTGCCAGGTATTCCATATCTAGTTACTGTTACATCCAGGGTCACTTGCTGTATGCAAGTCTTGTTTCCACAAATAGATACAGTCAGGGAGTCGCCTTTATGGCCTTCGCTGAACATCTCTTCTAGACGAATTGATACTCTAAGCAGAATGAAAGCCATTCTTTTACAGAAAACAGTGCCACTGACCTCGGCCAGAGAAACCTATGATCTCCAAGTCGCAAGGACTTCTGCGGAGATACATACCCTTTTGTATACAAACTGCCCTGTGCATTTCTTAGAAATGTTAGGTCGTATCTTAAACATGTCTGATACGAGCGGTATTATACATGTATTTAAGAACGTATGTGCAGGACTGTTAGCACCTTTTCAAGCAGTCCTCGGAATTTTTCCAAACTTCGTACACTCTGTGTTTGGCGGACTGCTGCTCCTTTAACCACTCGTTGCAGGGATCCTATTTTTGCTCCTACTGCTACGATATGGCAAGCCAAATCACCAGCGACACCCAATTCACCATGGAGAGAGCTCTATTGGAGATGAAGTGTCGTGAGCGCATCGTCCAAATTTTGGGTTTACCTCGTCTACGAGAATTAAACACCACATGGTTTTTGTCATTCAGACCAATCTGGCAAGATTGCATTTTACCTGTTCTCTGCTGCCTGCTCTGTGGTGAAGAATGCGTGCTAGACATCTGTCTAACACTCCCATTAGTCATGCCTACGGATATCGATACTCTGCTGGACCCGGTAACAGCCCATGCTCTGTGTTGTCCCCAGTGGCTACCAATCCTGATGACGGCATTCATTGAGATCTCACAGACGCAAATTGCTACTGCTGAGGTACAAGAAGAAACATCAGGCACGCAGGTAACATCCAATTCGAACATTGCTGATGCAACCAATGCTGAAAGCGATAGTTCATATCTTTGTGCAGTTAATCTTCTAAACAAGGTATTCCAACTTTCACCTACAACGGCAGACGACTTTTTGTCTACAGGATTAGAAGATTTCATGTTTTTCTGCAGGCCCACACACTGACTTTTGATTCAGGCACACAGTGTTCCGATGAGACTCTGAATTTGGCCTTCATTCTTTTCAGAGAAGGGACTAACTTTGGAAATTTTTTCCTATGATTAATTTTCTTTTTCAAATGTGTATTTTTTCATTTTTTGGCACAAGTAATCTGCTTATAGTAGAACTAGTCATAGGGAACAGAATTCTTTGAAAATCTTCCAGGGACATTATGCCACCTTGTCATAAACAACACTTGATTTATGTAACCTGATAAAAAATGGTTTCGGCCCTTTTTCTTCTGTATTAACGAACCATTTCATCGAATGTATATATTTATGATTCATTCTTGTTGGCGTTTTTTTCAAATACACGCATATGCTTAGAATTAAACATTGCTTTTAATATGTACAGCACCTTATGCATAGCAACCGTACGCAAACAGAGTAGAAATATTACGTACATAAAGCGAAACGTGCGCTTACGGTAAGCTTACCGTACGCACACGGTAAAAAATTTAAAAAATAAAAATAAAAAAAATGTTAAAAAGATTCACTATGTTATACAACTATGTCTTACCTTTTTTTTAAAAAAGTTGAAACTTTATATATTGCAGAATGCATTACATTTTACCATAGTGTTTAAAGGGGAAAAAAAGTAAAAAAAAAAGATGTAAAAAACCTTGCAAATTAAAAAAAAAAAAAAAAGTTTCACACACATTAAATTTAAGAATTAGCATTTAAAAAACCATACAAATTCACTGAAAAAACCATGGGTTTCACACACGTTATAGTTAGGAATTAGCATTTAAAAAACCTTGCAAATTCACTGAAAAAACCATAGGTTTCACACACGTTATAGTTAGCTGGACATTTCACTCATAAAAAACCAATGAAATTCCCCCGTTATAGTTAGTTCCGCTAACTATAAATCGCGCACCCGCAATCCACTGCTGATGGCGTCACATATTACATCACTCATGACATGGTCAGTGACATCACTCATGACATCACTGATGACATCTCAAATGACATCACTGATGACATCACAGACGACATCATCCTTGTGATAGAGTGGCAGACCTCCTTTCACCCTAATATAACAATTGATACACACATTCAAAAATAGAGACTAAACTTTACAAAATATTGGACATACCAATACCAGTTACAACAATCTCTTCAGTAATTCTAAGATCCACATACACATCCACTCATTCACCAACAGTCCTATACAGTCACTCATACATGTACTCACTCATCATATGTACTCATACACCTATACATCCTGTTACACAACGCCACTCATCTATAGAGTTACTCACACACATTGTCACTCATGATATTAAAGAATCAAACATCCATTTACTTGCATATACAGTTATACACACACCACCACACTTACTTCTACGGAAATTTACACATACTTAGTCTTTTAAACAATCACTTATAGAAACACATACTTATTCATACAGGAATTCTTTCAATCTCTCACTCTCACATATACTCACTTATATACACCAATAGTCACATATACTAGTTTAAAACATATGTAGTTACTCATAAAGACACTATTGTGACAGTCTATCACTCACTAACACACCCATGCACACACTCATCCACCCATACAGTCCTGCACACACGCTGTGTTCAACACATACAAACAGTGAGTCACTCATTCATGCACCTGTACACTACGTAATACCCCCCACCGAACCATGCAGACACTCAGACTGATACTCAAAAAACCAACTAATAACCTATATAGACACCCATGTAGCTACTCACCAACCCATGCAGCCACTTATACACAAAGTGAGAGACTGATACAGATATTTACATATTTAAACATTACTCACTAAGCCATGTATTCACTATGATACACTTAATCAGTCAGTTACACAATACATTTTTTTTAAAAAAATCATCCATTTAGACACTTATATACCCATTTATTCTTCCATCGACCTTGAGATATACATATATAAAACATATTTAATTTTCAGAAAAACACACATTCACTGGATGATGTCATCAGTGATGTCATTTGAGATGTCATCAGTGATGTCATGAGTGATGTCACTGACCATGTCATGAGTGATGTAATATGTGACGTCATCAGCAGTGGATTGCGGGTGCGCGAGTTATAGTTAGCGGAACTACCTATAACGGGGGAATTTCATTGGTTTTTTACGAGTGAAATGTCCAGCTAACTATAACGTGTGTGAAACCTATGGTTTTTTCAGTGAATATATATATATATCTATGTGTGTATATATATATATATATATATATATATATATATATATATATATATATATATATATATATATATATATATATATATATATATATATATTCACTGAAAAAACCATAGGTTTCAGGGGTGTTATAGTTAGCTGGACTTTTCACTTGTACAAAACCATTGAAATTCCCCCGTTATAGTTAGTTCAGCTAACTATAACTCGCGCGCCCGCAATGCACTGCTGATGACGTCACATATTACATCACTCATGACATGGTCAGTGACATCACTCATGACATCACTGATGACATCTCAAATGACATCACTGATGACATCACTGATGACATCATCCAGTGAATGTGTGTTATTCTGAAAATTAAATATGTTTTATATATGTATATCTCAAGGTCGATGGAAGAATAAATGGGTATATAAGTGTCTAAATGGATGATTTGTTTTTGAAAAATTGATTGTGTAACTGACTGATTAAGTGTATCATAGTGAATACATGGCTTAGTGAGTAATGTTTAAATATGTAAATATCTGTATCAGTCTCTCACTTTGTGTATAAGTGGCTGCATGGGTTGGTGAGTAGCTACATGGGTGTCTATATAGGTTATTAGTTGGTTTTTTGAGTATCAGTCTGAGTGTCTGCATGGTTCGGTGGGGGTATTACGTAGTGCATAGGTGCATGAATGAGTGACTCACTGTTTGTATGTGTTGAACACAGTATGTGTGCAGGACTGTATGGGTGGATGAGTGTGTGTATGGGTGTGTTAGTGAGTGAATGACTGTCTCAATAGTGTCTTTATGAGTAACTACATATGTTTTAAACTAGTATATGTGACTATTGGTGTATCTGTGAGTATATGTGAGAGTGAGAGATTGAAAGAGTTCCTGTATGAATAAGTATGTGTTTCTATAAGTGATTGTTTAAAAGACTAAGTATGTGTAAGTTTCCGTAGAAGTAAGTGTGGTGGTGTGTGTATAACTGTATATGCAAGTAAATGTATGTTTGATTCTTTATTAGCATGAGTGACTATGTGTGTGAGTAACTATGGATGAGTGGCATTGTGTAACAGGATGTATAGGTGTATGAGTACATATGATGAGTGAGTACATGTATGAGTGACTGTATTGGACTGTTGGTGAATGAGTGGATGTGTATGTGGATCTTAGAATTACTGAAGAGGTTGTTGTAACTGGTATTGGTATGTCCATTGTTTTGAAAATTTTAGTCTCTATTTTTGAATGTGTGTATCAAAGGTTATATTAGGGTGAGAGGAGGTCTGCCACTCTATCACAAGGATGATGTCATCAGTGATGTCATTTGAGATGTCATCAGTGATGTCATGAGTGATGTCACTGACCATGTCATGAGTGATGTAATATGTGACGTCATCAGCAGTGCATTGCGGGCGCGCGAGTTATAGTTAGCTGAACTAACTATAACGGGGGAATTTCAATGGTTTTGTACAAGTGAAAAGTCCAGCTAACTATAACACCCCTGAAACCTATGGTTTTTTCAGTGAATTTCTGAGGTTTTTTAAATGCTAATTCCTAACTATAACGTGCCTGAAACCTATGTTTTTTTCTGTTAATTTCAAAGGTTTTTTAAATGCTAATTTCTAACTATGCCTACAGAGATAGGACATGTGAAGAAAGAAGAAAAAATGCACAGAAAGAAACAAAAGAAGTGCAGAAAGAAGCAACAGAAGTCCTCAAATACGAAGATAAGTGCAGGAAGAAGGATAACGTGCAGAAAGAACAAAAAGAAGAGCAGAAAGAAGCCTTGTTGCAAAATCATCCTGTACCCTCAACTTTTTCAGACGGATACTGGTGGTAACTGAGTCTGACTAACCAGTCCTAGAGCCAGTGCTATGTTAAAAGACACTTAGAATACAGTGAAAACACCTACATACACTAGGGAACATTATGCGTTGGGGTCCCCCTGTGATTAGCCTTACCTCCTCTATAAGCCCCTAGTATATAATAGGGCATGGGGATTAAAACTACCTCTTAAAACAGGCCACAGGGCGTTTTTGCACACGTTAACTCAGGCCCCGTCCCCTCCTTTCACCATTGTGTAAACACGCCCTGTGTCCGTTTTTAGTTGGGAGATTAAGTTCATTTGAGTCCTGAGGGTCCCTAGGGTCCAACTAGCCCACTAGGTACCTCCAGTAAGTGCCACAGAGCTGCGTTGCAGAGAGGTGTAAAAAGTGGCACGGCCTGGACCACCTCTCTGCAATGCAGCTCAGTGGCGCTTACTGGAAGCACCTGGTGGGCTAGTTAGCACCCAGGGGCCCTCAGTATTGAAGGGAAATTATATCCCCACTTTAAAACGTGCCATGGTGCGTGTTTGCACACGTCACCTCAGGCCCCGTCCCCTCCCTTCACCACTGTGTAAACGCGCCCTGTGGCTGTTCTAAGTTGAGAGATTAAGTCCCCTTGAATCCTAAGGGTCCCTAGGGTCACACTAGACCACTAGGTACCTCCAGTAAGCGCCACAGAGCTGCGTTGCAGAGAGGTGTAAAAAGGGGCTTGGCCTCAGAACACCTGTCTGCAGCGCAGCTCCCTGGCGCATACTGGAGATGCCTGTTGGGGGCGCGTTTGCAGAGTGCTGCATGGAGGGGGCATGGCCTCCGGCACGATGCCAGTCTTTTATTTATTTTATTTTTTTAAGAAGGGGGGCTGTGTGGTTCCCCTTCTTATTCTAATTTATTGGCCCTGATGACCCCATCCCCCAGGGCCTGTCTCCTAATTATATTTTTTTGACCCCAATCCCCAGGGCCGGCCACTGTTTTTTATTATTTTTAAAAAATATATATTTATAGACACACCTAGGACATGCTGGACAAACCGTACGTACCTATCACCATGACGATTTGCGTGATATTCATTAAAAGGCGACTATGCATGCAATTAATCCACGTGGAATGTATTTACACCACTAGTGAAGCTCTGACATGTCTGATGCTCTACCGTGCCTAATCCCGGTAGACACCCTTGTCGTTTATTTATACAAACATGGGTAGCTATTGACGGGCACATTTAATACACATGCACACCAAGCCATTCAAAGGGGATTCGACAAAAATTCGACCAAAACTATGCAAGAAACCCCCCTCACAGTTAATAAAACACACATCCACTGCCGGATGTGTAATACTTTTTATTTTACTCTCTGGAAAGGGGACGAACATCACTTGCGAGTCACAGCGCGCTCCTGACAGAGCCCAATGCTGTGTTACACCCACCATTGCCTGCCGAGTGCCACACACCTCTGTATTTTATTCCACTAGCTAGTGCATATGCTATGACACTCTCTAGCCCATGTGCACTGTAACACCACCCCGTGAAAATGTCATGCCACACTTGTCTTCGCACGGGTTATATTGCCCCATCTAACGTGCCTTCCTCGATGCCTATGTTATAACGCACAGTGCTATGCCATACATATTACAATTTGGGATCCATATCTTTGTCACAGTGCATATGCAACGTTACACTCCCCAGCACATATTTTATATTACAACTTTAGAGACTAGTTAGGTTACACAACACTGCCCTGTGCATATTACACTCCAAGGCGCATATCGCATAGCACACGCTAGTGCCTGTGCTATCTCGCGCTCTCCAATGAATCTGTCATTGCGCACAATGTATTGCATATTATATTTCACGCCTGGTTCATCTTATATCACACTTTTTGGTGCATAGTTTATACCATACACTATATCTAGTTTTCATTTTCAATCGTGCTCTCAGGACTATGTTCTATATAACACTGTGTTCACCTACCCTTTTCACGGGCATTACATTTTGCGATAGGGGGTGGAGGGTCAGGGGGTGCTTTTGCCAAGTGAGCCCGGAGTCACAGTCACTAACGTCTTCTTCTTCCTGAATAAAAGTGAGATTATGCTGCATACTTGTTCATATTTTAAGTAGTTTGCACAGACAAAATGTTTTAAAAACAATAAAGTTTCTAATACCCGCCTTCTCTGAACAGTTAGCTTGCTGCCCCATCCCCCTCCTCCCTATCCTCTGTTGTGTGAATCCATGGACTAGCCTCCTCCCTCCTGCCATGCATGGTCTGATGTGCTGCCACTGCCCTCAATTTAGTATGATGTACCAGTCCACTCCTCCTGCCCTCCATTGCCCAATTCTATGCCCCATCATTGACCTCCTGCTTAAACTCTGTGCTTAGCTTGCTGCCCCTATTCTCCTTCCCCCTGCCCTCCGATGTCTTTGTGCATGCCCCTGCTCCATCCTTTTTGCCCACCATGTCCCATGGACCTGCCACTCCTATCTACTCTGAGTGTTCTGTTGAGCTGCCACTCCCCTCCCACCTGCCTAGCATTGTCAGATGACTGTAACCTGTCCCTGCCACCTCCACCCTGCCTGTCCACATGCCATGCCTCTATCCTCTTCCTCCTGTCCTACATGGTCCATTGTACTGCCACACCCTTCTGCCCTCCCTGGTCTGTTGTGCTGCAACTGCTCCTCCTGCCTGCCCCGTGTGGTCTGTTGTGAGGCCCCTTCCCCTGAACTTTCTTGTCTGTGCACAGGTCCTGACCCTCCCTTCTATCCTCCATCGTCCTTTGTGCATGCCCCTGCACCCTCCTTCTTGCCCATCATAGCCATTGTGCTGCCACTAACCCTCCCACTTGCCATGCATGGTCTTCTGTGCTGCCATGGCCCCTCCCACCTTCCCTGTGTGGTCAGTTAGCTGCCCCTGACCCCCTCCCACCTTCCCTCCATGGTCTGTGTGTATGCCATCACAGTCTCACTGTTGCTCTTCATGTTGTGTCTTGCTTCTAGTGCCCATCCTGCCTGACCTCCATGGCCATCTTGCTGCTCCTGCCCTGCCCCCTTGCCCCCAGCCCTCTGTTTACATGTGCAGACCCCTACTCCCTCCCTCCTGGCTTGTCTGTTCCATTGTAATGCCCCTGATCCGTCCCTCCTGCCCTTTATGGTCTGTTATGCTGCAGCCTTCTCTCCTGTCTGTCCATTATGGTCAGCTAGCTACCATTGCCTCTTGCCCCTCTGTTCTCTGTTGTCCATGTGCATGGTCCTGTCCCCTCCCTCTTGCTTTCTATGGATTGTTGTGCTGCACTCCCGTCCTGCATGCCCTGTGTGGTGTATTGTGCTGCTGCAAACCCTGATGCCTGCCCTGCAGGGTCAGTTTGGTGCACCTCTCCATGTCTCTCCTGTCCTCTGTTATCCAAGTCCATGTCCCTATCCCATTTCCTTCCATGATCCAATGTACCATACTTGCGAACATTTTGAACTTGGTAAGAGGGAGATTTTGAAAAAAAACTGGGGTATTGATTTTCCCCTTTGAGTTACATTGAAAAAGAGGATATTGTAGACAGGAGACAGATCAAATAAAGCCCATTTGAGCTTAAAAACATTGGACGTTTCCTGGCTGAATCGGGTCTGTTGGCATGTATGGTTGTACTACCATTGCCTCTTCCTTCTGCCCACAATGGTCTATTACATTGCCACAGCCTTGAAGGAGGGTAGATTTTGTATCACAGGGGGCCCCTGGCCCGTTCTGTCCACACCTGAAGTATGAGACCCTTGTCCTTGCCCTGCCAGCCGCATTTGTAGGCCGTATTAAATTGACCAGCGGGTCCTGTGTTGCTATATAATTATCCTGAGACATCCTTACCACTCAGCCAGCATAAAACCCCTGTGTAGGCCCTTCTGTTCAATATGTAGGCCTCTTTGTTAAATTGACCATAGCTCTGCAATTTTAGTGTATAGCAGTCTGAAGGCAGGTCTGCGAGGCCTTCTGCTCCAAACTAGTAGCCCCCACCCTACCCGAGTGCTCCGTGCTCGGTATCAAAGTTCAACATCCCCCTGAAGCTGTCGACATACAGTAGGCTGCATCCTGGACTGGTACTTGCTTCCTGGGCAGGTTTCCCGCTTTTAAGGAAGTGGCAACCGCAGAGCGTCAAGTTAGGAGAACTGAGGAGATTTCATACATGAATATATTGAATTCCTGTACAATACCCATTATTTTCTGCTTGCTCTATGGAACTTACGATAAGCGATTGGCCTGAGAGACTGACCTTTTCACCCAGTCCATTGTCAGCATTAAGTGGGTAAATGACGAAATGTCTGGTAAAATCTGCAGACGAAGCTTTTGGGTAGCATACGTAGGTAGATGTAGCGTGCAAAGGAGCCCACAAAATGATATAAAAAGGGAGCACCCACAGATATCGACGGACAACCTCGCCGTCTGTATGTAGGTTAACAGGCTGTGCAGGTTTTCCCCAAGAACTGGGAGCTCTTGTCTTCCTTTGCTTAAAATGTCTTGCTCGGCTTTGCTTGAAGTATCTTATTCTATTTTACCTATATGAAATGTCATGTTATGTTTAACCATTGTTCTCTTTACTTTTGCATTTAAAAGATGTTGTATTGTAATTGCAGGAATGCTTGCTCTAAGAGTAAATGTGAGTGTCCCTAGGTAACATTTTCCTTGGTGTAACTTGTTTCTCATGATGCATTTATAGATGTGTTTTCTCTCTCTCTCTGTCAGTCCATTAATTGAGATACAGAGAATATCATGACAGCTGTATGATTATCTGGATTCTGTATTTTGTACTTTAGGTCTCTATTCTGCGGTTTCTTTGAAGTTGCATCTTCTCATTAAACTGCCATTGTATTCTGCCTCCAATTCCATGTCTCATATGTCTGTTTTCTTCATTTTTGGAGCAAGCGTTCCTAGGCACCCCGGCTCAAATTAAGGTGCCCCTTTTGTCCCTGACTCACTCTCCTGCTCAGTTCTGTGGTGGCTCCCGGGGCTCTGGGGACCGCCCCTAGCTTCCTTGACCCGTAATAGATCTTCCCTCCAACTGCCTCTCTTGCAAGTCCTGTATTGTTGGTTTGTTGCCCCTGCCCCCCTTTCCACTGCCCTCCATAGTCTGTTGTGCTTCCACGGCCCTTCCTGCCTGCTCAGTGTGGTTAAATTGTTGCCTTTGCACCCTCCTACCTGCCTTCAATTTTCAGAGTCCGTGCCCCTGGCCTCTGCCTCTCAACAGTATCCTAATGAACAACTAGATTGCTAACATTCTATATTTATTACAAAAGTGTGGAGCGCCTGACATCATCTTGATGTAATCAAAACTGTAATACCTAGAGCATTCCTTTAGAAATTACATATATGAGAGGGTCTTATTGGCATCAAAATTATGGTTAGTGCTCTAAAAGACTAAAATAAGGACATATTTTCTGAGTTTTCAAATAGCGACAAAGCACTTTTAAATTATTTGTTATCTTTATGTTTTTTTATCTAGTTGACAACTTGATTAAATGTTGCACTTAGGGGAGAGGATGTGGTGTTACTTCCAGAACTGCAGACTTTGCAACTGGGGAACCAGGTTGAAGTTTCTGCTTCAGCTCGACATTCTGTGATTCTGGTCAAATCACTTAGTCTCCCCATGTCTACAACCAAAATGAATTTGTTCTTGTGTGATGTAACCAATGCTCATGTAAAGCACTCCAATACCTGACAAGTCTGCACTATATAACACTGCAAAAACACAAAATAATAAGTGTTTTGCACACTTCTGTCATTGGGCTATATTTGGGCTATATCTGGGTGATTTTGGGCTACATTTGGGCTCTTTTGTCTCCGGTGGCCATCTTGGGAGATTTATTTGTTATGAAGTTTCCTAATTTCCTCATGTACTGCAGTCTCCTCAGTCGGAAATGCTTTCAGTTTTTTACTTTGATTCCATCATGAAGGTATTCAGATATGTCACACATTTGCCATGAATTCTGAATGTTAGCACTCTAGTTGCTCATTAGATCACTGTAGTAAAACTACTGCTCACCATGGAAGTCTGCTCCTGGTATTAAAAGTGCATGTTTCAGTCTGCATGTCAGAATTTTTTAATGAAATAGAAGAGGATTTGAGAAGTCACTCAAAATGTGCCCTCATTTTCTTTCTTCAGCATTAATCATAATTTCTATGGCAAAATGAACCCCCTCATTGTGTTCCTTTTTAAATTAAATGTTTTAAGTGTTACCAGTTTATTCCAATCAAGATGGCTTCAGGTGTGCCATACTTTTGTCATAATGAAGACAGTAAGTGCTCTAGTTGTTTTTATGGACATTCTGTCATTGGGCTATACTTGGGCTACATCTGGGTGATATTTGGGCTACATTTGGGCTCTTTTGTCTCTGGTGGCCATCTTGGGAGACTTATTTGTTATGAAGTTTCCTAATTTCCTCATTTACTGCAGTCTCCTCAGTAGGAAATACTTTCAGTTTTTTACTTTGATTCCATCAAGAAGGCATTCAAATGTGTCACACATTTGCCATAAAATCAGAATGTTAGCACTCTTTTTGCTCATTAGATCACTGTAGTAAAGCTACTGCTCACCAGGGAAAACTGCTGCTGGTATTGAAAGTGCATGTTTCAGTCTGCATGCCAGGATTTGAGAAGTCACTCAAAATGTGCCCTAATTTTTCTTTATGCAGCACTAATCATACTTTTTATGGAAAAATGAACCACCTCATTTTGTTCCTTTTTAAATTAAATGTTTTAAGAGTTACCACTTTAATCCAAGCAAGATGGCTTCAGGTGTGCCATACATTTATCATAAGTAGGACGGTTAGCGCTCTAGTAGTTCTTTGGAACACTCTGGAAAGCTGCAGTAGAACACAAAGGAATCAACTGACAGTCTCTGCCCTTGTTGGATGTACATGTTTTACTGAGAATGTCAGACTTCATTCTCACATGACTGAGAAAGATAATGTGAATTTACCGAAAATAAGCTCTCAGTTTAGCTTATAGATCACCTTCCAAACCTCTGTGGTAAAAGCATGAGAAAATATTTTTCTCTCAATCATGATATCCCAGCAGAAGGCTTTTTCACATGGTGAAATCACCTTAGAACATACCACAATTCCTAAAATGAGTATGGTACCATCAACAAATGATTTATAATGTAACTAAAGTCTTAAAATCTTCTATTAACTGCAATGCTTTTTAATGAGGTGCTATCATGTATATTGGTCCCAAGATGGCTGCCAACACTTCTTGGATGAAGTGCTGACAGCCAATCAGATCTCAGGATGAGATGTGTGGTTAGGCTCCGCCCACATATATATATTGATTTAAATGCTATTTTCTCAGGAACTACTGAACAGATTTACACCAGACCTACAAAAGGCACTTCCTTGACCTGAGGACTACCTCTCTGCCAAATTTCAAGTAACTCTGTTCAGCCGTTCGGGCTGTAGCTGTGTCTAAAGGTCCTATGGAAAAATGCATGGGAAAAACGCGTTTTGGGACCCCCCTTTTTTCTCAGCCCCCGCTTGACGAATCCCCCCGAGACTTTCAGGGTAGGAGCGGAGCGTAGCGCCCCACCTATTTTGAAAATTTCGCGAGGATTCATCGACCGGCGCCAAAGTTATTCCAAATAGAATGTTGCGGATTTCCTATGGAAACAGGGTCCTAACTATAACTATCTACTGGCGACCGCCAGTAGATAATATATATATATATATATATATATATATAAAGATATATAAAGATAGATAGATAGATATTACATACTGGCGGTCCCTAGTAGGTTATTATAGTTAGGATGTAGTTTCCGTAGGAAGAGCGTTTTTATTTGACAATAACTTTGGTGTCGTTTGACAAATCCTCACAAAATATTCAAAACTAGTTTGTCACTCACTTCACCTGCTGTCTTGACAATTTTGGGGTGATCCGTCAAGTGGAGGGGGCCGAGAAAAATGGGGTGTCCTAAAACGCATTTTCCCCGGAATTACAACAAATTTGGCAGAAAGGTAGTGTAGGTCCAGAACACACCTTTTTTGTTAAATGGTGTAAATCCATTCAGTAGTTGCTGAGTTATTTAAAGAAAAATCCTGTTGTATATTTAGGGATACGGAGGATCCCTGACCCCTTCCGATCTTGTGCTGAGATCCGATTGGCTGCCAAGACTTCAGACCAGGAAGTGTTGGCAGCCATTTTGTAACTCGATTGAACCACGTCTCAAAAATGCTTTAAAAAAAAAAAAAGAGGGCAAGGTAGAAACACCCTTATCCCCTAGGCCTCTTGAGGGGGTCCCGCAGGGACCCTGCAAGGCCAAAATAATTTTTTTTATAAAGAATTTCGCACTGGATCCGCAAATCCCGCCAATCTATTGTTTTTAAAATGAAGCGCAGGCTCCCGCGCTTTGTTATTAATCGGCCATGTCCCGGGGGCATTGTATAAATAAAAGATTGGGAGCGCACAAGAACCCCCTCCTGGGGCTTATTATGCCCTGGGGACCAGCACCTCCCTGGGGCGTATTGAAATGAGTAATGCAGGGGTTGCCTATTTGTCTACCCCCGCAGCGCCGGGGACCTCCACCTCCCCATGGCTTATTAAAACATCAATTCGGGGGGTAGGCATGGGGCACCCCACAGTCCCATGGACCCCCACCTCCCTAAGGCTAAAGTGATATTAGTGCAGGGAGCCCATGGGGCATGCCCAAAGCCCCGAGGACCACCACCTCCCCAGGGCTATGTAATCCAGTGCAGGGGGGCTGTGCTGTCCCCTCATGAAGCGATAGATAGCTCTGGGAACCGCCACCCCGCCAGGGACGGCCCCTGCAATGTCCCGGGGTGCCCACCCCAGGGACATTGCAGTTTGCTATAGCTTGGCGGGACCCATAGCAAGCTCTGCTCTGCTTCGTGCAAGCAAGAGCATGTCAAATGCTCTTGCTTGCACGAAACAAAGCAGAATTGCTTTTGGACAGAAGGAGCTGCATGTTCAGCAGTTCCTTCTTTTCCGAAAGCAATGCCGGTTCCTGCAGGATGCATGGAGCCAGCAGGATCCGTGGGGGCCTTCATGCTCCGCCCGTGGTCCCCAGCGTGAGAAACTGGATTCCCTGGGTGGGACCAGGGCACCCAGTATTGTGGCCAGGACAATTGATGGCAAAATCGGCCCGGGAGGAGGGCAGCGTGGCCCCCATAAAGGGCAAGTTCTGTGGGATGGGCTCCCTAGGGCTAAAATTGGCCCAGGGAAGGGGGGGATACGTGCCCACACCTTTATTTAAAAAATAAATACATTTAAAAGAAAAAGCTGGGCCCTGGGGAATCGGGTCTCCGGAGCCATAATTGGCCTTGGAAGGAGGCTGCATGTCCTCCCTCCCCATTCTAAAAATGCCTGGCCCTGGGGGATGGGAACCCTGGGTCCAAATTTGGCCCAGGGAAGGGGGATTACATGGCCCCCCTTCCTTTAAAATCATTTTTTTTAAACTAAGGAAAAGCTACCGGCAATGAGCCCCAGCCCCCTTACTGCACAACTGCAATTGTGCCTCCTGGCGCTCTGCTGGGCGGGGGATGAAGTCCCCTTGGCTGCTGACGGCCCTTGGGGGCCAACAAGACCTCCTGTTAATTCCAGTAAGTCCCACACAGTGGTCGTGCTGACAGATGGTCGGAGGCAACACACCCTTTCTCCACCACTCTGCAAATGTGCCTCCTGGTGCACTACTGGTTGTGAGATGAAGTCCACTTTACTCCTGAGGGTCCTTGGGGGCAGACATCCTCTCCTATTATCTACAGCTGGATTGCTAAGAGGTTGGAGGCCACCCCCGCTTTCTCCACCGCTCTGCAAACGCCATTGCTACTTAAAAAACCATAAAAAATTCCCTGAAGAAAACAAAGGTTACTGCAATGTTATAGTTAGGAATTAGCATTTGAAAAATCCTAGAAATTGACTGAAAAAAACAATGGTTACAGGTACGTTATAGTTAGGAAATAAAATTAAAAAAACTTTCGAAATTTACTGGAAAAAAAAAGTTTATAGGGATGTTATAGTCAGGCTTAGATTTCACTCATACTAAACCATAGAAATTCACCAGTTATAGTTACCTGAGCTAACTATAACTTACACCCTCACAATGCAATGCTCCTGACCTCACATATCACATCACTGATTACATGGTCAGTTACATCAATGATGACATCTCAAATGGCATCACTAATGAAGTCAATTAGTGAGTGTTTTCTAAACTTTTATGAGTGTTGAACATATGTACCAAAATACTTCAAAAGCTGTGATTGGCTAGGCGCAACCTGAAAGAAAAGTTTGTGTACTGCTAAGTGATACTATTTCTAACATATATTATGTGAGTGACTGTGTGTGTATCTGTGTGTGAATGGGTGCCTGAGTACCTGTATGGGTGTGTGAGTGACTGTATTGGTGAGTGAGTAGGTGTGTCAGTGGCTGTATGGGTGAGTGAGTGACTGTTGGGAGGCTGGGTGAGTAAGTGGGTGTGTAAGTGGCTGTATGAGTGAATGAGTGGCTGTATGAGTCAGTGGCTGGGTGTGTAACTGCCTTTATCGATGAGTGGCTGTTTGAGTGTGTGTTTGGCAAAGTGAGTTGGTATGTTAGCAGCTGTATTGGAGACTAAGTGTCTGTGTGAGTGGCAATGTGGGTGATTGAGTTGATGTGGGAGTCTTGTATGGATGTGTGAATGGGTATGCAAGTGGGTGAATGAGTGTGTGATTGCTTGTATGGGTGAGTGAGTGGCTGGGTTTAGACGCTGGGTACACAATTGGGTATGTGAGTTGCTGTATAGGTGCATAAGTAAGTGTGTGGGTAGCTTCATGGGTGCTGTGTGGCTGCTTGAGTTGATGTATACGTAATTGTCTGGTTGTATGAGTAATGTATAGGTGAGTGAGTGGTTTTATGAGTGACTGTATGAGTTAGCCAATGGGTGTGTGGGTGGGTCTATGGATGAGTGAGTGGTTGTACAAGTACTTGCATGGATCTGTGACTGAGTATGTGTCTGGTTCTGTAGGTGTGTGAGTGGGTGTACGAGAGGTTGTTTAGGGGTGTGAGTGGGTCTGTGAGTGCTTCTGTGGATGATGTCATTTGAGATGTCATCAGTGATATAACTGACCATGCCATGAGCGATGTAGTATGTGAGTTCATAAGCAGTGCATTGCAGGGGGGTAAGTTATAGTTAGCTCAGGTAACTATAACTGCTGAATTTCTATGGTTTTGTACGTGTGAATTGTGAGTCCCACTATAACGTCCTCTTAACCTTTGTTTATTTTCTGAATTTCTGTTTTAAATTTTTTTTTACTTCCTAACTGTAACCTGTAACCGTTCAAAGTGAGTGTGTGAGTGACTGCATAAACGTCCCAGTATGTCTGTGAGTGGGTGTGAGTGTCTGAGCGGGTCTGTTAGTGGGTGTGGGAGTGTGTGAGTGGGTCTGGGAATGGCTGCATAAGTGTTTCACTGGGTGTGTGGGTGTGTGAGTATCTGAGTAGGTCTGTGATTAGGCATTTGAGTGTCTTAAGTGGCTGCCTGAGTAGGCATGTGAATGTCTTAATGGGTGCATGAGTCTGAGTGGGTTTATTAGTGAGTACATGAGTTTCTGAGTGGGTCTGTGAGTACGTGTCTGAGTTTCAGTGGGTCTGTGAGTGGGTGCATGTGTGTCTGAGTTGGTCTATGAGTGAGTGCATGAGTGTCTGAGTGGGTTTATAAGTGAGTATATGAGT
This sequence comes from Triturus cristatus, assembly GCF_964204655.1. Lineage (NCBI taxonomy): Eukaryota > Metazoa > Chordata > Amphibia > Caudata > Salamandridae > Triturus > Triturus cristatus. The sequence goes on from NC_140588.1 coordinate 141,660,773, forward strand.
TTCAAAATGAGTCAGTGAGTGGGTGTGTGGGTCTGTTAGTGAGTACACGAGTCTGAGTGGGTCTGTGAGTGAGTGATTGTGTTTTGAGTCAGTCTGAGTGAGTGCATGAGTCTGAGTGGGTCTTTGAGTGAGTGCTTGCATCTGTGAGTGGGTCTGTGAGTAGGTACATGTGTGTCTGAGTGGTTCTGTGACTGGGTGCACAACTCTCAGTGGGTATGTGAGTAGACGTGCAAGTTTAGCGGTGGGTCTGTGACTGAGCATGATTCTCTGAGTAGGTATACAAGTGGGTGCATGACTGTGAGTAGGGTGAGTGAGTGGGTACTTAAGTGTCTGAGTTGGTCTGCGTGTGGGTGCATGAGCCTTTAAGTGGGTGGGAGAGTGGGTGCATAATGGTCTGAGTGGTTCTGTGAATGGGTGCATGGGCATTTGACTGGGAGAGTGAATGGGTGCATGGCTGAGTGAGTCTGTGAATGGGTGCGGAAATGTCTGAGTGGATTTATAAATCGCAGCTAATCACCCGATAGGGAATCCAGGCATTTGCAGGCCCCGGAGGCTTATTCGAAAAGCCAGGTCTTGAGGGCCATTCAGAATCCTGGAAGTGAGGTGATGGTCTGGAGGTTGGTAGGTGGGCAGGATGTTCCAAGTCCTTACTGCGATGTGGAAGAAAGAGTGTCCACTTCTGCTTCGGTAGATGCAGGGAGTATGGGCAAGTTAAAGGTAGGCAGAGCGTAGTCTTCTTGATGGTTAGTGAAAGTTCAGGTGATGGTCAATGTAGGTAGGTCCTTGGTTGGGTAGAGCCTTGTGTGGATGGGTCAGCAGCTTGAATTGACATCTCTTCTGTATGGGGAGCCAGTGGAGTTTCCTGAGGAAGGATGTCATGTGAGTACGTCGGGGAAGGCTGAGGGGTTCTGTATGGAATGTAAGAAACTGGCTCTATATATACTGCACCAAGGTGAGGTACAGTGTGTATAGAGTCAAAGAGTTCCCAGAGGTAGGCAGAGGTTAAAGTTAGATAGAACCTTACTCTGTAAAGTGGTAGCTTGGTCGAGCAGTAAGGCAGCATCAGCGGACAGTGTTAAGCATTTGATGTACACATTCAGTCAGCAAATAAATTCACATACTCAAGAACTGAACTCTAGGCCAATTGTTTTTGTATAAAAAATATACTGTCGTTTATTTTTAGAACCAAGCAAGCCTGGAACAGGTAAGCATTAAATATTTTTCATTAATAAATTACTCAATATAGAACTGTTTGAAAATGCAATAGAAATGGTAATTTGTTTGATTTACAGGGGAGCAGTAGTATGCAACACTTAGCAAATACAGTACATTGGAATGAATAGGCTTTTTCAATAAATTGCAGGTAAGGTACTTTTCGGATTACTTTTTCTAACACAGTGCTAGATCCTAGATTCAGCACTGGGACATTTCCTGAAAACAGTTGAGAAAATGCGTTTTATTTAGATGTACGATTTTTAAAGAACATTCTTGTATTTCAAAAGTTGACACGTAGAAACTTTTTCACAGAGAACCACCAATGTTATCCTATGGAAGGAAATTCAGTTAGCAGGTAAGTTTCTTTTACTTTTCTTTTCCTACTCAGTGCTGGATACCTAGATTCAGCACGGGGCCATTATGGTGCTGTGGAGTTCGTTATGACAAACACCCAGCACCATAAACTCTTTAATGGCAGCTCTGCACTTACAGTACCCAGGAATGGACTTGGGCACTTTAGTTTTTCAGGGCTCACGCACCTGTACCCTCACCACGGGCATAGGGCACCCAGCTAGAGGGGTGACAGATGTATGCCAGGGCAGTGGTTTGTGGGCATGGCACACAGGGATGTGTGCCATGTCGACTCTTCACTTTGTTCTGCACCAAGGCACACAGTCTGCAAAGGCAGAGTGTGAGTGTCAGGGTACAGGGCCTCTGAGGTGGCACAATAAGTGCTGCAGCCCTTAGAGGCCTTCTCTGGTCACAGTGCCCTGTGTACCTGTGATACCATTTACCAGGGGCTGACATGTGGCCAGAGATGCCAATTGGGTTTGTTTTTGGGGAAAGAACACAGGCCCTGGGAACCTGATTGGCAGGGCCCCAGGACACACCAAGAAAAAGTGCATCAGTAGTCTGGCAAAAAGTGGGTGGGTTACTGCAACAGAAACCCACTTTCCTACACAAGCCCCCCCCAGCCCAAAGGCCAGGAGACTCTGCCAAAGCTGGGAGAGTCTTCCTAGTCGTTCAGGCGAGGAAGAGTAGAGGAAGTAGTTTGAAAGTTTCTGGGCCTACTCTGCCTTACATCCTTCTGTCTAGATCAGTCCGTTTGGGGTGCTGGCCTACCTCAACAGTTTCAGGACCTAATTCCCAATGCTCCTTTCCTAGCTCTTTAGTGTCTTCACCCCATCTTTTTAGTTTGGGTTCAGAGGTGCCCACCTCTGTAAATTCTAACTTAGCTAGGGCAAAGCTCAGCCTGACAGCTGTCAGTGCCCAGAACCACACCGTTAGCTCCTCACTGGTAAGTGAAGGGGCTACCTTACAGGCTTCTTGGGGTTCTGGTTGCCTGTCTGCTGTTTTAGGGTGGGGGGTCACTACACTTGGTAGTGAACACCCTTCCTCCACCCTCTGTTCTGCCAGCTGAGGAGCCACCAACTCAGGCTGGACAGTTGCCTGACTAGTCAGGTCTTTTTGTTGGCTAGGGGGGACTTTACCAGTGCCACTTTTGGAGTTCTCCCTCACTGGGATGGAATCTCCCTGGCCCTCTGGAACTGTGTCTAACAGTTGACCACCTTTCCTACCCTGTTTCTTCTTTTTATTTTGGGGCTTAGCTGTACTAAATGCAGGTTGAGCCCCTCGGGTTTCTTGGGTGAGGTCTGGCATTGGACCAGTACCTCTCTTTGGCTCAGACCAACCTCTTAAGTGGTCATTCCCCAGGAGACAATCAAGGGGGAGGTCTTTACTGACTACCACCTTTCTCCATCTAAGGGAACCAGCTGTTGCTAGGGGCACTACACAGGCCTAACAGTGACACCCCCTGGGACAGCCCTTACTCGTCTTGATTCCCCTGGGGCATGCTGGTGTGGGAGTACCAACCTGTCATGCACCACATTGTGACGGGCACAGGTATCTTCCAGGGCAGTGGCTGGGATTCCATTCACCCGTAGGTGGTGGAAGTGTCTACTCCCCTCTGGAATCTCCAGCTCACCTCTTGGGCCCATTTTCCAGTTGAAGGCTAGGAGGACTTCCTCATCTGAGGACCCCTCCTCCAAAGCTACACTGGCAACCCCTGTAGCTACACTAGTCACCCCTTGAGCTGTACTAGGGATTTTGTTTTTAGGACAGTTAGGGTCCTTGGTGTGGTGTCCTGCCTTTTGACAGTTGTGACACCATATTCTGTTGGGATCCCAATTCTTACCTTGGTACCCTGTTTTAGTTTGTGAGGTGTCTTTGGGCCCACCCTCCTGGACAGATTTTGGGGGGGCTACCTGGAACTCTTTACTTTTATCTTTAAGGGGTTCTCTATCTTTCCTTTGGGGAGGTTTTGTAACCCCTTTCTTTTGGTCACCCAGTGGACGTCCTAGTTACCCTTGTTTTGACCCAGTGGTCTGCCTTCTTTCACAACTCTTGGGGAGAAAGTGGACCGAGGTCTACCAGGTACTGATGCAACTTCTCATCAATGCAGTTACTTAATATGTGTTCCTTCATAAACAGTTTGTAAATTCCATTAAAGTCATGCACATTGTTTCCAGTTAACCAGCCACCTAGTGTTTTTACTGAGCAGTCTACAAAATCAATCCAGGATTGGTTCTGGGTTTTGTGAGCCCCCCTGAATCTAATTCTGTACTCCTCAGTTGTGAGCCCAAATCCCTCAATCAGAGTTCTCTTCATGAGGTCATAAGACCCAGCATCTGCCCCAGAAAGGGTCAGGAGTCTGTCGCTGCAGTTACCAGAGAATAGTTCCCAAAGGAGTGCCCCCCAGAAAGTCTTCTTCACCCTTCTGGCTTCACAAGCCCTCTCAAACGCTGTAACCACTTGTTGATATCATCACCCTCCTCATATTAAGGGAGAATCCCTTTGGGGATTTTAGGGTCATAAAATTGCTCTCTATCCTTATTATTTTGATTGCTTCCACCATTGATGGGTGCTAAACCCATCTCCTTTCTTTCTTTTTCTAGAGCCAGGAGTCTGGACTCTAGATCCAATCTTTTGGCCAGCCTTGCTAAAAGGCTGTCCTCCTCATTGAGGTTGTCCTCAATGCCCTCACTGGAGCCTGTACCAGCTGTGTGGCTTCTAGGTCCCATGGGGTTGATTCTTGGGGTTAGGGTATGGAGACCCTTTCCTCCCTAGGGATTATTGGGGGTGGGTTACCAGCCCTGTCCTTCTCATCCCTTTCCTCATCTGACTGGTCATCACCATTTTCAGATTGGTGGGCCTGTGCATACTCAGCCAGGAGCTCCTGGAGCCCTTGTTTGGTTTGATGCTGGCCCATTGGTATATTTTACATTTTACATAAGGACCTTAACACCTTGAAAGGCAAGTGAAGGTAAGGGGTGAGGTCGAGCTCCTCAACCATGTCCTGTATGTCAGGGTTTTTTTCACTAATAGCTGGGTTCTGTTTTTGAGACATTCTAACAAAAAGTTCTAACACTTAGATAAAGTGACTTTTTATTTTCTAAAATTCTAAAGGGACTTAAGCAAGGCCCTAACAAGACTTTTAGTTGTTTGGAAAAAAAAAACCAATTTGAAAAATCAGAATTCTAAAGGCAATTTAAGAGTTCTGTCGTGTCATCAGGTGGTAACCAAGTGGTCCAACAAATGCAAGTTGTGTATCCCACTGCTGATCCACCAATGTAAGAAACTGGCTCAAAATGTACTGCACCAAGGTGAGGTACAGTGTGTATAGAGTCCAAGAGTCGCCAGAGGTAGGCAGAGGTTAAAGTTAGATAGAACCTTACTCTCTAAAGTAGTAGCTTGGTCGAGCAGTAAGGCAGTATCAGAGGACAGTGTTAAACATTTGATGTACACACACTCAGTCAGCAAATAAATTCACACTCAAGAACTGAACTCTAGGCCAATTGTTTTTGCATAAAAAATATACTGTTGTTTATTTTTAGAACCAAGCAAGCCTGGATCAGGTAAGTATTAAATACTTTTCAGTAATAAGTTACTGGATATAGAACTGTTTGAAAATGCAATAGAAATGGTACTTTGCTTGATTTACAGGGGAGCAGTAGTATACAACACTTAGCAAATACAGTACATCGGAATGAATAGGCTTTTTCAACAAATTGCAGGTAAGTTACTTTCCAGATTACTTTTTCTAACACAGTGCTGAATCCTAGATTCAGCACTGGGACATTTCCTGAAAACAGTTGAGAAAATGCGTTTTAGTTAGATGTACGATTTTTAAAGAATATTCCTGTATTTCAAAAGTTGACACTTAGAAACTTTCACAGAGAACCGCCAATGTTATCCTATGGAAGGAAATTCAATTTGCAGGTAAGTTACTTTTACTTTACTTTTCCTACTCCGTGCTGGATACCTAGATTCAGCACATGGCCATTATGGTGCTGTGGAGTACGTAATGACAAACTCCCAGCACCATATACTCTTAATGGCAGCACTGCACTTACAGTGCCCAGGAATGGACTTGGGCACTGTAGGGGTACAGGGCTCATGCACCTGTACCCTCACCACAGGCATAGGGCTCCCAGCTAGAGGGGTGACTGATGTATGCCAGGGCAGTGGTTTGTGGGCATGGCACACAGGGATGTGTGCCATGTTGACTCTTCGCTTTGTTCTGCACCAAGGCACTCAGTCTGCAGCCCTTAGAGGCCTTCTCTGGTCACACTGCCCAGGGTACCTGTGGTACCATTTACCAGGGGCTGACATGGGGCCAGAGATGCCAATTGGGTTTTTTGGGGGGAAAGAACACAAGCCCTGAGAACCTGATTTGCATGGCCCCAGGGCACACCAAGGGAAAGTGCATCAGTAGTCTGGCAAAAAGTGAGGGGGTTACTGCAATAGAAACCCACTTTCCTAAAGTAGAGCCTTGTGTGCGTGGGTCAGCAGCTTGAATTGACATCTCTTCTGTATGGGGAGCCAGTGGAGTTTCCTGAGGTAGGATGTCATTTGAGTTCGTCGAGGAAAGCTAAGGATGAATCTGGCTGAGGGGTTCTGTATGGTCTGAAGTCTCTGTAGAAGGTGTGCGGCGATTCCTACGTATTGGATTTTGCAGTAGTCCAGTTGGCTGGTGGTGAGGGCTTGTGTCACCGTGCATCTCATGTGTAAGGGGAGCCACTTGAAGATGTTACACAGCGTGCACAGAGTAAGGAAGCATGCCGAGGAGATAGTGTTGATCTGTGATTTCAGGGTAGATTGTTGTCAATGATGATTCCGAGGTTTCTGGTGTGGTTAGAGGGAGTGGATGCGGGTCTGATGGCCACCAGAAGTCGTTCCATGTGTTGCTTCTGTTGCGAAAGATAGGTACTTTTGTCTTGTCTGTGTTCAGCTGCAGGCAGTTGTTCTTTATCCAGTTGGTGATGTTTGTGATACAGTGGTGGGTAAGTCTCAGAGTGGGTCTGTAACTGCGTGTGTGAGTGTCTAAGTGAGACCGAGGGTGGGTGTATAAACATGTTTTTTTTTTTTAAATTCACTGATATTCGTGAATTTGTCTCAACATATATTTTTGAAATTGTTGCAATTTTACACTGGGTGGATGTGCTGACGGACGTGGTGAATTAGCAAATATTGCGAGTGAGAACAAATTGTCTTTCGACATATTATACTCCTGATGGGTTCCTCAAACACCTCTATATTCCTGTCATGGGGTCAGGGCACATGCAACCTTACCCCTTATGCCACTTTCTGACAATTGAATTCAGCTCTGGGGACAGTTGCGATGAGGTAAAATGGCGGCCTCAACTGACTGCTCAGGTTGTGGCCAGCCAATCACGGCATTCCTGTTGGCGTGCACATTCACAATTAATTGCACAGTCATTGCTAATTAGCCGTGATCGCAGATATCCTTATTTCGTTCCCATAAATTTCTCAACAACTACTGAACTGATGTACACCGGATAACTGAACGTGGTTTGGTCTGTAGTCGTGTTTAAAGCCCCTATGGAAATTAACATGCGAAACACACATGTTCGAGGCATATGAGCTGCAGATTACACACTATGCATAGATCGCCATTTGGTGTTGGGCCCGGATGTTCGCACTTGTTTTTGTCTTGGAAAGTCTTTGGAAGTCACGAGGTATGTGACTCCTCCTTTGGATCATAGTGCGCATGGGCATCGCCTCCATCCTCAGATTGTTTTTTTCCACCATCGGGCTCGGATGTGTTCTCGCGCTCCAGTTCGGAACCGTTAACGGTTTTCTCTTTCGACGCGCAATCCTTCCCTTTTCGTTTCCATTGTTTCGATCGCGTTTCCCAATTCACGCAACCCTTCAACTTCGAAGTCTTCGGTTCCGGTCGTCGATGAAGGCCTTCGGGCCTACCTGGGCCTCATTTCCAGCTCATGGAAAGGACGCCATTCAAAAAGTGTCCTCGATGTGGGTCAAAGTTTCCCCACACCGACCTGCATGAGGTGTGTAACCTCTGCCTCTCACCGGAGCACGAGGCCAGAGACTGTCCAGCATGCGCCTCCTTCCGCTCCAAGAAGACGGTCCGGGACCGACAAGCTAGAAGAACAATGGCTCGCTCGTCATCTTCGATCCCCGGCGACATCTTCCAAGGAGGCGTCGATGTTCCGGAGCAAGGTCGGGTCGAAGAAGCTATCATCAGTGCCTCCGAAGCAGATGACTCCGATGTCGACGACATCACTCCAGCTCAGAGGGCCGTGAGTACAGACGTCGACCCCGAATCAACCCCCCCCCCTCAACACTATCAAAAAAGGCTTCGGTACCACCTTGACCTTCGGGCCCAGGTGCACACCGCGACACTGCTTCCCATGCCCCGCCTTTGGGCCCGGTGAAGAAGCCTACTAAGCCTTTAGGTGACTCGGGCTCGAGTCAGCCTACACTTGGTGCCGAAAAACCTACTCAGGCACCGTAAAAGAAGACGTCCTCTTCCTCATTCACGCCGACCGCTGCTTCAACAGTTAAGCACTCGGCGTCCTCGGCACCGACAACACCCTCGGAGCCGACCAAAAAATAACCACCAAAGTGCCCCGACTCCCATTCTTCGAAGCCAAAGACCTCGGAACGGAAAAAACAACAACAGGTTCCATCGGATAAAGACACTACAAAACTGCACGGTTCCAAACCTAGAACCGCTACCGAGTCGTGCCGAAAAAGCTTACGGCACCGAAGCCGTCGACTCCGAAGGATCTGCCTCCCACAGAAGAACTGTTTTGTCCAGATCCTACCCAAAAGACTCTTGCGAAGGATCCTAAGACTGGTCACTTAATGCTTAGCATCAAGTAAAGACCCCTAGAAACGCCTGCACCAGCACCACCACCGAAAAAGAGAGACTTTGCTACCTCTCCATTAAAGATCCCATCTCCTCCTCCTCCTCCTCCCCACCACCACACCGCTCTCCTACACCATCACCTACCCCAGTAGATGATGATGATGACAACACCTCAGATAATGCAGGGGGAGGTGTGGATGATCAACCCCTTGGGGACCCTACCCCTACTGGCTCCCCAGACTCCTGGGATGATTACAGTGTCCCAGACGTCCCTTACACCCCACAAGATGACATCTATCGATCCAGGCCTTCCCCTCCAGAGGACAATATCGGCTTTAACCAGCTCCTTCACAGAGCTGCCCAGTACCACGGGGTTGCCATTCATACAGACCCAGTAGAGGAAGATTTTCTCAAGGACACTTTCGACAGCACACAAAGGTCCACCTCAATTTTACACATGCTTACAGGGGTCATTAAGCATGCACCAGAGATCTTTAAAGACCCAGTCAGCGCTCGAGTAATCAACCCGAGAATAGAAAAAAAGTATAAAGCTGCTCCTACTGATCCAGCATACATTAAAGGCCCGCACCACTAGACTCCTTGGTAGTCTCTAATGCAAGGAAGAGAGCCAATTCCCAAACATCAGGTGACGCACCACCACCAGATAAGGAATCTAAACTCCTGGACGCCTCAGGCAAACGCACAGCGTTACAGGCAGCAAACATATGGCGCATTGCTAATACCCAAGCGCTGTTAGCCAGGTATGACAGGGCACATTATGATGAACTTGAGTCCATAATGCAGCACCTCCATGACAGGTATAAAAACAGGGCCAATGAACTCATACAGGAAGGTAAAACCAACACTAACACCTCCATCCGTTGTGCCTTAGATGTAGCAGATACCGCCTCAAGGGCAATAAACACCAGTGTCCTTTTGCGTAGGCATGCCTGGTTACGCATCTCAGGTTTTAAACCTGATGTCCAGAGTTCCATACTCAATCAGCCATTCGATGAGCAACACCTATTTGGCCCCAATGTGGACGCATCACTTGAGAAAATGGAAAAGGATACAGACACAGCCAAATCCATGGGAGCCTTGCAGTCGCAAGCTCCCAGACGGTCCTTTTGTCGCTCATCCTTCAGAAGCACCCATAGAGGCTACTCCTCTGATAGCCCCTCCACTTCTTACAAGGCTCCAACCCAATCCACCTTTACTAGAGGTTACCAAAGGGGTGGTTACAGGGGGAACAACAGCAAAGGCAGAGGCAAAAACAACAACTCCCGCTCTGCCTCCACCCCCACCCTATGACTTCCCTCCACTTCCCCCAGACCATTCCACTCCAGTCGGGGGAAGACTCCACCAATTCCTCCCTGCCTAGGCAAACATCACTTCAGACAGGTGGGTGCAACAGATAATTCAATCAGGCTACTGTCTCGAACTAACATCTACCCCCCCAACCATACCACCCAAACAGCGTCCAATGTAGAGGGTAATATATATATTCCACATTTGTAATATATATATATACATATTCCACAATGTCACAAGAACATCTGTTACTGCTAAAGCAGTAGGTAATCTCCCTCCTACAAAAAAGTGCAATAGAACCAGTTCCTCTGCACCAACAAAACAAGGGAGTTTACTCCCTCTATTTTCTCATACCAAAAAAGGACGGCTCTCTAAGGCCTATTTTAGACCTCAGACCCCTAAACCTATAAATACACTCAGACCATTTCCACATGGTCACACTTCAGCAGGTCCTCCCTCTGCTTTCACAGGCCGACTTCCTTGCTACTCTAGACCTCAAGGATGCCTATTTCCACATTCCCATTCACAGCGCTCACAGAAAATATCTCAGATTCGTAATGGACGGTCAGCACTATCAATTCAAAGTACTCCCATTCGGAGTCACCACAGTACCAAGAGTGTTTACCAAGTGCCTAGCGGTGGTGGCAGCACACCTAAGAAGACAACACATCCATGTCTTCCCATATCAAGACGACTGGCTCATAAAAGCCAGCTCATACAATCAGTGTGTACAACACACTCACGCCACTATTCAACAACTTCACGACCTGGGGTTCAGAATAAACCGCGCCAAGTCCCAGCTGCAACCGTCCCACACGCAACAATACCTCAGTGCCACAATAGACACCTCCAGGGTGCTGGCCTATCCCAGTCCCACCAGGATAGCAAGCATACAAGCTCTTCTCACCAAATTCCAACCGCAACACTCTCTTCCAGCTGGAGTGTTTATGCAACGCATAGGGATGATGGCCTCTTGCATATTCATAGTACCTCATGCAAGACTCCAGATGCGTCCTCTCCAAGTGTGCTTAGCACGCCAATGGAACCAGACTGAAGGTCAGCTAACAGATCTGGTGTTGGTAGACGGTCGTACCCATCGCTCTCTGCAGTGGTGGAACACCAAGAACCTTTCCAAAGGGCGACCGTTCCTAGAGCCGATTCCTCAAATAGTTATGACAGCGAACGCATCGCTCTCCGGCTGGGGAGCTCACCTACTACATCACACCATGCAGGGCAGGTGGACACCTCCACAAAAGTTACACCACATCAACCACCTGGAGCTACTAGCCATATTCCTAGCCTTGAAAGCATTCCAAAAACACATTTCAGGCAAAGCTGTCTTAGTCCGCACGGACAACATGACAGCCATGTATTATATACAAAAACAAGGCGGGACACACTTTCTGCAGCTCTCTCAGCTCGCACAGAGCATATGGAGGTGGGATATACCTCAGAACATTTTTCTCCTAGCCCAACATGTCCCAGGAGTCCAAAACACAATAGCCGATCTTTTGAGCCGTCAAACACAACAAATCCACTAGTGGGAACTTCATCCACAAATTCTTCAACTGTTTGTTCAGATGTGGGGGCAACTACAGATAGACCTCTTTGCCACCCAAGAAAACGCCAAATGCCCAAACTTCGCCGGCTGGTATCCTCACCCATTGTCCAAAGGCAATGCGATATGGATGAACTGGTCAAACAGATTTGCGTACGCTTTTCCGCCTCTCCCACTCATTCCACTAGTGGTGCGCAAACTACAGCAACTCTCCTTAACGCTCATCCTAGTTGCTCCAACTTGAGCCAGACAACCATGGTACACCACATTGCTGGAACTCTCCGTAGTTCAAGACCGAAAATTACACCTCTCTCCACCCCTCTTAACCCAGAACCATGGAGAGATCCAACACCCAGACCCAGTTCAGCTCAACCTAGCGATCTGGCTCCTGAAGTCCTAGAATTTGGTTACCTTAACCTTCCTCCTGACTGTATGAACGTCATTAAAGAAGCTAGTCTGCCTACCACTAGGTCATGCTATGCAGCCAAGTGGAAACGATTTGTAATATACTGTCATAACAACAACACTGATCCCCTAGATGTGTCTATCCAACACATCATAGGCTACTTACTACACCTCCAAAGATGCAACTTAGCCTACACGTCTATCAGACTGCATCTTGCTGCGATAGCTGCATATCTACAAAATAGACAACATCTATCACTTTTCAGAGTACCTGCTATAAAGGCCTTTATGGAGGGACTCAAAAGAATAATTCCCCCCAGAGTACCACCTTCACCTGTGTGGAATTTAAACATCGTTCTCACAAGACTAATGGGGCCTCCATTTGAACCTCTACATAAATGTGAGCTACAATTCTTAACATGGAAAACTGTTTTCCTAGTAGCCATTACTTCTCTACGAAGAGTTAGCGAACTATAAGCACTAACCATTCAGGAACCCTTTCTGCAGATGCATCATAATAAGGTTGTTCTGCGAACTAATCCTAAATTCCTCCCTAAAGTCATTTCTCCCTTCCACCTCAATCAATCTGTGGAGCTGCCCGTATTCTTCTCGCAGCCACAAACAGTCGCAGAAAGAGCTCTTCACACCTTAGATGTCAAAAGAACACTGCTATACTACAAAGAGAGAACACAACCTTTTCGTAAGACCAAACAAATATTTGTGTCTTTCTCACCACCACACAAGGGCAACCCCATATCAAAATCTGGGATAGCTAGGTGGATCGTCAAATGCATAAAATTTGTTACCACGAAGCAAAACGTACATTATCTGTTCCTCCTAAAGCCCACTCTACACGAAAGATAGGGGCTTCAATGGCATTTTTAGGGAACATTCACTTAGACGATATCTGCAGAGCAGCCACATGGTCTACACCGCACACATTCACAAAACACTATTGTGTCGATGGGCAAACTAAACAACAAGATAGTGTTGGCCAGGCTGTACTCAAAACACTATTTCAAACTACTACAGCAGATACTGGTGGTCGCCGCTAGGAGGGGATACTGCTATACAATCTATGCATAGTCTGTAATCTGTAGCTCATATGCCTCTAACGGAATATGCTACTTACCAGTATGCATCTGTTCTTGGCATGTAGAGCTGCAGATCTACACACGCCCATCCGCCTCCCCGGCTACCTTTATCTGTTCCAGTATTATCTTACTTAGATACCGCATACATGGGCATCTTTCCTGTTTCTTACAAAGCTCCATCATTTCGCTGCTGGTGAAAAACAATCCGAGGATGGAGCGATGCCCATGCGCAGTATGATCCAAAGGAGGAGTCACATACCTCGTGACTTCCAAAGACTTTCCAAGACAAAAACAAGTGCAAACATCCAGGCCCAACACCAGATGGTGATCTATGCATATTGTGTAGATCTGCAGCTCTACATGCCAAGAACAGATGCATCCTGGTAAGTAGCATATTCCTTTTAACCCCCTCCCACCTTTTCCTATGCCCCTGCTTGACGGATCGCCCCAAAACTTTCCATCCACAACTAGAATCACCCGGGCACTTTTTTAGGTCTCACCTGAGACAGCGCTTTAGCGCTGTTCTGGCGAGACTTATAGTAAGCACTTTTGGAAGTGCAAACGAGTGCTTTCAGGCCGCCAACTACTGTGCATGTGTGCCGGGCGCGCGCACCATTTGGCAGCCTGAAAGCACTCGTCTTTCACTTTCGCCTGTCACACAGCCGCGCTTTGAAGTGTGATCGCGATTGCGATCACTTACATTTCGTGGGCGCTTTGATGTTTTCAGTGAGCCGCGCGGCCACTGAGGACATCAAAGCGCCCGTGAACACCATTTGCCACCCCCACCTCTTCAGCCAACTTACTCGCCATGTCTGCTCTGGATTCTTGTGCCTCTTTTTGAAACTCAGGAGCGGTAACATTGTCGTGGTGTCACTAGGGCTTCAAGTGGATGCTTTTTCATTCAATATTATATACAAGCCACAGTTACTGCTAATTTATCTTATGCAACTAACAACGATTGACAAAGCCAATAGTCCTAACTTGTTTAAAATGTAAATACTTCAGAGAAATGACTACTTGTTATTGCATAAACAAACGCCCCTTTTCTCAAGTTACACTTTATGCAAAATGAGTGCGTGTTGTCTGTGTGTTTTTTCTGGAAGCACCAAGGTTCCAGTCTGCAGTTCTCATGTGTGTCTGTGGGGGCCTAGGAACGGTGGGTTCTATCTCCAAGACATCGCTGTTTTCATCAACGACATGAAGAGTCGTTTGAAGCATTTCAGATGAAAGGGTGAAGTCTGAACTGAAAAAATATGAATGCAAGCGTATGTAAAAATTGAGGCTTCCTGAGTGTTAGGCTACCTTCAAGATCAAGATGTATAACCTGTAGTTTCTTGCTGTCCCCTGCCTCCCACCCTCCCATCTTCTGTTCCTTCAAAGCGCTGCAGACACGTTGTGTGCTCTTAGGCGGACATTCCAGTATTTCTTTTCGCTTTCTTTATAATGTGAGCAGCTTGAGAAACTTCACTTTCAATCCAATGTTGTTTTGGTCACGTTTGTGTTGCTCCTTCAGTTTCTGTAAAGGCAACTGTAAATAGACTGAAACTTTTTTGCTTCACTTCTATATGTTTGTATGTTTGTGCCCCCGACATCATGTGTAATAGTGCGCTCCCATTGAAGCAACTGTGAATGTTTAGAAAAGCTGCATTTTCAGTCTCAGATCCCGGTGTCGGAAGACACCCAATGCTTTTATGTCCCCCTCAGAGCTCCCCCAAACTGTAACTGGCTGGACGCTTTAGTAGTTATTTTCCAATATTTGCATTTTGCAGCACTCTGTAAAAGTATATGAAGTTGCTTGCCGCCCCATTTTAGCTGATTACTGCTCCCCCGCATCCTACAATAGTTTGCTTGAAAGCGCTGCAGACACCGTGCGGTCTTGTGCGCATATTGCTGTATTTCCTTTTCCTTCCGTAAACTACAAATGTGAGCAGCCTGAAAAGCTTTTCTTTCACTCCAAAGGGCTGCAGGCACCCAGGTTCACCCCTGGTTTCCGGGTCAAATTACTGCCTCCTTGAGCTTCTGTAAAGGCAGCTAACTGTAAATAGATGGAAGCGATTCAGCTCAGCTCCTATATTCTTGTGCCCCGGACACCATGTGTAATTGTATCTCTTCCTCTGGTGCCGATATCAGACACTCAAACTGCAGCTTTTATGCACATTCACAGTTGCTTTTACAGGAGCAACAGAGGCATACAAGGATGAAAGGGCTGACTTGAATGTTATAACTGGGAATGGACTGGACCATTGCCAAACACAGCATATAAGCCCACTGGACAGCGTCAAAAAAACGCTGTTGCAATTGTGAGTTAGTCAGGTATCTCATGCCTTTGCATAATAAGCATTTCCAATGCAGGAGGTCTCGCATTTGCACAGTTTGAGCTATTGACATTGTATATGACCATGCATTTTATTTGTGTTCAGAAAACCTACATAGTGCATGTTTACGCACCGCTTGCAAGTTTGCAAACACATAAATAAAAATCATTGCCAATAGCTCAAACTCTCGCAACTGCGAGACCTATTGTATTTTTGTTCTTATGCCGTAGGCAAAAAGTAGTGGTTTTAATAGTGTTTTCTGTGGTTTGAAGAGTGCAAGGTAACCGCATAATAAAGGATTAAAAGATTCACACATGGAATCACAAAGTCTGCAGTTTGACGTTTTAGTGAGTGACTGCCACCTGGGGTTTACCTTTTTAGATTGCAGTCCCATAAGGCTTGCAAACATTATTGATTTATGGCAAGCTTTCAGAAGTGCACAGCTAAAATAAGGTTGGGGTCTGAGTCAGTCTGGCTGAGCATTGGCATACGATTGCCCCACCACTGATAGTAACATTGATTTACTAGGTTTCCCCATATCTCTTGCCATTGACAATATTTGTTTGTTTTTTCAGCTTTGCTTTAACATTGGCTCAAGAACGCTGTAAACTGTTTAATACCGTCTGATTGATTTGAAGGGTGGCAATTGTTATTTGAAGCTGTAATGACCATGGGTTCTTGGGTGAAGGTGTTCTGGAGAACAGTTTCATGGTGTTAGGTGGGGCTTTTTTTTTACCCTGTAGTAGTTGTTTACAAAGGACGCCATGCTTGCCCATGTTTGGCCCTCCAGACCACATTCAAGCCTTATGAAGGAGCTCCGTAGATATGATGGTAGTCTGAAAACCATTTTGTATGCCTTGAGCTGATTCTTATCCATGATGTTTACTAGTTGGCCCCGGTTTGTGGCTGTACTTGATCGTTGGTAGGAGGGTAGCTGCTAGGACTCATCTTTTTGGGGCGGTAGAAGGGCTTTCCAGGGGATTGTTTCATTTGCACATGATTATTATTGATTCCGCCTTTGACACAGTGTGCATCAGGTGCTTTTTGGTACCGCCTTTGGTTGATGCACAGACACACAGGTGGTTATAGGCATCGGCTGTTCTGATTGTTAATGGACCCAAGGTCCATGTGCAATTAGTTTTTTTGGTTGAATTACAGAAGGCTAGTACTTTGGTCTTGGAGCCATTTGCCACCATTTTATTATACAGGTTGTACTTGTGCAAGGCATTGAGGGCCTTCTGTAAGCCTACTTTAGTGTGATGCAAAAGAATTACGTGATTGGCGTATTGGAGCACTGAGACCTTAATGTTTCCAATTTTGGGCAGGATAAGGCTCACTTGTTTCAGTGCTGCGCCCATGTCTGCAAAAAAGAGATTAACAGGGGGCGCAAGCACAAAACCTTGCTTAAGGTCATTATCTGTCTGGATTTTCCTTGTGACCGCTGTCGGTGTTTACTTGACCTGCACCCATGTAGACGTGTATAGGGATATAATGGCCTGGAGAAGTTTGTTTGGTATGCCCAAATCTCTAAGCTTCCTTCATAGGCTGTTTTTCTCAATGAGGTCAAAGGTGGCTGAGTAATCCACAAAACAGACCGAGTGGGAGTTTTTTGTTGTTCGTTGCCCGGTGTATTAAATAGTAAAGGGACACAATGTTATCCAGTGTGAAAGAGTCTGCCCTGAAGCCCATTTGACTGAGTGGAATTATGTCATTCACTTTTGCCCACTGTTCTAGGTCTTTCAATAGAACAGAGGCGTAAGCCTGGGCTTAAATGTCCTGGAGGACAATGAGGCGGTGAGTGGATGGATCCCTTTTGTCGCCCTTCGTGTATATGGGAATTAAGATCGAACCCCTCCAGCTCTCTGGGAATTGCGTGGACGTTAGGCAGGTTTGATAGAGCAGAGTTAGTATTGCATAACACAGGTCTGAATCTTCTTTAAAGACCTGGTGTGGTGCCTGCCGCTTTGCGTTTGGCATCATGCATGGCAGCGAGGTAAAACAAGCATTTGCAATGCAGTAGTTCTCGCATTTACGCGATTTTGAGCTGTTGGTATTGTAAATGACAATGCCTTTTATTTATGTTGTAAAAACCAAACCTAAATAAAAGGCATTGTCATTTACAATGCCAATAGCTCAAACTCGTGTAAATGCGAGACCTATTGCATTGCAAATGCTTGTTGGGAACATGTGGTGAAGATTCATCAAACGGCGCCATATATAGAGGCAAGTCAGAAAACAGTTTTCCTTTGGAAACATGGTCCTAACAATAACTACCTACCGGTGACTGCCAGTAGGTTATACATATATCTGGCACAGTTGAAGACACCGGCCAAAATGCGTAGGCTATTGTTTTTGTTGTACACCATGCACTTGGCTTGAAAACAAAATGAAAATAAAAACTCTTAAGATCACAAAATGGCACTGTGCTGTTTCCTGTTCGGGACCTGGAATTTGAGGTTTTTGATGATAGATTTGTGGGTTCGGGAGTGAGAATTATATATTGCCCAGATAAGATAACCCTGCACTCCCAGGAAACTTGTCTTTGGTAAACTTAATGTTCGAGGCATATGAGCTGCAGATTGTACACTATGCGTAGATCGCCATCTGGTGTTGGGCTCAGATGCTGGTACGTTGTTGTTGTCTTGGAAGAGTCTTTTGTAGTCACGAGATAGGTGACTCCTTCCTTGGACGATAGTGCGCATGGGCATCAACTCCATCCTCTGATTGTTTTTTTCCGCCATTGGGTGCGAATGTAACTTTTGCACTCCGGTTCGGCACCTTATTTTCCAAACTTTTTCGATGCACAAACTATCTACAACTTGACGGTGTTGTTTTCGATCGCGTGATCTTGGACGCGCATCTGAGCTACTCAATTCCAGTCGTCGATGCGGGCCGCTGGGCCTATCGACGCCATTCGGGCCTACAGCTCATGGAAAGGACTCCATTCAAAAAATGCCCCCAGTGTGGAGCGGAATTCCCAAACAGTGACCATCACAAGGTCTGTAACCTGTGTCTCTCGTCCGAGCACGACGAGAACAATTGCCAGGCCTGCGCCTCTTTTTGATCCAAATAAACCATCTGTGATCGCCGGGCCCGACAACACATCATGGCGCAGCGAGCAGCTCCGGCATCTTCAAAAAAGGCCCCGATGTCCCGGAGAAGGATTCTGAGGACCTGGCAATCGTGTACGAAGCAGATGACTCAGACAACCACATCACTCCTGGTCAACGAGTGAGTACAACTGCCCCTACCCCAACTCCACCCGAAAAAAAGAAGGCCCTGGTCAAGACTTCACCTGCTGGCCCCAGTTGCGACCGAAAACAAGCTTCAGAAGCCCCGCCCCTGGACCCGGCTCCGAACATAAAGGACAAGCCTTCCCGTAGCTTCGGATGGAGCAAACCGTATCTCAGTGTCCCGCAGGTGCATTCAGCAGTGAAGACGGGAGAACAACCTACTCCCAAAAAGAGGTCGGGACCGACTACCTCGACGCCGAAAGGAAAGCCATCGGATCCGAAACCAAAGCCTTCCGAACTGAAAAAGATTTCCGACCACATAGCCAAGCCAAAGGACCCCAAACCACTTCCTAAGGCTTCGGAGCAGAAGTCCAAACCCCGCTCGGACCCAAAGAAGTCAGCGCCGAAAGCGGTTACCGAGGAGGAAGAACTTTTGCGACCTGATCCTGTCGATCCGAAGCAGCAAAAACTCCATATAGACCCCAAAACAGGACATGTGGCTGCTGTTCCACACAAAGAGGAAGCTGGACAAACCAGACACTCCTGCAGTGCCAGTGAAGAAAAAAGACTGTGCCACTTCACCTATAAGACCCTCTTCTCCTGTCCTTCCTCCTGAGCCTGTTATTCCTCCTAAGCCTGTCTCTCCTACACAGCCTCCAAAACTTCCACCACATTCACCACCACCGCAGGATGACGATGATGATTTAGGGGGTGGGGAGGCAACAATGATCCTTTCACTGACCCTGATGACGACAGGACGATTGGGACGATTATGATGACCCAATAGATCCCCCAGACCTCCTGGATCCCCAGCCATATCCAACAAAGCCATCTCCACCAGATGACAATATTGGCTTTGGCTAGCTTGTAAATAGAGCTGCTGTCTACCATGGTGTTGAGATGCATTCAGACCCTGCAGACGAGGACTTCCTCCTAGACACCTTTAACAGTCACAGAAAACTGTCCAAATCCTGCCAATGCTAAAAGGGGTCATTAAACATGCCCCTGACATATTCAAAGACCCTGTGAGAGCTAGAATTCTCAATCACAGGATTGACAAAAAATATAAACCTGCCCCTGATGATCCCACCTACATCAAACGGCAGCTATCCTTAGACTCACTAGTGATAACTAATGCTAGGAAACGTGCCAACTCACAAACCTTCGGTGACGCACCACCTCCGGATAAGGAATCTAAGTTGCTAGATGCTTCTGGCAAAAGTGTTGCTGCCCAAGCAGCTAATCGCTGGCACATAGTCAACACCCAAGCATTACTTGCTAGGTACGAGGGCTCACTATGACCAACTAGAAACCCTGTTACAGCATTTACCTGACCAATATAAAACCCAGGCAAATGATTTAATTCAAGAAGACAAATTAATAACCAACGCATCAATCAAGTGATGCAGCTGACACAGCCTCTAGGTCAATTAACACTAGTGTGCTACTCAGACGACATGCCTGGTTACGCATCTCAGGATTTAAACAGGAGGTACAAACAACTATCCTCAACCAGTCGTTCAATCAGGAACAACTTTTTGGACCGGCTGTAGACACCACTCTAGAGAAGATGAAAAAGGACACGGAGACTGCTAAATCCATGGGAGCATTACAGTCTCCATCCACACGTGGTTCCTTTCGTCGCTCCTTCTATAGAGGAGCATCCAAAAACATTGGAACAGACACCGCCTCCTCTTCCTACAAAAACACCACGCAAACATCCACCAACAGAGGATATTTTAGAGGCGGATACAGGGGGAATAACAACAAAGGGAGAGGCTGAGGTAACAACAACACTCGCGCCTCCCCCACTAATAAACAATGACTTCCCTCCACTCCCTCCAGACCATTCCACTCCAGTCGGAGGGAGACCCTCACAGTTCCTACCTGTCTGGGATTCCACCACAACAGACAAGTGGGTAAGACAAATTATCCAGTATGGTTACTGCCTGGAATTTACAGCAACCCCACCCACCATACCACCAAAACGGCGTCCAATGTCCATGGAACACCTCACACTCTTAAAACAAGAGGTTCTCTCACTGCTTCAAAAGCAAGCAACAGAACTAGTTCCCTTACAGTATCAAGGAACAGCAGTTTACTCGCTGTATTTCCTAATCCCCAAAAAGGACGGAAACTGACGGCCAATACTCGACCTCAGACCCCTCAATCTCTATATCCAATCAGATCATTTTCATATGATCACTCTCCAAAAGGTCCTCCCACTACTTCACCAAGGCGACTTCCTTGCCACCCTAGATCTCAAAGATGTCTACTTCCACATTCCCATACACCTTGCTCACAGGAAGTATCTAAGGTTCATAGTGGACGGACAACACTATCAGTTCAAAGTCCTTCCATTCGGGGTGACCACCGCACCCAGAGTGTTCACAAAGTGCCTTGCAGTGGTAGCAGCACACTTGAGAAGACAACAAATCCATGTCTTTCCATATCTCGACGACTGGCTAATAAAAGCCAAGTCATTCAACCAGTATGTTCATCACACTCATCAAACCATCCAGCTGCTAGAAGACTTGGGATTCACAGTAAACTACCCCAAGTCAAATCTTCAGCCCTCCCACATACATCAGTATCTAAGGGCCACATAAAACACCTCCAGAGCTCTAGCATACTCCAATCCAGCCAGGATAGCCAGCATGCAAAACACTAATTTCCAGAATTTAACCACAGCATTCCCTCCCAGCAAGGGTATTCATGCAACTCATAGGGATGATGGCTTCTTGCATCTTTATCGTACCTCATGCCAGACTTCTGATGCGCCCCTTACAGGAATGCCTACCACGTCAGTGGAACCAGGCTCGAGGTCAACTTACAGATCTGGTGTTGTTGGACAGCCGCACACATCGCTCTCTGCAGTAGTGGAACACACAAAACCTTTCCAAAGGGCAGCCGTTCCTCGAGCCGGTTCCACACATAGTGCTAACAGCAGACGCATCACTCACCAGCTGGGTAGCCCACTCCTAATCCACACGATTCAAGGCAAATGGACCACGCAGCAGAAAGTGCTCCACATCAATCACCTAGAATTACTGGCAATATTTCTAGCACTAAAATCATTCCAAGTTCATCTACAGCACAAGACTGTCCTAGTCCGGACAGACAACATGACAGCCATGTATAACATACAGAAACAAGGAGGCACACATTCTTTGCAGCTGTCCCAGCTTGCACAAACCATTTGGAGATGGGCCATTCCACAAAACATATACCTTCTGACAGAACATCATCCAGGAGTTCACAATCAAATTGCGGCTCTGCTAAGTCGACAGACACAGCAGATACACAAATTGGAACTTCATCCCCAAGTTCTTCAACCATTTTTCCAAATGTGGGGTCAACCAGACATAAATCTGTTCGCCACTCACGCAAATGCAAAATGCCTAACCTTCGCCGCCAGGTTTCCACACCCGTTGTCCAAAGGCAATGCGATATGGATGAACTGGTCAGGCATATTTGAGTACGCTCTTTCGGCACTCCCTTTGATTTCCCTAGTAGTACGCAAGCTCAGACAACAGGGTCTCAAGATGATTCTGGTGGCTCCCACATGGGCAAGGCAACAGTGGTTCACAACACTACTGGAACTCTCAGTAGTTCCACACCAAAAGCTACGCCTCTCCCCAACATCACTAACACAGAACCATGAAGAGATAAGGCACCCTGATCCAGGTCAACTGAATTTAGCGATCTGGCTTCTGAAGTCCTAGAGTTCGGTTACCATAACCTTCCGCTGGACTGTATGAATATCATTAAAGAAGCCAGACGCCCTACAACTAGAGGTTGCTATGCAGCAAAATGGAAAAGATTTGTCATTTACCGCAATAACAATAAGATTTATCCACTGTATGCTTTAATCCAAGACATCAATTGCTATTTGCTACACTTACGAAGATGTAATCTAGCATATTCATCCATACGATTAAATCTAGGATCACTTGCTGCTTATTTACAAAACAGACAACACTTGTCACTATTTAGAGTACCTGCAATTAAAGCCTTTATGGAGGGCCTTAAAAGAATAATTCCTCCCAGACTGCCACCCTCTCCGGGGGGGAAAGGGGAGGGGGGATTTAAACATTGTTCTTACCAGGCTCATGGGTCCCCCATTTGAACCTTTACATAAATGTGAACTTTAGTTCCTCACATGAAAAGTAGCTTTCCTTGTCGCAATTACCTCTCTCAGAAGGGTAAGTGAGATCCAGGCTTTAACCATACAAGAACCATTCTTACAAATACATCGTAATAAAGTGGTTCTCGGAAAAAATAATAAATTCCTTCCCAAAGTAATCTCCGCTTTTCATCTTAACCAGTCAGTTGAGTTACCGGTGTTTTTCAAAAACCCAGACTCTGTAGCAGAGAGAGCTCTTCAGAAAGACAAAACAACGGTTCATAGCCTTCTCCCCACCTCATAAAGGTAACCCCATCTCCAAAGCTGGAATCGCGAGGTGGATAGTAAAATGCATTCAAATATGCTATCAAAAGGCTAAACACACATTGACAAATCCCCCTAGAGCGCATTCAACACGCAAACTAGGGGCTTCCATGGCATTCTTAGGGAACATTCCCTGAGATGACATCTGCAAAGCAGCAACATGGTCTACACCACACACTTTCACCAAACACTATTGTGTTGACGTGCAGGCTAAGCAACAAGCTTCTGTAGGCCAGGCTTTTTCTTAAAACACTTTTTCAAACTACTGCAACAGATATAGGTGACCTCTGCTAGGGGAGACATGCTGTACAGTCTATGCATAGTCTACAATCTGGTGAACACCCTAAATATCGATTCCAAAATATCGACTGCCCAGAATATCGAAGTTAAAATATAGAGTGGACAGAATATCGAATTATCAAAATATAGATGGGTCACAATATCGAAATTGGGGTACAAAATATCGATTTCCATAATATAGAATTTAAAAATATAGAATTCCATAATTTCGAATTTTAAAATATAGAATACCATAATATCGACATTTTTTTAGTGTTATGTATGGTAGTATATGTGTTAAAATTTTGTATTATTTTTGTAATGTATGTTTAATTTATTTAAACTAATGAATGTTATGTAATTTAATTTTTGCGTAATTTCATTCCGTAGCGGGTTGTGGGTTTATAGGGGAATAGGGTGGGAAGTAATTTAATTATGGTTAATTAAATATTAATTATATTGATATGTTTTGATAATTAATTGATTGATAATTAATTATTAATTGGTAATTAATTTGTATTAATTGGTAATTAATTTATATTAATTGATTAATTGATAATTATGTTAATTGTATTATTTATTATAAGGAGTGGTTTGTGGGTTTGTAGGGGAATTGGGTGGGAAGTAATTTAATTGTAATAAAGTAAATAATTATTTTTTTATTTATGTGTATTGGTAATTAATTGATAATTAATTATTAATTGGTAATTCATTTGTATTAATGGGTAAATATTTTGCATGAATTGCTAATTAATTTTTATTAATTGCAAAATTATTTATATTAATTGATTAATTGATAATGATGTTATGTGTATTTTTTAAATATTGGGAGTGGGTTGTGGGTTTATAGGGGAATTGGGTGGGAAGTAAATTAATTGTAATAAAGTAAATATTATTATTTGTATTTATATGTATTGATGATTGATAATTAATTATTAATTGGTAATTAATTTGTATTAATTGGTAATTAATTTTTATTAATTGATTATTAATATTTTTCAATGGTAATTAATTGTTATTAATTGGTAAATATTTGTAATTAACCTTTTATTGGTATTGATAATTAATGTAATCTTATTTTAAATTTAAATCATTACTTTCCCTACTTTTGCACTCTCAGGAGTGGGAATAGTATTTTTACCCTACACTATCCAACTCTTTCCCTACTGTTGCACTCACTGGAGTGTGAATAGTAATTTTTACCCTCCTTCTATCTAACGATTTCCCTACTATTACACTCTTTGGAGTGGGAATAGTAATTTTTACCCCTACACTATCCAGCGTTTTCCCTACTGTTGCATTCACTGGAGTAGAAATAGTAATTTGTACCCCTACGCTATCCAACGCTTTCCCTACTGTTGCACTCACTGAAGTGGGAATCGTAATTTTTACCCTCCCGCTATCCAACTCTTTCCCTACTATTGCACTCACTGGAGTGAGAATAGTAATTTTTACCTTCCTGCTATCCAATGCTTTCCCTACAGTTACACTCACTGGAGTGGGAATAGTAATTTTTACCCTCCCGCTATCCAACGCTTTCCCTACTGTTACACTCTTTGGAGTGGGAATAGTAATTTTTACCCCTACACTATCCAATACAGTTGCTGGAGTGGGAATACTAACTTTTACACTCCCGCTATCCAACGCTTTCCCTACTGTTGCACTCACTGGAGTGGGAATAGTACTTTTTACCCTCTCGCTATCCAACACTTTCCCTACTGTTACACTCACTGGAGTGGGAATAGTAATTTTTACCCTCCCGCTATCCAACGCTTTCCCTACTGTTACACTCTTTGGAGTGGGAATAGTAATTTTTACCCCTACACTATCCAACTTTTTCCCTACTGTTGCACTCACTGGAGTAGGAATAGTAATTTTTACCCTTCCGCTATCCAACTCTTTCCCTACTGTTGCACTGACTGGAGTGAGAATAGTAATTTTTACCTTTCCGCTATTCAATGCTTTCCCTACTGTTGCACTCTCTGGAGTGGGAATAGTAACTTTTAACCTCCCGCTATCCAATGCTTTCCCTACTGTTGCACTCACTGGAGTGGTGATAGTAATTTTTACCCTCCCGCTATCCAACGCTTTCCCTAATGTTGCACTCACTGGAGTGGGAATAGTAATTTTTACCCTCCCGCTATCCAACGCTTTCCCTACTGTTACACTCTTTGGAGTGGGAATAGTAATTTTTACCCCTACACTATCCAGCGTTTTCCCTACTGTTGCATTCACTGGAGTGAGAATAGTAATTTTTACCCCTACGCTATCCAACGCTTCCCTACTG
This sequence comes from Triturus cristatus, assembly GCF_964204655.1. Classification (NCBI taxonomy): domain Eukaryota; kingdom Metazoa; phylum Chordata; class Amphibia; order Caudata; family Salamandridae; genus Triturus; species Triturus cristatus. The sequence goes on from NC_140588.1 coordinate 141,686,115, forward strand.
TTGCACTCACTGGAGTGGGAATAGTAATTTTTACCCCTACGCTATCCAACGTTTTCCCTACTGTTGCACTCACTGGAGTGGGAATAGTAATTTTCACCCCTACGCTATCCAACGCTTTCCCTACTGTTGCACTCATTGGAGTGGGAATAGTAATTTTTTTCTTCCTGCTATCCAATGCTTTCTGTACTGTTGCACTCTCTGGAGTTGGAATAGTAATTTTTACCCCTACTGTGAGAAGTTGGCCTGATGTATGATGTCACTAGTTATAGTGTACACCTTATATCAGTCCAAATACCCTTATGGTGATTGGTTGTAAAGTCAACCTTATAGACCAGCTATCCTAGTGGTAGCATGGACAAGAGCAGTCTTAGGCTAAACTCTGAATGGCATGTGAAGCCAGCTGTGATACCATATATAATCCCTTGAATACCAAATGAAAGGACACCACAACAGATATATATAAAATAAAGTGTATTTATTCTAAACAAACCCTCGGCACTCTTTATGAGATTAGAGGTAAGTACAACACAGTCTTATTAATGCATACAGTAAGTCACACAGGTAAGTAATACAGTTAGGCCCTAGGGGCCACGCAAACCATATACTAAGTAAGTGGTATAAGGACCACTGTCACGGAAATAGAGTAGGCCTAGGCCTAGGGAATCGCTGGGGCTACACTAGACTACCAAGGGATAGGAAGTGGGAGGCCCACGGGATTCGTGTGCAGAGTGGAAACACTCACGCGTAATGCGTAAAAGTCACTAGCAATAGTACAGTTTGGAAATAGATAGATTTAGGACACTTCCGGAGTAGCTAGGAAGTCGACACTTGAAACTTAGACACTAGGATAGTCACTACCCTGATGAGCACCGGAGTACCCAAGTTACCTAGCCCACAGGCTGCGGGTGCATAGGGTTGAAGTTGCGTCGGGTTTCGTCGTCGACTCCTATGGATGCCTGAAGGAAAGATGCTGACAGGCAGTCAGTGAAGAGTGTCCGGTGGATCCCAAGGCTGGGATCAAGAAGAGAAGAGACCTGCAAGCAGAGGGGACAGAGTCAAGATCACTAGCCAGTGATCACGTGGAACCAGGAAGGAACCAGACGATGTCGTGAAGAGTTGCAGGTGAAGGTGAAGCTTGTCGCTGCAGCCAGGAGGACCAGGAAGCGTCGAGGACGACCAGGACCAGGAGGCGAGCTGTCCCACGAAGGCTCTTGCTGTCGGCGGCGTCGAAGCTGGGCTAGGACTCACCAGGCCTTGGCAAGCGGAACCCACGAGGATCTGAGGACTTGCTTCAGGATCAGACCAGGAGGGTCTGGGGTGCTTCTTCTTTGCAGGGAAGCAGGAGCCAGTCTGGAGGAGCCAAACCAGCGCAGAAGATTTCAGGATGCGTCGTCGCAATGGCCACTAGCCAGCGGGCAAGTAACCGGACAACGCGGCAAGCAGGAAAATGCTGAAGGGCCCCACGCAGGACTCGGTGAGTGTGGGGGGCTGGTCTTCGGTGCAGTTGGTGCTTGGGGGTGGGGCTTCTCAATCCCCGGTGCACAACTTCGAGGGTGCCTCAGAAGCTGCGCTTGAAGATACTAGCCACTTTTCCCAGGTAGCCGGTCCCACGTCGCTCGTCGCCGCCACGGATCTCAGCTCTGCTGCAGATGTGGATCAGGGTCGGAGAAGTCTGGAAGTCAAGGCTCTGGTCGGGCTCTGCAGTCGGTTCCTCGTAGAACGTGGGCAAAGCAAAGGGTAGTCTCTTGATGGTGCCTGTTTGCACAGGGTAGCCACTCCTTGGCCACAAGGGAGATTCTTCAGTCTTCTTCTTTCGTCGAATGTCGAAGGTCCAGAGTTTCTGTTCAAGTTTGCAGGTTCAGGATAATCTAATGTCTTGAGGCCCAACTCCCACTCTTATACTAATCTGGGGGCTGGGATACCTGCTAGGTCACGCCTTATGGGTGGGACCTGGGAGGGGGTGGTTACACCCACTTCCCTTTGTCCAGTTTCGCGCCAGAGCTGGGGCTGGAGTGCCCCAGCACCGGTTTGAACTGGACTATGCAAGGAACACCTTGTGTGCCCCAGGCATGTCTCATTCCTTTCAGCCCACCCTGCCCCAATACACTAAAGGCTGTCTGGGGAGGTGCTAGCACCTCCCCAAGCAGGAAACCTATTGTCCAGGCCTCCCTGGCTGGGATCACTCCCAGCTGCAGGAGGTCAGACTTGTGTCGTGGCAGCAGCATCCATTTTGTGATGCTGAGGCTTTGGTCAGAGGTTACACAGCAAAGTAGGATTTTAACATGTCTCTCCCTCTAGAAGGGAGGAATAATATCCTCATCACCAGAAATGATATGGGGGTATTATTCCAAAGTGTTAGACACCTTACACGACATGTTTTGATACAGCCCAACCATAGTTACCATAACCGTTGAAGATTATAAGGCACTTTAAGAGTATATGGTAGGCTATATCATAGAACAGCTATAAGGACATGGTTCCGAAAGCTGCAGACAGGCTCAGCTCATGCTAGAGCACCATCTCACATGTTACCAAGCACTCTGCCTCCAGGATTGTTAAGGCCTGCCATAGGAGTGACTGATAGGTACACATGTGTCTATATATAAGGGTAGATATAGGTATACTATATCTAAGCAAGGGGTGATTACACGACCTTGCCCCAGCTGAGTGATCAGCCAGTTGTGTCTGATTGGAAGGCCAGACCAGGGGTGGCATAATACATGCTGCAGCCCCTGGGAGGCCTAGGGTACACCTATGCCCTGGGTACCTAGGGTACACTGTACAGGGTCCAATAAGGTGATCCTTACCAATTGGTTATGTACCTAGGGTACAGGGAGTCCATTTTACAGAGAGAGCAGACAGCCTGAGACCCTGAATGGCAGGATCTCAGGCCAACTAAGTCGAAAAACCAGCTAGACACTAGGCAAAAAGTTGGGGGTAACCATAGTCAGATATCCACCTTCCTACACCTACGCTATCCAACGTTTTCCCTATTGTTGCACTCACTGGAGTGGGAATAGTAATTTTCACCCCTACGCTATCCAACGCTTTCCCTACTGTTGCACTCATTGGAGTGGGAATAGTAATTTTTCTCTTCCTGCTATCCAATGCTTTCTGTACTGTTACAGTCTCTGGAGTGGGAATAGTAATTTTTACCTTCCCGCTATCCAACGCTTTCCCTACTGTTGCACTCTTTGGAGTGGGAATAGTAATTTTTACCCCTACGCTATCCAACGTTTTCCCTACTGTTGCACTCACTGGAGTGGGAATAGTAATTTTTACGCTCTCACTATCCAACAAAATCTCAACTTTTTTTACATTACTTTTATTATGTTTACATTTTAAGCTTTATATTATATTATGTATGTTTTATTTAATTGTTTTTAATATTTAATTGTTTTATATTAATTTTAATACATTTAAAAAATTCGATATTTTAGCTAACTATATTTTAACATTCTATATTTTGGAATCAATATTTTAGTACTTACTTGTTTGTAGATAGGGAGTCGATATTCTGTCTTTCTATATTTTAGTGTCGATATTTTGGGCATTCTATATTATGTCCCTCGATATTTAGTCACTGAACCCTACAATCTGTAGCTCATATGCCTCGAACGGAAATGCTACTTACCAGTATGCATCTGTTCTGTAGTAGGGGATCTCTGTGTATAGTCATAATCTAGTGAATAGTCCCGCCCATGTGCGGGGACCCCGGAGCAATAAAAAGAATCTCTTAAGGTGTCAAATCATGCAGACCTGCATCCACCCTTAAGAGAGAATTTAATTTAAAGACAGATAATGCAGCCTATACCCACATGCTACACTGTCCAGTACTTCAACTAGAAAAAATTCCACCAACATCCACAAACTGCACTGCCTGTCCAGCTTTTTCTACAAAGTAAAAAACCTGCCTCTACCAGCAAAAGCCTCTGGAATGATAGAGAGGAAGGAATGGACAGACAAGCCCCATAGGCTGCCATTATGTGGCTCAGAACAGGATACTGTGCCTTTAAGAAAACTTTCCAGAACGTTTCCAGTATCCCAGAATGCACATCAGGTCCCTTTTACTTTCAGTTCTTTTTTCTGGCTCCTGCTAGCAGGACCCTGGAGCATTGAGCTCTCCCTTTTCAAGGGTTTCATTGGATTTGGTCACTTTTCAAGTGATTTAGTGTTAGTAAAGTCCTTTCCTTCTGGTGTTGTCAGCATGCCTGGCTTGTTTGACAAGTGTCCTGATTGTGAAAGGAAGAAGGCTAAGTCAGACCCACACAGGTTGTGCATCGTCTGCCTTCCCCAGTCCCACGTGCCGGAGGAGTGTGAGATCTGCCACTCTCTTTCAGCCAGGATCTTGAGAGAGAGAATGAAGATCAGGCTCCAGGTCCTGGAGGACAGTAGGCTGAAGGCGCAAGGTGGGTCTGGAGGGGCTGATTCTGCCCAGGATGAGGCCTCTAGGGGGCTCCCCAGGGGCAGGAAGACCAGCAAGCGTCCCCATTCCCCGTCGACGTCGAGGGCGTCGACGGCGGCGTCGAGGGGGATGACTACGGTCTGTTCGCCATCTCCCAGGGCTCTGGGGAGAAGCGGCGTCGACTATCGACGTCGAGGGAGCTGAACAGGCCGCCGTCGACGACATCAGCATCTTCTGCGACGACGCCGTCGCCGTCGAGCCATCGGCGTCGAGATCAGGCCCGGCGTCGGCGCTCGCCGTCGAGGGGAGCTCGCCGGTCGGTGAAGAGAAGAAGGTCGCCGTCGAGGGGCTCCCCGACGTCGCTGGCCAGCCGATACCCGGCGTCGAGGAGGCGGTCGGCGTCAGCGTCGAGGAGATCGACGTCACGGAGATCGACGTCACGGAGATCGACGTCACGAAGATGGACGTCACGGAGGTCGACGTCACGGAGGTCGACTTCGAGGAGACCGACGTCGAGGAGGTCGTCGTCGAGGAGATCGACGTCGAGAAGACGATCGACGTCGAGAAGACGATCGGCGTCGAGAAGAGGATCGGCGTCGAGAAGAGGATCGACGTCGAGAAGACGATCGACGTCGCAGAGGGGTTCGTCATCGAGACGGCGCAGGGGGAGCCCTGACGCCAAGAGTAGGAGGGGAACGGAGTCGCCGTGATCGGTGTACTCTGTGGTGTATACACCTCCGCGGATCCCTACGCCATCGCCTCCTCCGCCACCACCAACGCCTCCTCCTCCACCGCCACCACCACCTCCACCGCCACCACCACCGCCACCACCGCCTGCGTCACCACCTCCACCTCCTCGTTCTATACCACCTCGCACTCCGTTGGGGCCACCTGCGGTTCCGCCACGGTCGGTCTCCCTGCCCAGGTATCCGACTCCACCGCAGGGACTCTGAGGCCACGACGCCCACGGTCGCCGGGCCCGGCTAGACCGGTGGACAAGCCGAAGCCGAGGAGGTCGCGCTCCCGCTCCATAAGGAGGAGAAGATCGCTAAGCCGTGGGAGGTCGTCGTCAACATCAGGACGGCGCCATAGGCGGCACAGGTCCAGGTCGCGCACACGGTCCTCGGCCAGGGATTTCTCACCGACGCTGTCGGACTCACCGGGGACTAGGGTGTCTCCTGTGGATGATCTAGTCTCCTTCCAGGAGGTGCTGCTGAGGGGGGCAGCCAAGTTAGGAATCACGGTGACGGTACCGACACCCACGACGTCCGTGATATTCGAGACTCTACACAAAAAACACCTGTCTCGCCCCCTGCTGCCCCTAGTGCCGGGACTGGTGGAACCCACGTTGGAGTTGTTCCTCACTCCCGCGGTGACGAAATCCGCCCCCTCAAGGCTCCTGAAAAAGTATCGGGCCCCGGACTCGGACCCTGCTTTTTTACGGATGGACCCGAAGCCGGACTCTGTCATCGTGACGGCGGCGAGGAAGCAGCATGCGACCACTCCTTCATCGACGGTTCCGCCCGACAAGGAAATCCGCTGGCTGGACTCGGCAGGCAGGAAGGTGTGTGGGACCGCGTCTACCACCATGAAGGCGGCGAGTGCCGGGCGCTGTTGGGGCGTTACGACCACGCCCTGTGGGAGTCCCTTCAACAGTACGCGGACCTGCTGCCTCGCGACAGGAAGGAGGACTTCCTGGAGACGGTGCGAGAGGGTATGCTTTCGAACCAGGTCATCAGTGCGGCAGCGGATGTGTCCCTGTGTCACGATCCGGCTGGATATCTGCACGAGTGGCGATCCCGCCAGAAACCTGGAAGAACTACAAGTCCCAGGCACCCAGGCACCCCGGCAGTCCACGAGTCACGTTGTGGGTGTGCCCCGAGAGTATAAATACACGTCCTCTCCTTCACGTCCTGGCCGAATATTCCCGGACGTATCCTGAAGAGCTACGACAGGAAGAGTTCACGGCGAACCCGTACTGTCACCCGTCTACAGAGATACGACCTCTCGACCCCTGTTGAATCTCCGCCTTTCCCGGCGACCGCCAACGTCCCTCGGAACTGGCTGGGGAAAGGTTTCCTGTTCCTGGCTCCCGTCTCCCCTGAGAGACCGGAGTGGAGGCACCTCCCTACGGTGCCCTTCGTCACCAGTGGAGTACCGGAACGGGTACTTCCGCCTTGGCTCTCCACGCCTCTCGGCTCCTCCGAGAGAAGAGGCGTAGCGCCGAGAGACCACCACGCCCAAGGATTTCCGGCGAAGCAGCCAAAGAGGTAATTCTTGTTCGCAGACCTGCCCAAGGATTTCCGGGCATTCACGGTCGGTAGGTGTTGCGCTCCTCGGCTCAAGGATTCGGAGCTTGGCAGTAGTAGCGCCTTCACCTACCTTCACATCTCACCGCGCCAATTGGGCGTCGTTCAGTGAGCTGGAAGAAAGGCTCTTGGGAACTACCAGAGGCCTCTTGGTCCAGCTCACCTCACTCACCGAGCACTCATCCCCCTGGGGTTTGTCCCCGCTAAGCGGAACTTCCCGGACTCCAGTATTGGAGATACTTAGCCTACGCAAACACCCAGTCACTTCACCGCCCCGCACCTCAGTAGGTGGGAGGAGACAGCAGGTAAGAGACTCACACAGTAGGGGGAAACACGGTAGGGGGAGTTCGAGTCAGTCGACTATCACTTATTGTGTGTTTGTTTCCTTTTAGGTTCCCGTCCCCACCGTTCCTGTCTCACTTCCCTCACTCACCTGCCTCCTCCGTCCGCGTGTGTAACACGTCCTCCGGACGAGGGGTAGATGGGAGGTGGAACCCATATAGCATCAGCGTCATTCCGAGGAGAGGAAACCCGCGGGTACGCGACAGAATAATCGGCCCACGAAAATATCTCCTCCCGATCACGCTGATCATGGCTACGTTAGAAGAAGTGTTAGCCTCGCTAGCCCTGATGCAGGCGGACTTAGCCGCTTCCCGGTCGGAAACGGCCGCCTTGCATACACGTATGGATAGATTCCAACGAAACCCCTTCGATGCCGGGGCCTCGTTTCCCTCACAGTCCCCTCAGGTAGTAGTAGAAATGCCCGCCCAGGTCCCGTTGGCCCCCCCTGAAAGGTTTCATGGAGACGTACATAAGGTCCAGGTGTTCATGACTCAAGTAATGCTACACTTCCACTGTAAACCGAAGCTGTTTCTTACCAATCAGGCCCGGGTGGCCTTCTTGATTTCTTACCTGGCAGGAGACGCGGCTCAATGGGCCGTTCCCATCGTCCGCAGGGACGAAGCCCTCCTATATGATTGGGACGCCTTCCGCAACGCATTCGAAGACACCTTCGATCGCAGAGCCGACACCTTTGCGGCGGATCGCGACCTGCTAACCCTCCGGCAAAAACCAAATGACTTTCTGGGCTATAGGAACAGCTTTCGTCGGTTGGTGGCAGAAACCGACTGGCCGGAAACCAAGCAGTCGGCTATCTTATATCAAGGGCTCACCGATGAGCTGAAAGATGTCATTGCCCAGATCGACCCACAACCCCAGACCTGTGTTGCGATGATGGAACTGGCCTCCAGGTTGGAGCATCGTCTCCGTGAACGAAAAGGGGATCACAGAGGAAGAGAGAAGACGCCCGGCTCCTATGACAACACCCGACCTCCTGACCACACGAGTTCCAAATCGGAACCCATGGAAATAGGGACCGTGAGGGCCTCGTTGACCCTAAGTGAACGCGACCATCGCCGCAAACAGGGACTCTGTCTGTACTGCGGCAAGAAAGGGCACTTCCTCCGTGAATGCCCAGTTAGGCCCAAAACGAACAGACCGCGGTCCGGACAAACCGCCCTCGCCATCGAAAAAAAGGCACCGGGAAACGACAGAGCTTGACGGACCAAGGAGGGAAGCCTTCAAGCCCACACTTCATCCCTTCAATGGAATCCGCCCTAGGCCAAGAGCCGGATCACTTCTTCATCTCGCTAACTGCTGTCATCAACCAACGGAACAGATCCATATGAGCTATGATCGACTCCGGAGCCACGGAGTGTTTTATGGATAAAGATGAAGCCGACCGGCTCGGAATCCCGCTTACACGCAAGGAGCCTCCGGAGCTAGTATACGCGGTGGATGGAAAAGAACTGGAGTCGGGGCCCATAAGGTATGAGACTCCGTCTCTTTGGGTATCCATCGGAAACGACCATGGAGAGTGGCTGCAGTTCAACATCATCCAAGCCCCGCGATGCCGACTCATCCTAGGGTTACCCTGGTTACGGAAACACGAACCAACCATAGAATGGTCCACCAATACCATATCGTTCAACTCTGCTTTCTGTAACCACCACTGTATCCAAACGGCCCACCCACAACTCGCGGGTCCGTCTCTGGCACAACACATCGCCACCGCCACAGAGAAGGATGTTACGCTTCCCACCTGGTACACGTCCTATCAAGATGTGTTCAGCGTCCAAAAGGCAGAAGAACTACCCCCTCACCGAGAGTACGACTGCCGCATTGACCTGGTACCTGGTGCGGTGATCCCGTGTGGACGCATCTACGCCCTCACCGGGCCGGAGACCACCCACCTGCGAGAGTATCTGGACACGTACTTGAAGTTGGGGTACATACGTCCCTCACGGTCCCCGGCCGCGTCGCCCCTCTTCTTCGTACCGAAGACTAGTGGCGAACTGCGCTGTTGTATTGACTACCGCGCCCTCAACGCCTTGACGATAAAAAACAGGTACCCGTTGCCCTTGATCCCGGTCTTGTTGGAACAAGTGCGAGAGGCCCGTTTGTATACCAAGTTGGACCTCCGAGGGGCGTACCACCTGGTCAGAATGAAGGAGGGCGACGAGTGGAAGACCGCATTTAGAACCCGGTTTGGGGTTTATGAATACTTGGTGATGCCCTTTGGTCTTTGTAACGCCCCGGCGGCCTTCCAGTTCTTCCTCAATGAGGTTCTACGAGACTTTCTGGATAGGTTCGTCGTGGTTTACATCGACGACATCCTGATCTTCTCCAACAACCAAGAAGACCATGTCGTCCATGTGAGGCGAGTGTTACAAGCCTTGCGGAACCACAGACTGTACTGCAAACTCACAAAATGTGAGTTCCATGTGACCACCGTGGAGTTCCTCGGAGTCCATCTAACTCCCACCGGACAGGTGATGTCCACCCGAAAGGTCCAGGCGGTACAACAGTGGCCTCCCCCTCGAACCATCAAGGAGATCCAGAGCTTCCTTGGCTTTGCGAACTTTTACCGCCGGTTCATACACCACTTTTCCCAGATGGTGTCACCGCTCACCAGGTTGACACGAAAGAACGTACCGTTCCTCTGGACGAACGAAGCCCAAAGGTCCTTCGACCAACTTAAAGATGCCTTCACGTCCGCTCCCATCCTGCGACACGCCAACCCCGACCTTCCCTTCTCAGTGGAAACCGACGCCTCCGACATTGCCGTAGGGGCGGTTCTTTCTCAACGACATCCAGAGACAGGCATTCTTCACCCAGTGGCCTACATGTCCCGGAAGCTGAGCACCGCCGAACAAAACTACGCGGTTTCCGAAAAAGAACTCCTCGCCATACGGGAAGCGTTCCTAGAATGGCGACACTGGCTACTGGGGGCGCAACACCAAGTCACCGTCTTCACCGACCACAGAAATCTCCAGTTTCTGCGATCAGCGAGACACCTTCCTCCACGGCAGAGACGATGGATGCTCTTTTTTGCCGAATATCATTTCCTCGTGACCTACCTCCCCGGCTCGCAAAACCTGAAGGCGGACGCCTTGTCACGTCAAGAAGTGCATCGGCTCCCGGCGGTGGAACCCAAGCAAGCGATCCTGTCTCCCGGACAAGTCATAGGACTAACGGTAACTGAGTCCTTCCTACACGACGTCAAACGAGGGATCTCCACGTTTACCTGGGTAGCCTGGATGAAGAGACACCAGGACTGGCGCCTACAAGGCGGTATCCCCATGCGAGGTACACAGGTTCTGGTCCCCTCTCTCAAGTTGCGACAGCTCGTTTTTCGTTGGTGTCACGAGCTTCCTAGTGCCGGGCACATGGGAGGAACAAAGACCCTCGAGAAAGTTCTTCGACACTTCTGGTGGCCCTCAGTCAGGCCGGACATTTTGCGCTGGGTCAGCCATTGCACCGTGTGCTCCCAGATGAAGGCCGATCATCGCAAACAGCAGGGTCTCTTGCGTCCGCTACCAACCCCCTGTAACCCCTGGGAGAGGATTTCGGTGGATTTCATCGTGGGTTTACCTAAAGACCAGAACTGCACCGCCATCGTGGTAGTGGTCGACTACCTGACCAAGATGGGTCACTTCCTGGCCTGTGAACAACTCCCAACCGCTGGAGCCCTTGCAAAACTTCTGTTGACCAATGTCGTCCGGCTGCACGGCCTGCCGCTTGGTATCGTGTCGGACAGGGGATCTCAGTTCACAGCACGGTTTTGGAAGGTATGGTGTGCCGAACTGGGAATCCAATCCACCTTATCCACCAGCTTCCATCCCCAAACCGATGGACAGACCGAGAGGCTCAACCAGACACTTAAGCAGTATCTCCGGTGTTATGTGGACCAGGCATCCAACGCTTGGGTAGACTGGTTGTGGGTCGCGGAGGTGGCTTATAACGATTCCATGCATACCTCTACACAACACACCCCGTTTTTTCTTTCTGCGGGGTTCCATCCTAGGTTCACACCCTTCGTGCTCCCACACACCAATCTCAGCGTCCCTGACGTACAAGACAGGCTATCCACTATACGTGCAACTCTCACCCAGGCCCGCAAAACACTTCTGGTAGCCAAGGCCAGATACAAACATCAGGCAGATAAACATCGTAGACCCAACCCAGTGTACCACAAGGGAGAGAGAGTATGGCTGTCCACGAAACCCATCCGCTTCAGACACCCTAGCGTCTTTAACCCTAAATTCATAGGACCTTACCCAGTTGTCAGGCACGTGAACCCTGTGGCCGTCCAACTAAAGCTCCCGGCGCGTTTGCGCATCCACCCGGTGTTCCACGTCTCCTTGCTCAAACCCTCCCTTGGCCCCAGCAGGAGGCGCCCGGCCCCTGTGTGGGTCCGCCACGAGCGGGAGTACGTGGTTCAAAGGGTGTTGGACTCCAAGAAGGTGCGAGGAAAACTCTGGTATCTCCTGGCCTGGAAGGGGTATGGGCCGGAAGAAAATTCCTGGGAGCCCGCGACGGCGCTCCACGCAGACCGTCTGGTGGCGGCCTTCCATCGCCGGTGTCCGGACAAACCTGGCCCCCCACTCGTCGCACCCCTTGAGGGGTGAGAGGGGATGTGCTGTCACGATCCGGCTGGATATCTGCACGAGTGGCGATCCCGCCAGAAACCTGGAAGAACTACAAGTCCCAGGCACCCCGGCAGTCCACGAGTCACGTTGTGGGTGTGCCCCGAGAGTATAAATACACGTCCTCTCCTTCACGTCCTGGTCGATTATTCCCGGACGTATCCTGAAGAGCTACGACAGGAAGAGTTCACGGCGAACCCGTACTGTCACCCGTCTACAGAGATACGACCTCTCGACCCCTGTTGAATCTCCGCCTTTCCCGGCGACCGCCAACGTCCCTCGGAACTGGCCGGGGAAAGGTTTCCTGTTCCTGGCTCCCGTCTCCCCTGAGAGACCGGAGTGGAGGCACCTCCCTACGGTGCCCTTCGTCACCAGTGGAGTACCGGAACGGGTACTTCCGCCTTGGCTCTCCACGCCTCTCGGCTCCTCCGAGAGAAGAGGCGTAGCGCCGAGAGACCACCACGCCCAAGGATTTCCGGCGAAGCAGCCAAAGAGGTAATTCTTGTTCGCAGACCTGCCCAAGGATTTCCGGGCATTCACGGTCGGTAGGTGTTGCGCTCCTCGGCTCAAGGATTCGGAGCTTGGCAGTAGTAGCGCCTTCACCTACCTTCACATCTCACCGCGCCAATTGGGCGTCGTTCAGTGAGCTGGAAGAAAGGCTCTTGGGAACTACCAGAGGCCTCTTGGTCCAGCTCACCTCACTCACAGAGCACTCATCCCCCTGGGGTTTGTCCCCGCTAAGCGGAACTTCCCGGACTCCAGTATTGGAGATACTTAGCCTACGCAAACACCCAGTCACTTCACCGCCCCGCACCTCAGTAGGTGGGAGGAGACAGCAGGTAAGCGACTCACACAGTAGGGGGAAACACGGTAGGGGGAGTTCGAGTCAGTCGACTATCACTTATTGTGTGTTTGTTTCCTTTTAGGTTCCCGTCCCCACCGTTCCTGTCTCACTTCCCTCACTCACCTGCCTCCTCCGTCCGCGTGTGTAACACGTCCTCCGGACGAGGGGCAGATGGGAGGTGGAACCCATATAGCATCAGCGTCATTCCGAGGAGAGGAAACCCGCGGGTACGCGACACCCTGTTGGCGGTGCACACCTACTGTCATGGCGTCTACCAACAGCGTCACTCTTGGCTGCGCCTGACTTCGCTCAAGCCAGAGGCTCAGCACAGAGTAGCCAATCTGCCCTTCTCGGGGGAAACCCTGTTTGGTAAACATGCGGACGATGAGATGGCCCGCATGAAGACGGAGGCGGAGACCTTGACGGCTGTCGGGTTGGAGAAGACCGAGAAGAAGAAGCGCCCGTTCCAGAGACGGTTCGGGTCTGCGGGCAGAGGGCGTGGGCAGGGTTCGGGACAGCAGCAGCACCAACAGCAGCAGTTCCGGAAACCCTTCCAGAAACGCCAGAAGGGTAGAGGAGGCCAGCAGGCTACTACTACTACCAAGGGCCCGGCCGGGTCTCGACCCTGAGCGACTACTTCCCCTGCAACCGTTACCCACTCCAGTGGGGGGAAGCATTCAATTTTTTCCGGCAGAGTGGAGAAAAATTACTCATGACAAGTGGGTGCTGAATATTGTTTGCAATGGATACAGTCTTCGGTTTATCAGCCCGCCTCCAGCGATTCCGCCGGTAAGCTCACAGTTCCAGCTGCGAAAACTCCAGGCGGAGGCAGACATCTTGTTGAGGAAAAAGGCGGTAGAAGAGGTACCTCTGTCTCAAAGGGGAAGAGGTCTGTACTCTCGGTTCTTCCTAGTTCTAAAGAAGGACAAGAACGAGTTCAGGCCCATTCTGGATTTGCGGCAGGCAAACAAATGGATTCGCAGAGAGAAGTTTTGCATGCTATCGTTGCATCAGATTTACCCTCAGCTGCAATGGGGAGACTGGCTCTGTGCCATAGATCTACAGGATGCGTACTTCCATGTGCCCATTGCACGGCAGCACCGGAAGTTCCTGCGATTCCAGGTCGGCGCCAATCACTATCAATACACAGTACTGCCATTCGGGCTAAAATCTGCGCCCAGGACCTTCTCGAAGTGCATGGCGGTGGTGGCAGCACACCTGCGGAGGAACAAGGTGTTTGTCTACCCATACCTGGACGATTGGTTGATCAAGGCCTCATCCTTCTCGGCATCGCAAGAACACTTCCGGAGGACGTGCGTTCTCTTGAACAAGCTGGGGTTACACGTCATCATGTCCAAATCGGTCCCGACTCCGGTCCAGTGCATACAGTACTTGGGAGCCTCCATCGATACGCGGTCAGCAAGCGTGTCTCCTTCGGAGGAGAGACGGTTATCACTCCTTCGGAAGGATCAGGACCTCAGGACTGCTCCATCGACAACGGTGAGGAAGGTGTCTTCAATCCTGGGATCGATGGCCTCCTGTATCTTCCTCACTCCTCACGCACGGCTGCGTATGAGACCACTGCAGGAGTGCTTGGAGGATCAGTGGGATCAGAGGATAGGGTCTTGGGACGACAAGATACAGCTGTCTCTGCATGCTCTTCAGTCTCTGAAATGGTGGTGTTCGGCAGAAAATCTCCTCCAGGGGGTTCCCTTCCACAAGGAGATTCCCACGACGACTATCGTGACGGATTCGTCTCTCCAAGGCTGGGGAGCGCACTCCGGAGACTTGAAGACACAAGGAAAGTGGTCCCCGTTGAAGTCCACGTACCACATCAATTTCCTGGAACTCGGAGCCGTTTTCTTGGCATTGAAGGCCTTCCACCCGTCCTTCCAGACCAACTCGCTGCTGATACAGACGGACAATACAACTACGATGTATTACCTCAACAAGCAGGGGGGGTCGAGATCACGCACTCTGTCGCAGGAGGCGCAGGCGATCTGGCACTGGCTTCTGGCCCGGGAACTGACAATTACGGCCACGCATCTGCCAGGGGTGCAGAATGTTCAGGCGGACGCACTGAGCAGACTGTTTCAGGAAAACCACGAATGGGTCATAAACGACGAAGTACTAGGAGAAGTCTTCGCAAGGTGGGGGACTCTAGACGTAGATCTGTTCGCCACCACCGAAAACAGCAAATGCCGAGACTTCGCATCCAGGTACTACCAGCGGGGGACGCTGGGGAATGCGCTATGAATCGAATGGTCGAACATCTTTCTGTACGCTTTTCAACCCATTCCCTTGATTCCGGCGGTGCTCATCAAACTGTCCCAGTCAGGGGCGCGGATGATCCTCATTGCTCCGGAATGGCCCAGACAGTGGTGGTTCACGGACCTACTTCACCGGTCTCTCCTTCCTCACATACGGCTGCCGTGCAGGCCGGACCTTCTCACGAAGTTCGGGGGGCAGATGGTGCACCCCAACCTCTCGTCTTTGAGTTTGGCGGCATGGCTCCTGAGATAGTGCAATATGGCCATCTGAATCTACCAGAAGATTGTATGGACATACTGAAGGTGTCTAAACGACCTTCCACTAGGACTTCCTATGCCTACAAGTGGAAGAGATTCTGTATCTGGTGCAAGTCCAAGAACTTTGACCCTACGACATGTAAGGAAGATGTCATCCTTCCTTATCTTTTACATTTGGCGCAGTCCGGCCTTAATTTCCATTCCATTAAGGTTCATCTGGCTGCTTTGACTGCTTACAGGAAATGCCCTTCACAGACTTCCTTCTTTCAGATCCCTGTGGTCAAGGATTTTTGGAAGGCTTGAAGAAAGTGTTTCCTCCTGTCAGACTTCCCTCGCCTTCCTGGGAATTGAATGTGGTGCTGTCCAGACTGATGAAGGAGCCTTTTGAACCCATTCACAAGGCTTCGTTGCAGCACCTGTCCTGGAAGGCGGCGTTCCTAGTGGCCATTACATCGGCCCGCAGGGTGAGTGAACTTCAGGCATTATGTTGTCAAGAACCTTATACTGTATTTCATGCTGCTAAGGTTGTTATGCGTACTCACCCTAAATTTCTTCCTAAGGTTATATCTGATTTTCATGTCAACCAGACCATAACTTTACCTACGTTCTTTCAGAATCCTTCTTCGCCAGCGGAAAGGTCTCTCCATTCCCTGGATGTTCGGAGGGTGTTGAAGTTTTATCTTGATAAGACCAAGGATATTCGTAGGTCAGACCAATAGTTTATTAATTATGGATCAGTCAGGACCGGTCTCGCGACCTCTAAGCAATCCATCTCGCGGTGGATTGTGTCCTGCATACAATTGTGTTATCGAAAGGCTAATAAGACCTTAGGGGGTAAACCTAAGGCTCATTCCACCAGGGGCAAAGCTGCCACGTCTGCTTTGCTACGTAATGTTCCGATTGCAGAAATCTGCAAGGCGGCCACTTGGAGGTCGGTCCATACCTTTGCCAAGCATTATTGTCTGGACTCGGATGCCAGGGCAGATGCTCAGGTTGGGCAGGCCTCGCTGCGGAATTTGTTCTCACAGTAGTGGTTTTGTGGTGTACTCTTCTCCACCGCCGTTTTGGTGTGGGGATGGGCTTGCCATTCTATTCACTAGATTATGACTATACACAGAGATCCCCTTCTACAGAAGGAGTAGTTTCTTTTCTGTAACTCCAGTTCTGTAGTAGGGGTATCTCTGTGATAGTCATAAGCGCCCGCCCTCCTCCCCGGTGGAGAGATGATTATTCATGTAAGGAATGCTACAGGTCTGGCGTGCTACGCCTTCAAAAAGAACTGAAAGTAAAAGGGACCTGATGTGCATTCTGGGATACTGGAAAATTTCTGGAAAGTTTTCTTAATGGCACAGTATCCTGTTCTGAGCCACATAATGGCAGCCTATGGGGCTTGTCTGTCCATTCCTTCCTTTCTATCATTCCAGTGGCTTTTGCTGGTAGAGGCAGGTTTTTTCCTTTGTAGAAAAAGCTGGACAGGCAGTGCTGTTTGTG
The DNA here is from genome assembly GCF_964204655.1 of Triturus cristatus. Classification (NCBI taxonomy): domain Eukaryota; kingdom Metazoa; phylum Chordata; class Amphibia; order Caudata; family Salamandridae; genus Triturus; species Triturus cristatus. Next base: position 141,702,680 of record NC_140588.1, read on the forward strand.
GATGTTGGTGGAATTTTTTCTAGTTGAAGTACTGGACAGTGTAGCCTGTGGGTATAGGCTGCATTATCTGTCTTTAAATTAAATTCTCTCTTAAGGGTGGATGCAGGTCTGCATGATTTGACACCTTAAGAGATTATTTTTATTGCTCCGGGGTCCCCGCACATGGGCGGGACTATTGACTAGATTATGACTTTCGCAGAGATACCCCTACTACAGAACTGGAGTTACAGAAAAGAAACTACTCCTTCTTGGCGTGTAGAGCTGCAGAGTTGTACACGCCCACCCGCCTCCTCGGAACCTGTATTTGTTCCAGTATTATCTTAATTAGATACATTCACATGGACATCTCTTACTTCTTACTGACTCCATCATTTCTCATTATGGCGAAAAACAATCTGAGGATGGAGTCGATGCCCATGCGCACTATCGTCCAAGGGAGGAGTCACCTATCTTGTGACTACAAAAGACTCTTCAAAGACAATAACAACGTGCAAGCATCCGAGCCCAACACCACATGGCGATCTATGCATAGTGTACAACTCTGTAGCTCTACATGCCAAGAACAGATGCATACTGGTAAGTAGCATTTTCTCTATTTGCCAATGAATATTGCGCCAGACACCACAACGTGTTTCGACTACTTGTCTTCTTCATGGTAGTACAGTCTGTTTACAGTCAGTGTTGATTACTGCATTTACTTTTCTACAGATTACAGGCATTCTGGGAGATGTAGTCCATTTGTTCCAAATGGGATTTATTCCCACAACCTCTCACATTGTTATTTAAAATAAGGGGTTATAATTTCCAATCTTGTGTGTGTGTGTGTGTGTGTGTGTATATATATTATCTACTGGCGGTCGCCAGTAGATAGTTATAGTTAGGACCATGTTTCCATAGGAAATCCGCAACATTCTATTTGGAATAACTTTGGCGCCGATTGACGAATCCTCGCGAAATTTTCAAAATAGGTGGGGCGCTCCGCTCCTTCCCTGAAAGTCTCGGGGGGGATTCGTCAAGCGGAGGCTGAGAAAAAGGGGGGGTCCCAAAATGCGTTTTCCCCATGCATTTTTCCATAGGGACCTTTAGTCCAAGCTACAGCCCGAACGGCTGAACAGAATTACTTGAACTTTGGCAGAGAGGTAGTCCTCAGGTCAGGGATGTGCCTTTTGCAGGTCTGGTGTAAATCTGTTCAGTATTTCCTGAGAAAATAGCATTTAAAAGCATATATATATCTATAGGCGCGCACCGTGCGTGCACGGTGCGAGCACCCTGTCGTGCGCGAGCGCGCTTCTGATTGGTTGTTAGATCTTAGTAAACATTCAAATCGGTCGAAACCAGGAAGTGTCGGCCGCCATTTTGTCTCTCGCAGTCTGAGGGGGTGAAAAACAAAGCTGGAGAACATGAAAAGGGGGCAGGGTGGACAGTTCCTGACCCCCTAGCCTTTGTCAGGAGGTCCCAGAAGGACCCCCAAGGGTTAAAATTTGTTTTATTTTTTTTACGAAAAATTGCAGAGTGCGCGCAGTGTACGCGCACGGTAGAAACGGAAAAATTCCGCGAACTGCGTGCCCACAGCGCACGGTGAGCGCACGGTGAAAAACCTTTTAAAAAAAAAAATAATAAATACATAACTTAGCATTTAAAAAACCGTACAAATTCACTGAAAAAACCATAGGTTTCACACACGTTATAGTTAGGAATTAGCATTTAAAAAACCTTGCAAATTCACTTAGAAAACCATAGGTTTCACACATGTTATAGTTAGCTGGACATTTCACTCGTGAAAAACCATTGAAATTCCCCCGTTATAGTTAGTGCAGGCAACTATAACTCACGCGACCGCAATCCTCTGCTGATGACGTCAGATACTACATCACTGATGACATATGTGTCTTTCTGAAAAAAAAATATTTGTACTATATGTATAGCTAAAAATTAATGGAAGAAGACATGGGTAAATAAGTGTCTAAATACAGTGATGTAATATCTGACGTCATCAGCAGAGGATTGCGGTCGCGTGAGTTATAGTTGCCTGCACTAACTATAACGGGGGAATTTCAATGGTTTTTCACGAGTGAAATGTCCAGCTAACTATAACATGTGTGAAACCTATGGTTTTTTAAGTAAATTTGCAAGGTTTTTTAAATGCTAATTCCTAACTATAACGTGTGTGAAACCTATGGTTTTTTCAGTGAATATATATATATCTCAAAATGTTTGCAGTAGGTTTTAAATTATTTATAAAATGTTAGTCAGTGAAAGTTTTTATTTTTACTTTACACCTGTGCTGCCAAATTAAGAATAAATACTGTTAACCTAAATTTAGCGTTCGAGGCATATGAGCTGTAGATCATATACTTGTGCATAGATCGCCATCTGGTGTTGGGCTCGGATGTTTGCACTTTGTTTTTGTCTTGGAAGAGGACTTTTGTAGTCACGATGTAGGTGACTCCTTAAGACGATAGTGTGCATGGGCATCAACTCCATCTTCAGATTGTTTATTTCCGCCATAGGGTTCTGATGTGTACTGCGACGTTCCGGTTGGGGATCAATTTTCGAGCCTTTTCGACGAGCAATCCTTACCGCTCGACGGTATTGTTTTCGATCGCGTTTTCCCTTTCGACGCGCATCCTAAAAATCGAAGTACTTCGATCAACGCTTCGACGCGGGCCGTGAGGCGTACCCTCGCCGACCACGCAAGCAGTCCATGGAACGGACTCCATTATTTAAAAAATGCCCCGGGTGTGGTGCTAAGTTCCCACACACAGACTTCTCTCCGGAGCACAAAGAAACTAGCTGTGAGGCCTGTCAATCATTTAGATCGAAGAAAACAATTTGTGACAGTTGAGCTTGATAGCACGAGATGAGACGCGGCACTAGTCCGGTTCGTAGAGGAATCGGAATTCCAACACAGCGCCGAAGAAGAAGAAGGACATATTTCTGTGTCTGACGCCGACAACTCTGACATGGAAGAGGACTCCAACATTTCTCCGGCTCAGCGAACCGTGAGTAACGAGCCCCAACTGCCCACAAAAACATCAAAGACTCCGGTTACACCTTCGCCCTCGGGTTCAGGCCGACACTGTGATACTGTTTCAGACGCCCCGCCTTCGAGCCCGGCTATGAAACATAAAGACAAGCCTTCGGGATCGAGCCAACAAACCCACATGTTCGGCACCGAAACACAGGGCCAAGTCTGACGCTCTGCTGTCGGGACCGAAGACATCTTCTGCACCGAAAGACTCACAAAAACCAAAGACTTCGGAGTCGATACCACCCAGACCGAAAGCTTCAGAATCGAAACCAATTAAAGACAGAATTTCGGGAACCGAAACCAAAAGAAAAACCTTTGAATCCGAAACAGGGAAAAACTAAGCCTTTGGAGTCGAAACAGCCGGCACCGAAGGACACCGACCCTAAAAAACACGGAACCCCTCGCAAACAGACTCCATCTAAAGAACTTCTTCCACAAGAGTCTTTGGATCCGAAGAAAAAACAGTTGCATATTGACCCAGACACTGGGAAATTTCGAGCAACACTTCCAAAAACACGGAAGCTGGACCTCCCTGAAGACTACCACATGCCTTTAAAGAAAAAAGACATGGGTACTAACCCCTCACCCCCTTACACACCTCCCTCTCCTCCACCTTTTAACCCACATCTAATAATTTCACCAGCAAATTCACCACCACCAAATTTTTCACCTGGGCAACAGGATGATGATGATAATGATGAAGATGGGGATGGAGATGCACACTGGGATGGGGAAGGGGATGGAGATGATGATCAGGACAACATTCCACAGGGCCCAGACCCCTGGGATGATTTTTATAAGGACCCGGATCATAGGAATGACCCTGACCTATATCCCTCCAGACCATCACCACCCGATGACAATATTGGTTTCCACAGCTCATTAATAGAGCTGCTCAATACCATGTTGTGGAATTACACACTGACCCCTTGGAAGAGGATTATTTTAGTGGAATCTTTCGCTCCATCACAAAAAACCACAAACACAGTACCCATGCTTAAGGGTATGATAAACCATGCCAATGAGGTATTCAAAGACCCTCTTAGAGCTAGAATACTCACACCAAAGGTTGACAAAAAATATAAAGCTGCTCCTACAGACCCAATGTACATCAGGGGTCAGGTACGTTTAGATTCGCTTGTTGTTTAAAATGCACGAAAAAGGGCAAATTATCAGACAACAGGTGACACCCCTTTACCTGACAAAGAATCAAAACTTATAGATGCATCAGGCAAAAGAATTGCATCTCAAGTGGCCAATCATTTGGGCATTGTCAGTGCACAAGCTCTCCTGGCACGGTATGATAGAGCTCACTACGACGAGCTAGAAAAACTGATACAACACTTACCAGACCAAAACAAGGCTAAAGCTCACAACCTCATTCAAGAGGGTAAACTTATAACAAACACTTCCAGCAAATGTGCCCTTGATGCAGCTGATACAGCCTCGTGTGCAATTAACACCACCATTTTGCTATGACGACACGCTTGGCTCCGAATCTGAGGCTTCAAACAAGAAGTGTCCTAAATGAGACCCATCTTGGACCTCAGACCATTAAACCTCTACATACAATCCGACCATTTCCATATGGTCACTCTTCAGCAGGTCCTCCCGTTACTCAAACAAGGCGACTTCCTTGCCACATTAGATCTCAAGAATGCCTACTTCCACATTCCCATTCACCCTGATCACAGGAAATACCTTTGGTTTGTGGTAGACGGCCAGCATTACCGATTCAAGGTCCTCCCGTTCGGAGTCACCACAGCACCCAGGGTCTTCACAAAATGTCTGGCAGTGGTAGCAGCCCACTTAAGAAGACAACAGATTCACGTCTTTCCATATTTAGACGACTGTCTCATAAAAGCCAAGTCACATATCCAGTGTATAAATCACACACACACCACAATACAACTACTGCACGACTTTGGGTTTACCATAAACCTCGCAAAGTCTCACCTCCAACCATCCCACATCCAACAATATGCCACAATGGACACCTCAGAAAGCCTTGCATATCCCAGTCCAGCCAGGATAGCAAGCATGCAAGCTCTTATAGCAAGATTCCAACTGCAACACTCACTCCCAGCTCGAGTGTTCATGCAAGTAATAGGGATGATGGCCTCTTGCATATTCATAGTACCTCATGCAAGACTCCAAATGCGCCCTTTACAGTCAGTGGAACCAAGCTCAAGGTCAGCTGACAGATCTGGTGTTGGTGGACGGCCGCACACATCGCTCTCTGCAGTGGTGGAACACCCAAAACCTTTCCTGAGGGAGACCGTTCATAGAGCCGGTTCCACAGACTGTGCTAACAGCAGACGCATCGCTGGGGAGCTCATCTACTTCATCGCACCATACAAGGCACATGGACACCGCAGCAAAGGCTACTCCACATCAACCACTTGGAGTTGCTAGCAATCTTTCTGGCACTGAAATCATCCAAGAAACACATAATAGGCAAAGCTGTCTTAGTCCGCACGGACAATATGACAGCAATGTACTATTTACAAAAACAAGGGGGAACGCACTCTCTCCAGCTCTCTCAATTAGCACAGAGCATATGGAGATGGGCCTTTCCTCAGAACATTTTCCTATCAGCTCAACATCTCCCAGGAACTCAAAATCACATGGAAGATCTGTCAAGTCGACAGATACAACAGATTCACAAGTGGTAACTTCACCCACTGGTTCTCCAACCATTCTTCCAAATGTGGGGGCAGCCAGAGGTAGATCTCTTCGCCACACATTACAACACAAAATGCCCAAGCTTCGCACCCAGATATCCACACCCATTGTCCAAAGGCAATGCGATATGGATGAATTGGTCAGACAGACTTACGTACGCTTTTCCACCTCTCCCACTCATTCCATTAGTGGTGCGCAAGCTGCAACAACAGTCGCTCACACTGATCCTAGTTGCTCCAACGTGGGCCAGACAACCCTGGTACACAACATTGCTGGAACTATCAGTAGTCCTGCACCAAAAACTAGGCTTCTCCCCACAACTCTTAACACAGAACCATGGAGAGATCAGACACCCAGATCCAGCACAGCTCAACCTAGCGATCTGGCTCCTGAAGTCCTAGAGTTTGGTTATCTCAATCTTCCCCCTGATTGCATGAACGTTATCAAGGAGGCTAGGAGCCCCACCACTAGAGCCTGCTATGCAGCCAAGTGGAAAAGATTTGTTTTATACTGTAACAATAACAACATCAACCCTCTAGATGCCTCCACTTAGCATATCATATGTTATCTACTGCATCTTCAGAGATGTAATCTAGCATACACATCAATTAGGTTACATCTTGCTGCCATTGCAGCTTAATTAAAAAATAGACAGCACCTGTCACTGTTCAGGGTGCCCGCCATTAAGGCATTTATGGAAAGCCTCAAAAGAATAATTCCTCCAAGGGTACCTCCTTCCCCAGTGTGGAATCTAAACATCGTCCTCACAAGATTAATGGGTCCTCCATTCAAACCTCTGCATAAATGCGAACTACAATTCCTCACATGGAAAATCGCTTTCCTTGTGGCTAATACATCTCTTAGAAGAGTCAGTGAGCTACAGGTACTAACTATTCAAGAACCATTTTTACAACTCCATCATAACAAAGTGGTTCTCAGAACAAATCCCAAATTCCTTTCTAAAGTTCTCTCCTTTCCATTGGAACCAGTCTGTTGAGTTGCCAGTGTTCTCCTCGCAACCACAAACAGTAGCAGAAAGAGCTTTTCATACACTTGACATAAAGAGAACACTCCTTTACTATATAGACAGAACAAAACCTTTTCGTAAAACAAAACAACTTTTTGTATCCTTCTCACCGCCACATAAAGGCAATCCCATATCAAAATCTGGAATTGCAAGGTGGATTGTCAAATGTATGCAAATTTGCTATCACAAAGCAAAACGTACTCTATCTATTCCCCCTAAAGCCCACTGTACACGAAAGATGGGGCTTTAATGGCATTTTTAGGGAACATTCCCCTAGATGACATCTGCAAAGCAGCCACATGGTCTACACCGCACACATTCACAAAACACTATTGTGTAGATGTGCAGACAAAACAACAAGGTAGTGTGGGCCAAGCTGTACTCAAAAAACTATTTCAAACTGCTGCAACTGATACTGGTGGTCGCCTCTAAGGAGGAGTACTGCTATGCAATCCACGCACAGTGTGTGATCTACAGCTCATATGCCTCGAACGGAAAATGCTACTTACCAGTATGCATCTGTTCTTGGCATGTAGAGCTGTAGATCCACACACGCCCACCCACCTCCCCAGCTCCCTTTATCTGTTGCAGTATTGTCTTATTTAGATACAACATACATGGACTTCTATTTCGTACAAATCTCCATCATTTCTCTTCTTGGCGAAAATCTGACGATGGAGTCGATGCCTATGCTCACTATTGTCCAAAGGAGGAGACACCGATCCCGTGACTTCCAAAGACTTTCCAGGACAACAACAAAGTGCAAACATCCGGGCCCAACACCAGATGGCGATCTATGCACAGTGTGTGGATTTACAGCTCTACATGCCAAGAACAGATGCATACTGGTAAGTAGCATTTTCCTTTGGCCCCACAATCGATTCTTCATTCGAAAAAATTAACCCCTTCAGCGCTGGGCGAATTCCGCCGCGGTGCTGAAGGGTTCGAGCGCGGGCGGGGCCATGACGGAATGGTTCCGTCATGAGCACAGCTCAACCGTGGCTCATGACGGAACCGTTCCGTCATGAGCATCGAAGGGGTTAAGAAAGACACCGAGACTGCCAAAGCTATGGGGGCATTACAACTACCCTCTAACAGAGGTTCTTTTCGTCGCTCCTTTTATAGGGGTGGCTCAAAGATGGCTGCATCAGAAAACACTGCCTCGTCTTATAAAAACCCAAATCAATCCTCCTCATCCAGAGGATATTTTCGGGTAGGATACAGAGGGAATAACAATAGAGAAAGAGGCAGAGGAAACTCCACCTGAACTTCCCAAACCACCAAACAGTGACTTCCCTCCACTACCCTGATCATTCCACTCCTGTCGGGGGACGCTTAACACAGTTCCTGCCTGTCTGGAATTCAATCACAATAGACAAGTGGGTAAGTTAAATTATCCAGTATGGTTACTGCCTGGAACTCACCTCTACCCCCCAAACATTCCTCCCAGACAACGTTCAATGTCCACAGAACATCTAACACTTCTCAAAGAAGAAGTTTTCTCTCTCTATTACAAAAACATGCAATAGAATCAGTCCCCCTACCTCACCAAGGCACAGGGTTTACTATATTTCCTAATCCCAAAAAGGATGGCTCTCTCAGGCCCATATTGGACCTCAGACCACTAAACCTCTACATTCATTCAGACTACTTCCACCTGGTCACTCTTCAACAGGTGCTTCCACTACTTCAACAGGGCGACTTTCTCTCCACTCTGGATTTAAAGGACGCCTACTTTCATATTCTCATTTACCCCGCTCACAGGAAATATCTCAGGGGTTTGTGGTAGATAGTCAACACTACCAGTTCAAGGTCCTCCCATTCGGGTGACTACAGCACCCAGAGTCTTCACCAAGTGTCTCGCAGTAGCTGCAGCCCACTTAAGAAGACAGCACATTCACTTTGTCCCTTATCTAGACGACTGGCTTATAAAAGCCAAGTCACACAGCAGAAGTGTGTACCACACACACACAAAACAATCCAACTGCTTCACCACTTGGGATTCACAATAAACCTCACCAATTCCCATCTCCAACCGTCCAACATACAACAATATCTAGACAACAGGATGTGGGAGCACATCGCTGACCTCTCAGGCAAGGTTTGACCCTGGCATTCTGGGTAATGCAGTCTTTTGTAAATCGCCCTGAAATTTTCGAGTGTTTCGCCAAGGTTGGCGCAGATAGTGCTGATCTCTAGACACGTGTTTCTGGTTTATTAACCGTCATCAGTAGAGAATACAGTCTTATATTTTGGGTTTTGCTGAGTAGGCTGCCAAACATTATATCCGGTCCGGTACCTCTCACTTTCTCCAGCTTTCACACCTAGCTCAAAGCATATGGAGATGGGACATTCCTCCTAAAATATATTTCCTTGCAGAACACCTTCCAGGAGTACACAATCAAATTGTGGATCTACTCAGTCGCCAACAACAGCAGATACACGAATGGGAACTTTACCCTCAAGTTCTACTTCCATTCTTTCAAATGTGGGGCCACCCATAAATAGACCTGTTCGCCACACACCAAAACGCATAATGCCCAAGCTTCACATCCAAGTATCCACACCCATTGTCCAAAGGCAATGCGCTATGGATGAACTGGTCAGGCAAATTTGCTTACTCTTTTCCGCCTCTCACACTCATTCCACTAGTGGTTCGGAAACTCAAACAACATTCCCTCGCAATTATCCTGGTTGCCCCAACATGAGCCCGACAACCATGGTTCACAACCCTCTTGGAACTATCAGTAGTTCCTCATCAAAAGCTACTCCATTGACCCATGCCTCTAACTCAGAACCATGGAGAGATAAGGCATCCAGATCTCAATCAACTCAACCTTGCGATCTGGCACCTGAAGTCCTAGAGTTTGGCTACCTTAATTTACTGCCAGACTGCATGAACATCATTAAGTAGGCAGACGTCCTACCCCTAGAGCTTGCTATGCCGCAAAGTGGAAAAAATTTGTAATTTACTGTACAAATAACAAAATCAACCCACTAAATGCTTCCATTCAAGACATCTGTTACCTTTTCCATCTACAACAATGTAACCTAGCGTATACATCCAGTAGACTACATCTTGCGGCAATAGCAGCCTATCTCCAAAACAGACAACATTCGTCTTTGTTTAGGGTATCAGCTATCAAGGCATTTATGGAAGGACTTAAAAGAATAATCCCACCTAGAGTTCCACCCTCTCCAGTATGGAACCTAAATGTGGTACTTACCAGACTTATGGGTCCCCCATTTGAACCTATGCATAAATGCGAATTGCAATTTCTATCATGGAAAGTAGCTTTCCTGGTTGCGATCACCTCTCTCAGAAGAGTCAGTGAACTCCAGGCATTAACCATACAAGAACCATTTCATCAAATCCATCATAACAAAGTGGTTCTTAGGACTAATCCAAAATTTCTACCTAAAGTCGTCTCTGCTTTCCACCTTAACCAGTCTGTAGAGCTCCCAGTGTTTTTCCCTCTACCAGACTCAGTAGCATAACGGGCTCTTCACACACTAGATGTAAAAAGAGCAATACTTTACTACATTGAAAGAACAAAATCCTTTTGAAAAACTTAACAACTTTTTGTGGCTTTCTCCCGACCTCAAAAAGGCAATCCTATCTCAAAAACAGGGATTGCAAGGTGGATTGTTAAATGTATCCAAATATGCTATACGAAAGCCAAACACACTTTAACCATTCCCCCTAGGGCTCACTCCACACGAAAACTAGGGGCATCTATGGCATTCTTAGGGAACTTTCGGCTAGATGACATTTGCAAAGCAGCAACTTGCTCTACACCTCACACGTTCACAAAACACTATTGTGTAGATGTGCAAGCAAAACAACAAGCTAGTGTGTGCCAGGCTGTATTAGGAACACTTTTTCAAACCACTGCAACAGATACCGGTAGCCACCGCTAAGGAGGTAACTGCGTATAGTCAATGCACAAGTATACGATCTACAGCTCACATGCCTCGAACGGAAAATGCTACTTACCAGTATGCATCTGTTCTTGGCATGTAAAGCTGTAGATTCGTATACGCCCACCCACATCCCCGGATACCTCTATCTGTTCCAGTATTATCTTACTTAGATACATTACACATGGACATCCTTTTCTATTTCTTACTAACTCCATCACGACCCTACATGGCAAAACAATCTGAAGATGGAGTCGATGCCCATGCGCACTATCGTCCTAAGGAGGAGTCACCTACCTCGTGACTACAAAAGACTTCTTCCAATACAAAAACAAAGTGCAAACATCCGAGCCCAACACCAGATGGCGATCTATGCACAAGTATACGAATCTACAGCTCTATATGCCAAGAGCAGATGCATACTGTTAAGAAGCATTTTCCTTTTTGCGTCATTGTGTGCAATGATAAATTTAGTCTAAAATGTTATGGAAAAGCAATGTTATTGTAAAAGTTATTTTTGTAAAGTACTTCTTGAAAAGTTGTTTTTGAAAACATATAAATTCTCCAAACCTCCTCCATGGTCTCCTCGCGAATGATATTTTTTGCATATCAGGAGTGATTCGATGTGCCTGCAACTGCCTGAATTATAATTTAAGTTAACAAAAATCTGATTTTTTTTGTTTATTTAATTAATGTAAATTTTAATTTGTCATTTGCAGGCGAAGGACAGCGAAACATTTCCCAAGAACATCAACCAAGAATGGGTATATTTCAGAGCAGAACTAGAAGTGTACAAAACCGTTCGGAACTTTCACTTCACTCTGGAAGCCTTGTGAGAAGCAGCATGCTGGGCAGCCAAGAAATGACCAAAGCACAATACCCTAGAAACTATGAAGCTAGAGATGGAAGAAGGGGATTTCAGGATGAACGTAAATTGGGTAATAGATCGCTCACAGAAATCTCCATGTTGGAACCCTCAGAGATTGTGATGAAGCTTGCTGCTCCCAGAAGCGGGCTACGGGAATTCCTTAATCAAAGTGATATCCACAGTCAACTTATAGAACTTGTCCTTGAGGTCCTGCATAAAGCAATTGGATGCAAAAGCAGTCGACAGAATTTGCTCCACCTTCTGTCAAATGTTCAAGACTCTGCATTTCTGAAGCAGGTTCTTCCTTTTTACCTCTTGGGTATGGAGCAGGATAGTAAAGAGCAAATGCAGGAAAAGCTGCCTTTCATTAGCTATACACTCACATTACTCCTTGAATTAATTAGCGTTTTTCCATCTAGTTGTGCCATGGAGGTCTCCCTAGTTGATACTTTACTACAGACTGCTGTTGCCAAGTTGCTGTCTAATGGGGTTACTATTCCTGAAACAACCACAAAGAATATGACCACTCTGCATACATTCTTACAGCATCTCCAAGAGAAGAAGCGTGAAGGCACTCTGAGGTCAGACAGCTATACTTATCTCATGGAGAACCACGAGGGCTCAGATGCGAGTGATTTTCAAAATATATCCATCTTTCCAACATATGATGATATTTACTTGGAGCAAAATCCAGTAATGCGCCCCAACATTCTCAATGGATCGTATCCTGATGCAAATACTTATCTAAACACTCACTTTTACCTCTTAAGGGAGGATTTTATTCGCCCACTAAGAGATGGCATCTCTCAGCTTCTAAGCCTACAAGGGAAGGAAATGATGAAGGCAAAATTTAATGATATTAGAGTTTATTTCAGCATTCAAATCATCATGCCGATCTGCACGCGGACTGGTATTGTTCATCAAGTCAAATTCAGTGTAGAAAACCTCAAGCAGGTCCGTTGGGAGAGCTCAAAGCGCCTTTTATTTGGTGCTCTTGTATGTCTCTCCAAAGACAAATTTAAGACAATGCTGTTTGCTACTGTGGCAGACCGAAATGAGAAGGAACTTCCAAAGGGCATCATAACCTTGAATTTTACTGAAGAAAGCCGGCTAAGTCTTGCTGAAATGAAACCAGACGACAGCTTCTTGATGGTGGAAACAAATGCCTATTTTGAAGCCTATCGCCATATTTTAGAAGGACTGAAAGAAATGGCCAGCAGCGAAATCCCCCTACTAAAGTACATTGTTCACTGTGAACCCAATGTATCTGCCCCAGCATACTTAGAAAACGACAGCAAGGCATACAGCTTGAAGGAGCTGGTACTGGATCAGTCTCTTGCACTTAGGGAGGTTCATGACAGTAGCGATGATATGAGTGATACAGAGAGTGGCAGCAGAAATGGAAATCTGGACAACTTAAAGGATGAAGAGGAGGTAGAACTCTCAGACCTCTTGGAAAGGCATCTGGGTGACTTGTGCCCCAAACAACGTGCTCCACTAATACCTGTATCTAATAGCAGTCTAATCCAGCCAGTTACAGGATTCGATGTGCTTAATTTTAAGAGTTGGCCTTCTAAAGAGCAACTAAAACTTGACTGTTCCCAGCTAAAAGCCTTGCAGGCGGCATTGACTAAGGAACTTGCCATTATACAGGGTCCTCCGGGAACAGGTAAAGTGAATTTTCCTTCTACTCACAATCACTCATGGTGCATTACATTTTCGGATTTGCCTTTCGTTCATATGGCAGCAATCAAATAGGCTGACTGTTCTCTCTGGCGGTGTGAAATCAGTTTGTTTTACTGCATTAATCAGATTGCAACAAGTTCAGTAGATGCACAGTGTGAACAAATGGGCGAACCTGTATTCTGTTCCATTCCCACCATGGAAACAGATTAATCTTATCCTTGGCACGAGTAAAATTCCAGTGTCTTACCTGGGTGGAAAAGAGAAAGAGAAATGTTGTGAATACCCATAAATAAGTACATTTCCAGCTGTTTTCAGAAACTGGCTGCACAAATACGCTCAAGTGTTTTAAAAGTATGCATGCATAAACACACACACACAGACCTACTCATTCACCTGTTGTGGCTATGTGACAGTTTCTCACGTTTCAGCATAGTCTAATGCATCTTTCATGCAATAGAAATTGCTTCTTTTTCCTTTGACCTCAGTGCATAGTTTTGCCACGTGCAGCAATGCACAAGAAAATGTTCCTGTTGTGAAGCATCCATTTCAGTTATTCAAAGGAACAGTGTTTTTTAGATTCCACTCTCAAGTGCAGATGCAATGCAATCCTATTCTCATCATAAGTTAGATCTCCTTGCTTTCAGGCTACAGTGAGAAGCTTGGCAGTGTTACTTTATCTTGCCATTCATATCATGACAATTCATGGGAAGGATTCTTAAAGCTATCACTGAGTCTGTGTCTAATGTGCCCTGTCTACTGGCATAGCCTTAACCACGTCCTTATCTGTAAAAAATGAAAACATGATTGCCTTTGAGGTTTCCCAATCTCTAGTGTGGGTCAGAATATCAATGAAAAAAATATTGTCTGACTTTAATAGTGTGGCCTCGTTATGTTTATAAAAATATCACTCCATATGTAGTAGAATTTATATTACTAACTTTGAGATGGGGCAATTTATGTAAATGATATCTAGGACACTATTTTTTGTGAGACGATAATCAGGCCACTATCTTCTGGTACCCCAATCACAATTTGCTAGACGCTGTTTATGGATATCAGAAAGGAAGATGTTGCTATAGTACATGCTAAATCAACTGTACAGGCAGCATACCTAGAGGCATTCACAGTCCTAACCATGGGTACTGCCATGAGTCTCAATGCACCAAGTGTTAATTGGTGGCCAGCACTGCTCATCATACTTTAGAATTCTGAATGTACATACATGGAATATGCGTCATCCTCAGCAGACTCTCACAGGCACAGTTGGAGAGTGAAAGACTGATGGCCGGGCACCTGCATAGCATAGCTATCATACATTTACTTCACTTGTCTGCAAGGGCAAATTGTATGGCTGGTCCGTTAGTAAACCAGGGAGGCAGCAGGAGTGGGCACAGTTGTTAGCTTGCGGTGGACCTTCTCACTGCACATGTTTCTTTGAGTAGCAAAATGAGCAAAGGGGAAATGCTGCTGCAGTCTCCGCCCGCCTGCTATAGCTCCAGTACACCCCTTCCAAATGGATTTCTCTTAAAAACCGGAGAGTGTTTGGCTTTTGCCAATTGTCATCCTGCTAAGAAAATGGGTAACTCTGCTTTTTTAAGTGATTCTTTATTATATCTTTTCTTTAGTCTGGGTTTTTATATGACAAAAACAATGCAGGATATATTGTACCATATACTGATAGCATGTGCTGTAAATACCATTAAGCCATGGTCTTCGACAAGCCATTTCAACCCTAACGCCTTTCCAATTACTCTTTCTGAGAGGGTAGAAACATTTGGAAAATGTGTCCTCTCTTATAACAGCCTTGCCCTCTGTTCTGTTGATGCCAGCTGCTTGGGTTGTTATTCCCACGCTCTTTGGGATTCAGTAGCACATCTTCTACCTGGTGTGCCTGACGAACTTCATCCTAGTCTATCTCAGGCAATTGAAGATGGTCATGATTAGGCCAAGGTCACAATTTATTGTGTCTTGGAGGTCACAAATTCCATCGGGCGGGCTATGACCACCAATGTTGCCAACTGATTTCTCTAGAGATGTCCAGTCCTCCCTGAAAGACATGCACACAATGGGACGCTATCCTTATTGGCCGTCAAGACAAATGTCTTGTCGGAGGTGCTTCAGCCGGGAGTTGCCCCCACAGAACCATTATTCCCATTTAAATAAGTCCTTAGAGACTTCTTTCTTGGGGCCTAGTTCAAGCCCTGCACAGAGGTTCCTGTGCATAGAACGATTGCTGGCTGCCATCACCCCGCCTCAGGGTTCCTCACTTTTTCCTCACAGAGCACCCCACAATTGGTGGTCCAAGCCTCCAAGTCCAAAATGAACCCTGGTACATTCCCTACCACAAGAATGGTGTCTAAGGGAAAACACGTCCTCACGTAGCACTCCAGAAATGAAGGTACAGTTGTTTGAATAAAAATGGTAACTCCAATGTAATTAGGTTAGATAAAGTTTTTAATCAATGATGAATAATCCATGTATGATAATTCTCATACTATGTCATTTCTCAAATAAAGATGTAGTTCACATATATGTAATCCATACAATTGGAAAGGTATTCAAAATTCCCCGATGCATTTCGGGACTAGCCCTTCGTCAGGGGATTTCCTAAACACAATAGGAAAAAGGTAAATTAAGCTAAAGTCCAAGTCTTGCGGAATGCAAAGAAGAATGCGTAACTATGAGATATTAATAAAGAGTGCAAAAGGTCAATGTGAACCTTCACCAGATCACTAAGAATATTCATGCTCATAATAAGCGTTCAAAGTAATGAAAGCTTGAGAAGAAATAGTGCCAATTAAAAAAGGAACGTGGTAAAGACGGCACGAGCGGCGTGTAAAGTGTTAGAAACAACGAAACGTTTACAAATGCCTAATTCATTATTATGCCGGTGGGGAAATGTTAAAAAGTGACAAGAATTTGAGCCCGTGAATTTAAAGCAACAGTTCCCATAACCACAACAGTGTACGGAAAACATACACGCTGGGCATTATCAGCGCGTGTCAGATGGTACTAAACATAACTAAAGGGTGGCGGTGAATGGGGTACAAAGCTTCGTTAACTCAAATCATGAAGTGTTTGCACGTACCTGTAAACACGGTGATGATGTGCGCGGGACCACATCGAGAATAGTTAGTAACGCGTAAGTTTGACACCGGAATCATAAAGAAAAGGCTTGGAAGTGATCGCTGTCATGCAATAGAAATGAAAAACATACTGTGCAAAGCAGTCGAAATGAAATAAACACGAATATAGAGTAGATTAAGTGAATAAACATGAAATATGGTGATTACGAATAAAAAGTAATACAGATAATAAAACAATGTATCTGGTGAATTAAATTACAAAAAATAATACCTAAAATATTAAATTAACTAAAGTAAAATCCTAAAAATAAAACATTCTTAATACCTTCAAATAACAAACTTATAAGGGAAAATAGGAAGCAGGAAAAAAAAAGAAGAAAAGAAGGAGAAAATGCAGTTAAACAAGAGTGAAAAAAGAGAGAAAATATACGTATTAATAGTGGAAGTTAGATACATCAATGTTATAGAATACAGCTTTAAAAGTGAAAAGATTATAGATAACAACTAAATTCAAGCCGTTCATTGAGTCCCCTGGGGTGCACGGAATTAAGTCTGTTTATCCAAAACAATTCACGCTGTGAGAGGAAACGACTGTTGTCTCTCCTACGTTGTGGGGGAACTTGTTCCAAGATCATAAATCTGAGTTGACTGCTGTTGTGATTAAACTCGAGAAAATGAGTTGCCACTGTAAACTTGGTATTCTTGGTTCGTATGTTGCTTTTATGTTCCGTGAGGCGGATCTTAATTTTCCTTTCCGTCTTACCCACATATGGTAGTCCACATGGACATTTTAGTAATTACACAACATTGTTCGTATCACAAGTAACCGTGACTCTTAGTTTGATAGGTGTGCCTTTGGTAGGATGCATTAATGTAGTGCCCTTAATGATGTTATTGCAGCAGGGGTGCTAGGGGGCGCGTGGACAAGATGGCTGCAAATACGTAAGGCTCCCGCAGCCTAGAGCCGTTATCCTGCAATTCTCCTGCTTGTGGTGTGTATCGGGGCTGCTGCTGCCGCTCGCTGTTGACTGAGGGACTCCGGTGGCCCTGGGGGAAAATCTAGAAGCGGAGTCAGCCCCTTACCGGAGATTTCAGCTTGACGGCTGTCCCGGCAAGACTCGCGGAGCGCGCTACAGGTAGCGGCCGGCTGAGGGGAGTACTACAGACCGCGGCTTGACACGCGGGGACCAGGCCACGCAGGCCGCGAGACGGGAGGTGAACAACTCGCTGGTGATCTGCGGGGCTACTGACGAACCCCCAAGAGACATCAGGGTTCGGAGGAGCTGGCGATTGTCTGGGCTGCGGCACCACACGAGGGGAGCGCTGAAGCTGTGGGACTCGCTGTGACGGTTGTCCCCGCCAGGATCGGAGGGGGACAAATCTGAGGCGGCCAGCGTGTGGACAGGCGAGATCTCCCGACCTGACTGGGATTTCCTGGGTGAGGCCTCATCAATCGCCTGATGGAGTGACCGGGTGAGGAGTGAGGGACCGTCATCTGGAGCGAGGGTGACCATTGAGGCTGCGAGGGTGAGGCCTGGGGCACGAAGCGAGGCCCTGTGTGCAGCACAGAAGAAGCAGCCCAGCTGGGCATCCTCGAGTGTAGCTATGAGGAGACAGACCGCCCTGACGCTGTGGAGAGCGCTGCTGTGACCTAGATGCTAGGGACATAGCGGATCGGGACCTGGCACACGGGCACCGTCCTTGAGCTGGATGACAGCGGAGAAGCAGGGAGCTGCGGACATTTTACAGTGGAGAGGCTGCCTAGAGCCTTGCCCCCGGGAGTCACCTAGCTGTGGACGGACCCCGTTCTTTTCACGCCTGATGCCCGCGGGAGGCGACGAGACGCCCGTACGCCTACCGGCGTAGGTTGGTGGGGACAGGCTAAAGTCAGCGCAGTGTGGAGGAGCGATCCCGGACGCGGGCGAAAGGTCAGTGGAACACGACGTGGATGTGTCCTGAGCGCTGCCCGGACTGTGCTACAGGCGCTACCAAACGGACGGAGACGCGCCAGTCGATGGCCCCTAAGTGCTAGGTGCTGGCGGCTAAGGTGGAGCGTCATCGGACTCTGCTGGTGAGTGGCGCACTCGCTGGGGCCGGGGAGAGACAATCGGTGGGCGACTCTTGTCGCGGGATGCGCCCAATGTAAACCGGGCGCGACAATCTTGATCATCGGGGGGAGCCAACCGGATGAATCCGACTCTACCGGGGAGACGATAGTGGTTGGGAGGACCCTGCGACCCCCTCCCTTCCCCGAAACTGGTTGTGGAGGTGGGAAGTTAGCTCCTTGCTGTCTGAATACGGTGGTGCCCAAGGTCACACCTACCTGAAGCACATCGTTGGAATTCGCGAATGCCGTCAGCTCAACAACTGGCCATGGGGCGGCTGCGAAACAAGCTGAGTGAGAGCCGACTTAGGGTGGAGGGCACTGGCCCGGCATTGGGACGCTCTGATGGAGATACGGAACCGCCAGTGTCGACTTTGGAAGCTAAAATGGATGCCATGCTGGCGGCGGTGGACCGACTGGGCAATACCCTGGAACAAACTAGAGCTTCATTAGAATCCCGTATTGACAAAGTCACAGTGGATTTTACTTTACTTCACGCTGACCATCGTAAATTGGCGGACACCATTGCTCACCAGTGCCAGACGCTACAGGATGTCCAACCAGTAGTGCGTAGCCGCACTGCAACTTTACAGGACTTGACCAGAACATACGAGTGGTGGGACTACTGGAAGGCGAGGAGGGTCGACATCCGGAGCAGTTTGTTGAAGGGTGGCTACGGGACATACTCCCCTCAGGGGTGCTCTCCCCACAGTTTGTAGTGGAACGGGCACACAGAGTCCCGGCGCGGAGGCCTGTCCCTGGGGCTCGGCCACGTCCCTTTCTGTTCAGACTCCTCAACTACCGTGACAGGGACGTGATACTCTGTGAGACAAGGAAACTGGGTGCCCTGACGGTAGGGGGTGGCCCAGTGATGCTGTTTCCAGATTATACAGTGACAGTCCAGAAGCGGAGAAGTAATTATCTAGAGGTGAAGCGCCGGCTACGCGAACTACAGATTCCATATTCGCTATTGTTCCCCTCACGCCTCCGGGTGGTCACGAAGGAAGGGACACACTTTTTCGACGCCCCGTCTGATGTCTGGGACTGGCTGGAGGAAACGGGACAACACAGTGGCCCAAAGCCCTCAGACTCGGGCATTGGAGGGCGACGAGAGAGACGGCCGAGACGGCGGCGGCGGAGGGAAAGCTGTGGAGGGGTAGGACCGAGCCTCCCTGCGGCACCTATCCCGGAGAAGATGTGTCTGGAGCGCCAGGAAGCCCTTGAGGCGATGGCAACGCTGGGATCTGTGAGCAGTCAGGGGGACGTGGCAGCCCGCGAACATAGTGATACTGAGACTAACAGATCTTCCTCTCCATCTGCCATGCTTTCAGATGACCAAATGTTGCCAGTGGTGACGCCCCAGACAGCTGACATTATTGTGTGAACATTGGCACGTTGGGGCAATGATATGTACAGGTGATGGGGGTGAAGTGAGTATTGCCGGACACCTTTGGGAGAAGGGGTTGTGGACTTTGTTGCCTCCTTCTTTGATGTGGCGCGGCTCCTCGTGCTGATGCATGCAGGCTGGTTGGGGTGCCGTTGATGGCCCGGGGGTTGGGGGGCGGCGGGTATTCCCCACCCAAGGTATGGGAGGAGAGGAACATGCATGATACGGCCAATAGATGGCGGGCGGCGGCAGTGGGCACAATCGCACTGTTGGTGAGTGTTTGACACCTCTGGCAACTCAGAAGGCACATATGGCAAAGGCGGGGGTAACATTGGGTTCTAATAACTCGGGACCAATAACTTCGCCCTTAGCGTCCACTAGCAAACACCTGGCCTAGTATTTCACAGGCGTCTGAGTTATAAGTTTGGACAAATGCCCGTTCTGGGGTTTGCCCTCACAGTTCTAGGGTTCTTGATTTTAGTTAGGTGCACTCAGCAGCGCACAATAGTTTTCTTGTTCGTTATGTTATTGCAGCAGGCTGATATGACATCTGCAACTGCAGTCCCTCCCCTCGGCCGACCCGCTCTTGGTCCTAAGCCTCATACAGTCCTTACTCATCATCGATGGCTGACACTGCGATAGTTACATGGAACATAAGAGGTATGCACACGCCAGCGCGTCGTTACTCTGTTTTCGCCTACCTGCAACGGCATAGGGTGGCCATAGCCCTTCTCCAGGGGACCCATATGACACAACCAGAACTAGATAAACTACGTGCTCGATGGAGGGGGCAGCTTTTTGGGACCACATACTCTGCACACGCCCGTGGCACGTTGATCTGGGTAAGGTCGGGTACACCTTTTACATGCACAGACGCGGTGGTTGACCCCGCTGGACGATACACACTGGTCAGGGGGAAACTTAATGGACAACATTTGCTTCTGGGCTCCCTCTATGCCCCGAACGTCGACCAACCGTCGTTCCTGGATCAACTCTCTGTGGCACTAACGCCGTATGTGGGTCTTCCCTGGCTACTGGGTGGGGACTTTAACGCAGTGCTCGACACACACCTCAACAGGTCCTACCCGCCTCTCCGTAGCACACAGGCAATCTCGAACGCAAGAAATCTCTCTGACTGGCTGTCACGCTGGGCCTTACGTGATATATGGCGTAACTTGCTTTCCAGCGACCGTATTTATTCGGCGGTACGCGACCTGTTCGTCCGCCTTGACAGGGTGGTGGGCTCTCCCTCCTTGACCCCTCTGATAGCTCAGGCAGAATACTTAGGCCGGACCCACTCGGATCATAACCCTCTTAGGCTGAGTCTGTGCTGGGACCCAGGAAGACCCCCCGTTCCAACTGCAACCGGCCGCTCTCGAGGACGCGGAGTTTCGTGCCTCGCTAGGCACGCCGGTTGAGCAGTTCTTCGACCTAAACGAGGGAACGGCAGGAAGTGTGCTGACGGAATGGGATGCACACAAGTCCACCATGCGGGGACATTGCCTGGGGGCGACGGGGAATATTTGTAAGCAACTCACGTTGTCGCTTGCTGCCTTGGAGTCGCGCCTTCTGTCGTGTGAACGCCACGGTGAAGGTGGAGGTCAGGACTCGAATCGGCTGGCGCGGCTCCGGACGCGACAAGCTGAGCTGATGGAGCGACTACGGTGCCACAATTACGCGGCCCATTCGGCTCGGGTCCACGCCACATCCGACAGGGCGGGGCGGTTATTGACCTGGTTGCTTAGACAGGAGACGCTACATGCACCAATAGAATCTATTCGTGGGCCGGACGGGACACTGGTACATACGCAGCGAGAGATCCACCAAATACTGACAGCGCATTACACGGCCCTATATACCTCGACAGGGCGCAGACAGGCACAGGATCTGGATCAGTTTCTGGAGGCCGCCTGTCTGCCCACGGTTCCGAGTGACCATCAGGAATCACTGGAGGCCCCCCTCACAGTGGAAGAGATAGGGGAGGCGGTGGCTTCGCTGGCATCTGGGAAGGCGCCTGGACCGGATGGACTTCCAGCGGAGTACTATAAAGCCTATCGGGAGTCCCTAGTGCCTAGGCTACATGCGCTATATCTCACGGCCCTTGAGGAGGCCACCCTGCCTGCCTCCATGAGGGAGGCCTACCTGATCTCCCTATTCAAGCCAGGGCGTGATCCTACCAACTTGGGGTCCTACCGCCCCCTTGCCCTTCTCAACGCTGACTATAAAATTCTGGCCAAAGTCTTGGCGGAGCGGCTGGCCCCGACAGTATCAGCATTGGTGCACAAGGACCAAAACGGGTTTGTGCCAAAGCGCAGCACCTCTCTTAACCTGCGACAGTTCTTCCGAGTGGCCGCAGATGGAGCGCAGCTTTGGCCGAGGGCAGGCTGTCTGGTGTTGGACCATGAAAAGGCCTTCGACTGCCTTGAGTGGGGGTATTTGGTGGCGGCGCTGTCACACTATGGGCTAGGCCTCGCGTTCCTCCAAATGGTGGCGGTCCTCTATAAGAACCCTGTGGTGCGGGTGAGAACCGGCCCATACATTTCTGACGCCATCCCGGTTGGGCACGGTACCAGACAGGGGTGTCCTCTCTCACCCCTCCTTTTTGCGCTCGCAATAGAGCCTTTGGCTGCTACTCTACGGAGCGTATTGACAGGCGGCGTTCCCATGGGTGACGCGACTCATCAGGTTTCCCTATATGCGGATGACCTCCTGGTCTTCATCAAAGATGTGGCACACATCTCGGGGGACCTGGAGCGAGTCCTGACTGACTTTGCCGCGCTCTCCGGGGTACAAGTGAATGCGGCTAAGTCGTGCCTTTATGCGTTCCGAGCTGATACTCTGGATCCGCAGTACTGCTTGGGGGATGTGCCAGTCAAATGGCAACCAGACACCTTCCGTTATTTGGGCATCCAAATATATCGGCAACCAGCTGATCTAGTAGAGGGCAATTTGGGTAGGGCGGTAACTGCGGTCAGAACCCAGATGCGGTTTTGGGGTACCCTCCCTCTCACGGTCACGGGGCGCATCACTTTAATCAAAATGGTGATTCTGCCCAGGCTCCTATACTATTTTGCTAACCTGCCAGTCTATATTCCGGCATCCTTCTTTACAACCTTGGAGCGTTCGTTCCGGGATTTTGTGTGGGGTAATTCACGCCACAGAGTCGCACTATCCAAGTTATACCTCCCCACAGGTCAGGGGGGCCTTGCGATGCCGTGCTTCGCGCATTATTATCTAGCAGCTCAACTGCAATGGGTGGCCAGGTGGCTGGCAGACAGAGAGAGGGACGACACGGCGTCCACGGAGCCCCCTATTCCTCTGGCTGATATCACTGGCGTCGTTTCATCCGACCGCAAAGGTGTGTAAGCCGGGGCCCCTCCTCGTTAAAGTGGCCTATAAATGCTACCGCCGTACTCTTTATCTAACCCGGAAATGTGTCCCTTATGCCCCTGCCATACCGATAGAGGGCTCCCCTAGTGGGCGGAGGGTGCTGCGCTCGACTGAGCTTGCAGAATGGCATGCGGCGGATATTCACACATTGGGGGACCTCTACCGAGATGGTGCTCTTGTCCCATTCGCCTTGTTGGCAGAGGAGACAGGGTTACCAGCTGGCCAATTTGTCTGTCACCGTTCACTGATATCGACGCTGGCGAGTCGGTGGGGAGACCTTAGAGAGGAACCAGAGCAACACCTCACGATGCAATATCTACACGTCATGGGGCGGGGGAGACATATGATACGTTGGTTCGCAGCTTCCCTGCGCACACATGCGGCGACCGACTTGTCCCCGCTACGCGGTAAATGGGAGGCGGACCTGGCCCGCCCCATGGCTGACAAGGAATGGAGCAGAGCGCTGCAAGGTCCAACGCGGATCCCCAGGAACATGCAATTCCGCCAAATCAATACTTTATTCTACATAGAGCATATCTCACACCCGACTCTATGAATCGGTATTTCCATCGCGCAGACGCAAGTTGTCCAGGTGCTGGACGCTGGACTAGTTCACATGTTGTGGAGCTGTCCCGCGCTGGACGTGTACTGGCGGGTGGTGCATGGAGCATTAAGTGCATGCGCGGGTCTGCTGGCACCGCTAGAGTGGCCAGCCTGCCTGCTGCACCTGTTTCGCAGAGCCCCATCCACGAAGGTCGCCTCCCGATTTTTCGACCTGGGTCTGGTGGTGGCAAAGCGATTGCTTACCAAACGCTGGAAGGCAGCGGAACCCGCACGATCATGGCGGAGTTAAATGCTGGTGTGGGCAGGAGAGGAGGGCACGGACCTCTTGAGGGAGGAAACACTAGGCCTCAGGCGAACACCAATAGCGCACCAGTGGAACACACTCTTGCAGATCCTGACACACCTAGATGGGGACACCCTGAGACCCTGCAAGGTGCACGCTGGGGATACCCTTACTGAGGAGGAGCAGGGCGGCGGTCAGACTGGGAGTCAGACATGAAAAGTGTCGCTAAGGCTTTAGCTGTCTAGGTGAGGTACCGGGGAGCGGAGATGCTATCAATAGAGCTGTCTGCACAAGGGGACGCGGGGTTGGTGGGGGGGGGGGTCGGGCTGGGGGACGGAATATGGGGATGTTACAGTGAAGGCCGGAATTGCTGCTGTTGTTCTGTTGGGGCACTTGCTGTTCTGCCCCCCTTTTCTTGCTGTTTAGTGAACTGTTAAGAGGAATGTAATAGGGAAGTGCGGGTGAATCATGAGTGGCTCCTTCAGGGGTAGCCCCCCAACGACGTGAAAGCAAAGGGGGATGTTGAGATAATGGAGCTGGCTGAGAGGCCCATAATGTTCATCTTCCTTAGAAAGCGGGCGTAGCACTTGATCCTGTTCGTTACCATACTCATGACTAGAGATGTACCATTGGATTGAATTCAATCATCAGCCATCAGTTTGCCCAATTGTACCATGTACTTTATTTGTATTTACAAAATGCCAATAAACAGATTTCATAATAATAATGATGTTATTGCAGCTAGCACAGTTTAAACAAGGGATAGTACCTTTATGCTTTTGGTCAGATTGAGGAGGGCTCTTGTTGAGTAGTTGTTGCAAATTGCGTGTGCGTTGGTAAGCGAATATAGGAAGTTGATGAAAAGTTCCTTTGAAATCTGGTTCAGCTTGTAGTAATGGCCAGTATTTCCGAATGACTTTCTTAATTTTAATACTTTTGGTAGAAAATTTAGATACAAATGTCAATCGTGAATCTGTGGAATCAATGGGAATCTGTTTTTGGAGTAGGTCAGTACGATTCTTAGTTTTGGCTCTGTTAACTGCTTCTTGAAGAATAGAGGCTGGGTATGATCTTTTTTTGAATTTATCAATGAGTTTACAGCTCTGTTCGTGAAACATTTCTTCAGTAGATGAAATACGTTTAATCCTCAATAATTGAGAGTAACCACCTACCACCCCATCAGATAGGGAGATCCAAAAAACTGGATACCTCCTGGGAGAGGATGTTCTCTTCTGCAAGCTTGACATTGTGATTGATGAACACTGCATGCGTCGTGGGCTGATACTCCCATACTATCTGATACTCTGTTGCACAGGTGCTGCCCATGGTCTCGTAGGAGGTCCAAGACATACTCTATCAGGTAATTGCTGATGGAAGAGATGCAACCATGTTCATCATAAGAGGTGGACTGGATATGTCTGACTCGTTGGGCACCACGCCTTGCTGAGAACCTACTGACATTTCGGGGACTGTCTAAGCTTCACTCATGGCCTTGCACTTTGATGGCTTCCATCTGTTAGGGGAGAAGGCAGACTCAACTTTGGAGCACTTCAAGAGCTGTGGCCAGGACCTTGGACCTTTTCTATAGCCCCTCACCAGCCACAGTCTGCCTTCTGCCCCTTTAGCGGCCATGGAAGGGACATTCAACCGCAGCTCTACACTCCCTGCCACTATGACCAGTAAGGTTTGCAATCCTTTTGCGGCTGAGGACACGGTTCCCACAGACTACGTGGGACAGGCAGCCCCAAGTTCGGCCAGTCCACATCCTTCTCCCCCTAGCAGCCGCATTCTTCAAACCCCTATAGTTTGCCCTGGATCATCATGAGCATCCAGTGGGGCAGGATACACCATCACCTGCACCACTTGAGGTCAATAAACATCCGACTCTTTGGGTTTTGCAGCACGTGCAAAGGGGCTATTCTCTCCCCTTTGTGACCACCCCCATGCCACTTACGAGAAGCTGACTGAGGACCACCTCTACTTGCTCCATCAGGAAGTTTTGATACTCTTGATCAAGGGAGCTATAGATGGGTGCCTGCATCAGTAGAAGGTCATGGTTGCTATTCCCACAGCCTTCTGGTGCCCAAGAAGTACAGAGTCTTCTGCCCTATCCTAGACCTGGGCCTTCTCAACCTCTAACTGAACAAGGAGAAATTCAAGAGGCTCGCGCAGGTCCTGTCTGCCCTAGATCCGGGAGACTAGATGGTAGCGTTGGACTTGCTGGATGCTTATTTCCACATTCCTGTCCTGCCTGCCCACAGACATTAAATGCGATTCACGGTTGGCCGTTAGCACTTTCAGTTTGCCGGGCTCCCCTTTGGACTTACCAGCTCCCCTCGGGTGTTCACGAAAGTGATGGCGGTGGTTACAGCTCACCTGCAGAAGTCAGGGATTACAGTCTTTCACTACCTAGGCGATTGGCTGTTGAATGCGGGCTCCCCACGAGCAGTTGTCTCCCACCTCCAGACTACAGTGAACCTTCTAAGCTTGCTGGGGTTCACTACCAACATGGCAAAGTCACACCTTACTCCCTCTCAGTTGCTCCCTTTAATCGGAGCTGTTCTGGACAAAGTGTCGTTTTGGTCTTATCCTCTCGAGAGCCAAGTCCATGATATTCAGGCTATGATACTGTTGTTTCTCCCTCTTGCCTGCATTTCGGAGAGAATTACCATGAGGTTGTTGGGCCTCATGACCTACTGCATCCTGCTTGCAACACATGCCTGCTGGAATATGCAGGCTATTCAGTGGGACCTGAAGTTCCACTGAGCGCAGCACCAGGGCAATCTCTCTGACATGGTCAGGATCTTGAAGGCAGCTGCAAAACATCTACAGTGGTGGCAAGCGAAACGCAATAGGGTCAGTGGAATACCCCTCTCTCTTCCCCAACCAGAGCTGATGGTACTGACAGATATTTTACTCCGGGGGTGGGGCATCCATCTGGGAGAGGGGAAGATCAGAGGATTCTCAATGTAGAAAGGCAGGAAACACTGCATAAAGGAGCAGTCTTCCAAAGCGATCACTGTCATTGTACCGTCCTTGAAGCTGATTCACGCAGCTTGGGAATACAGATGCTGTGATTCATCGCGCACAGAATTTCATCCAGGTAAGAATAAATATAACTGAAGAGCGCAGTGCCTTACGCTCACCGCCTTCTCTAGAAACCAACCTCCCCTTTTATTAAATCCATAGACCGACACAGTGCATTGTCACTGTTTCCAGAAATTACCAGGAATTAACCATACCGCTATGGCTATAGCGAGTTGATGTAAAGAGTCGGTCGGCCAAACTGTGCCCCTGACTGCCAGCCTTTCCTCACACTGAGGTAAGAGCACCTTTTGAATCAAAGTGCATCACATATCCTGCCCTGTCTCACCGCTTTCCCTTAACCATACTCTCCTTCTCTCCCATTTTCCCCCCGGCAGTACCCGGACGGGTCCTCTTGTGAGTAATACACTTTCACTTCTCACTTGTGGCACATCACTAGTTCACAAGGCTGCGCATTAAGCTATCCAGGTAATTCACACTCCATGTCCCCCTTTTTTATTTCTCGCATTTGTGCCGGTACAAGGGCCTTATACTCTTATTATTTCATTATAGATGTCCCTGCATCACTAGTCCTGAGGAGACCCCGTACTGATAGAGGGTCGAAACGCCGTCGACAAGCTGAAAGAGCGAACCATTGCCCAGCGCGTATTATTATATACAGTTTCTGTTTACAATGAAATTATACAAGAATGGTCGCCTTTTAAGATTTATGGAAACCTTGTATATAAATATACATCCTGTCACTTACGATTAGGTTCCATTTTTCACTTTGGGACGCATTGCACAAATATCTGTTCTATTGTAAATTTAAACAATGTTTATAATAAGTCTGTTGTGTTTATAAAACAAGTCATAATTGTACAAATGTGTTGGTGGTTCCTTGCCCTCCGACATTATTCTACTCTCTTTTTATTGCGATTGTGCAAATTATATTGCTTTAATCATTTTTTATGAGTCCACAGGAACCGTTGTTTCCCTTTATATAGCCAGGTAGTATAACTGCATGTTTAGGACACCGAACCCTCCCTTTTCATATGGTAGTATTAAAGTATCCCACACAATGCGCAGTTGTTGCCCTCCCCACACCAGCCGCATCAAATGTGTTTGCAACTGGGCAAAGAAGGAGTTGGTGAGATGTATTGGAATATTATGGAAAAGGTATAGCATTTTTGGTAGGACGACCATTTTAATTATTACGATCCTGCCAGCCATAGAGAGTGGCAGGGCAATCCACCTGTCGATTTTGTGGATTTGAGTTTTTAGCCGTTCTAGGGCTGGACCATAATTAAGCCACACTGTCTGCTCCTTGTCCTTTTGCAATATTATTCCTAAGTAGTAAGTCTCTGCGTCGCACCATATTGATGGATACTCCTCGCAATCAGGGTCATGCACCTCCGTCAATGGAAATGCCACTGACTTGGCCCAGTTAATAGGCAGACCAGATAGTTCACTGAAGCAGGAGACCTTGCGGAGCAATGGAGCCAGATTCTCAGCGGAATGCCTGACATACAGTATAATATCATCAGCGTAGAGCGACATTCACACCGGGCCTGTTTTAAATTGTAGTCCCCTGTGCATATGGTTTTCTTGCAATCGCCTCACCAAAGGATCCATGGCTATGATAAATAAAAGTGGTGACAGGGGGCAACCCTGCCTTGTACCCCACGTTATTTTAAAGGAATGAGTGATCGTGCCATTTATCCTTATTCGGGCGGTAGGCTGAGTGTTGGACAAATCGATGAGTGAGGTGATCCCAATTGGGAACCCCATCTTGCGCATCACAGCCCGAGAAAGGGCCATTCTAGTGAAACAAAGGCCTTTTCCGCGTCTAACATTACTGAATTAGCTGGCACCTAAATCACTATTCTGTGCAGTATTGGGAAAAGCGTACGTAGATTCAACGCTGTAGACCTATGTGGGATAAACTCGGCTTGTGCGGGTGATATTATTTGCTCCATTAGCAACAACTGCCGGGTAGCGATCATTTTCGCTAGAACTTTCATGTCAAAGTTTAGTAACCATAGTGGTCTGTATGACTACATTGCGTTGGGTCTTTACCGGGCTTAAGCATTAGTACAATGGCAGCTTCCCGTAGCGAGGGGGAAAGTATACCTTTCTGCATGGCCTCTGCGTAGACCTCCAGTAGTGGAGGTGCCAATAACCCCTTAAAGGTTTTATAGATTGCCCCAGTGAATCTATCTGCCCCTGGGGCTTTACTACCATACATGGCGTCTATAGCTTGCTTAATCTCATCGACGGTAAAGGGCTCACTCAGGAATTGTTGCTGGGCTGTAGTAAGCCATACCATAGCTAAGCTCTCCAAGTATTGACTTATTTCTTCCTTCCCCTCTGCG
Source organism: Triturus cristatus (assembly GCF_964204655.1). Lineage (NCBI taxonomy): Eukaryota > Metazoa > Chordata > Amphibia > Caudata > Salamandridae > Triturus > Triturus cristatus. The sequence goes on from NC_140588.1 coordinate 141,732,111, forward strand.
TGTCTAGTGGCGTACAGCTCTGTGTAGTTCTTCACCAATTCACCTTTAATACCAGGGGTGTCAGTTATATACACATTCTGTGAGTTGCATATCCTGGTTTTGTAAGATTGCCCCCGAGGCGGCTGTAGGAATGTGCAAGGGTCCTCCCTGGCCTTTCCCCTTCACCATACTTCCTAGCTATGGCATATTTACTCAAATAATGGGCTTCTCTTTCTGTCGCTTCTGGGAATTCCGCTAATAGTGTTGCTCTTTGGGCTAGGTATACCTGTGAAGTCTTTCCTACCTGTTCCTGATCTAAACGCGTAAGTGCTCCCTCCAGTCTAGAGAGTGTAGTGCGAAGGTCTCGTACTATTCCTTCCCCCTTAGCTATACAGACCCCCCTCATGTAGGCCTTGAAAGCCTCCCACAATGTGGCGTGATGTGGAACTGATCCTGTGTTGAATTCAAAGAAGTCCAATATTGCCAGAAGGAGTTCACTGCTAAAAACAGAGTCCTTCAATGCCCCCTCTGGGAGCCGCCATTGGCTCTCTACGCCTCCTTCCCCAGGGATATGAAACTTCATGATTGCTGGTGAGTGATCTGAAAATGTGCGGGGCAGGTGTTCCACATCTCTTAACCAGGGGGTTAGCGTTCGGGATATCAGCCAATAATCTAGCCTTGTCCATGTATGGTATTGCGCTGCGTAATGTGTGTATGTCTGGCCTGTAGGGTTACGCATTCTCCAAGCATCTTGCAGCATGTGCTGTTCGCAAAGGATACCCAGTGCCTTGCGGGACCTGGGTTTTGCTTGAGGCGCTCTAGACGTGCTGTCTAATGCAGTGTCAAATAATATATTTAAATCTCCCCCAATTAGTTTCTGATCTGCTTCTAAGCGTGCAATTTGCTTCTGCAGCTCGTGGAAAAAACCTGGGTCATCAACTTTCGGAGCATATATGTTAACCAGTAAGATGCCATGACCCAACATCACCCCCAGTGTCAACAAATAGCGTCCCATCTGGTCAGCCACCGTGCTAACGTGTTTAACTGCAGGTTTTTGAGTATTAATGTGGCCACCACCCTGGCATATGAGGTGTAGCTGGCAAAAAACCTGTCCTTTCCCCAGGTGGATCCCAGTGTGGATGACCAAGTGGGCGCCAGATGCGTTTCCTGTAAAAATACCACATCCAATGCGTGTCACCGCATATATTGTATCACCTGCCTTCATTTTCGTGAGCTATTTAGCCAATACCTGCAAAGTTTCTAATATTGGGTGTTGTCACATGAAATAAAAGCATTTCGACGGTATATACTGCCAAACAAGCCTGATCCTCCATTTGTAGATCTATCCCTGACTTAAAGGTAATGTTAAGTCCCCATTTCCGCCCCCCATGCCAAGTGATGATCTACCCAGCTAAAACCCCAAAGTGATAACGGTAACATGCACACAACTTCCCAAAGCCTCCTAAGGCTAAACATATCTCAGTGTTGTGAACATCACTGGGGGTGTAGCAACACTACGTCAGCCCCCGCTGTCTGAAATATCAACTTGACATTGTCTTTAACTGTTTGTGATAGGATATCATAGGACCCGATTCACAAAAGTAATCTGAGACAAAATCCTAACTTTACGACTTTCGGTATTCACAAAGGGCATTTTGGAGTAGTAAAGTCAGGATTTTGTCTCATTTAAACTTAAGTTCGAGGCCGGATGTTTGCACTTTGTTTTTCTTTGAAGAAGTCTTTCCAGTCACGAGGTAGGTGACTCCTCTTTTCGGTGACAGTGCGCATGGGCATCGACTCCATTGTTGTTTTTTCCGCCATCAGTTCGGATGTATATCGCTGCACTCAGGTTCAACACGTTCCTTCGGTTTCCCTTGGTGTGAAAGATACTCACCCTCAGCGGTATTGTTTTCGATCGCGTCTACCTTTCTATTGCGTCTTGTATTTACTTACTAAAACTAATCTTTTGATCAGAAAGCTCGTGGAAGGCCGTCGGGCCTACCTGCGTTGGGTGGACCCGCACTTAATGGAAAAAACACACTTCAAACTCTGCCCTCGGTGTCATGCGAAAATACCCGTGCACCGACTCACATGAAGTTTGTAACCTGTGTTTGTCCCCCGAACACAGAGAACAAGACTCCTCTGACGCATGCCAGTCTTTCCTCTCCAAGAAAACACTTTGCCACCATCGGGCTCGATGTCGCGACATGCAGAGCCAGCATACAAGCTCCATTCCGGATATCTTCGGGCACCAACCGGACAAAGAGGCCGGGGAGACCATGGGAACCGAGGAGGAGCAGGAGCTGGTTGCCATCTCAGAGTTCGACTCCGACCAAGAGGACGACATCTTACATGGACAACTTACCGTGAGTACAGCTTCCCCCTCGTCCCAAGACACAACTCCACATAAAAAGAAGGCTCCGGTCCAATGCTCCGGTCCAACCCGCGCCCTTGGACTCCGGTCGGCACCGAGATTACGCTTCTGATGCCATGCCTTCTGGCTCTGCACCGAAGCCTACCAAAAAGCCTTCCGGATCCGAAAAGACTCCCTCCAAATCGAGTTCAGAGCCGAGACCTTCGGGGTCGAAATACAAGTCTGGCACTGACCCCCACCATTCGGCCTCGAAACAAACTTTGGATCCGAAGACACCAATGCTTACAACTCTGGCACCCAAAATTTTGGTGCTGAAACAGTCAGATGTGCCGCAAACACCGAAAAAGCACAGTTTCAGCGCTCCGATCGACAAACCGGATCCAAAACAGAACGTGTTGTATATTTATCCACAGACTGGGCATATCACCACTAAAGTGACTTTTAAAAGCTGGGCTGATACAGAAGAGGAGTATCACATTCCTTTGAAGAAAATGACTGTTGGAACTAACCCTTCCCCTCCTCCTCTTCCTCTGCCTCTTCCTCTTCCATCACCTCCTTCTCCTCAGTTTCAGCCAATTTCACCTGAACATTCACCACCACATTCACCTGACAGCCAGGATGATGGGGATGACATTGGGGATGGGGATGATAATCAGCCAGTACAAGACCCATGGGACGAATACAACACCAATTCGCCCACAGGCAATGATCCCGACTGGTACCCTAACAAGCCCTTTCCACCAGATGACAGTGTAGGCTACATTGAATTACTGGGTAGAGCTGCCACCTACCATGGGATGTAGTTACATAAAGAATCCTTAGAAGAGGATTTCCTCTTTGTAACCCTCAGTACCATGCATAATTCATCACACATACTACCCATGCTCAAAGGGATGACCAGGCATGTAGATGACATCTTTAAAGACCCGGTCAGAGCTCGTATTCTTACAAGAAGTACAAGCCAGTACCATCGGACCCAGTATATATAAGTGGACAGTTACCACTAGTCTGCCTGGTTGTGTCCAATGCAAGAAAAATAGCCAAATCCCAAACAACAGGTGATGCTCCACCCCCTGATAAAGAATGCAAACTTATTGATGCTCAGGCATTGCTAGCACGATACTACTGTGCGCACTGGGACGAGATGGAGCAGTTGATCCAATATCTGCCCCAGGAACACAGATCTAAAGCACAAGACCTGGTGCGTGAAGGACAACTTATTTCTAACAACGCAACAAGATGTTCCCTAGATGCTGCAGAAACTGCTGCTAGAGCTATAAACACCATTGTCCTCTTAAGGAGGCGTGCCTGGCTTCGCATATCTGGGTTCAAACCCGAGGTTTAAACCTCCATATTAAATACACCCTTTGATAAGCAATATCTATTTGGCCCAGTGGTAGATTCTTCTCTAGAGAAAATGAAGAAAGACACTGAAGTAGCCAAATCCATGGGAGCCCTTCAGTCAACACAAAGCCGTGGTTCCTTTCGGCACTCTTTTTCTCGCGGAGGTTCTAAAAATACCTCTTTGGAGACCACCTCCACCTATAAGGGCAATAACCAACCCTCTCCAGGGGTTACTTCAGAGGGGGTTACAGAGGTAACAACGGTAAAGGCGGGGTAGGGGTTCAAACTCACGTGCCTCCCCTGCCAATACAAAACAGTGACTTGCCTCCACTTCCCCCCCGACCACTTAACACCTGTCAGGGGAAGACTGTCAGATTTCCTACCAATCTTGCGGTCAATAAAAACAGACAATTGGGTACTACAAATTATCAGTTCTGGTTACTGCTGGAGTTCATCCACACTCCTCCAAACATTCCACCAAAGTCACACAAACTTCACCAAATCACCTACTCCTCTTCAAACAAGAGGTTCAGTCTCTACTTCTAAAAGGGGCTATAACGCCCATACCACCCCAACATCATGGGTCAGGCCTGTACTCCTTTTACTTCCTAATACCCCAAAAAGATGGTTCTCTCAGACCAATATTAGATCTCTGAGAACTTAATCTTTACAATCAGTCAGATCATTTCCACATGGTAACACTTCAACAAGTACTTCCTCTGCTGAAGGAAGATGCCTATTTTCATATTCCAGTCCACCCTGCTCATTGCAAATTCCTCAGGTTTGTGGTAGCTGGTCAACACTTCCAGTTCAAGGTACTTCCATTCGGAGTCACCACGGCCCCCAGAGTCTTCACAAAGTGTCTGGCGGTAGTAGCTGCTCACCTAAGAAGACAAAGCATCCATGTCTTCCCATACTTGGACGACTGGCTCATCAAAGCCAGCACCTACCAGCAATGTCTTCAGCACGATTCAGTTTCAACTAGGGTTCACAATCAATGTGACAAAATCACATCTCCAACCAGCCAATACTCAGGACTACATAGGAGCCATGATAGATACTCAAAAAGCTCTGGTATTCCCCATTGCAGCCAGAATTCGAAATATTCAGGCTTTAGTTTGCCAGTTTCAACCCAATTACTGGATTGCAGCTCAGGTTTATATGCAACTGCTTGGAATAATGGCATCTTGTATCATAATCGTCCCCCATGCCAGGCTGCACATGCGTCCACTTCAATAATGCTTAGCCAGTCAGTGGAACCAATCACAGGGTCTATTGACCGATATAGTGTTGGTAAGCGGCCGTACTCATCGCTCTCGGCAGTGGTGGAACACACAAAATTTGTCAAAAGGACGGCCGTTCAAAGACCCGGTTCCACTGATAGTACTGACAGCGGACACGTGCCTCACTGGCTGGGGAGCTCATCTACAATATCACACAATGCAAGGCCTTTTGGGTCAACTGCAGAAGTTGCTCCACATCAATCTTCTGGAGCTGCTTGCAATCTTTCTAGCCCTCAAGGCATTTCAGACTCACCTGGAGGGCAAAGCTGTCTTGGTTCGTACAGACAACATGACAGGTATGTATTACATACAAAAACGGGGGGGACACACTCTCTCCAACTGTCTCTTTTAGCCCAAGACATCTGAAGGTGGGCCATTCACCACAAACTTTATCTCCTAGCGGAACACCTCGCTGGAATGAACAACCAGATTGCAGATCTCCTCAGCAGGTAGAGGCAGCAAATACACGAATGGGAACTCCACCCTCAGGTTCTCCTCCCATACTTTCAAAGTTGGTGAGTCCCTCACGTAGACCTGTTCGCCACATACCAAAACGCAAAATGCCAATGCATCACCTCCAGGTACCCACAACCGCAGTCCAAGGGCAATGCACTGTGGAAGAACTGGTCAGGGATATTTGCCTACGCTTTTCCACCTCTCCCTCTCATTCAATTAGTGGTTCACAAGCTCAGGCAAACGTCTCTCACACTAATCCTAGTAGCTCCCACATGGGCACCTTGGTTCACAACCCTGTTGAAGCTATCTCTAGTTCCGCATCAAAAGCTGCATTTAACCTCCAGTCTCCTCATACAGAGCCATGGAGAAATCAGACACCCAGATCCCAAACAGCTGAACCTCACGATCTGGCTCCTGAAATCTTAGTGTTTGGTTACTTGAACTTTCCACCAGAATGTATGACTATCATTAGGGAAGCTAAAATACCTACTACAAGGGCCTGCTACGCAGCTAAGTGGAAGCGATTTGTTGTTTATTGTGGTAACAATCATATCAACCCTCTTGATGATTCCATACAAAGCATCATCTGCTATCTATTACACTTGCAACAGTCATCGTTGGCTTACACCTCCATCAGACTACACCTAGCGGCAATAGCTGCATATCTACAAAATATAACAATTTGTCATTGTCATTTGTCATTGTTTAGAGTACCAGTGATCAAAGCCTTAATAGAAGGACTAAAAAGAGTCATACCACCTAAACTTCCACCTGCTCCAGTGTGGAATCTTAACATAGTCCTCACAAGATTAATGGGCCCACCTTTTGAGCCCATGCACAAATGTGAACCACAGTTCCTCTCCTAGAAAAACTCTTTCCTCATTGCAAACAATTCTCTAAGGAGAGTGACTGAATTACAGGTATTGACCATACAAGAACCATTTTTCTAACTACACTGAGACAAAGTGGTTCTTCGTACCAATCCTAAATTTTTACCTAAGGTAGTATCTGCATTTCGCACACATCAGTCAGTAGAATTACCCGTATTCTACCCTCAACCTGGTTCAGTGGCAGAACGATCTTTACACACCTTAGATGTTAGAAAAGCACTCTTGTACTGCAGTGAAAGGACACAATCTTTTCATAAAACAAAACAACTCTTTGTTGCCTTTGCGCCACTACACAAGGGCAATCCTATTTTCAAATCAGGTATTGCAAGGTGGATTGTTAAGTGCATTCAAACCTGCTACGCGAAAGCAAAGAGAACTCTAACTGTACCCCTTAGGGCACATTCCACTCGCAAGATAGGGGCCACTGGTTTTTTGGGGAAACATTCCCATAGTTGACATTTGCAAAGCTGCAACATGGTCTACACCACACACATTCACTAAGCACTATTTTGTAGATGTGTTAGCGAAACATCAAGCCAATGTGGGTCAAGCAGTACTTAAGACACTATTTCAGACAACTCCAACAGCTGCAGGTTAGCCACCACTTTGGGAGGATACTGCTATATAGTGTATGTGGTCTACAGCTCGCATGCCTTAAACGGATAATGTTACTTACTCAGCAAGCATCTGTTCTTGGCATGTAGAGCTGTAGATTAATAAGCGCCCACCAACCTCCCCGGATACCTGCATCTCTTTCAGTTCTCTATTTAATTTACATACATACCGACGGACATCTCCTGATTCTTTACTACTACTCCATTCTTACACTCTGCGGCAAACAATCTAACAATGGAGTCGATGCCCATGCGCACTATCAACGAAAGGAGGAGTCACCTACCTTGTGCCTGGAAAGACTTCTTCTGAGAAAAACAAAGTGCAAACATCCGGACCCAACACTAGATGGCGGGCTATGCACAGCATGTGAATCTACAGCTGTACATGCCAAGAACAGATGCTTACTGGGTAAGTAACATTATCTTTTTCGTCTTATGTTAAACTTAAGACACAATCTGAGAATAGCTTTCGGTATTCACAAAGGGCATTTAGGAGTAGTAAAGTTAGGATTTTGTCTCAGTTAAACTTAAGTGTTGGTCTTAAGTTAAACTTAAGACCAAAACTTTTTCTCAGTTTTGGTCTTAAGTTAAACTTAATACCAAAACTCAAACTTAAGACCAAAACTTTGTCTCAGTTAAACCTGCCATTGTACTTCCAGCCGTGGTTTCGTATCTATTGCGCTGCAGCCCTGCAGCAACTCGTTCCTGCTGGCAGTGAGGTGTACGGCCCGGGCACCTCCACCACCTTGGATTGATGTCTGTTTCCCCATCACACACGCCCCTGGAGGGGCTCAGATCAGCGGGCCGCCTACGGATCTTCAAGTCCGCGCGGCCATTACGGTCAGCAGCTTGGCAACGCCCCCCTGCTCTGAGCACCTTAAATGGTTACCTTTCTGCGATTTCTATTTTTCTGCTGTTGCCAGACCAACCATTCCTTTTCAAATCCCCTGTTGTACACAGGTTCTTAAAAGGTCACCCAACACATGAACCAGCGCATTTTATTATGCCTCAGTGGGACCTAAATCTGGTTCTCACTTTTTCGATGTGCGCTCCTTTTTAGCTTCCCCACAACTGCCCAATCAGACTTTTTACTATCAAGACAACTTTCCTAGTGGCGATAACAGTGGCCTTGATGGCTTTCTGCACATTCTACAGGTTTCCCTTTTTTCCCTGACAGACTAGTTTTGCGAACTAAGGCATCTTTCTTACTGAAGGTGGTTACACCGTTTCATGTAGGCCAATCCATCACTGTACTCACCTTTTACGCTCCACCTCATCCGACTGGACCCTAAAAGAGCGTTGTTGTTCTACCTTGTTCACACTTATGAGTTCTGGATGGGCGATCAACTCTTCGTTGGGTATGTTGTAGCCAAGAAAGGGAAGGCAGTGCAGAAGCGACCATCTCCTGATATAGTTCTCTGCATCAAAATCTGCTCCGCACTGGCCAAACAGCAACCATCAGAGGGTTTGCTAGCACATTTTATGAGAACCAAAGCTGTGACCACAACTTTAGCTCATAGAGTTCCTGTCCTAGCAGGTGTATCCAACCTTTTCGCCAATAAGAGCTACTCATATTCAATGGAAATCATCCAGAGCTACTAATATTTAGTATAGTGAACACGTCATCAGAAGCTCAGACAAACATCCCTCACTCTGCTCCTAGTAGCTCCCACATGGGCTCGTCAACCTTGGTTTACTACCCTGTTGGAGCTCTCAGTAGTTCCTCATCAAAAACTACATCTCACACCCAGTCTCCTCACGCAGAGCCATGGAGACATAAGACACCCAGATCCCAACCAACTCAACCTAGTGATCTGGCTCCTGAAGTCATAGAGTTTAGTTATCTGAATCTTCCACCAGGCTGTATGAACATCATTAACGAGGCCAGGAGGCCTACTACTAGGGCTTGCTATGCAGCTAAATGGAAACGTTTGTTATATATTGTAATTACAACCATATGCTTCCATTCAAAATATCATTTGTTATTTACTACACTTCTAGCAGTCAGGATTGGCTTACACATCCATACAATTACATCTCGCTGTAATAGCTGCATACCTTCAAAAGAGACAACATCTGTTCATTTTCAGAAAGCCTGTTATCAAGGCCTTTATGGAAGGACTAAAAAGAGTAATTCCACCAAGACTCCCGCCTGCTCCAGTGTGGTCCTTACCAGACGAATGGGTCCTCCCCTTGAGCCATTGCATAAATGTGAACTTCAATTCCTCACCCGGAAAGTTGCTTTTCTCATTGCTATCACATCACTGGTGGAGAGTGGGTGAGCTTCAGGCACTAACCATAACAGAACCTTTTTTCCAACTCCATAAAGACAAAGTGGTTCTTCCTACTAACCCCATATTCTTACCTAAGGTAGTATCTGGCTTTCACTTCATTCAATCTGTTGAGTTTCCTGTGTTCTTTCCTCAACCAGATTCAGTGGCAGAACAAGCTCTACACACTTTAGATGTTAGAAGAGCCTTATTGTATTATGTAGAAACGACAAAACCTTTTCGAAAAACTAAACAATTCTTTGTGGCATTTGCTCCACCACACAAATGCAATCCTATATCTAAATCGGATTGCTTGGTGGATTGTCAAATGTATTTAAACATGTTATGCAAAAGCAAAGGGGACTTTACTAATACCCCCTAGAGCGAATTCCACCCGCAATTTAGGGGCTACTATGGCTTTCTTAGGAAACATCCCCATAGCTGACATCTGTAAAGCTGCAACATGGACTACACTGCACACATTCAACAAGCACTACCGTGTAGATGTGTTAGCGAGATAACAAGCTAATGTAAGCCAGGAGATACTTAGAACACTCTTTCAGAGAACTGCAACAGCTACAAGTTAGCCACTGCTTTGGGAGAATACTGCTGTATAGTCGATGCAAGCATGTGATCTACAGCTCATATGCCTTAAACTGAAAATGTTACTTACCCAGTAAGCATCGTTCTTGGCATGTAGAGCTGAAGATTCACATGCGCCCACCTGCTTCCCCGGGTACCTATACCCGTTGCAGTTTCTTACTCATATACATATGCATGGACATCTCTATTGTACTCTTACTAATTCCATTCTCACCCTCTGCGGAAAAAACATCTAACAATGGAGTCGATGCCCATGTGCACTGTCACCGGAAGGAGGAGTCCCCTTACCTCGTGACTCAAAAGACTTCTTCAAAGAAAAACAACTTGCAAACATCCAAGACTAGATGGCAGGAGTTTGCAAAGTATGTGAAACTGCAGCTATTCGTGCCAAGAACAGATGCTTAGTAGATTAATGACATTTCCCTGTTCTTCTATCAGGGTTGGCGGACGTTCACTTCTGCAGATCATACACAAGTGATACACCCTTCTATTCCTCTATTCACACTGCACCTTCTGCCTTTCCTCCAATGACTGACGGAGGAATATCTCCCCATTTTACAGCCAGAAGTTCGGCCTCTTTTGGCCAAAAGGTCCTATTGAAAGGGTGCCAGCGTCAGAAGTAGGGTATGGCTGTTATTTCCTATACTTTCTGGTGCCGAAAGAGGACGGAGGCCTTTGGGCCATTCTAGATCTGGGCCCTCTCAATGCTTTCCCCCGGAAAGAGAAATTCCAGATGCTCACCCTGGCCAAGGTCTTGTCTACCCTGGACCCTGGAGACAGGATGTTGGAGTTGGGCGTGCAGGATGCCTATTCTGAAATTCCTGTCCTACCAGCCTATCAGTGCTACGTGTGGTTTGTGGTGGGACAGGAGCATTTTCAGTTCACTGTGCTCCCCTTTGGTTTCACCAGTGCTGCTTGATTGTTCACGATAGTAATGGCGGTGGTAGCATCACACCTCTGGTTGTCGGGGTGCCAGTCTTCCCCTAGTGTTTGGACAAATATCGGAAAAATTATATTGTAATACAAAAATATCGTGTCAAAAATATCGCAACATCAAAAATATCGTGGACAGGAATATTGGAGGAAAAAATATAGTTTTTAGTCTTTATTCTTATTTTTAATATCGTAAAAAATATTGATGTAGAAATTTTTCGTATGTAATATCGTTTGTAGATGTTAATTCGTATGTAATGTATTGTAGTGTGTTTGGTTGTATGCGTTTATTATTTGTTATTTGTGTTTTTATTAAGATATTCTTTTATTTATGAAACTGTTGTCATTCGTATTTTTAGTTGTAATAATGTATATAATTTATTGTTGAATATCTTTTTTTTGTAGCGGGATATTGGGTTTGAAGGGGATATGTGGGGGTATATGTTTAAAAGGTTATGTTTCAAAATTATATTGAAAGGTAAGAATTTTAAAGATTTGCAAATTAATAATTTTGAATTTTTACATATATTGTATCAAATTAATATTTGAATATATTTACATTTGATGTTAATTAAGATATATACTAATAGGATTATTTTTTTAAACAAGAGCAAAATAATTATTAAATATTTTAAAAAAAGATTGTAATCAAGTAGAATATTTTGAAATGTTTTCATGTTAAAAAAATGAATTACATAAACAAATTTACAATTGTATACATGTTTTAATTTATTTAGATAATCATGTTTAGTTATAGTGTTTTTTAAAAATTTAAATATAAAATTGATATAAATATTTTTTACATTTATGAACGTTAATTTTGTGTCATTTTTTATTTTCATTGGTTAAAGTTTATGAACGGTAGTAAATATTTTGAACAATATGCTATTTTTAACAGTAATTAAAATCATAATTTATCATTAAAAATATAAATATGAAAGTGAAGGTTTTTAGTTCAAATTAGTGTGTTTTGGATAACATTTTAGTAAATTTAATGATACAAAAAATATGTGAGAATATGAAGTGTTTGTAATATTTATATTTTGTGATATGTTGTGTAAAATGTTTTATTTTGAAGTGTAAATTTCAAATCTTTAGTCTCAAACACCTTCCCCCAATACGGTTATATTGGAGTGGGAATAGTAAATGTCATCCCTTTAGAGCCCGAGTATGAGTTTTGGCGGTGCATGAGTGGGCGGGCCGCCCCGCCACACTCCCGAACTCCGAGACCCACCGCCGCCCGCCTGTCAGATCATGACTTAAAAGTGATCTGGTGGGCAAGCGGACTCGCGAAGCGTCCATGACACCGCCGGTGGAGAGGAAACTTGTAATATGCTTGTCAGGATGCACGTTGCTGCCTCTACCCCAAAGCGCCACCGCTAGGGAACAGTGGTTCCCTGGGTCCGTAGGCGGTCCCAGGGCGGTCTGACGGCTAACTCGTAATGGGACTGTTGGACCACTGGTGCAACGGTAGCTAGACTGCCACTGCTGCGCCACCACAATACCTTTTCTAATATGATTAGATAGGTGTGGGAATAGTAAATGTCACCGCTTTAGTGTCCAACACCCTTTTATTGTCCAACACCTTCCCCAAATTGGTTTAGATTGGAGTGGGAATAGTAATGTCACCCCTTTACTGTTCAACACTTTCCCCAAATTCGTTTAGATTTGAATAGGAATAGTAAGTGTCATCCCTTTAATGTCCAACACCCTCCCCAAAATTTGTTAGATTGGATTGGGAATAGTAAATGTCACCCCTTTAGTGTCCAACACCGTCCCAGAATTGGTTTAGATTGGAGTGGGATTAGTAAATGTCACCCCTTTAGTGTGCAACACCTTCCCAAACTGGTTTAGATTGGAGTGTGCTTAGTAAGTGTTACCCCTTAAGGTGCCCAACACCTTCCACAAATTGTTTTAGATTGGAGTGGGATTAGCAAATGTCACCTCTTTAGTGGCCAACACTGTCCCTAAATTGGTTTAGATTGGAGTGGGAATAGTAAATGTCACCACTTTAGTGTCCAACGCTGTTTTTGAATTGCTTTAGATTGAAGTAGAAATAGTAAATGACACCCCTTTAGAGTCCAACACCATCCTCAAAATGTTTTAGATTGGAGTGGGAATAGTAAATGTCACCCCTTTAGTGTCTAACACCTTCCCCAAATTGTTTTAGATTGGAGTGAGATTAGTAAATGTCACCCCTATAGTGTTCAACACCTTCTCCAAATTTTGTATAATAGAGACGTCACACAAATGTCTACTTTTGTTTCCAATTTGTAATTATTTTGTAGTTATACATTTTGAACTATATATACTATAAGTAAAAATAAAAAATATATAAAGTTAAGTCAAGAAAACATTTTTACATTATTTTTTAATAAAACAAATCAGGTAAATCATATTTATAAACGTTTCTATGTTGTATATTTTCAAGTCTTATTTTTCCTCCTTAACAATTTTTTTTACAGTTTTGAACTTTCTAGATATTTATTGTCAACATTATTTTAACATGTTTTATTAGTACATTTGAAATAATTGTATATATTTGATACTATTATTTATTTAATACTTTATTTTTTCACAGTTGTTTATAACATTGGTTGATATGTTTTATATGTTTAATTTTTTTTATGAACATTTTTAAACTTTTTTTACATGTATGTTTTCGACGTTACTTTAACAAACGCTTTATTAATATATATTAAATAATAGCATATATTTTATACTATTTAATTTATAATTTTTTTATAATCGTTTGAAATGTTTTAGAACGTTTATTTCTTTTTCACATTTTTTAATATTACTAAACTTTATATATATATTACCTACTGGCGGTTGCCAGTAGGTAGTTATAGTTAGAACCTAGTTTCCATAGGAAAAGCATTTTTTGATTTGCTAATAACTTTGTCGTCGTTTGACAAATCTTCCTGAAAAAGTCTATCCAGGTCAGCTCCTATCCTGAAAGTGTGGGGGTGATTCATCAAGCGGGGGCTGCGAAAAAAGGGGGTCCCAAAACTCGTTTTCTCGATGTTCATTTCCACTGGAAATTTTGCGACGAGCTACAGCTTGAACTGCTGAACGGAATTACCCCAAATTTGGCAGAAAGGTAGAACTTGGTTCAGAAAGCAACCTTTTTGTTAAATGGTGTAAATCCGTTCAGTAGTTTTTGAGAAATTGAAAAAATAAGTCAAAAAATCAATTTCCCATTTGAAAATTTGTGCAGGGCTACAGCCGAAACTACTGAACGGAATTACTCCAAATGTGGCAGAAAAGTAGTGCTTGGGTCAGAAAGCAACCCTTTTAAAAATGGAGTAAATCAGTTCAGTAGTTGCTGAGAAATTAAAAAAATAAAAGTTTTGATATCTTGGCGGAGACTAAGTCGCGTGCGCGAGCTTCACTGTGATTGGCTGCTAGCACTCTAAACCAGGAAGTGTTGGCAGCCATCTTGTGGCTCGTTAATAGCGAGTCACCCGAAAACGGAGAAACAAAGGTATAAAACAAGTGAAGGGGGTAGGGTATAACAACCCTGGCCTACTAGGTCTGCTCCGAGGGTACCAGGAGGACCCCCAGGGCCCAAAAAATCATTAAAAAAATAAATAAAAAATCTGCAAAAATTTGCGCCGGTGTTGCGGGTTCTCGCGTCTTACTTTAATGAGGCCCTTGGGTAGTCTAGGTTGCGGGGGTATTTCTTAAAAAATAATAGCAGGGGCTCGCTGGGGTTGGGGGGGTCAGCTGGGGTCCGCACAGCCTCGGGGCTTCACTTATGTTGGGAGGGGGGTTGCGCGGCCCCCCTCTTGGAGTCTTCTTTGGCGTTGTTTGACGAATCTGTATGAAATTATCCAAAAAGTTTCTCTTTTTTTGATTAGCTTCTATATTGAAAGTTTGGGGGTGAATGGTGTAGGAGAGACTGAGAAAAAAGAGGGTCCTAAAACATGTTTTCTCCATGGAATTTCCAAACAAATCTTTACAGAAGACTACAGATGAAACTGCTGAACAGAATTACGCCAAATTTGGCAGGGAGAAAGGTGATGGTCCAGAAAGCACGCTTTTGTTTAAATGGTGTAAATCCGTTCGTTTGTTTTTGAGAAATATCACATTTTACAGATATCGAAATTTGAGAATTCTGACATGTGATTGGCTATGGGGTTACAAGCACAAGCGTGCAGCTTATTGGCTGTGAACTGTTAAAACCAGGAAGTGTTGGCAGCCATTTTGTGATTTACTCCACCTCTCTACATTTGCAAGCTAGTACGCTGCTGTGGTGCCAGATGTCCCTTTGCGAGACTGGGTGCGAACTGTTGATAAGTCACACTATATGAGCATTGAAAATCCATTTTGTGATTGAGTCCGTCAGCTCGCATCTGTCCGAGGCAACTCTGAAAACAAACCGGAGGTCTGTCTGTGCAAGATACCCCTTTCACGCTGCTTCTTTCCACATCAGCAGGTAACGCACCCTGTTCCTATATCACTAGCATACCCCCAACAACCTTATTGGGCCCGCAAGTCTCCCTTTGCGAACCACTGGTGATCTTGCAGCTGTTCCGGTGGGACTTCTCAGTGCTGCAGTTGTATCTGTGAAGCCAAGACTGAAAATATACCGCAGGTCTCGATCTGCGAGATACCCCCTTCACGCTCCCTCTGCCCAACATGACCACTTAGCAGCTATGCTTTTAGAAGCCACTGCGTCGGCTCGCAGCTCTCTACGTTTTGCGAGCTAGGCCGCTGCTGTGCCTCTTCGTCTTCGAGCTACTACGCTGCTGTTCCTTTGGGAGCGGACGGCCCATAGTTCTCCCTCTGCGAGTCGAGCCCAGGGGCCGCAGCTTTTCTTCTGCGAACCTGGGTGTGAACTGTTGATAAGTCACACTGTATGAACATTGAAAAGCCATTTTGTGATCGAGTCCGTCAGCTCGCATCTGTCAGTGGCAATTCTGAGAACATACCGTAGGTCAGTCTGTGAGAGATGTTCCTTTCGCGCTGCTTCTCCCCACTTCAGCAGGTAACGCACTCTCTTCCCACATCACCAGCATACCCTCAACAACCATCTTGGGCCAGCAAGTCTCCCTCTCCGAAGCAGCTCCTTGTCCGCCATACCTGTCCATCCCCCACAAACAAATGTGACTGGAGCATTTTTAAATCTTGAGCCTAACAAATCGGCTGGTGTTGTAGTTTATTAAAAAATATACTTGTGAGGTTGGACAAATAAGAATCTTCGTCATGTATGGATTTACATATAAAATATTTTATTAAAACAAAACAACAACAACTAAAAGTGTGTGTAAAACTTTTTATTAAAACAAAACATCAAGAAATAAAACTATGTACAGCGATGGCGTGTCATCCCTCGACAATTTGTGAATCACAGCCTGCAAGACAAAAAGAAAGATAAGATGGTGCGTCATGCGTCCAGCAGAGGAGAGAGAAAAAGAGGGAAAGAGAGAAAGAGTGAGATACAAGGAAGATAGAAAGAGAAAAACAGTGTGGGAGAGGAAGATAGAGAAAGAAACAGTAAGACAGAGAAAGAGTGAGAGAGATACAAGGAAGAGAGAGAGTGTGAGAGAGAAGAGAGAAAAGGAAGGAAGAAAGTGAAACGGTGTGAGAGAGGAAGAGATGGAGAAAGAGTGAGAGAGGGGAAGCGAGAGAGAAAGAGTGAGAGAGGAAGGTCGAGAAAAAGAAAGTGAGAGAAAGAAAGAGTGAGATACAAGGAAGAGAGAAACAGTGTGAGAGAGGAAAGAGAGAGAAACAGTGTGAGAGAGAGGAAGAGAGAGCGAGAGAGCAAGTGAGAGAAAGAAAGAATAAGAGAGAGATTAAGAGACAGAGGGGCATATTATCAACAAAGTGGCAAAGAGAGGCGTTAGCCGTCTTGACTTAACACCTCTCTTCGCCACTTTGGAAACGCTAGGCTGCACCATATTAGCAAGGATATGGTGCAGGCTAGCGTTTCCCCTTGCGATGGAGTTAAGTTTTACAAGTTACCCCCAGCGCAGGTGTCTGTGAGGAGGGAAGATTTGTTTATGTAGAGGAAGAAGTTTATTCCTGAACATAAACAAACCTTAAATGCCATTTTGTAACTTACAAGTGTGCAGTTTCATGGAGTACACATGAAAGTTACAAATTGGCATTTTTAAAAAGAGGTTTGTTTATGTATAGGAAGGGACACTTTCCCTTACTAAAGACACCTTGGGATTTTGCTTTTTCCATGTGTGCTGCATAAGGAAGCACACATGGAAAAAGCAAAAAAGAGGAGAAATGAAGCATTTCTCCTCGTTTCACACCCTTAAGACCAGGATTTTTCTGGTCTTAAGTTCGGCGCTGCCACCTGTTATCGCTAAGCTTGATAATAGGTGGCAGCGCCGAAGTGAATGGGTGTTGCGGTGTATGCCGCAACACCCACTGCACGCCCCTTTCAGGATAGGTTTATCGTGAAAGGGGCCCTATTACCAAGGCAGCGCTAAGGCAATTAATGTGATAACGCGGCAATATGTGCATCGCTCTATTATCGGCAGAAAAGTGCCGATAAGGCGGCGATAAGGGGCTTGATAATATGCCCTAGAGAGAGAGAGAAAGGAAGAGATGGAAAGTGAGTGTTGACACTGGAGAAAATCTTCACAGCTCACGTTTGTGCCATCGGCGTGTGTCCAACGAGGTGCCAAGTCATAGTGTACCCTCAAGTTTAGTGATCTGAAAGATAGTATAGAATTAGTAATTGTAGAGTACATACAACTGCAGATGCGTAATCCTCTGTGTCACGTGTGCACACGCAGTCTGCTGCACCCCATCCACTCCCACTGCAATAAGGTGTCTGTGCACTCTTTTGCGCTCAGGGTGCTGTACCTCATCCACTCCTACTGCCCAGAGATGACTTCCCTTTCCTGCGCACCCAGACTGTTGTTCCCCATCCACTTTCACTGCCCAGAGGTGTTTGCCCGCTCTTGTGAAGCCAGGCTGTTGCACACTATCCACTCCCAGCGCCTAGAGGTGACTGCTCGCTGCTGCGGAAAGAAGGTTCTATGCTCACCTTCTGCCACCGGTGTGTGCGTAAGAGGGTCCACCACGTGCCAAAGCAACCTTCTCAGGCGTTGAGGATGGCCAAGCATCATCGCAGGTTCAACAGGCGTTCAGCTCTGGTGGTGGTGTGGGGGGGGCCCATTCGTGAAACACAGCCTGTTAGATACAAAAGGTAGATAAGATTGCGCGTCATGCGTCCTTCAAAGGATAGAGGAAGGGAGAGAGAGAAAGAGTGAGAGTGACACTGGAGAAAATCTTCGCAGCTCACCTTTCTGACACCGGTGTGTCTCCAAGCATGTGCAGGGACGTAGTGCACCCTTAAGGTCCACATTTGAAAGATAGTTGAGAATTAGTAATTGTAGGAAAGTCCAGTATGCAGGAACGAAAAGACAGAACATGTCTTTTAAGCAGCAAGTTTAAAGGAAGAATGAGTGAATCCACGTTAACTTCTACGTCCCAACCCTCTCACATTTAAAACATAACATTCCCAAAGCGCAGTGAGGCAGCCACGAGCTGTGAGAGGAATGTCACCCTCGTGTCTGCATGCTTCGATGCTCATAACACACCTTACCTCCTTATAATAAAAGAGTGAAAGGAAAGGTTGTCAAAATTTGATGGTAAATTTAAGGGTACAAAGTATGAAAAAATATATAGTCAACTAGTTTGCTACAGATGTGGGAGCGACGGATAGTTGACTGACTCTAAAAACTGTCCTGCTATTGATTATTTTTTTAACAAAATGCAATAAGACAGGGTAAAGCCAGGGTATATACGACTGTGTACACCTAAATCGCTGTGATGTGTTTTTGTATCCAACTTGCTGCACCCCATCCACTCCCACCGCCCAGAGGTATCTGCCCGCCGCTGCGCACCCAGGCCTCACTACTCACCTTTTCACGGACAGGGCACCCTTCACATCATGCAGCCCCGCTCTGAAAGCCAGAAGTCTCACAATTGGTGCTGAGTCTTGATATCGGCACGGCAGAGGACATACTCGTGCACTCATCATCATCGCAGGTTGCTCACCCACTCAGTGCTTGCGGTGCCACTAACTCAGTGACTAGTTAGGGCACGCAAGTGGCGGTACGCCCCCCTGGTGCATGACTCAGAACTAAACTGCGGTCGAGCAGGGCACACAATAGATGAGGCGTACGGACCACCGGAACAGGCCATCACCGCAGGCTCCACACCCACTCAGCACTTAAAATGCCCTTACCTCAGTGGATCGAAATTCACTGTTTTGTGTCTGTGTGTCTGTGCCGGCCCCAGTGCATCCGCTGCGAACAACTCTAAAATGGCGTCGAGCATGTGCGCCCGGTCTTTTTTATTAGCAGGGTCACGTGTCCTGTGATGCCTGTGCTGGATGGGTGTGGTGTGGGTGTAGAGCAGCCGTGAGGGAGTGGCTGTGGCGTGCTGAGAACTAGACCTGTGACCAGCAGATCACTATAATGAAAATGTGGGCCATGTAGTGTTGTTGTCCTTTTTTGTAAGCGTAAGCAGAGTGGCCTGGCGAGGCATATTCCAGTGCTGCGTGAGACTGTGAAGAATGACTGCAGAGCTATGGGCGTGGCTCAGTCGAGAGGTATATGAGGAATTAACTGATGCGGGTGTCCGTGGTGTAGTGCTGCTGTCACCTGGGTCGTAAGCGCTAATGTGTCATTCTGTGAGTGAAGTTTCACATCATGGCCAACATGGAAGGTACGGGGAATCACTGACCCTACATTCATCCATAGTTCCACATATGAAAGATGATGGACATGATGCATTTCTGTGGATATGAATGTTTATTGCCCATTCACTGCAGTGTTGTAGCTGTAGCAATACAGGGCCATGGAAAGTTCAGGTTGCAGTTTTTAGGACATGGAGTGCAGCCAATTAGAGCCAAGCTCGTGTTCGGAGTAAGGCTGCGCCAACATAAGTACTTATGTGGTCCGTAGACTAGACTGCCGACCTTGATGGTGGAAACCAGCGTTTAAGCCTCGGGGTCGCTTACACATCCCGTGATTCTGGGCAAATTACTTATTCTCTGCGTGCTATAATGTGTAATGTAAATACTGTGCTCATGTAAAGCGCTCCAATACCTTCGGGTGGAGTTCGCGCAATATAAATATGCAACAAAAAAAAGAAAAAAGCTCTGCCAATCCCCCCGCACTTATAAATTGACTATACACTCTCCTTGCAGTACTCTAATGATCCAGTCTCTACGTACGTACTTGTACAATGAGCGAGACAAAGTTACATAAGCAAAGTTTTCCCCACTGCTAGAGGTAACATGGTTGCATACGCTGTCTACAGCACAATGTAATGTGGTAGGGTCCATGGGCAGTATCTTGCATACATAATGAACACACGGACACAGATAGATAGTTGAACTGGGTAAGGACTATTTATTACCATGGTCACATGTCCAGTGACGTGTGTGCTGGGTGCATGTGGGGTGAGTGTAAGCCAGTGATCCGGGAATGGTTGGTGGTGGTAACGAGTACAAAAGTAATTATTGGATCATACACAGAGATTCAATCATGAAGGGTCTATGACTTTTGCTGCAGTAAGGTAGGGGCACTACATGTGAAATAATACACAAAAGATTGTATCGTAAAGAGTCCATGACTTGTGGTGCACTGAGGTAGGGACGGCAGATCTGAAATCATACACAAAACATTCTATCGTAAAGGGTCCATGAGTTGTGGTGCACTGAGGTAGGGGCATCAGAAGCAATGAGCGTGTGCAGAGCCAGCGATGATACGTGGTCCGGGCTGGCAGCACTGGGAGCAATGTCTCGAACAAGAGAGGAAACATCTATGGAATACATTGTCGAAACATGTAAGTTTTAGGGACGTTATAGTTCATATTGTGAGCTGTGCTGTCCGCAGTGTTGAGTGCCATTCAGTGTTCGTTTGGACTTGCAAGATGAATTTGGTTATTGTACTAAAGCTATAGCTGATATAAAATAAGTTCTTGAAGCAAGGATACTAAAAGGATATTGTGTAGGTTTTGAGGGAAGTTATACTTAGTTGCGTACTGCACTTTTAATTAATGAATGACGAGTCAATTTAATTGTGAACTCTGATGACCGCAGTGTAGGCAGGAGGCAGCGGTCAGCAAGGGCCCACAGGCACGTGGTGTTGAGTCCAGGTGCACAGGCATTGGCAATTCAGTGGGTGTGCAGCCAGCGATGATAAGTGGTGCACTGAGTTAGTGGCACGTGAAGGAACCAGCTTGTGTGGAGCCTGTGATGATGCGTGGTGCGATCGGGCCGCACTGGTAGCAATGCCTTTTGCCTACTGAATTCTGCCTTAAGTCCACGTGGCGATGACTTATGGTGCACTGAGTTAGTGGTACCTCTGGCGCTCAGCGTGTGCACACTCTGCAATGATGCGTGGTCTGAGTGGGCCACACTGGTAGCAATGTCTTTGGTCTAATGAATTCTGTCTTAATAAGTCCATCTGGCGTTGACTTGTGGTGCACTGAGTTAGTGGTACCTCTGGCACTCAGCGTGTGCACACTCTGCGATGATGCGTGGCCCGAGGGGGCCGCACTGGTAGCAATGTCTTTTGTCTAATGAGTTCGAGGCATGTGGGCTGCTGAATTCATATCTGTGCATAGATCGCCGCCTAGTGTTGGGTCCGGATGTTTGCACGTTGTTGTCCTGGAAGAGTCTTCGAAGTATCCTTGGATAGGTGACTCCTCCCCTGGACTACAGTGCGCATGGGCATCCTCTCCATCCTCAGATTGTTTTTTTCCGCCATTGGGTTCGGATGTGCTATCTTAGCTCAAGTTAGGAAAATATTTTGTCGAGGCCAAAAGGCCTTTAGTTCGCGTCGGTACTGTTTATCGATCGGTTTTCGATACAACCTTGTTAGCTTACTAACTTACAGCACCGACTTTTTTCGCATTTACCTGTCCATCGACTACTTCGACGATGGAATCGAGGACGCCATTCAAAAGGTGTCCGGTATGCAATGCGAAGTACCCACACATCGACGTCCATCCGGTGTGCAACAAATGCCTTTCGCCGGACCACGACGAATCGACATGCATGGCCTGTGCCCGGTTCCGTTCCAAGAAGACTCTACGGAATCGACGAGCGGCGAGACTCGAGGCGCAGCACGCGGCACCGGCCCCAGCAGACATCTTCAACGAGGCCGAAGACGTCGAAGAATTGGAAGTCTTACCCTCCAGTCCCGTTTCCGAACACGATTCCGGATCGGACGAAGTCGACGAATCACTCTTCCACAGAGGTGAAGACGACACCGAGGTAGGAGACGACGAGGAGGCCTTAGAGGCCGAAGAGAGTAGCTCCAATGATGAACAAGGCCTACCTGTTCAAACCGAAGAAAGCCCAGTGCCACAGCCTATGGCTCCGGTCGAGGGATCGCCTTCGGGCCTTACCCGAGACCCATCCCGCAGTTCTTCGGCCCCGCCCTCGGGCCCAGCCTCGGACGTTCAGCGGCAGCCATTACTGCTTAAACCAGCTGGTTTCCTTTCCATAAAACCGAAACCGAAAGCTGCTCCGGTTCCAACGAAACCGAAACCGAAAGTGGCGCTGGTCGGATCGAGGCCTTCCACGCCTTCGACGCCAGCGCAACGCGTCGGCCCCGACCGCACCAAGAAAGACTTCGGTGCCGAACTTGAAGCGGGCGACGTCGGAGTCGACAAACGGAAAAAGGCCATCGGCGCCGACAAACTTGCTCGGCTCCCGGCACCGACGCCAATGACACCGAGGTCCGCACCGCCTGCTGCGTCTCGCATCGCTCCCTCGACGACACCCAAGCCTCACGCATCGAAGACGTCGACGGTCATTTCCGCACCTCGACTCGATGAACCACCGGCGCCGAAAAAGTCCTGGTCGGTGCCAAAGCCTCAAAGGCGCTCCAAGTACGACCTGGTGCGACACAAAGCAGCAAAACCAAGACTGCCCTCCAGGACCCGTCGGGTTCCGGTCCGATCGAAGCTCCAGCAGCCTCTTCGGTGCCAGCCAACATTACCTTCGGCTTGCCTCCGTCAACAATCCCGAAAATGTTCCAACTCAGGACACGGGTCACCCAGACTACGATTACACCTGCTGAGACGTCTCCGTCACGTGTCATCGACGCCAACACTGGCAGGATGATTCTCCACGAGCGAAGGATAACTTCGGAACCACCGTTGGACCCTTTCAGGATCCCACTAAAAAGGAAGCTCCCTGTGGAATCAGAACCTCTCCTTTATGAACCTTTCCACTCATCCTACCAGGATCCACAACTATTCTCCCCCACACGCTCCGACACGGATGCGTTGGAGGACTACATGGATGACCAAGTCCCCTACCATGGAGACACAGACCCTGATGACCAGCAGGACCCTGATCACGCTTGGGGCGACCCTGTAGACCCAGGTGCACCTCTCGATGCACAGGACCCACAACTCTATGGGGCAAAAACATCTCCCACGGAAGATACTGCGGCGTTCAACGCTCTTATTGAACGTGCTGCAAATAACCATGGGGTACAGCTTCACTCTGATACCATCGAAGATGACTTTCTAATGGACACTTTTGCATCCTCAGAAAGGCATGTAAAGACTCTGCCAATGTTGAAGGGAGTCCTCAAACCAGCCAAGGACATTTTCAAGGAACCCACCAGGGCACGAGTGATAAACCCCAGGATTGATAAGAAATACAGATCAGCACCTGGGGATCATACTTACATCAGAGGCCAATTGCCACTAGACTCCATAGTCGTAGCGAATGCTCGCAAAAGGGCACACTCGCAAACGACAGGTGACGCTCCTCCCCCGGACAAAGAGTCCAAGGTGCTAGAGACCTCTGGCAAGCGAGTTGCCGCCCAAGCTGCCAACATATGGCGCATAGCCAACACTCAAGCGCTCCTCGCTCGCTACGATAGAGCGCACTATGACACACTGGAGCAACTACTTCAACATCTCCCTGACCCCTACAAAGAAGGTGCAGAAATTCTTATCAGAGAGGGACAGCTACTCACAAATGCTTCCATCAAATGTGCACTAGATGCTGCAGACACGGCTGCCAGGGCCATAAACACAAGCGTCATGCTGCGACGACATGCCTGGTTACGAATCTCAGGATTCAAGCCTGAGGTACAAAACAATATACTCAACCAGCCTGTCAACCCCGACTATTTATTCGGGCCAGAGGTTGACACCACCCTTGAGAAGATAAAAAAGGACACGGACACTGCAAAGTCCATGGGCGCTCTCCAAACTCAGTCCTTTCGGAGCGGCTCCTTTCGTCGCCCCGGAAACAAGGGAGCAGGTAGAGGACAGGGGTCACAACAAACGGATAACAAAGGCAATACACAGACCACCTACGATAAAAACACCCGAGGTGGATATCGTGGCTCCAGTACAAAGGGCAGAGGACGCGGCTACGGCAACACCAGGTCCTCCCCCAAGAACAAGCAGTGACGCCCTCTCCCTTCCTCCCGACCACATAACACCTGTCGGGGGAAGGCTACAAAGGTTCCTGTCCACGTGGAACTCCATCACCACGGACAGGTGGGTCAAAGATATTATAAAATACGGTTACTGTCTGGAGTTAACCTCCACTCCACCCACAATACCACCAAGAAACCGTCCTATGTCCTCAGAGCACTTAACGCTCTTACAGCAAGAGGTGCAAAGTATGCTTCTAAAAGGCGCTATAGAGGTCGTACCCATCCACGAGCAGGGTACGGGGGTGTACTCCCTCTACTTCTTAATTCCAAAAAAGGACGGGTCACTCAGACCTATATTAGACCTGAGACCCCTGAACCAGTACATTCTTTCAGAGCACTTTCACATGCTCACTCTACAGCAAGTCCTTCCGCTTCTCAAGCAGGGAGACTTCCTAGCCACACTGGACCTCAAGGATGCGTATTTCCACATACCCATCCACCCCTCACACAAAAAATACCTCAGGTTCACTGTTCAGGGGCAGCACTATCAATTCAAAGTCCTTCCCTTCGGCGTGACAACAGCGCCCAGGGTTTTCACGAAGTGCCTAGCTACGGTGGCAGCACATTTACGGAGGCAGCATATACACGTCTACCCCTACCTAGACGACTGGCTCGTTCAAGCGAAGTCAGCCCAGCAATGTGCCAGCCACATGTCCCGCACCATTCACCTTCTTCACAGTCTGGGATTCTCACTAAATTACCCAAAGTCCCATCTCCAGCCCGCACACGTACAACAGTACCTAGGTGCGACTATAGACACTCTGGCGGCCACAGCTCAGCCAAATTTAGTGAGGATCAACAGCATACAACTGCTGATCTCCAAGTTCAAACCCAATCACTCACTTCCAGCGCGAGTGTTTATGCAGTTGATAGGCATGATGGCCTCCTGCATCTTCATAGTCCCGCACGCAAGATTACATATGCGCCCGCTTCAGGAGTGCCTAGCACGTCAGTGGAATCAGGCTTAAGGACAGTTGAAGGACCTAGTGTTGGTGAGCGGTCGGGCACACAACTCTCTGCATTGGTGGAATCCACAAAACCTTTGCAAGGGCCGACCATTCCAAGAGCCTGTCCCACAGATAGTACTGACAGCGGACGCGTCTCTCCAGGGATGGGGAGCTCATGTACTCCACTACACAGTGCAGGGACTATGGACGACACAACAAAAGAAGATGCACATCAACCTTCTGGAACTGATGGCAATCTTCCTGGCCATGAAGGCATTCAAAGTACATCTATGCAACAAGGTTGTGTTGATCCGGACCGCAATGTACTACATACAGAAGCAGGGAGGAACACACTCTCCACAGTTGTCTCATCTGGCTCAGAGCATGTGGAAGTGGGCCATTCAGAGGAACATGTTCCTCATGGCGGAACACCTCCCCGGCAAGGACAACCAGATGGCGGATCTGCTTAGCAGACACAGCCACCAGATGCACGAGTGGGAGTTACACCCATCAGTACTCCAGCCGTACTTCCAGCAGTGGGGTCATCCAGAGATAGACCCATTCGCGACAAGCGAAAACGCAAAATGCCAAAGCTTCGCCGCCAGGTTCCCACATCCGCAGTCGCAGGGCAATGCGATATGGATGAACTGGTCCGGCAGATTTGCGTACGCTTTTCCCCCAGCGCCGTTGATACCGCTGGTGGCTCGCAAACTCAGACAACACTCCCTGACACTCGTCCTAGTTGCTCCCACGTGGGCACGCCAGCCGTGGTACACCACCTTCCTCGAACTTTCCGTGGTGCCGCATCAAAGGCTGCGGATCAAACCCGCGCATTTGACGCAGAACCATGGAGAGATTCAGCACCCAGATCCGCAACAGCTGAACCTGGCGATCTGGCTCCTGAAGTCCTAGAGTTTGGCTATCTCAACCTGCCACCTGACTGTATGGACATCATCAAGGAGGCCAGGAGACCCACTACAAGAGCTTGCTATGCAGCCAAATGGAAAAGGTTCGTCATTTATTGCGGTAATAATGACATTAACCCGCTGGACGCATCCATCCAAAACATCATCTGTTACCTCTTACACCTATACCGATGCAATCTGGCGTACACCTCTATACGTGTCCATTTGACCGCAATATCAGCCTATCTGCAAACCAGGCAGCACCTCTCTTTATTCAGAGTGCCTGCCATCAAAGCATTCTTGGAGGGACTCAAACGAGTCATTCCACCAAGCCACCCACCGGCTCCAATGTGGAACCTCAACTTGGTCCTCACACGCCTGATGGGTCCACCCTTCGAACCTCTACACTCATGCGAGATTCAATTCCTTACCTGGAAAGTAGCCTTCCTGGTAGCGATTACTTCCTTAAGAAGAGTTAGTGAACTCCAGGCACTAACCGTTCAAGAGCCATTTATACAGGTTCACGCCAACAGGGTCGTACTACGTACCAACCCCAAATTCATGCCCAAAGTAATATCGCAGTTCCACATGAATCAGACTATTGAACTGCCCGTTTTCTTCCAAAACCCACAAACTGTTGCAGAAAGGGCACTACATACACTAGATGTACGGAGGGCCCTCATGTACTACATCGACAGGACTAAACCCTTCAGGAAGACAAAACAACTGTTC
The DNA here is from genome assembly GCF_964204655.1 of Triturus cristatus. NCBI lineage: Eukaryota > Metazoa > Chordata > Amphibia > Caudata > Salamandridae > Triturus > Triturus cristatus. The sequence goes on from NC_140588.1 coordinate 141,758,895, forward strand.
GTTGCCTTTGCCCCACACCACAAAGGTAACGCCATCTCCAAGGCAGGGATAGCCAGATGGATAGTTAAGTGTATTCAAATCTGTTATCAAAAGGCAAAACGCACATTAACTATTCCACCACGAGCCCACTCAACACGTAAGTTGGGTGCTTCCATGGCTTTTCTAGGAAATATTCCCCTGCATGATATATGCAGACCAGCCACATGGTCCACTACACACACATTTACAAAACACTATTGTGTAGATGTGCAGTCAAAACAGCAGGCAGCTGTAGGACAGGCTGTTCTCAAAACACTTTTTCAGACCGCTGCAGCTGGCACGGGTAGCCGCCGCTAATAGAGGGCACTGCTATGTATTCTATGCACAGATATGAATTCAGCAGCCCACATGCCTCGAACTGAATATGCTACTTACCAGTATGCATCTGTTCTTGGCATGTAGGGCTGCTGACATTCATATCGCCCTCCCTCCTCCCCGGCGCCTGTAGCAGCTGCAGCTCTCAGAATAACTATATAGCATGGTCATCACTTTCTGTATCTACTCCATCACTGCCACAATGGCGAAAAACAATCTGAGGATGGAGAGGATGCCCATGCGCACTGTAGTCCAGGGGAGGAGTCACCTATCCAAGGATACTTCGAAGACTCTTCCAGGACAACAACGTGCAAACATCCGGACCCAACACTAGGCGGCGATCTATGCACAGATATGAATGTCAGCAGCCCTACATGCCAAGAACAGATGCATACTGGTAAGTAGCATATTCAATTCTTTCTTATTAAGTCCACGTGGCGATGACTTATGGTGCACTGAGTTAGTGGTACCTCCGGCGCTCAGCGTGTGCACACTCAGCGATGATGCATGGTCTGTGGGGCGGCACGGGGAGCAATGTGTCTTGGCTACTGGACTGTATCATCTGGAATAGCCACTCCACCAGAATTGTGAGCCCTGCTGCCCGCAGTGTAGGCAGGAGGCAGCGGTCAGCAAGGGCCTACTGCCACGTGGCGTTGACTTGAGCTGCACAGATTGGGAGCATTTGGTCTTTTGAACCCATTATAGTCTCTTACACAATTTGGATAGCTACTAATCTTGAATTGTGAACCGTGCTAACCGCAGTGTAGTGCAGAGGCAGCGGTCAGCATGGGCCCACAGCCACGTGGCGTCGACTTGAGCTGTACAGTTAGTGGCACCTGAAGCACTCAGTTTGTGCGCACCCTGCGATGATACGTGGTCCCAGCGGGCCGCACTGGTTGCAATGTCTTTTGTCTAATGAATTCTGCCTTATTAAGGCCACGTGGTGTTTATTTGTGGTGCACTGAGTTAGTGGTACCTCTGGCGCGCTGTGTGTACGCAGCCTGCGATCATGCGTGGTCCGGGCGGGCCGCAGTGGCAGCAATGTGTCTTGCCTACTGGACTGCGTCATCTGCAATCGCCACTGCATCTGAATTGTGAGCTCTGCTGTCCGCAGTGTAGATCGAAGGCAGTAATCTGTACAGACATAAGTCTGCGGTGCTGTGCCGCTGGGTTCGCAGGGGGCCTGTGTCGAGGAGGCCCGCAGTCCTGGCGGCAGCCACGTGGCAGGTTGAGGGCCACCGCTCTGGCAGACGCTTTGGCCTTCCCACAAGTGAACCACGCCCGGAGCCCCAGCCTATTTATTCATACTCCTACGCTGTAGTGCCGTACGTTAGACTAGCCCACTCCGCTTACTCTTCCGGGGGGGGAAAACACAGCTACATGACTGAGCTCTTCCCCATTGCCTGAGGTAACATGGTGGCGTGCACTGTGCACAACACTACAAGTATCTGTAGTATATGTCCACATGGAGAGGTTTGTGCTTTGCATAGTGAGGTATGTCCAGCACATCACCGCTACACTTGGTATTGTGTGCATTATTATTGATGGGTGACTTGCCTCCTTCACACATACTTGGTTCCCACATCTCCCAACATTCAGCTATTGTGCGGCTGAGGGGCCATGGTGTTTTGGGAAGGTCCGTTGTCCTGTTTTGCACTGCATCGGTGGTAGTAGGGGGGTGGTCCGGGGGGAGGTCCTTGTGGTGGCGGCGGTGGTTGTTGTGGCCTTGTTGGGTGTCGGAGTTGCATGATCAGTAGCTGTATCACGTGTTGGTCTTTAGATGTAGCTGTGAGTTGGGTCCAATTCACGCTGTAGGTAGTCGACCTCCTTACACCAGTTAAAGGCTGATGTTAATTTCTTACTGCTAACTCGGCTTATCGCCTGCTTTTCGGATCACATTGCAGATTTGTCTGGTCGTTGAAAATATGGAGAAGTGGTGTTTTCGTTTTTTTTTTCAAGGGAACGCCTACTTTGCATATCATTAGCGTTAGTTGTCGCTCTCATTGGTGGAGCTTTTTTTGGCGGAAGGTATCGATGGAAAAGTGGTGAGATTTGCAGTTTTGACCAGGTTGAGAATGGGATGATAATTTGAAAACACAGAAAAAAAAGATAGGTTTAATGAACATTATAATTAGAAATTAGCATTTCAGTTGAAAAACTATTCAATTTATGTGAATCATAAAAGTACATAGTTAAAATGATAAAACAGAGCTAAAACTTACCATATAGCATTTTTAGACATATTAAATATATCCAAACAACATATACAATTTCCAAAACATCATGTTCGAGGCATATGAGCTGCAGATCCCACACTGAGCATAGATCGCCATCTGGTGCTGGGCCCGTATGTTTGCACTTGTTTTTGTCCTGGAAAAGTCTTCGGAAGTGACAGGATAGGTGACTTCTCCTTTGGACTATAGCGCACATGGGCATCGGCTCCATCCTCAGATTGTGTTTTTCCGCCATCGGGCTCGGATGTGTTTGTCGCGCCCCAGTTCGGAACCGTTACTGATTCCACTTTCGACACGCAATCCTTCACCCTTTCGACGGTATTGTCTTGATCGCGAACCCTAATCGTCGCGCATCTCTCCAAATCGAAGTCCTCGATTCCGATCGTCGACGAAGGCCTTCGGGCCTACCTGGGCCTTGGCATCTGGCTCATGGAAAGGACGCCGTTCAAGAAGTGTCCTCAGTGTGGGTCGAAGTTTCCCCACACTGATCTGCATGAGGTGTGCAACCTCTGCCTTTCACCAGAGCACGAGGCCAGCGACTGTCCAGCTTGTGCCTCTTTTCGCTCCAAGAAGACCATTCGGGACCGACGCGCTCGAAGAACCATGGCTCGCTCGTCGACATCAATACCCGACAACATTTTCCAAAAGGGCGTCGACGTGCCGGAGCGAGAGCGGGTCAAAGAAGGCCTCTTCAGCGCCTCAGAAGCCGATGACTCCGACGTCGAAGAGATCACTCCGGCGCAGCGGGTCGTAAGTAAGAACATTAACCCTGACCCCCTCCCTACACCATCGAGAAAGGCTTCGGTCACATCTTCCCCTTCGGGCCCAGGTGCACATCGAGAGACTGCTTCTCATGCCCCGCCCTCGGACCCGGCAAAGAAGCCTACTAAGCTTTCAGGCAACTCGGGGTTAGAGTCAGCCTGTCACCGGCACCGAAAAATAAACCGCCCTCCTCCACCGTGCCGACCGCTGCTTCCACATCCAAGCACACGGCACCAAAACCCACAAGCACCGACTCGTCGACACTGAAAAGACATTTGGAGCCGAATAAAAAACCATTTCCGAAGTGTTCGGATTCGGAGCGAAGGAAAGCCTCGGAACCGAAAAAACAACAAGTTCCACAGGCCACAGAGACTGTAAAAACGCACGGTTCCAAACTAAAACAACACAGAACCACTACAGAGTCGGTGCCAAAGATGCCTACGGAACCAAAACGCTCGGCACCGAAAGACCATTCTCCAGCAGAAGAGCTGTTCACACCAGACCCTGCTCAAAAGACTCTCATAAGGGATCCTAAAACTGGTCAATTGACTCTTAGCTCTAGGAAAAGACCACTAGATGCGCCTGCACCGACTCCACCACCTAAAAAAAGGGACATTGCCACATCTCCTCTAAGAGTCCCTTCTCCAACTCCTCCTCCACCTTCCCCACCACACCGTTCCCCTACAACATCTCCTACACCAGTAGAAGATGATGACACCTTGGATGACATAGGGGAGGGTCCGGACGATGTGCCACTAGGGGATCCTAGTCCACCTTCTTCCCCAGACCCCTGGGATGATTATAACACGCCAGATGTCCCTAATGTTCCACAGGATGACATCTACCCCTCCAGGCCTTCCCCTCCAAAGGACACCATGGGCTTTAATCAGCTCGTCTACAGAGCTGCCCAGTGCCACGGGGCTGACTTGCATACAGACCCCATAGAGCAGGATTTCCTAATGGATACATTTGACACCACTCAAAGGTCCACCTCAATACTACCTATGCTTAAAGAGGTTTTTAAGCATGCACCTGAAGTCTTTAAAGATCCTGTTAGGGCTCGAGTTATTAACCCCAGGATCGAGAAAAAAATATAAAGCTGCCCCTGCTGACCCAGCTTACATTAAAGGCCCAGTTCCCTTAGACTCCCTGGTAGTTTCCAATGCTAGAAAAAGGGCCAATTCTCAGACATCAGGTGACCCTGCACCACCTGACAAGGAGTCTAAACTCTTGGACGCCTCTGGCAAAAAAACAGCCTCACAGGCGGCTAACATATGGCGCATCGCCAACACTGAGGAGCTGTTAGCCAGGTATGATGGGGCACATTATGATGAACTAGAGTCCATAATGCAGCACCTCCCAGATAAATACAAAAACAGGGCCAATGAGCTCATACAGGAGGGTAAGCTTATCACCAACACCTCCATCTGTTGCGCTCTCGACGTGGCAGACACCGCCTCCAGAGCAGTAAACACAAGTGTCCTTCTGCGTAGGCATGCCTGGCTATGCATCTCAGGTTTTAAACCTGAAGTTCAAAGTTCCATCCTCAACCAGCCGTTTGATCAGGAACACCTATTTGGCCCTAATGTAGATTCATCCCTTGAAAAGATGAAAAAGGATACGGACCCAGCTAAATCAATGGGAGCTTTGCAGTTGCAAGCTCCCAGACGTTCCTTCCGTCGCCCACCTTACAAGGGCACCCCCAGAGGCTACTCCTCAGACAACCCCTCCACCTCTTACAAGGCTCCTGCCCAGTCTACGTTTACCAGAGGTTACCAGAGAGGAGGCTACAGAGGTAAGACCAACAACACCCGCTCTGCCTCCACCCCTACCCAATGACTTTCCTCCACTTCCCCCAGACCATTCCACTCCAGTCGGAGGAAGACTACAACAGTTTCTGCCTGTGTGGACCAACATCACTACAGACAGGTGGGTGCGACAAATAGTTCAATCAGGTTACTGTATGGAACTTACTTCTACCCCCCCACACATACCACCCAAACAACGCCCAATGTCGTCAGAACGCTTATCTCTGCTAAAATAGGAGGTGATCTCCCTCCTACAAAAGGGTGCAATAGACCCAGTTCCCCTGCACCAACAAAAAACAGGAGTTTACTCCCTGTATTTTCTCATACCAAAGAAGGACGGCTCTCTCAGGCCTATTCTAGACCTCAGACCGCTAAACCTGTACATACATTCACACCACTTTCACATGGTCACACTCCAGCAGGTCCTTCCTCTTCTTTCACAAGGCGACTTCCTTGCTACTCTAGATCTCAGAGACGCCTATTTCCTTATTCCCATTCACGCAGCTCACAGGGAATATCTAAGATTTGTAGTGGACAGCCAACACTATCAATTCAAAGTAGTACCTTTCGGAGTCACAATAGCACCACTGGTATTCACCAGGGGCCATATGTAGGTAGCCTAATACCGGTCGGTAACGGACGATTTTCGGTAAAAATCCCGTTACCGACCGGTATTCAGGCTTTTGGTATGTAGGGGGGACATTTCAGGATTCGGTAATTTACCGAATTGGTAAATCCCGAATCCTGAAATGAGATGTAGTGGGAGTGTGTGGGTGTAGTGTGGATTCGTTATTTACCACCAACTAAAAGTTGGTGGTAAATGACGAATGTCTTAGAAAAAGCATTATTTGGCCCTTAGAAGTGTGCAATGTGGCAGACATACATGCCCTTAGGGCATGTATGTGTGCCACATGTGCACACATGCAGGAATCAGGGGTGCAACAGGGTGTCACTGTGAAACCCTGCCACCCTTGATTGTGCTCCCCCCATTACCGAATCGGTATTTACCGATTCGGTAATGGTAACTGGCTTCCCATTGATTCCTATGGGCCTCCTGGCCCATAGGAATCAATGGGAAGCCAGTTACCATTACCGAATCGGTAAATACCGATTCTTAATTACCGACCAATTCCGAATCGGTAATTTTTACCGACTGATTACCTACATAGCATTTACCACTTCATAAATACCGAATCGGTAAAATTCGGTAGTTATGAAGTGGTAAATGTTAGGCTACCTACATAAGGCCCCAAGTGCCTAGCGGTAGTGGCAGCCCACTTAAGAAGACAACACATTCACGTCTTCCCATATCTGGACGACTGGCTCATAAAAACAAGCTCATGCAGTCAGTGTGTACATCACACTCACACCACTATCCAACTGCTTCACGACTTGGGGTTCACAGTAAACTACGCAAAGTCTCATCTACAACTGTCCCACATACATCAATACCTCGGTGCTACAATAGACACCTCAAAAGCATTAGCCTATCCCAACCCAGCCAGGATAGCAAGCATGCAAGCTATCATAACCAAATTTCAGCCTCAACACTCTCTCCCAGCACGAGTGTTCATGCAGCTCATAGGGATGATGGCCTCTTGTATACTTATAGTACCTCATGCAAGACTCCAGATGCGTCCTCTCCAAGATTGCTTAGCACGCCAATGGAACCAGGCTCAAGGTCAGCTAACAGATCTGGTGTTGGTGGATGGTCGCACTCATCGATCTCTGCAATGGTGGAAAACCACAAACTTTTCCAAAGGGCGACCGTTCCTAGAGCCAGTTCCACAGATAGTCATGACAGCGGACGCATCGCTCTCCGGCTTGGGGGCGCACCTATTACATCACACCATGCAAGGCAGGTGGACTCCTCTACAAAAGTTACTCCACATCAACCACCTGGAGCTACTAGCCGTTTTCCTAGCCTTAAAGGCTTTCCAAAAACAAATATCAGGCAAAGCTGTCTTAGTTGGCACAGACAACATGACAGCCATGTACTACATCTAATAAAAACGGTTGAGCACCAGAGGGTCGGAGGGAGCAAGTTTAGAGACCGCACAGGATTGATTCCCCCATAGAAGTACATATAACACAAAAGAAATCCTGAGGTCTACGGTAAAGAGAAATAGGTGGTATGTAGGGTGAGGAGGGAATGACTAATGTACGTAGTGAAACTAGAGGAAGCTCCAAAACCAAGGTCAAGTAATCACCATGGGTAACTAACCCCATCACATGGGATTTTCATCCCAAAGAAAATCTCATAATCTCTAGGGGCAGGCAGCGCCCTTATGTGAGATATGAGTCCTTCGTGTTATGATTGATAAGTATTAGACAATGGAATAAATCCACAAATGAGCCTAAGGTGAGTGGGGATTGCAGTGCTGGTGGTAGTGAAAAAAGTGAGTGTTTAAAACAAGTGACGGGACGGCCGGAAGACTTCTGTGAGACAATGCCGTCCCGATGTTGGATTAAAAAGCAAGGGGGGGCAACACTAATCTGGTCTGATCAATGAAGCAACGTGAAAGAATGTGGTCGACATGTTTCAGCCATATCGCCTGACTAGGCTAGGCTTTCATCAGGACCTAGAAGCTACTGCAGGGAAGAAAACAACGTAACAAAGGATATGAAGAGCACCCTCAACTTGATTGTGGAGTGCAAGTCTCTTCAGCGAAACATACAGCACCTAGAAAACGAGATAATTTTAGGAGTGAAACCAAAAACGCTCAGTCATAATTATAAGAACAAATAAATGAATGTAGACTTGAAGCAAGGTCCAACTCACCCGTACAAACTAGGTGATGAGATGACCTCCACCTGGCAACCGCTCAGGAAGGAACACCGCTCTGAAAAGGAAATGCAAGGCTACTGACAGCGGCTTACAAATCGTGAGCAAGTGTGAAAAGGGTGGGAAAATCAACTGAAAACTAGGGAGAACTGCCAAGGGCAGAGTCTGCACACACAATGAGCTGGTAAGATCATTGCAACAATTAAAACATGGCTATATGCTGGACATAAAGTCAGTGTGATCACGGATAATACAGATCCGTATAATAGGGTACAGGCTAAGAGATATAATGTTAGAAGATCAGCGCCTTTAAATGAACGCCAAAAAAGGCAGCGAAGGAGCCTACCTGTCCGTCGGGGAACCGGGCTGGAATGAGCCTGCAGCCGGAGGTCCCGTGTAATTGGACGGAGGCACAAAGAAATGAAAAAACTGCCGGTGAAATGGGCCAATAGCGCGGCAGGTAAGATATACATGCTGGAGTGGAAGCCAATACAAATTGCTGTCGCAAGCACCTGGTTGTGGATGGAAATGACAGGGCAGGAAAAGCGCTGTCAAAATATCGCTGACTCGATGCACCTGAAGAGTCAGAGAGATGACGCGGTGCACTTAAGGAATGCGGAAAGCCGCCGTCAGGTAGAAATGACGGCAATCGAGGCACGTTTTGCACTGAAAAGCGCGAGTCATCTTAGAAATGTCCCACAACTGGAGGGAGACCCCACAGGGTAGGTTGGGTGCATCTCTGATTGATGCGTGGGCGGGTATGTACCAATTGGTCCCTGATGTTGCTTCTTTTGACACTGTTCTCAAAGTTGGACAACCGCGATCCAGCCCACACCACATCATTGTTTCCTTCCCTTTGCATCCATTGGCTTATACAGTTTTGGCCGTGATATTGCTCAATAACTGTCTGCCCCACAGCCCGTGGCCTCCCGGGAACTTTGCACATTAGCAATGCATCATTTGGTGTATTTTACCACCTTCCGTATTTTCTAAGATGACTCGCGCTTTTCAGTGCCCAAGGGGTCGCTTCCTACATAGTAAAAACAACATCCCTGGTGTCTAGTGGGCTTTTCTGCCCCCCCTGGGGGCAGAAACGCGCAGAAAGCGGGACGATCTGCCCCCAGGGGGGCAGAAAAGACTTTGCCAAATTTTCGTGCCCAAGGAAGCGACCCTTGCCTAAGGGGTCGCTTCCCAAACTCAAAATACAAAATCCCTGGTGTCTAGTGGGGCATCCCTACTCCACGATCGCGACGCTGTGCGCGATCGTGGAGCAGGAATGCCCTGTATTGAGACATCGGGGGAGAGGAAATACTCTTTCCTCTCCCCCGATGCCTCAATACTAGAGATTTCACCGCCGCGGCCCCCACCAGACGCCAAACACCTACCTCTGCTCCCCTTGGACGCGCTGGAAGAAATGGATTCCAGCGCGTCCAACGCTTCCTGATGACGCCGGCGCGCGCTGTGCGCGCTGACGTCATCAGAAAGCGTGGGGGGGCTCGGGGGGGTCGGGGGTGGCAGCGGAAGCTCTTCCGCTGCCACCCCCGTAAAGGGGGGCAAGATCGAGGCACAAGGGGGGGAGCGCCAGCGCTTCCCCCGGGGGCTGTCCTCATGACGGAACGGTTCCGTCATGAGCACAGCCCAACCGATGCTCATGACGGAACCGTTCCGTCATGAGCATCGAAGGGGTTAAAGTCATCAGTACAGTGTTGTCAGCATATGACAACAAGAGAACCGACTTGCCATCTATGCTATCACATTTTTTATAGCATTGTTTGATGTGTTGTGCATGTTTAATAATTTTATACATTTTTTTAAACATTTAATAAACACTTTTACAATATTACTCATTTATTTCTATGGGAAGATAGTCTTTTTTTAATTTTATTTAATGACCATTTTTTCTTACCTCTACCTTCTATTTTGTAATCTGCTTATGTTATTTTTAGTCTGTTTTCCCGGAATTAGGTTGCGGTAAGGTGATGTTGTTCATCGGAACAGTAAGGGGCAGATTATGACTTTGGCAGTGCTGCACTGGCTCTGCTCCAGTTCTGCACTGCCAAAGCTGCGCGAAGACCGCCCGCCTGCTTACGAGTTGAACTTCTGCATACAGACGGTCCTTTTGCCGTTCCCACGGCGGTGCCCTAAAAAAGGGCACCGCAATGGGAACGGCAAAAATGTTCCAGCAAGGCGTGGACTGTGAAGTCCATGCCGTGCTGGAACTGGGGGTGCAAGCAGACAGGGGGGCACATGTTTTGTTCCCCTGAAAGCATCCCCATGGTGGTAGGGCACGGGAGCCCTGTAAGGCCCCCTATGTTTCTCCACTGCCAGCCTATTCATTTCGGGTTCACCGCTATGAAAAGGCTGGCGGTGGAGGAACTTGAAATATGCTTGGCGAGATTGCTTCAGTGCCGCTCAGCATATTGTATTGCCCCCACGCCGCACCACCACCAGGGAACGGCAGCTCCCTGGCACAGCCGGCAGTCCACCACCGGAACCAGGCAGATTGTTTCAGGTTTTTGAAAGCTACAATACTTCTAAACGTGTGCCACTCACGTGTTGAGTTCCCCAGGGCTCTTCACTGAGCCCTACTCTGTTTAATGTCTATCTAAAACCTCTTGCTAAAGTCTTGCCATATGGAATCCATATCATCACATATGCTGACGATACCCAGCTACTGGTAGCATTAAAACACCTGAATAACCTGCCAGCTAACTTAGGTGTTCATTACGCTGGCGGGCGGACATCAGTTCGCCCGCCATTGTTGCGGTGCTGGGACCGCCCGCCAGGCGTGCGGCGGTCACACCACACATATTAGGATGCGCCCGCCATACTGGCGGGCGCATCCTGGGCTTTTAACATTGCGGACGGTGGTGCTGACTGCAGTACCGTACACAATGTTAAAAGTGCTTGCACTCCATTTCCCTGCACCACGTGGCAGGTACCACGTGGTGCCTACCACTTGGTGCATGGAAATTCAGGGGGAGTAGCCCAGTGCAGCCCCCCACACACAGAGGGGTCCCGCAACGGGCCCCCGAATCCAGCCTCTGCCTGTCTTTTTGAGGCGGCATGATCTCCGCAAAAAGACAGGCAGAAAAATGACATAATGCCCTGTGTCCTGGTTTCGCAAGGCGGGCGGAAAAGGACCGCCTTGCGGAACCATGGAAGACGGACTTTCCAACCGCCGCAGACACATTGGGATTCCCACCCCATCCTAATTTGGTGGTGGGAATTTCCTGTGTGATGGCGGAAGGACCGCTGCGGTGGCGGCCCTTCCGCCATCATGATGAGCCCCTTAGAAATCTGTCTGGAAACTGTGGCAATATGGATGGACCAGTCGTGCCTCAAGATCAATGGAGACAAGACTGAGATAATGATCTTGGGCAATCACTCCATCTCCACATTTGGACTGGGCTGGCCCAACTGTCTTGGCCCTCCACCAGCCTCTTAACCCAAGATCAAAAGCTTGGGAGTCTGGTTGGATAGATCTCTCAAATTCGACCACCAAGCAGTGAAGCTAGCAGCCACCTGTTTTGGTATGATCAGACTGATTCTGAACATTCCACCACTTAGCCGCTCGGAGAGTCATGGTTCAGGCGCCGGTTCTCTCCCGCCTGGACTATGGAAATTCCCTCTACCTGGGTGCCCCAAAATCTACTATAAGGAAACTGCAAATCTTGCAGAACTGTGCAGCTAGGCTGCCACACAATTCTCCGAGAATGCATTCTGCCAAGCCTGCTCTGAAATCACTGTACTGGCTGCCAATAAATGAACGCATGATATTTAAATCATTATGTATAGCTCACAAGACCCTTTGGGGGACTGGTCACAAAATTAATAATTCCTTCTTATCCTTCTATCGCCCCTTAAGATGTCTCCGTTCAACCAATTTGTTTCTGGCATTTGTACCCAAAATCAAGAGAGCCCATTCCGGGGCCGCTCCTTTTCTTATAACGCCTCTAGATTATGGAACACTCTGCCAATTCATCTTCGATCTACGGCCCATCACCTTTCCTTTCGTAAGCTATTGAAGACCTGGCTATTCCTGAATATGTCTTAGACCCCCCCAACTCTGTCTGTTTGCTGTCACGAGCGCTGGGATGCCTGCGGGTAGCTATGCACTTAACAAATGCAAATTTAAAAAAAACACATAATCCGGTGGTCGGACCACCCCCACCGCGAGTCTGACGGTCCATGGACCGCTAGGCTCAAAATTAGCCCCTTGGTCCTTTTTTAAGGATTTCTTAAGAGTTTTGAGGATAAGGAGATAGAGGATGGAAGTTTAAAAGTTAGTTATAGTGTTGTTTGAGGTTTGTTGGTGTATTTAGATGTATTGCTGTTAGTGTTTTGCACTAGTTTTCGTTTTGCGTTTTTCTACACTGTTTTCGTTATTTATTTCTATGCTATGTTAAATTCTGGGATGGTAGTTGTATTTTGATTATTAACTGTTATGTATATGTATTTTTGAGCATGTAATGGGTTGTGCAGGTGTTTTTTTTTTTTTTTTGGAATAATATTTTATTAAATTTTGTCAAGCACACAGATATATTCACATTTATGTCCGCAGCACCATAGCACACCAAAATGAATAACATATGCAAGATTACATTCACAATGCTAACACTTCTCTAAGTTCCTTCCGTCTTAACGTCAGGTCCACCAACGGGGATGTGCATAGGGACCCTCTATAGCTATTCCACGCCTTCCATTTCTTTTCCCACTTTCTGGGGCACCCTCTAATGATGAACACTTCTTTTTCAGCTATCATGCATCTGTCGAGCTCATGTACCCACACTCGTATGCAGGTGGGTTTTTTTAAAATGTACTTTACAGGTTTTTGTCTTTGAACACTTTCTAGGAGTATTTGGAGTTTTCATAGTTTTTTATTTTAAAGAAAATCAGTTTTGGTATACAATGAACTAATGGTTTTTACTTGGATTTCCTTTTTTTGGGGGGTTTCTTTTTTAAAACGCTTTTCAGGGTTTTATGGAACCTAGGAGCTGATTATGATGGCGGTCGGATGAGCGTCTGGCCGCCATCCTGTCTAGAACGGGACCGACCGACAGGGAGTTGGCCGTGCCGCCAGGGTAATTATGATCCGACTGCTGTGAAGGCGGTCACAAGCATGCCTCTTAGCATTGAGGCTTGTGCTGCACCCAAAACATTTCTGCAGCACAAGCCTCATTGTTAAGAGGCTTGTTTGTGAACATCCCTGCACCGTGTGGCAGGTACCATGCGGTGTCTGCCACACAGTGCAGAGATGTTTGGGGTCAACATAGGTGCCCCACAGACCCCATGCCGGAGGGCCAGGAGGAAAGGGGGCTCTCTAGGGCCCCCCAAAGTCACTTTCTGCCTGCCTTTTCATGGCAAGTTTTCCGCCATGAAAAGACCAGCAGAAAGGGACATTGTAATCCCTACAGAGGTGCCCGAGCAGGCACTGCCACTATTTTAGGGATTGCAGTCCCTCTGACGGTCTTTACACCAGCCCACCATCTGCCTGCCATCGTAATAGGGTGGGCGGTCCTGCAGGGTCCGATAGCAGTGGGACCGCCAGGGACGGTGTGACTGTGGCGGTCCCACAGCTATCGTGATCAGGCCCCTAGTTACTATGGATTGCTTTAAGGGAGTTGGATTGGATTCGTTTTGCTTTTGCATTTGGGGGGGGGGGGGGGATTTTGGGATTCATTTCTCTCATTTTTGTTGGATTTCTATTTTTATTACCTGGAGAAAAGAAAAGATCTGCAGTTAAAAACTGTAAGTTTTATTTATTTAATTTATTTTGGGTGAGAAATGTGATATATAGTTTGTCAAATTTATGTGAATATTATGTGGAATTGTTTTGGTTGGTGATAGTTGTGTTTTTTATTAACATTTTGATTCAAACTATTTTTTTACTGATTTAATAAAATATATTTATTATGGGTAGTATGTCATACTTTTGGGGGACTTTAGTAGGTTAGCATTTTATAGAAGTCGTTTGGCTAAGTAATGTACTCAAAATCAAACTTACTACTTTTGGTATTCACAGAAGTTAGGATTTTGTCTTAAGTTTGACTTAAGACAGACTTAAGACAAAATCCTAACTTAAGTCTGTCTTAAGTCTGTCTTAAGTCTGTCTTAAGTTTGTCTTAAGACAAACTTAAGACAAAATACTAACTTCTGTGAATACCAAAAGTAGTAAGTTTAGGATTTTGTCTTAAGTTAGGTCTGAGAATCGGGCCCTAAGAGTTAAACTTTAAATTGTAGCATATTGTCATTGCTTTTGGTTTGGGTGCTAACTTTAGGGGAAATTTGGCTAATTGATTGCTCTATTTGTAGTTGTTGGGCACTTTGCTATCTTTATAATGCTTCTATCAATTTGTATACTGTAGGCTGAGTTCTGCCTAGTGTGGATTGGAAGGCATTGTGCCACCCTTCCACTGCTTTGTTTTGTTTTGGCTTCCTGTGCCATGGTGCTATCCTAGACATTCCACCATGGTATTTGGAATTTGAGTTGAAGCCTGTGTCCGAAGTGATGCAGTCTGCCAACCCAAGTGTCTTTGAAATAGTCCATTAGGGGACGAAAGGGGGTCATTAGGATGACGGTAGGCTCACCACCGCCAGCCATGCGGTGGCGGTCCTCCCGCCATCGGCCACCGATTTTCCCCTGCCACATCACGATGGCGGAGGGAATCGTGCTCGGACCGTGGTGGACACAAATACTGTCCGCCACTGGTCCGCCAAAAACAATCTTACAGATTGCTTGGCGGACGGTCCATAGAGCCAGAAATGGTGGCGGTGCCTAGCAGGCACCGTCCACCAAATCATGATGCACCCCAAAACCGTCATTTCCATTGCGGCGATGCCGCCATGGAAAGGCAGGTAGAGAATGCCTCCGGGGGCCCGTTGCGGGCCCCCCTTGTGTTGGGGGGAGGCAGGGGGTACCCTTGGTACCCCCCCTACATTTCACTGCACCAAGTGGCAGTAGTGCAGTGAAATGTAAAACATGGCTTTTTCACTTTGCAGCGGGTGCTGCTGTCAGCAGCACCCGCCGCAATGTTAAGAAGCAAAATCCGACTGCCATGGTGGCGGTCACATCCTGATCCGGCATGCGGGACTGCCACATGCATGGCGGACGGTCCCGATTTACCCCAGGATGGCAGACGGACTCCAGTCTGTCCACCATCCTAATGACCCCCTAAGTTTGTTGACCTTTTGTTGATAGAAAGGGCTTTCAATTAGTAAACTGTAGTGGTTGGCTATCTCTGTGACAGGGACATAGGCTAGGGTACTAATTTCTTTATTTCAAAGGCAAATTGGCTGTTTGTGGAGTATTCTAAAGTTGGGGCCTGATTATGATGGTGATGACACCGCCACAACAGCCCGTCGGTGGTGGTCCCATGACCATCGGAACCATGTTCTCCGCCCTCCATATTACAATGGCGGGCGGTTTGTTGGTGGCGGAAAGACCGACCGCCACACATTCGACAGGCGCCTGTAGTGGGCCCCCCTTGGCCCTCAGCTGTGGGTTTTGGGGGCACCTATGCTGGCCTCCTACTTATCCCTGCACCATGTGGTAGGCACCGCATGGTGCCTGACAGGTAGTGCAGTTGTATGTTAAGTGTCCCCTTTTTGCAGTGCGGCATGTGCTGCAGACAGCAGCACCCACCGCAATGCAAAGCATTGGCATTGTGACCGCCGTGGTGGTGGTCGCATTGTAATGCCTTTGTCGGGACCTCCGACAAACTAACCGCGGGCCTGTTTCCGATATTGTGGCCATCCTAATCAGCCCCTTGGTGCAGATTTTTTGAGGTGTCTCAATATACTTCGATTGAAATGATAGTTACAGCCTGGTATGGCTGTGTGAGGGTATATTTTTAGAATGGTTTAACTCATGGCTTGCTCAAAGTCTATGATTAGCTTTTGGGGGTGGTAGTTAGTTGTTTCATGTTTTGTATGATTTAAGAGCTTTTAGTAAGTGCTGCTTTCTTTGTTTGGTAGTAGGACATATAATAAAGCTATATTTGTGTTTTGATATTCACCATGTATGGTGTATATCTGAGTGAATGGTTTGGTATACATTTTGAAGTTTCAATCCATCATCCAGGTTTGACAATGTCATTAAGTTGTTTGCTGTAGAGACTATTAGAATTTGTTTCTCATTATTTAGGTCGTCATATAAAAGGAAAGGTTCCTCATTATGTGTAATTGTTTAATGTTCAGGTATGCCCATGTCTTGGTATCTTTTAGGGGAAGGTGAGGTTTTGCCGGTGGCTTTTTTAGTTCATGCAATTAAACGTTTCAAAGTGGGTATAGATGTAGATTTCCTGACATGGTGGTAGTGATTTTAGCCCTCTGTGCACTTCAGCACTGTGGCCCAGTGTAATGTGCGTGCGCGCTCTGAGTGCGTGTGGTGAGATTGGCCTGCCCTCCCACAGGAATGCATGGGGGGATATGTGTGTCCATGGTAATTCCTGGTATGAGAGGAGTGCAGGGGCGAGTTTGGTATGTATGAACACGTGAGGATAAATGCTGCACAATGGTGTGCACAGTTTTATGGTGACTGGTGGAGAAATGCCACTTTTAGAAGTTGGCATTTCTGTGTGCTATGTGTCTGCCTGCCTGATGTAGAGTGCATGTCTGGCTTGTGATTGACAGGAGCTGAGAGGGCTGGGGAATTCCAAGAGCCAGGGTGAGTCTGCCCAGTGGTAAATAGAGAGATCTGCATGCAGATGGGAGGGAGGAGTTGCACCTGGGACCTGAATAGGACTGTGCCTTCCCTCCACAATGCTGGCTCCGCCCCCTGTGGTGCGTCTGAGCACCTAGCTCCCGCCTGACAAAGGAGAGAGGAGCTGAGCAAAACAAAGTGCTCCAAAGCTCCTATAAACCAGTTCTGACTGGTATCCCCAAGCATTGTGCTGTGACACAAAGGAAAAGTGCATATAAATATAGGGGCTGTGACCCCATGAAAGTTGCCTTGTGTGCTGGCCCCTGGGCCCAGCTCTGCCCCTGAACCCCTTCCTTGGACTTTGCCTGCTTCCCTATTATCCTCCAGGATCTTCAAGACTTGATGCAGCATTTCTGCGCACTGGGCGTGCTTTTGCTTTACTTTCCCCCAGGAGAGGGAGAGCCTGGGGGCTGTGCAGCGCTGAGCTGCAGCCCCTTTAGGAGGGAATCCCCACCATAGGGATTCCCCCGTGATGTTTACCGCGGCGGGTGCCCACCCCGCATTTATGGGTATTTCGCGGGTGCCCACCCCACTTTTATGCCGCTAATCC
Source organism: Triturus cristatus (assembly GCF_964204655.1). Classification (NCBI taxonomy): domain Eukaryota; kingdom Metazoa; phylum Chordata; class Amphibia; order Caudata; family Salamandridae; genus Triturus; species Triturus cristatus. The sequence continues at coordinate 141,776,092 of NC_140588.1, forward strand.
TTTTATTTTAATACGGGTGCCCACCCCGCTTTATATTTTTAATTCGGAGGGAGCTTACCCCTCATTGCCGCATTTATCATTATGTCGTGGGAGCCCACCCCAAGGGAAGCCCCGTGCCCACAGCATCACCAGAAGTAATGAGGAAGTGTCCGGGGCTCCCGTGGTGAAGAGGGAGCCCTGCGTGCAGCCACCATGTAGCCGCGCAGAGTAGCGACTGTAGGAAGCCCCGCGGTGTCAAGAGAAGTGCTGCCGGTCCCCGTACAGCTAAGTGGAGACCGGAGCAGCTCGGCGGGAAGAGTCCGAAGTCCTGGGTCCCGGGAGGGGGCCCAGGTGAAGTCCAAAGAGGCACCCACGTCAGGAGTAGGAGCGAGGCTCCTGTGAGTGGTTGGGAGCCCCGGCAGACCGTGGAGAGGAGACAGAGTCCCCTGCCGCCTGGAGAGCCAGGTGAGTAGGGGATCCTCTGTTGTGTGTGCCGGTTCTAGGCACAGAGTCGCTGCCCATGTGCTGAGCGGCCCCCGCCTGATGGGGGCTGCTCCAACGTTGCTGGGCCATCTCTGCTTCCTAAGAGTTACGGAGTGGGACTCTCAGGGCACACGTAGTGCCCGCGCTATTTTTCATGTTTATTTCAGAGCCAGTGCGCTCTGACGTTTGGGGGCATATTTGTTTTAGAGCCTTGGTGGCTCCAACTTGGGGCAAGCTGTTTTGAAAGGTCACGTTGGGGCCAGAGGGCATTGTAGGGCGAGGGCCCCTTTTCATGCCTCACAGCTGCGCCGCACCAGCGCGGGCAGCTGCCACATTGGCAAATTGCTCCAGATGGCACTGTGGTGCCAGGCCCCATTTAAATATTCCCAGCTGCCCGGCAAGTAGTGGGCAGCTGCACCATTTAGGCTATTATTTCTTCCAGGGGCATGTTGAGTTAGGAGTGAGATGCACTCCTTTGCCCCTGACATTCACAGCTGCGCAGCACTAAGTGCCAGCTGCACCGTTTAGCCTGCGCAGATTGCGCACCCTTGACTTTCGCTGCTTTGGCAGCACGCCCCGGCTCTTGGGACATAGGGCATTTGAGCCCCTTTTTGAGATGGCCAGTTGGCCAGGGGGCGCCAGGCCCTAATGTGATTATGTGGTGCTAGGAAATGTAATGCATGTAGTATGTTTTACGCACCCTGTTTTGATACCTCTAAATGTAGTTTTATGATTATGAGGTTGGTAGTAATATTATGGTTTATGCTAGTGAGATTTTGTTACACTGTGTGATTTATGCCCCTAATGTGAGTTATGCTTGGGAGGTTAGGGTCTAATGTGTTTAGACTTATGAGAGGATTGCATAATGTGTTTATGCTGGTGAGGTTGGCGCAGAATGTAATTTGCGCCTGATGTGATACTGTGCATAATGTAGTTTATGTTACAGGCTGATGCTAAGTACAGTGATTACTAGTGGTTACTGGTTGTACGTTTATGATCTGTTTTACTTTTACTAGGTTCTCTTTGTGATGTTTCTGACAGTGGCCCAGTGGGCCCTGTCATGTGTATATAATTAGGGGTGGGCGGAATTTGCGAAAGCGACTTTCGCAAATTATCGCGAAAATGTAAAAAATCTCCGCAAACAAGCGGAAATATCGCGAAGATGCAGAAGTTTTTTTCCCGCCCGTTCGCGATATTTTCTGCATGGTTGCGGGTCGCTAACTTACCCCTGCGGTTGCTCGCGGTCGCGGCCATCTTGTTTTCAGTTGTCTCGCGGTGCATGATCGCGAGAAGAAAGACGTGATCGCGCGACGCATGACGTCACTGCAGACGCGAACTGTCGCGAGACAGCGCAAATGGCTAAAACAATACAACATCTGATGGAGAACGCGACCGGATCGGGAAAACTTGTCGGCGAACGCGGGGATTCAGGTAAGGCGATCGCGCGCGCGCGAGAATGTATTATTTTACAGCGCGAGCAAGAACCAAATTATCGCAAAGCTGCGGAATGCGGAAATTTTGACATTTCCGCGCTCTCCGCGGAACACGGAAATGCCAAATTATCGCAAATTCCGCGAACGGAACGGAAATTTTGCCCAGGCCTATATATAATCCCTTGTAGATATGACCCAGTGCCAGGTGCCACCATGTATATTATGTGTTTACTATTCTAATGTGTTATGAGAATACAAAGGCTATTTGTGATATAACCTTGTGTGGAGTTCCTTTTGTAGTGTGCCTGGAATGTTGTTTGCTGTGTGCGTGCGCAAATGCTTTACACATAGCCTATGGGCTAAGCCTGACTGCTCGTGCCAAGCTACCAAGGGGGTGTGCAGGGGTTATCTTTGGCGTGTAACTCCCTTGCCCTGACTAGAGTGGTGGTCTCTGCCTGGCTTTGGCGCAAGCCTTAGCCAACCAGAGATCCCATTTCTAACAGGGGGTAGTTGTGCTCTCTCTTAAATGAATTACAGGATTATTTTTTGTAGTTGCCCTCCTGTAGCATGCATTAGAATAATATTCAGTACAGTTCCAGATTATTGTTTCTGATGATGCCCTTACTTGGCTGAAGGTGTAGTCCATTTCATTTAGTAACTGCTTTCCTTTCTGTGAAGTGATACATGTGACGGCCTCTGTCATTGTATATGTAAGTAGTTTAATAGTACGCTTATATAATGTTTAAACTTGTGCATGTTTTTCATTAATATGTTAAACAATGCAATTACGTAGATTTTGTATACTTGCATGCATGTTCTGTTGAGATGCTTCGCACAGTTTTTCAGCTTTTACTTCAGGAGTGTTTTAATGTACAGCAGGTGGTTTCTTTTCTGTTGAATTAAAACAAAAAACATGTTGTATTTGAAATGATACTTTGTTGATAGTTTATCGATCTTGACGTCGTTAAGTTTACTATTGTTCACAATTTGGGTGAGTTTATAATTTGTTATTTATATATGTATTCTTGTTATTTACGTATGTATACTTACTTTGTCATACCTTTTTGCTGGTTTGTGTTAGCTGGTATTTTCTGGAAGTTTAGCGGTTTTCATGTTGTAGATTTTTTCTCTTAGGAAGTGTATGTAAAGAGATAAAACTTGGAGAGTGTTTTAATATTTATTTGCCTTTTTCCATTTTTAAGTTTCATAACAATTATGTTTGAGTTTAAATATAAGTGTTACTTACTTGGTAATGTAGTTGTTCAGATGTATATTTTTCTTTTTTAATGGTTTGCTGAGAATCTGGCAGAGTTTATTCGTTTTCCAGCGGTTGTCGATTTTTAAGTATTTAGTTTAAATTAGTGTGCCTTTTATATTGCGGATTTAATTGTTTGTTTGATTTTATTGGTTAAAGTTGTTTACAGTTCTATTTTATCAGTTTGTTTATTATATATTTTAATATATATATTTTTTTTTTTCAGTGAATGGTAAATATTTTCTTGATGTAATATATTTTTCTTTAATTTAAATATGTGTATAATAAGTTTTGGGTTTATTTAAAGTAATTTTTTTATGTGGAGGGCATTTTTAAAATAATTTAATTAATATTTATTGAATTATTTTGGCCATAATATTGTAGTCAATATTGTGTAAATCAATATTTTTTACATATTATATGTTTATTTAAAGGTACCAATATGTTTGCTTCTGATATTTCTATTTTCGATATATATGAAAAAATCCATATTTCCAGCAATTATATTTGTGTTCTTGATATTTGTGGTTTTTATACTTTGCATATGCAGGATCTGCAGTGGTTTCTGAAGACTCATTAGGCCCAACATTCAGGGGATCTCTCTTGCCACATTCGGATTTCAGAGGAGACTGCAACAGATTTGGTGTGGTGGTTACTGGACTCTGATTGGGTCATTGGCAGACTTCTCTCCTGCTCCTCCCAAAGCTGACAGTGGTGACAGATGCATTTTCTGGGCTTGGGCGGCCAGAAAATCTTTGCTGGCATCCTGGTTTATAACCCTCCCTCCGCTTCTGCCGCATCCCTCAGCACCCTGCTACACTCAATTGCAGATTTTTCCCTTAAACACTCGTATTTTACAGTGTTGGGAGACTTCAATCTCCACGTTGACAATCCTGCCTGCACCCAAGCCTCATCGCTGCTCGAAACTTTACAGGGCTTGACCCTGTCTCAGCTTATAGAGGGTCCGACCCATAAAGCAGGTCATACACTTGATCTTATTTTTTCGAACCACCCTGGCATCTCCTCTCTCCCCTCCGTACCCCTCACGTGGACAGACCGGATGTATGTCGTTACAACGCACACTTTTACAACGCATGCACTTACAACGCATTTTTTACAACGCATAATCCATTACAACGCATGACATTACAACGCATGACACTACAACGCATTTTTAAAAACTACCTTTACAACGCATTTCCATTACAACGCATACTACCTTTACAACGCAGACCATTACAACGCATAATATGAAATTGCATTTAAGGTAAGTATTAGATAGTATAGGGGTAAAAGTTACTTTTCTAACTCCAGGGGGTGCAACAGTAGGGTAAGTGTTGGATAGTATAGGGGTAAAAATTACTATTCTAACTCCAGGGGGTGCAACAGTAGGGTAAGTGTTGGATAGTATAGGGGTAAAAATTACTATTCTAACTCCAGGGGGTGCAACAGTAGGGTAAGTGTTGGATAGTATAGGGGTAAAAATTACTATTCTAACTCCAGGGGGTGCAACAGTAGGGTAAGTGTTGGATAGTATAGGGGTAAAAATTACTATTCTAACTCCAGGGGGTGCAACAGTGGGGTAAGTGTTGGATAGTATAGGGGTAAAAATTACTATTCTAACTCCAGGGGGTGCAACAGTAGGGTAAGTGTTGGATAGTATAGGGGTAAAAATTACTATTCTAACTCCAGGGGGTGCAACAGTGGGGTAAGTGTTGGATAGTATAGGGGTAACAATTACTATTCTAACTCCAGGGGGTGCAACAGTAGGGTAAGTGTTGGATAGTATAGGGGTAAAAATTACTATTCTAACTCCAGGGGGTGCAACAGTAGGGTAAGTGTTGGATAGTATAGGGGTAAAAATTACTATTCTAACTCCAGGGGGTGCAACAGTAGGGTAAGTGTTGGATAGAATAGGGGTAAAAATTACTATTCTAACTCCAGGGGGTGCAACAGTAGGGTAAGTGTTGGATAGTATAGGGGTAAAAATTACTATTCTAACTCCAGGGGGTGCAACAGTAGGGTAAGTGTTGGATAGTGTAGTGTAATATTATGCGTTGTAATGGTATGCGTTGTAATGGTAGTATGCGTTGTAATGGAATGCGTTGTAAAGGTAGTTTTTAAAAATGCGTTGTAGTGTCATGCGTTGTAATGTCATGCGTTGTAATGGATTATGCGTTGTAAAAAATGCGTTGTAAAGGTAGTGCGTTGTAAAAGTTGCGTTGTAAAGGTTGTTCCCCGGACAGACCACTTCCTCCTCCCTTTTGAATTCAACTTCCCCTCCCTGCCCCCCCCCTACTCCATGAACAGAGAAATAGGACGCAAATGGTCCAAAGTAACCAGTGAGGCCATAAAGACCTGTTTGGACTATCATTTTAATCCATTGGAAGACCTGGACAAGGAAACAGCGAGATTTAACTCTGCCCTCTCTTCTGCATTAGACAGTATCTCCCCCCTGGTCCCTTTGACTTCCTTCAGATCTCGCCCATCTGCCCCCTGGTTCTCCTCCACACTGAGAGAGGAAAAGAGCAGATGCAAACAGTTGGAACGAAAATGGCGCAAGTCCTACGACCCTATCAGCAAATCAGCCTATAAAACGGCATTAAATAAATTTCAAAAACTTAAGAGGTCCACAATGAGAGCTTACTTTTCTAAAATTATCCAACAGGCGGAGAATTCCTCAAAAACCCTCTTCACTATTGTTAAGGATTTTGTGAATCCGCCTGCCTTGAAAGCCCAATCTTCTCCCACACAGGGTCTCTGCAACGGATTATCCGATTTTTTCCAGGAAAAAATCATCAAACTTTCAGCTTCTTTTGAGCCCGTACCTTCCAGCCCCCAGCTGGGTCCATCAGACACCCAGCTACGCTCTTTTAATTCCTTTGCTGAGCTGACCTCAGATTCAACCCTGTCACTTTTAAACCTGGTGAAGACTGGATCTCCTTTGGACCCAGTTCCGGCGAAAGTGATGGTCAATCTAGCCCCTGTTTTAATCAACCCTCTCCTCGCTATATGGAATTCTTCTTTGAATCATGGCCATTTCCCTTCAGTTTGGAAACAAGCCAGGCTGCTTCCTATTCTAAAGAAACCAGATGCAGATCCTTCCCAATTTAGCAATTACCGTCCTATCTCCCTTCTACCCAAACCTGCTAAAATTCTGGAGAAAGTGGTCCAGAAACAACTGGCCCTTTATCTAGAAACTAACCGACTGCTGCATGATTCACAGTCCGGTTTTAGAACGGGATACAGTACTGAGACTGCTTTGCTAGAGGTATCGGAGACGATTAGGGAATCGGTGGACAGAGGCGAGGAGGCCATGCTAGTCCTCCTGGACCTGTCCGCCGCATTCGATACCGTGTCTCATGATATCCTGGTGACTAGGTTGCAGCAGTTGGGGATCGGAGGCACAGCCGTGGCCTGGATTAAATCATTTCTCACAGGGAGATCTCATAGGGTACTTCTCCGTCCTTTTGAGTCAGAAGACAAACCCCTTCTTTGCGGGGTGCCTCAGGGCTCTGCCTTGAGCCCTCTTTTGTTTAACGCGTATTTGGGCCCTCTTGCCAGGGTAGTCGAATCGTGGGGAGTCAGGGTGGTCTCTTATGCTGATGATACCCAGCTTATTTTTTCTTTCAGAGACCATTCTGACTCGCATTTTTCCAACTTTCGAAACTGCCTTGGCAACATCTGCACCTGGATGGCTTCCAATCATCTGGCCCTTAATACAGACAAAACCGAGGTGCTTTTCTTTAGTCAGAAACCAGCCCCCCCAGCCAACCTGTGGTGGCCTACGGTGCTGAACCCCCCCCCCCCCAATCCAGTAGAGTCAGCCCGTAATCTCGGCTTCCTTTTCGATAACACCTTGTCCTGCAAAGCCCAGGTTAACAAAGTTACCGCAGCTTGCTTTGGCAAACTGCGCATGATTAGGAAGATCTTCCCTTACCTTCCGCAGACTTCCCGTAAAACTATTGTCCATGCTCTCATTACGGCACATTTGGACTACGCCAACAGCCTATATGCTGGAGCCCCCCTCTATCTCATTGACCGACTACAAATCGTTCAAAATGCGGCTGCCAGGCTTATTGGAAACATCCCTGCCCGCAACTCAGTCAAAGCTTATCGGAAAGATTTACACTGGCTCCCTATCGCTCGTAGAGTTCAGTTTAAAATCCTTACCCTTGCCTTTCGAGCCATTCACGGAACTGGCCCATCCTACTTGAGCCAAAGACTCAAACTATCGAAGTCTGATAGAAACCTAAGGTCCAATAATCTACGTTTACTGGTTGTTCCCAGATTCAGGCTAGCCCGGAGCGGTGGCAGAGCGTTCGGTGTGACGGCGGCTAAATTCTGGAACGACCTCCCTCTGGACCTTAGGTTTATCGAGTCTGAGCAGATCTTCAGACGCAAATTAAAAACTTGGCTGTTCACCCAACCTTGAGTAGGAGAGCTTCTGCTACACTGGGCTGGAGGGTAGGACCCGGGATGCCTCCTATGGTGATATTCTTGCTCTCTCAGCGCCGGGATACCCCCGACGGGGGTAGCTGCGCGCTTTATAAGCTTCTTAAATAATAATAATAATATGAGAGAGGTGGAGTTCAAAGGACTCTGGTCTCCAGCAAAGTTTCTGCTCCACATCAAACTTCGGGAGCTAAGGGTCATCTGCTTGGCGTTGAAAGCCTTCCTTCCATCCATCAAAGGGAGGCTGGTTCAGGGGCAACACCACTGCCATGTGGTACTGCAACAAGCAAGGTTGTGTAGGGTCATGTATTATTTACTAGGGGGCCTTGCGCCTCTGGAAATAGCTGGACCACCACAGACGTCTCCTGGTGGTGAACCACCTTGCAGGATCGTTGAATTCCAGGGTGGACGAGCTCAGCTGTCGACTCCTAGCGGATTATGACTAGAAGTTACACCTGGAGGTGATGCGAGGTCTCTTCTGCAAATGGGGAGAAGCTTAGCTCAATCTGTTCGCCACCGCAGAGAACGCGGAAAGTCTGCACTTCTGTGCGTTGGAATTTCCATGGCGTCTCTCACATGGAAATGCATTCCGCAACCACTGGAACTCGGGAGTCCTGTTTGACTTTCTGCTGATACAACTTCTGTCCCCAGTTCTTAAGAATATCAGAACAGACTGGAACCAAGTCTTCCTAGTGGCTCCGGATTGGCCACAGAGAGTGTGGAATCCAGAATTCCTGAACTTGAACATGTGTTCTCTGATCGGGCTGCCTCTCCTAGAGGACCAGCTGTCGCAGCAGCAGAGCAGGTTTCTGCACTCGGTTCTTCTAACTTTCCAACGTCATGCATATAGATTGAGTGGTGACAGCTGAACACCTTCAGCCTTCCTCTTGAGGTGGTTAATACCATCTTGGCAGCCAGACGTCCTTGACGAAAACTGTATACGCCTGCCATTGGGACAAATTTTAGCTTGGTGTGGCACACGCCAGCAAGACCCTCCCGAAGCCACATTATCTGATGTTCGGTTATTTGTTCTTTCTCATGCCAATCAAGGTTTATCTCTAGGCACAGTTAAAGGTTACCTTTGGGCCTTTTTACTGTTACTGGAACAGCCCTCATTGTTTGTCACCAGTTTTTATGCCATTTTTTAAAGGGTTGCAACACGTGTGCACCCATTCCTCTTTTACATGCCCCAATGGGACCTTAAACTGGTCCCAACTTATCTGATGTGCACTCTGTTCAAGCCACTTCACAGCTGTTCTTTGCTGGTTCTCACAATCAAGGCAATGTTTGTCATCCCCATCACCTCGCCATGACATGTGAGCAAGATTCAGGCTCTTTGTGTTAATCCACCATACATTTCCTTCTTCCCAGGCAGACTGGTTCTGTGGACTCAGGGCTCCTTTTTGCTGAAAGTTGTGATGCTGTTTCACGGCAGTAAAACCATTATCCTGTCGGCGTTCTATGCTCCACCTAACTCCTCAATGGAGGAGGAGAGGCTCCATCGCTTGGATCCCAAAAGAGCGCTGAACTTCTTCATAAATTGTACCAAGTAACACCGGGTGGATGATCAGTTCTTTGTGGGGTTCTCTAGAGTGAAAAAAAGGCTGGCCTTTGCAGAAGAGAACCATCTCTCACTGGATTGTGGTCAGCATTAAGTTCTGCTACACACTGGGTAAAAAGCAGCTTCCAGAATGTCTGCATGCTCATTGTACCAGGGACAAAGCTGCTACCACTGTGCTAGCATGTGGAGTTCCTTTCGTAGACATTTGCCAGAAAGCTAAGTGGGCGTCCCTCTACACGTTTAAGAAGCACTATTTCCTGGACAGTCAAGTTTGTCAAGATGGCACTTTGCCCAGTTGGTCCTGCAGGACTTACTGGTTTGAGTAAAATCACAGACCCACCCGAGTGGTTATTGCTTTAGTATACATTCATATGGTGTGAAAACTGCGGCTAGAAGTCTATCTGAAGAACAAGTTACTTACCTTTGGAAACGCTCTATCTGGTAGAGAATCTATCTAGTCGCAAATTTCTTACCGACCCTCCCATCCTTCCCGTTCTGTGATTGGACTGTACGGCATAATCAGATCCCAAGTCTAGGACTCTGCACACTGCTTTCGATCAGTAATGCTCTTGGGGCTCTGCGTTTAGGGGCACGGACAGCAATGAAAGTAACTGACTTCAGCGCACAGGGGTGACACCTATATAGAGTCCAAGTAATTTTTCTGAACCAAACAGCGTTGATGCGGAGCCGCACAGTGCCCCCTATCGGGGTACTAGTGAAAAGTTTCCAGATCCAATCTGCTGCCTGATGACTATTCAAAAGGTGAAGAATCTGTGACTAGATAGTCTCTTCCAGAAAGAGTGTTACCCAAAGGGTGTTTGTTACCTTTCCCACCACCCTACATGTTTGAGGGAAATCATGCGTGATTTGTTTGCTTGTTAGGTTGAGCCTATTATATAGAAAGATGTTAAGCGAAGTGGTTTCAGAATGGGCACCAAAATGTACCAATGATGATAAATTCTCTTCCCTCGTATAAGTTTGCCCATTTTGCTGTGTTGTGTTTGTTTAGCTGTGATTTGACTTTTTTCTTAGTTGTCATGGAGGAACATGGGTGCAATGTTAAAGGGATATATGGCGAATATAGACGTTTGAATTTAGTTATACTTTTGAGCTTATCCAAGGCGGCTATTCTGCATTGGACTGTGCTGATCTCTTTAGGTACAGTGGTGCTTTTCAGCCATAAGGCTGTATCAAGTGGGATGGCATCTGCTACATCTCATTCCACAGCCAGGTGGGCTATTAATCGCTGAGGGTTGAGCCAGTAATATTCAAAGTGTGCTTGAGTACATAAATATTATGATTTTAAGTTGGTGGCAGTGTATCCTCCTTGTCGGTAAGGCTGGGTCAGTGTTTCCCAATAGTTTCTAGATATTTTCCTGCCCAGGTCAGTCTGGTGAGTTTGGCTGTAAGTGTTTGGAAAAAACATTTGTTTAACTTTTTTGCTGTACTTCAAAATACTTTATTTCGGCTACAAGTCATAAAAGTATAGAAGACAATTTCATCAATATAAAACATTAAAATTGTGCTATTGCACACCATAAATACGTAAAACCAACATAAAACAACATCATACAATCCATATTATCAGAACAATTTTCTGGCGCAATGTATAAAATCGCAAGGTTATGGAAAAGCAGTCTTGGTCCATATGTACATAAAGTGCCATTGTGTGTGGGAACAGTCGAGAACTCAAAGCAGGCCCTGATCATTCCTTGTATGTGCAAATGCGGCATGAATTGTGACCACTCTCTACTAATGTTTGGGCATTTGTATTCTTGAGCCACAGCGTCACAGTTTCTCATGGGGGGTGGAATAACAGAAACATTAAATGCCCCCGATGCTATCAATGTATCGGGCCCTGTGTTTGCTTTAAGGATCAAGCGTCTGGTCCGCTCATCACCAGTAAGTAGCTAGAAACTGCGAAGACAATACATTGTTTTGTGTCATGTCTTAAGATATGAAGGGCCTCCACTTATTTTCTCACCCCTAGTATTCGACATACTGGAAGGATCTATTTTTTCTCCACATAACATAGGCAGGACAGAAAAATAGGACATGCTCTACAGATTCCCTACTGACATCACAGGGGGAACAATCTCATTTACCCCGCTCATGCTGGTGAGCCGAGCCTGAGGTGTTGGGAGGACAGAGGTAGATTGCCATAACAAAACTGCAGATATAGTTTCTTGTCTCCCGGTGGTTCGATCTCATCAAGGAAAACTTCCTTTTTGATTTCAAGTATACAGTCCTCCTTTAGTTGGATGACCCAGGTGGGAGTTGGTTCTGTTCTATTGCTTTTTACCAAGTTCCTATAGGTTTTGGAAGTGGCCTTTATTTCTTTAGGGTCTGAAATAAAATATTTTTCCAACCTCATCGAAGCATTCAAGCGGGTGCTCTGCACCTGCCGCCATATTCTCTTGGTGCAAAAGACACACAATTGATGGACGGAATGCAGAACAAATCAAAACATTCACCCGCAGTTCTGGGTTAAATCCAACATTCTTTTGCTCACCATGCCACCTCAGTTTAGACCTGGCCATATGCAAATCATTCTTGACCCTGTGCCTCATGAAAACAGTCCAACCCGAACTGCCAAGCCACGTCCTCCCTGGACCGGAAACAATCATCCTAGGACCGGTTTCAGGGTTTCATCTCATCAGCCAAGATAGCTTAAATCCAGTGGCACAGTGAGCCCGGGACCTCCATGCCACTGGAGTCAAGCTATCCTGGCAGATGAGGGGTGAAACCCCAAAACCGGTCCTAGGATGCTTGTTTCCAGTCCAGGGAGGACCAGGCCATTCGGGCTGGACTGTTCCCATTGGGTGAAGGGTCAAGACTGATTTACTTATGGCTGGGTTCACATGAAATGGCATGGGGAGCAAAAAAACAAATGATTTAGGCCTGGATCCCAGTACTGGGGTGAATGTATGACATTGTTCTGCATGCATTCTGTCCTTCAATTGATCTTTTTGCATATTCTCTTGGTGGTCACAGATGGATGGAGGCTTGTTTCCAGTGAGGTTGCAATGACGCAGTGATTTTGTGATGTTTCAAGGGGGGGAGATTTCTCTTTCAGTGGGGTCCGAAGGTGCAGAGGTACTTTCGCCCTCTTTGGAAGTGGGAGGACAGGAGGTGGGGAGAGGTGGAGCTCACTGCTGGTAGTAATGCCTGCGAGTGCTGGTGGCTAGAACTCAATGAGCTCCTCTCTGTTAATCCTATATCCATTGAGTTGACTCCCATACCTCTCTGTAACATCCTATCTCATAGCTTTCTTTTTCTCCATTGTGTGTGATATTCAGGGTACAACCATATCAGGTGGTGTAAGGTTTTGAGGTACCGCAACTTTTTGAGAAGTCTAGGGAAGAACTTTAACATACAAAGGACCACATGAGCTCCAAACTGCTGCAGACTGGGTAAAGCCTTGGTGCTAATAACAAAACACAGGTGAAGATGGTAACAAAGCCTCCAAGCAGGCTAGGAATTTTGGCTCCCACAGATGAGAAGAAGGGAGGGGGCGTTGTATACTGCTAGTACCAGACACAAATGAAGGTTCTTGCTGGATGCAGGCTAAGGACTGCAGTCTCTCACAAGAAGGCAGCTGGTACACGTCAGTCAGAGATTTTACAAGCAGGCAGGCACTGGCAGAGCAAGCAGGAACAAACAGAGGATACACGTGGGGAAAACATTTTTAGCAGGCACTTTATCAGGCAGCTGACATGCAGACAGTAGTTGTCGCTTACCTCCCCCCCGCCGCTGCCTCCACTCACACAAAGCTGCAGAAGTTGAGGAGTCTAGCACACAATGCAGGGCTACACACAGAAACACTTGGCATTCACAGCAGTAGTGATGATGGTCGTCGATTGGCAGAACCTGCAGGTGGATGACTGATGACTTTCAAGGTTCCGGAGTTTAATGTCCTTGGTTTTGTTTTTTGTTTTGTTTGATTGGTTTTGGATTTTGAAGGTTTTGGAAAGCTCTTTAAAATTGGGGGAGGTCAATGACAGGCCTAATAGTCCCCCCTAACTGTGAGGGGCAAGCGACAACAATAGGGGAGAGGAGGATAGAGTCAAGGATATATGCAAAAACGCTTGAATATGTATGTGCGTCCATATGTGCAATGCGGTCCTTGTTATGGTGCGCTTCTGCGCCAAAAAGAATAGGTCTTGCATAGGCACACAAGGGCTCAATGAGACAGCCCTCCCCCTGCTCCCTCTGCCCTGCCATACACCCGAGTCTACCCATCTCCACAAGTACGCTGGGTGGAGTGACACATGAAGCAGAGCAATGCGGCCTAATGTCGGTACCTCTGGGGTGGCAAGAAGCCTCCTGCTCCGGGAAGGGGGGGGGGGGTGGGGGGTGCTGCAGCAGAAGATTGCTGAGTAGACGCCTGAATCAGTAGCTCCCCGGCCGGGGCCGATAAATCCCTTGTATCCCCCACAAACCAGCAAGCATCTGCGCCAAAATACAAGTGGCAGTGAAGCGGAAGCCCAAGCGACGCACAGCGGACTCTCTTGAACTGAATCACTAGACCACAGTGTCAGCGGCCCGACCCCCGGCTGGCCTTGAATTTTGTGAGGCCGCCGGCTGTGGCCTGGAGACACCATAAGAAGTGCAGAGCCACACGTGAGGGTGCAGTCTAAGATGCCAGGGTGCAGAGAGACAATGCAGCCGGGGTAATGCTCCAAGGGCGCCCAAGCGGCTATGCACCAGAGAGAAGTCAGGTGACAAGCAGCTTCCCACCTTCGAGCCTGAGGCACGAGATCACAGTACCGGTGACCAGAGGCCAGACCTGGGGGAATGCACCGAAATATGTGTGGGCGCCGGCAGCGACCCGGCACTACTGGTGGTGCCTAGAAACAAGGATCATACACAGCCGGAACATCCGCTGTGGAGATGACACCGACTAGGAGAGGCTCAGCCAGCGTCCGGGCCCGGAAGTACGTGAGGCCGGAGGCTGCAGCCTAGTACGGCCCGTGGAAGATAAGCACTGCAGGCGTGGGCGCATTCACAGAAGTCTGGGCACAGGGATCCCACGAAGTTGGCATAATACCCCCAAAAACCTGAGGCATGGGATGCTCCGTGCGCACAGCCTGGTGAACAGAACTGCTGTAATACATTAGAGGCAGAGTCTGCATCCGACGAGGCAAGAGAGGTGAGACCGAGACATGCGAGGCTGTTGAGAGTGCAGGGCTGAGACCGGATAAAGCCGCACAGTATAGAGCGAGGTGGAAAGCCACTAGCACAACAAGATAAACGTCTGTACAGCCAGTGTGGGTGGAGGAGGCCTAGATTATAGTCAAAGGCCCATCGTGAAGACCGCAGTCCACAAAAGTCTTCCATGTACCAGCAACGCTGGGAGCATTGAAACGCAAGGCGGTGAGGCCACATACCTGAATGAACACACACCATATGCAGCCTGACCGGGCTGATTAACTTAGGGATCAGAAACACGCAAGGACAGTGGGTAAGGGACGTAGTGGGCCCCCTGCATGATCAAGGTGCAGTAACACTATCCGCCATTTTGTGGTCCGATCAGAGCCATAATGGGGATGCCGAAAGGAAAGCAAGCGGAGCAGTGCTCGGCTGAAGACACTGGTTCCAACTCACTGAGAGACTCGCCAATTACGCAGGAGTTAATACCAGACACAGAGGCACAAACAGAGCAACCCCCAGATAAGCGGGACATCATCCTGTGGGAAATACGTGAATCCAGGTCTGTGATGAAGCAGTAACTGGGTGTGCTCACCACACACGTGAGCCTACTCCAGGCAGACCACAAAAAGCTAGCTGAGAGAGTCCAAACACACACAACACCCTATCTGACATCACGCCATGGCGCAAGGCGCTGACAGAAACGGTCTTGCAGCTACAACGACAGGTAAAAGAGCTCCAAGACAAGGTGGATGACGCAGAAGGGCAGGCGTGTAGGAGCAATATTTGCATAGTAGGGATGCCCGAAAAAAGTGAAGGCAATGACCCAACGCAATTAATCAAAAACTGGCTGCGCCCTGAGGTAGCACCAGAAGGCCTGACGGACTAGTTCAGTGTGGAAAGACCCACTGAGTACCCACAGTAAATTAGAGCACTCGGACAACTGCCAAGGCCAATAGTTGCAAAAATCCTGAATTATAAGGGGAGGGACACACTACTCCACAAAGCAGGAGAAAAGGCTCCTCTCTTATATGAACATTCATGAATATCCCTGTTTCCAGATTATACAGTGCAGGTACAGAGACAACGGGAAGCATTCTTTGGGGTAAAAAAAACACCTGCAACAGTTGTACTTGCGTTATGCATTGATCTTCCTGGCCAAACTCAAGATAATGCATGACAATGCCAGTCATTTTTTCGAGATTGTAGAAACAGCATGGCTGTGGATAGAAGTAAATTTCCTGAACTTGGCGATACCGGGCGAGCACAGCCAGCCCCGAAAATTAAGCTAATGCCGTAGGAGCACAGTGCAGTGGTCCACTGAAAGTCAAAGGCTCAGGGACGAGAGTGTACCCACACTGGAATGGAAAATAGAAAGCAGAAGAGCAGCATTGCAGACTGCAGCGCCATTAAGGGCGACAGGAGCAACTAGCAGGTGCCACTCGTCCTCAGACGGAATGCCAGCAACGTATTCAGAGAGTAGCCAGCCTCTATTCTCCTCTCTGACACCAGAAACAGCCCGAGACCCGAGAGAATAATTACAGCCATAACACAGGGGTGGTGTAACCCGAATATGGTGCAAGACTGACGTAGACAATACTCTGCGGCGCAGAGCTGGGACCCAAGGACTGTCATGAATCAGTACCGGACATGGACAGATGCAGTCAGCTGCCCCGTATGTGGGAACTGGCCGCTGTTGGTAACTGTATTGGCGCGGATGTCAATACTATGTATTATGTATGATATTGCGGGGGGTTGAAGGGGGACAGGCCCTGGGTCCGGGGTGCGAGGACACTTCTTCCCCTTTCATTCTTTTCGCTCTACTATTCCCTTCATTTTAAACTCTCTCTTATATATACTTTCTTCTATTTTTTTGATCCACTCTACTGAAATTGCAATGTTGTCATTTAATGTGGCGCAGAGTAGTTGGCATGGGGTGAGATGGTCCGCGGCTGGTGTATCCTCCCCCCTAGCAACTGCGAACAGAATGTTAAAGATGTTGTTTCTGCTAGCAGCTGTTTGGTCGAACACACGTTTGGGGTTGGACCGTAGTACTGGAAAAGTTCATATCCATATAGTTAGAAGTTACAAGGGCGCCCATTTGGGCACGCTACTGGAATCTCTAGGAGATAGGGCTAAATCACGCAGGAAGATACTAGATAGCACACATAATACGTCTGATGGCAAGAGCATCGTATAAATTCCTTACATGGAATCTATGAGGCATGGGCTCTATACACAAGAGGTATCGCATTCTTGCACAGCTGGGTAGGCGTAAGGCGCACATAGTGTTTATGCAGGAGATGCATTTAAAAGCGTCCAAAGGCCAGTTGTATAGCAAAATATACTCTGCATTTGCAAGGGGCGCTGTGGTGTGGATATGGGTGGGTGTTCCTTTCAGTCTTTTAGAACAACGAGTGGATGGGGAGGGCAGATGCGTGCTGCTGAAAGGGGAGCTGGATTGTCAGGTGTTCGTAATGGGATGCATATACGCTCCAAATACAGAACAAGAGCAGTTCCTAAAACAAGTGAGTGCTGCCCTCGCGGATTGGATACAATATATGTATAATGCAGTGCTGAGCACGCAAATAGACAGGTCGCACCCACCTCTCAAGGGAGCAATTACAACACGGCAGGCCAAGACACTGGAAACATGGGTACGTGGGGGGGAACTATTAGACGCATGGTGAAGTAAGAACATGGAAACGCATGAATATTCTTATTACTCCCTGGTGCATGCGGTGCACACAAGGATAGACTGTATTTTGTGCTCTCCCACCCTGATTCCACAGGTGTTAGATACTGCGTACACAGGCAAAATGTTGTTAGACCACAGCTCATTGGAACTTACACTGCAATGGGGCCATGTCCCTACCCCGTTGCTGACATGGAAACTTAATCCCCAACTACTAGAAGATGGCGCCTATAAAGCGCAAATGTCAAACACTATAAATAACTACTTCTCCCAAAATACTGTCACTGCCTCACCCCACTGATAGAGTGGGAAACATTTAAAGTGGTGGTGAGAGGCTCCTCCATTGGCAACAGTGGGGGCGAGACAAACAATCGGGAGAAGCTTATCGGAGGTAGAGTCGCATTTGGGTCTCTAGAGAAAGAAGCGCCATGTCCCCAAAGAGCGCAGGTAAATTACAAGAGGCACACATAGAATATGCGGACCTGCTAAAGAGGCTACGTGTGGTGGACCATAGGTCATATATTCAGAAAGCCCACGCGGAGGCGGATAAGCCCAGGAACATTGTTAGCGCGCATAATACGGGATCACCCCCGGCAATCCCAATAACCAGGAACCGCTCTCCTCTAGGCGGTGTAACAGACACTCAACTAGCAATCAGTGAGGCATTCCAGAAGTATTATAAGTTCGAGGCATGTGGGCTGCTGAATTCATATCTGTGCATAGATCGCCGCCTAGTGTTGGGTCCGGATGTTTGCACGTTGTTGTCCTGGAAGAGTCTTCGAAGTATCCTTGGATAGGTGACTCCTCCCCTGGACCACAGTGCGCATGGGCATCCTCTCCATCCTCAGATTGTTTTTTTCCGCCATTGGGTTCGGATGTGCTATCTTAGCTCAAGTTAGGAAAATATTTGGTCGAGGCCAAAAGGCCTTTAGTTCGCGTCGGTACTGTTTATCGATCGGGTTTCGATAGCATTTTGTTAGTTTACTAACTTTCAGCACCGACTTCTTTCGCATTTACCTGTCCATCGACTACTTCGACGATGGAATCCAGGACGCCATTCAAAAGGTGTCCGGTATGCAATGCGAAGTACCCACACATCGACGTCCATCCGGTGTGCAACAAATGCCTTTCGCCGGACCACGACGAATCGACATGCATGGCCTGTGCCCGGTTCCGTTCCAAGAAGACTCTAAGGAACCGAAGAGCGGCGAGACTCGAGGCGCGGCACGCGGCACCGGCCCCAACAGACATCTTCGACGAGGCCGACGTCGAAGAATTAGAAGTCATACCCTCCAGTCCCGTTTCCGAACACGACCCCGGATCGGACGAGGGCGACGAGTCACTCTTCCACAGAGGTGAAGACGACACCGAGGTAGGAGACGACGAGGAGGCCTTAGGGGCCGAAGAGAGTAGCTCCAATGATGAACAAGGCCTACCTGTTCAAACCGAAGAAACACCAGCGCCACAGCCTTTGGCTCCGGTCGAGGGATCGCCTTCGGGCCTTACCCGAGACCCATCCCGTAGTTCTTCGGCCCCGCCCTCGGGCCCGGCCTCGGACGTTCAGCGGCAGCCATTGCTGCATAAGCCAGCTGGTTTCCCTACCACAAAACCGAAACCGAGAGCTGCTCCGGTTCATACGAAACCGAAACTGAAAGTGGCGCTAGTCGGATCGAGGCCTTCCACGCCTTCGACGCCAGCGCAACGCGTCGGCACCGACCGCACCAAGAGGGACTTCGGTGCCGAACTGGAATCGGGCGACATCGGAGTCGACAAGCGGAAAAAGGCCATCGGCACCGAGAAACCTACTCGGCTACCGACGCCAACAACACCGAGGGCACTACCGCCTGCTTCGCCTCGCGTCGCTCCCTCGCCTCACCTATCGAGGACGCCGACGGTGATCTCCACGCCTCGACTCGAGGACCCGCCGGCACCGAAAAAATCCACGCCCGGCTCTACGAACCTGCCCGGTGCCAAAGCCTCAAAGACGCCCCAAGTGCGGCCTGCTGCGACGCAAAGCAACAAAACCACGGCGGCCCTCAAAGACCCGTCGGGTTCCGGCCCGATCGGAGCTCCAGCAACCTCTACGGGGCCAGCCAACATTACCTTCGGCTTGCCTCCGTCAACAATCCCGAAGATGTTCCAACTCAGGACACGGGTTACCCAGACTCCGGTTCCACCGGACGAGACGTCTCCGCCACGTGTCATCGACGCCGACACTGGCAGGATGATTCTCCACGACCGAAGAATAACTTCGGAACCGCCATTGGACCCTTTCAGGATCCCACTAAAAAGGAAGCTGCCGGTGGAATCAGAACCTCTCCTTTATGAACCGTTCCATTCCTCCTACCAGGATCCACACCGGTTCTCCCCCACGCGCTCCGACACGGATGCATTGGAGGACTACATGGATGACCAAGCACCCTACCATGTAGACACAGACCCTGATGACCAGCAGGACCCTGATCAAACTTGGGGCGACCCTGCAGACCCCAGTGCACCTCTCGATACACAGGACCCGCAACTCTATGGGGCAAAAACATCTCCCACGGAGGATACTGCGGCGTTCAACGCTCTTATTGAACGTGCTGCAAATAACCATGGGGTACAGCTTCACTCAGATACCATCGAGGATGACTTTCTAATGGACACTTTTGCATCCTCTGAAAGACATGTAAAAACTCTGCCAATGCTGAAGGGGGTCCTCAAACCAGCTAAGGACATTTTCAAGGAACCCACCAGGGCACGAGTGATAAACCCCAGGATTGATAAAAAATACAGATCAGCACCTGGGGATCCTACTTACATCAAAGGACAATTACCACTCGACTCCATCGTCGTAGCGAATGCTCGCAAGAGGGCACACTCGCAAACGACGGGTGACGCTCCTCCCCCGGACAAAGAGTCCAAGGTGCTAGAGACCTCCGGCAAGCGAGTTGCCGCCCAGGCTGCCAACATATGGCGCATAGCCAACACTCAAGCGCTCCTCGCTCGCTACGATAGAGCGCACTATGACACATTGGAGCAACTACTCCAACATCTCCCTGACCAGTTCAAAGAAGGTGCAGAAATTCTTATCAGAGAGGGACAGCTACTCACAAATGCTTCCATCAAATGTGCACTAGATGCTGCAGACACGGCTGCCAGGGCCATAAACACAAGCGTCATGCTGCGACGACATGCCTGGCTACGAATCTCAGGATTCAAGCCTGAGGTACAAAACAACATACTGAACCAGCCCGCCAACCCCGACTATTTATTCGGCCCAGAGGTTGACACCACCCTCGAAAAGATAAAAAAGGACACGGACACTGCAAAGTCCATGGGCGCCCTCCAAACTCAGTCCTTTCGGAGCGGCTCCTTTCGTCGCCCCGGAAACAAGGGGGCAGGTAGAGGACAGGGGTCACAACAAACGTATAACAAAGGCAATACACAGACCACCTACGATAAAAACACCCGAGGTGGATATCGTGGCTCCAGTACAAAGGGCAGAGGACGTGGCTACGGCAACACCAGGTCCTCCCCCAAGAACAAGCAGTGACGCCCTCTCCCTTCCTCCCAACCACATAACACCTGTCGGGGGAAGACTACAAAGGTTCCTGTCCACGTGGAACTCCATCACCACGGACAGGTGGGTCAAAGATATTGTAAAATACGGTTACTGTCTGGAGTTAACCTCCACTCCGCCCACAATACCACCAAGAAACCGTCCTATGTCCTCAGAGCACTTAACGCTCTTACAGCAAGAGGTGCAAAGTATGCTTCTAAAAGGCGCTATAGAGGTCGTCCCCATCCACGAGCAGGGTGCAGGGGTGTACTCCCTCTACTTTTTAATTCCAAAGAAGGACGGGTCGCTCAGGCCTATATTAGACCTGAGACCCCTAAACCAGTACATTCTTTCAGAGCACTTTCACATGCTCACCCTACAGCAAGTCCTTCCGCTTCTCAAGCAGGGAGACTTCCTAGCCTCACTGGACCTCAAGGATGCGTACTTTCACATACCCATCCACCCCTCACACAAAAAATACCTCAGGTTCACTGTTCAGGGGCAGCACTATCAGTTCAAAGTCCTTCCCTTCGGCGTGACAACAGCGCCCAGGGTTTTCACGAAGTGCCTAGCTACGGTGGCAGCACATTTACGGAGGCAGCATATACACGTCTACCCCTACCTAGACGACTGGCTCGTTCAAGCGAAGTCAGCCCAGCAATGTGCAAGCCACATGTCCCGCACCATTCACCTTCTTCACAGTCTGGGATTCTCACTAAATTACCCAAAGTCCCATCTCCAGCCCGCACACGTACAACAGTACCTAGGTGCGACTATAGACACTCTGGCGGCCACAGCTCAGCCAAATTTAGTGAGGATCAACAGCATACAACTGCTGATCTCCAAGTTCAAACCCAATCACTCGCTTCCAGCGCGAGTGTTTATGCAGTTGATAGGCATTACGGCCTCCTGCATCTTCATAGTCCCGCACGCGAGGTTACATATGCGCCCACTTCAGGAGTGCCTAGCACGTCAGTGGAATCAGGCTCAAGGACAGTTGAAAGACCTAGTGTTGGTGAGCGGTCGGGCATACAACTCTCTGCATTGGTGGAATCCACAAAACCTTTGCAAGGGCCGACCGTTCCAAGAGCCTGTTCCGCAAATAGTACTGACAGCGGACGCGTCTCTCCAGGGATGGGGAGCTCATGTACTCCACTACACAGTGCAGGGACTATGGACGACACAACAGAAGAAGATGCACATCAACCTTCTGGAACTGATGGCAATCTTCCTGGCCATGAAGGCATTCAAAGTACATCTGTGCAACAAAGTCGTGTTGATCCGGACGGACAACATGACTGCCATGTACTACATACAGAAGCAGGGAGGAACACACTCTCCACAGTTGTCTCATCTGGCTCAGAGCATGTGGAAGTGGGCCATTCAGAGGAACATGTTCCTCATGGCGGAACACCTCCCTGGCAAGGACAACCAGATGGCGGATCTGCTCAGCAGACACAGCCACCAGATGCACGAGTGGGAGTTACACCCATCAGTACTCCAACCGTACTTCCAGCAGTGGGGTCATCCAGAGATAGACCTATTCGCGACAAGCGAAAACGCAAAATGCCAAAGCTTCGCCGCCAGATTCCCACATCCGCAGTCGCAGGGCAATGCGATATGGATGAACTGGTCCGGCAGATTTGCGTACGCTTTTCCCCCAGCGCCGCTGATACCGCTGGTGGCTCGCAAACTACGACAACACTCCCTGACACTCGTCCTAGTTGCTCCCACGTGGGCACGCCAGCCGTGGTACACCACCTTCCTCGAACTTTCCGTGGTGCCGCATCAAAGGCTGCGGATCAAACCCGCGCATTTGACGCAGAACCATGGAGAGGTTCAGCACCCAGATCCGCAACAGCTGAACCTGGCGATCTGGCTCCTGAAGTCCTAGAGTTTGGCTATCTCAACCTGCCACCTGACTGTATGGACATCATCAAGGAGGCCAGGAGACCCACTACCAGGGCCTGCTATGCAGCCAAATGGAAAAGGTTCGTCATTTATTGCGGTAATAATGACATCACCCCGCTGGACGCATCCATCCACAACATCATCTGTTACCTCTTACACCTATACCGATGCAATCTGGCGTACACCTCTATACGTGTCCATTTGACCGCAATATCAGCCTATCTGCAAACCAGGCAGCACCTCTCTCTATTCAGAGTGCCTGCCATCAAAGCATTCTTGGAAGGGCTCAAACGAGTCATTCCACCTAGTCACCCACCGGCTCCAATGTGGAACCTCAACTTGGTCCTCACACGCCTGATGGGTCCACCCTTTGAACCTCTACACTCATGCGAGATTCAATTCCTTACCTGGAAAGTGGCCTTCCTAGTAGCGATTACTTCCCTAAGAAGGGTTAGTGAACTCCAGGCACTAACCGTTCAAGAGCCATTTATTCAGGTTCACGCCAACAGGGTCGTACTACGTACCAACCCCAAATTCATGCCCAAGGTAATATAGCAGTTCCACATGAATCAGACTATTGAACTGCCCGTTTTCTTCCAAAACCCACAAACTGTTGCAGAAAGGGCACTACATACACTAGATGTACGGAGGGCCCTCATGTACTACATCGACAGGACTAAACCATTCAGGAAGACAAAACAACTGTTCGTTGCCTTTGCCCCACACCACAAAGGTAACGCCATCTCCAAAGCAGGGATAGCCAGATGGATAGTTAAGTGTATTCAAATCTGTTATCAAAAGGCAAAACGCACATTAACTATTCCACCACGAGCCCACTCAACACGTAAGTTGGGGGCTTCCATGGCCTTCCTAGGAAATATTCCCCTGCATGATATATGCAGAGCAGCCACATGGTCCACTACACACACATTTACAAAACACTATTGTGTAGATGTGCAGTCAAAACAGCAGGCAGCTGTAGGACAGGCTGTTCTCAAGACACTTTTTCAGACCGCTGCAGCTGGCACGGGTAGCCGCCGCTAATAGAGGGCACTGCTATGTATTCTATGCACAGATATGAATTCAGCAGCCCACATGCCTCGAACTGAATATGCTACTTACCAGTATGCATCTGTTCTTGGCATGTAGGGCTGCTGACATTCATATCGCCCTCCCTCCTCCCCGGCGCCTGTCGCAGCTGCAGCTCTCAGAATTACTGCAAGCATGGTCATCACTTTCTGTATCTACTCCATCACTGCCACAATGGCGAAAAACAATCTGAGGATGGAGAGGATGCCCATGCGCACTGTGGTCCAGGGGAGGAGTCACCTATCCAAGGATACTTCGAAGACTCTTCCAGG
Source organism: Triturus cristatus (assembly GCF_964204655.1). Taxonomy (NCBI): domain Eukaryota; kingdom Metazoa; phylum Chordata; class Amphibia; order Caudata; family Salamandridae; genus Triturus; species Triturus cristatus. The sequence continues at coordinate 141,799,920 of NC_140588.1, forward strand.
ACAACAACGTGCAAACATCCGGACCCAACACTAGGCGGCGATCTATGCACAGATATGAATGTCAGCAGCCCTACATGCCAAGAACAGATGCATACTGGTAAGTAGCATATTCAATATTTGTATAGCGCTCCCGCGCAGTCACACACACAAGAGTCACAGATTCCTCTAGGGAGTGAATCTGCCCACGTTGGAGGAAGTTGAGAGGGGGCAGTTACAATCACCTATAACGTCGGCGGAGATTTAGTGGGCAATCCGGGACCTACAGAGAAATAAAACCCCAGGACTGAACGTTCTCCCCACAGACCGAATTCTATGCCGCATATGTTAAGGAGTTGGCGCCGCTATTAGAAAATATGTATGCGACAGCGCTGGACGAGGGTACGCTACCCGGGACTACAAATCAGGCGGTGGTGATTTCGCTGCCAAAGCCCGGGAGGGACGGCACTGACATGATAGCATATAGACCTCTATCACTTTTAAATACTGAGTACAAAATACTGAGTAATATCTTAGCATCACAACTGTTACCATATCTCTGCAAGTTGGTGCATGCAGACCAATGTGGGTTTGTACCATGCAGGAGCACAGCACACAATGTGAGGAGGTTGTATCATGTGATGTGGGCCTCTTTAAACCAGTTTCCAAATGCGGGATGTCTCTCACTGGACCTCCGGCAAGCGTTCGATATGCTGAGTTGGGAGCTCATGACAGCGGTGCTGGGCATGTACGGCATACCCTTCGAATACCTAAATAGGGTCAAACTGCTGTATGCTGCACCGACAGCCGTGTTAGGTCGGGCAAGTATATCTCCAGAGAATATGCGATTCACAGAGGCACCAGACAGGGATGCTCACTTTCCCCCATGCTTTTTATACTACCTCTCGATCCACTAGTCCAAAAACTACGCCTGTCGGCCCAAGACTGGGGCATACCAGTTGGCTCAACGGTACATGCTGTGTCACTATATGCAGATGATATAGTACTATATGCTTGAAATCTGCAGAGTGGGCTCCCAGAGGCAGCGTCGCTCTTCGTTGAGCTTGACAAAGTACTGGGACTAAGTGTAAATTTTGATGAGTCAATAGCATTTTCCTTTAAAGAAACCAACGCACCGCTCATGGTCAGATTTGGGGATAATAATGTACAAATGGCCCCAACCATGTTCAAGTACCTAGGTGCGAGGATATGCAGAACACAACAGGACATGCTGGACAGCAATGTCCAGAGCACAATTACCTAATTGAGATCACGGATAGCGTTCTGGACATCGCTCCCGTTGTCTATCACTGCCCGCTTGGGGAAAGCAAAACTGGTGATACTGCCGAGAGTGCTATACAATTTCACAACGCTTCCAAAACTAATCCCTATGATAGTTTTCTGAATGCTAGACTCCTGTTGGTGGAGTTAATATGGAGTGCGGGTAGACGCAGAATAAGTTTGAAGAAGTTCCAACTTTCGTCAAGAGCTGGAGGGTTTGGGGCCCCAGACTTCAGGGCCTACTGCGTGGCGAGTCAGCTGCAGTGGCTGTCGTACTGGCTGGCTGGCCGTAATCCACAGGAAATTGCCTTTACGCCTAGAATGTTGGCACAAGGGAAACTGCATACAATGCTGCACTGTACGCACCCAATTGATCACCACTGCTGCGGGTGGCCCTGCGGTATTGAAGACTCATGCTAAGGTACACACAAACGCGGTCATTGTATGCACCCAACACCCCGCTCCTGAGACTCCCGATAACAAGGGGCCAAGTGGCCGGGTGGGAAGAAGGAGGAATTATTACAGTGGGGGCTCTGTTCAATGAAGGTACCTACCGCTGCAAGCAGACTTTGCATATACCTACAATCTGCCAGACACCCTATTTCTGTTGCATGCTGGGGTGGTGCACCAAGTTTAATAGGTTTGGGCCCCAGACGGGCAAGAACCTCCAACAAACGAGCTAGTATATATGTTACACTTAATGGGTAATGGTAGGCACCTGACAAGATGTCTGTATAAAGGTATTAGAGAGACGCAGTCCTCCCCGCAAGAGGCTCTGCGAGCCAAATGGAATGCAGACATGGGAGAGGAACTCATGGACAGAGAATGGGCATCCCTTCTAGCTTATCCCAAAGCAGTTTCACGTAATGTGCGCTTCAAATTTATCCAATATATGATCACACAGAGAGAGTATTTAACACCACGTAGGCTCCACAAAATGTACCTCACAGCTACGGCAAATTGCCCGAGAAGCACAGAGGAGGATGCAGGGTCCGTCCATATGCTATGGGCCTGGGCGCGGGTAGCGCGAATACTGACTGACATTGTAGGTGTGCAGACATGGAACACAGCAAAAAGCTGTATACTTGGGCTGTACCCACACCCAAAGGGTCACCAAGCCGAGGCATGTTTTGCGGACTTAGCGTTAATACTTGCCAAAAGACACATCACAAGGAGGTGGAAAGTTGCTAGGCCACCAACAATAGAGGCATGGGAAGAGGCGGTGGAGAAGGGGAGCCAAGCTGAAAGCGCAGCAATACGCAAGGAGGAACAGCGAGCGCTGCGAAAAATACCTATAGCCATGACCTGAGATATTCTGCGGGAGTCCATTAAATCATAGGCCGGGATCACTCAAACGGCAGTCGACCCCGTAGACGCTACAGCATTGATAGAGGCGCTGGTCGCTTATGCAGTTAACATACCACAGCACAACCACTACATGGCCCAAATACGCAGAAGTGAGACGAACAGATAGAATTAGCAGTCTTATCTGGGAACTAGAAGTGGAAAAAATGAAAATACTGATTGTAAATGTTGTCTGTCAACAAGTGCTATAATAGTTGCTTTCTCTCAAAACATGAGTGGATGCCAATTGTAATGCCCAGTTCGTTAACTTTGGGAAGGGAGGGAGGGATCTTGGGTTGTTTTCTTGGGCGTGATTAACATATTGACCTCCTGTTACAACTCTCGTATAGGATAAGACAAATGGTGTGTGGAGACGTAACACGTGTAGGATATATTACGAAAATGTATGATCGAGCTAGGAACTGACAATTGTAAAATAACATTGTAACGATACTACTTACATTGTGCTAATTATACATGTATGTTCATACACTGAAACAGGTGCTTATTGTACAAGCAATATTACTCATAAAACTCAATAAAGTGTGCTTAAAAATAAAAGAAGCCTCCTGCTTCAGCACATCCTGGAGATCGTCAGTGGCGCTATGGAGAATTACTGTACGGACAATTCACAACCCAGAGAAGCTCAGAACTCGCTGGTTCCCTCCGGCCGCAGCTTTCCTTGGGCGACATGCAGCATATGGTTGGGTGTGGGTTGGCACGGCTGCCTTGTCTGGAGAGGAGCTACTGTTTGTTTAACCAGATGGGTATATTAACAAAGTCATAATTAAAAACTCTGGGGAGTGTATCCATTTTAATTAGGACCAATCTGCCTGCAATTGTGAGTAGCAGCTTGAGCCATCTAATAATTTTATACTATAATTTACTGATTGCGTTGCCATAGTTTAACCTTAAGACTTCATCTTTAATTGTGCTAATCCATATGTCCAGATATTTATCAAGAGTAGTATGCCACTCAAGTGGAACATCAGCTTCTATTTAATTAATGACCTGTAAAAGTGCGAACATTGATAATAGTTAATCCCACCAGTACCTCAAACCTGGTAAATTCTCTAAGAGTAGGGTAACAGCTATCTTTAGGTTTCTGTTGTATATCGTTATATAATCGGCATTGAGGGAGATCAGGAGGGCACTCTCTTTGTAGCGTAAGGCATATTGTGTGTATTGTTATCTTAATTTGGTAGCAAAGGGGGCAAGTGCAAATAATATTCGTGACAAGGGGCATCCTTGCCTAGTGCTTTGAATGATAGAGATGGGGAAGAGATATTTGACAGTTAATATATAGTTGTGCTACTGTTTTTTTGTATTATAATCTAATTATACTGAAAGAAGGGGAGGATATGTCCGTGTTTGTCACTAGTGTTGTCAGGTAGTTCCATATGAGGGAGCCAAACGCTAGAAAAACCACCACTGCACTTGCCTCTGGGTCTGTTTGGTGTAATATAGCAAATAAGGATTGTAGATTGTATGTAGTTGATTGCCCAGGAATAAATACCTCTTGGTTGGGCATAATTAAGTTAGGCAGTAACAGGAGATCCAATTTGCAAATATTTGAGTTAGAATTTTGACATCACATTTTATTAATGAGAGGGGTGTGTGAGATTTTCATCTATCTGTGTCTTTACAACAGATTTAGTAGAGTTGTTAAGATAGCCTTTCTTGTAGACGGGGGTAGACATCCTTTGTTCACGGCCTCCCCGTAGACTTCTATAAGTCTTGGGGACAGACAGTCATGGCTACTTTGCTGTGTGTTCTCTCTTCAGTTGAATTTTGTTCAAACAAATTTGCTGTTAAAGCTGCACAACTACTAAGTTGAATGAAATTTCATACAAATAAACGGCTGTGGTTAGTTTGTCAGTAACAATCAACCTTGTTTATTTCTGTATATAGTATTAATACAGCAAGCATTTGTAATTTTGCAGAAACATTGGAACATTGAGCTAATCTTTGTAAGCCCAAAAATGTTGTATTCGATCAGGCATGTCACAGAAGGAGTCTGGCATTTCTTTTATATCCATGTTACAGTAGAGATACTTTCTTATTTTGGGTTACTGTAGCTGAGAATCATTGTGTGTGATTCATCCCCTACAAAGTGGTAATCTGCGCTGGTATCTGGCTCATTGCTCCCTCACATAGTAGTAGGATTGCTACAGAGGCTGCTAGGAGGGAACAGAAATTGGATGTAGGAGGGGAAGTAATTGTGGATTTGGCCTAGAAGCCTTTGCTTGTAAAAAAAAAAAGCAGACAGAAACTGTTTTAATAACATTACAGCACCATAACTGCAAAGAAAAATTTGAAGAATGATGTAAACAAAAAACTAAAACACATTTATTTTTAGGTCTCGCCAATACATCATATTCATGCATACAGAAAGGGTCTTATGGTCAGCCTTTTTTAACCACTCATACATGGGGCAGTAGGTCAGCTCCTCCAGCCATTGGTTTTGTTGGGTTAGAAGGCACTGCACAGACAGATAGGCTCCATGTTTGTGTGGTAAAGGCCACTTTAAAGTAGCAGGTGCACATGGACCATTACAATCTCACTCTGTCATTTTTCACCTATCCTCCCACTTCCACTGCCCTATACTCAACCCCAAACCTTCCCGAGGTGAACTGCCTGTCACAGTTCTCTAGCCTGCCTCCCCAACTTTATTAACTTCCTGCCTCTGTAAACCTTCAACTTCTTGATGTTTGTAATCTCCTGACCTTCCTCCAACCCCGTTCAAGCTGCTCCCCCTGAGCCAAAAGGCAATGCAAATCTTATAAAACATTAAACATTTTATCTGACTGCAAATAGCACCTACCCATCAGTGACAAAAGGAATACATAACACACGCCAGCTTGTGTCCCTGAGCCATATATGTTATCAACACCAAATTGTACCAATCAACTCCCAGTTCAGAGGGTTGAGGCAGGCTAGGCTACAAAATATTGCCCTAACCCTGTTTCCAGATAGGAATGACATGGTTGGAAAATAACTGCTGCCAAGATCCCCCTGACCCCTCCTCAGACCTCTTACGTGGCCAATCACCGACTGCTCACTCAACCAAAATGCACAGTGGGCATACTTTCCTGTGGTTGGTTGCCCACTGAAGCCTCGATTTGGGTGAGCTGTTTCCTCTACCCCAAAAGGCAATGCAAATCTTATGAAACAACAAACATCTCATCAAACTACCAATCAGAAAAAACGTTCTGTGAGGCATTTTTCGGTCCCCCTCCACCCTTTTTCACCCCTCTATAACTTTAACTGCCTTTCAAAATCCAATCTCCTAATGTGTCTGCCAATGCCTCCTATGGTTCATTTCAACAAAGCTCTGCACGAGTCACCCTAGCAACCTCTCTGTAAAATGTTCCCAATTCCCTGTTTAGCTTCTTCCTGGCTTTATCTATTGTTGCAAGCTTATCAGCAACTCTCCACTGATGTCTTGGAATTAATTCTGCACTTAACAAATAGGTCCCGGACCAGTGCTCTAAAATCTCTTTCAGATCTGCCTTCATAGCATTTATCAATGCCAGGCCTTTTACCTTCACCAAATGATTCTCTTGACGCTCTGTAGAAGCACCGCGCTGAACAACCTAGCGCGGTGCTTCAGCATCACAAAACCAGCAGGAAGGGCTAACTCCTGACCTCGGAACATTGGGGGCGTCTGCCGCTGTAGCTGCCGTTCCACCTGGCTGCTGCATTGCCGTGATATCGGCTAAAATCTCGCCAGGCGATCGCGCCTCAAGAGGGCGCTTGGGGTGGAGCGGACTTGCGTTTTGATGTAGCAGAGCGGGGGCCGCGACATCGGGAGCGGGCCACCGGGAAACTACACCGAATTAGCGGCGAGTTTTGGGGCTCCCCCATCTGCTTCACCAGTGGGCGCCCACAGCAGAGGTGAGCAGTTCTATTGAGGGTGCAGCCCTGAACACTGGATCTGCAACCAACGAAATCCAGGCATACGGGGGCCTCCATCTGCTTGTGTGGCCGGGCCGCAGCGTGTAGAAGGAAACCGCGGCTGCAGCGGACATGCCGGACATGCTTTCAGGAGCCCAGAGTCACTTGTAGCTGAAGGCAGTGGTGAGTGGACCCCCCCCAGTGTGAGGCAAAATGGCGGCTCCTACCACGCTGGCCTGCCGGGAGGGGAGATGCGGCCTGGTGGGCTTATAGGGACTGCGTGACCCCCGATCGCCTGTGGACACCTGGGAGATCTTGTGACCTTTGAAGAACAAAGGGAGACTGAGCTATCCTTCCTTGTTAAGTACTGTGAGTACCTGGCATACGTAGGGTGTGGAGAGGAGTCCCTGGGGCCACTACATACTCGAAGCTGAGGCTGATGGCTGCCTGACCCTAACATGGCCGCCAGTATCTTCAGACTATAAACATTGCACTCAGGCAGTCCTAAGAGCGCAAGCTACAGGCCCCATCACCGATACTTATAACATGGAGATAGCGCTCGACGAGGGCATTAATAGAGGGGGAAGCCCTCCCACATTGCTCCACCCGTAAGGGCACACGTTGACATGATAGCAGCAGAGACTTCTCTGAGAACCCCCGTCATATCGATCTGTCCAGAGTGACTTTTTTTCGAGCTTTACTTTTCCTTATAGAACCCTCCCAGGACTGTGCCTGACCTCAAGATGGCGTCTGGATTTCATTTGGAGCATGGTTTCTTAAACCCCCCCCCCCCACCCCCACCGCTACTCTGATATTCTCTGAGTACACCTGATTATCCTGACAGTGGAGTCCGAGCATTATGTCCGACACCCAGTGGAGCTGCTCTGTTCAGCTATTGAGGAGATCGGCCCTGGTTCATCCCCTGGCCGTCACCTACCCAGCCGGACATTGGGCACAGTTTCTCCCCGTCTCCCTGTCTCTCCCATCCCTCCCCCTCCCATAATCGAATTTCTGTATCTCTGCTCTATTTCTTTGTTTCCTATGCTTTGATTGCGCTTGAACAAATGTAACATGTTAGCCTGTAACTCTGATCCTCATGTAAAGCTCTCTGATACCTCTAGATCTAACCAGCACTATATAAAACTAAAAACAATTCTCTCCTAAGTGAATTACCAGGACAACCTGATGATGGAGCGGTAATCTCTCCTTGCAAAAGTACCACTACCCTTGTTTCCGCTCATCGTGTGATCGTGTGATGATCAAGAGGAGACCTACATAAACATGAGCATATCAGATGCAAATAAGTATTTTAGTCAATGACGAGAGTTGTGAATAGTTTTAAGGGGATTTATTTTCCAATCAAATTTAAGTTTCTCTGACTCATCATTCATTAGTCAGATATCAATCAGGTATCAGAATTGATAATAGAAAAAAATGGAATCAATACAGAGCATATCATAAATTGCATACATCGTGCTCCATAAAGGAAGGGATCCCTATTCTAAGGAAAAATGAGGCATAAATAATGTCTGTCAGAACTCATGAAGAGTTCAAGAAATACAAAGCAAGAGTGAGCTTAGCATAAAGCTAAGTCAATAATTATTAATTGCAAAATCTTCCTTTAAGGGAAATAAAGCACAGGGCAAATAAGCCTTGGCAAAGCCAGTTAGTCAAAGCATAAAGCTTGGGTATTTTAGCAAAAAAAAACCTGCATCCAAATCTACCCTCGTTCCCTCACAGCTGATTTTATCTCCTCCTTTTCAGCTACATCTCCGTCTGAGCCTCTCTGTATCTCCCCTAGAGGCTACCCATAGCACCTCCATCCTCTGCAGAACTGAAAATCCCTCTAAAAAGAGAGAAAAATGCCCCCACTTCGCAGCTAGGAACGCGTATATAGTTCAGCAAAAATGTTTCAAAACGTGACTTTTGGTCTTCGTGCTTCATCCAATTGAAGTGCAGAAAGACATCGCCACCCCATCCAATGAAGTGCAGAAAGACATCAACACCCCTCGGCTAACTGCTCACGTCATCAATCAGGCGAGTTCTTGTAACACATTTTAATTTTACTCTAAATTATTTGATCTCCTAACTTGCTGCTAAAGAAACTTTTATTTCAACTAAATAGAAAACATTTATTTCAACTAGAAATTATTATTTAGGACGGAAACTGTGAATATATTTTACTATAATAATAAGAAAAGATGTGCTTTGCAGTTTTATTCTATGCTATGAAATGAATGAGGCTTTGTTTTAAGCAACTGAATACTGATAAAAGTAAGTTACAGGTTGTAAATTATAAGAAGCTGCTTTCTTTCACAGTGAATACGAAAGGCAGACATTCCATTCTTCTCTCAAAGACAGTGCCAACGCTTTCAAAGCAAACTAAATCAGATTTGTATTTCAGCTTTTCTACACTTTCAAATGTGTGTTAATTCAATACAAATACAAATATAAATACCTTTTGTTTATTAAATCTACATTCTATAGTGAAGTCAAACCTAAAAAAAACACATTTAAATCAACCACGGATTAATTGTGCATGATTTTACATGATTCATAAAAAAGAAAGCATCTGATCAGGCCTAATGTTTTCACTTTTCCAGCATCAAATGTCTGTGTGCCATCTAAGGCCTCATGTTTTTATTTTTCCAGCACCAAATGCCTGCGTGCCACTGTTAAATGCAGTTTTATGCCTGAAGCTCAAGGCAGCTTCTGTCATTAGTAATGGTTAAATCTATAGGAGATATTTACGCTCTCTCACTGGCGACAGTCTCTGTCCAGGGTCGTGTACAATATAGGCAGTAGCTTGTGACACAAAATTCCCCCATTCCCAAAACATTTTATCCTAATCTTGGGTTCTTCATATCCAAGCTGCACACCATGACGTCTTGTTGATGCCTATTTTTGTGCTCATTTTATAAATGAGTGGCACTCAATACATTTGATAATAGTTGCGCTTTCCTGCTGGGAAGCATCCCTTTGGTACACTGCCGGGGTCATAAGTAAAAAATGTAATCAATTCGATCCCAAATTTGGTTGTAACTTAATTTGAAATTCTTTATTTCTCTTCAAAAATAAGCTTCTAGGTAATGCTCTGCATTACTCTAATGTCAACACAAATGTTATATCTCAATTGATAGACATCAAACGAAGGTTATAGATGTCCCCAGTGCATTACGAGCATGGACACTGCCCTTCATCTGGGGGTATGTCGCGTACATGGGAATTCGTCCCGCGACTTTATCAAGGCTATTATCTTCTTGTGTGGAATCCTTTATTTGTGGTGATACTTCCAACCCACAGTGTGATTCAGTTTCTCGCGATGTCACAAGTATCCGAACTTATATCCAAGGGATCCCTGTAAGTCCCAGATGCTCAGAATTGTGTATCATTATCTTAGATCCCAACCACGGACGTCGCTCCTCGTGTAGCTGAGTATGGTGCACGGTGTCGGCTGTCTGAACACCCAGAAATAAAAGAAAAAGAAGGAGAACTCACCTACTTGTATTTAATCTGTGCTTATGTTACGCATGTCCACATGTATTGTGATATAACATACGTGTGCTGAGAAATTCTGTTTTGTATTTGTTTGTTGGCTTAGGCCACTTGTTTTGGGGAGGTCAGTGGTTCTCCTCACCTTGAAGCACCGTAACTAAGACAAAGACCTAATACTAAATATCTTGTGTTATTTCTCCTGAATGGCACCTCCATTCCCCAAATCAGATACGACTGTTCATTACGTGTTCATCAGGGAGTATGTTCCTGAAAAACAATAATCAAGGCGAAAGTGATACGACTAGCAAAAATGTAGGCAACCCACTATACCAGGTGTGTGAATCTTGTGTGTTAGTGACGAACAAAAATTAATTTAACAGCGCCTCATCTTATATATGTTCAAAGGGAAGAATCTTGAAGTGCAAACATAAAGAGAAAATTAATGGGCAAGTCCAGCGAAAACCAACAAAAATCGGGAGAAATGCCCAGTATGGGCGACCTGTTTCAAGCTGTTGTGATAAGAGGTTGAACTGAATTCTATGTGACCGTGTCCGACTGTCTACGGCCACAATTGTTAGTACTAGGTGCCAATCTTGCGAAGATTTCAGGACCGTTCTAAATGACAAGAGCGTGGTTGTACTTGGGAGCATGCAAGCGCCATTTCCGATAAACGTTGTGTATACAATGCGGGTGCATGGTAAGATACACGTTGATGAACACAAGTGCGCGGGTGACTGATGCTTCTGTGAATCAAAGTAGGTGAACCCAGTGATCAATAAATTCAACTCTCGCGGCTGGTGCTTCATTGTGCACACTTAGTTTATGACCTTCTGGGCAACAGAGTGCATAAGTTGCCCGATGTTATGACAATAATGATCGGTGTAGCCTGGATAAATTATCCGTATGAGTCATGCAGTAAAAACCTTGTTAAGATGCCGTGAGTTCTCATAAGTTAGACGTGTGGTGCTTCAGTGAACGCCATTACTTGTGAGCCGGTGTTGGGAGATTAGAAATAAAAGAAGGTAATGTGACGTTAAAGAATGGGCGCCATCTTTGAGTGGATGTTGGTGCAGTGAACTCTGCAGACAGAACAAGACGGAGTGAAATATGTACAATGGGGCATTGTCAGACATAAAAGAAGGTAGAACAGTAGTAATTATAAAGTTATATGAACAAATCTAATATAAAACAATATCAATTGTAAACAAAAGTAGAAAAAAGAAAAAGCTGAAAGGGGATAAAAGAAAAATAGTAAAGTGATGGGATTAAGGAACTGTAAAAAGAGAAGCACCAACCACAAAAATATATATAGTTGTATGGGAGTCATGGTATTTGAAATATATAAGTGTGTGGATACAGTGGAGCCATGGTAGTTGGAATATGCAGGTGTGTATATATAGCGTCTTCTGGGTTGAGAAATAAAAGAAAAGAGGAAGAAGAAAATGGTGTAATGAAAGAAGAAACCACCCAATGAGCTAAGATGAGAGATAAAACAGGGGAGAAGCAACTGTATTCAATTTAATCATTGAGGCCATTTGGCTTCAAAGTATGCAGCTGTTTTATCCAAAAGTTTTCTCGGTGTATCAGGAATTTGGTATTGTCTCTGCCTTCTTTTAGATCCACTTTTTCCAAGACCAGGAAACGTAGCTGGCTGAAGTTGTGGTTTAAAGGAAATGTACCACCAGGTCAGATTTGATGTTTGTAGTTCTGATATTGCTCTTATGTTCATTTAATCTTGTTTTGACTTTACTTTCTGTTTTGCCCAGGCTAATCCACATGGACACTTGAGTGAATATGCCACGTTCTTCGAATCACATGTGGCTGTGGTGAACAGTTTGATTTTATAGCCCTTGGTTGGATGATTGATTGTGTTACCTTTAATGACATTGTTACAGTTGTTACTATTGAAACATGGTGTGGTGCCTTTGTATGTTTCAGCCTCTGCACTTCCCTTCCTCACTCTCAAGAGCTCATTGAGGTTTTTGCTCCTCTCATCGGAGAACCAGGGTATATCTTTGAATAATCTCTTAAAATCCGACTCTAATTGGAGCGTAGGTCAATATTTGAGAATGATTTTCTTGCGTCCAAAATTTTCATGGAGAATTTTAATACCATTACCATTCTGTTCCTTTTCATTTAGATTTCCGGGGGAGAAAATAGTTACGTGCGAGAAACAGTTGATATTCTGTTTACGGCTGTAGTGAGTATGTTGGTGGGATATCCTATTTCTTTCATGTTAGATGTGAGCTGGTTTGAATCAGATAGATTTCTTTTTGCTCTCAGGAGTTGTTAATATGGTAGGTGCACTTTTAGTGCTTCCTGATGGAAACTGTTTAAATACAGCAGGTTGTTGCGATAAGTCTCCTTCCTGTACAGGGTGGTCTCCGGTTGTTGGTTGTTGATGTAAATCATCACATCCCAAAATTTGATCATCTGATCATTGATATCATGAGTGAAACTAACGCGATCATTCACTAGGTTTAAAGCTACAATAGCTGAGCTAGGATCTGCCTTGGTACCCTGCCAGATGACACAGATGTCATCTATGTACCTTAGAAATGTAACCAAATATTGTATTCTTGTTCAAAACGTTGAACAGTTCGAACTTGTGCATGAACAAGTTTGCATAGCTGGGGGCTGCACAGTTCCCCATTGATGTTCCCTGTAAGCTGTAGAAAGAACTTGTCATTGTGTGAGAAATAACTGTGATAGAGGGTGAAGTGGAGCAATTCCAAGAAGAAAATCTTCAAATCCTGTTTACTGTCTGATTTTAATAGAAAAAACTCAACTGCCTCGATTCCAAAATCGTGTGGAATGGAGGTATATAGAGCCTTTATGTCGATTGTGCACAGGAGTGCTTATTTTTTCCAAACACTGTGGTGTCTTTAATATAGGTCCTCATACTCTGCACAAATTCCTGTAGCTGGCTGTCAAGGTATTTACCTATTGACTCGTGTATTGATCCACACACAGAAACTATGGGCCTCATTGGTGGTTTCTTTAACCTTGTGGATTTTAGGAAACGTGTAGCGTGGGACTTCTTGGAAACCCTTGGATCAGATATCTCTGGTTAGCTTTTGTTATGGTTCCGGACACCACTGCTTTATCAATCAACATTTTAAGTTCCCTTGCGAAACTCTTCTGTGGGATTGTATCCTAGTTCTATGTACGTTGTCAAGTCTTCCACATGTTCATTTATTTTGTAGTCGTAGTAATATGCATCCATTACAACTAGGGCACCCCCTTTATCAGCTTTAACACACTTAACATGTTGGTTGTTAGCCAAGCGTTGTATGATGCCTCTTTCTTTGATGGTCACATTAGATCGTTTTATTTTCTTGGTTTTGTAAAGATGTACATCGTTTTTCACAAAAGTCTCAAAAGCTTCTAAAATCTTGTGGCTGACAGGTGCCATATAGGAACCCTCTTGAGTTTCAATCCCTTTAGGGTATTATCTATCTGGGGTTGTTGTTCCATAACGATGTTCTCAAAAAAGTTCCTAAGTCTGATTGATCGCATGAATCTGATAATGCTAACCTCTGTTTCCAATATGTTAGATTTGTAGGTGAACACAAACGAGGAGCGCTTTTGCAGGATTTCCATTTCCAATGAATTCAACTTCTGTGAAGAAATGTTAATAACCAGATTTTTCTTGCTCATGTCCTCTGACTCCTGGTTATTCTCTTGGATATGGTTGGGTCGATGCTTGCCTCCCCCTTTGCCCCTCCTGGTTCGTCTTTTCCTAAGAGGCCTGTTCCTTAAAAAAGAAATGGCTGTGGTGCTAAGTGTGGCTGACGTTGTTGATGTATCAGTGGGTGGCACGTTTCTGTGATCTGAATGGGCGCTTGACTCAACGTGAGATACTGTTCGTTTGTTCATCGCAGAGTCGCTGCCAGCTATCGAACTTTCAGAGTCGGAAGTCTTATTTTTAGGTCCTTTCTGCCAGCTAATGAAGTTTTAGAGTCGGAAGCCTTATTTTGGGGTCTGTTCTGTCCTCTCCGTGCATAGACTTCGACCCAGTTGTAGACCCCCCCCCCCAACTTATAGGCTATTGTGTCTCTTTGAAACTTTCTCACTTTGTGCTCATTGATCTCTTGAGTATGCCGGGCCAATTGTTTGTTGATATCTGATAAAACCTTGGACCATTCTTCTGAGCTTAATTTGGAAGATAATCCGTTTTTTAAATGGTTGCACGCCAACCAAATTTAGATTTTAGCTATCACCATTTGATAAACTCAAAATTATTCACGGAGTGCGTGATCCATGGTATTTTGATATTTACTCAATACATTTGGCCATGTCGGTTTGGGACATACCCAAAACTAAAACTATTAAACAAAAAAGAACCCAGTGAAAAACAACTTTAGTTTTCCTTGCTTTTTCTGCTCACATAACGCTTATAACACTCTGTCCTCTTATCATCTCCAGCGACCTGCTTCTGTTCCTGCCCAGTCCTAAAAGAATGCATCCCATATTCTCCCTCTGGTAACCCAAACTGCCCTGTGCCTTCCACCAAACTGCTGGCAGCTGAAACGACGTAGCATTGAATGCATCCCAGTGTCTCAAAATCATACCTCCTGTCTCCAAACCTGTTCCTGCAAGTAGCGCTTTCACCATTAAACTGGGCACAAACACCATACCACTTACGGCCTCAACAACACCCTCGTACTTCTAACCATTTGGTCATCTTTGACATCCTCAGCATTATTTCCACACCGTCTGTCCTCAGATCAACATGCTGCCTCTGCAACCCCCTCTTGTTCTTACCACACAACATCTCTGATATGCTCTAAAGAACATACAGGCCATCAATAATGAATTTAATACCATTTCTGTCCCTTCCTTGCATACTGCTGGGAGAACGCCCAGGACCCTTCTGAACACCAGCCACCCCCAAGGTCTCCTCTGACGTTCCCCGTTGCTCATCTCGATTTCCCAACCTTCTAACACACAACACCCCATCTCCCCTGCTGTTGGCGCGTAATTACAATACAACAAACCGAAAAGGCTATTTGCGCTTGCCTAAAATATATAAAAACTCTGTACCAACCTTTGTCTATCATATTCATTATAAACTTATCCACATCTTCCCCACATGCCTCCTCTGCCTTTTTTCTCCTTTAAGCCCCTGACTCCAGAAACTCTATCCATGTTCATATGCTTTCTGCATAGACGACGCCAGGGACCCCACCACCAACTGGAGAAACCTCTGAATCTTTTTTTCTTTATTCAGATTACGCAAGGAAAAACATAAAAGTACACAATAGAAACAGCATAGTTAATATAATAACAATACATGGGGGCATGTCCAGCCGCTGCAAGAAGGCTGACAGGTTTTAGGTGAGCTCCGTCGAGGACCTCAAGACACGCAAGCATTGAGGCCTAGTCGGCCTGTGTGAACCGCCTCACAGCTTGCTCCCAGAATAAAGGGCGCTCGCGCGGTCCGGGCACCTGAATTGCAGAGGCCAGGACAGGAAAAAGCGACTGCTCTGGCTTGTCTGCTGCGCGGGCGCAGGCGATGACAGTTGTCCCCCTGTGCTCCACGCTGCTGCATGACCCATTTGCGGGGTGTGCGGCATGGGAAGAAGCCCTGGAAGCCCGACTCCTAATCCTGCCCACGTGCAGGGCATCGTGGAGACTGAGCTGTGAGTGCAAGTTTAGAGGGCCTGGGTGCATGTCCAGGCCCATCTGTTATCCGGTGGCGCCATCTCCATAGTCAGATGCGTCCTGTCTTCCCCCCACCTTCCCTTGTGGTAATGTTGTAGACCCGAGCGTTTGACTCCCCAGTTGTGCTGCCATCCAGACTGAGTCATGAGGCGGTGGGGAAAGAGGGGCTGGTGTACCCATGTCCAGAGACACGTTTGGGGACTGTTAAATGTTGTTGGCTGCTGTCTCTGGGCCCTGCCCGACAGAAGCAGCCGTGAGCGCGACGACAGCAATGCTGTACATGCCTGAGGCCTGACTGATTTAGGAGCACATTCTTTTGTGAAAAAGAAGGAGTTAGAGCCAGCTTATTACTGACATTAATCGTGGATGAGACTGATGGGCCGCTAGAAGGCTCGAGCCCCACTGGCACCTGAGTTTAGGGGTTAGTAAGGTCCCAATTAACGACCTTCCGGCATTGCAGAGGAGCCCCCAACGGCATAGCAATCCCAGAAACTGGTATGACATTTGGGACCCGGTACACTGGGATTCCATCTCTCCACGGGTCATGCACTACTGCAGTGTCCCTCTGTTCTACACTCCCCTGTCACTCAACGCTCCCCCCATTTCCTCCCATGGGCTGCTTGTGCCACTAATCTGCTGACTAATCTGCGGCTGTTCTGGAGGTCTGGCAGGTCCGTGGTTACTGCTCACTACACTCAGCGTGACCCCAGGTGTTGTTAAAGTGGAGGTCGGGAGCAGTACTCAACTATTGTAGAAGGCTGAGAATGAGACGAAGGGGAGGAGCGGGCCCCCAATTACTGCGGTGTCCTAATTCTGACCATACGGATCACGATCCTTAGGACCCAGTGTTAGATTTCTCAGAAACGACCCTTACTGACTCAAAACTAGATAAAATACTTAAGGCTATAGCAGAAAGTAGACAAGACCTTCGCACAAGAGTAGATGCAGTTGCGGTAAATCTAGGTCTGCTCTGCGATGACCAGAGGAAGTTAACAGATCATGTAACTCACACTGAAACTGGTTCGAGGCATGTGGGCTGCTGAATTCATATCTGTGCATAGATCGCCGCCTAGTGTTGGGTCCGGATGATTGCACATTGTTGTCCTGGAAGAGTCTTCGCAGTATCACAAGATAGGTGACTCCTCCCCTGGACCATAGTGCGCATGGGCATCCTCTCCATCCTTAGATTGTTTTTTTCCGCCATTGGGTTCGGATATGCTTATCTTAGCTCAAGTTAGGAAAATTCAGTTTAAGGCCAAAAGGCCTTTAGTTATCGTCGGTACTGTTCCCGTTCGGTATCGACTAGTTTCTTTACTACTTTAGAACCTTCTTCCAGCTTTTCGGATCCCTTTGGTCCGAACATCGACCTTCCATCGACGATGGAATCAAGGACCCCATTCAAACGGTGTCCTTTATGCCACGCAAAATACCCACACATCGACGTCCACCCGGTATGCAACAAATGTCTCTCACCGGATCACGATGAGTCGAAATGTATGGCCTGTGCCCGATTCCGATCGAAGAAGACTCTCCGGAATCGACGGGCGGTGAGATTAGAAGCGCAGCAATCGGCGCCTGCCCCGGCCAACATCTTCAGCACCGAAGACGAGGACGCAGAGAACGTGGAAGAAGTACACTCCAGCCCCGCTTCCAAACACGATTCCCGATCGGAAGACGACGATGAGGTGCTTTTTCAAAGGGAAGAAGTCATCGACGAGGTAGGAGACTACGATGAGGCCTTTGGGGCCGAAGAAGATAGCTCTAGCGAGGAGCTAGGCCCACCCGTCGATACGGAGGCCGACAAAATGCGTCATCATAAGGCTCAGGTCGAGGGATCGCCTCCGGGCCTTACCCGAGATCAATCTCAAAGTTCTTCGGCCCCGCCTTCAGGCCCGGCCTCGAACATTACGCACGAGCCATTATTAACGAAAACGACTGGATTCCCTTCAGCGAAACCGAAACCAATCGTCGCTCCAGTTCCACCAAAACCGAAAGTGAAACTGACTATAATCGGCTCGAAGGCCTCGAAGCCCTTCACTCCTTCGACGCCAGCAAAGGCCATCGGCCCTGAACGCAGTAAAAGGGATTTCGGCGCCGAGCTCACTGCAGCGGATATCGGTGCAGACCCGAAGAAAAAGGCCCTCGGTCCCCACAAGGCGCCTCGGCCTCTGGCACCAAAGCCGTCGGCCACAACCACCAACGTCAAAGTGGCCGCCCCATCTGCGTCGACGTCGAAAACAGCGGCGCACGCCAAGTCGTCGACTCCAACCACCGTCGATACCTCTTTTCGGATCGATGACCCCATGGCTCCAAAGCAGTCGACGCCTACCTCCACGGTGCCGACCGGTCCCAAAGAGCCTTCGGCGTTCTCCGTGCAACAGGTCGCGGCATCGTTGCAATGCATCAGGGAACGGGCTGCCCTCCAATCCACATCGGGCCCCGACACGCACAAGGCTCCGAAAGCACCCTCGGCGCCCACCAACATCACGTTTGGCTTGCCGCCGTCCACGGCGCCGAAGATGTTCGAGATCCGGACACGTGTCCGCCAGACACAGTCCCCGTCTCCCGGACACACAAAATTTGAGCCTTCACAGCCACAATTCATCGACGCCAACACTGGTAGACTGATGCTCCGCAAGCGGAAAATCACGCCAGAGAGGGGATTGGACTCCTACAGAATCCCTCTCAAGCACAAATTGCCAGCAGGGTCGGAGCCAGTGCTTCATGAACGCTTCCAACCCTCCCATCAGGATCCCCAGTCCTTTTCTCCTACGCCTTCAGAAACAGACGCAGTAGAGGACTATATGGGGGATGATACCACCTACCCTGGGGATGTCGATCCTGATGAGCATCTGCAAGACCCAGATCAGGCATGGGATGACCCTACAGACCAGGGTACCGCACCAGATACCCACGACACGCAGCTTTACAGCACAAAGACATCTCCCACAGAGGACACTGCTGCCTTCAATGCCCTCATAGAACGGGCTGCTGCCAATCATGGAGTAGAACTCCATTCTGACACTGTCGAGGAAGACTTTTTGGTGGACACTTTCGCCTCTTCCGAAAAGACTGTAAAAACTCTGCCCATGTTGAAAGGAGTTCTCAAACCTGCAAAAGACATTTTTAAGGAAACAACCAGGGCACGGGTGCTAAACCCCAGGTTTGAAAAAAAATACAAGCCTGCACCCGGCGACCCTATGTACATTAGGGGTCAGTTACCTTTGGATTCCATGGTAGTTGCTAATGCTCGCAAACTAGCCCATTCGCAGACAACAGGTGATGCTCCTCCCCCAGACAAGGAGTCCAAAGTCCTGGAGACATCAGGCAAACGGATTGCAGCACAAGCAGAAAACATCTGGCGCATTGCCAACACACAGGCACTCCTGGCCCGTTATGATCGTTCCCACTACGACACACTAGAATCACTACTCCAACATTTGCCAGATGAATATAAAGAGGCAGCGGAGATCCTCATCAGAGAGGGACAACTCCTTACCAATGCATCCATCAAGTGCGCCCTGGATGCTGCCGACACAGCGGCGAGGGCAATCAACACAAGCGTCATGTTGAGACGACACGCATGGTTGAGAATCTCAGGCTTCAAGCCGTAGATTCAGAACAACATCTTAAATCAACCAGTCAACCCCGACTACTTATTCGGCCCTGAAGTTGACACTACCCTCGAGAAAATTAAGAAAGACACTGTAGGAGAGTAGGGTCTGCTTTCTATGTTCACCCCCACTTTTTGCTTTTGCTTTACTGGTTTTCGACTTAGATGTGGCTGTGGGCCTGCTGATCAGACCCAGAGCCCTGCTGTTCTCTCTCTAAATTGATACTATGTACTTTAGGTGCATAACCCATTTGGATAGGATCACCTTAATGGCCCCTGTACAGTGTACCTTAGGTACCCAGGGCATAGGTGTACCCTAGGCCTACCAGGGGCTGCAGCATGTATTATGCCACCCCTGGCCTGGCCTTCCATTATGACACAACTGGCTGATCACTCAGCTGGGGCAAGGTTGTGTAATCACTCCTTGCTTAGGTGTAGTATTCCTATACCTAACTTACATATAGACACATGTGTACCTATCAGCCACTCCTATGGCAGGCCTCAACAATCCTGGAGGCAGAGTGCTTGGTAACATGTGAGATGGTGCTCTAGCATGAGCTGAGCCTGTCTGCAGCTTTCGGAACCATGTCCTTATAGCTGTTCTATGATATAGCCTACCATATACTCTTAAAGTGCCTTATAATCTTAAACGGTTATGGTAACTATGGTTTGGCTTTATCAAAACATGTCGTGTAAGGTGTCTAACACTTTGGAATAATACCCCCATCCCATTTCTGGGGATGAGGATATTATCCCTCCCTTCTAGAGGGAGAAGACATGTTGTAACCTACTTACCCGGTTAAAGTTAACCAGAGCCCCAGCATCACAAAATGGATGCTGATGCCACAGACACGAGTCTGACCTCCTGCTGCTGGGAGTGATCCCGGCAAGGGAGGCTTGGACAATAGGTTTCCTGCCTTGGGAGGTGCGAGCACCACCCCAGACAGGCCTTAGTGTATTGGGGCAGGGAGGGATGAAAAGAATGAAACATGCCTGGGGCACACAAGGTGTCCCGTGCATAGTCCAGTTCAAACCGGTGCTGGGGCACTCCAGCCCCAGTCCTGGCGCGAAACTGGACAAAGGGAAGGGGTGTAACCACCCCCCTGCCAGGTCCCGCCCATAAGGCGTGACCTAGCATATAACCCAGCCCCCCAGATTAGTATAAGAGTGGTAGCTGGGCCCCAGGAGATTAGATTATCCTGAACCTTCAACTTGAACAGAAACTCTGGACCTTCGACATTCGACGAAAGAAGAAGACTGAAGAATCTCCCTTGTGGCCAAGGAGTGGCTACCCTGTGCAAACAGGCACCATCAAGAGACTACCCTTTGCTTTGCTGAAGTTCTACGAGGAACCGACTGCAGAGCGGACTTCTCCGACCCTGATCCACATCCACAGTCGAGCTGAGATCCGTGGAGGCGACGAGAGACGTGGGACCGGCTACCTGGGAAAAGTGGCTAGTATCTTCCAGCGCAGCTTCTGAGGCACCCTCGAAGTTGTGCACCGGGGATTGAGAAGCCCCCACCCCAAGCACCATCTGCACCGACGATCAGCCCCCCACACTCCACGAGTCCTGCGTGGGGCCCTTCTGCATTTTCCTGCTTGCCGCGCCTGTCCGGTTGCTTGCCCGTTGGCTAGTGGCCTTTGTGACGACGCATCCAGAAATCTTCACTGCTGGTTTGGCTCCTCCAGACTGGCTCCCGCTTCCTTGCAAAAGAGAAGCACCCCAGACCTTCCTGGTCTGCACCAGAAGCAAGTCCTCCGTTCTTCGTGGGTTCCGCTTGCCAAGGCTTGGTGAGTCCTAGTTCAACTTCGACACCGCCGACAGCAAGAGCCTTCGTGGGACAGCTCGCCTCCTGGTCCTGGTCGTCCTCGACGTCTCCTGGTCCCCGTGGCTGCAGCGACAAGCTTCACCTTCACCTGCAATCTTCACGACATCGCCTGGTTCCTTCCTGGTTCCACGTGGTCACTGGCTAGTGACCTTGACTCTGTCCCTTCTGCTTGCAGGTCTCCTCTCTTCTTGATCCCAGCCTTGGGATCCACCGGACACTCTTCACTGACTGCCTGTCAGCAACTTTCCTTCAGGCATCCATAGGAGTCCACGACGAAACCCGACGCAAGTTCACACCTATGCACCCGCAGCCTGTGGGCTAGGTAACTTGGGTACTTCGGTGCTCACAAGGGTAGTGACTATCCTAGGGTCTAGTTTCCGAGTCTCGACTCTCTAGCTGCTTCAGAAGTGTCCTTAAACTGCTTAATTCAGAACTGTACTATTTCTATCGATTATACGCATTACGCGTGAGTGTTTCCACTCTGCACCTGAATCCCGTGGGCCTCCCACTTCCTAACTGTTGCTAGTGTAGTGTTGCCCCAGCGATTCCCTAGGCCTAGGCCTATCCTATTTCCGTGACAGTGGTCCTTATACCACTTCTTTAGTATATGGTTTGCGTGGCCCCTAGGGCCTAACTGTATTACTTACCTGTGTGACTTAATGTATGCTTAAATAAGACTGTGTTGTACTTACCTCTAATCTCATAAAGAGTGCTGAGGGTTTGACTAGAATAAATACACTTTATTTTATATATATATCTGTTGTGGTGTCCTTTCATTTGGTATTCAAGGGATTATATATGGTATCACAGCTGGCTTCACATGCCATTCAGAGTTTAGCCTAAGACTGCTCTTGTCCATGCTACCACTAGGATAGCTGGTCTATAAGGTTGACTTTACAACCAATCACCATAAGGGTTGTTTGGACTGATATAGGGTGTACACTAGAGCTAGTGACATCATACATCAGGCCAACTTCTTACATTGGTGGCAGCGGTGGGATTCGAACCCACGCCTCCGGAGAGACTGGGGCTAGTGTCACAATGGTGACACCTGCCTTTGTGGACCCTGGACAGATCATACTAGGTGAGAATTACCTAGTGACCAACGCTAGCAATGCCACTACCTCCCATAGTGTGGCTATTGTTAACTTCTCCTGGGGAGGGGTAACTGGCCTCAAGAAAGTTGTTGTTAGTTCAGACCTTGCTGTAGAGTGTTTACTGGGCAATGATCTTGAAACTTCAGTTTGGTCTGAAGTGGAGTATAGGACCCATGCAGAAATGCTGGGGATAGGTGCACATGTCCTTGCTGTGACCAGGTCACAGGCCAAAAAGTGCACCACTGAACAAGTGCTGGATCCTGAAACTATGGACCAGTCACAACGCAAGAGAAAGAGCAGTAGGGTTAAGGCTGTGCCTTCCCCCCTGCCTCAGGTGGTGGATCAGCCCTCCCAGGAGGATGATTCTGAGAGCCCTGAAGGAACTGTCCTAGAAGAACTTGAACCTGAACAGGTTGAGTTTCTTGGGACAGGGAGACCTTCAAGGGCAGATCTGAGGCAGGCTCAATTAGACTGCCCCTCTGTTGAACCCCTCAGACAGCTGCCTGCTGCTGAGCCTGCAGGGACTGCTCAAGGTACCCATAGAGTGTATTGGGATGAAGGGCTGCTGTATTCAGAGGCTAGAGACCCCAAGCCTGGTGCATCCAGGAGGTTGGTCATACCACTGAAGTTCAGAGGCTTCCTTCTTACCTTGGCCCATGATATTCCCCTTGCAGGACACTTAGGCCAGAACAAGTCTTGGGACAGGCTTGTCCCTCACTTTCACTGGCCCCATATGTCAGAAGATTCCAAGGAGTTTTGTCGCTCCTGTGTCACCTGCCAAGCCAGTGGCAAATCAGGTGGCACCACAAAGGCCCCCCTCATACCACTACCTGTGGTGGGGGTTCCCTTTGAAAGAGTGGGCATAGATATTGTAGGACCAATGGACTCACAAACAGCATCTGGGCACAGATTCATACTGGTGATAGTGGACCATGCCACCAGGTATCTAGAAGCTATTCCCCTGAGGACCACAGCAGCTCCTGTTGTGGCAAGGGCCCTGCTTGGAGTATTCTCCAGAGTGGGCTTTCCAAAGGAGGTCATTTCTGACAGAGGTGCCAACTTCATGTCAGGATACTTGACTGCAATGTGGAAGGAGTGTGGTGTGAACTACAAGTTCACCACACCCTATCACCCACAGTGCAATGGGCTTGTGGAGAGATTCAACAATACCCTAAAGGGAATGATAAAAGGTTTATCAGACAAGCTTAGGCGAAAATGGGACATCCTTTTACCCTGCCTTCTGTTTGGTTACAGAGAGGTCCCACAAAAGGGGGTTGGCTACAGCCCTTTTGAGCTTTTGTTTGGGCATCATGTAAGAGGACCCCTATGTTTAGTAAGGGAAGGATGGGAGAGACCTCTCAGACAACCCAAACTTGACATAGTGGATTTTGTACTTGGTCTCCGCTCCAGGATGGCAGAGTATATGAAGAAGGCTTCTAAAAACCTTGAGGCAAGCCAAGAACTCCAAAAAGCTTGGCATGACCAAAAGGCTGTGCTGACTGTTTACCAGCCAGGGCAGAAAGTGTGGGTGTTGGAGCCAGTGGCCCCAGCAGCCCTCCAAGACAAATGGTCTGGACCCCACACTATTGTTGAGAAAAAGGGAGAAGTCACCTACTTGGTGGACCTTGGGACTCCCAGAAGCCCCCACAGGGTGCTTCATGTCAACAGATTGAAGGCATATGTTGACAGGGCAGACATGGGCTTACTCATGGCTACAGATGAGGGGCAGGAGGAAGAGAGTGACCCTCTCCCAGACCTGTTGACTCAGAACCCTGATGATGGCTCAGTTGATGGTGTGGTCTTTTCTGACAGCCTCACTGCCCATCAGCAACAGGACTGCAGACAGGTTCTGCAATCCTACAGACATATGTTCTCTCTGACCCCAAGTCAGATATACTGGTGCACCCATGAGGTGGACACTGGTGACAGTCTGCCTGTGAAGAGTAAAATCTACAGGCAACCTGACCATGTCAGGGACTGCATAAAAGTTGAGGTACAAAAGATGTTGGAGCTGGGAGTCATTGAACCTTCAGAGAGCCCTTGGGCTAGTCCTGTAGTCCTTGTACCAAAACCTCACACCCAAGATGGTAAGAGAGAGATGAGGTTTTGCGTGGATTACAGAGGTCTCAATGCTGTCACTAGGACAGATGCCCACCCAATACCTAGGGCAGATGAGCTCATTGACAGACTGGCAGCTGCTAAGTTTTTGAGCACATTTGACCTGACAGCAGGCTACTGGCAAATCAGACTAGCTGAGAATGCAAAGGCCAAAAATGCTTTCTCGACTCCAGGAGGACATTATCAATTTGTGGTAATGCCCTTTGGTTTGAAGAATGCACCTGCCACTTTCCAAAGGTTGGTGAATCAAGTCCTTACTGGGTTGGATGATTATTGTGCAGCTTATCTTGATGATATTGCTGTCTTTAGCTCCACCTGGGAGGATCACCTGGTCCACCTGAGGAATGTTTTAGAGGCCCTGCAAAAGGCAGGCCTCACTATCAAGGCCACTAAGTGCCAGATAGGGCAGAGCAAGGTTGTATACCTGGGTCACCTAGTTGGTGGGGGTCAGGTTCAACCACTGGAGAGCAAGATCCAGACCATAAAGGACTGGACTCCTCCAACTACCCAGACTCAGGTCAGAGCTTTCTTGGGCCTGACTGGGTATTACAGAAAGTTTGTTAAGAACTATGGGTCCATTGTGACACCACTTAATGACTTGACCTCCAAGAAGATGCCAAATAAAGTTCAGTGGACAGTAAGCTGTCAAAAAGCATTTGATGACCTGAAGCAGGCCATGTGCAGTGCACCTATTCTGAAAAGTCCAGACTACTCCAAAGAGTTCATTGTCCAGACAGATGCTTCTGAGTTAGGTGTGGGAGCTGTTCTTTCACAACTGAATGTAGATGGTCAAGACCAGCCCATTGCTTTTATAAGTAGAAGGCTGACCCCTAGAGAGAAACGTTGGTCAGCTATTGAGAGGGAGGCCTTTGCTGTGGTTTGGGCCCTGAAGAAGCTGAGGCCATACTTGTTTGGCACTCACTTCAAGATTCAGACAGACCATAAGCCCCTCTTGTAGCTAAATCAGATGAAGGGTGAAAATCCCAAACTTCTTAGGTGGTCCATTTCCCTACAGGGGATGGACTTCACAGTGGAACATAGACCTGGGACTGACCATGCCAATGCAGATGGACTCTCCAGATATTTCCACTTAGAACATGAAGACTCAACTGGTCAAGGTTAGTTTAATGTCCCTAAGTTTGGGGGGGGTTGTGTAGGAGAGTAGGGTCTGCTTTCTATGTTCACCCCCACTTTTTGCTTTTGCTTTACTGGTTTTCGACTTAGATGTGGCTGTGGGCCTGCTGATCAGACCCACAGCCCTGCTGTTCTCTCTCTAAATTGATACTATGTACTTTGGGTGCATAACCCATTTGGATAGGATCACCTTATTGGCCCCTGTACAGTGTACCTTAGGTACCCAGGGCATAGGTGTACCCTAGGCCTACCAGGGGCTGCAGCATGTATTATGCCACCCCTGGCCTGGCCTTCCATTATGACACAACTGGCTGATCACTCAGCTGGGGCAAGGTTGTGTAATCACTCCTTGCTTAGGTGTAGTATTCCTATACCTAACTTACATATAGACACATGTGTACCTATCAGCCACTCCTATGGCAGGCCTCAACAATCCTGGAGGCAGAGTGCTTGGTAACATGTGAGATGGTGCTCTAGCATGAGCTGAGCCTGTCTGCAGCTTTCGGAACCATGTCCTTATAGCTGTTCTATGATATAGCCTACCATATACTCTTAAAGTGCCTTATAATCTTAAACGGTTATGGTAACTATGGTTTGGCTTTATCAAAACATGTCGTGTAAGGTGTCTAACACTTTGGAATAATACCCCCATCCCATTTCTGGGGATGAGGATATTATCCCTCCCTTCTAGAGGGAGAAGACATGTTGTAACCTACTTACCCGGTTAAAGTTAACCAGAGCCCCAGCATCACAAAATGGATGCTGCTGCCACAGACACGAGTCTGACCTCCTGCTGCTGGGAGTGATCCCGGCAAGGGATGCTTGGACAATAGGTTTCCTGCCTTGGGAGGTGCGAGCACCACCCCAGACAGGCCTGAGTGTATTGGGGCAGGGAGGCATGAAAAGAATGAGACATGCCTGGGGCACACAAGGTGTCCCGTGCATAGTCCAGTTCAAACCGGTGCTGGGGCACTCCAGCCCCAGTCCTGGCGCGAAACTGGACAAAGGGAAGGGGGTGTAACCACCCCCCTCCCAGGTCCCACCCATAAGGCGTGACCTAGCAGGTAACCCAGCCCCCCAGATTAGTATAAGAGTGGTAGCTGGGCCCCAGGAGATTAGATTATCCTGAACCTGCAACTTGAGCAGAAACTCTGGACCTTCGACATTCGACGAAAGAAGAAGACTGAAGAATCTCCCTTGTGGCCAAGGAGTGGCTACCCTGTGCAAACAGGCACCATCAAGAGACTACCCTTTGCTTTGCTGAAGTTCTACGAGGAACCGACTGCAGAGCCCGACCAGAGCCTTGACTTCCAGACTTCTCCGACCCTGATCCACATCCACAGCCGAGCTGAGATCCGTGGAGGCGACGAGAGACGTGGGACCGGCTACCTGGGAAAAGTGGCTAGTATCTTCCAGCGCAGCTTCTGAGGCACCCTCGAAGTTGTGCACCGGGGATTGAGAAGCCCCCACCCCAAGCACCATCTGCACCGAAGATCAGCCCCCCACACTCCACGAGTCCTGCGTGGGGCCCTTCTGCATTTTCCTGCTTGCCGCGCCTGTCCGGTTGCTTGCCCGTTGGCTAGTGGCGTTTGTGACGACGCATCCAGAAATCTTCACTGCTGGTTTGGCTCCTCCAGACTGGCTCCCGCTTCCTTGCAAAAGAAAAGCACCCCAGACCTTCCTGGTCTGCACCAGAAGCAAGTCCTCCGTTCTTCGTGGGTTCCGCTTGCCAAGGCTTGATGAGTCCTAGTTCAACTTCGACATCGCCGACAGCAAGAGCCTTCGTGGGGCAGCTCGCCTCCTGGTCGTCCTCGACGTCTCCTGGTCCCCGTGGCTGCAGCGACAAGCTTCACCTTCACCTGCAATCTTCACGACATCGCCTGGTTCCTTCCTGGTTCCACGTGGTCACTGGCTAGTGACCTTGACTCTGTCCCTTCTGCTTGCAGGTCTCCTCTCTTCTTGATCCCAGCCTTGGGATCCACCGGACACTCTTCACTGACTGCCTGTCAGCAACTTTCCTTCAGGCATCCATAGGAGTCCACGACGAAACCCGACGCAAGTTCACACCTATGCACCCGCAGCCTGTGGGCTAGGTAACTTGGGTACTTCGGTGCTCACAAGGGTAGTGACTATCCTAGGGTCTAGTTTCCGAGTCTCGACTCTCTAGCTGCTTCAGAAGTGTCCTTAAACTGCTTAATTCAGAACTGTACTATTTCTATCGATTATACGCATTACGCGTGAGTGTTTCCACTCTGCACCTGAATCCCGTGGGCCTCCCACTTCCTAACTGTTGCTAGTGTAGTGTAGCCCCAGCGATTCCCTAGGCCTAGGCCTATCCTATTTCCGTGACAGTGGTCCTTATACCACTTCTTTAGTATATGGTTTGCGTGGCCCCTAGGGCCTAACTATATTACTTACCTGTGTGACTTAATGTATGCTTAAATAAGACTGTGTTGTACTTACCTCTAATCTCATAAAGAGTGCTGAGGGTTTGACTAGAATAAATACACTTTATTTTATATATATATCTGTTGTGGTGTCCTTTCATTTGGTATTCAAGGGATTATATATGGTATCACAGCTGGCTTCACATGCCATTCAGAGTTTAGCCTAAGACTGCTCTTGCCCATGCTACCACTAGGATAGCTGGTCTATAAGGTTGACTTTACAACCAATCACCATAAGGGTTGTTTGGACTGATATAGGGTGTACACTAGAGCTAGTGACATCATACATCAGGCCAACTTCTCACAGACACTGACACTGCGAAATCAATGGGGGCTCTGCAGACGCAGCAGTTTCGCAGTGGCTCCTTTCGTCGCCCCGGGAATAGAGGAGCAGCTAGAGGTCAGGGGTCACAGCAGCAATACACTAAAGGGGGCACACAAACTACCTACGATAAAACCAACAGAGGTGGATATCGTGGCTCCAGCACCAAGGGCAGAGGACGTGGTTACGGCAACACCAGGTCCTCACCCAAAAACAAACAGTGACGCCCTCTCCCTTCCCCCCGACCACATAACACCTGTCGGGGGGAGACTCCAGCGGTTTCTGTCCACGTGGAAAACCATCACCACAGACAGGTGGGTCAGGGACATTATCCAGCACGGTTACTGTCTCGAATTAACATCCACTCCACCCAACATACCGCCAAAGCAACGTCCTATGTCCGTAGAGCACTTGGCATTATTGCAGCAGGAAGTGCTAAGTATGCTGTAAAAAGGTGCAATAGAGGTCGTGCCCATCGACCAGCAGGGGACAGGGGTGTACTCTCTGTACTTCTTAATCCCAAAGAAGGACGGGTCGCTCAGACCTATACTAGACCTGAGGCCCCTCAACCAATACATTCTCTCAGAGCATTTCCATATGCTCACCCTACAGCAGGTTCTCCCGCTCCTCAGTCAGGGAGACTTCCTAGCCACACTGGACCTCAAAGATGCGTATTTCCACATACCCATACACCCATCACACAGAAAATATCTCAGGTTCACTATTCAGGGACATCACTATCAATTCAAAGTTCTCCCCTTCGGAGGAACAACAGCACCCAGGGTTTTCACCAAGTGCCTAGCAACAGTGGCTGCACATCTACGGAGACAACACATTCACGTCTACCCTTACCTGGACGACTGGCTTGTTCAGGCAAAGTCAGCCCAGCAATGTGCCAGCCACATGTCCCTCACCATTCACCTTCTTCACAGTCTGGGATTCTCACTAAATTACCCAAAATCACATCTCCAACCTGCACACGTACGACAGTACCTGGGCGTGACTATAAACACTCTGGCAGCCACAGCTCAGCCAAATTTAGTGAGGATCAACAGCATGCAACTGCTGATCTCAGAGTTCAAACCGCAACACTCCCTTCCTGCGCGAGTGTTCATGCAGTTGATAGGCATGATGGCCTCCTGCATTTTCATAGTCCCGCACGCGAGATTACATATGCGCCCGCTTCAGGAGTGCTTGGCACGTCAATGGACCAGGCTCACGGGCACTTAAAAGACCTAGGGCCTCATGTAGGTAGGCTAACATTTACCACTTCATAAATACCGAATCATACCGATTCGGTATTTATGAAGTGGTAAATGCTATGTAGGTAATCCGTCGGTAATAATTACCGAATCGGAATGGGTCGGTATTTAAGAATCGGTAATTACCGATTCGGTAATGGTAACTGGCTTCCCATTGATTCCTATGGGCCAGGAGGCACATAGGAATCAATGGGGAGCCAGTTACCATTACCGAATCGGTAATTACCGATTCGGTAATGGGGGGAGCACAATCAAGGGTGGCAGGGTGTCACATTGACACCCTGTTGCACCCCTGATTCCTGCATGTGTGCACATGTGGCACACATACATGCCCTAAGGGCATGTATGTCTGCCACATTGCACACTTCTAAGCGCTTTAACATGCATTTACACATCCATTCTTCATTTACCACCAACTATTAGTTGGTGGTAAATACCGACTCCAGACAACACCCACACACTCCCCCTACATCTCATTTCTGTATTCGGTATTTACCGAATCGGTAAAATTACCGATTCGGTAATTTTACCGATTCGGTAAATTACCGAATGCAGAAATGATCCCCCTACATCTCAAAAGCCTAAATACCGGTCGGTAACGGTATAATTACCGAAAATCGGCCGTTACCGACCGGTATTAGGCTACCTACATGAGGCCCCTAGTGTTGGTGAGCGGTCGGGCATACAACTCTCTGCATTGGTGGAATCCACAAAACCTTTGCAAGGGCCGACCGTTCCAAGAGCCTGTTCCACAAATAACACTGACAGCGGACGCCTCTCTCCAGGGTTGGGGAGCTCATGAACTCACTTACACAGTGCAGGGACTATGGACAACACAACAAAAGAAGATGCACATCAACGTTCTGGAACTGATGGCAATCTTCCTCGTCATGAAGGCATTCAAAGTACACTTGTGCAACAAAGTCGTGTTGATCCGGACGGACAACATGACTGCCATGTACTACATACAGAAGCAGGGAGGAACACACTCTCCACAGTTGTCTCATCTGGCTCAGAGCATGTGGAAGTGGGCCATTCAGAGGAACATATTCCTCATGGCGGAACACCTCCCCGGCAAGGACAACCAGATGGCGGATCTGCTCAGCAGATACAGCCACCAGATGCACGAGTGGGAGCTCCATCCGTCAGTTCTCCAACCGTACTTCCAACAGTGGGGTCACCCAGAGATAGACCTATTCGCCACAAACGAAAACGCAAAATGCCCAAGCTTTCCCGCCAGGTTCCCACATCCACAGTCACAGGGCAATGCGATATGGATGAACTGGTCCGGCAGATTTGCGTACGCTTTTCCCCCAGCGCCATTAATACCGCTGGTGGCACGCAAACTGCGACAACACTCACTGACACTCATCCTAGTTGCTCCCACATGGGCGCGCCAACCATGGTACACCACCTTTCTAGAACTTTCCGTGGTGCCGCATCAAAGGCTGCGAATCAAACCCGCACTTTTAACGCAGAACCATGGCGAAATTCAGCACCCAGACCCGCAACAGCTGAACCTGGCAATCTGGCTCCTGAAGTCTTAGAGTTTGGCTACCTAAACCTGCCACCTGACTGTATGGAGATCATCAAGGAGGCCAGGAGACCCACTACCAGAGCTTGCTATGCGGCTAAATGGAAGAGGTTTGTCATTTACTGCAACAACAATGACATTAACCCGCTGGACGCATCCATTCAAAACATCATCTGTTACCTCCTACACCTATACCGATGCAATCTGGCATACAACTCAATACGTATCCATTTAACCGCGATAGCAGCCTATCTCCAAAACAGTCAGCACCTCTCTTTATTCAGAGTGCCTGCCCTCAAAGCCTTCTTGGAGGGACTCAAACGAGTAATCCCCCCAAGACACCCACCAGCACCAGTATGGAACCTCAACTTGGTCCTCACCAGATTAATGGGTCCACCCTTTGAACCTCTCCATTCATGTGAGATTCAATCCCTCACCTGGAAAGTAGCCTTCCTAGTGGCAATCACTTCGTTAAGAAGAGTTAGTGACCATTTAAGAGCCATTCATACAGGTTCAAGCAGACAGAGTTGTACTACGTACCAACCCCAAATTCATGCCCAAAGTGATATCGCAGTTCCACATGAATCAAACTATTGAACTGCCTGTTTTCTTTCAAAATCCACAAAATGTCGCAGAGAGAATGCTCCATACACTAGATGTAAAAAGGGCCCTCATGTACTATATAGACAGAACTAACGACTTTAGGAAAACAAAACAACTTTTCGTTGCCTTTTCTCCACAACACAAAGGCAACTCCATTTCCAAAGCAGGTATAGCCAGATGGATCGTTAAATGTATTAAAATTTGCTATCAAAAAGCTAAACGCACATTAACGATTCCCCCACGAGCCCACTCAACACAAAAGTTAGGGGCGTCCATGGCTTTCCTAGGAAACATTCCTTTACAGGAAATATGTAGAGCAGCCACATGGTCCACTATACATACATTTACCAAACACTACTGTGTAGATGTACACTCAAAACAGCAGGCAGCTGTAGGACAGGCTGTTCTCAAAACTCTTTTTCAGACTGCTGCAGCTGGCACGGGTGGCCGCCGCTAACGGAGGTATTGCTATGTATTCTATGCACAGATATGAATTCAGCAGCCCACATGCCTCGAACTGAATATGCTACTTACCAGTATGCATCTGTTCTTGGCATGTAGGGCTGCTGCCATTCATATCGCCCACCCTCCTCCCCGGCGCCTGTAGCGGCTGCAGCACTCAGAATTACTGTATAGCATGGTCATCACTTACTGTATCTACTCCATCACTGCCACAATGGCGAAAAACAATCTAAGGATGGAGAGGATGCCCATGCGCACTATGGTCCAGGGGAGGAGTCACCTATCTCGTGATACTTCGAAGACTCTTCCAGGACAACAATGTGCAATCATCCGGACCCAACACTAGGCGGCGATCTATGCACAGATATGAATGTCAGCAGCCCTACATGCCAAGAACAGATGCATACTGGTAAGTAGCATATTCATTATATTGCAGCTCCAACCGTTGCTAAAGTATTTTGTGGGCAAAGTACAAACACACACGGCAAAGGTTCATGAACTGGAAGCTAGAGCGGAAGATTCGGAAGGGCGTTCTCGCAAAAGCAACCTCCATATAGTGGGCTTTCTAGAAGGTGTTGAAGGTGAGGACCTTGTGATCTTCTTTGAAGCATGTATGTTGGAGTTGGTAACTTAAGGCAAGCGGTCCCCTCACTTCCTAGTAGAACACACCCGTTGGGCTGGCCGGCATGGTGGCCATTGACGGGGGGCCCCCTAGACCTGTAGTGGCTAGAATAACGAACTACAAAGATAAGGAGACAATCCTGCAGGTGACCAGGTCAGCTGGGCCCCTTTGATATGAAAACACACGCATAGGACAGTATTACACACTGTCAGTAAAGCACCGCCGGTCCTCATTTCTGGGTGTTGAGAGGAGCAGATTGAGACAGGCAGGACTGCGCTACTCACTTCTCTTCCCAGTTTGCCTGAAAGTAATGGCCAGAAATAACAGTTATTTCTTTACTGAACGATCAGACGCCTGGGACTGGTTGGCACTTTCTTCAGTGCCTAGACCGCATGCAGTGCTGATGTACCGTCATGGGAAACGTAAGACTCGGAGTGCTTGCGGTGCTGGGATCCAGAGGGCTCCAACTTCAGAAGAGGCAAGAGAAAAACAGGCTCAGTCACGACTACGGTTGCGCTGTGGGTGGATCACCACACGCTGCTTCCTGAATCCCAAAATGGAGCAACATCAGACAATGACTTCACTCATTCCACAAATAGCATGTCCTCTGTCCGGCTATTGACAGTGACACCACAAACAGCAGACGATATTTTATGATGAATCGTGGGAGCTGTAATTATGATTCACTTCAGGAAAGGCTGCCACAGAACAGAGGCTAAAGATCGGCGGGGCGTGTTCTGCCAACACATACATTGCAACTTCTGACATTCACAGAGGAGATAGAGAGACCCACAAGGGAGTAGGTCCTTTAAGACACTTGCTGCTTGTCCGATAAATGGAGGTGTTTCTTTGCATGCTGGTCAACGACTCACCCTGCTCCTGGGTGACTACAGTGTGCACTAATGCACAGATAGGAGCACCCCATCAATGGGATAGTTTATTCAATGTTTGGGAGATCATGGTCCATATGTAGGTAGCTAAATACCAGTCGGTAACGGCCGAAATTCGGTAATATTCCCGTTACTGACCGGTATTTAGGCAATTGAGATGTAGGAGGCTGTATTTCAGGATTCGGTAATGTACAGAATCGGAATTTTTAAGAAATCGGTAAAATACCGAATCGGTAAATTACCGAATCCTGAAATCCTATGTAGGGAGCACTCAAGTGAGTGCGTTTTTGGTTTATGGATTCGTTATTTACCACCAACTACAAGTTGATGGTAAATACCGAATACCTTTTCAAAAGCAAGTTTGTGCTTTTTGAAAAGTGCCATGTGGCAGACATACATGCCCTCAAGGCATGTATGTGCGCCACATGTGCACACATGCACGATTCAGGGGTGCAACAGGGTGTCAATGTGACACCCTGCCACCCTTGAATATGCGCCCCATCTTACCGATTCGGTATTTACCGAATCGGTAATAGTGAATGGCTTCCCATTCATTCCTATGGGCCTCCAGGCCCATAGGAATGAATGGGAAGGTATGCCTTATTACCGATTCGGTAAATACCGCATCAGTAATACCGAATATTACCGATTCGGTAATAATTACCGAATGTTTACCTACATTCTAGTTACCGATTCATAAATACCATCTCGTTAAAATTTGGTATTTATGAATCGGTAAATAGGAATTATCTACATATGGCCCCATGTGTTTAGTACTCACTCTGGGAGGGGAGTTGGGGGTTCTGGCTTTACAGTTTATGGAGTCATGTAATGAAATATGTGTTATCTCACACAATCTATGTTCTGAATCTGGTTGGTATTGCACGCCCAGCTGACATGCACTCCTTATCGTGCACACCCTCTCGCTATAACAGCTAAATGGACAGAGTTAATTTCTTGACATCGAATGTCAGTGGTATGGCCACTTCCTGTAAACAATATGCAATAGTGCAGTACATCAGAAGACTTAATGCCCAGATTGTGCTGCTGCAAGAGACCCACTTAGCAAGGGGGGGAGGACATTCGACCACAAAAGCGCTGACAAGGCCAATATTATAGCACTACGTACTAATGGTTTGCCTGGGGAGTCCTGGTCTGGGTTCGTCACGGGGTTCCTTCTGTAGCAACGTGGTGGAATTGGACCCGAAAGGCCGTTATGCCCTAGTAGAGGGTCAATTAGATGGTAGGCCTGTCCTCTTCAGGAGTATATACACCCCAGATGTAGGCAAACCACCCTTTCTCTCCCGCCTGTCCACTATACTCACACAGTGGGCCCACGTACCATGGCTGTTGGGTGGGGACTTTACCGACATAATACATATGTCCCTGGATCTTTCCGACCTGCTGTTATCAAAGTCCACTTTGGTGACAATTGCTGCTCATCTATCCCAGTGGATTACACATTGGGCCTTAATAGACTGCTGATGCTCCTTGCACCCTGAAAAGAAAGAGTACTCCTTTTATTCACTAGCACACGACCTACATGTGAGACTGGACCCCATACTCTGTAACCCGCCCACTAAGCTACAAGCTCTGTGAGCGGATTATCTGGGAAAGACATTCTCAGATCACAACTTGTTACAAATACAGTTTAGGTGGGGGAAGGGGGGGGGGCACAACTGCCGGTCCCTAACTGGCGCTTTCAGGTAGTCATGTCGGAGGATCAGCTCTTCTGGGATGTCACTGGTGGGATGCTGCTCCAGAGTCTGACTGAATACTGGGACACTGCCTCTTCCAAGCTGGTGGACTGGGAGGCATTAAAAGTTGTACTTTGGGTTCATTATATCCATGAAGTGGTAGTGGTCAGGGCACACCTGCAGAAAGATCTGATACATATCGAAAATTTTCTGGGAGTCCTAGAAGCAAGGGCTCAGGCTGACCACACAAAACACGGAGTCTTAACAGGCATTCTTTTGTTTGTTTTTATTATTGAAATTTATTATTATAATAAATTGAATTGAGATATCAGGCCATTAAGCAGCACGTTATTACAGGTATTCATGGCTGAAGTGGCCTGATAGAAAACAATTTTGGACCATTCAAGACATAAAAAAACAAATCGGCATAGAAGCGTTTGTGACCTTTGCAAAATAGATTGCATGACATTTAAGTTGTCTGCATTTAACACATAATTGGAGTCAGTTAAAATGTGTAGCTGAGCGATAGT
Source organism: Triturus cristatus (assembly GCF_964204655.1). Classification (NCBI taxonomy): domain Eukaryota; kingdom Metazoa; phylum Chordata; class Amphibia; order Caudata; family Salamandridae; genus Triturus; species Triturus cristatus. Next base: position 141,835,741 of record NC_140588.1, read on the forward strand.
TAGCAGAATCAGGCATTACATCGACTTAAGAGTGAGCATACATCTTATGAAACAAGTTAGTTTGGATTATTACATGTGAACTTGGCACAACTCACCCAGAGGGCTGAGACAAGTGGTGTAGCAGCTGGTAGCGGCTTATCAGTGGCTATGTTTCTGTGTCAGAACTAGGGGATTCTAGCGCTGACGCGTCTTTCTCCCTGACCCATGCCTTGAAAGGCTCCCAGATATCTTTTGGGCGGGACGCCATTCGCATGAGATCCCAAAAAGTAGCTAATTGGTCCAGACACTATGTAATGTCGTGTATCAACCTATCAACTTTAGGGTCCTTTGCAGCACCCCACTGCATGGCTAACCGGCGTTTGGCAAGCAACAACATCATAGTGGGTTGGCGAGCCTCAGGAGGAACCTCCCGCAGATAACCTAGTAGGGCAACCAGTGAAGTACATTGCAATGTGAATCCTGTGATCTCCCGTATGATCTGGTGGACCCTTTCCCAAAAGCAGGCCCACGCTACATGTAGGAATGATGCTTTGTCTTGGTTACATTTTTGGCAGTTCACATTTGAGCGTAGCCCAATTTTATGTAGCTGTAAGGGCGTGCGGTATAGCCTATGTAAAAATTTACAATGGATAAGTCTCAGCCTATAGTTTGGTGATAGGTTCATGAGTTGGGAGCAGCAGTACGACCACTATGTGTCTGTAGGTGATTCACCTAAATCTGCACGCCACTGCTCCAGTGCGCGTGGGGCGACGAAAGGGGTGGCAGTTTGCGTTAGATTATATAGTCTAGTAGCTAGCTTACAGGGAGAAGGGGTGGTGATTGCGTGCTCCAGTGGTGTCAGTGTAGCTGGGATCTCTGGGAAGGAGCTGTGTACTGTTTTGCATGTGGCTCTCAGTTGATAGTATAGAAGCAATTCCAGAACAGGCCTATGAGTGTTTTCTTGATTTTGTGGTTCCTCTATAAACGTGCCCTTCGGGGAGGTCACCTAATGTATTCAGGCCCATTGCTTGGGCGTGACCAATAGCTCCTTTGTCTGGTAAGAAAGGGAAGAGTTGGTGGAGTGCAAGTGGAGTAATGGTGCAAAGATTAACGGGGTCCCAACTTGCTGTCTTAGGCCCTCCCAAGCCCAGCGTAACGTCTCAACCTTGTTCACTTCTCCGTTTGTTCTGTGGTAGGGATTGTATAGGGCAGCATGCAAAGGTGTGGGGTCCGCCACGTCCTTTTCAATCCCCATGTGTGGTTGGATTGGGCTTGGGTGCACCCAGAAATGTAGGTATTGTGCTTGTGCACATAATGCATACAGTTCAAAATCAGGAGCCCTCAGCCCTCCACATGAAAGCCGGCGTGTTAGTAGTTCCCATCTCACACGCGGCTGCTTCCCAGCCCACACCAAGGCGATCATAATGGAGCAGAGAGATTTGAAAAAAGCTTGCGTGAGGGGAATTGGAATATTCGCAAATAAATACAAGAGTTCGGGGTGGACTATCATCTTGGTTATGGCAATTCTGCCAGCTAAAGACAGCGTCAGTGCGGACCAAAACGTCGACCTGCGCTCTAGCCACTCAAACAGGCGCCCAAAATTCATATGCCAGTTTTCTTGTATGTTTCTACTGAGCCAGATGCCCAAATGAGCGGAAACTCCAGCTCCGTTTCGAGTGGGGCGTCAGTTGAGGGCAAGAGAGACGACTTAGACCAGTTCACCTTCACTCCAGACATCCCTCCAAACTGGAGAACCTCCCGCAGGACTGGATTCAGATTTTCGTCTGGTTTACGAATGTACAACGTGATGTCGTCAGCGTACATTGATATTATTAAGCTCCTGTCTGTGAACTCCAGCGCTCTAAGTGTTTGATGCTGGCATATTCTAGCAGCTAGGGCTTCCATGGCTATCGCAAATAGCAGTGGTGAGATGGGGCAGCCCTGTCTGGTACCACACAACATCGGAAATGGCTCTGACAGCAACCCATTTGCTTGTAGTGGTGCCATGGGCCCAGTGTAAAGAAGGCAAATTAAATTGATAAAATTAGGACTGAACCCCAACTTGGGTAAGATAGTACACAAGTAGGGCCACTCCAGCGAATCAAACACTTTTGTAGCGTCAAGGAAGGCAGCAAGAGCTGGCAGTTGTGGGTCTATCTGTTGCAATGCAGCAAAGAAGGTATGCATATTGTGAGCTGTGAACCTGCCGGGTATAAATCCAGACTGGTCAGGTCTGGCTATCAGCGGTAACAGTGGTTTGCACTGTTACCGCTGATAGCCTCCAGGCCCATAGGAATGAATGGGAAGGTATGCCTTATTACCGATTCGGTAAATACCGCATCAGTAATACCGAATATTACCGATTCGGTAATAATTACCGAATGTTTACCTACATTCTAGTTACCGATTCATAAATACCATCTCGTTAAAATTTGGTATTTATGAATCGGTAAATAGGAATTATCTACATATGGCCCCATGTGTTTAGTACTCACTCTGGGAGGGGAGTTGGGGGTTCTGGCTTTACAGTTTATGGAGTCATGTAATGAAATATGTGTTATCTCACACAATCTATGTTCTGAATCTGGTTGGTATTGCACGCCCAGCTGACATGCACTCCTTATCGTGCACACCCTCTCGCTATAACAGCTAAATGGACAGAGTTAATTTCTTGACATCGAATGTCAGTGGTATGGCCACTTCCTGTAAACAATATGCAATAGTGCAGTACATCAGAAGACTTAATGCCCAGATTGTGCTGCTGCAAGAGACCCACTTAGCAAGGGGGGGAGGACATTCGACCACAAAAGCGCTGACAAGGCCAATATTATAGCACTACGTACTAATGGTTTGCCTGGGGAGTCCTGGTCTGGGTTCGTCACGGGGTTCCTTCTGTAGCAACGTGGTGGAATTGGACCCGAAAGGCCGTTATGCCCTAGTAGAGGGTCAATTAGATGGTAGGCCTGTCCTCTTCAGGAGTATATACACCCCAGATGTAGGCAAACCACCCTTTCTCTCCCGCCTGTCCACTATACTCACACAGTGGGCCCACGTACCATGGCTGTTGGGTGGGGACTTTACCGACATAATACATATGTCCCTGGATCTTTCCGACCTGCTGTTATCAAAGTCCACTTTGGTGACAATTGCTGCTCATCTATCCCAGTGGATTACACATTGGGCCTTAATAGACTGCTGATGCTCCTTGCACCCTGAAAAGAAAGAGTACTCCTTTTATTCACTAGCACACGACCTACATGTGAGACTGGACCCCATACTCTGTAACCCGCCCACTAAGCTACAAGCTCTGTGAGCGGATTATCTGGGAAAGACATTCTCAGATCACAACTTGTTACAAATACAGTTTAGGTGGGGGAAGGGGGGGGGGGGCACAACTGCCGGTCCCTAACTGGCGCTTTCAGGTAGTCATGTCGGAGGATCAGCTCTTCTGGGATGTCACTGGTGGGATGCTGCTCCAGAGTCTGACTGAATACTGGGACACTGCCTCTTCCAAGCTGGTGGACTGGGAGGCATTAAAAGTTGTACTTTGGGTTCATTATATCCATGAAGTGGTAGTGGTCAGGGCACACCTGCAGAAAGATCTGATACATATCGAAAATTTTCTGGGAGTCCTAGAAGCAAGGGCTCAGGCTGACCACACAAAACACGGAGTCTTAACAGGCATTCTTTTGTTTGTTTTTATTATTGAAATTTATTATTATAATAAATTGAATTGAGATATCAGGCCATTAAGCAGCACGTTATTACAGGTATTCATGGCTGAAGTGGCCTGATAGAAAACAATTTTGGACCATTCAAGACATAAAAAAACAAATCGGCATAGAAGCGTTTGTGACCTTTGCAAAATAGATTGCATGACATTTAAGTTGTCTGCATTTAACACATAATTGGAGTCAGTTAAAATGTGTAGCTGAGCGATAGTTAGCAGAATCAGGCATTACATCGACTTAAGAGTGAGCATACATCTTATGAAACAAGTTAGTTTGGATTATTACATGTGAACTTGGCACAACTCACCCAGAGGGCTGAGACAAGTGGTGTAGCAGCTGGTAGCGGCTTATCAGTGGCTATGTTTCTGTGTCAGAACTAGGGGATTCTAGCGCTGACGCGTCTTTCTCCCTGACCCATGCCTTGAAAGGCTCCCAGATATCTTTTGGGCGGGACGCCATTCGCATGAGATCCCAAAAAGTAGCTAATTGGTCCAGACACTATGTAATGTCGTGTATCAACCTATCAACTTTAGGGTCCTTTGCAGCACCCCACTGCATGGCTAACCGGCGTTTGGCAAGCAACAACATCATAGTGGGTTGGCGAGCCTCAGGAGGAACCTCCCGCAGATAACCTAGTAGGGCAACCAGTGAAGTACATTGCAATGTGAATCCTGTGATCTCCCGTATGATCTGGTGGACCCTTTCCCAAAAGCAGGCCCACGCTACATGTAGGAATGATGCTTTGTCTTGGTTACATTTTTGGCAGTTCACATTTGAGCGTAGCCCAATTTTATGTAGCTGTAAGGGCGTGCGGTATAGCCTATGTAAAAATTTACAATGGATAAGTCTCAGCCTATAGTTTGGTGATAGGTTCATGAGTTGGGAGCAGCAGTACGACCACTATGTGTCTGTAGGTGATTCACCTAAATCTGCACGCCACTGCTCCAGTGCGCGTGGGGCGACGAAAGGGGTGGCAGTTTGCGTTAGATTATATAGTCTAGTAGCTAGCTTACAGGGAGAAGGGGTGGTGATTGCGTGCTCCAGTGGTGTCAGTGTAGCTGGGATCTCTGGGAAGGAGCTGTGTACTGTTTTGCATGTGGCTCTCAGTTGATAGTATAGAAGCAATTCCAGAACAGGCCTATGAGTGTTTTCTTGATTTTGTGGTTCCTCTATAAACGTGCCCTTCGGGGAGGTCACCTAATGTATTCAGGCCCATTGCTTGGGCGTGACCAATAGCTCCTTTGTCTGGTAAGAAAGGGAAGAGTTGGTGGAGTGCAAGTGGAGTAATGGTGCAAAGATTAACGGGGTCCCAACTTGCTGTCTTAGGCCCTCCCAAGCCCAGCGTAACGTCTCAACCTTGTTCACTTCTCCGTTTGTTCTGTGGTAGGGATTGTATAGGGCAGCATGCAAAGGTGTGGGGTCCGCCACGTCCTTTTCAATCCCCATGTGTGGTTGGATTGGGCTTGGGTGCACCCAGAAATGTAGGTATTGTGCTTGTGCACATAATGCATACAGTTCAAAATCAGGAGCCCTCAGCCCTCCACATGAAAGCCGGCGTGTTAGTAGTTCCCATCTCACACGCGGCTGCTTCCCAGCCCACACCAAGGCGATCATAATGGAGCAGAGAGATTTGAAAAAAGCTTGCGTGAGGGGAATTGGAATATTCGCAAATAAATACAAGAGTTCGGGGTGGACTATCATCTTGGTTATGGCAATTCTGCCAGCTAAAGACAGCGTCAGTGCGGACCAAAACGTCGACCTGCGCTCTAGCCACTCAAACAGGCGCCCAAAATTCATATGCCAGTTTTCTTGTATGTTTCTACTGAGCCAGATGCCCAAATGAGCGGAAACTCCAGCTCCGTTTCGAGTGGGGCGTCAGTTGAGGGCAAGAGAGACGACTTAGACCAGTTCACCTTCACTCCAGACATCCCTCCAAACTGGAGAACCTCCCGCAGGACTGGATTCAGATTTTCGTCTGGTTTACGAATGTACAACGTGATGTCGTCAGCGTACATTGATATTATTAAGCTCCTGTCTGTGAACTCCAGCGCTCTAAGTGTTTGATGCTGGCATATTCTAGCAGCTAGGGCTTCCATGGCTATCGCAAATAGCAGTGGTGAGATGGGGCAGCCCTTTCTGGTACCACACAACATCGGAAATGGCTCTGACAGCAACCCATTTGCTTGTAGTGGTGCCATGGGCCCAGTGTAAAGAAGGCAAATTAAATTGATAAAATTAGGACTGAACCCCAACTTGGGTAAGATAGTACACAAGTAGGGCCACTCCAGCGAATCAAACACTTTTGTAGCGTCAAGGAAGGCAGCAAGAGCTGGCAGTTGTGGGTCTATCTGTTGCAATGCAGCAAAGAAGGTATGCATATTGTGAGCTGTGAACCTGCCGGGTATAAATCCAGACTGGTCAGGTCTGGCTATCAGCGGTAACAGTGGTTTGCACTGTTACCGCTGATAGCCTCCAGGCCCATAGGAATGAATGGGAAGGTATGCCTTATTACCGATTCGGTAAATACCGCATCAGTAATACCGAATATTACCGATTCGGTAATAATTACCGAATGTTTACCTACATTCTAGTTACCGATTCATAAATACCATCTCGTTAAAATTTGGTATTTATGAATCGGTAAATAGGAATTATCTACATATGGCCCCATGTGTTTAGTACTCACTCTGGGAGGGGAGTTGGGGGTTCTGGCTTTACAGTTTATGGAGTCATGTAATGAAATATGTGTTATCTCACACAATCTATGTTCTGAATCTGGTTGGTATTGCACGCCCAGCTGACATGCACTCCTTATCGTGCACACCCTCTCGCTATAACAGCTAAATGGACAGAGTTAATTTCTTGACATCGAATGTCAGTGGTATGGCCACTTCCTGTAAACAATATGCAATAGTGCAGTACATCAGAAGACTTAATGCCCAGATTGTGCTGCTGCAAGAGACCCACTTAGCAAGGGGGGGAGGACATTCGACCACAAAAGCGCTGACAAGGCCAATATTATAGCACTACGTACTAATGGTTTGCCTGGGGAGTCCTGGTCTGGGTTCGTCACGGGGTTCCTTCTGTAGCAACGTGGTGGAATTGGACCCGAAAGGCCGTTATGCCCTAGTAGAGGGTCAATTAGATGGTAGGCCTGTCCTCTTCAGGAGTATATACACCCCAGATGTAGGCAAACCACCCTTTCTCTCCCGCCTGTCCACTATACTCACACAGTGGGCCCACGTACCATGGCTGTTGGGTGGGGACTTTACCGACATAATACATATGTCCCTGGATCTTTCCGACCTGCTGTTATCAAAGTCCACTTTGGTGACAATTGCTGCTCATCTATCCCAGTGGATTACACATTGGGCCTTAATAGACTGCTGATGCTCCTTGCACCCTGAAAAGAAAGAGTACTCCTTTTATTCACTAGCACACGACCTACATGTGAGACTGGACCCCATACTCTGTAACCCGCCCACTAAGCTACAAGCTCTGTGAGCGGATTATCTGGGAAAGACATTCTCAGATCACAACTTGTTACAAATACAGTTTAGGTGGGGGAAGGGGGGGGGGGCACAACTGCCGGTCCCTAACTGGCGCTTTCAGGTAGTCATGTCGGAGGATCAGCTCTTCTGGGATGTCACTGGTGGGATGCTGCTCCAGAGTCTGACTGAATACTGGGACACTGCCTCTTCCAAGCTGGTGGACTGGGAGGCATTAAAAGTTGTACTTTGGGTTCATTATATCCATGAAGTGGTAGTGGTCAGGGCACACCTGCAGAAAGATCTGATACATATCGAAAATTTTCTGGGAGTCCTAGAAGCAAGGGCTCAGGCTGACCACACAAAACACGGAGTCTTAACAGGCATTCTTTTGTTTGTTTTTATTATTGAAATTTATTATTATAATAAATTGAATTGAGATATCAGGCCATTAAGCAGCACGTTATTACAGGTATTCATGGCTGAAGTGGCCTGATAGAAAACAATTTTGGACCATTCAAGACATAAAAAAACAAATCGGCATAGAAGCGTTTGTGACCTTTGCAAAATAGATTGCATGACATTTAAGTTGTCTGCATTTAACACATAATTGGAGTCAGTTAAAATGTGTAGCTGAGCGATAGTTAGCAGAATCAGGCATTACATCGACTTAAGAGTGAGCATACATCTTATGAAACAAGTTAGTTTGGATTATTACATGTGAACTTGGCACAACTCACCCAGAGGGCTGAGACAAGTGGTGTAGCAGCTGGTAGCGGCTTATCAGTGGCTATGTTTCTGTGTCAGAACTAGGGGATTCTAGCGCTGACGCGTCTTTCTCCCTGACCCATGCCTTGAAAGGCTCCCAGATATCTTTTGGGCGGGACGCCATTCGCATGAGATCCCAAAAAGTAGCTAATTGGTCCAGACACTATGTAATGTCGTGTATCAACCTATCAACTTTAGGGTCCTTTGCAGCACCCCACTGCATGGCTAACCGGCGTTTGGCAAGCAACAACATCATAGTGGGTTGGCGAGCCTCAGGAGGAACCTCCCGCAGATAACCTAGTAGGGCAACCAGTGAAGTACATTGCAATGTGAATCCTGTGATCTCCCGTATGATCTGGTGGACCCTTTCCCAAAAGCAGGCCCACGCTACATGTAGGAATGATGCTTTGTCTTGGTTACATTTTTGGCAGTTCACATTTGAGCGTAGCCCAATTTTATGTAGCTGTAAGGGCGTGCGGTATAGCCTATGTAAAAATTTACAATGGATAAGTCTCAGCCTATAGTTTGGTGATAGGTTCATGAGTTGGGAGCAGCAGTACGACCACTATGTGTCTGTAGGTGATTCACCTAAATCTGCACGCCACTGCTCCAGTGCGCGTGGGGCGACGAAAGGGGTGGCAGTTTGCGTTAGATTATATAGTCTAGTAGCTAGCTTACAGGGAGAAGGGGTGGTGATTGCGTGCTCCAGTGGTGTCAGTGTAGCTGGGATCTCTGGGAAGGAGCTGTGTACTGTTTTGCATGTGGCTCTCAGTTGATAGTATAGAAGCAATTCCAGAACAGGCCTATGAGTGTTTTCTTGATTTTGTGGTTCCTCTATAAACGTGCCCTTCGGGGAGGTCACCTAATGTATTCAGGCCCATTGCTTGGGCGTGACCAATAGCTCCTTTGTCTGGTAAGAAAGGGAAGAGTTGGTGGAGTGCAAGTGGAGTAATGGTGCAAAGATTAACGGGGTCCCAACTTGCTGTCTTAGGCCCTCCCAAGCCCAGCGTAACGTCTCAACCTTGTTCACTTCTCCGTTTGTTCTGTGGTAGGGATTGTATAGGGCAGCATGCAAAGGTGTGGGGTCCGCCACGTCCTTTTCAATCCCCATGTGTGGTTGGATTGGGCTTGGGTGCACCCAGAAATGTAGGTATTGTGCTTGTGCACATAATGCATACAGTTCAAAATCAGGAGCCCTCAGCCCTCCACATGAAAGCCGGCGTGTTAGTAGTTCCCATCTCACACGCGGCTGCTTCCCAGCCCACACCAAGGCGATCATAATGGAGCAGAGAGATTTGAAAAAAGCTTGCGTGAGGGGAATTGGAATATTCGCAAATAAATACAAGAGTTCGGGGTGGACTATCATCTTGGTTATGGCAATTCTGCCAGCTAAAGACAGCGTCAGTGCGGACCAAAACGTCGACCTGCGCTCTAGCCACTCAAACAGGCGCCCAAAATTCATATGCCAGTTTTCTTGTATGTTTCTACTGAGCCAGATGCCCAAATGAGCGGAAACTCCAGCTCCGTTTCGAGTGGGGCGTCAGTTGAGGGCAAGAGAGACGACTTAGACCAGTTCACCTTCACTCCAGACATCCCTCCAAACTGGAGAACCTCCCGCAGGACTGGATTCAGATTTTCGTCTGGTTTACGAATGTACAACGTGATGTCGTCAGCGTACATTGATATTATTAAGCTCCTGTCTGTGAACTCCAGCGCTCTAAGTGTTTGATGCTGGCATATTCTAGCAGCTAGGGCTTCCATGGCTATCGCAAATAGCAGTGGTGAGATGGGGCAGCCCTGTCTGGTACCACACAACATCGGAAATGGCTCTGACAGCAACCCATTTGCTTGTAGTGGTGCCATGGGCCCAGTGTAAAGAAGGCAAATTAAATTGATAAAATTAGGACTGAACCCCAACTTGGGTAAGATAGTACACAAGTAGGGCCACTCCAGCGAATCAAACACTTTTGTAGCGTCAAGGAAGGCAGCAAGAGCTGGCAGTTGTGGGTCTATCTGTTGCAATGCAGCAAAGAAGGTATGCATATTGTGAGCTGTGAACCTGCCGGGTATAAATCCAGACTGGTCAGGTCTGGCTATCAGCGGTAACAGTGGTTTGCAATTAACTTGGCTAAAATTTTGGGGTTGACATTGATTAGAGGTAGCAGGCGATAGGAGTCGCAGAGATTGGCAGCCTTATCTGGTTTTAAAAGTGAAACGATCATGGCTTCTCTCATTGCTGGTAGAGAGCTGCAATCAAGGGGCTCTTGATTGACTGCAAGGAGGCGGGGGGCAAGCTCGTCTGCATAGATTTTATAAAAAGAAGTCAATAGCCCGTCCAGGCCTGGGGATTTCTCTCCTGGCAGGCTACTGATAACTTGCACAATGTCTTCTACGGAGAATGGTTCATACAGGTAGGCCCGGTGGGCCTTGCTGAGCCAAACAAGTTCTATGGAATACAAGTATGTTAGCACCTCGGGGTGGGGAGCAGTCTGTGTAGCTGTGTATAGTGAGGAGTTGAAATTGGTGAGGCGTGAGTGGGTGGCCTGTTGCCCCCTGAGTGTAGTTTAATTCTCATCTAGTAATTCAGTTATGTATATCGAGGGTTAGTGTGGTCCGAGCGTGTTTGCTAGAGCTCTACCCGGCCTGTCGCCTTTGCCATAGCTATGAGCGCTTGCATTTTTCCCTAGGAAACGAGTCTCTCTCTCTGCCTCTTCCCTGAACTCTGAGATTTTCTCCCTCAGTGTAGTTAAATGTGTGGGAGATCCTTAGTGGAAAGAATAGGAGTTCTATGTCTCGGTTATCTTGCTCTAGTCGCGTTAAAGTTTGTTTTATAGATTTTAAAACCCCAGATTGCTTGGCGATACATACACCTCTTATAACGGTCCTAAAGGCTTCCCATAGTGTGGCGGGGGATTCCACTGAGCCCTCATTAGTAGTGAAGTATTGAGTGAATTCACTACGGATCTCTTCCCTGAATGCTGTGTCAAGTAGGGCGTTGGGGGAAGACACCAGCTAAATGCGCAAGGTATGGTTTGTGGCATGTTCCATCGCAGCTCAACCGGAGCATGATCAGAGAAGGTGCGTGGTAGGTGCTTAGTGCCTGTGGTCCAGGATGCTACGTCTCCAGTTACCAGCCAGTAGTCCTGTCTAGACCAGGCGTTATGGTGTGATGTTATACATGCACCCTCTCTAGAATCCGGATGCCAACTGCGCCAGATATCAATAAGCCCGTTGTCTTGTGTGATGGAAAGTAGTTGTTGGGTGGCTCTGGGATGTAACCTGCAGGTGGCACCCACTCGATCCACTTCATCTTGTAGTTTAGTGTTAAAATCTCCATCCCAGGCCACTATATTGCCTCCCAGTAGCAACGCCTTTGCCCAGGCAGTGAAAAAGAAACTGGGGTCACCTATGTTTGGGCCGTATACAGTCACCACGGTAACCTGGGTGTTCATCAAGGTACTCTTAGGATGACATACCTCCCCTCTGGTTCCATTTGCGCTGGGTATGTTGACCAGCCCAACCCACACTTGATCAGCACTGACACCTCTTGCATAATTAAAATATGGTGCTGATGCACATCGCCTCAATATCTATTGTTCAGCTTCGGGTCTGCACCTGCTTTTGGATGTGTCTCTTGTAAAAAGCATATATCAATTTTACGCCTAATTAGATATGTATGCATTAGCCTGGCTTTCCTGAAGTCATTAAGCCCGCTGATATTCAAGGTGAGGAATTTGACTTCCGTCATGTAGCTGCTATAAAGTGAATATGTGGGCTGTGTGAGTTGGGGTTATGCACAATAAAAGTGGCCGTAAAGCATGGGGTCCTGATAATGTCACATAGTAAGCTCTTGCTTGGAGTTGGGTACCGCCTGAGTAAAATAACTTGTGGTCCAATTCAAACAGTTGTAGTATGATGAACCCCCTCTTTCTTGAAAACTCAGTAACCTCCCAGTCCGGCCCCCCTCCCGCACCAACCCCCCAATTAGGTTGTGTTACATGTCTCTCCCCCACCCCAAATTCACGGTTTTAGCCCAAACACCAAAAAACATGGGAGATCTCCCGAAGGGGCCAGGGTCACCGGCATAGCCCCTACCATGTGGCAGGGTGGCTGGGTTGTGATAGGGTTCATGGAGCCCGTACAGTGTAGCCTCAGCAAGACTGGCTTCAGAGAGGTTAGTTACCCCCTCATTTGCAGCGTGTACAGTTGTATGTTAGTGAGAGATAAGTCAAAACTATAAACTACATAGCAACCGCTGCTCTGAGTATAAGGTGGTAGGGTCAGTCATTGTCACTTACGTGCATTCAGAGCCGATCAGATGTGAGGAGCAGGGTGGCTGTCTTTGGGTGCTGATATGTTTAGTGAACTTTAAGGCTGCCTTGGCGTCCGTAAAGAAGTGAGGTTGCCCTTCATGCGTAATTTTAACTTGGCTGGGTAGAGCATCGCATTTTGAATGGAGGCCTGTTGGAGGATACGTTTCGTTGGCAAAAATGAATTGCTGGCGTCCTGTGCTGCAGATCAGGGCATACAAATTCTCCCTACTTCCACGGATAGAGTAATTTCACAGATACACGCACATACACTCATCACACGCTTGGGCCCATTTCACTAACATACGCTCGATTACTCTATCAGTACTAAACATGGAGAGTGGAAACTCCTAAACACCCTGTATCTACAGTAAGGCCAATGCGACCAGTTTGTTACTGTCCTGAGTCATGATTTAAACAACAATAATTACATTAGAATACTCAATAATCGACAAGAAATAACCACCAGCACAGTAATTCATAAATGATTTTTATCTAAAATTAGTTCAAATGAAAGTCAATCGAAAGCAAAATCATTTTTCTCATAGTTACCTAGTCTAGCTAAATGTCATAAATGGGTCAGGACAGGTCTCTCAGTAAAGTCTTCTGAGTCGCCGTCCTCACAGCATCGATCCTCACCAACGCAGGTTTGGGAAGAAAGTGGCCTTAGACCCTCCCTAGTCTAACAATATTTATAATAGAATTTGCAAAATAAAGCAACATAAAAAATTCTAAATGTTCATTGGATCACCAAGCGAAACGAGCAGGAAAGGATGTTGCATCGCAACATTTGTAAGAACCTCCGCTCAGAAAAATCACAAAAATAAAAAGACGGAAGAAGGAAACTCGAGTTTGCAAATGTTTCTTTTCGAAAACGTTCTTCCTTGATATCTCTAGCAGAGCCACCGCAGCATTGTCATTGTTCATTGTGGCCTTTCCTTGTCCAAGGCAATTGGACTCACGCCCAGAGCTGCTGTCCTCACGGAAAACTTTTAAACCAGGCGAAAGCTGTGATCAGGTGACTCTCGACCATGTTCAGCAAGGCCTTCCCATCAAAATTTAATCACTCGAGTGCAGGCTGCAAACGGCAGCCATCTTGTTATAGGCCAAAACAGACCATCTTAATTAAAAGAGACACAAAACAACGTTACCACAGCATAATGATAAAACAGTGTTAATCCCCACTAATACCCTTATGTGTATGTAATTATCTAGCCTTTTGCAACACAATAAAGCATTAGTACACGTTATTCAAAAGCGTTTCGTGCTTCAAAACAAACAGCACTTAGCAACATTCATTTAATTAAACCTGCACATTATTATTGAGCAACATATATGCATTCCCACGTGTAGTTTTCCTCTTGTTAGTCATGTTGGTTAATCAAAGTTTCTCACAAAACCAATAATTATCGATTATAGATTAATAATTTTAGTTACGACTTATAGACAAAACTGGAGCTTAAAACCCAATAAATTTTCAACAGAAAACCCTGCTCCAGCAATCCCCCCTTTGGTGATATCATCACCAAATTAAACAACCCCAAAAAAAAAAATTTTGTCCCATTTTAGGAGAAATTGGAAATGTCTTTTTTCTTTTTCACAACACTACACACCAGACTCCCTTTCATCATCCCTCTTTGTCTCCAAGTACACACTCTCCCTCAACTCTTCTAATTCTATCTCTTGTGGATCTCTCCTTGACCTCTTTTGTTTCTTTTCAGCATTACTTTTAATTAATCTCTTTTTCCCTCCCCTGTTTTTACAACACAAACACACTAATCTTAGTAACAACAAAGCAACAATTACACAGGTCAAAGGAAACAATATTTTACCTATAATAGTACTACCTATCTTAGCAATAAAACTCTTAACAGCTATCACTTTATTAGCTAATTTAGTCCAGATACTTTCAGCTTCCAGTGGTACTAATTCTTCATGCAAATCAGTAATATTTTTGATATAGACCTTCAGGTCTTTGCTTTCGTCAGGAATGTAAGTGCAACAATGTTGAACTTTCAGCATTCCACAAACTCCACCCTCCTTAGCTAATAGAATATCAAGAGCAAGTCGATTTTGCATAGACATGGCACGTACGGCAATCATCTCCGTATTCACCAAAAGAAACCCTCGAGCGGTACTTGTCGATAAGCGATCCACCACTGTTGACAGTTTCCGAATCCCATATGCATTTAAAGAAATTCCCACTGCTGGAATTAAAGCTCCAAAAATATCACCTACAATTTCTGACCAAGTTTCTCTCTTAAAACGTGTTAGTAAATTAATATGTTCTTCATCTTCTATCTTATCTATATGAAAGATCTTTGGAAAGACCAGGCCCACATAACACGTGCCATACCAATCGTCAGGCAACCTGTAATAAACCTTGTTCCCACAAACATAATACACTCCTGGGAAAACTGGATCTTCTCCTCCCTTGAAACCCCATCCTGTCGCAATGAAGTATGTATCATGACACTCACTAGTCCCTACAAAATATGTATCATATTGGGATTTCTTCCTGGTAATACATAGTTTACCCTTCTGTGGTGCATCTAAAGCCAAAGTTGGACTAGCCCCATTCTTCAATTCCTTTCCCATCTCAATGTCCCAAATTGTCTCACTCACTTTATATTTCCCTGCCTTTTCATGCATGCTCCTTTCCTCCACCATATTCAGGAAAGCCTTCTCCTCTTCTTTCAAACTACAAGTTAAATTGTTCTTAAAAATGTAATCTAATGTTAATTCTTCTTTCTCAATAAAAATCTCACCAAAAATGTTAACTTCTTTAGCTGGATTCAGCTTTTTATTCATAGGCAATTGCCCAAAAATGTTATCTTTGTTAGACAACTCATAATCTATTTTCCCTAGCAAATAAAAAACACTACTCAGCACACTACATGAAATTCCATACGTAGCTGGTAAATGGTGATAAGTAACACCCTCTGAAACGGATGCAGGTAATTGCATACATACGTAGCAATCCCTAACTTCCATTGTCTTTACATATTCATACAACAATTTTGAAAAAACATTGCTAGAAAAATCATTAATTGACCTATCTTTATGTATTTAAGTGTTACTAATTCTAGTTGGAACTACTTTATGCGAATTCTTCTCTACATTAGTCACATTCTCAGTGTGTATCTCAAATGTACCTATTGTGACTCTAAAAGTAACTAATAAAGCTAGTACACCCCATAATAGCATTAATAATCCAGTACAGCAGCAGCACATTCTACACCATCTTTTTAAGAAGGCACATCTACTTTGATTATTTTCTATGTTAGCCATTTTACTACTTTGACCGTGTCTTTTGACTTAGCCTCTATTATTTCACTACTGGAACTTCTAGAACTTTGGATTACTTCAAACAGCTTTAATTTCAGACTTTCTTCTCTTCACTTTTCTCCAAGTGACTCCTTTAGTTCACTCAATTTGGATATTCATCACTCTTCACTTCAACTTCTTCGACATCAAACTGTATTAGAACATCAACAACATCCTCAGTATCCGACTTTTCTCCGATGTCAGTCAAGATAACTTTCAGGTTTTCACCTGTATCTTCCTCAACCACTTCATGTATGGTCTCCTCTGGATTTCCTTGACTTTCTGCCTCTTCACCTTCAGACAGTGCCACGTATGTCCATTCCGGCGACCTATACTTCTGGTTAGGTTTTCTGATTCTTTTGATTTCCTCTGGTTCCTTGAACTCTTTCTGCTTTTTACCCTTTGCTGGATTTTGACTCGACACTTTGTTCACTTGTTCAGCTTTCGATGTATTTGCTCGTGTCAGTCTGTATCTCAACCTCTTTATCCTGTTGTTAGGCCAAAGATCTCCTCTTACGACCTTTTTTGGTCTTACTTCTTTATTATTTCTTTCTCCAATCCAAGTTCTCTTTCTCAGAACTCGACCTTCTGATTTCTCATTCTCACTTTCATCTGATTCTGTCTCATTTGCCTCTTGTTCTTCAGCAGTTTTCTTTTGCTCCACAGTTTTTACCACCACTGTTTGAGATTTCCCTAACTCTGTCCCTCCTCGGGTCTCCGACACGCAATCTTCTTGCTGTCTACTTGTCCCTTCACCTAACTTATCAGGAATATTCCCTACACCTCCTCGGGGGTCTTCCGCAATCTGTCCCTCTCTAACTTCTACTGACCCTGCTTCTTCAGGTGTAATCTCAAGTGGATTTTCAACTTCTTCATCTGATTCAGGTGTAGTTACTGTGGAATTGCTCCTTTCTCTTCTGTTTTTTCCACTGCTCGTTGGAACTTCAGGCACTCTTACAGAATCTGATCTCCCTTCTGAGACTCCCAATGTTTCTCTTGAAGCCTCACCTGGAAAGAAAGAATCACCTGACTCTCTTCCTCCTTCACCTCTTCCAAAATTCCGATTCCTTCTCACTGGTTCAGTCTCTGCATCATCACTGGAATCTGACTCTTCAAAATACTCCTTACCAGTCCCTTCCTTTGGATTTGGAACTCTCAGAGTATGACTTGCATGCACCCAGTTTTTCACACCGGCACACTTTACTGCAGTTGTCGTAGTCAGAATAACTTGTCTTGGCCTTCCCCACCTTGGAACCAAGCAATTTCTTCTTCTGTGCACTTTAATCCTCACCCAGTCCCCTGGACTCAGATCATGGGCTTGCTTCTTCTCAAGTGTGGTAGCGTCTTCTCCAACCTGGTGAAACACAGAATGAACTGCGTCAGCCAGGCCTTTACAGTAATCCAAAATCATGTCATCAGTTATTGTCATCAACTTATTGACAGGCACAAATGCATGTCGCATTGCACTTCCCATCAAGATCTCATGTGGACTCAAACCAGTAGTTCTATCTGGAGTATATCTAATAGTCATTAGCACTAGAGGGAAGACATCAGGCCATTTCATTCCAGTGGCTAAACACATCTTACCAATCCGGTTTTTGATTGTGCCATTCATCTGCTCCACCACGTCAGAAGCCTCTGGTCTGTATGCACAATGTAGCTTCTGCTGTATGCTCAATGCTTCACAAATTAAACTCATGAGCTCATTATAGAAGTGTCCACCTCTATCAGACTCAATCGTTACTGGAAACCCGTACCTAGGAATCAACTCTCTTAACAGTAACTTTGCAACTGTTATTCCATCATTTTTCCTAGTCGGATAGGCCTCCACCCATCTTGAGAACAAACAGACTACCACTAGAACATACCTCAATCTGTTCACTTGTGGCATTTCAATGAAATCAATTTGCATTCTCGTAAAAGGACCACCTTCTCTGCCTATCGTTCCCAGACTCACCACTGTCTTTTTCCCAGTATTGAACTACTGGCAAATCAAACATCTTTGACAGATGCTTTCTGCAATCATCCTGAATTTTGCATTATACCAAGTCTGCTTAAAAGACCTGATCATCGCATCCCTTCCCAAATGTCCCTGGCCATGATACATTCTTGCCATTGTTGACAGCATAGAGTTGGGCATGACTGGTCTACCATCTCTATAGATCCAGACATGATCTGTTTCTCTTGGGGCACAACCTGCCTTGATCCAATCTTTCTTTTCTTCATTTCCTGCCTCATCCTGCAACTGTTTCACTTCATCCCATGTTTCCAGGACATTAGTAAACATCACAGAACACAAAAACATTTCCTTTTCTCGTGCCTTATTGATCGATTGATTATTTTTAGCACAATATTGTGCAATGTCGTTTGCAAAACGATTTCCAAGGGTAACAAAATCATCTCCTTGTCCATGAGCAGCACATTTTACAACTGCTAATTCTTTAGGCAGCTGTATCGCCTCAAGCAATTTTCCAATCACTTCAGCATTCTTTATTGGAGTCCCACTCGACGTCAAGAAACCTCTCTGTAGCCAAAGCTGGCCAAAATCATGCACGACTCCAAACCCGTACTGACTATCAGTCATTACAGTCACTCTCAGATTCTTCCCAATTTTGCAAGCTTTCGTCAATGCCACCAATTCAGCAACTTGAGCAGACTTCACTCCTTTCAATGACGAAGCTTCCATAACTTCCGAAACTTTGCACACTGCATATGCTGCACATAGCACACCATCATCATTCCTCAGACAAGATCCATCCACAAACAGCACATGATCACTCTCAGGCAATGGAAGATCTCTTATGTCTGGTCTCGGCTTTGTACAGTAATCAAGCACATCCAAACAATTATGATCATCTTCATTCTTCACACCCACATTTTCAGTATCAGGCAATAATGTTGCTGGATTCACATTCACACATCTCTCAAGAGTCACATTTGATGCTCCCAGAATGACTTTCTCATATTTAGTCAGCCGACTATGTGACATATATTGAGTTCTGCTTCTTGTCAAAAGAATTGCCACATTATGAGGTACGAATACCCTTACAGGATATCCCATTATTATACCCTCACTCTGTTCCAAGCTTCTGCATGTAGCAGCTACCGATTTCAGACAACCTGGTAAACCCACAGCTACAGGGTCAAGTGTCGATGAGAAGTACGCAATAGGCCATCTCAGTTGCCCATGCTTCTGGATTAACACTGAAAGTGCACATCCATTTCTCTCACTGCAGTACAACTCAAACTCTTTTTCATAGTCTGGCATTCCCAAAGCAGGGGCTTCACACATTTTGCTCTTCAACTCCTCAAATGCTGCCATTTGTTCTCCATCTAGCTCGAATGGATCTTTCACCTCACTCTTTGTCAGCTTAATCAGTGGCTTTGCTATCAGGGAGAAATTACTAATCCACTGACGACAATAACCCACCATCCCCAGAAACATCCTCACTTCTCTCTGGGTCATTGGGGCCCTCATTCCCCTGATAATTTTAATCCTGTCATCAGTCACCTTTCTCAGACCCTTTTCAATATTGTGTCCAAGATAATGCACCTCTTTCTTGCAAAATTGCAATTTGGCTGGAGATACCTTTAACCCTCCATCTGCCAGATGATTCAGTAAAGCTATGGTATCTACTTCACAAGCTTCACGTGTCTTCGATGCCACTAGTAGGTCATCAATATACTGCACTAGTACTGAGCTCTCGGGCATGATCAAACTCTCCAATGATTTTTTCAATAACTGATTGAATATCGAAGGACTCTCTGTGTATCCCTGTGGGATTCGACACCATGCCAAAATACGCTGGCCAAACCTAAATGCAAAAATCGGCTGGCTGTCATGATGCAACGGTATCAAGAAGAAAGCATGACACAAATCAATCACTGTGTACCACTCAGCATCATGTGGAATCTGATACAAAATCACTGACGGATTTGGCACAATGGGACAACATGCCACCACAATTTTGTTAATCTTTCTCAAATCTTGTACAATCCTGAACTTCCCATTAGGCTTCTTTAGCCCCATTATCGGTGAATTACACGGGCTACTCAGTAGTTCTCTCAAAACTCCTTGCTGAATCATTTTCTCAATAATAGGAGTTATTCCTTCAATTATCTCTGGTGTCATTTTGTACTGAGGAATATTAGGATAAGCAATTCCCTCTTTCAATGTAATTTTCACAGGATCTACATTATTCATCAATCCCACATCTTCTCCAGTAAAATCCCAAACTGTCGTTTTCACTGTGTCTCTCAGCTCTTGAGGCAAATCCTCTGGATTGAACACAGCATATGCACCAACCATCTCACTCTCTCTATTATCTAGAGTCATTCGGTACAAAACATCCTCATCTTGTGTTTCAAAAGCTATTCCATCCGGTGTACAGAAAATTGTACAATTCATCTTGCACAACAGGTCCCTACCTAACAAATTCACTGGACTAGTGTCACAGACCACACATCTGTGCATGTCTGAAAATTTCCCTATTCTTACTCTTACTGGTTCAGTAAGACGTGTCTTGATTTGTGTATTTGCTACACCAACTACTTGGATTGCTTCATCCGAGAGAGGAAGATTTCTAATATCTGCTGACCTGACAGTTGATCTCGTTGCTCCTGTGTCTGCTAAAAAAGTAACACTTTCTTCATTTATTTTCCCATCTACAAATGGTCCTGCCTGGTCTATTTCTAGAGTTGCACCAAGTATGCACTCTTCCTCCTCTCTTCGGCACCGTCAACAATCACCTTCAGACTCACTCCCTTCATTCTTTAACCAATACTGTTGTACCGGGTTAGAACGCCTTGGTTTGTTTACCTGCTCATCATTGTAAAATCCCGAGTCCTGATTGTACTTTTGGGACCCTCTATTCTGCGGCAAGGGCGGTCTTGGCTCTTGACTCTGCTGCTTAACAACCTTCTGCTGTTGCTGCTGTTGATTACACCCCTCAGTCTGCACCTGTTGATTTAATGGTTTACTTTCATTATTCACTAATGGTGGATTTGTACACTCGGATCTCCAATGTCCCAGTTGACCCCAGTTGTGGCAAGGGAACTTTTTCTTCGCCTCTTCTAAATTTCCCTTTCCTTTCCCCACATATCTGGGCCTATTCCCTGGATTATTTGCCTGTTCCACCAACTGTGCTTCTTGTCTCCACGCAACTTTCACCTGTGCCCACATTGCCTTTTCTTTCAGCTTTCTTTGTTTTGCTTCAATTTCATCACTGAAGTATTTCGCATGTCTCAGGATCTCATCTATTTTCTTACTCTGCCAGTCCACTGTATGCTCACGAATTCTCTCACTAATCTCAGGTCTCAGGCCATATACAAATCTGTATACAAAATGACTCAAATCCTTGTCACCCAGGTGTTCATCTCCACTGAATTGTTTGAAAGTCAGTATCAGCCTTTCGTAAAAAGCATGAACTGATTCTTTCGCTTCTTGATGTGTCCGGTCTATCTTAACCCAGTCTGTCTCTTTAGGAGGTACTTTATTTTTCAGGAATACAATTACCTGATCGTATTTTTTCATCACCTCTGGATCTGGTGCTCCTGTTTTCTGATCTCTTGGATATTCCTCAGTAGGCCGACTTACTACTATTTTACACTCAGCCCACAAGTCTGCTGGAACAATTATATCAAACAGACTATTCAGATCAATCCACAGCACCTTCGACAATTTCACAAACCTGTCTACCTGCCTATACCACTCGACGGGCTTTTCTCTCAGTCGAAGGAAATCATTCGTAAATGATAAAATATCCTGTCTGGTCCATGGAACATGTTTATATCCTCCTCCAGGTATTTCTCTCATAGGATAAGCATCCACTGTTTTCTCTTTCTCTCTCACAGGAAATGCTGAATAAGTCCTGTCTACTGATTCTTCCCTTTTCTTGTACCACCTACCCTTCCATCTTTCTACATCACCCCATTTTCGCAATAAGGCAATCATCTCTTTAATCTGTCCTGTTCTGCCAGCACCATTTAGATTTTCAATATCCTTATCAGTGAAATCCACCCTGTAAGGTTTCTGCAAAACTTTCACCTTATCCATGTCAACTCCCTGTTCACTCGCTATTGTTCTTAACCTTTCATGTGTATTCTTAACCCTCCAAGTGATGCTTTTGCACATGAATAACAACTCTCCATCATGATGGGTTTTGAGTATGTCTGTAGAAATTGTCCCTGCATCAAGCTCCTCCAATTCAATGCGTAACCTGGCTACATCAATTGCCTGTGAATCTTTATCCTTCTTTTGAAGAACTTTCAACCAATCATTCAAATCTTCAGCTGTTATTTCTGTAGACTTTTTCACTGCACCCACTTTCTCTGGCATCCTTTGTGGTTCCAAAATCGGCATCCCTGAACAACTAGTATCACTAGTATCCAATTTCGAATTAGACTGCACCTCTAATCCTCCACTACATGTGTCACGTTTTGATTGTCTCAAATCATTACTTTCTGTCCTTATTCCTGACTCTCCTGAAGGACCAGCCAAACTTGTTAATTTATTCCCAACATATGGAACCATCAGACCATTCTCACCCGTCCTCTGCTTATCAAAAATAGGCATAACCGGACCTATGGTTACAGGCACCGTAACAGCTTCCAAATTCTTTGTCAGCTCTCTAATCTTTTCAGTCAGTTCAGATGTAGTTCTGGCTAATTCTCTCGTATTCTCGTCACCACATCGATTCTCTCTCTCTTTTTCTCTAAAAGAGCTACCACTTTTTAAATCAGGTGTCACAACTTCTGTCTCTATGATACGCAAAGTATCTCTTATTGGAGTAGCAACTGGTGTGCTCTCTTCTGGTTCTGGTCTATATGGTGGTGGTCTCTTGTAAATCATGTCATCCAAGACCTCATCCTCATAATCATTAACTCTATACCTTTTCACTTCTGCTTCAGGTACCCCTCTTGTTTCCTTTCTTTCTTCCTTCTCTTCAATTGCCCTCATAGGATATAATCCTTCTGTCATGCTAGCATCTCGCCATCTTCTCATTCGATCATGATGAGTTTCACGATCATATTTCCTCCCAAACATATACCTATAGTTGCCTCCAGACCTCTGTTTTTCTCGCTCATGTACTTCATCTTCCCATTCCACCAACGCCTCAAACTGTGTCGGCCTTGGTCTTGGGTCAAGACACAACATCTTTTCCCGTAAATTTCTCAACACGGCCATATTAAATGAACCATGTTCCGGGAAAGCCAAAACACCATCCTCTCTAGTGTATCTAACCCAATTGTCTAACCATATACAGGTATGATACCCATATTTCGCAGCCATGAAGGATGCAGGCGTTTTCGTTGGAGGTAACAATTCACCTTCTCTTGTTTTAATGTCCTTATCCTTGTCAAACCATCTTTTTATTTTACCGAACAAGGATTTCTTCTTTTTCTCTTCTTGGTAATACATTTTAGCGTTTACCAAAACTTTCTAATCCCTTCCGTAACACAACGGTACGGTACAATCTTTCGTCCAATAACAGCGCGACTCACACCAACGCACCAATCCTGGAGCGTCTACGTCACCCTGTACTCCTTCCAATCCCTGCGCGGCTCACACCAACGCACCAATCCCTGCGCAAGCACTGTTCTGATCCACTACCCAATCAGAGCGCGGTCTCTATGACGTCAGCAGTCGCTGACTGAGCTTCTGCTCTGTCTCCTGTCACTCGTCTACCCCTCCTTTACAAAACCTCCTCAGTAGACTTCGTTTTTGAATTTTACAAAATCTATTAGTTACAACATATAAACATCTCCATTGTCTGTTTCGCTAACCACAGAATAGTAAAGAAAATCTTTTTCACAAGAATCCCGTCTTTCCCTGAAACAGCACTCACTTCTGCTCCACTACGGAATTAATACTCTCGTTGACACAGTAGCACATCCCTCTACTCTGCCCTTCTAACATGCATTCATTAACTGTTTCCTCTAGGACTGCTCCAAAGAGTCTTACAATCAATTAAATGCTCATACATTCACGCACTTTCATACAAGAAAATGTAGTACATACACAAGGAATTCTGCTTTTTCCCGAGAACAGCATACGATCTGCCCCACTACAGAATTATAACACACATTAACCAAACAGTGTATACGTCTGCCCAGTCCTTCAAACAAGCTCAGAGAATACCTATTACTTCTCCAGCGGTAAGCTTTAACGGCAAACCTTACGGATCCCTGGGACTTAAGACCAGAGTTTCACAGATAACCTTCGCTACCATACGCACTCCTTTTATACCGAAAATATATCCCTAATAGTAACACACGACAATGTCACTGATTCCGAACCCAGACAATGTGACGCGCAACTTCAATTGTCACACGTTTCTCCTGCATACATACAGGACCAACAATCCCGTCTTTCCCGAGAGCAGCATACACTTCCCTCTGCCCTACTACGGAACTGCCACCAGATCCCAAGTTCCAGAAGCACTACATAAAACTCAATACGACGACTTCAACATATAGTATTAGTACATATACCAACATCAATCAATAAATCAATGAATCAAAAAGCCAATATACAAGCAATCTAATCAGATCAAGACAATAATCAAAACCATTACTCTGCTACCAGGAAATTGCTGCAGATCAGGGCATACAAATTCTCCCTACTTCCACGGATAGAGTAATTTCACAGATACACGCACATACACTCATCACACGCTTGGGCCCATTTCACTAACATACGCTCGATTACTCTATCAGTACTAAACATGGAGAGTGGAAACTCCTAAACACCCTGTATCTACAGTAAGGCCAATGCGACCAGTTTGTTACTGTCCTGAGTCATGATTTAAACAACAATAATTACATTAGAATACTCAATAATCGACAAGAAATAACCACCAGCACAGTAATTCATAAATGATTTTTATCTAAAATTAGTTCAAATGAAAGTCAATCGAAAGCAAAATCATTTTTCTCATAGTTACCTAGTCTAGCTAAATGTCATAAATGGGTCAGGACAGGTCTCTCAGTAAAGTCTCCCGAGTCGCCGTCCTCACAGCATCGATCCTCACCAACGCAGGTTTGGGAAGAAAGTGGCCTTAGACCCTCCCTAGTCTAACAATATTTATAATAGAATTTGCAAAATAAAGCAACATAAAAAATTCTAAATGTTCATTGGATCACCAAGCGAAACGAGCAGGAAAGGATGTTGCATCGCAACATTTGTAAGAACCTCCGCTCAGAAAAATCACAAAAATAAAAAGACGGAAGAAGGAAACTCGAGTTTGCAAATGTTTCTTTTCGAAAACGTTCTTCCTTGATATCTCTAGCAGAGCCACCGCAGCATTGTCATTGTTCATTGTGGCCTTTATCCTTGTCCAAGGCAATTGGACTCACGCCCAGAGCTGCTGTCCTCACGGAAAACTTTTAAACCAGGCGAAAGCTGTGATCAGGTGACTCTCGACCATGTTCAGCAAGGCCTTCCCATCAAAATTCAATCACTCGAGTGCAGGCTGCAAACGGCAGCCATCTTGTTATAGGCCAAAACAGACCATCTTAATTAAAAGAGACACAAAACAACGTTACCACAGCATAATGATAAAACAGTGTTAATCCCCACTAATACCCTTATGTGTATGTAATTATCTAGCCTTTTGCAACACAATAAAGCATTAGTACACGTTATTCAAAAGCGTTTCGTGCTTCAAAACAAACAGCACTTAGCAACATTCATTTAATTAAACCTGCACATTATTATTGAGCAACATATATGCATTCCCACGTGTAGTTTTCCTCTTGTTAGTCATGTTGGTTAATCAAAGTTTCTCACAAAACCAATAATTATCGATTATAGATTAATAATTTTAGTTACGACTTATAGACAAAACTGGAGCTTAAAACCCAATAAATTTTCAACAGAAAACCCTGCTCCAGCACCTGCACCATCGGACTGTAGTCTGGGAAAAAGGAGAGAGCATTGCGCTGATGGTTTATTGGGCTTTGGTCTCTAGCAGCTTTCAGAACAGCATCCCTGTCACGGTAGTTGAAGAGGCGATCTATTATGGGCCTTGGTGCAGAACCTACTGGTGGACGAGGCCCCAAGGAGCGGTGCGCTCGCTCCACTATCATGACCGGCGACAGCACCAGGCCAAACAGATCGCGTAATAGGGTTTCAATATAGGGCTCCATTTTCGGGATGTTTCAGGCAGGCTAATAATTCTGAGATTGTTGCGCCTAGAGCACGCCTCCAAATCTTTGCCTTTATAACTGCTAAGACTTTTTCCATTTGGAGTAATCGTTCCTTTGATTCTACCTGAAAGTCATGGGCATCCGAAGATCTGTTTTTCAAAGTATCTAGGCGAGCTTCATGGGTGTCTACACGCTTTTTTACCGTCTCAAGGCTGGAGATTAGCACATCGATCTTATTATCAATAGTCTGAATGCTAGAGCCCAGTATAGTGTGCAGATCATCATCCCGCTTCTCAGCAGTGTCTTTGGCACCAGGGTCCGTGTCCGGCCCTGAGTCAACCTCAGCCGTGCGGGTCTCTTAACAGAGGCATTAGTTGAAAGATCAGCTACTCTGTTTAAATTTCTGAACCTACCAAGCCAAAATGCATGCAGAAGGTGACAAGTCAGGCAGTTTTTTGGTGTGGCTCCTGCGCAGCGCTACTCCAGGTACACCTGTCACTATGATTAGAGTTATCTCGACGCATGTAGCTACCAACCAAGTAGACATACACAGTGCCTTTACCACTTACTATCAAATCTTATATGACCCTCCCTTCATTGACCGCCAAGTTGACATACAACAATTTCTCACCTCGGGTACATTAGCCACTATAGCCCCCCTGGACAGCTAGGAACATACGGGACCCATTACACTGCAAGAAGTGAGAGGGACAATACAGGGCACAGCCACTCACAAAACCCCTCGGCTAGATGGGTTCCCTGTCGAACTCTTTTGGCTCCCAAACTGTTAGAATTATACCAAACCGCCCTGTCAGTAAGCCGATTCCCGCCATCCCTCCGAGAGTCTCTGCTGGTTTCACTCCCGAAGCCAGGAAAGGATCCCCTAGAGCTCTCCTCATACCGGACATTATCCATACCTGGGGCGGACTACAAGATTATAGCAGGCCGGCTATATCAACATACGTCACACCTGGCCCACACAGACTAGAATGGCTTTGGTCCACCACCCTCAATATCCGCCATTACACAGAGTGGTTGAGCTCCTTCCGATACAGTGGCCTTGTGCATAATGCCTGGTTCTGTGTCTGACGAAAGCATTGGACACAGTAGATTGAGGTTATCTGTTCACAGCCCTAACTAATCTGGGCATCTCAGATGCATAGCCCCATAAGTGGAACACATGGCTAGGGTGAAGATTGGTCACTGTGTCTCTCCCTTATTTCACCTAAGCAAGGGAATACGACAACGCTGTCCGCTGTCTCCTCTGCTTTTCACCCTGGTGATTGAGCCTCTCGCACAGGAAGGGTAGAATTGGGACATTCCACTAAATGATTAACTTCATGTAGTCTCACCTTATGTGGACAACGTCCTGATTTAAATCTGTGACATTGGAGAGGGTATAGCAGGCATATTGAACATCCTGTGGGACTTCCATGCTGCCTCTGGATTGGGAGTGAATTGGGCTAAGTTGTGCCTCTATCCCCTTCCCCCTGACTGTCCTCAGCAACACATAGTTGTAGGCACTCACCCTAAGCGGTGGGAGCCCCATGAGCATCTACATGATACAAAGTAGCTGCGCTTTGCAGTAACATTTGCCACTTCACTGGGGAATCCTGTGTCTCAGGCACCTCAAACACCACCCTGGACTTTCTGTTGGGACCTGCACCAACTGTTCATGCAAAACTGCAGGTTCGAGGCATATGAGCTGCAGATCACACACTTAGGATAAGACCGCCATCTGGTGTTGGGGTTGGATGGTTGCAGGTTGTTGTTGTCTTCGGAAGAAGTCTTTTGGTCACGAGATAGGCGACTCCTCCCTTGGACTACAGTGCGCATGGGCATCCACTCCATCCTCAGATTGTTTTTTTCCGCCATTGGGTTCGGATTAAACTTTTCCACTCCGGTAGAAAACTCCTAAACCAAGCTTTTCGTAGCGGAAAACCTTTATAACTTTCATTACTCGACATCGAATTTCATCGGACCGGTTCCGGATACGGCTCATGGAAAGGACGCCTTTTAAATAATGCCCCCAATGCGGAGCAAAATTCCCTCACAGTGACCATCACGAGGTCTGCAACCTGTGCCTCTCGCCGGAACACGACGAGTCCAGCTGTCCAGCCTGCGCCGCATTCCGATCCAAGAAGACTATCCGGGATCGAAGAGCTCGACGCCATATCATGTCCAGACGAGCTCCGGAACCAGAGGACATCTTTGATCAGGGCCCCGATGTCCCGGAAGAAGATTCCGAGGAACTCCAGATTATATCTGAAGCAGACGACTCAGACGACCCCATTACTCCTGGGTAACGTGTGAGTACCTTGGCCCCTACCCTCACCCCTCCAAAAAAGACACTGGTCAAGACTTCGCCAGCTGGCCCCAGTCGCGACCGAAAACAACCTTCAGAAGCCCCGCCTTCGAGCCCGGCTCTGAAGAAATACAAGCC
The DNA here is from genome assembly GCF_964204655.1 of Triturus cristatus. Taxonomy (NCBI): domain Eukaryota; kingdom Metazoa; phylum Chordata; class Amphibia; order Caudata; family Salamandridae; genus Triturus; species Triturus cristatus. The sequence goes on from NC_140588.1 coordinate 141,863,936, forward strand.
TTCAAGTGGCTCGGGCCCGAGTAAACCACATATTACTGTACCCCCAGCGCCTTCGGCACCAAAGACGCAAGACCTCTCGGCACCGAAGCAGGCACCCTCGGCACCGAAACCATCGAGGCCAATACACCAACCGGCATCGAAAACTCCTATAACTAAAGACTTCATTTCGGCGCCAAACTCTTCATCGGCACCGAAAACTTCTTCGGCACCGAAACCTTCATCGGCACCGAAACAACCGGCTAAAGTCCATACTACCCATCCTAAAGACTCTACCGATCGCCCAAAACATGGATCGGAACCGAAAAAATCGGTGCCGAAGCCAGTTCCTGAGGACCAATAACTTTTTCACCCTGATCCAACACAAAAAAGGATCTATATCAATCCAAAAACTGGACATGTCACTGCTGTGCCATATAAGAAAAGGAAGCTGGACACAACACCTTCTCCAGCTCCTGTAAAGACAAAGGACTCAGCCACCTCACCTATTCCTCCTTCCACTCCGATACCACCTCCTACCCCACCCCCCGTACCTTCACCACCATTACCTCCACCCTCTCCTTCACATACACCACCTCCACAGGATGATGATGATGTCCTGGGGGGGGGGAGATCCGGATGATCCTGATGATCCTAATGATCCTTTCACAAATCCGGATACTGTACCATTAGACGACTGGGCTTACCCTCTGCCTGATATGCCTGATCCTACTACCTAACCTTCAAAACCCATACCTCCAGATGATCAGCTGGGGTTTGGACAGTTAGTACATAGAGCAGCACTGTACCATGGCGTCACCATGCACTCAGATGCATCCGAGGAAGATTTCCTTTTAGACACGTTCGAGCAGTCACAAAAATCAGTTCAAATCTTGCCAATGATTAAGGGGGTCATAAAACACGCCACAAAAGTTTTTATAGACCCCGTACGGGCCAGAGTACTTAACCCTCGAATAGAAAAAAAATATAGACCTGCCCCAGAAGATCCCTCTTATATTAAAGGACAGTTCCCTCTGGATTCTTTGGTGGTTTCCAATGCAAGGAAACGGGCTAACTCCCAAACAACAGGAGAGACACCGCTCCCAGACAAAGAATCCAAGCTATTAGAAGCCTCGGGCAAAAGAGTAGCTGCACAAGCAGCTAACCATTGGCGCATTGCCAATACACAAGCCTTATTGGCACGCTATGACAGGGCTCACTATGATCAGTTAGAAGATCTCATGCAACACCTACCAGATCAATACAAAACACAGGCAAATGACCTCATGCAGGAGGGAAAGCTCATCTCAAATGCCTCCATTAAATGTGCACTTGACGCCGCAGACACTGCCTCTAGAGGAATCAACACAAGCGTACTTCTTAGATGCCATGCATGGCTATGTATCTCAGGCTTTAAGCCAGAAGTACAAAGTACCATACTCAGCCAACCATTCAACCAAGAGCAATTGTTTGGACCAGCAGTAGATACAGCACTTGAAAAAATGAAGAAAGACACCGAGACTGCTAAGTCCATGGGAGCATTACAGTCTCCACAGCCACGTGGCTCCTTTCGACGCTCCTTCTATAGAGGAGCATCCAAAAATACTGGAGCAGACACCTCCTCCACCTTCAAAACCTCTACACAAACATCCCCCAATAGAGGATATTTTAGAGGAGGATTTAGGGGAAACAACGCCAAGGGACGAGGTCGAGGCAATGCCAACACTCGTACCTCCCCCGCCACTAAACGGTGATTTTCCTCCACTCCCCCCCAGACCATTCCACTCCAGTCGGGGGAAGACTCAAACAGTCCCTACCTGTCTGGAATTCCAACAGACAAGTGGGTAAGACAAATTATCCAGTATGGTTACTGCCTAGAACTCACACATACCCCCCACACATACCACCCAAAGAGCGTCCCATGTCACCAACCCATCTTACCCTCCTCAAGCAAGAAGTTCTCTCCTTGCTTCAAAAACACGCAATAGAACCAGTTCCCTTTCAACATCAGGGCACAAAGGTATACTCTCTATACTTCCTAATCCCCAAAAAGGACGAGACGTTAAGACCCATACTCGACCTCAGACTCCTAAATCGATACATACACTCAGATCATTTCCATATGATCACTCTCCAACAAGTGCTTCCACTATTGCAAAAAGGCGATTTCCTTGCCACATTAGATCTCAAGGATGCCTATTTTCACATCCCCATGCATCCTTCCCACAGGAAGTAGCTAAGATTTGTGGTGGACGGACAACACTATCAGTTTACCGTCCTCCCATTTGGAGTCACAACTGCACCCAGGTTATTCACTAAATGCCTAGCAGTAGTAGCAGCGTATCTCAGAAGACAACAAATTCTTGTCTTCCCATATCTCGACGATTGGCTCATAAAAGCCAATTCATTCAACAAGTGCATTTTACACACTCACCAAACTATTCAAACTTTACACAACCTGGGATTCACCATCAACTATCCCAAATCTCAACTGCAACCCTCCCACATACATCAATATCTGGGAGCCACCATAGATACCTCCAAAGCCATAGCTTATCCCAGCCCAGCCAGGATAGCCAATATACAAGCCCTCATCTTAAAATTCCAATCCCAACACTCTCTTCCAGCAAGAGTGTTCATGCAACTCATAGGCATGATGGCGTCATGCATTTTCATTGTACCTTATGCACGACTTCAAATGCGTCCCTTACAAGAGTGTCTAGCACATCAGTGGAACCAGGCTAACGGACAACTTACGGATCTGGTGTTAGTGGACAGTCGCTCACATCGCTCACTAAAATGGTGGAATACCATCAACCTGTCCAAAGGGCGGCCGTTCTTAGAGCCTCTTCCACAAATAGTGCTGACAACCGACGCATCTCTCACAGGGTGGGTAGCCCATCTCCTAGGACACACCACTCAGGGCAAATGGACCACTCAACAAAAAGTGCTCCATATCAATTACCTGGAACTACTGGCAGTGTTCCTAGCATTAAAATCATTCCAATTACATCTAAAGAACAAGACTGTCCTTATCCGGACAGACAACATAACAGCCATGTATTACATACAGAAACAAGGAGGCACACATTCTCTCCAACTGTCCCAGCTCGCACAGAGCATTTGGAGATGGGCAGTTCCCCAGAACATCTACCTGCTAGCAGAACACCTTCCAGGAGTTCACAATCAGATCGCCGACTTGTTGAGTCGACAAACCCAACAGATCCACGAATGGGAATTACACCCACAAGTCCTACTCCCATTCTTCCAAAAATGGGGCCATCCAGACATAGACCTGTTCGCCACACACGAAAACGCAAAATGCCCAACCTTCGCCGCCAGGTTTCCACACCCACAGTCGAAGGGCAATGCGATATGGATGAACTGGTCAGGCAGATTTGCGTACGCTTTTCCGCCTCTCCCACTCATTCCATTCGTGGTACGCAAGCTCAGGCAACAGTCTCTCAAGCTACTACTAATAGCTCCCACATGGGCACGTCAACCCTGGTTCACAACACTGTTGGAACTCTCTCTAGTTCCACACTAAAGACTGCACCTCTCCCCATCCTTACTAACCCAGAGCCATGGAGAGATCAGACACCCAGATCAAGGTCAACTGAACCTAGCGATATGGCTCCTGAAGTCCTAGAGTTCGGTTACCTCAACCTACCACCAGACTGCATGAATATTATAAAAGAGACCAGACTGCCTGCTACGCTGCAAAATGGAAAAGATTTGCCATTTACTGCACTAACAATGATAAACGCTCACTGGATGCATCCATCCAGAACATCATTTGCTACTTGCTACACTTGCAAAGATGTAATTTAGCGTACTCATCCATATGTCTCCACCTAGCAGCATTAGCAGCCTATTTACAAAATCGACAACACTTGTCACTATTTAAAGTGCCTGCGATCAAAGCCTTTATGGAAGGTCTTAAAATAATTATACCTCCTAGATTACCACCCTCTCCAGGGTGGAATCTAAATATTGTTCTCACAAGGCTCATGGGTCCCCCATTTGAACCTCTGCATAAATGCGAACTACAATTCCTTACATGGAAAGTAGCTTTCCTTATTGCTATCACATCCCTTCGAAGGCTAAGTGAGATCCAGGCTTTAACTATACAAGAACCATTCCTACAACTACATCGTAACAAAGTGGTTCTTAGAACAAACCCAAAATTCCTACCAAAAGTCATTTCCCCATTCCATCTTAACCAATCAGTTGAGCTACCAGTATTCTTCCCAAACCCAGACTCGGTAGCTGAAAGAGCTCTTCATACCTTAGATGTTAAAAGAGCCTTGCTTTATTACATTGACAGAACCAAATCTTTCCGCAAAACCAAACAATTTTTTGTTGCTTTCTCTCCACCACATTAAGGCAACCCCATTTCCAAATCAGAGATAGCCAGGTGGATAGTCAAATGTATCCAAATATGTTACCAAAAAGCTAAACGCACTCTAACAGTTCCCCCTAGAGCGCACTCCACACGAAAAATAGGGGCTTCCATGGCATTCTTAGGAAACATTCCCTTAGAAGATATTTGTAAGGCAGCCACATGGTCTACAACACTCACCTTCACTAAACATTACTGTGTCGATGTGCAAGCTAAACAACAAGCTTCTGTGGGTCAGGCTGTCCTCAAAAATGTATTCCAAACTGCTGCAACTGATACAGGTGACCACCGCTAGGGGAGATACTGCTGTATAGTCTATCCTAAGTGTGTGATCTGCAGCTCATATGCCTCGAACGGAATATGCTACTTACCAGTATGCATCTGTTCTTGGCATGTAGAGCTGCAGAGCCACACACGCCCACCCACCTCCGCGGGACCTGTATCTGTTCCAGCATCATCCTAATTAGACATTACACATGAACATCCTTTCTTTATTACTACACACTCCATCATTTCCCATCATGGCGAAAAACAATCTGAGGATGGAGTGGATGCCCATGCGCACTGTAGTCCAAGGGAGGAGTCACCTATCTCGTGACCAAAAGACTTCTTCCGAAGACAACAACAACCTGCAACCATCCGAGCCCAACACCAGATGGCGGTCTTATCCTAAGTGTGTGGCTCTGCAGCTCTACATGCCAAGAGCAGATGCATACTGGTAAGTAGCATATTCCTTTCTGTCTGTATGTACCATTTGATCATATTTCTTTCTTGTGCATTATATATTCTGTATAACTCAAGGAAAAGCATCAGCCATTGCATTTGAGAAAATTCAAAAGTCAAAATCACATAATGCCTTTTTGTTATCTGCCCAGTGTCTGTCAGCGTTCAAAGGCACAAAAGCATCTGTATCTGTCCTGTATCTGTCACAGCATAAAAACACACAGATAATTGTGTATGCATAGTGCCTGTCGGAACACAACTCGAAATCAACAGTGTCTGTCTTGTATCTATCAGAGCACAACTCAAAATCAGCTGTGTTTGCCCTGTATCTATCAGAGCACAAAAACACACACAACTGTGTCTGACCTGTGTCTGTCACAGTGCAAGCAAAACATTCTCCAGCATTTGAAAATGTTTCAGTCCAAAAGTCTAAAAGCACCCTCTTCTTTCTTCGTTTTTCGCACATACTCAAAGTGGCACACTGCCCCTGAACTGTCACATGTAATTCAATGTCTCCTTTCTGTACTGGCCACACATTTAAAACACATTGCATACTCTCTTTTGCAGATTCAGAAGTACATTGCTGCTCCTCTTCAAATCTAAACTCAGAGTCAAGTTTAAAAATCACATTTTCTGTCATTTCTTTTTTCAAAATAGCGTCCCTCCATGTAAAGCAAGGTTTGTCATTCACTGACATGTCTGATTTATAACTGCAACCAACGATCGCTAGTTCTAACAGGCTGGTGTGTTTATCTTCCTGCACGTTTACATTTTCTCAGTTCAATATTACTTCGGAAGCTTCAAATTCAACCAAGATAACATTAAATTCTGGCTGAGGAATGTCCTCAAAAGAATCAATTAAACCCTCCTGTAAGAACCGTTAATTAACCTGCAGCTTCTCTGCAACCACATTTTTCATGAATGATTCACTCTGGCTATCTGAACAGCCTGGCAAAATAAACTGCTTCGGGCCTTGGAACATGTTCGACTCTTTTTTCAAAGATTTATTTTCCAACTGAGCATCAGCTAGCTCTTTGTAACTCATTACGTTCTTTTTCCAACTGTTCACATTTTTGATACATGCTAAGCAATGCATTCAAAATGACACTACTATTTCTGTCTGAAATACCAATTTGTTTTCCCTCTTTAAGAAAAAAATCATGTACACATTTAAATATCTGTTCTTGCCCCTCATATTTTAAACATCAAATACCTCAGTTAGCATTTGGAAATCTGCAACTGAAAACATGGGCATTTTAGAGAGCATCTTTCCCTTTTAAAATTGCACTTTTTCGTAAATCCTCGAGTGATGCCAAATGTATTGCTCCGTCTTTCAGATAACTCAGAATCTCCCATACGGTGGCTCAATATGACAGTGCAGAACATAAAACACAACAATACCTAGAAAAGGGTTTTACTTTACAGAATGCAAAGACTCTCTTTTTAGAAAAAGGCTTGGGGTTTTATTTATGCAATGCTCTCTTAACAGAAAGGCTTACCCATATGTCAAATGAACCACATTCAAATGTATATAGAGATATATATTTATATGCAAGCAATAATTACACACTTGGTAAATGCAACAGTTAAATGCATGAATAATACTAATGAATAAACAAGCAGCAAATTGTACTGCACGTCCTGCAAGAAATAATCAGAAATATATATACACTAAATACACTAAATACATCAAATGATCACTTTGGATGTGCACTCCTTGACTCACTCACACATCACACCTCAAATGACCACAGCCACTGAAACAACGCATCCCAATGGCACTAGTCAGAAACAAATCACCTCACCCGATCGTTTACTTGACATCCTTGCCAATTCAAGCTGTAGGGCCCGTTCACAGCTGGGGTTGGACTCTCGACCAGGACTCAGGTTCCAAACATTTGCCTTACGGCAGAAGTCTACTCCTGCATTGAGCCTACCTCTCTCTAGCAACACTATACCAGATTTTTGGGTCTGTATCGAACTGTCTTAGATGTCACCGTTCAGGGGCAGATATGGCTCACATGTTCTGCCACTGCCTAGTGGCCGCTGCTCTCTGGGCTGATGTCTCCACTGAAGTAGAAGTTGTGACTAGTTGCAAAAATGTATGTATGATGGAGGGTGCATTGACTGTACAAGCTCTCAGAAACAGCGAAAGCCATGAATAGATTAATTGACTTAGTATTGCTTATTGTCTGCAGTCTCATTGCTATGCACTGGAATGCACAGACGCTGCAGAGTATTGCCCACTGGTGTGCAGCGACGCTTAAGTGGGTAAAGGCAGAGACTGTGGCATTGAGGCGAGAAGAAGCAGATGCTCTTTGTATAGTTTCCGTAGCAGTAGACTGGGAACTACTGCTGCAAGACTTACAGATGTGCATGGAAGGGATAGCCTTATAAATTCCTGCAATTCATTGCTTCCTCGACCTCTTGGTGCTACAAGTTGAATGTACCTTTTTTCCATCTTTTATACTGCCCTCCCTTCACTATCCTTCCCTTTTCATTTTTTGGGTTCCTTGCCTCCCTGCCATACTCTCTCTGTTTCAATCACTAGCACGCACTGGCGCGTATTTCTTTGAACGTGTGGTTGTGAATTTGTGCACTTTAGTAGCAAGATGTACACCTATTGTTTAATGATTACTGACAAGATCCAGGCCGCACCAGTTTGGATTGGAATGCTTTAGAAGCACCTAAATTATTCAGAACAATAGATGCAGTTGAGATGTCACTACATGACCAATTGTTACTTATTAATTTATTGTTGGGTAGTGAATATAAAAAGAGGACCAATAACTCATGTCGGTCATACTGTATTTCAACATCACTATAGATCAAAGGATGGATATGTACCTTGTGTCAGTCACATTGATTCTACTGCATTAATGATGTAAATCTGTAATGTTACTGTTAAAACTCAATAAAATTGGTTGAAAAAAACAAATAAAGTATTAACAATATATTTAAAACAGAGTGTACAATTAAAACTGCACAGTTAAGATATTAACATTAAAATTGGAGACAAAATCACAGGTCTCGATACCCACGCCCAATAGCTGAACACAACAGTATGAGGATAGGGGCACAGGCTAGCTAAACCTAAACTAATGTTCCCCCCATGTTAGTGGTAATCAATACCCGGCACTAACCTCATATACAGACAACTACATCTAAGGTAGGTTAAGGGGACAGTGAGAAGACATACAAATTAACAAATAGTACAAGCAGACATTCACAACTAATACATAGTGCTTAAGCGTAGAATATCATATCAATAAAAAACATGATAGGCACCATTAGATAGATGTAGTCATGGGAGAAAAATCAGGCAGATGCTTCCAAATGTTCACAGCCACAGAAACAAAATTTACAATTGATGGGCTAATAGCTCATTAGGAACAGATTAAGGAACACCAAGGCCTGCCTACACTGCCTAAAATTTAAAACGTGGTCTTATAAATCTTGCTCTAATAGGGCAGTAAAAAGTACAAAGAAAACAAAGTGCATCATGCGTTGGACAGACAGTCAATCACAAGGACAGACCCTCCTTTCTCTGTTCCATGTGCCTCTAAATGGGTAAGCTACCATCAAATGGACTACATTAAGACAAAACATGGTTAAAATGAACCTATGGTGTGTAGATAAGATGTCACTCAAATACTGCTGCAAGCCGCACACTGCAGGATAAGATACATATGAGACCGCCGAGCTCTACAAGAGGTCTTATTGATCCCTCGCAGCCCCCACCACCCCTCGTAAAATTCTACTTTCAGGCAAAATCAAAGTTGAAACACTCCTCAGGAGAGATGAAAGGAATATTAAAAAAATAAATACAACCTCCTGATATAACTCAGCCAGTGGTCGAGGGAGAGGCAGTCAAATACAACATCCCTATTAAGTGCTGCTTCAGGCTTCGCCTAAATCAAGTGCCACAGCTTAATAGGCACTGCCTTTATAATATCTTCAATAAAAGGAGGCCTAGTTCGCTAAGGGAGATGCAACAGGAGTGGATTGAGGAATTGAAAGCATGCGCCTCAGAATACCATTATCCCTTGTTTTCACATTTTTCGCCCGTGAATTCCCCAAATACTTGCCCCATAGGTAGCAGCTGACACAGCTTTGGCACTATACAAAGTGCACAATGCTGAAAAAACCTCATGTGCCTTTCTCCCACATCTCTTTTGGCATTGGAGTCCTCTCTCTGTCTGCTCTGATGGCAAGCCCACGGAATCTCTACAACTGTGAACGAGATAAGGCATCTGCAATGTTATTAACAACTACCGGGGACATACCACACCCGAAAGACAAAGGTATTCCGCAAACAGGCAAGCACAGACACGCGCAACAGTTCGGAACACTCAGGTCCCTCATGAATTGCCTGTTCACTGTCTCAACCACAGCCATTTTGTCCATATTGAACAAAACCTTTTTGTCCATCAACCTCTCACCGTACAATGCCAACGCCATCACCAAGAGGAAAAATTCCAAGAAAGCAGTGCTCCTCTCAAATCTATTTCACTGTTTTGGCCTTTTCCCAGCACACCAGAGTCCTTGCCAGTAACAACCTAAACCTGCACCTCCTGCCGCATCAGAAAAATATTGTACATTCCACTCGGTCTCATCCCCAAGCCCCTCTAAGGATATACAATTGAAATTCTCCAAGAAATTCGTCCACAGTCTCAAACACGCCTTGACTCCTGGTGATAATCTTAGTCTGTGGTTTGGAAGTGACAGACTCAACAGGGCCAAGTCTATTCTCCTCCAGAATGTCTACCCAGCTTGCAACACTTTACAGGTAAAATTCAAAGGCCCCAGCAAAATTGCACCACTCACCTGTACTTTCTTTTGCCGATATCCCATCAATCCTCTCAATCACTGCCTGTCTCTTGTTCTCCCGCATCCTTGTCTCCACATTGTCTGAGTCAGTATCAATACCTAGAAATAGCAACACTGTGTTCTTTCCAGGCGTCTTTTCTCTAGGCAAGGGGGCCCCTAAATCTCCCATTAGCTCTTCAAAACTAGCTAGCTTTTGCTGACAGTCTGTTGACAATCTACAGAGCTGGGCGACCCTAATAGATGAAGTCATCCAGGTAATATGTCACTGTAAGACCTGGGGTCACCAGGCCTTAAGGGGGTAACGTGACTCGAGCGGCTGGGCACCCGAAGGCTTATGTGTAAAGCGACCATACATCCCACACATCCTCTGAAGCAGGAAACTCACACAATAAGGGACGCCACACAGTAAGGTGAATGCAAATTAATCAGGTTTATCTAATCAAATAGGCAAGCACAGTTTCTGAGATGGCAATGGGTCTCCCTTGAATCACATTAGCATTTGAATTACCACATTTCATTATGGTTACCTCGGCAATCCCTGCAGATCTTTAGCACAGACTTCACCAGTGCTGCGGGCCAGGGCCTGCATACACGGCGCTACTGGTATCTACAAGGAATCAAATGCACCTGAACATAACTTGGTAATGAAGCACTTCACGTATACATTGAGCATTGCGCATATACACCCTCTTGAACACAACGTGAGAATAGAGCACTCCTCGTATACATCAAACCTTAGGCACCCCTGAGCATAATGTGAGGTTGAAGCGCTGCTCGTTTGCATCAAGGCTTAGGCACTCCTGGGCATAACGTAAGGATAACGCGCTACCCGTCTACACAACACATTGAGGCCTTCCCAGCATAACCTGAGGATAAAGCGTTACTCGTACACAGATCGCATTGAGCACTTCCAACACAACTTGAAGATAAAGCGCTACTCGTACACGGAGCGCATTGAGCACTTGTGAGCACCACCTGAGGATAAGCACGATTCGGACACAGAACGCATTGAGCACTTGTGACTCAGGCATGCGGCAGTCCCCAGGCAAGGGTAATCCCACGGAGGGGGAATTCAAGTTCCGGAGGGAAGGAGGGACTCCCGCGGAGGGGGGAAAGTCAGAGTCTCCACGTGCGGTGTCGCTCCCACTCGGCAGGGGGCGCACTGGGGTCTTCCCAAGCCTCCCGGGGAGCAGGGGGGCGAGTCCCAGGCCTCCACACGGCCACGCTACCTCCCAGTCCCCGGGGGTTACCTCTGTCTCGTCGTCCGGCTCCGCTCCGGGCCCTTCACTTGATGCGCGCAATGGCGCGTTTCACGTCACGGCCACTCGCTCCTCCTCTCAATGCTGCGACGGCAGCGACGGGGCCCCAGGCTTCTCCGCGGGCCCCGACTCAGTGATGACACGACCCTGGGGCTTCCGGGCCGCGGCGGTGATCGCGCTTCTGGTCCTAGCACCAGGTGGGGGGGGGGTCACAAGTTAAGCGGGAGCTCTTCCAGCTCCGTGTTCGACGGGAGATTAACGCGGGGGATCCCAGGCCAGGTTTGGGAGCGCAGGGGATACAGCGCTAGTACCTGGTTGATCCCCAGCAGTCAGGCAATCAGTCTTCGCATGAAGGTTCAGTATTCAGCTTTGTCATGAAGTTTCAGTATTCAGTCCTTGCGGCGCAGATGACTCTGGCGCCCTTGGGGGTTCTGTTCCTTGGGGGTAGTGGATGAGTTGGCGACTAGGTCCTTCCTAGTCAGGCTGGGCAGAGGTTCCCTGGGTCCTCCTACTGCTGGGCAAGATCAGTGGGCTTTACAGGATCCCTCACTCACTTAAGAGGCAGCACCTAAGCCCTGTCACTCTCAGAGGCATAAGTCCCTGGCTAGGCCCTACCGCCTAAAACTCCTGCATGGATTCTCCAGCTCTGCTTTACCCCACTGGCCAACTAACTAGAAAAAGTCCCCTCCCTCATTTAAGTAGCCCTAGGTCAGGTGACCTCTAGCCAAGGCGGCAAAAGTAAAAACCACACCTCCCTTCTAGAAGGTTCCAGCACATTCCAGGAGCTTCCCCATTCTACCTATGGGACAAAAAAGGCGGGCTGGTGTCGCAACATTGTTGTGGGGTTCCAGCCAGCTCCTGGCAGCTAGGGTGCTACTAATAAAGACCACCCTGCAGTAGCAGGGGTCTGTGGCAGCCATCTTGGGAGAAGGGAGCACCTGCACCTTAACACTGATTGGCAATGAAAAGGCGCCCGGAGACCTAGTCCAACATAAAAATGAGGGTGGAAAAAAATGAGGCACTATCAAAAATAGATGGGGAGACCACCCTAGGGCTGACAGGTCTAACACGCGTCCCCCCCAGCCGAAAGAGGGGAGAGCTACCCAACCTCTAGGGAGTTCTCATCGCTAAGGCGGAAAAACCTGGAGAGACCGTCAGCATTGGCGTGGTCAACTCCGGGCCGATGTTCCACCCGAAAATCCATCCCCTGTAGGGAAATGGACCACCTCAACAACTTGGGGTTTTCGCCTCTCATCTGCATGAGCCAGCGAAGGGGGCGGTGGTCGGTCTGAATGAGGAAGTGAGTTCCAAAGAGATATGGCCTCAACTTCTTAAGAGCCCAGACCACCGCAAAGGCTTCTCTCTCAATGGTGCTCCATCGCCGTTCCCGAGGGAGGAGTCTTCTGGATATGAAGTCCACTGGTTGATCTTGGCCCTCGGTGTTGAGTTGCGAGAGCACCGCACCTATGCCGTGCTCTTAGGCGTCTGTCTGCACAATGAATTCCTTGCTGAAATCTGGTGTTGCTATTACTGGAGCGGTACACATCGCATGTTTCAGCGTGTCAAAGGCTTCTTGGCAAGCAGCTGTCCATATGACCTTGCGAGGTTGCTTCTTTGAGGTCAATTCCGTCAAGGGGGTTACGATGGTACCATATCCCTTGACGAACCGGCGGTAATACCCAGTGAGGCCGAGGAAAGCTCGGACCTCTGTTTGGGTCTTGGGGGGCTCCCAAGCCAAGATGGTCTCTATTTTGGCCTGGAGGGGTTGCACCTTACCTCTGCCCACCAGGTGTCCCAGGTACACGACAGATCCCTGTCCAATCCTGCACTTGCTGGCTTTAACTGTTAGGCCAGCGCGTTGCAGCGCCTGCAATACCTCCTGGAGGTGTTGCAGATGGTCCTCCCAGGTGCTGCTGAAGACAGCTATGTCATCCAGGCAGGCCGCTGAGAAGGACTCCAGACCAGATAGTACCTGATTCACTAACCGCTGGAATGTGGCCGGAGCATTTTTGAGCCCAAAGGGCATCACTCGGAACTGGTAGTGGCCCTTGGGGGTGGAGAACGCTGTCTTCTCCATTGCTCCATCGGCCATGGCAATCTGGCAATATCCGGATGTCAGATCAATGGTGCTGAGGTACCGGGCTGCTCCCAGCCGGTCCACCAGCTCGTCTGCACGTGGGATGGGGTGAGCATCTGTCTTCGTGACAGAGTTCAACCCCCTATAGTCCACACAAAACCGAAGTTCTGGGGTGGTACCCGGTGGGGCCGCTTTCGGCACCAACACCACCGGACTAGCCCACGGGCTGCTGGAAGGTTCTATCACTCCCAGCTCCAGCATCTTTGCCACCTCACGCTGGATGCTATCCTTCACTCGGTCAGAGAGCCGGGAAGACTTGTTCTTCACCGGGGGGCTGTCCCCTGTGTCCACATCATGGGTACACAGATGAGTGATTCCAGGCGTGAGGGAGAACAACGAGGCGTACTGTCCCAGGACATGGCGGCAGTCCCTCTGTTGCTCTGGGGTCAAGGATGGGGAGAGGACCACACCTTCCACCGAACCATCCTTCTCCTGTACCGCTAGAAGGTCAGGAAGAGCTTCACTCTCTTCCTCTTCGCTCCCATCCGTCACCATAAGGAGAGAAGCTCTGATCGCTCATGGTGCGGCTTCAGGCGGTTGACGTGGAACACCCTGAGGGGCTGTGTCTTTAGATCCACAACGTACGTGGTCTGGCCTCGTCGCTCCACAATGTCGTACGGGCCAGTCCACCGGTCCTGGAGGGCACAAAGCTCCCCAGGTTCCATGACCCACACCTTCTGTCCAACGTCCAATTCGACCGTCCGAGCGTTGCGGTCATACCACTCCTTCATAACGGTCTGGCTAGCCTCCAGGTTCTCTGAGGCCGCCTTCCACAGCTTGGCCATCTGGCTGCGGAACGCCAGCATGTAGCTGACAATGTCACGGGGAAGCTTCTGTGAAGTCTTCTCCCACCCCTCTTTCACTAAGCTGAGGGGATCCCTAACGGGATGGCCATAGAGCAACTCAAACGGGCTGAACCCGACTCCCTTCTGCGGTACCTCCCGGTAGGAGAACAACAAGCAGGGGAGGAGGACGTCCCACTTACGCCTCAAGCCCTCTGGCAGGCTTCGGATCATTCCCTTCAAAGTCTTATTGAAGCGCTCTACAAGTCCGTTAGTCTGGGGGTGGTAAGGAGTGGAGAACCGGTAGGTCACCCCACACTCCTTCCACATGGCCTGCATATAGGCCGACATGAAATTTGTGCCCCTGTCCGACACCACGACCTTGGGGAATCCCACTCGGGTAAAAATCCCCAACAGTGCCCGCGCCACCACCGGTGCAGTGACGGTCCTCAGAGGAATAGCCTCTGGGTACTGAGTGGCGTGGTCCACTAAAACCAAAATGAACCGGTGTCCCGCAGAGGTCGGAGGGTCCAATGGCCCAACAATATCTATACCGACCCTCTCGAAAAGGGTCCCGACCACCGGGAGCGGTTCCAAAGGGACCTTCAATTTAGTCCCAGTCTTACCACTTGCCTGGCAAGACTTACAGGTCTTACAAAAGGTGTCTGAGGCAATTTTCATCCTGGGCCAATAAAAATGTGGGACCAACCGCGCAAAGGTTTTGTCCTGACCCAGATGTCTGGCTAAGGGTATCTTGTGCGCTAACTCCAGCAGGAAGGCCTGGTAACATTGGGGGACCACTTTGGCCCTCGAAGATCCATGTACCGGCACCTTGGGCTCACTGTATAGGAGACCATCCTCCCAATACACATGATATCCTCCCATCTCCTGACTGGCCACTTGGGCTTCGGCCTGTCGCCGCATACCTTCAAGCGTGGGGCACGCCCTTTGTGCCTGACAAAATTCCTCCCGGGTAGTCCCTCCTTCCACATGCCAGTCAGCAAGGGTCGGCAAGTCCTCCACGGGAACGACATCCACCTCCGCGGACTCCGGGGGCACCTCTGCGGCCTCCCCATCCATCTCACGGGGTGTGTTCTCTACCACCTTTTTCTTTCCACTTCTGGCGTTGGGTTGGGCCATGATTCCAGGCTCCAACCCAGGGTGAGTTCCATGACGGGCAGCCATGGACCGCGTGACTACGCAAGTCCACCCTGGTAATCCCAGCATCTCCGCGTGAGCTCGAAACTCGACATCTCTCCACTTGGTGTGCTCCAGGTCGTTCCCTAGCAAGCACCCCACAGGCAAGGCAGGGCTCACCGCAACTCTTAGTAGGCCTTTGACTCCTCCCCATTCAAATGGAACACGAGCCACTGGATAGTGACTCACACTGCCGTCAGCCAATACGGCCGGATGGAACTCCTCGGGGACTACTTAGTCTGGGGACACCAGCCGCCTCACTACGGTGGTCATGCTGGCACCTGTGTCCCTCAGAGCCTCCTCCCCGTTAACTCTCACCCTCTGCTGATATTTAGCAGTGTTCGGGGGCAGGGACACTACGGGGACCACCTCTCTATCCCCGAGTGAAACCAGGGTCAGGCCTGTCCACTCCCCTTCCCTATCTAAGGGCAGCTCCACCCCAAGCGCTATACCACTTACCCCGGGGCTCTTCCCGCCCGTTGGGGCTGGGGGTCGCTTGCGACACTTGGGATCTCCCTTGTAGTGTCCAATCTCCCCACATTCGTAGCACCGCACAATCCTTGGCTGCTGACTCCTGTCAGGGTAAGTGTGTCTTGTGGAATTGGACGGGGGTAGGGTTCCTACTCCCTTCCCAAACTTATTTTGGGGACCTTTCGAGAACTCCACCTTTTTATCTCCCCCCTCTTCTGGGGGAAACCCTGTCCGCCTTTCGAGCCATCTCCCCCGGGGCCCTTGTGAGACACCCGGGTGCTCACCCAAATATCTGCCTCCTCCGCAAGCTCACGGGGATCCATCAACTTGCGGTCCACCAGATGTTGGCGCAGCTCCGGGAAGCACTTATCCAAGAGGTGCTCCCTTAAAAAATGAATGTACAACCCTTGGTAGTCCTGCACCTCGCTGCCACGCACCCAACCATCTAGTGCCTTACGGGCATAGTCAAAAAAATCCACCCACGTCTGTGTGGACAGCTTATGGCTGCAACAGAACTTCTGCCTGTACCTCTCGGGGTTGAGACCAAATTTCTTAAGTAAGGCCTCTTTCATGGGGGCATACCTGACCTGATCCGCCTTGGCCAAATATAACAGGGTGTCCCTGACATTGGGAGGAATATAGCGATACAGGCCCCCTCCCCAATTGCTCTCTGGTACCCCATGGGCAGTCAAGACTACCACGTATGCCTCCAACCATTTAGCAATGTCGTCCCCCACTGTGTAGTTGGCAATGACTTCCTTGGGTAGGTAAAATTTTGACTCATGAGACTCTCTAGGTACGCTGCCACCATTGTCCTTATTGGACGCATTTAATTGGAGGGCGCGCAGCTCCAACTCCTTCAGCTGAAGCTCGTGTGCCAGCTTCTTTTCCTCCATTGCCCATCTCTTGTTTTCCCGTTCTCTCTCTCTCTCATGTTCCAATTTGGCCAGCTCCCACTTTACCTGCCTCTCCTCCCTCCTTTCCTTGTACTCCTCTGGAGACGCGCTCCTCCTAGACCCTGTCCTACTACTGGCCCCAGAACGTCATCCTGGGGGCACATTTTCAGACATATCCACATTAAGTATGTCTAGTACTTCTTGGGCGCTCTCCTCCTGAGGTGCATCTGGCGCCTCCTGTCCCTCTCTCCCTTCTGGGTGGGCCTCTACCCATGCCCTGATGGCGGTGCGGAGTCCCGGTTCTTTAGCCTTCCGCACCCCAGGCACCCCCATCCCCTGCCCGAACTCTCTCAGTTGCTTTACAGTGTACCCCTCGAGGTCAGCTAACCGGAATTCCATCGTGACAGGTGGGGACCTAGATACTAAGGAAGAAAAACAAATTCCTAGGATATGGGTGACAGTTGCAAGCTAACCAGGATTTTACATCCTCAGTCTGGACAATGGAATAAATAAATGCAGCAATTAATAGTTGCAGAGCTTTAAAACAATAGGCGTTTAATGGTGGCGCCCTCCGCTTCATGGAAGGGTGCTGTAGGGTCACAGGTCCTAATCCTATCCCACCGATCGCCAACAATGTAAGACCTGGAGTCACCAGGCCTTAAGGGGGTAACGTGACTCGAGCGGCTGGGCACCCGAAGGCTTATGTGTAAAGCGACCATACAACCCACACATCCTCTGAAGCAGGAAACGCACACAATAAGGGACACCACACAGTTAGGTGAATGCAAATTAATCAGGTTTATCTAATCAAATAGGCAAGCACAGTTTCTGAGATGGCAATGGGTCTCACTTGAATCGCATTAGCATTTGAATTACCACATTTCATTATGGTTACCTCGGCAATCCCTGCAGATCTTTAGCACGGACTTCACCAGTGCTGCGGGCCAGGGCCTGCATACACGGCGCTACTGGTATCTACAAGGAATCAAATGCACCTGAACATAACTTGGTAATGAAGCACTTCACGTATACATTGAGCATTGCGCATATACACCCTCTTGAACACTGTGAGAAGTTGGCTTGATATGTAGTGCTCACTATTCTAGTGATCACTGTGTATCATTCCAAACGACCCTTATTGATGATTGGTTGTAAGTCAACCTTTTAGACCAGCTATCCTAGTAGCGTGGATACGAGCAGTCTTAGGCTAAACTCTAGAGGGCGTGTTAAGCCAGCTGTTTACCATCACATATACCCCTTGAACACCAAGTGAAAGGACACCACACAAGTTGTTATGAAAATAAAAGGATATTTATTTATAACAGGACTACCCTGGCTCTTTATGAGTCAGGGAGCTAAGCACACTACAAAACTCTTAGGAAAATACTTCAGTTGCACAATTTACACAAATGCCCGAGGGGCACGAGAAACCACCTACACTAACAGTGAAATGCGAATGGTTAGAGTCTGGAGATACTGATCCCGGAGTGATCCGATCAGTGGGACTAAACGAAAAAGGAACTGGACACTTGTAGAGCGAACCTGCGATGGAGCACCGAGATGCTCGGGTTACCTAGCCCGGAGGCTGCGGCTGCGTGAAGTTCGTCAAGATGTCGGGAGTCCTCGTGTAGTCTCAGGAGCCTGAAAGAAGAAGTTGCTGGCAGGCGACCAG
The DNA here is from genome assembly GCF_964204655.1 of Triturus cristatus. Taxonomy (NCBI): domain Eukaryota; kingdom Metazoa; phylum Chordata; class Amphibia; order Caudata; family Salamandridae; genus Triturus; species Triturus cristatus. The sequence continues at coordinate 141,882,281 of NC_140588.1, forward strand.
TGTCGATGTTCAGAGCGATCCAAGCCTGGATCGGTGGTGAAGGAAAACCTGAAAGCAGAGGGGACTCAGTTCTCAACCGCTAGCCAGCGATCGTGTGGGTACCAGGAGGGTACCGGCTGAAGTCACCTCGACCAGGTGAGTGGGTGACGTCGGACTCGGCTGTTCCTCGGACCAGGAGGCGCGGCGGCGACCAGGATGGAGGGCGAGCTGTCCCACGAAGGTGTCTGCTGTCGATGATGCTGGGCCCAGGAAGGGGCAGCGGATCTTGGCAGTGGCCACCCAAGCGGGGGAGTCAAGATGGCGTCGGGAGTGGACCAGGAGGGTCCGGGGTACTCCTCTGTTGAAGGGGAGCAAGAGCCAGTCTGGAGCAACCAGACTAGTGATGAAACAAAACGTGGTGCGTCGTGAAGCGGGCCACAAGCCGGTCGGCAAGTGGTCGGACAACGCGGTGAACAGCAAGGAGCGGAAGGGCCCCCACGCAGATCTCGTGGATGCTGGGGAGACAGACTTCGATGCTGGAGCTGCTCAGGGTTTAGGGTTTCTCAAACCCTAGGTGCACTCACTCGAGGGTCCCTCGGTGGGCGTGCTAGATAAGCGTCGTGCAGGTCCTGAAGATAGCCGGTCCCGCAGGTCTCGTCACACCTACGACTCTCAGCTGAGCTGATGAGGGAGGTAAAAGGTCAGAGATGGCAGGGAACTCGGGTCTCGTCGAGCTGGGCAGTCTTGATCCGTAGGAGAGACTTACAGCAAACCGCAAGCGCTTAGGTGGTGCCTGCTGGTGCAGGGTGGCTACTCCTTAGCCACAAGGGAGAGTCTTCAGAAATAGTCAAGAGTTCCTTTCGTGGAAAGTGGTTCGTGATTCGGAGGTATCCGATTATCTGATTATCCGATTATCCAATTTGGGAAGGGGACTCGCTCCTACCTTTATTCTAAGAAAAGGGGCTGGCCCGTGACTAGGTTCTACCTATGGGTGGAGCCAGGAGGGGGGTGGTTACACCCCTATCCTTTGTCCGGCTTCGCGCCAGCTCAGGGGCCGGTGTGCCCCCGAAACTGGTTTGAGCCGGGCTATGCACAGTGAGCACCGGGGTGCCACTTGCAGTCACCTTCCTTTCAGCCCTGCCTACCTGGGATACACAAACCCTGTCTGGGACGGTGCTAACACCGCCCTCGACAGGAAACCCTTTGTCCAAGCTCCCTTTGCTGGAAGGTCCCCCAGCAGCGGGAGGTCAGACTTGTGTCTGGTGGCAGCATCCATTTTGTGATGCTGAGGCTTGAGTCAACTTTAACCGGGGTTCAAGGTTACTTCCATGTCGTGTCTCTCTAAAAGGGGGGGAATGCCAACCCCGTCACCCGGACTGGCGAGGGGTTCGTATTCCCATTCGTATGACACCTTACTCGACATGTGTAGGTGATGCGAGGCCAAAGTTAGCAAATAACCGCTAGGATTATAAGGCATTAAAAGTAGTTGGCCCGCGTCACCATGGAACGGCTATTAGGACTTGGTTCCACAAGCCGTCGACGGGCTCAGCTCGCGCCAGAGCACCGTCCCACATGATCCCCTGCACTCTGCCTTCAGGATTGATAAGGCCTGCCATAGGAGTGACTGATAGGAACCCATGTGTCCATGTTAGGGTTTAGGTGTAGGAATACTACACCTACAGCAACAGGTAATTACACCACGTGGCCCCAGCTGTCGTGCAGCCAGTTGTGTCAGATTTGGGCGGCCATTCCAGGGGTGGCATAATACATGCTTCAGCCCCTGGTAGGCCCTGGGTACACCGATGCCCTGGATACCTGTGGTATGCTGAGACAGGGACTGACAAGGCGGCCCAGTTCCAATTAGTGGATGCACCTAACGTACATGTGTGTTAATTTCGAGAGAGAACAGCTAGGCTGTGGGTCTGATTGGCAGGCCCACAGCCGGAGAAAGTCGTAAACCAATGAAGCAAAAGCAAAAAATCTGGGTGATCATAGGATTGCAGACCCTACTCTCCTACATGACCCCCCCCCAAACTTTGGGACAATAAGCTAACCTTGACCAGGTGAGTCTTCTTGCTCTAAGTGGAAATACCTGGAGAGCCCATCTGCATTGCCATGATCAGTGCCAGGTCTATGCTCCACTGTGAAGTCCATCCCCTGTAGGGAAATGGACCACCTAAGTAGTTTGGGGTTTTCACCCTTCATTTGATTTAGCCACAAGAGGGGCTTATGGTCGGTCTGAATCTTGAAGTGAGTGCCAAACAAGTATGGCCTCAACTTCTTTAGGGCCCAAACCACAGCAAAGGCCTCCCTCTCAATAGCTGACCAATTCTTCTCTCTGGGGGTCAGCCTCCTGCTAATAAAAGCTATGGGCTGGTCATGACCATCAAAATTCAGTTGCGATAGAACAGCTCCCACACCCAGCTCCGAAGCGTCTGTTTGGACAATGAATGGTTTGGAGTAGTCTGGACTCTTTAGGATAGGTGCTGTGCACATGGCCTGCTTTAGGTCATCGAATGCCTTCTGACAGCTTGCTGTCCACTGAACTTTTTTTGGCATCTTTTTACTTGTCAGGTCGTTTAGCGGGGTCACAATGGATCCATAATTTCTGACAAATTTCCGGTAATAACCAGTCAGGCCCAAGAAAGCTCGAACCTGAGTCTGGGTGGTTGGAGGAGCCCAGTCCTGGATGGCCTGTATTTTGCTCTCCAATGGTTGAACCTGGCCTCCACCTACAAGGTGGCCCAGGTATACAACCTGTGTCTGCCCTATCTGGCACTTGGTGGCCTTGATAGTGAGGCCTGCCTTCTGCAGGGCCTCTAACACTTTCCTCAGGTGGACCAGGTGATCCTCCCAGGTGGAGCTAAAGACAGCGATATCGTCCAGATACGCCGCACAGAAGTCGTCCAACCCAGTGAGAACTCGATTCACCAGCCTTTGGAAGGTGGCAGGTGCATTTTTCAAACCAAAGGGCATTACCACGAACTGATAATGCCCACCCGGGGTAGAAAATGCTGTTTTGGGCTTGGCCTCCTCAGCTAACCTGATTTGCCAATACCCAGCTGTCAGGTCAAACGTACTTAAGTAGTTGGCCGCGGCCAACCGGTCGATAAGTTCGTCTGCTCTTGGTATCGGGTGGGCGTCAGTCTTAGTGACTGCATTGAGACCTCTGTAGTCCACGCAGAACCTCATCTCTTTCTTACCGCCCTGGGTGTGAGGTTTCGGCACGAGCACTACGGGACTAGCCCAGGGGCTGTCCGAGGGTTCAATGACTCCCAGCTCCAACATTTTCTGCACCTCTGTCTTGATGCAGTCTCTGACATGATCAGGTTGCCGATAGATTTTACTCTTGACGGGCAGACTGTCCCCAGTGTCGACCTCATGGGTACACCACTTGGTCTGACTGGGTGTCAGAGAGAACATATGTCGAAAGGATTGAAGAACCTGTTTACAATCCTCTTGTTGATGTCCAGAGAGGCTGCCACAAAAGACAACACCATCTACTGATCCATCGTCAGGGTTCTGAGAGAGCAGGTCTGGGAGAGGGTCACTCTCCTCCTCCTGTCCCTCATCTGTGGCCATGAGCAAGCCCATGCCCTCCCTGTCGACATATGCCTTGAGCCTGTTTACATGGAGCACCCTGTGGGGGCTCTGAGGAGTTCCCAGGTCTACCAAGTAGGTGACCTCTCCCTTTTGCTCAATGATCGTGTGGGGCCCAGACCATTTGTCTTTGAGTGCTGCTGGGGCCACTGGCTCCAGCACCCACACCTTCTGTCCAGGCTGGTACACAGTCAGGACAGCCTTTTGGTCGTGCCAAGCTTTCTGTAATTCTTGGCTCGCCTCCAGGTTTTTAGACGCCTTTTCCATGTACTCCGCCATCCGCGAGCGGAGACCGAGCACATAGTCCACAATGTTTGATGCCGGCTTTCTGAGAGGTCTCTCCCATCCTTCCTTTACCAAACAAAGGGGTCCCCTTACAGGATGCCCGAACAGAAGCTCGAAAGGGCTGTAGCCAACCCCCTTCTGCGGGACCTCTCTGTAGGCGAACAAGAGGCAGGGTATCAGGACATCCCATCTCCGCCGAAGCTTTTCAGGTAGTCCGTGAATCATCCCTTTTAGGGTCCGGTTGAATCTCTCAACCAGCCCATTGCATTGTGGGTGATAGGGTGTGGTGAACTTGTAGTTGACACCACATTCCTTCCACATAGCAGTCAGATATCCCGACATGAAGTTTGCACCTCTGTCTGAGACGACCTCCTTAGGGAAGCCCACTCTGGAGAACACTCCAAGTAGGGCCCGTGCCACCACAGGTGCTGTAGTGGTCCTAAGGGGAATAGCTTCAGGATACCTGGTGGCGTGGTCCACCACCACCAGTATGAACTTGTGCCCTGATGCTGTCTGGGGTTCCATTGGTCCGACAATGTCGATCCCCACTCGTTCAAAGGGTACCCCCACCACTGGCAGTGGTATGAGGGGGGCCTTTGTCGTGCCACCTGACTTACCACTGGCTTGGCAAGTGACACAGGAGCGGCTAAACTCCTTCGTATCTTCGGACATGTGGGGCCAGTGAAAGTGTGGAACAATTCTGTCCCAAGTCTTATTCTGGCCTAAGTGACCTGCAAGGGGAATCTCGTGGGCCAAGGTGAGAAGGAAACCTCTCAGAGACAAGGGGATGACCAACCTCCTGGTCGCACCAGGTTTGGGGTCTCTTGCCTCGGAGTACAGGAGTCCATCGTCCCAGTACACTTTGTGGGTACCTGTGGCGTTCCCTGCAGCCTCAGCAGCGGCCTGCTGTCTGAGGGGTTCAAGTGAGGGGCAGTCTAACTGTGCCTTCCCCAGGTCTTCCCTGGAGGGTCCCCCTGAGCCCAGAAACTCAACCTGACCAGGTTCAAGCTCTTGCGGCTCAGTTTCCCTCAGTTCTTTAAGGTCAGCCTCCTCGGAGACTTGATCCACGACCTGGGGCAAGGGGGAAGGCGAAGCCTTACCCTTACTGCTCCTTTTCTTGGAAGGTGCCTGGTCCGTTCTTCCAGGATCCAGCACCTGTTCAGTGGGGCATCTTTTGGCCTGTGACCTGGTCACAGCAAGGACATGTGCTGGCAAGCCTAACATCTCCATGTGAGTCCTCTGCTCCACCTCTGACCATTGTGACGTTTCCAAATCATTGCCCAACAGACATTCTACGGGGAGGTCTGAACTAACCACAACCTTTTTCGGGCCACTTACCCCTCCCCAGGAGAAATCAACAACTGCCATACTGTGATTGGTAGTGACGTTGCTGGCATTGGTCACTAGGTAACTGGTACCTAGCATGATCTGTCCAGGGTCCACGAAGTTAGGCGTCACCATGGTGACACTGGCACACGTGTCCCTGTAGGCCTGAGCCACTCTTCCATTTATCAAAGGTGTCTGTCTGTATTTGCCCAAAGTATTGGGACTGGCGTCAGGGGACATATCCATATCCCCTGTACAGACAAGGACGGCCTGAGTGAGCGTGCCGACTAAGTCGTCACTCCCCTCGGTTCCCAAGGTTAACCCAACTAATGCCTTGGGAGGCGCACTACCACTGCTGACTGTACTAGGGGGTGCAGGTGCCTTAGGGGCTGCAGTGGCAGGAGTTTGCCCTCCTTTCTTGGTGCACTCACTAAACCAGTGAGTCTTACTTTTACAGTATTGGCACCACCTTTTTGACTGGCCTTCTTGAGTCTTCTTCTTCTGCGAAGCCTGACCCCCACCCTCTTTGGTTTGTTGGGGACCTGTCGAAGACTTCTGGTCATTTTGTTCGTTCTTGTTACCCTTCTGGTCTGCTTTCTTCTGACCACCCTGGTTCTGATTCTGGTTCTGCTTGACCCTTGTTCTGACCCATCTGTCCGCCTTCTTTCCCAATTCTTGGGGAGAGGTCAGATCCGAGTCGACAAGGTGCTGATGCAACAATTGGTTCTGACAGTTGTTTAAAATCTGTTCTCGCATGATAAGATTGTACAATCCTGTGTAATCAGTAACCTTGCTACCCAGCAACCAGCCTTCCAAAGCCTTAGTGGCACAATCGACAAAGTCAGCCCAATCCTGAGACTGAATTTTCTGGGTGTCCCGGAACAGCACCCGGTACTGTTCCGTGGTTAAGCCGAACCCATCAATCAGCGTGTTCTTCAGGACCTGGTAGTTGTTAGCATCCTCAGCTCTTGTAGTGAGGAGCTTGTCCCTTCCTTTACCTTCAAAGGAAAGCCACAGTATAGCTGCCCACTGACTTGGGGGGACGCACTGGACAGTGCAGGCCCTCTCCAAGGCAGTTATCCACTTGTGGATGTCGTCCCCTTGTTTAAAGGGGGGCACGATTTTACTCAGGTGTCTAGTGTCTATACCCCTGTCTTTCTCTCTAAGGAGAATGCTGCCACCAGTGGGATCTAACCCACTTAATTTCTGTTCTCGGGCCAAGGCAAGTCTTTCTTTGGCGAGGGCAAGTTCTTCCCGCTCGATCCTCAGATTGACCTCCCGCATCTTCGCTTCATGCTCCCTCCTCTGAGGGGAAGTCATTCCTCTCTGAGAGGATGCCTGAGAGACATGTGTATGAACCGATCTGCCAGAGCCTCTGGAGAGAGACCTAGCTCGTCCGTTCCCAAGGTTAAGCCTGCTTGAGCGTGGGCCCGGGGCTCCCCCAGTTCCATTCTCATGCCTGCTTAAGTTGGTCCTTGTAAGCCTGCCGACTACCGCTGGACCTTTGTCTGCCTCGTCTCCCGATAACTCGTCCTCGTCCTCCTCCTCTGTGTGAGGGTCGAGGTCCGGGTCACCGAGGGTTCCCTCTAAGGGCGGCATGTTCCCATCTGCACTGGGGGGACCTGTGTTAGAGGACCTCCTAGCATCGTACGCCTCTAAGAGACCTATCAGTATTGCGATGGTAGGGTTAGAACCCTGGTTTAGCTTCCTGGAGGCACACAGTTGTCGCATCTCCTTGAAGCTAAGAGTTGCATATCGTGACACGACCTGTGGAGGGTCACTGACCACTAAGGGAGTCTGCGAAGACTCTCCGTGGATCGACATGCTTTTCTAGTGAGGTGTAAGTGTTGCACCTACCTACACTATGGGTTTACCTACTGATCCCTTGCTAGGAGTTGTAGTCAGGGTGTGCTAAGCCCTGTTACACTACAACAGCCGGTTCAGTAGAACTCGGAGTATTCTAAGTTAAGTTATATGTACCTGGGTACTTATGTGATCTTTCACTGCGATATTCTTAGGATACGTGTGTGGTAAAACAACAGCAAGCTCAAATCCCAACCGCTGCTCACCAATGTGAGAAGTTGGCCTGATATGTAGTGCTCACTATTCTAGTGATCACTGTGTATCATTCCAAACGACCCTTATTGATGATTGGTTGTAAGTCAACCTTTTAGACCAGCTATCCTAGTAGCGTGGATACGAGCAGTCTTAGGCTAAACTCTAGAGGGCGTGTTAAGCCAGCTGTTTACCATCACATATACCCCTTGAACACCAAGTGAAAGGACACCACACAAGTTGTTATGAAAATAAAAGGATATTTATTTATAACAGGACTACCCTGGCTCTTTATGAGTCAGGGAGCTAAGCACACTACAAAACTCTTAGGAAAATACTTCAGTTGCACAATTTACACAAATGCCCGAGGGGCACGAGAAACCACCTACACTAACAGTGAAATGCGAATGGTTAGAGTCTGGAGATACTGATCCCGGAGTGATCCGATCAGTGGGACTAAACGAAAAAGGAACTGGACACTTGTAGAGCGAACCTGCGATGGAGCACCGAGATGCTCGGGTTACCTAGCCCGGAGGCTGCGGCTGCGTGAAGTTCGTCAAGATGTCGGGAGTCCTCGTGTAGTCTCAGGAGCCTGAAAGAAGAAGTTGCTGGCAGGCGACCAGTGTCGATGTTCAGAGCGATCCAAGCCTGGATCGGTGGTGAAGGAAAACCTGAAAGCAGAGGGGACTCAGTTCTCAACCGCTAGCCAGCGATCGTGTGGGTACCAGGAGGGTACCGGCTGAAGTCACCTCGACCAGGTGAGTGGGTGACGTCGGACTCGGCTGTTCCTCGGACCAGGAGGCGCGGCGGCGACCAGGATGGAGGGCGAGCTGTCCCACGAAGGTGTCTGCTGTCGATGATGCTGGGCCCAGGAAGGGGCAGCGGATCTTGGCAGTGGCCACCCAAGCGGGGGAGTCAAGATGGCGTCGGGAGTGGACCAGGAGGGTCCGGGGTACTCCTCTGTTGAAGGGGAGCAAGAGCCAGTCTGGAGCAACCAGACTAGTGATGAAACAAAACGTGGTGCGTCGTGAAGCGGGCCACAAGCCGGTCGGCAAGTGGTCGGACAACGCGGTGAACAGCAAGGAGCGGAAGGGCCCCCACGCAGATCTCGTGGATGCTGGGGAGACAGACTTCGATGCTGGAGCTGCTCAGGGTTTAGGGTTTCTCAAACCCTAGGTGCACTCACTCGAGGGTCCCTCGGTGGGCGTGCTAGATAAGCGTTGTGCAGGTCCTGAAGATAGCCGGTCCCGCAGGTCTCGTCACACCTACGACTCTCAGCTGAGCTGATGAGGGAGGTAAAAGGTCAGAGATGGCAGGGAACTCGGGTCTCGTCGAGCTGGGCAGTCTTGATCCGTAGGAGAGACTTACAGCAAACCGCAAGCGCTTAGGTGGTGCCTGCTGGTGCAGGGTGGCTACTCCTTAGCCACAAGGGAGAGTCTTCAGAAATAGTCAAGAGTTCCTTTCGTGGAAAGTGGTTCGTGATTCGGAGGTATCCGATTATCTGATTATCCGATTATCCAATTTGGGAAGGGGACTCGCTCCTACCTTTATTCTAAGAAAAGGGGCTGGCCCGTGACTAGGTTCTACCTATGGGTGGAGCCAGGAGGGGGGTGGTTACACCCCTATCCTTTGTCCGGCTTCGCGCCAGCTCAGGGGCCGGTGTGCCCCCGAAACTGGTTTGAGCCGGGCTATGCACAGTGAGCACCGGGGTGCCACTTGCAGTCACCTTCCTTTCAGCCCTGCCTACCTGGGATACACAAACCCTGTCTGGGACGGTGCTAACACCGCCCTCGACAGGAAACCCTTTGTCCAAGCTCCCTTTGCTGGAAGGTCCCCCAGCAGCGGGAGGTCAGACTTGTGTCTGGTGGCAGCATCCATTTTGTGATGCTGAGGCTTGAGTCAACTTTAACCGGGGTTCAAGGTTACTTCCATGTCGTGTCTCTCTAAAAGGGGGGGAATGCCAACCCCGTCACCCGGACTGGCGAGGGGTTCGTATTCCCATTCGTATGACACCTTACTCGACATGTGTAGGTGATGCGAGGCCAAAGTTAGCAAATAACCGCTAGGATTATAAGGCATTAAAAGTAGTTGGCCCGCGTCACCATGGAACGGCTATTAGGACTTGGTTCCACAAGCCGTCGACGGGCTCAGCTCGCGCCAGAGCACCGTCCCACATGATCCCCTGCACTCTGCCTTCAGGATTGATAAGGCCTGCCATAGGAGTGACTGATAGGAACCCATGTGTCCATGTTAGGGTTTAGGTGTAGGAATACTACACCTACAGCAACGGGTGATTACACCACGTGGCCCCAGCTGTCGTGCAGCCAGTTGTGTCAGATTTGGGCGGCCATTCCAGGGGTGGCATAATACATGCTTCAGCCCCTGGTAGGCCCTGGGTACACCGATGCCCTGGATACCTGTGGTATGCTGAGACAGGGACTGACAAGGCAGCCCAGTTCCAATTAGTGGATGCACCTAACGTACATGTGTGTTAATTTCGAGAGAGAACAGCTAGGCTGTGGGTCTGATTGGCAGGCCCACAGCCGGAGAAAGTCGTAAACCAATGAAGCAAAAGCAAAAAATCTGGGTGATCATAGGATTGCAGACCCTACTCTCCTACAAACACAACGTGAGAATAGAGCACTCCTCTAATACATCAAACCTTAGGCACCCCTGAGCATAACGTGAGGTTGAAGCGCTGCTCGTTTACATCAAGGCTTAGGCACTCCTGGGCATAACGTAAGGATAACGCGCTACCTGTCTACACAACCCATTGAGCCCTTCCCAGCATAACCTGAGGATAAAGCGTTACTCGTACACAGATCGCATTGAGCACTTCCAACACAACTTGAGGATAAAGCGCTACTCGTACACGGAGCGCATTGAGCACTTCCAACACAACTTGAGGATAAAGCGCTACTCGTACACGGAGCGCCTTGAGCACTTCCAACACAACTTGAAGATAAAGCGCTACTCGTACACGGAGCGCATTGAGCACTTCCAACACAACTTGAAGATAAAGCGCTACTCGGACACAGAACGCATTGAGCACTTGTGAGTCAGGCATGCGGCAGTCCCCAGGCAAGGGTAATCCCATGGAGGGGGAATTCAATTTCCGGAGGGAAGGAGGGACTCCCGCGGAGGGGGGAAAGTCAGAGTCTCCACGTGCGGTGTCGCTCCCACTCGGCAGGGGGCGCACCGGGGTCTTCCCAAGCCTCCCGGGGAGCAGGGGGGCGAGTCCCAGGCCTCCACACGGCCACGCTACCTCCCAGCCCCCGGGGGTTACCTCTGTCTCGTTGTCCGGCTCCGCTCCGGGCCCTTCACTTGATGCACGCAACGGCGCGGGACACGTCACGGCCACTCGCTCCTCCTCTCAACGCTGCGACGGCAGCGACGGGGCCCCGGGCTTCTCTGCGAGCCCCGACTCAGTGATGACACGACCCTGTGGCTTCTGGGCCGCGGCGGTGATCGCGCTTCTGGTCCTAGCGCCAGGGGGGGTCCACAAATTAAGCGGGAGCTCTTCCAGCTCCGTGTTCGACGGGAGATTAACGCGGGGGATCCCAGGCCAGGTTTGGGAGCGCAGGGGATACAGCGCTAGTACCTGGTTGATCCCCAGCAGTCGGGCAATCAGTCTTCGCATGAAGGTTCAGTATTCAGCTTTGTCATGAAGTTTCAGTATTCAGTCCTTGCGGCGCAGATGACTCTGGCGCCCTTGGGGGTTCTGTTCCTTGGGGTTAGGGGATGAGTTGGCGACTAGGTCCTTCCTAGTCGGGCTGGGCAGAGGTTCCCTGGGTCCTCCTACTGCTGGGCAAGATCAGTGGGCTTTACAGGATCCCTCACTCACTTAAGAGGCAGCACCTAAGCCCAGTCACTCTCAGAGGCATAAGTCCCTGGCTAGGCCCTACCGCCTAAAACTCCTGCATGGATTCTCCAGCTCTGCTTTACCCCACTGGCCATCTAACTAGAAAAAGTTCCCTCCCTCACTTAAGTAGCCCTAGGTCAGGTGACCTCTAGCCAAGGCGGCAAAAGTAAAAACCACACCTCCATTCTAGAAGGTTCCAGCACATTCCAGGAGCTTCCCCATTCTACCTATGGGACAAAAAAGGCGGGCTGGTGTCGCAACATTGTTGTGGGGTTCCAGCCAGCTCCTGGCAGCTATGGTGCTACTAATAAAGACCACCCTGCAGTAGCAGGGGTCTGTGGCAGCCATCTTGGGAGAAGGGATCACCTGCACCTTAACACTGATTGCCAATGAAAAGGCGCCCGGAGAACTAGTCCAACATAAAATGAGGGTGGAAAAAAAATGAGGCACGATCAAAAATAGATGGGGAGACCACCCTAGGGCTGACAGGTCTAACAGTCACCATCCTTGGCCCCATCACACACGTGAAGAGTCGTTGAAGAAATTAGTTGAATTTCTCAAACTATGCAGACAAGATTGAGCATTCATCAAAGTCCTCCGGGTGCTCTGGCATCAGTCGAAAGGCAGACTTAATGTCACTCTTGCAGTACCTGTACCAGGCCTCACCTGCCACACCAGGTCAATTGCCACATCTACTGAGGTAAATTACACTGTTGCCAAGTCATCAGGAATATGGCCTTCTGGCGAAGATAAATGATGTTGTATCAGTTGAAATGTCCCAGTTCTTTCTTGGGCACTACCCTAATGAGTGACACAGTTAGGCTTTCCATTGGCCAGCCATTGAACGGCATTGTCATTCCCACCTCCTTCTCCAGTTTTGCTCTCTCCACTGCTGGTGTTCCTTCACTGACCTTGAATTTTCTGCCCAATGCCTCCCCCACTGGTCGTCATACCCCAGACTAATCCCAGCTGTAAACCAAGTCAAAAGCACTATATGCTTCATATTTTTCTTAACACTTTAGCCAGTGTTGCACCTGTCTAATTTAAGCAGAGTATGAGCCCTTTCCCATGGCTCCTTGACCCCCTCTCCCTCTTCCCCTTTGAGGCTGTTACTACCCGGACTCCCCTGGTGTCCCCTGCGCCCTTCCTGCATTGCCCCACATTGTCAAAGCGGGTGTTGCGCCCCGCACTTGTAGCACCCATGCTGATACTTGCAGTATTCCCTGCTGGAAAACCCATTATTGAATGCCCAGCATGCTCCTCGTTGTGCCCCCTGTACTCCGCACACTATTCCCACCCTCTGTGGGCTGTATGCCCTTGAAAAGACGAATACAGTTTTGGTACACCACTAGCAGTGAAGACTGTTGGACTTGGTCTAGTCAGTGCCATTTGTGTATAGCCATAAGTCATTGTCTAACTCTTCCTATTTCCCTTCTCCGTCCCCAGCCAACCTTGCCCTGAATTCCTCTTTGTACCTAAGCCATGCATACCCCCAAAAGTAATGGGTGCCTTCCTGATCACGTCCCTGTATTTGAATAGCGGTATGCACCGCTCAGGATTCTTACAATATACTCTTGTGTATATTAAGAAAGACGCTTTACAATTCTCTGTTGTCACCGATACGCTTGGTCTCTTGACCAGTTCACCCTTCTCTTTAGGACACTCTTTCACCTGCCCTTCCCTATGAAGAAGCCTAAGCACCTCCATGTATTCACCTTTTCATATGTGCTCTTTTGTTGGGGCCATGAAGTTTCCAAGGACTTTGGGATCACCATGTAAGGTAGCTTCTTCACCTTCAGCTCCTTACTGTCCTTCTTTCCTTTCTCTCTGTCCCCTTCTTGACCTCCTTTTACCTTCTCACTGCTCTTGCCCATCTTCTCCACTTCATTCCATGTCGTGCTTGAATCCAGATCCCCTTTTACGTCTTTTTGGTGTGTTGTACGTCCGTCCTTTGAAACCCTTTCTGCCTTTCCAAGGACTTTGTCAGTCCCCAACCCCTTATCTGTTGCAACTTTGTCCTCGTTTCCCAGCACTTTGTCTGTCCCTACCCCCATATCAACCACATGCGTCCCTTTTTGTAAATGAACTCTAAAACCTTGTACATTACCATCCTCCTCTCCCCAACACCTTTTGACACCATTGCAGGTTTACTTTGCCCCTCCAACTTTCCTGGCTTTAAAGTCGGCACTCCCACTGAAACATGCCGCCTCGCCACCAGTCTATTCTCCACCGTGTGGGCCGTGCCATCATCCACTGCCATCGCTGGAGTCTTCTCTTGCAAAACATCAAACTTCTTCTGTGTCTAATGACCTACTTTCGCTCTCTGTACACCTTGTCTGTGCACCAATGCCATTCCCCGGCCTCTTTCTCAGCCCTAATCTCCTCCACCAGTTCACCTTAACAGCCCCTCCTCTTCATAATCAAGCACCATCCTGTCTATTTCGTTGTCTCTTTCAATCTGCGCTCCTCTTGTGCCAGGCAACTCTATATCCATGGCACTATTCAACAGTCAATCATTGTTCCTGTCATGGTCCTTTGCTCCCTAGGAGACCACACCAGCCCTTGCCCCTTCTTTGCTGATCCTGTCTATCATCTCGTTGAGACTGTTCGCCCTGGGCCCTGCCGTCCCTTCACATCGGATAGTAGAGCCACACTACGCTCCCCAAATCAGGTACTGAACTGCATTGTTTAGGAGCTCCCTAAAGCAAAGGCCTGGTGTGTCAGGTATTATTACCTCCTTCCCTTCCATCTGGCATTACTCTTACATCCACACCCACCTAACTTTCCCAACTGACACTTCTCTAGCTGCCTTGCCCTTCTCTGCCAACCCCACAGGTGGAAACGTATAATCCTCCACACCTCTGCCAGACAACTTCTTTGCACCTGCACTCATCTGCAGCTACTCCCCTCCCATCTGCCTTTTCCTTCTGTACACCCTCAAGAGTTTCCCTGACACCTTCAATGCCTGCTACACTCTCTCCGTCCTCTGCCCCCACCTCAGGCCTCCTTCAGTCCCCCCACTGCCCTCATCCCCTCTCCAATCCAACATGTCCAGCACTATGACAGATACCGTGCCTTGCCGTAACTTCACCTAACTCACTTCTGCCTCCATCTACCTGGCTATCTCTCTCCATCCCGTCGCCCACCTGGGGCATCCTTCTTTAATGCTGCATGCTGAAGGAGAGGGGCTTCGCTCATTCTCATCTGGCACTCCTTGTGGCCAATTGCTATCACCACAGGCAGCTGGCACTCACCACTGTGCCCCTTCTCCCACCTCACCCAAGCTGTGCCACTCAGGCCATGCCTCTAAATGTATTCCTGGGCTAACCTGCCCCCCTGTGGACTGTGGTCAGCTTAGAAGCTGCCGCGAATCATGCCCACGATACCCAAGCTCGCACCTCCTAATGGAAAAGCAAAATCTGCGCAGCCGCTCTTCTCATTGCTACACCTCGTACTCCAAAGACATCCTCCCTACCTTGGTGCTTGGTAGGTAACAAGCCCACCCCGCTTCCGCAACAATGTCTGCCACGGTCTGCAACAGATGATCCCAGCCGCTACCCGCTTTCTCAACACCCTCACTCAGCGGCAACAAACCCTTGCACCCTGCTTCGTTAATAAGGCAGTGTTTCCCTTACTTTGCCCTCCTGCATGTTTCTTCCTCTCTCTATCTTACTCACAATAACGCAATAAATTGTACAAAATACTGCTCCCTGCCTTATTTGGGAGGTAGGGGGTAAGCCAACACGAGACCCATTTTTGTGTGTGAAAAAGGCCGCTTTATTGAAGACAGGTGCATATTATAATGTCTAAACTAGGCCAATGACTTACAAACTAAAACCTCACTATACATAAAATAACTGATCCTCCATTTCCCCCACCCCCACCATTACGATCCCCACATAAAATCCCCCACCCTGCCGATAACATAACATTACATAACATTCCATAACAATCCCATTCCACAATATTGTAGTTCTAAACTCCTGCCATCTAATAAAACCTACCACCCTATCTGTCCTTCTGCAACTGAAACTACCTAACCTTTACACTAAACGTATCCTACCTGCCTAACATTTTTACCTGGCCCTGCTCACAAAACTTCCAACATTTAACTAAAAACTTCTGCCAATCTGGCCAACTTTTTACGTTTAAGATATTTTTATTGCAATACATATAGACAAACAATACAAATCATCGCGAGTATCGGGGCACCACAGCGAAGGTCCGATACTGGGCTGGAGGCCCTGCAAGGAACATTCCAACAAAACAGTAGCCCGCTGTGACCCTCGGGGATAAACAGTGTTGCAAAAATTGTAAACAGCCCCCCCTTTACTGTGGTCCATGTCGTGTATGCGCTCCGGGGTGTAGTACCAGTACGTCGAGACTTTGGTTAATGTTTCAGTGAGTCCCATATGGTATGCAGAGTGCCTGGCCCTATATGCCACCTGCTCCCATTCCTTGTGGCTCAGTGACCTGCCCAATTCCCTCTCCCAACGCTCCCGTCCCGAATTATAGAAATGTGAGGCCGGTGTTTGTAACAGCTGGTAAAGATCGGTTATCAGCTTCGCGTCTGACGTGCGAGTTAGAAGCCAGCGTTCATATGGGAGAAGTTTCCTATCAGCCGTCTCCTGCAATGCCCAATGGCGGGCCTGTAGGTAACGCAACCTCTCGGTCTCCGGGAGTGCGTACTCCTGCCTGAAGCGCATGAAGGGGATGACCCCTTCCGGGTCGTACATATGACACAGGGCCCGACACCCCGCTGCTCGCCAGAGAGCGAAGGCCCCCCTCTCCATTCCCGGAGTGAAGTCTGGGTTATCAATCAAAGGTGTGAGAGGCGAAGGGAATGTTGTCAGGCCGTGCGCGGTGCTGGTGGCATCCCAGACCCGCAGGACCACCCTCGTGACAAAGGAGGCGTATAGATTGGCAGGGCGGTGAGCCCTATGAAGGAAAGGCACCTCTTGCAGGGGCCTCCCCGCCACCGCTTGGTCCTGAAAGAGCCAGTGCTTGTCGGATTCCCACCTGCTCCACTCCACCAAGTAGCGCAGCTGCGCTGCCTGAAAGTACCTGCGGAGGTCCGGAATCCCCAACCCCCCGGCCTCCGGCGCCAGCACAGAGAGCGCCCTCTTCATCCTGGGCTTCTTGCCCCGCCATATGAAACGCGCCAAGTCCGACTGCGTCTGCTGGATCCAGCCAGTAGGCGGCTGCAGCGGTAATGCCCTAAACAAATACAGAATCTGGGGCAAAACAGTCATTTTGACGGCAGCTATTCTGCCCAGCCACGAAAGTGCACTGCGGTCCCACCGGCCCATCTCCTCCCGAATCTTCCTGCACAAGGCGGCATAATTAGCCGCAGGGTGGGGGCTAGCTGGATCCCAAGGTAGTGCACCAAATCCGTCGACCAGAGCATCGGGTAGAGGTCCTGCAACAAAGTCCTAGTAGCTGGCGTAAGAGACACATCCAACGCCACAGACTTTCCCACGTTCATTTTGAAGCCGGAGACCGTGGCAAAGGAGTCCAACTCCTCAAAACATGCCGGAAGAGCAGTGAGCGGATCATCCAGCAACAGTATGACGTCGTCTGCATAAAGGCTAATGGCATGAGTGAAGCCCCCAAACCTCACCCCCTTTACCGCCGGGTTGTGACGTATCCGTTGGGCGAAGGGCTCCATGTACAGGTCGAAATGCAGGGGCGACAACGGGCAGCCCTGCCTCGTGCCCCTCTCGATGTCAAAACTCCTGGAGCTATAGCCTTTCACCCGCACCACCGCCGTCTGGAATTTATAGCAATTGAGAATCATTGATCGGAATCTGTCCCCTATACCCACCCGCCGTAGAACCTGCTCCAGATAAGGCCAGTGGACGCGGTCGAACGCCTTTTCGGCGTCCACTGAGAGCAGCATTCTCTCCCCGGGAATTCGTGACGCCTTTTCTAAGAGGTGAACTATCCGCTTGGTGTTGTCCACCGTCTGCCTTCCCGGGACAAAGCCCGCCTGGTCCGGGTCTATAAGTCCCGGTAGGTGGGGGGCCAATCGGGCCGCTAGGATCCCGGTGTACAGCTTGAGGTCTACGTTCAAAAGTGAGATCGGCCTGTAGGAACCGCATTGCGTCCGGTCCTTCCCCGGCTTGGGGAAAACCGTAAGAGAGGCTTGCAACAGGTCCGGCGGGATGGCCCCAGGGGCAGAGAACGAGTTGAAAAGGCGCATGAGGAGCGGGGCCAGCGTCGCACAAAACATTTTATAGAAAAGAGACGTGTAGCCATCCGGCCCCGGGGCCCTCCCGTGCTTAAGGTTGGCGATGGCGGAAATCACTTCCTCAACTGGTATATCCCTATCGAGGTGCTCCGCCTGCAAAGGCGTCAGGGAGGGGAGGGAAACCGAGTCTAGATACGCCGCCATCGCAGGTGCATCCGGGGGGTCCCCCGAGTAGAGGTCGGCATAGAACCCACGGAAAGCTTCGGCTATATGGGCGTCCTCCGTAACCATCGACCCTGTGGAGTCGGAGACCTCCCTCACCAGCTGCTGTTGTCGAGCCACTCTAAGCCTGTTCGCCAGCAGCCGGCCGCATCTATCCCCTCCCGTGTAGTAGACATGGCGCAAGCGCAGAGCTGCGTATTCTGCGCGGTCCATGTCCAGGGCCACCAAAAGCTTCCTTGCCCCCCTGAGCTGCCGCCACACCCGGGGAGCCCCCGTCCTCTGGTGCATATGTTCCAGTTTGCGGACCCTCTGGGTTAGCTCCTCCCTCTTGCGCTGCCGCTCCTTATTGTCAGCCGAGGAGAGAGCTATAAACTCCCCCCGAAGTACCGCCTTCAGAGCAGCCCACTGTGTCGCCCGGGAGGTATCGGAGTTGTCATTATGGGACAGATAGTCCTGAATTGCATGCGTCATGTGCGTGACTACCGCCTTCCTATGCAGTAAGGTGTCCCGCAGACGCGAAACCCGCGGTGGGCACGAGATCGGCGGTAGCCCGAGCTCGACGGTGACTCCGTCGCGGTAGCAAGTGCACACACCGGCGCGGTGACCAGAAAATGATCCAGTCGCGCATAGGTTTTATGTGCGTGGGAGTAGTATGAATAGTCTCTATCCGTAGGATGCATGCGACGCCAGAGGTCATGGAGGTCCAGTTCCGCTAGCTGTGCCTTACACCCGGCCGAGAATTCCCCAGATTGCGGAGAGCGAGGCGCGGATCTGTCTAAGGCCGAATCAAAGACCATATTAAGGTCACCTCCGAGGATAATGTGCCTGTCCTGTGTGGTAGTGACGTCCTCCAGCGCTGCGCGTAAGAAGCGCTCTTGTTGTTCGTTGGGACTATACACGGATCCCACTGTGAAGTGGAGACCCCCCACCCTAAACCTGTAGGCTAATAGCCTGCCTTTCTGTTCCGAGTGTTTGTGTAGGACCTCTCCCCTAAACTGCCTGGCCACCAGGATCGCCACCCCTGTCGTCTTAGTGTTGCCAGAAGAGAGGAGTTGTGTCGGGAATTTGTGGGAGCGGAGCCTGTGACAGTCCCTGGCCAACAAGTGGGTCTCCTGAAAGAGGCAAATGTCCGCCTGGGTGCTTTCTAGCAGGGATAACACAGCCCGCCGTTTGACCGGGTTATTGAGGCCCCGAACATTAAGCGTCACGATCTTAAGAGTGGTGGGCGGCATAGGGGAGGACAGACGAGATAGCGCAGAGCCTCCGCATACGCAGAGTTCGTCTCAAGAGTGCCGCTGTGGCGGCCATAACCCCTGTGGTGCACTGGACGACCCCCCCTCCCGGTTCCCCCCCAACTCCCCCTCTCAACCCCCAAACTACTCCTTTTCCCCCTCAACCATACAGCCTATGCAAAACCCCCCCACTCCCAACGAACAACCCCTGTGGCAACAATCCAACAACCCCTTACCCCCCTCCCTCCCTCCTCCGAACCCCAACCCCAGTAAACCATAGTCCCAGCCGAGCCCCACGAGGGACAAGTCTGTGGTAAGTGACTTGAGTGGACGTCCAGCCACCGTCTCCTCCCCGCAGCCCCCCCCCCCCCTTGGAGCCCCCAAACCTGCAATATGAAGTAGGCTGTGACGATCTCCCCCCGGAGTGTTCTTACGCCGTCAGCGCAACGTCACCAGCGGCAGTGTCCCTGGCCATCTCGAGCACTGCACCGGCCATGCCGGCCATGATAGTGGGTGAGTCCGGCCTCCCGGCGCGGCCAGAAGAGCGCCGCCCGTTGCCAGCCATCTCTAGTAGAGCGCCTCCGGCGCGGCGTAGTCGCGTCTTCCTCCGTCGCAGTGATGCCCAAGACCCCGCAGGTCTCCTGCAGGGAGCGTAGTTGGTGCAAAGTGCCATTCCACCGAAAAATGAGACGGAAGGGGTGACCCCAGGCATAGGGCGCTCCGTGCTCCCTCAGAAAGTCCGTGGCGATCTTGAAAGCTTTGCGTTTCTGAAGCGTTATGGCAGATAAGTCCTCATATAAAGCTACTGGGTGGCCTCGAAAGTTCAGGGATGGCCTCTTCCTTGCCTCAGCCAGGATGCGCTCCTTGAGTGGGAAGTCCGGGAGAAAGGCCAGAATATCCGGCGGTGGTGCCGACGCACGCCTCGGCGGCCCCACCCTGTGTGCTCTGTCGATCCGGATGGGGAATTCTGCCAACTCTCCCAAGATCTCCCTGAACAGGGCCTGTAAGTAGCCGGCCACATCGGACCCCTCTTCCGCGGATGGAACTCCCCGGACCCGAATGTTGTTTCGCCGGGATCTGTTTTCAAGGTCCTCGTTATGTGCCTGAAGATCGAGCTGTTGGTCCCGGAGGCGCAGCACCTCCTGCTGCAACTGTTCGATGTCTTCGTCCCTCCTCTGGCCGGCACCTTCCACGGAAGCCACCCGCTCCCCCAGGCCATCAACCTCTCTGCGCACCTCCCGCACCTCACCGGCGACCTCCTGTTTCAACGTTTGGAAGTCATCCCTGAGGGAGCTAAAAAGGGACTCCATGAAGGCTCTAGTGACCGGCGGCTCTCCCTCGCCTGTCTCCCGCGTACCCCCGGAGGAGCCCGGCGACAGCCGCCCCCGGTCCGCTCTCTGGTGGTTCCTGCTGAGCATCTCGGGGAGAGTGAGGTCCCCCCTCTTGCCGCCTCTGTTGCCTGCCATTTCCAGGGGGACGTAAATCAGCCGGCTCTTCCTGCGTCTCGGGTGTTCAGCCGTGCGTGCCGCCGCTCGCCAGCCGTCCACGCTACACCTCGGGGGCTCCCCCCTTGTCACCTGTCCTCCTCCCGCGCCGGTCGATCAGGTGCCGCCGGCCCTCCCGCACCAGGGCCCCGCCGGGCCCACGCCCCGCTTCACGGGCCTGTCTTCGCTACCCCCCGCAGGAGGGTCTCCTCAGTCCGCACCACTCTCGAGCCTTCAGCCCCGTTGCTGCCGCCGCCTTCTCCCGCCCCCATGGGGCAGTGCGAGTCAGTGGGACCCACCTCCTCTTCGGGGTCCCGCTCTGCAGCACCAGCCAGGGGTGGCGGGGGGGACCGTCCCCAGTCACTTTCCAGGTCTCGCCGGGCCCCCGAGGTCCTCCACCCGACCCCCGGCTACGCAGGCTGTGTCCGGGCCCTACTCCCTCTGATGGTTCCCTCCGCAGACCCCAGGCCGCTCCGCGTATAAAGCCACGTGTCCTCTCCGGGGTCTCAAGTCGCCCGATCCAAGCCCTGTTCCACCACTGCAGTCCCCCGGGGCTCGCCAGCTACTCAGCGGGGCGAGCCGCCAATCTTCGTGCTCCACATGGGCGACTCCCCTAGACAGGTGCGTGCCAGGCCCCAGGCCAGGCCACAGGGGTGCACCCCGGCCTCGTCTCCTGCCACGCTCACCCTGCTTGCTCGTCCTTGCTCCCCACCGGGCCCGGGTCCTCTCCGCTGCTCCTCCTCTGGCGTCAGGTGGCCGGCGGGGTCACCCGCCGGGGCCCCTGTGGCCTCCAGGACCCTCCGCTGCCGGGCCGGCAGCCCCTCTCACAGGCTGTCCCTCCGGGTTCCCTCCTCCCCGGTGCCTCAGAGTCGTGGCCCCGTCGCCGTCGCTCTCCACCTCGAGCGCCGATGTCCCGCCTGTAGGCCGCACTCCCGGCCAAGCGCAGTGAAATGGCGCCGGGCCCCGGGCTCGGCTCCGCCTCCAGCCTTCCTCAGATGTCCTCTCCCTGAGAGGCTCCTCTGATAATCCTCCTCCCGGCCCCACCGCCAGGTGAGGTCGGGTCACGCCTGCTCAGCCTCGTCAGTGTTCCGGTTCCACACCGTGGTCCGCTTCGGCAGGCCCCGGCTCTCGGCCCCACCTCCACACTGCTCCGTCCCGTGCTTGCTCTCCGTGGCCTCCCGCGGTGCTGTCCGGGGGCCACGCCAAGACCACAGCTGGGCCGCCGATATTCCCCCTCTTCCTCTGTGATCTCCCAGCAGACCAGGGGGGAGATCCTGCTAAAAAGCGCGGTCCAGGGGCCCAGGGTCTCGGGAGCTCACGGAGAGTGCGACCGCTCACCTCGCCATCTTGGCCATGCCCCCCTGGCCAACTTTTTAACAACCCCTCCGCACCTGCTTCAAGCGACAGCATATACAAAATCACCATAACCCTGTGCACCCTTCCCCAACAAAGGCGGCCAAACCCTAAAGCACCCTATCCGAAATCCGCCTACTAAAACCCCTAATTAGGGTGGGCGGGAGGGAAAAAGCTAAATCCTGCTACACTCCCAGCCACCGGGTCACCAAAACCTAAAATGGTGGCTGGGAGAGGGGGGGCAGCCCCTTATAGCCATTGGGCTACAAAATTCATTTGGGCTACATTTGGGCTATTCCCCACGAAGCCCAACCAACCCTAACAAAAATGGCCGCTGTCGGCCCACCCCTCCCCCTCCCAAACTGCCCGGGGGACAGACCTCCCGGGGCTCGGCTGCCCCCCAAACCCCCCTTGGGAGGGAGGGGGGCAAGCCAACACCGAGACCCATTTCTGTGTGTGAAAAAGGTCGCTTTGTTGAAGACAAGTGCATATTACAATGTCCAAAGTAGGCCAATGCCTTACAAACTAAAACCTCACTATACATAAAATAACTGATCCTCCATTTCCCCCACCCCCACCCCTACGATCCCCACATAAAATCCCCCACCCTGCCGATAACATAACATTACATAACATTCCATAACTATCCCACTCCACAATATTGCAGTTCCAAACTCCTGCCATCTAATAAAACCTATCACCCTATCTGTCCTTCTGCAACTGTAACTACCTAACCTTTATACTAAACTTTTCCTACCTGCCTAACCTTTCCCTGGCCCTGCCCACAAAACTTCCAACATTTAACTAAAAACTTCTGCCAATCTGGCCAACTTTTTGACAACCCTGCCACCCAGGAAAAGGCAGGAGCATAGGCAGTGACGCCGCCTCCCCCCTTTTCCTGCCCCCCCTTGCCCTAGTAGGAATGCTCTCCTACCGACTCTAGGAATGCAACCTCCTAACCTGCACTAACGCACTACTCGCAATGGGCTCCCTTAATACTCTTAACACACACTCTGAATACCCTACCTTAATCTCCAGCAGATACTAGCCCCGTGTCCAACTTAATCTCACTATGCGCAATCCTAGAAAAGCCCCGCTCTCAGCAATGTGCCCCACTCTGTATTCAGGTATCTCCCGGCCCTGATGCCATTTACTCCCACGTGACTCAGCAAAATGTCGGGGCACCTACCAGCCCCTTTCCACAACCTCAACTAAATCTTTATTAACATCCACAGTTTCTCCAAAATACTTGGCCCGCGCCCGGACCTGGGCCCACTTCGCGAAAGAATATCCGACTATCCATATGATCATCTCCCTGGTGAGGGGGCCCCCAACCGAACCTTAAATAGAAAACAGCGTGAACAGAAGAAAACACATAACCGCGTGCAATCTTTCCTGGCGTGCCCCGAACACATTCTTGGTAACCATCCGAGGCCCATCACTTCCACCCCATACACGTCCCTCCCCACCCCCTGTCCTTGCCATCCAGACACTGCCCCAATTCTACAAGCGTGACTCCCCAAGCCCCTGCTGCCCCAAAGACAAACCCCCCAGCAGCTTCAATAGCTGCTCGTCCCTAGCGGACCGTCGGTGGACCGTCTCCACCACTGCCCCACTGGCAATCCTGAAAAATGCTCTTGTGCCCGTCGAACCTGGCGATGTAAAAGTCTGTCCTGTCATTGCCCTACCCAGTTGTCTACAAAAATGTCTTCCCTAGTTTTACCCCCCGCAAGCAAGGTGAAGGTGCCCCAACAACCCCTCATGACGATGCCATTGTCACTGTCCATCCTAGTCTCGAGCAGACCCAGCATCAGCTGTTGTTTTCCATCCGCCACTGAGCCTCCCTGCGGTGGGCATCCAGCTCCTTACCCAAAAAAAGAAAAGAGACGTACAGGGCACCATCATTTTATCCCGTGCCAAGGCGTTCCAAGTTCCCTCATGATCTCCTTGAAGCTGTCCAGTACCGCCTGGCACTCCGTGGAGTCTGAGTAGCCGACAAAGAAAAGGCCATCCAGATAATGCTTACCAGCTGGTGACCCGTGCGCCTGTCACAGCACCCCTGGAGGCCCGTCCTGAAACCTTCACATGCTCCGAACATAGAGCAGCCCATTGGTAATGCTTTGTCCACGTACCATTCTGATGACATGGATGCCCAAGAGGTCCCAAACCTCCGGGTGGACTAACTGCCCTCAGATAGCTGACCCTATGTCGCATCATTCTCTTTCTTTTGTTGCGCCCGTGGTCACTTCCCAGTGACATGGTCACGTCAACACTTATGCTCTTCCTGCTGTTGCGCCCGTGGTCACTTACCAGTCAACCGATGTAGAAGACACCGTATCCTCAGTGTCGTCAATAAAAACATGAACCGCATTGCCGTCCGGCCATAAAAACGCTGGCTTAACCTGAAGTGCCCTTGTCCTGTTGACTGAACTGCCAACTATAGAGACCACCAAATTATCCCACGGTCCCCTGCAAGAGGGCCCGCCATGTGAGCTTCAGGCACTTTCCTTATTCCATCTGCCTTGCAGCCCCCTGGTGCTTCCTTGCTAACTGTACATTGTCCGCCCCATGCCTACCCCTGGGGCCCTTACAACCTAAACAAAAAACGTCCGTAAAGTCATCCCGTCGCGTTTTCGCAGCCGTCTCGTTGCCCTAACCCAGCCAGGCTGCGACTAATGTGTTCCCCCTAACTGGCATACGATCCCTTCGGCCCAGCCCCTCTAGCCCCCTGACCCCCCCGAAAGGCTGCTGCTGCTGTCCCCCCCGGTGCTCCTGCTGGCCCCCCGACTGCGGCCTCCCCAAAACAATCAATCAAGGTATGTCTGCCTCCGCATTACGAGCAGTCGTGCCTGAATCTATAAAAAAATCCCTGGAGCACGTCAGGCCCCCCCAGAGCCCGTCTGCCCCCTGCCTGTACCCCCACCCCTTCCCAGGTGGACTGTCCCTGAAAGGGGCGATAAACGAGCGGTAGCCCGCTGGCTGTAAAAATCGTCTTCCCTGCCCTAGAGGACCCAATCGTATAGTGTGCTGCCACAGATCTGTATCCAACTCCCCCCATTTAGCTTCCGTGTCCCATGCCATAAGAGCCCTAAACTCCTCATCGTATTGGGCCCAAGCGTAGCCCTCCCCCGTGATTTGTGCCTTCCTAATGACGTCCATATACTTAAAGAGGGCCACACACCGCTCCGGGTATTTCTCGCAATACATGCTGGCATATATAAGAAAAACTGCCGTCCAGTTTTCAATAGTGAGGGGCACCCTTGGTCGCTTTGCCAACTCATATTCCTCCTCTTTTGACCCTTCTTTTGCGTGCACCTCCCTGTGCAGTAGCTTGAGCATTTGAACATACTCCCCTTTCCATATGCGCTCTTTCGTGGTCAACATCAAATGCGCCCCCAATGGCTTTGTGACACCCATATATGGCAACTTCTTAATTTTCAATTCCTTGCTCTCCAGTTTCACATCCGACTCTACCATCCCTGATGCCCCTGCGACACCCTCCACTTTTGACTTAGCCTCGTCCCCCACACTTACCGGCGCCTTGCCTGTGTCGTCCGTGCCCACACCCACATCCGACACGTATCGACCTCTGCTTAACCTCCCTCCTCCCCCACCCCTTCCCCCACTCCAGTCCCCACCGACACCAGGTTTCACCCTTCCGTCCTTTGTCTTACCTTGGTCCCAGGATGGTGCCCACCTTGCTGCCGTCCACCTTGCCACCGGAACCGTCGCGTCCTCTAACCCAGCTGTCCTATCATCGGGCTCTGTCAGGCGTCGTGACCTCTGCAATGTACTAGAACAGACATTAGTTGGCCCCCCGCGCCGCCCTCCACGCTTTCCCTCAATTCCCCCTCCTCGAGACTATCCTCCACATCTTCCAACTCAAAGGTCTCCAACCGCCCCAACTCCTGTCTTGCGGAGGCGCTGACGGCACCCTCCTTTGACCCACAACAGTATCCCCATACTTGGTCCTGCGTGCACGGTGTCCTGTGTCCTGTGTCGGGCCATCGGTTGTTGGGGCCAGCGAGACCGTCCTGGGCCTACTTGTGCCGGCCGCGACGGGCTCCCACGCCGGTATTGGGCACGCCGCGCGAGGCTCCGCCCTCCCTTCACCTTGGCGCTTTTGGTGCCGCTCCCAGCTCTGCCAAGTCTGGCTCCTGCCGCTGTCCCACCGCCTGCAACAAAAAGGTATGGTCTGGTGTGCTGAACCTAACGTCCCTATCCCCCCTTTCCACAATCCTCTTCCCACCTACACCCAAAGTACTGGCTGCCGAATGGCGCTCTACTCTGCTAATATCTATGGCAACCCCCCACCCCGTCCCCCTCCTCGTCGCTCTATTCCAGTCTCCCAAGATTCCCCAACCTACCCAGCCCAGCCACCGTCGAACCGAAACCCACACCCCCCCAGATGCCCCCCACACCTGACCCTTCGTCTGCCTGCTCCCCCCGCCTAGCCCCCAGACCCAGAGAGCCACCATGCGCCATGTAGGCATCAATCCGCTCCCTCTGTGATAAGCCCCGTACCTCCTCATGCCAAGATGTGAAAGATATCCAGGCCCTCCCAGCCCTGACCCCCCTCTCCGACCCCAGCTCCTCCGGGATACAGTCCTTCTCCCCCTCCATAAACCCGCCTCCCTCCCCCTTACTCCCCCAGCCGCTTCAGATAGACCACCCACCTCTCCCCAACCCACTCCTCCTTCCAGCGCATCACGCCTCGACCAGAGCCTGCGTCGGGCGCAGCTGCCTGGTCTTCTTCCCCCCTCCTCCTGTGCTGCAACTGGGCCTTTGCACTGTGCCCCTTTGTCCCCCTCCCTACTCCTGTCAGAGCTGCCCCGGGGCACGGCCTGGGGACCACGCGGCCCTCTCCTCCAGCAGGCCCCGCCCCCAATTCTTCCCGCCGGAGCCACCAAGGAGACAAGAGGCACCGGCACATCTGGAACCTACGGGCCGCCCTCCTGGTATAGGAGCGGCCCAGCACCTTCTCCGGACAGCCCGGGGAGGCCCACGACGCGCTCCCTCGGCGAGCCCCGCCCACAGACTCCCTCGCCGTAGCCTCAACACCCACTAGAGGCTGCGGATCCTCGACAACACCCCGGGCCGCACGCACGCCACTCTTGCGGCCCGGGTCACTCACCTGACCCCGCTTCGCCCGCTTTGGGGGCGAGCAGGCCGCGACGGCAGCCGCCACCCCAGCGGACACGTGCCTCACCGGGCGTGCAGATTCCGGTCCAAGCAAATCAAGTCGGACGGCCTCACAGATAAGCCGAACCGCCTTCAAAACTCTGGAATCCTCTCTCGCTATTACGTTCGTCCAACCTCTGCCACTAACGTCTAACCACACTAAATATAACCTACACGAAAGGCTAATGCCCACAAAAGAAAAAGCTAAATCCTGCTACACTCCCAGCCACTGGGTCACCAAAACCTAAAATGGTGGCTGGGAGGGGGGGGGGGGCAGCCCCTTATAGCCATTGGGATACAAAATTAATTTGGGCTATTCCCCACGAAGCCCAACCAACCCTAACAAAAATGGCCGCTGTCGGCCCGCCCCTCCCCCTCCCCAACTGCCCGGGGGGGCAGACCTCCCGGGGCTTGGCTGCCTCCCAAACCCCCCTTCTAGCTACTGTGTCCTGGCTGGGAAGTAACTGCTCTCGAGGTCCCTCTGACCCCACCGCGGATCCCTTTTTTGGCCAGTTATGAGCAGTGCCTCCCGATAGTCAGCCGCCAATCAAGCTCCCCTTGGATGCACCATTCAATCTACTGGACAACCATTCACAGTACAGAAGGTCAGGCTGTGTTAGTGATGACATGTTTTCTATTTGCAGTACGAGTCCTCAACAAGGAGTCTCTTGACAGTCTCATGCATATGGACCTTTACTGAGGTCTGGAGTGAGACTCTGACATGCCTTGCAGTCAATGGCTGGTTACATTACATCAATACACAGGACTGTAACTTGCAAACAGCATTTAAGACAACCGATGTGGTAGCGTCTTCCGAGTCGTACTCTGACACCAGCTCCCCACAGGCTTTTTAGGGTAGGTTTATTTTTTAATTTGTTTTCAATATTGTTCTATCAAGGGTGCCACATTAGAATGATGGGCCCATCAGCTGCAATTTGTGATGGGCTTGCCTGTTGCTCTGCAAAGCTCTTCACTGCACCCTAATTTTATTTAATTTGTAATATTCGAGTGCTTTGAGAGAATGGCAACACAGAAGTGACTGGTTTGTCCCTGTTCAGGGCCATCTATGTTGAAAAATCGAGTCGCACTCTGACACCAAGCTCCCCACAGGCTTTTTAGCATAGGTTTATTTTTTAATTTGTTTTCAATATTGTTCCATCAAGGGTGGCACATTGGAATAATGGGTCCATCAGCTGCAGTTTGTGATGGGCTTGCCTGTTGCTCTGCAAAGCTGTTCACTTCACCCTAGTTTTATTTAATTTGTAATATTTGAGTGGTGTGGGAGAACAGCAACACAGAAGTGACTGGTTTGGCCCTGTTCAGGGCCATCGTTGTTGAAAACTTATGTTGCAGTGGGCTTGGACATCCCCTCACTTTTGGGTCCTTATAGCTGCTCTGGAAGACAATGTGCCCATTCTTTGGGAATGGCGCCCCTATTCACTAAAGCACACCTACAGCCTCTCACCTGTCCTGCAGCCTTCTGCTTTACGTGTACCAGCACAGGAGTATTTACTACTCAATCGTTCTGCCCTCACATGCCCCAGGTCTGCCCCTTTCACATCGTTCTGAAGCATACAAAATAGATAAATGGAATGCTTGAATTACTCTCAATCACTGGTAATTACTCTGGACCAGATCCCAATCCATCTTTATTTTGCACACCATGCCACCTCAGTTTGGACCCTGCTCCAATAGGAACAGTCCAGCCCGAATTGCTAAGCCAGGTCCTCCCTGAATAGGAACACAAGCAATCCAGAACTGGTTTCACCCTTGTTATAGCTTGGTTCCAGTTACACAGTGTACCAGGGACACAGGGCCAGAGCTCTTGCACGGAGGCTCTGTAGAGAAATAAAAGGAGACTTTCTTTCCATGATCACTACCATCATTACCACTACCATTACCATAAGTAACAACCGTTATCTCCACTGTTACCTCCACTGCCATCACCGCTTTTGCTATTACCACCACTTCTACCAACACCATCACTGTTTTCATCATCATCTCTGATGCAGAGGAAACCTCAGCAATTTTATCTCTCTGTGACATTTCAACAACATCTACTCACACTGGGCCCACAATCGTAATAACCTTTTTTCTAATCTGTTAATAAAACAATCATTATCCCAGTTATCAAACTAGTGTTCTCCGATAGATCTTTTTGTTGATCTAACGGGGACTTGGATACTTGGAGAACATGCGTAAATTTCGTATCGTCCGTCTTCAATAGGAACCTGATTGGTTCAGGACTGTAACACAGCGTGTCACAGAATGGAGTCAGTCAACCCTTCAGCCGAAGGTTATGTTTTAGGCCTGTGCGCTGTAAATCACATGCTTTGCATACTCCTGCCATCTAGCGTTGGGTCCGGATGTTTGCACTTTGTTTTTCAGTCACAAGGTAGGTGACTTCTCCTTTCGCTGATAGTGCACATAGGCATCGATTCTATTGTTAGATAGTTTTTTTCCACCATCGGGTTCGGACGTAAACTGCGGCGCTCCGGTTCAACACCGTTTCTCGGGTTCCCCTCGGCGTGCAACCCACTACCCTCGACGGTATTGTTATGCGATCGCGTTTCTCATCTCCGCGTATCGTATCGACTCAGAAATCTTCGATCGGAAACTTTGTGGAAGGCTGTTGTGCCTAACCGCATCAGGCCACCTCGCAGCCGATGAAACGGACTCCATTCAAATTCTGTCTTGGGTGTTGCACTAAATATTCGCGCACTGACTTGCACAAAGTGTGCAACTTGTGTCTGTCCTCGGAACATAACGAACAAAATTGCGACGTATGCCGATCTTTTCGATCGAAGAAGACTCACCGTGACCGTCGGGCTCGACGTTATGAAATGCACCAGCAAATTAGCGGCTCCGCTCCGGATCTCTTTGCTGAAGATTCCGACCAAGAAGTCTTCGATGCACAAGGAGCCGAGGAAGAAGAAGAACACATCTCCGTGTCCTAAGCCGATTCCGACACGGAAGAAGAGGTTCCGCAGGGTCAGCGTACCGTGAGTACTGCCCCAAACCATGCCCAAACAGCAAAAGGCTTCGGTCCCTCCTCTGCCTTCGGGCCAAGCTCGGCACCGGGAACGCATTTCGAACCCCCTGCCTTCGGGCTCGGTACCAAAATATACACCAAAGCCTTCGGACTCGGGACCGAGTCTGCCCCATTCAGGCACCGAGCCAAAACCTTTGGCAACGAAATCTAAGCACGTCATCGTGACTATACCTTCGGCACCGAAACCAAAACCTTCGGATCTGAAAATCTCGGCACCGAGAACATCGGCACTGAAAATTCTGGCACCAAAGGAGAAAACAGCTCCTCCACCATCCAAGGAGCCTCGTTTCAATGTCCCGCCTTCCAACATGGACCCAAAACAAAAAAAAACTTGTTACTAACCCCAAAACTGGACATATCATTTCAAAACTGCCAGTTAAGCCCAAGCCAGAAATGGAAGAACTTTACCACATTCCAAAACAAAAGGAAAAATGTGGGGACTAATCCTTCTCCTCCTCCTCTTGTACCTCCTTCTCCTCTTGACCACATTTTGCTAATTACACCTGCAAATTCACCACAATCACAGTCACCTGACCACTAGGATTAGGGAGATGGGGATGCACCACATGACAATAGTCCTGATCCATGGGAGGATTACAATACAAATCCTAACACTGACAATGAGCCAAGTCTATACCCTTCCAAACCCTCTCCACCTGACGTCAATGTAGGGTACATAGAATTGATAAATCGGGCTGCTCAGTATCACGAAGTTCAGCGGCACAAATAGGCTCCTAAGAAGATTTTCTCTTTGAGACTTTAGGTTCTTCTCAAAGAGCAACACATAAGCATACAGATGATATTTTTAAAGACCTGGTGCGTGTAAGAATTCTAACACCAAGGGTAGATAAAAAATACTAATCAACACCCACAGACCCCGTTTGCATCAAGGGTCAACTTCCCTTAGACGCCCTAGTGGTTTCTAACACTCGCAAAAGGGGCAAACTCACAAACAACAGGAGATACACCTCCTCCTGACAAGAAATCCAGTCTCATTGACGCCTGTGGCAAAAGAGTAGCTGTACAGGCAGCCAATCACTTGATGAACAGGCAGTTCTTACTTGATGAACACAAAGCTAAGGCGCATTACTTAATTCAGGAAGGCAAACTAATTTCCAACACATCCATTAGGTGCGCTTTAGATGCAGCTGACACTGCTGCTCGAACTGTTAACACCAGTGTTCTCTTAAAGAAGGCACGCCTGGCTCCGAATTTCAGGTTTCAAACCCAAAGTCCAGGCCTCTATTTTAAACCTATCCTTTGACAAAGAACACCTATTTAGACTTGTGGTAGAACATTTATTGTAAAAAATGAAGAAAGACACCGATGTCGCTAAATCCATGGGAGCGCTGCAGTCCCCATCCAATAGGGGTTCCTTTTGCGGTTCCTTCAATAGGTGGGGTCAAAGAATATATACACAGACAACACCTCTTCTTCCTTTAGAGGCAACAATCAATCACCTTCTTCAAGAGGGTACTTTAGAGGAGGATTTTGAGGCAATAATGGCTAAGGAAGAGGTAAAGGTAACACACCCCGTACTTACCCTGCAGCAAACAGTGGCTTGCCTCCTCCTCCCCTGGATCATTCCACTCCTGTCAGGAGATGTCTCTCTCAATTTCTTTTCGTCTGGAACACAATAACTTCAGACAAATGGGTCCTACAAATTATCCTATCTGTTTATTGCCTGGAGCTTACAAACAATCCCCCAAACATTCCTCCAAGAGAACACAAAATGTCACCAGAGCATCTGCACCTTCTCACACAAGAAGTTCACTCTCTACTGCAAAAGGGAGCTATAGAACCCGTGCCATTACAATTCCAAGAGTCTGGCGTATACTCCTATACTTTCTCATACCCAAAAAGGACAGCTCTCTCAGACCTATACTAGATCTCAGAGACCTAAACCTCCATATTGAGTCAGATCATTTTCACATAGTGACACTCCAACAAGTGCTCCCACTTCTTCAACAAGGCGATATTCTGTCTACTCTAGACTTAAAAAACGCGTATTTCCATATTCTGATACATCCCGCTCACAGCAAGTATCTCAGGTTTGTGGTAGCCGAGCAACATTACCAGTTCAAAGTGCTTCCATTCGCAGTCACCACTGCTCCCAGAGTATTCACCAAATGCTTGGCAGTAGTCGCTGCTCATCTGAGAAGACAACAAATTCACATCTTCCCATACTTGGACTACTGGCTCATCAAAGACAGTTCTCTCACAAAATGTCTACAACACATTCACAGAACAGTACAATTACTGCACAATCTGGGGTTCACAGTAAATCTGGTGAAGTCTCACCTCCAACCCTTCAACACGCAAACTTACTTAGGAGCCACTCTCCATACACAGAAAGCTCTAGCCTATCTCAATCCTGTCAGGATCAACAATATTCAGGCTTGTGTTGCCGAATTTCAACCCGACCACTCATTACCAGCTCGGGTATTTATGCAGCTACTAGGAATTATGGCGTCTCGCATGATGATAGTTCCCCATGCAAGACTTCAAATGCGTCCCCTTCAAGAATGTTTAGCGCGTCAGTGGAATCAGTCTCATGGTCAATTGTCAGATCTAGTGTTGGTGAACGGCCGCACTCATCGCTCTCTGCAGTGGGTAATCCACAAAACGTATCCAAAGGCCAGCCCTTCATTGACCCTGTTCCACAGACAGTGCTAACAACGGATGCATCGCTCACTGTTTGGGGAGCAAATCTCCAAGCCCACACAATTCAAGGTCTGTGGATTCAAAAGCAAAAACAACTTCACATAAATCATCTAGAGCTGCTAGCAGTTTTTCTAGCGCTCAAAGCCTTCCAGACTCACCTTGTAGGCAAAGCTGTCTTGATATGCACCGACAAAATGACAGCCATGTATTGCATACAGAAACAAGGGGGGACACAGTCTCTCCAACTGTCACACCTTGCACAAGCCATTTGGAAGTGGGTCATACATCACAAGATGTATCTCCTAGTGGAACACCTCCCAGGAGTAAACAATCAGATCGCAGATCTGCTCAGCAGGCTAAGACAACAAATCCACGAGTGGGAACTTCACCCTCAAGTTCTCCTCCCGTTCTTTCAAATGTGGGGTTTCCCAGAGATAGATCTGTTTGCCTCACACCAAAACTCAAAATGCCCAAGCTTCGCCTCCAGGTGTGGATGAACTTGTCAGGGATATTTGCATACGCTTTTCCGTCTCTCCCACTCATTCCTGTGGTGGTTCAGAAGCCCAGGCAAACGTTCCTCAGGCTAATCCTAGTAGCTCCCACATGGGCCTGTCAACTTGGTTCACTGCCCTGTTGGAGCTCTCAGTAGTTCCTCATCAAAAACTACGTCTCGCACCCAGTCTCCTCATGCAGAGCCATGGAGACAAAAGACACCCAGATCCCAACCTACTCAACCTAGCGATTTGGCTCCTGAAGTCATAGAGTTTGGGTATCTGAACCATCCACCAGGCTGTATGAACATCATTAAAGAGGCCAGGAGGGGCGTGGCCTGCAGCCAAGCAAGATGGCCGCAGCCTAGTTGGGCTCCGGGGTAGAGATCGACTCGGTGGTGGCGGAGGTTGGGCGCCTGCCGGCGAACACTGACAACGGCGCAGCCTGAGGAGGCCGGGGCAGGAGTGAGGCGGGTGTTCTGGAGCGGGAGGCACAATCGTGCCGGACGACCCCGATCGGCCCGCAACGAGGAACCTGCAAGGGGCGCCAGGGCTGAGGCGCGAACTCCGCTGTCTATCCGGTAGGCCTGACCCGCGCTTCTGAGAGCTGCTGCCTGACACCGGTGGGGCTCCCCCGGGCCTGCGCTGCACCGGGGACTGCGATCCGGACCTGTGCCGGGCCCCGCTGAGACGTGCGGCCGCCCCTGCTGATCCGCGCCAGCCCCCTCGGGGACGACCTGGGACGGGGAACGTTCCCCGGGCTGCCTGGAGGGTTCGGGCTCGGCCTGGAGAGCCCTGGTGCATCGACTCCCCGTTGATCTGCAGAAATGACATTTGGGAGGCATCACCCATCTGCGCCATGAGCGGGAAAGGAACCAAGGGGCACCACCAAGACAAGCTTGATAAATTCGCCTACACCAAAGACTCCGAGGTGTCAGACCGCGGCGGCCTCGCAGGAAAGATGGCGGCGACCAACGACGCGCCGAAGGAGACACTGGAGGACATTATGGCGGCCTTAACACAGGTACAATCTACGGTGGGGTCGATTTCTACGGACGTGTCCCTGCTCCGCGGGGACTTCCAGAAAATGTCCGCCAGGGTAGCGGAGGTGGAGCAGGCAACGGAGACTCTGGCGAAGGACTCAAAAGGCCTTTTGCAGAGAGTGTCGCAGTTAGAGTCGGAGAACAAACGTATGGCGGCACGGCTGGATGACCAAGAAGGGCGCTCTCGCCGCAATAACGTGCGCATTATTGGGATTCCCGAAAGTGAGGGGCACCCGGCCATGGACCTCTATGTCGAAGAACTGATCAAATCCAAGTTGCAACCCCGGGGCCTCTCAGCATTTTTCTCGGTGGAGCGAGCACATAGGGTACCGGGAGGGCGTCCGAAGGTGGGGGCGCCTCCGAGGCCTGTCCTGGCCCGCCTGTTTAATTTCCGAGACAGGGATGCCATTCTGCAGGCGGCGCGGGTGGCACCACCGATCCGACTTCAGAACTCCACGGTGTCCTTCTTCCCTGACTATACGGCTGCGGTGGCGGCGCAGCGACGGAGCTTTGTGGAGGTCAAGAAGAAACTAAGGGCCCGAGAACTTCCATATGCAATGCTCTTCCCGGCGCGTCTTCGTGTGGCGGCGGAGGGCAAGACTTTCTTCTTCGACACACCGGAGGAGGCTCATGACTGGTTGGAGGGGTGGCGCCGGGCTGGTGGCGCAAGACGCTCTACCCCGGGGACAAGGCGTCCCGGGAGTGAGGAAGATCCTACTGGACATGAACAGCGCCTTGAAGAGGTTGAGGAGGAACCCACGGGTTGACGTGATGGCTCGTATCCTTCCCGAAATATAGTTTAGGACTGCCCTCCGGGGACCGCTGCTGATGTATTGTCCGCATACCAGCTGTTTTGGGACATGAACGATGGGACCTGGGGATAGGGGATGTCCTGGTCCCCCTCGGACTCCACGCTCCTTAAAGCGCAAGTACTGTTTGGGGTTCAAGGGATTGAGCACTCTGCTGAGTTGGGGTGGCGGGCAGTTCTGAGTCCGTGTGGCAGGGAGGCAGGGAGGGGGGTGGGGGGATGGGGTACGTTCTTTGGTTTTGTTCCTTTGTTTTGGTTATATAGGACACGGCCTTCAGACTTGCACCACGCACATGTTCAGCACACGACCTGGGTCACACTATGCGCTATCCGACTACTGCTTTGTCACCTCTCCCACCCGCTGTGAAGTCGGACTTGTTTACTGCAGTAGCCACTGACACTGATTTGACCCCGGTGCAACCCCTCTCTTTACTTACCTGGAATGTTCGGGGTTTAGGAGATAAAATCAAACGAGGCCTGGTCCTGCATAGTATTAAACGGTGTGCCCCGGCGCTGGTCTTGCTTCAGGAGACCCACCTCACCGGCACTGCTACTAAAGCGCTGGACAGATGGGGATATAAGATGGTGGTACACTCTGAGTTTACCTCTGGGTCCCGGGGGGTTGGCATCCTGCTGCGCAAACAGTCCCGCTTAATCGTGCTTGCTGTACATACGGACGGAGCCGGGTGCTTCTCCGCTGCTCACGTACAATGGGAAGGACATCTCTATAACGTAGTGTCGGTCTATATCCCTCCCGGGTTGCATGCCGCGGCGCTCCCGGCGCTTAGTGAATTTCTCCTCACCCTACCGGAGGGGGAGGTGTTACTTGGGGGTGACTTTAATGCAGTGATGAATGATCACATTGACCGGTCTCCGCCTCGAGCGCGGGGCAGCGGCGCAACGCGACTTGCAGGCTTCGCGGCGGCGCTAGGGTTCACAGATCTTTGGCGATGGTACCACCCGGAGACGCGCTCCTATACGTTCCACTCCGGGGTGCACAACAGTCTAACCCGTATTGATCACTTTCTGGGCTCCCCCGGATGCCTTCACAACATTGAAAGTATTGACATTAGACCCAGAGGCATCTCTGATCATTCCCCGATCCTCTTGCATTACAATAGTTCTCACCTGATGCGCCGCCGCATCTACCCGATACGCCCAAGCTACCTGCGTCTCCCGAAGATTAGTAAATCCATCTCACAGGCGTCAAAACTCTACTTTCACGAAAACGCCGTTTCGGTCGACTCCCCCACAATTCTTTGGGAGGCGTACAAAACGGTGCTGCTGGGCCAGGCAATGGCTGCCATCACAGGTTATAAGCGCATGCAGACATCTGAGTTGCAGTGGCTGGAGCTTGCGCTCCGGGCTGCGGAGGCTCGTCAGGCCGAAACCCCCTCCCGTGAAACCTCCCATGACCTGCGAGTGGCTCAGGTGAAGCACAGGGAGCACCTGGCGGACCGTGTCAAACAACGACTTGAGGCCTTACGGCACACGGTCTACGATGTAGGCGATCAAACCGGCAGGCTACTGGCGTGGTTGGACAGGCGCGACAGCGGAGCCCGATGGATCGCGCAGCTGGTCACGGCCGAGGGGTCGAAAACGTCAGACCCACGAGAAATAGTGCGCACCCTAGCGGGGCATTTTCGTGATGTATACTCCTCCAACTCCTCCATGTCGGTGGAGGTGGCACTGACATATATCAGAGACCTGCAGATGCCCAAGCTCTCCCCTGAGGCTAGAGAGACCCTGGAGGCCGAACTCACGGTCGAGGAGCTACAAGTGGCTATTGCTGCATTGCAACCCGGTAAGGCACAGGGTCCCAACGGCATCCCGATTGAGCTGTATCAACGGCTGCCCGAGATGCTGGCCCCACACTTGTTGAATATGTACAAACACAGCCTGGAGGCGGGGGAGCTTCCCGCAGACCAGCGAACGGCCACTATCGTGGTACTACCGAAGCCGGGTAAGCCGGCGGATC
The DNA here is from genome assembly GCF_964204655.1 of Triturus cristatus. Lineage (NCBI taxonomy): Eukaryota > Metazoa > Chordata > Amphibia > Caudata > Salamandridae > Triturus > Triturus cristatus. The sequence continues at coordinate 141,919,086 of NC_140588.1, forward strand.
AATGTGCCTCCTATCGTCCCATCTCACTGCTTAATGCAGAGGCCAAGATCCTTGCGAAACTGTTGGCCCTCCGACTCACGCCTCATTTGACTGACATAGTGCACCCGGACCAGTCGGGCTTTATGCCCGGGAGAAGTACCTCCCACAATCTGAGGCGCTTACATAGCGTGCTGGCCCGAGTGGACCGACTGCAGGAACCAGCTGTCATTCTCTCCCTTGATGCCCGCATGGCATTCGATATGGTGGAGTGGCCCTTTCTCTTCGCAGTATTGTCTCATCTGGGGTTTGGGCCGAAATTCTGTGCCTGGATCCGACTCCTATACACCAAGCCACTGGCCCATGTCGCGGCCAACGGGCATATGTCGGAGGATTTCCCCCTGGGGCGGGGTACGCGTCAGGGCTGCCCGCTCTCGCCGCTGCTTTTCGCCCTAGTGCTCGAGCCTCTCGCGACATGGATACGGTGGGAGCCTATGATGAGGGGCCTTCGCTGGTCGGAGAATTGGGAAGACCGAGTCTCCCTATACGCGGATGACATACTGCTTTACTTATCTTCCCCGAGGCGATCCATCCTAACATTGCTTAACATTTGCGAGGTGTTCGGCCGGGCATCCGGCTATACGATCAACTGGTCGAAGTCGGTCCTCATGGTGCTGAGGGGCCCCCCCCCTCGACTGTCAGAGGGCTGCCAGATACAAGTGGCGGAGGGGTCATTCAAATACCTGGGGGTGCACGTTGCACTGGATCAGCTGGAATTTTTCAGGCACAACTTAAGCCCTCAATTGGACCGCCTCAAGCAGGATGTGCGGCACTGGGGAACGTTGCCCTTGACCCTGGTGGGGAGAGCGGCGCTCTTTAAAATGATGGCCCTGCCGAGGTTTCTTTATGATTTGGAAAATACTCCATACCCGGTGCCGCCGGCCTACTTCCGTGCGGTAGCAGCGCAGGTCTCTAACTTACTCTGGGGCAACAAACCAGCGCGCATTGCACAAGCAAAACTAGTCTGTGGGTGGTACGATGGGGGAATTGCGCTCCCAGATATCCAGCTCTATTATTGGGCGGCGCAGCTTAAGGTGATCAACCAGTGGCTCCATGCGCCTCAGTCAGATCCCGCGTTCAAGGCAGATAGGGATATACTGGGTGAAAGGGGTCTGCTAACCCCATTATATGATGCCCGGTTGACCCCACAGCTGATTGGCCCTCTGCGACAGACTGTGTCTATCTGGCATGCGGCACAGGCCAGGCTGGGTTGGCGGGGAGTCCTGACGCAGCTTACGCCTCTCTGGGACACAAAGCGACTGGGACGTCTCAGGGACAGCAAGGGCTTTGACGCTTGGGACGCTATCGGGATCTCGGTGATAGGCGACGTGTGGCACAAAGGGGAGGTTGTTCAATTCGCTCGCTTACAACAACAATATGAGCTGGCTCCTTCAGAATGGTTCCGATACCTACAGATGAAACATGCCCTGACGGCACAGTTAACCCCAGGTGTGCAGGTTCCGGAGGCATCCCCACTGGAAGACAGGTTGTTGACCGAATACATGCCTAAGAGGGCCACGTCCTTCACGTTCCGTAAACTGATCAACAATTTGCCGGACCCTATGGGGCTCTTGCGGGAGAAATGGGCCGACGAGGTCGGCGATTTTGATGACCCAGATTGGCGGGAGGCGCTGGCCTCACCACGCGAGGCGGGTATACCCTCGAGGCTGCGGCTTGTGCAACTTCGTATTTTACATCGTTCATACTTCACCAGAAGCTTGTTACATAAACTGGGCAGAGCGCCACATCCCTTCTGCCTGCGGGGTTGCGGGGAGGAGGGAACCTTCTATCACCTGATCTGGGACTGTCCTGTTCTCCAGCTCTTCTGGAGGCGAGTGTTGCGTACGATGTCGCAGGTGTGCGGGGTGTCGCTGCTGCCGGAACCCAGACGCTGTCTGTTGAATATGTGGGAGCCCACGGATCTTAATCGTCAGGCGCAGGGCTGGGTGACGCTGGGGAACATGATGGCCAAACGGAACATAGCCCAAAAATGGGGAGCGATGGAGACACCGTTGCTATCAATGTGGAAGAAAGAGATGGATAGGGCTATGTTTGCTGAGCGCTCCGTATTTATCAGGCGGGTTGTCCTCGAAAGTGGGTCAGAGTGTGGGGAGCATGGAACAAGTATAGGGGTAACATATGCGATCAACCACCTCTTTCTGATGAGGAATCCTCTGACTCGGATGGCTAGGGAAGCTGAGGGGGTGGAGGGGAGGGTGGGCGATATTGATGGTTTCAAGGCGTCCGATCTAGGCCTACTTGTAGAAATTATGACTATGCGTGGTGATTTGTCTAATGAAATGTATATACGGTCTGATTCCATGTCCTTTGGTTGTATTTGTTGTGAAAACAATAAAATTTCTTTTAAAATAAAGAGGCCAGGAGGCCTACTACTAGGGCTTGCTTTGCAGCAAAATGGAAGGGGTTTGTTACATAATGCCATAACAACCATATCAACCCCTTAAGATGCTTTCATTCAAAGCATCATTTGTAATTTACTACATTTACAGCAGTCAGGATTGTCTTTCACATCCATTCGCTTACACCTCGCTGCAATAGACGAATACCTTCAAAATAGACAGCATCTCTCCCTTTTCTGAGTACCTGTTATCAAGGCTTTCATGGAAGAACTCAAAAGAGTTATTCCACCAATACTTCCACATGCCCCAGTGCGGAACCTTAGTATTGCCTTTACCAGACTAAGGGGTCCACCCTTTGAGCCATTACATAAGTATGAACTGCAATTTCTGACTTGGAAAGTCGCTTTCCTCATTGTTATTACTTTAATGAGGAGAGTGGGTGAGCTTCAGGCATTAAACATAGAAGAACCATTTTTCCAAATACACCACAACAAAGTGGTTCTTCGCACTAACCCCAAATTCCTACCCAAAGTGGTATCTGCCTTTCACATCAACAAATCTGTCCAGTTACCTGTGTTCTTTCCTCAACTAGATTCAGTGGCAGAACGGGCTCTACACACTTTAGATGTTAAACGAGCACTATTATCTTACATAGAAAGAACAAATCCTTTTCGTATAACAAAACAACTCTTTGTTGCTTTTGCTCCACCACACAAAGGCAATCCCATTTCAAAATCAGGTATTGCACGGTGGATAGTTAAATGTATTCAGACATGTTATGCAAAAGCAAAGAGGACTTCACCTGTTCCCCCTAGAGCGCATTCCACTCGCAAACTAGGGGCTTCTATGGCTTTTTTAGGAAACATCCCTATAGCTGACATCCGTAATGCTGCAACATGGTCTACACCTCACACATTTACAAAACAATAATGTGTAGATGTGTTAGCCAGGCAACAATCTAATGTAGGCCAGGTAGTACTTCAATTACTTTTTCAAACTACTGCAACAGCTACAGGTTAGCAACCGCTTTGGGAGATTACTGCTGTATAGTCTTTGCAAAACATGTGATCTATAGCTGACATGCCTCGAACGGAAAATGCTACTTACCAAGTATGCATCTGTTCTTGGCATGTAGAGCTGTAGATTCACATGCACCCACTGCCTCCCCAATACCTAGACCTGTTGCAGTTCTCTTTTTCTAACATATACATACACATGGACATCGCTATTCTTCTCTTACTAACTCCATTCTCACCCTCAGTGGGAAAACAATTTAGCAATGGTGTCGATGCCCATACGCACTATCACGGAAAGGAGTAGTCACCTACCTTGTGACTGGAAATACTTCTTTGAAGCGAATAGAAAGTGCAAACATCCGGACCCAACACTAGATGGCAGGTGTATGCAAAGCATGCAGCTCTCATGCCAAGAACAGATGCATACTGGGTAGGTAGCATTTTCCTTCCTGCTCAACTTTACTAGCCAGCAAAGTGCAGGTATCAAATCAGTCACGACAGTTCAGTTCAAGAGTTGGACATTTAAAGGAAAATCAGAGTTCAGTGACAGCATACCAGGCTGGGAAATTGAATAATGACAGCCAGCCCTGACTCCTACTCCAAGGGGCAATTATACTTCCAAAAGTTCTCGGTTTACACCCACAAAGTATCTTTTCCACAACACTCAATGGTTTCCATTGGTTGTTCATAGTGGGCTGCTCATGGGGTGATCAACACCTCGCCAAAAATCCGTAAGCATTAAGTAATCATTTTGCAAATTTAGCAAGTTCCAATTATTTTATACTTCCATCCTTTCCTCGGAAATAAGAAAACGTCATTTTGCTCACAGTCTGTCCATTCCCAGATGCACTGTCTGGGTTTGCAATAGTATAGATATATTTCTGTCAAAAGTGTTGATAAATCAAAACTGAGTCCATTGTTTAGAGCACAGAAAAGAAACTTCACGAAAAGTTCTCACAGAGTCTAAAATGAACATGTCTGTTAGATTCTGCTTTTCGAGCTAGAGCAAAGGAAAAAGCATCTGAGGCCTACATGAAATTTCGCTGAATCGTTTATCACGTTAAGATTAATATGAAACACACATTACCATTGATATATCAATTTTTTAATTAATTCAATCATTTTACTTCTTTAAAGGTTATATGTCAATATTAGACACTACCCAAAAAATCCTTTGCATGTTTATCTTTTGAAAACAATATTAACCCGTTCGACGCTCATGACGGAACGGTTCCGTCATGAGCGTCGGTTGCGCTGTGCTCATGACGGAACCGTTCCGTCATGACCACGCCCGCGCAAGCAACGGTCAGCACCGCGGGGGAATCCGCCCCGCATGGAAGGGGTTAAACGTGTCATTTCTGAAGTACATGTTTTCATCATAGCATTAGAATAAGCTGCATATCTATAATGTATTAATTATTTCTAAATTAAACAGTTTAATTTAGCAAATTTCTCTAACACATGTTTACATTGCATAGGTAAATAATCATTGTTTTCTCTCTCTTTATTTACGTTTTTACCATTCCATGTTTTCAGAACACTTCTGCATGCTTTCATGATGCAGTGTGAAATCTCTCGTTTTTGGGTTTACTCTGTAGACATTTTTAAATCTCAAACATATTTTGTAAATCTCTTTTAAAAGTGACAATTGATAGAGGCAAACGTCATTTGACTTTTTCGCCCCTTCAATACCCCCCTTGATGGCGAATCAAGCCATCACACAATCTTATCCTATCACCTAATCATATTCCGATGTCACATTAGAATGCAGTTGTCTTCATTTGTTCAATCTAACTTGTTCCACATTTTTCATTTCCTCATAATAACCACACTTTCTATCTTCTAATTTAATTTCTGCTCAATTTCTTTTTTGCCCTCTAGGTCCTTCATTATTTATTTTACATTTACAATATTGATATATTATAATTAGTAAGCCAACAGCAATTGTTATAAGTGGTGTCAGTATTTGTCCCACTGAACCTTTTCCGAGTATGGCATACCAATTTCCTACAGATGAAAATCCTTTCCCAATTTTCTCCCAAGCACCATCTTCTTTTAATTCAGTTTATTTCCCTAAATTAGTCATATTGCTTATATATCTCTTCAAATCTTTACTTTTATCCGGGATATAAGTGCAACATTGTTGAACTTTAAGCATGCGACAGACTCCGCCTTCTTTGTCTAACAGTACGTCTAAAGCAACTCGATTTTTTAAAACCATAGATCTAATAGCAACCACTTCTGTATCAGTTACTAAAAATCCACCAGCAGTACCTGTCGATAATCGATCCACTACTGTTGAGAGTTTTCGAATCCGGTGTGAATTTAGTATTACCTCCAACTGAGGGTATTATTGCTCCAAAAATATCCCCAATAATTTCAGCAGCACTTATTCCTCTCCTAAAACATGCATGTCTTCTTGCATTGGTTCCACTATTTTCCTTTACATGATACGTTTTTGGAAACACTATTGCCAGATAAGGACTTCCATAGCAGTGTTTAGGGTAATTTATAATAAGCATTTTTCCCCACAAACAAAATATACTCCTGGAAATACAGTATCCAACCCAGCTTAATATAGTCCCCAACCTCCTATAAATAGGAAGGTATGTCACATTTATTGGAACCGATAAATGTATAGTGAGTTTCTGTTTTTCGTCTTAATATGCAAAGCTTCTCTTTATGTTGCTAATCTAGAGCCATTGCAGGGTATGTCTCTCCTTTTTTATAATCACCTTCTCTATGAACCCATGGAGGTGTTTTCACTTGTATTTCAGATTTTCTCTTTATTCCCTCCTGTGTATCTTCTACTGAATTTATAAATTCTTTTTCTACACTATGCAAAGAACAAATTAGATTATGCCAATGCGCATATACAGTATCTATAGGTGATGTAGGATGGACAAATTCCCCCATTACTTCAGCATCTTGTGCATCTGGTACTATATTTAGATTTTTCCTGACTGGAAATTCCCCAAAACTCAAGTCATAATTTGAGCAATAATATTGAAACTGTCTTTTACAATAAAACAAACTTGTTAGTACACTACATTTTATACCATATGATAAGGGTAGATGATAAGTCACCCCCTCTGACACAGACGTAGGTAATTACTTTCACACATAACAATCTCTCGCATCTATAGTACCTATGTATTCATACAATCATTTAGTAAACACATTTAGTGAAAAATTGTTAATTGAACAATCAGGATGTACATCAACACTTGTAAAATCATTACTTATCATTACTCCTTCGGATATTTTCGTCACTTCATTCTTAGTGGTCACATGCAAATTAGTATGTTTATTTAAATAAACACGATGAGGTAGATTTAGTATTATCAACAACTAGACAAGGATTAGTATAAAGCAGTTAAAAAGCAAGCATATATATATATATATATATATATATATATCTACGCTTACGCCTTAGTGAAGTTTGATTTGGATTTTCTATCTCGGAGCTAGAGGTACTCTTTTTTTAAAACATTTTTATATATATTGCTCGATATCAATAGACTCGGTGTGGTAACTTTAAAGCAGCGTGTCGTCACTTTATCCTTACCTTTTTGCTTCTCTTTGGCCTTTATTTCTCCTGCACTTTTTTCACAATATTTAATTCATGGTGTTTTGTATGAGTTGCAATCTTTAAAACAAAATGTGTGAAATTCTTTCTCCCAGTTGTTTGCGGTTGCTAAATACGTCCACTCTGGAGCTGCAAATCTTCGACTTGGTGTTCATAATCTCTTTGTTCTGCATACTGTAGACTCTTCTCTGTCCATATTACTTTGCTCAGACTGACTGGAGACTTCAATCACAGTTGGTGGTAATTTCCCAGTGGTCAATATGTGTCTCATCTTTCAGATTTTCAAGGCCAACGGTCTCCTTTTCGCACTCGTTTTTCTGGTACACTGTTCACATCATTTGAGTCGATACTTCTCTTAGTTGCATCCCCTTCACTTTAACCCTCGTGACCAACCGGTATCAACTCTCCCTGACTCTCGTTTGAACAAGTGTTTCAAGACCCAGTAGCTGGTGCCCTCTCTACTCTGTGCTCAGTCTGAACAGGACGTCTCTCTGTTACCACCGGTGCATGCACCACAGACCCCACATTTTCAAGAGGCCATGGGACTCGAGGAGTGTGGGCTACATGCACCCAATTAGGTAGACCACCACATTTGACAGCAGTTGTGGTTAGAACTATCACTTGATAAGTCCCACGCCAACAAAGTTCCAAACAGGATTTTTGCACATGTTTCATTACGAGTACCCAGTCACCTGGGCACAAATCATAGCATTGTTCCTGTTGAATTGTAGTGGCGACTTCTCAAACCTGGTGAGACATAGAACGTACCACATCAGCCAATCCTTTACAATAATTGAGAACAAGTCATCAGAAATATTCACAAGTCAATTTGCTGGGACTGTAGGCTGCCTCATTGCCCTCCACATTGTTATCTCGTGAGGGGATAGTCCAGTTCTTCTATCTGGGATGCTTTGCAAACTCATCAACATCAGAGGTAGTGCGTCGGGCCATTTCAGGGATGTGGACGCACATACCTTTTCCAAACAAGACTTTATAGTGCCAGTACCTTGCCTAACAACACCTGATGCCTCTGGCTGATAGGCACAATGTAATCTGTGATAAATCTGCAATGCAGCACAGAGCATTCGTACCACCTCATTGTTGAAGTGTGTACCTCTGTCCTAGTTCAACAATACTGGAAATCCAAATCTAGTTATCAACTCTCTAAGAAGCAGTTTAGCTACAGTTAGGCTATTATTGCGTCTTGTGGGATAAGCCTGAACCCAACGAGAAAACAGATACACAATCACAAGTACATATTTCAATCCATTTCAAGGGGGCATTTCAATAAAGTCGAATTGCATGCAGATTAAAGGTCCTCCAGATTTTCAAATGTGACTCACACCAACCACTATTTTCTTTCTTGCAATTTGTTGTTGACATATCACACATCTTTGATATAGACTCTCTGCATTGGCTCTAAATCGAGAATTGTACCAAGTTTGGCAAAAGAGACGCATCATAGCATCTCTCCCCACATGTCCAGGTCTATTCCTTGCCATTGGAGACAATAGGCTTTCTGGCAGCACAGGTCTCCCATCCATGTACACCCACACCTCATCTTCCTGCCTACAATTAGATCCTGCTTTATTCCACCCTTCTCTCTCCACATGTGGTACTGAATCGTGTAATTCTCTGGTTTCCACAACTGAAAACATCAATCTGCATTCTGTGCCATCAGCCTGTTCCTTCATAGACTCCCCATTAAATGCGTAAGAATTTAGGGAACAGTTTTGTGCAGTCTCATTTGCATAGTGATCGCCAACTGTGGCATAATCATGGCCAGTCGGGTGTGCGGAACATTTCACAACCACAATATGAGCAGGCAGCTGTAGTGCCATCAATAGGTTTTTCACGCACTCTCCTTTTCATATTGGTGAACCTGAAGAGGTCATAAACCCATGTTGAGACCACAACTGTCCGAAATCGTGCACCATCCCAAAACCATATTGACTATCCGTAAATATAGTAACCCTCATCGGTTCAGTAACGCTGCAAGCCCCGGTAAGTGCTATCAATTCAGCCACCTGAGCTGAATACACTCCTTTCAACCATGATGTTTCAACCACACCCACCACAGTGCAGATCGCATATGCAACACGCAAGGTACCTCCTGAATCTCTCAAGCACGATCCACCCACAAACAAAACATGATCCGACTCAGGCATGGGATATCTTGGATGACAGGATGCGGTTTTGTACACAATTCAGTCACATCAAGACAATCATGATCAGCTTCTTCCATTGCAACTTCATGTCCCGGCAACCAACAGCATCAAGGTAGCTTGATTCAAACTTGTACATCTCGTCACAGTCACGTTCTCTGCACCCAGAATCACTTGTTCATACTTTCGACTACTCGTGAGGTGCTGTGTTCGAGTTTCTGTTAACAAAATCTCAACAGAATGTGGTACATACATTTTCAAAGGATGACCCATCACAATGTTCTCACACTGCTCCAAACTCATACACATCGCAGCAGCAGCTTTCAAACATCCAGGTAGAGCAGCAGCAACAGGATCCAATGTTGCTGAAAATAGGCAACAAGTCTGTGTGCAGTTCCGTGCATTTGAGCTGATAGTGCGCAACCTTAGCGCTTACTGCAAAGCAGAATAAAACTCTCAATAAAGTCAGGCATTCCCAATGCTGGAGCTTGACACAAACTGTCTCGCAGTTCAAGACAAGAGCGCATGCATTCTTCATCCCATGAAACTGGATTGGTCACATCTTTGTGTGTCAGTCTCTGAAGTGGCTTGGCTATCAGACAAAAATTTGGTATCCACTGCCTGCAATAACCAACCATTCCCAAAAACTTTTGAACTTCCTTTTGTGTATTTGGTGGATTAATCTCCAAATTAGCAATGATTCGACATTGTGACACTTTTCTGACTCCTTCTTAGGTCTCGGCCTGACGTAAGCAGCGCAGGCGCTGCTCTCGTTATACGAGGCTTCTTGGAATCGATACGATTCCAGAAGCCGTGTCCCAGCTCTGCCTTCAGTTTGATTCGTGCGTGTCGTTTGGTGTCACAAATTATGCCAAAGGCAGTACAATGATTGCACCGAAGGCATGTCAATCACTGCTTGTTGCCACCCTGTCTCCTTTTATCCACGCCCAGCGGGATTGGATCTCTTACTGGCGGTGGGTTACAGTGTCTCTTAATTAGCCTCTACGCACTTTTTTGATATCATTCGCCTTTGGCAAAGGCAGCCACGTGTTTATTTTTGCAGCGCGCTTTCACGTGAAGTGAAAGCACGATGCAGTTATAAACACACGGCTGCCTTTGCCAAATCCGAGAGATTGTTTCTACAGCTCTCTTTTCCCTCAGCTCTCATTTCCCTTTCTACACCTCTCACGTTGTCTTTTGTTCTCCCTGCAACATCCTCCCCCATTCTTTCAGCTCTATATATTTTCTACCACACACCCCCATCTCCGTACAATTCTTTCCCTCTAGTCCTACATCTCTATTCTCTCTTCTCTTCTCCTTTATACGCCATCAGCTCCCCACCCCTCCAGCTCCCGTGACTCTCCTTTTCTTCTCCTCCTCCCTTCGTGGGTCCACCCCACCCTCTTCGTCTCTTCTTTCCCTTTCATCTGCTCGTTGTCCCCATCTCTCTGTTTTGCCACTGTATGCTTCTCCCTCCCTGTTTTCGTGCCCTCCGCCTCCCCACCACCCCCTCCTCCACCGTACCACATGTGCGCAAATCCCCTACTTTCTTTAACCTCTTGTTTGATGTGATACAGTGGGGGTCTTTTTCCCGGTAGGGAGGGGGTGGGTGAGATATTATGCTAATGGCGCAGAGTCCACCTCCCCTGCCCGGGGCAGCAGATACACAGGGCAGGCGGCAGGCAGCGAGGGGGACTGGGGCTGTAATCGCGCTAGACCCAGATGGAGCCCCGGAGCCCGCGCAGGTCCACCCTGCTGCTACTGGCCCTTGTCTGGCTGGGGCCGCTGCTGTCCATAGGAGACGCCAAGGGCACCTACTATCACCGCCCGCTGACTCACGGCAGCCGCTACAACCTTTAAACATCGGGCAGCAGCCCACAGCACTACCCGGGCAGACCCATGGGGAAGCACAAGTAAGACAGCTCCTTTCTCCTGCGTCAGCTACCCGTCTTTGCGCTGGTTCCTGAACCCCTGCGCGCGCACAGCTTCATACCCTAAGAGCAGAGACATTGGGATTATGCAGCAGGGGAATACCAAATTATGCGTCAAGGTTGACAAAATTATGTAACAAGAAAAAGCAAGTTATGAAGCCTAATGAGATACATTTTTTAAAAGAAGTACTGCCTTATTTAATCATGTTTACACATCAATACTGTCAGGGCAAATGTTTCACTTCATTATTACCACTTAAGGACCCAAATACAGCAATAAGCTACAGAAAGGGGACCAGTCAGCCCTTTCAAAGGGGCCTTCACTGCATAGCAACACGCGTCTAGGGGTTTTGAGAAGCTTTTGATCTGTTTGAGCTAGAAACATTGTTTAATCTGCGGAATATGCAGTAGATTATCGACTGTGGCAAATGGGGTAAGTCCTTAATTATGTGGAAAACCCATGGCTACAAAAACTCTGGTGCTCTACTTAACAGTTAGTTCTAGTACTGGTTAAAAATAGGTCTCTCAGGGGCGTTAGATCTAAATATGCATCGGGCGCATGGCACCGGGGCCCAGAGGCTACGGGGGCCCAATGATCCTCCATTTTACATCCCATACATCAGGCAGCAGGGGCACATTCTCCGTGTTTGCATTAGGACCCCTGGCACCCTTGCTCGCCACTGAGGTGCATATGGGGATCATTGCCCGCCAGTAATAGCCACGAGGGACAGGATGGGGACTGAAGCAGGCACGTGGAAAAGAGTGTGATATACATTAAAACTCGCAATTCTCTCAGCTGGTTTGAGTCTCGACTGAAGAACAGTGGTTTTGGAGAGCGACACTATTGGAATCAATGGACAGGACTATGTTTTGGCGGGGGAGGCGAAGGGTTTCACGGTGAGTGACCCCCACTGAAGTTTAAGGGAAGTATCTCACTTATTTAAGAGAGGGAAGAACGGTATAGGGTGAATGGCACCTTCCAATAGAGGGATAGGTGAGAGGGGCATGGAGCCGTATGAAAGGAACTGGGTTGGAACCAGCGTTTGCACGTTGCACAAAATTGAGCCCGGTGCAGCTTTGTGGCGTGCAGCCTCGCCGTGTGGCGGCCGGTAGGAGGCTTCAGCCAGTTGGATAGATGGTGCCGAGAGGTCCAAATATTTGTTGCTGTAGTCGCTGAACCCGCAAATGTGCAGAATGGTCCCTAATGGCGCAGAACCCCATCAGTAGTGATGTCCCGCGCGTCCTGTGCTGAGTGCCTTCTTGGAAGGCACAGGTTTCACTTCCAATCTGTGAGAATCGATTTCATCAGCCTTCGAGGGTCGATGCAATACTTACCAAGTCTTGCGGGTCAGAATTCTTGCTTCCGATGCAACACAGCACATAGATGCCTCCGAAGGGAGGGAGAGAGATATATATATATATATATATATATATATATATATATATATATATATATATATATATATATATATATATATATATATATATATATATATATATATATATATATATATATATATATATATAGTGCTATAATGATGACGGTAATATTATTAACATTATTCTAACGTTCTCAATCGCCTGTTTTTTTATCACTTGAAAAGGCAGTTCTATTTTTTCTTACCCGTTTTGACTTACACAACTGGCGAGCCCCCGACATTCTTGTACACTGTCGCCCTGGAACACTTGCTGTTTTTGTATGGCAGCGGATTCATCGTGTTTCCGCGCAGCAGAAAACACCTCAGGTGGTGGCATAAATATTTATGTGTCTCTTTAAGAAGATGGGACGGGGCGGGAAGCGAGGTATGAGGGGTGCTGGTAATTGAAAGTGTGCGCACTGCGCAGAGAGCAGAAGACTGACTTCACTCTTATTCTGTGTGAAGGCTAAATGTGCAGTGATGTGCCTCAGGTCACACAGAGCGTCGGAAGCCTCGGGATGGAGCATTAGGGTGATCCCAACCCTGGGTTAACAGAGAGAGATCGTGCAGGGGTCACCCTGGTCTCCAGGAACCTGGACATGGTGAAGAGGGAGAGAGATTTATTTTAAAAAACATATCATTTTCAGTTTAGGAGAGGATGTGGCCTCACGGCCAGGGCTGCCGACTTTGGAGCTGAGGAACCAGGTTCTATCCTTGGCGTCGGCTCAGCATCCTGGGATTCTGGACAAATCACCTAATCTCCCCCTGCCTACCAAAAACAAATGAATGTGTCCTTGTGTAACGTAGGTGGTGCTCATGTAAAGCGCTCTAATACCTTTGGGTCGAGATTGTGCTATATAAATCTGCAAAAACAAAAAGTTTCAGGAGCGCATTCTTCAAAATTGGGAAGGAAATCTCACAGCATGGATGGTGCTGCAACAGCCCCACCAGAACTTCAGACCGAACTCGGCGAGATAGCTTAGTGAGTTCAGCGCTAGCTGCTGGCGCCTGTTCTGGGCCATCAGTCGCAACTTAAAATCTTGGCACCAGCGCCCACTCAGCCTTTCCTTGTTCACGGTGAGCTTAAACTGAGCACCATCGGGCAGATGCCTAAACAACACTCATCTTATTTATAGCGTTTCCAATCGGTCGACCTGAAGGAGCAAGCGCTATAAAGCCATGTATTATTAAATGTAGTAGCAGTATTTCCATTCTGTGCCACGACAAATAAATCAATTTTATGTTCCTGCTGGCCAAGAGCGCTAACACTGCTGGGCGCGCAAAGCTAGGCTCACATTTCACTTGTCTAGACAAGTGCTCATTTATTTGTATCCTTCTGCTTGTGTAGGGGGTACTGCGTTAACTAATTGTTTCTAGGTGCTTGATAGAGCCTCGCCGGGCCTGGTGTCATGATTGCGAAGCTTGATTTGCCGGTGTCTCGCAGTAGTGAAGGAGTTGTAGGGTCTGTAAAGCCAGAGTCAGGGCCCGGTAGCGTCAGGGTGCTGTAGGGAGCTCGGGTACCAGTCCTGGAAGCCCAACTGGACAGAGCAGAGCCGGTCCAGACAGGGCAGAGAAGCACTTTTTTAATGTTTATTAAACACCAGGGGTTACTTTTTAATGATGGTACATGTCAGGATGATGATTTATGTGATTGTTATATGTTTTTAGTGATGCTGCTTTTCATGTTTTATGGACATTTGTCCTAATAAACTCTATTATTACTCCTACAACCATAAGAGACTAGGCTAGATAGGAAGCACTATACGCCTTCAAGGCACACGCTGCTGAGCTGGGGGATCGGCTCCTCGAAGCGCAACGGCTCCACCTATTCAGATTGAACTGAGGGGCAAAGTGGTCCGGGAGGGAGCTCCTGAACTCACTCTTCGCGTGTTTGTGATGGCTGGGCGAGGTCCTGCTACCTCTTGAGAGATAGCTAACCGAAGATAGGCATTTTTTGTAAGCGTCTGCCCTCATACAGCGCAAAACATGAAAGGTTGTATCGTACGCTATGTAGCGCTTTGTACTCATGACAAGGCCACTAAGCGCTCCCATGTGAATATGGGGGCACTGGAGACTGTCTCTGCTTCCCTTGCAAGAGGGCCGCCTCCTTAAGAGAGCGCGAGGATGGAGGACGGTTGGGAATTAGATTCAGGAGAGAGGAGAAGGGGAGGAGAGTACTGAAAGTCAAGGTGTCTGGGGAATAGAAGAGCGCGCGGAATGTAGACGTCTGTGAGGAGTTTGTAGGACGAGTCTGGGGAGTGGAGGGGACTGGGAGAGTCTGAGGACTGGAACATGGAAGAGGGTGGAGGGGTGTTTGGGAACTGGAAGAGGCTGCAGGTGAAGATTCTGGGTAGGGAGAGTCTGGGGAGCGGAAGAGGCCGAAGACTGGGGGAGGCTGCAGAGTGGAAAAATACAATAGGTCTCGCCTTTCATTAGGTTAAGGCCATTTGCTTTGCTAAACAATACCATTAGCAAAGCAAATGGCTTTAACCCCTTCGATGCTCATGACGGAACGGTTCCGTCATGAGCATCGGTTGGGCTGTGCTCATGACGGAACCGGAGGACAGCCCATGGGGGAAGCGCTGGCGCTCCCCCCCTTGCGCATCGATCTTGCCCCCCTTTACGGGGGTGGCAGCGGAAGAGCTTCCGCTGCCACCCCCGAGCCCCCCCCACGCTTTCTGATGACGTCAGCACGCACAGCGCGCGCCGGCGTCATCAGGAAGCGTTGGACGCGCTGGAATCCATTTCTTCCAGCGCGTCCAAGGCAGCAACAGGTAGGTTCCCTTGTCCGGTGGGGGCCGCGGGGGTGATTTCTTTTGTATTAAGGCATCGGGGGAGAGGAAAGAGTATTTCCTCTCCCCCGATGTCTCAATACAGGGCATTCCTGCTCCACGATCGCGCACAGCGTCGCGATCGTGGAGTAGGGATGCCCCACTAGACACCAGGGATTTGTTTTTTTGAATTTGGGAAGCGACCCCTTAGGCAAGGGTCGCTTCCTTGGGGGCAAAAATTTTCGAAGTCTTTTCTGCCCCCCCTGGGGGCAGATCGGTCCGCTTTCTGCGCGTTTCTGCCCCCAGGGGGGGCAGAAAAGCCCACTAGACACCAGGGATGTCGTTTATGTTATGTAGGAAGCGACCCCTTAGGCAAGGGTCGCTTCCTTGGGGGGCCAAATAATTTGAAGACTTTTCTGCCCCCCCTGGGGGCAGATCGGTCTTCTTTCTGCCCGTTTCTGCCCCCAGGAAAAGCCCACTAGACACCAGGGATGTCTATTTCGTTATGTAGGAAGAGACCCCTTGGGCAAGGGTCGCTTCCTTGGGGGGCAAAATAATTCGAAGACTTTTCTGCCCCCCCTGGGGGCATATCGGTCTTCTTTCTGCCCGTTTATGCCCCCAGGGGGGGGGCAGAAAAGCCCACTAGACACCAGGGATGTCTTTTATGTTATGTAGGAAGTGACCCCTTGGGCAAGGGTCACTTCCTAGGGTGGCAGAATAATTAGAAGACTTTTCTGCCCCCCCTGGGGGCAGATCGGTCGTCTTTCTGCCCCCAGGGGGGGCAGAAAAGCCCACTAGACACCAGGGATGTCTTTTTCTTTATGTAGGAAGCGACCCCTTGGGCAAGGGTCGCTTCCTTTGCGGCCTAATTATTTAGAAGGCTTTTCTGCCCCCCCTGGGGGCAGATTGGTCGTCTTTCTGTCCGTTTCTGCTCCTAGGGGGGGGGGGGGCAGAAAAGCCCACTAGACAACAGGGATGTCTTTTTCTTTATGTAGGAAGCGACCCCTTGGGCAAGGGTCGCTTCCTTTGCGGCCTAATTATTTAGAAGGCTTTTCTGCCCCCCCTGGGGGCAGATTGTTCGTCTTTCTGTCCGTTTCTGCTCCTAGGGGGGGAGCAGAAAAGCCCACTAGACACCAGGGATATAAATATTATTGTAGGAAGCGACCCCTTGGGCAAGGGTCGCTTCCTTGGGCCCCTAAATTTTTTGAAGACTTTTCTGCCCCCTCTGGGGGCAGATCGGTTTTATTTTTTTGCCGTTTCTGCTCCCATTGGGGGCAGAAAAGCCCACTAGACACCAGGGAATTAGTTCAATTAGAAATAGAAGTGACCCCTCGCTTCCAGGGTGCAATTTGTTATATGTATTTGGCTCACCCGCCCCGGGACTGAGTAGCCTTTTTTTCCTGCTGTTTTCTGCCCCACCTGGCACACAACCCGATTGACCATTTGGGTAGTGACATGGCATGTTATAATGTTTATTGTTATATTTTTTGTGATTTCCAATTGTAATGGTTTTTTTTTGTTTACTTTTTTGTTCTAGTTGAAGGCTTTTCTTCTTTTCACGTTGACGTTTTGGTACTGGTGGTTCTGCTGTTTGTGTAGTTTGGTAAGAGACTGTTTTTTTGTACAATGCAAATGTGTTTGATTTCTCTGCCTGTTTTTTTTTTGCAAATGGTGTAATAATAGCAGTATGTTTGGTTTTTGAGTGTCAAAAACTTTTTGCATTGGTGCTCGATGTGTATTTTGTTGTCTTGTGAGTAATTTGTTTTTTTTTCTTCTTTCTAGTTTGATATCGTTGGTCTTTGCTGTGTCACTGCAGAGTTTTTTTCTGGTGAGTGCAGCTGTCTCTTGTAATTGGATTGTATGGTTTTTGAGTACATTGATCTTTGTGATAAAAGGTACACATTTCTTTACTTACTTGGTTTGCACATTGTTGGTTGTTGTTGACTTGTTTGTGCAGTCTTCTATCTTAGTAAGTATAATGGCTAGCCGCAGGATGACTGCTCAGCAGGTTGTTGGTTTGCTGTTTGAGTCTTCCTCTGATATTGGGTCAGAGACTGACTCTGCTTCTGAGGGAGAGGAGGCAGGGGACGATTCTGGCAGTGAGTTTTCTCTCCGTATGGGGTCATCGGATGATGAAGATACTCTTAGTGCGGATGAAGTGCCTGTGTTAGAGGAGGAGACTGATGTGCCGATAGTGCGGCAAGAGGCATCTGGGCTGCAGCCTGCGGCTGCAAGGCTTCCCGTTGGTGTAGTGCGGCAAGAGACATCTGGGCTGCAGGCTGGGGCTGCAAGGCTTCCCGTTGGTGTAGTGCGGCAAGAGGCATCTGGGCTGCAGGCTGGGGCTGCAAGCCTTCCCGTTGGTGTAGTGCGGCAAGAGGCATCTGGGCTGCAGGCTGGGGCTGCAAGTCTTCCCGTTGAAAGTGATGACCTCTGGGTTGCCCCTGGCATGGTGCAGCCGGAATTTCCAGAGTTTACTGGTGTTCCAGGGTCTAGAGTGAATACTGAGAACTTTTTGCCTGTAAATTGTTTTCAGTTGTTTATGGACGATGTGTTTTTGGCAGAGATTGTTGAGCAGACTAATTTGTATGCCGAACAGTTTTTGAGGGACAACAGTGCCAGTCTTAAGCCACACTCTAGAGCTACCCGGTGGACTCCCACAAATGTTGAAGAGATGAAGAAGTTCTTGGGTTTAACTTTTTTGATGGGCTTGCTAAGGAAGCCATCATTGGCTTCATATTGGTCTAGCTGTCCCTTGATGGCAACGTCTATTTTTCCAGCAGTCATGAGTCGTGACAGGTATTTGCTTCTGCTTCGGATGATGCACTTTGTTGATAATGGTTTAGCGTTGCCACGAGATCACCCTGATTGTGACCGTCTTTTTAAGATTAGGCCTGTCCTTGATCACTTTGTTGATCGATTTTCTGAGATTTATGCCCCTGGTAGAGAAATTGCAGTGGATGAGTCTTTGGTGTTGTTCAAGGGCCGCTTGGTTTTTAGGCAATACATTCCTAGTAAGAGGGCACGCTATGGAATAAAGCTGTATATGCTGTGTGACAGTAGGACTGGATATGTCTCTAATTTCAGGGTGTACACCGGTAAGGAATCTAGGTTTAACCTCCCTGGTTGTCCGTCCACTTTTGGAGTGACTGAGAAAATTGTTTGGGAACTTGGTAGAGGATTTTTTAACAAAGGCCACCATTTATATGTAGATAACTTCTACACTGGTGTGCGGTTGTTCAGGGAATTGGCCAAAGTGGACACTTTTGCTTGTGGCACAATCCGCTGTAACCGTAAAGGTTTTCCGAAAGAACTTGTTTGTCAAAAGCTTGTGCGGGGACAGTGCAGTGCGTTGCGTTGCCAGGAGCTTCTTGCTGTGAAGTTTACAGACAGGAGAGATGTCTACATGCTGACTTCCATCCATGATGAAAGCACTGCACCTGTGACTGTTTGGGGTCAGGTCGCTGAAGTGCGCAAACCTGTGTGCATTTTAGACTATAATAGGCACATGGGTGGTGTTGACAGAGTAGATCAGAGGTTGGAACCTTACGCTGCTCTTCGTAAGGCTTACATTTGGTACAAGAAGTTGGCTATCCATCTTTTCCACTTGGCAATGTTTAATGCTTTTGTTGTGTTCCAGGATTCTTGCCCTGAGTCAAAGATGACTTTTGCTAAGTTTCAGGAGTCTGTAATAGGCAGCCTTGTTGTAGTGGAACAGGCAAGTGTTCCTAGAGTTGGACTGGTGGAGGATGTTGCTAGATTGAAAGAACGCCACTTTCCAGATCACATTCCTCCCACACCCGCAAAAGATTTTCCCAGTAGGAGATGTAGAGTCTGTTGGCGAAGAGGTTTGCGGAAGGAGAGTCGTATGTACTGCCCCGATTGTCCCTCTCATCCTGCACTGTGTCTCCCTGCTTGTTTCAGAGCGTACCACACGCGTAAAAATTTCTGGGAACATTCATGAGTGGTAAAGTGAACTGCCTGGTCTGTATTCTTTGGAAAATATGATTCTGTTTCAAGGTTGGTGTTAGTGCAATGTATTTAGTTGCTGATTTTCTGTTAGAAGATTTGTATCTATTTGCAATTTGTTTGTGTTTTTTTTTTTTTCTAAAAAAATCCAAAATGTGATGGCGGTGTGTGTAGGCTTGCGCTTGGCTGTTGGTGTGTGTGGACTGGCACTTGGTTGGTGGTGTGCGTGGAATGGTGCTTGGCTGACAGTGTGCGTGGACTGGCGGTGTGCGTGGACTGGCGGTGTGCGTGGACTGGTGCGTGGCTGGTGGTGTGCGTGGAATGGTGCTTGGCTGACGGTGTGCGTGGAATGGTGCTTGGCTGGCGGTGTGCGTGGAATGGTGCTTGGCTGGCGGTGTGCGTGGATTGGTACTTGGCTGGCGGTGTGTGTGGACTGGTGGTGTGTGCGGACTGGTGTTTGGCTGGTGGTGTCCGTGGACTGGAGCTTGGCTGGTGGTGTCCGTGGACTGGAGCTTGTCTGGTGGTGTGCGTGGACTGGAGCTTGGCTGGCGGTGTGCGTGGAATGGTGCTTGGCTGGCGGTGTGCGTGGACTGGTACTTGGCTGGCGGTGTGCGTGGACTGGTGGTGTGTGCGGACTGGTGCTTGGCTGGTGGTGTCCGTGGACTGGAGCTTGGCTGGCGGTGTAGG
Organism: Triturus cristatus; assembly: GCF_964204655.1. NCBI lineage: Eukaryota > Metazoa > Chordata > Amphibia > Caudata > Salamandridae > Triturus > Triturus cristatus. Next base: position 141,939,025 of record NC_140588.1, read on the forward strand.
TGGATTGGCGATTGGCTGCCGGTGTGCCTGGACTGGCGATTGGATGGCGGTGTGCCTGGACTGGCGCTTGGCTAGCGGTGTGCGTGGACTGGCGTTTGGCTAGCGGTGTGTGTCGACTGGTGCTTGGCTGGCTGTGTGTGAGTAGTGACTTTCTGCTGGTCACTACACATAATGCTAGCTGAGTGCCACTCCACGCAATCCTTCAGCCTGTGTAGTTGCTGTGTCTGGATTGTGGGCGTGTGAAAGTGATGGGCCCTTGAATGGCGCTGTGTGCTGGTGTGAGTTTTGTTATGTGATGGGCCTGCGGCTGGCGGTGTGAATGGTTTTGTATGTCTCACACGTATGAAAGGTGTATGAATGGCCTGTAAAGAGGTTGGTGCCTTGTCGTGGCTTTACAGCTCACGAGCTGTGAGTCAATGGTTCAGTTTCTCGCCCTTTCAATTATTACCAGTGCATTTCATGTTTTGTGAAATCACTTGCTAATACAATTTTATCTACTGAACCATCACTCACCCTCGTGTCAAATCCAACTAGTATGTGTGTGTGCTTGCGGGTTAGATGGCTGTGCAGTAATATTTGTCTTTCTGAAGCAGGGTGTACCTTGTCCCTTTTTGGTGATTTTTGTACTGGGTTGCTTTTGTACCTGGTGGTGCAAATGGTCTTGTTTGTATCACGTATGAAAGGTGTGTGAATGGCCTGTAAAGTGGTTGGTGCCTTGACGTGGCTTTACAGCTCACGAGCTGCGAGTCATTGGTTTGGTTTTTTGTGAATTTAATTATTGACAGTGCATTTCATTTTTGTGAAATCTCTTGTTAATAAAATTTAATACACTGAACCATGACTCGCCCTCGTGCCAAATCCAACCAGTATGTGTGTGTGTTTGAGGAATAGATGGTTGTGCAGGAATCTTTGTCTTTAGTTTCTCTGCCAAGGTACACTTTCCATGTAAGAATAACCCACCAACTGTAGATATTGTCGAAAACCCTTGGGAGTTCATGGTGATGTCTCTCTAGTGAATTGAAAAATATTTTTTATCCCCATTGTCCTGTAAACCTCAAACTGTCTGCCACATTTTCTTTGCAGTATTATTCCTAAATTCTCACGCTGTAGTAACAATAGTTAATCTGGTTTTGCAAGGGGGGTTACTTTGGTTTTTTGCCCAGGGCTCGGCGGCCATCTAGGGAAACCTTCCAAACCCACGCATTTCTGAAAACTAGACACCCGGCGGCTTCCAGGGAGGTATGGCTTGCGTGGATCCCCCAACGTTTCCTTACCCAGAATCCCCTGCAAACCTCAATTTTTGCTCAAAAAATCACTTTTTTCACACATTTTGGGGTGGGAAAGTAGTGGCATCACCAGGCTCACACAAATTTACCACCACCCAGCGTTCCCCCAGGTCTCCCGGTAAAAATGGTGCCTCACTTGTGTGGGAGGCCCAAGTACCCGCGGCAGGCAAGGACAACAAACGTAGTGAGGCGACATCAAAATGACCTATCGCCAAACCACCTGGTTTTGCAAGGGGGGTCACTTTGGTTTTTGGCCCGGTGCGCGGCGGCCATCTAGGGAAACCTAGCAAACCCACGCATTTCTGAAAACTAGACACCCGGCGGCTTCCAGGGAGGTATGGCTTGCGTGGATCCCCCAACGTTTCCTTACCCAGAATCCCCTGCAAACCTCAATTTTTGCTCAAAAAATCACTTTTTTCACACATTTTGGGGTGGGAAAGTAGTGGCATCACCGGGCTCACACAAATTTACCACCACCCAGCGTTCCCCCAGGTCTCCCGGTAAAAATGATGCCTCACTTGTGTGGGAGGCCCAAGTACCCGCGGCAGGCAAGGGCCCAAAACGTAGTGAGGCGACATCAAAATGGCCTATCGCCAAACCACCTGGTTTTGCAAGGGGGGTCACTTTGGTTTTTGGCCCGGTGCGCGGCGGCCATCTAGGGAAACCTACCAAACCCACGCATTTCTGAAAACTAGACACCCGGCGGCTTCCAGGGAGGTATGGCTTGCGTGGATCCCCCAACGTTTCCTTACCCAGAATCCCCTGCAAACCTCAATTTTTGCTCAAAAAATCACTTTTTTCACACATTTTGGGGATGGGAAAGTAGTGGCATCACCGGGCTCACACAAATTTACCACCACCCAGCATTCCCCCAGGTCTCCTGGTAAAAATGGTGCCTCACTTGTGTGGGAGGCCCAAGTACCCGCGGCAGGCAAGGGCCCAAAACGTAGTGAGGCGACATCAAAATGGCCTATCGCCAAACCACCTGGTTTTGCAAGGGGGGTCACTTTGGTTTTTGGCCCGGTGCGCGGCGGCCATCTAGGGAAACCTAGCAAACCCACGCATTTCTGAAAACTAGACACCCGGCGGCTTCCAGGGAGGTATGGCTTGCGTGGATCCCCCAACGTTTCCTTACCCAGAATCCCCTGCAAACCTCAATTTTTGCTCAAAAAATCACTTTTTTCACACATTTTGGGGTGGGAAAGTAGTGGCATCACCGGGCTCACACAAATTTACCACCACCCAGCGTTCCCCCAGGTCTCCCGGTAAAAATGGTGCCTCACTTGTGTGGGAGGCCCAAGTACCCGCGGCAGGCAAGGACAACAAACGTAGTGAGGCGACATCAAAATGGCCTATCGCCAAACCACCTGGTTTTGCAAGGGGGGTCACTTTGGTTTTTGGCCCGGTGCGCGGCGGCCATCTAGGGAAACCTAGCAAACCCACGCATTTCTGAAAACTAGACACCCGGCGGCTTCCAGGGAGGTATGGCTTGCGTGGATCCCCCAACGTTTCCTTACCCAGAATCCCCTGCAAACCTCAATGTTTGCTCAAAAAATCACTTTTTTCACACATTTTGGGGTGGGAAAGTAGTGGCATCACCGGGCTCACACAAATTTACCACCACCCAGCGTTCCCCCAGGTCTCCCGGTAAAAATGGTGCCTCACTTGTGTGGGAGGCCCAAGTACCCGCGGCAGGCAAGGACAACAAACGTAGTGAGGCGACATCAAAATGGCCTATCGCCAAACCACCTGGTTTTGCAAGGGGGGTCACTTTGGTTTTTGGCCCGGTGCGCGGCGGCCATCTAGGGAAACCTAGCAAACCCACGCATTTCTGAAAACTAGACACCCGGCGGCTTCCAGGGAGGTATGGCTTGCGTGGATCCCCCAACGTTTCCTTACCCAGAATCCCCTGCAAACCTCAATGTTTGCTCAAAAAATCACTTTTTTCACACATTTTGGGGTGGGAAAGTAGTGGCATCACCGGGCTCACACAAATTTACCACCACCCAGCGTTCCCCCAGGTCTCCCGGTAAAAATGGTGCCTCACTTGTGTGGGAGGCCCAAGTACCCGCGGCAGGCAAGGACAACAAACGTAGTGAGGCGACATCAAAATGGCCTATCGCCAAACCACCTGGTTTTGCAAGGGGGGTCACTTTGGTTTTTGGCCCGGTGCGCGGCGGCCATCTAGGGAAACCTAGCAAACCCACGCATTTCTGAAAACTAGACACCCGGCGGCTTCCAGGGAGGTATGGCTTGCGTGGATCCCCCAACGTTTCCTTACCCAGAATCCCCTGCAAACCTCAATGTTTGCTCAAAAAATCACTTTTTTCACACATTTTGGGGTGGGAAAGTAGTGGCATCACCGGGCTCACACAAATTTACCACCACCCAGCGTTCCCCCAGGTCTCCCGGTAAAAATGGTGCCTCACTTGTGTGGGAGGCCCAAGTACCCGCGGCAGGCAAGGACAACAAACGTAGTGAGGCGACATTTGGGATAGGCAATGTTGATGTCGCCTCACTACGTTTGTTGTCCTTGCCTGCCGCGGGTACTTGGGCCTCCCACACAAGTGAGGCACCATTTTTACCGGGAGACCTGGGGGAACGTTGGGTGGTGGTAAATTTGTGTGAGCCCGGTGATGCCACTACTTTCCCACCCCAAAATGTGTGAAAAAAGTGATTTTTTGAGCAAAAATTGAGGTTTGCAGGGGATTCTGGGTAAGGAAACGTTGGGGGATCCACGCAAGCCATACCTCCCTGGAAGCCTCCGGGTGTCTAGTTTTCAGAAATGCGTGGGTTTGGTAGGTTTCCCTAGATGGCCGCCGCGCACCGGGCCAAAAACCAAAGTGACCCCCCTTGCAAAACCAGGTGGTTTGGCGATAGGCCATTTTGATGTCGCCTCACTACGTTTTGGGCCCTTGCCTGCCACGGGTACTTGGGCCTCCCACACAAGTGAGGCACCATTTTTACCGGGAGACCTGGGGGAACGCTGGGTGGTGGTAAATTTGTGTGAGCCCGGTGATGCCACTACTTTCCCACCCCAAAATGTGTGAAAAAAGTGATTTTTTGAGCAAAAATTGAGGTTTGCAGGGGATTCTGGGTAAGGAAACGTTGGGGGATCCACGCAAGCCATACCTCCCTGGAAGCCGCCGGGTGTCTAGTTTTCAGAAATGCGTGGGTTTGCTAGGTTTCCCTAGATGGCCGCCGCGCACCGGGACAAAAACCAAAGTGACCCCCCTTGCAAAACCAGGTGGTTTGGCGATAGGCCATTTTGATGTCGCCTCACTACGTTTTGGGCCCTTGCCTGCCGCGGGTACCTGGGCCTCCCACACAAGTGAGGCACCATTTTTACCGGGAGACCTGGGGGAACGCTGGGTGGTGGTAAATTTGTGTGAGCCCGGTGATGCCACTACTTTCCCACCCCAAAATGTGTGAAAAAAGTGATTTTTTGAGCAAAAATTGAGGTTTGCAGGGGATTCTGGGTAAGGAAACGTTGGGGGATCCACGCAAGCCATACCTCCCTGGAAGCCGCCGGGTGTCTAGTTTTCAGAAATGCGTGGGTTTGGTAGGTTTCCCTAGATGGCCGCCGCGCACCGGGCCAAAAACCAAAGTGACCCCCCTTGCAAAACCAGGTGGTTTGGCGATAGGCCATTTTGATGTCGCCTCACTACGTTTGTTTTCCTTGCCTGCCGCGGGTACTTGGGCCTCCCACACAAGTGAGGCACCATTTTTACCGGGAGACCTGGGGGAACGCTGGGTGGTGGTAAATTTGTGTGAGCCCGGTGATGCAACTACTTTCCCACCCCAAAATGTGTGAAAAAAGTGATTTTTTGAGCAAACATTGAGGTTTGCAGGGGATTCTGGGTAAGGAAACGTTGGGGGATCCACGCAAGCCATACCTCCCTGGAAGCCGCCGGGTGTCTAGTTTTCAGAAATGCGTGGGTTTGCTAGGTTTCCCTAGATGGCCGCCGCGCACCAGGCCAAAAACCAAAGTGACCCCCCTTGCAAAACCAGGTGGTTTGGCGATAGGCCATTTTGATGTCGCCTCACTACGTTTTGGGCCCTTGCCTGCCGCGGGTACTTGGGCCTCCCACACAAGTGAGGCACCATTTTTACCGGGAGACCTGGGGGAACGCTGGGTGGTGGTAAATTTGTGTGAGCCCGGTGATGCCACTACTTTCCCACCCCAAAATGTGTGAAAAAAGTGATTTTTTGACCAAAAATTGAGGTTTGCAGGGGATTCTGGGTAAGGAAACGTTGGGGGATCCACGCAAGCCATACCTCCCTGGAAGCCGCCGGGTGTCTAGTTTTCAGAAATGCGTGGGTTTGGTAGGTTTCCCTAGATGGCCGCCGCGCACCGGGCCAAAAACCAAAGTGACCCCCCTTGCAAAACCAGGTGGTTTGGCGATAGGCCATTTTGATGTCGCCTCACTACGTTTGTTGTCCTTGCCTGCCGCGGGTACTTGGGCCTCCCACACAAGTGAGGCACCATTTTTACCGGGAGACCTGGGGGAACGCTGGGTGGTGGTAAATTTGTGTGAGCCCGGTAATGCCACTACTTTCCCACCCCAAAATGTGTGAAAAAAGTGATTTTTTGAGCAAACATTGAGGTTTGCAGGGGATTCTGGGTAAGGAAACGTTGGGGGATCCACGCAAGCCATACCTCCCTGGAAGCCGCCGGGTGTCTAGTTTTCAGAAATGCGTGGGTTTGGTAGGTTTCCCTAGATGGCCGCCGCGCACCGGGCCAAAAACCAAAGTGACCCCCCTTGCAAAACCAGGTGGTTTGGCGATAGGCCATTTTGATGTCGCCTCACTACGTTTTGGGCCCTTGCCTGCCGCGGGTACTTGGGCCTCCCACACAAGTGAGGCACCATTTTTACCGGGAGACCTGGGGGAACGCTGGGTGGTGGTAAATTTGTGTGAGCCCGGTGATGCCACTACTTTCCCACCCCAAAATGTGTGAAAAAAGTGATTTTTTGAGCAAAAATTGAGGTTTGCAGGGGTTTCTGGGTAAGGAAACGTTGGGGGATCCACGCAAGCCATACCTCCCTGGAAGCCGCCGGGTGTCTAGTTTTCAGAAATGCGTGGGTTTGGTAGGTTTCCCTAGATGGCCGCCGCGCACCGGGCCAAAAACCAAAGTGACCCCCCTTGCAAAACCAGGTGGTTTGGCGATAGGCCATTTTGATGTCGCCTCACTACGTTTGTTGTCCTTGCCTGCCGAGGGTACTTGGGCCTCCCACACAAGTGAGGCACCATTTTTACCGGGAGACCTGGGGGAACGCTGGGTGGTGGTAAATTTGTGTGAGCCCGGTGATGCCACTACTTTCCCACCCCAAAATGTGTGAAAAAAGTGATTTTTTGAGCAAACAATGAGGTTTGCAGGGGATTCTGGGTAAGGAAACGTTGGGGGATCCACGCAAGCCATACCTCCCTGGAAGCCGCCGGGTGTCTAGTTTTCAGAAATGCGTGGGTTTGGTAGGTTTCCCTAGATGGCCGCCGCGCACCGGGCCAAAAACCAAAGTGACCCCCCTTGCAAAACCAGGTGGTTTGGCGATAGGCCATTTTGATGTCGCCTCACTACGTTTTGGGCCCTTGCCTGCCGCGGGTACTTGGGCCTCCCACACAAGTGAGGCACCATTTTTACCGGGAGACCTGGGGGAACGCTGGGTGGTGGTAAATTTGTGTGAGCCCGGTGATGCCACTACTTTCCCACCCCAAAATGTGTGAAAAAAGTGATTTTTTGAGCAAAAATTGAGGTTTGCAGGGGATTCTGGGTAAGGAAACGTTGGGGGATCCACGCAAGCCATACCTCCCTGGAAGCCGCCGGGTGTCTAGTTTTCAGAAATGCGTGGGTTTGGTAGGTTTCCCTAGATGGCCGCCGCGCACCGGGCCAAAAACCAAAGTGACCCCCCTTGCAAAACCAGGTGGTTTGGCGATAGGCCATTTTGATGTCGCCTCACTACGTTTGTTTTCCTTGCCTGCCGCGGGTACTTGGGCCTCCCACACAAGTGAGGCACCATTTTTACCGGGAGACCTGGGGGAACGTTGGGTGGTGGTAAATTTGTGTGAGCCCGGTGATGCCACTACTTTCCCACCCCAAAATGTGTGAAAAAAGTGATTTTTTGAGCAAAAATTGAGGTTTGCAGGGGATTCTGGGTAAGGAAACGTTGGGGGATCCACGCAAGCCATACCTCCCTGGAAGCCGCCGGGTGTCTAGTTTTCAGAAATGCGTGGGTTTGCTAGGTTTCCCTAGATGGCCGCCGCGCACCGGGCCAAAAACCAAAGTGACCCCCCTTGCAAAACCAGGTGGTTTGGCGATAGGCCATTTTGATGTCGCCTCACTACGTTTTGGGCCCTTGCCTGCCGCGGGTACTTGGGCCTCCCACACAAGTGAGGCACCATTTTTACCGGGAGACCTGGGGGAACGCTGGGTGGTGGTAAATTTGTGTGAGCCCGGTGATGCCACTACTTTCCCACCCCAAAATGTGTGAAAAAAGTGATTTTTTGAGCAAACAATGAGGTTTGCAGGGGATTCTGGGTAAGGAAACGTTGGGGGATCCACGCAAGCCATACCTCCCTGGAAGCCGCCGGGTGTCTAGTTTTCAGAAATGCGTGGGTTTGGTAGGTTTCCCTAGATGGCCGCCGCGCACCGGGCCAAAAACCAAAGTGACCCCCCTTGCAAAACCAGGTGGTTTGGCGATAGGCCATTTTGATGTCGCCTCACTACGTTTTGGGCCCTTGCCTGCCGCGGGTACTTGGGCCTCCCACACAAGTGAGGCACCATTTTTACCGGGAGACCTGGGGGAACGCTGGGTGGTGGTAAATTTGTGTGAGCCCGGTGATGCCACTACTTTCCCACCCCAAAATGTGTGAAAAAAGTGATTTTTTGAGCAAAAATTGAGGTTTGCAGGGGATTCTGGGTAAGGAAACGTTGGGGGATCCACGCAAGCCATACCTCCCTGGAAGCCGCCGGGTGTCTAGTTTTCAGAAATGCGTGGGTTTGGTAGGTTTCCCTAGATGGCCGCCGCGCACCGGGCCAAAAACCAAAGTGACCCCCCTTGCAAAACCAGGTGGTTTGGCGATAGGCCATTTTGATGTCGCCTCACTACGTTTGTTTTCCTTGCCTGCCGCGGGTACTTGGGCCTCCCACACAAGTGAGGCACCATTTTTACCGGGAGACCTGGGGGAACGCTGGGTGGTGGTAAATTTGTGTGAGCACGGTGATGCAACTACTTTCCCACCCCAAAATGTGTGAAAAAAGTGATTTTTTGAGCAAACATTGAGGTTTGCAGGGGATTCTGGGTAAGGAAACGTTGGGGGATCCACGCAAGCCATACCTCCCTGGAAGCCGCCGGGTGTCTAGTTTTCAGAAATGCGTGGGTTTGCTAGGTTTCCCTAGATGGCCGCCGCGCACCGGGCCAAAAACCAAAGTGACCCCCCTTGCAAAACCAGGTGGTTTGGCGATAGGCCATTTTGATGTCGCCTCACTACGTTTTGGGCCCTTGCCTGCCGCGGGTACTTGGGCCTCCCACACAAGTGAGGCACCATTTTTACCGGGAGACCTGGGGGAACGCTGGGTGGTGGTAAATTTGTGTGAGCCCGGTGATGCCACTACTTTCCCACCCCAAAATGTGTGAAAAAAGTGATTTTTTGACCAAAAATTGAGGTTTGCAGGGGATTCTGGGTAAGGAAACGTTGGGGGATCCACGCAAGCCATACCTCCCTGGAAGCCGCCGGGTGTCTAGTTTTCAGAAATGCGTGGGTTTGGTAGGTTTCCCTAGATGGCCGCCGCGCACCGGGCCAAAAACCAAAGTGACCCCCCTTGCAAAACCAGGTGGTTTGGCGATAGGCCATTTTGATGTCGCCTCACTACGTTTGTTGTCCTTGCCTGCCGCGGGTACTTGGGCCTCCCACACAAGTGAGGCACCATTTTTACCGGGAGACCTGGGGGAACGCTGGGTGGTGGTAAATTTGTGTGAGCCCGGTAATGCCACTACTTTCCCACCCCAAAATGTGTGAAAAAAGTGATTTTTTGAGCAAACATTGAGGTTTGCAGGGGATTCTGGGTAAGGAAACGTTGGGGGATCCACGCAAGCCATACCTCCCTGGAAGCCGCCGGGTGTCTAGTTTTCAGAAATGCGTGGGTTTGGTAGGTTTCCCTAGATGGCCGCCGCGCACCGGGCCAAAAACCAAAGTGACCCCCCTTGCAAAACCAGGTGGTTTGGCGATAGGCCATTTTGATGTCGCCTCACTACGTTTTGGGCCCTTGCCTGCCGCGGGTACTTGGGCCTCCCACACAAGTGAGGCACCATTTTTACCGGGAGACCTGGGGGAACGCTGGGTGGTGGTAAATTTGTGTGAGCCCGGTGATGCCACTACTTTCCCACCCCAAAATGTGTGAAAAAAGTGATTTTTTGAGCAAAAATTGAGGTTTGCAGGGGATTCTGGGTAAGGAAACGTTGGGGGATCCACGCAAGCCATACCTCCCTGGAAGCCGCCGGGTGTCTAGTTTTCAGAAATGCGTGGGTTTGGTAGGTTTCCCTAGATGGCCGCCGCGCACCGGGCCAAAAACCAAAGTGACCCCCCTTGCAAAACCAGGTGGTTTGGCGATAGGCCATTTTGATGTCGCCTCACTACGTTTGTTGTCCTTGCCTGCCGAGGGTACTTGGGCCTCCCACACAAGTGAGGCACCATTTTTACCGGGAGACCTGGGGGAACGCTGGGTGGTGGTAAATTTGTGTGAGCCCGGTGATGCCACTACTTTCCCACCCCAAAATGTGTGAAAAAAGTGATTTTTTGAGCAAACAATGAGGTTTGCAGGGGATTCTGGGTAAGGAAACGTTGGGGGATCCACGCAAGCCATACCTCCCTGGAAGCCGCCGGGTGTCTAGTTTTCAGAAATGCGTGGGTTTGGTAGGTTTCCCTAGATGGCCGCCGCGCACCGGGCCAAAAACCAAAGTGACCCCCCTTGCAAAACCAGGTGGTTTGGCGATAGGCCATTTTGATGTCGCCTCACTACGTTTTGGGCCCTTGCCTGCCGCGGGTACTTGGGCCTCCCACACAAGTGAGGCACCATTTTTACCGGGAGACCTGGGGGAACGCTGGGTGGTGGTAAATTTGTGTGAGCCCGGTGATGCCACTACTTTCCCACCCCAAAATGTGTGAAAAAAGTGATTTTTTGAGCAAAAATTGAGGTTTGCAGGGGATTCTGGGTAAGGAAACGTTGGGGGATCCACGCAAGCCATACCTCCCTGGAAGCCGCCGGGTGTTTAGTTTTCAGAAATGCGTGGGTTTGGTAGGTTTCCCTAGATGGCCGCCGCGCACCGGGCCAAAAACCAAAGTGACCCCCCTTGCAAAACCAGGTGGTTTGGCGATAGGCCATTTTGATGTCGCCTCACTACGTTTGTTTTCCTTGCCTGCCGCGGGTACTTGGGCCTCCCACACAAGTGAGGCACCATTTTTACCGGGAGACCTGGGGGAACGCTGGGTGGTGGTAAATTTGTGTGAGCCCGGTGATGCAACTACTTTCCCACCCCAAAATGTGTGAAAAAAGTGATTTTTTGAGCAAACATTGAGGTTTGCAGGGGATTCTGGGTAAGGAAACGTTGGGGGATCCACGCAAGCCATACCTCCCTGGAAGCCGCCGGGTGTCTAGTTTTCAGAAATGCGTGGGTTTGCTAGGTTTCCCTAGATGGCCGCCGCGCACCGGGCCAAAAACCAAAGTGACCCCCCTTGCAAAACCATGTGGTTTGGCGATAGGCCATTTTGATGTCGCCTCACTACGTTTGTTGTCCTTGCCTGCCGCGGGTACTTGGGCCTCCCACACAAGTGAGGCACCATTTTTACCGGGAGACCTGGGGGAACGCTGGGTGGTGGTAAATTTGTGTGAGCCCGGTGATGCCACTACTATCCCACCCCAAAATGTGTGAAAAAAGTGATTTTTTGACCAAAAATTGAGGTTTGCAGGGGATTCTGGGTAAGGAAACGTTGGGGGATCCACGCAAGCCTTACCTCCCTGGAAGCCGCCGGGTGTCTAGTTTTCAGAAATGCGTGGGTTTGGTAGGTTTCCCTAGATGGCCGCCGCGCACCGGGCCAAAAACCAAAGTGACCCCCCTTGCAAAACCAGGTGGTTTGGCGATAGGCCATTTTGATGTCGCCTCACCACGTTTTGGGCCCTTGCCTGCCGCGGGTACTTGGGCCTCCCACACAAGTGAGGCACCATTTTTACCGGGAGACCTGGGGGAACGCTGGGTGGTGGTAAATTTGTGTGAGCCCGGTAATGCCACTAATTTCCCACCCCAAAATGTGTGAAAAAAGTGATTTTTTGAGCAAACAATGAGGTTTGCAGGGGATTCTGGGTAAGGAAACGTTGGGGGATCCACGCAAGCCATACCTCCTTGGAAGCCGCCGGGTGTCTAGTTTTCAGAAATGCGTGGGTTTGGTAGGTTTCCCTAGATGGCCGCCGCGCACCGGGCCAAAAACCAAAGTGACCCCCCTTGCAAAACCAGGTGGTTTGGCGATAGGCCATTTTGATGTCGCCTCACTACGTTTTGGGCCCTTGCCTGCCGCGGGTACTTGGGCCTCCCACACAAGTGAGGCACCATTTTTACCGGGAGACCTGGGGGAACGCTGGGTGGTGGTAAATTTGTGTGAGCCCGGTGAGGCCACTACTTTCCCACCCCAAAATGTGTGAAAAAAGTGATTTTTTGAGCAAAAATTGAGGTTTGCAGGGGATTCTGGGTAAGGAAACGTTGGGGGATCCACGCAAGCCATACCTCCCTGGAAGCCGCCGGGTGTCTAGTTTTCAGAAATGCGTGGGTTTGGTAGGTTTCCCTAGATGGCCGCCGCGCACCGGGCCAAAAACCAAAGTGCCCTTGCAAAACCATGTGGTTTGGCGATAGGCCATTTTGATGTCGCCTCACTACGTTTGTTGTCCTTGCCTGCCGCGGGTACTTGGGCCTCCCACACAAGTGAGGCACCATTTTTACCGGGAGACCTTGGGGAACGCTGGGTGGTGGTAAATTTGTGTGAGCCCGGTGATGCCACTACTTTCCCACCCCAAAATGTGTGAAAAAAGTGATTTTTTGAGCAAAAATTGAGGTTTGCAGGGGATTCTGGGTAAGGAAACGTTGGGGGATCCACGCAAGCCATACCTCCCTGGAAGCCGCCGGGTGTCTAGTTTTCAGAAATGCGTGTGTTTGGTAGGTTTCCCTAGATGGCCGCCGCGCACCGGGCCAAAAACCAAAGTGACCCCCCTTGCAAAACCAGGTGGTTTGGCGATAGGCCATTTTGATGTCGCCTCACTACGTTTGTTGTCCTTGCCTGCCGCGGGTACTTGGGCCTCCCACACAAGTGAGGCACCATTTTTACCGGGAGACCTGGGGGAACGCTGGGTGGTGGTAAATTTGTGTGAGCCCGGTGATGCCACTACTTTCCCACCCCAAAATGTGTGAAAAAAGTGATTTTTTGAGCAAAAATTGAGGTTTGCAGGGGATTCTGGGTAAGGAAACGTTGGGGGATCCACGCAAGCCATACCTCCCTGGAAGCCGCCGGGTGTCTAGTTTTCAGAAATGCGTGTGTTTGGTAGGTTTCCCTAGATGGCCGCCGAGCACCGGGCCAAAAACCAAAGTGACCCCCCTTGCAAAACCAGGTGGTTTTGCGATAGGCCATTTTGATGTCACCTCACTACGTTTTGGGCCCTTGCCTGCCGCGGGTACTTGGGCCTCCCACACAAGTGAGGCACCATTTTTACCGGGAGACCTGGGGGAAGGCTGGGTGGTGGTAAATTTGTGTGAGCCCGGTGATGCCACTACTTTCCCACCCCAAAATGTGTGAAAAAAGTGATTTTTTGAGCAAAAACTGAGGTTTGCAGGGGATTCTGGGTAAGGAAACGTTGGGGGATCCACGCAAGCCATACCTCCCTGGAAGCCGCCGGGTGTCTAGTTTTCAGAAATGCGTGGGTTTGGTAGGTTTCCCTAGGTGCCGGCAGGGCTAGGGTTCAAAATCTACAGCTAGTCACTTTGCCAAAGAAAGGGTAATTTTTCGCTGCAAAACCAGGTTGCGTTTTGCGCCGTTTCCTGTCGCGGGCACTAGGCCGACCCGCACAAGTGAGGTACCATGTTTCTCGTATGACTTTGGGGAACGCGGGGTGGGTGGAAATTTGTGGATCCACGCAGATTCCAGAACTTTCCATCACAGAAATGTGGGGAAAATGTGTTTTTTTTGTCAATTTTTTATGTTTGCAAGGGATTCTGGGTAACAGACCATGGTCGGAGGCAGTCAAGTCACCCCATCCTGGATTCCCCTGGGTGTCTAGTTTTCAAAAATGTATAGGTTTGCTAGGTTTCGCTAGGTGCCGGCAGGGCTAGGGTTCAAAATCTACAACTAGTCACTTTGCCAAAAAAAGGGTCATTTTTCGCTGCAAAACCACGTTGCGTTTTGCGCCGTTTCCTGTCGCGGGCACTAGGCCGACCTGCACAAGTGAGGTACCATTTTTCTCGTAGGACTTTGGGGAACGCGGGGTGGGTGGAAATTTGTGGATCCACGCAGATTCCAGAACTTTCCATCACAGAAATGTTGGAAAAATGTGTTTTTTTTGTCAATTTTTTACGTTTGCAAGGGATTCTGGGTAACAGACCATGGTGGGAGGCAGTCAAGTCACCCCATCCTGGATTCCCCTGGGTGTCTAGTTTTCAAAAATGTATAGGTTTGCTAGGTTTCCCTAGGTGCCGGCAGGGCTAGGGTACAAAATCTACAGCTAGTCACTTTGCCAAAAAAAGGGTCATTTTTCACTGCAAAACCACGTTGTGTTTTGCGCCGTTTCCTGTCGCGGGCACTATGCCGACCCGCACAAGTGAGGTACCATTTTTCTCGTAGGACTTTGGGGAACGCGGGGTGGGTGGAAATTTGTGGATCCACGCAGATTCCAGAACTTTCCATCACAGAAATGTGGGGAAAATGTGTTTTTTTTGTCAATGTTTTACGTTTGCAAGGGATTCTGGGTAACAGACCATGGTGGGAGGCAGTCAAGTCACCCCATCCTGGATTCCCCTGGGTGTCTAGTTTTCAAAAATGTATAGGTTTGCTAGGTTTCCCTAGGTGCCGGCAGGGCTAGGGTTCAAAATCTACAGCTAGTCACTTTGCCAAAAAAAGGGTCATTTTTCGCTGCAAAACCACGTTGCGTTTTGCGCCGTTTCCTGTCGCGGGCACTAGGCCGACCCGCACAAGTGAGGTACCATTTTTCTCGTAGGACTTTGGGGAACGCGGGGTGGGTGGAAATTTGTGGATCCACGCAGATTCCAGAACTTTCCATCACAGAAATGTGGGGAAAATGTGTTTTTTTTGTCAATTTTTTACGTTTGCAAGGGATTCTGGGTAACAGACCATGGTGGGAGGCAGTCAAGTCACCCCATCCTGGATTCCCCTGGGTGTCTAGTTTTCAAAAATGTATAGGTTTGATAGGTTTCCCTAGGTGCCGGCAGGGCTAGGGTTCAAAATCTACAGCTAGTCACTTTGCCAAAAAAAGGGTCATTTTTCACTGCAAAACCACGTTGCGTTTTGCGCCGTTTCCTGTCGCGGGCACTAGGCCGACCCGCACAAGTGAGGTACCATTTTTCTCGTAGGACTTTGGGGAACGCGGGGTGGGTGGAAATTTGTGGATCCACGCAGATTCCAGAACTTTCCATCACAGAAATGTGGGGAAAATGTGTTTTTTTTGTCAATTTTTTACGTTTGCAAGGGATTCTGGGTAACAGACCATGGTGGGAGGCAGTCAAGTCACCCCATCCTGGATTCCCCTGGGTGTCTAGTTTTCAAAAATGTATAGGTTTGCTAGGTTTCAGTAGGTGCCGGCAGGGCTAGGGTTCAAAATCTACAGCTAGTCACTTTGCCAAAAAAAGGGTCATTTTTCGCTGCAAAACCACGTTGCGTTTTGCGCCGTTTCCTGTCGCGGGCACTAGGCCGACCCGCACAAGTGAGGTACCATTTTTCTCGTAGGACTTTGGGGAACGCGGGGTGGGTGGAAATTTGTGGATCCACGCAGATTCCAGAACTTTCCATCACAGAAATGTGGGGAAAATGTGTTTTTTTTGTCAATGTTTTACGTTTGCAAGGGATTCTGGGTAACAGACCATGGTGGGAGGCAGTCAAGTCACCCCATCCTGGATTCCCCTGGGTGTCTAGTTTTCAAAAATGTATAGGTTTGCTAGGTTTCCCTAGGTGCCGGCAGGGCTAGGGTTCAAAATCTACAGCTAGTCACTTTGCCAAAAAAAGGGTCATTTTTCACTGCAAAACCACGTTGCGTTTTGCGCCGTTTCCTGTCGCGGGCACTAGGCCGACCCGCACAAGTGAGGTACCATTTTTCTCGTAGGACTTTGGGGAACGCGGGGTGGGTGGAAATTTGTGGATCCACGCAGATTCCAGAACTTTCCATCACAGAAATGTGGGGAAAATGTGTTTTTTTTGTCAATTTTTTACGTTTGCAAGGGATTCTGGGTAACAGACCATGGTGGGAGGCAGTCAAGTCACCCCATCCTGGATTGCCCTGGGTGTCTAGTTTTCAAAAATGTATAGGTTTGCTAGGTTTCCCTAGGTGCCGGCAGGGCTAGGGTTCAAAATCTACAGCTAGTCACTTTGCCAAAAAAAGGGTCATTTTTCACTGCAAAACCACGTTGCGTTTTGCGCCGTTTCCTGTCGCGGGCACTAGGCCGACCCGCACAAGTGAGGTACCATTTTTCTCGTAGGACTTTGGGGAAAGCGGGGTGGGTGGAAATTTGTGGATCCACGCAGATTCCAGAACTTTCCATCACAGAAATGTGGGGAAAATGTGGTTTTTTTGTCAATTTTTAACGTTTGCAAGGGATTCTGGGTAACAGACCATGGTGGGAGGCAGTCAAGTCACCCCATCCTGGATTCCCCTGGGTGTCTAGTTTTTAAAAATGTATAGGTTTGCTAGGTTTCCCTAGGTGCCGGCAGGGCTAGGGTTCAAAATCTACAGCTAGTCACTTTGCCAAAAAAAGGGTCATTTTTCACTGCAAAACCACGTTGCGTTTTGCACCGTTTCCTGTCGCGGGCACTATGCCGACCCGCACAAGTGAGGTACCATTTTTCTCGTAGGACTTTGGGGAACGCGGGGTGGGTGGAAATTTGTGGATCCACGCAGATTCCAGAACTTTGCATCACAGAAATGTGGGGAAAATGTGTTTTTTTTGTCAATTTTTTACGTTTGCAAGGGATTCTGGGTAACAGACCATGGTGGGAGGCAGTCAAGTCACCCCATCCTGGATTCCCCTGGGTGTCTAGTTTTCAAAAATGTATAGGTTTGCTAGTTTTCCCTAGGTGCTGGCAGGGCTAGGGTTCAAAATCTACAGCTAGTCACTTTGCCAAAAAAAGGGTCATTTTTCACTGCAAAACCACGTTGCGTTTTGCGCCGTTTCCTGTCGCGGGCACTAGGCCGACCCGCACAAGTGAGGTACCATTTTTCTCGTAGGACTTTGGGGAACGCGGGGTGGGTGGAAATTTGTGGATCCACGCAGATTCCAGAACTTTCCATCACAGAAATGTGGGGAAAATGTGTCTTTTGTCAATTTTTTACGTTTGCAAGGGATTCTGGGTAACAGACCATGGTGGGAGGCAGTCAAGTCACCCCATCCTGGATTCCCCTGGGTGTCTAGTTTTCAAAAATGTATAGGTTTGCTAGGTTTCCCTAGGTGCCGGCAGGGCTAGGGTTCAAAATCTACAGCTAGTCACTTTGCCTAAAAAAGTGTCATTTTTCTCTGCAAAACCACGTTGCGTTTTGCGCCGTTTCCTGTCGTGGGCACTAGGCCGACCCGCACAAGTGAGGTACCATTTTTCTCGTAGGACTTTGGGGAACGCGGGGTGGGTGGAAATTTGTGGATCCACGCAGATTCCAGAACTTTCCATCACAGAAATGTGGGGAAAATGTGTTTTTTTTGTCAATTTTTTACGTTTGCAAGGGATTCTGGGTAACAGACCATGGTGGGAGGCAGTCAAGTCACCCCATCCTGGATTCCCCTGGGTGTCTAGTTTTCAAAAATGTATAGGTTTGCTAGGTTTCCCTAGGTGCCGGCAGGGCTAGGGTTCAAAAACTACAGCTAGACTCTTCGCAAATAAAGTGTAAATTTTCAGTGTGAAAATGTGGTGTGTTCACCTTAGGTTTTGAGCCACTTCCTGTCGTGGGCACTATGCCTACCCACACAAGTGAGGTACCATTTTTATCGGGAGACTTAGGGTAGTTCAAATTTGTAAAGCAACTGTTATTACCTATTGATTTTTGATGCATTTCTCCCTTCCAAATGAAAGACATTGTGTAAAAAAAAAGTCATTTTGAAAAATGACCAATAATTGTCATGCAAATATGAGTATTCCCAATTTCGAAAATGTGCAAATATGCACTGTTTCTAAACTCTGTAATTTGTTCCCATTTCAGAAATACATAGGTGACTTTCATACCGATTTTTCCATGTATACATTTTCCCACAATAATTGCTATATACCCGGACCAAAAAAAAAAAACATTACAAAATGCTGCTCAGTTTTCTACTCTGGGTTCGTTGGGCTCTTGGTGAACCTACAAGTCCTATATGTCCCCACAACCAGGAAGGTCTACCGGATGTAACGGTACATTGCTTTCAAAGAGATGTCATAATTCGAAGAAGTTACAGGTGAAAACGTTGACTCAAAAGGCTGCTTTTTTCAACAAATTTTTAATTTTTCCTATATTTACCTGTAAATTTCTATAAAGAAACCTTGATGGATCTACACAAATGACCCCTTGCTGAATTCAGAATTTTGTCTACTTTTCAAAAATGTATAGCTTTCCAGGATCCATTATTGTTTTTGTACCCATTTCCACCGTTAACTGGAAGGAGGTTGAAAGCACAAAAAATAGCAAAAATAGGGTATGTCCCAGAAAAATGCCAAAACTGTGTAAAAAATGTTGGTTTTCTAACAAAATTCTGTCATTCCCTAAAAGCTGGAGAAATGGTGATTTCAGCCCCACAAACCCTTTTTTGATACCATTTGCAGAGAAAAACCCAGAAGCTTTCATTTGCAGCCCATTTTTCCCATTTTTCACAAAAAAAAAAAAAAAATGCTGTATTTTGACTAATTTCTGGGAACCCTCTAGGAGAATCCACAAACCCTGGGTACCTTTAGAATCCCCAAGATGTTGGAAGAAAAGGACGCAAATTTGGCGTGGATACCTAATGTGGTCAAAAAGTTACAGAGGCCTAAGCGCGCACTACCCCAAATAGCCCAAAAAAGGCTTAGCACAGGAGGGGAAAAGGCCTAGCAGCGAAGGGGTTAAATTAATCAAAGGGGAGACCTGTAGCATTTTCCATGCTTGTTCTTTTTTTTTATACATGTTTTTATTAGGTTTTCACAATAATAAAGTCACATCAATTTTCAATCGACAGTTCTGCATATTCCACATTTACATAAAAGTCGTCCGGGAAAAGCTTCAGATACAATCAGGGTACAATCAAAGGTCGCTCTCCAGTGCGTTGCAGTTCCATTTCTAGTGATGGGGAAATACATAGGTCACCCCTGTAGGTGTTCCACTTACCCCACTTCCTGTCCCATTTCTTGGGGCACCCTCTCGCTTTGAACACCTCTTTTTCTGCTATCATGCATTTGTTGTATTCTCTGAGTGAAGGTCTGTCCGCCACCCCCACCTCCTCGCTATCTCCCGCTTAACCAGACTGTATGCCTGTGTTGTAAATTGTAGTTCTATGTCTGTTGGGTCAGTCTGCTCCCACACGTTAAGGAGTCCTAGCCTAGGTGTGGGCTCGTCCTAGTTCCAATCCTCTCCAGGGTAAGTGCGGTGAGATAAGCTCTATGTAAAATTTTGAGTTGAATAAGTCGGTAACGAAGGGTAATGTGTGCCTCCCGGGGGGACATTAGTGCCGCCTGCCAGGCTTCGTCGTCAATGGTCCCTAGGTCAGCCTGCCATTTCTCTCGGAGTTTATGGAATGTATCGGGTAGATTATTGCATAGTTTCTTGTATGTTAACGATATGGCTTTGGTGAGCAACGGTCCATCAAGAAGCCTGTCGTCCAGGGGAGAAGAATCTGGAATGTCTGTCATGTCGGGGAGGGCAGTGGTGAGGGCGTGTCTGATTTGTAGGTATCTAAACACCTCCCCTTGGGCCATGTCATATTTCACTCGCAAATCTCCGAATTTGAGAAGTGCTCCCTTCTTCACCAAGTCTCCAATGGTAGAGATTCCAATGATGTCCCATTTATCAAAACCAGGATGTAGGCCCAAGAGTCCCAGTCTTTGGGTAAACCACAGTGGTGTGGCTTTGGTGAGGATCTTCGCCCAGCCTAAACGAGAGTTTGCCTGCTGCCATATTGCCACTGTGTGGGCTGTGGGACCAAAATATTGTCCTTTCTGAGCCTTAGAGTACAGTGCCCTCAGGTATCCCGTTTTTCCCATTTGGTACTTGTCCAACATGTAAGTTGGGTCAATCGGGGATCGATAGATCCAATGATTCACTACTATAAGCTGCGATGCACAATAATAAAGTCGAAGGTCTGGGAGGGCGAAGCCTTCATCGTACCACTCCTTAGTTGACTTGTTCATGGCAATACGAGGGGATCTGCCATCCGATAGTAACGTTCGGATTTCACTCTCCACCCCTGAGAAGTATGCGTCTGGGACCCTATGGAGGATATAAAGAAATCGAGGAAGGGCCAGCATCTTGAAAAGGGCCGCTCGACCCACCAGGGACAGGGGCAGAGATCGCCAGTATATAACATCAGCACGCAGGCGAGCCAGAGGAGCAGCAAGATTATGATCATAGAAGAGTTGGGGATCCGGGGTTATAAAAATCCCCAAGTAGCAATAGCCCTCCGTTGTGACCTCCACCATGCATCCCGGGGGGAGCCGGGGAACCTGGCCTTTGAGGACAAACAGTATCGATTTATTCCAATTTATGGCCTAGCCGGAGTATTTCCCAAAGTTTGTGAATATATTTAACACCCCATGTAGTGATTTGTAGGGGGAGGCAAGATAGAGTAAAATATCGTCGGCATATAATGATATTCGATCATCATGTCCCTCCACCCACTTCAGCCCTCGCACCATGACGTCTCGTCTGACCCAGGAGGCCAGCGGCTCCAGTATTAAAGAGAAAATGAGGGGAGAGAGAGGATAGCCCTGTCTAGTGCCCCTTTTTAGTGGGAAAATTCGGGATGTATAATTATTTACTCGACCTGCCCTACCTACTATATCTGTATACAAGAGTCTCACCCAGCCCATAAATTTTGGACCGAAGCCCATACGCCTCAATACTTCGAACAAATACGGCCATTCGATAGAGTCGAACGCCATTGAGGCATCCAGGGATAGTACCACTGCGTCTTCCTCAATAAACTCTCGACGCACGAGCACTCCGTGGAGACATCTGATATTGAGCGCCGTGTTTCTCCCTGGCATAAAGTCAGATTGATCTGGGTGGACTAATGATGAGATGACCGTGACTAGGCGCAAGGCTAGTACTTTTGCTAGGATCTTTGCTTCCGCGTTAATCAAAGAGATGGGGCAGTAGGAGCTGCAATCGTCAGCGGGATTCCCCGGCTTTCGGATCACTACGATAGATGCCAGTCGTTGGTCCTCCGGTAGGAAGCCCTGCTCATAGCTCTCATTAAACATGGCCCGAATGTGGAGGGGATTGGCCTTCATCCGTTCTCTAACCAGGATCTTGTTTTCCTCTTGCTTAAGCGTCAGGCGCTGCCTGGCGTTCTCCGAGGGGGCACGAATATTTTCGTCTTCCAATTGCTGGAGTTCGCCCTCCATGTCGACTAAGTCTTTCTGCCTTTTTTGGGTATACCCTACCTTAAGGGCCAAGGCTTGACCTTTCACCACTACCTTAAAGGCTTCCCATATTGTCTGCACCGAATCTACTGATCCCACATTTTCTTTAAAATAGTTACTGGTTTGTTCAAGTAGCTCCTCTTTAATATCAGGGATTGTCAGTAACCAGGGGCTGAGACTTACTGTATCACGTGTGTGGCCCTTATAATTTGTGAGTTCCACTCTCACTGGGGAGTGGTCTGAGATGCCTCTCGGTAGGACGTGGGGATTACGAAAACGTCCGATGGATACCGAATGTGTTAGGAAATAATCAATACGGGAGGAGCTTTTGTGGGCATTGGAGTAATAAGTATACTGAATTCCCTCTGGCTGTAGTGTACGCCACACATCAGTGAGTTCCATAGCCGTGGCAAAGTCTTCCATATATGTGTGTGGTCGGGGCACCGGCCGGGGTGCATACCTGTCTCTCCGATCATCCATAGTCATATTAAAGTCCCCCCCCCCCCCCAATATTAGTGTGCCCATGGGAAGGTCAGCCAATATCTTCCCCAAGTCTACCAATGCTTCCTTACCCAGTGCCGGAGGGAGGTACACTGAAACCACATTAAGAACACTGCCCTCCCATTGTGCCTCTGCAACTGCAAACCGGCTCTGTGGATCTGCCCATGTGCGCGTCAATGTGAGTGCCGTGCTCTTTTTGACCAGAATTCCCGTCCCACGGGATCCCGAAGTATAATCAGCGTGTACCAGTAGTTTATTTCCCCATTGTGTAAGGGCTTTGCATTTATTACCCACCATATGCGTCTCCTGCAGTAGCACCAGATCGGGGGCCTGCCGTTTTAAGAATTGCTGCACTATACACCTTTTGATTTTGTCCCCCATTCTATTCCACGTTATCACTGAGAGAGACGGTTCCATATTAACCCCTGTCATCAGATGTCGGAACGCTTGTACCGAAGTGCTTCGAGGCCCTCCGGGACATGATACCTGCAACTTGGAGGCGTTTCCTCCCACGTTTACCCATGCAAGAACAGATGTATACACATGAAGCATGGTGCCTTTCCTTTTCTTTAAGGTGACTGTCCATGGTAGATGTGAAGCGCAACATTACTTGACCTGTGACTTGTGAACACAAACAAACAAAACTCCCCAAGCCCACCACCCCAAACTGCCCTCCTACCCCCCTCCCTGCCCCCCTGCCGTTGGATTTCGTACTATCCACCCCCCAACTAAGCAGAGTGCCTCTCACCCCTTCTAGAATTCTAGTGGGTGTTGGCTGGCAGCTCACCCTCCCTCGCCTTAGGCGGGATCAATCGTGTCACTCAAATTAGTATCTGAGGCCTGCATATCTGCTTCACCCTTATCTCTTCTCAACCACTCGGTGCACTGTTAAACCAGGGCAGACAGTTTAAGTCTATCAGCCAGCCCGTGGAGCCCCACAATTGGGAGAAGCATGCAGAAATCACCCCTGGTTCTCCAACCCAGTTGGTCACTTATCTGAAAACAGTACATGTCCGTCTCAATCTGGGGATCAGTTTGTTTCACTGCGTGTCATCTCTCTCTGCTCAGCCTGGGATAGGCTTTCCTTCTGCTTTGCCCCCTGAGTGGAGTTGAGCGGTCGGAGTCCACCGTTCCGACCCCTACGTGGACCCCCAACTCGACGCCAGCCATCCAGCCACTCCCAGGCGTCCTCTGGTGAGGACAAGAACCACGTCTCCCCCCCCCCCGATTCTACCTGCAGCTTCGCCGGAAACAGCATGGCATATTTCACTTAACGCTCTCGAAGTTCCTTTTTCGCCGCCAAAAAACTGCGCCATTGGGCTTGGACCTTTGCCGTGAAGTCTGGGAAGAATGTGACCACATTATTATCTATTTTGAGCAGGGGACTGGCTCTTGCCGTCTGCAAGATTATGTCTCGGTCTCTGTAGTTAAAGACACGGGCGATGAGTGGACCTGGGGGGGCCCTGGCCTAGGACGCCCCCCAGGGACCCGATGGGCTCTTTCAATAGAAAAATAGCTCGAAAGCCTTTTGGGCTGTAGGTGTTTTGTGATCAGATCTTCAACGTAGAGATCCACCGCAGGCCCCTCTGCGCATTCCGGAACACCTAGGATGCTTATGTTGTTTCTCCGTGCCCGCCCTTCATAGTCATCCGGCTGTTTTGCCATAACTGCTTGCTGATCTTGCAGTTTGCAGACTTGTTTTTGGAGTTGAGACGTGTCCATCTGTAGTGCAGCCGTCGTGTCCCCCAGGTCTTTGACTTTGGCGTCCATTTTTCGAAAGTCTGCACGGAGTAGAGACACTTCCACGTTAACAGAGTCGATGCGGGCTTCCAGGGAGGTACGCACTCCCGATATAGCTTCCATGATGTCGTGGAGCGTGAGATCCGATTGGGGATGAGGGCTGCTTCTTTTATCCTGAGCTTCTATCTGCACTTTGTCTTGCTCATCTCCTGCCCTATTCCATGCATATTTGGCCAGTTTATTTTGGACAGACGCCTTGGGTCTTTTGCCACTCGCCATTTCCGAGTCGTCGAACCGCGACTATACTCCACTATCCAAGGCTGGCCCAGGTAGTCCCCGCCGCCTGCCCAGTGGAAAATACAGTCTCACCAGCGGCCTGTCGGGTTTCCCAAGGACCGGCCTCTAGAGACTGTCAGTAGTGGTTGATGGCGTAATGCTGCTGCTGCCCTCCGCCGTCTGATACCTTGGGAGGCCAGCAGACTTGTGTGCTACGGCATTGTCCGGTAGGGCCTAGCAGTCTCGCCGGCGTGGAGCCAGGTCACAGTGTGACAGACGAGGCCTAGGCTCCTGTTCTTCTTTATCACCACACCAGCTGGGCCGTATCTCAGGCATCCGGTCGTCTGTGGGGGCCGCCCACCCGCTAGAGGCACCCAGTCCAGCCCAGGGCGTCTCTTTACTCTTTCGACGGGGTGACAGCCCTGTGGTGCTCACCAGTGCTTCCCCCATCTCGCGCCTGTATTTCCGGAGGGGGGGGGTGCTCCCCAGGGCCCCTCAGCAACTATCCCCTCGATGTTGCGCAGTGCGTCACTCGTAACATAAAATAACATGTGTATTTGTAAGTGGCGGTTGGTGGCGTAATGCTGCTGCTGCTTCCCGCTGTCTTAAAACTTCGGGAGGCTAGCAGGGTCGTCTGATACGGCAATGATCAGTAGGGCCCAGCAATTTTGTCAGCGTTGAGCCGGTCCTCAGTGTGTTTGGTGAGGCCTAGGTTCCCAATCCTCTTTATCTCCACCCCACTGGGCCGTATCTCCAACGGCTGGTCGTCTGTGGGGCCGCCCACCCGCTAGGGGCACCCTGTCCAGCTGTGGCACTCAGCAGTGCTTCTCCCGTCTGGTGCCTGTATTTCCAGGGGGGGCACTCCCCGGGGCTCTTCAGCAACTGTCCCCTCGATGTTGCGCTGTATCTCGCTCATAGCGGTGCTGCTATCAGGTGCTACAAGTGTTCTATGGGTATAGGGAGCCTCTCAGGCCTTGTGCCTCGCTCCCACCGGGTCCTTGATTTCCTCCCCCACGGTCTGACTTCCGGGCCGCCACTCCATCGCCGCTCACTCACCGTTGCCCCTCCGCCCAGAGTCCATACGTCAGTGGCCAGTCCACTTCCTCTTCAATTACGTTCCGGTCGGTCCCCAGGAGTTACCGGCAGTCTGTAGTGGGCTCAGGGGCTCCGGAGCTCAGCCACCAAATTACGCTGTAGCTGCCATCTTGCAGCTTCGGGCCACCGCAGTCCCTGCTATTTCTCTGCGTTTTCGTGCTCCTCTGGGCTTCTCTGCTCAGTTTTCAGGTCCAGTAAGTGCAGGAGCCTAAATACCCCGTGAATCCAGGGTCCGCACTCGATTTAGGTCAGGATTAATGCAGGATTTGTGGCGAGGGCTAAGGAGCCTCGCTAGAGAGCTGCCATTCGCATCGGCTGCTAGCCACGCCCCCTCTGATTCCTTTTTCAATATGGTGCCCAAAATAGAGAACTTCTCTCTTAAAAAACTTGAGTTTTACTGGTGACACTATATGTCCGCTCACTGCCAAATGATTCAATAAGGCAACAGTATCAGAAACTCTAGCTTCTTTTGTTCCTGATGCAACTAATATATCATCAACGTACTGCACAAGCACAGAGTGATTTGACATTTCCAATGATTCCAAATTTCTCTTCACTATCTGATTAAAAATTGAGGGACCTTCCGTATACCCTTGCGGAACTCGGCACCATGACAAAACACGCTTTCCGAACCGGACCACAAATAAATATTGGCTATCCGGATGCAAGGGTTTGGATAAAAAAGCTTGACACAAGTCACTCGCCGAAAACCATTCCGCTTCACATGGAATCTGATATAGAATCATAGCAGGATTTGGTACACTAGGGCAACAAGGTATCACAATTTGATTAATTTTGGTCAAATCCTGAACAATTCTATATTTCCCGTTCGGTTTTCGTATATACCCATGATAGGCGAGTTACACGGACTGCCCAAAATCTCTTTCAAAATTCCTTGTTCGATCAGACTCTCAATCAATGGTGTTATTCCAGCAATAGTCTTGGGACTTGAATTATATGCTGGAGTTCTTGTGTATTCTGCATTTGGTTTTACTGTGATTCGAATTGGAGCTACTCCTCTCATCAATCCAATATCTTTTCCTGAAACAAATCCCACACTGTAACTCTTAACACAGGAGGTAAGTCATTTCAGTAAGGAAGAGATACAAACTCTTCACTTCTGTCTTTTGTCTGTACATTTTAAGCACCACATCCTCATCTTTAGTATGGAACTCTATTCCTTCTGGAGTACAGTAGATGGAACAATTCATTTTGCTCAACAAATCTCGCCCTAGCAGATTTATCGGACTAGAATCATACCACAAATTTATGTAAATCCTCAAAAGTTCCAATCTGTACTTGTATAGGTTCTGCCACTGGGGTTGAGATCAATTGATTCAATCCTACTACTTGGATTCTTTCTCCCGAGAGGGTTAGGTTGGTAATTTCCACAGTTCGCACAGTGGATCAGATAACACTAGTATCCACAAGGAATAAAATAGGTGTTCCATATATTTTGCCGTCCACATAAGGACCATTCTGATCTAACTCTAAGGATGCGCCAAGCATGCATTCCTCCTCCCCTCTCAGTCACCGTCATTGGGATATATCTGAATCTTTATCATCCACCTGCAACAAATATTGTGAGGCCACTTGTACATTTGGATTTGCTTGATCATTTGTATGAAAACCCATGCTCTCTTTACATTTCTGTACCTGTCCTTTCAAATTTTGCATAGGAGCTTGAGGCATATTTTGATTCTGACACCTTACATTCAACATCGGCTGATTCATCATACCATTTTTCACCTGTGACTGTACCATTCCATCCGCACCTGTCACCATTGTCTGTTCATTCACCTGATTAGCCAAATTAGATTTACACTCCTAATTCCAATGCCCGAACTTGCCACAACTATGACATGGGTACGTCCTTTTCAATATCTTCATATTAGATCCTCAACCTCTTCCTTGAGGCATCAAATTTTGCATGGAATTTGCCATCACACCTTTTATTCCAGTGGTAGTCTGACCATTTCCCTGTACCACGCCTGAAAAATCAGAATCAAAACCCACATATCCTCTCTTAGCTGTTCTCATTTGTGCCAACATCAGTTTCCCCTTCAACTTTTTGTGAGGCAATTCAATATTGTCTCCACAATATTTAGCATAGCAAAGTATTTCATCTATGTACTTGCTTTGCCAGCAAATTAAATGTTGTGCGTTGCTGTATCATTGCACTAATCTCAGGCCTTAAACCGTATACGAAATGATACACAAAATGTCCCATACCTTTTTCTGACACATTTTCAATTCCACTGTACTGTTTGAATGCTTGTAAGAGTCTCTTATAGTATGCATGAACGGTCTCTTTCAACTCTTGAGTAGTTCTATCTATTTTTACCCAATGCTTTTCTTTCAGTAAAATCTTTCATTTCTAATACTTAATGACCTGATTGTATTTTTTCATCACTTCTGCTAATGGTGCACCTGTTTTTTGTTCTCTAGGAGGTTCTGTATCTGGACAATCAACAGCAATTTGACATTCCACTCATAATCTGTTGAAACCACAATATCAAACACAGCATCTAAATCTTTCAGCAAGACCTTTGAAACCTTCACAATTCTTTCCACCTGTTTTTACCACTCGACAGGCTTTTCTCTCAATCTCAGAAAATCATTAGTAAAAGCCAATATGTCCCTATTCTAAAGGACATGCACATACCCTCCTCCTAGTACTTCTCTCATGGGGTATGCCATTACATCTGTCTCACCCTTTCCTTTTCGATCATTGGGTATAAGGGCAGAGCCACTGTTACATCTTTGTTCTTTGTAGCCCATCTGTCTTCCCATCTTTCTACATCTCCCCATAACTTCAAAGTTGTTATTAACTCTTTAATCTGTAGTCTCTTTCCGGAAATATTCAAACTCTCCAAGTCTCCGTCACTAAAATCCAATCGATATGATTTCTGTAAGGCTTTGGACTTCTCTACATCCATGCCATATTTGTGTGCTACCCCATCAAATTTCTCGTGGGTATTTCTTGCCTAATTTGTTATATCCTGCCACATAAGTAATAATTCCTCATCATGATATTTCATTAATCTTTCTGGGATAATTGTTCCCAATATCATTTCTTCCAAGTCTACTCTTAATTTACTTACATCTATGTTCTTGTTTCGATTTGGACTACTCAGTACACTACCAGTAGGAGCTATGCCTCTAATCCAGCCATCAAATTCTTCCTGGGATGACCCTATCGATTAACTCGTTTCAGACCTCTGAGATTCTCCACTAGTTTCTTGTGTCTTTTGCATTGCTTGTGAATTTGTTTTCTGATTTCCCATTTGCAAAACCCTTGCAGTAATCTTTCGCTGTCTCCTACTTGGCGTTTCAAGACTCTTTTCTGTAATGCTTAATAATGGTTCTATCCCCCCTTCCATGGTGGAATTGGTTCTATTACATATCTCCCCACGACTTTCATGGTTTCTGTTCTTCCTGGGGTAGATAATGTTCTCTGACCTCTCACGCTCTCACTCGTCTCATGCAAGAATGAGTCTCTCCTGCAGTTCCAGTTGGAACAGTTATTGCATGAGTTTG
Source organism: Triturus cristatus (assembly GCF_964204655.1). Lineage (NCBI taxonomy): Eukaryota > Metazoa > Chordata > Amphibia > Caudata > Salamandridae > Triturus > Triturus cristatus. The sequence continues at coordinate 141,967,296 of NC_140588.1, forward strand.
AGAAACTCCTCATTCGGTTTGAAATAGAGGAACAATCAAGCCTATAATTACTGGGACTGATAATTCATCGGGACTATTTGTCATGACCATATTTGATAATCCTATTCTCTCAGGAATCTGATCTCCATCCAAGAAAATAGTTTTATCAGCTGGATCTAATTTTGCAGGTGGGGCATCTAGCTTTAGACCCACATACAGATTTGTCTCTGAACTATTCTGTTCTTCATGATAAGGTGGAGGTCTAATTAGTAAAAGCTTGTTCAATAATTCATCATCTATATACTCTACACTCTCATCTGTCAAAGTAGGTACTTGAGCTTTTGGCTCTTCAACATGTTTCTTTTTCTCCTTACACTTTTCTCCTTCCTTATTCTGAGCTACCATTACAGGATATATACATGCGCCCAAAGCAACATTCTGTCTTAAATTTTTCTTTTGGGAATCCCATTTTGCCTCTGCATATCGATTCAGTGTATTTCTGTATTTTCCCTGACATTTCTCTTTTTATCTTCAATTGGTTTTGTGTTCCCATTCCTCAAGGGCTTCGTACGGCATGGGTCTAGGATTAGGTTTCATATCATTCATCTGTCTCCTCAAATTTTCGAAAATTCTCACGTGAAATGTTCTGTACCATGGAAATGCTAAGTGACCATCCTTCCCAGTATATTTGACCCAATTCTGTAACCAGGTGCAAGTATGATATCCTCTGTCTAATGACATCTGCGAAGCAGGTGTACCTTCCAGAGCTAGAGGAACTCCTTCCCTAGTTGGTGTAGGCTCATCTTTGCGTATCAGAGCTTTCAATAATTGAAAGAATTTCATGATTTCTTTAGTTCAATTCAATCTGTTTTTAATCTTGCAACCTCTCTTCCGTATTATTGTTTCTATCTCCAATCACTGTTTGGTCTCAACCACCAATACCAGCGCAGCTCCACACCAACCACCAATACCAGCGCAGCACTTGTATGGCTTCAGTCTAACTCCTCACTGTGACTGACCCTCCCATCACAAACTGTTTGTCGTCTTTTCTCTTTCGCCTTTTTAAAACAAACTTGCGACAAAACAATTACAACATAAAACAACTTTGTGTGCTCCACAAAATGAATTATAGATACACACTCATTCTAGAAAAATTTCATTTGCTTCCAGTGAAACCTTGACCAGCACGATTTCACTCTCTTTAAGTAAAAATCTTTAAGATCTCTTCTGTTGCGCCGCCTGAAGAAATCTCAATAATTCCAACTTGTCATGCATCAAGTTCCCTTTCTCAGTACTGGCAAGACGTCTCAAGCAAAGTGCCCACATACCAATAGACAAACGCACTTAGCGTATGCCACACTACGACTTCCAGTAGGCTTATCCCGGGATTGTAGGCCACAACGGACCCGTACTCACTTAGGCCTCGATGGACCTAACCTCAATACAACATTGACATACAATTTCACAATATGACAATACTTTTGTGATCTCAAGTCCATTTCGATCTTCGTCAAGTCACAACTTTACCATCACTCAGAACCTTACTACTTCTTCTAAACTACTAAAAACACCTTTTAACCACGTCTCCTCATATCTTAGTTAAATTAGTCAAACTAGCCATCCGACAAGCTACCAGAAAACTGATGCAGTTGAAAGCTCAGCAATTTTATCTCTCAATAACATTTCAACAACATCTACTCACACCGGGCCCACAATCGTAATAATCTTTTTTCTAATCTATTTATAAATCAATCATCATCCCAATTATCACACTAAGGTCCTCAGATGGATCTTTTTGTTGATCTAACAGGGACTTGGATACTTGCAGAACGTGCGGCAATTTCCCTATGAGGACCTGAAATAAAGAAATGATAAATACATGCAAATAACAAAAACTATACGCAATTGTCATTAATTCCTCTCACTATATGACAAGAAAAGTGTAACACCCAAAAAAACAATTTTTTTTTTTTTAACATATCTTTATTGTCAAATATAACATATTCAATGTACATGTTACAGCATTTATTAGTTGCAAGTCCTTGCAGTTTAGTAACCCAGTATTCAGAAAACTTATAATTTACAACAGGAGCAGAAAACATGCTGATTACAGTTCTCCCCAAAACTTCTCCCCCCCCCATCTCCCTCCTTACCGGTTCCTGTCAAATGATACCCCATCCTCATATCTGAGTTAATCTGTTAGGTGTCTATTGCTCGTAGTTCTTGGCTACGTGTAGCAGTCGGAGTGTGGTGTTCTCCCTCCCTCAAGTCAGATTGAGTCTGCAAAGCTTTCTCTTCTATCTCTTGTATCATTCCCTCCCACGCCAGCAACACTTCCAGGAGCTTATCATTTTTCCTAGCCTTCCTTGTATGGCCTTCCTCAACCAGTGCCCATTCTTTTAGATCTATCTTCCATTTTTCTTCCTGTGGGCCCTGCTGAGACAGCCAGTGAATTGCTATTCTCCTCTTAGCTATCGTAAGTCCCAATATCAGGAATCGCCTAGTGGTTTTACGTTTGGGAATTTTAGGGATCAAGCGAAGAAGGCATGTCCTTATTTCTGGGGTCATCTTCCAACCAGTGATTCTATTCAGTTGTGCCAGAACGTCGGCCCAGTATCGTTGAATTACTTGGCAGTGCCATGCAACATGAACAAAATCTGCCTGAGTATGCTGGCAGCGAGGACATTTGGGGTCTCTGGATATATTAATAGCGTGTAGCCTCCTGGGTGAAAGATAGGCCATATGGACTATATTATATTGTATTTGTTTGAATCTGTTCCAAAGTGATACTTTGCGGACACTTTCATGAATCTTTCCCCGGTCTTTTGCCATTATCATGTGTTCACTGACCTCTCGCCATTTTTCTTCCACTTTCAGTGGCTTAGTCTTTTTATCTTCTCTCAGTGCCCTATATAGATCAGAGACACGTTTTCCACCACCTGCCATTGCAATTATAGTGACTAATGTACATGTAGGCTCCGGGGCCTCTGGGAACGTCGGCCACATTTGGCGGGCTGTGGCTGCTATTTAAGCGCATTGTAGAAATGGACCCGCCCCTAATTCAAACGTGTCTACTACATCCTTATAGGTAATAAACCTATTCTCCGGGTATAGGTCCGAGATCATCAAGCAGCTCCCTTCCTTACATTTTTAGATGGACATAGCTCGGTCCTATTTGAGCGAGATGTGGCATCAAAAATAACACACTTACGCTATAAATTTGTTCATATACCATTTATCTAAACGCCTCAATTTGAACGGTCAGATCAAATAAGAACATTTTCTGGTTGCCTAAAACAAAGAGAGAGAGAAGCATGGGGAAAAAATCGAGATTCAGCATTTGATCGTACAAACCAAATATGGTTGAGGTATCGTCCGTCTTCAATAGAAATCTGATTAGTTCAGAACTGTAACACAGAGTGACACATAGAGTGACACAGAAAGGAGTCAGTTAACCCTTCAACTGAAAGTTTATTTCCTGCTCAATTTTACTAGCCGGCAAAGTGCAGGAATCAAATCAGTCAGGAAAGTTCAGTTCAAAGGTTGGACATTTAGGAGAAAATCAGAGTTCAGTCCGACAGCATGCCAGGCAGGGAAATTGAATAATGACTGCCAGCCCCTACTCCTTCTCCTAGGGGCAATTATACTCCTAAGAGTTCACGGTTTACATCCACAAAGTATCTTTTCCATCACACCATACAGTTTCCATTGGTGTTCATAGTGGGCTGCTCATGGGGTGATCAACACCTCACCAAAAATCCGGAAGCATTAAGTAATCCTTTTTCAGATGTATTAAGTTCCAGTTATTTTATACTTCCATTCTTTCCTCGGAAATAAGAAAACTTCATTTTGCTCACAGTCTGTCCATTCCCAGACGCTCTCTTTGGATTTGCAATAGTATAGATACATTTCTGTCAAAAGTGTTGCTGAATCAAAAGTGAGCCCATTGTGTAGAGCACAGAAAAGAAACTTCACGAAAAGTTCTCACAGCGTGTAAAATTAACTTGTCAGCTAGATTCTGTCTTTCGAGCAAGGGCAAAGAAAAAAGCATCTGAGCCTACATGAAATTTTGCTGAATCATTTATCATGTTATGAATAATATAAGTAAGTAAGTAAGTAATATGCTTATAGAGCGCACAAATGCATCTTGTAGCAGGATACTGAATCAACAATTTCCTCAACCGAGGTCTGGAGGGTTGGAGTCTGATGTCGTCTGGTAACTCATTCCATAACCTACACGCACTATATGTCAGGCTTCTAACTCCCTATCTGGCTCGTTGTTTTTTTGATACCTGGACTAGACCTTTGTTAGCTGATCTAAGAATACGCCGAGGAGTATACTGCAAAAATAACTTCTGTAAGTCAGCTGCTCCTCCACCAAACTGGGCTTTGTGCACGAGGCACAGAGCTTTAAATTCGATTAATTGCTGCACCTGCAGTCAGTGGAGGGTTTTAATGCCGCCAGAGATGTGATGGGACTTTGGGATGTTAAGCAGCTTTCTAGCGTCAGCATTTCGGAAAGATTGTAATTTGGACAGTTGGCGCTTGTTAATGTCCATAAAGAGAACACTGCAGTAATCGATCCGTGAAAGGATCAGAGCAACGACAACCGATATACCTAGTTCCCGGGAGATGAATGGAAAAAAAATTCGTAGGACTTTCTGTTGAAAGAAGCAGGCTGATGAAGGCGGATTAATTTGACCTGAGAAACTTAGTTTATCGTCCAACAGGATTCCAGGTTCCTGGCTTTTCTGTTGGCACTGGGCATTGACCTGCCTCTGCCGGCCACCATTTTTGGTTCCAGAGCAGTGGTCCAGTCCCACACTCCATCTCTTCAGTTTTCCCGTATTTAGTTTAAGGTAATTCTGGTGCATTCAATGCATAATGTGTTTTAGACAGCCATGGAATTTCTCAGCAATGGTGTCTGCATTTGATGGAGATGACAAGTTGCGGACTGTCAGCGTATGACACCAAGGAGAACCCATGTCCTTTGATTAGCTCAGCCAGCGGTGTCACATACATGTTGACAAGTGTTAGGGACTGAGCTGACCCCTGGGGAACTCCACAGGGAAGGGAAATTCTCTATAATTGGTACTTGTCCCAGCACACCCTTTGTTCCCTAGCCTCGAGGAATGAGGCCAGAAGGTTAAGAGCCACCTCAGTGATTCCTATTGCCTTCAGCTGTTGAATTAATACCTGATGGTTCACGGTATCAAATGCGGCTGAAAGGTCCAGTAGGATTAGAATGGCCTTTCCTCATCTATCCAGTTGCCTACATATTTCCTCTGTGGCCATAAGTAGGACTGATTTAGTTGAGTGGTGTTGTTTAAAGCCATGGTGAGAATGGTCTAAGATGTTATTAGACTCCAGGTAGCCCATTAGGTCTTGATTCATAGATGTTTCCAGAATTTTGGCCGCTAATGTTAAGCAAGATATGGGTCAGTAGTTTTCAACCACCTGGAGATCCAAGGATGGTTTCTTTAGAATTGGCCTGATACATGCCTTCTTCCAAGGAGAGGGAAAAATTCCTGAGTGCATGATGTTATTTAGAAGTGGGGTGAGTTGGTTACTGATTTTATTCTAGACCAAATGTATTGTAGCCGGGAGGGGCACGGGTCTGTTGGAGACCCAGATTTTGTTGCTAATAACAGATCATTTGTTCTCTCCGTAGATAGAGGGGCCAATCTGCTTAACTGATTTGCTGGAGATGGCCTGTTTAAGCTAGCTAGCTCCAATGTGCTGGCGCTACAAAGACTTGGTGATTTTCCTATCAGATTGTCATAGATCAGGTGCACTTTCGTCTGGAAGAAGCATGCCATCTTGTCACAGAACCTTTGGTCCAGAACAAATTGATTTGCTTGATTTAGTTTGGATAGTGGCCTGACAGTCTTGAAGAGCTCTCTTGAGGAGTTTTTTGACCCCTTGATTTGATTAGTAAAGTAGATCTTTGTTGCATTTTTAATGGCTACCTTGTACTCCTCTAAGGCAAGTTTATAGTGTAGTTTGCTCTGTTCGCTGTAATCAGCTCTCCAACGCCTCACTAAGTGCCGACACCTGACTTTTATGGCTTTGAGATCTTGATTGTACAAAGGGTTAGAGGCCCTTTTTCACCGTTGTTTGTTTAATCTTAACGTGGCCAACTGATCAATGGCTGATCGGATCCAACCATCTAATTTGTCAGCTGCCTCGTTAACATCAGGCCCTGGTAGCGGTGGGCTTACATCCAGTAGCTCTGTTAGCTCTTCTCTCCTGATTTTGTGCCATGGTCTAGATTTAACAGGAGGCAAGATCCTTGGCTGTAGCCCATCGTTCTCCTGATTAGTGAGTTTGAAGAAAATTGCATTGTGATCTGACCATGTTAGTGGTAGTATTTTTTCAACTGAGATTTTAGGGTGGTTAGTAAAGATAACATCAAGAGAATGCAGAGCCTTGTGTGTAGGTTCAGAAACTAGTTGTTTCAGCCCGAAGCCTTCTAAGTTATCAACCAATGTGGCCATATCTGAGTTCTCATCTGCTTCTAAGTGAAAATTAAAATCACCCAGTATTGTGAATGTTGGGTAATCTAGACATGAGTCCATAAATGTCTGTAGACCTTGTAAGAACAGCATTTTTGGTCCCGGGGGCCGGCATAGGAGCAAGCCAAGATGCAGTATTGGAGAATTTAATATTAAAGTCCATAGCTTCTGCTCCTGGTAACTGGCATGTGGCAAAAGTAGCCTTGAAAATGGATCGATAGATAATTGCTATGCCACCCCCTTTTTTCCCTGATTTTTCTACACTGGTCAGGGAGTAGCCTGCTGGTATAGCAGTAGCCCAGTCAGGCTCCGAAGTGTCAGTAGCCCATGTTTCAGTAAGGAAAACAAGATCAGGATCAGAAGTCTGTAGTAAGTGTTCTAGTTCGTATTTGTCCTTGATGACCGATATCATGTTTAAGAGTATGCCATTTAGACAGCCAGCCTCTGCTTCCTGTTGATTATTAACATTTTTTTCCAATTTGTGTGGGGGGTATCAAGCTGAGGTATCCTTGGTACTGTCCTTCCCTGACACTGGTATTTACTTTTCTTTTATTAACATGCCGGGGTGTGAAGCAGAGATAAGTGTGATGCTGTTGCTTAATGAGAAGCCGCACAAAGAACACTGATAGCCATGGTAATCATTTTCCCTGGCCCACTTAACTGAGTTGCAGGTCTTACCATTGTTCTATGCTTGTAGGTGTATCAAGGAATAGCTTATACAAGAAAAACAGACGGGGTCCTGCCGCAAGGCGCATTGTGGGTGCTGACGGGCATAGATGGGCTTGTCTTAGGCGCACCCCCTGCTCTCAGGAATGCATCATGAGGATATACCCCTGAAGCCGGAAACTGGAAATGTGGAACCGGAGGTGCGTGGAGTGACTAGACCTCCAACTGCTACGATGGCGTTCAGGTTTGATGAGAGGAGAAGAAAAAATTGAGCTCTTTCCCACAATCGAGGAGAACCTCGCAGCGGACCGGAGAAAGTGCTTAACCTTGTAAAAGTGCAGAATGCAAGTGAGCTACAGAAGTAGTATTAAGTTTGACAGTTTAGGCAAACATGCGTGCCTTTCTTCCCCATGCATCCGCTGCGCACTCGAGAATGCATCAGGAGGATATACCCCCGAAGCCGGAAACAGGAATTGTGGAACGGCAGGTGTGTGGAGTGACTAGACCACCAACTGCTACGATGGTGTTCTGGTTTGATGAGAGGAGAAGGAAAAATTGAGCTCTTTCCCACCATCGAGGAGAACCTTGCAGTGGACCAAAGAGCCCAGAGAAGGTAGGAGAGAAGCTGTGAGTGCTCACCCGAACACTCCCCCTAAGTAAATTATTTGAAAATGAAGTTAAAAATTCAGAAGCAATCCAAAACAATAAAGTGCTTATATTGGGTAAAAGTGCAGAATGCAAGTGAGCTAAGAAAGTACTATTAAGTTAGACAGTTTAGGCAAACATGAGTTACTTCTCCATGCGTCCGCTCACATTACTATTCATATATCAGTTTCTTAACCAATGCAATCATTATACTTCTTTAAAGGTTATATGTCAATATTAGACACTACCAAAAAAATCATTTGCATGTTTATCATTTTCAAAACAATGTTTAATGTGTCATTTCTGAAGTACACGTTTCCATCATAACATTAGAATAAGCTGCATGTCTATAATTTATTAATCATTTCTAAATTAAACAGTTTAATCATTTCATGTGCTTCATCATATAAGCATTATTTCATTTAGACACATTATAAAGTTATTGTTAGCACACTTTCTATGTTAATTAAGCACATTTCTCTAACACGTGTTTACATTAGTAAATAATCATTGTTTTTTTTCTCATTGCTTATGATTTCACATTTCCATGTTTTAAAAACACTTCTGCATGCTTTTACGATGCAGTATGAAGTCTCACGGGTTTCGACTTATCCAGTAGACATTTTTAAATCACAAACATATGTCGTAAATCTCTTTTTAAGGTGAGAATTTTACGCTCCTTCGTCACCACCATTACTAATGCCACCTCATAACCACTGTCATCATTGTTTTTATGTGTAAGAACATTGTGTGTTTGGCATTGTCTTTTGTGAACGTGTAAAAGAAAGGGTAATGTGGGCATAAGTTTGGGAAACACTGTCAGACGACATGCTTTGTCAGTATTTGTCCAATATGTGTTTCGGAATGGTGTGTTGTAACTAGATAATTGTAAAAAAAAATATGTAGAAAGCACCATTTTTTTAAAGAGCAAAATCTGCAGGCTCATTGGGAAGCTGCCAGCCCACCTCTCGAAATCGATCATGAATAGTATCCTCTGGCCTACAACTACTGTTGGGCGCTCTAATGCTTTCTAGTCAGGTATGCGCTATAAACACTTAAAAACCTCAATTACGTTCATGCACCAAGGAAATTACGTTTTTATTGTAGTAAGTGTAGGATATGTGGGAAAATGCACAGGTCACCAATGTTTTGGGAAGATTGGGCCTAACTTCCGCCAGGAGAGTTTTTCAGTTTGTTGGCTCAAACTGGGATGCTTAAAACAATCAGAAAATCAGCAGTCAAAATGTTAAACCAGAAAATATTTGGGAAATGTTCTTTTTGTTTACTAGTGTGCTTGTTCCATAACAAAATGAATTAAAATGTCAAACTCGAAAGAAATTATAAAAACATAGGAAAAACCCAAAATATTGAATGAACTCTCCGAACCCTCTACTATATTTTACATCTTGAGGACAAACTCTTTTTGCTCCTTCCAGAATGAAAATGTCATTTGTTGTTCACAGTAGCTCCTTTAAGGAATACAAATGGAGCGAGCCACACTTGCAGCTGTTTTGGTGACAGTACTATCTTTTTTGCTCAAATGCTGAATTGTATAGTAGCTAATTGTTTTATTTAATCACATAATTTCCATCACCTCTCTTCAGGAAAGACATATGTCGGATTGAAAGTTGTCAAGGCTCTCCTTGCTAATGAAGACTTATGGAATCTCTCAGGACATAGCCCAATTCTGGTGGTGTGCTTCACAAACCATGCCCTGGACCAGTTTCTGGAAGGTAATGTAGGTTTTGTTACTTGTAATTTAATATTTATGTTACTTTTTGAACAATGTTATTGATTTCCTCATAAAACACATGAGAAACAGCGGTCAGGTTATCATCTGCAGAGAAGGGGCATAGTGTTAATCGACAATGTATCTCGCATTATATTTCTTGTCGACAGTATACAGAAGGCAATCTATACTCGGGATAAAATCAGGGGAGGCCAGGAACCTTGCTTCAAAATGCCAAATTTGAATTACACACAATCATGTCCTATCCCTAACTTAAGGCTTCAAGCTATAATGCGAGATTGATTGCCCCCATAGTTGCAGAAGTGTTTTGGGCAGCCTCTGGCTTTGTAGATCTCTTTTTCAATTGCCATGCACCAATCCATGTTGGAACACCACAGTCCCACCATCTATACTTCTCAGCATCCTTAGCGTCTTCCATTATCCCTGCAAACAATTATTAGCCCCATGCAACACAGAATTCTAAGATAGTTTGGTGGGGGGGGGGGGGGTAAAGTCGCCCAGTATTCCTAGCAGGGTAAGTTTCACTTCTTATATCTAGGGGGTCGAGGACCTGAGTGGCTTTCTCCATATAATTTCATACTTCGGTCCCAAAAGAAGTAATCTTCAGGCATGACCAAAGTGTGTAGTAATATGGAGTAAAATGTGTCTATCGGTGTGCATTTACTAAGGCATGAATCAATGTCTGCTCTTTTAGCATATGTTTAATTGAGGTCATATGTAGTAAATTCTTTTTTTTTGATAAACAAGTTTTATTGTTTTAAACAGCACAATAACAAAAATAGTCTGGTATTCCGAATCAGTATTACACAGCAATACATTAGGAAGCACCCCCCGCCCCCAGAATCCTCCCCCCAGCCCCCACACCGCCCCATTAAGGTATGTTGCCTAGCCATTTCCCCCAAACCTTTCGGTATTTCTTGGGGCATCCTCGTGCCTGATATAGAGTACGTTCCTGCGCCGCGCACCAGTCCACCCCAGCGCCCCATTTGGCCACACTTGGCGGCAGCGGCTGCTTCCATGCCGCAGCAATGTCGCGCTTGGCCACCATCAAGGCCGTCATGAGAAACAGCTGCTCTGAGCGCGTGCCATCTAAGCCATCTGTGATGCCCAGCAGCGAGTGTCGTGGATCATGGGGCACCTCCCACCCCAGGACCTCCGTAAGTTCGGTCTCAATGCCCCTCCAGAACCCCTCCAGGGCCGGGCAGGACCACACCATATGCAGGAAGTCTGCCGGGTCGGAACCACATCGGGGGCAGGCCGCATCCCCGGAGAGGCCCGCACGGTGAAGGCGAGCTGGTGTGAGGTACGCCGCGTGGAGATAATAGATTTGGATGAGTCGCAGCTTAGCGGAGGCCGTCACCAAACGGGGGGCCATAAGGGCGTCCCGCCAGTCGGCCTCGTCCAGGGGACCCACCCATCCCTCCCAGCGCTCCTTAAGACCCGCAAGGGATGTAGGGGTGCAGTTAATGAGGGAGCGGTAGATCCTGGAGATGCCCCCCCTCCCCAGGTTGCCCAGCAGAACCTGAGCCTCCGGAGGGCTGTGATCCGGCAGCCGGACGTCCAGTGGCGTGTAGGTGCGTATGGCGTGGCGCAGCTGGAGGTACCGGTAAAATTGGGAGGAGTGAAGGGAAAAACGCGCTTGCAGCTCCGAAAAGGAACACATCCGCCCTCCCCGCCAGACGTCCCCCAGCTGGGAAATGCCGATAAGATCCCATGATTTGAAGCCTTCCAGCTTTGTGACCTCCCGCAACCACGTCCCGTGCCACAGGGGAGTGACCCGGGTCAACCGTCCCGTTCATCGGGTGAGGCGGAGCGCCGCTCTCCAGGACAGGAACACAGCCCTGGTGATGTCCGGGCAAGAAGCAGGGATGGGGGCGCCGTACAGGCGGTCTTGGATGTCGGAGAAGCCCAAGCCGTTAAGTTCCACCCTGTAGGCCGGGTCGGACCAACCCCCTCCATACCAGTCGTGAATGACCAGTAGGCGGGTGGCCAGGTAGTAGAGGTAGAGATCAGACATGCCCAGGCCCCCGTCAAAGGTGGGAATACGGCACGTCGACAGAGCCAGCCGCCGCCTCCCCTCGCCCCAGAGAAATCTCGTCGCCATCCCGTCGAGCTCGCGGAACCACGGGCGCGGAAAGGAGAGGGGAGTGTTTTGCAAGACATACAGAAACCGGGGAAGGATCATCATTTTGTAGAGGGCGACCCTTCCCAGCGGGTTGAGGGGCAGCCGCTGCCACCGCGCCCGATCGACCTTGGCTCTCTTGACCAGGGGGGAGACGTTGAGCGCCCAGCTTAGCTCCGGGAGGAGGGAGACCCAAATGCCCAGGTACTGAAATGATAAGCGACGCAGAGGGATGGTCTCCTGCCAGTCAAAGCATTCCCTGGAGGGGTGCAACGGTACCAGGACCGACTTCCGTGGGTTGAGGGAGAGACCCGACGCCCGGCCGAAGCGGCTCAGGATGGATAGTGCGCGCGGTCCGGAGCGCGCTGGGTCCCCCAGGTAGAGTAGGACATCGTCCGCATAAAGGGCGATTTTGTCGGCTTCCAGGCCGGGCCACTCCCACCCCCGAAGGAGGGGATCAGATCTAATCAAGGCGGCCAGAGGCTCCATCGCCAGGGCGAAGAGAAGGGGCGACAATGGGCAACCCTGCCTCGTCCCCCGGCCGATCCGGAAGGGCCTTGACAACGCACCATTGACCAGCACTCTGGCACGGGGCCGGGCATAGAGGACTCGCACCATCCCCAGGAACCGGGGGCCAAAGCCCATGCGGGACAGGACGTCGAAGAGGTAGGCCCACCCCACCGAATCGAAAGCCTTTTCGAAGTCAACGAGGAGGAGGGCGAGGTACGGGGTCAGTCGATGGCGATGGGCCAAGGCCACATGGAGACGGCGCAGACAGTGGCGCGTGCCCCGAGCGGGCATGAAGCCACATTGATCCGGGTGGACCAAGGCCGACAGCATGGGCTTAAGTCGTTGGGCCAGAACCGCCGCATAGAGTTTCACATCAGTATTGATGAGCGAAATTGGGCGATAGGCCGCTCTATCAGCGGGCGGCGGCGTGGATTTGGGCAAAACCACAATCGTGGCCAGGTCGGATTCCAGGGGGAAGAAACCCCTCTCAAGCGCCTCCGCATAGTGAGCTCTCAGCCGCGGGACCAGGGTGTCCCTATAGGCCGCAAAGAATTCCTGAGGAAAACCGTCCGGTCCCGGTGTCTTCCCCGTTGACGTACGCCCGATTGCCTCCCCGATCTCCCCGGCGGAGATGGGCGCCTCCAGGCTCTCCATTTCGTCCGGCCGAAGCCGGGCCAGGCAGGCGCTCCCGGACTCGAGCAGGGCGTCCAGAGAAAGGTCCGGCGCACGCGCTCGGTAGAGCTGGGAGTAGAACTGGGCAAATGCCTCTGCCATAGCCACGGAGGAGGACTGGAGCACCCCCGAAGAGTCGGCAATCGCCGGAATGATGCGCGACGCCCTGGGGTAAGTGGCCAGGCGGTGCAATAGTGCGCCGTTCTTGTCACCCCAGCCGTATACCCTCGCCACCGAGGACTGCCAAAGAAGCTTGGCCGCCTCGAGGGACCGCTGACAAATCTCCTGACGAAGGAGCCGCAACTGTCGGTCCACCGCCAGGTCGTCATGCTCGGAGAGCGACTGCTCCAGCCGCAACGCCCGGGCCTCGCAGGCAGTGAGCTGCTGCAGCTGTGTCTGGCGGTGCCGCACTACCTGTGCCTTGGCCGCCCCCCTGATGGTTGCCTTGCAAGCCTCCCAGAGGGTGCCTGCAGACGAGACAGAGCCCTCATTGGCACCATAGTAATGAGCGAGCTCAGTGCCAACCGTCTCGCGCACTGTCTTGTCCTGGAGGAACCAGGCGTTGAACCTCCACACCGGCCTGGCCGCGTGAGGCGGGGGGCCCAGACCCAGGAGGACTGGTGAGTGGTCCGAGATGCCCCTGGGAAGGATGCGGACATCCTGGACACTTCCGCACTCGGTGGGGGGGACAAAAATCATATCAATACGAGCGTGAGAGTGGTGAGCGGCTGAAGTGTGGGTATATTGACGGTCGTGAGGATGCCAAAGCCTCCAGGCGTCGCAGAGGCCCTGGGCCTCCGCCCAGCCCGCCAGCTGTCTCGCTCGCGCGGCGCGGGAGTCCGAAATCGGTCCCGACGAATCCAGCTGTGGGGCCAAGACCGCATTAAAATCTCCCCCAAGCACGACAGTGCCCACGGGGAGAAATTCTAACAACGAGGCGACGTGGGATAAAGCCTGCGACAGTCCCGAGGGAGGCACATAGAGTGAAAGGAAGCTGACCGGGCGACCCTCCAGCGTACCACAAATGGCAATCCCGATTCCCAGGGGCGCACGGGCCACCCTCTGAAGGACGAAGGGGAAGGAACGACGCAGCAGGACCGCCACCCCGCGGGAACCACGGGAGAACCCCGAGTGCCACACCCGGTCGTAGCCATAGCGCGCCAAGAAAGGACATTTTTCCCCAAGGAGATGGGTCTCCTGAAGGAGGAGGACGTCGGCCCCAACGCGCTGAGCATACTTAAGGACCGCCGTGCGCTTATGCCTATCCAGCAGGCCGTTCACATTCCAGGACAGGACGTGCAGCTGTGCCCTGGGGGTTACGTCAGCCATGGATGCAACGGGTACATCGGGACACAGCAGGGTCGGAGCCACCCCAGGGGTGTCGGGAGGACATCATGTCGCACTGATGCGCAGGGAGGAGAGGAGGATCGCCCAGGACCCGCGGGGAAGGCAGGGGGCAGGCAACAGGGGACCAGGGGCGCCCGGCCAGGAGCGGGCGGCAGCAGACTGTGGGCAGGAGCCAGCGCGGAGCACTGCAACGACGCCCGTGGGAGGAAGCCAAGGGGCGCCAGGACGGGAGCGGGCAGCAACAGGCCGTGTGTGTGGGCAAGCGCTGGGCTTTGCAGTAACGCTTGCGGGAAGCTGCGATGCGGCGCGCCCAGGGAAGACCAGACATGAACGAAAAGGACCACCCCCCCAAGGAGGAGTAGCCAACAAAACATCCAACAAAACCCACCCCTTAACCCCCAACCCCCCACCCTACACTTCGGGAACTGAAGCATCTGTCGCCCTAACATCAACAACTGTTACAAAAGCCCCAAGCGAACGCTCGGGTGTCAAGAGCGTGGTGGACCCCTCCAGAAGTACGGATGCAAGTGTTCCGGCCTAGACTACTACTCATGGGCGGAGATCCGCTGAGTCCAGGACCGTGGCGGCGGCCCCAGCCGCGGGACCGGGCCACCAGAGCTGCTGCCAAGATAGAAGACCACCCCAAGTCAAATGACCGGGCTGCGGGAGAGATCAGAAAGGTCCACAGGCGCGATGAGGGGGGTCAGGGACGGGTCCGGCGGCCGCGGCGACCGGCTCCGGAGGCCCCCAGCCGCCTGAGAAGATGTCCCGGATGAGGCAGACGATTCCCTCGGCATCCTGCCCGACATGCTCGTGGACCGAGGCCCAGCCGTCAACCCCCCCCGGGGCCGCCGGGACTGTGTGCGTCTTCTACGGCGTGGGCGAGGAGGCCTGGTTGTGTCCAGATCCGTAGGCCTCCGGGCCGGGGACGCTCGCCCAGATTGGTGCAAGGGTCGCTCCTCAGTGAGCCAAGTCCATGCCGCCCGAGGAGTGTCGAAAAACAAGGTCTTAGCCTGGAAGACCACACGGAGGCGGGCCGGGAACTGAAGTTGGTATCGAAGACCCAAGGAGCGCATCTTATGTTTCACCTCCAGGTATGATCGGCGTTGCTCTTGAACCTCCCGGGTGTAGTCGGGGAAAACCATGATGGTATGGTTGTTGAAGGACAAAGGAGACTGCGCCCGCGCCTCCTTCAGAATAGCATCCCTGTCCCTGAAGTTGAGGATCCGCAGGATGAAGGGGCGCGGTGGGGCCCCCACCGGAGGTTTGGCGGCCAACGACCGGTGCGCTCTTTCCACCACGAACCAGGTGGACAGGCTGGCCGCTGGCATCCAGGACTTAAACCATTTCTCAAGAAAGTCATCGGTGCGGCCAGATTCCACCCCCTCCGGAAAGCCCACCAGGCGGAGGTTGTTGCGGCCATATGTAGTAAATTCTTTAGAGAACATTATATTGTACCAGCTTAAATCCAAATGTAATGTCAACTTCTCTCAAGCAGCCTAAGGCTTCTTTCCATTCAGGGTCTTCTCTAGGGCCTAGTTCCATCTCTATGTTACTGCTAAAATTATATCTTGGATATTTAAATACAGCTTAGCTTAGTTAACTTAGTTTAACTTATTTTTGTATCCAGAAGGGAATATGCAAGTCTAACCGAACTTCGTAACAGCCACACTCTAGACACTTATGTCATTCATATATTGTTTTTTGTAACACTTTGGTTTTCCACTAAAAGCAACAGAAGAGCATTAAGTGTTTATGAGGAGAGCCTATGCTGCTAGTTAAGATCAGCTTCTCTACTAAGCAGTAATGAAGAGTGATTGAGCACTTTAGTTGTTTGATTGCAGATAAGTGTCAGAAAATGCCTGCTCCCTCATTTCTGTTCCTTTTGATGATTCACTCCTGTGTTTTTGTGACTCTTGTATGGGTACATTTTCCATTGTCCGTGGGACCTCTAACCTCTTTTAAAAACAAAATATAGCTGTTCTTACCTGTCAGACTTCTTACTGGGGTTTCTTTCAGTAGCGGCTGCTACCGTACGGTGGTGGTGAGTCGGAGGGGGGGGTATTTATAAGAAAAAAACACCTTGGAACGGCCGGCCGCTGCCTCCCCTGCATCCTTTTCCTTCCTTTCTCCAGTCTGGCCGGCAGCAGAAAGCACCCGGGCACACAGACTCCCCTGATTGGTCGGTTGGTTTGGCGCTCAGACAGGCCTGTGCATGTTCCCCACCAGGCTGTGCATTACAGCCTGGTGGGGAACATGCAAAGTGCACATAAACTGTTTGGTCGGCCCAAGAGGGCAGGCAAAACGGTTCATGCGCACTTAGGGAGTGCAAACGACATGTGCAAAACACATTGAACAAGTCCACTGACTGCATGCAATAAAATGTAAAAAGAATAATAACGTTGCGTTATTGTCATTTTATTTTTCCTATTTGAGCAGTGGTGCAATGCTCCTCTGCCTTCTCGGAGCAGCCGCCACTGGTTTCTTTATCTTGCTTATAAGTCCCTAGTAAAGTGCACTACATGTGCCCAGGTCCTGTTAGTTAAATGCTACTAGTGGGCCTGAAGCGCGCATTGTGCCACCCACTTAAGTAGCCCTCTAATCATGGCTCAAGCCTGCCATTGCAGAGCCTGTATGTGCAGTTTATACTGCCATTTTGACCTAGCAGGGTAACCCTCTTGCCAACCCAAATATTCCCTTTTTATACCTGTGAGTCACCCCTAAAGAAGGCCCTGTCTAACCCACAGAGCAGGGTACCATGTATTTAAAAGGCAGGACATGTACTTTTAAGTTTTACATGTCCTGCTAGTGAAAAACTACCAATTCTGTTTTTCACTGCTGCAAGGCCTATCTCTCCCATAGGATAACATACGTATTTCCTTATTACATCTTTTAAGTGTAATTCCTAATTATGAAGAGATAGACTTTCTACTTAGCTGTCACTGGACTCACAATTTAAAATCACAACTTATGGTGAAGTTGGATTTTAAATTCCAGTTTAGCAAATTCCACTTTTAGAAAGTTGGCTTTTACTTACTTTAGCCATTTGGTGTCTGCTGTCTGTCTCTGGAATACATGTAGGGGGTGGATGACAGCTGGCTTCCTGCGTTCCCTCTATATAGTCACACACAGAAAGCATAGGTGTGTCTGAGTGGTCATCTGCATGTAAGGGAGGAGCTGACACTTACACCCGAAAGGGATGTGTCCTGTCCCCACACAAAGGATTGATTACCCCCTGTAGTATGTCTGGAGCCAGGGTGGGAGGGGAGAACTTCAGAGCCCTTCAGAGATTTCTCTGAAGTCTCCCCCACTTCAAAGGCACACTGGGAATAAGTACTGGACCTCTGATACCATGAGTTTAGTACACTTCTGTACCTGTGACTAGTCTGCCAGGAAGAAGAGCTACTTTACTTCTGAAAGGAATGCCACTCCCCTGGACTGCTGCTTTGCTGGGCTTTAACTTGCCGTGCTCTTGCCTTGCTGAGCTGCCCTCTTTCTTGCTTGCCTACTGTTCCAAGTCTCAGGGATATCAAAGTCTTGAACCACCTGCATCTGCACCTAGACTCAGTAAGCTGTGAGTCTTCCCTGCCAAGTGGTGCCATCCCAGTCCTAGACCCTTGGAAGTGAGGCCTAAGGTGCCCTATAGTCACCGAAAACTGCTGGTTATAAAAGGAACTTTGCAGTGCGTTTAAAACTGTTGCCTGCGGACCCCTGGGAATGTGTCACCACAGTTTGGGAACCACTGCTCCACATCATGTCTCTAGCTGGTTCTTCATCTGGGACCGTGGAGTTTGAGCTGGCCAAGCTGAAAGATTACACTGTGGCCCAGTTGAAAAGCTGGGGGTACCTGCCCAAGGAGCTCCAAGAAGGTGGAGTTTCAAAAGGTGCAGCGTGCCTGGGCAAATGCCCGCTTCTAGGAGAATTATGGATTAGGGAGCCTGAGAAGGGCTCTTCTGAAGAACCATCTACAACCGTTGAGGGGCACACCCCTGGATTTGAGCTCCCTGTGAAAGCAGGACGCAGTGTCTCTGCCCATGGTCTATCCCCAGAGGAGCTGAGGGAGAGGAGGGTAGAGAGAGACTTCAAGCTACAGATGGTGAAATTAAAAATAGAGGCTGAGGAGAAAAATGCTGAGAGGAAAGGCAAAAGAGCTGAGGCTGACAGAGCCTTGGAAGCGAAGAGGGCTGAGGCAGAAAGATCCTAATCCGAATTGATCGCTCATGAGCTGAGTCCAAAGGAGCTGGACATCAAGGCCAGGCAGACTGATTCCAGCAGTGATGGTGGCAGCACATGTGCAGTACCTGATGGAGACAAAAGGTTCCATATACCAAAGGATTTGGTGCCCAGATATCTAGTGGAAGATGATGTTAGTAAGTGGTTTTCTGCATATGAGGTTGCACTCAAAGTACACAGGGTTCCTGAGGAGCACTGGGGGGTGGCCAGTGGAAACATACACCTAAACTTGGGAGGAACATTAGATGTTAGGGTCTTAATCAAAAAGTGCATCCTTATGAATGCCATTTTGATTGCAAAATTTAGGCTGATTCCTGAAAAATATCGCCAAAGATTCAGGCACAGCCAGAAACTCCCCGATCAATCCTGGGTAGATTTTATTGATTACTCCAGTAAAGCACTGAATGGCTCGGTGAGGGGCAGCCGCAGAGCTAATGATTGTAATGGGTTGTATCATTATGAGAGCACATGCTCAGTACTTTACAGTGTTGCTTCAGCACCTAGAAGGCAGTAAGCACACTGACCACAGGAAGCTTGCTGGGGTGGCGGACCTCTGGGCTAGCACCAGAGTGTCCAAAAAGGTATCTGGGGGACACCCACAAAATTGGCTAGGGTGTTCCCAACAGAAGAAAGAAGGAGAAGGAGAACTTAAAATCATGGAGTTCTCAAAAGGTCCCCAAAATAATGTTATGGGAGTAGTGGTAACACGTCTCAGTCCGATCCTAAAACGAAAGGTATCGTTGACCATAAGAGAGGGACGTTTGTATCCCAATGTACAGTGTGCTATAAGTGTGGGCACAACAAGGACGACTCTAAATGTCCCAAGATATCACAGCCCCCCATCGGTAGGCCGACACCAGGGTTGGCAAGTGTAGTGCTCGTAAAGGAGGTAGTCCCAGTTAGTTTTGGGGGACAGAGATATGGTGCCAAAAGCCCACATGCCTTAAAATACTTCCATTCCAAGTATAGGCAGTGGGTCACTTTGACTGGTGGGGGTCACAGGGTTGTCCCGGGTTCTCCCAAAGTAGCTGTGAGCTCTGCCATGCCTGTTGATTGTTTGCTAGGCAACAACCTGGAGTACATTACCTGGAGGGAGGTAGAGCTCAGGTTTCACTTGGAGATGATGGGATTGCCTTAGTGGGTCTGCCATGCCTGCCCGCGAAAGGAGTCAAGAGAGTCTGGATCCTGAAACAATGACCCAGACATCTGCCAAGGAGAGGGTCAAGGGCTGTGGTAAACCGGTCCCTGAAGTCCCCACTGTGGACGTTGACGAGGTCCCTGAGGAGGAGTCCCCCGAGCAAACAGGGCAAACATTGCCCCCCTAGGTGACCTACCTGAGCTGAGCTGGGGGTGTGAATTTTACATGAAAAATACATATTACACAATAGGACTGGAGAGGTGCCTGAGGCTAGACACTACCTCGGTTGAAATGGAATGGGATTTTGAGCTGCTCTGTACCAACATTGCTCAGAGGTTGTTTAGGAACATCCCTCAAAAGCAATCCCTAGAGGTGCGCTGGTTTAACACTGAATGCTCTAAAGCCATAAGGAACTAAAATGTGCCCTACGCGTCACTCCTCGTGATAGAGAACTAATTAAAATCACCAGGAGTTAATTCAAAAAGGTAATAGAATGCAGGAAGATGGAATTGAGAAGGATGATGTGGTAGGACTTGGAAAGAGCAGGCTCTCTTAAAGATTCGAAAAAAGTTTGGGAAATTAGTAATCGCCCAATGTTCACTGAAGATGCGAAACACATGGATTCATTGATCATGGGTGAAGCATGGGAAGCCCACTGTTCCAGTATTTTTAACCTTTACATAAGAAGTTTGTTGAGGATTCACTGGAAATACCCTTTGATTTATCTGTAGCCACACAACTTAGTTTGACCATCACAGTACAAGAGGTAGAAGTGCCTTTAATTCAGGGCATTTTTCTGAAAGCCCCCGGCCTAGATGGGTGCTCCTCGATCTTTGTAAGGGAAACCCCAATCTGTGGGCGCCACATTTAACAAGTATTTTTAAAGCAGCTATTATTGGCCCATTGCCTAGGTCATGGAAAAAGGCGAATCTGGTCCCTGTTTTTGAAAAGGGTGATAGAAGGGATCCGGTGTATTGTATGCCTATGCCACTTATTGATGCCACAGCAAAGGTACTGGCTAGGGTCCTTCTTGCATGTCTGGAAGAGTGGGCATCCACCAAAAGTGTCTTGTCAAATACACAATATGGTTTTAGGATGGGGCTGGGTACCACTGAACAATGTCTCAACCTGTCCTTAATTGCAAGCAAGCACTTGAGGTCCATGAAGAGTTCTATTCAGTTGACCTTCGTGGACTTATCTAGTGCCTTTGAGACTGTTAATCAGGTCAAATTGTGGGCTATGATGGAAGACATGAGTGTTGAAAAGCATTAGTAACCCTTCTGCGTAGGCTCCATAAAAACACAACAGTCACCATAAGATATGGCAGCAAGCAGGAAAAAACCCACCCAATTATCTCCACTGAGGGGGTCTGTCAAGGATGTATTTTAGCACTGTTCCTGTTTTTAATTTATACCAATGAGCTGGAGTCTTTTTTTATTAAAAAGGGAGTTTGGCTACCCTAAAATTGGTAATAAATCTGTTCCCCTGCTTTCATACGCAGATGATACAGTATTATTGGCAAGGCTAGCCATGAGCTTGCAGAAATCCCTTGATGCTTTTATGACATTTCTTGATTTAAAAGTTAATTTTATTAAATCGTATATAATGGTGTGTGACCCAAAGACCACAAAAAACTAAATTGTTATTGTCCAGAGAAAGAAGATAGAAAAAGTTAAGAATTTCTCGTATCTGGTTGATTTATTCAATAATCAGATGAAGTGGGAACCACTTATAACCACTAGAGCACATCAGACAAGCAGGGCTGTGGATGGGTTGTTTCGGTTTGCTTGTAAATTGGGGCATAAACAGGTGAAGGAATTATTCACTTTTTACAGAGGTAAATGTCTCCCTATTGCCACATATGGGGCAAGGATCTTGGGGTACAATAGAAGCCAACAGCTCCAACTAGTTGAGAATACATGTATTAAAAGACCACTGATGGTAAAAGTGCCTCCACTTTATTTTGCCACACTGAACTGGGTCAAGAGTTCATAGAAGATCCCGCCACCTCAAAAAGGCCTGGAGGAACACCAAATCCACAGAAGCCCACTACAACTTCAGAGCTGCCTCCGACGCCCACCACCAACTCATCAGAAAAACTAGGAAAAAAGTGATTGAAGACAGAATCTCCACTCATGCACACAACAGCAGAGAACTCTTCAACATCATCAAGGAGTTCGCCCAACCCACCAGCGAGTCCACCGACATGCCTCCCTCACAAGACCTGTGCAACAAACTCAGCACCTTTTTCCACCACAAAATCAAGAGCATCTACGACAACTTTGACAAAGACAACCAACACACTGAACCCTCACCAAACACCCCCTACACCCTGAAGCCAGTGATCGTCAACTGGACAGCCCTCACCACCGAAGACACACTGAAGACGATGAAGTTAATCCACTCCGGGGACCTATGGACCCCTGCCCCCACCACATATTCAACAGAGCCGCCGACACCATCACACCCATGCTCTGCCACACCATCAACCGCTCCCTGGCAACCGCCTCGTTCCCTGATGACTGGAAACACGCTGAGATCAACCCACTCCTAACGAAACCCTTGGCGGACCTTACCGACCTCAAAAACTACAGAGCCATCTCTCTGCTCCCTTTCCCAGCTAAAGTAATTGAGAACGCCATCAACAGCGAACTCGCCACATTCATCGAAGAACACAACATCTTCGACTCCTCCCAATCCGGCTTCCGAAAAAACCACAGTACGGAAACCGCCCTCCTAGCCGCAACAGACGATATCCGCACCTTACTGGACAAGGGAGAAACGGCAGCCCTCATCCTCCTTGACCTCTCAGCGGCGTTCGACACAGTCTCTCATCGCACCCTAATACACAAACTCCACGACGCAGGGATCCAAGACAAGGCCCTTGACTGGATCCGCTCCTTCCTATCCAGCAAAACGCAGTGGGTCAGACTCCTCCCTTTCCTCTCAGACCCTACACTTACCACCTGCGGAGTCCTCCAGGGGTCCTCCCTCAGCCCTACGCTCTTCAACGTCTACATGGCTCCGCTCGCCCCCATCGTCAGATCCTACGAACTCAACATTGTGTCATACGCAGACGACACCCAACTCATCCTCTCTCTATCCAACGAACCCAACACCGCCAGGCACAGCTTTCATGAAGGCATGGAAGCCGTCGCCAAATGGATGAAAAACAGCTGCATAGAACTAAACACCAACAAAACGGAAGTGCTCATCATGGGCCCCAACCCCGACGCCTGGAACGACACCTGGTGGTCCCCCGCCCTCGGAAGCCTGCCCACCCCCACGGACCATACACGCAACCTAGGAATCATCCTGGACTCAGAGCTCAAAATGGACCGCCAGATCAACTCCATCTCGTCCTCCTGCTTCCACACCCTCCGCCTCCTACGTAAGACCTTCAAATGGATCCCCCTCGAACACAGAAAGACCGTCACTCACGCCCTGGTCACCAGCAGGTTCGACTACGGCAAAGCACTCTATGCCGGAGTAAACAAAAACCTCACCCGCAAGCTACAGAACATCCAAAACGCTGCCGCAAGACTGGTCCTCAACCTGCCAAGACACTGCCACATCTCCCAACACCTGCTCACACTCCACTGGCTCCCCATCGAAGCTAGAGTCACCTTCAAGATGCTAACCCACGCTCACAAGGCCCTCCACGACACCGGACCAGCATACCTGAACAGCCGACTCAAATTCCACGCACTCCAAAGGACCCTTTGATCCGCCCAGCTCTCCTACGCCGTGGTTCCCCACACCAGAAAGACCAGATCGGGAGGCCGCTCCTTCTCAGTCTGCGCGGCCAGAGCCTGGAACGACCCTCCGCTCTATCTCAGACAGACAACATCGCTCCCCATCTTTGCAAGAAACCTCAAAACCTGGCTCTTCGACAGATCCCCTCCTTGATGAACTGGAACCTACGACTCAACCCTCCCCCCCCCCAGTGCCTTGAGACCCTTACGGGTGAGTAGTCGCGCCTAACAAACACCTGATTGATTGATTGAAGATCGTATTGGCTGTGCCCCTTTGTATTTATGGGCCAAGATTTGGCTTTCAGAAGACCTAGAGTTTTCAAGAGATATTATAACGGATTCCCTTAACACATATAGGGCCAGATGTACAACCATTTTTTGCGGCCGCAAACGGAAGTTCCTCCCGTTTGCGACCGCAAAAAAGAGTAATGGCATGTACAAATGCTATTTTGGAGTCATAGACTGGCAAAATAGCATTTGCGACTCCCGCTATTAGGAAGGAGCGTCCCTTCCTAATAGCGAGTCACCATGCCATGTACTATTGTTTTGCGACTGCATTTGCGGTTGCAAAACACTGGCAGTTTACCACCTTCTTTAAGTAGGTGGTAAACCACTCACAAACAGGAAAAGGTACCCAGGGGCTAGGATTCACATGTCCTCTATACTGGTAGGCATTATTAAGAGTGCTTGGTCTGGAGAAGCACAAACTCAGGATTCAGAACATAATACAGTGGTTAGCATTGACGTTATTAATAAGGATTTATTTCTACCCAAATAAACCTTTGTTAGCAGCATCAGGATAATGAAAGACTGAGAAAACAAAACTTACTAACTTGTACTGTGCAGTTTGAATGAAGGTCTTTGATGGCAGTTCATAGCTCACTGTGCTAGTTTACGATTGTAACTTATGAACTGCACAGTAACAACAGAAGCTCTGTGACAAAAGCAGTAACCCACTGAGCTATGCACATGAAATATTGTTTTTTTTTAATTCATGCTACACGTTCTTTGCAGCAGGCCTATTAAACCACTGCGCTTCTTTAGAGGAGTCAAAGCTGCCACTAGACAAAGCTCCCATCTCTCTACAGCAGGTACATTAATCACCGGCGTTATCTTGACTCTTTTATTGTTGCTTTGAAAACTGCTGTTTATACAAGGAACTTTGCAGTGCTTTTGAAACTGCTGTTTGTGGACCCCCTGGGAATGCATCACGGACCCCTAGGGGTCCATGGACCCCAGTTTGGGAACCACTGGTCTAGGACACTTCTTTGAAAACACTGAAAGAATCCCTCCAAATGCTAAGGCCAGTATTAAAGAGGCGTTTTTTAGCCGGGGTGCTGGAGCGCGGAACCTGGGTAACGGGAATCAGGGCAAAACCCGAACCAAATATCCTCCCTTCGTCACAGGCCAAATATCACATTAACACATTCACACATGCAATCATTGGTGGGGCCCATAACACCAACATTCACACTTCACTTCTCACTGGCCTGCACTTACAGGAGAGATGAATGTTCCAAGCGCTGACATGAAAGGATTACCTTATAACCTATAGAGAGAAATGTATTTACACATTTATACACTAATATCCTTCCCCTACAGATCTCAAATCCTAAAAATCAAGAAACTCCTCCCACGTGATCAATGGATCATTTAGATGGGTAAGGTGATTTAGACCAGCTAAAAACACATTTAATATCTTGATCTTTCCTCCCTCAATAAATGACAAAACGCATTTTCTTGTTAATGAATTTTTGTTTATCTAATTATTGCAAGAATTTTAGTTCCGTCTAATAAATTTATTAGAATTTTCGCAAATCACGAAACACCATATTTACCTAATCTGGCTAATTGTCGTCCACTAAGTCGTCAAATTTAGTCGTCAATCAGTCGGAATTCAAAAGTTCTTCATGCGGCACGCTACAGTCCCAAGAACGGACAAGGACCAGAGACGTGCAAGCATCAGTCAGTGCCCATAGAATTTAGGAAGTCCTCAATTCATCAAAGAAATGGGCAGCAATTCAGTCTGTCAAAGATTTAGGAACGCAGCCGTCACGTAGCGTCACCGTCGTCTCCATCAGCAAAAGGAAACTCACATCAGCATTGTAGTAGCATAAAGCAGCCCTCTCTATTCTACCATCATTTTTATAATAAAATAATGTCGAGATGTTACATTTTACAAAATTTGAGCTTATCCCATTGGTCGATTGTGATCATCCGGTGAGGTTTCTCACAGTTCAGGAGATTATGTCACTGTACATGATCTTTCCGGTTCCTTGTAACTGTCCATTGTTTGAGTATTTGGCGGGCTTCCCACCGTGACCTTGCTTGAGCACAGTACGACTAGGGTCAGGACGAGGCCACTGGTACAAATTGTAGCACATGCGCACTTCGCCCAAAACCTCGTGGAATGGTGGCCATTGTGTCGAGTTAGTCGGCGGCCATCTTTAATTAAGGCCCTAAGGACAACTTAAGCGAAACAAACACAAAAGAGTAATTAATACATAGAAATAATGAATTAAATGTTAAACCCTCACTAATTCCCCTATGTGCTTGTAATTATCTAGCGTATAACGACATTTAAAGCTGTCATATTCACCCAATAATGTCATCTGGTGCAACATTACGAAAACGTCACAAAGCAACATATATCATGCGATATTCTATTTTTCTAGTGTTAGTATGCGTACACATGTTAATTAAAAATTACTTAGCCATGCAAAATGCAAATCCCACGTGTATTTTCGTACATTAGTAATGTCGATTAGACTTCATGCAAAACATTAATAATATTATAAGTAATAGATTATTCTAATTAGTATAAACATGCAGTATAGGGGGGTATACAAAATGTTGTACTACCCGCTCCATCAATCCCCCCTTTGGTGATTTTATAACTACACTATCAAAATTTTGGTATTACTTTTCATGGCATTGGAAATGAATTCTTGCTTTTGTTTTTACATTTCAGTTTCCCCAATTTCTTCTCTTCTGGCTGTCTTATACATATTGTCCTTAACTTCTTCTAATTCTATTTCTTCAAATTCCCTCTCCTGTTTCTTATCCTGTCTTCTTAAATTTTCTCTTTTTAACCTTTTCTGAATTTTCTTCCTTTTATTACAGAGACATCCTAATCTTATTATTAATACTAAGAAAATCACACATGTTAATGGAAATAAAATCTTACCTAAGAAAGTACTACCTATGTTTACTAAGAAATTTTTAATAGAAGAAATTTTCTTTCCAATCTTTTCCCAAACACTTTCAACCTCCAGTGGTGCAATTTCGTCATGCAGATCAGTTATATTTTTAGTATAAATGTTCAAATCTTTACTTTCGTCTGGAATGTAAGTACAACAATGTTGAACTTTCAGCATTCCACAGGCTCCACCCTCTTTTGCCAATAATATATCAAGGGCAAGTCGATTTTGCATTACCATGGCACGCATGGCAACCATTTCAGTGTTTACCAATAAAAATCCTTCAGAGGTGCATGTTGACAAGCAATCCACTACTGTTGATAGTTTTCTAATTTTGTTCGCATTCAGAGATATTCCCACTGCTGGTACCAATGCTTCAAATATATCACCTATAATTTCTGACCCAAGATTCTCTCTTTCTACATGCTAAATAACTACCTAACTTATGTACACCATCTTCTCCTCTTCCCATGTGAAAAATCTTTGGGAAAACCAGGCCAACATAACATGTGCCATACCAATGGTCTGGCAAACGATAATACGCCCTGCTCCCACAGATAAAGTATAATCCAGGAAAAACTGGATCATTTACTCCTTTAAATCCCCATCCACCCATGATTCGGTATGTACCATGGCACTCACTAATTACCTACAAAGTAATTATCATATGCAGTTTTATTCCTTCTAATACACAATTTCCCTTTCTGAGGCCAGTCTAAAGCCATAGTTGGACTAGCTTCTCCCTTCAAGTGTTTTTCCATTTCTACATCCCAGACTGTCTTTTCCATTTTTCCTTCAGATGCCTTCCTTTGCATTTTCAATCTCCTTTCTTCAACCATATCTAAAAATGTATTTTCTTCTTTCTTTAAACTGCAAGTCAAATTATTACTAAATATATATTCTAAGGTTAGTCCTTTAGTCTCTAAGAAAAATTCACCTATTACCTTTGCTGGTTTCACCTTGTTTAACTTGTCAATTGATGGTACTTGTGAAAAAATGTTATCTACATCCGAGAAATAATACTCTAACTTCCCTGTTTTGTAAAATAAACTAGCTAGTACACTACATGTTATTCCAAAAAGTTACTGGGAGGTGGTGATAAATCACTCCCTCGGATACAGATGCAGGTAACTGCATGCAGACATAGCAGTCCCTTACGTCCATTGTTCTTACATATTCATACAACAATTTTGAAAATACATTGTTAGAAAAATCATTAATAGACCTGTCTTTATGCAAATAATTACTATCTATCTTAGTCTGGACTACCTTTTGAATCTTTTCTATATTAGTTTTGTTTTCATTATGTCCTTCTATTGGGTCAATGGTAACTTTAAATGAAATCATCAAAGCTAGTATACTCCACAGAAGCATTAGTAATCCTGTACAACAACAACACAATTTACACCATCGCTTCAAAAATGTACATCTACCTTTTCTACTATCTGTGTTTGCCATTTTTGTAAAAATGAGCAGTGTCTTTTGACTTAGCCCCTTCTACTTCACAACTAGTTTGTCTAACCCAAGGCTCTAAGCACCTACTTGGTTCTACCAGTTTTTGTCTTTTTCCCGTATTTTATTGTCTTTCCATTAGCAGATTTCTTGTCGCATTCATTTTGGCATTTCATCATCCTTCACTTTTCCTTCGTGATCTGAATGCAGAATTTCCTGATCATCCGCTTCTACTCCAATATCGGACAAGATAACTCTCAGGATTTCCGATTCCTCGTCTTCCTCAACCACTTTTGGTACAGTCACCTCTGGGTTTCCTTTGCTATCCGCCTCCTCTACTTCAGGCAGGTCCACATACGTCCATTTCGGCGACTTATTCTTCTGCTTAGGTTTTCTCGTTCTTTTACTTTCTTCAATTACAACTATTTCTTCGTCTTTTGATTTCTCTTGACTTGTTACTTCATTCACCTGTTCAACTCTTGGTCAATTCACTTGTATCAGTCGATATCTTAGTCTCTTTATTTTGTTCGGCCAAACTTCATCTTTTGCTGATCTTTTCAGTTTACTTCCTTTATCATTCTTTTCAGTTCTCCAAGCTCTCTTTCTTAAGACTCGACCTTCTGGTACTTCGTCTTCGCTTTCCTCTGATTCTGTTTCAACTTGCTTTTTGCTTTCAATCACTTTTCTTTCCACCACTTCTTTCAATTTCCCTACTTCTGTCCCTCCTCGGGTTTCTTGTGCACAATCTTCCTGCTGACTATTTGTCCCTTGCTCTAACTGGATGTTGAAATTCCCTACACCTCCTCGGGGGTATCTTTCCCTCTCTCTCTGTATCTGGCACCTGTCCATCTAAATTTGCTTTATCAGGTGGACTTTCTCTCAGTCTTTCATCTGGAATTTCTTTATCAACAATTACTTTAATTGTCTTCTCACTGTCTTTTTCTTTCCTTGAACTTAGAGTTCCTTGTTCAGTCTCTGAGTCTGAACTGGTATCAGAAATCTGTAACCTTCTCCTCAGGGGAATACTTCTTGGGGCAAAAGTTAGATCTGACTCTGATTCCCCCCTTTCAGGGTTTTCTTTTGTTCTTGTCTCTTCATCATCTGATTCAGTACTAGATTGTGATTCAGCAAAATATTCTTTTTCTGTGCTATCCACGGGATTTGGGATTCTCAATGTGTGACTTGCATGAATCCAGCTCTTGATTCCAGCACACTTCACAGCTGTCGTTGTAGTCAAAATCACTTGTCGTGGTTTTCCCCACCTTGGAACCAGACAATTTCTCCTTCTGTGTACCTTGATTCTTACCCAGTCTCCTGGGCTTAGATCATGAGCTTGCTTCTTTTCAAGGGTGGTGGCATCCGCTCCAACCTGATGAAAAACAGAATGAACTGCGTCAGCCAGGCTTTTACAGTAATCCAACACCATGTCATCAGTTATAGGCAACAGCTTGTTGACTGGCATGAACACATGACGCATTGCTCTGCCCATGACAATTTCATGAGGACTCAAGCCTGTGGTTCTTTCTGAAATTGATCTAATAGTCATGAGTACTAGAGGCAAGACATTTGGCCATTTCAAACCTGTTGCTAAACACATTTTCCCTATTCTCTTTTTGATAGTACCATTCATTTGTTCCACCACACCCGAAGCTTCTGGGCGATAGGCACAATGTAGTTTTTGTCGTACATTCAATGCTTCACAAATCAATTTTATGATCTCATTATGAACATGTCTTCCTCTGTCTGATTCAGTTGTTACTGGGAACCCAAATCTAGGAATAAATTCCCTCAAAAGCAATTTTGCCACTGTGATTCCATCATTTCTTCTTGTTGGGTAGGCTTCCACCCATCTAGAAAACAAACAGACCATAACTAGAACATACCTCAACCTGTTACAGAGAGGCATTTCATTTAAATCAACTTGCATTCTGGTAAAAGGCCCTCCTTCTCGACCTATTGTTCCTAAACTCACCACTGTCTTCCTTCTAGGGTTGTATTGCTGACATATTAGGCATCTCTGACAAAGACTTTCTGCTACAAGT
This sequence comes from Triturus cristatus, assembly GCF_964204655.1. Lineage (NCBI taxonomy): Eukaryota > Metazoa > Chordata > Amphibia > Caudata > Salamandridae > Triturus > Triturus cristatus. Next base: position 141,997,322 of record NC_140588.1, read on the forward strand.
GTAAATTTTGCATTGTACCAGGTCTGCTTAAATGACCTAACCATAGCATCTCTCCCTATGTGTCCCTGACCATGATAATTCCGTGCTATGGCAGACATCATGCTATCAGGCATAACTGGTTTTCCATCCCGATAGACCCAAACATGGTCCTTTTTTCTTGGTGCACATCCTGCTTTTACCCACTGCTTCACTTCTTCATCTCCTGCTTCTTCCTGCAACTGTCTCACTTCCTCCCATGTACCCACAATGTTAGTAAACATTAAGGTGCAATAAGTCACTTCCTTCTCCTTTGCCCGATTAATGGAATTCTGATTTCGTGCACAGTACTGGGCCATATCATTGGCGTATTTGTTACCAATAGCGATGTAATCGCCAGACTGACTATGTACAGCACACTTCACAACAGCCAATTGCTTAGGCAGCTGTATCGCCTCAAGCAACTTCCCAACCACTTCAGCATTTTTAATGGGAGTTCCACTTGATGTCAAAAATCCTCTCTGTAGCCATATTTGTCCAATGTCATGCACCACACCAAATCCGTACTGACTATCAGTCACCACAGTCACTCTCACACTCTTACCAAACTTGCATGCTCTAGTCAAAGCAATAAGCTCAGCTACTTGGGCTGATTTTACTCCTTTCAGATAGGACGCTTCCATTACTGTTGCAACCGTGCATACTGCATATGCTGCACTCAACATTCCATCATCTGTTCTTAGGCAAGACCCATCTACAAACATCACAAAATCACTTTCTGACAATGCTACATCTATTATATCCAGGCGTGGTTTGGTACATAAATCAAGTGCATCCAGACAATCATGATCTGCTTCATCTTTGACTTCCACATTCTCAGCATCAGGCAGCAATGTTGAAGGATTCACATTCACACATCTTTCCAGGCTCACATTCGTTGCACCTAATATGACTTTCTCATACTTAGTCAGCTGACTATGTGTCATGTATTGAGTGCGACTCCTTGTTAAAAGAATCGCCACATCATTAGGTACAAACGCTTTCACAGGATATCCCATCACAATTCCTTCAGTCTGTTCCAAACTCCGACAGGTAGCAGTCACTGCTTTCAAGCACCCAGGTAAGGCTACAGCTACTGGGTCTAGCATTGATGAAAAGTATGCAATTGGTCTCCTCAGTTTTCCATGCTTCTGTATTAATACAGAAAGCGCACATCCATTTCTCTCACTGCAATACAACTCGAACTCCTTCTCATAATCAGGCATTCCTAATGCTGGAGCTTCACACAAACCATCTCTCAATCATTTAAATGCTGCCAATTCCCCTTTGTGCAAATCAATGGGATCTCTCACATCACTTCTTGTCAAGCGTACCAAAGGCTTTGCAATCAGGAAAAAATTGCTTATCCACTGCCGACAATATCCAACCATTCCAAGAAACATTCTCACCTCTCTTTGCGTCATAGGAGCTCTCATCCCTTTTATGATCCTGATTCTGTCTATTGTTTTTTTCTCAGTCCCTTTTCGATATTGTGGCCTAAATAATGTACTTCTTTTTTTCAAAATTGCAACTTTGATTGTGACACTTTAAGCCCTCCATCAGCCAGATGATTCAGCAAGGCTATAGTGTCCGTTACACAAGCTTCTTGAGTCTTCGATGCCACAAGAAGGTCGTCGATATACTGTACCAACACTGAATTCTCGGGAATTTCTAGGTTCTCTAGGGACTTTTTCAATATCTGATTAAATATTGAGGGGCTTTCTGTATACCCCTGTGGAATTCGGCACCAAGCCAAAATACGTTCGCCAAAATGAAACGCAAAAATTTGCTGGCTGTCATGGTGCAATGGAATGGAAAAGAAAGCATGGCATAAATCAATCACAGTGTACCATTCTGCATCATGGGGAATCTGATACAAAATCACAGATGGATTTGGTACAATAGGACAACAGGACACAACAATTTTGTTTATCTTTCTCAAATCTTGTACTATCCTGAACTTTCCATTAGGCTTTTTCAGTCCCATAATCGGGGAATTACATGGACTACTCATTATTTCTCACCAAATGCCTTATTTTATCATTTTCTCAATTATTGGAGTAATTCCTTCAATTATTTCAGGTGTCAATTTATATTGAGGGACATTTGGATAGCTTATTCCTTCTTTTACTGTTATTTTTACTGGGTCCACATTTCTCATTAGTCCCACATCTTCTCCCGTGAAATCCCAAACTTCTGCCTTTACAGTCTGTTTCAATTCTTTAGGTAATTCATCAGGGTTAAATACAGCATAGGCTTCAGTAACCTCAGTTTACCTGTTTGCCATAGTCATCTTATACAGCACATCCTCATCAGGGGTCTCAAATGCGATACCATCAGGGGTACAGAAAATAGTGCAATTCATTTTGCACAGCAAATCCCTACCTAACAAATTCACAGGACTTGTATCGCACACAACAAAGCGGTGCATTTCAGAGAATTTACCTATGCTAACTTTCACTGGTTCTGTAAGATAAGTTTTAATCTGTCTGTTGGATACACCAACTACTTGGATTGTTTCATCCGAGAGAGGAAGATTCTTAACATCAGCTGACCTAACAGTTGATCGAATAGCAACAGTATCGACTAAGAAAGTAATTTTTTCACTATTTATTTTCCCATCCACAAATGGGCCTGTCTGGTCTACTTCTAGAGTTGCGCCAAGTACGCACTCTTCTTCCTCTCCTCGGCACCGTCAATAACCTTCTTCTGAATCACTTTCATCGCGTTGTAGTCAATACTGCGAAACAGCGCTAGCGCGCGGCAGCTTAGTTACCTGTACTTCGTTGTAGATTCCTATCTCATTACTGTATTTCTGTGAATTTTTGCTTTGTGGAAAAGGCGGCTTTGGCACCTGATTCAGTTGGGTAAAAACCTGCTGCTGTCTCTGTGGTTGACAACTCACCTCATTCTGCACCTGTGGATTCAATGATGTATTTTCATTATTAGTACTTGGGGGAAATTTACACTCGGATTTCCAATGCCCTATTCTACTGCAATTATGACATGGGAATTTCTTTATAGCTTCTTCTATATTAAAATTTCCCTTACCTTTCCCAGGAATGAATTTTGGTCTGAGTCCTATATTATTTGCTTGTTCCACTAACTGAGCTTCCTGTCTTTCTGCCACCTTTACCTTTGCCCACATAGCTTTCTCTTTTAATTTACGCTGTTTGGCTTCAATCTCATCACTAAAATATTTTGCACGTCTCAACACTTCATCTATTTTCTTGTTTTGCCAATCTACAGTATGTTGCTTAATCATTTCATTAATTTCTGGACGTAAACCATATACAAATCTGTATACAAAATGGCTCAAATCCTTTTCACTTAAATTCTCATCACCACTGAACTGATTAAAGGCCAGAATCAATCTTTCATAATATGCATGTACCGACTCCTTACTTTCCTGATGAGTCCTGTCGATTTTTACCCAATCAGTTTCTTTGGGAGGTACTTTATTTTTCAGAAAGGCAATAGCCTGTTCATATTTCTTCATAACTTCTGGGTAAGGGGCTCCTGTCTTTGGGTCTCTAGGGTATTCTTGTGCGGGCCAATTTATCATCAGCTTGCACTCTGTCCATAAATCTGCTGGTACTATTATGTCAAACAGGCTGTTTAGGTCAATCCATAATACTTTAGATAATTTCACATATCTGTCCACTTGCCTATACCACTCGACAGGCTTTTCGCGTAGTCGAGGGAAATCATTGGTGAAAGACAAAATATCCTGCCTAGTCCATGGAACATGTACATATTCTCCTCCTGGAATTTATCTCATGGGGCATTCTTTTATAACCTTTTCTTTTTCTCTTACAGGGAAAGCTGCAAAAGTTTTATCTGAGGCATCATCTCGTTTTCGATACCATCTGCTTCTCCATTTATCCACATCTCCCCATTTTCTCAACAGGATAATTATTACCTTAATCTGACCTATTCGTCCTGCGGTATTCAAATTCTCGATGTATTTCTCAGTAAAATCTATTCAATATGGTTTTTGTAAAGCCTTCACTTTGTCAATACCTATACCCATTTCATTTGCTACTTCTTCTAATCTCTCATGCAGATTTTTTGCTCTCCATGTTACACTTTTGCACAGAAACAGTAACTCTTCATCCTGATAAGTTTTTAACTTCTCTGTTGGGATAGTTCCTACTATTAACTCTTCCAGTACCATTCGTAGTTTGGCCACATCTATTGATTGGGATTCTTTGTCTTTTCTCTGCAAACTTCTCAACCATTCGCTCAATTCTTCTGAAGTTGGGCCTACTGGTTTCTCTACATTACTTCGTTCTTCATCCTTATGAGTCTTTGTATGTCTCTCTGCTATATTTGAACCTGAAAATGAGTTATTCAAAACATTTGGCTCGATCGTACTCATTGTCTGTCTCCATGGATTTTCATTTAGGCTCTGCTTTGGCTTCTCGTCTGTTTATTACTGTTATAAGGTACAGTTAAACAATGTTCACTATCTTTCTGTTTATCAAAAATAGACATAACAGGACCTATAGTCACTGGAACAGTTACAACTTCTAAATTTTTGGTCAATTCTCTTATCTTTTCAGTTAGTTCTAAAGTTGTTTTAGCTAATTCTGCCGAATTTTCACCACTCACTTTATTATCTGATTTTCTCTTATAGAGTTATTTTTCCTATTCTTGGGGTACTGATTCAGTCTTAATGATTCGCAAAGTTTCTCTCATTGGGGCACTTGGTGTCAACATTTCAGATTCTGGTTGATACGGAGGTGGCCCTCCTACTCATGCACTCCATACCCTCCTGTCTCTATATTATGTCTCTTTTCCGTACATTTTCTACCTCCACCTTCTTCAGCAGTTCTTACGCGAAACAGACCTTCAGTCATACTTGCATTTCACCACCTTCTCATTCTATCATCATGAGCATCATGCACATATCTACCAAACATGTACTTATCCCTTCCGCCATTCCTCTGTCTTTCTCTGTCATGCATCTCATCTCCCCATTCTGTCGGTGCTTCAAACTGTGTTGGTCTAGGTTTTGGTTCTAGATTCATCATTTTCTTTCTCAAAATTTTCAAAACTGCCAAATTAAATGAACCATGCTCTGGAAATGCTAAGACTCGTCATTTCTTGAATATTTCACCCAATTGTCCAACCAAATAAAAGTATGATATCCGTATTTCGCAACCATAAAGAATGCAGGTGTTTTCGGTGGGGGAAGCAACTGTCCTTCCCAAGTCACAATCGGCTTGTCCTTTTTAAACCACCTCTTGATTTTTCCAAACCAAGACTTTTTCTCCTTTTCAGGTGGATCGTAATACATCATTTTGTCTTTCGTGTATCGCTAGTCTTTTCCTTACGACTGTTCTGTTATTTTACCCAATCGTAGCGCGACTCGCACTAATGCACCAATCCGAAGCGTCTACGTCACTTCTACAATTCTCTAATCCCAGCGCCTCTCACACTTGCGCACCAATCAGCAACGTCTACGTCACCCTGTAATTCTCCACTCCTAGCGCGGCATGCACTAATACATCAATCAGGGGCGTCTGCGCTTTTTACTGACTAACCAATCCCAGCGCGGCTTTTCTGACGTCAGCTCTTTCTCGCTGTCGCAGCTCCTGCTGACCCTCCTTTACAAAATGTTATCGGTAACTTTTCTTACGTTCTTTTTACTCACAAATCTGTTAGTAACGACATAAAAACGCCACCATTGTACGCTTCGCTAACGAAAGAATAGTTAAATACCTTTCTCACAAGAATTCCGTCTTTCCCGAGAGCAGCGCTTACCTCTGCCCTACTACGGAATTGTTGCTTCCGTTGATAAAGTAGCACATCCCTCTACCTTACCCTTCTAGCAAGCATTAGCTGTTTCTCCAGAATTAAGACACCTGGTTGGAGACCCAATGCTCCTGAGAAATAAAACCGGATTTTCGCAATTAACCCGAACGCCTTTTCATTCACGCACTTTCACACGGAAAATGTAGTACATTCACACAGAATTCTGTCTTTCCCAAGAACAGCGAACAGTCTGTCCTACTACAGAACTATGACATACGTTAATAAAGTAGCACTTCCCTCTACTTTATCCTTCTAACAAGCGTAGGGAGCACCTATTACCTTTCCTATAAGCGTTATCAGAGCTCCTTCTGGACTCCTGGTACCTAAGGCCAAAATTTCACAGGTGACCTTCGCTACCATACACTTCTTTCATACAGGAGATATTTCTAATGGCAACACTCGAGAATGTTCAACAGGTCACCGGTCATCGTTTTTCATCAGAAATTTGATGTTTTGGTCTCTAGAAAAATTGATTCAAAATATCATTTGAATTGTGCCTCATGTTGAATAACTACTTTTTCAAGCCTCGATGTGACCAAAATTGCAATTTTTACAGACTTTTTCTCCTACTAGAAGCTTCTATTTCGAGAAATTTCAGGCATTAAAATGACTCTAAACACACTTATTTTAGTTCCAAAAGTGATAATTCACATGCAATAGACATTTACAGTCAAAAAATTAAACATAAAAAAATTACAATTTCTGACCATCTGGAGAAAGTTCGACAGGTCTCTAGACAAATTGATTCAAAATATCATTTGAATTGTGCCTCATGTTGAATAACTACTTTTTAAAGCCTCGATGTGACCAAAATTGCCTTTTTTTTTACAGACTTTTTCTCCTTCTCAGAAGCTTCTATTATAACTAATTTCAGGCATTAAAATGACTCTAAACACACTTATTTTAGTTCCAAGAGTGATAATTCACGTGCAATAGTCATTTACAGTCAAAAAATTAAACATTAAAACATTACCATTTCCGACCTTCTGGAGAAGCTTCGACAGGTCACGGGTCATCATTCTTCATCAGAAAATGGATTTTTTGGACTTTAGAAAAACTGATTCCAAATATCATTTGGATTGTGCCTCATGTTGAATAACTACTTTTTAAAGCCTCAATGTGACCAAAATTGCCATTTTTACGGACTTTTTCTCCTACTAGAAGCTTCTATTTCGACCAATTTCAGGCATTAAAACGACTCTAAACACACTTATTTTAGTTCCAAGAGTGATAATTCACATGCAATACACATTTACAGTCAAAAAATTTAACATTAAAACATTACCATTTCAGACCTTCTGGAGAAGCTTCGACAGGTCACGGGTCATCGTTTTTCATCAGAAATGTGATGTTTTGGTCTCTACAAAAATGTATTCAAAATATCATTTGAATTGTGCCTCATGTTGAATAACTACTTTTTAAAGCCTCGATGTGACCAAAATTGCCATTTTTACAGACTTTTTCTCCTTCTCAGAAGCTTCTATTATGACTAATTTCAGGCATTAAAATGACTCTAAACACACTTATTTTAGTTCCAAGACTGATAATTCACATGCAATAGTGATTTACAGTCAAAAAATTAACCTTAAAAAATTACCATTTCTGACCATCTGGAGAAAGTTCGACAGGTCACGGGTCATCGTTTTTCATCAGAAAATTGATTTTTGGGACTTTAAAAAAATTGATTCAAAATGTCATTTGGATTGTGCCTCATGTTGAATAACTATTTTGTAAAGCCTCAATGTGACCAAAATTGCCATTTTTACAGACTTTTTCTCCTACTAGAAGCTTCTATTTCGACCAATTTCAGGCATTAAAATGACTCTAAACACACTTCTTTTAGTTCCAAGAGTGATAATTCACATGCTATAGTCATTTACAGTCAAAAAATTAAACATTAAAACATTACCATTTCCGACATTCTGGAGAAGCTTCGACAGGTCACGGGTCATCATTCTTCATCAGAAAATGGATTTTTTGGACTTTAGAAAAATTGATTCAAAATATCATTTGGATTGTGCCTCATGTTGAATAACTACTTTTTAAAGCCTCAATGTGACCAAAATTACCATTTTTACAGACTTTTTCTCCTACTAGAAGCTTCTATTTCGAAAAATTTCAGGCATTAAAATGACTCTAAACACACTAATTTTAGTTCCAATAGTGATAATTCACATGCAATAGTCATTTACAGTCAAAAAACTTAAATATTAAAAAATTACCATTTCTGACCATCTGGAGAAAGTTCAACAGGTCACGGGTCATCGTTTTTCATCAGAAATTTGATGTTTTGGTCTCTAGAAAAATTGATTCAAAATATCATTTGAATTGTGCCTCATGTTGAATAACTACTTTTTCAGGCCTCGATGTGACCAAAATTGCCATTTTTACAGACTTTTTATCCTTCTCAGAAGCTTCTATTATGACTAATTTCAGGCATTAAAATGACTCTAAAGACACATATTTTAGTTCCAAGAGTGATAATTCACATGCAATAGTGATTTACAGTCAAACAATTAAACATAAAAAAATTACCTTTTCTGACCATCTGGAGAAAGTTCGACAGGTCACGGGTCATCGTTTTTCATCAAAAGATTGATTTTTTGGACTTTAGAAAAATTGATTCAAAATGTCATTTGGATTGTGCCTCATGTTGAATAACGTTTTTGTAAAGCCTCAATGTGACCAAAATTGCAATTTTTACAGACTTTTTCTCCTACTAGAAGTTTCTATTTCGACCAATTTCAGGCATTAAAATGACTCTAAACACACTTATTTTAGTTCCAAAAGTTATAATTCACATGCAACAGTCATTTACAGTCAAAAAATTAAACATTAAAAAATTACCATTTCTGACCATCTGGAGAATGTTCAACAGGTCACGGGTCATCGTTTTTCATCAGAAATTTGATGTTTTGGTCTCTAGAAAAATTGATTCAAAATATCATTTGAATTGTGCCTCATGTTGAATAACTACTTTTTAAAGCCTCGATGTGACCAAAATTGCCATTTTTACAGACTTTTTCTCCTTCTCAGAAGCTTCTATTATGACTAATTTCAGGCATTAAAATGACTCTAAACACACTTATTTTAGTTCCAAGACTGATAATTCACATGCAATAGTGATTTACAGTCAAAAAATTAACCTTAAAAAATTACCATTTCTGACCATCTGGAGAAAGTTCGACAGGTCACGGGTCATCGTTTTTCATCAGAAAATTTGATGTTTTGGTCTCTAGAAAAATTGATTCAAAATATCATTTGAATTGTGCCTCATGTTGAATAACTACTTTTTCAAGCCTCGATGTGACCAAAATTGCAATTTTTACAGACTTTTTCTCCTACTAGAAGCTTCTATTTCGACAAATTTCAGGCATTAAAATGACTCTAAACACACTTATTTTAGTTCCAAAAGTGATAATTCACATGCAATAGTCATTTACAGTCAAAAAATTAAACATTAAAAAATTACCATTTCTAACCATCTGGAGAAAGTTCGACAGGTCACGGCCCCACGGGTCATCGTTTTTCATCAGAAAATTGATTTTTGGGACTTTAGAAAAATTGATTCAAAATATAATTTGGATTGTGCCTCATGTTGAATAACTACTTTTTAAAGCCTCAATGTGACCAAAATTGCCATTTTTACGGACTTTTTCTCCTACTAGAAGCTTCTATTTCGACCAATTTCAGGCATTAAAACGACTCTAAACACACTTATTTTAGTTCCAAGAGTGATAATTCACATGCAATAGACATTTACAGTCAAAAAATTAAACATTAAAACATTACCATTTCAGACCTTCTGGAGAAGCTTCGACAGGTCACGGGTCATCATTTTTCATCAGAAAATTGATTTTTTGGACTTTAGAAAAATTGATTCAAAATGTCATTTGGATTGTGCCTCATGTTGAATAACTATTTTGTAAAGCCTCAATGTGACCAAAATTGCAATTATTACAGACTTTTTCTCCTACTAGAAGCTTCTACTTCAACCAATTTCAGGCATTAAAATGACTCTAAACACACTTATTTTAGTTCCAAAAGCAATATTTCACATGCAATAGTCATTTACAGTAAAAAAATTCAACATTAAAAAATTGCCATTTCTGACCATCTGGAGAAAGTTTGACAGGTCACGGGTCATCGTTTTTCATCAAAAAATTGATTTTTTTGGACTTTAGAAAAATTGTTTCAAAATGTCATTTGGATTCTGCCTCATGTTGAATAACGACTTTTTAAAGCCTCAATGTGACCAAAATTAACATTTTTACAGACTTTTTCTCCTACTAGAAGCTTCTATTTCAACAAATTTCAGGCATTAAAATGACTCTAAACACACTAATTTTAGTTCCAAAAGTGATAATTCACATGCAATAGTCATTTACACTCAAAAAATTAAACATTAAAAAATTACCATCTCTGACCATCTGGAGAATGTTCAACAGGTCACGGGTCATCGTTTTTCATCAGAAATTTGATGTTTTGGTCTCTAGAAAAATTGATTCAAAATATCATTTGAATTGTGCCTCATGTTGAATAACTACTTTTTCAAGCCTCGATGTGACCAAAATTGCAATTTTTACAGACTTTTTCTCCTACTAGAAGCTTCTATTTCGACAAATTTCAGGCATTAAAATGACTCTAAACACACTTATTTTAGTTCCAAAAGTGATAATTCACATGCAATAGACATTTACAGTCAAAAAATTAAACATAAAAAAATTACAATTTCTGACCATCTGGAGAAAGTTCGACAGGTCTCTAGACAAATTGATTCAAAATATCATTTGAATTGTGCCTCATGTTGAATAACTACTTTTTAATGCCTCGATGTGACCAAAATTGCCTTTTTTTTTACAGACTTTTTCTCCTTCTCAGAAGCTTCTATTATAACTAATTTCAGGCATTAAAATGACTCTAAACACACTTATTTTAGTTCCAAGAGTGATAATTCACATGCAATAGTCATTTACAGTCAAAAAATTAAACATTAAAACATTACCATTTCCGACCTTCTGGAGAAGCTTCGACAGGTCACGGGTCATCATTCTTCATCAGAAAATGGATTTTTTGGACTTTAGAAAAATTGATTCAAAATATCATTTGGATTGTGCCTCATGTTGAATAACTACTTTTTAAAGCCTCAATGTGACCAAAATTACCATGTTTACAGACTTTTTCTCCTACGAGAAGCTTCTATTTCGAAAAATTTCAGGCATTAAAATGACTCTAAACACACTAATTTTAGTTCCAATAGTGATAATTCACATGCAATAGTCATTTACAGTCAAAAAATTAAACATTAAAAAATTACCATTTCTGACCATCTGGAGAAAGTTCAACAGGTCACGGGTCATCGTTTTTCATCAGAAATTTGATGTTTTGGTCTCTAGAAAAATTGATTCAAAATATCATTTGAATTGTGCCTCATGTTGAATAACTACTTTTTAAAGCCTCGATGTGACCAAAATTGCCATTTTTACAGACTTTTTCTCCTTCTCAGAAGCTTCTATTATGACTAATTTCAGGCATTAAAATGACTCTAAAGACACTTATTTTAGTTCCAAGAGTGATAATTCACATGCAATAGTGATTTACAGTCAAACAATTAAACATAAAAAAATTACCTTTTCTGACCATCTGGAGAAAGTTCGACAGGTCACGGGTCATCGTTTTTCATCAAAAAATTGAATTTTTTGGACTTAAGAAAAATTTATTCAAAATGTCATTTGGATGTGCCTCATGTTGAAAAACGTTTTTGTAAAGCCTCAATGTGACCAAAATTGCAATTTTTACAGACTTTTTCTCCTACTAGAAGCTTCTATTTCGACCAATTTCAGGCATTAAAACGACTCTAAACACACTTATTTTAGTTCCAAGAGTGATAATTCACATGCAATAGACATTTACAGTCAAAAAATTAAACATTAAAACATTACCATTTCAGACCTTCTGGAGAAGCTTCGACAGGTCACGGGTCATCATTTTTCATCAGAAAATGGATTTTTTGGACTTTAGAAAAATTGATTCAAAATGTCATTTGGATTGTGCCTCATGTTGAATAACTATTTTGTAAAGCCTCAATGTGACCAAAATTGCAATTATTACAGACTTTTTCTCCTACTAGAAGCGTCTACTTCAACCAATTTCAGGCATTAAAATGACTCTAAACACACTTATTTTAGTTCCAAAAGCAATATTTCACATGCAATAGTCATTTACAGTAAAAAAATTCAACATTAAAAAATTACCATTTCTGACCATCTGGAGAATGTTCAACAGGTCACGGGTCATCGTTTTTCATCAGAAATTTGATGTTTTGGTCTCTAGAAAAATTGATTCAAAATATCATTTGTATTGTGCCTCATGTTGAATAACTACTTGTTCAAGCCTCGATGTGACCAAAATTGCAATTTTTACAGACTTTTTCTCCTACTAGAAGCTTCTATTTCGACAAATTTCAGGCACTAAAATGACTCTAAACACACTTATTTTAGTTCCAAAAGTGATAATTCACATGCAATAGTCATTTACAGTCAAAAAATTAAACATTAAAAAATTACCATTTCTGACCATCTGGAGAAAGTTCGACAGGTCTCTAGACAAATTGATTCAAAATATCATTTGAATTGTGCCTCATGTTGAATAACTACTTTTTAAAGCCTCGATGTGACCAAAATTGCCATTTTTACAGACTTTTTCTTCTTCTCCGAAGCTTCTATTATGACTAATTTCAGGCATTAAAATGACTCTAAACACACTTATTTCAGTTCCAAGACTGATAATTCACATGCAATAGTCATTTACAGTCAAAAAATTAAACATTAAAAAATTACCATTTCTGACCATCTGGAGAAAGTTCAACAGGTCACGGGTCATCGTTTTTCATCAGAAATTTGATGTTTTGGTCTCTAGAAAAATTGATTCAAAATATCATTTGAATTGTGCCTCATGTTGAATAACTACTTTTTAAAGCCTCGATGTGACCAAAATTGCCATTTTTACAGACTTTTTCTCCTTCTCAGAAGCTTCTATTATGACTAATTTCAGGCATTAAAATGACTCTAAAGACACTTATTTTAGTTCCAAGAGTGATAATTCACATGCAATAGTGATTTACAGTCAAACAATTAAACATAAAAAAATTACCTTTTCTGACCATCTGGAGAAAGTTCGACAGGTCACGGGTCATCGTTTTTCATCAAAAAATTGATTTTTTGGACTTTAGAAAAATTGATCCAAAATGTCATTTGGATTGTGCCTCATGTTGAATAACGTTTTTGTAAAGCCTCAATGTGACCAAAATTGCAATTATTATAGACTTTTTCTCCTACTAGAAGCTTCTACTTCAACCAATTTCCGGCATTAAAATGACTCTAAACACACCTATTTTAGTTCTAAAAGCAATATTTCACATGCAATAGTCATTTGCAGTAAAAAAATTCAACATTAAAAAATTGCCATTTCTGACCATCTGGAGAAAGTTTGACAGGTCACGGGTCATCGTTTTTCATCAAAAAATTGATTTTTTGGACTTTAGAAAAATTGTTTCAAAATGTCATTTGGATTCTGCCTCATGTTGAATAACGACTTTTTAAAGCCTCAATGTGACCAAAATTGACATTTTTACAGACTTTTTCTCCTACTAGAAGCTTCTATTTCGACAAATTTCAGGCATTAAAATGACTCTAAACACACTAATTTTAGTTCCAAAAGTGATAATTCACATGCAATAGTCATTTACACTCAAAAAATTAAACATTAAAAAATTACCATTTCTGACCATCTGGAGAATGTTCAACAGGTCACGGGTCATCGTTTTTCATCAGAAATTTGATGTTTTGGTCTCTAGAAAAATGGATTCAAAATATCATTTGAATTGTGCCTCATGTTGAATAACTACTTTTTCAAGCCTCGATGTGACCAAAATTGCAATTTTTACAGACTTTTTCTCCTACTAGAAGCTTCTATTTCGACAAATTTCAGGCATTAAAATGACTCTAAACACACTTATTTTAGTTCCAAAAGTGATAATTCACATGCAATAGAGATTTACAGTCAAAAAATTAAACATAAAAAAATTACAATTTCTAACCATCTGGAGAAAGTTCGACAGGTCACGGCCCCACGGGTCATCGTTTTTCATCAGAAAATTGATTTTTGGGACTTTAGAAAAATTGATTCAAAATATAATTTGGATTGTGCCTCATGTTGAATAACTACTTTTTAAAGCCTCAATGTGACCAAAATTGCCATTTTTACGGACTTTTTCTCCTACTAGAAGCTTCTATTTCGACAAATTTCAGGCACTAAAATGACTCTAAACACACTTATTTTAGTTCCAAAAGTGATAATTCACATGCAATAGTCATTTACAGTCAAAAAATTAAACATTAAAAAATTACCATTTCTGACCATCTGGAGAAAGTTCGACAGGTCTCTAGACAAATTGATTCAAAATATCATTTGAATTGTGCCTCATGTTGAATAACTACTTTTTAAAGCCTCGATGTGACCAAAATTGCCTTTTTTTTACAGACTTTTTCTCCTTCTCAGAAGCTTCTATTATAACTAATTTCAGGCATTAAAATGACTCTAAACACACTTATTTTAGTTCCAAGAGTGATAATTCACATGCAATAGTCATTTACAGTCAAAAAATTAAACATTAAAAAATTACCATTTCTGACCATCTGGAGAAAGTTCAACAGGTCACGGGTCATCGTTTTTCATCAGAAATTTGATGTTTTGGTCTCTAGAAAAATTGATTCAAAATATCATTTGAATTGTGCCTCATGTTGAATAACTACTTTTTAAAGCCTCGATGTGACCAAAATTGCCATTTTTACAGACTTTTTCTCCTTCTCAGAAGCTTCTATTATGACTAATTTCAGGCATTAAAATGACTCTAAAGACACTTATTTTAGTTCCAAGAGTGATAATTCACATGCAATAGTGATTTACAGTCAAACAATTAAACATAAAAAAATTACCTTTTCTGACCATCTGGAGAAAGTTCGACAGGTCACGGGTCATCGTTTTTCATCAAAAAATTGATTTTTTGGACTTTAGAAAAATTGATTCAAAATGTCATTTGGATTGTGCCTCATGTTGAATAACGTTTTTGTAAAGCCTCAATGTGACCAAAATTGCCATTTTTACAGACTTTTTCTCCTACTAGAAGCTTCTATTTCGACCAATTTCGGGCATTAAAATGACTCTAAACACACTTATTTTAGTTCCAAAAGTGATAATTCACATGCAATAGTCATTCACAGTCAAAAAATTAAACATAAAAAAATTACAATTTCTGACTATCTGGAGAAAGTTCGACAGGTCATGGGTCATCGTTTTTCATCAGAAAATTGACCTTTTTGGACTTAAGAAAAATGTATTCAAAATGTCATTTGGATTGTGCCTCATGTTGAATAACTATTTTGTAAAGCCTCAATGTGACCAAAATTGCCATTTTTACAGACTTTTTCTCCTACTAGAAGCTTCTACTTCAACCAATTTCAGGCATTAAAATGACTCTAAACACACTTATTTTGGTTCCAAAAGTGATAATTCACATGCAATAGTCATTTACAGTAAAAAAATTAAACATTAAAAAATTACCATTTCTGACCAACTGGAGAAAGTTCAACAGGTCACGGTTCATCGTTTTTCATCAGAAATTTGATGTTTTGGTCTCTAGAAAAATTGATTCAAAATATCATTTGAATTGTGCCTCATGTTGAATAACTACTTTTTAAAGCCTCGATGTGACCAAAATTGCCATTTTTACAGACTTTTTATCCTTCTCAGAAGCTTCTATTATGACTAATTTCAGGCATTAAAATGACTCTAAAGACACTTATTTTAGTTCCAAGAGTGATAATTCACATGCAATAGTGATTTACAGTCAAACAATTAAACATAAAAAAATTACCTTTTCTGACCATCTGGAGAAAGTTCGACAGGTCACGGGTCATCGTTTTTCATCAAAAAATTGATTTTTTGGACTTTAGAAAAATTGATCCAAAATGTCATTTGGATTGTGCCTCATGTTGAATAACGTTTTTGTAAAGCCTCAATGTGACCAAAATTGCAATTTTTACAGACTTTTTCTCCTACTAGAAGCTTCTATTTTGACCAATTTCAGGCATTAAAATGACTCTAAACACACTTATTTTAGTTCCAAAAGTGATAATTCACATGCAATAGTCGTTTACAGTCAAAAAATTAAACATTAAAAAATTACCATTTCTGACCATCTGGAGAATGTTCAACAGGTCACGGGTCATCGTTTTTCATCAGAAATTTGATGTTTTGGTCTCTAGAAAAATTGATTCAAAATATCATTTGAATTGTGCCTCATGTTGAATAACTACTTTTTCAAGCCTCGATGTGACCAAAATTGCAATTTTTACAGACTTTTTCTCCTACTAGAAGCTTCTATTTCGACAAATTTCAGGCATTAAAATGACTCTAAACACACTTATTTTAGTTCCAAAAGTGATAATTCACATGCAATAGTCACTTACAGTCAAAAAATTAAACATAAAAAAATTACAATTTGTGACCATCTGGAGAAAGTTCGACAGGTCTCTAGAAAAATTGATTCAAAATATCATTTGAATTGTGCCTCATGTTGAATAACTACTTTTTAAAGCCTCGATGTGACCAAAATTGCCTTTTTTTTACAGACTTTTTCTCCTTCTCAGAAGCTTCTATTATAACTAATTTCAGGCATTAAAATGACTCTAAACACACTTATTTTAGTTCCAAGAGTGATAATTCACATGCAATAGTCATTTACAGTCAAAAAATTAAACATTAAAAAATTACCATTTCTGACCATCTGGAGAAAGTTCAACAGGTCACGGGTCATCGTTTTTCATCAGAAATTTGATGTTTTGGTCTCTAGAAAAATTGATTCAAAATATCATTTGAATTGTGCCTCATGTTGAATAACTACTTTTTAAAGCCTCGATGTGACCAAAATTGACATTTTTACAGACTTTTTCTCCTTCTCAGAAGCTTCTATTATGACTAATTTCAGGCATTAAAATGGCTCTAAAGACACTTATTTTAGTTCCAAGAGTGATAATTCACATGCAATAGTGATTTACAGTCAAACAATTAAACATAAAAAAATTACCTTTTCTGACCATCTGGAGAAAGTTCGACAGGTCACGGGTCATCGTTTTTCATCAAAAAATTGATTTTTTGGACTTTAGAAAAATTGATTCAAAATGTCATTTGTATTGTGCCTCATGTTGAATAACGTTTTTGTAAAGCCTCAATGTGACCAAAATTGCCATTTTTACAGACTTTTTCTCCTACTAGAAGCTTCTATTTCGACCAATTTCAGGCATTAAAATGACTCTAAACACACTTATTTTAGTTCCAAAAGTGATAATTCACATGCAATAGTCATTTACAGTCAAAAAATTAAACATAAAAAATTACAATTTCTGACTATCTGGAGAAAGTTCGACAGGTCATGGGTCATCGTTTTTCATCAAAAAATTGAACTTTTTGGACTTAAGAAAAATTTATTCAAAATGTCATTTGGATTGTGCCTCATGTTGAATAACTATTTTGTAAAGCCTCAATGTGACCAAAATTGCCATTTTTACAGACTTTTTCTCCTACTAAAAAGCTTCTACTTCAACCAATTTCAGGCATTAAAATGACTCTAAACACACTTATTTTGGTTCCAAAAGTGATAATTCACATGCAATAGTCATTTACAGTCAAAAAATTAAACATTAAAAAATTACCATTTCTGACCATCTGGAGAAAGTTCGACAGGTCTCTAGACAAATTGATTCAAAATATCATTTGAATTGTGCCTCATGTTGAATAACTACTTTTTAAAGCCTCGATGTGACCAAAATTGCCATTTTTACAGACTTTTTCTCCTTCTCAGAAGCTTCTATTATGACTAATTTCAGGCATTAAAATGACTCTAAACACAATTATTTTAGTTCCAAGACTGATAATTCACATGCAATAGTGATTTACAGTCAAAAAATTAACCTTAAAAAATTACCATTTCTGACCATCTGGAGAAAGTTCGACAGGTCACGGGTCATCGTTTTTCATCAGAAAATTGATTTTTGGGACTTTAGAAAAATTGATTCAAAATGTCATTTGGATTGTGCCTCATGTTAAATAACTATTTTGTAAAGCCTCAATGTGACCAAAATTGCCATTTTTACAGACTTTTTCTCCTACTAGAAGCTTCTATTTCGACAAATTTCAGGCATTAAAATGACTCTAAACACACTTATTTTAGTTCCAAAAGTGATAATTCACATGCAATAGTCATTTACAGTCAAAAAATTAAACATTAAAAAATTACCATTTCTAACCATCTGGAGAAAGTTCGACAGGTCACGGCCCCACGGGTCATCGTTTTTCATCAGAAAATGGATTTTTGGGACTTTAGAAAAATTGATTTAAAATATAATTTGGATTGTGCCTCATGTTGAATAACTACTTTTTAAAGCCTCAATGTGACCAAAATTGCCATTTTTACGGACTTTTTCTCCTACTAGAAGCTTCTATTTCGACCAATTTCAGGCATTAAAACGACTCTAAACACACTTATTTTAGTTCCAAGAGTGATAATTCACATGCAATAGACATTTACAGTCAAAAAATTAAACATTAAAACATTACCATTTCAGACCTTCTGGAGAAGCTTCGACAGGTCACTGGTCATCATTTTTCATCAGAAAATTGATTTTTTGGACTTTAGAAAAATTGATTCAAAATGTAATTTGGATTGTGCCTCATGTTGAATAACTATTTTGTAAAGCCTCAATGTGACCAAAATTGCAATTATTACAGACTTTTTCTCCTACTAGAAGCTTCTACTTCAACCAATTTCAGGCATTAAAATGACTCTAAACACACTTATTTTAGTTCCAAAAGCAATATTTCACATGCAATAGTCATTTACAGTAAAAAAATTCAACATTAAAAAATTGCCATTTCTGACCATCTGGAGAAAGTTTGACAGGTCACGGGTCACCGTTTTCCTTCAAAAAATTGATTTTTTTGGACTTTAGAAAAATTGTTTCAAAATGTCATTTGGATTCTGCCTCATGTTGAATAACGACTTTTTAAAGCCTCAATGTGACCAAAATGAACATTTTTACAGACTTTTTCTCCTACTAGAAGCTTCTATTTCGACAAATTTCAGGCATTAAAATGACTCTAAACACACTAATTTTAGTTCCAAAAGTGATAATTCACATGCAATAGTCATTTACACTCAAAAAATTAAACATTAAAAAATTACCATTTCTGACCATCTGGAGAATGTTCAACAGGTCACGGGTCATCTTTTTTCATCAGAAATTTGATGTTTTGGTCTCTAGAAAAATTGATTCAAAATATCATTTGAATTGTGCCTCATGTTGAATAACTACTTTTTAAAGCCTCGATGTGACCAAAATTGCCTTTTTTTTTACAGACTTTTTCTCCTTCTCAGAAGCTTCTATTATAACTAATTTCAGCCATTAAAATGACTCTAAAAACACTTATTTTAGTTCCAAGAGTGATAATTCACATGCAATAGTCATTTACAGTCAAAAAATTAAACATTAAAACATTACCATTTCCGACCTTCTGGAGAAGCTTCGACAGGTCACGGGTCATCATTCTTCATCAGAAAATGGATTTTTTGGACTTTAGAAAAATTGATTCAAAATATCATTTGGATTGTGCCTCATGTTGAATAACTACTTTTTAAAGCCTCAATGTGACCAAAATTACCATTTTTACAGACTTTTTCTCCTACTAGAAGCTTCTATTTCGAAAAATTTCAGGCATTAAAATGACTCTAAACACACTAATTTTAGTTCCAATAGTGATAAGTCACATGCAATGGTCATTTACAGTCAAAAAATTAAACATTAAAAAATTACCATTTCTGACCATCTGGAGAAAGTTCAACAGGTCACGGGTCATCGTTTTTCATCAGAAATTTGATGTTTTGGGGCCATATGTAGGTAGGGACCCATTTACCACTTCATAAATACCGAATTTTACCGATTCGGTATTTATGAAGTGGTAAATGATATGTAGGTAATGAGTCGGTATTATTTACCGATTCGGTAAAAGTCGGTAATTACCGAATCGGTATTTACCGGTTCGGTAATGAGGCATACCTTCCCATTGATGGGAAGGTATGCCTCATTACCGAATCGGTAAATACCGATTCGGTAATTAGGGGAACACATGCAAGGGTGGCAGGGTGTCACATTGACACCCTGTTGCACCCCTGAGACGGCCATGTGTGCACATGTGGCACACATACATGCCCTAAGGGCATGTATGTCTGCCACATTGCACACGTCTAAGCGCTTTAAAACGCTTAAACACATCCATTCATTATTTACCACCAACTAATAGTTGGTGGTAAATACCGACTCCAAAACACACACACACACTCCCCCTACATCTCATTTCTGTATTCGGAATTTACCGAATCGGTAAAATTACCGATTCGGTAATTTTACCGATTCGGTAAATTACCGAATGCAGAAATGAGCCCCCTACATCTCAAAAGCCAAAATACCGGTCGGTAACGGTATAATTACCGAAAATCGGCCGTTACCGACCGGTATTCGGCTACCTACATGAGGCCTTTGGTCTCTAGAAAAATTTATTCAAAATATAATTTGAATTGTGCTTCATGTTGAATAACTACTTTTTAAAGCCTCGATGTGACCAAAATTGCCATTTTTACAGACTTTTTCTCCTTCTCAGAAGCTTCTATTATGACTAATTTCAGGCATTAAAATGACTCTAAAGACACTTATTTTAGTTCCAAGAGTGATAATTCACATGCAATAGTGATTTACAGTCAAACAATTAAACATAAAAAAATTACCTTTTCTGACCATTTGGAGAAAGTTCGACAGGTCATGGGTCATCATTTTTCATCAGAAAATGGATTTTTTGGACTTTAGAAAAATTGATTCAAAATGTCATTTGGATTGTGCCTCATGTTGAATAACTATTTTGTAAAGCCTCAATGTGACCAAAATTGCAATTATTACAGACTTTTTCACCGAACCGAACCCAGACAATGCGTCGTGCAACTTCACTCGTTACACGTTTCCCCTGCGTACCTACAGGGCAACAATAATTCCATCTTTCCCGAGAGCAGCGCTTACCTCTGCTCTACTACGGAACTGTTACAAACTTCCGACTTCCTACATCCCAGAAGCTGTGCAAACAACATAGAACTCAACGCGACTCAACATAGAGTGTTAATACATATACCAATACTAATCAATAATCATTAAGCTATTTACAGGCAATAATCACCAACCAAAACAATAAATCCATACCTCTGCTACCAGAAAAACTGCTGGAGCGCGGAACCTGGGTAACGGGAATTAGGACAAAACCCGAACCAAATTTCCTCCCTTCGTCACAGGCCAAATATCACATTAACACATTCACACATGCAATCATTGGTGGGGCCCATAACACAAACATTCACACTTCACTTCTCACTGGCCTGCACTACAGGAGAGATGAATGTTCCAAGCGCTGACATGAAAGGAATACCTTATAATCTATAGAGAGAAATGTATTTACACATTTATACACTTATATCCTTCCCCTACAGATCTCAAATCCTAAACATCAAGATACTCCTCCCACGTGATCAATGGATCATTTAGTTGGATTGGTAAGGTAATTTAGACCAGCTAAAAACACATTTAATATCTTGATCTTTACCTCCCTCAATAAATGACAAAACGCATTTTCTTGTTAACCAATATTTGTTTATCTAATTATTGCAATCATTTTAGTTACGTCTAATAAATTTATAAGATTTTACGCAAATCACAAAACACCATATTTACCTAATCTGGCTATTTGTTGTCCTCTAAGTCATCAAATTTAGTCGTCAATCAGTCGGAATTCAAAAGTTCTTCATGCGGCACGCTACAGTCCCAAGAACGGACAAGGTCCAGAGACGTGCAAGCATCTGTCAGTGCCCATAGATTTAGGAAGTCCTCAATTCATCAAAGAAATGGGCAGCAATTCAGTCTGTCAAAGATTTAGGAATGCAGCCGTCACGTAGCGTCACCGTCGTCTCCATCAGCAAAAGGAAACTCGCATCAGCATTGTAGTAGCATTAAGCAGCCCTCTCTATTCTACCGTCATTTTTATAATAAAATAATGTCGAGATGTTACATTTTACAAAATTTGAGCTTATCCCATTGGTCGATTGTGATCGTCCGGTGAGGTTTCTCACAGTTCAGGAGATTATGTCACTGTACATGATCTTTCCGGTTCCTTGTAACTGTCCATTGTTTGTGTATTTGGCGGGCTTCCCACCGTGACCTTGCTTGAGCACAGTACGACTAGGGTCAGGACGAGGCCACTGGTACAAATTGGCACATGCAGGTGTCAATTAAAATTACTGTCATGAAAGGTTGCTTTTCTTATTGCAATCACTTCCCTAAGGAAAGTTGGGGAACTCCAGGCACTAACTATCCAAGAGTCTTTCTTTCAACTTCACAAAGACAAGGTGGTTCTTCAAACCAATCCCAAATGTCTACCTAAAGTGGTTTCTGCTTTTCACATAAATCAATCTGTTGAGTTACCTGTGTTCTTTTCTCAAACTGATTCTGTAGCAGAGCGAGCTCTACACACACCATATGTTAGAAGAGCTATACTGTATTATATAGAAAGGACAAACATTTTTTGAAAGACGAAACAGCTTTTTGTTGCTTTTTTGCCACCACACAAAGGCAAACCCATGATTAAATCAGGAATTGCAAGATGGATCGTGAAATGTATCCAAACGTGTTATGTGAAAGTAAAAAGAACTTTGATAATACCCACCTAGAGCGCATTCCACCTGCAAAATAGGGGCTACTATGGCCTTCTTAGGGAATATTCCCTTAGCTGACATATGTAAGGCAGCAACATGGTCAAACCGCACACATTCACCAAACACTATTGTGTAGATGTGTTAGCGAGGCAACAAGCTAATGTAGGCCAGGGAGTACTTAAAACACTTTTTCAAACAACTGCAACAGCTACAGGTTAGCCACCGCTTTGGGAGATACTGCTATATAGTCTATGCAAAGCATGTGATCTACAGCTCACATGCCTTGAACGAAAAATGTTACTTATCCAATAAGCATTTGTTCTTGGCATGTAGAACTGTAGATTCACATGTGACACTCGACTCCCCGGGTACCTATACCTGTTGCAGTTTTTACTTATACACATACATATGGACATCTCTATTCTACCTTTACTAACTTCATTTTCACCCTCTGTGGGAAAACAATCTTACAATGGAGTCAATGCCCATGCGCACTATCACCTAAAGGAGGAGTCACCTACCTTGTGACTGGAAAGACTTCTTCGAAGAAAAACAACTTGCAAACATCAGGACACAACACTAGGTGGCAGGAGTATGCAAAGCATGTGAATCTACAGCTCTACGTGCCAAGAACAGATGCTTACTGGGTAAGTAACATTTGCCTTCTACTATTTCCGCATACTAAAAAGGTTGGAGGCCTCTGGCCCATTCTAGACCTCTGACCCTTGAATACCTTCTTAAGGAATGACAAATTCAAAATGCTCTTGCTGACTAAGGTTCTTGCTTTCCTGGACCCACAAGAATTGACGATGTCCATGGAATTGCAGGAGGCATATTTTCATATACCTCACCTACAGTTCCACTATACCTGCTGTTTCGGATGGGGTCAGAGTAATTCCAATTTGACATTTTACGTTTCACCTCACCTTGGCCGCTCAAATGTTCAAGTGATGGCGATCGTTGCAGTCATCTTTGAAGGTCAGGGACCCATGTGTTTCCATACCTCGACGACTGGCTGCCCAATGTGAGCTTGCCACAGTCAGTCACCAGCCACATTCGGATGATAATCACACCTTTGTCTTCCCTGCAGTTTTCCATCACCGAACCAAAGTCCCACCCGATACCGCCACAGAGGATTCCCTTCACAGGTTCCATCCAGAACACTGTGGCTTTCAAGAATTTTTCACTGCTGCAGCGAGTCCGTGATATTCAGTATACGATCCCGATATTTCAGGCTCAATCCCCTGCCTCAGTGCGAATGGTTCTGAGGGTTCTTGGACTCGAGGCTTATGCATCCCCTTTGCCCTGTGCAGCTGATGGCTCATATGGGCCCTAAAGTGGATCCTCAGGGTTTAGTGGGCTCAAACCCAGGGCAGTCTGTCAGACACCATTTGTATCACGGAGTAGAAGGCCCGGAGACCTTCTTTTGTGGAAGTAGACACCAGCTCTACTTGTGGCAAGTCGCTCTTCCTACCCCACTCAGACTTCAAAGAAGTGACAGATGCATTGTCTCTGGGTTGGGTGAGTCACTTGGAAGAAGTGGCAATCAGGGTTCTGTGGTCTTTAGCTGAGATTTTTCTGGTAGCTATAACTTTGCAGAGTATCTAAATGCGAATGAACTGAGCAGGTGTCGGCTGGTGGATCATGAATGGCATCTTCATCATGGGGGCGGTTCAGAACATTTATGACGATTAGAGAGTGCCATGGAACTTTTTGCCATCTCCAAGAACGTGCAGTTTCAAGACTGCTGCGTGCCGGAAATTCTGCCAGTAAGATGTTTAGGAGACGCATTCCTCTTGCGATGGGGCACAGGTCTCCTATACGGAATCCGACTGTTTCCTCTTGTGCTGTGAGAACCAAAGAAAATCAAGACATCCAGACCCAAGTCATCTTTATAGTCCCCAGATTGACCAGGAGCGTGTGATACCCTGACGTCTTGAGCCTGATCAGTTGTCCTCCAACGTGACTACTGTCTTTAGGAGAACCTCTTGTTTCAGCAACAGGGCAGGGTTTTGAGCACAAACCTCACATCTTACACTTCCTTGCATGAGAATTGAAAGGTGAAAATTTTAATTTTTTGACTTGCTCTCACAAGTGATGAATTTAATCCTGGCAGCCAATGGCACCTCAGCCAAAGCTGTTTGCTTGGATCTCTGGGAGACCTTTGTGGCCTGACGAAAGGAGGGAGGTGCACAAAAAAGTGATGGGTGGAACACTTGGATTAATTTAAACCAGTGGTAATTACTCTGGCCTCATTCCTGTGCTTAGGGTTTTTGCCCACCATGCCACCTATAACCAGACCTACCCATATGCAAATCAGTCTTGACCTGCTCCATTGGTAACAGTCCAGCCAGAACTGCCGGTCATCTACCTCACCGAATGAGAACACAAGCAGCCCAAGACTGGTTTCAGCCTATTTGGACGTCTTCTTTTAGGTTTAGCTTTTAGTCCTGTTGCACAGTAAGCGTAGGAACTACGTCTGGCATTCTCGTTTCAGACAGGGTGTTGCACTGAGTTATACACAAAAAGTGATTGGTGGAATGCTTGAATTAATCTCAGAGACTGGGAATTACTCAAGGCCCCATTCCATTCCTTTATTCTTTTGTCCACCATACCACATCAAAAAGGAACTAGGCACATGTGTATGTTTTGACTTTTCTGAAGCGCAGTTGCATACTCTACACCCACCCACCTCAACGAGGGTATCATGGTGCTTGCACAATAAAAAACAGTAACAGAAAACATGAAGTTGATTCAGGCTGAGAGCGCCTCACGGTTGAGGTCATGGTCGAGGAAAGAACGAGGTCTTCGCGTTCAGTGGAATTGTGGCCAAATCACTACATATGCAAAATATGTGGATGTATGACGTTACAACGCGTGCTGTTACAACGCGTGCTGTTACAACATAACTTTTACAACGCAAGTGGATTTACAACGCATGCTTTTACAACGCAAGTCTTTACATCGACTTGCACTAGATGGCGTGCTAACATTAGAAAAGTGTAATTTACTATTCCAACTCCAGTCCACGTAACAGTAGGGAAGGTGTTGGGATAGTAAACTACACTATTTGTAATGTTAGCACGCCATCTAGCGCAAGTCGATGTAAAGATTTGCGTTGTAAAAGCATGCGTTGTAAATCCACTTGCTTTGTAAAAGTTTCGTTGTAATGGTAGTGCGTTGTAAAAGTTGCGTTGTAAAGGTTGTTCCCCAAAATATGTTGCTTTTTACTTGCCTGATGATATTCCTGCTATAAATACTGTTGAAGAAGAGTCTCTACAGTTCAGGGAGGTTTCGGGATACAAATTGAACTCTTGCAAAAACTCAGATTATTCTTTACTACAAAGTTGTTAAACCCTATAATCGGGTATTGGAAGTTGCAACCTGGTAAGGGGTTAGCATGTGTAGCAACATTGAACAGGTTGTTTGTATTAATTACGAAAATCTTTTAAAACAGTGTGTCAATCAAATGAGCCACTTGTATTGTTTACCTATTAGGCTTGCCGGCAGTAGTGGCTCATGTCCTGGCAGAGTGGTAGGGTGGGGCGGGTGGACGGAGGGTGGAGACGGACGACAAAGGAGACACACCAAAAAAATTATAACTTAACTGCTGCATCGCCACATCTATGCTCTTCTGCTCCGTCCTCAGCAGCACAGGCTGCTATCATCCCCAGCAGCCAATCATGATGCTGAAAGCAACATCAGGATTGGCGTGAGTGCTGATGATTTGTGCTCCTAGTGAGACTGGGAACCTGTGCTTACCCTCTTCAACCCGGCAATGCTGATGGAGTTGGTGAGAGCTTCACTGTGCAAGACGGTTTGGCTGGCCTGAGACGGCCGGCCCAGTGGTTATACGCACTGACAACAGTGCCCTTTCCACCACTCCCCCTCCATGATAGCCCGCCCCCAAACCTCAGCTATTGTAAGAAAAATAAAACGATAATTTGGGGAAGGGCAGTTGCCATTGGTCTTCCCTTTGGGTGCACCTATAGCATTTTTCAGATTCAATAGAGCCTTGAGGGCCACGGTTCCACTGCACCTGCTGCACCAGTAGTAGCTTCGCCCCTGAGTGGCACCTTAGAGTACACCATCTCACCCCAAAACCATTTTAGGGAACCACATAATTTTACATTTTAAAACGACTGCAGGTTGTGGGTTGAACTCTAACCACATTCACAATAGGAGTCTGGGGGACAGCTGGACAGGGGAAGTATGCTCCACAGGCTTGTTGGGTGGGCGGTGCAAACCGGGAGACTGCAACATTTTGATAGGCTAGCTAGGTTGGCAGGGGCGGGGTTTGCATTACTTTTGGGAGAATTGATCTACCAACCACTATTTTAGATTGAGGTGACACGGTGGCTGGTTGTATAGGCAGGGCATGTTCCGAATGGAGGTTGATTCAATCAATCAATCAATCAAGCTTTATTCGACAGTTGAGTCATAAAAGCACGTTACAATCATAACATAAAACAGTTAATAAATTATCTAAAAAATTTAAATACAATTAAATCTCTGGGCAATCGTCGAATACAATACTTTAAAAACTATTAAGCCAATCTAGAACCAATCCATTTACTCTTATAATAGCGTGGCACAATTGAATGGTCATGCTGTTTTAATTACCAACCTGGGTTAACTACATCAAGTAGGTTCTACAAAATGCAGATGTTTTAAGAGGAATTTACGTCATACCTCAGGGCTTTTGACCGTATGCCCCAAGCCCACCCTAAAAACTTAGCCACAGCTATACAAATTGGGGGAGCAGAATCTGTGCACAAGATACGGAGAGCTATAACATATCTCCTAGTGCCCAAAAGTCTGCAGATGGACTTTATCCAAATTTTTCGAGGTACTATATACATGGGACAAAAAAATAGTACATGTCCTACTGATTCACATTCCTCTACACATCTATAGCACTTATCGTTTTTTTTTGTTGGCCCCCCCATCGGGAGGTAAATTCAGCAACGGGTAGGGTACCCACCCGTAGCTGAAAATACAACTTGCGATCGAGGGTTTTTTCGATTATGTCCCAATACCTCTCTAGGGATGGGCGAACTTTTAAATCGAGAAATCGACATGTTAGATGGGTGGAAAGACCTTGTGTAGTTTCTACCTTGAATACCCATTCCCAGTACATTGTTTTCAGCTTTTCCTTTGAAGGGAAAACAGCATTTAATGGGTCATTCCAAAGGTCAATCCTATGCTACCCAGGAGAGATTTGATCCCACGCAGCCAATGTATTTTGTGAAACAGATCAGATTTTATTACATCCATAAAGCCACTCCTGTAATGGGCAAGTTCTCCTGTGCACCAGAGCCGGCGCCAATAAAGTACTGGGCGAAGCTTCACAGAATTTTCAAGAGGCTTTTTACCAAGGTCCAATAATAATGGTCGCAATGGTGTGCTTGAAGGAAGATTTGTAATCTTGCGTAAAAACGCATTTTCAAGCACCGTCAGGCTGTTCAAATTACCAAAACCCCAGAGCTCAGCCCCATATAAGCATGAACTCAAGACCATCGTCCCATAGACTTCTAATACTGGTGAGATTGGTTTTGTGAATGAGGTTTTAAATCTGGAGAGAAGAACACCTGATTTTTGTTTGTGTATTAAATGGAGGTTGATTCACTATAGATGGTGCTGCACCTCTTGCAAGAGGTGGGGTGCAAGGATCTTAAGATACCCAGGACGCGGTAGTCTGGCCGGCCTGTCAACCATTAGAAGGCGTGGCGACAGCAGTTTTCGGAAACTTGCCGCCAGACAGTAAAATGTTTAATATGCTTGTCTTTTCAGATATCTTTTCAAATTCAGCAGGTGGGAATGCATGTGGTTTGTTTTTGCAAAGACATTGTAGTGCAGAGCACTGGCCGGACACATGGAAAAAAAGTGGGAGGAGTATAGCATTTTTTGAATTCTTTTCATTGGTGGTGGCCTTAATTTTGTGGTGAGACAATTTTGCTAACAAAAGAATCCTTTTCAAAATAGACAGCATAGCATGGCAGTAGTACCGATTGTGAACAGTACCTCGGTAAGAGATGTGAAGGTATTGAGGCTGTTCCTAGTTTTTGTTGTCGGCTGTCTGCATCATAATATTGCATTTCAAACATGACATGTCCCAGGAATTGAGATGCTTTGTCTCATTTGCAGTGGATGAAATTCTGTGGGCTTGTATCGGAGTGGAAGAAGGGAAAACACAGATGCCAGAAGAATTGTGGCCAATAGGTGCATGAGGCTTTTGCAGCAGGCAGTAGTTTTTTTGGTACCGTTCACCCAAAGCGCTTATGCACAAGCATGGAATGAGTTTCTGGAGTCTAGGGCAAGAAGTAGAGGGCATGAAGAAGAGCAATGGATGATAGGTAGTGATGTCATACAATATATGGTGGATATACATTATATGTTGGATATGATTGAGAAAGATTACTCAAACATTACAATTTTGGGTAAGTTGGCAGGCATAGCAATTTTCTGGAAGTTAATGTGGGAATATGAGCCCAGAGCGGATGAGTTGGGAAGAAGGTTGTTTAAGGGTTAGGCGAGAGAAAAAGGTGGAGGAGGCAGGAGGTGCAAGCCTTTGGTGTGGTTTGTACTGTGTAAGGTTATTGATGCCCTCCCTGACATATGTTGTGACATAGGAGAGACAGTGTTTTTTCGTTGTTAATGTCAGGGATGTTTTTCTGGGAATGTATGTCGTTACAACGAATTCCGTTGCAACGCATGCCTTTACCACGCATGCGTTACAACGGAATGATTTTTCCTCGCATAATCTTTACCACTAATATTACTTTACCACGCATACTTGCATGGTAATGGAATACTCTTGGTAAAGGTTATACCCCTCCCCTGTACCCTTACGTGATCCCCCTTCCCCCAATACTTTTTATAATTACCCCTGCCCGTTACCCTCAATTTATATATATATATATTTTAAATTTGTATTTCCCTTACCTCTCGTGACTGACGTAATGCGTCTTAAATTTGAAGCGTCATTTTCTTTCACATAAAACAACATTGATTTCCTCTACTTCCCCATGTTATTTCATTTTTTTGGGGGGGGGTGGGTTACCCCCACCATACCCCCCTTTCTTTTCTCATTTTTTTTTGGGGGGGGGGCTCTTTTTTTTATAATTTTTGCCTTTAACTCACGTCTTCGCCAACACTAAAAAAGGACTAAATGGGACGAGGATGAAGACGTTCCAGCTTGCGTGGTAAAGACGTTCGTGGAAGGAATACGCGTTGTATAGACGTTTACGTGGTAAGTGTACCGGTGTAAACGTAACGCGTGGAAATGCCTTCATGGTAAAGGATGTTTCCCTATTTCGGGGCATTCTGGGTCTCCTAGTTGTTGGGTGGCAAGAACAGAGAAGGAAGTTTAGATTTGGCCGATGTTGTCCAACAGGTAGGAGCCATTGGCATTTCCTTAAAGAAGTCAAAAACCAACTAGCAAGAGGATGAACAATCATTTTGAAAGAGTGCCCGGTGCAGCGATATTTTTCTTTTTACTGGTGATAGATGTTTCAATATTAAAGGAGGCATGTATTAGTTAGAGTTTTTCAGCATGAGGACTGAGCTAGAATGACTCCTTACCAGCTACTAGCGGTTTGGCGTAAGCCGCTAGGATGTCTGGGTATGTCGGCATCAGAATATGGGGCACATTCTTTTAGAATAGGGACAGCTACAGAGACAGGCTAGAGGGGTTGCTCCAGGGAGAGAATAATACAGTGAGGAAGGTGGTCATCGGCATGTTACAGGAGATATGTGTGGGAAAACGGTGGTGCACTGTGAGGAGGGGGAGCTTCATGTCATGTTTTGCTGTTGCTCTTAGGTTCCGTGCGAGGCCCATCCAGGGAGGAGTTGAACATCTGGGTAGTGAGCCAATCCTTTATCAAGTGGGCAAAGCAGCAAGTGAGCGGGTGACGCCATGGGACGTGATTGCGTTTTGAAGTATTGGGGATAAGGATTAGATGGCGTGGAAAAAAGGGTATGCTGTGGCGGGAGCTGTTGCTGTGTTTGAACAAGTTATTAGACAGAGACAGAGACGGCTGCCCTGATGTATTAGCCATTCATTTAGGGTCAAATGACCTAGTTATACTTATGTAGACAGAAAGGGTTGGCCTTGATAAAAGGATATGAAAGCAAATATGCAAGAAATTAGGGCACAGTGGTCAGGTAGTTTCATACTATGGACGAATTGAGGGGCTGATAGACTGACAGCAATAGATAAGTCTCAGTGGAAAGTGAACAGGGAAGTGAGGATATTTTGTAGGGAAGAGGGAATTGGTAGATTGCGGCATCCCGATATGTGGTATGAAGAATTGCAGTTTTTTTGTGGTGACGGTGTGCACCTATCCATCAAGGGATTGGACTTGTATTTGATGCAACTGCTGGAGGTATTCTCGGAGACATTAGTGGTTCACTTGTGGCGTAGTGAGAAAGACTAAGAGGATTTCAAGAGGGCAGAAAAGCTCCCTAGCCAATGTTTTTCTGACTGGCGGTTTGCCGAGCTGGTTTCGTGTTTTGAAACAGTTATATTGATTGTTGGGGAGGAGGGGCAAGTAGTTTGAAGCGGGAGCGTGGGAGAACATTCAAACTTCCAGCAGGCAGGAAGTTAGAGGTTTTCAGAGTTATGAAGTTAATGTAGAGCAGGGTGTAGGAATACATACTGTTAACGGAGAGTTGCGGTGAGGGACCTGTGGGGGAGTACTTAGGGGTGGAGTGTAGGCAAGGGGGTAGTGAATAGAGATGTACAGTGAGGAAGATAGTTTTGGATGACGAATTTGCCCAGGGTTGAATATTATGTTGTGATGTGCACCTGCCTCATTAAAATGGCCATTTTCGCAAAGAAAGTTGTCAGTTATCTTTACTGCACTGTCTCGCCCTAGTAAAAAGACGCATAACATAATACAACACAGCTTAATCAGGGCCTTCTCTGTGCCTGAAAACGTGCACAAAGCTTACATGTGGTATAGTCAATGTTCCACAGAAGGTGCAAATTAAACTTCTTGTTGAAATCTGTTCCAGATTACACGTACTGTGGAAATCTGTGCATCGGAAGCCCGTTTTTTACCAGGGGAAAACCTTAAGTGGTGTTCTCTCTAAGTCTAATAGTGAAACCTCTAGAGGGTTTAGAAAACGGTGATAATTTAAGTCTTTCAGCTTAAGTTCTGGGTGTATGAAATTTGTATTTTTTATTCTTTTGTAAAATAGGCATATATCTTGCAAAATTACGTACAATACATAAAATGCGTTTCTCCGTTATCCCAAGTAACTGTTTTCTCATAGGGCGTACTTGCACTGAAAAGCCGTGCGAAATACTAGCAGCAGACTGTTTCGAGTAGAAAATGTCCTAATGAGAAAATTTTCCTTAGTCTTGCATGAGCAAAAACCATCAAAAATGTCAAACATTTCACACATTTTGCAAAATGAGAAATTCTGGAATTACTCAAGAATATGTCAATTTAACAAACATTTCTCACATTTATTCAAGATGTTTAGGTGCTGAGATTTCGAATGCACAAATCTTTTGCAAATTAAAAAACATTTTTTGCCGACAAAAATCTGAAGATGGATGTTATATGTGACTAGTTGAAGTCTTTCGGAAGACAGCTATGGGTCCATGCGTGGTATTACATAAAAGGGAAATGTTATTTTGAAGCCCATCTTCCAGATGGCAAATTGTTCAGAGCATCTTCATTTACACAAGGTGAAATCAGCGAACCCGCTGTTACAGGTATAGGTCTTCTATGTCAAGGACAGAGAACTGTTCTATCAAGTTGATTTTCAGGAAACATCTGAATCGTGCTAATGAATTAAGAAGTAACTTACAAAAGATGAAGAAACTTGAATACATCTAGCGTGGAATATATAATTTATTTTTAAAAAAAGGTGTGTATTACAGTATGTTAGTGATGTCAAAGGTGTTATGGCCTATCTTATGAATCCGGTCATCCTGACTTTCTTATAACACGTCTATGATTTAACTTGGGTTAGTTCTATTTGCTATGCAGTGAAAATGCATTTTTGTTTTGCAGGAATCCATTCATTTTTACACAGCGGAATAATCCGAGTAGGATCTCGAAGCAACAGTGAAATTATGAAAAACTGTAGTCTGGCCAAGATTCGTAGAGACAAAGATGCTGTCGGGTTGATACCTGGACACTTCAGGGCCTTGTTTTATGAGGTACGAATAGAAAATAGCCTGTAGCTGACAAATAATTTTTTTGTGTATCCTTATTTTGAATATAGCATATTGGTTTACCAAACAAATGGCACCTTTTATTGGTGGTTTGCCATATTTTAGTGACACACATGGTTAAATAGATCTTGCAACTGCGTATGCTTTATTCAGTCTGCTCTCCATCTAATTGCACCTAGGTTCGATGAACTGTGTGTACCAGCAAAACTGACTAGAGGGCCATTTAAAAAAATAAAATAAATCTGGAACTACACCTTCCTTACATAATGTTAAGAAAATAAATTATTTAAATGATTAAACAGCTATATGTTTCTATGTATATGACAGTACGAAACATCTATAATATAATGCAATAGACCACTTAGCTCTGACTCGTGTTCTTAACTTTTGTAGTTACCTTGGTATTTGCTTCAAAGATTTTTTCTGGGTGGAAGGTATATTCACCCTTTGTTATCTCACCCAGACTTTCAGATTGATTTGCTGAGTAATTTTAAGAAGGTGCCTCCTGACTGTTCTCATACATCTGATGTGGTGACCTGGAAGGCCTAAAAGTATTTTATTTAACTCTTATTTAGTGTTAAACGGCTAAATTCATGGTCAGATCAAGTAACATACCTAGATCATATAACAGCATACACCAAAGAATGAACTTGCTGTTGCTTTAAAGGCCCTACAATGGTTTACAAAAATTGTTCTGCTCTGACCTGCTTGTTTTCTTGGCCTGCCTTATGTTTTTACATCAGTGGCCTCACCAATCTGTGAGTGTACCAGAGGTGCTTCATGATCTTGCTTCACATCTACTGAGAAGGGAGTACATGTAGTGTGTACCCCACCCAGGGTTGAGAGCGTCTACTGCCACCTGAGTTGACAGTGAATTGAAAGCAACTGATATAAAATAAGGTTGCAGGCATATTACCTACAACCCTGGTGAGGGGCTACCTGTCAATATCCCATGTAAAATATGTGCAGTGCCTCTTGACTGGGGTCCTCACTTTCTGTACAGTGTATGTTTTGCTATGAACAAGGATACATATATGTTGATTTTGTATTGGACGTGGACGTGGGAGATGAGCTCAGGATTTTGTTGGTGGGTCTGAAAAAGATGGCGGTTCCTCTACAAGTTACTTTTGTTCTCTTTGGTCTTAGAAAACTGAATGCAGCTTTGTTCCTGGGCCCTACAATTAAAATTTAACTGCATGAGGGCTGAACGATAATCTACATCGCTTTCCTGGCTAAACATGTATCCTCAACTGTCCTGACTATACCCAAAAGAAGTTTGCAGTCAGGTATTTGTCATTCATGTTGACTCTAAGGAGACTATGTACATTATTTTAGAGACATGCTTTCCACAGCCAAGCTGCTGCTTCTGCTGCTACCAAGCCCTAGGATCTATAGCCAGCCCTGACTTTTACATGAAAGAAAAGTGAGCTCTTTAGGAAAATAGCTTCCCAAAATCAAGGTAGATCGCTTCAAATCTCTGCTCACTGGAGAGTGTGGAAGACATTTGCAACAGAGCCACCAAAGAATAATTGTCAATCTTTCAGCCTAGCACACTGGACTCAACCAGATCCTTGAAGGTGCCTTTGGGTCTCATGGTGCTGCGAAAAAACTTCCAGGACTGTCAAAACGTAGAGCCTGCACTCTACTTAACCTTCCGTCAACCAGTTTGACTTTGAGTGCCCCTTATCTCTTGGAAGAACTTCGGGAAACCCCAGATGACTTTGTACACTAGTTGGGACTGCTTACCTCAAAACCAAAACTGTTGATTACATATTTACCTTATGGTTCTGCAAATATTGTGCCTTAAAGATGCGCTTAGACCCCACCTCTAAATCCTAG
Source organism: Triturus cristatus (assembly GCF_964204655.1). NCBI lineage: Eukaryota > Metazoa > Chordata > Amphibia > Caudata > Salamandridae > Triturus > Triturus cristatus. The sequence goes on from NC_140588.1 coordinate 142,032,049, forward strand.
TTTGCCATTGCCAGCAGACAAACTGATGGGTCAAGTCATTGCCCGAGGACCCTTTGGTGCTACTCCTGCTGGAATTTCTTGAGAGCACCCAGCTGTTAATCAGATATGAGCCCCTGAAGGTGATAATTGACCCTTAAAATTTGTTGTTAAAGCGCCTCCTATAGTAAGTCCATGCCCCTGCATTTGACTTGTGGCGAATTGCACCCCTAACTGATCTACCTCCTTCCAGTGACTCTGAAAAATAAATTCGATTTTCAGTACAAATGATTCCCAACTGACCTGTTAATTCTGATGATGGCGAACTTGCCTTTGGGACCCTAAACTGAACTTGGGTTATTAAGTGGGATCGTCTTCCAGTTTGTGTGGTGGGTTTTGAGTTTAGTTTTTTTTGGCACCATTATGTTAGAAACTTAGCCACCTAGGCCAAAACTGACTTAGCTACCCACTTTCGCCCTGGACTGCCAGGAAACTAGAGCAGAGAAAAGAGAGAACATATCAAAGTTGATACATAGTCTTTCGCTGTCTGACAACTCTGGCTCTTTTGACTGAAGTTCTCTATAGAATAATATTAGACCCTGTGTTTTAACAATTTAGTACTTAGCATGCAATGGCATGAAAGTGTTTGTGGATATGTAGGGGTGCCCAGAAGGTGCCAACACCTTAAGTTTGTTTTTTGGTACATTTTCAATGCAGCTGGTTAAATATACGTACCTGTAAATGACTAGACTGTGTCATGGTATATGGCCAGAGATTTTGTTTTACATTAAAATATAAAATTAATATTTAACGTAAAATAATTTGACTTATTCTTGTACCGTTTAATAAACACATCCGTCACTGAGGTGGAGATTTCGATGTGGTAAAGTAAAAAAAAAATGTAAAAAGTTTATTAAACTTTAAAAAAAAAACATTTAAAATATTTTTAGGTTAAATATCATTGTAAGTGAAAGCTACTTCTTTATTTTATATATGGAGCAAAAACAAAAAAATGCTACAGCACGAATACCATTAATTTTGAATTAAATATTTAATTTCTTTAATTATATTAAATTAACATTGCTTTAAGATTAATTATGAAACACCTGAAGTAGAGTATTTATATGTAGTTATTATGTATTACTATTACAAAAATGTATGTATAGAATTAGTTTAAAATAATGTAACTAATTAAAAAATATGTTTACATTTATTTCTTAAACACATTTTCTTAAAATATTTTATCAACATAACATTATTTTATTATTGTGTTTATTTTTTTAACATTAAATTAATATTTTATGATATATATATAATATATATTATATGTGTATATATATATATCTGTGAAATGCGTTAATTTAATGTGACATTATTTTCTAGTGGAGGGTGCTGCAGTATCAATTATTGGCCATGTGTGGTGGTAGACTTTCTGCTGCTCCTATTTGACAGTAATAACTTAGACTGGTAAATTTGGCTTCATCCCCTGTTTCAGGGGAAGGAGACATGCATGTCTACACTTTTGAATAATTTCACTCTCATAAATGCAGTAGAGCAAGTTATTCAAAAGTGTAAAAATAAACTTACATGTTTAACTCACTCACAAGTGTAGGTTACCTTTGCATATAGTCCAGATTGTTTCGATTATGACGGTCATAGGAGACGCAACTGTGCCTTGGGTTGACTGTTTAAAGTTCCCCCACTTAACCCGGGGCTTGAGTTGTGACTTCTTGAAGCTGAAAGTCAGGATATCTGAATGATGAACGTGTGGAGAGACTGCAATTCTGGGATGACAAGTTGTCACTCATAGCCTCATCAGTGGCTTTGTGATTATATACACCAATGTGACAGCAACCTACAGGAATTGACGCAGTTGGCGGCACTTAGTGTAATTATTATATATTTGTTTCTGATGAAAATTTCAATAAGATGTAAAAACAAAATGTGTCAAGTACCCAAAGCGCCTAGAGCATGTGTCTGTAGCAGTGCTCTCTTTTGTGATTAATTTATTGTGTATGTCTTGGAAAAGCTGTCCCCAGTGAACCTTACAACCTGCAAGAACATAGTAGGCACTCCATGATTCAACTATGCTGTTTGTGAGCAGAGCATAGTGTAAACCTCCTTGTAATATGAGCCAGGGTGGCTATTGCTCTGTATTCTGGGTAATGAGGAGACTGGCAAAGGAGGCAACTTTTTTATCTCTTTTCTTATGGGAGACTGCCTTCCAACTCTCTCCTCTAAACGCTTGTCCCGTCCTCCATAAATGAGTCTATGTAGATGACCTCATGTTTGGGAAATGTATGGTCAAGTTTTGTCAATCTGTAAATGTTGTGTACGGTGTCCATGTGGGACACAGTGTACCTACTGCACTTAATGGTTGTTCTCCCTGTAGATTAGCATTTTTGCGTTTTCACTCAAAGCTTCTGCGTTTTGGCAATTTTTTTAAATAAATGATAACAAAGGTTAATGTTCGAGGCATATGAGCTGTAGATCGTATACTTGTGCATAGATCTGGTGTTGGGCTCGGATGTTTGGGCTTGAATGTTTGCACTTTGTTTTTGTCTTGGACAAAGTATTTTGTAGTCACGAGGTAGGTGACACCTCCTTTGGACGATAGTACGCATGGGCATCGACCCCATCTCCAGATTGTTTTTTTCCGCCATCGGGTACGGATGTGATTTGCTGCGCTCTGGGTTGGTGTCGGTTTCGAACCCCCCTTCGACGCGCAATTCCTCTACACTCGACGGTATTGTCTCGATCACATTTTCCTTTCGACGTGGGCCGTTGAGCCTATCCGTGCAGACCACGCCTGCAGTCAATGGAAAGCACTCCTTTCAAAAAAGTCTGTGTGTGGTGCTCTGTTCCCACACACAGACTTGCACAAGGTTTGTAACCTCTGCCTCTCCCCGGAGCACAAAGACAAAAACTGCAAGGACTTTTCATCTTTCAGGTCGAAGAAAACCATCCGTGATCGTCGGGCTCTACCTCACAAAATGTCTCGCGGAAGCAGCTTGATTCCGGACATCTTCGGAGCAGGTCCCAATGTCCAGCCAGAGCAACAAGGTAATGATGAAAAAGACATCTCCGTCTCCGAGGCCGACGACTCCGACGTCGAAGAGGAGACACTCACCCCAGCTCAGCGGTCCGTGAGTACCGAAACCCCTCTCCCAAAAAACAAACCTAAGGCTCCGGTAACACCCTCTCCCTTGGGCTCGGGTCGACACCGGCAGCATGTCTCAGACACCCCGCCCTCGGGCCGGCTATGAAACCTAACGATAAGCCTTCCGCCTCAGGCTCGAGCCAACCCCATTCCGGTGCCGAAAAGTCACCTTCGGCTCCGCAGCACAAGACCAAAGATATGCCACGCCCTTCTTCGTCTGCACCAAAGACAGCCTCGATGCCAAAGCCCTCGGCGTCGAAGCATACCAAGGACAAACATTCGGAACCGAAAAAGTCATCGGAGCCGAAAACGGCTTCAGAGCCGAAAAAAATCGGCGGAGCCAAAAAAAGTCTCGGACTCACAAACTCCTATAAAAAAACCTAAGGAGTCCAAAACCCCACAGAAAGCCTCAGAAACTTGGTCCAAAGAACATTCTGACCCAAAATCTTCGGCACCGAAAAAAGACATTTTACCCACACAGCACGTATCTGATTTTTCTGATCCAAAACAAAAAACTCTTTTTATTGACCCAGAGACTGGCAAAGTCGTCGCCAATCCTCCAAAGAAGAAGAAACTGAACACTTCAGAGGAATCTAAAATACCCTTGAAATGAAAGGAGATGATTACTAACACCTCCCCACCTCCTTCTCCTCCTCCAGTTCATCCAGATCTTCTAATTTCTCCATCACACTCCCCGCAACATACATTTTCACCTCAAATACCAGATACTGAGGATGATCATACTGACAGGGGAGGGAATATAGATCCACATGGGGTTGATGACGCACATACCATCCCACATGACGTAGACCCTTGGGATGACTACAATTCAGATCCCAACCCACACAATGACCCGGACTTCTATCCATCTAGGCCATCACCACCAGATGACAATATTGGGTTCGCCCAACTAATAAATAGGGCTGCCCAATACCAGGGGGTACAATTACGTTCTGATCCCTTAGAGGAAGACTTTTTACTGGAAACCTTTGCACCATCGCAAAAGTCCACGCACACCCTGCCAGTGTTAAAAGTAATGCTCAGACATGCCCTAGAAGTTTTTAAGGATCCTGCCAGAGCCATGATTCTCAACACCAGGATAGATAAAAAGGAGAAGGCAGCACTCAATGACCCAATGTACATTGAAGATCAAATCCCTTTGGATTCTCTTGTGGTGTCTAATGCACGCAAGAGGGCAAACTCACAGAGTACAGGCGACATCCCCCCTCCTGATAAGGAGTCAAAATTAGTAGACGCATCTGGTAAAAGTATTGCGTCACAGGCTGCAAATCATTGGCAGATTGCCAATGCCCAAGCTTTGTTGCCCAGATACGACAGGGCTCACTATGACGAGCTTGAGAAGCTCAGCCAACGTCTTCCTGACCAGTACAAACAAAAGGCCAACAACCTTATCCAAGAGAGGAAATTAATCACAAACACCTAAATTAAATGTGCGCTCGACACGGCTGATACCGCATCCCGCGTCATTAACACTAGCGTTTTGGTGCGCAGGCACGCTTGCGTCTGGGTCTCCGGATTCAAACAGGAGGTGCAATCTGCTGTCCTAAATCTGCCCTTTGATCAAGAGCATCTTTTCGGGCCCTCAGTTGACACATCTTTAGAAAAAATAAAAAAAGATAGGGAAACTGCTAAGTTCATGGGGGGCCTTACAATTCCCTTCCCATAGAGGCTCTTTTTGCCGCTCCTTCTACAGAGCTGGCTCCAAAACCATTGGCTCAGAACATTCCTCTTCGTCCTATAAGAGCCCCACTCAAACATCCTCCAAAGGATACTTTCGTGGAGGCTACAGAGGCAACAATGGTAAGGGAAAAGTTTGCGGCAACAATACCCGCACCTCCCCTACCACCAAACAGTGACTTCCCTGCACTTCCCCCTGATCATCCCACTCCTGCCGGGGGACGTCTCTCACTGTTCCTACCTGGCTGGAATTCAATCACAACAGACAAGTGGGTAAGACAAATTGTTCAGTATGGTTACTGCCTGGAACTCACCTCTACCCCCCAAACATTCCTCGCAGACAACGTCCAATGTCCTCGGAACATCTAACACTTCTCAAACAAGAGGTCTCTCTCTACTACAAAAACATGCAATAGAACCAGTCCCCTTGACTCACTAATGCACAGGGGTTTACTCCGTCTATTTCCTAATTCCAAAAGAGGACGGATCTCTCATGCCCATATTGGACCTCAGACCGCTAAACCCCAACATTCAGCCGGATCACTTCCTCATGGTCACTCTCCAACAGGTGCTCCCACTACTTCAATAAGGCGACTTTCTCTCTATTCTTGATTTAAAGGACGCCTACTTTCATATTCCCATTCACCCCGCTCACAGAAAATATCTCAGGTTCGTGGTAGATGGTCAACACTACCAATTCAAGGTCCTCCCATTCGGGGTGACTACAGCACCCAGAGTCTTCACCAAGTGCCTCGCAGTACTTGCGGCCCACTTAAGAAGACAGCACATTCATGTCTTCCCTTATCTGGACGACTGGCTTATAAAAGCCAAGTCACACAGCAGCTGTGTGCAACGCACACACAAAACAATTCAACTGCTTCACAACTTGGTATTCACTGTAAACCTCACCGAATCCCATCTCCAACTGTCCATCATACAACAGTATCTAGGGGCTACAATAGACACTTCAAAAGCTCTAGCATACCCCAACTCTGTCAGTATAAGCACCATACAAGCTCTAATAGCAAAAGTTTAGCCTCAACACTCACTACCAGCTCGAGTGTTCATGTAGTTAATCAGGATGATGGCCTCTTACATTCTCGTTGTCCCTTATGCAACACTCCAGATGCGTCCCTTACGGAGTGTTAAGCACGTCAGTGGAACCAGGCTCAAGGTCAGCTAACAGATCTGGGTTTGGTTAACGACCGCACCCATCGCTCTCTGCAGTGGTGGAACACACAAAACCTTTCCGAAGGGTGGCCGTTCCTCGACCTGGTTCCACAGATAGTGCTAACAGACGCATCGCTCACCGGCTGGGGAGCTCATCTTCAAACCCATACCATTCAGGGCATATGGACCCCTCAAAAAACACAATTACACATAAATTACCCGGAATTGTTAGCAATCTTCCTAGCGTTAAAATCTTTTCAACTCCGCCTCCTAAGCAAAGCTGTCCTAGTCTGTACAGACAACATAACAGCAATGTATTATATACAAAAACAGGGGGGTCACACTCTCTCCAGCTTTCACACCTAGCCCAAAGCATATGGAGATGGGCAATTCCTCAAAACATATCTCCTTGCAGAACACCTCTCAAGAGTACACAATCAAATTGCAGATCTACTCAGTCACCAAAAACAGCAGATCTGATGGGGGGCGTGGTCTCGCAGCGGATGGAGTGAGACACACCCCATCGGAGCTCCAGGCCACTGCCGGTTTCATCAGCAATTATCACCGGCACAGCGGCCCCGGGACACTCTGCTTGGGGATGCCCTGAGAGCGGAATCACCAGGGCAGCTTCTGGGAGGTCCGGACCTCTGAAGAACAAGGGACAGAGGCGACTGCTGCGACGGGGCCCTGATCCCAGAGGGCACGCCCGCCATTTTGCATTCCCGGATCCGGCACGCACCGGTGCTGAGTCCCGCTTTTCTGGACCTGGGGGCCACGGAGAACGCTGAGTGGGGCACTGGGGAGCTGCGAGGTGGTGCGGCGCCTCTACTGCCCTGCCGAGATCGGCTGAGTGCCGGTAGAGCCCCGGGCTGTGGAGGCGGGGAAGACCGCGACTGCCATCTTGATGCCCTCTGCCTGGGGTGCTCCGGGTGAAATCCGGCCTTGAATTAGTGGACCCCCGACTGCGACCCTTCAACGCTGGGGCGATGCCCTGCACCACCCGAGCCACAGATAGACTCCTGAAGGTACCGGGCTGGGGGTGCGCAGACACTGCTGCTGGGGGAGCGCTGTGCCAGGGGGCGCCTTTCCCCGCCGCTGCTGTTTGGGGATCGGACTCTGGCAGACTGCGGCCTGGTCCTGAGTGGTAGCGCCCTGGGGCCCCCGGGTCCTCCCACCTGATGTCCTGCAGAGGCCGGGCGCTCAGGTGAAGCTTCTCGTCGCTGGAGGTGTGGTGCGGCGCCCCTGCTGCCCAACTGAGTCTAGCCGGGTGTCGGTGAAGCCCCAGCCGCGGAGGAGGGGAGGACCGCGTCCGCCATCTTGCCTTCTCTTTGCCGGAGGTGCCCAGGGCGAACTTGGGCCTTGCACAGCGGACCCTGCCTGTGGCCTTTTACTGCTGGAGCGGCGTCCTGGACCACCCGACTCACAGTTTAAGCCCTGAAGGTAACGGGCTGGGGGTGCACACGCACTGCTGCTGGGGGAGTGCCGTGCCAGGGGGCGCTTTTTCCCGCCGCTGCTGACGGGGGCTTGAACTCTGGCGGATTGTGGCCCGGCTCTGAGTGGAGGCAACCCATAGCTTCCGGGTCCCTCTATCCGAGGACATGCAGCAGCTAGACGATTGGGTGGAGGTTCTTTGCTTCCAAATGTCCTTTTGCTGTAGAGCTCAGGCGCGCACACAAATCTGGCCCCTCAGAGCCTTTGATCCCCAGGGGGCATTGCGGTGGGTGTGACTGGACCTTCAACTTCCCTGGCATGCACCTCGACTGGGGAATGAGACTTGCCACTTGTGCCCCTAATGCGCTGCTCTGATTGGCGGGGAACCAGGGGACCTTAAGCTGCGGAGGCAGAGAAGGCAGTGGCTGCCATTTTGTGCTTTTTTTCTGCTCGAGGCGCCTGGGGGGACTCCTAACCGTATACAGCAGCCCCTGCCTGAAGACTGCCGGCGCCGGGGTGGTGACCCGAGTTGCGAGCGTGCTGAGATTGGGGTGTGCCTGCCCCATTGGAGTGTACCCGCTCGATAGGCCTTGGAGATAGCGGGATACATATGGTCGCCTGACAGTGCCTCTGCAGCGGTTCCTGTCACTTGCCAGTGCCGCTCTCCTCCCGGAGTGGGGCTTTATCCTGAGGACGTTACTGGAGGTTGGTGCCATTGGGTTCTCTTGGCGGGCCAACTGGCCATTAAGCCAAGTCTCCCTACCAGCCCCAGTGCTCCTTTGGGGAGATTTGGGGGTTGTTACTACGCTGCACAACCTGAGTTGGATTACACCCCACTGGCACCATGTCTGGGTAGCAGGATCTACTCACTTCGGCAGGACCTTGCAGCGCCCTTGTCAGTGTGGCGTCTGTGGAATAGGCCCATTAGCCCGAGGCCATGACCCGCTCGCGGACCGGGAAAGAACCCTCTGCAGCTCCAAAAGACAACCCGGTTACGGCTCTGTGGAATAAGCCGGGTACCACCGAAACAGCAGATATGGCAATGGCGGCTGGATCATCCTCTGAGCCTGTTACACAATATTTTATGGCCACTTCTATGCACAAACTCAAATCTGAAATCGGATCCCTTAGAACAGAGGTCCAGTCCTGTGTCAAGGAGCTCCGGAGAGACGTAGTGGAACTTGGGGGTGGGGAGTGGATGATCTGGAAAAGACACTTGACAGTGCCTGACCACCTTAGAGGAGCAACATATTGAGCTGCAGGTCAAACAGGAGGACTTGGAAAATAGGGGACGTCGCAATAACCTGCGTTTGCGAGGAATCCCTATTGGTGCAGAAGGTGCAGACATCATGACCTTTGTGGCCGAGCTGCTCCAGGATATTAGAGGGGACGAGGATGCTTTGCCGCCAGCATTGGACCGAGCGCACAGAGTGTCGGGCCCTTCTGGAAAATCAGGCCTCATACCAGACATTTTGACACGGGTCCACTTTTACACGGAGAAGGAAGCTATCCTCAAAGCAGCCCATGATAAGCCAAATCTCTCCTTTAAGGGCACTCCCATACAGCTGTTTCAGGATCTTGCACCCGAGACGCTCCGTCGCCGCAGGGCCTTCCGGCCTATAACGGATAAGCTACGTAAACTGGGTATACGCTACCAATGGGGCCATCCGTTTGCACTTATTTTTCAGTGGGAAGCCCAGCGCCAGGTATTCCGCGAAGCTGCTCAACTTTTCCAGATCCCAGATTCTCCACCGTGGAGCCCCTCGCGCTCGGCCCCCAAAGCCCGTGAACCGATAAAACCCTTGTGGTCTACAGTGTCTTGCTCCGGGCGCCCTACGCAACGCGCCATCTACACATCATCGCAAGAGAAACAAGACATCATGCAGCACATTCGCTCTTTAGAGGGTGGACATTCGCCTACAAGCTCTCAGTCGCCTCCTAAATGAATATACAATGCACTCTCACAGTGATGCAGATGGCCTGCTTCTATTTCTTCGAATTAGTCTCCCCCAGAGATACACTCTGGATGTGACCTTATTCTGTGCCGGCGCCACGTCCCGGCGGCAAGCCGGGTTCTGCTCCCGATGGTGATGAAGTCTCTGTATGACCTACCCTCACTTCTATTCCTTGGAGAGTGACATCTTCGGGATGGCCCGTGCCATGTGCCTGGCCACTGCCCGGTCTGGAATAGACTTAGTTGGCCATGTTGGCCGTGGTTATGTTTTTGCCTTTTCGCATCTTTCCTTTCTTCTCTTCCCCTCTCTCCTGTATTACTCCTTCCCTGGGCAGGGGGGCAGACCCAATAACTCTTGGGACTCCCGATGGGCGGGACATCCTGCGTTCTTCCAATGCTTTGCGGCGATTGCGGACGCCTTGTTTTTCTTCGCCGCACCACCGAGGAGAAGCCAGACCGCCTGGTATCCAGTCCTCACCCCACAGCTTGCGCTAGCGTTCACCCCTGACATGCGGACATCATGACCTCAGTACCTTGCTTGAAGCATCTCTCCCTTAATGTAAAGGGGCTTAACGCCCCCAACAAGCGCCGCCAAATTTGGCGCTATCTCCTATTGCAAAACCCAGATATTATCTTCCTGCAAGAAACTCACCTTTTGCACGAAGTCACCCCCTGTATGTCCCACCCCCGATACCCACTTCAATTCTGGGCCTCGGCCTCAACCAAGACGGCAGGAGTGGCAATCTTTGTCGGCCTGGAATCCACCAGGGAGACTTCGCAACCATTTGTAGTAAAGATGGTAGATTCCTCAAAGCGACAGTCAAGATCGGACACCGTGTCCTCACGCTATGCAACATTTATGCACCAAACCAGGCCCAAGACCCATTTCTGCGAGGGCTGTTGCGCGAGCACATAACACATGACGACCCCGGTCTTATCTTAGGGGGTGACTTTAACCTAGTATGGGAAGCGAAGCTGGACCGTAGTGAGGGCACTTTTCATGGGGCGGGGGCCATGTCAGCTGCCTTAAAGAAGTAATTAACTGCACTAGACCTGGTAGATACCTGGCGATATAATTCGCCGGACGCGTGCGATTACTCTTATTATTCTCATGTCCACCGCTCCTACTCGCGTATTGATCACCTTTTTGTCTCACACTCCCTAGTTAAGGACACACTATCCGCGTCTATGTCTGATATCTCAAATTCTGATCATGCGCATGTGGAACTTCTTATCCATGATAGCTTCTCCCTTCCCAAACGCCCTTCACGATGGCGGTTTCCCCTTCACATTCTCAGAGACCCCGTAGACGCGAAAGAAATTTGTGACGCCATCACATCTTATTTTGAGATCAACGACCTCCCGGAGACCCCTCTCTCAGTGGTCTGGGACGCGCTAAAGGTCACGATTCGTGGCACTCTTACCTCTATAGCTATAGCTCGAGCAAGGGAGGCACGCTTGTTTGAGGACAAACTCTCCCACGATATTAGGAAGCTGGAGAGGCTGGACCAAGAACGTCCCTTGGCGGTGCACAAGAGGCGCTTAGCCTTGCTCCGTGGCCAGCTCCGGGCAAACAGAACTAACAAGGCTGAGCACACTCTCAACTTTGAAGCAGCGGTTTTATGAGGGGCAGACAAGGTGGGCACAGTGCTGGCGCGCCGTCTTCGAACGTGAGCAGCTAAGGCCCACATTGCCAAAATTAAGCTGGATGATGGCACCTGGGCCACCACTGAGGCGGCTAAACTTCAGGCGTTCATGAATTACTATTCGTCCCTGTATGCCAGGGAGTCGTCTGACCCGGACCAGATCCTGGCTGCCCTGGAGGCCAGTGAATGGGCCCGATTAACAAGTACCATTCACAATTAGTGGAGGACCCTATCACCCTGGAGGAACTTACTGGAGCTTTAAAAGATCTTCCTTTGGGCAAAACTCCGGGCCCAGATGGCCTCCCGGTCTCGTTTTACCGTGCCTTCCTACCTCAATTACAGTGTTACATTCTCCGCCATTTCAACTCTTTCTCGGATCAGTTGGGTCCTTCCACAGATATGACAATGGCAGAAATTGCTCTAATTCCCAGGCCCGGGAAAGATCCTGTGCTCTGCTCTTCATTCCGCCCTATTGCGCTTTTAAATACAGATCTTAAGCTGTACACTACATACTAGCTAAACACCTCAGCATCCACCTTCCAGGCCTCATAGAACCAGATCAGGTGGGCTTTATCCACCAACGCCAAGGGCGGATAATGTTCGCCGTATCGCGCATCTAGCAGGGAAGGCCCACCATTGGATCAATCCAGCCTGTTTACTATTGCTCGATGCTGAGAAAGCATTCGACCGAGTTGACTGGTCATTTCTCCGAGCTGTCTTGCAGAAAATAGGACTGGGTCCACAAATGATTGCCAGAATCATGGCTCCTTACATCTCCCTGCTTGCTAGGATCCGAGTCAACGGTCAGCTCACACAGCCCATTTCCATCCACAGGGAAACCAGACAAGGGTGTCCCCTATCCCCTCTCCTCTTCGCCCTTGTGGTTGAACCCTTGGCCATCCTGATCAGGCGATATCCGGACATTCATGGCATCAGGCTCGGGGGCCTGGACCATAAAATAGCTTTGTTTGCAGATGACCTCCTTTTTACTCTATCTAATCCGCGTGCTCCTTACCTGCCTTGCCATAAATTGCTCCAAATGTACGAACAGGTTTCGGGGCTTAAGATTAAGCACACGAAATCATGGGCTTTAAACCTTATGATCCCCGCAGGCGAGGTCTCTGTGTTACAATCCCTTGTTCCCTATCAGTGGGCAGCTCGCTCCATTCGATATTTGGGACTTAACTTGAGCTCCTCTCTCGCCACATGGACCCAAGCAACTTGGCAAGAATGCAAGACTGCGGTTATAGCTGACTTAAGGGCATGGAAGCCTCTGTCACTCTCCTGGTTGGGGCGATTAAATACGATCAAAATGTCGATCCTCCCAAAGATACTTAACCTTTTTCAGCTCACACAGCCCATTTCCATCCACAGGGAAACCAGACAAGGGTGTCCCCTATCCCCTCTCCGCCCTTGTGGTTGAACCCTTGGCCATCCTGATCAGGCGATATCCGGACATTCATGGCATCAGGCTCGGGGGCCTGGACCATAAAATAGCTTTGTTTGCAGATGACCTCCTTTTTACTCTATCTAATCCGCGTGCTCCTTACCTGCCTTGCCATAAATTGCTCCAAATGTACGAACAGGTTTCGGGGCTTAAGATTAAGCACACGAAATCATGGGCTTTAAACCTTATGATCCCCGCAGGCGAGGTCTCTGTGTTACAATCCCTTGTTCCCTATCAGTGGGCAGCTCGCTCCATTCGATATTTGGGACTTAACTTGAGCTCCTCTCTCGCCACATGGACCCAAGCAACTTGGCAAGAATGCAAGACTGCGGTTATAGCTGACTTAAGGGCATGGAAGCCTCTGTCACTCTCCTGGTTGGGGCGATTAAATACGATCAAAATGTCGATCCTCCCAAAGATACTTAACCTTTTTCAGACGCTGCCCATGCCCATTCTGGAGCACCAAATCTGTAGCCTCCAGCGAGACCTCAACGGGTTTGTATGGGGAGGGAAAAAACACGCTTTTCTAACAAACTCATTATGCTTCCGCGTGACAGAGGGGTACTGGGGTGCCCCAACCTGCTTTAGTATTATTGGGCGTCGCACCTTCGTTTCATCTCGGAATGGATGGCATGGGAAAGCGAGAAGGTCTGATTCCATATGGACCGGGCGGTGACTTGTCGCCCCATCTGGGTCCTAGCATGGCTTCCACGGGAGGCACGCTCTCGTAGCACCTATCTGGCAGTTCCCACCAAGACTGTGCTTGAGATATGGGATAAGGTAGCAGTGCGCAATGGTCTCACGTCTTTTCCGACCCCTTATACTCCCATTGCTCGCAATGCTCACTTTCTGCCGGCTCTTCATCCGCCCTACTTCGCGGACTGGACAGAAGGGGGCTGTAGGGCAATTTGGGACCTTTTTATAGGGGGCTCTCTTAAAACTTTTGAACAATGTCAACAAGAATACCAGCTGGATGATGGGGCACGGTTTCAGTATGCCCAACTCTGGCATTAGGTACAGACATCCTTGCTGACGCAAGCGGCTACCCGGGCCCTTACTCCGTTCGAACAGTTGGTGCGGTCATTTGACAATTCTAGGGGATTAATATCTTGCACATACCACGTACTGCAACATTCGCAGCGAACCGCCCCTCAGCAGAGGTGGAAAACAGCATCTGCTACTGATATCGCGCCTGCCCAATGGGTACATCTGTGGCGGGACATTCCCAAGGTGTTCCGTAGTATCCCCCAACAGGAGTCGGCATATAAGGTTATGACGCACTGGTACTACACCCCTCACAGATTGCACACAATGTTCTCTACTGCTTCGTCCCTATGTTGGCGTTGCACTGGGGCTACAGGGGACTTTCTTCATGTTTGGTGGACCTGTCTGCTCTTGACTGTCTTCTGGAAGGAAGTTCTCAGTCATATCAAACAGGTATTCGGCTACCCACTCCCAGAAGACCCACTTACAACAGTCCTGGGCCTCCGGCCGGTGAACATGCGAGCCACGACCCGACGTGACCGGCACCTCAGCCTGCATATGCTGGGGGCTGCCAAACAAACTATTGCTCTTTACTGGAAACGAGCGGAGGCGCCGCCGATTAACGTATGGTTTACCCGCCTGTGGCACACGGTGGCGATGGAGCTTCTTACAGCGCGACTACAAAATCAAGATGCCAGGTTCACCAAACTGTGGAGTCCGCTGGTGGATCACTTAGGACGACTGGAATATGCTAGTCTCAAACCCCCGAGGTTGAGGGCCCTCCGCCTCTTTGATGACGCAATCTTCCCCACAAATGCAGGCCCTTAACTCCTGCCTCGCGGCGACTGCCGCTGCCCCTGATCTGCATGCTCTCACCGCTGACTGGCGACCCTCAACATTATAGCGTTCGCGCTTTTGCAGTCTAGGGCTTTGATGATGTCAACCGCTCTGCCGCCCGTCACCCCCCAGCCCTCTTTCCCCCCTTCTCTCCTTTGCTCTCACCTTATTCTCCCTCAATTGACTCTTTGGAGACTATCTCTTTTCCCCCTCTCTTTTTCTAGTTCTTTTTTTCTTTGTTTCTCTATTTCTATTAGAGTTGATTTGCTTTTCAGTGTGAAGGAGCTCCATCACAGCGTTTCTTTAATACATTAGTCTCTGCATGTAGCTGGCCAAGTTTAGGTTGTAGGTGACTTGCTGTGTAACTCAACATAAGTGTGATGTCAGATATTGCCTTTATCACATATATTGAATGCTAACCAATTTATGTAGCCAGCCCATCACTGGGTTGTAGGCGCTTAGCTGTTTATTACGCTGCAGCTCATTCTGCTCTCTAATAAAGAGTCAAAACAAAAACCAGCAGATCAACGAATGGGAACTTCATCCTCAAGTTCTGCTCCCATTCTTTCAAATGTGGGGCCACCCAGAAATAGACCTGTTAGCCACACACCAAAACACAAAATGTCCAGGCTTCGCATCCAGGTATCCACACCCATTGTCCAAAGGCAATGTGCTATGGATGAACTGGTCAGGCAACTTTGATTATGCTTTTCCGCTTCTCCCACTCATTCCACTAGTGGTTCGGAAACTCAAACAGCATTCCCTCACAATGATCCTAATTGCTCCAACATGGGCCCGACAGCAATGGTTCACAACCCTCTTGGAACTCTCACCCAAGCTTCTCATTCAGAACCATAGAAAGATAAGGCATCCAGATCCCCATCAACTCAACCTTGCGATCTGGCACCTGAAGTCTTAGAGTTTGGCTACCTTAATCTCCCTCACAAAAGGAACTACAGAGGGATATAGCGCAGGTCGCCCTCCACTCAAACATCTATAATCATAAACAGAAACCTGCTCTAAACCGGGATAAACATCATGAGCATACCCAAAACCACATCTTGGTTCAGCTGCTTAGGTACCAGCTAATAGATGCTGTGCGCACTGGGTGCTCCTATCCCTAATTAAAAGGTTTTCTCAAGTGGGTCTGACCACTGTACATAGATAAGTTTTATACGTTTCTCACACTCACAGATTTTTAGCACATCATGTCCAACAAAAAATGTGTGAAGGAAGTGGAGGCACCTCACGGAAACACCACCATAGGAGCTGCTGATTGGTACTCATCATTGTGCTCCGATTATCATCATTGGAAGACTCCACAACCAAAATGAAAATGTGAAAAAATATGCTCAAAAGAATTGAAAGTGTAAAAAAGGTAAAACACGCACCACGAAAGATATTCGTGTGCCTACCAACGCTGACCCCCTACTGTCAAAGCAAAAAAGATTTATTCTTGCTTTCACAAAACTGAAAACGAGCTAACCAATCACTGGCCCAACCATCAATTTTAATCACTGCTGTGTGTTTGCTCAATTTAAAAACAAGACATACTGTCGCACTCCATCAGTTCTTTATGGAAAGCCAACATGTTTCATTGCCTTTTAACAAATTTCCTGCAATTTCTTCAGGGCTAGGGGTCAGTCCTCGCCACGCTGTAAGTTCAATAATGTACCTTGGGACGATAGATACAGACAACACATAACACATAGTTAGATACAACTCATGATAAAAATGACTCCACGCAACGCGTTTACGTGTTTGACTCATTGCTCACATATACTGAATTTTTACCCGGTGGTTGCCCACACCTTGCATACCAGCAGCCACCTTTCCTGGGTATGTGTACGCGTCCACACTACCCAAAACTTACTTATCACGGTTGCTCTCTGTCAACCTGAAGATAAAATACATAAACCATAATCACTGGTGGAAAAATTAAGGCTATTTCATGTGCAGTGAAATCCCTGATTAACTCCACTCACATGCGAAACCCAATTAGGGAAAGTATCCACCTCGATATGCCAACTTAGAAGCGGACCACATAAACCACAACCTCTTGCCTGAGACAACTTCTAGCATTAGCGTCCCGGCTCCCTTTATCCCACCTAGCTTGTACTTCAACCGCAAGGCCGCTCCTCACCGCTTACCGGTAACTGGTTAGCGTCTGTCTTCTACACTCCGCGCTCGCTACTTCTGAGCACCCGGGGTCTGTATAAATGCCTTGAAACGGACGCACGTCAGCGCCCTCCCTCTTCCAGTTTGAAGCAAACACATGACCACTTCTATGGGCACCATCTTTAAATGGTGCAAGCATAAGTGAATCTAATTGTAAAAATAGTGATTTCTTAAGACAAAACGTGATTTCTCTCAGAACAGTCAGTGAACTCCAGCCCCTATGGGTGACTTTGACAGAGTTCGCTGCGGCCTCTGGACTGCGGGTGAATTGGGACAAATCCACAGTATACCCACTACACCCGGGCCTTCCCCCTCAGGAGATTAGACTGGGTACCCAACACGTACCTTGGAGTGCGGATGCCCCTCGGTACCTGGGGATTCGTCTCTATCACTCTCCAACAGATATCTTCGAGGGTAACCATGGTAGGGCATTAGCGGGCATTAGAGCTGCAGTCAGCTTCTGGAGGAGCCTCCCGCTGGCCCCAATTGGACGAGTGGCATTAGCCAAAATGATTATGGTCCCACGATTATTATACTTTTTCACCAATCTACAGGTGATTCCTCCCAGAACCTTTTTTCGGGACTTGGACTCCCTCCTTAGTACGTTAATTTGGGGATCCGCTAGACATCGAATAGGACTGAAGAAACTGCAGTTGCCCACTACGCAGGGCGGCTTGGGCGCTCCCTCATTCGAGGCCTACTTTTTAGCAGCGCAACTACAGTGGCTGTCTCACTGGACGGCAGACAAATACACTGTGGAAACGCATACCATAACGGGGCGGATATCTGTTCCAGAGATACGTCGCCTACTGTTTCCCGGCACTAAGCCGAAACGTACGTACCCCTTTCAGGTGGCAGTGGCGCGGAAGTGCATGCAAAGAATTCACCGCATGTCTTCGGGGACACCGTTGTATTCCCCATTGCTCCCTCTGGTGGGGTGGCCCAACCGGGAATCCCTTTTTGAGGACGGGCAGCTTCGACCCTTCCAAAATCTTGTGGATGACTACGACCTGCCCCCAGGGCAGTTCCTGCTTCACCGTCAACTACTAGATAGCTACCGGCCATATCAAGACCTTGCAGGGGGGGAACCGCGCACACATCCAGTCCTTCACACGATTCTACACATGGGAACGGGTCGCCATCTCACTACATGGCTCTAGAAGGCCATACGAGAGCTGACCATTAGACCGCTAGAGACCTTGCGGGCCACATGGGAAACTGAAATTGGGCGCGTACTTCACGAGAAGGAGTGGGAGAGGGCTCTAGAGTACCCCAAGAAGGTGTCTAGAAACGCACGCTTCAAGAACATTCAATACTACATACTTCACAGAGCTTATTTAACACCAGCACGCCTCCAACGTTTCTACCCTGACACACAGTTTCTTTGCCCCGGATGCCGCGCGCAGGACGCAGATTTCCGACACATGTTTTGGAGTTGCCCCGTCATTCGAGTTTTTTGGCAGCACATTCACACTGCTCTGGGTGACCTTACAGGGATTACCTCTATGAACACGTGGGAGGCCAGCGCCCTGGGGATCTTCCGGGCACGTAAGCAACACAAGGTGCAGACTCGTTTTCTTTCCCTTGCGATGCTATTGGCCAAACGCAGCATCGCCATGCACTGGCGATCCCCCACCGGCCCTCCACTGGCAGCTTGGGTGGGAGCGACACATAAATGGGCGGCAGCAGAGGAGGAGACATTGCGGGAGGAGGAGGTGAGAGGGGTCCGCAAGAACCCTATATCTATGGAATGGACCATGTTGTTATATCGATTCAAGCAGTGGACCCCTGGCGTGGACCCTACAGACGACACACTCACTCCATTGGCCCCGATAGAGATGTCCCAAACAGCCTGATAGTACATACAATTACGGTTGCCGGTCAACCCTAAGAGGAGGTCCAAGCACAAATCATTGAGGCGCTACACCCACACGACAGCCCGTGCACTCGGTTACGAGGTCCGGAGGTGAACTTGCATGCCCTTCCCCTAGTTTCCACCTGTGTTACACCCCAGTTAAAGTGACATATTATCCATCCGAACCCCTAGGTTACACACATTGTCTCGTACTTGATCACATCATCTTTCTACCAATTCTACGGCAGGTTCTACAGCTGATGTGTGATACTGCATACTGTACTTTATGCCATAATTATTGGACGGACTTGAATGATGTACGGTATTACAAATTTGAAAATGTCAATAAGAATATGTTACAAAAAACAGTCAGTGAACTCCAGGCATTAACCATACAAGAACCATTCCTCCAAATCCAGCATAACAAAGTGGTTCTTAGGACTAACCCAAAATTTCTACCTTAAGTCGTCTCTGCTTTCCACCTTAACCAGTCTGCAGAACTCCCAGTGTGTTTCCCTCTACCAGACTGAGTAGCAGAACGGGCTCTTCACACGCTAGACGTAAAAATAGAGATACTTTACTACATTGAAAGAACAAAGGGGCATATTATCAAGAAACAGAGTTAAAATTAGCGGCGATAATGGGCTTGATAATATGCCCTTGAGAATTCCCAAAGGAGCCCATGTTTTGGTGACAATATGGGCTTCTATTGGAATTCTCAAGTGCATATTATCAAGCCCATTATCGCCGCTTTAGCGGCAGTTTTCTGACGCGAAAGCGGCGATAATTTTAACTCCATGCTTGATAATATGCCCCTAAATCCTTTTGAAAGACTAAAAAATTTTTGTGGCTTTCTCCTCACCTCATAAAGGCAATCCTATCTCAAAAACAGGGATTGCAAGTTGATTGTTAAATGCATCCAAATATGCTATGCTAAATCCAATCGCACCTTAACCATTCCCCCTAGAGCTCATTCCACACGTAAACTAGGGTCATCTATGGCATTCTTAGGGAACATCCCCCTAGATGACATCTTGGTCTACACCACACACGTTCGCAAAACACTATTGTGTAGACTTGAAAACAAAACAACAAGCTACTGTGGGCCAGGCTGTATTAAGAACACTTTTTCAAACCACTGCAACAGATACAGGTAGCCACCGCTAAGAAGATAACTGCTGTATAGTCTATGCACAAGTATAGTCCTAAGGAGGAGTCACCTACCCCGTGACTACAAAAGTCTTCTTCCAAGACAAAAACAAAGAGCAAACATCCGAACCCAACACCAGATGGTGATCTATGCACAAGTATACGAATCTACAGCTCTACATGCCTTGAACAGATGCATACTGGCAAGTAGCATTTTCCTATTGAATTTTTCACACAAGGTTAGACATATCTACTATTAGTACTTGGTGAGGACAAGTTGAACGTCAGATATATATTTTTGAATTACTCTGCATACAAGCACATCTACACCTTCAAAGGTGCACGAAAGAAACTGTTGTTTATCTGACAATAAATTAGTCTTTATGAAAGTAATGTACCCTACAGGCGGCACATCCCCTATTTAGTTAGCCAGCTCCTTGGCACGCTCAAAGGCAGCTTTCAAATGTGGCAATTCGTACTTGGGTCCATCCTGTCCTCCATTGTGCATTTGTTCACATGCCTTATTCCCACACACTGGAAGAGGTCTCGTACTCACAACACCACAGATCGCATTTGCTGCTCTTAAAATGAGCCATTTGTAAATGCAGGGCTGTGCATTTTTACATAAATTATCAAACTTGTGTTTAAAATTGTGTGCAAATACTTCTTAATATGGGTGACATTGCTTTTCCTGTAGGTTTGATTTATCACACAAATGAAAACAATGATAATTCTCCAAACTTCAGACGTGTTATTTCTCTGTTTGTTCTTGTTTTAGCACTGTATTTGATTGTGGTAATATATCTTTAAACACCTCAGGCAAAGTGTTTCACATGACCGTTTTAACTATTCTTTTTTTCTGTCCCATAATTACCAGCTAAAAGAAGAACAAAGCAGCATTGAACAAGTATTTGGCGATAAAGCAGCCTCTCTGCAAGCTGCTACTAGAGGGATACTTGAAGACAGTATCTTGGAAAAGTATATTTCAGACAAGCACTTTGAAAGTCTACTATCAGCACAGGTAGGGTATCAAAACAATAACAGGTAAACAGCTCAATCATTAATTTTCTTATTGTAATTGTTGTGTTTGGGGCATGTGTGGCTGTAGATGCAAATGCTGTATGCTTTCTGGCCTCTGCCAGAAAACACAAATTTTTGAAAGCAGTAAATTGACTTGTCATTTCACTGTCATGCCTCGAGACATCTCGAAATAAGCACAGATCCATACTTTGAGAAGGAAAATGTTACTTACCCTGTATCTGTTTGTAGCATGTAGTGCTCTAGATTCACATGCTGCACGTACTCCTGCCATCTATTTTTGGTCCCAGAAGTGTGCAAGTTGTTTTTCTTCAAAGAATTCTTCTCGAGTCATGATATAGTTTGTCTGGACCTCTTGCTTGCAATGCACATGGTCATCGGCTCCAACGTTAGATTGTTTTCTTTCTGCTGTTGAGTTCAGATGTGTGCTCCGTATTGCCGCCGCCGCAATGTTTTTCTCAGTCTTCAGGGTTCCTCTGCCTCTGCCGGTATTGTATCTGATCATGTTTCCCCTTCGCCCGTATAGGGTGACATGTTCACTCTCGTTGGGGAGGGTTCCCTGGTTGATTCCGGCCCCTGGTGGGTCCTTCCTTGCCAGGCCCTCTTTCCCTTCCACCCGTCCCGCCCTCATTAAGCCTCATAGTGGTAGATGTGCACATGTGAAAACAGGGCATCCACTTATTCCCATATCTGGACAATTGCCTGATAAAGAGTGCAAAGCAACAGAAGTGCCTTGTGCACACTGAAGCCACTATAGACCTGCTATACGAACTGAGCTTAACCATCAGCGCTGTAAAGTCCCTTCTCCAACCCCTCCAAATCCAACCCTACTTGGGAGCCATCCTCAATGCAGAGGTCTGGCAATAGTCCAGTCTTTCCATGCATTGCTGCCTCTTTTTCAGCCAGATCAACAGGTAACAGTCCGGACAGACATGTGCCTCTCAGTCATGATGGCCTACAGCATTGACATAGTGCTCAACCCAAGATTACATACGTGTCGTCAGTCCTTCTGTTGCCTCTCAGAATCGGCTCGTTGCTCAAATGGGTCCACCTATTGACAGCCTTAATTCCGGAATGTCATAATGGCACGGAAGCTTAAGGTGGTCAATCGGGGGAAGGAAAGGATGTGGACAGCGGGGAGGGAGACCTGTAAAGGAAACAAAAAGATAATCACACCACATGTACTCCTATCTCTCCTCCTATCCACCTTTCTGTTAGGGAGTCCCTATTACTAACATACCTGTAAAGAAAATAAATATCTTCGTGGGTCAAGTTTCTCAAAGGTGTTGTAAGACTTTACACCTCTTTTCCAATGCCGTAGTAGGGCTAGGTATCGCTCACCAACTCTTTGAAGTTTCGAAAGGGCGTACTAGAACAGAAAACAAGCCTCAGAATCCATATAGCATACACCTAGGCTGTACACCCCTATTGAACAGCTGATCTTGATACTCACCATGTGCGTGCTGGTTCGTGCTTCACAAGGGCGGAAGGTGCAACCTCCACCACTCCCTGTTGCCCCCTGCTATAAAATGGGCAACAAAACACACACCACTATTATAGCTCCCAAATGAAGCAAAAAGCATGCGCATGGGTAAATAAAGTGCTCTGTTACATTCATTCAAGTTTCTCTGGTTTACTTGTCTCTAATTATCAGTGTGTCACGTCACACACATTCATCACTCTGGTCGCCTTGTCTCAAAACCTTAGCATGTTACGTCACACTCACTCCTCACTTTGGTCGCCTTGTCTCAAAACCTTAGCGTGTTACGTCACACACAATCCTCGCATTCTTGCTGCCGTGTTATTTGAATGTTTGTGGTTTCTGTCACCCACTATAAATGTGCCGAAGGCATACTCCAGGAATACGGACCTGGAACTGTTCCGGCAGCTACCTGGTAGATAAGCAACAGTACTTTATCCTGGTAACACAATTATCAATCGACCCCTTAATCTTCTTTCTTCAAGAACATTTGTTTCAGATAAGGCAAAATAGCTCCCAAGATACTTTTAGCAGAAATGATGTCCTAAGGTCTCAGTAAACTGCGCATGTTACGCTATATACCAGCAATTAGTTCAGAAGCTGGTGGTGTCCGTGACACCCTTACCGCACCACCAAGAACCGCAGGATCGCCAACCTGCTCGAATAATCTGCGGCGTCTTCCTCCTTGTGAGCGGCTTACGTAGCCCTCTGGGACGCCATGTCGTCACTTACGGGGCGCACGCGCGATTCCTCGCGTGACCCGATGGGAGTGGTAGTTCTTTGGTGGGTCTAGATGGAACTGGACGCGCCCTTCACACTCCAGTGCGTGCAGAGCCTCTGGAAGACCGCGGCCTGTCTCACCCACGCTGCGCTCGTTGGCGGCGGGACGGGTAGAGCGGTTGACTGCTTCAGGTACGTGACAATACGTGCCCACTGCAGGAATGCTCATTGCATCAATAGTCTCAGGCAGAGAGTCATTGGAAAGATCTAGTGTTGATCTGCTGTTAGACTCATTGCTTTCTGCAGTTGTAGAACTCCAACAATTGGTTGCAGGAGCGGCATTTCCTCGACCTGTTTCTGCAGATTACCATTGCAAAAAACAGATCACTCAGTGGGCCTGTTGGGGCTGTGGGAGGGCACATCTACTTAACCTGACTGTCCAAAATGAGTTGGATCCCAGTCACAGGGACCTCCACATCAACTATCTGGAGCTATTAGCGATCCATCTTGCCCTCGAGGCCTTCCTTCTCCACAGAGAGGGAAAGACAGTCCTCGTCCAGACAGGCAACATTACAGCCATGTACTACATACAGGAGCAGGGAGGCACTACCTCTTCCCAGCTTTCTCAGCTAGCACAGTCCATCTGCCTCTGGGCTCTCCACTGCAGGATCCATCTGATGTCGGAATACCTCCTGGGAGTGGACAATAACTTTGCACACCTCCTCAGCTGGATGCAGTGACAAGTCCACAGGTGGGAACTTTGCCCAGGAGTCCTCCTCCGATACCTCTAGCCCTGGATGTCTACGGACATGGACGTCTTCGCCACGGCAGAAAACGCAAAATGCCCAAACTCGGCCTTTAGATTCCCACACCCGCTGTGCATGGGCAATGCACTATGGATTAACTGGTCAGGGATATTTGCCTACACTTTTCCACCTCTCTCCTTCTTTACTTTTATGGTTCAGAGGCAGCAGCAGTCCTCCCTCAACCTCACCCTGGTGTTCACACTTGAGCCAGACAACACTGGTTCACCACTCTCATAGAGCTTTCGGTAGTTTCGCATGAGAGGTTTCCCAATAGGACCGGACCGTCTCATGCAGAACCATGGAGAAATCAGGCACCTTGTGATTGGCTCCTGAGGTCTTAGAGTTTGGGTACCTGAATTTACCTCCTGAATGCATGAATATACTTAAAGAAGCACATAGGCCTTCCACGCATGTCTGCTATGCTGCCAAATGGAAAAGGTTTGTCTGCTACTGCCTACCAAACCAGACTGACCCCTTAGCCGCCAACATTCAGAACATCGTTTGTTATCTACTACACTGTCAAACATGTGGACTAGCCTTCACCTCCATTTGGCAGCACTTGACTGCCATGGCTGCTTATCTCCAAAATAGGCATTGTGTCTCTCTCTTCTGGATTCCAGTCGGTGAAGCTTTTTTTGGAGGGACTCAAAAGAGTGATACCTCTCCGGGTGCCTCTGGCATGGAATCTTAACATTGTCCTCACAAGACTTATAGGTGCCCCTTTTGAGCCCCTTCAGTCATGTACATTGCAATTTCTCTCTTGGCATGTATCTTTTCTAGTGGCTATCACATCATTGAGACGTGTCAGAGAGCTTCAAAGCTTAACCTTACAAGAACCTTTCTTTCAGGTTCATCGATATAGGGTTGTCCTTCGAACATACCCTAAATGTTTTCCTGAGGTGATTTCTCCTTTCCACCTAAACCAGTCTATAGAACTCCTGTTAGTCTTGGCATCTTTTGGCATGTTTCCCCTGACTTTGTGCTTTCTGACCTCCCGGTTTTTGCTGGCTTAATATCTCTGCGCACTTTCTCACTGCTGTTCGGTGTTGAACTGCAGGTGCTACTGTAGTAAATTGTTATTATGGATTGGTGTTTCCATGAATGGCTGATTTGATTTACTAGTCAGTCCCTAGTACAGTGCACTGTGTGTGCCCTGAGCCTGTAAATCAAAAGCTGCTAGTGGGCTCGCAGCAGGGATTATGCCACTCACACAAGCAGCCTATAAATGTAACTCCGGCCTGCCATTGCAGAGTCTGTCTGCAGTGTGGGACTGCCAAGTTGACTTGGCAAGTGCACCCACTTGCAAGGCCCTATCCTTCCCTTGTATTACATGTAAGTCACCCCTAAGGTAGGTCCAAGGTACCCCTGTGGGCAGGGTGCAGTGTATGTGAAAGGTAGGACATGCCCTGGTGTGTTTGGCCTGTCCTGATAGTGAATTACTGCCAATTCCGTTTTTCACTGTTGCAAGGCTACCGGTTCCCATAGGACAGAATGGGGAGTTTGTATATAACATCTTATAAACATACCTACCCCTGGGAACAAGGTAGAGAAATAAAGTTTAGTATGCCTGTACTCTGCATCTTAAGATGCATCTTTTAGTAAAGGTGATTTTTACATTCTGTGTTTGAACATACCAATTTAAGAAAGTAGGTATTTTCTTGCTCAGTTATCCAGTGTGCCTCTGCTGGGTTTGTGGATTGACTGTCTGGCTTTGGGATGACAGGGGCTGGGGAGGAGCAGTGGCTCCAGAGAGTCTAGATAGGTCAGGGATTGGCTGGGTAGACCTGGGCTGCATTTAGGGGGAGGAGATTTCCTTTCACCTGAATGGACCTGGTCTGCCTCTGACCATGCTGTCTCCCCCTCCTGCCAGGAAGCTGCACCAGAGAGGACAGAACTGGTTCTGGCTGGGCACAGACACTCTCTGCCTGAGAGGACAAATGATTTTGGGCTATAGAAAGTGGGGCCCAAACCCCTAAACTTTAGAACTTTTTGGGACCAAGAAGGGAGACGCTTCGTTTCAAGCGCGGGACCGGCGCAGCTGACAGCACCAGCAATTCTTGCCCCAGGAGCCCGAGGGGCTGAGCGAACACCTGAGGCCCCGCCCCCTGCTACCGGGGAACCTTTAATTGCTGCTAGCGCCTCCCGCATCGCGGGCCGCGCGCGGGCGGCGCCGGGCTAAGCCCGGGCAAAGGGCGGGCCGTCTGTGGCCGTCAGGGGCCGGAGTTGGCCGGGCCGGGCTACCCCCCTTATCTGCCTTGCTCTGCACCATTTGCGCCCATGGCTGTTGCGAGGAGGAGCTCATACAAGTGACCAAAAGGTACTTTAATTTTCCACGTGGACATTTACTGATATCCTACATTAGTCTAGTGTGATTAACATTGCCCTTGCACTGTCACTTTTGTACTTTGGCTCTAGTGTATCCCTATCACTAGTATCTTTTGTGATGGGAAAAAGAAAATTACTTGATGCCAATGGAGGGTCCACAACTTGTAGTGAGGGGGTAGCCAAGAGGAAAAAACCACCATCTGACACCACATTGGACCACATAGCCACATTGGTGAATGATTGCGAACTCATCTTGGAGAAAGCACCTCCTCGATCCCCTGCAAACAACACATCTACTATTAAAAACTATGTTGGTACCATCACTATCCCTCAAATGTTCCGGAAAACCCTTTCTTGTCAAACAGTTGCTGAGATTGAGGACTGGCCGAGTGATATTAGTAACTCTTCACCAACCCCAGATACATCATTTCCTGTTTCTCCTGCGGTGAACTCTGTTCCTCTTGATCCCACTGTTATTGTTTATAACAATCGCTATGCGGTACTGGCTGATAACCATGATGTGTTTGTACCAACTAACCCACCCACAAACCTAGAAAACCAAAATAGGGCCTTGAAGGATAAAGTAGGGGAAATTCGAGAGAAACCCGATGGGGGGAAAAACAGTGTGGGGCAACTCATAGACAGCATTGATGTACTAAAGCAAGAAATTATTGAGCTGAGGAAATTAGTTACGGAGTTGATGTCTATTGTTAACCAAAAACACCTTACCTCCCCGAATATTCATACTGATAATCCTCTTCCCCACCTTACCTCCAAACACATTCAAATAGCTAACTCTAGTCTCGATAGTAACACGGCCACTCCTGCCGCTTTATCTTCTTGCCGCAGGAATGACCCCAAATCCTTGCTTAGAGTTGGGGCCACTCCTGGCATCCTTCCATCGAAGCCTCGAGTGGCTCCCTCCTCTCATAACAACTCTAGGCCATCTATTCTGCCCCACAGAGTACTCGTTCCCTCCCCAACTCAAATACAACACAAAGTACAAACCTTCCAAGCCAATGGCAATCCTACGGTCTATATGGTTTACGTCCCCAAGGCAAATGGGCGCGAGGATGAGGAATCATTAAAAAACAAGGTTACCCACTGGATTCTCCATACTAGGGGTTGCCGCTCTTTAATAAGAGAAGATATAATCAGAGGCTATAGACGACGATCGGCCGACAACAACTCAGATACAATTGAGCTAACCCTGGCTAGCTATCCAGTGGCCGAGGGCCTTCTAGCACTTGAGTTTAGATCATCCTCTCCAGACTCGTCCTCTATACAATTCAGGCGCTTTCCTCTCACACCTTCTGAAATAACTAGGTCCAGGGGAAGGATCTTAGATCCAATGGAAAACGGGAAATCTTTTCTTGATAACATTGATTGACTAACGCCCGTTACCAATCTACCCAAAAAATTGTCTACATCTAGTTGTGCCTCTCTTAGTGTTTCTGTAGAATTGACTCACTGTGAACCTGTCAACATTGTTGCCTTCAATCCTGGGGACCTAGAGATAGAGTTTCCATCACCCCATTTGCCCACCCTACCCCCTCATCCACCGGATAACAAACTTAAAATAATCTCTTGGAATATAGCTGGACTTAAAGACAAACTTTCTCTCCCCGATTGGAACCAATACATTGATCTTTTTGATATATGTATTTTCCAAGAAACCTGGAGCTTGGTTCCTTTGCACAAATCTGGTTACACCTGTTTTTGTGCTCCTGCTATATCTACTGGGCGAGGGCGTCCTTCTGGAGGACTTATAATTTGGGTGAATATTGCTACTGTCTGTAGGGCTCCCAAGTTTTCTATCGTGTCACCAGATGTGATTCAATTGTCCCTGAGAGGACCAAGGGGCGGACACACCATTGGGTTATTTAATGTCTATATTCGTGGCACCCGCGGTGGCTGCAAGTCGCAGACCATTACAACCCTGGGAGATGCCCTCTCCTCCTGCCCACCGGACGCATTCATCCTGGTAGCTGGTGACCTGAATTGCACCTATGAACCCCTGGCTTCCGAAGATTTCCTGGAAACAGAGTCTGAGGATGCCCAATGGGGCATACCTCCTCTATTACTATTCCCAATAAAGAAATGGACCCAAATGGCAATTCAACTGAACGCATTAACTCTCGAATATGGCTTGAGAGCTGCTAATGGTCGCCTACCATCTGACATCCACGGCGCCACTACTTTTAATAGAGTCTCTAGCCCTTCCCGGATCGATTATATTCTGATCGACCGTAGATTGTGGCCATATGCAGTGGACTTGGCCATAACCCCCACCGTCGACAGCGATCATAACCCCTTGAATTTGACCTTAAAGAGCCCTTGGTGCTCCGACCCGTTGAGTTCTGACACAAGACCCACTATGTCTACTAAGGAAGTTATTCCATCAAACTCCAAAAGACACCTCAAATGGGCTAAAATCTCCTCTGATGATCAGAAACTTTCTGCTATTAAGGAGATTTTATTAAATAAAATTACGGAACTCCAGGCAGTAAGCGATGATATAGATGGGTATCTTAGGGCTGGGAACATCTACAAAGACCTACCCCACATAGAAATCCCACCAGGCATAAAGCCCCAGCCTCTTGGTATAACACCGAGTGTAGACAAAAAAAGAATAATCTTATACTCGCTGTCAAAAATCGTGATTGTCACCAAATCCGATTTGCCAGGAAAGAACATAGAAAGGCAGTTTTGGGAGCCAAGCAAGCTTGGGATGAATCCCGTTGGTTGGCTCTCAAGGCCGCGAGCCTGGCCAAAGACGGATACGCCTTCTGGAATCCCTGTAAACACTAGAGGTTGTGACCCCGATGTCATCCCAAACCATATCACGAGCCAGGAGTGGTTCGATCATTTTAAGAACCTCTACTCGGGGGAGGACATTCAAAGCCCCCGGATCATTGCACCTACCACAATGACTACTCCTTCTTCCGAGGGACATGATCCTTTCACAGAGGCGGAAGTTGAGATTGCTATCAACAAAATAGTCCCAGCAAAGGCTCCCGGACCTGATGGTCTTCCCGGCGACTTGTATAGATCGGACCCCAAACATTGGGCAAAGTATTTTGCCATCTTTTTCATCGCCCTTTTTAAGGGGTCCTCTATCCCTGAATCTTGGAAGGGAGCCGAGGTGATCCCAATATTCAAAAAGGGTTCTAGAGAGGACCCTGCCAACTATCGACCCATCAGCCTCATTGACGCTGGCCAGAAGGTCATTGGCAGGGTCCTCCTAGAAAGAATCCTTTCATGGGTTAATGAGAATGACATCCTCTCCCACTACCAAGCAGGCTTTAGACCTAATATAAGTTCCATCGACCAGGTCTTTAGACTTCTTCTTTTATATTGGAAGGTGGTCTTGATTGGCAAGGGTAGTCTCCATCTGGCGTTTATAGATCTAAAGACCGCCTTCGACCTAGTCCCTCGCGATCGCTTATGGCAGGTCTTGAGGGACTTGGGTTTGCCCCCCTACTGTCCTTGACGTCTTGGTTCGGTTACATGAAGGGAATTATGCCCAGGTGAGGTGGGGCACCCAGGCCCAGAAGACTGCAAAAATCCCTGTAAACAGAGGAGTTCTGCAGGGCTGCGTGTTGGCTCCCACTCTTTTTTCCTTGTTTGTCAACGGGGTGGTGAAGTTTCTACAAGATGTCCCTGCTGACGCCCCGACATTGGCGGGTGATCGAGTTCCTACTCTATTATTCGCCAACGACACCTTGCTAATCTCTAAAACCCCAGTAGGATTGCAAAAGTTCCTGGACAGGTTTTATTTGTTTTGTACCCAGAGAGGCCTGAGCATTAACACCCTAAAAACCAAGCTTCTCTCATTTAACTCACGAAAACTATCTAATGTTGTTTTTAGGCTTGATGGTGTTCCCCTCGAGATTGTCAAAACATTTGATTATCTCGGTATAAGAATCTCCGACAGATTGAGCTGGAGACCCCATATAGACAAAATGCTGTTAAGCCATAAACGGGTAGCGGGAACAATAAGCAAAGAACATCGCACTTCATACAGTAGACCAATCGCTCCCGCGTTGGTGATTTACCAGGCCAAAGCTGTAGGTTCGGCATTGTATGCAGCCGAACTCTGGGAGTTTGACAATCTCGAGGACATCTCCAGGTCTGAAAACAAATTCATGAGAGAGCTGCTTTCACTCCCGAGGGGAACGCCACTCAAGCCCCTTTTTAGAGATCTGGGCAGACACACGATAAAAGATATGGCAAGATTACGTCCCTTGATTTTCTGGGTTCGACTATGGCGCACCCCTGAATTAGCGAAGTACACAGAGGGCTTAAGAGAAATAATAAACTCCCCGGGGTCCCACAAAATCCCCTGGCTACGCTCCATTAAGAAGTCCTTTCTGTCACTGGGCCTTAGCGAAGTCTGGGACCAAGGTGCTACCTTGAGTAAGACAGTTCTGAAGAAAGCGTATTGGACATGGATAGACGCCCAGGAATCCAGTAGTACTGATATAGGCAGCCTGACCGAAGCTTTCTTTATGCACAAACTGGTTGTCAGCTTCGAGCCGTATCTAGACTTTGTACAGAAGCCCAGAGATAGATCTCTGTACATCCAATTTAGACTTGATATACTGTCAACCCGCGTGTACATGAACAAATGGAACCCACCCCATCAAACTCCGCCTACCTGTTTGAGTTGTAGCGGGTTGATGGAAAATACGGCACATATCATGTTCGAATGCCCAGCCTACACAAAACCAAGAAGTCGATGGCTGGGACCTGTATGTCGATTGCTGGGCACGTCGAACTATCGGGTTGCACTGAGAATATTACGCTCCGATACTAGCCCAGTACTAGTTTGTGGAGTGGCAACATTTCTCGGGTGGTCTTGGAACATTAGGGCAAATGTTTACATCCAAAATCATGAATTCTTTTTTAATATGTTTTTACTGCAAAAATGTTTTAACGTACATATTTTAAACTGATTTTTATAATTTACATTTTTTAAACTTCTCATATTTTGTACCTTGGTGCCAACAAGCTTTCCTTCTCCCCCCATTGTATTCCACTTCATATGCTTGCACATTAATGCTTTTATGATATTATTTTATCGAAATAAAGCTTTTTGACTTGACCAAGAAGATTTCCAAGAAGAATAGCTGGAGAAGCTGTGAGGAGTAACAACCACTTTGCTGAGTGCTTTGCTGTGTTGACCTGCAGTGGCTGCTTCTATCTTGGTCAGTGAGAGGACTGGACTGGAACTTTCTACAACTTCTTTATTTAGTTTCTTCAAGGGCTTGAGGTAGAGCTTGCCCCCTGTTCAAGAAGTCTCAGGAACAGCAAAGACTTTAAGCTCTTATGCATCAGCACTGGGGACTGTGTGTTTTTTCTGGAACAAAAGAAAAGCAACCCGACTCCGTCTACGATGCTGCTGCCGACTCCGTGTCCTGAAGGCACCGCAGAGGGCACCGCCCCAATGCCGCACTGCAACCCTGGTCTCTCCGACGCCGCCATCTGACGCTGCCACCGAGCTGCTGCTTGCACCGTGACCTGTGGGCACCGCACTCCGCACTTCCTCGCTTCACACCGTCGCCCTAGTATCCCCACTGCTCCACATCGACATTGACGCCTCTGCTTTCACCGTGGCTCAAGGGCATTGCTCGTAAGTTGCATGATGCACCGTCCTCATCCCACACCGCAGCCTTGGCCTACCGACGCGGCGCCATCGACTCCAGTTAGTCAGCCGACGACAGTGCTTCAGCAGTGATAACGAGGCTGCTTGCACCGTGACCTGCCAGCACCGCAATGAGCACCACTTCACTTCGCACTGCAGCCCTGGTCTCACCGACCCCGCTGGACGACCGTCACCGAGCCACTGCGTGCGCTGCGACCTGAGGGCACCGCACGCTGCTCTTCGCACCGCAGCACCCGAAGCCTGAGGACGCCAGCATTCCCTACTTCCACTGCGAGGAGTTCGATCTGCAATGCGTGTGACTTCCAGGGGCCGACGACTCCTGCACCGACCTCCGAAACAGAAGCCTGCAGACGTCGCCTTTCGGGGCTCATCAAGAGGTCTTCGATGCCCTGCATTTCTAAAGGTACTGTTTTGCAGGTCTTCCCGACACCGTAGCTGGCCCGTGACGCCGCGGTCAGCCAGAACTGTTTGGAATTTGTTCACGGCGCCGTGATAGCCCCAGACTTCATGAACTTTATTTCAAGTTTATTTTGGGTACTGAAGAATTCTAAGTACTGTATTATTGATTTATATCGTTTTTGGTCTTGTCTTAAGTATATAAAAATATGGCATGGTGTGGTGTCCATTTGTAGTGCAAATGTGGTTATGTGCAGTGCTTTACACACTGCCTCTAAGATAAGCCTGTGTACTCGTGCCAAGCTACCAAGGGGGTGAGCAGTTGTTATTTTAGGAGTGTAACTCCCTTACCCTGACTAGAAGGAAGGGTCCCTACTTGGACAAAGGTGCAAACCCTTGCCAACTAGAGACCCACATTCTAACAACTCCCAATTTTCTTTCCTTAACCTGACTCAGTTGGTGAAAGGGCTCTTCATACCTTAGAAGTCAGATGAGCCTTAATCTACTATGTGGCCAGGATGAAGCCCTTTCTGGAAAACTCAACAACTATGTGTTGCTTTTTCTGAAAAAAAAATAAGGTATAGCGAGATGGATAGTTAAATGCATCAAGACACGTTACGCAAAAGCTAAAAGGGTTTTGCCTGCTCCTCCATTAGCCCCCTCCACTAGGAAAAAAGGGCTTACATAGCCTTCCTAGTGAACATCCCCATAGCAGACATTTGTAAAGCAGTTACTTGGTCTACACCACATAGTTTCACTAAATGTTATCACACTGATGTATTTTCCCCCTTTTTCAGTCTTCTGCAACATCCATAGGCTAGCCACCACTTAAAGGACCGCTTTATAGCCTATGCACAGCGTGCGCATCTACAGCTATGCATGATTTGCATGGAAAATGTTACAGTGTAAGCATCTGTTTGTGGCATGTATTGTTGTAGATCCACATGCACCAAGCCACCCACCCTCCTTCCGGGAGTCCTTGGGTAGTTATCATTCCAGTTATCACTCCATCTTACCTTTATCATTCCATCTTACCTCTCTTGCATGGTCATCTTTCTATCCCTCTCTGTCCTGTATCCCTTTCCTCCAGCGTCATCCTCACACGCCGTGTGGAGAACAGTGGAGTCGATGACCATGCACTTTGCAAAAAAAAGAGAGAGGCAGTACCTCTGTACTCGAGAAGAATTCTTCAAAGAAAAATAACTTTCACAGATCCGAGCCCAACACTAGATGGCAGGAGTATGCACAGCATGTGAGTCTACAGCATTACATGCCACAAACAGATCCTTACAGGGTAAGTAACATTTTCCTTCTCAAAGTATGGATCTGTGTTTATTTTGAGCTGTCTCCGGGTATGACTGTGAAATGAGAAATACATATAGTGTCTTCAAAAATTTGTGTATTCTTGCAGAGCGCAGCATGCAGACACTTAAAAACTGGAAATTTCTCTAATCAAATTACTCCCATGCCTTTTGCTGTGCTTCTTAATCCTTTGGTTCTGTAGCACTTTGGGAAGTGGTTATAGAAGGGATCTTTATCCCTGTAATTCAGTGCTTTATTTGTGTAAAAAGAAGTGCCATGGCGCAAGGTATTTTTCAGGAAGCAACTTTAGCTTTCACCGTCCATTCTTCTTGCCAAATGCCAATCTTAGATGAAGTAGCCCCTGCTTTCTTAAATTTGCACAGTTTTATTGTGGTGCATTTTTTGAAATAAGGTAAAGGAAAATATAGCACACTTTGACAGGGAACTGGAGCCCGCATATAATGATCTCTTTAAGGGGCGCTAGAGGGTGCGCGGCCAAGATGGCTGTGCCCGAGTGAAGCTCCCGAGCAACGGAGCCATTCTCCTCCAATTCTCCTGCCCGGGATGTGCCACGGGGCTGCCGAAGCTGCCTGCTCCTGCCCGTGAAGCCCCGGCGTTCCTGTGGGGCCCGAAGAGAAGACGGGGGCGGCCTCTGACTGCGTGCCGCCCCCTTGGGGACCTGCCTGGCGAGCGGTGCGGGGAGCACTGGAGGCGTCGTTCGGCCGCGGGAATCACCCGACACCGCGGCTTGCCACGAGGCGGCTGGGCCGTGCGGCGAGGTGCAGGCCGTCAGCGGGAGGACTGGGGACTCGCGAGGGACTCCCCTGCAGCGACGGTACACAGGGTGACTGGCGCTCGGCTACGTCGTGACCCTGCCTGTCCCAGCACACCGAGCCTGCAGAAGCCTGCTGCGGAGGACGACGGTGGCGGCCATGACGGCTGGAGGAGATGGGGGCGGACATGGAGCCTGCGGCGCCCGGAAGCCCGGTGAGTGACCTGGTGTGGCAGACCCCCCTCTGGCTGTGAGGCTGTGGACGGGCACCTGGTGAGCGCTTGGCTGCTGCTCCTTGGGGGTGAAGAGGACTGTTGTGGTGGCGGAGGCGACCCTGGCGGGCGTGCTGTGGCCCTACAAACTGCGCTGATCGGCCGGGATCAGAGTGAGGTGCCTGGGGAGCTGACCGCTTGTCTGCTGCTGGACGCGTTGGGGTGGCCGTTGCGGACTCGGCGGAGTGCGGCCTGGTGGACCTTGATTATCGGTTGCCCATGGTTCGCGGCGCGCCTCCCCCGCCGGTGGCGCTGCCCTGCGCCCTGACGCCCCTGGCATTGGCCCGACTCGTGACAGTGGGACTGGGCCCCTTTGATATCGACGTCTGGAGGTGCCTGGAGCCCCGGTCGGCCTCGTGCACCACTGAGCCCTCTGAATGCCATCGGCGCAGCAACTGGCCATGGGGCGGCTTCGGAACAAGCAGGTCGAGACCAGGATGAGGGCGGAAGGCCCTGACGTGGCGCCGGGGCGCTCTGCTGGGACTGTGGCGCCGCCTGCATCGACCCTGGAAGCCAAAATGGACGCCATGTTGGCAGCGGTCGACCGACTGGGTAATACGCTGGAACAAACTCGAACCTCCCTGGAGTCCCGGATTGACAAAGTCACGGTTGACTTCACCTTGCTCCACGCCGACCATCGCAAGCTGGCGGACACCGTTGCCGGTCACAGTCAGGCGCTACTGGACGTGCAGCCGATAGTGCGCAATCACTCTGCCACCTTGCAGGACCTGATGGACCGCGTTAACACTCTCGAGGACCGTGCGGAGGATGCGGAGGGCCGCTCTCGGTGCCAGAACATACGAGTTGTGGGCCTGGTGGAGGGCGAGGAAGGGCGACGACCAGAGCAGTTTGTTGAAGATTGGCTGCGGGACATCCTGCCCCCGGGAGTGCTCTCCCCACAGTTCGTGGTGGAGCGGGCGCACAGAGTACCGATGCGGAGACCTGTCCCTGGAGCCCGGCCGCGTCCTTTCCTGTTTCGCCTCCTCAACTACCGGGACCGGGACGTGATCCTACGGGAAACAAGGAAATTGGGAGCCCTGACGATAGGGGGTGGCACAGTGATGCTGTTCCCGGACTACACTGCGACCGTTCAGAAGCGGAGGAGCAATTACCTGGAGGTGAAACGCCGGCTCCGTGAACTGCACATCCAATACTCACTGCTGTTCCCCTCGCGCCTCAGGGTGGTAACGAAAGATGAGACACGTTTTTTCGACGCCCCGTCTGATGTCTGGGACTAGCTGGAGGAGACGGGCCAACATGGTGGCCCGCGGACCCGGGGCCCGTGGTGCGTAGGGAGAAAAGGCTGAGACGACGGAGGCAGAGGGACCGACGTGGTGGGGTGGGGCCGAGTCCCCCGGCGGCCCCGAGCCCGGAGAGGATGCGTGCGGAGCGGCTGGAGGCTCTTGAAGCGGTGGCCACTCTGGGGTCCGTGAGCAGCCAGGGGGACATGGCGGCTCGCATCCACAGTGACACTGAGACTGACCTGTCCTCCTCCCCGTCCATCATGATTCTGGAAGACCAGGTGTTGCCAGAGGTGACCCCCCAGACAGCCGACCTTCCGGGGTGAACTCTTGTTTGATTGTACTGTGTCCACTGCAGGTACCCCAAGGTGGTGGGTGGGCTGCTGCGGACTACTCTTGGGGGAGGGGGGCTTTCTACCTCTGTTGCCTCCTGGATTGTGGTTTTGTGGCTCTGTATGCTTCCATGACTGAGCAGGTTGGGGTGCTGCGGGGGTCACGAGGGCTAGAGGGGCTGTGCGGGTCCCCTTACACACGAGCCGGGGTTGAGGGTCCGTGCATGTTCTGGTCACAGGGGAGCGGGGTGGTGGCGATTTCCCCACACACTCCTCTGGGGAGCGGTTGAGCGATTGGCAGCCCTGCAGGCACACGAGGCTCTGACGGGGGTGACATGGGGCTCTTGCAGGCCAGGACCAACGGTATTGCTCTTTAGCCCCTCACCAACACATCTTTGACTTGGTAGTTCACAGGCGATTGAGCCTTACATGTTTGGACGAATGCCCGTTCTGGGGTTCGCCCTTGCGGTTATGGAGTTCCTTTTGTTAATTTTCTCTTTACTTTTGCCTCTTTGCATTCTGCAGTGTTCTGCAGTTCTCTCACACATCATGTTCTTGCAGCAGGCGGTCTGGGTAACAGTGCTCCTGGTCTCCCCTCCTTCCCCTGGCTGGCCCGCTTCGGCCTGTGGGCCTAGTGTTGTCCGCACTCTGCACTGATGGCTGACACTGCAATAGTCACATGGAACATTAGAGGCATGCACACACCGGCCCACCGCTACTCTGTATTTGCCTACCTGCAGAGGCACAGGATAGGGGTGGCCCTTCTCCAAGAGACACACATGACATGGCCAGAGTTGGACAGGCTGCGCGCTCGGTGGAGGGGGCAGCTTTTTGGGACCACATATTCTGCGCATGCTCGGGGTACGTTGGTTTGGGTACGGGCGGGCACACCCTTCACATGCTTCGAAGTAGTGCTTGACCCTACTGGCCGATACACCTTGGTGCGGGGGAGGCTCAACGGACACTCTGTGCTCCTGGGATCCATCTATGCCCCGAACGTTGAACAGCCGTCGTTCCTTGACCACCTCTCGGTGGCCTTGACCCCGTATGTGGGTCTTCCCTGCTTGCTGGGTGGGGACTTTAACGCAGTGCTGGACACGAGCCTTGACAGATCCTACCCGCCACTCCGTAGCACACAGGCAGTCTCGAATGCGAGGAACCTTACTGATTGGCTGTCGCGGTGGGCCCTTCATGACGTCTGGCGCGCCTTACATCCCACTGACCGGCTCTATTCATATTATTCGGCGGTGCATGACCTTCACGTCTGCCTCGACAGGGTGGTGAGCTCTCCGTCGCTGGACCCTTTGATAATCCAGGCAGACTACCTGGGCCGGACCCACTCTGACCACAACCCTCTTAGGCTGCGTCTCTGCTGGGACCCGGGGAGGCCCCCCATTCCCACATGGCGTTTGCAACCGGCCGCTCTTGAGGACGCGGAGTTTCGGGCTTCGCTCGGCACAGCGGTCGAACAGTTCTTTGACCTCAATGAGGGTACGGCGGGGAGCACGCTGACAGAGTGGGACGCGCACAAATCGCCCATGCGGGGACACTGCCTGGGGGCGACGGGGAATATCCGTAGGCAGCTTACGTTACTACTCACCGCTCTGGAAACCTGGCTAATGGCATGCGAATGCCATGGCGAGGGTGGAGGGCGTGACTCGATCAGGCTGGCCCGGCTCAGGGCACGCCATGCTGAGCTGTTGGAGAGGCTGCGTTGCCATAACTACGCTGCCCATTCGGCACGGGTCCACGCCACATCGGATAGGGCGGGGCGGTTGCTGGCCTGGTTGATCAGGCAGGAATCGGGCTATGCGCCAATAGCCTCCATTCGTGGATCGGACGGGACGCTGGTGCACACGCAGCGGGAGATCCATCAGATACTCACGGCACACTACAAAGACTTGTACACTTCAGTGGGGCGTCGGCAGGCACAGGATCTCGATCTGTTTCTGGGGGCCGCCGGCCTCCCCACGATTCCGGATGCCCACCAGGAAACGTTAGAGGAGATAGGGGAAGCGGTGGCCTCACTGGCTTCTGGCAAGGCATCTGGGCCGGATGGTCTCCCGGCAGAATACTACAAGGCATATCGGGAATCTCTGGTGCCCAGACTGCACGCGTTATATCTCACGGCCCTTGAGGAGGCTACCCTGCCCGCCTCCATGAGGGAGGCCTACCTGATCTCTTTACCCATGCCGGGGCGTGATCCTACTAATCTGGGGTCCTATCGCCCCCTTGCTCTCCTCAACACCGATTACAAAATCCTGGCCAAGGTCCTAGTGGAGCGCAGCACTTCGCTTAATCTCCACCGGTTCTTCCGTGTTGCCACCCACGGCGCACAGCATTGGCCGCGGGCGGGCTGTCTGGTGTTAGACCTAGAAAAGCCTTTGATTGTCTAGAGTGGGGGTATCTGGTGGCGGCATTATCGCACTATGGACTAGGCCTCGGGTTCCTACAAATGGCGGCGCTCCTCTACAAGAATCCCGTGGTCCGGGTGAGAACTGGCCCATACATTTCCGAGGCCATCTCGGTTGGCCGAGGTACCAGGCAGGGGTGCCCCCTCTCGCCCCTCCTCTTTGCGCTTGCCATAGAGCCCTTAGCGGCCACCCTGCGGAGGGTGTTGACGGATGGCATTCCAATGGGCGATACCACCCACCAGGTCTCCCTATACGCGGATGACCTTTTGATCTTCGTACGGGACGTGGCGAACATTTCAGGGGACCTTGAGCGGGTTCTCACGGACTTTGCAGCGCTTTCCGGGTTAAGGGTGAACGCGGCCAAATCGTGCCTTTACCCGTTCTGTGCTGATGCTGATGCTCTGGATCCCCGGTTTCACCTAGGGGGTGTACCTGTCAGGTGGCAGCCGGACACCTTCCGTTACCTGGGCATCCAGGTGTATAGGCGGCCAGCTGACTTGGTGGAGGGTAACTTGGGCAGGGCGGTAACGGCGGTCAGGGCCCAGATGCGTTTCTGGGGCACCCTCCCTCTCGCGGTCACAGGCCGCATTGCACTGGTCAAAATGGTGGCCCTGCCCAGACTCCTCTACTACTTTGCTAATCTGCCGACCTACATTCCGGCGTCCTTCTTCGCCACCTTGGAGCGCTCCCTCCGGGATTTTGTATGGGGCAACGCACGCCACAGAGTGGCGCTCTCTAAGTTGTACCTCCCCACGGGTCAGGGGGGACTCGCGATGCCATGCTTTGCGCACTATTACCTAGCAGCGCAGCTGCAATGGGTGGCCAGGTGGTTGGCTGACAGGGAGAGAGATGACACGGCGTCCACGGAGCCGCCACTCCCCCTGGCGGATATTATAGCGTCGTTCCACCCGACGGCCAGAATGGTCAAGCCAGGCCCCCTTCTTGTGGCAGTGGCCTACAAGTGCTATCGGCGTGCCCTCTACTTAACCCGGTCGCATACCCTATACGCTCCCGCCATGCCAATTGAGGGTTCGCCTAGTGGTCGAGGGATACTGCGCTCGACGGAGCTTGCGGAATGGCACGCGGCGGACATCTGCACGCTAGGGGACCTCTACCGTGATGGTGCGCTTATCCCGTTCGCTCAACTAGCGGAGGAGACGGGGTTACCAGCCGGTCAGTTCCTCCGTCACCGCTCGCTAATCGTGACGCTGACGAACTGGTGGGGTGCTCTTCAGGAAGAGCCGGCACAACACCTCATGATGCAGTACCTCCATGTCATGGGACGGGGAAGTCACATGATTTGTTGGTTCGCGGCTTCCCTGCGCACGCAGGTGGCGACGGACCTGTCTCCTTTGCGGGGTAAATGGGAAGCGGATCTGGACCGCCCTATGACCGACAAGGATGGAGGGATACGCTACGGGGACCCACGCGGGTTCCCAGGAACTTGCGGTTCCACCAAATTCAGTATTTTATACTGCACAGAGCATATCTCACTATTTCCACCGTGCGGACGCTGAATGCCCACGCTGCAAGGCTCTGGACGCTGGACTGGTGCACATGTTATGGAGCTGTCCAGCGCTAGACTCATATTGCATGGTACTTGTGCCGGCCCACTGGCGCGGCGGGAATGGCCGGCCTGTTTGTTACACCTGTTTCGTAGAACTCCCCCCACGAAGGTTGCCTGTCGCTTCTTCGACCTGGGTCTGATCGTGGCGAAGCGATTAATCACTAAGCGCTGGAAGGCGGCTGAGCCCCCCCGTGCGCAGGCGTGGCGGAGTTCCCTGCTGGTGTGGGCGGGGGCGGAGGGTACAGCTCTCTTGCGGGAAGAAACGTTAGGCCTCAGACGCACACCCATAGCGAATCAGTGGGACGTACACTTACAGGCCCTGATGCGGCTGGGTGGGGATGCCCTGGGACTCTGTGGGGCACGTACTGTGGAGATACTCCCTGAGGAGGAGGGGAACAGAGGCGGGACTGGGGGACCTGCTTTGGGGACTGGTGGGGAGATCCTCGCTGAGCCGGGCAGGTGTGCGGACAATGACAATTGCCTTTAATGGAACTGTATGTAACGAGAGGTGGGGGCCGGGTGGGGGGCGGGTGGACTCGGGGAGGTATCTTGGGGGTCACGTGACCGAACCTGCTGCTGCTGTTATGCTGGGCTTCTGTTGTTTAGCCTGTTTCCTTTTGTTGTTCTATGAATCTGTTTAAATGTGGGCGGTGGTTCTGACACCTATCAGCTTAACTTGCTCCACACATGGGGGTGGCGATTGATCCTGTGGTTCACCGCATTCACAATTGACGGGGACTCCTCCGAGTAACTGACTCATTGCCTGTGAGATGTTCCATTTATGTTTTATGCAATGTCTACATTAACGAAATGCCAATAAACAGATTTCATAATAATATAATGATCTCTTTTTTTTGGTTCACTAAGGG
Organism: Triturus cristatus; assembly: GCF_964204655.1. Classification (NCBI taxonomy): domain Eukaryota; kingdom Metazoa; phylum Chordata; class Amphibia; order Caudata; family Salamandridae; genus Triturus; species Triturus cristatus. The sequence continues at coordinate 142,072,736 of NC_140588.1, forward strand.
AGTGAGGCGTTTTTAGGGTTGAGGGAAGGGTGGATTGTAGGGGTGTTGAGGGGTTTTAAGGGTTTTTCGTTGGGCGGAGTTTATGGCTGGTGAGGGGTTTTTAAGAATCCGTGATGGATAGAGTTAAGGAATGGTGAGAGATTTTTAAGGGTTTAAATATTGGCAGAGTTTGGAGGTAGTAAGGAATTGAAAGGATCGTGTATGGGCGGAGTTTAAGGGCAGAAAGATTTAGGCTTTGGAATGGGTGGAATTTAGGGTGGTGAACGATGTTAAGGGTTCAGGTGCGGGGCTTTTAAGGTTAAAAATAGATCATGTTTAAGGGTTGTTGAAGTTCAGGAATGGATGATTTTTAGGGAAGGCGAGGTGTCATTGAATTAAAAGTGTCCAAAGTAATTGGCAACATAAAGATATGAAACAGAAGTAATGTCCCCTGAAGTAAAGCACTGAAATAAATAGTTCAGACAAAAATGTTTCTGGATGTAATATCTGCAATATTTACACCTTGAATACATAAGCATGCACAAGCCATTTTCAAAACAAAAGACGTTCTATGAGTTGGTTTCTATGAAATGATAAATGCCACTCATCCAGCAAGTTTCTATCAAACAGTTTAGGGGAAATGGTTTCTCAGTAATGGTACTCCATAAAATAATTTTTCTATGAAATCACGTACAATGTGTGGAAACACTTCATAGTAGAACAATTATTATTATCTGCTGAATTTCTATGGATTATTGGCTTCGAAATGTAATCTAACGTGAAAGAATGAAAATACATTTTGCAAAATACCTGCCCAATAACATGATAGTATGTGTATCCCCACATTTAGAGCTTTTTAAGCAAACACCATTCCTAAACTCAGCATCTAGAGCATATTTGAAAAATGCCTAGGTTTCTTCCCTTCGTACTTGTTTTTTATTCATTACACTGATGTATGATCGGTACACAATGAAATATTATAAGCTAAAGCTCAGCTGTTGGCTCTTAGTTTTTCCTGGTTTTGGACAGCCCACAACGCTATATATTGTTGCAACTAGAAGGGTCGGACACACATAACGGTGTATTATATTTGTGACGCGATCATTGGAGCTAAACATTATGGATGTATACATTGCCACCTATGGCTATTTTTTATTGTCTATTGTTATTTTTTTTTTATTCCAATGATTAGTTTCTTCCGAAAAGCTATGAGTGATCTTCAAAAATGACCCGTAGCTGCATTTAGAATTTTGTCTACATTTTAGAGATTTATAGCTGTTCGGATTCTGCCATGAGTTTCACAACTGTTTCCATCAAAAATTAGAAGTTCGTAATCGCTGCTGCCGGTTTGGGGACTCTAAGTCCCATGAATCCTTGCTCTCCCAGGAGGGAGGAGCGCTAAAGCACCCAAGCGCTACAAGAAGCACCGTGAACACCCGCAGCGCAGGACGCAAGCGGGCTGCGCCCGGGCAAAGCCCTGGCCAACGGCAGGTCCATCCTTGCCCGTCATTGCCAGGAAGAGGCAGGGCAGGGCCACCCCCCTTGATTTCGACCTTCGAAGTAGACCAAGGGTAAAACATTGTCTGTTCCATTATGGCCATACACCTCGCCCAGTAACAAATTCCTTGTATCTGTTAGTAACTGGTCATCCTGTAGTGGAGCTTGAGGATCTTTGCCTGGGAAGAACATATGCTCCGGAGTACAGGGCAGTGTCATAACTTATCTCACCGCACAGGAACAGTTTGACAAGCATTCACCCACTATAAGTAGACTGGGCTAGCTCTGACGCCCCCCCTTGCCAACACAGCACCAATTGTTGCATGACTGTATTTTTCTTGAACCCACCGACAGCAATCCAAAGGGGTGGGGATCAACGGTTAGCTTTATTTGCATGCATACAGGCCTAATTAATCTTTTTGGACCATTTATTAATCATACTGCTCATAGGCTCATGTGTTTGTCTATTGTTAATTGGACTGTTGGACTTGTGCATAGGGTGGTTTTATTGTGGTTCCTCCCTAGGTTGAACAATGGGGAAACGTACTTGTGCTACTAAACAGTCTTGTCCCCAAGAAAACCCTTCTTGCCCTCCCATCCCAACTTCCACAGAATGCTACAGAGGGCTATGGGTGCTGTAACAACAGAAATCGAACTCACGTAAAGGCGTCTGTCAGATCTTTCTCTCCCCTTGACAGTATCGCCTACTCCTAATATTACTTCTGCAGCCCCCTCATCCATTGGAAATGTTGCCCCGTCCTCCCCGCAACAAGCAAATGCACCGATAACTGTAACCCGAAAGGGGGACTCTGTTTTAGGTACTCGCAAGAACGGGAAGCGAAAGCAAGCAAGTGGGGGGGCACCCAAAAGTAAGAAATCAAAGGGGGGCCTGAGGCAAATGCAGAACCTATGCCCAATCCAAATGCAATCACAGAATGCACTGTTAACACCGGTACAAATCCAAATCACCCATCCTGGGCTCAGACCCTATTAGCAGACCTGTTGATCCAACTTCCTGAGTTGATCGTATACATAACCTGACAACCATGGGGGATTCAAGGCAAACGCACTCCAGCTTACAAACTGTATTGAGGGGGGGGGTGATTCCAGTTGCCAGGTAGCTCTTGCCAGTCGGGCACCCTTAGATAACCAAGTGACACCTAGGACTCAAGACCCCATTAGCCACACAAACATTAGCCATGACACCAGTTGCGCCCCCCAGTGCTCTGGTGCGCAACAGGGGCAAGTGCATACCACATATCTACCTACTAGGAAACCCCATTGTGAGGCTGGGAATTATGTTACAACCCATACCATGCGGAGTACACATCAAAGTAATAATATCGCAACAGGGCCCAGCACAAGTAGAGAAGGGTCGAGGGGGAGGAGTGCCCAGTGGGTAGGATAGAAGCAATGACCCAGCCAATTATAAACCTACCCCCAGCCTCATCCCCCTACGTGATCATTTTGGCAGGTGTACCAGTACTCAATAATGGCCAGAGGGAGTCACAACTGGATCTGAGGAATACAAGTTTGTTTTGGCTGGCAAGGCATAGGCAGTTTCCCTATGAAAGGGCTGGGGAAATCGCTTGGGTGGGATCCAGCAAAAAAACAATCCAAGAGGACTGTGTGATCATTAACTTTAAGAATCCCTAGTCTGTACGTAGACTAACAACTCAGAAATCTAGCCCCTTAGAGCCCCATACTGAGGTGAGAGCCCTTCCGTTGGACCATTTTTATTCCCACTGTTACAATCCTGGTAGGGCCAACGCAACCTAAGATTATGGCAGGCGGCCTGAAGAACATCAGAACACTGGCTACAGGTATCCTTCCACCAGACCTCTATTTTATAACCTACGTGTAACAAACAGGTACGGGGTTCTGCAAGAAGTGGATTGACAACCAGGGATAATGGGATTAGGTCAGGGAAAGAGCACCCCGACGCCCCCTGGAGGACCATTGGAGCCTGGCCGTGGTTATCTAAGTCAGTCATCCTACTCTGGGACAGGGCTAGAATAAAGGACCGGGTCGCAACTACCTCACAGGTGACCAAGGGGCCAGAAGGTCCACAAGATCCCCCGGGCTCATAGCTCCCATACCGTCCGCTCTTCCCAATATTAATAATTCTAGGGCAAACCAACCCATCCCAACATCTGATGGCCCCACCTTGACTCAACCAGATGGTACCTTCACCCCTGACGCTTACCTCTCTGATGCCCCATAAGAAATGCTATATACAGGAAGCAAGTTGTAGATCCTGTCCTAGAACGCTGCTGGTCTCGAAAGTAAAGTGTCTTGCCCCGAATGGGGGCTTTTTGTGGACCAATATGACATCTGCATATTCCAGGAAACATAGGCACGGGATTAGTTCACAAGGGTGGGATTCGCGTAATTTAATATTCCAGCCACTATAAGAGAGAGGGGTAGACCGTCTGGGGGTTTATGTATTTGGGTTGGTTTGCACATGGGCTGTACAGCTAGCCACCTGAACATTTCGTCCAGCGATTTCCAATGTGTAACACTTAGCTTTCCAACTAAGCTGAAGCTTGCTCTTATTAACGTCTACTTTCTCAACCTGTAAGTCTGAGCAAGGAATCGCCAACCCTTGATTTACTGAACTCCTTTATTTCTACTGTTTTCCCAACATGAGGGTGATTGTTGGGGGCGATTTTAACTGTCAATACGAGCCCCTCCCTGGCATTCTTGATCCAATCTCCAATGAGGAGGATTCCCAATGGTCAATCCCTGATACACAAATCTCGCCGATCAAGGCCTGGTCCCCTTTGGCACTCCAAATCAATGCCATCGTGCTAACCCACTCATTGAGAGCATGTAATGGCTGTACAATATCAGACACACCAGGGAACCCAACATTTAATAGATTTGGCCATGTTTCTCTCCTGCACTACATCCTAGTGGAGACTAGATCATGGCCCAGGGTTCTCGATTTTGCCGTTGTTCCACGGCATGATAGCGACCATAACACCTTGCCTTTGGTATTGAAAGTGCCGGGCTCAGGTATTGCCTCGGCCAGTAGCCCCCCTCCCAAGAACAGGATAATACTCTCTAATAACAGAAGAAGAATAAAATGGGGGTTAATAAAGCAATCACCTGATAAGTTCAGTGCACTCTATGCAGCTGTAGCCCCAGTCCTCCTAGAAATCAGTGGTGTTCCTGCTGATGTGGGCAACCTAGCTCCTATCAATAAAGTTGCAGAACGTCATGCAAGCCTGGCATCTAAACTGGCCGATATATTCCACCCAAAAACGCACCCTAAAACAAAACAACGGGTCACTCAGTCATGGTTTAATGATAATTGCCGAAAGGCGAAACGAGCCCTGATAGCAGCCATTAAAGCCAAAAACAAGTTACTAACTAAATGTAAGCGGGTTTTATATAAAGAGGCTATCTGTCTAGCAAAACAGTGCTGGGAATCAAACAAGTGGGATGACATTAAAACCGCCCTACTGAATAAAGATATGAAGGAATTCTGGGATATAGTCAGAACAGGCAGTAGGGAAGGTAATTCAGCCATAGAGCTGAATATACCAGCAGAAAAGTTGATAGACCATTTTCAGGTGCTATATACAATGAAGGTAGCATCCGGGTCCCACAATGACATTGTGCTACTCCTCAAATGACCTCGTGTGCAGATGTCGGCTTGGCAGTTGAGACAACTACTGCCTTATGAAGGACCATCTGTGAAGAAGTTGCTGCAATCACCCTTCTTGAAGTCTCAAATGCAATAAAGAAACTTCCCGCGGGCAAAGCACTGGGATTAGATAAGCTTCCAGGGGATCTATAGACCGATCAGTTTGATCGACGTCACACAAAAATTGTTTGCACGGGTACTTCTAGACAGCATTCAGGGTTGGATGGAAGATAATGAAATTTAAAGCCCATATCAAGACGGATTCAGGAAGAATACTTCCACCGTTGATCAAATATATAGGGCCCGATTCACAGAACTAACTTAAGACAAAATCCTAAACTTACTACTTTTGGTATTCACAGAAGTTAGGATTTTGTCTTAAGTTAGTTCTGTGAATCAGGCCCATAGACTCCAACTTACATTTTGGAGAATGGAGGGTGGCAGCCTCTACCTAATTTTTGTGGACTTGAATACAGCCTTTGACTTTGTGCCCAGAGATAAATTATGGGGGGTACTAAGAGATATGGGGATCCCCTCTTAACTCCTAAGTATGCTTATGAAGCTGCATGAAGCCAACTACGCCCAAGTAAGTTGACAGAGGAGTGAGGCAGGGGTGCGTGCTTGCACCTACCTTGTTCTGCCTCTTAGTCAATGCTTTGATTGCTCAACTCATCGAGGTTAAGGATAATGATACCCCAGAGCTAGCAAACTCAAAGGTCCCAGCACTGATGTTTGTGGATGACACTTTTAATGTCCAAGTCGCCGATGGGAATACAGAGGGTCCTGGACAGCTTTGTCATCTTTTGCAACAACAGGGGGCTGGAGATAAATACCTTGAAGACCCAGTTTATGGTCTTCAACCCAGCCAAGACAACACACCCTAATCCTCGTTTAGATGACACTGTGCTGTATTTGACTATCTGGGTGTCACCCTCACAGAAAATATGGAGTGGGGGCCACAAATTGCCAAAGCGAAGCTCAAGTTAGCCCAGACTACCGGAGGAATTGCAAAACTACTCAGAGATTCCTCCTCTAAACCTGCTGGGCCTATTATAGAAATCTATAAAGCACAAGCTAGGGGTGCAACAATGTATGGGCCGAACTTTGGGGGTCATTGTTCTTGCAGTCATGTAAGCAAAGTTGAGAACAGATTCTTAAGACAGATTTTGGATCTCCCTTCTAGTACCCCCTTAGTCCCTCTGCGACTGGATTTAGGCATTAGACCTATTGGAGATGAGATTGGTCCGAGACCCCTAACTTTCCAGCGTAGATTGTGGGTGACCCCTGAACTGGCAGAATATCGGTCAGAAACAAAAGAGTTACTGGGTTTTCCAGGGGGTAGAAAAAATTGCTTGGTTTGCACATATAAGGGAACAGTGCAGTAGGCTTGGTAAACCAAAGCTCTGCAGCGTGTTCTGCAATTTCACGTGCTGAACTGGTGACAATTTACCGAACACATAAATTGGCAGTCATCCACGGGAATCCGGCTCCAGGTCATCTGACAGCCGAATTCCTCACAATAAAAGATGAGTATAAATTAGAACCCTTCCTGGATGACATTTTTCCTTTTTCAGCAAGAAAACTATATCTCCAGTTTAGATTTGGTACCCTTCCACTACATGCCTTTACTTGTAAATGGTCTGAAACTGCCCCATGTGGGTGCCTAGCCTGCAACCATCAGGAAGAGTCAGAGCTCCATGTTTTATTTTTTTGCGCAGGCTACAAATCTCCAAGACAGCGCTGGCTCATACAGTTGTGCAGGAATCTGGGTTTGTGCACTGCCAGGAGGCACTTAGAATTTTTAAATTTGATACCTCTAGGCCCATTGTTTTTGCTGTCTCTCGATTTCTAAATTCAATGTGACGCAGGCACTGGACTCACTTAAAAATAATCACACCAGATGTAAATTCATAAACTGTTCTTACTTTTTAAACAAAAATAGAGAGAAAAACTTGTTCTAACCTTCTTTATTGTTTTAATTTTTTAACAATGGATATGAATTATGTTTTAATTCTTATACCGTATGTGTAATCTTTTATGAACATTTTGACCAGTACCGATTCCACCGGTCTTATGATCTCTGTTAAGTACTTTTTGATCCCCGAAACTGATCTGATTGTCACTGGACCTATACTGTGTTTTTCTTTCCCTGTTGCAATGCATATGCACTTTCTTGAGCTTATTGGCTCTGCTTATAGGTTAGTACAGCTAATTACCTTGGCACACAAAGATGATGCACATGTACTTTCATATGACGGATGGATTCGTTTTTATTAATTTTATATTGTCAAGATTTTGATTGTATTGTACACATACTTTTATGGTCTTAATGACCGAAATAAAGGTTTTTGAACAGAGAAGTAGGTAGAAACTACAAAAAATATGAAAAATCTACTACCAGATCTGTGGTGAAGAACATTTTATTACCGCTGCTTGTTGAAAGGTGGGAAGATGGTGCTCTTAGAACAGCAAACTTTTTGTTGATGCTAATTTTAGGAAATAAATCATACGCTTTCTTGCACAGCACTCTTTTCTGAAGGCTTAAGTGCAAAGGTCCCCAAATATCGAAAAAAGTCTCAGCACTGGAGAGGAACACGTTTCAGCAGCTAAGCACACTAATTACACTTGCTATTTTTTTAGTATTACCGTTGACCCAGTTTCCTCAAAATTTTCAGTAGATAAATGTTTTAAGCTTTGGAAGCAATTCTTAAAAAAAAGTACAATAAAAAGATTTATGGAGGCATAACTTTGGGTCAGACTTTGCTTAGATGGGTACTCCATCAAAGCCATAACATTTTGAGGATGGTTACATTGGGGCATATTCGTAAACTGCATTTTATAGTACGTTTAGTAGTACTACAGTAGGACTACTAACATACTTCAAAATGCTATTCACAACCTACATGCAAAGGTCTCTGTTTCCGCCTCTCCCAACTTTCAAGTGCAGAGATCTCTGCCCTGCCTGTGGAGATCTCCACACACAGGGGTATATGTTTTAATTCTTAAGGTCATATTTATAATTATTTCATGCAACACAGTAAGGCACCTTGCTGCTCTGCGTGAAAGGGGGAGGGCAGGAACAGGCCATATATATCAGGATATGGTGCATTCCTGCTCTCTGTCTGCACTGGCGCACAAACTGCTGCCTAGTGCCAATGTAGGCACCCTTGCACCATGTTGCACGGATGCCTGTGTTACAGGCAGGATACCTTCTTGCGCAAAAACAATCCTCTGAGGCTTTTTCCTCTCAGAATGCAGGATACGTAGAAAGAGACAAAACAATGGCAGCGACTTGCGCTACCTTGCATTACTCCAGATTTAAGCTTGGCTTGGTATATCTCATTATAATTTTTTTGGCACCCTTCCCCTCCTTGCGTGGCGCAAGGTTGACACACAACCCTTGATAAATATACCCCTCACTGTAGGAAGGACAGGGGGAGTGACTGGAAAAGTGGGAATACATACTAAGTGGGAGGGGTTAAGGTAGAAGTAGACACGGGTTAAGGCAGGGTAAGGGAGGAGTTTAAGGAGGGACATGTACCCAACTACAAAATAGTAAATCCATTGTAATTCACAAGCTGACCTTCTGTTGTTACTACAGCCAAAATGGGCCAAGAACAGTCATAAATCTACTTCAGCTCGGAGCTGGAGTAAGTCCATGGCCAAACTGTGCAAAACTCTCTGGCAACTGTAAACAGTAATTAATGCTTTCATAACAAATTTCATGGCTCAGAGAACGTGCATCTGCTTTTTATCACAGTCTTTATTCACATTAAACATTAAAATAATTTCTCAAGATATTCTGTTATAAGATAACAATATATCACAAATCAGTATTCAACTTTACTGTAAAAATTTGAATATTTGTCAAACGGCATTCACATCAAACACACCATCATTCATACCATCATACTCAACAATGCATCTTCATAGTGTGGAGAAGTGTGGCTCACTGGTTAGAGTAGGCAGACCTGGAAGCAGAGGTCAGCCCGGGACCAGGGTTCAATTCCCGGCTTGGCTGGGTCTTGAGTCCATAAATTGTCCATGGACTTGATAATTCTCGCTCCAGTGCATACTTGATTCATGGGTTTACACTCTGCGACTCTGGGCAATAGCTTGCTTAATCTCCACAATGGCCCCTTGCGGCGGGATGCCTGGCTTTCACCTTGTGGATGCCCTGCTGGGTTATCTCACAGGGGAATACCAGGATGGGTTCCCTAAGCAAGCGCTTAGAGACCGGTTGGTGATTTGCGCTATATAAATATCTGTACATTTACATTTACATTTTCCATAGCAGCATCTAGTGATGCCTAACAGAATGGTACTAGAGTTGGGTTTCTTCAATAATAGCATAATTAATTATACTTTCCCATTCAGTTATTAGTACTGTGAATTTTAATAGCACTATTTGTCTATTCTGTGTTCATGCAGTAAATTAGCTTTCTATTTCAACTTCTAGATGCTCTATCATAGTGGCTTATGTTCTCTTAGCCCTGTAGGTATCTTCCAATTATATTGCACACTCTGCTGAACCCAATTACAAAAAAGAAGACAATAATATTAAAAAATGGTTATAAAACACAAAATATGGTCAGAACCTCCATCAGAAAAAAACATTCCCACAAACCTCATTATCTGAAAGCCTACAACTGTGATGGCCATGTTAGATACCATGCTAAATAGTAATTGAAAGATCCCAATAACAACACTGAAGTGCATAGTCTCTATTTACAGGATACATGCTGGACGGCATCCATGCATCTTTATTGTGCTTGTTGTTCATGCAGACAAATTTGTGCTCCACGTGCCACCGGAGAATAAAAATTGGCGAGTATTTACCTATTGTGTAAAAATCCTCGGGACCGATGGGTTTATGATTTTGTAAAGAAGGGCATACCTCAGCTGTGGACACAGCCGTAACAATACTAAAAAGCAGAAGATCATAGATGAAGACATAATCATAAACAGGTTAGAATCCTCAAAAACCAGGCAACTGAATGGGCCATGTGACTGGAAATTTAACATACCTCAGACACACAAGGTCTTGGGGGAAATTGAAAAGAGGAAGGTTTAAAATAAATGCAGAGGTCGCATGGGCTTAAAAACACAAAAGAGAAAGTTTATATGTTAAGATATTGTAGCGACTAATATGTGCGTGAACAATGCTCTGAGTCAGAACAGAAAGCCGCCATGAGACTACATACACAACTCACCTAATCTCTCAGGACGCACAGGGGGATACATGTTGTAACACGACCCTCTGAATGTAGATGGCCAGTACCAGATTTATGGATGTAAAAATTCAAGTTCTACGTGGCATGCTTAAGACCTGCCTCCACATTAGCTTATGTCATAATGAGGTAAAAGCCCCGCAACCCCACAGAGGAACTGTTTTGATGCATTTGGCAATAATCTCTATAGACAGACTACCGGATACAACTACCAGGCTGGGAAAGTCCCAAGATTATATAAGGTAAGCGTAAAAACATCCCACAGTAAGCTTAAAATGTCAGGCTATAGCTTTACTTGTGACTCCGCGTACGTGTTCAGTAAAGTCCGTACTCAACATGGACGCTGGAAAAAACGATGGCGTTTGCATCACTCGTGTGGACGCTGGAGGGTCTGTTATTTACAGGTGCAGCACATCCTGAAGTATCGTCACTTCCACAAGCCTGGACGTATCCAGGCAACTAGCTGTCTGATTAATGCCGCCACGGCAGCCATCTTTAAAGGAGCCAGCCAGAATGTCATAATACTAAGGGATATATCATCCAGGGCATTATCGCCACTTAAGAGGCACTTTTTGCCTCTAAAGCACCGATAATCCTAACGCCCTATCAGCATGGACACGTTAGCGTGTGTTTCCATGCATTTTCACCCTTTCCCTGAACGCCCAGCTGTGCATCTCTAATGAGATGCAAAGTGGGCGTTCCTCCCCCAAATAACGGGAGAAATGTCGCTAACCGACATTTCTCCTATTATCAAACCTCCCGCTAACTGGCATGGCGATAAGAAAAGTAGCGCTAACCGCGCTTAGCGCTACTTTTCTTATGCCTGCTTTTAATCTGACTTAGCCATTATATCCAATGGAAGGTGGATATAATGGTTAAGTCTGCCCTCCCCTATCACCAACGTTTTGCCAATCGTTGTACGATTCGCACAATATGTAGCTATCGCTGGTATTTCTATCGCTTTTGAGATAAGCGTCGCTGATAGTGCGCTATCTCAGCGATAGAAACCAGCGCTTAGCGATAATTATCGCCGGTTGTTGGTGGTATGCACCTAGGTTTTATGGAGAGGGAAAAATAACTCTGAGAAAAGGATATACTAAAGTGAAGAGTAAAAGATATGGACCTAAGTCTTCCTAACTGACTGTCGCAAACGTGCCTTTTCTTAAAAGAATGTATCAATTTTATCAGGTCTATCAGTTCATTACAAACACTGTACCAATAACAAATTCGAACAATTGAGCCTTCATCCCATACATGCCGTTAAACAGTAGTAATTCTACTCAGAAGGACCATTGTGTGCAGAACATGTGCAGAACATTACAGTATGAAGAATCTGTTAATCCTTCTCTCCCAGATAGGTGCCCGACTCCCAATGGCTGCTTATATGCGTAACCCTCCGATTCCTGCCTCTCGTCTGCAGAACCCTCCTCGACCTCCCCAAACCTAGTAAGGATCCCAGACCATGTTTGCAAATCCTCCTCTGCGTGGTCATCCCTTCTACACTGACGGAGCCCCACCTCTTTGGCTACTGCCCATTCCTTAACATTTTTGATTAATCCCTGTTCCCTGGGCTCCAACAGGCTCATCCATGAGATGGCAACCCACTGTTTCGCTAGCAGCAGGGCCAGTTGCATAAATTTCCATTTCATTTTCCTGCCATTGCGTTTCCTGACTGTCCCAAAGAGACAGGTGGCCAGGTCTAATTCCACCGTTATACCCTCAATACACTCCAATCGTCGGACCACTAACTACAAATAAGTATGCACTTGGGGCAGTATCAGGCTAATTGAGGGAAGGTTGCAAGTCTGCCCTTGGTGGGGTCTATTCTATGAAGAAACACTGGGGTGACATGCGGTGCATATAATTGAAATGTACTAGATTAAACTGTGCATTGCTCGTCCCTTGCTTAAAGAGTGCACAAATAACTTTTCCATTGTGCGTTTTCTATCTGTGTACCCAGTTCTTCTCCCCACGTCGCCCTAGCATGAAATATGGTCCTTGGCTTATCTGCAGTCATGACTCTGTATAAGTGGGAAACTAAGTGTGTACATCCACCAAATTCCAGCAACGTCGTGAACCGTTCAGAGGAAGGCAGGGCTTCCGGGTATGTGGGCCAGACATCTTGCACTATGTCCACAATGGTTGCATACAGAAGTAAAGGTCACCCAGAGTCAAGCACACCCCATTACTCCAGGCACTAGTATCAACTACGCGGACAACAGGCGGAATACTGGGAGGTCCCAGAAAAATTAAATCTTGCGTATGGGGCACATCTGAGCACTACCTTCACTGCATGCTCCCTTGATGATGATGTACATTTGATTAGCAATGGCGCCCTGTGGTCATCCCTCCCACCGCCGTGGAGCAACTGTGGCACGTGTCCTCTCGTGAGTCATCTGTGAGTAAATCTTTTTCCCAGTTTCCCCATCAGATAACCAGTGTGCGGCATGTTGCAGCTGGGAGGCTAAATAGTACATTTCCATATTGGGTAGTGCTAATCCTCCATCCTCCTAAGGTAGGTGAAGAATCTCATGGGTAACCCGGCTCCGACCACCCGCCCATACTAGTGTTGTTAATAAGGAGTGTAGATGCTTAAAACTGTCCTAGGTAGCGTGTCTAAGGAGTGCTGTAGAATATATAGACAGCATGGAAAGAACACCATTGTAGTCACTGCAACACATCCTATAAGAGATGGGGGAACATGTTCCAAAATGGCACCAATTTGGTTAAGCCCTCTATCATGAGAGCAATATTATAGTGGTTCCGCTTCTGAGCTACCATGGTCCCCAAATAACGCAAGTGATCAGTTTCCCAGCACAATGGTAAGCCTGGCAGTCGGCCCAGGGGGAATATCAAAGAATTAGTCATATTAATGCGCAGTCCTTAAATATCCCCAAAGGTGTGAAAATGCTCTAAAAACAAGGGGAGCAATATCCCGGTGTCGTCAGTTAGAAAAGTGTGTCATCCGCATAAAGCTAGATTAAATGATACCCTCCTCCCACTCGGATTCCCCACCTCGCCATGTCTCCCCTGAGTGTCAGGGCCAGAGGTTCTAGCACCATCGCAAATAACAGGGGTGACAATGGGCAACCCTGTTGCGTGCCGCTCCCAACCTCCAGAGGAACGGAACACAGTTTACCCAACTAGACCCTAGCCATGGGCTCCATCTATAATAGACTTACTCAATTCCTAAAGAGAGAGCCAAATCCCATTCCCACCGGGATGTGGCAGCGGGATTAAATCCCTGTGGCCCAGTTTAATGACAAAGATGTCCGAAAGGTCCCACTGCTTCAGAGATTATCTGATCCAGTCCTTAGGTAGATAAGCCCTCTTCTTTCTTATGAAAACCCATCACTGAAATGTTGCTGCAGCGGGAGGGACCCTCTGCATCTTCTGCTCTCCTGCCCAGATTCTAAACCATGGCAGTCATTGTGGACACCTGACGCTTCAGGGTTGTGACCTTCCCCTGCAGAGCCTCAATGTTAGTTTCATCAATTGTTACTTTATCAGAGACTTTACGTAAATCAGCTCTCAGCAAATTAACTTCTATGGACACGGCCTCTATCTGATATACCAAAGTTTATTGCGATCCCTGGGTAGCTGCCAGGAGGTCTGCCCTTAAGGGCTCCGAAGTGCCCTCGCCTGAGTCCCATCTGTCTGCAGCACCTTACTGCCTTGTTAACCTGTGGGTAGGCTGTCATGGGGTGGTGTACTGCATAATGGTGCTCGTCGCCTGTGATCGCTCAGCTTTGTCTTTACCCATAATGGCCGTCAGGTTGAAGTTCTCGACACCCACTATGGAGCTGAGTGTCAGCGCTAGGGAGCACTCAGAAGCCAGCGCCGCTTTGTTCTGTAGAATACACCAAAAGAGCAGGGGTCAGGGCCACAGCAGGCTGGTTGCAAAGCTGCCCAGAGACCTCCAAGACCCTATTCCTCACCTTCCGTGTCCCCCACCAGTCAATACAGCAGCCAGTGCTTAGCTTCATCCCACTGCTCCAAAGGGCTCAGGTGATAACTACCCTCAGAGATGCAGGGGGAACATGCCAGTGCCCAAGATGGACCAGGGGGCCCCAGGCGGCGGTGAACCACAAGGAGCAGGAGAGCTAGGGGATCAAAACCACCTCGTGCCAAGTTGTATTGCTCAGCACGTCAAGCCCCTGTGTAGATAGTATCAGGCAGCCATCCCCACAGTAAAGGTCCTTGTACTAGCATCACCGCTCTGCAGGCAGGGGGCTGCCAGAGTCACTAATTGTGTGAGTGGTCCCCGTTGGCTGTCCCAGAACTTTACTGATTGTCTGTGTCCCCCGTACTCACTGTGACATCATCCACATGTATGGTATCCAACTTCCTCATGGGGCGGAGTGACGATAATGTTGTCCCCTAGCCTTAAATCCTCGAATTATGGTGGAGAGATCAGGGAGCCACCAGGACCACAGGGGAAGGTGCCACGCAGTGAGAAACACCGATCCCTGCAGGAGGTAGGCCAGGCAGTTCACGCCACGCGTCTCTCGAGCTCTGCCACCTGCCTTCCGGGCACCTCAGTCCCCTGCAGCAGCCCAGAGACTGCGAGGCGCTCCGTCAATGTTGTCAGGGCAGGTATATTTACCGGGCTCCGGGCGACGTCTCCCCCAAGAGGGCCCCCAGGAGGAACCAGGCCCCCGGCAAATACAGCCCACAGTCACCAAGGCCACCTGATAAAGGAGAGTCAGCCCTGTGGGGCAGCTGCCCTCACTCCTCATCAGGTCCCACCTCCGCTTGTGCTCTCTGTTGTGCCCAACAAGGCCTCCCGACCAACGGCTGCTGCAACCAGGGCCTGGCAGGGTCTGAAATCTCCCAGACTTCCAACCCGAATCTCAGGCAGGCCTCTTCCGCTCCTCACCTTCAGGTCCGCCGGGAGACCGCAGGCCTAGGTAGGTCGCCACCACCGAATCTCCTGTAATTGCTCCAACTGCATGAGAACTGGCACCAGAAGCAGCTAGTGTGTTATATGCTGCATCGATATCGTAGCAAATTTCGCCTTTTTGGGCAGGATTGTGTAAGATACAGGGGAGCTGAAACAAGCATCCTGGGACTGGCTTCGGGGTAACACCCTTCATCAGCCAGGCTAGCTTGCATCCAGTGGCAAAGTGAGCAAGGGACCAACGTCTGGGCATAACCTGCCAACTTAAGGCGAACAAAGCAAACACAAGGAGATGATGGACAGAGCGCTGACACTTTTCAGGCACTCACCCCCAGTCACAGATCTGGGTTGAATCCATCATCATTCGTTAGCTCACATTGCCACCCCAATTCAGACCCAGCATATGCAAATCAGGCTTGACCGTGTTCCTCATGTGGACAGTCCAACCCGAACGGCAAGCTAGGTCTTCCCTGGCCTGGAAACAAGCGTCCTGGAACCGGTTTCAGGGTAACATCCCTTATCAGCCAGGCTAGCTTCAAGTGTAAGGTCGTCATAGAGCTCCGCCGCTAAGTAGCAGCAGACAATGCGAGTGATCCCCAAGCCAACAGCTACAAACCAAAAGGGTTCGGAGTGCCATTGAGAGAGGATCCTGACATCTGCCGGTCCAGTAGTAGGAAGATGGCCATCGGCCACCCTGTCAGTGTGCACTGTCTGGCTCTGAGGCACTGTCCTGGTGTTGCAGTTGGCGAAGCAATGCCGTCTTTCCTTACGGCTTTCAGTCTCTGAGGGTTTGTGCACCTTCTTCTTCCTCGGATGGTTAGATCAGCATAGATCTGGTGGAGAGGAAGGACTCTCCTAGGAGGGAGTCCATATCCAGTAGTGATCATGCTTCTTCAACAGTGCGGATGCTCTTTGTTTCGTTGTTCCATACAAACCGAAGCTGGAAAGGATGTCCCCATTTGTATCTGATTACTTTTTTGCAGAGGAGGTCAGCCAGAGGCTTGAGGGTCCGCTGCGCAGGGTTATCGGGGAGAGATCTTGATAGAGGCAGACTTTTGTGCCTTCAAAGTCTATGGCATTTCTGTACTGCACCGCGGACATGATGGTTTGCTTCTGCTTATAGTAGTGGTAACAGGTAAGTATATATAGTGGTTTTCCTGAAGAGCGCGCCGGGCGTCCAGCCCTATGGGTACGATCAAGGACGATATCTTATTCAGCCAGTTCTGAGGCCACCTGTCAAGCAGACGAACAACATAGTCTTACAGCTTGCCAGGGGCTGCCTGTAGGAGAACCCCTTTTATACGCATGTTAGTGTGCCTCGATCTGTTTTAGAGATTTTCCAGTTGGTATTGGAGATCCATATTTTTGTCCCTCTGCTCCGGACGTTCCCGAGAATAGTTCCTCTGAGTGAGAATTGGTGGTCTGCTCCAAAGAATCTATTCTCTGACCTAGCTCACTGAGATCCCGCCGGAGCTCCTTTATGTCGGCTGCTATGTCTTGCTTAATGGCTGTGATGTCCTCCATGAGGGTCTCAAACAGATGCTCTTGTCGCTAAAGTGCCCTCCTGTTGGGATCCACCAGCAACTCTTCCTTCCATGAGAGGAACAGCAGGAGGTGCCTGCCTTGCCTGATCTACCTTTTCTCCAGTTTTTTGGCAAACGTGTCCTTTAACGTAGCATCTTTTTTAGGGTGGCGTTGTGAGGTCATGGCTATGTTATGAGTGAGTTCTGAGTCCAATGGGTGGAATGCGTGCCAAAGATTGCAATACGGCTACCAGTCCCCCGCAGGCAATCAGTTACCCAAGCATCCGTATCTCCTCCAGAGATGAAGTGATCAGGGGTCTAGGCCAGTGGCGGAGGATCAGAGGGAGTGCCCCCATAGCAGAGGTGGAGACCACAAATCCCCAGTCCGGGACCGTAGCAGTACCTCTGCGTGAGGTTTGGTTACAAATGCGTGTCAGGCCGGTGGCGAACGTGAGTAGGTGGCAGACTGAGTATCTGCACCCCTACTCTGAGGCAAGGAAGAGGGCACAGATGACTTTGGCAAGACCGCAGGGGTCCTACAGGCTCCAATTCAGTCCACCATAACCGCTAACTGGCAGGGCCCAAAAGCAGTCTCACAAGTGTGACCCCTCACACATCAGTTCCTCCATGGGTGCCCGACTGACTGCTGAGGCCACAGTGTAAGCCTATGAAGGCTCTACCTCCCATGGAGCATCAAGGGGCTAGGTGGTAGTCAGGGAGGGGGGGGGGGGCACAGCAGGGGGATGCAGGCACTGCTCCGAGCCAAGGATAATGCTTGTGGCTTGGATTGCAGGTCGCAGCGGGCCAGGCACATACCTCTCAGCCTGAGGGCCCAGGTGCAGCTGCCGGGAGGCCCGGACAGTAGTCACCCCCAGGGAGGAGAACGGTGTGTGGGGCACTGAGGCAGGGACCCACCGCAATCTTCTCCCAGCAGTTGCCAGCTGGAGCCCTGGTGCTGGAGCCCTGGGGGGGAGGTGCCCGCTCGCCCACAGCAGGGCGCGCTGAGCTGTGAAAGGCCGCCGTGGACCCACGCCGACAGCAGGCCGTCGAGGTCAGCGTCCATGCCAGTGGGTCTTCAAGCTGTGCAGGCGTGGGAACCCGAGAAACGACCCCAACAATGCAGAAAGCATCTCCCAGTGGTGGGAGAGAAAATCGTCGGGTCAGCTCCAATACGGCAGGGCCACCAGGTCCGAGGCCGCGCAGAATGTGCCATTTTGGCCGCGAAGCTGAGCCTTTAGTCTGGGACCCGGCATCTGAAGGCTCCCTCTAGTCGTCAGTGAGCCCATTCAGACGGCCGGTGTTCAGAAGCTACTCTGGGTTTGAGATCCATTGATGAGGAGCTCAGGGGAGCGCTGCTTCCAGTCCGACCAGGCATACATGCATCAGAGCTCCGGAGAAGTTCTGTCACACGAGCACCATGTTAAACCCTTCCCCGAGGGGCCTATTTAAAGATAAAAATACAGCCTATTTGTATTAATTGGGGTGCTATTTTTATGAGTTGCATTTTCTTCTTATTTAACTGTTCAGGTACTTCTTAGTGCTTTATACTTGTTCCTCTGATAAAGCCTGAGTGCTCTGAGCCACAGCTACCCAAAACTGAGCTAGAGTTTTACAAATAAATCTGACTAGACCTGTTACGGAATGATGTATATGGCCACACAATATAATAAACCACTTGTTTGAGGCATATGAGCTGCAGATCACACACTGTGCATAGATCACCATCTGGTGTTGACCCCGGATGTTTGCACTTCGTTGTTGTCTTGGAAGAAGTCTTTGGAAGTGCGCATGGGCATCGACTCCATCGTCAGATTGTTTTTTTCCGTCATCGGGCTCGGATGTGTTCATCGCGCTCCAGTTCGGTGTTGTTATCGATCTACTTTTCAATGCGAAATTCTTCACCCATCTCTTCAAACTTGAATTCTTCAATTCCGGTCATCGACGCAGGCCTTCAGGCCTACCTGCGCCATTAGGCCTTTGGCTCATGAAAAGGACTCCCTTCAAAAAGTATCCTAAATGTGGATCTAAGTTTCCACACGCCGATCTTCACGAGGTGTGTAACCTCTGCCTTTCACCCGAGCACGAGGCCAAAGACTGTTTAGCTTGTGCCTCTTTCCGCTCCAAGAAGACAATTCGGGATCGTTGAACTCAAAGAACCATGGCTCGATCATCGACATTGACTCCGGACGATATCTTCCAGGAAGGCATCAACATACCGGAGCAGGAGCAGATCCAAATGGGCTACATCAGCGCCTCCGAAGCCGACGACTCCGACGTCGAAGACATCACTCCGGGACAGCGGGTCGTAGGTACTGAGGTCGACCCCTCCCCACCTCCCATTCCCAAAAAAGCTTTGGTCACACCTTCACCTTCGGGCTGAGGTGCACACCGGGACAAAACTTCTCACGCTCGCCTTCGGGCTCGGCAAAGAAGTTGATACACAAGCCTTCAGGCCACTCGGGATCGAGCCAGCCTGCCGTCGGTGCCGAAACTCCATCCCCGGCACCAAAGAAGAAACCACTGCCTTCCTCCGCTCCAACGCCTAGTTCCACATCGACGCCGTCGGTGCCGAAATCCATTGGTACGGACGTCCCGGCTCCGAAAAAATCGTTGGAACCAAGTAATCACCCGGTTTCAAAGACCTCGGGCGCTCAGCCTTTGGGACCCA
This sequence comes from Triturus cristatus, assembly GCF_964204655.1. Lineage (NCBI taxonomy): Eukaryota > Metazoa > Chordata > Amphibia > Caudata > Salamandridae > Triturus > Triturus cristatus. The sequence goes on from NC_140588.1 coordinate 142,092,186, forward strand.
AAAGACCCTCGGAACCGACCAAACAACCAGCTCTGAAGAACACTGGCGCTCAACCTACGGATCCGAAAAAACCATCGGAACCTTACAAACAACCGGTGCCGAGGACCCTACCGGAATCCAGGAAAACTCCAGATTCCAGACCTAAGGAGCACAAAATGACTCCAGAACCTCTGCCACACAGACAATCGGACCCGAAAAAATCGGCACCAAAACAACACATTCCAGAGGAGGAGCTTTTTTCAACCTGATCCAACACAAAAAACTCTTCAAAAAGACCTTAAGACAGGTCAACTTATTGTTAGCCCTTCCAAGAAAAGGAAAATGGACAAACCTGTACCAGCTCCACTCCCTTTAAAGAAGAGAGACATTGCAACTTCTCCTTTAAGGATTCCTTCTCCACCTCCACACCACTCTCCTATCTCATATTCACTGCCCTCACCATCTCCTCCACCTCAGGATGATGATTACACCACTGAAGACGAAGGGGGTGATTAACCTTTAGGGGAACCTAGTCCTCCTGGTACCCCAAAAGACCCATGGGAGGATTATGACACACCAGATGTCCCAGACACACCACAGGATGACATCTATCCTTCTAGACCATCCCCTCCGGAGGACACTATAGGATTCACTCACCTCATACACAGAGCAGCAGAATACCATGGGGTGAACTTACAAACAGACCCTGTAGAGGAAGATTTCCTCATGGACACTTTTGCACCATCCCAAAGGTCCACTTCCATTCTCCCAATGTTAAAAGGGGTAATCAAACACGCTCCTGAAGTGTTTAAGGAACCTGTAAGGGCCAGAGTCATTAACCCCAGGGTAGAAAAGAAGTACAAGTCTGCCCCAGCTGACCCTTTTTATTTTAAAGGGCAGGTACCCTTGGATTCCTTAGTGGTCTCCAATGCCAGGAAAAGGGCTAATTCCCAAACCACAGGAGATGCTCCACCTCCTGATAAGGAGTCAAAACTGCTGGACGCATCTGGTAAAAGAGCGGCGTCCCAAGCAGCCAACATGTGGAGGATTGCCAACACACAGGCTTTGCTCGCTAGATATGATAGAGCACACTACGACGAGCTAGAGACTACAACTCCTTCCAGACAAATAAAACATGTGCCAATGATCCTCATCCAGGAAGGCAAGCTGATAACTAATACCTCCATTCGTTGTGCTCTGGACGCTGCAGACACAGCATCCCGGGCTATTAATACCAGTGTCCTTTTACGCAGACATGCCTGGCTACGCATGTCGGGCTTCAAGCCCGAGGTTCAAACTACCATAATAAATCAGCCGTTTGACCAGGAACACTTATTTGGGCCCACTGTAGATTCATCTTTGGAGAAGATGAAGAAGGATGCCGACACTGCCAAATCAATGGGAGCTTTGCAACCGCAAGCTTCCAGAAGTTCCTTTTGTTGCTCCTCTTATAGGGGCGCCTCTAGAGGCTTTACCACTGATAACCCCTCCACTTCCTACAAGAGTCCCACCCAGACCTCATCTAACAGAGGCTATTACAGAGGAGGCTACAGGTGCAATAACAACAAGGGTAGAGGCAAAACTACCAATACTCGTACCGCCTCCACCCCTAAACAATGACTTCCCTCCACTCCCCCCGGACCACTCTACTCCGGTCGGGGGAAGATTGCTACAGTTCCTACCTGTCTGGAACAACATTACCACGGACATGTGGGTGAGACAAATCATCCAATCAGGTTATTGCCTAGAGCTCACTTCAACTCCCTCAAACATACCACCCAAACAGCGTCCAATGTCAGCAGAGCACTTAACGCTTTTAAAACAAGAGGTGCTTTCCCTCCTAGAAAAACGTGCCATAGAACCTGTTCCCCTTCATCACCAAAATACAGGGGTTTACTCCCTGTACTTCCTCATTCCAAAGAAGGACGGAACCCTGAGACCCATCTTGGACCTCAGACCATTAAACCTCTACATACAATCAGACCATTTCCATATGATCACTCTTCAAAAGGTCCTCCCTCTACTCAAACAGGGCGACTTCCTTGCCACATTAGATCTCAAGGACGCCTACTTCCACATTCCCATTCACCCTGCTCACAGGAAATATCTTCGGTTTGTGGTGGACGGTCAGCATTACCACTTCAAGGTTCTCACTTTTGAAGTCACCACAGCACCCATAGTCTTCACAAAATGTCTGGCAGTGGTAGCAGCCCACTTAAGAAGACAACAAATTCCCGTCTTCTCATATTTGGACGACTGGCTCATAAAAGCCAAGTCACATACCCAAGTGTGTAAATCACACACACGCCACAATCCAACTACTTCACGGCTTAGGGTTTACCATAAACCTCACAAAGTCTCACCTCCAGCCATCCCACATCCAACAATATCTGGGTGTCACAATAAACACCTCAAAAAGTCTTGCATATCCCAGTCCATCCAGGGTAGCAAGCATGCAAGCCCTTATAACAAGATTCCAGCCGCAACACTCACTTCCAGCTCGAGTGTTCATGTAACTCATAGAGATGATGGCCTCTTGCATATTCATAGTACCTCATGCAAGACTCCAGATGCGCCCCTTACAGGAATGCTTGGCAAGTCAGAGGAACCAAGCTCAAGGTCAACTAACAGATCTGGTGTTGGTGGACGGCCGCACACATCGCTCTCTGCAGTGGTGTAACACCCAAAATCTTTCCGAAGGGCGACCGTTCCTAGAGCCGGTTCCACAGATTGTGCTAACAGCAGACACATCGCTCACCGGCTGGGGAGCTCATCTACTTCATCACACCATACAGGGCACATGGACACCTCAGCAAAGGCTACTCCACATCAACCATTTGGAGTTACTAGCAATGTTTCTGGCATTAAAATAATTCCAGAAACAGATATCAGGCAAAGCTGTCTTAGTCCGCACGGACAATATGACAGCAATGTACTATTTACAAAAACAGGGGGGGGTACACTCTCTCCTGCTCTCTCAACTAGCACAGAGCATATGGAGATGGGCCATTCCTCAAAACATATTCCTGTTAGCCCAACATCTCCCTGGAATTCAAAATCACATGGCAGATCTGTTAAGTCGACAGACACAACTGATTCACGAGTGGGAACTTCATCCACAAGTTCTTCAACCGTTCTTCCAAATGTGGGGGCAGCCAGAGATTGATCTGTTCGCCACACATTACAACAGAAAATGCCCAAGCTTCGCCGCCAGATATCCGCACCCATTGTCCAAAGGCAATGCGATATGGATAGATTGGTCAGGCAGATTTGCGTACGCTTTTCCACCTCTCCCACTCATTCCATTAGTGGTGCGCAAGCTGCAAAAACAGTCACTAACACTGATCCTAGTTGCTCCAACATGGGCCAGACAACCGTGGTACACAACATTGCTGAAACTATCAGTAGTCCCGCACCAAAAACTACACTTCTCCCCACAGCTCTTAACGCAGAACCATGGAGAGATCAGACACCCAGATCCAGCACAGCTCAACCTGGCAATCTAGCTCCTGAAGTCCTAGAGTTTGGTTATCTCAATCTTCCACCTGATGAAATGAACGTTATCAAAGAAGCTAGACGCCCCACCACTAGAGCGTGCTATGCAGCCAAGTGGAAAAGATTTGATATATTCTGTAACAATAACAACATCAATACTGTAGATGCCTCCACTCAGCACATCATATGTTACCTGCTGCATCTTCAAAGATGTAATCTAGCTTACACATCAATTAGATTACATCTCGCTGCCATTGCAGCTTACCTACAAAATAGACAACATGTGTCATTGTTCAAGGTGTCTGCCATAAAGCATTTATGGAAGGCCTCAAAAGAATAAGTTCTCCCAGGGTACCTCCCTCCCCAGTGTGGAATTTAAACATCATCCTCACAAGATTAATGGGTCCTCCTCTGCATAAATGCGAGCTACAGTTTCTTACATGGAAAGTCGCTTTCCTTGTGGCCATTACATCTCTTAGAAGAGTCAGTGAGCCACAGGCACTAACTATTCAAGAACCATTTTTACAACTCCATCATAACAAAGTGGTTCTCAGGACAAATCCCAAATTCCTTCCTAAAGTTATTTCTCCCTTCCATCTCAACCAATCTGTTGAGTTGCCAGTGTTCTTCTCACAACCACAAACAGTAGCAGAAAGACTAGACGTGAAATGAGCACTCCTTTACTATATTGACAGAACAAAACCTTTTCTCAAAACAAAACAACTTTTTGTATCCTTCTCATCACCACATAAAGGCAATCCCATATCAAAGTCTGGGATTGCAAGGTGGATTGTCAAATGTATACAAATTTGCTATCACAAAGCAAAACGTACACTGTCTATTCCCCCTAAAGCCCACTCTACCCGAAAGATAGGGGCTTCAATGGCATTTTTAGGGAACATTCCCTTAGATGACATCTGCAAAGCAGCTATATGGTCTACACCGCACACATTCACAAAACACTATTGTGTAGATGTGCAGGCAAAAAACAAGCTAGTGTGGGCCAAGCTGTACTCAAAACTCTATTTCAAACTACTGCAACAGATACCGGTGGTCGCCGCTAAGGAGGAGTATTGCTGTGCAATCTATGCACAGTGTGTGATCTGCAGCTCCTATGCCTCGAACGGAAAATGCTACTTACCAGTATGCATCTGTTCTTGGCATGTAGAGCTGCAGATTCACACAGGCCCACCCACCTACCCGGCTGCCTTTATCTGTTCCAGTATTATCTTAATTAGAACCAACATACATGGACATCTATTTCTGTTTCTCACAAAACTCCATCATTTCCCTTCTTGGCAAAAAACAATCTGACGATGGAGTTGATGCCAATGCGCACTATTGTCCAAAGGAGGAGTCACCTAGCTTGTGACTTCCAAAGACGTCTTCCAAGACAACAACAAAGTGCAAACATCTGGTGCCAACACCAGATGGCGATCTATGCACAGTGTGTGGATCTGCAGTTCTACATGCCAAGAACAGATGCATACTGGTAAGTAGCATTTTCCTTCTCACACATAGTAATGTCCCAGTGTATGCATAACGAACATCCATAACAAATATATGTGTACTGCACTCTGTTATATAAGTAGTTTCAAGGGAATCAAGCTTGTAAATACCTTATTGTGATGTGTTTGCCCACATGCACCATTGGAGCAGCAGATTTTTGTGATCAACAGTCTTGTCTTCTGTGCTCACCAGTTGTGAAGTGGGGTACTCCCAGGTTTTACAAGCCATTGATGTTGAAAAACTAGTTACAGTTACTGAATACATTACTTCCTCTGAGGTGAATTCATCCCTGAGAGGTGCCAGTCCTGTAGAGAGAGTGATTCCTAAGGACTAGAGACTCCACAACCAATGCCAACAACTAAATGTACAGGGGAGCGGTGAGCGACAATGGAAATATGGCTGGGATGGCACAGTCACTGTGCTAGTAGTGGACTTTCTCACCTACATCTTTACTCTACATGGTTGGACACTGACTTGAGAGGCTAATGCTTCCCTGTTACTTCGTACTTCCCAAGGCTATGCATATTCTGTTGATGACAAGGAGATTGTCAACATGCTTCAGTAGATAGTGTGCGTTTGCAAAATGGTACAATAAAAGGATGTTTTTTATTTTGTAAACAGCATTTGGGGATACTCTTCAGTATGTGGTTGGCTTGGCAGAAAATGGCTTAGGGTTGGCACCATAGAAGGATATTTGTCATCCATGTAAGCTTCATTATTTTCTTCTGATAAAGGCTTACTTTTTAGGCTGCTAATGTTTGACACAATTTATAAAAAGGATTACGGAATAAGTGTACTTCTGTGCAAATAGTCCTTTCCTTTCAAATTTCAAGACTTTTGAACATCTGCATTCATGTTATTTGAATTTTCTTTATTTAAACTGCTTTGTGGTTGGTTATTATAAGTTTGGTTAGTAAAGTAGAAGAACTTAAACCAGTGTCTGCGTCCCACTTCGATAGCCATCTCTAAAGATAAAGTTATGTGAAGAGTAAATCCTTCCTTTTTACTTAATGTTTTCACTAAGTTCATAATATTCACATCCTTACTTAAACAAAGTTAAAGTTGAAGAGATTAAACACCTCCAAGGCATATGGCCTTCGGTAACGTGAATGCACATCTTCTCTCAGCTTTCTTTTTGCCCTCCCAGCATGATAATATTCGCTACTTTTCATAAATGCGTAGCTTTACAGGTTCGGCCTGGGTTTCACACCTGTTTCCACCAAAAAATTGAAAGTAGGTGGAAACCATGAAAATAGAAAAATCGACGACTAGTGTACCCACTATTATCGGTACTTAACCTCAATAGAGTCTGGAAAAGGTTTAGTAGCAGTGATGTCTACAGCTTACTTGATGTGTTATGTTGAATCAGCGACTTCACCAAAAATATGTGAGGAGTTTTTTATGGCTTTGTGTGGGTTCAAGCATTGATGGATTATTCAGTTGTAGATGTAGGTCCCAGAAGAGAACCTTCTCATGGTGGAATGACATGTGCATATTATTTCTTACTGGAACTAAATGTGATAGTTGACATAATGCTTAACTTCATGAATCTAGTCTACCCTTAGAGCTAGCCAATTTTAGATAACCTTATCTTTCTGTAATTGTATGAGGTGTAGTTCGGAATTAGCGTTCACATTTGTGGGATTTGGTAAATCCCCAAACACACACAAACCCTCAAGAGCTTTCCTTCATGGCCTGTCATGCGAACATAAAGTAATGAAAACAGTTACATAGAAACTGGTGACTAATATCATCCAAGAGGGATACTAGGCATTGTGTTGAATATAAATTCTATGTCAGGACCGGAGGCTTCGGATTATGCTTTTCTCTCTTCGCTTTATTATTTATCCAAAAACAACAGCAGCCAGAGAGATTTGTGAATGTCAAAGTAAAAACCATACAAAAAAACTACAACTCCCTACAACCAGGGAGATAACCTAGTAATTAGTCCATCAACTATCTCTGTGACACTGTCTCAAAGTCCTCTGTCAGCTCTCTCTCCTCCTCTTTCTTCGCTGCTGCGCAGCCAGTTAAGTGCTCTTGTTTATTTCCGGTATTAACGAGTGATTATTTGTATATATTTCAGGTTAATTACGCGTTTCACGTTATGTTTGTGGGCTCTCAGTGACATTTCCTAACACGTTGTCAGGTTTGATCAATTTCAGAGCCCTCTCCGGCCGCGGGAGCGTTCTCGCTCCTTACGCGGCCGGCTCCCCTGTTTTTGCGGCATTGTTATGCGCCGCTAGGGGCGCTTGACCGCCTTGTCATTCTCGCGTCGCGTCTCCTCAGAGGAGAAGCGCGAAGCGAGACCAACGGTCACAGCTGTCCCCTGCTGCCTCACCTTGACGTCCGCATCGCGGATTGTATGCTTTAACCCCAAAAATTAATTACTACGCCCCAGTGGGGGTCTGTATTGCGGATTTATCCGCGTTGAACGCGCTTAATACCCGGCGCTGTAAGCACCTGCTAAACACCACGCATCTCGCGGAGGGTGTTATTTTTAGATTCTGGGCATTTTTCTCCAAATTTATTTGGCTTAAATAAATATTTACAACGCGGTAGGGAGGGAGCCACCCGGTCAGGTTCTTTCTGAGGGTTTTTTCCGCGTTGAGGGTCTAGTGCAGCCCTATTGTAACCCTCTGGGCTACCCTATCTTGCAGCCTTTGGACTGCGCTTAATCCTTTTATCCTGCTAAGTTTGTAAGGGTTACGTACTTACCTTTTTGAGCATGGCCACTCAGTCTGAATACTATGAAGAGGAGGTGCAGGAATACTTACCTTATAGCGACGACTTCTTTGACGCGGTTGATGATTCAATCTACCGGGTGGTTAATGAAGTAGTGGGTCCGATGGAGCAGCGTCTCTCGGACAGGATAGTCCAAGAATGCAATAGATTAGCGTCGGCACGTGGCAGTGTAGCGCAGACCCCTGGGCAGGTTCCCGATGGGACCCCTCCCCCCCCCTAAAAAGCAACGCCCTGATGGAGTAGATGCGGACGCCTTTGCGCGCCTTAAGACGGCGTTTCTAGCAAAGACGGCACCGGTGGCCCCCCTTCTCCCAACGACCGATCCACTTCAGGATACCCCAGAACCCCCATCCCCGGCGACAGATAATGACACTCAAGGGGATACAGATGATGAGGCGGGTTCTTCCCGTCCTTGGCGACCGGCCTCGGCGTCCACTTCGGCGGCGCTTGAGGAGGATGCAGATATGCTAAACCCTGATGAGATAATGCATCCCCGGTCTTCCGCTTGGGTCCCAGGGGATAAAGTTGTTAGGTTCCTTGCCAACCGTTTGCGTAAGCCACTGGAAAAAGAGGCACGGAGTTGTTTGAGGGCGGAATGCCCACGTCCCTCCTTGCCAGACAAAATCGCGCTTACGCCGGAATTAGATTCCAAAATGGCTACGTTCCTGGCGAAATTTGTAAAGGATCCCCGTAAGGGTATTGACAGATCTTGGCGGTCTTGTCAAGATAAACTCCTTGATGCCGTCGGTCCTTTGGCAAAAATCCTGGACATGGCGGAGGAGGCTAAAGTAACGGGCTCAACTATTTCGCCGGAAGTCATGTCGAATTGGGCCCAACGAGCCATTATATTTTTGAGCAATGCAAATTGTGCTCTTTCAATGGAGCGTCGCCGCTCTTTGTTGATTAAGTTGGACCCCAAACTTGGGGATTTAGCTTCCTCAGAGGCAGGAGCGGTTGCTCAAGGGGGCCTGTTTGGAGAACCTTTCGTGAAGGAACTGGGGAAGTTTGTCTCTACATTTACCTCCTTAGACAAGGCCCAGTCGGGTATTAAGAAGGTGTTTACCCAGCGGGTTTTCCGCGGGGCCGGTCGAGGCAGGGGCCGCTCGTTCGGCCGCGGATTCCAGCAAAATCCTCAAAGGGGACAAGGCTCTGGCCGTGGTCACTACAACTCCACTGCAAACTATACCAATTTCTATCCAACGCGAGGACAGCGTTTCAGGGGCCGTGGAGGATACAAATCCAATGCTGGAGGCGGAGCTTCTAACGGTAAGTGTCCTCCCCGCATGTCAGCTGAAGATAGGAGGACGATTGGCAAGCTTCACTCAGGCTTGGGAAGAACTAACGTCCGATGCATGGATCCGGCAGACAATTCGAGGCTTTCATGTGGAACTTCTGGGCAACCCTCATCAGGCCACGCGACCGTGTCCATTGCAGTTCACCCTTCAGGATGCACGGTTGATCGACGAGGAGGTCGCCGACTTGCTTTGCAAAGGCGCAATTTGTCGCACAACTTTGCATCCTCACGGTTTCCTCAGCAATATATTCCTTGTGGACAAAGCGGACGGAGGTCGTCGTCCGGTAATCAACCTCAAGGACTTCAATGCGTGGTTGGTGTACCGCCATTTCAAAATGGAGGGAATCCACCTTTTAAGAGATCTCCTGCGCCCTTCCGATTGGATGGCGCGTCTAGATTTAAAAGACGCTTACCTTGTGGTTCCCGTGCATCCGCCCCATCGACGATTCCTTCAGTTTCGTTGGGGGGGTTTGGTATACGAATTCACGGCCCTTCCATTCGGGCTTTCCTCGGCACCTTGGTGTTTCACCAAGCTGCTTCGTCCCGTGGTAGAGTTTCTCCGGGCGCGGGGTATACGCATGATCGTCTATTTGGACGACATCCTTCTGATGGCTCAGTCTCCCCAACTCCTGGTGATGCAGCTCCGACAAACCGTTTCCCTGCTCCAAGGCCTGGGGTTTGTAATCAACACGAAGAAATCGATACTTCACCCCTCTCAGGCAGTCACCTTCCTGGGGTTTGTGGTGGACTCCGTTCAAGCGACTCTGAGTCTTCCGTCTCGCAAGATGGCGAAAATTCGACACGAACTACGCCGTACGGTGTCCAAGCCCACCATTTCCTTGCGTCAGCTCGCCAGGATCGTAGGCCTCTTGTCGTCCTCGATCCAAGCGATTTTTCCGGGCCCCTTGCACTATCGCGCTCTACAACGTCAAAAGGCCTACCACCTCCGACGGGGTCACTCTTACGATTATGTGGTGCCGCTGTCGGCGGAAGCCAAAGAGGAGATCCTCTGGTGGCTCAATCATATGGAGGCATGGAACGGTCGGGCGATTTTTGGATCCGTTCCAGACTTGGTCATCGAGTCCGACGCCAGCAAATTGGGGTGGGGCGCTCGATGTGGAGATTTTTCCACCGGAGGTGTTTGGTCAGCAAACGAGCGGGATTTTCACATCAATTGCTTGGAACTGCTCGCTGGCTCTTTCGCGGTGCGTTGTTGGACCAAGGACAGGGTGCAGTCTTGTGTCCTCCTGAAGATGGACAACATTTCCGCGGTCCATTATGTCAATCGATTAGGGGGTCCCCGTTCTCGGGCGCTGGCCAATCTGGCAAAGGATTTTTGGAGCTACTGCCTCGAACATCATATTTCGGTGACGGCGGAATATCTCCCGGGCCAGCACAATCAAGTAGCGGATTGGCACTCTCGTCATCTCTACGACTCCAGCCTTTGGAAGCTGGATGTTCCGATCTTCCAGTGGTTGCACAACCTCTGGGGTCCGTTCTCAGCGGATCTTTTTGCCTCACGTCTGGACAATCAAGTGCCCAGGTTCTTCAGTTGGAGACCGGATCCACTGGCTCTTGCCACGGATGCCTTCCTCCAGGATTGGAGTCAGGAGAACGGATATGCGTTTCCACCGTTCTCGATGATCATGAGGACAACGGCCCAGATCCGGCGTCAATGTGCGCAGGTGGTCCTGATAACCCCCCTTTGGAGGTCTCAAGTCTGGTTTCCAGTTCTTCTGGAACTTTCCTGGGATTCTCCAATCCTACTCCCCCTATATCCTCAACTTCTTCAGAATCCGGAAGGGAAACCTCATCACCTGATCTCTCGGGGGACACTCCGACTCATGGCGTGGCGTCTTTCAGGCGACGATGGTCGTTGCCGGGACTTTCGGGTCAGGCTGAGGCCCTCCTGTCAAAGGCATGGGCGGACAGTACCACGAAACGTTATAGATCCTCGTGGTCACGTTGGGTTCGTTGGTGTCTTCGACGACGTCTGGATCCCGTGGTCGCAGGAATCGTTCCCCTCTTAAATTTTTTCGCCGATTTGGCGTCGGAGGGTTTGGCTTATCGCTCCATTAATGCTATCAGATCGGCGATTTCCGCCGGCCACGAGCCTCTAAACGGAGCACCTGTCGGAGAACATCCAATGGTCTGCAGACTTCTGCGGGGCGTGCGATTGTCGCTGCCCCCGGAGCCTTGCTACTCCGTCCTTTGGGACGTTAACAGGGTACTGAATTTGTTTCTTTCCTGGCAACCTAATCGGTATCTTTCTCTGAAAGAGTTGTCTTCTAAGCTTGCTATGCAGTTTGGTGCCCATTCAGCCAGGGGCGCTATGGCCTCGAAGGCTTTCGCGCTCGGAGCGCGTTTGGAGGATTTAATGCGTGCAGCGGACTGGTCGTCCGACTCCACCTTTAAGAGGTTTTATTTTAAGCCGATTCTTAACGTGGCACAGTTAGTGGTAAGTAAGCTTTGAACTAGCATAATCCGAAGCCTCCGGTCCTGACATAGAATCGGAATTTGCCTAGTGCTATGACGGTAAGTTCCAATTCTATTAAGGACACGGAGGCGAGGATTATCCCGCCCGGGGCACCCTTGGTGCGAACCCCCCCGTATAGGGGTAAGTAAGTTTTTTTCCTGGATGTTTATTGACAGAAATGCTTGCTTTGCTTGCTGTATTTGGTTCTATGACCGTTGCTTGCGCTCCGGATGGTTCGTTCAGTTCTCACCTCCCTGTTTGGCTTCTTTCAGGAAATGATGGATCCAAACAAGACCAATGAGGAAGTGGCGTGACTTGCGCGAAGAAAGAGGAGGAGAGAGAGCTGACAGAGGACTTTGAGACAGTGTCACAGAGATAGTTGATGGACTAATTACTAGGTTATCTCCCTGGTTGTAGGGAGTTGTAGTTTTTTTGTATGGTTTTTACTTTGACATTCACAAATCTCTCTGGCTGCTGTTGTTTTTGGATAAATAATAAAGCGAAGAGAGAAAAGCATAATCCTCGCCTCCGTGTCCTTAATAGAATTGGAACTTACCGTCATAGCACTAGGCAAATTCCGATTCTTGGTGTATTGTATAGGAAAAATGCAGAGACTTGGCAGCGGGTTGTGTCATTTAAAGAAATCTCATAAAATTAGAAGGGAAAGCAGAAAAGACCCCCAGAGCAAATAAACATGTACATTTAGATAACCAGGTTAGAGAGTAGGCTGGACAGCTGTTGCAGGTTAAGGCCCATCAATATCAAGTCATAGTAAAATTGTTCTCATATACCTCAGTTACTCTGAGTAATTGCACAAGTAAATATAGAGCTTGATTTAGTTTGTTACCATTACATGTGTTGCAGCGGAATTTGTTTTGGGCCCCAATTTTGTTTCTCTACTCCCATCATATATGTAATTTCTTTTGACACTCACTTGATCCTCCGATGATGGATCTTGTATTGTTCCACTGAGGGGTTGAAAATGAGAGCTCTAAAGTGGATTTCCAACGAGGATCAGGAATTGGATAACTGACTAACAAATTAACAATTACGTTCATGTATACGACTCTCAACACAATAGAATGAAGAATTACAACTGCTTGTCCAAATCTTCTTAGGAAATTTAGAAAACAATAGCATCTGAAAGAAACACGTTAGTTAGATTCCTCACCTTAGAATATCCCCAGGCGTCAGGCTGGATCCGGAAAGATTTTTCGTCAGCAATACCCCTTGCGTGTCGCTATGCGCCGTCTGCGGCTCCGCGTCCATCGTTGGTGTCGTGTGCTGGAATGACGTCGTCGGAGTACTTAGACGCCGCCCTCACGCGCTGACGTCAGTTCTTCTTTTTTACGCGCCAGACAGCGCCGATCCAGGAAGAGCTTACCCATTAGTCATTTTTTGACTAAACTTTTTGACTCTTTATGGTCTACTGTCGACTCGACTCTGGTGCCGGTAGGATGCCTGGGTTTAAAGCCTGTGACTCTTGTCATCGACTGATGTCGGTGACGAATCACCATCGCCTTTACTGTCTGGTGCCTTGCCCTTGAAGGCTAGGCGGGAGCAGTCCCGTAAGTTTCTCGAGCTTCGACACCCGGCTCCGCGCCGTTCACGGTCCCGGTCCAGGAGGAGGTCGAAGGACCAGTCGCGGAGCCACAGCCACCATCACTGCTTGTCGGGCTCGAAGTCTTCGGGTAAGTCGAAGCACTCAAAGAAGTCCAAGAGGCGACACCGCTCTTCGGACTCCCCTCGCCGATCGCGCGACTTGGTCGCGGGTCAGGGTGGTCCCACCCCTGCGGCTCCGTTGTAGCCGCAGGAGCCGCGTCCGTCCCCATACCCGCCGGTCCCTGGGACTGACGCGACTCCGGCAGAGATCAGTGCCTTCCTCGCGGCCATGAGGGGCCTGGCTCCGCCATCGACGCCTGCCGGCGCGCCTTCGGGCCCCGCGGTCTCGACTGGGCGACCTCGCGAGCCGGCGGCTCCGGCCCCGGCACTGTCGACAACTTTGGTCCCGACGCCGCTGGTCCCCAAGGGATCCAGGCCTGGATCTCTGCCGGCGCCGGTCGACCTCATGACGCGTCCTCCGCCGACACCGGTTTCACCTCCGGCGCCGTCTCCGGACGCCGCCGTTCCCCGGTTCAGCCCCGGTACGGGCCAGGCGCCGGTGTGGGGCCGTCCGACGCCGCATCCGACGCCGATGGATGAACATTTCATCTACCGCCTGGCTCCGATTATTCCCCCTGTTTATCAGGAATCGGATGACGGGGGCGACTGGGAGGGGTCTGAGGCAGGCAGGCCCATTTAGCACAGGACTAAGCAGACAAACTGGGGGATGCCATTGGTCTGGACACCTCCCCGGACACTGGTTTCATCTCTCCTCCGACTGTGGCCTCGGAGGAAGGTGCAGCTTTTTCAGTGGTGCTGCGCAAGGCGGCTGACACCCTTGGGCTGGAGTTGCCTGCTGTGGCCGTGAGGACTAACCGCCTCACTGAAGTGCTTCAACCGTCAGCAAGCTCCTCGGAGCCTCTGCTGCAGTTCAATGAGGCACTGGTGGACGTTCTGCAGGGCACCTGGTGCAAGCCCTCCACAGTATCTCCTGTGGATCGGAACGTGGCCCGGCACCACTGCCCCGCTCCGGGCGACTCCAGTTTTCTGTCCCAACATCCCACGCCTGAGAGTCTGGTTATCCAGGCCTCTACTTCCCAATCCTCCTACCCGTCCGGTCCTCCGGATCGGGAATCCAAGAGGCTAGAGCAGTTCGGATAGAAGCTCTTCTCTTCCCTTAGTTTGGGCCTGCGGTCTTTGAATATCGCTTGCCTCTTGGACCGTTATTCCCACTCTCTGTGGGATATGGTGGAGGACGTGCTGCCCCTGTGTCCGGAGGAGGCCCGGACACGACTCGCCCAGGCTCTCGTCGACGGGCGAGATGCAGCACGACATACTATACGATGTGGTCTAGACACTACGGACTCGCTGGGTAGGGCGCTGTCAACCACGGTGGCGCTCCGTCGCCACGCCTGGCTGCGGTCCACGTCTTTCTCGGGGGATGTCCAGAGTACCCTCATGGATATGCCCTTTGATGGCATTCGCCTTTTTGGCGAGAAGGCGGATAGTGCGCTGGCGCGCTTCAAGGACTCCCGGGCTACGGCTAAGTCCTTGTGCCTCTGTTATATGCTGTAATTGTTCTTATTATTTACACATGTTATTTCATCGTTATTCCCATACTACAGCCTCTCAGCCCCGCGACCGCAAACTTCCGCCTTTCGCCCCTTTCGTGGCCAAGGAAGGGGTGCCCCCTCACGTCCGCCTAGCCACCGGCCGCAGACTCAACCTGCACGCTGTCACGGACGTGGATTCCACCGAGGCGGTACTGGGGGACAACGTGCCGGTCAGTCCACATCCACCCCGGCAGCATCCGCCTCAAAGCCCTCTTAGTCCGAGCTTTCAGGCCCATTCCACGCCAGTGGGCGGCAGAGTTCGCCATCACCTGCTCCACTGGCGTTCCATCACTTCGGACAGGTGGGTGCTGCAAATCGTCCAAAAGGGCTACTCCATCCCCTTCGAGACAACCCCTCCAGCCATGCCACCGCAGTACCACCGTATGTCGGGGGATCACTTGAATCTTCTGCGGGAGGAAGTTGCAGCCCTCTTGGCCAAAGGGGCCGTCTAGCGCGTTCCTGGTCCAGAAGTAGGTTGTGGTTGCTATTCCCACTACTTTCTGGTTCCCAAGAAGGGCAAAGCGACGCGCAAGGGGTATTGCTGACGAAAAATTTCCGGATCCAGCCTGACGCCTGGGTATATTCTAAGGTGAGGAATCTAGCTAACTAATGTTTCTTACAGATACATCGTTACTGAAGGTAAGTAACTTGTTCATTAGTACCTGATGATTTCAGATCTGCCTATATTGATTCTTCCCTTTCATAAATCAATAAATTGGAATGCACAATCAACCTTTAGGAGGCGAGTCATGACAAACTGATAGCCTAAGATTTAGTTAAATTAAAATTTTATCGAAGGTTTTAAAGGTAATGGATCATTTATTGAACATCTAGGATCTGAGGAATGTTAGTTTATTTAATTAGCTTAGGGTTGCCATAAGGTGACAAAAAGCTTTGGAAAGTTCTGCAAGGACATGAGCCATAAAAGCTCATAGGCAGTGTCCATTGAGAAAGAATCCACGAATGGCGAACACAGCGTATGGGTCAGTCTGAAAGGAAAGCAAGTGAAATCTGCAAAGTTCCCAAAAGCAGTGTCTAGTCAGGAAAGTAAAATGTGATCTGCCACAATCAGCAAAGTCATCCACCTCAAAATAAAATTGAATCCCTGGTTTCTCTCCAAGTCAATGAATAATATATTCTTCTACTTCCGATGGTGAAACCTCCTGGGCCACCTCATCATCTCAGACCACTCAGTACATTGGTCTGTTTACGTAGGATGATTGTCGTGAGACATAAAAAAGGCTTATTAAAAAAAAGGGTGGTGCAAACCACATACTTTGCCAGATCATCCGACACATGTGAACTTCCAAGCTATGATCCGTTAGCAGTAGGCATGTGAACAAGTTCAAGAGGACAGCTCCGCAGAGCAAATGTTCCCAAAGAGTCAACATTGTAGCAGATAGTCCTTGTAAGCGAGTGAGAACTCCTCTAATAAGACACAATCTTGCTTCAAATTGTAAGTTTATGAAACTTTCACACTATTTTAAGGCAGCATAGTATAAGGAAGCAGGCAGGCCTACAAGAAAGTCAATTAAAAATGTATACAATATAAAACATTTGAAATATACGTTTCATAAAAGGAAAAAAGTATTCTAATACTTTTTCAGCTTATAAGCATTCAGATTATTGTTATTTGCTGAATTTCAGGGATCACATGTAGGTATTAGGTATGGCACATTATTGCATTTTCAAAGTACTAATGTGTAAAATAATTTCAAATCATAAACTATTCATATTGTTTAGAATGATTTACATTAGGACATTTATAAAGATCATAATCTAAAGGTTTCAGAACGGTTGTACTTAATATGACTATGCAGCACAACTTAATTTCTTGTCACTTTCGGTGCACATTTTCACCTATATAATGATGGAATTCAGAAGAAACCCTTCAATATCACACGTAAATACATCTAAATCATGTTAGATTTAATTAATTCTTCACACCCATCATTATTTTGATAACAATGGTTAGAAATCTTATAACACCTAAGTACATCACATTAACTTTATAATACACATTGAATTAATAACTAAAACTGGTTAAACTATGAACCTATATTACTTAATGTATGTGATTCCATCTATCCTACAATTTATCTGCATGCTTTAACGATGCAGAAACTAAGTTCTCTCACATATTAATTCTCATGTCTCTTTATCATGTGATTAGTGCATGTTTAATTGCGTGTTACCCAAAATGTCTCATAATCGGTTTAGTTATGTATCAAGGGATCTAGCTGCCTATCAGCTGAATTACATGTAACCTTTAAAAGTATGCAGATTATAACGTATTAACTGTTTTATAGGATTCGCTGGAGGAGGAGGGCTTTCTGACAATTAAATCAAATCTCCTCTTGAAATGGTTGGATGTGTCTGTGCTTTACAACAAAGGAAAACAGTCAACAGATTTTACCCTGGCTGATGGACAAGGAGCTTGTGGTGGTAAGTTACTTTTCAGTTATGTAAATTCAGTTACCTATGTAGAAATCAAAAGCATGTTTAGACTTCAGAAGCATGTAACTGCTTGCATTCCACATGCAAATAGACAACAGAAGTTTGGCCCAGAGCTATGCAAATAGCTACAACAATGATGTGTTGCATTGCTTGGTCATAGTGGACCTCTGATCTATTGGCAACTCTATCTTCTTGGTCACTGCTTTGGTACAATGCTAATATGTTGTACAAAAATGTAGGAACTAGTTCACAGATGTGCCAGAACAAAAGTTGGATTTGCCTCCTTTACTGTTACTCTGAATGGTTCTGGTCTTTAAGAAATTTACAAAGAATTCCTGGAGTGCCAATGTGAATTTGCACCAGTTGTCTATTCCCAAAAATAGTCACTTACTTAACAGTACTTCATATTAACATTTATCAAGTATTTTCACGGTCAGAAGGCCATTCCCTGCATGACCATCAATTATGAGGGTGATTCCTCTCCATTCACACCCTGAAAAGGCACTTACTGCTATCCAGGACTGTATTTGCAAGCTTGTTCAGGGTTTGACACTACCTTCAAATGCTTAATAAAGAGCCAGAAACTGTCAAGTTTGTACATGTTCACAGACCTTTGCTGGTAGAGCACCCCAGCACATATAATTGCTATCCTGTTGAGGTAATAACCTGCAATTGGTTTTGATCAGCCAAAGGTACACAATCAGAATATAGCATTTGCTTTCTTTTGCGATGAGGCATTACTTTGCTAAAGCAATCTATAACCGTTTGCTGCCTCCCTATCTCTGCCTTCTTGGGAACACATGAAAACCGAAAATAACTAAGCAAACATTTATTAGATAACAGTAGTGCCTATTTCTATAAAGTCTTATGTTTTATGGTTTTCAGATGCTGTTTTTGTATTAAGCGGTAACAGAGCAAGGATCCATGAGACAATAATCATAGGCAAAACTAATAGTTCTGGCTTTAATGTGCCATGAAATTTTAACACTGGCATTTAAAATTGTGTTGCAAGCACTACCACAATAAAGTAAGAACTATTGAGTTTGCCAAAGATTGTCAATTCAAGCAAGAGGTGCAAGTAAAGTGTGACTGTTGAGAATGGGATGAACTTTAGGAAGACCACCTACTTGCAGAGGTTCACCTGCAACATCGATTAGAAAACCTTGGATTCTTGTAGTTCTCAAGTGACTGGATGCTCTGGGTGTCCATCGGAGAGACACAGCACATGAAAAGGAAAGTATGAGTAGCTGCATGAAAACTGGTGTATTGAAGTTGTAGGTTTGTTTGTTTGTATAGCCGAGTTGTTGAGCGGCCGAGCCAAACACTATGCACAACCACCTGGTAAGTTCTCATGAGTGGGACACGGAAGGTTAATCTACAGGCATTATGCCTATGTATCTGAAAGAGACCATTAGTTATAGATTCCTTAACTTAGAATTACCCCTAGGCGTCAGACTGCATCCAGAGAATTTTTCTGTAGCTGTATCCCTGCGCGTCGGTAGTTGGCGTCGGTCAACTCCCCGTCCTGCGTCGTGGTCGCCGGGATGCCGTCGCTGTGTCTACTTTTACGCCGCACCTGCGCGCTGACGTCAGTTTTTTCTTTTTCCGCATCAGCCAACGCAGATCCGGAGAGAGCGTCCTCCTTAGTCACTTTTTGACTAATCTTTTTCGACTTTTATCCACGCCTTTTTTTGAGTCTCCGACTCCTAGTAGCACAGGGATGTCCCATCGTTGGACCAGCTTCAAGCTTTGTGACTCCTGCCACAAGCTGATGTCTGTCACAGATCTGCACCTCATGTGTCTTTGGTGCCTGGAGCACGACCACAACCCAAAGTCGTGCTCCGACTGTCGGGCCATGAACCCGAAGTCTTTATGGTAGCGGTCCCGAAAGCTTTTGGAGGCCCGGCAGTCGGCTTCGTGTCACTCGAGGTCCCGGTCGAGAGGAAGGTCTCAGAACCGGTCGCCGAGTCACCACCACTCGTCATCAAAGCCTTCGCACTCCTCGGGTAAGTCGAAGCACAAGAAGAAGGCGAAGAAGCATCTTCGCTCTTCGCCTTCTCCCCGTTCGTCGGCCGATGCGATGTGGGACCCGGAGCGTCGTCGCTCTCCTGCTCTGTCTTTAGATCCCGCATCGGGACGGCTCTGCGCTTTCCTCCCTTTCCTAGAGCCGGAGCGTCCCCTGCCCAGCTTTGAGCTGTTTACGATGCGTTTCATAGCATCTTTGGGCAACCTGACTACGCTGGCGGGCCTTCGGGCCCCGCGGACTTGGCTGGGGGCCCTGGGCCTTCGAGGCCGGTGGCTTTGGCGGACACCAGAGGATCCAGCTCTGGATCCGGATTGGCGCCAGTCTACCTCACAGTACCTTCCCAGGCACCGACTCCAGTGACGACGCCCCCGACACTGGTTGTGCCCCTGACTGGTGTCGACCCCAGCCTCACCCCTGACTTGGACACAGAGCTGGACCGATGTCGGTACCGGCGACGGACGGTACTTTTGTACCACTTTTTCTCCCTGGTGTTCCCGGCAGCCAGAGGTAGGTGAGGAGGACTTGAAGGGGTATGGAGACCCTTTAACCTACCAGCTTGAAGAGCCGGACTGGCGAGAGGAACTGGGTGATGACAGTGGTTTGGATACCTCCCCAGACCTTGGCATGCTTTCTCCCCCTACAGTGGCTACAGAGGAGGGAGCTTCTTACGCTGTGGTGTTGCATAGGATTGCTGAGGCCCTGGGCCTTGAGCTTCCTACGGTGGCTGTCAGGACTAACCTCCTGATGGAGGTGCTTCAACCAGCAGCGGCGTCTGCGGAGCCCCTGGTGCCTGTTAATGACGCTCTCACCGACATCCTTCGGGCACTTGTTCCAAGCCCAGCATAGGGGCTCCTGAGGACAGGATGATTGCCCGACGCCACCACCCGGCCAGGGGCGACCAACTTTTCCTCTCCCAACACCTGTCCCCGAGAGCTTGGTACTCCAAGCCTTGTCCTCTGAGGGCGCATTCCCTACTCATCCCCAGATAGGAAATCCAAGAAGCTGGACCACCTTGAGAAGAAGATGTTTTTTTCCGCCAGCTCAGCGCTGCGGTCGGTGAACACTGCATATCTCTTGGGCTGTTATACCCACACGGTGTGGGATACGGTTGCGCAAGTGCTGCCACAGTTGCCGGAGGAGGCCTGGACTGTTCTCACCCGCGCAGTGGCAGCGGGTCGAGACGCAGCTAACTTCACCATCAGATGTGGGCTGGATACCACCGACTCTCTGGGCAGAACGGTTTCCTCTGCAGTAGCCTTGAGGCTGTACGCCTGGTTGAGGACGTCTGGTTTCTCTGGGGATGTCCAATCCACCTTACTGGACATGTCCTTTGATGGCCGTTGCCTTTTCGGTGACAAGGCAGACTCGGCACCTAAGCGCTTCAAAGATTCTAGGGCCACGGCCAGATCCTTGGGCCTCGCGGCAGCCCCTCACCCCACGGAGTCTGCCTTTCGCCCCTTTCGTATCTAAGGAAGGGGTGCCCCACCGCGTTCCTCCCCAGCTGGCCATAGGGCTGCGCAAGCTGCCCAGCCTCAGCGTAGCCACAGACCTGGGACCCAGCGACGCGGGTTTGAGGGCCAGTGGGCGGGCCAGTCCATCCATCACCCCCCTGCAACAGCCTCCAATATCCTCCTAGTCCTACCTTTCAGAGCCACCAGTTGCCAGTGGGCGGCAGGATCCGCCATCACCTCCCCCACTGGCAAAACATCATGTTGGACAGGTGGGTTTTGCAGAAAGTCAGAAGGGGCTACTCCCTCCCCTTCGAGATTACCCCTCCTGCCCGGCCACCAGCACTCACACATGTCGGAGGATCACTTGGCCCTTCTCTGCTAGGAAGCTGCAGCTCTCTTGGCCAAGGGAGCTATCGAAAGAGTCCCCGTGCCAGAAGTAGGTCCTGGGCGTTACTCCCACTACTTTCTGGTTCCCAAGAAGGACAAAGGCCTGCGTTCTATCTTAGACCTCAGGGCTCTCAACCACTTCCTCCGGAAGGAGAAGTTCAAGATACTGACGTTGGCTCAGGTCCTGTCTGCCCTCGACCCCGGAGACTGGATGGTACCGTTGGACTTACAGGACGCTTACTTCCATATTCCCGTCCTGCCAGCCCACAGGCGTTACCTACGAGCATTTTCAGTTTACCATGCTCCCCTTTGGCCTTACCAGTGCCCCTCGGGTGTTCACGAAAGTGCTGGCGGTGGTTGCAGCTCATCTGCGCAGATCAGGGGTTCCAGTCTTCCCCTATCTCGACGACTGGCTGTTGAAGGCAGGCTCGCCCCAGGCTGTCGTCTCCGACCTCCAGACTACGGCAGACCGCCTGCATTCGCTGGGGTTCACTATTAACCTGCCGAAGTCAACCTGACACCATTTCAGAAGCTCCCTTTCATCGGAGTGGTTCTGGATACAGCGCAGTTTCGGGCTTGTCCTTCGGAGCAGCAAGTCTGGGATATTCCGGCTATCATACCGATGTTTCAGCCTCAATCCCTTATTTCGGTGAGACTGACCCTGAGGCTGCTGGGCTTCATGGCCTCTGCAACCTGCTGGTGGATCATGCCGGGTGGAATATGTGGGCTCTGTAGTGGGACCTGAAGTTCCAGTGGGCACAGCATCAGGGGAATCTTTCAGATGTCGTCCAGATTTCAGAGAGGACTGCAAGTCAATTGCTCTGGTGACTCACAAAACAGGATTGGGTGAGCGGCAGATCCCTCTCCCTTTCCCAGCCAGAGTTCACAGTTGTGACGGATGCGTCACTCCTGGGATGGGGCGGCCATCTGGGAGAGGCAGAGATCAGGGGTCTCTGGTCTCCGGGGAAGTCTGGTCTCCACATCAGCCTTTTGGATCTCTGGGTGATCCGTCTTGCACTGAAGGCATTCCTTCCTACTGTAAAATGAAGAGTAGTACAAGTGTTCAAAGACAACACCACCGCCATGTGGTACTGCAACAAACAGGGCGGGATGGGGTTGTGAACCATATGTGTAGAGGCCCTTCGCCTTTGGACATGGTTGGAACATCAGGGCATATCCCTGGTGGTACAACACCTGGCAGGTTCTCTGAACACCAGGACAGACGAACTTAGCCGTCGTTGCATGATGTATCTCAAATGGTGTCTTCACTCGGATGTGGTGCAAGGTCTCTTTCGGCAGTGGGAAGAGCCTTGGTTAGATCTCTTCGCCTCCGAAGAGAACACGCAATGTCAGCAGTTCAGCGCGTTGTAGTTTCCAAGATGCCACTCGCTCGAGTCGAATTGCGGCCTCCTGTATGCCTTTCCGCCTGTACCACATCTGTCCAGAGTGCTGAAGAAGATTAAGCGCGACCAGGCCCAAGTCATTCTTGTGGCTCCGGATTGGGCACAAAGAGTCTGGTACCCCGAGCTCTTGAGCATGCCCATCAGTCCACCAATCAGACTGCCTCTTCAGGAGGATTTTCTGTCACAGCAGCAGGGAAGGGTTCTCCACCCGAACCTTTCCAGCCTCCACCTCCTTGCGTGGAGATTGAATGGCAACACTTGACAGCTTTCGGCCTCCCTCCCGAAGTCTGTAACATTGTCTTGGCAGCCAGGCATCCCTCAACTAACATGGAATACGCCTGTAGATGGAACAAATTTGTGGCATGGTGCACAGCAAAGGCTGTGGATCCCCTCTCTGCCCATCTTTCAGAGATTCTCCTCTTAGTTCTATCTTTGGCCCAGCAGGGCTCTTTGGCCACTCTTAAAGGCTACCTTTCGGCCATCTTGGCCTTTCTGCGCTTTCCTGATCAACTTTCTCTTTTCAATTCTCTGATTGTGAATAGATTTCTGAAGGCCATTGCTCATCTATTTCCTCCTTCTCCCTTCGTAATGCCCCAGTGGGACTTGAATCTTGTTCTTACTAACCTTATCTGTGGTCTCTTCGAGCCACTCCATAATTGTCCTCTTCATCTTCTTACTCTGAAGACCGCTTTCCTGCTTGCCATCACATCTCCTCGCAGGGTGAGTGAGCGTCAGGCTCTTTCCTCTAAGCCTCCTATTCTTGCAGTTCACCCAGAAAAAGTGGTCCTTCGCACTCGGCCCTCTTTTCTGTCCAAAGTGGTTACCTCTTTCCACATAGGTCAGACCATCACATTGCCCACCTTCTTCCTGCCTCTGCACCCTTCCAAAGAGAAGGAGAGACTTCACTGTCTGGACGCTAATCGTGCTCTCTCCTACTACCTTGACGGCACTAAAGAATTCAGAGTGGACTATCAACTCTTCGTGGTTTATGTGGGTGCTAAGAAAGGTGCACGAACGTACCATCTCTAGATGGGTTGTCCTATGCATCAAAATCTGCTGTTCTTTGGTGAAGGAAGGTGAAGGAACCTCCAGTAGGACTGGGTGCTAACTCTACCAGGGCGACAGCAGCCTCCACTGCTTTGGGACATGGAGTTCCGCTTCTTGACATCTGCCAGGCAGCCACGTGGGTATCCTTGTACACGTTCACAAGACATTACTGTCTGGATAGCCAAGTTCAGAGACACAGCTTTTTTGGCCTTCTGTTCTCCAGGATTTTCTAGTGTCAACTCCGGAGTTGGTATTGTTGGGGTAGCTATTCTAAGGTAAGGAATCTATAACTAATAGTCTCTTTCTGATGAAAAAGTTACTTACCTTCAGGAACAAAGTATCTGTAGGAGACATACATTAGTTATAGATTCCTTACCGCCACATCCATCCTCCCCGTTCTGTGAACTGACTTCTAGGTATAGGGACTCCCTGTCAGGACCCTAGTTTTGTGCACCAGTAGTCAGTGTCTTGCATGGCTCTGCGCTTCTGGCAAGGAAAGTCGTGTCAGAACTGACGTCAGTGCCCAGGGACGGCTTTTAAGTAGACACCGCAACGTCATCCCAGCGACAGCAATGAGGGACGCGGAGTCGACCGACACCACCTACCGAAGCACAGGGGTACTGCTACAGAAAAATGCTCTGGATCCAGTCTGACACCTGGGGGTATTTCTAAGGTAAGGAATCTATAACTATAACAGATACATCGTTACCGAAGGTAAGTAATTTGTTCTTTTGGGAGGATATATTATTTGACCTCATCAAATTCCTCACACTCACTCTTAGATAGTCCTGATTATCCAAAGACACCCCGGTACCTAGAGGGGGAGCCTGATCTGTGCAGAATTTTCAGGATACTCTACAAAATAGAGGAACCAGGAGCTTTTATAGGTCTAGCACACATGCTCCTCATATGAGTAATTTTTAATAAACAGGAGTGTGCAGTTCCTTAAAGTTAAGACAAAACAGGAAAGGGGGAAAAGGGGTGGAGTGTTCCAGGTTAGGGGAATATGCTCCAATAGGAGGGTGTCATGCTTTATCATTGGGCTTGCTCCGCGTCGGGCCGCCGCTGCAGTGCCTGATGGGCACCCGGTAGGGGCCTCTTTGCTGGAGATCTTTTATATGCCGTCTGATGATTTGGGGGTTTAGGGGTTATTGTAGTGTGCGTAGGGTGGTGTATCTAACCGTGAGTTTAAAATAGTTCTAGTGATGTTCCATTTCAAAAATAATTTTAAATGGTTGGACTCACTACCCTAATAAAAATTTGTGATGCTTATCTAGGATGCAATGGTCCTAATAGGCAAATCAAGGTGATTCATATAACCAAAGTCAACATGTTTCTTGCTTATGTCTCTCCGAGTGGATCAATTGGCAATTCTTCAGGACCCAGCATAAGTAAACACCTACACTACTCTATGACTTGATTCAGTAATTAGGGCGATGTGCTACTCAGTCATGTGACAGGTCAAACAATGATAAAACTGTACCTTTGATAGCAACCTTGACCTGGCTAACAACCCTCAGTGGGGCTAGTACGTATCCCTGTAGGAATTAGCAGAATCGAAACACCTACTAGCGTCTTAGATGCGGTGCGGCGCCTGCCGTGAGACCTACCCCGGCTCTGCTTCCTACTGCAGATTTTCATGATAGCCACTGATTGTGTATTAAATATGGAGTGGGTCTAGCACTCCTGACCTACGTTGCAATTCCAGATGTAAAGAAATCGATCTAGCACAATCCTAGGAGACAATGTAGCGCTGTACAAGGTTAACAGGAAGCATTCTTGATTGTGCATAAGATAAAGGCTTCTAATTCTTGATTGTGCATAAGATAAAGGCTAATGTGGGTAGTGGGACTCTGTGTCTATTTGTTGGAAAGCCAGGGTGAGAGAACTTTGGGTCATTATCGAGGATGGATGAAGCAGGAGTATAAGAGTGTTTGAAGATGCATGAAGAATGAAGGTGTGCATTATTAATATTATTGTGTCTTTTAGAGCGCTCAGCTACCCCACAGGGTTTTCCAGCTCGGGACCAAGGTAGGATGGATCTAGCCACCTATAACATCTAGGTTTAAAAGTTCTTACAGGACACTGTAAGTGAGTTGCAGCTTTTCATAGATTCTGGGAGGGCATCCACAGCTTCAGCCTAAGTACGTGAATGACCCACCTCCCATGTGCACAATGAAAGATAAATTCCAAGACAATATTTCTATATAATATTTCTTATTCTGTGTGTCTTAAAAAAAAACTTAGTGTAACGACAAAGTAATACAAAAATATAAAAATGTATTTTAAAGGTCAGTGTTCAATGTTATAGTACATAACATTTTTAAAAAACACGATATTGTTTATCAACATGCAATTTGTTTCATCATCAGTTATGAATTAAAAAATCTCATTACTATACAAAAACAATCTAAAAAGGCAGGTAGCAGAACAATAAATCTTCCACGCGCGTTTCGGCGTAAAGCACACCTTCGTCAGGAAAAGCCACAAGTCCTGAAATTGATAAAAGGATATACTGAACAACAATTTGTATTGTCATTACTTTGCATGGTAATTTAAAACATATTTTACAATACACTATTAACCTGACACACTCAAATTAAGTGCATTGATCAACCTAATACACCTTCATTTTTCACTTAAAATTTCATACCAGATAAAGAAAAGGAGGGGAGGTTTAGTAAAGCATGAAGAGAATGATGTTGGAAATAGAGAAGTAGTAAGAGCTGAACATCCCGTTCTAACTTTTTCTAACACCCAGAGTGGTAGATTTTTGTTTCTGCGGTGCTTACTTTATATCTACGACCAAATGGTTACTGCATCACTGATAGGTATGTTCCGATAAATAATGGTTTTTGCTTAGAACCTGTGGGTTTGTAACAGATCGTTATTTAAACTAAATACCATACACCTAATCTGATAGGTAATTTCCAATATTGTGATGTTTTTATTAGAAAAGGGGACATGATATTATTACCTTTTGTTGTGAAAACTATTCATACAGTGTGTCGTCGTGATCAACACTTATTGAAGTCTGATACACTTTCTCAATGAATATTCTGGACAGCAACTTATAGCATAATTAAAAATCTATGGGTTAAAAAACCTAAAGTTATGTTATATCATTCAAACAACTGGATCTGATAAGTGCCAATCTATGTTAGGCTGAAAGGTTTTACCTGATATTTGGTTCATGAATCATCAGGTTAAAAACAGAATATAACGATCCGCATTGATAGCGGTTTACTGATAGGCACCTTACTTTCCTATAAAGACAGAGATAGAACAATTCATGTCTTACTTATATTTAATTGTGTCTTATTCATAGTGTATTATTGTAAACATGTCTTAATTTATTCACTGAATTTTGCATGAACAAATTCAGCATTTTATATAGGTCGTGGAACTTATACAACCAATCAAGACAGTCTTTTAAAAAAAAATGTATTTATCTAATTAGTAGAAGGACCTCTAGTGCTCTAGTTGGTCTCGTTTTGTGAAGATACCCATTTTTGAGAGAGAAGACCCGATATAGACACGCGCTATAAGGCGGGTTTCTTGTTAACTCTTTTTACAAAGTTCATATTAAAGAAAAGAGGGAGACCTGATAAAAAAACACCTGAGCTGTTTCAAATTCTCGCAGGCAACCTTCAATGTCAGGCTTACCTTCTCGGTTTTCTGGATAGACTTAAAGCGCCGTACCGACGGGTTCCGGGCATCAGGGTTGCTGCAGAAATGGTAGAGATTTTGTCTGAGTTCACGGGCTGTTTTAAATAGTGTGGACCTCACATGTGCGCCAGTCGGATTCTAGGCTCTTTGCAGAGGGTCTGCTTGAGTGATTGAAGCGTGCGAGCAGGCTGGTAAGGCACCACCAGATCTTGAATGTAACGTGGACCTGTGCCGGACCTGGCCTTTTGCATGTAGCACAAGGCTTTTTATCTGTATTTGCTTATCCACGGCCAGCCAGTGGAGCTTGCGGAGAAGAATCAACATAGAGGCAGACTTTGGGCGGCAATAGAGGAGCCTAGCCATGGCATTCTGGACTTCTTGTAGGTGCTGAATGGCTGCCTTATTGGCTCCCAGATATGTAGTCTATTGTTGAAAGAATAAAGGCTTGGATCACTGTTTTTTGGGCTGACAGTCGAATCACGCCAATGATTTTTTTACCCATTTCAGCACTGCAAAGCACGTTGAAGTCATCTTGGCTTCCTGCGGCTTTTTTGATAGACTCTCATCCAACCAGAAGTCAAGGTTCTTTACCTTGGGGTTCAGTTTCTGAAGGGTCCTGAGAGCCCCCAGCCAACGATGAGGGCCCCATAACCGAAGATTCTTGCCTAGGACCATAACCTCGGTCTTCTAGCCATTAAACTTGATAGCATTGTTACTCATCAAGGTAGGTATCCTGCTCAAGCACAGGTTTAGGACTACGGTGCTGTATCCCTGTGCCGATGAAAGGTAGAAGATAATTTGTGTCTCATCTGCTTTCAAGAACAGGGTTAGTCTGTTGCTTTCTAACACATCCAGGAGGGGGCATACGTATATGCTGAAAAGCTTAGGGCTGAGCCCTGGGGAACACCAGACGTGGGGGCGGGCGGCTCTGATCTGGCAGTGGCTAAGAAAACCTGGAATTAGGAGCCTTTATGAACAAGGTCATCCAGCTGTTCCCTGGAGACCCAGTGTCATCAGCCTTTCCAGGAGAATGGAATGCGACACAGTGTTGAAGGCCATGCTGAGATCTGATCAGATCAGCGTGGCTGTGCCGTTCCTATCCAGGAGTAGTATCAGGAGTTCTGTGACTCCTAGGAGGGTGGATTCGGTGCTTTGTTCTGCCCTAATGCCTGATTTAAAAGAGTGGAGAAGGCTTTGAGCTTGAGAGGATTGGCAACATTGAAATCGGTCTAAAATAAGCCCAGTTGGTGGTGGGGTCAAGGTTAGGTTTATTTTAGAAGCAGTAGGACCATGGCGTGTTTCCATGCCAGAGGGATGAGTCCCTCTTGTAGTAGTGCTGAGCAGTCCAACTACTATTTGAAGGAGGTCTTTGTCCATGAGATTGAGTTTATTCGGAGGGAGATGATCGAGCTGTGAGCCCTATTTAATTGACTTAAGTAGGGTCAAAAACTGTGGGATGTCCAGCAGAGAAAACAACTCCATTTTTGGAGCCGCTGAAGGCATTAGTAATGAATTTTCTTTCCTACTTATGACATAATCCCAAGTGCTAATGTTGTGTATGTAATTAGCAGGCTGCCCATCAGCCTTATGAACCTTCGCAAGATAAAACGGAATGTCAGACACCTCCATAATGAAGAAGTGTGTTTTACTTGGGTCCGAGAGCTTCTTAACCACGTTAAAAAGTGTCTTCGGGCAATTTTGGGTGTTAGAGATTTTGTCCAAGCAGAAAGCCCATGGTAGTATTTCAGAGCTGATTTATACTCTGCTTTTAGGCCCTTGTCATAGGACTTTCTCCACTTTCTTTTCCGACCCTTGCATTGTTTTTTCTCCAGGCGAAGGGCTTTACTGAACCATGTGGCAGGAGGGTGGAGTCTCAGGTAAGACCTCAATATTACTGGCAGGATTGCCTCCAGAGAGTTCATAAACCAACGGTTGACCACGGGCTGATCAAGGTCCACTGCCTTTTTCTGGTCTGGTACATTGTGAAGAAGTTGTACATTCAGTGTCTAGTCTAGACCAGTTTCTGGATTTGCCGAGGGCAGTGGCCGATCTTAACAAGGGGGTATCCTGCCTCCTGAAGGAGAATGGCACTGCCAGTTAGTTTGACCATGGTAAGAGCAGGGGTAGGTCTCTAGTGATATCTGTGATATTGGAGAAGATGGGGTCAAGGAGTTGGCCTACCTAATGAGTAGGTGCTGAGTTGATATGACCTAAATTCAGCACACTCAGATCCCCTATAAATGTTGCAGCCAGATTACACATAGGAGCTTCAAAGAGGATGTTAAAATCACCTAAGAGTGTCAAATTGGCACATTTGAGCATATGGAGGGCAAGTAGGTCAGGAGCCGCCGAGCACCAATTCCCCACATATCCTGGAGGCCGATGGACCAGGGCCCCGGATACTTTGAATTTGCAGGTGAGATAGTGAAAGCAACAAAGCTTCACAGTCCGGAATGGGAAGGCCCTGTACTTTGCAATGGTATTTGTTCTTAAAAATAATGGTGATCCCACCTACTGCCCTACCCTGCCGATCCCTTTTAACAGTACCATAATTGGATGGGAGTGCGGCGATAACGTGCGGTAGAGATTACTTGTGCAACCATGTTTTTGTTAGAAACAAGGCGTCCGGATCATTGCCTCACAAAAAATCTAACGTTTTCTTTTGATGCTTAGGTAGGGTTCGGCAATTAATAATAAAGAAGTGGAATTCACTCCCTGGGATACTACTAGAGGTGCTTGCTTTGTTGCTAGGCCCATTGTGGACACAAGCATCACTTTCTGGGCTGACATTGTGGCTGATATCAAGAGGCTTAGCTATGAAGTTACAGTTTGAACAGCTCGGTGGACTTACCTGTGGGTCCAGGGAAGGCAGTCAAACTTTAGGGCGGGCTGGACGAAGTGCCCTAACATGTTTAGAGGTAAACTCTAACATCTAACATCTCGCCTTTCTTGCTGGCGAGATGCAGAGTGCCTGGCCCCTGGACCTGTTCTGGCGCAGACAGGCTTTCCTAGCACCTGAAGCTGATGTGTTCAGATAATTATTTTAAAAGGTGTCCCCTGCTCCCTATTCTGAACATTCTTTTTCTGAACTGTCCTGCTGAGAGCAACAAAAGAGATAACAGTTAATAGAGGGAGAGGATACCACTGTAACTGTGCACACAAAGTGTTCTATACATCCGTTGGTGTATCAGTTGTACCTCTCTTGCATCCAACTCGGAAGAAACAATTGCTGTCAAGAAAGAGACAATTGATATAATCTGAAATCAGATACAGAGCTTAGCAGATCTGTAGCACAAGGAGCTGTCTCTCAAGGCACAATAATATCCATAGGAAAGAACTTGCAATTGACATCTTAGTGGAGATTTCCCACCTGCTCTGAAACACACCCTATTACTGCGTTTCTATTTGTTCTCTGGCTTTCACAATTTTGGCTAAGGTATTAATACATCGAAGAAGCTATGAACTTCTGAATACAGAGACATTTTAAGCTTGTGCTTGAGCCACAGGCATCTGAAAGGGAAAGTGAGGCTGAGTAAGAGAGTGAACAATGGTACAAAGGAAGCTGCGGAAGAACACAGTGGAGAGCGGAGCAGTGTACATAGCAGCCTGCAGGAGTCCAGCACATACTTCGAACACACATCTCTCTGCCATACATCTGGGTTGGCACACTCCCACCCCGATGGGGTATCCTCTTGGAGCAGGCGAATCCTGCCCTCATGGAAGAACAGGTTCAGCCTTTCTCACTTGACTGCACCACCCCAGATCTCCTGCTTTCGCTGCCCCATTGTGACCTTCTCTGCACCTGTTTGCAC
Organism: Triturus cristatus; assembly: GCF_964204655.1. Taxonomy (NCBI): domain Eukaryota; kingdom Metazoa; phylum Chordata; class Amphibia; order Caudata; family Salamandridae; genus Triturus; species Triturus cristatus. The sequence goes on from NC_140588.1 coordinate 142,123,151, forward strand.
TGCAGCAGGCAGCAGTTTGGGTGGTGTTCCACCCCTTTCCTCACCTCATCTGCGCTTCCCTCTATAAGTCTGAGTGGTGGGTGGGTCTCAATGAGTCTCTGACAGGGGAGCCCAAGGCACAAGCAGAACTCGTGGCGGCTATAACTATTGTTCTCATCATTAAATTGAGCTTCTGCTTGTGTGCTGAGTGCACATGCCATCACAGATGGAAACCACAGAAGCTTTGAACAGTCAGATCAAAATAGTGGAGAATAGAAGGGAAACAAGCTCTCCTCATTGTTACTTTTGGTCGTTGCAGCCATCTTAGAGGGTTTGATTCCCTTATTTAGTACGAATTCAACATTAAGATTTAACGCTCTACACTTTGCACTGATGGCACTAATAGACTGATGAACACAACTTCTATCCCATTATGTTTTTATAAAGAGAAAGATTTTTCTGCAATTCCATAAGCTATGGTAAAACTAAAAGTAAAAATCTATTAATTTTCCACCTCTCCAAGACTTTTTAGACTACTATGTAGAAATCAATTGTTTTTGCGGGTTGAGAAATGCCATTAGCCTTTTACGTTTTTGGACAGGGCATGCGTACACCCTTTACTGTTTGACCAGTCTCCATTCTTTTTTCTTTAATGGTACTAGCTGTTCATCGTTACAGCTATTATCCTTGTCAGTGGTAGGTTTTTTGAGTAGTGGTAGGATGATATCTTTTTTTTTTTTTTTTTTTTTTTTTTTTTGAAACCGTTTATTACATCCATAAAAAGGTTACAGTTATGGGCCTACAACCGCACGGCCGGCCGCTAGAGCATCACAAATATAGTACACACAGACAGTAAAAGTCTCTCAGCGGTGCACAATAGAAACACAGGAGTAATCAACGGTGCAGGCCTCACGGCGTCCTGCCACTGAATACGGTTTCATTTTAAAGACTAACAACAACAACAAAAACCACAACCGCAAGGCAACCCAAGATTCAAGGTGACAACACTTGCTCCATAGTGGGGGATCCAGAGTGGCAGGAAAGATCTGAAGAGGGGGATGGGAGGAGATCAGGGACTGGGGGGCCGCGTGCCCGCGGCCAAGCAAGGGGGTCCAGCTAGGGAGACGGAGCAGGCGAGGCAGCCGGCAGCTGTGGCGGCTCACAAATGCCCCCACGGTAGGCGTTCCAGGGGCCCCAGAGTTTCACCCACGCCCCAGGCTTACCCCTCGCCACATACACCACCTTTTCACGGAACATACACCAATCCATGTGCTCTTTCCAGGCCGACACCGCAGGGGGCCTCTGGGATCCCCACAATTGAGCAATATCACGTTTCGCTATCATGTATCCCAGAGTCACCCACCGCGTCTGCGGAGCCAAATAGTCATTCGGTTCCCATACATTCAACAAGCACCTCCTCGCTTCAGGCAGCAGCGCTACACGCGTGACCACACGCAGGACCTCATGCACACCACGCCAGAATCGCTCCACCTTCGGGCACTCCCACAGTATATGCATAAAAGTCGCCAACGCACCACAGCCACGCTTACACAGTCCGTCCACGGCATAACCCATACGTAGAAGCCGTGGCCCCGTCACGTAGACCCGGTGAAGGATCTTGAGCTGGACGAAACGAAGGCGAGCCGGGATGGCCACCTCTTTTGGAGAGGCCACCGCGGACATCCAATCCTCGTCGTCCAGCTCCAGCCCGTCGGCCACCCAAGCTTCGCGCAGACTAGTCAACAGGCACGATCTATCATTAATCAGCTTCTTATATATGAGGGAGATCGTGCTGTCCGGGACATGGCCATCTAGCACTCTGTCCTCCAGGGGGGAAGACTCCGGAATGGATGCAACATCCGGGAAGACGGAGCCCAGCGCATGGCGGACTTGTAGGTACCGAAAGTACTCACTGCCCTGCAGCTGGAACTCCGCCTGCAGCGTCTCAAAAGTTTTGAATCCCCCCCTCGTCCAGAGATCCCCCACTGTGCTGATTCCGATCGTGTCCCACTTCTCGAAGCCCTTTGATGTCCACAGGGAGCCCAGCCTCTCGGAGGCATACAGTGGAGACGCCCGGGTCAAACGGTCCTTCCACCCCATAGCTGCATTTGCCGCGTGCCAAACCCGCACCATGACACGCGTCGGTCCCGTCAGACGGGAGTCGGGCGCGCCAGAGTACAGTGCTCGATTGTAATCGCCACCGGGAAGGAGCATCTTGTCCATCTCGAATGCCGGGTTCAGGGCGGGCCCGTAAAGGCCATGATTAATTGCAGCTAGCTGGGAGGCCCAGTAATACCGTTTAATGTCCGGGAGGGCGACCCCTCCATCGTACCACGGGAGCGTCAGTTTAGCCAGAGCAATACGCGGCCTCCCGTCCCAGAACAGGCGCCGCTGAAGGCCCTCCACCTCACGAAAGTAGCTTGCCGGGACCATGTCCATAGTGTTCTGGAGGGCATAGAGGAAGCGCGGCAAGGACATCATTTTAAACAAGGCCGCTCGACCGAGCGGCGAGAGCGGGAGACGCCGCCAGCGCACCACATCCTCCCTCAAACGCTGGAGAGGGGGCAGGAGATTCCGCTCATAGCGGGCCTCCGGGTCAAGAGTGATATATATACCCAAGTACCGGAAACCCTGGGAGGCAATCTGGATCGGGCAGTCCCGCGGCAGGACCGGAGCCTCCCCGGAGAGTACGTAGACACAGGATTTCGCCCAGTTAATGACTAGGCCTGAGTTGCGACCGAAGGAGCGCAGCACATCAACTAGGACGATCAGGGACTTGCGCGGGTAGGCGAGATACAAAAGGATATCGTCCGCGTAGAGGGACACACGGTCCTCGTGCTCGGGGGTCCAGCGGAGACCCCGGATGGAAGGGTGCCACCGCAGCCACTCCGCCAGGGGCTCCAGGGCCAGGGCAAACAGAAGAGGCGACAGGGGACAACCCTGTCGCGTGCCCCGTCCCAGCGCGAACGGGGTCGACACACGCCCGTTCACCACCACCTGCGCCATTGGGCCCGAATATAGTAATTTGACCCAGCTGATGAAACCCGGGCCGAACCCAAACTTCGCGAGCATCGCCCAGAGATATGGCCATTCGAGCGTATCAAACGCCATGGTGGCGTCCAAGGACGCCAAGATGGCTGGCTCCCGCACAAATGGAACACGCGCAAGCACGCCGTGCAAGCGCCGTAGATTAAGCGCCGTGTTGCGGTGCGGGATAAAGCCCGATTGGTCTTGGTGGACCAAATCGCCCACCACGCCAACCAACCGGTTAGCCAACACCTTGGCGAGGATTTTGGGCTCCGCGTTCAAAAGCGAAATCGGCCGATAGGATGTGACCCGTTCACGGGGCTTTCCCTCCTTATGGATCACCACAATTGTAGCCAAACGCTGGTCCGGCGGGAGGGAGCCCTGCGAGTGAGCCGCGAGGAACATCGCACGCAGGTGGGGCGCCAGCACATCCGGGCGTAGCTTATATAGCTCAATGGGAATGCCATTGGGGCCCATGGCCTTGCCAGATGAAATCGAGCGAATAGCTGAGGCAATTTCGTCCGAGGTGGGGGGGACGTCCAGCGAGTCTCTGTCTTCCGCCGTAAGGGAGGGGAGTGCAATATCCTGAAGCAGGGCAACGGAGTCCGCTTCCGAACAGGAAGAAACAGGGGAGTAGACTCCGCGGAGATAATCCGCGAAACAGGAGACAATGGCTTCCGGCTCCGTGGCACACGCACCATCCACACTCTCAATCAAAGGCACCACTCGGCTCGCTCTCTCTCTCTTATCCAACCACGCAATCAATTTACCGGCCTTATCACCCACATCGTACAAGCGCCCCTGCTGCTCTCTACCAAGGCCCCTGGCCGCCTCCGTGACGAGGGCCCGGTAGGCCGCCTGCTTTAACTGCAGAACATGTAACTTGGCGTCTGTTACCCCGTTCTCCAGGTCACCCTCCAATTCCGCAATCTCGGCCTCCACCCGGGTCACCTCCTCCCGCTCGCGCCGCCGGGCATTGGCAATAAAGGAGAGGGCCTCCCCTCTAAGAACCACTTTGAAAGCCTCCCATAGGGAGAGGGCAGATGGGACCGACCCCTCATTCTCCTCAAAATAGCGCTGCAAGGATGTGATCAAGTCTGCACGAATGGAGGGGTCGCGCAGATACCAGGCGTTAATCGGGGCAACCCTGCCATCCCCCCTCGGGATGACATCGAAATGCAACAACAATGGGGAGTGGTCTGAAATACCCCGTGCCAGATGGCGCACCTCCCCCACCCTCCCCGCATGGGCCGCTGGGACAAGGATGTAATCAAGCCGCGAGAGACTGCCATGGGCCCCCGAGTGGAAGGTGTATTGTTGCAATACGGGATGCTTTAGGCGCCAACAATCCACCAGGCCCAGTGTGTCTAACAGGCCTGGCAGCCACGCCTGTGCCCGAGGGAGGTCCCTAGGGGGATGGCGATCCATAGATCCAGATACAACCGCATTAAAGTCCCCTCCCACCACCAAGAGGCCACTCGGAAGTTCCAGAAGGAGGCGCCCCAGGTCCGCAAATGTAGTGGCCTGTAGCCCAGGCGGGACGTACACCGACACAAAACTGAACACTCTACCCTCCATACGTCCCGCCAGAGCAGTGTAACGTCCCCTCTCATCGTGGTGCACCTCATCAATCTCCAGCGGGAGCGAGTTCCTAATCATAATACCCACCCCCCGCGAGCCCGAGGTGAAGCCAGAGTGGGCCGCCAAACGATATCCCCTCCGATTCATTGCATGAAAGGTGTTACCTATAAGGTGCGTCTCTTGCAGAAAGACAACATCTGGTGAAATACGTTTTATATACTGCAGGACCACACCACGCTTAATCCTATCCCCCAGACCGTTAACATTCCATGACAACACCGTCAAGTCCCTACCCCCCATCATACGTCGAAACAATCGGTCGTCCCCCACCGAGCAGTCTAAAGACAACAAAACAGCTGCAGGATTGCCTTGCGGTACAAACAAACAACACACCCCCCCCACCCCCCGGTCCCAACAAAACTCCCCCCTCCCTGCACCCCTGCATGAGCCCAGACAGCCCCCCCAAAGTGCAGTGTGCCTGTCGCCCCATAGCTAAATACTAACTAGTCCCCCAGAGGAGGAGGGAAGCCCCCAGCAGGCCCCACACGACCTCCATGGGAGGGGAACCTACAGAAGCAGTATGTGGTGAAGGAACAATGTCCCGAGCAAGGCAATACAATCATCCCTCAATTCTGATCCAGCGGTCCCTCCTCGCCAGCCGCGCTCCCCCCACCCCCCCGGCCCCGATCCCCAGGCAAGGCGTCCAACCAGTCCCCAGCCGCCTCGGGCCGGTCGAAGAAGTGCGTGCGACCATCCACCTCCACCCGCAGCTCAGCCGGGAAGAGCATTGAGTACTTAAGATTTAGGTCCCTTAAACGACGTTTGACGCCAATAAAGCTCTGCCGCTGCTTCTGGACCACCGGAGCAAAGTCTGGGCAGAAGTTGACGTCCATGTTGTCCAACCTGACCGGTCCCTGCTGCCTGGAGGTCTGGAGGATGGCATCTCGGTCCCGAAAATTAAAGATTCGGGCAATAAGGGGCCGTGGCGGGGCACCGGTCTTAGGGCGGCCCCCGGGGACGCGGTGGGCACGTTCCACCGCAAAAAACTTACTCAGCCCCCGGGGCTGGAGGTGGGTCAGGATCAAGTCCTCCACGAAGAGGTCCGCCGCCTCCGCCTCACGTCCCTCCGGCACACCAACAATGCGGATATTATTCCTCCGGGCGCGACCCTCAGAATCCTCCAGTCGCCGGTCCATCAGGGCGCTCGCCCGGCCAAGCCGGCGCACCTCCCTCTGGAGGGCCACCACGTCAGCCGTGAGGCTCGTTGTGGTGTGGGTCAGGGAGCCGACTCGGTCATTCGCTCTCGACAAGTCCGCCCTCACAAGTCCCACATCCACCAGGACCGAGTCAATTTTCTGCGACAAGGTGTCAAAACGCTGGTCCACTGAGGCCTTCAGTTCAGCGATGGCGCCCATGACGTCCCGGAGGGCCAGATCCACCGGATGGGCGGGTGCCTCCGTCGGGCCCACCGGGGACGACCGCGTTGTCTCCGGAGAACCCCTTTGGAGCGTGTAGCGGTCCATACCATTGGCCTGGTGCGCCGTACCACAGCGGGTCGTCTTCACCTTCGCCCGGTCGCCATCTTGCTTGGTGGCCATGCTGGCCCTTCCACCGTCGCGCCAAGATCTCCAAACGGGCCGTCACACCAGATCACGGGTGTCAAGGGGGGGCGACCACAGAGCTGCGGGTCGATCCACCGCAGGCGGGTCAGCTGGGCACCGGGACAAGGCAACACCACCGCACCCCGCTCCGCAGCCCGACCTCGCCAGAGAGCAAGGAGGGCGCAAAAGCGAAAGTGAAAGTGCGGGGTACGCGAGTCGCCCAGCCCCGCTCGCCGCTGCTATTCACCTTGTCCCCGGATCACGCCACTACTCCAATCCGGGGGGCCGGCGAGGAGAAGGCCGCAATCCTCAGGCGATGTTCCCACCGGTGTTCGGGGTCCGATTCGAGCCCAAAAAACGGGTAATGCCTCAGCTCGGGTTCCCCGACACAGTCCCCTTAACAAGGACAGGATATTTCCAGGATTTATTCAGGAGGTCGCGGAGGTCCACAGGAGCCTCGCACCTACGCGGCCATCTTGGTTGCGCGCTAGGCTCCTCCTCGGTAGGATGATATCTGATTTGATGCATACAGGGTAAGGACTAGAACTAAAAGAACAATTGAAGAGCAGAACCAGAGAGGTTGTTGTACGAGATGGAAGTATTAAGGTTTGGCGATCTGCGGTCTGAAAGACTTGGATGATGTGCAACAGTGGTCAATCTTCATTACAGGATCATAACAACTGTTGTATGACATGATAAATGATTGCGATTACTTAGGGTTCTCTCCAAAAGCAGATGCACCGGTAGTGACTGTAAACCTAATTTTTTACAATTTATGGACACTAATGTTCACGAAGGGTTGCTCCAGCATTGGCTGCATGCAATATTCACAAACATTACATCTAATAGAGAAAAATACAAAGACACAGAAGATGTTCCATCTCAGCCAAGCATCTGGGCCTATTTGAATGTGGACCGGGTAGTAGAAAACTCTGCTCAGTTAACCTAAGCACTCTAAACATTTTGATCATCTGCCACCAGCCTGGTTTGTACACAGGAAAGCAAAGGAAGCTACCCCTTTGAGACTACATGTGAGATAAATCAGGGGGGTCTGTGGGAGATGTCAGAGCTGCAGTTTAAGGGCTTTGTGTGGGAATTGGGGTCCCACAAACTCTGTCAGAAATTAAAATATTAGGAAAGCCGGTAGGGGCTAAAGAAATTAGCATGGTTGGTGCATTTGTCCCTACAGACTATTTTCAATTATTGATGTACATCTGCGCAAATGTTCATTAATTATCTGGCATTGCTGAACCTCTTTGAATAGACCAATATAATAATATTATTAACACCAAGTTGTTTGGTTGTTTGTTCATTTGTTTTAGAAACAAATCTATCTGAATGGTTGCAACTAGAAAAAAGCATGGAAGAGAATTGTAAGTACATCCAATCAATTATATTATCTTTTCAGTGTAGTTGTCCCATATAGTGACCAATGGGGTGTCATTGTTTGCTCTCAATATTCTGGAAATGCCTACTTGTTTAGTCCATTTGGCATGCACTATGGTATACTTGCTAGTAATGTGAACTATACAGTCAGCTGTAGCCACTCCCGCTACCACTTATCCCCAAGTCCAGTCTCTAAGTCCCTTCTGGGTATTACATTTAAATACTCATTTCCACGTATTTTAATGGTACATTTAAATGTGCACTTACTCCAGATTTTTATTTCTTGTTTTTTATATATATATATTTTTGTATGTATAGGCTATTACATTTTAGAAATGACTCCTTTCATTCTTTGTGCCTTATAAACACAAATTACATTTTTGCAACTGTAATGGAAACCTCAATAGATTTTGGGCCAACATGGTCCTTTGTCAGGATTAAAAACAACTGCAGAGTTCAGTTTGTGCAATGTCTCTCGGAAGTTGTTGGCTCATGATGATTTAGGGTTAGTCTGTTGTTTTATGTCTCACCCAGTAGCGGCTCCTCGAGGAGGTGCTGCGGGGCGGGGTGGGTGAGGGGCAGGGTGGGGGGTAGTAAACTCCGGCATACGGCCGTACGGAGGTAAGTGACTGAGTAAATAAATAAAACGGATCACATTGCGCGAATGCATCGCCATTTGGCATTGTTTAGCTATCTGGCGTTTTACCAACAATAGTACCAGTGTTGTTGATTTGTACTTCATTCTGTGTTTTTGAAGCCTTGGGAATTATGTTAGAACAGACGTTGTTTGGGCACTAGTTCCAGGTGCCTTTTTATTACAGTAAGTGATCTGATCACAATTAATTTTTTCCGAGAATTTGATTACCATTAGACATCACCATGCCATGTGCATGAAAGTTGGATCTGTCTCCTCATATCTTCGTCAGGAGGACGATAGAGCGAGAAGTTTTTATTGGATCTAAATAAGTGCAGTGTAGGAAGTTATTTGAGACTTCATTCTCCATGAGCACGCATTTTTCCATTGTGATTTTCTGATGGGAACCTGTATGTTTGTCTCCCAGTGCTGTTTCACTTGTGGGGGCACCTTGTTCCTGTCAGCCTTGAACCTCTCTAGCATTTGGGAAAATTAAGAAGGCCTGTACAGTTTTTTACAGCTATATGCTCCGGTCTGGCATAATAAAGGAACTAGACCGGGTTCACTTCACAGAACCCCTGTGCTTCAGTCAAGGTAGTGAACGACTCTCACAGATAATGGTCCCCAGTGACATTGCAGTCACCTTCTCTCCTTTGCGTGATAGATGTTGTGAGAGGCTGTCCTGGTATATGATGTACACTTAAGGAAGTGGAGAACTTGCATCAGTCAATACAACCCTATGGTGATTTAAGAGGTCTTAGACAACCTTAGAAAGCTCTCTAAGTGGTAGCTGTGGAGAGCAGCCTTCAGGCTTAGTCCAGAAGGAGTGCAAAGAAGCTTGTTTTTACCAGAATGCAATCTTATAGTAAAGATTAAGTGAAAAAGAACCACACAACATAGTTATAAAAATATGTATTTATTATATAACACTCTCTAACACATAGTAATATCTCCTACCCGGAGATATGCACAATGCACCCAATACTTTAGCAAGAAACACAGTAAATAGCATGAAATACACAGTGGCCCCAGGGGGGGACCAAACCATATACCAAGAAATTGGTATAAGAACCACTACTGGAGTCAAGACAGAGTCAAGAGGACGTAGAAGTTTTGGGAAACCAAGGAACTGTTGGACCCGGCCTCGTGGCGTGGTCCTTAACCCCGTGGATTGTGCCCGTTCCCCGCCCCGGCCTTCACGGGCCACCCTTCTGAACTGCACCGAGGCCCTTCATCCTGAGCTGCACGAGGTCGCATACCCCTCGTGGCTCCGCCATCTTGTTGGCATCCACGTGACTCTGTGCACCAGCCAGCGCGACCCCGCTCAACCCGGCCTCGACCCCAGCGAAGCCCCGACATCGAGGCACCACGAACTGGCCAGGGGGTGCCGCAGGAACCATTCATCGCCCCCGGCGGAGGACAGTATCGATGGGACCCCCAACTGTCCTCCCCTCTCGAGGTGTGATCGCCCTGCAACTCCCTTGGGTCTGGCGCCTCTCCTGCTGGGCGTCTGGCCACCTCCACCCGGCCTCTCCGCCCCCCCCGGGCGCCTGGGTCCGGACATCAAAGGGCTCCAGACCTATATCTGGGGCGACCCCGCCACAGATCGGCAGTTGTATCCCGGAGTCGAGAGCCCTGCTGATTGAATCGCGGCTGACCCTACGGAGAAGAACTCTTGTCGGAACCATCACGAGCCCTGCTGACTGCGTCGCGGCTCCTTCTTGTGAACCACCTGGAACATCGGAGCCCTGCTGACGCTGTCGCGGCCCAACCTCGCTGAAACCTCCCTCGGAGCCCTGCTGACGACGTCGCGGCTCGAGCTGAGCAGAAACCATCTTGAGAGCCCTGCTGATTGGATCGCGGCTCTCCACGAACTGTACGCCGGAGCCCTGCTGACGCCGTCGCGGCTCGACCCCTCCGAGATCCGGAGGTCCTCCAGCTTGAGGATAAGAACGGGGCCCCAGGTACCCTCGTACCGCGCTCCTGCCAAAGACTGTCCCGCTACCCCTACCCTTCCAAAGAGACACTGAGACTTTTGGTGGATCCCTCGATCCCTTCGTGTAAATATTGACCTCGTAACCTTTTTATTGCTGATAAAGAATTGCTTGTCGTGAGACAACCTCCTTGAGTCCTGTGTGGTGGTGTTACTGTGCTAGTACGTGATAGGAGAAGGATCTCTCAGGGGACTTCTCGGCAGCGCTCGGCTACTTCGTACAGTGTGAGGGCCCCCCTTGGTGGTCTCGCCGACTCCTCGGGGTCCGCCTTCCAACAGGAACCATCCACTGTAAGTAGATAGGGACCCCACGGAGAGTGTATGAGTACACACCAGCGTGCTCCGTACAACTCTATGTGTAAGTTGTGGTTGGATTTTTAAAGATTAAGGACCTTTCCCAGTGGAACCTGAAGAAACCCCTTGGAAGACAGAAGGTTGGAGAGCCACACCACCGTGGATACCCTAGTACCCACGTTACCTACACCAGGGAAGCCGGGTAAATACGTGTGAAGTGGTGTTAGAAACCGCCGTCATACAGAATGGAGGGCTTCAGGAAAGTGTCACTTCTGGAAGAGGAGAAAGTATCCGGTGGAATCCAAATGTGGATTCTTGATGAGAGGTACCTGCAAGCAGAGGGGACAGAGTCTGTCACTCAGGAGTGACCAGGAGACTTGGAAGACGAATGCTCTCCGAAGTCGGGTGTTGCAGGATGGATGATTATGACCTTGACTCTGCAACTGTGAGGACCAGGCGATGTTGAGGAGGACCAGGAGCCATGCACGAGTTGTCCCACGAAGGATGTCGAGTGCTGAGGGGTCAGTGCCCGGCGGGAGCACCAACAAGCCTTGGCAAAAGCAAGCCACGCAGGAATCAAAGAAGGAACAACGTTGGGACCAGCAAGGTCCAGGGGACTCACCAAAGGCAGGGGAGTCAGGGCACGCTTGAGAAAACAGGGGATCCCAAGAGAAGCAAAGGTGACCCTCAAATGGGCCCACAGGCCGAAGGCACTGGAGTCTCAAAAAGACCTCAAGCAGCTCACAAAAAGATGCAGGCCACGATGCACATGATGCGGTGTGGCTGAAGTTTCTGATCATAGGAGGTGCTCGAGGTTGGGGCTACTTGGAGCCTAAAGATCTTCTTGGAGAGAAGTCAACAAGCCTTTGCAACTGTAAGTTGACGCGGTACACAGGGGTTCGGGTATTGCAACCCCCACGAGGAATACTGGCCTCAAACTTGGTGAGAGGGTAGAGCAGACCTCGGGAGCTGTAGATAAACACCACCTGTGTTGCAGAGCGGTTTGTGGTCCGGAGGAGCTCAGGATCAGCAGACCGGTGCCTGCAAATGCAGGGAAGTGATTCCTTCCCTCCAAGGGAGATTTCTTCAGGTGTCTTTGATGCTTCACAGGCCTTGGAAGGTTCCTGTATGATGCACAGACGATGCAGCAGACTGGAAGGGAGACGTGGTCAGGCCCAAACGAAGTCCAGCGAAGTCCAGAGTGGCCAGACTGTCTAAGTGCAGTGGTGTCCCATCTGAATCTTATCCCACGACGAATCTAGGGACCTACTCCCAGGTAAACCCTTAAATACCCAAGGGAAAGGGATGGGAAGATTTAGGGGACACTCCCAGGGGAGGGTCTGGACAGGGGGGAGGTTACTCCCATGTCCTTTGTCCAGTTTCGCGCCAGAGCGGCAGCCAAGGGTTCCTAGAACTGGTTTGAACTGGACTATGCACTGGGAGACCAAATGTGGCCCTCATGCAGACTGAGTGGCGATGGCAAGCGCACCCACTCCATCCCAATTCACGAAATCCTGTCTGGGAGGTGGTCACATCTCCCTGTGACAGGATGCCTATTGTCCTACTTTAGTCTGCTCGAGCTTGGCTCAGCAGCCGGAGGGCAGGATCGTGTCTCTGGTCAGCAGCAGCCATTTTGTGCTGTCCAGGTCAAAGAAGGCTGGTACCAGGAGCACCAAGAGCCTAACGGAGGGCTCTTCCAGTGCTTGGAATCATAACTCTTACACCGTTTACGGTGTGGGAGTATGATTCTAACATGTTTGATAATGAACATGATAGGATTTGTGGCAGCCAGTTTCGAGATGGTCATCGCGGAATTGCTCATGCAGGGGCACCCTCTCACTAAGAACCAAGCACCCTGCCTTCAGGATTGCAAAGGCCTGCTATGGGGGTGACTTATAGGTTTTAAGTGCAGTGGCCCTTAGATATAGTAAACCTATATGTTTAGTAAGTGGTGCTTGCACCAACCTACAGAGGCTGCAACGACAGGCCTGTAGCTCCCTTTTGCATGGTCTCCCATGGGTGGCATAATGGCTGCTTCAGCCCATGGGCGACCTCTGAGGTTCCTATGCCCTGGGTACCTTAAAGTAATGTAAATTGATACTTGTATAGCGCACTACTCACCCGCCAGGGTCTCAAGGCGCTTGTACGAATACCGCTGTGGAACCCATCCTGGCTTTCCCTGTGAGGCGTCCACTCCTGGGCACCCCCAAGGTGGAGGCCAGGCATCCTTAGCGTTGTGGGGGCCGTTGTGGAGATTAAGCAAGCTATTGCCCAGAGTTGCAGAGTGGGACTCCATGATTGGAATGGCACCGAGGCGAGAATTATCAGGTCCGTGGAATTTTTGAGCCCAAGACCCGCCGAGGCGGGGAATTGAACCCTGGTCCCGGGCTAGATCTCTGCATCAGGGTCTGTCGCGCTAATCATTGAGCCACACTTCTCCACAGGTACTCAACACAACAGTTTTAGGGAGAAAGCAGATAGACTGAGGTCTTGGTTAGCAGGATCCTAGTCAGACTATTCGAATACAGCTTAGCACCTGGCAAAAAGTGGGGGTAACCATAGAAGTAGATCCTACTTTCCTACAGACTTCTTGGGTCATGCGTCCAAACGATTGGAGTCTTGGAAAATCCAGCTCTCTTGAGAAGGAGGACTGGCAAAAAACACTTCTGATTTCTGTTTCCCAGACATACTGTAATAGTTTTACCCTGTTGGGAGGTTCCTTTGCCCCCTTCTCTACTGGGATAAAGGAGTGATGCTTGGCCTGTTTATGAGGGGTTCTTTTATTTTTCACTTGTCAGAATCCCTTTGTCCCAATAAAGTTAAACTCAACCAAAACAAAGAGACTAAAGTCCTCTTCTTCTGTAGTCCGGTCGCCCCTTTAGCTACACCGTAGTCGTGGGGCTGTCTGGTTTTGGCCGAAGGACTCAGAGGGAAGATCAGGGTAAAGCAAAACAAAAGAAAGAAAAAAAAGAGGGTCTTTAGACAACTGTCCTGTTGTACACAAGGAAGGGGCGATAGGGATATGTGCACCACCACCAGTGTCCCTAACTGTGCAGTGCCTGGGGTGAGGGACTTTAATGTGCTCAGTGGTGTGGCTCACCACTCTCTAAAAGAAAACGGGTGTGTAGACGCCACTTGCCTGTATCCATGACCCTCCAGGGCCGTGGTGTGGGGAGAACCCGCCTCCTTGCCCCTTCTTGGAGAGCCGGTCTCGTTCGCGTTTGTTGGGGAGTCTTCTTCTGTGTCTGTAGATCTGCCCGTCTGGCTGTCTCCGTCCGTGGCGTCCCGCGGGGTGTCATCGCCGATGGAAACCGCGTCAGTCCTCTCCTCCGCTCGCTCCGTCTGCTTGCTGCACCTCCTGTTGGACGCCTCTCTGTCCTCACTCTGCGTGCTTCTTCCTTTATCCCGGCCCATGGTACCGGCACCGGGAGGCGTAACGACTAAACCGCCACCACTGCTTCCTGTTTGTGGTGTTTCGGCGGCCATGTTGGAATTCTCGGAGTTCCCTTCTTCGTAAAGGGACTGGACCTCGGTGAACTCATCACACATACCTACCTGGTGTATCAGATATGGATATCGAAAAGGTATGCTCGTCCCTCTCATAAGAAGCACTGGGCAAGGCACTCCCCCTAGTGCTCCTTTTAGTAGTGTCTTTTCCTAGTAGTCCTCTGTGGTGCACCACTTAACTGCATGCTGTGGTTGACTTTCTCTAAAGTAAAGTTCTAGATCTGTGAGTGAAAGGCCTCCACCATTCCATTCCCGTTCTAACATGACTAGTTTCACCCTACTACTTCGTTCATCTCCAACCAGAGATATTAAGAGCCTATCTGTTGTATCTTATGACAGGTAGCCAGGAAGAGGTTTGTAGACTTCTTTATTGGTTCCCTGTAAATATATACATCAGCCTTTATTCCAGTTGCCAGCCCTTATTCCAGCCCCACCAGTAGCAGCCTGCCTGCTGCTCAGCCCATCTCCAACTGTCACCACGCATCCACATAGGCACACAGGCATTCCATTCATCACAGTCACACCAACATTCCAATACCATCTCTCAGTCTGGCTGAGCAGCTATGAGAAAGCTAGGCTGGGTAACATACATAACCATTATGAGGATATAACATTATCCCCTTCCTTTTAAATGAAAAATGAAAGTATGGGAAAACTTAGGAATAACTATAAACAAGACAAGGAAAAAAATACAAAAGGAGAAAAAGTTCAAACTCAGTGAAGCAAAACTAAATACAACTTCACAAGAGTAAGACCATTGCGTAACCTGAAGGAAAAGGAAAATATTGGCAAGCATGAATAAAACATTGACAAGCAATATCCCCATCCTTCCCAATAAACAATTTCAAAAATGTAGTAAAGGGTGGGCCACACCCCAAAACAAACACCCAAAACCAATACAGGTAACAAGAGTGAAACTATTATATACACAGTGAGGCGCGAGGCGACTTACACACCACAACAACGACGTGAAGCGCAGGGCGACTTACCCTGAACAACATGTGAGGCGCAGAGCGACCTACACACAAGACAGAAACACATGAGGTGCAGGGCGACTTACACACTCGACAATAACATGTGAGGTGCAGAGCGACTTACACACACGACAACAACAAGTGAGGCGCGCGGCGAATTACACACAAAGCGACAAAACGTGCTTTCAAACGCAGCGCATGGCCACTTATACACATTAAACATGACACAGAATGTACGTAGTGTAAAAACAGCACAGAGAAGTGGGGAACCACCCACCCAGACAAGAACCACCCTTGCGTACGGGAGTTCTGTAAAAATAGATCCAAACTCCAAGACCATCCCTCATGTAAGAGAGTAAAAAGTGACTACCACCCACTAAAATTCAATGGACACCCATGTGTAAAGCGTAAACAGTGGTATCATTAAGACAGTATGCAAGAAAAGAACAACAAAACTTAAAATATGCAACATCTTTTCCTTTGCCATTTGTACATTTTTAACCGTAACCTATCAGCTGTGAGCGGCCGCTCACCCGAGTGTAGCTAGACTTGAATCTATGTATCCATAGTAAATAAGCAACTTGCACCTAAAATCACATACACACGTGTAAAGAATGTAAGAGAGATTGAAGCTAACTAAAATGGTAAGGTGTGACAAGTCAAACAAAGGAGAGAACATGCGGAACAGCTATTAGCTACTATAGACGGGCAAAATAAAATTGATAAATGCCACTCTTAAGCTGAGTTGTGAAAGTCACCACATTGTAATTTGAAAGATTAAGTAAATACCCCCATTTACAAAGGCATACAAAGACTATGGTGTGCCTGTCACCGGAATCATGTGCCGCAAACTGTGGTACATCAGCAGACAAACTTCACACCGAAGACAGTGTGTGTAGAACTTCTTGGAGAGCGGCTACACAGTCAATTTTGACTTGTGACACCAGATGGCAGCTAACTCCCACTCACCACCTGAACTCTAGGCAGTGTCCTTTGGCCTCCATGCGTTGGGCCAACTGTCCCAGTGTTCGTAGGATGACCCTCTAATGCAGCAGCAAGCCATGTGGTGGAACGAATAATCGAATACAACCAGCTGGCAGCAGACCTTGGCAAACGCCTCACATGTGTGACTTAATTTTGACCATATTAACTTAAATATTAACTTAAATTCTAAGAAATGTATATATCAGCTCCAAATCACAATTTTGGCTACCACATGACACCCAAATCCACAACAGTTCCCAGTGATGCTGACGTGTACAAAACTGCATGCACTGTAAGTGGCTCTGCATTAATTCCTCTAAGAAGAAATTCTGTGTTCGAGGCATATGAGCTGCAGATTACACACTTGTGCATAGATCGCCATCTGGTGTTGGGCCCGGATGTTTGCAGTTTGTTTTTCCTCTTGGAAAGTCTTTGGAAGTCACGAGGTCGGTGACTCCTCCTTTGGATCGTATTGCGCATGGGCTTCGGCTCCATCCTCAGATTGTTTTTTTCCGCCATCGGGCTCGGATGTAATTTTTGCGCTCCGGTTCCGAACAGCTTCCAGTTCGACGATCGACGCGCAATCCTCACCCCAAACCGTGGTATTGTTTCGATCGCGATCTCCCCTACTCGACGCACTTTCTCATCGGCACAGACCTTCGGTTCCAGTCGTCGACGGCGGCCTTCGGGCCTCTCCAAGCTTCGGTCCTGGCTAATGGAAAGGACTCCATTTAAAAAGTGCCCTCGATGTGGGTCCAAATTTCCCCACACCGATCTCCATGAGGTATGCAATCTCTGCCTCTCCCCTGATCACGAGGCTCGAGACTGTGTGGCGTGTAAGTCCTTCCGGTCCAAAAAGACTATTCGGGACCGAAGAGCCAGAAGAACTATGGCGCACTCCTCGACGACGATTCCAGACGACATCTTCGGAGAAGGCATCGACGCTCCAGAGCGTTACACCGACGAGGGCCTCGTCAGCGCTTCCGAAGCCGACGACTCAGATGTGGAGGACATCACTGCTGCGCAGAGGGTCGTGAGTACTGATCATCCCCCCCACCACACCCCTGCCGGCACCGAAAAAGGCTCCGGTCACACCTTCGCCTCCGGGCCTAGGCAAGACCAAGGACACTGCTTCCAACACCGCACCTTCGGGCCCGGTAAAGAAGCCAAGCAAACCTTCCAGCGGCTCAGGCTCGAGCCAGTCTATCGTCGGTGCCGATAAACACGCTTCGGCACCAAAAAAGAAGCCGACCTCCATATCGACACCGAGCCCCACACCGAAGCACTCAGGGTCGAAACCCAGCTCTTCGGCACCGACACCACCTTCGGTGCCGACCAAAGCACACAAGGCCACCGGCACCGACACTTCGAGGCCGAAACCCATCTCGGCGCCGACCAAGCGTCCGGAGGTTCCCAAACCAGGTTCCAAACAATGAACCGGCACAAAAAAGCCAACGGCGCCGACGGACCGACCAGCCTCACCGGACTTATTTACACCGGATCCCTTGCAAAAAACACTCACCAAGGATCCAAAAACTGGACATTTGACACTTTCTTCCAAAAAGAGACATTTGGAGAAGCCTGCTCCACCTCCGCCTCCAAAGAGGAAGGTCTCTGCTACCTCTCCGTTCAGAATACCTTCCCCACCTCCTCCACCTTCCCCACCTCCACCCCCTCCGCCTTCTCCACCCCAACCTCATCATTCTCCCACCCCTTCTCCACACGATGATGATCACGGGGACCCATATGATGACATAGGGGATGTCCCCCAGGACCTACCCACAGGGGACCCCACCCCTACAGGATCCCCAGACCCATGGGACGACTACAATATCCCTGATATCCCCAACGTCCCACAAGATGATCTTTACCCCTCCAGACCATCTCCACCAGAAGACTCATTGGGGTTCCACCATCTACTGCAAAGGGCGGCACACTATCACGGGGTAGTCTTGCATACCGACCCCGTGGAGGAAGATTTCCTCCTCGACACATTCAACACCACACATAGGTCTACCTCCATATTACCTATGCTTAAAGGAGTGGTAAAGCATGCGCCAGAAGTTTTTAAGGACCCAGTTAGGGCCAGGGTCATTAACCCGCGCATCGAAAAAAAATACAAAGCTGCCCTACAGATCCCTCCTACATCAGAGGGCCAGCACCACTAGATTCTCTAGTGGTATCCACTGCACGTAAAAGGGCAATTTCCCAGGCGTCAGGCGAAGCACCACCACCTGACAAAGAGTCAAAGCTACTGGACGCATCAGGAAAGCGCACTGCGTCACAAGCAGCCAATATGTGGCTTATCGCCAATACTCAAGCGCTATTGGCCAGATATGACAGGGCACATTATGACGAGTTAGAAAGCATAATGCACCACCTCCCTGAAAAATATAAAGCTAGGGCCAACTAGCTAATTCAAGAGGGTAAGACTATTACTAACACCTCTATACGCTGTTCCCTAGATGCAGCAGACACAGCTTCCAGGGCCATCAATACCAGCGTCCTCCTCCGTCGCCATGCTTGGCTAAGAATATAAGGGTTTAAACCGGAGGTACAAGCCTCCATCCTTAACCATCCCTTTGACCAGGAACATCTATTTGACCCAAAAATGGATGAGGCCCTAGAAAAAAGGAAGACGGATACGGCGAAGTCCATGGGAGCCTTACAGTCACACCCTCCTAGACGCTCCTTTCGCCACTTTCTTCCTTTAGAACTACATCTAGAGGCTGCTCCTCAGACACAGCGTCTTCTTCATACAAATCCCCTACTCAGTCCACCTTCACAAGGGGTTATCAAAGAGGCGGCTATAGTGGTAACAATAATAAAGGCAGAGGCAAAACAAACAAAGCCCGCTCTGCCACAACGCCTACCCAATGACTCCCCCCATACCATTCCACTCCGTTCGGGGGCAGACTCCAACATTTCCTTCCTGTCTGGGCTACTATCACCTCAGACAAATGGGTAACACAAATAATTCGGTCAGGCTACTGCCTAGAACTAATATCTACCCCCCCCCACACATTCCACCCAGGCAGCGCCCAATGTCACAAGAACACTTAATACTCCTAAAGCAGGAGGTAATCTCCCTCCTACAGAAACAGGCAATAGAACCCATTCCTACCAACCAACAAAACATGGGAGTCTACTCCCTATATTTTCTCATACCAAAAAGGGACGAGACTCTGCGACCCATCCTAGATCTCCGGCCCCTAAACACATACATACACTCAGACCATTTTCATATGGTAACGCTTCAGCAGGTACTTCCGCTCCTCTCCCAAGACGACTTTTTGACCACCTTAGACCTAAAAGACGCTTATTTCCACATTCCAGTGAACAAAGCTCACCGGAAGTACCTCAGATTTGTAGTGGACGGACAACACTTCCAATACAAAGTGCTCCCGTTCGGAGTCACAACAGCGCCAAGGGTATTCACCAAGTGCCTAGCAGTGGTGGCAGCACATTTGCGAAGACAACACATCCACGTCTTCCCATACTTAGACGACTGGCTGATAAAAGCCAGGTCATACAATCAGTGTGTACAACACACGTCTACCACCATTCAACTACTCCACCAGCTGGGCTTCACAGTAAACCACCAGAAGTCCCATCTCCAACCATCCCACATAAAACAATACCTCGGTGCCACCATAGACACCTCAAGAGCACTAGCCTACCCCAATCCTGCCAGGATTGCAAGCATTCAAGCTCTACGCACAAAAGTCCTAGCACAACACTCCCTTCCAGCTCGAGTGTTTATGCAATTAATAGGGATGATGGCCTCTT
This sequence comes from Triturus cristatus, assembly GCF_964204655.1. NCBI lineage: Eukaryota > Metazoa > Chordata > Amphibia > Caudata > Salamandridae > Triturus > Triturus cristatus. Next base: position 142,142,900 of record NC_140588.1, read on the forward strand.
GCATTTTCATAGTACCTCACGCAAGACTCCAGATGCGTCCTCTCCAAGAGTGCTTAGCGTGCCAATGGAACCAGGCCCAGGGTCAATTAACAGATCTGGTGTTGGTAGACGGTCGCACCCATCGCTCTCTGCAGTGGTGGAACACCACAAACCTTTCCAAAGGTCGACCGTTCCTGGACCCGGTTCCTCAAATAGTACTGACAACGGACGCATCGCTCTCCGGCTGGGGAGCTCATCTACTACATCTCACCACGCAGGGCAAGTGGACACCTCAACAAAAGTTACTCCATATCAACCATCTGGAGTTACTAGCAATCTTCTTAGCCCTAAAATCTTTTCAAACTCAAATTTCAGGCAAGGCAGTCCTGATCCGAACAGACAACATGACAGCCATGTATTATATTCAAAAACAAGGCGGCACACACTCTCCACGGCCCTCTCACCTAGCACAGAGCATATGGAGATGGGCAATACCCCAGAAAATCTTTCTCCTAGCTCAGCATGTCCCAGGAGTCCAAAACACAGTGGCAGATCTGCTCAGCAGGCAGATACAACAGATCCACGAGTGGGAGCTTCACCCGCAAGTTCTTCACCCGTACTTTCAAATGTGGGGGCATCCACAGATAGACCTCTTTGCCACCCACGAAAACGCCAAATGCCCAAGCTTCGCCGCCAGATACCCACACACATTGTCCAAAGGAAATACAATATGGATGAACTGGTCAGGCAGATTTGCGTTTGCTTTTCCGCCTCTCCCACTCATTCCACTAGTGGTGCGCAAACTACAACAACACTCCCTCACACTAATCCTAGTAGCTCCAACGTGGGCCAGACAACCGTGGTATACCACACTGCTGGAACTATCTGTAGTACCGCACCAAAACCTACACCTCTCTCCACACCTCTTAACCCAGAACCATGGAGAGATCAAACACCCGGACCCAGCGCAGCTCAACCTTGCGATCTGGCTCCTGAAATCCTAGAATTTGGATACCTAAATCTTCCCCCTGACTGTATGAACGTCATCAGAGAAGCTAGAAGACCTACCACTAGAGCCTGCTACGCCGCTAAGTGGAAACGTTTTGTTGTTCATTGCCATAACAACACCATCAATCCACTGGACGTGTCCATTCATCACATCATAGGCTACTTACTCCACCTACAAAGGTGCAATCTAGCCTACACGTCCATTCGACTACACCTCGCAGCTATTGCAGCTTACCTACAAAACAGGCAACATCTATCACTCTTTAGAGTGCCTGCCATCAAAGCCTTCATGGAAGGCCTTAAAAGAATAATTTCCCCCAGAGTGCCACCCTCACCTGTGTGGAACTTTCGTTCTCACAAGGCTAATGGGGCCTCCCTTCGAACCACTGCACAAATGTGAACTACAATTCCTAACATGGAAAACCGCTTTTCTTGTAGCCATCACTTCCCTTAGAAGGGTCAGTGAGATACAAGCACTTACCATTCAAGAACCCTTTCTCCAAATGCACCACAACAAGGTTGTTCTCCGTACCAACCCAAAATTCCTCCCTAAAGTCATTTCTCCCTTTCACCTAAACCAAACAGTAGAACTACCAGCATTTTTCTCGCAACCACAGACCGTTGCAGAAAGTGCTCTTCACACACTGGATGTTAAACGAGCCTTACTCTACTACATTCAAAGAACACAACCTTTCCGTAAGACCAAACAACTGTTTGTTTCTTTCTCTCCACCGCACAAAGGCAACCCCATCTCAAAATCAGGGATAGCTAGGTGGATTGTAAAATGCATTTAAATCTGCTACCATAAAGCAAAGCGAACGCTATCCATTTCCCCGAAAGCCCATTCTACACGAAAAATAGGGGCTTCCATGGCATTCTTAGGGAACATCCCATTAGATGATATCTGCAAAGCAGCTACATGGTCAACACCGCACACTTTCACCAAACACTATTGTGTAGATGTGCAAACTAAGCAACAAGCTAGTGTGGGCCAGGCTGTACTCAAAACATTATTTCAAACCACTGCAACAGATACGGGTGGTCGCCGCTAACGGTGGGTACTGCTATATAATCTATGCACCCGTGTGTAATCTGCAGCTCATATTCCTCAAATGGAATATGCTACTTACCAGTATGCATCTGTTCTTGGCATGTAGAGCTGCAGATCTACACACGCCCACCCGCCTCCCCGGCTACCTGTATCTGTCCCAGTTTATCTTATTTAGATAGCACACACATGGGCATCTTCACTGTTATTACTACGCTCCATCTTTCCCTGCTGGCGAAAAACAATCTGAGGATGGAGCCGAAGCCCATGCGCAATACGATCCAAAGGAGGAGTCACCGACCTTGTGACATCCAAAGACTTTCCAAGAGGAAAAACAAACTGCAAACATCCGGGCCCAACACCAGATGGCGAACTATGCACACGTGTGTAGATCTGCAGCTCTACATAACAGATGCATACTGGTAAGTAGCATATTCCTTCTTGGTCCATGCTATCTACACTTGCCACCCATTCACTAGCCTCATCCATCTATTCCCCCAGCCCTCCATACAAATGTCTGCAATCAGTGTGTTTTACTTAATACTAATATTTCAGTGTTCCTCTTAGTAAACAATGCTTCAAAAGTGTTTCTGTCAATTAAGAATCTTTCAATGTATCCAGCCTCAAATGCTTAAGACTCAAGGGATTACATTGATTTGTTCCATAGTGACCTTGACTGTTGATAACAGCTACAGAATTGGTGGAGTGCTCCCTGCTAAACCCAATGCTATACTGCAGAGAGTCCAGAATTAGCTGCACGACTTGTCCTCTGCCAGAAGTGCACTGATCACATTGGCTCTGCTCTTCATTTATTCCCACTCAAAGAAAGATCTGAGTTCAACATTTTGGGCCTTGTTCTAAGGATTTTTATAGATCTGTTCCATCCTACAGTACCAAATTGCTGCCTCCAAGAAGATACAGATGTTTTGGTGACAGATCGTTCCATCTTAAGGCTCCTTCTATGGAACTTACCACTTTCTTCCCTTCATATGGAAGATACCTTCAACAAATGCAGGAAAATCCTGAAGATTCACCTCTCCAAAATCTTTTTGGTGAGCTGCTCAACTGAGAAATAAAAAATTCCACCCTTCTACCTTCCTACTGTATTCCTGGCCTTGAAAGCACTTTGCAGCAACATTCATAATTCCCCAGTACTATGGAGGTAAAATAAAAGTAAAATAAAGACCTGCAAGATTGTGGGTCTTAGTCTCTTGAACAGTGTAGAGGGCATGGTCCCCGTAAGTGTCACAGTGCACCCAAACATCTGTTTAACCCCTTGGCTGCTAAGCCATTTCCCTGAAGAATGCTAAGCTGTTTTTTGGCTCTTTGGGGTAGTTCTTGCTTAGGTCTCTGTAATTTTTCCTCATAAGGTATCCATGCCAGATTTGTTTCCTTTTTCAAACATTCTGGTGAGTCCAAAAGTACCCAAGGTTTGTGGATTCTCTTAGAGGGGTCTGAGAAAATGGCCAAAAGATAGCAAGAGTTATTTTTTTCTCCAAATATCTTTTTATTTTTTTCAGTTTACATTACAAACACAGTATCACTGTATCAGTAACAACCGTCGCATGGACGACAGTTCTACTGTACATTGTTATATTGGCAACAGCAATTCCACATAAGGTTGGTAATACAATTAAAAGAGACATTGCTTCATATTTCAGTACACCATGATAGGAATATTGACAATACTTCTTATTGGTAGTGATCGACCATCTTGTCCCGAGGGTATATTTGGCCCGCATCTGCCTCTATAGGGGGGTCTTGGGAATCTTCTTACAGGGCAAACCCATAATAACTCATACAGCAACCCCAAACCTTTCGGAATTTCTGAGGGCAGCCCCTGCTTTCATAAGTGACATTTTCTGAGGCCATATATAGGTCTATCCCCTCTATCCTTTTTCCGATTGTTGGAACATCTGCTGACCCCTATCGCCTGGCTACATCGTGTATAGCCACAACTAGGCATAGGGCACTAAAGAGTAGTTGGGCTGTAGATGCATCTACATCATTTGGGATACCCAGAAGGATAATTTAAGGGTCCGCTTGGATGGGGTACCTCTAGGACCACACTGAGTTCTTCAATTATTGTTTTCCAGTAGGCCTGTATGGGGGGCATCCCCACAATGTATGTAAAAAATCCCCCCTGGCGTTCCAACATCGAAGACATGTCGGGATCGCTGCCCTCCCCATCGAGTGCAATTTGTCTCAATCATAACATACTCTATGGTAGATTTTATATTGAATGCGGCATAGTTGGGCTTTGATGGCTACCTACCTCCCTGAGATGCATTAAGGCCGCTTCCCAGGCAATATCTTCCATATCTCCTGTGTCGCTCTCCCATTTCTCCCGAAGTGTACCCAGATTACCAGGCATAATATTGTTTTGGGTCTTATATAAGAGACACGGCGCTTTGCTCTTTAGCTCCTCCTGCAGTAGTCTCCCTTCCAGGGGCGCATATTCGGGGAGCTTGGCACTCACTATTCCCTCCGCCAACCACGCATTGGCGCAATTGTGCATATTTGATAAATTGGGACCTGTGGAGACTGTATTTAGTACAGTAGGTCACTAGGGGTTTGAGCTAACCTCCCCATACCCCCCACAATGATGTCTCCAATTGTGGTGTTCCCATCAGATCCCATGTCCGAAAGCCCAGCAGATTACCAATCTCTCTGAGCAACATTCTTTTCCATAGTGGTGTTGCTTTGGGGGCTCTGGGCACACCCTATTGATCTTGTTGCCCACTCCCATACCTCAAGCGTGACCTTTTTTGCTAGAAGTAGCCCACTAATACCTTTACCACCATGTGAGTGTGAGGGTTACCCTCTCCAACCTACATGTAGAGGGGGCTCTCGATGTATGTGTCCATTCGTTGATGAGAATTAAGTGTGCTACCCAATAGTAGGCCTCAATGTCAGGCAGTGCTATTCTGCCTTTCTAGGGGTTTCGCTGTAGTGTCCTTAGCGCTTTCCTGGGGTGTCCAATCTGCCATATCAGTAGTTGTATCTCTCCATCAATAGTAGCGAACACTATACTAAGGAGTGCGTGGTATGTGTTTTGGAGGGCGTAAAGGAGCTAGGGTAAGTTAATCATTTAAAAATTGCCCGTCAGTCCAAATAGTGAAAAGATTTGTGGAAAAATAGAAAGAGTGCTCCGCAAAAAGGGTCTTTTCACCCTAAAAATGGCGTCAATGAAAGGTTTGCTGTGCTAAAGTCGCAATTTACCTGGCTTTCAGGGACATGCAGAGATGAATCAAAAACCCTATTGTGTACTGCAGTTTTGGCATTTTTCAAAGAGGTAGCACATTTTCCCTAATTTTTGTGCTTTAACCTACTTCCAGTTTGTGGTGGAAACCGGGGTTAAAGCGATGGGCGATCCCAGACAGCTATAGACTTCTGAAAAGTAGACAGAATCCCAAGTTCAGTATGGGTTATTTTTGTGGACCCCTCAGTTGTGGGCATACATAGGGTTTGTAGTTTTTCCAAGAACACAAGGTACCCAGAGTCAACAACTGAACTGTACCTTACAATGGCTTTTCACAGTGTACCGGGTATAGAGCAATTTCTATAGTAAAATATAAAGACTGAAAAATGGGTCTCAAGGAAGCCAATATTGTCCTGAAATAAACACCAGGTGCGGAGTGTAGAAACATTAGTTATTTGTACATCTCAGATTTTGTGGTTATCCATACTAGCATATTCAGAGGGCAATTTTTAAAATGTCTTCTTTCTTACACATTGGCTTACATTTGGAAGGCTCTTCTCAAAAGCATAGAAATGCAATTGATAATATTCTACTTTTTTTATATTCCCACATGTCTGCCAATAAAAATGGCATCTCACTTGTGTGGGTAGGCCTGGTGCTTGCAACATGAAAGGGCCCAAAGCACAACATGGACACATCACATTTTTGCACTGAAAACTGACCCTTTTTGTAATGTTGCTAGCTGTGAATGTTAGGCCATAGTTCAGCCGGCAACTAGGGCAACCTAGCAAATCTGTCCTTTTTTAAAAATAGACACCTAGAGGAATCGAGTGTGGGGTGACTTATGTGACTCTCAAAAGCTTTATCTACCCAAAAGCCCTTACAAACCTCAGTGTTTGATTTAAAACACACATTTTCCTCACATTTCTGTGAGGAAAGCATCTGGAATCTGTGGGCAGCCAGAACGTTCCTACCACCCAGCATTCTCCCCCAAGTCTCCCAATAAAAATGCTACTAGACTTGAGTGGGTAGGGCTAGTGACTGTAACAGGAAAGGCACCAACATGCAAAATGGACACATCACATTTTTCCACTGAACACTGACCCTTTCTTTGCAATGAGGCGAGCTGTGAATTTTAGGCCATAGCTCAGCCCGCACCTTGGAAAACCCAGCACACCTGCACATTTTTGAAAACCAGACACCCAAGGAAAACCAGGGTTCAGTTACTTGCACTACTGTCACCAGGTTTGCTTACCCAGAAGCCCTTGCAAACTTCAAACTTTGACTAAAACACACATTCTCCTGACATTTCTGTGATGGAAAGTTCTGACACCTGCAGGGAGCAACACATTTCCCACCACCTTGCATTCCCAAGTCTCCAGATAAAAATAGTATCTCACTTTTGTGGCTGGGTGTAGTGTCCATGACAGGAACAAATCAAACCAAGGAGCCAATGAGTGTCCCTTTGCAAGGACACCCATTAACCTTGGTTTGATGCATTCCTGTTACTGGCTCTAAGCCAAGCCTCACAAGTGGGGCAGCATTTTTATCTGGACAAGTGGGGGAACGGTGGGTGGTAGGAACTTTATGGATTCCTTCTGATTCTGGAAGAATATATCACAGAAACACAAGAAAAATATGCAAATGTAGGTGCATACATTGTTGGTAAGGAAACTTTGTGGGATCCACAAAAGGCACACCACCCTGTACTTCTCTGGATGTCTAGGTTTCAGAGATGCCTGGGTTTGGTAGATTTCCCTGGTCCAGGCCCAAAAGCTGCACCTACATACACCTTTTCTTGATTTTGCCACATTGTGTCTTGGACTATGCCCTTTTGCGGGCTCAAGGCCTACCCACGCAGATGAAGTAGTGTTTTTATCTGGCATAATGTGGGAACTCTGGGTGGTAGGCAATTTCTGCCTCCCTGCAGATTGCAGTACTTTAAATCACAGAACTATGTAGAAAAGGTGTGTTTTAGCCTATGTTTGAGAATTGCAAGAGATTCTGGTAAGAAAACCTTGTCGAATCCATGCGAGACACACCACTCTAGAATCCCCCTGGTGTCTACTTTGTTGAAATACCTGGGTTTGGTAGATTCTCCCTAGAAACAATGTACACCCTAGCAGAGAAAGACATAAAAGACAAATATTACCGCACCACCATCTGCTACTCAACACACATACTCACGAGAATGAGTGAGAAGTTCAAAATGTTAATTTTATTAGCAAAAGATTTTCCGAAAATTAAAACATAGATATCACTGTTAATAAGAAAATTTAAAGTTAGTACTTCTGAACCAGTGACTCACAGCCAATTAGCTTTAAAGCCACGACAAGGCCTCAACCGCTTTACAGGCCATTCACACACCTTTCATGGGTCACACACTCAAAACCATTCACACTGCCAGCCGTTGGCCCAGCACATTACAAAACTCACATCAACAAACAAACTCAAGGGCCCATCACTTTCATACGCCGACAGGACAGACACAGCAATCACACCTCCTGTCGGAGTGTGTGGACTGGTGTTTGGCTGCCAGTGTGTGTAAAGTGACCAGCAGCAAGTAGCTACACCCACACTGCCAGCCAATGCTAGTTCATGCACACCACCAGCCAGACTCAAGTTCAGACACAGCAATCACACCACCTGGCAGTTAGCGGAATGTGTTGACTGGCATTTCGTTGACGGTGTGTGGAGTGACTTGCTGCTGGTCACTACACACACACTAGCAGCCAAACACCAATCCATACACACTGGCAGCCAGATGCCAGTTACACATACTGCCAGCCAAGCACCATTCAGACATCACTATAAAGCCCCACACCACTTTAATTTCTAAAACACTCCCACAATGAACAGATTACGTACACAAAGCATGGACAGGAAAAAATAAATCATCCAACTAAAAACAGCTATTTTTTTCATAGTTCATATAGAAAGAAACAACTTACTGGTAGTATATAAAATACCAACTCTGACTGCATACGCAACAAGTATAACTATGTACATCAAACTACTGCCAACCAGGTATCTAAACAGAAAATATATAGCACTACAGGCCACAGTCAGTTGCCTTTTACTGTCACGGTTGCTCCCAATACTCGAGTTGCGTATGGTACAAGTTAAACGAGTGTGGGCACACATAGGCTAGGATTAGAAGGACACTTGGGCAGTACATACAACTTTCCTTTCGCACTGACAAGGAAAGTATTTTTTGTGTGTCAGAGAAATCTATTCAGGTAAGTGGCGATCTTTCAGATGTAGCCACAGCCACCACCACTTCTACTCTAAGAACACTTGCCTGCCGAACTGCTACAAGACTGCAGAAACTGTACAAAAATTACCTTCGATTTTGGAGAACAATCTTTGAAAACAGCATAAGCATTAAAGGATATTAAATGAAATAGATGAACAACCAATTCTTGTAACAGATATAGGACGTTTGAGCAGCATTTGTGGAAGTCCACCGGGTAGCTCTGGAGTGGGTCTTACACGTGGTGGCACTGTCCCACAAAAACTGTTCTACATACAAATTAGTCTGCTCAACAATATCATCCAAAACACGCAATCAATAAACAGTTGAATGAAACTGTTAGGTAATATGTTCTCTGTATTGACTCTCTACACCCTGAAACACCATCAAAGGCAGGCAAAACAGTTTGTTAAAGGCAGGCCAGGTTTCAGCACTTCCAATGGGAAGCCTTCCAGCCCCCTGGCTGCAGTCCAGCATGTTCTTGCTTTACTACCAGCAGATCACTGACCTCCTCTAAAAGAGGCACTTCATCAGCACTAACAGATGATTCACCATCAGATGATTCCTCTCAAACAGAAAATTCACTGTCAGAAACTTCAACTGATGCAGAGTCAGTTTCAGAGCCATGTTCAGAGGCAGTTACAAAATGCAAACCTACAACTTGCTGAGAGGTCAGCTTGTGGACAGCCATAATGCTTACTTATGCAACTAACACAACAAACAAGATAGCAATAAACAGAGATGTGCCAGATTTGAACCCAACAAACTCTACTGTATCAAACAGTAGATAAAACTATTGACATGTGATCTGGAAAAACTATCAATACAATCCACACAATGAACTTAATACTGTAAAAAGATACTTCTCACTTTCCACTGACAGCTAGACACAGGATCAACTGCACCCACTCCGCACAGACACAGAAAGCACCAAAAATATCCCACTAGAAATAAAAATAAAAATGAATGTACACACAAGATAGCACAATACAGATCTTGCACAAATCCAAATGTGGATTTCACCTCAAAAATGTAATCAAAAGTTAAAGATGCTACAATTATTACAACGGTTAAGAAAAAAAAGCTTTCAAGCAGGGCAATGATACGCATTTGAAGTAAATTCTACAAAGAAGTTTCCTTCCCAAACACATGCAACTGCACAAAGTGTAGATCTACCAGTGTCGAAACCACAAGAAGGAATCAAAAGGAGTAAAATAAGATCACAAATGCAAACGACAAGAAATATAACAGTTAACAATATAAAAACTCTGACGTCTACCTAGGGGCAGATCGGCATCACACATGTCCAATCTGCCCCCAAGATCCCAAGATGGGCACAAAGCAAAGGCAAGAAATTGGACCCCAGAGGGAAGTGACCCTTACCCCATCCACCAGCCAAGCACAAGTCAAACACCAGTTCACATACTCCACCAACCAAACACCAGCCACAGAAATCACCAGCCAGAAGCAAGTCCACACACACCACCAGCGAAAAGCCCAGTTCAAACACACCATCAGCCAAATGCCAGCCACATACCAGTCCACACACAAGGCTAGCTAAACACCAGTACAAACACATACACCCCCAGCCAAACACCAGTTCACACACACAGAAACATATTCCCTGGTGTTTAGTGGTTTTCTGCCCCCCTTCCGTGGGCAGATTTGCCTAATAAAAGTCTGATCTCCCCAGGGACAGCAGAAAACAAAGGACACGTGTGAGCAGTACTCAGGAGAAGCTCTTGACCAAGGGTCTGCTCCACCAACATATATAAAAATATAATCCTTGGTGTCTAGTGGTCTCTCCCGGGTTGGATCAACCTAAAAAATGTCCCCTGGGTGAGGAGCGCAAAGCAGCCAAAACAGGTCCCCAAAAATGGAGAGCAACCCTTGCCTTATGAGCCACTCCCCGACATGCCTAAACAATAAAAGCCCTGCTGTCAAGTGGTATCCACCTCCCTTGGGTTCAGATTGGCCAAAATAAATGACTAATCTGCATGCCTGGGTCAGTAGGGAAGGGTACTGGCCAATACATATCTTAAAAAAATGGGGTGCGACCCTTGCTCAAGGTCAGAATTCTTGATTAACCAATATTGGGGTGAATGGGGAAGGAAATTACATCAGTTCTTACCTGATCCATTCTCTCATCAATGTTTTGTATAATGGAGAAAATTGTAGAGTTTAGTGTTTTGATGCTTTCTTTGTAGCCAAGGTACTTACTATTGTGCCTTCTTGAATGTGGAATGGTTAGTCATGCTCCAGGCTCTACCTATTTCTCATTATTGTATATTCTGTTAGCGCTCGTATGCTTACTAGTAACTCTTAAACAACAAAGAAGGTCATAAAGAAACAAAGTTTGTGTTCCTCCTCAATCTGTCGTTAACTTTTCACCAAAGTGGAACCTGAACTGGGGCAGCACTTTTGATACAACCTTAAGTGGCGTTCTCCCATAATTTTCTTTATGAAAGTTATTTGTACATTCATCAGGACAAGAATTAAAATCATTGACAGACCGTCATAAAAAGGTTCGCTGCTCCTAAGTGATCAGAAGTGTTTCAAGTTGGCATTAATATTCATATGCAACATAAACACAAGTATTACCAGTAAATTCAGCCCAGTTTCAGAAATCGTAAACCCTCTGAAAGGTGCAGGCTTAGCTATCCTTTTATCACGAGACAGGGAATCCAGTGGACTCTAAACCACATACCTTCAAGTACCTGCTTGGAGACAGTATGTGTGGGGCAATAATCAGTACCTGTGAGAAAGTGGCTCTGTATATACTGTTCCCTAATAGGTACAGGGTGTACAGAGTCCACAGTCCCCCAGAGGCTGATAGAGGTCAAAGTTAGGTATGACCTTACTCTCAAAAGTGGTAGCTTGGTCGAGCAGTAAGGCAGTACCAGAGGACAGTGTAAAGCATTTATTGTACACACTCAGTCAGCAAATGGTTTCACACACTCAATAACTGAACTCTAGGCCAATGGTTTATGTATATAAAATATATGCTTGTTTTATTTTTAGAACCACAAAGGGGGTAAAAATATACTTTCTCAGAATGAGAGGTTGAATATAAATACTTTTGTCTTAAACAATAAATGTGTGTAAACAGTCACAGTTGGTTGCAATAAACAATCCTATTTCCTAAACATAACAATGCATTGAGCTCAATGGTAAATTCAGGTTATTTGTAATAAATTACTTTTCAGATTACTTTTGGAATTCCAGGTCTGGCTCCTGGAACCAGCCTGGGGTCAGTATTCAGAATCAAGTGATGAAAGTCGACTTAATAACTGTAATGATTTTTAAATAATATTTAGCTATTTCAAAAGTTAGCACTTAGAAAATATTTCAAAGAAAACATTCAATGGATCTCTATGGTAAGAAATTCACATTGCAGGTAGAGTACTTTATCGTTACTTTAGTAGTCCAGGACTGGGTGCCTAGACCCAGGACTGGGGTCCTTATCAAAAGCAGGTAAGTAATTTCGTTTGCAGAAATGGTACGATTTTAAAAGAATATTTCAAATTTGCAAAAATAGACACTTAGAAGAAATTTCACAGAAAAGCAGACAATGGTTTCCTATGGGAGAAAAATGAGTTAGAGGTAAGTATAGTTGTGAACACTTTTCAGGGTCAGGGCTGGGCACCGAGATCCAGCACTGGGAGCTCACCTAGGAGCAGGTGAGTAAATTCGTTTTTGTCACTTGGCTGATTTTTGGTGAATTTTTGCAGCTTTGAAAAGTTCACACTTAGAAGATTTTTGAAGAAAAAGCCAGTCAATGTTACCCTATGAGGAAAATGAAGTTAGCGGTTTAAGGGTAAGTACTCGACTGGCAGAGTTGAAATTCCGGGCATGGACTCAGGGGTCCCCCAGTGTCAGGTAGGTACAGTTGGTTCACCCTCAGCGGTTTCAGGACGGCCGGGTGCAGAGAGAGTTAGGCCCAATGTTATCCTATGAGGGATAGGGGGGCCTTGGTTGGTGGCTGCTGTCTGGCAAGCCACGCGGCTGTGGGAGCTGGGCTCCTGGTCACTCACTCAGGGCAAGTGGGGAAGTAGGTTAGTGTAGAGAGGGCACTGCCAGGGCCACTCGGGTGGCTGGGTGCAGGGTGCTTTTGAGCCTTCGGGCGCTCAATGGAAATCAATGGGAATGTTCCGGTTTTGAAAAAGGCTGCAGGCTCGGGGACGAGGATGTTTCAGGTGCCACCACCACTTCGAGAGGTAAGTTGGTTAGTTGTAGGTTAGGTGGGTACCCCGGGATTGGGCACAGGGGGCCGCAGGGCGCCGGGTGCAGGGGTGCCTTTTGACGTCGGGAATCTTACCCTCTGGTTGATCGCGGTTGGGGTGGCACTTGGTTCTGAGGCTGCAGGCTTCTTCCGGGATGTCGAGGGGGGTCCTTGGGTGCCGGACTCGGGGTCACAGTCGCCGTGGGGTCGTCCTCAGGGTCTTTGTCCACTCCGGCACTGGCCAGGCTTGGCTGGTGCAGAGTGTGTTGGGTCCGCGGTCCCGGGCTGCTGCCAGGGGTTAAAAATAGGTTTCTTGAGTAGAGCCTCTACTCATGGGAGTCCCAGGGGCTTAGAGACAAAAGGTAGCCAGGTCCTCCGGGGTTGGTGAGGTTGCTGGCCACCAGAGATGCCGCGCTGGTGCAGGTTCGAGAGTCGACAGGCCGGTAAGGCTGGGGCCTAAGCAGTTGGTGTCTTCTTCTCTTTTTAGCAGCTGCAGGACAGGTCTTTGTTCTTCTTGCTCTTCTTGTAATTTTCTATCTGGAATCTAAGGAAGGAAGGTTCAGGGTGCCCCTAAATACTAGATTTAGGGGCGTTACAGGTAGGTGAAGGCCAGGGACCAATGGGTCCTTGTCCTGGGCTGGGTACACCCCCTATCCTGCCTCTCTCCTGTGGGAGGGGGGCAGTAGCCTAATCCTGATAGGGTAGGGCCTCCCATCTTCAAGATGGCGAGAGCCCGGAGATGTGCTTCACCTCGCCTCCCCCACCTGAGGGGTGGGCAGGCTGGCACATCCCCTGTCCTTGTATGGGGTTTCCGGCCAAGCTTCCCGCCAGAGTGGGGGGTTGCAGTGGCCTGGGGAAACTCCAAATGGCGGCCTGCCTTTGAAGCTTCCCTTTGCTCATCCTGGGGGAGGAGATTTCTCACCTCACCCAGGATGTGCATTGTTGCAGGCCCGGGAGAGCAGGGGCTCTCCCACCCAGGGGTCCAGCAACGTGTCTGCTGTGTGGCAGCCTGGCCAGCCTCAGAGCAGACGTGGATTGTAAGTTAGCTGTAAGGGGGCATCTCTAAGATGCCCTCTGGGGTGCTTAGTACATTAAATCCTACACTGGCATCAGTGTGGGTTCAATGTGCTGAGAAGTTTGATACCAAACTTCCCAGGCTTCAGTGGTGCCAATATGGTGCTGTGGAGCTCGTGTTTGACAAGCTCTCAGCACCATGTACTCTTAAATGACAGCACTGCACTTACAGTGCCCAGGAATGGACCCGGGTACTGTAGGGGCACAGGGCACCTGCTCCTGTGCCCACACCATAGGCGTATTGCACCCAGCTAGAGGGGTGGCTGACATATGCCTTGGCAGTGTAGGTGATGGGCATGGTACACAGTGATGTGTGCCATGTCGACTCTTTGTTTTGTCCTGCACCCAGACACTCAGCCTGCAAGGGCAGTGTGTGTGTAAGGGTACAGGGCCTCTGAGGGTGGCACAATGAGTGCTGCAGCCCTTAGAGGCCTTCCCTGGCCACAAGGCCCTGGGTACCTAGGGTACCATTTACTAGGGGCTGACATGTGGCTAGGGTTTGCCAATTTGGAGTTTGTGTGGTTTAAGGAAGGAACATAGGCCCTGGGCACCTGATTGGCAGGAACCCAGGGTACACTCAATCGAAGTACATTCAGCAATTTACCAAAAAGTGGGGGCATACCATGCAAGAAAGATGGCACTTTCTCACACAACCCCCCTCCAAACGAAAGGTGATGAGACTAACCTTGTCCTATGGAGTCTTCATTGTCTAAGTGGAAGAACCTGGAAAGTCCATCTGCATTGGCATGGGCAGTCCCTGGTCTGTGTTCCACTTCAAAGTCCATTCCCTGTAGGGAGATGGACCACCTCAGTAGTTTTGGATTTTCCCCTTTCATCTGCATTAGCCATCTGAGAGGTCTGTGGTCAGTTTGAACTAGGAAGTGAGTGCCAAACAAGTATGGCCTCAGCTTCTTCAGGGACCAAACCACAGCAAAGGCCTCCCTCTCAATGGCACTCCAACGCTGCTCTCTAGGGAGTAGTCTTCTGCTTATAAAAGCAACAGGTTGGTCTTGGCCTTCATCATTGGTCTGGGATAGGACCGCTCCTATCCCTAGCTCAGAGGCATTAGTCTGCACTATGAACTGCTTGGCATAATCTGGAGCTTTTAGGATTGGTGCTGAGCACATTGCTTCTTTTAGGGTGTCAAAAGCCTTTTGACAACTAACTGTCCAGTTAACTTTCTTGGGCATTTTCTTGGAGGTGAGTTCTGTGAGGGGGGTCACAATGGACCCATACCCCTTCACAAACCTCCTGTAGTACCCAGTCAAGCCAAGGAATGCCCTGACTTGGGTCTGGGTTGTTGGAGCTATCCAGTCCATGATGGCCTGGATTTTAAGTTGTAAGGGCTGTACCTGGCCTCCACCTACAAGGTGGCCCAAGTACACCACAGTGCCCTGCCCTATCTGGCATTTGGACGCCTTGATAGTGAGACCTGCACTCTGCAGAGCCTCTAAAACCTTCCCAAGGTGGATCAGGTGATCCTGCCAGGTGGAGCTAAAGACAGCAATATCATCAAGATAAGCTGCACTAAAGGACTCCAACCCAGCCAGGACATGGTTCACCAACCTCTGGAAGGTGGCAGGGGCATTCTTTAACCCAAAGGGCATCACAGTAAACTGGTAATGCCCATCAGGGGTGGAGAATGCTGTCTTTTCTTTTGCTCCTGGGGCCATGCCAATCTGCCAGTACCCTGCAGTTAAGTCAAAGGTACTGAGAAATTTGTCAGCCCCCAATTTGTCTATCAGTTCATCTGCTCTTGGGATAGGGTGAGCATCTGTCTTGGTGACAGAGTTGAGCCCTCTATAGTCCACACAGAACCTCATCTCTCTCTTTTCACCCTGTTGATGAGGTTTGGGGACCAGAACCACTGGGCTAGCCCAGGGGCTCTCTGAAGGCTCAATGACCCCTAACTCCAGCATCTTGCTGACCTCAGCTTTGATGCTTTCCTTGACTTGATCTGACTGTCGATAGATTTTGTTCTTGACAGGTGCACTGTCACCAGTGTCCACATCATGGGTACACCAGCTTGTCAGACCAGGGGTCAGGGAAAAGAGGCTAGCATATTGTTGCAAGACTTGCTTGCAGTCAGTCTGCTGTTGGGCAGAGAGGGTGTCTGAAAAAATCACACCATCTACTGACCCATCTTTTGGGCTGTAGGATAGGAGGTCAGGGAGTGGCTCACTCTCTGCTTCCTGTTCTTCATCAGTCACCATCAGCATGGTGATGTCAGCCCTATCATTGTAGAGTTTAAGGCGGTTCACATGGATGACCCTTTTGGGTGTCCTGCTAGTGCCCAGGTCAACTAGATAGGTGACCTCACTCTTTCTCTCTAGGATAGGGTAAGGGCCACTCCATTTGTCTTGGAGAGCCCTTGGTGCCACTGGCTCCAGAACTCACACCTGTTGCCCTGGTTGAAATTCAACCAGTGCAGCTTTTTGGTCATACCAGTGCTTCTGGAGCTCCTGGCTGGCCTCAAGGTTCTTGGATGCTTTTTCCATATACTCAGCCATTCTGGACCTTAGGCCAAGCACATAGTCCACTATGTCCTGTTTGGGTTCTTGAAGAGGCCTCTCCCAGCCCTCCTTTACAAGACACAGTGGTCCCCTTACAGGATGACCAAACAGAAGTTCAAAGGGTGAGAAACCTACTCCCTTTTGTGGCACTTCCCTGTAAGCGAAAAGCAAGCATGGTAACAGGACATCCCACCTCCTTTTGAGTTTCTCAGGGAGTCCCATGATCATACCTTTCAATGTCTTGTTGAACCTCTCAACAAGGCCATTGGTTTGTGGGTGGTAGGGTGTAGTAAACTTGTACTGCACTCCACACTCTTTCCACATGTGTGTTAGGTAAGCAGACATGAAGTTGGAACCTCTGTCTGAAACGACCTCCTTAGGAAAACCCACCCTGGTGAAGACACCCAGGAGGGCCTTGGCTACTGCAGGAGCTGTAGTAGTCCTAAGTGGAATTGCTTCAGGGTACCTAGTAGTATGATCCACTACTACTAGAATGAATTTGTTCCCTGAGGCTGTGGGAGGTTCAGTTGGACCCACAATGTCCACACCTACCCTTTCAAAGGGGACCCCCACCACTGGTAGTGGAATGAGGGGGGCCTTTGGGTGGCCACCTGTCTTACCACTGGCCTGACAGGTAACACAGGAGCTGACAAACTCCTTCACCTTTTGGTGCATCTGGGGCCAGTAAAAGTGACTCACTAACCTTTCCCAAGTTTTGGATTGCCCCAGATGTCCAGCTAGGGGGATGTCATGAGCCAAAGTTAGGAGGAACTCCCTGTACTTCTGTGGCACTACCACCCTCCTGGTGGCTCCAGGAGTGGGGTCTCTTGCCTCAGCATACAGTAATCCCTCTTCCCAATAAGCTCTGTGGGTACCACTGACATCTCCCCTGGCTTCTGAAGCAGCTTGTTGTCTCAGGCTTTCAAGAGTGGGACAGTCTCGCTGACCCTGGCACAGCTCTTCCCTAGAGGGTCCCCCTGGGCCCAAGAGTTCAACCTGGTAAGGGTCAAGCTCCATGGACTCAGTTCCCTCAGGGGTATCTACATCCTCTCCAGGGGGAGAGGGGTTCTGAGTGTTTGGCTGTACAGAAGCTGGTCCCCCAGTCTTCTTGCCCTTCCTCTTGGTTGGTTGGGCCATTATTCCAGGCTCCAAACCTACTTTTTCACCCTTCCTCTTGCTCTGTGCTCTGGTTTGCACACACACCAATTCAGGGATGCTCAGCATGGCTGCATGGGCCTTTAACTCAACCTCAGCCCAGGCTGAGGTTTCCAGATCATTTCCAAGCAGACATGCAGCTGGCAACTTTGGAGAGACCACTACCTGTTTCAGGCCAGTAACCCCCCCCCCCTGTTTCAGGCCAGTAACCCCCCCCCCAGCCTAATGTTACCATGGCCATGGGATGACTAGTGGTGGCACTGTCAGCGTTGGTGACTGGGTAAGACTTCCCAATCAAGTATTGCTCAGGGGAAACCAGTGTGTCTTTCACCATAGTGACACTGGCACCTGTATCCCTCAGAGCTTCTACCCTAGTTCCATTTACCCAGGGGTACTGTAAGTATTTCTTTAAGTTGGGGGGCCACACAGCCAGAGTGGCAAACTCCACTTCTCCCAAGGAGACTAAACTTGCTTCAGTGTGTTCCCAGATTTGCTCAGGGTACACCTCTGATCCCATTTGTATACTTGCTGCCCCAGGAGTGGCTGTACTGGGTGCCTTAGGGGCTTTGTTTTGGGGGCAAGATACAGTTAGGTGTCCCTGCTTCTTACAGGTATTACACCAGGCCTTTAAGGGATCAAAGTTCTTCCCCCTATATGGTTGGGGCACATAGGGAGTAGTTTGGGTCCCACCCACCTGAACAGGTTTTTGGGGCCCTTTGGAAGACTCAGACTTTTTATCTTGGGGATTCTCACCACCTTTCCCCTGGGGAGGTTTTGTGACCACCTTCTTTTGGTCACCCCCAGTGGTTGTCTTGGTCACCCTAGTCTTGACCCAGTGGTCTGCCTTCTTTCCCAATTCTTGGGGAGAAATTAGACCTAGGTCTACCAAATGCTGATGCAACTTTTCATTTGTGCAGTTACTCAAAATATGTTCCTTCATGAATAAATTGTACAATCCAGTAAAATCCTGCACACCATGTCCAGCTAACCAACCATCCAGTGTCTTCACTGAGAAATCTACAAAATCAATCTAGGACTGGGTCTGGGTTTTGTGAGCCCCCCTGAATCTAATTCTATACTCCTCAGTGGTGAATCCAAATCCCTCAATCAGAGCTGTCTTCATGAAGTCATAGGATCCTGCTTCTGGCCCAGAGAGAGTCAGAAGCCTGTCCCTGCAGTTACCAGAGAACAGTTCCCACAGGAGTGCCCCCCAGAGAGGTTTCTTTACTTTCCTGATATCACAAGCCCTCTCAAAGGCTGTGAACCATTTGGTGATATCATCACCTTCCTCAAATTTAGGGACAATCCCTTTGGGGATTTTAGGGTCAGAAGTTTCCTCCCTATCCTTGTTTTTATTATTGCTGCCACCATTGATGGGTGCTAAGCCCATCTCTCTCCTTTCCTTTTCTAGGGCCAGGAGTCTGGACTCTAGATCTATTCTTCTGGCCAGCCTCACAAGGCTGTCCTCTTCACTGGGGGGTCCCCCAGTGTCGTCTCTGGGACCTGAGCCACCTGTGTGGTCTCTAGGTGCCCAGATGCTATGTCTTGAGTTGGAGGGTATGGGTGCCATCTCCTCCCTAGGGAATAGTATGGGGAGGTTGCTGTCCACCTCCCCTGTTTCCCTTTCCTCATCTGACTGGCCATCACCATGTTCAGATGGGTGGTCTTTAGCATACTCAGCCAGGAGCTCCTGTAGCCCTTGTTTGGTTGGATGCTGACCCATTTGTAAATTTTTGAGTTTACATAAGGACCTCAATTCCTTGAAAGACAAGTGTAAGTAAGGTGTGAGGTCGAGCTCCTCCACCAGGTCCATGTTATTATTATCACTAATAGCTGGGTTTGTTTGAGACATTCTAACCTGACAGTTCTAACCCTCTACCCTGACTATAGTGACTTTTATTTTTCTAAAATTCTAATGGGACTTAAGCAAGGCCCTAGCAAGACTTTTAGTAATTTTGGAAAAACCAATCAGAATTCTAAAGGCAATTTTTAAGAGTTCTGTCGTGTGATCAGATGGTAACCAAGTAGTCCAACAAATGCAAGTTTGTATCCCACCGCTGATCCACCAATGTGAGAAAGTGGCTCTGTATATACTGTTCCCTAATAGGTACAGGGTGTACAGAGTCCACAGTCCCCCAGAGGCTGATAGAGGTCAAAGTTAGGTATGACCTTACTCTCAAAAGTGGTAGCTTGGTCGAGCAGTAAGGCAGTACCAGAGGACAGTGTAAAGCATTTATTGTACACACTCAGTCAGCAAATGGTTTCACACACTCAATAACTGAACTCTAGGCCAATGGTTTATATATATAAAATATATGCTTGTTTTATTTTTAGAACCACAAAGGGGGTAAAAATATACTTTCTCAGAATGAGAGGTTGAATATAAATACTTTTGTCTTAAACAATACATTTGTGTAAACAGTCACAGTTGGTTGCAATAAACAATCCTATTTCCTAAACATAACAATGCATTGAGCTCAATGGTAAATTCAGGTTATTTGTAATAAATTACTTTTCAGATTACTTTTGGAATTCCAGGTCTGGCTCCTGGAACCAGCCTGGGGTCAGTATTCAGAATCAAGTGATGAAAGTCGACTTAATAACTGTAATGATTTTTAAATAATATTTAGCTATTTCAAAAGTTAGCACTTAGAAAATATTTCAAAGAAAACATTCAATGGATCTCTATGGCAAGAAATTCACATTGCAGGTAGAGTACTTTATCGTTACTTTAGTAGTCCAGGACTGGGTGCCTAGACCAAGGACTGGGGTCCTTATCAAAAGCAGGTAAGTAATTTCGTTTGCAGAAATGGTACGATTTTAAAAGAATATTTCAAATTTGCAAAAATAGACACTTAGAAGAAATTTCACAGAAAAGCAGACAATGGTTTCCTATGGGAGAAAAATGAGTTAGAGGTAAGTATAGTTGTGAACACTTTTCAGGGTCAGGGCTGGGCACCGAGATCCAGCACTGGGAGCTCACCTAGGAGCAGGTGAGTAAATTCGTTTTTGTCACTTGGCTGATTTTTGGTGAATTTTTGCAGCTTTGAAAAGTTCACACTTAGAAGATTTTTGAAGAAAAAGCCAGTCAATGTTACCCTATGAGGAAAATGAAGTTAGCGGTTTAAGGGTAAGTACTCGACTGGCAGAGTTGAAATTCCGGGCATGGACTCAGGGGTCCCCCAGTGTCAGGTAGGTACAGTTGGTTCACCCTCAGCGGTTTCAGGACGGCCGGGTGCAGAGAGAGTTAGGCCCAATGTTATCCTATGAGGGATAGGGGGGCCTTGGTTGGTGGCTGCTGTCTGGCAAGCCACGCGGCTGTGGGAGCTGGGCTCCTGGTCACTCACTCAGGGCAAGTGGGGAAGTAGGTTAGTGTAGAGAGGGCACTGCCAGGGCCACTCGGGCGGCTGGGTGCAGGGTGCTTTTGAGCCTTCGGGCACTCAATGGAAATCAATGGGAATGTTCCGGTTTGGAAAAAGGCTGCAGGCTCGGGGACGAGGATGTTTCAGGTGCCACCACCACTTTGAGAGGTAAGTTGGGTAGTTGTAGGTTAGGTGGGTACCCCGGGATTGGGCACAGGGGGCCGCAGGGCGCCGGGTGCATGGGTGCCTTTTGACGTCTGGAATCTTACCCTCTGGTTGATCGCGGTTGGGGTGGCACTTGGTTCTGAGGCTGCAGGCTTCTTCCGGGATGTCGAGGGGGGTCCTTGGGTGCCGGACTCGGGGTCACAGTCGCCGTGGGGTCGTCCTCAGGGTCTTTGTCCACTCCGGCACTGGCCAGGCTTGGCTGGTGCAGAGTGTGTTGGGTCCGCGGTCCCGGGCTGCTGCCAGGGGTTAAAAATAGGTTTCTTGAGTAGAGCCTCTACTCATGGGAGTCCCAGGGGCTTAGAGCCAAAAGGTAGCCAGGTCCTCCGGGGTTGGTGAGGTTGCTGGCCACGAGAGATGCCGCGCTGGTGCAGGTTCGAGAGTCGACAGGCCGGTAGGGCTGGGGCCTTAGCAGTTGGTGTCTTCTTCTCTTTTTAGCAGCTGCAGGGCAGGTCTTTGTTCTTCTTGCTCTTCTTGTAATTTTCTATCTGGAATCTAAGGAAGGAAGGTTCAGGGTGCCCCTAAATAGTAGATTTAGGGGCGTTACAGGTAGGTGAAGGCCAGGGACCAATGGGTCCTTGTCCTGGGGTGGGTACACCCCCTATCCTGCCTCTCTCCTGTGGGAGGGGGGCAGTAGCCTAATCCTGATAGGGTAGGGCCTCCCATCTGCAAGATGGCGAGAGCCCGGAGATGTGCTTCACCTCGCCTCCCCCACCTGAGGGGTGGGGTGGGCAGGCTGGCACATCCCCTGTCCTTGTATGGGGTTTCCGGCCAAGCTTCCCGCCAGAGTGGGGGGTTGCAGTGGCCTGGGGAAACTCCAAATGGCGGCCTGCCTTTGAAGCTTCCCTTTGCTCATCCTGGGGGAGGAGATTTCTCACCTCACCCAGGATGTGCATTGTTGCAGGCCCGGGAGAGCAGGGGCTCTCCCACCCAGGGGTCCAGCAACGTGTCTGCTGTGTGGCAGCCTGGCCAGCCTCAGAGCAGACGTGGATTGTAAGTTAGCTGTAAGGGGGCATCTCTAAGATGCCCTCTGGGGTGCTTAGTACATTAAATCCTACACTGGCATCAGTGTGGGTTCAATGTGCTGAGAAGTTTGATACCAAACTTCCCAGGCTTCAGTGGTGCCAATATGGTGCTGTGGAGCTCGTGTTTGACAAGCTCTCAGCACTATGTACTCTTAAATGACAGCACTGCACTTACAGTGCCCAGGAATGGACCCGGGTACTGTAGGGGCACAGGGCTCCTGCTCCTGTGCCCACACCATAGGCGTATTGCACCCAGCTAGAGGGGTGGCTGACATATGCCTTGGCAGTGTAGGTGATGGGCATGGTACACAGTGATGTGTGCCATGTCGACTCTTTGTTTTGTCCTGCACCCAGACACTCAGCCTGCAAGGGCAGTGTGTGTGTAAGGGTACAGGGCCTCTGAGGGTGGCACAATGAGTGCTGCAGCCCTTAGAGGCCTTCCCTGGCCACAAGGCCCTGGGTACCTAGGGTACCATTTACTAGGGGCTGACATGTGGCTAGGGTTTGCCAATTTGGAGTTTGTGTGGTTTAAGGAAGGAACATAGGCCCTGGGCACCTGATTGGCAGGAACCCAGGGTACACTCAATCGAAGTACATTCAGCAATTTAGCAAAAAGTGGGGGCATACCATGCAAGAAAGATGGCACTTTCTCACAGTACCCTGATCAGGGATTACTTTATTAGTGAGTTCTAGAGCCCCTCTCTCCAAAGATGAAATCAACAATATATATTTTAAAAAGCTTTAATAATTAATTAATGCCCTATTATAGTGCAGATCATTTGAACAAATGTTGTAATACAAGTATGCAGAACAGTTCTGATAAAATAAACATTTAAGCAGTAAATTAAAAAGAATGGCAATATTTTTGATGACGTTTTATATAATTAATGTTTGTTGGAATCCCTCCCTTCCTAGGCCATGGCTGAGCTGAACCTATTGAGCACCATAGCACCCACTGATGACATCGCAAATAACAGCATTGATGACATTACTGATGATATCACTGATAACACCATAGTCATATGCAGAATAGAGTTACTCGGTTAGAACATCTAGGTGATTAGCATGGAAATAGCATAGGCCCTGATGGTTGTGGGTGGTGAAAGATATGGTGTGCAAGTATTACTACATGTTAAACAGGTACAAACTGAGTGCACCTGAAGTGGGTTGCAGAGGTATGTGTCAAGGTAGGTTGGGGCTTAAAGCTGGAGCCTGTTCCAAAAGTGATATTTTTATTTCCAGAACTTCACTTGTGGTATTACAGATTGTTGAATAAAATAGAATGTAGCAGTATACCACTTAGAGGTGGTTATCTCACACTGCTGTTGTAAACATGGCTCTAGGGTTGTATACCATTTTGCTCTTCCCAAGAATGAGTGTACTGTATTTTGCCACACTATGGAGTGTTGTCCACAGGGCCTGATAAAAGATACATTTTTAGTGGCAAATAAATGCCTGCCAACTTCTTTACCTAAAGATGTGAATTCTTTAATAGGGTAATCCCATTAAGGTTAATACAACATTGGACACACTTCAAGACCACAAACCCGATGGGATGCTGTAATAATGACATGATGATGTCAACAAAGAAGTCATTTAAAATGTCATGAGTGATGCCGTCAGTTATGTCATTTGTTGTGTCATGAGTGATGTAATATGTGAGGTAATAAGAAGCGAGTGGCGGCTGTGCAAATCATTGTTAGCTCAGTAAATTATAATTCATGGATGTCCGTGTTTTGTTGTTATTTTAAACATTATTTTTTTGCGTCATTTCAACACCTAACTATAAAATGACTTTCAGTGTTAGTCCCGGGCACACGTAAACAAGGTGTCAATCAAATGATAGCTTTAAAAGTTCCAAAAAGTCTCAATGTTCAATCTCCAGTGTATTCATTCTTGTTTTATTACTCAATGGAACACACGAAAACCAGCCAACACCTGTTTCGTTGCCAATGGGAGATATCCCGCGACTTCCTTAAGGCTTTTGTAAAAGTGGTGATAGTCTTGGTTTGAATGCTCTGCCAGTGATAATTCCAACCCGGCTGGTGACAATGTTTCAGAACTGAGAAAGACCAATGTCTGAAGTCATGCAAATAACTTGCAAGAAGTGATGCAATCTTCGTATGAACGAGCTGCCGGTGATAATACCAACCCGGCTGCTGTCGTTCTAATTTTGGGTGAAAAAGTCTAAGAAATATAACAGGTACAGTATCACCAAAGTATATGGTGCACCAGTCAGCAGAAGATCTGTGGGGATGACTGTAAACTATAGTAGACAGTATACATCTGTAGACAAGGTTCTACAGCCTAAGAGCTGTGGTGTCAAAACATCAATATATTGCCCTGATCTGTGACTGGGGGTGAATATTTTGCCAATGTGCAAATGTGCAACATTCCGTCCATCATCTTGTGTGTTTTGCTGTTCGCCCTATGTGGGAAGGGTATGCCCAGACGTGGGTCCCGTGCTCACTACGCCACTGGAGACAAGCTATCCTGGCTGAAGAGGGGTGAAACCCCGAAACCGGTCCTAGGATGCTTGATTCCGGTCCAGGGAAGACGTGGCTTGGCAGTTCGGGCTGGACTGTTCCCATGAGGCACAGGGTCAAGACTGATTTGTATATGGCCATGTCTGAACTGGGGTGGCGTGGTGAGCAAAAAAACAATGGATTAAACCCAGATCTGTGACTGGGGGTGAATATTTTGCCAATGTGCAACATTCCGTCCATCATCTTGTGTGTTTTACAATGGGACTCATACCCATCCCACAGTGCCGAAATGGTCGAAAGGAGAAAAATGCCCACATCCAATCAGAGGGTCCTATTTATTAAATTAACCATACTGCGGGACTTCCGCAGGGCTCCTAGAGGCCATCACACACAAAAGATAAGTGATAGGAGGAGAAAGAGTCCCACTTCGACCTCCAGTAGCAAAGTTACACACACAAAAAGAAGAGGGACTATGTGTTCAAGATCTCTGTGATCAAAGGTATGGGAAAACACCCAGGAGTTTTAAAACTGCCCTCACACACAATAAACTGTGTCATGCTTTATCACAGGGCTGCTAACACACCTCTGTGCAAGCCTACGCTGGAGGTGGAGCAATAGGGAGGGGGAAGAAAATACAACACAAAAAATTTTATATTATACAGAAAAAATGGGATCACAAGTGAACATAGGTGCAGAGATAGTAGTTTAAAAATGGACAGGAAATCCTCAATCTCACTTTAATCATGCATACCCTGTCCAGAGTAAAAAGGTCAATTGAGAGACCAGTGGATGGTGGTATGTAATGCTATATTGAGTCACCTACCCCGCCACTCTGCAAAAAAACGTTGACATGTTTCAGCAAGCAAGAAATAATACCCCGGCTTTCATCAGGACTCACAAAGGAAAGATCCCATGGGTAATAACCCTACCTCCTTGATCCAAGGGTAGAGGGTAGGTACCCTTCTCAATGAATGCTCCCGACAAATATGTCGGGATGATTTCCGTGGGGAACCAAGTTCTTTGGAATTCAAAACTTGAACTGGCGGGGGAGCGAGGACAGCTCCCTATAGTCACACTTTCGTCAAGGTGAGCTGTGACGGTCGACTTGTCCCTCCCGGCGCCGTGTAGGTCCATATCTAACTTTTTAACCCATTCGTGACCATTCCAAGCACCTTCTTAAACACAAGTTGCTAGCAAATGGTTGAACGGATTTACCCCAAAAAATGTAAAGCACACCTCCTGAATAAGGTTTGGGACGGCCCCTTTTTTTCACCACAGCTTGAGACACCCCAAAACCTTTTCAGAAAAGAGCTGAGATGGATGAACTTTAAAAAAAAAAATTGTGCAGATTTGTGAAATGGTACCTAAGTGATTAGCAAAACAAAAAATGCTCCTTCTTTGGAAACTGACATAACTAAAACCAGACCAGCTTTTCGTGATTTCGCAATATGCAAAATCTCTGCGCTATTACTAGGGTCCCTCGATGTCTGCTATAATTAAGAATTCCATTGCAAAAAAATAAAAACCAAAACTTTTTCCCAGTGGGGTTTGTTTTCTCTACTTGCTCCGCAGCTACAGGGCAGCATTTCTAAGGAACAAGTTAATAAAACATACTCCAAGCCAGGAGATATTTCATTGTTTATGGTCAGTGAGCTTCCCTGATCTGATCAACAGACTAGGGTATGTCACTGTGCTGTCAGGAAAGGCATAGCCAAATGCGCTCTCACTCTCACATTTCCCATATCTATCTTCATACTATGTAAACAGTTTACTAACACAATATCATGGTAAACAATAAAGTTGATAAAAAATATTGTGTCAAAAATATAATTTACCACAATATTGTATTTCAATACCTATAATGGAAATGACAAAAATTTTGAATTTCTTTTGGGTGGGAAGTAATTTCATCGAAAAACAGGCAGAAATATAGTTTTTCTAATATATATATATATCCACAGTTTAAAGTAGTAAGTGTTACATAATTTAATATATACAATTAATAAAATCCAAAGTAAATAATTATGATTCATTATTTAATGCAATATATAAATATATATTTATATAAACATACACACATATAGATATGTGTGTGTTGATATAAATATAATTATAGTATGACATACTTAATGACACTTTTAGATTATATTATTTTTTTAATATTTTAAATTCGGTATTTTAAACTGCATACATATCAATGTACACACACACATGTGCATACACATATTCAATTACAAAGTATATCAATAAATGTCACCATTATATAATAGTAAGATATTAAAACCCCCAAAACACATTTACTAAAGATAATATAACAATTAAAAAAATAAAAATGAAGAATATTAATTAAAAACATATAATAATAAGAATCCTATTTCACCAATAGTAGGAAAAGTGTTGGACTCTGGAAAGGTTACATTTACTATTCCCTCTCCAGTTTAAGCAACAGTAGGGAAAGTGTTGGACTTAGAGGGGTTACATTTACTATTCCCAATCCAGTCTGAACGAGAGTAGGGATAATATTACACTTCACAGGGGTTATAGATACTATTCCCACTCCGGTCGAAGCAACAGTAGTGAAAGTTTTGGATTTTGGAGGGATTACATTTACTATTCCCACTTGTGAGGGTTTAGGTGTATTATATGTTATGGTTGTGCCACCTTACGGTGTAATACACTTGCAAAACTCTTCTTGGGTTCAGTCAGGATCGATGCTGGACCCTGGTAGCTGTGGCTTCGAGCAACAAGGCTTAAACAAAGGAACTAGTGTAAAACATTTAGATGCAGCTAACAACGAAATAAGGAAGTCACGCAACACGAAAGAAAGATTATATTTTTATGACTTTTTAGAGACCAAGACGAGCAAAGTCCACTGGAGGGTTCTGAAGATATAGATTTCTAAAGAAAGCATGAATCTCAGTTTAACCACAAACAAGCATTGCTAACCATAAAGTTTGGAACGTTTTGAAAAGTTTGATAGAGTTCTTTTCGGCTACCCCGGTCTGACTGGGGCATCCAAATCGGCAGGAAGAAGATCAGGGGCCACTAAGGAGTATTTGGACAGTTGCCTGTCGCCAAACTGTTCTCCAGTCCAGGTCTGAACTTTACAGCACGACTGACAGACTTAAATGGAGTGGTCCTGATGCTGATGATTCAGGAGATGGAGAATACCCAAAGATTCTCTTAAGTGCTGTGCAGTCGACAAGGGTGTCTTTGCGGTTACTCCTCGGTCCACAGACTTTGGCCACAGAGGTGAGGGTCTCTAAAAATCCTTTTTGAGCATGTAGAAAACAGGCTGCTGCTGGGCTGCCAGTCTCCAGTCACAGCGGGTCCAGCGGCATCCTTTGGTGGAGGCTAGTGTCCCTCCTGGAAAGCCAATCTGGACTCAGGCGGCTCTGCTGGGTCTGGCAGACTCAGGTGCAACTTTTGGCCCTCGAGGATCTGTCTCTTGGGGCACTCAGTGCCGGTCATTTTCCAGTTCCGTCTTGATCTGAGCTTCAGGGTGCCATGGGTGCTACATTCATGCTCAGAAAGAGCCCTGGAGGGGATGATGCGGTCACTAGCCAATGGGCTACCAGGATCCCTCCCGCCGTATGTCAACTTCCTGCTTTGTGTGGCGTATCCAAGAGTGTACTATTCTGCCTACTCCTAAGGTGTTGGAATCCTTCCTTGGATGTTACGAGCTTGGTAGCCCACTCTAGAGGTGTAGCTACCTGTGAGCTACACGCCCATGGGAAAACTGGGTTGGGCAGTGGTCTCCCCTTTCTGTTCCTGCCACCAGTCTGTCTATCTGAACAAAGAGGTAACTGTAGGAATCTGGCTCTGTATATACTTCCCCAAAATGAGGTATAGTGTGCACAGAGTCCAGTGGAACCCCAAAGGTAGGCAGAGGTAAAAGTAGATAGCACCTTACTCTCTATTTGTGGTAGTGTGGTCGAGCAGTAAGGCTTTATCAGAGGGTAGTGTTAAGCATTTGTTGTACACTCTCAGGAAGCAAATGATGCCACACACTCAAAGCCTGAACTCAGACCAATTTGTTTGTATCAAAATATTATTAAGTTATTTTATTTCTAGAACCAAGCCAAGCCTGGTGCACATAAGTGAAATAAATGCTTTGCGAAATCTTCTGCAGTGTTTTACAGTTGAATGCAGGTTCAAATGCAGTTGGTTGAATTGCAGGTAGGTCAACAGTTCAGAATTACTTTTTAGTTACTTTACAGATTACTATATACGTTACTTTTCAAATTACCTTTGCTAATCAGTGTGATATGCATAGATATCACACTGAGACATCCCCTAGACAGAAGATAAGCAATTCACTTTTAGTACATATGCAGTTTTTCAATATTCCATACAAACCAACTCCACACTTAAAACAATTTTCAAGAAAAGCAGTCAATGCAATCCTATGGAAGGACATAGAGCTATTGGTTTACAGGTAAGTAGTTATTTGTGGGAGTTGGTATTCTGGGGTTAGAAACAGGGTTCCCCCGGGGTCAAGGATGCACTCTTGAAACACCCTCAGCGGCACTAGGGCAGCCGGGTGCAGATGCCCAATGTTATCCAATGGGGAGTAGGGGAGCAACGGTTGGTGGCTGCTCATGAGGAAGCCACAAGGATGTGGGTGCAAAGCTCCTAGTGTTAGGCTCAGGACAAAGGGGGATCTGAGTTAGCATCCAAAGTACACCCGCAGCGGCACTGGGACGCCTGGGTGGAGGGTGCTGTTTTGGAGTTGTTTTCAATGGGGATTCTCCGGTTGCAACAAAGACTGCAGGCTCAGAGATGAATAGGTGACCACCGGTTGGAGAGGAAAGTTGGGATGCCTGGGGATGCTGGGACATCGTCGGTTGGGCCACCCAAGGCCATGTGACGGGTGCAGGGGTGTCTTTAGGTGTCGGGTTTTCTTACCAACTCCGGTCGTGGTCGGTGGGATCCTCCAGACAGAGACTGCAGGCATTGTTTGGAGATTCGAGGCAGGTCAGTTATCACCAAATCTCAGGTCAGGATAGCCGGGGAGACCTCCTCGTGGTGTTGGGCCACTCAAACTGGGGACGTGGGCGTCAGGTGCAGAGTAGTGTAGACTCGTAGTTTTGGCCAGGTCCTGAGTGTGTGGGTGAGCAAATCGGGTGCTCAAGGGAGACAAAGTCTTTGGCTTGTAACGCAGGGCAGGTTCTTCGGGTTCTTGAGGCTGCAAGGACACACTAGGATTTCGCTGGAGCAGGTTCGAGGTGGGGACAGGCCGGTAGGGCTGGGGCCAAGTCAGTAGTTTCAGCATGGCTTCTTTGGTCCTTCTTTTTCTCTTCTTTTTGTTGATTCTTGTCTGAGGAGGCAGGGTTCAGGGTTACCCCTAAATACTAGATTTAGGGGCGTTACAGGTAGGTAAAGGTTGGGACCAATGGGTCCCTTCCTTGCGGTGGGTACACCCCCTATTATCCCACCCTCTAGTGGGAGGGGGGCATATACCTCTCTCTGGTTGGCTTGGCCTCCCATCTGCAATATGGCGGGGACTGGGAGCTGTGCTTCACCTCGCCTCCCCGCCTGAGGGGTGGGGTTGACAAAGGTGGGCACACCTCCCTTTCTCACTTGGTTTTCCCACGGATTCTCCTGCCCAAAGTGGGGGTCAGAACCGGTGGAGGCCAGTTGCTGGAAGCAGCAAAGGCCTGGGATAGCTCACTAAGGCGACAAACCTTCGAAGCTTTCCTTCATGGACCCTGCCCATCCTGGGGGAGGAGGCTCAGCACCTCGTCCCAGGATGTGCATTGTTTCAGACCCCTGAGAGCAGCAGGCTCTTGACCCAGCGATCCAGAAACATGTTTGGTAGTGGCAGCTGGCGAGCAGCCACTCAGCCAGGACATTAGAGTTAGGTTGTTTTTCAGAGGGCATCTCTAAGATGCCCTCTGAGTTCATTTTTCATGAAATCACACACTGGCATCAGTGTGGGTTTAATGTGCTGAGAAGTTTGATACCAAACTTCCCAGTTTTCAGTAAAGCCATTATGGTGCTGTGGAGTTTGTAATGACAAACTCCCAGCACCATATACTCTTGATGGCATTACTGCACTTAAAATGTCTTAAGATTTGGCTTAGACACTGTACAGACCCTCCAGGATTTCGCGATTTGCAAAAAAATCGCGAAATCAGCATTTTTGTAAAAATGCCGCGATTTTTACAAAACTGCTCGTGAAATTTGGACGGTTGGGCAGCTCTTGGAAGGAGGCCCCTTTTAGGTGTCTGTGCTGACAGGACAGCTGTCTGCAATGTCAACATGTGTGGCATATTTGTTAGGCCTTTGCAGGCATCAGCAGATACACGTTACAACAATGTCTGCCTAATGTTTCAAGGAGCTGGGGGAAGGTCTCTTTTTCGCAGATCTCGCCCGACCTGCTGGAATGTTGGCCCCACGTGTGTATTCCTGCACACCTCCCTCGTGGGGAACAGGGCGCGGCTTCACTCCTAAAAGTAACCCCCGCCCCCCTCCCACCCATGGTGAATCTCTGGTAGATGCCGGTAAAGGATTTCGGACAGCCTGCGCATCCTGTGGGGGAGCAGGCGAAGTAGTTGTAGGGGGGAGGGGGGCTTATGTGACCAGCGGCAACTGCGGGCATTTGAATGAAGAACAAACTGCGAGGGACGGAAAGATGTGCGGCGTGGAGAGGGGGGAGCTGCCAATGAGACGTGAGGATGAGGATTGAAAGAGGAAGAGATGGAGAGGGAAAGGGAGAAAGAGTGAGGGGGCGCGAACGGGGGAGGGCTGGATGATGTAGAGGCGAAGGGAAGAGAGATTGGAGGAGGGGGAAAGGTGAAGAGACAAGAAGGAGAGAGAAGTGTGAGATGTGAAGTTAGAGTTAAGGAGCTAGAAAGGGGAAGGTTGGAAAGAAATGGAAGGTGTGAGTTGGAGAGGGTGGGAAGGAAGATAGAGATGGCTTAAGAGAGATGGTATAGAAGAATTAGGTGTGCGAAAGGAGGCTAAAGAGGGGATGAAAGGGAGAGGCCTTGAAGGGGGCAGAACGAGGTTGAGATGGGGAAAAGAGGAGCGGAAGAGATGGGAGAAGGAAGAAAGAGTACAAGATGTAGAGAGCGGTGGGACAGGAGAACAGAGATGCGAGGAGAATGAAATAGAGGGGGGTGGTGAGAGCTTGAGAGCTGAAGTGGGGGAGGGGGGCAAAGAGAAGGAGAAGTGGTGAGATGGAATATAAACCAGAGACAAAGATAGAAGAGATGGGAAGACAAAGGAGAAGTGCGGGAAGTGAATGCGTCAGAGAGGCAGGAAGGACAAACTGAAAGCAGGAGGGAAAGGCATGAAAGGAAGAGCCGTGCACTGAAAAGAACCGAGGCAGAAAATTGGAATTGAAAAAGAGAGAAAAAACAACGAAGAAGAGAACAGAGCAAGTAAGGAGGAAAGAGCATTTGAAAGAGAATGATAAGAAGCACTGGAGTGGGAATTACAGGGATGAGAAGTGATGGAAGCAAGCACAAAACTGAAAAAGAGAAAGGGGAGGTAGGAAATAAAGAGAAGAGAAAGGGAAGGGGCAATGAAAACAGAGTAAAGGAAGAGGAGCGACAAGGATTGAGAAAAATAACAGAACAGCAAGAAAACGAAGAGAGAGAAGGAATGAGTCAACGATTGAAATGGAAATAACAGAATTATTTTAGGTCTGTTGACAGTACAGCTGTCTGCGATGTAGTACGTGTGCCTTATTGGATAGGCCTTTGCAAGCACCAGGGTGTCAATACTCATGCTTACAAAATTCCAAGGAAAGGGAAGACGGGCGGTGGCCATTGAACCTTGTTGCTGCATGACGAAAGGTTTCCTGTCTGTGCAGAATGCACTGTTCAACGTAACCAACAAGACAACTACAATTATCGGGCAACATGAACTATCAATTTCTTTGGAGATGGCAACCAGTGCTGGAAAGTAGGGGAAACCCACCTGATCTCACTTCCGGCAGCTAATTTCCCTGAGAAAAATGCTGAATTTGTCCTGGTGTCTGATAATTCAGCAGCGCCTGCAAGCTGTTTGTATTCGGCTGGGTGCAGCAACGTGCAGGCAGTAGGAGGGCTTTCTTATTTCAACATTCAGCTGGGAGCAAAAGTTATCTTACCTCTATTAAAATCTCCTCAAAATTGTAGGGCACACAATGGTCTCTCCAACAGGTATCTTAACCCTGTAAGATATTTTAAAATGCAGCCTCTATGTAACCAATTGAGTAACTTAGAAGGGATTTACTGTCACATTTGTCATCCGTTACCAATATCTTTGCAGCAAATTAAAAAAAATATATATTATGTTGCTACCAATGTTGCGGGCATCAGTGGCACCCACAATTGGCAAAAGAGGGTACCTGAGGAAGAGGTGTCCTGCCTCTCGGATCTGTAGGCAGCGATGCCCGACAGGGGTGCATACATGGGCATTAGAACATCCCAGGGAGAAATACAGCACACTCCCACAAGGTTAGGACTGGAGCTGTGCTTCCGTAGAGCTGCAGACACTTTAAACATGCCTATTTCAAAGTGGAATACTCTGCTAAAACAGCTTCCATTGATTTCAGGCTGAAAATGAATGATTATGAGTAAAATAAAGTGCCGCAAAAATGCCGCTAAATTTTAATATTTGTGCCGCTAAATTTGCTAATCCATGCCGCTATATCCTGGGGGGTCTGTAGGGGTACAGGGCTCATGCACCTGTACCTTAACCACTGGTATAGTGCACCTAGCTAGAGGGGTGGCTTACCTATGCAAGGGCAGTGGTTTGTAAGCATGGCACACAGGGATGTGTGCCATGTCGACTCTTCACTTTGTTCTGCACCAGAACACGCAGCCTACAATGGCTGTGTGTGTGTGTGTGTGTGTAAAGGTACAGGGCCTCTAAGGGTCGCACAATAAGTGCTGCAGCCCTTAGAGGCCTTCCTTGGTCACAGTGTCCTTGGTACCTTTGGCACCATTAACAAGGGACTGACATGTGTCCAAAGAGTGCCAATTGGGTTCTGTCTTAATGCAGTTTTAGGTAAAGAACATAAGCCCTAGATACCTGATTGGCAGGAACCCAGGGGACACTCAGTCAAAGTACATCAACAGTTTGCCAAAAAGTGGGGGCAACCATGGAAAAAGAGGGCACTTTCTCACAGTAACCCCTCAGAAGTTTGATTGCCATTTGCCCACTAAATGCGGCCTCATCTTTGAAGCTTGCCTTTTGGCCCAACACCCTTAGGGGGGTGATTAGTATAGCGGGCGGATTGCCACCGCCCGTATGGCAGTGGCGATCCGCCCATCGAAAGTCACCGCCCGCATAACTTTCCCCCCGCCACATTACAATAGCGGGGGGGACCCCGGCGGATGGGAAGACCGTCCGCCGGTTTTCCGCCGAAAAGCACAGCAATATGGTGGCGGAGAAGTGCCTTTCCATTGCGGAGACTCCGCCATGAAAAGGCATGTGTTTTTTTCTCTTTGGGCCTGTTGCGGGCCCCCAGGGTGTTGGGGGGATAGGGGGTGCACATGTGGGTACCTATGGTACCCCGCTTCATTTGCATGCACAAGGTGGCAGGCACCGCACGGTGCCTGCCATGTTGTGCATGCAAATGCGCGACATACACCGCCCGCCACAATGCAGTGTATGCGGGATGCCACCGTGGCGGTGGCATCCTAATTGCCGGTGCGGGGTCGCCGCACCACTGTCAGCCGGTCCCAGCACCACTAAGGGCCCGCCATCCTAATAGGTCCCTTAGTGTCTTCCTGCAAAAGGGGTGTTAGCCTTCCCCCTGTAGCAGGCTGCCATTGTTCCTAAGCCTGGGATTTGTTCTCACAACCCCTTGGGGGCAGAAAGCTGTCTGGTGGTCAGCAACCATGTGAAGCCACTGGATGACAACTGGGCTAAGGAGTGGCAACTTTCTAAAAGTTGTTTTTTCTTAGAAGCGACATTAAATTTGACCTGGGCATCAAGTCGTGTTCAATGCCTCAATTAATTTGATAGCTTGAAGTGCCTATTTTAATAGTCCCTTTCAGTAGTTAACGAGGCTGAAGGGTCAGCCATTATCCTAGTGTTATACAAAGCGGCTACTAACTTTTCCACAGCAAATAGACAATTTGGAAGTTTTGCTGTTAAGGTTTATTAAATATATATGTCCTAGTTAATATACAGCTCCCTGCCTTTGCACTCGGTCGGCCTTCCTTAGGGGAGACTTACATATATTGTTAAGGTAAGTGGGAGGGCTTATCAATTTTTTTTAATGGCAGTGTCAGACTAGCAATTTTAAACGTGTTCTTCCAGGCTGCAGTATCAGACTGGGAGCCATTTGGTACTTTATCACACACAGGGTGGCACAACCAGTGCTGTAGCCCTGGGTGGACACTCTGGTGCCGTTTCACACAACTAATCTGAGACAAAATCCTAAACTTACTACTTTTGGTATTCACAGAAGGCATTTAGTAGTAGTAAAGTTAGGATTTTGTCTTAAGGTTGACTTAAGTTTGACTTAAGACAGACTTAAGACAAACTTAAGACGGACTTAAGACAGACTTAAGGCAAACGTAAGACAAACTTAAGACAAACTTAAGACAAACTTAGGACAGACTTAAGACAGGCTTAAGACAAAATCCTAACTTTACTACCACTAAATGCCTTCTGTGAATACCAAAAGTAATACGTTTAGGATTTTGTCTCAGATTACTTCTGTGAATCGGGCCCACTGTCTTACCTGTCCTGGGTACCTAGATACCATATACTAGAGACTTATAAGTATGGCAGTTTATTCCAATTGGGGAAGCTAATTTAACATACACTTTGTAAGAGGTTAGAACTCTGGCACTGAGGCCTAGTTAGCAGCCCTCGGTCCTCTCTCAGAGTCGTAAAACCAGCACCACCAGTCCAAAACTTGTGTTTGGGATCAGACAAAAAGAGGCATTTCCTTACAGCACTCTAGTTTAACCAACAGTAGGGAAAGTGTTGGACTTTGAGGGGGTTAGATTTACTGTTCACTCTCCAGTCTAATTTCTGAGGGTTTAGATTTACTCTTCCCATTTTAGTCTAAGTATCCTTATGGAAAGTATTGAACTTTGGAGGATTCAGATTTACTATTCCCAGTCCAGTCTAAACAACAGTAGGGAAAGTGTTGAAGTTCAGGGGTGGATAGATTTGCTATTACTACTTCATTCTAAGCAATGGTAAAGAAAGTATTGGACATTGAAGAGGTTAAATTTACTATTTCCAATCCACTCTAAGCAACAGAAGGGAATAGGCTCCCATTGACGAAAGGGGTGGCTGGGGAAAATTGGGCACCCTGTGACCGGCACCCCCTGGTGCCTGCCACACTGTGCATGGCTGGTAAGGGGGAACCCATGGGAACCCTCATGGACCCGTTTGGGAAGGCTCCGGTGCTGGGGGTCCCACTGGGGGCCCCCAAAGTCTGATTTCGACTTCCGCTTCCGACTTCCGATTCGAGTCGAGCGGCATGATTCAGAAAGGCCGTCCAAATCCAGCATCGTACTTGGGGCCCGATCCAGATCCCGCTAGGAAAGCCCTCGTACGACTCGGATCCAGAGGATCTTCCGTGCGAAACGTGCTTCAAGAGTCCAAACGAGCGTGTACGATGCATCAGTATGCTTACGGACTAGGTTTGCTCAGACACCTATTGAGCTCTATGGGAGCCTGTGTACTGATGCGTACACAGGCTTCTTAGCAAATAGGGGTGGGTGGGGAAGAGTGTACACCCTGTAGCGGGCACCACAGGGTGCCCACCCCACTGTGTGTGCTTGGATAGGGGGACAAACGGGCACCCCCTCTGACAGATTCGGAGGGCCCTGGGTCAAGGGGGGCCTTCTACGGCCCCCTGAAGTACGATTCCGACAGCCGTTACGTCCCGCTGAGACCGAGTCGATGCGGCTGTCCGAATTGTGCATCGTACTCGCTCGGTTGGAATCCGGCTCCATTCCGTGGCACGATTCGGCTACGAACGAGTCGTACGGACAGGATCGGGTTCAGAAACGATTTGATTGGCGCGTACACGATCTTCGCATCATACTTGGTCGTTCTGACCTGTGTACGATTCGGTCATAACCAAGGTCTACGGATCAGATCGAGGGAAGCCAAATCCGATTTGGTGGCCTTCCCAATGACATCGGAATCGGGCCCTTGGTGGTTCGCAAACGCGGCCTGTAGAGACGTACGATTCTGCTCCGTGCGGCTTAGTCATTCCAAATGCCGCCGGGTTCGGATTGGGATATTCCTAATACCTAACTTGCATTGTACTCGGTCGGTTGGAAACCTTTCCGAGTCGTTGGAAAGATAATTTCCCGAACCTATTTTGACGAAGCAAATGTCATTAGGAGGACTTCCTAATCACATCAGAATCAAGCCCTAAATATAAAACATTATTAATCGACTGTATACAGAAAATATATTATTTTTTAACAGAAAGAAAAAAATATATATTTTGAAGAAAAGAAAATTACACACATAATGAATTTACAATTATAAACGAATTAACATTATTTTTTATTAATAACTGAATTAACTACCCACTGTATACCCCTACATATTCAACAACCCAATATGAAAAGATAACTTACTAAAAAAATATTACTTAAAAAAATTACAATTGCCATTTTAAATTCAAAATATAATATAACAAATGAACAATTTACATAATCAATAATCACTTAAAAACTAATGATAAAAAACCTAATTACTATTAAATAAAAAAAAAATGCTTCATCACTCAAAATTATATACACATTTTTTTAAATGAATACCAAATGTACCAACAGTTCTAACATCTAAAATTAATATAGTAACTAAAACACATTACAATTATTTTTAAAAACAATATTTTTTACAGCTATTTCACTGAAAACAAGATTAAAAACAAAAAAATTATATTCTTGACAATAATATTCTATACCACAATGTTGTTGTTACACAATATTTATTTCCGAAATTTACGTGCCACAATATTTTAAACTCAATATTTTGTCCAAACACTGTGTTAACTGCTTTGGTGGCATGGGGGGGGCATAGTTGTATTCACTACAGTGTCTCGGACTTTGGATAAACAGCGCTTGCAGGTAATAAACTTCAGTTTTCCTCAGCCAATAAAAAAAATGGCTTTAAAATCTCCTGTGTGGATTTCAAACAGATAAATGTCATGGAAAATCCAAATAATCACTTAGTCACAGCTCTAATTGCTGCCGTGCACCAAGTCAAGACCTTAGGAACTGATTCTGCTGAACTTCGTAGAGCACGGAATTAACTCCACCCTTGATGTGCTAATATTAGCCGTGAATGTAAGACTTGAAAAAACAACAAACATTGGCAAAGCCAGTAGATCTCGCTTTAGGGACTTGTTGGGTTTGCTAATGGTTGCATCTATGTTTCACAGCTCCTTTGATGCAGTGCAGCAAGGCTTTTTAGAAAAAAAGTATATGATGTGAATGGCCTTTATTTTGTAGGCACACACACAAAATGTGTGCGCCTAGGAAACGATAACGTATAGGTAAAAACAACAGGAGTACACCCATAGACCAGGTTGAGATCTGTCTCAACCGGTATTATTAGAAGGACAAGTAATTAGGCATGCACAAAATATTGCAAGAGAAAGAAATTAGAGAGACTCAGAATTCATTTGAAAGGGCCCAAGGCATCTTGTATTGGGATGAATACAAACAGTTGTATCACTACTGTACTATGTAAAATGTGAGTAACCGGAAGGTACTTTGTACACACATGTGCTTGTGACACGCAATGGTGAACGTCGCAGGTGACAAGTGTGAAACAGCGGTGGCGCAGAGTGAGAACGTGATAGTTATATGTAAGAAACTGGCTCTATATATACTGCACCAAAGTGAGGTACAGTGTGTTTAGAGTCCAAGAGTGCCCAAAGGTAGGCATAGGTTAAAGTTAGATAGAACCTTACTCTCTAAAGTGGTAGCTTGGTCGAGGAGTAAGTGTGAGAAAGTGCCATCTTTTTTGCATGGTATGCCCCCACTTTTTGCTGAATTGCTGAATGTACTTTGACTGAGTGTGCCCTGGACTCCTGCCAATCAGGTGCCCAGGGCCTATGTTCCTTCCCTAAAAATAACAAAACCCAAATTGGCAAACCCTGGCCACATGTCTGCCCCTGGTAAATAGTACCCTAGGTACCCAGGGCTTTGTGACCAAGGAAGGCCTCTAAGAGCTGCAGCACTCCTTGTGCCACCCTTAGAGGCCCTGTACCCTTACACACACACTGCCTTTGCAGGCTGAGTGTTTGGGTGCAAGACAAAAACAGAGTCGACATGGCACACATCCCTGTGTGCCATGCCCATCACCTACACTGCCATGGCATACATCAGTCACCCCTCTAGCTGGGTGCCTTATGCCAATGGTGTGGGCACAGGAGCAGGAGCCCTGGGCCCCTACAGTGCCCAGGTCCATTCCTGAGCCCTGTAAGTGCAGTGCTGCCATTTAAGAGTACATGGTGCTGAGAGCTCGTCAAACACGAGCTCCACAGCACCATAATGGCAACACTAAAGACTGAGAAGTTTGGTATGAAACTTCTCAGCACATTAAACCCACACTGATGCCAGTGTGGGATTTAATGAACCCAGCACCCCAGAGGGCATCTTAGAGGTGCCCCCTTAAACCTAACCTACGAATCCACGTCTGCTCTGAGGCTGCCTAGGCTGCCACCCAGCAGACATGTTGCTGGACCCCTGGGTAGGAGAGCCCCTGCTCTCCTGGTCCTGCAACAATGCACATCCTGGGCGAGGTGCTAAATCTCCTCCCCCAGGATGGGCAGGGGGAAGCTTCAAAGGCATGCCGCCTCTGTGAGCTTCCCCAGGCCCCGGCAACCCCCCACTCTGGCGGGAAGCTTTGGCCGGAAACCCCAAATAAGGACAGGGGATGTGCCAGCCTGCCAACCCCACCCCTCAGGTGGGGGAGGCAAGGTGAAGCACATCTCCGGGTTCTCGCCATCTTGAAGATGGGGAGCCCTACCCTATCAGGACTAGGCTACTGCCCCCCTCCCACAGGAGAGAGGCAGGATAGGGGGTGTACCCACCCCAGGACGGGGACCCATTGGTCCCTGCCCTTCACCTACCTGTAACGCCCCTAAATCTAGTATTTAGGGGCACCCTGAACCTTCCTTCCCCAGATTCCAGATTCCGAAATTACAAGAAGTGCAAGAAGAAAGAAGGCCTGCCCTGCAGCTGCTAAGGAGAGGGAGATACCAACTGCTTTGGCCCCAGCCCTACCGGCCTGTCGACCTCGAACCTGCTCCTGCCCCAAACCCGGCATCTCTTGTGGCCAGCAACCTCAGAAACCCCGGAGGACCTGGCTACCTTTGAACTCTAATCTCCTGGGACTCCCATGAGTAGAGGCTCTACTCAAAACCTACCTTTCACCCCTGGCAGCAGCCCGGAACCGCGATCCCAGCCCACTCTACACCAGCCAAGCCTGGCCGGTGCCGGAGTTAACCAAACCCACGAGGACGACCCCACAGCGACTGTGACCCCGAGTCCGGTACCCAAGGCCCTCCCTCGACACTCCTGAAGAAGCCTGCAGCCTCGGAACAAGGTGCCCCCCAACCGCGATCAACAGAGGGTAAGATTTCCCGACACCTAAAGGCACACCTGCACGCGGCGCCCCACGGCCCCCTGTGCCCAATCCCGGGGTACCTACCTATCCTCCAACTACCCAACTTACCTCTCGAAGTGGTGATGGCACCTGAAGAGTCCTCGTCCCCGAGCTTGCAGTCTTTTTCCAAACCGGAGATTTCCCGTTGAAATCCATTGAGCGCCCGAAGGCTCAAAAGCCCTCTGCACCCAGCCGCCCGAGTGGCCCTGGCAGTGAAAACTCTACACCTACCTACTTCCCCACTTGCCCTGAGTAAGTGACTAGGAGCCCAGCTCCCACAGCCGCGTGGCTTGCCAGTCAGCAGCCACCAAACAAGGCCCCCCTATCCCTCATAGGATAACATTGGGCCTAACTCTCTCTGCACCCGGCCGCCCTAGAGCCGCTGAGGGTGAACCAACTGGACCTACCTGACCCAGGGAGACCCCTCAGTCTGTGCCCAGAACCTCAAATCTGCCAGTCGAGTACTTACCCTTAAACCGCAAACTCTTATTTTCCTCATAGGGTAACATTGACTGGCTTTTTCCTGAAATTTCTTCCAAGTGTGGCCTTTTCAAATCTTCAAATATTCACCAAAAATCAGCTGAGTGACAAAAACGAATTTATTCACCTGCTCTTAGGTGAGCTCCCAGTGCTGGATCTTGGTGCCCAGCACTGACTCTGAAAAACTCCTACAACTGTACTTACCTTTAACTCAATTTTCTTCCATAGGAATCCATTGACTGTTTTTCGGTGAAATTTCTTCTAAGTGTCGATTTCTGCAATCTTTAAATATTCTTCAAAAATCGTATAATATCTGTAAACGTAATTACTTACCTGTTTTGGATAAAGGTCCCAGTACTGAGTCTAGGCACCCAGTACTGGATTACAAAAGTAACGAGAACAT
This sequence comes from Triturus cristatus, assembly GCF_964204655.1. Taxonomy (NCBI): domain Eukaryota; kingdom Metazoa; phylum Chordata; class Amphibia; order Caudata; family Salamandridae; genus Triturus; species Triturus cristatus. Next base: position 142,183,935 of record NC_140588.1, read on the forward strand.
ACTGTACCTGTAACCTGAATTTTCTTCCATAGGGAATCATTGACTGTTTTCTCTGAAATATTTTCTAAGTGTGAACTTTTAAAATAGCTAAATATTAGTTAAAAATCATTACAGGAGGCGTGGCTTGGGCAAGATGGCCGATCGGACCTAATCCGAGTCGGCTCCCGTGCCACCCTGGTGTTACCCCGGTTGCTGCGCTTTCCCAGGGCTCCCAGGCGGCCCTGCCATCCATCGGATGCCATGACTAACGGCTGGGCACGCGTCGGCATGGTCAAAGCTGGTTTCCTGGCCGTTTGAAGCGCCCGCCGCCCGACAAGTACGGCCGAGGTTGAGTCCCGCAAAATGGCGGCCCCCAGAGACGTGATCGCGATGCCTGCCTGATGAAGCCGAGCCGGCAGGGAATGGAGCACGACAAGCGGCCCTACCTCCCATTGGGTGCCTCCATTACAGACCAGGCACGGGTGGGCAAGTTCCGGGCCGATCATCTGCCCGCCTGAGGCTCCCGCAGAACGACGAGAAGCGATGCGGCCGAGATCCGCAACATGGCGACCCCCAGTGACGCGGCCGCGCTGGCGGCCTGCCGGAGCTCTATCGGCGAGGTGTAAAGTGGGAACCCTATCTGCTTGGTGCTGGGGGAGCTGGAGCGGCGGCGGGAGCGGAGTTCTCTTCACGTCGGTGTTTGGGACCCTGTCCGACGGGTCGGCTGGAGGAGACGTCCCAGCCCAGCTGGTGAGTGAAGCGACCTCCCCTGGAGAGTGCAGGGGCATCATCTGGACGCACACGGACTCCCCACACTGCGTGCCTTTCCCCGAGGGGATAACGGAGGCCTTCGGCGAGGGGCGCACACTTCCCGGCCTTGGAGTGGAAGAGAGCTGGCTCGGCGGAGGGGGCAGTAGAAGTGCTCTCCTCGCGGGACGCCCGGGGGCTCTCCGGGGACCTGGCTGTTGTGGCCGAGACTTCGGCGAGGGGGCCCAGCAGCAAGCGACGCACAACTACAGAGCGGCCGGGAGGCCGGGGTGATGCCGGGGGCCCTTCAGTGAATGCCACATTCCCTGCGGTGGAGGCCCTATCGCCGCTGCGCCCGCCTATAGCGACCAGTGCGGCACCATGTGATCTTTGCGCTCCCGCCAGGGGGCACCTTCTTTCACTGGGTAAGCGTGGTCCCCGGCCGGGGGAAGCTCTATGCCTGCTAAGAGGGGACAGGTCAAACGAAACGCCTCGGTGACCACCTTCTTCGCCCCAGCGGTTAGGAGATCTTCCGGGGCGCCGGCCGACTCCTCGGATGCAATGGCGCTGACCAAGGAGGACCTCCTGTCCTCTTTGAGAGACTTCAAGGCCGAACTACGGGCGGAGATCAGCCGGGATGTACAGCATTCCATCAACCAGCTGCGCTCAGATATTCAGGACAAACTGTCCGGCCTCCGGCACGATGTCGACGCGGTGGGCACGCGGGTGATGGATCTGGAGGCTCAACAACGGGACCTGGGCGGCAGATCCTCCGATCACTCGCGACAGATCCAGGCCCTCCAAGAACAATTAACACAGACACAGCTCAAAGCTCAGGACCTGCAAAACCGCGCCTGGCGCGATAACATCCGCGTGCGCCATCTGGAGGAACGGGCGGAGGGCCCCGACCTCGAGGCTTTCTTGGAGGGCCTTTTTGCGGAGGTGGTGAAGCCACAAACTCTAAAAATCAAGCTCGACCGTGCGCACAGGGTCGGCTTCCTGGCGCCAGGTGACAGAAGGCGGCCGAGGGACATTCTAGCTAAATTCCACTCCTACAAAGTCAAGGAGGCTGTCCTGGCATCGGCCAGATCGTCCTCGGAAATCTCGTTTCAAGGCTTTTCGTGCTCATTGTTTCAAGACCTGTCCCCGGCTACACTGGCGAGACGACAATCCTTTAGGCCACTGACAACCAAGTTGAGAGCTGAGCGCATCAGATACAGATGGACCTTCCCTTTTGGCCTATCTTTTGAATACAAAAACAAGTAGCGGACTGTTGTGGACCTTGCGGCCGGCCGGGCCTTGTTGGGACTTTCCCCCTCGGGGGACAGGCAGGAGGATGCGGGTGACACTGCGGCCGGCGGATCTGGAGCAATTGCCGGGGAGTGGGCCACGGTGGGCCGCTCTCCTCCCCGCTGATTCCACGAGGGAAGCCACCCTGAGGAGGACTTCACTACAGGGGGAGATCCTGTGTGGCTGGTGCAGACCCTAACGGCTCCACATGGCGGATACACCGCCGGGGGTTGACACCGGTAATGAAGGAAGGGTTACTCTGAGTAGCTGCTTACATAATCCAGCATCGTTTGGGACCTGGGTTCAGCACTTTCGGATGTTTTCATTTTTTTTTTTTCGCTGTTAGATTTATGCAACCGGGGTAGGGGTGGGCGGGATGTCACGGCCCTCCGAGTCCTCTGCTCCCAGATGGTATGTGATCTTGGGGTTCTTCGGATGTTTCTTTTTCTCTTTTCTTTTTCTTCTACCTATCTTTCTCTCTTTCTGTCTAGGAGGGTGGGGGGATCTCCACGGAGGGTGGAGTGGGACGGGGGAAGGGGGGAACGGGCTTTGAGAATTACTTATGCCAGAGAACTGCTACCAGACCCACAATGGCTTTGTCCATAGGTTCATGGAATGTGCAAGGGCTTAATTCTCCCCAGAAACGCCAGAGGGTGCTGAAATACATATCCGACCACCACCTGGATATAGTTGCACTCCAAGAAACACACCTTAGCAAGGGGGATGAACATAGGTTGCGACATAGGTCATACCCACTCATATACAGCTCCTCAGCCACCACCAAGCATCGGGGAGTGGTGTTGATGTTCCATAGCGGGGTGAAGTTCCAACCCTTAGATGTACGCTCCGACAGGGAGGGGAGATGGGTGATGGTGAAGGGGATTATCAGGGGTCAGAAATGTACTTTTACCGCAATATACGCACCAAACACGGGCCAGGCGGGGTTTCTGTCCACCATTTTCACAAAATTGGAACAGTTTGCGGAGGGCTCAGTCGTCCTGTTGGGGGACTTTAATCTTGTATGGCAAGCGGACCTTGACAGTTCTCACGCGCAGAGGGCGGAATCGGGTTCATTTTCCCCAGCCACCAAACAACGCTTTTCGGACCTTGGCTTATGCGATGCATGGCGTACCCTACACTCCTCCACAAAAGATTATACCCACTTTTCGCATGTCCATCAATCCTACTCCCGTCTTGATTACATTTTCATTAATCGCTTTTTGTCGGGGTCTCTGAGAGACGCTCAGATTCTCCCCCTTTCCGTCTCTGACCATAGTCTCGTCATGGTCACCCTCCATTGGGATGGCCCACGGGATCGCCAAACTAAGTGGTACTTTCCCGCCTCTCTCACTAGAGACATTGTGCTGCGCAAATCGCTACGAGTGGCCATTGAAGAATTCTTTGCCCTTAACGACACAGAGGTGACTTCGGAGCTGACCCGCTGGGACGCCTTTAAGCAGTACTGAGGGGCAAATGCATCGCACTTAACTCTGCGCTCAACCGTCAGAGAGCAGCAGAGCGTGAACGATTGGAAGCGGAGCTGGTGGCTGAAGAGCAGGCCCATGAGGCAAAGCCCTCCCGCATTACCTTACGGCCCCTTACGGCTTTAAAGGGCAAACTGAAGGCGATATACACAAACAGGGCCGAGCTCACCCTCTTGCGCCTGCGTCAAACCCCATATGCTCAGGGGAATAAAATTGGGAGACACCTAGCCCGGCAGCTCCGCGTTAAACGGGACAAAGACTATATAGAGGGGATACGAGATGCTACTGATACGGTCATACACTCCGATAAAGGGAAGGGGAACTGTTTTCGATCCTTCTACAACAAGCTGTATACCTCTGACTCTCTTGAGGCCCCAGTGCAGAATGAATACTTGCAGGGACTGTCACTACCCAAGGTCGCCGCCTCTACCAATGCAGAGCTCTGTGCCCCCATCTCGTTAGAGGAGGTCACCAAAGCCATTATGGCGCTTAAACTCAACAAAGCACCGGGGCCAGATGGCCTCACAGCCCTCTTTTATCGCACTTTTGAGCCAGACCTGGCCCCACGCCTGCAGTCTCTTTTTAACACCATAATCGCCCAGGGTGCGGTTTCGCCTTCCATGGCGGAGGCTGTCATTACGGTCATCCCGAAACCGGGGAAACGCAAGGATCAGTGTTCCTCCTATCGCCCTATCTCCCTATCGCGCTATTGAACTTAGACGCTAAATTGTACTCCGCTATCCTGGCCGCCAGGCTCAATCCCCTTATGGCAGCATTGATGCACCCCGATCAATCGGGATTTATTCCAGGAAGGCAAACTCACGATAACACGCGCCGTATTGTACACCTGATAGAAAAAAACGCCAAAAGGTGCATGCCCGCTCTCCTAGTCGGTCTGGATGCTGAAAAAGCGTTCGATCGGGTGGATTGGGGATTCCTATTCTCCACCATGCGGCAGATGGGCTTTGCAGATTCATTCATTGCAATGATTCAGGCCAACTATCGGAATCTCACCTCGCGCGTCCAGGTCAACGGGACTTGTTCGGCTCCTTTTACCCTTTCTAGAGGCACGAGGCAGGGGTGTCCCCTTTCTCCCCTTTTGTTTGCCTTGAGCATAGAACCCCTAGCGCTGGCCATACTTCACAACCCGCAGATATCGGGCATTCCATTTGCGGGGGAAAAACACAAGATATCCCTTTTTGCAGATGACGTTCTCCTCTCCCTCACTCAACCATCTACGTCACTCCTGACTCTCCATGCAGAGCTGCAGCGCTTCGAAAGGGTAGCGGGGTTCAAGATAAATCTAGACAAATCCTATATTCTAAACCTTACGATACCCAAGGAAGAGCTCCTGGGGCTGCAACAAAGCACGACTTTCCAATGGGCGACTAAATCACTCCAATACTTGGGCGTTCAGCTTACCCCGTTCGTGGAGGATTTGTACAAGGCTAATTTCCCCCCTCTTCTTGCTCAAATTAAGGCTGATCTAGCGCGCTGGAAACCGCTATTTATCTCTTGGCTGGGGCGCATACACTCGCTTAAAATGACGGTCTTGCCGAAGCTGCTCCATTTATTTCAGGCCCTCCCCATTGAGGTCCCCCTCTCCTTCTTCTCGACCATGCGCTCTCTCTGTTCCTGTTATATCTGGCAGGGAGGGAGAGCCCGCCTGTCGTATTCCCTATTACGGAGGCCCCGCTCTGCGGGCGGAGCGGGCCTTCCCGACTTCCACCTCTACTATAAGGCGGCACAGCTACTTGTGCTGGTTGAATGGTCTATAAGAGAGTCGGATAACCATTGGTTACATATGGATCGGTCGGTAGCGGGACGGACAATTTGGGACCTGGTATAGCGCTCCAAACAAGATAGGCCAGATAACACGTACATTAGTACGCCCACCAGAACGACACTGCGGGTCTGGGATACTCTCTCACAAGATGAACAATGGACCACTTTCCCTTCCCCTCACACCCCCATCCATGGGCATGCGGCCTTTCCACCGGCGTTCACCAGAGGGCTATTCACCGCCTGGGAGGAAGGGGGATGCTTAATGATTGGGCATTTACTTAGAGGTACTAGGATGCTGACGTTCTCGGAATGCAGGTCTGACTTTAGCCTCCCGCAAGCTGAACACTACAGATATCTCCAATTGCGACACTGGCTCCAGTCGTCTGCGATGCAGGTGGCGATCAACAGGCCCCAGACCCCGTTTGAAAAATTCATACGATCTACCACTACCATGAAGGGGGCAATTTCTTTCTTATACAGTCATCTTCTGGCCACTGTGGTCTCACCGAACCCACGATTCAAGGGTAAATGGGAAGAGGTGGTGAATAGGCCTATTGAGGAGCGGGAGTGGGAGGCCTTATGGTCCGACATCACAAAACACAACCACTCGATAGAACTAAGGGAAGCACACACGAAAGTGATGGTAGATTGGTACCTATACCCAGCTAAATTGAGGCGCATCTTCCCGGGCTCCTCTGACGGCTGCTGGAGAGGGTGCGGTTTGCTGGGTGACTTTCAACACATCTGGTGGACCTGTCCGACTATTCGCCCATTTTGGGAAGAGATACTGGCGCAAATCAAGTCTATGCTGGGCTACCCGATCCCCACCTCCATTGAGGCTGCGCTGTTGGACCTTCGAGATCCCTCCCTGCGCTACCAAACCCGAGCAGATAAGGCCATTATGTGGCTTTGCCTAGGGGCGGCGAAGGTGGCTATCGCCGCCAACTGGAAGAAACAGGCGGCCCCCACGGCCTCGATGTGGCATTCCCGCCTCTGGAGGCTTCTGAGTTTAGAGAGAATGGTGGATATTTTTAGAGATGACTACGCTGCATTCGAGCTCAAATGGGGACCGCTGGTGACATTCCTCTCTCGGGGACTGCTGGCGGCTGTTTGCCCCCCCCCCCATGTTAGGGGGTTGCGGCTGTTCCAATTGTAGCCCGCTGAAGCCGCCACCGGTGGGTCCCCCTTGTAGTCCATTTCACAGTCACTATGCCGCTTGGCTGAGGCGTTGCCCTGACCCCGCCCTTGATGGGGCCATCTCCGGTCCTGGGCCTCCGGGTTCCCTCCCCGAGACTCTCCTCTTTCTCTCTCTCTATCGCTCTCGCTTTCTTTTCTGTTCTTTCTCTCTTTTTCTCAACTGGGTATGTTGGGTGGGAGGGGGTGGGATTTTGGGGAGTTGGGTTTCCTATAAAACAAGTTTGATGTTCCATGGCGCGGAGGCTGCGGCTTGAATGGACACTTCCTCTCTCCATAGACTGCGGACACCGGACTGCTAGACTCTAGGTATTGCCCATTGGGGATCTTCAGGGCATGGTTTTAGGGCTTGCTTTGCCTCCTCTTTCGCACTACTGTACCCCTACATTAGCGTATGTTGTTATTGGTGAAGCTTGCCTCTTCCACGTCCGGGTCTGGGTTTGTACTTTTTTCTCTTCTAATCATCACTTGCCAGTCCATTCCGTTGTATTAAAGATGTCATGGCTTGTACTTTCTTTCTGTTGCTAATAAACACAATTTTGACACAAAAAAAATCATTACAGTACTTAAGTCGACTTTCATCACTTGATTCTGAGAACTGATCCAGGGCTGAATCTAGGATCCAGTCCTGGAATTCCAAAAGTAATCTAAAAAGTAATCTGTTGCAAATAACTTGAATTTACCATTGAGCTCAATGTATTGTTGTGTTTAAAAATAGGGTTGCCTACTGCAGCCACTTGTAACTGTTTACTAAAGCCTATTGCATATTGCAAAAGTATTTATATGAAACATCTCCTGTTGAGAAAGTATATTTTAAATCCAAGTGTTGGTTCTAAAATAAAACAAGCATATATTTTTTATATATAAACCATTGGCCTAGAGTTCAGTTATTGAGTGTGTGAAACCATTTGCTGACTGAGTCTGTACAACAAATGCTTTACACTGTCCTCTGATACTGCCTTACTGCTCGACCAAGCTATCACTTTGGAGAGTAAGGTTATATCTAACTTTAACCTCTGTTAAACCCTGGGGGACTGTGGACTCTGTACACCCTGTACCTATTAGGGAACAGTATGTTTGAGGCATGTGGGCTGCTGAATTCATATCTGTGCATAGATCGCCGCCTAGTGTTGGGTCCGGATGATTGCACATTGTTGTCCTGGAAGAGTCTTCGAAGTATCACGAGATAGGTGGCTCCTCCCCTGGACTACAGTGCGCATGGGCATCCCCTCCATCCTTAGATTGTTTTTTTCCGCCATTGGGTTCGGATGTCCTAATCTTAGCTCTCTGAGTATTTAGGCCTCTACTCGTCGGTATTGTTTTCGTTCGGCGCCGAGTTATTTCATCGAAGTTAGCCATTTGCCCTTCGACGTCCAAGGCCCGATCAGGATCGACGATGGAACCAAAGACTTCAAATAGCCCCTTCAAGCGTTGTGCAACGCGAAGTATGCTCACTTCAACGTGCACCCGGTGTGCAACAAGTGCCTCTCTCCAAACCACGACGAAGCCACCTGCATGGCGTGTTCCAGGTTTCGCTCCAAGAAGACCCTTCGCATTCGTCGAGCAGCTCGGCTCGAGGCGCAGAAAGCGGCGCCGAACCCGGACAACATCTTCGGGACCGAAGATGAGGAGGTCGCGGACCTTGAAACTCGGGGAGAGATATCGGATACGGCGTCGGAGCGTGAATCCGACTATGATGCCGAAGACGAACATTTATTAGGTGAAGAAGAAGACGACGTCGTCGAACAGGTAGGAGACGAAGAAGGGGCCCTTGGGGCCGAAGAGGATGGCTCAGAAGATGAGCTAGGCCCACAGATCGGCACAGGGCCCACAGAGACACTTGATAAGGCTCAGGTCGCGGAATCGCCACAAGGCCTTACCCAAGACCATTCCTCTCGTTCTTCTGCCCCGCATAAAGGCCCGGCGTCGAACTATCCTAAAGAGCCATCGGTATCGCAATCGCCATCACTCGATCAACGGGAATCGAAATTGAAGGTGACGGCACCGAAATCGAAACCGAAAGTGAAAGAGTCTCTCATCGGCAACAAGGCCTCGAAGCACTCGGAGCCGAAGACACAAAAGAAGGCTGTCGACGCCGACAAATGTCATGGGGCCGTCGAGCCGAGGGCGACACCGAAGATCAAGGTCAAGGTTGCCGACCCGAAAATATCGGCGCCGAGGATCGTCCACACCGAGATTGAGAGCGACCCTCAAGAGCCAACCCATTCCCGTCGTGTCCAGAAGACGATGTCGGGTACGGGGCTTGATGCCACAACGAAAAAGGCGTCGAGGGACCGTGTCCAATCCACCACACCGTCTCCCTTTATCAAGCAGAAGGTGTCGGAGTCGTTATCAAGGCTTCCATGCTGGGCGCAAACACAGCCCCCCAGCCGAAGACTGTCAACACAGTTCACATCGCGTCGACGCACATCAAGTTCGGACTCCCGCCAGCGGTGCGACCGAAGATGTTCGACGCCAAGAAAGGTCTCAACCCGCAAGAAGGTATCGACCCGAAGAATACTGTCGAGGCACCTACAGGAATACAAATGGGACAGAAAGCTGTTGCAGTACCTCACGAACATGAGGATCCGAGGCAGTTTATCGACGCCAACACTGGTAGACTTTCCATATACAAGAGGAAAATAGTACCAGAGACACCAATGGAGCCATACAAGATTCCACTGAAAAAGAAAAGAGCCACATCACCAATTCTGGTGGAACATATTCAATATTGTGCCACAGAACCTCAGTCATTCTCACCAACACACTCTGATATGGATGCTGGAGATGCTGGTGATGTGGAGGGCACTTATCCTGTGGACACTGACCCTGAAGACCAAAACCAACCTTGGGTGGACAATACTGGTGCAGGGGACCCACATGCTGCTCCAGATACACAGGCATATGTGGTAAAAACATCTCCTACAGAGGATACTGCTGCTTTTAATGCCTTAATTGAAAGAGCTGCTAACAATCATGACGTACAGCTCCACACTGATCCTATTGAGGACGACTTTCTAATGGATACCTTCTCTATCTCAGAAAGATCTGTTAAAACTCTGCCCATGCTGAAGGGGGTCCTAAAACAGGCTAATGACATTTTTAAGGAGACCACAAGGGCAAGAGTTCTTAACCCTAGAATTGAAAAGAAATATAGGCCAGCTCCTGTGGACCCTGCCTATATAAGAGGACAGTTGCCTTTGGACTCATTGGTGGTTTCCAATGCTCGGAAGAGAGCCAACTCACAGACAACGGGTGATGCTCCTCCCCCCGACAAAGAGTCTAAGGTCTTGGAGACATCAGGAAAGAGGGTTGCTGCACAGGCAGCTAACATCTGGAGAATTGCCAACACTCAGGCGCTTCTGGCTCGATACGACAGGGCGCATTATGATACCCTAGAAACACTACTGCAGCACCTCCCAGATCAATATAAGGAAGGAGCAGAGTCACTTATTAGAGAAGGGAAGCTCATAAGCAACGCTTCCATTAAGTGCGCTCTTGACGCAGCTGACACTGCAGCTAGGGCTATCAACACCAGCATCATGTTACGAAGGCATGCTTGGTTGAGAATCTCAGGATTCAAACCAGAGATACAAACCACTATCCTCAATCAACCTGTCAACCCTGACTCCCTCTTTGGCCCAGAAGTTGACACCACCCTGGAAAAACTCAAAAAAGATACAGAGACTGCAAAGTTTATGGGGGCTCTGCAATCACAGCAGTTTCGGAGTGGGTCCTTTCGTCGCTCTAGCACCAGAGGACCCTCTAAAAGCCAGAACTCCCAACAGTCGCAGTACACTAAAGGAGGTACACAGACCACCTATAACAAAAATAATAGAGGTGGATACCGTGGAAACAACGTCAAGGGCAGACGCCAAGGAAACAACAGCTCCAGGTCCTCCGCCACCAAAAAACAGTGACACCTTGTCACTGCCCCCCGACCACGTAACACCTGTCGGGGGGAGACTCCAAAAGTTCCTGCCGGTCTGGGAATCCATCACTACAGACAGGTGGGTGAGAGATATTATCCAGTACGTTTATTGTCTGGAGTTCACGTCCACTCCACCCAACATACCACCAAGACACCATCATATGTCCGCAGAGCACTTGCACTTATTACAACAGGAAGTTCTCAGTATGCTCCAAAAAGGAGCCATAGAACTCGTGCCTGCAAAGGACCACGGATCAGGGGTGTACTCACTGTATTTTCTGATCCCCAAAAAGGATGGGTCTCTCAGACCCATTCTGGATTTGAGACCTCTAAACAGTTAGATTTTGTCAGAGCATTTTCACATGCTCACTCTGCAACAAGTGCTGCCGTTGCTCAGTCAGGGCGACTTTCTCGCAACATTAGATCTCAAAGATGCGTATTTCCATATACCCATACACCCCTCACACAGAAAGTATCTCAGGTTCACGGTTCTAAATCAACATTACCAGTTCAAAGTCCTCCCTTTCGGCGTAACAACGGCACCCAGAGTGTTCACCAAGTGCCTGGCGACAGTGGCGGCACACTTAAGGAGACAGCACATACATGTCTATCCTTATCTGGACGACTGGCTTATCCAGGGAAAGTCAGCCCAGCACTGTGCCAGCCACATGTCCCACACTATTCATCTTCTTCACAGCCTGGGCTTCTCACTGAATTATTCAAAGTCCCACCTTCAACCCACCCACGTACAGCAGTACCTAGGCGCAACCATAGACACTCTGGCAGCCAAGGCACAGCCCAATTCAGTGAGGATCAACAGCATGCAGTTGCTCATAAAGAAATTCAAACCTCAACACTCACTACAGGCAAGAGTGTTTATGCAGTTGATAGGCATGGTGGCCTCCTGCATCTTCATAGTCCCGCACGCGAGATTACATATGCGCCCGCTTCAGGAGTGCTTGGCACGTCAGTGGAATCAGGCCCACAGACAGTTAAAAGACCTAGTGTTGGTGAGCGGTCGGGCATACAACTCTCTGCATTGGTGGAATCCACAAAACCTTTGCAAGGGCCGACCGTTCCGGGAGCCTGTTCCACAAATCATACTGACGGCGGACGCGTCTCTCCAGGGATGGGGAGCTCATGTACTCCATTACACAGTGCAGGGACTATGGACTACACAACAAAGGAAGATGCACATCAACCTTTTGGAACTGATGGCAATCTTCCTTGCAATGAAAGCATTCAAAGTACACTTGTTCAACAAGGTCGTGTTGATCCGAACGGACAACATGACCGCCATGTACTACATACAGAAGCAGGGAGGAACACACTCGCCACAGTTGTCTCATCTGGCTCAGAGCATGTGGAAGTGGGCCATTCAGAGGAACATCTTCCTCATGGCGGAACACCTCCCGGGCAAGGACAACCAGATAGCAGATCTGCTCAGCAGACACAGCCACCAAATGCACGAGTGGGAGATAAATCCATCAGTACTCCAACCGTACTTCCAACAGTGGGGTCATCCAGAGATCGACCTGTTCGCCACAAAGGAAAACGCAAAATGCCAAAGCTTTGCCGCCAGGTTCCCACATCCACAGTCGCAGGGCAATGCGATATGGATGAACTGGTCCGGCAAATTTGCATACGCTTTTCCCCCAGCACCATTAATACCGCTGGTGGCACGCAAACTAAAGCAACACCCGATGACGCTCATCCTGGTTGCTCCAACGTGGGCACGCCAGCCATGGTACACCACGTTTCTGGAACTCTCCGTGGTACCACATCAACGCCTACGGCTCACACCCACTCTTTTAACGCAGAGCCATGGCGAGATTCAGCACCCAGATCCGCAACAGCTGAACCTGGCGATCTGGCTCCTGAGATCTTAGAATTTGGCTACCTAAACTTGCCTCCAGAATGTATGAATATCATCAAGGAGGCACGGAGACCCACTACCAGAGCATGCTATGCGGCCAAATGGAAAAGGTTTGTCATTTATTGTGCAAATAATAACATAAATCCGCTAGATGCGTCAACTCAGAACATTATCTGTTATTTATTACACTTATACAGATGCAATCTGGCATACAATTCCATCCGTATACATTTAACCGCACTAGCAGCTTACCTTCAGAACAGGCAGCACCTCTCACTGTTCAAAGTGCCTGCCATCAAAGCTTTCCTGGAGGGCCTCAAACGTGTCATTCCCCCTAGACACCCCCCGTCACCAGTCTGGAACCTAAATGTGGTCCTCACTAGACTGATGGGACCACCTTTTGAACCTCTACACTCCTGTGAGATTCAATTTCTAACATGGAAAGTAGCATTCCTAGTTGCCATTACTTCACTGAGACGAGTTAGTGAACTTCAGGCACTAACCATTCAGGAGCCATTTATACAAGTTCATGCAAACAGGGTTGTACTACGCACCAACCCTACTTTCATGCCCAAGGCAATTTCGCAGTTCCATATGAACCAGTCCATAGAACTACCAGTGTTTTATCCTAATCCTGAGAATGTAGCAGAGAGAATGCTCCACACACTTGATGTCAAAAGAGCTCTCATGTACTATATTGATAGAACACAAGGTTTCAGGAAGACAAAACAACTATTTGTTGCCTTTTCTCCTCAGCACAAAGGCAACCCCATTTCCAAAGCAGGAATAGCTAGGTGGATAGTTAAGTGTATACAGATTTGCTATGTAAAAGCTAACCGCACGCTAACTATTCCTCCAAGAGCCCACTCCACACGAAAGTTAGGGGCCTCCATGGCTTTCCTGGGAAATATTCCTTTAGAAGAGATATGTAGAGCAGCCACATGGTCCACTATACATACCTTTACCAAACACTACTGTGTAGATGTACACTCACGACAGCAAGCCGCTGTAGGACAGGCTGTTCTCAAAACTCTTTTTCAGACTGCTGCAGCTGGCACGGGTAGCCGCCGCTAAATAGAGGGACTGCTATATAATCTATGCACAGATATGAATTCAGCAGCCCACATGCCTCGAACCGAATATGCTACTTACCAGTATGCATCTGTTCTTGGCATGTAGGGCTGCTGACATTCAAATCTCCCACCCTCCTCCCCGGCGCCTGTAGCAGCTGTAGCATTCAGTACTTACTAGTTAGCATGGTCATCATTCACTGTATTACACTCCAACTATGCCACAATGGCGAAAAACAATCTAAGGATGGAGGGGATGCCCATGCGCACTGTAGTCCAGGGGAGGAGCCACCTATCTCGTGATACTTCGAAGACTCTTCCAGGACAACAATGTGCAATCATCCGGACCCAACACTAGGCGGCGATCTATGCACAGATATGAATGTCAGCAGCCTACATGCCAAGAACAGATGCATACTGGTAAGTAGCATATTCGATACAGAGCCACTTTCTCACAGTAAGGCAGTATCAGAGACAAGTGTTAAGCATTTGATGTACACACTCAGTCAGGAAATTAATTCACACACTCAAGAACTGATCTCTAGGCCAATTGTTATTGTATAAAAAATATACAGTTGTTTATTTCTAGAACCAAGCAAGCCTGGAACAGGTAAGCATTAAATACTTTTCAGTAATACGTTACTGGATATAGAACTGTTTGAAAATGCAATAGGTTTGATTTACAGGGGAGCAGTAGTATGCAACACTTAGCAAATACAGTAAATTGGAATGAATAGGCTTTTTCAATATATTGCAGGTAAGTTACTTTTAGGATTACTTTTTCTAACACAGTGCTGGATCCTAGATTCAGCACTGGGACATTTCCTGAAAACAGTGGAGAAAATGCGTTTTAGTTAGATGTATGATTTTTAAAGAATATTCTTGTTTTTCAAAGGTTGACACTTAGAAACTTTTTCACAGAGAACCACCAATGTTATCCTATGGAAGGAAATTCAATTCACAGGTAAGTTACTTTTACGTTACTTTACCTACTCAGTCTGGATACCTAGATTCAGCACTGGGACATTTCCTGAAAACAGTTGAGAAAATGCGTTTTGGTTATTTGTGCGATTTTTAAAGAATATGTTTAGTTTTCAAAAGTCGACACTGAGAAACTTTTTGGGAGAAAAAGTGTCAATGTTATCCTATGAGGAAAAGCAGGTTATCGGTTTCGAGGCAAGTACTCGGTCTTTGGAGTTGGGGTTCTGGGGTTAGACTCAGGGGTCTCCCAGGGTCAGTGATGCACTGTTGTTGTACCCTCAGCTGCACTAGGACGGCCGGGTGCAGAGTGTTGAGGCCCAAAGTTATCCTATGGAGGATAGGGGGGCTCCAGTTGGTGGCTACTGGCAAGCAGGCCACGGGCTTGTGGGAGCAAAGCTCCTAGGGTTTAGCTCCGGGCATGTTGAGGACCAAAGTAGCACCAAAGGTGCACCCTCAGCGACACTAGGGCGGCCGGGTGCAGGGTGCTGTTTTGAGGTTGGGTGCCCTGTTCATTTCAATGGAGATTCTCCGGGACAAAGAAACACTGCAGGCTCGGGGACGACCACCACTTCCAGGGGTAAGTTAAGATGTTGAGGGTTGGTTAGGCACAGTTGGTTTGGGCTCACAAGGCCGTGGGGCGTTGCGGTAGGTGGGGTCCACTGGATTGAGGCTGCAGGTAAAGGGCTGAGACAAATGGGTCCCTTCCTTGGGGTGGGTACACCCCCTATTCTGCCACTCTCCAGTGGGAGGGGGGGCAGGAGCTTGTCCCTGGTTAGCTGGGTCCCCCAACCTCAAGATGGCTGGGACTCGAGGTTGTGCTTCACCTCGCCTACCCCACCTTAGGGGTGGAGTTGGCAGAGGTGGGCACACCTCTCTTCCTCACTTGTTTTTCCCGCCGGTTCTCCCGCCCAAAGTAGGTGGTAGAACCAGTGGGGACCAGTTGCTGAAAGCAACAAATGGTCTGGAGAGGCTCACAAAGGCGGCATGCCTTTGAAGCTTCTCCTTCGTGAACCCTGCCCATCCTGGGGTAGAAGGCTTGGCACCTCGTCCCAGGATGTGCATTGTTTCAGGCCCCTGAGAGCAGCAAGTTCTCGACCCAGGGGTCCAGAAACATGTCAGGTGGTGGCAGCCTAAGCAGCCACTCAGTCAGGTCACTAGGAGTTGGTCGAGTTTCAGGGGGCATCTCTAAGATGCCCTCTGTTGTGCATTTTACATTAAATCCCACACTGGCAGCAGTGTGGGTTTAATGTGCTGAGAAGTTTGATACCAAACTTCCCAGTCTTCAGTGTAGCCATTATGGTGCTGTGGAGTTCGTAATGACAAACTCCCAGCACCATATACTCTTAATGGCAGCACTGCACTTACAGTGCCCAAGAATGGAGTTGGGCACTGTAGGGGTACAGGGCTCATGCTCCTGTACCCTCCCCACTGGCATAGGGCACCCAGCTAGAGGGGTGACAAATGTATGCCGGGACAATGGTTTGTGGGCATGGCACACAGGGATGTGTGCCATGTCGACTCTTCACTTTGTTCTGCACCAAGGCACTCAGTCTGCAAAGGCAGTGTGTGAGTGTGAGGGTACAGGGCCTCTGAGGGTGTCACAACAAGTGCTGCAGCCCTTAGAGGCCTTCTCTGGTCACAATGCCCTGGGTACCATTTACCAGGGGCTGACATGTGGCCAGAGATGCCAATTGGGTTAATTTTGGGGAAAGAACACAGGCCCTGGGAACCTGAATGGCAGGGACCCAGGGCACACTAACAGAAAGTGCATCAGTAGCCAGGCAAAAAGTAGGGGGGGTTTCTGCAACAGAAACTCACTTTCCTACATTAAATACATAAATTATTTTATGGTTCACAGGTAATGAATTACAAGGATTTATACAGATTAATGGCTTTTTGGTGAAACACAATAAGGGGCACCGGGAGTTGCGCTGGTATGTCGACGGCGTTTCGATCCTAATAACTGAGGATCATCTTCAGGACCAGGTTACTAATTGGAGGTGCTGTACAAGAAAGGGATAAGGAAAATAAGGTATACTGCAAAAAAAAAAGGAGAAACGAGGCAAGTAGTGGGATGGTAGGGATTTACCTGAAAGTGGTGAGGCTCAGAGGAGCAGAGAGACTTAAGAAGGCGCGCATCAGCAAACCTGAAGCAGCCTCAATGGAGTCAATCATGCAAGGGGAGAATCTGTGAGGACAAAGAGGCAGTTAAGAGGGCCTTTGCATTAGCACAGGGTAATTGGACTAGAAAGGAGGGAGACTCACCCTGGAGGCATCGGAATGCGAAGCAAGCAGAAGAATTCAAAGGTAGCTAGCAGAAACCTGTACTGGAGACCTGGGTTGGGTGCCGATCCGTAGAAATCTTATGGAGGCGTGGGAATGGGTAAGGGCTGAAAGTAGGAATAGACCGGTCACTGTGGAACCGTTTGACAGCCTTGGCGGTGACCGCGGGTGCAAGGGAAAAAGCTGCTATTTGTCCTCACAGATCCTAACCTTCAGGTTACTTACGTTTTCATTACGTACAGTAGTGATACAACTGTTCCCAATTTTCCCTTACCCCTCGTTCACCTTGCTCCACCAAACTGTTTGTATTCAGCCCAATACAAGATGCCTTGGACACTTTCAAATTAATTATGAGTCTCTCTAATTTCTTTCTCTTGCAATGTTTTGTGCATGCCTAATTGCTTGTCCTTCAATTAATACTGGTTGAGACATTGTTGTTTGTTTATACTTCATTACCCAGATCTCAACCTGGTCTATGGGTGTACTCCTGTTGTTTTTACCTATAACGTGAGCAGCCGCTGGGCTGCGAGAGTAGGTCTGTTGTTGACCCCTATTCTCCTGTCAATTATTTGTGACACATACTGTCTATATTCATTGTGGACACTATGTCCAGAGAGACGCCTTCATGCTCGGATGATTACATCCAACAAATACTCAGTGGCCCCTCCTTTCTCTCTGCTGCTCCCTCCACTCCCTCCCCCACTCCGACTTCCAACCCTTTTAGGATTCTTCTAGACAGACTTGAAAAACTGAAAAAGAAACAGATCCGAACCAATCTCAATGCACGCATGCTAACGGAGTATCTTAAATCAAACATTATTACACTAGGTCTGCAATTTCGCAATACCCCAGAGATCTTCACGCAAGATCCCAAGTTCTGCACAGGCTTAGCCATCTAGCAACAACCTGCTCCCACCACTGGATGGTTTTAGGTATTTATACGGCCATTGAACATAGCAAAAAGGAACTGGAAGATTGTGGAACTTGAAAAACATATTCTGGAGGATATCACCCTGCTTGACGCAAAAAGCCTTTTGGATAAAATTAATACCACCATTGCCACTTTCAATACCTTTGAACTTAAAAAAAAAAGGTCACTAAAATTCAAAAAGACATTAAAAATTACGATAAGGAAAAGACACACCCTTATCTACTGAACAACTTCTACAACACTCCATACAATCCACCAGAAACCAGTAACTGGGGAAGATTCTGCAACAACCAGACCATCACCTTCTCTGACATCTCGAACACCTCCATAGAAGACTCAGACCCTGGTGAAGGTATCAGTACCTTCAGGAATCTAAGTATACCCCTACCACTTCTGCCGCCCTGTTTTGTAGAGGGCGGCCGGGGACGAGGTCGAGGACACAGCAGAGCCTGAGCCAACTACCAATCTCAATAATTTTACCTGTGGGGCCCACAACAGTAAACGATTCTCTTACCACCAGGGATACCATGGCTGTTGCCAACGTGACGACAGGCACTAACCTCACTAACTTGGACCAATAACTGATCCCCATATTCAATTTGGCCAAACACACTCTATCCCCACAAGAGACCACCCTCTTGAGCAGAGGCTTATCCTTTGTCCCAACAGAACGAAGCAACTTCTTTGACCGCCAGGAAAACCTACTCGTTCTTCAGATGCATCCGGCTGCAACACTTCTTCTCTGAGAGACCCTCACCGAACCAGACAACCAGAAGCCCCTTTCATCCACCATCTACCTTCCACCCCCATCCATCTCTATACCCTCTGAAATACTTTCCTTTGAACACATAGTACTACAAGAAATTGCAAGTCTCAAAAACCACTCGGAGTATATCCCTTACAACCTACCATGGCCGGAGAACCAAGCACTGTGAAACCTCAAAGATAACAGCGACTTAATCATCAAACTGGCCGACAAGGGTGGCAGCATTGTAGTTATGGATTTTGACAAATGCAACCAAGAAATCAAGAGACAACTATCTAATGGATGCCACTAGCGTCCATTATCCAAGAATCCACTTCCGGATATCCAAAGGTATATCCAAACAGTGACCAACAATGCAAAAACCCAGAGTATTATCTCACAGAAGGAATTTCTGTTCTTGAACAACCAACACCCCGCACACCGGTCATTTACGTTCTACCTAAAATACACAAGGATATCACCAACCCACCCAGGCGACCCATTGTCTATGGATGCGGGTCAATTTTGAACCTCTGGGAAAATACATTGACGTAGCCATCAAAGACTTCGTATCATTAACAAACACTTTCGTACATATCAGTATGGAACTCATGGCAGGACTAGACATTGAGTCCTTGTATACCAACATTCCCCATGATGAAGGCCTTCAAGTCATCAAAGACCTTCTGGAAACCAGGCCCAAACCCACTTTAATTCCCCCAAAATTCATCATGGACCTCTTTCGAATTTCCCTGGAAAATATATATTTCCTGTATCGTGACACCTTCTATCTCCAAATTAAGGGTGTGTCCATGGCGGCTTGTTTCACCCCCAACTTTGCCATCCTTTTTGTTCACAACCTCAAGAATCCCCTTATACTTACCCCAAAAATTCATTCCAGGATCGCACTCTGCTATGGCGACGCTACATTGATGATATTCTCTTACTATAGAAAAGCTCTACTGATAACTTGGACGCCTTCATGGTTTGGTTCAACCAGTCTCAACCGCATCTAAGATTCACCTCTGACTGTAGATTCAATGACCTCCAGTTCCTTGACATCACCCTTCGTGCCGAAGAGGGCAAGATCGGCACCGGCCTCTATTGCACTACTCAAGCTACCACCCGAGGTCTCCGTGAGGGGCCTGCCTATGGACAATTTCTCTGCATCAGAAGGAACTGCAAGTGGCGCAAAGATTATTTCCATGAAGCAGCCATCCTCACTAACAAACTGATTCATGGAGGTTACCCACCACATGTGGTGTCCAGAGCATGCAAGAGAGCGTGGTACTGCCATCGTGAACACCTCCTTAACCCTAAGGACAAACGGACCAACACCCAGATTCCGTTTGTCACCACATTCAGCCCCTGCAGCAACCCGGTTAGCAAGATCATCAATAGGTACTCGCCTATACTTCGCACCCTTGAACTCTTCCTAGACTCACCCTTATTTTCCTACAAAAGAGGCGACAATCTCTCGAACCATCTTGTCCATGCCATCACATGGCCCACCAAACCCAGCCTACAGGAATCCTAACTTCTATGTGGGGGCTCCCATCCTTCATTGGACATTACAGATGCCAAAATTGTAGCGTTTGCTGCCTGGCAGTGGAGACTACTAATGTCATGACCCACAAACTAAAGACTTTCAACAACTGCCGATCATCAAATGTGATCTACGCCATACGTTTTCCTTGCAAACTGGTCTACATTGGCCAAACAACACAAATGGTCAAACAGCGTATAATTCAGCATAAAAGCTGCATCCAGTGCAAGGTCATGACCGCCCCCTGGTGTCCCATTTTGTAGAGAAGCAACACAGTGAACTAGATAGGACATGGCAGGTCATAGATCAACCTACTCTGCTGCCCAGGGGAGGTAACCACCAACTGCTACTCAATAGAAGTGAATGCAAATGGATCAGACCCGATGATGAAGCAAGACACATAGCTGGCTGGGTGTGTGAGGGTCTTTTTCCAAAAGGAGAGGATTCTTCTCCCTACTTCTTTGACTCTACACCACAATGTGGAGCCCATGAACACACACAACCTCCTGCTTTAGAAATTAGGAACAGCATACCACTATTGTAATGCAAATGGATCACCAAATGTAACTCAGTCAACCAAGGGTTAAACACCATTGAGGAATGGAATAACACCATACAACTATGAAACCCTTGCATGTTCCCTCTACCTATTGGACAGACACTTCTATAACACTTCTAAATTTACCTCATATGCTTAATTGTTATGTTGTGGACAAACACATGAATTGTCACTAAATGGACTGTACAAAATGTAAATATGTCTGCTGAAGAACGCCTTGGTGGCTATATTCCTGTTTTAATCCCTGGCTCACTCGTAGAATTCTGCCTTGCTCACAATAGATCTTTGACTATGCTGAACTCGTTCTTCCCTTTCTCCACTGCTCCTCCTTTGACATGGTCCACGCCAAATGTGCGTTGCTTTCTTAAAACTCCCCGGCGCCACCACACAATCAGCGATTGCACCTGGCCAATCACTCCGGACACCTGAGGATCGGTACTCCGACCCAGGACCCATCTGCAAGGACACCTGCCTTGCCACAGACTGCCGTGAGATCCAGCCACCTTGGGTAAGTCCTGCCTCTCGGACAGATACACCTGTTGGCTTGCGACAACGCTCCAGGACGAACCCTGGTTTCCCCACCACCCTGACGCTGGCCCCCCTCTTTCTTACAGATTCATACGCCCGCTCGCCATTCATTATTCATTCTGGGCCAGATGTACGATGGATTTTGCATGCGCAAACGGGTTTGCGAACCCGTTAGCGCATGCAAAAACTGTTTGGGTATGTACAATACCAAAATAGCGAGTCGCAATTTATTTTCGACTCACTATTTTGAAATTGCGAGTCGCTATTAGGAAGGGGGCGTTCCCTTCCTAATAGCGAGCACAACCCCATGTCCAGTGGTTTTTTCTGCCGCATTTGCATGTGCAAAACTCTTGCAAATTACCACCTTTTTCAAGAGAGTGGTAATGGGGTTGCAAAAGGGAAGGGGTCCCCAGGGGATCCCTTCCCCTTTGAAAATGAATAATTCCACTGCCTGCCCGTAAAAAATTAAACAAAAACGTTTCTTTTTCTTTCTTTTAAATGCATCCCATTTTCCTTTAAGGAAAACGGGCTGTGTTTAAAAAAAAAAGCTGCTTTATTTAAAAGCAGTCTCAGACATGGTGGTTTGCTGAGCCCAGCAGGCCACCATACCTAGGAGGGCCTGCCATTCCCAATGGGGTCGCAAATTGGGAGAGGCTCATTAATATTCATGAGCCTCTCTATTTGCGACCCCATTGGGAATCGCAAAACAGTGTAATAACACTGTTGTACATGCATAATAGCGCTTTGCAAGTTGCGAGTCGCAAAAGACTCGCAATTTGCGAAGTGCTATTTTGCGCGTCGTACATCTGGCCCACTACTCCTTGACTGCCTGACGATCGGGGCCCGACTCAGGTTGTTACAATAGGCCTCGAGTCTCCACCAGGTCTAACCTGCTATCGGTAAGTTTCAGCAGCTTTCCCCCTCGCACCAGCGGTTACCACCAAGGTCGTTAAACGGCTCCACAGTGACTGGTCCATTCCTTCTTTCAGCCCTTACCCATCCCCACACCTCCATAAGATTGCTACGGATCGGCACCTAACCCAGGTCTCCAGGACAGGTTTCTGCCTGGTACCGCCACATTTGTCTGCTTGCCCTGCATTCTGATGCCTCCAGGGTGATTCTCCATCCTATCTAGTCCAATTATCCTGCGCTAGTGTGGAGGCCCTCTTAACTGGCTGTTTGTCCTCACAGATTCTGGCCTCGCATGATTGACTCCCTTGAGGCTGCTTCAAGTTCCCTGATCTGCGCTTTCTTGATTCCCTCCACTCCTCTGAGCCTCACGACTTTCAGGTAAATCCTTACCATCCCACTGCTTGTCTCGTTTCTCCTTTTACTTGCAGTATACCTTATTTTCTTCATCCCTTTCTTGTACAGCACCTCCAATTAGTAACCTGGTCCTGAAGATGATCCTCAGTTACTAGGATCGAAACGCTGTCGAGATATCAGCGCAACTCCTGGTGCCCCTTATTGTGGTTCACCAAAAAGCCATTAATCTGTATAAATCCTTGTAATTCATTACCTGTGAACCATAAATACATTTTTGTATATAACTATTAAGTTCTCACTCTGCACCACCACTTTTCCCCTGCGCCATTCACCCTTGCGTGTCACGAGCACGTGTGCACAAAGTACCTTCGGGTTACTCATTTTTTAATTACATACAGTGCTGATACAACTCTTCACAATTTTCCCTTACCCCTCGTTCACCTTGCTCCACCAAATTGTTTGTATTCATCCCAATACAAGATGCCTTGGGCACTTTCAAATGAATTATGAGTCTCTCTAATTTCTTTCTCTTGCAATGTTTTGTGCATGCCTAATTACTTGTCCTTCTAATTATACCGGTTGAAACATTGTTGTCTGTTTATAGGAAATAACACAAGCGTTTTTATAAAATTTTGTTTGACCATTCCAGTTGGCTCTGTAAACAAAAAGGAAAAACAAGCATTTGCAATACAATATGTTCTCGCCCTTGTGATCTTACAAGTATTTAGTGATGCACAATGGCAACCGGCACGGATTGGGGGTGGCTGGGCGAGAGGCCGTGGGAGGAAGGGGGTAAATAAAAACAAAATTAAACTTACCGCCTCACCACATCCACCTCGCCTTGTCCTCCTCATCGCCTCTCCACTTCTCCTTCCGGCTGGAACAAGAAGCACCCAGGCTTCCCTGAGCTAATCACAGTGCTGCAATGCAGCATTGATTATTGGTTTCAGCGCCGTGGTTCGTCGCTCAGACGAGGACTGGGGGCCTGGGCATGTTTTCCACCCAAGCTGTATTGCAGCCTGGGTGGAGAACATGCTAAGTCTACATGAATGTTTGGCCGGCCCGAGACGGCCAGCCAAACATTCATGCACACTTAGGGAATGAAAACCACTCCTCCCCTCCCCAGCTCTGACAGCAGAGCAGCCCCGCCGGATCCGCCTTGGAAACCTGCCGCTCCGGCAACAAGAACAAATAATATGATAATAACATTGAGTTATTATCATTTTATTTTTCCTTACACTGCTGATAAGCAGTGGGGCGACCTCTGGTGATGCAGCACATTATTGCACATAAGTGAAGCGTAGATCTCCGTAGCTATAAATGTATCACTATGTAAGTGCTAGGTTAAATACCAAAGCGGGAGCATGTTGAAATTGCTGCTTTCTTAATATTGTCTGATAATGTTCTGCATTTTCGGAGACGGTTTCCATTGCCAAAATTATTTTAAATAGATACAAGAGATCCCACATCAAGCTGATTAAAAATAATCTACTCAGCGCTCTTGAAAGGAAGCACTGATTTTTTTAAATCATGTTAACACAGATTTTTCTAAAGTTAAAGACACAAAGGCAGTGAAGCATCAAGTGAGAATAAATACACAGCAACCTGAAACTAATAAGGCCTTTTTTGAATTCAAAAAATGAATAGCGAGTCACTCACTGTCTCTCCTGCTGCTAAAAGGGGTCCCTGACGTGGTCTATCACCGCGTGTGAAAGATTCGTGCACATTTCCTAACATCTCCATCTACAGCTCCAGTCCTGTTAATTAAAGTCGTCTCAGAGCCATTCTGCCGCCTCCCTCTGTCCGGCGTGCAGCACTCTGCAGATCCGCTCTCAGGGAGATTTACTATCTTGGGTGGATGGTGCAATCTGAAGGAAGACAAGCATGCAAGTATATTCACACACTAAACCATGGGGTCTGCAAGAGCTTCCCAAAAGCCTGGGGAAATGTTAGCTGTACGTGTGCACACTGGCAGGCAGTAGTAATCTGTATTGCTTGAGTAGGTAAAATCAGTAAAATAGAATTACTATCTTGGGTGGATGGTGCAATCTGAAGGAAGACAAGCATGCAAGTATATTCACACACTAAACCATGGGGTCTGCAAGAGCTTCCCAAAAGCCTGGGGAAATGTTAGCTGTACGTGTGCACACTGGCAGGCAGTAGTAATCTGTATTGCTTGAGTAGGTAAAATCAGTAAAATAGAATTAAGGAAAACAAAAAAGAAATTCTCAAGAGTCAACCCACCTTGCTTTTAATAGATCATAAATACCATAGCAAACTGAATCAGCTGACGGTAATCACCACAACACAAGGAAGACCCAACTGTTATGCCGGGCAATTTGCATATAGAAAATGTTCCCCCTCTTTGATATAACGACATGGCTAGTCATAGCGCTGTGGTTGTTTTGTGGATTCAGCAAACATGAAATGCACATGGGTGAAGCGATGGCTGACCAGGAGGAACGCGGCATTGTGATGGCCAACCCAAAAGAACAATGAATGAAATCGCCTGGGAGGGAACCAACACCCAAAGGAGGGACAATTACAACAAATTCATCCTTGTCATATTTTTTCCGCAATTTCCTTCTTGCAATTCTTGTACCCTCAGCTGCCCATATAAAATAATCTAATCTGCTATGAAGCTTTTGGAGCCAATTATTCTTAAAATGAAGAGGTATCATATTAAAAAGAAAAATTAATTTAGGGAGAATTCACATTTTGATTTAACGTGTCCTCCTATAAATCGTTAATGGGTAATGCGACCAGCTGACTAGTAGTCTATTCATTTCCATCATCATTTTATTAAAATGTAATTCTACCAGTGTTCCTAAAAGAATGGCCCCCTTTTATACCCAAGTATTTTATCTCATTTTTTATCAGATTGTGCCTCTCCTCCATGTACCTCTGTGTTGGCGGGATTTGCCTCATACCCCGCTTACTTCCCAAACTCTACCACCAGTCGGTCTAGACTCTCTAACGTTGCCATCAGATTATGTGTATTAATCATTACTTCATCAGCGTATTGGGATTTTATTTTCCCTCCACGAACCGTACTCAAAAGGGGTGATTTGCTGTTCCCTCCTAATCTTTTCTGCGGGAGGTTTGATGTATAAATAGAATAGGAGCGGAGAGAGGGGACACCCTCATCTAGTCCCTCTAGTTATTTTAAAGCTCACCGTTAAATTCCTATTTTGCAAGATTTTAGCCCTGGGGGCTTTATATATCCCCCGTATGGCCCTGGAGAACTTGTCACCCATGTTATAATGATTCAGCATGGAAAATGGAAACTGCCAGTTCACCCTGTGGAAAGCCTTGGTGGTGTTGAGTGTGATGATTGCCAGGGGAATTTTACATTCCAGTGCCAAATCAATCGTACTTATAAGCTCATGGCTTAATTGGTGCATATACCTATCTTTTATAAAGCCTTTCTGATCATCTGTTACCTGTCTCCCTATCAACTTACTTAGTCTGTTAGCTAGAATGCTGGCATAGAACTTGTATTCGAAATTTTGGAGCAGTTTTGGTCTGTAGGCTTCACAGGACTTTGGATCTTTCCCTGGTTTTAAAATTAGTGTAACTACTGCTTCCTCCCAAGATTTTGGAAGGGGTGCTCCGTCTTTCTGCGAAGAGTTGAGTAAATACTGGGCATATGGTCAGGCCTGGGCGGAGCTTGCAGAGTTGTACTCCGTGGAATTTCACGGAGTTGCTGGAAAACTCATGAAATTCCACGGAGTTCCGTGTCCTGGCCGAGCAACTTGCACCAATTGAGACCTTCCTTGCTTGGTCTCACTTGGTGTGTCCGTGCGACTGGTGCAAACCCCTTCCCCCCCACCCTCCCCCCGAGTAGTAAGGAATCCTACCTGAGCCTCCCCCTTCACTTGGTGGCTGGGTTTTGGTGGCTCCAGCTATACACAGCGGTGCAGCCCGGCTGCCAGTGTGCTCCTGCTGGTTGCACTCTGCTAAAAAACCTGAGCCAGAGCAGTGGAGGCTCAGGCTTCTAAGCAGAGTGCAGCCAGCAGAAGGAGCAGGAAGCAGGTAGTGGTGGATAGGACAGAATGGCGGCCGGGCTGCACTTCCCTGGAAATCCACCATGCTAGACTCCTCCCATTCCTAAGTGACACCGGTAAACTCCGCTCCGCTGCGAGTGCAGAGTTTTTGAAAACTTTGCGCTCCTAACGCAGTGTGGAATTCTAAAACTCAGCTGGCGGAGCGAAGTTAACCGGCCACCCTTACATAGGGTATCACTAAGCTTTAAATAAGATTTATTTAGGAGCCCATCTGGACTAGCCGCTTTATTTGTTTTCCCCGTTTCTTATCACTCAGTGTAGTTCATTCTGAGTTATATCCTCTTCTAGAGTTTCTTTTTACATGTTGGAGAGTTTCTCCACTCTCTGACCCTCTAGCCAATCATTAACCTGAGCCTCCAATACACACAAGTAAGACAAGGACAAGGGAACCCTACTCACAACGAGCCAGGGTATAAACATATTAACAAGAAACAAAGGCTCATGTGGACACTTAATGAAGTAATATCAATGTATATGGGCTCAATGGCAATGCAATGGGTTAAGTGATATTGGAAAGAGAAGGAAGCGAATACACTTCAGGTTTACGGTCAAAACACAATAGTTTATATAATCATTGAAAAGAAGTATTCATACATAGTACTACATCTGAGCTTATAGTTCTGAGTGAGTGGTGTCCCAGTGAAAAAAATTGAACCAAGAAAAGTGGTGACATAAATGTGACATATATACAGGTTTCCAATGCTACGTGACCATTAACAGATATATATATCTACAGTGAACAGCACTTGATACAATGATCAGTGCTAGTGCTGCAGATCGGAGCATATAAATTCTCCCTACTTCCACGGACAGAGTAAATCCACAGTCGCACGCACATACACTCATCATACGCTAGGGCCCATCACACTGACATTCATTCTATTACTCTATCCACACTGAATATAAGAGAGAAACCTAAACCAATCTGCACCTAAAGCGAGGCCAATGCGACCTTAAAGAAATTGTCCTGAGTCATGATTTTAAAACATAGGAAATACATCTCAATAAACGACAAAGAAATAACCACCCGACACTGGAATTTAAACATATGTCAACTTTTATCTAAATTAGTTCAAAAGAAAGTCAATCATTAGCAAAATCATTATTCTCATAGTTACCTATTCTAGCTAAATGTCATTTGGGTCAGGACAGGTCTCTCAGTAAAGACTCCCGAGTCGCCGTCCTCTCGATCAGCATCGATCCTCACGAACATAGGTTCAGGAAGAAGTGGCCTTAGACCCTCTCTAGTCTAACATTATTTATACTGAAATTTGCATATTAAAAGTTACAAACAAACTCTTAACGTCCGTTGAGCCGCTGAGCAGAGCGAGCAGGAAAGGATGTTGATTTGCAACATCTTAAAAATCTCCGCTCACAAAAATCACAAAAATAAAAAGACGGAAGAAGGAAACACAAGCTAGGGAAACGATCATTCATGAATGCTCTTCCTTGGATCCATAGCGAAGCCGCCGCAAGTTATCTAAGTTCATTGTGGCTTTATTCTTCTCCAAGGGCAATTGGCAGCAAGCCCAGAGCTGCTGTCCTCACGAAAACTTTTAATTCAGACAGAGGCTGTGGTCAGGTGACTTCCAACCGTGTTCAGCAAGGCCTCTCGTCACATTACAATCACTCGAGTGCAGGCTGCAAATAGCGGCCATCTTGGTTTAGGCCAAAACGGACCATCTTAATTAAAAGAAACATAAAACAACGTTAATTCATCGTAATGATTATACAGTGTTAATCCCCACTAATACCCTTATGTGTATGTAATTACCTAGCCATCTGCAACACAAGGGAGCATTAAAGCACGTTATTTTAAAGCACAAACACCAAACAAATAGCACTTTAACAACACCCATTTAATTAATCTGCTCACCAATTTAGTTCACATATTAATAAAGCAACATAAATGCATTCCCACGTGTAATTTCTCTCATTAGTAATGTTGATAAATCAAGACTTCTAACAATGTTAGTAATTAGTGATTATAAATCAGTAATTTTAATCATGACATATAACATAAACTGGAGTTTAAATCTCAATAAATTTTCAATAGAAAACCCTGCTCCAGCAATCCCCCCTTTGGTGATATATATCACCACAAAAACCAACCCAAAAAAAAAAATGTAGTCCCCATTTCTAGGAGAAATCGGAAATGTCTTTCATGACACAACATTAAACACCAGATTCTCTTTCATCATCCCTCTTCGACTCCAAGTAAACACTCTCCCTCAATTCCTCCAATTCTATCTCTTGTGGGTCTCTCTTTGACCCCTTTTGTTTCTTTGCAATATTTCCTCTAATTATTCTCTTTTTCCCTCCCCTGTTTTTACAACACAAACACCCTAATCTAAGCAACAATAAAGCAACAATTACACATGTCAAAGGAAATAATATTTTACCAATAATGGTACTACCTATCTTAGCAATAAAGCTCTTAACAGCTAGTAGCTTATTAGCCATTTTAGTCCAGATACTTTCAGCTTCCAGTGGTACTAATTCTTCATGCAAATCAGTAATATTTTTGATATAGACCTTTAGATCTCTGCTTTCGTCAGGAATGTAAGTGCAACAATGTTGAACTTTCAGCATTCCACAGACTCCACCCTCCTTGGCCAATAAAATATCAAGGGCAAGTCGATTTTGCATAGACATGGCACGTACGGCAATCATCTCCGTATTTACCAAAAGAAACCCTCCAGCGGTACTTGTCGATAAGCGATCCACCACTGTTGACAGTTTCCGAATTCCATATGCATTCAGTGAAATTCCCACTGCTGGAATCAAAGCTCCAAAGATATCACCTACAATTTCTGACCAAGTTTCTCTCTTAAAGCGTGTTAGTAGATTAATGTGTTCTACATCTTCTATTCTATCTATATGAAAAATCTTTGGAAAGACCAGGCCAACATAACATGTGCCATACCAATGGTCAGGCAACCTGTAATAAGCCTTATTCCCACAAATATAATACACTCCCGGGAAAACTGGATCTTCACCACCTTTAAAACCCCATCCTGTTGCAATAAAGTATGTATCATGACACTCACTAGTCCCAACAAAATAATTATCATATTGGGATTTCTTTCTGGTAATGCATAGTTTACCCTTCTGTGGTGCATCTAAAGCCAAAGTTGGACTGGCCCCATTCCTCAATTCTTTTCCCATCTCAATATCCCATATTGTCTCACTCATTTTATATTTCCCTGCCTTTTCATTCATGCTCACTCTCCTTTTCTCTACCAAGTCTAGGAAAGCCTTTTCCTCTTCTTTCAAACTGCAAGTTAAATTGTTTCTAAAAATGTAATCTAATGTTAATTCTTCTGTCTCTATAAAAATCTCACCAAAAATGTTAGCTTCTTTAGCTGGATTCAGCTTCTTATCCATAGGTAATTGCCCAAAAATGTTATCTTTGTTAGACATCTCATAATCTATTTTCCCTAACAAATAAAAAACACTACTTAGCACACTACATGAAATCCCATACGTAGCTGGTAAATGGTGATAAGTAACACCCTCTGAAACGGATGCAGGTAATTGCATACAGACGTAGCAATCCCTAACTTCCATTGTCTTTACGTATTCGTACAACAACTTCGAAAAAACATTACTAGAAAAATCATTAATTGACCTATCTTTGTGTATATAAATGTTACTCATTCTAGTCGGAACTACTTTCTGTGAATTCTTCCCTATATTAGTCATATTCTCAGTATGTATTCCAAAAGTATCTATTGTAACCCTAAAGGTAACTAATAAAGCAAGTACACCCCACAACAGCATTAATAATCCAGTACAGCAGCAGCACATTCTACACCATCTTTTCAAGAAGGCACATCTACTTTGATTATTTTCTGTGTTAGTCATTTTACTACTTTGGCAGTGTCTTTTGACTTAGCCTCTTCTACTCCACTACTGAGTTTCTAGAACTCTAGATTATTCCAAACTGGGGGTTTGTTTGAAACGCATCTCTTGGTGCTTACCCGAGGCTGCTGACATTACCTGCTTTCCCCCCTGGGTCTTTGGGGGCATCCACGACGCAGTTGCTGAGGATCTCCCTTCCGTTTGCTGCAGCGCTGGTGAGTCCGGCGAACGCCGGCCGAGGGAAAACTACAATACCCAGGCTTCCCCAGGGCACCGGAAGGGGGGACACGGCATTTGGCGCGCGTTGGCGCTTGATAAGTGACTCAACCCCCCGCATCGCGGGAACGCGCGCGGGAGAAGCCCGGGACAAGGGCGGGACCGTCTGTGGCCGTCCGGGGCCAGAGGAGGCCGGGTCGGGCCACCCCCCTTGTCCTTTTCACTGGCGCCTGTTTGTGGTAGAAGCCGATCGTGACTTGGGGGGGTGCAGGTAGCATATCGTCCTGGTATTAAGATAATGACATTGGGTCTGTCTCTGTTGTTAGATTTGTGTCAGGTGCAAGTGGCAATAGGGTTGGTGGGGTGCAAACGGCTACCACAAAACGCGGGACGTGGTGCAGGACTGGACTGAAGGAGGGTGTTCCATTCTCCCCACCATATCTCCAAGGGTAGGGCCAATAGGCGCTAGATATATGGCAGGTAAAACGGGGACACGCTCGAAAAGGGCAAAGTTGACATCGCCATCTGCCCCTCAGGCGCATAATTCACTCACCTGCTCACCATTTCCTGTTATTATGCAGCCCACAGCAATTGATCTTATGCTCAAAAGAGCATTAGGGGTGGTGTCGAGTGAAATCGAACGCACTAGTGTTAGAGATATAGACACCACCACTGAACTAGGTGCACATCAACAGGAAAGGCCACCCCAACTGCCCGCGGTTCCCACAACGCGACCAATACATCACACAGAGAGGGTTGCAACACCTAACCCCAATGCTGTACTGCCCACAATAAATTTGCCACCGTAGTCATGTCCACTCGTAGTGGTGTTCGCTGGGACCCCGGAATTAAAGCCCGGTCAGAGCGAAACACACCAGGAGTTAAAAAATAAACTTACCCACTGGTTGACTCTAAACAGACCATTAGCACCCAATCTGGATGGGGAAATTTTACTGGTCAGGAGAGTGAACTGGATAGGACATAGACACAAAAATATAGAAGGCAATTGTATTATCGCCAATTTTAGGGACAGAGGGGTGGTTGAATATATTATCAGATATGGACCATCTGATCGCGAGAGTGATATAAAGCCGCTGCCTCTTAGTTACTTTTATCCAAGACAGCAGGAAACCTTTGAAGGGCAGTGTGTAATATGGAGAAGAGGGGAGGGTCCACACTTCCTCCCAAATAGGGTCCCACATGGTACTCGAGGACTGGTAGGAACCAGAGAAGGAGCACACCCAGGTTGGGCAAACAGATTTAACCCATTAAGATCCCTAGATGAGAATGACTGACTAACGCCCCTGCATATCTCGCCAAAACAGGATGCCACTAATACAGATATTGGCCGGGAGACCCTAGTAGGGGGAGGTTTAGACAATAGAGGGAGGACATTGGCTATCCCTCTCCTGGCCAAGGAGGCTAGCCAGGTACTCCCAGAGGTGGGTAGGCGTAGGAGCTTATCATATACCCCGGAAGCCCCTAATCACACGCCGAGGGGACGCCCACACACACCCTCAGGATTAGGAGTTTTAGCCCCAAATTTAACACAACAGGGCAAGAATTCTCAGAAGTTACCTCATAGCCCCAAAACTGGGCTACTTAGCAATTCTCAAGGGGTGTCTGGGACAGGGCCTGTCAATAGAGTGGAAGAGGGATTGAGAATAATCTCATGGAACATAGCTGGCCTGGCAGGTAAATTTGAGAATGTGGACTGGCAGCAATACATGGCCCACTTCCACATAATTTGCCTGCAAGAGACCTGGGTCACAGATAGTTCCCAATTTCACATTGCAGGATATAAATGTTTTTTTATACCAGCACAAAAAACCTCCTCAGGTCGTGCCAAAGGAGGCCTGTCAATATACGTTGACTTAAAAATAGAAGGCACCTGGTCCAGTACGGATTGGTTCGCTTGGAATATCCAAGCTTTAAGGCTCAGGAATAAAGGGTCAAGGCTAGTGCTGTTTAATGTGTACAACACTGGCCCCTCAGGCAACGACAGTCCCACTTTGGGTGAACTAGATCATAGATTGAGCCAAGAGCTGGCACCCGTTAATGGCGCTGCGACCCCCTTGACAATAGTAGCGGGTGATCTGAATTGTCATTTATGCCCCCTACTGTTCCCTATTAACGTTAATTGGTCAAATTGCCCAGTGAAAAAAGGCCCTCACTTTAGCCACTCATTGAATGGTGCAGAACTAGGAAAGCTCCTTTCCTCTCATGATCTGGAGCATACGATTGACTTAATTCCACTGGGGCAAGATGGCACTCTACCACCCACCTTTAAAGGCAGAGGGTGCTCTTCCTATATTGATTACATCTTTGTCACCAGATGCTTAAAGCATCGTATTATTACAGTGGGAATTGAGTGGAGTCCCTTTAGCGACCATAACCCCCTGGTTATGGAGTTTCTTTATCTGCCTAAACGAAAGTTGACCCCAGTTGAGGATATTGCCGAGAGAATAACGGACCAAGGAAGAAGACTTAGGTGGGCGAAATTAGATTGCGAAAGATTTTACCGGTCCTTAATGGATAAAGGTAAATCATGTATTGATAAATGTTTAGACCTTTCAGTTGAGGGGGCCTGCTTAACTCACGCTTTTGGCCAATTAACCAAACTGGTGGACGGATTGTTGCGGACCAAGGCCCCAGTAAAGACCAACTCAAATCTCCCGAGATGGTTTGATGGGGACTGTACACGTGCCCTGAGGGAACTAAAAAAAGCCCTCAGCAGTAAACCTAGGGACCTATCAAAAGGTCACATGTGCAGATTAAATTATAAGAAGGAACTTAAAAGAAGGAAATCGGTGCTGCAGGGGGAAGCGTGGGCGGCCTTGAGGGAGGCTTCTGAAAAAAGGGATATAACGGAATTCTGGAAAATAATAAATACCCCTTGTTTTCAAGATTAAACTTCACCCTCGGCTGCCACAAATATTCTACCGGAACAGTGGATAGTGCACTTTGAGGGCCTGTATAACCATGGGGAGGTGGATAGTACAGAGGAGAGGAGGGTGGTCATGCAGGGACAGTCCCTAGAGTTCACTCTGGAAGAAATAGCTCTGGGCATAGAGGGATTAACCAAAAATAAAGCCCCGGGTCCTGATGGGACCCCCCCGGACCTGTTTTTGAGTAATGTGGAATTATGGGCCCCGATTTTAACCAGAGTAATAAATGCTGCTATTGTGGTGGGCTTGCCCAGGTCCTGGTCGTCGGCCATTATAGTACCCATTTTTAAAAAGGGTAACAGAGATAACCTCCAATGTTATCGCCCAATTTCCTTGATAGATGTTCCAGCTAAAATTTTAGGAAGAGTCATTCTGAACCGACTGATTGATTGGGCCGAGGATAATAATATTATCTCGGATGTTCAGTATGGCTTTCGGTCGGGCAGGTCCACTAGTGACCAATGCCTGAACCTGTATATGCTGGTCGCCAAATACACAAAAACCAGTAAAGAAGCCATTTACTTGGGATTCATGGACTTGGCTGCGGCATTTGACCACGTAAATAGGAACAAGCTCTGGGCAATGTTGAGTCATCTAGGGGTTGACCCAGGTATAATTTGCACTCTGAGGGAATTGCATAGAGAGACCTCCGCCAGAGTGCGGTATAACATGGAAGGGGGGTTGACTGATTATTTTAAATGTACTAGTAGTGTCAGGCAGGGTTGCATACTGGCCCCTTTTTTATTCTCTATATATATAAACAGTTTAGAACAGTTTTTAATTAATTTAAAAACAGATTGTCCAAGGGTAGGAACACGCAATATCCCGGTGTTGTTGTATGCAGATCACGCGGTTCTTTTAGCGCGCCCCCCCAAAAGCCTGCAGATTTTAATTGACGGGTTTGTCGAATTTATGGGTGCGCTAGACCTGTCTGTCAATTTAAAAAAATCTTATGTGATGACAGCAGGTCACAAACCACGGACCAGCTTCACTTACAAAATCGGGAACCACACGCTAGACAGGGTGCAATCCTTTTCATACCTAGGCGTGCTGTTTGATGAGTCCCTGAAATTTGCCCCACTGGTACAGGAAAGATGCGGCAAATTGGCGGCATCAACTGGGGCAATAGCAGGTTACGGGAGGAGAGTCGGGCGTTGGTCCCCGGAACAATCAATGAACCTGTATGGCTCTATGTGCTGCCCCAAAGTCATGTATGGTTCAGAAGTATGGGGTTTCATAAATCTTGACCCACTGCAAAGGGAAGAAAACAAAATTTTCCGCTCAATCCTAAAAGTCCCCAATTGCACACCTGCTTTTATTGCACATAGAGAACTAGGACGACCCTATCTAGAGGATCTGATTAAATTTAGACCAATTCTGGCGTGGCTAAAAATTTGGTGCAATCCGGAAGCCGCACTAAGTAGACAGATTCTAACAGATTGCCTAGGGAGGGATAAAAGTCTAAACATCCCATGGTTGAATTATGTGAAATCCAGTCTGGATAGCATGGGTCGTAATGATTTGTACTTAAACCCGTTAAGGATCACCCCACAGGACAAGCAGACCCTTAAGAGAAACTTTTAGGACCAAAGATCTCTTGCCAGATCCACAGAGGAAGGGGTTAAACCCTCAGTGATCACTTACAGCAAACTTGAAACCAATGATGGGATTGAACCTTACCTCTGTGTTGTGTATAATGCCCAAGAAAGGTTTTTAATGTCACGTTTTAGGCTCAATTTTTTACCATTCTTATTAGCTGAACCAGCTGGTTTTAGTCATTCAATTGAGCACAAGGGTGCCTGCGGCTGCGACAATAAGTCTCCGCAGGACACCCTTCATTTTGTACTTCTATGTCCTTGGTATGCAATTCCAAGACGTAGATTTTTAAAGGAAATTTTAAAAAAGCCTAGGTTCACTCGTGCTAAAGATGCACTGATCTTTTTACAGAGGGCCAGCGACCCATTAACTCTATGCTCTGTTATTAGTTTCCTGAAATTTGCACTAAGACTTAGGGTAACCAGAGGA
Organism: Triturus cristatus; assembly: GCF_964204655.1. Classification (NCBI taxonomy): domain Eukaryota; kingdom Metazoa; phylum Chordata; class Amphibia; order Caudata; family Salamandridae; genus Triturus; species Triturus cristatus. Next base: position 142,219,250 of record NC_140588.1, read on the forward strand.
TAGCTCTACTAACGAACTTTATAGGATTCCCCATTTCTCATCGTGATTATGTTTCTTGTGAGGTCTGTATAGTGAAAAATGAATTACTTTATGTTTACAGTTTCAGTCATTGTTCTTGTATAATGATTTAATACTTTTTTAAACTGTATATAAATGTACTCTTTTATGATGGTTTTTTAACCACCGAATAAAGAACTATTGATATTCCAAACTGCTGAATTTAGATTTTCTACTTTTCACTTTTTCTCCAAGTGACTCCTTTTGTTCACTCAATTTGGATTTTCATCACTTTTCACTTCTTCTTCAGCAACATCAAATTGTATCAGATCTTCAATATCCTGAGCATCCGACTCTTCTCCAATGTCAGTCAAGATAACTTTCAGGACACCGACAGTTTTCTCCTCAACCACTTCTCGTATGGTCCCCTCTGGATTTCCTTGACTCTCTGTCTCTTCACCTTCAGACAGTGCCACGTACGTCCATTCCGGTGACCTATACTTCTGATTAGGTTTTCTGATTCTCTTGATCTCTTCCGGTTCTCTTGAGACCTTCTGGTTTTCACCTTTTGCTTGATTCTGACTCGACACCTCGTTCACCTGTTCAGCTTTCGATGAACTTGAACTTGCACTTGCTCGTGTCAGTTTGTACCTTAGCCTCTTTATTCTGTTTGGCCAAAGATCTCCTCTCACAATCCTTTTTGGTCTTACTTCTTTATTATTTCTCTCTCCGATCCAAGTTCTCTTTCTCAGAACTCGACCCTCTGATTTCTCATTCTCACTCTCATCTGATTCTGTCTCATTTGCCTCTTGTCCATGAACAATTCTCTTTTGCTCCACAGTCTTTTCCACCACCGATTGAGATTTCCCTAATTCTGTCCCTCCTCGGGTCTCCGACACGCAATCTTCTTGCTGTCTACTTGTCCCTTCACCTAGCTTATCAGGAATGTTCCCTACACCTCCTCGGGGGTCTTCCGCAATCTGTCCCTCTCTATCTTCTACCTACCCTGCTTCTTCAGGTGTAATCTCAAGTGGGATTTCTACCTCTTCATCCAATTCAGGTGTAGTCTCTGTGGAATTGCTCTTTTCCCTTCTTTCTTCTCCACTGCTTATTGGAACTTCAGGCACTCTTACAGAATCTGATCTCTCCTCTGAGACTCCCAATGTTTCTCTTGAATCCTCTCTTTCTCCTTCCCCCCTTTCAGGATTCTTTTTTCTTCTCACTGGTTCAGTTTCTGCATCATCACTGGAATCTGACTCTTCAAAATACTCTTTACCAGTCCCATCTTTTGGATTCGGAACTCTTAGAGTATGACTCGCATGAACCCAGTTCTTCACACCAGCACACTTTACTGCAGTTGTCGTAGTCAGAATTACTTGTCTTGGCCTTCCCCACCTTGGAACCAAGCAATTTCTTCTTCTGTGCACCTTAATCCTCACCCAGTCCCCTGGACTCAGATCATGGGCTTGCTTCTTCTCAAGTGTGGTAGCGTCTTCTCCAACCTGGTGAAACACAGAATGAACTGCGTCAGCCAGGCCTTTACAGTAATCCAAAATCATGTCATCAGTTATTGTCATTAGCTTGTTGACAGGCACAAATGCATGTCTCATCGCACGTCCCATCAATATTTCATGTTGACTCAACCCTGTTGTTCTATCTGGAGTAGACCTAATAGTCATTATCACTAGAGGCAAGACATCAGGCCATTTCATTCCAGTGGCTAAACACATCTTACCAATTCGATTTTTGATTGTGCCATTCATCTGTTCAACGACTCCAGAAGCCTCTGGTCTGTATGCACAATGTAACTTCTGCTGTATGCTCAATGCTTCACAAATCAAACCCATGAGCTCATTGTAGAAGTGTCCACCTCTGTCTGACTCAATTGTCACTGGGAACCCGTACCTAGGAATCAACTCTCTTAACAGTAACTTTGCCACTGTTATTCCATCATTCTTCCTAGTCGGATAAGCCTCCACCCATCTTGAGAACAAACAGACCACCACTAGAACATACCTCAATCTGTTCACTTGAGGCATTTCAATGAAATCTATTTGCATTCTGGTAAAAGGACCTCCTTCTCTGCCTATTGTTCCTAGACTCACCACTGTCTTTTTTCCAGTATTGAACTGCTGACAAATCAAACATCTTTGACAGATGCTCTCTGCAATCAGCCTGAACTTTGCATTGTACCAGGTTTGTTTAAAGGACCTAATCATTGCGTCCCTCCCCAGATGTCCCTGGCCATGATACATTCTTGCCATTGTTGACAACATGCTATTCGGCATGACTGATCTTCCATCTCTATAGATCCAAACATGATCTGTCTCCCTTGGGGAACAACCTGCCTTGATCCAATCTCTCATTTCCTCATCTCCTGCCTCATCCTGCAACTGTTTCACTTCATCCCACGTTTCTAGGACATTAGTAAACATCACAGAACAAAAAGACATCTCCCTTTCTCGTCCCCGATTAATCGAATGATTGTTCTTTGCACAATACTGTGCTATGTCATTGGCAAAACGATTACCAAGAGTAACAAAATCATCTCCTTGTCCATGAGCAGCACATTTCACAACTGTTAACTCTTTAGGCAGCTGTATCGCCTCAAGCAACTTTCCAATCACTTCAGCATTCTTTATCGGAGTCCCACTCGACGTCAAGAAACCTCTCTGAAGCCAAAGTTGGCCAAAATCATGAACCACTCCAAATCCATACTGACTATCAGTCATCACAGTTACTCTCAAATTTTTCCCAATCTTGCAAGCTTTCGTCAATGCCAAAAATTCAGCCACTTGAGCAGATCTTACTCCTTTCAAAGATGAAGCTTCCATAACCTCTGAAACCTTGCACACCGCATATGCTGCACTCAACACACCATCATCAGTTCTCAGACATGATCCATCCACAAACAGCACATGATCACTCTCAGGCAGTGGCAGATCTCTTATGTCTGGTCTCGGTTTTGTACAGTAATCAAGCACATCCAAACAATCATGATCAACATCATCTCCCACATTCACATTGTCAGCATCTGGCAACAGAGTTGCTGGATTCACATTCACACATCTCTCAAGAGTCACATTTGATGCTCCCAGAATGATTTTCTCATATTTAGTCAGCCGACTATGTGACATATATTGAGTCCTGCTTCTTGTCAAAAGAATTGCCACATCATGAGGTACGAATACCCTTACAGAATATCCCATTATTATGCCCTCACTCTGTTCCAAGCTTCTGCATGTAGCAGCTACTGCTTTCAGGCAACCTGGCAAACCCACAGCTAAGGGATCAAGTGTTGATGAGAAGTACGCAATTGGCCTTCTCAGTTGTCCATGCTTCTGAATTAACACTGAAAGTGCACATCCATTTCTCTCACTGCAATACTACTCAAACTCTTTCTCATAGTCTGGCATTCCCAAGGCAGGAGCTTCACACATTCTGCTTTTTAACTCTTCAAATGCTGCTATTTGTTCTGCATCCAATTCCAATGGATCTTTCACTTCACTTTTGGTCAACTTAATCAATGGCTTTGCTATCAGGGAGAAATTACTTATCCACTGACGACAATAACCAACCATTCCCAGAAACATCCTCACTTCTCTCTGGGTCATTGGGGCTCTCATTCCTCTGATAATTTTGATCCTGTCATCGGTCACCTTTCTCAGACCCTTTTCAATATTATGTCCAAGATAATGCACCTCTTTCTTGCAAAATTGCAATTTGGCTGGAGATACCTTTAACCCTCCATCTGCCAGATGATTCAGTAAAGCTATGGTATCTACTTCTCAAGCCTCACGTGTCTTTGATGCCACAAGTAGGTCATCTATGTACTGCACTAGTACTGAGTTTTCAGGCATGATCAAACTCTCCAATGATCTTTTCAATAACTGATTGAATATTGATGGACTTTCTGTATACCCCTGTGGGATACGACACCATGCTAAAATACGCTGTCCAAACCGAAATGCAAAAATCGGCTGGCTATCATGATGTAATGGAATTGAAAAGAAAGCATGACACAAATCAATCACTGTGTACCATTCAGCATCATGAGGAATCTGATACAAAATCACTGACGGATTTGGCACAATGGGACAACATGCCACCACAATTTTGTTAACTTTTCTCAAATCCTGTACAATCCTGAACTTTCCATTAGGTTTCTTTAGCCCCATTATCGGTGAATTACACGGGCTACTCAATAACTCTCTCAAAACACCCTGTTGAATCATCTTGTCAATTATAGGGGTTATTCCCTCAATTATCTCTGGTGTCAATCTGTACTGTGGGATATTAGGATAAACAATCCCCTCTTTCACTGAAATCTTCACTGGATCTACATTATTCATCAATCCCACATCTTCTCCAGTAAAATCCCCAACTGCTGTGTTTCTCAATTCTTGAGGTAAGTCATCTGGATTAAATACAGCATATGTCCCAACAGTCTTACTCTCTCTATCATCTAGAGTCATCCTGTACAAGACATCCTCATCTGGTGTCTCAAAAGCTACTCCATCCGGAGTACAAACAATTGTACAATTCATCTTACACAATAAGTCCCTACCTAACAAGTTCACTGGACTAGTGTCACAGACTACAAACCTGTGCATGTCTGAAAATTTCCCTATCCTTACCCTTACTGGTTAAGTAAGACGAGTCTTAATCTGTGTATTAGCTACACCAACCACTTGGATTGCTTCGTCCGAGAGAGGAAGATTTCTTATATCTGCTGACCTGACAGTTGATCTCGTCGCTCCTGTGTCTACCAAAAAAGTAACACTTTCCCCATTTACTTTCCCATCTACAAATGGTCCTGCCTGATCAATTTCTAGAGTTGCACCAAGTATGCACTCTTCCTCCTCTCTTCGGCACCGTCAATAGTCCCCTTCAGACTCACTCCCCTCATTCTTTAACCAGTACTGCTGTACCAGGTTAGAACGTCTCGGTTTGTTTACCTGCTCATCATTGTAGAATCCTGAGTCCTGGTTATACTTTTGGGACCCTCTATTCTGCAGCAAGGGCGGTTTTGGCTCTTGACTCTGCTGTCTGACAACCTTCTGCTGTTGCTGCTGATGATTACACCCCTCGTTCTGCACCTGTTGATTCAAGGGTTTATTCTCATTACTCACTAATGGTGGATTGGTACACTCGGATCTCCAATGCCCCAATTGTCCACAGTTGTGACAAGGGAACTTTTTCTTTGCTTCTTCTAGATTCCCCTTCCCTTTTCCTGCATATCTGGGTCTATTTCCTGGATTATTTGCTTGTTCCACCATCTGTGCTTCTTGCCTTTCAGCAACCTTCACCTGTGCCCACATCGCTTTCTCTTTCAGCTTTCTTTGTTTTGCCTCAATCTCATCACTGAAGTATTTTGCATGTCTCAAGATTTCATCAATCTGTTTACTCTGCCAATCAACTGTATGCTCTCGTATCCTTTCACTGATTTCAGGTCTCAGGCCATATACAAACCTGTATACAAAATGACTCAAATCCTTGTCACCCAGGTGTTCATCTCCACTGAACTGTTTAAAAGCCAGTATCAGCCTTTCGTAAAAAGCATGAACTGATTCTTTTGCCTCTTGATGTGTTCGATCTATCTTAACCCAGTCTGTCTCTTTTGGGAGTACCTTATTTTTCAGGAACACAATTACCTGGTCATACTTCCTCATCACCTCTGGATCTGGTGCCCCTGTTTTCGGATCTCTTGGATACTCCTTAGCAGGCCAATATACAACTATTTTACACTCTGCCCACAAGTCTGCTGGAACAATTATATCAAACAGACTATTCAGGTCAATCCACAGCACTTTTGACAATTTCACAAACCTGTCTACCTGCCTATACCACTCGACGGGCTTTTCTCTCAGTCGAGGGAAATCATTCGTAAATGACAAAATATCCTGTCTAGTCCATGGGACATGTACATATCCTCCTCCAGGAATCTCTCTCATAGGATAAGCATCCACTGTTTTCTCTTTTTCTCTCATAGGGAAAGCTGAGTAAGTCCTGTCCACTGAATCTTCCCTTTTCTTGTACCACCTATCCTTCCATTTTTCCACATCACCCCATTTTCGCAATAAGGCAATCATTTCCTTAATCTGCCCTGTTCTGCCAACACCATTTAGATTCTCAATGTCCTTGTCGGTGAAATCCACCCTGTAAGGCTTCTGCAAAGCTTTTACCTTATCCATGTCAACTCCTTGTTCACTCGCTATTGCTTTTTACCTGTCATGTGTACTTTTAGCCCTCCAGGTAATACTCTTGCACATAAATAACAACTCTCCATCATGATGGTTTTTCAATATCTCTGTAGGAATTGTTCCCGCAATAAGTTCCTCCAATTCTATGCGCAACCTGGCTACATCAATTGCCTGTGAATCTTTATCCTTCTTTTGAAGAACCTTCAACCAATCATTCAAATCTTCAGCTGTTATTTCAGTAGACTTTTTCACTGCACCCACTTGTTCTGCCATCCTCTGTGGTTCCAAAATCAAGCCTCCCAAACAATCAGTATTCAATCCTGAACTAGACTGTACATCCGATCCTCCACTACATGTGTCATGTCTCCGCTGTCTCAAATGATTTTCTCCCGTTCTCATTCTTGATTCCTCCAAAGTGCAAGAACCAACCAAACCATTTCCTACATAGGGAACTGTCAAACCATTTTCACCCATTCTTTGTTTATCAAAAATAGGCACAACCGGACCTATGGTTACAGGCACTGTAACAGCTTCTAGATTTTTCGTCAGCTCTCTAATTTTCTCAGTCAGCTCAGATGTCGTTCTGGCCAATTCTCTTGTTTTCTCGTCACCAATTCGATTCTCTCTCTCTCGCTCTCTCTCTCTCTCTCTCCCTTTCCATGAAAGAGCTACCACTTTTCAGATCAGGTGTCACAACCTCAGTTTTAACAATTCGTAAAGTATCTCTTATGGGAGTAGCAACTGGCATGCTCTCTTCTGGTTCTGGTCTATATGGAGGCGGTCTCTTGTAAATCATGTCATCCAAGACCTCATCCTCATAATCATTAGGCCCATACCTTCTCACTTCTGTATCAGGTACCTTTTCTGCACCTTTCCTCCCTTCCGCTTCTTCAACAGTTCTCATAGGATATAATCCCTCTGACATACTAGCATCTCGCCATATCCTCATTCGATCATGATGAGTTTCACGATCATATTTTCTCCCGAACATATACCTATATTTGCTTCCACTCCTCTGCTTTTCTCGCTCATGCACCTCATCTTCCCATTCCACCAACGCCTCGAACTGTGTCGGCCTTGGTCTAGGCTCTAGACACATCATTTTTTCCCGTAAATTTCTCAACACGGCCAGATTAAATGAACCATGTTCTGGAAATGCTAGAACACCATCTCCTTTAGTATACTTAGTCCAGTTGTCTAACCATATACAGGTATGATACCCATATTTCGCAACCATGAAGGATGCAGGAGTTCTTGTCGGAGGTAGCAATTCACCCTCCCTAGTTATTATGTTCTTATCCTTGTCGAACCACCTTTTAATTTTACCGAACAAGGATTTCTTCTTCTTTCCCTCCGGTTGATAATACATTTTTCGCGTTTACTACAACCCTCTAGTCCTTTCCGCAACTGTACGACCTTTTGTCCAATAACAGCGCGACTCACACCAACGCACCAATCCTGGAGCGTCTACGTCACCCTGTACTCCTTCCAATCCCTGCGCGGCTCACACCAACGCACCAATCTTAGCACGAGCACTGTTCTGATCCACTGCCCAATCACAGCGCGGTCTGTATGACGTCAGTAGTCGCTGGCTGCAGCTTCTACTCCTGTGTCCCGTTTCGGATTCTACAAAACTATTAGTTACAACATATAAACATCTCCATTGTCTGCCTCGCTAACCACAGAATAGTAAAGGAAAGTCTTTTTCACAAGAATCCCGCTTCTTTCTAGAACAGCGCTTACCTCTGCTCCGCTACGGAATAATTACTTTCGTTGACACAGTAGTACATCCCTCTACTCTGCCCTTCTAACATGCATTCATTGACTGTTTCCTCTAGGACTGCTCCAAAGAGTCTCACAATCAACTGAATACTCCTACATTCACGCACTTTCACACCAGAAAATTTAGCACATGCACACAGAATCCTACCTTTCCCGAGAACAGCGAACAGTCTGTCCCACTACAGAATTATAACACTCGTTAACCAAGCAGCGCTTACCTCTGCCCAGTTCTTCAGACAAGCTCAGAGAATACCTATTACTACTCCAGCAGTAAGCTTTAACGGCGAACCTTACGGATCCCTGGGACTTAAGACCAGAGTTTCACAGATAACCTTCGCTACCATACACACTCCATTTACACCGAAAATTTTTCCTAATAGTAACACACGACGATGTCACTGATTCCGAACCCAGACAATGTGACGCGCAACTTCAATTGTCACACGTTTTCCCCGCATACGTACAGGGCCAAAAATCCCGTCTTTCCCGAGAGCAGCACTCACTTCCCTCTGCCCTACTACGGAACCGTCACCAGCTCCCCACGTTCCAGAAGCCGTACACACTACATAAAACTCAATACGACGACCATAACATATAGTATTAGTACATATACCAACATCAATCAATAAACCAATAAATCAAAAACCTATATACAAGCAATCTAATCAGATCAAGACAATAATCTTAACCATCATACTGCTACCAGGAAACTGCTGCAGATCAGAGCATATAAATTCTCCCTACTTCCACGGACAGAGTAAATCCACAGTCGCACGCACATACACTCATCATACGCTAGGGCCCATCACACTGACATTCATTCTATTACTCTATCCACACTGAATATAAGAGAGAAACCTAAACCAATCTGCATCTAAAGCGAGGCCAATGCGACCTTAAAGAAATTGTCCTGAGTCATGATTTTAAAACATAGGAAATACATCTCAATAAACGACAAAGAAATAACCACCCGACACTGGAATTCAAACATATGTCAACTTTTATCTAAATTAGTTCAAAAGAAAGTCAATCATTAGCCAAATCATTATTCTCATAGTTACCTATTCTAGCTAAATGTCATTTGGGTCAGGACAGGTCTCTCAGTAAAGACCCCGAGTCGCCGTCCTCTCGATCACCATCGATCCCCACGAACATAGGTTCAGGAAGAAGTGGCCTTAGACCCTCTCTAGTCTAACATTATTTATACTGAAATTTGCATATTAAAAGTTACAAACAAACTCTTAACGCCCGTTGAGCCGCTGAGCAGAGCGAGCAGGAAAGGATGTTGATTTGCAACATCTTAAAAATCTCCGCTCACAAAAATAAAAAGACGGAAGAAGGAAACACAAGCTAGGGAAACGATACATTCATGAATGCTCTTCCTTGGATCCATAGCGAAGCCGCCGCAAGTTATCTAAGTTCATTGTGGCTTTATTCTTCTCCAAGGGCAATTGGCAGCAAGCCCAGAGCTGCTGTCCTCACGGAAACTTTTAATTCAGACAGAGGCTGTGGTCAGGTGACTTCCAACCGTGTTCAGCAAGGCCTCTCGTCACATTACAATCACTCGAGTGCAGGCTGCAAATAGCGGCCATCTTGGTTTAGGCCAAAACGGACCATCTTAATTAAAAGAAACATAAAACAACGTTAATTCATCGTAATGATTATACAGTGTTAATCCCCACTAATACCCTTATGTGTATGTAATTACCTAGCCATCTGCAACACAAGGGAGCATTAAAGCACGTTATTTTAAAGCACAAACACGAAACAAATAGCACTTTAACAACACCCATTTAATTAATCTGCTCACCAATTTAGTTCACGTATTAATAAAGCAACATAAATGCATTCCCACGTGTAATTTCTCTCATTAGTAATGTTGATTAATCAAGACTTCTAACAATGTTAGTAATTAGTGATTATAAATCAGTAATTTTAATCATGACATATAACATAAACTGGAGTTTAAATCTCAATAAATTTTCAATAGAAAACCCTGCTCCAGCACTAGTATACAATGGTTCGTTTATGCAAATTGTCGATGACGTTTCAACCCTGTGTGCAGTGTAGGGTCTCTTCAGGACCTATGATTCTAGGGACACCTACAGGAAGATGAGGGGTAATATCAGTATGTGGCTCAATGCGGCAATGCGAGAACTATGAAAAAGCACGTCTTGTCAGTGTAGTACCTGAAGGGTATTGGCCCTGCTCGTGTGAGGCACCGTGGAATAGGTAAGGAAAAAGTACTCACATTGGTCCCAGCCGGGAGCTGCACATGTGAGATAATTACATAAACGGTTAGCATTTAATACTGGATGTTGGAGGCATGACATTTTGATGCAACATAGATAATAATCAAAAGCTTACCTCAAATGTGAGGTGAGTGTAGAGCAGGCAAATAAAGCAAATGAGCACAGTTATGGAATCCTTTAGCGGGAAATGGCAAGGATAATGCGCTGTCCAAAGGAGTCTGTGGAGAGGGGAGCATGTACATTGGGGTTAATCTTATCAGCGCTGTGAGATAGACAAGTAATTGAGATGTGGCTCAGGCGCTTACCTAATTTCGATTCAAAGCGCATGTGAGGAAGCAGGCTTCTTCCATTTGTCGTAGATCACGACGTGGACTCAAATAACTCTAAGGGAGGGTGAGTACATTCTCACTACGATATCTGGAGACAGAGATCAAAGTGTTAGTGAAATGAGCTGCCGGAGACAGCGGAATAAATCACCTCGCTTGTAGCAGCCGCTCGCAGGGCACGTGCCCCCTTACATCCGTTATGGAATGAATCCACTGCAGCCTGTAGCAATGTTACTAAGAAGCAGAACAGCGTGTGTCTGTCTGCTGGGGTATGGTGACAGGGAGCCGAGGCCTACATTGGGTTTATAAAGGGTCTGACTCATCACCGGTCGTGTGTGTTCAGACCCGGCTAGGGAGTGTGAGCCATGGATGTGATCTGTGTTTCTTTCATCGTACATAGAGACAGAAAACAGACCCCTACTTTAGCACGTGTGTGTAATACTATGTGGGACAGTGAGACAAGAATTGTGTACGTATATTTAGACTAATTGGAAACATTTACACAGTATGGGAGCTGTTAGGACAAGCGCATGCTTACAACAATAGAAAAAATATAAACTGTGTTGAAGTGATGTTTAACCTGCTTGGTGGTCATGCATTGTCATGTAAAAAGAGCGCAATGACGTTTCTAAATCCAAGTGCCCAGAATGTGCATTTTTGTAAGCATAGCTGGCATTAATAATAGACGTGGATCGTTTCTCTGGTATTTTCCACCATGACAGTTTTTTTATACATATTTTACGTATCTTCCCAATCCTCATATCTAATAGTCTGCTAGACTTAAACACGTATAAGTGGTATTCACATATGTAAAGCTTATGCACTGGAAATGCTATATCTAGTTACTTCATCCTGTGTAGGCTTATTATGTACAATATGGCGACATGCACATAAAGGGTTTTAGCGCTTCCCAATTAACGTTATTTTTCCAGAATATAATTGCATTGTACAAATCCAGCAGGTCCTTCCTCTGCTTTCACAGGGCGACTTCCTTGCTACCCTAGACCTCAAGGATGCCTATTTCCATATTCCCATTCACAACGCTCACAGGAAATATCTCAGAACCGTAGTGGACAGTCAGGACTATCAATTCAAAGTACTCCCATTCAGAGTCACAACAGCACCACAAGTGTTTACCAAGTGCCTACCGGTGATGGCAGCACACCTAAGAAGACAGCACATCCACGTCTTCCCATATCTGGACGACTGGCTCATAAAAGCCAGCTCATACAATCAGTGTGTACAACACACTCACGCCACTATTCAACAACTTCACAACCTGGGGTTCACAGTAAACCACGCCAAGTCCCATTTGCAACCTTCCCACACACAACAATACCTCGGTGCCACAATAGACACCTCAAGGGCGCTAGCCTATCCCAGTCCCGCCAGGATAGCAAGCATGCAAACTCTTCTCACCAAATTCCAACTGCAACACTCTCTTCCAGCTCGAGTGTTCATGCAACTCATAGGGATGATGGCCTCTTGCATATTCACAGTGTCTCATGCAAGACTCCAGATGCGTTCTCTCCAAGAGTGCTTAGCACGCCAATGGAACCAGGCTCAAGGTCAGTTAACAGATCTGGTGTTGGTAGATGGTTGTACTCATCGCTCTCTGCAGTGGTGGAACACCAAGAACCTTTCCAAAGGGCGACCGTTCCTAGAGCCGATTCCTCAAATAGTTATGACAGCGGACGCATCGCCCTCCGGCTGGGGAGCTCACCTACTACATCACACCATGCAGGGCAGGTGGACACCTCAACAAAAGTAACTCCACATCAACCACCTGGAGTTACTAGCCATATTCCTAGCCTTAAAGTATTTCAAAAACGCATATCAGGCAAGGCTGTCTTAGTCCGCACGGACAACATGACAGCCATGTACTACATACAAAATCAAGGCGGGACACACTCTCTGCAGCTCTCTCAACAAGCACAGAACATATGGAGGTGGGCTATACCTCAGAACATTTTGCTCCTAGCCCAACATGTCCCAGGGGTCCAAAACACCATAGCCGATCTGTTGAGCCGTCAAACACAACAGATCCACGAGTGGGAACTTCATCCGCAAGTTCTTCAACCGTTTTTTCAAATGTGGGTGCAACCACAGATAGACCTCTTCGCCATCCAAGAAAACGCCAAATGTCCAAGCTTCGCTGCCAGATATCCACACCCATTGTCCAAAGGCAATGCGATATGGATGAACTGGTCAGGCAGATTTGCTTACGCTTATCCGCCTCTCCCACTCATTCCACTAGTGGTGCGCAAACTACAGCAACATTCCTTAACTCTCATCCTAGTTGCTCCAACTTGGGCCAGACAACCATGGTACACCACATTGCTGGAACACCTCTCTCCACGCCTCTTAACCCAGAACCATGGAGAGATCAGACACCCGGACCCAGCTCAGCTCAACCTTGCGATCTGGCTCCTGAGGTCCTAGAATTCGGTTACCTTAACCTTCCCCCTGACTGTATGAACGTCATTAAAGAAGCCAGACGGCCTAACACTAGAGCATGCTATGCAGCCAAGTGGAAACATTTCGTAATATATTGTCGTAACAACAACACCAATCTCCTAGATGTGTATCCAACGCATCATAAGCTACTTACTACACCTCCAAAGATGCAACTTAGCCTACACGTCTATTAGACTGCATCTTGCCGCCATAGCAGCATATCTACAAAATAGACAACATCTATCACTTTTCAGAGTACCTGCCATAAAAGCTTTTATGGAGGGCCTCAAAAGAATAATTCCCCCCAGAGTACCACCTTCACCTGTGTGGAATTTAAACATCGTTCTCACAAGACTAATGGGCCCTCCATTTGAACATCTACATAAATGTGAGCTACAATTCTTAACATGGAAAGCTGCTTTCCTAGTAAGCATTACTTCTCTACGAAGAGTTAGCGAACTACAAGCACTAACCATTCAGGAACCCTTTCTGCAAATGCATCATAACAAAGTTGTTCTCCGAACTAATCCTAAATTCTTTCCTAAGGTCATTTCTCCCTTCCACCTCAATCAATCTGTGGAGCTACCCGTATTCTTCTCGCAGCCACAAACAGTTGCAGAAAGAGCTCTTCATACCTTAGATGTCAAAAGAGCATTGCTTTACTACATCGAGAGAACACAACCCTTTCGTAAGACCAAACAACTTTTCGTGTCTTTCTCACCACCACACAAGGGCAACCCCATATCAAAATCTGGGATAGCTAGGTGGATTGTCAAATACATACAAATTTGCTACCACAAAGCAAAACGTACATTAGCTGTTCCTCCTAAAGCCCACTCTACACGAAAGATAGGGGCTTCAATGGCATTTTTAGGGAACATTCCCTTAGATGATATCTGCAGAGCAGCTACATGGTCTACACCGCACACATTCACAAAACACTATTGTGTAGATGTGCAAACTAAACAACAAGCTAGTGTGGGCCAGGCTGTACTCAAAACACTTTTTCAAACTACTGCAGCAGATACTGGTGGTCGCCGCTAGGAGCTGGTACTGCTATACAATCTATGCATAAGTGTGTAATCTGCAGCTCATATGCCTCGAACGGAATATGCTATTTACCAGTATGCATCTGTTCTTGGCATGTAGAGCTGCAGATCTACACACGCCCACCCGCCTCCCCAGCTACCTTTATCTGTTCCAGTATTATCTTATTTAGATACTGCACACATGGGCACCATTCCTGTTTTCTTACAAAGCTCCATAATTTCCCTGCTGGCGAAAACTAATCTGAGGATGGAGCCAATGCCCATGCTCACTATGATCCAAAGGAGGAGTCACATACCTCGTGACTTCCAAAGACTTTCCAGGACAAAAACAAGTGCAAACATACGGGCCCAACACCAGATGGCGATCTATGCATACGTGTGTAGATCTGCAGCTCTACATGCCAAGAACAGATGCATACTGGTAAGTAGCATATTCCCTTTTTAATAAAACTCATCCATGATAGCATGTCTCAAACGCGCAAGGTTCTGTCCCAGGGAGGTACTACTGGTCACTAAAGAAAAAAGAAAGGTGGACAATCTCATTTGTGTGACCACATTTGGTATACATACCAATCAGGTACGGAAACTGATAACAAAAATTGGCCCATAATAAAGAGCATAGATTCATCCATAGATGTACCCATGTTTGCATTTAAGCGAGGCAAGAATGTGAAAGATCATCTAGTCAGGTCATCTACAGAGAGTATACGACAGACTACCAGAACATTGATGACCACTTGGGGCCTTCCGGAGGTCAAGGGCCACTTCAAATGTGGCAATTGTGTGGCATGTACCTTTACTTACAATACCAAAACATTCGAACACAAGAGCATCAAACACACGCTAGATTTCTTTGCTAAATGCAACACAAGAAATGTAGTATATTGCATAATCTGCCCTTGTCAACTGCCATATATTGGACAGACACAACAACCGATAAAAGCGAGGATAAGCCAACACCGCAGCTGCATCAGACACTCTGTAGCCAACGCCCCGCTAGTCACCCACTTCACTGAAAAAAACCACACAGCAGATGACATAAGGTGGAAAGTCATAGACAAAGCCTCCATTCCAGAGAGAGGAGGAGATCTGACAGAAATTCTCGACATCCCAAGGGCTGAATTCAGCGGAGGAGTGACGAGGGTTCGTCACTACACTGAGCAACTAACCTCAATAGATTTCAATTAATTGCATATTCAGGGAGCACTGTGCAAACTTATCCCTGGCCATTATCATCATGAACTGGTATTAATACATATTAGACATGAATATGTAGGAATATTTGAAGCCAAGTGTGGGAAGATGCTTACACTCAACACAACTCCTAGCTTATCTAGGCTATTGCCTTATGTATAACGCCCATACACACGCAGCCCTCACCACCGGGGACGCATAGCTAATACATCACAGGGCATTTGGTATGTAGCAATACACGTGCCCTTGTTGCATCAACATGTGTACTTTTGAGACCAGATGACATGCTATCATGGATGAGTTTTATCAAAACAATCATATTTAAGCAGGCATCAACCTTGACGATGGAAAATGTGAATAAACACTCACTATAGATTTGACATATGAGATAGTATGCTGATTTGTACTATGCAATTATATTCTGGAAAAATAACGTTAATTGGGAAGCGCTAAAAACCTTTATGTGCACGTCGCCATATTGTAAATAATAAGCCTACACAGGCTGAAGTAACTGAATATAGCATTTCCAGTGCATACGCTTTACATATGTGAATACCACTTATATGTGTTTAAGTCCTGTACCTCTAGCAGACTATTACATATGAGGATTGGGAGGATACGTAAAATATGTATACAAAAAACTGTCATGGTGGAAATACCACAGAAACCATCCGTGTTTATTATTAATACCAGGTATACTTACAAAAATGCACATTCTGGGCACTTGGATTTAGAAACATCATTGCGCTCTTTGTACATGACAATGCATAACCACCAAGCAGGTTAAACGTCACTTCAACACAGTTTATATTTTTTATATTGTTGTAAGCATGCACTCGTCCTAACAGCTCCCACACTGTGTAACTGTTTCCAATTAGTCTAAATATGCGTACACAATTCATGTCTCACTGTCCCACGTAGTATTAAACACACGTGCTAAACTAGGGGTCTGTTTTCTGTTTCTATGTACGATGACAGAAACACAGATCACATCCACGCCTCACACTCCCTAGTGTGAACACACACGACCGGTGATGTGTCAGGCCCTTTATAAACCCAATGTAGGCCTCAGCTTCCTGTCACCATACCCCAGCAGACAGATACACCCTGTTCTGCTTCTTAGCAACATCGCTGCAGGCTGCAGCGGATTCATTTCATTCCATAACGGAGGTAAGCGGGCACACACCCTGCAAGCGGCTGCTACAAGCGAGGAGATTTATTCCGCTGTCTCCGACAGCTCATTTCACTAATGCTTTGATCTCTGCCTCCAGATATCGTAGTGAGAATGTACTCACCCTCCCCTAGAGTTATTTAAGTCCACGTCGTGATCTACGACAGATGGAAGAAGCCTGCTTCCGCACATGCGCTTTGAATCGAAATTAGGTAAGCGCCTGAGCCACATCTCAATTACTTGTCTATCTCACAGCGCTGATAAGATTAACACCAATGTACATGCTCCCCTCTCCACAGACTCCTTTGGACAGCTCATTATGCTTGCCATTTCCCGCTAAAGGGATTCCATAACTGTGCCCATGCGCTTTATTTGTCTGCGCTACACTTACCTCACATTTGAGGTAAGTTATTGATCATTATCCATGTTGCATCAAAATGTCATGCCTCCAACATCCAGTATTAAATGCTAACCGTTTATGTAATTATCTCACATGTGCAGCTCCCGGCTGGGACCAATGTGAGCACTTTTTCCTTACCTATTCCACGGTGCCTCACCCCTCACACGAGCAGGACCAATACCCTTCAGGTACTACACTAACAAGACGTGCTTTTTCATAGTTCTCGCATTGCCGCATTGAGCCACATACTGATATTACCCCTCATCTTCCCGTAGGTGTCCCTAGAATCATAGGTCCTGAAGAGACCCTACACAGCACACAGGGTCGAAATGCCGTCGACAATTTGCATAAACTAACCATTGTATACTAGCACTGATCATTGTATCAAGTGCTGTTCACTGTATATATATCTGTTAATGGTCAGTTCGAGGCATATGAGCTGCAGATTGTACACTTAGCATAGATCGCCATCTGGTGTTGGGCCCGGATGTTTGCAGTTTGTTTTTGTTCTTTGGACAGTCTTTGGAAGTCACGAGTTTGGTGACTCCTCCTTCGGTCCGTACTGCGCATGGGCTTCGGCTCCATCCTCAGATTGTTTTTTTCCGCCATCGGGCTCGGATGTGATACTTCGTGCTCCGGCTTCGAACTTCTACGGTTCCAGCCTCGACAGAAAATCCTCGTTTCTTCGAGTTTTCTTCAATCATCATCTTCATCTCTCGAAGCGGCACTTTCTCCATCCCGTACATCGGCACCGGCCTTCGGGCCCTCCTCGACTCCGGTCCCGGCCGATGGAAAGGACTCCGTTCAAAAAGTGCCCAAAATGTGGGTCTAAATTTCCCCACACCGACCTCCATCAGGTGTGTAATCTTTGCCTCTCTCCAGAACACGAGGCCAGAGACTGCCCCGCCTGTAAGTCTTTTCGATCGAAGAAGACCATCCGAGATCGAAGAGCTCGACGCACCATGGCGCACTCATCGTCTGCAGCTCCACCGGACATCTTCGGAGACGGCGCCGAAGCTTCGGGGCAAATACACACCGAGCAGGAGGAAGACGTCGTCAGCGCTTCCGAGGCCGACGACTCCGACGTGGAGGACATCACACCGGCGCAGCGGGTCGTGAGTACTGTGCCCCCTCCCACCCCCGCGCCCAAAACCAAAGAGACTCAGGTTACACCCTCGCCTGCTGGCCTGGGCAAAACCAAGACCAAAGCTTCTATCACCCCACCTTCGGGCCCGGTGTCGAAGCCTCCAAAGTCTCACGGCAGCTCGGGTTCGAGCCAGCCGACGCCCGGTGCCAAAAAACAGCATCCGGCACCGAAGAAAGTAATACCCAGCTCGACTCCGAAGCCACCGGTGCCGAAGCCTGGACTCTCGGCGCTGACCAAACACAAACACAAATCAGTCGGCACCGACGCCCCGGCGCCGAAAACTCCCTCGACGCCGAAAAAACCGGAGGTTCCATAAAAGCATGGCGCACAGAAACCATCAAAGCCCTCGGCTCCGAAATCATCGGTGCCGACGGACGATTCGGCACCATTGGCTCTGTTCACACCAGACCCTTTACAAAAGACTCTGTCCAAAGATCCAAAGACTGGACTATTGACTTTAATTGTCAAGAAAAGACGCCTTGATACTCCGGCTCCTCCTCCACCGCCCAAACGGAAGGACTCTGCTACCTCTCCCCTCAGAGTGCCCTCCCCACTACCCCCTCCCCTGCCTCCTCCACCTACTCCACCCCCTCCCCCTCCCAGGTCTCCGCCACCTTTACCTCATTACTCTCCGACCCCGTCCCCAGATCCGGACGACGGGGACCCGGACAATTACCCGGCGGACGCCCCAATGGATCCCACTCCACCGGGGACCCCAGACCCATGGGAGGATTACAACAACCCTGATATACCCGATATGCCTCAGGACGACCTATACCCATCCAGGCCGTCTCCTCCAGAGGACTCCTTAGGGTTTCATCATTTAGTGCAGAGAGCAGCACACTACCATGGGGTGGACATGCACAGTGAACCAGTGGAAGACGACTTCTTACTGGACACATTTGACATACAGGACAAATCCACATCTATTCTACCCATGCTTAAGGGTGTCACCAAGCATGCCGCAGAGGTGTTCAAAGACCCTGTCAGGGCCAGGGTACTAAACCCTAGAATAGAGAAAAAGTACAAGGCGGCACCCACAGACCCTGCATACATTAAGGGCCCTGCTCCCTTAGATTCCCTAGTTGTCTCTACAGCTAGAAAGCGGGCTAACTCCCAGTCCTCAGGAGAAGCCCCACCGCCAGACAAACTCCTAGACGCGTCTGGCAAATGCACCGCCTCTCAAGCTGCAAACATGTGGCGCATTGCAAACACACAAGCGCTACTTGCGCGCTATGACAGAGCACACTACGACGAACTTGAGGCTCTTATGCAACACCTTCCCGAGAAACACAAGCGTAGAGCTCATGAACTAATACAGGAGGGTAAACTAATTACAAACACCTCCATTAAGTGTGCCCTCGATGCAGCCGACACTGCTTCTAGAGCCATAAATACCAGTGTCCTGCTTCGTCGCCATGCCTGGCTCAGGATCTCAGGGTTCAAGCCTGAAGTCCAGGCGTCCATACTCAATCACCCCTTTGACCAGCAAACTCTCTTTGGGCCAAAGGTAGATGAAGCGTTGGAAAAGATGAAAAAGGACACAGACACAGCAAAGTCTATGGGGGCACTCCAAACACAAGCCTCTAAACGTTCCTTTCGACGCTCGTCCTTTCGTGGTACAGGCAGAGGCTTCTCCACCGATAGCGCCTCTACCTCCTACAAGTCCCCTCCTCAAAATACCTTTTCAAAGGGCAACCAAAGGGGTGGTTACAGAGGCAACAACAATAAGGGCAGGGGCAAAACTAACACCACCCGTTCTGCTACCCCACCCGCACAATGACTTCCCTCCGCTCCCCCCAGACCATCCCACTCCGGTCGGGGGCAGGCTACAAAACTTTATCCACGCATGGGAGTCCATAACATCGGACAAATGGGTGACCCAAATCATTCGGTCAGGGTACTGTCTCGAGCTCACATCTACCCCACCCAATATCCCACCAAGGCACCGTCCAATGTCTCAAGAACATTCCACACTGCTCAAACAGGAGGTACTCTCCCTCCTCCAAAAACACGCTATAGAGCAGGTCCCCGTCAATCAACAAAATCTAGGGGTCTACTCCCTATATTTTTTAATACCAAAGAAAGACGGGACCCTCAGGCCCATTCTGGACCTCCGGCCTCTAAATGCCTACATACATTCAGACCATTTTCACATGGTCACCCTACAACAAGTCCTCCCGCTCCTCTGCCAGGGAGACTTTCTCACAACCTTGGATCTGAAAGACGCATACTTTCACATTCCAATACACCCCTCTCACAGGAAATACCTCAGGTTCGTGGTGGACGGGCAGCATTACCAATTCACGGTTCTCCCCTTCGGGGTCACCACCGCACCAAGGGTGTTTACCAAATGCCTAGCAGTAGTGGCAGCACACCTCAGACGTCAACATATTCACGTCTTCCCTTACTTAGACGACTGGCTGATAAAAGCCACGTCCTACCACCAATGTGTGCAACATACAAACAGCACCATCCAACTGCTCCACCAGCTAGGCTTCACGGTGAACTACCAAAAGTCCCACCTCATACCATCTCACACAAAGCAATATCTCGGGGCCACTATAGACACCTCCAAAGGTATTGCTTATCCAAACTCAGCCAGAATCACAAGCATTCAAGCCTTACGCAAAACATTTCTTCCCCAACACTCTCTTCCAGCAAGAGTGTTTATGAAGCTCATAGGAATGATGGCCTCTTGCATCTTCATAGTGCCCCATGCAAGACTCCACATGCGTCCACTTCAAGAGTGCCTAGCACAACAGTGGAACCAGGCCCAGGGTCAGCTGACGGATCTGGTGTTGGTGGACGGCCGCACACATCACTCTCTGCAGTGGTGAAACACCACAAACCTTTCCAAAGGGCGGCCGTTCCTGGACCCGGTTCCTCAGGTGATTCTAACAGCGGACGCATCGCTCTCCGGCTGGGGAGCGCACCTCCTACACCTCACAATGCAAGGTCTATGGACGCCACAGCAAAAATCGCTCCACATCAATCATCTGGAGCTCTTGGCGATCTTTCTAGCCCTAAAATCTTTCCAAAGACAGATTTCGGGCAAAGCAGTCCTCATTCGCACAGACAACATGACTGCAATGTATTATATCCAAAAACAGGGGGGGACACACTCTCCCCAGCTCTCTCCCTTAGCCCAGAGCATATGGAGATGGGCAATTCCCCAAAACATCTTTCTCCTGGCACAGCACGTTCCAGGCGTACAAAACACCATGGCAGATCTGCTCAGCAGACAAACGCAACAACTACACGAATGGGAACTGCATCCACAAGTTCTTCACCCATTCTTCCAACAGTGGGGGCATCCTCAGATAGACCTCTTCGCCACCCACGAAAACAAAAAATGCCCAAGCTTCGCCGCCAGATACCCACACCCATTGTCCAAGGGCAATGCGATATGGATGAACTGGTCAGGCAGATTTGCATACGCCTTTCCACCTCTCCCACTAATTCCATTAGTGGTAAGGAAGCTACAACAACACTCCCTCACACTCATTCTAGTAGCTCCGACGTGGGCCAGGCAGCCGTGGTACACCACGCTACTACAACTATCAACTGCACCTATCCCCATGCCTCCTAACCCAGAACCATGGAGAAATCAGGCACCCGGACCCAGCTCAGCTCAACCTGGCGATCTGGCTCCTGAAATCTTAGAATTCGGATACCTTAACCTTCCCCCTGATTGCATGAACATCATCATGGAAGCCAGACGTCCTACCACTAGAGCATGCTATGCCACAAAGTGGAAAAGATTTGTAATTTACTGCCGTAACAATACAATCAACCCGTTAGATGCATCCATACAGCACATTATATGCTATCTGCTCCATCTTCACAGGTGTAACCTGGCATATTCATCCATACGCCTACACCTAGCAGCGATCGCTGCTTATCTACAAAACAGACAGCATTTATCACTCTTCAGAGTGCCCGCTATTAAAGCCTTTATGGAAGGCCTTAAACGAGTAATTCCTCCCAGGGCACCACCTTCCCCTGTATGAAATCTAAATGTAGTTCTTACACGACTAATGGGTCCGCCCTTCGAACCAATGCACAAATGTGAGCTACAGTTTCTCACCTGGAAAACAGCTTTTCTCGTAGCTATCACTTCCCTTAGAAGGGTTGGTGAAATACAAGCGTTCACTATACAGGAACCCTTCATACAAATACATCACAGCAAGGTCATACTTCGCACAAATCCGAAGTTTCTGCCCAAGGTCATTTCCTCCTTCCATCTCAATCAATCGGTGGAATTACCTGTCTTCTTTTCGCAACCTCAATCTGTTGCGGAAAGGGCCTTACACACACTTGATGTGAAAAGGGCTTTGCTATACTACATACAAAGAACGCAACCCTTCAGGAAGACTAAACAATTGTTCGTTTCCTTCTCTCCACCACATAAAGGCAACCCCATTTCTAAATCAGGGATAGCTAGGTGGATTGTAAAGTGCATACAAATTTGCTTTCAAAAGGCAAAGAGAACATTATCTGTTCCGCCTAAAGCCCACTCTACAAGAAAGTTAGGGGCTTCTATGGCTTTTCTAGGGAATATACCCTTAGATGACATCTGCAAAGCAGCCACATGGTCTACACCGCACACCTTCACAAAACATTACTGTGTAGATGTGCATTCCAAGCAGCAAGCTAGGGTGGGCCAGGCTGTACTAAAGACACTTTTTCAAACAGCTGCAACGGATACCGGTGGTCGCCGCTAAGGTTGGGTACTGCTATATAATCTATGCTAAGTGTACAATCTGCAGCTCATATGCCTCGAACGGAATATGCTACTTACCAGTATGCATCTGTTCTTGGCATGTAGAGCTGCAGAGTTGTACACGCCCACCCGCCTCCCCGGCTACCTGTATCCGTTCCAGTACATCTTATTTAGATACAACACACATGGGTTTCTCACTGTTATTACTACGCTCCATCATTTCCCTGTTGGCGAAAAACAATCTGAGGATGGAGCCGAAGCCCATGCGCAGTACGGACCGAAGGAGGAGTCACCGAACTCGTGACTTCCAAAGACTGTCCAAAGAACAAAAACAAACTGCAAACATCCGGGCCCAACACCAGATGGCGATCTATGCTAAGTGTACAACTCTGCAGCTCTACATGCCAAGAACAGATGCATACTGGTAAGTAGCATATTCCTTTATATGTAGCATTGGAAACCTGTATATATGTCACATTTATGTCACCACTTTTCTTGGTTCCATTTTTTCCACTGGGACACCACTCACTCAGAACTATAAGCTCAGATGTATTACTATGTATGAATACTTCTTTTCAATGATTATATAAACTAATGTGTTTTGAGCGTAAACCTGAAGTGTATTCGCTTCCTTCTCTTTCCAATATCACTTAACCCATTGCATTGCTATTGTGCCCATATACATTGATATTACTTCATTAAGTGTCCACTTGAGCTTCTATAATAATCCAATATACACAAATCATCTGTGTATAGTTCCTCCAAAAACTTAACAAAGGCTAGCTTTACCTCCTGTCTATCTCCCGTTTTCCTACATATTATCTCATTATTCTTATTTGTTGTAACTTCCACTTTCTATTTCCCAGCCAGGAGTTTTCCAGCATTTTCACTGTATTAAAATGTGCTAATTTAGTGGCTTCCCAGCTTGTTCAGACCCTGCTGTCCAGCATGTTAAGGGAACATTTATACTCTAGAATATCTTTCTGCCACTTCTCAATGAGGTCTTACTGTCCTAATGTGTCACTACACTTTTAATCAAGTGCTTCTATCCTACATTCCAGCTCTTCAACCCTTTTCCTATATTCCATTCCCTTCTGTGCAGAGAGACTAATCGAAATCCCCCTAATAAATCTCTATACGTGTCTCAAACAATATATTTGGGTGCTGATGTGTTATGGATCTCGAAAAACTCAATTGTTTTTTCCCTTAACATATCCGTAATAGTCTGATCATTTAGTAAGGTATTGTCCATCTTCTTTCCATTCTTCCAATTTTCACATTTAATTCTGGAGTGACTGCTGCATGATCCGACAAGTGGGCATGGAGATGTTTTATTCCTTTAACATCTGTTCTTAAAGAATTATCTAGCAAAACAAAATCATTCCTGGAATAGTTATTATATTATTTGTAATGAAAGTTATATTCCTGTCCGGCACTATTCATTTCCCTCCAAATATCACTGAGTCCAAACTGTCTCATCAAAGACTTAACGTATGTATGCATTTTAGGGTTGAACTTTGATGGACTATTATTAGATCTGTCCAAGTGATAATTCATTACTACGTTAAAATCCCCAAACGAAATAATCGGGTACTGAAATGAGATCAACTCTCAAGCTAAGGCTAGTAAGGGTTCTTTATCGTCTGTATTTGGGCCATAATATCCTGCTAGAGAATAATGTTTAGCAGATATCCTCAAGATTGTGATAACCCACCTGCCCCTCTTATCCGCTTTCCACTGCAAAATCGATATCTCAGTTCGTTTTTTTGTTAATATAAAAACTCTTTTAGTGTGACAATTTTGTTCAGAGCATATCATTTGCCCGACCCATTTTTGTTTTTTAAAAATAACCAGACATACCACTGTACAATATGAACTGCAATGTATGTTTAAGTAGCTCTGCCCGCGACGCTGAAGAGAATGTACCGACGCATGTGTAAACTGATGCAACTATACTATGTGAGACACAATGCTGTGTAACATGACCTAAGTTTCTATGTTTAAATAAACAGAGTTATAAAAAAAAAAAAAATAACTAGACATTCTGATTTTGGTAAATGTGATTCCTGAAATTTTATTATTTGGGCTGGGGCATCCCTCAGATACTGAAAGATTTTTTCTCTCCTTTTTCTAACCATTAGCCTATTGATATTCCCGGACAGGATCTGGATACTCTTATAAACTATTACATCTTGTCGTTTGTCTTTTGTAATGCTTCATATCCTTAATATTAACTTAGGCAGTGTGACTTTTTTAGTTTTTTCTCTCTATGCTCCCCACCCCACGCTCCCTTCACCCACCCTCCTCACTAGAGAACTCTATCCCTATCTTCCTTGACTGACCTAGCCATTTTGGCCCTATCAGGGAGGAAGGTTACTATACTAAGACTTATCATGTAAGAAAGAGAAAAACGAAAGAGAACGGAAGAGAAGATCAATAGGATTGCTACTTAATTGTAAGACAACAAATGTTCTATGTGGTCCAAAGAGACCAGGGATCTAGTTCGAGAAGTAGGAGCACAACCTGCCTTTTAACCTTACTTCATGAGGTCTTGTTTCCGATTAAGCTACTTCAGTAACACATCAGCCTGTAAATGATCTTGCAGGTTATATATTTTATTATTCATCATCACGCGCAAGGTGGCAAGAAATTTCAACTGGGTAGATCCTCCAATCTTCCTGATATCATCTATTCTTTTTCCGAGCTCCTATTGCCTATTCAGAGTTACTTGAGAGATATCTGATCAGGGACTGAAGGACAATCCCTCACTAGTCAAACCCCTACTTTCAGGACTCTATTTTGGATTTTATCTTTGATGGAATATGTAAGGAAGGTCACTAAGGGGCAAATGCATCAAAATTAGAATTAGCGATTCCTAAATAGCGATTAATAAGGAATCGCTATGTTGGATTCGTTATCTGCAATGCATGACCCCTTAGCGAATATTTAAAGAATCGGTAAAATTCGCAATCGCAAATAGCGATCTGACAATAGAGACGTGCAAATACCGATAAAGCTGTCTTGCGATTAGCGAATTCGCTATTAGCTAAATTGCAAATAGCGCTTCACATTGGAAGCATGCTGATTACATCGCAACCAGGAAGTCACCCTGCCCATGCTTCATTCAGTGCCTGTAGAAAGTGAGAGGAGGAAGCTGAGTGCTGGAGCAGAGCAGTACTAGCATCCAACTTGGCTTGCAAACCCTTCCAGTGCACAAAAATGGATCCACCTACATCCGGGGAGAGTGCAGTGCCCAGTAAGCTCAAGTTGAAATTTAGTGAGAGGGAACTTGAAAACCTCATAGAGGAGGTGGCCAAGAGCCATGAAAAGCTCTTTGGCAAACTCTCACTCAAAGTGCCGGAGGCAGAAAAAAGAAAAATATGGCTCAAGAGCAAGGTAAATGCAGTGGGGGTCACACACCACAGTATAGATGACCTCAAGAAGCGATGGTACGACCTGCGCAGCCGTGCCAAGGAGCGAATTGCAGACAGGCTGAATAAGGCCAAGAGTACTGGAGGGAGCCCATCAACAGTTCCTGACAATACACCCCTGGAGGACCTTGTTGAGTCCACAATCCAGCCAGAAGCAGTGGTGGGAGTGACCCAGCTGGATACATCCGCAACGGCCAGTACTTCACAAGGTAAGATGCATGCAACTAAACATATCAAAGTACTAATCAATTGTGCATATCCCCTCAGTCCAACCCAAGGGTACAGATACAAACTCCAGTCCACCTTTTCCCTCTAAACCCAAATGCATTATGGGAGTTGTAGGCATGTCGGGCAGGTGGGTAGTCAAACACAACAATGTCAAGTAAAACATGTCAACGCTGCATGGCAGTCAGTGATTACAGTCAGTGATTTAATGAGAGCTAAGTATGCTTAATGTCACACATTAGCCTTACCACAAATTAACATTGCACTGTTTCACATCACCGATGCAGCAGAAGGAGACACTGAGGACAGTGAATGTGGAGACATCACAGAGACTCCTGCAGAGGTTGACGTGGAGACACCTTTGGCCCCACCAAGCATAGCCTCCGCACCCACAAAACGCAGGGCCCCAGTTGCATCACTGCAGCCCATGGAATCTGAGCTGGATCCTGAACACGCTCCTGAGACTACCCAGCCTTGTGTGAGCCCCACAACTACACTACAGGCACAGGTCTGGCAAAGACGGAGGCGCAGGTCAAGGGCCTGCATTGCAGCACAGGATGACCAACTCCAAATATGTGGGGTGGCGTGGAGTCCCAGATGTTGAGGGTGCAGCGCCTGCAAGCGAGACACATGGGGTCAATACAGCTGCAAATCACCAAATTGGCTAGGAACATCACAGTCATGACTGATTGTGTGCGAGGACTACCTAAGGCGGTGGTGGAAGGAAACAGGCAGACCAACGCAACCATGCAGGAGATGAGCAAGACACACATCGGAGAAGGCATCGGCAGTTCATGATGCGCTTGGCTATACCGGGACAAACAATAACCTTTGCAACACCACTGCACTGCTGTCACGGCGGTCCGTGGCCATGCAAATTGACATGGACCATTGTTGTGGGGATGTGGCCCGTGCCCTTGGCCAAGTAACCACTGCCGTGGAACAGATCCAGGCTGCTACTGTTGGGGGAAGCAATGTTACGGGGGAAGAGGGGAGGGAGGAGGCATTCAGCCTTAGCAGCCTGTCAGTGCCAGTCCCCACTGGCAGGAGGCGCAGTACCCGCAGAACCACACCTTCCGGTGCACCCATGAGGGATGTCGCAGATGCAGGCGAAAGGTGTTTGGGGGTGCGTGGCAGGAAGCGCTAGACTGACTTGTACATCTTTATTTGCCCATGGTGATGTAACCATGAACAAAACCATACCAGTGACTGAGTTCCACGTCCTGGAATAAGTTAATTTGTTTTTTTGTGCATGCAATCACTGTGCTATTTAGCACCTTCTATGTGTGGCTAAACACTACTACATGGTCTCATGGTAGTAAATACTTTCCTGTTCAAACATAAAGTGTCGTGTCTCATCATTACATTCCTAAGAAATAATGTTGTGTGATGTCTGCACGTCTCCTTTGCCCTTCTGCTGAGCTTGCCCCATGCACTTGTCGTAGTTGTGCCGGTGGCTGGTTGTCCTTCTCAGACTCACTGTCGGACACTTCAATGGGTATTCCTCTCCTGGTTGCAATATTGTGCAACATGGCACATGCAGCCACAGTCCTGCAGCAGGTCCCTGGCCGGTACTGCAACGCTCCGCCAGTTTTGTGGAGGACGTGGAAGCGACTTTTCAGCAGTCCAAATGTGCGTTCAATTACATTCCGTGTGCTGTTGTGTGCTGCATTGTACCTCTGCTCATGTGGGGTGGCTGGGTTGAGGTATGGTGTCAATATGTAGTTCCTTGCGGCGTATGCGCTGTCACCTGCAGGGTATTAAACAAAGGGTTAGATACTGTTATGCATTGCCATTTTGTAATTTTGTGTGGGGAATAAGTATATGTGTTTACCAAGCAGATGTCCTTCGCCAAATTCTCCCCTGAGCAGACGGGTGTGAATGCCACAGTGTCGAAATATATAGGAGTCATGTGTGCTTCCAGGGTATTGCGCCACAATGTCTGTTATGATATAGTTTGCATTGCACACTACTTGTACATTGATGGAATGATAGGATTACCTGTTCCTGAAAATGTATTCATTATCTGCTGTGGCACAAATGGTAACATGCGTACAATCTATGCAACCGATCACTTGAGGGAACTCTGCTACCTGGTAGAAGTCTAGTTTGGTCTTGTTCAATTCCTGTTGGGTTGTGGGGAAGGTGATGTGGGTGTGGATCCTTGTCATCATGGCGTCCAGGAAGGACTTGAAGAAATTTAAAAGGGAGCTTTGTGATACCCCTCCAGCTACAGCTACTATCCCCTGGAAACTGCCTGAGGCAAATAGGTGCAGTCAACATAGGACCTGGACATGAGTGGGGATGGCATGGGTCCTACGGGTCTGGCGCCGCATTAGGGGTTTCAATTCTGCTATTAGGTCAAGGATCATTGCACCGTTCACCCTGTACTTGTCGTAGATTTCATCTGCTGTTTGTCCCAACAATGTGATGTGCACTCTGAAAATCCGCTCCTGTATTCTCCTTCTGCGCTGGGCTGCTGCATGGATCCTCATCCTCCTCGCCATCACATAGAGCGCTGCCATTGTGAAAAGGCTCAGAGGCCTCCTGGGTCAGTTTAAATAGGTTTCTGAGGGGTTGCACCTGTGTGATATTTTTGACTCCTGTTTACTACCTGATTGTGACTCCCCTTAATCTGCACTTGCTAAATTGCGATTTTTGTGTGAATCGCTATTTGCGAATTTACATGCATTGGTTTGCGATTCTTTGTTTGTGAATCGCTATTTGCTATCGCTATTAAGGTACTCGCAGATAACGATTCGCAAAATTGGCTTCACATTTTTTGCGATTCCTTATTTTGCGAATTTGTCTATGTTTCGTTTTTTGGGTTCCTGCATTGGAAAGGGCTAAATTGCACTCGCAAACAGCCTTTTTTTTGCGATTCGCTATTTTTGCGAGCCCAATTTAGCTTGATGCATGTGCCTGTAAGGATCTACGAAGTTTTGTTTTGTTTGTGTCCTTCCTAAATGGGTCCTGATGTATCCTTTGAATAGCCTGCATTATGATCTCGGCCGATCCCTCCCAAGCCCCACTGGATTTTAACAAGTTGACTACGAATGCTTTTATGTCCTCACTTCCTTCAGGCACATTTAAGATTCTGATATTATTTCGGCTTGCGTTGTTTTTTAAGGATTCCAGTTTATCTTGATTCTCTTTCAATTTGAACTTTAGTTTGTTCATCTCCTTCTTATCCCTTGTGGTGCTTTCTTATAGTTCCACCACTGAGGATTCTAAAGCCTGCGTTTCTTTGAGATAGGGACTCAAGCTTCTCTGCTAATCCCTTGCAAACACCCTGAAACTCCTTCTGGTTTGCTTGAGATGTAGAGAATCCACTTTTGACTTCCTCTGCAAGGTATTTCGTTTACTGCTCTAAAAAGTTAACCTACGGGCCAGGTACAGTGAGGTGACGTGGGGTTACCCCTAATTGAGCTTTTCTTTTCATTTGGGGCATAAGACTGTGTTTGCCTCCTACTTCGGCTGACTCAATAAAGGATTCCTTGGTCTTTTCGCCTCCCGGACTTGATTCCCGGTCTCTGTCCTCATTGATATCATCATCATCAGCTAGGCATTGATATGTATTTGGGCTAACAGGGATCTGAGACACCTCTCCTGCCACCCCATTTTAGACTAACGGTGTTGCAATATATGTATGGTTTCCTTGTCCACAGCCCCGTCCACTGTTGATATTGACATGGCTCTAGGAGGACCTGATGGAGGAGCGGGGGGGGGTGACCGCCAATAGGTGGATTGTCTCAGGGCCTTTTTCCTGCAGTTTAACATAGGATCTGAGATTTTTAAAACCTTGGATTTCGGGGGGGTGGGGGGATGGGGGTCCTACTCACTCTTTGAGCGCAGGAAGACCTGGATGGGCCTTGCACCTCTAACTTAGAAACTCCCCCTGCCTCTTCCTTGGGTGCTGTGGGAAATTCTTTTTTTTGCTTTAGTTCCTTAATTTTAGTTTTTATTGCTGACACTTCCACCATCTTCCCTGGAGAGGTTATCTCTCTCACAAGGTTGAAGTCCCCACCTCCAAAAAACCCCGCATTCCTTAATGTATACTTGTTTGGCTTCTGAGCCTTTTGATCCTTCCCCTTCATCAGCCAGACCCCAGCTATATCCCTACCTGAACTAAATCCAACCTGGCGGGCTGCTTCTTTCCTCTTTGGGCCCCTAGCTGTTACCCAGGCTCTCCACACTTGACCTGCTCCTCTCCTCAATAGTCTCTGAGTTTCAGCCGTCCAGACAAGCCCCCAGTATGCTCTGGGGCGCCTTCACCCACACTGCCTGCCCTCCAGCCTCTCCGGGCGACCCTTGGAGTGAGCCCTCGTGCTCTCTTCAACTCCTGGGCCACCCGCCTCCAAGGCTCAGTCTCTGTCCCGACTCCACAGCGGCGTAGTGGCACCCATCGAACGCGCCCAGTACGTCCTTGCCGAAACTTTGCTCGACCGGGTGAACGCCGCTCCCAGGGTAAGGAACAATTTCCTGTTTTGTTTTCTTTCTTTCTTCTTTTTTTTTTAACTTTCCGATCCCTAACCTGGGCACCATCTGACTTCCCTTCTCACCCTTCTCGTCCTTCTCACGGTCTTGTGGACCGTACTCAATCCTGAATCCTCCCTAACTCCTGGCATGCGCGCGGGCAGCCACTAGCTGTCTGACATGTTCTCCATCATTAATTTTGTGTTTCTGTTTTGTCTGTTTAATTTACAACTACAATCATGATAAATGTTTAATGATATTGATTAGGAAAGAAATTAAAATGATTATGTGCTGTAGAAGGTGGCTTTAAGAAAGAAATGTGTGGCCACTGAACTCCATTGATGATTTTAATAGTGGCATAATCCATTAGCACTTCACAATTGTATATACCCCATCAACTCATGATTGCACTGTGATTTATAATGTATATATTGGTTATGTGCAATTCTACAAGTGCAATATATGTGCCTGTTTTAAGAATTCTACCTAAGTTACATGTTGTCAATATGTGATTTTTTTTATCTTGTCTGAAATTAATTAGAGGACTATTTTTCATGAGCACGAATAAATGTTTAACTAATAGGTTTAGTAAATTTATGTGGTTTGTGTTTACAGCGTTTTTAGAATATATGGCCTTGTTTGGTGTGGCACAGAGTGGATGAACATAATACAAGAGTAAAGTGTGGAATGGATGATGTTTGGATACTTTTTGATAGAAAAAATAAAAAGGCCCCACGCACAGAAAAAGTGCAATTCCGCAATTAAGTTAATTAAACATTATAATACAGTACGATGAGAGTGCAGAAAACTATACAAGGTCAATAGATGCAACACAATGGTGCAAAATGTTTTACAGAGTACACTAATACAGTATTTCTATTTGTGCAATACATTCAGTTTACAGAGCAATACTAATACAGTACTTCTATTTATACTGTGCGAAATATTCAAGGCTTAAAATGCCCTATTCCACAAATGCAAAGCCGATTACAGTTAATATAGAATTACAACGTACAAACATATCTAAAAAATATTTTAATTAAAAAATATTTTTTTTAAGAATGCTGCACAAACTATTTCTGATGGTGGTGCAAAGAGTCATTTTTGAGCCTCCGCTAGCAAAGTTATGGTGTACTTTAAGAACAATGAGCCCCATTCACAAAAGTAGTCTGAGACAAAATCCTAACTTTACGACTTTCTGTATTCTCAAAGGGCATTTAGGAGTAGTAAAGTTAGGATTTCATCTCAGTTAACCTTACGTTTTGGTCTTAAGTTTAACTTAAGTAAAACTTAAGTTTAACTGAGACAAAATCCTAACTTTACTACTCCTAAATGCCCTTTGTGAATACCGAAGGTCGTAAAGTTAGGATTTTGACTCAGATAACTTTAGTGAATCAGGCCCAATGGTCTTAGCAATTGATGTCGCAGTGAAAGTTGGAGAGGACAAACAAATATCACATGATTTTTAAAGTTGATCATAATTCCCACAAAGATCACAAAGCTTCTCCTCCCTAGGTAATCCTTCACAGGATCCAGTGAAAATTCGTAACAGAAGCAAATTCAACCTTAATTACAAAATTGTTCTGTGCGCACCATGGGGAAGGTTCCATAGAACATACGGTTGTGATTTTTTACAAATGGTACTCTCCACTACTCTTTCATTCTGGGCAAGCTGAGCACACAGTACAATGTCCCTTTTCCAACTCACTTCATAGATTGATGTTTTAATCAAATTTTTAAAGAAAAGCTTTGGGAGGGATGCCACTGCACCCTGACCAATTTCAAACATATCCAGAGCTTTCCTATAATTTGAAAAGACGCCCCTTCTTCTCTTCAATAGCGACGGCTGCTTAAATTGTTTCCTTACTAGGGAATTTAAATTGCGGTTTACCTTCTTTACCTCCCAAGGGCTAACTGCAGAAGGTTTAGCACTAGTAATTCTATTTTTACTCCCACATGATTAAAACAGGGACAGCTGCTTTTCGAATCAGGCAATAGAGTTCCCTAATGAAGTTACAGAAGGGTCTAAACTCGCTGTTTTTACATGAACGGCCAAATTCATCATATTATTTGACCCAAAAATACGCAGTTTAATTTACTGTAAACAATAGTGTCATTTCTGGAATTCCAGGACTCTAGCACCTTAAGCTCTGAATCTAAAACCACTGAAAGAATACTCTGATCATGGAAATCCGTCCTCAGTACCTCAAATTGAGAACAAGCACCAAGCGTTTGGTAAGATTACCACCATGTAATCAATTAATTAATGCCCTTGAGAGGAATGAAAATGTGAATGAGGCTGGAGAATCCTCTGAGAACCTGCTGTTTAAAGCAAAAGGTTATTGGATCTCAGGCAATCCAGAAAGCATAGGCCCACCTATCTGATCTAATATTACCAGGTAAAATAGTCTCTGGAATACTCCACACATATCATCCAACTCTGAGTTTCCAAAGGTCAAAGAAGAACAGTTCAAGATTTTAGCATTACAATCTTCCAAAATGATTATCAAAGTGCATTCTTCCAAAATACTAATATTGTGTACAAAACAGACTCAACTAAAGAGTCAGTCGACCTCCCAGGGGGCAGATACACATTTACTATAAGAAAGGATGTATAAGGTCCTCCTATTAAATTGCACATGACTAACTTTAAGCAGATGCAAAGTTTGAGGCAAGGACAAACACCTTATGATTCCAATTTATACTACTACTAAGATGGGCATACCTCCACTGGCATGACCTTTTACAGTGGATTTTTCTGCACAAGAAAATACAAAATAATTCTCATATTTAAAATAGGAATATATCAAGGTTTCCTGTAAGCAAACCATCAATCAGCAGAAACACATAAAAACGTTTAACATGGAATTAGACTGTCCCAAGCCTGCCATATTCCAATAAGGATTTTACCCAAGGAACTACCTTTGCAATATTGGCATTTTTATGTTTTTCTTTGAAGCATTCAAAGCACATGCTACCCTACTACAGGGGGCTATCATATCGCACAATGTTTATCACTCCTCCCTGTATCTCTACCAATTAAGGTTGTGATAGTCTTCAGATTTGCAACCCCTCTACTACTGCATGAATCTTGAGTGGACTCCTGAGTGCCCAACCTAAAGCTATCGGGCTTAGGGTCTGTGGTCACTTCAGACAGAAAAATCATCAATACCATTTTTTCCGGAAATGGTCCACATTGGCCAGGATTAGCATTGCAACAATGCTAGAGCTAAATGTGACCCTAGTACTCCGAAGTGGAGCATGGGTATCCAAATACACCAGCTCAATATCTCTACTTGACACCAGACACAGGGTCTCAATTTCTAATGAGAGCTGCAAGATAAAACTGCTTTTCAATGGGCCCAATTCATGCTCAAACAAGAAAACGAAATTCAAGGTATTAATGAGATGGCTGAAACCAGACCTTTCAACAGGATTAATTTTATACCTTGGCCCAGGGCATGTTGTCAATCTCCTTAGTGGCCTTAGAATTACTGTTGGATTGCCCAAAATGAGTGGCCCCAAATCCACCTTGATCACCTGCCTGAATTCCAATTTCTGCTACCCCATTTTTAGGTATAGCCTAGCCGCAGAGCGCATACGCTGCTCGCTCTGCGAGACTGCTGTAGTAGAATATGGGAGAGAAGCCGCGCCCACTCTCCTCCCATATTTTTCATTGGCTTGTGTCATTGTCTTTCGTAAATGCTGCCTTCGGATTTCTTAATAGGCTTGTTAGTTCCTCCTTAGTACGCCCTTGTCTTCATTTGTACCCTTTCATAGCGAGTGGCCCTTTTACTTTAGTTGTTACACGGGGCCTGTTATTTAGTCTGTAAGAACTATTTACTTTATTGTGCTTCTCTTACTGCAGGCCGAACATGCGCTGCTTCAGCTGAAACCGCTTGTATTTTTTTTTAAGCAGCCGGCTGCCCTGTAACACGGGCGCCCGCTTTCAATCACTTCAACCCGGCATTATCTTGTGTCTGCTTCAACCCCCCAAGTAAAATGATTAGCAAATTAAGTCATGTGAATTCCAGGTAGCACATAATCCTGTGCTAATGGGCTGAAGCTGACTACAGCACATCTGTGTTACATGTCATATGTACTAAGCCCACCTGATGGGTTGTTTTCAAAAGCCTGTTTTGTTAACAACAACACCACCAACATTACCACCTTCACCAATACCACCATCATCAATACCAGCGCCTCCACCAATACCACCACCATCAATATCACCACCTCCACCACCACCACCATCAATACCACTACCACCACCACAAATCAAATACCACCACCACCAATACCACCACCACCAATACCACCACCAATACAGCCAGTACCACCACCACCAATACCACCACCACCATCACCACTAATACCACCACCAATACCACCACCACCACCACCAATATCACCACCATGTAGGAAAGTGGCTCTGTATATACTGTTCCCAAATAGGTACAGTGTGTACAGAGTCCCCAGAGGTTTGGCAGAGGCTAAAGCTAGATATAACCTTACTCTCTAAAGTGGTAGCTTGGTCGAGCAGTAAGGCAGTATCAGAGGACAGTGTAAAGCATTTGTTGTACACACTCAGTCAGCAAATGGTCTCACACACTCAAGAACTGAACTCTAGGCCAATGGTTTGTATAAAAATATATGGTTGTTTTATTTTAGAACCAACAATAGGTATCAAAATATACTTTCTCAGAATGAGATGCTTTAGTTAAATACTTTGCAATAGGCAATTGGCTTTTGAATGTGATAGTTACAGTTTGTTGCAATAGGCAACACAATTTCAAACACAATAATACATTGAGCTCAATGGAAATTTTAAGTTAAATGCAATTGATTACTTTCAGGATTACTTTTCTAACTCCAGGACTGGATCCTAGATTCAGTCCTGCGACAGGTCTTGGAAACAGGTGAGTAAATACGGTTTAGCTACTGTTGTGATGTTTAAGCAATATTTTGCTATTTTAAAAGTTGACACTTGGAAACTTTTTCTAATCAAATCACCAATGTTATCCTATGGGAGGAAAATCACTCAGCAGGTAAGTGGGGTTATCGTTATTTTTTCTAGGTCAGTGTTGGATCCTGGATCCAGCACTAGTGTACCACTTGTAACCAATTGAGAGACTGCGTTTAAGTTATACAGGCAATTTTTAACGAATATTTATAAGTTTGCAAAATCGACACTTAGAAGAAATTTCACAGAAAAACAGTCAATGGTTTCCTATGGAAGAAAATTCAAGTTACGGGTAAAGTATGTTCTCGTTACTTTTGTAATCCAGTACTGGGCTCCTAGGCTCAGCACTGGGACATCTATCTAACACAGGTAAGCAATTACGTTTTCACAGTTGGTATGATTTTTAAAGAATATTTGTAGTTTGCAAAAATCGACAGAAGAAATTTCACAGAAAAACAGTCAATGGTTTCCTATGGAAGAAAATTGAGTTAGTGGTAAGTACGGTTGTAATTACTTTTCAGGGTCAGTGCTGGGCACCAAGATCCAGCACTGGGATCTCTCCTAATAGCAGGGGATTATTTCCGTTACTCGGTTGATTTTAGGTGTATATTTTAAAGTTTAGAAACTCCACACTTAGAAGGAATTTCAAAGGGAACCAGCCAATGTTACTCTATGGAAGAAAAGTGAGTTATCTGCTTTTGGGTAAGCACTCGGCTGGCAGAGTTTTTTTTTTTTTTTTTGAAACCGTTTATTGCAATCTCAAATATATACAGGTATGGGCCTACAACCTTCCGGCCGGCCGCTAAAGTGACAATGGCAAATGACATACAACAATGAGGCACTTGGCTTTGCATAGACACTAAGGCAGGAGGTATCAAACGCGTGGGCCATATGACTCTGAGCCCACAATACGGTTTCATTTTATACAACACAACAACATAGAAAACACACACCCGCAAGGCAACCCACGATCAAAAGTGACAGCACATGCTCCTCAAATGGGGGACCCCAAGCAATCCACAAAAAAAAAAAAAAAAAAAAAACCCCAGAGAGGGGAAGGGGAACAGGTCCGGGACTGGGAGAACACTGTGCCCGGGACTGAGGGAGGGGGTCAACTAGGGGGATGGAGCAGGTGAAGCGGGAGGCAACAACGGCGGCTCGCAGATACCCCCGCGGTAGGCGTTCCAGGGGCCCCATATCTTCACCCATGCCCCAGGCTTACCCCGTGCCACATACACCACCTTTTCTCGGAACATGCACCAATCCATGTGTTCTTTCCAGGCCGACACCGCCGGGGGCCTCTGGGATCCCCACAGTTGAGCAATGTCACGTTTAGCCACCATATATCCCAGAGTCACCCATCGCGTCTGCGGGACCGAGTAATCGGTCGGTTCCCACACATTCAGCAGACATCTCCTCGCTTCAGGCAACAGCGCGACATGCGTAACCGCTCGCAGGACCTCATGCACCCCACGCCAGAATCGCTCCACCCCTGGACATTCCCACAGAATGTGCAAAAAAGTCGCCAAAGCACCACACCCACGCTTACACAATCCATCCTCGGCATAGCCCATACGCAGAAGCCTTGGCCCCGTCATGTACACCCGGTGGAGTATCTTAAGCTGGACGAAACGAAGGCGAGCCGGGATGGCCACCTCCTTAGGAGAGGCCACCGCGGAAATCCAGTCCTCGTCGTCCAATTCCAGCCCATCTGCAACCCAGGCCTCGCGGAGGCCAGTCAGTAAGCCCGAGCGGTCATTTATCAATTTCTTGTAAATGAGGGAGATCGTGCTGTCCGGAACGTGGCCATCTAGCACTCGATCCTCCAGGGGGGAGGACTCCGGGATGGAGGCCGCGTCTGGGAAGACGGAACCCAGTGCGTGACGGACCTGCAGGTACCGAAAGTATTCACTGCCCCGCAGCTGAAACTCCGCCTGCAGCGTCTCGAATGTTTTGAATCCTCCCCTCGTCCAGAGATCCCCCACTGTACTGATGCCTATCGTGTCCCACTGCTCAAAGCCCTTCGAGGTCCACAGA
Source organism: Triturus cristatus (assembly GCF_964204655.1). Lineage (NCBI taxonomy): Eukaryota > Metazoa > Chordata > Amphibia > Caudata > Salamandridae > Triturus > Triturus cristatus. The sequence continues at coordinate 142,257,086 of NC_140588.1, forward strand.
GAGCCCAACCTCTCAGACGCATACAACGGTGACGCCCGGGTCAAACGGTCCTTCCAGCCCATAGCTGCATTAGCCGCGTGCCATACTCGCACCATGACACGCGTGGGTCCCGTCAAGCGGGAATCGGGCACGCTAGCGTAGAGCGCCCGATTGTAGTCGCCACCGGGCAGGAGCATCTTGTCCATTTCAAATGCCGGGTTTAGGGCGGGCCCATAGAGGCCATGATTAATTGCAGCCAACTGGGAGGCCCAGTAATACCGTTTAATATCCGGAAGGGCAATCCCTCCGTCGTACCACGGGAGCGTCAACTTTGCCAGGGCTATACGCGGCCTCCCGTCCCAGAACAGGCGGCGCTGTAAACCCTCCACCTCACGGAAATAGCGCGCTGGGACCAGGTCCATAGTGTTCTGGAGGGCGTACAGGAAACGCGGCAGTGACATCATCTTGAACAACGCCGCCCGGCCGAGCGGCGAAAGCGGCAAGCGCCGCCAGCGCGCGACATCCTCCTTCAAGCGCTGGAGGGGGGGAAGCAAATTTCGCTCGTAGCGGGCCACCGGGTCCAGCGTAATGTAGACACCCAGGTATCGAAATCCCTGCGAGGCAATCTGGATCGGACAGCCCCGCGGGAGGACAGGAGCCTCCCCGGAAAGCACATAGACACAGGATTTAGCCCAGTTGATGACAAGGCCTGAATTGCGGCCAAAAGAGCGCAGAACATCGACCAGGACAATCAGTGATTTGCGCGGGGAGGCTAAGTACAAAAGGATATCGTCAGCATAGAGGGACACGCGGTCCTCGTACTCGGGGGTCCAACGGAGACCACGGATAGAAGGGTGCCACCGCAGCCACTCCGCCAGGGGTTCCAAGGCCAGTGCAAACAGGAGCGGCGACAGGGGGCAACCCTGTCGCGTGCCCCGTCCCAGCACGAATGGGGCCGAGACTCGACCGTTCACCACCACCTGCGCAAGTGGGTCCGAGTACAACAATTTGACCCAGCTGATGAATCCCAGCCCAAATCCAAATTTCGCCAGCATCGCCCAGATGTACGGCCACTCGAGCGTGTCGAACGCCATAGTGGCGTCCAAGGACGCCAAGATGGCCGGCTCCCGCACGAACGGAACACGCGCTAGCACGCCGTGCAGGCGTCGCAGATTAAGAGCCGTATTGCGATGGGGAATAAAGCCGGACTGGTCTTGGTGGACCAGGTCGCCCACCACGCCGACCAGCCGGTTGGCGAGCACCTTGGCGAGTATTTTAGGCTCCGCATTCAAGAGCGAGATAGGCCGATAGGATGTGACCCGGTCTCGTGGTCTCCCCTCCTTGTGGATGACCACGATGGTAGCCAGACGCTGGTCCGGCGGGAGGGAGCCCCGCGAGTGGGCCGCAAGGAACATTGCGCGGAGGTGGGGTGCCAGTACATCCGGTCGCAGCTTGTATAACTCGATAGGAATGCCGTTCGGGCCCATGGCCTTGCCAGAAGCGACCGAGCGGATGGCGAGAGCAATTTCGTCCGAGGTGGGGGCGGCATCCATCAACTCCCTGTCCTCCCCAGAAAGGGAGGGGAGCGCGATGTCACGCAGCAGGGCATGGGAATCCTCCTCCGAGCAGGGAGAAACCGGGGAATATACCTCGCGGAAATAATCCGCGAAGCAAGAGACAATGCCTTCCGGCTCAGTAACACGCACACCATCCATCCTCTCAATCAACGGGACCACACGACTAGCTCTCTCCTTCTTATCCAACCACGCAATCAACTTGCCAGCCTTATCACCCACATCATACAATCGCCCCTGTTGCTCTCTGCTGAGGCCCCTGGCCGCCTCCGTGACGAGGGCCCTATAGGCCGCCTGCTTAAGGTGTAGAACGTGCAGCGCAGCGTCAGTCACCCCACTCCCCAGATCACCCTCCAATTCAGTAATTTCGGCCTCCACCCGGGTCACCTCCTCCTGTGCGCGCCTCCGGGCATGGGAAATAAAGGAGAGGGCCTCCCCTCTAAGTACTGTCTTGAAAGCCTCCCACAGGGAGATAGCCGACCGGACTGACCCCACATTCTCCTCAAAATACCGTTGCAAGGATTTGATCAAGTCAGCACGAATGGTGGGGTCGCGCAGGTACCAAGCATTGATTGGAGCTACCCTGCCCTCCCCCCTCGGGAAGACATCAAAGTGCAACAGGAGTGGGGAGTGATCTGAAATGCCCCGCGCCAGATGGCGCACCTCCCCCACTCTCCCGGCATAGGCCGCAGGGACAAGGATATGATCAAGCCGCGAAAGCCTACCATGGGCACCCGAATGGAAGGTGTACTGCAGCTGAGTGGGATGCTTTAAACGCCAGCAGTCCACCAATCCCAATGTGTCCAAAAGGCCAGACAGCCACGCCTGTGCCCGGGGGAGGTCCCTAGGGGGATACCGATCCATAGTCCCAGAAACCACCGCGTTGAAATCCCCCCCAACCACCAGAAGCCCCCCCGGAAGGTCGAGAAGGAGGCGTCCCAGGTCCGCAAAGGTGGTGGACTGTAACCCCGGTGGGACGTACACTGAGACAAAAACGACTACCCTGCCCTCCATTCTCCCCACCAAAACAGTGTAGCGTCCCCTCTCATCATGGCGCACCTCGTCTATTTCTAGCGGGAGCGAGGTCTTGACCATAATGCCCACCCCTCGTGAGCCTGATGTGAAGCCCGAATGGGCCACCAAACGATAGCCACGTCGATTCATGGCACAAAAGGAGTTACCAATAAGGTGTGTCTCCTGCAGAAAGACCACATCAGGCGAAGTCCGTTTCAGATACTGCAGGACCACACCTCGCTTAATCCTATCACCCAGCCCGTTAACGTTCCAGGACAACAAAGTCAGGTCCCTACCCCCCATCGCATACAGAAGCCATCATTTGTCCCCCCGAGAGCATCTCAAAAACACCAATACAATAAAGGGTTTGCCTTGCGGTAAAAACGAACCACACCCCACCCCAACCCACCCATCCCAACAGAACTCCCCCCACCCTGCACCCCTGCATGAGCCCAAACAGCCCCCCCAAAGTGCAGTGTGCCTGTCGCCCCATAGAAGAAAACTAACTAGTCCCCCAGAGGAGGAGGGAGATCCGAGAGACCCCACACGACCTCCACAGGAGGGGTTTTTTTTTTATATATTTCTTTTTATTAAACTTTTCGACCAATCCATAACACATTACATACAAGCAGGCTGTTTCGTCCATCCCAGAGACCATTCACCTTCTGCAAGATAAATCACAAGTAATACATTAGTCAATTTAAGGGGTATCTAGAGTGAGTGGGCCCGATTCACAGAACTAACTTATGACAAAATCCTAAACTTATTACTTTTGGTATTCACAGAAGTTAGGATTTTGTCTTAAGTTTGTCTTAAGTCTGTCTTAAGTCTGTCTTAAGTTTGTCTTAAGTTTGTCTTAAGTTTGTCTTAAGTCTGTCTTAAGTCTGTCTTAAGTTTGTCTTAAGTTTGTCTTAAGTCTGTCTTAAGTCTGTCTTAAGACAAACTTAAGACAAAATCCTAAATTCTGTGAATACCAAAAGTAGTAAGTTTAGGATTTTGTCTTAAGTTAGTTCTGTGAATCGGCCTCTCCATCTGTAGTAGGGCCCTGGGTTCACCGCATGGTGCAGGGCGGGCTGTGCTTTATGGCAGGCATGGAGAAAGGGAGGGATTTTCTCTGCTGCAGCTCCGGCCTCGTACAGTGCCCCTGCTATTACTAGTGAGCGAGAGGCGCTGAGGTGGTGGTATTGGTTGTGGTGGTGGTATTGGTGAGTGGAGGTGGTATTGGTGGGTGTGGTATTGGTACAGGTGGTGGTGGTGGTATTGGTGGTGGTAGTATTGGTGGTGTGTGAGAAAGTGCCATCTTTCTTGCATGGTATGCTCCCACGTTTTGCTAAACTGCTGATGTACTTTGACTGAGTGTGCCCAGGGTCTGTGTTCCTTCCCTAAAACTGCATGACAGCCTAAACCCAATTGGCATCTCTGGCCACAGGTCAGCTGTGACCAGAGGAGGCCCCTAAGGGCTGCAGCACGTATTGTGCCACCCTTAGAGGCCCTGTACCATTACACACACACACTGCCATTGCAGGCTGAGTGTCTGGGTACAGAACTAAACAGAGAGTCGACAAGGCACACATCCCTGTGTGCCATGCCCACAACACACACTGCCCCGGCATACATCAGCCACCCATATAGCTGGGTGCCCTATGCCAGTGGTGTGGGCACAGGTGCAGGAGACCTGTGCCCCTACAGGACCCAGGTCCATTCCTGGGCACTGTAAGTGCAGTGCTGCCATTTAAGAGTATATGGTGCTGGGAGCTCGTCAACACGAACTCCACAGCTCCATGATGGCTGCACTGAAGACTGAGAAGTTTGATATCAAACTTCTCAGCACATTAAACCCGCACTGATGCCAGTGTGGGATTTAATGTACAATGCACGAAAGAGGGCATCTTAGATATGTCCCCTGAAACCTAACCTACAATCCACGTCTGGTCTGAGGGGCTGCCTAGGCTGCCACACAGCACACATGTTGCTGGACCTCTGGGTAGAGAGCCATCCGCTCTCCTGGGCCTGCAACAATGCACATCCTGAGCGAGGTGCTAGGTCTCCTCCCCCAGGATGGGCAGGGGAAGCTTGAAAGGCATACCGCCTTTGTGAGCTTCTCCAGGCCACTTGCTGTACTCAGCAACTGGCCCCTACTGGTTCTGACCCCCACTCTGGCGGGAAGACTGGCTGGAAACCCCAAGGAAGGACAGGGGGTGTGCCAACCTCTGCCAACCCCACCCATCAGATGGGGGAGGAGGGGTGAAGCACATACCCGGGCTCTTGCCATCTTGAAGATGGGAGGCCCTGCCCAATCAGTACTAGGCTACTGCCCCCCTCCCACAGGAGAGTGGCAGGATAGGGGGTGTACCCACCCCAGGGCAGGGACCTATTGGTCCCTGCCCTTTACCTACCTGTAACGCTCCTAAATCTAGTATTTAGGGGCACCCTGAACCTTCCTTCCTTAGATTCCAGATTCCGAAACAGCAAAGAAGATCAAGAAGAAAGAAGACCTGCCGTGCAGCTGCTAGCAAGAGGAAGACACCAACTGCTTTGGCCCCAGCCCTACCGGCCTGTCGACCCTCGAACCTGCTCCTGCTAAATCCTGGCATCTCCTGTAGCCAGCAACCTCACAAACCCCGGAGGACCGGGCTACCTTGTGACTCTGAGCATCTGGGACTCCTACGAGCAGTGGCACTGCTCAAAGCAAGTAACTGACCCCTGGCATCAGCCAGGAACCGTGAACCCTGCACACTCTGCACCCGCCAAGCCTGGCCTCTGCTGGAGTGGACAAAGACCCCGAGGACATCCCCCCAGCGACTGTGACATCGAATCCGGCACCCAAGGACCCCCCTCGACGCTCCTGAAGACGCCTGCAGCCTCAGGACCAGGGACCCCCCAACCGCGATCAACAGAGGGTAAGATTTCCCAACACCAAAAGGCACCCATGCACCCGGCGTCCCCCTGTGCCCAACTCCTGGGTACCTACCTATCCTCCAACTATCCAACTTACATCTCGAAGTGGTGGTCGCACCTGAAGAATCTTCGTCCCCGAGCTTGCAGCCGGTGTTCGTTTTTGAGCTTCTCCATTGCAATCCATTGAGCGCCCGACGGCTCATAAGCACCCTGCACCCAGCCGCCCGAGTGCCCCTGGCTGTGCAACCTCTACTCCTACCTACTTCCCCATTTGCCCTGAGCAAGTGACCAGGAGCCCAGCTCCCACAGCCGCGTGGCCTGCCAGCCAGCAGCAACCAACCAAGGGCCCCCTGCCTTCCATAGGATAACATTGGGCCTAACTCACTCTGCACCCGGCTGCCCCTGTGCCGCTGAGGGTGTAACAACTGTACTTACCTGACCCTGAGAGACCCCTGAGTCTATGCCCAGAACCTTAACTCTGCCAGCCGAGAGGAGGAGCTTAGCGCCGGACCAATATGGCCGCGTAACACCTCAGCTCCGTCACCACCATCCCCAGGGTCCACTATCCTGTTCATCATCCTGTCCCTGAGGTTCGGCAATCGAGAGAGGGAAGACTGCGGTGCTGTGGGATGAAAACCCGGGGTCCCGATGTTGCTGGGAACCGGAGCTACGGCTCCCGTATAGTTGGGCCTGGTCAGGGATTGGAGCCGGGTAAAGGTGAGCCACCGAAGGGGGTGAAGATCTCGGCGGCCCAGACCGGAAGTTGCCGATAGTGTCGGAACCGCGGCTGATCTGCTAACGTGGTCGGTGCGGGGGGAGATAAGCCAAGTCCCCCCCGACGGCCCTCGTCTGTAGCCCGCTCCCCCCCCCCCTTCCGGAGCTTCAAGGAAAAGACGTCTTCGCGCCGCAGCACTGCTGATGCCCGCCGCGGTGCGGCAGTGAGACCGATGCTCAGCGGATTCAGGCATAAATCGGGGGTGATTGACTCACATTGCAGGAACCCCCCCCCCCCCCCCCCCCCCCCCCATCCACTGAGGGAGACTGGGACGCGGCGTGATTGAGGCCCCGAGTTTAGTCCCTTTCTTGCCCACAACGACATCTGGGAGGCAAAACGGCCATCCTGCCCTAGTTTTCGTGGCAGCAGGGCGGAGCTGGGGCCAGTGGGAGACCGCGGCTGAAGGTGACCGGAGCCAGCGCTGTTACTGTGGGGGTGGAGGTGAGAGGTGCCAATGCAGGAGGCATGCAGCAAGTTCAATCTAACAAATTAGACCGTTACACTCTGCCTAAAGGCTCACCGACGGACTCTCGACAGGCCCCTGCAGGAGGGGGAGACTCCATGAGCCACGCTCCGGAGTTGACATTGCAGGATGTGATGGCAGCTATTGATGGGGTCAGAGGGCAAAAAATCCCTAGGGCAAAAAATAGAGTCGCTAGATCACAAATTGGACAAAGTCTCTATTGAGGTGAATCTTATTCGGGCTGACCTCACTAAGGTTAACGAGAAAGTCAAATCTCTGGACATTAAGACAACTAGCTTGATGGAGGATGTGACACAGCTCCAGCGGGAAGTGTGCAACCTGAAATCCTTCTGTGAAACGGCAGAACGGAAGCTGGATGACTATGAAGGGAGGTCTCGGCGCAACAACTTCCGCATCCTGGGAGTACCCGAAAAATCAGACGACCCAGCCACCGATCTGTTCGTAGAGGAGCTTATCTTAACACATCTGAAGCCCAAGGGGACTCGGTAAATTCTTCACTATTGAACGAGCGCATAGGGTCCCGGATGGGCGACCTAAGCCCGGAGCGCCCCCGCGACCGCTAATTGCACGGGTCCTAAACTTTAGAAACAGAGACACAATCCTACAAGCCGCCTGTGCGGCGCCCCCACTGCGGTATGAGAATGCCACTCTTTCCTTTTTTCCTGACTTCACACAGTTGGTGCAAAGGCAACAACGAAACTTCCTCGCTCTCAAGAAGAAACTCAGGGACAAAGGACTGAAATATGCCATGATGTTCCCGGCGAGACTTCGAGTTGAGGTTGAGGGCAGAGCATGGTTTTTAGACAATCCGGAAGTGGCACTGGGGCACGAGACAATGGAAGAGGGCGAGCGACACCGGAACAAGATTAAGCTCCAATTGCGATGAAAGGACGAATAATGGTCAGGTACAGGGGTTGTGCGCCCCGCATTTGAACACAAACTGTGCACAATCCTCGTGGAACACGTTACTTATGCGGACATGGACTTGGGGGTGGGGGGATGGAGGGCCGGTTTTCCTCCTCATTACTACCTTTAGTTATTAGTCAGTAGTTTTAGTGTGATGGGCGACATGCACTCTGCCAGTTGGGGATGGGCGAACGCCGTGAGCAGGGGTGCAGGGAGGGGTGTGCATTAATTTTCATATTTGAGTTTGTATTGTTTGTTTATTTCGACACAATCAAGGAGCAAAGCAGAGCTGGGAAGTCTTCTATGGAGCGAAATATCGAGCGATAGACAGAAATCAGCGGTCAGAGTGCTCAGCTGGAATGTTAATGGGCTGGGGGACAAGTTAAAGCGGGGAATGGTCAATCAATTTGTCAGAAGACATGCCCCAGATGTGATCCTTTTACAGGAAACCCATCTGATTGGGAATAAATGTTTGGCTTTGCACAGGGGAGGATATAGGCTAGTGGCACACGCGGGATACACCACAGGGTCGAGGGGAGCAGGGATACTGATTAAAAATGTGTTTCCCTTCACAATACAAAACACATGGAAAGATAAACGTGGAAGATATATAGGGGTCTCGGGCCAGTGAGAAGGGAAGGTTGCCACATTTGTCTCAATATATGCCCCCCACGGCCTACAGACGGAAACGTTTAAGGACCTTGGAGCAATTTTCCTGACTCTTCCGTTAGGTATTCTGGTGTTGGGAGGCGATTTTACCCGCTCAGAGGTGGGTGCCTGAATTTGTGGACACAGTAGGTCTAGTAGATGGTTGGAGGCTACATAACCCTGAGAGAACACAGTTCACACACGTGTCAGGGGCACCCCACAGTTTGTCTAGAATAGACTATGTCCTAGTCCCGGCGGCACAGACCCATACTATACGAGAGGTACGTCACTTGGGGCGGGGTATCTCTGATCACTCACCCGTGTGGCTCCAATTGGAGTAGGACTAGGTGAGTATTGGTAAGGTAGCCCCCATTAACCCATGGTATCTGAAAGATCCGCACACCCGTAGAAGCTTAGTTAAAATCACAGATCATTACTGTCAAGAAAACAAGGATTCTGTGGGCTCCGCGCAGACAGTATGGGAGGCGTATATAACGGTTGTCCGGGGAGAGACGCTCTCCCTGATAGCGGGAAAAAAGAGGGAGCGGCAGGCTGATCTCAAAAGAGCAGAAGAGAAAGTGGTCAAATCAGAGTAGGAGTTGGCCCGGGCGGTTTCCACGGAAGGCCTTCACCTCCTGCGACTGAGGCAGGATGAGTTTTACAGTATTGCTAAGGATAGAGCCAGAGAGCAGAGTAGAGAGGTCCAGGGTAGAGTCTATGAACTCGGAGACAAAGCAGGGAAGCTGATAGCGTGGCTGGATAGACGGGAGTGGGCGTCTCGAGTAGTGCCTGAGTTAGATGGGCTTGATTCTGCGCCGATAACGGACCCACAGGCCATAGCAGACAAATTTGCTGCACACTACCGTACAGTATATACTACGGCCGGCAGGTTCACAAAGGAATAAAAGACGGAAATGTTAAGAGATCTAAGACTTCCCACGCTCTCTGACGACAACAGAGAATACCTGGACTCCCCTATAACTGATGACGAAGTGGCGCAGGCTATCCGGGAGTGAATTCAGGAAAAGCTACAGAGCCCAATGGTATTCCCATTGAATTGTATAAAATTGAATTGTATAAACTGAATTCCAACAAACTGGCCCCCTAATTCCGTTCAATGTTAACGGAGAGCAGAGACTGCTTCCATACGGCCAACGAGTGGCAAACATAGCGGCCATATACAAAGACGGTAAGCCGAGAACTAGCTGCGCCTCGTATCGGCCGATATCACTATTAAATGTGGAGCCCAAGGTCCTCGCCAAATTATTGGTGACACGCCTGATCAAAGTAATCACCACTCGGACCAGTCGGGATTTATGCCACATCGCAATACGACCCTTAATCTACGTCGACTACATGGGGTATTGAGTAGAGCGTCCACCATACTGGAGCCGGCAGTTATAGTATCGTTAGACGCCACTATGGCATTTGATATGGTTGAGTGGCCCTATCTATTTGCGGTCCTGGCCAAGTTCGGCTTTGGGCAGGAATATATTGGCTGGATTTGTCTTCTCTACTCCGTTTCGCTGGCCCGGGTGGTCGTAAATAATCGTAAGTCCCCGGATTTTCAGCTTAGTAGGGGTACCCGGCAGGGATGCCCCCTGTCTCTGCTCCTTTTTGCATTGGCAGTGGAGCCCTTGGCAGCTTGGATCAGGCAGGACCGATCCATCCGCGGATTGCGGTGGTCGCCGGATTGGGAGGACAAGGTCTCACTGTATGCAGACGACGTTCTATTGTACCTCACAAATCATAGAGGTTCGTTGATCTGCCTCCTGGATGTGCTAGGAATATTTGGAAGGTACTCTGGATTTACTATAAACTGGCCCAAATCGGTGGTATTTGTCCTACAGGGTAGACCGCCTACAATACCAGGTGGTTTCCCGATTCAGATTGTGTCGGAAGGGTTCCGATACCTCAGAATCTATGTGACCCTGGACTCGAAACTCCGTTATGCCCGCAATCTGGATCCGCATCTGCAAAGACTCAAGGAGGATGTCGCGCGCTGGATATCTCTGCCTCTGTCCATGTTAGGCAGAGCGGTCCTTTTTAAAATTATGGCGCCTCCACGTTTTCTGAATGTACTCCAGAATACGATGGATCCGGTCCCCAAGTCCTATTTCAAAAACATCGAGAGTCTCCAGAGACCACTCTTATGGGAGGGCAGACCACATATAGCATTCTCCAAATTGACCTTGGGCTGTTATGATGGGGGAATTAGTCTGCCTGACTTATGGAAGTATTACTGGGCGTCTCAGCTAGCAGCAATCAACCACGGGATTTATGGGCCAGCGGATGACCCCGGTTATGCCATGGATAGATGGCTGCTCCGGGGGGGGGGGGGGGGGGGGGGACTATACTAGAGCACTGTACGCTAAACCCCTTAGATACCCGCTGACCGGACCTACAGCACATGCTGTCCAGGTGTGGCATACTGTCACCAAACACCTGCAATGGGAGAATAAGCTCACGCTTGCCACACCACTGTGGAGTTCGGAGAAACTGGGTAACCTTTGGAAATCCAAGGGGTTCGATAAATGGGACCTTATAGGGATCTCCCGAATCAAAGACATCTGGGGAGAGGGAACGGTACAACCGTTTCCGAAACTACAAGCGCAATATAAACTATCGGACACTGAGCGTTTTCGCTACCTTCAGAACCGCCATGCTCTGCTCACTCATGTGCCTGGTGGCACGTCACTCCCGGAAGCCTCCCCCCTAGAAGATAGAATCCTCGATGGGCATCTTCCAGAAAAGACCATATCCCTAATATATAGAAAATTGATTAATAACATGGAGGATCCGTTATTGGCCCTCAGAGGGAAATGGACCAGAGACGGTCTAGAACTAGACAAGCAAGAAGCGGTTACCTCCCCACGGGTGGTCGCAATCCAAGCTAGACTGAGGTTAGTGCAGCTTAAGATTTTACATAGGATCTATGTAACGGGTCCGGGCCTGGTTCGCATGGGACGGGTGGAAAGTGGAGAGTGTAGGAGGGGATGTGGGGAATTAGGTACGTTCATACACATACTGTGGCATTGTAAACAGATAGAACAGTACTGGACAGATATTCATCGTATTCTGCGATCTGTATTGGGGGTGGACATGCGGTCGGAAGCCCGAAGATGCTTATTAAATGTCTGGGAGCCTACGGATCTCAATACATACACCACGCAATGGGCTACTCTTGCATACATGATTGTGAAACGTAATATCGCACAGCTGTGGGGGGCCAGTCAACCTCCCCAAATGGGGAAGTGGAAGGAAGATCTAGGGCCCGATTCACAGAACTAACTTAAGACAAAATCCTAAACTTACTACCATTTTGGTATTCACAGAAGGCACTTACTCATTTTGGTATTCACAGAAGGCACTTACTCATTTCGGTATTCACAGAAGTTAGGAGTCCTAACTTTAGGACTCCTAAATGCCTTCTGTGAATACCGAAAGTCTTAAAATTAGGATTTTTCTCAGTTTAGTAGTAGTATAGTTAGGACTCCTAACTTTAGGACTCCTAAATGCCTTCTGTGAATACCGAAAGTCTTAAAATTAGGATTTTTCTCAATTTAGTAGTCCTAAGTTTAGGACTCCTAACTTTAGGACTCCTAAATGCCTTCTGTGAATACCGAAAGTCTTAAAATTAGGATTTTTCTCAGTTTAGTTGTAGTATAGTTAGGACTCCTAACTTTAGGACTCCTAAATGCCTTCTGTGAATACCGAAAGTCTTAAAATTAGGATTTTTCTCAATTTAGTAGTCCTAAGTTTAGGACTCCTAAATGCCTTCTGTGAATACCGAAAGCCTTAAAATTAGGATTTTTCTCAGTTTAGTATTTGTAAAGTTAGGAGTCCTAACCTTAGGACTCCTAAACTGAGAAAAATCCTAATTTTAAGGCTTTCGGTATTCACAGAAGGCATTTAGGAGTCCTAAACTTAGGAGTCCTAAACTTAGGACTACTAAATTGAGAAAAATCCTAATTTTAAGACTTTCGGTATTCACAGAAGGCATTTAGGAGTCCTAAAGTTAGGAGTCCTAACTATACTACTACTAAACTGAGAAAAATCCTAATTTTAAGACTTTCGGTATTCACAGAAGGCATTTAGGAGTCCTAAAGTTAGGACTCCTAACTTCTGTGAATACCGAAATGAGTAAGTGCCTTCTGTGAATACCAAAATGAGTAAGTGCCTTCTGTGAATACCAAAATGGTAGTAAGTTTAGGATTTAGTCTTAAGTTAGTTCTGTGAATCGGGCCCGGAGTGTTTTTTATTAGGCCAAAGATAGCAATGACATTACGCAATGCCACACTGCACACTCAAATCAAGGAGAGGGCAGGAAATAGCCCCCCCCCCCCCGCTCTTCCTCCTGAGCCGTGACAGTGTAATCGCAGAGCAAAAGGTGTTGGAGCGCTTTGTTAGTGTTTATAGCTCGGATCAAATGTAACTTTAACTTCACACTTTGTGTCGGTGTAATTTACAATACTTACACATCTTCTTCACAGCACTATTAATCACTACTTTGAAGGCATCGCAGGCCGGTCGCTTCCTCTGATATTTTCAATATTACAAGCGGTTGAGAAGGCCCTTTATTGCAATGTAATAGGTCTCACATTTGCAAGAGTTTAAGCTATTAGTATTGTAAATGACAATGCCTTTTATTTATGTTTTAAAACCCAAAACATAAATAAAAAGGCATTGTCATTTACAATGCCAATAGCTCAAACTCGCACAAATGCGAGACCTATTGCATTGCAATTGCTTGTTTGACACTGTTAGTCTGGGAGGCCTGAGATTTCATTTCAATGCCTCTTTCTTCCTTCCTTGTGCATAAGCCTCAGAAGGTGAGGTGCTGCACCCCCATTAGAATTGAGGACAACTCATCCAACACTTTATCAGAGCTAGCAACTGATCTATCCAACAAAGCCATAATTGAGGATAGGACCTTCTCCACACATAATAGTATATCGGAGTGGAAGTAGTTGGGCCCCTGTGGACGCAGATAAATCACAGTTCAAAGGGTTAATTGAGCCTATTAAAGAAAACCCCGAAGATGGCGTACTACTTTTCAAAGCCGTTAATGATGGACAGCTAGGTAAACAATCCAGAGGCGGTTGATTTTAAGTTAGCCTCCCTAATCAGGTTCTTCTCCAAAAGAGCAGCAATGTCCGGCAGGGAATAATCCTCCAAAACACCAGGGTCACTGTTAGACGAATCAACACAGAGTCCACTATGAGTTACTCTCCTTAGATAGTAACATTTCTGACACAAAGGCAACATCTTTGCCACCAGATTTGGCCATGGGGCCAGACTCAGAAGCCAACTTAATGCCACAGTGTTCATCAGTGTTCATCTCAGGAACAGCCTCAATGTCCATTTCTTCCACTACTTCCTGTGGGCAACATGATTTGTTGGACTGACTTAAAGGAACAGCCAGAACTGGCCTGGCGTAAAGCAAGGGTAGGGATGTTAGGCTCTATAGTCTTTTCCCTGTTGTCCTGTTAGTATGACATCTCCCTTTATGATAAATGGACTATTTTCTATGCTGACTGTATTTGAATTATGTATTTTCCTGCTTGTTGTGGCACGTATACTGCATGTTAGGGCATGTTAGTTAAAATAAACATTTTAAACCGTTTCGTGTCTCTGTCAGATCTTATTGTGGTCAAGAATAAGAGCGAAAGGTTGTGTCTTGTTACCGCGATTCCTGAGCGATCTGGGAGTGTTGTGTTCTGGGGTATCTAATCACTTGTTTCTCTGTGAGTGAGTAGGAGAGCAAGTGAGACACTATAGCTAGTCGGTCCTGAGCTAATGGGTACTCAGGTGGTAGGATGACTCAGTCCCTGCTTACCAAAGTCCTATAATCCTACACATAGTTCTGTTCATTTGCAGAATCCCTGCAACATGGCACCACCAACGTTTGGCCTGGTACTTATTTACGGGACCCCTGAGTAGCGCTTGTCCACAACCCCTATCGTCGTTTGCAGAGACGTCCGTGGTGGGGGGGCGAGGCCTCCGATATTTCATGTTCATAGGTTTTTCAAGCTTGAATTTTAAAAGGTTTTAATTTTGACCCGATATTGCGCTACCATTCTTCGTGTTTTCTTGTTTCTATAATGGCTGTCGCTATTGCGGCACCTAGCCGCGCTGCGGTTACAGCGTTTCTTACTGGCCATGGAGTCCCCATTGTTGTCATGGCTGAAGCTGACCCGGCGTTCCGCTATGAAGTTTTTTATTCTTGGGTTACATTTACTGCTGTGGATGGCAATGATAACTTGTTTCATGAATATACGAGATCCGCTGGTCTGAGTGCTTACCGTCCATATGCTTTGCTCGAAGTTCCGTTGACAGCTTAGGAGCATACCATTTGGTTTAATGGCGCCCTTCCCCATCCTCTTACTGCTGTTCGGCTGGGTCCCTTATCTATTGATGGGGCCACTTGGCCGCTTTTGGCTGGTTTTACACTACATCCAAATTATTTGAATGCTACTCTCGCAGAGCTGAGTACATTACGCACATCATTAATTCATATCCATAGATGTGTTGTACAATTTATGTCACCTGCAATTCAAGTGCTTCCAGCTGGAGCCGCTCCTGGACCGCCTGCAGACGGTGGTTTGGTAATTAGTCCCGTTATTGTGAATTCAGTGATGGGCAGACGTCCTCAGAATCGTGATGACTTGCCGTTTTGGCGTGCACAAAAATCTGAGCAGCTGAAGGCTGCTTTTCCAAATACCACTCCTGTTGATAAACACAAGATCCTTACAATGAGTTTGCCGAGTGGTTTAGTTCCCACTTTAGCTGACTGCATCACCTTGGGGACTGTCTTTGCCTCTCTTTATACATTGTGCTTTGGCACCCCCTCCATGAGCGTTCTACCAAGCATTCTAAAGAAAGTTCAGGGCGATCATGGGGCTGGTCCAGCCCTGGATTTGGGGATGAAATTAGTGGGAATTTTCCCTGTTGTCTCCAAAATGATCATGGCTAACATTAAGGGTGAAGCATGTTGCTTACAGGTACACCAGCGCCTTGAGGCGGTACCAGAAGTAGATTTGCAACCTCGTTTGCCGGGTATTATTGTGATGGTGTATACATCATTAGGTCGCAATAATTTGGGAATTACATCACTCACGCAACAACAACCTAAACAACCTCCCGACCAGGGGGTTCGTCCAGTCTTTCCTAAAAAGGCTTGGAATAAGCGGCAGCAACAACAAAAGCCTGGTTCATGTGCAGGTTCGCCTCCACCTGACGCTTCTAAACGTAGATATTATTTGCGCGACTGCTCTAAAATTAAGACACCAGAGAGGTTCCGGGTCCCTGATCCTCGTTCCTTTCAGGAATTATCGGATCAACAGTTCAGTGGAGGGGGACGTCAGGATCGCAGACAAGGCGAGTCTAAGCAAACCGGATGTGACACGCTGTGCCAGTTTGACGTGAAAGTTAAACAGGAGAGACCACCTCCGTATCAAGCCCCTTTTCAGAAGAAGAAAGTTGCAGCTTTGACAGCAAAGTATGCCCCAGATGGTGAGAACCCTACTTCTGGACAGGAGTTGGGCGGTGACTTTCCTCGACAGCACGGCAGAGATAACTATAGTGCGGCATACACTCTAGCAGCGTCGAGACGAGAGCAACTGATACTTTCATTACAGTAGAGATGACTGACACTCGTGTTGCCCCCGATAGGCTCTATGAAATAGACCTCCAAGTTGAAGGTGATATTAAACGCACTATTAAAGCAGTCTTTTGGGATAATCTTACTTCTTCTTATGATATTCTGTTGGCAGAGGTGGATTGTCCTCCCCCGTTTATTCTTGCCTCCTCTAATGCGGAGGATGCTATTCTCCCGAGTTTTTAGCAATATGTCCCAGAAGAGACTAAACGCGCTTTTGCATTGGAGTGGGCACTTGTCCTTGCTCCTGCGTATATCGCAATCAGGCGGGTTGGGACAGAGATTCGCCCGAGCATGTAGTTCCTTTGCGTTCTACACCACAGCCCCAACCCCAATACCCAATAAAGCGTGACGCGAAAGCTTCCGTCAGTGACATTCTTACCCAATTGGAATATCAGGGTGTGATTGAACCCTGTGTTTCTTCAATAAATAATCCTCTTTTTCCGATATTGAAACCGGACGATTCATATCGTATTATTTTGGATTATAAAACATTTGACAGTCATATTCGTACCTTTGCGGTACAGAACACCCACAGCTCTGCATTGATACACAATATTGTTCTCAAAAAATGTAAAACTACTTTGGATATTTCCAATGGATTTTTCAGTCACGGATTGGCTCCTGAAAGCCGTGACTTGACAGCATTCAGCGCGTTAAGCAATCAAAAAAGATATGTGAACGGGTTAACAGGTGTGATCCATCATGTAATAGCTGTAACAGTGATATGTACAATGGCAAAAGAAACTGTACCAACCAACTGCAATATGTGTTCATCTGTATGACTCTGTTATGCCCCAACTTTAATAAAAAAAGAAGTTTTAAAAAAAAAAAAGATATGTGAGATGGCCGATGGGCTATAAGAATAGTCCAGTTGTGTTTGCGGCGCGCATTGTATCGATTTTACATGATATTGATCCAGAGACGTTCTCGCACGTCGATATCTACTTGACTGACGATGAATTGAATCCACATTATCTGCATGTAGACCGCATTATCACACATTTTGCTGAACTAGGTTACAAATTTAATTTTGGCAAGTCTCACATAGCCTTTTTGGCTGTTCTTTTTCTTAGTTATAAACTTATCAATGAAGGTAGGGGGTTGGTGCCCCACTTTCTGGAGAGATGTGCTCAATTGCAACCTCCATCTACTCCTAACAAATTACAATCGTTGCTGTGTTTTTTAAAACATTTCGGGAGGACTTAGATTCCTGATGATGCCCAGCGTATCAAACCCTTTACGCATTGATACAACCATCTTTTTCATCTTCCTGCTGGCTTCCGGAACACACTGAGGTTCTTCGGATTTTGCAATCTGATCTGCTTGCGACCAGTTTCTTTTTAACACGAGACAATTCTACAAATTTGGTCATAAAGATTTTACAGGGAGCTTTTGGTTTCACTTAGTTATTTATTTATTTTTTTAAATATTTTTTATTATAGTTTTTACAACAAACTATATCCACAGTTCATCTCATTACACTTGTTTTATCGACAGTAGTTGCGCTGTCCAGTTGTGGGATGTGCATCCTGCGCTCAGAAGTGGTATCTGTTGTTACAGTCCATATATCTTCTCTATACTGTGATGCCGGGGAGAACTGGGGACAATAAAACTGGGGATGCATGGAAGGAGGAAGCCAGGGTGTGAGCTATGGGTATGACGTTCGGGTCAGTGCAGGTGTGGTGTGTAGATGTCAGGACATTGTTTGTAGGCAGGTGCCAGGACAGCCAAGTTAGTGGCAGTAGGTCGTGTAGTGCACCGAGGGGTTAATGTGCCTCACTCGTTGGTCGGGGAGGTGGGGGCGGTGTTAGGTGTACTCGCATTCGGGTTACATGCTTCCAATTCTGTAGTGGTACGTTGCGATGCCCTTGAATCGGTACGCGATTGTAGGTACTGGAACTGGTGGGACAATATGGCCCATTCCATAAATATGGGATGCTTGCGCAGTCCTTTCACCTCCTCCTCCCGAAGTGTTTCCTCTTCTGCTGCCTCCCATTTTTTTACCGCTCCCACCCATGCCTCCACCGGGGGTCCCAATGGGGCTCGCCAGTTCATGGCAATGCTTCTTTTTGCTAGTAGCGTTGCTAGAGTTGCGAAGCGGATAGGCACTTTTAGTGTTTTGGGTCTACGGAATATTCCGAGAGCGACCGCCTCCCAGGTGTGAATATCCGGAAGGCCTGTAAGTTATCTAAGTGTCTCGAGGACTACTGACCAGAACTGCCGTAAGGTGGGGCAGCTCCAGAACATGTGGTGAAAGTGCGCGTCTGACGAGCGACATCTGGGGCAGAGAAATCGAGTGTCCGGGTAGAACCGCTGCAGGCGCGCTGGTGTAAGATACGCTCTATGTAAGACATAAAACTGTATGTTTTTAAAACGTGCGTTCCTCGATACTTTTTTAGGGAACTCTAGGGCCCTCTCCCACTCCCGGTCGTGCAACTGACGCTCAAGTTCGTTCTCCCATGTGGCTCTGAGAACAAGCAGTGGTTCATTCGTAAGCTCTCTGATGGATTTATAGATCCATGTAACTAAGTGCCGACCTGTACCCATATGTAAGATGGTGTGAATGACCGGGTGGGCTCGCCTGTGGAAAGGTCATCGTGCGGCTGAAAGTGCTCTAGGAGCTGTTGGTGGGTTAAAAACTGTCCCGCGGATAGACCATAATCCTCCGCGATCTGGTCAAAAGGTCTGAGCTGCCCCTCCGCGAACAGTGCCTCTGCTTCTGTTATATCGCAGTCCGACCACGCACGGAGCATGGCTGCTGTAAAGTACGTCTCCCGCTTGGGCCAGCCGATCAGCGGTAGCCGTGGGGAGAAATGTGGGGTCCCCGCCAACATGCGGTGGATTCTTTGCATACATCGGCGGGCCACCGACACCTGTAACGGATATATCCGTCGTGGTTTAGTACCTGGGAGCAGTAGGCGACAGAGCTCCGGGGTAGGAACCCGGCCCTGGGACGTATGCGTTTCTCCTGCATTCCTACCCGCCGTCCTTTACGACAGCCATTGTAACTGCGCCGCCAGAAAGTACAATTCGAAGGAGGGGGCGCCTAGGCCCCCTTGTGTGGTGGGTAATTGCAGCTTGGTGAGAGCTATCCGATGTCTGTGCATGCCCCAGATGAGTGAGCGGAGGAGCGAGTCCAAGTCTCGAAAAAAGGCCCTAGGTGGGATCACCGGTAAATTCGTGAAGTGGTACAGTAGACGGGGGACAATGATCATCTTTGCTATGGCCACCCGGCCTATTGGGGCCAACGGGAGATTCTTCCAAAATCCCACTGCCGATCTAATGCCAGCCAGCGCTTTGCGATGGTTGCCCTCATATATGTCTGTAGGGGAGTGGTATAGGCGGATGGCGAGATATCGGGGGGCATGTGTACTCCAGGATAGACGCTGTGTACCAATTCGCACCTCCAGCGGCTCGAGATTTGTGTGTAGTGGGTATAGTGTAGATTTGTCTCAGTTTACTTTAAGACCGGACGCCTCCGCGAACTCCGTCAGGGTTGTCCATAGGGGTGTGAGGTCCGTGGTGATATCACGGATATATATTAGGAGGTCATCCGCGTACATGGAGACGCTATGGACGGTGTCCGCTATGGGGATGCCCCATTCGGTACCCTCCTCGTGCAATCGGATTACCAGCGGTTCTACCCCTAGAGCGAAGAGCAGGGGCGATAGTGGGCACCCTTGTCTCGTCCCCCTCTCCACCTTGATTGATGAGGATATATAGCGGCCCAGTCGAATGCGGGATGCGAGCCCGGTGTAGAGAAGCCTTGTATACGCGAGGAGGGTTGGGCCTATCCCTACTCGCTGCAACACAGCGAAAAGGTATGGCCAAGTAAGAGTATCAAAGGCCTTTTCGAGGTCTAAGATTAAGCAGACCGCGTTAGGGTGTGTATTTTCCACTTGATCCTGAATATGGAACAAGCGCCGTATGTTTTGTGTCGTATTTCTGACGGGCACGAACCCGCATTGATCCGGATGGATTAAGGGTCGCAAAATTTGTTCGTACCTGTCCGCTAGAATTTTCCCCAGTATTTTGCAGTCGGCCGAGAGGAGTGTGATTGGACGGTACAAAGACAACTGCTGCGGGTCTCGGTGCGGTTTAAGGAACGTCACTATGACCGACTCGCGGAGGGAGCTGGGCAGTTCTCCCCTCTCTAGAGCAACCGCCAACATCTCAGTCAAGCGAGGAACTAGCAGTGGGGAGAAGGTGCTGTAATACTCGAGAGGTAGACCGTCAAGGCCCGGTGCCCTATTCCGCGTTAGCGCACGAATCGCGTGGGTGACGTCAGTTGGTGTTATTGTGGCGTCTTGGGTGTTTTTCTCTGTGTCTGAGATGTGCGGGATAGATAGGGGGTCCAGAAAGCGGCCGATCGCCTCCTGCCCGAGCTGTGACGGGGTGCGGTAAATTATAGTGTTATAATGCTGGAATGCAGTTAGGATGTCCACTTGGGATCGCACTAGATTCCCGGAAGGGTCTATTATTTCGGTGATAGGTTTTGCTTCCGTGTCCTGTTTTGCTAGCCAAGATAGGAGTGTGCCCGTTTTATCTCTTTCTTTATGCATTCGAGAGGCGTAGGCTCTAAAGTTGTATTTGCGTAGGTCTGCCATGGCAGCAGCGTGTTGTGTTTTGGCTGCGCTACTTGCGGCATTGGCATCTTCCTGTCGAGTGAGGGTGGCCAACTTCAGTTCTGTGGTGGTGAGTGTGCGTTCGAGTGTGCGTCGTGCTCCTATTATTTGCTTAATGCATGCTCCCCGAGCCACTATCTTAAGTACGTCCCATTCAACCAATTTGGAGGAGGCCGTCCCCGAGTTGTGGGAAAAGTAGTCCTGTATGTCTTGCTCGTGGTCGTGTTTGAACATTTGGTCCGTCAAACAGTCGCGTGGGAGGCGCCAAGTGGGCACCGGAGGGTGAGGGGGCCTCCATTGGATACGTAGGATGTGCGCATCGTGATCTGAAATCACGCGGCCCAGATAATCTGTGTGTTGTATTTTAGTAATCAGTGATGGGGAACATAAAAATCTATCCAATCGGACCCGTTGGTTATGTGGTATAGAATGAAATGAGTAGAGACGTGTCTGAGGGTTGTGTGCTCTCCAAGCGTCTATTAGCGCCCAGTGTGTAACCCACCTTTGAAAGTGCTCAGTCTGCTTCGGTGCAAGTAAATGTGGCGGTGGTGGATGGGATCTGTCCAGTGTGATGTTGAGCGCACAGTTGTAGTCTCCCCCTAAGATCCATGGGATAGTCGTGAATTGAGCTAACACC
This sequence comes from Triturus cristatus, assembly GCF_964204655.1. Lineage (NCBI taxonomy): Eukaryota > Metazoa > Chordata > Amphibia > Caudata > Salamandridae > Triturus > Triturus cristatus. Next base: position 142,278,289 of record NC_140588.1, read on the forward strand.
CCAATAAGGGATTCCCAAAACTTGTCTTGGTCGATATTTGGGGCATAGATGCTACCCAAGAGAATGGGCTGCCCATCTAAGAGTCCCTCTAACAGTGCAAATCGTCCCTCTTTGTCCACCACTCTTCGGAGCTCTTGGAATGGGGTGCCCGGTCGAATCCAGACCAGCGCACCTCGTGCGTAAGCGGAGTATGACGTGGCGCATATGGTGCCTCGCCATCTGGCCCGTAGTTTGTTAATTTCTGGTATTGTGAGATGGGTCTCTTGGAGGAATGCTATTTGTGAGCGGTGACGCTTGATATAGGAGTAGACCGCGTATCGTTTGTGTGGCGTGTGGAGGCCCCTTGTGTTCAAAGTCAGTACACTAACGTCTGTGCTCTGCATTTGGGTATGTGGTGAGTGGTACCTGCGCCCTTAGGTGCGATGAGAAGTGGCTGTGCTATGAGTTCTGGCGGTGTCCTGGCCCTGCGCCCGTCAGAAATGGAGGTTAGTGGCATCTGCCCAAGGGTGGCAGCTAGCGTGTCACTGGCATTCCCTGGGGGGTAAAGGGTAAGAGTAAACCGGGTCGGTGGAACCAGAAACTGGGGTGGGAAACTGTCCCGTACCTGGGGCCTATCGGCGAGGCCGATACGTCCAAACTGACTCTCATAGAACTAGAGAGTGAACAATTGTTGCATGGGGGTGGCAGCGCGTACCTGCGAGGCAGAGTCTCGATAGGGCATTCATAGGATCAATGTTCGTCATCCGGTTGGTGAATCCGCAAAAGTGTGCGATCTATTTCGGGGGTGTGGCGTGTCGGGGTGCGGGAGTGTGCGTCCGCCAATCTTACCGGATGCTTCTGCTCGTCAGCTCGTGTATCATCAGTGCAAAGTGTCGGCAGTTTGTGGAGTGACCCGGGGCATGGTGACAGAGTCGGTTTTAGATTGAGTCTCGTCACTATCATCTTCTCCTTCCGACGAGAAAAGATGGGGGGCATCGTCTATGACTTCTCCCTGCGAGGCAGTCCCTAGATCCGTCACCGCCTGTAAGGCTTTGCGTCGCTCCTGTATGATTTGCTCCAGGTCCGGGGAGTCCAGGACACGACGTTCCGTTACCTCTCTCCTGCCCTGTAATCTCCGAGATTGTGATGACTGCCGGCCGCGCCGCCTGGCGCGCGGAACCCTGTTCGTCCGCTCCCGAGTGGCCTCTGCTGTGGAGCTCTGCGTGCAGTGGTGATCTGCCCAGTCACATGCGTCTTCGGCCGTGGAGAAGAAGTGGGTGGTGCCAGCGTGGATAACTTTCAGACGGGCCGGGAATAAAAATGAGTATTGTATGTTGCTAGCCCGCAGTCGGCGTTTCACATCCAGGAACGATGATCTTTGTTTCTGCACCGCCCGTGCATAGTCGGGGAAGACCAAGATATGCTTGTTTTCCACCTGTAGGGGCCCGCGTTTCTGGCGGCCCTGAGCACCGCGTCGCGGTCTTGGAAATGTAGGAATTTAGCTAACAGCGGCCGAGGCGGGGCGCCGGGTGGCGGTCTGCGAGCTGGAACTCGGTGGGCTTGTTCTATTGAGAAGAAAGCTGTGCAGGTTCTCCGGTGCGGTTTCTGGGACCATCGCCTGTTGTGTGGCTCTGGGCTTTCCCATGTTGGCGTTTGAGATGAGGTTCGTCATGCTCAGTGCAGTTGGCGGATGGAGCGTAGTCGGCCCGGTGTCGTCGTGTGGCCAAGTTATCTTTCTGGCCGCCCGTTTGGTGTAAGGGGCGTAGTGTGTCCGCAGGTCTCCACCGCCCCGGTGGGGCGTTCTCTGCCGAGCCGCCAATCACGCGTGTGGTGAGCTCCCTTGGCAACTCTCGCGCTGTGTTCCGTGCGCACTATTACATGTGGTGTATGGTATTAGGGCTCACCGGGTGTCCCAACTTCAGTCTCTCCGAATTAATGTCTTTATTCCCGGAGCCCTCGCTGGGGATATGGCCCTGTGCCTTCAGAGCCGCACTGCTGGGTTCTGGCAAGTGGGTAAGGCCGAGGACCTGTGTCAAGGGTGTGTCAGACCCGTGCCCGCTGCCAGCGTGGGACAAGCTTCAGTGTGTCCACCGATCACCCTGCACCCTCACAGTCTCCATGTTAGGGTCAGGCAAAGGACTGTCTCTGAGTATGGCCATCACGTGGGTGCTGCAGGGGGCAGGGGGGCATCCATGCTGTCAGCGCCAGCAGGATTGGAGCTAGTCCCCACCTCTCACCTGCCACCGTGCCCTTGAAGATATCACGAGGATCCTTTCTCGGTGATCTGGCTCTTACCACCTCGCAGGCGCCATTTTGGGGTCAGGCGGACCCGGCTCGACAAGGCCCCATGCGACGTGCTGGGGCGGACGGCCCCAGCGATCCGGTCCCCGGCAGCTGGACACCATCGATGACAGGAATCGGCACGGCCGCCACTCCTGATGCGTACCCTGGGTTCCCGCCGCTCAGGTGAGGTCCTGCCGTCCCAAGCCCTGGATTACCGCAGATCGTCCCCGGCACTCTCTGGAGCCCGTTGTAGAGGTGACGGCCGGCGGGAGGCGATCCCAAGCAAGGGTGCACTGTCTTGCCCCGCCGCCGTCGAGGCCAACCACCGAGTGATCCTCCTCACCGGTGCCGCGCTGGTCGGCGGCCGGGCCTAGCCGCGCCGTCGTCAAGGGTAGGTGTAGGCGGGCGCCATCTTGCCGTCGGGCCCCGGGGCGAACAAGCTCCGATAATCATCGCGGGATTCGCATTTTTCAGGAGTCCGCGGGCGCCATCATGCGCAGCTCCTGTTCCGACACCCGTGGATATGGCTGAAGGTCGGATTCGACGATGTGATGCAGCCTGCTCGTCTGCCCGACCGCGGAGCCTCAGCAGAGCGCGTCCGCCACCGTAGCCTGCTTGGCCACGCCCCCCCTTTGGTTTCACTTAGTTGACGTTCAATGAGGGGGATACGGTCCCCATTGCTTACAAATCACATTTGTACACTTACGCTGAAATGCGCTCTTCTCCAACTGAAAATATTCTGACCGCTGTTCAGATGGCGATCCTGAAGGAATGCTCTATGGCTCAGGGAAAACACATTCTCATGGTCTCGCCCATGCCTGCTTTAGACGCTGTCACAAAGGCAACTGTTCCAAACTCTAAAGCTCTACATCCCGTTGGATTCAATGGGCGAGTTTGTTGACAGTGGCTGTCACTTTCATCTTTGACCCTTCTTTGCAGACACAGACGTTCTTACAGTATGAGCTCGTCCATCTGGCTCCATTGTCTCTGCTTCCGCTTAATCAGTATAAATGTATTATTTACACTGATTGTTCTGCTCAACCAACCGTTGGTTCTACACATGCTTATTCACCTGCCTGGGCAATTGTGGCAGGCACGCTGGTTGATGGTGATTTTAAATCTTCCTTAGTGCACACTCAATCACTGGGTGATTGCACAGCACAATTGGCCGAGTTGCGTGCTTTGGTTTTAGCTCTAGAGTTTGCTGAGCCTGATGCCCCCACACTTACATAGTGTGCGATTCTTTTTACTGTGTACAATCTTTTAATGGCTATTTATACTTTTGTATCCAAAATGATAATTGTGATTCTAAAGATGGCGCAACTAAGCATAAAACGCTTTGGGTCTAGGTGGCCACTCTGAAGGAACGTTTGCCACTCACATGTTTTTCATATGTTAGGACACCAGCCTGTGGAAGCATTCCCTGTTGGAAATTATTTGGCTGATGAGGCAGCCAAATCTGCAGTTGCCACATGTTCAGTTGCAACAGTCACTAGGTCCATGACTAAAATTGATGATGATATTCTTGCTACGAAGGAAGGGACTGAGTTCCCCCAGGGTTTTCCTTCATGATATTCGTACCACTTGTCTTCAGAACAAGTCCCATTTGTTACTATTGTGTCCGTTGGGGATCGGCTGATTCCCAACGAGGACCGTAGACTTTCTTTGATCACTGCCACTCATGAAGGCATGGCCAGTGCCCATGCCGGAGTGACTAGGACAGTTTCTCTGTTACAGCAACGTTTCTGGTGGCATGGTTTTTAACAACAGACCCGTAAATATGTTCTTTCTTGTGACATTTGTCAACATATTAAGCCTATCACTGTTGCACGTCCACCACAAACTCAACTTTACATTTCAAATCAGCCGTTTGGCTGTATTTACCTAGACCACTGTGGTCCTTTGTTGTCTGACACTGCATTTAAACATATTTTGATTGCAGTGGATTCGTGCACAAGATTCCTTTGGGTTTGGCCGCAACGTAATGCTGACGCTCATAAACTGTTGTCAAGGATTTGTGTGTCTTTGTCGGGACATTTGCTTGTGGTACCTTCCATTCTGACCATGGTCTGGCATTTGCCTCGAGGGATTACCGGGATTCTATGAAGTCATTGGGGGTGCAAGTGTAATTTTCGTCTCCATACCGGCCTGAGGGCAATTCAGTTGTGGAGCGAATGAACCGTGACTTAAAGCAATCTTTGACAGCTAAGGTATTAGGTACTGGCAGGGGCTGGCTGACTCATCTCTATGGAGTACAGAGTGCACTAAATAATCTCCTGAGAAGATCTCGGGTGGGCGGACCTCATACGAATGGCTCTTTGGCATCAAAATGTTTTTGCCTGACCTTGATGGTGAAGATGTTGTGGTGGCTGCTGCAACTTTTGACGTTGATAATTCTACTATGTTACAGGATCTTCCAAAGACTCAAGACACTCTTGAAAGAGATCATTTGCCCTCGTCCACTGAAGCAGCGGAGTTGATTACTGTTTCAGGCTGGCTTCCTAAAGTTGGTGATCTTGTCCAAGAAAAAGTGGAGAACAAAAAAGAATTTGGTCCTTCCTATCGTGCTCTAGTCCCAGTCCTTTGATTGAAGGGTACTTGTACTGTGATTTTGCCTCCACTGCCTGGTCGCAAGGAGAATCGCTTTATTTCCATTGAACATGTCAAGTTACACCATGTGGCCAATACTGAATAGTATGCCTAGGAACCTGAGTTTGAAAACTTCCCCGACTATGACTCTACAACCGGGAAGTGAAGTGGAGTCTTCCATCGATCTGCTGCCTGTTTTGCTGTCAACTTCCATGATTGTGGTACAAAAGGGGGTGGTGATGGACGGAGCATCAGAACCAATCAAACACTCACACCCAGTCAACAGATCTAGGTTTGATCCATCACCGTTCTTTAGCCCACTCTGCCACCCCAGTTCAGACATGGCCATATGCAAATCAGTCTGACCCTGTGCCTCATGGGAACAGTCCAGCCCGAACTGCCAAGCCATGCCTTCCCTGAACCGGAAACAAGCTTCCTAGGACCGGTTTCTGGCATTTCAGCCGTCTTCATCCAGGCTTGCTTGAATCCAGTGGCAAAGTGAGCAAGGGACTCACATCTAAGCATACCCTGCCAACTTATGGTGAACAAGGCAGTACAAAAGGGGGTGGTGATGGACGGAGCATCAGAACCAATCAAACACTCACACCCAGTCAACAGATCTGGGTTTGATCCATCACCGTTCTTTAGCCCACTCTGCCACCCCAGTTCAGACATGGCCATATGCAAATCGGTCTGACCCTGTGCCTCATGGGAACAGTCCCGCCCGAACTGCCAAGCCATGCCTTCCCTGGACCGGCAACAAGCTTCCTAGGACCGGTTTCTGGCATTTCAGCCGTCTTCAGCCAGGCTTGCTTGAATCCAGTGGCAGTTCGGGCTGGACTGTTCCCATGAGGCACAGGGTCAAGACTGATTTGCATATGGCTGGGTTCAAACTGGAATGGCATGGTGAGCAAAAAAACAATGGATTTAGGCCCAGATCTCTGTACTGGGGTGAATGTATGACATTGTTCTGCATTCTGTCCATCAATTGTTGTTTTTGCATTTGTCACCCTGAGTGGGACGGGTATGCTCAGACATGAGTCCCGTGCTCTCCATGCCACTGGAATCAAGCTATCCTGGCTGAAGAAGGGTGAAACCCCGAAACCGGTCCTAGGATGCTTGTTTCCAGTCCAGGGAGGACTTGGCTTGGCAGTTCGGGCTGGACTGTTCCCATGAGGCACAGGGTCTAGACTGATTTGCATATGGCTGGGTTCAAACTGAAATGGCATGGTGAGCAAAAAAACGAAGGATTTAGGCCCAGATCTCTGTACTGGGATGAATGTATGACATTGTTCTGCATTCTGTTCATCAATTGTTGTTTTTGCAACTTCCATGATTGTGTCACATGAATATACTTCTCCACCAGTCGAGCTTACGGTTGACATTCTTGATACTCAAATCCATTCATCTTGGACTTCGAATTTGCCACCTTTATTTAATCTGGGAGCTAGTGGTTATTATATGGACAGAGATAACTCTTCTACTGATTCTTCTTCTTTGACTTCCACTGTGACTGAGCCGCCTGGTCGTGTTTGCAGTTTCATCTCCTGGTTTCAAACTATTTATCTGGTTCCCCCTTGGACATACATTTTTCTGGTGCTCACAATGATTTTCGTCTTTATATGAATTGGTTTTGTGACAGTTTTTTTCCTTTTGAGTAATATTTGCCGAAACGCTCTGCAGTTCGTCTGGTCGATGGTGTTTTGGCCCCACACACTTCATCTCAAAAAATGAAAAGACATCAAGCCTTTGCAAACATTTCAGCTTTCCCAGTCGTGGATGGTATAGTGTGGGATAAGGTTCCATTCGAAGTCTACAGCCTTACAAAATATATTAAAATTCCATACATTTTTCGTGTTTCTTTAGGTGATGTCATCACTCCAGGAATACATTCGAATGATTGGGATATCAATGCTGTTCCTTTACAGGGGAATTCGCAGACATAGAAAAATAAGTTTGTCTATTTTACAGGTTGCAATCTTTCTGCCCCTGAGTCGTATTACTATAAAGTAAATGCCCAGCCTCACACAAAATTCATCCTGACCCATACTAAATTGATATATTCTTCGGCTTTTATAGCTGATTTAGCCTTAAAAGGTTAAGATTATTGGAAAGAAATGATTGATTTGAAATCCATATGGGGTACCAAAGTTTGGCAAGTGCACGGTACTGAATCCCTCCATCGAGATTGTTTAATTCTGTCTCAGCTGATATTCCTAAATCAGACTATCCAACAGACTACATGTTTTGGTTTAGCATCTGTGAAACAATTAAATGCTCCCTCCATTCCGTCTTTAGCTGCCTGTGCTGCTTTGCAGCGACACTCCAATTGTTCTGTAGAGGATTTCAGTAATACGATCCAAAATGGTTCTACTAAGACCTCCAATATTGACCCTTTGGGTTAGTTAGTGTGACCCCTTAATACTAATGCATGTCAGTTGCACTTTTTCAATGCCTCCAGTGGGTTAACTCTTAGTAGACCTGACCCTCGTTTCCCTGATTCCCTTACAATTACCACATATTCAGTTGGGAAACTGTGTCAGCAATGGTTAGAATGCTCCACAATATCCTCTGTGAAATAACATCTTTCTCTATTATCTGGGGACATTGATTTGGCGGACTTCCTTTTCGGTCCAAAATTCCCTCGTTCTAAACGTTTTGTATATGCTGCATATAATGATTTTGGAATCTGTCCCTAATGGAAGCGGCTTTCTGCTTCCGACAACTTGATCAGGAAAATTTAAAAAAGGTTCTTGATGTGGTCGATAATAGCATTAACATTTTGTCTTTTACATTTACACATTTGATAATATTGTTTCATCTGTTATAGACATAGTGCAAAATGATATATCTTTATTGTATCATGGACTAAATAAATTGCGCTCAGTAATGCAATTTGCTTGGACATTGCAGACACTGAAAAATGGGAAAGTGCCATGGGACTATTTGATTGCATCCGCTCTGTTTTTGCTGTTTAATGTGACAGACAAATAAAAGCTTGTGTTAATGAAAGATGCTACATACACTAGGTTGCACATTGAAAAGTTAGAACAGTTGCCATTTTCAATAGCAGAGGCTGATTCTACTGCAGGACATTCCTTAGTTTGTACACAAGTTAAGTTACACAGGTTTTGTAAAGTTTCCACCCCTAATTTAGCCAGTTTTTTTAAAGGAACCCCAGTCCCTGCAATTATTCCCACGCTCAATCTCCTAACGGAAGTTATCTTATCCTGAAAAACCACAACTGCTGCAGCTTATGGGCAGGCGTCCCTTATATAGTAACTGTTTCACAACGTGTTACATGTTAGAGCAATGTCCTTTTTCCTCCCTCACATGGGATTGTAGATCGTTCGTTGTGGCCTCCCTCCATTTCTACCTTGAAAGCAGATTTCAATAAACTAAGCAGACGCAAAGCGCTATTGTTTCAACAGGAAGTTGCTCTCACTTCAGCTCGTGAGACCTTCGAATTGCAGGTGGCTCGAACGTTAAGTGAGATTAAGTCACTGCTGAACAGGAATCTCCCATAACATTTTGGAGAATCAATTCACCAAATATTTAATGCGTCTGATACCGAAGGCCTAGCACACTTTTTTAAACCTGTGGGCTCCGGCCTTGTTACATCCTTTCAGACTATTTTTGGAGTAATACCGTCTTTTATTCATTCTATTTTTTCAAGCGCCTTCAGCGGCTTCCCCTGATTCTTTTGCTGGTTCTTCTTCTTCTACTACTGCGCAATGGCTACCCGTCCTGTGGTTCAGCCCAGCCCAGAGCAATTGCAGCTGTACCGTGACAGAATGCAGCAACTTTTAGGATGCTTACCATTGGCAAATCTTGGCATGAGCTATAGGCTAACCTTCCGCTGCGCCTACTTCACCTGCATGCAACCTGTGTTCTGCTGTCGCCTGTGCCCCTTTGATTGGGCCCTGGATGTCTGCCTCTCCACTACATCCTGCACTGATCTGGATTATGGACTGTCGGTGGGTCCCTTGTTGGCCCATGACCAGTGCTGTTCCGGGGACAGTCGCTTGATAGATGCTTTACTTCATGGCAGAGTGGCTGGCTGGAGTGCCTGTGATCTTTCGCAGCGCCTCTTACAGCAGAGCATCATTGAATATCACGCAGGTTGCCCTGAAATGCTCCTGGTGGTGTGGAATTATGAGGAGCATGTCTGTTTGTTTACCTTGCTTAATTGCATGGCGAATCTCTTTGCGGAGGAAGGTAAAGATGGCCTTTTAGAGCTTATTACATTCCACGGTGCACGTGATCTTCTGAATTTTGATGGATCACCGTGAGGGTTTAGGGAACCAGCTCAATGTTCTGTTTTTTCTCCGTTTTTTACATTTTCTAGATTTCCCCTTATCTGAAAGAGACACGTTAGTGATAGATTCCTTACCTTAGAATATACCCAGGCGTCAGACTGGATCCGGAAAGTTTTCATCAGCAGTACCTCTGCGCATCGGCAGGCGTCGTCGTGCGGCTCCGCGTATGTCGCTGGCGTAGTAGCCGCTAAGATGACATTGTCGGAGCTACTTAGATGCACCCACGCACGCTGACGTCAGTTCTTTCTTTTCCCGCGCCAGCAAGCGCAGATCCGAGAGAGAGCGGTACTCCTAGTTATTACTTTAACTTGGTTTTTGAGAACTGGTGCAGTAGGGATGCCCGGGTTTAAGTCCTGTAGGGCCTGCCGTCGGAACATGTTGGTGGGGACCCGCACGACGTGTGTCTCTTCTCCTTGGGGCACGCCCATGACCCCGAGGCGTGCCCCGATTGTCGTGCCATGGCGCCGAAAGCTTTGCGGGAGCGTTCCCGAAAGTTGTTGGAGGCCCGGCAATCGGTTCCGCGTCGATCGAGGTCCCGCGGGAGGTCAAGGGACCGGTCGCGGAGCCGACACCATCGCTCATCGGACTCGGGGACAGGTAAGTCAAGGCGCCATAAAAAGTCGAAGAAGCGACATCGCTCTTCGTCTACCCCTCACCGGTCGTGGGATGCTGTGGAGGGGCGGGTGGTCACTCCCCCACGGCTCCGGTGGATCCTCCGTCGTTGCCTGCGGCCTACCCACCTTTCCCGGGTCTGCACGCGAAGCAGGAAGAAATACAGGTATTCCTGTCGGCCATGCGCCGTTTGTTTCCCACGTCGCATCCTTCCGGAGCGCCTTCAAGCCCTGTGGACCTGTGGGGTGGTTCTGCCCCCATGCCGCCGCCTTTGGCCCGGCTACGCTGGCACGATAACCTGCGGCGGCGCCGCCTCCAGCGTCGGGGACGACGCCAGATACAGTGCTGGATTGCGTCGGACCTGGATTGGTCTATTACCCCCCGATTCCCATTCGAGGTGGGGAGTTTATCCCATTTCCCCAGGCACCTCGTCCTTACCGACCTCTTCAACAGCCGGTGGACGAAGGGGAGTACTGGGAGGGGTCTGAGGACCCTCTCGCAGCTCAATGCGAGGATGAGCAGGAGTGGGAGGGTGATATGGAAGGTCCAGGCCATCTGGATTTCTCTCCACACCCTGGTACACTGTCCCCTACTTCCGTGGCTACGGAGAAGGTTGGGACTTTTTCTGTGGTGTTGCGTAGGGCTGCTGAGGCTCTTAACCTCCTAGTCTTCCCCTATATCAACGACTGGCTGTTGAAGGCAGGCTCGCCCCAGGCAGTCGTCTCCCACCTCCAGACTACGGCCGACCTCCTACATTTGCTGGGGTTTTCCATCAACTTGCCGAAGTCGCACCTGATTCCCTCTCAGAAGCTCCTCTTCATCGGAGTGGTTCTGGATACGGTGCAGTTTCGGGTTTATCCTCCCGAACAGCGAGTCCGGGACATTCAGGCTATGATTCCGATCTTTCGGCCCTGGTCCTGGGTTTCAGACCCTGAGGCTGCTGGGCCTCATGGCCTCCTGCATCCTGCTGATCTATCATGCCAGATGGCATATGCGGGCTCTGCAGTGGGACCTGAAGTTCCAGTGGACGCAGCATCGGGGAAACCTGTCCGACCACGTCCAGATCTCAGAGGGCACTGCACGGGACTTGCAGTGGTGGCTCACGGACCAGTGTTGGGTCAGCGGCAGATCCCTCTCCCTTCCCCAACTAGAGCACACAGTAGTGACGGACGCGTCCCTCCTGGGACGGGGTGGCCACATGGGAGAAGGGGAGATCAGAGGCCTCTGGTCTCCGGCGGAGTCCAAGCTCCATATCAACCTTTTGGAGCTCAGGGCGATCCTACTTGCACTGAATGCATTCCTTCCCTCTGTCAAGGGGAGAGTAGTGCAGGTGTTCACAGACAACACCACCGCCATGTGGTACTGCAACAAGCAGGGCGGGGTGGGGTCGTGGACCTTATGTCAGGAGGCTCTACGTCTCTGGACGTGGCTGGAACATCAAGGCATTTCCGTGGTGGTTCAACACCTGGCAGGTACCCTGAACGCCAGGGCGGACAAACTCAGCCGCAGCTGCATGTTGGATCACGAATGGCGTCTTCACTCGGAGGTGGCACAAGGTCTCTTTAAGCACTGGGGAGAACCTTGGTTAGATCTATTCGTAACAGAAGAGAACACGCAATGTCAGCAGCTCTGCGCAATGGAGTTTTCAAGTGTGGAGTTGCAGTCTATTGTACGCCTTTCCGCCTATACCACTTCTGCCCAGAGTGCTGAAGAAGATCGGACTCGACCGGGCCTAAGTCATTCTTGTGGCACCGGACTGGGCTTGAAGAGTTTGGTATCCCGTGCTACTCAGTATGACCCTGGATCCCCCGATCCGACGGCCTCTTCGGGAGGATCTCCTGTCGCAGCAACAGGGGACGGTCCTCCACCCGAACCTGTCCAGCCTCCACCTCCTTGTGTGGAGATTGAGCGGCGACAGCTGATTTCATTTGACTTGCCTTCTGAAGTCTGTAATGCGATTCTGGCAGCCAGGCGTCCCTCCACTAAAACGGGATACGCCTGTCGGTGTCAAAGATTTGTGGCATGGTGCACAGCGAAAGCTGTAGATCCTCTTTCTGCCCCTCTTTCTGAGGTCCTATTGTTCCTTCTCTCTTTGGCCCAGAAGGGCTCTGCTCTGGGCACTATCAAGGGCTACCTTTCTGCTCTTTCAGCCTTTCTTAGGCTGCCTGATCAACCCTCTCTTTTCAAGTCCCCAGTTGTCAGTAGATTTCTCAAAGGCATTACTCACCTTCTTCCTCCTATTCCTTTTGTGATGCCTCAATGGGACTTGAACCTGGTTCTCACATACTTGATGTGCGCTCCCTTTGAGCCTCTTCATAACTGTCCTTTGCGGTTATTAACTTTGAAAACTGTCTTCCTGGTGGCCATCCCCTCCGCTCGGTGGGTGAGTGGGCTCCAGGCTCTTTCCTGTAAACCTCCTTTCCTGGCGATCATCCGGACAAGGTTGTGCTTCGACCGCGTCCTTCCTTTCTACCAAAAGTAGTCTCTGCCTTTCATCTCGGACAAACTGTCACTCTGCCCACTTTCTTTCCACCTCCGCACCCTTCAAGAGAAGAGGAAAGGCTCCACCGTCTGGACCCAAAACGTACGCTTTCGTTCCATCTCAACCGCACACAACAGTTTCGGGTAGATAACCAGCTCTTTGTTGGCTACGTGGGTGCCAAGAAAGGCCGGGCTGTGCACAAGCGAACTATCTCCCGATGGGTTGTCTTATGCATTAAAGCCTGTTACTCGGTTGGGCTGCGCGCCCATTCTACCAGGCCGACAGCAGCTTCTACAGCATTGGGACGTGGCGTCCCCCTGCAAGACATCTGTCAGGCAGCCACTTGAGCCTCGTTGCATACTTTCACTAAGCACTATTGCCTTGACAGTCAGGTCCGCAGAGTTGGCTTATTTGGCCGTTCGGTTCTCCGTGACTTTCTGGTGTAATCTCACTTCGCAGACCCACCACCGGGGTTGGTATTGCTTGGGTATGTATTCTAAGGTAAGGACTCTATCACTAACGTGTCTCTTTCAGATGCACAAGTTACTTACTTGTGTAACGATATATCCGTAAGAGACATTAGTTAGTGATAGATTCCTTACCACCCGCCTATCCTCCCTGTTCTGTGAACTGTTCTCTAGGGTTCCAGTCATCCCTTTTAGGGCCCTAGTTCTATTGCACCAGTAGGCAGTCTCTGGCATGGCTCTGCTCTCCTGGCATGGAAAAGTTGTGTACAGAACTGACGTTAGTGCGCGTGGGCGCGTCTAAGTAGCTCCGACTACGTCATCTCGGCGGCTACGATGCCAGCGACGTACGCGGAGCTGCGTGACGACACCTGCCGACGCGCAGGGGTACTGCTGACGAAAACTTTCCGGATCCAGTCTGACGCCTGGGGATATTCTAAGGTAAGGAATCTATCACTAACTAATGTCTCTTACAGATGTATCATTACACAAGTAAGTATCTTGTGCATCCTCCTTCGTTCCTTATCGACACTACAAAGTTCGTATTTGGATTTTTCCTTCATACAATTTGGTCTTTTTTGACATTCGCTTTGGCTCTGCTTACCTTTGTGTTCTGTTTCCCTTAGTGCTACAGACCTAGCTAAGGGGAGGGTGTCACGTGGCTGTTGGGACATTGTCAACATCACTAAGTTAACATAAGCCCTGCAGCCATTATGCAACTTTTGCGCACATTACTACATGGCTTTGATTTTGCAAATATCTTCATTTATGCTTTTCACATGAGAACTGTCTGCTGTGTTCGTTCTCTGCATGTTTCTGGAGTTTAGTCTGAACTTTTTGCACAAGGTTGTCCCTTTTTATTCTGTTCTGGTCAGGCCCTAGCACCTAGACAAAACATACCAATGCAGCTGTTGTTGAACACCCGTACTTTGATATCATGGGGATGAGTGCATGTAGGCACACACTTGGAGAGGGACCTTTCCAGGGAGAAGAGCGAGACAGCACCTGTGATGTACACTTACCATCTATTGGCTGAGGTATTGGGTCTGCTGACAAAACCCAGAGATCATTTATTATAAAATAATACTTCTTCTTAGCAAGGAAAGGGAGGTTAGGCTCTATAGTCTTTTCCCTGTTGTCCTGTTAGTACGACATCTCCCTTTATGATATATGGACTAATTTCTATACTGACTGTATTTGTATTATGCATTTTTTTGCTTGTTGTGGCACATATACTGCAGGTTCTTGCACGTTAGTTAAAATAAACATTTTAAACCATTTCATGTCTCTGTCTGATCTTATTGTGGAAAAGTATAAGAATAAGAGTGAAAGGGTATGTTTTGTTACCGCGATTCCTGAGAGATCAGGGAGTGTTGTGTTCTGGAGTGTCTAATCACTTGTTTCTCTGTGCGTGAGTAGGAGAGCAAGTGAGACACTATAGCTAGTCGGTCCTGGGCTTACGGGTACTCAGGTGGTAGGATGACTCAGTCCCTGCTTATCAAAGTCCTATGGCAGAATCCGTGCAACATGCCCGAGCCCCCTCTTTTTGAACAGTGACAGCATGGAGGGGTGAGACTTCAGGAGAGACAAATGGGACTGAGGCGTCTTTCGCCAAATAATTTTTTTAGTTTTTAAAAGTTTGGAAGAACTAATGTAGCTAGGAGTTGGACCCGAAGTAGAGATTAAACAGCCAGAGAACAAACACCTAGACAGCATCTTATAAAGAGAAATAAATATCCGACCACAGATGCCTCGGGTGCCCCAGATGCCTGCTCTTTAACTCCTTTCCTTTCCTCTGCAACTCCACAAACTGAAATCAACTCCTTTCTAGTTATCTAGGTGTCCTGACAATGCCCTATGTGTTCAATATGCCCTTAAAATGCGACTCAATAATGCAACTCAATAATGGGAGTTTAGTCCTGTTTAAAGCTCAAGCTCCTGTTTAATGTCCGGTGGGTCTAGCAAGTCCCTCCCCGTGCAACATCCCATTATTCCCATCAGAGTCACCAGGGGGGCCTCGGCTACACTGGCTCTGCTTCTCCGCTTCCACACGTCAGAGCTCTCAAGCCGCTCTGTCGCTCAAGCAGCAGAGCCCGCCTCGCTCCCTACAGTCCCTTGCTCCTTGCTGTCGCTCCTCCAGATGCCGAAAGCCCCTGGCCTCTGACGTCACACCAGCTACTCACAAAACCTTTGGATACAGCTTTTTAACGTAGGGGAAATTTATTTTCTTTGCTCATATGTTAACTGATCATGTTCTGTGAGGCGATGAAAGTTTGCACTAGCCTGTACTCCTGAAACTCTCCTGTGGGGAATTGAAGATTGCACTTGCTACCTTCTGTGAGAGAAGCAAACTTGCTTTTCCACTAGTGTGCTGTATCTGTTCTGAGAGGAAACAAAACTTGCACTGCTCTTGCCCATGATTTTGAGCAAAGCTTAGACTGTTCAACTCTAACTATACTTGTTTTCTAAAGGAGAGAAACTTTCACTGTTTCTGATCAAGGTGTACTGTTCTACGAAGAAGGGATTCTTCCACAGTGGTAGCCTAATCTTATCTTAGATGCCCTTAAATAGCCTATAAGCCAGGTGCTGTTTTACAATATCTGTGGTGAGATGCCAAGACCTATAGTCGTGAAGATTGCACTGTTGCTCAACCCTCCTGTTTTGAATCTTCTGGCTGGTGAAACCTGTAAAAAATCATTAGCTCACTCACACACAATTTGAATACAGGTATATTAGTTTACAAAGTGAAGACTAAGGGGCTCATTTGGATGTCGGTCGGAAAGCCACTGAGCACAGGTTGGAGACTTTCTGACCGGCATCCATCGTTTATAGTCAGACCGCCTAATTACAATGTAGGTGGTCGGAGATTAAACCGGACGGTCTTTCCGGCTGGTTTCCGACATGCTTGAGGAGCCTGTCAACCAGTCGGAGACTGCCATATAATCCCTTATATACAGCGTTTCCGCCGTAGGGATTATAGTGTCGGTTTCCAACAGTCTTTCCATGTCGGGCTCTCCAACATGGAAAGCCTGCCAGCAACTTAGGCTCCCTCTCGGCTCCGCTTGGGGGCCTGGTGACCCCCCTGTAAATCCCTGCATGGTGTGGCAGACACCATGAGGTGCCTGCCACACGGTTCAGGGATTTACACAAACTCCCATTTCTCTATGGGATCTTATGCTGCAGGCGGAAACCGCTTGGGAAGCACAAGATCTCATAGAGAAATGGGAGTTTGCGAACGCAACATGTGCGGTCGCATCATAATAAGGTGTTCGGACTCAAGTCCGCCTGACATCGTAGTTAGGGCCTTAATGTCCACATAAGGGACAATCTCAATGCAAATTAGGTAATCCTTAACCAGTAGATTTTATAACCAGTGAACAAATGGTCTTGGATGCTTTTGAAACCCTCTGATGAAAAATACCACACTAGGTAGGTGAGGGTTCATTATCCTCTGGAAGTACATGAATGTATGCTAAATTCATTGGAGGTTTGGCTGTTTCTTTCAGGAATATTGTACTATTTGTATGTTTTTTGTTTACAGAGAGTGTACAATAGTTTGTTAACCCCTCTCACTCTTTCTTTAGTGTGTTACCTTTATTGCTCATGTTCCGGTAAGTGTGAGAAAATCATATTATGTTCCTCCTGCTACTGCCACTTATCCTATACGTATTGTTTGAGATAGAGAAAATTTCACAGCTTCCGCCATTGTTGCACTGTACTACTTCCTAACTTAAATCACAAAATAAATATATGAAACATAATGACTGTCAAGAAAATAATGCTGCAAAAATCTCAGTATTTTGCAGCACAATTTCCATTTTTGTGCCGCAAACTTTTCCGATCCATGCCGTAATATCCAGGGGGAGGCGTCTGTATCTCTACATACGAGGCAGCTAAAGTTGTCTCTAGGCCATGTCTGAAAATTAAGTGGAATGGTGTAATATTCACTCCAAGCCCCCATCGTGCAGCCACTGGATAACATTTTGTGACTTAAACAACTTGGACATTGCCAAGCGCTGTATGACGGTACTCTGGTGGCTTTTACTTTTTTACAGACTCGACTGAAGAATCAGGCTGCTTGGATAAAGAGGCCAATGAAGATTTGATTAAAGTTGCAGAAGAAGCTGAGCTTTTGCAACATGAGAGGATGCTGGACGGTGATGATATCAAAAAGCAGATTTCTGAAGCAAATAACAGGGCAGCTAAAAAACAGAAAGATATTCTATCTTTTGTGCCTACGTTTGAACATGATGAGGAAGATGTGGATAAAAGTGGCATCAACGGAAGTGATGCTGGCCAGTGGGAGGTACGTTTGATTGACTTTTATTGCAGATGCGTTCTGCACTAAATGCAGCTAAATCAATGCAGCATGCAGTTATGTGAATCAACTTTCCTCCTACCTTTAATTTAAAACAAATAAGCTTTTCTCCAAGATGGCTTCTGCTTTCAGCTATTAAATGTTTTAAAATGTGCCCTAACATACAATATTCCTCTGATGCCTGGTGTATTTTTGTCCTCTGTTGTTTCCTTAAATTGACGAGTTCTATGTACACTGCTGTCGATCTTTCACTTCTTCTCATAGTCCACACTACTTCACTGAGTGGATTCTGTACCTCTTCTATTAGCAAATACAGGAAATTATTTTGTATAATCCTCTGGATTTTTATTTTAACGGGTAGATAGGGCACCTGGACCACATTAGAAGGAGAACACTACATAAAAATGTTTCCAAAAGAGAATAAGCATTACATTGAGATTGGGGGGAGGGTTGAACAGCTTAATTGTAAACGGTGCAGCGAGCAATACGCAATGATATTCAGGTCTTTGCAAAATTTAGAGTATAGAAGAGGTGTATGACAATTAAGTTCAGATATTCTCTGTATGATGTTAAAACTTTCTGGAAGGTTGCTAGTAGGTTTAGAGTTCCGAGATAGGATAGCAGAGTTCCAGGCTTAAAATGGCATACCAGCGATGGATTGCATTTTGCTTTTGAGGTTCTGAATCACAAGGTTTCAAAGAGAGGAGTTATGTGACTTCCTAGACCCTTTTAACCTATTTGACTCCTGGAGAGGGTAAGAAGGTCAGCAAGCTATGGTGGAGAGTTCTCTTTGATGGGCTTGTAGCAGCAGATTTTTAATTGGATACTGACAGAAATGGGTAAGCAGTGCACCTTGCCAAGTATAAGGATATTATTTTGAAATATATCAACAGAGTGGACTAAGAAGCCTAGTGTAGTACAGCTCTAAGCGGGAGTATAAGATGATACATGAAATCCAACCAGTAATGCATTTCCAAAATTAAGTCGCAATATAGTTAATGAACAGATAGTTTTTTAATAGATCAGGGATAATAAGATGGTGGATCTTTTTAGTGTTGGAGATTAAAGTTAGCAGCTGTCACTGTCCTCTTGATATGGGGACAAACATGAGCCCTAGTTAAAGTGGAGCCAAGGGATTTGGCTGACAGAGTTGGAATGGTCGCAATTCTTTCTAGCATTAAAAAAAACCTTGGGATTGAGTTTAATTTTAGTTGAGGTTGACAGGAAGAGAAATTCAGTTTTATGAAAATTGAGAAGGAGGTTGTTCTGTTGCACCCAAGATTTTAATTGGTATAGGCAGTTTCTGAGGATGTTAATGTCAACTATCTCGGAGGTTTTTAGGTGCAACTTGAGTGTTGCCCATATATTGGCAGAAAGGCATCACTGGAGTTATGTAGGATCATAACTGTGCACTTATGAACAGATTAAATAATGTGGTCACTAGGATGGATACCTGTCGCCCTCCGCAGCATGTTGGCAGTGAAGGAAGTGTATCTCCAGTCTTAACCAGTTGACAACTATCGTTTAGGGATGATATGAACCAGCTTGGTACCTTGCGAACAGCTACCTCCAATAGTGGTGTCCCGGCGCTATAGCAACAGGTGGCACACAAGAGTCACGCAATAGCCAAGGCTCAAAGAAAGTTAATCTAGGCAAAAAAGACATGTTTTGGCTGCTTTCCTGACTTGCGGTTTAGGTACGATCCGGCGCAAATCATTCGGCAGGGAGTTCCATAACATGGTTGCCCCGAGCTTAAAAGATTTGCTACCCATCCGAGCTTTCCTAACTCGTGGGGTGCAAAGCAGGTTCTGAGAATTAGACCTCAGCATCGTTAGATATAGTTTAAAATATCACTTTGGGCTGGCCTTTGAATTGAATGGCATAACACACCAAGTCATGGGGAATACGGAAGGCTGCGGCTGCAGGGCCTGGCATCTTATGAAGACAGTGATGACTAGTCTGGTCAACCATGCGGTTGCAGCCATAGAGATAGAAGAGAATGTTCTCCAACGAATGGCAGAACCTGCAATCAGATAGGCAAAACCACAATAAACACCAGACAGAGAACAGATCCTAAGCGGAACAATAAGGAGCAGACACAAAGGGCTATATACAAAGGAGGGTCTGCAATGGGAAGAGGAAGGCTGGTCTTCGATGGTGGGCTGGAGGACCCCTTCCAGCTCTCAATGTGAAGGCTATTCCTAAATGAGTAGCAGAACGCACCTGAAAAGTTGATCAAGAAGACAACAAGGATTTCAAGAACAGTGTACCAGATGTGCTAAGAAACCGTTTTGCGATTCTCTTATTGCGAATCCTTGTGATTCACAATTATGAAATCGCAAAATGGCATGTACAAAAGTGTTTTGAACACTTTCTTCGATTCCCAGTGGGTGCCAAATTACCTACCTCATGAATATTCATCAGGTAGGTCACAATTTGCGACCCATTGGGAATGGCTAGGACTCATAGGGATGATGGCCTGCTGGGGATCCGTAGACCGCCATGTCTGTGGCTTCTTTCTAGATAAAGCAGTTTTTTTTTTTTTTAAATGCACCCCGTTTTCCTTAAAGGAAAATGGGATGCATTTAAAAAAGAACAATGAAAAGTTTCCTTTTAATTTTTTGAGAGTAGCCAGTCAGTGGTCCGTGGGATCACTGCCTGCTCTTAATAAATGTTGACACCCGCAATCACAAACGGGAAGGGGTCCCTTGAGTACCCCTTCCCGTTTGCAAACAGGCTACCAGCAACTTCAAGTTGCTGGTAACTGCTAATGTTTCGCGACCGCATTCCTGGTCACAAAACGCTATTTGGTATTAGGAAAGGACGCCCTCAACACGCCCCTTTCTAATATCGAATTGCAAAATGCAATATGGTAACAAGTTACCATTTTGCCTTTTGCACATACTAAAAAGCATTTTAGAACTCGCAAACGGCCCGATGGAAGGGAGGATATTAATTGGAAACACAGGGGCACCACATGCAAAGGGTATATAGTGCTGACTGGGGACTTCTCACAGAAGGATAGATCCACAAGGGGGTTTAGGTAGATGGGAGCTTTCACAAAAGCATTTAAAAGAGAGCTCCAAGGCCTGAGCTTGAGGAATGTCTAGAGGGAACACAGTACGCTAGAGGAAGACTACACTACACCACTCCTATTCTTGTGCTGTGTATTCCTAGTAACACTGTGACAGCAAAAAAGGACTCTGCACAGATAGCAACTCTCTCTAACTTGGATCATGCACCTCTATAAGTGACCATACAAATAGGACAAAATCACAAATTAAAAAGATGGTGGATGACTACAAAGGTTCTGAAGGACCTGGTACTCAAGGAGGAGCTAAAACAACAAATTGAAGAACGCTATATGATTGACAGCCATGTGGAAGTGGCATATGGGGGAGTATGTGATGCTTATATAGTGTTAATGCGGGTGTGGTGGACTTCGTGGCTAGAAGATGAATTACTACAGGCCGAGGCAGAATATTCAACACATCCATCTCAGGGAAGCTAGATGTTTTAAAAATAGAGCAGAAAACAACCCTTTACATTTGAAACAAGCAATATTTGTGTCACAGGACAATGTGAGTAATGGGTACGAGAGAGAGAGAGAGAGAGAGAGAGAGAGAGAGAGAGAGCACATTAAAGAGATTTGCTCAACCTCAGGGAAAGGAGCAATGAACAATGACACAAAGTTAGAGGTGTACAGATAATTCTGCCTCCCTATATAAGAAGGGTGAATATTTGATCACAGTGCAGCAGGAATATATTGAGGGAAATAATATCATACAATCACTGAGATCCAAATCCAGAAATTATTAGGCTGCATACAAGAAAAAGAGATTAGGTTTACGATAAAGGCACTAAAAATTACTAATGCTGTGGGACCCAATGGAATATTGTTTAACATACTAAATGATTTCCTCAGGGGAGGCTACAGAACTTTTGCTTCCTAGGTTAAAGAAATATAAGCGGTCTTATAAAGATAGAAAAGGACCAGTTGTTTAATGGATATCCTTATGTTTACATGCAAAAGCTTTCGCAGACATAGGATGTAAATGTTTACATGTAGTAAGAATGTATCAACAAACAGATATTGTATCAAGTAGGTGCTCCTTGTGAACGGTGCAGTGCTAGTGGATGGTTTTAAAATGGTGAGCAAAAGTGTGCAGTGATAAATTAATGTATGACGTTACAACGCAAACATTTACAACGCATGCTTTTACTACGCAGTTTTTACATTGCAACATCATTTACAACGCTTGTTTTTACAATGCATGCCATCACAACGCATTTTTATAAACAACATTTACAACGCATACCATTACAACGCTTACCATTACAATGCATACCATTACTACGCATATTACTTTTAGGGCCACAGTAGGGTAAGTGTTGGATAGTGTAGGGGTAACAATTACTATTCCCACTCCAGTGAGTGCAACAGTAGGTTAAGTGTTGGATAGTGTAGGGGTAAAAATTACTATTCCCACTCCAGTGAGTGCAAGAGTGGGGTAAGTGTTGGATAGTGTAGGGCAGTGGTTCCCAAACTTTTCGACCCGTGGCTCCCTTGACCTATTGGGCATTGGCCGTGTCTCCCTATTATGTTACTTTTTTTCAGCAGGTGGATGATATAAGCCCGGCCTATGGATTACTTAAACTTTTCTCCCTGAAAATGACTGGGATGAAGCCAATGAAGGTAATATAATCATACGGCTTCCCCCTTGCCTGCAGGCCCCACAGTGCCAGCAGTCTGCGCATTCACGTATGTTGGTGCTTCTAGGAGATCACCACTGTGAGGGTGATTAAAATACTCAGGGAGAGGAGTCAGAATCAAAGTACACCTTTTAGTAGATGCTAATGGAGACCGCTTTGATTTCAAATAGAAAGGAGAGATTCGCCATCGACCATTCTACACAAATTGCAGACTTCCATAAATGGCAGAGGGGATGGGGGCAGGGACTCAGGTCAGAAGACAGATCTGTAGGTCAGAGATACCAACCCCAGCAGCAGGACTTGTGGTTTCTCACTACTCCGGCATAACCACTCTCTCTGCCCTAACGACAAACCTGTGTTGTAGTGTGAAACTTTCAGTGAGTGTCCAGGATTCCCATGAACCTTGAGATGTTGCTGGGAGTCAGCAGCATACATATAATATCATAAACGAGTGGAGCTTAGGACCACCGTGTGAGGAGTCATACCGGAGCTAAGCACCACTGGTGATAGCATGGAGTCTGGAGAAGCACCACAGACAGGTGGCAGTGGATCAAGAGTGAAGTGTCATCAAAACAGTTATGGGGAAATAGTCGCAATGGTTTCAACTTTAAGAAGAGGTATGGGTGTGTGAGGATAGTATTAAGGAGTGTGGGGGGGAGCAGAACTCTGGGGGACTCCAAACTACAGGCTAGTGAATGATAATATGAATGAAGAACAGATAGATGCCAAATAAGCAATTATCACAAAATACTGCCAGTGTGTTCAGTTAGCGCCGGCAGTGCCATGTGTTGACCTAGCATGGGGGGTGAGATGCAGTCAAAGAGGTCAACCAATGCATGAGAACCACTGTAAGAATACTGTCCTGGTCATTCTACAGCAAAATACATATGATGCCGAAATAGAGCTCTTGTTGAGCCTGAAGCCAGCCTGAGGATCATCCAACTAATTGACAGATTGCACGAATGATTGCAACTCTGATGTCACCTCCTCCTCTAACAGTTTTGTCATATAACGGCAATTTGAAATTGGCCTAAAATGTCAATTTATTTTTGAGGTCAAAGACGGTGGGTGTACTTTGTATAGATTCACATCACAGTAAAGTTGCACACAGCAATTCACAGAAGCCTCTAACAGGGTGCCGAAGTGCTACTCGCTTCATGCTCCCTCTTGGATGTGACCGTGACCCCTCTCTCCTCTCATGTCCCTTTAAAGTCCCCAATGCTTGTTTTTAGGCCAGACAAGAGGTAAAAGTGAAGTAACAAGCATGCAAACAAAAGCTGTTCACCTGTAACTCCTGATGGGACGAAGTGAGAGACGCGCTAAAGACTCTCAGGCAGTCCTGCATATGTGTGTGACTCTGTAAAGCAGTGTATGACTACCGGCACCTGTTGTAATCCTGTAAATTGTTTTAAAATTGCCTCAAATTGATTCCGTGTTTTTAAACTTAAAAGTCAGTCACTTCTTGTTGGTTCCTGTTTAAAATCACGTACCTGAATTTGCACTTCCGCTCAGAAACGCGGTCTAGTGCTGGGAGGGAGGGAGCTGGCAGCTGCTGCACAGCAGAGCTGATTGGTTGGTGGGCGGTAGGGGACGGCATTTCAACACGCTGGAGCCGACTCGCAGCGGACGAAGTGAGAGACGCGCTAAAGACTCTCAGGCAGTCCTGCATATGTGTGTGACTCTGTAAAGCAGTGTAAATACCGGCACCTGTTGGAATCCTGTAAATTGTTTTAAAATTGCCTCAAATTGATTCCGTGTTTTTAAACTTAAAAGTCAGTCACTTCTTGTTGGTTCCTGTTTAAAATCACGTACCTGAATTTGCACTTCCGCACAGAAACGCGGTCTAGTGCTGGGAGGGAGGGAGCTGGCAGCTGCTGCACAGCAGAGCTGATTGGTTGGTGGGCGGTAGGGGACGGCATTTCCACACGCTGGAGCGGACGCGCACAGCGGGAGCGCCGAAGGCGCGCCTAAGGCAAGCCCGTCTGCGCCCGTCCGCGCCCTGCCGGGACCAGGGGCCACAAACTCTGGCCCAAATATCCTGTACTCGGCTAATGAACTGCTGTCCTTTGCCACACGCATTTACTCTCTCAAACCCTCCACCCTCTCAATATTGGAAGCTGAAAACCTCCTAAGGACTCCCGCTGTAGCCCCAGATCCTTTGGTTGCGCCCTTAGGCCACCTATCATCTAGACTAGAGAAGCCTCTGGGTTTGACAGTGGCTGTCCTGAATAGAAGATCCCTGCAAAAACATCGCCTCGAGATCTTTACCCTTCTTCAGGAAGGGGATATTGATATTCTGTCGCTGACGGAAACGTGGATGGGGGATGCATCAGCCCCTGATATTATCTCATCCCTGCCAGGGAATTTTGATGCCATCTGGCGCAATAGGCAAGATAGTAGAAGAGGAGGGGGGGTGGCGACTCTTTTTATATCTAGTCTCAAGGCCACTATGATAATATCAGAAAGCTCTGACAACTCTGAGATCTTAGGAGTCAAGTTTACTTTTGACTCCTCTTGCTTTGTACTTCTAACAGTTTATCGCCCCCCGGATGCCACCCCTGGTTTTTGCGACTATTTCTGCGAGACTATATCGGACCTTAGCACACGCTATCAAAAGTTTATGGTTGTGGGAGATTTTAATCTCCACTGGGAAAGAAGTCCCCGTGAGTCACAAGCTAGACAATTCGACATGACTATGTCAAATCTAGGATTCCATCAATTGGTAAACGGTCCCACCCATATTAAGGGGCACACTCTTGATCTGGTTTGGTCATCTAACCAGCAAGACAGACTTTTAAATTGTCTCCCTTGTGCTTGGTCGGATCATTTCCTAATTTCGTGCTGGGTTCCTTTGGATTATCCTTCCACCCTTTCCCCTCCGGAATGGAGGAGAGTGCGAAGCTGGCATAAGATCCAGACGGATAATCTCACTGATTTTCTTCAGAAACTATCTCCATACAGGCCGGAGGAGGGCTACACCAATATTGACGTAGCCAGTCAGTCTCTTAGTAACACTCTCCAATTGGCCATTGATCACCTGGCTCCAGAACGTAGGGAAAGAATAAAGCCCAAAAATAAAGGGGCTCCCTGGTTCAATGAAGCCTTACGGTTACATAGACAGAGCTTGCGCAAAATGGAGAGACAGTGGAGAAAAGCGTATAACGCCTCGGATCTGACCCTTTATAAA
This sequence comes from Triturus cristatus, assembly GCF_964204655.1. Lineage (NCBI taxonomy): Eukaryota > Metazoa > Chordata > Amphibia > Caudata > Salamandridae > Triturus > Triturus cristatus. The sequence continues at coordinate 142,303,235 of NC_140588.1, forward strand.
GCTGCTCTGGCTCTTTACAAGAAATCTATCACTTCCAGGAAAGCAGAATATTATGAGGCCCGGATTACAGACGCCTCTAATAAACAGAAGGAAACCTTCAAGATCCTAAAGGAACTTAGCAGAAAGGTCGATGTCAATTCAACTTTAATACCTTTTGACGTCGACACTTTGCAGTCCTTTTTTCTGCAGAAAGTGATAGATATTCTTCATGAGCTCAATAGATCTCCTGCTGCCGTTGCTCTGAGCACTCAGGGACTGGCGTTGCCTTCCACCTCACCAGCTCAATTTCTTACTCATTTTCCCCCTCTGGACTCAGAAGCTCTGGCCTCCCTGATAAATAAAACCAAATCTGGCTCACTGGCTGATCCCTGTCCACCTAGGATTTTTCAGCTGGCTCGTTAAGTCTTGGACTGTCAGATCCTCACGCTTCTCAACAACTCCCAAGCCACTGGCCAGGTGCCATCTAACTTGAAGGAGGCTAGAGTTATCCCCTTATTGAAAAAGCCAGGGGCTGACAAGGCTGAATTGAAAAATTATAGGCCTATCTCGCAACTCCCTTTCTTGGCAAAAGTTATGGAGCAGCATGTTTTGAAAACATTATCCGACTTCCTTGACAAATCCGAGCTCCTCCACCCACGTCAGGCTGGCTTTAGAGCCCATCATAGCACGGAACTAGTCATGTTGTCTGTCCTTGATGATCTTAGATTAAATACTGATAATAGAGAGCCGAGCGCACTTGTGCTCTTAGATCTCTCGCAGCATTCAACACGGTCAGTCACTCTATCTTACTGACCCGACTGATGGACCTGGGACTCAGGGGCTCGGTCTATGACTGGCTAAAATCCTTTTTATCTGGTCGCTTGCAAAGGGTTCAACTTGGTGATTGTACTTCTAACAGAGGTGACATCCCATGTGGCGTGCCCCAGGGCTCTGTTCTGTCCCCTTTACTTTTTAATATATATTTACAACCCTTAGTGACTGCACTGTCCAATTTGGATTGTCGAGTTTTTAACTATGCTGATGATACTCAGCTTATTCTGAGGATTGACAACTCGGCCCATGCCCATGAGATGGTTCAAAGTATTTTAAGATTCACCACTAACTGGATGACAGTTAATTCCTTAAAAATTAACCCTGACAGAACAGAGGTTCTCGTAATTCCAACAATTAATAACTCTTGGAGTGGCCTGTTCTGGCCCAAAGAACTTGGGGCCCTTTCTTGTCCATCACCAGTTGTGATAAGCCTGGTAATCAAGATTGATGCAGAACTCTCTTTGAGTCATCAAGTCTCCTCAGTGGTGGGCACCTGCACTGGCGTCTTGAGACAATTGAGGAAATTGGTCCCCCTCCTATCAGCTTCCTCTATGAAATCCATAGTCTCGGCTACTATTTTATCACGCCTTGACTATGGGAATGCACTGTACCTAGGTCTTCCTCTGAAACTCACAAATCGACTCCAAGTTGTACAGAATGACGCCGCTAGGCTGGTTTTCAGCCTCCCTAGGAGGACCCATGCCTCACCCCTGTTGCTTAAGCTACATTGGCTGCCTGTAAGACAGCGTGCAAAATTTAAGGGCCTATGTATTGCTCATAAAACCCTTTATGGTCACGCCCCCAGCTATATTAGGGAACGCCTGGTCAAGTACGTTCCAGGACGTTCACTCTGGTCTACAGATGCCTTTCAGCTAGTCTGTCCTCAGAGCAATTTGGCTACCAAGGGTGGACGAGCTATTACTGTCATTCTGCCACGACTTTGGAACCAATTGCCAGATGCTTTACGAAAAGAACCACGTCTGCTCCCCTTTCGGAAGCTACTGAAAACTCTGCTGTTCATAGACACATTCTAATTCCTCCGTCACCAGGACTGTCCATACTGGGTCGAATGCAAAATCTCCTGTCAGCGCTAAGAGACCTGCTGGTATACACGCACTTTATAAATCCACTTACAAATACAAATACAAATTTTATCACATGCCTCATAACATCATGACGTGAGCTCAGAGAGATGTAAGAAAAAGAGGTGTTTCTTGATTTCAGAGCCCAGCCAGTCGTCTAATTCCTTCCTTGCTCTGCTTTGGTGTCCATCCACAGCCCCGGTAAAGAGGATGGTAAAAAGAAAGCACCTGCGGAATCTGTGTGTCATAAAACATCTTTTGCAAAGTAGTGACTTCATTGGAACTGAAATATTTAGATTTGTTTCAGCAATTAAGTTAAAAATAGGGACAGCTAAGAATGGACACAAAATAACTAGATCGATGCAAAATGAAACATCCAAACATACATTTGAATAAAGAGCGAACACGCACAGAAAATCTATAATGGCAGTCTTTCTGTTATTTGAAACGATTATGGGCAGAGGTAAATGTCAGACTATAGTTATTGTCACAGTGGTGGCCCCACTTTGCCCAAGACGTTTGCACAAGGCTATCCGTGTAGATTTTTTAAAGTGTGTTTGGCTGGAGGGCTGGGGACACATTCACTGTTAGGTCATTGTCCCGGGGTACAATTAAGTTTCATTTATTTTCACTTCAAAGACTGTCAGGAAGCCGTGGCCGTTTGGATCAGTGTGAGAAATGTCACACAGCAGGTATGGAGGGTGGTCCCTACCTACAAGGTTAGTTACACCGGTGAATTTAGGAGAAAACTTAATAAAGCAAGCCCTGAGGAATCAGAGAGGGTGTGACCGTCGGGAGATGAGAGTGCGGTCACCAGCACCCCCGTGTGGTTGTTGGGAGAATGGGCTGCTATGGCAAAACATGATCTAAATATAATGCAATTATATAATTTTTGTGCATCTTTTTGCGGCGCCCCAGGCTAGTTCTGACGGCGCACCGGGGTGCCGCGGCGCACACATTCGTAACCGCTGGTGTAGAGGTATAAATTACTATTCCCACTCCAGTGAGTGCAACAGTAGGGTAAGTGTTGGATAGTGTACGGTTAAAAATTACTATTCCCCATTCCTTACCTTATAATGCATTGTAATGGCATGCTTTGTAGTGAGATGCGATGTAATGGCTGCGTTGTAATGGCATGCGATGTAAAGGATGTTGCATTGTCATAATTGCGTTGTAAAGGTAGTGCGTTGTAAAGGTTGTTTCCTGTGATAAATACACAAAAACAACAAATTTTGACTAATAAATGCATAACGGCGTAACATGGGGAGCCCTGAATTCAGGGTTCCACCTATAGCAATCATTCATTGAAGTCAACAATATATGCATCAGCACTGGACTCAGCAGTCGTTGTGTGAGATCGCGCGTTCACATACCACGACTGCTGAGTCCAGCACTAATGCATATCGAAACAGTTTAGCTTACGTACTTGGCGGTGGATCAGTGTGCACATTCTCTTTTATTCAGAATTGATGCATTATACCCATATCACTGAGGAAGGGGTGTCTACTATTTATGTCCGATGAAGACTCAGTTTTAAGTTGAGACTTTGGGGTCGAAATGTCGAAGTACAACTATGTCTGCACATGCTTGTGCATGTAAACATATGGCTATCCATTAAACAACTGGCCCCTTTCTATCTGCTTAAGACTGCTTGTATTTCTTTAGCCTAGGAAGCAAAGGGTTTTTAGCTTCCCTCGATGGAAACATTTTGTATGTTAAACTATATTCACCGGTGTTCCTAGGGACACTGGGTAGCCCGATTTGTTGTTTCCAATGGAATAATAGGCAACGTTTATAAAATATATATATGAACCTATTGGCCCCACAAAAGTCTAAAATACTCAACTACTGCTGGTAGCTGAGTGTCGTAACACCCTCTATGTCAGAAGCAAAAATAATGCTCCCCGTAAGCCAGGGAAGGACAATAAACTCTGTAAGTGCCTACTCTGACATCTTCTCTTTTCCTCCTTCACTTTCTTTCTTATGTAATGTCCGTAGTCTGTGTCGCTTTACTCTATTTCAAGAAATGCAGAAGCCCTCACAGATTTCCAGGTCTTCACTAGCATTCACTTTCTTCCACTTTTACTCTGTCTGCTGTAGAATATCCAGCAGGGCTGCAGCTTTGTACTACTACTAGTAACTGCAATTAGCCCATTGCTTTACTGTGAGTTGTGGGGCAACCCCATTCCCCTCCTGCTTCTCATCATCCTGGGTGGGGGAATTTTGCAAAGCCTGGAATCCTGCCTTATCTTAGAGCTCTTTGATGTCTCTTTTTTTGGTCCCTTTCTCTCTCCCACTTTTTCACTGTTGGGCACAGCACAGCACAGCTTCCCCTCGACCGCTCTGTTGTCTTCTTAGACAAGTGTTTGTTCCACCAGCTCTCTCTAGCCGCAGACTTTTAGCTCAATCCCTGTTTCTTTATGTGAACTTGTAGCATCCGGCGGGGGGTCTCCTTGATGGAGGAGACAGCAGACCATGGTCAGCCGCCATACTGCTTCTCTCTTGCTACATCTGTGTGGTCTCCTGCCGTGTCTCAGCACAGATCAAATTCCTCGCAATACTGTCTGTATCTGGGGATTTGGTGCTTCCCCATCCTCTTACCGGATCTTCAGCAGTACAGTGTTTGCATCCTTCCACTCGATCTAGGGTCTCTGCAGGTCTACTTGTGTGCTGCCAGCCGGGCGCCACTTTGAAAACAGTGCGGCCTGGGCGGCTTGCTTCACTGACAGAGTTCTGCTTCTATTGCTGGCCCACTGTACCCACTCCACTGCCCCTTAGCTCCACTCCATACTATTGTCCGTCTCTGTGGGGGATTTAGAAGGTTTCATCACCACTATGGCATTGAATTTGTCTCCAAAAAGGAGGCCCAGGCGGGGAGCTCGGGCTAGGCACGTCTATTTATGTCACCGCCATAGCCACTCCCCAAGATATATAGTTGTAATTATGATACAAAAGCAAGGTCTGAAACCAAATTTGTCACGAACATACTGATTCTGCCTCAAGTGAATATAGCCCTTGTTACAAACTTGTAGCATTTGGCAGGAATAATATGACTTAGTATACCAAGTCTGTTCAGTCACTACCTCTGTGATTATGAGGGTTGAGAGTGCAGATGGTTAACATCTTTGTCTAGTATTGAAGTTATACCGTACTATGAGGGATTACAATTTTTTACCAGTATTTAAAATAAATACCATACAAGTAAAGCTGAGCCTGGAGCCAAAGACATAGCATTTACTTGTAGAGACAATATTGAATGTTTGGTGTGCCACAGTACAATATACCATAAATGTATAAAGCTTACACCACAACTCTAAGCAAGCAATAATCCTCGCTAGAGGAGACACCTAAGTGTCACTTAAAGAAGGACTGAGTATTAAGTGGCTGCCAGATTGAAATTTAAAGGGCTGCTGAAAACTCAGAAACAGCAGAGGAAATGCTAAGTACTTACTGATCACACCTAATACTAACTTTAGGTCCCAAGTATTGCACAGTTAACTAGGATCTTGAAGGTTACATTTTAAAATCTGATAGAAACAACTATTTGTAAGTTCCTTACCTTAGAATTTCCCCCAGGCGTCACTCTGGATCCAGATATTTTTCCACAGCAGTACCCCTGCACATCAGTAGGTAGCGTTGGTCGGCTCTGCGTCCGTCGGCGGCATTGTGGGTGCCAGAATGACATAGTGAGACCTATGTAAACACCGCCCTTGCGTGCTGACATCAGTTCTTTCTTTTTCTGTGCTAGCCTAAGCACATATCCGGAGTGAGCTACCTCTTAGCCATTTTGTAGCTAGCCTTTTTGACTTTATAAAACTTTTTTGTCTGAGTCTTGGACTCCTGGTGCATCGAAGATGTCCTAATGTCGTGGGCACACGTAATGAGAATAAAGCACTGGTACAAATGTCTCGTATTTGTATTGAAGTGGTCGACACCAGTGGATTAGTTGGAAAGTTTTAATGATGCCACAACAAAGAAATGACCAGCCGACACGTGTTTCGTCACAAAGCGGGAAATATCCTGTGACTCTTCAGGGCTTCTGAGGGTTTGAGAACATCTCTCTGTGACGTATGGTGAAGGAGGTAAAATCCCTGGTGGGGTAGTAGACACCAATGAGCAGTGTATGCTGCTGGATTTCAAAAACGAGGTGGATGCAGTCGGGCGGGTCTGCCGTGTGCACAGGAAAGCAGGATGCAGAAGGGACCGTGTGTATACAGTCCAGTAGCTGGAGGGTGCGGGAGGGGGGTACGCCGGAAACCTCACGTCAGTCGAAGACTGGATTCGAAGACCGGGTCCGTGCACCCCGTTTTTTAATTCCAGCAGCATACACTGCTCATGACGGTAAAAACAGCGAACAAGAAGGGAATGTCCATCACAGTTAGATACTTATTTCTCGAAGCCGCCATATTAGCATGTCCATAGTGATGAATACCAAATGGAAAAAGTTGTGTTTACTGGATAATATTCGCATAATGCATCAATAACATGCTCTTTGCCATACATATGCAAATACATGAAAATCACAACATATTTATCATATTACATATATGCTAATATATATTATACACACTGGTGGTCATATATATGTATATTGACTGAAAAAAGGTTACAGGGACATCATAGTTAGGCTCAGATTTCACATGCACAAAGCCAAAGAAATTCAGCAGTTATAGTTACCTGAACTAACTATAACTTACATGCCCAAAATGCACTTCATATGAGCTCACATATTACATTACTCATGACTTGGTCAATTACATCACTGATGACATCTCAAATGACATCACTGATGGCCTCATCCAGTGATTGTGTTAAACATATATAGTAAGGTACTAAAAATGTTAAATTTGTATACTTTGTGTACTACTAATGAGTGATACTGTTTGTATATTATCTGAGTGCCAGTGTAACTGTGTATCCGTGTGTGAGTGGATGTCTGAGTGGCAGTATGGTTGTGTCATCTAAGTGCTGCGGCCACACAAAACACTAACGGCCTCGGCCTGCCTCTGCGGGCGAATTAAACTGAGGACTCCGTCGTGCTACCATATTGACCCCCCCCCTAGTAGGTTGGGGGCCCAAGGGTGAGGAGAAGAGGGAAGCCTGGTGTCTGCGCTGGCGCTGCGGTTTGGAACCTGCCTGAGGCCCCGGGACCTGCCTGAGCAGCGGCCTAGCTACGAACGCCGGGACGATATGCAACAACTCAGCCCCATTGCGGGTGGTGGGCTGCTTGGTCGGGCTGCCGCATAGAACGCTGTAGCTGAGCCCCGGGGATCGGACCACAGTGTGAGAAAGGGGGGGGGGGCTCTCCTCTCCCCCCTTTTTTACTTATAACAACTGTGCTGGTGATCGGGAGACTGGGGGAAGACCACACCCTGAACCCACACGATTTTCTTGGCACTGGGGCAGTGCTTGTGCTCTGGCTCCCTTCTTCTCACCCAGGGTCGCTTTAAAGGGTGGACAACTGGAGGAGCAATTGGAGACAGGACCATATTGGAGAAGGGTGGGGAACGGGTCTGGAAAGATCTGGAAAGGCCCTAGTCCCCACATACAGTGAACCTGACCACACTGGGATGGTATTGCTTCGTTGGCCCTGGGGTTGATGACAGACTGGCCGGCGGCCATCCAAGGCGGCACACTTTGTGGTGGTAGGGAGGTGCAAAACCACTGCTAACGTACAAACTTGACAAATATACAGTGCCAATGGCTACACGAAGAGGCAAAGGGGGGTCACCCCGCGCCACATGAGGGGGAGCCCACCATGAGTGATATTATGGCAGCAATTAGAGACCTGCGTGAGACACTGGATCCCAGAATAGATACAGTGGCAATTGAGCTGAATGTCCCACGAGCAGATGTAGGTGGCATTGCAGAGAGAGTTAAAACAACAAAGTCCCAGATAAATGTCCTCCAATCCAAAACTAAGCGCCTGGAGGAGCAAGTACAAACCCTTTATAAGGACAAGGTGGCCCTTGCAGCAAAAGTGGCTGACCAAGAAGGAAAGTCAAGACTCAATAATATTAGATTTGTTGGTGTACCGAAAGGCATGGAGGGTCTTAGTGACTGTTCCTGGAGGACTTGATTCTAAAGAAACTGTGTCCTAAGAGGCTCTCCAAAATGTTTAAAATAGAACATTACCAAAACCAGGCGGCCCGCCGCGGACAATTATAGGGTGAGACTCTGAATCTATTCTTTCTTTATATCCCACCCAGACTCCATGCGGGAACTCTACCAGACTTGGGCTCCACCCTTCTGGCCCAACCAACAGGCACACTAATACTGTGGGGGATGTAAACGATGTAATGGAGGCATCCTTGAATAAGTTAAGAAGGGTGGGTCTGATGGGGAGGCGAGGACCATTTGCATCCTTTGCAGAAGCTATGGGACTGATAGATATCTGGAGGCAGCATAACCCAACAACCAGGCAGTACACACGTTTCTCGTCGGCACATAACTGCTACACCGGCTTGACTACCTCCTGACACTTACATCCTCTGGTAATCGGTCCTGAGACACAATGATCCACATGAGGGGCATTTCGGATCACTCGCCGGTGGGAGTACACTTCCAGGGCCCCCAAACGCGCAGGCCACAGATCCCTAGAATAGATGCTTGGAGTATCCAAGAGAAGGAAATAAAGGAGAAAATTAGGGAGACCACTTCCCAATATTTTGAGGATAATCAAGGCACAGTCGACTCCCCCTGCACACTCTGTGAAGCGTATAAAGCAGTGTTACAAGGTCAAGTACTGGCCCTCATAGGGGGGAAACGAAAGGAGGAAAAAACGAGAAATTGAGGATCTTGACAGCAGCATCCTAGCACTGGAGCAACGGGTGTGACAGGAAGCATCCAGTGCATTGTCTCATCAGCTAAGGCTAAAACAAGATGTGCTCCGCGCTTTGGCAGAAAATGGAGCAAAGTTATATGCCCAGGCAGTACAGCACCAGATATATTATGTGGGCGATAAAGCTGACAAACTCCTGGCCTGGCTGGATCGCAGAGACAGGGAGAAAACATGGGTGCTAGAAATTACAGACGATGACAAAGCAACCTACACAGCAAACTTGAACATAGCAGAGGCCTTCACCTCATACTATGAGACACTATATGCCCCTCCCAGACCCAACATCAGCGCTAGATAGCACTAAACTCCTCGGAACTTTAGACCCACAGACATTAACTCAGGATGACAGGGAGGAACTTGACTCAGACTTAACGAAGGAAGAAGTGGTGGGGCAATAAGAGGATTGCAGTCAGGGAAAGTGGCGGGGCCAAACGGAGTCCCCATTGTTTTAAAATAAGTGCAACTGGAGTTGCAAAACCGATGCTTGCCATGTTTTTAAAAGCCCAAGAGAAAGGGAAATTACCAAGCGGCCAGAGACTTACCACAATAGTCACTATTCACAAAACGGGGAAACCCCCCACTCGGTGTAGTTCATATCGCCCGATATCCCTCCTGAACGTGGAACCTAAAGTACTCACCAAAATTCTAGCAACGCGATTGAGGGGAATTATTACAAAAAATAATCCACCAAGACCAATGCGTGTTTATGCCACACTGCAGCACCCAGCTCAATCTCCTACGATTATATGGAGTACTGAGCCAAACAGAGCCTCAGTTTACAGACAGAGCAGCACTGATGGCTCTGGATGCAGCGATGGCGTTTGATAGCATCCTATGGAAATACATATTCGTTGTGCTACCCAAGATGGGCGTTGGGCCAAAATTCTGTAATTGGGTTCAGGTCTTATATCAGGAACCGTTGGCTCAGGTACAATTAAACGGTACCACCTCCCAAACATTCCAGCTGGGAAGGGGGTCACACCAGGGCTGTCTCCTCTCACCTTTAATCTCTGCACTAGCACTGGAGCCGCTAACGGCATGGATACGAGGAGACCACTTGATCCGGGGGATCCCGATGCCTGGGGGTTGGGAAGAGCGTATCTCTTTGTACGCGGATGATATTCTGCTTTATGTCACCCACCCATACCGCTCTGTGAGCAGGCTGCTACAAATCTTTAGGGTATTTAAAAAACACTCGGGGTACCGGATTAACTGGTCTAAGTCACTGGTCTTTCCATTATCGGAAGGGACCCCCCGGCTCCCTTTAGACTGTGAGGCCGGTGGTGGAGGAAGGATACAGGTATTTGGGGATCCGTATCACTCGAGACCCACAGAAATTTCTCAAATTGAACCTCGACCCGCATTTAGAGAGACTGCACAACAATGTGGCTCACTGGCGCACGCTGCCGCTCACCCGAACGGGAAGAGCCGCGCTCTACAAAATGATGTCCCTCTCATGCCTACTTTATGTCTGGCAGAATATCCCATTCAGAGTACCCCCAGAAGTGCTTCGCAAGATAGAGCACGAGGTGCGGATCCTATTGTGGCAGGGAGCGGCCCCCAGAATAGCCCTACGGACATTACAGAGGGGGGTATACGATGGTGGCCTAGGAATCCCTGATGCTCGACTATATTACTGGAAAGCGCAGCTAGTAGTAATCAATGATTGAGTATACGTAGATCAGCAGGAGCCTGCCTATACAGTGGACAGACATGCAATGGGTTTGGGCAATTATGAGCAGATCCTGTATCAGAAGAAGGGGGAAACCAACCTCCCTGAGTATACGTAGTCAGTAGTGAGGGCATGGCGGAGCCAAACCGTAATCTTGGATGGGGCAATAAACTGACAGGAAGGACCCGGTCCCCTGTGGCACACAGACGCTCTGAAGGAGATTAGAGGACTAAGGGGATTTCAGCAAAGGGAGACACTAGGAATCAAGCACCTAGAAGACATTTGGAGAGGGCGGGCGATTATAACCTTCACCGACCTATCAAGAGAGTATCACAGAACAGTATAAATATTTGTAATTAGGCCACGCATTACGAAGACACATCAGAGAAGGGGAAGAGGTACCCTACCTCTCTCCCCTGGAAGATAGACTGATAGCAGACCCCATGACTACAAAAGGTATTTCCTTCATATATAAGAAACTGCTAAACAACTTCCCTGAGGCAATTACATCCCTACAACAGAAATGGGTAGAAAATGTGGGAAATATCGAAGATGAAGACTGGACTGAAGCGCTACAGAGTCCGGGAGAAATAGCTATTAGATCCAGGTTTAGGCTTATCGAACTGCGAATCCTCCATCGTTCATATTATTCCCGTACCCTTCTCTTCAAAATAGGGAAAACATCCATGCCTCTGTGCCTCCGAATCTGCAGTCAAGAAGCGACCTGTTATCATCAGTCATGGAAATGCCCAACCTTCCAGGCCTTCTGGAAGGAGGTTACCGACACCATAGCTCAGGTTATAGCGGGTACCATTCCAATGGACCCAAAAGAAATACTATTGAACATATCCAGAGATACCCCCTGACCGAAGTACCATCAAATATGGGGGACCCTCGCTCTGGGGGTCACCAAGAGAAACATAGCCAGAGCATGGGGAGGGTTGGACCCTCCGGGATGCGGCAATGGTTGTCAGACTTAGATTGGTGCCAAAATGCTGAACAGGTGATAAACAAAGGAAGCCCACAGAAGTGGGGAAAGGTATGGGGTCATGGAAAGCCTTTAGAGGCACTTGAGAACCCCAGTATAGGGTAGGGCTCTGGACTTGGATGGGGGGGCCAGTGCATCCCACAAGACCTTGTTACGACCACAGATAAATGACCGAGCCATGTGAACAAAGGGAATTGCTGATTGTTTTTATGTACAAATTCAGAAAATTGCAATGTAGGTGAAACCAGCAATGATATAATGTCCTTCACTTTTCCTTTCCAAAGTAATGATGCAAAATGTTAATAAAATGTTTCTTTTAAAAAAAACATGTAAAAATGAAGGTAAGGTACATTATGTAGTCGTTCTATAAATGCAATGCATTATGTCTTTCTTTTTTTTAAATTCATTTTATGGATCCACGGATCTGTTGCAAATCCTTGGGAAAACAAGGGTCTGCCGGTTATATCCACACATTCAACAAAAACATATGCTATTGCAATTTCTATACGTTTATCATTGCCTGTGTGTGAGTGGTTGTGTGAGTGACTGTGTAGGTGTGTGAGTTGCTATATGGGTGTGTGAATGGCTGTGGATGTGGGAGAAGCTGCGTGGGTTTGTGAGTAGGTGAGTGAGTGGCAGTGTAGGTGTGGGAGGTTTTGTGGGTCTGAATGGCTATGTTTTTATTAGTGGTTGTGTGGGTCTGTGAGTGGGAGTGAGTGGGTTTGTGGACCTGTGAGCGGGTGTGTGAGTGGGTGTTTGAGTGGTTGTGTGGCTGTGTACGTGGTTGTGTGAGTGGCTGTGTGGGTCTGTGAGTGGTTTTGTGGGTCTGTGAGTGGTTGTGTTTGTGAATGGGTGTGTGGGTCTGTGAGTAGGTGTGTGAGTGGTTCTCTGGGTCTCTGAATGGATGTGTGAGTGACTATGGGTGTGTGAGCGAGTGTGTGAGTGGCTGTATGGATGTGTGACTGGGATTGGGAGTGGTTGTGTGGGGTGTGTTAGTGAGTGGGATTATGTCTTTTTTTAATTGGGGCCTGGTTCCGCTGATCTGCCACAGATTCCCACGGGTGCCGCCCTGAGCACCGTGGTTGATTCACTGATCCTCACGTGTGCTAAAGAAAGGCTCTTCGACCATTTCTTCCCTATGAGGGGTTCCTCGCAGACCCCTCCATCTGTCCCATGGGGTCAAAATACCTCTATCCTGACCCCTTTTATGCTGTTTCTACTTTATTCCCAGCCGCCCTTTTCACAAAATGCTGGCCACAACCTTTTTCTCAGGATCATGGCATTGCTATTGGAGCGTTGATCTACAGATCCTCCTTAGTGGATCCACTTCTCTAGATATATATAAACCTTTTTTCTTTTATAATTCCAAAACTACTTAACAGATATACACCAAATTACAAAAAGCACTCTTTGTTGGACCAAAATCTCGCTTTCTGCCAAATTTGGTATAATTCCATTTAGCTGTTTGGGCTGTAGTCTTGTCTAAAATCACCCCAAAACTTTCCAGACAGCAGTGACTGGCACACTAGTTTTGAAAATTTTGTGAAGATTTTTCAAACGGCACCAAAGTTATTAGCAAAATAAAAAATGATTTTTCCATGCCTATACCTACATACTGGCAATCGCCAGTAGATAATGTATATATATTTTATCTAATACATCTACATCAGGCCCGCTGCTTTTAGTGAATCAGCACTCTAAGGAAGCAAGCAGCACAGCTTCTTATATCCAATAAATCCTTTTATTCTTTTATATCCACAAATGCAAGAGTGTGACATGACCAAATGCGTTTTGGTTGTAACTTTCTACAAGGTCATTGAGTTCTGGTGTACACAGTGCCAGTTCAAAAGGACAAGCCCTTTTGCCACCACCATTTCTTTAAAAACAACTTGTCTGCTCAAAACTTTGTAGTTTCGTCCTACATCGTCGACCATTTTACAAAAGTTGTTTGACCAAACAACAGACGACGTCAGAACAACGTGAACAGTTGCGGATAGATCATACCTGAATTTTCACATAATCTTGTGGTAAAGTACCTGCGTGATTCAACATGTGTTACAAAGGCATACCTGAAGCTTCGTATGATCTTAGGGTGAAGTACCTGCGTAATTCAGCATGTGTTACAAAGGCATATCCTTTTTTTATAATTTTGTATACTAAGCTTAAGTACTTATAAATGGAATTTGTTTATAATCATGTCTCTTCTCCTAGCCCTGCTCAACTAGTCAGTAACTTCCTTTTTTAAAACAAATAATCTTTATTCAGTTTTCCACAAAAAAAAGGGCCACTGCCCCCTCCACCCTCCCCCGTCAGACCGGAATATACACTCAAATTCATTACATATTTACATAAAGTATCAAACCCAGAATAAATCTATTGTAGATCAAAATAACAGTTACAATATCATCCTCTTAATAAATAATTCTATACATCACTGCTTCCCTGGAGAAGATAATCTCCCTCTATCTACTCACTGCCTTGAGATTGACTCCATTCAAGCGGGGGAGTCCATATCTTCACCCCTCTTCTACGTAGTTTGCTGCCCTTTCGTTTATATATAGCCGTTTCTAGATTAAGAATTGCCAACATCCTGGCTAGCCATTGCTGAAAGGTTGGGGCATTAGGGTTCAGCCAGGCGGATGTGATACACATTCTTAATACTGCCATGGCAATAAAAATCAATTCATGTCCTGTTTTTACATCATTAGGATTCGCAGCCCCTAATAAAATGACATAATTGGTCAAAATTATTTTGGTTTGCAGCACTTCAATCGGAAATTTTCCAATATCTTTCTTCAGTTTTGTTAACCCCTTAACTGCTAGGCCTCTTTCCCACCTGTGCTAAGCCTTTTTTTGGCTATTTGGGGTAGTTTGCGCTTAGGCCCCTGTAACTTTTTGACCACATAAGGTATCCACGCCAAATTTGCGTCCTTTTTTTCCAACATCACGGTGATTCTAAAGGTACCCAGGGTTTGTGGAATCCCCTGGAGAGGACCCAGAAATTAGCCAAAATACAGGTAAATTTTTTTGGGGGGAAAAATGAGAAAAAAAGGGCTACAGATGAAAGCGTCTGTTTTTTTCCCTGCAAATGGTATCAACAAATGGGTTGTGGGGCTGGAATCACCATTTTCCCAGCTTTCAGGGACAAGCAGACTTTTGTCAGAAAACCAACATTTCTTACACAGTTTTGGCATTTTTCTGGGACATAGCCTATTTTTGCTATTTTTTGTGCTTTCAACTTCCTTCCAGTTAATGGTAGAAATGGGTATGAAAGCAATAAGGGATCCTAGAAAGCTATACATTTCAGAAACGTAGACAAAATTCTGAATTCAGCAAGGGGTCACTTGTGTAGATCCTTCAAGGTTTCTTCATAGAAACTAACAGTTAAATATAGGAAAAATTGAAAATTAGTTGAAAAAAACAGCCATTTGTGCCAACGTCTTCACCTGTAACTTCTTCTAATTATGACAGCTGTTTGAAAGCAATATACCATTACATCATCTAGACCTTTCTGCTTGTGGGGATATATAGGACTTGTAGGTTCACCAAGAAACCTATGAACCCAGAACCAATAACTGAGCAGCGTCTTGCAATGGTTTTTCATCATGCTCCGGGTATATAGCAATTCATTTGGGAAAACATATACATTGAAAAATCGGTATGAAAGACACCTATGTATTTTTGAAATTGGAACAAAATATAGAGTTTAGAAACAGTAGATATTTGCACATTTCCCAAATTGCGAGTACCCCTACTAGCATGAGACTTGTAGTTCATTTTTCAAAATGACTTATTTTTTACACATTGTCTCTCATTTGGAAGGCAGAAATGCATCAAAAGTGAATAGGTAATAACAGTTGCTCTACAATTCTGTGTTACCCTAAGTCTCCCAATAAAAATGGTACCTCACTTGTGTGGGTAGGCCTAGTGCCTGTGACATGAAACGGTCCAAAACGCAACGTGGACACACTTTATTTTTACAATGAAAACTGACCCTTTTTTTGCAAAGTACCTAGCTGTAGATTTTGAACCCTAGCTCTGCCGGCACCTAGGCAAACCTATACATTTTTGAAACTACACACCCAGGGGAATCCAGGATGGGGTGACTTGACTGACTCTCACCAGGTTCTGTTACCCAGAATCCCTTGCAAACCTCAAACTTTGTAAAAAAAACAAAAAAAAAACATTTTCCTCACATTTCTGTGATGGAAAGTTCTGAAATCTGCGTGGATCCACAAAATTCCACCCACCCCGCATTCCCCCAAGTCTTACGAGAAAAATGGTACATCACTTGTGTGGGTAGGCCTAGTGCCCGCAACAGGAAATGGCTCAAAATGCAACGTGGACACACCACATTTTCACAGTGAAAACTGACCCCTTTTTTTGCATTTTCCTCACATTTCTGTGGTGGAAAGTTCTGGAATCTGCGTGGATCCACAAAATTCCACTCACCCCGCGTTCCCCAAACTCTTCAGAGAAAAATGTTACCTCACTTGTGTGGGTAGGCCTAATGCCCGCAACAGGAAATGGCCCAAAACGCAACGTGGACACACCACATTTTCACAGTGAAAACTGACCCTTTTTTTTACAAAGTGCCTAGCTGTAGATTTTGAACCCTAGCTCTGCCAGCACCTACGGAAACCTAGCAAACCTATAAATTTTAAAAAATTAGACACCCAGGGGAATCCAGGATGGGGTAACTTGACTGGCTCTCACCATGTTCTGTTACCCAGATTCCCTTGCAAACCTCAAAATTTGTAAAACAATAACACATTTTCCTCACATTTCTGTGGTGGAAAGTCCTGGAATCTGCGTGGATCCACGAAATTCCACCCACCCCGCGTTCCCCAAAGTCTTCAGAGAAAAATGGTACCTCACATGTGTGGGTAGGCCTAGTGCCCGCGAAAGGAAACAGCCCAAAACGCAACGTGGACACACCACATTTTCACAGTGAAAACTGACCCTTTTTAGGTCTCGGCTAGCGAAGGCTGCGCTTGCGCAGTCTCGCTCGCGAGATTTAATGACTTGGAGAAGAGGGGCTTGAACCCGCCCCTCTTCTCTCCTCTTCTCCATTGGCTGGCCTCTTAAATGCTGGCCAGCCATTGGAGAAGAGGTTTGTCTCGCAAAACAGGCCCCGTCCTTTTCGGATTGGGGGGAGTGTTTTTTTGTTACTTTTCGCCTTTTGGCAGCCCGTCCCTTACACGCCCACAAGACAGCATGTCTTCACGATGCCTACACGCGCCAGTCGGCTCTCTGATTGGTTGGCAACTACCAAATAAGCACTGTGATTGGTGGACCTTGTCAACCAATCAGAGAGCCTACTGGCGTGTGCAGGCAGCATGAGCAACACACGCTGTAGACTCGCGTGGTGCGATGCAGCCATTTTCCCCCCATCGGCTGGCCTCCTCGAAGAGGGCTGCCCTGCACACCGAGGTGAGGGCGGCCGGCAAGCGGGAGCTCAAGCAATCCACCGAGAGGCTCGCGGCAGCCGCCTCCGAGGCTGCCCGGCAGAAGAGCAGGGCCTGTCAGCACGCACATAGGTATTTGAATCTTTTCAACAATTAACATCTAAGTCACAAAGTTAAATGTTAGCACAGTGTTTTATTTTTTAAATAGTAAATGTAAACGATTCTTCGACTTTAGCTGGTAGCTTTCAGTCTGTGACTACGTTTCCCATGGTGCACATGTCACAGAGTTTTTCGGTTTCCATATACAAGTCTGTGCGTTCCTCTGGGCACTCTGTCGATAATATTCAGGAGCTCAAGACTCCATCTCCCGTTGACCCCGAGCACCCTCTACTGTTGTCTGAGAAATAGCTCTGGCTCTAAACTCCATCTCCCATGCAGCCCTGTCACTTCACTACTTTCCCCTTGACCGGGCCCTGAGTTATGACTCCATATCTCGTGAAACCGGGGCGCCGTCTGACGCCCCCTTGCGGCGGCTTGTGGTAGTGCAGAGCACGGAGCCGCTGTCAGAGCTGCAGTCCGGGGCAGGACGGACGCGGGGACCTAGGGACGGGGACAGCAACGGAGGCACAAGGATCCCGCAAAGCGGAGAAAGCGATTAGTCGGATGAGTGAAGCCTGAGAGGGAGTCGGGCAACGGAGGACGCAAATGACCTTCAGACGCAGAGGAACTTTTGGACAGGGGCTAGCGTCAGTTTGGTCTCTGCGCGGGAGAAGGGGTGCTAGACTTGACCTTCACGTGTATAATAAGGGTAAGAGAGGGGCGGAAGGTAGAGTGAAGGGCAGTGGGAAACAGTTAGATAAAGGGAGTACCAAGAAAAAGAAGTGTAGCAAGGGGGTGTAGAATGAAAGTGATAGGGGCAAGCTGCGGGTTGAGGATCGCCTGTGGCGAAAGGGGTAACAAAGATGTGACGCGAGTAAACATGGTCTACTCTATAGTGACCACACGGGCGGAGAGCCAGAGTAGGACAAATCCAGTAGTACGGGACTAACAAGGAGTGGAGATAATCAACAAAGGCATGCTGCCTAATAGCCCTGTGTCATATGTGGCACATTCACAGTCCCGCCTTTGCACGCTCACACATGCGAGAGCCTGCGTATAGTGGAGAAAGAAACTACCGGATTGCAAAGTGATGTTGACTAAAAGCCAGGACTAGCTGACGGAGTGGAGGTCGCAAGAATGGTGGCATCAAGGCGTGTGGTGTGGTCTCACAGGTCAGAAATGGTGGCCTGTGGCAAATGTTTGTGGGCAGAATGAGAAGGGAGGCATGGGACAGAGAGCACGAGTCTAATGCAAGGGTGAGGGCACAGGGCCAGAGAGGGCGAAGCCAGTGCTTGGATTGAGTTGTGTGACAAGCGAGGGTGGTAGAGGCGGCAGGGCGAGGATTGTGGCATGGGGTGAATGGTGGTGGGCTGAAAGAGAATGGTAACTTTGAATTGGAACTAGTGGCAAGGATAGTGGCATTTGGTCGAGTGGAAGTTTGAAAGGTGAAGATGACTTGAGAAGAAAAATGATTGTAGAAGGGTAGGGTGAAAGGGGTAAGTCAGGATGGTGGTTACAAGAGTGACACGAGATAGAATGGTGTACAATTGCCTGAGATTTAAGGGTTCAAGAAGGGAAGGCCTGCACGATCGGTAGCATGAGACAGAAAGAGTGGTGGGCATGAGGAGGCTTAGGTCCATTGCCAGAGAGTGCTGGGTAAAATGCTAGTATGATGCAGTGATGCTTGCTTGGCTTTGAATGTGGCACTTGGCCAAGGACTGTGGCAAGGTAAGTAAGGATAATGACACGGGCAAGAGGACAGGACTATTATATGCTTAAAGCAAACATAAGGAGATGATGGACGGAGTGCAGAAACTTTTCAAACACTCCCCTCCAGTCACAGATCTGGGTTGAATCCATCAGTGTTCTCTAGCTCAGTGTGCTTTGACTGGTCATTGTTTTTTTTAAATATATTTTTGTTTTCATTGAAGGACTTGTGGTTTCCAGTGAGATTCTCGTACAGTAGCTGCTCTGACACATACAGGAAATTCTGTTCTGCGCACCCTGCTTCCTCTCCCGGCCTTGTTTGGCTCTGTCACGCAGCATCAGTAGCAGAAGTTTGATCTCTACTGTTCACACCCGAGGAAGTACGATTATCTCTGCTGGTCCCTACCTGAGAGGCCAGAGTAGAGTTTGTCACTGTTGTTAGCACGTGAGCGCCTAGTGGAAGTATCTTTACTGTACACACTTGAGCAGTCAGATGGTTTATCTTTACTGTTCACACCTATGGGGGGCAAAGGACAATTCACCTCTGCCTTTCACACCTGAAGGGCGAAGTGGGTTGTGTCTTTGCTCTCATGCTTAAGGGATCAAAGAAAGGTGTATCTCTGCTATTCGCATCTGGTGGGATCATAGGAAGGTTTATCTCTTTTGTTCATCTCCGAGTGGTCAGAAGTCTGATTATTTTTCTGCTTCTATGTGAGTGGCTCTGTGTGTGTGGGTGGCTCTGTGTGTGTGGGTGGCTTTGTGTGTGTGGCTCTGTGTGTGGGTGCAAATGCAATAGGTCTCGCATTTGAGTGATTAAGCTATTGACATTGTAAATAACAATGCTGTTTCTTTAAATGTTTTAAAAACAAAAACATAAACAAAAATAATGTCAGGAGCAATGCCAATAGCTCAAACTTTAACAATGCCGAGACCATTGCATTGTAAATGCTTGTTTTGCATAGTGCCTAGCTGTAGAATTTTAACCCTATCTCTGCCGGCATCTAAGGAAACCTAGCAAACCTATATATTTTTGAAAACTAGACACCCAGGGGATTCCAGGGAGGTATGGCTTGCATGGATTCCCCAACGTTTTCTTACCCAGAATCCCTTGCAAACCTCAAATTTTGCTGAAAAAATTCCACACATTTTTGTGTGGGAAGGTTGTGGCATCACCGGGCTGACATAAATTTCCTACCACCCAGCTTTCCTCCAGGTCTCGCTATAAAAATGGTGCCTCATTCGTGTGGTAGGCCCCAGAATGGGCATAACAATGCTCCCACCCCTCAAAAAAAATAGCCACAGTCTTTCTGACCCCTTGGGGCCATATCGGGGCAAACTCCCTCCCCATTCCCTCCCAGGGCGGCAGAAAGCCCACAAGGCGCGGACTTATTTTTAGCAATGTACCTTCCTGTGGATTTTGGGCCCTAGCGCAGCCGGCATATTGGGAAACCTAGCAAACCTGTACATTTTTTAAAAATAGACACCATGGGAAATCCAGGATGAGGTGACTTGTGTGCCTCTCACCAGGTTCTGTTACCCAGAATCCCTTGCAAACCTCAAACTTTGTTAAAAAGAAAAACACTTTTTCCTCACAATTCTGTTGTGGGAAATTTCTAGAATCCACGTGGATCCACAAATTTCCTTCTACACAGCATTCCCCCAGGTCTCCCGATAAAAATGGTACCTCACTCGCGTAGGTGGGTCAAGTACCCGCGACAGGCAAGGGCCCAAAACGTATTGAGGCGACATCAAAATTGCCTATCACAAAATGACCTGGTTTTACAAGGGGGGTCACCTGGGTTTTTGGCCCCGTGCTCGGCCACCTAGGGAAACCTACCAAACCCCCACATTTCTGAAAACTAGACACCCGGGGGATTCCAGGGAGGTATGGCTTGCGTGGATCCCCCAAAGGTTTCGTACCCAGAATCCCCTGCAAACCTGAAATTTAGCTGAAAAAATCACTTTTTCCAAACATTTTTGTGTGGGAAAGTTGTGGCATCACCGGGCTGCCACAAATTTCCTACCACCCAGTGTTCCTCCAGGTCTCCCAATAAAAATGGTGCCTCACTTGTGTGGAAGGCCAAGTACCCGCAATAGACAAGGGCCCAAAACGTATTGAGGCGAAAAAATACAGTCTTTTTTTACCCGGGGGGGGGCAAAAAGGCTGTATTTGGGGGGGGGGGGGGCATTTACATGCCCGTTTTGGACAGCTCCCACCCTAATTTCAATTGCCCAAAATAAATCCATGGCGTCTAGTGGGCTTTTTGCCCCCCCGGGAGGCAAATTGGGGGCTACTTCCCCCATCTGCCCATCTCATTACTTTGAAAACCAGGGGAGGGCCTCGGGAGGTTGGGGAAGCTCTTCCCCACCTCCCGAGCCCAACAAAATGGAAATCCATCTGCTGTTTACAGCAGGGGTGTTTCGCACGCCTATCCTCATGACGGAATGGTTCCGTCATGAGCACAGGAGCACCGGTGCTCATGACGGAACCATCCCGTCCTGGGCACCGAAGGGGTTAACTCATCACAAGCAGCAAATATATGGATACTATCTGCTTTAAACAACGTGCATCTCAGGCAGAATGTTCCTTTACCGCTCCCCCATTTAGCAATTTTATCAGCGATGTAATACAAAAAAAAACATGTTTTAAAAAACTGTGCTTGTAATTTCGTGGACATTAAACATAGTTTGTGACATCACATATGCATAATAAATTCCTCATTTGAAATTCCCACTTTCTCCTGCCACTTCTGTGAAACTTTATCCATATTATCTGGTAGTGCAGCATTAATAAGTGTATATATTTCCCCAATAGTGCTTATTTTATCCTGAAATAAATTTTCCACAATTCCGACTTTCTCAAATTGAACCTCCCTTCTGTGACAAAAAATCTCTAATTTGGAGGTACTTAAAAAAGTACCGCCATTCTAAATTAAAATCTTTTTTTAGTTCTTCAAAAGATTGTATCCCTGTAGGGGTGAAGAAACAGCCTAACTGGACAATTTCCTCATTCTTCCATTTTTGTATACAAGCTCCTCTAAAAATCTCCGGAAGAATTTGGTTGTTGGTTAAAGCGGTATAAAAAGAAATTCTACCGATCCCAAGCATTCTTCTTATTGAACTCCGTGCTTCAAATCCACTATACAGAGTTTTGAACCTGACTTTTTTTATGGTAGCTATCATGCAGTTGACGCCAAAGATAGCCTATACTCTCACTCCCTAGCACAAGTTCAAAAATAGATGGTTTAGCATCCGGCTGTACATCCTCTCCTACAATCTGTAATAACTCCCTGCTATAGAGCAATCCAGAGGCCCAATAATATGTTTTTAAATTTGGGAGTGCCAGCCCGCCCCTGTCCCTAGATAGGGTGAGAAATTTATAAGCACGCCGTGGTTGCGAATAAGCCCAAATGAATCTAGAAAACATTCGCTCTAATGATTTAAACCACTGTGTCTTAAATTCTAGACATATTGCTCTAAACAAGTATAAAATCTTAGAAAAAAACACCATCTTAATGACATTTGCTCTGCCTATAATAGAGAGATGCAAATAATCAAGGCGTTGAAGATTTTTTTGCATTGTATCTATTATTGGTTCTATGTTTAACTTAACCACATTATCAATCAATCAATCAATCACTGCATTTGTAAAGCACGCTACATACCCGAGAGGGTCTCAAGGCGCTTGGGGGGGGGGGGGGGGGATGGGGTGCTACTGGTCGAAGAGCCAGGTCTTGAGGAGTCTTCTGGATACGGAGGGAGTTGAAGCAGGACGCGGAGACGGCGTTGACTTGCCTGGTCATGGAGAGAGTGGAGTCGAGGATGACCCCCAGGTTGCGTGCTTGGTCCGTGGGTTCCGGGGCTGTGCCTAATGACGTGGGCCACCAAGAGTCATCCCAGGCTGATGGGGTGGGTCCGAGAATGAGGACCTCTGTCTTGTCTGAGTTCAGCTTCAGTCTGCTGTCCTTCATCCAGTCGGCTACGCCCTTCATTCCTCTGTTGAGGTTAGCTTTGGCGGTGTGGGGATCTTCGGTGAGGGATATGATCAGCTGGGTGTCGTCGGCGTATCTAGTTTAGATGCTATACAAACACCTAAATATATAGGCTTTTCTACTACACGTATATCATTCATTTTTGCTTTGTCATTGAAAACAATCTGTGTCTTGCTTTGGTAAAGAGCATAGCCAGAGATTTGTCCAAAGCGCTTGACCTCATCTTCAATAGCTATCATTGCAGTGTTTAAATCAGCCGTTACCAGAGCTATGTCGTCCACATAGGCTAAGGTGTGGTGGGATTATTCTGTGACCTTATAGGTGCTATTTCTATGTTTTCTTCCAATCTACGGATAAAAGGGTCAATATAGATAGCAAATAAAAGCGGAGAGCAGGGGCAACCCTGCCTCGTGCCGCGGGAGATTGTAAATGCTTTTGATAACGTACCATTAACCATCGCTGCCGCTGTTGGTTCGACATATAGCCTTTGAACTGCCTGAATATACCCTTCCTTAATTCCAACCCTAGATATGGTAGCCCACAAATATTGCCAGGAGACCCTGTCAAAGGCTTTTTCGGCGTCTAGTAAAACCAAAGCCATAGGGTCTCCTGCAACATCCATAGTATTCAATAGATTAATATCTCTTTGAATATGGTTTATGGTCGACCTTCCTGGCACAAATCCATGTTGATGTTTTGAAATCACTGTTCGAGGCATATAAGCTGCAGAATACATACTTGTGCATAGATCGCCATCTGGTGTTGGGCTCGGATGATTGCAGTTTGTTGTTGTCTTGAAGTCTTTGTAGTCACGAGATAGGTGACTCCTCCCTTGGACGATAGTGCGCATGGGCATCGACTCCGTCTTTAGATTGTTTTTTTCCGCCATCAGGTACGGATGTAACTTTCGGCGCTCCGGTTCGGTACTGTGTTTCCAAACCCTTTCGACGCGCAAACCATCACTACTCGACTGTATTGTTTTGTTCACTTGACCTTCTGCCCGCTAACTCCAAACTCCTCGATTCCGGTCATTGATGCGGGCTGCAGGGCCTATCGGCGCCATTCGGGCCTACGGCTAATGGAAAGGACTCCATTTTAAAAATGCCCCCAGTGTGGAGCTAAATTTCCTCCCAGTGACCATAACAAGGTCTGCAACCTTTGTCTCTCGCCTGAGCACGAAGAAAAGGATTGCCAAGCCTGCGCCTCTTTTCGATCTAAAAAGACTATCCGTGATCGCCGGGCTCGACGACACGTTATGGCTCAACAGGCTTCACAGGTGCCACACAACATCTTCGATGAGGGCCCGATGTTCCAGAGGCAGAAGATTCGGAGGAACTCGACATCGGCTCCGAAGCTGATGACTCCGACAACAACATCATTCCAGGTCAACTAGTGAGTACAAACGCCCCTACCCCGGGCTCCTTAGAAAAGAAGAAGGCTCCGGTCAAAACTTCACCTGAAGGCCTTAGTCAAGACCGAGGGAAAACTTCAGAAGCCCAGCCTCCAGGCCCAGCTCCGAAGACAAAGGAAAAGCCTTCCAGCAGCTCTGGACCGAGCAAGCCGCATATCAGTTCCCAAAAAATTCAGTCGGTTACGAAATCAGGTATACACCTTACTCCCGTTACATCAAAAAAGGCCTCGGCATCAAGCTCTTCGGCACAGAAAGACCATAAGGTCTCAGATCCGAACAAACACCGAAAGACTTCGGATCCGAAAAAGATTTTCGACTCGACATCCAAGCCCAAGACCCCTCCTACGGCTCCAGAGCACAAATCGAAACAATGTTCGGAACCAAAAATATCGGCACCGAAATGGAGACAACACGGAGGAAGAACTATTTCAACCAGATCCTATTGATCCAAAACAAAAAACATTACATGTGGTCCCTAAAACGGGCCATATTGTCAGCCTCCCAACTAAGAAGAGGAAATTAGATACCTCACACTCTCCTGAGGTACCTGTGAACAAAAGAGACTTTGTAACCTCACCCCTAAGACCCTCTTCTCCTGTTCTTCCTACTAAACCTGTGTCTCCTACAAACTCTCCCATACACTCTCCTAGACTCTCTCCATGCTCACCCTTACCACCACATGATTAGGATGACCTAGGGGGCGGGGATGCACACCAAAATGATCCTTTAGATGACCCTGATGATGACAACACTATACCACAAGATACATGGGCATAATACAACTATCTTTCAGATCCTCCAGACCTTCCTGATCCAGATGCATACCCAACAAGACCATCTCCCCCAGATGACAATATAGGGTTTAGTCAGCTTATTAATCGAGCTGCGCAATACCTTAGCGTTCAACTACATTCAGACCCCATGGAAGAAGACTTCCTACTAGATACTTTTGCCCAGTCACAAAAGACAATACATACATTGCCCATGCTCAAAAGTGGCTTTAAACATGCACCTGACATATTTAAAGATCCTGTCAGGACCAGGATTCTCAATCCTCGGATTGATAAAAATGATAAACCCGCCCCTAACGATCCCACCTACATTAAAGGACAACTCCCGTTAGATTCTCTGGTAGTGTCCAATGCAAGAAAACATGCTAATTAACAAACCTCTGGTGATGCTCCACCTCCGAACAAAGAGTCCAAACTGCTAGACGCATCAGGCAAGCGAGTTGCCTCCCAAGTAGCCAATCACTGGAGGATATCTAATGCACAGGCACTACTTGCCAGATATGACAGGGCTCACTACGATGAGCTGGTAGACCTAATTCAACATTTGCC
This sequence comes from Triturus cristatus, assembly GCF_964204655.1. NCBI lineage: Eukaryota > Metazoa > Chordata > Amphibia > Caudata > Salamandridae > Triturus > Triturus cristatus. The sequence continues at coordinate 142,328,588 of NC_140588.1, forward strand.
TGACCAATACAAGGCCAAAGCCAATGATTTGGTCCAGGAGGGCACGTTAATTACAAATGCATCCATCAAATGTGCCCTCGATGCAGCAGACACCACATCTAGATCTGTCAACACCAGTGTCTTACTACGCAGACATGCATGGTTGCACATTTCTGGTTTTAAACAAGAAGTGCAAACAACTATCTTAAATCAGCTGTTCGATCAAGAACACCTATTTGGCCCAGCTGTGGATGCAGCTCTAGAAAAAATGAAAAAAGACACAGATACGGCAAAATCTATGGGAGCATTACAGTCTCAATCATCAAGAGGTTTCTTTCGTCGCTCCTTTTATAGGGGCACATCCAAAAACATTAGTACAGACACTACTTCCTCCTCCTACAAAAGCCCCACACAAACATCCCACAACAAAGGATATTTTAGAGGTGGGTACAGTGGAAATAATAACAAAGGGAGAGGTCAAGGTAACAACAATCGAACCTCCCCCCACTACCAAACAATGACTTCCCTCTGCTCCCTTTAGACCATTCCACTCCGGTAGAAGGAAGACTCTCACAGTTCCTACCTGCCTGGAACTCCATCACTACAGACAAGTGGGTAAGACAAATTATCCAGTATGGTTACTGCCTGGAACTTACCACAATTCCCCCAACCATACCGTCCAAACAATGTCCAATGTCCACGGAACATCTAATGCTCCTCAAACAGGAAGTTCCCTCACTGCTTCAAAAGCATGCAATACAACCAGTTCCCCTCCAGCATCAAGGTACAGGAGTTTACTCCCATTACTTTCTCCTCCCCAAAAAGGACGGTACTCTCAGGCCAATACTGGACCTCAGACCTCTCAATATTTACATACAGTCAGATCATTTTCACATGATCACTCTTCAACAAGTCCTTCCACTGCTCCAACAAGGCGACTTCCTTGCCACTCTAGATCTCAAGGAGGCCTAATTCCATATTCCTGTACACCCTGCTCACAGGAAATCTCTAAGGTTTACAGTGGACGGTCAACATTTATCAATTCAAGGTCCTCCCATTCGGAGTAACTACAGCACCCAGAGTCTTCACAAAGTGTCTGGCGGTATTAGCCGCCCACTTGCGGAGACAACAAATTCATGTGTTTCCATACCTCGACGACTGGCTGATAAAAGCCAAGTCATACAACCAGTGTGTTTATCACACTCAACAGACAATCCATCTGATCCACAACTTGGGGTTCACGATAAACTTCACCAAGTCACATATCCAGCCCTCTCACATCCATTAGTATCTAGGGGCCACAATAGATACTTCCAAAGCTCTTGCATTCCTCAATCCAGTCAGGATAGCCAGTATGCAAATCCTCATAACAAAATTTCAACCCCAACACTCACTACCAGCTCGAGTGTTTATGCAGCTCATAGGAATGATGGCCTTTTGCATTTTCATAGTACCTCATGCAAGACTTCAGATACACTCTTTACAGGAATGCTTAGCACGTCAGTGGAACCAGGCTCACGGTCAACTTTCATCGCTCTCTGCAGTGGTGGAACACACAAAACGTTTCCAAAGGACGGCTGTTCCTAGACCCAGTTCCACAGATAGTGCTAACAGCGGACGCATCACTCACCGGCTGGGGAGCCCATCTCCTAAATCACATGATTCAGGGCAGGTGGACCCCTCAACAAAAAGTGTTCCACATCAACCACCTGGAGTTACTAGCAATCTTTCTCGCATTAAAATCATTCCAACCACATCTCACCAACGAGACTGTCCTTTACTGCACAGACAATTTGATAGCAATGTATTGTATACAAAAACAAGGAGGAACACATTCTTTGAAGCTTTCTCAACTAGCGCAAAACATATGGAGATGTGCCATCCCACAAAAGATATACCTTCTAGCAGAACATCTTCCAGGGGTACACAATCAGATTGCGGATCTGCTCAGTCATCAAACACAGCAGATACACGAATGGGAACTCCATCCTCAAGTTCTTTATCCATTTTTTCACATGTGGGGCCATCCAGACATAGACCTGTCCGCCACACACACAAACGCAAAATGCCCAACCTTCGCCGCCAGGTATTCACACCCATTGTCCAAAGGCAATGCGATATGGATGAATTGGTCAGGCAGATTTGCGTACGATTTTCCGCCACCCCCACTCATTCGATTAGTAGTACGCAAGCTCAAACAACATTCTCTCAAAATGATCCTAGTTGCTCCAACATGGGCCCGGCAACCATGGTTCACAACACGTCTGGAACTCTCAGTAGTTCACACCAAAAACTACACCTCTCCCCAAAGCTTCTTACACAGAACCATGGAGAGATAAGTCATCCAGATCCAACTCAACTGCACCTGGCAATCTGGTTCCTGAAGTCCTAGAATTCAGTTACCTCAACCTCCCACCGGATTGTATGCACATTCTTAAGGAAGCTAGACGCCCTACTACTAGAGCTTGCTATGCAGCCAAATGGAAAAGATTTGTCATAAGCTGCAAAAACAATAAAATTGACCCACTAAATGCTTCCATTCAAAACATTATTTGCTACTTACTGCATCTACAAAGATGTAATCTAGCATACACGTCCATAAGATTACATCTTGTTGCCCTTGCCGCTTACCTACAAAACAGACAACATATGTCATTGTTTAGGGTACCTGCTATTAAAGCGTTCATGGAAGGCCTTAAAAGGATAATTCCTCCCACAATCCCACCCTCTCCAGTGTGGAATTCAAACATTTTCCTTACTAGGCTCATGGCTCCCCCATTTGAACCTCTACATAAATGCGAACTGCAGTTCCTTACATGGAAAGTAGCTTTCCTATTCGCAATCACCTCTCTCAGAAGAGTAAGTGAGATCCAGGCTTTAACTTACAAGAACCATTCTTACAAATACATCATAAAAAGGTAGTTCTTAGAACAAATCCCAAATTTCTTCCCAAAGTAATCTCTGCTTTCCATCTAAACCAATCAGTAGAATTGCCTGTTTTTTTCCCAAAACCAGATTCTGTAGCAGAAAGAGCTCTTCACACATTGGATGTCAAAAGAGCTATACTTTATTACATTGACAGAACTAAACCTTTTAGAAAAACAAAGCAACTGTTTGTAGCTTTCTCACCTCCTCATAAAGGAAACCCCATCTCCATAGCTGGGATTGCCAGGTGGATAGTCAAATGTATTCAAATATTCTCTCAGAAAGCAAAACGCACATTAACACTTCCCCCTAGAGCGCATTCTACACGCAATCTAGGGGCTTCCATGGCATTCATAGGGAACATTCCCTTAGATGACATTTGTAAAGCAGCTCATGGTCTACGCCACACACCTTCACCAAAAACTACTGTGTACATGTGCAGGAAAAACAACAAGCTTCTGTAGGCCAGGCTGTTCTTAAAACACTTTTTCAGACCACTGCAACAAATACAGGTGACCACCGATTAGGGAGAGCACTGCTATACAGTCTAGGCACAAGTATGTATTCTGCAGCTCATATGCCTCGAACGAAAAATGCTACTTACCAGTATGCATCTGTTCTTGGCATGTAGAGCTGCAGAATGACATACGCCCACCCGCCTCCCCGGAACCTCTTATCTATTCCAGTGGTATCTTACTTAGATACATTACACATGGACATCTTATCTGTTTTCTTACAAACTCTATCATTTCCCATCATGGCGAAAAACAATCTAAGGATGGAGTCGATGCCCATGCGCACTGTCGTCCAAGGGAGGAGTCACCTATCTCGTGACTACAAAGACTTCTTCCAAGACAACAACAAACTGCAATCATCCGAGCCCAACACCAGATGGCGATCTATGCACAAGTATGTCATTCTGCAGCTCTACATGCCAAGAACAGATGCATACTGGTAAGTAGCATTTTCCTTATTAATAATAGGAGCAATTCTGTTGGCCAACATTTTGGAGTATATTTTTGAATCAGCAATAATGAGTGTGATAGGGCGATAAGACCCCAATTGGAAAGATTACAATTTTCGCCCTTGACCAGGAACTTGGAGGTTGACCACCATTAAAAATATGTAACATGAGGTCGGAAAGGATAGTTTTAACTTGCTCTATAAAGGTGGCATAAAATTCAGACGGAATGCAATCCGTTCCAGTCGCTTTCCCATTTGCTAAACCTTTGATAGTCCTTAAGATTTCTTCCACATCAGGTGGATCCTCTAGACTTTCCTGATCCACAATATCAAATTTTTCACCTAATATATTATCTAGATACCCTTCAATATATTGCTGCCCACAAACCACATCTGCTGCATATACATCTTGATAAAATCTCCCAAAAGCTTCTCTTATGAGTTCAGGGTCAGTTATTTGGACTAACATAGGATCGCTAATCTCTCGGATCAAAGTTAGAGAGGTCTGTTGTCTTGTACGCACAGTAAATTGGTGACCAATTTGTTCGTTTACTTCATACACCATTTCTTTTTGTGCTGTAGCTTTTTTTACAGCTTTTTACAGCTTTATCTGTAAATATATTAATAATCACTGCTTTGGCATTTGCGACTTGTCTTTGAATTCTCTCTAGATCCTTATTTGTTATAACAGCCCTCATCAATTCCTCCTCTGTCAACCTCAGATTATCCTGTAATATCATCAAGGATTCCTTGGCTTGTTTATTAGCATTTAGGGAGTATCGTAATGTTTCACCTCTGACTCAAGCCTTTAAGGCATCCCACACTTTTTTAATTGTGGCGCTCCCTACGTTATCATCCAGCAAGTTCGGGATCTATTTTCTCATATGTGTACAGTATTCTCTATATAAAAACAGGGACCTCTCGAATATTAATGGAATTACCTGTTTCTACTTCTAGATTGCATATTAATGAATTATGATCCGATAAGACATGCGGCGATTTCTCTATTAAATATTTTGTTTTTAAAGAATTGGAAATGAACACATAATCTAGTCTGGCGTGTGTGGAGTGTTGATTCGAAAAATATGTGTACCCTGGGTCTTTTGAATTTGCAGCCTGCCAGCCATCCACTAATCCATGTGTCTGACACATGTTCTGTAATGCCTTGAATACTTTAGGCTTCCAACCCACATTTCGCCATCCCTCTCCCACAGACCAATCGCTAGGAAGGTTAATATTGAAATCCCCTCAGACCATCAGTGGTAAAGGCCAATGGGTAAGTTCACTTGAAATATCATCCAGCACCGCCGCATCATCACTGTTACTTCCATAAAATGTGCAAAGTGTTAGTTTCCGCCCGACCCCATATTGGCATTCCGTAATTGCCTAGTGTCCTAATTTATCAGATTTAGATCGGTTAAACAGCCCACTACCTTTAGCTAGAATTGCAACCCCTCGGACCCTAGCCTCTTGTGACGTTGCACTTATCACCCTAAACCCTAGTGTTTTTAAAACATATGTTTGAGAACCCTCTATATGTGTTTTTTGAAGACATATAATATTAACTCCCAATGCTTGTAACCCTACTGCCACTTTTTGTCTTTTTTTATATCGTTCAAACCACATATATTCATGGACATAACCTGTATCACCCCCATACACTTAAATATTGTATTCCAAATATAACTCCACCTCCAACAATCAGTATAGAAATGTTATCTACAGATATCCTTATTCTTCTTCCATACATGATTATACCGGAATTCCCAGCCTCTAGCAAATTACGTACGTTTCTCATATCCCTTTTAATCACCTGTCTGACAGCCTTCCCCCCACCCTCTCCCACCCCTCTACCCTCCACCAATTTCTAGGCAAGCAGGCTACAGCATGAGACTGTGTGAGGACATCTGAATCCATCCACCTCTCTACCCCTTCTCCTACAATTACAGCTACTTCACGATATACCTTGATCTCCTGTTTCTCCATAAAGCTTATCTGCTATATATTATTTTAAAACTATTCTAGTGATGAATTTACTCACAGCTTTTCATATTTTGGATCCCCTAGCTTCTGACACAATATCAGCCAACATTCTTTGGGCTTGTATTTCTGAATTGAAGTTGAAATTCTGCCCCTTAAATACCACCTTGAGCCTTGTCGGATTTTGGAATGAAGTCATTAATTGCCTAAGTCGCCATCTCCGCTCCACCGTTGCGTGAGCAAAATCCGGCTTCGCAAAGTAGGCAGAGCCCTCAAACTGTTTCTTGGCGTTGGGTTAAGCTATATCGTAGACAGTCTGTCTGAGTAAAAAGTTGCCAAAATATACCAATATGGTCCGGGGCAGTACTTTTGTTTCGGGCACATGTTTGGCTTAAGTTAGTGGAAATTGGTGAGCCCTTTTCACTTCTTTCTCCCAATCCCAAAATGATAATTCCGGTAGGGATTCTTTCAGCATCTTAACCACAAATTTCCTCGTGTCGTTACCCTCGAGGTTCTCAGGTACCCCGAGCAACCGCAGGTTATTCGGCGATGGTGGTCCTCATTGTCCTACAGTTTCCACACAACGTCTTTGATAGTTTTATCCTGAAAAGTGGACTATACCTGGAGGGTTTCCGCAGATTTTTCCAAAAGCTCTGTGTGTGATTTCACCATGCTTATCCGTTCTGCGATGTCTGAGCAGACCTTCCCTAATTTCTGTTTCATTTGGAATTTAAGCAAAAGGATTGCCCACCTGCTCTGATATTGGACATGAACAAAGTTCTGATGGAACAGCCACGATGAGAGGCCCGCCTCAACTCGGAGAGTGAACTTTTCAACAGCCAGGGTCTGCAGGAGCGATTTCCCCATGCACTTCGTGCTCGAGGTAATCAGCTTGAAAGGCAAGTAATGAACTGTGAAATAATTCGGTGGTAGCGGGACTTCCTTGTGATACACTGTGACCGGTTTATAGAACTTTCCTTTTTAAAGCAATTGTTGCACTCGGGACACAGTGAAGCAAGGTCAGTTTTGCCAAAATCAACATTGAATATCAAATGAAAAGGAAAATGGCAGTTATGGAGCATTATGGGAACTGTGATCCCGGTAACTATGAAAATGACAAATATTGCATCAAAGGAAAACATGAATTGTGAAACCACTTGTTGTTTGAAAGGATTAACCTGAATCAATTTGAATAACAGTACTTACCTTCGCTGCACTAATGAACTGTGGAAAATCCAAATATTGACTGCCTCTTTAAATTGAGAGAGTTGGCACTTGTCCTTTTTCAATGTCCAAAGTTATGTTATTTAAAAGCTAATGAACCCACCGATGTAACAGTGAGTGGCATATGTTTAAGACTTGCATGAGTCGAAACGCGTAATGCCTGTTTGTCCTGGAATAAAGAAATCTAAGAAGCACTGTTGGTGTGGCCTGTTTTAATTTGCTGAAGAAGCGCATGTCTCTTTTGGAATATATGTATATATATATATATATATATATATATATATATATATATTACCTACTGGCGATCGCTAGTAGGTAGTCATAGTTAGGACCAAGTTTCCATGGGAAGAACATTTTTTGTTCTGCTTATAACTTTGGCGTCGTTTGATGAATCTTCATGAAATTTTCCAAACTAATTCTTTGTTCATATCAGCTCCTATGTTGAAAGTTAGGGGGTGATTCGTCACGGGGGGCCGAGAAAAAACGGGGGTCCCAAAACGTGTTTTCTCCATGCAATTTCCATAGGACACTTTAGACAAGGCTACAGGTCGAACGGGTGAACGGTATTACCCCAAATTTGACAGGGAGAAGGGTCTTGGTCTAGACAGCACGCTTTTGTTTATTTGGTGTAAATCCGTTCAGTAGTTTTGGAGAAATATCGAAATTTGCAGATATCGATATTTAGTAAAATTCTGCTATCTGATTGGCTGAGGCATTATGAGCACGAGCTTGCTGCTTATTGGCTGCAAGCTGTTGCAACTAGGAAGTGTTGGCAGCCATTTTGTGATTCTGTTGAAACAAGTAAGGGGGAAAAAGGGCGAAAAGAGTAGGAAACAGGAGGATAGGAGCGCTGTAACCTCTGTGGGGGAGTGCACAGCGAAGTAGTCACTCCTACTGGTCTGAAAGTGCGGTGTTGCTCAGAGTGACATGGTGCTGGGATGAGATGCTGCGACACTCTGCTATGAAACCGAGAGCCTAAACTGTGAGCTCATTGCTGTAAAGTGATGTGCTCTGGTCTTTGTAGCATACCTGTGCAAGTAGTGTTAGTAGGTGTTTATACCATACAGGAAGTGGGAAGCGAACTTCTGACCTCTACCGTGCGTTTATACTATACCGGAAGTGGTAAGCGAAGTACTTACGCCTACCGGTGTGAAGACTCGGGGATCAAACTGAGCTGATTGCTGTAAAGTGATGGGCTCTGGGCGCTGTAGCATACTGGGCGCTGTAGTATAACTGTGTAAGTAGTGTTAGTATGCGTTTATACTATACAGGGAGTGGGCAGCGAACTACTCACCCCTACTGGTCTGAAGACTCGGGGATTAAACCGTGAGCTCATTGCTGTAGAGTGATGTGCTCTGGGTGCCATAGCATACCTGTGGAAGTAGTGTTAGTTTGCGTTTATACAATACAGGGAGTGGGAAGCGAACTACTCACCCCTACCGGTCTCAAGACTCGTGGATGAAACCATGAGCTCATTGCTGTAAAGTCATGTGCTCTGTGTAGTATTCCAATGTAAGTCATAGTAGAATGTTGGTATGTAATGCTACTAGAATGTAAGTATGTAATGTTAGAATGTAGGGCTGTCATGAGGGGAATCTTGGGGAGTTTGTACACGGTGCTGGAGAAAACGGTTGCCTTGCTGTCTGCTCCTGTTGGTGGCTGTTTAAGCTGTCTTCTTTTCCTGCAATAAATCTACTTATCGAATCCACTGCTGTCTGCCTCTTCACTACATAAATTTGGCGACGAGCGGGAGAAGGTAAAAAGAAGGCAGCACTCACCAAGACAAGGCTACAGGTCGAACGGGTGAACGGTATTACCCCAAATTTGGCAGGGAGAAGGGTCTTGGTCTAGACAGCACGCTTTTGTTTATTTGGTGTAAATCCGTTCAGTAGTTTTGGAGAAATATCGAAATTTGCAGATATCGATATTTAGTAAAATTCTGCTATCTGATTGGCTGAGGCATTTTGAGCACAAGCTTGCTGCTTATTGGCTGCAAGCTGTTGCAACTAGGAAGTGTTGGCAGCCATTTTGTGATTCCGTTGAAACAAGTAAGGGGAAAAAAGGGCGAAAAGAGTAGGAAACAGGAGGATAGGAGCACTGTAACCTCTGTTGGGGAGTGCACAGCGAAGTAGTCACTCCTACTGGTCTGAAAGTGCGGTGTTGCTCAGAGTGACATGGTGCTGAGATGAGATGCTGCTACACTCTGGTATGAAACCGAGAGCCTAAACTGTGAGCTCATTGCTGTAAAGTGATGTGCTCTGGTCTTTGTAGCATACCTGTGCAAGTAGTGTTAGTAGGCGTTTATACCATACAGGAAGTGGGAAGCGAACTACTGACCTCTACCGTGCGTTTATACTATACCGGAAGTGGTAAGCGAAGTACTCACGCCTACCGGTGTGAAGACTTGGGGATCAAACCGAGCTAATTGCTGTAAAGTGATGGGCTCTGGGCGCTGTAGCATACTGGCCGCTGTAGTATAACTGTGTAAGTAGTGTTAGTATGCGTTTATACTATACAGGGAGTGGGAAGCGAACTACTCACCCCTACTGGTCTGAAGACTCGGGGATTAAACCGTGAGCTCATTGCTGTAAAGTGATGTGCTCTGGGTGCCATAGCATACCTGTGGAAGTAGTGTTAGTTTGCGTTTATACAATACAGGGAGTGGGAAGCGAACTACTCACCCCTACCGGTCTCAAGACTCGTGGATGAAACCATGAGCTCACTGCTGTAAAGTCATGTGCTCTGTGTAGTATTCCAATGTAAGTCTTAGTAGAATGTTGGTATGTAATGCTACTAGAATGTATGTATGTAATGTTAGGGCAGGGCTGTCATGAGAAGAATCTTGGGGAGTTTGTACACGGTGCTGGAGAAGACGGTTGCCTTGCTGTCTGCTCCTGTTGGTGGATGTTTAAGCTGTCTTCTTTTCCTGCAATAAATCTACTTATCGAATCCACTGCTGTCTGCCTCTTCACTACATAAATTTGGCGACGAGCGGGAGAAGGTAAAAAGAAGGCAGCACTCACCAATATTTCGAGCTTCCTTGCGTTCTGCTGAAGACCCGTTTTCTTCGTGAAGCTGTTTCTACTCATCCCAGGGTCATCCGACCTCTGGTAGGATTTAAATGTTGGGATTTTGGGCTTCCTCTGCCTCTTCACTACACTCTGGTCGCTGTACAACACGTGTGCAAGTAGTGTTAGAATGCGTTTATACTAATTCTGTAGTTATGCAGTAACCAATGCATCATGGCCCTTTGGAGCGCCACCTCCCAGGCGCAGCTCAATCTATATCCTGGGGTGTGCATCCGTGGGACATTCATGTTTGCTATTACAGGGTGGGAGCATGGCTTCCACCCTGTGATAGCAAATCCTTGTTTGCCTCGTTGATGCTAGAGGAGGAAAACCTCGTATCACTTCAATAAAGCGGATCCGGATGGTAAAAATGGAGAGAAAAAAAAGAAGCGGGGTCTCACCCATTTATTTATATGAGCCCCCTGGTGGGTAATGTTCCGGGCCAATCCTATTATTATATTGCGGGGTCTCTGCAGCACTGGGGACCTTAATCTCACATGTAAATTAGGCGCGGGAGGACAGAGACGTTTCGCAGCCTCGGGGATCGTCACCTCCCCGGGTATTGTTTAGTAATTGAGGCCAACTCAAGTCTGGGGATCACCACCCTCCGGGACTTTACTTAAATATGCAGGGTGGGCGTTGCCAGTCCCTGAAGCCACGGTGGCCCTAGGCAGTGCCTTATTGGTTCTGTAATCACACGGGCAGTACTCATGGTGTTATAAAGTGATACTCATAGAACCCTTGCAGTTGTAGAATTACCTAGGCTTCATTTATGTAATAGTCTGTTGGTTTATATTTGGTAGGTGCACTGCAAAATTACAAATTTTTTCCCTCATAACCTCCTATCAACTGCCTATTTTCACAATAAACTACAGACAAGTGTTGGCAGAAAAAGAAGACCCATACACTCCCTTATTTATTGGTAAAAAAAATAACTTTTATTAAAACAACACAAATAAATGGAAACGCAATTTTATTTGAACAAACAACAGTAAAACCTGAAATAAGTGGGTGGGACTCCTCCAGAAGTAGCGTACAAAACCTGCAAGACAAAAAAGAAACATAAGTATGTGTGCCATGTCCAAGAGAAAAAGAAAGGTAGTCAGAATGAAAGGAAGAAAGTGAGAATGGGACAGAGAGCGAGTGGGTGGAAGGTAGAAGAGGGAGAGTCAAAAGAACAGAGGGAGGAGGAGACAGAGCGTCGGCCTACGGCACCCAGCCCTCACTGTTCACCTCCAGTCACCGTGTGTCTGGGACGCTGGTGTCCGCGAGAAAGAGTGCGGTCCAGCAAGTCTTTAAAATGAAACCGAGATATGAATGAGGCCAGAGATGACATTATTATCTATAGCAACATCGCTTGCCTGCACCTGTGCACCCAGGCTGCTGCACCCCAGCCCATTCCCCCGCACTGTGCTCAATTGCAGCTCCTGCGCACCGAGGCTTCACTGCTCACCTGCCACAACCGTTGTGTCCAACGACGTGCTGGTGCGAGCTCCAAATCCGGGGTGCCTCTCTCCGGGTGGCACAGCAGGTCTCCGGTCGGGGACGGTGTCTTGATACTACGATGGAAGGCGTCAGAATGCCCAGGGCCTCATCACGGACTAAGCATCTGCTCTGCCGATTTTGGTGCCACTAACCCAGTGTCTGAAAAGGTAGAAATAATATAATGCTGGAAACGTCTTGAGGTAAATGAAGGTTTATTTCAAGCTTAATAGAGAACACCAATTGAGTGCATCCTTCCTTCTTGAAGTACGATCTACCAACTGTTAGTGGTACTCGTGGTTCAAAGAGGAGTTGGAGTGCACGAGAATACACAAGGTTAAATAATATGTTATGCCAACGTTCACATATAAAGCAACAGAGCGCAGGCTAGAAGCATAATGTGCGCGTGCAATGCAGTGGCGCAAGCCTGTGTGCATGTACACTTAGTAATCAGCTCACTACAGTGCCCCAAAAGCCAACGCCACGTGTCTGTAGGGCAGCGGTGCCCGCTGGCTCAGGCCTACAGTACGGTCCAGCAGGTACTTAAAATGGGACAGAGATGTGACTGAATGAGGTCAGAGATCACATCATTACGTACGGCAACATCGCTTGTTCGCACCTGCGCACCCAGGCTGATGCACCCCACCCGCCGCACCGCGCTCAATTGCAGCCCCTGTGCACCCAGGCCCCACTGCTCACCTGCTGTCATTGGTGTGTGTCAAAACACGACGGCCAGCAGGGTTCACAATTCAGATCTAGTTTTGATTGGCAGGATGGTGTACACCTCATGGATCCCTTTTTTTTTATTGCGCATTGTGATATGCGAGGTGGATGCGGCCATATCACCTGAGGCAGTGTGGAAGAACTGGGTTATGTGGGGTCGTCGTTATCCTATTTATACGTACGCAAAGTGGGCTGGGCTTGCGTACGCCAGGCCAGCGTAGGGGTGTGAATAAATATTCCGGGGACCTGGGCGTTGTTCAGTTCCTGCCTGGGCAGGAAGTGTACTTATGTGTGTGTCCCGGTTGCAGTTTGGACGTCGCACAATCTAAAATCCACAATTTACATTAATGTAGCATGTACCGGCAGGGCGGCAACTATCGCTAATGAGATGCTGTCCAAATACTTTCAATGGACAACATCACATGTCGTTGTCAAGCTTGTGGATATGCACAGACACGCATGTCAATGGTGTGCTGTATTATTGAAAGTGTAGCTATCGCGAAGTGCACACATGTGAATGTGCTCGGATGGAGGGAGGATCAGCAGTGAGGCTACGTCATACACAGTGATAACGTTCATTACAGTCAAGCAATGCATGTCAAACGTGAATCTGAAAGTCTCACATATGACACACTACTATACTGGTAAAGCCTGACAACAGAGCATACTGCAACACAAATCTACACATTACTCTTTACTGTTTGTCACATGTGATCTAGGATGTACTTTCTGCCCGTGGCTGATGATACCCTTTCGAGCCACCAATACCCAGGCCGAAAGGCAGTACAATAATGCGCACACACACACACCAGCGGTATCGTGTAACACACATTTGTTTTTTGATGTAACGTTTCAGATGCATGGCCATCACTCGTGGAAGGCTACTGTACAGAGCATGAATATTGATCAAGGCGATGGTTGCATGTTGTGTGTACTATAAGATATTTGTACACAGCAAAAAACGTTCCAAAAAAGCTCTCTAAGCAGAAGAGGTGTCTCTCATCAAACGCTGTAGAGAGAATGACTAAAATGGGTGGGGTCCTCCAACTGTTAAAATGGGAAATGTTATGAACCAATCAAATGCTTTTTTTTAAGGTCACATGGCAATCGCACACCGAGCGCGCAAGGAGGCCGCACCCGACGCAATTTTGAGAAAATATATTTACCATAATATAAGTTTATTACAGTTAGAAATATATAAATGTTTAAAATATTTTAGATTATCGCTTGCTCTCATATACACTTTAAACTTATTTAGATATAGTTTTAAGACATAAAAAAAAATGAGGGAATGGCATACCCGGCGCGACACCATACGTCTACGACGTAACACAGGGCCTGGCAGCGTGCACTCGTCGCAGACGCAATGCGCAGCGGGCGTGACCCCATACGTATATGACGTAACGCGCGGCTTGGTACCGCGCACCCGTCGCATACCAAACTAGCAGCTGGCGCAACCTTATACGTATATGATGTTAGGCGGGACACGGTGCCACGAAGCCGTCGGATACGAAATGCACATCCTTTACGAGTTTAGCAATATGGCGGATAGGATTCGCGTGCTGATGGAGCTTGGTACACTACCAGTACGGGACTCCAGTTTTCTGAAAAAAAACGATATACATACTTTTTGGGAAGATATAAAAAACTACATAATTTTTAAAATTAAAAAAGGATAATAGAGTTCCAAAATATTACAAAAAAAATAGAAAAAATATAGGTTTTATAAAAATTGAAATATGAAATTAACATTTAAAAAACATTCGAAATTCACTGAAAAAACCATAGTTTTTACAGACGTTATAGTTAGGGATTAGCATTTAAAAAACCATTGAAATTCACTGAAAAAAACCATAGGTTTCAAGGACGTTATAGTTAGGAATTAGCATTTAAAAAACCTTAGAAATTCACTGAAAAAACTATAGGTTTCAGGGATTTTATAGTTAGTTGGACATTTGACTCGTATAAAACCAGAGAAATTTGCCCGTTATAGTTAGTTGAGCTAACTATAACTCGCGCGCACGCAATGCACTGGTGATGGCGTCACATATTACATCACTCATGACATTGTCAGTGACATCACTGATGACATCACTGATGACATCATCCACGTGATAATCTGATGGACATACTGATGCCCTAATATAAACTTTGATACACGCACTCTAAAATACAGACTACTATTTTTGAAACCATACACACAACAATGCCAGATACTACATACCACCCACTATTTCCTAGGTCTACACACACATCCAGTCACTTATACATGCAGTTACTCATCAATACAGTACTATAATATGCACTCAAACACCTATGCATACAGTCACACTCCGCCACTCATCCATAGAGTTACTCACACACCTAGTCAGTCATGCAAAGAATCAATCACATACCCATTTACTCATGTATACAGTTATACACACCAACTCTGTTATTTATACACACACCACATCACTTATTTATGCAGATACTAACACATACTAACTGTCTTATACAATCGCTGATACAAGCAGATACTCATTTATACATCCACTCTTCAAATAACTTACTCTCATGTATAGTCATTTATATACTCCAACACTCACATATACTGCCTTAAAACATATGTAGTTACTCACACATATACCACTGAGACATTCATTCACTCACCAACACACCCATACACTCTAACTCACCCATACAGCCCTTCCCAGATGCATTTTTAAATCCATACAACCAGTGAATCACCCACTCAGAAATCTATGCAGAGTCACCCACCCACACAGACACTAAGGCACCCATACAGATACTCAGACAACAAATCAATAACCCATATAGACACTCATGTAGCTACTCACCAACCCATGCATCCGCTTATCTACCAACTGAGACACTAATACAGACTTTCACACAGTTTAGCCACTAACCCATGCATTCAGTAACACATGTTTAATTATTCACTTATACAGTCAGTCACGCACCTACTAAATATTCCATTCAGTCACTTGTAAATCCACTCATTCTTTAATACAACTTGGCATAGATATATATGAAAAATATTTAAACTTTACAGAAGCACACATTCACTGGATGATGTCATCAGTGATGTCATTTGAGATGTCATCAGTGATGTCATGAGTGATGTCACTGACCATGTCATGAGTGATGCAATATGTGACGTCATCAGCAGTGCATTGCGGGCGCGCGAGTTATAGTTAGCTCAACTAACTATAACGGGGGAATTGCTATGGTTTTGTACGAGTGAAATGTCCAACTAACTATAACACCCCTGAAACCTATGTTTTTTTCAGTGAATTTCTAAGGTTTTTTAAATGATAATTTCTAACTATAACATGCCTGAAACCTATGGTTTTTTCAGTGAATATATATATATTTATTATACTATGTATACATGTGAAAATGTCTTGGTCTGCCTGTTTGCCTCGGCGGCACAGAAAAAATGGGTGGAACTGACGTCAGCACGCCGACGAGGTCCTCTTATGGCTCCGATGACGTTATAAGGTGTCGCGAGCGGAGCCGTGTTATTATGACATCCTCGTCGACGTAGGAGAGCTAGGAAAGAATTTCCGAGGAATGCTGCTGCATGGGATATTCACCTAAGTGTTCAGGCTAGTCCTTTGGGAGCAACTGTTTATGTTGCCACTCCAGAAAACGAAACCAGTGATCCAAGGGCAGAGGCCCTGCAGATGGCACACGAGGTGGGGTGCCCAGTCGTGTGCACCGGCGGGCAGCGAAGTGACAAGCACCACAACCAACAAAAAAGGTAACAAGGGCACTGAATAACACAGAATCTTCTCTTTGTATCTTGCAGGAACAACAAAGTTAAAATGTCCTAGTACCAAAATGTAGAATTAGTGCTACAACGGTCTTCAAGAGGACCTGGGATGCCGCTTCTGCCTCCCGTACCCTGGAGGCGGCACATGGGTCAAGCGGTACGGTCATACTGCGGTGGGACACACACTCGTTGACCTCTCATGGCACTGCTCCACACTTCAGGGAGGACGCTTTCCATTAGTTATGTTTTATGATGACGTGTCGCGCCGGCCCCGTCCAACAACAGAACTCCTTTAGATCCAAACAGACTCTTCCACTTTCTCACCGGAAGTGAAATCAGGCCACCCGGACACTTTCACAATACAACAGCTGAGAATGCACTTTTCGGTAAAAAAACCACAGTCCTTCCGCCTAATTAATCAAATAAACGTCTCACTGAAGAACAGGGGGCCAGCTTCGATCGGTAAACAGCCGTTACAACGACTTTTTTACTTTGCGATACCATTACAACGCATGCATTACCACACATGCGTTGTACATTGCGAAGTCATTACTACACATTTTTTTAGAACGCATGGTCGTTTACCACGCATGCGTTAACAACAAATTTTGTTGTAAAGGTATGTATGGTAAATGACCATGCGTTCTAAAAAACATGTAGACGATCCACGTTTTTGTAAGGAAACAGAGGCTGTTCCGTTTCCTCACAACGACGTGCACCGCCCCTCAGAGATGATGTGAAGCAGGAACCACGAGGAGAGAGGAACCACGAGGAGTGAGAGGTAAGTGGGATTGGGCATGGGGTGAGGTTTTTTTTCTAGGGTTTAGGGTAGTGCAGTGGTGTTTGGGTAGTGTAGGGGGTCGTGCTGGGGTAGTGTTTTAGGGTTTAGGGTAGTGCAGTGGTATTTGGGTAGTGTAGGGGGTCATACTGGGGTAGTGTTTTAGGGTTTAGGGTAGTGCAGTAGTGTAGGGGGTTGTGCTGGGGTTAGTGTTTTAGGGTTTAAGGTAGTGCAGTGGTGTATGGGTAGTGTAGGGGGTCGTGCTGAGGTAGTGTTTTAGGGTTGAGGGTAGTGCAGTGGTGTTTGAGTAGTGTAGGGGGGTCATGCTGGTGGTAGTGTTTTAGGGTTTAGGGTAGTGCAGTGGTGTTTGTGTAGTGTAGGGGGTCGTGCTGGGGGTAGTGTTTTATGGTTTAGGGTAGTGCAGTGGTGTTTGGGTAGTGTAGGGGGTCGTGCTGAGAGTAGATTTAGGGTTTAGGGTAGTGCAGTGGTGTTTGGGTAGTGTAGGGAGTCGTGCTGGGGGTAGTGTTTTAGGGTTTAGGGTAGTGCAGTGGTGTTTGTGTAGTGTTGGGGTTGTGCTGGGGGTAGTGTTTTAGGGTTTATGGTAGTGCAGTGGTGTTTGGGTAGTGTAGGGGGTAGTGCTGGGGTAGTGTTTTAGATTTTAGGGTAGTGCAGTGGTGTTTGTGTAGTGTAGGGGGTGGTGCTGGGGGTAGTGTTTTAGGGTTTAGGGTAGTGCAGTGGTGTTTGTAGTGTAGGGGGTAGTGTTTTAGGGTTTAGGGTAGTGCAGTGGTGTTTGTGTACTGTAGGGGGTCGTGCTGGGTTCTAGTGTTTTAGGGTTTCGGGTAGTGCAGTGGTATTTGTGTAGTGTAGGGGAACGTGTTTTAGGGTTTAGGGTCGTGCAGTGGTGTTTGGGTAGTGAAGGGGGTCGTGCTGGGTGTAGTGTTTTAGGGTTTAGGATAGTGCAGTGGTGTTTGTGTAGTGTAGGGGGTCATGCTTGGGGTAGATTTAGTGTTTAGGATAGTGCAGTGGTGTTTGTGTAGTGTAGGGGCATGCTGGGGTAGTGTTTTAGGGTTTAAGGCAGTGCAGTGGTGTTTGTGTAGTGAATGGTGTCGTGATGGGGTTAGTGTTTTAGGGTTTAGGGTAGGGCAGTGGTGTTTGTGTAGTGTAGGGGGTTGTGCTGGGGGTAGATTTAGGGTTTAGGGTAGTGCAGTGGTGTTTGGGTAGTGTAGGGAGTCGTGCTGGTGATAGTGTTTTAGGGTTTAGGGTAGTGCAGTTATGTTTGGGTAGTGTAGGGTGTCGTGCTGGGGGTAGTGTTTTAGAGTTTAAGGTATAGAGGTGTTGTGGTTGGGTAGTGGAGGGGGTAGTGTTTTAGGGTTTAGGGTAGTGTGCCCAACCAGCCACAATATCCGTGGACAAAGGGGATCCTGACTCTTTTAAACGCTCTGCCAATTGAATAATTTGGGTCACGGGCCTCACCACGTACAAGACCTATCAATTCCTTTCTTGGGATCCCTCATATACTTGGAGAAAAAGGTGCGTAGTTTCTCATCAATTTTAGGCGTGTGTGCCACCTTCCCTTCAGTGAGGGCCTGGGGCATTCTCCCCTCATTCTATTCCTGACCTCCCTTTCAAGGGATTGATGGATTTTCCCCACCACATACTCTGCCACTTTGGTGTCAGGGGTCCACTCCGCCGACCTAGGATGGTAAATTTGGGTAGGCTCGAACATGTCCGAGTGAACCCCGAACGGAGCTGCCTCGCTCGGACCAGACACGCCTGACAGGATCTCACCGTGCGCAGAGAGCACAGCGGGAGAAACTGCGAGGGGGAGAACGCTCTCGGGCAAGAGCCTGCTGCTCAGGGAATATGAAACAATACCAAAGCAATAATGCTAATAACGTGCACAAGAAACTGCTATACAAACAGCAACAACACCAGATTAAGCCAAGAATGTAAGGAATGCACTTAACTGACGAGCAGTGAAGAAAGAGGAAGCGGAAGGGACGTCACAATATTATATACAATGGTTTGTGATATGATTGGACTATAGTTGCCTTGGTGACTACCCCCCTAATGGTTCATGGGTTGGGTAGTCTTTTGTTTAATGATTGTTGTGTTACGTTTTCTTTGAACTGCTATGCAAATAAAGTGAGGAAAGATATGCATAATCCTCGCCTCCGTCCTGCCATAGAATTCATTAAACTTTATCCGATCTGATTTAGAAACATAGATCATAAAAGTGTACATAAAAACAGTAAATCCTCTTTCCTAATACAATACAGTGAGAATTAATTAAAACCAGTAGGTAAAAACGGGTGTTACAAAGCCCGGTGCAGAGCAACTTCAAGTTAACAGAATTGTAAAGTTCAATGTTTCGCAAGATCAATCTCATGTACTTTGTGCAAAATACTCAATAAGGGGTCCAAGTAAGATATAGCGCTCCAATTCCTGGCCAGTCTGCACTATATAAAACTGCAGTAAAACAAAAAATAAAAAGTGTTTTGCACACTTCTGTCATTGGGCTATATGTGGGCTACACCTGGGTGATATTTGTGCTACATTTTGGCTCTTTTTTCTCTGGTGGCCATCTTGGGAGACTTATTTGTTATGAAGTCTCCTAATGTCCTCATTTACTGCAGTCTCCTCAGTAGGAAATGCTTTCAGTTTTTTACTTTGATTCCATCAATAAGGTATTCAGATGTGCCACACATTTGCCATTCATTCAGAATGATAGCACTCTAGTTGTTCATTAGATCACTGTAGTAAAGCTACTGCTCACCATGGAGTTAACTGGAAGTCTACTGCTGGTATTGAAAGTGATTGTTTCAGTCTGCATGTCAAGATTTGAGATCTTGTTTTCACTCTAAGCAACTGTTGTTCAACTGTGTACCCATGCGGGCTGCAGTTTTATCAACAAAACCGTGATCTTATCACCAGATCTCTGAATATCTTATTGTACTTCGATGTTCACTTCGTTGGGTGGAATATCAAAGATATTGAAGAAGACGCCTCACTCACATAATAGTGACATGCTTCATCATAGGCGTTTTCTCCACACCCAGACAAGATGGTACTGTCTGGGCGGACTCAACCAAAGATATTTTTTGGGAGTTCTTAAATAAGATGATAGCTGGTTAAGCAGGGAACCAGATTTTTTTGTATAGTAAAAATACCTACAAGTATACCCCGGTCAAATTGTTTATTCTGGGGTACTTGTGGTACTGTTAAAATCATATATTGGGGTTCTTTTGAATATAATCTTTCAAATATACCCTCATTCAAGTGCCAACATGTTTCGGTCCACGTTGCTAGCCCAATCGGGTCTGGTGCCTTCGTCAGGGCGTTTTTCTTTTTCCTTAATTTAAAGTCCCTGCCTTCTCTTTACGCATCTACTTCATGCATACCACGCATGAGGCATAATGCACTCACCTACAAATCTTGTACTCGAACTCCAGTAGATTTTCTATAGGAGTAAAGGTAAGAGAAAAGAATATACATATATACTCATAGTTATATGCATTCATGTTCTAAAAGTGCCTTTATCATACTACTAGTGTTAAGTATGTGTGCACACCCCGACTAAGTGCTCACTATTTGGTGCTGCTAGCCGATTATTCGCTTTATCAAGATTGATGCCACTCTAAAAATATCTTCCACCGCACTCAGTGTTTATACCAGACAAACTTTCTGTTTCTAATTAAAGGAAAAAAAAGAAAAAGATCCCCTCGTGAGTGTGTGCAGCTTTTTTCAATCACACGTATACTAATCTTTTATATTTGTACTTCGTGGTAGAGTGTTGAATTTTCACAAAAAGTTTCCCGCGCTATCCCGATGTCCTAGTTGAAATTATATCTACCAATCTCAATTGTACTGTTTTTATTTCCGACATTTCTTAATATTGCTCACCTACTGGTAGATGCTTAATGGCATCATGCAGGGCTTGTGTGTCGCGGTGGCGTCCTGTAGTCACACACTATATGGAACAAATAGTAAATTAAAAACGCTTTCTTATAGTTTGCGGTGATCTGATTATTACTATGCATTTGTCTGTTCCCAAGAATTTATTTTGGGTATTTAAATAACTTAATCTCCCCTTTTATGTCAATTTTATACTTTTATTTCGACCTTGATACTGATGGTAGGTGGTAATACACTGGCTACTATCTGAAGCCTGGAACGGTTTTTGGAAACGGGATGGTTGGTTTTTCTCAATCGTCAACGGAACTTGAGTACAATTTCTCTTTTCATCAATCATTAGTTTTTCAAGTTGTCTGTGCCTGATCTTTTATGCATCCACACCTGCTGTCAGACTCGTATATACGGGACAAAGGGTCGGATCTCATTTAACGGGTCAACGAATCATAAAGGATGTTACCTTAAGTTGAATTCAACATGACTACAAAGTAGCTGTAAGCTTCTAAATTTATCATAATCGAATTAGAAATAAACTAGCAATGGGGATATTTCCACTTAAAAGTGTCCGCAAATGGAGCTTAGGACGGTTACTGAAGATGTAGCGAATATTTTTTAGGTCGTTAAAGAAACTTTCGTGCAACCTTTCTTCTCATAACACATTTATTTATTTTGTGGTCTGTGTCAGATTTTCGTTTGCAAAAACCCGGCTATCAAACTCGTGTACACGGGACATAAGGTCGGGTCTAATTTATTACAAGTCGGCGTATCCAACAACCGAATTTACCAACAGTCAAATTAATCGTGATTCCAAAAAAGAAATTCTAAATGTAACGTATTTAAGATTGATAGTTCACTTGCAATGGGGATATTTTAACGTAATATGTCTGCGATTTACTGGCTACGATTGTATAGGGTAGCAAACAAACAATTCACTCGATCTCTTTTTTGGGGTTCACTTACTTCATCAAGGATTCGCCACCGTTTTTCCACCTACTAGATACACCGCCTACCGTCGAGTGCATCCTAGTTGTAATGGGCACCTTAAAAAGCGGTTGCACAGGAAACAACGTGTTCTTTTATCTAGCACGGCTTACTCTCTATGGTTATTTGGGAGTGCTGGTATACACGGAACCGCCTGAGTTCCGCTCTCTCGGGGCTTCTGGGTATTGAAGTCCACTATATTTTCTTTATTGTTTTTTTATTTTTTAAAACAACAGCAGACTTTATTGGCCATCGTGGTTTTTTAAAACAACAAGTTCGCCTCTTTGGTTATAATGCCCAATTATTTAATATATGAAAGACAGATTTTGTTGGATGATAATTTTTTCTCCCCATATTATATGATATTGGTACATTTCGCCCCCAGTTTATCTTCGTCTTTTCAAAAGATTTAAAGAGGTATTTGTTTTTTTAATTTTCTTTTGTTCCATACTCCTCATAAGAGTTGTATTTTTTAAGTGTACAGATACCCTCCTGTTATCATCTTTTTTCTTTGTATCTTATGTTTAACTCCAGATTATTTTCAAATGTATCGTACTGGCTAATTTTCTATATATTCCGTTATGTCGGGGATGTCCACGGAATTTCCTCGTTTAGACCTTGTGTTGCGCTTGAAAGGCGATAGATCCACCGTTGCTCAAGTTTTAACAATTGTTTTTCAGTGCAGCTGTTTGGCAAATTTTCAATTACTGTCCATGTAAAATCGTTCTCATTATGGTTATTAGTTTGAAAATGGCTCATCATCTTGGTGATTGTCTTTCCACATCTGAATGTACTTCGATGTTCATTTATTCTGACTTTTACTTTTCGGGTGGTCATGCCTATATACATCTTCCCGCAGATGCACGTCATCAAGTAAACCACGTTTTGGCTGTTGCAATTACTAAAACTTCGCTGTTCCCAGGGAGTTTTTAGGCCCACGTCAATCTCTTTGCTGGTTTTCGTTAGCCTGCATACGTTACAAGAACCACAAGGAAAATGTCCAACAACCTCAGGAAGATTCCAGAGGGTATTCAGTTGCCCTGTTTTAATTTTTTTCGTGTTGGGGCCGGTATGGACTACACAGCCCTTTATGGATTTTCCTCTTTTGAAGGCGAACATCGGTTTTTCCAATCTCAAACCACCTGAGTTTAATGTTCTCCAGTGACGTTCCATAAGTGGTGACACACACATTTCTTTTATTCTCAGGTTTTTTAAAGGATTCCAGCAGTCCTTCTCGGGTGTTGTTTTTTGCCCTTTTATATGCTTGTTTTATCAATCTTTTCGGTAAAATTTGGTCTTCAATTTTTGCGTGAGCTTCTTCGCATGAGTTTCATATGTCTCTTTGTCTGTGCAGTTTCTTCTTAGTCTTAAAAATTGTCCCACCGGCAGGTTGTCTTTTAGAGCCTTGGGATGGAAACTATCGTACCTTAGTAAATTATTCACATCTGTTGGTTTGTAGAATACTTCTGTTTTTAGTCTACCCTCGTTGGGCCAGATTTTCAAATCCAAAAAGGTTATTGAATCTTTTCCTAAAGTCATAGTGAACTTGAGATATTCATCCCTAGAGTTCAACCATGCCAAGAATTCATGTGCTCCGTTTTCATCTCCTTTCCAAATCATGAAAACATCATCGATAAATCGTTTCCAGACCACCAGGTTGGTTTGGTATGGGTTTGTCTCTTTGTAGATGAATTTCGTCTCGAAGTCATGGACATACAGGCAGGCTACGCTTGGAGCGCAAGTCATGCCCATTGAAGTTCCATGCGTTTGCAGAAAGTATTCACCTTCAAATTCGAAATAATTCTTGGTTAAGGCCCATCTTGCACACTCTACAACAAATTTTATAGGTGTTATCGACATCCATGTTTCTGATTTTAACAGTTTTTCAATCACCATAAGGGAAGCTTCTTGTGGAATGCTGGTATACAGCGCTTCCACATCCAAGGTGATTAGGTAATCTGTTGTAGGATCAAAGTTTAAAGGTTGGAGTTTCAAGAGTATGTCTTGTGTATCTTTTAGATACGATGGCATTTTTTGTACCATTGGTCTTAAAAAATGGTCCGTGAATTTAGAGAGTGGTTCCAATATTGAACCAATGCCCGATACGATCGGTCTTCCTGGAGGTGGATTTTTATTCTTGTGCACTTTTGGAAGAATGTAGAAGTATGGTACCTTGGGATCCATTTCTTTCAAAAAGTTCTCTTCTGCAGTAGTTATCCATCCTTCTTCTGCTGCCTTTTTTACCATCTCGTGTATGTCTCTTTTCAGATTCTCTGTTGGATCACGCTGTAGTCGTGCATAATTCCGTGTGTCATTTAGGAGTTTATGACACTCTGTTTTGTACATCTCAATAGGTAGGATCACTGTCGCTCCTCCCTTGTCAGCCGGTTTTATTATAACATCACTCATCTTGTCAAATTCCGCCAGGGTTCTTCGCTCTATGGATGAAAGATTGTTGAACACTCTACTCTCATTGTCTTTTAGTTGGTCCACTTCCAACGTGACCGCTTTTTCAAAGGCTAGCAAGGCTGCTGGCATGGTATGATTGGGTGGAACGAATTTTGATTTCTTTCTTAAACCTGTGTTTTTGTCATCAGTTGTTTCTTGTGATCCCTCCGTTTCTAGAAAAAACACTGATAGTCGTAGTCTACAAAAGAATTCAGCTAATTCGATTCTTACATTAAAGAGGTTAGATCTAGTAGTTGGGACAAAACCTAGCCCCTTATTTAGCACTTCTTCCTGGGTTTTTGAAAGGATTTTGGTGCTCAGGCTTAGTATTCCCGAGTGTTCTTGCTCGTGCTGGGTCTGGGTTCCTGTGCCGTTGAATCGTCCCTGGACGTATCCCACTGTACTCTGGGTCCTCTCCGGTTGCCTCCTCCTCGTGTGTGGCCTCTCCCTAAAAAAGGCTGTTGATAGGGTTGCCATTGGTATCCAAATTGAGGAGGTTGGAAAGGCGGTTGCATGAATGGATTCCATCCGAAGGGGGCTTGTTGTTGGTAAGGGCCAATTTGTTGGTATGTTCCCCTATTTCTTCTAGATCGATTGCCCCTTTTCCTATTACTCCATTTTTGGTTTTTGCCTTCAAAGGATGAATCGCTGGAGTTATTTCCGGACCCAGAACTATCTGTGTCTGAAAAGTCCAACTTATCTTTGTCTGTTGGATTGTAATCCTCCTTAGAGTATGGAAATGTATTTTCAAACTTGAATCTCTTTAGGTCTTTTTGAAATTTAACAATTTTAGCTTGGGTCAGGTAACCTTTGTATTCATTTATTATTTTGTTGTTTTCTTCCAATTTCTTTTTGAATTGGCCAATTGTAATTTGGGTTTTTAATCCATTTCCAATGTTTTGATTTCAATTAGTAGGGCATCGGATAGTCTTTTTGCTGTTTTTATAATTAAAACGAGCCAGTCCCTGGTGCATTTCCATGCAACCAAAGACCAGCTTCGTCTGAACTCAGGATCGTTTAGGAAAATGCGTGGGGAATTGGTTACAATTAGACCATTAGGGGCTATGTTGCCCCTAAGATATTCCGTCATGATTGCTCCATGTAGTAGAGTTTTTAATTGAAACCTTTTTAATTCTGTTAGAGAGTCCCAATCGCCACTGTTTTGGCTGACATATGTAAGTGTGGTATCGGAAAAAAGTGAGGGCAATGCTAAAATGGATGATAATTCATCCTCATCATATGCTAGGCCCTCCGCCATTTTCAAATTTTTGAAGAGAGGACCCGGCTGTTTGTTAGGGAAATCACAAGACAAACTTTGTCTGGGTTCCGCCAGTAGATAATATATACATACATACACACACACACAAGAATGGTTGCCCTCAGACGAAGGTGCACTTCTACTTGGGATCAAATAAAATGTGCAGGACTACTTATATGAACATGCACTTGCAGTGATACTCACTTCAAGAGGCCCACTCAAGGTAGAACTTGGTGAACAGGTGTCTGCAATCAATCTGCTGAACTGCCTTGCATTTGGCCTGTGAGCAAGGACTGGGTAAGTCCGAAACGCTTTAGGCCTCTGAAAGAAGAAAGAAGAAGTTGCTGTGTGTTGCTGGCTTTGCTGCATTCCAGAATAAATAATTGGAATCCGTTTGGGAGTGTACCTTCGTCTGAGGGCAACCTTTCTTATACATTTAAACGGCCGATCCAGCCGTGAAGGCAGTACCACTGCATGAAGGAGAAGGTCTGTTTGACTTTATATTTTGTCACATTTGGAACAACAGGTTCAGGAGATTTCCAGCAAACCTGGTAATGTTACTTTGAATTGCCCACTGGAGGGTGATGAACTGTGTTGTAATTTCATGTTTGGCTTCAGCAAACCCACTTGGGATAAAATGAAATGTGCAAGACTACTTATACTAATATGCACTTGCAGTGATACTCACTTTAAGAGGCCCACTTCAGAGAGAGTCTTGCTGGATCGCAGCATTTTTTGTCCTTTTGTTTTTTGGGTGCCCCAGTGGGTAGCCACCCACCACTATGTAAACTATAAAACAAACGTACGCACTCATTGGATGATGTTATCAGGGATGTCATCAACAATGTCACATGAGATGTTGTTAGTGATGTCATAAACGATGCCATAGAACATGTCATGAGGATGTAATATGTGAGGTCATAAACAGTACATGGCGGGGGGCAAGTTATAGTTAGCTCTGCTATCTGGTGACTTTCAGTTTTTTTTATTTCAAAATGTTGAAGTTGTTCCTAACATATTGACCTGACTATAACATTACTTTAACCTTTGAGTTTTTCAGTGAAAATACATATGTAGTCACTGAAAAAGCCAAAGGTTACATAACGTTATAGTTAGGCTCAGAGTTAACACAGACACAACCATAGAAATGTAACTGTTATAGTTACCTGACCTAACTATAACATACGCCCCCGCAATGCACTGCTTATGACCTTGGATGCTGGGGGTTCTTGGGGGCCCAGAAGCCCTCCTGTTACCACTTTGAAAACATTACTACTAGTTAAAAAAAAAATAGAAAATCACACAAAAAAACAAAGGTTACAGGGACGTTATAGTTAGGAAACATAATATGCAAAACCTCATAAATTCACTTAAAAAGCCAAAGGTTACAGGGCCGTTATAGTTAGGCCCAGATTTCACACGTACAAACCATAGAAATTCTGCAGTTAAAGTTACCTAAGCTTACTTTAACTTAAGGCCCCCGCATTGCACTGCTTATGACTTCACATATTACATCACTCATTTCACAGTCAGTGACATCACTGATGACATCTCAAATGGCATCACTGATGACATCATCCAGTGAGTGCAAGTGTTTTGTAAAATTTTCTGACACAGAAACATATATACTGATCTACTGCATAAGTTAAATTACTATTCTTTGTGGAATACTAATGATTGAAACTATTTGTAACATATGTTATCTGATCCATTATCTCATTTTCAAAACTGGTGTACTATTTGTCAGTGAACTAGCCTCTACTTTGACACATGTTCCCTGCTGATGTATGTGTATGGTAGTGCTTTAATACAGTTTAAGCTGGTGAGTGAGAATTCACTCCACAATGATGGCTGAGTATAGTTATGTTTTAGGACACACTGACCAGTTTCCTTAGACCTCTCTCCTTTGTAATAAATGACTTGTACTATTGCAATAAATGTATCTGTGCCCTAAGGCCTTTCTCCAGGGTGATGGCTCAGTTTAGTAAAAATGTACGACAGACTCGCCTTCCTGCTCACATCTTTCTCCAGTATGAAGAGGGTTGTCACACTGTGGACTTTCCACTAAGAGCTCTGTGCTGCTTGTATGTTATAGTGGTTTCTGTAAATATGACATTTGCACTAAAACTTCTTTCCAGGTTGATGAATGGTGTTGTTGTGGTTTGCAATACACGAGCCTATACAGATGCACACTTTATTCTGGTCATTAGTGTTTAGAGTAGTGGTTCAAAAGAGACAGAACTATCTGCTTAGAACTGTCTTTTACGTGTTAAGTGAGTGTAGTAGTTGATAAGGTTACAGTGAGCTCTGTGCTGTACGTCTCCTACCTGTATCTTCTAACTTTTAAAGAACTCAAATGGTATTTTATGAAGTATAATGTAGTGTCTAGAAGATACACGTTTTCTTTCAGCTTATATACACTTGCACCTTTTTTTAATGTACTTTTTTATAGTGCAACCAAATTAGCATACCTGTAAAATCTCTTTGCTGTTCTTCACCTTTTAGTGTAAGTACTGTGAACATCTGTTTTCCACTGAAAATCCCATGTCAGAACTATGTAATTCTTCCTCCACTCGCAGTACAAAAGTACCTAAATTGGCTACTCTTCCCCATGTGCTCTTACTCATACTCCTTACTTAGCAAATCACAGACTTACTTTAATCTTTTATTTTTTTGTACCACTTAAAATGGTCTCTAATTTTTAACCCTTTCCATGTTTTCTGTAAAGAAGCCCTATTTGATAGGTTGTTTTCTGGATCTATTGCGGCGCTCAGCTCAGTCCTTCCATGTAACTTTGCAGAGGATCCACGGTGAAAGCCCTTAAAAGCATTCAACAGTCTTCTGTTAATGCTTTTCATCTGTATTTTACTTTGTAAAGTATACTCATTTACCATGCATACACTTCCTAGTGAGCAATTTTTGTACGCCACTCCGCTTTTGAGTTTCACACTGCAGACTATAGTCCCTTCGACCCACAACCTTTTAGCTCCATTTCCATAGTAACCGTGTTTGCAACACTCTTTGGTTAGCAGTAGGTCAAACGTTCACAAGACTTTCTCTGAGCAGCATACTAGCTTTGAATTAAACAGTAGCAGGTGTGGTTGACTGTTTGCAATTACAAGCATATCCCAAACAACACCACTTTTCAAAAAATGTTCAGAGCCATTCACAGGGTTAGTTACGTTTGCCTTAAAATCGCGACCTCATTTTAGTTCCCTCCACATCTCTAGCATCCAATCAAATATGTTCTTTTATATTTTAGATGCTGTCTTCCATTTTAACTGCCTTTCGTATTCAAAATTGTCTCAGTCTGCTTCAGCTTTTCTCTGTGTGCAACTCCTGCTTGTCTCCAAAAGGGTCAGAGTGTCGATTGTGGGCAATAGTTTTGTGTTTTGGGCCAGAGAGAGTGCTAGAAAGTGGCATCAACAGGGACCTAGGTTTACTTAATGTAGACATTACTTGGGTTGGCCAAAGAGAATTCAATTGGCATCAATTGCTGCTGCTCATTGGAAGCATTGCAGATTGCCAAAATCCAGACCTCATAATTGTGCACGGTGTAAGCAATGACCTAGGCACAACTACTGGGGTAGGACTGGAAATCCTAATGAAGGATTCCTATAGTAAATTAATGACACTTTCCCCACATACCGCCTTGGTGTTCTCTAACGTGTGCCAAAAATAAGTGGCAGTGGTCAACGGAATGTTGTCCACAGATAGACAAATCCAGGAAACATGTCAATAAAACTGTTTCTGCTTTCCTCCAAGAGCACAACACAGGCTCTGTATACCACAACAACTTATGCTTCGATATGGACGGACTATATAAAAAAGGCAGAGTTCATTACATAGATGAAGGCAACCGGGTGTTCCCCAACAACTTGAAAGACTGCATCCTGTTCTGTGTGTAATTATCATCTACACATCATAAACACAAAGGGTATTTTCAAAGCCAACCCTTTTTTCAAACATTAGTTTGTTTTGTTTTCAAATCCTTTTTTTAAATTTCTCTTTCGGATTCGCTGATGAGTTGCAGGTCCCCTACCAAAAAATACATTCAATACAGAACAGCAACACATTTTAGCTCTGTGACTGATCCGTTCCCAACCCAAAGCACTAATTCAAAACAACAACAGATTCAATTCAGTGGGTGTGTGAGTGGCTATATAGGTGTGTGAGAGAGTGTGTGTGTCTTTGTGGGTGAGTGGGTGAGTGTGGGGCTGTGAGTGATTATCTTGGTGGCTGTATGAGTGAGTGTGTGAGACTTAGTGGATTTATAAGTGGTCTGTGACTGGGTGTGTAAGTATGTGAATGGGGTGAATGTGTAAACGGGTGAGTGTGTGAATGGGTGTGTGAGTGGGTGTGTCACTAGCTCTGGGTCTGTCAGTTGGTGTTTGAAGGGTTTTGTAGATCTAACGGTGTATGTGTGAGTAAGTATGTGAGTGGCTGTGGGGGTGGCTGTTTGGATGTTTGAGTGGTTGTGTTAGTGGCTGAGTGGGTATGTGATTGTGTCTGTGAGTTGCTGTATGGGTGTATCTAAGATGGTGTGTGAGTAGCTTCATGGGTGCATGAGTGGATGTGGGGTCTGAGAGTGGGTGTGTGAGTGGATTTGAGGGTCTGTGAGTGGGTGTGTGAGTGGCTATATCAGGGTGTGAGTGGTTGTGTGGGTCTGTGAGTAGGTGTGTCAGTAGCTGTGTGGGTCGGTGAGTGGGTGTGAGTGCTTCCGTGGTCCTTTGTGTGGGTGTGAGTGGTTTTGTGGGTGTAGAAGTGACTATGAGTGTGTGACTAGGTGTGCATGTGGCTGAATGGGTGTGAGTGACTGTATGGATGTATTAATGGATGAGTGAGGGTCTCTGAGTAGGTGTGTGAGTAATTGTGTGGTGCTGAGTGGCTGTGTGTGGGTTTGTGAGTAGGTGTATGGATGTGTGAGTAGGTGTCAGTGGTTGTGTTGGGGTGTGAGAGTGAAAGTTGGTCTGTAAGTCAGTGTATATTTTTTTTAATTGAGCAATGGATCCACAGATTCATCGTGGATTCAGAAGGGGCTGAACTGAGCGCTGTGGAGGATCCGCAGGTCCGTCACAGACCCCTCCATTAGTTCTATGGGGCCAGGATACATCTGTCCTGTCCCCTTATATCCTATTTCATTTTTATTCCTCCCCCTGCTGACCGACTGCTGATATACAAAATGGCAGCTGCAAATTTCCCCTCAGGTTACGGCCAGCCAATCACTGCATTGCTGGTGGTGAATGGATTAGTAGGGACGCAACTGTGGGCAAAATCCGCATGTATTTTCTAGCATTCTTTAAGAACCAATATCGCAAAAACTACTGAACGGAATTACACCAAATTTGGCAGGAGGCGAGATCTTAGTTTGCCGATTGTG
The DNA here is from genome assembly GCF_964204655.1 of Triturus cristatus. Lineage (NCBI taxonomy): Eukaryota > Metazoa > Chordata > Amphibia > Caudata > Salamandridae > Triturus > Triturus cristatus. Next base: position 142,359,467 of record NC_140588.1, read on the forward strand.
CTTTTTGTGATTTGGTATAAATCCGTCCAGTCGTTTTTGAGAAATTAAGGTTAAAAAATATTTATATATCTGGAAGTTAGTTCTGAGGGACTCTCGCGAAAGTCCCTCAAACCCATTTTTTAAAACAAATAGAGCGCTCTGATCAGCTCAGGGAGCTTTTTTCCCTGGGGCCAATTCACTGTTGAGGGAGTCAGGTACCTGCGGAAGTGAGTGCTCGGATTGGCTGCCAGCAACATGAGAAAAATGTTGCTGCCAGATGGTACAGGACTCAGGGACTTAGTTCCCTGTCTTGAAGTAATAAAAAAAAGAAATTAAGGGGCAGGGTAGTAATACCCTGGGCACTGTGGGCCAAAATGAACAAATCTGCAATTTATTCCGCAATCCTGCAGGACTCCCTAAGGATCACAGAAAACCCCTCAAAATGGCAGCCTGCCATTACATTTATAATTTGGAGAGGAGGTGCGTGAATTAGCTCTGGGGTACCCATCCTCTGGGGCCAAAATGTAGTACGAGATACCCCCTTCCCCGAGCCACTGTGGGTCCCGTGGACCCCATTGGCCAGGACCGAAAAAATACGTGCTCCAACTGGTCTTTATATTTAATATCTATCTATCCATCCATCCATCCATCCATCCATATATATATATATATATATATATATATATTATTATTTTTTGTTCACTGAAAAAAATAAAGGTTAAAGTCACGTTAGAGTTAGATGAATATGCGTCAACATAACATTATGAACTAAAAAACCCACAAAAAATCACCAGTTATAGTTAACACAGCTAACCATAACTTGCAACCTAATGGAGTGCCCTTGCAAGATGCCCGAATAAAACATGCTGAGCTATTAGACACACTTAGGCACATAGACTATACCGCCTACACGCACGCGAAACACGCTGATGCGGACAAGGCAGGCCCGCTACTAGCACGCATCCTCAGGGATGACCCCCCACACTCCCCGATCCATGGGATCATCACCAGTAGCGGGGACACAGTACACACGCAGCAGAACATAAATGCGGCCTTCTATTATTACTATCAGGCCCTATATCGGGCGCCCACCCATTGGAGGAGGAGGCCTTGACGCCTTTGTAGCTGAGATACAGTTCCCACAACTGGACAAATCGGCGCAGGACGCGCTCTCTGGCCCTGTTACAAGGGCTGAAATCAAGGCGGCTATCAGGGCACTACCCCGTAATAAGACCCCAGGCTTGGACGCGGCCGAAATCTTTGCCACATTTTCAGACTGGGATGCCCCCTATCCCCCCTGCTCTTTGTACTAGCCCCGGAGCCCTTAGCCCTTAGGGTACGGCAATCGGCAATGCACCGGGGGATCTGCTTGGGGCAAACGACGCACGTAATTTCCGCATATGCGGATGACATCATTCTGTACGCTGATGACCTCGCCTCTATCTCACCCATCCCCAGCATTTTTTATTCCTTCGTGCGGCTTTCAGGCCTTAAAATCAATGACAGTAAGTCTTATGCCTTTTTCCCGGCAGGGGGATCGTCCAGAGACGGTCCAGTTTGGGCCCCATTCCTTAACAGTCACTGCATACACTTTTAGATATCTAGGCATACAGATTTATCGATCAGCACCAGATCTCATAGAGGGCAATCTGGGCAAGGCCATACGTTCGCTCCGATCCCAGGTCACTTTCTGGTCCTCCCTACCACTCTCGGTGATGGGCCGCGTAGCTATCTCGAAAATGGTGGTTCTGCCCCGTCTCCTGTATTTTTTTACTAACTTGCTGGTCGTGATCCCAACCCCGATGCTTAATACCCTGAAGACTACACTCTCCGCTTTGATATGGGGTAATGGCCGCCGTAGAGTAGGGCTAACCAAGTTACAACTAGACACAGATAAGGGTGGGTTGGGTGCTCCTGACTTCCGGGCATACTGCTATGCAGGCCAATTGCAATGGTTATCTTATTGGCTGGCAGGGCGCAATATACATGAAATAGATTTTTGCTCTCCTGATGTGGACCGAGGATGGCTCCACGCACTGCTCCCGCAGGCTAGGATCCCGACGGACGCCCCACTGCTTCTGCGCACCTCGCTTACCTATTGGAAAAAAGCCACTCACTACACACGTACCTGCCTCCCCAACTTTGATACTACACCACTTCTTCGGATCCCTACTACCTGGGCGGAGGGCGGTGTGACCACGGTGGGTGACTTATTTGACGATGGCATACTTATGGACCATGGTAACTTTGTACGGCGTCAGGGAGTCACTGATGCATTGTACCTATTGCATGCTGCACTCGCGCAATATGTGAAGAAACACTGGGCCCCACGCAGGGAGGAACGGAGGAACCCCCACGCCACAAAATGGTCTTCATGACCTACCTGATGGGTAACGGACGCCACCTTACCAAGTGGCTTTACAAAGGCATTACCACCCACACTAGAGTCCCACTAACAGACCTATGCAATAAATGGTCCGCAGTCCTGGGGACAGACCTGACAGACAGGGACTGGGACAGAGCTCTTGCATATCCTAGGAGAATCCCATGGAACGCCAAATTCAAATTCATCCAATATATGGTTTTACACAGAGCGTATCTTACCCGCACCGATTGCAATGTATCTTTCCAGCCACACAACACTGTTGTCTTAGATGAAAATTAGAGGAGGCTGACTCGTTACATATGCTATGGTGTTGCCCAGTGATTACCCCTTATTGGTCAGAGGTATTATCCCTGCTAACGGCTGCGGTTGGGATCCCCGTCACGGACACGCCTGCAGTGTGTCTTCTGGGACTGATACGACGCCCCAAGGCGCAGAAAGTGCAACTTCGCTTCGTAGACTTGTCTTTGCTCCTTGCTAAGTGCTCCGTTACAATGCGGTGGAAATCGGCCATAGCACCGCAGCTTCACGGTTGACATGGGGAAGTAGTGAGATGGGGTGGAGCGGAGAGTGCTGCCATCCGCCGGGAGGAAGCTCGGGGTTTGAACAAAAGAGTCCTCTCTTTAGACTGGGACAGCACTCTAGAAGCGTTCAGGGCCTTGGCACCGCCACCTTTGCCGGTAGCCCAGACTTAATAATTGTCTCATCGCCCAGCCCCAGTTCTCCAGGTTTCATGTTTATGGAGTTCCATTGTTATTGAATGCTGCGCAATATGGAGCATACATACACTTTTTTTTTTTTTTTTTTTTATAAAAACCTTTATTACAGTTTCAGAGACATACAAGTATGGGCCTACAACCAACAGGCCGGCCGCTAATGCACACTATAAGTCTAGACACATCTTAACAACCACATCGATGAAGCAATAAGAGAGCTACTGGAGTGCTAATCAACTCAGCCAGCCGCAGCCGCAGTCCATAGACAAGCAAAGAAAGGTTTCATATTTTTGAAGAAAACGAAAAACATCACACACACAAGGCAGAGGAGGTTAATAGCAGTAACATGTGCTCCCCGTATCGAAGGAGTAAACTAACCCAGGGAGAAAGAGGGGGGGGGGCAGGCAGAAGAAACCAAATGCGCATTTCGCAGGAGCATAGAGGAATGCGCGGGCTAGGGAGACAGAGCAGCATCCATCTCTCGCGTCTGGGGCGGGGCGCAAATACCTCCACGATAGGAGTTTCAGGGACCCCACACCTTAATCCACTTCCCAGGCTTGCCTCTCGCCACATACACCGTTTTCTCTCTGAACATACACCAGTCCATGTGTTCCTTCCATGCTGAGACCGTTGGTGGCCTCTGGGAGCCCCACAGTTGTGCAATGTCACGCTTCGCTACCATATAGCCCAGAGTCACCCACTGCGTCTGCATCACATTGTAATCAGTCGGCTCCCAGACATTCAGCAAACATCTCCGTGCCTCCGGCAACAAGGCAACATGCGTGACTTCTTCTAACACCGTATGCACTCTACACCAAAACCGAGTCACCTCCGGACACTCCCACAGGATATGGAGGAAAGTCCCCAGTAGTCCACAGCCTCGCTTACACAGACCATCCACCAAATACCCCATACGCATCAAACCAGGCCCCGTGACGTACACTCTATGAAGTATCTTAAGCTGGACGAAACGCAAGCGGGCCGGGATAGCCACCTCTTTCGGGGAGGCCACCGCTGACACCCAATCCTCGTCAAGTTCCAAACCGTCGGCAATCCATGTCTCCCGCAATGAGGTCAGCAAACCCATTCGATCATTGATAAGCTTCTTATAGATCAGCGAAATGGTGCTATCCGGCACATAGCCGTCCAATACTCTGTCTTCCAACGGGAAGGACTCTGGAATAGCCGCCACGTCCGGGAACACGGAACACAAGGCATGATGAACCTGAGCATACCGAAAGTATTCCCTATCGTTCAACTGATATTCAGTTTTCAGCATGTCGAACGTCTTAAATTTCCCTTTCGTCCAGAGATCCCCTACCTTGCTGATACCAATCATATCCCATTTCTCAAAGCCTTTCGTAGTACACAGATAACCCAAACGCTAGGAAGCGTACAATGGCGTTGCCCGAGTCAAGCGATCCCTCCACCCCATCGCCGCATTTGCTGCATGCCACACCTGCACCGCGACCCGCGTCGGGCCTGTCAGTCGCGCATCAAGGGACCTCGAGTATAGTGCTCGATTATAATCCCCGCTTGGCAATAACAATTTGTCCATCTCAAAAGCCGGGTTCAAAGCAGGCCCATACATCCCGTGATTGACAGCAGCCAACTGGGAGGCCCAATAATATCGTTTAATATCAGGGAGAGAGCGACCCCCCCATCATACCACGGTAGGGTTAGTTTGGCAAGAGCAATCCGCGGCCGCCCATCCCAAAACAATCGACGCTGAAGACACTCCACCTCCCGAAAATAGCGGGCCGGCACTACGTCCACAGTGTTCTGTAGGGCGTACAAAAAGCGTGGCAGCGACATCATTTTGAACAACGCCGCCCGGCCGAGCGGCGAGAGCGGCAGCCGCCGCCAACCCGCCACATCCGCCCTTAGGCGCTGAAGGGGGGGGAGAAGATTCCGCTCATACCGGGCCACCGGGTCCAGGGTTATAAAGATTCCCAAATACTTGAACCCCGACTGCGCAACCTGGATAGGGCACCCCCGTGGAAGGGGGGGGGCCTCCCCGGAGAGAACGTACACACAAGACTTAGCCCAGTTAATGACCAATCCGGAGTTGCGACCAAAGGAGCTCAACACATCCACCAATACAATGAGCGATTTGCGCGGAGATGCAAGATACAAGAGGATATCGTCCGCATATAGGGAGACACGATCCTCGTACTCCGGCGTCCATCTAAGGCCACGCATCGAAGGGTGCCACCGCAGCCACTCCGCAAGGGGCTCCAAACAAAGCGCAAAGAGAAGAGGCGACAACGGACATCCCTGTTGCGTGCCCCTACCCAAAACAAAGGGAGCCGACACCCGTCCGTTGACCACCACCTGTGCCAGTGGGTTATCATAAAGCAATTTCACCCAACCGATAAACCCCGGGCCAAACCCAAACTTCGCCAATGCTGCCCAGATATACGGCCATTCCAAGGTGTCAAACGCCATGGTAGCGTCCAGGGATGCCAAAATGGCCGGCTCACGGATGAATGGCGCTCTAGCGAGGACGCCATGCAGTCGCCGCAGGTTCAAAGCGGTATTGCGATGGGGTATAAAACCGGATTGATCCTGATGAATCAGGTCGCCCACGACCCGGATCAGGCGATTAGCCAGTACCTTGGCAAGGATTTTGGGCTCCGCGTTCAACAAAGAGATAGGCCTGTAAGAAGTACACCGATCCCGCGGCTTCCCTTCCTTATGGAGAACAACAATAGTAGCAAGACGTTGGTCAGGGGGGAGGGAGCCCGCCGCCTGTGCCTCAAGGAACATGTCCCGGAGATACGCCGCAATCTTATCTGGGCGCAACTTATATAATTCGATGGGAAGGCCATTAGGACCCATGGCCTTGCCAGAAGCAATAGAGCGAATGGCCAAAGCAATCTCATCCGGCGACGGGGCCGCATCCATCAATAATTTATCCTCATCAGATAGAGATGGCAGAGCAATGTCTTAAAGCAGCAGTCGAGAGTCTTCCTCCGATCGCTCAGAGACCGGAGAGTAAACCCCGTGAAAATACTCCGCAAAGCAATCAACAATATCACCGGGGTCCGTCACACACACACCATCCACCCTCTCAACAACCGGCACCACTCGACTCGCTCTCTCTTTCCTATCCAACCAGGCAATCAACTTTCCCGCCTTATCACCCATATCGTACAAACACCCCTGTTGCTCCCTGCTCATACTCTTAGCAGATTCAGTAACCAGCGCCTTGTAGTCGGCCTGCTTAAGCCCCAGCACATGCAGTCTGTCATCCGTAACACCTTGCTCCAAATCGATCTCCAACTCGGTGATCTCATTTTCAAGTCGAACCACCTCTTTCGCCTCCATTTTTTGGTATGGGAGATGAGAGACAGAGCCTGGCCCCGGAGCACCGTCTTAAAGGCCTCCCAAAGGGAGACGGCGGAAGACACCGACCCCACGTTGTCGTTAAAATAGTGTTCCAGGGACTTAACCAGGTCTGCACGGATCGTGGGGTTTCGTAGGTACCAGGGGTTGATCGGCGCCACCCTCCCCTCCGCCCCCATGGCGATATCTAAGTGTAGCAAAAGAGGGGAGTGATCAGATATACCGCGGGCCAAGTGTCGCACCTCCCCAATCATCCCAGCTTGGGCCGCAGGCACTAGCATATAGTCAAGCCTCGAAAGACTACCGTGGGCCCCGGAGTGAAAGGTATATTGCGCTTGTCCAGGGTGTTTCAACCGCCAGCAATCTATCAGTCCCAGGGTATCCAGAAAGCCCCCCAGCCAGTTCTGGGCCCGAGGGAGGTCCCTAGGGGGGTGTCGATCTTCAACTCCTGAAACCACTGCGTTAAAATCCCCCCCCAAGACCAAAACCCCCCCCCGGAAGCCCAAGTAGCAGGCGCCCCAAATCAGCAAAGGTGGCCGTCTGAAGGCCCGGCGGCACGTAGACAGTAACCAGCGAAATCAACTTACCCTCCCATCTCCCCACCAGCGCAGTGTAGCGCCCTCTGTCGTCGTGGAGCACCTCATCCACCTCCAACGGGAGAGAGGTCCTAACTAAAATGCCCACTCCCCTCGAGCCAGAGGTGAAACCAGAATGGGCCAGAAGGCGATATCCTCGCCTGTTCATGGCATGGAAAGAGTTCCCTATGAGGTGCGTCTCCTGCAGAAACACAATGTCAGGCGAAATACGTTTCAAGAACTGCAGGACCACCCCCCGCTTTATCCTGTCCCCCAGCCCATTCACATTCCATGAAAGAAGTCTCAACCCCTTACCCCCCATCCCTCCCAGCACAAACTATCCCCCTCCCGGAGGGCACAATCATAATAGCACAACAGAAAACATTACCCCGCCTTGTGATGCAAACAAACAAACCCCAACCCCACCCCATCAACCCCAACAAAACTCCCCCCTCCCTGCACCCCTTCGTGAGCCCAAACAGCCCCCCCAACGTGCAGTGTGCCTGTCGCCCCAATATGAAACTCACTACAAAGAAGACAAGAAAAACCCCAGAAGGAGGAAAGGGCCCCAGCAAGCCCCCCGCAACCTCCAAATACCAAAGGGCAAAATGTTACAAACTGGAGTCCAGTGCAGCCACAGGTGCAAAACGTTACCAGTCCGGTCCATAGCCAGGATCCCAGTTCCATTCCTACTCCGTCGAGCACTCTCCGCTCTCCGCCATCCGACCTTCCCGACCTCGACCCCTAGGTAGGGCATCCAGCCACTCTCCAACCGCCTCCGGCCGGTCAAAGAAATGTGAGCGACCCTCTAACTCAACCCGCAGCCTAGCCGGGAATAGCATCGCATATTTCAGCTCCATGTCCCTCAAGCGCCGTTTGATGGCCAAAAATCCCAACCGTTGCTTTTGAACCGCTTGCGTGAAGTCTGGGTAAAAGCTAACATTAGAGTTCTCAAACTTTAATGGCCCAGCCACCCTCGATGTCTGAAGGATAGCATCTCTATCCCGAAAATTAAAAAGTCGGGCAATGATAGGCCGCGGGGGAGCACCCACCTTGGGCGCACCACCTGGAATCCTGTGGGCCCGTTCCACAGCGAACAACTTACTCAGCCCCTTGGGTGCTAGATGAGTCACCACTAGATCCTCCACAAAAAGATCCGCAGCAGACTCCTCCGATCGTTCGGGCACCCCGATAATACGGACATTATTCCGCCTGGCCCTGCTTTCGGAATCCTCAAGGCGACGATCAGTCAGGTCACTGGCGAGCTGCAACCTCCGCACCTCCGTCTGCAAAGCGGCCACATCCACATTTAGGCTCGACGCCGCTTGAGTCAATGAGTCGACCCGGTCATTTGTTTTGGACAGGTCCGCTCTGACCAAAGTCACATCAATCAACACCGAGTCCAATTTATTAGCCAAGGTATCAAATTGCTGGTTCACAGTCGCCTTCATCTCCTCAATGGCCCCCATGACATCCAGCAGAGTCAATTCGGATGATGCGCCCGAGGCCTCCTTGGGCAGCTCAGGCGATTTATGTGATCCACTAGGGGATCCCTTTGGCTACGCATAGCGGTCCATGTTGTTGGCCTGGGAATAAGCTCCCCTCCGGGTAGACTTGGGTTTCAGCTTGTCGCCGTCCACTCTCGCCGCCATCATCAGCGACCACCAAGGTCAGCACCCTCCAGCACCCGGAGGAAGGCCAGGCGACAAGTGCAGGAGATCCGGGCCACCAACTGAAATAGGCCCGTTTACAGTTCGAGAGTCAGGCTATGCACTCCGTCCTCGGCGCTGCTCACCCAAAGTCCCGACGTCAGTTTCCGCAAATCAACTCGAAACCGAAAGTGAAAGCACGGGGTCCGGGGCATGCCGCTGTTGTTCACTTCGCACCCGGGCACCTCACCAACTCGAGTTCGGGACCAAGGCCGGAGAAGGCCGCAAACTTCAGATCGCCACCAGTCCGGTTCCCGGAGTCCAATTTCGATTTGGAAAACGAGTGGCACCTTAGCGCAAGATCATAGACAAAAGCCCGTCTAAAAAACCAGGATTATGACAGGATAGACGTGGGAGGTTGCGGAGGCCCTCGGGAGCCACAAGCCTACGCGGCCATCTTGGTTGCGCGCTAGGCTCCTCCCCCCATACATACACTTTAAATGTTTATTTGCAGTCGGGAGTAGACGAGAGTACACCTTGCCATATGCGCTATGAATAGTTGTTGCCAGACGAAGTTGGGGGAGGGAGGGAGGGATGGTATAGTTGTATTTATATGTCATACACGTACTGTACATGATAATGCACATATACTGTACGATGATTGCAGTGTACTACGATATAGTGTATCTGCAACATGCCGTAATTGATGGGTTGTAAATTGAAAATTTAATAAAATATGTTTAAAAAAAGAGAAAAAAAACTTGCAACCCCGCCATGCACTGCTTATGACCTTACATCGTTCATGACATGTTCTATGACATTATTACTTTAATGATGACATCTCAAATTACATAATTGATGACAGCAATAATGTCACCATCCAAGCTCCATTTGTACACATTCCACTATAAACAAGTATGGCATTAGAGGTCTTAAAGTAAGTACAAAATAGCTCAGAATAATTTGAAGCATCATTAATGCCATGGCACTTACTCCCTTAGGTGACGCAGGCTTGCGTTATGTGCAACACTTGCACTATACCATAGACTTCATGAGTAGCCAATTTCACATTAACGATGGGCCACAGATAGAGGGGTTACTCCTACTGCAAACACAATTTAATCTCAATACAGCTGTTCAGTAAAACCAAGTTCATCCAGACACTCAACTTCTGTTACATAACTAATACCCTACTATGGACAGCCTTTACCTGCATCAAACCCTTCACAGTCATCGAACCTACAGTGAGAAATTAAGTGGATATGAGTAGAAAAGTGGAACTTGTAACCAGTGTTTACTCTATTGAGAGAGTTTAGTCTGTACCACATTAGGCCTGGCCCAATCTCCCACTGTTTGCTGCCAAAGGCAGTGCACAGCATTGGGCTGGCTGCCTGTAGGGGGTAGGAAGCAAGGCATATGTATCAATGGCATGAGAGCATCAGACCTACTGGTTAGTTATACCTTTGTATTGCATGTTAAGAAAATTATTATATATTATTTACTGATCAAACTAGAGGCATGGTGAAAGGTGGCCGTCTTTCAAGTTACATCAAGAGTGAAGATTGACCACAACCCCATAGTGTATAGGGTGAAGCACAGGGAATGAGGGGGGAAGCTTACCTGGAACACATGCCTTAGAAGAGAAAACTAATTTAACTAATTACCCAAAAAGGCAAAATGTGAAGTGGAACCTGTGATATTTTTAGAGAGGGTATTATCTATGATACTTTATGCCAGTTAGAACGCATGCTGAGAGATTAAATAACATCCCTTATGATTATCAATTCCTACAGATATTTCATGGGAATGGAAGGGAAGATAGTGTCCTACCGAAGGAAAATTATCAAAAAAGGAATTCCTGTTCAGGTACAGGATGGCATTTTAAAGCATATAATGAGGCAAAAAGAGAAACTCTGGAAAGAGTAGATTCTTTTTTTTAGTTTTATATAGCATGAACTAGACCTGAGACATCGGGTATCAGAGCGCTTTACATGAGCACCAGTTTTGTTACAGATGAGCACATTCATTTTTGTTAGGCACGGGGAGATTAAGTTATCTGCCCAGAATCACAGGATGTTGAGCGTCATTGCAGAGACTCGAACCCGGTTCCCCAGGTCCGAGGTCAACCGCTCTAGCCGTAAGGCTACATCCTCTCCCCAGATTGTATCTGCAAGAAGCCATTATAATAAATTTTGATAATTAAACTGTTGAATTAATACCTAAAACAATGGTATCTCCTCTTAGAAGCTATGGAGAATGACGCCTAAATACAGTTGTGCAGATTGTGGCTAATGGGTTGTAAGCTATCACAGTTTACAGGACAATATCTTATCCTCCACTTTAAAAATGCATATGTTCATAATAGCGAGCCCAGCTCTGTTTTTTCGATGGCTGAGGGCATTTTTTCCTGAAAAAGGACAAACACAACTGAAGGGATATTCTTTCCTTCTCCCAAAAATTCGGCAAAGTGTCAGGGCCTGATTGTATCCAACCGATCTTACAAAATGATAACATCTGGCCACCTTTTTTTACTCTGTTTTTTTAGCGGTTTAAACATCCTTGCAGATCCCTTCATGTTGGAAAGCAACTGTTTTGTCCCCATATTTAAAGTGAGTGATTGTAAAGACCCAGCATGATACTTCCCCATATTGATTATTCTGTTTAACAATGATTGATTTTCTGCAGTCTTTTAAATTCCTGAATGTTTGCTGATCTGTGTCAGTATGGATTTTGGGGAGGTATTGTACTGTATTCTAGCACCCATATAGCGCTTACTACCCTTATTTGGGCACTGAAGCACTTGCCTACCTGGGCAGCACTATCTTTGGGCCTGATTTAGATTTTGGTAGATGGGATACTCCTTCACAAACATGACGGATATCCCGTCCACTGTATTACAAGTGCCATAGGATATAATTCAGTTGTAATCCGGCGGCCAAGATGTCTGTCACATTTGTGTCGGAGTATCTCATCCTCCAAGATATAAATCTGGCCCTTTGTTTTGATCTTGTGTAAGAATTGTTTTCATGTCGTGAGGGGTGACCAGTGAAATACAGTTATAGTGTTATGGGACTCAGCAGTGTGTTGGATGAAGAAGTGTGAGAGACAGGTACGCAGTTTATGGTTTTCAGTGTGCTCGCAGCTCTGCAGGTCCTTTTATGGTATTTCTTATGTTCGTAGTTAAAAGAACTAAGCGACTCCAACTTGAAGCAGCTTGAAGTGGTGTGTTTATTTCTACAGATAGTCCTATACAGTGACCACCAGCACATCGCCTTCCAACTGTCGCCTTCAATCCCCAGGATCCCAGCCTTACACAGTCTACCCCAGGCTGAAATCATAACACATCTTCAACAAAAAAAATATAAAACACAATCAATAAAGTATAATATGCAGTGGAGCTTAAGGACTCCAAGTAACAACAAGGACAATATTGCAAGTGCAGTTTAACACAAGGACACATAGCAAAGAACAAAGCATTCCTAACCCACAACATAATCCTTATATCACACAGGCATGTGTCTCTCATCCTGTGTATGTTGCGTGTGACTAACCATCATTCCTTTACGGGGATCCTACCCCTAAACAGGCACATATGTAATCCACTTTCTCAAGGGGTATACCAGAAATTCTGTCTTTATTCCAAACTGTGTCATTCTTGTTATGCACCTTATTAGACATTACACGCATGACCTGAACAGGAGCTGAAAATCTGGACTCACCTTTGGTAACATTAAGAAGTTTCTAAAGTTTAACCAACTGCCTACAACCAGGTTTAGCAGTTTTGCTGGGAAAAACCACACACTCAATTGGCATCTTTTTTCTCACATTGACAACAGACAAACACGTGGAATTAACAGAGCTTCGCTCCATCCATTACTCTTGGCATTGTACAGCGATGTTCTAGTGCATTCAAAACCACCCTCATTTCCCCCACGCCAACTGGGTACTGTTGTTGTTACAATATTCTTAGGGTTCTCCTCTCTAATGAACTGTTGGCAAGCGGCATGTAGATCAGTCTCTTCAGTTATTCCACAGTTGTTCAGCTGGTAATGGGTGGTTTATTGCTGTGGACTGGCACACTACTGGGTGATGGACATGAACTTTAGGAGTTTGTATTGTGCAAGTATGAGTATTGAGCAGTAACAGGGTATTATTATGGTGCTAGTATTAGTGTGGGTTACATATTTTAGTAAATTGTAATTGCATTTGAATAGCACTTACTACCCCTGATTCTGTATTCATCATCTCACCTTGAAAATTAGGGTGCAGTGGAAACAAAAAAAAATGCTCGCTGTGGAGGTTAGTGTGCCGTGTTAAGACAGTGTGCTATGGAAAGGAGAAAATAAAACACTTACATTAGAAAGCCATGGAAACGAAAAATAACTCACCTTGCAGATTAGTGTGCTGTTGAAAGGAAACAAGCAACATGTACAATACTCACTTGCTTGAACTATGATCTGCATAAGTATGTAAAAACATTATAATTAATCTTTGTAATCTCTACAGTGCAGAAGTCGACACATTCACACCCATGTCCTATGTAGTGCGGAGGGCGTGACGGTCTTGTCCTTCCATTGCAGGGAGGAAATACCTCTGGTGCTCACACCAGAGAGATTCCTTTACTATATTTTCAGTTTGGGCTGCTTTCCAATGATACCTTTTATTTCAGGATCCCTGCTTGGGGATCGCTGCAGGAGGGTAATTCTGGAACAGGGATTCAGCTACTAGCCACCATGGGTGTCTCTTCGGAGAAAGAGGTGAGACAGAGAGTTTTGGGTCAGTCATGGGCAAGTGTCTCTCAAAAAAATAAAAACTTACAATGATTTACTTACCTACAAGACACTTCTCCCCTGAAGTTATAAAAAAATATAAAATGAAAATAATGGGGTGGGATGACTTGCCCTAGCATCGGGCCATACCTCCACCCCTAATGTTACCAACATGTTTTCTGCCCCCATGTAAATCGGTAGAATATACCCCGAATCTGATGTTCCGGTGGCAGATAGAAAGCCCACAAGACACCAAGGATAGGTTTTTAACAGCAAAAAAATGGAGTGCGGACCAACCTGTCCTGGGATTGGGCCATAATTGCCACTCCTAAATCCCAGACAGTCTTTCGGCCCTCCTTGGGCTTTACCTTCAATCAGCCCACCGTCCTTTAGGTGGAGGGGCAGAAAGCCCACTGGATGCCAGGGATAGATTTAAAAACAAAGGGGGTGGTAGACTAGCCTGTCCTGGCTTCAGGCTTTCCATCCACTCATAAAGTCCCAACAGTCTTTCTACCCCAGAGAGACTGGATTTTGGGGGCAGAATGCTAACCGGATGTCAATGTTAGATTTGTTTTTTTATGGTGTGGGACCAGCCTGTCATGGCATCAGAAGTATATGAAAAGTGATTGCTGGAATGCCTGAATTAATCTTAGCCTCTTCCCGTTGGAGCAAGGTCAAGAATGATTTGCCTATGGCGAGGTCCATCCTGAAGGGTCATAGTGCACAAAATAATGATTGGTTGGGATGCAGCCCTGGGTAATTATCAGTGTCTGGGATTAATTTAAGCATTCCTCCCATCACTTTAGTGTGTCATGGCAGCAGGCTGTACAACCCACTCCTAACACCCTAGCAGTCTTTCTGCCTCAGGGGGCATTTAGAGGATTCACTCTTCAATTTCCCCAAATTTATATCGCAGAAAACTTGAGCATTTCCAGCCAATGGCTACAATCTTCCTACCTTGCGTTCTTTCACTGTGTGAAGACCTAATTGATACCACATTGACTTTTCATGATCCAGAATTTGATAGGTTACTCTGATGGGGATAGACCCAACAACAGCATCCACATCGCCAGAATGGGTTAATTTATACATCAAAATCTTGATGTTTCCTTGTTGCATTTAGGGGCCTTTCCTGACACAGACCATAGGCCCAGCACAAAAATGAGACACTGTTTTGTCAGGAGAAATATAGGAATGGTGTGTAGTAGTAATTTTGTGAATCCCTGCAGATTCTGGAACTTTCATTCACAGAAATGTGATAACAATCTATAATCTTAGTCAAAGTTTGAAGTTTGTTTGCCATTCATGAAATGAAAACTTAGTGTGATCCACGCAAGGCACACCACCGTGTATGCTTAAGGTGCCTTTTCAGAAATGTCTAGGTTTGATAGGTTTCTGTGGGTGCTGGCTGTGTTTGGGCCCACCCACACCACTAGCATGAGCCTATTTTGCAATCCAAGTAATGATGTTTTCTTGCTGCGGTTTGTGCCTTTTCTGTCACACTGTGGGTGACCTTTTTTATGGCTCTATTCTTTTTTTCGGCATTTCAGAAGAAACAGACAGTGCCGACAACGGCTTTCCTGGTCACCAGTAAGTCTGAAAACCATTAAGCAACACAGACATGTTTATGCTGATGTTAAGTCGGCAAACAATCCCCAACCCCACCCAACCCTCCCCTCACCTCCACAGTGTGATACATATAACCTAACAACATTGGAATTGCTTAAGAATTGACTGTTTGTGGCTGTGGGGCCGTCTCCAGCAAGCGCAAAAGGCAGTGAAATCTAGGACATATCAGTTCCCGATAATCTTGTGAGAGTAAGGACAGATAGGGGCTCCATAAGTCTCTGAATGAGGCTCCCGGACAGTGTTAGTGTGATGTTTTCCATGCCCAGTATATGCTACAACCTGTGGAGCCAGCTGACATGAGTGGGGGTCAGCAGGGTGCCCCAGTGTATGAGGATATTCTGTATGGCCGCTCCCAACGCCAATCCAATCTGCCGCCTTTTTCTGGACTTCAAAGGATACGTTAGCGGATTTAGTAGGCCCAGGAGTACATATGCAGAAAATCGCGGTAGTTGTGTGTCGAGATGAGTGTCTATGTCATCAAGTATCTGCGACTAGTATTGAAGGAGCTGCGTACAGTTCCATAAGATGTGAACCAGTATCCCCTGTGTCCCACAGCCACACCAGCAATCCGCACTCTGTGTTGGGTTGCCCCTATGGAGTTGTACTGGGGTGTAGTACCAGTACGTGGCCACTTTTGTGAGTGTTTCGGTAAGAGCAACGTTGCTGGATGTATGTCTGGCTCTGTGGTATATCCCCTACCATTCTTTGGCTCTTAGTGTCCTCTCCAGGCCCCTTTCCCACCTGGCCTGGCCGGCATTGTGCATGTCTGTTGCGTTGGTTCAGGAATGCATATAGTTCGGAAATTAGCCTTTTGTATGAAGCTTTAGTAAGGAGTCATCTCTCCTACTGGGTATGGTGCTGCTGTGAGCTAGGTTATTTTGTGGGTGTTCTAGTGAATGTCGTAGTTGCAAGTAATTGATTTGCTCTGTCTCAGGGTGTCCATACTCCCGGGGTAAGGAGAGCACACCTTCTACGTCAAACATTTGGCCCATGAAGCTGTAGCCTGATTGTTGCCACCTTGCAAACCCCTCCACACCCACCCATGGGGTAAAGCCTGGGTTGTCCAATAACGGTTTCATGGAACAGGGGAAGTAGGTCAGTCCATGCAGGATGCTGGTCTGGTCCATTGTCACCCGCGTGTTCGGTGACCGGTATAGATTCTGCGGCCGATGTTTTCTCTTCAGGAAGGGTACCTTCCATAAGGAAGTTCCGGTCACCGCTCTATCCTGGAACAGCCAATGTTTCTTGGATTCGGGTAGGCTCCACTCCACCAGGTAACGCAACTGCTCCGCCTGGTAATAAATTTGAAGGTCTGGGATGCCCAGGCCTCCGGTGTCCGGTGCCGGTGGGAGAAAGCCGAGGGCCTTCTTCATGCAGGTTTTCTTAGCCTGCCAAATAAATTGTAATAGCTCTGTTTGGAGATCATGCCCATTGGTGGCGGTAGGGGAAAAGTCTGGAAAAGGTACAATATCTTTGGGAAAATTGTCATTTTAATTCCTGCTATCCTTCCTAGCAAGAATATCTGATGATGTTTCCACCTCCCTAAGTCACTGCGGACTTGCCTGAGCAGCAAGTGATAATTATTGGAGGCTGTGGCCTGCGTGGTGGCCGCCAGGTTGATCACCAGGTACGGGATTGCCTTGGGCATCCACTGGATGGTATATTGCTTTGTTATTTGCTCCACCAGGAGTAGAGGCAGGGAGAGGCCAAGGGCCTACAACTTCCTGACATTGACCTGAAGGCCCAAAGCGTGGTCTCAATTTCCCCAGGAAAGCTGCCAGGGCGGTGGGTGGTTTGTTTAGCATCACAAGCACGTCATCCGCGTATAGACTTATGATGTGGTGGTTGCCTCCAAAAGTCACCTGCGCCAATTTCGGGATGACCTCGGGTTTTTTGGGCTAATGGCTCCATGTAGGGGGCAAATAGTAGGGGGACAGGGGGCACCCCTGACTTGTAGCTCTACTGATCGGATAAGGCATGGAAGTGTAGCCATTGATCCGGACTGTTGCTGTTGGTGCGTGGTACCAATTTAAAATTAGTGTCTTGAGCTTCTCCTCTAAGCCAAAATGAGTGAGGACCTGCTCAAGGTAAGGCCAATGGACTCTGTTGAAAGCCTTCTCTGAATCTATCACTGAAGCATGTATTCGCCTGGGGCACACGAGGCCTTCTCAATGATATGTAGGACGTGTTTAGTATTGTCACTCATCTGTCTCAGTGGAATGAAGTCCACTTTGTCTGGTCAATTATAGAGAGCATGTATGTGTTAAGCCTCTTTACTAAAATACCTGCAATGGAAGCGGTCAGCATTGAGGCCAGGATCGCCCCAGGATCTGCGAAGGAGTCAAACAGACATTTCAAGAGGGGCGCTAGGCTGAGGCAAAAGGTCATGTAAAAAGCCAAGGAGCACCCATCAGGGCCTGGGGACTTTGCTGGCTTAAGCAGAGAGATAGCTGAGATAACTTCATCGATGTGTCCCTTGTACCCAGAATATAGTCTAATCTAGCGTATGTCTTATGTGCGTTGAGAAGAAAGAATATTCGCTAGCATGGGGGGGAGACCCTCCGCAGGTCTTCTAGCCCCAGGCCCCTCAGCCATGCATGTTCCTCGTCTGTCAAGGCTCCCGCTTGCCCATGTCTCTGTGCCAACCTATTTAGAGTATTATCAAAGACCAGATTGAGGTCACCACCCAGCAACATCTGCCTTTCATCAGTAGACATAGCTTTTGCCAGTGCTGGGCGGAGAAACGCCTCCTGCCCCTCGTTCGGGCAGATATGGAGCCTATCACATGGGGCCTACCCGCAATAGTGAAGCAATAACTGAGAAGACTACTGCTCAGCCACTTTTTTACTCTGCCCTCCCTCGGAAGGAGCGTGCCACCAGTATGGCTACTCAGCTGTTTTTGTAGAAGCTGAAGAAAAAATTGGTGGGGGAAAGTGTGGGATCTCAGACAATGGCAGACCCTGGCAAGCAGGTGAGTCTCTTGTAAGAGACATATATCTGCCCTCAAAATTTCCAAGAATGAAAGCACAGCCCTGCGTTTGGTCGGGTTATTAAGCCCCCTCGCATTGAGGGTAAGGATGCTAAGGGAAGTGTCTAGCATAGAGGTTGGGGAAGAGTGTTTGAGCCATGTAGTGTTGCTTTCCATCAAGCCCGAAAGTGTCAGTAGCCCTCCCTGTACCTTCCGCCGCCCATCTAAGGAAGCATCATTGCACCCACTGTGGAAATGAGTATGAACCCCAACAAGAACACACAAAAAACTGAATTTCGAAATTAATACTCTCAGCTCTGCAGCCATACAAGGCTACAAGGTCAGCCTTGTGGGGTCCTGCTTGTGGCCAATTTTCCAGTCTCCCCCGCCTGCCGCCCTGCCCAAATTCTCACATGAAGTGCTACAGAGTGCCCCAGCTGGAGAAAGACTCGTTCGACTTTGCCAACATCGCTGGGATCGCCTCCAGTGCCTCTTGTTGACCTTTTGCTATTTCCTCCGGATCAGGCCGTCTCGCCTTCTGTCGTTATCCTTTTCTCTGCCAGCGTGGTTGTCGCTCTCTGAGTTGGGATGGTGAGGGGCCCAGATCGCCACACCCCTCATGTGGGTCCAGCCCTAACGCTCGACAGGCCTCCGTCAGTGATCGCATTTGGTAGAGTTTCCCTTCCCATCGGAAGATGAGGTGAAAAGGATGGCCCCACAAGTAGGATATCCCCTGATTACAGAGGTGTGCGGTGATAGGATGGAACTCTCTCCATTTCTGCAACGTAAGGGCAGCCAAGTCCTGATAAAGAGTCGTAGTTTGATCTCTAAAGGTGACCGGGTGCATTTCTCAGGCTTTACGCAGAATCTCTTCTTTGACCTGAAAATCATGTACGCAAGCTAGGTTATCCGAAGGGAGTGCGGAGTTTGACCCGGGCTAGCCAGTGCGGTGTGCCTTTGAATATCAGCATCCGGGGGCCTGCCGAGGATGTGGCGGAAGAGGTCCCTAGTGTATCCGAAGATATCCACTCCCTCTGCTGCCTTTGTTGCTACGCCTCTGATATGGTTGTTATTTCGACTAGACCTCTTCCGTAGATCCTCCGGATGGGCCTGAAGGTCTATGTGTTGCTCCCGAAGGCGGATGACCTGCTGCTGAAATGATTCAATTTCCTCTTCCCGGCCCCCCTCTTTGTCTTCTAGGTCTATGTGTTGCTCCCGAAGGCGGATGACCTGCTGCTGAAATGATTCCATTTCCTCTTCCCGGCCCCCCTCTTTGTCTTCTAGCTCTGCGGATCGCTGGCTCTTCTGCCGCTTAACCACGCTGGTCCCCCATATGTTCCAATGAAGTGGCTAGGTCTCCCGGTGGGCCCACAGCAGGGCAGGAAAGCATGTCTTTAAGGGTGTGGTCCTTCTTGGTGCGTTTGGATGTCATTGTTAATTGCAGCCTGTCAGTGTTTCTCACTGCATGTAACCGACTGTTCTCTGGTGTTCAGTTTGTCCACCCCCTCGGGGGGTCCAAATGCCTCCCTCAGCACTACACCTGCAATGACTGTAGTGTCACAGCCCAGCATTGCGACTGCCGAAAATCATCAACAAGCATTGGCATTATAAGTATGTAGTTATGCACTACAATATCCTTGGTGCAACAACATCAACTGTTGCATGTCTAAACACTTATAAGGTCCCAAAGGCGAGACTTATTGGCTATGCCAATGCTTGTTTGTAAAAGCATCTGTGTCACCTGGGAGGAGTTCTGTGTGTGCTGCTCCCTCTGTGTCAATGTTTGTTAGCTTTTTTTGTATGCACCTATTTGTTGTATTCTTGATGAAGCACTTGCTTCCTAATGTATTTGAAGTTTAGTTTTAGTTTCACATTTACAGCCCTTTCTTGTCAGCTGAAAGGTAAGTTATAGGGTCACTGGATATGAACTTCAGAGAGAGGAAGTTTAGGTCCAAGGGAACCCCAGATGTGCGTTGCTGACACACTTGCAGTGGCATGCCTCTCTGAGCGGGCGAGGTTCTGGAAATTATTCACCAATAAACCTATGTGGCCCCTTTAATTAAATATAAGATGTAAGAGGACCACAGATTTCATTACTTAAAGAGGCCCGCGCGCAACTATCTAGTATGAACTCAAGTCAGGATAATCCCTATATGCGCTGTGCTCACTGTGGGCTGAGTGGGTGAGTCTACCTGTTAATTCCTAGCCTGGAAGTAGAAATAATGGCGCTTCCCGTGTATACTAGAAGTATTTCCCAAATTCGTTCCCATTAATTCAAAAGTAAGGGATGTCTAGTTTTGCAAGAAAAGCCCTACCGCTACTTAAAGGTGGTCCGAATCTTTTTCGGGTGGATGGAATAACTATGTCCCCCTCAATGTGCGCATTGGACTGTGTTCTAGTGAGATCATGTGATTATTAGCTTACAGGATATATTTTCAGGTTGAGAAGAGTCAATACTTTCTGCGCAGTGCCCCTTCTTTTAAGCAGCAAGCACGCATTCCAAGTAACCACCCAAGACAAAAGTTGAGATGAAAATTGAACCCGGGCCAAAAGTTAGCCCGTAGAGAAACAACCCCACTGCTCCTGTTTATATATAATAAAAGTACTAATTTTGGGCATATTAACACACTCCTCCCAGATCCTACTTCTTAAAAAACCCCAGTAGCCCAGAAACAGTAAAAGAGCAGAACTCGAAGGCAGGTACCAAGAGAACAACCGCATTGTGATTACAGTGTCTGAAATTAAAATGAACAAGCGCGACAGACATAATTTCTTTTGTCGATTAAATAAAGGGAAAAAAAGAAAATTAGGGAGGAGGAATGAAAGGGGGCACTTTTTTTTTCCCCCACCTCTGACTGACAGCGCATTTAAAATGTAAAGAGGACTCTTTACCCTAAAGTCAGCTGGCTGTATGCAAACCTGACAGATTAAAATCTGAATGAACGAGTTAGCACCCCCAATCTACATTAAAAAGGGGTCTCGGGGTAAACGGTTTGGCGTAAGTGTTTGTTTGTTTAACCCGTGGGCCCGGACGGTGCAATATTTCACAGGCCTGCGCCCTCCGCCAGCCCCCCAGAAAGGGCAGCGTGTCTGTTTGCACTGGCAACAAAAGGGGGTGCGCACAAGAGGTCAGCTACGGGCCGACCCGGCCTGCCTTCAAAGTCTGCCCCGTCTCCCATGGGCATAACAAAGGCCCCCGCAGCCCCCGCAGTGGGCCCCCCCCCCCCCAGCTCCAGGGGCCCCCTGCAGCGCACTGGGGACTGACGAGGGAGAGAGAAACCACACGGCCGGCACGTTTATTTACATTACTCCGTGCTTGTGAAACCGCGGCCGATCTGTGTCAGCCAGTCCCTGATACAAGTTTGACAACGTCAGACACTTCCCTGAGGGGCGGCTGGTCCATAGGGGGCGCTGGAGCGGCACCCCACTATCATCTACAGAAAAAGAAACGCTCTCTGCAACTCAGGCGTTAGGACTGTAAGAAGACGAACTGCAACTGGCACCTTTCTTTGTTTATCTGTTTAAAGTGCGCACGCAGCAGCAGGAGAGTGCAGGAGTTCAGATGAACAGCGCATGTTCAGCTCCCGTCTTCCATTGACAAGGCATTAGACATGTTGCGCATGCTTAGTGTAGTGCAGCATGTCTTAAGATAGCATCCTGCTCGGGCGGTGACGTGTTTTTGACGCAGTCGCCCCACGCCCTGTCAAATGCCAGGATACAGCCAGTGCTTTAAATGGAAAAAAATAAGTGCAGGTACTCACCAAAAGGAGCGGTGGACTGGGGGGTGGAGTGTGGGGCGGGACTAGGGGTGGAGCCAGGGGCGGGGCGAGGTTTTCAACCTTTCCAAACTTTATATGTAAGAAATCCAAGTGCAAAGTTAAACAAGCATTTGCAATGCAATAGGTCTTGCATTTATACGAGTTTGAGCTATTGGCATTGTAAATGACAATGCTTTTTATTTAAGTTTGTTTTTTTAAAAACATAAATAAAAAGCACTGTCATTTACAATGCCAATAGCTCAAACTCTCGCAAATGCGAGACCTATTGCATTGCAAATGCTTGTTAGAACTGCCTGTGCTGAGCACCAGCAGCACCCGGCCCACTTAAAGCCCTGACTGTACTGCAATGAAACTATGTTAACTGAGGCAGCACAAGAGCAAGACAGTACTAGAATGAGGCAGCACAGGAACGAGGCAACATTGGGTGAAGTGGCACTTGTATAAGGCTGCCCTGTAAGAAGGCTGTACCAAAATAAGGCAGCTGTGGATACCTCTGCATTCGAGTAAGTGTGCCTCGAATACAGCAGTACCAGAGTGAGGCCCCCAGGACTGAGACGCTTCAGCTACTGAGGCTGCAGCCCTGATATGAGGTTTCACAGAGTGACCATGTTCCCAGATAGCGCTAAATGAGGGCCGCTAAGGAATGAACCCTCATTGAAATGACACAGAATATAAAATTAGAAGGTAGCAACTGAACGAAGCAGCAGTGTGTGGGAATGACTTGGAACGAGGTAGGACTAAACCTGCATGCAGCTACATACGGATTTCCCTGAAAAAGCAAAGACTGCACTACAATAAAACTTTACTGAGTGAGGATGCACTGGAAGGAGGTAGCAGCAAACTAAGCAGAACGAGGCAGCCCTGAAATAGTCGTGCACTGACAAAAACAACCTTAAGCAAGAACACAGCAACGTAATGACACAGTACTATAGCGTGTCAGCTCTGGAATGAGGCTGTCTGACATACTTCTGTACTCGAACGGGCATGCCCTGCGTACACCTGCATGAGAAGGAGGCAGCGCCGACTGAGACTTAGCACTGATCCTGCCTCACAGTAAAGAAGCTGCTACACGTGACACTACTGAAGTGAGGCACCGCTGCAATTTGCGCTGACACAAGCTGCCCCGAAATAAAGCCGCTCTTCTGTGAGTCACCCAATGGATGCTGCACTGCTGGGAGAGACTGATCATGAATGAGGCTTTACTGGCACGAGAAAGCGTTGCGAGAGGCTGCATCAAAATGCTCAATCTCAAATGTTTCAGTAGTTTACAATAAAGTTTGTTTAGCTCAAATTACGATAGAAAAGATAAAACTGACAGAATTCAGTAATTCACCATGGAAAGTTGTTTTAGCCTTACATTAACTAAACAAATGGCGCATTCGATTCCATTCCCAAAAATACTTAAAAGTAGGAGAAGAAAAAAAAAAGTGGTCCGGACACAAGCGCCCGCCGCGCGAAAGTGAAACGACGAGACGCGGCGGAGCGTGGCGCGCGTTCTTGGCGGGGGCGGGGGAGCACATTCCAGGCGGGGGAGCGGACCCTTTGAAGTTTGATGCCGAGGGCGCCAGTGGGCTGAAGCGCGTCCCACGGATTGCATGGCGGCACGATGCACGTGATTGAGCGCGTGCTCGCCATGCAATCCGCTTTTGGGAGCACTTTTGGGAGCCCCTTACTAGAGTCTCGCATAGCGATTGCTATCGCAATAGCTAGGCGAGACCTAAAAAATCGGAAGTATCTGTCCTATGGTTATGTCCCTAATAATAATAAAATTGCCATCAAAGCTTTACATGCTGGAATTTTTAGAAACCCTTACTTATATTGAGAAAGGAGAACTACGAGTCCCAGCATGCAAAAGCATTACAATCTAAAATCCATAACTGTCTGAAAGTCTAAAGCATTCCATGGAGCTGTCTGTCGCATTTGGCATAAACATGGTTTCCCATATGAAACAAGCGGTTTAAATGCACCAAACCCCCCAAAAATTGTGTTGCCTTTAAAGTGTTTTTTTGTTTGAGGGAAATGGTAAAATTGGCAGAAAGGGCAGGGATTTACATTCAAGTAAATATGCTTAATTTGAATTGCTGATGAACTAACATTTACAGTCATTTAAAACAATGGCATGCTAAAAAGCTGTACTGCCCTAAAGAATGCGCCCCACACCATCTCCATTAGTTTTATGGTGGACTCTCAACTCCTACTGTGCAGGATCAAAGGGTAAACAGTACACCCTGCCACCTCACCCCTGCTGGAAAGGTGCAGAGAAGCAGGACAAGATTGCTGAGTCAAGGTGAGAAGAGCTGCTGTTCTGGCGTTAGTGTGCGAACTCAGCTCAGGATTGCAAAATCAGAGCTGGTCCTGTTTTAAGTGCTGTCCAGGCATGAGAATGTGAAGCGCACCTCCTGTGTCAAAGCAAGGCCCCCCATGAGTACCGCATGGTCGGGCACTCCCTAAAAAAGTGGCCCACTTTCCCAGATCGTCCCTTTCATGGATCACCATCTGGTTATTCTCTTAAGACTAATTTTTTTGAGAAATGTTTGGTAAATTAAATATTTTAATGCTTCTAGAACCATTGAGATTGGCATAACTAGAAGCTCTGCATGCTGGCGAGGAGAAATAAAATAGCCTAATACCACAACACTTGATCTGGCTAGGGTTGCCACCTGGACAGTACCAAATAGAAGAAAATCACCCAAATCTGGTATTTTTTCATTTGACAGGTATGTACTTTAAGTAGTAAATGTAAGGCGAAAGCACTTTAAAATGTGTTCTAAAGCTGGTTTAATACTCTGTGACTGATAGTTAAACTAAAAAAGAAAAGCTGAAAATGATATGTTACAATGGAATAGGGACATTTTGTCCAGCCTTTGCTGAATCTGTCTGTTTATTTCTTATTATTTTTTTGTCGTTTTATGTAGTGTGAACTCGGCCTGGAGTCATTAAAGCAATTTACATGACCACCAGTTACATTATACAAGATAATGCTAATACATTATACAAGATTACATTCATTTTTAGGGTCGAACCTGTGAGAGCGTGCCCTAGCTATTGTTTACAAAAAGGGCTTGGAGCCCGGGCATTGCTTACTATTTGTGCGTTTGATGTCACTCTTCTTTACAGGTTCTATAATTGGCCAGACCAGGCCAAACATAATTTCTGGTCATTTCTGTGGTGTAGGGACAGAGGTACAGATTGATTCAAGTTAATCTATGCCCATCTGCTGCTCACGACTGATTGAGATACTATTTCTCTCCCCCTCCAACTTCCCCTGCCTGCTGCTCCCTCCATATCTTTTGCACTTTTTTTCTTGCTTTTCAAATTTTCAATATGGTCGAAGGTGGAGAGAGGTTTTTTTTTTAACGTTTCAGTTGCGGCTCTGGACTTCGAAATATATGAAAACTCTGTAATAGAGTTATTCTCAAACAGTGGAAAGAAGTCCACTGACCACTTTCTCTCAGGTTTCCCCAGCGCTATAAGTGCTATAAGTGAGTACTGCTGGGGCACTCATATTTCTGGTGTAGCAATATCCCTGGACTGCTCAAGGCAGCAGAGAACAGAATCTGAAACAGTGCTAAGGGAGGCTCCCCTCTGTGCCCCAATGTCTTCTTTATAAATACAAAGGGCTGATGTGTTATGTATTTGTTTTATACAGCGCCACCCCTTGACCTTCTCAGTGCCTCGATATAGCCACATATGTGTGTTGAGACTTAACAATGAGAAATCTGGATACACGTCAACACTTCCAGTTACCATTCTCTGATGTTATCCATGCCTGAACGTTCTTGAAACCCGCAATCCTAAAAAAAGAATACATTTAAAAAAAACCTGTACCCCACTTTTCAAGAAGTACAAATTGCACAGACCTTTCGCAAGCAATTATCACAAAGTTAGGAATACCCCTCCTTTGTTTGCATCAAATATCTACTAAAAACACACTGGTTCGGGAAGGCCTTTCTGTGGCTGCATAACACCCTTTCTATCTGACAGCGGAGAAGTCTCTGATAATTAAATTTAGGAAGCTTGTCTTACAGGAGCTCATGGTTCACAGGTGATGCTCAGTTCATGATATAATACTCTATTCAGTGGTCGAAGTGGGGGAAAAAAAGTAGGGGAACTGTGGGCAGAGAATCAGATGGCGGGAAAAACCCAAGGATTGGATCCCTGGGCCAAGCCAGAGGCATGGCCAGAATGCGTAAACATCCCAATTTTTTGTATTTGCTTGGCATTTCGCTGCCCAGTTAAATCAACCAATGGATACACATGATTATTTAAGGTTATAATGAGTTATTGACATTAAAATACATTTACAAAATGGGATATGCTTCTAATCACCGAATGTCCCAAATAAGGTAAAATGTGGAAGCACAAGCCATTTGTCTCCGAGCCATGGAGTTTCTGCCTTCAGCACTTCTCCCTTTTTTCACAACAGCAGTTCAAACATGTATGGCAAAATATCCTAGTTTGCAAATGTTCTCTATATAATTATGGCTATGCCATATTTTCCTCATAATGCAAGTTCTGCTTGCATGATCTGACCATTTAAACTAATAAATTGTTTGTAACGTATCAAAAGCTAATAAAAAAAGTAACTTGTGTTGCCGCGAAGTTGAGGGCACCTTGCAAAGGTTGACTGATCACCTTTCTCACTGCTGCATGTGTATGTTACACTGGTACAAATAAGACAAAATCTTTCCAGGGACTGTTAGCATGTGTACAAATGTCATAATAAGAAAATATTAGAAAATATACTGCATTACACTGCAGCCTTTTTCTAAATGCATAATTTAGTCAACACTGCGGTATAATTTTGTCCTACTTTGCTGCATAATTGATTCCAGTGGCCCCACAGCAAGCAGCACATGTTAAAAGTGCTTGTGAATGAAGCTGAGAGACTGCGAAGTTTGGAAACTTAGTTTGGTGTGAGTGCAACTCCTGCATTGCCAATCCCTGGTGAGTTGCAGCTACTACTGCTGAAACAAGGCCAATGGAGGTGCCTTTGGGTGAGGCAGACTGACCCCAAGGGCAGGGCCGGCCTTAGCACTGGTGGTGCCCCGTGCATTAATGTTCGTTAGTGCCCCCTAATGACCACCTCTGACATGGATTCCCTCACTACCACCCTTTAACAGTGCCCCTCAAGTCTCCATAACCACATTCTCTCTCAGATGAATTTAATTTGATTTACAGCACCACTCATACCATTGTAGGGTGTCAGAGCACTTTGCATCACACACATTACACAGAGACAATCAATATGTGTGCAAATCACTGTATAGAAAATGTTACATAATTCTAAGGACTACAAGGAGTAGGAGTCACATGACAACCATACTAGTAGGCCGTATAGTTTCATAGCGATTGGTCTGGAGAAACACAAACTCAGAATTTAAAACGTAATACCATGGTTGGGGGATTCTCTTTAATAATCAGAACTGATTTCTGTCCAAAAGAACACTTTTTGCAACATTAGGATAATCAAAGACTGGGGGAAAAAACGTAACGCTCTAATTTATACCTTGTAGTTTGTATGCAGCTCTTAGCTGACAGTTAATAGCTCACTGTTCTAATTTAGGATTTTAACGTATAAACTGCAAGTAACAAAAGGATCCCTCTGACAAAAGCAGTAGCCCACTGACCTATTTACATAATGTGCACTTTGTGATCTACATGGTACATGTTCTTTGCAGCAGGCACATTAACCCTCTGAGCTACCTTTCCATGAATCAAAACTTCCACTAAACAAAGTTCTAGGAAGAACATTAATCACCAGAGTCGTCATGACATTTTTATTGTTGCCGAAAACTGCTGGAGGCCAAGTAGGAGGCAGCAAGTGCTTTAAAAACCATAATATGCTAGCAGACATAATGCCTCCACCCAAAGTGAGCACCCAGTGCGGTCAAACCGGTTGCACCGCCCTAGAGCTGGCCTTTCTCAAGGGTCCTTTGACTTAGTGACAGAGTCACTGTTGCTCTAGAGTCTGCTACTTTGTAGGCCTGCCTGCAAGACTGGAGGTGAACTTCAGTATGGATTGTGGTGGACAAGCCTTTAAGGTTAACCTACACTTGTCATGCTAGGGTCCACCTGCTGGTGCTAAGACACCAGGACTTCTAAGGTCTTGCAAAGCCTTCTAAGGTCTAGCATGGGATTGTGCTCCCTCAGGAGAGTGGTCTGGTGGACTGGTTATTAAGGCTGAACCTGGTTACCCCGTTCCAAATTCAGCAACTCTGGCCATGGTGCCACATCCTCTCCTAACTGAACACCATGCTGCCCCACTGAGAAAAACTCACACTGCCTTGAACTACAACCCAATTGTTGCCAGCTACAAACACCTGGATGTGGCTCAAATTAAATGACGCACTGGACAAGAGCAATATGCGTCCTACAAAAAAAAGTAACATCATCATAGAAAAAGCAAACACTCATAGGGAATGTAAAATTTTGCAAACCATGTGAAATGTAAGCAGGAACAACATGGTTACCTTAACGCGTTGCACTCACTATTCAGAAATCAGTGAGTGCTTTTGCCTGAAAAGTTTAGGACATGACTACAGGGCCTTGAATGGACCCATTTCAATGCCCATTGCTGATATCCTTACAAAACGTTAGCAGTATGGTAAAAAGACCACATCCCTAGACGCAGAGCCGCAGTACACATTTTGTTTTCCAATCCACACTTTGCAGTACCTCCAGGATTGGTGCACTAGTTGCAAGCCCAGGGAAAACAAAGACAAGATAACAACAAGCATTGGAAATGCAATAGGTCTCGCATTTGGTAGAGCTGGAGCTATTGGTATTGTAAATGGCAATGTTTTGTACTTTGAAAAAGGTCTTGTGTTTGTTGGAGCTATTCACATTGTAAATGGCAATGTTTTTTATTTATCCTTAGGGTTCTATATAGCACGAACTTAACAGCCTCTGTTGTGAATTTCGATTCATCAAAGTTTTTTGAGCCCTAAGATTTGCACAAGTAAAGTGCTAACAGTATAAATATGGGCACTGTTTAATAAACGAAGCCACTGCAATACAAGAGCAAAGGTGACCGAGTGACTGCTTCTGGGTTTACGGAGTTGCTTACACTCACTGCCCGTTAAAGCTAGCTAGCCGCTACTATGAGTTTATCAAACTTAATGCTATGTTTTCTTATGTTATGTTATGCTATGCTATGCTATGTTTTGTTATGCTTTGCTATGTTTTGTGTATGCTATGCTACGTTTTGTTATGCTATGCTTTGTTTTGTTATGCTACGTTTTGTTATGCTATGTTTTGTTTTGTTATGCTATGTTTTGTTGTGTTTTGCTATGCTATGTGTTGTTTTGTTAGGCTATGCTATGTTTTGTTATGCTATGTTTTGTTATGCTATGCTTTGTTATGCTATGTTTTGCTATGCTATGCTTTGCTATGTTTTGTTATGTTCTGTTATGCTATGCTATGTTTTGTTGTGTTTTGTTATGCTATGCTTTGTTATGCTATGTTTTGTTTTGCTATGCTATGCTTTGCTATGTTTTGTTATGTTCTGTAATGCTATGCTATGTTTTGTTGTGTTGTGTTATGCTATGTTTTGTTATGCTATGTTTTGTTTAGCTATGCTTTGTTATGCTATGCTATGTTTTGTTATGCTATGCTATGTTTTGTTATGCTATGCTATGTTTTGTTGTGTTTTGTTATGCTATGTTTTGTTATGCTATGTTTTGTTATGCTATGCGTCGTTATGCTATGTTTTGTTATGCTATGTTTTGTTATGCTATGCTATGTTTTTTTTTGTTATGCTATGCTATGTTTTGTTTAGTTATGCTATGCTACGTTTTGTTGTGTTTTGTTATGCTATGCTTTGTTATGCTATGTTTTGTTTTGTTATGTTATTTTTTGTTATGCTATGCTATGTTGTGTTTTGTTATGCTATGCTATGTTTTGTGATGCTATACTATGTTTTGTTGTGTTTTGTTATGCTATGCTTTGTTTTGTTATACTATGTTTTGTTTTGATATGCTATGTTTTGTTATGCTATGCTTTGTTATGCTATGCTGTGATTTGTTGTGTTGTGTTAAGCTATGCTATGTTGTGTTGTGTTGTGCTATGCTATGTTTTGTTATGCTATGCTATGTTTTGTTATGCTATGCTATGCTTTTTTATGCTATGTTTTGTTTTGATATGCTATGCTATTCCATGTTTTTTATGCTATGCTATGTTTTGTTTAGTTATGCTATGCTATGTTTTGTTGTGTTTTGTTATGCTATGTTTTGTTGTGTTTTGTTATGCTATGCTATGTTTTGCTATGCTATGCTATGTTTTGTTATGCTATGCTATGTTTTGCGATGCTATGCTATGTTTTGTTGTCGTTTGTTATGCTATGCTTTGTTTTGTTTTGCTATGCTATGTTTTGTTTTGCTATGCTATGCTTTGTTATGCTATGCTGTGGTTTGTTATGCTATGCTGTGATTTGTTGTGTTGTCTTATGCTATGCTATGTTTTGTTGTGTTTTGCTATGCTATGCTATGTTTTGTTATGCTATGCTATGCTTTTTTATGCTATGTTTTGTTTTGATATGCTATGCTATTCTATGTTGTTTTGCTAAGCTATGTTTTGTTTAGCTATGCTATGCTATGTTTTGTTGTGTTTTGTTATGCTATGCTATGTTTTGCTATGCTATGTTTTGTTATGCTATGTTTTGTTATGCTATGCTATGTTTTGTTGTGTTTTGCTATGCTATGTTTTGTTATGCTATGTTTTGCGATGCTATGCTATGTTTTGTTGTGTTTTGTTATGATATGCTTTGTTTTGTTATGCTATGTTTTGTTTTGCTATGCTATGTTTTGTTATGCTATGCTGTGATTTGTTGTGTTGTGTTATGCTATGCTTTGTTGTGTTTTGCTATGCTATGCTTTGTTATGCTATGCTATGTTTTGTTATGCTATGCTTTGTTATGCTATGTTTTGTTTTGATATGCTATGCTATTCTATGTTTTTTATGCTATGCTGTGTTTTGTTTAGTTATGCTATGCTATGTTTTGTTGTGTTTTGTTGTATTTTGCTATGCTATGTTTTGTTATACTATGTTATGTTTTGTTATGCTATGCTTTGTTATGCTATGCTATGTATTGTTTTGTTATGCCATTTTTTGTTATGCTATGCTGTTTTGTTGTGTTTTGTTATGCTATGCTATTTTGTGTTTAGTTATGCTACGTTTTGTTTTGTTATGTTATGCTATGTTTTGTTATGCTATATTTTGTTATGCTATGCTATGTTGTGTTTTGTTATGCTATGCTGTTTTGTTGTGTTTTGTTATGCTATGCTTTGTTTTGTTATGCTATGTTTTGTTATGCTATGTTTTGTGATGCTATGCTATGTTTTGTTTTTTGTTATGCTATGTTTTGTTTTGCTATGCTATGCTATGTTTTGTTATGCTATGCTATGTTTTGTTATGCTATGCTACATTTTGTTGTGTTTTGGTATGCAATGCTTTGCTTTGTTTTGCTATGTTTTGTTATGCTATGTGTTGTTGAGTTTTGTAATGCTATGCTATTTTTTCTTATGCTATGCTATGTTTTGTTATGCTATGCTATGTTTTGTTATGCTATGCTTTGTTATGCTATGCTATGTTTTGTTTTGATTTTTTTTGTTATGCTATGCTATTTTTTGTTGTGTTTTTTATGCTATACTACTTTTTTGTTATGCTATGCTATGTTTTGTTGTGTTTTCCTATGCTAGGCTTTGTTTTGTTATGCTATGCTATGTTTTGTGATGCTATGCTATGTTTTGTTATGTTTTGTTATGCTATGCTTTGTTTTGTTATGCTATACTATGTTATGTTATGCTATCAGTGGAAGCAAAGCGTGAAGGCGATACACTGAGGACAAATGAGTGTGTGGCAAAGGAGCAGAGAGTGATGTAAAGTTAACTAAGGACAACATAGGAGGAAGGGTGAGATGGAGAAACATGATGCAAGCGTCGATGTATAGTCATGAGCGAGGATACATGAAAATCTGCTGCGCGCTGACAAACACACGTGCTGAAGACAAAGTTGAATGGAAGCACAAGCGATTATCCTTACCGTTTGTCTGATCGTGCCTTTACATTTATTTACATGTGTTAGAGGACACGCGCTGTAGATGATATGAAATGAAAGTACAAGCGATAATCCTTCACGCTTGGCTGCATGCTGTTAGTTGAAGATGGGTAAGACTTCCCTTGAAATCGGAACAAGCGTGTATGAATCAAGGCTCAGCAAAATAAAAGAAAATCAAAGGCGGTAAAAGGCTTGAAAAGTTTGTAGCGGCGAAAGTGAAAGTAATCAAGCAGAGCATCAAAGGGCTGGGTGAGAAGGGAGGGGGGAATGCAAGGGTCAAAGCGGCTAAAGTGAAAGAAAGCTATAGAGAAGGGAGGGGGGAGTGGGAGCAGCTGTGCACGTGCATGTGATCGTGCACTCAAGGTTTAGGCCAGCCAAAACTGTGGGTAGCACTTTGAAAATCCCACATACAAAATGTCTCTTCGAGCCTTTGGCTCAGCGAGACCTAAAAATAGCGCTTCACTGGCAAACTCTGTAAAATGGCGCTAATGTGTTTGGGTGTGAATAAAATCAATCTGGCCAGTTTGCTCCCACTCTATCTTACTTTATTTAGTTATTTTTCAAATTTTTAACCTTTTATTCCTGATGCTGCACTTTGGAATTAAAATGTCGGAAAAATACGACATTTCCAGCAAAAGTGTTTTTCTTTTTTGGATCCATTTAACAGGAAAGCAAATAAAAGAAACGAGAGGTAAGAGAGTGAGAACCCTGTCTTGAAGTCACGGTTTTCAGTAAGAGAAGAACTGCTAGACAGAAAGAGAGTGAAGAATGAAAGAGGGGGGGGGGCAGCTGTAGCGGCAGAGCAGAAGTGGACACTGTCTTTTTCTTCTCTGGGCAAGAAGGAAAAGACAGAGTCCTGTTACTTCTCTGCCGTCACGAACGCCAGGAACGCCGAGCTTTATTTATAGGCGGTGGCAAATTCTTGCGTCCTGAGACGCATTTTCAGAATAAAAAAGTAGGGGAACGGAATCCTTAAAATTAAAGAAGTAGGGGCACGCCTTGCCCTGCCGATCCCGCCCACTTTGACCACTGACTCTATTCAGCTTTACTCAGTTACCTATAATCAGGGGCCCATCTTGTTTTGCCACATATGTGTACTTGCTTTATGTTTCACTGACATCTTCCTGTACTGCTTTGTTCATTTAACTCTTGTAAATGTTCGTTTACAGCACTGACACTGTTCTACTCAGAGCTTTTTGTACTTTCATAGACACACATTTTGTGCAGTGCTTCAGGACTGACCTTAATGCCATATCCAGGCTTTCAGCCCCGCACCCCCCAACAAGGCCTAAAAGACACTAGGGCTGAGGTAACAACACCTGGCTGCTACTAAGGCCGCTTCTCTTACCCCCCTCCCAACCCACCAAAGCCTAATGTGATAATGGCACAAAAGCTACAAATCTCCCCTCCCCCCGCGCATATTCACACCCTCCCCATTGCCCCATAACCTGAAGACCATGGCCCAGCAGGGGATGACACCTCTTCTGGACAGGCAGGCCCCACTAGGCAGGGAGCTGAGGCGAGAATGCCCTAAAGGCCAGTGCGACACCAGGCCTCCAGTCTCAAATTACAGCAGCTCAGGAGAGAGCGTGATGCTGGTGCCAGTTTGCAGAGGCCCTAAAAAAACGGCCCACAAGTGCCCCTGGAGCATCGGCCAATGCCCGAGTGCCTGCCTTCCTATTCCGACCCTGAGTACCGGTACTCTCCTTATCCTAGGAGAAGTTCCGGTACTCAAGAGGCGAAAAAAGTGCCAGTACTCCGTACCGGTGAGTACCGGCCCATTTAAAGCACTGGATACAGCAGAGTGAAGAAGAGTCAGCCCCAGGCCAGACCCCTGGCCTCACCACAAGGCACCATTTGGAGTCAGACTTGAAAATCGATTTGAAGCCGGCGGCAGTGGCAAAAGTGTAGAACAAATAAATATGAGGTGGAATAATTTGATAATAAAATGTTCGGTCGCTGATTGCGAGTTGTTTTTTTCTTTATTTTCTCATAGTAAGATGAATTGTAAGTATTAATTGATATTGTTCACCTCATGGAAATTATTTGTTGCAACCATGTGCACCAATTGACTGACTTACTGCTGGTGAAGTAAGCACATGCCCTCACACCTTTCTTGCTTTTCACATGCTTTGCAGGGGTGCGGTTAAGCTGACTGCCTTTTCCAATCCTTGTTGGGTGTTTTTAGGTCTCGCCTGAGCCAGCACTTTAGCGCTGCTCTCGTGAGAGCTTTTGTAAACGGGGGGGTTTGGAAGTGCAAACTAGTGCTTTCAGGCCTCCAAATACAGTGCATGTGCGCCGGGCGCGCGCACCATTTGGCAGCCTGCGTGATCATTTTGCGGCTGCTTTGATGTTCTCAGTGAGCCGCGCGGCCACTGAGAACATCAAAGCGGCCGCCAAAGTGCTCACCATTTGCAGCCTGCGTGCCTCTCTCCCCTACCCCCTCCCTTATCCCACTTCCTTATAGCGCGAGGAGCTGTCTATCCCTACCGCGCGCTTCAACGTTCCTCCCCCGCCACAGAGTGCGACTCTCGGCCGCGCGTCTTCCACAACTCCCGGGCTTGTTCTAGTACCCGTGCATATTTTTTTCTGCTCTGTCCCTCTAAGTACCCCCAACCCATCCCTTCTGCGGCCACTGCTTCTGTGTGGAAGGGTATATATGTTTATAAACTGCTACTTTACCAATAATCTAGTCTTAGTAACAGTCGCAATAAACTAACCACCGAGACCTGGAATGAATATAAACTGAATACAACATATTGTCTGTGATCACTAAATGACACTCAGCAGAATCATCACAGGTACAGTGTATGGAACAGCAGCCCATGCTTTCGTCACACATACATGAGGCACACCACATGCAGGAGTTGTGCACGCTTTGTTTGGAGGCAGAACAGGTACAATACACCCAGCTGTGCCAAGAGTCAAACGGAACAGTTTCAGCCCAGCAGATGCAAAATCCTCTCCCAACTCAGAACAAACTTAGAAAGGGTAACAGTCAAAACTTCTCTTGCATGAAAATATGCATGTCACTGTCACAGACATCTAGAGTAAAACTGTTAACGATGCAGAGACTCGAATCCCGTTCCCAATGTCCAAACTTGGCAGCTCCGGAGGTTACTCCAGTCTCTCCCCTGCTAGACATCAGTGTGTTTGGCTGCAACTTTCATATTGTTTTCCGCCCTCGCTTAAAGCGAGCTGTCGATGGAAAAGCCTGCTTCCGGTGCTGGCCTTGATTATCCTTCCAGCGCCATGCAGCCAATCTATCTTTTTACCTCCACCCAGGCCTACTCCCCCGCCGATATCCTGTTCTCCATACTAGGTGCCTTCATAGCAACATAGCGGTAGCTTAAGTCGAGAGCTCCCGTAGACGGGAGGGTTCGAGGCTCACTGCAATCCAGGGCAGCTCCCATGTGCGGGGGGCGCCCCCGAGACCACAGAGGCTGCTCTCACTTCCAGGTTGTGCCGTCAGAGACCGCACAGATCGCTGTTGACTTTAAGAAAGCCCCATCGCTGTTAGGAGACCCGCAAATTCACCCCACAAGCCTCTGGTGGCCCCCGAGGGTTTGTGAAGACGGTGCGTTTACTCACAAGGTAATGACTTTCACTCGCACCGCAAATGCACATTTTTACAGTTTGCGATATCTTTTGTAGCACCAGTCACCTTAACTGTAGTTAATTTCAGCCACAGCTCCTGCCTCCTAGGGGCATGGATATTTAATTAATTCAGGTACCGCCACCAGCGGCGAGTTGTGTAATGTTGCAATCTTCGCGTTGCGGAGCAATAATTTTCTAACAGTTTAACTCGCCATCTTTGTTTATGCCACAGCTTCTGCCTTTATTAGGCACAGCTGTTTTGACCATTACGGTTGCAGTGGGTTATTTAAGCAGGACCCACGGAGCCTACTTCTTTTCGTGCACTAGTTTTCACTTTGTGCCCGTGTGAATGGATGGTGCCGAGAGGTGATATGGAACTGATTTCTTCGCATGCAGTGATCATTACAGAGTGGCATCAAATTATTTCCGTCGGGCTGCTAGAGCCACGGCAACGCTGAGCCGAGCTGGTGTGCTGCAACCCGCACCGCCTCAGCTGGCTCAACCCTTGACACTAACCCTTTAACAAGCATTGGCATAGCCAATAGGTCTCGCCTTTGGGACCTTATAAGTGTTTAGCCATGCAACAGTAGCATAACTAAATACTTATAAGGTCCCAAAAGCGAGACCTATTGGCTATGCCGATGCTTGTTGTAAGTTGTAGGCCTAGACTTGTGTAGGCTTCTGCTGCTCTTTCCCTGATGGGGCTGATGAACAAACATTCCCCTTTCCAAGGTTTGCTGCACGATTTTGTCCCTGTGACACCCCCTTTGAGCTAGAGTGCAGACATGATTGAGGAAGCAAGCGAAGTGGTGTGCAGTCGGAGTCTCGGAGTCAAGGCGCGCATGTCATCTGTATCTGTCCAGCCCTGCTACCTACCCGAGCATAGATCGAGGCTGCGCAGGGTTTTCAATCAGCCTGAAAATCGAACCTGTAGGCAAGCCCTTATTGCAAGCCCTTATTACAGCACTCATATACCATTACCTGCCCAAACAGAAGTGGGGTACATTTTCTGACACTATTTGAAGCAGGAGTAAAGACCATTGTGGCGTGATAACGACTAACGATGTATTTTGCCATAGCTGACTACATGACCTTAGTTGAAGAATAGTGCTTACTGACACCACGAGTCGATGGCCCACAGATGGATACAAGCCATTACCGTTATCAAAGGATGACGTGGTTGAGCAGTTTCATTTTAGCAAACTTTGCACAATCACCATTTAGGACTGTCTCTGCTCTAACAGTGCCGCTACTTGGGTGTCCCGGGCAGCGCTGCCACTGATTGACTTTGAGCTGTTCGAGATTCAGTACATAGGATGCTATGATGACTACACCATGGAGGAGACTAATGACAGGCTTGTCACTAAACCACTCACTTAATGAATGTTATTTAAGTGAATCAGAGCAGTGTACTCGAGAGGTATTTATTCCTCTATCCTCCTTTTGACCATTACCTCGCTCATCACCTCTGACTGTCTCCGTCTTGCACGTCCCACCATGCCACATTCAGGCCCGAGTCCCTGGCCTCACAGCATGGCAGCACTTGGAGTCAGACTCGAAGTTGCTTGGAAGCCGGCAGCGGCAGCAGTGTAAAGCAAGTGCACGCGCCTCGTGCTAAAGGTGGGAGGGTTGAGGGGAGTGCGCCCGACAGCACACAAAGCGTTTCCCTTGCGGGAGCGAGCCAGGGGCACCATGTGTTTGTAAGTTAATTACAAACATATGGCGCCAGCCGCTCGCTCCCACAAGGAAATCGCCAAACGTGCCCGCGTTGCCATTGAAGGCAATGGAACGCGTGCACGTTTTGGGCTGAAAAGCCAAAGCAATTGCTAAAGGTCTTTTGCCTATGCAGCGCATGCGCGCTGCTAGGTGAGACTTAAAAACGGCCTTATACACGCAGGGCTAAGAGCAAAGTGGAAGAGAAAAATGAGAAAAGGGAGAAGAGTGAGAAAGCCGAGAGCGCTGGAAACACTAACAGAACAGATTTACCGGGGAGGGGGAATGCAGATGAAAAACCCCAGGGACTCCCGCAACTACCAACCGCTAATTATTAATATCTTTGGCCCAAGAGAGGGAGATGTATACAGGGCTTAGGAGGGAAGAAAGAGAGGGGAAGAGGGGCGTATTGACCAAACTGGTGCTGTTCACGTTGTTTACGCTGCAACTGCCCCCACCACAGAACAGGTAAATGTGTGCAGGAATTTATATAGCGCAAATCACCAAGCGGTCTCTAAGCGCTTGCTTAGGGAACCCGTCCTGGTATTCCCCTGTGAGATAACCCAGCAGGGCATCCGCAAGGTGAAAGCCAGGCATCCCGCCGCGAGGTGCCCATGTGGAAATTAAGCAAGCTATTGCCCAGAGTCACAGAGCGTGAACCCATGAGTTGAGTATGCACTGGAGCGAGAATTATCGAGTCCATGGACATTTATGGACTCAAGACCCAGCCAAGCCGGGAATTGAACCCTGGTCCCAGGCTGACCTCTGCTTCCAGGTCTGCCTCCTCTAACCAGTGAGCCACACTTCTCCACCGTATGACCACAGTATGCCCGGATCCTCATTCCACCCTAATTTCCAACCTGGAATACAACCTTGAAGCGATTAGCAGAAAAAGAAACCAGCCCTGTGTTCCTAGAGGACCCACAAAAACATAATGAAAATACTGAAGGGAAACTAAGAGCTACTGGTTGTGAGATTTCGGTCATCAGTAAAACTGAATGGAATAGAAATGGAAAAATCTCCTTGTTCCTGTCCCAAGACACCTGATAACCTGGAGAAGTTTTATTATTTAACTGATGAATCTGAACTCTCAGACCTGAGCATATCCGCCTCAGAGCGAGGGAGAGGGGGATAAGTGGTATAACAGCTCTGATTCAGACCTACACACAAAAGGTCATGGCTGGAAAAAAAACCAAATGAAAAAGGAAAACCGCAGAAAGAGATGCGAGACCCCCGATCGAGGAAGCTCTGGAGACCTTAGATGGGATTATTCAGCTTCCCAACTTTCAAATATATGTGACCTAACAGGATACTCAGAGAGCAATCGTACCATCACCGCAACACTGAAGACGGAGGGGCAGGGGCCAAGAACGAGTCTGCACTCGCAGTGGTGCTACAGTTGATTAAGAGCTTCCAGGAGGAGGTTAAACTAGACAATCGGAGATCACGTCTAGCCACCAGAAAACTACAAGGTGCTGTGAGGTAAGTGGGCAGAACATGTGCTGAAATTGCAGATTGAATGGCCTACGTAGAGGTACGGACCGAAAATCTTGAGAAGGATGTGGTCACTCGGAAGTCACAAAGAGATGAGAAAGAGGGCATAGTCAAAGACCTAATATAGAAAATAGTGGAACAGAACAGAAAACGACGCAATTACCTATGTATTCTTGGCATTCCGGAAGGGACGGAAGAGAACGATCCCAGGAGCTTCATGGTCATGCTCTTAAGGGGGCCTTTATATACTGGGACTGGGACAAAGAGAACCAGCGATCACAATGGGGCCGATTCACAGAACTAATCTGAGACAAAATCCTAAACTTACTATTGGTATTCACAGAAAGCATTTAGTAGTAGTAAAGTTAAAATTTTGTCTTAAGATTTACTTAAGACAGACTTAAGACAAACTTAGGACCGACTTAAGACTGACTTAAGACAAACTTGAGACAAACTCAGGACAGACTTAAGACAGACTTAAGACAAACTCCTAACTTTACTACTGCTAAATGCCTTCTGTGAATACCAAAAGTAGTAAGTTTTGTCTCAGATTACTTCTGTGAATCGGGCCCACAGATTTCCTCTAACACCCTCAAACCGTCCCACTTCAACTCCTCAGCACCCCCGGGCAATGCTCCTATACTTTGTAAAATGTTCTCCTACGTCAAATTCTCTACGACCTGGCTAGACTAACAACCAAGAGAGAGTTCAAGGGAATTACCTTCTTCACAAGGCCCAACTTCGCCCATGCCACTGTCGAACGCAGAAGGAGGCTGAGACAGCTCTTTGCCCCCCTCCAACAACTTGGGGCCGAAGTGTATTTACAGAACCTTGCTCGGCTAAAAGTGGTATATAAAGAGATTACACACAGCTTTATTTCAGAAATACAGGCCCAGGCATATCTACAAGAGATCACAGGCGGAAATGGGGACAAGATGCAGTGGAGTCAGACTCGAAGTTGCTTGGAAGCCGGCAGCGGCAGCAGTGTAAAGCAAGTGCACGCGCCCCCCCCAAAAAAAACCTTATTTACGATGTCTCACACCCGCAAATTTGTTGTCCCATACCCCCCCTCTTTTGTTTTCTCCCATTCTTTTCTTCTAAGGTGTTTGCTAGATTAAGTATCTAACTACAGAAAGTAATGATCAATCCTGGACAAAAAATTTTTAGTTGGGGGCACTTTTCATTTTTTTCTTTTTTTTTTTTTGATTATCAAGACTTGAGCCAGGATTTGTAAAATTTCTTTTCTTCTGCTTTATCTCTCACTGAGGGTGCTTTAAATAAGGGGGAAAGACCGGCGGAAGTGCAGGGTTTTGATTACTCTGATGCCATTATCCTTGCTCATGCTATAGGTGGGGGAAGGGGGGTGGGGAAGACTGAGGGGGGCATGGGGGGAAGGGGTTGGCACAAAGGGAAGTAAAATTGGCAGCTCTTCGGTTTTTGGTTTTCTCTAGTCACAGTCTCTTAACTATTATAAATGAGTAAACTACGTATAGCTACAATTAACATCTGCGGTCTCAATGACCCAAAAAAAGGCAGAATAAGGCATCTGGACTTCGCCTATTGAAGGCTGATGTAATTTGTATGCAGGAAACGCATGTCGAAATAACTCCGATACACTTATTGGGAACACTCGGGTACACA
Source organism: Triturus cristatus (assembly GCF_964204655.1). Taxonomy (NCBI): domain Eukaryota; kingdom Metazoa; phylum Chordata; class Amphibia; order Caudata; family Salamandridae; genus Triturus; species Triturus cristatus. The sequence goes on from NC_140588.1 coordinate 142,399,763, forward strand.
TTGGCGGGGGCCACGACACAAAACTCACGGACACGCGGGGTTGCGGTCCTGACATCTAATCGGTCACTACAATTTAGACGTACATTAGTAGACCCAACAGTTTTCCTTCATATTAACAATGAATTAGCTGCCTGGCAACTCCCTATAAGAATATAAGCTCAGAAAATGGCTATGAATATAGTGGCCGAAAACCAAAGGTATATCGGGAATGAAGGGCATTATGTTTAGAACATGAACTTACCGATCCCTGGAACTGGCATAATCCTACAGACCCCGGCTTGACTTATTTTTCGCACCCACAAAACAAACACGCAAGACTAGATTTAGTGTCTCAGACTATTCTGCATAATTGATCAAGAGAAAACCCCTTGTATACTGGCTGATCACAATCCCCTAATAGTAGAGCTTAAGGGGAAAGGTCCTAGGGGCGGGGGCACTATCACATGGAGCTTTGAACGCACTCTCCTTCTTAGTGAAGAATATTGTGATTATATAAGGGTGTGGATCCCACAATGTTTTAAGGAGAATATAGAGAGCACAGGAATCGAAGTTGTTTGGGATACACTAAAAGCAGGAAATCTGAAAGAAACATGTTAGTGATAGATTCCTTACCTTAGAATTACCCCCAGGTGTCAAACTGGATCCGGAAAGTTTTCGTCAGCAGTGTTGGAAGGTTGCGTTGTGCGGCTCCACGTCCTTCGTTGGCGTCCTGGTCCCCGAGATGACGCTGCGGCAGCTACTTAGACACCGCCCTCGTGCGCTGACATCACTTCTTTCTTTTTCCGGAGAGAGCGTTACCCCCAGTCACTTTTTGACTGAGTTTTTTCGAGGCTTTTTGTCTCTATCTTTTGAGTCAATCGACTCCTGGTGCAGTAGGATGCCCGGCTTCAAGTCCTGCGGGGACTGTCATCGCAGATGTCGGTTATGGACCCGCACTGTGTGTGTCTTTACTGCCTCGAGCATGACCACGACCCCAAGTCATGCTCTGACTACTGGGCCATGGCACGAAGACTTTGCGGGAGTGGTCCCGAAAGTTGCTAGAAGTCCTGCAGTCGGCTCCACGCCACTCAAAGTCCCGGTCCCGTGGGAGGTCGAGGGATCGGTCACGGAGCCACCACCACCGTTCATCGGTATCAAAGTCTTCGCACTCGGGGTCAGGTAAGAGGAAGCGTTCCAAGAAGTTGAAGAAGCGCCATCGCTGTCCGACTTCCCCTCGCCCGTCACGCGACGCAGCTGAGGGTGCGGATGGTGCCTCCCCCGCACTCCGGCGGAGCCTACACAGTCGCCTCCAGCCTACCCGCCCTTTTCCGGGTCCGTCGGTGACTCTTGCCCAGCTGCAGGAATTTCTGTTAGCCATGGCTCGCCTCTGTGGACCGTCAGGACCCAACTGGGGGTCCTAGCCCTTTCCTGCCGGTGGCTCTGGCCCCGGCATCGCTGTCGGCTCCGGCCCCGGTCCCGCAGGACTTCATGGATCCGTGTCTGGATCCCGGTCGACGCCGAGGCCCTCCACCTCGAGCTCCCTACAGTGGCCGTCAGGACTAACCTCCTGACAGAAGTGCTTCAGCTGGTGGCTACCTCTTCGGAGCCACTGCTGCCTTTTAACGATGCACTTTCAGAACGTTCTTTTGGACACCTGGTCCAGGCCCAACACAGGGGCTCCTTTGGACAGGAACGTCGCCCGACGCCATCTCTCGGCCCGGGGCGACCCCCTTTTCCTTTCCCAACACCCCACCCCTGAGAGCTTGGTTGTCTAAGCCTCTCTGTCCCCGAGCGCATTCCCTACTGCACCACCGGAAAGGGAATCCAAGAAACTGGAGCATTTCGATAAGAAGATTTTTTCTTCCGCCAGTTCAGGGCTGCGGTCTGTGAACACCGCATACCTCTTGGGCCGTTATTCCCACTCTGTGTGGGATACGGTGGCATTCGTGCTGCCTCAATGTCCGGAGGAGGCCCGGACAGTGCTCTCTCAAGCTATTGCTGATGGGAGGGATGCAGCCAAGTTCACTATTCGTTGTGACCTTGACACCGCCGACTCGCTGGGCAGGGTGATTTCCATGATGGTGGAGCTCCTTCGCGACGCCTGGCTAAGGACAACTGCTTTTTCTAGGGATGTCCAGAACAGTTTGATGGACATGCCCTTTGATGGCTATCGCCTTTTCGGCTACAAAGCAGATAGTGCATTGTAGCGCTTTAAGGACTCGTGGGCTACGGCCAACTCCTTGGGCCTTTCCGCCACACGCCCTCCTCCGCCTTCTGCTTTTCGCTCCTTTCGTGGCCACGGAAGGGGCACCCCAACAAGTTTGTTTCAGAGTCAAAGGCCTGCCAAGCAACAGTCTCAGCGCGGACGTGGGACCCGCCGAGCCGTGTCAGGGCGGGTCAGTCCACCTCCACCCCAGCCACCATTGCCTCCAAACCTTCCTAGTCGGTTTTTCAGGCCCATCAAACACTAGTGGGCGGCAGGATTCGCCATCACCTCCCCCACTGGTGCACCATCACTTCGGACAGGTGGGTTTTACAAATAGTCCGAAGGGGCTACTCCCTCCCCTTCGAGACTACTCCTCCAGCCATGCCACCCCAGTAACACCACATGTCGGGGATCACTTGGCACTTCTTCAGCAGAAAGTTGCGGCTCTCTTGGCCAAGGGGGTCATTGTGCGCATTCCTGCGCCAGAAGTAGGACGTGGTTGTTACTCCCACTTCTTTCTGGTGCCCAAGAAGGACAAAGGTCTGCGTCCTATCCTGGACCTCAGGGACGTCACTTGCTTCCTCCGGAAGGAGAAGTTTAAGATGTTACCTCTGGCTCAGGTTTTGTCTGCCCTCGACCCTGGAGACAGGATGGTAGCGTTGGACCTGCAGGACGCATATTTCCACATTCCCTTCATGCCGGCCCACCGGTGTTACCTGCAGTTTAGGGTAGGCCACGAGCACTTTCTTTTTTTTTTTTTTTTTTTAAACAATTTTTATTGAAACAACGAACAAAAGTACACCTTTCGTCATTACATGGTAGATCTGTGCGGTACAATGTGCTGTCATATCATCCAGTTTGCCACGAGCACTTTCAGTTTACTGTGCTCCCCTTTGGCCTTACCATCGCCCCTCCGGTGTTTACAAAAGTGATGGCGGTGGTCGCAGCTCATCTGCACAGATTAGGGGTTCCAGTCATCCCCTATCTCGACGACTAGCTGTTGAAGGCGGGCTTGCCCCGGACAGTCGTCTCCCACCTCCAGACTACGGCCAATCTCTTGCATTTGCTAGGATTCTCCATCATTGTGCCAAAGTCACCCCTTAATCCTCTCTCAGAAGCTCCTCTTCATCGGGGCAGTTCTGGATACGACGCACTTTTGAGTCTATCCAAGTCCAGGATATTCAGGCTCTGATTCTGATCTTTCAGCCTCTATCCTGGGTTTCGTGCAGGATGACCCTGAGGCTGTTGGGCCTCATGGCCTCCTGCATCCTGCTGGTCGATCAGATGGCATATGCGGGCTCTGCAGTGGTACCTGAAGTTCCAGTGGGTGCAGCATCAGGGGAAACTGTCCCATTACGTCCAGATCTCGGAGGGCACTGCACAACAATTGCAGTGGTGGCTCACGAACCGGCATTGGGTCAATGGCATATCCCTCTCCGTTCCCCAACCGGAGCACACAGTGGTGACAGATGCGTCCCTCCTGGGATGGGGCGACCACATGGGAGTGGCAGAGATCAGAGACCTCTGGTCTCCGGTGGAGTCCAGGCTCCATATCAACCTTCTGGAGCTCCGGGCGATCTGACTTGCACTGAAGGCATTCCTTCCCTCTGTCAAGGGGAGAGTAGTGCAGGTGTTCACAGACAACACCACCGCCATGTGGTACTGCAACAAACAGGGTGGGGTGGGGTAGTGGACCCTATGTCAGGAGGCCCTGCGCCTCTGGACATGGCTGGAACATTAGGGCATTTCTCTGGTGGTTCAACACCTGGCAGGTTCACTGAACGCCAGGACGGACAAACTCAGGTGCATAATGGATCACGAATGGTGTCTTCACTCGGAGGTGGTGCAAGGTCTCTTTCAACAGTGAGGAGAGCCTTGGTTAGATCTATTCACCACCGAAGAGAACGCACAATGTCAGCAGTTCTGTGCGTTGGAATTTCCAAGGCGGCACTCGCTAGGCGACGCTTTTCGTCACGAGTGGCGTTGCGGTCTGTTGTACGCCTTTCCGCCTATACCACTTCTGCCCAGAGTGGTGAATAAAATCAGGCGCAACTGGGCCCAAGTCATTCTTGTGGCTCCGGACTGGGCTCCAAGAGTTTGGTTTCCCAAGCTTCTCAGTATGACCATCGATCCCTCGATCCGACTGCCTCATCAGGAGGATCTTCTGTCGCAGCAGCAGGGGACGGTCCTCCACCTGAACTTCGTCCATCATCCCCTTTGGTTTTGCTTTGTTCGCCCTAAGTTGGTAGGATATGCCCAGACGTGGGTCCCTTGCTGACTTTGCCACTGGATTCAAGCTAGCCTGGCTGATGATGGCTGATTAGCCAGAAACCGGTCCCAGGATGCTTGTGTCCGGTCCAGGGAAGATGGCTTGGCAGTTCAGGCTGGACAGTTCCCATGAGGCACAGGGTCAGACTGATTTACATATCTACATGTCTGAACTGGGGTTGCGGAGTGAGATGAAGAATGATGATGGATTAAACCCAGATCAGTTGACTGGGGGTGAGTGCTTGCAATGTTCAACACTCCGTCCATCATTCCCTTTGGTTTTGCTCCACCTGAACCTGTCCAGTCTCCACCTCCTTGTGTGGAGATTGAGCGGCAGCAGTTGATTCCTTTCGACTTGCTTCCTGAAGTCTGTGATGTCGTTCTGGCAAAATACACAAAATGGTACCAGTTCCTATGGTGGGCAGTCCCAAAGCGGTAAACTGCCTGAGGGGTTGGGAAGATAAAAGTGATTGGAAAGGTTCGCGGTGATGTCTAAAGTGTAGGCCAGATACTCCTGGGTGGTTTTCCAAGTGCCCTCACACACCCTTGCGGGTGCAAAGCATCATCATCGGGCGTTGCTCCTCGTGGGGGTGGCGCTGCAGTCCCTCACGGGCCCTTCAGGAGGGCTCTCTGTCGGAGATCTTTTTATTGGAGTAGCCGTAGTTGTGCGTGCGGGTGTGTGGGGATAGTGGGTGATGTGGTGAGACTAAAAAGACCTGTAGGGACCCCAAACGGTTTATTAATGAGTCCTACGGGTCTGGTTAAAATCTAACGCCGGCGATCCTGGAGGCACGTAGGTGTTCAGAGCAGAATACCCGGGACGTAACTGGCGCCCCCCGCCCCAGCTGATCTTTATCCGGTATAGCCTGGACCCATTTAACATTGGGTTTGCTCTTAGGGACTCGAATAAAACGTGATCCCTAGACTATGGACATATAGGATACAGTCTCACCTGTATCAATTTTCGTTACTGCTTTTCTTTTGGTCCTGACGAAGCGCTACGGATCCGTTAGGGACCGCTGGGAAGCGCGAAACATGTTGACCACCCACCTCACGTTCTCACTCTCACTCTAACTTTATCACATACGGGTCGAGAGTAGCAGAACTATCTACCTTTCCCCTACTTTTTTAGAGTGCTACTTAGGCACCACTCCCCGTTAGATTTTAACCAGACCCGTAGGACTCATTAATAAACCGTTTGGGGTCCCTACAGGTCTTTTTAGTCTCACCACATCACCCACTATCCCCACACACCCGCACGCACAACTACGGCTACTCCAATAAAAAGATCTCCGACAGAGAGCCCTCCTGAAGGGCCCGTGAGGGACTGCAGCGCCACCCCCACGAGGAGCAACGCCCGATGATGATGCTTTGCACCCGCAAGGGTGTGTGAGGGCACTTGGAAAACCACCCAGGAGTATCTGGCCTACACTTTAGACATCACCGCGAACCTTTCCAATCACTTTTATCTTCCCAACCCCTCAGGCAGTTTACCGCTTTGGGACTGCCCACCATAGGAACTGGTACCATTTTGTGTATTTAGCTATCTTAGGAGCGCTGGTACAGGACCTCCTCTTTAACTCTTGCTCCTGGTCCCCCTCTCAGTGTGTTTACATGTCGTTCTGGCAGCCAGGCGTCCCTCCACTAAGTTGGTATACCCCTGCAGGTGGAACAAGTTTGTGGCATGGTGCACAGCAAAGGCTGTGGATCCCCTTTCTGCCCCTGTCTCAAAAGTCCTTCTGTTCCTTCTTTCTTTGGCCCAGCAGGGTTCTGCTCGGGGCACTATCAAGGGCTACCTTTCTGCTATGTCAGCCCTCTCTTTTCAAGTCCCCTGTTGTAAATAGATTCCTCGAAGGCATTACTCATCTTTTCCCTCCTATTCCCTTTGTAATGCCACAGTGGGACTTAAACCTGGTTCTCACATATTTAATGTACCCTCCCTTTGAGCCTCTTCACAACTGTCCTCTCCGTCTGTTTACTTTGAAGACTCCTTTCCTGGTTGCCATCACCTCTGCTAGGAGAGTTAGTGAGCTCAAGGCTCTTTCTTGAAAACCTCCTTTTCTGTCTGTCCATCTGGACAAGGTTGTGCTCAGAACATGTCCATCCTTTCTGCCAAAGGTTGTCACTGTCTTTCACATCAGGCAGACCATTACCTTCTTTCCGCCTCCGCATCCTTCCAGAGAGGAAGAGAGGCTCCACCGTCTGGACCCAAAAGGTGCGCTCTCATTTTACCTGAATCGCACACACCAGTACCAGTTGGATGACCAGCTCTTTGTTGGCTAAGTAGGCGCCAAGAAAGGTCGGGCCGTACACAAGCGGACTATCTCCCGATGAGTCCTCTTGTGTATTAATGCCTGTTATTCTCTGGCAAGAAACACGCCTCCCGTGGGGCTGCGTACCCATTCCACCAGGGCGACGGCTGACACTACGGCATTGGGACGTGGTGTCCCCTTACAAGACATCTGTCAGGCAGCTATGTGGGCCTCGCTGCACACTTTTACTAAGCACTATTGCCTGGATGGCCAAGTCCGGAGAGAAGGCTTCTTTGGCCGTTCTGTTCTCAGGGACTTCCTGTTGTGATCTTGGTTCCCAGACTCACCACCAGAGTTGGTATTGCTGGGGTATCTATTCGAAGGTAAGGAATCTATCACTAACGTGTTTCTTTCAGATGAACAAGTTACTTACCTTCGGTAGTGATATATATGTAAGAAACATTAGTTAGTGATAGATTCCTTACCGCCCCACCCATCCTCCCCGTTCTGCAAACTGATTTCTAGGGTTAAGGTCATCCCTTTCAGAGCCCTAGTTTCAATGCACCAGTGGTCAGTATCTTGCATGGCTCTGCGTTCCTGGCGCGGAAAGTCGTGTACAGAACTGACGTTGGCGCGCAAGGGCGGTGTCTAGGTAGCTGCCGCTACGTCATCTCGGCGACCACAACGACAGACGCGGAGCCGCACAATGCTACCTTCCGACGCACAGGGGTACTGCTGACAAAAACTTTCCGGATCCAGTCTGACGCCTGGGGGTAGTTCTAAGGTAAGGAGTCTATCACTATCTAATGTTTCTTACAGATATATCATTACCGAAGGTAAGTAACTTGTTCTACGGGGGAAAACACTAAGATTCTCACTATCCCTGAATAAAAAAAAGCGCTTTGAGATAAATGATATGCAATGCAGATTGACTGTTGCCGAAGAGGAATTGATCACAGTGCTCCAATCTGGGGCGTGACTCTGCAGAAGCACAGGCAAAAGTGATAGTTGCTAAGTCAGCAATTTTGGAGATATAGCTAAAGGGGCTGCGGACAAACTTGTTGTATACCGGGAGGAAGCATATGAGTGTAGCGAACAGGTGGGGCATCATCTTGCAACCAGAGCTAGACAAAAAACAACTCGGAATATAATAACTGAGAGTTCGAGGCATATGAGCTGCAGATTGTACATTGTGCATAGATCGCCATCTGGTGTTGGGCTCGGATGCTTGCACCTTGTTGTTGTTTTGGAATAGTCTTTTGTAGTCACAAGATAGGTCACTCCTCCCTTGGACGATAGTGCCCATGGGCATCGACTCCATCCTCAGATAGTTTTTTTCCGCCATCGGGTTTGGATGTAACTTCTGCGCTCCGGTTCAGCACCATATTCTCCAAACCTTTTCGACACGCAAACTATCTAAAACTCAACGGTATTGTTTTCGCTTGCGTGTTCTTCGACGCGCACCTCAACTACTCGATTCCAGTCGTCGACGCGGGCTGCTGGGCAATACGACGCCATTCGGGCCTACAGCTCATGGAAAGAACTCCATTTATAAAATGCCCCCAGTGTGGAGCTAAATTTCCACACAGTGACCACCACAAGGTCCGTATTCTGTGTCTCTTGCCCGATCACGACGAGAACATTTGCCAGACCTGCGCCTCTTTTTGATCCAAAAAGACCATCCGTGATCGCCGGTCCCGACGACACATCATGGCGCAGCGAGCAGCTCCGGTACCGGTGTACATCTTCGATGAAGGCCCCGATGTCCCGGAGGAGGATTATGAGGACCTGGAAGTCATGTCCGAAGCAGGCAACTCAGACTCTGATGACCACATCACTCCTGGTCAATGAGTAAGTACAATTGTCCCTACCCAAACCCCACCCGAAAAAACAGAAGGCCCTGGTCAAGACTTCGCCTGCTGGCCCCAGTCGCGACCGAAAACAAGCTTCAGAAGCCCCGGGCCTGGCTCCAAAGATAAGAGACAAGCCTTCCGGTAGCTTGGAAACGAGCAAACCGCATCTCAGTGTTCCACAGACACCATCGGCACCGAAGTCAGGCGTGCAGCCTACTCCCAAAAAGACATCGGCACCGAACACCTCGACGCCGAAAGAAAAGACATCGGATCCGAAACCAAAACATTTGGAACCGAAAAAGATTTCTGCCTCCACATCCAAGCCGAAGGAGCCCAAACCACCTCCCAAGGCCTTGGAGCAGAAATCCAAACCTCGCTCGGACCCGAAGAAATTGGCGCCAAAAGCGGTTACCGAATAGGAAGAACTTTTTCGGCTGGATCCTATTGATCCAAAATAAAAAACTCTCCACATAGACCCCAAAACAGGACATGTGGCTGCTGTTCCACACAAGAGGAGGAAACTGGACACACCAGGCATTCCTGAGTGCCTGTGAAGAGAAAAGACTGTGCCACTTCACCTATACAACGCTCTTCTCCTGTTCTACCTCCTAAGCCTGTCTCTCCTCCACATTCTCCTATACTTCCACCAAACTCACCACCACCACAGGATGATGATTTAGGGCATGGGGAAGGTAACAATGACCCTTTCACTGACCCTGATGACGACACAGACATACCACAGGATGATTGGGACGATTATGATGACCCAATAGATCCTCCAGACCTCCCTGATCCCCATGCATATCCAACAAAGCCATCTCCCCAGATGACAATATTGGCTTTGGTCAGCTTGTAAATAGAGCTGCTCTATACCATGGTGTTCAGATGCATTCTGACCCTGCAGACGAGGACTTTCTTCTAGACACCATTGAACAGTCACAGAAGACTGTACAAACCTTGCCAATGTTAAAGGGTGTCATTAAACATTCCCCCGACATATTCAAGGACCATGTTAGGGCTAGAATTCTCAACCCCAGGATTGACAAAAAATATAAACCCGCTCCCAATGATCCCACCTACATCAAGGACAACTACCTTTAGATTCACTAGTGATAACTAATGCTAGGAAACGTGCCAACTCTCAGAACTCCGGTGACGCTCTTAAAACAGAAGGTTCTCTCACTGCTTCAAAAGCAAGCAATAGAACTAGTTCCCTTACAGCATCAAGGAACAGGGGTTTACTCGCTGTATTTCCTAATCCCCAAAAAGGACGGCACCCTAGGGCCAATACTCGACCTCGGACCTCTCAATTTCTACATACAGTCAGATCATTTTCATATGATCACTCTTCAACAGGTCCTCCCAATACTTCAACAAGGTGACTTCCTTGCCACACTAGATCTCAAGGACGCCTACTTCCACATTCCCATACACCCTGCTCACAGGAAATATCTAAGATTCCTAGTGGACGGACAACACTATCAGTTCAAAGTCCTTCCATTCCGGGTGACCACCGCACCCAGGGTGTTCACAAAGTGCCTTGCAGTAGTAGCAGCACACTTAAGAAGACAGCAAATCCATGTCTTTCCATACCTCGACAACTGGCTGATAAAAGCCAAGTCATTCAACCAGTGTGTTCATCACACTCATCAAACCATCCAGCTACTACACAACTTGGGATTCACAATAAACTACACCAAGTCACATCTTCAGCTCTCCCACATACATCAGTATCTAGGGGCCACATTAGACACCTCCAGAGCTCAGGCATATCCCAATCCGGCCAGAATAGCCAGTATAAAAACCCTAACCACCAAATTTCAGCCACAGCATTCCCTCCCAGCAAGGGTATTCATGCAACTCATAGGAATGATGGCCTCTTGCATTTTTATCGTACCTCAAGCAAGACTTCAGATGCCCCCCTTACAAGAATGTCTAGCACGTCAGTGGAACCAGGCTCAAGGACAACTTACAGATCTGGTGTTGGTGGACAGCCGCACACATCGCTCTCTGCAGTGGTGGAATACACAAAGCCTTTCCAAAGGACGGCCGTTCCTAGAGCCAGTTCCACAGATAGTGCTAACAGCAGGCGCATCACTCACCGGCTGGGGAGCCTATCTCCTAAAGCACACAATTCAAGGCAATGGACCACTCAACAAAAAGTGCTCCACATTAATCACCTGGAATTACTGGCAATATTTCTAGCATTAAAATCATTCCAAGGACATCTACACCACAAGACTGTCCCAGTCTGGACGGACAATATGACAGCTATGTATTGCATACAAAAACAAGGAGGCACACCGTCTTTGCAGCTCTCTCACCTGGCGCAAAGCATATGGAGATGGGCCATTCCACAAAACATATACCTTCTAGCAGAACACCTTCCAGGAGTTCACAATCAGATTGCGGATCTGCTAAGTCGACAGACACAGCAGATACACGAATGGGAACTTCATCCCCAAGTTCTTCAACCGTTTTTCCAAATGTGGAGTCAACCAGACATAGATCTGTTCGCCACACACGCAAATGCAAAATGCCCAACCTTCGCCGCCAGGTTTCCACACCCGTTGTCCAAGGGCAACGCGATATGGATGAACTGGTCAGTTAGATTTGCGTACGCTTTTCCACCACTCCCACTCCCCTAGTAGCACGCAAGCTCAGACAAGAGTCTCTCAAGATGATCCTGGTAGCTCCCACATGGGCACGGCAACCGTGGTTCACAACACTCCTGGAACTTTCAGTAGTTCCACACCAAAAACTACGTCTCTCCCCAATGTTGCTAACACAAAACCATGGAGACATAAGGCACCCCGATCCAGGACAACTGAATCTAGCGATCTGGCTCCTGAGGTCCTAGAGTTCGGTTACCTTAACCTCCCTCCGGACTGTATGAACGTCATTAAAGAAGCTGGACGCCCTACTACTAGAGCTTGATTTGCAGCAAAATGGAAAAGATTTGCCATCTACTGCAATAACAATAAAATTGATCCGCTGGGTGCTTCAATCCAGGACATTATTTGCTACACTTACAAAGGTGTAATCTAGTATATTCATCCATAAGAATACATCTAGCAGCACTTGCCGCTTATTTACAAAACAGACAACACTTGTCACTATTTAGAGTACCTGCAATTAAAGCCTTTATGGAGGGCCTTAAAAGGAAAATTCCCCCCAGACTGCCACCCTCTCCACAGTAGAATTTAAACATTGTTCTTACCAGGCTCATTGGTCCCCCATTTGAACCTCTACACAAATGTGAACTGCAGTTCCTCACATGGAAAGTAGCTTTCCTTGTCGCAATTACCTCTCTCAGGAGGGTAAGTGAGATCCAGGCTTAAACCATACAAGAACCTTTCTTACAAATACATCGTAATAAGGTGGTTCTTAGAACAAATCCAAAATTCCTTCCCAAAGTAATCTCTGCTCTTCATCTTAACCAATCTGTTGAGTTACCAGTGTTTTTCCAAAACCCGGACTCTGTAGTAGAGAGATCTCTTCACACATTGGACGTCAAAAGAGCCCTACTTTATTACATTGACAGGACTAAGCCCTTTAGAAAGACAAAACAACTGTTTGTAGCCTTCTCACCACCTCATAAAGGTAACTCCATCTACAAAGCTGGGATCGCTAGGTGGATAGTCAAATGCATTCAATTATGCTACCAGATGGCTAAACGCACATTAAAAATTCCCCCTAGAGCGCACTGAACACGCAAACTAGGGGCTTCTATGGCATTCTTGGGGAACATTCCCTTAGACGACCTCTGTAAAGCAGCAACATGGTCTACATCACACACCTTCACCAAACACGATTGTGTTGATATGCAGCCTAAGCAACAAGCTTCTGTAGGCCAAGCTGTTCTTAAAACACTTTTTCAAACCACTGCAACAGATACAGGTGACCACCGCTAGGGAAGACACTGCTGTACAGTCTATGCACAGTGTATAATCTGCAGCTCATATGCCACAAACGGAAAATGCTACTTACCAGTATGCCTCTGTTCTTGTCATGTGGAGCTGCAGAGTTGTACACGCCCACCCGCCTCCCCGGAAACTGTATCTGTTCCAGTATTATCTTAATTAGATACATTCACATGAACATCTCTTTATTTCTTACTAACTCCATCATTTACCATCGTGGCGAAAAACAATCTGAGGATGGAGTCGATGCCCATGCGCACTATCATCCAAGGGAGGAGTCACCTATCTCGTGACTACAAAAGACTCTTCCAAGACAACAACAAGGTGCAAGCATCTGAGCCCAACACCAGATGGTGATCTGTGCACAGTGTACAAGTCTGCAGCTCTACATGCCAAAAACAGATGCATACTGGTAAGTAGCATTTTCATTAAGGACCCCGTTAGAGGGATGATTACAGACCCAGAGGGAATCCGAAGTGTATTCTATTCATATTATCAAGAGTTGTATCGTGAGGATATAGTAGGAAATTTGCAAGAAGTGGCAGCATTTCTTAATTTAATCCCAGCGGCTTTCTCTGGAGGATCAGCTAGGGCTGGAGGAACTACCACAATGGATGAAGATATTATTGTGTATTAACAGCCTCCCTAGCGGCAAGACCACCGGCTTAGATGGCATTCCCCTCAAATTCTTCAAGAAATTTTCAACACAATTGAAAGGGTGCATGACACAATTATTTATACATGTGTTTAATTGTGGCAAACCACCGGAATCCTGGACACAGGTCAAAATCGTAGCCTTTCTCAAAAAAACACAAAACACCTGCGGAACCTGGCTCTTACCGCCCTATAACCTTAATCAATAATGACAGCAAAATGTATTCTAAAATCCTTGCCACATGTCTGGCCTCTGTGATACATAAGATTATCTCTATCCGACAACATGGGTTCATACCTGGGCGAGGGACAACGGACCATATTCAAAGGGTAATTTCACTTCTGGATGCCGCAAACATCTCTAGAGACCCAGTCGCACTAATTTTGCTTGATGCTGAAAAGGCCTTTGACAGGGTCTCCTGGTCTTTTTTTTGGAAGACCCTGTCCAGGGTCTGAATCGGAAAAGGATTTCTACAGGCCTTCAAAATGCTTTACATTCGCCCCACTGTAAGACTTTTTATTAATGGAGCACTTACAGACACTTTTAAAATAACAAGGGGTTCTCGGCAGGGATGCCCGATCTCGCCGCTACTATTCGCAATTTATATAGATCCCTGCTTACGTCAATTGGAAAACAATAGGGCTTTCAGGCCTATCATAACCCATGGCTGGGAAACTTAAGGTTTGTCATATGCCGATGATATCGGTCTTGTGACTCACAATCCCGGTACGGATATAGTCGAAATTGAGGCAGAAGCAGCGAGATTCGGGACACTCTCCGGGTACTCACTTAATTGCAGTAAAACCCAAATCGTCTGTAAGGAGAACATAATGATTAACATAATGATTAATGATGTCAGAGCAGTTAAAAATGCAATATATCTCGGCGACGATATCTCCGCAAATATCGACAACATTGTTAAAGACAATGTAGAACCACTAATTGCTAAAACGTGTGCTGCTGTTTCACGATCAGCGGGTGTTACCTGTTGCCTCTCGTTTCTTCCCGGGGCCGGGCTTGGCTCCGCCCCCAACACCCTGCCTGTTACCGGGGCTTGAGTGACCTGCACGGCCGGCCGGGCTTGTCTCCGCCGGCCTGAACTAGAACTACAATTCCCAGGAGTACCCGGGGCACGTCGCCTACCTCAGCGCGCCAAGAGGCGTTTAAGAGCCAGCTGGGTGCAGAGTCCCTTCGTGTGCTGCTGTTTCATGATCAGCGGGTGTTACCTGTTGCCTCTCGTTTCTTCCCAGGGCCGGGCTTGGCTCCGCCCCCAACACCCTGCGCCTGCCTGTTACCGGGGCTTGAGTGACTTGCACGGCCGGCCGGGCTTGTCTCCGCCGGCCTGAACTACAACTACAATTCCCAGGAGTACCCGGGGCACGTCGCCTACCTCAGCGCGCTAAGAGGCGTTTAAGAGCCAGCTGGGCCCTTCGTCCCGCGAGGACGCGCGCGGGACACGCCGGGCTAAGCCCGGGCAAAGGGCGGGCCGTCTGTGGCCGTCAGGTGCCAGAGGAGGCCGGGCCGGGCCACCCCTCAAAGACCTGCACCCTCTTATTGGATTATAGACATACTTACATAAGGTATTGTGGGATGCTAAGGGAAGAAGGGTGTCCTTGTAGTCTATAAAATTTAACAGTATAATTGCCTTTACCCCTACATTTCATATTTGGTTTGGAAAATGTGTTCTATATTATAGGTACTGTTGACTGACATTTGCTTGATCATAAAAGCTCATCTGTATCAATGGCTGCAATGGGAAAAATAAGCAATAAATCTTACCCAATGACTAGGCAGCACGCTGCCGCGACTCAACCCCTCCCGAGTCTAACAGCAATTGATAAGATGCTTCAAAAAACGATAGGGGTGGTTGCAACAGCAATGGAAAATACGGAGAGGCGATTATCGATCACTCCAGTTGGCCCTCCACTACAGCAAGAGGGGGACTATTCTATAGCCGCAGCTAATCCGCTTGACTGTAGCTTTCTCCGTACGTCATCTTTTTCTGAGTTACCCTGCGCCCAGCCCGTTATTACTATTGTTACCAGTCCAACATCGCCCAAATGTGCTTCGCAAGTTTTGGTGGAAAAGGTAGCCAATTCTCGCCCAAGAAGTAAGAAAAGTAAAACCCAAAAGAAACAAACTAAAAAAACGACATCCCTGATTGTACCGGTACAGGTTGCCGATGGTCCATCCACAGCCTCAGTAGGAACCCCTACTTGGGTCACTCACCTACTACTAAATTTCCAGTCCCAGATTGAACAGATTATCGGCTCCCTTATTAAACCATTGGTATGTAAAGTGGATAGATTGGTCTCTACGCTGAACAATATAGACCAAGGGAAGCCGAAAACTGTGAGCCAAATATCAAAAGTAACTAATGGATTGAACCCGAGTATTACCAACCCTATCACACGAGTTGTTAATGGTGTAGAAGGGCACTTTGCTGCTGGGCTAACTCCGGACAACCTAGAATTAATTGGTGGCGCCCGGGTTTCGCCTAGCAGCAACATTAACAACACAGTTCCAGCAGTCACACAGATAGTAAGTAATCAAACCCCGGGCCCGGCTTTGTTACTGCCTAACGACGGGAAAGGGATGGGTGGCTCCAGCACAGTGCCGAGGGGTGGATTTAGCACTGGGACACGAAACCGGGATCGACAAGTCCTAGGAAAAGTGAGGATCACAGTGACCTTAAAAATAAATGTATACATTGGCTAAGGACTAATAAACCCTCACCACCCAGTCACTCTGGAGAAATTCTGACAGTTAGAAGAGTTGATTGGATTGGGCCTGGACCTAAAATTCTTACAGGAAACTGTGTGATCATAAATTTTAGACACAAAAGTGCTGTGGAATTCATATGTAATGGGCTGCCTGTCTGGTCGAATACCCAAATCTTCCCCCTGCCCCTTTCATACTTTTACCCAAATGTCCAGAGGAGACTAGGCTGGGACTCGAACTGCCGACAACGGGGGGCTTATGATAATTCTCCCTATAGTATCCATCAGGGGATAGCAGCTGGGGAGGATATAAGTTTATACTCTCCCTTGCTTTCCCTATTTCCCAAAAAAAATAGGTTTAGCCCCCTTGAGCTGGTCGATTGACGCTCCGAGGGATATTATCCCACATTCCCCATGGCTAGTGGCATAGACAAACAAATTGGTGAGACAAAGGGAAAGGCTTCTTTTTCCCCCCTAATGAACTTAAGCACAAATCATCCTCGAACTATTGAAAACATGATGCAACGGGGGGCATTAAAACAATCTGCAGAGATTAGTGCCCTTAATGATCCACTATCTCCTAATAAGATTAACGCAGGAAAACTTGAGCCTAGAAATCCGACCTTTGATGTTGAGACCTACATTGGTATGGAAAGACTACAAAGTAACCCAGCAAGAACCGAGGACCACATAAAAATCCTGTCTTGGAATGTAGCTGGATTGAAAAATAAATTGCCATTGCCCGAGTGGGGCTCCTTCATGGCTCTCCACGATATCTGTCTGATGCAGGAAACCTGGGCATTGGAGGAGAGCGTTATGCCTGGGTATGCTACTTTTCATACCCTTGCTACAATTGGGGCCAAGGGGAGGCCATCGGGCGGGCTCACAACATGGGTGGCTACGCACTTGGGTGTCAGGGCTGTACAAATGCACACTAATTCCCCAGACGTCCAGTGTGTACTCCTGACCCCAGAAAATATGCCACAGTTGGCCATATTGAATATCTATTCAAGACCCGCCAAGTGCGGGCGGGAGTCTCTAGCATTTAATGTACTCAAAAATTGTATCCAGTCACTTGACCCAACAACGGTATTTGTGATTGGAGGAGACTTCAACTGCAAGTTTGAGCCCTTGGTGAGCTCTGAGTGGGGAGAACAGAATGATGAAGACCAGTTGTGGCACGTCCCTGAACCACAGATTACCCCTGTCAAGGCTTGGACTCCACTGGTCCTGCAACTACAATCATTTACCCTTTCAACTTCTATGCGGGCGTGTAATGGACGGGTGGAGCCCGATAGACCTGGGACAGCTACGTTCAACAGACTGCACCAAACTTCCATCATTGATTATATAATGATGGAAATAAAATATTGGGATAGGTTGCTGGAGTTTAGGGTTGTCCCGAGACACGATAGCGATCATAATGCCCTTGTACTAACACTAAAATCTGGAAGCTTTGGGTTGACAAACCGACCACCCGATGCAACCAGCGTTATTCCTCCCTATATAATAACCAACAACAGACGTAGGGTTAAATGGCCACACATTCAGGAGTCCCCCACTTTATTGGCGAACATTTATAACATAGCCATACCTTCGATTCTCGAAATGGGGGATGATGCCCACAAGGGCAGAGCAGTGAAAATCCATGAGCAATTGGCAGAGAAGCTAGTGGATATGTTCTGCTCTGTGGCTGTGGTCAAACCACCACGGGCCAAGTCACATCCCTGGTATGACACCCCATGTAGAAAGGCAAAAAAAGATTTATTGGTTGCCATTAAAGCCCAAGATAGAGTATGTATAAAGAAATCTCGACTTCTCTATAAAAAGGCAATTATAAGGGGTAAGAAGGATTGGGAGGATAAGACATGGGAAGAGATGGGATCCGCGCTTAAGCGCAGGGATACCAAATCATTTTGGGCTACCGTTGCAACAGCCACGAACGGGGGTGATAGGGCATGTGCCCCAAACATAGCATCATCAGTGTGGGAGGCACACTTTAGTGCTCTATACGCTAGTGTCGAATTGGATACTATAATTGATCCAAGTAGTAAACCCCCGAAGGAATTGGGATTGAAGTGGTTGGCTGTTTTGTCATATGGGGTAGATGGGGTGCTTTACCCGTCGACCTCCCGGGGCTCCCCCCATGAGCATCGATTGGAGGGGGCCTTGGGTGAACGGCGGAAGAAGACCCAAAATGATATTGGGGATGGGAGTTACCCTGAATGCCTTGAAGTTATTACCCTGAAGGAGGTTGAGTCAGCAATGGGAAGGCTACCCCCTAACAAGGCCCCAGGCCTGGACAAACTCCCAGGAGATCTATTTCGTACGCAGCCAAAAATATGGGCACCGTATCTGGCTGTTTTGTTCAATGAGATTTTATTTGGAACTGATCTGCCGGGGTCATGGTTAGGTGCTGAGGTGGTTCCCATTTATAAAAAGGGTTGCCCGTTAACCCCATCCAACTACAGGCCCATTAGCCTTATAGATACAACACAAAAGCTAATGGGCAGGATTATTTTGGATCGGATCCTGGGTTGGATGGAGGAAAATGAAGTATTAACAACACTCCAGGCAGGATTTAGGTCAGGCATTTCTACCCTGGACCAAATATTCCGTCTGCAGGTCTTATTTTGGAAAACTGCAAGTGTGGAGGGTGGCAGCCTCTACCTTGTGTTTGTTGACTTGTGGGCGGCATTCGATCTTGTTCCCAGGGCTAAGCTATGGGAGGTCCTGGCAGACCTGGGTCTCCCGCCCTACCTTCTGACAGCATTAATTAGATTACATACTAATAATTATGCTCGGGTTAGGTGCGGGAGGCATGGGGACCTATCTAAATGCTTTCCTGTCCTGAGGGGAGTACGCCAGGGTTGTGTCTTGGCCCCAACACTATTTAGTCTATATATAAATGGTCTGGTTGATCATTTGTCTGGTATTACAGATAATGATTCTCCCAGACTAGCGACTGGGAGAGTGCCCGCTCTGATGTTTGCGGATGACACCTTGTTGTTATCCAAAACATCATCGGGCCTCCAGCATACCCTGGATGGCTTTGTGGCGTTCTGCGCCTCGCGGGGATTGGAGATAAACCTGGATAAAACCAAATTTATGATCTTCAATCCCCCGAGGCGGACTCGACCGAACCCTGTCCTTAACGGGATCCCTTTGGAGCGGGTCAAAATATTTGTCTATCTTGGCATAACTATAACAGAGAAATTTGAATGGGGCCCCCAAATCTGCCCTCAAATTAACGCAAATGAGTGGAGGTATCAGCAAAGTCCACAGGATATCCGATCTTAAACCGAAATCTTAAACTTGAAATCTACCGACTCCAAGCTAGAATGGCCTCAATCTATGGCGCTGAATTCTGGGGCCATAAAAATACTTCCAACCTTTTGAGGGTGGAGCAGAATTTTGTGAGAAATCTGGTAGGATTACCATCAAGTACACCACTCATTCCCCTACGTTTCGATCTGGGGCTGGAGCCGATAGATGAGCTTGTAGCCGCAAGACCTATGCTATATTGGAAGAGGTTGTGGTCCGCTCCTGAATTGGCCCCCTATAGAGCTGAGTTTTTTGAGATCTGGCCCCAACTAAAAAAACAAAATATCCCATGGTTGCTCTATATCAAGGCTTCTAGTAAGAGGCTAGGTATTCCACAGATTTGGGAGACTCCTGAGCTGTCCTGTTCGGGGATGACGAAACCAGACCTTCAAACTCAGATGAGGAGACAGAATCTGTTAAATCTGCAGAGATCGGCAACTCTGGGTAGGCTGTCTGCTGAGTTCCTTCTAGTAAAAATGGAACCCCGATTTGAGGAACTTTTAGACGCAATACAACCGCCTCTAGCGAGGAAGTTGTATCTTCAACTAAGGCATGGTAGCCTGCCCACCAGGCTTTTCACCTCAAAATGGTCTAAATCAGATGGGGAAGCCTGTCCTACATGTAACATGTATGCCATTCTGCACAGGCCTGTCGGGTTTTGACTTATGATACCCATCCCCCCATTGTTTTTGCTGTATCCCGTTTTTTACTTGGTATGTGGCGCAGAAGACAAATATTTCTGCAAATATGTGATTGATAATGTTTTTTTTTCTATTTTCTACTTCTGATAACTTTTGAATTTAATCTCCTTTTAACATTGTCTTTTTATGCTGTTTCTAATTTTCTGTGCTTTGTATGTATTTTATCTGCACTTTTATGGTCTTCGACCGAAATAAAGTTTTCAAATGAATGCTAAAACAAAACCAGATCTGTTAAGATTACATCATTTACACCTTTCCATTTTCGGCAGATGTAATATTATCAAAATGTTATTCTTTCCCAAGGTTTTATACTTGCTTTGTGCAATCCTGCTGGCATTTACCACTAATTGTCTAGAAGGAATTGAGGATTTGTTCTCCCGATTTATTTGGTGATATGCCAAGCCCAGAAGGGCATATACATTTTTATCCTTACCTAAGGAGAGGGGAGGACTGGCCCTACCAAATATTAGACTCTAATACTGAGCCACTACATTATTATATAACCTAGCTCTTATACAATAGAAGCCAAGTGATAATGCGACAGAAGAAATACTGACCCCGCTGGAACTCGTAATAGGGGCAGAAGCGTGGGGCTGGGGCTGGCGATACTTAATCGACAACCTCTTCAAGAAAGTTTGCTTTAAAACATTGCAAGGGGGGTATAAAATTATGAAATCAGTCAGGAAACTAATCGGTCTGAGCCGTCTGAATTACTACATATCACTTTATAATAACCACGGTCTACCTGAAAAATTTAAAGGATCAATCATTAAAAGATGGGGCGACATGAGCTTGACTAAGCTTGGAGCTTTTTTTTCTCCAACAGGACTGGCCTCCTTTGAAAATCTTAGAGAATGGTATGAGCTAGATAGGAGGGATTTTTATAAATATCTGCAAATCCGGGATTTTCTAAATGAGAAAGGGGGAGTCCAATAGGCTTGGCTAACAACGATATATGAGATAAGATAAGAAATAATGGAGATCTCTCTATTGGAGTTGTTTATAATTTGTTTAACTCACTAATGACAGATGATAATGAAGATCATGCGTTAAAGTGGAAAGCGGAGATTGGAATTCCCGAAAGTTTATTTTTTTCACTCAACTAAACTAGCACAGAATATTTTAATCCCGGCTGGACTCCAGGCTCAATATTATAAAAAATGCTTCTCGCTTACTATACCCCAGAAAGGATTGCTAAATTGGGGACGGTGAGAGGTACCGATTGTCCATGGTGTGCATTATATCAGGCAGATCTTAGTAATATTTTTGCCTCCTGTGATGCACTAAACAAACTAAAACAAGAGATCACCAATTACTTTAAGGAGGCTTTAGAAGTTGACTGCTCTCTCTCTCCAACATTGATAGGTCTTTGGGTTGCTCAGGATATGCAGGGGAAGCCGGGAGAAGAATTAGTATTTATCGGTTTGGCGATCCTTCGCTTATGTCTTGCATCTGCGTGGCTGAATGCTAATCCTCCCGGGTTTCAGCAATGGCTATCCAGGCTATTAAAGCAAAACCAAAGGAAATAATGTACGGAGTGATGGATTAAACCCAGATCAGTTGACTGGGGGTGAGTGCTTGCAATGTTCAACACTCCATCCATCATTTCCTTTGGTTTTGCTTTGTTCGCCATAAGTTGGCAGGGTATGCTCAGACGTGAGTCCCTTGCTCACTTTGCCACTGGATTCAAGCAAGCCTGGCTGAAGACGGCTGAAATGCCAGAAACCGGTCCTAGGAAGCTTGTTTCCGGTCCAGGGAAGACATGGCTTGGCAGTTCGGGCTGGACTGTTCCCATGAGGCACAGGGTCAGACTGATTTGCATATGTCCATGTCTGAACTGGGGTGGCAGAGTGGGCTAAAGAACGGTGATGGATTAAACCCAGATCAGTTGACTGGGGGTGAGTGCTTGCAATGTTCAACACTCCGTCTATCATTTCCTTTGGTTCTCCAGGCTATTAGCAAACTATAACTTGGAAAAAGCTATTTACGCAGGAAGGGGACTGCGCTCCCGAACAATCTGGGCACCACTGACCACATGGATTGAAAGAATAGGTAATCTATAATGTGAAAACTAGCCTATACTTTAACCAAAGATAACAGAGTGAGGCCAGCTCCCAGGGGGTGGGTAGGGAGGGTGGGAAGGGAGGAAAAAGTAAATAAATGCATTACTGTGATTTCTTTATCTGTTTGTTTTTGCTACTCTCCTGTGATAATGATTTGTTATTTCAATTGAATTTCTGGTTTCCAGTTGAAAGCCAGGGTGCAAGAAAGAAGACATTTTATAAAAATGCCCTCTGCCTCTGATAATATTTTGATTCTCCCCAAATTTCAGTACAAATAACCACTAGTTTTATACTCATTGGCTTGAGCACATTTGAAAACAATGCATAGGTTTCCATCATACCCATTTTTCATTCATTAGGTTTTACCATAATAATAGATGCATGGTTGATGCACAATTATAGTTGACTCTAGGAATTGCATGTTTTTGACAAGAAAGAAACACTATATATCATTGCAACCATAGAGTCTGTTAGTTGTAAAAGTATATTACTTTTGTATCTTTTCCATCAAGTAAAAGATTACAGATGAAAAATGTTGAAACCTATTTTTACAATATTTTTACATTCGAAAACACTTCAGTTCAGAGTTTGTGACTATAATAACAATTTCCAAAAGTACTGATTCCCCATTAGGAATCAGTAAAGTTTTACTGATTCCTAAAATTGGATTACAACCCCATAACGATTTGGCGTTTGGAAGGGGCATGTTGTAGGTGTCCTTTCCAAATACCAAATTTGCATGCAATGTATCAATGTTTTACAACGAAAATCTGGTCACATTTGGGTGGTAATGGCATTTGCAGAAGGAAAAGGGCACCCTTGGGACACCTTCTCCTATGTGAAGGTAAAAAAAACATTTGTTGGCTAGTAGGCAGTGATTCTGATGTCCACTGTAAGCACAAAACGTTTAAACTCAGCTCCATGTCCACTCAGGAAAATGGCTGTATTTGAAAAAAAGTTTACTTTATGAAAAGGCAATCACAGACATGGTAGTTTGCTGACCCTAGCAGACCCCTATCCTTGTGATGCCCACCAATTGGAATGAATCACAATTTGGAACCTACCTCATTAATACTCATGAGGTAGGTTATATTGCGACCCACTCCAAATATGAATTTAGTGAACCAACCTATTAGTACATAAGTCGATTTCTTAAATTCTTTACTGGCTATGAGCGGTTCAAGGTTATCTAATACCATGGATTCTAGGATTCTGATCTTCTATTGACGTGCACAGATTTAAGGATGTTTTCCATTGTTGGAGATTACCCTTTTTGCAGGGTTATCCCCAAACTTTTTGCTTCTTCTTCCTATTTTTTTTTCCTGAACTGCTGGTGTTGGTTTTAGGACTCTGGGCACTTTTACCACTGCTAATCAGTGCTAAAGTGCACATGCTCGCTGTAAATTGCGTTATGAATTGGTGTTTCCATTATTGGCATATTTGATATACTCACCAGTCCCTAATAAAGTGCACTGAGTGTGCCAGGGCCTGTAAACCAAATGCTACTAGTGGGCATGCAGCACTGGTTGTGCCACCCACAGAAGTAGCCCTGAAAATGTAACTCTGGCCTGTCATTGCAGAGCCTGTGAGCAGTCTGGAACTGCCATGTCGACCTGGAAAGTGCAGCCACTTGCCAGGCATCAACCTTCCCTTTTTCTACATGTCAGTCACCCCTAAGGTAGGCCCAAGGTACCCCTGTGGGCAGGGTGCAGTGTATGTGAAAGTTAGGACATGCCCTGGTGTGTGTGTGGAATGTTCTGATAGTGAATTACTGCCAATTTTGTTTTTCACTATTGCAAGGCTACTTGTTCCCATAGGACAGAATTGGGAGTTTGTTTATAACATCTTATAAACCTAACTGCCCCTGGGAACAAGGTGGAAAAATAAAGTTTAGTATGCCTGAACTCAGAATCTAAAGATACATCTTCTAGTGAAGGTGATTTTTACATTCTGTGTTTGAAAATACCACTTTTAGAAAGTAGGTATTGTCTGCTCAGCCATCCAGTAGGCCTCTGCTGGGTTTGTGGATTAACTGTCTGGGTTTTGGATTACAGGGGCTGGAGAGGAGCAGTGGCTCTAGAGAGTCTAGATGGGTCAGGGAAGGGCTGAATAGAACTGGGCTGCATTTAGAGTTGGGGGAGGAACTTTCCTTTCACCTGAATGGTCCTGGTCTGCCTCTGACAATACTGTCTTCACCTCCTGCCAGGAAGCTGCACCAGAGAAGACAGAACTGGCTGGGCACAGACACTCTCTGCCTGAGAGGGCAAAGGATTTGGGCTATAAAAAGTGAGGACCAAACCCTTAAACTTTAGAACTCTTTTGGACCAAGAAGACTGCCAAAATGAAGAGCTGGAGAAGCTGTGATGAGGAACTACCACTCTGCTGAGTGCTTTGCTGTGTTGGCCTGCAGTGGCTGCTTCTGTCTTGGGCAGTGAAAGGAATGGGCTGAACTTTCTGCAACTTCTTTCTTTGAGTATCTACAAGGGCTTGAGGGGGAGCTTGCCCCCTGTTCAAGAAGTCTCAGGAGCAGCAAAGAGTTTTAGTTCTTCTGCCCTCAGCATTGGGGACTGTGTGTTTTGTGCTGCAACAGAAGAAAAAGCAACCAGACGCCGTCTATGATGCCGCTGCTGACTCCATGTCCTGAAGACACCACAGAGGGCACCGCCGCACCATGACCCTGGTCTCACCGACGACGCCATCTGACGCTGCTACCAAGCCGCAGCTCGCACTGCGGCGTGTGGGCACCGCCCTCCGCCCCAACTCGCTTCACGCCGCCTTCTTGGTATCCCAGATGACGATGCTTCACGCTGACATCAACGCCGCTGCCTGCAATGTGGTTCAAGGTCACCGCTCGTAAAGGTAGACGACGCACCGCTCTCATCTTGCACCACAGACTTGGCCTACCAACGCCGGCGCCATCGACTCCAGTTCATCAGCCGACGACAGCACTTCAGCAATGACAGCGCCACTGTTTGCACCGTGACCTGCCAGTACCACGATGAGCACTGCATCACTTCGCACCGCAACCCAGGTCTCACCGACGACGCCATCTGACGCTGCCATCGGGCTGCTGCTCGCACCGCGACCTGAGGGCATCGCACTCCGCACCGCCGAACTTCGCACTGCACCACCCGATGCCCACCGACGCCAGCACTCCTGACTTCAACCGCGAGGAGTTAATCTGCAACTCGTGTGACTTTGAGGGCCCAACGACTCCTGCACCGACCTCCTGAACGGACGCCTGCAGTTGCCGTGCTTTTGGAAGCTCAATGAGAGGTTGCTGACGCCCTGGATTTCTAAAAGGTACTGTCTTGCGGGTCTACCTGACACCGTAGCTGGCCCACGACGCCGCGGTCAGCCAGAACTGTTTGTATTTGTTTGTTGACTACGCCTTGATAGCCCCGGATGGAGCTATCGACTTCACGGAACTGTATTTCAACGTTATTTTGATAACTGAGGGTTTGACTGTATTGTGGAAGTTTTTTTTTTATCGTTTTTGGTCTTGTCTTGAGTATATAAAAAATATTGGATATTTTTCTAAACTGGTGTGGTGTCCTTTTGTAGTGCTTACAGTGTATTACTGTTGGTTATGTGCAAATGCTTTACACACTGCCTCTAACATAAGCCTGACTGCTCGTGCCAAGCTACCAAGGGGGTGAGCAAGGGGTTATTTTAGGAGTGTAACTCCCTTATCCTGACTAGAAGGAAGGGTCCCTACTTGGAAAAGGTGCAAACCATTCCCAACTAGAGACCCCCATTTCTAACATAAATTGAAACTGAAAGCCCAGGATGACTGCCCTTGTCGTGGTCCGTGATAGAGCCTCACTTATATCTCAGTTGACTATGTATTCAGCTATCACTGCAAAGGCAGCAATGAGACACATAGGGGCTAGGAGAGAGGTAGTAAGGTTGGTAAGATTCAGCAGGAAGACATCCGCATAGAGATGTATGAATGAGGGGCCTGCTGGTGTGGGTAAGCCCATGATCTTCAATTGCTGTATTGCTGTGACAATGGGCTCTAGGGCAAGTAAGAAGAGCAGCGGGGAAAGAGGCATCCCTGATGTGTCCCTCTTTTCACTAGAATGGGCCTGACAGAAAACGTCTGCAATTCATGTAGGCCGAGGCAGAGTCATATAGCCACTTAACCTTGGCAATTAAATCATCACTGAGTCCAAATCTGCGGAGTGTCACAAAGAGGTATCCCCACTCAACGCAGTCAAATGACTTTTCAGCATTGAGAAACAAAGTTAGCGTGTCCTCCAGCATATCCCTGGCTATCCATAGGAAGTGGGCCAGAGTGTAGAGGTGATACCAGGGTGTCCGTCCAGAGACAAAGGCCACCTGCATATGATGGGTTAGGGTAGGGAGGACCTGCTTAAAGCAGGCTGCCACTATTCCGGCTAGGATTTGGATGTCTCCTTTGAGGAGTGAGATAAACCGGTAGCTGTTGCATGACAGTAGGTCTTTACCTGGTTTGGGGAGTACCATTGTCAGAGCCCTGATGGAGTTTGAAGCCAGGCCACCATTTTGGGACACCTCTCTGTAGGCGGGATTTGGGGTATCTACAATTTTGGCTCATTTGTAGAATTTCGCACTGAAGTTATCTTCCCGCTAAGCGTTGTTGTAAGGTGAGTTAGAAATAGCTTGGTTTAGCTCGTATTTGGTAATCGTACCCTTGAAAAGTGAATGGATTTCTCATTGAAATGGGGTAGATGAAGGCTGTGGAACAATCTGTCAATTTGGACATTGTCTGTGGATACCTCTGGGGTGCAGAGGTCCCTGCAGTACACAGCGAACATGTCCGCTTTAAATTATGTGATCCTCCCAGTTTCTGGTGACCGGGATGGCCATTGTAACTTCTCGTTGCCTCAGCTGCGCTGCGAGTACATCTGCAAGCCTTCTCCCCTTGTTTATAATGATGGGCCTTAAGCCTATAGAGGGCCTTGGAGGCGAAAAGTGTATTCAGCTTCATTTTGACTTTATCAGTTGTCAATAGAGGGAATTCCAGTGGCGATCCGAGTATAGTCGGGTCTCTTCCTATATCTCCTTCTCAAGGGAGGCCTGTTGTGCCTCACAATGTCTGTTATTAAGTGCAACATCTTGCATGAGTAGCCCCCTGATGGTGGCTTTCACTGCCGCCCATAATGTTTGTGCGGACCCAATGGAGCCTTCGTTTTGATTCATATACATCTTAAAATGAGTCTTAAGGAGCTCTTTCTCAGGAGGCATCTTATAATGAGTGGTGTGAAGGCGCTAGGGCTTTCAGATTGATTTCGCCAACCCTACACTGATGAATAAACATGTCAGGGAGTGGTCCGAAAGTGCACTGACACTGACAAGTAGCATGGTGTTCTCGACCAGCGCTGTTAGGGATTGAGAGGCGGGAAACTAGGCCAATTTACTTTGGGTGCTATGGATGGGAGAAACATAATAGTCCTACTGGTCAGACAGGAGAAGGAGACGCCAGATATCAAGAAGGCCATAGTCCGTCAAGACATCACGTTCAATTGCTGTGTCAGAATCGATGGCCATGTCGATTGATTCTGTGTGGTCTAGGATAGCATCAAGGAATAGATTCCCGTTACCTCGATGAACAAAAGTGTGGTGAGCTGGCGCAAAAAAGATGCTTTGGTCCCAGCCGCAGCATAAACCGAGCCCATATGCACCAATTTGGCCCATATTCAGAGTATTATGAAAACATATTGAACTTCAGGGTCAGTTCATGTCTTTAGCACTGTGCAGGGGAGTGTTTCAGCCGGAGAATGACCACCTTGCATTTCCTAGGCATGCAAGTGTTGACATCTCCCGCCTGAGGTGTGTGGCTGCTGTGAATGACTGCCCACCCAGTCAGGGTTGAGTTTATCAGCTTCAGCACTATTGAGGTGGGTTTTCTGCAGTAGATCTATGTCAGCATACTTGGAGTTTAGACATACAAGTGATTTCTTACGGTTAATATAGTGCATGAGGCCGTGCACGTTCAATGACAAAGGGTTCAAAGACTTTGCCTCCATGATGCAGAATAGATGGACTTAATTGAGAGGGGAAGAAGAGAGGGGGCAGCTGGTGGGGCCGCTGAGTGGTCTAAGCATGGTGCAGTGCAAGAAGCAGGGGGGGGGTTCAGCAGTGAGGGAGGGGAAAGTCGAGAGGGGTAGGCTTGAATGTGAGTCCAGAGAATCAGTTGTCATGAAGCTGTAGCTCCTATTAACAGGTGTCAGCAGCGCACACTCACCCCAGGGATGGGGAACACCTCCTAAGGGCCTAACTTGCAATATCACGGAGGCAATACAGAGAGGAAGTTGGATATGTGGGTGAGTTAACGGGAAGGGGTATATGTGAGGGTGCACATGTGAGGCCAGAGGGTGATGGGTATGGAATCTGAGTTCCCCTCTAAGGTGTGAGTGTTGAACTTTGATCAGTGGGTCTAAACCTTCAAATTTTCAAGATCCCTAGTCCCTGCAAGGCCCCAGCGGGGGCACATGCGAACCAATACCAGTGTCTATGAGGTCCGAACAGCATATGCCCCGGTGATGGAACTGAAATGGTAAATCGAACCTCCATGAGGAGACGAGTAGGGGAGGTAAGCAACCCAGGGTGGTGTGAATGGCCATTTTCTGTTAGCTACTGTCTCCTGACCTGAGAGAAATAGCCACATGATATAACTGAAGACAGGTGCTGGCCCATGGCCCCAGCCACCTAGGGTACAGAAACAAGTTAGGACTCTCTGAGAGCGGGAGAGAGGCCATGATGGGCGGGAAGAGAAGAGGAGGTAATACATCCAGGCATCAGGTGGGCTTTTAGACCTATGAGAGCAAAACACAAGAAAAATGTAATCGGGCAAAATTTTAAATAGCACAAAATCCATACTAAGGTATACAGATATTCATCTGCCAAGTACGCAGCAGGGAATAGGAAGCATTAGTGGTTGTATTTGCCTCATTCTGAGTCCTGGTAGACCTTCAGTGGTGAGCAACACTTGTCCCAGCCCTTATCTTGCATGAGCTCCACCACCACTCTGATTACCTTGTCCTTTTCACTTTGAGATCTAAATGGTCATTCATTAATTCATTAACTTCTTTATTCGGTTTCTTTGTAAAACCTTCAACAATAGAAATCCAACATCAATAAAATCAGTTCTACATCAGACAAATCCATGGTAAATTAAAAAAATCTAACAACCCCCCCACCTCCCCCCCCATTAAAAATAAACATCAATTCATTTTACCAGATCCTTTTAATTCCTGAGTCTAACAGTGCTTGAAAAAAACATGCAACATATAAGCAGGTATGCTGATCTAAAAGCATTTGTGGATGCAACAAGGCAGGTGTCCTTTTTGAGAGCAAATCACAACTACAAAGTTCCAGAGAACAGTCCTTGTTCCAGCCCTTTGGGACCGATAGCAAATGATGGATCAGATTTAATATAAATCTGGAAAGAGAAAGGCTTTCTGTTAGACATGTAAGCCTTCTACTCTTGCGTTTGCTGAATTCGTTTTTGTTGGCCTTAAGACTCTGTTCACCTTACCACTGCTAACCAGTATGAAAGTGTTTGTGCTCACTCTCTAAAACATGGTAAAATTGGATTACATCTAATTGGCATATTTACTTATTAATGCCTAGTAAAGTGGTATACCATAGTCCCAGGGCTGGTAAATTAAATTCCACTTGTGGGCCTGCGGCACTTATTGTGCCACCCATTTAAGTAGCCCCTTGAAACATGTCTCTGACCCGCCGTTGCAGCCTGTAGGCAGTTTTAACATACCAATTTGACTGGGCACAATAAACCCCTTCCACAGCTTGAATCTCCCTTTTTATTACATATACGTCACCCTTAAGGTAGGCCCTCTAACTGCCTCTTGGGCAGGATGCAGTGTATTAAAAAAGTTAGACATGTACGTTTAAGTTTTACATGTCCTGAAAACGAAAAACTCCTAAATTCATTTTTCACCTCTATAAGGCCTACCTCTCCCATGGGATAACATTGAGTTAACTTATTACATTTAATATGTGTTAGAAATGGGATTTCTGGTTGACTAAGGCTTGCAAAGCCAGGCAGAAACCACCACTCTAGTCAGGGCAAGGGAGTTACACGCTGAAGATAACCCCTGCTCACCCCCTTGATAGCTTGGCACGAGCAGTCAGGCTTATCCCAGAGGCAATGTGTAAAGCGTTTGCGCAACACACATACACACACAGCAGCAACACAGGTGGCACACTACAAAAGGAACTGCACACAAGGTTATATAAAACAATAGCCTTTGTATTGTCATAAACACATGAGAAACATAATCACACATTTACACTGTGCCAACTGGCTCTGGCAATATTCACAGGGGACTATATACAGGACCAGGCCAATCGGGCCACGGTCAGAACCATCAGAACAGGTAAGTAAATGCAAAACACAACCAGTAACTACTGGTACCATAATGACCTAAGCATTATCACATTAGCATTAGACACCATCCTAAAATATCCTAGCATGACATTAGGCAATAAATCACATTAGACCCAAACCTCATTAGCATAAACATATTACGCATTGGGCCTCACCAGCATAAACACTTTATGCATAAACATCCTAAACATCAGGCATCACTCGGGGCATAAACATTTGCATTTGGCATCACATTAGCATAAACACCTTATGCGATCATCATATTAGGCGTAAACACATTAAGAAACACCCATATAACCCTAACCACTTAATGCCACCTCTGCGGGCATTACCTTAGGGCCTTGCGCCCTACCGACACACAGGTATCCAAAATGACCCCCAGGCCAACTGGCCTTTCACAGGGACTCAAATGCCCTTTTGTCCCAAATGTCAGGGCTTCTAGAGGGTCCTTTCAGTTAACCCTCTGGCTGCCAATGCAGCAGGAACCACGGTCCGCAATTGTGCAGGGGCTTGGGGTGCAACTCACCCTTTCCTTAATAACAGAATGGCCCCAAAACGTTGCAGCTGCCCGCAACTGCGGCGCAGCTGTGAGTGAAACAAAGCACTGGCACTACGGGGCCCCAGGGAACACTGACGCGGCTCCAGGCACCGACAATGTGCCTCGGTAGAGCCAAAATTGACCCCAAAGAGAAACTGGCAATTTGAAAGCCCCACTGGTGACTCTATAATTGAAATTGCCCCCAACAACGTTGCAGCGGCCGTGAACTGTCGGGGCCGCTGCTCTGCAAGATTTGGCACAAACGTTGTAGCTGCCCAATGTCACGCGGGGCAGCTGTGGCAATTTACACCGGCTATGTGCCTTGATTGGCACCAACAATGCCCTACTTGAGCCCCCACTCACCGGGGCTCTTTGGAGGACTTCTCCGGACTTCACCCGGGCCCTCCCCTGGGACCCAGGACTTCAACGTGGAGCCCGCGAGGCTCCGGTCGTCACAGGCTGCAGTCGTGCAGCACAGCCACTGCCTCCTCACCTTCACCCGACGGGCAGAGCAGGGCACGGAGCGAGTCTCCGGCGGCTCCCTCACTTTTCCTCAGCATACTTGGGGCTTCCCTCAGCTCATGGGAGCCCTGCTTGGTATTTGCTGACTTCCGGCCTGCTTGGCAGGCCACGCCCACCTCCAAGCAAGGTTGCCTAGTTTCCGCGTCGCGTCTTCAGTGCTCCTTTTTCTTGGGCTGCGGCGGTGACTTCCTTTCAGATCTCGGCGGCAGCAATGCAGGGTGTGCACCCGCCAGCGATGCACCAATGCAACACAGTTGTGTGGTGGGCTCCCACTAAAGAGCACAAATGGGGCATGGGCACCCGCTCGCCAAAACCAGCATAAATCAGCGGGGTGGGCTCCCGCTCGATGAGCACCCAATTCGAGGTAATCCTCATGTTGGGATTCCCTTAGAAACAAGTCCCAGCTCCGCGCTGCGAAGCTCCAGCACTCTTCTCCAGAGAGCAAAACTTCAGCGCTCACCAATAAAGATATAGCGCTCCCAATGCGCTTAGTCCAAAGTCCAGGGAGGCAAAGGCTGGGCCCAGGTAGGCCATCGCACAGGGCCCTCCAGCAGGGAGGCAAGCCCCCATTGCGGTTCCACCTGGGCACCAGCAGCAGCAAGACCCAGCAAGTTCAGGAACAGCACAGGAGACATGGGATCACAGCCCCTACATTTAGACCACATTTTCCTTTGTCTGCAGAGTACAGGGCTTGGGGAGCCAGCAGAAACTGGTTCGGATGGAATTGGAGCACTCTGTTTCCCAGGCTCCTCTTCTCTATTGTTAGGTGGGGGTTCGTCATCAGACACACCACAGGGGGTGGAGCCAGCATTCACTAGGGCAAGCACCATCCTATGCAGGGACCAGGGACTTCTCCTCCCACCACTCCAAATTCAGATGTCCCATTCAGCCTAGCGTTGACTCACCCTGCCCCTCCTGGAGCCACACACACACACACACCTCACCAGCCCCGGTCACTCAAAAGCTAGACATGCAATTCACATAAAGTCAGGCAGACACATAGCACAAAGAAATGCCAACTTTTAAAAGTCGCATTTCTAAAATAGTTAGAATAAATCTGTGCACACCATTGCGCAGCATTTATTATAACAATTCCGAATATACTAAACTTGACCACGCTGCTACTCTCATATCAGGAATTGCCACTGAAACACTTATTAGGTAATCCCCAATGCATTCCTATAGGAGGGCAGCCCCACAGTAGTGAGAAACTAAAATGGCTTTTTGTCACTACCAGGACATCTAACACACTTAAGGTACATGTCCTATCTTTTACCAGAAATTCACCCTGCCCATAGGGCTAGCTAGGGCCTACCTTAGGGGTGACTGATATGCAATAAAAGGGGGGTCACTGACATGGCACATACTTTAGGTGCCACGTCACAGTGGCAGTAACACTGCGCGCACAGGCCCTGCAATGGCAGAGGCCTGAGATAGGTTTTGCAAGGCTACTTTGGTGTGTGGCGCAACCAGCGCTGCAAGCCCACCAGCAGCTTTAATTTACCAGCCCTGGGTATATTAGATACCACTTTACAAGGGACTGACAGGTAAATTAAATAGGCCAAATAAGTGTAGACCAATCTTACCATGTTTACCACAGAGAGCACACGCACTTTACACTGAACAGCAGTGCTAAAGTGCCCGGAGTCCTAAAACCACCAACACCATGTCAGAAAAAAGGCTAGTAGAAAGGCAAAAAGTTTAGGGATGACCCTACAAAAAGGGCCAAGTCCAACAATATGTGATATGCGAGCAGGAGAAAATATTGTGTTTGGTGTCTAAGGAATTGTAATTTTAAATCCTCTTTAATAGGGACACAGGGGACACAACAGTGGGAGATGGGCGGTAACATAGGAGGACTTGACATTCCCCCAGTAGCTTAAAGGAGACCAGATGTAAGCAGGATGACATCATCAGTGAACATTGTGGCCATGCTGTAACATTTGTAATGTTTCTTCACCTTATCTCAGGATTGCTAGTGATTTGGTGCCCTGTAACTGTGATTTTGATGTAATATTAACACAAGACTGATGAGCTGAGCTATTGTTTATTGTTGTATCGGAAAATGATAAATGTATTTTTTTTAAAACTCTTTAATGATAAAGTCATATTTAAAGCCACAGATTTGAAAATGAAATTTTTAGAAAGTTGTCATTTTTTGTCCTAGCTATTTGATGCCTGCAGCCTGTTTCCTGGGTCACATGACTAGGTGTAGTTTGCAGTTGGCCTTTGTGTATTCCTCCCAGACAGCCACACTATAGAGGAACTTGGTGTTAGCAGGATGGGCCATCCAAAGCAGTGTAGAGGGGTGGGTTGGAGCTGTGCACAACCCCATTTGCATTTCAATGACTCTGCTTCATCTCACACACAAAGAACTTCTCAAAAGCCTTCGACGAGGCAGGGAAACCGGAAATTCCAGACACGTGTGTGGGGAAAACTCCAGAAGTTTCTTCCTCTTCAAAGCTGGCATCTGGTATGAAAATAGTACCCCAGACCTACTCTTCAGTTCACTTCTGGACTTGCAGAAGGACTCTCAGGAGACTGCCTGTGGCCTTCTGCTTTGTTCAGAGGACTGCCTTGGTGCACCAATAGGAGTGTTCAGCTGCCTGAACCAGTGGCGGTGCGTCCATAAGGGCGCTGGGGCGTTGGCCCACAAGGCTGCGCTCTGAACTGACAATGCATGTCATTCGGCATGACTCCAGCCCTCCCACCCCCTTCAGAGTTTGAAGGGGGTGGGCAGTCCAGCGTCATGCTGACTGACATGCATTGTCAGTCTCGGGGGTGGCGCAGAGCGCACAGCAGACAGCAGCACAAGTGCGCATGCTGGGTTTAGGTCGGAGAATTTTTCCGACCAGCCCAGTCATGCTAGTGTTGAGTCTGGCTGGCGACTGCGCATTAGGAGAGCGAGGGTTGATCAACACCGCAACCCTCTATCTCCTAATGGGCGGGCGGCTAGTATCCCTGCTAAGTCAATCCTGGCGCTGCTGGAGCAACGTCAGTATTGGCTGAGAGGAGTTGCCACTCCAGTGACGCGGCTGTTCCTGTTGAGAAGACGTTGAAGGTATTAGCCGCAGCGTGACTGCTTAAGAGGTCTCCCTGCGAACTCCAGGTATGCAGGTTTTCCCCTGCCCCGCACACCTCCAGGGCAGGACAGGCCCCTGGGCAGTGTCTCAGGGATGCGCCCAAGGTCAAGGAATTGAGAGACACTGACGAAATGTAGCGTCAGGAGGGCACAGGTGCCACCCTGGCTGCTTCAACCAGCTAGAGTGAAACGAGGGCGAGATTTGTCTGGGCTTGCTGGAGGTAGCACCCGTTTCAACTTCTCACTGGATGCTTATACCTGATACTTTTCACTCTGGTGTATCAAGAGGAACAGGCAATATATAGGGTTTGTCCTTTCACCTCCTCTTTCTTTAGTCCTTTCCCTTGTGGCTGGACCGCTTCTCTCTCCCACCTACAAATCTCTGCTTCCTAACGCTAAACGCACGAGCCCTATTGGCTGTAACTGATCTCTTTCATTTTAAGTCAAATAATTAAACTCTGTCACAGTTGCACTTGTATTTCTTGTAATAAAGACCACCATTTCGCTTTAAACATTGAAGTACCCTGTCTTCCGGTTCCTTGTCTTTGCGGATGCTCTGGATGTCCGTGCCGGAGTGTGTCGGTGTGGTTGTGCCTGCTCAGTTTACCTGTGCGTGCATGCTTGTGCATCGTTCGTTGCTACTACACCAGCAGATGGTATTAATTTTGTGCATTACCCTGAACTCATTGATTGCTATTAAAGGATATACCATTTGCATACTGAGCTTATTAAATGTAGAGGATTTTAATGATATGCTATTTTCGTTTCGTTAAGAATAACAAGTGCTGATTAGTGCGGGCCTAATATGGCTATGTTTGCATGCTTCGTCTGCCCCCAGGGGAGGGCGGGCTGGGCGCTCTACCTGCAGCAGCCCGAGCATGGCTGCGCAAACCCACGTGCTGTGGGCACGCGCTGTGGGAAAGAGGGGAGGCTCTGATGGTACACCAGGGAAAGCACAGGAAGGGAAGCTGCGAGCTGTGTAAATCATTTATTTATTTTATTTATTTATTAAGTTTTATATAGTGCGAATTTGACCCTAGAGGGTATCAGAGCGCTTTACAGATTAGTTATATAAGTAGAAAATAGATAACCAAGAAACATAAACAATGACGATGTCCGTTGCAATCAGGAGTGAGACAGTGAGTTATAAACCAGTACTTAGACAGCGTGCAAGCCCTGGTTGGAGAACAGCTGGTCAGATCGATATTTGTAGGTCATGCAAGCAATTTTCATCTGAATCCTTGCCTCATCAGGTAGCCATTTTAGTGCCTTCAGATCTGGAGTGATGTGGCTGTACCTTTTCGATCCAGTGATAAGCCTTGCAGCAGAGTTAAGGGATGCCCTTAGTGGAGCCAACCTGGATCTTGGCAGACCACATAGGGTAGCACTCCCATATTCTAATCTGTGGATAACTAGCGCTTGCACCGCTGATTTAAGGTCGTCAGAGGAAGGGTTTTATTTTTCTTAGAATACTCATTTGAGAGTTTGCTCCACTAGTGCTGAGCTTATGTGCTCTTGCATGTCGAGATTTTTGTCAAGTGTAATTCCTAGTGATCTCGTGTAATCTATAATGTGTGGAATGCAGTTGAAAATGTGTTTCTTGCAATCTTCGATGTTGAGGGATCTTTTTGGTGGGACAATCAAGAGGAATTTGGTTTTGAGCGAGTTGTGTTTAGGGTGGTTTCTGGTTAGCCAGTTTTGTGTTTTTTGGAGAGTTATGTTGAGTAGCCGGATATCCTCAGGGGAGGAGATTTTAAGGTATAGTTGGGTGTCGTCTGCATACATGTGGTATTGTACATTGGAAAATTTCAGAATTTTGGTTAGAGGCTCCATGAACAGGTTAAAGAGAGTAGGTGGACCCCTGGGGGACCCCTAAAGTGACAGGAGAGGTAGTGGACAAGGATTGGTCAACCTTAATTCTTTGAGTTCTGTTGTGTAGAAATGAGGCAAACCAATTTAGGACAACCCCTGATAATCCCATTCTGTGTTAAAGTAATTCAAGGAGGCTGTCATGTTTGACTGTTTTGAAGGCTGAGGATAGGTCTAGGAGGATTAGGAGGCAAGATTTGTTCTGATCTAGCATTTTAAGTGCGTCATCTACTATGTGGGTAAGGACTGTTTCCTTGCTGTGACCCGGATGAAAACCAGATTGTAATTTGGTCAATAAAGTGGAACTTATCAATGTGATTGCATAGCTGGGTATGTACGCATTTCTCAAGGAGCTTTGCCAGAGAGGGAGTGGTGGAGATGGGATGGAAGTTATCGGGGTTTGT
Organism: Triturus cristatus; assembly: GCF_964204655.1. Classification (NCBI taxonomy): domain Eukaryota; kingdom Metazoa; phylum Chordata; class Amphibia; order Caudata; family Salamandridae; genus Triturus; species Triturus cristatus. The sequence continues at coordinate 142,436,517 of NC_140588.1, forward strand.
ATGATCAGCTGTGGGTTTTTTCAGAATGGGGGTTACCTGCCCTGATTTTAGGCAGTCTGGTAAAGCCCCTTGGAGTAGTGAAGCATTCACTATCTTTGTCCAGATAGGGAGTAAAGAGGTTTTAATCTCATTGAAGATGTTAGCTGGTAGTGGGTCGCAGAAGTGGTTTGACGGTTTAAGTGTTGTTAAGATATTAAGAACGGCAATTTCATCAAACGTTTCTAAAGTGTCCCATGACGCGTTGTTTTTGAGGGAGAGTCCATGTAGGTCTGGGTGCTGAACAATCATATGCTTGCCTGGGCTATTCGGGGGTATCATCGGGAGGAGCTCAATTGCTGTCTGGAGATCACTTTCAATCTTTTTAGACTTTTCAAGAAAGAAGTAGGCAAATATTATTGCAGTTTGGCAGAGGAAGGGATTCCATTGTGCAGGGGTTGAGTTTTTGAGTAGATTGATGTTTGATAATTTTGAACCGTTTTCTTGGACGATTTATGGATTTGTCTAGTTGAACTCTGAAGAAATTTGCTTTGGCGTGTCTGATGTATTGTAGGTGTTCCTCAGTGATCGCAGGTGCTCGAGGTGTTCTAGGGACGGCGAGGATCTCCACACTCGTTCGAATAGTCCCCAATTGCATCTTTCTTCATTTAGGCTCCCATTGTTCCATGCTTTGGAGTCTCTAGTGGACAGTCTTTTTAGCTGTAAGGGTGCAACGGTATCAAGAATGGTCGTCATGGCGTTGTTGTAGTGGTTTGTAAGGTCATTGACATCAGACATGTCCGTTGGAGGAGGCAAAACGTTACTGCTGAGGGATGTCAAGTCATTAAGGTCTATTTTGTGAGTGATCCTTTTCCATTGTCTGGGTTTCTTAAGTTGTGGTTTGTGTGTCCTCACTGATTCGGTGAAGAGAAAGGTGATGCAGTGGTGATCTGTCCAGCCGCATGGGATGATAGACTCTAGTTGAATGGAGTTTGCTTTAGCTATGATTAGGTCCAGAGTCGCACCCAGGTTGTGCATAGGTCTGTCACATATTTGGTTCAGGTTAAGGTCCACTAGAAATGATTTTAGGCTGTTAACTGAGGGGTCATTAGGATCGTTCCAATGAAGGTTGAAGTCTCCGAGGAAGATCTGCGAGCAGTGTTGTCCTATGTTGGTAGTAATAATTTCCATGATTTGTTCGATGAACGAGAGGTTGTCACGTGGAGGGTGGTAGATCACATGTCGTGTACATAGTGGTTTGTTGTTACTCGCAATGTTTATGCAAAGGTATCCACAAGCGGATAACTCGACGGTTTGAAACTGGTTCACCGCGAGGTCACTGTGGTATATGCAGGCAATGCCTCCACCCAGTCCATTCGGTCTGTCTGATCTTATAATGTCATAGCTAGGTGGAACTCATATGTCTACGATTGGTGCAGAGGAGTCATTTAGCCATATTTCTGTTAGGTGTAAGAGGTCAAGCTTGTGGGCAAGGATGAGGTCAGCAATGTCCACTGCATGTTTCATGGCCGATCTACAATTTAGAAGCATGCATTTCAGGTGTGGTTTGGTGTCTACTGAGGTTGTCGGTACAATGGGGACCTGCTTAAGGTTGGACTTATTTACTTCTCTGGAGTTAGGCCTAGGCTCTCTGTGTGGGTTTGAGGCAATTGTTAGTATGGGAGTCAGGATGTCTGGGTTTTCGTGGTGTGCCGGATTATATGTGAGGAGAAGGGAGCGTATGTCATTGTCCTATAGCGAATGCTTAAGCCTGACTGGCCTCGTGGGGGTGTTGTGGTAGGGTATAGCTTGCCATCTTGTCAGAGGGCGTGGTGAGATGGTTGCCAACCTGTTGTAAGGAGTGCCTGTTTGTGGTAGCCGTGAGTGGGATGTGTTAAGTTGTGGGTGGATGTGCCTATTACTTTCTGAAGTCCTTTTTGGTCATTCGTTATAGGCCAGCTCTGACGTGATATTTATTAGTTTCTGTAGATCAGACTTGAGTTGGTATAGGTCTTGTGTAATTTTGTCAAGTCTAGATTCTATTGAGGCATGGGAGCATGTGGCTGTGATTTGAGTCAGGGGGCCGGGAGCTAGAGGGGTGCTCTGGATTGTGTAGTTGGGTTGGTGCTGGTCTGAGAGTGATGGTAAAGGGGAGGTCTGACTGGCGATGGTTTTAGGCTTGTATTCTGAAATCGGGGGTGGGGTCGGAGTGGAGGAGATATCTTTGTTGCTGTGTGACTCGGTGGCCCTTGTTGTTGCAGTGATTTGTGGGCGCGTATTGGTTTGGTGATTCGATGGGAAAGACTCTGGTCCATCAGGGGGCATGGAGAAGTTGATATTGTGTGGGCTGATTTCTATGGTGGGGTGTGTAGGGGATAAGAGTGGACTGTTTATTGTGGCTAGCCTGGACAAGGAAAATATTTGGGGTGCATGTCGGTCGTCTAAAGATCCAGGATGATCTAGAGAGGGGGCTGAATCTTTATTAGATACGGCATGTTTGATGATGGGGAAAAATGTGTTGAATAGATCTGGGTTGAGATCTGATGACTGGATGAGGATTATCCCATTATTATAAATGGAGATGGTTATTTTTGCATTGAAGGTGGGTGAGGGAGCAATGTATAGTCTTAGGCTGTGCGAGGATTTTCTGGATGTAGAGATGAGGGGCCCGATTCACAGAACTAACTTAAGACAAAATCCAAAACTTACTACTTTTGGTATTCACAGAAGTTAGGATTTTGTCTTAAGTTTGTCTTAAGACAAACTTAAGACAGACTTAAGACAGACTTAAGACAGACTTAAGACAGACTTTAGACAAACTTAAGACAGACTTAAGACAGACTTAAGACAGACTTAAGACAGACTTAAGTTAGGATTTTGTCTTAAGTCTGTCTTAAGTCTGTCTTAAGTCTGTCTTAAGTTTGTCTTAAGTTTGTCTTAAGTTTGTCTTAAGTCTGTCTTAAGTTTGTCTTAAGTTTGTCTTAAGTTTGTCTTAAGTCTGTCTTAAGTTTGTCTTAAGACAAACTTAAGACAAAATCCTAACTTCTGTGAATACCAAAAGTAGTAAGTTTAGGATTTTGTCTTAAGTTAGTTCTGTGAATCGGCCCCCAAGAGCGTTGAGTAGATGGCTTTCCTCCATTGGGCTCTTTTCTATGTGTAGAAGATGAGATCATTTATTATGGTTCCTTTAGATGCGCAGTAGTAGGGGTCAGAGATTAGGGTTTCTGGGTGCAGATTGAGAAGTCTATGTTTTAAGTTCTTGGAGGCCTTTTTGGTTAGATTGGGCGGGTAAGTCATTTTATGGGCATTACGGACGTCAAATTCCAGGTAGGTGTCTATTGCATTGAGTGAAATAGGATCCATTTCTGATAGGGAGCTGGACGCTGATGGACAAATCAAAGAGCGATAGGATGAATTGTGATTGGAGTGGAGTATAGCAACATACTGTTAGAGCCAGGAAAATGTCAGATAAGGGATTCCATTAAGATCACAGGTTACTTGTCCGGAGAGTTTTATAGTTATTACTGTTCTGAGGATGGAGAACGTGAACCTGAAAATGGTAGTGCAGACCTTCCTGGTGTGAGAGAGGTAACCATTAGGCATGTTCGAGTGTATAGGAAAAGGGGTGGGAGATGGGAGATGATCTTGATCTGATCAGCAATGAAGGTGTTCTGAGGAACAGTTCAGTTAAAATATGATAAATTCTCTCTATCGCAATTATATTTATAACATGTAAACGTGCTTTACGGTCCAATAATTCCACAGAGGAGTTCATGTGATAGGAAGCAAGGGGGTGTGCACTAGAGATGAGTGAGCAATGTATGATTCACAACCAGTGAACGTGCATTATTTTCCGATAAGTGCACGTGACAGGAATAGGGAGCACAGGGTATGCACTGTAGATGCGTGAGGTATATTCGATTCAGAATCAGGGGACGTGTATTATTGTCCGATAGTTCCATCGAGAAGTTCACCTGATTGCAAGCGCAGGGGTATGTGCGAGACATGCGTGAGCTATATATAAGATTCGCAGCAGGCGTATCCAACAGTGAATGGTGAGTCTGTGTGAACGCAGAGTGAGTTGTGTGGTTGTATGAGTACACTGGATGAGCTGTATGCCCTCATGAGTGAGGATTGAGTGGTGTGAATACACTGGATGAGTGGTGTGCCCTTCTGAGTGCAGGGTGAGCAGTCTACTTTTGTGAGTGTAGGGAGAGCGAAACAGTGTGCATCTTTGAGTGCAGTGCAGCGAAGGGTGAGTGATGTCTGTGTGAGTGCAGGTTGAGCAGTGTGCCTGTGTGAGTCCAGGGTGAGTGATGGGGATGGGTGAATGTAGGCTTAGTAATGTGTCAGGGAAGGGTGAGTAATTGGTCTATGAGTTCAGTGTAAGTAGTGTGCCTATGTGAATGCAGGGAGAGTGATGTATCTGTGCAAGTGCAGAGACTTGTCTGGCTACACTCGGAGATGTGTTCGCCAACACACCTCTTTCTCGAATTTGCTTGAAAATGCACCATTTGACCACTCTTTTTTCAACATTTTCTTGGGGAAGAACCACCCCCCCCTCTCCCCCCACTCCCGGACCTCCCATAGTTGGTTCGGGCTCACTCGCCACAGTGCAGTATTTACGCCTCTCCACTTCCAAATGTCACCAGCCGGCTCTGGCCTGAACCCCTCTTTCCTGATTGAACCCAAGGCTTGCAGAGTAACTCCAAAACTAGGTGGCAGCCCTCCCTTACTCAACCTACACCTGGACCCAGTCTAAATGAGTCGTGACCCTCCAAGTGTTGCCCCTCTAGTCCTGGACCATTGGAAGTGGTACTAAAGGTGCCTAGAAAGCCCAAAACCCAAAATTTAGGAGGCGACCTAGACCTACCCACTAGCCGCCAATCCACCTAAGGTGCATCTCCAGTTGGCTTGACTTTGCAGGAACTCCCGCTTAGTTCTTCTCTGCAGTAGCAAATCCTGTTCAGCGGCTCCTTGCAGAAGGTGTATCCAGCCTTGCGGAGCCATTCAGCCACAGCCTGCAACTTCGTCCCACTGGAGATCTTCGACTTCCATAAAAGAAACTAAGTCTGAATGAAGACATCTACACCGCGACCTTGTCCAGCAGTTCCCCAACGACAATGCCTCTTCCTTGGATACCGCAGGATGCCTTGCCCCACTGAACTTTACCTACTCAGACATTTTTCTTCAAAAGTTCTTTCAAGTCCGAAGGTAAGCGGAGACAGGGCTTAATCCACTTTGTTAGCTGACCCACGCTCAATAGTGAACGGCCATAACTTTCGACTTTGATCTGGTCTTGACAAAGTAAATATACATGGTTGGCACTTCGATCTTTTGGGGGCTATTTTTCACTTAAAAGTTTAAAAATTCAGAGCTCTTGTTGTACTGATTGGATTTTTGTCTTTTTGGTACCAAATGATGTATTTAAATGCAATCTACTTTTCTGAAGTGTTGTAGGATTCTTTTTGTGCTGTGTTTTCACTTTATTACTGTCGAAGTGCTGCATAAATTCTTTACACATTGCCTCTAAGTTAAGCCTGACAGCTTTTGTGCCAACCGACTAGAGTGTTAAGCACCGGTTAATGTAGTGAGTTTTTGTGGTTAACCCTGACAAGGATTGTGGTTGTTGCTTGAGTAGGGTTTCACCCCCTCAACCAAAAACCCAATATCTCATTCTTCACATTTCTCATCTGTGTCTCTAGAGAAGTCTGCCGATATTTGAATCTTGTGCCTTTCATAGTCGTAGGGTCCGTCCTTATGGCCGCAGTCAAGACCTAGCAAGCCTGATCGTCTCACAAGAAGCATGCGATGATTGGACAAGCTCGATAACCTGGTGTCAGGTCTGTGTGGGTGTATACAATGTGCCCCATGGAGTTCCATAAGTGGGGAGAAAGCAAGGCCCATGAATCCGAGGAGCTGGTCGCAGAGGAACCTCCTGAAATCATCTCAGTTCACTTGTTCGGGAAGGCAAAAGAAGCAGACATTGTCTCTGTGGTTCCTGTCCTCTAAGTCAAAATCTTTGTTCTGTAGACGCCAGATCTGCAAGTCTTAAGTGTCAGAGTGAGCCATTCATGCTTCCAGTGTTGCTTGATGATTGTTAATGCCATTCAATTTGACCTGGAAGTCTCCACTCTATGCTCAAATGTTTTATTTTTGTCAGAGGCGAGATCCATTATCTTAGTGTCCATCATTTCAAGTCTTTGTCTCACTGCACTGATTTCCTTTAGGGCCATGTACATCGTGTAGTCCTGGTGGCCATCCGCAGGCATTGCAGCATATTTGCTTTGTGCCACAACCTCCGTGAAGAGCAGTTTTGGAGAAGGCTTTCCAGACGCCATGAATAATGTTTGGAGTGAGGATCCGATAAATGGATTCTGTCCTATAGTGAAGCACCAGAGAGTCACTTGGACGGGGCAGGCTCGCCCTGGTTCTCTGGGAAGGCAGAGAAGGCCGGGATGGACAGCATCTGATTTCAGTTGGCTCGCCCACCTTCGGGAGCTCTCAGTCCATTGCCAACTCTCTACTTCTCATTCTGTAGTTCCCAGGACCAGCAACTACAGTAATGGGGAGTGGGACTCCTGTGACAGAAGTGATCGTAGTAAAAGAAGCAGAACCCCATCAGGTGTGAGTGTGGTGTGGGCTATGGGTCAAGGTGTACAGCCCAAGAGTCTTTCAAGTCCCGACCTGAAGAGAATGGGGAGAATAGGAGCTCCCTATGCTGGGATTGGCACACTATGGCTGATGTCTGAGGTCAAATACAGGGGCCAGACTAGGTCTTCGTCTTCAGGAGAACGTGGGTTCTTTTTTGTTCACTGCGGGTGTCAAGGTCGTAGCACTACATAGGCTGAAGATGTCCCAGACCCACGTGTCTTACAGGGTCCCAGACACCAAGCAGTGGAAGCCAGGGTACAGTCAGGCATCACATCCGCCCACCGTTAGTGTTGTGATAGGCTGTGAGCACCTATTTTATGGAACGAGGGAGGCAGCCTCCGGTGCTTGTCATGGTAAGAAGAAGGCCTCAGCTAGGTCGGCTTTAAAGCATTGAAATAGGGCTGGTGTGGGGAGAGGGGGCAGGGGGCTTACCTCTGCTTCCCTCTCCATCCTTGTGGTGTACAGCGGCGGGCCCCAGCTTTAAAGCATCTGTAAATTTGCAGTACAACTGGGCCTGGATCAGTGTGCTGTCTGCCTCCTCTCCTCAGTAGGGCAGGTCTCATCTGCTCCCTCAGAGCCCCAGCGGAGGTCTGTGTTGGTAGACAGTCATGCTCTGGGGGGGGGGGGGGGGCACAACCCCACCTCCACTAAGAGGAGGTACCCACCATTGAAGCACCATTTGATCATACCGCCAGCTCCCCCTAGGCCTCGCAGAGCTCCGAGTGCTAGCTCTAGATGGCCATCTTCATCGGTGGCCAGACTGTGCACCTGAATACAGAATTCTGTCTACTTTCGAGGAATGGATAGCATCATATACTGCAACTAGATAGATACCACAAAAAAGAAGAAATCTGTTGCCACTTAGAAAATTGAAAAAACTGTGATAAAATAATATTTTTTTACAACTCTGCCTGTTTCTGAAAGGTTGAGAAATGGTGATCTTAGCACAGCAAACCTCTGTTGATGCCATTGCTCCCAAAAAACAAAATGATGCTACATTTTGGCTGGTTTATTGGTTCCCTCCTGGGCAAACTACAAACCCTGGGTACTTTTAGAATTTCCAACATGTGGGAAAAAATGGCAAAAATGTGGCCTAGATTTTTGTGGAAGGGAAGTTATGAAGGCTTAAACACAAACTTACCAAACATCACAAAAGAGCTCAGCACTAGGAGGAAAAACCTCAGCACCTGGATTATATACAGTCATATGTTTTATATTTTGAAATTTAACATTCTTTTGAATACAAATAATGAGTTTCTTGAAGAATATCAACTGACGGATGCACATTATGCAGATCTTACTTCAAGTAAGCATTTTTATATCATGCGGAATATTTAGCTTTTAGTGGACAAAGTCTTTGTTTTAAGATGGTAACTGTGTTCTTTATTAGACCCTGCATGCCTTGCAGATTGGTGTGCTGCGGAAGGAAAAAAAGCACAGTGCAGATTGGGGTTTTGCAAGAAGGAAGAAAAGTACTTATAATGCAGATTTGTTTGCTGTTAAACGGATCAAGTGATACGTACTACATAACAAAGAAATGCTTACTTGAAATTGATGTGTGTAGCTATGTACAAGTACTGCAACGTCTTGTGTTATTTTTTTAATTAAGTGGTATGTTTTTGCACATAAGAAAGGATGATGTTCTTGAAGAAATTACATCTGACATACTGTAATGTATTTAAATACTTATACAACTGTTATTTAAAGTAACAATTTGGTTATGCAGAATGTGTTTTGGTTAGTGGGAGGAAGCCTTGAAATTCCAGACATTGATGCTAGCTTACATAATGCACTATATGGTCTAACAAGCGTATGGATGACATAAGAGACGTATAGACAGTGAACAGTGGTTTGCAGAAGCAGGCAAAGTAAGTGAACAAGTTGATGTGTGAAGTTTAACCAGATGAGGCAGAAGGGAATATTCAAAAGTGGTGACAGGAATTTGCTCAAAATATCTGCGGTGTAAGCAGAAACAGTGTACTGTCCTAGACTACTCTATTTTACCTTACCTCCAACTTACTTTCTTTTGTATATGCCTGACACCTTCTAGCTCAACATTTGGATCCATGGGGATAATACGTTCTGTTAATGGCCTTTATTTCTGTATCTTAATAGAGCACATGTAGTCCTGGGATCACCTCACAGTGCCACATTAACATAAGAATTTGCTCTACTGAACTATGGGTCTGTAATTCAGAAGGCTGGGGCCCTTCGCATGTGTTAAGATGATAGGGGACTGTGTACTTTTTTAAAAACTGACTTGGACGGCGTGATTGAAGACTCTTCAGGGGATCTCTTTCCCAGTCTTCAGCTAAATCCGAACTCTACCTAAACTGTCTCACACAGCTTTAAATGAGCAACATCTCCAACATTCTGTGATGTCATCACAAACACTATGCTGCTCTGGCTGGAACAAAGATTCTACCTGAGTGAAAGCACAAGTAACAATCACACAAACAGACCATAGTCAGCATGCAATAGCGAAGTACAACAATCAGTGCTCTGATTCAAAAACATAGCCATTCTAAAGACATATCAAAACATAATCCTAATGGATCCCAGGTGTATGTCCGCCAAGGAATTCCCAAATACTGAAGGTACACCTCACCTCAAAATGGTCACATTTTGCTATTCAAAGTATACTCTCTATCGTCTTTACTCATGTCTCACACGTATTGTCCTTTTGCTTACTCCCTCTACTCTTCCATACATTCCCTGGATTATTTCCTCTTAGTCCCCTTCCATTTCCCACCTTCCAAGCAGCAGCACTCTCCCTAATTACTTACCACCTAGCTGATTCTGCTCCCTCCTCATACCTAACCATTCCAACTAGTTTCTACTCTGCTCCCCTCTTACCACTCTCTACCCCTATCTTTCTCCTTTGTGCTGATTCCTGCCCTCTTTCCATATCCATCCTTTGCTACTCGCTCTTTGTTTCCTTCTCCTTGTCCACTCCACAACCTTTTAACTACTCTTGGTCCTTATTCCCTGTCACACCTCTCGTCCATCTACAGTGATTGTGCATGTTTATACTGTTTTCAATATTCAATTTAAAGCCATAATGGCATTGTTGACGTTAAGTTGCAAAGCACCCCCATATCTGAAGGGGAATGAGCACTAAATAGAACTGTTAAATAAGAGTGATGATGGTGTGTTGGAATTGGATTACAGAATGTAATAGATCAATACATTGAATTGATGCAAGTGGTTAAAAGGTTTCTGTGAAGGGTAAATAGAAGTCAAATTTTGATGCATCCATGCAACAGGGATTTGGCACAACCTGGTTGGTCTTCTATTATAAAGCAAAGGCAATAGAAAAAAACTAATTTGATGGCAGGAAACCCGATGAAATTAACTCAGAAAGACTCACAAAGGCGGCATGCCTTTGAAGCTTCCCCTTCGTGAACCCTGCCCATCCTGGGGGAGGAGGCTTGGCACCTCGTCCTAGGATGTGCATTGTTTCAGGCCCCTGAGAGCAGCAGGCTTCTCAACCCAGGGGTCCAGAAATAATGTCTGTTGGTGGCAGCCTAAGCAGCCACTCAGTCAGGTCACTAGAAGTTGGTCGAGTTTCAGGGGGCATCTCTAAGATGCCCTCTGTTGTGCATTTTACATTAAATCCCACACTGGCATCAGTGTGGGTTTAATGTGCTGAGACGTTTGATACCAAACTTTCCTGTCTTCATTGTAGCCATTATGATGTTGTGGAGTACGTAATGACAAACTCCCAGCACCATATACTCTTAATGGTAGCACTGCACATACAATGCCCAAGATGGACTTGGGCACTGTAGGGGTACAGGGCTCATGCACCTGTACCCTCACCACTGGTATAGTGCACCCTGCCAGAGGGGTGACATATCTATGGCAGGGCAGTGGTTTGTGGGCATGGCACACAGAGATGTGTGCCATGTCAACTCTTCACTTTCTTCTGCACCAAGACACGCAGCCTGCAAAGGCAGTGTGTGTGTGTCACGGTACAGGACCTCTAAGGGTGGCACAATAAGTGCTGCAGCCCTTAGAGGCCATCTCTGGTCACAGTGCCCTGGGTACCTGTGGTACCTTTACCAGGGGCTGACATGTGGCCAGAGATGCCAATTTGGTTTAGGCTTCAATGCAATTTTAGGGAAGAAACATAGGCCCTGGGTACCTGATTAGCAGGAGGACAGGGCACACTCAGTCAAAGAACATCAGAAATTCAGCAAAAAGTGGGGGCATACCATGCAAGAAAGAGGGCTCTTTCTCACACAGTGTTTTACTTAATGCACATGTGTTCTGCACTCGGTGGGTCATGCTCTAGTTAACTATGGGGGCTTGGCCGGCGAGTAATTCTAGAGTGGAAGACTTGAAGTTGGGTTCTTTACTTACTGCACGCTGAACTTCAGTGCCGTTAATGTGTAAGTGGTGGCACTGTGTTTGCTTACGTTTTGTGGACAACAAGCATTTCAGATAGCTTTGCTTTGGTTGGGACGCAGTATTTGTCACTGGCCATCAGTTGTTTAAAAGTGTTTTTGTTGTGATTGTTACAAGTCTGCCTAATGTGTTCTTCACTGGGTCTGTCCGATTAGTAAACCTAGGAGCTTTCTTAACTACAGGGGTAGCTGGTGTCTCGGACTAAGTGGTCTCCATGCTGATATCGTACAGAAAGCTTACAGCCTAGCGTCCCTTCTACTTCTGAATGCGAAAAACACATCAAGTGCGCTGGTGTGGAAGCATCTATTCTGTGCATTCCTCACTGCATAACTGAGTCACAAGGGATGTCATTTGAATAACAGGCAAATAGAGAAGTCTCACTAGTGATCAAAGTGGTACGGACGATTGGGCGTGGCTCTGGACTACTGTTGTCTTCCTGACTGTGATATGGCCGCCTCCATAAAGCATATGCGCCCCATGGTATAGCAGATGCTAAAATATGGCCCAGTTTCACAACGTGAGAGAAAACCACATCCGCAACATGGCGTTCTCTAATGGCTGCATTGGTCATCGTAAAAGTTGATAAGTATCGTGGATCCTGGGTTTTATAGTCAACCCCCTCCATCCTACCGCCCCACCTCCCACCCGCTAGTAGGGGAACGGTTCGGAATAGATTTCAGGGGGTGGTGTATCATGCAGTCCTTTATCACGCTGATTTGTGGTAAAAGAATGTGTGGCAAAAAAATCTTTGTTGAGACGTGGTCGTAGTACAGACGCGTGGTTTAGGGAGTCGTTGTTGAGGCACTCGTTGTTCCAACATACAACCCAGTAGGGGAACATCCTTAACAACGACTCCGGAACAATGAGTTCCGGAGTCACACAAGCCGAACAACGACTTGCACAAACAACGACTTAGCCTGAACCACGCATGTGTGTGGTTCAGGCTAAGACGGTCTAGTGTTCGGGATGGGCAGTCCTGAGGAGCTTCGGAGGAACAGGAGAGGTAAGAGGAGTTCGGGGTTGCGGAGGGGGGTTGGGTGTTAGCTTTTAGGGGGTGGGAGGGGTTCGGGGTAGATTTTAGGGGGTGGGGAATTTGTAATAGTTTTTAGGGAGGTTATGATCCTTTTTAGGGGTGGGGGTTTGTGTTAGTTTTTAGGGGTGGGAGGGGTTCAAGTTAGTTTTAAGGGGGTGGGGGGGGTTGTATTCGTTTTTAGGGGTTGGGGGATCGTGATCGTTTTTGAAGTGGGAGGGGCTTGTGTACGTTTTTATGGGGTGGGAGGGGTTAGAGTTAGTTTTAAGGGGGTGGGGCGGTTTGTTTTCGTTTTTAGGGGGTGGGGGGGGGGGGGGTTCCTGATAGTTTTTATGGGATGGGAGGGGTTTGAGTTAGATTTTAGGGGGTAGGTGGGGTTAGTGTTAGTTTTTACGAGGTGGTAGGGGTTAGTTTTAGTTATTAGGAAGTTGGGGGATTCATGTAAGTTTTTAGGGGGTGGGAGATGGGGGTACGGGGTAGATTTTAGGGAGTGGGAGGGGTTTGGAATAGATTTTAGAGGTGGTTTACCAATCATTCCTTTATCACGAAAATTTGTGGTAAAAGAATGTGTGGTAAAAAAAATCGTTGTTGAGACGCAGTCGTAGTACAGACCGTGTAGTTTAGGGAGTCATTGTTGAGGAACTCGTTGTTTCAACATACAATCCCCCCCAGTCTTCTATTAAAATACTTTATTAGACACAATAATGTTAAAAATGAAAAACTATTTTGAAAAGCAACAGAAATCAAAACAACTGTTTTTGACAATTTCTATTAAACGCCTTATTGAGAGCATTTATCAACTGTAGAATCTTTTACAAGATAGTAATATGCTCGTACTAAATGTTTTTGCCCTTTTTCATGTGAGGGCAGATAGTGGGGGCTTGTTTTTCCCCATGGTTTCTATTTTATTAAATTTGCCTTGGAATTTATTTTTCCATTCATTTCACTGGCAGCAAATAAATGTCTTTCTCTTCTCTGTGGGAAGCAGTAACTAAATACTTGCCTTTTCATATGTTAAGTGATTGGTATTTTGATGTGTTAAAAGCAGTTTGTGTGTAGTGTTTCTGAAAAATATTGAATAACAGGTAATTAGTTTGCTACTTTATTGAGATGTGCAGGTCCTTTTATATGTTTTGTTAAAAAATGTTTACCTTCCTCAGGTGCTTTTCTTTGAATTTATTGGAAAGTGCCTAAGATCCTCTCAATTTGGTGTGATGCAATTCACGACTTTGCATCGGCATCCAGTCACCTTTATGTTCAAGACAGTGGATAAATTTGGCTTTCACAACATCACTTGAAGGTACAGGACCAACTTATATAACCACCAGACACTACACATTATATTGCCTTTCTGAAAATCAAGACATAACACTTTTATGGAGCTTCTTTAATTTATATTGCACAACTGCTCACCAACTAAAAACTTACTCCAAATGTATTTTTATTATTAATCATATATGCGAAACCTAATGCTTTTACTAGTGCTTGTTGGCAGCTGTAGTACCTATAGAATTGCAGTTTGTGAATAGGAAGGGGCTTACCCTTTTGTAGTTGAGTGAAACCCCTCCCTACCGCTCCCTTAATACCTCTTTAGTCTTCTCTTAACTCCTTTCCTTTTGTTGTAAAAATTCCCCATTCTTCAGACTCTCCCCTCTGTCCCTCCTTCATTTACTACTAAAACCTTTCCCTACATGTGCGGAGATGCCCAACATAAAAAAGGAGAGATGGAGGTGTAGACTTCCATACGAGGTTAGTGCATAGTAGTTTGTAGTATGTTAGTACTAGTGTAGTACTACTAAATGTTCTACGAATTTCAGTTTGTGAATGGGCCAAGGTGTCTGGTTTGTGAACTTCCTGGAATGAATTGGTGAAGAAGCTCCTGTTTCTTCTCCTGCAATGGAAAATTGAGTGTATCAGCAACAGGATCAACGGTGGCATCCCCCACCACAAAATGACTGATCATAGTAGCAAAGTATCAACAACGGTGTCTGCCAAGAGATTGTCATCTATGACTCCATTCCAGTGGAAGTGGTTCTGGTTTGATGCACACTGCTCTGGAAGGTCATAATCTTATTTTTTTTTAAGTTTCTTTATTGGGGTTTACAGTTAGTTATAACATAGTAGCAACATCTCCCCTGCAGTCAAGGAGTTCAGGAAACGTTCAATTCTACATTAAATATATCAACTCTAGGCGACCCAGTAATGTACAAATGATACAGAAATGTGCATTTGCTTATGACCGCAGGTAGTACATTTTGTTTTTTCGGTTGGCGATGGAAAGTAACCTGATCAAACCAATAACAAATATTCAAACCCCACCTTCCACAGCAATGGACAATGCAACCCATAAGTAGCTCCCTCCATTTAAAGGAGTAGTGTGTGCAATTGGCTATTGCACCGTGTCTGCATGGACGCTGTTATGTGAGGTTCTTGGTCCCATTTCCGTCTGCCAGTGGGCTCCTGCTGTGAGCCCTGCATGACCCCGGTCCTCCCATTCCTGCTTGTGAAAGCTGCGAAGAAGGCCTCCCAGTCATCAGCTATCAGGTGCATTTGCGGACCCCTCCTCTCCTCTGCCTTTAGTGCCATCTCTCCCGCCCCAGGGCGGCTTTCTACCTGTGAGTGCCACCTGCAACGGGGCGACCCTTCTGTATACTTCTCCAGTGCATGGCCAGGACCCGTCGGGCCAAGACTAGTGGCCAGAGTAGAAATCTATCATCTACCGTGGGCATTTTCAGAGATGGGGGCAGGCCAAAGAGGCAGATCGCCAGTCATCCCAAATCGGTGCAAGCCAGGACGTCCCAGGTCAGATATCACTCCCTGTCAGAATTTCACAGCTCTGGTACATGTCCAAGTCAAGTATACAAAATCAGCATCGGGTGCCTGGCAGTGAAGAACATAAGAATCATATTTGCTGGATTATGTAATGGCCATCGTGTTTAAAGATATGTATTCATTAAGAAAGTAAATCAGATTATAGATAAAATTATTACGTAGGAAATTTAAAAGCACTGCAAATAAGGCATTCACGTTTTGCAAATATGAATTCAGATGAAAATGCTTCTGCAGTCACTTTGTGAATCAGCACATTTCAGATCGTCTGCACAGTTTGTGTTAGCTTCAAGCTCTCTTACAGGCACATGCATCAAGCTAGGATTTTGTGAGTCCTTAATTGCGAATATTAATGATTCGCAATTAAAGACTCACAAAATCCTATGCATGTAGGAATCGCTATAACAATAGCGATTCCTACACATTCCTTATTTGCGACTCGGAAATTGCGACTCGCAAATAAGGAATAGCTTCCCATTCATTCCTATAGGCCACAGGCCCATAGGAATAAATGGGAAATTGCAAGCGCAATTTGCGAGTACCAATAGGTTCTCTTAAATTATGCATGCAATTTCAAGGGTGCATGGGTGTCAAAAGGACACCCTGTTGCACCCCTGAAATTGATCCGTGCACATATGTTGCGCACACACATGTCCCAAGGACGTGTGTGTGTGTAACCTACAACTTTGAAAAATGCACTTTAGTGCATTTTTCAAAGTTTTTGCTATTTACCATGTGGTATGATTCCACGGTAAATAGCGGGCCCAAATAGCGAAATCGCTATTTTTAAAGGCATCTTGCATTGCATTTAAGGAATCGCAATTTGCGATTCCTTAAATGCAAGCACAATTCAAGAAATCGCAAGAATTTGCGATTTCTTACATTGCGAGTGGCAAGTTGTTTCATGCATCGCAAAAGTTATTTTTGCAATTGCAAATGGCCGATTTTTGCGAATCGCACAGTTTGCGATCGCAAAAAGCTTTGATGCATGTGCCTGTTGGTGCCTTATACAGTTTTTCACATCTAATACAATGGTTGACAATGACATACTTATGCTAAGAAGACATCTTTCCTCTGTATCTCCTGTACATTCTCATTTCCTTATTAACCATTGTTTTTATCAAGTCCAGACTACCTCAGTAGCCTTCAAATATCTCGATGCAAACTTTGCACTCATATTTTTCATATCATGCATTCTTTGCACTCCTCAGGAACCTGTTATGTATAGTACCATGAAAATTAAAATAGTCCTCCCTGGACATTCTAAATTTCCATACATGTGTGATCCCTCTGGTTATGTCTGTTTGAGGATTATTTGGTTTATAAAAGACTGTGTGTAGGTGAATAGACTCAGTACAATAGTGACTTCATTAAATAACTTTTATTGTTTCTCCACACTGAATATTACTAATATGGACGACTTCCAAACAGCGCCAGGACACCCACGGGTAACAGATGCGCTATACAAAATTTATAACATAACATAACATAATACCCCAGACCACCAATTGCGGTTGATGGATTTGTTTTTCGCAACACCTCTGCAAATTTTCTCCTTGATAAAGTGGGCCCTACAATACAATTGTGCATGCAAACTTAATGATGTGCGGCTATTTTGGGGTATTATTAATAACCTTGAAAATGGTAATTATAGAAGTAGTAGTGCCAATATTGATGAATTAAGTTGGGTAAACTTTTTAATAATTTGAAAACTGTTTTTCAATGCCCACAGTGTGATGAAGGTAAATGTAATCCACACCATTGCCAATCAGAGATAGTAGATGGGGGTCACATCCTTGCAATTCTGAGATAGTAGATGGGGGTCACATCTTAGCGCTTATGATCCAATAGGTTTTACTGATATTGAGCCATGGTCTGTTGATAAAGTAAAGAAAATAATAAATAAGATTAGATCTAATGGAGCGCCTGGACCAAACGGTATTCCAAATGCCATTTTTAAGGCTAGGATAAAGAACTAGCCACAGTTATTAACGCTCCTGTTTAATGATGTGCTCAAAACAGGTCTTATCCCGGAATCATGGCAGGGAAGTATTATCCAACCAATTTATAAAAGTGTCCCCCGGGATAAACCTGCAAACTATCGGTTAATAACATTAACAGATGTAGATGCGAAAATATTTGCTAGTTGTCTGCTGGATGAATTGGAATCATGGGCTATAACAGAGGATTTGATTCCAAATCTCCAAACCGGTTTTAGAAAGGGAGAATCAACTTATACTATTTGATTTTATTGACATTATTAGGCGAAAGAGCCAAGTGTAGGAAACAACAATTGTATATTTGTTTCATAGATTTAAAAGCCGCTTTTGATTCTGTGCCCCGAAATGTCCTTTGGTCGAAATTAATTAATTGGGGTATACCTGAAACACTTTTAAAAATGATTAAATTATTATACTCCGATACTTGGGCACAGATCAAAAGTTGGCGACGGAAGACATACAACCCATCGCCTAGAAGTTAATGTAGGCTTAAAACAAGGATGTGTCTTGGCTCCTTGCTGTTTTAATCTTTTTATGTCTGATCTCCCAGCCCATTTTAATGTTAACTCTCATTCCCCTTTTGTGTCGGATAAAGAGATAAAATATTTACAATATGCAGATGACACCATTTTATTAAGCCAAATTGTTATAGGGTTGAAAAGATTAATTGATTCTTGTAATATATATGTTACACAAAACGGATTATCAATAAATACAAAAAAAACTAAAATAATGACAATGGGAAAAGGTAAGTTGGGAGTAAAAGAATGGAATATTAATGGTTTGGTTATTGAAAGTGTAAAGTCATACAAATATCTGGGAATCACATTTGATGACGGTTTATCATTTAGGCAGCATTTTAATAATCTTGAAGCAAAGGGTATTTCACTGGCATTTGCTTTTAGAAAACTGAGGGATAAGTTAGTATGCCCTAACTATGAACATTTGCTGAAGGTCATGAGAGCAAAATTAATTCATCTTTGGACTACGGTTCTACTAT
The DNA here is from genome assembly GCF_964204655.1 of Triturus cristatus. NCBI lineage: Eukaryota > Metazoa > Chordata > Amphibia > Caudata > Salamandridae > Triturus > Triturus cristatus. The sequence continues at coordinate 142,454,416 of NC_140588.1, forward strand.
CTTTCGGGGCAAGGATGCGAAATTGCTCGATGACATAGAAGTAAGGACATATAAATCTGTTTTTAGGGTTCCCAGCTATATTAGTCGTGCTAATTCAAGACTTGAATTTGGTATTAAAAAAAACAGTTATTGGTCCGACAATCTACATATTTAAAGTCTTTACTGTCACTATCTCGCGCTGAAGAGGGCTCGATAGCTAATTTGTGCTGGCTTGAGATTTCGAAAGGCGAATATTCGAGTAGTTGGCAAGCTTATTTAAATGAGTGTTTATGCAATTTTGAATGCCCAAACTTAGTAAATGAAGTGAGAAGCAAAATGGTTTATAAAAAATCAATTAACCAAACAGCAGCCTTACTGTCTTCTATAACAGAGAAAGATGAATTAAGGCGAAAAAATCATTTATGGTCAATAGTTAATTCTTTTGGCAAATTGTTGCCACAACCGTATTTGCTATTTCATTTAAAACCTTTGATTAAAAATAAATTCATGTTATTAAGATTTGGGATATACCCAACTAAAGATGGAACACCAAAATGGGAGAATAAGTGGCCGTCGAATATTTGCAGGCTATGTGAGTTGTGTGATGAAACCTTACTGCACATAGTAACTCTATGTCCAAATTTGTTAGAAGAGTGGAAGATCGTTTTGAAGCCTATTTTTAAGAAATTGGGGGTTAGATCATGTAGGACTGCAATTATTTTATGTCTAAGTGGTGTTAACATTCAAATTATTTGCCAATTTGTTAAGTTTGTTTTCATGGCTGAAAAGAAACTTTGTAAAGCAGATATTTTAAGTAAAAGAAACACCTGTTATGAAAGATAATAGAAAAAGGGTAACGAAATAATGCTTTTTAAGCGTTTTTTAGGAAGTATGTGGGCTATTTTAATGGATTTTTAGATTTATCTTGATTATGTGTTATTTTTGTTGTCTGTATATGTTATTTTAATGTTGTAGTTTACCCCTTCAAATGCTGCAACCTTTCGCTGCTAGCACAAGGCACTTTAGTTTTGGAGCCAAAATTGTAATTGTAATTGCTAATAATTATTGGCATATTGTTAAAATTGTCTATATTTGCTGCTGTTATAAGGTACTTTAGTTTTGGTGCTGTAAGCAAATTTCATTTGTATATGTATATGTTTAGTTAAATGTTGCTGTGGATATTTATTATTTTTATTTTATTTTATTTTTTTCCTTTGTAATGATTTTAATTAATCAACAAATAAATAAATACTAATTAATTTTCTTTATACTCTCTATATAAACTACAGCCACAAATTATAATTTTAGTTGACCATCACATGTCTGCAACTGAAAGAACATGCATGAAGAGGGTGTGAGATGGTTTCAAGAAATGTATAATGAAATACTTTCTTTCATTTGAGACTTTGAGCTTGGCATAATATTGTTCAACCCATTGTGGCACAAAGATTCCACCAGATGGTATTAATTGGCGGATCATCTTGAAATGTCAATAGGGTGATGTGTGTGAACTAAAAGTACCGAAGTTAGAACACATTGTTAGCTTTAATTTCTCTGCTGTGTAATTAACAGTGGTTGGGAACAATGGGCCCGATTAACAGAAGTAATCTGAGACAAAATCCTAAACTTACTACTTTTGGTATTCACAGAAGGCATTTAGAAGTAGTAAAGTTAGTATTTTGTCTTAAGTCTATCTTAAGTTTGTCTTGAGTCTGCCTAAAGTCTGTCTTAAGTTTGTCTTAAGTCTGTCTTAAGTCAAACTTAAGACAAAATCCTAACTATACTACTACTAAATGCCTTCTGTGAATACCAAAAGTAGTAAGTTTAGAATTTTGTCTCAGATTAGTTCTGTGAATCGGCCCCATTATACCTATATCTATCATGACTGCCCCAACTTGCTGCAATTGCAAAAATAGCTAAAGTTACACCTCTTTAAAGAGCACTACATAATAATGCTGTAACAGTCTAGATCTGCTTCCTAACCCCAACAACCTTTCTTAGCCCTCATTGACTTACCTTAACTCGCCTGCTTTTGGCTAGTTCACGCTGTATAAATATCACATACATACATCTTCAGTTATAAATCTGTTGCTTATATTATTCATTCTACATTCCCAGAGTGAACAGCCCCCCTCACCACCTATTGGCCACTGAAAGGGCATACATTGGCTCAAAAGAAGGGGTCGTTAGGGCCTTTCTGTAATATAGAATGTGTGCCCACTTGCAGTGTGTGCAAATAAAGCTGTGGGCTTTTCATCAGTGGAATTTATTATTACCTCTCTACATGCCAATATTATCGATGTACGCACACAGCTAAGGGGGTCTCTTTTTTCAAGTTTAGTGTGCCTCTTCGATGACATGGCCCATACTAATGTACCCACCCCTCACTGTACCTCGTAGGATGTGGAATGGAACATGCTGTGCTTGAGAACGGGGTACAGTTTGTCACTTACTCATCTACAAGTACCCTGCGTACATCTCAGATCTATGGATCTTTGTTGTCAGCTGAGATGTCAAAATTAAAAATCAACATAAATCATTACTTTTGTACAGTCAATAGTGTTGAATTGAAAGATTTTATTTTATGATCAATTCTGTTTATTAGTACATCCGAAATACCTCATGACACAGCACGTCGCCTAAAACCCTTTAGGGCATGCCGTGTTCTAATTTCAGTACATATCTACTGCCTACAACCCTGAGGCCGGCAGCGTGACATAGGCTGACTTTTTTTTAAAGAAAAGAAAGAACAGGAACATCCCCCTCCTTCCACCCATCCTTCCAAGTTTATGAAAATTATGCAATGATGCGAGCATATCTTAAGACACAAAGGCACCTAAAGCTCAGAAACTAGTGTGGAACATCTAAACTGCAGAGGGAGGCGTCTGTGTGATCAGGTGAAGGAGCAGGAGATAAGATGGGCATGCCAATTCCCTAAATTCGGTGGAAAGGATGTGAATAAAGGGGCCCACAATTCTGAATAGGAGGAACGTCCCGGAGTCACTGCTAGAGAAAGCTTCTCCATTCCCGGGAGATACCACAGTTTGTGTAACCAAGAGGTGTGTTCTTGTGTCTTATCCATGCCCAAAGCGAGAGTATTACTTGGTGGGCTGCATTCAATGCAAGAGTCATCTGTCTTCCCTTGATGGAGTGTAAAGGGTATTTAAGGGGAATCAGGAACCCCAAGAGAGTGTATGCCGGAAATTGTGAGATGGTGGTGTTGGAGGCTACGTCAATGTTGTTCAAGACCTGAACCTAGTATCTAGTGAGATTGGAACAATGCCATAAAAGATGGAGTAAAGTCCCGGAGTTAACGCAGACCTCCCAGCAATCCCCAGAGTGGCCTGTGTTCCATCCACAAAGCCTCATCCAAATTTAGTACCAATAAGAGGCAATTTTGTTGGCAGTTTCAGCGCCAGCCATTGAGTGAGCTGTGTGGTGCATCCAGTAATGTATATTGTCCCTTTCTTTAGCGAAAAGGGGCCAACCTATCGCGGCCTGCCGCCTCTGCTGGCTGGGGACCTTAACTGCAGATTACCCTTCCCCAATAGTGCGTAGGGCTGAGATATTAAGCGCTTGTCATCTGTCTTAAGAAACAGCCATTTCTCAAACGGGATCATCACTCAACCCACGCCATGTCATACCTCAGGCCCTTTTACCCAGTGACGCAATTGCAGGTACATGACTCGGTCAGCATCGGTCAGGGAATAGCCAGTTTTGAGATGGTCGAAAGGGAGACGTCCACTAGATTAAACAAACAGTCCACGCGTTTATACCCCTGTCAATTCACTTACGGAACCTACCCTGAGACATTCCAGGCGCAAAGTCTGGGTTGGGGAAGAAGGGAGTCATTGGGGAGGGGAAGGTAGTCAAACTGAATTTGGTTTACAACATCATCCTAAACTTAAAGACCGTACTCGTCACCAGCGAGGAGTATAGGCCCCGCACTCTGTGTCGGCGGGGGAGCCACACCTCTCTCCATATCTGTGCACCTGCCACCACTTGGTCCATAAAGGCCCTGTGTTTCTCAGAGAGTTTCTATTCCACTCCACCACGAACCTCAGATTGGCCTCTTGATAATATCAAAGTAACTGGTTAACCACAAATCCACCCTAGGTTTTTGAGTGGTAAATAATGTGTTTATGAAGGTGGGGTATCCTACCACCCCATATAAATTTGTTAATGCCCAATTGAAGTGAGCAAACTGTTCTAGGCAGGGGTAGAGTTTGGAAAAGATAGAGAATGTGAGGGAGAAAAGAAATCTTAACCGCCGCCACCCGCCCCATCCACGAGAGGAGTAGGCATTTCCATACCTCTAGATCCCTATAGATCTGAGCAGTAAGGGAAGCGTAATTGATAGTTACCATCTTGGGTAAGGTCCACGCCAGGATAAAGCCCAGATACATAATGTCGTCTGCAGCCCATTCAAAGGGAAACTGCGATCTCAAAGCTTGTTTGTTCGGATTGGAGGCAGAGAGGTTCAGGACCTGCGATATCTGAATGCTCACCCTGAAACCAGAGACCAAACGAAATTCACAAAGCTCTGTGACTAAAGGTGGGAGAGAGGTCTAGGGCTCCAAAACCAGATAATGATGTTGTTAGCATATAGACTGATCAGATGCTGGTCAGATCCGAACAGAATCCGCGTCACCGCAGGATTGTCCCGTAGCTGTCGTGTCAAGGGCTCCATATACAGAGCGAAAAGAAGCGGTGATAACAGGCAACCCGGGCTTTTACCCTGACCAATAGAAAAATCCTGGAATGAGCTCCGTTACCTTAACCGAGACTTGGGTGCGTTATAAATACTCCAAATCCATTTCTGGAATCTTTCACCAAAGCTGAACAGGTTAACCATGTCTAAAACGGAGGGCCAGTGTACCCGGTCGAATGCCTTTTCGGTGTCTATGGATAACAATAAGATTCTCTGTGTGATCAGTGTACTATGTCCATAAGGTGGCATATACGCTTAGTATTGTCCCCACACTGACGAGAGGGAATGAATCCTGATCGATCCGGTCGATAAAATCAGGCCTGAGGGGATTGAGACATTATGCTAAAACACTCGCAAAGAGTTTCGCGTCAATGTTTAACAACAATATGGGCCTGTACAACCCCTAGTGGGTCAGATCTTTGCCCGGCTTGGGAATTACCAATATGGAGGCTTCCAGCATGGAATCCGTAATAGAGCCCTTCTCAGACAAAGAGTTGAAAAGTTGCGCGAGTAGAGGAGCCAGGTCTGAGCAAATGGTTTTATAGAATGAAGCACTGAAGCCATTCAGACCTGGGGTCTTTAGAGGCTTCAGGAAGGCAATCGCTGCGATCACTTCCTCTTAGTGGATAGGTTGGTCCAAATTTGCACCTCTTCTGGAGGTAGAGTAGTGAGGTCAACATTGCCTGGATATCCAGCTGGTTCTACAACCGGGCCCACCGCCGGCGTATATATATCAAATCATAATATTTCTGGAAAAGCGCAGCGATGCCCTCAGCATCTCTCACCTCAGTGTTGGAGTCATTGCAAATGGTTTCCACCGAACCGGCGAACACTTTGCTGCGAAGCCTATGAGCAAGCATCCGACCCCCTTGATTGTTACCTAGGTAGAATTTGTGCTTAAGGTGCAGCATAGAGAATTCCGCCCAATCAAGATCTAACCTTTTGAGCTGCAACCAGGCCTTCTCCATTTCCCTCCAAATCCTATGTGCCCAGGTCATCTTGTGGATAGCCTCCAGTTCAGAGACCTTCCACTCAAGGTCCGCATGCTTGTCTAAATGCCTACAGTTCTTGTTAGAAATGGGGGTCTCTAGTTGGCAATGGCTGGCCACTGTCCAAGTAGGGACCCTTCTTCCTAAGTCAGAGTAAGCAGCCTACACCCTTTGACAACCCCTGCTCAACCCTGTGGTAACGTAGCACGAGCAGCTAGGCTTATCTCAGAGGCAGTGTGTGAAGCATTTATGACCATACACAGTAATATATTGAGGAACACTACAAATGGACACCACTCGAGTAGTTATGAAAAATAGGTATTTTTATATAGACTTAATCACAAGACCAATAACAGTAAAAATCCACAATATTATAAAAATATAATTACTTTAGAAATGCTGCAAGGAAAAATAGTTCAGGATGCACAAAATGACGTTTAGTTCAAGGCAGTGGTCTCTGCGACCCTTTTACTCACAAAGTATCTGGTTCCTGGAGCAAAGCAACAAAAATGTCGCTAAGGCGTTGTAGCGATAAAATTCTTCACGCTAACCAGCGATGCGTTGAATCCTTACCGCAAGGGAGGATGATGCGCTGGGTTGCGGGCAAGACAAAGCGACAAACTTCCTTACGCTAAGCCGGTGATGCGATGAAATCCTTGCCGCGAAGGGAGGATGATGCACCGAGCCTGTTGCGTGTGCGATCTTGCTGCGATGACAAAGAGGCCGCTCCGCGAGGAAGCGACGATCCGGATTCGATGCGGGGAAAATGGCGAACGCTCGGCGTCCGCGCTGCGATGATCCTGTTGCGATGATTTCCAGATAGCGGGCGTTTTCAGGCCCGCAGACAGGTGCTGCGACGATCTTCGGATAGCGGGCATTTTTCAGCGCTCTCTTCTCAGCAGTAGAACTAGAGGCCCTGGAACACACAGGAGCCTCACCTGCAGATAGTAATCCTCGCTGGGAGGAAACAGGAGGCTGATGGTGGAGTCTGATGTGCCTGAGACTCCAGCAGGAGGCTAGCTCTCTTCTAGCCCTTGGGTGATTGCTGTAGCACAAAAATAAAAGTCCAATCAAAGTTCTTTTCCTCTTCTTTAAGTCCAGTAGTAACAGCTGCAGGCCAGTCCCAGAAACAGCACACAAGCACACGGACAGTCCTTCTCCTGCAGATTCTTGTAGTCACACGGACAGAGGTTCTTCTTGTTATCCAGGAGCAATACAAAATGTAGGGGTTTGTGCACAAATATTTATACCCCCAAAGCCTTTGTTCTTAGGGGTCCCAAGTCTCTGAACCCAGCCAGAACCAGTTCTGCCCAGCCCTGGAGCACTTTGTTGATCAGGCTGCATCCTTCCTTTCCTAGAGAGGGGGTCTGCCTCAGACGCACAGTGGGAGGTGGAGCCAGCATTCACCTTGCCAGGCACAGCCCTATTCAAGTGCAGGAGCTACCCCTCCCCTCACACCCAGGCAGGTCGCTCTATTCAACCCAGGTCTGACTCAGCCTGCCTTGTCCCTCCAAAACCAGACAGCCAATACACATCATAGCAGAGCAAACTGGAAGGCTTAGGCAAGAAAGTACCTATACTCTAAAAGTGGTAGTTTCAAACACAGGATATAAAAATAACCTTCACTAAAAGATGTATTTTAATATGCTGAGCTCTGGCATACTAGATTCGTTTTTCTACCATGTTCTGTGGGTCAGCTAGGACTATAGAATGTAATAGCCCAGACCTCCCATTCTGGCCTACGGAGAACAGGTAGCCTTACAGTAGTGAAAAACGAAATGGGGTGTAATTCACTACTAGAACATGCTACATACATCAGGGCATGTCCTACCTTACACATACAATGCGCCCTATCATAAGGGGGGCTTACAGGATGCCAAGGGAAGGTTTAGGGGCTGGGAAGTGGGTGCCGTTCACAGCCAAGATGGCAGTTCTGGACTGCACGCAGACACTGCAGTGGCAGGTCTGAGACACACTTTACAAGCTGCTTCTGTGGGTGGCACAAACCAGTGCTGCAGGCCCACCAGCAGCATTCGGTTTACCAGCCCTGGGCACACACAGGCCACGCTACTAGGGACTAACGGGTAAACAAAATAAGCCAATCATGGATGTACCAATTCATATGTCATCTTTACAAAGGGAGCATTCGCGCTGTGGCACTGAATGGCAGTGGCACAGCGCCCAGAGCATCTATAACCAGCAAAAACAGAGGAGACACAGCGAAAAAATGGAAGGGAGACTCACGCCAATGGTGCCAGGTCTAACAGTTCTCAGACGCAGAGAGAGCAATAAGCTCTCCTCAGACTACCAGTTTTAAGGCTTCCCAAACAGAGGCGAGTGCGGTATCCCCGTTGTCATGTAAGGATAGGTAATCTGCAAGTACCACCTGAATCTTATCTACTGTGGGATGGGACTGCAGCATAGTATCACAGAGTTGCCAGTGTGGGCTCTTGGCAGGTGCTTCAGGTAGCTGCAGTGTCATAGTAATGGGTGCACGATCTGAAAGATGGCGCGGGTTCAATAGTGGCATCAGTGACGCGATCTAGCAGAGAAGAGGTAGCTAAGAAGTGGTTGATGTGCACATATGTCCAGCAGAGAAAAATGTATAATGCCTGACATAGGGAGGTGTTTGTCACCTCATATCATGCAGTCCGCAGTCTGCGAGCCACCGGAGGCACTCTGATGAAAAGGTCTCTGTCTGAACAGATCGTTGGCCAGAACGGTCTTAGTCAGAGTTCATCACCAGGTTCAAGTCTCCCCAACCACAATGGATGTGTCCGGGGACTGAAGCACAATGGCCAGTAATTTTTGTCAGGAAGCCACCTTGCTGTTCATTAGGAGCATAAACATTTGCTAGGGTAAAATGAAAAGAGCCTAACTGTAAACGGAGTGCCAACAACGCCCCAGTGAAGCTTATGAAAAGAAAAATAGCAACCCCACCCCTTTTAGCAGGACCAGAGCACCAGTATTGCCACAGGAACCTTTAGGACTGCATTCTTTGAGTATATTTCAAAACTAGATGGGTCTCTTGGAGAAGACAGATGTCCCCCTTCCAATACGTTTGAGCAGCGAAAGGATAGCCGTTCTTTTGGTGGAGGCCTTGAACATTGAGGCTCACTAATTTAAGCCTTGGGTAACTTGAATGTGGAATAAGCGCTCTGGGATGGCCCCTCTATGTGTACATGGAACAATGAGCAGCAGGTGGCCGGCCAAGAAGTGAGGCTGAGGCCCAACATGTTGAGTGATCTAATAAAAACCCCTAAAAAACACGAAAAACAGAAATGTAGAGAAAAGTCTGAGAACAACCAGAACCAGTCCATCAAACATGGAAACTTCTGCAAGGAGGTGGCATCCGCCAGGGCTTCCATTTTGAAGGCATCTATCAAGCCTCCTGGCCTGTCCTCACCACAACAGACCCACCCGCAGAAGGGGAGTGACTCACTGTTCAGTCAAGGTTCAGGGGTGTAGCATTCCAGCCCCCTCTCTGAATAGGGAGCGAAGCACTTCCTCTTTCTCTTGCGCTATGGTCTCCGGGTCTAGACATAAGCCCTCTGCAACAGATATATGTCGTCTCCTGCGCCATCTACGTGTCCCATTTCAATCTCCTGCAGATGAAGGAGGAGTGTCTCGTGGTGGATAGTCTAAACGAAGGACCCTGCAGGCTTCGAAGAGAGACCTCATCTGGTAGACTTTGCCATCAACTCGGAAGATGAGATGAAATGGGTGGCCCCAGGAATAGGAAATTCCGAAGAGCCGCAAATTGATCGTGACATGTCGAAAGTCTCGCCATTTTTGCAAAGTGATTGCCGCCATGTCTTGCTATAGGTGAGGGGTGTGACCCTTAAACTGAAGTGGATAAGCCTCTGGTGCTGTGCGCAAGATGGCCTTCTTAGTTTGGAGGTCGTGAACGCACACCAAGATATCTGCTGGAGGTTGCTTTGCCGCTCACGGAGGGCCAACTTGATGACATCTATCCAGTTTTATCACTTCCTCTGCAGGAGACCCTAAAACAAAGTGGAACATAGCCTGCATGTACTCCTCCAGGTCACCCCCCACTGCAGCTCTCGGGACATCCTGAGACCTCATACTGTTTCTTTGAGATCTATTTTCGAGGTCTTCGACATGCACCCGCAAGTTGATTTGTTGTTCCTAAAGGCAAATTATTTCTTGTTGCAGGCCCTCCACTTCCTTGTACGATTTTGTAGGTCAGTCCTCCAGGGCAGCAACCTTTTCCCCCACTTCATCCAGGTCTCTATGTACCTCTTGCAGGGCAGAGGAGAGATCCCTCTTGACCGCTTGCAAGTCCTCACGAAGAGAGGTGAAGAGGGATTCCATAAAAGTGTGGATGACAGGGACGTCAAGATCTTTGATGTCACACGTGGTGTCTACAGCCATCGCTGCGACTTTATTGCATGAGGCTTCTCCGAGCTGTCTCGAAGCATGCTGCGGGCTGATCTTTTTTTTTTTTTAGTGAAGGCCATGATAATATGTCCGTTCAACTGGTCTGGGCAAGAAGGCGGCCCCCTGACGTAGAGGCAAACGTCGGAGGTCTGGGAAGTCACAATGTTCGCCCTCCTGTTTGGGTGAGTAGCAATAGTCCCAGGAGAGCCTTATTATGCAGAGCGATCGAGAGCGTCCTGCTCCTGTGGAAAGGCACCAGGCAGGGGCAGGCTCTCTCCAGCGACTGCACCAAGGGGGGGCCACCTCGATAATATAGAGGGCAAGGAGATGTTTCCCAGAGTAAAGGCCTTATGCCAGGCCTCCCCTATCCTTGACTGTCAGCCCTTCAGTCAGGGCTAGTGAGGTGAGTGGCGAAAACTCCAGCCAGCCCCACACCCCCAAGTCCGTTGGATGCCCGGACAAAATGGAGGATGGGGTAGGCCTCTGCGAAAGGCGAGAGACAAAGTCCAGCTCAGGCCCTCCAAGACTAATTAATCACCGGGGTGCAGGGCAGGTAGGGTCAGATCCCGCCAGTTCTGCCGTATCATAGTAGCTCCACCAGGTAAATCAGCAAGGCAGCTCGGACCGGGGCTGCTGCCTCAAAGAACAGAAGATCAATGGGTCACGCCTCTGGGTTAAAAGGCGCCTGGTCTGCCCTTGGTGCACTCAAAAGGCAAAGCTTCGCAGTAATGAGAAGGGTAAGGGGTTCCACTCTTTGACCTCCGCTCCTGCGTGATAGGCCTCTGTGGGAGCCCGAGTGCAGGACCCTCTTATTCCATGTACTCTCCGTGGCGCGAGGTGTGGCGGTTCAGTTTCAGCATCTACCGTTCCTCACCAGCTCCTCCGAGACCGTCACCACTGCAGCCCGGGTAACTGCCTCAAGACTCAGAGGTTCCACCGCTGAGAAGTCCCGCTGCCAGACTAGATGACCCTCTACGAGCCGCTGGAGGCCCCGCCCAGTCGGGCGATGCACAAATAGCTAAGTTGAGGGTCCGCACTCTACTCCAACCCATCCGCGCCTGTGCAGCCGCGTTCATGGGCAAGAGGAAATCCAGGCCAGGCCCTGGCGCACAGCAGGCCCCTTCAGGGCCACACTTCGACTGCAGGCCTCTCGTGCATCAGGGTCCGTGGGGTCATCGGCGCTCTCGGCCAGGCCTCCCCTTCTTTTCCAGTGCAGCCCCGGAAGTCAGCAGGTAGGGATTGCCTGTCTGGGTCTTGCAGTAGGTCAGAGAGCTGCCGTCCCACTCCGTCCGCTTCCGGCGGTCCACCGCTTGCGCGCGCCTCAGAGCAGCTCTGCAGATACTTATTTTGGGGTTGCCGCACTATCAGTCTGTGGCGCCCCAGGAGTCAGGGGCCCTGAGCATCTGTCTGGAGTTGAGATTTCGGCGGGTCTTAAATCCCTGTCTTATGGGCGGTGAGGACAGAGCTCGGTTCGGCACGTCTTAGCTCATCTTGGCCACGCCACCTCAAAGTGTTTTATTTTTAATCTTTTTGTTATTCATTCTTTTTATGTGAATATTATTCTTCAAAGTTTTCAATACAGTTCAACAATCAATATTCGATAATGAATCAAGTTAGTGAATCGAAATGTTAGCATTAATATAATAAAAGTAACAATCACGATTAATTAAGAAACATCCCTATTCTAAGCTAATATCAAAATAAATGCGGAAAAGGATGTAGGTGTCAGCTCAGAACCCATAAAGAGTTCTGATGAGAGTATGGCGCATAAGCATAACGCTTTAGCAGAATAAGATGGAAAATATTCTCAGCTCAAATAACAGCAGCCAGCAGATCAAGGAATGACTAAGACGTCCCTTAAAGAGGGAATCGCAGTACAGGGAATCTCCTCAGAGAGTCAGGGAAAAGGTAACGAGTCTGCTCTGCATCAAAGCGTGGACAAATTTCATCTGCTTCTCATCGAATCTGCCTAACTAACTAGCAACACACACTAATTAAACACATTTTCTCTACTGCAACATTAATGTTATTTTTTCTGCACGTTGATCAATACGATTTCGGCACGCTCGTGGGAACAGGTCTACTCCCCATATTCTCACTAGAGTATAATCGTCCTTCAACTAAGTGTCCTTTAATGTTGCGGGCACATCTTTTCTTGTCTGTAATATTGTCTACTCATGTATCATCCTCCCTGTTATCTACATCTTCTGTAGGGTGAACCTCACTACCAGTCGGCTAATACAACAAATGTCTGTTCATTAAATGATAATCGCAACATCTGCAGCAAAGAAGAAAAACAACTTGCACCACTTTTGGTTAAAGTGCAAAAATAAGCATTTCAGCTTAATGTGTCTTCAAGTGAAAACATGGTGTGATTACATATGTGAACTTAATAAAATCCCGACCTTATTTCTAAGTTACAGACCTATTGAGTCTAAGTATGGTTCCCTACTACATTTTTTTGCAGTAAATATGCTTAATTTTTAAACGTTAATTCTGCACATTGTATTTTAATAAAGCATTTTGTAAATATTTACATTTGCGCTAGCAGTTTCAATCCACTAGGGTCTTCTACAAGCAATGTCCTCTTCAAAATGGAGTCTGTGTTGACCAGTAACACATGCTTTGCTGTCAGTCTCTGGATATGGGTTTCCTGCACTAAGACACTTGATAGGGCCCTTGAAGGCCCCACAAGAATGGCTACAGAGAAAGAGCACATATTGGTTGTGTAAGGCATGAACATGCCCACACCTTGCCCGGTATCCATAGCTGTTATTGGGTCTCAGCAACGAATACGTGCCTTTATTAATAAGCTAGAGTAACAGGCTGTGCGGTAATGATGCTCATGATTGTTTTTGACAGATAACCAAAAAATGGAAAAAGAAACTGAAAAGGATAATTAGGCATGAATTGGATAAAACAAACAACATGGATGAAGAATTATCTGAAAACATTCTAGACGTCTGGCAGCTTCCTCTTACACAACGCTGGGAACTATACAGGTTTTGCCTATTTACTAAAGTGTTTTTTCTTTAGATGTCAACAGAGTGCCCTTTCAATTTAAAATTTGATGCATTTGTCAGCATGTAGAAACACAGTAAACATTCTTTCCTCTGCCCCACTGCCCACCTTTAATTATACTATACTTGTTCAATGTCCTGCACACTATTCCTCTTACTGGACGTACATTAAGTGTTAATTGATTCTTTGTAGGCACACTGAAAAATTCCTGCCTTGAACTGTCTGGTCAGTGAAGTTGTCCCACCAGTTCATTCTACCACCGTTATTGTTAGATTGGGTTGCATAAAACTTTGTTATCTAGAACTGACAGCATTGAAGTTTTCTTTCTTTTAGGAACAGGTTGAACCACCACCTTTTAATTTATAGTTACTTCTGTTAACTATAACTGTTGAATTTCAGTGTTTTTTAAAATCATTTTAAGTGTTAAATGCTTATTGACATTTTACCTAGCATTAACGTCATTTTAACCATTGTTTTTTTTCAGTACATTTTGGAGTTCTTTTTTAATGCAAAGTAACGATCTGAAGAGGTGTAATTTTAAGTAAAGCAGACCTACAGCCTTTGCAAAGGGTCGGAACATCAAACTATAAAAGGCAGGTCTATTGTTTTTTATCTGGGGTTCAACACATAAAGCAGACCTATTGAATTTTTTAAAAGGTCACAATGATAATTTAACAATACCCATAACCCAATCAGTGTATTCCTTGTACCTACATACATGGCAATGCCTAATAATATTTATCACAAAAATATCTTGAATGAAGTATTTTAATCAAAACAAACATAAACATGTTCTTATCTTTTTTAACACTTTTCTGGCCACAAAATACAGCTATAGGGTCAACCATAAAAGACTCCTGCATTCCAGCTTAAAAGCATACAGTTTCAATGCAGAGTGCTTTAAAAATGGTAAGCTCCCCTGAGGTTTTGTATTCAGTGACCCAGGAGACGTACTGTGAGTGTTTTTTTGTAACTGTTGCTTGGGAGGGGCTGCTATGCTCGCTACAGATCCCCACTACATTTAAAGAAATGCTTGATGGTGGCCCTGCCCCTTCTAGGGGCACCCCTAGGAATAAGAAAATACCAATAAAATGCCTCAGAGGGCATTATGGGATACTCCCCAGCAGGAGCAGTGAATGTTAAATGAGTGGCTACTCCGCTCATGTCATATTCTTACCGGTATTTTTTTGTTTTTTTCTTTGAGTGCCGTAGTCCCACCTGGGGTGCCCAACAACGACATGGTGCTTTAAGGTAAATGGGGGATGTCCATGGCCTCCTCGGCCCGCTTGCTCCCTGCCCTCAGTTGGCAGCTTTTCTTTCAGTTACCTCCAGGCAGGAGCAATAGTGTGTTCCATGTCCATGTTCTTGTGATGGCTCTGGGGAGGGGGGGTCCACGCCCCCTTCCCAAATAATTATACATTGTGGGAGGCACCGGGGAATGAAGTCCCCGGGGTGTTTGATGACTCAGGGCGGGCAGAGGCAAGGTCCCATCCCCTTTTTTTTAATCAATAATGGATACACATATCCCAGAGCCTTGGCCGGCCCAGGGGATTATAATAAAAGAAACTGGGGGATTATAACTTTAAAAAGTTGCCCCTTTAAAAAAAAAAGAAAAATTGACCTCTGTACTGCGGCATCAAAGATAACATTTTTCCTTTTTAACTTTTGTCCCTGGGGGTTTGCTCTGGGACCCCACTCCCAAAGGCCTAGGGGGTCAGGGTAGACCCTCCCAGCTCCTCTGTGTGTTATATTATTTTTTTCAGGTCACCGTTTCTGAGTCTTTGAGCCTTAAAATAATTGCCCAACATTTTTGTAGATGTTGACTGCAGCTAATCAAATTGTTATCTTTTGGTGTGCTGTTCTGCTGCATTTCTAGATATTCTTACATTTTGTACCCCAATTTTTTCAAAATCTTCTGAACCGGTTTACACTAAAAAATGCTTTCTAGGTGAAGATCCATCATTCTGTCAAATTTGGTGTAATTCTGTTCAGCTGTTATGGCTGCAGCGCTGTTCAATTTTCCTATGGGAAAGTGCCTAGGGAAAGCACTTTTGGGAACCCCCTTTTTCTTGCCCCCACTTGACAGATCACTTCGAAACTTTCCAAGGAGATGAGTTGGGTTAACCTTTTTTGTGGAAAGTATCTGAAAGAAACACGTTAGTTATAGATTTCTTACCTTGAATTTACCCCCAGGAGTCAGACTGGATCCGTAAAGCTTTTTCGTCAGCAGTACCTCTGCGCGTCAGAAGGTGGCGTCGGTTGGCTCCACGTTCGTCATTGGCGTCGTGGTCACCGGGATGACGTCACAGTAGCTACTTAGATGATGCCCTCACTCGCTGACGTCAGGTCTGTACACGACTATCCGTGCCACAAACACAGAGCCATGCAAGACACTGACGACTGGTGCACAAAAACTAGGGCCCTAAAAAGGATGTCCTTAAGCCTAGAAATCGCAGAATGGGGAGGATGGGTGGGGGGTAAGAAATATATAACTAACTAATGTTTCTTACTGATATATCGTTACCGAAGGTAAGTAATTTGTTCATCTGAAAGAAACACATTCGTTATAGATTCCTTACCTTAGAATAGATACCCAGCAATGCCAACCCCGAACTAATATTACACTAGAAAGTCCAGGAGAACAGAACGGCCAAAAAAGCCGTCTCTCCGGACTTGGCTGTACAGGCAGTAGTGTTTCGCAAAGGTGTGCAATGATGCTCACATAGCTGCCTGACAGATGTAATTCAGAGGAACTTCCCTCCCTAAAGCAGTAGTGGCTGCCGTCGCACTAGTGGAATGGGTGCCCAACCCTACTGGAGGCTCCTTCTACGCCAGAGAATAACAGGCCTTGATGCATAAAACGATCCATTAAGAGATAGTCCATTTGTGTACGGCCCAACCTTTTTTGGCGCCCACGTAGCCAACAAAGAGCTGGTCATCCAACTGGAACTGTTGTGTGCGATTCAGGTAAAATGAGAGCACACGTTTTGGGTCCAGAAAAGGAGGCTTTGAGGATAGGGCCTGGAGCTCACTCACTCGTCTGGCAGAAGTGATGGCCACCAGGAATGCAGTTTTGAGAGTCAAAAGCCTCAAAGGACAAGCAGCTTGAAAGGAGCGCACATTAAAAAGGTTAAAACCAGGTTCAAATCCCACGGAGGCATAACAAAAGGAATAGGAGAAAAAAGGTGAGTTATGTCTTTCAAGAAACGATTAACAACAGGGGACTTGAAAAGAGAATGCTGATCTGGAAGCCGAAGGAAGGCAGAAATGGCTGAGAGATAGCCCTTGATAGTGCCCAGAGCAGAGCCCTGCTGGGCCAAAGAAAGGAGGAACAAAAGATCCCCAGAAAGAGGGGCAGAGAGGGAATCCACAGCCTTTGCTGTGCACCATGCCACAAATTTTTTCTTCTACCGACAGGCGTATACCGTCTTATGGTGGAGGGACGCCTGGCTGCCAAGATTAAATCACAGACTTCGGGAGGCAGGTTGAACGACGTCAACTGCCGCCGCCCAATCTCCACGCAAGGAGGTGGAGGCTGGACAGATTCGGGTGGAGGACAGTCCCCTGCTTCTGTGACAGAAGATCCTCCCGAAGAGGCAGTCGGGTCGGAGGATCGATGGCCATGTTGAGCAGCTCAGAATACCAGACTCTTCGTGCCCAATCCTGAGCCACAGGAATGGCTTGGGCCCGGTCGCGCCTGATCTTCTTCAGCACTCTGGGCAGAAGTGGTATAGGCGGAAAGGTGTACAACAGACCGCAACTCCACTCGCGACGAAAAGCTTTGCCTAGCCAGTGCCACCTTGAAAATTCCAACGTGCAGAATTGCTGACATTGAGCGTTCTCTTCGGTGGCGAATAGATCTAACCAAGGCTCTCACCACTGTCGAAAGAGACCTTGCACCACCTCTAAGTGAAGACGCCATTCGTGATCCATCATGCATCTGCCACTGAGTTCATCCGCCCTGGCGTTCAGGGAACCTGCCAGGTGTTGAACCACCAGGGATATGCCCTGATGTTCCAACCGTGTCCAGTGGCGAAGGGCCTCCTGACATAGGGTCCCCGACCCCACCCGCCCTGTTTGTTGCAGTACCACATGACGGTGGTGTTGTTCATGAACACTTGCACTACTCTTCTCTAGACAGAGGGAAGGAATGCCTTGAGTGCAAGACAAATCGCCCTGAGCTCCAGAAGGTTGGTATTGAGCCCGGACTCCGCCAGAGATGAGAAGCCTCTGATCTCCGCCTCTCCCATGTGGCCGCTCCATCCCAAAAGGGACGCGTCCATCACCACTGTGTGGTCTGGTTGGGGAAGGGAGAGGTATCTGCCGTTGACCCAATCCTGGTTCTTGAGCCACCACTGCAATTGTCGTGCAGTGCCATCCGAGATTTCCCTGATGCTGCGCCCACTGGAACTTCAGGTCCCACTGCAGAGCCCGCATATGCCACCTGGCATGATCTACCAGCAGGATGCAGGAGGCCATGAGGCCCAGCAGCCTCAGGGTCATCCTGACCGAAACCCGGGATAGAGGCTGAAAGATCGGAATCATAGCCTGAATGTGCAGGACTCGCTGTTCTGGAGGATAGACCTGAAACCGCGTCATGTCCAGAACCGCTCCGATGAGGAGTAGCTTCTGAGGTGGGAAACAACTGCCTGGGGTGAGCCCGCCTTCAACAACCAGTCGTCGAGATAGGGGAAGACTGAAACCCCCGATCTACGCAAATGAGCTGCGACCACCGCCATCACTTTCGTGAACACCCGAGGGGTGCTGGTAAGGCCAAAGGGGAGCACGGTAAATTGAAAATGCTCTTGGCCTACCCAGAACGGCAGGTAACACCAGTGGGCCGGCAGGACGGGGATGTGAAAAAAAGAGTCCTGCAAGTACAACGCTACCATCCAGTCTTCCAGATCGAGGGCAGACAAGGCCTGAGCAAGCGTCAACATCTTGAACTTCTCCTCTAGGAGGAAGCGGTTGATGTTCCTGAGATCCAAGATAGGACGCAGGCCCTAGTCCTTCTTGGGAACCAGAAAGTAGTGGGAATAACAACCATGACCTACTTATGGGACTAGAACGTGGTCGATGGCTCCCTTGGCCAAGAGAGCCGTAACTTCCTGCCGGAGAAGGGCCAGGTGATCCTCCAACATGCAGTGGTATTGTGGTGGCATAGCTGGAGGGGTAGCCTCAAAGGGGAGGGAGTAGCCTCTTCTGCAAAACCCACCTGTCCGACGTGATGGTGCACAAGTGGGGGAGGTGATGGCGAATCCTGCCGCCCACTGGTGTTTGATGGGCCTGAAATGTCGGACTAGGAAGGTTTGGAGGCAGCTCCAGAGGGGGGTTGGTGGACTGGAGCCCGGAACCACGACGGTTGGTCCCACGTCCCCAGCTGCACAAAGGTTGGGTAACTTGCTGCGGCCTGTGGCTCTGAGCGGGACGTAGCGGGGCACCCCTTCCATAGCCACGAAAGGGGCGAAAAGCAGACTGCCCGGGGTGGCTGGAGAGGCCCAAGGACTTGGCCGTAGCATGTGAGTCCTTGAAACGAACTAAAGCGTTGTCTGCTTTGTCGCCGAAAAGGCGACAGCCATCGAAGGGCATGTCAATGAGGGTATTCTGGACATCCCCGGAAAAGCCACCAGAGCTACCGACGTGGAAATCGTCCTGCCCAGAGAGTCGGCGGTACCCAGCCCACAACGGATGGTAAAGTTTGCTGCATCCCTCCTGGCGGCAATAACCTGGAAGAGCACTGTCCAGGCCTCCTCTGGACACTGAGGTAGCACCTGCTCAACCGTGTCACACACACAGTGGGAGTAATGGCCTAAGTTGAGCAAGTGGGGGAAAGGGAGAGGCTGACCTGGGTATCTACTTAGTAATAGCGTTTTGCTATGATATTAGCATGAAGATGTCGATTATGGGGAGTGGTGTATAAACTTTTTAATATCGATAGCTGTATTGTACATGTTTTAGAGGTTTCGTACACACAGTCTAACATAATGCTTTTAATTTATAGAGAACCCCATACGAAGGGCCAGGAAAAACAAGGCCCGAAATGCATTGGGTTAATAAAGATCAATCACTTGAGAACAACTTACATACAGTCCATGCTACAAAATAAGGCCCGGATCGGCATGTTTGCAGCATTAAGGTTATAATGAAAATGTAAGCATCTTTCATGTGGCACAAGGACAAGAATAATGAAAAGCTATGGATGAAATGAAAAATGAGCATAAAAATAATTTGTGAAATCGAATGAGTTTGTGGCATTTTGCATATGCAACGAGGGAGCTGTGCGTCTGTCACTGGGGCCTACCAGGCTCCAGTTTGGAAAGTAACGGCCCAATAGACATGCGATGTTTACAGACCGCAGTCCCAAACTGGCAGAAGAGAAAATGTTCTTCCCAAGATGGTCCAGCTTTTTGGATTTCCTTTCCGGTGGGGCGGTAGGGAATGTGCCTTTGGAAGTGGAGGCTTAGACCACCAAGCTCTCCGGGGTGGGGTGTTGAGAGAGGAAAGTGGGGTCGCCCGGGCCGGGCGGTGGCGTCAGGCAATCATCCTATCCACGGGAGCCACCGTGTTTGGCCTGGACCATGTGCCCAAAAGGACGTCGGTAAGGACCTCATTGAACGGCAGCAGAGACTCCTAAGAGCTCGCTGCTGGCTGAAGAACCTCTGTCAGGAGGTTAGTCCTATCTGCCACCCTAGGAAGCTCGAGGTTGAGGGCCTCAGCCGCCTTACGCAACATCACTGCATATGACGCTCCCTCCTCCGTAGCCACGGTAGGAGGAGACAACATGCCACGGTCAGGAGATGTATCAAGGGGGAACAGCCATTACAACGCGGTTTTTACCACGCGCAGCCATTACAGCGCATGCGATGTTACAACACAATGCCATTACAACGCAAGTCTTTACATCGACTTGCGCTAGATGGCGTGCTAACATTACAAATAGTGTAGTTTACTATCCCAACACCTTCCCTACTGTTAAGTGGACTGGAGTTGGAATAGTAAATTACACTTTTCTAATGTTAGTACGCCATTTAGCGCAAGTCGATGTAAAGACTTGCGTTGTAATGGCATAGTGTTGTAACATCGCATGCGTTGTAACGCATGCGATGTAACAGCACGCGTTGTACTGACACGCGTTGTAATGTTATACATCCGTATCAAGACCACTGGCATCCCCCAGTTCCTCTCTCCAGTCCTGCTCAGATTCCATCTGATCATTTAAAGGGTCACCTGACCCCTCACAGTCCTCCTCCTCCTCCTGAGGGTGCCAATCTGTCCGAAAAGGGACCCCAGGAGTGAACAGGGGCACAAAAACCCCTCTCGGCGCTGGATCTGGCGTTCGGCGAAGTCGGTCCAGCTCTGAATCCACGTTGGGATGGAGGCTGAGGTCAACGCCGGCCAGGGAAACGACTGGCATCGGTTGAGGTGCTGGAGGAAGCGGCGCCGGTGGAGGCGTAATGAGGTCCACCGGCGCTGATCCGGATCCAGGCTTGGATCCAATGGGGTCCTGCGGCGCTGTGGCCAGAGCCGACGGCGGAGAAGGCCTAAGCCCCCCAACCGAGCCCACGGGGCCCAGAGGCATGCCGCCGGGTTCAGGCCGCCCAAAGATGGGCTGCATCGCTTCGTAGAACGTACGAAGCTGGGCGGGAGTCGCTCTGGGTCCCGGAGAGGGAGGGAAGGGCGAAGTAGACCGTTCAGGCTCCACGCATAGAGCCGCAGGAGGGGTTCCACCCACATCGCGTCAGCCGACCGCCGGGGAGAAGTCGAAGAGCGACGATGCTTCTTCGACTTCTTCTTGTGCTTCGACTTACCCGACTCCGAGTGCAAAGACTTGGACGAGGGGTGATGGCTCTGCCACCGGTCCCTCGACCTGCCTTGCGACCGGGACCTCGAACAGCGCGGAGCCGATGCCGGTGCTCAAGCAGCTTTCGAGACCGCTCCCGCAAAGCCTTCGGAGCCATCGACCGGCAGTCAGAGCACGACTTGGGGTCGTGGTCGCGCTCCAGATAGAAGAGACACACGCGGTGCGGATCAGTTACCGACATCATTCGGTGACGGGACCCGCAAGCCTTGAAGCCGGGCATCCCTGGTGCACCAGGAGTGGATGGACTCAAACAAGAAGTCAACAAAAGTCGAGAAAAAAGTCAGTCAAAAAGTGACTGGAGGTACCGCTCTCTCCGGATCTGCAATGAACATTCATCAAACAACGCCAAATGTATTTGTGAAACAAAATATCAATTTCCTATGGAAACCCTGTGCTGACTATAACTACACAGTATTATCCAAATATATATTCACAAAAAAAACCATAGGTTTCAGGGGTGTTATAGTTAGCTGGACATTTCCCTCGTACAAAACCCTAGAAATTCCCCTGTTATAGTTAGTTCAGCCAACTATAACTCGCGCCCCCGCAATGCACTGCTGATGACGTCACATATTACATCACTCATGGCATGGTCAGTGACATCACTGATAACATCTCAAATGACATCACTGATGACATCACTGATGACATCATCCATTGAGTATGTGTTTCTGAACAGTTTTATTATGTTTAATATATATAGGGAAAGGCCTGTTGAAAAATAAGTGGGTGTACAAGTGTGTGAATGGATGATTTTCTTGGTGCATAACTGAGTCTATAAGTGAGTCATTAAATGTATCTTACTGCAGACTAGTGACTAAACTGTGTGAATGTCTGTATGTGTCTGTATGTTGGTGTATAAGTGGCTGCATGGTTTTGTGAATAGCTATATGAGTGTCTATATGGGTTATTGATTGGTTGTCTGAGTATCTGTATGGGTGCCTGAGTGTTTGTGTGGGTAGGGTGTGTGTGACTCTGTGACTAGATGTGTGAGTGGGTGATTCAGTGGGTGCATGTTTTTAAGAGTGCATCTGTGATGGACTGTATGGTTGGGTGAGTGTATGTATGGGTGTGTTAGTGATTAAATGTATATCTCAGTTGTACATGTGTCAGTAACTACATATGTGAAACGCAGTGTATATGTGTGTAAGAGTATATAACTATCTATGTGTGAGAGTGTGTGATTTTGGGAGTGGCTGTATGCGCCATAGTGCAAGGGTATCTGTGTCATGTGCTGTTTGTTTTTCTGCAGGAAGACACAGAATTTGTTAGTATTTTTATGAGTAAGTGAACTTGAGTGTTTTTAACTGTATAGGTGAGTAAATTTTACTGTGATTAATTATTTGCATGACTGACTAGATGTGTCAGTACCTCAATGGATGATTGGCGGTGTGTGAGTGTCTATATAGGTGTATAAATACACAGAGTGACTAAGTATGAGTGACTGTACAGGTGAGTGAGTGGAGATGTATGTAGACCTAAAAGTCAATGAGTGGGTGAGTAGTTTTTGGTATTGGAGTATCTATGGTTGTCAAAATGGCCGTCTGAAATTTTGAGTCGGTGAAAGGTTATATTAGGGTGTGAGAAGATGCACTAATTTATCACTTGGATGACGTCATCAGTGATGTCATTTGAGATGTCATCAGTGATGTCACTGACCATGTCATGAGTGATGTAATATGTGACGTCATCAGCAGTGCATTGCGGGGGCGCGAGTTATAGTTAGCTGAACTAACTATAACAGGGGAATTTCTAGGGTTTTGTACGAGGGAAATGTCCAGCAAACTATAACGCCCCTGAAACCTTTGGTTTTTTCAGTGAATTTCAAAGGTTTTTGAAATGCCAATTCCTAACTATAACGTGCATGAAACCTATGGTTTTTTCAATGAATTTCTAAGGTTTTTTTAATGCCAATTCCTAACTATAACACCCCTGAAACCTTTGGTTTTTTCAGTGAATTTCAAAGGTTTTTTAAATGCCAATTCCTAACTATAACGTGCATGAAACCTATGGTTTTTTCAGTGAATTTCAAAGGTTTTTTAAATGCTAATTCCTATCTATAACTTATCTCTGAAGATATCATGAAAAGCATTCTTTTTTAAAAGTAGGGTGCACATTAGTTTTGTGGAAAAGCATCTTTGTGATTGGTTAAGAAAAAGCAGTTTCAACATGGAGTACATATCATAGGATACAATTTGCTCAGCTCAACCACACCTGCTACTTGCATTTGGAAGGCACTGTTCGAACTTAAAACAATCGTCAACTTTTAACCTGCACGTGTCGTTAAATGTTCAAGAAAATGTTACAAAAAAATATCGTAAAGTATTAAAAAATTGATGAACTTTTAACCTGCACGTATTGTAGAATGTTCTAGAAAGTGTGTTGATAGAATACGTTGCACTTCTGACTTCTATGTGTTGTTGAATATTAAAAAAAATGGTTCAAATGGAAAATTAAAAAGAAACCAATAGAGAAGTTTTGAAACCTAAAAGAATCAAGGAACTATTCTAATTTATTCTTTACATGTATTTATGTGTGCAGCAACAAAATTATAGACACAACCGCACTAGGAAGAGGAAGAAGCAGGGAGTGGGGGGAGGGGGGAGAGGGGCAGAATGGCACACATGCACAATTAAGTACAACATACATATAGACTAACTGGCCAAAATGAAACACACCAACAAGGAGCACAAGTCACACAACCTGCCAACATCACACCACTGAACGAGCATAGAAGTGAAAACCACGCTGCATTCATACAGGATGTGTACAAAGGCCAGTCGTTGGTGTTGTGGGATGTCTGCGACCGTGGTCATCATGAATGAGATGCCCAGCATGTGGCACATGGTCGAGTTCACTGTATGTTATGTTGCCAGACGGCTGGTCCTCCCTCCCACGAGCCCCCACACTTTTGTACGGTGAGCTGTTGTATCTCGTGCACTCGTACGGCACGCCATTGTAATGCCTATTTGCGCATGTCCTGCTACATTCCAACTACAACATCACAGTGCCGTTTGGAGGTGGTGCATGCCACTTTACAACATCGACTGCTGCGGCTCTTGTAACAGGCCACACCAGAACACAGAGACACACTTACCGCACTTCCTGTACACGGACATGTCTGAGACACCCCGTTCCCCTTGCCGGACAGGCACACCCCTGCACTGACCTGTGAACAACAGACCAGCACACGCCAGTTGTGCATGCAGGAGGATGCGTACGTAGCTACACATCCAGGCTCACTGCCAACGCTGTGGTGACAGCACACTGTGATGTTGCAGGGCTCGTGCCTATCATGCTAAGACAATGACCACAGGGACACACTTACTAAGATGTGGGTTTGGGGGGCATTGGCGGTCCTGGAGTTGTTGAGATGAGTCTTCTGGCCCTCATGGGTGTCCCTGTATCATGCTCATAGATTCTATGGCACCTGTGGGTGTTCTGGTGTGGCTCTTGGCTGTGTTCCCTTTCATGGTGCAGGTAGTTGTCCTGCTTAACACCAGCAGAAAGCAGGTGTAAAATCCCTGGTGCTAACGTGTCTTATTGCCAGAATTTGTTTCGCATTGCAATTGGTGTGAAAGTTGTGATGTGATTTTTTTCGTGTGCACAACAATATACGAACTGGGCAGTGTATCTCGTCAAGATCCAGCACCTGACGCACTATTCCCAATTAATATAAATACAATGAGATTTCTTAATAGATTTTGTGTGTACACTTTAAGTGCAGCCAAAACCTCAGTGCAATACAATACAGGATTTTAGTATTTAGAATAAATCGCAAAGGTGCACCTTGTGTCTTTTTGCACGGGAACGGCTACTCTCCATTTCATTATCAGCACTTTAACGGAAGTAAAGTTGAGATAAATCTAACACACTATTCAGAAGTTGGTGCAAACTGCAGATATCACCAGTATTCCAAAATTTAACACCATGGTGGATTCCATCAAATAACAGTAATAAGAACAAGAAAGAGTCACACAGCAGTTAAGAGAACAACCAAAAACATTAATTTTTTTTCCAAACTTTTTTTTTATAATAATAAATATATAAACGATAAACTATTTTCAAACTTTATTTTTTTATTAACATAAATATAAACAATAAACTAATAAACAAAATGTAACAACAATAATACAAAACAACAAGGCGGAACACTCCTGTGGGAACCACGGATGTCGACGACAGATCTGGAAAATCAGAAAGATTGTTTAAAAAAAAAAACATGGTATTCTCAACAAAATACCACAAGAAACAAATCACAGATATATAAAATGTATACAGCTAACAAAATTTTATAAGTTTAACTTTCAAAAACTGTAAATGTTGCCGCTTTAAAATATTTACCGAATCTGAGGAATTTTTTTTGCAGGAGGCACCACGCCCACAACGTTTTTCTTCAGTGGTGAAGACATTTTTAACTTTTTCCAAGGGGCAAACCAATGCCACCTTCTTCATTCGCAAGATCTGCCAAAGAGTTCTGTTACGAGGGGATCCTAACAAAAAATACTCGTGCGGCACAGCAAATATGATGAAACACCTAAGGACCCTTCATCCAAACAATCTTGCACGAGAAGAGTGCAAACAGATGAGAAACACTCCTGTTCTGTATCTGTAAAAAAGAATCACAAATAAATGTATATTAATAACTTTCAAATTTATACTATTCCATTACTGTACAAACACATTTTATAAAAAAACTGACTAAGAAACTATAGCCCTGAACCACAAGTGTGGCGATCGTTAAAACACTACATGCATAGTGCATACTACTTTGAAGCAGTTCATGCCCTAAAGCCTACCTCACTAAAAGACTACATGCTAACTGACTAAATGATTACAGTACTATAAGGAGACACACTGGGTGAGTGACAGGGTGTTTGCTAGAAGAGTATGAATACTAACTAGGGAATTGAAGGTTTGAAACACAACTGTGTAGGTGATTAGAGGACTGCATCCATACTGCATAGGCATTTAAAGCAGTCCATGTGCTAAGGCCTGGCTCACTGCATGACTACTTGGGTACTGACTGAATGATTAGAGTACAGCAAGGAGAGTGCCTAGGTGAATTTATAAGTGCTAGGCTTTTCGCACAGGGAATGGATTAGTACTTGGTACTGAATGGGTCACTAGAGGAGTGCAAAGGCAGTCACAAGTGCTGTACTGTATGGATACTGACTAGGAAATTGAAAGTGTGAAAGACAAGTGTCTAGGTGGTTAGAAGACTGCATGTATAGTGCATAGGGGTTTGAAGCAGTCCATGTGCTAAGGCCTGGCTCAGTGTATGAATACTTAGGCACTGACTGAATGATTAGAGTACTGCACAGATAGTATCTTGGTGAATTTATAAGTGTTTGGGTTTTAGCACAGTGAATGGATTAGTACATGGTGCTGAATGGGTCACTAGAGGACTGCAAAGGGAGTGACAGGGTATTTCCTGGAAGTGTATGGATACTGACTAGGGAATTGAAGGTGAGAAAGACAATTGTGTAGGTGGTTAGAGGACTGCATGCATAGTGGATAAGGGTTTGAAGCAGTCCATATACTAAGGCCTGGGTCACTGGATGAGTACTTGGGTACTGACTGAATGATTAGAGTACTGCAAGGAGAGTGCCTGGGTGAGTTTATTAGGGTTTGGCGCAGTGAATGGATTAGTACATGATGCTGAATGGGTCACTAGAGGAGTGCAACGGCAGTGACAGGGTGTTTGCTGGAAGTGAACGGATACTGACTGGGGAATTGAAGGTGTGAAAGACAAGTGTGTAGGTGCTTAGAGGACTGCATGCATAGTGGATAGGAGTTTGAAGAAGTCCATGTGCTAAGACCTGGCTCAGTGCATGAATCATTAGAGTACTGGAAAGAGAGTGTCTTGGTGAATTTATAAGTGTTTGGGTTTTGGCACAGTGAATGGATTAGTACATGCTGTTGAATGGGTCTCTAGAGGACTGCAAAGGAAGTGACAGGATGTTTCCTGGAAGTGTATGGATACTGACTAGGGAATTGAAGGTGTAAAAGGCAAGTGTATAGTATGTTAGAACACTACATGCATACTGCATAGACATTTGAAGCAGTCTATTTGGTACTTAGAAACTGACTAAATAATCAGACTACTTTTAGGACAGTGCTTAGGTAAAACGTTTAAATTTTCAGTTCTGCCACAGTGAACAGGATAGTACATGGTACTGCACCTTAGTGTCAAACCCTGACTCATTTTATCAATGCATAAGCAAAGACTAGCTTCTAATGCTACTAAAACTTGACAACATGAGAGGTTTTAAATTAGTTATCTGTCAGCAAATACACGATGTTACCAAATGCTTCTCTCACAGTGGTTCTCAAATGCACACAGACTCACAGTGTAATTCTAGACAATAACCACTATACCTAGGAGTTTACCAAAAATCATTCACTACTGTGGAAGTGGTAAGCGAACTGCACACAATCTTCATATTTCAGGACTGCACTTTAATGTCAAAGCCTGACTCATATAATCAAAGCATAAGCAAAGACTGGCTTCTAATGCTACTAAAACTTCACAACATGGCCGGTTTTAAAACAGGTATATGTCAGCAAATACACGATGTTACCAAATGCTTCTCTCACAATCCTTACCCAAATGCACATAGACTCACAGTGTGATTTTAGACAAGCAACACTATCCTAGGAGTTTACCAAAACTCATTCACTACTCTGGAAGAGTTAATGGTACTGCACACAATCTACATATTTAAGTACACCACATCAGTGTCAAAGCATGATTCATTTAATCAACGCATAAGCAAAGACTGGATGCTAATCCTACTAAAACTTCACAACATGACAGGTTTTAAAACAGTTATCTGTCAGCAAATACATGATGTTACCAAATGCTTCTCTCACAGTGATCCCAAATACACACTAACTCACAGTGTGATTCTAGACAAGCACCACTATCCCTATGAGTTTACCAAAACTCATTCACTACAGTGCAAGTGGTAAGGGAACTGCACACAATCTACATATTTCACAACTGCAATTTACTGTCAATGCCTGACTCATATAATGAAAGCATAAGCCATAACTGTCTTCTAATGCTACTAAAACTTCACAACATGACAAGTTAAAACAGTTATCTGTCAGCAAATCCACAATGTTACCAAATGCTTCTCTCACAGTGGTTCCCAAATGCACACAGACTCACTGTGTGATTCTAGACAAACAACACTATCCCTTGCACTATACCAAAACACATTTCTTCATCTAGAAGTAGTACTGCATTTTAGTATAGAAACATAACATAACTCATTTCACAAATTCATAAACAATGACTGGTTTCTAATTCTACCAAAATATAAAAACAGCACAGTTATCTGTTTACAAACACATGAAAAACACAAATGCTTATCACAGAATAGTTTCTACATGCACACACATTGTAGAGAAAAAAAGTACTCCCTACACTTTAGCAGGAAAAATACATTAGTCTGATTAAAATCAAAATAGTCTACATACATCCCCTCACAATTAAATAACTAATCTTTCAAGTTTTTTTGTAGATTAAGAAGTATATCAATCACTCACCATATTTTCTTTTACAGAATCTCTGCACTGTGCACCTCTCAGCAAAAGCAAAGAATGAAAAAGTTTCCCTTTCATTTTCCACACATATACATGTAAACATCAAATCACAATCCTTCGCACATAAACTCAAAAGCAAACACACATTTCTGTTGGTTAAACATTTCAACCCTTTCCAACTGAAATACATTTCAACCCTTCCCCCAATCTGCCTTCTGCCTCTTACCATAGAAACAGGTCATTGAACACTGCACTGAGCTCACAGGTCACAAGTTCAGCACACAATGTTCCTACACAAGACAGGAAGTGTGCTTGACTTTTCAACATATCATCTTATCATATATAATGTTCCTTACAATCTGTTTTTGTTAACCAATAACAATCATACCTTTAAAAAACAGAAATATACACCCTACCTTTCAGTGTAGAAAGTTGTCATACAACCAATGATTTCTTGTCGTTTTTCAAAAAACGTTGCCGTGTATCCGCGCACCCACCGCGAGAGAATCCGTGCATCCAACGCGATAGGATGCACGCACCGTGCGCGCATTACCCCGTGTTTTTTTTTTTTTTTTTTAAAAAGGGGGCCCCAGGGGGTCCTTCTGGGACCCCCTAAGCACCTCTAGAGGGTCAGAGTATTTCCACTCTGCCCCCTTTATATGTTTTACACACTTATTCCCCTTTCATCTTCAGCCTCGCTTCTACCGAGGCAGAAAATGGCCGCCAACAGTTCCTGGTTTCGAATGTAGAGAGACATTCGACAGCCAATTAGCATTCAGCGTGCGATCGGGAAGGTGCGCGCTCGGTTCGGGGAGGGTGCGTTTATGGTGCGGGTACGCTTACGGTGCGGGTACGGTCCGCGGCCATAGATATCACTAACGTTTTTACCCTAATTTTCTCAGGAACTACTGAAAAGATTCACACCATATATGCAAAATGCACGAGTCCGAACTGAGGACTACCTCTTTGCCAAATTTGGTGTCATTCCGTTCAGCGGTTCGGGCTGTAGCTGCGACAGCAGATCCTATGGGAAATTGCATGGGGAAAACTCGTTTTGGGACCCCCCTTTTTTCTCGGCCCCCCCTTGACGGATCACCGCAAAGCTTTCAGGGTAGGAGCGGAGCTGGCCAAAAGTTTGGAAACTCTCGCGAGGATTCGTCAATCGGCGTCAACGTTATTCCAAATAGAATGTTGCGGATTTCCTATGGAAAATAGGTCCTAAATATAACTATTTATTTATTATTTATTTATTTATCTTGTATAGCGCACAGATACCCCAACGGGGTGTCCCGGCTCTTGTGTGAGAGCAGATACAATGCTAGCTATTGAGTGGAAATTAGCAGAAAAGAAAGGTTTTCAGGGCTCTCCGGAAGGGAAGTTCTTCCCGAATGATCCTAATAAACAAGGGTAAGTTGTTCCAGTGGGAGGCAGCACAAACTTCGAACGTTTTCCCCCCAGATCGAGCTTTTTTGACTCTAGGGGTAAAAAGAAGATGTTGAGAGCTCGATCGAAGTGAACGAATGTTACTGTAAGGACGAAGGCATGAGGATAAGTGAGCAGAACCCTTCCCATTGATCGCGCGGTGGGCGAGGGTAAGAGCCTTAAATTCCGCCCTTTTATGAACTGGAAGCCAATGCAGCCTGAGTCGGTGGGGGGTGATATGTTCCCTGAGGGGAAGACCACAAACCAGACGGACAGCGGCGTTTTGAACTGTTTGGAGACGACGCTGAAGACCTCTGGATAACCCTAGATACAAGCCATTAGCATAATCAAAATGGGAAGTGATTAAGGCCTGCACGATCGTTTTTCTGGTTTCGTTAGGGATGAAATTGATAAATTTTTTCATCATCCTCATTTTGGAGAAGCAGGCCACAGATACAGACTGGATTTGCTTCTGAAAAGAGAGGTTACTATCCCAAATGACTCCTAAGTTTTTGACAGAATCTTTAGGCAGGGGGGGGTGAACTCAAATCAAGAGGCCACCACAAGTTAGGGTCCAATGGAGAGGGCTGATGAAAAAATATAACTTCGGTTTTGCCAGCGTTAAGCCGGAGGCAGTTGTTATCCATCCAGCTGGCGATATTCCGGAGGCAATTTTTTAGTGGGTCAAAGGTAGACTGAGAAGGGGAATCATATGAGAACAGAAGCTGTATATCATCCGCATAAGATGTGGCCTGGATTCCAGATAGGGAGATGATCTCGGCCAGCGGGGAGAAATATACATTAAACAAAAGAGGGCTTAATGAAGAACCCTGATGGACGCCCCACTTGAGGGGACGACTGCTTGAAGTAAAAGGGGGAGTGAATACAGCCTGTGTCCGATTGGACAAAAAGGAGGCAAGCCAGTTCAAGGCCTTGCCCTGAATGCCTTTTGCCTGTAATCGATCAAGAAGGACAGGGTGAGAGACGGTGTCGAATGCTGCCGACAAGTCTAGCAGCACCAACACCGCTCTAGAGCCCTCGTCTAGTTTCCATCTGATGGCGTCAGCCATCTCCAAAAGGGCAGATTCGGTGCTATGACCCGACCTGAAGCCATGCTGGGAGATGTGGAAAGCGCCGCTCATCTCCAAGAAACCAGCCAGTTGACCTTGAACAAGTTTCTCCAGCACTTTAGCTGGGGCAGGGAGCAGAGAGATGGGGCGATAGTTAGCTGGTTCAGAGGGGTCTGCAGTTGCCTTTTTAATGATGGGAACCAGTCTAGCGTGTTTCCAGGAGTCTGGAAAGATACCTGTCTGAAGGGAGTCGTTCCAGATTTTGTTTAATAAAGGATTAAGCAGAGGAGCAAGGGATTTATACTGCTTCGCTGGCCAAGGGTCTAGGGGGGAACCAGATTTGCATTTGAGTAATTCTGCCAGTGACTGTTCTAAGGAGATTACCTCAAATTTAGAAAAGACCTTATCAGGATTGGAGCTGACTGGACATGATTTCGGATAGGAGGGGCTGATATTACAGGGGAAAGAGTTCTGAATGACAGCAATCTTGTCTTCAAAATAGCTTGAAAGATTGTCGCAAAGGGCCTGGGAAACCAGTGGTTGGCGCTTGAGGGCCATAGGGTCAGTAAAGGCTCTGACAGTGTCAAAAATGACTCTGGATGATCCTTTAGCCCGGGTGATTTTCTCCTCAAGGTGGGATCTTTTATGATCAATGATTTTCTTTCTATACTCCTTGAGGGAGGTTTTGTATTTAGATCTACTATCAGGAGAGTAAGACCGTCTCCAATTTCTCTCCAGCCGCTTGCAGATCGATTTGCAAATCCGGAGTTCCTCAGAATACCAAGGTGCAGAAGGAGTAGCACGGAGGGATTTGATAGATCTCATAGGAGCTAAAAGATACAGAGCCGAGGTGACCCAATGGTTGAAACTGGCCACTCGAGAGTCCAGATCGTTAGCCTCCACAGGGAAGGACATGGAGAGATGAGGGGCTAAACTCTCAGGAGAGATCACCCTCCAATTCCGACCCTTAGTGTTGGACAGGGGTCTGGAGCGATCCGCCAGACGAGAGGAAATGGAGAAAGGGATCACAAAATGATCAGACCAAATAACAGGGGTAGGGTTGCCTAAAATAATGTCAATTAAATTAGTACAGATCAAATCCAGGCTGTGTCCCCCCTTATGCGTAGGGCCGGAAACAATTTGCTTTAGACCGCCATCATATAGAGTTGACAAAAAATTTGCGGCAATAGGTTCTTTAATGTTATCAGCGTGAAGATTGAAATCCCCCAAGAGGGTGAAATTGGCATAACGGAAGGATGCTTGTAAAGCAAAATCAATAAGGGCCGGGAGATGAGAAATTTTAGATTTGGGGGGACGGTAGACTAATAAGCCTGAATAGGTGAAGTTAGCGGCAAGTTTAATACAGAAAGGTAGTGCCTCAATACACTCTATTTGAGGGTATGGGAAGGAGGAGATTGACCAGATAGATCTATATATAATGGCCACCCCTCTACTGGTGGGAATTAGCACACAATATTTTGTAGTCTGGCGGTATAGCAAGACAGAGGGCAGGATTGGAGTCGGCTCCCAACCAGGTTTCAGTGAGAAAAGGGATGTCCCACCTATTGTCCTCGAGCCATTGGGCTATGTCTAATGAATGTTTTACCAGTGAGCGACAATTAATTAGTCCGGCTTTAATAGTGGTGTTCCTACCAGTCAAGGGTTGACGGTGTAAGGACTGACGAAAATGGCAAGTAGGGTGAGAAAAATTGTCTGTATGCCATACGCAGCAAGGTTTGAAAACAAGGGATGTCGAATCAATGAGCAGTGCTTGGAGTGCTTGTGTCCAAGAACAAGAATTTGAATTGAGGCGTACTAAGGTTTCCCTGTTGTAGGAGATGGAGCTGACGAGCTCCGGCGGCGATGGAATAGGGCATGGCGCAGTCGCGTCCGAGACGCGGACGGGCGCAGACGGGCAGGACTCTGGCATGACTCCGGCGCGAGTCAGGCGCCCCCGCTGAGCGCGTTCGCTGCGCAAAGTCATGACCTTCCCCTTTTATGCGCAACTAGAGCGCTCAGAGTCCGATCCACCCCCAAGATGGCCGCCGCGCTTCTGTGCCCCGGGACCGACTCCACAGCGTCGCTACTCAGCTGCGAGTGGGCGCCGGGCAACGGGAAACGGGAGGACACAGAAGGTAAGGAGGGCTGCCTTGTGCAGAAAAAGCTTAATGCCAGCAAAGGTTAAAATGCCAAATCGGCAAGTAGTGCAAATAATCGCAATAGCAGCAAGTGAAAATACACAGCAAGAGCTAAGCACACAGCCTCCCGGCTTCCGCCTCAGGAGGAATACACGCAATCACACAGAAGGGCGCGAGGGATCTGGGCCCCCTTTATGCGCAACTAGAGCGCTCAGAGTCCGATCCACCCCCAAGATGGCCGCCGCGCTTCTGTGCCCCGGGACCGACTCCACAGCGTCGCTACTCAGCTGCGAGTGGGCGCCGGGCAACGGGAAACGGGAGGACACAGAAGGTAAGGAGGGCTGCCTTGTGCAGAAAAAGCTTAATGCCAGCAAAGGTTAAAATGCCAAATCGGCACGTAGTGCAAATAATCGCAATAGCAGCAAGTGAAAATACACAGCAAGAGCTAAGCACACAGCCTCCCGGCTTCTGCCTCAGGAGGAATACACGCAATCAAACTATCTACTGGCGACCGCCAGTAGATAATATATATAGATATATACAGGGACGTTTGCTTTAGGCTCAGATTTACATGTACAAAACCATAGAAATTCAGCAATTATAGTTACCTGAGCTAACTATAACTTATGCCCCCGCAATCCACTGCTTATGATCTCACATATTACATCACTCATGACATGGTCAGTGACATCACTCTTGACATTACTGATGATATCATCCAGTGAGTGTGAGTGTTTTCTAAAAGTTTATGACAGTTAAACATATATTCCAAGGTACTAGAAAAGTTAAAATAGTATACTTTCTGTACTACTAATGAGTGATACTATTTCTAACATATATTATGTGGGTGGCTGACTGTGTGTATATCTGTGTGTGAGTGGGTGTTTGAGTGCCTGTATGGATGTGTGAGCGACTGTATAAGTAGATATGTGAGTGGCAGAGTAAGTGACTATATTGAGTGAGTGGTGCATCAGCGACTGTATGGGTGAGTGAGCTGGTGTGTAAGTAACTGTATGGGTGAGTGAGTGTCTGAATGGCTATATGAGTGAGTGGCTGTGTAAGTGCCTGTATGGATGAGTGGCTGTTTGAATGGCTGTTTGGTTAAGTGAGTTGGTGTGTGAGTGGCTTTATTGTAGATTAAGTGTCCGTGTGAATGGATGTATGGGTGAGTGAGCAGATGTGTAAGTGCTTGAATGGATGTGTGAATGGGTATTTGAGTGGTTATGTGAGTGAGTGCTTTTATGGGTGAGTAAATGAGTGAGTAGCTGTGTTGAGGCTGTATGGGTGAGTGAGTGGCAGTATGGGTAAGTGACTGGTTGTATGAATAGCTGTATGAGTGAGTGGTTGTGTGAGTGCCTGTATGAGGGAGTTAATGGGTGTGTGAGTGGCTCTATGGATGAGTAAGTGGTTGTGTGAGTTCTTGTATGAGTCTGTGAATGGGTACGTAAGTGGTTGTGAGGGTGTGTGAGAGGTTGTATGTGGGTGTAAGAGTGCTTCTGTGGATGATGTCATCAGTAATGTAATTTGATATGTTATCAGTAATGTCTTCAGTGATTTCACTGACCATGTCAAGAGTGATGGAATATGTGATATGTGAGGTCATAAGCAGTGCTTTGTAGGGGCATAAGTAATAGCTCATGTAACTATAACTTCTGAATTTCACTGGTTTTGTACAAGCGAAATCTGAACCTAACTATAACGTCCCAGTAACCTTTCGTTTTTTTCAGTGGAAAAAAAAATAAACACACACACATATATATTTTCAAAAGAGCAGTCCTGTTACCCTTACTGCCAAGAAGGGTATCCACAGCACAGGTACGGACCACACCAGCACTCCAAGAGATAAATCGCAGATTTTATTCCTTCATAAACACCACAAAGTGTATCGGACTAGTGACAGCCCAGATGCGTTTCGATCGCTAGCAGCGATCTTGCTCACATGATGCTCCGTTGACGAATCACTATAGATATTCAATGTGTAACCAATCAAAAAACATAAGATCGGTCAGGTGATAGTGTGGGGACATAGAAAACAGACTACAATATGGAAGACAATTGTAAAACATATGTCCAATATTTACACTGTGCAAAATATCACTGGACGGGGCAAGTGCAACAGGTGCAGGTGATTGTTTCCAATTTACAAAATACTCCCCTACTCCAAGTACCGTTATATCCAATTTGTAGGGTGGGCAAGATACAAGCATATTGATCATAAAATTATAATGGCCGTACACTCATTTGAGTACAGAAAACTGATGGACCAATTAATTTTGCAATGTACATCCAAACTGTGTGCAAAATGTGCAAGTGCAAAAAACAAACCCAGAAACCTAAAAGTGTACATAAAATGTAGTAGAGGCTGAGTAAGGATGCATGATGACAAAGACATACAGCCAACAAGTTGTACTGAAAGTGCAAGTGCTGAATTGTAATAAAGCCTGAGCGGATATATTGATGACTAAAACATTCTATCATAAATAGAAAAAGCTAATACAGAGAATACAAAAATAGCAGTACGGAAATAGCAGAACAGTCCAGAAACAAATATTTCAGATGGCAGGTACATTCTAACATGTATACAGCCAATCCAGTCCAACAGGTGTAATGCTCTTTAATAGGGACCGGAATATTACTGAAAGCTGTTATATATTCAATAAGATTGGCACCAAATTTACAGACTGTGCATGATGTTCATTTATAAAAACCCGATTAAGACAGCCTAGTAATTCTGGATGTTAATTCTGGGCTGGATTTAACAAGGGCATCCCTCATAGAGGGCGCTCTTCTGAATGTTATAGCAGGGGCAGGTGGCAACAAAGTTTTTAAAGTCAAATCTGTTGGGACGATAGGCCATTGGGCATTTATGGTCCTACGGATTTGTTGTTGTTGTTTGCTATAGGTTGTAATTAGTCTCATAGGTGGGTTGTCTGCAGTATGCTCATCAATAGTGGGTTGAGTAACAGAGTCCAAAGTCAATTTA
The DNA here is from genome assembly GCF_964204655.1 of Triturus cristatus. NCBI lineage: Eukaryota > Metazoa > Chordata > Amphibia > Caudata > Salamandridae > Triturus > Triturus cristatus. Next base: position 142,490,545 of record NC_140588.1, read on the forward strand.
TTCTTGGGTACTAAACACATATCACGAGTCTGACTATTGGCTTTGTCCAAAGCCAATTTTATATCATTGTGTTTGTAGCCACGCCTGAGAAACTATTAAAGGCATCAAGCTGACACTCAAACAAATCTGATTCGAGACTGCATGTATGACTTATGCGAAGGAATTCACCATACGCTATGCTACGTATCAGATGTTGGGGATGCTGGATGGTGGCATGAAGGGTTGAGCTCCCTGCTGTGCTTTTTCTGTGTAGTTTAGTTTGGATGCAATTGTTCCTGACAAACACTTCCACATCTAGGAATTCAACCCTCTGATCACTAAAGTTGAGATTGAGCCTGTTATCATTAATTGATGTTACAAATTGCAACGCTTGCTTCCTGGAGCCATCCCATACCAAAAAAACATCATCGATGTATCTGCAGTAATATTTGATATGGGTATCCCGAATTGCTTTGTGCAGTGACCTGAGGATGTGCTCCTCCCACCAGCCAACCAACAAACAGGCATATCTGGGAGAGAAACACGCCCCCATGGCCACCCCCCTCAGTTGGTAAAACCAGAGCTTCTTGAAGAGGAACAGATTGTTGTTTAAACACATTTCAATCATGATAAGAAGCATGCAATTATGAGCCTGTAAACACAGAGCTCGATCATTTAAAAAATACTGTACAGCCACAAGACCATCAGTGTGATGAATACTTGTATACAAGGAGGCTATGTCCATGGAGATTAACAAATAATTGGGCTGCCACTCGACTTCCTTAATCTTTCTCAGGAAATTTCCTGTATCCTGAATGAAGGAGGGCAATCGCATCATATGCTTTTGTAAGAAAAAATCCATATATTTGGACATAGCTTTCAAGACGTTGTTTCTTGCGGAAATAATAAGTCTACTGGGCACAGGAGATATGCCCTTACGTACCTTCAGGATGAAGTACAACATAGGAGTTGTGGGGTTGTCATTCGTTAAGAAAATAAACTCATTTTTAGACAAAATGCCTTGTCTTTATCATTGCTGGAGATGTTTAAATACAGCTTCCTTGACTACGTTCAATTGTTGACGTGGGGCTTTGCAATAATAGCTAGAGTGTGAAAGGTGGCGTTGAGCTTCAGCCAGATATTCTGTCCTAGGCCATAAGACAATGTTGCCACCCTTATCAGCACTCCTATTACCTCGTTGTTGTTTTGTAGCTTTTTCATTAGAGTCCAATAGCATTTAGAACGATAATTTTGATGACAGATTTTGGAATTGACAGAACTGTTCAGATCTTTCAATTTATCAATAACCATGTCGCTGAAAACATCAATGGAGTTTTTGGGCATTAGGGGATAGAAGGAAGAAGGAGGACGAAATGGACTAGATGCAGCCGCAACCATGTGAATATCATCCACTGATCCCTGTTCACCAATAGAATCATCAGGTCCATTATTAGCAAGAGATTGCAACACTTGGATAGTGGTGAGATCTTTGACTTGAAAATTGCCAGTACCACTGATACCAGCTCCAGATTCAGCGATTTTAGGTTGATATTTGTTGAGCTGGAAACATTTCCTTATTGTTAGATATCAATTTGTGTCTGTTTATAGGAAAAATTTGATTCAGGACAAAAGGTCAATTCAAGCGTTAATAATTGTTGCTCAGCTTTGGTGAGTACCAGGTGAGATTTATTATATATAAATAATATATATATATATAAATATATATATATATATATATATATATATATATATATATATATATATATATATATATATATATATATATATATATATATTACCTACTGGCGGTCGCCAGTAGGTAGTTATAGTTAGGACCCTCTTACCATAGGAAATCCGCAACATTCTATTTTGAATAACTTTGGCGCCGGTCGACGAATCCTCGCGAATTTTTCAAAATAGGTGGGGCGCTACGCTCCGCTCCTACCCTGAAAGTCTCGGGGGGATTCGTCAAGCGGGGGCTGAGATAAAAGGGGGGTCCCAAAACGCGTTTTTCCCATGCATTTTTCCATAGGACCTTTAGACAGAGCTACAGCCCGAACGGCTGAACATAATTTAACCCCTTCAGTGCCCGCCCCTTTCCCCGCCCTGTGCCGGCGCTTTCATTAGCGGGCGGGGTCTATGACGAGCTGGACTCGTCATGGGCACAGCGCAACCGCGGCCCATGACGAGTCCAGCTCGTCATGGGCACTGAAGGGGTTAATGAAATTTGGCAGAGAGGTAGTCCCCAGGTCAAGGAAGTGCCTTTTGTAGGTTTGGTGTAAATCTGTTCAGTAGATTCTGAGAAAATAGCCTTTAAATCAATATATATATCTGAGCCAGCTTACGGTGCGCTTACGGTGCGCTTACCGTACGCGTACGGTGACGTGCGCGAGCGCGATTCTTATTGGCCGTTAGATCTTAGTAAACATTCGAATCGGTCGAAACCAGGAAGCGGCAGCCGCCATTTTCTCTCTCGCACTCTGACAGGGGTTTGAAAAACAAAGTGCAAAAACATGTAAAGGGGCTGTTTAGACAGCTCCCATGCACCTATCCATGTCGAGGGAGTCCCCAACGATCCCCCAAGTGAAAAAAGGCAATTTTAAATTTTTCGAAAAGTTCGCCGATTACGCTTACCGTACGCGTACGGTAATAGAAAATAAAAAAAATAAAAAAATCCACATTCTCCACACCCCGTGTGCAAATGGTTCCCGACGGGCACCATTTGTGCATGGCTTATTACCGCATAACAAAACATATATTTTACCTGTCACAACGATGCTCATCATATGTCCTCCATGTGCGCACGGTGTGCGAAGCGCATCGTGCGTTCATGGCCCATCTAGCCTAACGTGGGCACGCGGTGCGCGAAGCGCACCGCGTGCTCACTGTGCGCGCACGGTGCGCGAAGCGCACCGTGCGCGCACGGAACGAACTGCATTAAGTGGGCGCTCACGCCACAAATGGCGTAAAGTAACTTAGCATTTAAAAAAACGTACAAATTCACTGAAAAAACCATAGGTTTCACACACGTTATAGTTAGGAATTAGCATTTAAAAAACCTTGCAAATTCACTGAAAAAACCATAGGTTTCACACATGTTATAGTTAGCTGGACATTTTACTGATAAAAAACCAATGGAATTCCCCCGTTATAGTTACTGTAGGCAACTATAACTCACGCGACCGCAATCCTCTGCTGATGACATATGTGTCTTTATGAAAAAAAAATATTTGTAATATATGTATAGCTAAAATTTAATGGAAGAAGACATGGGCAAATAAGTGTCTAAATACAGTATTAGCATCAGCAGAGGATTGCGGTCGCGTGAGTTATAGTTGCCTACAGTAACTATAACGGGGGAATTTCATTGGTTTTTTATCAGTAAAATGTCCAGCTAACTATAACATGTGTGAAACCTATGGTTTTTTCAGTGAATATATATATATATATATATATATAGGTTTCAGTACATTTAGGATTCATGTAGTGTGTTTTTTTCTGTTACATAAATAAGGCGAAGTTCTGGTCAATAGTAAACAATATGGGCCTTCACGGCATGCTACCTATGATACTCTTTAGTAACCCTGAATGTATAGTGACAAAAATGGGTTTGTGCTTCTTTCTCAAACCTCAGCAAACAGAGTAGAATTATAATTCTCAAATCACCAGTGTGGTCTTTTGTTATAAATGCTCCAATTATTTTGAAAAATATATTCTTGGTGAAACTAATGTTAGCGTTAGAAACATACTTACCCATTTTCAAAATCGCTGTTGTCCAATATTACTTACGATTACTCTTAGGTTGGGTGCCCTCAAGTGGCATAATAACTGCCTTTGTGGCAAAACTGCTCTACGAATCTGGATGTACTTTTATTTGTTTCTGACCACCTTCTTTAAAGAAATATGTGGCAAATGTATGTGGCCAATTTTAATAGGTAAAGGATTATTTTGCAGTTGGAAACGTTTTAACAACGACAATTAACCTAGGAAAGACTGTGGACTGAAAGGAAATGCCTGGTATTTTTAGTCATGGGCGTGATAGGTTTGAAGGTGTTTATAAAATATTCTGTCATACCTATCTCTCCATTAAAAATATGATTCAGTCACAAGCACCTTCTGCAATGTAATTTATACATATCTACATATATTGTGTCTGAGCTTGAATTATATTTTCACAATCCTTCTAGAATGGTGAATGCTAGTCAGTGAATGCGCAGTTATTTTTAGTCAAGGGGTTAATTGCTTGAAAGGGAATCTGGTAATTTTGTACCTCTTGCCTTTTTGCACTTACTCACAATTAAACCTAGCCAATTTATAAAAAAAACTCAGAATCTTGAAAGGCTGCTACTGCACATAGTTATTGTGCATTTTAAGAACTACTTTATCTGCCCTTAGCAGTTGGAATGTTATTTTTTATAGCATGCTGTCACTTTGTTGTCTAATGTGATGGACCCTTGGTATTTTGTTTGCTCTTTAATTTATCTGGTTTGTATGTTGCAATTCTACTCGCGTTTCCATCTGAATTTGTGGTTTTACTGTCACCATAGAGCTCTGCTGCCCTCAACCTAGATTTACACTTTTTAGATGCCTTTAAAGTATGTGAGAAGCCCAGATGCTTGAATGCTATCACGTGGGAGGCGGGAAATACATGGCAACAAATTCAACAGTACATATGTAAAATGGACTTACACCACTGTCTCCCAAAACCCACCATAATGCCATATGCTATAGAGTGTGCAGTTTTTTTACTTGATTTTTTTAGTTAAATGTGCAGCGTAAACTAATGATTATTTTAGCTAAAAAGTGCTATATTTTGGAATGCCTACATTGCTTCCAGTGGACAGTCCAAGAACCAACAGAACACTTTATATAGAAAATACATCTCAACACATATATTCAGTACAGTCAAAAACTTTTAACAGAATATACTAGGCCGAAAACCTTGCACACATCTAAAACAGCACGGAAGTGTAATATAGTTGGCTATCACTGTGCTCACAACAATATGCTCTGTACAGAACTATGATAGGCCCTAACCCTTAAAACAACACAACTATACATTAATAGATCAATGAATAGGACATAGCACTGTAACTTACAACATGACCAGAACACGATACCCACCACAACCTGAATTGAGTCAGACTCCGGTTTGCACTAGTAACTTTGTAACCAGGTGGAAAGTCACCATTATAAGGCCATAGTAATGCCTGTGTGTGCACTATGCGAACTGTAATAGCTTAGCAGAATATTGTGCCTCTGCAACCTGTGCTCACGCTCATAGCCTTAGACCAATGGTCACATCTTGGAGTTAGTTATCTGCTCATCATTTTCCAGAGGACTGATTATGACTTCTTTGCCAGTTGTTGTTTCCACCTGTCATTGGTTTCGGTGATGCCACCATGGGAGAAACACTCTTTCTGCATGGTAACAGTATTTTTGCAGGATGGATTTTGTACAGGATTCCAAGTTTTCCATGGTAATGGGGAATAATGTGAATGTGTGAAATTGGTATCTGCAACTGGTTTTACAGTACCCTTTTCCCATTTCTGATGGATACTTCTAACTGCAGATTCTTCATCTTGTGAATACCCCCAGGTGCCAGACTGGATCTGGAGAATTTTCTCAGCAGTTCCCTCATGTGCTGGAAGGCTGCTTTGTGCAGCTCAGTGTCAGCTCTGTCCTGCCACAAAAATGACACCGTAGCCACATATTTGAATGTATTTATTTCTAAAGCACGCAATTGCCCTAAGGGGTCTTGGCGCTAGCTGACCCTGAAGACAAAACGTACCGTAATAGATGGAATTATAGTGGGAAGGAAAACAGCCATGTTTGTAACTGTTTACCAAAACTTTCCAAATTAGGCTGACTTTTGAGTAAGGACAGTCTATTCCTGAGCTGACTAGTAGAGTGCGTAAGACTGTGATTGCCCAAGATGCTTTCTTAATTCTTGGGACTTCGACTGAATGTGGAGTGGTGGATCCCAACAATGTTTTTGGTTCATACCATCTGAATTTCCCTTATAAGTTATTCAGGTTCTACTCCATACAAGGCTTTACGTGCCAAACAGAGCACTTTGAATGCAACTCTTTTTTTTACAGGAAGCCAACGAAGTTCCACCAGAGCATTAGAAGCTGACTTGTGTCTGGCAAGTTTTTTGAGGAAGTGAGCAGCTACATTCTGCAGCATCTGGAGCGAATTTAATGCCCTTTGTTTGATACAAGGTAAAGGGCATTGCAATAATCGATCTTGGATAGGACCAGAGCAATGACTACAGATTTGGGGAGTTGAAAAGGAATAAACGGCAACAACTTCCTTAAGGAAGTTGTTGCATTTCAGCATTAAAAAACAGGAGGATGGTCATTTATTGATCAGGTCTGTAAATGACAGCTCAACGTCAAATACTACTTCCAGAATCCGTGCCTTAGGAACTGGCTTCAGAGTGCCAAGGGCCTGCGACTACCATGAGTAGTTCCAGAATGAGGTTTCCTTCCCAAAGAGGAGAAACTCAGTTTAGTCTGAATTTAACTTCAGACAGTAGCCTGACATCCTGTCAACAACTGCACCCATGCACCTCTTTAACTGTGTGGCAACCTCCTCTGCAGTGCTGGAGACCGATACAACTAATTTTGTATTGTTAGTGTTTGCTACCGTGGTAAAGCCAAAGGAATGGATCAACTTGGCCAAGGGAGCCACGTAGATGTTAAATAACGTGGGACTGTTGGCGTGGCCTGGCCGCGAGCGAACATGGCCGCCATGTAAGAGAGCTCCGTTAAGCTAGAGAGCTGACCTGGCAATCCGTCACCCATCGGACCTGCTGACACATACTTGACGACGTAATTAACAGCAGAGACTGGCATGCTCGTCCTGAGATGACCTCTGACTCCTGAACTCAGCTGTAACCCGTAGAATCGGAGTTGAGCGCCGAGAAGCTGCAGGGGGCAGCGGCCTAAAGGAAGAACAGGGCGGCACAGCTGCCGAAGAGTGTGGCCTGGGAGGAATGTGGCGACATCCTGCATTGGAGTGCCTTGAGCAGGGCATGCGGAGCTGAGGGCTCGCTGGCCTTCATGACTCCGGAGACTTCTAGAGAGCAGCTCCATAGGAGAGGGCGGCACCTGGGACGCCTCGGGTGACGCAGCGGTGGAGGTGTGAACGAGGACCTGTTCGGGACGTACAAATAATCGCTTTCAGGACACTGCAACAGAGTGCTTTGTGATAGAGGTGAGGGGGGCAAGGAGCGGTGCTGGGCGCGCCCGCACACATCCTGCGTGAGAGCGGGCGGAGAGACCACAGAGAGGGAGGTGCCAGCGATGATCTCTGCCCCCCAGCCCTGGGAAGCAATTGCAGAGGCCACCCTTCCTCATATTCGATGGAACAAGGCCGGTATTAGGAAACAAAGGGTTCTACGAGCCAGTGATACTCCAGACTATAGGAGCGTAGCATATAACACTCTAGATGCCAAAAGGGATTACCCATAGAAGCTAAAGAAGGAGCATCGGTACCGGCAACATAGTGGGAGTGGGGGCTGTGACCCCTGGTGCAGAAGTCATTCCATTCACTAAGGGTTATATCCCCTCTCTTCCCCTTCCTCAAAAGGTAGGAACAACAGCTCAGGACAACAGATTACATTGCGAAACTGTATTGAAGAGACGCCCACTGGAGGCCTTCCACATGAAGCTGGAATCGTTTGGAGGAGATAGAATTCGCATAAGTACTGTGAGAGGAGATGGTGAAACCAAAAGGGTCCGGCCTGCCAGTCTAACAAAATGGACAATTATGCAGTCCTGAAGCCTCCATCAGCAGTAGCTGGAAAAGCAGTGGTAGAGCCCTCACTGGAAGTGATTATGGCAGCAATAGTAGATCTTAAAGGCATGCTAGAACCCATAATAGATCCGGTGACCATGGAGGTCACTCTGATTAGAGCACATTCAAGAAACTGACCGAAAAGGTCACAATGGCAGAGACCCAAAAACCTCAACTCCAGTCCACGTCCAAACGCCTGGAGGCCCAGGTACAGTCCTTGACGCAGCAAGACAAGATCATGGAGGCCAAACTTCAAAATCAAGAAGGGAGGACGAGAAGGAACAATATCTGCATGGGGGGTCCCGGAGGGTGCCAGGGTCAGAGTTTGACCTTTTCCTGTAGGACTTTATAGTAAATACGCTGAAACCAGTAAGACTGTCCACATTTTTTTCGATTGAGAGGGCGCATCGGGCGCCGGTGCCCCGGCCCAAGCCGGGCGCTCCCCCAAGGACAATAATAGATAAACTCTTCAACTATCATGATGTGATCCTACAAGACTCTAGGGCAAGAGGAGACATACGCCTTAAAGCGGTGTAAAGCGCGAATTGCAAGAAAGGAACATTAAATATATGATCCTCTTTCCGGCAAGACTCCAGATATCAGAGGGCAAAACATGGCACTTTACTACACCCGAGGAAGCATGGGAGTAGCTGGAGGGGTTGCGCACGGCCTCTCAGCGTGGGGCCAAAGGTCTGAGGCTACCAGGAAGAGAAGTTTTTATTTTTTTATTTTTATTAGCATTTCCAAATACTTACATAACAATACAACCAACAAAAACAAGCCAGTGATTGTTAAAGCTTATCAATAATTGTGGTACTTTAGATGACAGGTGTTCACCTACAGAGTTAACAGTTGGACATATTAGCTTTACCATAAAATATACACACATTGAAATATCCTTTTGGATTCGGGGACTTTTCGACTGCCATACCTGCGCACGTATATGTTAAAGCATAAGAGTCACGTTTAGTTGCTTCAGAAGGCTGCGAATCCAAACGTGCCTATATATGCCCCCATTTCCCACGTCGGGGGTCTGCAACAGTAGCCTACCTCCCAGTTTACCGCTATGCATCGACACCTTGTAGCCCAGGATTTATATGCCTAAGACACCGTCCACTTCAGCCTCCTCCCGACGTTCCTGAGCCCACTGCACAAATGGTTCCCAAATGTCCCGAGGACGGGAGGTAGTCGGCATCAATTCCCAAAATGTAGTCGAGTGCCCATAAGCTACATCCGCCAACCAGCCCTTTACCGAAGGCACCCTACTTCTGCCCCAATACATCGCCACCTGCCTTTTAGCGAAAAGGAAAATCAAAGCATGCAACTTGCACAATTTGGGTGAGGTATCCTTAACATATCCCAGTATGCCCAGCTCAGGGGATGCGGCATCGGACCGTCCAACAATCTGATTAGCCAATGTAAAAATCCGAGACCAGAAGCTTTCGAGTCTCGGGCAGGACCATGCCATGTGTAAAAATGAAGCGGGTGAGTGCCTACATCGCCAACATCCATCTTCCTCTCAAAGCCCCATCCTATTTAGACTAATCGGTGTCCTATAAAGTCTGTGCAAGTATTTAAAATGTATTAGTCTTAATCTATAGTTTGGAGAGAGTTCCGTAAGCTGTCCACAACAAAAGGTCCACTGTTCTTCTGTCAGCGTAGGGTGGATCTCCTCGTTCCAGTGTTGGAGGAATTGGGGTCTGACCACTGGCGCTGTGTTCTGCATTTGTCTATATATTCTAGTGACTAACCTACGTGGGGACGGGGAGCTCACCAAGCTCTCCAATGCCGGGAGGGTTGGAGGAGCCAACGGAAAAGCCTCGCTAAGCGCGCGGCATGCTGCCCGCAGTCTGTGATACAAAAATAGTTCGGAAAAGGATACCGTCTGCCCTTCCTCCGCCACCAGAGGGGGCATAAATTTGTTATCCGGAAACAAATGGGCAAACGTGTGGAGGCGCATCTTCCGCACCAGAGGCTTATCAACTCCTCCTTCGATACATGGCAATAGCGGGTTTAGTGCCAATGACAGAGATGGAGCAAACAGAATCGGTACACCCGCCCTCTTGCGCAATTCCTCCCATACCCAGTGCAGCATCTCGGCAGAATCTACATCTCCCCTTGGGTGTCGCGCCCTCACACAAATGGCCACTTTCACCGGGACTGGCGCCACAATATCCTGCTCTATGGCTACATGAGGCTGGAAGGGAGTCGGGTGAACCCAAAAGTGCAAAAATTGAGCTTGTGCACATAGTGCATATAGGCAGGAGCGCCCAGTCCACCCTGTTTCAGAGGTAAGGTCAGCATGTCCCAGGATGCCCGTGCTTGGCCGGCAGCCCACGCCAACGCAATCAAATGTGATTGCAGCGTTGCAAAAAATTGTGATGTGAGTGGAATTGGAATGTTTGTGAATAAATATTAAAATTTTGGCAATACGACCATTTTAATCAAAGCGATCCTACTCGTAAGTGACAGAGGTAATCTCACCCATATCTTCACCTTCTCCTCCAGCCACACGACAGCCCGTCTGTAGTTCAAATTCCAGATCTCTTTACGGTTTCGGCTCAACCAAATTCCTAGATATTTAACTGCTTCCGCCTCCCACCTCAGGGGGTACTCAGAAGAGACCCTCCGGGTGCTATCCGTCAAAGGAAATATCACCGATTTTGACCAGTTCACGGAGATCCCAGCCAAACCCTCAAACCGGATAAATTCGCATAGCACTGGGTCCAAGTTGCCTTCCGGGTTTATGAGATAGAGTGTCACATCGTCCGCATATAGCGATATTAGCAGGCTCCTGGAACTGAACCCTATACCCCGCGCCGTATGGTGCTGCCTGATATGGGCAGCTAGGGGCTCCATTGCTATTGCGAACAGCAGCGGGGAAAGGGGGCACCCTTGTCACGTGCCGCGCGAGATAGGGAATGGGTCGGAGACCAGTTCATTTACCCTGACCCGGGCACTGGGCATAGTATAGAATAAACAAATCTTCTTAATAAGGAGCGGGCTAAATCCCATTCGACCCAAAACAGTAAATAAATATGGCCATTCAACACATACTTGACGACGTAATTAACAGCAGAGACTGGCATGCTCGTCCTGAGATGACCTCTGACTCCTGAACTCAGCTGTAACCCGTAGAATCGGAGTTGAGCGCCGAGAAGCTGCAGGGAGCTGCGGCCTAAAGGAAGAACAGGGCGGCACAGCTGCCGAAGAGTGTGGCCTGGGAGGAATGTGGAGACATCCTGCATTGGAGTGCCTTGAGCAGGGCATGCGGAGCTGAGGGCTCGCTGGCCTTCATGACTCCGGAGACTTCTAGAGAGCAGCTCCATAGGAGAGGGCGGCACCTGGGACGCCTCGGGCGACGCAGCGGTGGAGGTGTGAACGAGGGCCTGTTCGGGACGTACAAATAATCGCTTTCAGGACACTGCAACAGAGTGCTTTGTGATAGAGGTGAGGGGGGCAAGGAGCGGTGCTGGGCGCGCCCGCACACATCCTGCGTGAGAGCGGGCGGAGAGACCACAGAGAGGGGGGTGCCAGCGATGATCTCTGCCCCCCAGCCCTGGGAAGCATTTGCAGAGGCCACCCTTCCTCATATTCGAAGGAACAAGGCCGGAATTAGGAAAAAAAGGGTTCTACGAGCCAGTGATACTCCAGACTATAGGAGCGTAGCATATAACACTCTAGATCCCAAAAGGGATTACCCATAAAAGCTAAAGAAGGAGCATCGGTACTGGCAACGTAGTGGGAGTGGGGGCTGTGACCCCTGGTGCAGAAGTCATTCCATTCACTAAGGGTTATATCCCCTCTCTCCCCCTTCCTCAAAAGGTAGGAACAACAGCTCAGGACAACAGATCACATTGCTAAACTGTATTGAAGAGACGCCCACTGGAGGCCTTCCACATGAAGCTGGAAAAGTTTGGAGGAGATAGAATTCGCATAAGTACTGTGAGAGGAGATGGTGAAACCAAAAGGGTCCGGCCTGCCAGTCTAACAAAATGGACAATTATGCAGTCCTGAAGCCTCCATCAGCAGTAGCTGGAAAAGCAGTGGTAGAGCCCTCATTGGAAGTGATTATGGCAGCATTAGTAGATCTTAAAGGCATGCTAGAACCCATAATAGATCCAGTGACCATGGAGGTCACTCTGATTAGAGCACATTCAAGAAACTGACCGAAAAGGTCACAATGGCAGAGACCCAAAAACCTCAACTCCAGTCCACGTCCAAACGCCTGGAGGCCCAGGTACAGTCCTTGACGCAGCAAGACAAGATCATGGAGGCCAAACTTCAAAATCAAGAAGGGAGGACGAGAAGGATTAATATCTGCATGGGGGGTCCCGGAGGGTGCCAGGGTCAGAGTTTGACCTTTTCCTGTAGGACTTTATAATAAATACGCTGAAACCAGTAAGACTGTCCACATTTTTTTCGATTGAGAGGGCGCATCGGGCGCCGGTGCCCCGGCCCAAGCCGGGCGCTCCCCCAAGGAGAATAATAGATAAACTCTTCAACTATCATGATGTGATCCTACAAGCCTCTAGGGCAAGAGGAGACATACGCCTTAAAGCGGTGTAAAGCGCGAATTGCAAGAGAGGAACATTAAATATATGATCCTCTTTCCGGCAAGACTCCAGATATCAGAGGGCAAAACATGGCACTTTACTACACCCGAGGAAGCATGGGAGTAGCTGGAGGGGTTGCGCACGGCCTCTCAGCGTGGGGCCAAAGGTCTGAGGCTACCAGGAAGAGAAGTTTTTATTTTTTTATTTTTATTAGCATTTCCAAATACTTACATAACAATACAACCAACAAAAACAAGCCAGTGATTGTTACAGCTTATCAATAATTGTGGTACTTTAGATGACAGGTGTTCACCTACAGAGTTAACAGTTGGACATATTAGCTTTACCATAAAATATACACACATTGAAATATCCTTTTGGATTCGGGGACTTTTCGACTGCCATACCTGCGCACATCTATGTTAAAGCATAAGAGTCACGTTTAGTTGCTTCAGAATGCTGCGATTCCAAACGTGCCTATATATGCCCCCATTCCCCACGTCAGGGGTCTGCAACAGTAGCCTACCTCCCAGTTTACTGCTATGTATCGACACCTTGGAGCCCAGGATTTATATGCCTAAGACACCGTCCACTTCAGCCTCCTCCCGACGTTCCTGAGCCCACTGCACAAATGGTTCCCAAATGTCCCGAGGACAGGAGGTAGTCGGCATCAATTCCCAAAATGTAGTCGAGTGCCCATAAGCTACATCCGCCAACCAGCCCTTTACCGAAGGCACCCTACTTCTGCCCCAATACATCGCCACCTGCCTTTTAGCGAAAAGGAAAAGCAAAGCATGCAACTTGCACAATTTAGGTGAGGTATCCTTAACATATCCCAGTATGCCCAGCTCAGGGGATGCGGCATCGGACCGTCCAACAATCTGATTAGCCAATGAAAAAATCCGAGACCAGAAGCCTTTGAGTCTCGGGCAGGACCATGCCATGTGTAAAAATGAAGCGGGTGAGTGCCTACATCGCCAACATCCATCTTCCTCTCAAAGCCCCATCCTATGTAGACTAATCGGTGTCCTATAAAGTCTGTGCAAGTATTTAAAATGTATTAGTCTTAATCTATAGTTTGGAGAGAGTTCCGTAAGCTGTCCGCAACAAAAGGTCCACTGTTCTTCTGTCAGCGTAGGGTGGAGCTCCTCGTTCCAGTGTTGGAGGAATTGGGGTCTGATCACTGGCGCTGTGTTCTGCATTTGTCTATATATTCTAGTGACTAACCTACGTGGGGACGGGGAGCTCACCAAGCTCTCCAATGCCGGGGGGGTTGGGGGAGCCAACGGAAAAGCCTCGCTAAGCGCGCGGCATGCTGTCCGCAGTCTGTGATACAAAAATAGTTCAGAAAAGGATACCGTCTGCCCTTCCTCCGCCACCGGAGGGGGCATAAATTTGTTATCCGGAAACAAATCGGCAAACGTGTGGAGGCGCATCTTCCGCACCAGAGGCTTATCAACTCCTCCTTCGATACATGGCAACAGCGGGTTTAGTGCCAATGACAGAGATGGAGCAAACAGAATCGGTACATCCGCCCTCTTGCGCAATTCCTCCCATACCCAGTGCAGCATCTCGGCAGAATCTACATCTCCCCTTGGGTGTTGCGCCCTCACACAAATGGCCACTTTCACCGGGACTAGCGCCACAATATCCCGCTCTATGGCTACATGAGGCTGGAAGGGAGTCGGGTGAACCCAAAAGTGCAAAAATTGAGCTTGGGCACATAGTGCATATAGGCAGGAGCGCCCAGTCCACCCTGTTTCAGAGGTAAGGTCAGCATGTCCCAGGATGCCCGTGCTTGGCCGGCAGCCCACGCCAACGCAATCAAATGTGATTGCAGCGTTGCAAAAAATTGTGATGTGAGTGAAATTGGAATGTTTGTGAATAAATATTAAAATTTTGGCAATACGACGATTTTATTCAAAGCGATCCTACCCGTAAGTGACAGAGGTAATCTCACCCATATCTTCACCTTCTCCTCCAGCCACACGACAGCCCGTCCGTAGTTCAAATTCCAGATCTCTTTAGGGTTTCGGCTCAACCAAATTCCTAGATATTTAACCGCTTCCGCCTCCCACCTCAGGGGGTACTCAGAAGAGACCCTCCTGGTGCTATCCGTCAAAGGAAATATCACCGATTTTGACCAGTTCACGGAGATCCCAGCCAAACCCTCAAACCGGATAAATTCGCATAGCACTGGGTCCAAGTTGTCTTCCGGGTTTATGAGATAGAGTGTCACATCGTCCGCATATAGCGATATTAGCAGGCTCCTGGAACTGAACCCTATACCCCGCGCCGTATGGTGCTGCCTGATACGGGCAGCTAGGGGCTCCATTGCTATTGCGAACAGCAGCGGGGAAAGGGGGCACCCTTGTTGCGTGCCGCGCAAGATAGGGAATGGGTCGGAGACCAGTCCATTTACCCTGACCCGGGCACTGGGCATAGTATACAATAAACAAATCTTTTTAATAAGGAGCGGGCTAAATCCCATTCGACCCAAAATAGTAAATAAATATGGCCATTCAAGAGTGTCAAAGGCCTTAGTGGCATCGAGAAATACCACCGCGGCATGAACTTCTGGGTGCAGATAGTGCAAGGTGGAAAAAATCGTACGTATGTTGTGCGACGTTGATCGCCCCGGAATAAACCCTGATTGATCAGGAAGAGCTATATGAGGCAGCATAGGTTGCACTCTATTAGCTTGTTACAAAACAGGACCTGCATATGAATGTATCGAGTGAAAAACTTATATCAGTAGCCCATCCACATTCAAAACACCTTTGTTTCAAATAATCATAAGGCGGCCAACTTTTCTGCCGTCCATAGATAGGGTCTTGTATCACTCTAGTCGTTAAAAAACCAAACTCGTATCTGTGTGAAGTGCCTCCCCCACTAACCTTCTACCTGGAGTATGTAAGAAGGAAAGGAAAGGTCATGTGCAAATGATATCTAATGAAAAAGGATGGCAGTGCCTCACGGAAGTAACACCATTGAGGATACGCAGACAGGTACTCGCCTGCTACCTCACGTTCTCATCATTAGCAACTGCCACCCGGAAAACAATGTCAAAAACAAATAAACATGTAGTGCTTGTGTG
Organism: Triturus cristatus; assembly: GCF_964204655.1. Lineage (NCBI taxonomy): Eukaryota > Metazoa > Chordata > Amphibia > Caudata > Salamandridae > Triturus > Triturus cristatus. The sequence goes on from NC_140588.1 coordinate 142,505,980, forward strand.
TGAACACTAGGCAACGGTAAATATATCCGAGCTCAAAACAATATCAACCCTTACAGGAGAGACGGGGTCTGATCAGAACCCTCGTCAGTCCACATTAAGGACGAGCTAAACAACACTGGCTATCTAATCTTTATTCCGTGCTGTGTGTTTGCTCACTTAAAAACCAACATGTTTCATTGCCTCAGTAAGCTTGCGGCAATTTCATCAGGGCTAGGGTCGACTGGCCACACTGCACCTTTTGTTAGACCAATTTGCTTTTTGTCTGCACCTACGGGAGACACAATTGACAACACACAATCAGCCATCTTCGCCGCATTACCTCATGTTTCTTTTAAAAGAATGTGCTATTGGAATAAGGTGCCTGGAACAAAACAAGAATATTTACCATGTGGTCGCTCGCCTTTTGCATACCTTTACCCCTCTAATAGGTGGGTGTCTGTTGTATGCAAGTGTACTCGTCCACTCTATTACTGGTCGCCCGATGGCTGCGGGTGTATAACTCTAAAGGGCGAAAACGTGCAAATATCAAAACGTGTATATCAATATCAATAAGCACACAGTGTAACCAAATCCATGTAGTCTGCTTGTTGGGTATAGATGTTAATATCCTGTCATGCCTTTCTTTGTTGTGTCTTGGCCATCTTCCCGTTCAATGGTCATTTACTCTGCCTCACATAGGTGTCAGATGATACTGTTACCCTAACTATGGAGTTGCCTCTCAGCTACCATAGGGATTGTTACAGCTACATCTACCTCTCAGTAACCGGGGACAACGCGTATGAACATGGCGCTGTTCCCATTCGCTGGGCGTCTAAAAGACTGAGTCCGCCTTGTTCGAGAATAGTACATAGAGGACCCACCATTCTTTCATTCACAATCATACGCTCACCTTGTCAGCCTGTAACCATGGCTCGCAATCAGCCTCACAATGCAGCCGGACGCCTTCGTTTTTTATGAGCCCGGCGCGGCACCTTCGCGCATGCGCAAAAGCTTATTAGCTTGTTGTACTTGGTTTGAGGGGCTCGGCGGCCATATTATGTAGATTATAATATACGTGCCACACTAGGTAACTATTCTCCCTGGTAGAATAGTTACCTAGTGTGGCACGTATATTATTATTATTATTTATTATTTATTGCGAGAATCAATTAGATAGAATGAATCACTCAAGATGGTATTTGAAAACAATCTAAACCACAATGTTGTTAAGCAAAAATTACCTAGTGGCGTGTGTAAAAGAATTCCTAATTAAAGGCAAAGGTGTGTGTTCCTCAATCTGCTGATTACTCCATTAACATGTAAATGGCTAGATCTATTCATATTCCCTCTTTTCTTTTTTAGAAAAAACGATCTATTGTCGCGCTGTATATATAGTATGTATTTGCCATAGAATAAAAAACGATGGATCCTGTACCTTTCTTATCCACCTTTGTCACAATAAGGGACAGGCAAAAGAGCTTTACGCTGATATCCAAGGGCTGAAATTCTATGTGGATACAACAGGCCACTACTTTATGCCATTCAATATAATCGTTCAACCCCTGTTGGTCTACCTTCTCCTGGTATATGCAACGCGCTAGTTTCATGATCAATCTTGTCTCCATATTGTATTGGTCACCCATCAGTCTTTCCAACACCACCCATCATAGGTCTTTCGGACTGTGTTTGGCCATACGAAAATGTTGCACCAATTTCGTGGTTAATTTGCCTGTTCGTAGGGTACTAAGATGTTTCTGCACCCTGATCTTAACCTTGCGTGTGGTGAGTCCACAAGGGCATGTGAGTCTGTAGATGACATTAGATGTATTACAGTTACTGAACATGTTGAGATACCATGTCTTGCCTCCCACCAAGGTAACACTTTTAGCCGGTGCGGTAAGCTCACATACTGTGCACCCCCCACATTGATAGTGTCCCGAGGGGATCCCTGTGTCTTTGATCTCCTGTTTAGGTCGTGAATGCACCAACCGATCTCGCAAATTGGTTGATCGCTTAAAGGCAAATCTGGTTTGAGGCATAGTCATAGTAGGGGGTATTCTACAGGTGCCAATGTTTTCTGATTATTTGTCTGATTTTTGTCAACAAGGGTCCAAATGTGGTGGTCACAGGAATACAATCCCCTATGGTCTTAGATGTTCTGTCGAGCAACGCAACTCGTGGAGTGTTCAGAGGTCTCTTTTTTGCTTGTTTAATAACCTTTTTAGGATACGCTCGCTCTTCCAATTTGCGGGACAAGACAACTGTTTGCTCCACATATGCCTCAGTGGAGGAACAGTTCCTGCGGTATCGCAAAAATTGGCCTACAGGTAAATTGTCCCTCAGGGCCCTGGGATGGTAAGACCTGTACTGTAAAAGCGAGTTCTTATCTGTTGGTTTTTGATGGACATTGGTGGTTAGTTTGTAATTCGTCGCCTTAATGTCCAGGTCCAAGTATGTAGCTGTTGTCCTGTTTACAGTCCAGGTGAACTTAAGACATTCGTCAAGGTTATTCAGCCAATTCAAAAACCTGTCGAGGTCGATTTCAGAGCCTGACCAGATACAAAGCACATCGTCAATATATCTCTTCCAGAGGACAATGTTCCCCTGGAAGAGATTGGTGGTATGATAGGGAGGAGACGTTGGGGTTGCGTAAAGAACCCATAGCTGCCCAGTGGGAGGTTTTGATCCAGGCACTGCAGAACGCAGGGGAAGAGTGATCAGGGGGTTAGATTGAAGGGGAAGACGGAGACAGAGGTAAGATACAAGAACCTCTCAACGTGTGCAACCGTGATGTTAGCACGTGGGAGTTGATTTGTGTAGCTATCTGTGAAGACAACGGTGGTCGCTATTGCCAGTAAACAACAGTCAATTTGAAATACTGTGATGCATGGTAAGGGAGGTGGGGGAAAGGGCGGGGGGAAGGGGAAAATGGGGTGCTCACACCGGTCTATGTTGAGTTGGTTAGCTGTTTATAATTGTCATGATTCCAAACTGTTTGTATTGAAACCCACGTTGAAATAACTGAAAGACTGTACCTAGGGGACTGTCGCGCCTAACCGCGCACCGACCTATGAAACATCGCACTAATGTAAGGAGATGTAAGTTGTAAGTTGTGTATGTAATCGATTCAGAGCGACGTATGAGCCGTGAATGTTGAAGTGCTCAGCTGACGTGTAATGAAAACACGATTAGATGATTGACATGAGGCAACATGCGTGAATATTGGGAAAGTACGTTTTTTTTTTTATTCTATATGTTTCTGTTAAAAACTCAATAAAACAGATTTGAACAAAAAAAAAAAAAAAGAGAGATTGGTGGTATGATTGATAAGATTAGCCTCAAACTGGCCCACATAAATACAGGCCAGACTGGGGGCAAAAGTAGCCCCCATTGAAGTCCCGGACACCTGCAGGTACAGCTGGTCCTTATAAGCAAAAAAATTGTTTGTTAAGGCCAATTCTATGCATTGCAGGACAAAAGTTTGTGGGACATCATAGAACCATTCGCATTCCCCCAGGGCGCAAGCTGCTGCCACCAGTGTTGCTTCCTGGGGGATGCTGGTGTATAATGATTCTATGTCAATGGTGACTAGAAACTGATGTTCAGGATACCCGATACTATGGGGCAACCCGGTGGGGGCCTATGAACTTTGTGTATTTTTGGAACGATATAAAAAGCAGGAACCCTTGGTTTATCATTGCTCAGAAAGTCTCCCTCTTTAGCCGTGAGCCATTTTTTCTGCTTAGCCTCTGTGACCATTTTACTAATGGTCATCTGTAGGTTTTTTGTAGGGTCTCTCATCAAGGGTCTGTAATTATGACGAACATCTAGTAGTCTTGCTACCTCGGTTTCATAATCTAGGGTGTTCATCACCACCACCGCCCCGCCCTTATCGGCCGGTTTGATGGTAATAGCACGATTCTGCTGTAAAGATTGTACAGCTTGCCAATCAGACTGTGTCATGTTGCTGCGACTAGGACCCTGCTGGTTTTGTTCCAGGTCAGCAATCTCTTTTATTACCTTTTGCTCAAATACTTGTACTTCGGGGCCGATGGTGTTATTCGGAGGACAAAATTGAGAAGGGCGTCGCACTCTATTAGCTATCAACTTGGCCAAAATTTTAACATCCACATTTATTAGAGAGAGAGGTCTGTATGAGTCCATCTCTGCCGCCGGTTTGTCAGGTTTCAGCAATGTGATTATCAATGCCTCTCGCATTGTTGCAGGTAATGTTCCCACCTCCAGGGCCTCCTCGTAGACCGCCAACAGTCTGGGAGCCAGTTCCTCAACATACGTCTTATAAAAGGCTGTGATCAGGCCATCTGGGCCAGGGGCTTTGTCCAGAGGTAGACTTTTGATTACTTGAGCAACATCCTCCCCATCTATCGAAAGGTCCATATATTCCCTATGGGTGTTATTAAACCAGACCAGCGCAATTGATTTAAAAAAAGCCTCCATCTCCTCTGGGCACTTGTCCTGAGTGGCCGTATACAGGCCGGAGTAGAAACCTGAGCAGGCATTCAGGATTTCACCTTGGCCTCTAATCGTGGCGCCCAACTTAGTGTGTAGTTCATGAATGTACGTCGATGATCTGGGTGGTCTTATCATGGTAGCCTACGTACGACCCGGTCTGTCCCCCTCCCGATACCGCCTGGCCTCTGCGTATTTACCCAAAAATGTCACCTCACGCTGCTCTTCTTCAGCGTAATACAGTAATTTAGCTTTCAGCAAGCCGGAGGTGTATGAGTTACCCGCCTCATAGAATTGATTTTCAAGTTCTTTTATGCTAGTCTCTAGGGATGCGAGTGTGCCTCGTATAGCCTTCAACACTCCCGCTTGGCGGGCTATGCATTGGCCTCTAAAAACAACTTTAAACGCCTCCCAGAGGGAGGACTCAGTATCCACCGACCCAGTATTCAACGCAAAATAGTCGGTAATATCCTTCCTAATCTCTTCTTTAAAAACCTTATCTAACAGGGCATAAGGTGGGAGGCGCCACGAAAAGGCACGACGGGGCAAATCTGGGATCAGCAATTTCAGCAGGCTAGGGGCATGATTAGACAGGGAACGGGGCATGTGTTCCACGTCTGTAGTCCACATGGCGACATCTCGGGACACCAACCAATAGTCCAATCGGGGCCACGCATTGTGGTGATCCGAGATACAGGTACCCTCCCTCAGCGCGTCATGTCTGCCTCGCCATACATCAATCAATCCTCCATCTGACATAATCGCCGTTAGGGCAGCGCTAGCCATCGGGTGTAAGGTTCTGGCAGCACCCCGTCTGTCAAGTGCATCGTCTAGGACAGCATTGAAGTCTCCCCCCCAGAGAATGGTATTACAGCCAGTCGTCCTGACCATCGCCCAGACCTTGTGAAAGAACTCAGGTGAATCAACATTCGGGCCGTATACAGCCACGATGACCACCGATACTCCACATAAGATCCCCTGAGCCAAAACATATTGTCCCTCCGAGTCTTCCTGTATGAACCCCTCCTTCCAGTCCAACCCTCGTCTAATCAGCTCAGCCACCCCCTGAGCGTTGTTTGAGTATATGGCAGAGTAAACATGGTCCCATCTATAATGACGAAGTTGGTGAGACGGGGTGGTGTTCAAATGCGTTTCCTGCAGGAGGCATATATCAATATTGTGACGAGCTAAATAAGCATGCACCAATCTGGACTTCCTGCCATCATTCAGTCCCCGAACATTCCACGTTAAACAGTTTAGGACATTAGTGGAACTGTGTGTGTCACTGTCTGTTGAGACTCATCCAACAATAAAACCAACAAAGCCCACATCTCTCAAATATGACATCATCCACATAACTATTGATACTGATACTGGCAAGAAACAACAAAACCCTTTCTCCCCTCCTCCCACCACCCACTCCAACCCCCCAATCAGGTTGTAGATTACCCATCCCTGAATAGAAAATACACAGCAAAAAAGGGAACCTTCCCATGGGGCGTAACTGTGCTAGCGTCTACCCCGTGTTGAACAGGGTGGCCGGAAGATCTGCAGATGAATCAATTCACCCAAGACCTCATCAATGGAAAATAATGAACTACAGCGTGGTAGGGACTCTTGAAGGAGAAATGTACACCTACATCAATAAGGCACAGGTTCCCCGTGAAACAACATAACATAGTCAGTGGACAGCCAATACGATACCCTTATCAGTCATTGTCACTTAGCTGGCCTCCTGATGCTTCTGCGCTCTCGGTATGTCTCTTGGGTTTTCTACCACCAACATGCTTAGCGAACTTCAACGCCGACTTGGCATCCGTAAAGAAGTGAGTGGTAGCATCAAGCGATACCTTAAGTTTTGCCGGATATAACAGAGAATATGGGATCTGCGCTTGTAGAAGAATTCGTTTGGCCGGGAGGTAATCCAGGTAAAACGAAATATTGTTTCCCTTATGCGTAATGTTGCCCTTCTCTCTGGCTAGCGGCAGGATGAGGTCCCTGTCTTGGTAATTCAGAATCCTGGCAATGATGGGCCTGGCCGGCGCCCCAACAGGTGGTCTATGACCCAGCGACCTATGCGCTCTCTCCACCACAAAAACTGTAGAAAGGTGCGGGTCGAAGAGTTCATGCAACAATTCCGTGACATAGGTCTCTATTTTGGATATGGCAGTCGTCTCCGGAATTCCCGTTACGCAGAGGTTGTTGCGTTGCGATCTGGCCTCCAAATCGTCATTCTTTGCTCTTATGACCCCAGGAGTTAATCCATATGCAATAATTGTTCCTTAGTTTCTACCTGGAATTCATGGAACTCAGTGGTACGATTTTCAAGTGCATCCAGACGTGTCTCGTGCGTGGCCATTTGCGACTTGACAGAATCCAATTGCGACGTGAGGGTGTCCAATTTAGTGTCAATGTTGCGGAGGCAAGACCTCATTTCCTGCATAAGGGTCCTCAGATCTTCCCCCGATCCTCCGCGTTGGAGTCGCGCTGGCTCTCCGCCTGTGTCTCGGGTTCCGAATCTGTGTGCCGCGTCGCTCGCTTATGTTCGAAAGTCAGCTTCGGCTGCTTGGCGTCCTGCTTTCCCATTATGGTGGAGACGTCGGTCGCGACACAGATAGAAGCAGTCGGTGCATCCCCGACCAGCGGCCGCGGAAGGTGAAAGACGACACGATCTTCTCTCCTCTCCGGTCACTCCTCTACCCCCACGACCCCGTGCGCGTGGTCACAGTTCACCACCGACGTTCCGTAGTATATATGGAACTAATCTTCCTGGGGCTAGAGCACGCCCTTTGCATCCATGCCCCCGGCCAACAGCTACATACCAGAAGGTCAGAGGCGCAAGACACCCGGATCATTCACAGAGCAACTCGGCGTTACTAGGCCACAGCACCTCCACTGCCTGCTAGGGTGCACCATCTGCTGTGGGGCGGGCAGCCCAAAAGACATGCACACAGTTCCAGCGTCTTGGCAAAGGTGACCAGGCAAGCCTGCCAGATGCACAACATCAGCTCCTCCGCAGCACATGTATGAGGACCACCATCTGCGCCACATCAACAATTGACCATAGCGGCGCCAGCAGCCGACCGCGCCCAGGCACAGCCCGCGTGAATATACTCCAAAAAGCAAAGTCAGCTACCCGCAACACATCTAGCCTCAATTGCTCTCAGTCCTTACTCACACAGGAGAGGCGAGGTAAGCCAGGAGCGGTCGCGTCCACCGGGGCTTTCCAGGCAGGCGAGATGAGTATCTTCAAACTGCCCCTGACATACATCCGGGAGGCGGAGCAGGAGTTGCAGGAATCCCTCTGGGTGCCAATGCTCACCAGGAGGGGTGCGCGCTCCACACCTGACCCCACAGTGACCCACAATAGGCTCTAGGTCCTCTCACTTGCCTGTGGTGTCACCTCACAGCATCCCCGTTGCGTCGAGCGCGTTCTCAGGAACCTCCGGTGTCGCCTCACAAAATGGCGGCCGGCTATTCCCCTGCCGCAATCACAGATCAGCGAGGGCCTCTCAAGGTGACAGATACAGCATGATTGTGGGAGCGCCTGCACCGCATGACACACCAGCGTCTGCGTGCCACAGCCAGCGTTCACTATCCAGCCGCCACACTGTACGTTAAGACTTCGTAGCTGGCCCCAAAAGGCGCCGCTCCAGCTCCCGTAGCGCGAGGTCTCATACAGTAGCCACAGCGTCTCGTCTGCCCCTTTTGAGCGCCAAACAAGGCCACCGTAGCTGGTCTTCACTCGCACGCAGGATTTTGCATATCCGCCCAGACGGGCCACTCGCAGTTACGGGGAGGCTCCTCCTCCCAGTCATGAGGCCTCAGGCAGCGTAGCAGCACCGGGCTCGAGTTTGATGCTCCCCGCCAGCTCACCAGGGCAGTCTCCGGCCTCCTCCCGGCTCAGGGGTTTTCAGGCGGGTATCGCAGTCGTCCTGGGCGGTAGCGCCTCAAACTTTCACCCGCTAGTTCTCCACACCTTCCGATATCTCTGCAGCGGGTCTGGGCGAACCCCAGTCAATCCAAAGTGCAGAATAATTACAGGATATTATTCCGCCCGGTGGAGCACACTCAAGGAGCGGCCATTCTGCTGCTCAGCAGGCCACGCCCCCTACCAGGAAGAGAAGTTAACAGCGACAGGAAGACATAAGCACAACCAAAGCTCCGTGATACGGGAGCCCAGTCAGAAGCGTGTCACGATGAAGATAGGACACAGTGAGCTGAATGCAGGGGAGCTGTGTCTAAAGAGAATTGGCTGAGAGATACCTAATGAAGTAGGCAAAATATGCGGCTCCTGAAACTGAGGCAAAAGGGAGTAATGACAAGGCAATTAGAAAAGGCGCCAGGGCAGACTTCAAGCTGGTAAGCCACAAGTAGAATTAGAACAGGTCTTGGACCAGCTTGATTGCCTAAACCTAGTTAGAGCAGTTTGGGAAACCCTCAGTAGTGAACTTAGTGAGAAGGCTCTCTGCAAGTCAGGAAGTTGGGGTAGAATTAGTCAACTCCGCACAGTAGGGGGGTAGGCGGGGAATAGATGGGGGGTATGAGGTTTCAGTTTTGAGGTAAATTGTTTTAGACTTAGTGCTCAAGTGAAATGGAGGATCATACATCATGCTGGACAGGAGTTCCCAGGGACAGAGAGAGCTGTAGGAAACCAGACTGGGAGGACGGGAGCTAGAATAGTCCTGCACAGAGATGGCCCAAGATAACAGGAGGAGAGATGTAAAGATATGGTCCTGGAATGTAAATGGCCTAAGTGGTAGATTCAAGCGGACAGTAGTATTGCACTTCATCAAAAGACACGCCCCAGATGTTATTCTGCTACAAGAGACACACCTTCGGAGCAACCGATGTAGGGCACTGAAGCGCTTTGGCTATGTACTGCAGGCACATTCAGGGTATACCACCGGGTTGAGGGAGGAGGGAATTCTATGTAAAGCCTTGTTTACTCTCCAAGTGAATGAGGTGTGGACGGACCCACTTGGGAGATACACTGCGCTAAGTGGCCACTGGGAGGAGATACAGATCCGTTTCTGCTCAGTGTATGTCCCACTGTGGCTTCAAACAACTACACATGATATGCTGAGGAGCAGAATTCTAGAACTCCTGGAGGGGCGCTTGATTATTGGGAGGAATATGAACAATATAGTTTCTACGGATCTAGACACGATGGGTGGGTGCTTTAGGGGCAGGAAAGTGGCCCCTTTAAGATACTTTATGGAGGCCCTGGGCCTCTGCAATATTTGGAGATGTCATCACCCCACAGTCAACAGTATACACACTTGTTGGCATCCCATGGTATCCTGTCCAGACTGGAACACATACTTACATCGGCGGGTTGCATGGGAGAAAATCTCGAGACCACACACATGGCCAGAGGGGTGTCACACCAAGCACACCAGTTGAGTTGGCCCTGAGGGGACTAAGAGGGACTTCGCCCTATCTCCCATGATAGACCCATGGCTTCTAATAAACAAAAAAGTACCAGAGGATATTAGGAGAGGAGTCGGCCACTTCTTCGTCGATAATGAGGGCTCAGTGAACTCTAGGGTTAAGGTAGTGATGCCAGGATCAGCACAGGCTGTGATTGGGGCGTCCAGGAAAGAGGTAAAACTTAACGGCATGGCTGCTCTAGAGTCCGAGATATCCAATATAGAAGCTAGTATGGCAGGAAAAGGGGATACAGCACCAGATTTGAAGCACCAGCTCCAATTGAGACAAAAAGAGCTGAGGGACATACTGGAGGATAGTGCGAGGGCGCAAGCATTAGCAACCCAGCACAAATTATGTCACGTGGGTGACAAGGCCAGGAAGCTCCTAATGTGTTTAGATGAAGCGAGAACACGTAACACATGGGTCCCAGAGATTATAGACGCAGAAGGGAGGCACCGCCGGTCTGGGGAGGAGATAGCAAAGCATTCACCACCTACTATGAGTATCTATATACTCCAGAGACCAGCAAAACAGAGGAGGAATGTACAGAGTTCCTGCAGGACATATGCTTACCTAAGCTCACTGCCAAAAATATGGAAATGTTTAAGGGAGACCTGACTATAGAGGAAATTGGGAACGCAACTCGATCCTTACAATTGGGGGAAGCGGCGGGCCCTAACGGCCTGCTGGTGGAAATCTTAAAATGTATACTGAACAAAATCTTGTCCCACTGGTTGACTATGATAGAAGAGGTGAGAGAAATGGGTATCCTGCCCCGCAACCAGAGAACAGCTTTGTTAGTGGTTTTTCCTAAAGATGGGAAACTGCCGACTAATTGTGATTCCTACAGGCCAATTTCTTAGCTCAATTATGAGGTGAAGTTATTTGCTAAGATCCTGGCTTCACGCCTAGGTAAAGTTATCACAACTCTGGTACATCTGTACCAATCAGGATTTATGCCCATTCGGGGCACCATACACAACCTTAGAAGACTATTCGGGGCCCTCCACACGACGGGCGGAGGTGAGACAGGACCTGCAGTCCTTTGTCCCTGGATGCCAGAATGGCTTTCGACAGCGTGGTGAGACACCTGGGGTTCGGTAAGAAATTCATAGGCTGGATGAAACTGCTCTACAGTCAACCCTTGGCGAGAGTACATGTCAACGGCACGGTGTCGATAAATTTTCCTATGCAAAAAGGTACAAGGCAGTGTTGCCCCCTTTCGCCTTTTTTGTTCGCCCTAGCTTTGGAGTCACTGGCGGCCTGGGTAAGGAAGGACCCTTTGATTTGGGGAATCCCGGTGAGTGATGAGTGGGAAGAACGAATTTCCCTTTATGCGGACGACATATTACTGTAAGTCCTAGGCAATTGGTAGATAGGATACTTCAGATTTTCTGTATCTTTGGGGATTACTCGTAATACAGAATTAACTGGGATAAATCTCTGCTGTTCCCATTGATGAGAGGGGTCCCTGACCTTATCACTAGGTGCAAGGCTTCCGGTGGAGACACAAAGTCGTAGATACCTAGGAATACATGTGACCAAAGACCCGCGGGACTTCTACCACAGAAAGTTGGAGTTTCAACTAGAGAGATTCACAAAAGTTGTGGGACGTTGGCAATCACTACCACCCACGTTAATGGGTCAAGAAACCTTATGCAAAATGATGACACTTCCTCGCTTAATATATATTTTGCAAAACACACCTACGAGATCCCTCAGGGATTTTTTCAATGGGTGGAGGTGGAACTACGCTCACTAATCTGGAGCGGAGTTGCCCTCAGCATAGCGCTTAGCAAACTGCAAAAAGGCTTGGCCATCCCAGATGTCAAAATGTATTATTGGGCCACACAATTGGTTACTATAAACAACTGAATGTTCAGGGACCGGACCGACCCTGGGTGGAGGGTTGATAGGGTAGCCATAGGCGAAAGAGGGTGTTTCCCCCTGTTGTATGATGCACGACGACTCAAAAAGCTCCCAACTCACACGAGAACAGTAGTAAAAGCATGGAACGCGGCAAACAAATACCTGGGATAGGAAGGGAAATTCACAAAAACATATGGAGAGATCAGGCATACATTACTTTTAACACATTACAGCAGGAATACAAAATGGGGAAAGGCGAGTGGTTGAAGTACAGCTTAGGAAACATATCATGGGAGGTGTTGAAAGAGGCATCTCCACTGGAGGATCGTCTACTAACTTACCCCTGACCACCAAAGCGATATCATTAATATACAGAAAGATAATAAACAACTCTACCGACGTGGTTGAACATTAGAGGATGTCATGAGAGGGCAATCTAGGCACACTAGAGAAGGACGAGTGGGTGCAAGCGATTAAGAGCCCAAGAGAGGTAGCAATAAGATCCAGATTTATGCTGGTCCAACATAAAATCCTACACCGGTCCTACTACTCTAAAAAGACGCTATACCATATGAGTAGGATGGAGACAAGGCAGCGCCAGAGAGGCTGCAACCAAGAGGGGACATTGTAACATATATTGAGGAAGTGCCCAATCATACAAGCCTACTGGTAAGAGATAGGATGGGTCTTGGCCAGAGTTGTAGGAAGCGAGGTCCCGATTAAACCCAGGTGGTTTCTCCTAGATATTTCAGATGAGGAAGCCTGAACTAAAAATGACAGAATCTGCCTGACTTTGGCAGCAATGGTGGCAAAACGAAACGTAGCCATATGCCGGTTCGTGGCCCCTCCGTTTTGGGTAGCAGAATGAAAAGCTGACTTACACTGGTGTAGCCTAGTGAAGAAAACAATATACCTGAGTAGGGGCTGTCCAAGGAAATGATGGAAGGGTTGGGGGCACTGGTAAGATTACAGAGGGTTATAGGGGGGTAGGGGATGGCTGATGCCCGACCTCAACCTCTTTCCACCCAGCGGGTCCTTACTACACACAGAACCCAGGTAGGGAGACTACAGGACAGCAATTAGTTATCGATTCCTCACCTTAGATTTACCCCCAGGCGTCAGAGTGGATCCGGAGAATTTGTTCCTCAGCTGTACCCCTCCGCGTCGATAGGTGTTGTAGCTCGACTCTGTGTTCGTCACCGAAATGACGTTGCGGTATCTACTTAAGACGCCGCCCTCGCGCGCTGATGTTAGTTTTTTCTTTTTCCACGCCAGCCAACGCAAATCCGGAGAGAGCGGTACCTTGAGTCACTTTTTGACTCCATTTTTGCGACTTTTGTCAATATATTTTTTGAGTCGTACCGGTTCACGGTAGGCCACAAGCACTTTCAGTTTACTGTGCTCCCCTTCGGCCTTACCAGCGCCCCTCAGGTGTTTACGAAAGTGATGGCGGTGGTCGCAGCTCATCTGCGCAGATCAGGGGTTCCAGTCTTCCCCTATCTCCAGGACTGGCTGTTGAAGGCGGGCTTGCCCCGGGCTGTTGTCTCCCACCTCCAGACTACGGCCGACCTCTTACATTTGCTGGGGTTCACCATCAATGTACCGAAGTCGCACCTGATTCCCTCTCAGAAGCTCCTTTTCATCTGAGTGGATCTGGACACATCACAGTTTTGGGCTTATCCTCCCAAGCAGCGAGTCCGGGATATTCAGGCTATGATTCCGATCTTTCAGCCTCTATCCCGGGTTTCGGTCAGAATGACCCAGAGTCTACTGGGCTTCATGGCCTCCTGCATCCTGCTGGTGGACTATGCCAGGTGGCATATGCGGGCTCTGCAGTGGGACCTGGAGTTCCAGTGGGCACAGCATCAGGGGAATCATTCCGATTGCGTCCAGATCTCGAAGGGCACTGCACGCCAATTGCAGTGGTGCCTAATGAACCGGGATTGGGTCAACGGCAGATCCCACTCCCTTCCCCAACCAGAGTTCACAGTGGTGACAGATGCATCACTACTGGGGTGGGGCGGCCACATGGGAGTGGCGGAGATCAGAGGCCTCAGGTCTTTGGCGGAGTCCGGACTCCATTTCAACCTTCTGGAGCTTCGGGCGATTCGTCTTGCACTAAAGGCATTCCTTCCCTCTGTCAGGGGAAGAGTAGTGCAGGTGTTCACGGACAACACCCGCCATGTGGTACTGCAACTAACAGGGCGGGGTGGGGTCGCGGACCCTATGTGATTTGGCTCCCCGCCTTTGGATATGACTAGAACATCAGGGCATACCTCTGGTGGTTCAACACCTGGCAGGTTCTCCGAACGCCCGGGTAGGCGAGCTCAGCCGCAGGTGCATGATGGATCACGAATGGCGTCTTCACTCGCAGGTGGTGCATGGGCTCTTGGTTAGATCTATTTGCCACTGAAGAGACCGTGCAATGTCAGCAGTTCTGCTCGTTAGAATACACCTTTTTGCCTATACCACTTCTGCCCAGAGTGTTGAAGAAGATCAGCCGCGACCAGGCCCAAGTCTTTCTTGTGGCTCCGGATTGGGCAAGAAGATTCTGGTGTCCCGAGCTCTTACACCTGGCCATCGATCCTCCGATCAGACTGCCTCTTCGGGTGGATTGCAGCAGCAGGGGACGGTCCTCCACCCAAACCTGTCCAGCCTCCACCTACTTGCGTGGAGATTGAGCAGTGACAGTTGAAAACTTTCGACCTTCCTCCCGAAGTCTGTAGTATTATCTTGGCAGGCAGGCGTCCCTCCACCAAAACGGTATACGCCTTTAGATGGAACAAGTTTGCGGCATGGTGCCCAGCAAAGGCTGTGGATCCCCTTTCTTCCCTACTTTCAGAGGTTCTCCTCTGCATTTTTTCTTTGGCCCAGCAGGGCTCTGTTCTGGGCACACTCAAAGGCTATCTTTTGGCCATTTTTGCCTTCCTTCGGCACCTGACCAGCCCTCTCTTTTCAAGTCCCTTATTGTAAATCGCTTCTTTAAGGGCATTACTCACTTGTTTCCTCCAACTCTTTTTGTGATGCCCCGACGGGACTTGAACGTTGTTCTTACTTATTTGATGTGCGCGCCTTTCGAGCCGCTGCATAACTGTCCTCTAAGACTCCTGACCCATAAAACTGCCTTTCTGGTTGCCATCACCTCTGCTCGCAGGATGAGTGTGCTCCAAGCCCTTTCTTCTAAGCCTGCTCTCCTGGCTGTTCATCTGGACAAAGTTGTCCTCCGCACTAGGCCTTCTTTCCTTACCAAAGTAGTTACCTCTTTCCATATTGGTCACACCATCACTTTGCCCACCTTCTTTTCGCATCCTTCTAAAGAGGAAGAGAGGCTCCACCGTCTGGATCCAAAACGTGCGCTTTCGTTCTATCTGGATAGCACAAAACAATTCCGGGTGGATGACTAGCTCTTTATTGGTTATGTCAGTGCCAAGAAAGGTTGAGCCATGCTAAAACGAACCATCTCCCGATGGGTCGTTCTTTGCATCAAAATCTGCTATTCCTTAGCGAAAAAGGAACCTCCAGTGGGGTTGCGCACCCATTCCACCAGGGCGACGGTAGCCAATACTGCTTTGGGACGTGGGGTCCCCCTTCATGACATCTGCCAGGCAGCTATGTGGGCTTCCTTGCACACGTTTACTAAACACTACTGCCTGGACAGCCAAGTTTGGAGAGACGTCTTCTTTGGCCATTCAGTTCTCTAGGACTTCCTAGTGAGAACTTGTTTCGCAAACCCACCTCTGGGGTTGGTATTGCTGAGGTATTTATTCTAAGGTGAGGAATCCATAACTATTTGTCTCTTTCAGATGAACAAGTTACTTACCTTCGGTAATGATATATCTGTAAGAGACATAGATTAGTTATGGATTCCTCACCGCCCCACCCATCCACCCCGTTCTGCGAACTGATTTCTAGGGTAAGGGGCTCCCTTTCAGGGCCTTAGTTTTTGTGCACCAATGGTCAGTGTCTTGCATGGTTCTGCGCTTCTGGCGTGGAATGTCGTGTAAAGAACTGTTATCAGCGAGCGAGGGCGACATCTAAAGTGGATACCACAACGTCATTCTGGCAACCACGGCGCCAACGATGAACGCGGAGTCGACCGACGCCACCTTTCGACGCGCAGGGGTACTGCTGAAGAAAAAAATCTCTGGATCCAGTTTGACACCTGGGGGTAATTCTTAGGTGAGGAATCCATAACTAATCTATGTCTCTTACAGATATATCGTTACCGTAGGTAAGTGACTTGTTCGTTCACACCTAAGGAGGAGTAAGGCATGTACAATTGGAAAGAGACCTAGAATATTCTTAAAATGTGTTTGTAATGATGATATGTTCCAAGTTCCCAGGGCTAAATTCTCCGCATTTTCTCAACTACTGAATGTATCGTGCATTGAGCGCATTGTTAATAAAAAGATTTATAAAAAAAAAAGTGGGACTAAGTGATGACCCCTGGGGAACCCCGCAAGGCAGGGAAGAAGATTTAGAATTAAACTCCCCAAGGGCCACTAATTGCTCCCTATGCATCAAAAACGAGGACCAGAGATAGTGAGCTGGGCCAGTGACACCAATTTTTGTTAAGCGCTTTCGTAGGACAGCGTAGCTTACTGTGTCGGAGGTTGCGGAGAGATCCAACAGGACCTCCGCAGCCCTCCCACCATTGTCCATATTAAGCCTAATCTCTTCCAAAACAGCCGCCAAGACAGTCTTGGTGCAGTAGCATGATCTAAATTCAAACTGCTCTTCATACAAAAATGTATTCTCCTCCCAAAAACCTGACAGATTTCTGTTGAGATGTTTCTCCAGAACCTTTGCTGCATGTGGTAGACAAGAGATTGGGTGATAATTTTTCTCTTCCCTTTGGATCTAATTCAGGCTTTTTTAATATAGGTAGGACAGAGGCTTTTTTCTAATAGGATGGAAAAATGCCCGCTTTGATGACAGTATTCAGTAAAATGGTTAAAACTAGAGCAATCTTATCCTCTACTTTCTGCACAACTTTGGGTGGAAAAGGATCAGAAGGTGCTTCAGACTTAGAGCCAGATTCGCAAAAGTAATATGAGACAAAATCCTATCTTTATGACCTTCGGTATTCACAAAACGTATTTAGGAGTAGTAAAGTTAGGATTTTGTCTTAAGTTTGTCTCAAGTTTTGGTCTTAAGACAAAATCCTAACTTAAGTTTAACTTAAGATTTTGTCTTAATATCAAAACTTAAGACAAACTTAAGACAAAATCCTAACTTTACTACTCCTAAATGCCTTTTGTGACTACCGAAAGTCGTAAAGTTAGGATTTTGTCTCAGATTACTTTTGTGAATCGGGCCCATAGTCTGGCCATTAAGCCTGATCACAGTGTGCAGTCTGGAGAGGGAAATTGCAGAGCTTGGATTTATCGGATCTTATAAAAGGGGTTCTGAGCTTAAGTATAATGGCAGGCGGGTAGAATCAAATTGCAGATATACTGAATCAAGTTTACTTTTGAAAAAAACTGCTATTTTGTCGCAAAGGAGGTGACTGGGGAATGGGGGACCAGTAGGGAGGCTGAGACTTGAAAGAGCATGTACATTTTTGAAGAGTTTTTTGACAATTAAAGGCCAGATTTATTTTATCTGTAAAAAAAAAAAACTCAGTGTTCGAGGCATATGAGCTGCAGATTACACACTTTTGCATAGATCGCCATCTGGTGTTGGGCCTGGATGTTTGCAGTTTGTTTTTCCTCTTGGAAAGTCTTTGGAAGTCACGAGGTCGGTTACTCCTCCCTTGGTTCGTATTGTGCATGGGCTTCGGCTCCATCCTCAGATTGTTTTTTTCCGCCATCGGGCTCGGATCTAATACTTCGTGCTCCGGTTCCGAACTTTTCCAGTTCAACGATCGACGCAGAATCCTCGCTCATCGGTATTGTTCAGATCCAGATCTCCTCAATCACCTTCTCTTCGACACTTCTTCGATTCCAGTCGTCGACGGCGGCCTTTGGGCCTATCCAAGCTCCGGTCTCGGCTGATGGAAAGAACTCCATTCAAGAAGTGCCCTCGATGTGGGTCCAATTTCCCCCACACCGATCTTCATGAGGTGTGCAACCTCTGCCTCTCCCCTGAACACGAGGCTCGAGACTGTCCCGCCTGCAAGTCTTTCAGATCGAAAAAGACTATTCGAGATCGAAGAGCCAGACGCAACATAGCGCACTCCTCGACCTCCGCTCCAGTCGACATCTTCGGGGACGACGTCGAAGCTCCGGGACAGCAGCACACCGAAGAAGGAGACCTCGTCAGTGCTTCCGAAGCCGACGACTCGGATGTGGAGGACATCACCCCGGCACAGAGGGTCGTGAGTACTATACCCCCTCCCACACCCACGCCGTACCCAAAAAGGCTCCGGTCACACCTTCGCCTCCGGGCCTAAGCAAGACCAAAGACACTGCTTCAAACACCCCACCTTCGGGCCCGGTGAAGAAGCCAAATAAGCCTTGCGGCGGCCCGGGCTCGAACCAGCCTGCCAGCGGTGCCGAAAAACACACTTCAGCACCGAAAAAGAAATCGGCCTCTACCTTGACACCGAGCTCCGCACCGAAGCCCTCGGGGTCGAAACCAGGCCTTTCGGTGCCGACCAAACCACATAAGGCCCGCGGCACCGAGACTCCCGCGTCGAAGTCCACCTCGGCGCCGACTAAAAAATCAGAGGTTCCTAAAAAGCACGGCAGGGACAAGCCTAAAAAGTCATCGGCCCCGAAACCTTCGGCGCCAACCGAACAACCATTGTCACAGGAACTGTTTACGCCGGATCCCTTGCAAAAGACACTTACCAAGGATCCAAAAACTGGACATTTGGCTCTCTCTTCAAAAAAGAGACACTTGGACAAACCGGCTCCGCCTCCACCTCCAAAGAGGAAGGACTCCGCTACCTCCCCTTTCAGAATTCCTTCCCCACCTCCTCCACCTCCCCCACCCTCTCCACCTCCGCCCCCTCCACCTTCTCCACCCCCACCTCATCGCTCCCCAACCCCATCTCCGGACGATGATAATGAGGGGGACCCATATTATCCAGGGGATGTGCCACAAGACCCCACCCCTACAGGATCCCCAGACCCATGGGACGACTATAATAATCCAGACATTCCAGATGTCCCACAAGATGACCTTTATCCATCCAGGCCATCTCAACCTAAAGACTCATTAGGTTTCCTTCACCTTCTTCAGAGGGCGGCACATTATCACGGGGTAGAGTTACACACTGACCCGGTAGAGGAGGATTTCCTCCTCGACACCTTTGATACCGCACATAGGTCTACCGCTATACTACCTATGCTCAAGGGGGTAATAAAACATACACCAGAGGTTTTTAAAGACCCAGTTAGGGCTAGGGTCATTAACCCACGTATAGAGAAGAAGTACAAAGCTGCCCCCACAGATCCTGCCTATATCAAAGGGCCGGCGCCACTGGATTCCCTAGTGGTTTCCACTCCACGAAAGAGGTCAAACTCCCAGGCGTCAGGCGAAGCACCACTGCCTGACAAGGAGTCAAAGCTACTAGACGCGTCAGGAAAGCGCACTGCGTCACAGGCAGCCAATATATGGCATATCGCCAACACTCAAGCGCTATTGGCCAGATACGACAGAGCGCATTATGATGAGTTAGAAACCATCATGCACCATCTCCCAGTAAAATACAGAAATAGGGCTAATGAATTAATCCAAGAGGGTAAAACCATAACTAATACCTCTATACGATGTGCCTTAGACACAGCAGACACAGCCTCCAGGGCCATTAACACAAGTGTCCTCCTCCGTCGCCACGCTTGGCTCAGAGTTTCAGGCTTTAAGCCTGAGGTACAGGCCTCCATTCTAAACCATCCCTTCGACCAAAAAAATCTATTCGGTCCAAAGGTAGATGAGGCCCTTGTGGAAATGTGGATTTTCCTGGTCAGTTATGTCCCCTATCTTGGACCCCAACGGTTCTATGTGCATGTCACAAGTACATGTATGTTTCCCTCCAGTTCCAGTTATGAAGACGCAAATACATGTGCGTCCACCGTCAACATGTCCTCTGTCAGATCCGCCATGAATGGGCTGGATATTCGATTCCTAAGTATGAAAGGCCACCGACTTTTTATGGCTAAGTTACTCCATTTTTGCAGTTCAGGCAGAGTAGGCCCGATTCTGTCCTCAAAGCCTTTCCCTGCTCTCTGCCTCTGACAGCATCAGTTTGAGCCCGCATCTGTATCCATGAACTTTGTCCTACTCCCTGTGCGGCTAACGGTGCCTGCCTCGGCCAGTTTTGCCTGCCTGCCAAGAAACCGTATTTCACCTTCGAATTATCTACTTTGCTCCTCAGCCGATGCATTCCTGTCTAGTAGTTTAAGTAAACATTCTTCCAGCTACCGAGCAAAAGGGCCCGGCCTCGCTGTCTTCATGCAAGTAATTCATAGCCCTGTTACCATGGAAAGTTTCTGCCCCTTGCATCTCATATAGACACTTAGACGCTTGTACACGCACTCACAGTCAGTATAGAATAGATTTTGTCCGAGAGCCCTTCCCTTGTGGATAACACAGCTCTTTAAACATAGGATATTAGATATGATTTGGGATTAGGTTGACATAACCCCAGACTTTTGTCTCCACATGTAGAGCTAAATGTCAAGTCCCTTTCTCCCTCTAGTTGCACGTCTATCACACGTCATGCTGCTGCGCGCGCATCTCTGCCAAGTATTTCTGCTGACATTGCGAAATCATCTCCAGGTATCCACCCACACATGACAAATTACCCATTATCATCAAGTGGACGCCCACATGGACGCCCACCTTCACGCCTACTTACACGCCCACATGCTCTTATCTCATTCTCTCTTGCTCTCTTGCTTACGTACAATTGAGAAATGTATATATACTGTACTCTGTGAATAATGTTTTGAGAATATTGAGAATACTTTTCAGCCCCGTCCAGATCCTTTTTGGTGATGGAAATATTCTCCCTTTGACTCGAGTTATTGGAATAAAGCCCTTTATGAATCTGATACCACAGACTCAGCCTCTTGCTTTATGCATGATCTTATTTATATATAAAAAAGTCTGAGAGCGTAATATTTTATTTACCACAGAATGGCGCCCGAACAGTTTAATCTCTTTCCCCACACGCCGGAGATGAAGGTCCAGTTTTGCCCCCTTCCATAGCCGTGATGGACTTCAAGCGCGCACGTCGCGGGTTTTCCCGCCAACTCCCTCAGGCCAATGAAGGGGACAGACTGCGACCAGGCATCCATACGAGGCGGTGAGGAACGCAGATTGTCTACCCAGAGCCCACCTGCGAGAGAGCTGTGTCCGAGGTATACAGAGACCCACCAGGTTTTCGAAGTCCCGATGTCCAGAGGGTCCGATGTCCGCAGTCGTCGAGTCCAGTCCATTCTCCGAGGCCTTCCGTTTCAAGGAGCTACCCGGTGAGTACCATCGCCGGGGAGGCGTGTTGACGCGCACATAGGTTGTGCCGGTCAAGACGGATTTGGGTACACAAATCCGGTCTGCACTGTTTAGCAGTGTATATGTACTGTTTAGCAGTATATCAAGTATTCCGAGGTATCTAGTTATGGTCAAGAATTATGCTTGGTGATTTAGTCATGCAGACGATCATCACTGTTGGTCATTTTAGGACACAAAATGTTTAATGTTTAATGTCTAATGTGTTAAAAAAACGTCCTGCATGTTGTGGTATGAATGACTGTTCATTATTGTGCCTTTTGTACCAAGTGTGTTCAAGACAAAGTGTTCAAGATTAAGTATCAGATCAGTTGTCAATATGCCGCTCTTTTCGAAATTAAGACAGATCACTACTAGAAAAGGGGTACTTGAAGAAGCAGTCCCTATTCCTCCTAGGGACACTCCAGGGCACTTCATGTATCACAAACATGGCTTAGATGCCATACTATTTCTTGATTTATGGGTGGACTACACCAAAGAATTACCAGAAAGTCAGAGGTGGCCCGTAGCTGGGACCTGGGATGCAGAATGCATTATGAAAGTTGAAGAAGAGTTATGGAAAAGGACAGTTGGAAAGTAACAAAAATATGTCATTGAATTATGGCATAAAGAATTGCATAGACGCACAGAGAAAGCGCTCAGAAAAATAGAGAAAAAGTAGGGAGGATTCAGACAAAGCCCGAGAAAGCGTATTAGTTGAGGAAGGTATCTGAGTAAAAGCAGAACAAGTAGACAGACAACGAAACACTCTTATGAAAGAGGAAATGTAGACCAGCTTGGAAGGATGCCACTGAGTTTTTGGCGCAAGGAGTGACATAGAAGGACAGAGTAAGTGTTTCACGAAGCAGAGAGAAGTGGACTGGTGTCTGGAAAAGCCAAGGATGAGATGTTACAGGAGGAATTAGAGCTGGTAAAATGAGCGTAGGCTGACAGAAAAAGAAATACTGACGTTGCTGGTATTTATCCCGTCCTTTCAGAGGACCTAGCAAGAGTGGCCCCAGTAGAAAGACCAGTTATAATACATATATTAATTACATAGTAGCCCAAAGGTTCTTGAGCCCCCCACCAAATGAACAGCGCATAGCTGGTGTTTACATGGTCCAACATTTGACTACGTTGTCAATAGGAAATTGAGAGGGGTGCAGCTAGAGAAGGAGCAACTCCTGTGATTTGATGACACCCCTAATGTACAAAGTGTTAACGGAAAGATAATTAATGAAAAGTTTAGCTTGAAAAAAGAATTGTGGGTATTTCGAATTTGCAAATTGTTCATGAATACAGGTTTGTGTTCTTGGTGGTCCAGTGAGCCAATGTGCTGGGTCAAGTCGGTAAGATTATGACCCCCTGAGTGCAAATTGTATGTAAAAATAATTTTTCAATTGAGCGAATTATTGCAGTTTTTATGGAATTGAGTAGTCTTTTTGTCTTTGACAGCTTCAGAGTGAGGAGAAGGTGGGGGCCGTGTAGAGCAGAATGTGATACAGAAATCGGAGTCAGATTCTGACCTTGTAGCCAGTGTAGGTGGGGGCCGGTGAGAGGAGCAGAACAGAGGCACTGCTTAGAAGGCTTCTCTGACATTGCATCTGTGTAATGCCTGCAGCTGGAGAGCCTTGGGGCCAGGAGTAGGAAAAACAAACAAAAGATGGCTGGCAGCCCAGGCTCAGGCCGCGCTGAGGGGCTATTTTTAACTTCTCTGATAAGACAGGGCAGCTGAGAAATGTAAGTCGAGAAAGATTCCCTTGTTCTATTCTGTGCAAAACAAGTGCCCCGAGGAAATGTCTATGGAGAAGATTTGTTTTATTTTTTAGAAATTGTTATATTGCTTCTGGCCAGAAAGTAAAATGTTGCTCTTGCTTGGAATTTTAAGGGCTATGTGCCTATATAAAAACGATTTTCAAATTCAGACATTTTTGAATTGTGGCCACAAGCTGCCACCAGTTGCATTGGATAAATGATCCAGTGGTTACGGGTCTGTGAGGAAAGATGTGAGATGCATCTTCGACTAGGACATGAGGGTACATTGTGTACAAAGATGCATAGCTCATTTTTATAAAAAAAAAAAAAAGAGACAGGTTCGTGTGTTCGTCATTTTTTTGATTATTGTTGCTGATCCTGTGTGTCAGACTTGACGCGGTCATCATTGGGATGACCCACTGCCAGATGGGGTTGTATAGGGCAGGTAAATAAGTTATTGATTATAAGCCTGACAAATTAAGCAGGCCAGAATGTTCGCATCTGAGCTGTAGGTACTGTAATTGCGCATCGCTGCTCATTTATATATGTTAGTGTAATTGTCTATGCTTTCTGTGCCTGGTATACTGATGGCTTGGCATATGTATTTTATATATGTTTTGTTTTTGTGTTGTATTGACCAGTCTGTTTAGCGTTTAATACCAAGTTCTCCTGTGCAAGTACAGAGATAGTCGTGACGACGGCGATCTTTGCACAGCGCTTGGCTGGAACTTGTTCACAATTACTAAATTTCACAGACGTGATATTACCTTTATCATGCTGTCAAAATAGCAGACAACACGTTATCAGTGTATGTCTAATTGGTATTGGAGATGAATAAAAGAAGGAAAAGTTATGCAAGACTAAAATATGTATCACATGACTGCCTTTCTCTTATAGACAGGCAGCCTCGGTCATATGTTTCCAGATTGGACATTAAGGAACAATTATGATCTGTGCACTTGCATCTTAACTCTTGAAGGCCTGTTTTAAATAAGGACTGCCACCACAGAGTGACAAATGAGGCCCGGTATTTAGGGTAATGAGAAAATATCTGACAGGATTTCCTTTTTAAAGTTTGCTTTAGTAAGCTCATTCTTGTGAGTGGTGGCCCCAAAAGTTGACTTGTTTTTGAATTAGGCTATTTATTGTATAGGTGGAAATTATTGCACAATGACTGATTTCTTTAGCAGATAAATTATTAATTATCAACATTAACAACTGTTCTTAAACTTGGTTTTCCGAATATTTAGGTAATTTAGCATTCCTATTAGGGCCTCCTAGCATTAATATTGACTTCAGGTTGGTGTAGGTTCATGTAATAGGGACATTTGCATATGAGATGTCATTTGGCCAGCTTATGAGCTAACACAATGAGGTTTGTACATTAATTTGAAGGATTTCTCGCCGTTTCACATACGCTGTGTATCTCCTATAATTTTGCTTACGCCCAGTAGCTACACACAGGGATTAATAGTGTTGACAAGACACAGGGTTTGATAGTGTTTGACAGCAGTGAAATCTGTTTCAGATTTCCTCCTGTCAAAAAGGGGGGGAAGGAGGAGAATATTGGCTTTCTGCTGGCCCCTGAGGAGGTTCGCTTCCCGCTAGCCCCTTAAGAAATTAGCCCCCTTAGAAATTAAGCCGAGGAAATAGGTATGGTGCTTTCCCCTTTTTCTCATGTTTTATTGTGATCTTTCAGGGGAATTAGTTGTGGGCACCGGAACGTATTCAATTGATTTCTGGTTTTTCACAGCCCAAGACACAAAAAGACTAAAGTCCTCAAGAACACACTGTGGCATTTGAAGAATTAAAGAGAGCTTTATGCCAAGCACCAGTTTTAGCAAACCCTGATTACAACAAATCGTTTATGCTTTTTGTGACAGAGCGGGATGGAACAGCACTATCTGTCCTAACACAAGATCATGCAGGAAAACACGAGCCCTGTGCTTATCTTTCTAGTACATTAGACCCAGTAGCACAGGCTTTGCCTGCGTGCCTAAATCAGTTGCAGTAACGGCCTTAGCCATAAGACAAAGTGACTCGATAGTGCTGGGCCACCCTCTGACAGTACAAGTACCACACGCAGTAGAGGTTCTCTTGAACCGGACACAAACACAACACCTGACTGTAGCTAGACTGACGGATTATGAGCTGACGTTATTTCAACCACACATAGAGATCAGACGATGCAACATACTGAATCCCGCTACCCTTTTGCCCTCCAGTACAGAAAGCGTTTCACCACACAACTGTGTTGAAGTAATACATACCGTGACTAAACCAAGACAAGACTTGACAGATGTTGCACTCCCAGACCCCGAGCTAACACTATATGTTGACGGCTCATGCATGAGGACAGGGGCGGGAGAATTAGTGGCAGCATATGCAGTGACTGCTGATACTGTAATAATAGAGACTAAAAGAATAGACATATTGTCAGCACAAGCAGCAGAGCTCATCGCCCTGACACAAGCGTGCATAAGAGCTAAGCACCTGAGAGTAAACATTTACACCGATTTTGTGGAGAGAAAGAGGTTTCTTGACCTCTCATGGGGCCAAGATACAGCATGGCCCCCTTATTCAAGCCCTACTGGAAGCAATACATTTACCAACAGCCATAGCTATCCTAAAATGTAAAGCACATACTAGAGCCACAGATACCATTTCCCAAGGCAATGATCTGGCAGACCGAACTGCTAAACAGACAGCTCAGACCCCACTAGACATGACAAAGTTACAGGTTCAATAAGTGTCCAAAGCCATGACAGTTAGGGATCCTTCCAAGGATGTACAAGACATACAGACACATGCTACTATGGACGAATTAAAGAAATGGTCGGAACAAGGAGGGGTACTGACTGATCAGGGTTGGATGAATAAGGGCAAATCCACATGGTTTCTTCCTGATACCATGGTACAAGTGAATATAAATACCACACATAGTCCTGCACACTTAGGAGAGAAAGCAATGATAGATAGCTTACAGAATATATGGTTCAACAAGCACCTGCGTGCAGCAGCGAAACAAAAGGTCAGAACATGTATGATCTGTTGCCAATTCAATGCAGGTAAAGGCATTCCGATGGAACAAGGTGGATTCCATCCACCTGACCACCCTTTTGAAGTGCTCCAAATGGATTATATCCAAATAAACAGATGTAGAGGTTACAAATATGTCCTGGTACTAATGAAGCAGGTGTCCCTTCTGTTAGGGTATACCTGGAAATTCCATTGTGTGCGACATCCTGAAGCAGCAGGCCTTGTAGAAAGACATAATCAGACATTAAAAATTTGCGCAGACAAAGGTATAGACTGGATGGTAGCCCTGCCGGTTGCCCTCTTTTACATGCGAATTGTAGCTCATTCTAGAACAGGCTTATCTCCCTATGAAGTGGTCTTTGGTAGACCACCAAATATGTGGGCACTCCAATGCCTAAAAGATTACTGATGCTGACAGATTACCTGGCTTCCTTGATGTCTGCACTACTCTCTTGTTGTTCGCAGGTTGCTGCCGCCTTCCCTGACAACACCCAGGTCAAAGAATACTCCATCGCTCCTGGATGGAAGGCGCCAAAGTCAGTGCTCTGGACCACGGGGACGGCCGTTAAAGTCAAAAGGCGGAAAGGATGATTGCACCTTCACCACTCTTTTACAAAGGAAAAAAAACTTTGAACTTGGATTTTGGATTTTGAACACCATTTTCTAGAGGAGACTCCCCAGAAGTTTCCACAAAGCTAAACTTTGATCTAAAAAAAAGTCAGAACCCGTTTGATCAATTAAGTCCACTAGGTGGTGAAGCGGTTGAACATGTATTCTGGCTTGCATAAGATCTTGGACTATAATATTAAAAACAAAGAGCAAGATGTGCATCACGATAATATGTATCAGCTTAATACTACATGCTATTTTTCCTCCTATTGCCTCACTCTTATACTCCTCCACTAATGATACCATAAAGCACACATTTAGTGATCTGCCATCCTATGAGCTATCATATCGACTTGCCTTACGCAACAATACCTTTATTCAGATGCTGCACCATTCACATCAGACTAGCAATGCTACAGACTGCTGGGTCTGTGGCCGACTCCCCCCCTATCAGAACTATAAGGGAGTTTTTGCCCCTTTTTCTCTATCCGTTCACACACAATGGCTCCTGTGGAGCATGGTTTAGTTTGATTAATTCCCTAGATTCGAATTCCGCAGTTTATCAAGACAACTGGGTATGGGGAAACCTGAATTTAGTTTTTGCTTAAAGTCTGCTACCCTAACAAGGAGGGACTTCCCAAAAGAACAGGAACTGATCTAAGAAATGAAGTATATGGATTAGGTAATTTTACACTTAACCTCATGATCCTGAACGTTGAATCTGAAGCTACACCAATCTTGCCCGCCATGTCCGTATTCCCAGTAAAAGGGGAATTATGTATAAGAAAGAATGGCTCCATACACATGGGCCATAGTAAATGCACCACTGTAATAAAATTCAGTGATCAAGGCAAGTCTACATTTAGAGCTTCTCGTCATTCCTACTTTATATGTGGCCAGACCGCATATATACGCCTACCTCTAGATTGGGATGGTACCTGTTACATAGCATTCCTCCTACCACCTGTTTTCCTAGCTCCTCCTGATTATCATAGAAATACTCATTTAGTACACAATAGACAGCAGAGAGATCTCCCAATTGTCGATTACACTGAAACAGCATGGGAAAAATACACAGATTTCAATAAAGGTTTCTTTCCCTATATAGGTACAGTTACCAATAGTAAGCTGATACGTAGATTAACCAGAACCCTTGAAGCAGTAGTGAACGAAACTATTTCCGCCTTAGGCAATTTAACAGAAGAGCAGTCTGCTATGCGGATTGTTGTGCTTCAAAATAGTCTTGTCCTTGACGTTATCCTGGCCGATAGGGGCGGAGCTTATAGGGTCATCGGATCAAGCTATTGCATTTTTCATACCAGAAAATTCGCCATCTGTATATAAAGCCATAACTCGCCTTCATAAGATTGTAAGCCAGATACACCAGAATCCAGGCACCTGGACTTGGTCCAGTTGGTTTTGGAGTGTGATATCAGCCTGGGGATGGAGAGTTTTATCCTTCCTAGGTATTGGCCTTCTCATACTATTCAGTTGCTGTCTATGTCTACAATGTGGACCAGCGATTTGTGGTCTGTGTGCCACATCGTGTATTCCACCACCAAGATTTCATTCAAGATCACGGAAGAAGAAAGAAGAACAAATGATGCTATATGAACAGATCAATGGATTGATGAAGATTGATATCTCTTGAAGGGCAAGTAGGGGACAAGGAGGGAATGTGGAAATGTGGATTTTCCTGGTCAGTTATGTCCCCTATCTTGGACCCCAACGGTTCTATGTGCATGTCACAAGTACATGTATGTTTCCCTCCAGTTCCAGTTATGAAGACGCAAATACATGTGCGTCCACCGTCAACATGTCCTCTGTCAGATCCGCCATGAATGGGCTGGATATTCGATTCCTAAGTATGAAAGGCCACCGACTTTTTATGGCTAAGTTACTCCATTTTTGCAGTTCAGGCAGAGTAGGCCCGATTCTGTCCTCAAAGCCTTTCCCTGCTCTCTGCCTCTGACAGCATCAGTTTGAGCCCGCATCTGTATCCATGAACTTTGTCCTACTCCCTGTGCGGCTAACGGTGCCTGCCTCGGCCAGTTTTGCCTGCCTGCCAAGAAACCGTATTTCACCTTCGAATTATCTACTTTGCTCCTCAGCCGATGCATTCCTGTCTAGTAGTTTAAGTAAACATTCTTCCAGCTACCGAGCAAAAGGGCCCGGCCTCGCTGTCTTCATGCAAGTAATTCATAGCCCTGTTACCATGGAAAGTTTCTGCCCCTTGCATCTCATATAGACACTTAGACGCTTGTACACGCACTCACAGTCAGTATAGAATAGATTTTGTCCGAGAGCCCTTCCCTTGTGGATAACACAGTTCTTTAAACATAGGATATTAGATATGATTTGGGATTAGGTTGACATAACCCCAGACTTTTGTCTCCACATGTAGAGCTAAATGTCAAGTCCCTTTCTCCCTCTAGTTGCACGTCTATCACACGTCATGCTGCTGCGCGCGCATCTCTGCCAAGTATTTCTGCTGACATTGCGAAATCATCTCCAGGTATCCACCCACACATGACAAATTACCCATTATCATCAAGTGGACGCCCACATGGACGCCCACCTTCACGCCTACTTACACGCCCACATGCTCTTATCTCATTCTCTCTTGCTCTCTTGCTTACGTACAATTGAGAAATGTATATATACTGTACTCTGTGAATAATGTTTTGAGAATATTGAGAATACTTTTCAGCCCCGTCCAGATCCTTTTTGGTGATGGAAATATTCTCCCTTTGACTCGAGTTATTGGAATAAAGCCCTTTATGAATCTGATACCACAGACTCAGCCTCTTGCTTTATGCATGATCTTATTGATATCTGAAAAATTATGACAGCGTGATATTTTATTTACCACACCCTAGAGAAAATGAAGAAGGACACGGATACGACGAAATCTATGGGAGCCCTGCAGTCACACCCTCCTAGACGCTCCTTTCGCCGCTCTTCCTTTCGGGGTACCGCCAGAGGCTACTCCTCAGATAGCGCGTCCACTTCCTACAAATCCCCTGTTCAATCCACCTTCACAAGGGGCTATCAAAGAGGCGGATATAGGGGCAATCACAATAAAGGCAGAGGCAAAACAAATACCACCCGCTCTGCCACACCGCCGACCCAATGACTTCCCCCTGCTCCCTCCAGACCATCCCACTCCGGTCGGGGGCAGGCTACAAAATTTCCTTCACGTCTGGGAGACCATCACCTCAGACAGATGGGTGACCCAAATTATTCGTTCAGGGTACTGCCTAGAATTAACATCTACCCCCCCAAACATTCCACCCAGGCAACGCCCAATGTCACAAGAACATTCCACGTTACTAAAACAGGAGGTAATCTCCCTCCTACAAAAACATGCCACAGAACAAGTCCCCGCCAATCAGCAAAATTTAGGGGTTTACTCCCTGTATTTTCTGATACCAAAAAAAGACGAGACTCTACGACCTATTTTAGATCTCAGGCCTCTAAACACTTAAATACATTCGGACCATTTTCACATGGTAACCCTTCAACAGGTATTTCCGCTCCTCTCCCAGAATGACTTTCTCACCACACTGGACTTGAAAGACGCATACTTTCACATTCCAGTACACCATGCTCACAGAAAGTACCTCAGATTTGTAGTGGACGGGCAACACTACCAGTTCAAGGTGCTCCCATTCGGGGTCACAACAGCACCAAGGGTATTCACCAAGTGCCTAGCGGTAGTGGCGGCACACCTCAGAAGACAGCACATTCACGTCTTCCCATATTTGGACGACTGGCTAATGAAAGCCACGTCCTGCAACCAATATGTACATCACACCGCCACTACAATCCAGCTACTTCACCAGCTAGGTTTCACGGTGAACCACCAAAAGTCCCAGCTAATACCATCCCACACAAAGCAATACCTCGGTGCCACCATAGACACCTCAAAAGCCATAGCCTATCCCAATCCTGCCAGGATTGCAAGCATCCAGGCTTTGCGTCAAAGATTCATACATCAACACTCTCTCCCAGCAAGATTGTTTATGCAACTAATAGGAATGATGGCCTCTTGCATTTTCATAGTGCCTCATGCAAGACTCCAGATGCGTCCACCCCAGGAGTGCTTAGCACACCAGTGGAACAGGCCCAGAGGCAACTGACAGATCTGGGGTTGGTAGACGGTCGCACCCATCGCTCTCTACAGTGGTGGAACACCACAAATCTTTCCAGAGGTCGACCGTTCCTGGACCCGGTTCCACAAATAACCCTAACAACAGACGCATCGCTCTCCGGCTGGGGAGCTCATCTATTACACCTCACAGTGCAGGGCACATGGTTGCTGCAACAAAAGTTACTCCACATCAACCATCTGGAGTTACTGGCAATCTTTCTAGCCCTAAAATCCTTTCAGACACAGATTTTAGGCAAGGCAGTCCTGATTCGCACAGACAACATGACGGCAATGTACTACATTCAAAAACAGGGCGGCACACACTCTCCACAGCTCTGTCAACTAGCACAGAGCATATGGAGATGGGCAATTCCACACAAAATCTTTCTCCTAGCCCAACATGTCCCAGGAGTCCAAAACACCATGGCAGATCTGCTCAGCAGACAGACGCAACAGATCCACGAGTGGGAACTTCACCCGCAGGTTCTGCACCCGTTCTTTCAGATGTGGGGGCATCCACAGATAGACCTCTTCGTCACCCACGAAAACAAAAAATGCCCAAGCTTCGCCGCCAGATACCCACACCCATTGTCCAAAGGCAATGCGATATGGATGAACTGGTCAGGCAAATTTGCGTACGCCTTTCCACCTCTCCCACTAATTCCATTAGTGTTGCTAAAGCTACAACAGCACTCCCTCACACTGATTCTAGTAGCTCCAACATGGGCCAGACAACTGTGGTACACCACGCTGCTGGAACTCTCGGTAGTGCCACACCAAAAGTTACACCTCTCGCCATGCCTCCTAACCCAGAACCATGGAGAGATCAGGCACCCGGACCCAGCTCAGCTCAACCTTGCGATCTGGCTCCTGAGATCCTAGAATTCGGATACCTTAACCTTCTCCTTGACTGCATGAACGTCATCAGAGAAGCTAGACGCCCTACTACTAGGGCCTGCTACGCTGCAAAGTGGAAAAGATTTGTTGTTTACTGCCATAACAACACAATCAACCCTCTAGACGTAGCAATACAGCACATCATATGCTACTTGCTCCATCTACAAAGGTGTAACCTAGCATATACAGCCATTCGGTTACACCTCACAGCAATTGCTGCTTACCTACAGAACAGGCAGCACCTATCACTTTTTAGAGTGCCTGCCATTAAAGCCTTCATGGAAGGCCTCAAGCGCATAATTCCCCCCAGAGTACCACCCTCACCTGTGTGGAACTTAAATATAGTTCTCACAAGGCTAATGGGACCGCCTTTCGAACCTTTGCATAAAAGCGAACTGCAATTTCTCACATGGAAAACAGCTTTTCTTGTAGCCATCACTTCCCTTAGAAGGGTCAGTGAGATACAAGCACTCACTATACAAGAACCTTTTCTCCAAATGCACCAGAACAAGGTTGTTCTCCGTACCAATCCAAAATTCCTACCCAAAGTCATTTCCCCCTTCCATCTAAATCAATCGGTAGAATTACCGTTTTTTTTCTCGCAACCTCAAACTGTTGCAGAAAGGGCTCTACACACGCTAGATGTTAAAAGGGCCTTACTTTACTATATCCAGAGAACACAACCTTTCAGAAAGACCAAACAACTGTTTGTCTCTTTCTCTCCACCACATAAAGGCAACCCCATCTCTAAATCAGGGATAGCTAGGTGGATTGTAAAATGCATACAGATTTGCTACCAAAAGGCAAAACGAACACTATCTGTTCCCCCTAAAGCCCACTCTACACGGAAGATAGGGGCTTCTGTGGCTTTTCTAGGGAACATCTCATTAGATGATATCTGCAAAGCAGCAACATGGTCAACACCGCACACTTTCACTAAACATTACTGTGTAGATGTGCAAACCAAGCAACAAGTTAGTGTGGGCCAGGCTGTACTAAAAACACTATTCCAAACCACTGCAACGGATACCGGTGGTCGCCGCTAGGGTTGGGTACTGCTATATAGTCTATGCAAAAGTGTGTAATCTGCAGCTCATATGCCTCGAACGGAATATGCTACTTACCAGTATGCATCTGTTCTTGGCATGTAGAGCTGCAGATCTACACACGCCCACCCGCCTCCCCGGCTACCTGTATCCGTTCCAGTCTATCTTATTTAGATACAACACACATGGGTTTCTTCACTATTATTACTACGCTCCATCTTTCCCTGTTGGCGAAAAACAATCTGAGGAT
Source organism: Triturus cristatus (assembly GCF_964204655.1). Taxonomy (NCBI): domain Eukaryota; kingdom Metazoa; phylum Chordata; class Amphibia; order Caudata; family Salamandridae; genus Triturus; species Triturus cristatus. The sequence continues at coordinate 142,538,918 of NC_140588.1, forward strand.
GGAGCCGAAGCCCATGCGCTATACGAACCAAGGGAGGAGTCACCGACCTTGTGACTTCCAAAGACTTTCCAAGAGGAAAAACAAACTGCAAACATCCGGGCCCAACACCAGATGGCGATCTATGCAAAAGTGTGTAGATCTGCAGCTCTACATGCCAAGAACAGATGTATACTGGTAAGTAGCATATTCCTTTCACCGCAATAATGAGCTTTTTAAAATTTGGGGTTTCTTCTCTTTAACTACCTTTTTCTATTTCACTATAATCAGATTTCCAGGCTTTCGTGAGACTCTGATACTTTTGTTTCATGACTCTTAATTTTAGGGAAAACCAAGGAGCAGTTTGCCTTTTCCTATGAGATCTAACTATTTGCAATGGCTCCCACTTCAGAATTGCCTCCCTTATCCAGAGTATCTTGCTGCTGCTATGTTGGGATCATCAGAAGGCCCTGGCAGCGTGACATCGAGACTTTTTGCAGGTCCCTCCTGTTAATCTTGTTCCATGCCCGACAGATTTTGCTATCCTCTGAGACATTCATTTCGGATTCGGGAACTGAGATATGAATACTAAAATAGACTGCCATATGGTCAGACCAGAGGATGGGTATAACAGCTTCCACCTTGAGGTTAGGATTGTTAGAAAAAATACCCTCAAGAATATGGCCAGCTCTTTGTGTAGCGGTAGTCACTATTTGTTGCAAACTGAAACAACCCAAAGATTCCATTAAAAATACTGAGTCTTCATCATTAAAATCTTCTAAATGAAAGTTTAAATCTCCCAATATAATGTAAACTGATATCTGATATATATTTGCATAAGGCATCTAAAACTTAAATTTTGATCCAGAGGCCTATTAATCATAAAGAAACATATAATCACCCCTGCGCACGATGTCACTTTCTTTCTGGAATGTTTCTGCACCGTCGGACACGGAGATAATAATTGGTCAGAGTAGACAGTGTACAGATTTTGCATTTGGGACATTTTTAAGTGGAGAAAAGAGTTTATTCCACCAAACAGGGAGATGGGTGGATCAGTGAAATGAGCATTACCAAAGTTAAGTCACTTGTTTATCTGATGGAAACTTCTAATTACAGATTCCTCACCTTGTGAATAGATACCAAAAAAAGTACCTCAGAAGGGGACTGGAGTGTGGAATGGCTCAGACCAAAAAGTCTGGACTGAAGAGGCAAATATCCCCTTCCACTGGACCTCGCAGTCAAGGCAGTAGTGTTTTGTGAACGTGTGATCTGACTCCCTCACTACAGCCTGACAGATGTCCAAGACAGACACTCAGTGTCCCAACACAGTTGAAGCTGCTTTGACCTTGGTGGAATGAACCCTCAAATCCTCTGGAGGCACCTTTTAAGGCAGAATATTTTACAAAGGACTATCCATCATGAGATTGTTCTTTTCTGCACTGTCTTACCCTTCTTTGCTCCTGTGAACCCCACTATGAGCTGATATTTCACCTGATGGTCCTTGGTGCGATCATTATAAAAGACTCATGGCTCTTTTGATGCCCAAACGATAGAGGTCTTCTTCTTTAGAGGAACGAGGTGGAGCAAAGAACGCTAGAAAGGTGATGGATTGTAATACGTAAAAATTTGTCAATACCTAAGGCGGAAATGCCACCCTAATCCAAAGCACCAGTTTGTCCTGAAAATTGTGGTATAGGGTTCCTGAACAGACATTGCTTGTTTCCTCACTTGGGTTACAAGCTGATGTTATCACTATGAGGAAAACCTTTTTCAGAGTCAAAAGAAGAGGAGGGCAGCTATGTATCTGTTCAAATGGGGTGTACATCAAGAATCTGACCACCAAATTAAGATCTCACTGTGGTTTGGGTAGAAACATGTGGGTCAACCTCTTCAAAAAAGCATTACAATAGGTGATTAAACATTGATGATTGATCAGCCAATCATCATCAATCAGCTTTATTTCCACAATACATGTCATAAAAGCATTGCTACATAAAATTTTAATATAGAAGAATAAAAGAATAAAATATTGTTCATACATCTTCAAATAAGCATAAGACATCAACTCATCATAATACAATGAGAAGAACATACATGTCATAAAACGTAAAAGCATTAAAATAACGGACCAGGACTTCTGCACAGGGATAATATACTGGTTCCACATCATGGAACGGGACAAATTCCACAGTATGGTTTAAACAAACACAATGATTTCAATTAGGTTCCAGTGTTGTTTCCTTACTGTTTCGATAGGGAAGACAACAATTTTGATCTTATGGTCCACATCCATCTTAAAAACGAAGCGACAGGAATTGCATATCGATGAGAGGGATCGGTACAGAAAATCTTCAGGGCAACATTGCTATGTCTGGTACCCAAGTTCTTGCAGATCTGTGAGAGCCATTTCATGTGAGGGCCTTCATAGGCTGGACAGACAAACAGCACATGGGGCTAGGTTTCAACATGCTTTATGCAATGGGGGCATTTATTGTCACCATGTGAGGACCAATTAGAAGTAAAGGATTTATCTGAAAGAAACACGCTAGTTAGATTCCTCACCTTAGAATATCCCCAGGCGTCAGACTGGATCCGGAAGATTTTTGTAGCAATACCCCTTGCGCGTCGCTAGGCGTCGTCTGCGGCTCCGCGTCCGTCGTTGGCGTCGTGCACCGGAATGACATCGTCGGAGTACTTAGACGCCTCCCTCGCGCGCTGACGTCAGTTCATCTTTTTTCCGCGCCAGTAAGTGCCGATCCGGGAGAGCTACCCCTTTTAGTCTTTTTTGACTAAATATTTTGACTCTTTTTGGTCACTTTATTGACTCTGGTGCGGTACAATGCCTGGTTTCAAGGCCTGCGACGACAGTCACCGATCATCACCGCCGGTGCCTGTACTGTTTGGGGCCCGACCACGACGCGGAGTCGTGTTCCGATTGTATGGCCCTGACCTCGAAAGGTAGGCGGGAGCGGTCCCGTAAGCTTCTCGAGCTTCACCACTCGGCTCCGCACCCCTCTCGATCCCGGTCCAGGAGGAGGTCCAAGGATCGGTCGCAGAGCCGCAGTCGACATCATCGCTCGTCTGGCTCGAAGTCTTCGGGTAAGTCGAAGCGATCCAAGAAGTCCAAGAGGCGACACTTTGGACTCCCCTCGCCGGTCGCGCGACTCGGCCGAGGGTCAGGGTGGTCCCACCCCCGCGGCTCCGTCTGAGCCGCAGGCGCCGCGCACGTCCCCATACCCGCCGGTCCCTGGGACTGACGCGACGCCGGCGGAGGTCAGTGCCTTCCTCTCGGCCATGAGGAGCCTGGCCCCGGCGCCGTCGACGCCCGCTGGCGCACCTTCGGGCCCCGCGGACTCGACTGGGCGACCTTGCGCGCCGGCGGCTCCGGCGCCGGCGGAGGCTCCGGCCCAGACGCTGTAGGTCCCCAAGTGGCCCAGGCCTGGGCCCCCGTCGATGCCGGTCGACCTCGTCACGCCTCCTCCGCCGGCGTCGACACCGGTGCCACCTCCGACGTCGATCCCCGGTTCAGCCCCTGTCCGGACCCGACGCCGGTGCGGCCCCGCTCGACGCCGCTAGAGACACATTTTGTCTATCGTCCGGCTCCGATCATTCCTCCTGTTTACCAGGAATCGGATGACGGGGGCGACTGGGAGGGGTCCGAGGACCCTATGGCCGTTCAGGCTCAACTTTCGCAGGACTGGGCAGATGAACTGGGGGAGGCCAGTGGTCTGGATACCTCACCGGACACTGGATTCATCTCTCCTCCGACTGTGGCTTCGGAGGAGGGTGCAGCTTTTTCTGTGGTGCTGCGCAAGGCGGCCGCAGCCCTTGGGCTTGAGCTGCCTGCCATGGCTGTGAGGACTAACATCCTCACTGAGGTGCTTCAGTCTGCAGCAAGCTCCACTGAGCCTCTGCTGCAATTCAATGAGGCCCTCATTGACGTTCTGCAGGGCACCTGGTCCAAGCCCTCCACAGTTCCTCCTGTGGATAGGAACATCGCCAGGCGCCACCGCCCTGCTCCGGGCAACCCCAGTTTTCTGTCCCAACACCCCACCCCCGAGTGTCTAGTTATCCAGGCCTCTACCTCCCAATCCTCCTTCCCGTCCGCTCCTCCGGACCGTTATTCCAAGAGACTGGAACAGTTCGGTAAGAAGCTGTTCTCCTCGCTCAGTTTGGGCCTGCGGTCTTTGAACACCGCCTGTCTCTTGGACTGTTATTTCCACTCTCTGTGGGATACGGTGGAGGACGTGCTGACCCTGTGCCCGGAGGAGGCCCGGGCACGACTTTCCTAAGCTCTGGCCGATGGGAGAGATGCAGCGCCATGAAATCCGATGTGGACTCGACACTACGGACTCGCTGGGTAGGGCGATTTCAACCACGGTGGCGCTTCGACGTCACGCCTGGCTGCAGTCCACGTCCTTTTCAGGGAATGTCCAGAGCACTCTCATGGACATGCCTTTTGATGGCACTCGCCTTTTTGGTGAGAAAGCGGACAGTGCGCTGGCTCGCTTCAAGGACTCCCGGGCTACGGCCAAGTCCTTGGGCCTCTCGGCCCCGCGGCCACAAACTTCCGCTTTTCGCTCCTTTCGTGGCCAAGGAAGGGGCACCTCCTCACGTCCGCTTAGCCACCGGCCGCAGAACCAACCTGCACGCGGTCGCGGACGTGGTTTCCGCCGAGGCGGTACTGGGGGACAACGTGGTCAGTCCACATCCACCCCGGCAGCATCCACCTCAAAGCCTTCCTAGTCCGAGCTTTCAGGCCCATTCCTCGCCAGTGGGAGGCAGAGTTCGCCATCACCTGCTCCACTGGCGTACCATCACTTCGGACAGGTGGGTGCTGCAGATCGTCTGAAGGGGCTACTCCCTCCCCTTCGAGACGACCCCTCCAGCCATGCCACCGCAGCACCACCGTATCTCGGAGGATCATTTGAATCTTCTGCGAGAGGAAGTTTTGGCCCTCTTGGCCAAAGAGGCCGTCGAGCGCGTTCCGAGCCCAGAAGTAGGTCGTGGTTGTTATTCCCACTACTTTCTGGTTCCCAAGAAGGGCAAAGGGGGCCAACGCCCTATCTTGGACCTCAGGAACGTCAATGCCTTCCTCCGGAAGGAACGGTTCACTTTGGCTCAGGTTCTAGCTGCCCTAGACCCTGGAGACTGGATGGTAGCGTTGGACTTGCAGGACGCATATTTCCACATCCCCGTCCTGCCGGCCCACCGGCGTTACCTGCGGTTCACGGTGGGTCAGGAGCACTTTCAGTTCACCGTGCTCCCCTTCGGCCTTACCAGTGCCCCTCGGGTGTTCACGAAAGTGATGGCGGTGGTCGCTGCTCATCTGCGCAGATCAGGGGTTCCAGTCTTCCCCTATCTCGACGACTGGTTGTTGAAGGCGGGCTCGCCCCAGGCAGTCGTCTCCCACCTCCAGACTACGGCGATCTCCTGCATTTGCTGGGGTTTTCCATCAACGTGCCGAAGTCACACCTGAGCCCCTCTCAGAAGCTCCTCTTCATCGGAGCGGTTCTCGATTCGGCGCAGTTCCGGGTTTATCCACCGGAACAGCGGGTCCGGGATATTCAGGCCCTGATTCCCATCTTTCGGCCTCTATCCTGGGTTTCGGTCAGGCTAGTGTTGCGGCTTCTGGGGCTGATGGCCTCCTGCATCCTACTAGTGCATCACGCCAGGCGGCGCATGCGGGCTCTGCAGTGGGTCCTGAAGTTTCAGTGGGCCCAGCATCACGGCAACCTGTCCGACCATGTCTTGATCTCGGAGGGCACTGCACAGCAGTTGTAGTGGTGGCTCACGGACCGCGATTGGGTCACGGGCAAGAGCCTCTCCCTACCCCTACCGGAGCATGTCGTAGTGACTGATGCGTCCCTCCTGGGATGGGGTGGCCATATGGGAGAGGCGGAGATCAGAGGCCTCTGGTCTCTGGCGGAGTCTCGCCTCCACATCAACTTGTTGGAGCTGAGAGCGATCCGACTTGCACTGAAAGCCTTCCTTCCCTCTGTCAGGGGAAGTGTTGTGCAGGTGTTCACGGACAACACCACCGCCATGTGGTATTGCAACAAACAAGGCGGGGTGGGGTCGTGGACCCTTTGTTAGGAGGCTCTGCGCCTCTGGACATGGCTGGAACACCAGGGCGTCTCCCTAGTGGTTCAACATCTGGCGGGCTCTCTGAACACCAGAGCAGACGAACTCAGCCGCCGGTGCATGATGGATCACAAATGGCGTCTGAACTCAGAAGTGGCGCAAGGTCTCTTTCAGCAGTGGGGAGAGCCTTGGTTAGATCTATTCGCCACCGACGAGAACGCGCAATGTCAGCAGTTCTGCGCGTTGGAATTTCCAAGGCGGCACTCGCTCGGCGACGCTTTTCGTCGCGAGTGGAGTTGCGGTCTGTTGTATGCCTTTCCGCCTATACCACTTGTGCCCAGAGTACTGAAGAAGATCAGGCACGACCGGGCCCAAGTCATCTTGGTGGCTCCGGATTGGGCACGAAGGTACTGGTATCCCGAGCTACTCAGTATGTTGACCGATCCTCCGATACGTCTGCCCCTTCGGGAGGATCTTCTGTCGCAGCAGCAGGGGACGGTCCTCCACCCGAACCTGTCCAGCCTCCACCTCCATGCGTGGAGATTGAGCGGCGGCAGTTGATGCCATTTGACTTGCCTCCTGAAGTCTGTGATATCATTCTGGCAGCCAGGCGTGCCTCCACAAAGACGGTATACGCCTGCCGGTGGAACAAATTTGTGGCATGGTGCACAGCAAAGGCTGTGGATCCCCTTTCCGCCCCTCTTTCTGAGGTTCTCCTCTTTCTTCTTTCTTTGGCCCAGCAGGGCTCTGCCTTGGGCACCTTGAAAGGTTATCTTGCTGCCATCTCTGCCTTCTTACGGCTTCCTGATCAGCCTTCTCTTTTCAAGCCCCCTGTAGTTTCACGCTTTCTTAAAGGCATTACTCACACGTTCCCTCCTGTCCCTTTTGTAATGCCTCAGTGGGACTTGAATCTTGTTCTCACATTTCTGATGTGCGCTCCCTTTGAGCCTCTTCACAATTGTCCTCTTTGTCTTCTGACTCTTAAGACTGCTTTCCTGGTAGCCATCACCTCGGCTAGATGGGTGAGTGACTATCGTCCAAGCCTCCTTTTCTATCTGTTCATCCGGACAAGGTTGTCCTTCGGCCTCGTCCTTCCTTTCTACCGAAAGTGGTGACCCCCTTTCATCTTGGGCAACCTGTCGCCTTGCCCACCTTCTTTCCGCCTCCGCATCCTTCCAAAGAGGAAGAGAGGCTCCACCGTCTGGACCCAAAACGTGCACTCTCCTTTTACTTGGACCGCACCAAACAGTCCGGGTGGACGACCAACTTTTCGTTGGATACGTGGGTGCTAAGAAGGGGAAAGCTGTGCACAAACGGACCATCTCCCGGTGGGTCGTTTTGTGCATCAAAATCTGTTACTCCTTGGCAAAAAAGGACCCTCCTGTTGGGCTGCGAGCCCATTCTACTCGGGCCACAGCGGCTACTACTGCTTTGGGACGGGGAGTCCCTTTGCAGGACATCTGTCAGGCGGCGACGTGGGCTTTGCTACACACGTTTGCCATGCATTATTGCCTAGACAGCCAAGTCCGGAGGGATGGCTTCTTTGGCCTTTCTGGTGTGATCTTGGTTCGCAGACCCACCTCCGGGGTTGGTATTGCTTGGGAATCTATTCTAAGGTGAGGAATCTAACTAACGTATTTCTTTCAGATGAACAAGTTACTTACCTTTGGTAACGATGTATCTGTAAGAAACATTAGTTAGATAGATTCCTCACCGATCCACCCAGCCTCTCCGTTCTGCGAACTGACCTCTAGGGTTAAGGTTATCCTTTTCAGGCCCCTAGACTTTTTGGGCACCAGTGTCGGTCTCTTGCATGGCTCTGCGTTTCTGGTGCGGAACCTATGTACAAGAACTGACGTCAGCGCGCGAGGGCGGCGTCTAAGTACTCCGACGACGTCATTCCGGCGCACGACGCCAACGACGGACGCGGAGCCGCAGACGACGCCTAGCGACGCGCAAGGGGTATTGCTACAAAAATCTTCCGGATCCAGTCTGACGCCTGCGGGTATTCTAAGGTGAGGAATCTAACTAACTAATGTTTCTTACAGATACATCGTTACCGAAGGTAAGCAACTTGTTCTAGTGGGAGAGAGCCCGCTCGGAATTGAAAATAAAGTTTACGATCAAGGGGCTTTGAGATTGTGTCCCTATAGAGATCGAAGCTTGGGCAAGGTTTGAATGTTAAGATTCTCCCTGTTAGAGTAGTGCTGTCACTTCTTCTGATAGTATTTTGCCCGACTATTTCCCAATAGCATTCCTTAATTTCTTCTTTAGTGAGAAATTGAGTGCTACATGGGTTTTCCCACAGATTCTGCATTCCCATGTTGGTCAAAACACCTTCGAAATCACGTAGCCTGCCGATTTTATGAGAGCGGTCAGCCTCAATGACCTCCTTAAGAATATTAGCATAGGTGGCCAGCTCAGGGGTAGACCAAATTCTACGCCAATATAATATAGGGCGTAGTCTAGCAATGTCTACCAGCAATTTCGTTCCTAGGTCATTAAGCATAGGTGTCACAGGGGCACTGTGCGGGAAGCTGGTGATCATTCGGAGAGACCTATTCTCTGCTGTAGCAAGCTGCATCATTTTCTCAAAGCCCCATAATTCTGACCCATATAGGACCGAGCTCACCACTTTTGCATTGTAGATCTGCAACACAGGGCTAACTGGCTTTGTCAGAGATGTTTAAAATTTGTTGTTTAATGCACCAGCAACCTGGCGATGTTTCAATGCCATAATTTCAATGTGAGGCATCCAGCTCATCTTTTTTACCAGTACGATTTCTAAATATGTGAATGCATCTACCTGTTCTAGGGGCTCCTCATCTAAATTAATTCTACCCCTGAATGCTTTGTGCTGATTAAAAGTCATAAATTAAGTTTTGTTTGCGTTGATTTCTAGCCCTCGTATGTTGCAGAAATCTTCAAATCGAGATAACGCACGCTGTAACCCATTAGGGGTTTTTAAGATGATAAGCGTGTCGTCTGCAAACATTAGGATTGGAATCTTTATGCCTGCTAAGACTGGGGTGTCTGTAGGAAATGTAGCTAAAAATTGGGAAACTCCATTTATAAAATGGGAAAATACTGTAGGGGCCTTTACACACCCTTGGCGAACGCCCTTTTCTACTGGGAAGGGATCAGTTATGTTACCTTGTGGGCCCCAACGAATTTTTGCAAAATTATTCTTATGTAGTCGAGCAATAAGAGATAACAAGTCCGTAGGCATTCCCAACTCCTGGAGAACCAACTTAAGGTCTACAACAGCAGCATACATGCTGCCCTTACCTAACACAACAGTCTGCCAGTATATTAACAGAAAGTGGAAGGCGTGGTCTATTGTACTGACGTGTGCTCGAAAACCCGCCTGAAAAGGGGTAAGGAAATCGTTAATATCGAATCAATCCTAGACCTTTTCCAGGACAAGGCGAGCTACCACCTTTTGAATTGAGTCGGTTAGGCTTGTAGGCCTATAGTTTCCTGGCAGAGACCTATTGCCTTTTTATATATTGGGATGATCTCCGCACCCCTCCGGGAGCCAGGAATGGGAGCACCGTCGGCAATAGCGTTTGCTAACAATATAATGTACCTGGCCCAATTATCCTCATCATACAAAAATACATCAGCCGGGATTCTGTCAACGCCAGGGGCTCTTTCCCCGTAATTGCACTGAGGGCAGTTCTTACTTGTGCTAGCTCGAAGCCAAGTTCAATTGTATATTGATGGATAGCAAAGGGCTCAACTTCATGTTCATCATTGTTGGCATATTGTTTAGCAAATTGTTTGACCCAGGCATCTGGGGCTACATGGTTTTGCAGAGGTAGTGAGCGTCCACCCCTAGCCCATTTTACTCAATTCCAAAAATGTTGGAGATTATTTCTTGTGCACGCCAATTTAAGGTCTTGCCTTCTGTTTTCATCCCAGCCCTTTTTAGCACTGTCCTGCGCTTTCTTATAGAATTTCCTAGCTTTCTGTATACTGCTTAGGTTTCTCGATCGAATGGCCTCCACTAGAAGCCTGCGAGCTTGCTTACACTCTTTATTAAACCAATTGTGCTGTATCTTGGCACAATTATCCTTAGCACTATAGGGTCTAAGGAAATAGGTTTGCATGTTATGAAATAATTTATTACGAGTAGTTGTTATGGCATCAGACGCCTGTGTATTGAGCAGGTGGACCTCCATTTCTGCTGATGCATCCTTAACATCCCTGGTAATGTTGGACAATATATCTGGTTTTACTACTATCTTTGGCCATTTAACTCATCGCATATCATTTGAGGTTAACAAATCTGTAGTAGATGTCAATTTGGAGGGGTTTGTGCCTCATTTAGTTTTTAAAATTTGAATGTGGAACTCAATGTGTTGTGGTCATTCTCAACTCCCTCTATTATAGCCATGTCGTTAAGAGCAGGCCATCATTGTAGGTGAATTAGAAGGTAATCAAATCGACTTGAATGATAACCATTATTATATGTAGTGGCCCCTTGTCTATCTGAGATGGTTCTACCATTGTCTGCCCTTACGCGTCTTTCCAGGCAGATAGCTTTAAGTTGAATGATTGCTTCTGTCCACCTTTTGATTGGTGTTAATTCAAGACTAGGGAAGCCCCAGAGTGCATCTTCTTCCCCTGCCAGATCGTTATCATCACTATCAAATGGCTCAAATGTTGAGTTAAATCCCCTGCTATTACAATTGATGCTGCGCCTGAGAGTTTGTCTAGCAACTCATCTGGGGCTGTCACAGTTGTGAACCTCTGCCCACTTTTAAGTCCTCTCTCATACACATTGTAAATATCAACATTGCCATAAGGACTGTTCAGCAGCTGAATGGCAAGAATATCCAGTCACTGTGTTGGAAGTACCTGTAACTTAAAGTCAATGTCTTGTTGAACCCAGATTGTTAGCCCCCCCCATGGTCGACCCTTATTGCCATGGATCGCAGGAACATAGTAATTCAGATACCCAGGGTGAAATAATGTATCTGCGGACCAGGTTTCCTGGAATGCACAGATGTTATGCAGATCCACAAAACTACTCCAGTTTGGTAAATCACCCTTAGATCTTAACCCAGCTATGTTCCAAGACATAAGGGTTATTTGTTGTGACACAGGATGCAACTCTAATGATGTTCTAATCCCAGGAGCTATGATACTTGGTTTGAAATTCAATCGGCTCTTGGTTATAGTAGTATCAGTGGTCTCTGGGGGCAAGTTTGCTATTGAGTACAGGTCTTAGCTCTGCCGGTGTATGCAAGAGTCAGAGCCCAACTATGTCCTTGGGGAGGGGGTAATTGTGAACATCAATCTATTTCCAGTATTGGTGTCACCACTGTGGGGAGCAAAGGTAGATAGGATGGGCTAGTCTGTGGAATGTATTTTTCGCTAAACAGGGTTTTGAAACAGGATGAATGGTGCCCAGGCAGGTAAACGGACAGATAAAGTAAAGAGAAAAGAACCAAAGCTTAACGGTGCGACCAGGTCAGGGGAAGACCCAAAACCCCTGTATAAGGTGTGGGCGAGAGCCCATGCCAGAACAAAATGAAAACAAATCCTGTGCACACGTAACAGTCAGGTAATGTAAACACAGAGAGAACAACACAATTCAACAAAATATGAAGTGAATGTTGTTTTAATTCAAGATGAGTTCATCAAGACAAAAGGCGCCAGCCGACACGTGTTTCGTCAACAGTAAAACAACTGTGACTCGTCAGGGAAGATGAAAGTGTCATCAGGAAAATAACGGATAAGTGGCAAGTAACATCAAGAGCGGTATCCCGGAGGTCAAAGCGACCAGGAAATGCGGGGCCTGGTGGCGGCGAACGTGATCAGAACTGTCTGGCTGCCGAAGTGCGCTTTGACCTCCGGGATACCGCTCTTGATGTTACTTGCCACTTATCCGTTATTTTCCTGATGACACTTTCATCTTGCCCTGAAGAGTCACAGTTGTTAGTCTGTGGAATGGTTTCAGGGAGTGTACACTTAAAATGAATGCTGGTATTAACTCGATGCAGGGTGTGAGCATCGAAAGCCACCAGGTTCTCAACTTGATCTCGGTGTGAGAGTGTTAATGCAACAGAGTCCAGGAGACCCCCATTAGGGGGGCATCTTTTGGCCCCTATGATATCATCCCTTATTATCGACCGACATCCCATCACAGTCTGCCAGTATATTAACAGAAAGTGGAAGGCGTGGTCTATTGTACTGACGTGTGCTCGAAAACCCGCCTGAAAAGGGGTAAGGAAATCGTTAATATCGAATCAATCCTAGACCTTTTCCAGGACAAGGCGGGCTACCACCTTTTGAATTGAGTCGGTTAGGCTTGTAGGCCTATAGTTTCCTGGCAGAGACCTATTGCCTTTTTATATATTGGGATGATCTCCACACCCCTCCGGGAGCCAGGAATGGGAGCACCGTCGGCAATAGCGTTTGCTAACAATATAATGTACCTGACCCAATTATCCTCATCATACAAAAATACATCAGCCGGGATTCTGTCAACGCCAGGGGCTCTTTCCCCGTAATTGCACTGAGGGCAGTTCTTACTTGTGCTAGCTCGAAGCCAAGTTCAATTGTATATTGATGGATAGCAAAGGGCTCAACTTCATGTTCATCATTGTTGGCATATTGTTTAGCAAATTGTTTGACCCAGGCATCTGGGGCTACATGGTTTTGCAGAGGTAGTGAGCGTCCACCCCTAGCCCATTTTACTAAATTCCAAAAATGTTGGAGATTATTTCTTGTGCACGCCAATTTAAGGTTTTGCCTTCTGTTTTCATCCCAGCCCTTTATAGCACTGTCCTGCGCTTTCTTATAGAATTTCCTAGCTTTCTGTATACTGCTTAGGTTTCTCGATCGAATGGCCTCCACTAGAAGCCTGCGAGCTTGCTTACACTCTTTATTAAACCAATTGTGCTGTATCTTGGCACAATTATCCTTAGCACTATAGGGTCTAAGGAAATAGGTTTGCATGTTATGAAATAATTTATTACGAGTAGTTGTTATGGCATCAGACGCCTGTGTATTGAGCAGGTGGACCTCCATTTCTGCTGATGCATCCTTAACATCCCTGGTAATGTTGGACAATATATCTGGTTTTACTACTATCTTTGGCCATTTAACTCATCGCATATCATTTGAGGTTAACAAATCTGTAGTAGATGTCAATTTGGAGGGGTTTGTGCCTCATTTAGTTTTTAAAATTTGAATGTGGAACTCAATGTGTTGTGGTCATTCTCAACTCCCTCTATTATAGCCATGTCGTTAAGAGCAGGCCATCATTGTAGGTGAATTAGAAGGTAATCAAATCGACTTGAATGATAACCATTATTATATGTAGTGGCCCCTTGTCTATCTGAGATGGTTCTACCATTGTCTGCCCTTACGCGTCTTTCCAGGCAGATAGCTTTAAGTTGAATGATTGCTTCTGTCCACCTTTTGATTGGTGTTAATTCAAGACTAGGGAAGCCCCAGAGTGCATCTTCTTCCCCTGCCAGATCGTTATCATCACTATCAAATGGCTCAAATGTTGAGTTAAATCCCCTGCTATTACAATTGATGCTGCGCCTGAGAGTTTGTCTAGCAACTCATCTGGGGCTGTCACAGTTGTGGACCTCTGCCCACTTTTAAGTCCTCTCGCATACACATTGTAAATATCAACATTGCCATAAGGACTGTTCAGCAGCTGAATGGCAAGAATATCCAGTCACTGTGTTGGAAGTACCTGTAACTTAAAGTCAATGTCTTGTTGAACCCAGATTGTTAGCCCCCCCCCATGCTCGACCCTTATTGCCATGGATCGCAGGAACATAGTAATTCAGATACCCAGGGTGAAATAATGTATCTGCGGACCAGGTTTCCTGGAATGCACAGATGTTATGCAGATCCACAAAACTACTCCAGTTTGGTAAATCACCCTTAGATCTTAACCCAGCTATGTTCCAAGACATAAGGGTTATTTGTTGTGACACAGGATGCAACTCTAATGATGTTCTAATCCCAGGAGCTATGATACTTGGTTTGAAATTCAATCGGCTCTTGGTTATAGTAGTATCAGTGGTCTCTGGGGGCAAGTTTGCTATTGAGTACAGGTCATTAGCTCTGCCGGTGTATGCAAGAGTCAGAGCCCAACTATGTCCTTGGGGAGGGGGTAATTGTGAACATCAATCTATTTCCAGTATTGGTGTCACCACTGTGGGGAGCAAAGGTAGATAGGATGGGCTAGTCTGTGGAATGTATTTTTCGCTAAACAGGGTTTTGAAACAGGATGAATGGCGCCCAGGCAGGTAAACGGACAGATAAAGTAAAGAGAAAAGAACCAAAGCTTAACGGTGCGACCAGGTCAGGGGAAGACCCAAAACCCCTGTATAAGGTGTGGGCGAGAGCCCGTGCCAGAACAAAATGAAAACAAATCCTGTGCACACGTAACAGTCAGGTAATGTAAACACAGAGAGAACAACACAATTCAACAAAATATGAAGTGAATGTTGTTTTAATTCAAGATGAGTTCATCAAGACAAAAGGCGCCAGCCGACACGTGTTTCGTCAACAGTAAAACAACTGTAACTCTTCAGGGCAAGATGAAAGTGTCATCAGGAAAATAACGGATAAGTGGCAAGTAACATCAAGAGCGGTATCCCGGAGGTCAAAGCGACCAGGAAATGCGGGGCCTGGTGGCGGCGAACGTGATCAGAACTGTCTGGCTGCCGAAGTGCGCTTTGACCTCCGGGATACCGCTCTTGATGTTACTTGCCACTTATCCGTTATTTTCCTGATGACACTTTCATCTTGCCCTGAAGAGTCACAGTTGTTAGTCTGTGGAATGGTTTCAGGGAGTGTACACTTAAAATGAATGCTGGTATTAACTCGATGCAGGGTGTGAGCATCGAAAGCCACCAGGTTCTCAACTTGATCTCGGTGTGAGAGTGTTAATGCAACAGAGTCCAGGAGAACCCCCTTAGGGGGGCATCTTTTGGCCCCTATGATATCATCCCTTATTATCGACCGACATCCCATCACATGTCGAATTCATTGAGTGCTTTTATTTATTAAGGAGTCCTTATCTTCTTTAATTAAACTAGACGGAAATGTGGGTACATTTGTTAAGTGCACTATACATCTCATGTCTGGTGCCCTCCCTACTTAGCGTTGTGCTTGTATCGAGCTTGCCTGGAGAGGGATAGATATTGGTGTGGGTCCTGGGGGCCACAGTAGCTGCCAATATCCTACGTGCTTTTGAGCAACCCTATTGGGATAAGTGGCTAATTGACAATCTATATTGTTACACATTGTTGGGTGATCCTTGCACACTCCATTCTTAGTCTGCCCTACAGAACCCTGGATGAACCCACTGGTCTGCCCTACAAAGTGCACCTCCCTTCGATCACTAACTGCTTGACCTCCCATCTGATTTTTAGAATATTTCACATCAGAGAGTACTTTATTTAGTGACTCAAAAAGGCTGCTAACCGTTGTTTTAAGTGCTCTGACTTCCTGGGCTATAGCCATAATCTGCGATTTAAAATACTTTGGGGACACTTCTTCTTAGGTTGAAGCAGCTATGGTTTTACTGAGACGATTATCTGCGTTTGAAAGTGGAGCAGTTCTAGGTGGGAAATGTTTTGTACCCTTGTGTCGGTCTTGGCTCAGCAGGAACGGTGAATCTAAATGAGTTGATTGATTAACGCTGTTTTCAATATCCAGGCGTCCTGTTTTAAGTGCTGGACGCTCGGATTGGTAACTATTTCCTGTATTATGTCTGCTGGCCTCTTATGTCCTCCCTGGCCACCTGACTCCCCGAGATGGTAATGGTGTCCAATTGTTCTGATGGGTCTAAAAGGGGTAGGAATCTATTGCTGCATAGGAAGTCAGCTGTGATCAAAAGTGGGGAGCTCCACTGGACAGCTAAGTGTTTGTAAACCACTATCTACCTCGGGTAACACTTATTTTGTGATGCCGGCATTACCTCTAGTGAAGTGACATTTACCTTAAATGCGTACATTTGTATCGCTCACAGACTGTATACTCCAACTATATTTTTGATACACATTGTAATATCCAAATGTTTATTATCCATAGATTCATGATTATAGATTCGCTATTGCTCGGAATGCCTAACTGTAATCAAAACAATATATAGGAGTAGGGAGATTATTAGCTAAACTATTATAACCAAGAGAGACTGAATGACGGTCCTGCCGTTGCACCTCCTACATTCGAGGTTTTCAGGGATGGGAGGGGAGGAAGGGGGGTGTGTGGGAGGGGGGGATCCTCAGAGTCTACAGCACGCTCATTATAATGACTGGAAAATCGCACTGGGGTTCCCCAGCTTTCTCTTATTCTATTTTCTAGTTTCCTTTTCCTTCTTCATCTCTATTTCTTTCCTAATCGAGGGTTAGCATTCGCCTATGCATTGGAAAGTTGCAAGAAAGGGCACACAAGAGTATCCGAAAAAGTGTTCTAGATGGAAAACAAATTACCTGATTGTTGTATTTGTGTTGTTCTTGGTGTGGGGGGGGGGCTGAAGTTCATTAGTGTCAACGTTTTCCCTCCTGGCCTTAGAAAAGATATCTGGTTCTTACACTTGCTGTACCTACTACATAACCCCTTAGCCGATGGCACACAATAATATCCTTACCCTGGCAACTGACCTCAATATAGTCTCCCTAAATGTTAAAGGGCTTAACCACCCAGTTAAACGCCAGAAAATTCTGGACTATTTAGCCAAAACTAAAGGCGATATTATCCTTTTGCAATAGACAAAACTATCCTTGGAAGACGCCAGGCTCCTTAGAGGTAACTGGATATCAGAAATGGCCTGCTCTCCTGCTGGAAAAAAAATGGGGAGTAATAACTCTAATATCGAAAAAATCCCAAATTACAATAGAATCCCAGGCTCACGACAATGGGGGCAGACTTCTGGTCACACAGCTGAGAAGGGGAGAGGACCTAATACATGTAGCAAACATATACGGCCCTAATGCAGACGATCCAATCTGAGGTTTCCAAGACCTTGGAAGGTCTTCCCAAGGACGACCTGACCGTGGTAGTGGGGGACTTTATTATCCCTTTAGACCCTATAATAGATAGACAATCCACCTGTCACTACAACACCATGAACTCACATGTGGCGCTCACAAATATCTGCTCCAAGTTTAACCTTAAGGATGCGTGGCGTCTCCAACATCCAGACACCAGAGATTACACCTTCTACTCTAACCCTCACAACTCTTACACCAGGATAGATTACATTCTCATTTCTGGCTCCCACACACGCTTAATTGAACATACTGATATAGCCCCAAGGCTAGTGTCCGACCATTCGTGTATTAGCCTAAAACTGCAAGGGTGCCATAATGATTCCGTTCCTAAAAGGTGGCAATTTAACAATGATGTATTCTCCGATCCCGCAGATAAAAAGAAGATTGAGGATGCTATACTGGAATACCTTAAACACAATGATAACCCTCAAACAAGCACCAATACACTTTGGGATGCGCTGAGAGTTACCATTAGAGGTACGATAATCGAAATTAAGACAAAAATTTACAAAAGAACAAATCTGAGGTTAACCCAACTCGAACAGGAGATCAAAAACTTAGAGCTTTCTCACGCGTCGACCATACAGGACAATAAGATCCTTACACTACTAACGCAAAAGAAATACGAGTACAATAAAATATTAAGTGAGAGGGCAGGGTTATGGATTAATGAATATAAAGCCCTTAACTTATGTGAAGCTAATAAAGCAGGAAAGCTCCTCGCCTCCTATCTCAAACACAAACAAAACCAGTCTATCATCTCATCCATTAAAGATGCTAACAACCTAACACATACCAGACAAAAAGACATCCGAAAGTCCTTTAAAGACTATTACCAGGAACTCTATAAAAATGATCAGAATTTCAACTTAGAGGAATGTAATAAATATCTCAATAGACTCGACCTACCACAACTATCTAAAGCAGATACAAATAGGTTAGGACAGGAAATCAGCGATACAGAAATTGAAAAAGCAGTTAAATCATTAAAAGATAACAAGGCCCCTGGGCTGGATGGGTTCACCGCCTCTTTTTACAAAACTTTCTTTAACCAGCTTAGATCAACCATGAAACAAGTCTTTAACCACACCGCATCTAAAGGAACCATATCAAATACAATGTCAGAAGCAAACATAATAGTCATCCCGAAAGAACGGAAGGATCACCTACATCTAAAAAACTATAGGCCTATATCCCTCTTTTACGTAGACTGTAAAATTTATGCCAAGATTTTAGCCGTTAGACTCAACTCTGCCCTTCCAAAGCTAATAAGTAGCTCCCAAGTTGGCTTCATAAAAACAAGTATGTCTAATGATAACACCCGCCTACTGTGCCATATTTTAGAAAACGCTGCAATTAAACCAGAACCCTCCGTAGCCATTACACTTGACGCTGAGAAGGCCTTTGATAAGGCATCTTGGGCCTTCCTGGAACGCTGTATGCATTCTTTCAACTTGGGGGAGGGTTACATACGTATGGTTATGGCCCTCTACAAGGAGCCATCAGCCTGTATTGTTGTTAACGGCTCACTCTCTGAACCCTCCAAGATATCAAACTAAATTCGAACATTAAAGGGATGGATATCAATGGCATCCAAATAAAGTTAGCTGCATATGCAGACAACATACTAATAATAACTGAACAACCGGAAACATTAATTACAGCATTGATGGACACAATCTCGGAATACTCCTGCCACTCAGGGTACAAACTTAACAGAGATAAGTCAGAATTCAAACCGCTAAAAATTCACTGCACCAGCGATATCTTGAAAGACTCGGGGCTAGCGTGGCAAACAGGCTATACTGTATATATGGGCATAGAATTTGTTAGCAATTTAATGGAAACTCTGCACCAGAATGAGAAAGCAACATTAGAAAAAATAAAGAAACTCCTAGATTCTTGGTCATCAAAATTTATCACATGGTGGGGTAGAGTCGAAACGATTAAAATGATGATCACCCCAATGGTCAATTACCTCATTAGTATGCTCCCGCTTCTCCTCAAAGACGATTTCCACCACACACTAGACATTCTTATTACTAAATTCCTCTGGCGCGGGAAGAGGGCACGGATCAGTATCAGAAAACTGAGACTGGAAAAAGCCCTGGACGGGGTAAACCTAGCCGATTTCAGAATATACCAGATGGCTTTCCTGGCAAAACAAGGCTCATATTGGATCTCTCCACCTCCCGGCTACACCCCGGTTTGGCTGGAGGTGGAGAGTGCTATCCTCAACAACTTGAACCCTCTTGCACTCCTTGCAGCAAATAGATTTTACCCACATACCTCCAAATCTATCTTTAAAAATACTAAAACTGCACTTCTTAAGGTTGATAGAAATCTCGAGAACACTATTAAAGGCTCTAAGTTAGAATAACTCTGGTTCAATAACAAAATACTATATAAGGGGAAAAGCCTTTCCTTAGACACATGGATCAAAAAAGGTATCCTCTTCCCCTGCCAACTGGAACACGCTTCTTATCCAGTTACATTCTCAGACCTTCAATCGAGATACAGCCTAGCGGACATCGAATTCTACAATTTTTAAAAAGTAAGAGCGGCACTTTCCAAAGCTAAAATTTCCACCGTCAACCCATCATTATCATTATTTGCGTCAAACATCAACAAGATGGGCCACCAGGTGTCCCAGATCTACAAACTTCTCCACCCAAAGACCTCTAAACTTAATAATAAAACTGTTGCTTTTTGGGGGCAGCTCTCTTCACACCCACTAGATGAGCAGGGGTGGTCCGCACTATGGAGTTCCATCTCACGCAATAAGATCTTTCCGGTCCTCTCCCAAACTAAATACTGGCTACTACACAATGTATTTTGGACTCCTGCTAGACTCTTCTCAGTGGGCCTACGGGAGGACGCAACATGTTGGAACTGTAAGCAAGAAACAGGGGATTTAGCCCATTTAATCTTTCAATGTTCACTGGTTGAGCCATTCTGGGAAAAAGTGTTTGCCTTTCTAAACGGTATATTTAATTGTTTCCTGGTCAAAGAATTCTCCACTTTAACCATGGCCTTTTTGAGCGCGGAAATAAGATCTGACTCTGACAGAGCCCTACTCGGCCTACTACTAACGTCAGCAGTAAAAATGGTTCTTGCCAACTGGAAGGACACAAGTAAGACCTCATACAAAGGCTGGATGAACTGGGTCACCCACCTCAGAGGGGCAGACAACATCGCACTACAAAACTCCCCGTGGAAGCCTTCAACGAGGACATTATGAGACTCTCTGGACACCGGTATAAAGATAGAATATCGACGGGAAAATATCGACTAGCATTAATATCGTGGTAAGAATATCGACTGTGAAAAATATCGTAATAGAAAATATCTTTGTAAAAAATATCGTTTCTTGAGAATGACAAAAATATCGTCAAGAAAAAATATCGATGAACAGAATATCGTTGATTAAAATGTCGTTTTATATAATATCGATAGAAAAATATAAGTTGTTATAAAATTTATAAAAAAATATGTATTATGTTTTTAAAAAACTTACAAAACTCCTACTAGTAATAATATGTGTTAAAAAATATTTTCTACAAAAGAATTGTTAAAATTTTAGTAGCGGGTTATTGGTATTATAGGGGATAAGGGTGGGTAGTAATTTAAAATTTGGTTTTTACAAAATTTATAAAATATAAAAATATTAGAAAATAATTAAGAAATCGAAATTTTAAATAGAAATTTCGATTTGCTCACGAAATTAAATTGGTAATTAAATTTTAAAATTCCCCCAAAAAATTTTAGGAGCGGGTTATTGGTATTATAGGGGATAAGGGTGGGTAGTAATTTAAAATTTGGTTTTTACAAAATTTCTAAAATATAAAAATATTAGAAAATAATTAAGAAATCGAAATTTTAATTAGAAATTTCGAATTGTTCACCAAATTAAATTTGTAATTAAATTTTAAACTTCCCCAAAAAATTTTTAGGAGCGGGTTTTTGGTATTATAGGGGATTAGGGTGGGTAGTAATTTAAAAAAGTCGTGTTTTAAAAGTGTATAAAATATTAATAAATTAGAAATTTATCATGAAATCAAAATTAAACTTCGAAATTTTAAATTTTACATGAAATTTATTTTTTAATATTAATAAAAAATATTAAATTAATATTGAAGAAGCGTTATTTTGGTATTATAGGGTAATAGGGTATAAAAAATAATTTAGATAGAAAAATTTATATTGTTTACTAACCTGCACATTTCCTGACTTATGTTGGATTGGAGTTAGAATAGTAATTTGTTATGGTTTACTATCCAGCACTTTCCCTGACTTATGTTGGATTGGAGTTTGAATAGTAAATTATTATGGTTTACAATCCAGCACTTTCCCTGACTTATGTTGGATTGGAGTTAGAATAGTAAATTATTATGGTTTACAATCCAGCACTTTCCCTGACTTATGTTGGATTGGAGTTAGAATAGTAATTTATTATGGTTTACTATCCAGCACTCTCCCTGACTTATGTTATGTTTGGAGTTAGAATAGTAATTTATTATGGTTTACTATCCAGCACTTTCCCTGACTTATGTTGGATTGGAGTTAGAATAGTAATTTATTATGGTTTACTATCCAGCACTTTCCCTGAGTTATGTTATGTTTGGAGTTAGAATAGTAATTTATTATGGTTTACTATCCAGCACTCTCCCTGACTTATGTTATGTTTGGAGTTAGAATAGTAATTTATTATGGTTTACTATCCAGCACTTTCCCTGACTTATGTTGGATTGGAGTTAGAATAGTAATTTATTATGGTTTACTATCCAGCACTCTCCCTGACTTATGTTATGTTTGGAGTTAGAATAGTAATTTATTATGGTTTACTATCCAGCACTTTCCCTGATTTATGTTGGATTGGAGTTAGAATAGTGATTTATTATGGTTTACTATCCAGCACTTTCCCTGAGTTATGTTATGTTTGGAGTTAGAATAGTAATTTATTATGGTTTACTATCCAGCACTTTCCCTGACTTATGTTGGATTGGAGTTAGAATAGTAATTTATTATGGTTTACTATCCAGCACTTTCCCTGAGTTATGTTATGTTTGGAGTTAGAATAGTAATTTATTATGGTTTACTATCCAGCACTTTCCCTGACTTATGTTGGATTGGAGTTAGAATAGTAATTTATTATGGTTTACTATCCAGCACTTTCCCTGAGTTATGTTATGTTTGGAGTTAGAATATTAATTTATTATGGTTTACTATCCAGCACTTTCCCTGACTTATGTTGGATTGGAGTTAGAATAGTAAATTATTATGGTTTACAATCCAGCACTTTCCCTGATTTAAGTTGGATTGGAGTTAGATTAGTAAATTATTATGGTTTACAATCCAGCACTTTCCTTGACTTATGTTTTGTTTGGAGTTAGAATAGTTAATTATAATGGTTTACTATCCACCATTTACCCTGACTTACGTAGGATTGGAGTTAGAATAGTTAATTATTATGGTTTATTATCCAGCATTATCTATTTACTATTTTTTTTTTTTTTTTTTTTTTTGTTTTTGTTGAAAAACCTTTATTGAAATTTCAATCATTAACAAGTATGGGCCTACAACTCCCCGGGGCCGGCCGCTAAGCAGTCAGAGCAATAAGAACAAATGTAAGCACAGGCGGCACCTCGGTAAGCAGAATCTTCATGCTAATATAGTCCGGCCCGTGAGCCGCGCAGGTAGGACACCAGGAGAAAAAGGGTTTTTCATTTTATAATGGAACAAAACAGTAGGATCAGGTGCCAAACAATTTCCCAACAGCGATAAGGGGCAGGCCGAATGATAAATGTTAGCAATAAACAGCAATCTATTGGATCAATGGCGCAAACACAGGAAATTCCGGATGGGGAAGAATATCAAGAACAGTTGCGCCGCAGGCCCCCGTACCTAACGCCCAGAGAACACCCCGGAAACTGTGGCACACATGAAGAGGCGACGATGCACAACAAAGGAGGTGTACCACGCTGATCCCAGAAAAGGAAAACAAGAAGAAACGGAGAAGAAAAAGGAGGCCATGGAAAAAGAGATAAAGACTAACAAAGAGTCCCCTCCCCCAACCCCCCACCCTGCACCTCTGCAAATGAGTATGGCCCCTCCCCCCAGCAGTGTGCCTGTCGCCCTGGAACCAGACCCGAAATATAGAAGAAGCAGGGAAAAAGGAGTAAGAAAGAACCCCACCAGACGGGGGGGTGGAGAAAGTATAATAAACTGGAGGAGGGCCTTCAAAACATACCCCCGGCTTCTCCCTCCCGCACAGTGAGGTCTCCCCACAGCAAACAATAAGCAGCACCAAATCGACCATAACAAAAAGGGAAATGGGGAGCATTATGCACCGAATATGCTAATAGCTATGTCCTGAGAGTACACAACCATGAGTCTGCCCGTCTACTAGATGACCACCCCCGAAGGATCAACCTCATCCTTGACCACTCTTTGCAATTCTGCCCATGCCTGCCCCTCGACCCAGCACCATGTCCGATGTCCCAAGGTAAAGGAGTGTCCAAAAACAACCGGGAAGCGACGCACACAGGCGGGGTGGAAGTCTCAGAGCACCAACACAGTCCGCATCTTGGAGGGACGTCTTTCCCAGTGCTACCCCAGGATCTGCACTGCACACAAGGTCCAGGAAGGCCGAGTCAGCCAAAGTAGACAAATGTTGCTGGTATTTTCTCTGGGTCGCCGGAGGCCGTGCACGGGACGAGGCCACCACCTTCCACTCAGGTCCAATACCTCCGGAACCGATCAAACCCTCAGTCAGCCGATCACACGGTAGCATACCGTCCGGAGTGTCCGGCTGTGCACTAATCGCAGGGGTGGCCGCGACATTATCCTCCTGTGTGCAGTGTGGGAAGTCCCTGTGTAACTGTGGACCGGCATGCCGCCACTGTCCCAACGCTGATGCCACACCATCGAGCTTACTCCCCAAGACCCCGATGCCACGAGCCAAGGAGAAATGAAGGGCACCAAGGGCCTCTAGGAGGTCGCCGTACCCCAGCACAGCTCTCCGCGATCGCTCCGCCACACTCCCAAAAGGCGCACACTCCCAATCCTGCTGCGACCCGGTGGACAGGATGG
The DNA here is from genome assembly GCF_964204655.1 of Triturus cristatus. NCBI lineage: Eukaryota > Metazoa > Chordata > Amphibia > Caudata > Salamandridae > Triturus > Triturus cristatus. The sequence goes on from NC_140588.1 coordinate 142,563,109, forward strand.
TAGGCTGCATCGCAACAAGATGGCCGCCGGGAAGGCCCGACTCGTATTGGGGCCGGGACCCAGGGACAAGTGCCTCGAGGTCCACGTCGCTGGAGACAGGGGTCCGGGGGCAGGCACAAATTCAGCCGTTGCGTGGACACGGGCAACAGTCGCCCCCACCACGGACCAGCTTCCTCGAAAATCCGGGAGCAGCCCGCAAGGATCAGGGCGAGCTAGGGGCGGCGTCTGGGCAGCTCATCGTCAAAGGCAGGGGCAAACACCGAAGAATCTGAGAATTGCACCCCCGGGCATGCCCTCGATCCGCTACGCTTAGCAGCTGGAGCGACTGCGGCGAGATGCAGGCCGAGGGCAGCACCGCTCCGGTGGACCGACTCCACCCAGTCACCACAGCCCGCTGTTGTTGAACTGCCACCCGGCCAAGGCGTCCACTCGAGGTCCCGGCTCCGGGGCTGCACGGGCTGCAAAGTTCAACTGCAGATTTCTCCGGCGGTACAGCAGCCAGAAACCTCGGAGTCACACGATCGGTTGCCACTCTCATTCACAAACACGATCTCATGGCGCAAACTGAGGATCTAGTACAGGATATCCGTGCGGGATGCGGAGGTTCACGGAGCCGGGAATCTACGCTGCCGTCCCGGTCGCCATCTTGGCTCCTCCCCCCCTATTTACTATTTTTAATAAGAATAATATATGTCATGTTTTAATATTCATTTCAACAATATAAATTAAAAACATTTTTATAACATTTTTACATACATATGACAAGTTTCTAAATTAAGAAATAAAAATTTTTAGATCTTTTTTTTATTCATAGTTTAATTTGTTACTGCAAAGATTTTGAACATTTTATAAAACATTTAACATAATTTTTGTTAACAAATTATATTGCAGTTTTGTACATAAATACAGTTTCAATTATGCATACATTAGTATATTAAATTTTAATATTTTTTATTAAAATTTAATATATTACATATTTTTTATGACATTGATTTTATCACGATATGTACATAACATAAATTTACATTTTTTAACATCTGAGAAAAATATTTAACAATGAAAAACATTTTTTAATATACAATAAACAATTAATACATAATTCTATTGAACATATTAATGTATATTTTACAATATTCATTTGTTTTTTAAGAATAAAAAGTAAATTATTACTAAACATGGTAAATTTATATTTAAAGGATGGATTTAGCTATTAGGTCTAAGTATGCTAGACCTTCTATACTTGGGTACAGTCTAGTTTTTTGCTGGAGATATTCGTACATATTTAATGTTTGTTTACTTAGTTTAGGGCCAATTTTAGAAAGGGATTGCTCTATTCTGAGTTCTTGGTAGCTTTGTTCTTTTTTAATGCTTTGGATTAGTTTGTGAAGTGTTGGTTGACTTCTTCCTAAAGTGGCTTGGAAGGCATTATGCCATCCTTCAACTGCGTTGTTAGTTTTAGCTTTCTGTGCTATTGTACTAGCATACACATTCCACCATGGAATTTGAAATTTAGGTTGTCTACGGTGGCCTGAATGATGTAATCTTCCAACCCAGGTATCTTCAAAATAGTCCAAGAAGGGAGTTAGTATTTTCTCATTGGTGCGGTAGAAAGGGCTGTCAATTAATAAATTGTAGTAGTTAGCTACTTCTGTTGTTGGTACGTATGCCAATGCAATCAACTTTTTTATTTGATAAGCAAAGTGACTGTTTGTAGAATATTCAATGCTTAAGGTAGATTTTTGTAAGTGCCTCCATATACTTTGGTTGTAGTGATAATAACAACCTTGTATTGAGGTATGGGGATATAGCTTAAGGATAGCTTGAATCATGGCTATTTCAAAGTCAATTATAATTCTTTGAGGATAGTAATTATCTGTTAATTCTTTGATCTTTGTTAAAAGTTCAACGTAGGTAGTATTTGTTTTGTTTGGCAGCAGAGTATAAATTAGAGGGATATTTGTATCTTGGTATTCCCCATGGATGGTGTAAAGTTGATAGAAAGGTTTGGGACAAACTTTAAAAGTCCCGTCCATCATCCATGTTTCACATGATTTAAGTTTTTGCAAATTACTATTAGTACCAAAAAGTAAAACTCGTTTGTCATGACTCTGGTTGTCATACATTAGGAATTTATCCTCATTATGTGTAATGGTATATTCAGGATATATTTTTATATCCTTAAAACTTTGTGTCGTTGGTGGAGTTGGATCTGAAGCACGTTTAGTTTTTGAAATTAATCTTTTTAAGTTGGGAATAGAAGGTAGCTGTCCTGTCCCATGTTCTGGCACTTTGCTTAAAACATTTTTCAAAATACTAGTGCTTGTTTCTTGTGATCCTTTACTAGCATCTTTCAATGTTTCCAGTGCTTTTCTAACTTTCACTTCTGTTACATTTGGTGGGTGGTTATGCTCACGTACATTTACCACATTGTTATCAACAGTTGTTGCTCTACCATAGCATGCACTTGAGTAATATTTGCTACATTTCCAATGGGTCTTATTCGCTTTTACTCTTTCTTGGGTGTAGGTGTAACCCATGTAGTTCAGCATTAGTTTCCCTTTTTGCGAAGTAATGAAAGTAGCTCCAGTTGCCATGTCTAAGGTAGATCTGTGGAAAACATATATATGTATTTTTAAGAACATTGAAGACGATTTACAGAGATGTGTTTAAGAGCAGGAAAAAGCGTGAACATATACTTACTATGTGGCTTCACTGGTAATTGTTTTATTCTTATTTCTCTTACTGAATTTTCTTCTTTTTAAGTTCTGTAGTAGTGTTAAAGAATAATTGAAAGACATGATTTAGTGTTATAGGTGTTTGATTTTACTTTCAGAATTGTTATACATACAGTGACTATACTTACTTGATGTAGTAGAAGATGTTGGTAGTGTAGTTGTAGATAGGTAAATAATTTTGTAGAGTCTGTGGAAAAAATAATCATTGTGTTACTTATAGTATTTGGATGATAGTAGTTGTTAACATATGAAGTAAATAGTACATTTACTTAGCAAGTTTAAATAATTTTTATCAGCTATCTAAGTAGACATGGATAAGGTAGTTTATAAATGTTTTTACATCTAATTTTTTGGTCGTTGTTGATAAGTTCAACATGTTTTGTTTTCACTCTAAAGAAGAACAGTTTTTAAATTAGGGAGTTTATCTACTTTTTGCTAAGTTCGAATGAAAAAAGCAATGGGATTTTACTTACTTGAAGTGTAGTATGACGTTTTGTAGTTGTAGTCGTAGGTTTGTATTCTCTTCTCTCAGCAAGGTAACCGTTTTTCTCCAAGTTTGTGCCAAAAATGGTAAATTACGTTAAGTGTATAATTGTTTTTATATTAGTGAGTTAATTAATGGTAGCTTTTGATTGGTTCAATTAGTGAAATTTCAAAATGATTGGTCGAGAACGTAATTTCGAATTAGAAAACCGTTATTTTCGTAAGAGTTTGTTGCATCACTATTTGTTTGTTAAAGTACATTGTAAAAAGTTTTATATGTGCTTTTTTGTTTTATATGTAAATAGTTTATATGTAGAAAATAATGAAATGTGTTTCACATTTAGGCCATCGGAGTGTATGATAGTATCAGTAAATGTAATTTTTTTTAACATATATTATATATTTTTATATCAATAAGTATTAGGAAAACTAAATAATTATATGTGTGAATAGTTTTGTAAAGTAAAATAGTAAAAACAAGTGAGTAAAATAAAAGAATCGTGCATATCGAGTTGGTAATAAAAAGACGATATTTTTGGTATATTTCTATAAGCAGATAGGTCGTCGATGTTAGTGTAGTCGATATAAATGTCTAAGGTAATGATATTTAAAATAAAGTCGATAATGTAGTAGTCGATATTTATGTTGTAGATATTAGTGTGAACGATATTAGGGTTGTCGATAAAAAAAAATCGATATTTGTGTGAATTCTTGTTTAAGTATAGGATGACGATATTAATGTAAGCGATATTTTAGTGACGATATTTATTTCTGACGATATTTATGTTAACGATATTCCATCATGGAACCCTGGACACCTACCTTGACCACTACAAACCTCCTTAAACTATATTGTATGTCGCACGCATAGATCCTGTGTTCTTAATGAGGCACAGCGTGAATTTCTGTATCGAATTGTTATTAATTGTTTTTAAAACTGTTATATATCAGGCCTCGAAATTTGGAAGCTCTAGTGCCAACAGGGTACTGTAACTGTAAAAACAAGAGACCGCTAGACTAGCCCTCACTCTCCCCTGTCGTCTTCTCTTTCATCTTTCCTCTTTCTTCTTTCCACCTCTCTTCTTTTCTGTTTTATTGTTTACTGGGGTTAGGCCCTTTATATTCAGATGACCGTAATAACCTCACCTCACGTTTTGGTATACGTTATGATTGCCTCACAAAGATCTTATGATAACCCTGGTACAGTATTACTCTATGTATGTTTCTTTTGAAAAACAATAAAAATATTTTGAGACAAAAAAAAAAAACAAGTGGGGCGCTGTCTCTGCTAGTCGAACTCTTAGGTGGTATGTCAGTAGCTTCCGTTAGCTGATTCCTGCTAACTGCCTTTTTAAACATGCTCGGAATACGCCCAATTTTTGTGAGGCTGGCAAGTGTGTGTGGAACATTGGACTTTGGTGCACTATCAATAGCAATTGGATCAAGGAGATCCTCACAATCGGTAAGTAAATTGTCTATGCAATCCAGCACGCCAGCCCCTGCCACGGGACTCAGGTTTATGCCTTAAGGAGACTCTGGCAAGCGCACAATACCTTTTTAGAATGAAAAAACAACAATCCTCTGGAACAAGACTTCAGAGGGGTATCCCAGCCCAGCCTCTTCCGGGTTATGGCGGGCACAGAAGGGCCCGGGCTTTGCCCGGGCACAGCCCCTGCGCATCCCATGCCGTGGGTGGAGAAGCAGCGCTTTGAGCTTGATAACAACGTCTCCCCTTCACCGTCAGCGCCTTTGGGCAGTGGCACCCTGGGACAGGAAGTCCCACCGGGGTGTTAGAACATGGAACAGGCATGGCCCCCCAGCAACAGCAGAGTGTCCTGAGCTGCAGGGGGGGAGAGGCAGCACATTAAGCGCGATGACCACGCCTCCCCCTCACCATCACCACCTGTGGATAGTGGAACCCTGGGACAGGAAGTCCCAACAAGGGGTTAGAGCATCGAGCAGGCAGCAGGTATGGTCCCCCAGCAACAGCAGAGCGTACCGCACCGTGGGGGGAGAGGCAGAACTTTAAGCGCGATGACCACACCTCCCGCTCACCGTCAGCGCCTGTGGATAGTGGCACCCTGGGACAGGAAGTCCCACCAGGGTGTTAAAGCGTCGAGCAGGCAGCAGGTATTGCCCCCCAGCAACAGCAGAGCGTCCCACGCCGTGGGGGGAGAGGCAGTGCTTCAAGCGCGATGGCCACGCCTCCCCCTCACTGTCAGCGCCTGTGGGCAGTGACACCCTGGGACAGGAAGTCCCACCAGGGTGTTAAAGCGTCGAGCAGGCAGCAGCTATGGCCCCCCAGCAACAGCAGGGCATCCCCAGTCAGCCAATCATAGAAAGGCCAAAAGGGCCAACAAGTAACGTTTAACAGTAGCCACAGCAAGTCGTTGCTTGGCATGACAGAGCACAAAGAACACATCAGACAATTGTGCTTATACCAGTAGGCATAAGTCATGCAAAGGGGGGTAAATATTGGCTCATCATCCTGAGACTTGCTGAAATAGAACTTCTATTGCCCTCTGTTGCACGCTGGCTAGACACTAAGAGCAACCCCTCGTAACACTGGTATACTGTCTTGGTTCTAGCCATGTCCTGATTCCTGCTTGCTCATATTTGGTCAGATACAGGGCAATGTATCTACTTCTCGTGTAGGAAAATCTGCCTTTTCTGCATGATCACCCTGCATTTTTTGGACCCTAATTTGCTGACTTTAGAAATCTGTGCACTTTACTATTGCTAACTAATAGTGAAAGGACTGTGCTCCCTCTTTAAACATGGTTACATTGTTGTATTCCAGATTGGCAAATTTAATTTGCATGTATGTCCCTAGTATATTGTGTAGAAAATGCACCCAGGGCATGGAAGTCAAATGCCACTTGTTGGCTGCAGTGCCTATTATGCCATCCACTGCAGTGGCAGTGCAAACATGGCTATTGACCTGCCCAGTTTAGCCTGATTCATGCAGTGTAAAATATGCAGTGGGACCTGTTAAAATATCCATTTGTGATAGGTAAAAAAGCTCCCTTTTAAATATGTAAGACTTGTAGCCTACTAGTTAGAATGCATGATACTTAAAAGTGAGACATGTAGAGAATTAATATTACCATGTCCCTACAATGACAGGGCCCAAAAATATATTTTCTCTGTGGCGGGCCTAGCTGTCCTATGTAGAAAAGCAGAGTAAAAATTAAAATACAAATACTGTATCTCGGTATTGGAACCAGCTAGAAAAATAACTATTTTAATAGTTATTAAAAATCCATTTCAGTGGTGAAGTCTACATAGTTATAAATATTAATGAAAAGTAACTTTTAAAAAGTCCCATTATATCAGCCTGATGCTCCTGAAAGCTAATTTGCATTAGCTCTCTAGCTTCTCCCAGTCAGTGCTTCACCTTGAATAGGTGTGCATGAGGTGTTAATTGCCTCCCAGGCGCAAGCAAAAGGCTGACCCAAGTGGGCTCAGATGACTACTCAGTGCTCAACAAAATATGCAGGGTAAAGGCTGTGGGCCTGGTTTTGACATCACAGTGTCAAATCCTGCTTGACAGGTTTATTGAGCCACATGTAAAATTGGGGACACACTTAAAAGGGAGAAAATATAATTCCAAGCCAAGTCTTGTGACTCACACCCCTGTGTGGTTGCTGAAAGACCTGGCTTTGTACTACCAGAATTCTGTCTCTGGAATTGTTGGGGGCACAGTGCCTACTTCAAACTGGATATTAGTGTTCGATGTGGTACGGTACTAGGATTACCATAGTTTTTAAAAATGGGGGTCTCTAGTTGGCAGAGGTAGGTACCTTTGACCAAATAGGGACCCTTGTTTCTAGTCAGGGTAAGGGGGAAACACTCTCTTGATAACCCCTGCTCACCCCTTTGTTAGCTTGGCACAAGCAGACAGGCTTATTCTCAAGGCAATGTGTAAAGTATTTGCACCAACACTCACAGTAACACAGTGATAACACCACAAATGGACACCACACAGGTTTAGAAAAATAAAGTTATCTGTATCTGAAGCTGACAAGACCAAAACGACAAAAATCCAGCATACACAATGAAAGTTATTCTTTAAAATGTTCTTTGGAATGGTATTATAAAAAGCAAACTGATAGTTTCTGTATTCCTTGTAATAATCCAATAAGATATCACCAATCAGTTCTCCTGAGCACCTGCACGTGGCCCTCTTGTGGTTGCGGGACTTTCCCCCACAGGCCTGCTGGCTCCACGATCAATGATTGCAAAAGTATGCCCCCAAATGCTGTCTCCGGTGTCAGACACAAAGGAATTAAGCCCTGAAACGCATCCAGCAAGTAATTTCACGAAGACCGGCCCCGGTACCGCAACTATCGGCTGTGCGAGTACGGGCCGTGAATATCACCAGGAGGGGGGGTGGCTGCGGTCTAGAGGCAGGCTGACCCAGTCCCCACAGGCTGGTTACTTTAAAAACAATCAACCGCTCCCACAGTTCCGCCGGCCCTCAACCGACCAAGGGCAAGGTTAAAAATGGGCCGTTCAGTTTGTTGACTCAGATCACTGATCCGAGCCTTACCTGCGGAGTTATTTTCTTCGCTGCTGCCTGCGCCTCGAGTTGTTCACGGACGTGAGCCCTCTTCTTGCAGACGCTGCACAGGAGGAACGGAGCAGCCTTCCCGAACTCGAGCACGGCTCCACTCTCTGGCTCGCGGCTGAAGTCCTGCTGGGCGGCTTTCTCTCTTCGTCGGTGGTGTGTCTTGGAGGGATCCCGGTTGCCAGGCAACGCCTAGCAGCCAAGGATCACAGCACAGTTTTCTTTTCCCCTCACAGAGATCTCGCTGACGACTCTGGCCAGCGGGGATACACACTCATCATGCTGTCGGCTCACGAAGGCCACAGTACCAGCCGGACTGTGTGCAGACACACGCACACAGTGTTGTCTGCGTTTCACGAAGCTCTCCATGCAGGCAGGACCTTGTGCAGAGACAGGCACACAGCGCCGATTATGAGAACAATCACAACTTCTAAATGTCACTGCAGGCTTCACGGAGGTCACCAGCTATATGCAGACACACGCATACAGCGTCGCAGAGACGATCTTGGGAAACTTTGATATTATTGAGTTCCCACAACAGGAGGCCAGCTCTCCTCAGGCCCTTGGAGATTTCTTTTAAGTAGAGGACACAGCAAAGTCCTTATCCTTCCCTTGGCAGAATAGCAACTGCAAGTCAGCCCCAGAACACACAGCAAGGGCAGTCCTTTTCAGTTTCTCGCGCTCTTCTCCTTGGCAAAGGTTTTCTTAATTCCAGGATGATCTAACATACAGGGGTTTCAGCTCAAATATTTATACCCCAAATGTCTTTGTTCTCTAGGTGTAAGGGGTCCTGAACCCAGTCCAAACCAGCTCTGGGTGCACTCTGCCAGTGCACAACTTCTTCCTTTGTCAATGTGGGCCAGGGTCTTCAGACGCACCGCAGGAGGTGGAGCCAGTCTTTTGTGGAAGGCAGGCACAGCCCTAGTCAGAGGCTACTCCTCCCACCACTCCAAATGCAGATTGGCCTATTCAGCCCAGGCTGACTCACCCAGACTCCTGGAGCCACCCGAGCCCCTGTCACTCCTAAGCCAGACAGTCAATCCACAACCAGGCAGAGGCACACAGAAAGGTTGAACAAGAAAACAGCCACTATTTCCAAACACAGAATTTAGAAACCATCCCTCCTAAAAGATGTTTTTATTAAATTCAGGGATACCAGACTCCAATTTTGCATCTTACTCCTATGGGAAGATATGCTTGTAAATATGTTACAGAGCATTCCCCATTTTGTCCTATGGGTAAGATAGCCTTTCAAAAGTGAAAAAACAAAATTAGCTGTATTTCACTATCAGGACATGGTACACACACCAGTACATGTCCTACCTTTCACATAGACTGCAACCTGCCCAGGGGGGTACCTTGGGTCTTCCATAAGGGTGTCCTAGGTGTAACGAAAGGGAAGGGTAGGACCTGGCAAGTGGGTGCACTTGCCAACTCAACATGGCAGTTAACAAACTGTAGGCAGGCACTGCGGTGACAGGCCTGAGACACCTTTTTAAGGCTGCTCATGTGGGTGGCACAAACAGTGCTGCAGGCCCACTAGTAGCATTTGATTTATCAGCCCTGGCACGGGTAGTGCGCTTCACTAGGGGCCTACTGGTAAACAAATATGCCAATCAGGGAGAACCAATCACAATATCAATTTATACAGGGAGCACTTGCACTTTGACACCCGATCAGCAGTGGCAAAGTGCCCAAAGTATCTAAGCCAGCAAAACGTAATTCAGCACAGCCATAAAAACACAGGGGGTAGAGGCAAAACATCAGGGAAATCCACGCCAAGGATACCAGGTCTAAAAATAGTACTCTCTCCACTCACACCCCAACTTCAGAGCCCAAGTTTAGTGTGGCTGAAGACCTTCACCATCTTGGCTTCGCCCTGATACATCGCATTTTTGGCCTGTTTAAAGTAAGGCAAACTGGAACAATGCACATGTAGCTAGTCAGAGCCTGGGAACTTTAACTTCATTGGTCTGACACGAACTAGGAGTCTCATAGGGTCATCCACAGGCTGGTGAATGGCACAAAGCTGACCCTCACCCAGCCTTCTCAAAACACTGCTGGACCTGCTGAAGAACAGAAAAGGAGTGGGTCTGCTATCCGTGACCTGAGAGGAGTTCTGAAGGACTGTGCCTGCTTTACTTTGTACCTAGGATAAAGAAGTTACCACTAAGCCTCAGTTTGCTGACCTCCTGTTTGGCGACCGGAGACATCACAAGTTGCAAGAGGCCTTTTTCTTCAAGTGCCCAGCAGACTAGTGGGATCTAGGCTTGGACAGGAATTTGATTGCGATGCTTTCTGCTTAGGCCCATGCCAGTAGTGAATGACGCCATGCACGCGCATGTGGCAGATCCTCAGCTTTCCCCCATTTAGTTAGGAGCCGCTTAGCAACTACTATCCCCAAATCTAGGAACCTGGATACTACCTTAGTGGCAAGGGTCCTCTTAAAGTGAGGTAGTAGTTATACTGTCCATTCAAAGTGCAGTTTGCGGCCAGTGCAAGTGTGTAACAACCTACTCACTGGGCGCCAGTAAACATTTATTCGGGGGCAGTTCCATAGCATGTGTACCAGCCCAGCCCCTGGTTCAGCACATCTCGGGCACGTCGCATCTGTGCGGTTAAAGTAGCGATTGGTCATGGCGGGTGTGAGGTAGGCCCTGTGGACAATGTACAACTGTATTTGCCTAAACCTCATATTTCTAGGTATGCGTACTGGGCTGTTCAGTATCCGTGTCCATTCTTTTTCTTCTAGCTGTCGCCCTAGGTCTAGTTCCCATTTACGACGGAGTGGGTCTAGACTTAATGCCGCATGGGTCCTGAGAGATTCTGCAAACCAGTTTACGAGATGCCTTCCACGCACCATAACATGCAGATATTGTATGGTGGGATGGGGGCTCGGTTCGGTAGCCATGCCTCCCCATCTGGCTGTAAATGTGGTTATCAGTGAGCGATGCATAAGGAATTGTCCCGGTGGGAACTCTTCGTCGTTCACTAGAGACGTGTACGGTATGAGCGCTGCATCTCGGTAGAGGTCCCCTAGTGTCTGGAGACCTCCCTCTAGCCACTCCGCAATTGATTGCGACGTGAACACTGTGGGCCCGCTAGGGGACCCCTCCAGCGGCACATAAGGAGTGACGCCTCTGTTGATATACAGACATCTGCGGTAGCACTTGTATGCCACCACTAGTAGCAATGGCAAGGTGTAAAATTAGGAATATTTGCTCCAGAGAGTGGGGCGGATGTGAGGTTGCCGTGTCTGCACGTTTCCTGTCTGCGAGCCAGCGGGCTATCCACTGCGGTTAAGCAGCCAAATAGTACTCAAAGCAAGGCGCAGTAAGGCCTCCTTGGCCTGTAGGCATGCATAGCTTCGCAAATGCCATTCTGTGTCGCACGTTCCCCCACAGGAAGTCCCAGACTAGTTTAGTTAGTGTGATAAAAAAGGATGCAGGGATATATAAAGGCAAATTGGCAAAATAATATATAAAAGTCTGGGAAGGATTACCATCTTGGCTAACGCCACTCTGCCTGTTATCATTAGCGGAAGCGTGCCCCAAAATCGCATTTGCGACCGGATTTCTGTTAGGGCTCTCCCCAGATTCCCGTCAAACAGGTCTTTCAGGTGGTGATAGATCCGGATCCCCAGGTAGCGTAAGGTGCCCTCTCTCCACTGCAGCCTTTTACCGTTAAGAGTAAAGCCTGGAATTCGACCGCCAACGCGTAATGCATATCTGCAGGACTTATCAACATTCACTCGCAGCCCAGAGATCGTGGCAAAATGTTGTAAGAGGTGTGCCAATTGGTCAGGAACCCTCTCCATATCTTTAACATAGACTAGGAGACCATCCACGTAAAGTGATACTTGGTGTATGGCATGTCCCAAAGGTATACCGTCTCCCAGTGTGATGCGCATCGCCTCCGCCAGGGGCTCTATTGCGAGCGCGAAAAGGATGGGGGACAATGGGCATCCCTGCCTGGTGCCCCTGCGCACCGGTATAGCGTCCGATATGTACGGCCCCATTCGAACTGTAGGGTTTGTGTACAGTAAATTAATCATTTGGAGAAATCCTAGGCCCAGATCATATTTTAATAATGTTGTAGACAGGTAGCCCCATTCTAAAGAATCAAATGCCTTTTCCAGATTTAATGTTAGGCACCCTGCTCTGGGCCATTCCTGCATGGCGTCTGATGCCACTCTAACAAAAAGCCTCAAGTTTAGGGAGGTGCTCCGTGCGGGCACAAAGCCGTTCTGGTCGGCATGAACCAGCTTGGGGACCACCGGTGCCAATATGTGCGCTAGCAGCTTGGCAAGTATTTTATCGTCGGTATTAAGTAAGGCCGTAGGTCTGTAGGAACCCTGGGCAGTGGGATCTCTGTCTGGTTTTAATAGGGACACCAGATACGCCTCGCACATCGAGGGAGGTAGCTCTTCTAGAGCTGTAGTGTATAGAGGGTAGAAGCTTTGCGTGAGAGACTCGCGGTATGTTATGTTATGTTATGTCGGGTATTTATAGAGCGCGCGGCTACTCCCAAGAGTGTCCCGGCGCTAAGAATAAAGAACACGCACTCGAACAACAGAGAGATGAACCAAAGTGCCAGACAACAAACTGCTAGTAGAGCCAATTACAGTTGGAATAGCCATGTCTTCAGCATTTTTCTAAAAGCAAGCAGATCCTGAGCCTGGCGGAGAGGCAGGGGGAGGTTGTTCCAAAGGCCGGATGCAGTCGCCTTAAAAGAGCGACTATCGACCCGCGCCAGAGTAATTTTCGGCACAGAGGTCAGGAGCTGAGACGAGGATCTCAGAGTACGTTGAGGGATATAGCGAGGGAACCTATGTCTTAAGTAAGGAGCTCCAATTTGATTGAAAGCTTTAAACACAAGAACCAAGGCTTTAAAATAAATTCTCTTCTGAACCGGCAGCCAGTGCAGGGATGACAAAAGCGGAGAAGTCCGAGTAATGGAGGGGACCAAAAAAATGGCCCTGGCCGCCGCATTTTGAATCACCTGCAGACGGGAGATCAGATAGCTGGGTAGACCCAAATACAAAGAATTAGCATGGTCCAGACGTGAGGTGACCAGAGCCTGGACTATGATTCTTCTGTGAAAGACAGAAAGCAAAGGTAGGAAGTTCCTCATCATTCTTAAAATCCCGAAACAAGTCCCTGCCACTGACTGAATCTGGGGTTTCATAGAAAGCGAGGAGTCCATCTTGACTCCGAGATTCTTGACCACGGTCACTGACGACCCAGGGGGGACAGATCCCGCGGCCACCAATTAAGCCAGGTCTCACAAGGGCGGTGGCCAAAGAAGATCATCTCGGATTTGTCAGGATTACATTTAATTTGGTTCTCCTTCAACCACAAGAAGACTTCAGAGAGACGAGTTTATTGCAAGGCCATCAAACTCTGCGCCCTTCGAGCAGGTGAAAAGCAGCTGAGTATCATCTGCGTACGATACAATCTTTGCCCCGTGTTGTTCAGCGAGGCAAGCAATAGGGGTCATGTAAATATTGAACAGAGTAGGGCTCAAGATAGAGCCCTGCGGGACCCCAACATTCAAAGGTGGCTGCTGCAAACGGAGGGGACCATAAGGTTTGAAGACGGTTACTGAGAAAGGACCTGATCCAACTCAGTGCCGTACCGTCTACACCCCCCTCGACCAGCCTTTGCACCAGTCTGGCATGGGGCACGGTGTCAAAGGCCGCGGAGAGGTCCAAAAGGACCTACACCGCGTTGCCTCCCCTGTCGAGCGTGGCTTTAATGGTCTCAGATATTTCTAAAAGGGCTGTTTCAGTACTGAAAGTAGCCCTAAAGCCGGACTGGCTAGGGTGCATAAGATGGTTAGTCTCAATGTACTCCGTAAGAATGAGGTGACATATTTCTCCAACACCTTTGCAAAAAAAGGTAGTAATGATATGGGACGGTAATTACCTGCTTCCTCCGGATCCGCAGTGGGGTTTTTAAGCAGAGGGAGAATTCTGGCATGTTTCCAATACAGAGGCATATATCCTTCTCGCAGTGAGTTGTTTAAAATCCGATTCACTATAGGATTAATAGCCTCAGCAATTGCCGATAACACCCTGGCAGGACAGGGGTCGGTCGATGAGCCCGATTTCAAGGACTTCATAATGGATAGTGATTGGACCATGGGGATGGCAGGGAACTGCAGAAGGGAGAATTCAGAACTAACAGCAGTGCCGGAAAGATCTAAGTTTGAAGTGAGGTCTGGCGGCTGTATTTCAAATGCATTCTGAATCTTTTTACTTTTATCATAAAAGAAAGAAGCCATCATGTTGGTCCATTTACTCGATGGCACAAACGGACTTCTGATCACTGTGGGGGAGGTGAAATTTCTGACAATATTATAAAGTTCTCTACTTTTATTGCCGGCTTGGGTCAATTTTTTTGGAAAAGAAAAGTCTCTTGCCTTCTCGGACTTTCTGGTAGTGATCTTTTAGGGCAGTTTTGTAGGTCAATTTGTCAAGAGCCGTATAATTTGCTCGCCATATCCTTTCTAGATGTTTGCAGGCGGTTTTACTTTTCCTTAGCGCTTCAGTGTACCAGGGGGCAGAAGCACGAGACGTTCTTGTCGCTCTCGAGGTAGGGGGGGCAAGTTCTAAGGCTCTAAGTGATAGCCATTTATCCAGGGAATGCACCTCATTTTCAAGAATCCCACAAAATGAAATGGGGTGGGATTGCAGGGCGCTCTGTATGGCCTCAGAAGTAATTTGGTTAAAAGGCCTAAAACTGCTTGCGCAGACATTTACCAATGGACGAGATCGATTGGGACTCTTAGGGATTCTAAAATGAACCAAACAGTGGTCCGACCAGGTAAGGGGGAAAGGGGCTTCAACATCTATTGAAGTTGAAGAAAAAATCTGGTCTAAGATATGACCATTATCATGAGTGGGCAGATGGACAAAAGGGCTCAGGTGTAAAATATCAAGGGATTCGTACAATTTGAGCACCTCTGGTGCTAACAAATTGTCCATGTGTAAATTAAAATCACCGAGAACCAAACAATGACTGTATTTGGCGGCTAGAGGGGAAATAATGTGGCTGATCGCCTCCAAAAACTTCCCGGCCGGCCCTGGTGGACGATAGATAATCACCCCAGCAATGGACTGATGGGCCGAGATGGTTAAAAGGAAACCTATGGACTCAGCCCCCTCGATCTCGGGGAGAGCTAGCGAAACACAGCTAAAGGTGCTTTTAAAAATAAGAGCCAGTCCCCCGCCCCTTACTTTACCCCGATCTTTCCTCTGGATCCGATAGCCTGCGGGGATCGCCCCAGCAATAGTAGGATTAGAAGCCTCGGTTAGCCATGTTTCAGTTAGAAACATCATGTCAGGGCGGGAGTCCACTAATAATTCCTGAAGATGGAGCTCATGTTTCTTAACTGAGCGGATATTAAGCAGTGACTCTGAGAGATGCAAGCCGCCCCCACCCCTATACATTCCACTCCACAAAAAGGAATGCCTTGTAGTACTCGGCTGGCAGGCCATCCGGCCCTGGCATTTTTCCCGGATGCCATGGATCCGATTGCATCTCCAATCTCTTCTAATGTGAGCAGACCATTGAGTATCTCTTGGTGTTGCCCTCAGACTGTAGGAAGTTGTACGGAGCTCAGAAACCCTTCCAGTTCATGGTCCGGACGGCGGCCCTTAGATTGGTATAACTGGGTGTAGTGTTCCGGCAGATCCTTATGTATCTCGCGCTGTGTATATACCAGTGTCCCTGCCAGCGTGCGTATGGCCCCTATCGGAGCATGGTTGTTTTCTTGCCGTATCAGCAAGGCAAGCAGTTGGCCCACTCGATCGGCTGATGCATGTGTGCGAGCTGTATGCGCTGTGTAGTTATGGTATCTTAATCGCTCCAGTAGGTCTGCATGTTCTGCACGCAGCTGCTCCAGGCACCTAGAATCCTTACCCTTCCCCTCCCATTCGCACCCCAGTAGTTGGGCTTCTAATTTCGTAAGTGAGGTTGTCAGCTGTTTAAGTATACTCCACGTGACCCCTAAGCAGTGCCCTCTGATTGCCGTTTCAAAAAGTTTCAACCAAGATATTCTATCTTCGTATTTAAAGGGAGTAGCGATTGGGAACTCACTAGTCTATCAAGAAGTACATGTAGGTCGTGTACTGCCGAGTAATAGGAGTAGACACTCTCTGTAGGGTTAAGAGTGCGCCATATATCCAATATCGCCCAGTGTGTGAGCCAGTCCGTAAGTGCCTGGGCATTAGACATGGCAGAGGTTTTATTGAGAAGGGGGAATGACCTATCCAGATCGACGTTGAGTACCGAATTGAAGTCCCTTCCCACCATCCAGGGAAGTCCAGCATAGGGGTCATTGTTTGTGACAGACGCGCAAGAAAGGAGGGTTGGTCCACATATGGGGCGTATATAGAGCCTAGCAAAGCTGTCTGACCATTAAGCCGTCCTCGTACAAAGGTGTATCTACCCTCGTTATCGTTTACAGCTTCCTGTACGCAGTGCCGAATATCTGCCCTCTCCAACTGTGGAAATGTGCCTTTTTTAGGGGCACACCGATGCAGGGGTCACCCTTATCTTGTCCACGGGACCTTAACCCAACAAAGAAGAGATTGGCACTGAAGCTGGAATTCAAAATAACAAGTTTATTAATTACTCATGAGTGGGACTACATCAATACAACACCCTCCGGTGCTGTAGGAGGCAGTACATGGAATACAGAAACCATGGGCCTTTTATACACAGTTTGTTGCAGAGTAAGCATGTAGTTACAAATAGGAGGTACAGGCCTACACAGGAATAGATACTGACAAACATGGGCAGATGAATATCACTTAGTCAGCAAAGTGGGAGGGGAAACAGAACTGTTAAACATCAGTAGGATATGATAGACAGTTACATTCTCAACAGGTGCATTCTAGCAGCTACAGGCCTTTCTGAGCTCATACGTTGCTCTTGCTCAGTGCAGAAGGAGTTAACTAAGGTTGATGACTCAAGCAGAATAGAAAGGCAGGCAACAGTGAAGACGGCAGAATCACAAGGCTAACAAAATGGATGCTGCAAACAAGATGGCTTCAGCTCATGCTAACAGCAATTATTTTCAATTTCCACAGACGGCCCTTTTAGCATTAGCTGAAGACATCTCTATGATTTGGAAGGAGCATGAAAGTTATCCTGCACATCTATTCTCATAAATTCATTAATTTCCTGATCCATTGCTAGGTGGGCATTTACATTCTTCGCATTTTGTTTAGTCGGTTTACATGAGGTACAGGTAGAAATACAAAATGAACAGGGCATCGGGCCACACTGGATACATAGGCAACATGTGAAAAGAATCGCAAAAAATATACATAGGGCTGACAATATTTTCCAGCCCCATTCAGTAAACATAGTCCATAGTCATCCAGTCAAAGTCCAGGTTCCTGAATCCTGATAGATTTCAGTGGCTATCGTGTGCATCTTAGCAATTGCTTCAAAAACTGAAGGAACGTGGTCAGGGATATACACACAGCAGCTGCTCCCAATAATGCGACATGCTCCACCACGGTCTGCCTGGATCACATCCAAAACCATTCTGTTTTGGAGCACTACAATTCTCGCAATTTGTAGTTCTTCTGTTATATTTCAAAGTGCCATGGCTGTCTGATTGGTTACAGCCTCTACAACACGTGTCAAGTGCCTTATTTTTTTGCTACTTAAGGCCGCACCAACAAAGAATAGTCCCAAATTAAAGTCAATATACTGCTGCAATGCAGTATCAGTTTGATCCACCTCATCGTGATTTATTGTCCTTTTCAATCAACTCTTGGAAATGTCATTATACAGTTTATAGTCTTTGTGGTAGGCTGCAGGTGCCAAAAACACAGGTGGTAGCAAAAAGGACACAAAGCAGCTACATGACCACCCAATAGGTAGGTGGTAATAGCCTTTACTTCCACAAATGAAATAGGTGTTATGTGATGACAAAAAACTACTATTGTTCATTCCCGTAATGTTCAGCACTGTACTACAGTCACTTTTTCCCCACAGGGATACTGCAGAAACTGCTCACACAAAGGTCTGCTCGAGCTCTAGTAACAGCTATAACAGGAAGCCCATTACCCTTGACAGTTCGAGTGTTAGGGAAAACATTGTGTGTGGAGGAATTTCCTCGACGATACTCCTCCATTTCCTATACAGTTCCTTTAGCTTGTGGATCTCCTTCCTCATCAGAGTAACAGACTCCATTTAACTGAGCGTTAAGTCTTCCTACATCATAGTTGGTAATATTACCAATATGAGAAGCCCACAATAGTGCAAACCAGGCTCTGCAGGAGCCATTATCTGAAAACGGAAGAAGAATAAAAGGCGTTCCTCCCTTTTTCTGACGAGCTGGCATCATTCCACACACGCAACAGTTGGTAATGTTCGTAGCATTATGGGTGTGATGCAACATTTGAATGAACGTATTGTTGAAATAAGACATTCTATGCTTCTGCTCATGATCAGGGAGAGTGAAATAGTGGTGCTCCATGGGGACAGGAGTAGTAGCAGTCAGTAGTTTTCGAGCAGGACCTACTCCCTCTGTAACCCATGTTATTGTAGCGATGATGACAAAAATCAAAGTGAGTCCAATAATGAACCTACTCTTTTGATCACAAACCTTTGCAGCAGGCATGTTCATCTGGCCGTTGAACAACTGAACAGATGGTGCAATAAAGTCCTGGGCAGACGTTGTTTTTTTCGGTAAGGTTGAGATGAGTAGCCACTAAAAGAGTACCCCCCTTTGTAACTCAGTCTTTCACTGCCCAGAACAGTGGCTCAAACAGTCTTTTTCAGAAATGACGTGTCTTTCTTCCGGGGTCGCCGCTGGTAGCGAGATGTACCAGGGATCGTGTGGTCCGGGAAGACTTCCTCAGGTCCTTCAGGTGACGTAGCTTGTCCTTTCTCAGTGTCCAGGATATCGCGGTGTTCTGCCAACACAGCTGGGCTCACTAGGTCCTGCAACACTTTTCGACAGTGTGTCGCGTGGACCCAGTTCTTCCGGTTGGTCACTCGAACCGCAGTCCTGGTATCCAAGAGCACCTGCTCAGGGCCAAGCCAACGAGGCTGCAAGGACCTGGTCTGCTGAAAGGACTTTGTTAGGACAAAGTCCCCAGGCCGTAGATTATGGCCCTCACCGTGCGACCTGTCTGGAAGAGTCTCCCGAACCTGTTGATAAATAGAAGACAAACTGTCAATCAACTGAGACAAATAGACGTTCATCAATACATAGGGTACATCATGTATAGGGCGTGGCTTAGGAATCTCCCAAATATTCATTGGCCTTCCAAAAGCCACCTCATACAGTGTGAGGCCAGATCATGTATGTGGTACAGATCTAATGGATAGCAATGCCAAGGGCAGTGTGTCAGGCCATTTAAAAAATGTGGAAGCCTGTATTTTGGCCAATTTTAGTTTTAGGGTAGGATTGTAACGTTCCACTAGCCCTGCTGATTGTGGGTGAAAATCAGCATGAAACTTCTGTTTAATTCCTAACCCTTTCATGAGGTAATCAACAACTTGCCTAATTAAATGGGGTCCGTTGTCACTCCACAAAACTCGACAAATGGCGAATCTGGGGAAAAGGTCCTTTAGGCGCACCTTTGATGTAGTAGGAGCTGTATTATCTTTCGTAGCGTATGCCTCCACCCATTTACTAAAGGCACAAACCACTACCAGAACATACTTCAGATTATTACGGCGTTCAAGCTGGATATAATCCATTTGCAGGACTTCAAAAGGTGCAGTAGGTATGGCAAATCCTCCTGCTGGAGTTCGTGTTCCCTTTCCAGGATTATATTGGAGACAGATCAGACAAGACTGGACTATCTTTTTAGCTGTGCCGGCAATATCTGGATGATCCCAAACTTGCATAAGTTGCTTTGCCATTGAAGATGCTCGAACATCTGCCGGCCCATGTGCAATTGTGAATCATAGGATGCAAATAGGCTGTGGGTAACTTCCATTTTGTTATTTCTTTATTCCTCCAACAGCCCTCATCATCCAATGTTCCCTCTTTAGACCATTGGTCTAATTCCTCAACAGAAGCAAATTGTTGCATATCCAGTACCTCTTGCCTGGCATCATGCCAACGTTGAGCCTGTGACTTAACTACATACATAGATGTGGTACTTCGCTGCATTGCAGTCTCACGAACTGTGTGATCCGCAAAGGCATTGCCTTTTCCTATTTTATCAGTCACTTTCTTGTGTGCGCTACACTTAACAATTGCCACTTTCTTAGGATATGTCAAGGCAGTAAGGAGATTGTGTACTAATTCCCCATGCACTATTTGTGTCCCATGTGAAGTAAGAAAGCCTCTTTCCTTCCAGAGTTGCCCAAAATCATGAGCCACTCCAAATGCATATCGGCTATCAGTGTAGATGTTAACAAGTAGATCTGTACTAAGCTCACATGCTCAGTGCTAACAACTCGGCTGCTTGAGCTGACTTCTGTGGAATGTAAGCTGTCTCTACTACTGTCTGAAGTATTGTAATTGCATAAGCAGCAGATGACGTACCCTCAGGCAACTTCAAGCAGGACCCATCAACCCAGAGTTCCCCATCAACACTAGAAAGGGGCGTATCTTGTAGGTCAACACGACCCTTTGTTTGTTCTTCAGCAAGGGATATAGTCATGTAACTCTTGTGACTGAGACTGAGTGGCTGGAAATGGCAATAATGTAGCAGGATTCAGAGTCGAACATCTTTTCAGTGTGATATGAGGAGCCAAACTTGTCAATTCATATCCTGTCAAGCGGGCACTAGTCAAATGTTGTGTTTTTGTTTGATTTAAAAGAGCAGCAACTGAATGGGGTACTAGCACAAGCAATCTATGTGACAAGACTCTTCCCTCACTCTGACGTATGGACACAGCCGTTGCCGCTACCGCTCGAAAACACCCTGGCAGCGCACAGGCGACTGAATCAAGGACAGCTGAGAAATATGCACAAGGACGCTGCTTATCACCGTGTGTCTGTGTTAAAACCGAGAGAGCACAAACGTCCCTCTCGTGTATATAGAGTGTGAAGGCCTTAGGGTAGTCTGGAGTTCCTAATACTGGTGCAGAACATAGTGCTTGACGTAACTGTTTGAAAGCATGCTGACATTCAGTAGTCCATGGGAGAGGCATCGGAGTGTCTTTAGTCAAAAGTGCCAACAAGGGTTTAACAATGTGAGAAAAGCTAGGTATCCACTGCCTACAGAAAGAAAGTAAGGCCAATCAGTGCACGAACACCGTTCTGAGTACGGGGCACAGGCGTGTCTAAAATAGCTTTAATGCGGTCTGGTGTGAGTGCACGTCCCTCCTTAGACAGGAGGTGACCCAAGTAGGTAACCTGCTGTCTACAATATTGCAATTTCTTCCGAGAGACTTTTTGATGATGAGAGGCAAGGAATGATAACAATAACAGTGTTCCTTCTTCACACTGTTCACGGGTATTGGCAGCCAACAAGATGCCATCGACATATTGAGTAAGAGCCACCCCTTTCGGTACAGGGAAAGAATCAAGCTGCCTTTTCAATGCCTGGCTATAAATGCAAGGACTCTCTGTATACCCTTGTGGAGCTCCACAAAATCTGAAAGATCGATTATTCAAAGTGAAGCCGAACAAATAACGGCTGTCAGGATGAATAGGTATTGAGAAAAATGCATTCTTCAAATCAATCACACTAAATGTAGTGGCAGTAGGAGGAACCATAGTAAGAAGTGTCATAAGGTCAGAGACTACCAGATATTGGGGCACTACTATTTTATTAACTTCTCGCAATTCAATGATGAATCTGTAAACATTAGTGTCAGTATCTTTTTTCAAAATAGAAATAGGACTATTACAGGTATTGTAGGGGACGTCTTCCACAGCCCCCACCTTGATCAAATCCTGAACAATGTGTATTAATGCTTCTTCGCCTTCCCGAGATATTTTATATTGGGGCAGTCGAGGCAAAGAAGCACCTTCCTTCACTTGAATATGTACTGGTGGGATAACCATTTGTCCCACATCGGTATCTGATGTAGCCCACAAAGTACTAGGTAACGATGCCAGAGCAACATCCTCTTTAATGAGACAAGACCTCTCAACCATTGGATAGCTATCATTTAAGATAACACGCACACCCTCTGGAGAACAACGTATTGTAGCACGAAAATGTTTGAGCATATCGATACCCACAATGTTATCTGACGTGTTTGGGGAAAGCAGAAATGGACATGCTGTAGTGAATTTATAAAGACTAAATGCAAGTGGCTGTGACAGTTGGCTAAGTGTAGGTGTCCCATCGAACCCTATCGATGTTATCATTGTGCCAGACAGGGGAGCCCTAGGAACCAATTGTTTAGACAGAGCACTACGAGTAGCTCATGTATCAACCAGAAACTGATCAGTAGAACCCAAGACGTTTGCATCGACATAGGGACCCCTCTAATCTACTGGGGCCTCAACCGGTTCCTTACCCCATCCTAGGCATTTCTATGCATAATCAGAATCCTTACGACCATCAGCCGAATAATCAGGGGGCAAAATAAGTCCAAAAAACATGTCAATATCTGGCAGAGTCAAAGTACAGGAGCTAATAGCTCCTTCCACTTCTTCATAAAAAGCAGCCGGATTTTTCCGTGGTTCGTGCAAAGCTGCTTTAAGAGCCATAACGTCTGCTCTATTCCAAGGAGTGTAGACCCAATTATAAACTAAATATCCTTTTGCATCATCTGAATCTTTATCATTCGTTCCCGCTCCCTTTGGGGGAACATACAGAAGTACTGCTTCACGCATGGGTTTCATAGTAACTTCAATATCACTAGTATCGTTATTAGTCCCCGTAGCTCCCTCTTGTCGCTCCGGGGTCTGAACTGTTTGTTCAGTTGTAGCTTTACCAGCTGCTTTTTTCTCCTCTCGCAGACGGAACGTGTCAGTGCGCAATTTAACCACTCGTCTAATTAGATCAGGCACCTGTGAAGGAAGAAAGGTGCCATCACTTAATTGTTTATAATTAGAATTTATATCAGAGGGCTCTAGATAATCAGAATGTTTTCTAAAACTGAGTATTACTTCCCAAGTAAACATCTCTACAAAATATAACTGCTCTAAATCTTTCCACTGCTGAACCATTGCTACAAGTTCTGGAGCAGAGGCACTCCCACGAGCTGCTTTACGAGGAGCGGATCAAAGAGTGGCATTGCCTTCAGTAGTCAAAGTAGAGCGAGTCTTCCGCCCATCTTGCTTATCTTCATCTTTTTCTTCTGAAGACAAATGCTCCTCATCAGAACCTTCATTCTCGGGGCACTAGGGAATTTATACGGGGGTGGAGGTCTATCTAACAGGATGGAATCACCCTTAGGTCTATTAAGTATGGGATAAATAGGGCACCTAATAGGGTACTGGCCAGTTACCTCTAAACTATGTTCCCTGTCTTCTTTTTCTTTTATTTCCTTCATCTCCTTATTTATCTAATGGAGACGTCTAGCCGAAGATTCCTTAACTCAGAATATCCCCAGGCATCAGACTGGATCCGGAAAACTTTCTGGGCAGCACCTCTGCGCGCCGGGTGGGCGGCTCCGCCCTGACGTCGTCCACGGACGTGATGTCAGCGGAGCCATATATGCTCCCCCCGGTGCGCTGACGTCCGTTTTCTCCATTTCTGCGTCCCAACAAGTATCCTGGTAAACCAGCAGTTCCTTGGCCTGATTTTTTGGCCTTTTCGACACCTTCGGTGTCGCCGGAACAGTGTGCAATGCCATTGGGTTTCAAGGCTTGTGAAGCCTGTGCGCGTCAGATGTCTGGCACTGACCTGCTTCTCATCTGTATGTGGTGCCTCGGCGTGCACCACGACTCCAAAGATTGCGACGCCTGTCAGAGGATGAAGCCCAAATCCCTCCGAGAATGCCGTATGAAACTGTTGGCCGCACGGCTGTCCGGCCCAGCACCTTTGCATCGCTGCACTCCCCCTCCGGATCGGGCTCAGTCCAGAGGTCGTTCCCGTGAATGTTGTTCGCTGGCAGGTAAGCGCAAGCGGCAAGCACGGAGGTACTCCTCCCATTCGCGTACTGTTGGCGCCCGCTCCTCCCACTCTATGCCAGGTAAGGGCGCCCGGCAGTCGCTTTCTCCATACCGGGGGCTGGAACAACGCGTGCCCAAATGGAGGCTTATTCTATTGCACTCCAGTCGTACTTTGGGTTCCCACCTGTCCCTGGAGCACCTTCGGGTCCCAAACAGGTGGAGGGCACTCATGTTGGGTCCTCGCCAGCAGATTCTTCCTTGGCGCCGGTTCTGGAGACGATACGACACTGACGGGTCACGGCCCAATGGGTCCACCCAGTCGCCCGTCCAGCCCACCCCATCAGTCTTCGCATAGCCCTGAGTGGCTCCCTGCGCTGACGTCAGAGGCGGCGCTGGCCCCGACGCCCGGCTCGACGCCCGGCTTAACCAAACGGGCACATTTTGCAGTGGGATCGTCGTCGGACGGCGTCTAGGTCGAGCCTCCTCTGGAGGTCGTCGATGTTCAGACGTCTCCAATCCAGCGTTGATCGACGCCGGTGCCACCGTCCAACTCTCCTCACGAGGATGCGGCTCCTCCCGACTCCTCGGACGTCGCTGCGGCCTCGACACGGTGTCGATTGACGCCGGTGCCGGCAACAACGCCTTCTTGTCAATTGGTTGACGCTTCTCTGGATTCCCCGGATTGGGGCCCATGGTGCAAGTGCCTTGTGTTTTCTGGCCTTTGGGTCAGTCTCCGGCCCCTCCACTTTTGTTGTCCAGTTTACAGCTTAGTCTTCAATCGTCTCCTACCGACGGTTTATTATCACCTAGCCAGATGGCAACTGATGCTGGTGCTGCTTACGCACGTGCCATTCACAGGGCGGCTACTATTCTTTGTTTTCAGCCTCCTGTGGTCCCCCTGCTGTCTGATCCCTTAATGGATCTACTCCATATGGAGCCTATTGAGGTGGAGCCTTCGCTGCCATTTGGCATTTTGCGTGGCACGTGGGCGAGGCCCTCTTCTGGGGACCCTGTTGATCGGGCCATTGCTCGTAGGCACCGTCCTGCTCCGGGTGATCCACTCTGCCTGTCCACTCACTCTACGGCTCAGGAGCTCGTTGTTCAGATGGCCTTTAACTTGCAGTCTTCATCCGCCTTGCCATTATTGCCTCCCACTAGGGAGTCTAGGTGGCTGGACGCGTGTGCTTGCCAACTTTTTGCCTCTACTACTGCGTGTGTGTTCACGCGTTCATCCTCGACCCTTTGGGACTTGGTCAAGACCCTTCTTTCTTCTGTTCCAGAGGAGCCGCGGTCACAGTTGCTTCGGCTTCTGCTTGATGGCAGGGGTATGGCGCACTTTGCACTCCGTTCTTCACTTGATGCCACTGACTCTGTGGGACGAACTCTTGCTCGATATGTGGCTTTGCGCCGCCATGCATGGCTGCGCAACAGTCGTTTCCCAGATAGTGTTCAAGATGCCCTCAGAGATATACCGTTTAATGGTGTGGACCTTTTTGATCCCCACGCAGATTCATCAGTTTCCTGGCTCTTGTCCGGGTTGCCTTAACTTTTGCACGGTTCTGTGCTTTATTTTTCTACACCTCTATCACAAACGTGTATAGATTGCTGTCCATGGCTGTTCAGCCTTCTCTGATTTGTTAGATTTCAGGCCTCTGACTGCGTGTTTTGCCCAAGAGGATCTCCTTATTAGGGGTTGACACTTACCCTATGTGAAGTATATGCTGGTGCTGGGCGACTACCTTGCCTTCGTACGCTCCTATTTAGTATTCCTCGCGGACATCCTTCGGGGAGTTCCTTCCTGTCTTTTCTCCTGCGGTCCTATTGTTAGCACTGCCTTGTCGCACTTCGGGTACCTTTGGTCCCGCATGTCTGTATTGCTTCTGTCCTTGCTTTTACGGCTCATACCGTCTCAGCCGCTGTGCGACAATTTTGAACAGTATTGGTACAAACTTGGACACGCAGCCCTTATTGGACTCCAAGGTGCTACCTTAGCATTTATATCTCGGCTGTATGTGGCCTCTTTTCTCTCTGCTTCTCCTACAGCCTTTTTTTCCACATTCCCTGCTGTCTCGCACCTGTGTTTCCTTACTTCTGCTTATATCATGCTGTGATCTTTCATGGGGCGTATTTCTTCGGAATACTTCATTCTTGTAGTCCGCGGCACTTACATTGATCCGGACTGTTTCCACTGTCGTGCCTCTAGCTTGCAGGGGACTGTGGTTTCTCCTGGGCAAGGGGAGGATGTTGCGTTTTCCTTCATGCGGTGTCCGTGGTCACTGACCCGGTCTGCTTGTGCAACCAACTCTGTGTGGTGCTCGGCTGCCTGGTCCCCCCTTTTGGGCCGTTGCCCTCTTGATGTCGTGTGCATTTGAGCTGCTGACGCTGCCCTGCAGGAGGCCTTTCCTTTCTTCGTGTGGTTCCACCCTCCACACGATATGCTTAGGTGCCTTCCGGTATGCTTCGATTTCTGACAGTGTCGCTCCTACTTTGACGCTAGGAGATATGCCATTGGGCCTTTCGCAGGTTATAACAGACCGTCTATGCCTTGGCGTGTCTTCTATTTTACTACCTGCCTTCTGGCCATGGATTGGTCGCCTGCCAATGTTGTCACATGTGTCTAGCTGATGCAGCTTGAGCAGTGCGCTTTCTGTCATACCGGTTGCCATCTCTCTGGGTTTTTCTTACAGCCGACACATTCCATCCGGTGGGTCTCTCAAACCCTAGGTCCTGTTCCACTTCTGGCGGTGTCATCAGATTCCTTTTAACTCCAGCATATCTAGTATGCGTTTTCTGGTTCCACTTGCTGGGCAGGAGTCAGCCTTTTGCCTCCGTTGCCCCCTGTATCTTGCAGGCGCAGGTTCAACAGTGTTTTTTCCACTGTTTTACCTGGTCGAATGGTAATCGCTTTTGCTTTCTGTTGACACCTCGGATCCTGCGGATCCCTCGGGTCATAGGCTTAGTTCATCTTCCCTTTTCGGAGTTGTGAACTCTTGCTCCAGCACGCGTGTTCTGGCTCTGGGTCTTCCCTCTCTCAACCCGTTAAAAAAAAAAAGGGGGTTTCCGTGCTGTTCTTGTTGGCTTGTGGTACCTTTGCCTTCCATTGTTCTCCGCTCTCTTCAGAGCTTCGTGGTCTGGGAGTTAGATGTGCTAAAATTACTGTCCCCACTGTGCTTCCTCACATGATTGACGCCACTGTTTTAGTCACATTATTGATGACCAAGTTCTCTCTAGAATATGGTGGGGGTTCAGTCGAAGACCCGTCTCCTCTATAGGTATGGCTTAGGTATCTATTCTGAGTTAAGGAATCTGCAGCTAGACGTCTCTATCAGATGAACGAGTTACTTACCTTTGGTAACGATGTATCTGGTAGAGACATAGTCTAGCCGCAGATTCCTTAACACCCGCCAGTCCTCCCCGTTCTGCGAGGACCTTTTCAGGTTGGGCTTTCTACGCTCGCCTCCCTCCGGGTGGCTTGATCCTTCTGCAGGGTGACGCTTTCACTTCTCTCCCACACAGAATGCTTCATTCTGCTTTCATAGCTCTACTCTGCCCATTTTCGTAATTGGACGGTATGCTCATGTGTCATGTACCCTTTCCAACCCTACGCCCTGGGTTGTACAGTGTGGATTCCATTTGTTTTCCCACCCCCCGCTTCCCCTTTTTTATCGCTTTGGGTTCTCTTACTACCCCTGTGCTCCATTGGTTTGAGGTCTATTGGCTCTGCCACATTTATTTTTTAATCTCTTATTGGGGATACAACACCTCTTTCTGGTGACGTCTTGTGGTCAATTGTCCTAGCTCCTAGGTTCAGGACTTGTTGTCCTTCACGGTTATACATTAAGGTTGCAGACTTTCTGTCGTCTGCCATGATGTTGTTTACATGTTCCTTTACCTCCCAGGGTGGTTGGCCTTCACTTTTGCGGGGTTGCTTCTCAGAGCGGTGCTCTGCTCGTTCCCTTTTTTTTATTTTTTTATTGGCATTTTCAAAATACAAGAACGGTAACACAACCGAACAATCCAGCCCATTGGTACTACATAAAGCATGATAGCTCAATGACAATTTATACATAATAAAGCAGTCCCTTGCCCAATCCCGTCAAGCACGTGCCTGAAGTTTGTAACCATGCCCAAGTCCTCACACGTGTAAATTTCTCGATGGAATATTGCAAAAACAAACTGACCAGTTCATCTAGTACTTCATGCAACAATTCTGCCATTTCTCCAGGCATATGGTCCCCAAAGTATTCACTACACATGTTGCAGGGGTTGAAGGGACCTGACCCGCAGTGCTTTGCCCTAAGTTAAACCCGGCTAATGGTTATGACATGCATTCACACCCAGAGCTTCACCAGCTGCTTCATCTTGTACCCTTAACCACGCCAAGAAGGGGTCCCAGATGTCACGAGGCCGTGAGGTAGTTGGCATCAACTCCCAAAATGTACTCAACTGCACATTACAATCGGTTACATCTGCAATCCACCCCTTGAGTGATGGTACCCTCCTCCTCCCCCAGTACATCGCCACCTGTCTTTTTGCGTAAAGTAAAAGTAAGGCGTGTAATTTGCGCTGCTTGGACGGGGTGTCTTTAACATAGCCCAACAGGCCTAGCAGAGGCGATGGGTCCGCAGGCACCCCAACAATCTGACCAATTGAGGTGAACACCCCCAACCAGTATTCCGCAAGCCTCGGGCAGTCCCAGGCCATGTGCAAAAAAGTAGCGGGGGAATGTCTGCAGCGCCAACAACTGTCATCTTCCCTCAACCCCATTCGATGCAGACTTATGGGTGTTCTATAAAATCGATTTAAATATTTAAAATGGATCAGACGAAGTCTGTAGTTAGGGGAAAGCTCGGACAGCTGCCTGCAATAAAAATCCCACTGTGCCTCGGTTACCGGGGTGGGAAGATCTGTGTTCCAATGCTGAAATGATTTGGACACTCCCACCGGAGCTGTGTTCTGCATATGGGTATATAAACGCGTGATCAGTTTACGTGGGGATGGGAATTTCAATATGTTTTCCAGTGCATGAAGTTGTGGGGGGGCCGACGGGAACTTCCTAGACATCGCCCGACATGCTGCTCGCAACTTGTGATATAAAAACAGCTCAGCAAAGGGTACTGCCCGGCCCTCCTCCGCCGTCGGCGGCTGTCTGAATTCATTATCAGGGAATAGATCATCAAAGGTGCTCAGTTTTAGCCCCTGCGCTAGGCACTTACCAACTCCGTCTTCAAGACAGGGCATCATAGGATTTTTTGCTAAGGGGATGGAGGGGGCATAAAGCAACGGGATCATCGCCCGCCTTCGCAACTCTTCCCAGGCCCATCGCAGCGTGCCAGCAGTATCTATGTCTCCATGTGGGCGCCGCGCCGGTTTATAGATGGCAACTCGCAACGGGACCGGTGCAACCGCGTCCATCTCCACCGCAACATGTGTCTGGAATGGTCTGGGGTGCACCCAGAAGTGCAGAAACTGGGCCTGGGCACATAATGCGTAGAGGTGCATGTCCGGGGCCCCCAATCCACCCTGCCGCAACGGGAGTGTGAGCATGTCCCAGGATACCCGCGCCTGTCCACCCGCCCAAGTCAACGAAATTAGGTGCGATTTAAGAACATAAAAGAAGCGGGTCGTTAATGGGATCGGGATATTCACGAAGAGATATAAGAATTTGGGTAGAATGACCATCTTGGCCAGTGCTATCCTCCCAGCCACCGAAAGCGGAAGGCTGGACCAAATCTTAACCTTTTCCTCCAGCCATACCACAGCCCGCCCGTAATTTAAGTTCCATATGGCCTGCGTTTCCCGACTTATCCATATGCCCAAATACTTGACCTCGTCCGCCTCCCATTTTAAGGGGTATTCAGAGTGCTCCTGCTGCGTGCTGTCTGTTACCGGAAATATCACTGATTTTGTCCAGTTGATAGAGATCCCGGAGATCCCCCCGAATCGAATGAATTCCCTCAAAATTGGATCAAGATTGACCTCTGGGTTGATCAGATATAGAGTCACGTCATCGGCATATAGTGATATTAATAGACTTCTGGAGCTGAGCCCTATGCCTCTCGCCGTGTGGTGCTGCCGGACCCGAGCCGCCAATGGCTCCATCGCGATTGCGAACAGCAACGGGGACAGAGGACATCCCTGCCTTGTGCCGCGCGAAATGGGGAAGGGGTCAGACAGCATTCCATTCACTCTTATTCGGGCTCTAGGTGAGGTATACAATAACCTTATCCAATTAATTAGGAGGGGGCTGAAACCCATGCGACCAAGTATGGCAAACAAATACGGCCATTCAAGGGTATCAAAAGCCTTGGTTGCATCCAGGAAAACCACAACAGCGCGCACATCAGGGTGCAGGTAGTGTAAAATGGAAAATATAGTACGCAAATTATGAGATGTGGACCTCCCTGGAATAAACCCTGATTGATCCGGTAGTGCAACCATGGGGATCAGTGGTTGTATGCGAGTGGCGAGCATTTTAGCCAATATTTTAGCATCAACATTTATTAGCGACAATGGGCGATAGGAATGCACCTCCGTTTCAGACTTCCCAGGTTTCAGTAACGTGATTATTATGGCTTCCCTCATTGACTTAGGCAATACCCCCACCTCCAAAGCTTCCTCATAGACCTCCAGTAACCTAGGTGGCAGTTCATCAGCGTAGGCCTTGTAAAATGAGGTAGTCAGACCGTCAGGGCCAGGGGCCTTGTCGAGTGGCATACTTTTAATTACCTTGGCAACATCCTCTACGGTGAACGGGAGATCCATATATTTCCTATGGTCATTATGAAAGCAGACGAGGGCAATCGAGTCCATAAAGGACTGCATCCCCTCGGGGCATGTGTCTTGGGTAGCAGTATATAATCTAGAATAAAACTCGAAGAACACTTTTAAGATGTCTTCCTGTCCCCTAACCACTGCTTCCGGCGCAGTTTGTATTTCGTGAATGAATGTGGTGGACCTTGACGGTCTAATCATGCCCGCCAGCGTGCGTCCCGGCCTATCGCCCTCCCCGTAGCGTCTAGTCTCCGCATATTTCCCTAGAAACCTGACCTCCCTGTGTGCCGCCTCAGAGTATTCAATTAGCTTAGTCTTCAGGATGCCAGCCGTTTCTGGGTCCGGACTGGAATAGAATTTCCCCTCGAGCTCTCTGATTTGGGTCTCTAAGGAGGCCAGCGTACCCCTAAGCGCCTTCAACACCCCTGCCTGTCGAGCGATACAACTACCCCTGATCACCACCTTAAATGCTTCCCAGAGAGAGACCACCGTCTGAACAGATCCCGCGTTTAAGTCAAAATAGTCTTTTATATCAGATCTGATCTCTTCTCTAAACACTTCGTCTAGCAGAGCATGCGGGGGAAGTCGCCAGGTGAAAGCCCGAGGGATGGAGCCAGGTATTAGTAATTTCAGCAAACAAGGGGCGTGATCTGATAATGTGCGCGGCATGTGCAGTACATCTAAGAACCAGGAAGCCACATCACGGGACATCAGCCATAAGTCCAGTCGGGACCATGCGCTGTGATGATCCGATATGCAAGTGCCCTTCCTGAGCGACGGGTTCCTTACGCGCCAGATATCCACCAAATCCCCATCAGATACAATAGCTTGTAGGGTGGCGCCAGCTGCGGGAAGTAAAGCTCGAGAAGTTCCCTGCCTATCCAATTCATCATTCAGCACGGTATTAAAATCTCCACCCCACAAAATCGTGCTGCAACCAGTGGCTTTCACTCTTGTCCAAACGTCCACACAAAATTCAGAGGAGTCCACATTAGGGCCATAGACAGCCACAATGGCTGTAGAGATCCCACACAGTGAGCCCAGCAGAAGTATATATCGCCCCTCTGGGTCGGTACGCACCACTCCTTCCTTCCAATCCAACCCCCGTTTAATAAGCACAGCCACCCCTCGTGCATAATTAGAGTATACAGAAGAGTAGACATCACCCCACCTCTTATGGTGCAATTTCGTGGAACGTGAGTCATTTAAATGGGTCTCCTGCAACAAACAAATATCAATGTTATGCCTGTTCAAATAAGCATGTACCAGTCTTGCCTTCCTTCCATCGTTGAGGCCACGAATATTCCATGTAATGCAATTCAGTGCGTTAGTGAGAGCATACGTCACATACAATCCCTATCTTAAAATACAGAGTGCTGACGAGCGCAAAACCAACAGGGAGGTGCCTGAGCCTACAAAGGAGCGACATATGGACTGGATAAACCCCCCAAACCTTCATCTCAACACCCCCCCACCCACTCCAACCCCCCAATCAGGTTGCAGATTGTCCCCCCCAAAAAACCATAACCACAACTAGAGCGTGCCATAAGAGGGAAGTCTCCCATGGGGGCGCAGTGGAACCGGCTAGCTACCTCGTTCTCACAAGGTGGCCAGTAGTACTGCGGGTGAGTCTCCGGGCCCTGGCGTAGCCCAACAAAGAACATGCAACACCCCATTGTAAAGCGACATATCGTGTAACAACCACCCAGCCAACACATCTCATTGTCAAGCTTATCCTCATCCAAGGGGAGATCCTGGGGACCATGCGATATCCACATCAGTCATTGTCGCTAAGACGGTCTCCCGAAGCCTGAGTGTCTCCTCGAGGTCCTTTATGCTTCTTCCCCCCCCCCCCCCCACATGCTTGGCAAATTTCAAAGCTGCTTTCGAGTCGGTGAAAAAATGGACGGTTCCATCAAAGGTTACTTTTAGCTTAGCTGGATATAGCAGGGAGTATGGAACTTGCGCCTGCAGCAGTATGCGCTTCGCCGGAAGGAACTCCCTCCGAGCCGCCTGCACCGCTGGGGTGAAGTCAGGATAAAACGAGATGTCATTACCCTGGTGCTGTATCTTCCCCTTATTTCTAGCCAAACGAAGAATGATATCCCGACCTTGATAGTTAAGCAGCTTTGCTATGATCGGTCTCGGCGGAGCGCCAACCGGGGGCCTCTGTCCCAGCGAGCGGTGTGCCCATTCCACAACAAACACTGAGGATAGGTCCGGGTCAAATAGCTCATGTAGTAGGTCAGCAACGTAGGTTTCCATCTTGGAAATAGCGGTCGTCTCTGGAATTCCAGTAAAGCGGAGGTTATTGCGTTGTGACCTCGCCTCTAAATCGTCATTCTTGGCCCTGATAACCTTCAGTAACTTGTCCATGTGAAGCAGCTGTTCCTTCGTCTCCACCTGGAATTCGTGGAAGTCCGTTTGGCGGTTATCCAGAACATCAAGGCGAGTCTCGTGCATCGACACCTGGGATTTGACCGACTCCAACTGTGACGTCAGCATGTCCAGCTTGGTGTCTATGTTCCGTAGGCTGGAACGCATCTCGAGCATAAGGGACCGCAGATCTTCTCCCTGATCCTCCGCATGTGCTCCTGGCTGGGTCTCCCCCTGTGCCTCTCGGTCTGGTTCTGCAGTCCGCGTGGCACGCTTGCTGTCAAAATGTATCTTTGGCTGCTTTGCGTCTGGCTTGCCCATTTTAAGTTAGGCACGGGGGTCGCAGCAGCGGACCTACAAGCAGCGGCACAGCAGGTGGATGAGTCACAGGGTAAATACCCCCTCCCTTCATGCCTACTAAGAAGAGCAGCTCCAAAATGCTCCCCCACGCAGCCTGTGCGGGGCTCTGTCGATCTCGGTCGAAGTCCTCGCCCCAATCTACTCAGAGCCACCCCAGTCGTCACTTGGGGTCAGGGGACACTAACCGGGCATACTCCGACACCCCACGTGCGACAAAGCGGGTGTCAGTATCAGGCACGCCAGTCCAGCAGCTGTCCCAAGCCAGGTGCCACCTTACAGTCCAGGCCCAAAGTGCGAGTCCGGGCCCCGCCTCCTCCTTCACCTCCAGAGTGCAATGCCACAACTTCACCCCAGCAACTGACTTACAGGTGTAACCGGATCCTTCCCGCGCTAGATCATCCGTGTCGCCTCACAGGGGACTCCCGACCACCCATCTGCGCCTTCGCCTCAAGGCCTGAGACAGTCGCTGCACACCAGCAGCCACCTATCTTCCTACAGGGCAGGCAGATCGTCATGAATCCGCGCTCAGATCGAACGATCTCCAGGTCCGGGACACAGTTCACTCCTCGGCTAATACATAGCAGGGATCCAGCAATAGCGATCAATTCAGCCACAACATTAGTCCAGTTTTCATGCTAGGCACATCAGCGGCGGCTCGCCAGCGGCGCCCTCGGGTATCTCAAAATGGCGGATCACCGGCGACCTCCGTCGGTTACTCACGGCCAGCCGCCCCAGCGCAGCTTCGCAGTGTACCAGCTGGCGTCCGCACTCTGCCCACACTTCCAATGCTGAAACCTCCAACTCCAGTACATAACAGATCTGCCCCGTCGATAGTGCGCCACTGCTTTGCAGTCGGCCGGAGCCGCGGGGTAGATTTTCGCGGCTCCCCGCAGGTCTCGTTCCCACCTCCGCAACCTGATCCGATGTCCTCGCGCTCTCGCCCGATCAGCCGCTTAAGGGTCTCCCCCGAGCTCCCACACCTCGTCGCTGATACCAGGGTCCTCAAGACTTCCCCCGATGTGCAGGATTTGGGATAGGATTTTGCACCGGCCGGCGGAGCACACTCAGCAAGCGGCCATTCCGCAGCGCGGCAAACCACGCCCCCCCTGTTCTTTCCCTTTACTAGTTTCCAATATACAGTGCCTGGCACTTTCCTTTCTGGTGCTGTTTTTTCATCAATCCATGTCTTTTCGCACACTGTTCCCTTATTCTAACAGTTTTTTGGCAGTGGCTCCGTGTTGCGGAAAAGTTTCTCCAACGAAAACTGACGTCAGCACGCCGGGGGGGGGCATATATGGCTCCGCTGATGTCACATCCGTGGACGACGTCAGGGCAGAGCCGTGCGGCGCCGCCCCCAGCGCGCAGAGGTGCTGCTGCAAAAAGTTTTCCGGATCCATTCTGACGCCTGGGGATATTCTGAGTTAAGGAATCTGCGGCTAGACTATGTCTCTACCAGATACATCGTTACCGAAGGTAAGTAACTCGTTCTTCAATTCCAATGCTTTATGATATATAGTTTTTCGCTGTTCTTTTTCTGCTATAGTTTCTTCTTTCCTCACTCTCTCATGCACTTCTTTCTCCCACATTCGTACACAATCAAACATATCTTGCTGACTCTTTCGTTTAAACAGCCACTGCTCTACATACTGAATCTTTTTTAAATCAAATGACCCATTTACTGGTCATCGTAGATCAGGATCCTTTTTCGTATATTTGTTCCACAGTGTACTATACATTATGGAAGAAATAACGTATTTAATATACATGTACCTATTAGGTGTCCCCTCTAGGGGAGCTGGCTGACTTTTTTCTAAATACATTTTGGTACCTCCAAGACAGCAACACAAACTACGGAGTGCGCTAGGAGCAGGCATGCTACCAATTTTGTAAAATATTACTTATCCCAGATATATCAAAGTAGAGAAAAATCTCCACATTACTTGCCTTTATCTATTGCAACAGATAAACAAACAAACAAAACCAGAATCTTGGCAAAGCAAATCCAAAATCAAGAATGCCGCTTCAGCGACCTTACCAAACAAAAGTCTCCAACCTCCAACTGCCAATCTCTTGGTCGACCTAATGGTCACTGCAAAACTTGCGCCAAAGGAGATCCCAGTCGGTACCGGCCACCACCTGGAGGGTCAAATCGGGAACCAATAAAGAAGAGATTGGCACTGAAGCTGGAATTCAAAAGGACACGTTTATTAATCACTCATGAGTGGGACTACATCAATACAACACCCTCAGGCGCTTTAGGAAGCAGTACATGGAATACAGAAACCATGGGCCTTTTATACACAGTTTGTTGCAGAGCAAGCATGTAGTTACAAATAGAAGGTACAGGCCTACACAGGAATAGATACGGACAAATATGAGCAGATGAATATCACTTAGTCAGCAAAGTGAGTGGGGAAACAGAACTGCATACATCAGTAGGATATGATAGACAGTTACATTCTCAAACAGGTGCATTCTAGCAGCTACAGGCCTTTCTGAGCTCATACATTGCTCTGGCTTAGTACAGAAGGAGTTAACTAAGCTTGATGACTCAAGCAGAATAGAAAGGCAGGCAACAGTGAAGACGGCAGAATCACAAGGCTAACAAAATGGATACTGCAAACAAGATGGCTTCAGCTCATGCTAACCGCAATTATTTTCGATTTCCACACAACGCCTGCGCAGTCTTTCCAGCTCTATTTGGAACATGTGCGTTTCCTGTAATAGGGCGATGCCGGCCAAATGTCTCTGAAGGTAGACGAATATTGAGTATTGTCGCGTGTATATGCATGCCACGTATATTCCATGTTATTACGTTAACTTGCAAACGTGTGTAACCACTAAGGGGATCAGGAGAAAACACTGTGTTATCAAGCATGTGCCATATGTTAGTAGCTTCAGATGGTCTTACATAACCAAAACATTGATTCAACTGTTACCATCATAACGACTGGGGCAAACTCTGCGGAGATGTCTGTCCAAACTGTGTGTCTAACAATGACAAGAAAGTAACTATTCCTGTACAGTGCCTGATGGGGGTGTGCGTGTAACGTGCACTCGACTACAAAATGTCCACTCCCTTCATGTTCAATAGGTTTGCCAGCCGGTAGCCAGTCAAGTCAGTGTGTAGGTTCATATAAGTACAGTATAGATGTGTAGTGAGTCACGGCAGTGTGTATGCGAGGTGTCTGTAGCTGTGCTGCATGTCTCTAGGAAGTGATCGAGCAGTGTGACGCATGTGCCCAGGCAGACATCGCAGCAGCTCCCCCGGTTTAATAGTGTAGCACTGACCCTTGACCTGCTGAGGGGGCATTCCCTTCCCATTTCCTAAGTGACTAAAATGTAATATGGCTGCGCTCAGCTACATGGACGCAGACGCCACTTGCCTCCCATTTTGGTAATTATTTTAGGCCTTAGGGGAGACGCTGCACAGTGTGCTATGTCAGGCCATCGTTGTTCATTCACCCATATGACGCAGCAGTGTATGCATTATGTCTAACTCTTATCTCAAGTGGTTGTGCGGATTCCGTGTGAGATACCTTGTGCAATTACTAACTCATAGGTGCTACCCACGCCAACAGCTCGTAGTTATACACGCAAAGAAACTTTGTAGATAAGTCTCTACTTGCGTGACCTGTCCCTTCATATGATGTCATCGGCAGTCTGCGGAGTCACCACCGGGAGCCTCGTTTCCTCATGATCTTCGGTCCCCGGGGACGACGAGCCACTAGCCGCTGTTGAGTCAGTGGAGCACACGACTTACTGTGCTGTTCTGAGTGCCGCAACCATTTCTAAAACGTCCTGTCGCTCCATCCTGCCGTCGTTGCCGGTGCTGTATTTCCCTGCTTCTCGCGTCCCTCCAGCTTGTCCCATGCCTCCGTAGAGGAGTTAAAGTAGGAAACCCCTCCTTTCATCACCACTCTTAGCCTGGTGGGGAATAGTAGGGAGTAGGGCAGTTCGAAGCTGACACTTCACCGCTGTGTAGGTGCTTCTGCATCTCTGCACCAGCGCCGTATAATCTGGGAACATCATAGCCTGGTTTCCACCCACCTTGAGTTCCGCAAGTTTCCGAGTTTCCCGCAGTACTGTGTCCCTGACTCTATAGTTCAGGAGTCTGAAGAGAAATGGGCGTGGCCGGGTTCCCGGCGAAGGTCGTTGTGCCGGCACTCAATGTGCCCGCTCAACTGCAAACTGCAACAATAGCATTCCTTGTGGCAGTATGTCTCAGAGCAAGCGCTCAACGTAAAGTTCTGGATTTCGTCCCTCAGGGAGGCCAACTGCACTGATATTGTTGCGGCGGGAACGCCCTGTCACATCTTCAACTCTATCCTCTAGCGTGTGAATGGGATCAAAGATATCAGCGGTGTGGCTCTGGGTGATAAGCTTTAGTTCCGTAAGTGACTGGTTGTACAGGTTGACTTTCTCAGCTAATTTACGGTGGTCCGCGTGCAGTATAGTAAAGTCAAAGGTGACCTTGTCAATCTGGATTCCAGGAAAGTTTTAGTTTGCTCCAGTGCGTTACAGATCTTTTCCACTGCCGCCAGTACTGAGTCTATTTTGGCTGCCAACGCTGTGTTCGCCGAATCTACAGGTGCTTCTCCCCTGTGTGCAGTGGCTCCGAGCTACT
Organism: Triturus cristatus; assembly: GCF_964204655.1. Classification (NCBI taxonomy): domain Eukaryota; kingdom Metazoa; phylum Chordata; class Amphibia; order Caudata; family Salamandridae; genus Triturus; species Triturus cristatus. The sequence goes on from NC_140588.1 coordinate 142,601,036, forward strand.
GGCGCACAGTGCGCCCTGCTGCATATTGGCACGTATGAGGCCCATCACTAGTTGTTGTGCAGTAGGCATTTACGTCCAACAGATTTCTGTGTCACTCTGTTTCCCTGGGATTACGCCATGTGGCTCAAAGTGCTGGAGTAATTTGTATGTTCCTGGCAGTTAGCCCAGTCGTCAGGGCTTATCTGTGAGTCTTCAATGTGTCCACATTTATTGTTCAAGGGTGACTGGTAGTAGGTTTATAGTTGGGTCGAAACCGTTTCTCGCACCCTAGCACGGCGCTTAAGGACCATATCTATCCTAGCACTGTGTCTACCGGAGCCTCGCGGCGTGCGTATCACCGATTAGGAAGATGCTTTCCTCTTCTGCTGCGCCGGGGCCGCCTTTGCAGTGGTGAATCGGGCTCACCGTGGGGGGAGATCAGTGGCCTTCTACCTCATCGTCTTTTGCAGCGTCTCTTGCATCGGTCCCTATAGCGGCACAGGGGTCTCTTTCCTCAAGCAGGGTGAGCACGCAGGTATCAGAGGGAGACGTCTCCACCACCACTAAGTGCGTGATCTTGTGTTCCTCTATAGTCCCAGTGAGTAGTTCCCTTGCTGGATCCTGCTGCAGTTCATGCACTGGGGATCTTCTGGTCACACCCGTTGCTGTGCCACCCCAGGTTTAATGTATGCGACAACTGTGCAGGGTGCTTACCGGAGGGCGCCTCACGCACCATCTCTGGCCATCCTGCAAGGGCTCTCTAGTTGGTGAGGCGTGTGTATGGGGCCCAGTCACTCCTCAACGCTCGCCACTGTGTGCTTGACGCTCAGTATCTCATCGCGCCCTAGGCGCAAGCTCCCTGTTATGGCTCCAGGACTGTCCTTAGGCGCTTAGACCCCCAGTAGTGTTGGGCACAGCCTCTCCGCTGCCCTGGATGTCTTGTGTGGGGGTTGGAGTTTATGGGCTGGAATGGGTCTGTGATCTCCCACTGCAGTGGCTTTAGGCCTCTTCAGTCTGAGCTTCCCATGGAGCTAACTGCCACTGAAATCAGCTTTTGAGAGTCTGCCTCTAGGGGGGTCTCCGGCGGGGAGCGTCATGCACAGGCCACATATACAGAGCAGTCAGTTCGCCCTACCTGCTCGCTGCATGTTTGCTCTGGTTTTCAGTCAGTGACCGTTTTAGAGGCCCCCCGCTTCCTCGCACGCCGCGGTCGGGTTTTCAGACTTGCAGGTGTAAAGGCTTGTTGTGGCATTTAGGCATACTTCACTGTAGTGTCCCCATTTGGCAGCGGTGTGCAGAGGCACTTTTAGAGGCCCCGGTTTCCCCACAGGCCGCGACCGGGCTCTCCTCTCAGATGGCGCCATGGTGTGTGGCAGCAGCGCCGGGGTAAGGTAGGCTGTACGCCGCCTCGTGAGGAGGGACTTATGCCTAGGTATGTCCGCCGTGCACCTCGCTGCCAGGCAGTCGATGGGAAGTACTGGAGCCGTTCAGGGTCGCCTCACTCCAGTTTTTGGGGAACGATCGCTATCCCCGGATGGTCACTGTTATGTCGCCTCCCTTTCATCCCAAGCTGCGGCAGCTGAGATCGGCCTGCTAAGCTTCCTCCCTCGCCGCGCTTTTCCCCCACGTTGCGGCTTGATGTTAAGGCCTCAGATCTTGCCGTGACGATGGCGTGGGATGTGATTGGTTTCCAGAACGGCGTTTCAGGAGCCGCAACTCACTGCTCACTAGACTTTCCTGGTGTGGATGGCGCAAATGAAGGAGGATAATCAGGATAACGAAGGGTTTACGAACAGAGCATTCTCAGCTCGCATCCACCATGTTGGCCCGCTAGCCCCCCCCCCCCCTCCCCCCGCGCACTCCATCGTTGTTGATCTCAATTTGCACCTAGGTCCCTTCTACTGCGACCATTGATTATCACTGGCATTTTATGTATTTCAGTGCCATTTTGATATAAACTTTTAAAATTCAAATCTCCGGTTCCCCTTATTGAATTTTTATAATTTCTGTGACATTTTTCCCATCGAATTTTACTGTATTTTTCTAATTTAGTTTGGGATTTTTATTGTTTGGTATTTTGACTGTATTACTGTTTTGGTGCCGCATAAATAATTTACATATTGTTCTAAGTTAAGTCTGTCTGCTATGTGCCATAGCTACAGGTGGTTGAACTCGGGTTAATTTAGGTTTAAAATGTTTTTAATATTATTGCAATGCATAGAAACAAACAATACGACACATCGTGAGTATACGAGTACAGCGGCAAAGTCCAATGCCGGGCTGGAGGCCCTGTAGCGAACATTCTAATAATACTGCAGTCCGCTGTGACCCTCGATGATGAACAGTGCCGTAACAATCAAAAACAGTTCCCCCCCCTCCCGAACCAACCTCCCCTACCCCTAATTCCCATACCCCCACCCCAAACCTTGCCCCCCCCGTCCAGTGCGTAGGTCTGATCCACTCCGTCTCCCCCTCCCCGTCTCTCCCAGCGGGACTCCACCCCATTACCAATTAAGAGGCAGATTCCTCCAGGGCCGTAAGCCGCAGGAGGCGAAGATATCTCGGGCAGGTCAGTTCCCTGAATTCAGTAACCAGCAGGGACTGAAACGGCTGCCAGAGATCATTGAACTGCTCTATATCCCCTGCCAGTGTAAGCGACAATTTCTCCATCCCCAACACATGCCATAATCTGTGAAGCCATCCCGTGACCGTGGGGAGTGTCTTGGAGCGCCAGTGCGCAAGGATGTTCTGCATCGCCGATCCCAGTGCAATAGCTATCTGTCTACCCCTACGGGATTTCAAGGGATACATCAACCCGTTCGGGAGGCCCAGTAAAATGTATGCAGGGAAGCGCGGCAGCTCAGTGGCAAAATGGGAATCGATATCATCTATCACCTCCTTCCAATAAGAGTCGAGGAGCGGACAGCCCCACAGGATGTGTAGCAGCGTGCCCACCCGCCCGCATCCCCTCCAGCTGTTAGCATCCTTGCTATGATCCATGTCGTGTATGCGCTCCGGGGTGTAGTACCAGTACGTCGAGACTTTGGTGAACGTGTCAGTGAGTCCCATATGGTACGCCGAGTGCCTGGCCCTATATGCCACCTGCTCCCATTCCCTATGGCTCAGCGACCTGCCCAATTCCCTCTCCCAGCGCTCCCGTCCCGGATTATAAAAGTGGGAGGAGGGTGTTTGTAACAGCTTGTAGAGATCAGTGATCAGCTTCGCGTCGGACGTGCGAGTCAGAAGCCATCGCTCATATGGGAGAAGTCTCCTATCAGCCGTCTCTCGCACCTGTGGATGCAGCGCCCAGTGGCGAGCCTGTAGGTAGTGCAACCTCTCGGTCTCCGGGAGCGCATACTCCTGTCTAAAGCGCACGAAGGGGATGACCCCTTCCGGGTCATACATATGACACAGGGCCCGACACCCCGCCTCCCGCCAGAGAGCGAAGGCCCCCTTCTCCAGTCCCGGGGTGAAGTCCGGATTATCCAGCAAGGGTGTGAGAGGTGAAGGGAATGTTGTCAGGCCGTGCACAGCATTGGTAGCATCCCAGACCCGTAGGGGTACTCGCGTGACGAAGGAGGCATATAGATTCGCCGGGCGGTGAGCCCTTCGAAGGAACGACACCTCTTGCAAGGGCCTGCCCGCCACCGCTTGATCCTGAAAAAGCCAGTGCTTGTCGGATTCCCACCTACTCCACTCCACCAAGTAACGTAACTGCACTGCCTGAAAGTACCTGCGGAGGTCCGGGATCCCCAGCCCCCCGGCCTCCGGCGGGAGCATAGAGAGCGCCCTTTTCATCTTGGGCTTCTTGCCCCGCCATATGAAATGCGCCAGGTCCGACTGCGTCTGCTGGATCCAGCCTGTAGGCGGCTGCAATGGTAACGCCCTAAACAAATACAAAATCTGGGGCAAAACAGTCATTTTGATGGCAGCTATTCTGCCCAGCCATGACAAGGCGCTGCGATCCCACCGGCCTATCTCCTCTCGAATCTTCCTGCCCAAAGCGGCATAATTAGCCGTCACCATAGCCGGCAAGGTGGGAGCCAGCTGAATCCCGAGATAAGGCACCAACTCTTTCGACCAGAGCATCGGGAAGAGGTCCTGCAACGAAGTCCTAGTGGCTGGCTTGAGCGACACGTCCAACGCCACTGACTTCCCCACGTTCATTTTGAATCCCGAAACCGCGGCAAAGGAGTCCAACTCCTCGATACACGCCGGAAGGGCAGTGAGCGGATCGTCCAGCGACAGTATGACGTCATCCGCGTACAGGCTAATGGCATGGGTGAAGCCTCCGAACCGCACCCCCCTCACTGCTGGGTTATGACGCACCCGTTGGGCGAAGGGCTCCATGTACAGGGCGAAGAGCAAGGGCGACAGCGGGCAACCCTGCCTCGTGCCCCTCTCAATGGCAAAACTTCTGGAGCTGTAGCCATTCACCCGTACCGCTGCCGTCGGAGATTTGTAGCAATTGAAAATCCATGATCGGAATCTGTCCCCTATTCCCACCTTCCGCAGGACCTGCTCCAAAAAAGGCCAGTGGACGCGGTCAAACGCCTTTTCGGCGTCCACCAAAAGCATCATTCTCTCCCCTGGGATCCGTGATGCTTTTTCTAAGAGGTGAACTATCCGCTTGGTGTGGTCTACCGTCTGCCGTCCCGGGACAAAGCCCGCCTGGTCTGGGTCTATAAGGCCCGGTAGGTGGGACGCCAACCGGGCCGCCAGGATCCCAGTGTACACCTTAAGATCCACGTTCAAAAGTGAGATCGGCCTGTAGGAACCACATTGCGTCCGGTCCTTCCCCGGTTTGGGGATGACTGTGATGGAGGCTTGCAGCAGGTCCGGTGGGATGGCCCCGGGAGCAGTGAAGGAGTTGAAGAGGCGCGTGAGAAGCGGGGCCAGCGTCGCACAGAACGTTTTGTAGAAAAGGGATGTGTAGCCATCCGGCCCCGTGGCCTTCCCGTGTTGCAATCGAGTCCAGATAGGCCGCCATCGCCGATGCATCCGGGGGGTCCCCCGTATAGAGGTCCGCATAAAATCCCCGGAAAGCCTCAGCTATATGGGTGTCCTCCGTAACCATCGACCCCGCGGAGTCGGAGACCTCCTTCACTACCTGTTGTTGTCGAGCCGCCCTAAGCCTGTTCACCAGCAGCCGGCCACATCTATCCCCTCCCGTGTAGTAGGCATGGCGTAAGCGCAAAGCCGCGTACTCCGCGCGGTCCATGTCCAGGGCCGCCAAGAGCTTTCTGGCCTCCTTCAGCTGCCGCCATACCCGGGGAGCCCCCGTCCTGCGGTGCACCTGTTCCAGTTCGCGGACCCGCTGGGTGAGCTCCTCCCTCTTGCGCCGCCGCTCCTTGTTGTCGGCTGAGGAAAGAGCTATAAACTCCCCCCGTATCACCGCCTTCATGGCCGCCCACTGTGTCGCCTGCGAAGTGTTGGAATCCGCATTATGGGACAGGTAGTCCTGGATGGCATGCGTCACTTGCGTGACTACTGCCTTCCTATGCAGCAATGTGTCCCACAGGCGCCAAACCCGCGGTGGACCCGAGATCGGCGGCAGTCGAAGCTCGACGGTGACCGGAGCGTGATCAGACAGGGAGACCACCCCCATCTCCGTCGCGGTAGCTATCGCACAAACCGGCGCGGTGACCAAAAAGTGATCCAGGCGCGCGTAGGTCTTATGTGCGTGGGAGTAGTATGAATAGTCTCTATCAGTGGGATGCATGCGGCGCCAGAGGTCGAGGAGGTCCAGCTCCGCCAGCTGTGTCTTACACCCGGCCGAGAATTCCCCCGCCTGCGGAGAGCGAAGCGCGGATCTGTCTAAAGCCAAGTCAAAGACCATATTGAGGTCACCCCCGAGGATAATGTGCCTGTCCTGTGAGGCAGTGACATCTTCCAAAGCTGCGCGTAAGAAGCGTTCTTGTTGTTCGTTTGGGCTATATACAGATCCCACTGTGAAGTGGATGCCCCCCACCCTGAACCTATAGGCTAACAGTCTCCCTTTCTGTTCGGATTGTTTGTGCAAGATCTCTCCCCTGAACTGCCTGGCCACCAAAATCGCCACCCCCGCCGTCTTAGCATTGCCAGAAGAGAAGAGTTGGGTCGGGAATTTGTGGGATCGGAGCCTGTGGCAGTCCCGAGGCAACAAGTGAGTCTCCCGGAGGAGGCAGATGTCTGCTCGGGTGCTTTCTAGTAGGGATAACACAGCGCGCCGCTTAACCGGGTTGTTGAGGCCCCCAACATTAAGTGTCACGAGCTTAAGAGTGGTAGGCGGCATAGGGAAGGATAGGTGAAGTAGCGCAAAGCCTCCGCTGGCGCGGAGTCCGTCTCAAGAGCGCCGCCAAGGCGGCCGTAATCCCTGTGGTGCACTGGACGTTCCCCCCTCCCCTCCCGAGCCCCCCCCCCACACTCCCACTCAACCCCCCAACCACTCCCTTCCCCTCCCTCAACCCCACAACCTAAACGAACCCCCCCGAACCCCAACAAGCAACCCCTTGGACAACAGTCGAACAACCCCAAACCCCACCCTTCCCTCCCTCCCTCCCCCGTCCTCCAACCCCAATGAACCATAGTCCCAGCTGAGTCCCACGAGGGACCAGTCTGTGGTGAGTAACTTAAGTGGACGTCCAGCCACCGTCTCCTCCCCGCTACCCCCCCCCCTCCCCCCCAGAGCCCCCGAACCTGCAAAGTGAAGTAGGCTGTGATGATCTCCCCCCGGAGTGTTCTTACGCCGTCAATGCGACGTCACCAGCGGCGGTGTCTCTGGCCACCTCGAGCACCGCGCCGGCCATGCCAGCCCTGATGGTGGGTGAGTCCGGCCTCACGGTGCGGCCAGAAGAGTTCCGCCCCGTCACCCGCTGCCAGCCGTCTCTAGTAACGCGCCTCCGGTGCGGCGTAGACGTATCCTCCTCCGTCTCAGGAATGCCCAATACCCCGCAGGTCTCCCGCAGGGAGCGTAGTTGGTGCAAAGTGCCATTCCATCGAAAGATGAGTCGGAAGGGGTGCCCCCAGGCGTAGGGCGTGCTGTGCTCCCTCAGAAAGTCTGTGGCAATCCTGAAAGCTTTGCGTTTCTGAAGCGTTATGGCAGATAAGTCCTGATACAAAGCCACTGGGTGTCCTCGAAAGGTCAGGGATGACTTCTTCCTTGCCTCAGCCAAGATGCGCTCCTTGAGTGGAAAGTCCGGTAGAAAGGCCAGAATATCCGGCGGCAGTGCCGACGTGCGTCTCGGCGGGCCCACCCTATGTGCTCTGTCAATCCGGATGGGGAAGTCCGTCGCCTCTCCCAAGATCTCCCTGAACAGGTTCTGTAGGTAGCTAGTCACATCAGACCCCTCGTCCGTGCTCGGAACTCCCCGGACCCGAATGTAGTTCCGCCGGGATCTGTTTTCAAGGTCCTCATTATGGGCTTGCCGGTCGAGCTGCTGGTCTCGGAGGCGCAGCACCTCCTGCTGCAACTGCTCAATGTCCTCGTCCCTCCTCTGACCAGCACCCTCCACGGAAGCCACCCGCTCTCCCAGGCCGTCTACCTCTCTGCGCACCTCTCGCATCTCCCCAGCGACCTCCTGTTTCAGCGTTTGAAAGTCATCCCTAAGGGAGCTGAAGAGGGACTCCATGAAGGCTCTAGTCACCGGCGGCTCTCTCTCGTCCGTCTCTTGCGCACCCCCGGAGGAGCCCGGCGACGGTTGCCCCTTATCCACCCTCTGGTGGTTCCTGCTGAGCATCTCCGGGAGAGTGCGGTCCCCCTTCTTGCTGCTTCTGTTGCCCGCCATTGGTAGGGGGCGGCCGGCTCCTCCCGTGTCTCGGGTGCTCCACCCGCCCGCCGGCGTCGCTAGGCCACGGGGCTCGCTCCACGCTTCTTCGGGCCTACTTTCTCTCTCTGCAGCCCTTCCCAGGGAACCGCGCCGGACAGGGGGGGGGGGGGGGTCGGACCGTCCACTCCGAGTCTCGCTGGATACACTAGTGTCCTCCACCCGGCCCCCGGCCACGCAGGTGGCGCCCTTCGCAGGCCCCTGGCCGTTCCTCGCAAGATGCCACGTGTCCTCCCAGGGGCCTAGATCGCCCGATCCGGGCCCGGTTCCGCTGTTGTAGTCCTCCGGGGTTCACCGGCCGCTCCGGCAGGCGAACTGTCCGTCTCCAGGCAATACAGGGGCGACTCCCCCAGGCAGATGCGTGCTGGGCCCTTGGCCAGGCCGCCGGGTGCACCTCGACCTCTTCTCCTGCCGCGCTCGCTCCCACACTCCTCCGCACTCCTCACTGGGCCCTATACCGCTCTGCCGCTCTTCCTCTGACGTCAGGCGGCTAGCGGGGCCATCCGTCGTGTCCCCCGCGGAGCCCAGGACCGGCTGCCGCCCCGGCTATCTCGCCAGAGTACCTCCTCACCAGGGCCTCCGATGCGGGGCTCCTCTGTCGCTCTCCACCTCGTTGTCCGCCTGTAGGCCGCGCCCCCGGCTCCGCGCCGTGTAGTGGCTCCGGGCCCCGGCCACGGCTCCACCTCCCGCCGTCTTCAGTCGACCTCTCCCCGTGAGGGTCTTCTGGCAGTCCCGTTCCCGGTTTCTCTGTCAATCGGGGTAGGTACTCGCCGGCTCAGCCTCGGGGGTGCTTTGGCTTCGCACCGTGGTCCGCGTCGGCTGGCTCCGGCTCTCGGCCCCTCCCTGCTGCTCCGTCCCGCGCTTGCCTTCCGCGGCCTCCTGTGAGTTCGTTCGGGGTCTCGCTGAGTCCCACCGCCGGGTCGCTGGTAGTCCCCTTCTTCCCCCACGATCTCCCAGCAGATATGGGGGAGATACTGCTAGAATTCTCGGTCCAAGGGCCTGGGGATTCAGGAGCTCACGGAGAGTGCGACCGCTCACTCCGCCATCTTGGCCACGCCCCCCCTCGGGTTAATTTAGTGACTTTCTGGGTTCACCTTGAAAAGAGATTTGATTATTGCCTGAGGTGGGCAGTCACCCACCCTAAATAATAATCCAATTTCATACACTCAGTAGAATGAAAAAAAACAGTAAACCACGTGTCTACCTGTGATACATTTGTCTTGTGTTTGAGATCACTAGTTGGAAGAGTTGGTTCCACAGTCTCTTTTGGCTTCCAGGATTAAAAATGGAGCTGAACATGCATAATTTAAACTTGAGGACCAGCTCCAGTGTCTCCCACGTTGACTTTTGAAGTCTTCTTGAGAACACAGATGTCAAATTAGTCCTGGAAATTGAGTCATGTTGAGGGTCAGCCAACAGCATTTGCTCAGTAGCGCAGCAAACTCTGTCATACTAAAAGCAGTTTTTAACTGCACCCTGGCCCCTAAGATTAATGTTTCTGGGTCATGACCTTTTCTAACTTATGAAGGGCTATATACGAGAATTCCGGATTCCAGTTTGCAGGATAGGGTTTAAATTTTGCCATTGGTTTCATTGGTTGGGTAGCAATACTGTGATCCAAATATTGTCTTTAAATAATATCACATCCATAAAATAGAGTACCACTATATTGATAAGGTAAGTAGATGTGGAGTTAAGATTAATAAAAGTATTCAGGCTTGGCTAACATAGCCAAGATAACGGATGCTTAATTTTTAGGCTCCGCATCGGCCCCCATGATTTCTGACTCCACTGTCTATACCCTGGGGCGATTGCCGGAAATGAGACCCCTGAAAGGGAAGCACCACCCTGGAGCTGCAAAACAAGGGGCGGCTGGATCTCATTAGCGACCGGTCAGCAGAGATTGGTGAGGTGCTGGTTTCCGGTGGACGGCTGGGACTGCGGCATGCCAAGAGGGCCGGCTGCACCCTGCTGCTATGTGGAGGCCGGGGGCCCTCAACGGCAGTGGAGGCCCAGAGCAGTGATGCTGGAGCAGTGCCAGAAACCCCACACTAAGGAGAAAGTGCAGGTTTGGGAGCTGAGTGCTTGGTGGGCCAGCAGCACCATGTGGACCCTGAAAAGACCTCGGCTGGGCCTTGCCCCTTTACCCGGTGAGGGCCAGCATGGAGACAGCACCCACCCCCTGGAAGTACTGGAGGAGACGTGGGGCCCAGTGGATGAGCGCGCTGAGGCACCCAGGGCTCTTGCTGTGAAGTTTTGGTGCAGAGGAGAGAGGATTCAGTCCCCCATTGGTGGCGAGGCCCTTTCCTTGGTTGTGAGGTGGACAGCTGAGAGAAGGCAGTGCTTGGACCAGCAAGCAACACCAGGGTCCCCCTGAAGTTGAGAGGGAGACATACCTTTTCTGGCAGAGGCGCACTGAGGTCCGAGGGAATGTGCATTGGCCCCATCTTCCTTTTGTCCACACCCTCCATTGCAGTGACATTTCCACCTGGTTCTAGCTTCAAGCTTTGTTTGTGCACAGTGTCAAGTAATATAGAGTCAAGCAGCTTGGGGTTACATTTCTCCAAAAACGAAGGTCAGTGGTACTGTAATGTGTGCCTAGTGAGAAATGAAGCATCTTCATTGAGAGGTGTTTCTTATCTCACATTTCATCCCACGATAACGCCCTCCGTCATTATAGTGACATTTCCATCGTGACCAGCTTTAAGTTTAGGTCTAGCACAAAGTCAAGTACCTTAAAATTAAGAGCCTTTGTGTCACAGTTTTCTAAGACTTAAGAGCAGTGGGATTCCACTGTTTTTTTTTGTCAGAAGTTAACCGTCTGTAACAATTAGTTCTGCCTGCCAAACCCCTAACCCATCATCAGCCTTGATCTTTGGTTTAAGGCATGTAATATTTGAACCTAAAGCTGCACAGTCAGAGACTTTATCAAATAGTGCTTTTACAGGAAGCAAGTTTCATTTGGGGCGTAGGTTGGCGCCCAGGGAAACTGAGGGGGGTCATACTCCTGACACTGAGTGGACGGTCTGCAGTGCTTGACTGGAGGTACAGTATGGGCCCTGGACCAGACCATGCACTAGGAGGTGTGTGGGCTGCTCTCAGACATCTGGGGATGCTTAAGCCCAAGGTGCATCTTGTGAACAATGAGAGGCGAACCAGGGTTGAATTCATGAAGCCACGGACAGACTACTACAGGAGTGCCCCCGGGGAAGTGTGGAGTGCCACACATGGAGACCTTGAGGGGCTGGCTCCCCAATGCTGAGGGCTTTCTGGTGTGGACTTCCTCCCTATGCCTTAGAGTAGCTTTGGGTAAACTGAAGACCAAAGCCCAGGGAACACAAGTAAACATGCATTACTTCCAGTAGGGCCCCCTGGAAGCAGGGATGGCCACGGACCTCCCACCCTTGCCACTGCAACTTACTCTGGACAAAATCCTCGCAGCAATAGAGGACTCAAAGTCTACCCTATAGCGGATGGTTGGTATTGTGGCTGCAGTGCTTGGCCTATTGTGCGCTGACCATCACAAGTAGTCTGACGCAGAATGCGCAAAAGTGCAATTATCTGAATTAACAGAGCTGGTACATAAACTGGAGTACCACACAGAAGATGCGGAGGGGCGCAACCAGTGCAACGAATGTGCTCATAGTGGGCCTTCCTGAGAGCATGAAGAGGGCAGACATGGTGGCTTATCTGGAAAATAGGATGTGCACGGAGGTGCTGCCAGTCCAGCTGTCCCCCTTCTACGCACTTGAACAAGCACACTGCGTCCCGACCCAGCCACGGGGTGCACACCAGCCCTGTGGTAGCAAAGTTATTGCACTACAAATACAGGTATGCCCTTTTACAATGCACAAGTGACGTGGGCCCATTCAGAGTGGGCAATGGGCTGGGTGTCCCTGTTCCCTGACTGCACCGCAGCTGTGCAATCCAAACAAGCCTCCCTTTTTAAAGGTCCAAAGGGTACTGCGTGAGGAAGGACTTCACTGCTTGCTTTTCTTCCCTGCAAAACTGAAGACAATGTTGGAGGGCCACACTCATATTGTCTGGACCCCGACAACTCCTAGAGATGGCTAGAAACATCACATGGAGGGCGAGCAACCAGGGCTGCCAACAGCGGACATGGAACAGCGGAGCCAGCCCTGACACCGCTCCCAGGGGCCTCTCTGCGTGAAATCCTGAGGAAACCATCCAAGACACCAGCAGACATGGACAGGGTGGTGGCTCTGATGGCCATGGCAGAGATCCTTGTGGCCTAACCTTCCGACTACGAGGGCAACGCCTCCTCAGGACGCAATTCCGGGGACACAGACTCAAGACGACCAGGGTCTTGAAGGTGACCACCTCCCAAAGATAACCCCCCCCCACCCCCAGATTGCAGGCAAACTTCTATATAGTACATGCGCCACTGGGGAAAGCCTGAACAGGAGGCATAGTTGGTTGATGTAGATGAGCTAATGGTGGTAAGGGTGCGTTGTCAGCTTAACTAGGAACGTACGCTCCTAGATAGCATACGCCATAGACTGGATAACAAACTAGGCCCAGACCCAGGCGCCCTGCCCCGGTTGTTAGAAACCAAGATTCAATACAACTTTGCCCTGGAATACCTCAGATGCAACAACTATATGGATTGTGTTAACCGTGCGCACGAGGAGGAGGGTAGACCACGGTAACTGCTTGCATGGCTCATTAGGCCAGCTGGGAGAACACCCCTATTACCAGCCTGCTGTTCCCGGAGGGAATGGTGCACTGGCATTATTTGGCGCTCCAAGACTACTATGTTGCATTATACCGACCTCTGGATCCCACCCTGCTGGGGGCTCACTGTGTCTTCCTGGACTGACTGATACAGATGAAGTGCCTGTGGTGTTTTATGCAACCTATGCCGAAGTGCTGACTCCATGTCTGGAGTCAATATATGCTTAGGCATTCGGAGCAGGGCTTCTTCCAGCCTCGTCTAGAGAATCAATGGTTGTGCTGCTGCCCAAATCCAGTGCCCCGAGAGCCAGGCCCTCTGCCTTTAGACCCCTCTCCATTCTCAACACACTCTTTAAGATCATCATCAAGGTGCTGACAACCAGGCTGCTGCCACACATGCTAGTACTGATCCGTACAGACCAAAATGGGTTCATTCCGGTGCAAAACAACTCCCTTAACCTCTGCCGGTTGGTCAGAGTTATCTACGATCGGAACCTGAGGACCAACCCATGGGCTGTTATAATGTCGGTAGACCTGCTGAAGGCCTTTGATGCTGTGAGGTGGGACTTCCTAGAGGAGGTAATGCTCCGCATGGGGCTAGGAGAGCGTTGGACCAGATGACTGCTGCTGTTGTGTGCCAGCCCCATGGTCAGAGTAAAAATGGGTCGCACAGTATCGGACCCGTATGGCATTCACTGGGGGACAAGTCAGGGGTGCCCTTTGTCTCCCTTCCTATTTGCCACCGCCATTGAGCCATTGGCAGAGAAAATCTGGATGATGATAGAGGGTAGAGGAATAACGGTGGATGGGAGCGAGCACATCATCTCCCTCTACGTAGATGACTTACTGATCTACTTGGCGAATGAGGGAATCAGACATAGCCTACATGTTGTAGCTTCTGGAGGAGATCGGGACTCACTCAGAACTCAGGGTGAACTTGACAAAGACATGTGGGTTGTCACTGGTCCGGTACGCCCCTTGGCCTGCGGGGCTCCCATCGGGTGTGCTTGGAAAACAGGAGAGGTTCCAGCTTACTATAGGTTATGGTGATACCCTAAAATACAGCAATAAAAAACTTCAGTGAGATAATTAATCTCTGCTGAATTAATGCATGGTCAAAACATTTCCGTGGCAGGAGTGCTCACAGGACTAGGGTCACCCACTGGGACCCTAGGCTTTTCCAGGTTTCTAGTAGGAATTGGCCTTAGGGTAAGATCTCTATCACAACTTCTCAATGGAACCGTATCCCCTAGGATGGTTCACATAGTTCTGGACTTTCAGACAACTTATTCCAATAATCAGATCCACACGCCATGCTAGAGGTGTAAGAGTAAACTTCCTCCTGGTTCTTCTTTGAGAAATCTCTAAACTATTTTCAGGTCACAACAGCGAGCCTCCCAGTGGTTGTACATCTGTCTCTTCTATTAGACTCCACCTGGTAAACTCGCTCGCTGCTTAAAAGGGCTTCCAGGTGTTGGCTTCTGTTTCTCTTAGGAAACTCCCTATAGTTAACTCACTGAATGCTTAATAGGTCTACCAAGGGTTAGGCCTGGTCACTCCTGGGTGAACTCCTTTAATATATTAACTGGTTATTTAACAGTACTCCCAGGGGGGTAGAATTCTGCTGCTCCAGGGTGGACTTGATATATTATGGCCTGGTTATTTAACAGTACCTTCAGAGGTTGGGCCTATGCCACCCAGGGGTGACCATTTATGAAATTCTTACCTGCTACTTAACATTGCCTCCAGGGGCTGGTCCTCTTCCTCATCTGGGTGACACTATTTATAGTACATTCACTGGATGCTGAACTGTGCTTTTAGGGATTGGGCTTCCGTTGCGATTTAGTGTCCTCACTACTGTGTTCCTTAGTTATACAACAGTATCTCCAGAGATTAGCCCTCTGTCACTCTTGGATTGGCTCCTTAGAGTATCTATCATGTAAATCCCACGGTTCTACATCAGTGGAAGTTTCTGCATTATGATGCAGAGCGCTCTTAAAGGATATAGGGCCCGATTCACAAAGGCAATCTGATGCAAAAGTTTAACTTTATGAATTTTGGTATTCACAGAGGTAATTTACAAGTCGTATCTTTATGTCCGCAGTCAGGCTGGAATCTCCAGCTTGTGCCGTACTCGCGGCACCCGGGCCGTACTCTCTGTCTCAGGCCGGATGAAGTGCAATCAATGTACCGGAATGCAGTTTTTACAAAAAGGAACATTAGGAACGTGTGATAAATAGTAGAGGACGTCGTGAAAATCAGTCAGGGCAGGGAAAAGGGTGTGGCCAGACCCTACATCATATCCCAGAAACGTTTGCTCCTTTGCATCATGGTACATGTAGTCCACAGTTTGCGCTCCGCTCAGTGTTGACTGTAGCGTTGACCCAGCCACACACTTTCCCCTGCCCAAACTGATTTTCATGACCTCTACCATTAATCACACGTTCCTAATCTTCTTTGTTGTAAAAATGACTTTCCGGCCCATTGATTACACTTTATCCGGCCCGAGTGGGAGAGTATAGCCCGGATGTGGAGAGTACAGCTCAATCCGAAGATTCCGGCCTGACTGCGGACGTAAAGATTCGACTCATAAATGTGAATACCAAGTCGTAAAGTTAGACTTTTGTCTCAGATTGCCTTTGTGAATTGGGCCCATAGGTATCCGGATGCCCAACTGTATCCCTCCTCAGATTCTGTACAACTTTTTATGTTTGTGTGCAGAGGCATTGCTACTTCATGTTTATTGCACTTGTGTAAACCTCACGCACATCACCCCATGTCTCTCACCTGGGCCAAACTCAACTAACACCATTTCTGATCATGCTCCGTGATAGGGCACCCAAGAATCCAATGCAAATCAGGTATAAAAGAGCTATGTAAATGCTACAATACAATACAGCCCAGTAGTAAGAATTTGAATCATTCTCATTTTTCAGTACTTATCAAGGTTTTTGAAACAATACTGTAGTACAATACTGAATATAATGTATAAATAGCAAACAACATGATAACACCGTGATGTTTCGGTCCCAAATGCACTACTTATACTTAGCTGTAAATGATGAAATTTATGATGTTAATCAAAAATTTTAACAATTGCAGATTATGGAGAGCCAAATATCTGATTGATATTCGCCGGGACATGTGCAAAATTGAGGATGAGTACCAGCAGGTGACCAAGAGAATGAACGAACTGAGAGCCCAAGAAGACTTACTCATCCTGAGGAAAGCTCGCATAATTGGCATGACAACTTCAGGTACTCATTTGAAGTGGTTGAACAGCATGAGAAAGTTTAACAAATACAGTGAGAGTACCCAGTACTTTTATTTTATTTACAAAATAAACTTCTTATTTCCCTGTGGCATATCATAATGTATCATTTCTGTTGTTAATGTCAATGCACACTAGACCAACAAATACATTTCTTGGTTTAAACTCCCCTCTCAGTAATTATGCAGAAGTGAAATCCAAGTCAGGAACTGTCACTAACCTTTTCAGGAAATGTAATATCAAAAGAATTGATTTTTTATGGAACTTTTTTTTCAGCGCTGGATCTTTCCTAAATTCATACGCTTGAGTCGTTTGCTGGTGTTGTGATGGGAATTCTAGGTTAATGTACAATTGCAGTGTATAACATTAATATGTCAAAAGGCTTTAAATATTGTGTATTCTGAAGCCTAATCAATGAATTTGAAAACACACAAAATTCCAGCCAGTGAAGTGAGAGTGCACAGAACTCAACTCATCCCATTGGTCACCATACTTAAGATTTCAAACAGACCCGTGAAAATATTTATTCTTTGGTCAAAGGTTTTATTTGTCCTGAACAGAGACTCAGTCATAGTTAGAAGACGCTCCCTATCAATGAAGAGTACATTTACCGATTCTACTGTGTGCATAAAGCCATAGGTCGCTAGATGTACTACAGCTTTTCTGCTAGAAGGCTGATTGAAAGAGAAAGTGTCTTTTTTCACCAACTGAACAAGAATAAATCATCCTCTAGAGAGGGCGTCTTCAGGATTGCACAGGCCTTTTATTCCACTGGGAATTTCCCCAGTGGGATGGAGCCCCTAGAGGCTGGTAAATAGGGTGTGGGGCAGCTCCTAGTGCCTCTCTCACTTTCCCAAGCTTCTTCAGGATAATTGCAGCTAGCATAGAGAGGCCTCAAGAGAGACGGAGAAAGAGAGGGAGGGAGGGAGGGGAATATAGATGGAAAGTGATCAGCAAGGGAGAAGAAGGAGAAGAGATGAGGGAGAAAGGATAGATGAAAAAGGAGGATGGTGTGCAGAGATGACTGGAGCAAGGCTTGAGCATTTTTATCTGAAAGAAACACTTGAGTTATAGATTCCTTACCCTAGAATTACCCCCAGGCGTCAGACTGGATCCGTAAAGTTTTTTTCGTCAGCAGTACCTCTGCGCATCGGAAGGTGGCGTCGGTCGGCTCCACGACCGTTGTCGACGTCATGGTCGCCAGGATGATGTCGCGGCAGCTACTTAGACGCCGCTCTCACGTGCTGACGTCAGTTCTTTCTTTTTCCGCGCCAGCCAGCGCAGACCTGGGAAGGGCGGTACCTCAGACAGTTTTTTACTAACTTTTTCTCAACTTCTTGTTGCGAGACTCTGACTCCGCACAGGTGCACAAGGGATGCCCGGTGTCAAGGCCTGCGGTTCCTGTAACCGACTGATGTCGGTGACAGATCCGCACCGCATGTGCCTCTTTTGCCTGGAACGCGACCACGGCCCCAAGTCGTGCTCCGGCTGCCAGTCGAAGGCACCGAAGGCTTTGCTGGAGAGGTCCCAAAAGCTGCTTGAATGCCGGCAGTCGGCTCTGCGCCGTTTGAGGTCCTGGTCGAGAGGGAGCTCGAGGGACCGGTCGCGGGGCCACCACCATTCCGGTTCGAAATCATCGGGGTCGGGTAAGTCGGAGCATAAGAAGAAGTCGAAGAAGCATCGTCGCTCTTCGACTTCTTGTCGGTCGGCCGATCCGACTAGGCACACGGGTGGTGCACCTCCCACGGCTCCTCACGCGGAGCCCGAAGGGTCGACTCCGAGTTTCCCTCCCTTTCCGGGACCCGGAGCGACCCACGTCTAGCTTTGTGCGTTCTACAAGGCGATACATGCCATCTTTGGGCAGATCGACCCTGCTGGCGTGCCACCTGGCCCCGCGGACTCAGTTGGGGGGCCTAGGTCTTCCTGCAGGTGGCTCTGGCGCCGCAGGACCCCCTTGGATCCAGGCCTGGATCCGGATCGGCGCCGGTTGACCTCATTACACCTCCACCGGCGCCGCTCCTGACGGCACCACTACTGCGTTCGGCACCAGTCGGCTCCCCGGTCAGCGTCAGCCCCAGCCTCTATCCTGACGTGGACACGGGGCCGGACCGGCGTCGGGTGGGGTTTTTATGTCCTTGTTCACTCATTGGGTCCCTTTTCAACAACAATGGCACCCAGAGGAGGAGGACTGGGAGGGGTCAGGTGACCCTTTGACTGACCAGTTAGACACTGAGCAGGACTGGAGAGAGGAACTGGGGGAAGTCAGTGGTGACACCTCTCCTGACCATGGCATGTTGACTCCTCCTACCGTGGCTACGGAGGAGGGAGCGTCATACGCTGTGGTGTTGCATAGGGCGGCCGAGGCTCTCAACCTCAAGCTTCCTATGATGGCGGTCAGGACAAACCTCCTGACAGAGGTACTATTACCGGCTGCGAGCTCTTCGGAGCCCTTGCTGCCGTTTAATGAGGCCCTCACAGACGTCCTTTTGGGCACGTGGTCCAGGCCCAACACAGGGGCTTCCGTGGACATGATGATTGTCCGACGCCACTGCCCGGCTCCGGGCGACCCCACTTTCCTCTCCCAACATCCCACCCCAGAAAACTTGGTAGTTCAACTTGTACGTCCAAGAGCGCCTTACCTACTGTGCCACCGGAAAGGGAGTCCAAGAAGCTGGACCACCTTGGCAAGAACATTTTCTCGTCCACCAGCTTAGGATTGCGGTCCGTAAACACCGCATGTCTCTTGGGCCATTATTCGCACTCCGTGTGAGATACGATGGCACAAGTGCTGCCTCAGTGTCTGGAGGAGGCCCGGGCAGTGCTCTCCCAGGCTTTTGCCGCCGGGAGGGATGCAGCTAAGTTTACGATCCGTTGTGGGCTGGACACCGCCGACTCTCTGGGCAGGACCATTTCAACGTTAGTAGCGCTGCGTCGCAACGCCTGGATGAGGTCCACTGGCTTTTCAGGATGTGTCCAGAACACCTTGATGGACATGCCCTTTCATGGCTTGGGCCTTTTTGGCGACAAAGCGGACAACGCCCTAGAGCGCTTCAAGGACTAGCGGGCTATGGACAAGTCCTTGGGCCTCTCCACCTGTCCGGCGCAATTTGCTCTTCGCCCCTTACGGAAGGGGTGCCCCGCTACGTCCCACCCAGGGCCACAGGCTGCAGCAAGTTAACCAACATTCACCCAGCCGGGGACGTGGAAACAACCGGCATGGTTCCGGGGGCCAGCGGGCAGGCTAGTCCACCAACCCCCCCTCTGCAGCAACCTCCAAACCCTCCTAGTCTGACCTTTCAGGCCCATCAAACGCCAGTGGGCTGCAGGATTCGCCATCACTTCCCCCACTGGCGCACCATCACTTCGGACAGGTGGGTTTTGCAAATAGTCTGAAGGGGCTACACCCTCCCCTTCGAGACTACCCCTCCAGCCATGCCACCACGATACCACCGCATGTCGGAGGATCATCTGGCCCTTCGCCAGCAGGAAGTTACGGCTCTCTTGGCCAGGGGAGCCATCAAGCGCGTTCCTGTCCCAAAAGTAGGTTGTGGTTGTTAATCCCACTACTTTCTGGTTCTCAAGAAGGACAAGGGCCTGCGTTCTATCTTGGACCTCAGGGACGTCAGTCGCTTCCTCCGGGAGGAGAAGTTCAAGATGTTGACTTTTGCTCAGGTCTTGTCCACCCTCGACCCGCAAGACTGGATAGCAACATTGGACTTGCAGACGTTTATTTTCACATCCCTCTCCTGCTGGCCCACCGGCGTTACCTACGGTTCATGGTAGGCCACGAGCACTTTCAGATTACCGTGCTCTCCTTTGGCCTTACCAGCACCTCTCGGGTGTTCACGAAAGTGATGGCGGTGGTCGCAGCTCATCTGCACTGATCAGGGGTTTCAGTCTTCCCCTATCTCAACGACTGGCTGTTGAAGGCAGGCTCTCCCTAGGCAGTAGTCTCCCACCTCCAGACTACGGCCGACCTCCTGCATTCGCTGGGGTTCTCCATCAATGTGCCAAAGTCGCACCTGATTCCCATCTCAGAAGCTCCTCTTCATCGGAGCGGTTTTGGACAATACATGGTTTTGGGTCTATCCTTCCGAACAGCGAATCCGGGATATTTGGGCTATGATTCCGATCTTTCAGCCTCTATCCTGGGTTTTGGTCAGAATGACGCTGAGGCTGCTAGGCATCATGGCCTCCTGCATCCTGCTGGTAGATCATGCCAGGTGGCATATGCGGGCTCTGCAGTGGGACCTGAATTTCCAGTGGGCGCAGCATCAGGGGAATCTTTCCGAGGGTCACTGGCGCGAATCAGAGGGGAACATTCCAGATTACTTGACTGGCTCCGCAATTTGAACTATGCAGCACACTCGGCACGCACCCACCATATGGGAGACAAACCTGGCAAGTTGTTGTGGCTAATACGTCAAGATACAGTTACCACACCCGTGACAACTATACAAACCACAAATGGTGACACGGTTCATACCCAAAGAGACATACACAATGCCTTTGTAGAGCACTACTCCATGATGTATAGATCTTGCAGCGAACTACAGATGAGATCATACAGGAGTTTCTCTCTGCTCTAACATTGCCGCGACTGGCAGAGCATCAGCAAGACGAATTGTGTACTCCTTTGCTACCGGACGAACTACGGGATAGCATTTTCTCCCTATCGAACGGCAAATCACCAGGTCCGAACGGACTACCGGCTGAATTTTTTAATACCAGAGTTGTTGCGGGTATATACAGTGGCCCTAGACGACTCGACCCTTACACTCATGCAAAATGAGGCAATGCTGATCTCCCTCCTGAAACCAGTCAGGGACCCTGAAATTCTTTGTTCCTATCGTCCATTGGCTCTGTTGAACACAGACTATAAAATCCTTGCCTCCGCCCTAGCTAAGCGAATAGCCCCGTTTGTACCAGCTCTGGTCCATAGCGCTCAAAATGGATTTGTCCCGAATAGGAACACCTCTCTTAACATCCGTAGGTTATTTAGAGTTCAGAAATATGCAACGAAGAATTGGCCACGATCTGGATGCTTAGTGCTGGACCTGGAGAAGGCCTTTGATTCGGTGGAGTGGCCCTATCTTGCTGCGGTGTTACGTAAATACGAGGTAGGAAATGGCTATTTACAACTGGTGCAATTACTGTACCAGTGACCCATAGTACAGGCCCGCACAGGCAGGCTCATATTTGATGCAATCAGGGTCAGACGTGGAACTAGGCACGGATGCCCTTTGTCCCCATTGCTTTTTTCCCTTGCCATGGAACCTCTGGCAGCTCTACTGCGAGAAAGCGGCGCAGACTGGGGTATACCCCTGGAAGATGGTGTCCACGCGGTGTCCCTATATGCGGATGACTTGTTGCTGTACATTAGAGACCTACATGCTATACCGCCAGCCATATCCGAGATATTCCATAGGTTCGAGGAAGTCTCAGGCCTCAAGGTAAACTGGGCCAAGTCGGGCGCTTATTCTTTTCGCGAGGATGTGGACGCGACTGAAATAATAATAAATGGGATGGCGCTTACCTGGTACCCGACCATGTTTAGATACCTGGGCATATACGTCTACAGATCTCCAGCGGACATACTGGAAGGCAACCTGGTGCGCGCCATCTCCTCCATAGGGGCGCAGATACAATTCTGGAAGACTCTTCCGCTCAATGTGATGAGTCGTATCACTCTAACTAAGATGTTAGTATTACCCAGACAATTGTATTATTTTGCAAATCTCCCGGTATATGTTCCGGTGCGACTGTTTCGGGAGCTGGAAGGGTTAATCAGGGGGCTAGTATGGAATGTGGGGCGGCCCAGAATAGCGCTGCAGAAATTATATGCACCACCGGAAAGTGGGGGCTTAGCTGTTCCTCATTTAGAATTATATTACTTAGCTGCACAGCTACAGTGGGTCTCAAAATGGCTGAGCGGGAAGAACCTGATAGATACTGCCACTGAGTCGTATTCATGGACACAGACACAAATCTATAGTTTATTTCACCCACAGGCGAAATTTCCCCACCCAACACAGATATATATAGAATTAGCCCATAGATGCTACCGAAGGAGGCTCCAACCTACAAAAGACACAACTCCTTATGCCCCAATACTGCCGCTGGTCGGGACACCCCGAGGCAGAGACTTTGTAACGGACGTAGCGCTGGCACCCTGGACTGAGGCAGGAGTGGAGACACTGGGAGATCTATATGTGGACGGTGCCTTGTTGCCTTTTGCAACCCTAACAGCGGACGCTGGCTTGCCGGCGGGTCAGTTCCTCCTACATGCAGCCATCATGCGGACGCTGACACTAACATGGGGCGATTTGACAATTGAGCCGCAGACACATCAGTTGTTGCAGTATCTGCATGTGATGGGGGAGGGGTCACATGTGATCCATTGGCTAGTGCAGGCTCTGCTTACACATGTTTTAAAATCACCACAGAGACTCCGGAAGCGATGAGCTGAGGACAGAGGTCAACCCTGGACAGATAAAGACTGGGAAAGTGTCTTGGCCGGTGCCACACATATAGCACCAATTCACGTTTCAAACTTATACAAACATATATAATACACAGAGCGTATCTCTCGCCGGACAAGATCAATAAATACTTTAACAACACCTCCGCTTGCCCGCGATGCCATCTTCTAGACTCTGATCTACTGCATATGCTGTGGTCCTGCCCCCTGCTCCAATCCTATTGGTACAAAATAACGGAAACTCTCACCAGCGCCACCAACATCGAGGTACCGAACACATGGGAGGTTTGCACCCGGAGGTTTTACAACCGTACAAAAGATAACAGTGTAAGCTCCAGATTCTGTGACTTAGGTTTAATCACTGCGAAACGATTGATAACCAAGAGATGGAAACACAAAGACCCTCCGGAAATACCCCACTGGCTAAAATCCCTAGAAAACTGGGCACAGGCGGAGAGCACTATTCTTCACAGGGAAGAAATGGCTGGGCTACGTAAGTTTCCCATCGCACAGGCTTGGGATGAAGTTATAACAAAGTACGGTTCAAAGCCGGAGGGTCTAAGGGAAAATTTAAAGACCGCACAGGGTTTGTTCCCCAAAGTCAAGATAAACAACCATGCAAAACCCTGAGGTCTATCAAGTGCTAAGAAAGTGTGGATACCACTACATCAAAATAATCAAAACCTAAAAGTGAAACACAACCAATAGCTAAACCCAATAGATATGTCTTTGGGCATATCCCTTTATAGGACGAAATCCCTCACTCACCAAAGGTGAAATGCTTCATCATTTGGGATTCTCCTCCCAGAGGAAAAGCCTAGTTCCTCTGGGGGCTACAACCTCCTCACTGTGAGGGAGGAGCTCAGGGATGTTTTATAATTTTGATGTTGGATATACTAAATCCACAAATGTAGAGCTAGTAGTATGAGTGAGGGCGCAGCGCAAAGAAAATGTTGAAAAATGTGAAGGAAAGTGAAATTTAAAACTAGCTCAGGAACGTAGAAAAACTTTATTATGATACGTACTTGGCCAGGATTAAAAGAATCGTGCACCAGCAGTCAACAGATTTTTAGACCGTGGTGATAAAATGATTGGTCAACATGTTTCAGCCATATAGCCTCTAAGAAGGCACGGCTTTCGTCAGGACCTGTAATGCTACTGCGTGCAAAAGAAAGAATGTGTTATTAACACAAAGAAGGATACAGGGGCACACACTCTTTCAATGAGTTCGTTAATGGTGAAAATTACCTATAAAAGTGAAAGACATACGTGTAAGAATAATAAACAACTAGTGGTGTTCCACAGAAAAAATCTTAATCTTAAGAAAAGAGATGGACTTACTCGTAAACAAAGGGTAAGTCACCACACCTCAACCTGGCAACCGCTCAGGAAGGGAGCACCGCTCTAGAAAAAACGGTGGTAGTACATTATTAATAAAGATGTCTACATACTAAAGGGGGATTCGTTCTGCTAATCATTAAACCCTTTAAATGAGCATGTAAGAAAGGAGCCAAATGGGCTGCGTATACTAGATACCTTGGCCATGGCTGTTAGGTTGGGTAATACCCCACATTCCTTCACGACCCTTCATAGACAAAACCTCAGGCGCAACACGCCTTGGTATCCATGCAACCGTTCGCTGACCAGGAAAAGTAACTCAAGTCCGCTAAACACACACGACCCTCGACATGACTTCACTCGAAGGGCCCATCATGTACTAAATACATATACCTTTATGTACTTGATATTGCCTTTTCTTTTTGTTAGAACTGGGGTCACCAATTCCGACGTGGTAGCTTGGAGCAAGGTAGGAAGGCACCCGAAGGCAATGTGTAAAGCAGTTGTGCAGCACTCACTCACACGGATTCAGCCATGCGCACACAATGAAGGACACCACACCAGGTTGTTTGGTAAAAAACAAAATTCTTTATCTATTTCAAATCGTGGTGAATCAAGTCATTTCAGGAATAATGCAGCTACGATCACAGTAACCTTGAATTCATTTAAGTAAGTATTCCAGATAACCACAGGGTAACAGTCAATTCATCACAGCAAATAAATCAGTGTATTTCCGGGCAACAACCAATTCATCACAGTAAGTAAGACAGTCTATTTCAGTGTAACAAACAATTCATTCCAGCAAGTAAAACAGTACATCTCAGTGTAACAATCGGGTCTTTCACATCAATGGATTATTCATCCTCAGGATATCAATTAATTCCCCTAGGTGATCAAATTCATTGCGTCCCAAAATAGGCATCAACTCTTCTCTACAACTTCAGGCCCCGGGCAACAAGATTCTGGGTAGTGGGGCGTTATGGGCGCAACATTTGCGAATCAGGGTCAACTCACGGAGCTAGTCATCTATAATGGGTATAGTCACCGGCCCAGCCCAGCCCAGCCGTTCTATTGTGCCGGTTCAGAGGGGCCTGCAGGGCCCGGTTGCAGCCTCCGGAGGGGGGGCGGTTACGGGGCTGCCTCGCCGATCTCTCGAGGTTCTCCAGCAGCCCCGCTGTCTCCTAGGGTTCTGCCCTCCGCCCCAGGGGGGTTACCTTGCTGCTTGGGGCCTCCGTCAGCCTACGCGGCTCCGTCCCAGGCGGGGGTGAGATCGGGGGCTCCCACCTTCCTCGGAGCCCCCGCGCCGATGCTCTCTGTGGATCCTGGCCCTTCCCTCAGCCCAAGATCGAGTAGTTCTACCGCGTTTTGGGGGCCGGGTCGTGGGAGCCAATCAGCGGGCAGCTCTCAGAGGGCGCGGCCCCCAGGACCAATAGGAGAACCATGGAGAACGGCCGATGTCCCTCTCCGGCCTAGCGCGGCCTCCCTTGATACCGCGGCGGCCCTCCCAGGGTTCAGGGCCCGCGGCGGCGGGTCTCAAGCGATGTAGCGCCAGGGGCAGTGGGAGCTGAGGCCGCGGCGGTGGACTTCGCCAGGTGAGCTCTGTAGGAGAGTAGGGTCTGCTTTCTATGTTCACCCCCACTTTTTGCTTTTGCTTCACTGGTTTTCGACTTAGATGTGGCTGTGGGCCTGCTAATCAGACCCACAGCCCAGCTGTTCTCTCTCTAAATTCATACTATGTACTTTAGGTGCATAACCCAATTGGTAGGGATCACCTTATTGGCCCCTGTATAGTGTACCCTAGGTACCCAGGGCATAGGTGTACCCTAGGCCTACCAGGGGCTGCAGCATTTATTATGCCACCCATGGCCTGGCCTTCCATTATGACACAACTGGCTGATCACTCAGCTGGGGCAAGGTCGTGTAATCACCCCTTGCTTAGGTGTAGTATTCCTATACCTACCTTATATATAGACACATGTGTACCTATCAGCCACTCCTATGGCAGGCCTTAACAATCCTGGAGGCAGAGTGCTTGGTAACATGTGAGATGGTGCTCTAGCATGAGGTGAGCCTGTCTGCAGCTTTCGGAACCATGTCCTTATAGCTGTTCTATGATATAGCCTACCATATACTCTTAAAGTAACTTATAATCTTAAACTGTTATGGTAACTATGGTTTGATCAAAACATGTCGTGTAAGGTGTCTAACACTTTGGAATAATACCCCCATACCATTTCTGGCGATGAGGATATTATTCCTCCCTTCTAGAGGGAGAAGACATGTTGAAACCTACTTACCCGGTTAAAGTTAACCAGAGCCCCAGCATCACAAAATGGATGCTGCTGCCACAGACACAAGTCTGACCTCCTGCTGCTGGGAGTCCTTCCAGTGAGGGAGGCTTGGACAATAGGTTTCCTGCCTTGGGAGGTGCTAGCACCACCCCAGACAGGACTTAGTGTATTGGGGCAGGGAGGGATGAAAGAAACGAGACACTGCCTAGGGCACACAAGGTCTCCCATGCATAGTCCAGTTCAAACTGGCGCTGGGGCACTCCAGCCCCAGCTCTGGCGCGAAACTGGACAAAGGAAAGGGGGTGTAACCACTCCCCTTTCTGGTCCCACCCATAGGAGGGACCTTGCAGGTAGCCCAGCCCACTAGCCCAGTATATCAGTAGGTAGCTGAGCCCTGCAAGATTAGATTATCCTGAATCTGCAACTTGAACAGAAACTCTGGACCTTCAACATTCGACCTCAGGAAGAAGACCGAAGAATCTCCTTTGTGGCCAAGGAGTGACCACCCTGGGCAACCAGGCACCATCCAGCGACCGCTGCTTGCTTTGCGACTGATCCTACGAGGGACGACTGCAGAGACTGACCAGCGCCGAGACTTCCAGACACCTCTGAACCAGATCCACATCGACAGCAAAGCTGAGACCCGTGG
Source organism: Triturus cristatus (assembly GCF_964204655.1). Lineage (NCBI taxonomy): Eukaryota > Metazoa > Chordata > Amphibia > Caudata > Salamandridae > Triturus > Triturus cristatus. The sequence continues at coordinate 142,627,545 of NC_140588.1, forward strand.
AGGCGACGAGGGACGTGGGACCGGCGACTTGGGAAAAGTGGCTAGTAACTGACTAGAGCGACTTCTGAGGCTTCCTCGAGGCTGTGCTTGGGGAATTGAGAAGCCCCCATCCCGAGCACCATCTGCAAAGAAGATCAGCTCCCCACACTTCACGTGTTCTGCGTGGGGCCCTTCTGCACCTGAGTTGCTCGACGTGTTGTCCGGTTGCTGGCCCGTTGGCTAGTGACCTCTGTGACGACGAACCTTTGATTTTGCTTTGCTGGTCCGGCTCCTCCATACTGGCACTCGCTCCTCTGTGAAAGAGAAGCACCCCAGACCTTCCTGGTCTGCACCAGAAGCAAGTCCTCCATCCTGCGTGGGCTCCGCTTGCCAAGGCTTGTTGGGTCCTAACTCGACATCGACGCCGCCGACAGCAAGAGCCTTCGTGGGACAGCTCGCCTCCTGGTCCTGGTCGTCCTCGACGTCTCCTGGTACCCGTGGCTGCTGCGACAAGCTTCACCTCTTCACCTGCACCTGCACGACATCGCCTGGTTCCTTCCTGGTTCCTTCCCGGCTCCTGGCTGGTGACCTAGACTCTGTCTCTTCTGCTTGCAGGTATCCTTCCTTCTTGATTCCATCCTTGGGATCCACCGGACACTCTTCACTGACTGCCTGTCAGCAACTTTCCTTCAGGCATCCATAGGAGTCAACGACGAAACCCGACGCAAGTTCACACCTATGCCCCCGCAGCCCGTGGGACATCTTGATACAGTATCTTTACCATCCCGCCTTTTTGTCCCATAGACAGTTATGTGGAAGCTCCTGGAACCTTCCAGCCCTGGGAAGGATTATGCTTTGCCGCCTTTACAGGAGGGTCACCTGACCTGGGGTATAAGAGGAAAGGAGGGAAACTGAACTTGTCAGTTGGGGCACCACTGGACCTGGGTGAACCTCTGCCGGAGCATAGGCGGTTGGGCCTAGGGGAGAAACCTACACCACTTGGATTGACTGAGTCTAGGCCCTGCTGTACCCAAGTTAGATGAGGGACTCTGCCTGCCTGCTGATCTTGCCTGGTGAGGGGGCAACCCAGGGGACCATCTCCAGTGTGCTGCAGGGACCCACCCTGCCTCTGATGACTGCCAACTCAACCCCCTTCTCCCCCTCATAAGCCTGCCAGGGGGACCTGCCATCTCCTTTCCCCACCTGCTAAGATAAGTGCTGCCCTGGAAACATGGACTGTCGCTGTGGGCCCTACAAGAACTACAGGTAAAGCGCTGTGTCCACCTAGCGCTGTGCTGCCAGAACTGTGCCCCTGGGAAATAAGTTGCCTGCCGTTGAGCGGCGAGCGCTGTGTCACTTCTCAGCGCTAGTCCACCGCCCCATCGCTTAATTGCAGCTGTGCCTCTGCTTGTTCAAACTCCCCAGCGCTGTGTACCCTGTTAGCGCTATGTCAACCTAAAATTCCTGAATTACTGGGCCTATGTGTGTGGCGACCTACTCGCGCTGTTGACGCCGAGCGCTGCAAGCCTGTTCACCGCCGCCGCCCTTGGGGCTTGTGACCTAGCACTGCCGTGGTGGAAGCTCTAACTGGCCAAAATCACTGCCGCGGGCCCCTGCCCCGCTGAAAGAGAACTGCTGCTGCGCCCGCCATCACCGCCGCAGCCCAGGACCCGCATACTGACGCTGTGCCGCTGGGAGAGCTTGTGAGAAGTTGGCCTGATATATGATGTCACTAATTCTAGTGTACACCTTGTATCAGTCCAAACAACCCTTATGGTGATTGGTTGTAAAGTCAACCTTATAGACCAGCTATCCTAGTGGTAGCATGGACAAGAGCAGTCTTAGGCTAAACTCTGTATGGCATGTGAAGCCAGCTGTGATACCATATATAATCCCTTGAATACCAAATGAAAGGACACCACACAGATATATATATAAAATAAAGTGTATTTATTCTAGTCAAACCCTCAGCACTTTTTATGAGATTCGAGGTAAGTACAACACAGTCTTTTTTAAGCATACATTAAGTCACACAGGTAAGTAATACAGTTAGGCCCTAGGGGCCACGCAAACCATATACTAAGTAAGTGGTATAAGGACCACTGTCACGGAAATAGAATAGGCCTAGGCCTAGGGAATCGCTGGGGCTACACTACACTAGCTTTGGTTAGGAAGTGGGAGGCCCACGGGACTCGTGTGCAGAGTGGAAACACTCATGCGTAATGCGTATAATCGATAGAAATAGTACCGTTTTTAAATAAGCAGTTTAAGGACACTTCTGAAGCAACTAGAGAGTCGAGACTCGGAAACTAGACACTAGGATAGTCACTACCCTTGTGAGCACCGAAGTACCCAAGTTACCTAGCCCACAGGCTGCGGGTGCATAGGTGTGAACTTGCGTCGGGTTTCGTCGTGGACTTCTATGGATGCCTGAAGGAAAGTTGCTGACAGGCAGTCAGTGAAGAGTGTCCGGTGGATCCCAAGGCCGGGATCAAGAAGGAAGGATACCTGCAAGCAGAAGGGACAGAGTCTGGGTCACTAGCCAGTGGCCACGTGGAACCAGGAAGGAACCAGGCGATGTCGCGAAGATGCAGGCGTGAAGGTGAAGCTTGTCGCAGAAGTCACGGGGACCAGGAGGCGTCGATGGCGACCAGGACCAGGAGGTGAGCTGTCCCACGAAGGCTCTTGTTGTCGACGGCGTCGATGTCGAGTCAGGACCCAACAAGCCGGGGCAAGCGGAACCCACGCAGGAAGATGGACTTGCTTCTGGTGCAGACCAGGAAGGTCTGGCGTGCTTCTCTTTCACAGAGGAGTGGGAGCCAGCCTGGAGGAGCCAAACCAGCAGTCGAAACTAAAAGGTGTGTCGTCACAAAGGCTACTAGCCAGCGGGCAAGCAACCGGACAGACGCGGCAAGCAGGGAAATGCAGAAGGGCCCCACGCAGGACTCGTGGAGTGTGGGGGGCTGATCTTCGGTGCAGATGGTGCTTGGGGTTGGGGCTTCTCAATCCCCGGTGCACAACTTTGAGGGTGCCTCAGAAGCTGCGCTGGAATACACTCGCCACTTTTCCCAGGTAGCCGGTCCCACATCTCTTGTCGCCTCCACGGATCTCAGCTCAGCTGTGGATGTGGATCAGGGTCGGAGAAGTCTGGAAGTCAAGGCTCTGGTCGGGCTCTGCAGTCGGTCCCTCGTAGAACTTCAGCAAAGCAAAGGGTAAGTCTCTTGATGGTGCCTGTTTGCACAGGGTAGCCACTCCTTGGCTACAAGGGAGATTCTTCAGTCTTTTTCTTTCGTCGAATGTCGAAGGTCCAGAGTTTCTGTTCAAGATGCAGGTTCAGGATTTTCTAATTTCCTAAGGACCCAGCTCCCACTCTTATATTAATCTGGGGGGCTGGTATACCTGCTAGGTCATGCCTTATGGGTGGGACCTGGGAGGGGGGTGGTTACACCCCCTTCCCATTGTCCAGTTTCGCGCCAGGACTGGGGCTGGAGTGCCCCAGCACCGGTTTGAACTGGACTATGCATGGAACACCTTGTGTGCCCCAGGCATGTCTCATTCCTTTCAGCCCAATACACTAAAGTCTGTCTTGGGAGGTGCTAGCACCTCCCCAAGCAGGAAACCTATTGTCCAGGCCTCCCTGGCTGGGAGGAATCCCAGCAGCAGGAGGTCAGACTCGTGTCTGTGGCAGCAGCATCCATTTTGTGATGCTGAGGCTTTGGTGAGAGTTAAACAACAAAGTAGGATTTTAACATGTCTCTCCCTCTAGAAGGGAGGAATAATATCCTCATCCCCAGAAATGGTATGGGGGTATTATTCCAAAGTGTTAGACACCTTACACAACATGTTTTGATAAAGCCAAACCATAGTTACCATAACCGTTTAAGATTATAAGGCACTTTAAGAGTATATGGTAGGCTATATCATAGAACAGCTATAAGGACATGGTTCCGAAAGCTGCAGACAGGCTCAGCTCATGCTAGAGCACCATCTCACATGTTACCAAGCACTCTGCCTCCAGGATTGTTAAGGCCTGCCATAGGAGTGGCTGATAGGTACACATGTGTCTATATATAAGGGTAGATATAGGTATACTATATCTAAGCAAGGGGTGATTACACGACCTTGCCCCAGCTGAGTGATCAGCCAGTTGTGTCTGATTGGAAGGCCAGACCAGGGGTGGCATAATACATGCTGCAGCCCCTGGGAGGCCTAGGGTACACCTATGCCCTGGGTACCTAGGGTACACTGTACAGGGTCCAATAAGGTGATCCTTAACAATTGGGTATGTACCTAGGGTACATGGAGTCCATTTTAAAGAGAGAGCAGACAGCCTGAGACCCTGAATGGCAGGATCTCAGGCCAACTAAGTCGAAAAACCAGCTAGACACTAGGCAAAAAGTTGGGGGTAACCAATACACCCACACTTCGTCGGCTCGCCGCAACCACTCTCGTATCGTATCGACCTGTTCCTACTACCTGCCGTGGACTGTGAATTGATGTCCGGGTCCACAATCTTACCCAGGGGTATCTTGGACCACTCCCCCATCTCCCTTCGTCTCGGACACCCCCCTGGAGGTGCCCGTACGGTGTGGCGAATGAATGCCTGGTTCCTGCAGGACGTGGACTTCACGGAGTCCCTCGGGCAGGAGCTGCGGCAATATTTTTCGGCGAATGCGGGCTCGGTCCCTTCGCCGGGCATGCTGTGGGAGGCCAGCAAGGCCATGATGAGTGGGGTGGCTAGGGGTCTGGTCCACGCGAAACGCCTGGAACAATCCGCCCGACTCACGTAGCTGAGGCCCAGGCGGCGCAGCTGGAGGAGGCCCAAGCTACCAATAATAGCGATGACTTACATTGATCCGAGAAGAAATTTGCCAGATCTCGTTGGAGTCCACTAGAAGTCTTTGGCGCTCGTCCGTGGTGCGTGTGTACAGATGGGGTGACAAAAATGGCAAACTTCTCCACAATTTGGTGTCCTACCCTAAAGCCAATCGCATCATTCCCGAGATTCGGGATGGAACCGGAGCCCACCACACTACCTCCCAGGACATTGCCCAGACGTTCGCGGGCTACTATGCAGCCCTCTACGCGGCTCAACCTCCCCAGACTTCACTGGCGACTTTGCTGACCGAGACCGGGACCCAGCTGCACTGCCTCTCCCAGACGGACTCGGAGTCCCTAGACCGACCTTTCACCCCGGAGCAGATACACGGGGCTATCTCACTGTTGCGCTCCGGCAAAATGCCCGGGCCCGACGGTTACCCCCAAGAATACTATGCGGCCTACTGAGACACATTGGTCCCACACATAATGGATCTGTTTAGGCACGTAGTCGAAGTGGGGTCCTTCCCACCAGAGACTGATGTGGCCACCATCATAGTCCTCCCGAAGACGCAGCCTCCCTCCCTCGTGTGTACAGACTACCGTCCCATCTCCCTTATCAATACAGACATAAAACTCTTCGCCACCGTGGTGGCCCAACGGCTACGTCCCCACTTGCAAGAGCTGGTAAACCCCGATCTATGCAGCTTCATGCCTAACCGGGGGGACCTGGCACTGCCTAAGCCGTCTCCATCTCGCCCTTGCGCATCGCCACCTCCTCACCCCGTACCTGGCAATGCTCTTCATAGACTTCGAAAAAGCATTCGATATGGTGGATTGGGGCTACCTGGGAGACGTGTTGCAGAGGATGGGCTTCGGCCTCCCTTTCCGGCACCTCTTCCGGGTTCTTTAACTCAACTCCCAATGCGAGGGTCCTTATCAACGGTGTGGTCTCGGAGGCGTTCCCTATCCGGAGGGGCACCCGCCAGGGCTGCCTGCTCTCGCCGCTTCTATTTGCACTAGCAATGGAACCCCTGGTTTCCCTCATCCATCAAGACCCCCTTATCCGCGGCTGGGCCTGGGATCCGCATCAGGTCGACAAGATGGCCCTATATGCCGACAACGTCCTCCTTTTTCCTGCGGACCCGGAGGGCTCTGGCCTGCACTGTCTGGACAGCCTTTCGGCTTTTGAACGGGTCTCTGGTCTCAGGCTCAACCCGGCGAAGTCCACCCTAGTTCCCTTGCACTCTTCCCGGGCGTGCTTCGACTAGCAAACGACCATCCCTTGCGGAGGCAATCCTTCGAATACCTGGAAGTATGGGTGGCCCTCCCGGACCTCGAGTGGGCCCTGAACTTCTCGTCCCTGGTCACCAGGGCCAAGGCGGACCTCAGAAGGTGGCAGACCCTTCCCCTCAATCCCCTCGGTAGGAGTGCCCTCTTCAAAATGATGGTCCTCCCCCGCTTCCTGTACATCTTACAAAACGTGACCACTCATCTCCCTGGCAGTTGGTTTCGGGAGTTGGACGGTATCCTCACCCGATTTTTATGGGGAGGAGGGAGACCGCGCATGTCCCTTGCGCATTGCCACATACCCCCCTACGATGGGGGAATGGGGGTGACCAATCTCCACCTCTAGTACCTGGCCACGAGGCTTATTGTGATCCACGACTGGTTTGCGGGCGGCTTGTCCGACCCGGCGTACCGAGTCGAACTCCGGTCGATGGACTTGGCACAAATCCAAGCCTATCTGTAGGGGAGCCCTGTTCCACAGGCTCTCCCCCCGTCACCAGAACGGTGCTCATGGCCTGGCGAACCACCCTACGCTACATGAAGTGGGATCGGAATCTCACCAGGCAGACGCCTCTGTGGAGTGAGGCCTGGTTGGGAGAGGTCTCGTCCCTCCAGAACTTTCATAAATGGGACCACGTCGGGATCTCGCTACTGGAAGATGTTTGGGTGGGGGACCATGTCAGATCGTTCCCAGACCTGCAACACCGCCATTCCCTCCACTCCTCCCAATTCTACAAGTACTTACAGCTGAGGCACGCCCTCCATGCCCACATTCCATCCCCCACCTCCTTCCCCGAATTTAGTCCCTGGAGGCCCAAGTGACGATGGGGAACCTGAGTGGGGGGTGGGGGCGTCGCGGATCTATCGCTCCTTGGTGAACAACGGTCACGCATCCTTAGACCTGCTTCGTGCCCGGTGGGAGGGGTGGCTGGGCCCCCTGGAGGACACGGATTGGAGGGACGCCCTTAAGGCACCCAAGACCCTGACGACCTCCTCCAAGTTGCGTCTAGTCCAACTCTACTACCTCCACACGGCATACCTCACACCTGCACGCCTGTTCCGTGCCCATCTGCAGCCCTCCCCATCCTGCCTGCGCTGCAACCACGCCCCAGCTGATTTTTACAACATGGTGTGGCAATGTCCCGCCCTAGTGCCGTTCTGGGCGGCAGTGGAGCTTGAAATCACACAAACTCTAGGGTGGCACCTCCCCCATGACCCGCTACGCCTGATCCTGGGAGTGTCCGATGGCTTCGATGGATCCCGGGCAGATAAGCGCTTCCTGGGAACGGCAGTGGCAAAGCGCGACATTGCGGCGCTCTGGTCCCAGGCCCAGCCGCCCACCATGCGGGGCTGGAGGCGGGGAGGTGATTGGTGTGGCACCCAAGAAGAACTCCTCTTCGAGGCCCGGGGCTGCCCCGAACTCTTTGGCAAAATATGGGGCAAATGGTTTAACTTACTGCCTGTATGATGGGTCCAAGTGGCTTTGTAAATGGTGAATGACGGGCGGGGGCAATGGTCCGTCCACAAGGGCCGTACGAGTCCAAGTCATCTTCCTTAAATGTACTGTACCCAAATAATGTGTCTGATTGCTACCAATGTATTATTGTTGACCTTTGAAAACTTAAGAAAAATTGATTATCAAAAAAAACCCAGCTGTTTTAAATATGCTCCACGGCCTGACCTGCTGTGTTCCACTCAGCTGCTGGCTCTGGCACCAGGAATTGTGACGTCAGAACTCAACTGTATTAAGAATTTACAGTTGAGTTCTGACATTTCTTTATAATCGGTGACTGGTTGTGTCAGAAGTCCCGATTATAAAGATATTAGAGACTGCTTTTCATTACAGGGATTGCAGATAGATAGATAGATTGATAGATAGATAGATAGATAGATAGATAGATAGACAGACAGACAGACAGACAGACAGACAGACAGACAGACAGACAGACAGACAGACAGACAGTATTTTCATACATTATATATTGTATATCTATTGAATATGTTTTTGTGCATATATTTAATTGGCATGTGCCTGAATAAGCATGATATTTATTGTAATGGTTAACGTTATTCTGAATTTTATGAGCACTCCACTACAGAGATTCGTACTATAAATAGTTTTTTCAGAGGCACGCCCGGAGAACAAAGTTTCTGTGTGGGAGCCGTAAGGGGAAAGAAGCATTGGCATAGCCAATAGGTCTCGCCTTTGGGACTTCATAAGTGTTTAGCCATGCAACACTTGATGTTGTTGCACCAAGGATATTGTACTGGATAACTAAACACTTATGAGGTCCCAAGGGGGAGACCTATTGGCTATGTCAATGCTTGTTTTGTTTTTTAAAGGACAAGCAGTGCTATCAGGCTCCGCTGCCACTTAGTCCAACGCATCCCACGTAGACGCTGCAGCCATCTTGGAAAGAGGGAGAGAAACAGAGGGGTAGAGAGAGGGGGAGAGAGAGGTAGAGGTAGAGTGGTAGAGAGAGAGGTAGAGAGAGGTAAAGAGGTTGAGGTAGAGAGGTTGAGGTAGAGAGAGGTAGAGGTGTGGAGAGGTAGAGTGGTGTGGAGAGGTAGAGAGAGGTAGAGAGGTAAAAAGAAAGAGAGAGAGAGGTAGAGAGAAAGGTGGAGAGAGAGAGGTAGAGAGAGAGAGAGGGGGGTAGAGAGAGAGGTAGAGAGAGTTAGAGAAAGAGAGGTAGAGAGAAGTAGAGAGAGATAGAGAGAGAGGTTGAGTGGTAGAGAGAGAGAGGTAGAGAGATGTAGAGAGAAGTAGAGAGAGGTAGAGAGGGAGAGAGGTAGAGAGAGAGAGAGGGGCGCCGTGAAGTTCGATTACAATTTTATTTTAAAAAAAGAATGCCGGCATCGCAAGTGTGCATAGGGAATGAAACACTCTACGATGGTAGAATTTAAGTGCCAGGGAACCCGCTTACCTGAATAGTTTAACTCGATGTAACAGTGGTCAGCTGCTGTCTTGAATGAAGCTGTCAGCCCACTGTAGAAAAACCATGAATGGTTTACGTCACGGTTTCCACGCTGAAAGCGTTCGCGGCCCGTGACAACAGCTAAATGCTGTTGTCTGTGTAAACTGATACCGGAGAGGGCACGGGTCAGTATCATTAATACTGAAGAGTTACTGAGTCACAACAAAACTCAGACATAAAAATATGACCCAAATAACGTGCCGCTTATGGTTAGAAAGTGACGTTCCCTTCAAAAATAATTATGGTGCAGAATGCCGATTGACCCTTCTGGGAGGACCGCATTATGGCCATTCAGATAAGAAAAAGTGATTGAGGGTGGACGAACCTATCTTTTGAAATGCTTGATTTGCGGTGATAGAATTCAAGAGGAATCAACAGTCTTAGTGTAATGTAACATTATAGGCGAAGTGCTCAATTTCGCATTTAAGTGGATACAATCCAGTTATGAATTAAACATACATTAATTACTGATTACACCAAAAGCAAACAAGCGCGCGCCTCGCGCTGAAAGTAAAAAAAAAAAGCATCAAAGAAAGGAATGGGCGGGAGGGTTGTGAGAGAGAGGGGAGTAACAACAGCTGTTTTCAAGCACACTCGTGCTTGTGGTGCTATCCACCTTGCAGGAGCGAGCAACAGCCAATTAGCATGTGCGCCGCTGCTGGCTTCCGCAAGGTTGATGCGGCAACAAGCACGAGTATGTGCTTCAAAAAAGAGCAAAGCGACGTCTAAAGGCCCTCCTAAGCAGCGCATGCGCAATGCGTAGGCAAGACCTAAAAACGGCATATTTGAAGTAAAGATGTATTGATTTTGTGTTAGTCCACACAATGATATAAACCATTTGTTACATTTTGAACATAAATGTTAATGTGGTCAACTGTGTGCCTGCATTATGAGCAGAAGGGAAAAGCCTGCTAATTGAAGCTGCTGTAATAATCTTTGCCGCCACTTTGACCTTACAGCAATATGCAATATTTTGTTTCTTTTTAGGTGCTGCCAAATATAGAAAGGTACTTCAGGAAATCCGGCCCAAAATTGTAATCGTTGAAGAAGCAGCAGAAGTCCTGGAATCTCACATTGCGACGACACTTAGCTCTGGTTGTGAGCACCTGATCTTAATTGGAGACCATCAGCAGGTAAACAAGTGTGCGCGCGCGCGTACTAGTGACGTTGTGCATTGTAGAGGATAACGTAGAACGCGTACAGCATGCTACAGTCACCAGCGAGGCTCCTTTGACTCTGAGACTACAAACTAATGGGTTCATTAAAGATATTACGGTTGAACTCTGGTTCAGCAGAGGCCCGGGTCTCTGATCCCAAAAAGTATCCCGGACACTTCCCTGGCAGAGTCGAGGCGGAGATCTCTGTGCTGAAAGCGCACCCACCGGTGGCTGCTGCAGTTTCGGAAGAGTGACCTGCCCAGCTCGCACTGAGTATTTTTCATCTGCTGATCATTTAATTATTTGTAATTTGTTTATTTTGCTAATGGATTCGCAAAGCCGGCTTTTGCTAAATCGGTGACCCTGACGCACCGGGAGACTTCACCTTGCACGTGAGGGCCATTGTTACATTTTCCTGCTATGGACGCTGTGCCTCACATGGGCCAACTTGTCAGTTGGCTCATCTCTGGTGGGACGAAAACCAGGTGGCCTCAGAACACAGATGTTCTTGGAACCCTGTTGGACGGTGCACGGTGTAGGATCCAGCTCAAATTCAGTTACCTTTCAGGTTAGTAATAGCGCCGTTAGTTAGTGATAGATTCCTTACCGCCCGCCCATCCTCCCGGTTTTGCGAACTGTTCTCTAGGGTTCAGGTCATCCCTTTCCGTGCCCTAGTTCTATTGCACCAGTAGTCGGTCTTTGGCATGACTCTGCGTTCCTGGCGTGGAAAGTCGTGTACAGAATTGATGTCAGCGCGTGGGCGCGTCTAAGTAGCTCCGACGATGTCATCTCGGCGATTACGGCGCCAGCGGCGTACGCAGAGCCGCACGACGACGCCTACTGACGTGCAGGGGTACTGCTGATGAAAACTTCCCGGATCCAGTCTGATGCCTGGGGATATTCTAAGGTAAGGAATCTATCACTAACTAATGGCTCTTACCGATATATCATTACACAAGTAAGTAACTTGTGCATTAGGCAGGCTGGTATCGCTAAATGTCCTGGGTACAGGCCAGGGCCTCGACCGAACTATTAGACTAGCTGGCCACCCTCTGAGCACTGAATGAACACCAAAGCTTTCACTGCTCAGTTTCTCTATTAATAGAGATGTAAGTGCCCAGTGGAATTAACTTGATTACTCATTTGAGTCTACCAGTACTGGTTGCTTTGAATACCAGTGGTGCATGGTAATACCCTCCAAGGGTACTACCCAGTAACGACTGACTCCCCAACAATCCCAAGAAATTGCTTCATGGTTACCATTCAAATACTGATACCTATATAACTCAACACCCTGGCCCTGCTTTAGTCCACAAAATTATTTGAAATTACCATCATTTAGACTGGTTTGAAACTTTGTAAACGGTCACGTTGAAGCCAGATTGCGAACTCCAGCTGATCGCAGTTAACAAAGTTGTTTTTCCTTCCCCATTGCACTGGGGAAGGAAAAACAACTTCGTTAACTGTAGTGCTTAATTTGTGCCAGTGCTTTCCAGTGCTTAGCACCAGCACTTATTTATCATGGCCGGGTCTACAGGCGTCTGCACGTCATATGGCATTGATCATATAATTACCTCACTCAGTTGCTGACTCGGCACAGACAGTGTTGTTTATTTTGTCTCCCGAATGATGAATCCTGGTAAAGAGTGTTGCGGCTGTCAGATCCAAGATTCATATGATATGAATCATGATTCATTACTGGTCCAACCAACCCAGACTGGTCCAACCATAATTATTTACTGCCAATATCCATATCGCATGCGCATTGCGAATTTGGCTTAGGCGTCGCCACCGGCCCTACTTCAGTGTTGCCGGTGGGAGGATGGGACACTGATTGGCCTACATTTGGTTTGACGGGGGTAGGCAGCAGCGTGCGCAGGCAGCGTGCACAGATTTCTTTTTAGAATGCCACGCCACAGGACACCCGCACTCCACGAGTCAACAGCGGACGACGTTGAGGGCAGGCAGCAGCACCAGCACCTGCAGACCAGGCCTATCAGTTAAAAAAGGCAGTACCCTGGCCTTCCACCACCAGTAACTGTAAGTAATAAGTAGCCATGCTATGCTAATTTTTTTGTTGAGCATGGTGTTGTGACGGTTACCGTAGTAGCGCCACAATCTGAAGATTCGATGATGCCCAGGGCCCTAGCCTAGCTGTACACATTATATCATGGTAGGGCTGCCGGGGTTAAGTTAAAGACCCTGTCCGGCCCCTGCCCTTGAAGTATCCTCCCCATAACAATTAAAGGGCATATCAACAAGGCCAATATCGCTGGGTTAGCGGCACAAAACGTTATTGTGGTAATTTTACATCACCTTATCAACAAGATCGCGCTAACCTGTGTTAGTGCTAATTTCCACAAGTTAGCTGCCGGTTTTTTATCGCCCTGCATGCCATCGCTAATGGCATGCAAAGTAGGCGTTCCTGAGCAAAATAACATGGAAAAAGTCGCTAACACGGCTTCGCCATATCAACAAGCCTGCAGCAGACCCACGAAGCGTCAAGAAGAATCGCGCTATGCACCCTTTATCGACGGTATTTAACGTCTGGTATTTTTCTGACTTAGCCATATGTTTAATCAGAGGTGGATTGCATGGTTAAGGCCACAGGGCCGTATTAGCGAGTTTATGCTTTATCTCACGAAATTATCGCTGGATTTGCAGCGCGGTTGGGGGTTTTCGCCGCTATCGCTGGATTTCATATCGCCAAGGTGCTAATCGTTGTTGATAGCGTGCTATCAAGGCGATGCAATCCAGCGATAGCCGGCGATATGAAAATTCGCGCTGACCGCGCGTTGCGATGTTTATCGCATGTTGTTTTTGATCTGCCCCTTACTGCTTAAGACTATAGTTGTGTTAAATGCCTTGAAAAGCAGGATGTTAATTAAACTTGTTGCCTTCTTTTTTACGTATAGTTGCATACCTAATGAATGAGCCCATACTCTTAAAGGCTCTTTAAGCGTGCCATGGTTTGTGTTTGCAATCGTGCCTTAATATTTATTAAAGTAATGTGCAAAACCAACTGACAGGGGTAGGTATGCCTCACAATAATGTCCTCCATTAATTTAATTTGAAGCAATCTATACAGCGTGGTGTAGCAGATTCCCGCCTCCTTGTCCTGGCCAGGGGGCTAATGAAGACCGCGCACCATCTGAGCATTCGATTAAACCGGCTCTTCATGCCACTGGCTTTCCTGAGTGACCCGTGCGGATTTATTTTTCCAACTAAGTCTTTTCTTTTATTTATGGCGGAGGCTGGCAGAGCTGCAGTATGTATGTGTCTACTATGGAAATACCTGGGACTTAATCAAGATTGGAAAACGCTCCAAGTTCAAGCTTAATGTAGGCTCGACCTTTTTCTGCGGCTAAAAGACTTTTAATCACCACGAGAGCCCCCTCAGAGTTTCTTCCCTCTCCCCCAGCTGCTAAACATCCTGAATCTGGCACACATCCCTCGCGTGGCCTTCAGAAGTTAAAAAGAGCCTCTTTAATGGACACAAATATTGTTTCATGGATGTAATTTACTATTTACTTCAATGTTATGATGACCAGACCAAGAAACACTGTCTACATTTTACATGTGGCGGGAAGAAAAGAGAAGATTTTAATGTTTCAATGTATTTAAATTAAAACGTTGGTACAACGAGCACTTAATTTACACAAAAAATGTATACTTTTGAGCAGATAAGGCTGACTTGCAGTGGGTTAGTAGAGAACGCTGTTTATTGAAGGCAGCATCTTAATTTATAATTCTTAGCTACCAATATATGATCGATTATTGAAAATGTCAGTAAATCTCAATGCATTTAATATGCAATCTCAGTCTAGAGAATGTAACCACGAGACAGAAAGGACAACAGAATTATGCCTCAACTGCATCAAAAGTATGCATTTTGCTCAGGTTCATTCTAGGCCTGGCCTATTGAACTTTCTACCACACCATTTCACTGTAATCTGTTACTTTAATAAGGACTCTGGCACTGGCCACTATGTAGAGTCAATATAAACAAGGGTTCTTACTGATATGGCTTGTGACTGAAAAGGGCTAGAGAGCACAGAAACGGAGACCTTATTAAGGCAGGTGTGACAAACTTTGAACCTCGGACTTTCAATGGTTCTGGTCAAGATACAAATACGAAGCAAGTGCCATAGAGTGATGTTACTGTTTGTTAACAATAGAAATTGCCCCCGAAGTTCCACTGAGATCTACATTTTTTCCCACTGTCAGACGTTTTCAAGTCTTCTGGAAGGTAACTTTCTGCCTCTGCCGTTGGTAAGAGAGAATATAGCTCTCTCTCTTCTACCAACACTTTGTTCCTGCACCTCTGGCTTGGGATCCTTTGTGTGACATTTCCATGCTTCCTGGTCTGAGTACTTGTGTGTGACATTTCCATGCTTTCTGGGATTACAACTTATAGCAGTGCCAGTTGAGGGTTTGGGTGGAACCAATAGGGTAAGTGGGTGGAGCCAGTGGAGGAAGTGAGTGGAGCCAGTGGAAAGTTGGTGTGGCCTCTGACAAACATTTGAGCATCTGCACTTCATATTTTACAAATTAAGCACTGGTTAACTGGCCTACCCTATAATGAAACACAAAATAAAGTTAGTTTGAACCTAATTCAAACACATCCAATTCAGAGAAAGGTTGAAAATATTTGTATTTCAAAAAGACAAAACTTGGCCAAACCACTTGAATAGTGCTCACAGCGTTAACACATTATTTAATAATTAAACACCAATCTAAAAAGGTAATGTATTCAATGTTTTACTCAAAATACACATTCATATTGATGTATTGCTCACCTGTTTTGCTGTCCTAGATTTTACATTATTGGCACACAGCACCACAATAGCAAAATAATGTAGATGTCTGGCAGTTGGTGTGGAGAAACATAACCTTGAGAAGCAGCAGCAACAAGGTAGCGGAAGAGGAAGAATGGTCATCAGTTTGGTAGCATCGAAGCAGTGGGCAGAAGTTCCAACAGGGGAGTTGAAAGGTGATTCTGGTATGAACATGCAGCATTGACACTGGGAACAGGAGCAGAGGTGCGAGAGCAGGAAGCCAGCAATGCACTCCACAGGCTGCACAGGGTTGTTTGAGAACACAGCAGCAGGGGAATGTGGTGCCCAGGGCGGAGTGAGAACAGGCAGAATATCTAAACAGGAGCAAATTTGGGAGAGGGAAAGACATCACAGTATTGTATTACTACTGAGCTACTCCTACGGGAGTGAAATACCAGACAAGAATCTACTGCATCTGTAAGCCCTTTTTAGGTCTCGCCTTAGACAGAACATGCCCTGTTGCTTGCAAGACATTTTGCTAGGTTATAGGGAGCCTATAGGCCACCTATTGCTTATCATTGGTTAGCTTCATCCTCATTCTCATTTTGTTGCTTTTCTTTGGTAAACACATGTGAGCTTCACGTCCTCCGTTTGTCCCTCTTTGAAGCATGGCTGAAGTGTGCTTCCGTTCCTCGTGACTGGCATTCTGTTGCTCAAGCTGCTTTTTTGTTCAAGCACTCAACAAGTGAATACATGTTTGCTGGCTATCTCCTCCCCAACGCTTCCCCTCCCCTGTGCCCCCTTTGCTGCTTTTTTTATATAGTTCTACATTAATAAGACTGATGTCATTGGATCGCTGTACATGAGCACCGGATTACGTTACACAAGGTCAGATTTATGTTTTTTAGGTACAGGCAGGTCTTAAGTAAAAAATGACTCTCCTCCTCAACCGCCCACACACTGTTGCCAGTTAAGTTATCCTCATTGCACGTGACTCATCCTTTCTGTTGCCGTACAAAATGTTATGTCTGCAGATTTTCAGCTACTCATTAAGAAATACAAAGCCTTTGGAGACAGGAAGGATTATAGCGTGAAGTCACTGAATATAGCATGCAAGGGTGTGGCACAGCAAGATACAAACTGAACTCAAAGGCTTGCTAAAGGAGGGTGTTTATGCTTGGAATTCAGCAAGGCACTTCCGCCAGACATCAAGGCATTCAGAAGAGCGGACTAATTCAAACTTGCTTCAGGTGACTCCTTTGTACCGTACCAGCCTCTCTATTTACAACAGTTTGGTCTTAATGGTAACAATGTTAGGTGCAATCTGTTTTCATAATCAGTCCCTTATTTGTCTTTAATTATATTTCGGATTACATACCAAACACTGTCATGAAATCATATGTATAGCAGTCTCCGCTGTTAAACCATATATGTGTCCGGTTTTCTAGACTAAAGGGAAATTAGAACTCAACAACATAAACAGAGTAGCAAGTGCAAAGTTGCCCCAGACCTGGATATTAAAGACACAGTTTGTCATTCTCCGTAGGAGACAAGGACAGAAGAAAGGGAAAGACACTCCCAGACGTAGGCTGTAAACATTTGTATTAAAAAGACCCCGGAATGCTTCAAGCAAAAAAATAATAATAATTTGACAAAGCCAAAACAGCAGCGCTGCTGAGCTAAAAAAAACATTTGCAAAACCAATAGATCTTGACTAGCCAACAACTGTTGGCTTTGCCAGCGCTTGTTTTTTCTTGTGTTTCACATAAATAGTTCCATCATTCATACTCATAGCATCATTTCAACTGTTTTATGATTATACTAATGTGAAGGAATGTTTCAGAATCTGCAAAGAGACAAAGAAGTCCTTCCACCCAGCATTTTCACTCCTCTCCCAATATAAACAGTACCCCACATGGGTGGCTGGGGCAGATTGGGGGTAAATCTTCGAATGTTCCCATTGGTGCTGCACAAAGATTGTTGTGGCATAAGGTGTGGGGGATATGGTCCAATGCGTACCAGACCCCACCGCTCTCCATTTTTAAAATATTCTCCCTGGGCTCATATTATGTATCAGACATGTTTCGTTTTGCACCCCAGTGCACCTTTAAACAGGTGCACCAGGTGCAAACTTGAACAGTGTTCCAGATTGAAATGAATGTGCTGCCACAAACTTGGAGCAGCCCTAGGGACAGGGCATCCAAGTAAAATGCGGAGCAGCTGCTTTAATCAGCTGCTCCGTGTTTCACAGTGCGGGCGTCAACCTCCTAGACTTTAGAGAGTGTACAGAGAACGGCTTGAAGGCGTGTGTAGTGAATGACCGCAAATTGTTGCAGGGGGAAGTCTGGAGGGTCCATGGGACTACCTTTGTCCCCTCGAGAA
The DNA here is from genome assembly GCF_964204655.1 of Triturus cristatus. Taxonomy (NCBI): domain Eukaryota; kingdom Metazoa; phylum Chordata; class Amphibia; order Caudata; family Salamandridae; genus Triturus; species Triturus cristatus. The sequence continues at coordinate 142,644,924 of NC_140588.1, forward strand.
GGCTGCACTCAGGGGGCGGATTGACAGTGCGCCATCTTTTTGAGGCGCCCTTTTATCCCTTTTGCAGCTAGAAGGGGGGACCTCCCCAGGGGGCAGAAAACGGACAGGCCTGCTATGGAGTGAGGGCATGGTCTGATGCGTGGATGGGCCACTCCTCCTTTTTTTTTCTTAAATATTTTTCTGTGGTATCTACAGGTCTTTCGGCCCTCCTACTCCTGGGAATGGAGTGGTAGAAAGACTGTTGTGCCCTTTGGGTGGGTAGTGGCACAACAAATGGATGCTAATCTATCCCATTTTCAGTTAAAGTCGTTGTCCCTTGTGACTAGTGGGCTTTCTGCCTCTCGGGGCGATTGGGGGCTGTAAGGAAATTGCTCTTTTTGCATGATCACCCCCAAAGTTTTGGATTGATGCTGCTGGTTTTTTTTTTACTGTAAAGGTGCTCCGAGGCCTTCTACCCGACCCCAGTGCCAGTGTTCTGACCCTTATGCCTGATCGGTTCCTCACAATTGCCATAGGTTAACTTACTCCTAAGTCCCTAGTATATGGTACCAGGGGTACTCATGGTCCTGTAAGTTCAAGTTTCCCTCGTGGACTGCAGCACTAATTGTGCCACCACAAACGTGACTAAGCAAAGCATGGCTCCCAGCCTGGCATTGCTGACTTGCAGAGCAGTTTTCGGACAACTAACTCGACTTTGCCGTTCAAAATAATGGCAAAGTTCAGACCTTCCTTTTTAAAATGTGCAAGTCACCCCTAAAGCAGGGTGCTACATATTAAAAGGTGAAACATGAGTTTTATGTGTTCTTACAGCAAAAAACACCAAATTGTTGTTTTTGCGGTAGAAAAGCTAGAAGCCCCAATGGGGAGTACAGGGTTACATGCCGACCCATCAGATGTGCTAACTTCTGATTGGGACTACTAAAGGTAGTACTTCAAGGTGTCGAAATAATTGTTGCATTAAAACCGACCTGATGCTCAAGTCGAATTTAATGGATCCTTTGAGTATACGGCAATTTTAGAAAGTAGCCACTCTACTGGCCAAAGCTTTCCAATGACCGTTTACGGTTGCTGGTCTCAAGACAGTCTTCTACCCTTCTAGGGGGAGGTGTGAACGGCTCTCAGGAAGGAGCACAAAAGGCCTACCATGAGGGGAGGTGCCAAGCAGGGTGAGGGCCCAAAAGGGGAGCTTCAAAGGGGAAGCCGCATTTGAGGTTCAAATGGTAGACACACATGAGAGGGGCTGCTCTTCTGGTAGAGAGGGGGAAACAGTACCTAAACCAGTTTTTCCTGTGGGTGTGTAGCCTTCAGGTAGCCACACCTCTAGGGTGGCCTATGTTCCGCATACCAAGAGAGGGGTTCTGCTATCTTGGGAGTGGATAGAATATTGCCTTCTGGGTAGCTAGATGCAGCACTTTGCAGCAAGTCGTCATCAGGCAGGAGGGGACCAGGCAGCCCACTGGCTAGTAATCACCACATCCCTTGAGGCCAAGTTCTGAGAAAAAGTGGTCCCACTGGCACACAAACCTCAGATCACATCAGAACTGGAGAGAAGAATAATGAACTGCCCTGCTGTTCCCTGGACCTGGCAAAGAGAGGCTGCACCAAAGACTGGGCTGCAGCTGCTAAGCAAAGAGAAGAATGTGTCTGTGGTGTCTTGCCCGAGGAAAAGTCATCCCTAAGCCCCCCAGACAGAAGAATCCACTCCAAGAGTCAGTTGACTGACTTCCTGTTACAGATACCGGACCACAAAAACTGAACAAGCAGCCTTGGTAAGTTTGTAGCCAAGGTTGCTTGACCGACGCTGACTAACAAAACGCAGTCTGAGAGACCGAGTCTCAATGCTCAAAAGTTGCACCAAATCTGTTGGAGCTAGTAGAGTAGTCGGAGTGCAGTTTTGTCACCCAAGACGTACACTTGCCACAGTTAAAGGGGATTACTGGCATCGCTATAACCGGAGACCAGTGACAACTTTTGTTTTGGCTGGACTTCCACTGGACTTCGAGGGGCATCGACCTCTGTGGCCAAAGACGTCTCACCATGTTTGTGGACCTAGTGTTGGCCCCAGGAAGACCCCTGTCACTGTATAAGCATCCTTCATCGTCTACTCCATCATGCACCACCTGTATCAGGACCACTCCATTGATGTCTGTGGCGGTAGGCCCATAGAACCTGGAACTGGACTGGAGGCTACTTTGACTGCGAGATAACTGCTGTGCCAATCCCCGTTAGCCTCTGTGTCTTGCCCCCTGCCAGAGTTAGTTGCCCACACCGGTCCGGAGAAGTCTTACTCAACTTTACAAAGGTTTTCCAAGTAACCACTAACTGGGGTAGTTTCCAATGCTTGTTTGTGATTTGAATGAAAAGCAGTGATTTATTATTCACTTAATAAATTATATCTGTTGAACCCTCCAGGGTATTTTGTTCATTTTGGCATCTAAAAATTCATAAAAATAACTATTTTTATAAATTGGTATCGGATTTCCTTTGGGTTGTGTTTCTTTCTTATTCAGCTGTGTTGGTACTTCTAAATGCTTTGCACTTGTTCCTTTGACAAACCTGACAGCTCAACCCTGGGTAACAGTGGTTTTGAGCAAAGGCCTGACTGGACCCAAAATGGGTTTGCTAGTTTATTACACGATGAGGTTGCACACTGCATCATATAATAAACACCTTTCTTTTCAGGGTAAACATTGTCCCCTTTCCATCGGTATGTCTCACGAACTGATCTGTGCAAAGGGGCAGAGTTATGCTCCTGAGTACGATGAAACTGAAAGCAGTCTGTGATTAATGGTGCTGATTTCTTTCAGCTTCAATTGTGTGACCTAAGTGCGCTGTGGACTGACCGTCACTCAAACAAAACAGATAAACACATTTAGGACCCAATGGCAGCTCTTCCATTCCAGCCTGACTTAACTTTTTTTTTTAAAGAAAATCTTTCCAGTGCTTGGACCAGAAGGATATTCTATTTAGGTGTGGTAAATGAACTGTTCATGATCACTGCACTACAGAGGTATTGCAGTGGACTTGAATGGTTTGTTCACCACATTAAAGCAATTTTAAAACTGCTGTTACACTGGTAGTACACAAGGTATGTCCCATAACTTTCCTAATTAGCAAACCTTACAAAGAGGAACTACATTACTTGGTAGCTAATGGGGTTAAATAAACTATTGAATCATCAGAGCGGCTAGCTCTGGTGGTGTTCGCAAAGAAACAAGAAGTGATGGAAGTTGCTTCTGCGTAGCCCTTTGTGAACTTAATAATGGCATTTGGGTGGACCATCAGCCTTTACCTTAAACTAATAGGTTGTTCAGTACGGTATGGAATGCATATTGTTTAGCATCATTGATTTTACTACTGCTTACCATCTGGTTGACCTTCATCCAGACTCCCGACCACTCACCTCCTTTGTTTTACTGTGAAAGGAATACAGATTTTCCTGTATGCCCTTTGCACTGGCCTCAACTGAAGCTATATTCAAGCGTTTCTTGCTGCGCATCCTAAAGGACGTCCTAAAGGCTGTTTGCTTCCAGGACAACATCCTAGCATATGGAATTGATGTGTCTAACCACAATGAAAATCTAAGAAAAGTTTCATTTAGACTTTGGGAGGCAGGTCTGAACTGTAAAGAAAAGTAAGTGGCAAATAGGAGTAACATTCGTCATCTACCTTGGTCATACCATGTATGATGAAGGGATTAAACCAAAGCAAAATTTGGTCATGGCAGGAAAAGGGACACCTGCACCAAAGAATAAAGAACAACTTAAATAATTTCCATAACTCGAGTACTATTTTAAATTTGTTAAGAACTTTACAGCCATATTTTTCCCTTTAAGGGACATTTAAAAAAATGTTTTTATTGAAATTTTATAATGGTAGAACAAAACATACATAGTTAGAAAAAAGCATTAATAATAAAAGTAAAACAACATTATGGGGCCGATTCCGATCCTGGAGAAACCGGGTACGAACCGTCGGACGGAGCATTTTCTCCGTCCGACTCGTACCCGGTTAAAAAACATTACAAAAATGCAAGTACGATTCGTATGGAAACACTATTTCCGTACGAATCGTACAAAACACCGACCGACGAAAATATACATACAAATGTGATCCGGGAAAGCGCCGACGTGACGTCGGGATGCATTCAGGCTGCGTTTCACGAACCAGGAAGTACGATCCGTACCGACGTCACCCCGCACGGATTATATTTTCCGGCTGCCAAAAACTGCCGGGAAATCAGGACGACGCGCACAAGGAGCACCTGTACGCGACGGACAGCCATGGACCCGAACCTACGTGTCATCCCAGCCCTCATAGCAGTCTACCTGCTCTACAGGAACCGACGCAGACGCCGCAGAAGGTCAGAACAACACCCAGGGGCAAAGGGGGGGGGGGCAGGGGCAGGACACATAACCCCCACCCAAGTCACAAATCGTACATGCCCTGGACATACCTGACCTTCAGGGCCAGGTCACTTCGAGGGGGTGGGGGCGTGTCCAGCAACGCATGCGTCCGCCACAACGGAAGTGGATGTTGACGCGAACCGGCAACACAACAATTCTGGTACGTACCGTACCCACGCCTTAAGAGCGTGGGTACGGGTCGTACCACGCCCACCCCTACGTCACCCCAACAATGGCGGTACGGCCCGTACTCACATTCTAAAGGCCTGGGTACGGGCCGTACCAGCATTATTCGAGTGATGTAGGGGTACGCGTGGTACGACCCGTACCCACGCTCTGAAGGGCTGGGTACGGTGCGTACCCCTACGGCACCCCATTGGGGGTCCGCACCGTACCCAGGCCTTAAGAGTGTGGGTACGGGCCGTACCGCCATTGTTGGAGTGACGTAGGGGTACGCGTGGTACGACCCGTGCCCACGCTCAGAAGGCCTGGGTATGATGCGGACCCCTACGGCACCCCAACAATGGGGGTACGCACCGTACCCACGTTCCAAAGGCATGGGTACGGGCCATACCCAGGCCTGCAGAGCGTGGGTACGGATATGTACAGAGCGTACCCCCGCCCGTGTATTTTTGGAGCGTACCCACACCCCACCAGTGTATGTTCGAAGCGTACCCCCACCCGTGTTTGTCCCGAGCGTACATGGCCAGACATAGGAGGGGTGGGTGCAGAGTCCCCCCAGCAGTGCCCAGACATAGGAGGGGTGGGTGCAGAGCCCTCCCAGCAGTGCACGGACACAGGAGGGGGGGTGCAGAGTCCCCCCCAGCAGTGCCCAGACACAGGAGGGGTGGGTGCAGAGTCCTCCCAGCAGTGCCCAGACACAGGAGGGGTGGGTGCAGAGTCCCCCCAGCAGTGCCCAGACATAGGAGGGGTGGGTGCCTATCACTCCCAGCAGTGCCCAGACACAGGAGGGGTGGGTGCAGAGTCCCCCCAGCAGTGCCCATGGAATGAAAAGGGTGCAGTACCCTCAGATACAATGGCCACAATTGTCAGTCAGGTGCTCAAAGACCCTGCAGAACACGTAACACATGTGTGCGAGGCTGGGAGTACACACATGCATAGTGTGTAAAAGGGAACATGCCCACATGAAGTCATGTCAATATACTTCATACACAAGTACAGCGACCACCAAGGATGCCACTAATGATGCAGGTGGAGACATTGCCCAGCATGCATGGGCAAAGTTGAACGGATCCGTCACACACCAAGGAAATGTAGACACAGCTCAGCACAACATTTAGGAAACACCCTGCAGGGAAGATGTCAGGGTCCACAGAGGAACACACCTTGGGACAATGTCACCATGCAGTAAGAGCTTACATGAACAAAGATATTTTGCAAATACCTTGTGATGGCACACAGATACCAGGGTCCACCCCATGAGCAGCACACTACTACATTTCCCAGACACCTAACACATTATCACCACCCCAAATCATGGAGCAGCACCACCAACAGCAATACCAGAAAAGCAGTAGTGTTCAAAGGAAAAAAACATTGCTTTATTCAGCATGAAAAAAAATTGGTTAATAAAAGTTCAATATGTACAAGGCCCATAGGGCAGTCCATAGTCCAATTCCTGGTGGGGGACACATAGGGACGCTTGTCCCCTAGCTTGCCTGCACAGTTCATACCTCCTTTGCTTCCACAGGGGGGGGGCATCATGTGGGGGGGAAGGACCAGGCACCACACGGACAGGAGGGCAAGGGTAGGTGTTGTGGGTGCAGGGACGGAGGACTCCACCACAGGGGGTGGGGCAGCGCCAAAGGTGGTGGTGAGAATGGCGCTGCAAACGGTTGCAAGGTCCCCCAGCGTCTCCCCTGCACCCAAAGGAACCACAGGCTCCAAGGAGGGGGGGGGTCGGAGGGATGGGTCGCAGCGCTACTGGGGGAGGGTGTGGACAGGGGGGGGGGACTCAACTACCCTGACCGGGGACTCCTTTGACCGCTTGCTGGGTGGTGACACACTGGGGCTCAGGGACAGAGCGGCCATGAAGGAATCTTTGTTTGAATCTTGGCCAGGAGAGCTGAGGGAAGTGGATTTGGAGGGAGTGGGTTGTGAGGAATGTGGACTCCCACTGTGGCTGCGTGTCTTCCGTTTGCCCCCCGACCCAGTGGGTGTGCCTACTTCACCCTGTGTGTGCGTGACAGGAGGTGTGCGCTTGGCCTTCCCTGGTGGTGTGGTGCCTGTGTCTGGTGGGGTGCGTGCATGGGTACGTCTGGGTGTGCTTGGGACAGGCATGGGAGTGGGAAGTGTGGATGGTGCAGGGGTAGGGGGGGGGGGGCGATGTGCTGCAGGAAACCCACTGCTGCAGTCAGTGTTGAGTCTATGGACCTCAGCAACTGGCGTTGGTCAGACTGCGCAGCTGAGATGCCCTCCATGTATGCCTCCATCTGGGTGAGCACTCGGGTGTGGCCATGGAGGACATTAAGCATCGCAGTCTGACCAACCTGCAACTGGCGCAGGATGTCCACAGACTCGGCATTCACGGCAGCAGTGGAGACAGGGGCAGGGGGTGCGGTGCCTGGCAAGAAGGAGACACCTGGTGACCTAGCACGGCGGGAAGGGACCAGAGCAAGTGGGAGGCCGGTGATGGGAATGGAGGGGGCGGGTAGAGATGGAGTGCTGCTTTCAGCTGTGGGAGCAGCCTCCGCCCCCTCTGGGAGCTCAGCCTCGGACCCGTCAGCGTCATAGTCGGTGGTGGGACTGGACAGGTCCTCCGCCTCACTCCCCTCGGCCTCCGTGCCACTCGATGCGCCCGACAAGACAGCACTGCTGGCAATGGTGCTCGCTCCCTCCTCACGGTCCGTGCCAGTGTCTCCCTCGGAGTCCCCCGACGATGCTGTGGGCAAGGTGAAGAGACAGGAAATAATCAGACACCTGTATACATATGTCACATGAGTCAAATCTACATAGGTCACAGTGCATAGCCTGAAAAGCAACATGAGTAACATCTACAATACAAGGTACATATGTAGGCCCTGCAACACACAGTTGGTTGACCCACCATGCCACTGAGAAACAATGGAGAGCATGACACAACAGCAGATTACTTGATATCAAATTGGACAGAGGAACCAGGCTCTGGGGACAATCGTGCACAGCATCTGCACCACACAGCGTTGCCAAAAAAGGAATGAGCAGGAACCATGTCTATTAACTTTTTGCACATGCTGCAAAGCTAATACATTAAACCATGCCCAACATGACTGGGTCACTGCACCTTGAGTGTATGTGCAGACAAACATCACACACAGGCCAGACCTAGCAAGGAGACTTCATATTTTGACATGTAGGCCTTGCCCGCACAAACCACCCCCTACCTGAGACAATGTGATTGAGACAGAGGAAGTACTTACACCTCTTACTCTGGGATGAAAACACATGGCCTGCACTAAATCCTCATTGTACACAAACTACCCCTGGTGCGCCAGTCCACATATATCATTGACAATCAGCCATCATCAGATTGTCGTACCAAGACACACAGGCACTGCCCACTGTGAGTATGCACGAGCAAAATTGGGTCACACTGTACAGTGGACACATGTAGCACAGTTTACGTAAATACAGATGAGGCCAGGGTACAATGCCACAGAGCCCAACCTATGCCGAAGACACAGAGACTGTCCACATTGTTGGATGACACACATGATACCTAGGAAAAGGTGCCCCAGGGCACGGTAGTGGCCACACTCCTCCATGGTCCTGGATGGATATGACTGCAACTGAAGCAACCGTCCCTGCACTATGCATTACTCCCACTCATGCATATCATGTCAGAGGGCACAACATTGGACATGCATGCTGTAAGGCAGTACACTTTTAAGACACACTCCTATGTCGGGACTCACCATCAGTGCCAACTGACATGGACCCCACAATGACTGAACTGGCCAGGGCACAGGCAAGGTCCCAAAACCTGTTACACACCACCCCCACACATGATGCTGCAAGCATTGGGCACTTGGATTAACTGCCAGCCTAGATAACCTTGTGCAAGAGTGACTACACACAGACCAGGGAACACATGGCAAGGAGGGGAAGGGAGGAAGAACAGCACCGGTTTACTTTGGGGAACAGGTTATGCACTGCACATTTAAACCCTGGCAGTGTATCCATGCAACTGCGCACTTCCAAAAGCTGGTGACACACAACAAACACACATGTACCTACCCCCTTCCTGCTGCTGCTTCTCCGCCAGGCGCCTATCCAAGTCGGGGAAGACCACCGCCAGCACACGCTTATGGATGTGGGTCAGACGCCGGCGCCCAAAGTTCTTGTGGCTCTCAGGTGAGTCCCCCAGCAGGACCCGTGCGATCCTCCTCGTCCAGCACCGGATATCCTGCCAGCGTTTCCTCACCTGGGCTAGGCGCCGCTTCCGACCCTCCGTCTTCCTCACGGCACTGACGGCTTGCTTCCATATCTCCCCCTTGGCATGGACGCCTACCTGTGAGGATGCAAAAGTGAGAATACTTTAATACACCTGAGCAATGACACAGAGACACACATATTAATAATTTGTCTTGTTTGAACAGGCCATGGTATGCAGGCAACTCATTGCACCTTTGTCATAGGGACATTATCCTCTGGGGAAGGCCAAATGCACTACGTGGCATTGAAAGTACACAGATGGCATGAGGGGTGCCACACAATTAATGATCCTGGATCACACTGTGCATCACAAGCTACACCAGGATTATGTACAGCACCTCAAAGCAGTCACATGCCCCAGCCCACTGACGCAACCTCAGCAGAGTACACAGACACACACAGGCACAGGACAATCACCTGCCATTGCCAACTGCGGGTACATACCTCACTCTGCCCATGTGCCACTAGACTGGGGGGTGTCACAGGTGTGGGGCTGGCTCAGCACGGCAGTCACACAGCACTGCTCCCTGCTCACTTCAGATGGGCAGGGTATATCCATTCCTCATGCAGCTGGTGTATAACACTACCCATATGCACTCACCCACATGACAGGGGACTTAAACACACACACCAATGTCCAGGGGACGAACACATCATTTGGACACTCACAGCACAGGTACACTAAACAAACACACATCTATGGGTACTGTCACCTGTCACACTGGGGGGACCACAGAATCACATCAGGACTGTAGAAACAACATTCCAAGGAGGAGTAGCCAGGCAGAATGTGGCATGCACCATGCATTGATTGTCACAGTAAGCACTATGCAAGTGAGGAGTGCACACAGGAACTACAGCATGCTCTGCATGGGAGAAATGAGGCCTTCCCCACCCTGGGACCCACTCTAAACAACATTGCATGTCTGTCACACATGGACACAATGCCAGAAGTCACAGTCACAAAAAAGGGGCACAGTCTAAGCTAGTGGAGTCAGCACTCACCTGCTCCCCTGGTCGACCATACAGCATGGTGTACTGTGGGAGGATCACATCCACCAACGCCATATTCTCCTCCATGGTGAATGGCTGGGCCCTCTCCACAGACCTGGACATGGTGCCAGAGGAATCACGAGCAGCAGCAGTGTTGTGGAATGAAAGGATGTGCAGGCAAGTGCTCTCTCATGGGACCTGGCTGCCTTATATCTGCCTTGCAGGCCTGTTTCATTTACAGGAGTACAGAGAGATTGGTCAGTCACATTAGCATCCTACGTTTCCTCCAATCCCTTTAAACCTACCCCAGTGAGTGGCTTAGCATGGTTTAAAAATTGAGCATGATGTCAAGTCAACAACCACTTTGCAACAAAGTATATTGTTTCCAACCGACTTCTGCTGGCCACCTGATGGAAAAATTCAAACTTTAAACTCGGTCTCCATGACAACCAGCATGCATTTAGGCCCTTATACTTGTCCCTCATGTGTCCCCTATGTTATTTCAATATTTACACACAGGTACGGTGCGTTCCACGGCCCTAGGGCACCCCAAATGCAGTGAAACGGACCGTACAGGCGTGTGTACGGTCCCTATCACAATGGGAGTGCTGGCGTATGCGTACCCCATAGTAATACAGACTGTACACACGTGTGTAGGCTCCCTATCACTATGGGAGTGCTGGTGTATACGTACGCCATAGTAATGCGGACCGTACATGCGTGTGTAGGGTCCCTATCACTATGGGAGTGCTGGCGTATGCGTACGCCATAGTAATACGGACCGTACACGCGTGTGTAGGCTCCCTATCACAATGGGAGTGCTGGCGTATGCGTACGCCATAGTAATACGGACCGTACAGGCGTGTGTAGGCTCCCTATCACTATGGGAGTTCTGGCGTATGCGTACGCCATAGTAATACGGACCGTACACACGCGTGTACGGTCCGCATTACTATGGCGTACGCATACGCCAGCACTCCCATTGTGATAGGGAGCCTACACACGCGTGTACAGTCCGTATTACTATGGCGTACGCATACGCCAGCACTCCCATTGTGATAGGGACCTTACACACGCCCTCAGAGCATATGTACGGTGCGTTTCACACCTGACAATGGTGACAGGCGGCACACAGACAGGAATAGAGCTGTCATACTTGGCCAAGGCTGGACATCAAGGCATTGTCTGTGCAGTACTACATGTGTCGGGCACAGGTGTGTCAGGCTGTGATGTGGCACATTACTCCTGAGGCGTGAAGCAAATAAATGTATGACGAGCTGTGTACACATGTCATGTGTGATGGTGCACTATGTGCCACACATTCCCTTCACTCCTTTGACATGTGTGCATGTAGTACAGACTTGTTGAGCCATGCGTCACTGGCATGGCACAGTCAACGACACCCGCAACTGTCCCCCCATGCCAGGTACACGGAATATTACACCTGACATGTGAATGCCCGCGTTGCACGCTGTAACTATGTCATGTGTGTGTCATGTGTTCCCATAGGTTTGCTGTAGGTGTTTGGTCAAATGCATCTGCAGTTGCTGCAACCAACGTGTCTGTGTGTAGATGGGCATGGCACACTGTTACGCACACCAGCCCACATGTGTAATCCGACGTAAGGTGTGTATGTATGCATCGACACGGAGTTTCCAAACAAGGACATATCTGCATACTCTCAATGTATGTGTGATCAGTCTTGACATGTACTCCTTCATGGCAAGGTGTGTGGTCTGTCCTTTTTCTGTGACATGTGACCTGTGCATCTAGTGTTCTGCAACCTGTCTGTACGATAAACATCCTTCTTCTGCACATATGTGGATGTCTGTAACTCCTGTGATGCATCTGCCTGTTCACTTACACTGGCCCACAGCTAGTTTCATGGCATGGCATATTGAGGTTGAGAATCGACGTTTGTAGCTGGCTCTTGGTAGGAGTGTCACCTGCCTGGCATGCGTGTCCAGGGCATATTGCACAGACCTGACTCTGTATGTAGCATATGTGTATTGCCTATTGAACATGTGCTCAGTACATTGACATTGGTGGTGTACTGTACTCACTCTTCGTTGTCCCTTCAAATTTACTGCAGGGCTCCGCCTCTCCCTCGACCAATTCCGGACTTGGCTGACCTGAGGGAACATAAATGTATACGCCGCTACCGCTTCCCCCAACAGTTGATTGAGGACTTGACGACACGGCTGGCACCACACCTCCAACCGCTACACAGGTATCCTACTGCACTGACACCCAAGATGAAGGTGATGGCAGCCCTACATTTCTTTGCCACGGGTACCTTTCAATATACCATTCCTCATGTTGGTGGCATGTCCCAAACCATGTTCAGCCATGTTCTGCATGATTTTTTAGAGGCCATGTTGGATCACCTGGATGAGTTCATTAAATTCCCAACTCCTGAGCAGTTGACAGGTGTCAAGCGTGAGTTCTATGCCCTGGGAGGGATGCCCCATGTCATTGGGTCCATAGATGGAACACATGTGGCTTTGGTACCACCACAGGCACAGGAGGTAGCGTATAGGAACCGCAAGCATTACCACTCTATTAATGTCCTTGTGGTGTTTCTGTCCAACATGGTGATTTCACATGTCTGTGCTCGTTTTCCAGGATCAGCACACGATGCCTACATCATGAGGCGTAGCAGGGTGCCTGAAATGATGCTGCAGCTGCGCAACAAACGTGCATGTATTGTTGGTGGGTATACTCTGGCAGTCCTGTATTTAGCGTCATCTTCCTGTCTTACTGTTTCTCCTGACCCACTTTTGTCCATGATGTTTCCATGTAGGGGACGCTGGCTATCCCAACATGCCATGGCTGATCACGCCTCTCCGCAACCCCAGCACAGCTGCCGAGCACCGCTACAACAACGCCCATGGGCAGACCAGGCGAGTGATAGAGTGGACGTTTGGCCTCCTGAAGTGCCGATTCCGTTGCCTCCACAAGACCGGCGGCGCACTCCCGTATGCACCGGTGAAGGTCTGCAAGATCTTCCTCGTGTGCTGCATGCTGCACAACATGGCAGTGGAGAAAGCTGTGCCACTCATCCTGGATCCGGATGAGCAGGACCATCCACCCGTGGAGGATGAAGGGCTTGGTGACGAGGCAAGTGATGTGGAGGAGGAGGAGGCGGTAGAGGACATCCGGAGTCGGCTCATACGCGACTTCTTTGCTTAGTGGTGAGTTCCAGTATCTGAGTGTGCACGCATTGGGCCGTGTGTGGCATGTGTTGCAATGTGTGTGTCCATCTGCATGTCTGCCAAGTGAGTCAGAGGTGTGTTTGGATGTGTCACTCGAGTGATGGTGCAATAGAAGAATGTTTTTCCAGAGTCATCATTGTCACCTAGCATGTTGACAACCTTATACGTGTCGAGTACATGCACATGCATGCGGATGTGCTTCTTTTGGCTGACTTCTTGTGTGTCTCTCATCCACAGGTATTTGCGCATGCTGTCTGCTGGTAACATTGTTGTGCTCCTGCTATTCCTCATGAACTCAGCAACATGTGCTGAATCAGCGTTACATGCACGGACAAGTTTGAAAATCTCCTTAGGGTAAGGGATGCAGCACGGCTTTTTGGGTGTGGTATTTGTTTTGAATGTGTGTGCACTGCTCCTGTTCATGTTTGGTTACTTGGCATACATGTAGAATCACCATGGGGCACATGCCATGGAGCTGAATTCACCTGAATTGATGGTCAGACTTGGTGACAGTCATCTGTAATGGGATTGTGGATTGTGATGAAGCCATCAATGTGTGTAACACTGCCCTCGGAAACATACGGGTTGCACCGGGTTGACATGGTGTGTGAATTCCCCATCAGAGGCTCAATGGTGTATAGCAGCCTCTCCGTGAGCAGCAGGGGGTGTTTAGCTGTAACCCGTCACTTGTGTGCCAGTTCTATGGATTTCCAGCATCTGTGGTGCAAAGGGGGGTGCCAGTGTTGGTCCCACATGTTCATCCACATGACCTGTGTATTTGTTGACAGAGTTGCATTAGCATTCCGACACACATGACTAATAAAGGTGTCCATCTGCCTCCAAGGTGCCTCATCTCTGTCAATGGTGGTCTGTTGCCACTGTGCATGCGGCATGTCTGGCATAGTTATCAGAGATGGTGCATATGAGTCTATGTGTAGAGTAGCAAGATACAAGCTGTTTGTCAGGGATTAGAATCTGTATTCTGCATGATGTCCATGGCTGTGTAGGTATTGTGGCATGTCAGTCTCCACGACGGCCACTGTGCTGCATGTGCATCCATTGTGTGTGTGTGTGTGCCATGTTGAACCAGACATTCCTTCATTGACATACACCTTTTGCATAGTTCCTTCCTGAGATCCTTGTCTTTGTGTGCAACTTGTGGCATTGTTTTCTTGACATGGCGCATGCTGCTGCAGGCCCTGCAGCAAGGGCACCCAGTGTCCACGCAAACGAGCTGGTGTTCATCATGGATTGCTTGCTGACATGTGCTATGCTGATCAGCAGCATCTGTGCCTCATGCTGCAGCACACTCTGCATTATACACAAGATCCCCAGTTCCATCCACCTCAAGGCAAGAGAGACCATCCCCCAGGTCAACTACAACATCCGTGTCTAATCCTACCCTGCACTCTACGGACATGTGCGTTACAACTCCCATGATACTTGTCAACATCCAGGGTGCATCTGCACAGCTCTGCTTCTACATCCGGCGACCAAGCCACATCAACGTCCAACAGAGATGGGGGGAATGGATCACTGCCAGCTGCAGGATGACCTTCTCAATCCACGCACACACTCAGGATGCAGCCCACAACCTTGTGGCACTGTGATCCAAGACCCCATTGTGCCATCTCCATGCATCCAACCTTGGACGGCCCACCATTCTCCACATCCACCTGACTCAAGCATGCAGGACATGGTTCTGCCACCTGTCTACACATACCTGGGAGTAGCACCCCAGGACACTCCACATGTTCCCTGACCTCTGCGCATGACTGTTGCTCTTCTAAATAGGTCTGTAGGCACAGTTGTGTGGGCACCCCCTCAGCTGGTTGGGCCCATCATGGGTGAGTATGGTGCTCCATGTCTGTATTGGATGATACATTGTGACCCATGTGTGTCCTGTGCCAGACTCAGACCCCAGGGTATGGATGGTTGGAGTTACTTCTAAAATCAGGCATGGTTTGACTTTACAACACACACATGTAGTGGAATAATGCAAAATGACGGCATCATCTCGTGATTGTGATGATTTTTATTTGTGGTGGGGTACATGTTTGGGGGGATGACAAGAGGTGCTTGGCGGGAGTGTAGAATCCAAAGTTCACTGGGGGAGTTGGTATCCTTGCCATTGGAAGTCATCAGAGTCTATGCCACAGTCTTTGTCAACGTTGGTCAGACAGTGACCAGCAAGTCCATGTGCCAGAGAATGTCATGTGATGATGTGCTGCTGTTGGGCCAGAGGGCCAGGTGCCAGGCCAGGTGACCTGGGAGATGGTGATGTTCCGCTGACTCTCACTGTCTTTTGCGTGGACGACCCACCTTCCTGCGGGGACCCTCAGAAGCAGGCCGTGACGATGCTTGTGATGCTCCGTCGGATGAATCCTCCTCCTCCTGATCCCTCCCTGTGGCTGGTGATGTTCTTCGCCTGGTGGCACAGGGAGGGTTGCCCATGTTTTCGGCAATCCGACGGAGTACACGGGTCATGTCCGTTTGCACCGCCACAAGCTCAGCCTGTCTTGCCTCCATCCGTCCTTGGTGTCGCTGTTGACTGGCATATTGCTCGGTCTGCAGGGTCTTCATCTCCTCGAGGGTCCCCTTGATGTCTGTGAGGGTGGACGCAACCTGGCCCATGCCCCTGGTGTCACGCCGGTATGTGTCCAGGATGTTGGTGACGTGTGACATTACCGGTTCCTGAGCCAACTGGTCAGGTTCGCACCTCCGCCGTCCTCCACTCCCACCACTCCTGCCCACTTGCACCTGGTATGCCGTTGTGGGCACATCGGGTCTCCGGGACCCCTGAGGGATGGCATTTGCGGTGTCGCCTGCCTCCTCCTGGGTGCCCGGAGAACCTTGTCCCTCCTGGTCAGCCTGGTTGTGTTGTCGTGTGCGGGCAGGGCTCCTGGGTGTCTCCTGGGATGTGGCAGGAATGGGGGTGGTGGTTGGCACAGTTGTACCTGACGCAGGTGCTGCAGGTGGTTGGACACCAGAGGGGCCTGGTTGGTCTGGGTCATCCACGGAGTGGTGAGAGTCGTCGCTGCCGGTGGGGTCCTCTTCACGCAGAGCCTGGTCCTGTGAGTCTTCCCCCCCAGTGTTGGGGGGAGATCGACGACGTTGACCTGTGTGTGAGAGAGACAATGTTAATTGTGTTACATGCGACATCCATGTTTCATTCATTTTTGAGTTGGCACAGTTCCTCTGGGTAGTTGGATATGTCTTGCATTCCTCTCACAGTGCACTTGTGCATGGGTATGTCCCTTGGCCACAGCTTTCGACACTTTACCTATGTGTGACACAATCTTAGTTGATGCATCTTTTTGGAACGCAGTCAGCAGTGTAGTGAGCGGGCGTAGCGAGCCATGCAGAGCCGCCTTACGTGTTGCACTGTACGTGGCCAAATGGTGTTTTTTCCATGCTATTTGAGAATGCAGGTAGGTAACTTAAGCATTAGTGACAGGGTTCTAACAAACACAGTGGGTGGGTATACTGGGTGTAAGGTTAGGTTTGTGCCTGCAGCACGGATGTACTCGTGCACAGATTGACACATGGCCCAGTGTTTATCAAAGGAAAAAGGGGGGGTTGAGGCACTGCCAAACCTTGTCTACATGCACACAGTCCACCTGCTGACGAGCGGACATGGCCACACCACCCAAGGGTGATTTGGTCTCTCTCTGTCTCCCTTTCTCCCTCCCTCTGTCACCCTCCTCCCTCTGTTCGTCTCCCTCTGTCTCCCTTTCTCCCTCCCTCTGTCAGCCTCCTCCCTCTGTCCGTCTCCCTCTGTCAGCCTCCTCCCTCTGTCCGTCTCCCTCTGTCTCCCTTTCTCCCTCCCTCTGTCACCCTCCTCCCTCTGTCCGTCTCCCTCTGTCTCCCTTTCTCCCTCCCTCTGTCACCCTCCTCCCTCTGTCCGTCTCCCTCTGTCTCCCTTTCTCCCTTCCTCTGTCACCCTCCTCCCTCTGTCCGTCTCCCTCTGTCTCCCTTTCTCCCTCCCTCTGTCACCCTCCTCCCTCTGTCCGTCTCCCTCTGTCTCCCTTTCTCCCTCCCTCTGTCACCCTCCTCCCTCTGTCCGTCTCCCTTTCTCCCTCCCTCTGTCAGCCTCCTCCCTCTGTCCGTCTCACTCTGTCTCCCTTTCTCCCTCCCTCTGTCAGCCTCCTCCCTCTGTCCGTCTCCCTCTGTCTCTCTTTCTCCCTCCCTCTGTCACCCTCCTCCCTCTGTCCGTCTCCCTCTGTCTCCCTTTCTCCCTCCCTCTGTCACCCTCCTCCCTCCCTCTGTCTGTCTCCCTGTGTCCCCCTCTGTCTCCCTCCCTCTCTCTCCCCCTCTCCCTCCCTCTGTGTGTCACCCTGTGTCACCTCATCCCAGCTTCCTGGGCACACACAGTTTGCAGGTCTTTCAAAGGCCATTGGCTTGTTCATGTGGGTTTGTTTCTAATCTCCGGGCACCCATTGGGCGGAGTGTCTGAGTCTGCACTGCTGCTGTGGCGGTGTGTGCTGACACTCTTTCAGAGTGATGCGTCTTCATTAGCTGCTGTTATGTGCAAATTGTGCCTTCATACCCATGTCATCCTGCAACGCGGCCACCATTTGCAGGCAACACAGTACTGTGTGGGGACACACTGTTTGTATGGCTGTGCCCTAGGCCATATGGGCTGAGGGCATTGTTGTGTGCTTCTGAGTTGCTCAATGTTAGTTTTGAGGCCCACCCTCCCGGCATCGGGGACATCCTGTCTTGTGTTGGTGTTTTGTGTGGCCTGTGACTTGGCATGGCCTTGCTTGGTGCATGGGGCATGGAGGCGCTAGTGGCATGTGTGTGTTTTTGGAGTGTGGTTGTGTCCGGTGCTGGCTTTGGGGGGGTTGCGTGCATGATTGGGATTTTGGTTGTGTATGGCGTTCCCCCCATGTGAGGTGAGTTGTTTGTGTACTCACCAGGGTCTCGGACTCCTTCTAGTCCGTGTACTCCCACTGGCGGCAGCGTGGCCATCACCTTCTCCTCCCAGGGATGGTATTGTACCCGTCTGCGGGGCGGCCCTCCTCCAGTGATGTTCCCCTGGTTGTGATCGTCTGTCATTTTGCGGCGGACCGTCCTCCGCAGATCGTACCACCTGGCTTGGCACTCATGCCTGGTCCTTCTGGTGGCCTTAACAGCATTCACAGAATTGACAATCCTCTGCCACATGGCTGATTTTTGGGATATGCTGGTCTGTCTGACCAATGTTCCAAAGAGCTGTGGCTCGACTCGATGATTTCGTTGACAAGGATCTCCAGCTCATCCTTTGTGAACTTTGGATTCTTGTTAGTGGGCATGGTGTGGGGTGTGGATGGTTGTGGGGGTGTGGGTGTGGATGGTTGTGGGTGTGTGAGTGTGGTTGTAAAGGTGTGTGTGTGTGTGTGAATGTGATGAAGGGGTGTTTGTGATGGTGGTTGTGTGAAGGAGTGCAAGTGTAAGGTGTATTGATGGATGTAGTATGGTGCAGTGCGTTGTCTCTGTGGTCTGGCAGTAGTGGATCTGTTGCAAAGGATCATGGTTTGTGTATGTTGGGCCTTTTTATTGGTCCATTTGTGGGTGTGGCTGTGTTTGAACTTTGGGTGGGTGTGTTATAAGGAGTGGTTGTGTTTTTTGGCCTCTGTTTAGCTGTTTGGCGGTTGCGGGTCAGTGTATAGGATGTATTTGGGCTTGTTGGACATGTTTTGTGGTGTTGTGCGAATCGAATTGACTCTCCTTGTGTTGTTTTGCTTTGTCCTGGTTCAGTACGAGTGTTTTTGGCGTCTGTACGGTGCGTACATGGGCCATGTTGTTGTACAGTGCTGACCTTTGCTATGGCTTAGTACGACTCGTACATGCGCGATGTTGGGTGAGGGTGCTGGTGTAGGGGCCTGGGGTACGGTGCGTACAGACACAGGCAGGGTGTTGGTCCGCACCGTCCATAGGTGGTGGTGTTTCGCACCGTACATACAGGGGGGGCTGGGTGTACGCTCCGTACATACACGGTTGGGGGTACGCTCCATACATACACGGTGGGGGTACGCTTCGTACATACACGGGTGGGGGTACGCTCCGTACATACACTGGTGGGGTGTTGGTACGCGCCATACATACACGGTTGGGGGTACGCTCCGTACATACACGGGTGTGGGTACGCTCCATACATACACGGGTGGGGGTACGCTCCGTACATACACTGGTGGGGTGTGGGTACGCTCCATTCATACACGGGTGGGGGTACGCTCCGTACATACACGGGTGGGGGTACGCTTCGTACATACACGGGTGTGGGTACGCACCGTACATACACGGGTGGGCATACGCTGCGTACATACACTGGTGGGGTGTTGGTACGCTCCATACATACATGGGTGGGGGTACGCTCCGTACATACACTGGTGGGGGTTCGGCGCGTACATCCGCGGCCGGGGGGGCGTTTGGCGCGTACATACGGGGGCTGGGGGGGTGTTCGGCACGTACATACGAGGGCGGGGGGTGTTCTGCGCGTACATACGGGGTCTGGGGTGGGATGTTCGGCGCGTATGCGGACACATGTCTCCATGGTTGCTATAGGAGTTCGGTCCGTATGGTGTTTTTTCCATACGGTTGTAAAATCGGAAGGACGGGACGGATCGTACTTGCGCGGTCGGACTTCATTTTTCCGATTCGTACGTTAAATCGTCCAGGGATGTGTCAGGCACATTTTCCGACCCGAGGACGTGTGGGGAAATTTTCCCAATGCAATTCGTATGGACTTTTTCCCATAGGAATCGTAATTGGCAGTTTGTACGCTACTCGTACGATTCGTACGGACAAAAATCCGGATACGATTCGTACGGGGAAAATTTTTAACGGATCGGAATCGCCACCTAAATGTGGGATGTAAGCCACTACTCCACTGGAGTCAAGCTAGCCTGGCTGAAGAGGGGTGAAACCCCGAAACCGGTCCTAGGATGCTTGATTCCGGTCCAGGGAAGACATGGCTTGGCAGTTCGGGCTGGACTGTTCCCATGAGGCTCAGGGTCAAGACTGATTTGCATATGGCCATGTCTGAACTGGGGTGGCGTGGTGAGCAAAATAACGATGACTCACTACGCCACTGGAGTCAAGCTAGCCTGGCTGAAGAGGGGTGAAACCCCGAAACCTGCCCTAGGATGCTTGATTCTGGTCCAGGGAAGGCATGGCTTGGCGGTTCGGGCTGGTCTGTTCCCATGAGGCACAGGGTCAAGACTGATTTCCATATGGCCATGTCTGCACGGGGGGGTCGTGGTGAGCAAAATAACGATGGATTAAACCCAGATCTGTGACTGGGGATTAATGTTTTGCCAATGTGCAACATTCCGCCCATCATCTTGTGTGTTTTGCTGTTCGCCCTATGTGGGAAGGGTATGCCCAGACGTGGGTCCCGTGCTCACTACGCCACTGGAGTCAAGCTAGCCTGGCTGAAGAGGGGTGAAACCCCGAAACCGGTCCTAGGATGCTTGATTCCGGTCCAGGGAAGACATGGCTTGGCAGTTCGGGCTGGACTGTTCCCATGAGGCACAGGGTCAAGACTGATTTGCATATGGCCATGTCTGAACTGGGGTGGCGTGGTGATCAAAATAATGATGGATTAAACCCAGATCTGTGACTGGGGGTGAATGTTTTGCCAATGTGCAACATTCCGTCCATCATCTTGTGTGTTTTGCTGGATGTAAGCAGTCGACACGGTAACGCAAATTATATGAGTCGGCACGGAATAATGTGATGATAGTGTTAAATGAGGCAACAAAACCAGGAAATAGACGTTAAAGGAGGCAACAAAACCAGGAAATAGAAAAAAATCTTATAGGATGATTCAAATGCAGGGTACCAAAAACATAAAGAGGAAGATAGTTCAGAAGGGAGAAGTTGGTATAACAATAGAGTAACTGTTTAGACAGAGTCATTGGATTTTAAAGAAATCAAATAATCTCAGTGTCTGCCAGACATCTTTAGGTTTCAATGTGTGTGGTCGCAACTGTGCATAGTCCTTACTAGTCTTATCACAATGTGACATACTTTGGAGCCATCTCGATTCCGTTGGGACTCTTCCCCTGCCCCAGTGTAGTACAAGCTCACGTTTTGCAAGAAGAAGTGCAATAGATACAAATCTGCAAACAGATTTAGATATGTCATATGTGTAACCCAGAAGGGCCACCAAAGGATCTGGTGTGATGGTGGAATCAGTCATTGTGGAGAGGAGAGAGAAGATGGAGTGCCAGTAAAGGCTGACATATGGACACGTCCAGGTTAAATGAGTGAAGTCAGCACCCAGGGCATGGCATTTGGGGCAGTTTGTGGAGTGTGTGAGGGCAAAACTAGTGGCAGCTCCTCCGCGGAGGATCATCGCCCCACTGCTCTTCGAGCAGTGCAAAAAAACAAAAAATAAAATGATAATAGCAGGTCATTATTATCATTTTATTTTTCTGTGTGGGACTCAGAGCCAGTTCAGGACAGGTGGGGCAGAGCTCACAAGAGCAGAGTGAGGAGTGGTTTGCACTCCCTAAGCGTGCATGACGGTTTGACCGATGCTCTTGGGCCAGCCAAACTGTCATGTGCACTTAGCATGTTCTCCACCTGTCTGTGTTGCACAGCCTGGTGGAGAACATGCCCAGGCTCCCAGGCACTGCCTGAGTGGCCAAATAAGCTGCTCGGACCAATCATGACAATGCTGATGCAGCGTCGTGATTGGCTGGGAGAATCTGGGAGCTCGGGTGCTTCCAGTGCTGCCAATGGACTGCAGCGGTGGCGATGGTAAGTTTATATCTGAAAGAGACACGTTAGCGATAGATTCCTTACCTTAGAATATTCCCCAGGCGTCAGTCTGGATCCGGAAAGTTTCTGCTTAGCAGTACCCCTGCGTGCCAGCAGGTGGCACTGTGCGGCTCCACGCCCGTCACTGGCATCGTGCACGTCTGGACGACGTCACGGAGACTACTTAGGCGCCACCCATGCGCGCTGACGTCAGTTCTTTCTTTTTCCGTACCGAAAGCGCAGATCCTGATTGAGCATGTACCTCAGTCATTTTTTTTTTTTTAAACAGATTTGTATTGTTAATTGCACAATATACGCAGGGCTCTGTACCTCAGGGGCCACTGCAGAATCAGATCATACATTGGTAGGACCGCAAATGACATTTTTTTTTTTTTTTTAAACAAAACAAACACAATCTTTGACCTTGAATTGTCGTCCCGGATATCTACCCTCCTCCCCCCAACTCCCCCCCGCCTCCCCAAGTTGCGCAATTCCCACTGATGACCGCCCACCCGCCAATAATCAAGGACCAAAAGGGAAAAAGAAGTAGACGGTCTACCCAATCTGGTGGAGGACCATCCTACTCTGAGCACTCACACACCCCAGGTATCAGACCCAACCACCCTATTCCTACCCTCATCCCACTAGGAGATCCTCTGTCGCAGTTGGAGGCTCCTGCCACAGGCCCCTATAGTCCGCCCACCGCTTCCATATTTTATAATGCTTACGCGGACAGCCCCGGGCCACAAAGATGAGCTGTTCCAGCCCCATGCAGAAGTCCAGGCCATTTTTCCAAGCGGCCACCGAGGGAGCCCGCATATCCTTCCACATCCTGGCAACATCGCGTTTCGCCAACGTAAGGCCCAGCTGCAAAGATGCCGTTTATAGATGTTTGCCCCCGATGCCATCCATTACATGCAGCAGTGCGAGCTGTGGCCGCTCCCCGATCTTTTTGGTTACGAGATCACCCATGAAGACCTTCGCCTCCAACGGGCTAAACACGGGAATGGAGGCGAGACCCTCCAGGCTGGGGGAAAGCGCATGACGGAGCTGGAGGTACCGGTAGAACTATGTCCGAGGCATGCCAAATTCTTCCTGCAGATCCCGGAACGATTTAAGGGACCCATTCCGCATCACGTCGCCCAGGGTGGAAATGCCGATGGCATCCCATCTGCTAAAGCTTTGTAGTGCTGCCAGTTCTGGCAGGCGTCCATTGTGCGACAGAGGAGTTTCCCCCGTCGGAGACTGCCGCCAGATCTGGAAGACTACCTTGGACACCGGTGGCAGCGCACTCCACCGCGTCGCCGAGTAGAGGATTGTGTGGAAAGTATAAAGCCCCATTAGGTGCCTCTCCAATGCATATGCCGGGCCCCCCCGGTCTCCATACCACCACTCGTTGAGGACTAACAGGTGTGAGGCCTGGTAGTATTAAAGCATATCTGAGGTCGCCAGACCTCCACAGTAGGTGGAGAGAAAGCACGTGCGCAACGCCACACGCACCGCCCCCTGCCCCAGCACCGAATTCACCAGTGGGAACCAGCGAGGCGCGATCGGGTACAGGTGATTCTGTAATTGATAGAGCAAGCGGGGGAGCGCAACCATCTTAAAGATCGCCGATCTACCATATATAGTCAGCGACATACGGGACCAAGTCGTGATATCTGCTCCCACACCGGTGCCAAGTTACGCTCCCACTATATCTCCGGCACCTCCGACAGGAAAACTCCCAGGTATTTAATTCCTCCTTCCGCTACCTGTAGCGCAGATGCCCACGCGTCCACTCTCACCCGAGTACCCATGACCCACAGTTTGGACTTGCGGGTGTTCATATACAGCCCGGACGTTTCCCCGAAAACTCATCTCCAGTATGCACGGCCCCGACCTGTCCAGTGCTGTTAAAAAGAAGAGGACATCATCAGCATATAATGCTATCCTCTCCGATAGGCCAGGGGCCCACTCAAATCCCTTCAACTGTGCATCTATACGCACCCAAGCCGCCAAGGGCTCCATGGCGAGGGCGAATAGATAGGGCGACATGGGGCACCCCTGTCTAGTACCCCGTCGAATGGGGAAGCTAGACGAGACCGCGCCCGCCACGCGGACCGGGGCTGTCAGTTCGGTATACAAGAGCATCACATACGACAGAAACCGAGGGCCGAGATTAATCCGGCGAAGGAGGGCGAACAAATAAACCCAGCTTAGAGAATCAAATGCCCTGTCCATGTCCGCCAGTAGGAGCGACGCCGGCTCCCCCGTCTGTCGGGCCGCCACCAGTGCTACGTGTGCCCGCCTTATGTTGTGTCGCGTCGCCCTTTGGGGCATGAACCCGGCCTGGTCCGGGTGGACCAAAGCCGCAATATGAGGCAGGAGGCGATTAGCCAGGGCCTTGGCCAAAACCTTGGCCTCAACATTGAAGAGGGAAATAGGGCGGTATGAAGCATGTTGTTCCAGAGGCCGACCAGGCTTGTGGAGCACCACCACCTCTTCATGTCGCCAGTCCTGTGGGAGCCGACCGGCCTCCCTGGCCTCCCCTACCGCCGCCCGATAATAAGATGCTAGTTGTAAATTGTAGCAACGATGGAACTCGCTTGGGAACTCATTGGGTCCCGGTGCCTTTCCCGAATTAAGCTCACCTAGGGCCTTACTCAGTTCCTCCTCCGAGAGGGGGAGTTCCAGCTGTTGGCGTGTCTCGTCGGACACTGCTCTGGGCGGGAGATCCTCAATAAACTTGACCACCGTTGCCTCCGATAGGCACTCCCTAGGGGCGTATAAATCCGCGTAGTAGGCGGCGAAACTCTCCGCTATGGTCATAGGGTCAATGATCGGTGCTATCTTCTCATCTAGCACCCCCGGGAGGACCTGGGGAGAAAAAACACCCTGGCAGAGCCGATGCAGCATCTTGCGTGACTTGTTGCCCAATTGATAAATTCTGCTGCGCGGCGCAAGCCATACTTGGCGAGCCTCATCCATAAGGAGAGAGGCATAGGACTGTCGCGCCAGCAGAAGCTGTCGCACCTCCGGTCTGCCACTCGCCCCCCGGCTCCGACGCTCAAGCCCTTCCACCTCCGCCTCGGCCCTAACCAACTCATCTCGACGCTTTCTACGGGCCGCCACGCACCATGCAATGTCCACCCCTCGTAGAGTGGGCTTCAGCGCCTCCCAAAGTATTACTGCACTGGGGGCCGACCCCGCATTAGCGACAATGGAGTTCGCAATCGCCTCCCTCATACACCTCTCGTAGTCAGCGTTTTACAAGTTCCACACTACTAGTCGCCAGCAAATTGGTTGCCGCCCGACCTAACCGCAGCGCCACGAAAACCGGTGAGTGGTCCGACAGCCCCCTAGTAAGGATCCCCGCGGACATTACTCGCGTTGTGATTGCCCGGGTTACGAAGACATAATCCAACCGAGAGAAAGACTTATGAACCGCTGAGAGGTATGTATATTCCCTCCGATCGCCAGGTGTCGACCCAATCGAGGCTCCTAACCAAAGAATGCAATTTTGTGGGATGGGTGCCACCCAGACCCCCTCCTGCCCTGTCCCTGTCCCTACCCATATCCATAACATCATTCCAATCTCCACCCACCACTGCAGCCACGTCCGGCATGGCCGCCCACAAGGAGAGCAACCGCTTCACCAGGGACCATTGTAAGGGGGGAGGGGCATAGACACAGCCGAGCATAATAGAATCCTCCCCAATCTTGCCCCGAAGAAACAGGTACCGCCCCTGCGGGTCAAGCCACTGTTGTGCATGCACGTATGGGACCCTACGATGTATCAAGACCGCCACTCCCCTAGATCTCTGCATGAAGCCAGCGTGAAAGACCTGCTGGAAGCCATAACGCTGCAGGCACAGGGCCTTAGAGCTCATCAGATGAGTTTCCTGTAAAAGGAGAATGTCAGCTCCGACCCTTTTCGCCTGATGCAGGACTGCACCTCGCTTAATTTTGTCCAGAACCCCACGCACATTCCAACTAACAAGGCGAGGGTGCCCGGGGACATCCCAGCCTCTACGTTCCCACTAGCCATGGGGTGACCAGCCTTGATGTAGCACGGATATGAGGTCCCAACCACGGGTGTGTATGACCAGATGGGCATAATGTAAAAGCGCAACTCGTCCCCCTAACCAAACCCCTTCCCCATGACAAACCCCCCTCCCCATACCTCAAAAACACTGAAGTACCTGTCGCGGCGGGGTTGACTCCAGGCCCCCAACAGGGGGGCACGGTCCGCACCTGCCAATGGATCCCAAACTTACAGCCCATGTCGCCCAGGCCCACCCCCCACAAACCCTGAACAGGTTGGGATACAGCCCTCCTAGGGGCTCCCTCCAGACCCACGAGAGCAAACAGTCACATAGTCTAATTAAGAAAGCACCCCGGCACCGCCCTCCTCACAGGCATCAAGGATCCAATGTCAGGGGCTGGGAGGCAGGGACCTCCCGGGCCGGGGCTCCACGGGAAACAGAGCGCCTCTGGGATCGCGATCATCCATGCCCTCTCCGGTGCCGTCCGCGAGCATTCCTTGACGGCCCCTCACTTAAGGATGAGTCTGACTGCAGCCCAGGCGGCATACGCACCCGGACAGTTTCGTCAGTCCACTTAAAGACCTCTTCCGGAGAATCAAAGAAGTGGGTGCGGAATTTAAAGACCACTCGCAAGCGGGCAGGGAATAGGAGAGCATACGGGAGATTAAGGTCTCTCAGTCTGGCATTCGCTGCCATGAACGATTGGCGTTGCTGCTGCACGAGTCGTGTATAATCTGGGAACACCAGGATACGTTGATTATTATAGAGCAAGGGTTCTTTGGCGCGGGCCTGCTTCAGCACAGTGTCTTGGTCAAGGTAATTCAATAGTCTCGCAATCACCGGTCTTGGACGAGCCCCCACCGGGGGTTTCTGTAGAAGTGCTCTGTGAGCCCGCTCCACGACGAAGCACCGGGACAGCGCATCAGACGGAAACCAACTCTCCAACCACTGCGTAAGGAAACGCTCCATGTTGCCATTCTCACACCCCTCCGGGAAACCAACAAAACGCAGGTTGTTCCTCCGGGCCCGCCCCTCCGCATCCTCGATCCGGAGCGCCAAACCCTTCTGGATGCTTTCCAAACCCGCCACTTTCTGCTTGAGAACCCCAACGTCATCTTCCACCCCTGATATGCGGGCTTCTGCCTCCGTGATGCGTGACACCGCGTTCCGAAGATCTTGGCGCAGTAACATAACATCCGCACCCACTGCGCCAATTTTAGCATCAAGCATATCCCGGGATTGGGTGATCGCCGCCAACAGGGTCGCGTTGTCTGGTACGGCATCCTGAGAAGCCCCGGCGGCCCCACCCGTCGCCCCCGGGCCAGTGAACTTGTCTATAGGCCCATGCTTGGTGGATCCACCACCACCCTTGTCTCTCGTCATGACAGCTTGCAGCGGACTCTCCGCACCTTCAGGTCAAGGTGGACTGGACACCTGCACCAGCGCCTCCCCTGTGCCGGCACACCGCAGGCAGAGCCGTTGCCCGGCCTGCGCCCAAGGAAAGAAGGGAAGGAAGGGAGAGAGGCGGGAAAGCACCCCCGGCCCGGGGCCCGCATTCCACCGGCGTGAGCCTCAGCCCACAAACCGACCTCACACCAATCCGTCCGTCAAAGTCTTCGAGCACCCAGGCTGCGTGGCCCCGCCAGCAACGCCGTCCTCCAGACCCCCAACCGCTCGCCCACGGTCTCAAGGGGCGCGGCTCGGTGCAGCCGCCGATCACAGGCCCCGCCGCCACAGTCAAAGCAGGTGAATGTACACTAACACAGGCCAACCAACCAGCATTCACGCCCAGGGCTTACACAGCAGCGAAGGTCCCTCAGGATCCGCCGTCCTCTCCCTGCGGCCGCGCTGTCCCTCCTGGTCTTTCTTGCGCCACTTGCCCGTCACAGGGCGCCCCCGATGGAACACATTCCCCGCCCGGCGAATCTCCGCAGCAGCCCAGGGCTCCCCCAAAGCCGAGGTACCACGGGGCCCAATCTCAGACCTCACCCCGGGCCCCTAGGAGCAAAGAGCCACCAGGTAACTCCCGTGAGGCCTCCCTAGCCCCACCGCCGCGGCTCGATGCAGCTGCCGATCCCCCAGCACCAGCATCAGTCCCAAGGGGGGGGGGGGGGGGCACTCGCTCTTCCCGCTGCCACTGCCACACTGCAGCCGCCAAATGTCTGGGAGGCGGGCCCCCCGCACCCGGGGCCTCAGAGACTGGCCTCGCTCCCGGGCGCAATATTTAGGCACAGCAAAGACTCACCGCTGTCCGGAGCGCCCCCCCTCCCCTTAGCTCCTCACCGGTGCTCCCTATGTCGCCTATGTAGTCCCCGGGGCCGACCTGCCCCGCGAAAATCACCACCGCCACCGGGCCGTCTGCTCCGCAATCTGCCGCCTCAGGCTCACAGGGGCAGCCGCGCGACTCGCGTCGGCTCCTGGGTGCACCAAAATCGAGTCCCCGGCTCTGCCTCCGATCACCAGGCCGCGCCTCGCACACACGCCGGCTTCCGTGCTCCGCTACACCGGTTGCCGCCGTCGTGCACCAATCACCCTCTTCCTATGACCGATGCCGCCACGCTCCTTCCAGGACTCATCGAGGGTCCGAGGGAGCCAGGATAATAGTCAGATGTACCTTGGGCTGGACGGAGCTGGCAAACACACGTCCGCCATGTTGGCTCGCTAAGCCACGCCCCTACCTCGGTCAATTTTTGACCACTTTTTGAGACTTTTTTTCTTCTCCCCTTGCCTCCTGGTGCATGTAGGCATGCCCGACTTTAAGTCCTGCGGGCCGTGCCACCGTAATATGTCGGTGGCGGACCCCCATGATGTCTGCCTCTGCTGCCTGGAGACCGACCACGACTCCCGGGATTGTCGGGACTACCTTGCCATGGCCCCGAAGGCATTGCGGGAGCTGCGCCAGAAGTTGCTGGAGGTCCGGCACTCCTCTCGTTGCCGCTCCGGGTCTCGGGGCCGTTCGCGGGACTGCTCGCCGGACCGCAGCCGTCGCTCTTAGGACTCTAAGTCTTCACCTTCCAATTCCGGTAAGCGACGCCATAAGAAGAAGTCGAAGAAGCGTGTTCACTCTCCGACGTCCCCCCCGTCACTCCCCGGAGGCGGACGTGGGGGACAGGGGCTCCGCCCCTGCGGCTCCTCTGGGGCCTGGGAGTCCCGCGGCCAACCCGCTCTACCGGGGTCCGTCGGCGACTCCCCAACAGCGGCAAGTGTTTCTTGCTGCCTTGGACCGCCTGTTAAGGCCTCGGTCTCCCGCCTGTGCGCCTACGGGCCCCACAGCCCCATGTCTAGATCCTGTTGACCCGGCGCCAGCCCCGGAGCTACTGGATCCAGCGCCCGCGGCTCCGGCCCCAGCACCACAAGGTGCAACGCCGTTGGCCCCGGCGCTGCCCTTGGCTCTGGCCCCAGCGCCACCACAGGCGCCGCACTGGGTACTGTTTATACCACCCCTGCCTCGGTTCTCGGACCATTTAGTTCCGATGTGGGATCCTCATTGGGATGGGGCTCCGGTTCAGCCCCGGCCGGCGCCGCTCCTGGCGCTGCTACCGGTGTCGCTGGGCCCCTCTCCGGCTCCGGCCCTGCCGCCGCGACTGCCTCCTTCTCCCCCGGAGACGGATGAGGACTGGGACGGCTCCGAGGACCCCCTTGCGCGGCAGTGTGACTCCGAGCAGGATTGGGTGGATGACCTTCAAGACGCGGGTGAACTTGATGTGTTTTCTGACCCGGGGTTTGCCTCGCCTCCGCCTACTATGGAGGAGGGTGCTTCCTACACTATGGTGCTGCGTCAAGCCGCGGAGACTCTCCACCTCGACCTCCCTACGGTGGCCCTTAAGACCAACCTCCTTACGGAGGTGCTCCAGATGGCGTCTGCGTCATCGGAGCCGCTGCTCCCTTTCAATGAGGCCCTTACCGAAGTCCTCTTGGGTACTTGGTAGCGGCCAGCCTCGGGGGCGCCGGTGGATAAGAACGTCACTAGGCGTCATCACCCGGCGCCTGGTGATCCCACCTTCTTGACAACTCACCTCACCCCTGAGAGCCTGGTCATTCAGGCCTCGACATCGCAGAGTGCCTTTTCCTCGGCTTCGCCGGTTAAGCACTCTAAGAGTCTGGACCAATATGGCAAGAGGTTGTTCTCCTCAGCCAGTTTGAGGATGAGGTAGGTTAATACCGCCTGCTTGTTGGGCCGTTACTCCCACGCAGTGTGGGATTCGGTGGGGGTGGTTCTGCCTCAGTGCTCTGAGGAGTTCCAGGCTGTCCTTTCCCAAGCAATTGCGGAGGGCAAGGATGCGGCGAAATTTGCCATCAGATGTGGTTTGGACACTGCTGATTCGTTGGGCAGGGAGATTTCCACGACGATGGCGTTGCGGCGCCATGCCTGGTTGCGTTCCACTGGCTTCTCACCCGATGTCCAGAGCTCGCTCACGGACATGCCCTTTGATGGCTCCCGCTTCTTTGATGATAAGGCTGACAATGCCCTGGAGCGCTTTAAATACTCTTGTGCCACGGCCCAGTCTTTGGGTCTTTCCTCAAAAACTCCTGCCACGACGGGGTTTCGTTCCTTTCGTGGCCAGGGCCGGGGTACCCAGGCACGCTCTTCCAGCAAGCCTGTGCAAAACCAGCCTCAGCGAGGCCGCGGACGTGGTTTCCGCAGGGGCGGGTCTGGTAACCAGCGTGCGGGGCAGTCCACTCCCACCCCCGCCGCTTCCGCCTCGAAACCTTCCTAATCTGAGCTTCAGGGGGCACCCCACGCCAGTGGGTGGCAGGGTTCACGTCCACCTCCACCACTGGCGCAAGATTATGTTGGATTAGTGGGTGCTGCAGATAATCTGCCAAGGTTACTCGCTCCCCTTTCTGTCCTCCCCTCCAGCCATGCTACCTCGGTACCACCGCATGTCAGGGAATCATTTGGCTCTTCTCTGTCAGGAAGTCATGGCCCTCCTGGCCAAGGGGGCCATCGAGTACGTTCCCGATCAGGAAGTAGGGAGTGGTTGCTATTCCCACTACTTTCTGGTCCCCAAGAAGGACAAGGGGGGCCTGCGCCCCATCTTGGACCTCCGGGACGTCAATCGCTTCCTCCGGAAGGAGAAGTTCAAGATGCTGACTCTAGATCAGGTCCTGTCTGCCCTGGACCCTGGAGACTGGATGGTAGCGTTGGACTTGCAGGACGCTTATTTTCACATTCCCGTCCTGCAGGCCCACCGGCATTACCTGCGGTTCACGGTAGGCCAGGAGCATTTTCAGTTTGCCGTGCTCCCCTTCGGCCTTACCAGCTCCCCTCAGGTGTTCACGAAAGTGATGGCGGTGGTCGCAGCTCATCTGCGCACGTCAGGGGTGTCAGTCTTCCCCTACCTCGACGACTAGCTGTTGAAGGAGGGTTCGCCCCAGGCAGTTGTCTCCCACCTCCAGACTACGGCCGACCTCCTGCATCTGCTGAGGTTCTCCATCAATGTGCCGAAGTCGCACCTGAGTCCCTCTCAGGAGCTCCCTTTTATCGGAGTGGTTCTAGATTTGACGCGGTTCCGGGTTTATCCTCCTGAACAGCGAGTCCGGGATACTCAGGCTATGGTTCGGCTCTTTCAGCCTCTATCCCGGGTTTCAGTCAGGATGTCCCTCCGGCTTCTGGGCCTGATGGCCTTCTGCATCCTGCTGGTGCCGCATGCCAGATGGCATATGCGGGCTCTGCAGTGGGATCTGAAGTTCCAGTGGGTGCAGCATCAGGGCAACCTGTCCGATCATGTCCAGATCTCGAAGGGCACTGCACGGCGATTGCACTGGTGGATCACGAATAGCGATTGAGTCAATGACAGATCCCTCTCCCTTCCCCAACCGGAGCACACAGTAGTGACGGATGCGTCCCTCCTGGGCTGGGGAGGCCCAATGGGGGAGGCGGAGATCAGAGGCCTCTGCTCCATATCAACCTTATGGAGCTGCGGGCGATCTGACTTGCACTGAAGGCATTCCTTCCCTCTGTCCGGGGAAGTGTGGTGCAGGTGTTCACGGACAACACCACCGCAATGTGGTATTGCAACAAACAAGGCGGGGTGGGGTCATGGGCTCTTTGTCAGGAGGTTCTGCGTCTCTGGACGTGGCTGGGACATCAAGGCATTACCTTGGTGATTCAACACCTGGCAGGTTCTCTGAACGCCAAGTCGGACGAACTCAGCCGCCGGTGCATGGTGGATCACGAGTGGCGTCTGAACTTGGAAGTGGCGCAAGGTCTCTTTCTGCGATGGGGAGAGCCTTGGTTAGATCTGTTCGCCACCGAAGAGAACGCGCAATGTCATCAGTTCTGCACTTTGGAATTTCCAAGGCGGTTCTCGCTCGGAGACGCTTTTCGTCTCGAGTGGAGCTGCAGTCTGTTGTACGCCTTTCAGCCTATACCACTTCTGCCCAGAGTGCTGAAGAAGATCAGGCGCGACCGGGCCCAAGTCATTCTTGTGGCGCCGGACTGGGCTCGAAGAGTATGGTATCCCGAGGTACTCAGTATGAGCATTGATCCCCCGCTCCGTCTGCCTCTTCGGGAGGATCTTCTGTCACAGCAGCAGGGGACGGTCCACCACCCGAACCTGTCCAGTCTCCACCTCCACGCTTGGATATTGAGCGGCGACAGTTGGCACCTTTCGATCTTCCTCCCGAAGTCTGTGATGTCATCTTGGCAGCCAGGCATCCCTCCACTAAAACTGTGTACGCCTGTCGGTGGAACAGATTTGTGGCATGGTGCACAGCTAAGACTGTGGATCCCCTTTCTGCCCCTCTTTCTGAGGTTCTCCTGTTCCTTCTTTCTTTGGCCCAGCAGGGATCTGCTCTGGGCACGCTTAAAGGATATCTTTCGGCTATCTCTGCCTTCCTCCGGCTTCCTGATCACCCTTCTCTTTTTAAGTCCCCGGTTGTTAACCGTTTTCTTAAGGGCATTACGCATACGTTCCCACCTGTGCCCTTGATAATTCCTCAGTGGGACTTGAATCTTGTCTTGACTTTTCTAATGTGCGCTCCCTTTGAGCCCCTTCATTACTGTCCCTTACATCTTCTTACTCTCAAGACGGCTTTCCTGGTAGCTATCATCTCTGCCAGGAGAGTGAGTGAGCTCCAGGCTCTTTCTTCCAAACCTCCTTTCCTTTTTGTTCATCCGGACAAGGTGGTTCTGAGGACTCGTCCTTCTTTCCTGCCAACGGTTGTCACGCCCTTCCACATTGGGCAGACCATCACTTTGCCCACCTTTTTTCCGCCTCCGCATCCTTCATGGGAAGAGGAGCGGCTCCACCGTCTGGACCCTAAACGTGCGCTTGCATTCTATCTGCAGGATGCACAACAGTTCCGAGTGGATGATCAGCTCTTTGTTGGCTACGTGGACGCCAAAAGAGGTCGGGCGGTGCACAAACAGACCATCTCCAGGTGCATCAAAGAATGTTACTCCTTGGCCAAGAAGGAGCCTCCTGTGGGTCTGCGCGCCCATTCAACCAGGGTGACTGCAGCCACTACTGCCTTGGGACGCGGTGTCCCCTTGCAGGATATTTGTCAGGCAGCTACGTGGGCCTCGCTGCACATGTTTATCAAGCACTACTGCCTTGACAGTCAGGTCCGGAGAGACGGCTTCTTTGGCCGTTCTGTGCTCCATGACTTTCTGGTGTAATCTTGTTTGCAGACCCACCACCGGGGTTGGTATTACTGGCGTATCTGTTCTAAGGTAAGGAATCTATCACTAACGTGTCTCTTTCAGATGCACAAGTTACTACTTGTGTAACGATTTATCTGTAAGAGACATTAGTTAGTGATAGATTCTTTACCACCTCACCTATCCTCCCCATTCTGCGAACTGATTACTAGGGTTAAGGTCATCCCCTTTTAGGGCCCTAGTTTTATGCACCAAAGGTCAGTTTCTTGCATAACTGTGCGTTTCGGCGCGGAAAGTTGTGTACAGAACTGACGTCAGTGCGCATGGGTGGCGCCTAAGTAGTCTCCGTGACATCGTCCCGGCATGCAAGACGCCAGTGACGGGTGCGGAGCCGCACGGCGTCGCCTGCTGGCGCGCAGGGGTACTGCTAAGCAGAAACTTTCCGGATCCAGACTGACGCCTGGGGAGTATTCTAAGGTAAGGAATCTATCACTAACTAATGTCTCTTACAGATATATTGTTACACAAGTAGTAACTTGTGCGTTCAAGGCATATGAGCTGCAAATTGTATACTTTTGCATAGATCGCCATCTGGTGTTGGGCTCGGATGTTTGCACCTTGTTTTTGTCTTGGAAGAAGTCTCTGTAGTCACCAGTCAGGTGACTCCTCCTTAGGTCGACAGTGTGCATGGGCATCGACTCCAGATAGTTTTTTTCTGCCATCGGGTTCAGATGTGACTTGCTGCGCTCCGGGTCGGTGTTGTTATCGAACCCCCCCTTTCGACGCGCAATCACTGTTACTCTACGGTATTGTCTCCATCGCGTTCCTTTTGACGCGCACCCTCGACACTCGAAGAAAACTTCACAAAACTTGGGAAAACTTCGACGCGGGCCGTTGGGCCTACCCGCGCTGGTAATGACAGAAGTCCATGGAACGGACTCCCATCAAGAAATGTCCACAGTGTGGTGCTAAATTCCCACACTCTGACCTACACTCCATGTATAATCTGTGCCTCTCTCCAGAACACCGAGAGGACAACTGTGAGGCTTGCCTATATTTCAAGTCCAAGAAGACCATTCGTGATCGACGGGCTCGACGCCACGAGATGTCCCGAGGAACCAGCTCCATTCCGGACATCTTCCAGCTAGGCCCGACAGCCTTCTGGAACAAGAACAGGAGGAACAGGTCTCGGGTCTCCGAAGCAGATGACTCTGAAGACGACGTCACCCCAGCTCAACGGGCCGTGAGTACCAAGACCCCTGCCCACCCAAGCCCATACAAAAGGCTCTGGTAACACCTTCGCCTCTGGGCCCAGGTCCACACCGAAAATAAAAAATTGGACGCCCCGCCCTCGGGCCCGGCAACAAAAGACAAAGACCAGCCTTCCGGCTCCAACTCGACCCAGCTACTCGGTCCCGAAAAAACACCCTCGGCACGGAAAACTAAGCCCTCTGAGATGCCGCACCCTCCTCCGTCGGCACCGGAAAAACATTCAGCACCTTAACAGCTAAAGGACCCTTTGGCACCGAAGCAACCAGATAAGACTTCAACGCCAAAAACCTCGGAGCCAGAACCATCGAAGAAGAAAGCTTCCACAGCTAAGCCTCCGAAACTAAAACCTCCAGAGCTGAAACAATCCGCACCTAAGGCTTCGTTGACGGTAAGAACTCCTAAACCGGACACTGTTCCTAAACAGCCAAAGACTGTTTCTAAGGAAAAAGCTTTGGCACCGAACAAAAGCATCGGATCCGAAGAAATTTTTGTCCCAGATCCAAAACAGACAACCATCTTTATACACCCAAAGACTGGTCATATGGTTACTGCACCACCTACAAAGAGGAAACCAGAACATTTGCAATATTCACCGGTTCCTCCAAAGAAGATACACATGGACACTAATACTTCACCACCTCCTTCACCTCCTCATCCTACAAAAACCCCAATCAGAGATCCTTTTCCAAAGGATACTCTAGGGGAGGTTACAGGGGTAGCAACAACATGGGCAGAGGCCGGGGTAATAATACCTGCAGCTCCCCTAATACCAAGCAATGACTTTCCTGCGCTTCCCCCCTATCATCCCACTTCTGTCGGGGGACGTCTCTCACAGTTCCTGCCTGTCCGGAATTCCATCACAACAGACAAGTGGGTAAGACAAATTATCCAGTATGGTTATGCCTGAAACTCGCTTCTACCCCTCCAAACATTCCTCCCACACAACGTCCAATGTCATTGGAACACTTAACGCTTCTCAAACAAGAAGTTCTGGCACTATTACAAAAACATGCAATAGAACTAGTTCCTGTGCTTCATCAAGGCACAGGGGTCTACTCCCTCTATCTTCTGATTCCAAAAAAGGACGGCTCTCTCAATCCTATACTAGACCTCAGACCACTGAACTTTTACATCCAATCAGACCACTTCCACATGGTCACTCTCTAACAGGTGCTTCCACTACTTCAGCAAGGCGACTTTCTCTCCACTTTAGATCTAAAGGATGCCCACTTCCATATTCCTATTCATCCGGCTCACAGGAAATATCTCAGGTTCATAGTATGTGGTCAACACTACCAATTCAAAGTTCTCCCATTCGGAGTCACCACAGCACCCAGAGTCTTTACCAAATGCATCGCAGTGGTGGCAGCCCATTTAAGAAGACAGCACATTCATGTCTTCCCTTATCTGGACGACTGGCTCATAAAAGCAAAATCACACAACAGCTGTGTCCAATTCAACTACTTCACAGTTTAGGATTTACAGTAAACCCTTGACAAATCCCATCTCCAACCGTCCAGCATACAACAGTACATAGGGCCTACAATAAACACTTCCAAGGCTCTAGCATACCCCAATCCAGTCAGGATAAGCACTATCAAAGCTCTAGTACAAAGATTTCAGCCTCAGCACTCACTACCAGCGCGAGTGTTCATGCAATTGATAGGGATGATGGCCTCTTGCATTCTCCTCGTCCCTTATGCAAGACTCCAGATGGGTCCCTTACAGGAATGTTTGGCATGTCGTTGGAACCAGGCTGAAGGTCAGCTGACAGATCTGGTGTTGGTGGACGACCGCACCCATCGCTCCTTGCAGTGGTGGAACTCTCAAAACCTTTCCAAAGGGCGGTCGTTCCTTGACCCGGTCCCACAGGCATTGCTAACAACAGAGGCATCACTCACCGGCTGGGGAGCTCATCTTCAAACCCATTCCATTCAAGGTATCTGGACCCCCCCAACAAAGGCAATTCCACATCAACTACATGGAATTATTAGCAATCTTCCTAGCTTTGAAATCGTTTCAACTACACCTCCTAAGGAAAACTGTCCTGATCTGTACGGACAACATGACAGCCATGTATTACATACAGAAGCAAAGGGGGACACACTCTCTGCAGCTTTCACACCTAGCTCAAAGCATATGGAGATGGGCCATTCCACAAAAGATATATCTCCTTGCAGAACACCTCCCAGGAGTACACAATTAGATCGCAGATCTGCTCAGCCATCAAACACAACAGATCCACATATGGGAACTTCATCCTCAAGTTCTTCTTCCATTCTTTTATATGTGGGGATACCCAGAAATAGATCTGTTCGCCACACATCAAAACGCAAAATGCTCAAACTTCGCGTCCATGTATCCATACCCATTGTCCAAAGGCAATGCGCTATGGATGAACTGGTCAGGCAAATTTGCTTACGCTTTTCCGCCTCTCCCTCTCATTCCGTTAGTGGTTCAGAAACTCAATCAGCATTCCCTCCCAATGATCCACATTGCTCCAACATGGGCAAGACAGCCATGGTTCACAACCCTATTGGAACTATCAGTAGTTCCTCATCAAAAACTATGCCTCTCACCCATGACATCCAGAGTCCAATCAACTCAACCTTGCGATCTGGCACCTGAGATCTTATAGTATGGCTACCTCAACCTCCCGCCAGACTGTATGAACGTTATTAAGGAGGCTAGACGTCCTACCACCAAGGCATGCTATGCAGCAAAATGGAAACGATTTGTCATTTATTGTACACATAACAAAATCACCCCACCAGATGCTTCCATTCAAAACATCATCTGTTACCTCATGCATCTGCAACAATGTAACCACCAAGAGTTCCACCCTCTCCGGTGTGGAACCTAAACGTGGTCCTTACCAGACTCATGGGTGTGAGAAGTTGGCCTGATGTATGATGTCACTAGTTATAGTGTACACCTTATATCAGTCCAAATACCCTTATGGTGATTGGTTGTAAAGTCAACCTTATAGACCAGCTATCCTAGTGGTAGCATGGACAAGAGCAGTCTTAGGCTAAACTCTGAATGGCATGTGAAGCCAGCTGTGATACCATATATAATCCCTTGAATACCAAATGAAAGGACACCACAACAGATATATATATAAAATAAAGTGTATTTATTCTAAGCAAACCCTCAGCACTCTTTATGAGATTAGAGGTAAGTACAACACAGTCTTATTAATGCATACAGTAAGTCACACAGGTAAGTAATACAGTTAGGCCCTAGGGGCCACGCAAACCATATACTAAGTAAGTGGTATAAGGACCACTGTCACGGAAATAGAGTAGGCCTAGGCCTAGGGAATCGCTGGGGCTACACTAGACTACCACAGGATAGGAAGTGGGAGGCCCACGGGATTCGTATGCAGAGTGGAAACACTCACGCGTAATGCGTAAAGGTTACTAGCAATAGTACAGTTCAGAAATAGATAGATTTAGGACACTTCCGGAGTAGCTAGGAAGTCGACACTTGAAACTTAGACACTAGGATAGTCACTACCCTGATGAGCACCGGAGTACCCAAGTTACCTAGCCCACAGGCTGCGGGTGCATAGGGTTGAAGTTGCGTCGGGTTTCGTCGTCGACTCCTATGGATGCCTGAAGGAAAGATGCTGACAGGCAGTCAGTGAAGAGTGTCCGGTGGATCCCAAGGCTGGGATCAAGAAGAGAAGAGACCTGCAAGCAGAGGGGACAGAGTCAAGATCACTAGCCAGTGATCACGTGGAACCAGGAAGGAACCAGACGATGTTGTGAAGAGTTGCAGGTGAAGGTGAAGCTTGTCGCTGCAGCCAGGAGGACCAGGAAGCGTCGAGGACGACCAGGACCAGGAGGCGAGCTGTCCCACGAAGGCTCTTGCTGTCGGCGGCGTCGAAGTTGGACTAGGACTCACCAAGCCTTGGCAAGCGGAACCCACGAAGAACGGAGGACTTGCTTCAGGATCAGACCAGGAAGGTCTGGGGTGCTTCTTCTTTGCAGGGAAGCAGGAGCCAGTCTGGAGGAGCCAAACCAGCGCAGAAGATTTCGGGATGCGTCGTCACAAAGGCCACTAGCCAGCGGGCAAGCAACCGGACAGACGCGGCAAGCAGGAAAATGCTGAAGGGCCCCACGCAGGACTCGTTGAGTGTGGGGGGCTGGTCTTCGGTGCAGATGGTGCTTGGGGGTGGGGCTTCTCAATCCCCGGTGCACAACTTCGAGGGTACCTCAGAAGCTGCGCTGTAAGTTACTAGCCACTTTTTCCAGGTAGCCGGTCCCACGTCGCTCGTCGCCTCCACGGATCTCAGCTCTGCTGCAGATGTGGATGAGGGTCGGAGAAGTCTGAGAGTCAAGGCTCTGGTCGGGCTCTGCAGTCGGTTCCTCGGGAAACGTTCACAAAGCAAAGGGTAGTCTCTTGATGGTGCCTGTTTGCACAGGGTAGCCACTCCTTGGCCACAAGGGAGATTCTTCAGTCTTCTTCTTTCGTCGAATGTCGAAGGTCCAGAGGTTCTGTTCAGTTTTGCAGGTTCAGGATAATCTAAAGTCTTGAGGCCCAACTCCCACTCTTATACTAATCTGGGGGGCTGGGATACCTGCTAGGTCACGCCTTATGGGTGGGACCTGGGAGGGGGTGGTTACACCCACTTCCCTTTGTCCAGTTTCGCGCCAGAGCTGGGGCTGGAGTGCCCCAGCACCGGTTTGAACTGGACTATGCAAGGAACACCTTGTGTGCCCCAGGCATGTCTCATTCCTTTCAGCCCACCCTGCCCCAATACACTAAAGGCTGTCTGGGGAGGTGCTAGCACCTCCCCAAGCAGGAAACCTATTGTCCAGGCCTCCCTGGCTGGGATCACTCCCAGCTGCAGGGGGTCAGACTTGTGTCGTGGCAGCAGCATCCATTTTGTGATGCTGAGGCTTTGGTCAGAGGTTACACAGCAAAGTAGGATTTTAACATGTCTCTCCCTCTAGAAGGGAGGAATAATATCCTCATCACCAGAAATGGTATGGGGGTATTATTCCAAAGTGTTAGACACCTTACACGACATGTTTTGATACAGCCCAACCATAGTTACCATAACCGTTTAAGATTATAAGGCACTTTAAGAGTATATGGTAGGCTATATCATAGAACAGCTATAAGGACATGGTTCCGAAAGCTGCAGACAGGCTCAGCTCATGCTAGAGCACCATCTC
Source organism: Triturus cristatus (assembly GCF_964204655.1). Classification (NCBI taxonomy): domain Eukaryota; kingdom Metazoa; phylum Chordata; class Amphibia; order Caudata; family Salamandridae; genus Triturus; species Triturus cristatus. The sequence continues at coordinate 142,684,815 of NC_140588.1, forward strand.
ACATGTTACCAAGCACTCTGCCTCCAGGATTGTTAAGGCCTGCCATAGGAGTGACTGATAGGTACACATGTGTCTATATATAAGGGTAGATATAGGCATACTATATCTAAGCAAGGGGTGATTACACGACCTTGCCCCAGCTGAGTGATCAGCCAGTTGTGTCTGATTGGAAGGCCAGACCAGGGGTGGCATAATACATGCTGCAGCCCCTGGGAGGCCTAGGGTACACCTATGCCCTGGGTACCTAGGGTACACTGTACAGCGTCCAATAAGGTGATCCTTACCAATTGGTTATGTACCTAGGGTACATGGAGTCCATTTTACAGAGAGAGCAGACAGCCTGAGACCCTGAATGGCAGGATCTCAGGCCAACTAAGTCGAAAAACCAGCTAGACACTAGGCAAAAAGTTGGGGGTAACCATAGTCAGATATCCACCTTCCTACAATGGGTCTCCCTTTTGAGCCTCTCCACAGATGCGAACTACAGTACCTCACTTGGAAAGTGGCCTTTTTAATCGCTATCACATCTCTCAGAAGAGTCAGTGAACTTCAAGCATTAACCATACAAGAACCATTTTTACAAATCCATCATAACAAAGTGGTTCTTAGGACTAACCCAACATTTCTACCCAAAGTAGTATCTGCCTTCCATCTAAACCAGTCTGTTGAACTTCCAGTGTTCTTCCCTCAACCAGACTCAGTGCCAGAATGAGCTCTACACACCTTAGATGTTAAAAGAGCAATACTCCACTACATTGAGAGAACAAAATCCTTAAGGAAAACCAACAACTCTTTGTGGCTTTCTCCCCACCTCATAAAGGTAATCCCATATCCAAAGCAGGGATTGCAAGGTGGGTTGTTAAATGCATAAAAATATGCTACATCAAAGCCAAACGCGCATTAACCATTCCCCCTAGAGCTCTTTCTACACGCAAACTAGGGGCTTCTATTGCATTCTTGGGAAACATTTCCCTAGATGACATATGCAAAGCAGCAACTTGGGCTACACTACACACCTTCACAAAACACTATTGTGTAGATGTGCAGGCAAAACAACAAGCTAGAGTGTGGGCCAATCTGTATTAAAGACACTATTTCAAACTACTGTAACAGATACAAGTAGCTACCGCTAAGGCGGTAACTGCTGTATAGTCTATGCAAAAGTATACAATCTGCAGCTCATATGCCTCGAACGGAAAATACTACTTACCAGTATGCATCTGTTTTTGGCATGTAGACCTGCCGATTTGTATACGCCCACTCGGCTCCCCGGCTACCTCTATCTGTTCCAGTATTATCTTAATTAGATATATTACACATGGACATCTTTCTACTTCTCACTACTCCATCGTAACCCTGCGTAGCAAAAAAACAATCTGGGGATGGAGTCGATGCCCATGCGCACTGTCGACCTAAGGAGCAGTCACCTGACTCGTGACTACAACGACTTTTTCCAAGACAAAAACAAGGTGTAAACATCCGAGCCCAACACCAGATGGCAACCTATGCAAAAGTATACAAATCTGCAGCTCTACATGCCAAGAACAGATGCATACTGGTAAGTAGCATTTTCCTTTTTTCATTCCTCCCCGCCTCACCACCCCCGTTCTGAGGCAGCCGATACTGGTCAAAAGGCACAATGTCTGTAGGAGTTAGGTAAGCTTAGTAGAGGAACTTGAAATGTAGACGTTTGTGCCTTTGGTTAACAGAAACTAGCTTTGTTTGTGAACAACAATAAGACCATTCTTAATCGGACAGTAGATTCCCCAGATCTCCCCCCCCCCACCCCCCCGGGCCTCTCTCTCACGTTTGGTGGAGTCAGGTTTCGTTGATAGACATGTACTGTATGATCTCAAGACTAGTTTGTCCCCATCTGTGTCTGATATGAGGAGTGTCAGCATGGGGAAAGCCTCGAGCAAGAGGGTATGTGGGGATACGTGAGTGCAACGTATTATGGAGTCGTCGTAAAATGAAATGGTCCATGTATGAGGCGTCATGGAAACGGACCTCATCAGTGTGTGCAATAACATGGCCATCAGGGAACATATCTCCGATAGTATGCAGATCATGCCGCAGCGGGGTACGTTTGACAATGCTCTCCTTTGTAGGGGGGAGCCAAGGATTGTCTGCTAGAGGGAGGGCTGTGGAATACAGGGGGCCGCTTCCTAAGAGATGGTGAAGTTTTCTCCACGCCCAGTAAGACGTGGATATGGTTTGGATATCAGCACTATCTAAGGGAATGCCCTTCGGTAGGACAGATGAGAATGGTATATCACCAATTGATTCCTCTCGGGCCGAAGGTACAGGACACAGGCATCTGGATGATACCAACGATAAGTATATTGACATTGGGCAGCGAGATAGTACAGATGGCAGTCTGGGACTCCGGAGCCACCACGGTTGTTGCGTAGCGTTAAGGTGTCTCATCGGATGCGGAGTTTGTGGCTGGCCCATATAGGCCAGAGTAGGAGACTACAGAGAGAAAGAAAAAACTATAGTGTTGGTGGGATGGGGATGTTGAGAAAAGATACAGGAATCGAGGAAGGACAGCCAGTTTGATTATCGCCACCTGGCCTACCAGTAGCAAGGGAAGTTTGATCCAGCGTATGGCCGGGCCATAATTGAGTCGTCGGAGTACTTGGTCTTTATCTCTCTATAGGTAGATGCCCAAATATTTGGTAGAGTCTTCAAGACTTTGGGAGAGGAGTTGGCTTAACGGCTAGGGCGGTCGACTTCGAATCTGGGGAACCGAGTTCGAGTCTTGGCAATGACGCTGAACATCCTGTGATTCTGGGCAAATCTCGTAATCTTCCTTGTCTTACAAAAATGAATGTGTCCTCATGTAACGCAACTGGTGCTATGTAAAGCGCACTGATAACCGATACCAGGTCAAGTTTGCGCTATATAAAACTCTGTAAAAAAAAAGTCCAGGCCAAAGGTAGTCTAGTTCCACTGGGGTGGTATGTCGTTGAGTAGGTATAGTTTGGATTTAGTCCAGTTAATATAACGACCCGAGAGGCTACTGAACCACAGAATCTCACAAATCAAGGGGGAGAAGGTTGTCAGAAGGATGGTGAGCAAACAATAATATATCGTGTGCATGAAAAGAAAGCAGAAGCGGACCATGTGTGAGCTGGAGACCACAATGCATATGTTGCTCCTGGAGGTGGTGGACCAAAGAGTTCATTGCAATAATAAAAAGGAGAGAGGAAAGTGGGCAGCCCTGCCTGGTATCTCTGGTGATAGAAAAAGCGTCTCTAAGGGAGCCATTCACTCTGAGGTGTGCCACAGGACTTACATACAAAAGCTTGGCCATAAAGCAGCTCGGCCGGCCACGTGTCAGTAGTGTTGCTCTAAAGAAAGGCCTTTCCAGAGAGTCAAAGGCTTTCTGTGCATCCAACAGAGCCGCCACTGCGGGGGTGACAGGGAATACGTGGTTCATGAACACCGTCCTGAGGTTGAGAGAGGTAGACCAATGTTGAACAAAGCCAGATTGAACTGGGGAGACAATCTGTTGCATCAAAAAGGACAGCCTGATGGCAATGGCCTTAGCATGAATGTTGTTGTCTACATTTAGAAGCGCAAGCGATAAGAGGAGCACAGATGACGTTTCTTGCCTGACTTTAATAATGTGAGGACTGCCTCGCGGAGTGAAGGTAGCAGGGAGCCCATATCCAGGGATTCTGTATACATGGCAAGAAGACATGGGGTCAGTAATTGCTTATACTCATTATAGAACGCTCCTGTGAGCCCGTCAAGGCTAGGGGCATTTAGGGAGTCTATAGCCTGTACTATTTCTTCAAGTGTTATCAGTTCTGCTAGGAAGCTACGCTGTCCATCAGTGATCCACACCATCATGACCTCGGCGAGATAAATTCTGCGATCAGGGATTCGAGGCATGATGAGTAAGGGGTGTACAAATGCTTGTAATATTCTTGAAATTCCGCTAGTATGCCCTTAGTTTCGTCTATGGTGGCGCTGGCACTGGTTTGGAGTTCAGTGATGTAGCCACAGAGTGAGTTGGGACACAGATGGCGCTCCAGTGTGTGTCCTGGTCTCTCACCCTACCCATAGCATCTAGCGGAGGCATGTTTCCCTCGTGAATAATATCTCTCTATCCACCAGGTCTTGAAACTCGCTCATTAAGGCAGCGCGCTTATAGAGCTGAGGGGAGCCCCTTGGTAATAAAGCCGCCTCGTCAATGTCATGCAGTTTTGACTCAATCCAGTGTAATTGTGAATGGATATCTTTCATGATGCCTACATGCTTGGACATACATATGCCGCGGATAAAGGCCTTGAAAGCCTCCTATAGGGTAGCTCCATTAGACATTGTGCCATAATTTAAAGCAAAGTATTCAACTATGGCATCACACAGCTCCGTGTGGAATATCTGATTATGTAGAGCGTCATTGGGAAACCTTCATGAATACGTCAGGCCTCTCCCATATGGTATATGTAATTCCAGCACTGAGGGGCAATGATCAGAGAAGGTGCGTGAAAGATACTGCACTTCCGATGTCCAAAGTGCAGCACTTGTTGAAATCAGCCAATAATCAATCCAAATCCACACATTGTGCGGAGCAGAATGGAAGTTGTACCCGGAGGGTTCAGGATGTAATGTCCGCCATACATCACTAAGTTTCTATGTGTCTATGATTGAGCGTACAGCTTCCCAAATGTGAGGTTTGGTACTGCATGCTAGTGGAGTCTAATATGGGGTCTAGGATGGTAATGAAATCCCCACCTAGGATAGTAAGGTCTGCTTCCTCTTTGGCCAGGAGAGTGGAGAGAGTATGAAAGAATTTGGGTGAGTCAGTGTTAGGAGCATAAATATTGAGAAGAGTGACACATTTGTCTGCCACAACACCAGTCACCATAACATAGCAACCCTCCTAATCTTCGTGGCAGGAGAGGGAGGAGAAGTGCACTATTTTTTTATAAGAATTCATACCCCTGGAATAAGAACTGTAGCTAGAAAAATATCTATGTGTGCCCCTGGAGGATTCAAAAGTATGTGAAGTCCTTGGTGGAAGATGCGTCTCTTGAAGAAATGCTACTTTAGCCCCATGCTTTGTGAGGTAGGAGAGGACACGCAGGCCCTTTTGGAAATTGTTAATACCTCGGATATTCCTTGTGAAAAGAGATATGGCAGCCACCTTTTTCCTATTGTCAGGAGCGGACATAGAGAATGGTCGTTGTAGAGAAAAATGCACCAGGTCAACAAACAGCAGTATGTGCGTGTAATGTTCAAAACAATAATAGAAAGAAAGAAAAAATGACAAAAGTCTGAAAACTCACCCTCATCCCACACTGACTGATACAACATCCAGCAAATCCACAACATGAAAAACAAAAAACTAAACAACACCATTAAACAATGCGGTGTATGCCACGGGAGTGGCAATGCCTCGGACGGTATGGGCCGCATTGCTGGAGTTTCCTGCAAAAGAATGTAGGTCACCATGAAAAAACAATAACCATGTCACCAATCATAAGTAGCAGGGATGCAACTAGGACAGTTACGGTGGAGTCTCCATTCGGATAAGACCGTAAAAGAGGTGGGCAGCAAGGGGATGTCCGGCCCCATCGAGGACAGCAGTCAAAGGGAGTCAAGCCTCACGGGGGAAGAGGATCCGGGACGGTCCGGAGGAGTGCATCACTTCCGCAGGTGTATTGAAGAAGCAGACTTTGCCTTTGACCTCAAATAGCAGCCTCACAGGGTAAAGCATAGCGTATTTAAGGCCCAATTTGCCCAACATGTTTTTAGCATCTGTATATTGTCGTCTTGCCTCTTGGACAGTGATAGTAAAGTCCGGGAAGAATGAAATACAGGATCCTTGATATTGTAGCAGGCGACACTCCCGGGCCAATTGAAAAACAGTGTCCCTGTCCCGATAGTTGAGCAGGCACACAAGAAGAGGTCATAGAGTGGCGCCCACAGGGGGACGTGGGCTAAGGGTGCTGTGTGCACGATCTACAGCAAAAGTAGAGGAAAAGTTATTATGGTCAAAAACCTCTGAAGTAGTTGTTCCACATAGACATCTGGCCGTCCCATGTTAGTTGTCTCAGCACTTCCTAATATTCGAATATTATTTCTCCTGGACTGCGCCTCTAATTCTTCGTTTTTGATGGCCACTTCTCCCGGCGCCTGTGCACAGATGTCGCTCTATCCGCAAGGTTGGAGACACTCTCCTCTGCCCCGTCTAGCCTGGTAGACTATTGATCCAGGCGCTCGCCTATACAATCAATACAACATCAAATCTGGCATCTATCGAGTGGAAACCAGCCCGAGCTCAGCCATGATGGCCGCAGTCCCACCCCTGCAATATCGGAGTTGGCCTCCATGTCTACTAGTTCATCTGTATTGGAGTGGGTACCCTGGCGGCGTTTTTTTTTTGATTGTTCAAGAAGCGATTTACGCTGTTAGGGGTCACTTCGGCCCATCATTGAAGGCACAGATGGCAAAGATAAGAGAGGTAAATAGGGGAATTGCATAGCTGCGCAGGTGATCCCAAAATGGAATATAATGCCCCTGCAGACCAGTCAAGGTCACTCAAATTCTGCAATGGCACAGCCAAACAAATCCAGCAGTGAGGGTGCTTCAGGGGTCGCCGGGCAGGAGTTGTTGCCTAACAGGCCACTATAATGCGGCGATCACCAACGCATATGCGCTGTGCAGAGGCAAAGGTAGTGTAGTCTAGTTGGGGCCCCAGGGAAATAAGGCAAGATGATGGTGCCCCAGGCAGCTGCCACAATAAAGAATAATGTCCAGGGGGGCCCCGATGTGCAAGACAACGAAGGAAGGAGCAACTGGCCAAGGTCCTGACAGGATAAGGGGTCAGGCGCAGCAGCCACCCCTGGATCAATAACTATACCTGTGCCAGTGGGTCCCGCAGATCGGGAGGAGGAGAGCAGGCACTGCAGGGAGCCACCGTTCACGCCTAGGCTGTAAGGCAGGCCCCGGGTCGAAAGGCAGAAGAAGGCCGTCCCCCAGCCAGAGACACCGAAACAAGCAGATGGAGGAGGTGGAGCCGGATCCTACAGACAAGCCCCAATGCCAGGCCGGCTCCACCAGGAAGTTCGCTCTCTCATCAGGCGCCCCAGGCAGCAGGACACAGGGCCTGTACTGGAGGGGCACCCAGCAGTGCAGGCGCCGACAGACAGCGTCACTGCAGGCCAATCCAGTGCCCTCACCCACTCACAACACCAGCACAGAGTCCCCGGGATTGAAGTTTATGGATGTGGAGGACCCGAGGCGCCGGCGGCACTCGATAGTCCCAGCCTCAGGCTCACCCGCAGCCCCTGTCTCCGCAGGTGCTCTGAGGCAGTGGCAGTCGATGAGGGTCCCCCTTGTATTGTATGCCATGCAAGCCCACAGGACAGGGATCACCGCAGCTTTCAGTTTCCCACCGCTTATTGGGATAGAATACTGTACAGTTGATGTGGTCAAACGTCCATTACAGGTGAGACTCACAAATTTGTGGCCCACAGCCACCTGGAGCTTTACTAGAAATGGGCCATCTTGCTCTCTGCCGTGGCCATGCCCCCCTTTAAGGGAGATTTAAAAAAAAAAAAAAGATACACACTTCTACTGGAATGAAGAATGTCAAAAATCATTTGATAAAATCACAAATACTAACTAGCACAAAAGAGCTTGGGTCCATTTCGATTCAATTTTCAAACAACAAATTCATTGTTTCATTTGCTTCTAGCTCTTTCAAGGGGCCATAATGTAACTACTTTGTTGTAGAACGTGAAAGTTAAGCTTGTTACTGGGCAGTTAGGCATTTGGGATATACAGTTTAGCATATGCCCAACCACAAGCCTCTAGCACATACATTCACAACTAAAGGGTCTGGCTGCATCACTCCCAGGGTATCAAAATGATTATTGGTTTTACAAGTGTTCTGCTTGGGTTTTCGGATCAGATAGAACCCGCTCAACAGAGCCTCTCTAACCCAAATCAGAACGTTACCCCCTCCCTAGGGCCTATTTATACCTAAATAACCACATATATACATGTACCACCTAAGGACAGGGAATTCCTATTATATGGATATATATATATATAGCAGCCTCGCGATCTCAGACAGACCCAGGACTTCCTGCCCAGACGGCAGCCTTAGCCTCGCGGTCTCAAACAGACCCAGGACTTCCTGCCCAGACGGCAGCCTCAGCCTCGCGGTCTCAAACAGACCCAGGACTTCCTGCCCAGACGGCAGCCTCAGACAAGTGGCAGCCTCGCGGTCTCAAACAGACCCAGGACTTCCTGCCTAGACGGCAGCTCCAGCCTCGCGGTCTCAAATAGACCCAGGACTTCCTGCCCAGACGGCAGCCCCAGCCTCGCGGTCTCAAATAGACCCAGGACTTCCTGCCCAGACGGCAGCCTCAGCCTCGCGGTCTCAACCAGACCCAGGACTTCCTGCCCAGACGGCAGCCTCAGCCTCGCGGTCTCAAACAGACCCAGGACTTCCTGCCCAGTCGGCAGCCTCAGCCTCGCGGTCTCAAACAGACCCAGGACTTCCTGCCCAGTCGGCAGCCTCAGCCTCGCGGTCTCAAACAGACCCAGGACTTCCTGCCCAGACGGCAGCCTCAGCCTCGCGGTCTCAAACAGACCCAGGACTTCCTGCCCAGTCGGCAGCCTTAGCATGAGCTCATCCTATTATTACCATAATACACGACAGGGGAATCAGGGTTACCATATATCAGATCACACAAAGACCACTAGTTGAGCACAACCTGTTCTTCAGTTCGAGGGGCTCCTTCCTCCCTCATTCAGTTACCACTTACCTGATCAGGATTAACATCTGTTCATGTCAAGTCACAGCTGACTAGAAGAATGGGCTACCCTCTTATACAAGAACACACAGCACATGTTGACTCACTACAAACTGAATACTTTATTTAGTTACTACATACACGCTCACAGAATACATCACATATAACCTGCAAGGAAAGTGAAAGATTAAGTTGTACACTCTAATAAAAAGGGGTCGACATCACCTTGGTCGTATGTAGCCTGCACTCAATGGTCATCTGGGTTCCCTTCTCGTCTGTGCCTCGGCTTCGCCTGGAAGTCACACCTCCGCAGTCGCGGATCTACTCCCTTCTCCCTCTCCGAGTCACTGGGACCTCTTCCTCATCGGCTACTCTCTCCTCTTTAGAATATCTATTTCTTAGGTTTTCTTCTCCTTCAAGTTCGTCATCTGTCTTCCCTGAAATAAGTAGTAGCTTTTCTGCTAACGGTCAGGTGCCGCCTACGGACTAAAAGCAAGTGCAAGTATCTGACTCAGACTTTCACTAATATGGAGGTGCATTCTCTCATGGAAAATTCCAGCCCGTAACCTACCGCCCACCAAATTCTCGTACCTCCCCGTGCCAAGGACACGTTCCCAGCCGGCCGGCCGGCCTGATGTAGTGTCTTCGGCACGGAGAAAAATACAATCCTTCGATAAGGGCCGGCCTGAACCGGTTCCCTCCAAGCGAATAACACCTCATAACTAAAACATCACCCTTCACCTAGAAACATCCCAAGCTGCCGGAGCAGAAAGAAAGATGGAGTCTCTCCTGTCTGAGGCCTACCAGGCCTGAATACAGCACGACTCCATGAAATACCCTCACTACAGGACAGGTTATCCCTAATACTAACGAATCTATCCCCTAGGCTATGTGTGTAAGCCCTGATCTATGGGGAGGAGCACAGGATCATGTCAAAGTGTCTAATAAATAGGCTCCATTCACTACTCTAACCCTTAGACTTGGATGGAAAGAGACTGAAGTCATATTAATCGCTCTACAACACAATAAGGCCGGAAAAATCGAGCAGTACATTTCACCCTTGACTTCAGTCTATTATACATTCATTAAACAGAACTAACATCGGTGGAAGAATAATATGAAACAAAACTAACCGATCTATGTCTAGTACCAAGTGTGCAGAATTGAAGTAGTGAAGGAATACACTGAATAAAGCAACAGATAGAAATCAAAACAGCGACAGCAATCAGAATGCCACCTAATGTGTGGCGTAACATGTGTATATCCGGTAACCAATTAAAGAGCCAGTCAAACCAGCCCTGATCAATGTGTTTTCTAACTTCCTCCGTCAAGTCATGCAACTTATCCAGGTGTGCACGAATGGATTGTGTATGATGAGATAAGTTAAAACAGCAGAGGCCTTCAAAGTCCGAGCAATCATGTCCATGTTTAAGCAAAAGATAATCAATGGCTGCTCTATTTTGCAAAATGGCCCTACGTTCACCCTGGGCGTCTAATAGCAAGTCAGACAAGACTGTAGAAGTATGATTAATAGATTTCACCATCCAGCAAGCCATTTTCCCAATGGATTTGGCATTATAAACCGCCAAAGCAGGAACACCAATAATTGAAACAGCTAGGCTAAGATATTCAGACTTGGAATATAAATGCAAAGATGAGTCACAATCCTCCTGTAACATCACAGTATCTCGAAGCACACGAGAGTTGGCATTCGGATGTGACGAGAACATCAGTAAACTTAGTCTGGTAATGGCACAAGGGCCTCCGGAAATGTTTGCAGGGACATATGGCCAGGAAGTATTACCACATGAGAAAAGCCATCCGGCAGGTAGTAACATCGCACGATAGTGACTTGGGGTAACTACCAAACTATTGCAAGTCATATTGTTCTGAACTGAAACACATGTGGTCGGTGTCCTCTGAAAGCACAAAGTCCGTTCATGAGTTGTAAATGAAGTGGCGCCTTTTAACTTTAGGCGTAGGCATTCAGAGATTGCACTAGGATTACATGTAAGAAAGAAGCATAGATCACCTCGTGTGATATTATACGTAATTATTTGGGACTGGATGGGGAGTTGCTCATTCGGTAGTTCAGTGCACAAGGGGCAATATACATGGGTAGCAAAATCACCCAGGAGAATATTTGGACGAGCCTTCGAAACGTTAAAAATATGAACTAAAGTCTCCAGTGAGGCGGGGACAGCAACTAGACAAGTCGCCAGAATGTCACGTACAGATCTCATCGGTGTCAAGCAGAAGTGAGGGGCATCAGTCACTCTCTTGGCCAGTAGTGTCCAAAAGTTCGATGATGAATCCCACGCATTGAAGGATCGCAACACTCGGGTTCTCAGTTCATCCCGGGTTGACGGGATCCCTTCTCTCTCGCCGAACCATCCCAAAAGGAGTCCAGTTCCGACACATCCTGCAGCAACAGTCCAAAGAATGATCTGAAAGAGAACCAAATACAGGCATTAATCATTCTCGTAAATAACATTTATCAGCTGGGACCGCTTCCCAGCTATCTTTCCCTGGCCTCATAACCAAAATGGTATTGTCCTGACCGGTGGCAATGACCTCTGCTTGTTCAGGGAGACTCTTAGGCGACTGCACCCAAACCCTGGCCCCAGGGTTATCCGTAGAGCCAAAACCTTTCTGGCCTCGTACAGTTAGCAAAGTTGGGGCAGTGCCTTTCAATATTTCACCACTGAAAACAGGCATAATGAGTAATTGAGCCACTCGGTCAGTGCGGTGTATCAGTAAGTCAATCTCACTGCTATTTAGCAGAAGTACCTTAATCTCTCCCTGATAGTCACTGTCAATTACACCTCCAAGCACCTGGATGCCTTTTACAGCCAGCCCCGATCTAGGGGCGATCAATCCAAAATTCCCAGGTGGTATATGAATACCAACACCGGTAGTGATGATGACCCGATTCTTACTTTCCAGAACAGTGTCATCCATGGCATGCAAGTCTAAACCTGCCGACCCTGGGGTCGCTCTGCATGGAGCCAGAGCTCCGGGAGTAATTTCCCAATACATCACAGTTTCTCTGATTTCATTCGGCATAGTTTGAACATTCGGGGGAAACAAACGCATAAGTGGAGATTCAGCATTTAAAAAAGGACGATTATTCAAAATCAATAGTGCTTGGGGTAAAAAGTCTCGCCAATTTTTATACTTGTCATCTGTTAACTTGCGTAATTGGTCCTTTAACAGGCCATTCAATCTCTCCACCAGGCCCGAGGCCTGCGGGTAGTAGGGTATATGAAATATCCATTCAATATTATTTTCCGCACAGAATTCCTGTACCAATCTTCCACGAAAATGGGATGCATTATCAGATTGAATTTGGAATGGCACACCATAATACATCATAATCAATTCTAATGTTTTTATGGTATTCAATTGGGTAGCTTGCTTACATGGAAGAGCTACCAGCAAGCCACTATATGTATCGACAATTGTGCAAACATATTGACAATTCCTACTCATGGGAAGTGGACCGATGTAATCAATCTGCCAAATTTGAGCGGGCAGTTTCCCGCGATGTAAATGACCTTTAACAATTTGGGGTACCTTACGCTGTCTGATATGTTGACAAACGGGACAATGTAAAATAACATTTTTGATTAGATCTAGTGGAATATAAATTCCTCGATCAGCAGCCCACCTGCTAGTGGCCTTCTCTCCAAAATGTCCTGCCTTCTGGTGTGCCCATTTCGCCAATCCCGCAATATCAGAATCTTGTCTGTCCACCACTGCCTCAGCAATTTTAGATTTCTCATCTGCAATGTTATGAAAAAATTTGTCAAGGGAGTCTATCGGGGTGTGAGCATCCACATGGAAGATTGTAACAGTACTCTGTGGGAGCATCCCCCAAATCTCTTGCCATAACTCTTTTCCCCACAACTCCTTGGAGTGTAACCTCCAATTATGGGAATGCCAAGTCGGCAACCAAACAGCCAGTCCATTGGCAGTGGACCAAGAATCGGTAAAAATATGACATGTACCAGGTAACTCTTGTTTCAAAACTTGGTAAACAGCGTAAAGCTCGGCAAATTGGCTACTCTTCCCTTCACCAGTTGTGCTCAGCAGTTTCTGCGTGACCGGATTATAGGACACCGCCTTCCAGTGCCGTGTCGTCCCTATAAACTTCGCCGAACCATCTGTGAACCAAACATGGTTTCTTTCCGCTGCGGACAAATCATCAAAAGGCTTACCCCATTTAACAGGGGACTCCTGCGCTAAAGGTACGGAACACTCACTCTCAGTCTCAGTCGACGGAGCTCGCGCCACCTGCTCATGTAAAGAAGCAACTCCTTTCGGGCCCACACGTGCCCTGTCTTGTATGTACCATTTCCATTTAATCACGCTCGCCTCTTGAGCATGCCCAATTCGGTGAGTTTTCGGTGAACTCAGAACCCACTGCATGATAGGAATTTCAGGACGCAGGAATATATCATGTCCCAAAGTCAATTGCTCGGTATCCACCAAAGCCCAATAACAAGCAAGTAACTGTTTCTCAAAGGGTGTATAACGCTCACCAGCATCAGGTAGCTTTTTGGTCCAAAAACCTAACGGTACTTTACTTCTGCCTTGTTTCTGCCACAAACTCCAATTTGCATAAGGGCCCTGTACAGACACATTCAAATCCACATCACCATCACGTACAGGCCATAAATCCATAGCATGTTGAATTGCCTCTTTTGCCAGGCTAAACGCATCTTGCTGTGGCTTATCCCATTCAAATGCATTCCTTTTATGTGTAACCCGGTACAAGGGGGCCAATATTTGACTCAAATGAGGAATATGCTGGCGCCAAAAACCAAATAAACCAATGAAGCTCTGGGCTTCCTTCCTATTCCTCGGAACCGAAAAATCAAGAATCTTCTGTTTAACTTGAGGGATCACCTCACGGTGCCCCTCATGCCAATTAATACCCAAAAATTTTACAGCCTGGGATGGACCTTGTAATTTATCTGGATTGATCTCCCAACCTTTCTCACGCAGACACTCAATGACTCTATCTAATTGTATCTGAACATCCTCTTGTGTTTCGCCTTGGATCAAAACATCATCAATATAATGACATATCTGAATTTGGGGATGAACTGGTACCTCAGCCAAATGCTCTGCCACCAGCCGGTGACATATCGTAGGACTATGCACATAGCCCTGAGGAAGACTTCTAAACGTCATCTGACGCCCGTTCCACGTAAAACTGAACTGTTCCTGACACTCAGGGGCAATTGGAATAGAAAAGAAAGCATTAGCAATATCAATGGACGCATACCATGTACCTGGATATTTTTGGATTCTTTCAATTAGGGTAATAACATCCGGTACTGCAACAGTCAAAGAGGGCGTGTGTTTGTTCAATTCCCGATAATCAACAGTCATGCGCCAAGAATTATCACTCTTACGCACCGGCCAAACAGGATTATTCCAAGCAGAAGTAACTGGAGTTATAACACCTGCATCCACCAACTCCTGAATAGTGGTACTAATCTCCTCATGACCACCTGGAATACGATACTGCTTCTGACAAACCACTTTGGTCGCCTGGGGAACTTGTATGGGGGGCATTCTTAAACGACCAACCCGTATAGGTCTGGACGAGATATAATGCGTCGTTCCAAATTGGTAACACCCATCATCAAGATGCAACGTCATTCCCTTCAAAATATCAATTCCAATTATGAATTCTAAGAGTGGCACCACTAATACAGAATATTCTTTTCTAGGGATTCTACCTATTCTCATTTCAAGCAAAGTTTGAACTGCAGGGGTTTCTTTTCCACCTAATCCGGTAATAGTAAAAGGCTGACCTGTAAACTTCTTTGATATTCCATGAATAAGAGTGGCCTCCGCTCCTGTATCTACCAATGCTCGGGCCCTTTGGATATTACGATGTCTCCAATAAATATCAATATCTACATAGGGTCTATTTTCTCTATGAGCCCATCTGTGTACCGGAGCTTGACCTATTTCCTAGTCATTCTTACTGCATTCTGTGTACCAGGACAAATCAGGATAAAGACTCTCACGTTTCTTAGGTATCGGTACCTCTTGTTCATATCCATTCCCCATACGGAACGGATTCGAGTCTTCAGCATTGTACCGCGGGTTACGATCAACCAAGCTGTGACGATCCTCTCTCCTCCTCAACTCAGGAGATTGGTCCCTATCATCTCTACGCCTGCTGTAAGCATGATCATTTCTCCCCCTTTCCTTTTCCCCCTCTCTCTCCCTGTCCCGCTCACGACGGGGGGACACATCACGTACAGAACGCCGATCATCACGACGATCAGAGCGCCCACGGCGGTCATCATCACCGCTACCGTCAGAACAACCACGATCACACTCAGTTGTCCGAACACGCCGGGCACCCTCCTTCCGATCGTTTGCGAAACAACTCCCACAAACGAGCAGTAGTCTCACCATCAATGTCTTCCCGACGCACACCATCAGCCAAAAGACCAGAAAAGATATCACGTCTAGTAAGTCTATTTTCACCAGGAGTACGAGTGTCAGACCGGGACTGACGTTCAGGTTTAAACCATTCACCCAACTCACCGAGTTGGCGCACCGATTCCAACACCGTAGATAACACATTACCAGTCTGGTTAATCAATAAAGTCATCATGACCTGCTTATAGGCGACAGGAGAAGAACGAATGATACGATTCCGCACAGAAGAAGTCAACATCCCATCAAGCAACCTGTCAGCAGTGCCCAGAAAAATAGCCATTTTCATCACCTCCTCCTTAAGACGTTGCGCGGCATCACGCAAGGTATACCACGGCTTGTCATTGACAGGCCAGTCAGATTCAGTAGGATACTTTAGATTACAACCCTCAGTCGCCAAGTGGAGTAAAGAAATTTGACCACCACCATTATAGTTACGAAAATGATCTTGCACAGTAGAATCCAAACTCAAAGAACAGAATTTCAAACAATCGCCAGTATCCAGCATAATACCAGCAGCGCCCAGTTCATAAAGGCGCACCATTCATGTCAGTAAGGCCTCACCAGTCCGCTGCCTAAATCGCTGCAAAATATCACTAATTTCTTGTTGAGTAAAGTCTTCTAAACAGTCTAAAGAAACACCCTGCGGAGCATTGGGAGACTGCTGCAACTTTCGACGAAAAACTGGATGCGCAGAGACCGCGGGACGAGCATCACAAGGAGCCCGATCAGTACTAGTAGAGGGACAATCGGTGTAAGGGGCATCGATCCCACCCGAAGGACGAGCACAATCACATGGTGCACCTTCCGAGGTGCGAGAAGCAGACTTACATTCATGACGGGAACGAGAAGACTCGTGCTTGACAGACTCCTCACCCGAGGAACAAGAGGTACTCGAGTCCCAGATATTACCATCCCATTCATCAGGATTCCAATCTAGTCCAGCTTTCGCCACGACTAGACGCACCTTACGCGTCGAAACCCGACCACGCCTGTTTTTGTACTTATAACGAGCAATCCGCACAGCCGCCCTTTCGGCAACCGTTTGGTAAGTGTCAAGTTTGTCAGAAAGCAACTTATTTTGACACCGCAATAGAGTATGAGAATTCTGAACCTCAACAAAGTGTGCCTCCACATCCTTAAGAGAGATCTGTAATTTCAATAATCTCTCATGCAGAATCCGATACGCAGACAGAAGAACCCAACCTCTGCGCCCCAAAACGGGAATCTCCTCACCCTTCAATACAGGTGCCTTCTGCAAACAAGCAATCACATCAGCCGGTTCCGCCGACTCCAAAGAAGAATTCCAATTTTCACTCAAACCAGTAAAGTCAGCCCACTCACGGGCTAAGGCTCCATAAGGCGTTGAATCCCATCCGGGAATATCAACGGGCAATTTAAGAGTAGATTTAGATTTCTTAGAAAACATCGCGAAAAAGAAAGAAAAAGAAACGCAGAGGAAAGAAAGGAAGAGAGAAAGAGAGAGGAAAAAAAAACTATACACGCAAATATAAAAAAAAGAATGCAAAGAAAACCACGCACACGCCGAAAGCAAACACAAGACAATCACAACGCACACAGGTTTCGTAAACGGTTCGTGACGCCAAATGTTCTGCTTGGGTTTTCGGATCAGATAGAACCCGCTCAACAGAGCCTCTCTAACCCAAATCAGAACGTTACCCCCTCCCTAGGGCCTATTTATACCTAAATAACCACATATATACATGTACCACCTAAGGACAGGGAATTCCTATTATATGGATATATATATATATAGCAGCCTCGCGATCTCAGACAGACCCAGGACTTCCTGCCCAGACGGCAGCCTTAGCCTCGCGGTCTCAAACAGACCCAGGACTTCCTGCCCAGACGGCAGTCTCAGCCTCGCGGTCTCAAACAGACCCAGGACTTCCTGCCCAGACGGCAGCCTCAGACAAGTGGCAGCCTCGCGGTCTCAAACAGACCCAGGACTTCCTGCCTAGACGGCAGCTCCAGCCTCGCGGTCTCAAATAGACCCAGGACTTCCTGCCCAGACGGCAGCCCCAGCCTCGCGGTCTCAAATAGACCCAGGACTTCCTGCCCAGACGGCAGCCTCAGCCTCGCGGTCTCAACCAGACCCAGGACTTCCTGCCCAGACGGCAGCCTCAGCCTCGCGGTCTCAAACAGACCCAGGACTTCCTGCCCAGTCGGCAGCCTCAGCCTCGCGGTCTCAAACAGACCCAGGACTTCCTGCCCAGTCGGCAGCCTCAGCCTCGCGGTCTCAAACAGACCCAGGACTTCCTGCCCAGACGGCAGCCTCAGCCTCGCGGTCTCAAACAGACCCAGGACTTCCTGCCCAGTCGGCAGCCTTAGCATGAGCTCATCCTATTATTACCATAATACACGACAGGGGAATCAGGGTTACCATATATCAGATCACACAAAGACCACTAGTTGAGCACAACCTGTTCTTCAGTTCGAGGGGCTCCTTCCTCCCTCATTCAGTTACCACTTACCTGATCAGGATTAACATCTGTTCATGTCAAGTCACAGCTGACTAGAAGAATGGGCTACCCTCTTATACAAGAACACACAGCACATGTTGACTCACTACAAACTGAATACTTTATTTAGTTACTACATACACGCTCACAGAATACATCACATATAACCTGCAAGGAAAGTGAAAGATTAAGTTGTACACTCTAATAAAAAGGGGTCGACATCACCTTGGTCGTATGTAGCCTGCACTCAATGGTCATCTAGGTTCCCTTCTCGTCTGTGCCTCGGCTTCGCCTGGAAGTCACACCTCCGCAGTCGCGGATCTACTCCCTTCTCCCTCTCCGAGTCACTGGGACCTCTTCCTCATCGGCTACTCTCTCCTCTTTAGAATATCTATTTCTTAGGTTTTCTTCTCCTTCAAGTTCGTCATCTGTCTTCCCTGAAATAGGTAGTAGCTTTTCTGCTAACGGTCAGGTGCCGCCTACGGACTAAAAGCAAGTGCAAGTATCTGACTCAGACTTTCACTAATATGGAGGTGCATTCTCTCATGGAAAATTCCAGCCCGTAACCTACCGCCCACCAAATTCTTGTACCTCCCCGTGCCAAGGACACGTTCCCAGCCGGCCGGCCTGATGTAGTGTCTTCGGCACGGAGAAAAATACAATCCTTCGATAAGGGCCGGCCTGAACCGGTTCCCTCCAAGCGAATAACACCTCATAACTAAAACATCACCCTTCACCTAGAAACATCCCAAGCTGCCGGAGCAGAAAGAAAGATGGAGTCTCTCCTGTCTGAGGCCTACCAGGCCTGAATACAGCACGACTCCATGAAATACCCTCACTACAGGACAGGTTATCCCTAATACTAACGAATCTATCCCCTAGGCTATGTGTGTAAGCCCTGATCTATGGGGAGGAGCACAGGATCATGTCAAAGTGTCTAATAAATAGGCTCCATTCACTACTCTAACCCTTAGACTTGGATGGAAAGAGACTGAAGTCATATTAATCGCTCTACAACACAATAAGGCCGGAAAAATCGAGCAGTACAACAAGGTTATAATTTTGTTATGGCACAGCTACCTTGTCTTAGAAATGCTGTAGCTGATTGATCAGATTATCCCTGAATAAAAGTGAGGAGGGTATTAAGGATGTGGTTTTATCTGTGGCAGCGAAGGGCATAGGATAGTATGAGTGGAAACAAAGTAAGCTGGAAAACTAAACCTAGAGAAAGCATGAAGTTATGTTGCAAGGATGGCTAAAAAGGTAAATTTTGTAGAATGATTATAAATATTTTTGGGGGAGTTAAGAATGTATTGAGCATCAGTGACAGTAATCTCTTTAGGGGTTGAAAAGTTCTCCCGCCCCTGTTATTAAGAGATTGAATTGTTGTCCTACCAAATGAAGACTACCTGAGGAGAAGCTTTAATAAGCATAGAGTAAGAGCCCGTTGCTGGCGGGTAGGTCTTGAAGCTATGTTTGAATACAAGACCAGGAATTGTATTAATTGCTCCATCGGTGTGAAGACAAAGGTTCTGCGCACTCCACCTTTGTCTTCTGTAGAAGTCCCTGCCAAACCTTGTGCTACGAGCGTCCTTGACATAGTTGGTCCTATTTGCAGAAGTGGTGTAGAGGAAAAGTTCACTCATGTATTAGCAGATAAGCATACTAAGTGCATTGTTGTGTAGGTGATGAATCTTACTACTACCAAAACATTATAATTTGTGAGAGATTCCGTTAATGAAGAAGGCAATGGTAATGGATAATGGCACCCGACGTTTAGTGAAACGAGGCAATTTCTTCAAGAGATGAATATCACACACATGGGAACTACACTGTACTGTCCTTAAGCCAATGGTATGGTAGAAAGGGTGAATGGAATGGTGTAAGGGTGCTTGCTGTTGACCAGGCCAAAGGATTAACTGAAAAGGAATCTTCTCGGAGCACAGTATTGGCACACCTCTCTACACCACACTGAGTAACCGGAAGTACTAATTTTGTGCCCTTAAGGGATGGCAAACAGGGGCCAATATGTTTACCTCCTGGATACATGATGGTGAAGAGCGCCAATAGGTTAGAGAACATCAGGAATTATACAAATGTAGATCCAACTAGTGTCATGGGGGTAAAAAGCATAATTTTGCATGTTGGAAATTTAGTGCCTATTTTAAGGCCTGAAGGGAGGGAATGCAAGGAAGCGGATCCCCTAGGGATTGTAAAAGTGGCTGGAATTGTAGAGAAAGCTGACAGTGGACAATGCTGTAACATGTGCATAATATGTAAGGCTTATGTTATTCTTCCTGTGACTGGTGACTGTAATGAGCAAACAGACACACTGGCGAGTACACCAAGAGTCAAGTCTAGAAGGGTTGTGTAGCCATCACACCGGTAGGCATTATATTGTTTAAACGAAGACCTTCTTTATTTAGGAATGAATGCATAATTTTCTCCTGTTCACCTTCCTTGGGGGAGGCTATGTATGTTAATTACATAATGTCATTTTTTTAATGGAATGTGCTACTTGGCTCTCCCTGTGCTCAATCACCCTTCTTGGTCGTTCTTTATTCCAGTGTCGGACTAGCACAAAAAAATTGCCTGGGCACAGAAATGCATTTGACCCCCATTAGCAAACTAGAAAGCTAAAAGTGCTTCACATTTGCAAATAAGGCTGGTTGTGAACTTGTAACGCTTTATAGGTATTTTGCAAGGTATCGGAGAATGCATGTATATGTGTTTGCTGTCGGCAGTTCTTGTGGTAATATCAGGGAAATCCAACAGAAAAAACTGGCCCATCTGCCCATTAAAAACGGCCCACACATGGCTACAAAATGGCCCACATACTGATCTTTCAGACCAGCCCATCGGGCACTGCCTTATTGCCCTATAGGCCAGTCCGACCCTGCTTTATTCCAGCAACCTCCTACTTGTAATTTTCAGATTAACTCTGTGTGAAGGTTCTATTGATGACAGCTTTCACTGGTGGTAGAGGCTGATATACTTCTGCTATCACAGTATTCACCATTAATTGTAAGACAGGGCGTTTACCACAGCACAGTGTGCTTGAACTGCAGATAGTGGGTGTAGTGTCTTCGGCAATCACACAAAGAAACCACAAGACGCAGGGATGAACAAGAGTAGGCTTTATTCCAAATTAACATCAAGCGAGCCATCAACTTATACCACTATCTCTCAAGTAAGCGGCTAGTCTCCAACTGACTGCATTCTATGCATAACACCCTAACACACAATACACATTTAAAATTCTGTCTAGAACATTTCTTATGCTAAGTTGTATTCTTACCATTATACAACCGAATGCCATAGTAAAGACACTCCATTGACTTTTCCCCTTTCAAAATTTAACAAAAAACTCACCAAACAGCAACCAACAAAATCAGAAGACACACATCACACTAACATAGACCACACACATAAAATGGGTAAATATAATACACTACCTAATTACATAAATAAAGTTATATGCTGCAGAAGGAAACATGGAAACAACTTTGTTGATGTAGCCTTGTAGCAGACAGTACTTCAGCTTCTGAGGCTTATAGACATTCTGCAAATATTTCTCCTACAAATCATCACATCACTTCCAGTGTCATGGAATGATTTTTTCCCCACAATTGCTGCTGATGGTTGGAGATCAACTGCTTCCAGACACTACATTGTGATTAATATAAGAACTACCATCTTTTACCATTTTGCCAACATTCCACCAATGTCTTCCACCAACCGTGATGGCAATCCCACAAACCATGTCAACTTCAAGTGGGTCACCAAATGTGGGGATGTCCTGTGCTATATGCCCCCATTTACTGATATGTATAACATCACCCGCATGAAACTAAGTTAGTTTCGCATTTTTTCTAGACTCAAATACCAGTTTTTGATAACTTTGTGCCTTCTCCACTATGGTTCTAAGAACATTCTCCTACTTTCGTGATCTTTCACATTCTATTCATCACAAGTTCCACTGGAATCTTCCAGCAATTTCTTTGTCCAAGCAGGACATAACTTTGACACCGGCTGTCTTCCATTTAACATTCGGAAAGAAAAAAAATCCTATTATCGAGGATTGCTGCAAAAATAGTACCACAACATTATTCTAATTGCACTCATAACATCACACTTGTTGGCGTTTGCTCATTTGACACACTCGCCCACAATTTTGTTCATCCTCTGAACTAAACCTATAGTTTGGCAGCAACACTGTTCCAAAGCGGTACCTTGCACCAGCCTCTGCAAGCGCAGGATGAATAGGAACTTGAACACGGGGATATCGATCTGAGGAGGGCTTTTTAATCAGTGGCTTGGAACAGTGTTTTGCGGATAAAGATTGATCCTTTATGCAATTCAGTGACTACTTATTTATTCACTCATGTATCGATTGCATGAAAAGGCAAATAACTACTGATCTGCTTGCTCTTGACAACTTGATAAATAGCAGACCCTGAGGCAGTCCTTGTTTAGGGTGAAATGCGTTGGCTGGGCTGATTTACGCATTCTAAAGAAATGATGGGCATGTAAAAAAGAAGACAAATGAGAAGTTTTGAAAATATGCCATAAAGAAGATCAATAATACATTTGGTACAGGCGGAGGATCCCGAATATTTTGTATACTGTGCTGTTTATGAAACCTCTCTCCTATGTGATTAACACTAAGATGTGGACATTGATGGAACTGTTTTGTTGCTAAAGTGACTTGTTTTAATAAGGATACAAATTCCCATGCTGCACTTAGTTGGTATTTATATCAATGTAAGATCTTTCTTATGGGAGTAATTGTGTGCCTCCTCTCAAATACATTTTTGTTGACTAATAAAATTGCTTCAGGGGCAACTGAACCCGCAAGAGGTGAAGCACAACTTCTATCTACTCATGGAGTGTGTGCAATGTGATAGAACCATAGTTGCCCTTATTACATACTGATCATCTGTTAGAGGATACCTTGCCAAATAATCAGCCCTGCCATTTTTTCCATCTTGGATGTGCCGAATATCAAAATAATATTGCAGCAATTTTGATGACAAGGGAGCAGTACTGGGTGCATAGCTTTTGCTGTTTTCTCCAGTCATATAACCCAAACTTTTGTGATCAGATGACCTTCCTGCCCCACAAATAAACTTTACATTTTTCTATAGCCCACACACAGCCCATTAACTTTTATTGCTCCCTCAATAAACTGTATACTTTTGATATTACATTATTTGTCATTAATTGGCATGCAAGGCTTTACCGCAGCACAGTGTGCTTGTATTGCTGATAGTGGTCTTAACCTTAAAAGAAAACTCACTCAAAAAACAAGGTTGTGCAGAAAACATCTGCAATGCTTTACTCCAACAATTCCTTTGCCCCTCCATATACTAGGGGATTTGGCGCTGGGCAACTTCAGTTCATTACAATGCATAAGGCAAATATAGTACATTTATGCTGAAAATGCCCCTTATTGCAGGGTTACCCCAAACTTTATTCCTTCTTCCTCCTCTGTTTTTGACTTACTTCTTACTGACTTTAGGACTCTGTGCAATTTTTCATTGCTGACCAGTGCTAAAGTCCGTGTGCTCTGTGTCTAAAATGTAATGCCGTTTGGTATCTCCATGATTGGCATTTTTGATTTACTGATAAGTCACTAGTACAGTGCATTACAGGTGCTATGGGCAAATCAAATGCTACTAGTGGGCCTGCAGCACTGATTGTGCCACCCATTTGAGTAGCCCTTCAAACATGTCTCAGCCCTGCCACTGCAGAGCCTGTGTGGGTACAGTTTTAAACTGCCATTTCGACTTGGCAAGTTCACCTACTTGCCAGGGCTAATCCTTCCCTTTTTTTACATATAAGTCACCCCTAACGTAGGTCGTAGGTAGCACCATTGGCTGGGTGCAGTGTATTTAAAAGATAGGGCATGTACTTTAGAGTTTTATATGTCCTGGTAGTGAAAACCTGCTAAATTCAGTACAGCAAGGCATATCTCTCCCATAGGTTAGCATTGGAGCGCCCTTGTAACACTTAACAAGTGTAACTCCCAATTGGGAAAAGACCGGAAGAGTAAGTTTGGTGTCTCTGGACTCACAATTTAAAAATACATTGTTTAGTGAAGGCAGTTTTAAATTACAGGTCTGAAAATGCCACTTTTTAAAAGTTGGCATTTTCGTACTGTAACCAATTCTAGGCCTAGGCCTGTCTCTGGAATACATGTGTGGGTTGGGCTGATGGGTCTTCCTGAGCTAGAGTGAGTGGGAGGATCTTTCACACCTGAATAGGTATGTGCCTGCCCGCTCACAAATAGTTGCATATCTTCCTGTAGTGTGTCCGGAGCCAAGGTTAGGAAGGAAAGGGTCTTGTGACCTACAGACACCTTTCTTTTAAGTCTCCCTATTTTAAAGGCTAAATGAGTATAAATACTGGACCTCTGACACCATATACTCAGAACACTTTTGGACTGAGGACATTCTGCCAGGATAAATAGCTGTTGTGCTGCCAGGAGGGACTTCCACTTTCCTGCTTGCTTTTCTGTTTTTGCTTGCGGTTTCTTGCCTGAGAGTGAGAGGAATGGACTTTACTCTCTACATCCTGCATCTCTAAAGGTTCTGCAAGGGCTTGTTTGTGCTTGCCCCCTGGTACTGAAGTCTCAGGGATATCAAAGACTTCACCTGCATCTTGCTACCTGCACCTGGGCTCCTCTGCTGTGAGTCCTGCTATGCCAATTGGTGCTGAATTCAGTCCTGGACCCTTGGAAGTGAGTGGTTGGTATTGCAACCCAAGAAACCAACGCATCAACCATGAAGCATTGTTTGGCACCTGCGCAGTCCTTGCAGAATCAATGTATTGCTGCTGCCTGTACCAAAGCTGTGGACACCACTCGCAGAGTGCACAACGCAACGGCCTCGACTAACGAGGCAGCCCCGACTTTGCCAACGCAGTCCCTCCGAATCACCACTGCTGCATGAGTCTTGGAGAACACATCACCAATGTCTGCAGCACCTGACTGACGCATTTCCGTATCTGCTTGGCTTCGCTCCAGTGCATCGCCTTCAACCCAGCGGTTCAACGTCGATGCATCAACGACGTCGCCCAACTAAGCACGGCATTTTAATTTAATCTTGCAAAATTCATAACTTGATTTGTGTATGTTGGAGTTTTTTCATTTTGGTCTTGTTTTACTCAGATAAATATTGGCTATTTTGCTAAAGTGGTGTGGAGTACTTATGTGGCGGGGGTGTGTGTGTGTAAATACTTTACACATTGCCTCTTTAGTTTAACCTGACTGCTCTGTGCCAAGCTGCCAGAGGGTGAGCAGAGGTAAGCTTTTAGTGTATATTACACTTACCCATACCAATTTACAAAATGGCTGAACAATAAATAAACAAATGGTACCTACAATATAAAAGATATGCAAAGAGTTAGAGGACTAGTAGCGAGAAGAAGAAAACAATGCGAGCTAGAAGCAGTGCAAATAGGACTTTTTACGAATTCCCAGTATTTTGAGGTTAGTAGTAAGAATGAGTGAAAATGTGATTGATTCAGGGAGTCCTTGGAAGTACAGGGATGAATTGGGAGGCTGAAGGAGAATTGCAGCTAGGAATGTACCACAAGATAAGAAATGACTGGTGTGGGGGAGACCTTTGGTACATTTCAAACAAATACACAGGGGAAAGAAGAAAATATGAAAATGAAAGGGAACCCAAGGAGGGAAGCCATAACAGAAGCTGATAAAATGGACTTGAGGAGAGCGAAAAAGCATGTGGGAATTAAGTCCAAGTAGAAGTTAAGAGCAGTCGTCAAAGTAAAGTTAGAAATGAGAAATTTAGTTGGGTAAGAACTGTTTGTTTTTATGGAGATTTTATAGCTGGAAATTATAGGTATGAGCAATGTGGGAGGTATGGGTACAGAAGAAAAGAGAAGGATTAAAGAGCACATTAAACTAGGGACAAACAGAAACTACTTTCACATTCCTGTTGATGGCGTCTTTACTGTGGGTCATTGTGTGGTTTGGAGCAATATAATCGATTTCAGGCAGCCCGTGGTTGTAGCCCAAAACTTGTAATCTAAAAGGAACACATAGTAATAGATTCCTTACCTTAGAATGACCCCCAGGCGTCAGACTGTATACGGAAAGTTTTCGTCAGCAGTACCCTTGCACGTTGGAAGGTGGCGTCTAGCGGCTCCGCGTCCGTCGTTGGTGTCGTGTTCACCGAGATGGCGTTGCGGCAGCTACTTAGACGCCACCCTCGTGCACTGACGTCAGTTCTTCCTTTTTTCCGCGCCAGCAAGCGCAGTTCCGGAGAGAGTAGTACCCCAAGTCATTTTTTGACTGTGTTTTTGAGGCTTTTTGTCTCGATTTTTTCGAGTTGATCGACTCCTGGTGTCGTAGGGATGCCCGGTTTCAAGTCTTGTGGAGAATGTCATCAGGTGATGTTGGTGACGGACCCGCATCGCGTGTGTCTTGCCCCGACTGCCGGGCCATGGCCATAGTGGGTGTAGTGTCTTCGGCAATCACACAAAGAAACCACAAGACGCAGGGATGAACAAGAGTAGGCTTTATTCCAAATTAACATCAAGCGAGCCATCAACTTATACCACTATCTCTCAAGTAAGCGGCTAGTCTCCAACTGACTGCATTCTATGCATAACACCCTAACACACAATACACATTTAAAATTCTGTCTAGAACATTTCTTATGCTAAGTTGTATTCTTACCATTATACAACCGAATGCCATAGTAAAGACACTCCATTGACTTTTCCCCTTTCAAAATTTAACAAAAAACTCACCAAACAGCAACCAACAAAATCAGAAGACACACATCACACTAACATAGACCACACACATAAAATGGGTAAATATAATACACTACCTAATTACATAAATAAAGTTATATGCTGCAGAAGGAAACATGGAAACAACTTTGTTGATGTAGCCTTGTAGCAGACAGTACTTCAGCTTCTGAGGCTTATAGACATTCTGCAAATATTTCTCCTACAAATCATCACATCACTTCCAGTGTCATGGAATGATTTTTTCCCCACAATTGCTGCTGATGGTTGGAGATCAACTGCTTCCAGACACTACATTGTGATTAATATAAGAACTACCATCTTTTACCATTTTGCCAACATTCCACCAATGTCTTCCACCAACCGTGATGGCAATCCCACAAACCATGTCAACTTCAAGTGGGTCACCAAATGTGGGGATGTCCTGTGCTATATGCCCCCATTTACTGATATGTATAACATCACCCGCATGAAACTAAGTTAGTTTCGCATTTTTTCTAGACTCAAATACCAGTTTTTGATAACTTTGTGCCTTCTCCACTATGGTTCTAAGAACATTCTCCTACTTTCGTGATCTTTCACATTCTATTCATCACAAGTTCCACTGGAATCTTCCAGCAATTTCTTTGTCCAAGCAGGACATAACTTTGACACCGGCTGTCTTCCATTTAACATTCGGAAAGAAAAAAAATCCTATTATCGAGGATTGCTGCAAAAATAGTACCACAACATTATTCTAATTGCACTCATAACATCACACTTGTTGGCGTTTGCTCATTTGACACACTCGCCCACAATTTTGTTCATCCTCTGAACTAAACCTATAGTTTGGCAGCAACACTGTTCCAAAGCGGTACCTTGCACCAGCCTCTGCAAGCGCAGGATGAATAGGAACTTGAACACGGGGATATCGATCTGAGGAGGGCTTTTTAATCAGTGGCTTGGAACAGTGTTTTGCGGATAAAGATTGATCCTTTATGCAATTCAGTGACTACTTATTTATTCACTCATGTATCGATTGCATGAAAAGGCAAATAACTACTGATCTGCTTGCTCTTGACAACTTGATAAATAGCAGACCCTGAGGCAGTCCTTGTTTAGGGTGAAATGCGTTGGCTGGGCTGATTTACGCATTCTAAAGAAATGATGGGCATGTAAAAAAGAAGACAAATGAGAAGTTTTGAAAATATGCCATAAAGAAGATCAATAATACATTTGGTACAGGCGGAGGATCCCGAATATTTTGTATACTGTGCTGTTTATGAAACCTCTCTCCTATGTGATTAACACTAAGATGTGGACATTGATGGAACTGTTTTGTTGCTAAAGTGACTTGTTTTAATAAGGATACAAATTCCCATGCTGCACTTAGTTGGTATTTATATCAATGTAAGATCTTTCTTATGGGAGTAATTGTGTGCCTCCTCTCAAATACATTTTTGTTGACTAATAAAATTGCTTCAGGGGCAACTGAACCCGCAAGAGGTGAAGCACAACTTCTATCTACTCATGGAGTGTGTGCAATGTGATAGAACCATAGTTGCCCTTATTACATACTGATCATCTGTTAGAGGATACCTTGCCAAATAATCAGCCCTGCCATTTTTTCCATCTTGGATGTGCCGAATATCAAAATAATATTGCAGCAATTTTGATGACAAGGGAGCAGTACTGGGTGCATAGCTTTTGCTGTTTTCTCCAGTCATATAACCCAAACTTTTGTGATCAGATGACCTTCCTGCCCCACAAATAAACTTTACATTTTTCTATAGCCCACACACAGCCCATTAACTTTTATTGCTCCCTCAATAAACTGTATACTTTTGATATTACATTATTTGTCATTAATTGGCATGCAAGGCTTTACCGCAGCACAGTGTGCTTGTATTGCTGATAGTGGTCTTAACCTTAAAAGAAAACTCACTCAAAAAACAAGGTTGTGCAGAAAACATCTGCAATGCTTTACTCCAACAATTCCTTTGCCCCTCCATATACTAGGGGATTTGGCGCTGGGCAACTTCCTTTCATTACAATGCATAAGGCAAATATAGTACATTTATGCTGAAAATGCCCCTTATTGCAGGGTTACGCCAAACTTTATTCCTTCTTCCTCCTCTGTTTTTGACTTACTTCTTACTGACTTTAGGACTCTGTGCAATTTTTCATTGCTGACCAGTGCTAAAGTCCGTGTGCTCTGTGTCTAAAATGTAATGCCGTTTGGTATCTCCATGATTGGCATTTTTGATTTACTGATAAGTCACTAGTACAGTGCATTACAGGTGCTATGGGCAAATCAAATGCTACTAGTGGGCCTGCAGCACTGATTGTGCCACCCATTTGAGTAGCCCTTCAAACATGTCTCAGCCCTGCCACTGCAGAGCCTGTGTGGGTACAGTTTTAAACTGCCATTTCGATTTGGCAAGTTCACCTACTTGCCAGGGCTAATCCTTCCCTTTTTTTACATCTAAGTCACCCCTAACGTAGGTCGTAGGTAGCACCATTGGCTGGGTGCAGTGTATTTAAAAGATAGGGCATGTACTTTAGAGTTTTATATGTCCTGGTAGTGAAAACCTGCTAAATTCAGTACAGCAAGGCATATCTCTCCCATAGGTTAACATTGGAGCGCCCTTGTAACACTTAACAAGTGTAACTCCCAATTGGGAAAAGACCGGAAGAGTAAGTTTGGTGTCTCTGGACTCACAATTTAAAAATACATTGTTTAGTGAAGACAGTTTTAAATTACAGGTCTGAAAATGCCACTTTTTAAAAGTTGGCATTTTCGTACTGTAACCAATTCTAGGCCTAGGCCTGTCTCTGGAATACATGTGTGGGTTGGGCTGATGGGTCTTCCTGAGCTAGAGTGAGTGGGAGGATCTTTCACACCTGAATAGGTATGTGCCTGCCCGCTCACAAATAGTTGCATATCTTCCTGTAGTGTGTCCGGAGCCAAGGTTAGGAAGGAAAGGGTCTTGTGACCTACAGACACCTTTCTTTTAAGTCTCCCTATTTTAAAGGCTAAATGAGTATAAATACTGGACCTCTGACACCATATACTCAGAACACTTTTGGACTGAGGACATTCTGCCAGGATAAATAGCTGTTGTGCTGCCAGGAGGGACTTCCACTTTCCTGCTTGCTTTTCTGTTTTTGCTTGCGGTTTCTTGCCTGAGAGTGAGAGGAATGGACTTTACTCTCTACATCCTGCATCTCTAAAGGTTCTCCAAGGGCTTGTTTGTGCTTGCCCCCTGGTACTGAAGTCTCAGGGATATCAAAGACTTCACCTGCATCTTGCTACCAGCACCTGGGCTCCTCTGCTGTGAGTCCTGCTATGCCAATTGGTGCTGAATTCAGTCCTGGACCCTTGGAAGTGAGTGGTTGGTATTGCAACCCAAGAAACCAACGCATCAACCATGAAGCATTGTTTGGCACCTGCGCAGTCCTTGCAGAATCAATGTATTGCTGCTGCCTGTACCAAAGCTGTGGACACCACTCGCAGAGTGCACAACGCAACGGCCTCGACTAACGAGGCAGCCCCGACTTTGCCAACGCAGTGCCTCCGAATCACCACTGCTGCATGAGTCTTGGAGAACACATCACCAATGTCTGCAGCACCTGACTGACGCATTTCCGTATCTGCTTGGCTTCGCTCCAGTGCATCGCCTTCAACCCAGCGGTTCAACGTCGATGCATCAACGACGTCGCCCAACTAAGCACGGCATTTTAATTTAATCTTGCAAAATTCATAACTTGATTTGTGTATGTTGGAGTTTTTTCATTTTGGTCTTGTTTTACTCAGATAAATATTGGCTATTTTGCTAAAGTGGTGTGGAGTACTTATGTGGCGGGGGTGTGTGTGTGTAAATACTTTACACATTGCCTCTTTAGTTTAACCTGACTGCTCTGTGCCAAGCTGCCAGAGGGTGAGCAGAGGTAAGCTTTTAGTGTATATTACACTTACCCATACCAATTTACAAAATGGCTGAACAATAAATAAACAAATGGTACCTACAATATAAAAGATATGCAAAGAGTTAGAGGACTAGTAGCGAGAAGAAGAAAACAATGCGAGCTAGAAGCAGTGCAAATAGGACTTTTTACGAATTCCCAGTATTTTGAGGTTAGTAGTAAGAATGAGTGAAAATGTGATTGATTCAGGGAGTCCTTGGAAGTACAGGGATGAATTGGGAGGCTGAAGGAGAATTGCAGCTAGGAATGTACCACAAGATAAGAAATGACTGGTGTGGGGGAGACCTTTGGTACATTTCAAACAAATACACAGGGGAAAGAAGAAAATATGAAAATGAAAGGGAACCCAAGGAGGGAAGCCATAACAGAAGCTGATAAAATGGACTGGAGGAGAGCGAAAAAGCATGTGGGAATTAAGTCCAAGTAGAAGTTAAGAGCAGTCGTCAAAGTAAAGTTAGAAATGAGAAATTTAGTTGGGTAAGAACTGTTTGTTTTTATGGAGATTTTATAGCTGGAAATTATAGGTATGAGCAATGTGGGAGGTATGGGTACAGAAGAAAAGAGAAGGATTAAAGAGCACATTAAACTAGGGACAAACAGAAACTACTTTCACATTCCTGTTGATGGCGTCTTTACTGTGGGTCATTGTGTGGTTTGGAGCAATATAATCGATTTCAGGCAGCCCGTGGTTGTAGCCCAAAACTTTTAATCTAAAAGGAACACATAGTAATAGATTCCTTACCTTAGAATGACCCCCAGGCGTCAGACTGTATACGGAAAGTTTTCGTCAGCAGTACCCTTGCACGTTGGAAGGTGGCGTCGAGCGGCTCCGCGTCCGTCGTTGGTGTCGTGTTCACCGAGATGGCGTTGCGGCAGCTACTTAGACGCCACCCTCGTGCACTGACGTCAGTTCTTCCTTTTTTCCGCGCCAGCAAGCGCAGTTCCGGAGAGAGTAGTACCCCAAGTCATTTTTTGACTGTGTTTTTGAGGCTTTTTGTCTCGATTTTTTCGAGTTGATCGACTCCTGGTGTCGTAGGGATGCCCGGTTTCAAGTCTTGTGGAGAATGTCATCAGGTGATGTTGGTGACGGACCCGCATCGCGTGTGTCTTGCTCCGACTGCCGGGCCATGGAACATGGCCATAGACGCCGCCGGCTCCTATTAGGAGAGACCAGGAAGGACGTACAAAGACGCCGCCGGCTTGTCGGTTTCCAAACAAACAGAGCCTGAACATCGCGCACTACAAGTCGAAGTAGTGTGGTTTGCCAGATTAACATTGGAAACAAAAGGAAAATTGATAAAGGATTGTACAGCATACAGAGATGAAATAAACGTATAGCAATACAGAAATCCTATCTCCAGAAATAAGAATGAAAACGGAAGCGGGGACTCTTTTATCAAGGCCAGATTGCTGCCATATATCAGGCGCTGGAGTAATATACTACAATAACTGTGAGTTGGGTGTCCCCAGACAGAAAATGGAATAGTCAAGACCCATAACACTGGAGAGACCAGCTCAATCTAGGAGAAAGTTTCCTCGTTTTAAATTTTAAAGAACGGGAGTTGAATAAAACTACATACAGTCTTGAAAAAGAAGGCATTATTTGATTAGTCCTTCGAAACGCGTCAACGCTCTCAAAATAGCCACAAATGTGTTTGTATTCATAATGATTGTAGACATTGATGATTTGCAAAAGTACACAACCGAGGTGGTCTAACTTTCTGTCTTGATTGTGGCAGTCAATGATAAATGGTATTGTCTATTGTCGTTTTATATAAAAAAAACTCTTGTGTACAAATTGTGGTATGATGATGATAAATTGGTTTTAACATATTGAATGTAGTAACAAATGTTTTATTGTGATCTTTTTTGACTAAAAGGTCTTTTTACTTAATTGTTTTTTGACGAAATATATTACATATTTTTTTTAATAAACCTTGGCTATTAATCCATCCACAACGAGTTCTTGTGCCAATACGCAACTGATTGTGAGTGGTCCTTCAGAGTGGACCAGAGTGAATGTTTTGCGTTTGATGAATGTGAGTTGAGGGATTGATTCTTTATTCCTCCCAGAGGACAACGTTATATAAAATCTCGTGTACGAACCCCAGTCCTTTGGGCCACCAAGGGTTCCTCTCTTTGTGTATATATAGGTTCACTGAATGCCGGTGCGGACAAACTCAGCCGCAGGTGCATGTTGGATCACAAATGGTGTCTTCACTCGCACGTGGCGCAAGGTCTCTTTCAACAGTGGGGAGAGCCTTGGTTAGATCTATTCGCCACCGAAGAGAACGCGCAATGTCAGCAGTTCTGCACGTTGGAATTTCCAAGGCAGCACTCGCTACGCGTCACTTTTCGTCGCGAGTGGAGTTGCGGTCTGTTGTACCCTTTTCCGCCTATACCACTTCTACCCAGAGGGCTGAAGAAGATCAGGCGCGACTGGGCCGCTGTCATTCTTGTGGCTCCGGACTGGGCTCGAAGAGTATGGTAACCCAAGCTACTCAGTATGCCCATCCATCCCCTGATCCGACTGCCTCTTCTGGAGGATCTTCTGTCGCTGCAGCAGAGGACTGTCCTCCAGCTGAACCTGTCCAGTTTCCACCTCCTTGCGTCGAGATTGAGCAGCCGCAGTTGATTCCTTTTGACTTGCCTCCTGAAGTTTGTAATGTTATTCTGGCGGCCAGGCAGCCCTCCACTAGGTTGGTATACGCCTGCAGTTGGAACAAATTTGCGGCATGGTGCACAGCAAAGGCTGTGGATCCCCTTTCTGCCCCTCTTACAGAAGTTCTTCTGTTTCTTCTTTCCTTGGCCCAGCAGGGCTCTGCTCTAGGCACTATCAAGGGCTGCCTTTCTGCTGTTTCGGCCTTTCTCAGGCTCCCTGATCAGCCCTCTCTTTTCAAGTCCCCGGTTGTAAATAGATTTCTCAAAGGCATTACTCACCTTTTCCCTCCTATTCATTTTGTGATGCCATAGTGGGACTTGAACCTGGTTCTAACGTATTTAATGTGCGCTCCCTTTGAGCCTCTTCACAACTGTCCTCTTCGTCTACTGACTTTGAAGACTGCTTTCCTGATTGCCATCACCTCTGCCAGGAGAGTGAGTGAGCTCCAGGCTCTTTCTTGTAAACCTCCTTTTCTATCTGTCCATCCGGACATGGTTGTGCTCAGGACTCGTCCATCCTTTCTACCAAAAGTTATCTGAAAGAGACACGTTAGTGATAGATTCCTTACCTTAGAATATCCCCAGGCGTCAGACTGGATCTGGAAAGTCTTTTTGTCAGCAGTACCCCTGCGCGCCAGTAGGTGGCGCCGTGCGGCTCCGCGTCCGTCGCTGGCGTCGTATGCGCCGAGATGACGTCACGGAGACTAATTAGGCGCCACCCATGCGCGCTGATGTCAGTTCTTTCTTTTTTCTGCGCCAGTAAGCGCAGATCCGGTTAGAGCACATACCTCAGTCACTTTTTGACTATCTTTTTGAGACTTTGTGTCTCCTGTAAGTTTGAGTATACTCTGGTGCACGTAGGGATGCCTGGTTTTAAGTCTTGTGGGGCCTGCCGTCACAATATGTCGGTGGCGGACCCTCACGACGTCTTTCTCTACTGCCTGGAGAACGACCACGACTCCCGGGCCTGTATGGACTGTTTAGCCATGGCCCGAAGGCCTTGAGGGAGCGGCGCCGGAAGCTGTTTGAGGTCCGGCTCTCGTCTCCGCGCTGTTCGTGGTCCAGGGGCTGCTCCGGAGAACGCTATCGGGGCTACCATCATCGCTCCTCGGGCTCCCAAGTCTTCACCCTCAGATTCGGGTAAGAGACGACACAAAAAGAAGTTGAAGAAGCTTTGTCGCTCTCCGACATCCCCTCGTCGGTCCCCGGATGCGGATGAGGGGACAGGGGTTTTGCCCCTGCGGCTCCTTCGGAGCCTGGGAGTCCCGCGGCCTACCCACCTTACCCGGGTCTGTCGGCAACTCCCGTACAGGTGCAAGTATTTCTTGCTACCTTGGACCGCCTGTTTAGGCCTCGGGCTCCCTCCGGCTCGCCCTTGGGCCCCGCAGTCCCGTGTCAGGAACCTGTCGGCGCCGCTGGCGGCTCTGGCGCCGCAGGATCCTGTGCCGCTGGCTCCGGCCACGGCGCCACGAGGTCCCGTGCTGCCGGCTCTGGTCCCAGCGCTGCCCTCGGCTCCGCCTCCGGCGCCGCAGTGGGCACCATTTGTTCCGCTCCTGCCCAGGTTCTCGGACAATTTTGTCCCTACCTGGGATCCGCATCGGGACACGGCGCCGGTTCGGCCCCGTCCGGGGCCGTTTTTTCCTTCCCCGGTCCCTGCCCTGCCGCCACAGCCTGTCCCACATACTGCGGAGGGGGCGGATGACTGGGAGGGGTCCGAGGACCCTCTTGCTCGTCAGTGTGACTCCGAGCAGGACTGGGTGGATGAGTTAGAGGAGGCCGGCGGCCTTGATCTCTCCTCTGACCCGGGGTTTGCCTCTCCTCCACCTACCATGGAGGAGGGCACTTCCTACACAATGGTGTTTCGTCGGACCGCTGAGGTCCTCCACCTTGATCTGCCTACGGTAGCCCTGAAGACTAATCTCCTCACTGAGGTGCTCCAGACGGCGTCCACTTCGTCGGAGCCCCTGCTGCCATTTAACGAAGCCCTCACTGACATCTTACTGGTCACTTGGTCACGCCCTGCCACGTGGGCCCCGGTGGATAAGAATGTCGCCAGGCGTCATCGCCCGACGCCGGGTGACCCTGCCTTTCTTACCACTCATACTACGCCCGAGAGCCTGGTCATCCAAGCTTCGACGTCCCAGAGTGCCTTTCCCACAGCGCCGCGGTATAAGGACTCTAAGAAGCTGGAGCAGTTCGGCAAGCGGTTGTTCTCTTTGGCCAGCTTAGTGCTGCGGTCGGTGAACACCGCTTGCATCTTGGGCCGCTATTCCCACGCGGTATGGGATGCCGTTGCACAGGTGTTACCTCAGTGTCCTGAAGAGGCCCAAGCTGTGCTGTCTCAAGCTGTTGCAGAGGGTAAGGATGCGGCTAAGTTCGCCATTCGGTGTGGTTTGGACACCGCGGACTCAATAGGTAGAGCCATTTCTACGACTGCGACGCTTCAATGCCACACCTGGTTGAGATCTACCGGGTTCTCGCCAGATGTACAAAGCTCACTCATGGACATGCCCTTTGATGGCACCCGTCTGTTTGGCGATAAGGCCGACAGTGCGCTGGAGCATTTTAAGGACTCATGCGCTACTGCC
This sequence comes from Triturus cristatus, assembly GCF_964204655.1. Taxonomy (NCBI): domain Eukaryota; kingdom Metazoa; phylum Chordata; class Amphibia; order Caudata; family Salamandridae; genus Triturus; species Triturus cristatus. Next base: position 142,720,542 of record NC_140588.1, read on the forward strand.
AAGTCCTTAGGTCTTTCCACAAAAAGCCCAGACACTCCTGGTTTTCGTTTCTTTCGTGGCCAAGGCAGGGGCGCCCAGGCACGTTCCTTCAGCAAGCCTCTGCAGAACCAGCCTCAGCGCGTCCGCGTCTTCCGCAGGGGCGGGTCTGGGAATCAGCGTGGGGGTCAGTCCACCTCTACCTCCGCTGCTCCTACCTCCAAACCTTCCTAGTCCGAGCTTTGTGGACCACCCCACGCCAGTGGGTGGCAGGATCCGCCATCACCTCCCCCACTGGCACGCTATTACATCGGACAAGTGGGTGTTGCAGATCATCCGCAAGGGTTCCTCCCTTCCCTTTCAGTCCACCCCTTCAGTCATGGGACCTCAGTACCACCGCATGTCGGGGGAACACTTGGCAACTCTCCAGCAGGGAGTTACGACCCTCTTGGCCAAGGGGGCCATCAAGTGCGTTCCTGGGCCGGAAGTGTGGAGTGGTTGTTATTCCCACTACTTTCTGATCCCCAAGAAGGACAAAAGGGGTCTGCGTCCCATCTTGGACCTCCGGAACGTCAACCGCTTTCTCCGGAAGGAGAAGTTCAAAATGCTGACTCTGGCTCAGGTCTTGGCTGCTCTCGACCCTGGAGACTGAATGGTAGCGTTGGACTTGCAGGACGCACATTTTCACATCCCCGTCCTGCCGGCCCGCCGGCATTACCTGTGGTTCGCGGTAGGCCCAGGGCATTTTCAGTTTGCCATGCTCCCCTTCGGCCTTACCAGCGCCCCTCGGGTGTTCACGAAAGTGATGGTGGTGGTCGCAGCTCATCTGCGCCAGTCAGGGGTGTCAGTCTTCCCCTACCTCGACGACAGGTTGTTGAAGGCGGGCTCGCCCCAGGTAGTCGTCTCCCACCTTCAGACTACGGCCGACCGCCTGCATTTGCTGGGGTTCTCCATCAACGTGCCGAAGTCGCACCTGAGTCCCTCTCAGCAGCTGCCCATCATCGGAGAGGTTCTGGATTCGACGCGGTTTCGGGTTTATCCACCCGAGCAGCGAGTCCGGGATATTCAGTATATGATTCCGATCTTTCAGCCTCTATCCCGGGTTTCAGTCAGGATGACCCTCCGGCTCCTGGGCCCGATGGCCACCTGCATCCTGCTAGTGCAACTTGCCAAATGGCATACGTGGGCTCTGCAGTGGGACCTGAAGTTCCAGTGGGCGCAGCATCAGGGCAACCTGTCCGATCATGTCCAGATCTCGGAGGGCACTGCACGACAATTGCAGTGGTGGCTCAAGAATCGCGATTGGATCAATGGCAGATCCCTATCCCTTCCCCAACCGGAGCACACAGTGGTGACGGATGCGTCCCTCCTAAGATGGGGAGGCCACTTGGGAGAGGCGGAGATCAGAGGACTCTGGTCTCCAGCGGAGTCCCAGCTCCATATCAACCTTTTGGAGCTTCGAGCGATCCGACTTGCACTGAAGGCATTCCTTCCCTTTCTCCGGGGAAGTGTGGTGCATGTGTTCATGGACAACACCACCACCATGTGGTATTGCAAAAAACAGGGGTGGGGGGGTTGTGGACCCTATGTCAGGAGGCTCTGTGCCTCTGGACATGGGTGGAACATCAAGGCATTACCTTGGTGGTTCAACACCTGGCAGGTTCTCTGAACGCCAGGGCGGACGAACTCAGCTGCCGGTGCTTGATGGATCACGAATGGCATCTGCACTCGGACGTGGCGCACAGTCTCCTTCTGCAGTGGGAAGAGCCTTGGTTAGATCTATTCGCCACCGAAGAGAATGCGCACTGTCATAATTCGCCACTGAAGAGAAAGCGCGCTGTCATCAGTTCTGCGCTTTGGAATTTCCAAGGCGGCACTCGCTCGGCGACGTTTTTCGCCGCAAGTGGAGTTGTGGTCTGTTGTACGCCTTTCCGCCTATACCACTTCTGCCCCGAGTGCTGAAGAAGATTCGGCGCAACAGGGCCCAAGTCATCCTTGTGGCTCCGGATTGGGCACGAAGATACTAGTATCCCGAGCTGCTCAGCATGGCGATCGATCCCCCGATCCGTCTGCCTCTTCGGGAGGATCTTCTGTCGCAGCAGCAGGGAATGTTCTTCCACCCGAACCTTTCCAGCCTCCACCTCCATGCGTGGAGATTGAGCGGCGACAGTTGACAGCTTTCGATCTTCCTCCCGAAGTCTGTGATGTAATTCTGGCAGCCAGGCGTCCATCCACTAAGATGGTATACGCCTGCCGGCGGAACACGTTTGTGGCATGGTGCACACCAAAGTCTGTGGATCCCCTTTCTGCCCCTCTTTCTGAGGTCCTTCTGTTCCTATTATCCTTGGCCCAGCAGGGCTCTGCTCTGGGCACTGTCAAAGGTTATCTTTTGGCCATCTCCGCCTTTCTAAGGCTTCCAGATGAGCCTTCTCTCTTTAAGTCCCCAGTTGTTAACCGTTTCCTGAAAGGCATTACGCACACGTTTCCTCCTGTGCCTTTCATAATGCCTCAATGGTACTTAAATCTTGTCTTGACCTTTCTGATGTGCGCTCCTTTTGAGCCCCTTCATAACTGTCCTTTACGTCTTCTCACTCTCAAGACGGCTTTCCTGGTAGCTATCGCTTCTGCCAGAAGAGTGAGTGAGCTCCAGGCTCTTTCTTCTAAACCTCCTTTCCTTTCTGTTCATCTGGACAATGTGGTTTTAAGGACCCGTCCTTCTTTTTTGCCAAAGGTTGTCACGCCCTTCCACATCGGGCAGACCATCACCTTGCCCACCTTCTTTCCGCCTCCGCATCCTTCAAAAGAGGAAGAGAGTCTCCACCGTCTGGACCCAAAACGTGCGCTCTCGTTCTATCTGAAGCGTACGCAGCAGTTCCGGGTCGATGACCAGCTCTTTGTTGGATCCGTGGCCACCAAAAAAGGTCGGGCCGTGCACAAACGAACCATCTCTCGGTGGGTCGTTCTGTGCATCAAAGCATGTTACTCCTTGGCTAAGAAGGAGCCTCCTGTGGGGCTGCGTGCCCATTCTACCAGGGCAACTGCAGCCTCTACTGCCTTGGGACGCAGCGTTCCCTGGCAGGATATTTGTCAGGCTGCTACGTGGGCCTCGCTGCACACGTTTACCAAGCATTACTGCCTTGACAATCAAGTCCGGAGTGACGGCTTCTTTGGCCGTTCTGTTCTCCCTGACTTTCTGGTGTAATCTGTTCGCAGACCCACCACCGGGGTTGGTATTGCTGGGGTATCTATTCTAAGGTAAGGAATCTATCACTAACGTGTCTCTTTCAGATGAACAAGTTACTACTTGTGTAACGATATATCTGTAAGAGACATTAGTTAGTGATAGATTCCTTACCGCCCCACCCATCCTCCCTGTTCGGCGTACTGATTCTAGGGTTAAGGTCATCCCTTTCAAGGCCCTAGTTTCTGGGCACCAGTGGCCAGTTTCTTGCATGGCTCTGCGTTCCTGGCGCAGAAAGTCGCGTACAGAACTGACGTCAGCGTGCATGGATGGCGCCTAAGTAGTCTCCGTGACGTCATCTCGGCGCATACAACGCCAGCAACGGACGCGTAGCCGCACAACGCCACCTACCAATGTGCAGGGGTACTGCTGATGAAAAAACTTTCCGGATCCAGTCTGACATCTGGGGATATTCTAAGGTAAGGCATCTATCACTAACTAATGCCTCTTACAGATAAATCGTTACACAAGTAGAAACTTGTCCGTCACTGCCTTTCACATCGGACAGACCATCACGTTGCCCACCTTCTTTCCACCTCCGCTTCCTTCTAGAGAGGAAGAGAGGCTCCACCGTCTGGACCGAAAACGTGCGCTCTCGTTTTATTTGAACCGCACACAAAGGTTCCGGGTGGATGACCAGCTCTTTGTGGGCTACGTTGGTGCCAAAAAAGGTCGGGCAGTACACAAGCGAACTAGCTCCCGATGGGTCATCTTGTGTATTAAAGCCTGTTATTCTCTGGCTAAAAAGGAAGCTCCGTTGGGGCTGCGCGTCCATTCCACCAGGGCGACTGCAGCCACTACCGCATTGGGGCGTGGTGTCCCCCTGCAAGACATCTGTAAGGCAGCTACGTGGGCCTCGCTGCACACTTTTACTAAGCACTACTGCCTGGACAGCCAAGTCCGGAGAGAAGGCTTCTTTGGCCGTTCTGTTCTCCCAAGACTTCCTGGTGTGATCTTGGTTCGCAGACTCACCACCATGGTTGGTATTGCTGAGGTATCTATTCTAAGGTAAGGAATCTATCACTATGTGTTTCTTTCAGATGGACAAGTTACTTACCTTCGGTAACGATATATCTGTAAGAAACATTAGTAGTGATAGATTCCTTAACCGCCCCACCCATCCTCCCCGTTCTGCGAACTGATTTCTAGGGTTAAGGTCATCCCTTTCAGGGTCCTAGTTTCAAGGCACCAGTGGTCAGTATCTTGCATGGCTCAGCGTTTTCTGGCGTGGAAAGTCGTGTACAGAACTGACGTCAGCATGCGAGGGCGGCGTCTAAGTAGCTGCCGCGACATCATCTCGGCGACAAGGACGCCAACTACAGACGTGGAGCCGCACCATGCCACCTTCCGACGCGCAGGGGTACTGATGAAGAAAACTTTCCGGATCCAGTCTGACGCCTGGGGGTAATTCTAAGTTAAGGAATCCATCACTACCAATGTTTCTTACAGATATATCGTTACCGAAGGTAAGTAACTTGTTCTTTTAAGCAAACTACATTTCCAAGGCTAAAACCTATATGGTGGGTTAAAGCAATGCATGGGAATCTAATGCAATCTCTGATTGTACAGGTAATCTCACAGAAAGAAACCTTCCTTTTGTTAAATTAAAATATATGTATTTATTATTATCCAGTAGTAAATAGTTCTTACTGCATGTTTCCCCTCACATACATATCTCTCGCTATCACTAATGTAAATCCTGTATTCCTTGCACACTTTGCATTACCTATCCAGACTCTGCTCACTCCATAGTGTTTATCTGTTTTGTTTCCTTTGTCTTTTGATTCTTTATTTCCCATGTACATTTGTTTGCCACTTTCCATTACCATCCTCACCACTTCTCATTTGGGCACCTTTTCACACTTAAACGTTTAAGGATTCATACTGTGTCTTTCTCCAACCTGTGTATTCACCTTTTTATAATTCCCCCACATCTTTTTCTAAGTCTGCCCCTCTGAACACAATCGGTTGTATCCTTAGCAGTAGAAATACATATTTTGATCATTTGCTAGAGTGCACAGTGCGCCTAGGCCTTCTTAAATTTAATTACGAAGGACTGGGATCATTCAGGTTTAAAGATATCCTGATATGTAGGCTAAAGCCACATCTGCACATATCTCTGCCTGCCCCCCTCCTGCACCAGTTTTACATCTTTGTGGATCCTTTTTTATAAAACAAAAATCCCTGTGCATGCATTTACTTGATTTGTACAGTTACTTTGGCACACACTCCTGAAGCGTTTATTGCCTGCTCTAGGGTATCTTGCTTGTACTGCGTTCAGTTCCTTAGTAAATACAGTAATCGAGAATAGATTGCAGAAGTAAAGTCATTGTATTCCCTTTTTCAGCTCAGACCCACAGCCAATGTTTACGACCTGGCAAAGAATTTCAATCTAGAGGTTTCCATGTTTGAGAGGCTGGTTAAAATGAATGTCCAGTATGCTCGCCTAGACTACCAGGTAAGATTTGTTGTTTTTTACATTAAGGAAAAGTCAAAGTTACATTTACAGGAGGGCGTTGCCTGCCAAGATGGTGGACAGTGTGGCTCAAAAAGGCATGCACATAATCCTTAAACATGCCGTGGAATAACCTCACAAAATAGAGCACCGTCGCTATAAATCTACAGCTACAACGAAAAGCATGCTGTGAGATCCTGGAAAAGACTATTAGGTCCTGAAACCAGAGTTGGATGGTGAGGGCGAGGTACCCTCCCTTACCCCCTTCTGCCTTGGATGTTAAGCACCTGATAGTATAAATGTAATATGCAGGAGATTGTCCTGAAAATTAATGAAACAAGGTGAAAATATAATTATTCTAATGTTAATGTTTGTGGAACAGGTATTTATTTGAGACTATTTCTTGTGGTACCTAATCTAGTCTTCCAAATACGAGTTGTGTGGTTTCTATGTTATTACACAAATCGTTTCACCACTGTGACAAAACAAAAATCATCCTTCAATTGAAACTTTGTTTTTAATATGACTGTAGTGCCCTGGTTAAATCTCAAAAAGGTAACCCTATTGTTTTTATGACAAAAATATTAGAGAGAAAACCTCAACTACGAAAATATTGTGGAAGTCAGTATATATTGTTAAGTATACATTTCTATCCTTAACTCCACATATATGTACTTTGGCCTGTGAGGAAAGTGGTGTATTATACGGTGTGATTGTGCGATCTCACCGTGTAACAAAGGGACAATTCCATATCAGGTCCAGGCAGGTTTGTTTGCAAAACTTATGTCAGCTCTGGGTAGCTGCTGCTCAAAACAATCAGGCATTAAGAAGTACCAAAACAGGTGAATAAGAAAATAATGGCACAAAGTAAAATTCACAAACCAATTTATAAAAACAGGCTGGAGATATGAATTTTCAAAAATAACAATAGATAACTGCTTTTCACTAATGCAATAATCCTTTCTAATCTACAGCGATCCACGATCTAGTGTGAGCCACAACAAGAAACTTGAAAACATCTGTTAGAGCACTCTTGTGGGATCTCACTCCTATAGGAAGCCGTCACAGGGACCAGTCAGGTCTAGTTGAACTGTTACTATTTGGTTTAAGCAGTGTCCAGTCCAGTTCCCTGTCCTATGGTCAAGCAATCAGAGAAGTCAGTGGAGTGGCCCTGATAGAAATGATGGAGGATGCTGAAGATGCTCAAGGATGTTGCCCTTCGCTTCCTGGATGCTGCCTGTCCGGCCTCCCTTACGTGGGCTTGCCAGGTAGGCTCAGAGTACCTCTCTCCATGTTGTCCTCTAGCTTGGTTGGTGTCAATTTACTGCGCCATTGAGCTCTGGGAGGGGTTAGTGCATTATGCAGCTCTGGGGTAGTTTCTCCTTCCTCCTTCCTCTCTTTGTTATGTACTCTCTCTAACGTTCTGGGATATGGCTTAGTGCCGTTTCTACTTATACTCACACAGGTATGGTCTGGTGCCATTTTGGCAGTCTTGTGATGCCTCGCCTCCCGTTATGTTTTTCTCCTCCGAGCTGCTTGGGTTGCTGACTGGCTGCACCGCCGCAGCTTTCCCCTTAGTCCGTCACTCTGTTGCCAGCTCAGTGCTCTCGGGCACTTTCTGTTGTTCTGTCGCAGACCCACCTCCCCCTGGGGTATGGCTGTGGTATCTATTCTAAGTTAAGGAATCTGCGGCTAGATGTCTCTATCAGATGTACGAGTTACTTACCTTCGGTAACGATGTATTTGGTAGAGACGTTGTCTAGCTGCAGATTCCTTGACGTCCACCCATTATCCCCGTTCTGCGAGGACCTTGACAGGTGGGTTTGCCGCCTTTCAGTTGGCACTGGTCTTCATTAAAGGTGTTCAATTTGGTGCAACCTTTTTATGATTTACAATATGCAGCCACCTTCCTCCAGGTGGCTTCTCTTCCTGTGGAGTGGTGCTTTTTGCTTCGTCTTCACCGGGAGATTCTTCTTCCTTTTCTCGGCATTCTTCCACCCTGGTCCTTCCAGTGTGGGATCTTCTCCTATTGCTTTCCATCCCTCCTACCTTCTCTTTCTACTTGGGGATCTTGTCTCCTGTTCAGTCGTCCTTTTGGGATCTGCTGGGCTGTGTTTCAGCTTTCCATTACTATAAGGGAAGTGCTGTTCTTCTAATGCCTTCTCGCAGTAGATTGTTGTTCTTCTTGTGCTCCGCCCTTGTTGGCTGACACTGTTCTATGTTGTAATAACAGTCTGTCTTTGTCTGTCGGGATATTCTTCCGTTGTTACTCAGCCTCTGGGGAGGGTCCACGCTTTGCTTTGCGGGGTTGTTTCTCAGACCGTTGCTCTATCCTTTACTTCTTGGTTTGTAAATAGACAGTGTCTGATACTGTCCTTTATGATGGCACCATCCGATTTCTTTGTCCTACGATTTTTTTCTCCTTCGCACACTGGCTCCGTGTTGTGCAGCGGAAACGTTTCTCCGAAGAGACGTCAGCGTGCCGGGAGGGACTTATATGACCTCGCTGACGTCACGTCCGTAGACGACGTCAGGGCGGGGTCGTGTGGCACTGTCCCTCAGCACGCAGAGGTGCTGCTGCAAAAATGTTCCGGATCCAGTCTGACGCCTGGGGATAATTCTACGTTAAGGAATCTGCGGCTTGACAACGTCTCTACCAGATACATCGTTACCGAAGGTAAGTAACTCGTACATTCGGACAGCCTGACCTAGGGCAGTTCACTCTCCTTTCCCCACCCAGACTTTACGGTTGTGACAGATGTGTCCCCGCTAGGTTTTGGGGCTATCTCGAAGAGGGGAGCAACAGAGGTCTCTGGAGTTTGACGGAGAGACAGTTCTATATGAATCTTGTGGAGCTCTGTGCTGTCCATCTCACCCTGGAAGCCTTACTGCCACCCACCAAAGGGAGGCCGGTGCTGGTCCTCGTGGACAACACAATTGCCTTGTGACACTGCAACAAGCAGGACAGAATGGGATCTTGGATCCTGTTCAGGAGAGTCTTCAACTTGAGGTGGCTGGCCCAGCAGAACTTCCGTTTGGTAGCAAACAACCTAGCATGGCCCCTGAACGCCAGAGAAGACAAGCTGAGAAGATACCTCCATCCAAAGGTGGCGGGGAACATCTTCGATCAGTAGGACATGACCTGGCCTGATCTGTTCGACATCACGGCAAACATACAGTTTCACAGCTTTCGCGCACTGAAGGTTCCTCTAAGAGGAGCGTTCTGCCTGCAGTAGAGCACTCCTCTTCTGTACACGTTTCCATCATTGCCTCTCTTGCCTCAAGTGCTGAGGAGAAATCAGTATAGACTGAGCCAAAGTCATCTTAATTGAGTGTGGTACTCAGACTTCTGAGCCTCAGGTTTGGCCGTTGGTGCAGTGTAGGGACACTCCCATCACTTAAGGGTTAAAATCACCCTGATTTCAATGTAATGTGCCCTGAATCCCTGAGTGAGATTTTTTCCATCTTGTGTTGTCGACTGCACAAAGGTTACATCCTATTTACAGAAAAGCCAGTGCTATAAGGCCTTAAACGATGCTCCCTTTGTGCATGGGCATCTAGCATAGGGAAATTGTATGCAAGTAGGGCAAGACGTTCAAACCGCGTGACTTCCTGGCTTTGACGGGCAAAATTACAGATGCATCATTAAGCAGAATGATTCACCTGATTACTTAGCTGCATTCTTTCCTCTGGCCTCAAAAGGCCCAGAGAGAAAACAACAGTCCTCTTTGGTTTGTGGCACACAGACAAGGAAGAATTGGCATGTGGCCATGAGAGGACTAGGGGTGCCAGAGGGCGCAGTTAACCTTTGCTCACTCGAGTATAAGTCAAGCAAAACAGAGTGCTGTGCGAGGTCCCCTTGGAGGACCTGATGTTTAGTGCATTTTTGAGGGAGTAGGGAGATGGTTTGCCACTGTACCTCAATTGGTCTTTTAATTAAAAAAATACAAAGGGAGCAGCGGAGAGGGAAGGTTGCAAGTAAGGTGATGGGGTGGAGCCACTGGGCCACCAGTGTCGGATAAAGGTAAAAGGGCATAAGGGGGAGGGCCAGCATGTTTATGTTTATAAGATTTATAAAGCGTATAGCTGCCCAAGGGCTTTTCCTAGCGCTGCAGAGAGAGTGACAGATCGGTGTGGAGGGGCGATCATCGAAAGAGCCATGTTTTGAGTTTGTTCCTGAAGCCAGCGCGGGGACACGCCGGGAGGCGTCACCAGGCGCTTTACAAGCTCCTTTAAACTTAAACTATATAGGTCCTTTAGAAGTCTCAATTCAATGGTCATTGAGTTCCAGAGTTTTAGGACCAGATGAGTGAAGGATCTCCCTCCCCATCTGGCTCTTTTATCCTTGTTGTGCTCATTATGAATCAGACGAGGACCTGAGGGACCTGTTGGGTAGATAGGGAAAACAAGAGACCGTAACAGGGCTGGACCGCTGCCATGCATGGCTTTGTGGGCTAGGCAAAGTGCTTTGAACTTGACACTGGATTGGATAGGGAGACAGTGTAGTTTGCACACTGAGGCTTCTCACTGACTCGCGCTTGGGAATTTTTAGTATCATCCTGGCTGCCGCATTTTGAACAACCTGCAGTCTATTGACTACATATTTGGGGGCCCCTAGGTACAATGAGTAACTGCAGTCCAATCTTGAGACCACTAGTGTGTGAATCACCATTCTCCGCGCCTGGCCTGGGAGAAAGTCTAGGATTTTACAGATCAGTCGGAGAATACTGAAGCAGGTGGCTGAGAGTTTTTTTCAGCTTGGGTATCCATAGAAAGATTCTGGTGAAACCACATCCCCAAGTTCTTGATGGAAGGCTTGGGGGCGGGGTGGCTCCCCAGGTTGTCGGGCCAGCTGATCTTTTTCGAAGGGTCGTTGCAGTTACCCAGGAATATTAGCTCTGTTTTCTCCCCATTGAGTTTTAAACTGCAGTTGTTTATCCATTTAGTATGTTTTTCCCATACATGGGACTAGATGTATGTGATTTGAGTTGGTAGCATCAAACACTGAAATTACCAATTGTGTGTCATCGGCATAAGACACAATTAACAGTCCAAACTCCTCTACAATTTGTGCCAGAAGTCTCATATAAATATTGAACAAGGTGGGACTGAGTGCCGATCCCTGAGGGACTCCGTATGGGGCATTGAACGTGTCCGAGAAGAAGCCTGATTCCATGCATTGGAAGGCTCTCTCAGGAAAGGAAGACAGCCATCGGATGGCTTTATCCTGAATCCCAATCTCTCCTAGTCTATGTGTCAAGATACTGTGATCAATAGCGTCAGAAGCTGCACTTGGATCAAGAAGGATGGCAGCAGTACCCCCCTGGTCCAGTATCATTTTAAGTTTCTCAGTAACTAGGAGAAGAGCGGATTCCGTTCTGAGTTCAGGGCGGAACCCCATCTGGGATAGGTGCAGAATATTATACTCCTCTAGGAATTGTGAGATAATGCCATTAATGTGTTTCTCAGTGACTTTGCCTAGAATGGGAGCAATGAGATGGGTCGGTAATTCCCCAATAAGGTGGGATCAAGAAGGGGTTTCTTGAGCAAGGGCTTTATAATGGTGTGCTTCCATATGTTAGGCACTATCCTGGAGCTCAGGAATAACAAAATGAGATCTGTCATTTTATAGAAAACCGTCTCCCCTCCTTGGGGAAGAATATGAGGGGGGCAGGGTCGAGCGGCGAGCCTGATTTGATGTTCTTAAGGCTAAGACCCAGATGTTCCATACTTACGGCTGGAAAGGAGTCAAGAGTTGGGGTGGTTGAGTGAAGAGAGAGGTCGGAACTATCGTGCTGACCAGGGCTGTCAAAGATTTTCAGCATGACTTCAGAGTCATTCATGGGGTTCAGGTGCAGTGAGTTATAGATAATTTCCTCTTTATTCTTAAAGAAGGTGGCAAACTCATTGCATTTCTCCTCAAAGTATTGGGGGAAGGAGCTCTGTTCTATGGTAGTAAGGGACATTACGATTTTAAAAAGCTCTTTGGGGGAGTTGGCGGCCATATTGATCCGTTCTGCATAGTATTTTGTCTGAGCTTCCTTAATATCATTTTGATATTGTCTGATTGTATTTTTGTACAGCATCTTAAGATCAAGGGTATAAGTCTTCCTCCAGTTCCTTTCTAGTCTCTTCCATATTTTCTTTTGGGAGGCTAAGTGGCAGTTAAACCAGGGTGCTCTTCTGGGATGACATTGAGTTTTCATAGTAGGTATCTTAACACATTTTTCCATTGAGTCATTAATCCAGTCCGCTAGGGAGAAGTTGTGCAAGAAAGCACGAGTTCTTAGGGGAAGAGTGGGATTTAAGGAGGAGGGGTGGATCGGGACACTGGTCCATCAGGAAGCAGAGTATAGAGATACAGAGAAGAAAGTATGGGGGCAAAGCAGTAAGGAAGGGGGCAGCTTCCAGAAATCAAAAGGCAGAAACGCAGGGAGGGGAAAGGTACAAATGGCGGTTGGGTGGGGACACCAGTTGGATTTAAGAGGAGTGGGCTGTTTGCAAGGCATGGAGTAGTTGACATCCTTGCTCACAGCACCAGTTGCTGAAATGAAGGCCAATCAATGTGCTCTGGTAGGAATGAAGACTAGTGACAAGTAGACCTGCAGGAGGCAGAATAAGCTTGATAAAAGGGAGTTTGGGGAAGGAGATGGAAGGGAAGGTGGGGGAGGACCAGGCATGTTGGTCATAGCATGGGCAGTGTACAGAAGATGCAGGGATGGCGGAAATAGGGGCATAGATTTCGGAGAGGTAGGAGTAATAGGGGATTTGTCAGAGCAGGAGACTCACAAGGGGTACTTTGTTACAGGCAAAGTGGGAAGAGGGGCCCAGAAGCGAAAGATAGGGGATAGAGTGGGGTAAAGACAGAAGAGTATGGGGTTTATGGAAAAAAGGAATATGCATCAAACAAGCTGGTAGTTAGGGTCCTGGGAGAGGAAGTGAACAAAGTGGGGTGCTAAAGGCTCCGAATATCAGTTGAAGTGTGAGAAGGTGGACAGATAAGTGTGGACAACTTAGAGGGGAAGTTGGAGGGGAATAGAGCACGAACAGATGGGGGGAAGCAGTGTACAGGAAGGAGCAGCTCGGAGGATACCAGTGCCAGTTAAGAATGTCATAGTACCCAACCTAATATCAGCAAAGGAAATGCTTACCATTTCAAAGCAAAAAACTGGCCGGGAGTTAAACTTAGGGCACGTGGCTGGCCCCTTCCAGGGGCACCCATTTCACAATTTCAGCATTTTCATGTGAGGATTGCTACCAAAGAAAGAACAAGGAGAAGTGTGAATGACTCATCACCTGTCATTCCCAGAAGGTAGCTCATTGAATTCTTTTACTGGCAAGGAAGAATTTTGGAGGCAGCAGAGGTATTGATCAGGAGTCAGTGCTTGGGACACTGCAGGTAGATGCAGACATTAAGTCAGCATTATGTTTGCTGCCAGTCCATCCAGCTAGTTAGTTACCTGCTATTGGGTTTTGTTTTGGAATGGAGGGGGGCTGCTAATATAATAGATCTCTGCCCATGGGGTGTGCCGTGCCATTTGCAGACTTTGAAACGTTCAGCACCTTTTTATTTGCGTAGAAATGTAAACAGGAGAGCAGTTTAGTGGATTGGGACATTATTATTTTTCTGTTTGTATGAGGGTTTTTTTTGCATCCGCGCAAAAAGCTTAACAATATTGCATACTGCAAGAACAATTCAGAATATCCATGTAGAATTACGACAAAAGATTGACCCCCCTCCCCCGCTTCCCCCCACAGGCTCTGTCAATTTCCCTAATGCTGGATTAAATACTACATAACGAACCATGTACAGTGTAGGAGGCATGAAGATGATAATATATTCACCTCATTAAAGAGAGTACAATGGAACCATCCTCGTCCCTTTTCTAAGTTAAATATCATGCTCTCCCCAACTCCACTCGACGATCATGCTCAACGGGAAAGAACATCCGTGGGATCCAGTAGTTCTGTGAGCATTGCTGCCCAGGCCTGTATGCTTAATAATATCCCTGCACGTTTTATGCATGTGGCGTCCTCAGCATTTGCCCATTGAGGCATATCTCTCATCCATTCGGCAATTGTTGAAGCTATGGGGGAACGTCCATCTCATGGCAATCCTGCATTTGGCCAGTACGAGGCTCAGCAGGAGGAACTTCCTACTCAGTTTTTCTTTGTTTTTTGTTATAATCTGTCCTAATAGAAATTTCCCGACATCTCTGGAAATGGGCCAACCAGTGATTGCGTACACAAGGAGATGATGAAGGGAACGCTGAAACACTCATCCCCAGTCACAGATCTGGGTTGAATCCATCATCGTTCTTTAGCTCACTTCACCACTCCATTTAAGAAACTTCAATATTGGCTCCCAATATGCATCTATTTTAGGGCATCCCCAGAACATGTGTAGGAAATCCACATCTAGCCCAGGGCAGCGGGGGCAGGAGGAGGGTCGTGCTGGGTAAATTAGATGTAAAGTGCTAGGTTTGAGCTAAACCTGATGTATCACATTATATTGAATTATTTTAAACCTCGCATTAGAAGAGGTGATCTTCATCCCTTGTAAATTCCCTCCCAATCCTTGGTCATTAGTGGCACATCTAACACTCCGTGCCATTTGTCTTGTATCAATAGTTCTACCAGAAGTGAGTCATCTAAGTGCTCTACAGATGTGGAAATTCAGTTTTCGACCCGCTGCCAAATTCAACAGTTATCAATGTCTGGGACTTTGGTTGGCCTCTGGGAAGAAGGGTCATATTCCACGGGCCATAGCTGCTATTTTCGCAAATTGTAGGAATTCACCAGTCCCTAATCGGAACAATTCTATGGCGTTTGCCAGAGTGATAAAGCGACCATTAGGGTATAAGTCCTGCGAGGTCTCACAGCCACCTTCCCGCCACGTGTCTATCGACTGCGCAATAAGCGAGAATGAGTGCAGTGCCCACATTTTCATGTCCGGTGCAAATAGGGCCCGATGCAATACCAGTTGGACCGCCTTCTCCCATGTCCTGCACATCTGTCTGACCACGTAGGGCATGGAAGCCGGAACCCTCACACTCATCATTAGTAGTCCCGTCAACGAAATGTGGCACATTATCTTGATTTCTTTTTGTTGCTAAGGTAAAGTCAGAGGAATATCAAAAATTGCTAGAATGTTTCAGTCACATGACAGTGAGACTAGGAGTACCCTTGTCCCCTGAGAAGTGTGAGGGATCAGCGTCAAAGCTGTCCTTATTGGAAAGTAAGCCGGGCACGGTTAAACAGGAGTAAGGGTTTCTCATCAAGAAGGTACAGTCCTTCTGGGCATAAGTGTACTCTTGTAGGCTATCAAAGAATACAACCTTGCCACAGCTTCAGACATTGATTGGCCAGTTAAGCTTTGCATGCTTATGAAATGATGGTTGCCCACAGTATAAAGGCAACTTGAACTAAGGGCAATCAACAAACATGAAACAAGGAATCCATGTGATGAAGCATTAAGCAATTCAAAATACACTCAAAGCATTCAGTTAATTAAAAGCGGCGCACATTTTGTGAGTATCCACCATTTTACTGCTGTAAAAAAGGTGCTCAGTGCTTCTGAGCGTTTACCCAGTGATAAATAACAGTTAAAAAAATTTAGTGTGTACAAAAAAACAGTCCGGCAATGACACTAAAGAGTAGATAATCAATGATTTTGGGTGAACATTTGATTATAGCTCAGCCAATGAATATATCCTATGGGTTCCATTTGCCTATTATGTCACCGACGTTTCCACCCCAGTTGTGTAATGGGTCGTCATCAGGGCAGTAGAGATTGAAACGAAGCAGTGAGCCATGTATGTGTCAGGTGCATTGATGTAAATTCAGTTGCGTGGTTTTTTGCACTCATTAAATTTGTAAAACAAGGAGAATTAAGTAAAAAGTTGCTGAGTTGATAGAATGAAGATATAACCATTAGTACTGATTCCCAGAGTATGCCCACTATGCGGACAGTGAATTCCAAATGTGAGCACACCCTTGGAGCTTCTGACAAAAACTGCTGCAGCAGCCGGCGTCCTGATGCAAAGATAGATCTGAAGGACTTTTTTAATACACATTGCATTTTCTTACCTGTTATTTTTCGATGTGTGATCACTCACGAGCACTGAGCACCTTTTTATAGAGCAGTAAAATGATGGATGCTCGCAAAATTTGTTCCATTTTTCATTAACTAAATGCTTTGATTGTATTTCAAATTATTTAATGTTTCATCACATGGAGCCCTTGTTGCATGTCACTTAAACTTTACTACATGGGTAGTACTACTTTGGAAGCCCCTTTCAAGAAGGTTGTCAATGGCTGCTGCAGGGTTGAGACACACGTCACTCGTTTCCAGGTTTTAGAAGGGGTATAAGAAAGTTTAAATGTTTGGGATGTATTTTAGCTGACGTTAATGAGGTTTCACTGAGGAGAGTTTACAGTGATGGTTCAGCTCTCTACACAGATGCTACATGAAGAAATGGCTTTAGGGCCTCACAGGGTAGACAGTGGTGCACGGGGCAGCAGCCACAGTGTTTTTGGTAGAATGGCATGACATGACATTCATTTTTGGAGCTATTTCCTATCCGGGTGGGAATTAATATTCTGGTAGAGCTGTTGAAAGACAGGAACATCGTTTTTTAGTCAGACTTCTGGTTGGTCATGGAGGTCTTGAGTAAGTATTAACCAATCAGCCCGCACATCATGCAGTTACTCAGGGTGCTAATTCTGCAGTAAATAAGGCTAAACCTTTCTTTTATAACATGCTTTGTTGAAGGCTGCAAGAATGTAATTGCAGATGCCTTGTCTTGCTGCAAGGTTGGCGTTTTAAGATGCCGGTGCATATGCAGAGACAATGATGCAGTTCCCACCAGACCTTTTGAATATTGAGCGTCATTACAGGACCTGGTTCTGAATGGCAGGAGGCTAACTGAGGACACTAGGGTACCATTTATTATGTGAGCCAGAAACAAGGGTAGAAGCATATCATGGGTCACTCTGAGGCTGGCAGCATTTGACTTCATGGTCAGTGAGAGAAATGGGATTGAATGGCTAACTGGGTTCTTGACCAGGATGATGATTATAGGTTGGTGCATTTAGAGGAAGGCTTCTCCCAGGGGATCACTGGCTTGGTTGATATGAAATATTGATAATCACTGCAGAAAGTGTCAGATAACCTTAAGTAACCCTCATAAACACCCCCTTGTAAAGGATTCTGAAAGCGAGTACAGACAAGAAAATTTCACTCATGAAGACTCATATTCCCCTTCTCTTTTTTTATTTATCTGCACTCCTCTTTGTTATTAATCCTTACCTTCTCAAGGGAGGACTGTTTATTGCCTTTTCCCTGCGATGGATAGGAACATTATACTGAAGTGTCTGAAAATACCCGCTTTGAGAGGTAAAGGTGCTTCAACTGCAGAAGCAGCCCCTGAAGGTGAGAGCGGTGGGACGGACTCGACAGGCGACGATGTCATCTGTCGGTTCCCTCCCCCACCACACTAACTTACCTGCATGGGCCGCTCCTGTTCAGCTGAGAATCAAAGGTGGGTGGTGAAGACATGCCTCATTGGCAGCTCCTGCTGATCTATCCAGCAACTGATGCTTCATGTTTTCATATTGAATTTGGTTGTTTCTGTGGAGTGTTCTGTTAAAGGCAGATCATGATCAAATCTGATGAAACTGTGAAGGATTGGCCTAGTAGAAACTTATTGTTCGAGGCATATGAGCTGTAGATCACACACCTATGCATAGATCGCCATCTGGTGTTGGGCCCGGATGTTTGCACTTTGTTGTTGTCCTGGAAAGTCTTTAGAAGTCACGGGATAGGTGGCTCCTCCTTTGGACAATAGTGCACATGGGCATCGACTCCATTGTCAGATTGTTTTTTTTGTCAATCGGGAATGGATGTGTTCATTGCGCTCCAGTTCGGTGCCGCTACCGATCTAACTTTCGACGCGCAATCCATTACCCTTTCTCCGGTATTATCTCGATCGCGTTCCCCATTCGACGCGCATCTCTACAAAGTCGAAACCGTCGATTCCGGTCGTCGACGCAGGCCCTCGGGCCTGCCTACGCCATTAGACCTGCCTCATGGAAAGGACTCCTTTTAAAAAGTGTCCTCAATGTGGATCTAAATTTCCACACACAGATCTACATAAGGTGTGTAACCTTTGCCTTTTGCCAGAGTACGAGGCCAGAGACTGTCCAGCTTGCGCCTCTTTCTGCTCCAAGAAAACGATCTGGGATCGTCGAGCTCGAAGAAACATGGCTCGATCTTCAATATCCATTCTGGACGACATCGTCCAAGATGGCATCGATGTACCAGACCAGGAGTGGGTCGAAGAAGGCGTCATCAGCTCCTGCGAAGCCGACGACTCCGACATCGAAGACATCACTCCAGGGCAGCGGTTCGTGAGTACTGACGTCAACCCCCTCCCCCCACCCACCCCCAAAAAGGCTTCGGTAACACCTTCCCCTTCGGGCCTAGGTGTACAATGGGAGAAAACTTCCCACGCCCCGCCTTTGGGCCCGGCAAAGACGTCGACAAATGCAAACATTCGGAACCGAAAAAATCGGCACAGAAGCAACAACATCCACAAGAAGAGCTTTTCCTACCTGACCCAAACCAAAAATCTCTTCTAAAAGACCCAAAAACAGGTCAACTCACACTCAGCTCCAGGAAAAGGAAAATGGACACGCCTCTACCGGCTCCATTACCACCAAAGAAGAGAGACATTGCTACATCTCCTCTCAGAGTTCCTTCTCCACCTCCTCCTCCGCCTCCCCCTCCAAACCTCCACCACAGGACGATGATGATGATACCTCTGAGGACGGAGGGGACGGAGGAGAAAATGAACCTTTAGAGGAACCCAGTCATCCTGATTCCCCAGGGGACCCATGGGACAACTATGGCACTATATATATTCTTCTAGACCTTCCCCTCCAGAAGACACTAAGGGCTTCACACAGCTCATACACAGGGCTGAAACAATACCATGGGGTAAATCTCCACACAGACCCTGTAGAAGAAGATTTTCTAATGGACACATTTGACACATCTCAAAGATCCACTTCCGTTCTCCCTATGTTAAAGGGGGTAATTAAACATGCACCTGAGGTGTTCAAAGATAAGGACTAGGGTTATTAACCCCAGAATAGAAAAGAAATATAAATCTGCCCCAGCTGACCCTGTTTATATCAAAGTTCAGATCCCATTGGATTCCTTAGTGGTCTCCAACACCAGAAACAGGGCTAACTCCCAAACATCAGGCGATGCTCCACCTCCTGATAAGGAGTCAAAACTATTGGATGCCTCTGGAAAAAGGACAGCGTCACAAGCAGCCAACATATGGCGAATTGCAAACACACAAGCCTTGCTGGCTAGATATGATAGGGCACACTATGACGAGCTAGAGACCCTATTACAACATCTTCCAGATAAGTACAAGACAAAAGCCAATGACCTAATTCAGGAGGGTAAACTTATAACCAATACCTCCATTCGTTGTGCTCTAGATGTGGCAGACACCGCCTCCCGAGCCATCAACACAAGTTTTCTTTTACGTAGACATGCATGGCTACGCATTTCAGGGTTTAAACCAGAAGTACAAACTACCATACTCAACCAACCGTTCGATCAGGAACATTTATTTGGCCCTACTGTAGATTCATCTTTAGAAAAGATGGAAAAAGATACCGACATCACCAAATCAAAGGGAGCCTTACAATCGCAAGCTCCCAGACGTTCTTTTCATCGCTCCTCTTATAAAGGCACCTCTAGAGGTTATTCCTCTGACAACCCCTCCACTTCTTACAAAAGTTCCACCCAAACAACCTTTACCAGAGGTTATAATAGAGGAGGCTACAGAGACAATAATAACAAAGGCAGAGGCAAAACTAACAAAACTCGCTCCGCCTCCACCCCCACCCAGTGACTTTCCGCCACTCCCCCCAGACCATTACACTGCGGTCAGGGAAGATTGCTACTATTCCTACCTGTCTGGAGCAACATCACTACCGACAGATGGGTGAAACAAATCATTCAATCCAGTTATTGTCTAAAACTCACCGCTACTCCCCCAAACATACCACCCAGACAGCGCCCAATGTCAAAAGAACATTTATCACTGCTAACGGAAGACGTGCTTTCCCTCCTACAAAAGCATGCAATAGAACAAGTTCCCCTGCATCAGCAAAACACTGGAGTTTACTCCATGTACTTCCTCATTCCAAAGAAGGATGGAACCCTGAGACCCCTCCTGGACCTCAGACCCCTAGACCTTTACATACAATCAGACCATTTTCACATGGTCACACTTCAACAGGTCCTTCCTCTGCTCACACAAGGCGATTTCCTTGCACCCTAGATCTCAAGGACGCCTACTTCCATATAACCATTCACCCCGCTCACAGGAAATATCTTCGATTTGAAGTGGACGGTCAGCATTACCAATTCAAGGTTCTCCCATTCGGAGTCACCACAGCACCCAGAGTCTTCACAAAATGTCAAGCAGTAGTTGCAGCTCACCTAAGGAGACGAAAAATCACGTCTTCCCATACTTAGACGACTGGCTCTTAAAAGCCAAGTCATACAGCCAGTGTGTAAATCACACACAAGCCACAATCCAACTACTTCACGACTTAGGATTTACCATAAACCTCACAAAGTCTCACCTACAACCGTCCCACATCCAACAGTATCTCGGTGCCACAATAAACACCTCAAAAGGCCTTGCATATCCCAGTCCACCCAGGATAGCAAGCATACAATGTCTCATTACTAAATTCCAACCACAACACTCACTTCCAGCTCGAGTGTTTATGCAGCTTATAGGGATAATGGCCTCTTTCATATTCATAGTACCTCATGCCAGACTCCACATGCGTCCCCTACAGGAATGCTTAGTACTTCAGTGGAACCAGGCTCAAGGTCAGCTGACAGATCTGGTGTTGGTGGACGGCCGCACGCATCGCTCTCTGCAGTGGTGGAACACATAAAACCTTTCCAAAGGGTGACCGTTCATAGAGCCGGTTCCACAGATTGTTCTAACAGCAGACGCATTGTTCACCGGCTGGGGAGTTCATCTATTACATCATCATGCAAGGCAAATGGACACCTCCTCAAAAATTACTCCACATCAATCACCTGGAGTTACTAGCAATATTTCTGGCATTAAAATCATTCCAGAAACAGATATCAGGCAAATCTGTACTATTCCGCACCGACAATATGACAGCAATGTACTATATACAAAAACAAGGCGGGACACACTCCATACAGCTCTCTCAATTAGTGCAGAGCATATCGAGGTGGGCTATTCCTCAAAACATTTTTCTCCTAGCCCAACACGTTCCAGGAGTTCAAAACAGCATAGCGGATCTGTTAAGTCATCAGACACAGCAGATTCATGAGTGGGAACTTCATCCACAAGTTCTTCAACCGTTTTTTCAAACGTGGGGGCACCCAGAGATAGATCTCTTTGCCACACATTACAACACAAACTGCCCAAGCTTCGCCGCCAGATATCCACACCCATTGTCCAAAGGCAATGCGATATGGATGAATTTGTCAGGCAAATTTGCATATGCTTTTCCGCCTCTCCCACTCATTCCATTGGTTGTGCGCAAACTGCAGCAACACTCACTAACACTCATCCTGGTTGCTCCAACATGGGTCAGACAACCATGGTACACAACACTGCTGGAACTATCAGTAGTCCCAGCCCACAAACTACACCTCTCCCCACGCCTCTTAACACAGCACCATGTAGAGATCAGACACCCGGACCCAGCACCGCTCAACCTAGCGATCCGGTTCCTGAAGTCTTAGAATTTGGTTACCTTAACCTACCCCCTGACTGTATGAATGTTATCAAAGAGGCTAGACTCCCCACCACTAAAGCCTGCTATGCAGCCAAGTTGAAAAGATTTGTAATATACTGTAATAACAACAGCATCAATCCTTTAGATGTGTTCGGCACATCATATGTTACCTACTTCATCTTCAACGGTGTAATCTAGCATACACATCTATTAGGTTACACCTCGCTGCCATAGCAGCTTACTTGCAAAATAGACAACACTTGTCATTATTCAGGGTGCCTGCCATTAAAGCATTTGTGGAAAGCCTCAAAAGAATCCTTCCTCTTAGAGTACCATCCTCACCAGTGTGGAATTTAAACGTCCTCACAAGACTAATGGGCCCTCCATTCGAACTTCTGCATAAATGTGAGCTACAATTTCTTACATGGATAGTCGCTTTCCTTGTGGCCATTACTTCACTTAGAAGAGTCAGCGAGCTACAAGCACTAACTATTCAAGAACCATTTTTACAACTCCATCATAAAATTGTGGTTCTCAGGACAAATCCCAAATTCCTTCCTAAAGTTATCTCTCCTTTTCATCTCAATCAGGCTGTTGAGTTGCCAGTATTCTTTTCGCAACCACAAACAGTAGCAGAAAGAGCTCTTCATACTCTAGACGTAAAAAGAGCACTCCTTTATTATATTGACAGAACAAAACCTTTTCGCAAAACAAAACAACTTTTTGTATCCTTCTCACCACCACATAAAGGCAATCCCATAGCAAAATCTGGGATTGCAATGCGGATTGTCAAATGTATACAAATTTTCTATCCGAAAGCAAAACGTACATTATCTATTCCCCCTAAAACCCACTCTACCCGAAAGATAGAGGCTTCAATGGCATTTTTAGGTGACATTCCCTTAGATGACATCTGCAAAGCAGCTACATGGTCTTCACCGCACAAATTCCCAAAACATTATTGTGTAGATGTGCAAGCTAGTGTGGGCCAAGATGTACTTAAAACACTATTTCAAACTACTGCTACAGACACTGGTAATCGCCGCTAAGGAGGAGTACTGCTGTGCAATCTATGCATAAGTGTGTGATCTACAGCTCATATGCCTCAAACGGAAAATGCTACTTACCAGTATGCATCTGTTCTTGGCATGAGGAGCTGTAGATCCACCCACCTCCCCGGCTACCTTTATCTGTTCCAGTATTATCTTATTTAGATACAACATACATGGACATCTTTTCCGTTTCTTACAAAACTCCATCATTTCCCTTCTTGGCAAAAAAATAATCTGACGATGGAGTGGATGCCCATGCGCACTATTGTCCAAAGGAGGTGCCACCTATCCCGTGAATTCCAAAGACTTTCCAGGACAACAACAAAGTGCAAACATCCGGGCCCAACATCAGATGGCGATCTATGCATAAGTGTGGGGATCTACAGCTCTACATGCCAAGAACAGATGCATACTGGTAAGTAGCATTTTCCATACTCCACACTTCGTAATGGCTGTCAAAACACAACAAACTAGACCTGGTAGACTGAAAGCTCTCACACGGAATGTGAATGGTCTCAGTAATAAAATTAAGAGGAGTCCTCAAAATTTCCAAATGCTACAAGCCAGGTATACACCTATTACAAGAGACACATCGAACTTGTGCTGCCCTAGGCGCAGCGCATTCAAGTAAAATAGTGGCTTTTCAGCAGCCGCTTTGTGTTTCACTATGCAGTCGGCAATCAGCAAGCAATTTTAAGGGGGATTAGAGATCCCCTTGCAGGGTGGTGCAGTGAGTGACTGCATCCACCTGCAAGGGGATGTCCAGGTAAGTCCATAGGACCCTCTTTGCCCCCGCCTGAGGGCTGCTATAAGGGGGTGCACTGATAGTGCGCCACCTTTATGATGGCGCACTGTCAGTGCGCCTCCTGACAGCTTCCTTGCTCCTTGCCTCTGCGCTCCCGTATATCTAATACGGCACGGGCTCAGAGGCAAAGAGATTCCCTCATTAGCCTGGGGCCATGCCTCCATGCAAATGAGGGAACACCTTCGCGTGGTAGCGCTGGCACTATATGTGCACCAACGTTATCCGTATTACAGAAAGGGCTGCAAAAGTGTCTGAGGACCTTTATGTAATACCAAACCGCCCCAGGGGACCGCAAAGCAGGTGCAAATGTCCGTTGTGCCCCCGGGACACTTTCCAGAAAATACGGTCCCTAGGGTTCCAGGGTGGGGTGACTTGCGTGGCACTCACCAAGTTTATTTTACCCATAATCCCTTGCAGACCTCAAACTTGACAAAACACATTTTCCTCACATTTACTTGATGGAAAGTTATGGGATCTGCAGGGAGTCACAAACTTCAATCCACAGCGGAATTTCCCCACATCTCCTGATAAAAATGGTACCTCACTTGGGTGGGTAGGCCTAGTGCCTGCAACATGAAACAGCCCAAAACGCAACGTGGACACATCACATTTTTCCCCTGAAAACTGACCCCTTTTTGCAATATGCCTAGCTGTGGATTTTGGGCCCTAACTCAGCCGGCATCTAGGAAAACCTAGCAAACCTGCAATTTTTTTTAAACTAGACACCCAGGGGAATCCAGGATGGGGATGGGGTGACTTGTGTGGCTCTCATCAGGTTCTGATGCCCAGAATCCCTTACAGAACTCAAACTTTGACTAAAAAACACATTTTCCTCATATTTCTCGGATGGAAAGTTCTGGAATCTGCCGTTAACCACAAAGCTCGATCCACCCAACATTTCCCTAAGTTTCCCGAGAAAAAAAGTACGTCGCTCGTGTGGTGGCCTAGTGCGCACAGTAGGAAACAGCCCAAAACGCAGCATGGATATTTTTCCACTCAAAACTGACCCTTTTCTACAAATTGGGTAGCTATGGATTTTGAACATTAGCACAGCCGGCAACTGGGAAATCTAACAAACTTGCCCATTTTTTAAACCCTACACCTCGGGGAATCCGGAGTGGGACAGAAAGGGGATGTATCACCTGTGTGACTGGGCCTCTTGCACGCGACAGGAATGGTTTAACCTAGGTCAATGGGAGCCCTTGAATGGTGGGCAACCCCTACCCCAACATTTTCTTTTTTTACATTTTTCGCTGTTGTCAGGTTGGACTTTTGACTCTCGGGTGGGGGGGATAATTACCCCACCATCCCAAGAGGGGCCAGAAAGACTGATGGTGCATTTTTTGGGGTGGAGGTATGGTCATGCCCATGGTGGGCAGCCCCCACTCCTGTACACTCTTTCTGCAAAATTTCCCTGGTGTCTAGTGGGCATTCTGCCCCCTCAAAGGGGGCAGATTCGGGGTAGTCACCCCTATCGGCCGCCCAGAGGGGGTAGAATAGCTGATAGCTTATTTTTATGGGGTGGGGGCATGGCCATGCCCATGCCCATGGTGGGCAAACCCCACTCCTGTACACTCTTTGCGAAATTTCCCTGGTGCCTAGTGGGCATTCGGCCCCCTCAAAGGGGGCAGATTCGGGCTAATCACCCCCATCGGCCGCCCAGAGGGGGTCGAATAGCTGATAGCTTATTTTTATGGGGTGGGGGCATGGCCATGCCCATGGTGGGCAAACCCTAATTTGTTTTTTTTCCTGGTGTCTAGTGGGCTTTCTGACCCATGGGGGATGCAGATCAGGGGTAATTGTCCGCCATCCACTCCCAGGGGATTAGAAAGACTGAAATATTTGGGGGTGGTGAGTGGGCACAAGCCCTCCCCATGTCCCTGGGGCCTAGTGGGTGGATCCGTACTTAGGGATTGCTGTACTCTGCTTAGGAATGATCCTACCTCGCTGCTCTCACATCCCTCCATATTTCAGAAAACTTCACTAGCTCCTTATATGCAAGCACACTGAATTGAAACAAGTCACAAACATACAAAGCGCACTACACAACATAGGCCCTGCCTACCACAATAGCCACATACACTTCCACCACCCCTCTTGCCACCCTCTATTAGCCGGACTCTCATTAGCACATACACAAAACAGAACTGGATGTACCCTGCTGTAGCTAGACGTTTGCTAGAAAAAACTTTTGCATGCAGCACCTACTATAAGGGGACAACAATCTTTAACCTCTGTTTTTTTTTTTACATTTGCAGTCAGGCCCACAATAGCTTTCTACCCTTGTCCAGTCTGGATAGTAGTGATTTACTCCCTGGCTCATTTCATAATCCTACCAATGAGGTTTGGACCTTGGTAGATTTTAAGACTACACAAAATGTGAGCCCAAGTGAGCACTCTGTGGCAAAATTGGTTAGTTGGAACATAGCGGGCATTAGAGCTAATCTGTTTGACCCAGAGTTAATTAATCCTTTATCCAAATATGATATAATAATGTTACAGGAAACTTTGGGCATTGGACCTAATTTTAGTGGTTGGGTTTGAGTGCCATTGTGTCCCAGCCAAAGCTACCCTAGGACAGAAATCACAGGGTGGGTTACCTATTCTGATTCGGATAAGTAGGCTATTTAGAGGGATTCTTATGCCTTTCAATTATAGGTTCTGTGGGTTGTGGTGTCCTGCAGCTTCAGTTTTTTTCTAGTGAACTTTTATCATTCTGTTTATGACCCAGGCTAGATCCTTTCCCAACTTAGGCCATTTTAATGTAATACTGGGTGGGGATTTTAAAGCCAAGGTGGGTCGAGATCTTATTGGCTCTGACCCATTTGAACAAAGAGACACTTCCCCTGTTTTGTCTTTGCCTATTGCTGATACTCCCGCAGAGAGTGTGCTAAAAGCGTTTCAAACCCTCAGGTGCCGATCACGATCCTGCAAAAACCGGGTACGAACCGTCGGACGGAGCACAATCTCCGCCCGACGCGTACCCGGTCGTCAATTTTCACAAACAAGGAATTACGATTCGCACGGGTACACCATTACCGTACGAATCGTAAAAAAGCCCGACCGAACAAAAAAACACCTACCAATGCGATCCGGGAAAGCGCCGACCTGACGTCGGGACGCTCGCAGCCAGCCATTCACGACCCAGGAATCACGATTCGCACCGACGTCACCCCGCACGGTGAATATTTTGCGGCAGCCAAAAACTGCCGGGAAATCAGGACGACGCGAACAAGGACCACCAGTACGCGACGGACAGACGACGACGCGAACAAGGAGGACCAGTACGTGACGGACACACAGGACGACGCCACCAAGGAGGACCCGTACGCGACAGGACGACGCGATCAAGGAGGACCCGTACGCGACAGGACGACGCGAGCAAGGAGTACCAGTACGCGACGGACAGACATGGACCCGAACCTACGAGTCATCCCTGCCCTCATAGCAGTACACCTCCTCTACAGGTTACGACGCAGACGCCGCAGAAGGTCAGAATAACTAAGGGAGGGGGGAAAGTGGGGTGGGGTGGGGGTGGCACGACCAGGGCAGGCCACAAAACAACCACATAAGTCACACACCACACATGGCCTGGACATACCTGACTCCCATGCCCTGGTCACCACGAGGGGGTGGGGGCGTGTCCTGATAAGCCAGCGACCGCCACAACGGAAGTCCGTCACCACGCGAACCGGCAACACAACCAGACAGGTACGTCCCGTACCCACGCCTGAAGAGCGTGGGTACGAGTCGGACCAAGCCCACACACGTCACCCCAACAATGGCGGGACGGATCGCACCCACGTGGCAAAGGCCTGGGTACGGGCCGCACAAACATCACATAGCGTGGGGACGGATATGTACGGACCCTACCCCCACCCCGTATGCAAGGAGCGTACCCCCCAGCCCAACAGTGCAAGTACGACCTGTACCCCCACCCGCGTATGCATGGAGCGTACCCCCATGCCAACAGTGCAAGTACGACGCGAACCCTCACCCGCGTATGCAAGGAGCGTACCCCCCAGCCCAACAGTGTAAGTACGACCCGTACCCCCACCCGCGTATGCAAGGAGCGTACCCCCCATGCCAACAGTGTTAGTACGACCCGTACCCCCACCCGCGGAAGTACGGAGCGTACCCCCACCCCAACAGTGTAAGTTCGACCCGTACCCTCACCCGCGTATGCATGGAGCGTACCCCCCATGCCAACAGTGTAAGTACGACTCGAACCCCCACCCGCGGACTCACGGACCGTACCCCCACCCCAACAATGTAAGTTCGACCCGTACCCTCACCCGCGTATGCATGGAGCGTACCCCCCATGCCAACAGTGTAAGTACGACTCGAACCCCCACCCGCGGACTCACGGACCGTACCCCCACCCCAACAGTGTAAGTACGACCCGTACCCCCACCCGCGAATGCAAGGAGCGTACCCCCCAGCCCAACAGCGTAAGTTCAACCCGTACCCTCACCCGCGAATGCAAGGAGCGTACCCCCCAGCCCAACAGTGTAAGTACGACCCGTACCCCCACCCGCGAATGCAAGGAGCGTACCCCCCAGCCCAACAGCGTAAGTTCAACCCGTACCCTCACCCGCGAATGCAAGGAGCGTACCCCCCAGCCCAACAGTGTAAGTACGACCCGTACCCCCACCCGTGAATGCAAGGAGCGTACCCCCCAGCCCAACAGCGTAAGTACGACCCGTACCCCCACCCGCGAATGCAAGGAGCGTACCCCCCAGCCCAACAGCGTAAGTACGACCCGTACCCCCACCCGCGAATGCAAGGAGCGTACCCCCCAGCCCAACAGTGTAAGTACGACCCGTACCCCCACCCGCGAATGCAAGGAGCGTACCCCCCAGCCCAACAGTGTAAGTACGACCCGTACCCCCACCCGCGAATGCAAGGAGCGTACCCCCCAGCCCAACAGTGTAAGTACGACCCGTACCCCCACCCGCGTATGCAAGGAGCGTACCCCCCATGCCAACAGTGTAAGTACGACCCGTACCCCCACCCGCGGACGTACGGAGCGTACCCCCACCCCAACAGTGTAAGTTCGACCCGTATCCTCACCCGCGTATGCATGGAGCGTACCCCCACCACACCAGTGTAAGTAGACTCGTACCCTCACCTCGAATGCATTGAGCGTACCCCCACCGTGTATGTGCCAAGCGTACATATCCTGAAATCGGAGGTGTGTGTGCAGAGTCCACCCAGCAGTGCCCTGAGACAGGAGGGGTGGTTGCCTATCACTCCCAGCAGTGCCCTGAGACAGGAGGGGTGGGTGCCTATCACTCCCAGCAGTGCCCTGAGACAGGAGGGGTGGGTGTGGAGTCCTCCCAGCTGTGCCCAGAGACAGGAGGGGTGGGTGTGGAGTCCTCCCAGCAGTGCCCTGAGACAGGAGGGGTGTGTGCAGAGTCCTCCCAGCAGTGCCCTGAGACAGGAGGGGTGGGTGCCTATCACTCCCAGCAGTGCCCTGAGACAGGAGGGGTGTGTGCAGAGTCCTCCCAGCAGTGCCCTGAGACAGGAGGGGTGGGTGCCTATCACTCCCAGCAGTGCCCTGAGACAGGAGGGGTGTGTGCAGAGTCCTCCCAGCAGTGCCCTGAGACAGGAGGGGTGGGTGCCTATCACTCCCAGCAGTGCCCTGAGACAGGAGGGGTGGGTGTGGAGTCCTCCCACCAGTGCCCTGAGACAGGAGGGGTGTAACACATGTGTGTGAGGCCAGAATTATCCACATGCATACTGGCTACAAGGGAACATGTCCCCATGAACTCATGTCAACAGACTCCACACACAAGTACAGTGATCATCAAGGATGCCACGATTGTTGCAGGTGGAGACATGGCCCTGCATGCATGGCCAAAGTAGAAGGGCTCCGTCACACACACAGCTCATGTAGACACAGCTCTGCGCTAAACATTGGGAACACCCTGCAGGGAAGAAAGCTGGGTACACAGAGGAAGGAATACACCCTGGGACAAGTGCACCATGCAGTAACTGCTTACATGAACAAAGAAAGTTAGCCAACACCTTGTGATGGCACACAGATCCCAGGGTCCCACCAATGAGCAGTACACTACTACATATCCCACACACCCAAACCCTTACACACCACCAAAAACCATGTAGCAGCCCCACCAACACCAATACCAGCATAGCAGTAGTGTGATAATGAAAACAAAATTAAGCTTTATTCAGCATGAGCACAATGTCCGTGGATCGCAGGCAGTTCAATCTTCACAAAGCCCATAGGGCAGTCAATGATTCTCAGCTGGATGGGGGACACAGTGGGATGCGTGTCCCCTACCTTGCCTGCACAGTCAAATGGCATCGTCTTCCACACTGGTGAGGGCATCAGGGGGGGGGGAAGCAACAGGCACCGCAGGGACATCAGGGCAAAGGGGCGGCGTTGTGGGTGCAGGGATGGAGGACTCCACCACAGGGGGTGGGTCAGTGCCAAAGGCGGAGGCCAGGATGGCACTACACACCTTTGCAAGGTCCTCCAGGGAGTCCCCTGCACCCGAAGGGACCTCAGGCCCCAAGGAGGGGGGGGGTCAGAGGGATGGGTCGCAGCGCCACCGGGGGAGGGTGGAGACAGGGGGGGAGACTCAACCACCCTGACCGGGGACCTCCTTGACCGCTTGCGTGGTGGTGTAACTGTGGGGCTCAGGGACAGAGCGGCCATGAAGGAGTCCTTGGGGGAGATGTGGCCAGGAGAGCTGAGGGGAGGGGATTTGGAGGGAGTGGACTGGGTGGAATGCGGACTCCCACTATGGCTGCGTGTCACACGTTTGCCCCCCGACCCAGTGGGTGTGCCTACCTCACCCTGTGTGTGCGTGTCAGGAGGAGTGCGGTGGACCTTCCCTGCTGGTGTGGTGCCCGTGTCCGTTGATGTGGGTGCATGCCGACGTCTGGGTGTACGTGGGACAGGCATGGGAGTGGGAAGTGTGGATGGGGCAGGGGTAGGTGGGGGGAGGTCGCGCTGCAGGAGACCCACTGCTGCAGTCAGTGTGGAGTCGATGGACCTCAGCAAGTTGCGTTGGTCAGCCTGCGATGAATGAATGCCCTCCAAGAAAGCCTCGATGTTGGTGAGGGTTTTGCCGTGGGCATGGAGGACATTAAGGATCGCAGCCTGACCAACCTGCAGTTGCCGCTGGATGTCCACAGACTCTGCATTGGCGGCAGCAGTGGAGACAGGGGCAGGGGGTGCGGTGCCTGGCAGGAAGGAGACATGCTGTGACCGGGCACGCTGGGAAGGGACACGAGCAAGTGGGAGGCGGCTGGTGGGAACTGAGGGGGCGGTGCGAGGTGTTGTTCCGCTGTCAGCTGCTGGTGCAGCCACCGCCCACTCGGAGACATCCTCCTCGGACCTGTCAGCTTCGTATTCTGACGTGCCAGTCGACAGGTCCTCGGCCGCACTATCCTCCACCTCTGTCCCACTCGATGTGCCAGCCCCGATGTCACGGCTGGCACTGGTGCTCGGTCCCTCCGCCTTGCCTGTGTCCATGTCTCCCTCTGTGTCCCCCGACGATGCTGTGGGCAGGGTGGAGAGACAGAAATTAATCAGACAGCTGTACACATCAGTCACATGAGTACAATCGACATAGGTAACACTGCATAGCCTGAAAAGGAAGATCCCTAACATCTACTAAACAAGGTACCGATGTAGGGCATGAAACACACAGTTGGTTGAGCCACCATGCCACTGAAATACCATGGAGAGCATGAGACAATAGCTAAACACAGGAAACGGAGTCTGACATAGCACCCAGGCCCTGGGGACAATCCTGCACTGCATCTGCACCACACAGCGTTGGCGAAAATACCGATGACCAGGGACCATATCCATGAACTTGAGACACATGCTGCATAGGTAATGCTGAAAACATGCCCAACATGACTCGGTCACTGCACATTGCGTGTGTGTCCAGACACATCACACACTGCCCAGACCCAGCAAGTAGAAATCAGGATTTGACACATAGGCATTGCCCGCACCAACAAGACCCTACACGAGGCAAATTGTTGAGACACAGGTGGCACCAACATCTCATAGTCTGGCTGATACACACAGGGGCAGGCAAAAAGCAAGAGTGTACGCCAAACAGCCAAGGTGCGCCTGTACAAATAATGAGGTACCAGTGCCCATCCTCAGATGAGTATAACAAGACACACAGGCACTGGCAACTGTGAGTATGTAGAAGGACAATCAGGTCAGGCTGCACAGTGGACACCTGTACAAAATAGCACGTCTATATACATGGTGACAGGGGACAATGGCACAGAGCACAACCTACGCTGTAGACACTGAGATTGTCCACGTTTATGATGACACATACACCACTGAGGAAAAGGTGCCCCAGGGGACAGTAGTGGGCACGCAACTACATGCTACTGAATGGTAATGACTGCAACACACGTCACCATCCCTGCACTATGTGTATCGCACACTCATGCACATCATGTCACAGGCCACTACATAGGACATGCGCGCTGTAAGGCATGACACATGAGAGACCAACTCCCATGTCTGGAGTCAGCATCAGTGCCAACTGACATGGAACCCACATGCAGTGAACTTGACAGTGCACAGGCAAGGTCCCACAACCTGTTACACACCACCCCCACACATGATGCTACAGTCATTGTTCTCGTGGACAAAGCGCCAGCCTACATCACCTTGTGAAGGAGTGACTACACACAGACCAGGGAACACATTGCAAGGAGGGGAAGGGTGGCAGGGGCACAGCGCTATACTGGGGCAAACAGGATCTGCACAGCACCTTTAAACCCTGCCAGTTAATTCATGCTACTGTGCCCTTACAAATGCCGGTGACACACAACGAACACACATGTACCTACCCCCTTCCGGCTGCTGCATCGCCTGTAAGCGCCTCTCCAGGTCTGGAAAGACCACCGGCAGCACACGCCTGTGGAGGTGGCTCAGACGGCGGCGGCCGCGGTTCTCGTGGCTCTCAGGTGAGTCCCCCAGCAGGAGCCGTGCAATCCTCCGCGTCCAGCACCGGACATCCTGCCAGCGTTTTCTCACCTGGGGCAGGCTCCGCCTCCGACCATCCACACCCCTCACGGCACTGACGGCGGTCAGCCAGATCTGCTCCTTGGCAGTGGCGCCTACCTGTGAGGAGGAACAAGTGACACCACATCAATACACCAGCCACATGTCACAGAGAGACATATGGGTACAAATTAGCTGGTTACAACAAGGCATGTCATGCAGCCAACGCATTGCACCTTTGTCATAGGGACATCATCCCCTGGTGAGGGAAAAAGCAGTACGTGCCACAGTGGGTACACAGGTGGAATGATGGCAATGTCACAATCAATGATCAAGGCTCACACTGTGCATCACACCCACCCCTCCTGTCTCAGGGCACTGCTGTGAGTGATAGGCCCCCACCCCTCCTGTCTGAGGGCACTGCTGTGAGTGATAGGCCCCCACCCCTCCTGTCTCAGGGCACTGCTGTGAGTGATAGGCCCCCACCCCTCCTGTCTCAGGACACTGCTGGGAGACATCAGGCACCCCCCCCCCTGGGACCCCCCCGACAGTACATGGCATGTGTGTTACACCTGGACGCAATGGCAGAAGTCACAGTCACAACATAGGGACAGTCTGTGGCAGTGGCCTATGCACTCACCTGATACCCTGGTCGCCCATACAGCATGGAGTACTGTGGGAGGATCACATCCAGCAGAGCCATGTTCTCCTCCAGGGTGAATGGCTGTGTCCTCTCCACAGCCCTTGACATGGTTCCAGGGAATCAGTAGCAGCAGCTGGGTCGACGAATGCAAAGATGTGCAGGCAAGTGCTCCCTCATGGGACCTGGCTGCCTTATATGTGCCCTTCTGCCCAGTCTCATGCACAGGAGTACAGAGTGATTGGTCACTCACATTTGCATCCTATGTTTCCACCAATCCCTTCAAACCTAGCAGTCTGTGGGTTCTCTATCGGTTTCATTCTCCTGCATGATGTCAGCCCCACAAACACATTGCAACAAAGTAGAAGAATTCCAACTGACTTCTGCTGTGCACCTTCCAGAACAATTTCGAATTTTGAACTTGGTCTCCATGACAACCAGCATGCATGTAGGCCTTAATACTTGTCCCCTATGTAATTTGGAGCATCACACACAGGTACGGTGCGTTTCGGGGCCCTAGGGCACCCCAAATGCATGGCAACGGCCCGTACATGCATGCCTACGCTCTCCATCACTATGGGTCTGCACGCGTATGCGTACCCGTAGTGTTACGGACCGTACACACGCATGTACGCTCTCTATAACTATGGGTCTGCACGCGTATGCGTACCCGTAGTGTTACGGACCGTACACACGCATGTACGCTCTATATCACTATGGGTCTGCACGCGTATGCGTACTCCTAGTGATAGTGAGCGTACATGCGAGTGTACGGTCCGTACCACTACGGGTACGCATACGCGTGCAGACCCATAGTGATAGTGAGCGTACATGCGTGTGTACGGTCCGTACCACTACGGGTACGCATACGCG
This sequence comes from Triturus cristatus, assembly GCF_964204655.1. NCBI lineage: Eukaryota > Metazoa > Chordata > Amphibia > Caudata > Salamandridae > Triturus > Triturus cristatus. The sequence continues at coordinate 142,754,422 of NC_140588.1, forward strand.
TGCAGACCCATAGTGATAGTGAGCGTACATGCGTGTGTACGGTCCGTACCACTACGGGTACGCATACGCGTGCAGACCCATAGTGATAGTGAGCGTACATGCGTGTGTACGGTCCGTACCACTACGGGTACGCATACGCGTGCAGACCCATAGTGATAGTGAGCGTACATGCGTGTGTACGGTCCGTAACACTACGGGTACGCATACGCGTGCAGACCCATAGTGATAGTGAGCGTACATGCGTGTGTACGGTCCGTAACACTACGGGTACGCATACGCGTGCAGACCCATAGTGATAGTGAGCGTAGATGCGAGTGTACGGTCCGTACCACTACGGGTACGCATACGCGTGCAGACCCATAGTGATAGTGAGCGTAGATGCGTGTGTACGGTCCGTAACACTACGGGTACGCATACGCGTGCAGACCCATAGTGATAGTGAGCGTAGATGCGAGTGTACGGTCCGTACCACTACGGGTACGCATACGCGTGCAGACCCATAGTGATAGTGAGCGTAGATGCGAGTGTACAGTCCGTACCACTACGGGTACGCATACGCGTGCAGACCCATAGTGATAGTGAGCGTAGATGTGAGTGTACGGTCCGTACCACTACGGGTACGCATACGCGTGCAGACCCATAGTGATAGGGCCGTACACACGCATCTACGCTCACTATCACTATGGGTCTGCACGCGTATGCATACCCGTAGTGCTACGGACCGTACAAATGCCTGTACGCTCGCCATCACGATGGGTACACATACGGCAGCACTCCCACAGTGATTTGGGAACATGCACAGGCCCTCTCAGCAGCAGTACGGCGTTTTTTACACATCACTGTGGTGATAGGCGACACACATGTAGGAATAGGGCGGACATACTTGTCCATGGATGGACATACTTGTCCAGGAATGGACATCAAGGCATCGTCTGTGCATTACTACATGTGTGGGGCACAGGTGTCACAGGCTGTGATGTGGAACATGCCTCCTGAGTGGAGAAGGCACCAGATGTATGATGAGATGTGTACATGTGTACTGTGTGAGGGTGCAATGTGTGCCAGGCATGCCCTTGACTCCTTTGACATGTGTGCATGTGGGACTGCGCACTTGGGGTGAGCGTCACTGGCATGGCACGGACACCAACACACGGAAGTGTCCCATGATGCCCGGTACAGGGGTCATGACACATGACTTGTCACTACCCACAGTGCACAATGTGACTATGTCATATATGTGTCCGGGATTTACATCAGGTTGATGTTGTAGCACCCTCAAAAGCTGCAGCCGTTGCAGCAACCAACATGTGGCTGTGTGTAGATTGTCATTGCACACTGTTCCCAACACCATGCCACATGTGTTATCGGATGTGAGGTGCACATGTATGCATGGGACACGGAGTAGCGTGACAAGGCCATGTCAGCAAACTCACAAGGAATGTGTGGTGAGTCATGACATGTGCACCTTCATGACAAGGTGTGTGGGCTGGACTAGTGTAATGTCATGTGACCTGTGGCTCCAGTGTTCCGCTATCAGTCTCTGCAATCGGCATCACACTTCTGCTGATGTGTGGGTGTATGTCACTCCTGTCTTGCGTCGGGCAGTGCACTTGCACTGGGACACAGCTATTTCCATGGCGTGGCATGGGGAGGTTCTCAATCACCGTGTGTAGCTGGGTCTTGGAAGGAGTGTCACCTTGCATCCATACGTGTCCTGGGCATGTAGCACATGCCTGACTCCCTATGTGGCATGTGTGTATTGCCAGATTTACATGTGCTCAGTAGACATGAGTTGTTCTCGTAGTGCACTCACTCTTCCTTGTCACTTCCAAATTACTGCAGAGCGCCTCCTGTTGCCCGAAGAATTCCAGACTTGGCTACCATGCAGGAGAATGACAGGATCCGGCTCTACCGCTTCACCCAACCGTTGATTCTGGAGCTGACGGCGAGACTGGCACCACACCTGCAACCGCAGCACAGGTATCCTACGGCACTGACACCCCAGCTGAAGGTAATGGCTGCCCTACATTTTCTGGCCACGGGTACCTTCCAAAATACCATAGCTCATGTTGGTGGCATGTCCCAGAGCATGTTCATCGGTGTGCTGCATGATTTCTTGGAGGCCATGTTGATTCACCTGGATGACTTCATCAAGTTCCCAACCCCTGAACAGATGACTGAGGTCAAGCGTGGATTCTATGCCCTGGGAGGGATGCCCCATGTCATTGGGTCCATAGATGGGACACATGTAGGTTTGGTACCACCACACGCACGGGAGGTGGCGTACCGCAATCGGAAGCACTACCACTCCATCAATGCCCTTGTGGTGTGTCTGTCCAATATGGTGATTTCACATGTCTGTGCTCGTTTCCCAGGATCAGCACACGATGCCTACATCATGAGGCGTAGCGGGATGCCTGATATGATGATGCAGCTGCGCAACGAACGGGCATGTGTTGTTGGTGGGTACAGTCTGTCTGTCCTGTATTCTGTATAGCCGACCAGCACGACCGCTACACCAGTTCTAACGATGTCCATGTGCTTCCCATGTAGGGGACGCTGGCTATCCCAACATGCCTTGGCTGCTGACACCTCTCCGCAACCCCATCACGCCGGCCCAGCTCCGCTATAACACCGCCCATGGCCGGACAAGGCGAGTGATAGAGAGGACGTTTGGCATGCTGAAGAGCCGATTCCGGTGCCTCCACAAGACCGGCGGTGCACTCCCTTATGCCCCGGCGAAGGTCTGCAAGATCTTCATGGTCTGCTGCATGCTGCACAACATGGCAGTTGAAAGAGCTGTGCCACTCATCCTGAATCAACATGACGAGGACCATCCACCCGTGAAGGACGAAGGGCTTGGCAATGGGGCTAGTGATGTGGAGGATGTGGAGCCGCAAGAGGACATCCGGACTCGGCTCATACGCGACTTCTTTGCTTAGTGGTGAGTACCAGGGTCTGAGTGTGCACGCATTGGTCCCCGTGTGGCATGCGTTGTGATGTGTGTCTCCACCTGCATGTATGGCACGTGGGTCAGAGGTGTGTGTGGGTGTGTCACTGGAGTGATGGTGGCAGTGATGGTAGTATTTCCCCAGTCATAATTGTGACCTAGCATGTTGTCATCCATACATGTGTCGAGTAACTGCACATGCAAGTGGCTGTGCTTTTTGTGGCTGACTTCTTGTGTGTCTCTCTTCCCCAGGTACCTGCGCATGCCGTTTGCTGGTTGCATTGTTGTGGCACTGCTATTCCTCATGGACATGACATCGTGGGCTGACTCAGCGTTACAGGCACGGACACGTTTGGAAGTCTCCATGGGGTAAGGGATGCATCTGGGGTGTATTGGGTGTGGCAGTTGTTCACGATGTGTGCACACTGCCCCGGTCTGGGTTTGGTTCCTCTGCAGACATGTGGCATCCCCATGGGACACGACATGCAGCTGGGTACACCTGAATAGATGGGCTGCCTGGTTGTCAGTCATCAGTGATGGGATAGTGGATTGTGATGATGGCATCAATGTGTGTGACACTGCCCTCGGACACATACGGTTAACATTGTCTTGACATGGCGTGGGACTTCCACATCAGCGGATGTATGGTGTATGGCAGGCTCTCCGTGAGCAGCTGTGGGTGTTTAGCTGTTAGCCGACGCTTGTGTGCCAGTTCCATGGCTATCACGCATTTGTGCTGCAGAAGGGGGGTGCCAGTGTTGGAGCCACATGTTACTCCACATGATGTGTTCATGTGTACTTCAAGTTGCCTCTGCAATCCCAAAAACATGACTAATAAAGGTGTCCCTATGCCTCCAAGGTGCCTCTTCTCAGTCAATGCTGGTGTGTTGGCACGGTGCATCCTGCATGTCTGGCATGGTATTCCCTGATTGTGGCTATGTGTCAATGTGTCGAGTGGCAAGATGCAAGCTGTGTGTGTGTGCTGAGACTGTGTATTGGGCATGATGTCCATGACTGTGTGGGTATTGTGACATGTGCCATCCCCATGCATCCAACGTTGTCCATGACCCCATTCTCTGCATCCACCGGACTCAAGCTTGCAGGACATGGTTCTGCCACCTGTCTACACATACCTGGGTGCCCCCCAGGACACGGGCCAGGATCCCTGACCTCTGCGCATGACTGTTGCTGTACTCAATGTGTCTGTCAGCACGGTTGTTCGGCCACCCCCTCAGCTGGTTCTGACCATCACGGGTGTGTATGGTGCTCCATGTCTGTCTTGCCTAATAAACTGTGACCCATGTGTCCTGTGCCAGACTCAGGCCCCAGGGTGTGGATGGTTGAAGTGAACAGATGACTCAGGCATGTTTAGACTGTACAAGACACATGTTAGGTAATAATGCTACCAGCAGGCATCTACTCTTAATAGTGTGATTTATTATTGGGGGGGGGGGGGGGACAAAGTGAGGGGCTTTCCGGGATTAGGGAATCCAAAGTTCAGTAGGGGAGTTGGTGTCCTTGCCATTGGAAATCCTCAGAGTCCATGCCACAGTCTTTGTCAACATTGGTCAGCCAGTGACCAGCAGGGCCATGTGGCAGAGAATGTCTCTTGATGCTGTGATGCTGTTGCTCCAGTGGGCCAGGTGCCAGGCCAGGTGTCCTGGGAGATGGTGATGTAGCAGCCACCCTCACGGTCCTTTCCGTGGACGACCCGGCTTCCTGCGGGGAACCTCAGCAGCAGGCCGTGACGACGTCTGGAATGCTCCGTCGGATGTTTCCTCCTCCTCCTCATGATCCCTCCCTGTGGGTGGTGATGTTCTCCGCCTTCTGGCACAGGGAGGGTCGGCCATGGTGTCGGCCATCCGACGGAGTTCAGCGTGAATCCCCTGGGACGCCGTCACTTGCTCAGCCTGTCTGTCCTCCATCCTCCGTTGGTGTACCTGTAGACAGGCTATTAGCTCCGCATGTTGCTGGGCCTGCTGGACCTTGATCCCCTCGAGGACGGACACAACCTGGGCCATGCCCGTGGTGTCCTGCCGGTATGAGTCCAGGATGTTACGGACATGGGAAAATACCGGATCCCCAGCCAACTGGTCAGGCTCGCGCCTCCGCCGTCCTCCACTCCCACCACCCCTGCCCACTTGCGTCTGGCCTGCACTTGTGGGAACATCGGGTCTCCGGGACCCCTGAGGGGTGGCATTGGCGTTGTCGCCTGCCTCCTCCTGGGTGCCCGGGACACCGTGTCCCTCCTGGCGAGCCTGGCTGCATTGTGGTGTTGGGGCAGGGATCCTGGGTGTCTCCTGGGATGTGGCAGGAGTGGGGGTGGTGGTTGGCACGGTTGTACCTGACGCAGGTGCTGCAGGTGGTTGGACACCAGAGGGGCCAGGTCGGTCGGGGTCGTCCGCAGAGTGGTGAGAGTGGTCGCTGCCGGTGGAATCGGTCTCCTGCAGATCCGGGTCCTGTGAGTGTTCCCCCCCAGTGTTGGGGGGTGCAGCACGACGTTGACCTGTGTGTGAGAGAGAAAATGTTAATTTTGATCCATGCAACATCCATGTTTCATCCGTTACAAAGTTGGCACATTTCCTCTTGGAATTAGGATCTGTCTTGCATTCCACTCACAGTGCACTTGTGCATGGGTGTGTCCCTTGGGCACCAATTTGGCCCCTTTAACTATGTGTGGCACAGTCTTACTTGCTGCGTCAAGTGTGACTGCAGTCAGCAGTGGAGTGTGCATGTGTGGCGAGCCATGCATTTGCGCCTTCCTTGTAGCACTGTACATGTGCACATGGAGTGGATCCACACACTTATATGATGCAGGTGGCTGTCCTTGTGCTCGTGTACAGGTTGTGACATGGCCCTGCGTTTTGCCATGATGAAGAGGGGGGGTTCTGGCACTGGCCACCCTTGTCTACATGCACGCAGTCCACCTGCTGACGAGCAGACATTCCCACACACCAAAGGACTGATTTGCTCTCCCTGTGTCTCCCTCCTTCTCTGTCCCCCTCTCCCTCCCTCTCTGTCCCCCTCTCCCTCCCTCTGTGTGTCAGCCTCCTCCCTCTGTCCATCTTCCTGTGTCTCCCTCCCTCTCTGTCCCCCTCTCCCTCCCTCTCTGTCCCCCTCTCCCTCCCTCTGTGTGTCAGCCTCCTCCCTCTGTCCGTCTCCCTCCCTCTCAGTCCCCCTCTCCCTCCCTCTGTGTCCCCCTCTCCCTCCCTCCGTGTGTCACCCTCTGTCACCTTGGCCCAGCTTCCTGGGCACACACTGTTAGCAGATCTTTGAGTGGCCCTTGGCCTGTTGATGTGAGTTTGTTTCTGATCTCCAGGCACCCATTTTGTCTGCTGTGTGTCTGTGCGCTGCTGCTGTGGTGGTGTGTGCTGCCACTCTTTCACAATGTTGGCTGTTCATTAGCTGCTGTCATGTGCAAAACAGTGCCTTCACCCCCATGTGTTGATGCAAGGCGTCCGCCATTTGCTGGCAAGTCATTCCTGTGTTGGGACACAGTGTTTGTCTGGCTGTGACCTAGGCCATATGGGCAGAGGGCATTGTTGTCTGCTTTGGAGTCGCACTATGTGATTCTTGGTGCCCAGCCTCCCGCCATCCGGGTTACCGTGTCATGTGTTGTTGTCTTCTGTGGCCTGTGACTTGACATTGTCCAGCTGGGTGCATGGGGCATGGTGGCAGCAGTGGCATGTGCCTGCTCATGGAGTGTGGTTGAGTCATGCGATGGCTTGTGGTGGTTGCGTGCCTGTTATTAATTTTGGTTGTGGTTGCAGTTCCCCCCATGTGAGGTGCGTTGTTTGTGTACTCACCCGGGTCTCGGAGTCCTTCTACTCCTTCAACTGCCTCCACCGGCGGCAGTATGGCCATCACCCTCTCCTCCCAGGGATGGTACTGTACGGCTCTGCGGGAGGGCCCTCCTCCGGTGGCGTTGGCCTGGTCGTGTTCCTCCTGCCTCTTGGCTCTGACCCTCCTCCGCAGATCGTACCACCTGTTCTGGCAATCCTGCTTGGTCCTCCTGGTGTCCGCAACAGCATTCACAGCATCGACGATGGTCTGCCACATGGCTGTTTTGGCTGCCTGGCTGGTGCTTCTGACCAATGTTCCAAAGATCTGTGGCTCGACTCTGAGGATTTGATCAACAAGGACCTCCAACTCTCGGTGACTGAACTTTGGATTCTTGGTAGTGGGCATGGTGAGGGGTGTGGGTGGGGATGGTGTGGGTGTGGGGGGTGTGTGGATGTTGGGGGGGGGTGTGGATGGTTGTGTGTGTGTGTGAATGTGATGAGAGGGTGTTTGTGAGGGTGGTCGTGTGAAGGTGTGCAAGTGTAAGATGTGGTGTAGCTTGTAGTCTGGTTCTGTGGTGTCTGGCAGCAGTGAGTCTGTTGCAAAGGCTCATGGTTTGTGTGTGTGGGCCCTTTTCATTGGTCCATGGGTGGGTGTGGCAGTGTTTGAATTTTGGGTGGGTGTGTTATAAGGAGTGGTGGTGTATTGGGCCTCTGTTTGTTTTTGACAGTTGCAGGTCAGTGATTGTGTTATTTTAGTGGTTGTTGGCCATGTTTAGTGGCTGTGTGCCTTTCGAATGGTGTATTCTTGTGTTGTTTTGTTTTGTCCTTGTTGTGTACGTGCGTTTTGAGCGTGTGTACGGTGTGGACATGGGCCATTTGGTTGTACGATTATGTCCTTGTGTGTGGCTTTGTACGACTCGTACATGCGGTTGTGATGTTGGGGCATGGGGTGCGCTCCGTACTTAGGAGGTTGTGTTGGGGGTGCGCCAGGAACGTACTGGGGTGTAGGTACACGGGGGGTATGACACGTACTGGGGTGGGGGTGGGGCTCGAACGTACTGGGGTGTACATAGACGGTGGTACGACACGTACAGGGGTGGGGGGGTGTACATTGACGGTGGTACGACACGTACAGGGGTGGGGGGGTGTACATTGACGGTGGTACGACACGTACTGGGGTGGGGGTACGACTGGAACGTACTGGGGTGTAGGTACACAGGGGGTATGACACGTACTGGGGTGGGGGTGGGGCTCGAACGTACTGGGGTGTAGGTACACGGGGGGTACGACACGTACTGGGGTGGGGGTACGACTGGAACGTACTGGGGTGTAGGTACACGGGGGGTACGACACGTACTGGGGTGGGGGTAGGACTGGAACGTACTGGGGTGTCGGTACACGGGGGGTATGACACGTACTGGGGTGGGGGTAGGACTCGAACGTACTGGGGTGTAGGTTCACGGTGGTACGACACGTCCAGGGGTGGGGGTACGACTGGAACGTACTGGGGTGTAGGTACACGGGGGGTATGACAAGTACTGGGGTGGGGGTGGGGCTCGAACGTACTGGGGTGTAGGTTCACGGTGGTACGACACGTACTGGGGTGGGGGTACGACTGGAACGTACTGGGGTGTACATAGACGGTGGTACGACACGTACAGGGGTGGGGGGGTGTACATTGACGGTGGTACGACACGTACTAGGGTGGGGGTACGACTGGAACGTACTGGGGTGTGGGTAGACGGGGCTATGACACGTACTGGGGTGGGGGTGGGGCTCGAACGTACTGGGGTGTAGGTTCACGGTGGTACGACACGTACTGGGGTGGGGGTACAACTGGAACGTACTGGGGTGTACATGGACGGTGGTACGACACGTACTGGGGTGGGGGGGTGTACATTGACGGTGGTACGACACGTACTGGGGTGGGGGTACGACTGGAACGTACTGGGGTGTACATGGACGGTGGTACGACACGTACAGGGGTGGGGGGGTGTACATTGACGGTGGTACGACACGTACTGGGGTGGGGGGGTGTACATTGACGGTGGTACGACACGTACTGGGGTGGGGGTACGACTGGAACGTACTGGGGTGTGGGTAGACGGGGCTATGACACGTACTGGGGTGGGGGTGGGGCTCGAACGTACTGGGGTGTAGGTTCACGGTGGTACGACACGTACTGGGGTGGGGGTACGACTGGAACGTACTGGGGTGTACATGGACGGTGGTACGACACGTACTGGGGTGGGGGGGTGTACATTGACGGTGGTACGACACGTACTGGGGTGGGGGTACGACTGGAACGTACTGGGGTGTACATGGACGGTGGTACGACACGTACAGGGGTGGGGGGGTGTACATTGACGGTGGTACGACACGTACTGGGGTGGGGGGGTGTACATTGACGGTGGTACGACACGTACTGGGGTGGGGGTACGACTGGAACGTACTGGGGTGTACATGGACGGTGGTACGACACGTACAGGGGTGGGGGGTGTACATTGACGGTGGTACGACACGTACTGGGGTGGGGGGGTGTACATTGACGGTGGTACGACACGTACTGGGGTGGGGGTACGACCCGAACGTACTGGGGTGTAGGTTCACGGTGGTACGACACGTCCAGGGGTGGGGGTACGACTGGAACGTACTGGGGTGTGGGTAGACGGGGCTATGACACGTACTGGGGTGGGGGTGTGGCTCGAACGTACTGGGGTGTAGGTACACGGGGGTACGACACGTACTGGGGTGGGGGTACGACTGGAACGTACTGGGGTGTAGGTAGACGGGGCTATGACACGTACTGGGGTGGGGGTTCGACTGGAACGTACTGGGGTGTACCTAGACGGGTGGGGGTATACATATACGGGGGGTACGTGTCGGACGTACGGGGGCTGGGGGGAGTGTTGGGCGCGTATGCGGGCACATGTCTCCATGGTTGCTGTAGGAGTTCGGTGCGGACGGTGTTTTTTCCATACGGTTGTAACCTCGGACGCACGGGATGGATCGTGATTCCTCGGTCGGACTTGGATTTTCACGTTTGTAAGGTAAATCGTCCGAGGACGTGTCGGACACATTTTCCGACCCGAGGACGTGTGGGGAATGATTCCCAGTGCAGTTCGTATGGACTTTTTACCATGCGAATCGTGATTGCCAGTTCGTACGGCACTTGTACGATTCGTACGGTAAAAAGACCCGATACGAGTCGCACGGGGGAATTTTTTTCCGGATCGTGATCGGTGTGAGAAGTTGGCCTGATGTATGATGTCACTAGTTCTAGTGTACACCTTATATCAGTCCAAATACCCTTATGGTGATTGGTTGTAAAGTCAACCTTATAGACCAGCTATCCTAGTGGTAGCATGGACAAGAGCAGTCTTAGGCTAAACTCTGAATGGCATGTGAAGCCAGCTGTGATACCATATATAATCCCTTGAATACCAAATGAAAGGACACCACAACAGATATATATATAAAATAAAGTGTATTTATTCTAAGCAAACCCTCAGCACTCTTTATGAGATTAGAGGTAAGTACAACACAGTCTTATTAATGCATACAGTAAGTCACACAGGTAAGTAATACAGTTAGGCCCTAGGGGCCACGCAAACCATATACTAAAGAAGTGGTATAAGAACCACTGTTACGGAAATAGAATAGGCCTAGGCCTAGGGAATCGCTGGGGCTACACTACACTAGCGTTAGTTAGGAAGTGGGAGGCCCACGGGATTCGTGTGCAGAGTGGAAACACTCACGCGTAATGCGTAAAAGTCAATAGCAATGTTACAGTTTAGAAATAGATAGATTTAGGACACTTCCGGAGTAGCTAGGAAGTTGAGACTTGAAAACTAGACACTAGGATAGTCACTATCCTGATGAGCACCGGAGTACCCAAGTTACCTAGCCCACAGGCTGCGGGTGCATAGGGGTGAAGATGCGTCGTTTTCGTCGTCGACTCCTATGGATGCCTGAAGAAAGATGCTGACAGGCAGTCAGGAGAGAGTGTCCGGTGGATCCCAAGCCTGGGATCAAGAAGAGAAGAAACCTGCAAGCAGAGGGGACAGAGTCAAGGTCACTAGCCAGTGACCACGTGGAACCAGGAAGGAACCAGGCGATGTCGTGAAGAGTTGCAGGTGAAGGTGAAGCTTGTCGCTGCAGCCAGGAGGACCAGGAAGCGTCGAGGACGACCAGGACCAGGGGGCGAGCTGTCCCACGAAGGCTCTTGCTGTCGGCGGCGTCGAAGTTGGACTAGGACTCACCAAGCCTTGGCAAGCGGAACCCACGAAGAACAAGGGACTTGCTTCTGGTGCAGACCAGGAAGGTCTGGGGTGCTTCTTCTTTGCAGAGAAGCGGGAGCCAGTCTGGAGGAGCCAAACCAGCGCAGAAGATTTCAGGGAGCGTCGTCACAGAGGCCACTAGCCAGCGGGCAAGCAACCGGACAGACGCGGCAAGCAGGAAAATGCTGAAGGGCCCCACGCAGGACTCGTGGAGTGTGGGGGGCTGGTCTTCGGTGCAGATGGTGCTTGGGATTGGGGCTTCTCAATCCCCGGTGCACAACTTCGAGGGTACCTCAGAAGCTGCGCTGTAAGTTACTAGCCACTTTTCCCAGGTCGCCGGTCCCACGTCGCTCGTCGCCTCCACGGATCTCAGCTCTGCTGCAGATGTGGATGAGGGTCGGAGAAGTCTGGAAATCAAGGCTCTGGTCGGGCTCTGCAGTCGGTTCCTCGTCGAACGTTTCACAAAGCAAAGGGTAGTCACTTGATGGTGCCTGTTTGCACAGGGTAGCCACTCCTTGGCTACAAGGGAGATTCTTCAGTCTTCTTCTTTCGTCGAATGTCGAAGGTCCAGAGTTTCTGTTCAGTTTTGCAGGTTCAGGATAATCTAAAGTCTCGAGGCCCAACTCCCACTCTTATACTAATCTGGGGGGCTGGGATACCTGCTAGGTCACGCCTTATGGGTGGGACCTGGGAGGGGGTTGTTACACCCACTTCCCTTTGTCCAGTTTCGCGCCAGAGCTGGGGCTGGAGTGCCCCAGCGCCGGTTTGAACTGGACTATGCAAGGAACACCTTGTGTGCCCCAGGCATGTCTCATTCCTTTCAGCCCACCCTGCCCCAATACACTAAAGGCTGTCTGGGGAGGTGCTAGCACCTCCCCAAGCAGGAAACCTATTGTCCAGGCCTCCCTGGCTGGGATCACTCCCAGCTGCAGGAGGTCAGACTTGTGTCGTGGCAGCAGCATCCATTTTGTGATGCTGAGGCTTTGGTCAGAGGCTAACAGTTGAAGTATGATTTTAACATGTCTTTCCCTCTAGAAGGGGGGAATAATATTCTCATGTCCAGAAATGGCATGGGGGTATTATTCCCGAGTGTTAGACACCTTACACGACATGTTTTGATAAAGCCAAACCATAGTTACCATAACCGTCTAAGATTATAAGGTACTTTAAGAGTATATGGTAGGCTATATCATAGAACAGCTATAAGGACTTGGTTCCGAAAGCTGCAGACAGGCTCAGCTCATGCTAGAGCACCATCTCACATGTTACCAAGCACTCTGCCTCCAGGATTGTCAAGGCCTGCCATAGGAGTGACTGATAGGTACACATGTGTCTATATGTAAGTTAGGTATAGGAATACTACACCTAAGCAAGGGGTGATTACACGACCTTGCCCCAGCTGAGTGATCAGCCAGTTGTGTCAAAATGGAAGGCCAGGCCAGGGGTGGCACAATACATGCTGCAGCCCCTGGTAGGCCTAGGGTACACCTATGCCCTGGGTACCTAGGGTACACTGTACAGGGCCAATAAGGTGATCCTATCCAAATGGGTTATGCACCTAAAGTACATAGTAGTAATTTAGAGAGAGAACAGCAGGGCTGTGGGTCTGATTAGCAGGCCCACAGCCACATCTAAGTCGAAAACCAGTAAAGCAAAAGCAAAAAGTGGGGGTGAACATAGAAAGCAGACCCTACTCTCCTACACAACCCCCCCCCAAACTTAGGGACATTAAACTAACCTTGACCAGTTGAGTCTTCATGTTCTAAGTGGAAATATCTGGAGAGTCCATCTGCATTGGCATGGTCAGTCCCAGGTCTATGTTCCACTGTGAAGTCCATCCCCTGTAGGGAAATGGACCACCTAAGAAGTTTGGGATTTTCACCCTTCATCTGATTTAGCCACAAGAGGGGCTTATGGTCTGTCTGAATCTTGAAGTGAGTGCCAAACAAGTATGGCCTCAGCTTCTTCAGGGCCCAAACCACAGCAAAGGCCTCCCTCTCAATAGCTGACCAACGTTTCTCTCTAGGGGTCAGCCTTCTACTTATAAAAGCAATTGGCTGGTCTTGACCATCTACATTCAGTTGTGAAAGAACAGCTCCCACACCTAACTCAGAAGCATCTGTCTGGACAATGAACTCTTTGGAGTAATCTGGACTTTTCAGAATAGGTGCACTGCACATGGCCTGCTTCAGGTCATCAAATGCTTTTTGACAGCTTGCTGTCCACTGAACTTTCTTTGGCATCTTCTTGGAGGTCAAGTCATTAAGTGGTGTCACTATGGACCCATAGTTCTTAACAAACTTTCTGTAGTACCCAGACAGGCCCAAGAAAGCTCTGACCTGAGTCTGGGTAGTTGGAGGAGCCCAGTCCTTTATGGTCTGGATCTTGCTCTCCAGTGGTTGAACCTGACCCCCACCAACTAGGTGGCCCAGGTATACAACCTTGCTCTGCCCTATCTGGCACTTAGTGGCCTTGATAGTGAGGCCTGCCTTTTGCAGGGCCTCTAAAACATTCCTCAGGTGGACCAGGTGATCCTCCCAGGTGGAGCTAAAGACTGCAATATCATCAAGATAAGCTGCACAATAATCATCCAACCCAGTAAGGACTTGATTCACCAGCCTTTGGAAAGTGGCAGGTGCATTCTTCAAACCAAAGGGCATTACCACAAATTGATAATGTCCTCCTGGGGTCGAGAAAGCAGTTTTGGCCTTTGCACTCTCAGCTAGTCTGATTTGCCAGTAGCCTGCTGTTAGGTCAAATGTGCTCAAAAACTTAGCAGCTGCCAGTCTGTCAATGAGCTCATCTGCCCTAGGTATTGGGTGGGCATCTGTCCTAGTGACAGCATTGAGACCTCTGTAATCCACGCAAAACCTCATCTCTCTCTTACCATCTTGGGTGTGAGGTTTTGGCACAAGGACTACAGGACTAGCCCAAGGGCTCTCTGAAGGTTCAATGACTCCCAGCTCCAACATCTTTTGTACCTCAACTTTTATGCAGTCCCTGACATGGTCAGGTTGCCTGTAGATTTTACTCTTCACAGGCAGACTGTCACCAGTGTCCACCTCATGGGTGCACCAGTTTGTCTGACTTGGGGTCAGAGAGAACATATGTCTGTAGGCCTGCAGAACTTGTCTGCAGTCCTGTTGCTGATGGACAGTGAGGCTGTCAGAAAAGACCACACCATCAACTGAGCCATCATCAGGGTTCTGAGTCAACAGGTCTGGGAGAGGGTCACTCTCTTCCTCCTGCCCCTCATCTGTAGCCATGAGTAGCCCCATGTCTGCCCTGTCAACATATGCCTTCAATCTGTTGACATGAAGCACCCTGTGGGGGCTTCTGGGAGTCCCAAGGTCCACCAAGTAGGTGACTTCTCCCTTTTTCTCAACAATAGTGTGGGGTCCAGACCATTTGTCTTGGAGTGCTGCTGGGGCCACTGGCTCCAACACCCACACTTTCTGTCCTGGCTGGTAAACAGTCAGTACAGCCTTTTGGTCATGCCAAGCTTTTTGGAGTTCTTGGCTTGCCTCAAGGTTTTTAGAAGCCTTCTTCATATACTCTGCCATCCTGGAGCGGAGACCAAGTACATAATCCACTATGTCTAGTTTGGGTTGTCTGAGAGGTCTCTCCCATCCTTCCTTCACCAAACACAGGGGTCCTCTTACAGGATGCCCAAACAAAAGCTCAAAAGGGCTGTAGCCAACCCCCTTTTGTGGGACCTCTCTGTAAGCAAACAGAAGGCAGGGTAAAAGGATGTCCCATCTTCGCCTAAGCTTGTCTGGTAATCCTTTTATCATTCCCTTTAGGGTCTTGTTGAATCTCTCAACCAGCCCATTGCACTGTGGGTGATAGGGTGTGGTGAACTTATAGTTAACACTACACTCCTTCCACATTGCAGTCAAGTATCCTGACATAAAGTTGGCACCTCTGTCAGAAATGACCTCCTTTGGAAAGCCCACTCTGGAGAATACTCCAAGCAGGGCCCTTGCCACAACAGGAGCTGTTGTGGTCCTCAGGGGAATTGCTTCTGGGTACCTGGTGGCATGGTCCACTATCACCAGTATGAATCTGTGCCCAGATGCTGTTTGTGGGTCCATTGGTCCTACAATATCTATGCCCACTCTTTCAAAGGGGACCCCCACCACAGGTAGTGGTATGAGGGGGGCCTTTGTGGTGCCACCTGATTTGCCACTGGCTTGGCAGGTGACACAGGAGCGACAAAACTCCTTAGTATCTTCTGACATATGGGGCCAGTGAAAGTGAGGGACAAGCCTGTCCCAAGTCTTGTTCTGGCCTAAATGTCCTGCAAGGGGAATATCATGGGCCAAGGTTAGAAGGAAGCCTCTGAACTTCAGTGGTATGACCAACCTCCTGGATGCACCAGGCTTGGGGTCTCTAGCCTCTGAGTACAGTAGCCCTTCATCCCAATACACTCTATGGGTACCTTGAGCATTCCCTGCAGCCTCAGCAGCAGCCAGCTGTCTGAGGGGTTCAAGAGAGGGGCAGTCTAATTGAGCCTGCCTCAGATCTGCCCTGGAAGGTCCCCCTGTCCCAAGAAACTCAACCTGATCAGGTTCAAGTTCTTCTAGGACAGTTCCTTCAGGGCTCTCAGAATCATCCTCCTGGGAGGGCTGATCCACCACCTGAGGCAGGGGGGAAGGCACAGCCTTAACCCTACTGCTCTTTCTCTTGGATTGTGACTGGTCCATAATTTCAGGATCCAGCACTTGCTCAGTGTTGCACTTTTTGGCCTGTGACCTGGTCACAGCAAGGACATGTGCATCTATCCCCAGCATTTCTGCATGGGTCCTATACTCCACTTCAGACCAAACTGAAGTTTCAAGATCATTGCCCAGTAAACACTCTACAGGAAGGTCTGAACTAACAACAACTTTCTTGAGGCCAGTTACCCCTCCCCAGGAGAAGTTAACAATAGCCACACTATGGGAGGTAGTGGCATTGCTAGCGTTGGTCACTAGGTAATTCTCACCTAGTATGATCTGTCCAGGGTCCACAAAAGCAGGTGTCACCATTGTGACACTAGCCCCAGTGTCCCTGTAGGCCTGAGCCATTCTTTGGTTGATAAAAGGTGTCTGTCTGTACTTGCCCAGGTTACTGGGGCCTACAGTAGAGGACAAAGCTAAGTCCCCATCACAGATCAGGACAGCCTGAGTAGGTACTCTGACTAGGCCAGAATCCTCCTCAGTTCCCAGGGTTAACCCTACTACACCCTTTTGCTGGGAACCACCACTTACAGCTGAACTAGGGGGTACAGTTGCCTTAGGGGCAATGGTGGCTGGGGGCTTATCCTTTTTGGTGCACTCACTAAACCAATGTGAGGTAGACTTACAATAGTTGCACCATGGTTTCTTTTGGCCTTCTTTCTTCTTATCCTTTTTGGAACCACCCTCCCCCTGAGCCTTTTGGGGGCCTGGTGAAGACTTCTGGTCTTTTTGTTTCTGATCATTACCCTTCTGGTCTGCCTTTTTCTGATCACCGCCCTGGTTCTGGTTTTTCTGCTTAACTCTAGTCCTGACCCATCTATCTGCCTTCTTTCCCAATTCTTGGGGAGAAGTCAGATCAGAATCAATCAGGTGTTGATGCAATAGCTGGTTTTGACAGTTGTTAAGTATTTGTTCTCTCATGATCAAATTATACAATCCTGTATAGTCCTTAACCTTACTTCCCAATAGCCAGCCTTCCAGAGCCTTAGTGGCACAATCTACAAAGTCAGTCCAGTCCTGAGTCTGTGTCTTCTGGGTATCCCTGAACAACAACCTGTATTGTTCAGTGGTTAGGCCAAACCCATCAATCAGAGCACTCTTCAGGACAGTGTAATTATCTGCATCCTCATCACTAACTGTGAGGAGCTTGTCTCTTCCTTTCTCAGAGAAGGAGAGCCACAAGATAGCTGCCCACTGACTTTGGGGTACCTGCTGTACTTTGCAAGCTCTCTCCAAAGCAGTTATCCATTTGTGGATGTCATCCCCACACTTGTAGGGAGGGACAATCTTGCTCAGGTTTCTATTATCATAGTGCCTGTCTCTATCTCTAGGAATGTTGCTGCCACCAGTGGGTTCTAACCCACTTAACTTTTGTTCTCTAGCCAGAGCAAGCTTCTCTTTGGCAAGGGCAAGTTCTTCCCTCTGAATCCTCAGATTAGCCTCCCTCATTCTGGCTGCATGCTCCTTTCTCTCAGGTGAAGTCATTCCCCTGTGAGAGGAAGCGTTAGAGATGTTAGAGACATGGGAGTGGATGGATTCCCCTGAAGGGGATCTGTCCTTCCTGTTTCTCTGTGAATGTCTACTTGTGGGTCTGTATGGGGGGACCCCATGCAAACTCCCATGTAAACTTAAGTTAGCCTGGCTAAGTCTCCTTACTTGGCTCTGGCTATCTACCTCCCCATCTGAAGCCCCATCTGACTCCTCTGTGGTGGGTAGACCCTCCTCTGTGCCTAGGGCACCTTCCTGTGATGCCCTCTGAGCATCATACTCCTCTAGGAGTTGTCTTAACTGAAGGAGGGTAGGGTTTGCACCCTGTTTTATTCCTCTGGAGGTACACAATTGTCTCATCTCCTGGAATGTTAAGGTATCATACCTAGAGGGGGTCTTCTGCAGACCTGCCCCTCCTGAGAGAGCATCTACTTGATCTCCTCCCAGAGGCATGATCTAGTGAGGGTGTGGTGTGTGCACCTACCTACACTAGTTGTATCTACTAAACCTTTCTAGTAGTTGTAGTCAGGGTGTGTTATTCCCTTCAACCTACAACTACAAAGTCCAGTAGGACTTAAGTATAATAATCTATGTTATATGTACCTAGACAATATCTGTGTGATCTTTCAATTTAGTATCTCAAGATTACAATGGTATTACAACAGCAAGCTCAGATCCCAACCGCTGCTCACCAATGTGAGAAGTTGGCCTGATGTATGATGTCACTAGTTCTAGTGTACACCTTATATCAGTCCAAATACCCTTATGGTGATTGGTTGTAAAGTCAACCTTATAGACCAGCTATCCTAGTGGTAGCATGGACAAGAGCAGTCTTAGGCTAAACTCTGAATGGCATGTGAAGCCAGCTGTGATACCATATATAATCCCTTGAATACCAAATGAAAGGACACCACAACAGATATATATATAAAATAAAGTGTATTTATTCTAAGCAAACCCTCAGCACTCTTTATGAGATTAGAGGTAAGTACAACACAGTCTTATTAATGCATACAGTAAGTCACACAGGTAAGTAATACAGTTAGGCCCTAGGGGCCACGCAAACCATATACTAAAGAAGTGGTATAAGAACCACTGTTACGGAAATAGAATAGGCCTAGGCCTAGGGAATCGCTGGGGCTACACTACACTAGCGTTAGTTAGGAAGTGGGAGGCCCACGGGATTCGTGTGCAGAGTGGAAACACTCACGCGTAATGCGTAAAAGTCAATAGCAATGTTACAGTTTAGAAATAGATAGATTTAGGACACTTCCGGAGTAGCTAGGAAGTTGAGACTTGAAAACTAGACACTAGGATAGTCACTATCCTGATGAGCACCGGAGTACCCAAGTTACCTAGCCCACAGGCTGCGGGTGCATAGGGGTGAAGATGCGTCGTTTTCGTCGTCGACTCCTATGGATGCCTGAAGAAAGATGCTGACAGGCAGTCAGGAGAGAGTGTCCGGTGGATCCCAAGCCTGGGATCAAGAAGAGAAGAAACCTGCAAGCAGAGGGGACAGAGTCAAGGTCACTAGCCAGTGACCACGTGGAACCAGGAAGGAACCAGGCGATGTCGTGAAGAGTTGCAGGTGAAGGTGAAGCTTGTCGCTGCAGCCAGGAGGACCAGGAAGCGTCGAGGACGACCAGGACCAGGGGGCGAGCTGTCCCACGAAGGCTCTTGCTGTCGGCGGCGTCGAAGTTGGACTAGGACTCACCAAGCCTTGGCAAGCGGAACCCACGAAGAACAAGGGACTTGCTTCTGGTGCAGACCAGGAAGGTCTGGGGTGCTTCTTCTTTGCAGAGAAGCGGGAGCCAGTCTGGAGGAGCCAAACCAGCGCAGAAGATTTCAGGGAGCGTCGTCACAGAGGCCACTAGCCAGCGGGCAAGCAACCGGACAGACGCGGCAAGCAGGAAAATGCTGAAGGGCCCCACGCAGGACTCGTGGAGTGTGGGGGGCTGGTCTTCGGTGCAGATGGTGCTTGGGATTGGGGCTTCTCAATCCCCGGTGCACAACTTCGAGGGTACCTCAGAAGCTGCGCTGTAAGTTACTAGCCACTTTTCCCAGGTCGCCGGTCCCACGTCGCTCGTCGCCTCCACGGATCTCAGCTCTGCTGCAGATGTGGATGAGGGTCGGAGAAGTCTGGAAATCAAGGCTCTGGTCGGGCTCTGCAGTCGGTTCCTCGTCGAACGTTTCACAAAGCAAAGGGTAGTCACTTGATGGTGCCTGTTTGCACAGGGTAGCCACTCCTTGGCTACAAGGGAGATTCTTCAGTCTTCTTCTTTCGTCGAATGTCGAAGGTCCAGAGTTTCTGTTCAGTTTTGCAGGTTCAGGATAATCTAAAGTCTCGAGGCCCAACTCCCACTCTTATACTAATCTGGGGGGCTGGGATACCTGCTAGGTCACGCCTTATGGGTGGGACCTGGGAGGGGGTGGTTACACCCACTTCCCTTTGTCCAGTTTCGCGCCAGAGCTGGGGCTGGAGTGCCCCAGCGCCGGTTTGAACTGGACTATGCAAGGAACACCTTGTGTGCCCCAGGCATGTCTCATTCCTTTCAGCCCACCCTGCCCCAATACACTAAAGGCTGTCTGGGGAGGTGCTAGCACCTCCCCAAGCAGGAAACCTATTGTCCAGGCCTCCCTGGCTGGGATCACTCCCAGCTGCAGGAGGTCAGACTTGTGTCGTGGCAGCAGCATCCATTTTGTGATGCTGAGGCTTTGGTCAGAGGCTAACAGTTGAAGTATGATTTTAACATGTCTTTCCCTCTAGAAGGGGGGAATAATATTCTCATGTCCAGAAATGGCATGGGGGTATTATTCCCGAGTGTTAGACACCTTACACGACATGTTTTGATAAAGCCAAACCATAGTTACCATAACCGTCTAAGATTATAAGGTACTTTAAGAGTATATGGTAGGCTATATCATAGAACAGCTATAAGGACTTGGTTCCGAAAGCTGCAGACAGGCTCAGCTCATGCTAGAGCACCATCTCACATGTTACCAAGCACTCTGCCTCCAGGATTGTCAAGGCCTGCCATAGGAGTGACTGATAGGTACACATGTGTCTATATGTAAGTTAGGTATAGGAATACTACACCTAAGCAAGGGGTGATTACACGACCTTGCCCCAGCTGAGTGATCAGCCAGTTGTGTCAAAATGGAAGGCCAGGCCAGGGGTGGCACAATACATGCTGCAGCCCCTGGTAGGCCTAGGGTACACCTATGCCCTGGGTACCTAGGGTACACTGTACAGGGCCCAATAAGGTGATCCTATCCAAATGGGTTATGCACCTAAAGTACATAGTAGTAATTTAGAGAGAGAACAGCAGGGCTGTGGGTCTGATTAGCAGGCCCACAGCCACATCTAAGTCGAAAACCAGTAAAGCAAAAGCAAAAAGTGGGGGTGAACATAGAAAGCAGACCCTACTCTCCTACAATCGGCACCTCAGTCTTTCTACCAGATCGATCATGTATGACCTTTCCGGAAAGAAGGGAACTGTGAAAATGAGCTGGTTTGATGATAAGTGTAGGGCTGCTAACAAATTATTGAGGGAGGTGCTTAACAAGAGACCAAGAGTTCAGAGTGATATGTCTATAGCAAGAGTAACGTATAAGGCCACTGTTAGCAATAGGAAACAAACCTTATAAGAGGAAGCATGAGACCAATTAGTGCATACCTGTAACTCAGGTGATGCAAAGGGTTTCTGGGAGATAGTCAAGGGGAGGCAGTTCTCTTCCTGTATGTCTGATGACTTGGGTGCATCTATAACACCTGAGCAATCGGTGACACATTTTAAACTGATCCATTCAACGAGGTCTGTACACTCTGGGGATATTGATGAAACAGCACCTAAGTTACCCTTGTACAACTACATTTCAGCCTCACATTGCTATCAAGAAAGATGTGGCAGACCCAACTCCTTTGCATGCTGCTATATACAAGTCATATCATAGAACAACCGGCAGAGTAAATATGGTCGGAACACTCAAATGGGCCTGGGAAGCTCTAAGGAAGTGAGTAAACATCCCACTGCTATACGCTCCATCTACCTCTTTAGCATACCACCCACTAATCCCTATTCTGCACGACAAGGGTAACATTGCGGGCGCACGAAATATGGGCCTGTCTACACTGGGAGGCTTGTACCCACAAGATACTTTCCTGGAATTGCAGCAGAACCGAGTTGAAAATCCTGTCCCCATCCTGGACCAACACAGGAGATGACCTATTCATTGCTATCCATTGCTCTGGGTCAGCAGAAATCCGACAAGACTCTCAAACCAAATGTCTTCCAGATCGAATTCTTCAAAACACTTCTCAACTAAAATACTGGGCCGATTTCAAGAAAAGTTTGAAGACTCTGTGAAAAAAGGAAAATTGCCACCCAACTCGTGGCTGGCTGAGATAGTAGCAATACATAAAGCAGGTAGACCCCTCAAGAGGTGCCCCTACTTGGGTCCGATTTCCGTGCTAAATGCAAAGGTGTAAATCCTTGCCAAAGCTCTTTCCAACTGATTAACTGAAGGGATCCGATTTTCGGACTAACCTGACTAGTGTGGCTTTATGTCCAGACGGACCAGTAGACACAGCATCAAACAGCTATACAATACCTTGCTCTGGTGAGCAGACTGGAGGGATCTCTGGTGCAACTTATTGCTGACTTTGGAAAGGCATTTTACTCACATAACTGTTTCTATCTCTTTGCATTGCTGAGGAAAATGAACATGTTGTAGGAAGGTGAAGGTTATGTATTAATGGTGGTTAGGCTTCATCATGTAATACTATCACAAACCCCAAAGATAGCCATTGGATTCACTCTAATAAATTCTTAGTTCAGTCCTGGTAGAGTGGCAAAGAGCAGTCAGACTTTACTAGAGGAATGTGTTAAGCACAGGGTGATAAGTAATTCACGAGACTAGAAAGAAATCCAACACCAATTTATAAACCTAAAGCAGATTTTAATCTTAATTTCTACACTAAAGCTAATAGAATTGCATAACTATAAGTGGAGGTATAGATTTTTTTACAATATAAAATCAGTTAAAAATAATACAGAGAAACTTAATTATTGCGGTCAACTTAATTATTGCGGTCAATGGGAAGAAAACACTAGTGACAATAGGTCACTTGCAGGCTGAGTTACGTGAAACCCTTGCAGGGTAAATGTGATGTGGATCCCAGAACCAAGCCACAACAGTTAGTTAAATTTTACCTGGTCCGTAGAGCCAGGGTTATAACGTTGTCCTGGCGGTCCCTGGTGCTGAACAGGAGCCTCAGGAAAGCTGTATTTACTACTGAAACTGTGCTGTAGAGAAAAAAGAAGCAAAAACACAATGGGATGTTGCTGATGTCGGATGAATGTCAAATGGAGTTCCCTCAAAGTGAATGTGTCGAATGCAGGGGTCGGTTGCCAGACTGGGGGCCAGCAAGCCTTGGCAGTGGTAAGTGGAGCAAAACGTAACTACGCCGTCCAGTGGTCCTGGAGTATGCGGTAACTGCCTGTAACTTTGTGTAAGGATTGACTGCAGTTCCCACAATGCACTAGTCCACCTGGATTTGGGCGATCCCTCAGAGAGTCTGATGGCCAGGGATTCTTTGGAGCCGGAGCGTTGTTTTACCTGCAGTTTGCAGGGGTCTAGTGCCACTAGACCAGGGGAGCCTAAGGGTGCTTCAGGCTTCCACAGGGGTCCCTCTAGGGATATCGTGAGATAGCCTAGGACGAGTCTCGATCCAGCTGTTATAGGAGCCTTGCCACAGGAACAGAATATCTCCCTGTTGTGTCAGACATGGGTCTCTTCTTATGTCTTCTTTGATGCAGGTTGTTCAGAACTGAGGCTCTGGTGTCCCGGGGTGTCCCTCAAATCCTTGATTTAGGAGAGTTAGGGATGTGGGAGCATGTAGGCAATGGGCTGCTAGCCCCTGCAACTATCCCGCCCCTGAGGTGACCATAGCCGGGAGTGTAGGTCACCTTCTCTACCCAGAACCCACTATTTCTACCACCTGTAAAAATGGCAGAAGTCGTCCTCGGCTGTACAGGCCAGGCAGGCTATACTAGAGGAGTGACTAGGGTTCTAGGAGTGTACGCCTCCTGACTATTTGATTTCACCATCTGGCCTGGTGCAAATGTGCCTGAGGGCAAGCGGATGGCTGTTCCTGCTGTGGGGAGGCAGTCGGGATGCATATCATAGGCGGTCTAGCCTTTGAAGCTCACCACCTTGTTGTGCCACTTTACTAGCCAGCCTGTGGCGGGGGAGGTGTGACCTTTTTATCCAAGAATTTGTTCCTGACTCCTGGCAGTGATCACACTGCCTTGCAGGAGATCAGAATCCTGTCTGGGCGGCAGCAAGCACAGGCTGTCAGCCATAGCCCAGGAAATCTGGGGCAGACAGGTGGACAACCTCTAAGGTAGCCACCTTGCTCCTGGCATAAGACTTGTGTCAAGGGTGAGAAGGCACATTGTTTGATACCAAACATGACATATTTAAGTGGTACCATAATGGAGCTAGCAACCTCAGGTTTGCCTGTGTGCCCACCCATGTTATCCAATGGACCGTCCATCACTTATAGTGTCCTTTAATGGTTAGGGGCACATTAGGGACATATAAGCTTGTACTTACATACTCACTCACTGCCTACTGGGCTTTAGGAGGGCTTCCTTAGGAGTGACTGGCATATATCAAAGACAGTACATTGACTGTGCCACAAATGGGGAGAGTAAAGTCGAGTTTGAGCAGTTTGCACTGTTCCTGCAGTCTGCTTTGGCATGCCTGTTGCCAATAGTTTATTTGGGTCCCTCCGGATGGCACAATAAGTGCTGCAAGCCCTGAGGACCCCTTTACTACCATGCCTTGGGTACCACTGGCACCATATACTAGGGACTTACAAGGGGCTAAAGTCCTTATCAACTAGGGTTGACAATACGCTTAATAGTTTTAGGGAGAGAGCACTTGCAGCAGGCTCCAGTGCACAATCAGAATCATAACCTTCAGCATTGCAACAAAAATTGTGGGGGGTGGCTGCCCAAAATGGGAAATGTCCTACACATAAGACCCAGTAACTGTGGTTTTTACATATATTTGACACCAATTTGTTGGCCAGGGTCAAGGTTGGCAACAAAGTGTCAGAATCCTTTCCTATATGTACAGGCACAAGAAAAGTGTGCATGCTATTTCCCTCGATTTCCTTTTGCCATAGAAACACTAGCCGAAAGGATTCGTAATCATGGACTTCTAAGGAGATTTGAGTGTGCACGAGGTATTGCTGATAGAGTGTCCCTGTAGTCGGATAACTTACAAATATTTTAAGATCTGAAATTGTCCAGCACCAGGGCGCTCCAAATCATTAGAATCTTTGGCAGGTACACAGGCTGTACTATCAAGATGTTTGTATACAATAATCACTGTATGGTACTGCACAAACAAGGGTCCAGATCCACACCACTGAACACCAATGTGAGAAACTGGGTTGTCTGTTGACTGGGGTGTATGCCCCACAATCCCTTGCAGGGTGAGCAACAAAAAGTCACTAAGTTATCCTGTTCTTAACCCTGGGTTGCTTGGCATAAAAACCAGTCAGGCTTAACTTACAGTCAATGTGTTATGTATTTATGCAGCGCGCAAACAGTTTCAAGTAAAAACTTTGAGATGAAAATGTTTACGTTCAGACTTAAAGGAAGATTTACTTAGATTTTACGCCATGTTTTGTCACAAAAGTGACGCAAATCGGCACAAAATACTTTTTTTTTTTAATTTACTTTCCAATACTAAACTTTTTTAGGGCTGGAAATAACATGAAAGTAACATGTAACTGCGCATAGCGCTGCTTTGCATTACTTAGCGCCAAGGGGACGTACCATGGGTGGTGCATGGGCATGGGTGTTTTACGCTAAACCCTATTTACTAAATATAGTAGACGGGGTTTAACATCAGAAAATTGCACCCTTCTGAATTTGGCGCAAGGAAGGAGAAATGCTTTCCTTTCTCCTTCCTTTTCCAACTTGATACGTGTGCGGCACTTTTCAGCACACATGAAAAGGGTTAAAGTTTGTCTAAGCATGGTATTTTGTACTCAAAGGCTAGTCTTCCAGTACAACCTATGCTACCCTCACAGAACCACTCTTGCACTATGGCGCAAAGGTGTCTCCATGACGCACGGCAGCTGATTTCCCTGCCGGGTCCAGAAAAAGGGGAGGAGAATGCCATATTTCTGTAAATATGGCGCTCTCCTCCTCTCTCCTTTTCATGCAGTGCAGCATTTTCGGATGCTGCACTGCCTGAATAAGTGTTAAATTTGGCCCTTAGTCTCTGAAATGGAAGTCGAAAATCCCCAGCAGGTAGAGGCCAAGGGCTGTAGCAAAAGACGGTTCTTCGAGGCCAGATACCTCTTTGGCGAGAGACCGCTGAAAAGGATTTGCTATTGCAGAGAAGAACGTAGCGGGAGAACTCCAAAGTTAATTCAACCGGGGATGCGCCTCAGGCAGATAGATGAGCAGGTGTGGACTGAAGTGTTGGGCTCAAGCTGTTGGGAGCCTTTTGTGTCCCTGTGGTCGACAAAATAGCCCTTGAAGTCACTCTGGTAGTCCTGGTCTGCAGTGGCAATGTGGGGAGTGTTAGACACTTTGTGTTGAGGCAGAGCACACCCCATTCTTTTGTGAGTGGCGCTTGCCTCAGCTCCGCCCCCCATCCTGACACGAGTCGTCCCATTGAGGCACACCTAATCTCTCTATAATGTGACAGTCTGGGAGGAATTTACAAAGTCTAACTGTCAGCTACACCCAATCATGTGACCCATGATAAGCTACAGACACAAAGGGCTAAGTGCAGGAAAATGCCAACTCACTAAAAGTGGCATTTTCCAAATGTAATAAAAATCCTCCTTCGCCATTGTAACAGGTTTATCGTCACCATTTTATGGATACCAAACAGGATATAGCTGCCTTCTTCCAATTGGAATTTACCACTTATTAATTGTAATAGGAAATCCTCAATGTTATCATATGGGAGGGGTAGGCCTCGCCATAGTGAAAAATAAATTTGGGAGTTTGTCAGTACCAGGACATGTACAACTTAAAAGTACATGTCCAACCTTCTAATTACAAAACGCCC
Organism: Triturus cristatus; assembly: GCF_964204655.1. NCBI lineage: Eukaryota > Metazoa > Chordata > Amphibia > Caudata > Salamandridae > Triturus > Triturus cristatus. Next base: position 142,780,748 of record NC_140588.1, read on the forward strand.
TGTCCTATGGGCTATCAAGGGCCTACCTTAGGGTTGACATATTCAGAATAATAAAACAGGAGTTTAAAGCTTGGCAAGGGGGTTTATTTCCAAGTTGACATAGCAGTTTAAAACTGCATCCAGGCTGCAGTAGCAGGCCTGGGACATGTTTTAAGGTGGTATTTAAGTGGGTGGCACAATTAGTTCTGCAGGCCCAATGGTCGTATTTAATTTACAGGCCTTGGGTATATGGTCTATCACTCAACAGGGATGTCTAAGTAAATTAAATATGCAAATCAGGTGTAAGTCAATGAAAGCATATTTAGGGGAGTGAGCACTAGCACTTTGGCACTTTTTAGCAAGTCCTACGACCAACAAAACTGAATTGAGGGAATTCCACCCTAAGGCTTACAGATCTAACAATAACTGTATGACATTGGAGATCCAAGTATACAAGGAGAGAGGCTGCCCACACAAATGTGCAAATGTGGGGTGACTGGTTCCAGTACTGGGGATTGCACTTGATTTGTTCTGTGGGTCAAAGAGAAAAAGATGGTTCAAAAGATCTGATGTACTAGTAAAAGAAGAGGCCATCAGTTTCTCTTGGGTGATATTGTCTACTAGGATTATTTGGTAAAACTATAAAATAATGCAATATTGTACAAAACTGAGGTGGCCCTGTATCATTTGTTAATAAAATGTTTCATAAAAAAGCGTGGCTGGCTAAATTGCACAAAAATAGAACAGAACCTTCTTACATTACCCAACTGTTCCATTTGGGGTAGGGGATCCAGTAAAAGGCATTCTCAGGAATAACGCAACATTACTTCAATAGCGTAATAAAAAATTAATCCTGATGAGTTGTACCTGCAAGACAAACATTGATAAATATTCTTCTAATCTTAAGCTGCCATTTTTAATTATGTAAGTAATCAAGTAATCAAACCTTCCCTGGGAACAAAGTGCATACATTACCGTGTTGTATTAAAGGCTAGTTTTCTTTTACTGACTGTTGCCCTATGACCAAAGCTCAGGAGGTTTAGAGTTCCTCAAATAAAAGTGGGGCCTGTTCTATTTCAGTGAACCTAAAACATGGTTTGGACTTGGAGAGTTCTTGCGAAAACCAAACGAGCAGACTCCAAATATAGCTTTACTAACTCTAGGCTGACACTGACTGATTGATGATACAAGTAAATTTGTTCTGAACAAATTAAGTTTCTGAATATCAAGAAAGACACCAGACTGTCAGAGCCCCGAAATTGAACACTGCTTTCTGATCACATTAAACAGACAAAGCTATCAGTTGTTGTGGTGAACTTGCTTAGGCTTCTTTTGTAGGAGCTGAAGAGCACAAATTCCTTATTGCGCCTTGTTAGCAATAGATGTCCTCAGATCCTGAAAGATGGCTTTTCAGACTATCCTATGCAATTTGGTCTTTGTGTGTAAGCTGTAGCAATGGGAATATTTTCTTTGTTATGCCTGAGTTCTTTGTTCAAGACCACAGTATAAGGAATGGATGAGGGTAGCATGCTGCTATGTTGAGTATCTGATAGAGACATCTAGCCGCAGATTCCTTAACTAAGAATATCCCCTGGCATCAGACAGGATCCGGAGGAAATTTTGTGCAGCAACACCTCTGCGCGCGCAAATTGCTGATTTGCTTTGACTGAGTGTGCCCTGGGATCCTGCCAAACAGGTACCCAGGGCCTGTGTTCCTTCCCTAAAACTGCATTGAAACCTACACCCAATTGGCATCTCTGGCCACATGTCCGTCCCTGGTAACTGGTACCCAGGGCACTGTTGTAGGAGAGTAGAGTCTGCTTTCTATGTTCACCCCCACTTTTTGCTTTTGCTTCACTGGTTTTCGACTTAGATGTGGCTGTGGGCCTGCTAATCAGACCCACAGCCCAGCTGTTCTCTCTCTAAATTCATACTATGTACTCTAGGTACATAACCCAATTGGTAAGGATCACCCTCTAGGGCCCTTTACAGTGTACCTTAGGTACCCAGGGCATGGGTGTACCCTAGGCCTACCAGGGGCTGCAGCATGTATTATGCCACCCCTGGCTGGCCTCCCATTATGACACAACTGGCTGATCACTCAGCTGGGGCAAGGTCGTGTAATCACCCCTTGCTTAGGTATAGTATTCCTATATCTACCTCATATATAGACACATGGGTAACCTTTCAGTCACTCCTATGGCAGGCCTTAACAATCCCGAAGGCAGCGTGCTTGGTAACATGTGAGATGGTGCTCTAGCATGAGCTGAGCCTGTCTGCAGCTTTCGGAACCATGTCATTATAGCTGTTCTATGATATCGCCTACCATATACTGTTAAAGTGCCTTATAATCCTCGCGGTTATGGTAACTATGGTTTGGCTTTATCAAAACATGTCGTGTAAGGTGTCTAACACTTTGGAATACTACCCCCACACCATTGCTGGCGATGAGGATAGTATTCCTCCCTTCTAGAGGGAGAAGACATGTTGAAGACCTACTACCCGGTTAAAGTTAACCAGAGCCCCAGCATCACAAAATGGATGCTGCTGCCACAGACACCAGTCTGACCTCCTGCTGTTGGGAGTCCTTCCAGCGAGGGAGGCTTGGACAATAGGTTTCCTGCCTTGGGAGGTGCTAGCACCACCCTAGACAGGACTTAGTGTATTGGGGCAGGGAGGGATGAAAGAAACGAGACACTGCCTGGGGCACACAAGGTGTCCCATGCATAGTCCGTTTCAAACCGGTGCTGGGGCTCTCCAGCCCCAGTCCTGGCGCGAAACTGGATAAAGGGAAGGGGGTGTAACCACCCCCCTCCCTGGTCCCACCCATAGGAGGGACCTAGCAGGTAACCCAGCCCCCCAGATTAGTATAAGAGTGGGAGCTGAGTCCCTAGGACTTTGGATTATCCTGAAAACTGCAACTTGAACAGAAACTCTGGACCTTCGACATTCAACTACGGAAGAAGACTGAAGAATCTCCCTTGTGGCCAAGGAGTGGCCACCCTGTGCAAACAGGCACCAACAAGCGACCTGCCGTTTGCTTGGCCCAAGTTCTACGAGGAACCGACTGCAGAGCCCGACCAGCGCCTTGACTTCCAGACTTCTCCGACCCTGATCCACATCCACAGCAAAGCTGAGATCCGTAGAGGCGACGAGAGACGTGGGACCGGCTACCTGGGAAAATTGGCTACTAGCTTCCAGCGCAGCTTCTGAGGCATCCTCGAAGTTGTGCTCTGGGGATTGAGAAGCCCCAACCCCGAGCACCATCTGCACCGAAGATCAGCCCTCCACACTCCACGAGTTCTGCGTGGGGCCCTTCTGCATTCTCCTGCTCGACGCGTCTGTCCAGTTGCTTACCCGTTGGCTAGTAACCTCAGCGACGACGAACCCTTGACTTTCCACCGCTGGTTTGGCTCCTCCAGACTGGCGCTTGCTTCCCTGTGAAAGAGAAGCACCTCAGGCCTTCCTGGTCTGCAACAGAAGCGAATACTTCATCCTGCGTGGGTTGCGTTTGCCAAGGCTTGTTGGGTCCGAACTCGCCAGCGACGCCGCCAACTGCAAGAGCGCTCGTGGGACAGCTCGTCTCCTGGTTCTGGTCGCCCTCGACGCCTCCTGGTACCTGTGGCTGCTGCGACAAGCTTCACCTCTTCACCTGCATCTTCACGACATCGCCTGGTTCCTTCCTGGTTCCTTCCCGGCTCCTGGCTGGTGACCTAGACTCTGTCCCTTCTGCTTGCAGGTACTCTCCTTCTTGATTCCAACCTTGGAATCCACCGGACACTCTTCACTGACTGCCTGTCAGCATCTTTTCTTCAGGCATCCATAGGAGTCGACGACGAAACCCGACGCAAGTTCACACCTATGCACCCGCAGCCCGTGGGCTAGGTAAACTGAGTACTCCGGTGCTCACAAGGGTATTGACTATCCTAGGGTCTAGTTTCCAAGTCTCTAACTCCTAGCTCTTTCCGAAGTGTCCTAAAACTCTTAATTTCTAAACATCACTATTTCTATCGACTTTAACGCATTACGAGTGAGTGTTTCCACTCTGCATCTGAATCCCGTGGGCCTCCCACTGCCTAGCAACTGGTAATATAGTGTAGCCCCAGCGATTCCCTAGGCCTAGGCCTAACCTGTGTTCGTGACAGTGGTTCTTATACCACTTACTTAGTATATGGTTTATGTGGCCCCTAGGGCCTAACTGTATTACTTACCTGTGCGACTTATGTATGCTTAAATAAGATTGTGTTGTACTTACCTCGAATCTCATAAAGAGTGCTGAGGGTATTTTGACTAGAATAAATACATCCTATTTTTATATATATCTGTTGTGGTGTCCTTTCATTTGGTATTCAAGGGATTGCAAATGGTATAACAGCTGGCTTCACATGCCATACAGAGTTTAGCCTAAGACTGCTCTTGTCCGTGCTACCACTAGGATAGCTGGTCTATAAGGTTGACTTTACAACCAATCACCATAAGGGTTGTTTGGACTGATACAAGGTGTACACTAGAACTAGTGACTTCATATATCCGGCCAACTTCTCACAACTGTGACCAGAGAAGGCCCCTAAGGGCTGCGGCACTTATTGTGCCACCCTTAGAGGCCCTGTACCCTGACGCACACACACTGCTTTTACAGGCTGAGTGTCTGAATGCAGAACAAAACAAAGAGTCGACATGGCACACATCCCTGTGTGCCATGACCACAACACACTGCCCTGGCATTCCTCCGTCACCCCTCTAGCTGGTTGCCCTATGCCAGTGGTGTGGGCACAGGTGCATGAGCCCTGTACCCCTACAGTACCCAGGTCCATTCCTGGACACTGTAAGTTCAGTGCTGCCATTAAGAGTATATGGTGCTGGGAGCTTGTCATCACAAACTTCACAGCACCATAATGGCAACACTGAAGACTGAGAAGTTTGGTATCAAACTTCTCAGCACATTAAACCCATACTGATGCCAGTGTGGGATTTAATGTAAAATGCACGACAGAGGGCAACTTAGCGTTCCCCCCTGAAACTAACCTACAACCCGTGTCCTGACTGACATGTTGCTGGACCCCTGGGTAGAGAGCCATCCGCTCTCGTGGGTCTGCATCAATGCACATCCTGGGCGAGGTCCCAGGATGGGCAGGGGAAGCTTCACAGGCATGTCGCCTTTGTGAGCCTCCCCTGACCACTTGCTGTACTCAGCAACTGGTCCCCACCGGTTCTAGCCCCCACTCTGGCGGGAAGACTGGCAGGAAAGCCCAAGTGAAGAAAGGGGGTGTGCCTGCCTCTGCCAACCCCACCCCTCAGGTGGGGGAGGCGAGGTGAAGCACAACTCCGGGCTCTCGCCAGCTTGAGGATGGGGAGCCCTGCCCAATGAGGACTAGGCTCCTGCCCCCCTCCCACTGGAGAGTGGCAGGTTAGGGGGTGTACCCCCCCCCAGGGAAGGGACCCATTGGTCCCTGCCCTTTACCTACCTGTAACGCCCCTAAATTTAGTATTTAGGGGCACCCTGAACCTTCCTTCCACAGATCCCGATTCCGAAACAAGAAGAAGAACAAGAAGAAAGAAGACCTGCTGTGCACCTGCTAACAAGAGGACGATACAAACTGACTTGGCCCCGGCCCTACAGGCCTGTCGATCCTTGAACCTGCTCCTGCTAAATCCCGGCATCTCCAGTGGTCAGCAACCTCGAAAACCCCGGAGGACCTGACTGCCTTGCTCACCTAAAGACTGGGACTCCCACGAGCAGTGGTTCTGCTCAAACAGCAACAACCCCTGGTGCAAGCCAGGAACCGCGAATCCAGCACATTCTTCACCCGCCGAGCCCGCCCTGTGCCTGAGTGAACAAAGACCACGAGGACGTCCCCCCAGTGACTGTGACCAAGCATCCAGCACCCAAGGACCCTCCTCAACGCTCCTGACGACGCCTGCAGCCTCAGAACCAGGGACCCCCCCAACTGCGACCAGCAGAGGGTAAGATTTCCCGATGCCTAAAGACACCCCTGCACCCGGCGTCCTGCGGCCCCCTGTGCTCAACTCCTGGGTGCCTACCTAACCTACAGCTTCCCAACTTACCCCTCGAAGTGGTGGTCGCACTTGAAGAATCTCCGTCCCCTAGCTTGCAGCCTTTGTTCATCTTGCAGCTTCTCCATTGCAATACATTGGGCGCCCGAAGGCCCAAAAGCACCCTGCACCCAGCCGCCCGAGTGCCCCTGGAAGTGCAACATCTATCTTACTTGCCTTGTGTGAGTGACCAGGAGCGCAGCTCCCACAGCCACGTGGCCTGCCTGCAAGCAGCCACCAACCAAAAGCCCCCTGCCCGCCATAGGCTTACATTGGGCCTAACTCTCTCTGCACCTGGCTGCCCCTGTGCCGCTGAGGGTGTAACAACGGTACCTACCTGACCCTGGGAGACCCCTGAGTCTATGCCCAGATCCTTAACTCTGCCAGTCGAGTACTTCACTAAAAATCAGCCGAAAAACGAAAACAAAATTACTCACCTGTTAGCAGGAGAGATCCCAGTGCTTGATCTTGGTGCCCAGCACTGACCCTGAAAAGTAATTACAACTGTGTTTAACCGATAACCAAACTTTCCTCCATAGGATAACATTGCCTGGTTATTGCCAGAAATTCTTTCAAGTGTCGATTTTTGAAACATACAGATATTCCTTAAAAATCGCCTGTGTAACAAAAACGATTTCTTTCAACTGTTTACAGGAGATGCACCAGGGCTAAAATCCAGGATCCAGCCCTGAGTAAGAAAAACCTATGCAAAGTAATTGAAATTGCCTTTACTTAAAAATTCCCATTGAGCTCAATGTTATAATTGTGTTTAACTTGTGTTGCCTATTGCAACAACTGTGTTCAGTTCTTGAGTGCGTGAGACCATTTGCTGACTGAGTGTGTACATCAAATGCTTTACTCTGTCCTCTGATACTGCTTACTGCTCGACCACTTTAGAGAGTAAGGTTATATCTAACTTTAGCCTCTGCCAAACCTCTGGGGACTGTGGACTCTGTACACACTGAACCTTACTTTGGTACAGTATACACAGAGCCACTTTCTTACACCGGCGCGCTGACATCAGTTTCCTTTTTTTCCGCACCCGACGCGGATCCAGGAGTAAGCAGGTACTTTCACCTGGCCTATTTCCCACGCCTTCTGGACGCCTTCGGGCATCTGGGAACAGTGTGTGATGCCTTCGGGCTTTAAGGCATGTGAGATGTCGGCTACCGATCCGCACGCGATCTGCATGTGGTGCCTAGGAGCGCACCACGACTCCAAGGAGTGCAACGCCTGCCAGCAAATGAGGCTGAAGTCCCTGCGGGAGCGCCAGATGAAAATATTGGCCGCCCGGATGTCCCACTCGGCGCCCCCGCGCCACTGTCCCTCTCGGGCTGGGCCTTCTGATCTAGTTCAGTCACAGAGTCGTTGTCGCGGACGTCATTCGCCTCACGCAGGTAAGCGGAAGCACAAGTCACGGAGGTCGTCGGCCTCACTTCACCGTGACAGTGGTGGTCAAAGCTCCCTTTCCTTGCCGGATGCTGACCCCAGGAGTCGACCCCCTTATACCCACCCTTTCCGGGTGATGGGGCGACTCCGAACAAGATGGAAGCCTATTTTAAGGCTCTGCACTCCCATTTTTGGGTCACCTCCTCTCCCTGGCGCGCCTTCGGTCCCCACAGTGGAGGTAGGGACTCAGGTCGGATTTTCGCCGGCGGGTTCGCCCTCTGCGCCGGCCGAGGTCCTTGACTCCGGTTCCAGAGTAGGTGTGACGTCGAGCCAATCCGCCATGTCTCCACACAACTCTTTGCGGCTTCCTGTGCCGGCGGTGGCTGCACTGGGGGTATCGACTCCGTGTCGACATCCTTCCTCTCCAAAGGGCTCAGTGGAGGGTGAGTCGACGCCGGTCCGGGACCAGGGCGAGTCGCCTCTGCTTATAGTCGACATCGATACGATGCCGCCTCGAAGCCGGTTATCGTCGGGGATGGCGCCGGTCCCTATTGTTCCTCTGTTTGAGGGGGATGCGGACCCAGGGGTGTCTCCTTGTCCTTTGGCTCAGCTGCCCCTTGGCCAGTGGCCCACTGCTCATCCGACTGCGCCGTCTCTTTTTTTCTGTTGGACAAGTTAGCCTTCAACCGTCCCCTACAGATGATCTGCTATCGCGTCTGGGGGTTGCTCCCTACTGTATTCATTGTTACGGAGGGCTGATGCTTTCTTTACGCTTCTGCGATGCTTAGTTCTCCCCTCCTTTATCCGTGGTGGGTAGTGCTTTTCGTACTTAGTTCTTGCATGGGGGCATCTTTGCCGCTTGGACTGCTCATGTACATTTCCTTGTGCCTTGCTTTCCTGAGTACTTCCCAGGCACGGGTTTCTTCCTCTTCCCCGTCTGCCATCCGAGCAGGATTTACGGCATACTTCTACTTCGGGATGCTGCTGCTGCAGCTCTCTGTGGAGGTGCTCTCCTCAGGATGTTCACTGTCTTATGTGATCTTGTATGCACATCTCTATATAGTTTATGTGACTCTATGTAGGTTTCGTACTGGTTCCTCCCTGTACTGGTCAACCTTCCAGTTTGTCTCACAGGGGACCGTGGCTTTTCCCTGCAGGGTGGCTAGTGTCGCTTATAGAGCTGGGCTTTATCTGTCCGGTTCTGCTGCACAACAGCTGTTGCTACCTATGGTGTACTCTTGTTTCTTGTATGCTATTCATCTTTTCTGACTGAGTCTTCTCCTGATGTTGGTTCTGTCTGGCGTTTGCAAACACCCAGGGGTCACGTACACTAGGTCCTTGCTGCGGTGTCCTTGGTCTTGCCATAGTTTTCTTGTGGGTGCAGTCATGAATTCTGTGTGTGTTTGCTTCACGGATCGTTTTCACAGGTTACGTGCCTAGTGAGGCATCTCTCGCATCTAGACTATTCTTGCGGCACTCCCTTGTGCCTTTCCTTTTACGTGGTGTGGTTTTGGCGGAACACACCGTCTGCCCTGTGTCCTTATGACATCGCATGTGCTTTTTGAGGTCATGAGTGTATGTCATTTTGTTTTTAACGTCCGTCCTTTCACATGTCTTTTGTGACGGGGTGATTGCCCACTGGCGAGTCTGGTGTCTCTAGTGACGTTGGCTCTTCCTGGGCATGGTCAGCATTCTACCGATGCTGTCCCCAATGTCCTAGCTGGTGCGTTTCCACAGTGCTTCTTCCCCTGTTGTGCATGCTTGACCTGTATGCTTGGACTCGGTCATACCGTCTTGTCCTCTCTCTGGGCTCTTCTCTTTTGCGGACCCGACGGATCCTGCGAATCCCTCGGTTCCTACGATCACTTCCTTTTCTTTTACGGAAGTTTTGGGCTCTCTCGTTCCGCACTGCCCTTCTGTGCTCCCTTTCTACGCTGTGTACACTAATGGGCTTTCATGCCGCCCCTCGGCGGCTTGTGATTCCTTTGTCTCCCATTGCCTGTCGCTCCTTGCGGAGCTTCCTGGTCTGGTATTGGCCACTCTGGCATTGTTGCCTCACTGTGTTTAGTCAACTTCTTGACAACTGGGTTCCTTTTGGAACTTGGTGGGTTTCATTCGCAGAAACGCTTCCAAGGGGGTATGGCTTTGGTATCTATTCTAAGTTAAGGAATCTGCAGCTAGATGTCTCTATCAGATGTACTAGTTACCTTTGGTAACGATGTATCTGGTAGAGACACAGTCTAGTCACAGATTCCTTAACGCCCGCCCATCCTCCCCGTTCTGCGAGGACCTTTCAGGTTGGGTTTTATGCACCCCCCTCCCTCTGGGTGGCTTTGTCTTCCTGCGGGGTGACATCTTTCATCCTCCCTCCTTGGGAGAATGATTCCTTCTGTTTTACTTGTTCTACTCCCCCCATTCTCCTGATGGTGGGAGGGTTCATGTCTCCTCCTACATTCCTACACCCTGGTTCTTCCAGTGTGGGGCCTTCTAATGTTCTTCTACCCTCCCTCCCACCTTCTCCATTGTTTTGGGGTCTCTTGTCTTTGACTCTACTACATTCAATTGGTCTGGGGTCTCTTTGACTGTGCCTTACTCCAATAGTTCTCTTACAGGGGATATGGCATGTCTAGTGTTGCCGACCCTCGGACAAGAGACCCCAAAACAATGGAGAAGGTGGGAGGGAGGGTAGAAGAACATTATAAGGCCCCACATTGGAAGAACCAGGGTGTAGGAATGTAGGAGGAGACATGAACCCTCGGTAGATCGTCTTTAATATTGTGGTTCAGGTCTTTGTTGCCTGTCACGATTAGATATATGATTGCAGGCTTTCTGTTGTCTGCCTTGGCATTCTTTTCATGTATCGTTTGCCTCGGGGGAGGGTGATGCCTTCGCTTTTGTAGGGTAACTTCTCAGAGCACTACTCTGCTCTTCTCTTCAATTGTTTTCAGTTTACAGTGCTTGTCACTGACCCTTATGGTAATGTTTCTCACCATTCGATTCTTTTTGTTTCACTGATTTTCATCATTTTTCACACACTGTTCCCGTACTCTCACAGTTTTTGGTATTGGCGCCGCGTTGTGGTGCGGAAAAGTTTCTCCGAAGAAAACTGACGTCAGCGCGCCGGAAGGGACTTATATGGCTCCGCTGACGTCATGTCCGCGGACGACGTCAGGGTGGGGCCATGCGGCGCTGTCCCCGGGTGCGCAGAGGTGCTGCTGCAAAAATATTCCGGATCCAGTCTGACGCCTGGGGATATTCTAAGTTAAGGAATCTGCGGCTAGACTGTGTCTCTACCAGATACATCATTACCGAAGGTAAGTAACTCATACTTTAGTGTCTTGATTACATTTTCAGGGTTTGTGTTGTGTCTGATTCCTCAGGGCCACCTCACTGTTCACAACAGAATAGTATGCAGCAGCATTACTTTGATGACTAGTGGTGCCAAATGAGTAATAGATTTTTTGGATAGCAAATCGTTTCCAGACAATGCTATATAGCAGCTGGACCAAGTCTTCTAAGAACTTGAAAAATGTGTCACTGCACAGAGGTGCACTTGGCCGGTTAGATACCCTCAGTTCCATATCGGTTTGGCGCCCACAGTTCCATATTTATTCCCAGGAATTATTGTACACTGTTATGGATGTTAGAGTTGTGACAGATCACTAGATGAATTGAGAGATGCAAGAGGTTGGTGGGTAGCTCAGCTGCCGTGTGTGATGTCTACTCTCTTAATGTCAACACTCTAAATGTACCCCATACTTTTTTATGTACAGCTCCTTCCTAGAGGTACTGAATTCTTCAAAAGTCTATGCATTTGTTGCCAAAATGCATAAACTCAGTGGGTCATTTAGTCCCTGGCCCCCACCTCTGGTGTAAGGCATTAGTAAATCTTGCCTAGTTTACAGGGTGACCATTGTAATATTTTCCTCCTGTTTTCTGGAAGCGTTTTGGACATCTCGCCTATATCATAGCTCTACTGGCATAAAAGCTGCAAAATTAAAACATGTATTACAAATATGAACACTTTCAGCGCTTTCCTATGTGCACATTAGAACATTTATCTGCTTTTTTTGTTTTAGCACCGCATGAGGCCTGAAATTGCGCAGTTGTTGACACCACACATTTATGATAACCTGAAAAACCACCAATCCGTCTATCAGTATGACAGAGTCAAGGTAACTAATAACTATTTATCATTCTCTGAAAGTGAGTTCACAGTCTTTGGATCTCTTTCTTTTCAACTTTGTTGTTTACTGTGTTATTATCATGACTTGATCATTTGTCTGCCATTTCATGCATTTAATAAATCCTTGATATGAGGTGTATCTGAATGATCCAGCACAGTGCTAAGCTCTCGCCATCGATTTTTCCCTATGATTCCTGCAGAACAGTCTTCACCCAGCCCTATATTCCATTGGATTACTTTGCCTTGCTTTCTGCCTTGTGTCGTACCTTTGTTTTTTTCTGTCTTGAGACTGTTTAGCAGTGTTCCGGCCACATTATTAACATATCTGTTAATTTTCCTCAGCTCAGTTCATCTCCACTGGCTTTTTAAAAAAAACATATATCTAACATATATAAGCTATATTTGCTTATCTAATTTATGCTCTGTGAGACCGACCCTCCAGGATCTAGGAAATTTAGGAGCAGCAAGGTAATCCTTGTCACAAATATTGCCTGGTTGCCGAGGAGCTTTAGATGCCAACATATTAATGTGGTCTTACTGACTAGTAGAGTAACCTTGTATCTGATAGAGACTACTAGCCGCAGATTCCTTAACGTAGAATTATCCCCAGGCGTGAGACTGGACCCAGAAAACTTTCTTTGCCCCAGCATCTCTGCTCGCCGGGGGGGCGGTACCACGCGACTCCGCCCTGACGTAGTCCGCAGGCGTGACGTCAGCGAGGTCACATAAGCCCCACCACAGCGCGCTGGCATCAGTTTCCTTCTTTTCTGGGTGCAACGCGGATCCGGATCATGTCCCCGACCTGTTTTCAGGCCTTCTTTTCACGCTTTGCGTTGTGGGACAGTGTGCGAATGCCTTCAGGCTTTAAGGCGTGCTCATCTTGCGCGCGTCAGATGTCGGCGACAGACCCTCATCATGTGGTGTTTGGGCGAGCACCATGATTCCACGGACTGCAACGCTTGCCAGCATCTGAAGCCTAAGTCCCGGCGGGAGCGCCGGATGAAACTCCTTTCGGCCCGCTTGTCCAGATCGGTGTCGTCTCCGCGTCCATCCCCCGGGGAAGGGTCCAAGAATCGCCGATTCCGACATCGCACGTCACCGAGGCCCCTAGCACGTCGCTCACCCATCGGTAAGTCTTATAGCTTGCCCCCGAGGCCTGGTCCCCGCTCTGCGGAGGGCGCGGGTTCTCTGCAGAACATACGGCCTCATTCGTCGCCACCCTACCCGCTGTTTCCCGGCGTCGTGGCAACCAGGGCCCAAATGGAGGCCTATGCTGCGGCTCTGCAGGCTTCCTTGGCCCCTCCTCCTCTTCCTGGGACGTCCGCAGATCCCTTGCCACGTGCGGGGCCTTCCGCGGAGTCGCCAACGGGTTCGGTTTCAGGTTTTGGAGGTGTGGTGTTGTCAGGGTGCGGCCCTACGGGGTTCCCCTCTTCAGCCCACGGCGGCTCTGCCTCGCCGCAAACCCCTGAGGGGGTCCCTATGGTGTCGCGGGAGGTCGCCGGGACTCGCGGCTCGTCCCCCTCGGTCCTCTGGGCAGGCGGCGGTCTTTCCAGAGGCCGAGCTGATGCCGCTCAGGCGCTGGCGGCCCTGGCGGCGCTGCGGGTGCTGGCAAGGGGCCAGGGTGTGTCCCCGGTTCCCTCTCGCCTCCGTACGCAGGCGGCTGCTTCATCGGAAGTTGGGTCGGTGCCTTTTCGGTGCCGTTCTTTCGCCGACCCGGAGCCGGCCCCGCCCCATTCTCCTAGGGCACAAGTGGTGGTGGAGGTTATCTCGGTGTCCCCTCCAGCGCCGGTCGATGTCACGCCGGCGCCTGTGGCGGACTCCACGGCGTCGGGTCGTAGACTTGTCTCCAGAGGCCCCCTCCTCTCCGAAGGTTCGTCAACTTTTTGTTTCTTCTTCCCTGGAGATGGGATGCCGCGTCGTGGCCTTTTCCCCGGCGTCTTCCAAGGAGGGCTCTTAAGCCGTCCCCGTGGCTACAGCCTTCCCCGGAGACACATCAGGTCCCCCACTCGTCCGTGATTCTTCCACCATTCCGGGGCTGGCCATTTCTTGCTCCAGCTGGACTCTGGGATGACCGGCTTAGTTTACAGCCGTCACCATTCGAAGCTTCGCTCCATAATTCTCTTCTGTGGGCCTGGGGGCGTCCTGCCACGGGGGATCCGTTGTCCCAGTCGCTCCTCCACCACCACCGTCCTGCTCCGCATCATCCAGTCTGCCTTTCTTTCCACCCTTCTACCCAGGGCCCTCTTCTGCAGACTGCTTTTCCTTCCTTACCTTTGGTGTTATTTCCTCCGTCACAGGAGGCCCGGTGGTTGGATTCATGGGGGCGTAACATCTGCGCTTTTCTAGTGCTGCTTTGCGCGCGCTCAACACGCTTTGTGTATTGACCAGGGCTACTTCCAGCTTGTGGGATTCCGTGGAGTCCCTTCTGTCTGGTGTCTCTCCAGAAGGCGTCTGCGCTGATCTGCGGCGCCATGTGATGGATGGCTGGGAGTTGGCCGCGTTTATTCTTCGTTCGGCCCTGGATGTTTCTGATGCTCTCGGTTGCACTATGGCAAGTTTAGTGGCTCTCCGTCGCCATGCTTGGTTGAGGGAAAACGTTTTCCCTGAGAATGTTAGAGCCGTCTGGTTCACCTGTCTTTTGATGGGGTGTGTAGGAGAGTAGGGTCTGCTTTCTATGTTCACCCCCACTTTTTGCTTTTGCTTTACTGGTTTTCGACTTAGATGTGGCTTTTGGCCTGCTAACCAGACCCACAGCCCTGCTGTTCTCTCTCTAAATTGATACTATGTACTTTAGGTGCATAACCCATTTGGATAGGATCACCTTATTGGCCCCTGTACAGTGTACCTTCGGTACCCAGGGCATAGGTGTACCCTAGGCCTACCAGGGGCTGCAGCATGTATTATGCCACCCCTGGCCTGGCCTTCCATTATGACACAACTGGCTGATCACTCAGCTGGGGCAAGGTTGTGTAATCACCCCTTGCTTAGGTGTAGTATTCCTATACCTATCTTACATATAGACACATGTGTACCTATCAGCCACTCCTATGGCAGGCCTTAACAATCCTGGAGGCAGAGTGCTTGGTAACATGTGAGATGGTGCTCTAGCATGAGCTGAGCCTTTCTGCAGCTTTCGGAACCATGTCCTTATAGCTGTTCTATGATATAGCCTACCATATACTCTTAAAGTGCCTTATAATCTTAAACGGTTATGGTAACTATGGTTTGGCTGTATCAAAACATGTCGTGTAAGGTGTCTAACACTTTGGAATAATACCCCCATCCCATTTCTGGGGATGAGGATATTATCCCTCCCTTCTAGAGGGAGAAGACATGTTGTAACCTACTTACCCGGTTAAAGTAACCAGAGCCCCAGCATCACAAAATGGATGCTGCTGCCACGACACAAGTCTGACCTCCTGCTGCTGGGAGTGATCCCGGCAAGGGAGGCTTGGACAATAGGTTTCCTGCCTTGGGAGGTGCGAGCACCACCCCAGACAGGCCTTAGTGTATTGGGGCAGGGAGGGATGAATGAAACGAGACACTGCCTGGGGCACACAAGGTGTCCCATGCATAGTCCAGTTCAAACCGGTGCTGGGGCACACCAGCCCCAGTCCTGGCGCGAAACTGGACAAAGGGAAGGGGGTGTAACCACCCCCCTCCCAGGTCCCACCCATAAGGCGTGACCTAGCAGGCAACCCAGCCCCCCAGATTAGTATAAGAGTGGTAGCTGGGCCCCAGGAGATTAGATTATCCTGAACCTGCAACTTGAACAGAAACTCTGGACCTTCGACATTCGACGAAAGAAGAAGACTGAAGAATCTCCCTTGTGGCCAAGGAGTGGCTACCCTGTGCAAACAGGCACCATCAAGAGACTACCCTTTGCTTTGCTGAAGTTCTACGAGGGACCGACTGCAGAGCCCGACCAGAGCCTTGACTTCCAGACTTCTCCGACCCTGATCCACATCCACAGCCTGGCTGAGATCCGTGGAGGCGACGAGAGACGTGGGACCGGCTACCTGGGAAAAGTGACGAGTATCTTCCAGCGCAGCTTCTGAGGTACCCTCGAAGTTGTGCACCGGGGATTGAGAAGCCCCAACCCCAAGCACCATCTGCACCGAAGATCAGCCCCCCACACTCCACGAGTCCTGCGTGGGGCCCTTCTGCATTTTCCTGCTTGCCGCGTCTGTCCGGTTGCTTGCCCGTTGGCTAGCGGCCTCTGTGACGACACACCTTGAAATCTTCACTGCTGGTTTGGCTCCTCCAGACTGGCTCCCGCTTCTTTGCAAAAGAGAAGCACCCCAGACCTTCCTGGTCTGCATCAGAAGCAAGTCCTCCGTTCTTCGTGGGTTCCGCTTGCCAAGGCTTGGTGAGTCCTAGTTCGACTTCGACGCCGCCGACAGCAAGAGCCTTCGTGGGACAGCTCGCCTCCTGGTCCTGGTCGTCCTCGACGTCTCCTGGTACCAGTGGCTGCAGCGACAAGCTTCACCCTTCACCTGCAATCTTAACGACATCGCCTGGTTCCTGCCTGGTTCCACGTGGTCACTGGCTAGTGACCTTGACTCTGTCCCTTCTGCTTGCAGGTACCCTTCCTTCTTGATCCCGGCCTTGGGATCCACCGGACACTCTGCACTGACTGCCTGTCAGCAACTTTCCTTCAGGCATCCATAGAAGTCCACGACGAAACCCGACGCAAGTTCACACCTATGCACCCGCAGCCCGTGGGCTAGGTAACTTGGGTACTTCGGTGCTCACAAGGGTAGTGACTATCCTAGGGTCTAGTTTCCGAGTCTCGACTCTCTAGCTGCTTCAGAAGTGTCCTTAAACTGCTTATTTCAAAACTGTACTATTTCTATCAACTATACGCATTACGCGTGAGTGTTTCCACTCTGCACCTGAATCCCGTGGGCCTCCCACTTCCTAACTGTTGGTAGTGTAGTGTAGCCCCAGCGATTCCCTAGGCCTAGGCCTATCCTATTTCCGTGACAGTGGT
Organism: Triturus cristatus; assembly: GCF_964204655.1. NCBI lineage: Eukaryota > Metazoa > Chordata > Amphibia > Caudata > Salamandridae > Triturus > Triturus cristatus. The sequence continues at coordinate 142,797,349 of NC_140588.1, forward strand.
CCTTATACCACTTCTTTAGTATATGGTTTGCGTGGCCCCTAGGGCCTAACTGTAATACTTACCTGTGTGACTTAATGTATGCTTGAATAAGACTGTGTTGTACTTACCTCTAATCTCATAAAGAGTGCTGAGGGTTTGACTAGAATAAATACACTTTATTTTATATATATACCTGTTGTGGTGTCCTTTCATTTGGTATTCAAGGGATTATATATGGTATCACAGCTGGCTTCACATGCCATTCAGAGTTTAGCCTAAGACTGCTCTTGTCCATGCTACCACTAGGATAGCTGGTCTATAAGGTTGACTTTACAACCAATCACCATAAGGGTTGTTTGGACTGATATAAGGTGTACACTAGAACTAGTGACATCATACATCAGGCCAACTTCTCACAGGGTGCTTTTGTTTAACACCCATGCGGATGCCGCCATTCAGCGGCTCCCTGCGGGGCTCCGTCCTCCTCACCCTCCATAAACTTGGCTTGTCGGTCCTCTGCTGCTTTATGGGCGGCGTTATCCCACCCTTTTTTCGAGGGTCTTGTGGTTCGGTTGGACCGTCTGTGTATTCTGTGTGGGTTGGCGTGCCTTCGGGGTCCTTAGGTTGACCCCTTTGTACTGTTGGCTGCTGGGACAGCCCCTTTGGCTTTTGTGGTTCTTTGGTTGTTGGTACACCCGTATGTGTCCTCAGGTTGGGCCTTCTGTATGTTTTTTGTTTGGCTGATTGGCAAGCCGTCTGTGGTTCTGTCTGCAGGTCCTTTATGTTCTTGTCCTCTGCTGCGGGGTTTTTCCCTAAGAGGTGTTCCCATGTTTTCCTGGGATGTATCATACCCTATGTGGGGTACTTGTAGCTATTGTATAGCTCTGTCCTGCGATGGGAAGGTATGGTCGCCTTTTTTCTGGTTCCCTGCCTTTCCTGGCATCACTGTATACCGCTGGGGCGGTCTCTTGTGTATTGTCCGGGCGCAGCTTGCGCTGCTCCAGGTTCTGTTATTCTCAGTGTTCGCTACATCGCTCGCCCAGTCTGGCATGCTGTCTATGGTGACTTGTTGTGGCGTTTCCGCCTTTCTGTCTGGCATTTCAGCCTGGTCCTCTGTCTGGTGTTCCAGGGGGGCTAGGTTTCTCCTGGCTTTCCTGTGTTCTGGTTGACGGCTTGGGTCCGTCCTCCGTGTCTCTCCTCTTTCTCTTCTGGCTGGTCCCACTTCTCTTCGTGGGTCGGTGTGTGTGTCTATTGAACAACCTTCCTTTGGGGATTGTTCTGAATTTCCCTGGCCTCTGCCCTTGGCTTGCGCCTGGCTTGTTCTGGGTGCACTGCTCCTTGGTACTGTCAGCTGCCGGCTGCGCATGCCTGCTCGTTCTGGTCTGCCGCCGTGGCCCATATTGTGTTCCCTTGTGCCCCTGCCTCTTGTTCTGCTGGGGCTTTGTGCACCTGTGCCTTTCTTCTTGCGCCTGGATTTCTTGGCTGTGGAGCTGTTCCTGCCTTGCCTGTTTCCTTGCGGCTGATGCCTGTTCAGCTGTCCTCTATCGCTGTGTGTTTTCCTACGGCAGGCTCTGTCTCCGGTTCTACCTCTTCTCCCTGGAGTTGGGGTGGTTCTTTTCCTTCTGGGTGCTCCTCTGCAGCTGTCTGTCCCTACGAGGGTTTTTGGCAGTTGTACCTTGGATGGGCTTGGGGTCTCCTAGTCTTCCCTTCGCCTTGTTCTTGCTTACTTCTGCTTGGAAGGGGCTGGGCCGCCCTTCTTGTCCCCGTGACACGTCCCCTGCTGGGGCCCTGTGTTTCTTCCTACTGGGGAGGTTCTCTCGCAAGCCCTCCTCCCCTCTGGGTATGGCTAGGGTATCTATTCTACGTTAAGGAATCTGCGGCTAGTAGTCTATCAGATGTACAAGTTACTTACCTTCGGTAACAACGTATCTGGTAGAGACAATTCTAGCCGCAGATTCCTTCACGGCCCGCCCTTCCTCCCCGTTCTGCGAGGGCCTTCAGTGTGGTTTTCTGCACTCGCCTCCCTCCGGGGGGCCTGTCTTCTGTGGGTGTCCGCTTCGCTTTCTCCTGGACAGGATGCTTAGTTTTCTTGATTTTTCCACCCCTTCCCTTATGATACATGGTCGGTTGGTTCATGTGTGCTTCTGCATCCCTCCACCCTGGTTTTTTCTCCAGTGTAGGGGCCTACTTTTACACTTCTCCCTTTTACTTGCTTGGGGTTTCTGATTCCTTTACAGTCCTGCCTGTGCCTCGCCCTTTTCGCTCCTTTCAGGGGATACAGCCCTCCTTGATGGTGTCGTCTGGGAGTGACTTGCTGTTACTCCTCTGTTCCAGGCTTGTTGCCCTTCGCTGTTGTGGATGGTGCTTGCAGTCTCTCTCTCTCTCTCTTCTGCTATGGCATTTTTCGCATGCTTTCTGCCTCCAGGGAGGACGTCGCCTTAGCTTGCAAGGGTGTTCCTCAGAGCGGTGCTCTGCTCATTCCCCGCTATGGCTTTCACCGCTATGGCTTTTTGTACCTTAGTGCTTGGCGCTTTTCCAACTGGTGCTGTTCCTCATCTTTAATTTTTTCTCTTTTCTGTTTCACTGCTTTTTTGCACACTGTTCCCATACTCTCCACAGTTTTGTTTGTGATGGCTGCGCGTTGTGGCGCGGAAAAGTTCTCAGAGGAAAACTGATGTCAGCGTGCTGTGGTGGGGCTTATGTGACCTCACTGACATCACGTCCGTGGACGACGTAAGGGCGGAGTCGCGTGGTAACGCCCCCCTCCAGGCGCGCAGGGATGCTAGGGGAAAGAAAGTTTTCCGGGTCCAGTCTCACGCCTGGGGATAATTCTACGTTAAGGAATCTGCGGATAGAATCGTCTCTACCAGATACATCGTTACCGAAGGTAAGTAACTTGTACAGCAAGCTTTAACTTCAGGGTGGGAGTGAAGTTAAACTGACAAGATTTACATTGTCCAGTCAGGATATTATCTTTACGAAATGAATAAGACTTTTATTCACTACTAGCTTCACTAATTTAGTGGTCTGTGATAGTTTCATTGTTAAATATATCACTACTGATTCAGGGTTCAATAGGCTACTCTTTTGAAGTGTAGTCTACACTCCGAGAGCGCTCACTGAAAATGTATATGCAGCCTAAGCTTTTACTGTTGCTTACACAATCTTTTAGTTTTGTGTGTCCTTGGTCGGGCAGGTATCTGTGCTGGTTTTCTAATGCAACTCTGTGGCTGCACAGCTGGTTGTATGGCGGAGGCAAGAATGGTTAAACCACGCATGCCTCTACAACGCAACCCGAACCAGGAATCCGACTTAACCACGCATTTTCGATGTAAAGGCGCGTTTGGTAAGGGAATGTGCATCGTTAGGTGCACCACTACCCCGACCCTTCCCCCTGCCCAAAGCTTCTATCTTCCCTACCTCGCCCCCCTACCCCTCGCTGAGTCCTAAAACCTACCCGGTTCTGCCCTTAAAGCTACCCCTACTCTGCCCCTGCCATGAGGCCTGAAACCCTGCTCCCTTTTTTAAAAAAAAACTATCTCGAACCCCCCCCCCACCCCAAGGCCTAAAACGAACCCTGTGCTGCCTTCAAAACTACCCCTACCCCCCGCCTAAAACCCTTCCCACCCCAGCTCTCCAAACTACCCCGGCCCTCTCTCACACTGAGCCTTAAAACTTATCCTCACCCCTAAACCCCCTCCAAACTCAGCCCTTAAGACTACCCAAACCCACTTCCACCACCCTGAGTCCTAAGACCGGAAACTCTGCCCCCTCCAAAAATTACCTAAACCCCACCCTAAGCCCTAAAACCGACACACAACCTTGTTTTTGTAGAGGTGTTGCTGTTTGCATTCCACAGGCGGAACTGCTTGTAATGGGCGGGTAGATACAAAGCACACCTTATTGCTAAATTGAAGCACTAGTTGATCCAAATCAAATATGCAACAACCTTAGACCATATTACATACATGGCAAATTTTCTCTGTTTGCGCCACAGCGCAGCTTTATTATTGCAGTAGCAACCCACAACTTTGGGGAATATTTGAGGACCTGCAATCAGGGAATGTTCATGTATGCTCAAAACTCCTGTACATATTCATTTTGCACTTGAGGGGGGTAGGTTCAGGAGACAGTCATGACAGACAACACACATGATCTGTAGGAAACATCCCACCATGCCGTGGAGGTAAAAAGTCCCATACCCCTTAACTAACTGCAATTGATCAACAGTCCTGTTGTGGTGGGGACCATGGAACAGCAATCACACATATTGAAAGGAGGTTCAGATTCAGTAAACCACTATCTCTAGCACAGCGTAGTACTCTACCGGGGGCCCGGGTGGTAGGGGAAACCTAGCCAAATCATAAAACAAACCTTGGCAAGAGACTTGTGGCACAAGACTACTGTGCTGATAGAGATATGGTCTAACAAGAATTATAGAATTGAGAGAAGGGCAACACTAAGCTCCGGAAAAATTTCAATTACAGCGGTGCAATTGGTGTAATTTTGCGTCACATTTGTTACGCAAAGAATCCGAAATTCCACCTTTACGCCACGTTATGTGATTACATACTGCTCGCAGCACACAAACATTACATGCAGTTGCTGTTTGCAATAGTTGTGGTTTTTGCACAGTTTCTTTAGTTTGAATACACCTTCACACCAAAAATGTAGCACCAAATGCTTTTTTGCATTTTGCATATTTTTCCAGACATTTCGTGTAATTGCGCAAATGCAAATTTTGCACACCCCTAGTAGGTACACGGTTATTAAACCAGAGAGTTTTGACCTTCCACACTCCATACTATCATCAGTGTGCCCATTCCTATTGACCTTCTCCCCACTCATCATCTATGTTGTTTCACTCTTTGCTTACCTGTTTGCGCCCAGTGCACCCATGAATCATTACATATTATCAAAGATGTTTTTAGCTTTGTTCTAAAACAATACAATGAGAAACACAGAAATCTTTCCATATTGCGTACAGTGTGAGCAAACTAATTGCTAGGCATTTGGGCCATAGTGCTTTTGAAAGGTGACACAGGAAAAATGTTCTGTGTTTAGGAGTCATAGTGCAAGCAAGTTTGTCAAGCTTTAATGATTCCATGTTGCCTGGATCTAATGCAAAAACAACTGTTGATGGACAGAATGCAGAACAATGTCATACATCCACCCCAGTACAGAGATCTGGGCCTAAATCCATCGTTTTTTGCTCACCATGCCGTTCCAGTTTGAACCCAGCCATATGCAAATCAGTCTTGACCCTGTGCCTCATGGGCACAGTCCAGCCCGAACTGCCAAACCAGGTCCTCCCTGGACTGGAAACAAGCATTCTAGGACCGGTTTGTTCGCCCTAAGTTGGCAGGGTATGCCCAGACGTGGGTCCCTTGCTCACTTTGCCACTGGATTCAAGATAGCCTGGCTGATGAGGGTTATGAACCCGAAACCGGTCCCAGGATGCTTGTTTCCGGTCCAGGGAAGACATGGCTTGGCAGTTCGGGCTGAACTGTTCCCATGAGGCACAGGGTCAGACTGATTTGCATATGGCCATGTCTGAACTGGGGTGGAGGAGTGAGCTAAAGAATGATGATGGATTAAACCCAGATCAGTTGACTAGGGGTGAGTGTTTGATTTGCTCAAACGCTTCGTCCATCATCACCTTTGGTATCGCCTGGATCTAATGAACATAATATATTGTAGTTTCTTTGCATGTATGTATCTCACTATATATACTTTTATCGCCTAAGGAAACTTGCACAGGAAAACTACTCTCACAAAGACTGCTTTAGTTTGTTGGAAGAAGCTGATGTGTGGCATGTAAACTACTGTAGTAGAGCTAGTGGAGAGTACCAGTGCTACCTTAGCAGTACTTGGGGCATATGATGCATGAATTACTCTGCAGTGAACACCATTTTACATGCTGTTGAACTATTTTGACCCAGACCCCCTAAGAAAGTTGACAAATTATTCAACAAGATGAACCTAAGTAATGTTGGGAAGAAGTTGGCATAAGTACCCTAAGGAACCTTCAGTGAAGAAAATGATGTGCAGCCTCCAGCTGCTGGTGGACAATTATGGGTTGCACACAGGTCAGTTCCTATTACATGGCAGAATTGTACATGTAATGCAGACACAGTAGAAGGACGTACAAACAGAGCTGCTGACACATGCACTGATACAGACAGTACACAGTGGAGAACGTCAAAAAATGAATCACATGGCTATACAAAGCTACACAAGAGCACACAGGGATAACACTTCAGCTATTGCAAGATAAATGGGAGACTGAGGTAGGGCGGGCTCACTAGGAGTGGCAAAAGTGCTAGAATATCCTCATTGAACATCTTGCAACATCCGCTTTAAATATATAGAATTCAATTTGTTGCATAGGGTGTACCTAACACCTCAGAAATTAAGCAATATAAATACCTACGAAAAGCTTCTGACTACCCCATATGTCACACACCACAAGCAGAATGAAAAATGTCCTAGCTAGCGTAACAGAAAGTTTCAATTCTATTAAGAACTCGGCGGCGAGGATTATGCTATTCTTTCTCCACTTTATTGAATAGCAGCCATTCAAGTCAAGTAAAAATAAACTACTATTCCCATGCAACATTGGGAATAAACAGAGCAAAAAAATAGAGTGTCCATGGATAGAAAGTCCCCTCTTCTTCTGCACCAATCACAGGTCTCCAAGGTGATGGTATCCTCTGTCATTATACATTCCCCCTCTTTCGTCGCTGAAGGACAGTCAGCAGGGAGGTCTTACGAATCTTATTTACCAGACTCACCTGTAAAAGTAAGGTAGAATGTCAGCGACAGCAGTGGCTAAGGTTTAGCCTGTAGGTGAAACAACACAGCATTCGTATACGAACTTTAAGTCTTAATCTTTACAATACAGAGAAACATCTTACTTACCCCAGTATGAGGGTGGGAACGTACTAAATAGAACTTTGTACCCTGGGTGGGATAATCCTCGCCTCCAAGTCCGTAATAGAATTGAAACTTTCCATTACGCTAGCTAGGAAATTTTTCAATCTATGTCGGGACCGGAGGCGAGGATTAGGCTTGTTTAAAGCTTGCGCACCACCAAGTGAGCCATGTCAATAACCGGCTTGAAATAAAACTGTTTAAAGGTCGAGTCGGAAGACCAGTCTGCTGCATTCAGAATTTCTTCTAGGCGTGCTCCCAGGGTAAATGCTTAAGAGGCCATTGCCCCTCTGGTAGAATGTGCTCAAAAGGCCCGAAGGTCAATGCCAGCTTCCTGCATTACCCACCTTACCCAACGGGCGATAGTAGGGGAAGAAACCATCTTGTGTGATTTCCTGAAGGACGGAACTACTCCGACATTTCCTCGTAAGCTTTAAGACAAGATACCACGCATAGCTTTGGAGAATCTGGAAAAGCAGGATAAGAGATGGACTTCGTCCCACCTTTCGTACGCCTTGCATTGTGAAGGTAACTCCCGTAGGGGAGAATATCCTGCCCGAAATTTCCAGGGCTCTGACTTCGGAAACCCGTCTGCATGATATAAGGCAAAGGAGCATGGCCAATTTCGCCGAAATCTACTTCCTTGAAAGGAAACTGTTCAGTTGCCAGGAAAAAAACAAATTCAAAAGCTGGTTGACGTCCCAGAGCTGAGAATAACGAGGCTCGGGGGGAGGAGAAAGGCGAATGCCTCGAAGAAGGCGGCAAACCAGGGGGTGTTCTCCCACCGGAGATCCATCCACCATGGTTTGGCCCGCTGAAATGGCCGAACGGAAAGTATTAAGGGTCCTATAAGCCAGGCCTTCCTCCGCCAGAGCAGCTAAAAATTTAAAATGGAGGTCACATCTGCTGCCACGGGATTGAGACTCCGTCGCAGACACCAACGATACCATCGACGCCAAGTAGAGCGGTACCGCTTGACGGTACTATCGGCCCAGGCCTTAGACATGAACTTCTCAGCCGCTCCCGAAAGGCCTGGGACCACCCATCATCCCCTGTAATCCACCACGCCATCAGGGCTAGAGAGCCTTGTGCAATGAGCGTGTGAGGAGCTCCGTATGGACTGAGAAGAAGAGTTGGAAAACGGGGGAGAGGGATTGGAGAATCCCAAGAAAGTTTCAGAAGAACCAGAAACTAGACTTGAGATCTCCAAATCGGCGTTATCAACACCACATCCGCTTTCTGATGTCGAACTTGGGCCGAAACCCTTGTTAGCATGGCGAACGTGAGAAAGGCGTATCCCGTCTGGCCCCGCCAGTCCTGAAGGAACGCGTCTGTCCGCGCTGCTAGGGAATCCAGTCTCCAGCTGAAGAACTGGGGAAGCTGATGGTATAGGCGGGAAGCAAATAGATCCACCGAAAACGGACCTCAGTAACTCTGGAGGTCTGCGAAGACTCCTGGGTGTAGCTTCCAAAGATTCACGTTGTGGAAGTTGCCAGAGTGGAAGTCCACTACCTAGTTGTCTTGGCCCGAAAGATAGTCCGCCATAACAGAAACCTGATGGTCCAGGCAGTTTTGCCAGAAATTCGCTGCCAGGTCTGAGAGCACTCTTGATCGCGTGCCCCCTAGATGGTTGATGTACCGGACCACCGATATGTTGTCCATCATGAGGAGGATCCTTGGTCCTTGGTCCAACATTGATCGCAAAGGAGCCCGCCAAAAGCTACAGACAGTTGATGTGTAACTGTTGTTCCTATTAAGGCCATACACCTCCTGTAGTGCAATCGCCACACCTCGCACCCCATCCGGACCTGCTGGTGTCTGATTCAATAACGATATCTGGCGCAGACCCAAAGATCGCCTACCCATTCCAGGCTTCCATATTGGTGAGCCACCACTGGAGTTTCTCTGGCGTCCTTCGAGAGGAACACCTTCTGTGAGTACGAGAGCCCCCTGCGTAGATGGTGTGCCTTGAGGCACTGGAGAGCTCTGTAATGGAGCGGGCCTGGGAAGATGGCTTGAATCGAGGCCAACAGGAGACCCACAATACTGAGAGAACTCTCCTGATTTAGTGACGAATTTTCGCCATCTTGCGAGATGGAAGACTGAGAGCTGATCGAGGAACCGAGAAAAACAACCCTCGGCCCTGAGACCAGAGTGGATTTTGCCTCATTGATCACAAAGCCCAGGCTCTGAAGGAGATTGACTGCCAACTGAAGGTGATGGGCGAGAGTGATGGGACACTGAGCCATCAAAAGAATGTCGTCCATGTATATGATGAGTCTCATACCGGACGCTCTCAGACGCTCTATCACTGGCCGGAAAACCTTGGTGAAACACCAAGGGGCGGAAGAAAGGCCGAGTGGTGAACTCGTACACCTTGTTCCGCCAAAGAAACTGCAAAAACCTCCTGTGTGGAGGGGAAATGGGGATCGTCAGATAGGCGTCATTGAGGTCGAGGCGCGCCATCCAGTCGTTGGGCCTGAGAAGATCGCGAAGAAGATGGATCCCCTCCGTCTTGAAGTGGCGATATACCAGCCACTCGTTGAACTCGCGCAGGTTGATGACGGGCTGTTGGCCGCTGTCAACCGGGAAGAGGTTGCTGATGAAACCTCTGGGGTGGGGAAGCGTCTCCACGATTGCCCCTTTGTCCAGAATAGAGAGGACCTCCTGATCGACCAACGCAGCGTCCGTTGATGAATAGGAAAGAGGGCGCGGAGGGACCGGCTGTGAAGGTTCCCAGTGAAACTCGATGTGAAACCCTTGGACGGATTGTACAACCCAGGCATCATCGGTGATAGAAGTCTAGGCCTGGGAAGAATGCGCCAGGTGGCCTCCCACTTTTAGAAGGGAAGTAGGGAGAACACTCAACGGAAGAACTGTAGACACCACTGCCTTTGCTCTTGCTCCGACATCCTCTCATTGGATCGAAATTTCCGAACCTGGTCAAACCTTGGTACTGTCCATGATTGGAGCTTTGCCCCCTGTGATGGTTAGGGCGGCCGGACGAGCGGCCTCTGCCTCGTCTGGCCCCTTGGAAAACCCGAGGGTGAAACACCCGTCTGATGGAGGAATGCGCCTTGTCTAAGGTCGAAAGGTGTTTACAAACCTCCCTAATTCTTTGATAAAGCGCTCCCCGAAGAGGCCGCCCTGCGCAATGGAGCCCGCTTCGGGACCGCCCATCGTCCCCGGAGTTTGGGGTCTATTTTAATCAATAAGTACCTGCGGCGCTCTATGGAAATAGCGCAGTTGGCATTCCCTAAGAAGACCACTACGCGCTGGGCCCAGGAGGAGAGGTGCTTGGGGGAGATCAGGGACCCTGACAGTTTGGCCACTTCCGCCATGTCAAGGATTTTGGTTATTGGTCCTAGGGCATCTAGGAGCTTGTCTTGGCAAGCTCGCCAAGACCTGTCAATACGCTTCTTTGGGTCCTTGGCGAACTTTTGAAGGAACGTCGCCATGTGGGGGTCAATGTCCGGGGTGGCAGCTACCTTCCCCTCCAGAGAGGGACGGGGGCACTCCACCCTGAGACAGTTGCAGGCTTTGGCCTCTAACGGCCGGCGAATCCTGCTGGCGACATATTGGGCGATTTTGTCTGAGGTCGCCCAGTAAGAAGACCTAGGATAAAGGACATCATCTGGGTCCAGCATGTCAGTGCATAAGCTTTGTGGGTCCGAACTAGGCTCTGGGCTGAAGGGGCGCCAGGGGCGGGATGGGCCGGCATCGTCATCATCCCCTGGATTACCATCCCCTGGAGCAGTGGGTGTCACTGGAGGGGGGTTCTGCGCCAGGAAAGCCTGTTTAAGGCGATCAAAAGCGTCCACTGCCACCCCGGACTACCTGGGACGTTTGATAGGGGGGGCCTGGGGATTAGCGGGGGTACCACTGTTTGGGGGTGAGGTAGCTTGAAAGGTCTGAGAGGCCTTGGCTAGCCTATCGCAAGCTTGCTCAGTTCCGCGGGACAGGCGGTCTTTCAAGGGCAGCATGGCCTGCTCCACCGCCTTGTGGATGGACGCGTCTACCACGTTGCAAAAATCTTCATCCCAATGAAGGGCAGTTAGTGGGTCCTCCTCCCACGTGTCGTCCTGATAGGCATCCTCCTGGAAGGACTCCATGAGGTCAGGAGAGGGAAGTGCCACACAGGTAAGTGAGTAATTATTTAGAGGGTGTACCTCAGGATAATGGGGGTCTGTGTGGCAACCTACACTTTATGCAGGCAGTGCTCGCGTTAAACTGGGGAAGAGCCCTGGGACCCAAAGCCCTGGTGCGGTTTAATAGATGATCAGCCTGCCTGCAAAGGTCCCAGCAGGATAACACCTGCAATACTGACTCTGTGCTAGAGCGTTTAAACGGCCTATAATACAGACCCCCCCAGGCGGGAGACCGCCTAGAATGCTGCCTAATGGCAGATACAGACACACAACAGCGTGGGCGTTCAAGCGGGGCATGCGCAATGTAAAAGCAGCCTAACGACAGAACTGACAGACCCAAAGGCGTAACCAGCAGGCAGGGCTCTCCCGCAGCGATATGGCTCGACTGGGAAGTATGCGCGGAATGTTCGAGACGCACGCCGACGCCCTCTAGCGGCGGGAGGTGAACACTGAGAGCCCGCACCACAGAACACAGCCATTAGGGAGCCGAACACTCTGACAGGCCGGGCGCGCGGCTGACTTGCAGGCAGACAACCTTGAAGGAACAAAAAAGACATAAACGCGCAAGTATAACAACGCGCCCCAACAAAGGAGGAATCAAGTCGGGTGGGCGGGCACGCATTGTTAATGAATGCGCGCACGACCGGTACCGATCGACGTATGAGGTGCACCACCTACAATAAAATACCAGTTAAAACATTATTAAACACAAGGGAGTTCTAAAGCACAAATGTATCAAACAATAAATAAACCAAACAATAATCTGGGCTTGCCTAACGAATAAAAAGCATACAATCAGTCATAACGCTTTGAGAGAAAGGGAAATCGACCTTATTTGGCTGCAAGCAGCGAAGAATGAGGGGGAATGGATAATGACAGAGGACTACTGTAACCTTGGAGCCCTGTGATTGGTGCAGACGAAGAGGGAAATAGTAGTTTGTTTTTACTTGACTTTGAATGGCTGCTATTCAATGAAGTGGAGAAAGAATAGCATAATCCTCGCCTCCGGTCCTGACATAGAATTCATACACATGGTCTGGGATTGTGTATTAGTGAAACAGTTCTAGTCAGGAGTGTTGGACAACATAGCTCGGAGGACAGGGCATACAGACGTGGATCACATAGAAGGGTGTGGGTCGGGCTGTTTTCCAAACTAAAAGAACAGGTTCACAGCGAAATTCATCAACCTTACCCACTTAGTGACCAAAGAGCAATACAGAGGCATTGGTAACTATCCCACCCCTGCGCTGATCTCCTGGAAAAAGGAATTGATGAGATGGGCAATAGCAGAGGATGAGTCAAGGCACAGAGAAGAAAACCGTGTGCTCTGAAGGTGGCCAGTGAAAGGCCAATAGAAAGCGTTAGTACAGTCGCATAAAGACCAAGACATTCCTAATAAGTTTATTTTCATTTTAATTTGTGGGTCTTATTTGAATATTTTAGTAAAAGCGTACAACATAACAACATTAGCTTAAGCCAGTACAGTAATTAAATACTTTCATAATTTGTATACATTCTTTCATGAAGTAACACGTTGTAGAAGTGGACCTCAGCTAGGCCTACCAGTGCAAGGGGTTCGCCCTTCTCTGCACAGAGTCCTCAGACCAATAGGAAGAAGTTGGCACAGAAACTGGAATAGAAAATACAAAGTTTAATAAACCTCATGAGGTGGAACTACATTCACACAGCACCCTTCGGTATTGAATGAAGTAGCACACCAGACAGAAGGAGCATGGTCCTTTTATACCCACACAGGGGCTTGAAAGAGGGCGGTACAAGTACAGCAGAAGATTTTATGTACACATATGGTCATATAGAAATGCACAGTCGACAAGTAGGAGGAGTTAACAGTTTGCCAATGCTAGTAAACACATCCTGACAGTTACATACTACTAACAGCTGCAAGGACAGTTGAAAACTCACTGGGCATGTGCAAAGGTGGAAGATGCTAAATATAGTTCGTTTCTAGGCAGATTACAAGAGCAGTCAACACTGAGGGAGGACAAAGCACATGGTGAGCACATGGCAAACAAAATGGCTGTCAGAAATACAAAATGGATTCCGCAAAATGGACAAGATAGCCTCTAAATACAAGATGGATTCCGCTAATGCTAAGCCAATCGCTGCCAATTTACAACAGACGACCCTTTTAGCATTAGCTGAAGACATCTGTTCCTCTGGGGTAATCTAAATATGCATCCCGTACATCTATTAGCATTATTTCGGCCACCTCTTTATTCAACATTTGTTGGGCTTCTGTTTCTGCAACATTCCTTTTGACAGGTATATAGGCAGAGATGCAAATGGAGCAAAGCATTGGACCACATTGGATACATACACAGCATGTAAAAAGTATCGTAATCATTACACACAGGATAGTCAGTGGCTTCCAGCCCCAAGCAGAAACAAGAGTCCAAAACCATCCAGTAAAAGTCCAAGTACCAGTCTCTGGATGAATTTCTGCAGCAATCTTATGCAGTTTTGATATTGCGTCGTATACTGAAGGTGAGTGATCCGGTATGAATACGCAACAGCTGCTATCGATGATGCGACATGCACCACCTCGATCAGCCAGAACCACATCTAGAACCATTCCGTTCTGGAGAGCTACAGTCCTTGCAATTTGCAGCTCCTCCGTAATGTTCCCAAGTGCCATAGCTGTCTGATTGGTAACAGCTTCCACAACTCTAGTTAATCGTCTTACTTTCCTACTGTTTAATGCAGCACCCACAAAGAAGAACAAACCTAAATTAAAATCGACATATTGTTGCAGAGTGGTATCAGTTTGGTCTACTTCGTCAGTACTTATTGTCCTCTTGTATCTATTTCTAGAGATATCGTTAAATAATTTAAGGTCCCGGTGATATGATGCAGGTGCCAGAAACACGGGGGGCAATAGAAAGGACACATAGCACACACCTGACCACCCAGCAGGTAGTTGATAATATCTGTGGCTACCACAGACAAAATAGGTATTATGTGAGGCTATAAAACTGCTATTATTTATACCTTCAATAGTCAGAATTACAGTACATTCGCTTTTCCCCACTGGAATTCTCCCAATACTGCTTACACATAGATCTGCTTTAGCTCTAGTAACAGAAATCACAAATTGTTCATTACTGGTAAAAGTTCTCATATTTGTGAAGACATATGGTGTTGAAATATTGTCCGGTTGATACTCTTCCCATTCCCATTTGGTCCCTTTGGCTTGAGGATACCCATCTTTATCTTGGTAGCATACTTTATTAAGGCGAAAAAGAAGCCCGCCTACTGTGCGTCTTCCGGATGCAAACAAAAGCGCATACCAAGCTTGACAAGAACCATTATGAGAAAAGGGAAGAGGAATAAAAGGTGTTCCTCCTTCCTTTTGATGTGCAGGTATTATCCCACACACCCAACAGTTGGTAATATTTGTGGCATTATGAGTATGATGCAACATCTGGATAAAGGTATTATTTAAATAAGATTGTCGATGCTTCTGCTCATGGTAGGGAAGCGTAAAGTAGTGGTGTTAAAATGATACTGGAGTAGTGGCGATCAAAAGCTCTCGAGCAGGAGCCACTTTCTCAACGAACCAGGTTATTACTGCTACAGCCACCATAGCAACAACAAACCCTATAGCACAAATGATCTTTCTCTTAGCAACAGTTGATTTCATTGTGGACATGATCAGCTTGTCATTGAAAACAATAGTTGGAGCTCTTATCCCTGGGCAGCCGTTGGTTTCTTCACCGAGGGTCAAGACGAGTGTCGCTACACTATACAAGACTGATCCTCCCCCCTTGCCACATCGGCATTCTGTTTCACTAACCCAGGGTGGTTGCTCAACCAGTCTATTTCGACGATGCGGGCTCTTTCTGTTGTCTCAGTCGGTGTGGGGATACTCCAGGAATCCTGTGGTCCGGGAAGACTCCCTCAAGTTCGTCAGGTGATATGGCTTGGCCTTTCTCTGTATCCAGGATGTCCTGATGGTTGATTAAGGCAGCAGGATCCACCAAGGTAGACAGCACTTTCTTGCAATGGGTGGAATGCACCCAGTTCCTCCTGTTCGTCACTCGGACCGCAGTTCTCGTTGAAAGGAGCACCTGCTCTGGGCCGCGCCACCGCGGTTCCAAGCTGCTCGACCTCTGGAATGATCGGATCATCACCTGGTCTCCAGGTCGAAGTCCATGCCCTTCACCTGCAGACCTATCAGGAAGAGCTTCTCGAACCTGTTGATAAATAGAATCCAAACTGTCAGTCAATTGTAATAGGTAGTCACTCATCAACACACATGGTACATCATGTATGGGGCGTGGTTTAGGAATTCCCCAAATGTTCATAGGCCTTCCAAACACCACCTCATATGGTGTAATACCAGATCGCGAATGTGGCACTGATCTAATGGACAACAGTGCCAAAGGTAATGCGTCTGGCCAATTCAAGGATGTGGAAGCCAGTATTTTCGCCAGTTTCAATTTAAGTGTGGCGTTATACCTTTCCACTAGCCCTGCTGATTGTGGATGGAAAGCAGCGTGGAACTTGTGCTTGATTCCTAATCCCTTCAGGACATATTCGACAACTTGGCCAACAAAATGGGTCCGTTATCACTCCATAAAAGCTTACAGACACCAAATCTAGGGAAGAATTCCTTCAAAAGTACATTTGCTGTAGTGAGAGCTGTATTGTCCTTCGTAGGGTATGCCTCTATCCATTTACTGAAGGCACATACCACTACCAAAACATACTTTAAGTTATTACAACGCTCAAGCTGAATGTAATCCATTTGCAAAACTTCAAAAGGTGCGGTTGGCGTAGCAAACCCTCCTGTAGGAGTTTGTGTCCCTTTACCAGGATTATGCTGAAGACAAATCAGACAAGACTGCACCACCTTTTTAGCTGTGCCGGCAATTTCTGGATGCTCCCAAACTTGTGTGAGCAATTTTGTGATCGAGGAGGCTCCAACATGTGCTGGCCCATGTGCCATATGAATCATAGGTTGTAGACAGGCTGTAGGCAGTCTCCACTTGCTCATCTCTTTATTCCTCTAACAGCCCTCATCGTCCAATGTTCCCTCCTTAGACCATTGCTCAATTTCTTCTGCAGAAGCAGATCTCTGCATATCTAGCACTTCCTGTCTGGTATCATGCCAACGTTCAGCCTGTGACTTCACTACGTACATAGACGTGGTGCTTCGCTGCATGGCAGTTTCACGGGCTGTTAGGTCTGCAAAAGCATTGCCTTGTCCTATCTTATCAATTATTTTCTTATGTGCGCTACATTTAACAATTTCTATTCTCTTCGGGTATGTTAAAGCAGTCAAGAGATTATGTACTAATTCTCCATGCATTATTTGCATCCCGTGGATGTAAGAAAGCCCCTCTCCTTCCAGAGTAGCCCAAAATCATGAGCCACTCCGAAAGCATAGCGGCTATCTGTATAAATGTTCACAGATAAGTCAGTACTAAGTTCACATGCTCGTGTTAACGCTATTAGCTCAGCTGCCTGAGCTGACTTCTGTGGAATACGAGCTGTCTCAACTACCGTCTGAAGTGTTGTAATTGCATATGCAGCTGACGTCGTACCATCTGGTAACTTCAAACAGGACCCATCAACCCATAGTTCCCCATCAACACTTGAAAGGGGCGTGTCTTGCAAATCGACACGACCCTTTGTCTGTTCCTCAGTAAGGAATATACAATCATGAGACTCCTGTGACTGAGACTGAGTCACCGGGTATGGCAACAATAATGTGAGGGGCCAACAATGTAAATTCGTATCCTGTCAGATGAGCACTAGTTAAATGATGCGTCTTCGTCTGATTTAAAAGGGCATCAACCGCATGGGGTATTAGCACCAACAGCTTATGTGACAAAACTATCCCTTCACCCTGACGTATTGACACAGCTGTTGCTGCAACTGAACGGAAGCATCCAGGTAACGCACGAGCAACAGGATCAAGTACTGCTGACAAATATGCACAGGGACGCTGTTTGTCACCGTGTGTCTGCACTAAAACTGACAATGCGCATCCATCTTTCTCATGTACATAGAGTGTAAAAGGCTTCGTATAATCTGGAGTACCTAACACTGGTGCTGAACAAAGAGCTTGTCGTAACTGTCGGAAAGCAGTCTCACATTCATCTGTCCATGGGAGGGGCATTGGAGTATCTTTAATCAAAAGTGCTAGCAAGGGTTTAACAATGTGTAAGAAACCCTAATATCCATTGCCTACAAAAAGAAATAAGACCAATGAATGCACAGACATCTTTCTGAGTAAGGGGCACTGGTGTGTCTAAAATAGCTTGAATGCGATCTGTTGTGAGTGCACGGCCCTCCTTAGACAGAAGGTGACCTAAGTAGGTTACCTTCGGTCTACAATATTGCAATTTCTTTCGTGACACTTTGTGATGATGGGAAGCAAGAAAAGATAGCAAGGACAAAGTACATTTTTCACACTGTTCAGGGGTATCGGCTGCCAACAAGATGTCATCGACATATTGTATGAGAGCCACACCTTCAGGCAAAACAAAAGAATCAAGTTGTCTTTTTAATGCTTGACTGTAAATACTAGAACTCTCAGTATAGCCTTGAGGAACTCTACAAAATCTATACGATCGATTATTCAAAGTGAAACCGAACAAATATCGGCTATCAGGATGAATAGGGATCGAAAAGAAAGCATTCTTCAAGTCTATCACAGAGAATGTAGTTGCTGTCGGAGGAACCAAAGTAAGAAGTGTCGTTATGTCAGAAACCACGGGGTATTGTGGTACTACAATCTTGTTAACTTTTCGCAAATCAATAATGAATCGGTAAATCCTAGTGTCAGTATCTTTTTTCAGAATCGGACGAATCGGACTGTTACAAACATTGTAAGGAACTTCCTCAACAACCCAATGAGATCATGGACAATACGTATGAGTGCTTCTTCACCTTCCTGTGAAATTTTGTATTGAGGCAAACGTGTCAGCACAGCGCCCTCCTTGACACTAATATGTACTGGTTGAATAACCATTTGCCCTACATCAGTGTCTAAAGTAGCCCACAAATTACTAGGGAGTGAAGCTAATGCAATATCCTCTTTAACAAGACAAGCTCTCTCCTTCACAGGATGGTTGTCATTCAAGATAACACGTACACCTTCTGGAGAACATCGTATCATAGCCCTGAAATACTTGAGCATATCAAGACCCACAATATTGTCTGGTGTATTCGGGGAAAGCAAAAATGGACACGAAGCAGTAAATTTATCCAATGGAATGCAAGTGGTTGTGACAATGGGCTAAGGGAAGGGGTTCCATCGAAACCTATTGATGTAATGGTTAAGCCAGACAGGGGAGCCCTTGGAACCAATTGTTTAGACAAGGCGCTACGAGTAGCTCCTGTATCAACCAGAAACTGATCAGTGGAACCCAAAACATTTGCTGTAACATAGGGACCCCTCTGATCTACTGGAACTTCAACTGATTCCTTACCCCATCCTAGGCAATCCTATGCATAGGCAGAATCTTGAGAATCAGACGGCACATAGTCGGACATTTGATATTGGTTCCTTCTATCAAAAGTGTTAAACCCATTCTGCCCACGTATATTAGTATCAAACCTAGCACGATCACCTGTGCTTCCTCTAGGCCCTGAATATCCTGAACGATTTCTCATTTGTCCCCGACCACGTGGACACTGCTGAGCACACAGTGCTGGACAATCGGAAGCCCAAATTTCCTACAGTACGCGCACTGGTCAGCAGGCAAATTCGAACGAGTATAAGAAGGGAAAGACGAACCATAAGATCCACGTCCACCTCTATCACTTTCCTCTAAAAGGCGGACCATAAGCCTGAGCCAACATAACCTTCGTTTTTAATTCTTTAGTCTTCTTATCCTCATTACCCTTTGCTTCTAATTCCTGGCGTTCATAATACTGAGCCATAGTCAAGAGAGAAACTGGAGAAGAGGTAGTCCATGAACTCTCACTGGCTTTTAAGCGACTAGCTATTCCTGGCAACAGGTTTGTGACACATTTATCGACAAACAGATGTCTGCCCGTGTCATCTGTCAATGACTGGCCACTAAAATCGTGGAATGCTTCTTCAGAGCGTGTAAAGAAATCAGAGACCGATTCATCTGCCTTTTGCTTACAAGACGCTAAAACAGTCCGATCTATCTTTTTAGGTGGAATAATCGTTTTTAACTTAACTAATATAGCTGCGGGAAGATCTAAAATTAACTGACATGGCTTCTGTGCGGGTTCCCTTTCTACATCCATTTGTTCTAACTCTTTCCATAACGCCCCAAAAGCTGCACGATCATCAATTTTACGAACAGTTCTCCACATATCAGGCGGTAATATCAATCCGAAAAATAAATCAATATCAGGCAAAGTCATAGTACAAGAGCTAATAGCACCCTCAACTTCCTCATAAAAAGCAGCTGGATTTTTCCGCGGATCAGGCAATGCAGTTTTAAGTGCCATAACATCCGTCCTATTCCAAGGAGTGTAAACCCAATTATAAATAAAATAACCCTTTGCATCGATAGAGGCCTTATCATCACTTGTACCCTGTCCTTTAGAAGGAACATACAAAGGCGCGGCCTCCCGCATAGGTTTCGCATGAACTATCATAGTCTTATCTGTTCCGGAGATAGAAACTTGTGCCATGCCGGTCTGAGATGTCCGTGCAGCTACGTCTGCAGCCTTTTTCTCCTCTCGCAAACGGACTGCATCAACACGCAGTTTAACCAAACGCCTGATTGTATCATTCACCTGGGGGAAAACAAAAAGACCATCACGCATTTGCTTACAATTAACTGCTACATCGTCGGGCTCTAACTCCTCAGAATATTTCCTAAACAGCTCAAGGACCTCTGCGGCAAACACCTCAGTCAAATACAGCAGCTCCCTTTCCTGCCACCCTTTCATACTATCTAGAAGTTCAGAGGCGGGGGCAATGCTACGAGCTGCTTTACGAGCAGCAGATCTAAGCTGGGTCGAACGCGCAGCGGTCAACATAGAACGAGTTTCTCGTGCCTTGTGTTCCTCCGAACTAGAGTCCTCATCTGACTCATGAGGGGCAGAAGGAACAGTATACGGAGGTGGAGGACGATCTAATAATAAGGAATCATCTTGTGGTTTATTAAGTATAGGATAAAGGGGCCGCCGAACAGCGTATTGGCCAGTTACCTGTAAATTGAGCTCCCTATCTTCTCTCTCTTTTAACTCTTTTATTTCTTTGTTCTTCAGCTCTAATGCTTTCACATAAATGTTCTTTCGCTGTTCTTTTTCAATCAAGGCTTGCTCACGCTTCATTCGTTCACGCACTTCTTTCTCCCACATTCGTACACAATCAAACATATCTTGCCTAGTCTTTCGCTTACACAGACATTGTTCCACATACTCAATCTTTTGTAAATCAAATGACCCATACATAGGCCAACGCAACTCAGGATCCTTACGAGTGTATTTATTCCATAATGTGCTGTACATTATAGAAGAAAGACCATGCTTAATATACATATCCCTATTAGGCGTCCCCTCCGGGGGGGCCGGTTGTGCTTCATCGAGTCTCAAATTGGTACCACTACAAAAGCAACACATCCAACGAAGTGTGCTAAAAACAGGCATGCCAAAAATAGTGCAGAATATGCAGTATTATAATCAAAGTAGCACTTAAGGTACCTTTAGTACGATGTGCCGTTCAAATCAATTCAGATAGAGAAAATTCTCCTCATTACCTGCCTATATAAATTGCAATTTATATATGAATCACATAGAAATCTAAGTTGGCCAACACAAATCCAAAATACAAAAGCCGCAGTAAGTGTTACTAAACTACCTTACCAATCCCAGGCATAAAAACCAACAGCAAGCGCCGCAGAATGACACTTACCAATCACTTGGTGTCCAGAGCGAGATTCCAATCCTTCGTCGCGACCAATCCTTTGGGCATCCGAGTCGCCGATGAGCCCCACTGGTTGGGCGCCAATTTGTAGAAGTGGACCTCAGCTAGGCCTACCAGTGCAAGGGGTTCGCCCTTCTCTGCACAGAGTCCTCAGACCAATAGGAAGAAGTTGGCACAGAAACTGGAATAGAAAATACAAAGTTTAATAAACCTCATGAGGTGGAACTACATTCACACAGCACCCTTCGGTATTGAATGAAGTAGCACACCAGACAGAAGGAGCATGGTCCTTTTATACCCACACAGGGGCTTGAAAGAGGGCGGTACAAGTACAGCAGAAGATTTTATGTACACATAAGGTCATATAGAAATGCACAGTCGACAAGTAGGAGGAGTTAACAGTTTGCCAATGCTAGTAAACACATCCTGACAGTTACATACTACTAACAGCTGCAAGGACAGTTGAAAACTCACTGGGCATGTGCAAAGGTGGAAGATGCTAAATATAGTTCGTTTCTAGGCAGATTACAAGAGCAGTCAACACTGAGGGAGGACAAAGCACATGGTGAGCACATGGCAAACAAAATGGCTGTCAGAAATACAAAATGGATTCCGCAAAATGGACAAGATAGCCTCTAAATACAAGATGGATTCCGCTAATGCTAAGCCAATCGCTGCCAATTTACAACAACGTCAGTGGAAATTAGAAATATGCATCCTAATGTGTGGAGTCAATATCATACATTATTCCCACCCCCTCCAATTCCAGGCTGAACGCACTCTTGCCGCTGGGTCTTTGTACAGTAAGCAAACCCATACAAGAAAGTTCATACCAAAGCCCACCGGCCTGAGGACCTCGAAAATATAGTCCCATCCCAAGGAGTCAAATGCTTTTTCAATGTGGAGTGACACAACGGGGCATTCCTCCCATTTCTGTTTCACTGAGGCCATGACATGGGTGAAGGACCATATATTCATAAGCGTTTTGTGGCCCGGTATGAATTCACACTGGTCCTCATGTACTAATGTTTCCAATCTGGGCAATATTCGGTTCACAAATGTTTTGTTTTTTAATGTCTGTTTTGAGCATGAAAAGTGGGCGGCACGCTCCCATGTCTCTGGGGTCCTTGTTGGGGTCGGGCACCATAATAGTGACAGCTTACCTCATAGTGTCCAGCAAGCAATTATTTCTTTTAGCCTCTAAGTACATTTCCAATATATTATCCACCAGGAGGCCAGGATATGCTTGGTAATATTCAGAAGTAAAGCCATCTTCGCCACTGGTCTTACCCATGGGTAACGTGTGAATCACAACCAGTGTCTCACCGCGATTAATGATAATCGGAGGGGCTGCAGCAATACATGGATCTGCTGTAGATCTGAGGGGCCTGGTTTTGCATATAGGGCTGTTGAATAGTCTGCCAATGTGTCATTTATGACTGATTGCATTATTGCCTCAATGCCGTCCGTCCGAGTCAGGGTTAATGTTAGAAATTGGGACCAGCCTTGTCCTGATAAAAAAAAAACTTGCTGTGCCTTGGTGAGCCCGATGCATGGAACAGAGGAGTCGATCTGGCTGGATGTAGGTGATGTGTCAGTTCTGTTCCACACAGTCCGATATGCGCCGTCAGTGGCTTTCGTCGATAAAGGTGATGAGTCATGGTCGAGCTGCGCAGCAGCCAATTCAAAGTCCTAGCAGCAGGCGATGCGTCATCGTCGAGCTGCGCAGCAGGCGATGGAAAGTCTTTGCGGCAGGCGAGGCTTCGCGCCTAAGGAGATGCTCCAGTTTCAACTTGTGGACTCCAAGAACCGTGGTTTTCGATGAAAACAAACAGAACCCCCCTTCCAAGGGCCCAGGTCTAAGTTGGCACCACTTGGCAGGGGAGAAGTCACAGTTGGCAGAATCCAGAGGCTGTAGAAGGGTTGTTGGAAGTCTTTGATGTCCCTGAGACTTTAGTACAGGAAGCTCTTGGAGTCACTTGGTTCTGGGGATGTAGAGATGCAGGTCCAGTCCTTCTCACTCCTAGGCAAGGAGGGCAGCAGGGCAGGCACAGCAAAGCAGGAATCCAGCAAAGCCCAGCAGAGTGACAGTCCTTTCAGCAGCACAGCAGTCCTTCTCAATGGCAGAATGTCCTCAGGTCCAGAGTGTACTTTTAGCTTATTTCGTATCCTGGTATAGCGCACAATTCACTCCCAAAGGAGTATCTCAGCACTGTGCTGATCATGACAAAGAAAGGAACATTCTAAAACAGCCAGGTTTTTAGCATCTTCTTAAAGTTGTGAAGTCTGGGCAAGTACGAAGATGAAACAGAACTTTGTTCCAGTTATATGGAGCTGTATGGCAGAAAGATCTGCCCCCGAAACTTGAAATACAAATGCAGGGGGTCAGCAAAAGCACTTGATTTAAGGATCTTAATAGCCTAGATGGCAGATAATAGTTAAGACGTGACGACAGGTAGGCTGGGAGGGCCTTACTGAGAGCCTTATGTGTCAACAGAGTTTAAAAACAACCCGCTTTCTGATGGGCAGCCAGTGTATTTTCTTCAGAATTGGGGTGAAGGAGGAACGTGCAAGAAGGTTGCAAATCAGCCATGCGGCTGTACTCTCCACTACTTGCAACTTAGTTAACAGGGTGTCATTTATTCCGACCAGTAAAGTATTCCCATAATTCAGGCGACTGGTTATGAGTGCTTGGCCAAGGGTTCTTCTAGAGGCATTCGGAAGCCAAAGAAAAACTTTTTTTAGAAGGCTCATTGTGGCAAAACAGGTGCCGCATTTGGCTTTGACATGATCTTTCATGGAGAGTGACTGGTCTGTTTTCACTTCCAAAGTTTTTTCACCACCTGCTTAGGTGCAGTGGCAGGACCAAGTTCTACTGGCCAGCAGTCTGCCGACCATAACTCATTGCCTTTGCCAAATAACATGATCTCCGTCTTCTTGCTGTTTAGTTGGAAACAGTTCTTCGTCATCCAGACAGCGATTTACCTCATGTAACCCGCAAATTTGTCCTCCACCTTGTCTGGATCAGAGCCAAAAGAGATGAGAAGTTGAGTATCATCTGCGTACGACGCCATCTCCACACCACATGCACTAGGTAGATATTAAACATACTTGGACTCAGGCGTGATCCCAGGGGGACTGTCTTGATTATTTCCATCAGTCTTGAATTGAAAGGGCCAAGGCAGACATGGTTTGTCTGATTATCAAAGAAGTCCCTAATCCAATGTAGGGTCCTGCCATGAAGACCAGCCTCATGTAGTCTACAAATTAGAATAGGGTGGGAGAATGTGTCGTAAGCCACTGATAGATCCAGTAGCACTAATATGACCGCCGTTCCTGCATCTAAAGAGAGCCTGTTGTTATCGATAACAACCAAGAGAGCAGTCTCAGTACTGTGCAACTCTCTGAAACCCGATTGAGAGGGGGCTAAGATCTTGTGATCCTCAAAAAAAAGATAAGAGCTGTTTATTAACATATCTTTCAAGGGCTTTTGCAAGTAAAGGTAACAGCAAAATCGGTATGTAGTTGGAGAGGACATCGGGGTTAGTTGAGGGTTTTTTAAAAAGCACACTTCTATTCCTTAGATATTTTGGCAGTAGCCAATAAGAGATTGTACAAATTCCTGACTGCTGTTGTCAGACAATGTGTTATGCTGGTTGTTGTCCTAGAAGGACATAAATCCTGAGGGGAGCCTGATTTCGCAAGTCTACTGAGTTGATGGTGTTGTAGGTCCAGTACTTATACCCTGTTATGCCCTTGAAGTGGGGGAGACTTCAACAAGAGGCCTCTGAAAGGAACAAGTTCCCTGCCTTTCGTGCCCTGGCTCCTGACTCACTACAGCGGGGTATGCAACTCTTTGTGTTGGGACTGGCACAGACCATTCTGGTGTGTCAGTTCCTCCCCCCATCCTGCCCAGGAAGACCCATCAGGATCTTGTTGGCTCATCATTTACACCTAAGCTCCATTTGTGTGGCTGTCTGAAGGGAATGCACAAAGTCCAGCTGACACCCATCCCAAGCATGTATTCAGGGAAAATGCCAACTTATTAAAACTATATTATCAATATTTGGGAAACCCAGTCTAGCCTGGTGGACTTCGGTAACAGAAATTATCAGGTAAAGATGCCTACAAGGGATATCACTTAAAGAGCAGTTAAATTCAATTTCAGCACTACTGTTGGATGCTCTAATCGTGACATCACAAATTAATTATTGGAAAAATATATTCAATAAACTTAACAAGGAATACATCTCAACAAAACCGGATGCATTTCTTGTATTGTTTATTTATAATTAGCAGTTAAAAGTTCAAGCTTATCTCATATACATTGATGACAGAGAATCAAAGTCACATCAAATAATTTGTCCTAATTAACAATGTACTATAACTCATTTCATATAACAACTATGCAAACTGGCCTATACATAGAACCTAGATTTCCATGAACAAAGCTTTTTTAACATTAGCTCGACAGAAAATGGGTTGATATGTCAACATTTCGGTCTTTGATGTTATCCATCTACCAGACCACTCTAGAGATAAATTATAAACTGCATATGCTGCCGTGTAATATCCTGCGCTTTTTGGGAGGGCGCTATGCAAGATCGGTGATATTACACTGCGGCATATATAATTTATAATTTATGTCTAGAGTGACGTGACATTTTGCACTCTGGATAAGACAGCGCACTGAGTTATCAGCCGACGCATTTAAGGTCCAACGCTATGCAAAATCGGTGATATTACACGGCGGCATATGCAATTTATAATTTATGTCTAGAGTGACGTGACACTTGGCACTCCGGATAAGACAGCGCACTGAGTTATCAGCCGACGCATTTAATGTCCTATTCTCTTTCTGCAGCAAGATCAGTAAATGTTTTGGATTGATCTGCGTATCAAAGGGTATTTGTTCTTCATATGAATATTATGTCCTGTAGATGGTTTGGGAGATGGACCATTAGTAGCATTTAATTTATTTACAGGCCCTGGGCACATGTAGTGCACTTTACTAGGGACTTATGAGTAAATTAAATATGCCAATTGTGCATAAGCCAATGTTGCAATGTTTTAAGGAAAGAACACATGCACTTTAGCACTGGTCAGCAGTGGTAAAGTGCCCAAGATCCTAAAGCCAGCAAAAATGAAGTCAGCAAACCAGGTGGTCAGAAGGCAAAAGGTCAGGACAGTAACGCCAGGGATGCCAGGTCTTGCAGTTAGGATCAGTGAGGTGGTGGTTTCCCCTTTCAGCAGCATCCTGATGTGTCCCCTTCTCAGAGTAGTTTCTGCCTATAATCTCTTAGGGTGTACTTATCCAGCGTGCCTCATGTGTCTACTATGTCTCTCTGAAGAACCAGAGGATGAGTCTCCTGTTGCATTAGTGTGCGTCGGAGATGTTGTGTGATACCATATGTTGTGGACGTACACTCACTCTAAAGTTTGCCTTCCATGCCTTAAATTCTGTAGCGTGTCTCTGAGGTCCCCCAATTATTGTCTATGTACTCTACAATAGTCGTGTGTAGCACTGCCCTAAAGACCTCATCCGTGAGTACTTCCTGGCGCAGCTGCCAGGCCAAGTGTTCACCCTTAGGGTCCTAAGCTGTCATAGTCAACAGCTAGCGGGGAATGGTCAGACAGAAACCTGTTCCGGTAGCAAGCCCTTGGATTTGGAGGCTAAACTCTGTAAACGGTAGGATTCAGTCCAGCCAACTCTAAGTATTAGGTGAATGGCATGAGTAATGTTTATCTGGGGGGTGTAGGAAGCACCTAATGTCCACACAGTCCAGTTGCTCCATAATCCCCATTAGTATCTCCATCAGTCCATGCTTAGTATGCTGTTTGCGAGGCTGTCTATCCAAGTCACCATCTAAAATGCAGGTAAAATCATGGGAGATCAGCTTATGGGAGAATGGGTTTTCTGGTTGGCTAGGGTATGTACCTAAGCCAGGCAGAATCCGCCACTCGTCAGGATAATGGGATTTCGCGTCTAAAATAACCCCTGCTCACCTCCTTGGTAGCTTTGCACGAGTAGTCAGGCTTATCTCAGAAGCAATGTGTAAAGCATTTGCACTTAACAGACAATAATACAGTGGAAAGCACTACAAAAGGACCCTACACGAGTTTGAGAAAAGTATCCAATACTTATCAGTGTAAAACAAGACCAAAACGATACAAATTCAACATACAGTTAGCAAATTCCGGATAATGCAAAAATAAAATTTAAATACAGTTTCTGGAATTTGATAGATCTGTCTGGGGCTATAACAACCTTGCAAACAAACAATGCAACATTTTCGGCTGGTTGGGGTGTCACAGGCTGGCTATGATCCCGGGGCGACCTGCAAAACAGTACCTTTGGCGATGAGGAGGAGCAGCGTCGGCAGGCGTCGGTTCCGGAAGTCGGTGCAGGAGCCATCGGGCCCTTAAAGTCACACGTGTTGCAGGTCGAACTGGGTGAGTTTGAAGTCAGGCACTTCGGCACACGTCAGGGCTGCGGTGTGAAGCGGTGCCCTCAGGTCATGGTGCAGGCAGTGGCTTGGCGACGATCGGCCAGTGGTGTCGGTGAGACCAGGGCTGTGGTACAAAGCGGGGCGGTGCTTGTTGCAGTGCTGACAGGTTATGGTGCAGGCAATGGCGTCATCATTGCTGAAGTGCTGTCATCGGTAAACCAAAGGCTGCGGTTCGAGATGGAGCAATGCAGTGTGCCGGGTCCACAGGTCGCGGTGCAGGCAGCTGCGTTGGTTTACCATCTGGAGTTGATGGCGCTGGTGTCAGTGGGCCAAGGCTGCAGTGTGCGACGGGGCGGTGCATCATGTAACTTATGAGTGTTGCCCCTAAACCACGGTGCAGGCAGCGGCGTTGATGTCAGCTTGGAGTGGCGGCGTCGGTGCGACCAGGGCTGCGCAGTGAAGCAGGACAGTGCTTCAGGTTCTCCACGAGTGGCATCCACAGGTCACGATGCAGGCAGCAGCGTCTGTGATGGTGTCACTGCATTGTCGGGGATACCAGGGCGGCGGTGTGCAGCAATGTGGTGCGGAGTGTAGTGCCCACAGGCCACGGTGCAATCAACGGCTGGGTGGCAGCGTTGGACACTGTCGTTGCTGAGAGCAGTGTTGTGGTGCAAAGTGTGGCGGTGCCCTCTGCGGTGCCTTCAGCTCACGAAGCCGGCAGCGGCGTTGTTGACAGCGTCTGGTTACCTTTCTCATCTGTGGCAGCTGAAACATCAAGTTCCAGAAGCCGGTACCTAGAAGAATTTTTTGATTTCCCGGAGACTTACAACAGGAGACAAGCTCTATATCAAGCCCTTGGATATACTTGGGGCCATATTTACAAGGAAAATGGCAAAGAGTGTCGTGAAGCCAAAAAGGCTAACACGCTCCGTCACTTTAGAAACGCAGGGCTGCACCATTTTACAAGAATATGGTGCAGCCTTGTGTTTCCCACTGTGCTGGCGCTAACTTTAGCTGTCTAGCACCAACACAGGTACCCTTGCACCCTAGAGCAAGGGTGCTTGCATTGAGGGGATTGATTGTTTATGTGCAGGAAGGTGTCTATTCTTGCACATAAACAATCTTTAAATGGCGTTTTGTAACTTCTATGTGTGCTGCCTAATACGGCACGCATAGAAGTTGCAAAACGTAATTTTAAAAAAATCATTGTTTCTGTGGAGGAAGGGACACCTTCCTGCACATAAATAATCAATGGCCTTTTGCTGTTTCTGTGTGTGCTGGACAATGCAGCACACATGGAAACAGCAAAAACGAGGGAAAATAAACATTTCTCCTCGTTACGCTCTGTTAAGACCAGGTTTTCCCTGGTCCTAATTTTGCTGCTGCCCCATATTTACGCCACTCGTGTAAATATGGGGCAGCGGCAAAATCAATGGGTGTTGCGGTGGAACTCCCAGAGCAACACCCATTGCCCTCCCCTTTCATGCTAAGTATAGCGTAAAAGGGTGTCTTATTCACAAGGCAGCATTAAGCCATGTTAAGTGGCTTAACACTGCCTTGCAAAAAGGGCAAAGCCCCTATTGCCGCCCCAACGTAGTGGAAAGGGACATTGTGGTGGCGATAGGGGCATGTAAATATGCCCCCTAGTATACAGAAAGAACAGTCCGGTCCTTTCTCTGCCGAAGACAGAAGCAGCTACTGCAGGCCAACCCAACAAAGCAACAACACAGCAAAGGGGCAGTACTCCTCCTGGCAGCTCTTCCAGCTCTTCTTACTGGCAGGTTCAATAGTCCAGCAGTAATCTAAAGTTCTGAGGTCAGGGCCCCAATATCTCTACCACATTTTCATTTGAAGTTGGTACAAACAAAGTTCCTCTGGCATCCATAAACCACTTCAGCTTAGCTCAGGCCAGGTTCACCACAGGAGGTGGAGACAGCCTGGTGAGAGGCAGCCACAGTCCATTCATGTGCAAGCGACAATTCTCCCACTCCTCTAAATGCAGTCAGGTCTATTCAGCCTGGCTATGAGTCACCCAGGAAAGGCAGGACACACCTCAACCCCCCTTGTATCTGTCTAGTGTGAATGCATATCCTCAGCTCCTGTCACTCTGAACCCAGACAGTGAAAACACAATTGGCAGAGGCACACAGGATGGTTAAGCAAGAAAATTCCCACTTTCTAAATGTTTTAAAAGAAAAGGGTTGGGCCCTTGTCAGCAAACTAGAATGGGCCTCTTCTAATTGTAAAACCAAATAGACCATCTAGTTGCCTAATTTTGTTGTACTGACTCCACAAAGAAAGGACCAATAACCTAATTTTCATTAGCCCTTGTGATTTATTTCACATTTCTTCATTATCACTTAATCACTTTGAAACATCTTCTAACATGTCTTTTGAAGGGCAAACCTTCTTTTTGGTAATCCAGGAATATGCGGATGGTTCCCCCCTCATAGCCCGTATCCTCCTTCGACCTGCACCTTTCTTAGAACAGCATCCCTGTCTCTTAAGTTCAGTATTTTCGCTATCATGGCCCATGGCAGGGCTGCTGGTGGCAATATCGTGGCCAATACCCTTTATGCTCTTTCACTCACAAAGATCTGGGAGAGTTCTGCTGGTCGCAGTACTTTCCATATCCATCTCTCAAGGAACAGTTCAGGCTCCATCGCCTTCACCCACTCTGGAAATTTGATGTAGCAAAGATTGCTCTGTCGAAACATAGCCTCCAAGTGTTCCAGCTTGTCCTCTAGACGGAGGGTATAGTCCACTGTTGTGTGCGCCATAGCACACAAATCCGCCATCTCCACCCTCAGGAGCTGCACCTCCTTTTCCATGGCTAGAGGCCGCTCATTCACCTTAAGTAGATCCATTCTCACTAAATTGATCCCAAGGGTTAGAGTGTCTATTCTATGTTCCAACTTGTGGCCTGTTTGCTCTGTGCCCGCCAGGAATTGTGCACTCATGGGCTCTTGCACCTCTGGCGTTCGGATGTCAGCATCATCTCTCCAAAAGCAGTTTACCACTTCTAGTGCCCCCATCTTGCTGATCTATTGAGCATGTTGCGAGGGGCGCAGGTGGCGGTCACGGCCCATGATGCATTCCCAAGAGGCTACCCCAGTAAGGCAGTGGGAGAGACACCTCGACAGCAGCATTTAAATGACCCAGAGGCAGCGTCTCCGTCTTCCCCTGGCCCCGTAGTGTGTGGAGCAGTCAGGGCTTCCAAGCACTGTCTGTAGCATGGGAGAGGAACTCTTTCAGCTCAGTGGCACTCCCTGTATGAGTCGTCAGGTGCAGCACCAGTGTGCAGGGTCCACAATGTTCGTTATGATGGGTATCCAGGAGATGGGGGACAAAATGGGGATTGCTGTCACTGCTTTGCTATCGGGCCTCCAAATCTTGATCTGTGGTCAGATAACCCCTGCCATCCAGCCCCCAATCCCTCCATTAGGAGGGAAGAAGTCTCACATAAAAACCAACCCACAGCTGCGGGGCTGTAATGATATCTGTCTTCAGGGAGCCTTTTGAGGAGATGCTACAGAACCCACTGTTCACCCTCTATCACCTTCTGGGAGGCAGAGGGGAGGGTGGAAGGAGGCCCAGCATCACCTATCAGCAGGCAGTATGCCAGGCCAAGCCACCCTCCACACTCACCAGCCGGGCCCTTCATGCAGTTCAGTATCACAAAGTGGTGTAACACCTGAAACTTCGGATTGCGGCAGAAAGCCCAAGACAGCCCTCTCCCCAAAATTGGGTATATGAACAGCAGGACCTATCTGGCCAGAAGAAATACATAAGCACAGTAACAATAAGTAGGGCAATGGCACACGTTGTAACTGTACAAGATTTATAATCTGCCCTGGGTGGGAGAGAGGAGGGGGGTTGTTTTGGGCAACAGGACAATAAAAAACAAAAAGTAATGTACCTCATAAGTAAGACTGACCTAGCGACTGTTAAACAAAGGATAGTTAGCTGGCCATGCAACAGATTTTTCAGGCATATCCACACGTTAAAAAACAAGAATGTGAAAGAGAAATATACAACTGCCATGTTGTTTACTTTGTTCTAAATAACAGTTGAAAATATTAAGGTAATCAATTCAAATGCCATGAAGTATACTCTTATATATGGAGCAGCAAAGTAGACTTCACACTACTCCAGGAAACACATCTTTCACAGTATGAGGGAGGCATATTGCAGAGACATATGGGGACAGCTAATCTGTACAGTGTATAACTGAAAGAAATACATAGTGATAGATTCCTTACCTTAGAATTACCCCCAGCCGTCAGACTGGATCCGGAACGTTTTCGTCAGCAGTACCCTTGCTTGTCGGAAGGTGGTGTCGTGCGGCTCCGCGTCCGTCGTTGGCGTCGTGGTCGCCGAGATGACGTTGCGGCAGCTACTTAGGCACCGCCCTCATGCACTGACGTCAGATCTTTCTTTTTCCGCGCCAGCAAGCGGAGATCCGGAGAGAGAAGTACCCCCAGTCACAAGTTTTTTGAGGCCTTTTGTCTCTTCTTTTTGAGTCGATCAACTCCTGGTGCAGTAGGGATGCCCGGCTTCAAGTCTTACAGGGACTGTCATCGTATGATGTCGGTGACGAACCTGCACCGCGTGTGTCTCTACTGCCTGGGGCGCGACCACGACCCCAAGTCGTGCTCCTACTGCCGGGCCATGGCGCTGAAGACTTTGCGGGAGTGGTCCCGAAAGTTGCTTGAAGTCTGGCAGTCGGCTCCGTGCTGCTCAAGGGGGAGGTGGAGGGACCGGTCGCAGAGCCATCCCTATCGTTCGTCGGGATCGAAGTCTTGGCACTCGGGGTCAGGTAAGACGAAGCATCACAATAAGTCGAAGAAGCGTCATTGCTCACCGACTTCCCCTCGCCCGTTGCATGACGCGGCAGAGGGTGCGGGTGATGCCTCCCTCGCGGCTTCTGCAGAGCCTACGGTGCAGGAATTTCTGGCAGCCATGTCCCACCGTTTTGGGCGGTTGGGCCCCACCGGCGCTCCTTCGGACCACAGGGGCTCGACTGGGGGTCCTCGCCCTTTACTGTCGGCGGCTCCCGCATCGCTGTTGGCTTCGGCCCTGGTGCCACAGGGCCCCCAAGGATCCAGGTCTGGATCCCGGTCGGCGCCGTTTGGCCTTGTGACACCTCCATCGACGTTGTCCCCGGTCTCAGCCCCAATGTGGACACGGAGCCTGTACGGTATCGCTCGACGCCGATTCCGACGCTGATGGGGGATTTCTGTTCCTATGTCCAGCCTCCTTATTTTATTTCATCAGCCTTCAGAGGAAGAGGAGGACTGGGAGGGGTCTGAAAACCCTCTCGCAGCTCAGTGCGAGTATGACCCGGACTTGGCAGAGGAGCTGGGGGATGCCAGTGGTCTTGACACCTCTCCTGACCTTGGCATGCGTGGCTACGGAGGAGGGTGCTAGTTACGCAGTGGTGTTGCGTAGGGCAGCCGAGGCTCTACACCTCCAACTCCCTACACTGGCCGTCAGGACTAACCTCCTGACGGTAGTGCTTTAGCTGGCGACTACCTCTGCGGAGCCACTGCTGCCTCTTAATGATGCACTTTCTGACGTTCTTTTGGGCACCTGGTCCAGCCCCAACAATGGGGCTCCTGTGGATAGGAACATGATCCGATGCCATCGCCTGGCCCCGAGCGACCCCCTTTTCCTCTCCCAACACCCCACCCCTGAGAGCTTGGTTGTCCAAGCCTCCACATCCCAAAGCACCTTCCCTACCGCATCCCGGTATCCAAGAGACTGGAACAGTTTGGGAAGAAGATTTTTTCTTCTGCCAGTTCAGGGCTGCGGTCTGTGAACACCGCATGCCTCCTGGGCCGTTATTCCCACACTGTGTGGGAAACGGTGGTGCAAGTGCTGCCTCAGTGTCCGGGGGAGGCCCGGACAGTGCTTGTAGGAGAGTAGGGTCTGCTTTCTATGTTTACCCCCACTTTTTGTTTTTGCTTTACTGGTTTTCGACTAAGATGTGGCTGTGGGCCTGCTAATCAGACCCACAGCCCTGCTGTTCTCTCTCTAAATTGATACTATGTACTTTAGGTGCATAACCCATTTGGATAGGATCACCTTCTCTTCCAGGGGATCCTCATCAAAGTCATAAGCATTAGAATATTCCCGCCCATGTGCGGGATCCCGGAAACAGTATATTATATGTGCCCCACATATATATATCCATACATATATACCTATATGTATACACAAGCAATCAATTGCAGCCAATAAACCCTAGAGCTGAACCATGCTGTAAGGAAATTCCACTATACATAACAAAATAGCATTATAAACACGAGAAACAACATTATAACTTGTTTAGAAACTGTTTTAATGCTCAGAAAACAGCAGAAATTCTTAAAAAACACTGAAAGCATAGGAAGCTCCCAGGCTGCATTGCAAATACCCAGTCTAAAAAGACTGAAAAGCTAACTAATAGCTGCATAGCAAAAAACTGACACCGTGCCTTTAAGGCACACCTGACCCCCACCTTCCCATCATGCCTCAGGGGTGGCAGTTAGGTCAGTTGTTCTTTCGGCTCCTTCTGGAAGGATCCTGGCAACAGAGCTCCACTTTTTTCTGAGTTTGTCAGAAAATATTGTCTGTTTTTCAACAGTTTTTTCCCTTACTTCGACGTTTTACATCTAAGGAAGTAAGAGGCTGTCTTTTTTAGGCAGTTTTGGGCATTTTTTCCACTTTAAAATGCCATCTCTTTTCGATCCTTGCCCTGCTTGTGGCAAGAAGAAGGCCAGGACTGACTCTCATCGGGTCTGTATCTTGTGTCTACCGGAGGATCATGATTCCAAGACATGTCCTCACTGCCAGAGCCTGTCCAAGAGAACTTTGAAGGACAGAGAGCGAATTCGCATTTATGGCCTGGCACAACCATCCAGAGGGCGATCTCCGGTGAGGAAGGGCTCCAAGAGGCCTAGAGATAACATCTAGAAGCAAGTCCTCTCGTCCTTCCGCCTCAGCGTCGGGATCGGCGCTGAGAAAAGATGTTCCCATAGATCGTGTTTCCAAGAAGAGACTTTCGACAGCGGGCTCGCCGTCGAGAGCAGGTACGTCGTCGACGTCGAAGTCCAGACCGCCATCGTCAACTCGGCGACGATCGGCGTCAAGATCTAGAGCCTCTCCGCCGTCGTCAACCCGGCGGCAATCGGCGTCGAGAGACACCACCCCTCCGCCGTCGTCAACCCGGCGGCGATCGCCGTCGAGGAGCAGGGAACCTCCGCCGTCGTCAACCAGGCGACGATCGGCGTCGAGGAGAAGAGAACCTCCGCCATCGCCAACCCGGCGGCGATCGGCGTCGAGGAGCAGGGAACCTCCGCCATCGTCATCTCGATGACGATCGGCGTCGAGGAGCATGGACCCTCCGCCGTCGTCAACCAGGCGACGATCGGCGTCGAGGAGTGTCACCCCTCCGTCGTCGAGGGCACGATCCCCTCCGTCGTCGCGACTCTATCAGCGATCGACGTCGAGAGGGCAGAATCCTCCGCTGTCGTCATCCAGACGGCGTTCGGCGTCGAGGTTACCATCCGCGTCGACGTCGAGAGTGGCAGCATCTCCGCCGGCGTCACCACGGCGTTCGGCGTCGAGGGAGAGAGGGCCTCCGTCGTCGGCTTCACATCGCCGTTCGACGTCGAGGCGGCACTCTTCGCCCACTGAACATGGCCGCCGGTCCACATCGAGGCGTCGTTCGACGTCGAGAGGAGAGTCCCGGCGAGAAAGAAGGCGACGCCACGGATCGACGTCAAGACCGCGCTCGACGTCGAGACAGGCCTCGAACAGGTCGGTGGTCCTGGTGACAGAGTCGGCTTCGCGCCATTCCTCCTCTCACTCAGGGGCATTGCCACGACCGGCAATTCCACGAGAGCCTGCCAGCCAACCCCGTAGGTCTCCACCTCAGACTCATGGGACCATTTCTCTGTCGCCCAGATGGCTGCTGCCAGCACAT
The DNA here is from genome assembly GCF_964204655.1 of Triturus cristatus. NCBI lineage: Eukaryota > Metazoa > Chordata > Amphibia > Caudata > Salamandridae > Triturus > Triturus cristatus. The sequence goes on from NC_140588.1 coordinate 142,832,709, forward strand.
CATTGGCAGGACTCAGGGGCTACAAGGAGACTGCGGGAATATGTCAGTCAAGTGAATGACTCTCCGCTGCAACGGCTGGTGGAGGCTGTGGACAGGGCTAGTCCTCCCGGACCAGCACATGAGAGGTCGCCTGACAGCCTGCGACGCAGATCGCGCTCCCCCAGGCGGGAGGGGCGTTCAGCCGGATCACGGGCTCGTGATCATCGCCGGGAGCGGAGGTCACCATCATCGTCCTCTTCCTCGTCCACCAGGTCCTCAATACGGGACTATTCACCCACGCTATCGGGCAGCCCAGTGTCCAGGGTCTCGCCCATAGACGACATCAACACCTACCAGGAGGTGCTGCAGAGGGGGGCGCAGTTGGGGATTGAGATGTCAGTCCCCCAAGTCACCACGTCGGTGATTTTTGAAACACTTCACCAGAAGTCTGCCTCTCGTCCACTGCTGCCGTTGGTCCCAGGGATCATGGAACCCGTCATGGACACCTTCCTCACCCCGGCGACCGTCAAAGCGTTTCCGGCTCGTATCCTCAAAAAATATAAGCCGGCTACCTCTGATCCTGTCTTTGTGAAGATGGACCCTCCTGTGGACTCAGTAATAGTGGCGGCTGCAAGAAAGGGTCAGACGGCATCGGCCTCCTCTTCCGTTCCTCCAGATAAGGAGAGCAGAACCCAGGACTCCTGGGGGCGCAGGGCCTGCTCGTCCGCGGCGGCTTCCCTCAAAATCTCCAGTGCGGCGGCGCTGTTGAGCAGATACGATAGGGCTCTCTGGGACTCGATGGAGCGGTTCAAGTCCAAGCTCCCCAAGGAGGACCAAAAGGACTTCGAAGAAATAGTCACTGAAGGGGCTCTGGTGGCTAATCAGTCAATTAGCACTGCGGCGGATGGTGCGCTGCTCTCTGCCCATTCTTACACACACGGCGTGTGCGCCAGGAGGTCGTCCTGGTTGCGGCTGACAGGGCTCAAGCCGGATGCGCAGCAGCGGATTCTAAACCTCCCGTTCTCTGGCACCTCCCTCTTCGGCACTCACACGGATGAGGAGATGGGGCGCATGAAAACTGAACTGGACACCCTCAAAGCTGTGGGGTTGGAGAAGAAAAAGGAATTCAAGCGCCGTTTTCGACCCACCCAACGCAAGGGGCCTCAACAGAGGGTTCAAACCCCTCAGTGGTCTCAGAGTAAACCCCAAGGAAAGTCGCAGTTTCGAGGCGGAAAATCCGGCAGGGGCAGAGGTGGACACCAGCAGCAGTCCTCCACTACCACAAGAGGAGGAAAGTCATGAGCGGTGGCTTCCTCTACGACCGTTGCCCACTCCAGTGGGGGGAAGTGCGTCACAACATCTAGCAGAGTGGGACAGCATCACAAAAGATCGCTGGGTGCTGAATATACTGCGAAATGGATATGCGCTACGTTTTCGAGCGCGTCCGAAAGACATCCCGCCAAAAAGGTCCCGTCCTCACCACTTAAAACTGCTGCAACAGGAGGTGAGGGCCCTTCTGCAAAAACAGGCCATAGAAAGAGTTCCTCCTTCGCAGGTCGGAAAAGGAGTGTACTCCCGGTACTTCCTTGTGCCCAAAAAAGATCAAGAGCACAAGTTCCGGCCGATTCTGGACCTTCGTCTCCTAAACAAAGTCATCGTCAAGGAGAAGTTCCGTATGTTGGCGCTTCATCAAATATGTCCACATCTGCAAGTAGGGGATTGGATGTGTTCGGTGGACCTCCAAGATGCGTACTTCCACATTTCAATTGCGAAACATCACCGCAGGTACCTGCGGTTTGTGGTCGGAAGCAAGCATTATCAGTACAAAGTCCTTCCATTCAGGCTCAAGTCGGCGCCACGAGTCTTCACCAAATGTATGGCAGTGGTAGCGGCCTGCCTACACAAGCAGGGTCTATTCGTCTACCCTTACTTGGACGACTGGTTGCTGAAGGCTCCATCCCAGCAGCAGGTGAAGAAAGACTTCCAGACCTGTCTGAGACAGTTGCACGCTCTCGGCCTTCACGTCAACAGGGCAAAGTCCATGCAGCAGCCCACTCAGTCCATCCACTACCTTGGCTCCGTTCTGGACACAAGCGTGGGAAGAGCGTATCCTTCGAAGGAGAGACTGTCCTTAATGAAGCGGAAATGCAGGCTTATGCAACAGATGCAGAGGCCGTCAGCCCGGCAGGTAGCATCTCTGCTGGGATCCATGGCGTCCTGCATTTTTCTCATTCCCAACGCCAGACTGCGAATGAGACCTTTGCAGCAAGCTCTAGAGGACCAATGGGATCAGTCCACAGGCCGTTGGAGAGATCGAATCTCTCTCTCCCAGGTGGCGAAATCTTCCCTTGCATGGTGGACTCGTCAGGACAATCTGATGGTGGGAGTCCCGTTTCACCAGCCACTTCCGGTGCAATCGGTGGTGACAGATGCGTCGCTGCAAGGTTGGGGAGCCCACATGGGGTGCCTCCAAATACAAGGTCGGTGGTCTACAAAAGAGCAGGGCTACCACATAAATATGCTGGAACTTCGGGCAGTCCACCTTGCTCTAAAGGCGTTCCTCCCTGCAATCAAGGCCGATTCAGTCCTGGTGCAGACCGACAACACCACGACCATGTTTTATCTGAACAAACAGGGCGGGACTCGGTCACGCCCCCTTTCCCTGGAGGCACAGGCGATTTGGCACTGGCTGCTCGCCCGGAACCTCTCGGTAGTGGCAGTGCACCTTCCGGGGGAGTTGAATATCAAAGCAGACGCACTCAGCAGGCACTTCGAAGATCAGCCAGATTGGGTGCTACACGACGAAGTGGTGGCAGACCTGTTCCATTGTTGGGGTCGTCCAGAAATCGATCTGTTTGCAGATGACGAAAATTCAAAATGCCACGCCTTCGCGTCCAGATTCCACCGTCCAGGGACCAGGGGGAATGCTCTTTTGATGGACTGGTCAGGGACATTTGCCTACGCCTTTCCGCCCCTGCCTCTGATTCCGAAGGTGGTATCCAAGCTGCTCAGATCCGACATGAAGATGATCCTCATAGCTCCGGACTGGCCGCGCCAATGGTGGTACCCGGACCTTCTCCATCTCTCAGTGCGGCCTCACAGGCGACTGCCTTGCAGGCCGGACCTGCTGTCCAAGATGGGCGGGAGGATTCTGCATCCCAACCTTCCCTCACTGAACTTAACAGCATGGCTCCTGAGGTCCTGCAATACGGACATTTAGGTCTACCACCTGATTGCATGCACATTCTGAAAGAAGCGAAGCGACCCTCCACGAGAGCGTCTTATGCGTTTAAGTGGAAGAGGTTCTTCATTTGGTGTAGAGAGAATCACCTTGATCCTACAAAGGGGCAGGAGGATGTCATTCTCCCTTACCTTCTGCACTTAGCTAGATCAGGCTTGAAGTATGCATCCATCAGGGTCCATTTGTCTGCCATTACAGCGTACAGGAGGTCTCCCACTCAACCTTCCTTTTTCCAGATGCAGGTGGTCAAGGACTTCTTACAGGGGTTGAAGAAAGTTTACCCCCCTGTTCGAAACCCTTCTCCTCCGTGGGAGTTGAACTTAGTGTTGTCCAAATTGATGGGCCCACCTTTTGAGCCGATCCACAGAGCTTCCTTGCAGCATCTGTCTTGGAAGGCCGCTTTTCTCGTAGCCATTACATCGGCACGCAGAGTAAGCGAAATCCAGGCGCTGTGTACTAAAGAGCCGTACACAGTTTTTCACCAGCACAAAGTGGTCTTGAGGGCACATCCATCTTTTCTCCCTAAGGTAGTGTCTGATTTTCATATTAATCAGTCCATTTCTCTTCCATCCTTCTTCCCGAATCCAGCGACCCCGGCTGAGCGGTCGCTCCACTCCTTAGACCCCAAGAGGGTACTTAAATTCTACCTGGAAAGTACCAAAGGCATTAGGAAGACGGATCAACTGTTTGTCAACTATGGCGCCATGAGAACAGGCTTCCCGGCAGCTAAGAGATCCATTTCCAGATGGATTGTTTCCGGCATTACCCTAGCCTACCAGCTGGCGAAAAGGCCCTTACCTTTGGCCCCTAAGGCTCATTCTACTAGGGGGAAAGCGGCCACGGTAGCTTTCTTGCATGACGTTCCAATGGCAGAGATCTGCAAGGCGGCCACTTGGAAATCGGTTCACACCTTTACCAGGCACTACTGCCTCGAATCCGATTCCAGGGCGGATGCCCAAGTGAGCCAAGCCTCCTTGAGGAACCTTTTTGGGTAGCTGAGTCTATCTATGCATACTGTTCCTTCTCTGTTTCTTTCCTTTGCCCGCAGGGGGATGAGGTGAGGCTCGCTATTCTATTCTAATGCTTATGACTATTGATGAGGATCCCCTGGAAGAGAAGGATTAGTTACTTACCTGTAATCCTAGTTCTCTTCCAGGGGTATCAAAGGCGTGATCGTTTTCAGAGGTTATTATTTCTTTGTGCCATGACTTTTCAGTCTCCGCAAAGAACAACTGACCTAACTGCCACCCCTGAGGCATGATGGGAAGGTGGGGGTCAGGTGTGCCTTAAAGGCACGGTGTCAGTTTTTTGCTATGCAGCTATTAGTTAGCTTTTCAGTCTTTTTAGACTGGGTATTTGCAATGCAGCCTGGGAGCTTCCTATGCCTTCAGTGTTTTCTAAGAATTTCTGCTGTTTTCTGAGCATTAAAACAGTTTCTAAACAAGTTATTATGTTGTTTCTCGTGTTTATAATGCTATTTTGTTATGTATAGTGGAAATTCCTTACAGCATGGTTCAGCTCTAGGGTTTATTGGCTGCAATTGATTGCTTGTGTATACATATAGGTATATATGTATGGATATATATATGTGGGGCACATATAATATACTGTTTCCGGGATCCCGCACATGGGCGGGAATATTCTAATGCTTATGACTTTGATGAGGATACCCCTGGAAGAGAACTAGGATTACAGGTAAGTAACTAATCCTTATTGGCCCCTGTACAGTGTACCTTAGGTACCCAGGGCATAGGTGTACCCTAGGCCTACCAGGGGCTGCAGCATGTATTATGCCACCCCTGGCCTGGCCTTCCATTATCACACAACTGGCTGATCACTCAGCTGGGGCAAGGTCGTGTAATCACCCCTTGCTTAGGTGTAGTATTCCTATACCTATCTTACATATAGACACATGTGTACCTATCAGCCACTCCTATGGCAGGCCTTAACAATCCTGGAGGCAGAGTGCTTGGTAACATGTGAGATGGTGCTCTAGCATGAGCTGAGCCTGTCTGCAGCTTTCGGAACCATGTCCTTATAGCTGTTCTATGATATAGCCACCATATACTCTTAAAGTGCCTTATAATCTTAAACGGTTATGGTAACTATGGTTTGGCTGTATCAAAACATGTCGTGTAAGGTGTCTAACACTTTGGAATAATACCCCCATCCCATTTCTGGGTATGCGGATATTATCCCTCCCTTCTAGAGGGAGAAGACATGTTGTAACCTACTTACCCGGTTAAAGTTAACCAGAGCCCCAGCATCACAAAATGGATGCTGCTGCCACGACACAAGTCTGACCTCCTGCTGCTGGGAGTGATCCCGGCAAGGGAGGGTTGGACAATAGGTTTCCTGCCTTGGGAGGTGCGAGCACCACCCCAGACAGGCCTTAGTGTATTGGGGCAGGGAGGGATGAATGAAACGAGACACTGCCTGGGGCACACAAGGTGTCCCATGCATAGTCCAGTTCAAACCGGTGCTGGGGCACACCAGCCCCAGTCCTGGGGCGAAACTGGACAAAGGGAAGGGGGTGTAACCACCCCCCTCCCAGGTCCCACCCATAAGGCGTGACCTAGCAGGCAACCCAGCCCCCCAGATTTGGATAAGAGTGGTAGTTGGGCCTCAGGAGATTAGATTATCCTGAACCTGCAACTTGAACAGAAACTCTGGACCTTCGACATTCGACGAAAGAAGAAGACTGAAGAATCTCCCTTGTGGCCAAGGAGTGGCTACCCTGTGCAAACAGGCACCATCAAGAGACTACCCTTTGCTTTGCTGAAGTTCTACGAGGGACCGACTGCAGAGCCCGACCAGAGACTTGACTTCCAGACTTCTCCGACCATGATCCACATCTACAGCCGAGCTGAGATCCGTGGAGGCGACGAGAGACGTGGGACCGGCTACCTGGGAAAAGTGGCGAGTATCTTCCAGCGCAGCTTCTGAGGCACCCTCGAAGTTGTGCACCGAGGATTGAGAAGCCCCAACCCCAAGCACCATCTGCACCGAAGATCAGCCCCCCACACTCCACGAGTCCTGCGTGGGGCCCTTCTGCATTTTCCTGCTTGCCGCGTCTGTCCGGTCGCTTGCCCGTTGGCTAGTGGCCTTTGTGACGACACACCTTGAAATCTTCACCGCTGGTTTGGCTCCTCCAGACTGGCTCCCGCTTCTTTGCAAAAGAGAAGCACCCCAGACCTTCCTGGTCTGCACCAGAAGCAAGTCCTCCGCTCTTCGTGGGTTCCGCTTGCCAAGGCTTGGTGAGTCCTAGTTCGACTTCGACACCGCCGACAGCAAGAGCCTTCGTGGGACAGCTCGCCTCCTGGTCCTGGTCGTCCTCGACGTCTCCTGGTACCCGTGGCTGCAGCGACAAGCTTCACCCTTCACCTGCAATCTTCACGACATCGCCTGGTTCCTTCCTGGTTCCACGTGGTCACTGGTTAGTGACCTTGACTCTGTCCCTTTTGCTTGCAGGTACCCTTCCTTCTTGATCCCGGCCTTGGGATCCACCGGACACTCTTCACTGACTGCCTGTCAGCAACTTTCCTTCAGGCATCCATAGAAGTCCACGACGAAACCCGACGCAAGTTCACACATATGCACCCGCAGCCCGTGGGCTAGGTAACTTGGGTACTTCGGTGCTCACAAGGGTAGTGACTATCCTAGGGTCTTGTTTCCGAGTCTCGACTCTCTAGCTGCTTCAGAAGTGTCCTTAAACTGCTTATTTCAAAACTGTACTATTTCTATCAACTATACGCATTACGCGTGAGTGTTTCCACTCTGCACCTGAATCCCGTGGGCCTCCCACTTCCCAACTGTTGCTAGTGTAGTGTAGCCCCAGCGATTCCCTAGGCCTATTCTATTTCCGTGACAGTGGTCCTTATACCACTTCTTTAGTATATGGTTTGCGTGGCCCCTAGGGCCTAACTGTATTACTTATCTGTGTGACTTAATGTATGCTTGAATAAGACTGTGTTGTACTTACCTCTAATCTCATAAAGAGTTCTGAGGGTTTGACTAGAATAAATACACTTTATTTTATATATATATCTGTTGTGGTGTCCTTTCATTTGGTAATCAAGGGATTATATATGGTATCACAGCTGGCTTCACATGCCTTTCAGAGTTTAGCCTAAGACTGCTCTTGTCCATGCTACCACTAGGATAGCTTGTCTATAAGGTTGACTTTACAACCAATCACCATAAGGGTTGTTTGGACTGATATAAGGTGTACACTAGAACTAGTGACATCATACCTCAGGCCAACTTCTCACATTGGTGAGCAGCGGTTGGGGTCTGAGCTTGCTGTTGTAATACCATTGTAATCTTGAGATACTAAATTGAAAGATCACACAGATATTGTTTAGGTACATATAACATAGATTATAATACTTAAGTCCTACTGGACTTAGTGGTTGTAGGTTGAAGGGAGTAACACACCCTGACTACAACTACTAGAGAGGTTTAGTAGGAACAAGTAGTGTAGGCAGGTGCACACACCACACCCTCACTAGATCATGTCTCTGGGAGGAGATCAAGTAGATGCTCTCTCAGGAGGGGCAGGTCTGAAAAAGACCCCCTCTAGATATGATACCCTAACTTTTCAGGAGATGAGACAATTGTGTACCTCCAGAAAGTTAAAACAGGGTGCAAACCCTACCCTCCTTCAGCTAGTGCAACTCCTAGAGGAGTATGATACTCTTAGGGCCTCACAGGCCAGTACCCTAGGTACAAAGGAGGGTCTACCCACCACAGATGAGTCAGATGGGACTTCAGATGAAGAGGTAGACAGCCAGGGCCAGGTAGGAAGACTTAGCCAGGCTAACCTAAGCTTACATGGGAGTTTGCATGGGGTCCCCCCATACAGACCCCCAAGGGGGCTTAACCAGAGAAGCAGGAGAGACAGATCCCCTTCAAGGGAATCCATTCACTCCCATGTCTCTAGCATCTCTAATGCCGCTTCTCACAGGGGAATGACTTCCCCCGAGAGAAAGGAGCATGAAGCCAGAATGAGGGAAGCTAATCTGAGGATTGAGAGGGAAGAACTTGCCCTTGCCAAGGAGAAGCTTGCTCTGGCTAGAGAGCAAAAGTTAAGTGGGTCAGAACCCACTGGTGGCAGCAATATCCCTAAGGATAGAGACAGGCACTATGATAATAGAAACCTGAGCAAGATTGTCCCTCCCTACAAGTGTGGGGATGACATCCACAAATGGATAACTGCTTTGGAGAGGGCTTGCAAAGTACAGCAGGTACCCCAAAGTCAGTGGGCAGCTATCTTGTGGCTCTCCTTCTCTGAGAAAGGTAGAGACAAGGTCCTCACAGTTAGTGATGAGGATGCAGACAATTACACTGTCCTGAAGAGTGCTCTAATTGATGGGTTTGGCCTAACCACTGAACAATACAGGTTGTTGTTCAGGGATACCCAGAAGACACAGACTCAGGACTGGACTGACTTTGTAGATTGTGCCACTAAGGCTCTGGAAGGCTGGCTAGTGGGAAGTAAGGTTAAGGACTATACAGGATTGTATAATTTGATCATGAGAGAACAAATCCTTAACAACTGTCCAAACCAGCTACTGCATCAACACCTGATTGATTCTGATCTGACTACTCCCCAAGAATTGGGAAAGAAGGCAGATAGATGGGTCAGGACTAGAGTTAAGCAGAAAAACCAGAACCAGGGCGGTGATCAGAAAAAGGCAGACCAGAAGGGTAATGATCAGAAACAAAAAGACCAGAAGTCTTCACCAGGCCCCCAAAAGGCTCAGAGGGAGGGTGGTCCCAAAAAGGATAAAAAGAAAGATGGCCCAAAGAAACCATGGTGCAACTATTGTAAGTCCAACTCACATTGGTTTAGTGAGTGCACCAAAAAGGATAAGCCCCCAGCCACCATTGCCCCTAAGGCAACTGTACCCCCTAGTCCAGCTGTAAGTGGTGGTTCCCAGCAAAAGGGTGTAGTAGGGTTAACCCTGGGAACTGAGGAGGATTCTGGCCTAGTCAGGATACCTACTCAGGCTGTTCTGATCTGTGATGGGGACTTAGCTTTGTCCTCTACTGTAGGCCCCAGTAACCTGGGCAAGTACAAACAGACTCCTTTTATTAACCAAAGAATGGCTCAGGCCTACAGGGACACTGGGGCTAGTGTCACAATGGTGACACCTGCCTTTGTGGACCCTGAACAGATCATACTAGGTGAGAATTACCTAGTGACCAACACTAGCAATGCCACTACCTCCCATAGTGTGGCTATTGTTAACTTCTCCTGGGGAGGGGTAACTGGCTTCAAGAAAGTTGTTGTTAGTTCAGACCTTCCTGTAGAGTGTTTACTGGGCAATGATCTTGAAACTTCAGTTTGGTCTGAAGTGGAGTATAGGACCCATGCAGAAATGCTAGGGATAGATGCACATGTCCTTGCTGTGACCAGGTCACAGGCCAAAAAGTGCACCACTGAACAAGTGCTGGATCCTGAAACTATGGACCAGTCACAACCCAAGAGAAAGAGCAGTAGGGTAAAGGCTGTGCCTTCCCCCTGCCTCAGGCCCTGGATCAGCCCTCACAGGAGGATGATTCTGAGAGCCCTGAAGGAACTGTCCCAGAAGAGCTTGAACCTGATCAGGTTGAGTTTCTTGGGACAGGGGGACCTTCAAGGGCAGATCTGAGGCAGGCTCAATTAGACTGCCCCTCTCTTGAACCCCTCAGACAGCAGGCTGCTGCTGAGGCTGCAGGGAATGCTCAAGGTACCCATAGAGTGTATTGGGATGAAGGGCTACTGTATTCAGAGGCTAGAGACCCCAAGCCTGGTGCATCCAGGAGGTTGGTCATACCACTGAAGTTCAGAGGCTTCCTTCTTACCTTGGCCCATGATATTCCCCTTGCAGGACACTTAGGCCAGAACAAGACTTGGGACAGGCTTGTCCCTCACTTTCACTGGCCCCATATGTCAGAAGATACCAAGGAGTTTTGTCGCTCCTGTGTCACCTGCCAAGCCAGTGGCAAATCAGGTGGCACCACAAAGGCCCCCCTCATACCACTACCTGTGGTGGGGGTTCCCTTTGAAAGAGTGGGCATAGATATTGTAGGACCAATGGACCCACAAACAGCATCTGGGCACAGATTTATACTGGTGATAGTGGACCATGCCACCAGGTATCCAGAAGCTATTCCCCTGAGGACCACAACAGCTCCTGTTGTGGCAAGGGCCCTGCTTGGAGTATTCTCCAGAGTGGGCTTTCCAAAGGAGGTCATTTCTGACAGAGGTGCCAACTTCATGTCAGGATACTTGACTGCAATGTGGAAGGAGTGTGGTGTGAACTACAAGTTCACCACACCCTATCACCCACAGTGCAATGGGCTTGTTGAGAGATTCAACAAGACCCTAAAGGGAATGATAAAAGGTTTACCAGACAAGCTTAGGCGGACATTATCAATCTGTGGTAATGCCCTTTGGTTTGAAGAATGCACCTGCCACTTTCCAAAGGTTGGTGAATCAAGTCCTTACTGGGTTGGATGATTACTGTGCAGCTTATCTTGATGATATTGCTGTCTTTAGCTCCACCTGGGAGGATCACCTGGTCCACCTGAGGAATGTTTTAGAGGCCCTGCAAAAGGCAGGCCTCACTATCAAGGCCACTAAGTGCCAGATAGGGCAGAGCAAGGTTGTATACCTGGGCCACCTAGTTGGTGGGGGTCAGGTTCAACCACTGGAGAGCAAGATCCAGACCATAAAGGACTGGACTCCTCCAACTACCCAGACTCAGGTCAGAGCTTTCTTGGGCCTGACTGGGTACTACAGAAAGTTTGTTAAGAACTATGGGTCCATTGTGACACCACTTAATGACTTGACCTCCAAGAAAATGCCAAAGAAAGTTCAGTGGACAGTAAGCTGTCAAAAAGCATTTGATGACCTGAAGCAGGCCATGTGCAGTGCACCTATTCTGAAAAGTCCAGACTACTCCAAAGAGTTCATTGTCCAGACAGATGCTTCTGAGTTGGGTGTGGGAGCTGTTCTTTCACAACTTAATATAGATGGTCAAGACCAGCCCATTGCTTTTATAAGTAGAAGGCTAGAGAGAAACGTCGGTCAGCTATTGAGAGGGAGGCCGTTGCTGTGGTTTGGGCCCTGAAGAAGCTGAGGCCATACTTGTTTGGCACTCACTTCAAGATTCAGACAGACCATAAGCCCCTCTTGTGGCTAAATCAGATGAAGGGTGAAAATCCCAAACTTCTTAGGTGGTCCATTTCCCTACAGGGGATGGACTTCACAGTGGAACATAGACCTGGGACTGACAATGCCAATGCAGATGGACTTTCCAGATATTTCCACTTAGAACATGAAGACTCAACTGGTCAAGGTTAGTTTAATGTCCCTAGGTTTGGGGGGGAGGGGGGGTTGTGTAGGAGAGTAGGGTCTGCTTTCTATGTTCACCCCCACTTTTTGCTTTTGCTTTACTGGTTTTCGACTTAGATGTGGCTGTGGGCCTGCTAATCAGACCCACAGCCCTGCTGTTCTCTCTCTAAATTGATACTATGTACTTTAGGTGTATAACCCATTTGGATAGTATCACCTTATTGCCCCCTGTACAGTGTACCATAGGTACCCAGGGCATAGGTGTACCCTAGGCCTACCAGGGGCTGCAGCATGTATTATGCCACCCCTGGCCTGGCCTTCCATTATGACATAACTGGCTGATCACTCAGCTGGGTCAAGGTCGTGTAATCACCCCTTGCTTAGGTGTAGTATTCCTATACCTATCTTACATATAGACACATGTGTACCTATCAGCCACTCCTATGGCAGGCCTTAACAATCCTGGAGGCAGAGTGCTTGGTAACATGTGAGATGGTGCTCTAGCATGAGCTGAGCCTGTCTGCAGCTTTCGGAACCATGTCCTTATAGCTGTTCTATGATATAGCCACGATATACTCTTAAAGTGCCTTATAATCTTTTTTTTTTTTTTTTTTTTTTTTTTTTGAAACCGTTTATTACAAGACTCAAAAATATACAAATATGGGCCTACAACCTTCCGGCCGGCCGGCCGCTAGCAATGAAAGGAGCATACGATATACATATAAAACACATGGTGCTGCGGCTGAGCATGCACAGGAGGTAACATCGTTGCGAGCCACACTATCCAGACCCCACTATACGGTTCCATTTTAAACTTAAAGAACAACAAATACGAACAAACCCACAAGGCAATCCTCAATCGGAAATAGCAACACGTGCTCCCCTAGAGGGGGGATCCTAGCCATCCATAGGAATCTCAAGAGGGGGGAGAGATCAGAACTAGGGCTGGGTACACCTAATGCCCAGGTACCAGGGGGATGAGTTGGCTAAGGGGACGGGGCCGGCGACGGATCAGGCAATAACGGTGGAACACAGATTCCCCCGCGGTAGGCGTTCCAGGGGCCCCACACTTTCACCCATGTCGCAGGCTTACCTCTCGCCACATACACCACCTTTTCCCGAAACATGCACCAATCCATATGTTCCTTCCAGGCCGAGACAGTCGGGGGCCTCTGGGATCCCCACAGCTGGGCAATATCATGCTTGGCAACCATATACCCCAGAGTCACCCACCACGTCTGCGGCACCGAGTAATCGGTAGGCTCCCACACATTCAACAGGCATCTCCTCGCTTCGGGCAACAGCGCCACATGCGTGACCACTCGCAGCACCTCATGCACACCACACCAGAACCCCTCCACCTCCGGGCACTCCCACAAGATATGCAGAAAAGTCCCCAGCGCACCACACCCACGCTTACACAAACCGTCCTCAGCATAGCCCATACGCAGGAGCTTTGGCCCCGTCATGTAGACCCTGTGGAGTATCTTGAGCTGGACGAAACGAAGGCGAGCCGGTATGGCCACCTCTTTCGGGGAGGCCACCGCGGAGATCCAGTCCTCGTCGTCCAGCTCCAGCCCATCGGCTACCCAAGCCTCACGAAGGGCAGTCAACAAGTCTGAGCGGTCGTTGATCATTTTTTTGTAGATCAGTGAGATCGTGCTGTCAGGGACGTGTCCATCCAGCACTCTATCCTCCAGGGGGGAACACTCCGGGATGGAGGCAACGTCCGGAAAGACGGAGCCCAGCGCATGCCGGACCTGCAAATACCGAAAGTACTCGCTGCCCTGCAACTGAAATTCCGTCTGCAGCATCTCGAACGTTTTAAATCCTCCCCTCGTCCAGAGATCCCCCACTTTGCTAATGCCTATTAAGTCCCACTTCTCAAAGCCCTTCGAGGTCCACAAGGAGCCCAACCGCTCAGACGCGTATAGTGGTGACGCCTGGGTCAAACGGTCCTTCCACCCCATAGCTGCATTGGCCGCGTGCCACACTCGCACCATGACACGCGTGGGGCCCGTTAGGCGAGCGTCGGGCGCGCTAGAGTAGAGCGCTCGATTATGGTCACCACCTGGAAGTAGCATCCTATCCATTGCAAACGCCGGGTTTAAGGCGGGCCCATATAGGCCCTGATTAATCGCAGCTAGCTGGGAGGCCCAATAGTACCGTTTAATATCCGGGAGGGCAATCCCCCCGTCATACCATGGGAGCGTCAGCTTAGCCAGGGCAATACGTGGCCTCCCGTCCCAGAACAGGCGGCGCTGCAAACTCTCCACTTCGCGGAAGTAGCGCGCTGGGACGAGGTCCATAGTGTTCTGCAACGCGTACAGGAAACGCGGCAGCGACATCATTTTAAACAATGCCGCCCGGCCGAGCGGCGAAAGCGGCAAACGCCGTCAGCGCGCGACATCCTCTTTCAGACGCTGGAGGGGGGGAAGCAAGTTCCGATCATACCGAGCCTCCGGGTCCAGAGTAATGAAGACACCCAGGTACCTAAATCCCTGCGGGGCGACCTGGATCGGACAGCCCCGCGGGAGGATAGGAGCCTCCCCGGAGAGAACATACACACACGATTTAGCCCAGTTGATGACCAGACCGGAGTTACGACCGAATGAATGCAAAACATCAACCAGTACTATGAGTGATTTACGTGGGGAAGCTAGGTACAAGAGGATGTCATCAGCGTATAGGGATACGCGGTCCTCATACTCAGGGGTCCAGCGGAGACCACGGATGGAAGGCTCCCACCGCAGCCACTCCGCCAGGGGCTCCAAGGCAAGTGCAAAGAGGAGCGGCGATAAGGGGCAGCCCTGCCGTGTGCCCCGGCCCAGCTCGAACGGAGCCGATACTCTTCCGTTCACCACCACCTGCGCCAATGGGCCCGAATACAGCAATTTGACCCAACTGATGAACCCTGGGCCAAATCCAAACTTCGCAAGCATCGCCCAGATATATGGCCATTCAAGCGTGTCAAACGCCATGGTGGCGTCTAAGGATGCCAAAATGGCCGGCTCCCGTATGAACGGGGCACGTGCGAGCACACCGTGCAAACGCCGCAGATTAAGGGCTGTGTTGCGATGGGGAATAAAGCCAGACTGGTCCTGATGAACCAAATCGCCCACCACGCCGACCAGCCGATTGGCCAGTACCTTGGCGAGAATCTTGGGCTCCGCATTCAGTAGCGAAATGGGCCGATAGGATGTAACCCGGTCCCGAGGTCTCCCCTCCTTGTGGATGACCACGATTGTAGCCAGACGCTGGTCCAGCGGGAGGGAGCCCACCGAGTGTGCCGCCAGGAACATAGCCCGGAGGTGGGGTGCCAGCGTGTCCGGTCGCAACTTGTACAACTCGATAGGGAGACCATTCGGACCCATGGCCTTGCCGGAAGCGACCGAGCGTATGGCGAGGGCGATCTCGTCGGAGGTGGGAGCGGCGTCCAACGACACCCTGTCATCCCCGGAAAGGGACGGCAGCGCGATATCACTGAGCAGGGCACGGGAATCCTCTTCCGAGCAGGGAGACACCGGGGAATACACCCCACGGAAATAATCCGCGAAACAGGAGACGATTTCTTCTGGCTCAGTTACACACACACCATCCGTTTTCTCAATCAGCGGGACCACACGATTCGCTCTCTCTTTTTTGTCCAACCACGCTATAAGTTTACCAGCCTTATCACGCACATCATACAGTCGCCCCTGTTGCTCTCTACTGAGGCCCCTGGCCGCCTCCGTGACGAGGGCCCTATAGGCCGCTTGCTTGAGTTGGAGGACATGTAATGCGGCATCCGTCACCCCACCTTCTAAATTACCCTCCAACTCGGCTATTTCAGCCTCCATCCGGGTCACCTCCTCCCGCTCGCGCCTCCGGGCGTGGGAAATAAGGGATAGGGCCTCCCCTCGCAGTACTGTCTTGAAGGCCTCCCATAGCGGTACAGCCGAAGGCACGGACCCCACATTCTCAGCAAAATATCGCTGAAGGGATTTAATCAATTCAGCGCGAATGGTGGGGTCGCGCAGGTACCAAGGATTGATTGGGACCACCCTACCCTCACCCCTCGGAAAGACATCAAAGTGCAGTAGGAGCGGGGAGTGGTCCGAAATACCCCGTGGCAAATGGCGCACCTCTCCCACCCTCCCAACATAGGCCGCCGGGACAAGGACATAGTCTAGTCGTGAGAGACTACCATGGGCTCCCGAGTGGAAAGTGTACTGCAGCTGCGTGGGGTGTTTTAAACGCCAGCAGTCCACTAATCCAAATGTATCCAAGAGGCCGGGTAACCACGCCTGTGCCCGGGGGAGGTCCCTAGGGGGGTGACGATCCACAGTCCCAGATACCACCGCATTAAAATCCCCCCCCACAACTAAAAGCCCCCCCGGAAGGCCAAGGAGAAGGCGCCCAAGGTCCGCAAAGGTGGTCGACTGCAGCCCCGGTGGGATGTATACTGACACAAAGACAACCACTTTGCCCTCCAGTCTTCCCACCAAGACCGTGTAACGTCCCCTGTCATCGTGGAGCACCTCATCAATCTCCAACGGGAGCGAGTTCTTCACCATGATGCCCACACCCCTTGAGCCAGACGTGAAGCCCGAGTGAGCCACTAGGCGATAGCCACGCCGATTCATGGCGCAGAAGGAGTTGCCAATGAGGTGTGTCTCCTGCAGAAAGACTACATCGGGCGAGATTCGCTTCAAAAACTGCAGGACCACACCTCGTATGATCCTGTCCCCCAGTCCATTCACATTCCAAGACAACAAAGTTAATTCCCTACCCCCCATCATATACAGAAGCCATCATTCGTCCCCCGGAGAGCACTTTAGAACTAACACAAAAATACGTTTGCCTTGTGATAAAAACGAACAACACCCCATCCCTACCCACCCACCCCAACAGAACTCCCCCCTCCCTGCACCCCTGCATGAGCCCGAACAGCCCCCCCAACGTGCAGTGTGCCTGTCGCCCCATATATAGTTAGACTAACTAGACCCCCTAGAGGAGGAGGGAGAACCCCCAATAGACCCAACACAACCTCCATAGGAGGGGAACTTACAAAAACTGACGCAGAATCGAAAGTGGCATCATTTTCGTCCAGAGTGAGGCCCAATATTAGACCCTCAGTCCCGATCCAGCGTGCCGTCTCCCCCCGCCGCCCTCCCCCCCGCGCCCCCCCGATCACGATCCCCGGGCAGAGTATCCAGCCAGTCCCCGGCCGCTTCGGGATGATCAAAGAAGTGCGTGCGACCATCCACCTCCACTCGCAGCTTGGCTGGGAAGAGCATGGCGTATTTGAGGTTTAGGTCCCGAAGACGGCGTTTGACGCCTAGGAAGCTCAGTCTCTGCTTCTGGACCGCTGGGGTGAAATCAGGATAAAAATTAACCTCCATATTGTCAAGCTTGACCGGTCCATGCAGTCTGGAGGTTTGCAGGATAGCGTCTCTGTCCCGAAAATTGAAAATCCGGGCGATGAGAGGTCTCGGAGGGGCTCCGACCTTCGGCCTTCCCCCGGGAACCCTGTGGGCCCTCTCCACAGCGAAGAGTTTGCTCAGCCCCCGTGGCTGGAGATGGGTAGCAATCAGGTCCTCCACAAAGAGATCCGCCGCCGCCTCCTCGCGTCCCTCGGGCACCCCGATAATGCGGATGTTGTTCCTCCGTGCCCGACTCTCGGAGTCCTCCAGGCGTCGATCCATAAGCGCACTCGCCTGACTAAGCCGGCGCACCTCTGTTTGCAAGGCCGCCACATCTGTCGTTAGGCCCGATGCGGTGTGGGCCAAAGAATCTACTCGGTCGTTGGTTTTGGAAAGATCGGCCCTCACCAGGCCAACATCCACGAGGACCGAGTCGATCTTCTGCGCCAGTGTATCAAACCGCTGGCCCACCGAGGCCTTCATCTCGGCAATGGCGCCCATGACATCTCGCAGAGTCAGATCTGCGGGCAGGTCTGGGGCATCAGGAGGGCTCTCAGGGGACTTGCGCGGTCCATCGGGAGATCCCTTCTGGAGGGTATAGCGGTCCATACTGTTGGCCTGATGGACGGCGCCACGCCGGGTCGATTTGGTCTTTGCCCGGTCTCCATCTTGTTTCGTGGCCATGGCCACCAGTCTCCCAGTCGCACCAGCCACGTCGTGTAGGGCAGGAAAGCAGGGCCACGAGCTCCGGGGGGGGCCCCCTCAGAGCAGCGGGGTGGATCACAGCCTGCAGGCAGGCAGGGTCTCCCAGCAAGGCCACACCAACACCAAGGGCTCCGCGACCCAACCTCGCAGAAACGACAAGGGGGTGTGAAAGCGAAAGTGCGGGGTACGCGAGTCGCCAGGCCCGCCTGCCGCTGTTGTTCACTTTGTCACTGGACCACCCCACAGCGCAAATCCGGGGTCCGGCGAGGGGAAGGCCGCAAACCTCAATCGGTGCTCACTCCGGTGTCCGAGGTCCGATTCAGAAGCGGAGAACGGGTGCCACCTCAGCTCAGGTTCACCAACATAGTCCCCTCATCCAGGACAGGATAATTTCAGGATAATCGTAGGAGGTTGCGGAGGTCCTCGGGAGCCTCGCACCTACGCGGCCATCTTGGTTGCGCGCTAGGCTCCTCCTCTCAGTGCCTTATAATCTTAAACGGTTATGGTAACTATGGTTTGGCTGTATCAAAACATGTCGTGTAAGGTGTCTAACACTTTGGAATAATACCCCCATCCCATTTCTGGGGATGAGGATATTATCCCTCCCTCCTAGAGGGAGAAGACATGTTGTAACCTACTTACCAGGTTAAAGTTAACCAGAGCCCCAGCATCACAAAATGGATGCTGCTGCCACGACACAAGTCTGACCTCCTGCTGCTGGGAGTGATCCCGGCAAGGGAGGCTTGGACAATAGGTTTCCTGCCTTGGGAGGTGCGAGCACCACCCCAGACAGGCCTTAGTGTATTGGGGCAGGGAGGGATGAATGAAACGAGACACTGCCTGGGGCACACAAAGTGTCCCATGCATAGTCCAGTTCAAACCGGTGCTGGGGCACACCAGCCCCAGTCCTGGCGCGAAACTGGACAAAGGGAAGGGGGTGTAACCACCCCCCTCCCAGGTCCCACCCATAAGGCGTGACCTAGCAGGCAACCCAGCCCCCCAGATTTGGATAAGAGTGGTAGCTGAGCCTCAGGAGATTAGATTATCCTGAACCTGCAACTTGAACAGAAACTCTGGACCTTCGACATTCGACGAAAGAAGAAGACTGAAGAATCTCCCTTGTGGCCATGGAGTGGCTACCCTGTGCAAACAGGCACCATCAAGAGACTACCCTTTGCTTTGCTGAAGTTCTACGAGGGACCGACTGCAGAGCCCGACCAGAGCCTTGACTTCCAGACTTTTCCGACCCTGATCCACATCCACAGCCGAGCTGAGATCCGTGGAGGCGACGAGAGACGTGGGACCGGCTACCTGGGAAAAGTGGCGAGTATCTTCCAGCGCAGATTCTGAGGCACCCTCGAAGTTGTGCACCGGGGATTGAGAAGCCCCAACCCCAAGCACCATCTGCAACGAAGATCAGCCCCCCACACTCCACGAGTCCTGCGTGGGGCCCTTCTGCATTTTCCTGCTTGCCGCGTCTGTCCGGTGGCTTGCCCGTTGGCTAGCGGCCTTTGTGACGACACACCTTGAAATCTTCACCCCTGGTTTGGCTCCTCCAGACTGGCTCCCGCTTCCTTGCGAAAGAGAAGCACCCTAGACCTTCCTGGTCTGCACCAGAAGCAAGTCCTCCGTTCTTCGTGGGTTCCGCTTGCCAAGGCTTGGTGAGTCCTAGTTCGACTTCGACGCCGCCGACAGCAAGAGCCTTCGTGGGACAGCTCGCCTCCTGGTCCTGGTCGTCATCGACGTCTCCTGGTACCCGTGGCTGCAGCGACAAGCTTCACCTTTCACCTGCAATCTTCACGACATCGCCTGGTTCCTTCCTGGTTCCACGTGGTCACTGGCTAGTGACCTTGACTCTGTCCCTTCTGCTTGCAGGTACCCTTCCTTCTTGATCCCGGCCTTGGGATCCACCGGACAGTCTTCACTGACTGCCTGTCAGCAACTTTCCTTCAGGCATCCATAGAAGTCCACGACGAAACCCGACGCAAGTTCACACCAATGCACCCGCAGCCCGTGGGCTAGGTAACTTGGGTACTTCGGTGCTCACAAGGGTAGTGACTATCCTAGGGTCTAGTTTCCGAGTCTCGACTCTCTAGCTGCTTCAGAAGTGTCCTTAAACTGCTTATTTCAAAACTGTACTATTTCTATCAACTATACGCATTACGCGTGATTGTTTCCACTCTGCACCTGAATCCCGTGGGCCTCCCACTTCCTAACTGTTGCTAGTGTAGTGTAGCCCCAGCGATTCCCTAGGCCTATTCTATTTCCGTGACAGTGGTCCTTATACCACTTCTTTAGTATATGGTTTGCGTGGCCCCTAGGGCCTAACTGTATTACTTACCTGTGTGACTTAATGTATGCTTGAATAAGACTGTGTTGCACTTACCTCTAATCTCATAAAGAGTGCTGAGGGTTTGACTAGAATAAATACACTTTATTTTATATATATATATCTGTTGTGGTGTCCTTTCATTTGGTATTCAAGGGATTATATATGGTATCACAGCTGGCTTCACATGCCATTCAGAGTTTAGCCTAAGACTGCTCTTGTCCATGCTACCACTAGGATAGCTGGTCTATAAGGTTGACTTTACAACCAATCACCATAAGGGTTGTTTGGACTGATATAAGGTGTACACTAGAACTAGTGACGTCATACCTCAGGCCAACTTCTCACAGTGCTCGCTCAGGCTATTGCTGAAGGGAGAGATGCAGCCAAGTTCACAATTCGATGTGGCCTTGAGACCGCCGACTCGCTGGGCAGAGCGATTTCCACGGCAATGGCTGAGGACTACTGGCTTCTCGGGGGATGTCCAGAACACTCTCATGGACATGCCCTTTGATGGCATTCGCCTTTTTGGCAGCAAGGCGGATAGTGCGTTGGAGCGTTTTAAAGACTCGTGGGCTACGGCCAAGTCCTTGGGCCTTTCAGCCACTCGCCCTCCTCCGCCTTCTGCCTTTCGCGCCTTTCGTGCCTTTCGTGGCCACGGAAGGGGCGCCCCAACACGTTCACTTCAGAGCCACAGGCGTGCGTAGCAACAGTCCCAGCGCGGCCGCGGACGTGGGACCTGCCGAGGTGGGTAAGGGGCCAGTGGCCGGGTCAGTCCACCTCTACCCCGGCCACCACTGCCTCCAAAGCTTCCTAGTCCGTTTTTTTGAGCCCATCAAACGCCAGTGGGCGGAAGGATTCGCCATCACCTCCCCCACTGGCGCACCATCACTACAGACAGGTGGGTTTTACAAATAGTCCGAAGGGGCTACTCCCTCCTCTTCGAGACTAACCCTTCAGCCATGCCACCCCAGCACCACCGCATGTCGGGGGATCACTTGGCACTTCTTCAACAGGAAGTTGTGGCACTCTTGGCCAAGGGGGCCATCAAGCACGTTTGTGCGCCAGAAGTAGGTTGTGTTTGTTATTCCATTACTTTCTGGTGCCCAAGAAGGACAAGGGCCTGCGTCCTATCTTAGACCTCCGGAACGTCAATCGCTTCCTCCGGAAGGAGAAGTTCAAGATATTAACTCTGGCTCAGGTCTTTTCTGCCCCCGACCCTGGAGACTAGATGGTAGCTTTGGATCTGCAGGATGCATATTTCCATATTCCCGCCCTGCCGGCCCACCAGCGTTACCTGCGGTTTACGGTAGGCCACGAGCACTTTGTTTACCGTGCTCTCCTTTGGCCTTACCAGCGCTCCTCAGGTGTTCACGAAAGTCATGGCGGTGGTCGCAGCTCATCTGCGCAGATTAGGTGTTTCAGTCTTCCCCTATCTCGACGACTGGCTGTTGAAGACGGGTTTGCCCTAGTCAGTCGTCTCCCACCTCCAGACTACGGCCAACCTCCTGTATTTGCTGGGGTTCTCCATCAATGTGCCGAGGTCGCACCTGATTCCCTCTCAGAAGCTCCTCTTCATCGGAGCGGTTCTGGATACAACACTCTTTTGGGTCTTTCCTCCCGAACGGCGAGTCCAGGATATTCAGGCTCCGATTCCGATCTTTCGGTCTCCATCCTGGGTTTCGGTCAGGCGGACCCTGAGGCTGCTGGGCCTCATGGCCTCCTGCATCCTGCTGGTCGATCATGCCAGATGGCATATGCGGACTCTGCAGTGGGATCTGAAGTTCCAGTGGGCGCAGCATCTGGGGAACCTGTCCGAGTCCGTCCAGATCTCGGAGGGCACTGCAAGACAGTTGCAGTGGTGGCTCTCAAAACGGCATTGGGTCAATGGCAGATCCCTCTCTCTTCCCCTACCGGAGTACACAGTGGTGATGGATGCGTTCCTCCTGGGATGGGGCGGTCACATATGAGAGGCGGAGATCGGAGGCCTCTGGTCTCCCGCAGAGTTCCGGCTCCATATCAACCTTCTGGAACTTCGGGCGATCCGACTTGCACTGAAGGCATTCCTTCCCCCTGTCAAGGGGAGAGTAGTGCAGGTGTTCACAGACAACACCACCGCCATGTGGTACTGCAACAAACAGGACGGGGTGGGGTTGTGGACACTATGTCAGGAGGCTCAGCGCCTCTGGACATGGCTAGAACATCAGGGCATTTCCCTGGTGGTTCAACACCTGGCAGGTTCACTGAATGCCAGGGCGGACAAACTCAGCCGCATGTGCATGTTGGATCAAGAATGGCACGGAGGGGAGGAGCCTAGCGCGCAACCAAGATGGCCACGCAGGCTTACGGCTCTCGAGGGCCTCCGCAACCTCCCACGTCTATCCTGACTTAATCCTGCTTTATTTGACGGGCTTTTGCTGATGAACTTGCGCTGAGGTGCCACCCGTTTTCCAAATTCAGATCGGACGCCGAGAACCCGAATGGTTGCCCTCCGAAGTTTGCGGCCTGCTATTGCCTAGGTCCCGATCTCGAGTTGGTGAGGTGCCCGGGTACGAAGTGAACAACAGCGGCATGCTGGGCTTGACTTGCCGCGTACCCCGCACTTTCACTTTCGTTTTCAAGTCTGTTTTTTGAGATCGGCTGAGGGACCTCGGTGTTTCAGAGGAGCACGGACGGCGGAGTGTCTGGCCTGATTTTCGGACTATACACGATCTTCCTGTCTGCGATTGCAGTGTTCGATTGAATTAGCCAACTGGTCCCTGTCCCTGACGCTGGCGGGTGCCAACCTTGGTGGCCTCCGGACGATGGCGGCGAGACTAGACGGAGACAAGTCGAAATCCAAGTCAACCCGGAGGGGATCCTATGCTCAGGCCAACAACATGGATCGTTATGTGCAGCTAAAGGGATCCCCCAGTGGCCTGCATAAATCGCCTGAGAGGTCTAAAGAGGTCCCGGGCCCATCGTCAGAATTGACCCTTCAGGACGTCATGGGCGCCATTGAGGAGATGAAGGCTGCTGTGGGTGAGCGGTTTGATACCCTGGCACATAAATTGGACGCGGTCCTGATCGATGTGAATTTGGTCAGGGCAGACCTGTCCAAAACCAATGAGCGGGTCGACTCCTTGTCTCAAGCGGCGTGGAGCCTAACTGTGGATGTGGCCGCCCTGCAGACGGAGGTCCGTAGGTTGCGGCTTGCCAGTGACCAGACGGATCGTCGACTTGAGGACTCGGAAAGCAGGGCTAGACGGAACAATGTTCGTATCATCGGAGTGCCGGAAAGATCGGAGGAATCTGCTGCTGATCTTTTTGTGGAGGATCTGGTGATCAACCGTCTCGCGCCCAAGGGATTGAGCAAGTTCTTTGCGGTGGAGCGGGCCCACAGGATTCCGGGTGGTGCGCCCAAAGTGGGTGCTCCCCCGCGGCTTATAATCGCCCGACTTTTTAACTTTCGGGATAGAGATGCTATCCTTCAGGCGTCGAGGGTGGCCGGGCCGCTGAAGTTTGAGAACTCCAATGTCAGCTTTTATCCGGACTTCACACAAGCGGTCCAGAAACAGCGGCTGGGATTTTTGGGTGTCAAACGGCGCTTGAGGGACATGGAGCTGAAATATGCGATGTTATTCCCGGCGAGGTTGCGGGTTGAGTTCCACGGTCGTTCCCACTTTTTTGACCGGCCGGAGGCGGTTGGAGACTGGTTGGATGCCCTGCCGCGGGGACAGGATCGAGACAGTCGGACGGCGGAGAGCGGACGGGATGTGGTGGAGCAGGACTAGAACTTGGTTCCTGGCGATGGACTAGACTGGCGATGTTTTGTACCTTGGCTCAATTGCACTCTAATCTGGCACACCATGCCCTTCAAATGCCTGGGGGTTGTGGGGAGCTTATTGGGGTCTTTTCCTCCTTCTGGGGTTCTTTTTGTGGTATATGTTAGGGCGACAGGCACACTGCAAGTTGGGGGGGCTGCTTGGGCTCAAGCAGGGGTGCAGGGAGGGGGGAGTTGTGGTTCTGGGACTGTGGGGGAGGGGGGTTGTTGGGGATTGATGTTTTTTCGTTTTGCAAGGCAATGTGAAGTTTTCTGCTGACTTTTCCGGGTTGTGCTCTCCGGGATGTGGGTATCATGTGCGGGAGTGGGATGGGGGGTAGGGGATTGAGAATCCTTTCGTGGAATGTGAATGGACTGGGGGACAGGATCAAGCGCGGGGTGGTGTTGCAGTCCTTGAAGCGGATCTCGCCCGACATTGTTTTCCTGCAGGAGACACATTTGATTGAGATCTCCTTCCAGGCCCTAAATAGGAGGGGCTATCGCCTGGCCGCTCACTCTGGTTTCACTTCTGGCTCTAGGGGAGTGGGCATTCTGGTTAGGGCCTCTCTCCCATTGGAAGTGGACGAGGTGCTTCACGATGATAGGGGACGATATGTGGCACTGGTGGGGAGATGGGAGGGCAGGACTATTTCGCTCGTGGCTGTGTATGTGCCTCCGGGGTTACAGACGGCTACATTTGCTGATTTGGAGCGTTTGGTCCTGGGACTCCCTGGGGGGGTTCTGGTGTTGGGTGGTGACTTTAATGCCGTTGTCTCCGGGTTGGAGGACCGTCACCCCCCCAGGGATCTCCCTAGGGCTCAGGCCTGGTTGGGGTTTTTTTTGGACACTTTGGGACTTGTAGATTGCTGGAGATTGATGCACCCGGGACAGGCGCAATATACCTTTCACTCGGGGGCCCATGGGAGTCTCTCGAGACTTGACTACATGCTGATGCCGGCGATCCAAGCTGGGATGATTGGGGAGGTGCGTCATTTGGCCCGAGGTATTTCTGACCATTCCCCTATATGGTTGCAACTGAGGGTTGTCCCTGGGGCAGAGGGAAGAGTGGCACCCATTAGCCCCTGGTATCTTCGTAACCCTAAGATCCGCGCGGAGCTGGTCAGGTCCACTGATCACTACTTCACTGATAATGTGGGGTCGATGTCGTCGGCCGTCTCCCTATGGGAGGCTTAACAAGTGGTGGTCAGGGGGCAGGCCTTGTCCCTTATCTCCCATACTAAGAGGTGCGAGAGAGCAGAGGTGGTTCGCCTGTAAGCTGAAATAGCTGAAATGGAGGAGGACTTGGAGCGTGGAGTTACTGATGAGAAATTGCATGTTCTCAGCCTCAAACAATCAGATTATAGAGCGCTAGTCACGGAAGCTGCTAAAGGGATGAGTAGAGAGCAGCAAGGGCGACTGTATGATGTGGGGGATAAGGCCGGAAAGCTGATTGCTTGGTTGGATAAGAAGGAGAGAGCTAGCAGGGTGGTGCCCGTCGTGGAGAGGAGGGATGGAGTGCGTGTGACTGACCCGGTTGAGATTGTTGACTGCTTCGCGGCTCATTTCTGCGGAGTATACTCTCCGGTCTCTGTGCAATCGGAGGAGGATTCTCATCGGTTGCTTAGAGACATTGCATTGCCAACCCTATCGGAGGCTGATGCAGTATTGATGGAGGCGAAGTTGTCGTCAGATGAGATCGCTTTGGCCACTCGCTCGATTGCATCGGGTAAAGCGGTGGGTCCTAATGGTCTTCCCATCGAACTATATAAGTTGCGTCCCGATAAGATAGCGCCGTATTTTCGAGACATGTTTTTGGCGGCACGTGCGGTGGGCTTCCTCCCCCCTGACCAACGCCTCGCCACCATAGTTGTGATACACAAAGAGGGGAAGCCGCGAGATCGCTGCGCCTCCTATAGGCCCATTTCGCTGTTGAACGCAGAACCCAAAATTCTGGCTAAGGTGTTGGCTAACCGACTGGTTCGGGTCGTGGGCGACTTGATTCATCAGGATCAGTCCGGTTTTATACCCCATCGGAATACCGCTCTAAATTTGAGGCGGTTGCACGGCGTGCTTGCTAGAGCGGAATTTATACGTGAGCCGGCCATCTTGGCATCTTTAGATGCTACTATGGCGTTCGACACTTTGGAGTGGCCATATATTTGGGCCGTGTTGGCAAAATTTGGGTTCGGCCCTGAGTTTATTGGTTGGGTAAAATTACTATACGCTGACCCACTGGCTCAGGTGGTGGTGAATGGTAGGGTGTCGGCTCCCTTCGCACTGGGGAGAGGTACGCGGCAGGGATGTCCGCTATCACCCCTTCTCTTTGCACTTTCTTTGGAGCCTCTCGCCGCCTGGTTGCGTTGGGAGCCGTCGTTGCGAGGCATTAGATGGACGCCGGAGTTCGAAGACCGTGTCTCACTTTACGCGGACGACATCCTTCTGTATCTCACTTCTCCCCGACAGTCGCTAATTGTATTGGTGGACGTACTGAATTCCTTTGGCCGCAACTCCGGCCTGGTCATCAACTGGGCCAAGTCGTGCGTCTACGTCCTCTCCGGGGATGCCCCCCTCCTGCCGCGAGATTGCCCTGTTCAGATTGCTACCCTGGGGTTCAAATATTTGGGAATCTTTATCTCACTGGATCCCGCGGTCCGCTATGAGCGAAACCTTCTCCCTCCCCTCCAGCGATTGAAGGCCGACGTCGAGAGATGGCGACGACTTCCGCTTTCGCCGCTCGGACGGGCGGCATTGTTTAAAATGATGTCGCTGCCTCGCTTTTTGTACGCTTTGCAAAATACTCTTGATGTCGTGCCGGCCCGTTATTTCCGGGAGGTGGAGGGTCTTCAGCGCCAACTGTTTTGGGACGGGCTGCCGCGGATTGCTCTCGCCAAGTTGACGCTCCCTTGGTACGATGGGGGGGTCGCCCTCCCCGATGTTAAACGATATTATTGGGCGTCTCAGTTGGCGGCGGTGAACCACGGGATATATGGTTCTGCCTTAAACCCGGCCTTCGAGATGGATAAATTCCTGCTCCCGGGTGGAGACTATAATAGGGCGCTGTACTCGGTGACCCCGGACACGTGGTTGACGGGACCCACGCGGGTGGCGGTACGTGTGTGGCATGCGGCGAATGCTGCGATGGGGTGGAGGGATCGCTTGACTCGGGCGACGCCGTTGTATGCCTCTGGGCGGTGGGGCTGTTTGTGGAGATCGAAAGGCTTTGAGAAATGGAATATGATTGGTATATGTAAGGTGGGTGATCTGTGGGCGAAGGGTTCTTTCAAAACGTTTGAAATGCTCAAAATTGAATATAAATTAAACGATAGAGAGTACTTCCGGTATGCTCAAGTCTACCATGCGCTGTGTTCGGTTTTTCCGGACGCTGCTGCTATCCCCGAGTATTCCCCACTGGAGGATAGGGTGTTGGATGGCTACGTGCCCGACAGCACTATTTCCCTGATTTATAAGAAACTCATTAATGATCGTGCGGACTTGCTGCTCCGTCTGAGGGAGGCATGGACGGGCGATGGCTTGGAACTGGATGATGAGGACTGGGTATCGGCGGTGGCCTCCCCGAAAGAGGTGGCGATCCCGGCCCGCTTACGGTTTGTACAGCTGAAGATCCTTCATAGAGTGTATGTTACGGGGCCCGGTTTGCTGCGTATGGGTTATTCGATGGATGGACTGTGTAAGCGTGGATGTGGCCTACCGGGCACCTTTCTTCATATCTTGTGGGAATGTTCGGAGGTTGTGCGATTTTGGAACGGGGTCCACACCGTTGTGGAGGAGGTCACGCGCGTTGCCCTGTTGCCAGAGGCTAGGAGGTGTTTGTTGAATGTTTGGGAACCGAATGATTGTACTGCGGCACAGACGCAGTGGGTGACCTTGGGGTACATGGTGGCTAAGCGTAACATTGCACAGTTATGGGGCTCCCCGGGGCCGCCCACGATCGAGGTATGGAAGGAGAATATGGACTGGTGTATATTTAGGGAAAAGACGGTGTATGTGGCGAGAGGCAAGCCAGGGAAATGGACTAGGGTATGGGGTCCGTGGAATTTATATCGAGGACGTATCTGCACCCCGCCTCTGCCATTAGAAGTCGATATTGCTTTGACCCCCTAGCCACGCATTCTGCGGGAGGGTGTGAGGTGTGTTCCATGCTTTGTTTTCCCATTGCCCCCCTCTACCGCTTCCGGACAGGAACTGCTTTGGACACTGTATGTTATTCCCCGTCCTGGGAAGAGCACGCTGCTATTTCGGACTCTCATTGCCTTGAGTGTGTTTTATAGTTAATAAGAAATGAAACTGTTGTTTTCAATTGCTCCTGGCCTATGGCCACGGCCTGTTATATGTGCTTACGAACTGCCGGGCGCTTTGCCTCTGGTTCATTTGAATGTGTGGCGTTACACTGCGGGCCCTCGGGCTCTATAGCGGCCGACCCTGGTGGTTGTAGGCCCTTGTCTGTCTTTTATTGTGTGCTAACGGTTTCTAATAAAAAAAATTTACAAAAAAAAAGAATGGCGCGGAAAGTCGTGTACAGAACTGACGTCAGTGCGCGAGGGCGGCGTCTAAGTAGCTGCTGCGACGTCATCTCTGCGACCACGACGCCAACGACGGTCGCGGAGCCGCGCGACGCCACCTTCTGACGCGCAGGGGTACTGCTGACAAAAACTTTCCGGATCCGGTCTGACGCCTGGGGGTAATTCTAAGGTAAGGAATCTATCCCTACTAATGTTTCTTACATATTGGGCCCGATTCACAGAACTAACTTAAGACAAAATCCTAAACTTACTACCATTTTGGTATTCAAAGAAGGCACTTACTCATTTTGGTATTCTCAGAAGGCACTTACTCATTTCGGTATTCACAGAAGTTAGGAGTCCTAGCTTTAGGACTCCTAAATGCCTTCTGTGAATACCGAAAGTCTTAAAGTTAGGATTTTTCTCAGTTTAGGAGTAGTAAAGTTAGGACTCCTAACTTTAGGACTCCTAAATGCCTTCTGTGAATACCAAAAGTCTTAAAGTTAGGATTTTTCCCAGTTTAGGAGTAGTAAAGTTAGGACTCCTAACTTTACTACTCCTAAACTGAGAAAAATCGTAACTTTAAGACTTTCGGTATTCACAGAAGGCATTTAGGAGTCCTAAAGTTAGGACTCCTAACTTCTGTGAATACCGAAATGAGTAAGTGCCTTCTGTGAATACCAAAATGAGTAAGTGCCTTCTTTGAATACCA
Organism: Triturus cristatus; assembly: GCF_964204655.1. Classification (NCBI taxonomy): domain Eukaryota; kingdom Metazoa; phylum Chordata; class Amphibia; order Caudata; family Salamandridae; genus Triturus; species Triturus cristatus. The sequence goes on from NC_140588.1 coordinate 142,861,746, forward strand.
AAATGTTAGTAAGTTTAGGATTTTCTCTTAAGTTAGTTCTGTGAATCGGGCCCTAAGTTATTACTATCAAATAGGAGCAGCAGAAAGTCCACCACCACACATGGCCAATGATTGATACTGCAGCACCGTCTACTAGATGCTCACGGTGGCCCAAGTTCTGTCTGCCTGGGATCTAGGTGACTGGATGGTAGTTTTGATCCTGTAGTATGCTTGGTTTCATATTTCCATCCTGCATTCCTACAGGAGCTACTTGCGGTTGAAGGTTTGCCAGGAGCATTTTCAATTTGCTGTTCTCCCCTTCGGCCTCACCAGCACCCCTCGAGTGTTCACGAAAGGTAAGGCAGTGGCCGCGGCACATCTTCAGGTGTTGTGAATTCAAATTTTTACCTAGTTTAACAGCCATCTGAAAAAAGGCAGGCTTGCCACAATCAGTTGTGGACCACCTCCCGACAACGGCGAACCTCCTGACATCGTTGGGGTTCACGATTAATATGTCAAAGTCACACCTGACTTCTTCACAGAGACTTTCTTTCATACAAGCCATCTTGGATACAGTGCACTTTCAAGCCTTCCCTCCACCGGAATGGGTCCCAGACATTTGGGCTAGGTTCCTGATGTTTCAGTCTCGGTCCTGGGTCTCAGTGACTCAGTTGGCATCCTGCATCCTGTTTGTCGACTAATCAAGGTGGCAAAGGCAGGCTCTGTAGTGTATCTTGAAGTCTCAGTGGGCTCAGCATCAGGGAAGCCTACTGGACTCCAATCACATTTCAGAGGACCTGCAGTGGTGTGTACACCACAATTGGACCGGCAGTAGACCCCTCTCTGCCCCACCCAGAGCTGATGGTGACAGATGTGTCAGTCAATCAGTCAAATTCTGCTTTAGTTAATTATAAATAATCATAAAAGCAAGCAGAAGTGAATACATCAATCATCAAATTCATTATGTCATAAAAATCACATTAAAAAGCATGGGATTTTCTTCTTAAAGTAATATAATACATCAAATTATCAGACAGAGTGTTATAAATATTAGTTGCATAACTAATTATATCCATACCACAATTTATCATACAGGGTGTCTTCCTTATTTTAAAAGCCCGCTAATAAAAAGAGAGACTGCGTGACAGATATACTAAGTCTCAAAACTACATGTTATGTTATGTTATGTTAGGGGCATTGGTAGTGCGCACAGCTGCCCCAGCTAAGGGGCGTCCTGGCGCATGACAAGATAAACATAGCCGCACCTAACAGAACAAGGGAGTAACAAACAGAGGGGGAACAGTTAAAATAGCACAGTCTTTAAAGCTTTGCGAAATAAGAAGAGGTCGTCCAAAAGGCGAGTCTCCAACGGAAGAGAATTCCACAGACTAGCTGCTTTCACCCGAAAAGACCGACCTCCCATGCGACTCAACTTGAATCTCGGGACCACCGCAAGCGCTTGGTCCATCGATCTCAGAGAGCGAGAAGGTACATAAAAAGACATAAGATTCCAGAGGATCCGAGGAGCTAGACCCTTCAGGATCTTAAAGGCCAAGCATAAAACTTTAAAGTCAATTCTAGTTTTCACCGGCTGCCAGTGTAGAGACCGGAGAGTTCTGGAGACAGAGCAGGACCTAGGCAAGCCAACTATGGCTCTGGCTGCTGCGTTTTGGACGCGTTGGAGGCGGTTGATTTCTGCCAGATTTACCCCTACCAGGAGGGAACTGGCATAGTCTAAGCGCGAGATTACAGTTGCCTGCACCACCAGCTGCCTCGTGGGGGGGTCAAAAAACTTCAGGACAGATCTAAGACTTCGAAGTACCCCAAAACAGCAGGCTGCAGTTTTCTTGGAGTGCCCCACAAAACTGAGAGCGGGCTCCAGCCACACTCCCAAGTTTCTCAACTCCGTGACCGGAGTTGGAACCGGCCCAAGCTCCGGTGGCCACCATCTGTCTCGCCCCTTCCCGACAACCATAACCTCAGTCTTCTTCGCGTTGAGCTGGAGACAATTAACATTCATCCAGCTCGCCACCGCTCTCAGTCCATTCTGGAACCTGGGAGCATCGCACTCAGCATCCCCGCTGATAGTGACCGCCAGCTGAGTGTCGTCAGCGTAAGAGACCATCGTCATGCCCCACTGCTTGACGACATCAGCCAGCGGCCTCACATAAAGATTAAAAAGCGTGGGACTCAGCGAGGATCCCTGAGGCACCCCCAGGCCCAGGAGGTGGAATTTGGACTGATGAGGAGGTATGGCAACGCAGAAGGAACGGTCGTCGAGGAAGGAGCGGAACCACTGTAAGGCGGCACCACCGATGCCCATCTCCTCCAGGCGACGTAGAAGGATGGGGTGTGAGACAGTATCGAAGGCGGCGCTTAGATCTAATAGTATTAGTGCCACCGTCTTGTCCCACATCCAACATCCCACGTAGATGCTCAACCATAGCGAGAAGAGCCGTCTCCGTACTATGCCCAGCACGAAACCCATGCTGGGTGTCATCCAAAATATTGGCTCGGGTGAGATGATCAGAGAGAGCCTGATTAACATGGGCCTCCATAACTTTTGCCGGCCAAGGAAGTAGGGAAATAGGCCGGTAATTCTCCGGTTTCGAAGGATCCAATGAAGGCTTCTTCAAGATAGGAGAGACCACTGCCCGCTTCCAGTTAGCTGGGACCATGCCCGTCACCAGTGAAGCATTAATGAAAGATCGCAATATGGGGCGTCCTACAAAGGACTGATCTCTAAAGAAGACAGGCTTTAATGGATCCAAAGGTGAGCCAGACTTAATTTTTAGGGTCACCCTATCAAATTCCTCAGAAGAGAGCAGAGGAAAGGACTCCATAATGGGGCGGCACGAGATCGTCACCAGAGGTCCCAATGATGGGCCCGCAGAAGAAAACGTCCGGTAAATGGCTTGCACCTTCTCCAAAAAGAAGGATGCCAAAGCCTCAGAATGAATGGTAGAGGCCAATACCGGGGAAGAAGTTCTTTTGGCCAAGAGATCTTTAAGGGCCTTAAATATTGATTTTGATGGATTAGAGCTGTTGCGGAATTCTTCCGAGTAGAACGCCGCGCGAGCTCTACAAATGGCACGATGGTACGCCTTGACGGAGATTAGATACAGCGTTTTCTTCGCCGCATCGTAATGTTTCCGCCACTCTTTCTCAGCCCACCTACAAGTGCCCTTTAACGCCCGGAGGGCGCTATCGTACCAAGGGCTCGATTCTCTAGCGCGAGATTTACTTGCCATAATAGGGATCAAAGAATCAAGCGCCCTAGTAATCCATTTGCAAAACAGGTCATAACCCAGTTCCACACTATCCAAGGGTCCCAGCGGATCTGCAGCCAAAACCTCATGGAGGTCCTCTAATCTGAGTTTATTCCAGTGCCTTCTGAAAATTGGTCTCGGAGGAGGGATAAAGGGAGTGCCAGGCAGCGGAGCTCGAATGGCCACTAAAAAATGATCCGACCACCCGACAGGTGTTATAGAGGAGATGGTAGCTTCCGAAAGATTAGTAAAAAAAGGATCAAGCGTATGCCCTCCCACATGAGTGGGTTGAGCTACCTTTTGATCCAATTGGAGGGCCTCAAGGTCAGCTAAGATATTATTAACAGCCGGTATACTCCTGTTCTCAAAGTGGAGATTAAGGTCTCCCAAGATAGAGAAATTAGCACAGCCAATAGACAAAGAACTGACAGCATCAGGGAAAGCGTCTCTAAATGCCACGTCACTGCCAGGGGGCCGATAAACCACCATCCCCGAGATAGAAAACTGGGGGTTGATCGAGATATTGAAAGAGGCACTTTCACATCCAACGATGTTTAAGACCTAGGCAATTGTAAGCTTCCTGGTACTTCATTTACTCTCAGTAAATGAATAGGGCATAAAATTAGGTTCGAGGCATATTAACTGCAGATTGTACACTATGCATAGATCGCCATCTAGTGTTGGGCTTGGATGCTTGCTCTTTGTTGTTGTCTTGGAAGAGTCTTTTGTAGTCACAAGATAGGTGAATCCTCCCTTGGACGATAGTGCGCATGGGCATCAACTCCATCCTCAGATTGTTTTTTTCTGCCATCGGGTTCGGATGTAACTTTTACGCTCCAGTTCTGTACCTTATTTTCCAAACCTTTTCGACGCGCAAACTATCTACAACTCGGCTGTATTGTTTTCGATCGCGTGATCTTCGACGCGCATCTCAACTACTCGATTCCAGTTGTCGACGCGGGCCGTTGGTCCTATCGACGCCATTCGGGCCTACAGCTCAAGGAAAGGACTCCATTTAAAAAATGCCCCCAGTGTGGAGCGAAATTCCCACACAGTGACCATCACAAGGTCTGTAACCTGTGTTGCTTGCCCAAGCACGACAAGAACAATTGCCAGGCCTGCGCCTCTTTTTGATTGAAGAAAACCATCCGTGATCGCTGGGCCCAGCGACACATCATGGCGCAGAGAGGAGCTCCGGCACCAATGGACATCTTCGATGAAGGCCCCGATGTCCCGGAGGAGGATTTTGAGGACCTGGAAATCGTGTCAGAAGCAGACGACTACATCACTCCTGGTCAATGAGTGCGTACAACTGCCCCTACCCCAACTCCACCCGAAAAAAAGAAGGCCCTGGTCAAGACTTGGCCTGCTGGCCACAGTCATAACCGAAAAGAAGCTTCAGAAGCCCCGCCCTCGGGCCCGGCTCCGAAGATAAAAGACAAGCCTTCCGGTAGCTTGGGACCGAGCAAACCGCATATCAGTGTCCCGCAGGTGCCTTCGGCACCGAATACGGGAGAGCAACCTACTCCCAAAAAGAAGTCGGCACCAACCACCTCGACGCCGAAAGAAAAATCATCGGATCCGAAGCCAAAGCCTTCGGAACCGAAAAAGATTTCCGGCTCCATAGCCAAGCCAAGGGACCCTAAACCACCTCCTAAGGCCTCGGAGCAGAAATCCAAACCCCGCTCGGACCCGAAGAAGTCGGCGCCGAAATCGGTTACCGAAGAGGAAGAACTTTTTCAACCGGATTCTGTCGATCCCAAGCAGAAAAGACTGCATATAGACCCCAAAACAGGACATGTAGCTGCTGTTCCACACAAGAAGAGGAAGCTGAACACACCAGAGACTCCTGCAGTGCCTGTAAAGGAAGAAGACTGTGCCACTTCACCTATAAGACCCTCTTCTCCTGTTCCTCCTTCTGAGCCTGTTCTTCCTTCTAAGCCTGTCCTTCCTCCTGAGCCTGTTCTTACTCCTAAGCCTGTCTCTCCTCCACAGCCTCCAAATCTTCCACCACATTCACCACCACCACAAGATGATGATGATTTAGGGGGTGGGGAGGCAACAATGACCCTTTCACTGACCCTTATGACGACACAGACGTACCACTGTACGATTGGGACGCCCCAGCCATATCCAACAAAACCATTTTCCCAAGATGACAATTTTGGTTTTGGACAGCTGGTAAATAGAGCTGCTGTCTACCATGGTGTCCACATGCATTCAGACCCTGCAGACGAGGACTTCCTTCTAGACACCTTCGAACAGTCCCAGAAGACTGTCCAAATCCTGCCAATGCTAAAAGGGGTCATTAAACATGCCCCTGACATATTCAAAGAGCCGGTGAGAGCTAGAATTCTCAATCCCACGATTGACAAAAAGTATAAACCCGCCCCCGACGATCCCACCTACACCAAGGGGCAGTTACCCTTAGACTCACTAGTGGTATCTAACGCTAGGAAATGCGCCAACTCTCAAACCTCTGGTGACACACCACATCTGGATAAGGAATCTAAGTTGTTAGATGCCTCTGGCAGGAGAGTTGCTGCCCAAGCAGCTAATCACTGGCGCATAGCCAACACCCAAGCATTACTTGCTAGGTATGACAGGGCTCACCATGACCGACTAGAAACCCTATTACAACATTTACCTGAGCAATACAAAACCCAGGCAAATGATTTAATTCAAGAGGGCAAATTAATAACCAACGCATCAATCAAGTGTGCCCTTGATGCAGCTGACACAGCCTCTAGGTCCATTAACACTAGTGTGCTACTCAGACGACATGCCTGGTTACGCATTTCAGGGTTTAAACAGGAGGTACACACAACTATCCTCAACCAGCCGTTCAATCAGGAACAACTTTTTGGACCGGCTGTAGACACCACTCTACAGAAGATAAAAAAGGTCACAGAGACTGCTAAATCCATGGGAGCATTACAGTCTCCATCCACACGTGGTTCCTTTCGTCGCTCCTTCTATAGAGGAGCATCCAAAAACATTGGAACAGACACCACCTCCTCTTCCTATAAAAACACCTTACAAACATCCCCCAACAGAAGATATTTTAGAGGCAGATACAGGGGAAATTACAACAAAGGGCGAGGCCGAGGTAGTAACAACCCTTGCGCCTCTCCTGCTACTAAACAGTGACTTCCCTCCCACTCCGATCGGGGTAAGACCCTCACAGTTCCTACCTGCCTGGATTCCCTTACAACAGACAAGTGGGTAAGACAAATTATCCAGTATGGTTACTGCCTGGAACTTACAGCAACCCCGCCCAACATACCACTTAAACAGCGTCCAATGTCCACGGAACACCTCACACTCTTAAAACAAGAGGTTCTCTTGCTGGTTCAAAAGCACGCAATAGAACCAGTTCCCTTATAGCATCAAGGAACAGGGGTTTACTCGCTGTATTTCCTAATCCCCAAAAAGGACGGGACCCTAAGGCCTAAGACCCCTCAATCTTTATATACAGTCAGATCATTTTCATATGATCACTCTCCAACACGTCCTCTCACTGCTGCAACAAGGCGACTTCCTCGCCACACTAGATCTCAAGGACTCCTACTTCCACATTCCCATACACCCTGCTCACAGGAAGTATCTAAGGTTCATAGTGGACAGTCAACACTATCAGTTCAAAGTCCTTCCATTCGGGGTGACCACCGCACCCAATGTGTTCACAAAGTGCCTTGCGGTAGTGGCAGCACACTGCAGAAGACAACAAATCCATGTCTTTCCATATCTCGATGACTGGCTAATAAAAGCCAAGTCATTCAACCAGTGTGTTCATCACACTCATCAAACTATCCAGCTGCTACACGACTTGGGATTCACAGTAAATTACCCCAAGTCAAATCTTCAGCCCTCCCACATACATCAGTATCTAGGGGCCACAGTAGACACCTCCAAAGCTCTGGCATATCCCAGTTCAGCCAGGATAGCCAGTATGCAAGCCCTAAGCAGCAAATTTTAACCACAGCACTCCCTCCCAGCAAGGGTATTCATGCAACTCATAGGAATGATGGCCACTTGCATCTTTATCGTACCTCATGCAAGACTTCAGATGCGCCCCTTACAGGAATGCCTAGCACATCAGTGGAGCCAGGCTCAACGACAACTTACAGATCTGGTGTTGGTGGACAGCCGCACACATCGCCCTCTGCAGTGGTGGAACAAACAAAACCTGTCCAAAGGGCGGCCGTTTCTCAAACTGGTTCCACAGATAGTGCTAACAGCAGACGCATCACTCACTGGTTGGGAAGCCCATCTCCTAAACCATACAATTCAAGGCAAATGGACCACACAACAGAAAGTGCTCCATATCAATCACCTAGAATTACTGGCAATATTTCTAGCATTAAAATCATTCCAAGTACATCTACAGCACAAGACTGTCGTAGTCCGGACGGACAACATGACAGCGATGTATTACATACAGAAACAAGGAGGCACACATTCTCTGCAGCTGTCCGAGCTCGCACAAAACATTTGGAAATGGGCCATTCCACAAAATATATAGCTGCTGGCAGAACATCTTCCAGGAGTTCACAATCAGATTGGGGATCTGCGAAGTCGGCAGACACAGCAGATACACGAATGACAACTTCATCCTCAAGTTCTTCAACCTTTTTTCCAGATGTGGGATCAACCAGACATAGATCTGTTCGCCACACACGCAAACGCAAAATGCCCAACCTTTGCCGCCAGGTTCCCTTACCCGTTGTCCAAAGGCAATGCGATATGGATGAACTGGTCAGGCAGATTTGCGTATGCTTTTCCACCACTCCCAATGATTCCCCTGGTAGTACGCAAGCTCAGACAACAGTCTCTCAAGATGATCCTGGTGGCTCCCACATGGGCACGCCAACCGTGGTTCACAGCACTACTGGAACTCTCAGTAGTTCCACACCAAAAAGCACGCCTCTCCCCAACATTGCTAATGCAGAACCATGGAGAGATAAGGCACCCCGATCTAGGTCAACTGACTCTAGAGTTCGGTTATCTTAACCCTCCGCCGGACTGTATGAACATCATTAAAGAAGGCAGGTACCCTACTACTAGAGCTTGTCATCTACTGCAATAACAATAAGATTGATCCGCTGGATGCTTCAATCCAGGACATCATTTGCTATTTGCTACACTTACAAAGATGTAATCTAGCATATTCATCCATACGATTACATCTAACAGCGCTTGCTGCTTATTTACAAAACAGATAACACTTGTCATTATTTAGAGTACCTGCAATTAAAGCCTTTATGGAGGGCCTTAAAAGAATAATTCCTCGCAGACTGCCACCCTCTCCAGTGTGGAATTTAAACATTGTTCTTACCAGGCTCATGGGTCCCCTATTTGAACCTCTACATAAATGTGAACTTCAGTTCCTTACATGGAAAGTAGCTTTCCTTGTCGCAATTACCTCTCTCAGAAGGGTAAGTGAGATCCAGGCTTTAACCATACAAGAACAATTTTTACAAATACATTGGTAACAAAGTGGTTATCAGAACAAATCCAAAATTCCTTCCCAAAGTCATCTCTGCTTTTCATCTTAACCAATCAGTTGAGTTACCGGTGTTTTTCCAAAACCCAGACTCTGTGGCAGAGAGAGCTCTTCACACACTAGACATCAAAAGAGCACTACTTTATTACATTGACAGGAATAAACCCTTTCGCAAAACAAAACAACTCTTTGTAGCCTTCTCCCCACCTCATAAAGGTAACCCCATCTCCAAAGCTGGGATCGTGAGGTGGATAGTAAAATGCATTCAAATATGCTACCAAAAGGCTAAACGCACATTAACAATTCCCCCTAGAGCGCATTCAACACGCAACCTAGGGGCTTCCATGGCATTCCTAGGAAACATTCCCTTAGATGACATATGTAAAGCAGCAACATGGTCTACACCACACACCTTCACCAAACACTATTGTGTTGACGTGTAGGCTAAGCAACAAGGTTCTGTAGGCCAGGTTGTTCTTAAATCACTGTTTCAAACCACTGCAACAGATACAGGTGACGACCACTAGGGGAGACACTGCTGTACAGTCTATGCATAGTGTACAATCTGCAGCTCATATGCCTCGAACGGAAAATGCTACTTACCAGTATGCATCTGTTCTTGGCATGTAGAGCTGCAGAGTTGTACACGCCCACCCGCCTCGCCGGAACCTGTATCTGTTCCAGTATTATCTTAATTAGATACATTCACATGGACATTTCTTACTTCTTACTGACTCCATCATTTCCCATCATGGCGAAAAACAATCTGAGGATGGAATTGATGCCCATGCGCACTATGGTGCAAGGGAGGAGTCACCTATCTCGTGACTACAAAAGACACTTCCAAGACAACAACAAAGTGCAAGCATCCGAGCCCAACACCAGATGGCGATCTATGCATAGTGTACAACTCTGCAGCTCTACATGCCAAGAACAGATGCATACTGGTAAGTAGCATTTTCCTTTTCTAATGTGGTAACAAAAACCACAAAATAATAAAAAGTGCATTGAGGACTGGACTGACACTCCATCCCAAGGACCTCTAGGCAGTTTATTCAACCACGTGTCTCTTTTAGGGATTGCTACAAATCGATGTACAATACCTAAGAGTAACCTGGTCAAATAGAATCTTTTCTGTATATCTGTGACCATAAAAAGATAGCCCTGTAATCTGTTTTGTAAGGGCCCTTCCAGATAGTTGTTTATTGACGTTTTCTGCATTTCTTTTAATTCATTCTCTCCTGAATGTTTAGTAATAAAAATGGCTTTTAGTTCATTCTTGCCACTCTGTATTATGTTTGCTGGGTTCTTAATATGGCCTTCTACATCATGTTCCTTCAAAAGCCTGTTAATATACATTAGCCAGGGAATTTTATTGTCTTGCTCAAGGGCAAGGTAGTCAAAAATGACGTCTCTGGTGAAATTCATACCAGGTTTGCACCAGATATTATGCCAGCCAGAAATTACAGACAGGTCGATTTTATCCCCCACATACATTACACCTAGTTCTTTGTGAGTATCAAAAGTAGGAGTTGAACTTGGTACAGATGTGTCAATGTGGGGATGGGAACGTCAACTGGGAGAGGTGATCAGAACACTATGATCTCCGACCAAAACCCAGGTCCACATCTACCTGTCGGAGATGAGGACAATTTGCCTACCTCTGAAGGCCTTAGAACCACACCACTGCTCTGTGGTACTGCAGCAAGCATGGGAGTGGGGTCCTGAGGCAGAAGGCACTTAATATCTGGAGCTGATGGAGTGCAAGGGTATTTCCCTGGTCGTCATCCACCTAGCAGGATTTTTAAACGCCATGGTGAACATGCTCAGACGCTGGTGCCTGGCAGATAACCAATGGTGGTTATACTCTGAGATGGTATAGTGCTTCTTTTAACAGTGGGGAGAACATTGGCTAGATCTTTTCGCCACCACTGAGAACCTGCAGTGTCAAAACATTTGCACTTTGCACTGGAATTTACAAGAAGGCTCTCTCTATGAGACGTGTTCCTGATAATGTGGAGCACAGGACTCCTATATGCCTTTCCGTCGCTGCTTCCCCTACCCCAAGTTATGAAGAAGATCAGCAATAACTGGGCCCAAGTCATCCTAGTGGCTTTTGTTTTTTATGTAGTGTGCCAATGTAGGGGCACACCGTGCAGAAAGTCCAGGCGACCCTTATTGGTTTACAAGGTTTACTTTAATAATCTCAAGTACTCAATTTGTGGTGGTGTGGTCAAGCAGCTTAGGCGTATCTGTAGTGAGTTTTAAGCATTTGTTGCACACACCAAGTCAATAAATGGTACACATACTCAAAATGAAATCGAAGACCAATTTAGAAAAAAACATAGATTTTGGTATAATTTTAGACACCAAGATCATTGGAATCAGGTAAGTACTTTTGAAGTTAGGAATTTTACAAAGAAACAGTAAAATGCTCAAATAACGGTTTTGGAGGTATGACCCTTGAACGCAGTAATGTTATGCTATGGGAGAAAAGGGATATATTGCATACATATACTTGCTAGCTGTTGTAAAGGGTGCCCTTTAAGACTTAAGGTGCTTGTGGCCCAAGGTCCAAGGAACCACTAGTAGTTCGGGTTCATCTGCCCATGTGTGTCTGCATGCAGAGGTGCTGTTCACGTAGCCTCAAGTGCTACATGGTTTAGTCCAAAGTACCAGTAACAAAAAGGATGCAAGTGGGGTCTTGAAGACAAGTCTGGCAGAAATCAAAGGGGGGCTTAGCTATTGAGGGTTTCTGGAGCAAGGGGACGCAGTCGGGTATTGTGAATCCAGGCTGTGAGGCTCAGGTGCAGAGGTGTTCGGCCAGCTGGCAACTTGAGTTGGAGGTACTCACAGTTCTCGGTCTTGACCTGCACAGGGAAAGAAAACGGACAGCAGGGACACTCAACAAGCCTTGGTTTCTGCAAGTACTCAAGTACCCAGGGTATTGGTGCAGCAGGAGCTCCTAGAGGGTCTAGCATCTCCAAACTCGCTGGACAGACGGGGCTGACCTCTTAGAACCAAGGTGACCTCCTCCTGGCACAATGTTTCCTTAGTGGGCCTGTTTGCAAGCAAAACGAAGTACCAGACAAGTGCGGTTGCTGCCTGCAGATGCAGGGGTATGGCTCCTCCACCCCAAGGGTGATGCTTAGTGGTTGTTGAAGCGCTGGACAAGCCTCCATGGGTTTGAGGAGGATGTTCAGCTTCTGAACGAGTTAGTCCCACAATTGTCAATGTTACCAGCAGCCAGGCAGGTTTGCGCCAGTTTCAGGGCAGGTCCTGTGTTCTTTCGGTGTCAGGTTTTCATTTTCCTTCTTCTGTTCACAGGTAGCCACATCTGAAGCTCTGGTGTCGGGGGGAACTCTAAATGCTGAATTTAGGAGAGTTTAGGGCAGTAGCCAATGGGCTACCTACCCCTGGGGTACCTACACCCCCTATATAACCACTTCCTAAGAGGAGTGGGCATACTCCTGACCCAGAGTTCCTAGTCTCTCCACAGCCAAAATGGTGAAACCCTTCTTCGACTGTCCACTTCAGGTGGCCCACCTAGGGAGTGTGCCCAGCCTGCAAGTGTGGCACGCTTTCTGATTATCTCATTTTCCGCCTGCTTCAGCGCCAAATGGTCCTCAAGACAGGGGATGGCATTCTGCCGGTCTGGGTGGAAGCAATGATCGCATTTCAAAGGCATTAGAGCCTTTAAATCCTCTGACCTTGAGATGCTAAGGAGGATGTGTGAACACCTTCTGCCAGACAGGCATTGTTCCTGGCCTCAGAGAGCACAGACTCTCACCTGCAGGGGGTCAGAAACTGTTCTGTAGTGACAGGCTGGAAGATACCAGTCAGCCGCATGCTCTGTGACTAGTAGGGTTTGAGGGAGCACCTCTAAAGTGCCCTCTGGGTGTATGTCATAATAAATCCGGTACTGGCATCAGTACAGATTTATTGAGACAAGACGTTGATACTTAAACATCAGTATTTTCAGTTAAGCCATGATGTAGCTGGGTAACTCGTAATGACTAGTGCCCAGTACACACCATAAGATGGCTTCCTGATCACTTGCAATGCTTAGCAATTGAACTAGGCATTGCACCATTGCTTAGGGCTCTAAGGCCTGCTGTAGGGGTGACTTACATATAATACATGCAGCGTACAGGGACCAAGGCACACAGTGAGTATGCCATGTCGTGGTTTCTTAATGGCTTGACTTACTTCACGCATCCTGCAATAGCAGGCTGCATGCAGTTTGTGTGTGGGTCTCTTAGGTTGGCATAATACAAGCTGCAGCTCTTAGGGACCCTCTTTAGTACCCATGCCCTGGGTACCAACGGTACCAATTACTAGGGACTTACAGTGGCACTAAAGTTCTTTGCCAATTGGGTTACATTTGAACATTTGTCTTGTTTTTAAGGAAAGAGCACCGGCACTGGTGCCTGGTTAGCAGGGACCGAGTGCACTACCAATCAACATCAGTACCAGTGAGCAAAAAGTGGGAGTGATCATGTCAAAAAGTGGCACTTTCCTACAATTCTAGAGTAGACAAGGAGAGTGTGGTACTGTGAACTTCTGGGCAGCAGCATCTGTCCTCCGATCAGGTTTCCTCTATGGGAGGATCTCCTGTAGCAACAGGAGGACAGGGTCCTTTACCCCAGCTTGCGCAATCTGCACCTCAATGCGTGGAGATTGATCAGCAGCAGTTGACTCCATTTGATCTTATCTTTGCTGTCAGGCATCCTTCTAAAAAGTTTAGCGCTGGCCGCTGGGGCAAGTCAGCGCGTTGAATGGAATTTTAGCCATGTGGCTATTTATGTTCTTAATTCAGTCTCAAGTTAATATTTCTGATAATGTTTATTATTGCTTGCCTGTTTTAATACATTTCTGTTATGTATATTTAAAATATATGCAATATTTTGATATATTTCTTCTGTGTAGGTTCTCTTCTTTTTTCTTATATTTGCCTTTTCCTGGTAGTGATGTTCTCTGTCTTCACTATTTTCTATGTGAATCTCTTACAGTACTGTTGAGTGGCCATGTGTGGTGTTTGTGGTTTAGCTGGAGTTTATTTGAACCTTTTTGGGCTGTAGTGCTACTAAAGTAGATGTGGGTGTAACTTGACTGAATAGAAATGTATTCACTCTTTTGTAGGTGTGTTTTTGCATTCATTTTTGAGTCCTTCCCAGTCCTTCCAAGTGCCACACACCTCCTTTAGTGCCCCCACTATGTGTAATATTCGCCGTTTTCCTGCCACACCCCCTTGCTCTGCCCACGTTTACACCTCAACATAAACTTACGCTTGCGGAGTTCTCTGCAGATATTGCACCTAAGTGACAGGTGAAACAATGGTGGACATCTCTGCACAGACGTTAGCAGAGTATGACTTTATGGACTGAAAAATGCTTTGGTGAATCGACACCTAATCATGTAATTTATAGGGATGTGCTGTTGCCTCAACTAAACCTCTCGACCGTAACTCCATTTAAGTTTTTTTTCAAGCTTCATATATTCTCCTTTTACTACAGGCAATCAAACAGTGTATTTCAGGATTTCACCTACGATTTTTTCAAAAAACCTTTGGTTGAGGAAAGCAATGTGTCCATTGTTAATAATTAGATAATATAAAAATGCAAACCATGGAGGCAGTGCTTGGCCAAGTAAAAAGTGGGTGAGCTCTGATTACTGTCCGCTGCACCCAGCTTGTATTAGACAAACCCTGGCCATGCTAAGTCGACCCAGTATGATAGTAACTAGAGCTAACCCCCCTTAACTTTACAGTAAAGCTGACTCACTTTGACATCTAATGATTTGCAGCTTTGGGAGATTAATCTACTATTGGTGACGGCCTCTCCTCCCACATGGAAACCTGGCACTAAATCATATCACATCAAACATAAGGAGAGTTATGGTAAGACACAGGTGTAAATCATGCATCCCGGAGATTAGCATGAGCCTTAATGGAGAGGAGGTGCAGGTGCTACAGTGCGTCACTATGAATCTGGATCAAGCCACTTCCAAAAGTCCCAGCAGCATGATGAACAGCTGAAGTGGAGAGGAATTTGCAGGATGTATGAAGGCCTGCACCTCCTTCATGCACCTTCTGATACAGGTGGTCCCGCACAATAATTTTGCATATCGTTCTTCTCTAATGAAGGCAAAATCTTTACTGTTTTCAAGTCTGCCATGGGTTCGGCGGCCACCTGTGTTCGAGAGCCATCCACGCCTATTATTGATTCCATTTTCATCCATGGAAGTGGCTATCTTTTTTCCTGTCTACCAATATCAGAGTATGCTTGCTGAATGTTTCCCCAGAGATAAGGCACCTGCAAGCATCCACCCTTACTTTCAGGCTTGAAACTTTAGCTAAGAGTGTTGCCACTTAACAAATCACAGCGGTACAAAAGGGGGTGGTAATGGACGGAGCATCAGAACCAATCAAACACTCACACCCAGTCAACAGATCTGGGTTTGATCCATCACCGTTCTTTAGCCCACTCTGCCACCCCAGTTCAGACATGGCCATATGCAAATCAGTCTGACCCTATGCCTCATGGGAACAGTCCAGCCCGAACTGCCAAGCCATGCCTTCCCTGGACCGGAAACAAGCTTCCTAGGACCGGTTTCTGGCATTTCAGCCGTCTTCAGCCAGGCTTGCTTGAATCCAGTGGCAAAGTGAGCAAGGGACTCACGTCTGAGCATACCCTGACAACTTATGGCGAACAAAGCGGTACAAAAGGGGGTGGTGATGGACGGAGCATCAGAGCCAATCAAACACTCACACCCAGTCAACAGATCTGGGTTTGATCCATCACCGTTCTTTAGCCCACTCTGCCACCCCAGTTCAGACATGGCCATATGCAAATCAGTCTGACCCTGTACCTCATGGGAACAGTCCAGCCCGAACTGCCAAGCCATGCCTTCCCTGGACCGGAAACAAGCTTCCTAGGACCGGTTTCTGGCATTTCAGCCGTCTTCAGCCAGGCTTGCTTGAATCCAGTGGCAAAGTGAGCAAGGGACTCACGTCTGAGCATACCCTGCCAACTTATGGCGAACAAAGCGGTACAAAGGGGTGGTGATGGACGGAGCATCAGAACCAATCAAACTCTCACACCCAGTCAACAGATCTAGATTTGATCCATCACCGTTCTTTAGCCCACTCTGCCACCCCAGTTCAGACATGGCCATATGCAAATCAGTCTGACCCTGTGCCTCATGGGAACAGTCCAGCCCGAACTGCCAAGCCATGCCTTCCCTGGACCGGAAACAAGCTTCCTAGGACCGGTTTCTGGCATTTCAGCCGTCTTCAGCCAGGCTTGCTTGAATCCAGTGGCAAAGTGAGCAGGGGACTCACGTCTGAGCATACCCTGCCAACTTATGGCGAACAAAGCGGTACAAAAGGGGGTGGTGATGGACGGAGCATCAGAACCAATCAAACACTCACACCCAGTCAACAGATCTGGGTTTGATCCATCACCGTTCTTTAGCCCACTCTGCCACCCCAGTTCAGACATGGCCATATGCAAATCAGTCTGACCCTGTGCCTTATGGGAACAGTCCAGCCCGAACTGCCAAGCCATGCCTTCCCTGGACCGGAAACAAGCTTCCTAGGACCGGTTTCTGGCATTTCAGCCGTCTTCAGCCAGGCTTGCTTGAATCCAGTCGCAAAGTGAGCAAGGGACTCACTTCTGAACATACCCTGCCAACTTATGGCAAACAAAGCGGTACAAAAGGGGGTGGTGATGGACGGAGCATCAGAACCAATCAAACACTCACACCCAGTCAACAGATCTGGGTTTGATCCATCACCGTTCTTTAGCCCACTCTGCCACCCCAGTTCAGACAAGGCACAGGGTCAGACTGATTTGCATATGGCCATCACCACCCCCTTTTGTACCGCTTTGTTCGCCATAAGTTGTCAGGGTATGCTCAGACGTGAGTCCCTTGCTCACTTTGCCACTGGATTCAAGCAAGCCTGGCTGAAGACGGCTGAAATGCCAGAAACCGGTCCTAGGAAGCTTGTTTCCGGTCCAGGGAAGGCATGGCTTGGCAGTTTGGGCTGGACTGTTCCCATGAGGCACAGGGTCAGACTGATTTGCATATGGCCATGTCTGAACTGGGGTGGCAGAGTGGGCTAAAGAACGGTGATGGATCAAACCCAGATCTGTTGACTGGGTGTGAGTGTTTGATTGGTTCTGATGCTCCGTCCATCACCACCCCCTTTTGTACCATTTAACAAATCACGGCATTTAGTATTGGCAAGAGACTTGGTAAAGTGCTCAAACCCGAATAACTTCTGTACAAAGATATTCCACTTGTTATATGTGTTTAAACTTCAAGCACTCAACATGGGCTTAACAAAGTGCCATACATTACTTTTTAACTGATTAAGCCTAGTACATCGCCGCATGTGATGCGCTATGTGAGGCTCATGAGCATGCATGTTTACAGGAGGTGTAGAGGATAAAAGGTGTACAGGTTCTGGGCTCTGCCTGGACAGTAGTCTTATGTCTTAGAAGGATGGGGTTCATGAAACACCTGAGTAAAGACAAGATGGATCATAACTAGGCTAACCTGTTTTAAGTTTAAACCTAAAATAACTGATAAAACACCACCAAAAGGGAAACAACACTCATCAGTGTAAATATATAAACCCTGATAAACACCTGCACATCCACAAACTAAAATCCTGTTCAGAAAAAGGGAAGTGAGAGAGAATGAGTAATTTTTAGTTTTCCGAAGGGGCCAACGCAATGTAACATTGTTATACAAGGTAGCAGCAAGAAAGACCTATCTATGGTTATTCTATTTTTTTAGGGATGTCTCTAAACTATTGTGTTTTCATTTTGTTTTCTTCAGTTTTGTGGGCTTGAATTAAAAGTGCAGGGTTTAGAAGCATGTTTTATGTATAATTTAATTATTTTAAACACTATAGAGAATTTTGGAATAATAAAATCATATAGACCTTTTGTCAATATTTAATTATTTTGCTGATTGGTAAAATAGCTGAATCATAAGAATCTAAGGCAATATATACTATCATATTTACCCACAGGCAGAGAATAAGTAAAACGCTTTGATACATCAGCCTCCTTTTCAAACAAGTCAGGGTTGATAGCAGGTCACCTGCCAAACCATCAAGGTTTTAAACATTCAAGCTAAGTGTAGTTCAGAGTGCTGCCACCATGTACATGGGATAGTGATAAAAACATGACAAAATACTTTCCATATACCAAACAAATTCATAGCTGCAAGGTGTCCCATTTTTATGTGTGATACCTTAAGCAAATCCTGGATTTTCAACCAACTGCACTTTACTGTTGAGGTTTTTTAACCCATAGTTACAATATTAAGAGCAAAATTTCCAGTCCACGAATACATTGTGATGTCTGTTAAAGGTCGGACTTGTTTAAAGTGCGGCTTTTGCCATGAGGACACTTGGTAGCTATGAATGTCCACACAAAAGCAGCACCACCTTAATGTAGTCAGGCAAAGAATGATGTGAAGCAGTAGCAAGCATTCTTAAAGCATCAAGTTTCAGGTGTCTTAGACTGCAGGGCTACAACTTAATCTGGTGTCATTGGAGATTTTAAAGGTTTCACAAGCTTCTCTGCTGTTGGGGTGGTTTTCCTTCCCTACTATGTCATAATATTCAGTAAGGAGTAGGCGAATGACCCCGATGTGTCCAGAAATGTGTTTAATAAATCATTTGAATATATCACTTACTTTTAAATCCATTAATAGTCCTGCACACCAGAGTCCTGACAAAGTAAGTTTGAGAGGGATTGAAATGTGGGAGGGGTAATGAGATGTGAGTGAGAGTGTGTTACACCGATTTTCTATGCTTAAAACAGTCTAACATAAGTTCATTGGGCACACTGTTCATGGGAAGACACTACATACCCTGCATTACTTTTCCTTTGAAGTAATATGTTTCTTATAACAATCAGTGTAAGTAAACGTTTTGTAAACATTGGAAAACACTTTTTGTCGTAGGGGTGCGGTTTAGGTAGCAGAGTAAACACTGATAAGCAGTGTTTCCAAAAGGTTTAAACAACACTAAAAAAACACCACTGAAAACCACAAAAAAATAAACACTGAAAGTAGGGCAGCCTAAATATACCTCTGGTTTGGGCCAGCCCACATAGCCCATTTGAAGAGTCGCCATTGATGCACAGATATACTATTCACACAATTTATGCCAAATTACCTTAGTTTTTTATGGAGCGTCACCAGTGACTACTTAAGTGCTTTTGGGGGTGCATCAAGTACATGCTTAGAGTATATCTTGAATAAATAGCCCTTTTGTTTGGGCGCTGTCTGTTGCACATGCATTTTTTATAATCTTTATATGGAGGTGCCGTAATTATGTTGGTGGTTGGAACAAAGGTTTCCTTTATGAAAATCAAAAATTTCCACAGATGGCACCACAAAAGAGCAGCAAAGTAGATGAAGTAATCTGACAACAAGGGAACAACACAGGGTAGTGCGGTCACTGTGTCGCCGTTGTTTGGAACCACAATTTTGCCTTTGTTGGACCGACCAGCACACCTGACTATCCCACAAAGAATATGTCTAAATTGATCGACAGACGAGAAGAAATAGCGCAAGACCTCTTTGCGAAGGGGTTCAGTGCAGCGACATTTGCACAACCTACAGAACAACCCAACACTGGATTAAAATCATGTTTCATACGTCTGGAAAAAATCAAAAAACAAGAACTGGCCAGCTGGTGGGACGGAAGGACCCTCCAGCAGTACATGGACAGCGACAAAATCCCCAGAGGCCTCAAAATCCTCATTTTTCCAACATTCGAGGACCTCAGTGGAGGCCTATTGGAAGAATGGGAACATAACCTCAAAGAATCATCCTTCACCATGATGAGAATCCTCGTAAAACATGCTAATGAGAAAGGACAGAAATTACAGGCAGAAATATAGGAGATTGAGAAACAAATAGCTTCCATGAACTGTCATGACTTAGTTGAGAAAAACTATGCCATACTTAATAAAGTCATTGATGAACACCAACAATATCTCAGGGATAAGAAAATGGGAAAAATCAAGAGGGATGACCGTGACTATAGGGACGGCAGAATTTACACTTTTGTCAAAAAATATGATAGCCCCGCATATAGCGATTAAAGGAAAAAGAACCAGGGAAGAAAGCCTACAAATCAAATCTGTCAGTAGTAGCTCACTGGCATCCAATAATAGTACCACATCTAGTACATGACAACAATCCATCCCTTTAGAGGAGGGCACATCCAACTTCCAAAGGGAATTCGAAAGATTACGCATAGGCGAGAGACAGTCCAAAAGGAATACAAGAAAACCATACGAGGTGGGAGGACAGGGAGGAAGAACAGACAATCACACAATGTCCCTTCGCTCCAAAAAGACCAAGTGATCACCCACACCATTGAGCAACCGGAGGCTCCCACCACGGGGGGAACCACCGGACCTGCACCCCTGAACCTACCCAATTCAGAGTTACAGATCATCAACCTCTCCAATAGACCGCTTGACAAGCATGAATGTAATATTTTTAAAATGGGCTTAGGTTTCTGTCCCACCCAACAGGGTGAC
Organism: Triturus cristatus; assembly: GCF_964204655.1. Taxonomy (NCBI): domain Eukaryota; kingdom Metazoa; phylum Chordata; class Amphibia; order Caudata; family Salamandridae; genus Triturus; species Triturus cristatus. The sequence goes on from NC_140588.1 coordinate 142,882,076, forward strand.
TTCGTTGATGTGCACATTGATCTGTACAAGTTTATTAGAACACTTAAATTAAAATAATTTTTTGCACAGAAACAAATCAGACCTGTTGTCAATATTGTACCCACCACACCATCCGACCGCACGATTGGAGACATACGGGGGGGTACAAACACTTCTGGCCATCGAATCAGATGAAACACCCAACATACGGAACATCCTGGATGACTTTAACATCCAAGAAGATTACAATAGGGACACAGGCCTCAGGTGCAAATCCAAGTTCATCCCCCCCGGGGGTTTCCATGCCAATATTGAAAAATTTGGTGACTTAATCACACAGGAACTCAGGAAATTAGAAACCCCTGACAAATACGCACGACATTTATCCCCTAACCTGCCACGAGAAGAGAGATTTGATTTGATTAAAAATTTATAGAGCGCACGCATGCCCATAGGCGTCATGGCGCTGTAACAGAAACAAGAACTACCGGAGAGTATCTTGGCTAGGTCTAAATGGAAGTAAACATCCAGGTTTTTAACTCTTTCCTGAATGACAGGATAGAGGGAATGTTTTTGATTGAGGTTGGGAGAAGATTCCAGGTCCTTGCCGCGTGTAAAAGAAAACTTCTCCCTCCCCACCTAACCTGTTTGAATCTTGGGATCTGAATTAGTTTTGCTTGGCTTTAGCGAAGATTCCGGGAAGGCTCATATAATTTTAGATGATTTTTTAGAAACTGAGGTCCACTCCCGTGCAGGGCCTTAAAGGCCAGGCAGACAGATTTGAACTTTATTCTTTTGTCTATTGGAAGCCAGTGTAGGGATCTTAATTTATGTGTAATCGGCTCGGACCTGGGAATATCAAGAATCAGTCTTGCTGCTGCGTTCTGCAGGCGTTGTAGTTTGGCTAGATGTTGAGCCTGCATCCCTGCATACAGAGCATTTCCGTAGTCCAGCCTGGATAAGGCAAGAGCTGTTACCACCGTTTTACGAGAATCAAATGGGATGTAAGGCAGGAGCTTCCTAATTATTTTCAAAATGTACCACATAGTTGATGTAGAGAGAGATGCACTTCAGAGACTACAGGATGACACTAATATCGTCATCAGAGAGGCAGACAAAGGGGGTAATGTCGTGGTCATGAACATACAAGAGTATATGGGGGAAATCTCTAGACAGCTGACTGACCCCCATTGCTATGAACCCATCTCACACAACCCTACTGACACATTACAAACCACCATCAACACCAGACTTTCTGTATGGAAAGAGGAGTGCTTACTGACAGATCAGGAATATAGATATCTGTATGTCAACAATGCACGCTTCCCGTGCATCTATATTCTGCCCAAGGTACATAAAGGGGGTCCCTTTCCACCTGGCCGACCAATCATTTCCGGGGTGGTTTCCCCGACAGAGAGACTGTCCCAGTTTGTGGACCTCACACTCCAGAAACACGTCACCAACCTGCCCTCATATCTTAAAGACAGCAATGACATCCTGGTCAAACTGGATGGTTTCAATTGGTCTGAGGAACTCAGTTTTGTCACGCTAGATGTGGTTGGACTATACACATGCATTGACAAGCAGTACGGCATGCTCGCCACTCGCCATTACCTAGACACTGAAGGGGCAGAACACTTTTCCTACAACAACATGATCATGGACATGATTGAGTTAATTCTCACCAACAATTTTTTCAAACATAACGAGAGGTGGTACCACCAATTGCAAGGGACCGCGATGGGTTCTAGATTTGCGCCCTCGTACGCCGGGCTCTTCATGGGCTGGTACGAGAAAGAACACGCATGGGCAAGACGTGCCTCCCCCTGAACCCAATACATCGTGTACTGGGAGAGGTACATAGACATCATCTGCATTTGGTCAGGGTCCGAGACACTTTTGCAAGACTACTTGCACTACCTGAACGACAGCCCCTTTAATGTCCGACTCACCATGCAAAACCACCCCACGCACATCGAGTTCCTAGACATCCATTTCTTCATAAAAGAAGGAGTAGTACATAGCTCACTGTACCGCAAACCCACCTCATGCAATAGCATATTACACGCAGACAGTGCCCATGCCAAATCAGTAATTGCCAACATTCCTTATGGGGAAATGGTACGGGCACGTCGTACATGCAGTGAGGATGGGAGCTTCAAGAGGAACATTGCTGACATCAAGGCACGCTTCACGTCCAGGGGTTATGACCAAAACACTGTAGACAAGGCAGAACAGAGAGTACTTGCATTACCTAGGGCAGAGACACTCACCACTAAACACCCACATAGGGCAACTGCCCACGGTAACAAATCAATGAAAGAAAGGGTATCCTTTTTCACCAACTATACATCCCACAGTGACAAAATATTCAAGGCGTTTAGGAAACACTGGCACTTTTTGGTTGAAATTCCTACACTACGCCCTCTTATTAGCAACCACCCATCCCTGATCTTCAGGAGAGGACGTACCCTAAGAAGTTCCCTATGACCAAGCTACGTCACTACAAGGAAAGCCAACACCAACACCTGGCTACCACACCTACCAGAGGGATTCTTCACATGCACCAATTGCAATGCCTGCTGCCTGGGACTCAACAAAAGCAAAAACTTCAAGTACAACTCAGGTTGCACGCACAGAATCAGGCATCACATCACCTGCAATACACAATATGTCGTATACATTCTAGAATGCCCGTGTGGTATCATCTATGTAGGAAGCACAGCACGCAACCTCAAGACCAGAATCCAAGAACACCGCAGAGCACTCATCAACAATGATGACAGGTACCCCATGACAGAGCATTACCGCACGACACATACAGGACCCATCAAATTTGGCTTCCTAGGGATAGACCATATTCCACCAAGTAACAGGGGTGGCAACAGAGAACTGTCACTTAGGAGAACAGAATTTAAATGGATATGCAGACTTGATGCGGTGAAGAGGGGACACAACTCTGACCATGAGTTTCACTATTTCCTTTAAAGTAGCCACACTGTTTTATAGCTCCCCCCAACTCTTTGCTCCTTCACGATACCTTCTGCACGATATTCTTTGTGGAGTTGCAGTTGGACTCCCTGATGGGTATTTACCATTACTCCCATATATATTCCCACCTTTATGTTTATCTGGTACTTTTATTCTCATTCATTTCAGTTCTATTCACTATGCCTCTATCCCAACTTACTTCCTGCCCAGGTGCACTGACTTCTCCTTTTCATGCTCAGCGCCTCTTTCCCCCTCCATTTTTGTCATTTTTGTCATTTTTGTCTCGCTTAACTTGTGCTGTCCCTGCTACCACTCTTTGTTGCATTACGTAGCCTTTGCCCTTCCCCCCCCCCTCTCCCTCTTCTCATCTGCGCTGCCATTTATCCACACGCACACTTTGCACCAGTGCTGACTCTGCCCCCCAGGGCCGTCACACACCCAGAGCATCGGATTAATCCCGATCTTGCAGCGCAACTACACCACCTAGTGGACTTCCCCTTCTGTCCATTCAGCGATGTGTGCACCGGCACGGTTCACGCTTCCATCACCTTCACCCGAAGCTACTTATTTCCCCCGACCAACAGAGAGGCACCACACTGTCTTCCTTCAGCGACCAGCTCTACTCTCAGCCCGCTTTACAGGTACGTCCCTCTCACAGGCCACCACGGCCGGCGCACCTGCACACTCCTCCTTTCCGCCTCCAGACCCTGACCCGGGTCTCTTTTCCCCCGCGAACTTCGACGACTCGCCGCCATTAACCTCGACCTTTGTTGCTCTCGCCCCATCGTTCTCCAGCGTCCTCCCTCCCGACCCTGGCCTCTTTCCCCACCACCTCCATCCTAATGCTGCCAGGATTTCTGCACCTCTGGTCCAGACTGTGAACCAGACCCCTCTCCTAACGGACCCCGTGCTCATTGTTTATTTTTCATTTTATTTCACATTCTTATTTTGATTATTTTTTTCACCATTTCCCTGCCATCTCCGCATTTTACTGGCTCACATTCCCATTAGCTTCCGCATGTTCACGTCACTTCGACTGCGGATTAGATTTCTCTCCTCCCCAGGCCTCCTGGCTGTTTCCAACTGCACCGGAGCCTACATTGCTTCTTTTAACCCCCACCTGGCCTCCTTCTTAGTTACTCACAGAGGCCACTATTACTGCTTGGCCATTTCCGGCCACATTTTCTGAGCCTCTCTGTTCTCACGCCCCGTCTGTCATCCATACACCCAAACGTGGCCCGCTCATCGTCGCGCCTCGTGGCCATTCCCTCAGCATGGCTACACTTGTGTCCATGCTCTACCGTGCCAACCCTTGCCCCACATGGCTACGCCTTTGCCCATGCCCTACCATCGAAGCCCCTGCCCTTTTCATACCCTCTCGTTTCCCATTTGTTTTTCACATGTTCTCCCGCGTCACCACGCTCCACCGTGCAAACCCTTGCCCTACATGGCTACGCCTTTGCCCATGCCCCACCATCGAAGCTCCTGCCCTTTTCATACCCTCTCGTTTCCCATTTGTCTTTCACACGTCCTCCCGCGCCGCCACCCTTTCCCCACCCTTTGCGCTTTCTTAGCCCTTATCTGCCCTCTCCTTTCACAGACTTTGCGCACACAGGCCCTTATCAAGGCGGCCCCCGCGCTGAATACTTGCCACCTTACTGCTCCGATCCAATAAGAGTGCTTACATATGGTACGTACATGCACCTTATTTCCATGTCCGAGTGCAGCAGCTGTGGGAGGGTCAGCGCCTATGATTTAGAAATCGCCACATTTCATAACCCAGCACATCCTGGATCAAACACATTATTTTTTTAACTATAACATGCCGAGACTGGGAGCACTGACATATATAGATACGACATCATTAATTTGAAATAAATAATAATTGTACTAACTCGAGCTTTGTAGACAATACATCTATGTGTTTGAAATATTTTGTGTCCTGTGCTTTGGGAATTTCAACCATTTTATGTTAGAATGTATGCATTTTATAGCCATGGTGTTTTTAGTGATTTTGCGGAATATTCATGCCCACATTGCATTTGTACTATTATCCTGGAACCAGGTACCGGTATTAACGCACCATTCTTCACCCCCACTCCGGCTCCCATTCCCTTCACCACTTCTTCCCGCTGCCTTCACTCACTGCTCATTTAGCATGTATTGGTTACTGGGCTGGGCGCATTGACGTATATAGATACAGCATTATTGTGTTTTATTAATTCATGACATTTAGCCATTGCATTTTTCATTGGATTATTTCGCGTCCATTGGCTTGGGAGGTCCATTGATAGTATGGTTTCATGTATGCATTTTATAGTCATGGTGTTCTTAGTCATTTGGCGATACACGCAAGCCCTCATTGTATTTGCAATATTGTTCTGGAACCAGGAAACTGTAATAGCGCACCATGTTCGCCACCACCCTGGCTCCAGTCCCTTTCACAATTTCTTCCCTTTTTCTTCTATTCACTGCTCATCCAGCATATATTTGTTATTCCTTCACTAGACCCCCCCTTCCCTCATCCAACACACTTCCTTTCTTCCCCACATCACTGTTCCTATTCCGTACTCACCTCTGTGTCACGAAATATATGCAAAACACACGTGCACATGCTTATTTTGTGCACACTTTTATGTGTTCTCATTATAACTTACAGCCCTGAAGAAGTTCATTTCATGAACGAAACGCGTTGGCTGGCAAACTATTTCTTGTAAATAAAAAAGACTTACTATACATCAAGACTCATGGACTAATTGACCACCACTGTCACAATAACGAGCAGTGCACCACTCCACCAAACCGATTCTCTAGTCTGACACCTTTGTTTAATGTTTACTGCTTGTGCCTTTCCTTTTCATCAGTTCTGTGGATTCCAGTGTCCCCCAGTGAAACACCAGTCCTGTGTGTTTTTGGCGCGTGTTGACAATGAGTTGAATGTGTTACATCATCGAAATTACCACAATGTTTAAAGTGTGTCTATGTTTTTTCCAGGGAGTTGCTGGGAACCTATTCTTTGTGGAGCATGATCAATTCGAAGAACACATCCAAGAGGGAAAAAGTCACAAGAATACACACGAAGCAGCCTTTGTCAAAGCCCTTTGTCGTTACTTCATATGCCAGGGCTACGAGCCCTCACAGATCACTGTGCTCACCACCTATAGTGCACAGCTCTTCTGCTTGAAGAGCATGATGCCCAGGGCTCAGTTTGAGGGTGTCCGAGTGTGTGTGGTGGACAAGTATCAAGGGGAAGAGAATGAAATTATCATCCTCTCGCTAGTGAGGAGTAATCCTGAAGGCAGGGTTGGATTTCTGTCGATACCAAACCGCGTCTGTGTGGCTTTGTCAAGGGCCAAAAAAGGTTTATTTTGCATTGGAAATATGCAGATGCTCTCCAAGGTACCACTATGGAAAAATATCATAGAGATACTCGAGTCAAGCGGCCGAATAGGAAAAGAATTGAAGCTGTGCTGTGAAAACCACCCAAAGAACATTTGTTATGTATCAAAGGTAGAGGATTTTGTTAGCGTTCCTGAAGGAGGGTGCCTTGAAGCATGCGAATATCGCCTTGAATGTGGCCATGCTTGCACAATGGTGTGCCACCCTTATGATCCAGAGCACCAAAAATTTGAATGTAGGAAACCCTGTGAAAAGATCCTATGTGATGAAGGGCACAAGTGTAAGAAAATCTGTTTCCAAGACTGTGGAAGCTGCATGGTGCTGATGGAAAAGAAAATCCCAAAGTGTGGACATGTTCAAAATGTTCCTTGTTCTGTAGAACCTAGCACCTTTATTTGTCAAGAACCATGTGTGAAAACGCTTTCCTGTGGTCACAAATGTGTACGCACTTGTGGGGACTCCTGCACGCGGGACTGTCTAGCGAATATTATGGTAAAATTGGAGTGCGGCCACAGTAGGTCAGTCGTGTGCCACAGGCAAAAGGAAGCAGAAAGGAGAGGTGAAAAGATCCCTTGCTTTGCAAAGTGTCCTGAAGTGTTGGCATGTGGTCACATGTGTTCCGGCAGCTGCAGCGAGTGTGCTCAAGGCAAACTGCACATTGCCTGCACTGCACAGTGTGACCGTGTTCTCTTTTGCTCTCACCAGTGTAGTGGTAAATGCTCTAAAAATTGCGCCTGTTGCCTTCTCGTCTGTGAGAACAAATGTTTCCACAGGAAATGTTCAGGCAAGTGCAGCGAACTTTGCCCTCCCTGCACCAAACCATGTGGGTGGAAGTGCCCACATGCCGCATGCTCTAAGCTCTGTTGGGAACCTTGTGACCGCGAGCCCTGTGACATGCCATGCGGTAAAAAACTGCGCGCGTGTGGTCATCCCTGCATTGGTTTCTGTGGTGAACCCTGCCCCAAGCTATGCAGGGAGTGCAACCACGAGGAGGTAAGTGAATTATTTTTTGGAAAAGAAGCCGACCCAGAGTCCCGCTTTATCCAGCTGAGGGATTGTCGGCATATTTTCGAAGTCTCTGGGTTCACCCAGTGGATGAATCAGCAGGAAACCGATGACGTAATCAGGCTAAAAACCTGCCCCAAATGCCTAGTCCCCATACGCCAAAACCTACGCTATGGCTCAAAAATCAAGGAGGCGCTGTCTGACGTTGAAACTGTGAAGAGGAAGATTGTACAGTCATGGGTCCATGATCTAGAAAAGTTCCTTGGCGACAATAAAAACGTTTTGCAGTTTTCTCCTTGGGGAAATGCAGTCCTTGAAAAGCTTACGGACCCCCATGTCACCATACGTGACATTTTTCTCATCAGTGAGAAGCTGAACAGCTTGTGTAAGATAGATATTATTAAAGAAGCGGCAGCTCCGCTACCTCCCCGTTACCGGCGGGAAGTGGAAGATAAAATTAAACATCTAAGTAACCGCATTGAAGCTGCCAAAAGTAAATCAGATATTTTAAGAGAGCAAGATGAGCTAGTCAGTATTGCCCAATTGACCGAGCGTCTGTGCGCAAGAGTCCCGCTGCCAGCTGACTCTCTCTCCGGGTTGAAGCTTCAACCTCTCTACTTAAGGCTTCAAAGTAAAATCAAAGCACGTTGTCCCTTAAATCAGGAGCTTGTGTCTTCGATACAACATGACAAATGTACACTTGACACAAACCTGCTTAGGCAAGATCGATGGCACAAGTGCGCTAGCGGGCATATTTACAGCTCCCAGAAGCTCGAATTCAAGGTGCCTGTTTGCCCACAATGCGGCTCTTCCATAAATAATCAAGATGACAACTCAGTGGAGTTGAACAATGCATTATAAATTCTATAGGCAAGAAAGACCTGTATTGAGCTCTCAAATTTGCACCTATCTGTGTAAGTAATTGAGGAAAGGTCTGTGTAATAGATTCGTATACATAACATTCTTCAATAAAATATTGCTGCCGTTATTATAAACAAATAAGTAAATAAACGAAAACATTGGCCCTTTAGGTTTGACCTTTAGATTACTTGCAGTTAGCCTAATTTCTAGAGGGGAAGAAGAGAAGAGAGCTACAGAGAAAGAGATAAAGAATAAAGGATTGTGAAGAAAGAGAATTAGAAGTAAAAAAGCCAGTACAGGCAGGGTAAATTCACAAAGAGGAGCTTATTTACAAGCCACTTGCGCCATCGCTGCGTCACTTTTAACATGGGAAAAAGTGACGTACGGGCGGCGCAAGGGCCTTGTAAATAAGCCCCAGAATGTTTTGGCTTTCGGAGCTATATTATGTTAAATATCTCTATAATGACAGTTGTTTAAAGCACCATTTCTTTGGATCCTGCTTTGATATTAGAGATCATTGCTTTTAGACTTATTGTGAACTATCGCTGGTATTTGTTAGCCTTTTCATAGAGATGCCTGATGGTAAGTTGTGAGGGGCGAGAAACGTGTACATATTACTTGATACTCAGTACCAGCATCCCAATGTTGGACTTTCATTCCTATCATCTAAAAGCAGTGGAGGCGGCTTCTAGTCTCTTAAGTTCAATAAAAGTGTATAAAACCATGTAAGGTTACGCTACCATAAACATGTTAATAGGTTCAAGTAATGATGAATAATAGCAATCTGAAAATTTGCAGCATAATTACAGAACAGCTGCTCTGGCAACATTGAAGATATCTTGCTGCAACATTGTGCGCCTAAAGAATTGTATCTGACACTTACTTCAGGAGGAACAGACTCCTAATTTTGTGGAATGTTAACATTCTTTTATGCTTAAGGAAGGGATAGGAGGAAATCTTGAGGGAGCATCAATATGAGATGATTGACACTGTGGAGAGGGCAGGATATGAAGCAGAATACTTGTCCACCTGTCGCAACTTCGTATCAGTCACTGACCATCACACTCTATTTTTATTTTTGTCTGGTATCCAAGTGAGCATTAGATCCACAACCAGTCCTTCCTAGGCGTTACTTAGTATCTTGTATAAATGCCTGACAACGGAATTAGTTAAAGTAATCAACGTGACAGGAAGTGAATGACAGATCCCCATTCCCTCACGAAGATTGAGAGTGGTGACGGGTGTGTGTGTGTCTTAAATTCCCTATTGCTGAAACAGCTATGATTCTGCATGTGGGTATGATTTATATACTTTCTAATCTAATGATTGAGATGCTGCACTTCCCATGTACTTTTCATTTGTAATCCTAAAATATTTTTCGCTATTAAAATTTATTGAATACACCCGTTATAGTGCTTAAGAGGAAAAGGAAGTAACAATTTCCTTTCAAAATATTTCCGAAGTCAGGGCTTGCAAAAAGCTGTATAGATTATCATTGTGTAAAACTCCAAATGTCTGCATCCTGAAGATCAAATAATGTAATGTTAAGAAAAAAAATACAGGGCACTTTGCTATGTTAACCTAATTATTATGCACATTACATTTCATGAATATCAATAAACGCAAAACACCCCAGTGTGTACTGATTAAAGTTGTTGATTTTAATTTATTTGTTCTCTGATTTTTATTCCTGGGAGATTGTGTAATGGGACTCAAATTACAAGTAGACATATTGAAATGTACAAGATGTAAGGCCTCTTTGTTTTGATATACAACAATTATGAATAACATGAGGTCTAGTGAGTCACTGTTTTTGTGCCCCAGAAAATTCACGTTCTGTAGTAGGGGATCTCTGTGTATAGTCATAATCTATGAATAGTCCCGCCCATGTGCGGGGACCCCGGAGCAATCAAAATATCTCTTAAGCTGTCCTGCATTTGCAAACCTGCAAAGACACTTAAGAGACAGACAAAATAATACAGCCTAATAACAATATGGCTGCACTGGCCAGCACTTCATCTGAAGTGAACACAAAAGCCAAAATAAAGGTTAAATGTCATTTTTATTCACATCTGACATGTTCCTTTATTGTATCACACTCCCTTCACCAAAATCCCTTTAAACAATAGAGAGGAAGGGGTGGACAGACAAGCCCTAGAGGCTGTCATTATGTGTCTGCTAAAAGGATACCGTGCCTTTAAGGAACTCTCCAGAGACCCCCGGTATCCCAGGATGCACAGCCAAAGCAAGTTACTTTCAGTTCTTTTATCCAGCTCCTGCTGGCAGGACCCGGGAGCATTGAGCTCTACCCTTTTGGGTGGATGTTTTGGGCTAAAATTGGTTTTTTGAAGATATAAGTTTGTTCATTCGACGTCTAGAGCCTTTCTCTGCTGCATCTTGTAGTTTGGTGCAGTTTGACCCACTCTATTTTAATTAACATGGCTTTATTTGATAAATGCCCTGAGTGTGGGAGGAAAATGGCCAAGACGGACCCACATGATGTCTGTATTCTCTGTTTATCATCTTCACATGTCCCTGCTACATGTGACATCTGCAAGACCTTCTCAAAGAGGACCCTGAGGGACAGAGAGAAGATTCGCCTTCAGGGACAGGAGAAGCAGAGAACAGGTGGGACCTCTGGGCATGGAGGATCTCCTTCCCCATCCTCTGCCCATGCTTCAGCCACTGGAGGGACCTCCGGGCAGAAAAAGGAGCAGAAACGACGCCTACCGGCCGGAAGATCCCATTCGACGTCGAGGACGACGACATCGACGGCGAGAGGTACAGCACCGGTGTGTTCGCCGTCGATCCAGGGCTCTGGATCTCGGCGTCCTCGACGTTCGACGTCGAGAGAGGGGCCGGCGAGACCTAGGACTAGGTCGCCGTCGAAGACTTCACAGTCGACGTCGACACACCATCGACGTCGTACTGCGCCCCGCGGACAGCGGCGCTCGCCGTCGAGGCGAGCCCGCTCGTCTCCTTCGCCGTCGACTCATGAATCGACGTCGACGAAATCGACGCAGAGACACCGGCGAAGGCCGTCGAGACGGAGGAGATCGCCGTCGAGGCGAAGGAGATCGCCGTCGAGGCGAAGGGGATCGCCGTCGAGGCGACATCGCTCACCGTCGACGTCGAGAGGCTCGCCGTCGAGACGAAGGCGCTCGACATCGAGGAAAGACAGGGGACGCCGTTCGACGTCGAGGGGACGCCGTTTGCGTTCAACGGCGAGGAGAAGCCGTACGAGGTCGACGCACAGTTCGACATCGAGGACGAGATCACCTGGTAACACTTCTTCAGTGATTATGATCTCCAGTCGTGGATCTAGGAGAGGAGGACGCTCTCCCTCGTTCACTTCAGCCTCTTCACGGGGTAGACCCTCAAATAAGAGAAAGGGGGACGGAAGTCCGGACAGAGCTAGTCCGGGTTCTCCTGCAAGGGGTGATGGACGGAGTGAGCCTCCAATGGACCCCCTGCCACTGCCCCCTCAGCCGCGGCCTCAGAAGACTCCTACGCCTCCTCCTCCTCCTCCTCCTTCTCCTCCTCCTCCACCGGACCCCCGGCCCCCTGTGGCGCCTCCTAAGCAACCTACGCCACCTCCGCTACCACCGCCTCCGGTGCCACAGCTCCCGCCTTCTCCGCGGCTACCAGTGGCTCCTAAGGCCCCACGCAGACTGAGATCACGCTCTAGATCTCGCCGGCGGTCACGGAGCAGACACAGATCGTCCACTCACACAAGGCATGGACGACGGAGGTATAGATCTCGATCCAGAGGCACGAGGTATACGGACTCGTCTGGCACTGGACGGCTTTCCCCCACGTTATCGGAAACACCGCCTACTAGAATCTCGCCAGTGGATGATATTGCCACTTTCCAAGATGTACTGATGAGAGGGGCGGCAAAATTGGGAATCTCAGTGACAGTACCAGTTCCCCCTACCTCTGTGATATTTGAGACATTACACAAGGCGCATCTATCACGCCCCCTCCTCCCTCTGGTTCCAGGTCTGGAGGAACCAGCCATGGAGGTCTTCTTGACACCAGCCGTGGTGAAGTCTGCTCCCTCAAGGTTGCAGAAGAAGTACAGGGCCCCTGATTCAGACCCGGCGTTCCTCAGGGTGGACCCTCCCCCGGACTCTGTCATTGTGGTTGCGGCTAGGAAACAACATTCCACGTCGCCCTCTTCAACAGCTCCTCCGGATAAGGAGAGTCGCAAGATGGACTCCTTGGGGAGGAGGATGTGCTCTACGTCGGCCACGACTATGAAGGCTGCTAGCGCCTCCGCTCTGCTAGGTCGCTATGACCGATCATTATGGGACTCCCTGCAACAGTTTGCTGACTCCCTGCCTAGGGATAAACGGGAAGACTTCCAGGAGGTGTTGAATGAGGGCATGATGGTCTCCAACCAGATCATCAGTGCAGCGGGGGATGTGTCATTGCTGGCGGCTCATGGGTACTATCATGGAGTACACATGAGGAGACATTCCTGGCTGAGACTTACCTCTCTAAAGCCTGAAGCGCAGCAAAAGATTGCTAACTTACCTTTCTCTGGCACAACGTTGTTCGGGTCTCATGCGGATGACGAAATGGCCCGCATGAAGGCCGAAGCAGAAACCCTGAAGGCCGTGGGGTTGGAAAAACCCAAGGAACAGAAGAGATCATTCCGTTCCTATGGCAGGCGTTATTCTAAACAACGCGGCCAAGGGCGTCAGTCTGGTCAACAACAGCAACACCAGCAACAACAACAGTTCCCGAGGCAGTCCTTCCAAAAGCGCCAGAGGGGCAGAGGACAGCATCAATCCTCGTCGGGGAACAAAGGCCCGGCCGGGTCGAAGCCCTGAAAGGTCACTTCCCCCTCATCCGTTACCCGCTCCGGTGGGGGGAAGTATTCAATACTACCTGGCAGAGTGGAGAACAATAACTCAGGACAAGTGGGTGCTGAATATTGTTTGCAATGGGTACAGTCTTCGTTTCACCAGCCCGCCTCCACAGATCCCACCAGTGCGCTCTCCCGACATGGTGCGAGAGCTCCAGTGGGAGGCGGACATTCTGTTAAAGAAGAAGGCGATAGAGACTGTTCCTTTAAGGCAAAAAGGAAAAGGTCTTTACTCAAGGTTCTTTCTCGTCAGAAAAAAGGACAAGAACGAGTTCAGGCCTATTCTAGATCTGCGTCAAGCAAACAAGTGGATCCGCAGAGAAAAGTTCCGTATGTTGTCCCTGCATCAGATTTACCCTCAGTTGCATCGAGGAGACTGGCTGTGCGCCATAGATCTGCAGGACGCTTACTTTCATGTGGCGATCGCACAAAAGCATCGCAAGTTCCTGAGGTTTCTGGTAGGCAACAACCATTACCAGTATACAGTACTCCCGTTTGGTCTGAAGTCTGCACCAAGGACGTTCTCCAAGTGCATGGCAGTGGTGGCGGCACACTTGCAGAAGAACAAAGTGTTTGTGTATCCATACCTGGACGATTGGCTGATCAAAGCTTCCACGTACCAGGAAGCCCAGTGTCATTTCAACAGGACAGCTGCCTTGCTTCATCGCCTAGGACTGCACATCAACATGACGAAGTCAGTGCCGATCCCTGTGCAGTGTCTCCAGTACTTGGGGACCTCAGTCAATACTTTGAACGCAAGCGTGTGTCCTTCGGAGGAGAGACGCTTATCTATCCGTTGGAAGGCCCTGCACCTCCTCTCAGCCTGCTCTCCTGCAGTGAGGACGGTGGCCTCTTTACTGGGGTCGATGGCTTCATGCATCTTTCTCACCCCCAATGCACGTCTGCATATGAGGCCTCTGCAGAAATGTCTGGAGGATCAATGGGACCAGAGGCGGGGGCGTTGGGAGGACAAGATTCATCTGTCCCAACACGCTCTACAGTCTCTGAAATGGTGGTGCTCCTCAGAGAATGTCTGCAAGGGGACTCCCTTTCACAAGGATATTCCGGTCCAGACCATAGTGACCGATGCGTCTCTCCAGGGCTGGGGAGCGCATTCGGGCCCTCTTCAGATTCAGGGGATATGGTCACAGACGGAGATGACTTACCACATCAACTTTTTGGAACTCAGAGCAGTACACTTGGCCCTGAAGGCGTTCCATCCCTCCTTCAAGACGAACTCCCTGCTAGTTCAGATGGACAATACTACTACCATGTATTACCTCAACAAGCAGGGGGGCTCCCGTTCACGCACGCTGTCTCGGGAGGCACAGACGATCTGGAATTGGCTGGTGGCCAGGAACCTAACGATCACGGCAACCCATCTGCCGGGAGTCCAGAATGCCCAAGCCGATGCGCTCAGCAGGCTCGTTCAAGAAAATCACGAGTGGGTGCTAAACGACGACGTGCTAAGAGACGTCTTCGCAGAGTGGGGCACTCCGGATATCGATCTGTTCGCTACGGCAGAAAACAGCAAATGCCGCGACTTCGCGTCCAGGTACTACCAACCAGGGACGCTGGGGAATGCACTATGGATCAGCTGGTCGAACAGCTTTCTCTACGCCTTTCCACCCATTCCCCTGATTCCGGCGGTGCTGATCAAGCTGTCGCAATCCAGAGCCAGGATGATCCTGATTGCTCCGGAGTGGCCGAGGCAATGGTGGTTCACCGACCTTCTTCACCGGTCTGTTCTACCACACCGGCTCCTGCCGTGTCGGCCGGACCTTCTCACGAAGTTCGGAGGACAGATGGTTCGCCCCAATCTCTCGTCCTTGAGTTTGGCAGCATGGCTCCTGAGCTAGTACAGTATGGACACTTGAACCTACCTCAGGACTGTATGGAGATCTTGAAAGAGGCGAAGAGACCGTCTACGAGGACTTCTTACGCCTATAAGTGGAAGAGATTCTGCTTATGGTGCGCGGCAAAGGACATTGACCCTACATCCTGTAAAGAAGATGTTATTCTGCCTTATCTGCTGCAGTTAGCTCAATCTGGGCTTAACTTTCAGTCTATTAAAGTTCATCTCGCAGCTTTGACTGCGTATAGAAAGGGCCCTTCCCAAACCTCATTTTTTCAAATCCCTGTGATTAAAGATTTTTTGGAGGGTTTGCGTAAGGTGTTTCCCCCTGTTAGACGACCTTCTCCACCATGGGAATTGAACGTGGTGTTGTCCAGATTAATGAGGGAGCCTTTTGAGCCTATTCATAAGGCTTCTTTGCAGCATTTGTCCTGGAAGGCTGCCTTCCTTGTGGCCATTACATCGGCCAGGAGAGTAAGTGAGATTTAGGCTCTGTGTTGTCAAGAGCCGTATACTGTATTCCATGTTTCTAAAGTGGTAATGCGTACTCATCCTAAGTTTTTACCTAAAGTGATATCTGATTTCCATGTAAATCAAATGATAACTTTGCCTACATTTTTTCAGCATCCCTCCTCTCCGGCGGAGAGGTCTCTGCATTCACTAGATGTGCGTAGATTGTTGAAATTCTATCTAGATAAGACAAAAGACATCCGCAGGTCGGATCAACTGTTTGTAAATTATGGTTCGGTAAGAACTGGTCTAGCTACCTCGAAACAGTCCATCTCCAGATGGATTGTGTCCTGTATTCAGCTCTGTTATCAGAAAGCTAATAAGACGTTAGGGGGTAAGCCTACAGCGCATTCGACTAGGGGCAAAGCAGCGACTACAGCTTTGCTTAGGAATGTTCCAATCGCTGACATTTGTAAGGCTGCCACCTGGAAGTCGGTCCATACGTTTACAAAGCATTACTGCCTGGACTCTGATGCTAGGGCAGATGCGCAGGTTGGACAGGCTTCGCTGAGGAATTTGTTTGCACAGTGACTTGTTGGTGTTCGGTTTTTACTCCACCGCTGTTTATTGGTTGGGATGGGCTTGCCATTCTATCCATAGATTATGACTATACACAGAGATCCCCTACTACAGAAGGAGTAGTTTCTTACCTGTAACTCCAGTTCTGTAGTAGGGGTATCTCTGTTATAGTCATAAGCGACCCTCCCTCCTCCCCGGTGGAGTAAACTGACAGTATCAGGCCTGTTGTTATACACCTTCAAAAAGAACTGAAAGTAACTTGCTTTGGCTGTGCATCCTGGGATACCGGGGGTCTCTGGAGAGTTCCTTAAAGGCACGGTATCCTTTTAGCAGACACATAATGACAGCCTATAGGGCATGTCTGTCCACCCCTTCCTCTCTATTGTTTAAAGGGATTTTGGTGAAGGGAGTGTGATACAATAAAGGAACATGTCAGATGTGAATAAAAATGACATTTAAACTTTATTTTGGCTTTTGTGTTCACTTCAGATGAAGTGCTGGCCAGTGCAGCCATATTGTTATTAGGCTGTATTATTTTGTCTGTCTCTTAAGTGTCTTTGCAGGTTTGCAAATGCAGGACAGCTTAAGAGATATTTTGATTGCTCCGGGGTCCCCGCACATGGGCGGGACTATTCATAGATTATGACTATAACATAGATACCCCTACTACAGAACTGGAGTTACAGGTAAGAAACTACTCCTTCATAGCTTCACCAGCTCCTACAGCTTTCCACAAGTAATAAATGACAATGAAGAGCCTTACCCGTATTTTCTAGGCCTAACAGAGACAACCTTTACTGTTACACAGAGCTCGGGCAATCTGTAATAAGGGGCAGAGGGATCAGATCCATTAGCCATTTGTTGTTGTGTCATACATTACTTTCATCAGACATTTTTTGATTTTGACTTTGAAAATTAAATACATTTTTGCCATTGTGTTAAGGCATAGTCATGTGGGCATTTCATTGGCCAGATAAGGAGGGAAGCCTTTTTGGTTTTATTCGTATAAATCATCTGCTTGTTGACTATACAAAGCAGAATTTATAGGGAATGGTCTGTGTAAGAAAATGTGTCGCTACACATTTAACCCTCTAGATTAT
This sequence comes from Triturus cristatus, assembly GCF_964204655.1. Classification (NCBI taxonomy): domain Eukaryota; kingdom Metazoa; phylum Chordata; class Amphibia; order Caudata; family Salamandridae; genus Triturus; species Triturus cristatus. Next base: position 142,899,168 of record NC_140588.1, read on the forward strand.
TTGCTTTTGGACTACCTCTTTTCTTTTTACTTTTATTGTGAGTGAGTCTCGCTATTGAATTGTCAGTAGTCTGAAACTGTTAAAATGAATTGGGAGTGCTAACCTCCAGTGTCTGCCTTTTAAAACAAGGTCTGCTGCTGGGCAGCTAGGGTAAGATACTCTGGGTTAAATGCACATGAACACGTGCACACACGTGCAGGATGATTGAGTAGGACTATTGTCCAGCTCAGCTTGGTATCTGCATACAGGCATCTTGTTGCAGTCTGTCTTAAATATGAGCGGGTATTCATATTGTAAGTCTGAAGTGCTTAACTGAAACGAGTGTGAGCTTTACAGTATTATACATTATGGGCAAACTCAGCATCCAAGTCCAGTTTCACCATAGTTAGGCCTGAAGAATAGTGTGATATGGTAAAAATGGATTATTATGGTAGAATTGGAGTGCGGCCACAGTAGGTCAGTCGTGTGCCACAGGCAAAAGGAAGCAGAAAGGAGAGGAGAAAAGATCCCTTGCTTTGCAAAGTGTCCTGAAGTGTTGGCATGTGGTCACATGTGTTCCGGCAGCTGCAGCGAGTGTGCTAAAGGGAAACTGCACATTGCCTGCACTGGACAGTGTGACCGTGTTCTCTTTTGCTCTCACCAGTGTACTGGTAAATGCTCTACAAATTGCGCCTGTTGCCTTCGCGTCTGTGTGAACAAATGTTTCCACAGGAAATGTTCAGGCAAGTGCAGCGAACCTTGCCCTCCCTGCACCAAACCATGTGGGTGGAAGTGCCCACATGCCGCATGCTCTAAGCTCTGTTGGGAACCTTGTGACCGCGAGCCCTGTGACATGCCATGCGGTAAAAAACTGCGCGCGTGCGGTCATCCCTGCATTGGTTTCTGTGGTGAACCCTGCCCCAAGCTATGCAGGGAGTGCAACCACGAGGAGGTAAGTGAATTATTTTTTGGAAAAGAAGCCGACCCAGAGTCCCGCTTTATCCAGCTGAGGGATTGTCGGCATACTTTCGAAGTCTCTGGGTTCACCCAGTGGATGAATCAGCAGGAAACCGATGACGTAATCAGGCTAAAAACCTGCCCCAAATGCCTAGTCCCCATACGCCAAAACCTACGCTATGGCGCAAAAATCAAGGAGGCGCTGTCTGACGTTGAAACTGTGAAGAGGAAGATTGTACAGTCATGGGTCCATGATCTAGAAAAGTTCCTTGGCGACAATAAAAACGTTTTGCAGTTTTCTCCTTGGGGAAATGCAGTCCTTGAAAAGCTTACGGACCCCCATGTCACCATACGTGACATTTTTCTCATCAGTGAGAAGCTGAACAGCTTGTGTAAGATAGGTATTATTAAAGAAGCGGCAGCTCCGCTACCTCCCCGTTACCGGCGGGAAGTGGAAGATAAAATTAAACATCTAAGTAACCGCATTGAAGCTGCCAAAAGTAAATCAGATATTTTAAGAGAGCAAGATGAGCTAGTCAGTATTGCCCAATTGACCGAGCGTCTGTGCGCAAGAGTCCCGCTGCCAGCTGACTCTCTCTCCGGGTTGAAGCTTCAACCTCTCTACTTAAGGCTTCAAAGTAAAATCAAAGCACGTTGTCCCTTAAATCGGGAGCTTGTGTCTTCGATACAACATGACAAATGTACACTTGACACAAACCTGCTTAGGCAAGATCGATGGCACAAGTGCGCTAGCGGGCATATTTACAGCTCCCAGAAGCTCGAATTCAAGGTGCCTGTTTGCCCACAATGCGGCTCTTCCATAAATAATCAAGATGACAACTCAGTGGAGTTGAACAATGCATTATAAATTCTATAGGCAAGAAAGACCTGTATTGAGCTCTCAAATTTGCACCTATCTGTGTAAGTAATTGAGGAAAGGTCTGTGTAATAGATTCGTATACATAACATTCTTCAATAAAATATTGCTGCCGTTATTATAAACAAATAAGTAAATACCAGAAACATTGGCCCTTTAGGTTTGACCTTTAGATTACTTGCAGTTAGCCTAATTTCTAGAGGGGAAGAAGAGAAGAGAGCTACAGAGAAAGAGATAAAGAATAAAGGATTGTGAAGAAAGAGAATTAGAAGTAAAAAAGCCAGTACAGGCAGGGTGAATTCACAAAGAGGAGCTTATTTACAAGCCACTTGCGCCATCGCTGCGTCACTTTTAACATGGGAAAAAGTGACGTACGGGCGGCGCAAGGGCCTTGTAAATAAGCCCCAGAATGCTTTGGCTTTCGGAGCTATATTATGTTAAATATCTCTATAATGACAGTTGTTTAAAGCACCATTTCTTTGGATCCTACTTTGATATTAGAGATCATTGCTTTTAGACTTATTGTGAACTATCGCTGGTATTTGTTAGCCTTTTCATAGAGATGCCTGATGGTAAGTTGTGAGGGGCGAGAAACGTGTACATATTACTTGATACTCAGTACCAGCATCCCAATGTTGGACTTTCATTCCTATCATCTAAAAGCAGTGGAGGCGGCTTCTAGTCTCTTAAGTTCAATAAAAGTGTATAAAACCATGTAAGGTTACGCTACCATAAACATGTTAATAGGTTCAAGTAATGATGAATAATAGCAATCTGAAAATTTGCAGCATAATTACAGAACAGCTGCTCTGGCAACATTGAAGATATCTTGCTGCAACATTGTGCGCCTAAAGAATTGTATCTGACACTTACTTCAGGAGGAACAGACTCCTAATTTTGTGGAATGTTTAACATTCTTTTATGCTTAAGGAAGGGATAGGAGGAAATCTTGAGGGAGCATCAATATGAGATGATTGACACTGTGGAGAGGGCAGGATATGAAGCAGAATACTTGTCCACCTGTCGCAACTTCGTATCAGTCACTGACCATTACACTCTATTTTTATTTTTGTCTGGTATCCGAGTGAGCATTAGATCCACAACCAGTCCTTCCTAGGCGTTACTTAGTATCTTGTATAAATGCCTGACAACGGAATTAGTTAAAGTAATCAACGTGACAGGAAGTGAATGACAGATCCCCATTCCCTCACGAAGATTGAGAGTGGTGACGGGTGTGTGTGTGTCTTAAATTCCCTATTGCTGAAACAGCTATGATTCTGCATGTGGGTATGATTTATATACTTTCTAATCTAATGATTGAGATGCTGCACTTCCCATGTACTTTTCATTTGTAATCCTAAAATATTTTTCGCTATTAAAATTTATTGAATACACCCGTTATAGTGCTTAAGAGGAAAAGGAAGTAACAATTTCCTTTCAAAATATTTCCGAAGTCAGGGCTTGCAAAAAGCTGTATAGATTATCATTGTGTAAAACTCCAAATGTCTGCATCCTGAAGATCAAATAATGTAATGTTAAGAAAAAAAATACAGGGCACTTTGCTATGTTAACCTAATTATTATGCACATTACATTTCATGAATATCAATAAGCGCAAAACACCCCAGTGTGTACTGATTAAAGTTGTTAATTTTAATTTATTTGTTCTCTGATTTTTATTCCTGGGAGATTGTGTAATGGGACTCAAATTACAAGTAGACATATTGAAATGTACAAGATGTAAGGCCTCTTTGTTTTGATATACAACAATTATGAATAACATGAGGTCTAGTGAGTCACTGTTTTTGTGCCCCAGAAAATTCACGTTCTGTAGTAGGGGATCTCTGTGTATAGTCATAATCTATGAATAGTCCCGCCCATGTGCGGGGACCCCGGAGCAATCAAAATATCTCTTAAGCTGTCCTGCATTTGCAAACCTGCAAAGACACTTAAGAGACAGACAAAATAATACAGCCTAATAACAATATGGCTGCACTGGCCAGCACTTCATCTGAAGTGAACACAAAAGCCAAAATAAAGTTTAAATGTCATTTTTATTCACATCTGACATGTTCCTTTATTGTATCACACTCCCTTCACCAAAATCCCTTTAAACAATAGAGAGGAAGGGGTGGACAGACAAGCCCTAGAGGCTGTCATTATGTGTCTGCTAAAAGGATACCGTGCCTTTAAGGAACTCTCCAGAGACCCCCGGTATCCCAGGATGCACAGCCAAAGCAAGTTACTTTCAGTTCTTTTATCCAGCTCCTGCTGGCAGGACCCGGGAGCATTGAGCTCTACCCTTTTGGGTGGATGTTTTGGGCTAAAATTGGTTTTTTGAAGATATAAGTTTGTTCATTCGACGTCTAGAGCCTTTCTCTGCTGCATCTTGTAGTTTGGTGCAGTTTGACCCACTCTATTTTAATTAACATGGCTTTATTTGATAAATGCCCTGAGTGTGGGAGGAAAATGGCCAAGACGGACCCACATGATGTCTGTATTCTCTGTTTATCATCTTCACATGTCCCTGCTACATGTGACATCTGCAAGACCTTCTCCAAGAGGACCCTGAGGGACAGAGAGAAGATTCGCCTTCAGGGACAGGAGAAGCAGAGAACAGGTGGGACCTCTGGGCATGGAGGATCTCCTTCCCCATCCTCTGCCCATGCTTCAGCCACTGGAGGGACCTCCGGGCAGAAAAAGGAGCAGAAACGACGCCTACCGGGCGGAAGATCCCGTTCGACGTCGAGGACGACGACATCGACGGCGAGAGGTACAGCACCGGTGTGTTCGCCGTCGATCCAGGGCTCTGGATCTCGGCGTCCTCGACGTTCGACGTCGAGAGAGGGGCCGGCGAGACCTAGGACTAGGTCGCCGTCGAAGACTTCACAGTCGACGTCGACACACCATCGACGTCGTACTGTGCCCCGCGGACAGCGGCGCTCGCCGTCGAGGCGAGCCCGCTCGTCTCCTTCGCCGTCGACTCATGGATCGACGTCGACGAAATCGACGCAGAGACACCGGCGAAGGCCGTCGAGACGGAGGAGATCGCCGTCGAGGCGAAGGAGATCGCCGTCGAGGCGAAGGGGATCGCCGTCGAGGCGACATCGCTCACCGTCGACGTCCAGAGGCTCGCCGTCGAGACGAAGGCGCTCGACGTCGAGGAAAGACAGGGGACGCCGTTCGACGTCGAGGGGACGCCGTTTGCGTTCAACGGCGAGGAGAAGCCGTACGAGGTCGACGCACAGTTCGACATCGAGGACGAGATCACCTGGTAACACTTCTTCAGTGATTATGATCTCCAGTCGTGGATCTAGGAGAGGAGGACGCTCTCCCTCGTTCACTTCAGCCTCTTCACGGGGTAGACCCGCAAAGAAGAGAAAGGGGGACGGAAGTCCGGACAGAGCTAGTCTGGGTTCTCCTGCAAGGGGTGATGGACGGAGTGAGCCTCCAATGGACCCCCTGCCACTGCCCCCTCAGCCGCGGCCTCAGAAGACTCCTACGCCTCCTCCTCCTCCTCCTCCTTCTCCTCCTCCTCCACCGGACCCCCGGCCCCCTGTGGCGCCTCCTAAGCAACCTACGCCACCTCCGCTACCACCGCCTCCGGTGCCACAGCTCCCGCCTTCTCCGCGGCTACCAGTGGCTCCTAAGGCCCCACGCAGACTGAGATCACGCTCTAGATCTCGCCGGCGGTCACGGAGCAGACACAGATCGTCCACTCACACAAGGCATGGACGACGGAGGTATAGATCTCGATCCAGAGGCACGAGGTATACGGACTCGTCTGGCACTGGACGGCTTTCCCCCACGTTATCGGAAACACCGCCTACTAGAATCTCGCCAGTGGATGATATTGCCACTTTCCAAGATGTACTGATGAGAGGGGCGGCAAAATTGGGAATCTCAGTGACAGTACCAGTTCCCCCTACCTCTGTGATATTTGAGACATTACACAAGGCGCATCTATCACGCCCCCTCCTCCCTCTGGTTCCAGGTCTGGAGGAACCAGCCATGGAGGTCTTCTTGACACCAGCCGTGGTGAAGTCTGCTCCCTCAAGGTTGCAGAAGAAGTACAGGGCCCCTGATTCGGACCCGGCGTTCCTCAGGGTGGACCCTCCCCCGGACTCTGTCATTGTGGTTGCGGCTAGGAAACAACATTCCACGTCGCCCTCTTTAACAGCTCCTCCGGATAAGGAGAGTCGCAAGATGGACTCCTTGGGGAGGAGGATGTGCTCTACGTCGGCCACGACTATGAAGGCTGCTAGCGCCTCCGCTCTGCTGGGTCGCTATGACCGATCATTATGGGACTCCCTGCAACAGTTTGCTGACTCCCTGCCTAGGGATAAACGGGAAGACTTCCAGGAGGTGTTGAATGAGGGCATGATGGTCTCCAACCAGATCATCAGTGCAGCGGGGGATGTGTCATTGCTGGCGGCTCATGGGTACTGTCATGGAGTACACATGAGGAGACATTCCTGGCTGAGACTTACCTCTCTAAAGCCTGAAGCGCAGCAAAAGATTGCTAACTTACCTTTCTCTGGCACGACGTTGTTCGGGTCTCATGCGGATGACGAAATGGCCCGCATGAAGGCCGAAGCAGAAACCCTGAAGGCCGTGGGGTTGGAAAAACCCAAGGAACAGAAGAGATCATTCCGTTCCTATGGCAGGCGTTATTCTAAACAACGCGGCCAAGGGCGTCAGTCTGGTCAACAACAGCAACACCAGCAACAACAACAGTTCCCGAGGCAGTCCTTCCAAAAGCGCCAGAGGGGCAGAGGACAGCATCAATCCTCGTCGGGGAACAAAGGCCCGGCCGGGTCGAAGCCCTGAAAGGTCACTTCCCCCTCATCCGTTACCCGCTCCGGTGGGGGGAAGTATTCAATACTACCTGGCAGAGTGGAGAACAATAACTCAGGACAAGTGGGTGCTGAATATTGTTTGCAATGGGTACAGTCTTCGTTTCACCAGCCCGCCTCCACAGATCCCACCAGTGCGCTCTCCCTACATGGTGCGAGAGCTCCAGTGGGAGGCGGACATTCTGTTAAAGAAGAAGGCGATAGAGACTGTTCCTTTGAGGCAAAAAGGAAAAGGTCTTTACTCAAGGTTCTTTCTCGTCAGAAAAAAGGACAAGAACGAGTTCAGGCCTATTCTAGATCTGCGTCAAGCAAACAAGTGGATCCGCAGAGAAAAGTTCCGTATGTTGTCCCTGCATCAGATTTACCCTCAGTTGCATCGAGGAGACTGGCTGTGCGCCATAGATCTGCAGGACGCTTACTTTCATGTGCCGATCGCACAAAAGCATCGCAAGTTCCTGAGGTTTCTGGTAGGCAACAACCATTACCAGTATACAGTACTCCCGTTTGGTCTGAAGTCTGCACCAAGGACGTTCTCCAAGTGCATGGCAGTGGTGGCGGCACACTTGCAGAAGAACAAAGTGTTTGTGTATCCATACCTGGACGATTGGCTGATCAAAGCTTCCACGTACCAGGAAGCCCAGTGTCATTTCAACAGGACAGCTGCCTTGCTTCATCGCCTGGGACTGCACATCAACATGACGAAGTCAGTGCCGATCCCTGTGCAGTGTCTCCAGTACTTGGGGGCCTCAGTCAATACTTTGAACGCAAGCGTGTGTCCTTCGGAGGAGAGACGCTTATCTATCCGTTGGAAGGCCCTGCACCTCCTCTCAGCCTGCTCTCCTGCAGTGAGGACGGTGGCCTCTTTACTGGGGTCGATGGCTTCATGCATCTTTCTCACCCCCAATGCACGTCTGCATATGAGGCCTCTGCAGGAATGTCTGGAGGATCAATGGGACCAGAGGCGGGGGCGTTGGGAGGACAAGATTCATCTGTCCCAACACGCTCTACAGTCTCTGAAATGGTGGTGCTCCTCAGAGAATGTCTGCAAGGGGACTCCCTTTCACAAGGATATTCCGGTCCAGACCATAGTGACCGATGCGTCTCTCCAGGGCTGGGGAGCGCATTCGGGCCCTCTTCAGATTCATGGGATATGGTCACAGACGGAGATGACTTACCACATCAACTTTTTGGAACTCAGAGCAGTACACTTGGCCCTGAAGGCGTTCCATCCCTCCTTCAAGACGAACTCCCTGCTAGTTCAGACGGACAATACTACTACCATGTATTACCTCAACAAGCAGGGGGGCTCCCGTTCACGCACGCTGTCTCGGGAGGCACAGACGATCTGGAATTGGCTGGTGGCCAGAAACCTAACGATCACGGCAACCCATCTGCCGGGAGTCCAGAATGCCCAAGCCGATGCGCTCAGCAGGCTCGTTCAAGAAAATCACGAGTGGGTGCTAAACGACGACGTGCTAAGAGACGTCTTCGCAGAGTGGGGCACTCCGGATATCGATCTGTTCGCTACGGCAGAAAACAGCAAATGCCGCGACTTCGTGTCCAGGTACTACCAACCAGGGACGCTGGGGAATGCACTATGGATCAGCTGGTCGAACAGCTTTCTCTACGCCTTTCCACCCATTCCCCTGATTCCGGCGGTGCTGATCAAGCTGTCGCAATCCAGAGCCAGGATGATCCTGATTGCTCCGGAGTGGCCGAGGCAATGGTGGTTCACCGACCTTCTTCACCGGTCTGTTCTACCACACCGGCTCCTGCCGTGTTGGCCGGACCTTCTCACGAAGTTCGGAGGACAGATGGTTCGCCCCAATCTCTCGTCCTTGAGTTTGGCAGCATGGCTCCTGAGCTAGTACAGTATGGACACTTGAACCTACCTCAGGACTGTATGGAGATCTTGAAAGAGGCGAAGAGACCGTCTACGAGGACTTCTTACGCCTATAAGTAGAAGAGATTCTGCTTATGGTGCGCGGCAAAGGACATTGACCCTACATCCTGTAAAGAAGATGTTATTCTGCCTTATCTGCTGCAGTTAGCTCAATCTGGGCTTAACTTTCAGTCTATTAAAGTTCATCTCGCAGCTTTGACTGCGTATAGAAAGGGCCCTTCCCAAACCTCATTTTTTCAAATCCCTGTGATTAAAGATTTTTTGGAAGGTTTGCGTAAGGTGTTTCCCCCTGTTAGACGACCTTCTCCACCATGGGAATTGAACGTGGTGTTGTCCAGATTAATGAGGGAGCCTTTTGAGCCTATTCATAAGGCTTCTTTGCAGCATTTGTCCTGGAAGGCTGCCTTCCTTGTGGCCATTACATCGGCCAGGAGAGTAAGTGAGATTCAGGCTCTGTGTTGTCAAGAGCCGTATACTGTATTCCATGCTTCTAAAGTGGTAATGCGTACTCATCCTAAGTTTTTACCTAAAGTGATATCTGATTTCCATGTAAATCAAATGATAACTTTGCCTACATTTTTTCAGCATCCCTCCTCTCCGGCGGAGAGGTCTCTGCATTCACTAGATGTGCGTAGATTGTTGAAATTCTATCTAGATAAGACAAAAGACATCCGCAGGTCGGATCAACTGTTTGTAAATTATGGTTCGGTAAGAACTGGTCTAGCTACCTCGAAACAGTCCATCTCCAGATGGATTGTGTCCTGTATTCAGCTCTGTTATCAGAAAGCTAATAAGACGTTAGGGGGTAAGCCTACAGCGCATTCGACTAGGGGCAAAGCAGCGACTACAGCTTTGCTTAGGAATGTTCCAATCGCTGACATTTGTAAGGCTGCCACCTGGAAGTCGGTCCATACGTTTACAAAGCATTACTGCCTGGACTCTGATGCTAGGGCAGATGCGCAGTTTGGACAGGCTTCGCTGAGAAATTTGTTTGCACAGTGACTTGTTGGTGTTCGGTTTTTACTCCACCGCTGTTTATTGGTTGGGATGGGCTTGCCATTCTGTCCATAGATTATGACTATACACAGAGATCCCCTACTACAGAAGGAGTAGTTTCTTACCTGTAACTCCAGTTCTGTAGTAGGGGTATCTCTGTTATAGTCATAAGCGACCCTCCCTCCTCCCCGGTGGAGTAAACTGACAGTATCAGGCCTGTTGTTATACACCTTCAAAAAGAACTGAAAGTAACTTGCTTTGGCTGTGCATCCTGGGATACCGGGGGTCTCTGGAGAGTTCCTTAAAGGCACGGTATCCTTTTAGCAGACACATAATGACAGCCTATAGGGCATGTCTGTCCACCCCTTCCTCTCTATTGTTTAAAGGGATTTTGGTGAAGGGAGTGTGATACAATAAAGGAACATGTCAGATGTGAATAAAAATGACATTTAAACTTTATTTTGGCTTTTGTGTTCACTTCAGATGAAGTGCTGGCCAGTGCAGCCATATTGTTATTAGGCTGTATTATTTTGTCTGTCTCTTAAGTGTCTTTGCAGGTTTGCAAATGCAGGACAGCTTAAGAGATATTTTGATTGCTCCGGGGTCCCCGCACATGGGCGGGACTATTCATAGATTATGACTATAACATAGATACCCCTACTACAGAACTGGAGTTACAGGTAAGAAACTACTCCTTCATAGCTTCACCAGCTCCTACAGCTTTCCACAAGTAATAAATGACAATGAAGAGCCTTACCCGTATTTTCTAGGCCTAACAGAGACAACCTTTACTGTTACACAGAGCTCGGGCAATCTGTAATAAGGGGCAGAGGGATCAGATCCATTAGCCATTTGTTGTTGTGTCATACATTACTTTCATCAGACATTTTTTGATTTTGACTTTGAAAATTAAATACATTTTTGCCATTGTGTTAAGGCATAGTCATGTGGGCATTTCATTGGCCAGATAAGGAGGGAAGCCTTTTTGGTTTTATTCGTATAAATCATCTGCTTGTTGACTATACAAAGCAGAATTTATAGGGAATGGTCTGTGTAAGAAAATGTGTCGCTACACATTTAACCCTCTAGATTATTTGCTTTTGGACTACCTCTTTTCTTTTTACTTTTATTGTGAGTGAGTCTCGCTATTGAATTGTCAGTAGCCTGAAACTGTTAAAATGAATTGGGAGTGCTAACCTCCAGTGTCTGCCTTTTAAAACAAGGTCTGCTGCTGGGCAGCTAGGGTAAGATACTCTGGGTTAAATGCACATGAACACGTGCACACACGTGCAGGATGATTGAGTAGGACTATTGTCCAGCTCAGCTTGGTATCTGCATACAGGCATCTTGTTGCAGTCGGTCTTAAATATGAGCGGGTATTCATATTGTAAGTCTGAAGTGCTTAACTGAAACGAGTCTGAGCTTTACAGTATTATACATTATGGGCAAACTCAGCATCCAAGTCCAGTTTCACCATAGTTAGGCCTGAAGAATAGTGTGATATGGTAAAAATGGATTATTATGGTAGAATTGGAGTGCGGCCACAGTAGGTCAGCCGTGTGCCACAGGCAAAAGGAAGCAGAAAGGAGAGGAGAAAAGATCCCTTGCTTTGCAAAGTGTCCTGAAGTGTTGGCATGTGGTCACATGTGTTCCGGCAGCTGCAGCGAGTGTGCTAAAGGGAAACTGCACATTGCCTGCACTGGACAGTGTGACCGTGTTCTCTTTTGCTCTCACCAGTGTAGTGGTAAATGCTCTACAAATTGCGCCTGTTGCCTTCGCGTCTGTGTGAACAAATGTTTCCACAGGAAATGTTCAGGCAAGTGCAGCGAACCTTGCCCTCCCTGCACCAAACCATGTGGGTGGAAGTGCCCACATGCCGCATGCTCTAAGCTCTGTTGGGAACCTTGTGACCGCGAGCCCTGTGACATGCCATGCGGTAAAAAACTGCGCGCGTGCGGTCATCCCTGCATTGGTTTCTGTGGTGAACCCTGCCCCAAGCTATGCAGGGAGTGCAACCACGAGGAGGTAAGTGAATTATTTTTTGGAAAAGAAGCCGACCCAGAGTCCCGCTTTATCCAGCTGAGGGATTGTCGGCATACTTTCAAAGTCTCTGGGTTCACCCAGTGGATGAATCAGCAGGAAACCGATGACGTAATCAGGCTAAAAACCTGCCCCAAATGCCTAGTCCCCATACGCCAAAACCTACGCTATGGCTCAAAAATCAAGGAGGCGCTGTCTGACGTTAAAACTGTGAAGAGGAAGATTGTACAGTCATGGGTCCATGATCTAGAAAAGTTCCTTGGCGACAATAAAAACGTTTTGCAGTTTTCTCCTTGGGGAAATGCAGTCCTTGAAAAGCTTACGGACCCCCATGTCACCATACGTGACATTTTTCTCATCAGTGAGAAGCTGAACAGCTTGTGTAAGATAGGTATTATTAAAGAAGCGGCAGCTCCGCTACCTCCCCGTTACCGGCGGGAAGTGGAAGATAAAATTAAACATCTAAGTAACCGCATTGAAGCTGCCAAAAGTAAATCAGATATTTTAAGAGAGCAAGATGAGCTAGTCAGTATTGCCCAATTGACCGAGCGTCTGTGCGCAAGAGTCCCGCTGCCAGCTGACTCTCTCTCCGGGTTGAAGCTTCAACCTCTCTACTTAAGGCTTCAAAGTAAAATCAAAGCACGTTGTCCCTTAAATCGGGAGCTTGTGTCTTCGATACAACATGACAAATGTACACTTGACACAAACCTGCTTAGGCAAGATCGATGGCACAAGTGCGCTAGCGGGCATATTTACAGCTCCCAGAAGCTCGAATTCAAGGTGCCTGTTTGACCACAATGCGGCTCTTCCATAAATAATCAAGATGACAACTCAGTGGAGTTGAACAATGCATTATAAATTCTATAGGCAAGAAAGACCTGTATTGAGCTCTCAAATTTGCACCTATCTGTGTAAGTAATTGAGGAAAGGTCTGTGTAATAGATTCGTATACATAACATTCTTCAATAAAATATTGCTGCCGTTATTATAAACAAATAAGTAAATAACAGAAACATTGGCCCTTTAGGTTTGACCTTTAGATTACTTGCAGTTAGCCTAATTTCTAGAGGGGAAGAAGAGAAGAGAGCTACAGAGAAAGAGATAAAGAATAAAGGATTGTGAAGAAAGAGAATTAGAAGTAAAAAAGCCAGTACAGGCAGGGTAAATTCACAAAGAGGAGCTTATTTACAAGCCACTTGCGCCATCGCTGCGTCACTTTTAACATGGGAAAAAGTGACGTACGGGCGGCGCAAGGGCCTTGTAAATAAGCCCCAGAATGTTTTGGCTTTCGGAGCTATATTATGTTAAATATCTCTATAATGACAGTTGTTTAAAGCACCATTTCTTTGGATCCTACTTTGATATTAGAGATCATTGCTTTTAGACTTATTGTGAACTATCGCTGGTATTTGTTAGCCTTTTCATAGAGATGCCTGATGGTAAGTTGTGAGGGGCGATAAACGTGTACATATTACTTGATACTCAGTACCAGCATCCCAATGTTGGACTTTCATTCCTATCATCTAAAAGCAGTGGAGGCGGCTTCTAGTCTCTTAAGTTCAATAAAAGTGTATAAAACCATGTAAGGTTACGCTACCATAAACATGTTAATAGGTTCAAGTAATGATGAATAATAGCAATCTGAAAATTTGCAGCATAATTACAGAACAGCTGCTCTGGCAACATTGAAGAAATCTTGCTGCAACATTGTGCGCCTAAAGAATTGTATCTGACACTTACTTCAGGAGGAACAGACTCCTAATTTTGTGGAATGTTTAACATTCTTTTATGCTTAAGGAAGGGATAGGAGGAAATCTTGAGGGAGCATCAATATGAGATGATTGACACTGTGGAGAGGGCAGGATATGAAGCAGAATACTTGTCCACCTGTCGCAACTTCGTATCAGTCACTGACCATTACACTCTATTTTTATTTTTGTCAGGTATCCGAGTGAGCATTAGATCCACAACCATTCCTTCCCAGGCGTTACTTAGTATCTTGTATAAATGCCTGACAACGGAATTAGTTAAAGTAATCAACGTGACAGGAAGTGAATGACAGATCCCCATTCCCTCACGAAGATTGAGAGTGGTGACGGGTGTGTGTGTGTCTTAAATTCCCTATTGCTGAAACAGCTATGATTCTGCTTGTTGGTATGATTTATATACTTTCTAATCTAATGATTGAGATGCTGCACTTCCCATGTACTTTTCATTTGTAATCCTAAAATATTTTTCGCTATTAAAATTTATTGAATACACCCGTTATAGTGCTTAAGAGGAAAAGGAAGTAACAATTTCCTTTCAAAATATTTCCGAGGTCAGGGCTTGCAAAAAGCTGTATAGATTATCATTGTGTAAAACTCCAAATGTCTGCATCCTGAAGATCAAATAATGTAATGTTTAGAAAAAAAATACAGGGCACTTTGCTATGTTAACCTAATTATTATGCACATTACATTTCATGAATATCAATAAACGCAAAACACCCCAGTGTGTACTGATTAAAGTTGTTGATTTTAATTTATTTGTTCTCTGATTTTTATTCCTGGGAGATTGTGTAATGGGACTCAAATTACAAGTAGACATATTGAAATGTACAAGATGTAAGGCCTCTTTGTTTTGATATACAACAATTATGAATAACATGAGGTCTAGTGAGTCACTGTTTTTGTGCCCCAGAAAATTCACGTTCATAGCTTCACCAGCTCCTACAGCTTTCCACAAGTAATAAATGACAATGAAGAGCCTTACCCGTATTTTCTAGGCCTAACAGAGACAACCTTTGCTGTTACACAGAGCTCGGGCAATCTGTAATAAGGGGCAGAGGGATCAGATCCATTAGCCATTTGTTGTTGTGTCATACATTACTTTCATCAGACATTTTTTGATTTTGACTTTGAAAATTAAATACATTTTTGCCATTGTGTTAAGGCATAGTCATGTGGGTATTTCATTGGCCAGATAAGGAGGGAAGCCTTTTTGGTTTTATTCGTATAAATCATCTGCTTGTTGACTATACAAAGCAGAATTTATAGGGAATGGTCTGTGTTAGAAAATGTGTCGCTACACATTTAACCCTCTAGATTATTTGCTTTTGGACTACCTCTTTTCTTTTTACTTTTATTGTGAGTGAGTCTCGCTATTGAAGTGTCATTAGCCTGAAACTGTTAAAATGAATTGGGAGTGCTAACCTCCAGTGTCTGCCTTTTAAAACAAGGTCTGCTGCTGGGCAGCTAGGGTAAGATACTCTGGGTTAAATGCACAAGAACACGTGCACACACGTGCAGGATGATTGAGTAGGACTATTGTCCAGCTCAGCTTGGTATCTGCATACAAGCATCTTGTTGCAGTCGGTGTTAAATATGAGTGGGTATTCATATTGTAAGTTTGAAGTGCTTAACTGAAACGAGTGTGAGCTTTACAGTATTATACATTATGGGCAAAATCAGCATCCAAGTCCAGTTTCACCATAGTTAGGGCTGAAGAATAGTGTGATATGGTAAAAATGGATTATTATGGTAGAATTGGAGTGCGGCCACAGTAGGTCAGTCGTGTGCCACAGGCAAAAGGAAGCAGAAAGGAGAGGAGAAAAGATCCCTTGCTTTGCAAAGTGTCCTGAAGTGTTGGCATGTGGTCACATGTGTTCCGGCAGCTGCAGCGAGTGTGCTCAAGGGAAACTGCACATTGCCTGCACTGGACAGTGTGACCGTGTTCTCTTTTGCTCTCACCAGTGTAGTGGTAAATGCTCTACAAATTGCGCCTGTTGCCTTCGCGTCTGTGTGAACAAATGTTTCCACAGGAAATGTTTAGGCAAGTGCAGCGAACCTTGCCCTCCCTGCACCAAACCATGTGGGTGGAAGTGCCCACATACTGCATGCTCTAAGCTCTGTTGGGAACCTTGTGACCGCGAGCCCTGTGACATGCCATGCGGTAAAAAACTGCGCGCGTGCGGTCATCCCTGCATTGGTTTCTGTGGTGAACCCTCCCCCAAGCTATGCAGGGAGTGCAACCACAAGGAAGTAAGTGATTTATTTTTTGGGAAAGAAGCCAAAATGAATTTTTGAACATTGTTTACAATTGAGTGCACAGGGATAAATTGACTTTCCAAATGCCTAGTCCCCATACGCCAAAACCTACGCTATGGCTCAAAAATCAAGGAAGCGCTGTCTGACGTTGAAACTGTGAAGAGGAAGATTGTACAGTCATGGGTCCATGATCTAGAAAAGTTCCTTGGCAACAATAAAGACGTTTTGCAGTTTTCTCCTTGGGGAAATGCAGTCCTTGAAAAGCTTACGGACCCCCATGTCACCATACGTGGCATTTTTCTCATCAGTGAGAAGCTGAACAGCTTGTGTAAGATAGGTATTATTAAAGAAGCAGCAGCTCCGCTCCCTCCCCGTTACCGGCGGGAAGTGGAAGATAAAATTAAACATCTAAGTAACCGCATTGAAGCTGCCAAAAGTAAATCAGATATTTTAAGAGAGCAAGATGAGCTAGTCAGTATTGCTAAATTGACCGAGCATCTGTACGCAAGAGTTCCGCTGCCAGCTGACTCTCTCTTCGGGTTGAAGCTTCAACCTCTCTACTTAAGGCATCAAAGTAAAATCAAAGCACCTTGTCCCTTAAATCGGGAGCTTGTGTCTTCGATACAACATGACAAATGTACACTTGACACAAACCTGCTTAGGCAAGATCGGTGGCACAAGTGCGCTAGCGGGCATATTTACAGCTCCCAGAAGCTCGAATTCAAGGCGCCTGTTTGCCCACAATGCGGCTCTTCCATAAATAATCAAGATGACAACTCAGTGGAGTTGAACAATGCATTATAAATTCTATAGGCAAGAAAGACCTGTATTGAGCTCTCAAATTTGCTCAAAATCAGCATCCAAGTCCAGTTTCACCATAGTTAGGCCTGAAGACTAGTGTGATATGGTAAAAATGGATTCCAAGTAAAGATTCAGTGTCACTTTTATCATATCTGCACTCCTTCTGGCACTTGAGGATTTGTTATATTTCTTGGCTCCTAGTTAGATTCCTTGCTTTTTCCCCCTGGTGTGCCAATTAAGTACTCTGTTGTCCAGCTGAAGGATCAAAGTCCTCCCCACAGACTAGGCCCTTTGACAGTGATCGGGCCTCTTCCTGGACTGAATCTGAAAATTACTTTTTACACTGCACCACACCCTGGAAGGCTCATACCAAGTAGGTAGAAAGGGAGGAAACCAGACCTCTGGAGTCAATTACAGAAGGGGATCTCCTTTGAAGTTTTGGAAAGAAGGGGCTATACACCTGTAGTATTTATGTGCATGGTTTCAGGCTCAGGCCTATTCAAATCGCCAACTTGAAATGTCACAAAATGCGGTGCAGGACGGATGGGACAGGGGGTGGAGTGTCATCCGTGGATTGATAGGATTGATCAGAGGTGCCTACCTTCTGGAACCTTCAGACCTCACTTAAAATCCTCTGCTCAGGGAAGGAAGAGAGAGGATAGATTTTTGCTGCACCGTAAAAAAGACCGCCCCCTTTTTTGGGCCCTTAAGTACCCTGGCCTTACTGGATGGCAGTCTGTGGATTCGGAACTCTAGTTTTGGTGGTGCTGGACCCCTTATACTGTCTGAGGGACAGTATAAGGATGAACCTGCTGAGGAGACCCTGGATAAGAATGGTTCTCCTGGAACTTCTGAGGACTGGGTCTGCAGAGGTAACCATCATCAGAGGGCCACCTCTCTGACTCCTGCTTTGACATGGGTGCCCTTCAAGTGATCACAGACGCTATGGGACCTGGAGAGAGCATGCTTTGAGGGTAGTCTGCCCTGAAGGTGTGCAGTGTGACATTGGAGGCAATCCTAGGCTGATGAAAACACCAGGTGCTGGATAGAGGACAAATCCCCAGTTACAGAGAGAGCAAGCTCCTGCAGAGATACAAACTTTTAAAGGCCAGTATGCAGAAAATATATTCTACTTGAGGCTAGGGCTGGCCATCGGATGTAAAAGAACCCTTAAATCGTCCAGATTGACCCAGCGGGACCGAGAAAGCACAGAAAAGAGAAAACAGGCACTCAGACCGCATGCCAAGAAGACCCCATGGACCAAAAATCAATGCAACCAAGCTTAGGTGAGAGCATCACTGGCTGCCCTCCTCTGCTCCATGTGCCCCTGCCTGGGGGTAGGCAGGAGGCACCTAGTGCAGCAATCCCTGACTGAAGTGACTGTGGGCAAGAGAGGAGAGACAGAGAGTTCTCATGCAAAATGGGCAGCGGAAAGAAGATACAAGCTCTGCACCAGCACACAACTGTGTTGGTGGCAGGAGCTGACCCGACTGCATAGGATAAGCTCCAGTGTGACCTACGTTGTGTACAATCGGGGCGCCCCCCAAGAGTGGAAGGGGTACCCGGGCGAAAATAATGATAGAACACAAAAAGGAATCAGGAATTTTGTGCTGCAAGACTGCAAGTGAAAAAAAAACATTGCCCAAAGGCATGTCTCAGAAGCCAGTGGGACCACCTCATTTGCTTATTTAACTCAAGGTTCTTTGGTTGTGGTCCACCCATATGTGTCCTCAGGTTGGGCCTTCTGTGTGTTTTTGATTGGCTGATTGGCAAGCCGTCTGTGATTCTATCTGCAGCTCCTATATGTTCTGTCCTCTGCTGTGGGATTTTTCCCTGGAGGTGTTTCCATGTTTTCTTGGGACGTTTCATACCCTAACTTTATGTTCTGGTCCTCTGCTGCGGGTTTTTCCCTAAGAGGTGTTCCCATGTTTTAGTGGGATGTATCATACCCTATGTGGGGTACTTGTAGCTATTGCATAGCTCTGTCCTGCGCTGGGAAGGTATGGTTCCCCCCCCCCACCTTTTTCGGGTTCCCTGCCTTTCCTGGCATCACTGTATACCGCTGGTGTGGTCTCTTTTGTCTTGTCCGGGCGCAGCTTGTGCTGCTCCAGGTTCTGTCATTCTCAGTGTTCGCTACATCGCTCGAACAGCCTGGCATGCTGTCTGCGGTGTCGTGTTCTGGCGTTTCCACCTTCCTGTCCGGCGTTTCGGCCTGGTCCTCTGTCTGGTGTTCCAGGGGGGCTAGGTTTCTCCTGGCTTTCCTGTGTTCTGGTTGATGGCTTGGGTCCGTCCTCCGTGTCTCTCCTCTTTCTCTTCTGGCTGGTCCCACTTCTCTTCGTGGGTCGGTGTGTGTCTATGGAACGATCCTCCTTTGGGGATTGTTCTGATTTTCCCTGGCCTCTGCCCCCGGCTTGCGCCTGGTTTGTTCTGGATGCAATGCTCCATGGTATTGTCAGCTGCCAAGTGCGCACACCTGCTCGTTCTGGTCCTCCGCCATGGCCCTTAGTGTGTTCCCTTGTGCCTCTGCCTCTTGTTCTGCTGGGGCTTTGCGCACCTGTGCCTTTCTTCTTACGCCTGCGCTTCTTGGCTGTGGCGCCGTTCCTGCCTTGTCTGCTTCCTGCGGCTGATGCTTGTTCAGCTGTCCTCTATCTCTGTGTTTTCCTACGGTGGGCTCTGCCTCCGGTTCTACCTCTTCTCCCTGGAGTTGGGGTGGTTCATTTCCTCCTGGATGCTCCTCTGCGGCTGTCTGTCCCCACGAGGGTTTGTGGCAGTTGCCCCTTGGATGGGCTTGGGTTCTCCTAGTCTTCCCTTCGCCTTGTTCTTGCTTACTTCTGCTTGGTAGGGGCTGGGCCACCCTTCTTGTCCCCGTGGCACGTCCCCTGCTGGGGTCCTCTGTTTCTTCCTACTGGGGGGACCCTCTCGCAGGCCCTCCTCCCCTCTGGGTATGGCTAGGGTATCTATTCTACGTTAAGGAATCTGCGGCTAGTAGTCTCTATCAGATGTACAAGTTACTTACCTTCGGTAACGATGTATATGGTAGAGACGATTCTAGCCGCAGATTCCTTCACGGCCCGCCCTTCCTCCCCGTTCTGCGAGGGCCTTCAGTTTGGGTTTCTGCACTCGCCTCCCTCCGGGTGGCTTGTCTTCTGTGGGTGTCCGCTTCGCTTCCTCCCGGACAGGATGCTTCATGCTGCTTGATTGTTCCACCCCTTCCCTTGTGATGCATGGTCGGTTGGTTCATGTGTGCTTCTGCAACCCCCCACCCTGTTTTTTTCTCCAGTGTAGGGGCCTACTTTTACTCTTCTCCCTTTGCTTGCTTGGGGTTTCTGATTCCTTTGAAGTCCTCTACGTTGTTTTTTTTTTTTTGCCTGTGCCTGTGCCTCGGCCTTTTCGCTCCTTTCAGAGGTATGGCCCTCCTTGAGGGTGCCGTCTGGGGGTGAATTGCTGTTACTCCTCTGTTCCGGGCTGGTTGCCCTTCACCGTTGTGGATTGTGCTTACTGTCTCTCTCTTCTGCTATGGCGTTTTTCACTTGCTTTTTTGCATCCAGGGAGGATGTCGCCTTAGCTTGCAAGGGTGTTCCTCAGAACGGTGCTCTGCTCTTTCCCTGCTATGGCTTTCACCGCTATGGTTTTTTGTACCTTCGTGCTTGGCTCTTTTCCAACTGGTGCTGTTTCTCACCTTTCGTTTCTCTCTTTTCTGTTTCGCTGATTTTTCGCACACTGTTCCCATACTCTCCACAGTTTTGTTTGTGATGGCTCCGCGTTGTGGCGCGGAAAAGTTCTCCGAAGAAAACTGATGTCAGCGCACCGGGGCGGGGCTTATGTCACCTTGCTGACGTCACGCCCGCGGATGACGTCAAGGCGGAGTCACGTGGTACCACCCCCCGGCGCGCAGAGATGCTGGGGCAAAGAAAGTTTTCCGGGTCCAGTCTCACACCTGGGCATAATTCTATGTTAAGGAATCTGCGGCTAGAATCGTCTCTACCAGATACATCGTTACCGAAGGTAAGTAACTTGTACGATAGACTCATGAACACGCTTAATTAAAAATTGAAGTGTATGATTGGCAATATAATGAGTGTCATCATAAAATGGTACCGCCCTCTGTGTTTGTAATGGTGTTGCATGAATTTATTATAACATATTTCTGCTTTTATTAATGTGGTAACACCTGACTAAGCCAGAAGACTTGCCTTATGATATCTACACCCCACTGTATTGTGTCTAGCATATGTGGGGGTTATGGTGTTTCTAGGCTGCAGTACTTGCTATGGGTAAGATCTGTTGGGAGGGTATCACCATAGGTATTTCCATTGGCCATTATTTATATGTTCGTAAATTGATGTGTAGTGCTTAGTATTGTGTACAAAAGCAAGTATTTTTCCTTTTTATGAATAAAAGCGCTGCCTGGACAATGAGTTACTGGGTGTTGTTTGTTGAGTGCCTGCTGACTGTGGCACTAGCTCACACCACTTATCCTAATAAGGCATTGTACTGCTCTGCCAGGCAACCCTGAGAGAGTGAATTGCTACAATAGTTTACTTGGTTCCCAGTAGATGGAAGGTTGTAAACATATTACTTGTGAAGGACCCACATGCTTTGAACCTAATAACCCACTTCCTTACAGTTTGTGTTGAGTATTTTCATGACTCGGACGTATCCTTGTTTATTCTGCGATCAGTTGAGTGATGCAAAAATCAATATTTAGATTTTTACCTTTGGTAATACAGTTTTACTGAGCTTTTCGTAGTGATATATTGCAACATGCTTATACAGCAGACTGTTAAGACTTGTCTCATTTAAACCACATGTATTTGGATGATACCCAGATATACATGAAGATCTCATCTCTGGAGGAGATCAAGTCAATGGATGATGCCTTAAAGCTGACTCTACATTGGCTAACCTGCAATCATCTTAAACTAAATTCGCATAAATCAGAATTCCTCTTGATTTCTCCACCCAAAAGCTCCGCCGATGTTAAGGAATGGACCAAGTCGATCACTGCTCTAAACTGCACTCCTGTCCTGGTTGATGCCTCCAAATTTCTTGGTATTACTCTTGACAAGAACTTAAACATGCAAACTCACATCAACTTGATGACCAAAAACTCAAACTTTCACTTGAGCTAACTCAGGAAATTGAAACCATTCATTTCATCTACTGACCTTAAAATGGCAGTACAATCCTTAGTCATCTCTAGGATCAAGTATGGTTGCACTGCACTTTCAGGCTTACCCAAGATCTCTACTGCCCCCTAAAAACGTGCCGCAACGCTGCAGCAAGACTCTTAACAGGATCAAAGAAATTGGACCACATCTCTCCTCATCTGAAGTCTCTGAACTGGCTTCCTATCAAAGCCAGAATTCAACTTAAACTGGCCTGTATTACCCACAAAGCCCTCCACCACGAAACACTGATGTATCTTGATAAAACAAATCAAGATTTCGGGGGGAGGAAGATCCTTCGCGGAGCGCCAGGGATCTAGTCCTGAAACCACCTTATTCCAGAAGATGAAAAACTATGACAAAGCCTTCTCTGGGGCGGCCCCTAGAATCTGGAACTCGCTTCGCCCTGACATCAGAACAATGAGCTCTATTTCTGCCTTCAAGAATGAAGCAAAAATCTTCCTTATGACCAAATTCTTACCATATCTGTCCACTGAACTCTATCCTCATCACCCCTCAACCCTCGCTGCTACCCAGTTCATTCTTACCTTTTTCCTTTAGCTATGACTCTGCTCTCTCCATCTAGCTCTATCATAACGACTCTGTTCCTAAATTGTTGCATTATAGTAAGGCCTTACTAGCTGAGATCTATCATTTATTGTACAGTTGTTTTACTATTTGCCTACAACTTCCTCGAAGTAACACTGTCTAATCCAAGTACTTTGCATTGACCTTGTTTACCCCCATTTTCATTGTGTACCCATGACGTGTTTGTTGTTTATCACTTTTTTGTCCTTATTTTATTTTTTGTTGTTTACCACTATGTACTTGTTAAGCGCTCTGATACCCATGGGTCATGTTCGCGCTATATAAAACTTTGAATAAATAAATAAATGAAAATGTGCATTTGGTGGCAGCTTACCTTTACCAAATTTGACAGTAGTAGAAAATGGGGAAGTGTAATCCATCTTAATCTTTCATCTGGTGGCGATTGCAGTATCCTATAAGTGGAGGGGAGTTATTCAGGCAGATATAGGAGAATCAGTGCATAATAATGAATCTGGTGTGTCCTCACTGTGGGAACCAGGTGTCAAGAAGAGCAGGACCAGAAGAGCAAGTTAGGTGAGACTGTATTTTTTTCTTCTAATTTATATATTGGGCAACATATAACTGCTCTGATAATGTCAATTGCATAATTGTTTCGATTTTTTTTCTTGCAGTGTTTGCTACCATGATAATAGGGCTTCACAGAGCAATAAATAATATATGTTAGTATTATCCAACATAGTTGTCATCACTTTATGCTTCTGGAATTCAAATATGTGATGTGCAAGATAGTAGCATGTGTATTTTTCTTGCAAGTACATTAACCCATTGAGTTATCTCATCAGCTTAGGGATTTAACAAAATCCACAGGGAGATAAGTTTTATGCAACATAATGTAGGAGTATTGAAGAGACAGATTTTCTGGAATGTGTTTTTGTGGACGTTTGTTTTTCCAGTAATCAGTGAGGTCAGAATTTGTGGTATGTCTTGATTGTTTAACAAATTCTTCATCTCTTCATCCCTGCCTTCTGAGCAAGTGGTTTTGGTTCGACGGACTGGGTACAGAACTTGGGTCTTTGCCATAGCTTGCATGTGGTTGCTGCTGTGCACAAGCACAGGCTGTGAGCAACGGCCTTTGTGGGATAGAAGATATACAAAGCTGAAGACATGCACAGTGTGTCATGTCTGCATGTATGCAAGGCACAAGTTGTGGCTACTGAAAAATCTGTGTGTGTGTTTGTGTAGTAGAAGAGAGCACAATAAATGGAGATTACGATTTATCCCGCCAAGGACTCAATGCAATATTCATTTGGTGCAGCATGGAAGTTCCAAACACATATATGATACCCCTAACATCACAAGTTCACATAGCCCACTACACACTGCTTTTCACCACATCCGGAAACCAACCCTTATTCTTCTCAAAACTGTCAAAGCCTTCAACTGTCTGTAGGTTGTTGGGATGTAACATTTCCAGGGCATCTGCATTTGGCATTTAAATAACGTGTGATGCAGTGTCGATGCACGAGAAGGAAGCACAAGAAATGATTGAACAGCACACAGATTACCTTCCCTCTCCAATCACTCTTCGTATCTTTATGTTTGACATTGTACAGTACTACTATGCTTTTTGGCTAGATTTGCAATACACAAATAACACATTTATACATACATATGACAACCCCAAAGTCATACTTTCAGAATGTATGACATTAAAACGCTTACCTTTACCACGCATGAATGGTTATGGAAATCCAGGGTGACTTGCAATATCCTTATCATCTACAGCAGGGTGTGCTTTATTTCTTCTAATACATAGTCACACCATCACCTTTGTCAAAAACCACGTAAATGCTTGGTGCGTCTTTCATATGAAATAGAGAGCTTGTTTGCAAACATGAAGAATAAAAATAGAATCTGTAGTCCAAAATTAAACACATCAAAAAAGCTGTTAGATATTCGTTGCACAATATATTAGAAGTAGTTTAATAAAAGTAGAAACATGCAGAAAGATTCTAACTTTTCTATAATTTCCCAAGGAGTGAAAACAATAAACATGTTGCCATAATTATCTCCTTTCTGCTTGGCACCATACATCTAGAGCAAACATTGCAGCAAAAGAAAAGCAACAGTTAATTTTTCATTCCTCGAACAGCCTTTCCCCTCAGCTGCTGTTTTTGGCATCAGAACTCAACTGTAATCAACTATTACAGTTGAGTCCTGATGTAATTTCTTTATATTTGGCGACTGAGTGCGTCACAAGGTGCCGATTATAAAGAAATTAAAGACAGACTTTATATAGGGATTGCAGAACCCCATGTATTATATATAAACTTTTTTGGAGGATAATCTCCCTAGTTTTTATTTACTCCTAACCTCCCTTTACCACTACTCACCCCAAAACATAAATGTACCCTTACCTCCCTTTACCACTGCCCACCCCCTAACCCTAAAATTATCCTTACCTCCCTTTTCCATTACCAACCTCTGAACCCTACAGTTAGCCTTAACACTACGCACCATTCACAAATTATGTTATTTATTATATATATTCATACTTTATTAATGTTTAGACACAGTCTTTAAAACATAATTAAAACCAGTTAACATTTTATACAACCATATAAATACCAATTCCTCAATATTAGACCTTGGGGCCAGATGTAGGAAGCGAAATACCGATCGCAAACGTTGAAATTCGCAGAATCTCAACGTTTGCGACTGCAAAATAGCCCTGCCCAATGTAGAGAGGGAAAAAGTAAAGCACAAAATAAGGATTCACTAAAAACAAGAGAAGTCAGTTAGCGATTCCTTATTTTGCGAATATGACCCACTAACTCCCAAATTGCGCCTCGCAAATTGCGAAATCGCAAAAACAAATTCGCAAAGAAATGTATGAAAAATCGCAAATAGTGATTTCTGGGAAAATCAACCAGGTGTTTGTTTTATTGTTTTATAGAGCGCAAACTTGACCCGTTAGGGTATCAGAGCGATTTACAGGGGATCATAGCAGTGTACATTAGGCAAGGAATCACATTAAGGGCAGAGGACATGTATATACAGTTTACATTTAAATAACTCCAGATAAGGCCCCAGATTTCTTGATGAGGTAGCTCGGTATTCCGAAGGGAGGTGCTAGTCGGTAGTTGGTCAAGGTCTATGTGTTGGTAGGAGGCAGCATTTAAGAGAGGAATTTACCCATAAGGAAGGTTTTGGCCTCCTTTTTGAAACGTGCCAGAGAGGGGATTCTTCTGATGGCGGGCGGGAGAGAGTTCCATATTCTTGGAGCGGATCCAGAGAAAGCCCGGTTAAAAGGTTGTTTTTTTCCGGAACCGTGCAGGTTGGAGTAAGAGGTCTCTGGCGGACCGGGAGCTTCTGATTCCGCCGGATACCACATGTTTCTGTGCGAGATAAGCAGGGGAGTTTGAGTATAAGGCCTTGTGTGTGATGCAAGCCAGTTTGAGTTGTATTCTGGCCTTGAGGGGAAGCCAGTTCAATGCTTTCAGGTGTGGAGTTATATGGTCAAATTTTTGTTGAGCTTGTAAGAAGTCTGGCGGCAGCATTAAGGCAGGCTTTTAAGGGTGCCAGGGTGATCTTGGGTAAACCAGAGAGGGTGAAGCAGCCATATTCCAGTCTGGAGATTACTAGCACTTGGACTGCACTTTTTAGGTCGGTAATGTCAAGGAAGGGTTTCAGTTTCCAGAGGTAGCTCAAGTGAAATCTGGCTGATTTGGCCATCGAGTTGATGGGGTCTCGCATGTTCAAATTGCAGTCAAGGGTTATTCCCAGAGATTTTGCTGAGTCCACGATGGTCGGTGGGCAATCTAGGGCTGTGATAGCCTTGATCCATATCTGCATCTCGGTATTGGTTTTTGGAGGGGAAATTAAGAGAAATTCTGTTTTCTTAGCGTTGAGCTTGAGTTGATTGGAGGTGAGACGGTGGATTTCAGGGCCTCATTCAGGGAGAGAATATCCTCGAGAGTAGAGGCTTTGATGTAGAGCTGAGTGTCATCAGCATACATATGGTAGGAGATATTCGCTGTGCATAATACTTCGGCAAGGGGTTCGAGGTAAAGGTTGAGCAGGGTAGGGGACAGGGTTGATCCTTGGGGGACTCCGACTTTGACCGGAGAGGGAGCAGAAAGGTTGCTGTTGATTAGGAATCGCTGCGATCGGTTTTGGAGGAAGGATCTAAACCATTCTAGAACAGAGCCATTCAAACCCATCCTGAGTTTGAGGCGTTCGATTAGTTTTTCGTGGTTGACCGTGTCGAAGGCCGAGGATAGATCTAGGAGGATTAGAAGGCACGTTTTCCCTTGGTCCAGGGCTTGGAGGGCATCATCAACGATGTGGAGCATGGTCGTTTCAGTACTGTGCCCACGTCTGAATCCAGATTGGAAGTCATCGAGAAGGTGGAAGTTGTTGATGTGCTGACTTAGTTGCTGTTGTACACACTTCTCCAACACTTTGGCTAAGAGGGGGATGTTGGAGATAGGTCTGAAATTGTCGGGAATGGCTGGATCCAGCAACAGATTTTTCAAAATGGGGAGGACTTGGCCAGCTTTCAGAGAGTCAGGAATGGAACCCTGCTGGAGCGAGGCGTTAATTATTGCAGTCCAGATAGGAATAATGGATTGGGCGACGACCACTAGACAGTTGGCGGGGAGCGGGTCGTTGAAATGGTTATTCGGACTTAGGGACGATAGGATTTTAGATACGGAGTCTTCGTCGTAGAGGGTGAAGTCAGTTTAAAGTGCTTGATTTTTAGGTGAAGTCTGTGGGGGCAGCGCAGGAGGAGGGTGCAGGCCAGGAAGGGATAGAGAGTATGTGGCGGCACTAAGTTCATTTTCTAAGGCTGTGACTTTGTCAGCGAAAAAGGAGGAGAATTCCTCAGATGATATTAAAGACTTGGGTGTTTCTTTCGAGGTTTTGACCAGTTTATTAGATTGGTGTTTGACCAGTGCGAGGTCTGTTCTTAGCGTTCTCAAGTTCGGATCTGAATTTTTTTTTTTTAGAGTTAAGGATGTTCTTGTTGTAGGCATTTCTGGCCTGGCAGAGAAGTTTAAAATGTACGGCGGAGGGGTGCTGTCTCCAGATTCTTTCGGATTGCCGAAGGCATCTCCTCTCATTGTTGAGGGGTCCAGTGAACCAGGGGTTCTTGTATTTTGTTTGGCTTCTTTTTAACTTTAATGGGGCTAGTTCATCCATGATGTTCGAGATAGTTGCAGAGTAGTGATTATTGAGGTAATTGCCGTTGAGAAATGGGGGAGGGGGGGAGGTCAGATTTGCAGCGAGCCTTCAGTTCATTGTGGTCTAGGTTTCTAGTGTCTCTAATCCAGCGTTTAGGAATCACTGGTTGTTGTGCCCTTATCTTGTGGGTGCCAGGGAGTAGGAATGCGATGGCGTGGTGGTCAGACCAGTCACACGGGTCTATAGAGATAAGCTTGACTGTTGATTCCTTAGAGATGATCCAGTCGAGGGTGGCCCCTTTCGAGTGTGTTGGGAGTGAACAGACTTGGGTCAGGGCTTGATCGGACAGGAGGTCTTTGATGGCGTTGACATGAGGGTCCTTGGAGTCATTCCAATGCAGGTTGAAATCACCCAGGAAGATATTTTTAGAGTTGGAGGAGAACTTAGCAGTAATTAGTTACATGAGTTGGTCAGTGAAGGAGTCGTTCATGCCAGGGGGATGATAAATGATGTGTAAATTGCACAAAAGATTGGAGTTGCTACAAATGGAGAGTGCAAGGTATTCGCAAGAGTCGGTGGAATCCGCCAGGAGTTCTGTGGCACTGAGGTTGGAGCGGTAGATGCAGGCGATGCCTCCTCCTTTCTTGTTAGATTGCCTGCCCAGTCTAGCAATGTTATAGCCGGGAGGGACTGAGAGGTCCAGGCATGGAGATGAAGAGTCGTTGAGCCATGATTCTGTTAGAATTGCTAAGTCAAAGTTTTGTTCATGTTGAGTGCAGCAAAGTCAATGGCGTGCTTAAACGCCGATAGGCAGTTGATTAAGAGGCCAGACAGAGAGGTATCAGGGGGAGTGTTGGGAGGTAGGGTGGACAAGTGTACAGGCTCTAGGTTGCTCTTGACCTCACTTCTGTTGCGGAAGGTAGCCGATCTGTTGGTGTTGGTAGAGATGGCATGTTCGGTTCTGGTGTCTAGCGGGCAAAGGGTAATTGGGGCAGAGTTGTAGTCGCTGATAGTGGCAAGGATTTCCTCTTCAGTGAGGTCTAGCGAGCTAGTGGTGGCATGTGTAGAGTTGTAGGAGAGGGCGAGAGCTAGGGTTTCTTCCTCCGAGAGGTGGCATTGTTGCTTGCGAGGGCGAAGATGTCTCTCGGGTAACGGTAGAGGGTGCTTGGGGATCTCTGTGGTGTGTGGGGGGGTGGAGGTCCACTGGGTTTTGAGGTTGGCGAGGGAGAGTTCAGCGAGTGCAGGAGGTTCATTAGGTCTAGTATGGAGATATGGATACTCTGAGTTAGTTTGGCAGCTTTGGAATGCAGGGTTTCGAAATCCCTATAGAAGGGAGGTGTTGGCAGGCAGGGGGACAGTAGCTCTAGGACAGTACTATCGGACTCCCTGCAAGGGGGAGGCGTTAGAGGGTAGGGGGGCAGTATTTCTGGAGCCCTAATATCCGTATGCATAGGAGACCAGGTAGAAGGGGTAGTTCGATCTGTACCGTGGGATTCCGGCGGCAAACCAGTCTCATGGTCAGCGTGTGGGGCTGGCGGGGAGTAGACCAAAGGTCTGGAGACGACTCTATTGGCAAGGCTAGGAGATGAGTTAGCGATGTTAGGAAGAGCGGTGGTAGAGACTCTTAGGGAGGTGGTTTGTGGGCTGGGCGGGCAGGTTCAATCTGTGTCGCAGGTGTTTGGAGGTGTATGGGACTCACAGTTAGAGTGGGGAGCTGGTGGGGAGGAGATCAGAGGTGCAAGGATGATTCTCCTGGTACGGTCAGGAGCCAAGCAAGAGGGGATGGGATGATCGGTGTTGGAAACCCTAGGGGGGGTGGTTAATGGGTGGCTAGGGATGATAGGCAGGCTGGTCAGAGGGGGTCATGGCACTGCATATAAACAGCCCCAGAATGCATCAGTTTCAACACAATGGCAGCCCTCTGTCATTGCAAGGCGGATGCGGATGCAAGCAGCAGCACAGAGGATGAGATGACAAGAACACATATACAGAGCACGCATCACCCTTTTCCAACTCACTGGAGAAGAAATACATGAGAGGTACAGGCTTCACTCCACTACCATCCTAGACCTGATACGTGACCTGCACCCAATCCAGGAGCATCAGACATGCAGGGCGTACGCGATTCCACCACATGTGCAGGTCCTTTGTTCCGTACACCTACTTGCATCATGTAGTTACCAGGGGGTTATAGCTGTAGCTGGAGGTGTCTCACAAAGTTGCCTGTCACGCTTCTTCAACACCTTCCTGGATGCCATGCTTCAAAGAATGCACCATTATATCTGGTTTCCCACCACGCAAATGGAACTGCATAAGACCAAGATGGATTTCCATCAGATGGCCCAATTCCCACATGTCATTGAGTGCATCGATGGGACACATATTGCAATCTGCCCCCTCTCCGCTACTGTGTACGTATAACGGAACAGAAAATCATATCATTCAATCAACGTCCAGGTCATTTGTGATGCGTCTCACATCATAACTGATATAGGAGCAAAATTCCCAGGAAGCACGCATGACTCCTACATCTTCAGGCACAGTGGAATCTATACACGTCTGGCTGGGGGTGAATTTGGAGAAGGATACCTGCTAGGTAAATGCATTTGACACACCCTTATGTATACCTTGGATGTATCTGTTGTTGCCTGTGATTGATATTTCATCCTTTCCCACTTAAGTGACAGCGCATATGCAGTGCGTGCATTCATACTCACCCCATTCCTTAACCCATCTACTCCAAGGGAGAGGAGATACAATGCTGCCCATAAGTCGACGCGGAACGTGGTGGAGCGGACATTTGGACTCCTGAAAAGCAGGTTCCGCTGCCTCCACAAAAGTGGAGGTGTACGACAGTACCGCACCGAGATATGCTGAAAAATCATTGCTACCTGTGCCATGCTACACAACCTGGCCACAAAGAAGAGAACCCCAGTTGAAATCACCGATTCGGACTCAGAGGATGAGGAATGTCCACGGCCACATCACAGCGCAGCAGGTGTTGTAGGTGCGGCAGATGGGAGACACAGACGTGCTGAGATCACACGCAACTATTTCTAAGTAAGTAATGACACCAAGCTGATACTGATAATTGTTTAACAGTGTTTTATTGTCCTTACATCAGGCAATATGTATGCACACCGCCTCACCATACTGGCCTCTGTATGCATTGAGTTGCCCAGCGTGGCATGTCCACACTGCATGCACATTGTCATCCATTCTCACTGGGTCACATGGGTTACCTCACCTATCAGCGAATGTCAGCAACAGCATGGACTTATTTCCTGCGCCCACGCACATCAGTGCTTCGCTCAGTGTGCACACTTCCCTCTCTTGAGGACTGTTCTGCTGATGGCCCTTGCCTTGCACTACGCTGTCTGGGCTCAGCAACAGGTGGAGTTATGCTATTGCGGCTGGTTACCTCCTCACTGTCTCCACCATCCCCAGACCCTGTGGCAGCTATGTTGGCTGTCTGGAACAGTTCAACAGCAGTGGTGACCTGCACCAACCCCCTAGCAACATTCTGGCTGCAGTGGGCCATTTCCAACTGCATGGCAACTATGCATCTGCTCAGGACAGATGTAGCATTGCATAGGCGGTTGACCACCTTTGTGTATCCCTCCATGCGCGTTTTTTCCCTGCGCCTTGCGCCACGTTCACTGTCCAGTTTGCTGCATAACTGCCATACTGCCTCAGTCATGTCCCTCATGCACTCTGCATTGGCCCTATCTCCCTCAGCAACAGTGGTGTTCAGTCCATTGATGCCCACCTTAATGTCCCTCGTGTTCTTGTTCAGGGACACCAGCTGCCGTTGCATTAATAGCATTGTCTTCATTTGCAGCCGCTGCACCTTCACCATGTTGCCCTCAAGACCTGCGAAGACACTGGCTTCCTCACCCTGCCCAGACGGACTGTGTGCCCTTGGTCTGCGGCGGAGACCACTGGTGTGGCTACACTGCATGGATGACTGTGTTTCGGGAGACTGTGCTGGCTCTTCGGGCATGGTCTGTGGAGCTCCCGTCTCCTCCTCTGCCCCCTCCATCTCCTGCAGTGTTTCCACTGTGTACCTCTTAGGTCTGGGTGGTGGTTTAGGTGTGACATCTGTGGGTGTCTGAGACTCTTCCTCCAGAATATCTTGTTGCCCAGGTGCCTCATGTGCTTCCTCTCTTCTGTCAGTGGCGCAGGTTCGCCTGTGGATACAAGATGTCCATTTACTGACTTTCCTTGCAGCATTTGTGTTACATTAAATTACATGAGTTGCTATTCACACTAACAGTCCTCCACTTGGTTATTGACTGATGTGAGGCCCCTGCAATTGTGTTCACAAATCTCACTGATATGCTATATGGGTTTTGGGACTACATCTCCCATGATGCATTGCTGGTTGTTTGCAAAATATGGACTGGAGTGGAATTCTAACATGCTCATTGGGGATTGGGGAGGGGGTGGGTTCAGGCCATGCTGTGCATGTATCTTACCTTGTCCGGTGTTGTCTCGGGCTGAGGTGTCCACGTCTCCTATGCCACTGATGATCTCAGGCTGGAGGGTGGACTCCACCAAATCATTCAGGGGTGTGGTTGCAGGCGCTGTGGATGGTCCGCCACCTGTCTTTTTTGCTTGTTTCAGCCTGTCTGCTACCCTCTTCTTCGCCCTGGAGCGCAAGTCATACCAGCGCTTCCTCAGGTCGTCGATGCTGGGTGACCCTAATGGCATTGATCTTGCCTTGTATTTCCAGTCAGATCTTTCTCTTCTGGGATTCTGGTACATGCAGAGATTTCTTTCCAAATAACTGGTCATGTGTCTTCACCACTTCTTCAATAAGGACCTCCAACTCCTTTTCACTAAACTTGTGCTTCTTTTTCCTTTCTGCAGGCTCCTTTCCCTTCTCCTGTGTGTCCATCCTGTCAGTTGGTGTCTGCCTGAACACTCTGGTACAGCTCCTGTGTGTGTGCTCCTGCTCTCTGCCTCTCCCACAACCTCAGGCACTCAGAAACAGCATGGGTGTGGCCACTTCCTGTATGTGATTTCATCAGAAAGCACCTGACTGGCAGATTCACAAATTTGCGATTTTTTAAAATTGCGAGTTCGCTAATTCCGAATCGGTAATACCGATTCGGTATGGGGGTTTGCTAATTTTAGGAAATTGCAATTTATTTGCGATTTTTTTATCTACATGGCGGTTTTGCGATTTCTTAATAGCGATTCGGTAAAAATCGCTATTAAGAACTCGCAAAGATCATTTTACCTACATCTGCCCCATAATCTCCAACCCCTATCATCTAACACTTTGGGACACTAATCCAAGCATATTTTAATAAATCTTGCCAGTGCACATGCCCCATCAAAAGATTTAATTTTTAACAAAAGTGCAAGTGCATCATTACGGCTGTTTATGTTATGCCTTATAAAAAGAGGTTTTAAAATCAACGAAGCTTAATAAAATGATAGCAATCAATTAAAAAATGAACATTGAACTTTTAAGAAGGCAATCCACATGTACAATTTTTCTCTTGGTCTAGTAAGACTTCAAATTTCTCAGCTCTCACATAACGCAAGTTTAATGTTACCCGGAATTTTATTAGTGCTAAACGTTGTGAGGTGTCTGGTAATGCAGATAAATACGGCAATGCATTCATATTTTCCCATACATTTATACCACATACTTTGCTGAGGGTCTGTTCCTTACATGCTTCAAATCAGCCAAAATAGATTCTTTTTTACAGGCAATTTTTTATTCTGCTTTCGAGAAATGGGAGGCCTCCGCTATTTTGAATTCTATTTTTAGGGATCCTGCTATGTCTTCTAGTCTTTTCTTTACCATCTGAGCCCACTGTAATTCACTCTCTCCTATTTCTACAGCACAGAGAGGTGAGATCTTCTGCGTGCTCGGGACCCAAAGATTATCCCAAAATCGTAAAGTTGTTTTATAGGCCAATTTCCTTCTTATCGCCTGGGACATTGCACCTTTCGGGAGGGCTAACAATTTTTTCAAACATTTACTTTTGCACCTCTCCCAACTTCCCTCCATACTTATGGCTAGTAACTCAGCCCCATAGAGGCATTGTGTGGGGACCATTGCATTATAGGCTGTTAAAAGGGGAATCCAAGAAGGACCACCATAAGTCTTTTTAAAACGAACAAGTCCCCTTGTAGCTAGTGCCTTCGTCTCCTCCAATACTTTATGCAAGGTCCAACACAGCTGACTAGTAAACGTTATACCCAGATACTTGTAAGAGGTCACGACCTGTACCCTGCTATTACCTAACTGCCACTTAAACGGTTTAATTATTTTCCCAAAGGTGACTATTTTTCTTTTCCCCATATTTACCTTCAGTTTATTCGCCTTGCAATAATAATGACATTTAATCAATTTCTTCTGCACGCCTACTTGGGTCATATCCAAAATTGCCCAATCATCTGCATAGAGTAGGCACGACACATGTCTACCCCCCAATTTTGGGGAAAATGAATGAGTCGCTGCCAACTCTGCCAGGAGGTCAGCTAGAAACAAGGAAAACAATATGGGTGCCAGAACATAGCCCTGCCTTAATCCGTTTCCCAACGCAATTCTCCCCAAGAGAGCCCCATTTAGATCGAGTTTAACTTGGGCTGAGTTCCTGGTGTGCAATTCTAGCAGAATTGCTATTATGCATTTTGGAAAACCCTGATGTTTTAATTTGGCCCAAAGTGTACTACGGTCAACCAGATGGAAAGCTGAGCTAAAACCAACAAAACAACAAAATTAATTCCCCTTTGTTTCCTTTGCTTTCTGCCCCTAAGCCCATAGACTGAAGCAATGATCTGTTGTTGAATGCCCAGCTTTAAAGCCCCCATGCCCTCACTGCACTGCAGCAAAACTAAGGGTTGGAAATACATCAAATTTAGGATGAAACTAGGATAGGATGGACTCTTCTCAGAACGAGGCCTTTTTATGGTTTGGTACAAATCCATTGATAGTCTTTGAGATATTTGGGTTACAAATTGGTGTTCAGCAACTTCAGAGGGTAAAATTACATTGTCAGTGAATCTTCTGGTCCTTGGAGCTTCTGGAAATCAGAATAATCATATTGTCTGTCAATAACCGTAAATGTTTGTTGCGGTTGCCATTACAGGATTCACAGCACTGACACCTGTGTCTTTAAAAACAGTGTTGAGGGGCATAAAGGGGCAAGGGGAGCATGCCCTGAACGCAGGGGTGATGAAGATCTGAGGCCCTGAGAGGCAGACACTTCCCCAAAAGTTTTCATCTCTGGATCCTGCCACAGAACTTAGGAGCCAACCTTAATATTGGGTACTCCAATCTGTATCTGAATCCACAAGTCAATTTTATTTATTTGTGAATCTAGAATATTTGTTTTGCAAAAAAAAATCAAAATTCACAGAGCAGCTACACATGGTTAAATTGCACAGTGAGCACTACAATAACTGGGGCTGCTGTACTTCCCAGAGCCCACTTCGCATAGCCAGATGGCATGTACAGTCATTTTGGTGGCAAAGACCTTGAACCCTGCGCCTGGAGTGAGTACTGAGCCCCCAAGTGGCGCCCAACCAGTCCTGGACCCCATGGAAGTGGTGCTAAAGGTGCTTCTCCAGCCAAAACTTAAAACTTGGAACTTATAATAATTTCATCAAAACGGGGTCTAAGAAGCGACAGGAGACCAGGACCTACTTGCTCACTGATTTGCCCATGGTGCATTACCGGTCTGACATTGTCGTAGCTCCCACTACGTTCTTCTCCACAGCAGCAATTCCGGTTCAGTGGAACCTCTGAAGAAGGGTATCCAGGCTTGTGGAGCCTTCATCAGCTACAGCCTACAGCTTCGTGCCACTGGAGATTTTTAACTTTCAAAAGAGTGACAAAGTCTAAAGGTGGAAATCTTCACAGCAACTCCATCCAGCTCCTCCCCGACGACGACGCCTCTTCCACAGACACCACGGCTACCTTTGCCGGTTGAACTTTACCTTCTCAGGAATATTTTGGCGAAGTTTCTTCTAAGTCTGAAGGTAAAATGAGACCAGGCCCAGTCCACCTCATGTAGCCAAACCGCGCTCCATCGCGGTCTGCTTTAACTCTTGACTTTGGCCTGGTCTCACACTACCAGAACTTGTTTACCTCTTTGTTCTTTTTGGTGCTAATTTTCATTTGAAACTTTAAAAATTCATAACTTTAGGTCTACTGATACGGTTCCACTAGTTTTGGTCTCAACTTATGTATTAAAATGTGCTGTATTTTTTTCTATTGGGTAGGTATTTTTCTTATGATGTGTCTTTACTTTGCTGCATAAATACTTAACACAGTATCACTGAGTTAGGTCTGAGTGCTTTTAGGCCAATCTGTCAGAGGGTTAAGCGCAGGTTAATTTAGTGACCTTTGTGGTTCACCCTGACAAGGATTGTGGTTGTTGTTTGAGTAGGGTTTTCTCCACATCAACCAATAATCCAATTTGTTACAGGGTGCCTTAGGGTCTACTGATACGGTTTCATTAGTTTTGGTCTGAAATTATTTATTAAAATGAACTGTATTTTTTTCTATTGAATTGGTATTTTTCTTATGATGTGTCTTTACTTTGCTGCATAGATACTTAACACAGTTTCACTGAGTTAGGTCTGAGTGCTTTTAGGCCAATCTCCCTTTTGAGCATAATTGTTGGACCAAAGACAATTCTGCTTTCATTAGTACACCCGCATGTACCAATTCACTAGGACAGTCATTTTCTGATTCTACCACAAGTCATGGCGATTATAATCCTTTAAAGCCCGGCTTTGCTTGTAAACTCCTTACATCACCTGCTTCTTTCATTTCTTAGCACGCGCTTCTGGAAAATGGCCCCGGATGTTGTATATGTTAACTGTCCGAATTATAATGTTGCATCAGGCATCATCAACGCTGCTGTGCATGATTCTGCATCGGTGCCGTCACCTGTGCCAACAAGCACAGAACCACCGACAATCTCACCATTTTCTGACACTATCGGTGTCACTCTATGAAAGGCTTTAAGACCTGCAACTACACCTTCAACTCCTCCTTGGATGCCATATTTACCTGCAGTCTCAACATCTTCAATCTTTAATAAGATAATGGTTTATGATCATCAACAGCTGGTGAGAACCAGTGTCCTTCCCTAAATGTTAACTTTTTATTTCTTTGGTTATAATGGGAAACTGGAAACATTGTCATCTTCATCTGTGAATTTTCTTTTGTTCCTGCAGCTTTGAAAGTTTCCATACGTTTTTATAGTGATATGAACCCAGGAGAACAAGAGAAAAACAATCAGAAGCTGATGCTGTTTGTCTCTATACCTGTATTAAGCCAGCGTTTTGCATTCAATCAATTAGATTTCATTTTTGTTTTTTGTACCAAGCCACTTAGTTAAATTAGGTTTGTTTGATTTTCTCTAATTCCTTTACTTGTTCCTGTGATATTTTAAAGAATTTCACTCTGTCCAGAAAGGAGCGCATTGGTTCTTTTCCAGACTGATCTTGTGTGTATAGATTGGTGCAGTAAGCTCTGAATAGGTTTTCTTTCTCTTTCACATCATAGGTGATGTGGATTTTCAGCTCTATTGTACTGTCTTTATTAATTCTAGCTTTAAGCTTACGAAGGAACCCACAGTTGGACCTATCCAGTCTCGTATACTTCACTTTTCAAGGCCACAAGGAATTTGTCTGCTTTGTGGACTTGCAGGGTTCGTAGTTGACTCCTTATTGTTGTGTGAAAACGTAGGCCTGCCCTAATGTAAGGTTGTTTGCCTTTTTCTTCAGCTGCTTTTAGATAACTTTCAAGTTGAGCTTGTATTATTGCTTTCTATCTTTTGCCTTTTTTTCTATTGCTTTTATCTGGCTTCGAATTGCTGCTTTAAGACGTCCCAATATGTGTTTGGAGAGGTATCTGCTATTTTGTTTGTGACCATGTAATCGTCCATGGGTGTGGACATTTGTGTTCTATTAGCTGCATCCTGAAGTGGATATTTATTCAGTTTCAGTGTCCTGTCCCTATGTATTTGTGTGCAAGAGTCAAATTTTAGCCATATGTGTGTTGGGTCTGAGAATGCAGTTATGCCTGTACCATTATCTGACACTGAGGCCAACGCTGTGCTGGAGATTAGAACAATACCTATTTTGGAGTAGAAGTGGTGAATGGACAAACACAAAGTGTAATCCCTGTCACCTGGATGTGCCACTCTCTATGCCTCAATGAACCACAACGCCCAAAATTGTTAATGGACCTGTTTGGTCATTTCCATGCTAGTAGATCAAGTGGGTGCAATCCTATTGATTGTGCTTTGTAGGAAAGTACTGAAGACACCCATTAGTATTAGCAGCCTCTGTAAATCCTGAAAGTGTCCGTAACACCTTCTCTAGGAATCTATCTTGACCTTAATTTGGTGAGTACAGGGTGAATATTGAGATCACTTCCCATTTAAACATACCTTTTATCATTGCACTACTCACATTTTTCTCTACAAGCTACTCAAACATTACCATTTTGAAATAGTTTGCTAGGAGAATGGCCACTCCCTTTACCTTGGTGGGTATGTTCAAGTATTATTGATGCATGTATGTTTTGAATTGGAAATTACTAGACTTGCCTCTTTTAAAGTGTGGCTCTTGCAGAGCTACAATTTCTGCCTTTTCAGAGGCTAAGAGAGTGTGGATCCTTTTCCTTTTTGAAGGGAGATTAAGCCCCTTAAAAATTAGAGATCAGACCCAGAATTGTGTTCATGGTAGTTAATTTTCTTCTCTGAAGTCATGTGATCTGGAATATTCCGGATCATGTATTCCTTTGTGTTCTCCCCCCAAACCCGACACTTCCCAGTCATTTTGTCAAATCGAACAATCTTTTATGACATCTACAATTCAAGTAACACCATAAGAAAATGATAACAACCCATTAGCAGGTCCATTTGCCATTCTCTGCTGTGCTGTCATGAGCAAGTCTTTTGTTCGGTGACTGTAACATCAATTGTCATTTTGCTGAAGGTGTTTAATCTCTTGAGTTTCCAGGCTTCATACTCCTGTGGAGCAGCATGTCCTTGGCTACTTCAGCTATCTCCTGATGGGCTTTAATTGCTCCTGCATAAAAGGGTTGAGCATCTTTGCAGGTCTCATTTCATTTTATCCTCTCTTTGACGATTCTTTGCTGTGATCTGTGACAAAGACCTCCTGTTTTTCTTATCACTCCCCTCATCTGTTACCTATGTTTGTCCATCTTGGGGGCTTTTCTCCACAAATAGAAGCTTTCCTCTGCCATATAAACATGGTGGTCCTGCCATCAGACTGGAAAAACACTCCACATAGAAACATCCACAAAAATCTGTTTTTCTCATCATTGGGGGCACTAGTTAAGGGTTTCAGCTTCCTCCTTATCTCTAGGATTGACTGTGAGAGGTCTTGCAGTAGTATGAGCTTGTCTCAGCCGTAGTGGAGCAGTGAATGTTTTGTGCTTTCATTACTGTGTCCTCCTTTTGCCACAATGAGGATAGCTTTACCACCATGTCTCTGGGCTTGGTATTAGTGTTGACCCCTCACTCAATAGCAATTTATCCCTCGTTCATTTGCAATATATGGCCTAACAATGAGTGAACATAGGCAGTTATGTTCCTGCCGTTCACTTTTTCCATCATATTTCGGATTCTAATGTTGTTTCCACCAGCCCTGTTCTTTAGGTCGTCACATTTAAGTTGCAGGATGTCCACTTGTGATTCTAACATCTTAATTTTTTGATGTTCTCTGTCACTTCACGAGAGACTTCTTGTATGTTGGTCTCCAGTTCAACCACTCATGTGGCAATGTGCTCCAATTTTCAGCTAAGTATCAAGAATGTGTAATTGATACTCTTTTTGATGCCCTCCAACTCTTGTTTCAAGTCTACCTTCCATTCCTTCCTGATTTCTTACAGACAGGTTGTTAAGTCACCTTTTGTAAGAGTGTTAGGCCTTCTCAGTGAAGCCTCTCAAAGAAAGTCCTCCTTCATCTAGTGCCTCAGAAGGATTCTATTCCTTTACCAGATGGCTTTTCTGTGGTATCCAAATTGTCACCTCTGTTAGGCACCCTGTAACAAATTGGATTATTGGTTGATGTGGAGAAAACCCTACTCAAACAACAACCACAATCCTTGTCAGGGTGAACCACAAAGGTCACTAAATTAACCTGTGCTTAACCCTCTGACAGATTGGCCTAAAAGCACTCAGACCTAACTCAGTGATACTGTGTTAAGTATTTATGCAGCAAAGTAAAGACACATCATAAGAAAAATACCTACCCAATAGAAAAAAATACAGTACATTTTAATACATAAGTTGAGACCAAAACTAGTGGAACCGTATCAGTAGACCTAAAGTTATGTATTTTTAAAGTTTTAAATGAAAATTAGCACCAAAAAGAGCAAAGAGGTAAACAAGTTATGGTAGTGTGAGACCAGGCCAAAATCAAGAGTTAAAGCACACCGCAATGGAGCGCGGTTTGGCTACATGAGGTGGACTGGGCCTGGTCTCAGTTTACCATCAGACTTAGAAGAAACTTCGCCAAAATATTCCTGAGAAGGTAAAGTTCAACCGGCAAAGGTAGCCGTGGTGTCTGTGGAAGAGACGTCGTGTTGAGACTGACCCACTGCCCTAGTGGGAGGAAGGGACACTCAGTCCTGAAGCCTGGTGTGTAGTAGGAGAGAGGCCCTACTGGCCCGTTACATATTTTGAAGGAAGACCTCTTCTGCTGGGATGGCATGGAGCCCGGTGGGCCACGCTGGATGAGTCTGGGCTGTAAGTGAGGAAGGTGGAGGCATCGGTGAGGACTGCCCCCAAGGACAGATGGCTGGGAAAGAGGGTTCATCATGAGGGGAAGTCCAGTGTTGTAGAGAGGGCACCTCAACTTTGTGGTACTGAAGTACCAGGGAGAAGTAGACTTGAACCGGGTGACAGCGGCCAGGTGCAGGTTGGGACCACCCTTGCTCTGGACCCGGTGGGGCCACGCATTCTTGGGGGGGTCGATACAGGCAGTGCCAGCGGGCTTATGGAGAGGTACTCTGCACTCAAATAAGTCCCAAGCTGCAGACCTGGGAGCTGACAACAACAGTGGCATCTGTGCAATAATGGGCAAGCCGAAAGCTAAACGAATCACAGTGCATACCGGCGTGGTGGAGCTCTCCCCCCGCCTGCAGACAAGGAGGCGGGAGGCCAGGATGTCCCGGAACCTTCTATGCAGGTACTCTTTGACAAAGTCTTACCCGCTATTGCGGACACTAAGCTCACACTCCAGCAGGAAATAAGTACTGTATCGGTGGGCCTGAGGCTTTTACACGCTGGACACTGCAAACTAGCAGATCGGGTGTGTGGGGGGGTTGAAACCTCCCTGAATGAGATACAACCTGACAAAAGTCTCTGTTCCGCAAAGCAGAAGACCTGTCGGACAGAGTGAACACCCTGGAACAGTGTGCAGAAGATGTAGAGGGCCGAAACCGCCACAATAATATACGAGAAGGGGGGCTTCCCAAGGGTGTGAAAGGCTTGGACATGATCTCCTACCTAGAAAACTGGCTGTGGAAGGAGGTGGTGCAGAATCTCCTAACACCCTCTTTTGTTCTGAAATGAGCTCACAGAGTGCTGGCACGCCCGCTGGCCCCTGGTTGACCCCAGTGACCTTTGGTGGCCAGATTACTGCATCATAAAGATAGAGACACTATACTACAAAGGGCCCATTTGTGGTGGACAATGCCAAATTATCAATGTTCCTGGATTTTACGGCTCGGGTACAGGCACAGCGTGCATCCTTCCTGGAAGTTAAAAGGGCCCTTCGTGAGGCCGGATTATAGTTTTCCCTGATGTTCTCCGCCAGGCTTCAGATTATTATAGATGGGAAAACACACCCAGTTCGGGCTTGGCCGGAGGCCTATATGGCAGGTGCGGCCCTTCCTGGGCCCAGGTCTAGGGCATTGGTGGCTGGGCAAAGAGCAAGAAAGAGCTCCAGGAAATCTTCTTACGGTCGATCCCTGAAAAAACCGTCCCCCATCTCAGTCAGAGCAGGAACAAGCGGCAACATTGTTGGCTGTGGCAGAAATGGTGAGAACGCATACACAAGAGGAACTTGGGACTCCATCTGGGAATGACTGTCTGGGGTCTGACTCTGAAGCCTGTGTTAGTAATGATGAGGCCCTGCCCCGGGTTACTTCACAGGCTGTGGAGGACTTGATCTAATGGAAACAGAGCTAGGGATGTGACTGCTATCATCCTACTTTTTGAATGTGCTCCTACTGCTATATTGGGGTATTCCTACACCTTGAATTGGGTGGAAGATATAGTGCAATGTTTCCTATTATTACAGGTCGGTTGATCTGATAGTTGTGATAGGATAACACTGGTTAAGATTTACGCTGTTTAAGGACTGGGTAGCTACTCTCTATACACGGGCTCACAAATACGTATCCTCTTATGGATGACTGGAGAGGTGCGGCACTTCCGGTGTTTCAGGGCCCAGCCCACCTCAACCAGTTTAGTTTTAGCCCTTGCCTGGATTCTGAAGGCGGCATACTACTACTAACGTTTTCTTTTCACTGGTTCGGGTGGGCCGCCGTTGCTCTACTTTGGGGTTGTTCTATTATGTCTCGGGAGGTAGCATGCTTGTCTTTCCTTTACAGGGGAAGTTGGGAGGAATGAGGGTAGGGGGGCAGCGCTACCTGTGGACCCCATGAATTGCAGATCCTAAATTTACAATTATGTCCATGTCCTGGAATATCAGGGGATGGGTTCGGCCTCTAAATGGAGTAACATCCATCGATATTTAACATGGCGGGGAGTCCAAATAGCTATGCTGCAGGAGACACACCTCACCGGATGTGAGGTGGAGTGACTGAAACAAAGGTGGAGAGGGCAGACCATTGCACTTTTATGGGTTAGGGCAGGGACACCCTTTGAGCACTCGCAAACTGATCGATAAGGATGGGCATTATGTCCTAGTGCGAGATAGATTTCTGGGCAAGGACATTATATTGGAAAGCATATATGCCTCAAATCAGGACCAGTTAGGGTTCCTACAAACATTATCCACCCAACTGACCTTAAGGGCTGCTAACAAACTCCTTATGGGAGGTGACTACAATTGTGTGGCAGACGTTGTACTGGACCGCGCTACCCCTCCCTTACAAGGGGCATCAGCGCATAAAGGCATAGATGGCTTCAGGAATTGGATGGTTCACTGAGAGGTGTCGGACATCTGAAGGGTGCAGCACAGATTAGATCATGACTAGGCCTAAAACTGTCATATACACCACCTGCACACCCAGTTGGATAGATTTCTTTCCTCCACCAGGGCAAGTCTAGCCAGTGGGTTGCACATACTGAATACTTGGCCGTAAGGTTTCTGACCACAGCCCACATCTCATGAAGTTGGTACTGATTATTTTACGCGCAATCAATGGTCCACCTCGTCCGCAGCAGTTGAATGGGAGGAATTTAAGGTGGTGGTGAGGAGACTCTGCATGGGCCAGGCAGTGGGAGTAAGGAGAGAGCTTAATAATACGTTACTTGGTCTGGATGTCAAGCTACATGATTTATATAACGCTTTGGGGGAAAAGAACATGCATAGACTAGGATCAGTGTAAGGCCAGGGATCTGTACAATGCCACAATAGGACACCTGCATTGTCACGACCACAAAGCGTACATGGAAAGGGCACATGACGAGGAGGGCAGACCTCGTAGACTGCCCAGAGGTAACCTATTACTCCTGTCTGGTCAAGGGATGATACGCCACTTTATGCCCCTGGGCAGATCAATGCGGCTTTCAGAGAGTATTATGAATCCCTTTATGTAAGACCAGAGCCTATGGATGTAGATGGTTTAAGGGCTTTCCTGGATAGGGTACCCTTATGGGAGCTGGACCAAATAGCCAGGGATGAGCTGGGCAGCCAGTGTCGGTTCAGGAAATCAGGGCCGCCATCAAGGATATGGCTAACAGGAAGACACCGGGGTCTGACGGCCTCCCCTCGGAATTTCATATCACATTGGCTGGTTCCTTAGCCCCCAAATGGAACACTTATATACAGAAGCGTTTTGTAGAAGATTATTGCCTGACTCGATTAGGGAGGCAATAGTAATCCCTCTCCCGAAGACTAAGGAACAGAACGCCCTTGTTTCCACTTTCTGTCACCTGTCCATGCTGGATATGGACTTTTAAAGTCCTCAATAAGGTCCTGGCGCATTGGCTATTACCCTATATGACGAGGTTGGTGCATAGTGACCAAAATGGGTTCATTCCGGAGAGAATTGCATCCCTTAATCTTCGTAGGTTATACCATATCTTATACCACCCAGGACTGCTGAGCCGTTCCTGTACTGTAACTATGTTGATTGACTTAAAGAAGGCCTTTGACTCGGTGTGATGGGATTATCTTTATGTAGTAATGCTCCGGATACAGCTGGGAGAACAATGGGGGAAATGGTTTTGACTATTGTATTAATCTGCCTCAAAGAGAGTTCAGACATGGCACAGCATCTCCGCAACATATAATGTTTACAAAGGCACAAGGCAAGGATGCCGGCTGTCACCTCTTCTATTTGCTCTGGCCATAGAACCCTTGGCTGAACCGTTCAGACGTAAGGGGCAGGTTATAGTATGCAGGTAGATGGTAGGGTGCATATAATATCATTGTATGCAGATGACCTCTTTATTTAAACGATGTTTCAACAGGTACACAGTATGCAATAGCCTTGTTGGATGAGTGTGTGCTGTACTCAGGGCTCCCAAGTGAATAAGGCTAAGACCTGTCTATTCCCGGTGGTGGCTGGTAGTTGGAGTCTGGATGGTGTACCACATGGGCTCAGCTGGGCTCCAGTGACGTTTAATTATTTGGGAATTTAAATGTTTCCCTCTCAAGTTGACCTACGGAATGGGAATTTGGAGGGTGCTCGCCGCTCCCTCAAGACATGTATTCCTTTCTGGCGATCTTTGAAAATGCTCATTATGGCAAGGATTTCACAGTCTAAAATGTTGATGATACCGCGTCTCTCATATGTTTTTGCTAATATCCCTGCTTTCGACCTCAACTATATGTCTGCTCAACTGCATTGAGTGACACTGGCTAGCTGGCTCCAGAGTGGAGGAAATGGGGCCGTGAAAAGATCTTGGGTGACTCAGACCTCTACTTCCAGGAGAATGAAGGGTCAGTAGACTTGTCAGTAACGCTCTGAGAGGCATATAAGGCTGATTCACTAAGCAGGAGGCACTATTGGTGAAAATATTAGCCCAAAAGGTAGAACTTCTGAGACGAGGAGTGCTGCTATCAGTGGCCCTGGAATGTTGGAAGTGCTGTTTGTGACAGACTAGTGGGAGACCATTATATGCCCCAGCATTACCATTGGTAGGGTCCCCTCGTGGAGACCGGATTAAATGTTATAGTGCGCTCCAATTCTTGAAACGGCACTCCCCCGATGTAGTTCTCTTGCAGGAGACACACTTGCTTGACAATGCCTGTAAGACCATGTCGAGATGGGGTTTTAAATTGGTGGCGCATTCAGCATTT
This sequence comes from Triturus cristatus, assembly GCF_964204655.1. Classification (NCBI taxonomy): domain Eukaryota; kingdom Metazoa; phylum Chordata; class Amphibia; order Caudata; family Salamandridae; genus Triturus; species Triturus cristatus. The sequence continues at coordinate 142,944,019 of NC_140588.1, forward strand.
GGATCTGGCTCCCGGGGAGTGGGCATACTGGTACGAAAATCGTTCCCCATGACCATTGACCTTGTTCAGACTGATAGCCTTGATAGATTCGTGGCCACTTCTGGGACCTGGGAGGGGTGTTAAGTAAATCCCCTTTCAGTCTATGTGCCGCTGGGCTTACATGACTGGGCCTTTGCGGACCTCTGGGATCTCCTCTTGGGGTTACCAGAAGGAAGAGTGTTAATTGGAGGTGACTTCAACCCCATTGTCTCTGATTCCCTTGATAGATGTCCCCAGAGGGCTTTGCCGCCCTCCCGAATGCGGATCCACAGCTTCCTAGGGGCAATGGGCCTGGTGGATGTCTGGAGGAGATTGCACCCGATTGAGCAACAATACACATTTTACTCAGGCGCACACCGTAGTACGTTATGTATAGACTATGTCCTGACGCTAGCACACCAAATTGACAGTGTCAAAGAAATACAACACCTGGCCAGGGGGATCTCCGACCATTCCCCAATCCTGAGTTGCCTGAAGGTGGGGAAATCCACCATTGGCCGTACAGCCCCGATCAACCCCTGGTACCTTAAGATTCCCCAGATCAGTGAAAAGATCTTGGGCGACTCAGACCTCTACTTCCAGGAGAATGAAGGGTCAGTAGACTTGTCGGTAACGCTCTGGGAGGCATATAAGGCTGTCATACGGGGGTGGCTCTGGCCCAAATCGCGAGATTGCGGAAAGAGAAGAGTGCTGGTGTGACCCGTTTGGAGGGGGACATCTTACATTTAGAAGAAGCACTTCGGGTGCAAGATTCATAGGAGGTGCGGCAGAACCTGTGCATTTAACTCAAGGAGTACACTGACTTTGCCACTGAGGCCGCCAAATCGTATCACAGAGCCGCGCTCAGTAGAATTTATGACGTTGGGGATAAAGCTAGCAAACTGCGGGCTTGGTTGGACCACAGAGACCAGGCCCACCGTGTTGTTTTCATGATAGAGACAAACTCTGGCTCCCGTCTCACCGCTCTGCAAGACATAGCTGATGCATTCAGTCAATATTACCAGCCCATCTATACGTCCCAGACGCCACATACAGAGGAGGAGGCTTCCTCCTTTTTGCATGATATCTCACTACCCTCGCTCACTGCGGAAGAGCATCTGGACCTCGATCTAGATATCACCGTTACAGAAGTTGAAAAAGCTATCCATGACTTACGTGGCGGGAAAGTGTCGGGGCCTAATGGGTTGCCTATCGAACTATTTAAACTTACCGCGAGTAAAACAGCTCCGTATCTCACCAAAATGTTTCTTGAAAGTAAGGAGGTGGGGATACTGTCCGAAGATCAGAGGCTTGACAATATCGTAGTTATCCATACAGAGGGCAAACCAAGCAACAAATGCTCCTCTTACAGACCAACCTCATTGCTCAATGGAGAAGCGAAAATCCTGGCAAAGGTCCTCGCCTCTCGTTTATTAAGGGTCATTACCCGCCTGGTTCATCAGGACCAGTCAGGATTTATGCCCGCTCGAAATACCTCCCTCAATCTGCGTAGGCTCCATGGTGTGTTTTGCCGCGCTGCTACAATACGGGAAGACGCAGTTCTTGTTACACTCGACGCGGCGTTTAATACCATCGAGTGGCCCTACATTTCAGCCCAGAATTTATCAGATGGGTTCGGCTCCTTTACCAAAACCCATTAGCCCAAATAGTGGTGAATAACAGGAAATCTCCCATCTTCGTTCTCAGCCGGGGCACCAGGCAGGGATGCCCCTTGTCTCCGCTTCTCTTTGCCCTGACCCTCGAGCCCCTGGCTATGTGGGTCCGTAGAGATCCCATTGTCAGGGGCCTTAAATGGACCCCTGGATGGGAAGACCATATTCCGTAATATGCGGATGATATCTTGCTCTAGCTGGCATCACCGGCTGCATCCCTAAACAGGGTCCTGAACATATTTTAGGTGTTTGGCAGATATGCTGGCTATACAAGCAACCGGACCAAATCAGTGCTCTATATTCTCTATGGGAAAATGCCTCCGCACCTCCGGGAATTTCGACTAGAAGAAGCAACTGCCGGCTTCAAGTACCTAGGGATCTGGGTCACTAAGGACCCATCCAGGTTCTACGAGCGCAACCTCCTGCCGCCCCTAGTGCGTCTTAAGTCTCATCTCCTGCATTGGAAATCACTCCCCTTGTCCCTCTTGGGACGCGCGGCCCTATTCAAGATGATGTCCCTTCCCAGATTCATATATGCTCTGCCTAATACTCCGCACCAGCTTGAATCCTCGTATTTCAAAGAAATTGACTGTCTTATATGGGACTTGCTGTGGGAGGGTAAGCCCCCCGTATCGCAACACATCACGTTAGGGTGGTTCGATGGGGGAATTGGACTACCAGACATCAGGAAATATTACTGGACGTCTCACCTCGCGGCAATTAACCAATGCATGTATGGACCACAGGGCGACCCTGCCTTCCATATTGACAGATGGCTCCTGCCGGAGGGTAGCTTTGAGGGGGCTTTATGTGTGCGTTCGCTGAAACCAGCATTGACCGGCCCCACCGGGCATGCAGTGCATGTATGGAAGGCTGCTACTAAAAGCTTAGGACGGGAGGGAAAGATCACGCAGGCCACACCACTCTGGCATAGCGACCAACTGGGTAGACTGATTCGCTCAATGGCCTTGGATCGTTGGGATCTCATAGGCATATCCGAGGCGGGAGACATGTGGAAATCAGGCAATGTAATCCCTTTCACCCAGTTGCAGCAGGTATACGAATTGGCGCGATCTGAACATTTTAGGTACCTACAAGTTCGGCATGCCTTGCTTGCTGTGCTCCCTGGAGGAAGTACACTCCCAGAGTCCTCCCAACTCGAGGATAGAGGTTTAGATGGCGAACCTGCCTGAGAAGGCCGTATCACTTATTTGCAAAAAGCTGATTAACTACATGGCATATCCCCTGGTCCTGGTCAGGGCAAAATGAGATCACGACGTAGCAGGATTGGATGACGATGAGTGGCTGGCAGCAGTGGTGTCCCCTCGGGAGGTGGCCATCTCCTCCAGGCTTTGCTTGGTGCAGCTGAAGATTCTTCATAGGTCCTACCTGTCTGGGCCATTACTGGTTCGTATGGGATATAGTTCAGATGGTGGTTGTGCAAGACAATGTGGGCAGGAGGGAACCTTTATTCACATGATCTGGGAGTGCGCGATTATCCAGGGGTACTGGGAGGCGGTAGTGAGACTTATGTAAGGGGTGTTGGGGCAGAAGATTGGCTGCACATAAAATTGCCTATCCTCAACTCCTGGGGCCCGACCGATCTGAGCTCCAAAGAACGAATATGGGTAACCATGTGGCTGATGGTGGCAAAGCGAAATATTGCGAGACTGTGGAATGCTCAGATCCCGCCGAGTATAGGGGAGTGGGGTAAAGATATGGACTGGTGTATGGTCACCGAAAAGACCATATACGAAGCTAGGGGGTGCCCCAACAAATGGACGCAGGTTTGGGAAAAATGAACACCCACAGGGGAGGGATATGTGAGCCTACGAGGGAGGATACTGATAACGAGATCTGAACACGTTAGAAATGTGACTGCAAATGTGGTCCTGTAATTATTTTTGCATTAAGTATCCCCGGCACCCTAACCATATTGTCAATGTATGTGTAAATTGTCTTTTTCATATATCTTACCTTGATTTCAATAAAAAAAATCAACAAAAAAAATGTTATAGTGTGCCACAGCTGATGCCGTGGATAGACGTAGGACTCACTACAGTAGGAGACTGTTTTCAACTGGTGACGCTGATCCCATTGGAAGAATTACTGGAACAATATGGGCTGCTCCCAGGCCAATTCCTAACATATGAGGCCCTGACAAGGTAATTTGGTGAATTGTGGTCTAACCCCAGGGAGGAGTCTTAAGACCCATACAGTACTCCAGTTGATGCCGACTGTGGAGGATGCACGTCATTTGGTGAAATGGTTCTACAGAGCACTGTTGGAAATGACGCAAAGACCACTCCTGGCCTTAAGAACTAGGGCCCTTATTTATGAGGCCTGACGCCGCCATTGCGTGACTTTTTTGTGGCGCTGTGGCGGCGTAAACAATGCGCCACACTGCGCCATATTTACAAAGTGAAGCATCTAGGGAGATGCGTCACTTTGTAAACCCCTGCGCTACATTATACCTGCGTCAGGTGAGCGTTCCCCTGTAAAAATGGCTCATAGATGTGCTGCAATGAAATCTATGAGATTTCACTGCGCCACTTCTACGAATTCACTGCGTCAAATCCTTATGCCTGCTTCACATCAGGCGTAAGGACTGACGCATGCCCTTTTACATGGGACTCGCCCATGTGTGATGACAAATTGTTGGAGTTGCGTTTTCTGACACACTCCAGCAATGCGTCATTACTGCACCACTAGATATGTCAGGATTCCTGACGTATCTAGTCAATCCTTGCAACATGGAGCGCCATACTGTAAATACAGCACATCCATGGTGTCGCAAAGAGGGCGCAATGAAAAGTGTTACATCGTTGTTTTCAACCAGCGACTTTTCATAAATGAGGCCCTAGGTTGGTGACCTTAATGAGGCATGAATTGCCGGAAAATGATTGGAGGAAGGGTCTGGCATATCCAAAGAGGATATCCAGGAATACATGCCTGAAATTTACACAATTTAACTACACACACGACTTACATAACACCCCATAGACTCCAGGTAATTTATAGAGGAGGGCCTCGACCGTGTCCTAGATGTGGGGTCCTAGATGCCAATTTTGAGCATATGACATAGAGTTGTCCCACACTGTGCACATTTTGGGGGGGGCGGTAGTGCGTAGATTGACGTGTGTTAGGCTGCTCACTTGTCTGCTCTCAGAACACCTGTCTGCTAGGTCTGTTCTCGCGGCTTCAGGCGAAGAAGGTGGGATCCAGATTCTTAAATTTAGCCTTGACGTTAGCTAAGAGGTGCATAGCGCTTGCATGGAAGTCAGAGGGAGGCCCCCACTTAGAGGCTAGAATGCCTGATGTAACAAACTGGCCAGAGCAGAGAAAAGAGCCCTCATCAGAGAAGATGCTAGAGGAGTGTGTAGATGCCCTATTGGGGACCTATGGTCTGAGATACTGGTATTAGGTGGGACCATCTGAGTACACATGACAGTACTGTAGAGGGGGATGGAAGCAGTGAGGACGGGCAGGGTGGTTTCTTGCACTGTGTGTCGAATACTGGAAATCGGAGCTAGGCAGCACTCTGAAGTATACCTAATGAGAATCACACTTGAGCCAGGAAGGGAGGAACGTAAATGTAATTCTGTTCTGGAACATATGTTAAGCGATGTGGACAACGTAAACGATGCAGGATGGGTATGTTTGCTGTATACCCCTACCATGTTCACTTATACATATGTGTGGATACACCCCACCCCCGCCAGTGATAAACCTCCCATCTTGCAGCGATAAATTGAAAGATGATGGACTGGCATTCTGCCAGCCCAGATATGAGACAGCACAGAACCTTCCGATGATACCTGAGTTGATTATAACTGTTGTTAAATGCTTTTTCCTGCTTTGATTTTCCAAATGGCCACTGCAAAGGTTCCCTGCATGAACCAATATGATGCACTATAACCTATGAGTAGGCCTTGTGTAATATCCTTATATAATGATGGATGCCTCAGGTGCTTAATGGTATGGAGGAGAGTAGGTGACAGACACAAGGCAAATATGGATATCGAACCACTGGTCGGACTCGCTTACATGGATTGGGGGGAGCATGTCCCCTTGGGCCGGAGACCTGCGTGGCTTGACTGGCATTAATGCCTGATGTTCTGAGTTATGTGATAATTGTCCTTTAATAGTAGGTGGGGGGCTCTTGGGGGTCACCCCCCCTTTTGATTGTTATATTGTATGTGACAAGTGGAATCTATTTCTGGCATGTGCATGAATAATATTGTGAAGAATAATCCAAAATGCAAATAAAAATATGTTTAAAAAAAGATTAAGATGTGGCTCTTCAGCTACAGAAACAAATAGTACTTCCTTATCTATTGGATTGAGAGAAGATTGCATGATGGTTCTTTCATAGGGATCATTATCTGCCTTCATGTCAAATTGCAAGAGAGGGAGATGGCTGACTGTTTATGATCTGTCATGGCACTTTGTACGTCTCTATTTGTAATGCCCAATTTAACTGTCTTAAATCACACATTTGAACTTGACCCTGTTCTAAAGAATTTAAATCTTGTAAAGAATTTAAATCTTCTTTTAGAAGATTAAAAGTGACCTGTCCCTATATCCAGATTTCACGCAGCAAGTCCAAGAGGCATGACGGCTATTTGTTCCAGCTAAGAGGAACCTTCATGAACTCCAGCTAGAATACTGTATGTTATACCCTGCCAAGCTGTGCGTTATGTCGTAGAGAAAAGCATACTAATTACAGACCTGAAGCAAGTACTCCACTTTATCAAGCAGAAGGAGGGGGCTCGGAGTAGACGTAGATCTTCACGTGACACTTCTGGGGACCTTGAGGATACGTGTAGCACAGAGGAACAGTAGTCTAAACACTCGGAACCCGGGTTGTTCTGGAAGTTCATGGAATCAGAAATGGGGGACCCTAGATAGGCAGTGATCAGGACGCACTGCGGAGACTGGTACTGTATCTCCTAACGTGGTCCACTGCCGATCCGTAGCTGTTAAAGACTAGAGGTGGTGTTCCTTCACGCTGTTCCAGAACAGGGAAGTAGGTAAGACTGTTCCAATTGCAACACAGAGGACTCCCCTTCTGCCTCAGCTAACGCATGTGGACATGGTACACAGAGACCTGCACTACTTGCACTGTTGGGCCGAGACTTATCTATGTTCACGGAGGTGGAGGGCCTGGACAGTTGATAGAGATTGGCCCAGGGTTTTTCTTGCCCCCTCTTTCCTTATTCTTTCTTTTTTCTTTTTTGAAGCAGGTGGCAAAATCGTGTTTTTATATTCTGTTGAGTAGCCGGGACTGTTGGAGACATGGTGAGCTGGTAGCATTCACCTCCATGTGTGCACCACCACATGCAAACTGTAGTTCTTGGTTGTTTTTCATTGGAGGGATATTAAGGAGGGCAGGGGAGAGATATGTTCCTGTTATGCAAAGTTTGGGATTACATAGTGTGGGTGGGGTGGGTATTGGGAATGTTTTATGTTTGTTATTATTCGTAAAAAGTGAAACACATTTGTTCACTGGACATGACCGAGCATTGCAGACTGTTGCTGCGCAATGGGGGATGTAGAACAGGCAACGGTAATCCGCTCCGATACGCCGCGGATACGGTTTCATACCTGGAATGTGCGAGGCCTTAATGACCATGGAAAAATCCACAAGGTGTGGCTTATCTCAAAAAGCATAAAGTAATAATAATCAACATTTGAAAAGCGCGAACAATCACCCGTAAGGGTCTCTAGGCGCTGGGGCCCGTCGGGAAGATTAAGCAAGCTATTGCCCAGAGTCACATGGTGCTGGGCTAATCTGTCGCCGGCGCCAGGGATCGAACATTGATCCCCAGATTTCGGAGTCAGTCGCCCTGGCCACGGTGCCACACCTCTTCCTCTAAAGTAGATGTGGCAATTTTGCAAGAGAATTGCCTAGCTCTTGACAGTAGTGCACTGACACAGAGGTGACTATGGTGTCATTACTGTGCAGCGGGACTCTCCTCGTACACTCGTGGTGTCTTAATATGGGGCCCGTCGGGAAGATTAAGCAAGCTATTGCCCAGAGTCACATGGTGCTGGGCTAATCTGTCGCCGGCTCCAGGGATCGAACATTGATCCCCAGATTTCAGAGTCAGTCGCCCTGGCCACGGTGCCACACCTCTTCCTCTAAAGTAGATGTGGCAATTTTGCAAGAGAATTGCCTAGCTCCTGACAGTAGTGCACTGACACAGAGGTGACTATGCTGTCATTACTGTGCAGCGGGACTCTCCTCGTACACTCGTGGTGTCTTAATATGGGCAGACAGTGGATCAGGGATACAACTGAAGGGTATTTTTACGGATCGGGGGAGGGGGGTGGGTAGATATTTAGTGGCCCTCTGCTGTAAGGATGGCCTGGAGGTAATACTGGTGGGGATATTTGATCCCAATCATGAAGACCCACAGTTCTAATGCTCCCTAAGTGCTCGCCTGCTTCAGTGGGTGATATACCACAACTCTGGGAGGGGGAGATTTCAACTGTGTACTAGATCCCAGAATGCGGCTGATTGAAGGGTCCACCCTGCCGCCCCTCTGGGTCTGCTAGAGCACTTGAGGAAATAGCGGAACGCACAAGGTGCACATATGGAGGTTCCGCAATCCAAATGGCACTACTCCGTCGTGCATGATATCCATACCCACATAGACTTCTGGATGCTGGAGCTTGGGGCCACATGTACGATGATTTATGCATGTGCAAAAGGGTTTGCGAACCCGTTTGCGCACACAAAAACCAATAGGGGTATGTACCATTCCAAAATAGCGAGTCCCAATTTATTTGCGACTTGCTATTTTGGAATTGTGAGTCGCTATTAGGAAGGGGCCTTCCCTTACTAATAGCGAGCGCAACTCCATGTACAAATGTTTTGCAATTGCGGTCGCAAAACACTCGCAAATGACCATCCTCTTCAAGAGAATGGTAATGGGGTCGCAAAAGGGAAGGGGTCCCCTAGGGACTCCTTCCCCTTTGCAAATGCAGGGGAAAATATTTTTTAAGGGCAGGCAGTGGTCCCAGGGACCACTACCTGCCCTTAAAAAATGAAACGGAAACGTTTCATTTTTTTCTTTTTTAAATACATTCCATTTTCCTTTAAGGAAAACGGGCTGCGTTTAAAAAAAAAAACTGCTTTATTTTAAAGCAGTCAAAGACATGGTGGTCTGCTGAGCCCAGCAGGCCACCATACCTGGGAGGACCTGCCATTCCCAATGGGGTGGCAAATTGCGAGAGGCTCATTAATATTAATGAGCCTATCAATTTGCGACCACATTGGGAATCGCTAACAGTGTGAAATACACGGTTGTACATAGGAAATAGTGCCTCGCAAATTGCGAGTCGCAAAAAACTCGCAATTTGCAAGGCGCTATTTTCTTGGTCATATATCTGGCCCCTAGTGTCCTGTGCAAATGAATGTGGGCCCCTCCCTCACACTTATTCTGGCCATTCATCTGTGATTTTGGAGCTGAAACTCAGGGGTCCGAGGTCCGCTGCATTCACCTGGCGATTCCCCCCTTATTGCCTGCTTGACTCAGTTTTCCGGACCGAAATAGTACAGGCCATAGAGGAATTCTTCATTGATAACGTGGGGTCGGTCGATAGTTTCGCCACAGTATGGGAGACCTTTATAGTCTACATTAATGGCATCACAATCTCTAAACATGCAGGAGTCCTCAGATCGCTAAGGAGCAGACTGATGCGCCTAGAAAGGGAGATAGCTGACATGGAATCAAGGCACCAGAGTTTGGGATATCCCCAGATATTGGGGAAAATCAAGGCTAAAACTGAGATATACCATGAAACAACCAACAGCGAGGTCAAGCATATCGGCAAATATGATGTTGCTTAGATATATGGGGAGGGGCAGTGCCTGGGGGCCTCTGGCGTCCCTGATGCTCAAGAGAAGAGAGATCAAGGTGATCATAGGCATTCAGGACAAATTATATTGCACGCGCATTATACCAGATGAAGCTGCCACTAATGATTACCTAGAGCATATAGCTATGACGTGGCTTACAGTAGAGCATAGAGAGCACCCGATGACAACCCTGCGCCCCACGGTGATACGCGCTGCAATTACCAGCATGCAGGCTGGCAAGGCACCGGGCACAGATGGCCTTACGGTTGCTTTCTTTAAAGCCTACCAGGACCTCCTTATACCGCATCTGATCACACTTTACGAGGGAATGGAAAAGACTGTTGTGATGCACCCCCGATGCATGAGGTATTGATAGTCACTCCTTTGAAACCTAACAAGAGTCACGATAACTGTCTGTACGGGCCATTATCTTTTTAAAATGTCAGCACTAAACTATATGCCAAGGTCTTGGCGAATAGGGGCACCCCTATAACTGGGGGTGGTGCGCCTGGAGCAAGCTGGATTTGTGCCAGGCCGTAATATAATGTTTAACATCCGTACATTGTTTAGTGCCTTGCAGCGTTTAGAACCGGAAGTGAGGGCAGCCGCTGTATTTCTAGACACAGAAAAAGCGCTTGACTCAGTTGAATGGGCTATCTGAAAGAGACTATTAGTTATAGATTCCTTATCTTAGAATTACCCCCAGGCGTCAGACGTGATCCGGAGCATTTTTTCTCAGCAGTACCCCTGCGTGTCAGAGGGTGATGCTGGTCGACTCCACGTTCGTCGTCTTGATTGCCAGGGTGATGTCGCGGTATCTACTAAGACGCCGCCCCTAGGCGTTGACGTCAGTTCTTTCTTTTTCTGCGCCAGCCAGTGCAGACCTGGAGAGAGCGGAACCCTTACTCATTTTTTGACTAGCTCTTTTTCGACTTTTGTCGACATCTTTTTTTGAGTCTTTCGACTCCTGGTGCTCGTAGGGATATCCCGTCCTTGACCCAGCTTCAAACCCTGTGATGTCGGTCACGAACCCGCACCTCATGTGCCTCGGGTGCCTGGAGCGCGACCATGACCCAAGATCGTGCTCCAACTGTTGGACCCTGAACCCGAAGTCTTTGCAGAAGCGGTCCCGAAAGCTTCTGGAGGCCCGGCAGTCAGCTGTGTGCCGCTCAAGGTCCCTGTCGAGAGGAAGGTCGCGGGACCGGTCGCGGAGTCATCACCACCATTCCTCTTCTAAGTCTTCGTCATCGGGTAAGTCGAAGCACAAGAAGAAGGCAGTGAAGCACCTTCGCTCTTCACCTACTCCCTGTCCGTCAGCCGACCCGGGACGCGGAAGGATCGCCATCCTTCGGCTCCGGCCGCAGAGCCTGCTGGGACGGCTCCGAGCCTCCCTTCCTTCCGGGGAGCCGGAGCTCCCCCTTCCCAGCTTCGTGCATTTTACGAAGCCCTCCACTCCATGTTTGGCCAGCCCGACTCCGCCGCTGCGCCTTCGGGCCCGCAGACTTGGCTGGGGGCTCTAGGCCATCGATGCCTGCAGGTTCCGTGCCGCAGGGCCCCCAGGGATCCAGACCTGGATCCGGATCGGTGCCAGTCGACCTCATGACACCACCCCCAGCGCCGATTCCTCTGATGACGCCTCCGCCACCTCTGACGCCGGTTGTGTCCCCGGCCGGCATCGACCCCAGCCTCCCCCTCGACATGGACACAGAGCCAGACCAGAGTGGACCGACGCCTGTACCGGCGCCGGGGGGGTACTTTTGTGGCAGCCAGGGGAGGATGAGGAGGACTCGGAGGGGTCTGTTGACCCTCAAGCAGACCAGCTAGAAGAGCTGGACTGGAGAGAGAAGTTGAGTGACGCCAGTGGTCTGGATACATCCCCAGACCCTGGTATGCTTTCTCCCCCTACCATGGCTACGGAGGAGGGTACTTCCTACGCTATGGTGTTGCATAGGGCGGAAGAGGCCTTGGGCCTTGAGCTTCCTACAGTGGCAGTCAGGACTAACCTCCTAACTGAGGTGCTTCAACCACAGCGGCCTCTTTGGAGCCCCTGCTGCCGTTTAATGAGGCCCTCAAAGACATCCTCCTGGGCACCTGGTCCAAGCCCAGGACAATGGCTCCTGTGAATAGGATGATTGCCCGACGCCACAGCCTGGCTCCGGGTGACCCACTTTTCCTCTCCCAACACCCTACCCCTGAGAGCTTGGTTGTCCAAGATTCATCCTCTAAAGACGCGTCTTCTACTGCTCCCCCAGATAGGGACTTCAAGAAGCTGGACCATCTTGGGAAGAAGATGTTTTCTTCAGCCAGCTTAGGACTGCGGTCGGTGAACACCACATGTCTCTTGGGCCGATACACCCACTCTGTATGGGACACGGTTGCACAGGTGCTGCCACGGTGCCCCGGAGGAGGCTCAGGCAGTACTCTCCCATGCGGTTGCTGAGGGTAGAAAGGCAGCAAAGTTTACTATCTGCTGTGGGCTGGATACCGCCGACTCGCTGGGTAGAACGATTTCTACGTCAGTAGCCCTGAGACTCTACGCCTGGCTGAGTTCCACTGGCTTTTCCGGGAATGTCCAATCAACCCTTTTGGACATGCCTTTTGATGACCGTCGCCTGTTTGGCGACAAGGCACACAACAGGCTCGAGCGCTTCAAGGACTCTAGAGCTACGTCCAGATCCTTGGGCCTCGGTACTACCTCTCGCCCTGTTCAGTCTCGTGGCTACGGAAGGGGTGCCCAACCACGTTCCACCCAGGGCCACAGGCCGTCGCAAGCTGCTCAGCCTCTGCGCGGCTGGGGACGTGGCACCCAGCGCTGTGGGTCTGGGGTCTAGCGGGCAGGCCAGTCCACCAGTGCCCCTTATGCAGCAGCCTCCAAACCTTCCTAGTCCGACCTTTCAGGTCCACCAGTTGTCATTGGGCGGTAGTATCCGCCATCACCTCCCCTACTGGCACAACATCACGTCAGACAGGTGGGTTTTGAAGATAGTCCGAAGAGGCTACTCCCTCCCCTTCAAGACTACCCCTCCATCTATGCCACCAACACTCCATCGCATGTCGGAGGATCACTTGGCCCTTCTCCGTCAGGAAGTTACGGCTCTCTTGGCCAAGGGAGCTATTGAGTGCGTCCCTGTCCCAGAAGTAGTCCGTGGTTGTTACTCCCACTACTTTCTGGTACCCAAGCAGGACAAAGGCCTGCGTCCTATCTTTTAGACCTCCGGGATGTCAACCGCTTCCTCCGGAAGGAGAAGTTCAAAATGCTCACCTTGGCTCAGGTCTTCCCTCGACTCTGGAGACTGGATGGTAGTGTGGGATTTGCAGGACGCGTATTTTCATATCCCCGTCTTGCCTGCCCACCGGTGTTACCTACAGTTCACGGTAGGCCACAAGCATTTTCAGTTTACCGTGCTGCCCTTTGGCCTTACCAGTTCCCCTCGGGTGTTCACAAAAGTGATGGCGGTGGTCGCAGCTCATCTGCGCAGATCAGGGGTTCCAGCCTTCCCCTATCTCGACGACTGGTTGTTGAATGCGAGCTCGCCCCAGGCTGTTGTTGCCCACCTCCAGACTACTGCGGACCTCCAGCATTTGCTGGGGTTTACAGTCAACGTGCCGAAGTCGCACCTGAACCCTTCTCGAAAGCTCCTTTTCATCTGAGCAGTTCTGGACACAGCCCAGTTTCGGGCCTATCCTCCCGAGTAGCAAGTCTGGGATACTCGGGCTATGATACCGATGTTCCAGCCTCTGTCCCATATTTCAATGAGAATGACCCTGAGGCTGCTGGGCCTCATTGCTTCCTGCATCCTGCTGGTGGATCATACCAGGTGACATATGCAGGCTCTGCAGTGGGACATGAAGTTCCAGTGAGTGCAGCATCAGGGCAAGCTTTCCGCTGTCGTCCAGATCTCGGAGGGGACTGCACGTAAGTTGCAGTGGTGGCTCACGAACCAGGATTAGGTCAATGGCAGATCTCTCTCCCTTCCCCAACCAGAGTTCACGGTGGTGACAGATGCATCACTCGTGGGATGGGGCGGCCATATGGGAGAGGCGGAGATAAGAGACCTCTGTTCTCAGGCGGAGTTCAGGCTCCACATCAACCTTCTGGAGCTCCGGGCGATTCGTCTAGCACTGAAGGCATTCCTTCCTTCTGTCAAAGGAAGAGTAGTGCAGGTGTTCACAGACAACACTTCCGCCATGTGGTACTGCAAGAAATAGGGCGGGTGGGGTGGGGTCGTGGACAGTATGTCAAGAGGCCCTTCGCCTCTGGAAGTGGCTGGAACATCAGGGCATGTCGCTGGTGTTTCAACACCTGGCAGGTTCCCTCAACGCCAGGGCGGACAAACTCAGCGGCCGGTGCATGATGAATCACGAATGGCATCTTCACTCGGAGGTGGTGCAAGGTCTCTTTCAGCAGTGGTGAGAGCCTTGGTTAGATCTATTCGCCACCGAAAAAGAGAACGTGCAATGTAAGCAGTTCTGCGCGTTGGAGTTTCCAAGGCGGCACTCGCTTGGTGACGCTTTTCATTGCGAGTGGAGTAGTGGTCTTCTATATGCCTTTCCGCCTATCTCACTTCTGCCCAGAGTCCTGAAGAAGATCAGGCGCAACCGGGCCCAAGTCATTCTTGTGGCTCTGCATTGGGCACGAAGAGTCTTGTATCCTGAGCTCTTGAACATGGCCATCGATCCTCCGATCTTGCTGCCCCTTCAGGAGGATCTTCTGTCTCAGCAGCGTAGCTTGGGACGGTCCTCCACCCGAACCTGTCCAGCCTCCACCTCTTTGCGTGGAGATCGAGTGGCGACAGTTGACAGCCTTTGGCCTTCCTCCCGAAGTCTGTAATGTTATCTTGGCAGCCAGGCGTCCCTCTACTAAAACAGTATACACCTGCAAATGGAACAAATTTGTGGCATGGTGCGCAGCAAAGGCTATGGATCCCCTTTCTGCCGCCCTTTCTGAGGTTCTCCTCTTCCTACTTTCTTTGGCCCTGCAGGACTCTGCTCTGGGCACCCTTAAAGGCTATCTATCGGCCATTTCGGCCTTTCTCCTCCTTCCTGATCAGCCTTCTCTTTTCAAGTCCCCTATTGTAAATCGTTTTCCTAAGGGCATTACTCACCTTTTTCCTCCTATTCCTTTCGTATTGCCCCAGTGGGACTTGAACCTTGTCTTGACTTACCTTATGTGCGCTCCTTTCGAGCCGCTACATAATTGTCCTCTCAGACTTCTGACTCTTAGAATTACCTTTCTGGTTGCCATCACCTCTGCTTGCAGGGTGAGTGAGCTTCAGGCTCTATCGTCCAAGCCTCCTTTCCTTGCTGTCTTTCCGGACAAGGTTGCCCTCCAAACCAGAGATTCTTTTCTACCCAAAGTGGTGACCTCTTTCCACATAGGACACACCATCACTTTGCCCACCTTCTTGCCGCCCCGCATCCTTCCGAGGAGGAGGGGAGACTCCACCGTCTGGATCCAAAATGTGTGTTATCATTCTATCTGGATCGCTCAAAACAATTCTGGGTTGACGATCAACTCTTTGTTGGCTATGTGGGCACCAAGAAATGCTGGACCGTGCAAAAATGGACCATCTAGCGATGGGTCGTTCTTTGCATTAAAATCTGTTATTCCTTGGCAAAAAACGAACCTCCAGTGGGGCTGCGCACCCATTCCACCAGGGCGACGGCAGCCACTACTGCTTTGGGACGTGAAGTCCCCCTCAATGACATCTGCCAAGCAGCTACGTGGGCATTTCTGCACACGTTAACTAAACATTAATACCTGGATAGTCAGGTCCGGAGAGGCAGCTTCTTTGGCCGTTCGGTTCTCCAGGACTTTCTGGTGTGAACTTAGTTTGCAGACCCACCTCGGGGGTTGGTATTGCTGGGGTATCTATTCTAAGGTAAGAAATCTATAACTAATAGTCTTTCAGATGAACAAGCTACTTGCCTTGGGTAACGATATATCTTTAAGAGACATATATAAGTTATAGATTCCTTACTGTCCCACCCATCCTCCCCGTTCTGCGAACTGACTTCTAGAGTAAGGGACTCCCTTTCGGGGCCCTAGTTCTGTGCACCAGTGGTCAGTGTCTTGCATGGCTCTGTGCTTTTGGCATGGAATATCGTGTAAAAGAACTGACTTCAGCGCGCATGGGCGGCGTCTAAGTAGATACGCAACGTCACCACGGCGATCACAGCGCTGACGACGAACACGGAGTCTACCAACGTGCAGGGGGTAGTGCTGAGAAAAAATTCTCTAGATCCAGTTTGACGCCGGGGGTAATTCTAAGGTAAGGAATCTATAACTAGTATATGTCGCTTACAGATATATCGTTACTGAAGGTAATTAACTTATTCTTTATGCAGGCTGTCCTCTGCCGATTGGAGTGGGAGAAGTGTTCCTGCGGCTGGTCGAGGAATTGTATACCTAGGCAATGGCCCAGATCAAAGTGGGAAATACTGTGATGCCCTCAATTGAGATCACTAGGGGTACCAGGCAAGGGTACCCCTCGTCACCCTTGCTGTACGCTCTTGTGGCAGAACCACTAGCATTCGCCCTTCGGGGGTTCCACGGGCATATGGGCCTGTGCTTCCCCAGATACATTTTGTAGTTACTATATGTCCGTAGCCCAGAGAGGAAGCTCTCGCCCATACTAAGAAAAGTAGTGAGATTGGGGGGGCTCTCGGGTCTCAGTTAATTGGGACAAGTCCATAATTTTCCCACTCACTCAATGACACCAATAACGCTGGAGTATCCCCTGCATTGGACGACCGATTCCATCCGGTACCTGGGGATACAGATACACACACAAACGGATCCACCGCAAATCCTAAGGGACAATTTCAAAAAAGCGATACACAAACTAGAAGAGAATGTTGAGCGCTGGATCAAGCTCCCAATGTCATTAGTGGGAGAAATAGCGATCATGAAGATGGTGTTACTCCACAGATTTTTAGTCTTGCTTCAAAATATCCCAATGCTCCTACCATGATCGCTGTTTGTCACATTGCAATCCCTGCTGCTCCGGTTGGCCTGGACAGGAAAGCAGCCTATGGTGCTGTGGGGGGTTCTCACATTGCCGTATGATATGGGGGTCCAAATGCTCCTGACTTAGAGTTATATTACAGAGCAGCGCAGCGCACCTTAGCATATAATTGGCTCCATGGCCCATATGACTTGCCACATCTGTGTATTGAAAGGGACGCTGCCAACCCTCATACTCTTCCTCAGACACTGTTCCGAAACCCGACGCAACGCTATGGCATATTCGATACTCAGTGCCACAGTGCATGCCTGGCGGCACTTGCTAGAGCACCAGTCCGGCTCCCTGCTATATTCCCCACACATCTTGGTAGAGTGGGGCACCTGGTTCCCGTAGAGTCAGAAGAAAAGCGTGGTAAATACCCTGCAAAGTCTGGGGATAATCACAATGGGTGACCTATTCCAAGGGGGGGAATGAAGGGCTGGGATGCTCTCCATGCAGAGCGGAGACACAGACACCCCTCACCCACTTTCAGTACTTCAGAGTCTAGCATACATTACGAGATCTCTTAGAGGACAACATGCAGGAGTCCCCAGTCCTGCCAGCGCTGTCTTCCTTGATACAGTCAGATACTCCTACTAAATTAGTAATGCAGGAGGCCTGTAGACCAGGTACGATAAAGGCACGTTTGGAGTGGCTGAGGGATCTCGGTACAAGCATAGATGATGAGAGCTGGACATACTGTTGCTCTGTGACCAAGACAGTATCACTGAATGGACGGCATGGGCCAATACACTTTAAATATATCAACTAAGTATATTACACACCAGAGAGTCCCTTCAAATACGGGTTGCGAGACTCATCGAAATGCCCAAGATGTGGTGAGTATGTGGTTGATTTTATGGATATGGCATTGCCCTGGCGTGGCTGAGTTTTGGGGAGCGGTATTCCAAGAATTGGGAGTTATTATTGGCTCCTCTCTAAAGAGGAATCCGACGCTAGCCCTTCTGGGCTATGACAAGGGAGTGGACAAAACAGATAGAAAACAAATGGCCATCGCACTACTGTTGGCCAGGTGCCGGGTGGCGATGCGTTGGGCTAGAGGCCCAGTTCCCACCTTAGCAGAGTGGCATTCAGACATGGTATTCTGCAAAATGCAGTCAGATACTCAAAGCCACCCTAAGAATTACTGGGGCCCAGATCAAATATATCTCATGGGTAAAAAGACAGGGGAGGCAGAGGGAGAATGAGCAGAGATACTGTAATTGAAAGATGCAAGGTGAGCTGAGGTGAAATGAGGCCTATGGATGGGCAGTAAGTAGCTGGCCTCTGACTGCTGAAAGGTTGGTGTGACACTTGGGGCTGAAGTTGAACCGCAGTTGATATGACAACAAGATGTGCATACCAGATTGCAGGATTATCGCTTTGATGCGGCTTACCAAACTACTTCTATTGATAATTGTTCAAATGTTATGTGTTGTAACTGATGCTCTGCATTGCGCTACCACGAGTAACATGTATCAGTTGGACCGTGGTCATGATGTATCCAGTGGGTTTATTTGTATATTATACTTTGTCTATAAAGAAAATTAAGAAAAGAAGATTCAAAGTGGAGGAGGCGATGGTAGAAAGTGTATAAATGTGTTTAAAAAGAATCTGAAAGCCATTGTAAATAACTTGGAAGGTGGTATGCATTATTTCTTCAACATTTTCCCTAATTAATCAGCAGCTTCCCTTTCAGAATATGCATTTTCTTCTTTTATAACAGCATAAATGACCGGGTGTGGCCCCAGAAGAAAATCATATCTCCATATCTTCATTGAAGCAGTTTCTTTACAGTAGTCAAGCTAGATTGTGACAGCCATCTTTGGCACAACTTACCTACCGTATGCGTAGTTATAGTCCTGGGAGAATATGTGCTATACCTAAGGGTCAGATCTACTGGCTAATTGACTGACCAGCAGCTTTGGACAGAAACCATACATGCAAGTATCAATGGGCCTGATTCACAGAACTAATTTAAGACAAAATCCTAAACTTACTACCATTTTGGTATTCACAGAAGGCACTTACTCATTTTGGTATTCACAGAAGGCACTTACTCATTTCGGTATTCACAGAAGTTAGGAGTCCTAACTTTAGGACTCCTAAATGCCTTCTGTGAATACCAAAAGTCTTAAAATTAGGATTTTTCTCAGTTTAGTAGTAGTATAGTCAGGACTCCTAACTTTAGAACTCCTAAATGCCTTCTGTGAAAACCGAAAGTCTTAAAATTAGGATTTTTCTCAATTTAGTAGTAGTAAACTTAGGACTCCTAACTTTAGGACTCCTAAATGCCTTCTGTGAATACCGAAAGCCTTAAAATTAGGATTTTTCTCAGTTTAGTAGTAGTAAAGTTAGGAGTCCTAACTTTAGGACTCCTAAACTGAGAAAAATCCTAATTTTAAGACTTTCGGTATTCACAGAAGGCATTTAGGAGTCCTAAAGCTAGGACTCCTAACTTCTGTGAATACCGAAGTGAGTAAGTGTCTTCTGTGAATACCAAAATGAGTAAGTGTCTTCTGTGAATACGAAAATGGTAGTAAGTTTAGGATTTTGTCTTAAGTTAGTTCTGTGAATCGGGCCCAGTATCTTTTGGGAAAACCATAACAAGGGAGGAACACATAAGACGACCACATATGTATTTTCTTGCTACTAATCTGTTTGAATCATTGGTTATATACACATTATGTTTCTTTGATCACCTAAACCTCAGATTTAGTTTGTACTATACATTAACGCTGTTCCGTGGATGACAGAAGATATGACCACCTTCCTCAGGACAAAACGATATCTCCTACTTTTACATACATAAACACAAATTAAAAACCTGAATAAAAAAAAAACACAATTACTGCAATAATAAAAATTTCAATTCCAAGAATCAATTAGAATTTTCATACCCAACTGGAAAGGTCCAAGCAACCTCACACATCAGTGTTACGTCGCCACAAGGTTTGTGTCACACATCCAATATTCATACTATACTTCATACTTTCCAACCACATTCAGTCTGTTTATATGCATTTATTCATTGATCCAATGCCAGCCCGTGTTCATCCACCACTCATGGACCACTTATACATACTAATTGCAGATTCACACCTATCCATCATGCATACCCACCTTTTCTACTGTGCTATTAATCTTTTAATGTCTACCTCGGTATATGGAGGTCGGACTGGATCAGTTGATCCCATATTCACTGTTGACAGTTTCAAGGATACATCCAGTGACAATACTAGGAGGGGAAAGGAAACAAGCATTTGCCATGCAATCAGTCTCGCCTTTTGGACCTTTTATGTATTTAGCTATGCAGCACATTAGCCTGGGTGCTGAAACATCTACTGTTCTTTAACATGGAGGGAAAGTAAGCACCAAACTGCGTGACACACCAGGTATGGCAACACATGGAGAGAAATATTGCCTTTCAGCGGGAAAGGGTATAGTTCAAAGCTCTGTTTCAAATATAAAAGCAGGGCCTTTGGTGGTCATATCACTGAAAATATAAGATTTGAAAAGAATATTGTCTATGGGTGCTTCTGGAAGACAATTTCTATAAACTGGAATCTAGAGAATGCTAAAGTGATTCTGGTATTTTACTGAACTCTGCTGGTCGTTTTCTATCAAGAAAGTTAAATAGAGGCAGTTGCCAGAAAAAAGAAAAAGAAACTCACTCAGCAGAAAACAATGCTGGTATTTTACTTATCTCTGCTGGTCGTTTTCTATCAAGACAGTTAAAAAGAGGTAGTTGAACAGAAAAAAAGTCCCCAAGCAGAAGCAGACAAGTCCGAGGGCTGATCCCCAGAGCCCACAAAGTACATACACATATAAGTATATACTAAAGTATATACAAGAGGTCTCGAATGCTCAAACTAAAAATTACTATTTCCTACCATGTTGCATTCCTCTGAATTCCCACCCTTTTGTACCCATCCTTCAACTCATTATAGTTCTACCTTCTTTATATGCTTAGTTCTCCAAGGGATACATATAATTCACCAGTTCTCGGTGCTTCAATATATAGATCGTCACCTATAAGAGCAAGATCAAAGGAGCATCAAATCGAATTCTAAATTAAATAGAACTCCCCATAAAGAGTAGCTCTTCAAACTCAGCCAAGTCTCATTTCTCCAAAAGTATTAGTATACAGTCGCAGTAGCAACTGCTCATAATAAGTTTAAATCAGGTAAAACTGGAAAACAGACACAGCAGTAGCTGCACCCATCAGGGCAGAGGGAAAGAAATTGTCACCGGCAAAGTGTCAAGCAACAGCAATCATCGTCAGCAGTAGCTCACAGCAAGTGGGAGAAAGAGTCAAGAATGGCTAAGGGCAAATGGGTGCGACTAGCTAGAAACATGCACTATTATAAAAAACATAAGAATATGCTATTACAGCGCGAATAAACGAAAATATTTCTGCATATAACGACACTGCAGATCAAGAGGTTAGGCATCTCTCCCGGCGCAGTAGGGCGCGCTATTATGGAGAGGGCGGACGACCGGGGAGGGCACTGGCTTCCCGCCTCCTTGATCCACATCGGAGGGCGCATGTAGTGCAGGGGATTAGAGCAGACGGGGAGGTCCGCCATGATGCTGATGGTATTTTGCAAGCGTTCACTGAGTATTACACGGCAATGTATGATCGCCGGCCTACGGCTAGGCCAGAGGAACTCGAGCAATACCTCGATGACATTGCGCTGGTATGGCTGTCGCGCAGGCAGCAGGAGTTTTTGATGCACCGCCTAACACTAGGGGAAATACAAGATGCTATAAAAGCGCTACCGGGTGGCAAGGCAGCGGCAACTGATGGGTTGCCAGCTGAATTTTACAAAGACTACGCTGACCAGTTGGCGCCGTGCCTTTTGCAGCTCTATGAGGAGGCATACGAGACCCAATGTTTGCCGCCGACCCTTCGGGAGGCGCTGGTAGTCGCCCTTTTGAAACCTGACAAGCCACCTGAGCAATGTGATTCGTACCGCCCCTTGTCCCTAATAAATACCGATGTCAAAATTTTGGCAAAGGTATTGACCACGAGGCTCCAACTCTTACTCCCGGACATGGTGCTCCCGGACCAGTCGGGATTTATTCCCGCTCGCTCCACGTCCCATAACCTATGCACCATATTTGCGGTTATGCATGTGCTGAAGCCCGTGCTTCCGGCAGTGGCAGTGCTACTTGATGCTACAAAAGCATTCGATTCTATAGCATGGTCCTACATGATTACAGTCCTTCATCGTATGGGCATCCCCTTTGTGTTCACAAATTGGATTTGGTTGCTGTATACTAAGCCGGAGGCCCGGGTTCGTATTAATGGGCACCTTTCTGACAAATTTGCGATTCACCGGGGTACTCGGCAGGGTTGTCCGCTGTTGCCCCTGCTCTTTGCGCTGGTACTGGAGCCTTGTATAATTCGGCAGAGGCACGCTGCGTCGGCGTTGCGGTTTTTGCAGCGGCCGCTTGCGGTTTCCATGTATGCGGATGACATGGTGCTGTATGTGCGCGAACCGGAGCAGTATTTAGCGCCGCTTATCCGTGAATATATCAGATATGAGCGCTTCTCTGGGCTGGGAATCAACTGGTCCAAGTCCACTATACTGTCTCTCACAGATGGCCCCCGGCCTTTTGATATGGAATATCCGTTGGTGTGGGGGTTGGAAGCAGTTAAATATTTAGGAATCTGGCTGCAAAGGGATTCGCAGACGGTTATTCAGGGAAATTTTGGCACGGCGGTTGCCAGACTGGAGGACCAGGTGGCTCGTTGGATCAAGCTGCCGTTCTCCTTCGCGGATCGACTCGCCATGATGAAAATGATAGTGCTTCCACGCTTTCTCTATTATTTTTGCAATGTTCTGGTGCGCCTTAGCAAGTCCTTTTTCGGCACTCTGCGCTCCCTCTTGATCACGCTGGCGTGGGGGGGAAGAAGCCCCGCCTTCGCTGGGAAACGCTTACATTACCATATGCCCAGGGTGGCTTTGCGGCGCCGGATTTCTATCTCTATTACCTCTGTGCTCAGGCGCAGTACGCCTATTACTGGCAACATGACCCTGCATTCATCCCGCATGTTGCCGTTGAGGCGGGTGCGGTCCATCCTCTACCCCTCAAAGCGATGATTGTAAAGACGTATACGGTGTATGAGAGGGGGAGTTTGACACAGTGCAGACTACCGCGGACGCCTGGCGGGCTCTGGGCCATCGTGCGGGTATGTTACCGCTCTATGCTCCAAACATGCCGCTGCTCCATCACTCGGACCTCTCGGTGACTCAGGAGACGGGTACACTGCGAACACTGGCGGGGATGGGACTCAGCACTATGGCGGATGTGTACCCTGGAGGTCAGTTTATGACCCCAGCAGACCTGGCGGCCCGCGGCGAGGTCTCGGCCATGCAGCGCTTTGTATATGCTAGACTGCGATCTGCCATGCGTGCGTTTAATCCACACTTTCCCTCTGAGCCGCCGACTCTTGGGGCACTACAGCTTCTTTACACGACCACCTCCAGGGCTCGGCTGGTGACCAGGCTCTATAAGGCGTCCCAGAGTCAAGGGATCTTGGTGGGAACAACGGCCCTGGATAACTGGAATATGGTACTCCTGGAGCCCCTCACGGAGAGTGAGTGGCTGGATAGCTGCAACTTGACGGGCGACTTGTCGCCGAATGGCAACCTGCGCTTGGTGCACTTCAAGTATCTGCATCAGATGTACTATACACGGGCGCAATTGTGTAAATTTGGGCTCCGTCAATCTGATGCCTGTAAACGATGTGGGGCGTCTGGGGCAGGATTTTATCATCTGGCGTGGGAATGTCCGAAGATAATTGCCTATTGGGGCGAAGTGATTAGAGTGCTTGGTCTGATGATTGAGGAGCCACTGGAATGTCATCCACGGTTGTGCCTGCTGGGAGTGGGGACTAAGGTGCGCCCTGCTAATAAAAAGCTTGTTTCCATTGCACTGCTCATGGCGAAGCGACGAATCTCTCTCTGTTGGGAGAGTCGCTTGGCTCCTACGGCAAGCGTGTGGCTGCATGACTTAGCATATTGCCGAGATCAGCTTACCTGCTATGCGGAGGAGCTGCCGACGGCCTCAAGGCCAAGAGACATCTGGAGGCCGCTCACATCGTACCTGCTGTCGCTTAAATAGTAGCTGATGACTGGATCGGGGTTGACGTGTTTCCCTGCTCATGGTTGACTTTGGGGGTTGTTGCCTGTCTCCCGGGCCCTGGCATTTCGGGACTGATTGGGGCTATGTCATCGCAGCAATGTAAGTTCGCTGTACCACTGCTACTTGTGTCATTCATTGCACTGAAGTCTTGAAATTGCCTGTTTGCATTATGTTGTATTGTGTCTGACATGCAGGAATAGAAATTTAATAAATAAAATTAAAAAAATGAAAAAGAATATGCTATTACAATGTTGCAGCTCTGATCCTTCCCAGCCAATTAGAAGGCATCTTCCGACTATGGACAATTCCTTTCTTCCTTTCCCACGGCAAACATGTCAAGCTCAAGATCTAGTATCAGACATGTATCCTACCATTTTAGCATTTGTACAACTGGGACCAGCTAACTTTGTTTCCCAGGGAAGAATATTGCAGTGTTCAGTCTATCATTTATTAAATGTTTCACTGAGAAGCAATGAACTACGCTAAAGACAGAAACATTTGCTTGCAGATCTCCTGTTAGGTAATAGCATCCATATTTCTTATGAGCATACATCTATTGTTAAACACAGTTCTCTATTCTATTTTATATGAACATGTGACAAAGAAACGTTTTGTTTTTAGTTTATCGAGAATATGTAGTTGAGGAAAATAACACATTTTATAAACTCAGCATTCTGCAGTTATGACAGAATCTAAGTCACATTAAGGTCAAGCTAATGAATTAAACGTGTGCATGGTTCATCATTTCCTAAAAGCATCTATTTTATAGAAAGAAAAGGTCTGGCAGTAGAAATTCATTCTTGGTGCTTGTGCACAATTTTTCTGCGTGTCATTTTGAATACGTTTTTCTTATTGAAACCTAAGGCAACTTAACATCATTATTGATTCGTTTTAGATGCAAATGTTCTACGTTCACAATTGTGAAATGGAACCCATCACACTGCAGCTTGATCAAATGGGTACCAAACCGTGTGACTGTACCTACGTGCTACAAATCAGGGACATTTTATAGCTCCAACAACGTCACTAAGTCCAAAGGAGAAATCTTTACAGGGCAAAGGCACGAAAAGTATCCGGCTGGTGAGGGACCTTCTCTGCATGGGAAATTAATATTGCTCCCGCTATGAGCTTTTCCCACCGAAAGTCAACGGCTTCATCAAGACCTCGTCCAGCAGCTATCCAATGACATGGATAGCCTGCTGCCATGCTCCTCTGTGGATTTTTGACTTCCATTCCAGAGACTGTCAGAAGGTAAAACTTTTCACTGGAAGAAACCTGGTTTCTGTATCCAACCCACGCTCTATTACAGTCAGCCTTAACTTTTGACTTTGATACAGTCTTGCACAACCAGACACCACGGTTGGCACGTTACGCTTTTTGGCTCTATTTTGAGCCTTAAACTTTAAAAAATCATAAATCCGATTATACTCAATGGATTTTTTCATTTTATTTGTTAAAATATTCTCAATTTTTTTACACTGGTTTAGGATTCGTTTCTTGTGTTGTGGTTTCACTTTTTAACTGTTTAGTACTGCATAAGTACACATAGCATTTAAGTTAAGCCTGACTGCTTTTGTGACAAGTTACAAGACTATTAGGCACAGGTTTATTTAGTGACTTTTGTGGTTCGCCCTGACAAGAAGAACTGTGATTATTATTTGTGGTGGGTTCTCACCCCTTCAGCTAATACTCCAATTTCTTATATTAAAGTATAGTTGGGAGGCATTAGAGTAGGCACAGACGCCTATGCAAGTTAAATCTGCACATGTATGCTTGTGCTTAGTTGTTGGTCAGGAGCAATATGACTAAAGTTGGGTTGATTTCTTATTTAACAATGTTTCTTTGATTCTGTACAGTAGAATGTTGTGGTGAATTGTATTGAAACTGTTTAGCTTTGCCGCCCATAATATGGCTTCCTTATTCAGAACAGGATACATTATTTGCTTTGTTTTCCCAGAGACCAATTGCCAGTCATCTGAGAGAATAACAGTTTTTAAGCAGTAGGTTGATTGCTGTCAATTGTCCCACTACATGTGCTACTGATGGAGGGCCATATTTATGAAGTTTGTGACACAGGGCATGGCAGTGCTGCATCACCTTGCTGCATTGCCCTGCGCCACAGGGAAGGGTAGGAATGTGCTGTATTTATCAGCACGAACGACACCACGCAGTGAGCCAGAGGACGCCGCTTCTGCCTCTCGAGTAGATTTTCTACTCAGGCAGCAGCTTTCTCAACGCAGATGGTAGTGACCTGCTGCAACTGCCCGCGTTGAGAAATCTCGCCAGGTGGCATTCTAGCACTTGATTTTCTCACTTGAGATCGCCAACTTAACGTTGGCGAGCCACGTGCGAGAAAAAACTCCACCATGCGGTGGTTGGCGGAGTTTTTCTGGATCTATGTGCTCCAAGCGGAGCACGGAGTGGGCAAAACTGCAAACTCCCCCAGCGGAATGGAGTTTATCGCCCACCCCTATTGTGAATCCCCTGCATATACAGCTACAGTGGGATTGGAGTTCTATCTGCAATTCAGCAGACAAAGGCTCATAATTAATGTGAAAATGAGTAAGTGAAAGGTTGGATGGATCTGTGCGTGAACAGGTGGATGGAGGGCTGAGTGAAAGGGTGGATGTGTAGATGATTGGATAAATGAGTGCAAAGATGGACGAGTGAAAGGAGGGATGGATGAAAAGGTTGATGAATGGAGATGTGATGGAATGGTTGGATAAGTGAAAGGGAGGAAGATGGATTGAAGGTTGAGTGGATGGATGGATGATGAAAAAAAATGGATGATGCATGGATGAGTGAGTGAAAGAATAGATGCCTGTGTGAAAGGATGGATGGAAGAATTGAAAGGGAGGAAGGACATATGGATGGATTGAGTGAAAGGGTGGTTGGATGGATGAGCGAAAGGATGGGTCAGTAAAAGAGTAGATGATGGATGTGTGATAGGATGGATGTAGGGATGGATGAAGGAAAGAATGGATGGATGTGTGAAAGAATGGCTGGGTAAAAGAATGGATGAGTGAAAGTATGGATGGATGATTAGTGAAATGATAAATGGATGGATGGATAAGTGGACGGACGGATGGATGGCTGGCAGGGGCATTGCTATAGAAGGGGTGGAGGTGGGGTTCTTCATGGGCCTCTTCGTCTTCAACCTGGCAGACAGAGGCCCATAATTAATGTGAATGGGAGGGCAGGTGGCAGAGTGAGCGAAAGGATGAATGGATGTGTGAGCGAAAGGATTGATGAATGGGTGAGTGAAAGGTAGATGGTTAGAATGTTGGATGAGTGAAAAGGAGGATGGATGGATGAATCAAAGGATGGATGGATGAGTGAAAGGGTGGCTGGATTATGAGAGAAAAAATGTATGGCTAAGTGAAAGGATGGCTAGATGAGTGAAAGGGAGGATGGATAGATGATGGAGATAAAGGATGGATGGATAGAGTGAAAGGATGGATGTAAGGATCGATGAGTGAACGGGAGGGTGAATGGGTGGACGGATGAGTGAAAGTGGATTGTTGAATGAGTGAAAGGATGGATGGATAAGTGAAAGTGTAAATGGATGAGTGGATGGATGGGTGGGAGAAAGGTGAATGGATGAGTCAAAGGATGGATGGAGGAATAGAAGAAAGAAAGGGTGGATGGATGGATTGGGTTGAGGTATAGGTTGGAGATAGATGGATAGGTTTGGATATTGAGGGACAGACAGATGGAATGGTGAAAGACTGACTGATGGAAGAAAGAATGAATACATTAAAGAAGGTAAAGGTGAAATGGTGGATATCAGCGGCTGTATGGAAGGATGAATGGGTAGATGTTTGGGTGGAAGAGAACACTTCTGTGGAGGGTTGGGATGACTTGCTTCACCTGCTTGGTGCCATATGAGCTTTTGTTCGAAGTGGGGGGTATTTTAATTTTCTGGCTACTCCCTTGCTGCTACATTTATTTTTCTGCTGTTGTACCAATGATAATGACATACTTTCTCATGAGGCATGATGCGCTCCATGGTCTTGCATAAGTGGTTCACAACTACCAGGGAGGAAATGGCTTCAGATATCCAGCCCATGCAAGACATTATCCCTGTGAGCTAAACATGAACTTGTGTAGCTTTCAAGTGCTGGTCAAGTTTAGACCTCTATAAAGAAAACGTGGATTTCTGGGCCCTAGTCATCACCCACGTGGTTAATGCAGCTGTTAAGAGCGGCCTCCCGGACCCATGGCACTCCGCTGTCATCAGGGTAATTACTATAAGGCACTGTTCCAGGGTCGGTATGGTTGAAAGTCAACCAAGACCGTACCTCAACAAAGGGAAAGTAAAGAGAAAGATCTCCGCTGTCATCGCCCCAGTCTATAAAAAGGGTTACCGGTAGGATCCCCGATGCTATCGTCCCATATCCCTCTTAGATTCAACTGTCAAAATCGTTGGGCGGATTGTCAGTAACAGGTTTGAAAGTTTGGCACTTGATATCAAATCTTTTCTCCCATACATTATGGTTTTAAAGAGGGTTTGGGCACCGTTGAGCAATGTCTCAACCTTAACCTCATCATTAATAAGTACACAACAGCTACGGAGGGGCGCTGTTTCTGTCATTTATGGACCTTAGCACCGCCTTTGATAGAGTCAACTGCAGTAAACTATGGTGGATACATTTGGAGCAGGGTCTGGATGAGGACCTGGTAACTTCCCTCAGGTACTACATTACGGGGTCAATGCCTCCGTACGGTATGGGGCAGGGGGTGAATATACCAGTACCTTTGAATTTCAGTGGGGCATCCAACAAGGGTGTATCCTCACCTCTATTTTGTTCCTCTTATATATTAATGGTTTGAAAACTACCCTACAATTTGATGGCAAGTATCTTCCCAAGTTTAATTCCATCTTAGTCTCAGCTCTGTGGATGACTCTGTTGTGATGTCACACACCCCTAATGGGTTGCGAGGATTAATTGACAGCTTCATCACTTTTATAGACAATTTATATCTAGACCTGAACATCTCTAAAACCAAATACATGGTATTTGCCAAGAGAACTGTCAAAATGGGGCTTCTTCTGGATTAAGAGTAAACGTATAGACAAGGTTACGAACTTCCCTTACCATGATATTTTATTTGACTCCAAAAATTCCTGGGCCCCAAATTGTTGCCTATGCTGCAACAAGCCAATCAAGCCAGTGTCTGAAGTCTACTCAAGAAAATGCTTACCAGTATTAGCGAATGGTGCTGGGATCTGGGGCTATTGGGAAGTCATCAAGGTTCAGGTGGAGGAGAATAGATTTTGTCGGCGCTTATTGGGTCTCCCCTGTTCAACCCCCATTTGTTCTTGCATGAGTATCTAGGACTGACCTATATATTAGATCTCATCATGGTTGCACCCGTAACTCCTTTCAGTCTGGGCCAATCGTCACATGGGCCTAATTCGGGAAATCATCCAAGATTGTTTGAGATTTGATAAGGGTATTTATATTCCCTGGATAAATTATGTGAAACCTGTTGCGAGTGATATCGGCTGTGACGAGCTATTCACCTCCTCCCATACCCTGACCAAAGGAGACATTCTCGAAGCCAAGACACTATTTCTTCGGGGAACAAACAGAAGCTTTTAAAATAGAGAAGGAAGTACGACAAGGCTGTGTTTTAGCCCCAACCCTATTCTCCTAGTTTATCAATGATTTGGCAGAATATTCAAATTTTCTAAATAATGATGCCCTTAAGATTGGTCCCACAAAATATCCTGTGTTGTTATTTGCGGACGACACACTCCTTATTTTAAAGACCCCCTAGAAGCCTGCAAGCAATTTTGAACCAATTTTTAGAGTTTTGTGTTGATAATGGCCTAGAATTAAATATAAGCAAGACCAATTCCATGTCTTTTAATCCCTATAATTCCACCAAACCAGGTCTAATTGTTAACAATACACTTCCAGAGCAGGCCCCTTATTTTACTTACTTGCGGGTGACTTTGTCACACAATCTTAGATGGAAGACCGAAACAAGACTAGGGCGAAAAGTGCTGACCTTTATGGCGCAGAGCTCTGGGGCCATGAATCGGTCAATGAGGTAGCAACAGTGGAGAATATATTCTTTAATCTCTTAGCATACCTTCCATACAGCTCTCCAACCCTCCCACTAATGCAATATATGGGTTTATATCCCATGTCATCTACCACACAGGCACGACTATTATTATTCTTTCAAAGACTGTGGTCAATATCTGAATTGGAGCCCTATAGGGCCCCGCTTAGAGAGATTCTAAAATCAGAGGTCCATATGAGGATTCCATGGCTGTTCTCGCCGTCTCTCTATATATAGACCTTATTATCGATACTAGCACAAAGCAGGCAAGCGCTCATACTGGTGGCGTTCTACTGCATCTATTGAGCATAGCAAACTAGCCGAATACTGTCTTTTAACTCATAAAATAGTTTGAGTTCGGTTTATTATCGGCATAACAAATTCCATAATAATGAAGGGTCAGCTCTTTGCCACTTAGTGAGGGAGTGCTGTGACTAAAAATTCCCTAAAAACAGACAGTGTCTGAACTAGGATTAGTGCGTTTGTTAAAAAATTCACCGCTCACGATTAACTTGAATTTTACATTCATTTTACTTTTAGCCGTACTCAGAACCCCGGGCGGACCAGAAAATTACTCTCTTGCCCAAATAGGACGGCTCGTATAAAGGATGTATTGGCACTCTAACAAATGATCCATCCTCACATAGGGTAAGTGTCTCACTCAATAGACTAAGTATGAACCTATTTTTCTATCAATATTCATAAGACAAACGGGTTACATCGGATCTTCATTATTGTTCATCCCTATAGATCGTACCATCCCTGAAGCGCAATCAAATATATTTGGGATGCTTTCCTTTTTAAATAATCGCCTTGAAATGCCTAAGCAATGAACATAGGAATACCAAAGGAGATGATGGACGGAGCATTTGAGCAAATCAAACACTCACCCCCAGTCAACTGATCTGGGTTTAATCCATCATCATTCTTTAGCTCACTCCACCACCCCAGTTCAGACATGGCCATATGCAAATCAGTCTGACCCTGTTCCTCATGGGAACAGTCCAGCCCGAACTGCCAAGCCATGTCTTCCCTGGACCGGAAACAAGCATCCTGGGACCGGTTTCGGGTTCATAACCCTCATCAGCCAGGCTATCTTGAATCCAGTGGCAAAGTGAGCAAGGGACCCACGTCTGGGCATACCCTGCCAACTTAGGGCGAACAAAGGAATACCAAAGGAGATGATGTACGGAGCATTTGAGCAAATCAAACACTCACCCCCAGTCAACTGATCTGGGTTTAATCCATCATCATTCTTTAGCTCACTCCACCACCCCAGTTCAGACATGGCCATATGCAAATCAGTCTGATCCTGTGCCTCATGGGAACAGTCCAGCCCGAACTGCCAAGCCATGTCTTCCCTGGACCGGAAACAAGCATCCTGGGACCGGTTTCGGGTTCATAACCCTCATCAGTCAGGCTATCTTGAATCCAGTGGCAAAGTGAGCAAGGGACCCACGTCTGGGCATACCCTGCCAACTTAGGGCGAACAAAGGAATACCAAAGGAGATGATGGACGGAGCATTTGAGCAAATCAAACACTCACCCCCAGTCAACTGATCTGGGTTTAATCCATCATCATTCTTTAGCTCACTCCACCACCCCAGTTCAGACATGGCCATATGCAAATCAGTCTGACCCTGTGCCTCATGGGAACAGTCCAGCCCGAAACCGGTCCTAGGATGCTTGTTTCCAGTCCAGGGAGGACCTGGCTTGGCAGTTCGGGCTGGGCTGGACTGTTCCCATGGGGCACAGGGTCAAGACTGATTTGCATATGGCTGGGTTCAAACTGGAATGGCATGGTGAGCAAAAAAACGATGGATTTAGGCCCAGATCTCTGTACTGGGGTGAATGTATGACATTGTTCTGCATTCTGTCCATCAATTGTTATTTTTGCATTTGTCACCCCGAGTGGGAAGGGTATGCTCAGACGTGAGTCCCTTGCTCTCCATGCCACTGGAATCAGGCTATCCTGGCTGATGAGGGCTGAAAGCCCGAAACCGGTCCTAGGATGCTTGTTTCCAGTCCAGGGAGGACCTGGCTTGGCAGTTCGGGCTGGACTGTTCCCATGGGGCACAGGGTCAAGACTGATTTGCATATGGCTGGGTTCAAACTGGAATGGCATGGTGAGCAAAAAAACGATGGATTTAGGCCCAGATCTCTGTACTGGGGTGAATGTATGACATTGTTCTGCATTCTGTCCATCAATTGTTATTTTTGCATTTGTCACCCCGAGTGGGAAGGGTATGCTCAGACGTGAGTCCCTTGCTCTCCATGCCACTGGAATCAGGCTATCCTGGCTGATGAGGGCTGAAAGCCCGAAACCGGTCCTAGGATGCTTGTTTCCAGTCCAGGGAGGACCTGGCTTGGCAGTTCGGGCTGGACTGTTCCCATGGGGAACAGGGTCAAGACTGATTTGCATATGGCTGGGTTCAAACTGGAATGGCATGGTGAGCAAAAAAACGATGGATTTAGGCCCAGATCTCTGTACTGGGGTGAATGTATGACATTGTTCTGCATTCTGTCCATCAATTGTTATTTAAGCAATGAACATGACCTCGTGTATGAAGTGAGGCCCTATCAGATTGGCCCAAGGTGAGACAACACGGCAAAAAAACACTTGGGCTATAATTATTACTGTCAATACTGAGTGGGAGTAGTATTAATAATGGGCCCTACCCAGTCTCCACATAAAGCACTATGTGATATTTTCATTTTCCATTCTTTTTAGATAAAGTTATACGGCGTTTGTAGGCTTCTCCTTATCTTTAAAGCCACTCGTCAGCGATTTTTATTGGGACGGAAATGTAGGTATTTTTTACCACTCTTTATAAAAATTAGACTATGATAGATGATGGAGAACCCACGTAATAATAACATAGTGGGGACCTAAATTAGAAACAAACGATTCATATATTTATATATTGGTTACATCTTCGCAAAATTATCTTCATTATAAATTTTGTTAAATTTGACAATGGTGTGAGTGAGGAATGAGGTTTTCCCTTTTTGCTTAAAGTGTGGTGTTCCCAGTGCGATGTTGGAAACTTTTAGGTCACGTTGTATATAACCAGGATGGATTTAGATTTTCCCTAGGGCATTGTCTGCTAGTTAGTGAAAAAAAGTATTTTTTATTGTGTAATCAAAAAAATGTATATGTATGCTATTTCTTGCACTTTTTTCTTCTCTAATGCTCATATTATGTTTTATGTTTAGGGATTATTGTTAAAGTTATTCCGTGGAGGATTTAAATTTGTCAGTCCTGAGGAAGGTGGTTTTTATCACTGTACACCACCGAAACGCGTCGACGCATAGGTTGTTGGGTGGAATTTGTTGCGGAACAGAACTCCAAGTAACTAGGGTGCACCGTCACCAGACTGTTTCTGTTTACTGTAATTACAAATTCACACATCCAAGACATAATTTTGGTGTCTGTCATTGTTCCTCCTATTACACAATTGTTTGCATGTCTTATTGTCCTTTTTAATTTGTACCAAAAGTTATACTTTATAACTGTGTGTGTCTTCAGATATTACGTACATATATTTTTACTTTATTGTCATGGTTGAGGCTTGATTTTTAGTCACCTGTCTGTGACTATTTTATCTGATGTATTTTGATCATGGGATTTTTTTAATTTGTCAATAAATTTCAACCAATGTTTTTTACTAAAGAAAGACTTTTTCTACTGATAATTTTCCAACATTTCACGTGAGGCGTTCACAACTTTGTTTGAAAGTGTGCAAGTGGGTGAATGATATAAGGTCTGTTTATGCGACATAATTTTCTATTCTAGCTCAAAGAGAAAAATCTTTTTAACTAAACTGTTGTACATAAAGACAATGTTTAAATCTTTCGCTCTTGATTATCTCAGGGATACTCCAGAAGACTCTCATTTGACATCAAGGCAATTAATAAAGTAATGGTGCAGAGAACATTTCTGGTGAGAAATAGTAAAGAACAGTAAATCAGGGACTTTTGTAGATCAATTCCTTGATCATAAGATCGTCCCTCTGTACGAACCATCCTTAGAGGTCATTCAGGGCTCACTCCCGAGACAGCTTTATCGAAAAATTAGATATTGATTTTGCCCAGGCGAGAATATACAGCTAGGTGGACAAACACCAAGAACCCCAATAGTATCTGTCCTGCCTGTAGTATTGCCTCCGAATCACTAAGCCACATTTTTTTTGTGTAGCTTATAAAGTCCGAAGGAGAAAATGGATCATTCCTCTTTTCAGATTGCTAGGCATAAGGTCACTGGGCCGAGCTCTTAGGATATTAAAAACAAATACATGGGAGGTGATTGTTGCCAGTCTAGCAAAATATTTGCACGCTTGATGGATAATTCGGAATTAGCGGACAGAGCCACAAAAGACGACTTAGGCTTCCAAGATTATTATTGTATTTTGTACAATATTCACACAGTGCAATATATGCTAATTGGGATGCTGCTATTTCAGGTTTATATTTTTAAAGCAGTTATTAGACAACATTGTATGGAACGTTAATCTGTTGGAATCTAACACATGAACTTTTGTACATAATCTTTGTACATCTTGGAGTGGTGGTGGTGACGTTTTCGGGGCGCCATTTTGAGCGGTCTAGTGGTGTTGTAGACACGCGGTCACTCTACTTAAACCAGTCCTCAAGCGCGCAGCGGTAACGTGCAGCGGGCGCGCCATTATCGCGCCTGAGTCGTGCCAGAGTCCTGCCCGTCTGCGCCCGTCAGCGCTAAGGAGGCGCGAGGCGTGGGGATACGCTGCTCGTGGGAGTTCCTTACCTACTGAGGTGATGTCCTCGGTGAGGGGATATTCCAGGGATGAGCTGTTGGACATCGGACAGGCGGCCCCACGTTGTGCGTACGAGCCTGTTAGCCCCCTCCGTGGTCAGTATAAGTGTGCCTGTGGAAATTGGTCGCTTAATGCCCCCTCGTCAATTTCTGCTTTGACGGAGTCTTCTCTGGTTAAGCCTTCTCGTTGTAGACCATCTGCCTCCCGAGATATTACTATTTGGATTCTCAACATCAGGTCCCTTCTGAAGCACCACTGAGAACTCTATGATCTTTTAAGGGATGAGACACCTGACGTGTTCTTCATGACGGAAACTTGGCTTCAGGAAGTAGACACGGCAGTCGTGAATCTTGCACTCCCTTCAGATTATTCCATCTTTACTCACAATCGGGCATCTAGGGGTGGTGGCATTGCTATGGTTGTAAAGTCTTGCTACCCTTGTGATTGGAGGGTAGTGAATCTGTCAGGATGCGAAAGTGCGTTCTTCAGAATTTCTATTAGCCATCATTTTACTTTATCTGGCCTCCTTATTTATCGTCCTCCCGGGTGCGACACTGCTTTTAGAAAGGCTCTCCCGGAATGTGTCAGCTCTCTGGCATTGGGCTGCGCTAACTTCAGCATCCTTGGAGACCTTAATCTCCATTTTGATTGCCGTCATATCTCTGCCATTAGTAGTACTTTGGCGGATTTGGAGGCCCTTCAGCTCAATCAGCTGGTTACCTCCCCCACTCATGTGGGGGGCCACATTCTTGATCCTTTGTTTACAAATCTGACAGGGGCCAAGGTGGCTATGCCTAGCCCTGTTGCCTGGTCTGACCACTTCTTAGTTAAAATTTCTCTTTTGATCAATGACCATCCATTTAAGCCCCTGGATAGAGTAGTGTATAAACGCCATTGGAAGAAACTCAAACTGGAGGATTTTTACCATCTGTTGGAAGTCAACCCTCTAGGCCCTTATCTCAATGTTGATTCTGGGTATGACCTTTTCTGTGATTGGGTTTCTCGGGCCTTGGATGTATTGATCCCTGCGGTCTGGACGAAATGTCGTCCCAGAGAACCCAGCCCATGGTACGACAGTTCCCTGGTGCCGTTAAAAAAAGCCTGTAAACAGGCAGAAAGGGACTGGCGGAAATCCTATGAGGCTGGGAAAAAATCTCTGTATTTTTCTAAAGTCAAAAAATATCATAGAGCTGTGTGCAGAGCCCGTGCTGCCTATTATTCACAGGAATTCAGAACAAGTCTCAATCCGTCCAAGCTAATTTTTAAGGTCCTAAAGGACCTGACGGCCAAAAGAGCTTCTGCGGCGGAAATTTGTTCAGTGCCCCATTGTGAAGACCTGGCCTCTTTTTTCCTTGAAAAGGTTCAAGCTATCTACCGTGCCTTCCCCATCACTGAGCCGGTAACTGAGCCCACTAGCCCTACACCAGCCATAGGTGAGGCCTTGGCATCATTTCCTAGTCTGTCGATGGAGATGTTTTTTAAACTGGCCTATAAGATAAAATCTGGCTCGCCAGCGGATCCCATGAGGCCAGCTCAGTTTAGAGACTCTGCTGCTATTTGTCTTTCTCCATTGTGCCATCTCATAAATCTCTCTCTCGCCTCAGGTGTTGTTCCAATTAAATGGAAACATGCTCTTGTGACACCCATCTTGAAAAAGCCCAAAATGGACCCCCTAAAACTCGAGAGCTATCGCCCGATCTCTCTCCTCCCCTGGGCCGCGAAAGTTGTTGAGACCCATGTGAACGAGGTGTTGACCGAACATCTTGTAAGGGCAAGCATTCTGGATTCCTCCCAGAATGGTTTCCGTGCTGGTCACAGCACCGAGACTGCCTTGCTCTCTATGACGGAACATCTCCGTTCTGTGCTTGACTCTGGTCAGACTGCGGCACTGATATTACTTGATCTTAGTGCTGCGTTTGATACGGTCTCGCATAGGATCTTACTCCAACGTCTCAGAGAGGCGGGTGTTATGGGCATTGCTCTCGACTGGTTCCGCTCTTTCCTTACTGATCGGACCTTTAAGGTCGCTACTCCGCCTTTTGAGTCCAAGTTCTATTCGCTGGAGCTGGGTGTGCCTCAGGGTTCGTCGTTGAGTCCCACATTATTCAACCTTTATGTGAGACCGCTAGCGGCTGTCGTCAAACATTGGGGCATGACTATGGTCTCCTATGCTGACGACACGCAGCTGGCGGTTGTCCTGAGTGGGGATTCCGACCTCAACGCCCCCAGATTCCGGGATGGTCTCTTGGCGGTAGCTAGCTGGATGAATGCCAACTGTCTTCAACTAAATGCAAAAAAAACTGAGGTCATGATTGTGGGTAAGCGGACGGATCTCTGGGGTGACATGTGGTGGTCTCCCGAACTGGGTGTAACTCCTATTCCAGTCTCAGAGGTAAAAAACCTGGGGGTGTGGTTAGATTCTGCCCTAAGTTTCAGCGTCCACACAAAAAAAGTGGCGGCTCCCTGTTTCGGCATTCTACGAGGGCTGAGACCCATCTTGAGGTTCTTTGATGCTTCTACCAGGCAGCTGGTCATACAGGCATCCATACTATCGTGGCTTGATTACGCCAGTTCGCTCCTGCTGGGGGCCAACCAGGCTGAAATTGCCCGGATGCAACATGTCCAGAATGCCGCAGCAAGAGCCCTGGTAGGTCTACCGAGGTTCTGCTCTGCGGAAAGTACCATCCGTGCTTTGCACTGGCTGCCTATGGCACAGAGGATCCATTTTAAGACCTTGTGTCTTTCTTTCAAGATCCTCAAGTGGGCCTCTCCCCAGATTCTTGCTAATCTTTTGGTGCCCTACGTGCCTTCGCGTTCTCTGAGATCCTTAGTTCAAAACTTGGTGGTGGTCCCACGGTTTAGGCTATGCCGGGCCGGAGGCCGGTCTTTCCGGGTTTTGGCTGCAAATCTGTGGAACTCTCTTCCGCCCCACATGCGTGAAATGGATGAGCTTCTGAAGTTTAGGAGGGCTATCAAAACGCATTTGTTTCCTTTTTCACCTTAGTACTTTGATTTGAGCGCTTCTGCCCTTGTACAGCTTTGTTGTGTTGGGACCTTTCTTTAAGCGCCGGGACCCCTTTGGCTGGGGCAGCTGTGCGCTATAGAAGTGTTTTTAACATAACATAACATAACATAATTTGATTGTGAAATAATTGACCATTTAAAATATTTAAAGTGGGAGGAGCCAAGATGGCGACCGGGACGGCAGCGTAGATTCCCGGCTCCGTGAACCTCCGCATCCCGCACGGATATCCTGCATGAGATCCTTATTCTGCGCTACGAGATCGTGTTCGTAAACGAAAGTGGCAACTGATCGTGTGACTCCGAGGTCTCTGACTGCCGTACAACCGGAGAAATCAGCGGTTGAACTTTGCGGCCCGTGCGGTCCCGAAGCCGGGACCTCGAGTGGACGCCTTGGCCGGGTGGCAGTTGAACAACAGCGGCCTGTGGTGACTGGGTGGAGTCGGTCCACCGAAGTGGAGCTCCCCTCGGCCTGCATTTTGCTGCGTCCGCTCCCCCCTGCTGAGCGTTGCGGACTGAGGACATGCCCGGGTGTGCAATTCTCGGATGCTGTGGCGTTTGCCCCTGCCTTTGACGGTGAGCTGCCCGGACGCCGTCCCTGGCTCGCCCTGATCCTTGCGGGCTGCTCCCGGCTTTTCGCGGGAGCTGGTCCGTGGCGGGGACGACTGTTGCCCGTGACCGCGCAACGGCTGAATCTGTGCCTGCCCCAGGATCCCTGTCTTCAGCGACGTGGACCTTGAGGCGTTGTTCCCGGGGTCCTGGCCCCAATCCGAGTCGGGCCTTCCCAGCGGCCATTTTGTCACGATGCAGCCTACCATCCTGTCCGCTGGGACGCAGCGAGACTGGGGGTGTGTGACTTTCGGGAGTGTGGCGGAGCGATCGGAGGGAGCTGCTCTGGGGTACTGCGACCTCCTGGAGGCCCTTGGTGCCCTTCATTACTCCTTGGCTCATGGCGCCGGGGTCCTGGGGGGGAAGCTAGATGGCGTGGTAACAGTTGGGACAGTGGCGGCATGCTGGTCCGCAGGTACACAGTGGCTTTCCACACTGCACACAAGAGGAAGATGTTACGGCCCCCCCCGCGATTAGTGTACAGCCGGACACTCCGGACAATATGCTACCGTGTGGTCGGCTAACTGTGGACTTGATCTGTTCCGGAGGTATTGGACCTGAGCGGAAGATGGTGGCTTTGTCCCGTGCGCGGTCTCCGGCGGCCCAGGGACAATTCCAGCAACGTGTGTCTCATTTGGCTGATTCAGCCTGTCTGGACCTTGTGTGCAGTGCAGATCCTGGGGCGCCACTGGAAAAGACGCCCCTCCATGAAGCGGTCTGTGCGGATGCTCAGAGACTTCCACCCCACCTGTGTGCGGCGCTTCCCGACTGTTTTTGGACACTCCTGTACCTTGGGACATCGGACATGGTGCTGGGTCGAGGGGCAGGCATGGGCAGAATCGCAAAAAGCGGTCAAGGCTGAGGCCAATCCTTCGGGGGTGGTCACCTAGTAGACAGGCGGACTCATGGTTGCGCGCTCTCGTGGTTATTTGCATAGTTGGTGTATAATGCTCCCCATTCCCCCCCCCCTTTTTTTTGATATGGTCGACTTGGTGATGTTAATTGTTTGCCGGGGGGAGACTTCACCGTGCGGGAGGGAGAAGCCGGGGGTATGTTTTTAAGGCCCTCCTCCAGTTTATTATATTCTTTCCGCCCCCCCGTCTGGGGGGGCTCTTTCTCACTCTCTTTTTTCCCTGTCTCTTCTATATTTCGGGTCTAGTTCCAGGGCGACAGGCACGCTGCTGGGGGGTGGGGCCATACTCATTCGCAGAGGTGCAGGGTGGGGGGATGGGGGAGGGGACTCTTTAGTCTTTATCTCTTTTTCCATGGCCTCCTCTTTTCTTCTCTGTTTCTTTTTGCTTTCTTTTTCTGGGATCAGTGCGATACACCACCCTGATTGTGAATCGTTTGCTCTTCATGTGTGCCACAGTTTCCCGGGGGGTTTGCTGGGCTTTAGGTACGGGGACCTGTAGGCGCAACTATCTTTGATATTTCTCCTTATCCGTACTTTCCTGCGCCTGCGCCATTGATTCAATGTATTGCTGCTTATTGTTTACGTTTCTTATCCTTGCCCCTTCTCGCTGTTGGGAAATTGTTTGGCACCTGATCCTATTGTTTCGTCTTATCATAAAATGAAAAACCCTTTCTCTCCTGGTGTCCTACCTGCGCGGCTCATTGGCCGGACTATATTGGATTGAAGACTTTGCTCTCCGAGGTGCCGCCTGTGTTGACATTTGCTTTTATTATCCTGGTTACTTAGCGGCCGGCCCCGGGGGGTTGTAGGCCCATACGTGTAAATGATTGAAACATCAATAAAGGTTTTAAAAAAAAAAAAAAAATATTTAAAGTGTTTTATGAGAATGCATATGGACATTTTTAGTTGTATATTTATGAAAAATCATTTTATCTTCTGTATGTTTTATGGATTTTTAATCCGAAATAATCAATTGAATGAATGATACTATTTTTTTAACCTATATAACCTCAGCAAGAGAACAAGAAGAATTGAAAAAAACCTTCCTTGCGGGATTTTGTCCTGGTCCAAACAACTCCTCTCATTGAACTATATCTATCATAGGTTCCCAGCCCATGGGAAAGGTCCCACTTGGCTAAATTTTGGCTAGGGTCAATCAGGTCAATGCTTTGTTTCCCTTTGGGCCAGTTTGACAAAATGGAGCTCAGTTCAAACCCTGGTACACTTCTTCTTTTTCTGTAAATATTATGAGCACCTAACAAAAACGCTTTAAAATTGTATTCCTAAATTGTACGGTTTTACTCGTTATAGGTCAGCTATGTATTTTCTACGCCAACTTATGAACTCTAAAATCTGTTTTTACATAGGCTGTTTTTTAAAGTCAGCTGTTCGCAAACGTAAAATATTGTCTGTTGACCATTTTTTATCTTGAGATTTGATGGAGTACACTTGTTTATATACTTTGCCCTTTGCAAATTTGTTGCCCATTTCCCATGCTGAGACCTAATGATGCATTCTTATCTATTTATTTTTGACTTGCACTTTTTTGAAATATCTGTATGTTTTAAGATGAATTGTGATGTCATGGCTTTTTTAACTCTTGTGATTTTTATTAGAGCCTTTTATTCACGTTTGTTTTGTATCTTTTATGATCTTTTATTTTAATGATGGAATAGAGAATTGAACTGATTGAATTGATTAGGGAAGTTTCTTTATCCCCATCATCGGGGAGGAGAGACGGACACAATTAGGTGCTACGGCGGAAGGCGCACCTTGATGCAAGTCTGACTAAAGGGGCCTTCCCTCTATTCCTCCTCCCATGGAGCAAGTGTGTTGAGGCTCTTGGGCTGATTGTGAGCCCTCTGAAGTGGAGAGTGACAAAGGTCACTCCACCCAGTGGTACCTCCTTTCCACGAGGTTGGTAAGAACGGAGCCCGCTTAATACAGGTCCTGATGAATGCCGCGTACCCCTTTGGAACACCAGGCAGAAACAGGTTGACCCTATTCACTATGGTGAGGGGACAATACATTTTCCCACGTCACCGTCCACTTTTTTAATACCATACAGTTGCCCACTTTATTAAAATTAATTTGACAGCTGTAATGGTTTTTAAACTTCACTCACTCCTCACAGGCCCCCACTTAGTTTAGAAGTCCATCCCTGTCGTCAAGTGTATGCCCGCCCTCTATCAAACCGAGTTTTTAGAGGGCGAGGACTGCCGATGATGAAGCATGACACCAGGTGGTGTGTGAGGCCAGTCCTTCACATTTTGTGAGATGTCCACACTCACAATTTATTTTTTAGCACCTTTTGTTCACTTTCCTGGAAGCAGCCCCACTTGTGTTGAAGAAGTTGCTACAAATCTATTTTTTATTTTGTGCTTTGTATCTTGTTATATTTTGTTTCCCCAAGAAATTCTATTGATTTTTTAAGTTACAACAAAAAAAGGTCCCCCCACTTGCCCCCCCAACCATATATCAGAAAAACAGTGCACCACTGACAGCACAACAAAAAAAGTGGCAATCAAGATACATTATTGAGACCCATATAAATCCAATTATCTTACACTTCATCGATGAGTTACAGAGTGCAGTTTCAAGCCAACGGGTTTCTCTTCAAATACTCAGACGTTGAGACCTCAAAGATCTGGGGCAACTATAATGTGGACCTTTATTCACTAAATAATCAATTAATGGGTGCCATTGTGTTTCAAAGTTATGTTCTTTGTCTACAACGGACCATGCCAATGTTTGAATGGCTATTAGAGTCCATAATTTACTGACCCAGGCCTGTGTGGCTGGTATAATTGGGGTCTTCCATCTCAATGCTAGCATTGCCTTAAGGCATAGGATTATAGTGTTGGGGTCCGGCAGCATCAGGTATCCAAGGTATCCAAATGCCCCCATAATGGGGCATATAAATATCCAATGCTTTCAGGAGCTTGCTGGTAATTCTGTTCCCGCTTAAGGAGCTAGGTTTTACTTCCAAAAAAGCAGTAGAATGGCCTAGGAGAATCTGTAGACTGTATGCAGTGCTTAATCTGTAAAGGAAAGAGTTCCAGTTTGCGAAGCTCTGCTCAAAAGCTTGTGTCTGGCGCAATTAAATGTTGCCACACTGAATACAAAGGCTGGTAGTCCTAAATCGACCTCATGCCTCTTTAATCCACTGCCACACAGTCCCTGCCACTTTTTCTCAGTTTTGCAGGTTCCTGCTTTACCCCTTTGTGACCATTATTGCGTCTTTCTCTTCCTCGTCTTTCCAATCTGTGTGTTTTTCCCTCAGTTGCTCTCTGTAAATATCTGATGTGGAAAAATAAGTGACGGTCCCCAACAATAAGTGTCGGTGGCCCCCACTGGCAACCACCAGCTCAAATTAAGCACTGACTAGGTTTGCCAAAACAAAGTGGTAGCTTGTCCCCTAAACCACTAAGGTTGCCAAGTAGAGGTTGGTAAGCATATATGTATGTTTGTTTATATACATGGACAAATGCACAGTCAAAGTGTGCTCGGAGGCATAACTGAATTCTAGGGCAGAAAGCAGACTGTTATTGCACCATGTTGAATAAGTGGAATCTACTCTTTTGGGATATTCACTGACTTCATATTTCCAACATTCTGAAAAGACAGAGAAGTAGGATTTTAGTTTTTCAAGTTCTAAAACCACTTATTAGCATAATGTTGACGTTACTGGAAATCACATCCTTTGCCATGAGTATGAAATGATAAGAAATCACATTTATGGTAAAAACTGGGATACTTCTAACCAAGATGATATCCTGAGGTATTAACTGTTTCTTTCAACCATCTCCCACGTCAAATCTCCTACCCTCTCCCCTTCTTATCTCTCGCTCCTTATTAGCTTCTTCTTTTCCTTTCCTTGGTCATACTCCCTCCTACAGTACTCCACTTCACTCCCCTTCCCTCTCACTCTTCTTCTCGGCCTCCTTTCAGATCTCTCCATAGTCCTGCCAGCAATGCCCTCTGCTCTCAGGGGCCCTCTGTTCCTCCCTTTCTCTTTTTTAGCCACCGATTTCTACTACCTGCTTTTATTCCTTTTCCCTCTACTAACTTCTTTGTTCCTCTCCTTGTTACTTATTCTGGTTCTTTCCCTGTCATCTCTCCTACTCCCCATCTGTCTCTCTCTTATCTTTTCCGCTTGCCTGTTTCCTCTCCGTTCAGTCACTGTCCACACGTCCTCTGAACACAATCCGCTGTCCTCAAGGGACCTTTTTCACTCATTTCTTTTCTTTTCACCTGTTCTGTGTGCCCTTCCTCTATATTTTTTCCCTCTCTTTCTCTCTCTCTCTTCCCCAG
Organism: Triturus cristatus; assembly: GCF_964204655.1. NCBI lineage: Eukaryota > Metazoa > Chordata > Amphibia > Caudata > Salamandridae > Triturus > Triturus cristatus. The sequence goes on from NC_140588.1 coordinate 142,987,464, forward strand.
TTCTCTCTCTCCCTCTTTTTTTGCAGGTTGCTCTGTTATGCATCCTTTTCCCTATGAAGGACACACTGAGGTGCCTATTTATCAATGTGTCTTGTTGCCCTGGCACCACCACAGGGTGCGCAAGGGCGACGCAACACTAAAGTAAGTTTTATCAAGCCATGCAAGGCCACTTTGTGTATCCCTGCATGGCTTGAGAACTATGGAGTGATAGCACAAATCACTGCGTTGCATTTATCTGCCCCACAGATATGTTCCACCCATGGATATTGGCGCATTCCCAGATTTGCCAACACTGGTAAACCTTGGAATGCGTCAAAATGCTACGCCTCCCCAGGTGAGGTGCAACAAGGAGAAATATTTTGCAGCACACTTAAAATGCCTCTGATGATAGTTTGTGTGCGAGAAGGTGCCCCTTCCTGCACAAAAACAAATCTGCCTACAACGCATGCAGCCTTGCACCATGGTACAAGGTTGCCTGCATTAGCAGTAGGAAGCCAAAAAGTGCACCAGTGCAAGGGAAGGACAGGGATAATCTGTGTAATGTTGAGTACGGTGCATTCCTGCCCTTTCCCTTTCATGCAGTGCAGCACAGCAAGATGGCTTGCTGCGCCGCTTGAAATTTTGATAAATATACCCTTGAGTGCGTCAGCCTTCTATTCTTGTATGAGACAGGAGTTTTACTGCTCTCTGTGCTCCTTCATCCTCAGCGATCACCTACAAAGTATTAGGAATCATGTTCAGTAGTGGGAGCTGCTCGCAGATGTAGCAATCTGCTCGGAAGCACTCCAACTCCCCTCCATTCAGCCCAGTCTGCTGTGGCTGCAGTATACTCGTGTCCGTGACAGGACAGGAAGGATCTGTACAAATGCCCACTGGATGCCAGCGACATCAGATGGAAACACCTGGAAAAGTTAATCAACTGAGAGACATTGTTCCACACTCACAGACTGATTTAGAAACTGGAGTGCAGCGTTACTCTCATCAGCTTGCTGTATTTTTGACAGAGCAGCACAGCCTTGACTTGGCTAGGTGTCACACCTTGCTTTATTTATTGCCCATGCCGGAGGCCACATGGATCGAGAGGATGCTGCTGGGTAGAGAATCTCTGGTGATATGATGACCTGCTGCTCCATAGCTCAGCTGTTCAGAAACATCAGCAGTACCACCTTCTCTAGACTCCATTTGCTTATGATGCTGCAAAGTGGGAGCTAACTGGCTAGAAGTTGGATCTGTCAGTGTCAGCTAGCTGAGCCTTAGACTGGGACACTGTCTAAATGGGAGAGAAGGACTCGCTGAGAACCAAACATAGCAAGATAATGATAATAATGAAGGCCAGTGGCAATGGGAATTAGGTGAAAATACTTAGGTTGTAGAAAGTCCTACAGACAGTAGCCTACCTCCTAAATAATTAGGGTTGGCAAGTGTCTGGCTTGTTTCTCAGGCCCTTCTTGCCTTCCCCCTACAAGATTGAGGTGAGCATTGACAGGAGGCAGGGTGCATGGATCCTCACTTCCTTCTCTCGGGTTCCTTAAGAAAACCACTCATGCCGTTCAGATGCCAATTATGCCTTCCAGATGCCGACTAGAAAGGATTGGCATACATACATGGTCTACTGCAACACTCAGTCAGAGGGGTATAATGTCGTGATTCCACCTCAGAGCCGATCTAGAAACTATAGGGGCCCATAACAAAGCTACTTGATGGGCAAGTAGGCGGGAGATACGGACAGTGACACAGAGTCGATTAACTGTGAATGATTGATAGATTCCAGGGATGTATTGAGGGAACAATTAGTACCACGAGCTTGGAGATGGGCTATCGTTGCTTTAGGGCCAAGGCATGTAAGTGTACACTGGAACTGGGACTTCACTGTGATTAATCAAGAGTTTCTCCTGTATTTCACAATGTTAAGACATCACTACCACTGTAAATCTTACAAAAGGGAATATGTCGCTTTTGGCCTCGTCGTATCTAACTATGGTCTATAACCGTATCACTGTCGGAGGCTTATACTTATTATAGTACACACATGTAAACGATGACACCTGGTCGTCTTATTTGTTTATTGTAACACTTTCAATAAATACAATAAAACATTAAAAGAAATTATGCCTTTCAGACACCAATCATGCCGTTCCAGAACTGTTTCAACCCGTCAAGAAGACCACTTGTTAGTTGTGAAGAGAGGTGGATTCGAAGCTCTCATCGCACATAATCAATATGTAGGGAAATATCAAGTTGGCTGTTCTCTTGATGGAGCCCAGATTTCAGCTAGATTTAGGCATTGCTCTATTTTAAGTTTCAGACACAAACTGCTTTTTTAACACAGAGTTTTGTTGCAAGTGAAAACATGAATGAGGCCTGGTCAGATGCTTTCAGTCTACTGAATCATGTAAAACCATGCTCAATTTATTATTCATTGTTGTTTAATTGTGGTTAGATTAGAAATTAACCTCACTATAGAATGTACATTTAATTTAGAAAATGTGTTCAAAATAGAATATATTTGTGCTGAATTAACACGCATTTTGCAGTGTAGAAAAGATCGTGATTTCAGTTTGCTTTGGAAGGCTCACAGTACAAGGGGCCTTGAAGATAAGAAAGGCATGCTCTTCCTCCCTCTTACTCTCGTCTCATGACCTTTCTTATAATTTACGCCTCCTGTGTCTGTCTTTTCATGAAAAGACCTTACTTGTAGCATACTTCTATCTCGATGCAGTTTGTTTAGACAATGCTTTATTCACTTCATAACGTGGAGTGAAAAACTGCAAAGCACACATTTTTCTTATAATATGTATTCTCTGTTTGCGCATAAATTAATACTTTTTGTTGCAGAAAATGTAATTGTTTTTAGGATGTTAGGAGATCAGATCATTTAGCACAAAACTCAAATGTGTTACAAGAACTCGCCTGATTTATGACATGTCCAGTCAGCCCACAGGGTGTTGATGTGTTCTGAAGCTCCTATTGGACAAGCTACAAGACCAAGTCACGTGTATTTTTGATAGTAATATTGGTTGCTAGCTGAGAGGGAGAGGCTCTGCTTATGGTTTTTTTAGCAGGATGCGAGGCAGAACACACAGTTTTTTTAAGTTCTGCGAAGTCAGAGAGAAAGGGGGGCCATGGGCAGCTCCTGACAGAGAGGCAGAGATGAACAGCGCAAAGCCAGAGAGAACCAGCTGAGAGGAACAGGACAGGTTTAGATACTAAAATTCTAAGTTTCATGCTTTGACTGACTGGCTTTTGAAAAGATGTATTTGTCCTATGCATTTATTTCTCTTTATGGGAGATTTTGTCAATTATTAATTATTGATCAGCCTTGCAAAACTCACTCTAGAATTATATTTTCTTAAAACTCTTTAAGAGTTTCTGACTGACATAGAAATAGGTTTTTCTTTCTTTATGGAGTGCTTTGTATGCAGTCTATAATATGTTCTGTATTAATTGTATTTTTTCCTATTTTTCAATTCTGTAACCTGATTGATATTTGACTAATGAATAAAGAGTCAGAGAACTTTGACTTTTGACTAAAAAATAAAACCCTTTAAAACTACTCACAACGCTCATTATTGCCTTAAATATTATTTGCATTTGATTTTTCATGTTTATGCAAAGTCTCCTGATGGTGATCACACGGTGGCAAAGGTCCATCCCCTTTAAGCTGTAAACAAGAGCTAATGATGTTTTGCATTGAGAAGTTACCGTGAAATTACCGCTACATCACTCTCAATGATTGGAAATCCCACAGGTATCTAAATGTCAACCAGTTATCTTTGAACCACTGGGACAGTAATGCTCCTCAGAGGTATTTTCTTTGAATACCTGGTTGCAAGGTCCACACTGAACTGGATGAACCTGCTTCCTGAGGTTGTCATAGAGTGCAGTGATTCAACAATGACAGACCAACCTCACAAAAGAACTTCCTTCCATTGGCAGAGGTTCTTAAAAGATGGTGGCCTTTGCTCAGTCTTATACTCTAAAATCATGACAGATTGTGGGACTTGATGTGCACTGAGGAACAATACTCCTATTCCTCTTGCACTGAGAGGGAGATTTACTAAGATTTTGTGCCGTGTCTGCATCACCAAAGTGACGCACAATGGCGCAAAATCTTTTTTTCCTAATTAACTTCTAAACTTGTTTAGCGCTGGAAATAACGTAAAAGTAATGCGAAGCAGCGCATTGTGCTGCTTCCAATTACTTTGCGCCATGGGGGCGTACCAAGGGTGGTGAATGGGCGTTCCTATGCAACCACCCAAGGTTTCTCACGCTAAACCTAATTTACTAAAAACAGTAGATTGGGTTTAGCGTGAGAAAACTACAACCTTTTCAACTAGGTGCAAGGAAGGAGAAATGCTTTCATTTCTCCTTCCTTTTCCAACTTTGCATGCGTGCTGCACTGTGCAGCAGGTATGCAAAGTGGGAAAAAGTTTGCATAGTGCCTAGCATAGTATTCTCTACAGGATGGGTACCCTTCTTGTACAAAACCTATGCACTATACACTCATGCACACACCCTAGTGCGACGGCGCTAAGGTGTGTGCATGGCACACGGCAACTGAAATCAGCGACAGCGCAAGGGTAAGGCGCTTTCCTGCTCTCTCCCTGTCACACAACGCAGCACAGCTTTGCGGGAACTGCGCTGCGTTGCGTGGAGATTTTGAAAATCTCCCCCTGAGTTTTTTCCAGAGAAGGAAAGGCTGTCCGTCATCGCAGAATGTCAACATTATCTGGAGAGAGGCTGAGCATGTGCAACAAACATGCTAGGTGGCAGCATTCTGCTACTGAACTAGCCGACCATGAACTTTTGTGTATTCTTTAAGTCAGAGGCCATTTTGGATATCTGGGTCTAACTTGCTGGCACGGTGAGGGTGTCATTTCTTTTTTCAAAAGGAAAATCCTACTATGGGATTTTCTTTTTGGGAATAAAAAAAGTTTTAAGTTTGACGAATGGCTCTGTAATATTGAAGGAGCCAAACTTAAAATGCATTTCTATGATGGCATTTACAGGAAATGCAGCAGATGTCCGCAGAGGCAGCGGACATCTTTAAATATGGCGGGCAGAGTACCCTCACCATAGCGGGAGTAAAGTACTCTGCCATAGCGACTGTAATTGCTCCGTCCGGCAGCATATTAATCAGCCCCTTAGTCTGAACTATGTTGCTCAAGTTAGGTACAAACATCAAGAATAACGTATTACAGAACTAGCAAGGTATTATAATTCTAGTATGAATGACCTGATCTAGGGAGAAACAGAACATTAACATTTTTGGTAACCTTGCAGTTCTACAAGAATCAGAAACTATAGCTCATCTTCCATAGGGTACAAAGTGATGAAGCTGGAAGTAGTTGTTCAAGTCTTACAGAGAACTGTTAATGAATGTTTATGTGAGGTACTCATTCTTTGTGTGTTTCGGTTTTCAGAACTTATAAAAGTATAGAGAGTTGGTTTTCCAAATTGAGAAGACATAGCCATTCACTATTACATTTAAGCATAGAGCCTGCTATGTCAGTTACTTAAGATATTACTTTGCCTTGTAGATAATGCGTCTGCAGACATCCATGATCAACTGGAGTGACAAGCCTACGTGGTGGAGTCCGATGTCCCTGTTTTCTCCCTTAAGTTAGGTTGATACTTGTAAATAGCCTTTTTTGTTTCTCCTAAAATGCCATACAATAAATGAAAGCACTTAAAGGGAACACAATACTTAAATGCACTCAAACAGGTCATCTTGGCCCCTTTAAGGCCATTGTAGTACATGTGAAGTATAGTGTGCCCCATGGGTCCTCTCTGTCTGAACCCAACCTTTTTAACCTATAGTTAGACCATGAATTATGTAATTAGAGGATAAAGAGTCCAGGTAATACTACTACGCTGATGACTCCCAAATCCTATTTTTGCTGGACTGCTCTGCAGCCCCCAAGGAAAACTTTCAAAATACCATGTGTTTTACCTGGCAGTGGATGGGTAAAAATCAATTGAAACTCAATGCAAATAAAACAGAAATAGTGATTCTAAATAACAATATCTGTCTTTGGAATCAGCTATATTGGCTGCCAAGCTGAGTGCTGCGCCTGCTTCTAAGCCCCAAGCAAAATGGGGACCAGCCATTACAACAACACTTTCACAACGCATGCTATTATATAGCATTCCATTACAACACAAGTACTATTACAACACACAGCTGTCACAACGCATGCTTTTCAAACAAGCCTATTTGCGTTGTTAACAATGCCATATACCATTCTTCTGATACACCCCTACAGCGCCAAGACGCTGTTGGTGAACGTGCCCTTTACAAAACTAATTAACAAGGGCCTGATTTAGAGTTTGACAGATGGTTTTACTCCGTCACAAACATGGCGGCCATCCTGGCTTCCGTATTATAAGTGCCATTCGATATTATGCACTTGCAATACGTCTGTCACATCCTAAACTTTTAATAGGGCCTTAAGTAAATAGCAATACACACCACCTGGACACACAATCAAACATAACACATACAGTTCAGCAAATATAAAACAAACTCAAATAATTGAACCACACCACAATAATTAAAAGTTTTCCTAACAGCATGTTCTATTCATAAAAAAAAACCTTGTTTGAAACCAAGCTTTCCATACATACAGAGAAACTATCCTATAACATAAAGCTATATCGTAGTGATTAAACAATGGTAGCAACATTCTTCGACTCAACTAATCATTAAGAAACAACAAAGCATAAAGTGATCGCCTTTTTACTCCTACTATTTCAAGACTACAGTTTCCTTGAGCTCTTTCCTGGGGACCACGTTTTGCCACATAAGCAGGTACCCGAAGTGTACGCAGGCTAAACCTGACGTAACATGTACGGTGCACGCCGGGGGGGGGGGGGGGGGCGGGGGGTCTTGTCCAGATATGATGCAAGATTAGGGTTGTTCTATAAATCCCCTTAGCTGATCTCCTGAAGAGTTTTCTTGACATTTACCCACCATTTACACCTCCTGTGATTTACTTTGCGTGTTATGCTGCATTATAATGCAAAGAACCCTTCTATACATTTGTGGGTGGTGCATAATTTGTCACAGTTGGGATTACATTCCCCATGCGAGTCAGGCCAAGGCCAAGATCGAGTCTTAAGGGCACTAGTACGGTTCTTGCATCTAATTTAAGAAGGTTATCAGAAGTCAATGTTCTTGCCTCTGAATATTGGTTGTTTTTTATTATACAATTGCTCAGATTACATTTGCATTTATCATACAGGGGATAAACATTCATCAACACTTTATATCCGCCCTTTCCCAAACACCCTTATCTCTGATAAGTCGCAGACCCCAATTGCCTTATTTTATGTAAGTACACTGTCTTATCTCCCTATTCCCCCTCCCTTCCCTTTTTAGTGGCCACTATACTCACTCCATTTACCCCAGACTTTGCTCCATTTCTGTGGATATCCTCTACGTTTATAGATTACTTTTTCTGCCCCGGAGCACCAATCCAAGTCTGCCTCCCATTCCCCAAGGTCCGGTATCTGACACATCCCCCATTTTTTAGAGCATACCCTCACACTTACGCCGCATAGGTATATGTGGCGACTGCCTTCGATCTGGAACACTGTGCTTAAGAACTCACAACCAAGCTTATCCTTGCATTTTAGTACAGCACCAGTATTCTAACTCGAGGAGTTTTCCGCATTAACCCTTTATTTTTTCCCAAGAAAGACCTTAGGGGCATATTTACAAGGGCTAAGTTTAGACTTAGGACTACTAAATTGAGAAAAATCCTAATTTTAAGACTTTCGGTAATTACAGAAGGCCTTTAGGAGTCCTAAAGTTAGGAGTCCTAACTATACTGCTACTAAACTGAGAAAAATCCTAATTTTAAGACTTTCGGTATTCACAGAAGGCATTTAGGAGTCCTAAAGTTAGGAGTCCTAACTTTACTACTACTAAATTGAGAAAAATCCTAATTTTAAGACTTTCGGTATTCACAGAAGGCATTTAGGAGTCCTAAAGTTAGGAGTCCTAACTATACGACTACTAAACTGAGAAAAATCCTAATTTTAAGACTTTCGGTATTCACAGAAGGCATTTAGGAGTCCTAAAGTTAGGACTCCTAACTTCTGTGAATACCAAAATGAGTAAGTGCCTTCTGTGAATACCAAAATGAGTAAGTACCTTCTGTGAATACCAAAATGGTAGTAAGTTTAGGATTTTGTCTTAAGTTAGTTCTGTGAATCGGGCCCAAGGTGTCTGACCAGGTTATTGTGACTGGTATATCTGTTTTAAAACAGTCGACATTAGTACATATACCACCTAGGGTGTGCCCTGCACAATGTGTTGGCCCCTCTAGCTGTTGTTTTAGACCCAGAGCGTCTAATATTTCTATAAAATTATTTGTGCTTGGAGTGTCCTTTGACTCTATATGTAAATTGAAATCTCCCAGGATGGTGAAGTTGGAATATCTGACCAGTAGGGAGCTCATACTTTCCTCCAGGCTAACTAAAAATTTGAAACTGGATCTAGGGGGTCTATAAATCAGAGCCCCAGAGAACGTCATTGAGCTGTCTGGTTGAAGGCAGAAACAGAGGCTTTCAGCTTCTTTCTTCTTTAACTTCTGTGATATTGAATATGGAGCATTTCAAGGAGCTCCTGTATATTATTGCCGGGCCCCCTCCTCTTTTCTTGATCGTCTGTAGTGCACGGGAGAGGGAATGTTTTAAACTGACCTCAGACTACTTGCTCGGCAGGTATTGGAATTATACCAAGGCCGTTTTTAACCATTTTAGAGCAGAAATACTGTTTTTATTACTGATTCAAGACATAGCATAGCATAATTACCTGTTCTCTTGCTCCATCACTAGGGACCACCTTATCGCACATAGCACTTTCTGTGGGCTGCGTTTCCAGTCCGCCACAGCAGTTACTGTCGATTGAGCGGAGATACGCAGCTCCACCCACGCAGGCTTCCCCCACTTCCAGCAGGTTGCCGTTCTAGTGGCTGCTAACACTCTTCATCCTCTATATAAGCTGTGTCCGGAATGCGGCCAGGGCCAGAAACGCTGGCGGTTCTGGTCCAGATCTACGGTACACAAGAAAGGAACTACTGGCGCTAAAGACAAATGTCAGTAAATGTGAAGTCTCTATCGAGACAGACAAAATAAAAGGTCCATTAACCTGCCTTAAATGGAGATATACGTTCAAATGTGATCGAAGCCCTGCATCTGGTCACGCCCCATTGCTGACTGCAAAAAACACCCTAAGCAGCTGCACTGCGGTCTAGTCAACGCCAGATCCTTAGCCGAAAATGCACTCCATATCCATGACATGCTAATAAACTCGAAGCTAGATTGTCTTTTTATTACTGAAACATGGCTAAGTGAATGCTCAAACCCCGACGTTGTGCAAGCCCTTCCACCAGGCTATAATTTATTCCGTAATACCCTAGCTTCTCAGGTTTAACCAAAGCAGGGAATGATTGACAGTGTTAAAAGTCGACTTCAAGTCAATAAAGGTCATATTCGGTGGGGTATTTTTAAGCTGACAGTACTTTGTCTAGATTTTGAGTAATTTAAACACTTGCTCCAAGCTCCCCATGCCTTACCCTAACCTAGATTGTGTGTTACACAGAATGTTATTACAATATACTCACTTTGGTGCCCTATGTCTTAACACTTTACCATAGATTTGTTCAGACTTCTCAAGTACAGAAGTTGGCCTATAGATTGAGGGATCAGAACAAGAACTTTTTTTTAATACAAAGATATTATGATAGTTGGGGTGTGGCTTGGCAGTGGAAGATGGTGGTCTCGTGAGCCTGCCGCCCTGCAAAGGCCAGAAAATTATCTTGCTACACCGGAGGTAGCCTGGACACAGACACCTGCCGGAGGTTGCCCCGGGGGCCAAAAGGATCCCCGGAACACATTTTTGATCAACCGCTGTCTGGGGGAGTGCGGGTGACCGAGAGGAGATGCTCCGGACTACGCACAACCCAGATGGAGGCGTAGATCCTCGTGAACCGTAGCGTCCTGGCCAGGGTGGAGGCAATGGATATTGGAGGGCCCAGCCTAGCGCAAAGGGGAGATGCTGGCAATGATCTTCTTACAGACTGGGAGGAGGTGCATGCACAGAACGACGTGGGCCCGAGCGGAGCCCCAGAGTCCTGACTGTGGCCGGAGGAGATGGAGCATGGGATGTCCAAAACAACTGAGTAGACCTGGTAAAATCGGTAAGGAGGTGCGGTGTCCCCACGGGGCTCGGCTCGGGCCGGGGGTGAACTAGAAAAGACGTGGACCAGCAAGGTGGGGCTCTGTTGCTGCTGAGAGGCCCTGAGGAGGGAGGTGATCCTGGCCTGGCATCCGGCAGAGGAGTACGGCACGTAGAGGAGGCTGCCACGCTGGAGCTGGTCATTGAGGCGTTGAAGCGGGGGCAGAAGACGCGAACATAATGTGGCCTGGAATTTTGCATGGAAGACATACATGAACTATATAACGGTGCTTAGCTGGGGCTAGACACATTGGGCTACACCCAAATCAGGCATGAATGCCTAATCAGTGTTCGTAACAGACACTGGAGGAGTTCTGGCCCAGTTGGACATGCAGTACACTGAACAGGGCAGCACTACGAGTAATGCAGCTAGCGAGTGGAAGGACATCTGCACCCTAAATGCTGCAAAGCCCACCAGGTTGAGACCGAGTGTAGAACGCCAAAACGAAGTGAACCCAGGGAGTCCCTAAGGCTGACACATCCTAGGTGCCCGGGTGGTGGAAGGAGTTCCCAAGAGGAGGAGTTGCACATCCCTCTGGGAACACTAAATTGAGAATATATCTGTCCTTGAGAAACTGGTTGCTGGCACTAAAAGTTTACACTGTGAAGAGAAGGACTTGTGAGTTTGAACCCTGAATACCCTCAATAAATAATAGTGAGTGGAACTGCCCTAATGCTATGGATAAACCTAGGGCACGACAAGGAGCAAGAAGAGACCTCACAGGATGGTATGCAGTGAGATCCCGCGGACCCAGTGCAGTTGCAGTTGACCAAGATCTTGGAGGCAATTGCAGACACGAACGCCACCCTGCACCAAGATATCACCACAGTGTCGGTCGGGCTGGGTCTCCTCTGAGCGGAGCATACGAAACTGGCTGAGAGAGGGAAACGGACGGAATCTGCACTCATCGAATTGGAGCCAGCTCAGTGGGTACTGGCCACGCAGGTGGGAGACTTTGCGGACAGGGTCCGCCTGCTGGAAAGAAGGGCCGAAGATGCAGAAGGTAGGAATAATAGAAATAATATCAAGGTCCTGGGCCTGCCGGTAGGAGTGGAAGGTAGGGATATGGTGGCCTACATAGAGCAGTGGTTACGGACGGTGGTTGCATCTGACGGCCTGTCCGCCTTCTACACTCTGGAGAGGGCGCAAAGTGTCCCAGCCAGGCCCCAGGGTGACCCCCACGCCCGGTGGTGGCTAGATTCCTCCACTTCAAAGACAGGGATTTACTCCTGCAAAGATCTCGGACTGAAGACCCATATGACGTAGATAATAGCAGAGTTTCAATCTTTCCAGACTACACCCTAGAGGTCCAAAAACGGCGTGCCTCCTTTCTTGAGGCCAAGAAGATATTGAGAGAAGAAGGCCTCCAGGATTGTCTGATATTCCCCGCATGCCTGTGTATACCTCTGGATGGGAAGGCCCACTTCAGTGACAATCCCAAATCCACTTGGGAATGGATTGAGACTTATAAAACTGAGGGCCCTCTGGTGGCACAGAACACTGAAGTAGCGTCAAAAGCCTGAGAAACTAGGAAACGACCTAGAAATCAGTTGAGACGCAGTGCCCCGAAAGAAACCAAGTTCTTTGCAAACACTGAAAGAAAGAGCAGAGGCACTGCAGGCTGTGGCGACAATCATGCAAGGAAGAAAGACTCCCTCGGAGGCTGGAACTCGCTCTTCAAGGGAGACTGAGGGGATTGACTCCGACTCTTCCCACACTGACGGAACTCCACTACCGGTGGTGACCCCGAAGACAGCAGATTAAATCATCTGACATTAGAATGAGGTCTCTGGCCTCTAAGGCACCCTGAGGGATGGGGGCCTCTGGAGGTTCACCCGGGCTCTGGACTGGCTCGGACAGACTATGGCAGGTGCACCATATGCGGACCTCATATCCTTCAGGTAATAATCTTGGACCTGCCACACCCTCTCTAGGCTCATTACCTTGTGGGTTTGGGTCTTATTTAGTGCTCAATTTTGTATGTGAATTATGGGCGGTCGGCTGTTGCTGGACTGCTGTGGGATCTGGTAGTTGTTCATTATGGGGGTTCTGTTATTAATTTACGTTACATTGTTTGCAGATTTGGGTGTGTATCACTGCTAAAGGGATTAGACGAGGGGGGCTGCGTAGAGCTGTCTTGGAGTGACACAGTACAACTATGGCTTCGACAAATAGCTCACTGAGGTTCATATCATGGAATATAAGAGGGATGGGGTCTATGGCAAAACAACATAATATATGCTCCTACCTCAGGCGAAGGGATGTGCACATAGCCTTTCTGCAGGAGACCCACTTAGTCAAGGATGATGTTGCAAGGATACGCAGAAAGTGGAGGGGGTAGATTTTTGCAACCACCTTCTCGGCTTATGCTCAAGGAGTGATGATCTGGATGAGACCCGGAGTACCCTTTGATCCCACAAATGTCTTAATAGGCAGCGAAGGCAGGTATGTCCTCCTATCGGGGAGGATAGCAGGTCGGGAGATACTGTTGGGCAACATTTACGCCCCTAACCGGGACCAGGTGTCTTTCTTTACCTCCCTCTCAGTTAAGATGGCAAAACAGATGGGGGACCCAGTGATATTGGGTGGGTAATTTAACTGTGTTGCGGATGTTATAGTTGATCGTGTCCCCCCCCCCCCCAACTTTGGGTGCGCAGGCACCCATGCAGCAGCAGGTTTCTGGGATTGGATGAATCACTGAGGGCTGGAAGATATCTAGAGGGTGCAGCATGAAGCAGACAGAGAATATTCATTCTTCTCCTTGATACACCAGGTACACACCCGAATTGACACCTTCCTATGTACTTCAGCCCTCTGTGGCTCTATTGTTGGTACTGAATATTTGGGGTGCACTGTTTCAGATCATAGTGCACTACTGATGACACATCGGCTCCTGGAGAGGGGTCCCCCGATCCCTTCCTGGAGGCTTAGCACGCTGACTTTGGAGGATGCCCCATTCAGGGCCTCATTGGGCACCCTTGTTGAGGCCTTCTGTCCCACTAACGCACACACGGCTTGCTCAGCCCTAGTGGAATGGGAGGCATTTAAAGTAGTGGTGAGGGGACACTGCATGGGCCAGTCCATTTTGGTGCAAAGCGAAATCCATCAAGAACTATTAGACCTAGAGGGACAGTTAAGTCAATTGGATAATGCTCAGGGCCTCGACCCCACCTCCGTGGTAAAAGTCCAAAAAACAGGTGCGAGCCTCAATGCCGTATTGGAAAGATTGAGGTGCCATAATTACAAGGAACATCTGGATAGGATACAGAAAGAGGAGGGGAGAGCTGGTCATCTCCTAGCCTGGCTGATTACAGCGGAGACCCGTGCATCACCGTTCACACAGCTCCGGGCGGAATCAGGGGACCTAGTGTATAATCATGAGAAAATTAATGCTTTATTTCAAGAATAGTATGAGAGATTGTATTCTGCCCCAGCAGTGGTCTCCCGAACACCTAATGGGGACTTTTTGGATCCCCTGCCACTTCGGACAGTGGACGAGCAAGTGCTGGAGTTGGGGGGTCTGGTGACTCTGCAGGAAATATACGAGGCCATTGTGGACATGGCACCTGGTTAGACGCCGAAACCCGATGACCTTCCGGCAGAATTTTATAAAAAATATGCTGCCCACCTAGCACCGCGACTAGTGACCTTATATGTGGAATTTCTCAGACACGGCAAGCTTCCCAATACTACCCAGAATGCGCTAGTGATTCCCCTCCCTAAGACCATGGAGATAGGTGCTCGGGTAGTGTACTTTCGGCCCCTCTCCATGCTCAACCTAAATTTTAAAATTCTAAGCAAGGTTTTGCTCCCTCACATGAAATCCCTTATCCACTCTGACCAGAATGCTTTTATCCCCTCCCAAAGCACCTCCTACAATCTGTGTAGGCTCTTCTCAATTCTCTTTCACTCGGATGCGACATCCTTGCAACAGGCGGCAGGGCTTTCAGTTGACTTGGAAAAGGCTTTTGATACAGTCTGCTGGGAATACCTGTTTGAAACCATGCTGACCATGGGCCTTGGGATCGGATGGGTGAAAGGGGTGCAGCTCCTCTATGCAACGCCTACTGCGCAGGTTAGAATGGGTAAAACGATTTCCAGTCACTACAGGATCTCCCGGGGAACCTGACAGCGCTGCCCTCTCTCCCCCTTCTGTTTGCCTTAGCGATTGAACCTTTGGCTGAGAAAACTCACCAAGGGGGCGAGGGAATGGGTCTTAAGATAGGTGGGCGGGTCCACACTATTTCTCTCTATGCCGATAATCTGCTGATATACTTGGAGTAGGCGGTGACAGGCACTGCCTCGACTCTACAGCTCTTGGTGAGATTTACAAGCATATCAGGCCTCCAGGTCAACAGAGCGAAGACGTATTCGTTCCCAGTGACGAGTCACCTACATAGACCTGAGGCCCTGATGGATGACATCAATTGGTCCCCCCATTCATTCAAATACTTGGGTATCTACGTCTTCCCTTCTGTGGAGGACCTGAGGGAAGGAAATTTGGACAGAGCCCAGCGATCTCTTAGATCCTGTGTCTGCTGTTTGTGCACCCTGCAACTGCCCATAATGGCTAGGATCTCCCTTTCTAAAATGATTATGCTACCCTGACTCCTCCATTTTTTTGTTAATCTCCCAGTCCTGATGCCCCTAGGGTGGTTCCACCTGCTGAATTCCCTATTATGCGACTTAGTGTGTGGAGATGGGCGAAGGAGAGTGTCCCTGAAGATGCTACAATGCCCTATGACAGAAGATGGGTTGGGGGTACCGAATTTTGAGTTTTATATGCTGGCAGCCCAATTGCAATGTCTAGAAGGAACGAATGAGGAGGGTGCCGGTCTATCGGAACCTGGAGCAGGCTGTAGCTTACTGCTGGCCAAATTGCTGGACTCGACAGTTACTGTCCCGTACCACTCGATGCTTCAAAGTACAGCCTTACAGACATGGAAAAGATGTCTGACTAAATTGCAGGGATCCCTGAGGTATTCCCCCATGCTGCCGCTGGTGGACCTCCCACATGGGGAACCTCGGATGATATTTGCACTCGAACAGTTGGCGCCGTGGACAGCAGCCGATTTGGAGAACGTGGGGGATTGCTTTCTTGATCATGTGCTGATCCCTTCTGGAGAACTAGTGGAGGACAGTGATCTCCCACCAGGGCAATTCCTAAAAAATTAAGCCATCACCCGCACCTTTCGGCAGTTTTGGGAGAGAGGAAGGGAGGAACCTGATTACCCACCCAGTTCTACACACACTGGGCTCCGAGGGTCACCAGGTGAAGTGGTTCTATGCTACTCTGCTCTCGACATCTCTCAAGCCTCTGACGGGGTTGCGGGGGAGAGCATTGTAGACAGGGGATTATCCGATGCAGAGTGGGGAATAAATTTGCAGTACCCTAAGAAAATCTCTCGAAACACCAGCCTGAAATATACACAATCCAATTTTACACACATGACCTACATGACACCCCACCTTCTCAATGTTACCTATGGCGGAGACGTGCGTAAGTGTCCACAATTTGCCCAACTAGATTCAGTCTTCATTCATATGACATGGGAATGTCGGTTAATGCGCATATTTCGGAAAGCAATCTTAGTGAAAATTAAAGATGCTCAGGGAAGGGAGTTGGTCTCACAGTGCGGATACGTTTGCTGGGACTTTTCACCAGACCGCATAAATGCAAGGTCGGGAATAAACTGATATATTTGGCTATGGGATTGGCCAAGCGAAGAATTGCTCTAGAATGAAAGTCTGCAATGGGACCCCAGGTAGAAAGTTGGAACCGAGACGTGATTAGTTGGGCTGGCGCTGAAGGGAGAGCACTACAATGGGAGGAATCTAGAGGAGTGCGGCAACGCCCCATTGCAGAGCTATGGAAGAAGGCATTGGCGATGTGGGAGACACCAGAACAAACAAGTGTGGAGGAGGAGGGGAGTGGAAGTGAGCAGGAATAATAGGACGCATGACGTTACAGTACTCACGTCCCAACAATAAGATGGTAGGTCAAAATATGATATTGAACTAAAGGACTATTCTAAATTCATCAAAGAAAGGCAGAAGAGTGAAGGACATTAAGATGGCTCAAGTAACCTTCCCAGCATACTCAGGAGCTCACGTTGAGGCACTGCAATTTGATGTTTTCAGTGCATCCTATAGTCGCAGTTGCATCTAATATTATTCTTTACTATTAAATTCTTATGCTCTTTTTCTGAGCTTTTGAGGAACATTTTCCCTGTCCAAGCTGTAATGTAAGAATCTGTTACTTACCTTTTGGCACCTCATAGGGCGGGTGGATAGTGATCCTTTGCTCAGACTGCGGTTTGAATAATTCTGTGCCAAGCTGTAATGTTGCCACCCCAATGCTTTATTCAAAATTAGCTTCTTAAATTCACGTTCCTCTTCAAACCAATTGAACTAATGCTTTTTGACTGGCTAACAAATGTAAATGCTATAGCGGATAGAGACAAATAAGGAGGAAACTTTGTCAATCAGTCTCACAAGGCCCATATAAGGGGCCACTTTCATATGTTTCGTTCAATTTTATTTTCACCATAGTGAATTTAGACAGGGCCAGAATGACATATTGGCTTATTTACAAGCCCTTTGCGCCACCGGTGCGTCACTTTTAGCATGGTAAAAAGTGATGATCGGGTGGCGCAAGGAGCTTGTAAATAAGCCCCATAATATTTATGTTTCCATTGGATTACCTTCTGATTGTTTAACACAACTACATCTGAGGTGACTACCAAATGCTCTACAATTCCCTGTTACATTTTAGAGCATTGGAGTGCTAATTGTGGTAGAAGTGGCTCATGGTGTCTTTCCACCCTGTACTCGACATTCATGTCTGGTATGAGATCAAACTTCCGTGTTAATTAGAGTATAACGTACAGGGGTGGCTCCTCCACTATGGCAGAGGATCTTCGCATCACTTGTGAAATGCCGCAGACAGAAGAAAAATAAAATGACAATAAAGCTGTTTTATTGTTATTTTATTTTTCACTTCCAGTCCGCGAGTGTGGGGCGGGGGGGGGCCAAGTGTTCAGCGTCAGCAGCAGGGGGAGGAGGATTGGTAGGCACTGAAAGTGTGCATATCAGTTTGGCTGGCCGTCTTAGGACGGCCAAACCAACATGTGCTCTTTGACATCTCCAGGCTGTTCCTCAGAGATATCAACAGTGCTCAGGGGCACAGGCTCTCGGTCCTTGCTGGAGCGTGAAATCGGCCCGCTCCACCCAATCGCAGTGCTGCTCTCATGGTGGTGGGAGTAATTGCATGAGAGAAGCACTGGGATTGCGTGGGGAGTCTGGAAGCCTGAGCTTCTGTGGATTGCAGTGCTGGGAGCAAAGGAGCAGCGAGGCACGGTGTAGGAGCAGAAGATCGCGGCGGCCTGCAGAAAAAGGTAAGTGTTTATTTTTTTCCCGCACTGCCCCCCCAAGTCAGATTGGCAGTAGCCGCCACTGGTGACCTATGACGCTACATGTTTTTCTTGCTCACAGAGTACTTCTTGCCTGCGTGTCAGAACGGATAAGTCCATTTAAAAAAAGATAAAGCCTGCATGATACCAACATTGACAAGAATTGGTCTCTCTTCAAAGAGTTTCTTTGTTTAAGTGTGTTGACTGCTGGAATCCCGAGGCATCCTCTTCCAAAAGAATGGTGATTCTCCAATTATTATGAAGAAAGAATTTAGATTTCATTAAAGGTAAGGAGGCTAACATTATGCATTACCTTTTATTAGCTTGCCCCATGCAGAACACATTTAGATCAAAAATAAACTATAACAAAGAATGCCCTTTAAGTCTACATATCCCAACCAAACATATCTATTGCTCTTTTATGAGCCACAAAGAAGAAAAATTCACATTATCCTCAAATATGCCTCCTTGCCTCGAAAGCCTCCTTTTTGCCTGCACATCTTCTTTTCTGATTTCAAGCTCGAGTTTCTGTAAAAATCAAATAACATTGTGATACCTTGTATCACTCCCTTTCCTCAAATAAAACACCTACAAACATTTCCTAACATTTTCCATTAACAAAATATTAATTACAACTTACTTTATAAATACTGTGACAGGTACCTAAATACATGACATCTTCTTTCTCTAATTCACCTGTCTAATCAGGCAGTGTGAGTGAAGGGTCATATAATATTAGCCTCAGTGTCTTTAGTGAAATCTAGATTCTCTTAACTGGAGAATTGCTGTTTCATTACAAGACCAGAGACTACCATTATGCATGTAGAAAGCCCTATATTCCCACATTGGTAATATGCTCAATTGATCACAAGTAGAACTCAGAAAACACACTCTCATTTGACCAATATGCTGCTCTTAAAATCTCACTTAGAGTTCCACCGCACCAAAACACCTTCCTTTCCATAGCACTTAAAAAAAAATATGTGCCAAATTTAATCAAATCCACTCCAGCTTCATGCCTCACAGAGCTCACCCATCTTGCTGTTTTAGCTGAAGAAGCTCCCTTGTAAGTTTCACATATAAAATTAGTAACTGATCATTACTTGAAGCTCTAAATTCAACCACCTTTTTCTCCTATACATGCACACATTCCTCCAAACACAGCTTCCATAATTCTTAAAACTCTGATAGGACACATGTTTAGACATATTCTTTGGTTCTCTTCCACAGATCTAAATGCGCTTCATCAGGATGCTGATACCTGTAGCATAATTCCAATGCCTTTATCTCTGAAACTCTTCTGACAGAATTTAAATAAAGTGGAGGAGTTCTTAGACAACTAATTCAAAGTCAGGAAAATATTCCCTGGCCATTATACAAATAACTTGAAAACCAAATTCACATCACATACAATATAATAATGAGAACTAGGAGGTCCCCTAAGTTTGATACCTTTAATAACCTTATAAATCAAAACATTACTGCCAAAGCTTGCCCATTCACCAACAAATGTTCTGGTGAAATAGCCTATCCATAACAATTCACCATTCTGTGACAAATACCTAACTGAAACATTTCTGCTAAGAAATTTGACAACTTACCTGTAGGGACCTCCACAGGACACACTCCTTCTCCAGATTCTCCATATACCTTCAATTTTCTTCCTCGTTCTTGGAACCTGACAAAACCAAAGGATGTTCTACGGTATGGTATTTAAAAATATTCTTCTATTGCTAATTCCAGCACTTCTGGGAACCAAGATTGAAATGTTCAAAAAGGAGTAATCAGGATTAACTGACACCTCTCCTATTTCACCTTCATCAAAACTCTCGATCATTGCAAATGGAGGGAATGCATAGCCTCGGACAAGACTTCTACTCTGGTGAAAAGCATCCATTGCAATGTCTCTGGTCTGGCCTCCAACTGAACTAATTTTTTACTTCAAATGTAAGTCTGCTCATCAAACAAGTCTACCTTTCTCTACTGAGCTCCATTCCTGTACAATCCACCTGAAGTAATAAAAATAACTCAACAGCCAATCTCTGCAGTCCCTTATATATCTTGAATTCCAATCCACCACCTGATGTTCTATTCCTGGTTACTATTCCGCCCTTAAAAAAGCGGTATTCCAAGTCTGCCAATTGCTTTGATCTGCTACCACCTAAACATTTGATATAGGTCACAGCAGGCACATTGTTCATCCATAACGCAATATCAAAAATGTAGTAGCCCATCAGAGAATTCATGAAACTTTTCAAAGCATTCAAATCTGGCAACAGCTTTAGACAATGAATATGAACGGAAATGCTTCTCTGCTGACTGCCTTCCCCGCATCTCCTTACTGCCTAACTGAGCACGACAACCCAGGTTGCCAACATCTGTAGCTAGAACAAAATCCAGAGTAGAGCCAATATAGCACTCAAATTTTTCCAACCACAAAATCATCTTTTCATTTGTTTCCTTCGACAACAATTGACAGCATACCACAACCCTTTTCTTAAACCAGCTCTCTTTAAATCTCTGTAGAGCCCTATAATGCAAGGGACCCAGAAAACTTTCCTGTAGGGATGAAGGCAGAAGACAATTCACTTGAGCAAGATCACTCACAGACAATATCTCCTTCCATAAGATGAAACAAATTCCCCCCAATATCTTCTTTATTTTTGTTCCTGGCATTAATAATGTCTGTCTGCTAAAATCCCATACATTGTACAGAATGGCTTGGTATTATAAGATTTTCCTCCAGCAAGTTCTTTCTTGAATTCAACTGAACTAATAACTAAGAATGATCCTGAGACATTTACAAAATGTTGTCGAAATACATGATTAAACACACTCCTCTTTCTCTTAAAAAAGCAACCACTGGATGCAAAGTCTTTGTAAAACACTGTGGGGCTGAAGAAAATTTGAAAGGAAAGGCAAAGAAACTGATAGAACAGACCCCTCCTTATGAATCGAAGACATTTCGGACTGGTTGACAGAAGCTTCTGTAAAGTGGGAAACTGTTTAGACTGTGCAAATTTGTAACTGGGCACCAAACATTTTTTTTAAATATAGTATTTGCAAAGCCTATTCTTGGTCGGTGTATTTGTCTTATAGCTCCCTTTTGTAACATCTAACCCACCTCAACATCCATCAATTCCATGTGCTCCTTGTCCATGCCAGACTCTCTTGGTTTTGATCCCTGAAAAGAAATCTCTACAAAATCTATTTTGAAACCTTTGACCAAATGATCATTTGTTAACGTCTGCCATATCTGCTAGAATAATCTTGTTTATCCTTCCACCTTTCTTTAGAAAAAACAAAACACATTCCAACAATCAGCTTGCAATCTTTCAATTGTCTGCCCTCTTCTTCTAACACCTCTACCACCTCGGTTTCTCCACATCTACCTCTCTGATTACACTTGAACCTCCACCAGTGTGCACTTGCAGATTCAGAGAATACAGCAGGGTATTAGTTACTCAGCTTCAGCAAGAGTTAGCCCCCTCACAGGTATTTTTAATATGCTCAACCTCATGTACCCCTTCGAGAATAGCTTCACACTGTACTACAGTTTCATTCTTCGCTCCATGGCCTTCATTTTGAGTTTCTTTAAGTAATTTGTTAGCTTTGTAAGTCTTCCTACAGTGGCAAGAGTGATTTGAATTCAGCTGGTCAACAGCAATAGAAGAACGCAGAAAAGGTGCGCTCACTTCTGTGAAAGCTATGACTTTCTCAGGCTGCAGTATTTTACTAGGGGCACTTTGAGGTCCAGTCTGCCCATGTTTCTACCCTTGTCTTGATGCAAGACTAAACTGTACGTCTACCGGCACAGGCCCCTCGATTGCGTGGGGGGCCCTCACCAGATTACCATCTTTCTGGTAGCCTTATATGTTCTACCCCTCATCAATCTCTTCTCATTAAATACCTGTGTAAAGGCTAGAGTGCTGGTGAAGGTGTAGCTGGTATGTGCTAGTACAACTGAAAGCACTCACTAACAGTTCTAAAAAGGCTCCAAAAGGTATGTTAGAATAGAAGCGAATAACTCAACTTAAACATTTCATGTAATTTAGAGCAAGGCAGGGCAAAACATTTGCTCCTATAACATCCTCTCAGTATGCAGCACGCCGCATGCTGTTCTTCTGGCTCTCCCAATTGCCTGGTTCCCAGCCACCAGCTACCCTTTTATTGTTTCTTATAATATAATTATCTCTCTCCATGCTCACCTGAGGCCTAGAATTAGAAGGCATAATGCAGGCCAAATACAAACTGCCTTGGATGACTCAGTACCACTCTGGGTAATGCAGGGAATCCAGGCAGTTCAAGAAATCCATAGGCGCAGATAGTCAAGGAAGTAATAGCAGTTGCAGTAGTCCTACAGCACAGTCATAAACTGCAGTAGAGGTTGCTTTGGCCCCCTGCATGACGCATCCCCACCTGCCCCAGTCCCGCCGCCCCCCCTACATGCCGATTAGACCAGCAAAAAAGGCAGCAGGATGAGTTAGTCCAGCATTGATCTGAAAGGCAGGCTGGTAATGGATGATATTAAATAAAACTAAAATGGCCAGGTTCCACCACTATATTCCAATATATTGTTTTCTTTTCTCCACTGATGAGACAGAAGACTCAAGCATTTCCTAATGACAGGTCAGATAACCTTATTATAGATGCTCATTAATGGGTTGAGTAATTCGGTCCCCCATAGATACTGTTACCACCAGAGTAGTATCTCCAAGGGCTGGAAAAACCAGTGCATTCTGAGTTGGACCCTGAGGGTCTGTTTATCAAAAGGGAATAGCTGGGGAATCTTATTTAACACATCCTATTTTGCTGATCCCCCAATCTCTGTCGCATCTTTACCTATATATTCTGGCTTCTTGAGCTGCCAAAATATCCCCCCAGGAACTTAAATGGTTCAGCTGGTTTCCTGCATTACTCATAATGCTGATGGATCTGGTAAATTCTGTTACACTGCCATCGGAAATTCCAAATTACTCGCACTGAGGGCCAGGGTACAGACAGAGCACACAAAAGGTGATTAGAGGCTGCTTGCAATAAATCTAACCACTGGCAATAGCTCGGGGTAGCACTTCAAGCCATCGTTCTTTGACTCACCATGCAACCTCAGTTTGGACCTAGCCATATACAAACCAGGTTTGACCCTGCTCCCCATGGGAACAGTCTAGCCCGAACTGCCAAGCCAGGTCCCATCTGAAACAGAAGAGAAGCAACCCAGGAACGGTTTCACCCTAGTTATGGGTTCATCAACAAGGTACAGCTTGGGTATATATGTGTCTCATGCTCACTGTGTCACTTGAACCATGTTGTACCCGGCTGGGGTTGGGGGGTTGAATTAGCCCCCCAAGAGTGTTTTTGATTGGGACCAATAGTTGTAATTTTAAGGAACACTTGGCTGTGTGACTGGTTCAGCTCTCAAGATTCTCAAGGTTCCAAACACTGATTTTCTGGAAATTAAACTAACTTTTTTCTCAGGGAGCAAACAACAAACTGAACACCTTATAAAGTATGTTCATTGTATGACGCTTCATAGTCTCATCATCTTAATGGAAGGCAATACATCTTATAGAGTTTGCTAAAAAGCAAAGATATAGCCCACTCGCCGACACCCCCCAGCCCCCGAGACAAAGACTCTCCTGCATATGTGTAACACGCCCTCGTGGCCATCTACCCTTGACTCGTTTTCTATATATGTAATTGGCACCTGTCAGTATCACTTTTTTTGTAGATCTTTTTATTAAACCAGGACATGTTTACACATACAAAGAATACATCAATAATCATATCAAGCTTTTGATATTCAAATCTGTCATACGTGTTGTCAATTAGTGACATCAAGCATCAAGCATAGGCTGTACGATCATAACCTCTCACCCTATGAGAGTCCCTGGTATACCCTCCACGCTTCCCAAATTTTGTCTCCCTGGGGCACCCCCTACTTTTATAGATCACTGTCTCGGCTTGCCAACACCAATCAAGGTCATTTTCCCATTCCTCCAATGTGGGGGTAGATATAGCACACCATTTCCTAGCGATATTTCGCTTGGCTACTATTGCTGCCAAATCCAGCCAGGTTTTCAGATGTCGAGGCCAATCCTCATTCGCTTCGGTGAGCAGGAGGAACCACTTGGGTTCCTGCGTTACCTCATGCCCCATCACCTCTGACATTACTCGGGTAACCGTTCCCCCAAATTCCCAGATGCTCGGACACTCCCACAGGAGGTAGTAAAAGGATCCCTCCGACCTACAGGAGGCTGCTGTTAGTTCGCAGCACCAAACTAATTGGTGGAGCTAAGATAGCACAGCAGACTGACCTCTCCCTAGATCACTACTGCTTAGCTGCGTGTCCCGTGCCATGCCCACCCACAGTGCTCACCACATCAATTTTTCACTTTCGCATTCAGCACTGGCGGATGTGGGATGTTGCAAACTGCTGCTTAACTCACCTATCCTGACATCTAAGCCTCTCATCTCATGGCCTGTTTTGACCATCACCATGTCCTTCTATCTTAGAGAGCCAAGGGAGATTGGGCAAATGGAGGAGTAGTGTGGTGGCCCCTGGACCTGTAGATTGGAGGTTGCAGTAGCCTCAGTTAGCCAGTGGTCAAAGCAGAAGCAGCAGGGTTGGAGGACAAGATCTGCTGCAGCCTATTTCGGGTGGTCTTGTTTTAAGGACTCCCCTCTTTTTTCTGGCGGTGCTGGTGGTGCTGGTTTTAGCAGCGAGACAGCATGTGCGCTTCTGTCAAAATGGAGTGTAAGCTGTGGGTGGTGGTGCGAGCTGTGGGTTGTAGCGGTGGCCGCTGAGCGGTTAAAGGGATGCGTTAAGTCAGTGACTGAATATCTTTTTACATACTGGGCCGCATTTTACCTATTGCATCAGCCTATTTTACTTTGGGAAGCCAGCCATAGTGCACTTCCCTCGCCATTTTCTGCATTTGGAACCATTAATATAGGACATCATTATTCCCCTTCTCTGCAGTGGTGCGTGTAGATCCTTGCATAACCTTGACTAGAACTATAAAAAAAAGATCAACGCGTCGTCATTAACCGCTGCAGTTGTAACATATGGGTCTATTTTTTTTTTGTCAGAACCTTTTTTATTAGTTTGCATACCATAGAGCGGTAGAGGAGAAATAATAAGCTAGCATTAAACACATCAATTGAATGACCAGAGTAGCAGGGCTGTCGAGCCTGACAATATGGCCGATAACGACTGCCATCTAGAAAACACTCATAACAATAAAAGCAAGCAAAACATACAATAATAATAACAATAAAGCATTCACTGCTAGCACTGTCACTGCCGATAGGTCGAAGAAGAAATGTGCTCCACACTACCCAGCCCCCTTGCCCACCCCCAATCCGATCGGCACTCAGGATATTGATAGAGCGTCATGAGGTTCTGTAGGGGTGCATCATAAACCATGAATAAGTCCGCACCCGCATATATTCGTGTGTTGTACTAAAAAGTGCTCATTAAATACGTGGGTGGTGTTGTAACCAAATGTGTAAGTTAAATGATAGAAAATTATTTAGTGCTGTTCAAGAAAGGTAGAATGACATTTAAAGGAAATTATATAGTCCTCGGTGCTTATTGCAAATGCTTAATGAAGTAGCTCATGTGTAATGTAAAGCATTAGATTTAAACGTGCACCATATTAAAGTCTGCACATGTAGGAATGATTAATTATGCTTCAATTGGGAGGAGGAGCCTAGCGCCGGACCAAGATGGCCGCGTGAGCTTTGAGCTCCCGAGACCCACGCGCCCTCCGTCGACTATCCTGTCTTCAATCCTGTATTATATGCACGGCATCTTGCAGATGACTCGTTATGGAGGCGATTGATGCCGCCCGAGTTCGGATCGCCCACCGGGAACCGGAGTTGTGCACGGCGGAAGAATGAGGCCTGTCTCCGAGGGATGCCAGGGGCTGGCGTTGGCAGGATGCCTGACCTCTAATTGAACAACAGCGGCCAGGCGAGGTGTGAACTGTCGGACGGAGGATCCCGTCCTTTCACTTTCACTTTCTCGCCCTTTGTCTGCCTTGGCCCGGGAGTGCTTTCGGCTGCTTTATTATCCTCTGGACGCTCTGTGCCCTACCCTGGCTGGCTATTGCAGATCTGACTTCTGCTCCCTCTACCTGAGAGAGGGTCGTCCTTTTGCACCGGACTGCTTGGAGCCAGACATGTCGGGTAAAGCAGAGGTGGATCGGCTGAAACCCAAGGCTACCAGGCGGGGAGCCTATACTCAAGCTAATAATATGGATCGGTATGCCCAGCAGAAGGGGTCGCCTGGTGGATCGAGCCAGTCGCTGGATGGACAGAAGACTGCCTCACCCCCGGCCTCGGAGCTCTCGTTGCAGGACGTCATGGGCGCGCTCGAAGGGATGCAGGCCTCGATTGGGAGACAGTTTGATGCCCTGGCGCACAAAGTGGATACCATCTTGGTGGACGTTAACCTGATCCGCGCGGACTTGGGCAAAACTAATGAACGGGTAAAAACCCTTGATCTCAAGACCACGGGCCTCGCTGATGATGTCTCGGAACTTCAGACTGAGGTTCGTAAGCTGCGGGCCGAGAGTGACCTCTCCGCCCGTAGGCTCGAGGACTTTGAGAGCCGGGCCAGGCGCAACAACGTGCGCATTATCGGGGTCCCGGAGTCCTCGGACGAGGTCTCTGTGGACCTTCTCGTGGAGGACTTGGTGCTTAACCAACTGAAGCCTAAGGGCCTTGGGAAGTTCTTCGCAGTTGAGCGAGCTCACAGAGTGCCGGGTGGGAGGCCCAAGGTGGGAGCTCCACCGAGACCGATTGTCGCCAGGCTCTTTCACTTCCGAGATCGGGACGCTATCCTGCAAGCATCTCGGGTGACGGGCCCGGTCCCTTTTCAGAACGCGTCGGTGAGTTTCTATCCTGACTTCACCCAGATGGTGCAAAAGCAAAGGCTGAGCTTCCTGGGGGTGAAGAGACGGCTTCGGGAGAGGGACCTGAAGTATGCCATGCTTTTCCCTGCCAGATTACGGGTGGTGTATGAAGACCGAACTTTCTTCTTTGAGTCGCCTGCTATGGCCGGTGAATGGCTGGACGCTTTGCCCCGACGACGGACTGGTGAGGATGCCGCCGCAGACGGGGACAGTGGCCGGGATGGGCAGGGTTGATGCCTTTGGAGCCGGACTGACTTGATTTGGTTCCGGATGATGACTTGAACTGATTGCAGTACAATACGGAGGGTTGCGGGAGGACGATGGGAGCTCTTTCCTCCCTCAGGGTACTTTTTGTAGATTTGGGTTTTGGTAGGGCAACAGGCACACTGCAAGTTGGGGGGGCTTTGTAAGCTGCAGCAGGGGTGCAGGGTGGGGGGGATAGTTGGGATTTTGGGTTTGTTGTTGGGAGGTTTGTTTTTGCAAGGCGCAGTAATCATTGTCAGGATTTTTCCATGGTGGCTCTTCGGGTGTGGGGTGGGTCTCTTGTGGTGTGGGGATGGGGGGTAGGGGTTTAAATGTTCTTAGCTGGAATGTTAATGGTTTGGGGGATCGCATTAAGCGGGGGATAGTCCTGCAGTTCTTGAAACGGTCTTTGCCGGATGTCGTCCTACTGCAGGAGACACACCTTATAGGTAATACTTGCCATGCTCTTAATAGGAAAGGTTACAAATTCATAGCTCACTCGGGATTCTCCTCTGGATCCAGGGGTGTGGGCATCCTAGTTAGAGTTTCATTACCGTTTGAGGTGAACTCCACCATTGTTGATGATAGGGGGAGGTTTGTGGCGGTGGCGGGGAGGTGGGAAGGAAGAACTTTGGTTTTGGTTTCGGTCTATGTCCCTCCGGCCCTGCAGGCCTCCACGTTTACAGATCTGGGTAGGGCCTTGTTGGACCTCCCGGAGGGTATGCTAGTGGTGGAGGGTGATTTCAATGCTGTCGGCTCTGGGCTGCTGGATAGGTACCCGCCCAGGGACACCGGGGGGGCTCAGAAGTGGCTTCCAGACTTTCTAGACACACTCGGCCTGGTAGACTGCTGGAGGCTCCGGCACCCCACACAGAGCCAATACACCTTCCACTCCGGGGCACATATTAGCCTCTCTAGGATTGATTACCTGCTCACCCTGGCTGCGCATGCCTCATTGGTATCTGAGGCCAGGCATATGGCGCGGGGCATATCGGATCATTCGCCAGTGTGGGTCCGGCTGGATGTCGGGCGCGAGGGAGGGTGCAGGGTTGCTCCTATTAACCCCTGGTACTTTCGGGACCCCAAGATGCGCAGTGCGCTGTTGAAGACAGTTGATCACTTTTTTAAGGACAACCAGGGGTCCGTTGACTCGGCCGTGTCGTTGTGGGAAGCATTTAAGACCGTGCTGAGGGGAGAGGCCCTCTCCTTGGTAGTGGCAGCCAAGCGGCGGAGAGATGGCGAGGTTATGCAGGTTGAGGAGAAGATCGCGGCTTTAGAGGTGGCCCTGGAGGAGGAGGTTACAGAGGCCTCACTGCATGAGCTGAGCCTGAAGCAAGCCGAATATAAGGACCTGGTGACGAATGCCGCCAAGACCCTCGGTAGGGAACAGCAGGGCCGCTTGTATGATGTTGGGGATAAGGCCGGGAAGCTCCTAGCTTGGCTGGACAAAAACGAACGGGTTAATAGAGTGGTGCCGGAACTGACGAGAGAGGGGGGAGAGGTAGTTGTTGACCCTGAGGGGATAGTACAGTGTTTTTCGGATTATTTCCGTATGGTTTATGCCTCAGTTTCGGATAGGCCGACCGAGGACTCGCTTGACCTCCTGCGGGACATCGATCTGCCCTGCCTGTCTGACGTAGATAGGGACGACCTCGATGGAGACATAACGGTCGATGAGGTGGCGGGTGCCATCCGTGCGCTGAACTCGGGTAAGGCCTCAGGCCCTAATGGTTTGCCGATTGACTTGTATAAGCTGTTCCCGGATAGGGTTGCCCCTCACCTGCGCGCCATGTTTGTGGAGGCGCGGGGGGGTGGGTCCCTTCCGTTGGACCAGAGACTGGCGACGATTGTTGTAATACACAAGGAGGGTAAACCCCGAGATAAGTGTTCCTCCTATCGGCCAATATCACTCCTTAATGCTGAGCCGAAAATTCTGGCTAAAATTCTGGCAGGCCGCTTGGTCAGGGTGCTCGGAGACTTGATCCATCCGGATCAATCCGGCTTTATCCCGCACCGTAACACTGCGTTGAACCTTCGGCGCCTCCATGGAGTGATTGCCAGGGCGGGCACGATCCGAGAACCAGCTATTGTGGCATCTCTCGATGCCACGATGGCCTTTGATACGGTGGAATGGGCATATCTGTGGGCAGTGCTTGCCAAGTTCGGCTTTGGCCCTGGTTTTTTGAGCTGGGTGAGGTTGCTGTATGAGGGTCCCCTTGCGAGTGTTGTGGTAAACGGGCGGGCGTCGACTCCGTTCCAGCTTGGGAGGGGAACTCGGCAGGGGTGCCCCTTGTCGCCTTTGTTGTTCGCCCTTGCCCTCGAGCCGCTGGCGGCGTGGATACGCTGGCATCCGGATATACGTGGACTTAGGTGGTCGCCCGAGCACGAGGACCGTACATCGCTCTATGCCGATGACATCCTGTTATATCTCGCCCCATCTAGCAATGTAGAGGACATTCAAGGCCTAGTGAAAGATCCAAACCCTCCTTCCAGACCTCTAATAAGGGAGCCAGAGGCTCCTTCTAGGCCCTTGCAATATCATGCTTAGCCACAGTAAGGCCCAACCGCAAGAGCAGCTACCGGTACCTTTTTCCATATATGCCGTCCAAGATGTGTAGTAAGGCGTAAGAACATGACTTGTTTAATTTGTAATACACGAATAATACTGAAAATGAAAGTAAGATGGAACCTTATGAACCATGTGCAGGCCTTCCAAGAAATGAGCTCAAAATTTAACACCACCATACACAGCTTCACGCAGGGCAAATAGCAACATACAGAAGCTCACACACTCCTGTACACAGGGAACTCAACTGCACACACGTGCAGGGCCCACACAACCAATGATATACTCAACACTATTAAGCTGCGTGGGCATCATACCCAGTAGAGTATGTACTCTCTTGCCAAACAGCACACAGAAGTACAACCCAGTGGAGTACACACACTTTACGCAAAGAGAACATGGATCTTCAACTCAGTGGACTACGCACCGTTCAAAGAAACAGCAAACAGGCACTCATCCCAATAGAGTACACACACGTCACGAAAACAGCACACATGTTCAACCCAGTGCAGTACAAACTCTCCTTGCAAACAGCACACTGTCATTCATCCCAGTGGAGTACTCACCCTTAAAGCAAACAGCACATAGGCCTTCAACTAAGTGGCGTATGTACCTACCACACGAACAGCACTTGGCCATCACCCACAGTGGAGCAAGCATCCTCACTTCGGTTTCCTTTGAACACTTTTCGTTTTCACTCATCGCCAATGTTGTATTTCAAACTTGCACGTTGGTAAGATGTCCCAGGAGGCAGACGGGTACAGGAACAGGTACTTTATTATTGAATGAGTTAAACAATTTTCAAGCAAAGGTACCCCACCAGGGGCCAGGATGTAACCAGCTCAGCCTCCAGTTGTAGACTAAAACTCCAACTGACAGTGATAGAATACTCACACTAATGACATCACAGACATCACATGAGTGACAGTATTCCACACCATGCTAGTACAGAAAAAAACAGCAGACCAGCAGAAGACAGGATACCACACATCGTCTACCACTTGGAGCCGAAGTATTCAACATTCAGCTGGAGAGTCACCCGATCTGCACCTCGGATGACTCTTTTGCCAAGGTGAATGGGCGTTTATTAACCCACAGGTAAGCCTAAATTGAGATACCCTCACAAAATATTAGGAACCATACAACCAGGCCTACTTACATCAGTAGTACAAACACCCAGAAGATCCTGCCTTATGTTACACTAACGTCTACTTTCAGGTCTGAATTCTCGTTTGCTTACAAGAGACATATTGCAACCCTAACTGGCTTCTGGTGGCACTCTTACAATGTGGAATCAGTAGCATTTTAATAAACTATTGAACCGTTGGGTAAATATGGGTCTTATTCCTTTACAAAACTATTAGCACATGATGGACATATATATGATAAACTTACTTTATTTAGGTGCTCACTTTATCTGTGTTTCCAAGCATGCTTCACTATCCATGTGTAAACATTGACTGATCACCATCACTTCCCTGAAAGTCAAAGTCAAAAAGCAAGATTTTGGGCATTTCAGTGAACTGCACCGAACAGAGAACCCGGCCAAGATAAAAGGCTGTACTTGTCACAACCATGGATTCAGAGATATCCACGAT
Organism: Triturus cristatus; assembly: GCF_964204655.1. Taxonomy (NCBI): domain Eukaryota; kingdom Metazoa; phylum Chordata; class Amphibia; order Caudata; family Salamandridae; genus Triturus; species Triturus cristatus. The sequence goes on from NC_140588.1 coordinate 143,018,448, forward strand.
ACTGCGTGTTAACAACATCACAAAGAGTGCCTTTTGCACAATTAAAACTATGTTGCATCTTACCATACCTTGCATACCAACATAAACTACAAGCCATCCTCACACTCGTAATCTCCAAGCTTTACTATGCCAACAGTCTATACCCTGGTGCACCAGCATTCATAATACAAACTATAACTCATCCAAAATGCTGCTGCAAGGTGTCTTCCTTCACCCAAGAGAATGCATGACTCTTGTCCTGCAATCACTCCACTGCCTACCTATAGCTAGAAGGGAAATTTTCAAGGCAATACAAAACAGAACACTGCGTTCCAGGCTTGCACCACTTATCATCATACCATCTTACCACAGGAAATCTGTGAGAGGGACTGCCTTTTAGTATGAGCATCCAAGTTCTGGAACTCACTACCAGCCAGTTTTAGAAACACCCAGGAGCAGATACACTTCCGAAGACAGCTGAAAACATAGCTATTTTCTAGATCCAGTATAATCAATAGAGGGAGGAAGAAGCTTTGATCTATTTGGCTTCCAGTCAAAGGCCAGTAATCAAAAAGTAGAATGAATCACTTGAACTTGTAATCCCAGGGTCAGGTGTGGTTACCAAATTAAAAACCCTCAATCACGTACAGGTGCGTAAAGCAGTATATCTTGATTCTCCGCTTTTATGAATGTGAAAGCATCATTATTGTTTTTTTTTTTAAATGCTTTCCTCCACCTGGAGGTTTGACCACTGGTTGTAGCAGTAGTGACCAGAAATAGGATAAAGAAAGTGAAGTGGAAACTAGGTAAAGTGAATTAAAATTGCTTCGCTCTTTTTTCCTAAACAAACTTTATTCGGGATAAGTGGTGGCAAGGTTAAAAACAAGTTGGTGCTTCTATAGAAATATTACTGTTCTATAGCACCGTGAGGTTGAAGGTGAAGCAGCAAATTGTACCTTATACCAACTAAGTTCACATGAGACATATCTCCTATGAGGGTTGTCCATCACCAGCATGATAAAGCCATAAAACCAAACATCACCAAAAGTTCAGACATTGAATAAGTGAAGAGATCAGTCACACATTGCTGGGCAATTCAGAGAACTTTAGTATAGTTTACCACTGCAGGTGGCATAAATCTACACAGACTGACTGCTTCTTTACATTCCACAAAGACACTTAGATATGGGATGATCAAAAATATCCCTCCCAACTGATCTCTCAATATCTCTCTCCCTCGAACCATGCAGGCTCAGGGCCACAACTATACACAAAATCTCAGATTGGACAACCCAGTGCAGGAGCCAGCTAAGCAGACTATATCATAAGAAATAGCATAAAGGGACCTGCAGAGCTGTTTAAAGTTACCAGCATACTGATATCCATAAAACTGAGCGTCTGTCTCTTTCACTTTAATAAGCACTATATAAATGCTACAATACAAGAATTGTCCAGTACGTCTGTGTCCCTTGGGTATTGAAGACTTAGTTTAGCAGTTGCTCTGTCAAAGCAGAAACAGTTTGTTAGAAATGGGGGTCTCTAGTTGGCAATGGCTGGCCACTGTCCAAGTAGGGACCCTTCTTCCTAAGTCAGAGTAAGCAGCTTACACCCTTTGACAACCCCTGCTCAACCCTGTGGTAACGTAGCACATGCAGCTAGGCTTATCTCAGAGGCAGTGTGTGAAGCATTTATGACCATACACAGTAATATAATGAGGTACACTACAAATGGACACCACTCAAGTAGTTATAAAAAATAGGTATTTTTATATAGACTTAATCACAAGACCAATAACAGTAAAAATCCACAATACTAGAAAAATATAGTTACTTTAGAAATGCTGAAAAAATAGTTCACGATGCACAAAATGATGTTCAGTTCAATGCAGTGGTCTCTGCGACCCTTTTACTCACAAAGTATCTGGTTCTTGGAGCAAAGCAACAAAAATGTCGCTAAGGAGTTGTAGCGATAAATTTCCTCACGCTAATCAGCGATGCGTTGAATCCTTACCGCAAGGGAGGATGATGCGCTGGATTGCGGACAGGACAAAGCGACAAACTTCTTCATGCTAAGCCGGTGATGCGATAAAATCCTTGCCGCGAATGGAGGCTGATGCACCGAGCCTGTTGTGTGTGCGATCTTGCTGCGTTGAAGAAAATGGCGCTTCCGCGAGGGAGCGACGATCCGGATGCGATGCGGGGAAAATGGCGAACGCTCGGCGTCCGCGCTGCGATGAGCTTGATGCGATGATTTGGGGTTAGCGAGCGCTGTGGGGCCCGCTAACAAACAATGTGACAATCCTCGGATAGCGGGCGTTTTCAGGCCCACAGACAGGTGCTGCGCCGATCTTCGGATAGCGGGCGTTTTCAGGCCCGCAGACAGGTGCTGCGACGATCTTCGGATAGCGGGCGTTTTCAGGCCCGCAGACAGGTGCTGCAACGATCTTCGGATCGCGGGCGTTTTCAGGCCCGCAGACAGATGCTGCGACGATTTCTGGGATAGCGGGCGGTTTCAGACCCGCTGACAAATGATGCGATCTTCTTCGGGGTTAGCGAGCACTCGGCGACAGCGGAGCGGCGATTTTCCTCACGCTCACCAGCTGCAGCGGCTCGCTAACGGGGGTTAGTGACAATTTTCAGCGCTCTCTTCTCAGCAGTAGAACTAGAGGCCCTGGAACTCACAGGAGCCTCACCTGCAGATAGAAATCCTCGCTGGGAGGAAACAGGAAGCTGATGGTGGAGTCTGATGTGCCTGAGATCCCAGCAGGAGGCTAGCTCTCTTCTTGCCCTTGGGTGATTGCTGTAGCAAAAATAGAAGTTCAATCAAAGTTCCTTTCCTTTCCTCTTCTCTTAAGTCCAGCAGTAACAACTGCAGGCCAGTCCCAGAAACAGCACACAAGCACAAGGACAGTCCTTCTCCTGCAGATTCCTGTAGTCACACGGACTGAGGTTCTTCTTCTTGTTGTCCAGGAGCAATACAAATTGTAGGGGTTTTTGCACAAATATTTATACCCCAAAGTCTTTGTTCTTAGGGGTCCCAAGTCTCTGAACCCAGCCAGAACCAGTTCTGCCCAGCCCTGGAGCACTTTGCTTATCAGGCTGCATCCTTCCTTTCAGAAAGAGGGGGTCTGCCTCAGACGCCCAGTGGGAGGTGGAGCCAGCATTCACCTTGCTAGGCACAGCCCTATTCAAGTGCAGGAGCTACCCCTCCCCTCACCCCAAGGCAGATCTCTCTATTCAACCCAGGTCTGACTCAGCCTGCCCTGTCCCTCCAAAACCAGACAGCCAATACACATAATAGCGGAGCACACTGGAAGGCTTAGGCAAGAAAGTACCTATACTCTAAAAGTGGTAGTTTCAAACACAGAATATAAAAATAACCTTCACTACAAGATGTATTTTAATATTCTGAGCTCAGGCATACTAAATTCGTTTTTCTACCATGTTCTGTGGGTCAGTTAGGACTATAGAATGTAATAGCCCAGACCTCCCATTCTGGCCTATGGAGAACAGGTAGCCTTACAGTAGTGAAAAACTAAATTGGGTGTAATTCACTACTAGGGCATGCTACACACATCAGGGCATGTCCTACCTTACACATACAATGCACCCTATCATAAGGGGAGCTTACAGGATGCCAAGGGAAGGTTTAGGGGCTGGGAAGTGGGTGCACTTCACAGCCAAGATGGCAGTTCTGGACTGCACGAAGACACTGCAGTGGCAGGTCTGAGACACACTTTACAAGCTGTTTCTGTGGGTGGCACAAACCAGTGCTGCAGGCCCAGCAGCCGCATTTGGTTTACCAGCCCTGGGCACACACGGGCCACGCTACTAGGGACTAACAGGTAAACCAAATAAGCCAATCAGGGATATACCAATTCACATGTCATCTTTTCAAAGGGAGAGCATATGCACTTTAGCACTGATCAGCAGTGTTAAAGTGCCCAGAGTCATAAAGCCAACAAAAACAGGTTAGGAAAAATCCAGGAGGGAGGCAAAAAGCTTAGGGATGACCCTGCAAAAAGGGCCATTTCCAACACAGTTGCATCGAAATAATGTAAACCAGAGCCGGATTGGTCTTTTATTCCACTGGGCATTTCCTCCGTGGGACCATTGGAGGCCGGATTTGAAAGCACAAGGCCACTGTTAGTGCTTCTGCCACTTTCCACAGCTTGCAGCAGGTACAGCCGGAATTTAGGAGAGAGACGAAGAGGGAGGGAGAGAGAGAGAAAGAGAGGGATCAGAGATGGAGGAGAGATAGAGAAGAGTAGAGAAAGGATGGAAGGAAAGAGAGAGAGAGAGATTCATAGTAAGAAGGGAAGAAGCCTGGTTTGAACTTTTTGCCTAGGTTAAGTTTAATTCACAGTCTTGCCCCGATATAAATACTCAAAGCCCTTGCAGTGCATTCTAAAATGCTAATACGATGCATTTAAGGAAATAAATGCAAGGGACTGATGTCGCGGCACATATTGAAGAAGAGGTGTATTGTTCTATTTTAAATTATACAAATGTCATTGGATAATTTTCTTATATTCTTGTAACTTAAAGTCGACTTTACAACACAAATGTGTATTCAAATTTTTTAGTTAAGATGTCTTTATTATATGTTCAAAACTGAATCAAACTAAACACAACTAATAATGTCCACAATAACTTTGCCTCCTGCAAATCTGCTGGGTGCACTGTGATGGGAGTCCAGGGAACTCACATGCATTATGGAACAATTACGCTCTCTCCCTTGCAGCAACCCACCCATCAGTGGTGCCTTCGCGGCACCCTCTTGTACCACACAGATGTAGTTGAACAGATACAGCGCTCCATAAAGGACTATCTCTCACATAACGCTAATCACAATACTTCCCTCTCTACACAGTGGGCAGCTCTCAATGCAGTCATACGAGGGGCATTTGTGGCCATCTCTACAGCAGACAATGTGGAGCGCAGGCGTAAGAGGGATGACCTCACTCAGAGAACGAGGGAGTTAGAACAGATGCACCAGCGGACAGGGACACCCAGAGTGTGGCATCAGCTGAGGGCTATGCGACAGCAACTTGCGGCACTAGACCAGAACAGGGCTGAGTATGCGGCTCTCCGGTTACGACACTCTTATTATGCTGGAGAGGATAGGTGTGGTCACCTTCTCGCCAATAAACTCTGGGAGGCCAGGCAGAGACAAGGGGTCCAAGAGATATGTGTAGAGGGGACGGTCGGCGGGTATCGGAGAACTCCGAAATCGATGAGGCCTTCCAGGATTTTTATGCCCATCTATATACAAGCCTGCCACTGCACAAAGCTGATAGCGCCGACTACCTCGCGGAGACCGATTTACCTATTCTGACCAAAGCTCAAGCAGACCATTTGGAGAGAGAAATAAAAATATGAGAGGTTATTGCGGCCATTTCGTGCCTTAAACTAACTATGGCCCAGGGGGCTGACGGCTACTCCGCTGCTTTTTATCAAACGTTTTGCACGCTAGTGGCTCCCATCTTGACCAGTCTTTTTAACTCCTTTGACAAACCAGGGGCGATCTCGGAGACATGCTTGAAGCATCCATAGTAGTCATCCCGAAACCAGGGCGAGATAGGACTGCCTGCGGAGCTTATTGTCCCATATCTCTCATTAATATTGATATTAAATGATATACTGGAAAGTTAGCTGCTCGCTTTGAGCCCTACATGCCGGGGCTGATCGACCCAGATCAGGCAGGTTTTATCCCCCAACCTCAAACGAGCGACAACACCAAACGGGCCCTCCACCTCATTGAGAAGTCCTATATAAAACACAATGGTCCAGCACTCCACTCAAAGTCAACAATAGTCAAGTTCAACAAGATTGAAATCCATTCAGCAGGTCTTTGTATAAAGGTTCTTTATTCATAATCTTCTTATAAAGCACACAACTGTAGCCAACGCGTTTCGTCCCTAAGGACTTCTTCAGGGCGAAGTGTTCCTCCGGACAGTGCTGGCGATCAATCGCTCTCTTCTAAAACCGCCACCAAAGACCTCAGTAATTTCGAAGAACCGCACGACGGGTGCAGACTAATTGAGACTGGCTAACGCCGTTAATGTTCGCGGTGAGCACTTACTATAATGGGATTCCCCACATGCAGGGAAAACGATATTGGAAATTACTGAGGTCTTTGGTGGCTGTTTTAGAAGAAAGCGATTGATCGCCAGCACTGTCCGGAGGAACACTTAGAATACATTTCCTGACATTAGATTCGCCCTGAAGAAGTCCTTAGGGATGAAATGCGTTGACTACGGTTGTGTGCTTTTTAAGAAGATTATGAATAAAGAACCTTTATACAAAGACCTGCTGAATGGATTTCAATCTTTTTGAACTTGACTATTGTTGACTTTGAGTGGAGTGCTGGACCATTGTGTTTTATTTAAAATTGTGGGAACTTCCCTTGGAGGCTTAGGGATATTGAGCCTCAGGTCCATGGCACTCTGAGATTAGGATTACCTATACCTGATTTTCGATAGGTGCGGTGATCATTGCCCCATACCCTGATTTCTTTTGTTGTTTATTCATTGAGAAGGCCTCCCGGACTCAGGGGGAGTACCTGTTGCTGACCATCGACGCCGAGAAGGCCTTTGATAGGGTCCATTGGCCGAACAGGTGCTCGCGTGCGTGGGGATGGGAGATAAACTCAGAACACACATCTTTAACTGCTACCGCTTCCCCACAGCCACGGTCCGGGTGAACGGCCACACGTCGTCCCGCTTCCCTATAGGATAGAGGTACTAGGCAGGGGTGCCCCTTCTCGCCCCTCCTCTTTGCGCTCTATATGGAGCCTCTGGCTCACCGATTCCGCCATCACCCTGTGATAACCGGGATCAAATTCGGGGGGGATACCCATACAATCAGTTTATATGCAGATAATGTCCTGATTTCACTATCAAATCCGGCTCCCACGCTCCAAGCCTGCTTCTTGGAACTAGAAACCTTTGCGCAAGCTTCGGGGTTCAAGGTCAATATGGACAAGTCTGTAGCACTTGACCTTTCCCTGTCGCCTTCCACCCGGGCACGCTTGCAAGAGCAACACCCTATCCAGTGGACGACAGACACGGTTCCCTACCTAGGGATCCTGTTAGCCTCCTCTATCCCGGCCATAGCCGCGACTTATTATGCTCAGCTGCGATCGAGAATTTGCAAGGAGCTGGGTCAATGGAAACATTACCCGCTCTCCTGGCTCGGCAGGGTAGCAGCCGTTAAAATAACTATACTAGCCCAGATCGTATATTTGTTCCAGACCCCGCCCCTTCGTCTCCCCCTGTTTGGATCCAACAAACCCTATCCAAACTTGCGCAATTCATATGGAACGGCCTTAAACCACGGATGAAGCATGCTCTAGTTGTCCTTCCACTAGAGGAAGGCGGCCTTGGTGTCCCCAACCTCCAACTCTATTTCCAAGCAACACAATTACGCCACTTGGTTGAATGGAACCGGTTGGAATCGGAGAAACACTGGCTATTCCAAGACCAAGCGGTAGCAGCTACACCTCGCCAGAAGGTTCCCTTTCTTCGGAGAGTGCACAGACCGCCCAATCTCTATGCGTCCTACATTACTCGGGTCACCTTGGAGGCCTGGGATCGCACTAACATTAAACATAACTTGACCACCTTTCCCTACCCGCTCACGCCGCTATTCGATAAACCCGAATTTCAGCCGGGCATGGGTGAAGCAGCCTTTGTATGGTGGCGATCTTCGGAGTGCCGATCCCTGGGCCATCTCTTTGATGTTGACGGTATCATACCGTTTCAGCAGGTCAAATCTGAGTATGGGATCCCTGAAACCGAACAACTGCGATATCTCCAGATTCAGCACTGGGCACTACACCCTCAAATTAAGCCGCATGCTCACACACACCTCTCCGCATACGAGAAATGGCTTCTCACTCGCACTGCAGATAAAAAACTCATCTCTGATTTGTATAAAATGATACTAGCCAGAAACACATGTGTACGGCGCCAGCCGTGCACGATGGGAGCAGGACTTGGGCAGGTCACTTAGGGGCATATTATCAAGCACGGCGTTAAAATTATCGCCGCTTTCGCGGCAGAAAACTGACGCTAAAGCGGCGATAATGGGCTTGATAATATGCCGCAGAGAATTCCAATAGAAACCCATGCTGGCACCAGAACATGGGCTTCTATGGGAATTCTCAAGGGCATATTATCAAGCCCATTATCGCCGCTTTAGCGGCAGTTTTCTGCCGCTAAAGCGGCGATAATTTTAACGCCGTCTCTTGATAATATGCCCCTTAGTAACAAGGAATAGGAGGGGGTATATTACAGGGCCTGCCACTCTGCCTACCACACGGGACTGACCAAAACACTAACCAAAATAGCTACCTATTGGTACTAAACCCCTGCCTTCACCTAACAGACCCTAGACAGCGCTGACTGCTGGCGGGGTTGTGGGAGCGTAGGCACCTTGGTACACCTCCTCTGGGAATGCAAACACTTACAAGCGTACTGGACTCAGGTTCTTGACGAGGTGGACAAACACCTAGATACACAATTGCCACGGTTTCCCACATACATACTACTAGGTCTCCCGAACCCCTTGACGTACCCCCTTAAATCCTGCAGAGGCCGCTTGATTGCAATCGCTCTAGGCTCAACGGTGCAAAACATACTAACACATTGGCGCACCTCTCAGACCCCTATGTTCACGGGTTGGTTATACAGCTTGTGGCACATTCTAGGGATGGAGAATTTAACCCTCACACTAGCTGGGAAAGGGTCCACATTCGGAGAGCTCTAGCAACCATTCTTGTCTCTTCTTGCCTCCGAATTTCGAGAAGTCACCTGCCCCAGATATTTGCGCCTCCTACGGCTCTCTGACCAGCAGCCGACAGTGACATAATGCCCCTACTCACGTACTGGAACCCAGACAGCTTTCATATCTTGTTTTATCCTGGTGAAGGAGGGAAGGGCAGGGGAGTGGGAGGGGGGGCTAGAATAAGTTTTATTTCATGTTTTGGTATCTCATTCAAATGCTCCGACTCCTTGGCTTTTGTATTTCAGCCACTTAGGGCTTACGCTGCCCTTGCTATGCTGTATATCTTGAGATGCCAGACATATTGTTTGTTGATAAATTTCAATAAAAAGATTTAAACCAGAAACTCGTAGCAGTGTTTAACCATGACTTTGCCATTTTTGGGATGAGAAGCAAGTAAGAAGCAATATTTATTATGCATGATTAATTCAAATCGTTGCATTCAGTACATTGGGGCAGATTTATGATAACTGGCGCATCCCTGCATATCAGCAGGGATGCGCCAGTTATTATGCGCCACAGCTGCGCCACCATGGATGCGCCGCATTTATAATGCGGCGTACCATGGGGCAAAAACAGCACAGATGCGTGACGCATCTGTGCCGTAAAAGTGGCGCATTGCTGGAGTTGCGTCGCAAGCGCGACGCAGCTCCAGCAATGTTCTGGGGGGCCCTATCTGTATAATGCTGCGTCAATCCTTACGCCTGCTTCAAGCAGGCGCAGGGTTTTGACGCAGCATGGGCCTAAAAGTGACTGAGTGAAATCTTGTAGATTTCACTCAGCCACTTTTAGGAGGCGTTCCTGCGCCGGAACGCCCCCACCTGCCCTGGAACGCCTACATGTGGTGCAGGGCTTTACAACGTGACGCATCTCCCAGATGCGTCACGTTGTAAATACCCCGCATCATGGCGCAGGACTTGCGCCGCTGCTGCGTCACAAAAGTGATGCAACGGCAGCGCAAAAGTGGCGCAAGTGCAACATAAATCTACCCCATTGTATGTTAATATCAAAAAAGGTTACATTAGAAAAAACTGTTAAAAGAGAGTACAAAATTAAAAGGAGCCTTTATATTAGAATTTAAAAGACATAAAACTGTTCCGAATATAGACACACTGCTGATACAATATTGCCGGGCCATTTAAAAACATTATGTGAACTGCGTAATATTATTATTATTTTTATTTATTTTTTTAAACCTGAGGAGCGAACCAGTTCAGAGTCTGCTGTAATCGTTAGTAAGTCTCTACTGTTGACGGCACGAGCTTTTTCAGTCTCTGTGCTGTCAGATTAAAAAATTTTGTAAGGCGACAGTTTAGCTGCACTAAGGAGGGATTAAAACACATCATCACTGCCTGTCTGCAGGACCTTACTCCATGCAGCTTGAATAGTGGTTTTAACAAACTTTTCCGTATGTCGTCTAGCTTCTTGCATGTGCATATAATATGGATCAAAGTCTCAGTATCATTCGCACACAGGCGGCACAAGTGATCGGGCCCTCTTCTTTCCCACGGTGGCAGGAACGGATTGATCGGTCCGACTCCCAGCCGCAACTTTAGAAATTTTTCTTTGGTCTCAAGCTTGATTCCGACCTTAAGGTAAGGCTGGGGTTTTAGAGCATCATAGTTGTTAAGAACGGCCCAGCCGTAAGCTCTCTTGGATACCGATTTCTTGTCCTCTATAGCCGATATGAGCCTTGTCGATTTTGTTACAATTTTTTTAAAAGCCAAATGGCCCATTGGGGTGCTCCAGGCATCTGCCAGGCCAAGGGCCTGCAGAGAGTTCTGTAGGTAGACATTAACTGATTGTTTTCCAGTGCGGGACAACTCTAGCCATTTTTGGGATGAGTTTACAGTTCATAGCACCAGCAGTTGAGATACAAACATTTCACTATCCGATTGGACATCAATATACAGTTTTAACAAATAGTTCAGAGAGAGGCACGAAGTGAAATTCCCGTGCACGTTTAACAGGCTGGATTGAATTTCCACAAATACCAACATGCGCACTTAACGGCTAGGTAGAATTTAAGAAATTGAACCCATTTAGAATTGCGCCTTACTGTTTAAACACAATCTAAAGAATCTAAAACTAAAGATATAGGGGCAGATTAAAGAGCCCCGTGCGCCACTTTTGGGCCGCCGTTGCGTCACTTTTGTGATGCAGCAGCAGCGCAAAGCAAGCGCCATGCTGCGCCAGATTTACAACGTGACGCATCTAGGGAGATGCGTCACGTTGTAAAGCCCTGCGCCACATTAAACCTGCGTCAGGTTTAATGTATGCAGGGTGGGCGTTACGTCGAAAAAGCCTCGGAAAAGTGACGCAGTGAAATCTACGAGATTACACGCAGTCACTTTTCCAACGCTGGTGCGTCAAATCCTTACGCCTGCTTCAAGCAGGCGTAAGGCGTGACGCACCATGTTAGGCATAGGGTAGGTTGGAACAGTGCTGGAGTTGCGTCGCGCTTGCGACACAACTTCAGCACTGCGCCAACCTTACGCCGGCAGATGCGTCACGCATCTGCTTGTCCTTGCGCCACGATGCACCGCATTGTAAATGCGGCGCATCTGCGGTGGCGCAAGGGCAAACTTGCCTGACGCATCTTCCCTGGCGCATCCCTGCTGATTTGCAGGGATGCGCCAGGGAACATAAATCTGCCCCATAAAGTTGACGAAGGAGATCTGTTGTTATGCGAGCTGTGAGTCGCCGTGTGCAGGTACACGATCCTGTTTTTCTAAACTATTCATGGATTTCCTTGTGCTGGGGTTATTCTGTTTTCTAACACTATAATTATGGGGGCTCATTTATGAGTCCTTGCGTCACTTTTGCGCCGCCGGTGCGTCACTTCAGCGGCGTAAAAACTGGACCTTGTTGCACCATATTTACAAAGTGACGCATCTAGGTAGATGCGTCACTTTGTAAACCCCTGCGCTATATTATACCTGCGTCAGGTATAATGGGGCAGATTTATGTTAGACTTGTGCCACTTTTACGCTGCCGTTGCGTCACTTTTGTGACGCAGTGGCGGCGTAAACCCTGCACCACGTTGCGCCCTATTTACATCGTGACGCATCTATGGAGATGCGTCACGGTGTAAAGCCCTCCGCCACACTAAACCTGCGTCACGTTTAATGTATGCAGGGTGGGCGTTCCATCGGAAAAAGCCTCGGAGAAGTGACGCAGTGAAATATACAAGATTTCACTGAGTCACTTTTCCGACGCTGCTGCGTCAAAACCCTGCGCCTGCTTGAAGCAGGCGTAAGGCATGATGCAGCATGTTAGGTATGGGCAGCCCCTAAACATTGCTGGAGTTGCATCGTGCTTGCGACATGACTCCAGCAATGCGCCGCCCTTACGCCATCAGATGCGTCACGCATCTGTTTATCCTTGCGCCACGATGCGCTGCATTGTAAATGCGGCGCATCTGTGGTGGCGCAAGGGTAAACTTGCGTGACGCATCTTTCCTGGCGCATCCCTGCTAATTTGCAGGGATGCGCCAGGAAACATAAATCTGCCCCAATGTATGCAGGGTGGGCGTTCCCACGTAAGTAAGCATCGTAGAAGTAACGCAGTGAAATCTACGAGATTTCACTGCGCCACTTCTAGGGTGCAAATGCGTCAATATCTTGCGCCTGCCTCACAGCAGACTGACGCAGGCCCTTTCACATGGGGCTTGCCCCATGTGAAAGGACACATTGCTGCAATGCGTCACTTTTGCGCCTACAGAAATGTTAGAAATACTGACGTATCTGTGACTCCTTGCGACATGATGCGTCACATGATGCATCATACTGTAAATATGACGCATCATTGGAGTCGCAGGGAGGGCGCAGTGAAAAGTGACGCATCACTGTTTTCACGCAGTGATGCGTCACTTTTCATAAATGAGGCCCATTATTTTTACTTTTCTTCGTATCCAATGTGTTGCACTTTAACCATTATCCACTAGATGGCAATGTTCCTTTACATTTTTACTATAATCATGTTTCGTACAAAGCAAAATGGTGATTACTTTCAAGTAACAGGCTCGTCGCTGTATCCCGTGACCTCGTCGGTAAAACGCTTCATTCACATCTTAGCAAAATATTAGCTTGCCTCTAATCCTAACAACAGTGTCCCTTTCCATATCTTCGAACATAACTAACAGCATTTTTTTAAACTATTTTTTCGTTTATAATAGTTGGTAACTTCTCCGCTTCCTCTAGTACAAGCCCTGCATTTCCGGGTATGTTAAATCTTTTGGACATAAAATAATTACAGGCTTGATTGTGATATGTGGATTGGAAGGGTTTATGACTGGTTCACTAAAAGCGGTGTGAAGTCGTCATGGGTCAGGAATGGAGGTTAGTAAATGTACCATGCTGATGCGCCATCTATTTTTTGGGTCTAGCTACAGACAACTTAAAAAGATTGCACATGAGAGGAGGAGCCTAGCGCGCATCCAAGATGGTCGCGTGAGCACAGGGCTCCCCGGACCCTCGCTGCTCCTCGGAATTTATCCTGACTCTATCCTGACTTGGTTGATGGAATCTGGGAGACGAATGCTGGCTGAACACTAAACTCCTTTTGGAAATCAAATCGGACCTGGCAATCCGGAGTTATGGCGGTTTGAACTTTTGAGGCCCACCCGACGGCTGTGCCCGATGCGAGGGTGATCTGTGGAGCCGGGGCGTAGTTGAACAACAACGGCAGCGGGGCTGTGCCAGTGGCCGTCACATTACTTTCGGTTTCACTTTTGGTCTTTGAGGGGCTGGACTGTGGACTTGCTTGGTGCGACTGGGCTTTCATTTTGCCTTCGCTTGATGCCGGTGGCTTCGTGTGCTCATTGACGGTGGTCCCTTCGCTCCGCCATATTGCCGGCCTGTGGTGCGACACGCGTCTGCCTGGCCTGTGCCACCTCGACGCTTCCTCGGTGGTCCCCTTCGGCGATCGAGGTTCTCATGGGAGGCAGGGGAGACCCCGAGAGGCGTAAGACCAAAACATCCCCGTGGGGGACCGGTCCAGACGAACAACATGGACCGCTACACTCAGGGTAAAGGATCCCCCGGGACGGCCAATGTCCCCCCGGAAGACACCAGTGGTGGCCCGTCGGTTTCTCCGGATCTGTCCCTGCAGGACATCATGGGCGCCATTAAGGGCATCAGAGAGACCATCGCTACGCAGTACGAGGCCTTGGCCCGTAAAATCGACACGGTGGCCATTGACATTACGCTAATCCGGGCGGATCTCTCTAAGACCAACGAGAGGGTTCAATCGCTGGATGTGCGTACGTCCTCCCTTGGTACGGACGTGTCGGACCTGCAGGCCACTCTCGGCGATCTGAAGTCGGCCAATGATCTGATGGCCCGGCGGCTGGAAGACTTCGAGGGACGGGCCCGCCGCAATAACATCCGCGTCATAGGCGTTCCGGAGACCTCCGATAACCGCCCGGTTGATCTCCTGGTCGAGGAGCTCATCCTCGAACATCTTGCTCCCGCTGGCCTGAGTAAGTTTTTCGCTGTGGAGCGGGCCCATCGAGTCCCAGGTGGCCGGCCGCGACCGGGTGCCCCCCCGAGGCCTATCGTTGCGAGACTTTTCCATTACAGAGACCGAGACGCGATTCTGCAGGCCTCACGGGTCCATGGCCCGGTCCAGCATGAGAACTCGTCTATTAACTTTTTCCCGGACTTCACCCAACTTGTCCAGAAACAGCGGATGGGCTTCCAGGGGGTGAAGCGGCGTCTCCGGGACCTCGGTCTCAAGTACTCTATGCTTTATCCTGCAAGGCTCCGAGTGGAACATGAAGATCGGACTACCTTTTTTGACTCTCCTGCGACTGTGAGTGACTGGCTGGATTCGCTGCCGGACCGGGGTGACCGGACTGGGCCCTCTGCCGGTACCGAGGGTGGTGGGTCTCCTTTGGAGTGACTTATGGTCCCGGACTCTGCCATGTTGTATTGTTCGGCTGGGTTCTACTTCTTTTGTGCATTTTGTTTCACTATGTTGTGTGTGGGGAGCAGGCGGGGACGGGTCCCCTCCCTCCTTCGGGGTCTTTTTGTAGAATGGGGTTTGTAGGGCGACAGGCACACTGCAAGTTGGGGTGTTTTTTTGGACCGCAGGGGTGCAGGGTGGGGGGTGTTGGAGTTGGGGGGGGGGTTGGTGGGTGGGTGGGGTTGTTTGCATTTGTGTTTTTTGTTTTCAAGGCGAAGTATTGGCTATGGTTCATCCTTGGGTGTTGAGCTCTTTGCTAGGGGGCCCCTGATCTACTGGAGGGGATGGGGGGGGGACGGGTTGAGATTGATGTCTTGGAACGTCAATGGATTGGGGGACCGTATCAAACGGGGTGTTGTCCTGCAATATCTGCGTCGTCTGACTCCTGATGTGGTGTTCTTACAGGAGACGCATCTGGTTGGCAATGTTTGTCGAGCTATGAACAGGGGGGGATGTCGACTTGTGGCCCACTCTGGTTTCACCACTGGTTCGAGAGGGGTGGGCATTCTCTTGCGAGCTTCACTTCCGTTGGAGATCACCAGGGTGGTCCCAGACGATAGAGGGCGCTATGTGGCTCTGACTGGGAGGTGGGAGGGGCAGCCCCTTTCCTTGATCTCGGTCTATGTTCCCCCGGGCCTCCAGAACTCCACCTTCTCAGACTTGGGTCGTATGTTGCTTGGGCTTCCTGACAGTCTTTTGCTTATGGGTGGGGACTTTAATTCGGTTGTCTCGGGTGACCTGGACCGTCATCCGCCCAGGGCCCTCCCTGCTGCCCAGGCGTGGCTGGGCGGGCTCCTGGAGACCTTCGGTCTGGTGGACTGTTGGAGGTTAATGCATCCGACACAGTGTCAGTACACCTTTCACTCTGGGGCCCATGGGAGTCTCTCCAGACTGGATTATTTCCTTATGCCCGCGGCCCAGGCTACTCGGATTCGAGAGGTCAAACACCTGGCCAGGGGTATTTCTGATCATTCCCCACTGTGGTTGCTTTTTGACACCGGGTCGCGGTCCGCTGGGCGGATCGCTCCTATTAACCCTTGGTACCTGCGAGACCCCAAGATCCGTGACAGCCTGATTAAGTCGATTGATCAATATTTTTCTGAGAATGAGGGGTCGGTGTTGTCCTCGGTGTCTCTGTGGGAAGCTTTCAAAGCAGTGCTCCGCGGACATGCCCTGTCCCAGATAGTGGAGGCCAAGAGGGTTAAGAGAGAGGCGGTTGTGACGCTGGAGACTGAAATATCGGGGCTGGAGGCAGCCTTGGAGGCGGGTGTCACCCCGGATGGGCTGCATGCCCTCAGCCTGAAGCAGTTTGAATATAAGTCTCTCGTCACTGATGCTGCCAAGACTATGTATAGGGAGCAGCAGGGTAGGTTGTATGACGCCGGAGACAAGGCGGGTAAGCTGATTGCCTGGTTGGACAAAAAGGAGAGAGTGAATCGTGTGGTCCCGGAGCTTCGGGTGTCGGATGGAGTGTGTGTGACTGAGCCTGGTGAGATTGTTGAGTGTTTTGCTGACCACCTCCGTGCAGTGTACTCCCCGGTGTCTGGTAGAGACGAGGACGACTCTCGTCTTCTGCTTCGGGATATTGCCCTGCCCGGCTTATCCGTCGAGGACCGCGAGCTGATGGATGCCCCTTTGTCTGTCGAAGAGATAGCTACTGCGATTCGCTCCCTCCGCTCGGGCAAGGCTATGGGCCCCAACGGTCTGCCGATTGAACTATATAAGTTGCGCCCGGATAAAATCGCGCCTTTCCTCCGTCATATGTTTCAGGAATCGCTCAAGAGGGGTTCCCTTCCTGACGACCAGCGTCTGGCTACTATAGTGGTGATTCCCAAGGAGGGTAAGCCACGTGACCGCTGTGCCTCATATAGGCCTATTTCCCTGCTGAATGCCGAACCCAAAATCCTTGCTAAGGTCCTCGCCAACCGCTTGCTGAGCGTTATATGTGACTTGATACATCCAGATCAATGTGGCTTCATCCCACATCGTAATACCGCTCTCAACTTACAGCGTCTGCACGGCGTCCTCGCTAGGGCTGAGTACTTCGCTGAACCGGCCATATTGGTTTCCCTAGACGCCACGATGGCCTTTGATACCATTGAATGGCCATTTCTTTGGGCCGTCTTGGCGAAGTTTGGTTTTGGGGAGGGGTTCCTTGGCTGGGTGAAGCTCCTTTATGCTGGACCAATGGCTCAGGTGGTTGTCAATGGGCGTGTTTCTCGGCCTTTCGCTCTCGGGAGGGGAACTAGGCAGGGGTGCCCGCTGTCCCCGCTGCTCTTTGCTCTCGCCCTGGAACCGCTCGCTGCCTGGCTCCGTTGGGTGCCCTCGATTAGAGGGCTCCGGTGGGCCCCGGGCTTCGAGGATCGGGTTTCATTGTACGCGGATGATATTCTCTTGTATCTCACCTCACCGCGGAAGTCGCTCAATGTTCTCTTTGATGTCCTTACTTCCTTCGGGAAAAACTCGGGTCTGATAATCAACTGGTCCAAATCTTGTGTGTATCCTATCTCTGGTGGTCTTCCTCTCTTGCCGCCTCGGCTTCCGCTCCAAATATCTCAGTCCGGCTTTAAATACCTGGGGGTGTACGTCTCGTTGGATCCGGCGGTCCGCTATGAGCAGAATCTCCTGTCTCCACTCCGGCGTTTGAGGGCGGATACGGCTCGGTGGTGTAAGCTGCCCTTGTCTCCGCTTGGTCGCGCGGCGCTGTTTAAAATGATGTCCCTTCCCAGATTCCTTTATGCACTCCAGAACTCCTTCGATGTCATTCCTGCGGCCTACTTTAGGGAGGTGGAGAGTTTGCAGCGGAGACTGGTTTGGGACGGGCGATCGCGTATCGCTTTGGCCAAGCTGACTCTTTCCTGGTATGACGGGGGCATCGCGCTTCCTGATATTAGACGGTACTACTGGGCCTCCCAGCTGTCTGCCATTAATCATGCTACGTACGCTCCTGGTTCGAACCCGGCATATGAGATGGATAAATTCCTGCTCCCCGGCGGTAACTATAACAGAGCGCTTTACTCGCGGTCTGCTGGTGGGGGCCTTACGGGCCCTACCAGGATTGCGGTCCGTGTATGGAAGGCGGCTAACGTTGCTATGGGCTGGAGTGAGCGTTTAACGTGCGCCACTCCTCTATTCGACTCAGACCGCTTGGGAAGCCTCTGGACAACGAAAGGCTTCGAGCGCTGGGACACGATCGGCATCAGCAGAGTGGGGGACCTGTGGGTTAAAGGTGCGGTTAAATCCTTCGCGGCGCTTCAGCGCGAGTATGAGCTTAGTGACAGAGAGTTCTTCCGTTATGCACAGGTTCGGCACGCCCTGCTTTCGGTCTTTGGGGAGGGGACCACGGTCCCTTCTTCTTCGCCTCTCGAGGACCGCATACTCGATGGTCACGTCCCCGACAGTTCTATCTCCCTGATTTACAAAAAATTGATAAACAATCGGGCTGACCTCTTGGTGCGTCTTCGGGAGGCATGGACGGGAGATGGGGTGGAGCTGGACGATGAGGACTGGCAGACTGCACTGTCATCCCCTAAGGAGGTGGCCATCCCGGCCCGTCTCCGCCTGGTCCAGCTTAAGATTCTCCATCGTGTATATGTGACGGGCTCCCGCCTGGTCTCGATGGGGTTTTCAGACGACGGACTCTGTAAGCGTGGCTGCGGGCTCAGTGCTACCTTTCTCCATATCCTATGGGAATGCCGCGAGGTGGCGGAATACTGGCGCCGGGTGCATGATATTATGAGACGAGTCACCGGGGTCGCTCTGCTGCCGGAGGTGCGTCGTTATGTGCTGAATGTATGGGAGCCCAATGACTGCAACGCGGCTCAGGCTCGGTGGGCGGCCTTGGGGAACATGATTGCAAAGAGAGATATTGCACAGCTTTGGGGTTCCCAGCGGCCTCCCACCGTGTCCGTCTGGAAGGAGAACATGGACTGGTGCATGTTCAGGGAGAAAACGGTGTATGTGGCTCGTGGTAAACCGGGGGCTTGGGGTAAAATTTGGGGGCAGTGGAACGCGTATCGTGGGTCTATCTGTGCTCCCCCTTTGGTGGATACGTCCGGGGTTGCCTCGTCCCCCTGATCCTTGAGGGTTCCTTGTGCATCTCGTACTTTGGAGAACAGATTTGGTTCTCTCGTGGCCCCCCCCTCCCTCTCAGGTCTACTTTTATTGACCGCCCTCGGGTGGTTGGTGTGTTTACTCCCCCGGCTGGTGTTCGCCGCCCTTTATAAGTCGTTTCGCCTTGTTTGTTGTATTTTTGTATTTTTCTTTATTGTTGTTATTTATACTAAAAGTGTGTATTCTGTGTTGTCATGGAATGTTAACGGCCTGGGGGATAGGATTAAGCGTGGTGTGGTCCTGCAGTACTTAAAACGTATTTCACCAGATGTTGTCTTCCTGCGGGAGACGCACCTTATAGGTAACTCCTTTCATGCAATGAATCGGCGGGGATATCGTTTGGCGGCCCATTCCGGCTTCACTCCGGGCTCGCGGGGGGTGGGTATTATGATCAAGAACTCGCTCCCGTTGGAGATTGACGAGGTGCGCCATGATGAGAGGGGACGTTACACTGTTCTGGTGGGAAGAATGGAGGGTAGAGTGTTTATCTTTATATCAGTGTACGTCCCGCCTGGGTTACAAGCCACCACATTTGCGGACCTGGGGCGCCTCCTTCTGGACCTTCCGAGTGGCCTGCTGGTGGTTGGAGGGGACTTTAATGCGGTAGCCTCTGGGTCTATGGATCGCCATCCCCCTAGGGACCTCCCCCGGGCACAGGCGTGGCTGCCCGGCCTTTTGGACACGCTGGGCCTGGTGGATTGCTGGAGATTAAAGCATCCCGCATTGCGACAGTACACCTTCCACTCGGGTGCCCATGGTAGCCTCTCGCGGCTTGATTACATCCTTGTCCCGGCGGCCCATGCAGGGAGGGTGGGGGAGGTGCGCCATCTGGCGCGGGGTATCTCAGACCACTCCCCATTGTTGTTGCATTTCGATGTCTTCCCGAGGGGGGATGGCAGGGTGGCCCCAATCAATGCATGGTATTTGCGCGACCCCACCATTCGTGCCGATTTGATCAAATCCTTACAGCGATATTTCGACGAGAATGTGGGGTCGGTCCCTTCGGCCATCTCCCTGTGGGAGGCTTTCAAGGTAGTCCTTAGAGGGGAGGCCCTCTCCTTCATCTCCCATGCCCGGCGGCGCGAGCGGGAGGAGGTGACCCGGGTAGAGGCCGAGATTGCAGAACTGGAGGGTGACCTGGGGAGCGGGGTAACAGACGCCAAGTTGCATGTTCTACACCTAAAGCAGGCGGCCTATCGGGCCCTCATCACGGAGGCGGCCAGGGGCCTCAGTAGAGAGCAGCAGGGGCGATTGTATGATGTGGGTGATAAGGCTGGCAAATTGATTGCGTGGTTGGATAAGAGGGAGAGAGCGAGCCGCGTGGTGCCGTTGATTGAGAGTGTGGATGGTGCGTGTGTCACCGAGCCGGAAGCCATTGTCTCCTGCTTCGCGGATTATTTCCGCGAAGTCTACTCCCCGGTTTCCCCCTGCTCGGAGGAAGATTCCCATGCCCTGCTTCGGGACATCGCACTGCCCTCCCTTACGGTGGAGGACAGGGATTCGCTGGACGCCCCTCCCACCTCGGACGAAATTGCCTTGGCTATTCGCTCGGTTGCATCCGGCAAGGCCATGGGCCCCAATGGTATTCCCATTGAGCTATACAAGCTCCGCCCGGATGTGTTGGCGCCCCACCTGCGCGCGATGTTCCTGGCGGCCCACTCGCAGGGTTCCCTCCCGCCGGACCAGCGTCTGGCCACAATTGTGGTGATCCACAAGGAGGGGAAGCCCCGTGAACGGGTCACATCCTATAGGCCGATTTCGCTCTTGAACGCGGAGCCCAAAATCCTCGCCAAGGTGTTGGCCAACCGGTTGGTTGGCGTGGTGGGCGATTTGGTCCACCAAGACCAATCTGGCTTTATACCACACCGCAACACGGCGCTCAATCTGCGGCGCTTACACGGGGTGCTCGCGCGTGTCCCATTTGTGCGGGAGCCGGCCATCTTGGCGTCCTTGGACGCCACCATGGCGTTTGATACGCTTGAATGGCCATACATCTGGGCGATGCTGGCGAAATTTGGGTTTGGCCCGGGTTTCATTAGCTGGGTCAAATTGCTATATTCGGGCCCATTGGCGCAGGTGGTGGTGAATGGGCGAGTCTCGGCCCCATTCGCGCTGGGGCGGGGCACGCGACAGGGTTGCCCCCTGTCGCCTCTCCTGTTTGCCCTGGCCCTAGAGCCCCTGGCGGAGTGGCTGCGGTGGCACCCTTCTATCCGCGGCCTCCGCTGGACCCCCGAGCATGAGGACCGTGTGTCTCTCTATGCTGATGATATCCTTCTGTATCTCGCCTCCCCGCGTAAATCACTGATCGTCCTGGTTGATGTTTTGCGCTCATTCGGTCGCAACTCAGGCTTGGTCATCAACTGGGCGAAATCCTGTGTCTATGTGCTTTCCGGGGAGGCTCCGGTCCTACCACGGGACTGTCCGATCCAGATTGCCTCCCAAGGTTTTCGGTACCTGGGTATATATATCACTCTTGACCCGGAGGCCTGCTATGAGCGGAATTTGCTACCCCCCCTCCAGCGCTTGAAGGAGGACGTGGTGCGCTGGCGGCGTCTGCCGCTTTCGCCGCTCGGCCGAGCGGCCTTGTTTAAAATGATGTCCCTGCCGCGCTTCCTGTACGCCCTCCAGAATACTATGGACTTGGTCCCGGCACGCTACTTCCGTGAGGTGGAGGGCCTCCAGCGGCGCCTGTTCTGGGACGGGAGGCCGCGTATTGCTCTGGCTAAATTGACGCTCCCGTGGTACGATGGGGGAGTCGCCCTCCCGGACATTAAACGGTATTACTGGGCCTCCCAACTAGCTGCAATTAATCATGGCCTTTACGGGCCCGCCTTGAACCCGGCATTTGAGATGGACAGGATGCTCCTGCCCGGTGGCGATTATAATCGAGCGCTCTACTCTGGCGTGCCCGACTCCCGTTTGACGGGACCGACGCGTGTCATGGTGCGTGTCTGGCACGCGGCTAATGCAGCTATGGGGTGGAAGGACCGTTTGACCCGGGCGTCACCGCTGTATGCGTCTGAGAGGTTGGGCTCCCTGTGGAAGTCGAAGGGCTTCGAGAAGTGGGACACGATCGGAATCAGCACGGTGGGAGATCTCTGGACGAGGGGGGGATTCAAAACTTTTGAGACGCTGCAGGCGGAGTTTCAGCTGCAGGGCAGTGAGTACTTTCGGTACCTACAAGTTCGCCATGCGCTGGGCTCCGTCTTCCCGGATGTCGCATCCATTCCGGAGTCTTCCCCCCTGGAGGACAGAGTGCTAGATGGCCATGTCCCGGACAGCACGATCTCTCTCATATACAAAAAACTGATCAACGATAGATCGTGCCTGCTGACTAGTCTCCGCGAGGCTTGGGTTGCCAACGGGCTGGAGCTGGACGACGAGGATTGGATTTCCGCGGTGGCCTCTCCGAAAGAGGTGGCCATCCCGGCTCGCCTTCGTTTCGTCCAGCTCAAGATCCTTCACCGGGTTTACGTGACGGGGCCAAGGCTTCTACGTATGGGCTTTGCTGGTGACGGAATGTGTAAGCGTGGCTGTGGTGCGTTGGCGACTTTCATGCATATACTGTGGGAGTGCCCGAAGGTGGAGCGATTCTGGCGTGGTGTGCATGCGGTCCTGCGTGTGGTTACGCGTGTCGCGCTTCTGCCTGAAGCGAGGAGATGCTTGCTGAATGTATGGGAACCAAATGACTATTCGGTCCCGCAGACGCGGTGGGTGACTCTGGGATACATGATAGCTAAGCGTGATATTGCTCAATTGTGGGGATCCCAGAGGCCCCCTGCGGTGTCGGCCTGGAAAGAGCATATGGATTGGTGTATGTTTCGTGAAAAGGTGGTGTATGTGGCGAGGGGTAAGCCTGGGGCGTGGGTGAAACTCTGGGGCCCCTGGAACGCCTACCGCGGGGGTATTTGTGAGCCGCCACTGCTACCGGCTGCCTCGCCTGCTCCGTCTCCCTAGACGGCCCCCCCCCCTTCGGCCGCGGGCGCGCGGTCCCCCAGTCCCTGCTCTACTCCCATTCCCCTCTTCAGAGTTCTGCTGCTGGTTTGGATCCCCCACTTATGGAGCACGTGCTATCACTTGGGATCGCGGGTTGCCTTGCGGGTGTGTGTTTTTCTTTCTTGGTGTTGTTTTGATTCAAGAAAAGGGAACCGTACTGTGGGCATGGAGCTATGTGGCCTGCACCATTGATTACTCCTGTTTCACTACTCTGCACTGCCGAGAGGCTATTACTGTATGTATGCAATCTGCTTTTGTCACTCTAGCGGCCGGCCGGGTGGTTGTAGGCCCATACCTGTAACTTTTACAAACTGCAATAAACGGTTTAAAAAAAAAAAAAAAAAAAAAAAAAAAAGTGTGTATTCTGATTTCCCTTATGTGCAGTCTGATCTACTGTGATAGTGCGGAGCCCCTGTGGGCCAGTCATTGTTTTCTGATATGCTGGAACACTTCGACTACTAGCGGCCGGCCCTGGTGGTTGTAGGCCCGTGTTTGTAACCCCTTTTTTATGCACAATAAAATCTTTTAAAAAAAACAAAAAAAAAAAAAGATTGCACATTTTGTTACAGATTCTTTAATAAATACATACAGGGGGCTTCTGGCCCCACATACAGGAGGAGAGTAGTACTCGTCTCATAATCTTGGCTGTTTGGTGTATCGTCCCTCCTCTTATTGAATCCTTAATATGCCAAAACATTATAGTTTATTAATTTTTAAGTGTCCCAAACACCAAAGTCGAGTTTGGGCACAATCTGCATTTTAAAAGCAGTCCTGCAACACAGGGCTGTGTTTAAACTGACATCAGGCCTCATCAATGCACACATGCACGTGTAGAAAGGGCTGCTGTCCTCTAAACTGCCATGCCCTATTATATACTAGAGACTTAACCTGTTCCGTTGGCTAACGCTGCCCCGCCCACTCATTAGAACTCCCGCACCGCGGCGAATTTGCGCCGCGGTTAAGGAGTTAAAGGTTGTTTTGATCCCTGTAGGGAGGTAGGATTCTTCTAGCATGGTTACCCCCACTTTCTGCTGGTGTCAGTATGTTTTTGTGACTAGTCTGACTGGGATCTTGCTAATCAGGACCCCAGTCACTGTGTGCTTCCTCCCTACATTTGACAGGTAAGTACTTCTGTACCTTCACAATTGGCTACTGGTGGACCCCTATAAATTCCTAGTATATGGTACTGAGGTACCCAGGGCATAGGTACACCAGGGGTCTCCTGGTGCAGATCGGAGCTTCCGAATCCCCTCAACTTCCACGGACGGAGTGATTTCACAGTCACACGCACACACACACATCATACGCTGGTGGGGCCCATAACACCAACATTCATCCTACCACTCTATCCGTGCCATGTAAAGGGAAAACCCTTCTGTTTTTACTTGATCTGCTTTTATATTGAGGTCAATCGAATCATCTAGTCGCTTGGTTTAGTGAACAATCTTAATACTCTAAACATTCAATAAACATTTCAATGAAATAACCACCCGACACAGTAATTTAAACAGAATATTGTTTATCTAAATCAAATGCAAGTAAAGCCTAATAAATGCAAAATCATCTTTGTCATATTTACCTATTCTGGCTAATCGTCGTTTCCTAAGTTGGCTACAGTCCTTCATCCAAGATAGGACGCAATCAGTACAGATAGGTGACTTTCATTCCCCTCCTCGGAACATCAAATATGGGGTCCCACAAGGGGCCTCGTTAAGCCCGACCTTGTTCAACATATTTGTGTCCTCACTGGCCAAATTAGGGCGAAAATGGGGTGTCGAGATCTGCTCATATGCAGACGACACCCAGCTGATGATTTCCTTGGATGAGGAGAATGACCCCAAAGGCAGACTACTCAACTGCCTTACTGATTTAGCAACCTGGATGCATAGTCATTGTCTGAAACTCAACGCTGACAAATCTGAAATAATGCTATTTGGCAGACATCCCCAGCTATGGGACAACAGCTGGTGGCCTACAACATTAGGCACCCCCCCAGACCCGACTCCAACTGCCAAGAATCTAGGGGTGTCTTTGGACACAGCCTTAAGCATGAAAACCCACGTATCCACAACATGTGGTAAAGGCTTTGCCATGTTAAAAATGCTGAGGAGAGTCTTTCCATGGATACCATTGGACTGCAGAAAGATTCTGGCACAATCCCTACTAATGAGTAGGTTAGACTACGGAAACTCTCTGTTTGTAGGAATGAATGACTATCTCTTTACCAAATTACAAACTGTACAAAATGCCGCAGCTAAAGCGATATGTAATAAAAGAAAATTTGACTCAGCCAAGAGCTGCATGAGGGACTTGCATTGGCTGCCGATTCGACAAAGAGCTCTATTTAAGCTACTTTGTACAACACATAAAACACTACACAATTCAGGCCCGTGCATCCTAAAAAACAAAGTCACACTCTACTTCCCATCCAGAAATCTACGCTCTCAATCCACTGCTAGAGCCAGAACCACACGCGTCAAAACCGCAAAGATGGGAGGGCGAGCCTTCTCTCACCTGGCGGCCAACAGATGGAACGATTTACCTGTACATCTCAGACTCACAACTAACTACTTATCATTCAGGAAACAGCTAAAAACGTTCCTCTTCCCCAAACCCGATTAATAAACGTAACCATTTGGCATTTCCCCGCATTACCTACGCAATTTTGTCTGCAACTATAGCGCCGTGATATCCCATTGGGATGATTGATTGCGCTTTATAAGTACCCCATAACATTAACATTAACACTAAGTCATAACTGGTCCTCAGCAATTTGTCAAAGTTTTCTGTGCCGTCATGTAGAGTCACCGTCAGCGTCGGGACCTCAGATCATCAGTTCAAGAAGAAGTGGCGCTAAACCTCTCTAATCTACCAATATTTATACCAATTAATACATTTACATTGTTTCATTTCCATATTTTCATAAATCCCATTGGTTGAATAAAATTGGAAGTCCGGATCTCACAGCAACATTGGTGTTTTCTCCCATCCATATTGAATGTGCAAAGGTTTCTTTTAGCATAGTCTATAGTATCAAAGTTTGTTACAAAAGGGACATGACCCTGACGAAAAGTTTCAGTTTTCTTTTGCACAGGTCCGGTTCACCATCTTTAAGGTTTGATAAATGTTCTTTTTCTACACATTTCAGGGGCGTCTGGCAGGATTCCCAGAAAGCTGTCATCAACATGGCCTTCCAGGTCGCACAGAGGACAGGGTCGCAGTCAGTGCAAAGCATCTTTTTCATATTTTCATCTACTCGCGAATAGGCTGCGGTTGGTGGCCATTTTATAGCAGGCCACAATGGTCAACTTAAGCAAAAAGATATAAAATCATAATTAATACATGGAAATTATCAAAACAGTGTTATTCCCCTGCTAATACCCTTATGTGTGTGTATTTATCTAGCCATTTGCGACATCTAAAGCCATTAGTGCATGTTTATTTTAAGCGCATAACACAATAACATCACATAAGCAACATCTATTTTGTCAGTTTGCATACCAATTTAATTCACTTATTATTTTAGCCATGCAGATGCATTCCCACGTGTAATTCTTCTGTTAATAATGTTGATTAAACAAAACACGGCAAACCGTTAATTATTATAATTAATCAGTAGTACTTTTAATAATAACATACGAAAATGAAACAGGTGTTTCGTTTAATGATATAAAACCTGCTCCAGCAATCCCCCCTTTGGTGATATTATCACCACAAAATCAAAACCCCAAAAATCAATTTAATTTCCCCTTTTTGAAGAAATTCAAAATGTCTTCTTGTTCATTTTTATACTCTTGTTTCTTTATCATCTTCTTTTTTTGTTTCTATATACATACTTTCCCTCCATTCTTCTAATTCAATTTCTTGTGGATCTCTTTCTGGTTTCTTTTCTCTCTTTTTAACATTTTCTCGTCTGATTTTCTTTTTATTTCTTCTATATCTACAACACATACACCCTAGTCTAAGGATTAATAATGCAATAATTACACACGTTAATGGAAATAATATTTTACCAAATATTGTACTACCTATTTTAGCTATAAAAGTTTTAATAGCAATCATCTTATTAGCCATTTTAGTCCAGATACTTTCAGCTTCCATTGGTACTGATTCATCATGCAAATCAGTAATATTTTTGATATAGACTTTTAGATCTTTGCTTTCGTCAGGAATGTAAGTGCAACAATGTTGAACTTTCAGCATTCCACAGACTCCACCCTCTTTTGCCAATAAAATATCAAGGGCAAGTCAATTTTGCATTGCCATAGCGCGTAAAGCAACCATTTCAGTATTTACCAAAAGAAAGCCTCCAGCGGTGCTTGTTGACAAATGATCCACCACTGTTGACAGCTTCCGAATGGCAAATGCATTCAATGATATTCCCACTGCTGGTATTAAAGCTCCAAAAATATCTCCTACAATTTCTGTCCATGTTTCTCTTCTATAGCGTGTTAATGGATTAGTTTGTTCAGCGTTTTCTACTCTATCCATGTGAAAAAAAATTGGAAAGACCAGGCCAACGTAACATGTGCCATACCAATGGTCAGGCAACCTGTAATAAGCCTTGTTCCCACAAATATAATACACTCCCGGAAAGACTGGATCTTCTCCACCTCTAAATCCCCATTCGGTTGCAATAAAATATGTATCATGGCACTCACTAGTCCCTATGAAATAATAATCATACTGGGATTTCTTCCTGGTAATGCATAGTTTGCCTTTCTGTGGTGCGTCTATAGCCATAGTTGGACTGGCTCCATTTTTCAACTCTTTTTCTTTCTCAATGTCCCACATTGTTTCACTCATCTTATGTCCTTCTGCTTTCTTATGCATGTTCAACCTTCTTCTCTCAACCATGTCTAGGAATGTTTTCTCCTCTTCCTTTAAACTGCAGGTTAAATTGTTTCTAAAAACATATTCTAATGTTAATTCTCTAGTTTCTATGAAAATCTCACCTAAAGTGTTAGCTTCTTTAGCAGGATTCAGTTCTTTATTCATAGGCAATTGCCCAAGAATATTATCTACATTAGACATGTTATAATCTAATTTCCCTAATTGAAAAAATATACTAATCAACACACTACACGAAATTCCATACGTAGCTGGAAGGTGATGATAAGTCACTCCCTCTGAAACAGAGGCAGGTAATTGCATGCAGACGTAGCAATCCCTTACATCCATTGTCTTTACGTATTCGTACAATAATTTTGAAAACACATTGCTAGAAAAATCATTAATAGACCTATCTTTATGTACATATACATTGCTAGTTCTAGTCGGAACTATCTTCTGTGAACTCTTCCCTATGTTAGTCATGTTCTCAGTATGCCCTCCTAAAGTGTCTATCGTTACTCTAAAAGAAATCAGTAGAGCAAGCACGCTCCAAAGTAGCATTAATAATCCTGTACAACAGCAGCACATCTTGCACCATCTCTTCATGAAGGTACATCTACTTTGATTATTCTCTGTGTTAGCCATTTGGTTAACTTGACCGTGTCTTTTGACTTAGCCTCTTCTACTCCACTACTGAACTGGAGCAAGCACCCAACAGGTTATTACAATCTGTTAGTTTCTAATTTACTTCTTCACTTTCTTTTTCAAGTGACTTCTTTGGATTTACTCAATCTGGTCTCTCATCACTTTTCACTCCTTCTTCAACCACTCTCAGCAAAGTCTCCTCTGGATTTCCTTGACTGTCTGCCTCTTCTCCTGGTTCAGGCAGTGCCACATACGTCCATTCTGGCGACTTATACTTCTGGTTTGGTTTTCTGAGTCTTTTGTTTTCTTCAGATATCTCTGTTTCTCCTTCTTTCGTTTGGTTTTGACTTGACACTTCGTTCACCTGTTCAGCTTTCGAGGGGTTAACTCGTGTCAGTCGATATCTCAGTCTCTTTATCTTGTTGGGCCAAAGATCTCCTTTAGCATTTCTCTTGGGTTTTCTTTCCTTATTGTTTTTCTCTTCGATCCAAGTTCTCTTTCTCAGAACTCGACCTTCATGTATCTCATTCTCACTTTCATCAGATTCTGTCTCAGTTGCTTCTTGCTCATCAACAATTTTTCCTTCCCCAACAGCTTCCTTTTCACTAACAGTCTCTTTTTCCACCGTTTGAGATTGCCCTACTTCTGTCCCTCCTCGGGTCTCCAACATGCAATCTTCTTGCTGTCTACTTGTCCCTTCACCTAGCTTAGTGTCAATGTTCCCTACACCTCCTCGGGATTTTTCCGCAATCTGTCCCTCTCTTTCTTTTTCTGTCCTTTCTTCCTCAAGAATTATCTCAGGTGGAACTTTTCCAATTTTCTCATTTGGTTCAGGTGTCACTTCTGTTGGAATGTTCTTTTCTTTTCTTTCTTTCTTTTTGTGCTCGTCACTGGTAGTTGGGATTTCAGGCACTTCTTCAGAATCTGGACTTGTCTCTGAAGTTTGCAATGTTCTTTTCAAAATTCCTTTTGGTGGGCTAAAAGCTGCTCTTGGCCCACTTTCCCCCCTTTCAGGATTCCTTTTTCTTTTTACCGTCTCTTTGTTTGCATCATCACTGGAATCTGATTCATCAAAGTATTCCTTTCCAATACTGTCACTTGGATTTGGAACTCTCAGAGTGTGACTTGCATGTATCCAATTTTTCACTCCAACACACTTCACAGCGGTCGTTGTGGTCAGAACGACTTGCCTTGGCATTCCCCACCTTGGAACCAGGCAATTTCTTCTTCTGTGGACTTTTATTCTTACCCAGTCCCCTGGGCTCAGATCATGGGCTGGTTTCCTTTCAAGTGGCACGATATCAGGACTTATCAGAGCCGTAGTATAGGTTCCACAAAGTAATGTGGATTCCATAAACGGAGAGTACTCCGGTCAATTTTCAGGCTCGGTCATATGAAAGTTTCATATGACCGAGCCTGAAAATCGACCGGAGTACTCTCCGTTTATGGAATCCACATTACTTTGTGGAACCTATACTACGGCTCTGATAAGTCCTGATATCGTGCCAGAGACGTTCCTCTATTTCTTTGATATTACCTGAAGACATCTTGATTGACTAATTTGATGCTGTTCCTGACCCTTATACTCTGGCTTATGATTTTGTTATTGCCCTGAGGAAGTCTGTTGGGCTTTCCGCCCTCTGACGAAACACGTGTTGGCTACAATCTTCTATGAGATCTACTGTTTACATCCGAAAGCAATAAAGAAGAATATCCACATAATTTTGGATGGGACTCTCTTCTTCACAAATCATTACACTACTGATTAATTACTGTTATTATTGTTTGCTCAGGAATAATCCAATGTTTATGTCTTTATCTCCGGTTACATTGTAACAGAGATTTCTTGGGATTCATAGTGGCTGTTTCCCGTTTTTTCCTTTGAGCATCTACTCAGATTTACCAAATTATTGACATGAATATTGATTTTGCGCAATGTATAACCTAGCCATGGTTGAAAGCTTTTTCCTTTCAAGTGTGGTGGCATCTTCTCCAACCTGGTGAAACAAAGAATGGACTGCGTCAGCCAGGTCTTTACAGTAATCCAAAATCATGTAATCAGTTATAGTCATCAGCTTGTTGACTGGTACAAACGCGTGTCTCATAGCACGTCGCATGATAATTTCATGTGGACTCAAACCTGTTGTTCTGTCTTGAGTAGACCTAATTGTCATCAGGACTAGAGGCAAGACATCAGGCCATTTCATTCCTGTGGCTAAACACA
The DNA here is from genome assembly GCF_964204655.1 of Triturus cristatus. Taxonomy (NCBI): domain Eukaryota; kingdom Metazoa; phylum Chordata; class Amphibia; order Caudata; family Salamandridae; genus Triturus; species Triturus cristatus. The sequence goes on from NC_140588.1 coordinate 143,048,991, forward strand.
TTTTGCCAATTCTGTTTTTGATGGTACCATTCATTTGTTCAACCACACCAGAAGCCTCTGGTCGGTAGGCACAATGTAGTTTCTGTTGTACACTCAATGCTTCACAGATCAAACTCATGATTTCATTATAAAAGTGTCCTCCTCTGTCTGATTCAATTGTCACTCGGAACCCGTACCTTGGGATGAATTCTCTTAACAATAGCTTGGCTACCGTTATCCCATCATTTCTTCTTGTTGAAAATGCCTCCACCCACCTGGAGAACAAACAGACTACCACCAGGACATACCTCAACCTATTGACTTGGGGCATTTCGATGAAGTCTACCTGCATTCTGGTGAAGGGTCCTCCCTCCCTGCCTATTGTACCTAGGCTCACCACTGTTTTTTTTCCAGGATTGTATTGCTGATATATCAGGCATCTCTGACAGAGACTCTCTGCTATCAACCTGAATTTTGCATTGTACCAGGTCTGCTTAAAGGCCCTTATCATAGCATCCCTTCCCAGGTGTCCCTGGCCATGATACATTCGTGCCATTGTTGACAACATACTGTTGGGCATGACTGGTCTTCCATCCCTATAGACCCACACGTGGTCTTTTTCCCTTGGTGCACAGCCTGCTTTCACCCATTCTTTCATTTCCTCATCTTCTGCCTCATCCTGCAACTGCTTCACTTCTTCCCATGTTCCTACCACATTAGTAAACATTAAGGAACAAGAAGACATTTCCTTCTCTTTTCCCCGGTTAATGGAATAATTATTCCTTGCACAATACTGTGCTATGTCATTAGCAAATTTGTTCCCAAGGGTGATGAAATCATCACCTTGACTATGAGCAGCACATTTTACAACTGCTAGTTCTTTAGGCAGCTGTATCGCCTCAAGTAATTTTCCAACCACTTCAGCATTCTTTATGGGAGTTCCACTTGAGGTCAGGAAACCTCTTTGTAGCCATAATTGGCAAAAATCATGGACAACTCCGAAGCCGTACTGGCTGTCAGGGATGTATGTCGTTACAACGCACACTTTTACAACGCATGCACTTACAACGCATTTTTTACAACGCAACATCCATTACAACGCATTCCATTACATAGCATGACACTACAACGCATTTTTAAAAACTACCTTTACAACGCATTCCATTACATCGCATACTACCTTTACAATGCATACCATTACAACGCATAATATTAAATTGCATTTAAGGTAAGTATTAGATAGTATAGGGGTAAAAATTACTTTTCTAACTCCAGGGGGTGCAACAGTAGGGTAAGTGTTGGATAGTATAGGGGTAAAAATTACTATTCTAACTCCAGGGGTTGCAACAGTAGGGAAAGTGTTGGATAGTATAGGGGTAAAAATTACTATTCTAACTCCAAGGGGTGCAACAGTAGGGTAAGTGTTGGATAGTATAGGGGTAAAAATTACTATTCTATCTCCAGGGGGTGCAACAGTAGGGTAAGTGTTGGATAGTATAGGGGTAAAAATTGCTATTCTAACTCCAGGGGGTGCAACAGTAGGGTAAGTGTTGGATAGTATAGGGGTAAAAATTACTATTCTAACTCCAGGGGGTGCAACAGTAGGGAAAGTGTTGGATAGTATAGGGGTAAAAATTACTATTCTAACTCCAGGGGGTGCAACAGTAGGGTAAGTGTTGGATAGTATAGGGGTAAAAATTACTATTCTAACTCCAGGGGGTGCAACAGTAGGGTAAGTGTTGAATAGTATAGGGGTAAAAATTACTATTCTAACTCCAGGGGGTGCAACAGTAGGGTAAGTGTTGGATAGTATAGGGGTAAAAATTACTATTCTAACTCCAGGGGGTGCAACAGTAGGGTAAGTGTTGGATAGTGTAGTGTAATATTATGCGTTGTAATGGTATGCGTTGTAAAGGTAGTATGCGATATAATGGAATGCGTTGTAAAGGTAGTTTTTAAAAATGCGTTGTAGTGTCATGCTATGTAATGGAAAGCGTTGTAATGGATGTTGCGTTGTAAAAAATGCGTTGTAAGTGTAGTGCGTTGTAAAAGTTGCGTTGTAAATGTTGTTCCCCGGCTGTCAGTCATCACAGTCACTCTCACATTCTTTCCAATTTTGCAGGCCTTTGTTAGTGCCACCAATTCCACCACTTGAGCGGATTTAACTCCTTTCAAGGGTGATGCTTCCACAACTCCTGAAACTGTACACACTGCATATGCGGCACTCAGCACTCCTTCATCAGTTCTCAGACAAGATCCATCCACAAATAACACATGATCACTCTCAGGCAATGGCAGATCTCTTATGTCTGGTCTAGGTTTTGTACAGTAATCAAGCACATCCAGGCAATCATGATCAACATCATCTCTTACCTCCACACTTTCAGCATCTGGCAACAGCGTTGCTGGATTCACATTCACGCATCTCTGAAGACTCACATTTGATGCACCCAGAATGACTTTCTCATATTTAGTCAGCTGACTATGTGACATAAACTGTGTCCGGCTTCTTGTTAAAAGGATTGCCACATCATGAGGTACGAATACCCGCACAGGATATCCCATAATGATTCCCTCACTTTGTTCCAGACTTCTGCATGTAGCAGCTTCTGCTTTTAGGCAACCTGGTAAACCCACAGCTACTGGGTCAAGTGTTGATGAGAAGTACGCAATTGGTCTCCTCAGACGTCCATGTTTCTGAATTAACACTGAGAGTGCACATCCATTCCTCTCACTGCAGTACAATTCAAATTCCTTCTCATAGTCTGGCATTCCAAGGGCAGGTGCTTCACATAGCCTGTTCTTTAATTCTTTGAATGCTGCCAGTTCTTCTGGGTTTAATTCCAATGGGTCTTTTACCTCACTTTTAGTCAATTTAATCAATGGCTTGGCAATTAAGGAAAAGTTACTTATCCACTGACGACAATAACCAACCATTCCCAGGAACATTCTCACCTCTCTTTGTGTCATCGGGGATCTCATTCCTCTGATGATTTTGATCCTGTCTATGGTCGCTTTCCTCAGGCCTTTTTCAATATTATGTCCTAGATACTGGACTTCTCTCTTGCAGAATTGCAATTTGGCTGGAGATACTTTTAATCCTCCATCTGCCAAGTGATTCAGTAAAGCAATGGTGTCTATTTCACAAGCTTCACGTGTTTTTGATGCCACAAGCAGGTCATCAATGTACTGGACCAAAACTGAATTTTCAGGCATTGCTAGACTTTCCAGAGATTTCTTCAACAACTGATTAAATATTGAGGGGCTCTCTGTATACCCCTGTGGAATTCGGCACCATGCCAAAATACGCTCCCCAAACCGAAATGCAAAAATCGGCTGGCTGTCATGATGGATTGAAAAGAAAGCATGGCACAAATCAATTACTGTGTACCATTCTGCATCATGGGGAATCTGATACAAAATCACTGACGGATTTGGCACAATAGGACAGCATGATACAACAATTTTGTAAATTTTTCTCAAACCCTGCACTATTCTGAACTTCCCATTAGGTTTCTTCAGTCCCATTATAGGTGAATTACATGGACTGCTCAATATTTCCCTCAACACCCCTTGCTGGATCATTTTCTCAATTATAGGGGTTATTCCTTCAATTATTTCAGGTGTCAGTCTGTATTGTGGGATGTTTGGGTAAACTATTCCATCTTTTACAAAAAATTTTACTGGATCCACATTTCTCATCAGGCCTACATCTTCTCCAGTGAAATCCCAAACTGCTGCCTTTACTGTCTGTTTTAATTCTGGGGGTAATCCATCAGGGTTGAACACAGCATATGTTCCAACAGCCTCACTTTCTCTGTTATCTAGGGTCATTCTGTATAGGACATCCTCATCTGGTGTCTCAAAGGCTATTCCATCTGGGGTACAGAAAATGGTGCAATTCATTTTGCACAGCAAATCCCTGCCTAACAAGTTCACAGGACTGGTGTCACACACCACAAATCGGTGCATGTCTGAGAATTTCCCTATTCTAACCCTTACCGGTTCAGTAAGGTAAGTTTTGATCTGTGTGTTGGACACACCAACTACTTGGATTGTTTCATCCGAGAGAGGAAGATTCTTTATATCAGCTGACCTGACAGTCGATCTCGTAGCACCTGTGTCAACTAGAAAAGTAACACTTTCATCATTGATTTTTCCATCTACAAAAGGTCCTGCCTGGTCTATTTATAGAGTTGCACCAAGTACGCACTCTTCTTCCTCTCCTCGGCACCGTCAGAAGTCTCCCTCAGAATCACTTCCCTCATTCCTTAGCCAATATTGTGACACAGCGCTCGCCCGTTGTGGTTTGTTTACCTGTTCTTCGTTGTAGAATCCTGAATCCTGGCTGTACTTCTGGGATCCTCTGTTTTGTGGCAAGGGCGGTTTTGGCACCTGATTCTGCTGCTTAACAGCCTTCTGCTGTTGCTGCTGCTGGCTACACCCCTCACTCTGCACCTGTGAATTCAATGATGAATTTTCATTGTTAGCACACGGTGGATTCTTACACTCGGATTTCCAATGCCCTAATTTTCCGCAATTTTGGCAAGGGAATTTCTTCTTGGCTTCCTCTATATTGCCTTTCCCTTTTCCTGGGCCAAATCTGGGTCTATTTCCTGGGTTATTTGCTTGTTCAACCAACTGAGCTTCCTGTCTTTCTGCAACTTTCACTTGTGCCCACATTGCCTTTTCTTTCAGCTTTCTTTGTTTTGCCTCAATCTCATCACTGAAGTATTTTGCATGTCTCAGGATCTCATCAATCTTTTTGCTCTGCCAGTCTACGGTATGCTGTCTTATCATCTCGCTGATTTCAGGTCGCAAACCATATACGAATCTATATACAAAATGGCTCAGATCCTTTTCACCCAGATGTTCATCTCCACTGAACTGTTTGAAAGCCAGTATTAGTCTTTCTTAGTAAGCATGGACTGATTCTTTCACTTCTTGATGTGTTCGATCTATTTTAACCCAGTCTGTTTCTTTGGGAGGTACCTTATTTTTCAGAAAAGCCATAACCTGCTCATATTTCTTCATTACCTCGGGATCTGGTGCTCCTGTTTTGGGATCTCTGGGGTATTCCTTTGTTGGCCAATCTATAACTATCTTACATTCTGCCCACAAGTCTGCTGGTACGATTATATCAAACAGACCATTCAGGTCAATCCACAGCACTTTTGAAAACTTCACAAATCTGTCAACCTGTCTATACCACTCGACGGGCTTCTTTCTCAGTCGAGGGAAGTGATCTGTAAATGACAAAATATCTTGTCTGGTCCATGGGACATGTACATATCCTCCTCCTGGAATCTCCCTCATGGGAAAAGCTGTCACTGTTTTCTCTTTTTCTCTCATAGGGAATGCTGGGAAAGTCCTGTCTGTTGCATCTTCTCTTCTCTATACCATCTACTTTTCCATTTCTCAACATCTCCCCATTTTCGCAGCAAAGCGAAAATATCCCTAATCTGCCCTATTCGGCCTGTAGTGTTCAGGTTCTCAATGTCCTTATCTGTAAAATCCACTCGGTAAGGTTTTTGTAAAGCTTTTACCCTGTCCATGTCAATTCCCATTTCACTCGCTATTTCTTCCAGCCTGTCATGTGTGTTCTTTGCTCTACATGTGATGCTTTTACACAAGAATAGCAGTTCCTCCTCCTGATAATTTTTCAGCGTTTCTGCAGGAATTGTCCCTACTATTAGCTCTTCCAATACCATGCGTAATTTTGCCACATCAATTGTTTGGGATTCTTTTTCTTTCCCCTTCACACCTTTCAGCCAATCATTCAATTCTTCAGCGGTTATCCCCATAGATTTTTCTACACTCACTGGTTCTGTCACCCTTTGGGGTTCTAAGATTGATCCTCCAGTCATCCTGTTCCCTTCCATACAACTGGGATTCAAAAACGGGTTAGTCTGTACATTCAATTCTCCTCCGCATATGGTATGTCTCCACTGATTTTCTCCTGATCTTATTAATGTCTTTTCTGGCTGACTCCACTGATTTTCTCCTGTTCTCATTAATGTCTGTTCTGGCTGAACAACCAGCCTATTGTTTACACACGGAACTGTTAGACCATGCTCACCAGTTCTTTGCTTATCAAAAATAGGCATAACGGGACCTATTGTTACAGGCACCGTAACTGCTTCAAGATTTTTAGTCAGTTCTCTTATTTTCTCTGTCAATTCAAATGTGATTCTTGCTAGTTCCCTTGTTTTTTCATCCTCGGCCTCATTTTCCCTTTCTCTCTCTCTCTCCATAAGGGAATTACTGCTTTTCAACTCAGGTGTCGTAACCTCTGTCTTTATAACTCGCAGGGTATCTCTCATTGGGGTAACTGATGTCCCTATCTCTAGTTCACGTCTATACGGAGGTGGTCTCTTGATGAACATGTCATCTAGGACATCGTCCTCAGACTCATTCGCCCCATATCTCCTGGTTTCTACATTATGTTCTTTCTCTGTACACTTTCTCCCTTCAGTCTCCCCTGCAGTTCTTACAGTATATAGTCCTTCAGTCATGCTACCTTCTCATTCTATCATGATGAGTTTCAAGATCATACTGTCGTCCGAACATATACCGGTATTTTCCCCCACTTCTCTGCTTTTCTCGCTCATGCATTTCATCCTCCCATTCAGTCAACGCCTCAAACTGCGTCGGCCTAGGCCGAGGCTCTAGACTCATCATCTTTTCCCGCAGGTTTCTTAATATGGCCAGATTAAATGAGCCATGTTCCGGGAAAGCTAAAACTCTGTCTTCTCTTGTATATTTTGCCCAATTATCTAACCAAATACAAGTATGATACCCATATTTTGCAACCATGAAGGATGCGGGGGTTCTCGTCGGAGGAAGTAACTGTCCTTCCCTAGTCACAATCTCCTTGTCCTTATCGAACCATGTCTTGACTTTACTAAACAAAGACTTCTTTTTCTTTTCTTCAGCATGGTAATACATTTTCTCGTTTTCCGCAACCCCTTAGTCATTTCTACAACTGTACGATCTCCTGTCCAATTGCAGCGCGACTCACACTAACGCATCAATCCGGAGCGTTTACGTCACTGTCTTAGTTCACGAATCCCAGCGCGACTCACACTAACGCACCAATCCTGGAGCGTCTACGTCACCCTGTACGTCTTCCAATCCTTGCGCGGCGTACACTAATACACCAGTCACAGCGCTTCCACTGTTCTAACCCACTGTCCAATCACAGCGCGGTCTTCCTGACGTCAGCAGTCGCTGCAGCAGCTCCTGCTCCTGTCTCTTGTCTCTTGTCTACCCCTCCTTTACAAAACTACTCGGTAGACTTTGTTTCAGTTTCTACGATTCTGTTAGTTACAACATATAAACATCTCCATTGTCCGCTCCGCTAACCACAGAATAGCAAAAGACCTTTCTCACGAGAATCCCGCCTTTCCCGAGAGCAGCGCTTACCTCTGCCCCACTACGGAATCGTTACTTCCGTTGATAAAGTAGCACATCCCTCTACTCTACCCTTCTAGCAAGCATAAATTAACTGTTTTCTCCGGAATGCTCCTAAGAGTTTCACAATTAACCAGAATGCCTTTTCATTCACACACTTTCGCACCAGAAAATGTAGCACATTTACACAGAATCCTGTCTCTCCCGAGAACAGCGAACAGTCTGTCCTACTACAGAATTATAACACACGTTAACAAAGCAGCGCTTACCTCTGCTCTGTCCTTCTAACAAGCTCAGAGAGTACCTATTACCTTTTTAGTGATAAGCGTTATCGGAATGCCAAAAGGATCCCTGGTACCTAAGACCAGAACTTTACAGGTAACCTTCGCTATCATATACACTTCTCTCACACAGAAAATACGTCTCTAATGGCAACACTCGGCGATGCTACCTCATCGAACCCAGACAATGCGACGCGCAACTTCAATTGTCACACGTTTTCCCCTGTTTACATACAGGGCCAACAATCCCGTCTTTTCCGAGAGCAGCGCTTCCCTCTGCCCTACTACGGAACTGTCACCGACTTCCTATGCCCCAGAAGCCGTACACACTACATAAAACTCAATACGACTTCAACATATAGTGTTAGTACACATATCAATACCAATCAATAATCAATAAGCTTATATACACGCAAATTCACCAAACCACAACAATAGATAACCATTCTTCTGCTACCAAGAAACTGGTGCAGATCGAAGCTTCCGAATCCCCTCAACTTCCATGGACAGAGTGATTTCACAGTCACACGCACACACACACATCATACGCTGGTGGGGCCCATAACACCAACATTCATCCTACCACTCTATCCGTGCCATGTAAAGGGAAAACCCTTCTGTTTCTACTCGATCTGCTTTTATATTGAGGTCAATCGAATCATCTAGTCGCTTGGTTTAGTGAACAATCTTAATACTCTAAACATTCAATAAACATTTCAATGAAATAACCACCCGACACAGTAATTCAAACAGAATATTGTTTATCTAAATCAAATGCAAGTAAAGCCTAATAAATGCAAAATCATCTTTGTCATTTTTACCTATTCTGGCTAATGGTCGTTTCCTAAGTCAGAACTGGTCCTCAGCAATTTGTCAAAGTTTTCTGTGCCGTCATGTAGAGTCACCGTCCTCTCCGTCAGCGTCGGGACCTCAGATCATCAGTTCAAGAAGAAGTGGCGCTAAACCTCTCTAGTCTACCAATATTTATACCAATTAATACATTTCCATTGTTTCATTTCCATATTTTCATAAATCCCATTGGTTGAATAAAATTGGAAGTCCAGATCTCACGGCAACATTGGTGTTTTCTCCCATCCATATTGAATGTGCAAAGGTTTCTTTTAGCATAGTCTATAGTATCAAAGTTTGTTACAAAAGGGACATGACCCTGACGAAAAGTTTCAGTTTTCTTTTGCACAGGTCCGGTTCACCATCTTTAAGGTTTGATAAATGTTCTTTTTCTACACATTTCAGGGGCGTCTGGCAGGATTCCCAGAAAGCTGTCATCAACATGGCCTTCCAGGTCGCACAGAGGACAGGGTCGCAGTCAGTGCAAAGCATCTTTTTCATATTTTCATTTACTCGCGAATAGGCTGCGGTTGGTGGCCATTTTATAGCAGGCCACAATGGTCAACTTAAGCAAAAAGATTTAAAATCATAATTAATACATGGAAATAATCAAAACAGTGTTATTCCCCTGCTAATACCCTTATGTGTGTGTATTTATCTAGCCATTTGCGACATCTAAAGCCATTAGTGCATGTTTATTTTAAGCGCATAACACAATAACATCACTTAACCAACATCTATTTTGTCAGTTTGCATACCAATTTAATTCACTTATTATTTTAGCCATGCAGATGCATTCCCACGTGTAATTCTTCTGTTAATAATGTTGATTAAACAAAACACGGCAAACCGTTAATTATTATAATTAATCAGTAGTACGTTTAATAATAACATACGAAAATGAAACAGGTGTTTCGTTTAATGATATAAAACATGCTCCAGCACTCCCATGGGCTGCAGCATGTGTTATGCCACCAATGACAGACCACTCAGAATGTGACTACAGGCCTGCCATTGCAGCCTGCGTAAGCTGGTGCTAGCACAACTTACGGCAGATATAAGTTTCCTTATATTTGAGGTTACTACACTTAAAACCTATAAGTCACCTCTAAGGCAGGCGTTTCATTCCTGAAGGCAGGGTGCTGGTTTATAAGTGTGAGGGTGCCCCTGCATGAGCAGGACACTGCTTACAAACCCCAGAGTTGAATCTCCAGGCTTTGTAAGTGCGGTCAGCCATTTTGATACTTAAAGTGGCCATGAGTCACTACGCGATGGCTAACTATATTGTGGCTGTGCTGAACCTGGGCATGTTTGGTATCAAACATGTTGGACTCATACCCCAACACCGTTACCAGTGTTGGAGGTATGATTTCAATCACTGGGGGGCTCCTCCAGGAGCCCCTAGTACTCCCGGTACCAGCCTTCCAGGGTCTGCCAGCAAACTAGTGCTGCTGCTGACCCCAGACATGATTCTGCCCTCCTGCTGCTGAGCTGAGCTCAAGCAGGGGAAGGTAGAACTATACTTTACTGTCACAGGGAGGTGTGACCACCTTCCAGAAAGGACTTGGTGTATTGGGCTGGGTTGGGGGTGCTTGCCAGTGCCACCAGACTGCTTTGAAGGGCACATTTGGTGCACTCCTTGCATACTCAAGTTAGAACCAGTTCTGGTAACGCTCACCTCCCGATCTGGTGTGAAGCTGGACAAAGGACATGGGAAAATCCTCCCCCTCTGCCCAGTCCCTCCTCTGGGATGGACCCCTGAGTCGTCCTAACCCCCTTTTTAGGGTAAAAAGTGCTTACCTATGGGTGGTTCCTCAGATTCATTGTGGGACAGGATTCAAGGCTGAAACCACATCACTTTTCGACCGTTTGGACACTTCGTCTTCGCCTCGTACCGAGACTGCATCAAGGAAGACTCCTGCTGCTCCTGGCCCCGCTGTTCTGCAAGTCTTCTTCGTTTTCTGTGTCTGTGCTTCTTCTAGGATCTTCAACAGGCCTGTGGGTATCAAGGACACCCGAAGTAATCTCCCTCAGATTGAAGGAGTCACTCCCCAGCATCTGCAATGAAGCTGACCAGTTTGCTGCTTCTGACGTCCCACAGACTTCATAGGGCTCAGCAACACAGGTGGTGGTTCTGCAACTCCCTCGAGGCTTGACCTGTCCTCTCTGCAATTTTGAGGACAGTATCCCTCGTCCGAACAGCTGGGACCGTACCCCTGTGCACTGCGTCCACTTGCTGTTGACAAGGCTTGTTGATTCTGCACTACTGAGATCTTCAGGCTACAAGAAGCTCCAGCCTCCAGCATCTCTTCCTGCCAAGATCTTTGTCCTCACCGCATCCTCTGCATCGAGGGCCTTTATCTTTGGTAAGCTGCTCGAGGTCCTCTTGCGACTAATGTGCCTTCGGCCTGTGGGTCCTCTCAAGGGTCTTCTCCGGCTTCAGTGGGCTCCCCTGCTTGCGCGGGCCTGCTCTGACTCACCTACACTTGGTGAGTCGCTTGGACCTTTCTGGTCCCAACGTTGCTCCTTTATCGTTTTCCATGTCTGTTGCTGCTGCCAAGGCTTGTTAGTGCTCCTGCTGGACCGACCCCCAGGTTCTCGACTTCGGATTTGGGACAGCATGTGAACGGCTCCTGGTCTTCCTCCACATCGCCTGGGCCTCACAGCTGCAGCAAGGTCACCGGCATCACTCCTGCATCTTTCGTCATCGGTGGCCATTGCTCTTCCGTGTCTCCTGGTCACCTCCGAGTGGCATAGACTCTGTCCCCTTTGCTTGCAGATTCTTCTCTTCAATAATCCACCCTTGGATTCCACTGGACTCTTGCAGTCTTCGCCAGCGGCATCTTTTCTGAAGTCCTTCATTGTGGTCTACAGCCTCCGTGGGGTTCCTGGGTACTTACGTTGGGTGGTTCCTTGTGTCCCCAGCTCTTCCGAGTCGCCTGGTCCAAGTCCCGACTTCGGTCACAGTTCGCAATCCACTTTCTTAGTATATGGTTTGGTCTCCCCCTGGAGACCGCTGTGTATTGATTGAGCTTACTTACCTCTTGCAATTGAAGTATTCCTGTGTATTTGTGTTGATATCGCCTGTTAGGAAATATACCAATGTTTGAGTGAGTGTTGTGTAATAAGTAGACATATTTTTATAACTACACTGTGTGGTTCTTTTTCATTTAACCTACATTAAATGACCAGATCTGGTGAAACAAGCTGCTTAACACTCCTTCTGGACTAGGCCTGATGGCTGCTCCCCACAGCCATAGTGTACACTAGTGTATGTGTATGCGGGTGTTTTACTGTATTCTAAGTGTGTTTTCACAATAGCACTGTTCTTGGGCCTGCAGAAAGAAAAACCAGCATCTAGGGGTTTCAAATGGGGCAAATGGGGGGACACTGTAAAAAGGTCCTGATTTCCAACAGGCAGAATCTATTTAGTTCTTTCTAATAAATGCACAGTTCAAACTTGCCAATGATCACATCCAGAATAAGTTGTCTCAGTCGGTTTAGTGACAATGCAATTTCAAAACTCAGTTCAATTTAATGTGAATTGTTATAGCGAATTGTCCAAAATGCTCTCTACCAGTCATTGACGACTGGGTATGTCCATTCAGGTGACAACCGCACCATGGCATCTCTCCCTATGTCTGCAGGTCCATGATAATGTTTCACCATTGGGAAAAGAACAATTGATGGACCGAATCTGACCCTAAATCCGTCGTTTTCTTGCTCCCCTTGCCATTCCAGTTTAAACCCAGCCATATGCAAATCTGTCTTGACCCTGTTCCCCTTGGAAACAGTCCAGCCCAAACATCCAGGCCAGGTCCTCCCTGGACTGGAAACAAGCATCCTAGGTCCGGATCCGGGGTTTCACCCCTCATCAGCCAAGCTAGTTTGACTCCAGTGGCATAGAGAACTCGGGACCCACTTCTGGACATACACATCCCACTCAGGGTGACAAATGCAAAAAGAACAATTGATGGATAGAATGTTGAACAATGTCAGACATTCACCCCTTTTCAGGGATCTGGGCCTAAATCCGTCATGTATCTTTGCTTCCCCTGCCATTCAAGTTTAAACCCAGCCATATGCAAATCAGTCTTGACCCTGTTCCCCAAGGGAGCAGCCTAGCCCGAACTGCCAGGCCAAGTCCTCCCTGGACTGGAAACAAGCATCCTAGGACCGGTTTTGGGTTTTCACCCCTCATTAGCCAGGCTAACTTGACTCCAGTGGCATGAAGAGCACGGGACCCACGCCTGAGCATACCTCTCCCACTCTGGGAGACAAATGCAAAAAGAACAATTGATGGACAGAATGTTAAACAATGTCAAATATTCACCCCAGTACAGAGAACTGAGCCTAAATCCATAGGTGTTTTGCTCCCCATGCAATTCCAGTGTAAACCCAGCCATATGCAAATCAGTCTTGACTCTGTTTGACATGGGAACAGCCCAGCCCGAACTGCAAGGCCAGGTCCTCCCTGGACTGGAAACAAGCATCCTAGGACCGGTTTTGGGGTTTCACCACTCATCAGCCAAGTTAGCTTGACTCCAGTGACATGGAGAGCACGGGACTCACCTCTAGGCATACCCGTCCCACTGAGAGTGACAAATGCAAAAAGAACAATTGATGGACAGAATGTTGAAACAATGTCAAACATTCACCCCAGTCCAGAGATCTGGGCCTAAATGCATCGTTGATTTGCTCCCCATGCCATTCCAGTGTAAACCCAGCCATATGCAAATCAGTCTTGACCCTGTTCCCCAAGGGAACAGTCCAGCCCGAACTGCCAGGCCAGGTCCTCCCTGGACTGGAAACGGGCATCCTCTGACTGGTTTTGGGGTTTCACCCTTCATGAGCTAGGCTACCTTGAATCCAGTGGCAAAATGAGCAAGGGACTTAGGGCGAACAAAGCAAGCATTGTTCAGCATTCTGTCCATCATTTTTTCCTTTTGCTTTCACCATTGAGGCAACAAACTATCTGTCAACACAGGTCTTCCATCTCCTGAAACCCAAATGTCGTCCTCATCTATTTTGATACAACTAGCCCTAATACAGCCTTGCTGCTCTGCTTCTGACATTTCCTTCTGTAATCTCTTAACTTTCTCCAGACTATCAACTGTGGTTAACGACAGATTGCAATTTGTCTCATTCGATTTTTCATTGTGGTACTTCCCGTTGAAGGTACAAGCATTCAGGGCACAATATCTTGCGGTTTCATCCGCATACTTGTTGCACAATCACAAAGTCTGTTCCATTGCGATATGCAGTGCATTTCACAACTGCAATCTGGGCATGTAACTATAAGGTCTTCAACAAATTGTGCACATTCTCCCCATTTCTTATTGGTGACCCCGAAGAGGTCCTAAATCCCCATTGTGACCACAACTGTCCAAAGTCATGAACAACACCAAAGCTATACTGACTATCAGTGAAAATGGTCTCTCTTAGCTGGTCTGAAACACAGCATGCTCTGGTATTACCAATCAATTCAGCCACTTGTGCAGAAAATACTCCTTGAAGCCAACAGGCTTTGATCTCACCTGAGGCAGTGCAGACTGCGTAGGCAGCTCTCGGGTTTCCTTCATGGTCTCGTAACAGGAGCCATCAACAAACATCACATAATCTTACTCAATTAGTGGCACATCTTGTATGTCGAGTCTCGGCTTAGTGCATAGTTAACTAACATCAAGACAGTCATGCTCAACTTCTCCTTCAGTATTATCATTTCCAGGTACTGGCAAGAGTGTGGCAGGGGTAAGTGTAGTACATCTCCTAAGGGTAACATTTCCCCCATCAAGTATGACATGTTAATACTTGGTGCAGCGACTGTTAGTGAGATACTGGGTTCTGGTGCAAGTTAACAGGACTTCTAAATAGTGGGGTTAATGGATGGCCCATAACAATGCTCTTGCACTTCTCGATGCTAACCCCAGTGGAGGCCACAGTTGTGAGACAGCCAGGCAAAGCAGCAGCTACTGGGTTAAGTGTAGCTGAAAAATAAGTGATGGGTCTGTGAGCTTTCCTGTGCATCTGGATTAGCACTGAGAGAGCGCAGCCCATCCTCTCACTGCAAAACAAAGCAAAACATTTATTGTAACCAGGCATCCAAGTGCTGGGGAATGGCAGAGACATTCTCTTAGCTCTGAGAAGGCACACATGCAGCTGTCATCCTATGGAACCCGGTCTGACACATCTTTGTGTGTCAGCCTATGTAAAGTTTTGTCCAATACGGAAAAGATGGCACTCCGCTATTGACAGTAGCCCACCATTCCCAAGAACATCCTGACTTTGTTCTGAGTTGTTGGTGGATTCATTTTCAAAATCACTGAGATTCTCTCTTGTAACACCTTCCTTGCTCCTTTCTCAATGGGATGTCCTAGGTACAGTACTTCTTTCTTACAGTACTGCAAATTGGTTGGTAACACTTTATGTCCATTCCCAGCTAAGTGGTTGAACAGAGCAATTGTGTCTAGTTTGCAAGCCTCCATCGTATGTGACGCCACCAATAGGCCGTCAATGTATTGAACTAGGAGTAATTGGGCATTACCAGAGACTCCAGATTTTATTAAAGTATCTGGTTAAAGATGGATGGGCTCTCCACATACCTATGTGGGACTTAGCACCATGCCAGAACACGACTGCTGAACCAAAATGCAAAGAGAAATTGACTATCCTTATGCAACGGTATGGAAAAGAAGGCTTGGCACAAGTCAATGATAGAAAACCACTCTGCCTCACATGGAATCTGTAACAAAATCAAGCAGGATTTGGTACCACAGGACAAAAAGGAACAACAGCAGCATTAATTCTTCACAAATCCTGCACTATGCTGTATTCGTCATTGGGTTTCTGCAAACCCATAATGGGTGAGTTACATGGACTCTCCATAATCTCTTTCTAGAATGCCATGCTCAATCATTGAATCAATCACAGGAGTAAGCCCAGCAATGGTTTAAGGGGTTCACTGTTATGTGGACAGGTTCAACACCTTTGATGAGACGTATATCTTCCCCTGAAAAGTCCCAGACTTCAAGTAACACTGTGTCTCTCAACTCTGGAGGCAAATCATCTTTTGACAACATGGGGTACAATCCGATCTCTGATTTCTGACTGACAAGTTTAAAAGCTGCATCTTCATCATGAGTCTGAAATGCAATGCCATACAGGTTACAATAAATGGAACAATTCAGCTTTCACAAAAGATCTCGACCAAGCAGATTTAGAGGACTCGAATCTCACACCACAAATCCGTGATTCTTCTCAAAGGACCCTATTTCGACAGATAACGCTTCTGAAACTAGGCTAGTCAAATGTTTATTTGCAACTCCTACAACTTGGATTCATCTTCCCGAGAGTGGTAGGTTGGGTACCTCTGCTGTTCTCACAGTAGAGCAGGTAGCACCAGTGTCAATCAAGAATGATACAAGGTGGCCATTCACATCACCATCTACAAATGGGCCACTTTGGTCTACATCTAAGGCTGCGTCAAGCCCACAATCCTCCTCCCCTCTATAAAGTCTCCATCTTGCAACAGGTTTGACCTGTAGTCGTCGTCTGTTTGTATCATAGAGTACTGTTGAGACGTACCATGATTCACAAAAAGATTGGTGTTTACATTGGAAACCTGATTCGTGTTAAATCTGTAAAATGTGCATTTTGTTGTGGCATTGGGGCTTGTGGAACCTGCATTATTTGAGCTTGGGGCACATTTACATTCTGGACTTTCTGTCTCTGTACTTGCTGTGTCTGAGACACATTATTACCTTGAGATTGCAAAAACCCACCATTCTGAACCTGATTCCCAATTGCCATGTTACCAGCATTAAATCGACATTCCCGCTTCCAATGCCTCAACTTGCTCCAAACGTGGCAAGGGTTCAACTTTTTCAAAGTCGCAACATTAGTTCCTGTACTTGGATCAATGGGGACACCATGACCACTACCTTGCTGTTCAAATCCATTACCACCTTGCTGACACACTCCCTGTATGGAACCAGCATTCCCAAGAAACTGCTGATTCTGATCTCGCTGTGCAGCTTTCATTTGTGCCATCATCAACTTCTCTTTTACTTTCTTGTGTTTCATTTCCAATTTGTCACTGCAGTACTTGGCATATCTCAATATCTTGTCAGTTGGCTTGCTCTGCCAACAAATCAAATGCTGCTGGATCATCGAACGAACCTCGGGTTTTAATCCATACACAAATCTGTACACAAAATGTCCCATGTCTTTTGTCTCAATAGTCTCTGTCCCACTAAACTGCTTAAATGTCTGCAACAGTCTATCATAATAAGCCTGTATTGATTATTTGGGCTATTTGTAATGTCAATCTTGACCCAATCAATCTCTTTAGGGATATTTTCTATTTCAAAAATATAATGACCTGATGATACTTCTTTATTACCACTAGAGATGGAGCATTTGATATAGGATGTCTCATCGGCTCCTTCTTGGGTCAATCCACATCTAATTTGCATTCAGCCCACAAGTCACATGGGACCAAAATTTCAAATAAAAGAACTTTTGATATCTTTACAAACTGATCAACATAAACACATCACTATGATCCAGCACTCCATATAGTCATTTTAAATTATGATCATAAAATATGTCTGTCCATTCAGCAGGTGTTGTTTCAAACAAATGTTTTCTTTATTGAGTTCTTCTCTTTTTTCATATATAAAAGGACACATACAATGTAGCCGACGCGTTTCGTCCCAGAGGACTTCTTCAGGCTACAGACAAATAGATACAAAATATTTACAAACATATTCACAAAATGTCTACATTTCTGTACAATTAAAAAGTTAACCCTATTAACATATATGTACATTTATTCTTCTTCTATATAACAAAAAACTGTACAATATTAATTTTTTACAGCTTCTTGTATATACATCATTTTAAAAAAAACTGCAAAGATCAATGGTTATTCTTAAATTCCACACCTGCTTAGTCAGAGGTCATCATGCTTTTATATGATATTATCTTATCCTAACAGTCACTTTCTAGAAATATATCCATTCAATTTGTTTGTACAAGTTTGTTTTTCTACAGGTCGAATGAAGGCATATAGACAAAATCTTTATTATCTTGTTATTTTAATAATGGGGCAAAAGTTTTCTAATAATAACAACAAATAATTGTTATTATTAAATCTCACAAAATTGATGTTATTGTCTTTTTTTACAAACATTAGATGCCTGATATACATTTTATCCGACACCTGTATATCTCATTTAGTTCTGTATAGTATTGTATTTTCTCTCAACCATAAATATAATATATGATCTTACCAAGAATTGAAATATAAAGGGGCCTCGTCTTGTTCCCCTCCAACACTACAAGTTGTAGCTAAGATTTCCTTTAATCGGCCAGACTAGATAGATTGCCTTAATATAGAGGAAAAGGAAAGGAGAAAGAAAAAGAAAGAACATATGTATATAAGGTGTACTGGCTATTGTCTTCTAAAGTTTATATTATATTAATCCATCATCCCAAAATGAAAACATTGCATACCTTTTATTTTTGCTTGGTCGATCTTATTTTATTAGTGTGGTTTCACCCTATGTAGATTGTTTTTAAAAATTATCTGCAATTTTAGGAAAAAAGAAAAAAACAAAAAACAATGTTGCAGAGTTCAATTTGATATTCTTATGTCATATTCACAAGACTATTGTGACTCTTTAGAGAAAAACAATTTAATTTTTTAATTTTTACTATAGTGGATACCTTAATTATAAACAATTATTTCTGATCTGGTTTATCAGTATTGCGCGATTTTTTATGAAAATAATTTTTTCACACTAAAGCATTATAATCGCGACATTATCAACCCAGAGTCCTTCTAAAGGGGCCCCTCGATAGAGAAGAACAAAAAAAGGGTACACAGCACGTACTTAATCAGCTAGAGCACCCTTGTTAACTGATGTTTAGCAATATATAGGAGGACATCCCCCATCAGTGAAAGGTCATAGTCTTACCAATCTAAAAGATGTATTAATTGTCATCTCATCATTATTTGTCTATTTTAAAAAGAGGCGCAAAAGATAAACAAAGTTTTTTCACATTAAAGCATTAAAGTTGTACCAATATCAACCCAGAGTTTTAACACATAGCCTTTGTGGGGAAGAAAAACTATATTAAAGCGCATGGCATTATGATTCCTTCCTTATCTAAGTAACTAGACACCCCAGTCGGTTAGAACTTACCAGTATGACGGAGCAGATTCCCCCCTTCCAACGGTCCATGCAGTAACAAAGTTCAATCAAAACTTGCTTTAAATACACCATATGGTCTATCACCTGTAGCGAGTTTGAAATCATAATGGGATTTAATTAGTAAAAAACGAAGCCGCCATCTTGTAGCGGCGTTTTTAACATCAGTATTATTTAGAGACCAAACTTCAAAGAATAATATTTAGATTCGGCAACTTATTTCTACGTTAGATTTAATACTAGTATCGAGATACTTATCTCATAATATTTCTGTATAAGCATTGACTGTTCGTCCAGAAAATTTTGCGGAAATAGACGCCATCTTGGAACAGTATCATAGTATTATATTTACTTAGAAAGGTGGACTGCGCAAATAAGTGCCATCTTAGGTCAATTTCATGACCTTTTTATAACTAAAGAGAGAACACAAAAACCATGTCACATCTGATATTAATGTAAAGGTGTATTTTGTGCAAAGATTTTATATGAATATCCACTAAAGAGAGAACAAAAAACAATGTCACATCTGATATTAATGAAAAGGTATATTTTGTGCAAAGATTCTATATGAATATCCACTAAAGTGCGTTTTATAAAAATAGACTCCATCTTAAGACGGTATCGTAATTCATATATGTTTTTAAGAAAATGATTTACGTAAGCAAGCGCCATCTTAGGTCTGGTTCACAACTCGTGTCATAACTGATTCAACAAAAGACAACATTTATAAATGTAAATTCCTTTGGTTAGGTTTGGGTCTAAAGAATATTTAAATGCCTCTTAAAAGTATTAATTAAAAATATCCCCATGTGTCATATCGAGCAGTGATTAAGTGTTCGATCTTACAGTTAGATTAGAACATTGGATATTCCTCCTTCTTTTACGGAGACGCTAAAAAAGTGTAGAAAAACCAAAAAGAACAGATTTGCAATTTTCTTTGTTAAACAAGACTTGGTTTATAATATTAAGCGCCATCCCTATACACTATTGCAACCAAAATGTATAAACATGAACTACCATAATTAATGGTTTCAAATTTTAAGAAAGATTCGTGCATTTATCCTTCAACCTAAGATAGATATAAGCAAAACTCATTGTTTTTCAAATAGCACAATTTTTTTTATATTATTCCAAAATTAATTTTATACAAACTTCCTTATTAACTGAGAACTAAGAGGTTGACAAAAAGGCTATTTAGTCCATATTTTTTCACATCATCTGATAATATTAACCCACATTGGGGAATCATTTGAAATAAAGAACGAAGGTTGGTACAACATTGATTTCATCCAAAACAGAGACCATTGGTGACTACATTCAAATTCTTTCTTAGATTACCTCTACCGAAGGTAGCGTGAGATCTATTTGAACGCTACTAAAACTTTTCATACATTAAACGTTCCACATCAAGTAGAGGTGCATTTAAACAAGTGGTGTTCAAATTTATATTTCAGCTTAAGATCTTTAAAGAAAGTGATACATCTCATTATTGATATTCAAACCCATACTAATCGTTCTAAGGCGGCAAATCCAGCTTGCTTCAGCCTGTCTGAGCATTTTTTCTCTATCTCCACCTCTTTCTGGAGCCTTTATATAGTCAATTGCATGAAACCAGATTGCTGTCTTATCCGAGTGTGATTCAAAGATATGGTTAGCAATCGGATATCTGTCATCCCTATTTTTTATTGCTCTTACGTGCTCCTGTATTCTAACTTTAAGGCAGCGAATACTGCTGCCCACATAGATTTTGTCACATGAGCATACGATAACATATACGGTATGTGTGGTATTGCAATTGATGAAAGAGTTGATCCTGATTTCTCTATCAGTATTGTATCTGAACTTCAATTTTTTGTGGACTCTCAGTGAACAAACATTGCACGTCCCACAAACAAAGAAGCCCATAGGTTTCTTTGGGAGCCACACATCAGTGCGTTCTTTCTGTTGTTTCACATAACTGGGACATAGAACATTCTTGATGGTTTTACCCTTCCTATAAACCACCTTAGGTTTTACGGAAACAGTACCCACAGGGAGCTGTGCTTTAGTTAATAGATGCCAATTTTTGCGTAGTGTAACATATATATGGTTACTGAAGGCATTATATTCAGTTATGAAGAGCACACTTCCTCCGTCTGTCTTATTTACCTGTTTCTGTTTCTGTGTAAGTGTATTTTTTCTATCCAGCTTCTTGATCTTAGTCTCAGCATGTTCAAGGCATTTCTTAGAATATCCTCTCCTGAGAAAATTTGTTTTTAGGGACTCCAGATTAGTGTTAAAACAGTGTTCCTCACTACAGTTTCTTGGTGTGCGAACCATTTCGCCATAAGGTATTGCGTTAATGGTTGCACTGGGGTGGGCACTTTCAGCATGGAGCACGCTATTACATGCCGTGGGTTTCTTATATACTTCACTTTGTATCTTTTGATCTCTTGTATATAGTTTCAAATCCAAAAATTTAATTTTTTCATGTGAATAGTTCATAGTTAACTTAACATTGAATCTATTCGTATTCAGATAGGTTTGATAATCCAACAGTTCCTTTTCGGAACCATTCCATATCATCACAATATCATCAATGTACCTTCCAAAAAATATGACATTATTGATCCATTTTTTTGAGCCCGGTCCCCAGGCATGCTCCGCCTCATACAAACCCATAAAAAGGTTTGCATAAGACGGAGCAAACCTGGATCCCATGGCTGTACCCTGTTTCTGTAAGAACCAAAGTCCATTGTGTAGGAAGACATTCATTGTCAAGATTATACGTGACATTTCCAATAACATGATTGAATGTCCCAGATGTTGAGCATTCCTTTTATATAGAAAATGTTGTAATGCTTCCATACCCCGTTCTATATGGATGCATGTATATAAGCTTTCAACATCCAGGGTAACAAACATAAGATCCTGGCCGTCCCATTCAAAGTCTTCAAGCTTACATAATACGTCCCTGCAATCTTCAAGGTAGGAAGGTAGATTTTTCACAAAGGGTTGTAGGAAACCATCAACATACTCTGAAAGTCGTTCGGTCGGGCCACCATTGCCAGAGATGATCGGTCTACCTGGTGGAAATACTCCCCCTTTGTGTATTTTAGGGAGTAGATAGATAGATAATGAACTTTATTCGATATGTATAAAAACAATATCATAAAAGTGCATACATATAAAAAATCATTAAAAACAATTACAATTTCAGTTATTTTGTAACATAGTTAAGATCAAATAAAAAGTACAGATACACGTTCAAAGCATCAAGATATTGGTCGGCTTAGGTCTGCATTGATGTCCTCAGCCTCATGGCCATTTTCAGATAGGATGAAATGGCTGCCAAGGCTAAAGGCATTTCCAGGGTTTTTAATTTTTGATAGGCCGTTTTACATGAACGTAATCCCCATGATTTAAGCAACGGTTTAAAAAAAATAGACCTTGGCAGTTGATAAAATCTACAAAATAGGATGCAATGAATGTTAGATTGAGTCGAAAGGCCGTCACATGGACATTTCGGTAAGTCACTGGACCAACAGTTTGGATTGGGAAAAGTTAGAAGTCTAAAAAAGGTATTGGTACGAAAGCGGGTCAGGAGCATGCGGGTAAACGGTGATGGTTCTAAGAGTAAATATTGCTGTATACCACTCACGGTGATCAGATTTTGGTAATCAGCAATTGTACTCTTTTGTTTTTCTAAGGACCATCGTCGACAGCTCCAGTAATTAAGAACAAGTCGCTTTAACTCAACTTTTGCTATGTTAACTAGGGTTGAGGGGTCGGTAAAAAATTTAGGATGCCCTATATCAGTGGACAACCTCTTGACATAATTCAACCATTTGATGTTCTTGACCTCTTTCAATTTTAGACAATCTGTTATAATTTCCCTGTTAAAGGGTGTCTCTTCGTTAGTCCAGACCTTATGCCATAAAATGAGGGGGGAAGAATTAATCGTGTCCGCGATGTATGTGAGGCCCAATTCAGTATGCACCATATAAGTAGAAGTGCCAGGAGGGACAGCCAGAAGGTAACGTAAAAAAGCATTCTCGAGGCGTTGAATTTGATCAACAGGTTCAATCCCCCAGATCCCGGATCCATAGGTGCCAGTTGAGATGCACTTCGCCCGATAGATCTGAAGTAAGGGGCTTACTGGACGACCCCCTAGTTTTCTAGAAAAGTTGGTCAGTGCTCCTATGGCTTTAGATAATGCTAAACCTCTGGCTTGAGCCGCGGCTCGCCAGGTGCCCCTCTTGTTAAAAGTGATGCCCAAATAGGGAAAGCTGTCAATATTGTCCAGTTTGTTGCCATTCAAAAAGATAGTACATGGCTTTTTTCCGACCCCTAGGCCACAGGACATAGTGTATGTTTTAGAGGTATTAACATTTAGGCCTCTCCTTGACATAAAATCAGTAAATTCAGTGACTGCCCTTTGTAGCCCCATGCGGGTCTGGGACATAATTGCAGCATCGTCTGCGTAGAGCAGTATGGGAATGGGTTTACCATTTATTGTAGGGTAATCGTGGAAAGTTCTGTTCAGGTGATGGCTAACAGAGTTAATATAAAGGGTGAAAAGTAAGGGGGCTAATATACAACCCTGTCTAACACCTCGCTTGATGAAAAACCTGTCTGAACATTCTCCATTGTTACCATATCTCAGGCGGGCCGATGCATCCCTATACAGCTCTTTAATGAATGATGTAATGAGGGGATCTAAGCCAATCTCTGCAAGGGATTCCCATAACTGCATATGATCAACACAATCAAATGCAGAGCTGAGGTCTACAAAAGTTATGAAAAGGTTTCCTTTTTTAGCCTGAGTATAATTGGCTATTATAAGGGTCAGGTTTAGACCCTGTTCAATAGTACCCTTGCCTTGTCTGAAGCCATATTGCAAGTCAGAGATAATATCTTGAGTGCTTAACCAATCGTGTATTCTGTTTAAAATGATTCGTCCAGCTACCTTCATGAGGGAGTCTAAAAGTGAAATTGGGCGATAGTTGCCAGGATTATCCCTCGCGCCTTTTTTAAAGATCGGGACAACAATTGCCTCTGGCCAAGTAGAAATAAAACCAGTGGTGTTCAAAGAATTCAATACATTGGTAAGCAATGGGGCCCATAGATCTAGGTGTGATTTAAAAACGTCTATTGGGACGCAATCTGTGCCTGGGGCTTTCCCAGAGGGACTTTCTTTTAGGGCCATCAATACTTCGGCATGGTCGAAAAACATGTTTAGGGGGAAAGAGGTAGTAATCGTTAAATCAGAGGGGGAGTTGGAATCCTTTTCCCTCTCGTATGATCGATTATCCGAATCAGTAGGGTTATATAAGGAACTAAAATGTTTCACCCAAGTTTCAGGAGTAATGGCTGAGTCCAAAATCGGAGGCTGGGAAGGTCGAAAAAAGGGGGCATTGACTGCCCTCCAAAAGGCAGTATTATCCCTCTTCCCAGAGGCTTCCACAAGGGCTAGCCAAGCCTGCGACTTCAACTGGTTTTTCCTTTCCTGGCGCTTAGTGCGATAGTTATGTCTGGCTTGCTGGACTTCTAAGCGGTTTTTAGGGTTAGATTTCAAAGCTAGTTTTAAAAGACGCAAAGCTTTGGAACAGTTCCCATCAAACCAGCCATGAGTAAGTGGGGCGGATTTCCTTGGAGCACGTGCAAGGAGAGTTTTAATTTCTGACAAGATTACAGAGAAGGAATTGGTTATTGTCTGCGGGTTTTCTGTGGGTGACAAGCAAGTTTGGATATGATTGTAGACGTTATTGACCAGACTGTTAAGAAAAATAAGGGGGACCACTTTGTCCCATTTGAGAAAAAGGCCCATGGTGGTTCCCAGCTGCAGGGGAGGAGAATAAGGGGGATTCTGCCTGACCTTGTCATTAGCGTACGGGGTTAACTTTAGAGTTACCTCGATTGGATAGTGATCGCTAATAACAGAGTCAAGGGTCTCTCAAGTGAGTATCGACCCTGAATATCTAGAAGATATAAGTGTGTAATCGATCGTAGTGTGACAACCTCTCCCATTATAAGTGGGTTTGAAGTGCTTAGGTGGAAGGCATAGGTCATTGACAAAGGATAAATTAAAATGGGATGTTAAGCCATTTAAAAGGTCTCCCAATTTAGTATGGCGAAAGTGACTTGGAGGGTCATCCATATCAATTGTCAGTCCACAGGTACCATTGATACTCTGGGGACACAGAGGGCAGTTAAAATCGCCCACCAAGATAATTAGAGTGTCAGAGTTATTTTGGGACTCTATTTTAATTAGGTCGAATTTTTATTCCATTAAGCACCTGATCCAAGTGAGAGCTTGGAATATTATTGTAGAAATTGACCAGAACAATGTTTTTAAAGGAGCCACCGGTCAAGCTAATAAGCTGATAATTTGGGGACCCTGTAATATAAGCTGGTTTTAATCGACATTCTACGGAGATGTAGGTCGAGAGTCCTCCCTTGCTTCTGCCATGGGAACTGGGAGAGGCTGGGGTATGAAAAGTCTGATACCCTAAAAGATGGAGCTCTGTAATGGTCCAAGTTTCCTGTAGGCAGATGATACTATATCGGGAAACAGTTTGAATCCATACAGGGTTAGTCAGTTTGTCGAGGAGACCTGCCACGTTCCAAGACAAAAGGCTATCACCCTGCAGGAGCTCATCCGTGCCAGTGTTACCTGCCATAGAGTCTATTGCAACCTCAGTAATCTCTAGAGGTTGCAAGAGAATTTTAGAAAGGGAAATATCTCTGTGGGTTGAAAGATTGGGAGGAAAATTAGTTGTCAAACAATCAGACGAAGACATTGGCTCTAAAGATGGAAAGTGAGGGGCAAGTTGACTTCCACCCCAAATTGTCAATGAGCAGTGTATTATTCTTCAGATTAAGGTTGTCAGTTTCTAGGATAGTTGGCAAAATGCTCATGATAGGAAGATTATCAGCCATGAGTCTAAGATTAAGAAGTCAATCCTGGTCGTCCAGACCTGAAAGAGTAACGTATCTGTTTGAAGTTGGAATAGCGAAATGGTGTGCCTCACTAATGGCCCTCGATGGTGGATGTAAAAAAGTAGGGTTTGACAAGAGGGAGCGGGGATAGAAATAACTTAAGTCAACCGTTGAGATACCCGTACCCCTGCACGGGGTATACCAATCCACTATGTAGGGTAGCACCCTACGATCTCTAAAGTTAATTATGATGACATCGCCCTGAATGTCCTTGGGTCTAGGACCCAGCCATTTCAATCTCCTCACGTGTAATATTTCACCATTATTTTCAGGGGGAAGAGGTCTATTTTGAGTCAGCCAGTATACTACTTTATTTTTGAGTTCCTGGTATCTCTCCGTTTTACCCTGGTCAAGCGCTGGAACACCAGTAAGTGTCACTACGTAGGGCGCCGCTTCGGGGGGCAAGTCGATGTATGAACTTTTATCCAGTTTGTAATCCGAAGAAGGCTGCCGATTGATGTTATTACCCAGGGACGCTACAGGGTTGGAGGTTTGATCTTCTCTTAACCCCTTCGATGCTGCGCAGATTCCGCCGCTGTGCTGGCGGAATCTTGCGCGGGCGGGGTCATGACGGAATGGTTCCGTCATGAGCACAGCTCAACCGTGGGTCATGACGGAACCATTCCGTCATGAGCACCGAAGGGGTTAAAGCCCCCTTAGCAATGAGTTGTTTCTCTGGTTTAGGCAGAGAAACAGGTATATTCTCTGTGTGGTTTGATGTGTTAGGCTGAGTAGTTATTTGAATAGAAGGAAGGGGCGTAATAGCCACAGTAGGATTTTTACATAAATGGGAATTCAGATCGTTATTTAATGCGATAAGTGAGGCATGAGATGCTTCCAAACATGTTAGCTGTGTTGCAATGTTCTTAACTCTCTCTATTAAAGGTGACAGTAAGGATCTTACCAAATGCTCTATGTCAGTCAATAAACTGGAGTAAGGAGAGATGGGAGGCTGTATCGAAAGTGTTGGTGACCTAGTTCGTATAAGAGTCGGTTTAGATTGAGACGTACTTTTGGGCCCAAAAGGATGACAATCTTTTCTCCCTTTTTTAGTTGGAGCAGTGGGATTTTTTTTTGCTGTAATCTTGGAAGAAGAAAATTTATTTTTTGCGGCTTTTCTCTTAGGTGTCTTAACAGTATGAGTTGGGGTTGAGTCCTCGAGGGAAGTACCCATTAATGATTGCAAATTAGGAGGACATATGTCGGTTTCCTTTGGGGAGTGCACTATGACTATTGGGTCGCAAGGTTGCACAAGGAGGCCAGCGTCGTTGATTAAATCAGGGTCACTGGTCCTAGTTGGAGGTGAGAGAACCTGTTGTTAGTGGCCCAGAGATGAACGCTTCTGAAAAATAGGGTCCAATGATAAGCGGCGTTCCGTGATAGCAATCTCTTGTTCTAAAATGGAAGCGGCCCTGGTAATAAAGTGATCTAAGGTCCCCCTAACTGAGCCCCCCACCAAGGAAAGCCTTGGTTTTGTAGGGTGTGTAGCCATGTTAGTTTGTTGAATAAAATTGGGACACAAATGAGATGAAGACCAGTACTAACGTACAATGAGGATGATGTAACAGATATAACTAAGGAACAATGGACAATTATAAGAAACAGCCCCCCTTATGCCCAATGGGAGTCAGTGAGATTGTCAATCACCTGATTCAGGAGACGCTTGTAGGATATATATAGCCAACGGCAAGGGGGGTGGCCCAGCCCAGCCTCGGTCGGCCTTGGACGGCCGTAGACGGCCCGCCCTTTGCCCGGGCTTAGCCCAGCGCGTCCCGCGAAGCGGGAGGCGCGAGGTCTCTTAAGGCTGCTGCTGGGAGGAGGGAGGGGCTGTAGGTGGTCACGCTGCCCCCACAGACCTCTGGTCCAAGTAGTTCAGTGACAGCTCCGGTCAAAGTAATCCGCACTCCAGCGCTGCGCGTCCCGCGAAGCGGGAGGCGCGAGGTCTCTTAAGGCTGCTGCTGGGAGGAGGGAGGGGCTGTAGGTGGTCACGCTGCCCCCACAGACCTCTGGTCCAAGTAGTTCAGTGACAGCTCCGGTCAAAGTAATCCGCACTCCAGCGCTGCGCGTCCCGCGAAGCGGGAGGCCTCTTAAGGCTGCTGCTGGGAGGAGGGAGGGGCTGTAGGTGGTCACGCTGCCCCCACAGACCTCTGGTCCAAGTAGTTCAGTGACAGCTCCGGTCAAAGTAATCCGCACTCCAGCGCTGCGCGTCCCGCGAAGCGGGAGGCGCGAGGTCTCTTAAGGCTGCTGCTGGGAGGAGGGAGGGGCTGTAGGTGGTCACGCTGCCCCCACAGACCTCTGGTCCAAGTAGTTCAGTGACAGCTCCGGTCAAAGTAATCCGCACTCCAGCGCTGCGCGTCCCGCGAACCGGGAGGCGCGAGGTCTCTTAAGGCTGCTGCTGGGAGGAGGGAGGGGCTGTAGGTGGTCACGCTGCCCCCACAGACCTCTGGTCCAAGTAGTTCAGTGACAGCTCCGGTCAAAGTAATCCGCACTCCAGCGCTGCGCGTCCCGCGAAGCGGGAGGCGCGAGGTCTCTTAAGGCTGCTGCTGGGAGGAGGGAGGGGCTGTAGGTGGTCACGCTGCCCCCACAGACCTCTGGTCCAAGTAGTTCAGTGACAGCTCCGGTCAAAGTAATCCGCACTCCAGCTATTTTAGGGAGTATGTATATACAGGAATGCCTAGAGTTATGGGTCTGTAAGTAGCGATATTCATGCTCCGAGAGTAGTCCTGTCTCATGCCAATCATGTAATTTAGCATTAATCGTTCTTTCTATTTCAGGAATAGGTTTTGTAATGATCCTTTCATAACAAATGCCATTATTTAGTTGTCTTTCTATTTTGCCCAAATAATCTTTAAGATCCATAACCACTACATTCCCCCCTTTGTCAGCTGAACGTATTACCAATTGGGGATCTTCTTGTAGGTTTTTGAGAAGAGCTTCCTCTTCTTTGGTGAGATTATGATGATGTGAACAATATGAATTCTTTCCATGTCTATCTTCTAGTTTATGTAGCTGTTGTGTTACTTTTTCCAAAAATTCCTGGATATGGGTGTCTTGGGCTCCAGAAGGTATAAACCTAGATTTGTTTCTTAAGCCGCTGTCTATAGTTGTATCCTCTGTTATATCTAAAAGACCAGCCATTTGTACAATATCTAAATCCAAATCATCCTCCTCAAGTGTAGCCAACAAATGTATATCATGTAATTCTTTGATTGTCAACATCGTTTCAGAAGTGTCATTTCTTAAAACATTAGTAGGAGTACATAGATGTTCAGAAAAGTATTTTTTTAATTGCAATGTGCGTACAAATTTAAATACATTGACAAAATCGCAGTTCTTAGTTATGCAAAAATTCAAGCCTTTCTGTAATACATTGATCTCCTTATCATTCAAAATCCTGGATGATAAATTTTCATTATCCCTAATGTCACCATTTTTACTCAAAATGTCAATTAATTCCTCCCTTGTGTCATCCTGCTTTGTTGTCTGGTTTGTACTCCCATTTTCCCTCCCCGTCTTGTCCTTGATTTAGATTTTTATTTTTGTTTCCCAGCCTGTATCGCTGTACTTCCCGTAAAAAAAGGGAAGTTGAAGGTGTTGTTTCCAGATTACTTGGACCCTCTCCTGGATCACTCTCTATGGATGATATGGAGGTACTACTAGAGGAGACACTAGGTATCTTTCCTCTGATGTTTGACTCAACGGGTTGTTTAGGGATTATATCATCATATTTTCTTGAGAATGTAAAAATCCTCCCCTGCTCATAATCGTTCTCATCCCTTATGATCTTTTTTTGTTTTTTGTCTTTTAGGTAAATCTGATAACAGGTAAGTTCCTTCTTCAAAATCTCATTGTTCTTCATGGTTGCCTCTTTTAGATTCATATCCAAAATCTCTTTTTCTAATATCGAAATTTCTTCTCTAATCATTTTTACTTTTCTTTCTGAGTTGGTGATCAAAATTCCCATCATCTTAAATGATGAGTCATATAGACCCTCTTCCCAGTCCTTTAATAAATCACTGTCTAAATCTTCTTAGTTTGGGAATATTAGAATTCTCAATCCCGGAGGGATTCTCTTGTTTTCCAAATATTTTTTTAAAGTGGCCCCATCCCACCATTTACCAATCTCTTGTTTTTTCAATTTTTCCAAACGAAAGAATTTATCCTTTAAGCCTTCACCCTTCAGATTACTATTCTTTGGGTTCTCTGTAGGTGGACATTTTTTATTTTTAAATAACTCCCCCAACATTTCTTCTCTGTTGTCCTCAAAATCCATTACCTATGTTATTATAGGACCCTTGATAGTGCAAATCTACCTAATTTAAATATCAATACACAAAAGAAAAGGGGTATAAGGCAGAGAGTGATTGCACTTATCATCAAAATCGGGTCAAAAGTATACCTTTTTGGGTGCCAAGGATCATGAGGTTAAATATCCCTAAACCCCCTTAGGATCAAAGATCCTACAAATCATAAACACATCACTATGATCCAGCACTCCATATAGTCATTTTAAATTATGATCATAAAATATGTCTGTCCATTCAGCAGGTGTTGTTTCAAACAAATGTTTTCTTTATTGAGTTCTTCTCTTTTTTTCATATATAAAAGGACACATACAATGTAGCCGACGCGTTTCGTCCCAGAGTACTTCTTCAGGGCTACAGACAAATAGATACAAAATATTTACAAACATATTCACAAAATGTCTACATTTATGTACAATTAAAAAGTTAACCCTATTAACATATATGTACATTTATTCTTCTTCTATATAAAAAAAAACTGTACAATATTAATTTTTTACGGCTTCTTGTATATACATCATTTTTAAAAAAACTGCAAAGATCAATGGTTATTCTTAAATGCCACACCTGCTTAGTCAGGAGTCATCATGCTTTTATATAATATTATCTTATCCTAACAGTCACTTTCTAGAAATATATCCATTCAATTCGTTTGTACAAGTTTGTTTTTCTACAGGTCGAATGAAGGCATATAGACAAAATCTTTATTATCTTGTTATTTTAATAATGGGGCAAAAGTTTTCTAATAATAACAACAAATAATTGTTATTATTAAATCTCACAAAATTGATGTTATTGTCTTTTTTTACAAACATTAGATGCCTGATATACATTTTATCCGACACCTGTATACCTCATTTAGTTCTGTATAGTATTGTATTTTCTCTCAACCATAAATATAATATATGATCTTACCAAGAATTGAAATATAAAGGGGCCTCGTCTTGTTCCCCTCCAACACTACAAGTTGTAGCTAAGACTTCCTTTAATCGGCCAGACTAGATAGATTGCCTTAATATAGAGGAAAAGGAAAGGAGAAAGAAAAAGAAAGAACATATGTATATAAGGTGTACTGGCTATTGTCTTCTAAAGTTTATATTATATTAATCCATCATCCCAAAATGAAAACATTGCATACCTTTTATTTTTGCTTGGTCGATCTTATTTTATTAGTGTGGTTTCACCCTATGTAGATTGTTTTTAAAAATTATCTGCAATTTTAGGAAAAAAGAAAAAAACAAAAAACAATGTTGCAGAGTTCAATTTGATATTCTTATGTCATATTCACAAGACTATTGTGACTCTTTAGAGAAAAACAATTTAATTTTTTAATTTTTACTATAGTGGATACCTTAATTATAAACAATTATTTCTGATCTGGTTTATCAGTATTGCGCGATTTTTTATGAAAATAATTTTTTCACACTAAAGCATTATAATCGCGACATTATCAACCCAAAGTCCTTCTAAAGGGGCCCCCTCGATAGAGAAGAACAAAAAAAGGGTACACAGCACGTACTTAATCAGCTAGAGCACACTTGTTAACTGATGTTTAGCAATATTTAGGAGGACATCCCCCATCAGTGAAAGGTCATAGTCTTACCAATCTAAAATATGTATTAATTCTCATCGCATCATTATTTGTCTATTTTAAAAAGAGGCGCAAAAGATAAACAAAGTTTTTTCACATTAAAGCATTAAAGTTGTACCAATATCAACCCAGAGTTTTAACACATAGCCTTTGTGGGGAAGAAAAACGATATTAAAGCGCATGGCATTGTGATTCCTTCCTTATCTAAGTAACTAGACACCCCAGTCGGTTAGTGCTTACCAGTATGACGGAGCAGATTCCCCCCTTCCAACGGTCCATGCAGTAACAAAGTTCAATCAAAACTCGCTTTAAATATACCATATGGTCTATCACCTGTAGCGAGTTTGAAATCATAATGGGATTTAATTAGTAAAAAACAAAGCCGCCATCTTGTAGCGGCGTTTTTAACATCAGTATTATGTAGAGACCAAACTTCAAAGAATAATATTTAGATTGGGCAACTTATTTCTACGTTAGATTTAATACTAGTATCGAGATACTTATCTCACAATATTTCTGTATAAGCATTGACTGTTCGTCCAGAAAATTTTGCATAAATAGACGCCATCTTGGAACAGTATCATAGTATTATATTTACTTAGAAAGGTGGACTGCGCAAATAAGCGCCATCTTAGGTCGATTTCACGACCTTTTGATAACTTAAGAGAGAACACAAAAACCATGACACATCTGATATTAATGTAAAGGTGTATTTTGTGCAAAGATTTTATATGAATATCCACTAAAGAGAGAACAAAAAACAATGTCACATCTGATATTAATGAAAAGGTATATTTTGTGCAAAGATTCTATATGAATATCCACTAAAGTGCGTTTTATAAAAATAGACTCCATCTTAAGACGGTATCGTAATTCATATATGTTTTTAAGAAAATGATTTACGTTAGCAAGCGTCATCGTAGGTCTGGTTCACAACTCGTGTCATAACTGATTCAACAAAAGACAAAATTTAGAAATGTAAATTCCTTTAGTTAGGTTTGGGTCTAAAGAATATTTAAATGCCTCTTAAAAGTATTAATTAAAGATATCCCAATGTGTCATATCGAGCAGTGATTAAGTGTTCGATCTTACAGTTAGATTAGAACATTGGATATTCCTCCTTCTTTTACGGAGACGCTAAAAAAGTGTAGACAAACCAAAAAGAACAGATTTGCAATTTTCTTGTTAAACAAGACTCGGTTTATAATAATAAGCGCCATCCCTATACACTATTGCAACCAAAATGTATAAACATGAACTGATAAACAGAAATACCATAATTAATGGTTTCAAATTTTAAGAAAGATTCGTGCATTTATCCTTCGACCTAAGATAGATATAAGCAAAACTCATTGTTTTTCAAATAGCACAATTTTTTATATTATTCCCAAATTAATTTTATACAAACTTCCTTATTAACTGAGAACTAAGAGGTTGACAAAAAGGCTATTTAGTCCATATTTTTTCACATCATCTGATAATATTAACCCACATTGGGGAATCATTTAAAAACATATATGAATTACGATACCGTCTTAAGATGGCGTCTATTTTTATAAAAAGCACTTTAGTGGATATTCATATAGAATCTTTGCACAAAATATACCTTTTCATTAATATCAGATGTGACATTGTTTTTTGTTCTCTCTTTAGTGGATATTCATATAAAATCTTTGCACAAAATACACCTTTACATTAATATCAGATGTGACATGGTTTTTGTGTTCTCTCTTTAGTTATAAAAAGGTCGTGAAATCGACCTAAGATGGCGCTTATTTGCGCAGTCCACCTTTCTAAGTAAATATAATACTATGATACTGTTCCAAGATGGCGTCTATTTGGGCAAAATTTTCTGGACGAACCGTCAATGCTTATACAGAAATATTGTGAGATAAGTATCTCGATACTAGTATTAAATATAACGTAGAAATAAGTTGCCCAATCTAAATATTATTCTTTGAAGTTTGGTCTCTACATAATACTGATGTTAAAAACGCCGCTACAAGATGGCGGCTTCGTTTTTTACTAATTAAATCCCATTATGATTTCAAACTCGCTACAGGTGATAGACCATATGGTGTATTTAAAGCGAGTTTTGATCGAACTTTGTTACTGCATGGACCGTTGGAAGGGGGGAATCTGCTCCGTCATACTGGTAAGCGCTAACCGACTGGGGTGTCTAGTTACTTAGATAAGGAAGGAATCACAATGCCATGCGCTTTAATATCGTTTTTCTTCCCCAGAAAGGGTATGTATTAAAACTCTGGGTTGATGTTGGTACAACTTTAATGCTTTAATGTGAAAAAACTTTGTTTATCTTTTGGTGCCTCTTTTTAAAATATATCAATCAAAAAAGGAGACACTGTTCCAAAAAGAGAAAGAAATAGAGAAAGACTCAAAAAGGCATGAGAGGATAAAGTCCTAGGCTCATTAGGACCCAAGTGTGGGGAGGGGAAGCAGAGCTTAGTTTCTCTTGTTGCCCTCACACACCCCGAAAGGTGTCATGCCTCATCATCGGGCGTTTTGCTCCTCGTCGGGCCGGCGCTGCAATGCCCTATGGGTCCCCCGAAGGGTCACTTTAGCGGAGATCTTTTAAGAGAAAAGGCCGTTTGGTGCATGCGGGTGTGTGATATGGGTCCTAAAAATTGAGAGTTAGTGGTGCAGTCGTGTGTGTGACGTGATCAATTAAAAGTGTCTAAGGGTTGCCTGCAGGATATTGTTTAATACAAAGGGACCCTTGACACGCTAAAAAACCCTTAGGTTAGGTGTTACCCTAATGGGGATAATGTCCCATCAGATAACTAAAATGTGGTCAAAGTGGCCGACATGTTTCGCGCCCCTGCGGTCCAACCGGATCCGTGGCGCTTCCTCAGGACCAACTATGAAGTGCAAAAAAGGTACAAACGTGATCTGGGGGATAATACCCGTAATATATATCCGGGCGTACAGGGACTAAGTTGCCCTGATATCTGTACTGTCAGATTAAGGGTCGCTCCTGGATATCAGCCTAGGTAAACAAAAATGACAAAAGAAAAAAGAAGAAAGGAACAAACAATATGTCAAAGTTTTACGTCCCACATATGTCCATCAACTGGATGCGAAATAGAAAAAGATGAGTACATGGTTGCAGTGTAGCAGAGAGCCAGACTCCACTCACGGGTGATCGGCAAAATGGGGTCTCAACGATCAGCAACGGTTGGCCAAGACCAGGACAAGTGTCCTGGTGCGGAGGCCTTCCGCTGTCGATCGGAGTCACCCACTAGTCCCATACACTGACCGTGGAGGGTCTGGAGAACTTTGTCATTAAAATACAAGCCATTAATCAGCACGGGGTATTGACAACTCATTCTTCAATGGTGTCCGAACCAGTAAATGGATACCCCTTGGGTCACATCTCACATCACTCACCTGAGTAAGAGGAGAAAGTTGCTCCATAGACTAGGGGACGAGCGTACACACCTTCATGTGCTAAGAAGGAGACAAAACGTATCTCCCAGTAAGTCATGGCGTGACAGTAGGTTTAGACCATGTGGTCTGAATAGTGGTAAAGTCAGCGACCAGTATCCTGAAAGCACCTAGGATATTCTACTTACAGTTTAGCTCCGGTGTGGTCTCTCACGAACCTACCCCAGCCGTCCTCCCGTCTGGAAAGGAACCGCCAAACGATGAAGGTTCCATTTGTAGTCCCGGCAGGCAACGGAGGGGCGGTACCTGTATCCAGTCATAGTAGGTAACAGGTGTGTGTTTGGGCGTCCGTGAGGTGATGCGCATGCGCGTAGACCAGACATTCGGTCTCAGCGCATGCGTGGCCGAAAGAATGCTACGTCTTCAGTGTAGTCAGAGGCTCTTATGAGTGATGCGCATGCGCGTAATGAGACTGCCATTGCTATAGTCTGTTAACTCAGGGTGTGCCTGGGTATATGTATAGAATCAAAGTCTGGTGTACTAACAAAAAGACCGCAGCGGGAGGGGTTCCTCAGTGGTCGTCCCAAAAAGACATCTGTGTCTAAAGCTAATCGTTGCTGATACGCATGTGTAGTCCCATGGAAACTTATCGTGGGTATATGCGCAAAAGGTGCACATATGTGTATGTCCTCACATGCTGAGAATTAAAGAGCATAATGAAAAACCCCAGCCTACAGTGGGGGAGGGTAAATGGGGAACACTACGAAGAGGTGGGGGAGGTTAGGAGAGATGGTCACACAATGGTCAGCTCATGATGGTCAATATAGATGGCTAAGAGTAGGGTCAAGCTGTGTGGCTGATCTGTGTGGATACTTGATCATCAAGTTGATCGTCATACTAGATGGTCATCACATCTATATATGTTCTAAGTCATGTGTTTAGGCTGTTGTGTGGACTCCACTCGGGGAAAAGGTGTTTTATTTGCCCCACTCCTATACCGGTGCATGGAACCAAGATCATAAACGATGGGTGCCTCAACAGATGTATATGTGATTATCAAAATACACAACCGGGGATGTATCAAAGCAGATGTAACAGGAAACCTGGTGTGTTGCTTGAGGTAGAGATGTTATGTCTGTAGTGAAAGGAAAGTCTAACTGGCAGATCAGCTGGTTGACGTCAAGAAGGTTAGTTACAGTTCAGTCCATAGTATCTCATCATTGAGACCCTGTTCATTAGTTCGTAGGCAATGTACCCATCGTTGTTCACGGCGTAGTAAAGCATTACTACTCCACAGTTGGTTGCTTTCCAGAATTGTCCATCTGATGTCATCACATGAGTGGGCTTTTTCGATGTAATGATTAGTAAGTCGAGTGGCTGTTCTGCCCTGCCTGATAGTGCTCCTGTGTTCACTGATCCTCAATTTGACCTGACGTGTGGTCATCCCTATGTAACGGAGGGCACAAGGGCAGGTGATGAGATAAACACAGTTTTTGGTGTTGCAATTCGTATGTTTCCGCTGATCCCATGTGACTTCCTCAAGATCGAGGGATGTAGTGTGTTTGGTGAAAGGACACACACTACACATCCCGCATGGATGATGGCCTTTCACAGCGGGGAGGGCCCATAGGGTGGGTTCCTGTCGATTAGTCTTGGGTCGTGGCCTAGTATTAATCAATTGGTCACGTAGATTGGTGGTTCTCCTGAATGCAAATCTGGGACGTTCCATCGTGAGACTCCCTGTGTTAAGAATTTTCCAGTTGCGATTCACAATGTTTTTGATTTTGTTCGAAAGTGGAGTGAAAGTAGTCACGCACGTAATGATGTTATCAGCTTCCTTGGTCCTGTCCTCCAGCAGTGCCTGGCGATTGTTATTCATGGCTCGTTTGCGTGCTTGATTCACAATCATTTCCGGGTAGTTCCTCTGTTTCAGGTTCCTCGTCATGGTATTAGCCTGGGTGTCATATTCACGGATGTTACTACAATTCCGATGGATTCTCAGGAACTGTCCGAAGGGTAAATTTTCCCTCAATGCTTTTGGGTCATGGCTATGGAAATTCAGCAGGCTGTTGCGATCAGTTGCTTTTTTATAGATGGTAGTATAGAGTTTCCCTTCCTCCAAAGTAATCAGGAGATCCAGAAAGGGGATTTCTTTTTCACTCTCTGTTTTGCTGAAGCGTAGGTGGGGGTTCAGATTATTTATCCACTGATAAAACTCTTGGCAGGTATCAGTATTCCCTTTCCACAGGATGAGCACGTCGTCGATGTATCGTTTCCAGGTGACCATATTCTCTTTGTAGGGATTGTTATCCGTAAAGATGGTGCTGGCCTCAAAATGTGACATATACAATCCTGCCAGGCTCGGCGCGAATGTGCTCCCGATGCTGGTCCCTTGTATCTGGTGGTAGATGGTAGTTTTATACATGACGAAGTTGTTCTTAAGGGCCAGCGTGATGAGTTCCGTGATGAAATCCGCTGGAGTATTGGTAGGGACGTCCTTAATCTCATACAGGAGATTAATGACAACAACACTGAGACCATCAACCTCCTCCTAACCCTGGACGTGGAGGCATTATACACTAATATTCCCCAGGATGCTACGATTGAAGTCGTAGAACAACTTCTACATGAGACAAACCTCCCTACCAATACTCCAGCGGATTTCCTCACGGAACTCATCACGCTGGCCCTTAAGACCAACTTCTTCATGTATAAAACTACCATCTACCACCAGATACAAGGGACCAGCATGGGGAGCACATTCGCGCCGAGCCTGGCAGGATTGCATATGGCACATTTTGAGGCCAGCACCATCTTTACGGCTAACAATCCCTTCAAAGAGAATATGGTCACCTGGAAACGATACATCGACGACGTGCTCATCCTGTGGAAAGGGAATACTGATACCTGCCAAGAGTTTTATCAGTGGATAAATAATCTGAACCCCCACCTACGCTTCAGCAAAACAGAGAGTGAAAAAGAAATCCCCTTTCTGGATCTCCTGATTACTTTGGAGGAAGGGAAACTCCATACTACCATCTATAAAAAAGCAACTGATCGCAACAGCCTGCTGAATTTCCATAGCCATCACCCAAAAGCAGTGAGGGAAAATTTACCCTTCGGACAGTTCCTGAGAATCCGTCGGAATTGTAGTAACATCCGTGAATATGACACCCAGGCTAATACCCTGACGAGGAACCTGAAACAGAGGAACTACCCGGAAACGATTGTGAAACAAGCACGCAAACGAGCCAGGAATAACAATCGCCAGGCACTGCTGGAGGACAGGACCAAGGAAGCTGATAACATCATTACGTGCGTGACTACTTTCACTCCACTTTCGAACAAAATCAAAAACATTGTGAATCGCAACTGGAAAATTCTTAACACAGGGAGTCTCACGATGGAACGTCCCAGATTTGCATTCAGGAGAACCACCAATCTACATGACCAATTGATTAATACTAGGCCACGACCCAAGACTAACCGACAGGAACCCACCCTATGGGCCCTCCCCGCTGTGAAAGGCCATCATCCATGCGGGATGTGTAGTGTGTGTCCTTTCACCAAACACACTACATCCCTCGATCTTGACAAAGTCACATGGGATCAACGGAAACATACGAATTGCAACACCAAAAACTGTGTTTATCTCATCACCTGCCCTTGTGCCTTCCGTTACATAGGGATGACCACACGTCAGGTCAAATTGAGGATCAGTGAACACAGGAGCACTATCAGACGGGGCAGAACAGCCACTCGACTTACTAATCATTACATCGAAAAAGCCCACTCATGTGATGACATCAGATGGACAATTCTGGAAAGCAACCAACTGTGGAGTAGTAATGCTTTACTACGCCGTGAACAACGATGGGTACATCGCCTACAAACTAATGAACAGGGTCTCAATGATGAGATACCATGGACTGAACTGTAACTAACCTTCTTGACGTCAACCAGCTGATCTGCCAGTTAGACTTTCCTTTCACTACAGACATAACATCTCTACATCAAGCAACACACCAGGTTTCCTGTTACATCTGCTTTGATACATCCCCGGTTGTGTATTTTGATAATTACATATACATCTGTTGAGGCACCCATCGTTTATGATCTTGGTTGAATGCACCGGGAAAGGAGTGGGGCAAATAAAACACCTTTTCCCCGAGTGGAGGCCACACAACAGCCTAAACACATGACATAGCACATATATAGAGGGGATGACCATCTAGTATGACGATCAACTTGATGATCAAGTATCCACACAGATCGGCCACACAGCTTGACCCTACTCTTGGCCATATATATTGACCATCATGAGCTGACCATTGTGTGACAATCTCTCCTATCCTCCCCCACCTCTTCGTAGTGTTCCCCATTTACCCTCCCCCACTGTAGGCTGGTCGCTGACTTTACCACTATTCAGACCACATGGTCTAAACCTACTGTCACGCCATGACTTACTGGGAGATACGTTTTGTCTCCTTCTTAGCACATGAAGGTGTGTACGCTCGTCCCCTAGTCTATGGAGCAACTTTCTCCTCTTACTTAGGTGAGTGATGTGAGATGTGACCCAAGGGGTATCCATTTACTGGTTCGGACACCATTGAAGAATGAGTTGTTAATACCCCACGCTGATTAATGGCTTGTATTTTAATGACAAAGTTCTCCAGACCCTCCACGGTCAGTGTATGGGACTAGTGGGTGACTCCGATCAACGGCGGAAGGCCTCCACACCAGGACACTTGTCCTGGTCTTGGCCAACCGTTGCTGATCGTTGAGACCCCATTTTGCCGATCACCCGTGAGTGGAGTCTGGCTCTCTGCTACACTGCAACCATGTACTCATCTTTTTCTATTTCGCGTCCAGTTGATGGACATATGTGAGACGTAAAACTTTGACATATTGTTTGTTCCTTTCTTCTTTTTTCTTTTGTCATTTTTGTTTACCTAGGCTGATATCCAGGAGCGACCCTTAATCTGACAGTACAGATATCAGGGCAACTTAGTCCCTGTACGCCCGGATATATATTACGGGTATTATCCCCCAGATCACGTTTGTACCTTTTGTGCACTTTATAGTTTGTCCTGAGGAAGCGCCACGGATCCGGTTGGACCGCAGGGGCGCGAAACATGTCGACCACTTTGACAACATTTTAGTTATCTGATGGGACATTATCCCCATTAGGGTAACACCTAACCTACGGGTTTTTTAGCGTGTCAAGGGTCCCTTTGTATTAAACAATATCCCACAGGCAACCCTTAGACACTTTTAATTGATCACGTCACACACACGACTGCACCACTAACTCTCTATTTTTAGGACCCATATCACACACCCGCATGCACCAAACGGCCTTTTCTCTTAAAAGATCTCCGCTAAAGTGACCCTTCGGGGGACCCGTAGGGCATTGCAGCGCCGGCCCGACGAGGAGCAAAACGCCCAATGATGAAGCATGACACCTTTCGGGGTGTGTGAGGGCAACAAGAGAAACTAAGCTCTGCTTCCCCTCCCCACACTTGGGTCCTATTAAGCCTAGGACTTTATCCTCTCATGCCTTTTTGAGTCTTTCTCTATTTCTTTCTCTTTTTGGAACAGTGTCTCCTTTTTTGATTGATACAGACGACACACGGAGCACAGACACTGGACCACAATAAGCTCCTGGTCCCCCCCTCTCTTCTGGTTTGTATAGACCTCTTTTTAAAATAGTCAAATAATGATGAGATGAGAATTAATACATCTTTTAGATTGGTAAGACTATGACCTTTCACTGATGGGGGATGTCCTCCTATATATTGCTAAACATCAGTTAACAAGGGTGCTCTAGCTGATTAAGTACGTGCTGTGTACCCTTTTTTTGTTCTTCTCTATCGAGGGGGCCCCTTTAGAAGGACTCTGGGTTGATAATGTCGCGATTATAATGCTTTAGTGTGAAAAAATTATTTTCATAAAAAATCGCGCAATACTGATAAACCAGATCAGAAATAATTGTTTATAATTAAGGTATCCACTATAGTAAAAATTAAAAAATTAAATTGTTTTTCTCTAAAGAGTCACAATAGTCTAGTGAATATGACATAAGAATATCAAATTGAACTCTGCAACATTGTTTTTGTTTTTTTCTTTTTTCCTAAAATTGCAGATAATTTTTAAAAACAATCTACATAGGGTGAAACCACACTAATAAAATAAGATCGACCAAGCAAAAATAAAAGGTATGCAATGTTTTCATTTTGGGATGATGGATTAATATAATATAAACTTTAGTAGACAATAGCCAGTACACCTTATATACATATGTTCTTTCTTTTTCTTTCTCTTTTCCTTTTCCTCTATATTAAGGCAATCTATCTAGTCTGGCCGATTAAAGGAAGGCTTAGCTACAACTTGTAGTGTTGGAGGGGAACAAGACGAGGCCCCTTTATATTTCAATTCTTGGTAAGATCATATATTATATTTATGGTTGAGGGAAAATACAATACTATACAGAAGTAAATGAGGTATACAGGTGTCGGATAAAATGTATATCAGGCATATAATGTTTGTAAAAAAAAAGACAATAACATCAATTTTGTGAGGTTTAATAATAACAATTATTTGTTGTTATTATTAGAAAACTTTTACCCCATTATTAAAATAACAAGATAATAAAGATTTTGTCTATATGCCTTCATTCGACCTGTAGAGAAACGAACTTGTACAAACAAATTGAATGGATATATTTCTAGAAAGTGACTGTTAGGATAAGATAATATCATATAAAAGCATGATGACTCCTGACTAAGCAGGTGTGGAATTTAAGAATAACCATTGATCTTTGCAGTTTTTAAAAAAATGATGTGTATACAAGAAGCTGTAAAAAATTAATATTGTACAGTTTTTTGTTATATAGAAGAAGAATAAATGTACATATATGTTAATAGGGTTAACTTTTTAATTGTACATAAATGTAGACATTTTGTGAATATGTTTGTAAATATTTTGTATCTATTTGTCTGTAGCCCTGAAGAAGTCCTCTGGGACGAAACGCGTCGGCTACATTGTATGTGTCCTTTTATATATGAAAAAAAGAGAAGAACTCAATAAAGAAAACATTTGTTTGAAACAACACCTGCTGAATGGACAGACATATTTTATGATCATAATTTAAAATGACTATATGGAGTGCTGGATCATAGTGATGTGTTTATGATTTGTAGGATCTTTGATCCTAAGGGGGTTTAGGGGTATTTAACCTCATGATCCTTGGCAACCAAAAAGATATACTTTGACCCGATTTTGATGTTAAGTGCAATCACTCTCTGCCTTATACCCCTTTTCTTTTGTGTATTGAAACTGATCAACATGCCTGTATCATTTCACTGGGTTTTCGCTCAATTTCGGAAAGTCTTTTGTGAATGACCCAAGATCAGTCCTGCTCCAAAGTATGTGGTCATAGCCTCCACCAGGCACTTCTCTCATATGAAGCACATGTGTATATCCTCATACTCCTCCTCTGTTTTAGATGGAGGCAGTTCTAATCTAACTTTTTTTGGTTCCTTTTTCTTTGCTCAACTACCTTCCCATCTATCCAGTTCACTCCGTTTTGGAACTTAGGCAATTAATTCCTTGATCCGTAATTTAATTTCTGATGGTCTCATGTTTGCAAGATCCCTGATCATTTAAGCTTAAATGTTAACTTCTTTGCCAGGCTTTGGATTTCTGTAGGTCAATTTCATATCTATGAGCCTATTCAGACAATCTCTCATGAGCTTGTCCTGCACGTCTAGTAATGTCTTTACACATGAACAATAGCTCATCATCCTGATAGGTGTTTAATTGAGACATGTCAAGATTTCCCTGTATTATTTTGCCTGTTTCTAGTTTCAGTTTAGCCACATCTATCATCTTTTCCCTCTCTAGGGTTTGAATATTCCTTCCACTTGTTCAGGGATATTCACTACTAGTCGGGATATCTATAC
The DNA here is from genome assembly GCF_964204655.1 of Triturus cristatus. NCBI lineage: Eukaryota > Metazoa > Chordata > Amphibia > Caudata > Salamandridae > Triturus > Triturus cristatus. Next base: position 143,091,972 of record NC_140588.1, read on the forward strand.
CTTTAAACCAGTCATCAAGTTCTTGAGCAGTTAGACCAAGTTGTTCTGCTGGGGTATTAAGAATTATCTCTCCCTTAAAGGAACTACTATTTGCATTAGGCGGTGAGTTCAAAAGAGACATTTCAGAATTTGGCGTTCCCATAGGTATTTCTATCCTAGGGATACTATAATTAACACTTGGAAGCTCCTTCATTCTAGGCATGAAAAAGGGTGGCAATCTTTGGGAAAGCCTCCTAGTTGTGTCAAACCCTGTCTGATTCAATGTAGGGTCTGCACTCGTGACACATGGGGTATTCCCTTGTGTCATAACCATAGGACTTTGAGGAATTGGTATCATTGTTGAGTCCACTAGGCTACTAGCTGAAGTACTCATTTCAGTAGGAACATAGTATTTCAATGCAATCTAGGCTTATACAGAGGAACTACAGGCCCCATTGTACCAGGAACGTCAATGCATCTGGAACATTCAGAGCAAGTGAATTTGAAGGAGCTGTCATTCCTGAACCCTCTCTCACTGAGGTAGAATTGATTATTACTGGTGCCGTAGGCACATCAAAATTCAAACCAATAGATGCTTTACTTGCTCGTCGAGTGTGGGTCACATTCTATCGAGGTGGATGGTTTAACAATAGTTTGGTTTAAAATCCTCATTTGAATTGCTACCACTGTCCTCAGCTATGTTCTCTGTGTCATCTGTTTCTTTCTTCTTTTTCTTATCCTTGCGTTGTCCTTTTCCCTGTTCCTCACTCGTTAGTGCGGGGTGTAGTTTAGCTCCCTCAATCATGTCAGTTCTCCATGTTTTCTTCTTCTGCATCCCATCTAGCATCTGCACAAGTGCGTATGGCTCGCTTGACCCTTCCTTGAAATCTCTCACTCTGCCTAGGAGAGACCTGTATGTTCCCAGGCATTAAGTGCTTCGTATTGTGCAAGTCCAGGAGGTAGTTTCATGTCTACAACGTCCTTCTTAAATGCTCAATGATTCTCAAATTAAATGTGCCGTAATGAGGAAATGTCAAAGTACCATCTTTCGCAATAATGTTCTGCCATTGTTCAAGCCAAATACACGTGTGACTACGCACGTCTTTTGCTATAGTATGACCCGACGTACCTTTGGGTAGTGCCTCTTTCCCCTTTCTAACAGGAACAGTCACTTCTCCCCTCATTAAACTTTGTAGTGCTTTAAAGAATTTCAATTTTGATCAGAAATATGAAAAATACATAAATTATTTTTTTTTTATGCCAGGAAATTATTTTCCCCCACAATTCTCTGTTCAGCGATCACAACCAATACCAGCGCTGCTCTCTATGACTTATTCAATACCAGCGCGGCTCTACACCAACCGAGCAATATCAGCGCAGCACACTGTTAGGTCAATCTCACTCCTTGCAGCAGCTCACTGCACAAAACAAATGCAAGCAATTTTAACAACTAACTTTATCTGCTCCTCTAATGAAATTAAAGATTATTCATACACACAAGAACCCGTTCGAGCGCAACACTTTGCGACGTACTCTAACATTAACTGAAAATGAAACCTCAACCTGCAGGTTCTCACTTGGATTAGTACAGGTCTTTCCGGTGCACTGAAATCAACTATACCAACCACACCTCACAATTGGACAAGATAAAGTCCCTATTTCAATAATGCTGTTGACAACGTCTCACAACCAGCAACACAACACAGCAGACAAGTACACCCAGGGGCATATTCTCTAGGACTCATCGCCGAGTTGGCAGCACTTTATCGCAGCCAAAGTGGTGATAAATTCATCACCCCATTCACAAGCTGGTGCCAACAGCCGATATCACCAGTTTACCTGCAATAGCAGCCGCTAAAAAACATCGCCACAGATGACAGCAGCAACTAACGCTAATGAGATGCAGAGTAGGCGTTCCCGTGCAAAAAGCCACGACAACACCACTTCACAACATTCACAACGACCAGACAGATCGGCGATAAGATCACAAAACATGCGATAAGGCGTGTTAGCAGCAGGGATTTAACACCTTCTCTGACCTGGTGTAAAGTCGGACGACAACCTGCTCCAGAAAAGGGAGCCCAGCCCAGAGCCACACCTGAAGAACAACAGACGCCATGGAGCTACTGATTATTCAGCTCGCACACCCAAGAGGGCCACAACACCCACAGCCACCACCCACAGGCCCACCCCCGGGCCCCTACCCCACCCCCCCGGACAAAGATACTGCACATCAACATTACAAAATCCTGAACAAAACAATTTGCCTGATGTCGCACAATCACAACAATTAACATTCATGTCTGATCAGAAAATGGAGAATCATTCATTCATCATTGGAATCCCCAAAGCAAAATTTCATTCAAATAGAACTAAAAACAGCCATTCAGAAGAGTCATAGCGGATCTTCACTGGACAATCTGTTGGTCACAGCCTGTAAGACAAAATTCAAGAGAAGAAGGTGTGTCATGCGCCCATCAAAGGACAGAGAGAGAGAGAGGGAGAGAGAGAGGGAGAGAGGGAGGGAGAGAGAGAGAGAGAGAGGGAGAGAGAGGGGGAGAGAGAGAGAGAGAGAGGGAGAGAGAGAGGGAGAGAGAGAGGGAGAGAGGGAGAGAGATTGCACAAGGAGCGCAAGGCCACTCGGGCTCTTGGCTCCACATGCCAACTGGTGAGTGTGCATCGCTATTGCTGCACCATAAGCCTAAGGCCTGGCCTCAATTGCAGCGCCAAAGCCACATAACATTTCCAAAAAGCAAGCAGTAGTCAGACAAACATTAGGGATGAAAGCTCCTTTGTCTCAATACATAAGGCGGAAGGACATCTGCATCTCTGACCTTGGTCTTGAATGCGGCTGGCACCCCCTGAGATACCATGGCAGATGATGACGACCCACACCACGAACTGTGCTAATGAAAGACCAACTTATCCACACCCCATACAAAGAAGTCCCTGCTTGAGGTACGCCTGCATTGGATGCCCTTGACACTTACGTACACAACAACCCTTTCTTCCAAACGTTGCACACACATACGACTCATTGCTCCGAGCTGTGGCATATCATCCACACAACTGCCGCGGGTCAGAAGATTGCCAGTTCCACGAGACCCAACAACGCAATGTCAGGCCATCCCGGACACATGCACCACCCCCGTCACGTGGAACAGTACCGTGCACGCATGCTGCATTTGTTGGGAGCACTGCCACTGGCAGTGTTGCGCATCAGTTACCGTCTGAGCTTCCGTCATGCGTACGTCACCTGCGTCCTGCCCTGGTTCCACTGTCGATCATGCACATTCGAGTGACCCATGGATGTCTGCCTATCCAACACAACGGTAGCTGAACTGGATTATGACTTGTGTGTGTGCCCCCTGTTGGATCACGAACAGGAGTGTAACCGTGATACCCATGCATGGGATGTCTTAATATTTTGCGTATGTACTGGCAGTTGTGCATGGGAGATTGCACAAGTCCTCGTGTGCAGTGACCACATCGAGGCGCTCCCCTATTGAGCTGTGTTGTGGATTGGTGTTGCCCGAGCACATCTGTCCGAGCCAGGTAATGGATTCTCTCACCCTCGTGTTCGTTGAACTCAACAACGACGTACTCTTGAAACCAATTGCCCATGAGGCTGCGCTCGCATTCATGGACGAGTAACTATGTTCCTGCAGCCACAACTCATTATAACCCAGAGCACAGGTCCCAACAACCTGTTGCATCTTTGAGGAATGGTCACATATCCCACCACAACACTGGACATGGCTGCATTCGCCTGGACTCAGAATGCATGTGCGTGCACCTACGCGTGTTGACACACACCCGTGCAAGGTGAGGCAGTCCCATGTGCAGAGCTGTACAGCGTCGTTTGGGAACGTTCCTAAATCGGACATACTGCTGGAGGTAGAGTGCACACATGGCAACGTAGTGCTACATGTGACCTTGTTGGAGCCTTTTACCTGCTCACTGTCAGCAGAGCAGACAGTCTGCGCAGTCCGGTGGTACAGCACTATGCAGATCCCATGGGCTGTGAGTCGTGTCCCCTGACAAGGGGCTATGAGCAGACGCCAAACATCACATGACTCGTCCAGCTAGGCAAGTTGGGCTGAGATTGGAGTTTATTTTTGCCTCCCCATTTCTTCCACCTCTACATGTTCCTGTTAGTGTCAGAAGCATTGGTCTGCATGTTGCGGCCCTTCTCTTGCCTGTACTGACACGCACATGCTAATAAAGTCTACGCAACTTCACTAGTGTTCAACTGTGATGAGTGTGGATTAGAATGACAAATCATGTGCCTCAATGAGCATTGTACATACACAGGGAGGTACTGGCTGACGCATTTCACTTGGTGGACGGTCCCCAATGACAGCTCCACCTCTGTGAGCCAGACATCGTGGTTGGGATAGTTGCTGGTAAACCTGTGCTCTTATGTGTCTACAGCAATGTGAGTATGCTGTACAACTTCTTGTCATGGAGATTAATGTGATCCATCAAAACAGGCTGTGTTCACACAGTTGAGTGTGAGTAGGTATGCGAAGAGATGTTCTGTTGTCACATGTGATGCGGGACACTACTTCAGGGCTGCTACCTAATTTGACATTTTTGCAAACAGCCCTATTTAATACATGGACGTGGGGCAACATTGAGGGTTTGCGAGATTGGTGTTCATGAGCAATGAGGCCATAGCTAGTTCACACCATTACAGACATCTAATTGGCCATGTGGGTCAGGGTCAAACATGCGCATTGATGTCATTCCACAGGGTGTACCTTTTGGTGCAATCAATGTCCATACATCCATCCATACTGTCATACTCGATTGAACATAGACATGACACATCTGTGTGATTTGGAATGTTTTATTCACATTCTGTGGAGTGTCGGAGCTGGCGCAGTACATGGCCATGCAAAGCCCACATTACATGGTTTCCCAGTGGAGGGAATGACAAGTTACTTGGAAGAGGAAGAGTTCAGTCCGCAGCCTGATTAATGTGTCATTGGTAACCAGAGCAGAAATGGCAGTCCATGTCGGGGTCCAGGTGAATGCCGCAGAGTGTTTGGGGGGACAGTGGAAGGTGTTGTTCCAGGGCATGATGCAGAGGGATGAACCAGGCAGGAACAGGCCATATGGCAGGGATGAATGCTACAACCTCCTTTCTCACACAGTCATTACCATCAACATATTAGTCCTCTAATATGCCTTCTGTGTCCGGTGTGTCAGGTGTGTGTGGTGGTGTTATGGCCGCACCACTGTGTGCCACTGACACATCAGGGTGTGGAGGTGTAATGGCTGCATCACTGTTTGCCACTGACACATCAGGGTGCGGAGGTGTAATGGCCACATCACTGTGTGCCACTGACACATCAGAGGGCGGAGATGTGTGTGTCGAAGTTCCGGCAGCAGTCATCTGGGACAGGCTCTGTGGCAGCAATGGCAAGATGAGGATCTGCAGGGCATGGAAGATCCCAGCTACATCTCGCTGGTGTTCAGCCGTGGCAGCCATCCTTCCAGCCTGCATCCGTACCATGTTCTCCATTGTCCTCCGCAGCTGTGCCAACTCTGTGCTGTCCTCGCTGGAGCCTGTATGACTAGACAGTTCTTATATCCGAGTAATGGCTCCAGCGAGGTCAGCCAAGAATTGTTGTAGAGCATGGAACGGACTGTGTGTGTCCGATAGGGGCTGTAAGTGGTCCCTGATGGGACTTATACACCCACGTATGGCATCAAGTTTGGCTGCCATGAGGTTGAAACCCACCCACACCTGTTCAGCCAGCTTCGTCTGGCAGTCTAACACACGGCATTGGAATGCCATGTGTCTTTCCGTAAGGTGGTTGAGCCAGCCGTGGTGGTGGGTGCTTCTTGCTGTGTGGTCTGTGCAGGGGGTGGGCTCACCTCGATGCAGCTGGGCTGCCCTGCCCTTTGGGGTGGCATACAGAGGCTGTCCCCGACCCGTTGGAGGGTGTCGGAGCAGATGTTCAGGGTTTACCCTTCATCATCAGTGAATGGATGTCTGGTCTGCTCTGCAGGAGGTGTTGATTGTCCCTCTGCAATGCAAAGGGGAGATGCCTGTTAACAGGGTTTTCCATGTATGTTGACACATTGTACATGTTACCAGAAAGACAGTGTGACAATGTACACTGTGACTGTTTGGGGTGAGCTGGCTATTTGATGGGAGACAGTGGACATTTCGACTACATGATGGATGTGAGGTTGTACACGTACATTATCACCTCACAGTTTCCTCCTATGCCAGATGTGATTGGCCAGTTTCTGCGCACAAACGGCACCAGTTGTGTCCTCTGTCCTGTAGTGAAAGTGTTGCACTTTGTACCACATTCACGTCAATATTGATGTGCTGTGATTGCCTTGTGTATGTGCTGCATTGTGGGAGAGTCGCCCCTACAGTTCTGATTTAGCAGCCCCTTATCCCTTTGAGGCGGTGTGCCTTTGACTTGTGTGCTTTTCCGGTGCAGAGATGTTGGCGACTTGGGTCATTTGTTCCTTTCGGACGGTTTTTGTACTCTTGTGCATTGTTTGTCTGCAGATGTGTTGTTGACGTCAGGGGTTGTATGTGCACGTGGATGTGTCAGAGTGTGACCTGCTCCTTTGAGGATGTGATCCACATTGGGCTACCTCAGTGTCGTGTCGTGCACCATGTCATGTTTTTTGACTGCAGCCATGCTATTAGTCATGCAGTGTCACTTGCATTGTCAGTGTGGCTCACAGAGCCGCTGCTTTGCTGGATTCAGCACATGTGCATGGGTAGGTTGTGGGATTGGTAATGGGGAGGGGGGCCCCTTTGTGCACATGGTGGACGGGGGCCTACTTGGTGTTTCTATGTGTGCTGCAGTGTGCCAAGGGTATCAGGGACATGTTCCAAAATCATTGTGGGTGTCCAGTGTGCTACACATGCTTGTGCATGTGTGCCATTGTGCCCATATCCCCCCTGTCCCCCCAGTCTCTGGTCATTACTCACCCTGTTGCTGTTGGGTCAGGTCATATGGAGCTGTGGCTGGACTCCCAACTCCTTGCACCGTCTCCACACTGATGACTGTGGCCACCATTTCCTCCTGCTCATCCAGCTCCTCCTCTGGCGCAGGACTCCCACCTCCAGTCGCCGTTGCTGCCTTCCTGTTGGCAGCGAGTTTTTGCTTGGTTTGGCTGATCACGTCATGCCTGCGCCTCTTGGACCAATAGTGGGACTGTAGCGACTCCTTGATACATCTGCAGATTACTCCAATAAAAATGGGCTAACCATTAATTTGAGCAAAACTAAAACACTTATGATCCAAAGAAAAAAAATGGGAAAAAAACATAGTTGGCGATTAGCCAATGAAAAAGTGAAAAATACAGATATATATAAGTGTCTGGGAGTTCTGTTCTCTCCAAACTGGAGTTTTGCAGCTCAGATGGAAGAAACTAAGAGGAAAGGGCAGGTGCTTTTGCAACTCGCAATTTGCGAGTCGCAATTAAGGAATGTTTAGAAATAGCTATTTTTTTTGCGATTTTTACAATTTCCTTAATAATCGCAATTAAGGAATCACAAAAGCCTACCTTGATGCATGTACCCCTAAATCAATAGTGCGCATTTAATATGCATGTGCACTTGCTTTTAAAAAAAAAAAAATTCTTTATTGGTGTTTTCGATAGTGTATTAATATATACATACAGGGATAATGATTGCATCAATTAGATAGTAACATTCCAAAATACAAAGGGCAAATTTGACATTATCAGAGTTATAATTAACATCTTACTAGGTTCTCAATATACTTAAGTTTGCGATAATGTAATCTATTACCGTTCTCAATATACTTAAGTTTGCGATAATGTAATCCATTACCATACAGTATCATGTCAATATTCCCTGTATTCCTTATCCATATGTGCTTCAGGGAGGCACCAGTATCTTCCCATCATACAGACATATCATATAAACAATATCAAAACAATTTGCCCCAAACGTTGGGAAACAATTTAACAGTGTGTCATCAAGTGGTTTCGCCGTCCTATGAGAGGGCATAGAATGATCTCCTTGGGGGCGTGGCTTGGCCGCGAGCAAACTTGACCGCTCCTAGCTGAGCTCCGCACTTAACAACAATTAATCCTGCCATCCGTTCATAACCCGTGGAACTCTAAACATCCAGACGCGAGAATCAGGGGCCCTGAATACCAGGCAATTCGATAGAATGGAGGAGCCGTGGGCCAGCGGTGCCTGAAGGGAGAAAATAGAACACCCAAGGTTGAAGCAGAGGACTGCGAGCCAGCGCCCTGAAATGTGGGCCAGAGTCTCCATATTCCCTGAAACAAAAGAAACTGAACAGCTGGGGATCGACGAGTGCAAGGAGGAGAGAGAACGAGAGGCCCAGGGTAAGCGACAGAGAAGCTCGGATCGGAGCCAGGCCGAATAACAGCTGGAGGTGAAGCGCTGATCTTGCTTGGGCCCCGGGACTGTGGTGGCACGCTCGGCCCCCCTTGAGGTGAGCCGGAAAGAGGGGCAGGCGGCCCTCGCTGAGAGCACTAGAACCAACACAGCTGATTAGACGGCAGCTGAGCCCCCCCGGCGGAGTATCTCCTGACGCCGTGGCTCTCAGAAGTGCAGCAGCCACGGAGGCTGTGGTGAGGAAGTAGAACCGGAGGCCATCCGAGGTGGGGTTGCCCTAGCGGGTGCCCTGCTGGAACTCCGATCCGAATTCATCAAATGGCGAGGGAGTTGAAGGGGGCCCTGAGTGGCGAATCCAAACTGGTGGCGAGCTGTCCCCTCCCTGCCCATGGAGGGCAGTCGCGAATAGGTCGAGGGCCCTCTCAATCTCGGACATTACAGGACACAGCCCATCCTGGGACCACACAGGGAGAAGGAAATGGATCGAGTGGTCCAGGGGAAGCTGTGGTGAAACTCGAACTGGGGCCCCACAGAAAAGAAGGGGGGGAGACGAAGTGCCAGTTGATCTGTTGCCCCCGGGGCCCATAGCAGTAAAGCTCGCCCTCTGTTGCCAAGTGGAGGGTGGCGGTGACAGTTAGTTAAGTGATCCCAGGTCTCGAGCTGGTGTCTGGGAACCTGGGTTGGCTCCTCCCCCACTCATCCGAGTGGGGCTGGCAGGGCCCGAAAAGACTGAGGGCCAAAGGGTGGTCCGACGGAGTGTACGAGGACCCTGAGTGCTGGGGGCGAGATTACATGCCCGGCCAGGCGGCCGGAGAGGCAATTGCAACAAAGTTCTAAGAGCACAACAGAACCTTAACAGCGGGCAGAGTCAGACCTGTAGCTGCAGAACCCTTCTTACGATCGGCTGGAATGGTAGTGAGAAACTAAGCCTACAGGTGAACACGTCTCGGATACGCGCACAGAGATCTAAAACACTGCCGCCCCCCCCCCGTAGACTGGGCCTCATGGATGGTGGCTGGACCGCAGAGAGGGGGGAGAAAGCAGATCATGGTGAGAAAAGTGGCAGCATTCCTTGAGTCCCCAAACCAATGATGGTGAAGCCTAAATGACAGTCAATACCGCAACCCAACAAGATGGACAACTACACAATCCTGAAACCTCCGCAAGCTATAGGGGGTGAGGATGCAGAGGAGCCCTCTCTGACCTCCATTATGGCTGCCATAAAAGACCTGAAGGGTACCCTAGAGCCGAAGATTGACACTGTGACAATTGAGGTTAAGTTAATCCACACTGATTTATCCAAACTCAGAGACAAAGTCACCACTGCCGAAGCCCAAATTGCTCACATACAATCAGTGACAAAACGGCTAGAGAGGCAAGTAAAAAAATTAACCTATCAAACCACAGTGATGGTGACCAAGCTCAAGGACCAGGAGGGCAGGACCCGATGGAACAATATAAAAGTGGTGGAGGTCCCTGAGGGGGTGGAGGGCCCTAGTGTAGATAGTGAACAAACTCAAACCTAAGAGACTGTCCAAGTTCTTTTCTATTGAGAGGGCGCATCGGGTCCCGATCCCACAGCCTAAGCCGGGGGGCCCGCAGGACAATTATTGCAAAACTTTTAAACCACCGTGACCGAGATGCTATCCTCCAGGCAGCCAGAGTCGCAGGAGAAATACAGTTCGAAAACGCTCGGATTAGGTTCTTGCCAGATTTTACCCTTCAGGTGCAGAGACAGTGCAGAAGCTTTGATGCGAGAAGGGAATTAAGTACATGATGCTCTTTCCAGCCAAACTCAAAATCATGCTAGACGGCAAGACATGGCACTTCCTCAAACCGGAGGAGGTATGGGAATTGCTGGAGAGGCGATATACAGGAAGCCGAACACAAGTAAGAGGGTCGAGATGAAACCCAAAAGACCCAAATCGAGGCCAAGACGATGGGGAGCGGGTGCGCTGTGGAAAACGTGTAGTATTTTACTTGGCATAAGAGACAGTCATTTTGGCTGTGGTGTCCATTTAAGTTTCCTTCGTAATTCTTTCATCTTTTCACTCTGCCTGTGCTATCTATTTTAGTTGACTTCCTGACTCAGCTAATAGCAATGTACGCGCTGAGAGTTTGTAGCTGCCAGTGTACCTGGTCTTAGATGTTAACTGTCAATCATTTACTGCTGCCATAAGCATTCCTGTTCCCCCTCCCACTGTGCTGACCATGTGGTTATTCATCTTCCCTTGTTTGCCGATAGCTATTCCTAAAACTTGTTCTTCCTATTTCTGTTCACATGCTTACACTGCAGAAAATATTTATAAAAGCCCTGTGTTCTGTGACTTCAGTGTACTACTTCAGGCCACTTGAGAGTGCTGTGTGGATGTGGTCCCACTCATGAGTGATTTATAAACTTGTTATTTATTTCCAACTTCAGTGCTGATCTCTATTTTGTTGGTCTCTGGACCCGTGGACAAAAGGGTGACCCTGCACCTGTGTACCCCTAAAAAGGTACATTTCCACAGCACCTCCCTAGGGCTTCAGGGGGGAGGAAAACGATCCATGTACAGCAAGCGGCACGGCTTCATGAACTGACAGAGACACTGGCATAAGGTGCCCTGAACTGGACAGATGCCTGGACTATAGCGGTACTGATGTTGGAAATTAGACAACTTAAGATATATTGAACATGTCAATGAGAGACTTAGACTATCAGAAGTTGAAAACCAGGATCGAACATGCAGCGTGGACTGAGTGGTACGCACTTGCGGCAGAGACACCTCCCTACTGAGTGTTGATATAAGTTAGATTTGGGGCGACAGGCGCTCTGCGGGTTGGCAAGTTGGGTAGGTACAAACTCTATAGCAGGGTAGCATGGAAATTACACAGTTCAGGTTGAGACTCAGGAGATTGTGCAGAAATGTTTCTATGCTAGACAGGATGACACTTCAGCTAACGTCAATCCCACCATGGAACGAAGGGGGAGGCGGGAGGGTAAACAAAGCTTGGCTGATGATGACCCCTGAATGCCAACGCGGACTTCTAAAAATGTGGTCCTGGAATGTTGACGGGCTGGATGGAGGGCTCAATCGCTCAATGGTGTTACAATTTATTAAAAAACATACACCAGATATAGTTCTGATTCAGGAGACCCACCTCCTTGGCAACCAGTGCAGAGCACTTAATAGATATGGATACTTCCTAGAAGCACATGCTGGCTACACAACAGGATCCAGGGGGGTGGGAATGCTCTGTAAGACCTTGTTTCCATATACTATAGTGAAACAATGGTCAGACCCGCTGGGTAGATATGTGGCGGTAAGTGGCCAATAGGAGGGAAGGACTTTGAACCTTTGCTCTGTATATGCTCCTCCAGCTTTGCAGACAGCGACTTTTGACGCGTTGGGCGCCTTGTTACTGACCCTCCCTGAGGGCCGTCTAATATTGGGGGGAAATATGAATGATGTGGTCTCCGGCGAGCTGGATACCCTGCGAGGGGCGGTGGCTGAGAAACGCTTAGGACCATTAGGCGAGTTTCTCCGCACCATGGGACTCAGTGATATTTGGAGACACCAACATCCTGGGATCAAGCAGTATACACATGTTTCGGTGTCCCGTGGGAGCCTCTCTCGACTAGACTACATTCTCATGCACTCACATGACCTGGGTGAATTTAGGGGAGTAACACACATAGCAAGGGGGTTGTCAGACCACTCCCCGGTTGAGGTGTCTCTTGGGGGGCCCCCAAAAGAGTATACCCTTCCATCTAAAATTGACCCATGGTACCTTAAAGATCAGAAATTCAAGGTGTCCCTAAAGAAGGGGGCAGAGCACTACTTTGTGGAAAACGTGGGATCCGTTGATTCAAAAGTAATACTTTGGGAAGCCTTTAAGGCCGTGATAAGAGGGCAAGCACAGCCACATATAGGAGTGATGACAAAGGAAAAAAAACAAAAGTGTCTGTCCCTGGAGACAGAGGTGTCTACTCTAGAGGCCAGGGTGGGAGAAGAAGCATCCAACACTACAAATGCAAGACACAATCTGTGCCTAAAACAAAAAGAGCTTAGGGACTTGTTGGAGGACAGTGCAAGAATTCAGGCCCGCTCAACATAAGCTATATGACGTAGGAGACAAAGCTAACAAGCTATTGGCTTGTCTGGATAAAAAATGAACTGAGCATATGTGGGTCCCCAGAATAATATATGAGATGGGTCAGAGACATAAGACATCACAGAGGCCTTTGCTACGTATTATGAGTTGCTTTACTCCTCCCCCTCAACAAAAACCAAGGAGGAATGTACGTGAATTTCTGAGGGACATCCAGATGCCGACCCTTTCTGAGGGGAATAGGGAAATGCTGGATAGCAATTTGACAGTAGAGGAGCTCAAGACTGCCACACACAAGCGTTGCAATCAGGGACAGCGACGGGTCCAAATGGTCTACCGATCGAATTATGTAAAACTCTACTAGATAAATGGGTGGAGCACTTACTTGCAATGTTCACAGAGGCGAACACTGGGGGGGCCCTCCCGCCTGATCGAGAGAGGCTACAATAGTGGTAATTCCCAAGGAAGGTAAACCCGCTGAACAGTGTGAGTCATACAGTCCAATATCCCTGAGAAATTACGAGGCTAAAGTCTTGGTCCAAAGCACTGTTGATGCATTTGATGACAGTGATTACGTCCCTTATACACCCAGATCAGGTGGGGTTTATGCCCCATAGAAGTACGAGGCACAACCTGTGCAGACTATTTGGGGTCCTACATATAACATCTGGGTAGGAGTTACATCATTCGGTTCTATTGTCATAGGATGACAAAATGGACTTTGATAATATAGAGTCGAACTATCTGTTTTTCGGTACCGAGCCATTTTGGTTTTGACCCACTTTTATTGGGTGGGTGAGACTTTTGTATTACCGACCCCACGCAAAGGTAAGGGTCAACTCAACTACCTCCTGAGTGTTTACATTGCAGAAAGGCACTAGACAGGGGTGCCTTCTGTTCCCGTTGCTTTTTGCACTGGCCCTAGAGCCCTTGGGCGCATGGGTGAGACGCGACCCACAGATATGTGGGATACCAATTGGGGAGGAATGGGAAGAACGCATATCCTTGTACACAGATTATGTTCTGCTCTATGCCAGGAAGCCAAGGCAATCGATAGATAGAAAACTCCAAATCCTCCATATTTACGGAGACTACTCTGGGTACTGTATAAATTGGGACAAGTTGCTGTTTTTCCCCCTGGTGGGAGGCATCCCAAAACTCACAAGTCGATGTACGATCCCATTTGAAACTGAAGTCTTTAAGTACTTGGGGATTAATATAACTAGAAACCCACTGGACTTCTATAGGAGAAATGCTGAAAGGCAACTGATTAGATTCAGTGCGGAGGCGGAATGATGGAAAACGCAGCCCCTCACTTTGATGGGTTACGCTTTATTTAAGATGATGACCCTTCCACGACTATTGTACGTTATGCAAAACTCCCCTAATGAGCTCCCCTAATTCGTGCTTAAGGAGAATTGAGGCTGACTTAAGAGCACTGATATGGAACGGGGGCCCTCCAAGAATTGCCGTGCGAAGACTACAGAGAGGAGTTTATGAGGGAGGATTAGTGGTGCCGTACATTAAATATACTATTGGGCCGCGCAATTGGTGTGTGTCAATGACTGGGTGTGTGGGGACAGGGCGGAACAGGAATACCAAGTCGACAGACTAAACATGGGGGAGAGAGGTTATCCTTCCCTCCTTTACGGGAAAGGAGGGAGTAGAGATCTTCCACCACACACACAAACAGTAGTTAAGGCATGGAATGTGGCTACCAGATATTTGGGATGGGATGGGAAGTTACCAGAGAAGACCCTGTCGTGGCACAGCAAACAGCTACACAAAGTGAGTGATCTGCAAAATTTCAATAAATGGAAGCTACTGGGTCTTGAAAACTAGGGGATGTGTGGAGAGGCAGGGCCTACATAACATTTGCAACTATGCAAACAGAGTATGAGTTGACACAAGGAGAATGGCTGAGGTATCTCCAATTAGGACATGCCCTTAATAACTACCTACAAGAGGGGACCCGACTTCCATCAGCATCTCCTTGTGAGGGGGAAATGTACGTGTTGGTGTCTGAAGGATCTCTATAGGTCTCTGGGGGAGGGGTGAATCACCACCCGGTCAGCCCTCACATCAGTCCTACCTTTCAGAGTCCCACAGGGCCAGCCTGGTTGCTCTCCACACTCTCAGCCTCATCCACACTCACTCCCGAATGTACCTCGTTCCTCATGCAGGCCCACCAATGGGTGGCGACAGACCCCTCAGGCATCCTCCCTTTGTATTGCCCTTTCTTCCACTGTGGCCCACACGTCCACATTTCATTCCCAGGCTATCACTGTGGGACCCGCCGCCATCTTCCATGTCACTGGTATCTGTATGCAAACTAGGACCAGGGCTAGGTCTGCAAATCTGGAACCCACTTTTGTCACCTTTGGCCTGGGGAACAGTCTTAAGAGACAGACATCCCCCGAGCAAGGAAGTGTGCGAGCTAGTGTCGTGTTAACGTAGTCCAATACTGCCCCCCAGAGTCCCCGTAGGCTTGCACACTCCCATGTCATGTTGGTGAACCTACATCTCATACTAGACATCTAGGGCAGCCATGAACCTCTCACCCATACATAATGTTCAGTCTGTGAGGCATCAAATAAACCATATGGATATCATTAAACTGAATAAGCTTTAATGCGGTGTTCCTAGACACCTGTTTCGGGTTCCTCAAGACCTGAGTCCATTCTTTGTCCAGTAGGTTTATCTCTATTATCACACTCCACCTCTCACACGTTTGGTCTAGGGGCATCTTCACCATCTCTGGTAATGCTCTGTAGTGTCATTTCACCAAATGTCTAGCTGACCCTAATGTTACCAATGCCTGGAGAACCCCATGAGGTTGTGGTTCTTGCCGGCCACTTCGGCATAGGTCACCAAATATTTGCCCCACTGAGTGGTAAGTCAGGAATTGCCCAATGGATAGGTTATGTTGAGATAAAAAGTTATCCAAGGGGATCAGTATACCCTGTTGGAAGCAGCCTCCCACTGTGTTGATCCCAGCAGACGTCCACTCTGTCAACTGAAGCCTTGAGAATGGGGCAAAGGGGACACCATGCGGAATTCCAACCAGGGGTAAGCCTGGTGCATAGAGGGGAACTTCGGTTGTGCGCTGGAGATACCTCCTCCAACTTCGCAAAGTTGTCTGTAACAACACGTCCGGTTCTGGGGTAATCACCGATGGATGCAGTAGCTTGGCCAGCAGAAATCCTTGGTTATCTACTACGCTCATTGTGCCCAGCAACTCAAGGTTCCTTCCATCCAGCCATTGGGGTAGCCGTTGATGCTGAGCGGCCAGATAATATAATTCAAACTCCGTGTGCCCAGTCCTCCCTCCTCTGAAGCTCTCTGCAGCACTACAAACGAGACCCTGTTCCGTCCTCCATTCCAGATCAGTTCTCAAGAGCAGCCTATTTAGGCCCACAAACCATGAGGATGAGACCAGCACCAGCAGGTTCACAAATTAATATAAGAGTTTGGGAGACTTTATCATTTTAGACTACACTATACGGGCCATCAGTGGCAGCTTTAGTGAGCGCCAAAATTGGACACACGTCTTGAGGTACCTCATGACGGGGTTCAGATTTCCGTCTCTCAGGACTTCCATAATGTGGAATATCATATTTAAGTATTTAAGGGAGCGTAGGGACCAGGTCAGGACCCCAGGACAGCCCCAGGGCATCGATATTCGCCCATTAGTGGGAAGATATGGGTTTTCGATTTGTTGAGCTTATGGCCCGTCAAGGCAGAGTACTTGTTCAGAAAGGAATGCCTGCTCCACCCCTTGACTTTTATCCCCCAAATACAGCAGTAAAACATCGGAATAAAGGGAAATGACATGGTCTCTTCCCCCAAAACTCCGACATACGGCTGAACGGAGTTAAGTAAATAAATAAAACAACTTACATTGCGCGCGCCTCATCGCCGAGTTGGCTTTGCAGCGCGCGCAATGTAAATTGTTTTATTTATTTATTTAACTCCATTACCCCTTATGATGGAGGTTACTACCTGCCACTCGGCCCCTCCTCCGCCTCACCGCCTCACAGCACTCCCTATGCAAGCTGCCACTGCCATCTGTGGACAGTCTGATGTCCTGATTGTGTAGGCTGGTCTCTAGAGCTCACCCATCAGTTCTTTTCACAACTCCACTATCTGCCCCAAGCAGTACCCCTCATCACCTCCTTGAATGCCTCCCACTCTACCATCCTAGAGGCGGTCAAACCCTGATTAAACTGGAAATACTCGGAGATCGTCATGCGTAAAGAATCCCTGAATCACACATCTTCAAGAAAGGCAGGATTAAGCTGCCATGTGGGGGTCACAGTGGGTTCCGCCAGAGAGCGAAAACACAGTAGTAGTGGGCTGTGATCAGATAAAGTGCGCTCCAAATATTTAGTGTGCATTACAGCATGGCCAGGAAAGTGGAACAGAAAAACATATCTAATCTGGTATGAAGTCTGTAATGGTGAGAACAGTAAGAATAGTCCCGTAACAGTCCATGCTGTACTGTCCAAATGTCTATGAGTTCCCATTGCTCCATCCACTCCCTGAACCCCTTTGTTGTCTTGGAAACCAGTGTGCCACGCAGCGGGGTCGACTTGTCCAGTTCGGTGTCTGCAACGCAGCTAAAGTCTCCCCATATAAGGAGGTTGGTTGTACTCAGGGATGGGAGGAGCGTGGACAGTTTTCTAAGATACTGAAGCAGGGCTTGGTTCGGGGCATAAATACTCCTTAGTGTGAGCACTCTACCCATCAATCTGCCCTGCACTAGCGCATATCTGCATTCAGGGTCGATAAGAGAGTGTTCCACTTCAAATGGCATGCCATATCTGATACACAACAGTGCTCTCCTCGAAAATGCAGAGTAGGAGGTGGCGTATAGTTGGCACCCCTGCTCTACAAAGAGGTGGGTCTCTTGCAACATCACTATATGTGCCCCCCTTCGGGTAATGTAGCTATGAACTTTATGGCGTGTGGCCACCGACCCCATCCCTCTCACATTCCAGGATAATTATTTCACCTCATGATGTAGCTGTTTAACACTTGACATAACCGTGTGCTAAGACCACCTCAATCCCCAATCCCTCAACTCAACCCCCCCACATTCTACAAGAGCAGCTTTGCAACAGCTGGTAGCTTTGCAACATCTGGCCGCCCTAACCTGTGAAATAAAAGCAGGAAGAATAGATGGCCTACCCCAGTTTCCTAGCAGGGGCAATCTAGTTGAGGGTAGGCTACGACAAATAATAATTGTATCTCCCTTTTCAACCTATTACTCAGAAGCAGTAGCAGCCAGGGTCTGGCCTGTGGCCCCAGTTCAGGATAATATCTCACCTTCACACTGTGAGGTCAGTGTGTGCCGCCCCAACAATCAAGCCGCCTCCACCCGGCCTTTACTAGCTCCCCGTATAGAGACAGAAGAAAAAAGGTCCTGTGTTCCCCCTCTTACCACCGGGTAGACCCAAGCCCCCCACACAGGTGCTAAATTAGTTCAACCACCGACCTCGGGGTCACCACGGGGAGCAACACCTCACTCTGGACCAAGTCCCCTGTGTCCGAATGTACAGCTTTGTGGTCTGAGGACTGTTAGAAATGGGGTCCCTAGTTGGCAAAGGTAGGTACCTTTGTCCAAATAGAGACCCTTGTTTCTAGTCAGAGTAAGGGGGATACACTCCTAAAATAACCCCTGCTCACTCTCTTGGTAGCTTGTCACGAGCAGAGAGGCTTATCTCTGAGGCAGTGTGTAAAGCATTTGAGAGCACATACAGTAATGAAGTGAAAACACTACAAATGGAAAGTAAATCTTATCTAAACCAACAAGACCGAATGAGATAAATATCCAACATACAATACTCTTGAGAAATAGTACAAAATAACCTTAAAATTACAGGAAAATCAATAAAACACAGTTCCTCTGACTCAGTAGCTCCTCCTGTGGCTACCGCGATACTGAATACGACAGAGTCAAACAATTCCAGCCGACCGCGTCGATACGGGCCAGCTAAAGCATCAACAGACTCGGAGACAGTACCTTTCTTGTTGCGACCAGTATGTCGGTGTGACTCGGTCGTGGCAAACGTCGCGGTCGCGTTGTGAAATGGAGCATTGCGATGGGCGGTGTCCTCACGATTCGGTGCAGGCAGCGGCTCGTTGATGGAGTCGGTGAGACCAGGGCTTGTGTTGAAGGGTGAGACGATGCTGTCTGCGGTGCTGGCAGGTCACGGTGCGGCGACGGAGCCGGTTAGATGTTCGGGTCGGGCAGCGATGGAGTCGGTGATGTCCGTGCAGCGTGTAGCGAATCGTTGCGGTGTGCGGTGCCCACAGGACACTGTGCAAAGAGTGGCCTATTGACGGAGTCGGTGAGACCAGGGTTGCGTTGCAAAGCAAGGCGTTGCTCTCAGCGGTGCTTTCAGGACATGGAATCCTGCGATGGACTCGATGACAGAGTCGGTTACCCTTTTCTTCTGCGGAGACGATTAAAGACAGTGCCCACAGACACGGTGAGGTCTTTGCTGTTCCTGAAACCTCTAGAACAGGGAGCAAGCTCAGTTCAAGCCCTTGAGATCTTTTCTTAAAGCCGGGGGACAAAGTAAGCTACAAAGATCTTATTTCCCAAATCATAATAAATAACCCTAAATTAATGATAATCGGTGATTTCAACTACTGGCCTTCTGACCCTAATGAAACTCCTCTTTCCCGAGAATTCACAGACCTTCTCTCGGGCCTTAATTGTATTCAGCACATTCGCACTGCCACTCATATTAAAGGACATATCCTCGACCAGTTATGGACAGCTAATCTGTCCATCTCCTCTCTATCCATTTCTCCCTGCCCCTGGTCTGACCATTACTCTATCCAATTTTCTTTAGACCTACCTCGATTCGTTAAACCTCTAACGTCAGAAAAATTGCTAACCAGGAACTGGAGCCGAGCAAACAAAGAGGAGTTTTGTTCCCTACTCTCCACCTCCTTGCCCACGGACACCAGTTGTCTTAAAGCTCAAGAAACTGCCATCCACAATTGGCTATGTGCGGCCAGTAATACTGTTGCCCCCTGCAAATTCTCCATCATCAGGCGGCCCCATGACACCCAGCGGTGGTTTACTGAGGACCTCAAACATAAAAAGCTTCTCCTCAGACAAGCAGAACGTAGGTGGAGACGTAGCTATTCCACTAACTTAAAAGATATCTTCACTAAGTTATTAACTCATTACTGCAGCCAAATCTTCGTACTTTTCGCAAAAAATCACTAACTCGTCTACCACCACCAAAGACATTTTTTCCATTGTCAATGAACTATCTCTCCCTGACAGAGTCACCATCAAATCAGCACCAACTCAGGATTTCTGTGATGCTCTTAACAACTTTTTCATCCAGAAAATCTCCACTATCAAGAAGAGTATTCCTCCGTCCATCCCCCGATCAGTTCTGGGGACCTCACCCAAAAACACTCAGCTCCTCGATCAAATCCCTCTGATCCCCAAAGAAGAATTTTTTATACTCCTAAAAAAGGTCAGCTCGGGCTCTCCCTCAGATCCCTGCCCCCCCCCATTCCTCCGAGAAGCCTTTCTCTCTTGCCCCGATCCCCCGCTTGCGTTTCTCAATAACTCACTACAAACTGGAGTCGTGCCCACTTCTTTTAAAATTGCTGAGGTGATTCCCATCTTGAAGAAGCCTCATGCCGATCCAACCAATCTCACCAATTACCGTCCCATCTCCCTTCCTCCCTACTTGAGCAAGATCTTGGAAGCCCATGTTACACAATGCCTCAGTTCTTTCATCGAACGTTCGTCTTTTCTTGACCCCCGCCAGGCTGGTTTTAGGCCAGCGCACTCTACTGAGCCGGTCATTCTCGCCGTGATGAATGAACTCCGCAGGGGAGCAGATAACAAACTTTCTCAGGCACTCGTTCTCCTAGACCTCTCGGCCGCCTTTGACACGGTCGATCACAAGCTTTTGATCGACCGTGTCAGAGATGCTGGCATCCAGGGCACGGCCTTAAAGAGGATCTCCTCATTTTTGGGGGACCGCTTGCAGGCCGTTCGCCTTGCAACCTTTTCAGCCAAAAAAAACACTCTCACCAGCGGTGTACCACAGGGTTCTTCTCTATCCCCTTTACTATTTAATCTATATATGGCTCCCTTAATCTACTCACTCCGCAACTTTGAAGTAGTCTGCTTTAATTACGTGGACGATCTTCAACTTGTGTTTAACATTAATCCCACTACTGCGTCTGTATCCGGTTTTCAGGCTACTCTATGCTTTATCAGGGACTGGATGAATACCAGCCAACTAAAACTTAACCCTGATAAGACCGAGCTGGTGTTGACTGGCCCTACAAACCCCTGGAATGACAATTTTTGGCCCCCCTCGTTAGGAATTCCCCCTACACCCTCCAAATCAGTCAAAAGCCTTGGAGTAATAATTAGCAATGACCTGTCCATGAAGCCCCAGATCGGGGCAGTTACTTCCACATGCTTTTTCCACCTACGCAGAATCCGGAAGATTGCAAGATTTTTCACCACCGAGGCCCTCACTGTGATTCTCATGGCTCTAGTCATTTCCCGGATTGACTATGCCAACTTTCTCTATGTTGGCATTCCTATCTATCAACTCCATCGCCTTCAGTTGGTCCAGAATCAGGCCGCTCGCCTTATCACCCACCAATCTCGTACCCAACATATCCGCCCCTTGCTGAAACTTCTTCATTGACTCCCTGTTGCCAAACGCTGCTTGTTTAAATTGGGCTGCACTACATTCAAAGCCCTAATGGGTAGCGGGCCGCCTTCATTTCCTCCCTAATCACCCGTTACTCCCCCACGCGTCCTCTCCGCTCGTCGCATGCCAATCTCCTCACCCCTTTTCGCTTCAACCGGAAAAGACACGGCGGGCTTAGTTTCTCCTTCCTAGCACCTCAAACATGGAATGCCCTTCCTCCAGAACTCAGACTCGGAATATCTTTGCCTCACTTCAGATCCCTTCTCAAAACCCTCTTATTCACTCAAGCCTACCAGTAATCCTCCTGATCCAGTACGACATCGCAACAGCGCCATGAAACCTCTGGGTGTACGTGCGCTTTAGAAATATATTTAACATAACATAACAAAGTTCCTTTCTCCTTTACTTGGAAGCAAGTAGCCACTGCAGGCCAACCCCAGACAGCAAACAGCACAGGGGCAGTATTCCTCCTCAGCTTCTCGGCTCTTCTCCTTGGCAAAGGTTTCTCTTGATTTCCCAGAAGTGATCAAAAGTTCAGGGGTCTGGGCCCCACTTTTTATAGCACACAATCCTTTGTTCTCTGATGGCAGAGAAGCCCCGTGTCCAGTTCAAACCAGTTCCGTCTTCTCTGGTGCAGCTTCCTGGCAGGAGGTGGAGACAGCATTGTGGAAGGCAGACCAGGCCCATTCAGGTGAAAGGAAATCTCCTCCCCCTACTCTAAATGCAGCCCAGGTCTATTCAGCTCAGCCTTGACTCATCAGACTATCTGGAGCCACGGCTCCTCCCCAGCCCCTGACACTCCAAAACCAGACAGGCAATCCGCATCCTAGCAGAGACACACTAGATGGCTAAGCATGAAAATACCTACTTTCTAAAAGTGGTATTTTCAAACACAGAATGTAAAAATCACCCTCACTAAAAGATGCATTTTAACATTCTGAGTCCAGGAATACTAAACTTAATTTTCCTACCTGGTTCTCAGGGGTAGTTATGCTTATAAGTTGTTATAGGCAAACTCCCCATTCTACCCTATGGGGACAGGTAGCCTTGCAATAGTAAAAACAGACTTGACAGTATTTCACTATCAGGACATGCCACGCACACCAGGGCATATCCTACCTTTCATATACACCACATCCTGCCCACAGGGTTACCTTGGGCCTACCTTAGGGGAGGCTGACATGTAAGAAAAGGGAAGGTTAGGGCCTGGCAAGTGGGTGCACTTGCCAAGTTGACATGGCAGTACCAGACTGCCCATAGGCTCTGCAATGGCAGGCCTGAGTTACATTTACAGGCTGCTTATCTGGGTAGCACAACCAGTGCTGCAAGCCCACTAGCAGCATTTGATTTACAGGCCCTGGGCACACATAGTGCACTGTACTAGGGACTGACTAGCAAATCAAATATGCCAATAATTGAATCACTAATTCATAACACAATTTACAGGGAGCACTTGCACTTTGGCACTGAATAGCAGTGACTAAGTGCCCAAAGCATCTAGACCTGCAAAAACAAAGTCCAACACACAGAAAAAACAGGGGGCAAAGGCAAAAAATACAAGGGAAACCCACGCCACTGATGCCAGGTCTAACAAGGACCCTTCAGTGCCCCCCTCTGCTGTCTGTGTCAACATAACCTCTGCCACCACTTTCAGCGCTGCCAGTCTTTCCCGTGCTGTCTGGGCCGAGTTGGGTTTCGGCAATGCAGCTCTCATGGCAAATCGCCACAATCCCTTCTGCTTTGGATTGTTTGCTGCCGCAGGGCCAACTTGCGGCAGAGAAGGCGGTGCGCCTGTCTTATAGGTCTCCAACCAAACCACACCTCTTCCGGGGAGTTATAGAAGTAAGGTTTACCATCCAGAGGTATTCGGAGCTTGGCTGGGATCAGTAAGGAGTATTGAATGCCTTTCTCCCTCAGAACCTTTTTTGCCTTTAGGAATGAAGACCTCAGGGCCTGGACCGTCGAAGTGAAACCTGGGAATATCGATACCCTACTGTTGTCAATCACATACGGACCGTTGGTGTGAGAATGTTGGATTATATTATCCCGAGCCCTGTAGTGCATTAGTCGTGCCACCACTGGGCGTAGAGGTTGCCCCGGCACCAGCAGTCGTGCATGGCACTCTGTGTGCTCTCTCTAGAGCAAAGAACTGTGAGAGTAGTCCTGGAGGCACCTTGGTCTGGAGCCAGTCCTCAAGGAAGGCCACCATATCTTTGCCCACCGTGCCCTCCAGGACATCCACCACTTGAACATTATTGTGATGTATCTGCGTCTTAAGCCAGTCGTTTGTGTATGGACATTCTGGTGGTTAAGTCATCAAGCTTGCGGGATGAGGCTGCTTGTTCTGGCCGTAGTACTTCTACTGCGAGTTCTACTTCCTTCATTCTATCCACTAGTTTAAGATGTTCCGGCTGCAGGAGGCCTAGCCTAACAGACACTGCCCCTATGTCCTGTTGCAGAGTGACTTTTGTATCTGCAATGGCAGCCAGTACTTTATCTGGATGCGTGTGTATTGATTGGTCAGCAGCATCTGGCTCATCTGCCCCAGTCCCTGCGGTGGCCTGAGAGGGCTCTTCCCCCATAGACGGCATGCCCCCTTGTTTTAATCGCAACTTCCCCATTATGATCTCCTACTCCACTCTTGGCCATAGTATGGAGGAGGCAAGGTCATTTATATCTTCTCAGGGTACTAACCAAGGAACCTTGCAAAGCAGCGGTGTACACAGCATGTGCTGTCCCCCTCGACATGTCAGCACAGTATTAATCTCAGCACTTGTGGCAGCCTTAATCACTGTAGCTACCACGTATCTGTTTCAATGCTGCCGTTCCCGGTTCATCCTGCGGTGGTTGCATCAGTGGCGGCCGTCACATACAAAAGGTAGTGAGGCGGGGGAGAGGGGGCGCGCCGGAGGGGGAGCGCAGGGGGAAGTACAATAAAAAAGAAAAAACTTACAGTAAGTTGCAGGCCGTGTCCCACTGGGTGTTTCCTCATCAGACTGCCTGTCCAATCCAGATTAGCCTGAGCGGGCTGAAAAGATGCTCCGCTCCGCTCAGGTCAGGGAGTCTGTAGGGTTTCTCCAGCCCGGCTGCTCAATGCAGCCGGGCTGGAGAAACCTAAGTGTGCATGTGTGTTTTGGTCGGCCTGAGACTGCCGGCAAAACAAATATTCGCACTTAGAGGGTGCACACAGCACGCCTCCCAGGGGCATAACCCAGGCCCCTGCAGCCCTCCTGTGTGGTGGGGGGGCACACACTCCAGGGCTCCCCTCCGCGGCCGCGCACCCAGTAAGCATTTAGCACTACACACATCCGTCTGGAATGTGCTTTACGTAACGTACGTTACGCTCGCCGTCGTTGCACCTCGCCGCAGCCTCATTATAAATTAAATGGCGCACAGCTGCGTCTTCAGGCTCTTCACCATTAGGGTGGAGCATAGGGTGGGGCTGGTCATTGTCGTGCACATGCCACTGTGCGCAATTTAAAGTGCGCGTGAGGCGGCTGAGAGGGACCGTGCGCCATAATTTATTTGTTGCTAGCCCCTGGCTAACCTTGCCCGGTCTTCTGCTGCCCGCTCGCGCCTGCCACTGAAGCTGCAGGCCAGGCCTCAGATGAGTCTGTTGGATGAGTTTCAGATGGTGGGGTGTGGGCTAGGCAGCATACAAAACATGCCAGTTACATGCATCATGGGGCCTGGCGTAGAACGTAATATAGGCACCCCATCCCCGTGTTCCAGCCTTCAGGGGCCCCATCAGCGCAGTAGTTGTAATGTGCATGGGTGCACCAGTTGCCTCATAACAGTCCTGCGGCCTGCCTCATAAATTAAATGGTGCTCTTCTGAGCATCTCAGTAGTGAAGATGGGTTGCCCCTCTCTCCTGTTTACCAGCCCAGCATCATCGTCTTTGTTGAAGCACATTCCGATGACCAAGTTATAGATAGATCCACACAACTATAGAGGCAGCAATTACATGCTATGTTACGTTATTTATGTTTATATACTGCATTCTATGGTAAATATGGAACACGGCCCAAATGTCATGTCTGTGCTTAGTTAGATGTAAGCAAAATGTTCTATTTAATGTGTTGTGTTGGAAGTTTGTGTGTGTTTCATGCTATTGAAAAATGCTCTTCGGGCCACATTGCAGCCAGCTGTATAGTATATCTGCACTTTGTCGGGTGTATGCAAGGCCTCTCCAGTGCGTTCTGTATGATGTTTGCATGTGTTTCATACTACTTACAATGCTATTGGGAGCTGTGTGCCATCCAGCTATGTGGTATTTCTGAGCTAAGTGCTATATAAGCTCTACCCAGTGTGCGATATTACAGGTCTGCGTGTGATGTACATTATTGAAACGTGTTGTTTGGTGCTACAGTGCACCACAACAGTCAGCTGTACGCTCTATCTGAGGTGCACAGTCAACATACCTTTGTAAACTGCTTACAGATGCTTATTTTTTTCTGGTTCAGTAACCCCTGGGCCCCCACTCTGCCTATTTCTTGCATTTGAAATTTACCTTTACTGCTGTAGTGTGATAATGCATTTCATGAAAAGGAATATAAAATAGGGTTGCCAAAAGAAAAATGCCAGCCATGTGTTGTTTGAATAGGGTTATAAATAAAAAAATATGTATTCATTTGTAATGTGGCTTTTCTGTCTTTGTTCCCTTTAATTATCAGCCATGGACCTCATCATTCAGGCTGCCCTAGAACACAATTAAAGTGCTTTCTCTTTATATTTGCTGTTCGGAGTATGCACAGATTAGTGCTAAAAATACGGCTTTAGGTGACTGCCTATTTTTGTCCCATCTGGGACATCAAAATATTGAGCTGAAAACTTTAATCATAAGACTGGAAATTTGTTGCAGGATCAGCACATTATTTATTTCCTACACCCTCAATCCCTGATTAATAGCAATAGTTTAACTTATATATGAAACCCTACACCGCCGTCAATAACATGCTGAGTTACTTCAAGTGTCTGGGAAGGCACAATGAATTCAGACAACTCACTCCTCATTCTCGCCTTTCACTTTTACTCTCACCCTGCACTCCCAGCGATCACAATGCACTTACACTGATCACGATGCACTCACACCATTCACCCGCTCACCCTGCACTCAGTCATCACTCCGCACTCAAAATGCACTTGGCCTGTTCACCCTGTACCTCACCCTGCAGTCCCACGAACACACTACTCACCGTGCACTCATGTGACACTTCATTCACCTGTCCCCCTCACTGCTCAATCTGCGATCTCACTCAAACAAGCCCATCACTAACCATAAAGTCTTTGGTCCCACTCTACACTTACATCCACACCCAAATTTTGCATTTAGCATTGTTTACACTACAGAAATGGTACATTCAGTCAGACAAACATCTGCATCAATGTTCTGAAGCATCCAAACAGTTTTCATCCTCAGCCTTGTTTGCCTGCCTGTTTTGTAATGCTTACTAATAAAGACACGATGGTAGAAATTGAAATTGCTTCCTCAGTTCACGTTATTATCATGCACAACTCTTGACAGTCACAAGTGTGTGGCATGCAGATAATTCACCAGTCTATTTCTCTTGATTTTCGCAGGAAACTGAGTTATATCTTGTGTACTTCTCATTTATATTGTCAGTCGAGCAGGTTTGGGTTTGTCTTTCAAAGTTTCAAGTTATTGTCCATTAATGGCAATTCTAATTCAGACCATTCATAGTTGTTCTTTGTTTTTGAGGCAGAGGCAGTTCCTGAGACAATAGGATCGCTCCTTGGCATTATTCTGATTGCTGCCTCAGTTAAATAATCTGAGTTTGACACTGTTGTTACAAATGGCGTAGCTTATATGTTAAGAGTTTTTCCCACTTTCTTATTAGAACTTTGATCAAGACAATCTAGAGGCATTTCATCAAATGTTGGAGGTTTCAAATCAAAATATACCAGATTTGTGGGCGGTGGGGCAAAGTGGTAGGTGGGGGACCAGGCTGCTGGGGGGGGGCCTCAGGTTTCATTACGGCACTGGCACCTACTACCCCTCGGGCATTTCTCGGGACGCGGTGGCGGGACACGGTTGTAGGCGAAATAGCTGATCTTCCTTTTCACCATATTGAAGGTGAACTTTCTGTCCGTGCTCTCGACATTTTCGAGGCATCTTTTCCCCGCATTACCAGTTTATTCCCACTGGATTTTCAGTAGGAATTTTTTTACTCCTAACCAAGGGCAGGGTACACCTTAGCGCGTGTACACCACCCTGGTTAGCACCATCACCTTCGGTCCTGAAGAAAACCCGGAGACTTTCTCCACCAGGGTTGAAACATGTAGACCTGACCTTTTTATATATATGACCAACTACACATATATATATATTTTTTCTCACTCACTACACACTTTATTACTAGATACCACGGGCCAATTTAACCCTATAGGGTATCCCCATTTACTCTTTTAACATTGATCAAGTGCTCTATGATTAAATATTTTCTACTGAGTTAAATACTTGACCATTTTTTAATAACACTACAATCACTTGCACACACAAATAACACCAGCTCCACTGTAATCAGGTGTCGCAGCACACCCAGATGGCACTCGGCCTCTGGGTGGGACCCCGATGATGAAGCATGTCACCAACTAGGTTGGTGAGTGAGGGGTCTTCAACAAAAGGATTGTCCCTTTCAGTACACCTCTCTTAAACTTGGAGGTATCATTTGACCTCAGAGGGCATACTCCTTCTTTTGTTTGCTAAATACCTACTACCCCTTCCCATGCTCAGGCCCAGCCCCCCCTTGCACAAACTGGCTCAGCTAGCTGCTTAAAAATAAAAGAATAATCAAGTATTGTTTTATTTTTTAGCTGCTGGCTCTGCCAGTGGGGTGACACTCCCCTGCCATTGCGGAGGATACGCCCCTGAGTTGCATCCAGCAGTCCTCCAATATAGGGCCTGGATCTCATCTCTGTGGCACTTTCACTCACCGCCACCTAGCCAGGTGCCCCTGTCTCATCTATGCGGGCATATGAATGTTATCTCCCCAGCTCCTAAATGGAACCCACCGCTAGCTTCCTTGGTGACCCCGAGCTCAGTCCGCATCTCAGCCCTCACCGTTCAGCAACTGGTGTCTCCTCAAGTCCAGGTGGTCTCCAGGAAGGCTTCTGCCCCCTTAGTACGTCGTTTTCCTTTCCTTGCCCTGGTCTAGGGCTTCCACTTTATGACTAGGAGGTCCCGATCTCCCTGGCCTCCACTGTCTTCGCTGTCAGGCTCTCAGGGCAGCGTTGCGTTTTCCTACCTTCACCCCCCACAGTCCCACCGGAGCGTATGGGTTCCTCTCGGTTCTACCCCATCAGGGGCGGGTGTCGGCCTTAGGGTCTTCTCTTTTGGCAGCCATTTTCGATCTCGGCGAGGCCTCATGTACTGCTCATAGGACATCCCCAGTCCTCAGTGCCTCACTGGGATCTGGCTCACTTGGCCCTTCGAGCCAAGTCTGCTTGCACTCGCTGTCCGGTCTTAAAGGGCGGTGCCACTCCAGTTCTCCCCCACGATAGTCTCTGTAGGAAGGTGGATATCTGACTATGGTTACCCCCAACTTTTTGCCTAGTGTCTAGCTGGTTTTTCGACTTAGTTGGCCTGAGATCCTGCCATTCAGGGTCTCAGGC
Organism: Triturus cristatus; assembly: GCF_964204655.1. NCBI lineage: Eukaryota > Metazoa > Chordata > Amphibia > Caudata > Salamandridae > Triturus > Triturus cristatus. The sequence continues at coordinate 143,120,764 of NC_140588.1, forward strand.
TGTCTGCTCTCTCTTTAAAATGGATTCCATGTACCCTAGGTACATTCCCAATTGGTAAGGATCACCTTATTGGACCCTGTACAGTGTACCCTAGGTACCCAGGGCATAGGTGTACCCTAGGCCTCCCAGGGGCTGCAGCATGTATTATGCCACCCCTGGTCTGACCTTCCAATCAGACACAACTGGCTGATCACTCAGCTGGGGCAAGGTCGTGTAATCACCCCTTGCTTAGGTGTAGTATTCCTATACCTACCTTATATATAGACACATGTGTACCTATCAGTCACTCCTATGGCAGGCCTTAACAATCCTGGAGGCAGAGTGCTTGGTAACATGTGAGATGGGGCTCTAGCATGAGCTGAGCCTGTCTGCAGCTTTCGGAACCATGTCCTTATAGCTGTTCTATGATATAGCCTACCATATACTCTTAAAGTGCCTTATAATCTTAAACGGTTATGGTAACTATGGTTGGGCTGTATCAAAACATGTCGTGTAAGGTGTCTAACACTTTGGAATAATACCCCCATACCATTTCTGGTGATGAGGATATTATCCCCCCCTTCTAGAGGGAGAGACATGTTAAAATCATACTTTGCTGTGTAACCTCTGACCAAAGCCTCAGCATCACAAAATGGATGCTGCTGCCACGACACAAGTCTGACCTCCTGCAGCTGGGAGTGATCCCAGCCAGGGAGGCCTGGACAATAGGTTTCCTGCTTGGGGAGGTGCTAGCACCTCCCCAGACAGCCTTTAGTGTATTGGGGCAGGGTGGGCTGAAAGGAATGAGACATGCCTGGGGCACACAAGGTGTTCCTTGCCTAGTCCAGTTCAAACCGGTGCTGGGGCACTCCAGCCCCAGCTCTGGCGTGAAACTGGACAAAGGGAAGTGGGTGTAACCACCCCCTCCCAGGTCCCACCCATAAGGCGTGACCTAGCAGGTATCCCAGCCCCCCAGATTAGTATAAGAGTGGGAGTTGGGCCTCAAGACTTTAGATTATCCTGAACCTGCAAAACTGAACAGAAACTCTGGACCTTCGACATTCGACGAAAGAAGAAGACTGAAGAATCTCCCTTGTGGCCAAGGAGTGGCTACCCTGTGCAAACAGGCACCATCAAGAGACTACCCTTTGCTTTGTGAAACGTTCTACGAGGAACCGACTGCAGAGCCCGACCAGAGCCTTGACTTCCAGACTTCTCCGACCCTCATCCACATCTGCAGCAGAGCTGAGATCCGTGGAGGCGACGAGCGACGTGGGACCGGCTACCTGGGAAAAGTGGCTAGTATCTTCAAGCGCAGCTTCTGAGGCACCCTCGAAGTTGTGCACCGGGGATTGAGAAGCCCCACCCCCAAGCACCATCTGCACCGAAGATCAGCCCCCCACACTCCACGAGTTCTGCGTGGGGCCCTTCAGCATTTTCCTGCTTGCCGCGTTGTCCGGTTGCTTGCCCGCTGGCTAGTGGCCTTTGTGACGACGCACCCTGAAATCTTCTGCGCTGGTTTGGCTCCTCCAGACTGGCTCCCGCTTCTCTGCAAAAGAGAAGCACCCCAGACCTTCCTGGTCTGCAACAGAAGCAAGTCCTCCGTTCTGCGTGGGTTCCGCTTGCCAAGGCTTGGTGAGTCCTAGTCCAACTTCGACGCCGCCGACAGCAAGAGCCTTCGTGGGACAGCTCGCCTCCTGGTCCTGGTCGTCCTCGACGCTTCCTGGTCCTCCTGGCTGCAGCGACAAGCTTCACCTTCACCTGCAACTCTTCACGACATCGTCTGGTTCCTCCCTGGTTCCACGTGATCACTGGCTAGTGATCTTGACTCTGTCCCCTCTGCTTGCAGGTCTCCTCTCTTCTTGATCCCAGCCTTGGGATCCACCGGACACTCTTCACTGACTGCCTGTCAGCATCTTTTCTTCAGGCATCCATAGGAGTCGACGAAGAAACCCGACGCAACTTCAACCCTATGCACCCGCAGCCTGTGGGCTAGGTAACTTGGGTACTCCGGTGCTCATCAGGGTAGTGACTATCCTAGTGTCTAAGTTTCAAGTGTCGACTTCCTAGCTACTCCGGAAGTGTCCTAAATCTATCTATTTCTAAACTGTACTATTGCTAGTGACTTTTACGCATTACGCGTGAGTGTTTCCACTCTGCATACGAATCCCGTGGGCCTCCCACTTCCTATCCTGTGGTAGTCTAGTGTAGCCCCAGCGATTCCCTAGGCCTAGGCCTACTCTATTTCCGTGACAGTGGTTCTTATACCACTTACTTAGTATATGGTTTGCGTGGCCCCTAGGGCCTAACTGTATTACTTACCTGTGTGACTTACTGTATGCATTAATAAGACTGTGTTGTACTTACCTCTAATCTCATAAAGAGTGCTGAGGGTTTTCTTAGAATAAATACACTTTATTTTATATATATATCTGTTGTGGTGTCCTTTCATTTGGTATTCAAGGGATTATATATGGTATCACAGCTGGCTTCACATGCCATTCAGAGTTTAGCCTAAGACTACTCTTGTCCATGCTACCACTAGGATAGCTGGTCTATAAGGTTGACTTTACAACCAATCACCATAAGGGTATTTGGACTGATATAAGGTGTACACTAGAACTAGTGACATCATACATCAGGCCAACTTCTCACATTGGTGAGCAGCGGTTGGGATCTGAGCTTGCTGTTGTAATACCATTGTAATCTTGAGATACTAAATTGAAAGATCACACAGATATTGTCTAGGTACATATAACATAGTTAGTATACTTAAGTCCTACTGGACTTAGTAGTTGTAGGTTGAAGGGAGTAACACACCCTGACTACAACTACTAGAGAGGTTTAGTAGATACAACTAGTGTAGGTAGGTGCACACACCACACCCTCACTAGAATCATGCCCCTGGATGGAGATCACACTGATGCTCCCTCAGGAGAGGAGAATCCTAGACAGGTTCCCTCTAGGTATGATGCATTCACATTCCAGGAGATGAGACAATTGTGTACCTTCAGAGGAATAAGACAGGGTGCAAACCCTACCCTTAGACAGCTAGTGGAGCTTCTGGAGGCCTATGATGCTGAAAGAGCTGCCAGGGATGGTGCCATAGCTGTAGATGGGGGTCTACCCACCACAGAGGAGTCAGATGGGCCTTCAGATGGGGAGGTAGACAGCCAGGGCCAAGTAAGGAGACTTAGCCAGGCTAACCTAAGTTTACATGGGAGTTTGCATGGGGTCCCCCCATACAGACCCACAAGTAGGCTTTCACAGAGAAACAGGAGGGACAGATCCCCTTCAAGGGAATCCATCCACTCCCATGTTTCTAGCATCTCTAATGCTTCCTCTCACAGGGGAATGACTTCACCTGAGAGAAAGGAGCATAAAGCCAGAATGAGGGAAGCTAATCTGAGGATTCAGAGGGAAGAAATTGCCCTTGCCAAGGAGAAGCTTGCTCTGGCTAGAGAGCAAAAGTTGTGTGGGTCAGAACCCACTGGTGGCAGCAACATTCCTAGAGATAGGGATAGGTCTTATGACCATAGAAACCTAAGCAAGATAGTCCCCCCATATCAGAATGGGGATGACATCCACAAATGGATGACTGCTTTGGAGAGGGCCTGCAAAGTACAGCAGGTACCCCAAAGTCAGTGGGCAGCTATCTTGTGGCTCTCCTTTTCTGATAAAGGTAGAGACAAGCTCCTCACAGTCAGTGATGAGGATGCAAATAATTACAAAGTCCTGAAGAGTGCTCTGATAGATGGGTTTGGCTTAACCACTGAGCAATATAGGTTGTTGTTCAGAGACACCCAGAAGACACAGACACAGGACTGGTCTGATTTTGTGGATTGTGCCACTAAGGCTTTGGAAGGTTGGTTAACTGGCAGCAAGGTGCAGGACTATACAGGATTGTACAACTTGATTATGAGGGAGCAGATCCTTAGTAATTGTCAAAACCAGCTTCTCCATCAACACCTGGTAGACTCAGATTTGACCTCTCCCCAAGAATTGGGAAAGAGGGCAGATAAATGGGTCAGGACCAGGATTAGGCCTAAAAATCAGGGTGGTGACCAAAAGAAAGATACCACCAAGCCTCAAGAGAAGGGTGGGGATAAAGCAAAAGAGAAATCTTCCTCAGGGCCCCAAAACTCCACACAGGGTGGTGGGTCCCAAGCTCCCTCCTCTACCACAGTTAAAAAGCCTTACTGCCATGTGTGTAAAACACCTGGGCATTGGAAAACTGACAGCAGTTGTCCGCAGGCTAAAAACAAAACTGTTCCTCCAACTACTCCTGTCACACCACCTATTGCTGTCAGCAGTAATCCCCCAGGTGGTGGGAGTGCCCCCAAAAATTTGGTTGGGTTTTCTTGGGGAACACAGGGGGATCCTGGCTTAGCCAATTCCCCTACAGCAGCTACTCTTGTCTGTGATGGTGGCATGGGGTTTGCCAACTTCACTGCCTGTCCCAACACTTTGGGTAGGTACAGACAGGAACCCTACATCAATGGTAGAAAAGCTGAGGCCTACAGAGACACTGGAGCTAGCATCACTATGGTGGCCCATAGGCTAGTTCCCTCTGAGCAGCTTTTGCCTGGTTTCTCATACCAGGTAACTAACATTGATGGCAAACAGACCAGTCATCCCATGGAAGAGGTATGTCTCAGCTGGGGAGGGGTCACTGGCCCTAAAAGGGTGGCAGTGTCTCCAACCTTGCCTGTGGACTGCTTGCTGGGGAATGACTTAGAACTCTCAGCTTGGGCTGGAGTTGAACAAGACACCCATTCCAAAATGGTAGGCCTTTCCAAAAAGGGTAGTGGGGTTGTGCCAGTCACAACCCCTGTCCAAGTAGCTTTCCTCCCTGAAAAGGTTGGAAGGGCAGTGGTAGCCACAGCCCAGGCACAGGCAGACTTCCCTGTAGGGACTGGCAGAGCTGTGACAGTCACAGCTCAAACACAAACTGAGTGCCTTCCTGAAAAGGTTGGCAAGGCTGTAATGGTCTCAGCCCACACTCAGACTGATATAGGTGTAGTGAAGCCTGAAACAATGGATCACTCCACACAGACAGAGAGTAGTGGGGAGGAAGAAAAGTCTCCCTCCCCCCAGACATTAGGAAAAGGTCAGCCTCCTCAGGGATCTGACCTCACCCCTTGTGAAGGAACTGCCCCAGAGGTAGCCAGGCCTGGCCTGGCAGAGCCTCTGATGTCAGTGGCCCCTTCCAAGGTGGGACCCAGTCTGGTGCAGGTAGCCTGCCTCTCTCTACCCTGCCTCAGTCAGCCCAGGGCTGCAGAGGTCAGGGAGGCCAGTGGACCCCAAGAGGGCCCCTGTCCACAAGAACCCCCCCTTCAAAAGAATGAGGATTGCCTGGTTAGTTGCCCTAGCCAGGTGATGGGTAAAAACATTCCTGAGGGATCCCCTTCACAGGTAGTTAGGGACCTCCCCCAGAGGGATTCTGTTGGGCACAGGCAAACCTGGGACCTTAGGGCCCCAAACCTGACCTGTCCCTCCAGTAAGCCCACAAAAGGGACCCAGCCTCCAGCTTTAGGTAGCCAGAGGCTGACCCTGAGAGCACAGTGCAACTCAGTTAGAGAAAGAAAGGCATCCATGGTGGAGGATGATTGGAGGAAGCTGAGGCCTCCCTTTGGGGACACTCACTTCAGTACTCCATCTCAACACCAGCCTTTTTCTTTGCAAAGACACACCAAAGGTAGAGATTCCCTATGGTGGAGACCCTATGATATCTTTAGGATGAGGGATTGCTTAGTGGACCATGAGACAGGGGGTAACCATGCCAGTGCTGGTTCTTCCTTATATGGCCACTCAGGCAATAGAGGCTTACCTTGTAAAGGCCAGCCTTATCTCCTTTCGTTTGGGGGGGGGTTGTGTAGGAAGGTGGATATCTGACTATGGTTCCCCCCAACTTTTTGCCTAGTGTCTAGCTGGTTTTTCGACTTAGTTGGCCTGAGATCCTGCCATTCAGGGTCTCAGGCTGTCTGCTCTCTCTTTAAAATGGATTCCATGTACCCTAGGTACATTCCCAATTGGTAAGGATCACCTTATTGGACCCTGTACAGTGTACCCTAGGTACCCAGGGCATAGGTGTACCCTAGGCCTCCCAGGGGCTGCAGCATGTATTATGCCACCCCTGGTCTGACCTTCCAATCAGACACAACTGGCTGATCACTCAGCTGGGGCAAGGTCGTGTAATCACCCCTTGCTTAGGTGTAGTATTCCTATACCTACCTTATATATAGACACATGTGTACCTATCAGTCACTCCTATGGCAGGCCTTAACAATCCTGGAGGCAGAGTGCTTGGTAACATGTGAGATGGGGCTCTAGCATGAGCTGAGCCTGTCTGCAGCTTTCGGAACCATGTCCTTATAGCTGTTCTATGATATAGCCTACCATATACTCTTAAAGTGCCTTATAATCTTAAACGGTTATGGTAACTATGGTTGGGCTGTATCAAAACATGTCGTGTAAGGTGTCTAACACTTTGGAATAATACCCCCATACCATTTCTGGTGATGAGGATATTATCCCCCCCTTCTAGAGGGAGAGACATGTTAAAATCATACTTTGCTGTGTAACCTCTGACCAAAGCCTCAGCATCACAAAATGGATGCTGCTGCCACGACACAAGTCTGACCTCCTGCAGCTGGGAGTGATCCCAGCCAGGGAGGCCTGGACAATAGGTTTCCTGCTTGGGGAGGTGCTAGCACCTCCCCAGACAGCCTTTAGTGTATTGGGGCAGGGTGGGCTGAAAGGAATGAGACATGCCTGGGGCACACAAGGTGTTCCTTGCATAGTCCAGTTCAAACCGGTGCTGGGGCACTCCAGCCCCAGCTCTGGCGCGAAACTGGACAAAGGGAAGTGGGTGTAACCACCCCCTCCCAGGTCCCACCCATAAGGCGTGACCTAGCAGGTATCCCAGCCCCCCAGATTAGTATAAGAGTGGGAGTTGGGCCTCAAGACTTTAGATTATCCTGAACCTGCAAAACTGAACAGAAACTCTGGACCTTCGACATTCGACGAAAGAAGAAGACTGAAGAATCTCCCTTGTGGCCAAGGAGTGGCTACCCTGTGCAAACAGGCACCATCAAGAGACTACCCTTTGCTTTGTGAAACGTTCTACGAGGAACCGACTGCAGAGCCCGACCAGAGCCTTGACTTCCAGACTTCTCCGACCCTCATCCACATCTGCAGCAGAGCTGAGATCCGTGGAGGCGACGAGCGACGTGGGACCGGCTACCTGGGAAAAGTGGCTAGTATCTTCAAGCGCAGCTTCTGAGGCACCCTCGAAGTTGTGCACCGGGGATTGAGAAGCCCCACCCCCAAGCACCATCTGCACCGAAGATCAGCCCCCCACACTCCACGAGTTCTGCGTGGGGCCCTTCAGCATTTTCCTGCTTGCCGCGTTGTCCGGTTGCTTGCCCGCTGGCTAGTGGCCTTTGTGACGACGCACCCTGAAATCTTCTGCGCTGGTTTGGCTCCTCCAGACTGGCTCCCGCTTCTCTGCAAAAGAGAAGCACCCCAGACCTTCCTGGTCTGCAACAGAAGCAAGTCCTCCGTTCTGCGTGGGTTCCGCTTGCCAAGGCTTGGTGAGTCCTAGTCCAACTTCGACGCCGCCGACAGCAAGAGCCTTCGTGGGACAGCTCGCCTCCTGGTCCTGGTCGTCCTCGACGCTTCCTGGTCCTCCTGGCTGCAGCGACAAGCTTCACCTTCACCTGCAACTCTTCACGACATCGTCTGGTTCCTCCCTGGTTCCACGTGATCACTGGCTAGTGATCTTGACTCTGTCCCCTCTGCTTGCAGGTCTCCTCTCTTCTTGATCCCAGCCTTGGGATCCACCGGACACTCTTCACTGACTGCCTGTCAGCATCTTTTCTTCAGGCATCCATAGGAGTCGACGAAGAAACCCGACGCAACTTCAACCCTATGCACCCGCAGCCTGTGGGCTAGGTAACTTGGGTACTCCGGTGCTCATCAGGGTAGTGACTATCCTAGTGTCTAAGTTTCAAGTGTCGACTTCCTAGCTACTCCGGAAGTGTCCTAAATCTATCTATTTCTAAACTGTACTATTGCTAGTGACTTTTACGCATTACGCGTGAGTGTTTCCACTCTGCATACGAATCCCGTGGGCCTCCCACTTCCTATCCTGTGGTAGTCTAGTGTAGCCCCAGCGATTCCCTAGGCCTAGGCCTACTCTATTTCCGTGACAGTGGTTCTTATACCACTTACTTAGTATATGGTTTGCGTGGCCCCTAGGGCCTAACTGTATTACTTACCTGTGTGACTTACTGTATGCATTAATAAGACTGTGTTGTACTTACCTCTAATCTCATAAAGAGTGCTGAGGGTTTTCTTAGAATAAATACACTTTATTTTATATATATATCTGTTGTGGTGTCCTTTCATTTGGTATTCAAGGGATTATATATGGTATCACAGCTGGCTTCACATGCCATTCAGAGTTTAGCCTAAGACTGCTCTTGTCCATGCTACCACTAGGATAGCTGGTCTATAAGGTTGACTTTACAACCAATCACCATAAGGGTATTTGGACTGATATAAGGTGTACACTAGAACTAGTGACATCATACATCAGGCCAACTTCTCACAGTCTCCTTCTAGAGACTCATCCTGGCAGCTGCCCATCTCTCAGTGAGCCGCCGGTTCCGCGACCTCATGGCCACGTTCACTGCATAGGCCCTCACCACGACAGCCTCCGAATGTCAGAGCGGGGAGCCGTCTGATCGCTGCTGGGTTTATTGGGGTCCCTTCCATGACGGTGTCTGCCTGTCCACCCGCCAGGAAACAGAGTCAGGCAAACAGAAGGAGCACCCACCAGGTCTCCACCTCCACTCATGTCTCGCCGCCGGATCATTCACCACGAGGAGGCCCTATCTGGTCTCTGACTCACTGCTTCGCATCCCGGACTTTGCTCTGGCCGTCCTCGTCGTCTTCCTCAGGAGCTTTTGCTAGCCCTCCGTCGCAGCACCGAGGCCCCCAGCCAGCAAGTTGAGGGTCCAGGGCCACTGGCACCCGCCCACAGGTCAGCACTGTGACCGTTAGCGGTCTAGTTTGTTGCCCGTGTCCGTGTCTGAAATGTCCTACCCCTGCGCTCACGCCGGAAGGCGGAGCGCGTAGTTAAATAAAGGTGGGCAGTGCTGCACTAGGCAGTCCGTGCCCGAACACTGACACAGTGTGAGCGTCCCGTTATTGGCAGCAGCGTAGACACGCATGGCGCACACTCCTGCCAGCTGTAAGGCCTAATATGTAACACTGGCGACGAGGACAGAGCGACCCACGCTCCATGGTACTCCCAGCAGAGAGGAGTTGCAGCGCACCCACACGCCCATACAGACCGTTCAGACAGCCGCCCCTGTAACAGCATGCATCACATGCAACACGGCGAGGCGGTGAGGCCTCTCGCCTGCTACCAGAGCTACACTGGGACCAGTGAAAACGGGCAAGGTTCGCCCCAGCACCAGGCAGCCGCGCGACGAGGAAGAACACACCCACATCAACGGGCGTGAGTGGCGCATGACTTGCGGTGGCCACTCCCAAAGTTGTCTCCACCCAGCAAGGCCTGACCACGTACCGCAAGGCCGCACTCACAAGCACTGACCGCGCACAGCCCCAAAGGTGCCAGCTCTACCGCCCAGTGCATCAGGACTGTCTGTAAGAGCGTAACACCCTCGCAGTGACACCCAGCTGTTTCATTTGCCTGCACCATGGGAGATCAAGGGGATGACACGCAAGCCCCAGCAATAGCTGCAGTACAGCACCCTCCTACAGAAGTCCTACCTCCTTTCAGTGAGTCAGCTGACCCAGCCATGGAAGCTCCAAAGTGGCAAGTCTGGCTCGTCCGCCTAGGAAATTACTTTATTGCCACCAGAGAGACAGACGGCGCTGTCAAGCGTTTATTGCTTCTCCACTGTGCTGGGGAGGAAATCTACCTACTCTTCAAACATCTCCCTAACACTGGACCCCCTCTGGATTATGCAGTGGCAGTGACTGCTTTGAATTCTCATTTTGACCCTCAATTAAATCCAGACTTTGAGCATTTCAAGTTGCGGCAAGCCAAGCAAAGAGAGGGAGAATCAGTGGACTCTTTTCATGCGAGGCTGAGGGAGCTCAATAGTACTCACCTTGCAGGGGACAGGGCCGCGGACGAATTCAGAGCACAACTAATCCTCAGGATCCGCAGCAAGGTCCTACGAGGCCTCATCCTCAGGCAGCCAACCATACAGATGAACGACGTACTAGTGTTGCACGATCCCACGACCTTTCAGCCGTGCGGGCGGAGGAAATGGACCTTGTGCTGGTGTGCAGCGCAGACAAGGGCGTCACCGTCAAGACTGAATGCGCTGATGCCATCAGAACGCGTGACAAGATCCACAGACCAACAGATTGCCCTCCGCCTACCCCGAAGGGCCAATGTGGATATTGGGGGTATGAAGAACACCCCCCACAATCATGCCCAGCACAAGGGAAGATGTGCCCCAACTGTGGGATTGCGAACCATTTCGCCTCGGTGTGCAGAAAGAAGACGCAACGAAAAGAGGGGAAACGACCCAACCAGGCGCGGAGAATGGCCCACCAGCTATCGAGGGTCTCGTTGTCGTACTCGCCAGGAAGAAAGAAGAAGGAACATACCGCTTACCAGGCGGACGACTCATCGTCTGATGAGGATGGAAAGACGTACCTAGTCTCATTCACCCAAGCGCTGAAAAAGCGAAGACGTCCTCAGCTCAGATGCACGGTGCACATATCCGGGTCAGAAATCAATGCTGTGATCGACACTGGCGCGTCAGTCACCATCATGGGAATACAACAATACAACAAATTGAAGCCCAAGCCAGAGCTCCGGCCTTCTAAGACGAAGATTTTCGCATATGGTAGCGATTCACCCTTGCCTCTCCGGGGCAAGATGACCGTGCCGGTACGGTCAGGAGACACCGAGATCACAGTCGACATCCACATCACCAACCAGGAGGCGGATACACTGCTGAGCAGTCACACAGCAGAAGACTTGGGACTGGTGAAATTTGCTAGAAGCGTGTAAGCTGACCAGACCAAAGAACTGCTCAGTTAGTTTGAAAACCTGTTCAAAGGACTGTGGCTGATAAAGAAAGCTCCAATAAAACTGCACATAGACCCGACTGTCACACCAACGGCGCTGAGGCACACGAGAATTACCTTCCATCTCCAATCGCTAGTGGAAGAAGAGCTGCAGAAGCTAGAAGATCAAGGGGTCATAGAGAAGGTCTCAGGGCCCACGCCGTGGGTGTCCTCCTTGGTGACCGCTGAAAAGCCTCGCCAACCTGGGAAGATAAGACTCTGCATTGATATGCGCCTTCCCAACACAGCCATTCGACGTGAACGCCACATAACGCCAACTGCGGATGACATTGTGGCTGACCTGAACGGGTCCAGATGGTTTTCGAAGCTGGATCTGAATGCCGGCTACCATCAGGTAGTGCTTGCAAAAGAAAGCCGATATATAACCACGTTCAGCACGTATCTAGGACTCAGAAGATATAAATGCCTGAACTTCAGCATACCCTCAGTCGCCGAGATTTTCCAGAACGCGGTCAAAGAGATCCTAGTTGGACTGCCTGGCGTGTTGAATGTGAGTGACGATATTCTCATCCACTCACAGACGGCCGAAGAGCACTACTGGCACGTGAGAGCCATGCTGAAAAGGCTCCAGGATTACGGGGTCACCTTACACAAGGAGAAATGCCTGCTGTTCCAGCAACAAATAGAGTTCTGCGGCTATACCTTCAGGAATACAGGTCGACCCCCTGAAATCCCAGGCCATCAAGGACGCGTCAGTACCTCTAACAGTGGCTGAGGTCCGCAGTTTCCTTGGGATGGCCACATACTGTGGTTGCTAAATCCCAGACCTTGCCACCATCGCAGAGCCACTCCAAAACCTCACTCGTGCAGATGCCATATGGCAATGGGGCCCGGCCAAAGAGGCAGCCTGTCAAGCGGTTAAGAATGCTCTCCTTGACCACACCCCACTTGTGTACTTCAACCCCGCCAGATGGACAGAGATACTGGTGGACGCCAGCCTCGTAGGGCTATGGGCCATCCTCACCAAGGAGAAAGAGCCCGGACGGTGGGTCGCTTTAGCCTATGCCAGCAAAGCACTCTCAGCGACCGAGAGACGATACGCCCAGATTGAAAGGGAGGCCCTGGCAATCCGCTGGGCATGCAGGCATTTCCACCTGTACATATGGCACCCACCCGTTCAAGATCATCATGGACCATCAACCCCTGGTGTCGTTGTTCAAAGGTTCGGCACCACACCCACCGCCACGCATCGAACGGTGGGCCGTCGGGCTCCAGCAGTACGAGATGGACGTAGTATACCGGCCTGGCTCCAAAAGCCCTGCTGATTTCCTCTCGAGACACCCCGCCCCAGCGGAGGACTGGGGTGAAGGACCGGATGCTGACTCCACTGAAGCCCACCTGAACATGATCTCAACACTAACATGCCCTCAAGCGCTGACCCTCGAGGAGGTGGCAGTCGCAGCGGAAGCAGACCCAGTCATCGCCAAAGTCCCGGCTGCCGTCCAAGGAGGACACTGCCGTAAGTTCCTACAGTCAGCCAACTCGTGGTCCTGTCCAGAGAAAGAGAGCCTAATACACATGTGAAGGTTCAGGAATGAGCTGAGCGTCACCCAAAGAGGAATCCTGCTAAGAGGGTCTCGGATCGTTATCCCAGTGTGTCTCTTAAGGCACGAGTATTGCAACTGATACAGATCTGGGTGATAAAAATATGCTCACTACCACGGATAGAGTAATCTTTACAGTTACACGCACATACATTCATCATACACTAGGGCCCATTTCACTTACATATGTTCCGATACTCTACCAGCAGCAAACCTGTGGAAAGAAAACTCCTAAACACCCTGCATCTGTATCTAGGCGATAGGACCAGTTTTAGTGGCTGTCCAACATAATATAAACAATCTATAAACAATAATCAATAATAATTCAATAAACCACAAGGAAAGAAACAACCAACACCATGTTCAAAAGTTATATTGCTTTATCTAAAATTAGTCAGAATAAAATCAGAATAAATCATTTCTCATAGTTACCTATTCTAACTAGTGTCAGAACGGGTCAGGACCAGTCTCTTGAAAAGTCTTTTCAGGATAAAGTCCTCAGCATCGGTCATCTGCAACGCAAGTTCACGCAGCAAGGCGACGAAAGAAAGAGTGGGGAGAGCCCTCCCTAAGCTAACATTTTATAATGTAAAATACAATGAAAACCCACATGAATTAATTGTATCACTGAGCGGAACGAGAAGGAAGGGATGTAATTCTGCAACATCCTGAAATCTCCGCTCAAGAAAAGTCATAATACGAAAAGAAATCAAGACTTGAAACATTTAAAGTTCTCTTCCTCGGCAAACAAGCTTTTGCACAAAGTTCTTTCTGAAACTCCATTGTTCACCAAGGACGAACATTTCTTTTGGAGATCCTCCAAGCTTGCTGATGTCCTCCCGGAAATTTCCTTATAAGGACTGCCGACAGTTTTTCTGTTAGCTGAGCACCAGCAGGGGTCTCCCTTGATACACCAAACTTTTCTACGCCTGAACCACAGCTCAGCCAGGCTTCAAATTATTCTCGGTTATTTTCATAAAGGCCTCCATAGGCCACAATAGACCATCTTTAATTAAAGAGACAAAATAAAGATTACTACATCATAATGATTAGACAGTGTTAACCCCACTAATACCCTTATGTGTATGCATTTATCTAGCTTCGCGACATACAGAGCATTAATTCAGACAGCGTTTTGTGCTCAAAATAAATAGCACACAGCAACATTTAAACATGGAAAACTTGCACGTTATTTGTAAATACAAATACAGCACACACACGCTAACCCTTGTGTAACCTTCTCTTGTGTTAAAACAAACAGGTTGATTAATAGAACACACTTGCACAAGACAAATAATTAATTGTTAATTATTAATAATTAATAAGACGCATAGACATGCCAGAGCTTCAAAAGCCCCAGAATTTTCTAATAGAAAACTCTGCTCCAGCAATCCCCCCTTTGGTGATTTTATCACCAAATAAACCCAAAAAAAAAATTAGTGAAAATTTAGTCCCATTTTTAGGAGAAATCAGAAATGTCTTTTCCCCTTACACAACATTAAACACCAGTCTCTCTTTCATCATCTCTCTTAGTTTCTAAATAAACACTCTCCCTCAATTCTTCTAATTCAATTTCTTCTGGTTCTCTTTTTGAATTCTTGAAAATCTTGTTTTTCTTATTTTTCTTTTTATTTTCCAAAATTTTCTCTTTCCCTCTCCTGTTTTTATAACACACACACACTAATCTCAGTATCAACACAGCAACAATTATACAAGACAAAGGAAATAGTATCCTACCTACAATAGTACTACCTATTTTAGTAATGAAATCCTTAACAGCTATCATCTTATTAGCTAGTTTAGTCCATAAACTCCCAGTTTCAAGTGGTACTAAATCTTCATGCAAATCAGTAATATTTTTGATATAGACCTTCAGGTCTCTGCTTTCATCAGGAATGTAAGTACAACAATGTTGAACTTTCAAAATTCCACAAACTCCACCCTCCTTGGCCAAAAGAATATCAAGGGCAAGTCGATTTTGCATAGACATGGCACGTACGGCACTTAACTCCGTATTTACCAAAAGAAATCCTCCTGCGGTATTTGTCGATAAACGATCAACCACTGTGGACAATTTCCGAATTCCATAAGCATTTAAAGAAATTCCCACTGCTGGAATCAAAACCCCAAAAATGTCACCCACAATTTCAGACCAAGTTTCTCTTTTAAAACGTTTTAGTACATTAATATCTTCTACACCACTTATTTTATCTGTATGAAAAATCTTAGGGAAAACTAAACCCACATAACATGTGCCATACCAATGGTCAGGCAACCTGTAATAAGCTTTGTTCCCACACACATAGTACACTCCTGGAAAAATAGTATCTTCTCCACCTCTGAAACCCCAACCAGTCGCAACGAAGTATGTATCATGGCACTCACTAGTTCCCACAAAATATGTATCATATTGGGATTTCCTTCTGGTAATGCATAGTTTACCTTTCTGCGGTGCATCCAAAGCTAAAGTTGGACTAACCCCATTCCTCAACTCCTTTCCCATTTCAATGTCCCAAATTGTCTCACTCATTTCATATTTTCCCGCTTTCTCCTGCATGTTCACTCTCCTTTCCTCTACCATATCCAGGAAAGCTTTCTCCTCTTCTTTCAAACTGCAAGTTAAATTATTCTTAAAAATGTAATCTAATGTTAGTCCTTTTTCTTCAATAAAAATCTCACCAAAAGTGTTAGCTTCTTTAGCTGGATTCAGCTCTTTGTTCATTGGCAAGTGCCCAAAAATACTATCTCTGTTAGACATCTTATAATCTACTTTCCCTAACAAATAAAATACACTACTTAAAATACTACAAGAAATACCATATGTAGCTGGTAAATGGTGATAAGTAACACCTTCCGAAACAGATGCAGGTAATTGCATGCAGACATAGCAATCCCTCACTTCCATTGTTTTCACATATTCATATAACAGTTTAGAAAAAACATTACTAGAAAAATTGTTAATTGACCTATATTTGTGTATGTAACTACCCCCTTTGATTGGGACTATTTTCTGTGAATTCTTGTCTATATTAGTCATGTCTTCGTCCATCCCAAATTCAACCTTAAAAGTAACTAATAAAACTAAAACACCCCATAGAAGCATTAATATTCCAGTACAACAGGAGCACATCCTGCACCACCTTTTAAGGAAGGCACATCTATTTGGGTTATTCTCTATGTTAGCCATTCTGCTTTAACTTCTACTCCACTACAGTAATTAGAACTTTTCAAATCTCCCACGTTTGTTCCAAACTCTTCAGCTTTCTTCAAAGATCTTTCTGTTCACTTAGTCCAAGTGAATCCTTTTTCACTCAGTTTGGATGCTCATCATCTTTCACTCCAGTTTCTTCAACATCAAATTGTATCAGATCTCCAACACTTGATTCTTCAGTGTCTGATTCTTCTCTGATGTCGGTCAAGAATACTTTCAGAATTTCACCAGTTTCTTCCTCAACCACTTTTCTCAAGACCACTTCCGGATTATCTTGAATCACTGTTTCTTCTCCTCCTTCTTCAGACAGTGTCACATAAGACCATTCCGGTGATCTGTACTTTTGGTTGGGTCTTTTAACTCTTTTTATTTCCACTGGTTCTTTTGTTCTTTTTGATTCTCCTTCTTCAGCCTTTGAAGTTTGACTGGATACCTCATTCACTTGTTCAGCTTCCGATGTATTTGCTCTTATTATCCTGTATCTCAGTCTCTTCACTCTGTTGTTAGGCCAACGATCTCCTTTCACAACCTTTTTCGGTTTTACTTCTTTGACACTTTTTCCTCCAATTGAAGTTCTCTTTCTCAGAACTCGACCTTCTGTTTGTTCATTCTCATCATCCGATTCTGTTTCAATTGCCTTTTGCTTTCGTTTCTTAGCAGTTTTCTTTTCTTGCACAGATTCTTTCACCACTGTTTGAGACTTCCCTACTTCTGTCCCTCCTCGGGTCTCCGACACGCAATCTTCTTGCTGTCTATTTGTCCCTTTACCTAGCTCCTCATCAATGTTCCCTACACCTCCTCGGGGGTCTTCCGCAATCTGTCCCTCTCTATCTTCTTCTGACCCTGTTTCTTCAAGAATAATCTCAAGTGGTTCTTCAATCTCTTCCTCCTCTTCTGATTCAGGAGTAGTTTCTATGTGCTTTCTCTTTTCTTTTCTTTTTCCTCCACTGCTACTCGAAACCTCAGGCTCTTTCACAGAATCAGAATCTGATCTTCCTTCTGATACTCGCAGTGAATCTCTTGAAGCTTTCTCTGCTTCTTTTCTCACTGATTCTGTATCTACAGGATCTTCTTCATCACTGGAATCTGACTCTTCATAATACTCTTCACCAGTTCCCTCTCTCGGACTTGGAATTCTCAGAGTATGACTTGCATGTATCCAGTGTCTCACTCCAGCACACTTTACTGCAGTCGTTGTAGTCAGAATAACTTGTCTTGGCCTTCCCCACCTTGGAACCAAGCAATTTCTTCTTCTGTGCACCTTAATCCTCACCCAGTCTCCTGGACTTAGATCATGGGCTTGCTTCTTCTCAAGTGTGGTAGCTTCTTCTCCAACCTGGTGAAACACAGAATGAACTGCGTCAGCCAGGCCTTTACAGTAATCCAAAATCATGTCATCAGTTATTGCCATCAATTTATTCACAGGTACAAATGCATGGCGCATTGCACGTCCCATAATGATTTCATGTGGACTCAAACCTGTAGTTCTGTCTGGAGTAGATCTCATAGTCATCAAGACTAGAGGCAGAACATCTGGCCATTTCATGCCAGTGGCTAAGCACATCTTCCCAATTCTATTCTTGATTGTGCCATTAATCTGCTCAACCACACCAGAAGCCTCTGGTCGGTATGCACAATGTAGCTTCTGTTGTATTTTTAATGCTTCACAAATTAAACCAATGAGTTCATTTTGAAAGTGACTACCTCTGTCAGATTCAACTGTGACTGGAAACCCGAACCTAGGAATCAACTCCCTCAACAGTAATTTTGCCACTGTTAATCCATCATTCCTCCTTGTCGGATAGGCCTCCACCCACCTTGAAAACAAGCAGACTACTACTAAGACATACCTTAGTCTGTTCACTTGGGGCATTTCAATGAAATCAATTTGCATTCTTGTGAAAGGACCTCCTTCTCTGCCAATTGTCCCCAGACTCACCACTGTCTTTTTCCCAGTGTTAAATTGCTGACAAATTAAACACCTTTGACAGATGCTCTCCGCAATTGCTCTAAACTTTGCATTGTACCAGGTTTGTTTGAAGGACCTAATCATCGCATCCCTCCCCAGATGTCCCTGGCCATGATACATCCTTGCCATTGACGACAAAATTGAGTTTGGCATCACTGGTCTGCCATCTCTGTAGACCCAAACATGGTCTGTTTCTCTTGGAGCACATCCTGCCTTAACCCAATCTTGTTTTTCCTCTTCTCCTGCCTCATCTTGTAACTGTTTCACTTCTTCCCATGTTTCTAAGACATTAGTAAACATCACAGAAAGAAAAGACATTTCCTCCATCCTGTCCCTGTTAATTGATTGATTCGTTTTGGCGCAATACTGCGCCACATCGTTAGCATATCTGTTGCCAACAGTGATAAAATCTTCTCCTGAAACATGTGCTGCACATTTTACAACTGCTAACTCCTTAGGCTGCTGTATCGCCTCAAGCAATTTTCCAATCAGTTCAGCATTCTTTATTGGAGTTCCACTCGATGTCAAGAAACCTCTCTGTAGCCACAATTGGCCGAAATCATGCACCACTCCAAATCCATACTGACTATCAGTCAACACAGTTGTTCTCAAATCTTTCCCAATCTCACAAGCTCTTGTCAATGCCACCAATTCAGCAACTTGCGCAGATTTCACTCCTTTCAATGGTGATGCTTCCATAACCTCTGAAACCTTGCACACTGCATATGCTGCACATAGCACACCATTATCATTTCTCAGGCATGATCCATCTACAAACAGCACATGATCATTCTCAGGCAAAGGAACATCCTTGATGTCTGGTCTTGGTTTCGTACAATATTCCAGCACATCCAAACAATCATGATCATCTTCCATTCTTATACCCACATTCTCAATGTCTGGCAAAAGTGTCGCTGGATTCACATTTGTACATCTTTCAAGAGTCACATTTGATGCTCCCAAAATCACTTTCTCATACTTAGTCAGCCTACTGTTTGACATATGCTGAGTTCTGCTTCTTGTCAAGAGAATTGCCACATTGTGAGGTACGAATACCCTTACAGGATACCCCATTATGATCCCCTCACTCTGTTCCAGGCTTCTGCATGTTGCAGCCACAGATTTTAAACAACCTGGTAAACCCACAGCTACAGGGTCAAGTGTCGATGAGAAATATGCAATAGGCCTTCTTAATTGCCCATGTTTCTGGATTAACACTGAAAGTGCACATCCATTTCTCTCACTGCAGTATAGTTCAAACTCTTTTTCATAGTCTGGCATACCCAGAGCTGGAGCTTCACACATTTTTGTTTTAAGCTCTTCAAATGCTGCCAATTGTTCTGCATCTAGATCCAATGGATCTGTCATGTCACATTTTGTCAATTTAATCAATGGCTTTGCTATCAGGGAAAAATTAATTATCCACTGACGACAATATCCCACCATACCCAGGAACATTCTCACTTCTCTCTGAGTTTTTGGAGCTTTCATTTCTCTGATTATTTTAATCCTGTCAGTAGTCACTTTTCTCAGACCTTTCTCAATATTATGTCCAAGATAATGCACCTCTTTTTTACAAAACTGCAATTTGGCTGGGGATACCTTTAACCCTCCGTCTGCCAGATGATTCAGTAAAGCTATGGTATCCACTTCACAAGCTTCACGTGTCTTTGATGCCACAAGCAGGTCATCAATGTATTGTACTAGCACTGAGCTTTCAGGCATGATCAAACTTTCCAACGATCTTTTCAATAACTGATTGAATATCGAAGGACTCTCCGTATACCCCTGTGGGATACGACACCATGCTAAAATACGCTGGCCAAACCTAAATGCAAAAATCGGCTGGCTGTCATGATGCAATGGAATTGAAAAGAATGCATGACATAAATCAATCACTGTGTACCACTCAGCATCATGTGGAATTTGATACAGAATCACTGATGGATTTGGCACGATGGGACAACATGCCACCACAATCTGATTAACCTTTCTCAGGTCCTGTACGATCCTGAACTTACCATTAGGCTTTTTCAGTCCCATTATCGGTGAATTACACGGACTACTCAATAATTCTCTCAGGACTCCTTGCTGAATCATTTTCTCAATTATTGGAGTTATCCCTTCAATTATTTCTGGCGTCATTTTATACTGAGGAATGTTAGGATATGCAATTCCCTCTTTCACAGCAATTTTTACTGGATCTACATTATTCATCAATCCCACATCCTCTCCTGTAAAATCCCAAACTGCTCTTTTCACTGTGTCTCTCAGCGCTTGAGGTAAATCCTCCGGATTGAACACTGGAAATGTACCAATTAACTCACTTTCTCTAGTTTCTAAAGTCATTTGATAGAAAGCATCATCATCTGGTGTCTCAAAAGCTATTCCATCTGGTGTACAGAAAATTGTGCAGTTCATCTTACACAATAGGTCCCTACCTAACAGGTTCACTGGACTTGTGTCACAGACTATAAATCTGTGCATATCTGAGAATTTCCCTATCTGTACTTTCACTGGTTCAGTAAGACGTGTTCTGATCTGTGTATTGGCTACACCAACTACTTGGATTACTTCATCCGAGAGAGGAATATTTCTAACATCTGTTGACCTGACAGTTGATCTTGTTGCACCTGTGTCTACTAAAAAAGTAACACCTTCTTCATTTATTTTCCCATCAACAAATGGTCCTGCCTGGTCTATTTCTAGAGTTGCACCAAGTATGCACTCTTCTTCCTCTCCTCGGCACCGTCAGTAATCACCTTCAGACTCACTCCCTTCACTCTTTAACAAGTACTGCTGTACCTTGTTAGTACGTCTTTGTTTGTTTACCTGCTCATCATTGAAGAATCCCGAATCCTGACTGTACTTTTGTACCCCTCTATTCTGCGGTAAAGGTGGTTTTGGCTCTTGACTCTGCTGCTGTCTCACAACTTTCTGCTGTTGTTGTTGTTGCTGCTGGTTATTCCCTTCATTCTGCACCTGTTGATTCAATAATTTACCCTCATTTAATGGTGGATTAGGACATTCCGATCTCCAGTGTCCCAGTTGGCCACAGTTGTGACATGGGAACTTCTTCTTCGCTTCTTCAAGACTTCCCCTTCCCTTTCCTGTAAATCTCGGTCTATTCCCTGTATTATTTCCTGGATTATTTGCCTGTTCCACCAACTGTGCTTCCTGTCTCTCTGCAACTTTCACCTGTGCCCACATTGCTTTTTCCTTCAGCTTTCTTTGCTTTGCTTCAATTTCATCACTGAAATATTTTGCATGTCTCAGAATCTCATCCACTTTCTTACTCTGCCAATCCACTGTGTTTTCACGAATTCTCTCACCAATTTCAGGTCTAAGACCATATACAAATCTGTACACAAAATGGCTCAGATCCTTGTCTCCCAGGTGTTCATCTCCACTGAATTGTTTAAAAGCCAGTATCAGCCTTTCATAAAAAGCATGAACTGATTCCTTTGGTTCCTGTTGTGTTCGATCTATCTTAACCCAGTCTGTCTCTTTTGGAGGAACTTTACTTTTCAGGTATACCATCACCTGATCATATTTCCTCATCACTTCTGGATCTGGTGCCCCTGTTCTCGGATCTCTTGGATATTCCTCACTAGGCCAACTCACAACTATTTTACACTCAGTCCACAAATCTCCTGGAACAATTATATCAAACAAACTATTCAGGTCAACCCACAGCACTTTTGACAATTTCACAAACCTGTCTACCTGCCTATACCACTCGACGGGCTTTTCTCTCAATCGAGGGAAATCATTTGTAAATGATAAAATATCCTGTCTGGTCCATGGAACATGTACATATCCTCCTCCAGGTATTTCTCTCATAGGAAACTGTTCCACTGGTTTCTCTTTTTCTCTCACTGGAAATGCTGAATAAGTTGTTCTATCTTCACATTCCTCTCTCTTTTTATACCACCTATCCTTCCACTTTTCTACATCACCCCATCTACGCAATAATGCCACCATTTCTTTAATCTGTCCTGTTCTACCAGAATTATTCAAATTTTCTATATCTTTTTCTGTGAAATCCATCCTGTACGTTTTCTGCAAAGCTTTTACTTTATCAATATCAATTCCCTGTTCATTTGCTATCGCTCTCAGTCTATCATGTGTATTTCTCGCTCTCCATGTTATGCTTTTGCACATATACAATAATTCACCATCATGGTGACTTTTCAAAATTTCTGTCGGAATTGTTCCTGTCACTAGTTCTTCTAATTCTACACGTAATTTACCCACATCAACAATTGGTGGATCTTTGTCTTTTTTCTGAAGAACTTTCATCCAGTCGTTTAAGTCTTTTACTGTTATTTCTGTTGTCTGTCTCACTGGAACCCCTTTTCTTTGTGGTTCTAAAATTGGCATTCCTGAACTACTGGAATCACTAACTTCCATTAATTCGCTATCTGTGTCATGTCTTGTTTGTCTCAGGTCATTTTTCCCTGTTCTTTTACCTGATTCTCCTGAAGGACCAGCTATATTACCTGGAAAATATGGAACTACCAGCCCATTTTCACCTGCTCTTTGTCCGTCAATCATAGGAATTATCGGACCTATAGTAACTGGTACTGTCACAGCTTCCATGTTCATCGTCAACTCTCTAATCTTTTCAGTCAGTTCTGTTGTCGTCTTTGCTAATTGTCTGGCATTTCTGGCATTTTCCTCTCTAAGAGAACTATCACTTACTGATTCAGGTGTCATTCTTTCTTTCTCAACTGTATCTTTTATCGGAGAAACCACTGGTGTACGCTCTTCCGATTCTGATCTATATGGAGGTGGTCTCTTGTACATCATGTCATTTAAAACCTCATCTTCATACTCTCCATACCTTCTCCTTTCTGTCTCAGAAACCCTTTCTTCTGAAGGAGCTGAAGCTTCAACTGTTCTCATAGGATATAATCCTTCTGTCATACAAGCATCTCGCCACCTTTTCATTCTTTCCTGATGTGTCTCACTATCATGTCTCCTCCCAAACATGTACCTGTAGTACCCTCTGGACCTGTGTTTTTCTCTGTCATGAACTTCCTCCTCCCATTCCACTAAAGCCTCGAACTGTGTAGGTCTCGGCTTCGGGTCTAAGCATAACATTTTTTCCCGTAAATTTCTCAACACAGCCATATTAAATGAACCATGTTCCGGGAATGCTAGAACACCATCTTCTTTAGTATACCTAACCCAATTCTGTAACCATACACAGGTATGTAATCCATATTTCGCAACCATGAAGGATGCAGGTGTTTTCGCTGGAGGTAGCAACTCACCCTCTCTTGTTTTAACCTCTTTATCCTTACTAAACCATTTCTTAACCTTTCCAAAGAACGTCTTTTTCTTTTTCTCCTCTTGATAATACATTTTAGCTAACTCCTATTAAACTCTCTGCTTTTAAAGGTTTGCAAACCTAATTTCTGTTAACGCACCAGTCCTGGGACGTCTACGTCACTAAGCAGCTCTTCCAATCCTTGCGCGACTCACACTAACGCACCAATCCTAGCGCGAACCCTTCTCTCAGTCACTATCCAATCAGTGCGCGAACCTCCTGACGTCAGCAGCCGCTGCAGTCTCTGTCTCCTGTCTCTGTCACTTGTCTACCCCTCCTTTACAAAAACTCTCAGTAGACTTCGTATGTCAAAATTTTACAAAATCTGTTAGTCACCACACTAAAACATTTCCATTGTCTGCTTCGCTAACCACAGAATAGTAAAAGAATCTATTTCTCAAGAGTCAACAACTTTACATACATCTCATAACTGTTTCCTCTAGGACGTATCCAAAAGAGTCTTACAATCAATAAATGTATATGCATTCACGCACAATCATACGAGAGAGGAAAAATAGTACATACACACAGAATCCTGCTTTTTGAGAACAGCGCACAATCTGCCTTTGCACAGAATTATAACTCACAATAACTAAGCAGCTTACCTCTGCCCAGTTCTGCAAACAAGCTCAGAGAATACCTATTACTCCTCCCGCAATAAGCTTTAACGGCAATCCTTACGGATCCCTGGGACTTAAGACCAGAGTTTCACAGAAAACCTTCACTACGATACACACTCCTTATATACCAGAAATTTCTAATAGTAACATACAATGTCACTGATTCCGAACCCAGACAATGAATGAACGCGCAACTTCTATTGTCACACGTAATTCCTTACAATCCCGTCTTTCCCGAGAGCAGCATATACACCTTCCTCTGCCCTACTACGGAATTGCTTCCAGCTTCCAAGTTCCAGAAGCACTACATTTAACTCAACATTACGACTCCAACATTTAGTATTAGTACATATACCAAAACATCAAAATAAATCAACAATCAATAAGCTAGTTTACAACCAATCTTATCTTATCTTATCAGATCAAGACAACCATCTAAAACCATCCTCTGCTACCAGAGAATCTGATACAGATCTGGGTGATAAAAATATGCTCACTACCACGGATAGAGTAATCTTTACAGTTACACGCACATACATTCATCATACACTAGGGCCCATTTCACTTACATATGTTCCGATACTCTACCAGCAGCAAACCTGTGGAAAGAAAACTCCTAAACACCCTGCATCTGTATCTAGGCGATAGGACCAGTTTTAGTGGCTGTCCAACATAATATAAACAATCTATAAACAATAATCAATAATAATTCAATAAACCACAAGGAAAGAAACAACCAACACCATGTTCAAAAGTTATATTGCTTTATCTAAAATTAGTCAGAATAAAATCAGAATAAATCATTTCTCATAGTTACCTATTCTAACTAGTGTCAGAACGGGTCAGGACCAGTCTCTTGAAAAGTCTTTTCAGGATAAAGTCCTCAGCATCGGTCATCTGCAACGCAAGTTCACGCAGCAAGGCGACGAAAGAAAGAGTGGGGAGAGCCCTCCCTAAGCTAACATTTTATAATGTAAAATACAATGAAAACCCACATGAATTAATTGTATCACTGAGCGGAACGAGAAGGAAGGGATGTAATTCTGCAACATCCTGAAATCTCCGCTCAAGAAAAGTCATAATACGAAAAGAAATCAAGACTTGAAACATTTAAAGTTCTCTTCCTCGGCAAACAAGCTTTTGCACAAAGTTCTTTCTGAAACTCCATTGTTCACCAAGGACGAACATTTCTTTTGGAGATCCTCCAAGCTTGCTGATGTCCTCCCGGAAATTTCCTTATAAGGACTGCCGACAGTTTTTCTGTTAGCTGAGCACCAGCAGGGGTCTCCCTTGATACACCAAACTTTTCTACGCCTGAACCACAGCTCAGCCAGGCTTCAAATTATTCTCGGTTATTTTCATAAAGGCCTCCATAGGCCACAATAGACCATCTTTAATTAAAGAGACAAAATAAAGATTACTACATCATAATGATTAGACAGTGTTAACCCCACTAATACCCTTATGTGTATGCATTTATCTAGCTTCGCGACATACAGAGCATTAATTCAGACAGCGTTTTGTGCTCAAAATAAATAGCACACAGCAACATTTAAACATGGAAAACTTGCACGTTATTTGTAAATACAAATACAGCACACACACGCTAACCCTTGTGTAACCTTCTCTTGTGTTAAAACAAACAGGTTGATTAATAGAACACACTTGCACAAGACAAATAATTAATTGTTAATTATTAATAATTAATAAGACGCATAGACATGCCAGAGCTTCAAAAGCCCCAGAATTTTCTAATAGAAAACTCTGCTCCAGCACAACTCGCCCACGGAGGGCACCAAGGGGTGGAAAAGATGAAGGCCCGCATGCGGGAAAAGGTTTGGTTCCCGGGCATGGATGTCCGCGTCGACGAGACTGTCTGGAGGTGCCCCTCCTGTCAAGTGACGAGTGGCCTTGAGAGGCCTGCACCTATCCACACTGAAGAGCACGGTAAAAGCCCCTGGGAGAGACTAAATGTGGACTTTGGGAGCTTCCCGGACGGCCGAGTCACCCTAGCCTTGATTGACAGCTATTCCAAGTACCCCATCGTGGAGGTTGTCAACTCAACGGCCTTCTCGCATGTTGGCCCAGCACTGGAGAAGATATTCGCCATGTTCGGATGTCCAGAGGAACTCAAGAGTGACAACGGGCCCCCGTTCCAAGAACATGAATTCCGAGAGTTCCTACAACACCACTGCATCTGACACAGACGCATCACCCCGCAGTGGCCCCAAGCCAACGGCGAAATCAAACGTTTTATGAGGACCATCAATAAAGCTTTTCGCATTGCAGTAGCTGAGCACACCGACCCGGAACAGCACCTACAGAAGTTCCTGCGGGAAAACCGGAGCACCCCTCAGAGCTCCACGCACCAAGCACCTTGGGCACTAATGTTCAATGGCACCCGCAGGCATGGCCTCCCTACCGCCCCGGGGTAGACAACCCCTCCCTTTGATGAAGAAGGCGCCCTCAGGAGAAAGGAGAAGCGTAACAGCACCGCCAGCCGAGCCAGAAGAGCCGTGTCTCGTCAACTGTATCCGTTATCATGAGGGACCGGATTCCCGGAGGGAAATTCCGGACTCGCTATGAACCTGGGTACTGGACAGTGATCGACGTGAAGGGAACCATGGTGACAGTCGACAAAGAAGGGGAGACTGTGACTCGTAACATCTCATGGTTCAAGCACGTTATCAACCCCAGCCACTGTACCGAAGCGACCAACGACCCCGAAGAACCAGGGGCTAGCCAAGCGGAATCCAGAGAAGCAGAAGACCGCCATCCTGAAGAGCCTACAGAAACACCTCCCTCACCCATGGTACCAACCCTGGACCCCAGCTCCAGCCGTGGCCAGCCCATGTATGCTCTGAGAGACAATCCCCAGCCGAGCACTCGCCTGATGGACCTTTCCTGCCGAGTGAGTGAGTTGTGAGACTTATGGGGAACAGTCAAGGACTGAGTTGGGATGGGATGTGACTGTTAGCGGTCTACTTTGTTGCCGGCGTCCGTGCCGGAAATGTCCTACCCCTGCGCACACGTTGGAAGGCGGAGTGCGTAGTTAAATAAAGGTGGGCGGACATGGAGTAGGCGTGCTGTTATTGGCAGCAGCGTAGACGCATATGGCGCACACTCCTGCCAGCTGTAAGGCCTGATATATAACAAGTACCAAAGGATTAGTGGTGGGACAGAGTGTAGCCGATTGCTCATGCATCCACCAACTTCCGTGTCTTAGCCATGCCCCCCAGGCATGTGCACTTTCAAACGCAAATTAATATAAAATGTCAGTACATTAGACTCATATTACATGTGGCATACAGTTAAATCTTGAATATGGGTGTATGACTAAGAACTATTTTTTAATGGAATTATGAAACATTTGTGCACACCTTACATAAAGCAAATTTGTTTCTAAAGTTAATACATTTATAATAGTTGAGGATGGTTGATTCATCAAGTCTTCAAATAATAAAATCATTTAATATGGTTAAGGCACGTATGAATAATGATGTCAAATGCAACACTTTAGTTAGGCCACACAGGAAACCTGCTAAGTGCATGTCCATGCTATGCTAATGCGACTGTAGGGGTGGTGCCAAAGTTACCCTGCTCCAGTGTAAACATAGGTCGAGGGCGGATTGGCGGAATTTTTCCATCAGAGAAACGAAACCGTCGCGCGCTGCTCACTCTGTCTCGTTTCACGCGGAATCGAAACTGGCTTCAGGCCGGTGCGCTGCGTGATGTAGGCTCTGTCCCTCCCTCACTCCTGACCGCTCCTTCGGAAGCAGCCGGGCGGGCAGGCTCGAGACTCGGGAGCGGAGGGCTGGCAGAGGAAGGTGCGAAGTCCATTCCGGGGTAGGTGAGTCCCTGACGAGCGCATGGGAAATGTTTTAATCTAATCTAATCTAATCTAATCATACAATAGTGGAACCGGGCAGCCTGGATTGGAAGGAAGCCCCGCAAGGCTTTCATGGTACATAAAATGAGATGGCACTTCCCAGCCATTTATATTGATGGGGATTGCGCGTCGTCTGCTGCACATGAAGTTATAAATTGGGGTCCTATTTGTAATGCCGCGAGTTTATTTGTGAAATATTACTGCACAAATTGGAGTAGAAAATTAATCTCGTCTGTTGCACAAAAAGTTATATTTTTGACCCTATTTGTAACACCATGAGTTTATTTGTGAAATATAAAGTAGAACAGTAATCTTGGCCGAATTTCAACGAGATATTCACCTCATCAGCTTTGAATAGGTAGGGGCATATTATCAAGAAATGGCGTTAAAAATATCGCCGATTTAGCGGCAGAAAACTGCCGCTAAATCGGCGTTAATGGGCTTGATAATATGCCGCAGAGAATTCCCATAGAAGCCCATGATGACACCAGAACATGGGCTTCTATGGGAATTCTCAAGAGCATATTATCAAGCCCATTATCACCGCTTTAGCGGCAGTTATCTGCCGCTAAAGCGGCGACAATTTTAACGCCGTGCTTGATAATATGCCCCAAAGTCTGGCCTCCTCCTACTTCCTTCTTTATGCCCGTGGTTTGCAAACACTTTTTGTCTATCCACTGATTTTCATACTTGCAACCTGTTGACTAAAACTAAAGTTAAGTCAGACTTTTAAGAGCGCGATCCCGTTAAGGTGAATGGAGAATGAAGAACATTTTGATGATATAGGTGTGAAAAGACGGCGTCCCCATTGAAGTTCATTGAGGCACTAAATGAAGAGGGTGAGAATAAGTAACAAGCATTTGCAATGCATTAGGTCTCGCATTTACGCGAGTTTGAGCTATTGACATTGCAAATAACAATGCCTATTGGCATTGTCATTTACAATGTCAATAGCTTTAACTCGTGTAACTGCGAGACCTATTGCATTGCAAATGCTTGTTCTCTAATGCAGCCCTGCCGCTAATCAAGGTGTCGGTGCAATTCCTTGCGAACTTACCCCTGGTTGTTTTTACTGCGACACGTACAAAAGTGTGAAATGAAATAATATATGAGTCTGGGTCTAAATGTGGGTTATTGGCTCCGAGTGACAATAAACAAATGAAGTACAGGAAAGACGGGGAGGCGAAACCACTGAAGAAATATACAAAGGCATGTAATGTACATTTGGAAGTACACTTTTAGTAAACCAACCAGCTACCATATTCCTCATTTTGTTCTGTACTTAAATGAAGGAGCATGGTCCCAACGCTTCTATTGGTTAAGTTGCATTGTAAGACAGCACCTTAATTTGTGGCGGTGCTGCGAAAGCGTTGCATTTTGACCCGGGCGAGTTATCCTAAATTTAATTGAATGAAGGTGGGGATGAGGGGTCGACTGTTAGAGCTGCATTTAGACAAATACCCAAAGATAGGGGCGTTAGGGTGCGCCCAGAGGATGAGCTTGTGGAAATCTGTGTCTGCTGCTGAGACGTGACCGGTGGGGCTTACATTTGGTCTCCTTGTTTTGATGCAAATGTAGGATCAGTGTCCAGAGTGTCTTAGACTTAAAGCTGCCTTTAATTTACGCATTTTACAGCTCCCATGAGGTGCGTGAGAGGAGCATTTTGACCGTGGTGATTGGAGTTAATAATCTCTTTATGTAGGTTTTGAGAGTCCGACCGGAAGAGCGGCGTTTCTAACACGATGCGGCTGTTGAAGTTGCATTATATTTGAAGGAGATCGTGCCGTTCGGAGGTGTGCATAAAGAGTGTTTCTAATCTACTGAGCTACATGTAATTAAAGTGAACATGTATTCCTTAGAGGGACGGAAGCTGCTTATGAGTTTGCTTTTGTTGAAGGGGCTTGACGGGAGACGCTTGAACCTGGCTGCATACTTTCTTCTGTACTGAAGCGGAGCAGCACGAGCGTTGCATTTTGAACCGGGTAAGTTCTTTTTATTAAAAATGAATGAAGCTGGGGAGTAGGGGCCGACCGTAGGAGCTGCATTTTGGGTAAAAACGGAAGGTAGGGGGTTGGGGTGCAGCCAGAGGATCAGCTTGTGTAAATGTGTGTGTGCTGCTGACACGTGACCGGCGGGGCTTGCATTTGCTCTCTTTGTTTTACGAAAAATGTCGGAGCAGTGTCCCGAGTGGCTTAGGCTCCAAGCTGCCTTGAAAGTACGCATTGTACAGCTTGCGGAGGTGCGTGAGCGGAGTATTTATAACGTGGTGATTGGAGTTAATAATAACTTTCGGTAGGTTTGGAGGGTCCGACTGGAAGCGCTGCGTTTTTAATACGATGCGGAGTGCTGAAGTTGCATTACATTGATCGAGAGTGAGATTTGAAGAGGAGGGAATATAAAACAAGCGCGCACTGAAGCTGACGGAGTGGGAGGGGGAGTGGGGGCGGGCACGCAGGCTGCCAAATGGTGCGATGAATCACGGCTAAAGTGAAAGCAAACAAGTGATTGCAGGACTCCAAATGGTGCGCGCGCCCGGACGGGTCACATGCACTGTAGTTGGAGGCCTGCAAAGCCACTGTTTGCACTTCCAAAACGCGCTTACTATAAGTCTCGCCAGAGCCAGCGCTAAAGCGCTGGTCAGGCGAGACCTAAAAATAGCGTACCATCTACTAAATGAGGGTGAGTTAATAGGTATAGACTCTCTTACCATAGGGCTTGTAAAGTAAAACTAGTGGGTTTCAGAGACGTTTTAAGGCACGGGCAAAATGGGCACTTGTCCAGGCCCTCCACCTTCGAAGGGGCCGCACTTATGTTATCCAGATCCATTTTTTAAAACAACAAGGGTATCCTTAAACAATTTGTTGACTGGTTCACAAGTGTAGACAGAGCATTCAGAGAGATTTTATGGCATTAGCAAAGTGGGGCCATCTGGAAGTATGGGGCTCCTTCTCAACCGTGTGACAGAGCTGGCTGGGTTGTGCTAACAGTCCTGCCCTGATAACCCCAAATTCTGCTCATCATTGATTGTTTAAATATCATTTTCATGTAGTTTTTTTGTAAGGGGGAGACTGGGGTGATATGTAGGAATCTGTACAGAAACTTTTCACAGACGTATTATTAATGGTCTTTAACCCTGTGCAATATCTTTAAAAAGTTCAGTTCCTATCAAAACAGAACCTCACTTATGAGATATGGGAAAGAGTCATAGAGATTATTTGTGATAACGTTAATTAGCACATTATTGAAAATACATATTGCTATACAGACTTCTTATATATGTATTGTAACTACAATTAGAGCATGGTCCTGTATGTGGCACATATTTATATGTTTTCTTGTATACTCACCTACATGTTAGCAAACTTCACCATTAATATGTTGACATACAGTCCCTCCTGTCGTGAGAGCTTCCTAAGCAAGAAATCTTTTTTGTGCATCTTTCTCTACATTCTACAAGTTTAATTTTTTGATAGTATATTCTCACAAACAAATTAGGCCTGATTCACAAAGGTAAACAAGCAGTTTTGTGTAAGTTTACGTTTGTTTGGAATTCACAAAACTGCCTCATAATCGTAAATTTACGAGTGCACAGGCGGGAAAAAAGTTGTTGGAGGGAAAGTGGACTTGTAAACGCTCAACAGATTATCGAATGAACACATCTATACATAGATTTACTTGTGCTAAAATGCAGTTCACAAATATTTTCTATGACAACAATTTCCTGGCCTACTTCTGTAAAATATTGGGTAAAGCTGTAACTCTGCACTAAAACAAGGGCATATGTCATGGGTGCACTTTTGTGACTTTATTTAGGAATTGGGCCCCTAATTAGGTCTTGAGCTAAGCAATACCTTTCGTTTTTATTAAAACAATGTCTCTCTCCCCTGATCTATAGACTTGCTTCACTTTGAGTCACAGCATTCTACATTTTTCACAAAGAGCATATGGGCACACAAAGTGGTTTTGTTCAGTGCCAGAGACTACTGCTGCAATGTGTGGTTTTTGATACCAAAAAATGTTATTGCTTTTTGCCAATGTTTGTTATAATGGCGAGGGCCTGGCAATTCCCACAACACTATACATTTTTACAAAACCCATATCAAAACAAGACATGCATTTACAAAACCGATAGGCTGACCACCAATGTCAGACCTATTGGCTTTGCCAATAATTTTTTATTTTCATGTTTTCCATAATCCTATTGAAACTGGTTGCACTAATTAGCCATTATGAATATTTTTGGGGAATACTAGCATGCATCAACCCATTTTAGTAGATGATGCTTGAAAGAAATGATACCTAAAATGTCACAGTAGTTTAGCAAACGTTTTTTTCCTAGTTGCATTTTTTATGACCATTTAATTTGAAAGTAAAGAATCTTGCTTTCAAGCTTCTGCAAATATTTGCATATAATTAGAGAGCATCCTGGGAGCATTATATGTAGCCTCATATTGTTAAACTTTGCAAACGTGTGTACACATTTTTGTACTGGTACCAAGGTCAGCAAGCAGTACAAGCTTATATTTCCTTAGAGCTCTCACCCTAATAATAAAAGCTTTGCATTACTGAACCATAAATACAAGTGTAGACAGCATTAATATAAGGACACAAATATTATGTTATCTGCAGACAATGCGCTTCCCAGATCCATAATGGGGTAAACTGGCAGCCAAAGGGTTTGTGCTGCAAGAGGTTGGCCTACTTGTCCCAAGGACAAAACAAGTATTGGCATAACCAATAGGTCTCGCCTTGGGGACCTTAAAAGTGTTTAGCCACGGAACGGATGTTGTTGCACCAAGGATATTGTGCTGCATAACTTAATACTTATAAGGTCCCAAAAGCGAGACCTATTGGCTATGCCAATGCTTGTTTACATAGTAACTATTGAGTATCAGCTACGTCCTACTCCCAAATAGACAGCTAGCATGTCAACCGACCAGAGAGAGAGTGTGAGATTTAGAGAGAGAGACACGTGAGGATGCAGGAAGTGGAAAGGACAACTCAGGATGAGACGAGATCAGGTGGGGGCGTGAGAATGAAAATGGGGAGTGCAGTAGTGGTCGAGGGAAGGAGGAGGGTGGGGGAAGGGGGTAGAGGGTCACACAGAGGAGTAAACGTCAAGGGGCAGGAAAACGCTATAGAAACGCTACATGCAATACACTGCAAGGTGGTGACCGAGACATACGAAGAGAAACTGGAGAGAGCGAGAGACGGCAGGGGGCCTGCACAGAGGCCGGTGTGGGTGGGAGTGCAGAGATGCAGGAGGGTATGAAGCAGATTTGTGGGGAGAGAGGTGGTGGGAGAAGGACACCCTGGCACAGAAACGGGGAGGAAGGCAGCGATGAGATGGTAGGAAATGCGGCATGCGAGAGATTCAGGGAGAGGTGAGAACAGGAGGAGATAGGTACAGGATACGGACTCGCTCTCTTTTTTCCCCATGTGCAACAAACATTGTGTCTGACAAAATACCGGTTTGCCTCAATATAATTATGTAAGCTGGGAGCAAAGCGCTCGTTCGTTTGCACCATTTCGCCCAAGTGTAAAATGTAGCCAATACGTGGCACTTCAGCAAACCCATTTTGTTTCCCTGTGTACTAGCCAAGAGGTAAAAATGGTGCGCATTCTAGTATTTGTCAAAGGCAGCCACAGCCCTGTCACCCCAGGGCAGGTCGAAGGAGCGCTAAGGATTCTGTTCAGGCAGGAAGCGCACAGAAAACGTACTGACTGAAATTTGGGTAAGTATTCATTCTTAGAAAGAAAGGTAATCAGTTTTCAACGGGAGGTGGGTGCTGGGGTCTGGCTTGTACCCAGCCGAGGTATAGCGAGTACAAACTAATCGGCATAGCAACGGCATCGTGCAGTATTCAGTCAGTCCTGAGAGAGTGCTGGGTCTTCCGTTTATGGAACAAGAGTGCTGTGTCTTGTGTCCAAGTAGATTAGGTGCCGACTGAATACTGATTAAGGGGTGGGGGAGTATGCGCGAGGGGTGAGAGAGAGACACGAGAAACTGAAGGGAGAGAAATAGAGCGAGCGTGCAGAGGGAGAGAGGGGAAAGGATTGGAAGAGGGGGAAAGAAAAAGTGTGAACACTTGGAGGAATGAAATATATGGAAAGGGGGACGGGGAGATACAGAGAGAAAGAGAAAGTAGAAGACAGCCGCAAGAAAGGACAAGCCCGGCAGGGAGTGGTGCGCGGGCGCTCGTGTTGCTGGTAGCTGCATGGAAGGAGCAAGCCCGGGAGTGGTGCGTGCGTGCGCAGTCTGCTCATTTTCAAGCACTGCACTCATGCTTGAGGCGTGCCCCTGCTCGCTCCCGCAAGGTGGATGCCGCCACAAGCACGAGTGTGTGCTTGAAAATGAGCAGAGCGAGGGCTAAAGGTCCTCATATGCAGCGCATGCGCGCTGCGTAGGCGAGACCTAAAAAGCATGAAAACATGTTGTCTTTGACCCCAAAAAATATGTCATGGGAGTCGGGCTATAGGAATTCCACACCCCATGTAGATACTTGAGCTTGTAAGGTAGATGTAACTCAAGAGTAGCCTTGCTGTTAGAAGTCTGGGAACCATATTTAGAGTTTGGAGGACGGTATACTCCATCACAAACGTGGCGAATATCTAATCTGCCATACTACAAGTGCCATAAGCTATAATGACCGTCTAATATGGCATATGAGGTATCCATTACATTTGTCTGCCAAACTCTAAATAAGGCACTATATCTGTAGTATATATGTAATTTGAGGGATGCTGTTGCTGTCACATACATATCTGAACACAAAAACAGAAACTGGGGGTCTAGTAACAAAACAGCACGAAAGTGATGAACAAGAAGGAGCCCAGGTGCACTAAGCCAAAACTAACCATGAGCAGAGCATGGATAACCATCAATGGTACTCACAAGTCGAGCAAATAGTGAGAGAAAGATGGCTCTCATGATCATTAATATCATTTGGTGATCCAACTATTGGCAGAGATATATCCCTTGATCATGGGGATTGTCTCGCGGGATTGAAGCTCTGTTGCTCAAGCTGGCTAGTAAATTTTGACCAGTAACACACCAGGTGTGAAGGATACGGAAAGGGGAAAATATCCTATGAAGTGCAGTGCAAGAAAAAGAATTAGTGAAAGCTAAAAAAGGTTATGTAGAAGGGATAGTTCTCAATATTCCAAACAATCTCCACACCTTGATTAAAAGGGTGTAACAAGGTTATAGCAGTGCTGGCAAGTAACTGCTATGTTAAGACCTTAACATAGCAGTTACTTGCACTGCACTTCATAGGATATTTTCCCCTTTCCGTATCCTTCACACCTGGTGTGTTGCTGGTCAAAATTTACTAGCCAGCTTGAGCAACAGAGCTTCAATCCCGCGAGACAATCCCCATGATCAAGGGATATATCTCTGCCAATAGTTGGATCACCAAATGATATTAATGATCATGAGAGCCATCTTTCTCTCACTATTTGCTCGACTTGCTGAGTACCATTGATGGTTATCCATGCTCTGCTCATGGTTAGTTTTGGCTTAGTGCACCTGGGCTCCTTCTTGTTCATCACTTTCGTGCTGTTTTGTTACTAGACCCCCAGTTTCTGTTTTTGTGTTCAGTTTAGTATTAGGGGATTGGAAATTGGGCAGGTCTATAAATATTGTTTTCCCTTAGACCCACTGTTCACCAGATTTATTGATGTCACATACATATCTGACAGAATTGCTGCCTGCTGCTTGAGTTTGTGAGACCTGTGTAGAGTGTGGGTTAAATCTGATGTTGACAGTCTGAGGTTGCACACTTGGTGCTGCTTTGAGAAACATATCAGAGGGCTTAATTTAAAAGGTGACCTAACCCCAAGGAGTTGATACCTGAGTCTGCAACCTTTGCATGTGTAACTTTAGGATAAGTTTCCTGTGTGAATCTTGAGCCTGTGGTAAGATCTGGGTAACCTGAGACATAGATTTGTTGTCAAAAGCTTAGATGTATATGATTAGATTTATATGAACAAAGTCAGAACCTATTACTTCTGTTCTGACCCCAACTAACTCTACCTCAAAATGTTGTAGCATGTTTGGATGTTAAAAATGTGTGCAGATAACATAAAATTATCCTGATTTTGGCGGTCGACTCCGAAAAGGCATTTGACCGAGTACACTGCCCATACCTTGGACTAGTCTTAGACAGATTTGATTAGGGGCCCACTTTCAACGATGGGTGCGGTGCATATATCATGCGCCGGAAGCGTGTATTAAAGTGAATGGGATAACCTCCAGGCCGGTGCGAATAGGGAGAGGGTCCCACCAAGGATGCCCTCTGTCCCCTTTGCTTTTCGCGCTCTTAATGGAGCTATTCGCAGAGAGGGTTCGTCATCTTCAGACGGTCACAGGGATCCGCATGGGGGCAGGGAGCACAAAGTATCTCTTTATGCGGATGATGTGAAGTTGTTCCTCACACAGCAACGTCGTCACTCCCCCCTCTGTTGGAGGAGTTCGCATCATTCAGTAGCGTCTCGGGCTTTAAGATTAATGATAAAAAAACAGTAGCTCTTAGCATTACTCTCCCACGAGCGATGCAGGATCAGTTGAGGCAGGATTTCCCCTTTGCATGGTCCCGGGGGGCATCCCCTATTTGGGGCTGCAAATCTTCCCCACGACTGAACGCACGGCCAAGGCCAACTACTCCACCTTATTGAAGGAAACCCGGCGGGAGCTCCTTAGTTGGGTAGGCTGGCGTCCGTCAAAATGACCCTCCTGCCCCGCATCCTTTATGTGAGGCAGACGCTGCTGCTAAGCCCCCGACCCCAAGTGCTGGCGCAACTGCAATACCTAACGGAACTTTATCCGGGTGGGTAAAAGAGCTCGTATGGCGCGACAGCAAACCTTTCCCACGCAGGTGGACGGGGGTCTCGGGGTACCACACCTAGTGAAATACTTACAAGCAGTGCAGCTGCGATATATGGTTGAATGGTACAAACGGGAATCTGAGAAACACTGGTGTTTCATTGATCGTGGCGTTGCAGGGATGCATATCTGGAAGATCCCCTGGCTACCCAAACGACATAGACCTTCAGGAGCTTATCTATCACCAGTACTAAAGGCGACCATGGGGCCCTGGGATAGAGATCAAGAAACATATGGCCTTTCGTCCCCTGTTTCCCCGCTTAACCCTATAATAGGCAACCCCGACTTCCCCCCAGCGCAGGAATGGAATGGGTACTTGAAATGGCAAAAAGCCGACTGTAAAAGGGTAGGCGACCTATTTGATGAGAGAGGGAACATGGGCTTTGATGAGTTGGTATCTGGTTTTGGACTCCCCCGGGACAATTACTGGCAGTACTTGGCGATTCGACACTGGGTAACTTGACCGCATATGCAACCTCACGCCTACCGCCTTCTTACAAAATTTGAACTATGGTATATCACGCGCACTTCAGACAAGCGCCTACTTTCATACATCTACTCCTTTCTCAATAAACCTAACACAGAGATAAAACCCCAGCATAGTGTAGATGGGAAGCAGAGTTGGAGCGGGAATTCTCTCCCAAAGAATGGCAAGACATCATCCATAGGGCCAGAGCCTCCTCTTGTAGTACGGCAGGGAAATAGTTTTTTTAAAGATAGCCCACCACCGGTACTACACCCTGGCCAGGCTTGCTAAATGGAAACCTGGTACCAGTAATCTATGCTGGCGTAACTGTGGTCAGCCAGGTACGTTAACTCACATTCTCTGGCAATGCTCGAAAATACAGTCCTTCTGGAACACAATCCTGCAGGAGGTAGATGCCATACATCACACCGAAATCCCCAGATTCCCCAGTTACACCCTGCTGGGATCGCCTAACCCCCTGACCTACCCTCTTAAGTCATGCAGAGGGAGAGCCATTACTTTAATCCTGGGAGCCGCCAAACAGGTGTTACTGGCTAGGTGGGGAACGGACGAGGTCCCGACTAAATTGGATTGGCTTTATCGGGTATGGGAGGTAGTGG
This sequence comes from Triturus cristatus, assembly GCF_964204655.1. Classification (NCBI taxonomy): domain Eukaryota; kingdom Metazoa; phylum Chordata; class Amphibia; order Caudata; family Salamandridae; genus Triturus; species Triturus cristatus. Next base: position 143,158,423 of record NC_140588.1, read on the forward strand.
GCATGGAAAGATTACGTCTGGCTTATTTCGCACTTTCCCCAGGTTCTATAAAATGTGGGGCACCACTATAGACTTCCTCTCCTCCGAGTTTGTGGAACTCACTTGCCCAAGATACTTGCGAGTACTCTGCCTGTCTATCACACACTCCCAGATAGGCAACCAACCCCAGCTAAAGTCATAACCACCCTCTTTATCCCTCAGGAAGACAGAGACTCTCTGGTTGCCCACTCTAGCTGCTGTCTTCTCTATTTCCTACTTTCCTCCTTCCTTTCTTCTCTCGCTTCTCTCGTTATCAGTGTTGAACGTTTTTCAAATAACGATTCCCACTGGCCGATAGATGTAGGTGGTGGTTAATGTTCATTCTTGCATCAAAATTAATAAAAAGATTTAAACCATAAAATTATCCTGATAAGGCTGCAGTACATTTCACATTTCGCCACAGTATATTCCACATTTCGCTTACATGAGTGGCAATTAAAAAAAAATCCTTAATATCTATCTTTCTTCTATGTTTGAGGAACTGGGCTTATAGTTCTTGTAAGCAGATGGCCTCTTGTAAATTGTAGTCCTTATTCCTTAGCCAGGAATCCATATGGGGGAATTGCATTTTGAAGATGTGCAATTTGTATGACTGATTAAGTATAAATTGGGGTCCCAAAAATACGTTTGAACTGAGTGCCTCAATAGTTATTAAGATAAAATTGTATGTGAACTACATAAGAGGGCATGATTGAGCTGAAACGGTTAATAACTTCAAATATTTTCTGAGCGGGGACTCCCAAAATATGTTTGGCCAAATACCCCAAAAGTCCATAAAATGTCCCTGATGGGTTCTAGCATTTCAGTGTTAATCCACCTTGAAATTAATACCCCATACACATCGAGCGGTGCGCATACTGCTAACCTCAGAGCGGAGTCAGGTCTGGCTGTGCTCTTAGCTCGCTCATTTCAAGACATATCCTGTATCACAGCAGGTGATATCAAAGTATAACGACTGCTCAAAGCAACAACAAAAAAAATCATTCTTTTTTTTATATATGTGTATCATTAAGTCACTGTACTGAGTGACATTTTGATAGACATTTATTGAAATTACCCATTTCATAAACATGCATTCAGAAACATTAAAGAACGGCCTGAATGACTTCGCTTATGTGAGCCAAGAACAGTTACATTTTTGGTGTGCACTTTGTGAATGCCTAAATATATTAAGTACGAAGCAACTTTACACAGGTGAGCTAATTTTCTTGTTGGTGCCCCAAATTTTACATTTAAGGACATTAAGGTACAGTAAGTAATCGTAATTTGCTCCAAAGGACCAATGTATTTAATAATAATGAATTGTAAAGGGAAAGTCCAGGTCTGGATGCACAATGTTTGATATTAATGGGACAGCCTGTCATGCCTATGTTTGTCATGCGTTAGTATTAAAGATATGAATGAATGTACTGAATTTCAGTATTACGTATGTATGATTATTGCAAAGAAGCAAATAGTGGTATGGGAATGACAATGGCTCACCTTGTTACAGATGTGTGATACTAGAATTTTTTAATGAGCAAACTAATTACAGGGAAACCCGGTAACCCTGATAACCTGGGTATATAAACATGTATATACTTATGGAAACAAAGATTTCCTTGGAGAAACCTAATACACCTATGCTTCTATAGCAAGAAGTTCATATAATTGAATCAATTCAAACAGATTTCTAGTTTCTGCAGGAATGCTAACTAAAGTAGAAAGCAATGCAATAGATGGTCCAAAGGCAGCACAGGGAAAGTGATAGGTGACAATGGTGCAAAAGTGTTTCTTAAGAAGAACAACATTCCAGAGGCATTGTTGACAATATAGTGCAATTATATTCAGTTCAAAAGACTCTAGATTAGAGTACAATTTGCTCATATCATTAACTCAGATATCAGACGGAAAACGGTCTGTCTGATAACTGTAGTACCAGTACTTGTTGATACAAATTGAGGTATTTGATCATTCATTTTTATTTGACCATTCATTGTTCCTGTGTTGCAGATTCTTTCATAACTGCATTGTTTACCCTCAGAGTGCCTATAGTGTAAGACTAATGCAAAAAGAACAATTGATGGACAGAATGCAGAACAATGTCATACATTCACCCCAGTACAGAGATCTGGGCCTAAATCCATCGTTTTTTTGTTCACCATGCCATTCCAGTTTGGACCCAGCCATATGCAAATCATTCTTGACCCTGTGCCTCATGGGAACAGTCCAGCCCGAACTGCCAGGCCAGGTCCTCCCTGGACCGGAAACAAGCATCCTAGGACCGGTTTTGGAGTTTCACCCCTCATCAGCCAGGACAGCTTGACTCCAGTGGCATGGAGAGCACGGGACCCACGTCTGGGCATACCCGTCCCTCTCGGGGTGACAAATGCAAAAAGAACAATTGATGGACAGAATGCAGAACAATGTCATACATTCACCCTAGTACAGAGCTCTGAGTCTAAATCCATCGTTTTTTTGCTCACCATGCCATTCAAGTTTGGACCCAGCCATATGCAAATCAGTCTTGACCCTGTGCCTCATGGGAACAGTCCAGCCAAAACTGCCAGGCCAGGTCCTCCCTGGACCGTAAACAAGCATCCTAGGACCGGTTTCGGGGTTGCACCCCTCATCAGCCAGGATAGCTTGACTCCAGTGGCATGGAGAGCACTGGACCCACGTCAGGGCATACCCGTCCCACTCGGGGTGACAAATGCAAAAAGAACAATTGATGGACAGAATGCAGAACAATGTCATACATTCACCCTAGTACAAAGATCTGGGCCTAAATCCATCGTTTTTTTGTTCACCATGCCAATCAAGTTTGGACCCAGCCATATGCAAATCAGTCTTGACCCTGTCCCTCATGGGAACATTCCAGCCCGAACTGCCAGGCCAGGTCTTCCCTGGACCGGAAAGAAGCATCCTAGGACCGGTTTCGGGGTTTCACCCCTCATCAGCCAGGATAGCCTGACTCCAGTGGCATGGAGAGCATGGGACCCACGTCTGTGCATACCCGTTCCACATTTGGGGTGACAAATGCAAAAGGAACAATTAATGGACAGAATGCAGAATAAAGTCATACATTCACCCCAGTACAGAGGGCCTGATTCACAGAACTAACTTGAGACAAAATCCTAAACTTACTACTTTTGGTATTCACAGAATGTACTTACTACTTTTAGTATTCACAGAATGGATTTACGACTTCTAACTTTACGTCCGCACTCGGGCCGGAGATTCCGGCTCATAGGCGGAGATTCCAGCCCGGAGGTGGGACTTCCAGCCCAGAGGTGGGACTTCCAGCCCGGAGGTGGGGATTCCGACCCGGAGGTGGGGATTCCGGCCGGTGGCGGAGATTTAGCCATGGCCGAAATCTCCACCTCCGGGCCGGAATCCCCACCTCCGGGCCGGAAGTCTCATCTCTGGGCCGGAATCTCCCCCTCCGTGCCGGAATCTCTGGCCCGAGTGCGGACGTAAAGTTAGTAGTCATAAATCCATTTGTGAATACCAAAAGTAGTATGTGCATTCTGTGAATACCAAAAGTAGTACGTTTAGGATTTTGTCTTAAGTTAATTCTGTGAATCGGGCACAGAGATCTGGGCCTAAATCCATTGATTTTTTGCTCACCATACCATTCCAGTTTGGGCCCAGCCATATGCAAATCAGTCTTGACCCTGTCCCTCATGGGAACAGTCCAGCCCGAACTGCCAGGCCCTCCCTGTTTGATAGCACTTTTCACCCTAAGTGGGATGGGTATGCCCAGACGTGGGTCCCTTGCTCACTGTACCACTGGATTCAAGCTAGCCTGGTTGATGAAGGGTAATACCCAGAAACCGGTCCCAGGAGGATTGGTTCTGGTCCAGAGAGGACCTAGCTTGGCAGTTCGGTTTGGACTGTTCCCATGAGGCACAGGGTCAAGACTGATTTGTATATGGCTGGGTCCAAACTGGGGTGGCATGGTGAGCAAAATAACGATGGATTTAACCCAGATCTCTTGACTGGGGGTGAATGTATGATTTATTCAGCATTCCGTCCATCATTTGTTTGCGTAGCACTTTTCACCCTAAGTGGGATGGGAATGCCCAGACGTGGGTCCCTTGCTCACTGTGCCACTGGGTTCAAGCTTGCCTGGCTGATTAAGGGTAATACCCAGAAACCGGTCCCAGGATGCTTGGTTCTGGTGCAGGGAGGACGTGACTTGGCAGTTCGGTCTGGACTGTTCCCATGAGGCACAGGGTCAAGACTAATTAGCATATGGCTGGGTCTAAACTGGGGCGGCATGGTGAGCAAAAGAACAATGGATTTAACCCAGATCTCTTGACTGGGGGTGAATGTATGATTTATTCAACATTCCGTCCATCATTTGTTTGCGTAGCACTTTTCACCCTAAGTGGGATGGGTATGCCCAGATGTGGGACCCTTGCTCACTCTGCCACTGGATTCAAGCTAGCCTGGCTGATGAAGGGTAATACCCAGAAACCGGTCCCAGGATGCTTGGGTCCGGTCCAGGGAGGACCTGGCTTGGCAGTTCGGTCTGGACTGTTCCCATGAGGCACAGGGTCAAGACTGATTTGCATATGGCTGGGTCTAAACTGGGGTGGCATGGTGAGCAAAAGAACAATGGATTTAACCAAGATCTCTTGACTGGGGGTGAATGTATGATTTATTCAGCTTCCGTCCATCATTTGTTTGCGTAGCATAGTGTAAGACTATCAGTTAGGGGAGGCTGCCCCTCCTATTTTTCTGCTTATATGTTTGTCTCCTCAGCTCTCTTTGTGTGCTTCTCGCATGCTTCAGGTTTTATATGTGTTGTCTGGTAAAGTATGTGTACCTTTTTTGTTTATTTATGCGTCAGTCACTTTTTGTGTTAGTTTGTAGACATTGATACCTGACTCACCTTGGTTTTTCCCTGACATTCCTCTAAAGATCGGCAATTCCTATCTCTCTGTCACATCTCAATTCCTAGCACTTAAAGCCTGATTATGATGGCGGTCCGACCGCCAGACTTGCAGTTGGCGGTCCCACCATAGGTATTACAATGTGACCGCCTTCAAGGCGCAATGTGTATGTTTTGTATTGCGGCGGGTGCTGCGAGCTGCAGCACACGCCGCAGTACAAAACATACACATCAGACATATCCATGTGGCAGGCACCATGCGGTGCCTGCCACATGGTGCCGGGATATGTAGGAGTACCCCTAAAAGCCCAAGGCTGAGGGCCAGGGTGAAGGGGGACCCGCTCGGGCCCCCAATGTCCCTTTCCGCCAGCCTTTTCATGTAGAGTAAACCGTCATGAAATGGCCGGCTGGAAGTAACATCGTAATCCCTATGGTGGATCAAATGCGACTGAGACGAAAAAGTGGAAACAAACACTTCTCTGGGAGTAGTTTGCCTGTTGGTGGACTTCTTTAATAAATCGCTTCTTGCCCCCTGCAATGCTTTAGCCTTAGCTTGATCTACTATATCACGAGGGTACCCCCTGACCATAAATTGTTGCTTATATTCCTGTATGGTCTGGTCACTTAGAGCAGGATCAGAAGTGATGCGCCTGATCCTAGCAAACTGGGAGTAGTGTTTGTTTCCACTTTTTCGTCTCAGTCGCATTTGATTAAGAAAATAGTGTTAAATCGATGGGAACTACTTCAAACTGAATCTGATTTTCAAGGTTTATTCGCTAATCCCCCATTGTTTGCTTACAAACGATCACGAAACCTCAAGTAGATATTGACATCACCTATATCTACCATAAGGTGCACATACAAGGGTATGACCAAGTGTCAACACTGTTCTCATCGTAACAATGTGTTAGTGGGGCAACAGATTACTCATCCTAGATCAGGTCATAACATCACATTGTATTTCACTGCAAATTGTAACAGCTCGCATGTCCTTTATGTGATCAAATGCTCATGTGGCCCGTATTATGTTGGTAAAACTGAGAGGGCTTTAAGAACACGCATCACCGAACATAAAAGTAGAATACGCACTAGAACTTTGAGTTCCTCCTTGTCTAAACATTGGTTAGACAACAAGCATACTATAGCATAACTTAGATTCAGTGTAATTGAGGTCATCGAACCACTACCAGGAAGAGATCTATCTAGATTGTTACTACTGCATGAAACACACTGGATGTGGTTTCTGGAGACTCTTCACCCGAAAGGGCTAAATGATAAGATAGAATTGTCGTGTTTTTTGTGAACTTTTACTGAACTTTTACTGTATTATTTCTATAACATCGCATCGATCTGAGAGTTTTTCTGTACATTCATGGTCCTTATCATGTTTGGTTATCGTAATTATATGTCTGTTAACTGTTTTTGCATTCTATTTTAATTTTAACTTTGACTGTACTGTATTCTCCACAGTTGTTCACCACAGAGCAGTTTTGTATAGATAGGGACTACGTTAGTTTTGTATAGGCAGGTCTCATTATATTTTCGTTCTCTTATATTGTTTAATAATTTTTAATATTTTTACTATTGTTTATTTTTCTCATAGTTTCGTATTATTGTTTGAATCATTGTCTTTTTTACACTGAATGTCACTAGCGGTATTGTTGACATTGCTGTTGCAGCCCGCTTTTCATTTCTGTACCACCACATTCACTCTTTTCTATTCTCTTGGTGTAGTCTTTTTTTCATTTCTCTAGTACTGATGTCGGGCACGTACTACCGCGCTTTCCGCATTCAAATTCACTGGTTTGTAAACCTCTGGCTAGGCGTTATTTTTGAGCTAGTGATACCGGCTTTGGAACTTCACAGGAGTGCACTCTTGCGCTTTGGTAAGACTTGTATCATTTATTTTTATAGCGGCATTACGCTGTATTCACGTCCTCAGCATCCCGTTTTGAACTTGCGAGTGTACATACTTTTCACATTATAGGATTTTTCACTTCTAAGTGGAATGAGTACAGTCATCACCAGAGGTAATCATCTCCTATCTTTCGTTATGCACTGGTGGCATTTTTAAATACACTTCATGTTAGCTCACGTTGAATCCTTATTTTCATTTAATCTCACCGCTGATGGCACAGGATTTGATCGTGTTTTGATTTTGGTGTTGTACTTCAGGTATTGTAACGATTATCTTCATCACTATAGCACTGTATGTTGGGTGTACTGTCTTTTCCAGGACTATTTTCTTGCTCAGGACCGCTTGTCTTTAATATATATTTTTCTCTATGGACTTCATTTTACAGTTATTGTTCTGTTTCTCGTTATCAGTTACTATTAGATGTTTGCACCTTTGTTCATCTAATCTCCAGCCTTGGTGCTTCTTTTAATGAGCTCTTTATCATATTTATGTTCCCTTTACGCAGCTTGATGGAAGATCTTTTATACTCATTGTAAATATTGATGTTTTAGATTCCCTTGGCGAAGGGCATAGTTCAGCCCGAAATGCATTGGGAAAATTCGTTTTCAGCTGATTTGCTTTGCTGAGTCAAGCATTGTGTTCCTTTTTGAAGAGTATTTGCTATGGACCGAATAAAAGCAGATTCTGTTATTTGACAGCTTCTACATCTGATGTTTTCGAAAGTGTTTTGATACATTTGTTGGATTTCAAGTTGAACATTGTTTATGATTGTTTCATTAGTATTGATATATTCACATTGCTACATGTAATTATTTGTATACTTAGGATTAAGTGACATGACAGTAGTGCACCTGGAGTTCTTGGATACTTATCCAGGTTTTGCTGTCTACTTTTGTATCAGGAGGTTGACAGAGCCCCCTACTGGGCGCACACTTTAATTTGATGACATTTGAAGAATAGAATATTTGGTTTGAATTAGTTTATTATTGAGTGCATTCTAGCTGTAATTTTCTTCTACTTTTAAAAAGATGGCATTTTTTCTGCTCTTAGCCCTGATTGCATGATACACATTTGAGGTGGGTGACAGCTGGACTTTGTGTATTCCCTCTAGACAGCTACACACAAAGGGAGACTAGGTGTGACTGAATGGCCTTCCACATCCTGATGGGTCATCCTGGGCAGGATGGGAGGGAGGAGCTGACACTTAGACGTGAATAGGCTGTGTCCTGTCTCCACACAAAGGGCTGCATTCTTCCCTTTAGAGAGTCTGTAGACAGAGCTGGGAGGTAAGACTTTGGTGCACTTCAAATACCCTCTCTGAAGTCACCTCCACTTCAAAGGCACAACAGGGTACAAGTATTGGGTCTCTGACCGCACCAAATCAGACACTACTGGACCTGTGAAGAACTTTGCCAGGAGGAAGGACTGCTGTGCTTCTTCAAGGGCTGTCAATCTGCTGGACTGCTGCTCTGGAAGAACTGCTTTTCTGCTGTTTTGCCCTTCTGCTTGCTACTCTCTGTCTTGCTGAGGAATGACTGGACCCATCTCATTTGAACCCAGAGAGACTCCAAGGACATGTTGGCTTGCCCCCTGTTCTAAGTCTCAGGGACATCAAAGACTTCCCATGCACCTGCAACAGGACCTGGACTTAGCATGCTACAAGTCTTGCCCTGCCAAATGGGTCCTTAGAAGTTCTTATAAAGGGCTGCAAATGCCAGAATCCATGCTCCGCCGTCTTTGCGCCGTTAGGAACAAGCACATCTCCCTCGACGACGATGCATCTGCTGCGAGGATCAAGTAATCGCTTCTCCTTTTGCACGGCGCATCCCCTACTTTTTCGATGCATCCCCGTCTTTGCGCAGCGCAGAACTGGCGCATCTCCTTCGACGACGACGCATCTGCTGCTAGGCTCAAGTACATCGCTTCATCATCCGTATGGCACATCAGCTACTTTTTCAACGCATCCCCGACTTTGCGCGGCTCAGAACCGACTGATCGTGTACATGCCAAAGATTGACGACGAGCGTTACAACAAACAAATGATGGACGGAATGCTGACAATGCATACATTCTCCCCCAGTCAAGAGATCTGGGTTAAATCCATCGTTCTTTTGCCCACTACACCACCCCAGTTCAGACATGGCCATATGCAAATCAGTCTTGACCCTGTGCCTCATGGGAACAGTCCAGCCCGAACTGCCAAGCCATGTCTTCCCTGGACCTGAATCAAGCATCCTAGGACCGGTTTCTGGCTATCAGCCGTCATCAGCCAGGATAGCTTGACTCCAGTGGCGTAGTGAGCACGGGTCCCACGTCTGGGAATACCCATCCCACTTAGGGCGAAAAGCGTTACAACAAACAAATGATGGACGGAATGCTGACAATGCATACATTCTCCCCCAGTCAAGAGATCTGGGTTAAATCCATCGTTCTTTTGCCCACTACACACCCCAGTTCAGACATGGCCATATGCAAATCAGTCTTGACCCTGTGCCTCATGGGAACAGTCCAGCCCGAACTGCCAAGCCATGTCTTCCCTGGACCGGAATCAAGCATCCTAGGACCGGTTTCTGGCTATCAGATTGACAACGAAGCATCACCTCCTCTGCTCCACGCATCAGGTCTCCGTTTTTTTAAAAACATACTTTATTGATTTTCCACCTGTTCCTGTTACATTTCAACATGCTTATACCGTTGTATATTTATTGTATATTTATTGCATACAGTTGTCATAGCCTGTAACATGATCAACATCTCTTATATGGTCCACCGCACAGCCATTACACAGGTAGTCGTCTCCAATATGAATGAGTGCTGTGACACAAGTATGTATTTACTAGATCAAAAACTTTTAATGAGTAACACCCTCCCACTCTCCCCCCCACCTCTCCAGGCTCTGGCTTCTCTGTCCCGATATGAATTCCCATTGTGTCCCGACATTGCGCTCTCATTCTTGTGCTCAAGATTGTGCGCATTCCCTCTCCCTGTCTATTATTTAAGGACTATTTATGTCTCCTTTGCACCAGTACCTACTGTGTGGTCAGAGTATCAGAAATGTCGTCTGGGTCAGTGCTTTTAAGGGCTTCTAGCATTGTGTCCCATTCCAGTGATATCGGGTTTTTCCTTAACCCTCAGGCTTCCTCTCTACTCAGGACAGCTCTTTCGGCTCCACCCCATCTGGTTAGTTCACTGTGCCATGTTTATAATGCAGGGGGATTAGCTGATTTCCAGCGCATGGTGATAGATCTCTTGGCCACAATAAGGGCCAGATCCGGGAAGTGAAGTTGGACCTTCTGCGAAGCCCTACGCTTACGAAGGCCCAACAAGTACTCCAGTATCGAGCCATATTTGGTGAGATGTGTAGTCCCCTCTAATATTCGTTTAACCCCACACCAGACCTCTGCTAGACATGGTCATGCCCACAGCATATGTATTAATTCCGCCTCCGTCAGTTTGCCTCTAGGACATTGATGTGTCGTGTTTGGGTACATCCTATGTAATCTATGTGGCGATCAGGTCTCCGTTGACGATGCATTTGAGGGACTTTGCAGCGGGCCAAGGCTGGTCCCTGTATCCGCCCCGCGCTCCATTGCAGTGGCCTGAACTTTTGGATTTACCACAGACACGTGCGACCTGATGTCTCCAGTCTTCTTTTTAAGCTTTTAAGCACTATATTATCATTTATTCTTTAAAAATTCATAACTCTTGGTATAATTATTGGATATTTGATGTTTTGGTCTTGTTTTGTTCATGTAAATATAAGCTATTTTTGTAAACTGGCGTGGAGTCTTTTTGTAGTGTTTTCAGTGTTTTACTGTTTAATGTGTTGCACAAATACTTTCCACATTACCTCTTAAGTTAAGCTTGACTGCTGTGTGCCAAGCTACCAACGGGTAAGCATAGGTTATTTTAGGATGTGTTTCTGACTCACCCTGAGTAGTATCGTGGTTCCTGTTTGGACAGAGTGGACACCTCTCTGCCAACCAGAAACCCAATTTATAACTAAGGAATATGAGATTGCTCAATGACCCCCAGGTTAAAAATCTTGGCAACCTCTGCCTTAATGCATCCCTGAACCTGGTCAGACATTCTGTACATTCTGCCCTTCATTTGCAGACTGTTTCCTGTGTCTGTGTCATGCACTCAGGCATGTGCCCATCCTGGAAACATCGAGAAGAGGTTGAAAAACCATCCCAACACCTCTCTACAGTTTCTTTGCTCCTCAGCCGGTCACACCGGGACTAATAAACCCTTCCATATTGCCGTCCCTCACACCACTATGAAGTAATTCAGGAAGAGGCTCACTATCTTCCTCAATTTCCACCACCATAGTCATGATATTCACTAGCAATATTTCCTGAGGTAAGGCTTCAGCATGTTCTTGGGTTTCTTCGTGGCACCTTTGTCCACCATGTACCTCTTAAACCTTCTGAACTACCTTGTATGGCCCACACCATTTGTCCTCCAGAACCCTGGGATAAATTGGCTTTAGCACTAACACCTCCTGACCTTCCTGATACCCAGTCAGCATAGTTTTATGGTTGTAGTATTTCTTCATAAGTGCTTGGCTAGCCTAAAGGTTTTCTTTTGCTTGACTCATAGATTGCACCATGAACTTCCTAAGTCAAATCACATAGCCCACCACATTATTTTGTGGAGACTCTGAGGTGAGTGGGCCCTGAATCGGGTGTCTGTACAGAAGCTTAAAGAGACTGAGCCCTACTCCTTCTGATGAATTTCTCAGTAAGCAAAGAAACATGGCAGTAGAAGATCCCATATTCTCCTGAGTTTCGACGGCAGAGTTCTCATCATGTTCTTGAGTGTTTTGTTAAACGGCTCCACCAAACCACTGGTTTGTGGGTGGTATGCTGTGTTGAAGTGTTATGTCACCCCAGCTTGCTGCCCTATCCTTTTTATGTAAGATGAGATGAAATTTGCTCTCCTTCCTTTGGCTGCAGTCGAGGTACCAATCAGCTTTGGTGGTGGCTTGCCAAAATATTGGTTGAGCATGAAATACCATGAAAAAAAAACAAGACAAGGGGCGTTGGCAAAACAGGAACAGTTTGTTCAATTAAATAGAGCGGCCGAGAGAACAGTTACAGTCGCAGGGTCTGCGGACTGTCCCAATTTACAATTGGTCTGCGGCCTCTTTTTATGCAATTCATCATATGCAATAAAGTGTTTCTGGAGGTCCATGTAAGGTAAGCAATGTAGATGCTGCCTTTGGAGTAATAAATTAATTGCCTAATGGAACCAATCTTTTATTCGTTTTAAACAACATGTACATCGTAGGCCTGTGATGTAAGCTTTGGAGGAATGAATCAAAGGCAGGCTTAGAATGTTGAGTTCTGACTACACACGGCGTAATATAGACGTGTAAAAACTACTGTCCGTGTGTGGCATGGTTATTGGCAAATACCTGGGCTGGCAGGACGCTACAACTGGTGATGAGATAGGGGACATGAAGCCCTACACTGTAAGTGTTCTTCTAGAGAGTTTTCTGTGGTCCAGCAAACTACTCATGGGTGCCATGTGTGCTGCATTCAAAGTGCAGAATAGAGTTTCGCAGTGGTGGACTCGCACAACGCCAGTCAGTAAATCCGAATAAAGCTGCCGCAAATAAAAGGTAGTTTGCCATTACCTAAATTAATGCCATTCACTATACGGGCTAAAAACGCTAAAGGTGGATGCAACCTGGTTATGAAAGCAGTGCACAGCATTAGGTCAGTCGAGTCAAACTGAAATTTATGTGCTATAAAGCAGAGAATAGCCAAGTGTTTGTGAAGAAACGTTTAAATTCAAAGCTGATCAATCTGAACAGTTTTCATAGACTTGTAGTGTACAAAGATTTTTCGACTTACCGAAACCACAAACGACTCATCGTACAGTGACGTGCTGCGAAGTGGCCCCAGAAGAAAGGTCGGGGTTGTGTTTGACAGCTGTGTGGGCCAGCACCAAAGTTGCCGCATAGGGACCTAGAACAACTCCCTAGATTACTATCGGAGGCTGGCTCAGTATATGGTGTACACCTATGGGTGATACACCCTGCACTGGGTCCCTGATAACAAAAGCTCTCAAAGGGTAGCTGAGGAGAGCAGTTAAGGCTTATCCAGGAGGGTGTAAAGTGGGTGCAATTATCACAATAGTCAGTTACTGATTCTCACACAAGAAAGAACCAAACCACTGTTAGAAAAATAATGTAGTATTTATTATAACACCAACACTAAACTACTTGGTATATCTCCTACCTAGGGATATGAATACACAACAAAATATACCATAAAAACAGGTGAGTAATGACATAAAACACATGGGCCCCTATAGAGGGACAAAACCATTTACTAAAAAAATGGAATACGAAAAGGGTACCTAATCGAGACTACCACCTAAGGGCCTGTAGGTCAGGGGAAGGCCGTAACCACCAAAGGTAAGTTGCTAGGATTCCCCAGGTGCCTGTATGCAGAGGTGATACCCGAGTCAAGGTTCATAGGATAACATGGTCGAGATCACGGTTAGGATTTTGCAGATTCAGGACCCTTCCCAGACTACCCAGAGAAAACCCATTGGGACAAAGAAGGTTGGAGAGCACCACTACTAGTGGATACCCAGTGCAGCAGGTTACCTACACTAGGGAGGCCAGGTACATAGATGTGAAGTGGTGTGGGACCTGTCTGTTGAAGACAATGGGGATCTTTGGATGGTCAGCTGCTACAGTGACCTGTGGACCATGTCGGTGGAACCCAGGCATGGATCCTGGATGACGAGTATCTGAGGAGAGAGGAAACAGAGTCCAAGCCTCCCGGAGTCATCCAGGAAGTGCAGGAGCACAATGCCAACCCTTCACGGGGGTACTTCACTGGAGTACGGAGGCTTTGAAGATGCAGCGGTGGAGTCTAGGCGATGCTGTAGGATCACAGGAGTTGTCCACGAGCTGTACCATGCCAGTCGACGAGCAGGAGGGTCAGTGGTTAGCTGAGCCACCAACTAGCCTTGGCAAATGCAACAGATGAAGTGCAGGAAGAAATGCAGAGACCAGCAAGGTCCAAGGAACTCACACACTACAGGCAAGTTAGGGCCGGCCTTCATCAAGCAGGAGACCCAGCAAGAATCTATGGAGACCCTGGAGAGACCCTCAGGCAGCAGGCACAATGAATCGCAGGGGAACCTCAGCAGCACACTGAAGATGGAGGCCCATGTCGCAGGGGATACTGTGAGGACGTAGCTTTTGCAGTTGTGTGATGCTTGAGGCTAGGGCTTTTTGGAGCTCGAAGTCCTTTGAACTGGAGAGCCAACAAGCCTTGGCAACGACAACCAGACGCGGTGCACTGTGGAAACCTTTATATAATATGAACATGAGTGCAGACTTTTTTTTAATCCACCTAACTTTGTACAACAATAGTTTGAGTAATTTTCCATGCACTTCTGACATTGTACATTCTTTTATTTTTTTCTCTCCATGTCCTTGGAAAAGTACAGAGTGCCTGTTAGAATAATTACATTTTGCTAATCATTTGTGTTTCTCTAAGATGGAAAATCATGCTGGTCTTTTTCCGTTCAATTTGCAATTAAGCAATGGGTTGTGATCGCTTATCTTGAAAATGTAGTGTGGTTAGCTTTTCTTTTTGTAAAATTGGAAGGAATTTTCCAATGGATTAGGGGGAGGGAAGTGAAGGGGTGTATGCAGACTAGTTTAAAGTATTGTATAAATATGAAAGGAGAATTCTGTGTGGTCATTCATTACCTACACAGAATAGCCTTTTTCTTGTGGGTCTTGCATCTGTTCAAGCTTTAATGAACCAAATATTTTTACCTCCGACTCCCTGTACTCCTTTTGATGTAAAGTGGACACAGCAGGGATTGCAGACTTACAAATTGCACAGAAGACAGGTCAGTCCTCTGGAGAGCTACAAAACCACCACCTGTGTTGCAGAGCCTGGGAGAGTCGGTGAGACAGCAGGATCAAAACGCCGTCCATCGTCGTTGAGGTGCCTGCAGCCGCAGGGGGGTGACTCATTCACTCCAAGGGAGATTCCTTCTAGCTGTCCTTGTTGCACACCTTGTGACTCTGGAGGATGCAGTTATCCTTGGAACAAGCGTTCACATGGAACTGATTTTGGATTTTTTTCTTAAGTATCACAGATCTTTCTGTGTAGAGTAAATCTGTGTAACATCAACTTTGTTCTTAAATAACAACGAAATACAGCGAGGCCAGTATTTGTGAGTAACTGCGGATCAGCCAAACCAAGTTTTATTTAACGAAGATTATTCAGATCAACACTTCATAGGTGTATCTCAAAACCATGAGAAGAATTTTTAAAAAAAGAAAGAAAACGGTGGACCCCAGGTGTAAAGACAACAAAAACCGAAATCAAAGAACAGTGAAGTAAAATGTGAACATAAGCGGTGTATTGGTTGCGTTATATCAAAGGACAGCACTTTAAATTCAATACAATTCAAGACACAGGGAATAAATCATTGTATCGCAGAAAATGAAAAACAGTCTGCCTTTGCACCGCTGTTACTCACAAATACTGGCTTCACTGTATTCCTTTGTTATTTGAGAACAAGATTGACGTTACAAAGATTTATTCTACACAGAAAGATCTGCGATACTTGAGAAATATTTCCAAAATGAATTCCATGTGAATGTTTGTTCGAAGGATAACTTGATACCCCTGTTCACATGGACATAAGGGTTGCTCTTGTTTGTTTCTAAATATTTCTAGTGCTCGGGAGGATGCAGTGCCACTGAGGTTGCAGGATCTTTGTAGAGAACGGGACAAAGTCGTGGTAGGAGTCCTTCTACAAGATGCAGTCTTGTCTGGGGTCCCGACCAGCACAGCAGCAGAAAAGTCTTGTGGAAGAGTCTTGCAGACGAATCTTGCAGAAGAATCTTGGTCCAGATGAATCTAGGGTTCCACCCTCAAGGGAGCCCTTAAGTAACCCAGGAAGGGGGTTGGATAGCTTCTGCAGTGTGGTTTGGTTTCGAGCTAGAACTGAGGGCTCCTGCACTGGAGTAAACTGGTTTATGCAAGGAGGGCACCAAGTGTGCCCTTCAAAGCACCCTGTAGGCGCTTCGAAGCAACCCCACCCCTAGCCCAGAGACACCTAATTCTAAAGGCGAGTTGGTTACACCTCTCCTCTACAGAAAATCCTTTGTTCTGCCTTCCCCTGCCCAAGTTAGGCTCAGCACCAGGGGGGCAATGCAGTGTCTGGGTTCGGCGGCAGCACTGGCTTACTCGCAGACCTGCACGGCTACACACATAGGGGCAGATTTACGTTTCCTGGCGCATCCCTGCAAATCAGCAGGGATGCGCCAAGAAACGTGCAACATGCAATGCCATCGTTGCGCCACCACGGAAGCGCTGCATTTACAATGCGGCGCGCCATGGCGCAAGGATAGGCAGATGCGTGTCACATCTGCCGGCGTAAGGTTGGCGCAGTCTGGAGTTGTGTCGCGGGCGCGACGCAGCTCCAGCACTGTGCCAACCTGGCCTATCTTCCACATGGTGCGTCACACCTTACGCCTGCTTCAACAGGCGCAAGGTTTTGACGCGGTCGGAAAAGTGACTGAGTGAAATCTTGTAGATCCTGCGCTGAAACGCCCACATGAAACCTGACGCAGGTTTCATGTGGCGCAGGGCTTTACAACGTGACGCATCTCCCTAGATGCGTCACGTTGTAACTTCCCCGCAGCATGGTGCTAGCTTTGCGCTGCCGCTGCGTCACGGACGCTGCGTCACGGAAGTGACGCAACGGCGGCACAAAAATGGCTCACGGGGCTTGTAAATCTGCCCCATGGTATCAGGCAGCTAAGACTGAAATCAGTGTCGTTGCATGATTCTAACATGTTTGATACCGCACACAACTAGGTTAGGTGAAGCCATTATGTAGTTGAACATCTCTTGTTGAACAATGTCCGCTACATATCTTAAGATGGCTTTCTGTACTTACAAAGCCCGTGAATGGAGTCTGTAGGGGGGCCTCTGCTCATGCAGGGGCACCCTCACACATAGGGCATGCACCCTGCCTTTGGACTGAAGGATCTACCTTAGGGGTGACTTATAGGGTCTAAGTGCAGTGACTGGGATATAAGGTAAACCTTATATCTGCGGTGAAAGCTTCATGCACCATTTCACATACGCTGCTATGGCAGGCCTGTAGACATAGTTTGCAAGGGCTCTCGTGGGTGGCATAATACATGCTGCAGCCCATGGGAGACCCCTGGTGTACCAATGCCCTGGGTACCTTAGTACCATCTACTAGGAACTTACAGGGGTACACCAGTATGCCAATTGTGGGGTGCACAAAGTATATACTAAGTCAATTTAGGGGAGAGAGCACAGATGATCCCAGTGTACTGCAGTCTAAACACACTGACACAGGAAAAAAGTGGAGTCAACCATTGGACCTCTCCGCTGCCTTTGATACGGTGCCCCACTCTCTGCTATTAGTGCGCCTGGCAAACATTGGTTTTGTCGGCTTAGCGTGGGACTGGATCAAATCATTTTTGGAAGACAGAACACAACAAGTGTGGCTACCTCCCTTTTTCATCGACCGTACAAGAGGTGACTACCGAAGTACCTCAGGGTTCTACCCTGAGTCCCCTCCTTTTTAACTTATATGTCACCCCTTTGGTATATCTGGCTGAGGAGCTGTGAACTAAGATCATCGCTTACGCAGACGATACCCAGCTCCTCTTCACATGGAAGGACTAAGATACTTCTCCAACGAGACCAACAAACTGCCTAATAGCCGTATTTAAATGGCTTACAGCTGTCCAGTCAAAGTGCAATGAGGACAAGTCCGAAATCCGCTTGTACGGATCCTTTCCCTCACAGTTCAGGGAAGCCCTATGGCCACCAGAATACCCCCTCCCCAGTTCTACGGGACCGGCAGTTAAGAACTTGAATGTCTGGTTTGAGGAAAATCTCAGGTTCTCTATGCAAATAAAGAAACTGGCAGGTCAATGCTCTAGCACACTGAAGTCCCTTAAGAAGTTTCTTCCTCTTTTACCTAGGACTGCCAAGGAGATGGTCATGCATGCTCTGATCCTCAGCTGCCTTGACTATGCCAATGCACTCTATATTGGCCTACCAGGATACCAGCTCAAGAAACTCCAAGTAATACAGAACGTTGCGGCCAGAGCTCTGATGGGCATTCCGGGCAGGTCTAGCGTAAAACATCATTTGCGGGATCTGCACTGGCTCCCATTGGTTCAAAGAGTCAAATTTAAGGCTCTCATGATGGCCCACTCAGCCCTTTATGGATCAGGGCCCCTCTATCTGAGGAAACAGTTTAGTTTTTATACCCTGCGAAGGCATCTGCGCTCCGCTTCACAGTGCCTAGCGTCTATTCCTCAGTTTCGGCTGGAAAGAATTGGAGTTAGTTCTCTATCCTTCAAAGCAGCCGAAAGCCTGGAAGTCGCTGCCCCTCGAACTGCGCAGCACTCATAACCCCTCCCTGTTTAAGAAAAGACTCAAAACACTGTTGTTTATTTAATCGGTAATCCCTCTCAGTTCCTTGTTGTTTTCTACATTGGCTTCTCGCGCCGGGACATTCGTGAGTAGCCGCGCGCGTTATAAATCATTCTAACTTAACATAACATAACCATGTCAGAAAGATCCTCCTTACCTACAGCTACCATCAAGTAGAGAGCTCTGATGGAAGCCTGGGTGAAATCCAAGCTCCAAAAGTCGATACGTTTGACCCCAAAGCCAGCATGGCGCTAGCGAAGCTCTGTCTGATCTAGTTCCACATGAAGCGCCTGAGGGACCACAACTGTCCACAAATGTATATACGGCTGCAGCATTCTTAAAACCACCATCTGCATTTGATACTGCCAAAAAACACAATATTGACAATCGATGGACTGCATGGATAGAGACTTTTGAAGTTTTCATAGATGCAATAGATGAAAAGGATGATAAAAAGATTCTAAAGTATTTGAGGAATAAGGCTGGTGAAGCTGTGAAAGCAACCATAAAAAGATACCACAAGAAGGTGAAGTGATGTACGATCAAATCAAAACAGCCATGAATGTCAAGTTTAATCCAGTGCAGAATATGGATTATGAAAGATACATATTCAGTCAAGAACGCCAGTCCAGGTGAAACCATCAATGAGTTTGTAGAGAGACTGGGGGGCATATTTACAAGAAACTATCGCCGAGTCAAAGTTGCGATAAATCCATCGCCCCATTCACAACCAGTTTACCCGCGATAGCAGCCGCAAAAAACATCGCCACAGAGGACCCGCGCAACTATCGCTAATGAGATGCAGAGTGGGCGTTCCCGTGCCAAAATCCGCGACAACATCACACCACAACATTCTCAATGACCAGCCACATCGGTGATAAAAACACAAAACAGGCGATAAGGCGCGTTAGCACCAGGAAATCTACACCTGCTCTGACCTGGTGTAAAGTCGGACGGCAGCCTGCACCACAAAACAGAGACCAGCCCAGGGCCACACCCGAAGGGCAACAGAAGCCATGGAGCCACCCATCATGTGGCACGGACATCCAAGAGGGCCACAACACCCACCGACACCACCCCCAGGACCACCCCTCCCTGGCTCCCCCCGACCAAAGACATGCCACATCAGCTACACCTAAACATGCACAAAATAATCAGCCTGACATCGCACAATCACAACTGGTGACATGCATGTGTCGACACAAAAAAGAGCAGCACACATTCACTTTCGAAGCAATAAATGAAACTATTAAAATGAACACTGAAATGAAATGAAGATACATGGCCGCTTCCTTCCGGACAATCCGTAGGTCCCAGCCTGCAAGACAAAAATCATGATGAGAAGGTGTGTCCTCCGCACATCAAAGGACAGAGAGAGAGAGAGAGTGAAGGGGAGAGAGAGAAAGAGAGGGGGAGAGAGAGAAGAAGAGAGGGGGAGAGAGAGATGAAGAGAGGGGAAAGAGAGATGAAGAGAGGGGGAGAGTGAGACAGTGCTGCCCCTGCGCACCCAGGCCACACTGCTCACCTGCTGCCACCGGTGTGTCTCCAACCTCGTGCAGGTATTTATCGCAGTTCACCAGGTCATACAACTGAGTCAGAGCCGGCAGCTGAAACAGAGTCCAGATACATGACTGGCACAGTACACACATCTGCACAAGACAACATCGCCTGCCCGCCCATGCACACCCAGGCAGAGGCACCCCAACCCCTCCCACCGCCCATAGGAGCATGCCTGCCAATGCACACCCAGGCATCACTGCTCACCTTCCGCCACCGGCGCGTATACGGGAGGTTCCACCACGTGCCGCTGCAAGCCACAAGCCCAGTGCCTGCGGACATGACACCCTCCACACCATGCAGCCACGCTCCGCAGGCCAACATGTCTCACATCTGGTGCTGGGTCTTGATTACTCCATGGCAGAGGACATACAAGTGCACCCGGCACCATCGCAGGCTGCACACCCGCTTAGCCCAATGGGTGTCACTAACTCTGGGATCCCGGAAGCGACGCCACGTGGCGGTAGGCCCGCGCTGGCTCTGGCCTACACTGCGGTCCAGCAGGGCACACAAAACCTGAGCAGTCTGGACTGCCGGGACGGGGCATCATCGCAGGCTGCACACCCGCTCAGCAGCTTAAGGTGCCACTGACTCAGTGCACCCAAAGTCACCGTCCCTTGGCGGGGTGCCTGTGCCGGCCGCAATGCTCCGAGTGCCACTAACCCTGTGCAACCCCAGTCAGCGCCACATGGTGGCAGGGCCGTGCCGGCAGCAAGGCCTCGGGTGCCACTAACCCTGTGCAAGCCCAGTTAGCGCCACGTGGCGGTAGGCCTGTGTCGTGCGCCAGGCCTCAGATGCCACCAACCCTGTGCGCAACAACTCATGGGCCCTTTATGAATGAGAAGCGTGGAGCGGCCGTCATCCAGTCACCACCGGAAGAGGGGAATGTGACGTTGTCGGCCCCTTATGTTGGTGGAGTCACATGGCCAGTGACGCCTATGCCGGATGGGTGTGGTGTGTGTGCAAACCTGCCCTCAGGGAGTGGCTGTGGCATGCTGACGACTAGAACAGTGACCTGCACACCACCAGCGAGTACGCCTGCGACGAGTAGCAATGATTGCCCCCCCTCGGTGCGTCATCAGAGTGGTCTGGCCTGCCGTACGCCGGACCAGCGCACGGCTTGCCACAATGACTCGTGGGCTCGGTCATGGTCCAGTCCATGTCCGGACAAGGAAGTGACTCGTGTGTGTCCATGTTGTAATGTTCACGGGACCAGGTGCACAAAATGCAATGTCGCACCCTCTGACTCGCATCCCACAGGATGAACATCATTGACGCAAGGGAAGGCACTGTCCCCACATTCATCCACACATCCTTACCTGAATGATGTAAGACATGACACAGCAGTGCGTCACTGGATGTTTATTTGCACATCCAGTGCAGTTATGCATCTGGAGCGGTACAGGGCAATGCCGAGCACACTACACAATAGGTGCCCATGGAGGGCCAGCCAGAGGCCATCCGGGGATGACATGTACTACGGAAGAGAAAGGGTACAGTCCGCACTCTCTCCGCCATGTCATTGGTCGTCGAACAGGATGTGGCAGTCCATGTCGCTGTCCAAGGTGAGTGCATCGGAGTGTGTCGGGGGTCATTGGAAGCTCATGAGGCCATGTGCGACACCAAGCAGAAACAGGCCAGGTGGCGGAAATGAATGCTAGTGCCTCCTGATCACAAACCCATCCACGTCCTCATCCCCGGATGTGTGCCCTGCCCACCCCCCCTGTGGGTGTCGCAGTCCCGGCTGCGGCACTGTGTGCCACTGACACATCAGGGGCCTGTGTGTATATATGTCTGCCTCACTGTGAGGCACTGACACACCAGGGGGTTGGGATGGTGTGGGGGCAGCAGCATTCATCAGCGCCACGCCTTGAGGCGGCAATGCCATGATGGGTGTCTGCAGGGCATGATAGATCCCAGCTACATTCCGATGATGTGCAGCGGTGGCTGCCATCCTTTCCGCCTCCATACGCACCATGTCCTCCATGAGCCTCCACATGTGTGCCAGCTCACGGCTGGTATCGCTACAGCCACCCCGAGCGGACAGCTGTTCTACTCTCTGTGTCATGACTCCAGCAATGTCAGTCAGGGCTCATTGGAGACCATAGGGGCGGACATAGACACCCAAAGATGGCATCCAGTTTGGCAGCCATGAGTTCGAACCCACCCATACCTGCTCAACCGTCTCCCTCTGGTACTCCAGCACACGGCATTGGAAGGCCATTTGTTGTTCCTGGGGGACTTGGGAGGGTGCCGGGCTGTGGGTGCCTCCTGTTGGGTGGTTTGGATGTGGGTGGAGTCTCCTCGATGTAGCTGGGCTGCCCTGATCCTGGAGGTGAGTCGCGGATGAGGTCAATGATGTCTAGGAGGGCTTGTGCTTCGATGCTGGTGTTGTCTTCTTCGTCATCAGTTAATAGTGGCTGGGACTGCTCTGCAGGAGGTGTTGACGATGCCCCTGCGATGTGAAGGGGAGATGGTGTATTACAATGTGTCCACATGTATGTAGCCACAAATGTACAGGTTGACATTCTGACAGCATGGCATTGTACATTCTGACAGTCTGTGGGTCTGGGCGAGGTGCCAGCGTCATTATGGGTGTGTACTGTGCCCTGCTTGATTGTGCATGTGTGCCATCATGCCCATCTCTACCCGTCCCCCCAGTACCTGGTGGTCACTCCAGCCACAGTATTCACACTGATGACTGTCGACACCAGCTCCTCCATGTCATCCAGCACGATCTGTGGCGCTGGGCCCCCACCTCCGGTCTGCTTGCTGCCCTCTGGTTGGCGGAGAGTTTCTACTTGGTCTTCCGCTGGATGTCATTCCATTGCCTCTTGACCTCGTCCATTGTCCGCTTGTGCTCTCCGACGGCATTCACCTTGTCGACGATGTCCCGCCATATTGCAGTTTTGGTGCCCAATGACACGTTGGAGTTGACGAAGAGTTGTTGGTGGTGTTCCATCACCTCCGTGACTATGATCCTGTTCGCCTGCGGACTGAACTTCGTCTTCTTGTCCTTGCCCTTCCCTGTCCCCGATGTCCCGGGCTGGTCGTCCGGGGTGCTTGTGGGGTTGCACTCATCCTCTGCAGCTGCTCCGGCTGCCTCCATGATGCTTGGGTGTAGGTCAGTTTTGGTGTGGATGTTTTTTCTACTTTTATGGTGATTTTTTCGGCCTGCCAGGTGTGTGTTGCAGGCCTGGCGCTGCTTAGTGCTGATTTCCTCATTGCGCTTTGGCCCATCGCGTGTTTTTTGGTGCTGTGGTTTGTGTTTTTATTTTCGTCGTGGTGGTTGTATCGCGGACATTGTCCGCGGTGTCGGCGGACTATCGCATGGTACCGCCTTGTTGTGAATTCCATGTTGACACGTTGGTTATTTTCCCGCGATGGGCTGCGATATTGGAAGTTGCGTTACGCTACTCTTGCGGTAGTTATCACACGTTCTTGTGAATATCCCCCTGGATGTTCTGGTAAAGCACTGCATATTCAATGATGTGAAAGCTACCGCCTCAGAGAAATCAATTGATGTCTGTCAGATTCCTTTTTTTTGGTGGGGGAGGATTTTATTGAAAGAAAAATCACATATACATAAGGCAACTACAAAATGATCGTCAGTATTATTTTTTTTAAGGAAATTACACCTTTCATATATTAGTATCTAACATAATTAACATTCAAACAAAAAATGAACGCAGCAAGGGACTGGGGGGGGGGGCGGAGAAGGGGAGGGCTTCCACATGTATTCTCTGTATGTTCCAATATAGCGATTATGCTGTAGGGTATATCAGGTTCTTCCTGTGTTCCCGAATAAGTTATCAATATGTAAGCAATTTAGTGCCACATCCGATGTGATGGGGAACATGTACAGGTCTAGCATGCCGATTCCGAGGAGGGTTGTAGAGGTGCTGAGGGTGTGGATCTCTCTGGTGCTAGTTGGTAAGTAGGAGAGAGAGTTGAAGAGGTATGTTGTGTCTGTTGTAGATAACTGTGGTAAGTTTGCCAAACACCTTTAGGTCGTGAGGTAGAAGAGTAGCATATTTTCGGTCTGCATGTTACAATACGACATGCTTCGGAGCCATGCCTCTTTTATGGGACGTTGTTTGGTGCCCCAATGTAGCACAATTTTGCTTTTCACTAACAGCAGTGCTATGGGAATGAACCTGCGGTAGCAGAGTTTTATTTCGCTGACTATTCCCAGCCAGGCCAGTTTTGGGGAGGGGGAGAGTGGCATGGAGACCATGTCAGAGAGTGTCTGGAACACGTCCGTCCAATATGTAGCTACAAGGGGGCATGTCCATGTCATGTGTGCAAAGTCTGTGTCCGGAGCCTAGCACTTTGGACAGCTGGATGATTTGGTGAGGTCATACTTGGTCAGTTGTCGTAGGTTATGTAAACCCAGTGTATAAACTTGAAATGGAGCAAT
Source organism: Triturus cristatus (assembly GCF_964204655.1). NCBI lineage: Eukaryota > Metazoa > Chordata > Amphibia > Caudata > Salamandridae > Triturus > Triturus cristatus. Next base: position 143,182,713 of record NC_140588.1, read on the forward strand.
TTATGTCTATGGTTGGGGATACTCTCTTTATTTGTTCGTGACAACAGGCCCATTCCTTGTCCATCAGTGGCTGGCCCAGATCGTCCTCCCATTGGCGCCGCACCCCACTGTCATGCACTTGTTTGGGCGCCATACATTCCTGGTATAACTTGGTGACTAAGTGGGCCCCTTCTTTGTCAGTTATAAGCAGCATAAGTGGTGTGACTCAACTGGTTAAGAGGGGAAAGAAGGAGTGGCCGAGCGGAGTCCACCGAGCAGTCTGGTCGCTACAAATTTGTCCATGTAAGACATCTCAGTTTGTGCGGACAGGTCTGCCATGGGTATTGCCTGTCCATCAGGGAATAGGGAGCCAGTGGTGCATAGTTTCAGTTTATTGAGGGTGCGTTGCACCACCGTCTCAGAGGTGAGTGGCAGAAATGGGTTTTGTTGCAGTGTGATATCCGGTGAATATAGGGAGCCAGTATCAGACTCAGTCTACGCCAGGCCCAGCAGGTTGTGGATAGGGGCTGTATGTTGTTTGGGTCGAGCGGTATACCCAGGGGGAACAGTGCCCCAATGGGATAGGGGCAGCCAAGTGTCGTTCAGGCTTTGTGTACGGTATACGGGCATCTGAATGAAACCAATGGCAGGCAAATTGAGCCTGTGCAACCAGGTAATAAAGATACAAGTCCGGAACTGCAAATCCACCTCACTCATAGGGAAGTGTTAAGGTGTCCCATGCTACTCGCGGTCTATGTCCTGCCCAGACCAAGCAGATAAGCAGGCCTCACAGCTGTGTGAAAAAGGCTTTTGTAAGTGGGATTGGTATATTAACAAATATAGAAACCGGGGAAGGACATTCATTTTAATAAGGGCAATGCATCCGGCCATAGATATCAATAGTTGGATCCACCTCTCGATCTGTGAGTTAAGCTGATCTATGGCTCGCCCGTAGTTAACGCTGATAACTTGGTCCTTATTTCTGTGTAGAAAAATGCTTAGATTCTTGGTAGTATCTGACCCCCATCGGAGGGGCAGTTCTAACCCCCTGGGTTGGCCGAGTAGGTGATTGTCTGCGTACATAGACATCAGCAGGGGTCCTGACTGGAACTGGAGGCCGCGGAACATGTGTTTTCTTGTAAATGTCATACTAGGGGATCCATGGCTATTATGAAAAGTAGAGGAGACGGGACATCCCTGGCGGGTGCCACGGGAGTTCGAATCGAGTGGGAAAGTGAACCATTTACCCTGAGTCTGACCATGGTGGACGAGTATAACAGCGCAATCAAAGCAATAAAGTTTGCTGGGATGCCAAGTTTATGAAGTGTGGCAGTGAGGAATTGCCACTCCAGAGAGTTAAAGGCCTTCTCTGCATCGAGAAAAGCTACCGCCACGGGACACTAAGCTCTATCCTGTTTATTACTGAAAACACGGTCCAGAGGTTTAGAGCGGTAGATCTATGTGGGATAAAGCCTGATTGCACCGGTGAAAGTATTTTGTCTACCAACAGGGCAGTTTGGTGAATAACATTTTGGCTAGGATTTTGTCGTCAAAATTTATTAGGGAAATGTGGCGATAGGAGGTGCAGTTGGTGGGTTGCTTACCTGGTTTTAACAGGAGGGATATAGCTGCCTCCCTCATGGAAGGGGGAGTACACCCTCCTCAAGTGCCTCAGCGTATACCTCGAGCAACTGTGGTGCTAATATTTGCTTAAATGTCTTGTAGAATATTCCTGTCAGGCCGTCCAGCCCCAGGGCCTTTGCTCCATCTAGAGCGTCTATTGCTTGTGTTACCTCCTCCAGGGTGGAGGGTTCACCGAGGAATTGCGCCTGCCCAGTGATGAGCCACACCATTGCAATCTCCTCTAGGTAGGCTAAGTGTTGTGTAAAATCCTTGGGGAGCTTGGTTACATATAATGACCGATAGTACGTGATTAATTCTGATAGTATGTTTGTGTCGTCAGTAGCTACGGAGTTGTCAGACCGCCGCAGTGCGGCAATGTGTCCGGTTCCTTGTGGTCGGTCACACCAGTCATGCTAGTGTCCTGCCAGAGCGCTCCCCCTCTCCATATCGGCGTCCTGTGGGGTATTTGCCTAGCAGATTGGCTTCCCTGTCTGCGTGCTTGTTGAACTCGAGTATGAGGGCATTGCGTAGGTTGAATGTGCTTGGTGTAATTGGTGATGTGTCCAATTGCGACAGGTCTGCCTCAACCCTGGCAAGACTGCCATGTATCGAGCGCAGGACCCCCGCCTGTTTGTGTATGCAAATACCGCGGGCATATGCCTTAAAGGCTTCCCATAGTGTTGCGTATTTAGACACTGGCCCTGTGTTTAGGGTGAAATATTCTGTTATTGCCTCTTGAAGTTCAGATTTAAACAGCGCATCCAGCAGGACCGTAACTGGAAATGACCATCTTTGTTTCCATCCCGTGGAGTGCGGTCTTCTTAAGTGAAGGAGTACTGGAGCATGGTCTGAGAGCGTGCGGGGCAGCGTTTCTATACCCCTGGTCCACTGACAGCCAAGAGCATAAGTGAGCCAATATTCTATACATGTCCGGGTAGAGTGGGGCGTCGAGTGAAAGGTATATCCCGGTGCACCTGGATGGTGTGACTGCCAGATGTCGTGCAGAGTCAAGGATTGTATTAAATCCCACATTGCTTGGTAGGCATGTGGTTGAGTAGTTTGTATGGGGTCAGAGAAGTCGCATCAGGGGTCTAGCCATAGGTTCAGATGGGAAACAACCTTTACAACGCAACTATTACATCGCACTACACTTACAACGCAGGCATTACAACGCAACATCCTTTACAACGCCTGACACTACAACGCATACCATTACAACGCATACCATTACAACGCAGACACTACATCGCATGTCACTACAACGCAGGCATTACAACGCATACCCTTACAACGCATACCATTACAATGCATACCATTGGAGTTAGAATATTAATTTTTAACCCCTACACTATCCAACACTTACCCTACTGTTGCACCCCCTGGAGTTAGAATAGTAATTTTTAACCCCTACACTATCCAACACTTACCATACTGTTGCACCCCCTGGAGTTAGAATAGTCATTTTTAACCCCCTATACTATCCAACACTCAGTTCTAGTTGCGTTTTGAACAGCGTGATGGTTGCGGGTCATCAGGATTAGGAAGCATAGGTGACCATCATTCCGAGGTAAAAAGTTCAGCGCTGGCAGCTAGCTGTTGGTCTGGAGAGGAGTGTCCAGAGGACCAGGTAGGGCTCTTACGGATGTTATTTTGGTGCTGCTTGCAGAAAGCAAACACGTCAACAGGGTTATCAAAGAAACAGGGTTTGTTGCCCACTAGTACCTGCAATCTAGCCGGGTACAGCATGGCGTATTTCAGGCCAATTGTACGGAGCTGACGCTTGGCCTCCACAAATTTGCGACCGGCTTCTTGGACTGTAGCTGTGTGGTCCAGGTAGAAGGAGAGTATGGCGGCCTGGTACCTCATCGGTGCATTTTCCCGAGCCAGGCGGAGGACCGCAACGCAGTCCTTGTAGTTAGGCAGGCAGGTGATTCTGGGCACCCGGAGGGGGGAGCGGGCCGAGGGATCCATGTGCTCTTTCCACAATGAAAGTTTTGGAGAAATATTTGGTTCCAAACAGTTCCACCAGCATCGCTTCAACGAATGGCCCAGGCCGCCCGATGTTTGTGGATTCCGTATACGAATGGTATTTCTCCGTGACTTGCCCTCTAGGTCTTTGTTTTTTATAGCTTCAGCCGACGCATTGTATATTTGGCTTGGTCCTCGTGGGATGAGATGCGCTGCTCTGCTTCATCGAGCATCATGCTGTGTCCATCTAAGCGCTCCCCCATTTTATCCAACCTGGAGGTTAGGGAATCGAATCTGGAGTCTATGGAGCGGAATCCAACACGGAGCTCCGCCATTATGGCTGGTTGCTCATTCCGTTCCAGCCAACTACCTCCATCAGGATTTTGGTCTGTGTGTTCTGATGTGCCCGGCCTATCAAAATTCAGTTTACGTTGTTTAGGGTCCTCGCGACCCATCCCTGCGTTGTGTGCAAGGTTACCTGCTGGGCACTTTATGGATGCAGTGTTAAAGTCCCTGTAGTAGGCAAGGGTGCTAAAAAATTATGGCGCTCCCTCTTGCGCCAGGCGGTTGCGGTTGCTGTTGTCTTAGTGCCCTTCCCTTGATGTTTATGTTGGTCTGGTGCCGCTCAGAAGGGTTTATGCGTAGTCTTTAGCGGGTCCATTCTGGGGGGGGGGGGGGTGTCAGTGAAGGTGTTGCTGGGCTAGGTGTAGGGTTGTGCTGCTGGATCTGGCCTGATTGCGCCGGCCCATTGGGCCATGGCGCCCGGACTCCCGCCCGGTTACTCGCGGTAGTGTTTTTGGTTTAGTAGTCTCTCCCGGATCCTAGGTGCAGATGGCATTGGGCTGACGGCGGCCACTTCTCAGGTCCTAAGCCATACTGCTCCCCTCTTAGCCGTCTGGTTTGTTTCCCTGGCTCAGCGTGCTTGGGTGCTGCGCCCATTGGGGAATACCTCTCCTGGTGTTTTGTGATTGCGTCTGCAGTTCCCCCTACAAGTTTTTCTACCTCTGACCCTCTGCTGACCTCCAAAGCCTTTGGGGGCAAGTTACCCGTAACCCCGGTGCAGCGGAGGGCCTGTGGAAGTATTGCTGGGCCCGAGGGGAGAGGCAATGGTGACCCTGTGCCGTACAGGCCTCTGTGCTGGGCCCTCATGATGATCACTCCCACCAAGTCTAGACCCGCTATCTCGGTGCAGCAGGGGGGCCTTTGAGATTATTGCTGGCCCCAGGAGGGGAGGTGGTGGCGACCCTGGGCTGCAGAGGTTTCTCTGCCGGGCACTCGCAATGGTCACCCCCACCGAGCCTTCACCCGCAGTTCTGGTGCAGCGGGGTGGGCCCGTGAAGATGTTGTTGGGCCCCGAGGTGGGGTGAGGGGGGCGGCGATCCCCGGTCCACTATACTGGGCCCTCATGGTGAGCGCCGTCACTGGGCCTTGTGCACCGCAGCCCTTCTCTCCGCATTCACCGGAGTCGCGGCGATGGAGTTGCTCCCCGGTCAGGCCGGTCACTACAGCGAGGGTGTTCCTCTTACCTCCTCCGGCCGGACGACCCCGGCAGACAGGAGATCCAGCGGAGCACCGCCGCTCCAGCCTCAGGTCACCCGTGGTTCCTATCACCATGGGCCGCCCAGGCAGGTCAGTGATGAGCATGAAAAGTAAGCCACTGTACAAGGCCAAAGGACACAAAGCAATGTCTCCACAGAAAAAGAAAACATGTTACAGGTGTGGACTGTCGTTTCCACACAAAGGTCGATGTTCTGCCATTGGACAAATATGCATCGGCTGTGGTAAAGCAAATCATTTCATGACAAATTGCAAAACTAATAGAAAAGTAAGTGTAACAGCATGAAGAAAAAATGGACAACTGACTGCTACCTCAGCAATGTACAACACACTCTCACAAGGCCAAGTGGTTACATCAACTGAGGCATGTAGAACCTAAATGTAGTTGATTGTCATCTAAATGATCGACAAAGAGTTCCTCAGTATCAGTTTCCAGTGAAAGTGACAATGAAAACTGTTAATGCCAATGTTTACTTCAGAAAGGCATGCACATGTGAGTCTAGCCAAATGTGAGGAAAAACTCAAAGTGAAGAAAATCAACATGAAAAAGCACCAAAAACATTCAAGCATTTTCTGAAGATCATTCTAAAGATAAATGGGTGTTCAATACCATTCATAATTGACAGCGGTGAGTTGATAAATATCATGACTGAGAAAGTATCAAGAATTATCTCCGTTACCACAACTTATGAAGTCAAAGGCTCTAAAATATACACTTGGGATGCCTCATAGCTCTTAAAAAGTCAAGGTTCCTCTGTACCTGCAATGAAGCATAAGAAAACTGTGGTGCAAGCTCCCATTCATGTTCTTCAATGAACAGCTTCAAGTGCCTGTCTGCTGCGTTTCAACACTGCTGCTGATCTGGAACTGATATCAATGAACTACAATATGAATAATCATCATGAAATTGCAAGCCTTTCCTTCATTATTTCATGGATTAGGAAAATTGAAAATATGAAATTATAGTTACATATAAATGAGGATGTTCGTCCTGTTGCTCAACAACACAGACAAACCAATTGCGTTTCACATGCAAGAAGCACGCGCAAATCTTCCGGTGACCCGCACTTGGCATTCACCTACCTAAACTCCGCCGTGAGGGGAATGGCCACAACAGCGCAAACTGCCACAGATTGCCGTGAGGGGAACGGCTGGTCCGAAACCACACATCCCAGCATCCCACTCCGGCGCTCGCCTCAGGTGTCATCAGGCAGCGTCGGGGGCATTGAAAAGAGACACGGGAACACCGCAGCGCGGGACGCACGCGCAAATCTTCCGGTGACCCGCACTTGGCATTCACCTACCTAAACTCCGCCGTGAGGGGAACGGCCACAACAGCGCAAACTGCCCCAGATTGCCGTGAGGGGAACGGCTGGTCCGAAACCACACATCCCAGCATCCCACTCCGGCGCTCGCCTCAGGTGTCATCAGGCAGCGTCGGGGGCCCTGAAAAGAGACACGGGAACACCGCAGCGCGGGACGCACGCGCAAATCTTACGGTGACCCGCACTTGGCATTCACCTACCTAAACTCCGCCGTGAGGGGAACGGCCACAACAGCGCAAACTGCCACAGATTGCCGTGAGGGGAATGGCTGGTCCGAAACCACACATCCCAGCATCCCACTCCGGCGCTCGCCTCAGGTGTCATCAGGCAGCGTCGGGGGCCCTGAAAAGAGACACGGGAACACCGCAGCGCGGGACGCACGAGCAAATCTTCCGGTGACCCGCACTTGGCATTCACCTACCTAAACTCCGCCGTGAGGGGAACGGCCACAACAGCGCAAACTGCCACAGATTGCCGTGAGGGGAACGGCTGGTCCGAAACCACACAACCCAGCATCCCACTCCGGCGCTCGCCTCAGGTGTCATCAGGCAGCGTCGGGGGCCCTGAAAAGAGACACGGGAACACCGCAGCGTGGGACGCAGGCGCAAATCTTCCGGAGACCCGCACTTGGCATTCACCTACCTAAACTCCGCCGTGAGGGGAACGGCCACAACAGCGCAAACTGCCACAGATTGCCGTGAGGGGAACGGCTGGTCCGAAACCACACATCCCAGCATCCCACTCCGGCGCTCGCTTCAGGTGTCATCAGGCAGCGTCGGGGGCCCTGAAAAGAGACACGGGAACACCGCAGCGCGGGACGCGCGCGGGCAGCGCCCGGGCCAAGCCCGGGCCAAGGGCGGGCCCGTCCTTGCCCGTCATTGACAGGAAGAGGCAGGGCAGGGCCACCCCTCTGACATCGAATCCTTGCTGTGGTTCATAAGGGCGATTGGACATCTACTACCACCACTTATAGTAAGCATTTCGCTCATATTGACGTTGTGCTCTGGAATAGCCTTGCGAGGAAACTGTATAGGGACTCAAGGCAACTGATGATTCTCTGCTATCACACTATTGTTCTATGAGCTTGTGGTAAGGGAAAGGGTGGGGCAAAGGTGGCTGGTTTGGGCAATCCCTCTAGGCTCTATAGTGGAGGTTTGGGTTCCAGGATTACTGCGAAGTGGTTGCAGTGGCCTTGAAGGCAAAGTCATTGGGCGAATTATAAGCAAGTGGTGACTAAAGGGGGTGCTGATAATTCATTCTTTGTAGGGGCCTCGGAGAGTGGGTGGTAAGAATATAAGTAACAGAGCATTGCCTGAAGACCCATGGCTAAATTACACAATGTATGGCAGGCACAGTTACAACACGTTCCACCAAATCTAAGCTCAGGCCGCCCACCCAGCTAAAGTTGCTCTCACAGGAAGATGGCACACTCCCCCACAGATTGCTCAACCAACAGCAATCGATCGCATGTTACAAAAAGCAATTGGGGCAGTCTCCAGCGAAATTGAAAGAACAGAGAGACGCCTATCTCTCACCCCATTGATTGATCTATCAAATACAATCCAGGTGCTTGATTGTGATAATGTGGATATCTCGCCTTCCCCTGCCCAGGAGTTTAGTGTTATGGACCTCCCTTGTGCTCAGCAGAATTTCGAGGGGGAAACGGGGACTCATATTATGGGCGCATTACCAGAGGCAAGCAGGAAACGTAAAGCTGGCCCAATGAAAGCCAGACCAAAGAGATCAAGAACTGGCAGTGCCCCGTCCATTGTGAAAACTAAACCTGGGGAACGGAGGGAGGGCGAGCCAAAACAGTATGCGATACCACCTATCTGGATGTCGCAAATAGTGGCTGACCTACAAACACATTTAGAAATCTTTATAGTCAGTCAAATTAAACCATTGGTAAGCAGACTGGATAAAATAATCAATGAAGTAAAAAGTAGGGATAGGGTACATAGGCTAGTGACAGACACCACCACCACCACTATTATCGGACCCAATCAAGCCCCTCTAGTAGAGGGGCCAACTAGTAGCTCAGAGGAGGGACAAGTTTTAAATACACTGATTCCAACTCAAGAGGCCCATGTAATCCAGCAGACTGAGGCTATCCGTGCAAGGGAAAGGGAATTGTATAAAGGAGGGAAAGGACAGGTTCCCCCCAGAACATCAAGGGATGCACCAAGCACTTTGAATACATCCCAGATAAACAAAGTGACCAACCAGTCAATGGATATGTCTAGGATAGCACCCACTGATCCCCTTCCTACGATTAACTTACCTCCAGAGGCGTGCCCACTAGTGGTGATCCTTGCGGGGGTTCCAGAATTAAAAGGTGAACAAAAGGAATCCCACCAGGAACTAAAAAATAAAACCACACATTGGTTGAGTTATAACAAACCGTTGCCAAAGGGGAAAGATGGGGAGATCCTCCTGGTTAGAAGGGTGAATTGGCTCGGAAATAGGCCCAAAAATGTTACAGGAGATTAGTAAACTACACTGGGCTCATAAAACCACAGCCCCTGGATTATTTCTACCCTCGCCAGCTCGCTCAAAATGAGGGCACATGTTACCTGGAGACACTCTGCATGCTAATGGAGTGGAAAGGGAGATGGAGAGAGGTGAAACCCACCAGGGGCTTGAGGGTATGAGTAGGATGTTAAGGTCCTCAGGAGAATTTAATGGGGTGCAGGGAAATACCCAAAGTACAGGGCGGGCAAAGAAGCTAGAGGGTGGTCTAAATTTTATCTCCTGGAATATAGCTGGCTTAGCAAGCAAGTTTGATAATCGGGAGTGGAGGGAAAAGATTGAACAATTTGAGGTAATTTGCCTTCAGGAAACCTGGGAGACTAATAACAGTCCCTTCCATATACAGGGCTACAAATGCTTTTTTATCCCAGCCCTAAAATCTAGCTCAGGCAGAGCTATGGGTGGTTTGTCCTTGTTTGTGGATTTAAGGGTGCAAGGCAAATGGTCCAATATAGCAAGCCCCTCCCAAAACGTGCAGGCTGTAAGGTTCATGGGGAAGGGACTGGGAATGATTTTGTATAATGTTTATAATACGGGAGTTGGCAGGGAGGAAAATTACACTCTGGGGGTATTAGACTCAAGTCTGAGTAAAGTATATCCAAACACAAATGGGGCAAGGCTCCCATTTAATATAATCATGGGTGACTTAAACACCCATCTATGCCCTTTTCTTCTCCCAATTAGTTTAGATTGGTCACGTTGCCCTACTAAAAAAGGCCCTCACTTTGTCCACACACTAGAAGGAAGGGACTTGAGTAAGATCCTGACTAATCACGATATGGAACATACTATAGACATGATGGCCTTGGAGAGCGATGGCACCCTTCCCCCGTCTTTTAAAGGGAGAGGGTGTTTATCAATTATTGATTATGTTTTAGTCTCTAGGCCTCTCAAAAGCAGGATTGTGGGAGTTGGGATCGAGTGGAGCCCATTTAGTGACCATAATCCTTTAACATTGGTGCTCCAATACCAGGTCCCTTCTAGGATTGATATCGTGGGGAGTATAGTTGTGAGGGCAACAGATCAAGGAAGGCGACTCAAGTGGGCCAAAATTGAGAGTATAGCATTTTATAGAGCCCTGATGGAGCAAGGGAAACAGCCCATCGAAGAATGTTTAGATCTTGGAACTGATGGGCCACAACTATTAAATGCATTTGGGATGATAACTAGTTTGGTTGAAAGGTTTTTGACAACACATAACCCAAAAAAAAACTACAATCAACCAAGATGGTTTGATAGGGACTGCTCGCGGGCCCTCAGGGAGCTAAAAAGTTGCCTCAAGCAGAAACCCCGGGATACAAGCAGGGTAGCCCAGTGTAGAGCAAACTATAAGGGTAAGATTAAAAGGAGAAAACTAGCACTACAGGGGGAAGTGTGGGCGGATTTAAGGGAGGCAGCAGAAAGAAAGGACCTTACGAAATTTTGGAGTATAATTAATAAGCCCTGCTTTCATGATAGCCGCACCCCGGAGGTGGGTACAAACATCCTACCGGAGCAGTGGGTCTCCCATTTTAGAAGCTTGTATGACCATGGAATTGAGACGACTGCCACGAAGGAAGGTGCCGCCTCGTCGGAACAGTTGGTTGAGTTTACTCTAGCAGAAATTACAGAGGGCATTGAGGGATTATCTAAAAACAAGGCACCCGGCCCTGATGGGTCCCCACCCGACTTGTTTATTAGTAATGTGGAGTTATGGGCCCCAATTATGACCAGGGTGATAAACGCTGCAATTGCATTTGGTTTGCCACGATCTTGGTCTACTGCCATTATTGTTACCATTTTTAAAAAGGGCAATAGGGACAACCCCCAGTGCTATCGGCCTATCTCGCTGATTGACGTCTCTGCCAAAATCCTGGGAAGGGTAATCCTCAATAGACTAATTGAATGGACCGAGGAAAAAAATATCATATCGGACATTCAATATGGTTTTAGATCAGGGAGGTCAACCAGTGATCAATGTTTGAATCTCTATATGTTAGTCGCCAAGTACACTAAAACAACTAATGAAACTATTCACCTAGGGTTCATGGACTTGGCGGCCGCCTTTGATCACGTAAATAGGGACAAGCTGTGGCTAATGATGACCCAGCCCGGTATTGACCAGGGCCTGATCACCATACTCAGGGAATTGCACAGGGATACTACAGCTAGAGTACGCTATAATACTGAAGGGGGACTTACTGATCCCTTTGTATGCACCAGTGGGGTGAGACAGGGGTGCATTCTTGCGCCCTTCTTATTCTCATTATATATCAATAACTTAGAGCAAACTCTGATTAATTTAAACACTGACTGCCCAAAAGTTGGCACGCGTCACATCCCAGTTCTGCTTTACGCAGATGATGCGGTGCTGTTGGCCCGCACGCCGAAAAGCTTACAGATCCTAATCAACGGCTTTGTCAAGTTTATGGGAACTTTAGACCTTTCCGTTAATCTTGGCAAATCATTTGTTATGATGGCAGGTAACAAACCTCGGACCAAGTTTACCCACAGAATAGGGACCCACACATTGGAGAAGGTGCAGACCTTCTCCTATTTGGGTATGCTGTTTGATGAGAGATTAAAATTTACCCACTTGGTAGAAGAGAGATGTGGGAAATTAATCTCATCAAATGGTGCAATAACTAATTACGGGCGGAGGTTAGGGCGATGGTCCCCAGAACAAGCAATGATTCTTTATAGCTCCATCTGTTGCTCTAAAGCTTTGTACGGTGCTGAAGTTTGGGGCTTTGTAGATGTGGAACAATTACAGCGGGAAGAAAATAAACTCATGCGCTCAGTACTTAAAATACCCCAGAGCACCCCAGCTGTTATTGAGCTTGGCAGGCCATATATTACAGATATGGCCAAGTATAGACCTATTCTATCATGGCTTAATATATGGATAAAACCAGAAGCCGAGATAAGCAGGCAAATAGTGAGAGATTGCTTAGGAAGAGAAAGATGTATGAATATACCTTGGCTTAAGTTTGTTAAAACTAGTCTGGAGAACCTGGGCCATTTAGACCTTTTTGTTAACCCGTCAGTGATTAGAGTTCAGGATAAACTCAAGCTAAAAAGATTGCTCCTGGCTCAAAGCAACACGAACAGAATGTTAAAGGAAGGGAGTAAGGGATCAGTGAGTGCACATAGTACCGTTAAGACCACTGAGGGCATGGAGCCTTATCTCTACCTCATGCATAATGCTCAGGATAGATTTTTAAAATCTCGTTTTAGGCTCCATCTTTTACCATATTTATTAGCTGATCCATTAGGTTACACCGTTTCGATTGAGCAGAAGGGTGCCTGCGGCTGCGACAATATGTCTCCGCAGGACACCCTTCATTTTGTATTTTTTTGTTCTTTCTATTTAATGCCGAGAAGGAGATTTCTAATTGATATCATGAAAAGGGCCAAGCTGACTCAAGCCAAACCTGCGTTACTTTTTTACAACGGGCTGCTGACCCACTGACTCTGTGTTGTATATTGAATTTTATCAAAGTTGCACTGAGGTTAAGAGCAACCAGAGACTAGGTGTAAATCTGTGATTGCTATGAATTTATGCACCATTCTTGTGTATGTATCCCTCTTTTTTATCAGAGTTCTTATGATGCTGATTTAATCGTTTTTTAAATAATGAATTGTGTATATATGTGCTTTTATGGTGTTTTTAACAACCGAATAAAGAACTACTGAACTGAACTGAACTAATTGCTTAAACATGACATAATTGCAACGCTCCAGTGATCCAACACCATGGGTTTCTCCCAGTGTAATAGACAGTGAAGGAGCTGTATGCAATTGTGTTGATCTGCGTCGGACCAACAAAGCAATTGAGCATGAGAGACATCCAGGTCCGTACACTGCTGATATGATAACTCAATCGAATGGTGCGAAATTCTTCTCTCAACTCGACTTAAATATAGGATATCACCAATTGGAACATAAAGAAGGAGCATTTGCAATGCAATAGTCTTGTATTACTGTAAGTTTGAGCCATTGACGTTGCATTATTATTTGCAACGCCAACAGCTCAAACTTTCAGTAATGCAAGGCCTATTGCATTGCAAATGCTTATTACATCTCTCTTACGCACATTGGAGACTACTTCACCACAAGGATCCTCCTAAGAAATGAGGAGCATGATTTCAAGCACCTCAATGGTGTTAAATCGAGAGCTTTGGGTCGGAGATCTATGCACGAAACAAAACATATTATCAAATTGTTCACAAGTCAGCCCATTGTTAAAGCTATATTCGCTTTTCGATTGAAAGTTACTTGATTTTATGGAGTTATTATTTTTTTTTAAAGCAAAACCTACGGAAGCACAGCTTTGTACAAACAAGTTAGTAACCAGTGTGTGATTATTCAGAGACACGTGGCTATATTTACAACATGAAATAAGCAGATAAATGCTAGGAAAGCACAGCTTTGTACAAACAAGGTAGTAACCAGCGTGCGATGATTCAGAGACACGTGGATATATTTCCAACATGATATAAGCGGTTAAATGATTCTAAAACACAGGATCGATCAGATGGAAACGTTACTTACATGTAGTCGTAGTTCACCATGTTTATTCTCTCCGAATCTATAAAAGAATATTTCCGTACACATGCAAGATACCGGAACACATTTCAACATATACATGTTTCCCAGAAAATATGCTGAAGGATGCAACTTTGCTACCATTTTTATCATACCAAACAACTAAAAATGGAGAACAAAAATCTGGCTGGAAATACCACTACAATATAATTTAAAGGAAATGATGTACTTACACTGAAATGGAAAAAGGCTCACTTGCCTGTTTCCACCAAAATGATAGAGCTTGCAAAACAACCGCTCTCTAAAAAATGGGGTCCCAAGTGGTCACATTTCCAAGTCTACTCTCTTCATAGCCTTTGCATTCTTTAAAACACCAATGCTTGCAAAGAAGCAGCATAAACGCTGGACGTGGGGAGGAGAGGGAGCCCCGCCATTGTTCAACATGAAGCGCGTCGCGCTGCTTTAAAAAACAAGTGTCTGGCCTGTGTGCTTGATGAAAAATACAATGAGCCTGGCATAAAGAAAAGCACGCGGCTACAAGAAGTGCCACGCTGCTTAAAAAAAAGAGTTAAGTCAGTGAGGCGCACGGCTACCATAGTAAAAGTTAAAGTGCTGCGAAGCCATGGGTCACATAAAAAGCGTAAATCGTAATCATAAGTGTATTCTTTTTTTGTTTTTTTTGTTTTTGAAACCTTTATTACAGAATGCAATAGATATACAAGTATGGGCCTACAACCTTCAGGCCGGCCGCTAGCAAACAGTGGGATCATAAAACACAGTCATAAAACACAAGCGGCAAGTGGTAAAGGTCCCCAGAGTCGAAGGAAGCGTTTGCGGCCACACCGTCCAGACCCCCCAAATGGCGGTTCCATTTTTTAATGAAAAACTACAAACAAACCCACAAGGCAGCAAAAGTCTAAGCAGCATTATGTGCTCCCCTCGGGAGGACCCTACCGATCCACAGGAATAGGGGGGGGGACGGGCCGGGACAGAAACAAAGTGGGCATGATGACACAGAATCAAGGTAACAAGCAGACTAGGGAGACTGGGCCGCTGCCATGTCAGGCGTCAGTGGCGGGGTACAAATCCCGCCACGATAGGAGTTCCAGGGGCCCCACACTTTCACCCATTTCCCAGGCTTACCTCTCGCCACATACACTACCTTCTCCCGAAACATACACCAATCCATGTTGTCCTTCCATACCGAAACCGTTGGTGACCTCTGGGAGCCCCACAATTGTGCTATGTCACGCTTGGCCACCATATATCCCAGTGTCACCCACCACGTTTGCGGCACCGTGTAATCAGTCGGTTCCCACACATTCAACAGACATCTCCTAGCCTCGGGAAACAGCGTCACATGCGTGACCGCTTGCAATACCGCATGTACACCACGCCAGAATCGCGCCACCTCCGGGCATTCCCACAGAGTATGGAAGAAGGTCCCTAACAAACCACACCCACGCTTACACATCCCATCCACGGCATATCCCATACGCATCAGACACGGCCCCGTAACGTATACCCTGTGGAGCATTTTGAGCTGGACGAAACGAAGGCGGGCCGGTATGGCCACCTCCTTCGGGGAGGCCACCGCAGATACCCAGTCCTCGTCATCCAGCTCCAATCCATCGGCAACCCATGCGTCACGAAGGCCAGTCAGCAGTCCCGAGCGATCGTTGATGAGCTTTTTATAAATCAATGAGATAGTGCCATCTGGAACATGCCCGTCTAGCACTCTATCTTCCAGAAGGGAGCACTCCGGGATGGACGCCACATCCGGGAATACAGAACACAGCGCGTGACGAACCTGTATATACCGGAAGTACTCCCTGTCCTGCAACTGGAATTCCGTCTGCAGCACATCAAACGTTTTAAATCCCCCCCTCGTCCAGAGATCGCCCACCCTGCTGATGCCAATCGTGTCCCACTTATCAAAGCCTTTCGTGGTCCACAAGCAGCCCAATCGCTCAGATGCATACAATGGCGTCGCCCGGGTCAACCGATTCTTCCACCCCATCGCCAAGTTTGCCGCGTGCCACACCCGTACCGCGACCCGTGTAGGACCCGTCAAACATGCGTCGAGCGATCTAGAGTAGAGCGCACGATTGTAGTCGCCACCCGGCAACAACAATTTGTCCATTTCAAAAGCCGGGTTAAGGGCGGGCCCATAAAGCCCGTGGTTTATCGCAGCCAGCTGGGAGGCCCAGTAATACCGTTTGATGTCTGGGAGGGCGACCCCCCCGTCATACCACGGGAGCGTCAGCTTCGCGAGGGCGATACGCGGCCTCCCATCCCAAAACAGTTGGCGCTGCAGACCCTCCACCTCCCGAAAGTAGCGAGCCGGGACGACGTCCATCGTGTTCTGTAGAGCGTATAAGAAACGTGGCAACGACATCATCTTAAACAGCGCCGCACGGCCGAGTGGCGAGAGCGGCAAGCGCCTCCAACGCGCCACATCCTCCTTCAGGCGTTGGAGGGGGGGGAGCAGGTTCTGTTTATATCGGGCCGCAGAGTCCAGGGTAATAAAGATACCCAGATACTTAAATCCCTGCGGAGCAACCTGGATAGGACAACCCCGCGGAAGGATAGGAGCCTCCCCTGAGAGGACATATACACAGGATTTAGCCCAGTTGATGACTAGGCCGGAGTTGCGGCCAAATGAACTCAATACATCCACTAACACAATCAACGATCCCCGCGGGGAAGCAAGGTACAAAAGAATATCGTCCGCGTAAAGGGAGACGCGATCCTCATACTCAGGAGTCCATCGGAGACCACGAATCGAAGGGTGCCACCGCAGCCACTCCGCCAGGGGCTCCAAGGCGAGAGCAAAGAGGAGCGGCGACAGCGGGCAGCCCTGCCGCGTGCCCCTGCCCAATTCAAAAGGAGCCGATACTCTACCATTCACCACCACCTGCGCCAGCGGTCCAGAATACAACAATTTCACCCAGCCAATAAATCCCGGGCCAAACCCAAACTTCGCCAGCGTCGCCCAGATATACGGCCACTCAAGCGTGTCGAACGCCATAGTGGCGTCCAAGGACGCCAAAATGGCTGGCTCACGTATGAACGGGACCCTCGCGAGCACCCCATGCAGACGCCGCAGGTTAAGCGCGGTGTTGCGATGAGGGATAAAGCCGGACTGGTCCTGATGGATCAGATCGCACACCACGCTGACCAGCCGATTGGCCAGCACCTTGGCCAGAATTTTCGGCTCCGCATTCAACAACGAAATGGGCCTGTAAGACGTGACCCGATCCCGCGGCCTCCCCTCCTTATGAATAACCACAATAGTGGCAAGACGCTGGTCCAGCGGGAGGGAACCCGCCGAACGGGCCGCGAGGAACATATCACGGAGATGCGGAGCCAGTGTATCCGGCCGCAATTTGTACAATTCGATGGGAAGGCCATTAGGACCCATGGCCTTGCCAGAGGCGACCGAACGTATGGCGAGGGCAATCTCCTCAGATGTCGGAGCCGCGTCCATCAACAATTTATCCTCCTCCGAAAGGGAAGGCAGCGCAATATCTTTAAGCAGGTCGTGGGAATCCTCTTCCGGGCGGGAAGATACCGGGGAATACACCCCGCGAAAATACTCAGCGAAGCAATCAACAATTTCCTCCGGCTCAGTGACACACACACCATCCAGCCTCTCAACCGACGGGACAACTCGACTCGCTCTCTCCTTTTTATCCAGCCACGCAATCAGTTTACCAGCCTTATCACCCACATCATACAGTCGCCCCTGTTGCTCTCTACTCAGGCCCCTGGCCGCCTCCGTGACTAGGGCCTTGTAGTCCGCTTGTTTGAGTCTGAGAGCATGCAGTTTGTCGTCTGTGACACCACAATCCAGATCACCCTCCAACTCAGTTATCTCAGATTCGATACAGGTCACCTCCTCCCGCTCGCGCCTCCTGGAATGGGAAATGGGGGATAGGGCCTCCCCCCGGATTACCGTCTTGAACGCCTCCCACAGAGAAACAGCAGACGACACAGATCCCACATTATCTCCAAAATATTGCTCAAGGGATTTAACCAAATCTGCGCGAATTGTGGGGTTACGCAGGTACCAGGGGTTGATCGGGACCACCCTCCCCTCCCCCCTCGGGACAATATCGAAGTGCAACAAGAGCGGGGAGTGGTCGGAAATACCCCGAGCTAGATGCCGCACCTCCCCAACCCTCCCCGCCTGTGCCGCTGGCATCAGAACATAGTCAAGCCTCGAAAGACTGCCATGAGCCCCGGAATGAAAGGTGTATTGTACCTGCGTAGGGTGTTTCAGCCGCCAACAATCCACCAGTCCCAGGGTATCCAAGAGGCCAGACAACCAAGCTTGGGCGCGGGGGAGAACCCTGGGTGGGTGACGATCCTCAGTTCCGGAAATTACAGCGTTAAAATCCCCCCCAACCACTAGGGTCCCCTCCGGCAGTCCAAGAAGAAGGCGCCCCAAATCCGCGAAAGTAGTCGTCTGCAACCCCGGCGGGACATAAACAGAAACCAAAACAATCACTCTACCCTCCAATCTACCCACTAGAGCCGTATACCGTCCCCTATCATCATGGAGCACCTCATCAACCTCCAACGGGAGCGAGGTTTT
The DNA here is from genome assembly GCF_964204655.1 of Triturus cristatus. NCBI lineage: Eukaryota > Metazoa > Chordata > Amphibia > Caudata > Salamandridae > Triturus > Triturus cristatus. The sequence continues at coordinate 143,200,821 of NC_140588.1, forward strand.
AACCATAATGCCCACACCCCTCGAACCAGAGGTGAAGCCCGAATGGGCTACAAGGCGATAGCCCCGCCTGTTCATGGCACGAAAGGAATTGCCAATAAGGTGTGTTTCCTGCAGAAATACAATATCAGGTGAAATCCGTTTTAAGAACTGCAGGACCACCCCCCGTTTTATCCTGTCCCCCAGTCCATTAACATTCCAGGACAGAAGTCTCAGTCCCCTACCCCCCATCACAGCCAAAACCGATCAGTCTCCCCCCAGAGAGCACTTTAGATATAGCACAACAATACTTCTGCCTTGTGGTACAAATAAACAATACCCAACCCCAACCCAACATCCCAAACAAAACTCCCCCCTCCCTGCACCCCTGCATGAGCCCAGACAGCCCCCCCAACTTGCAGTGTGCCTGTCGCCCCTGTGTGAACTAAACTACAAAGACCCCCTAGAGGAGGAAAGAGAACCCCCTCGAGACACAGCACAACCTCCAATGGAGGGGGAACGAGATACAACAGTCAAGAAACCCTGAGCTTGGCCGAAAAGTGGCATCATCAGGAATGAGCCCCAGTGTCAAAACCTCATACACGGTCTGGTGGGCACTCTCCTCCCGCTGCCCCCATCCCATCCCGATCATGTCCCCCAGACAAAGTGTCCAACCAGTCCCCGGCCGTCTCAGGACGGTCAAAAAAGTGAGTGCGACCATCAGACTCCACACGCAGCCTGGCCGGGAAAAGCATTGCGTATTTTAAGTTCATGTCTCGAAGCCGCCGCTTGACGCCCATGAAACTCAGTCTCTGCTTCTGGACCGCCTGCGTGAAATCAGGATAAAAGTTCACCTCCATGTTCTCCAGCTTAAGCGGCCCCCGCAGTCTGGAAGCTTGTAGAATCGCATCCCTGTCCCGAAAGTTGAAGATACGGGCAATAAGAGGCCGCGGGGGAGCTCCGACCTTCGGCTTGCCGCCAGGAACTCTATGGGCCCTTTCCACCGCAAAGAATTTACTCAGTCCTCGAGGCTGGAGATGAGTAGAAATCAGATCCTCCACAAAGAGATCCGCCGCCGAATCCTCCAGTCCCTCAGGCACTCCGATAATGCGAACGTTATTCCTCCGGGCCCTGCTCTCGGAGTCCTCCAGTCGCCGATCCGTGAGCGCACTGGCCTGCCGGAGCCGGCGCACCTCCGTCTGGAGGGCCGCCACCTCAGTCGTGAGGCCCGACGCGGTATGGGCCAAAGAGTCAACCCGGTCATTTGTCTTGGATAGATCTGCTCTAACAAGGTTGACATCGATGAGGACCGCGTCGAGTTTGTGCGCCAGGGTGTCGAATTGTTGACCCACCGAGGTCTTCATCTCAGCTATGGCGCCCATGACGTCCTGCAAAGTCAGATCCGTCGGCAAATCCGGGGCATCCGGAGGGCACTCGGAAGACTTATGCGACCCACCGGGAGAACCTTTTGGTAGGGTGTAGCGATCCATAATGTTGACTTGAAGTGCGGCGCCACGCCGGGTCGATTTGGCCTTCAGCCGATCCCCATCCTGCTTCGTGGCCATCGTCTTGTATCTCGCACCCCCACGAGTCATGCAGCGGAGAACGAGCAATCGAGGCCAAGGACCCCGGAGGTCACCTCAGGAAGGCGGAGCAGGTCCCCGCAGGCAGGCAGGATCCCCAAGCGAGGCAACCACCACACAAAGAAGCGCCGTGATCCCACTCGCGATGACGGCAAGGGGACTCAAAAGCGAAAGTGAAAGTGTGGGGTACGCGGCTCGCCAGGCTCGTCCCGCCGTTGTTATTCACTTCTCCACTGGATCACCCCCAAACTCAAGTCCGGGGTCAGGAGAGGAGCAGGCCGCAAACTTCAGTCGATGCGCATCACGGCACCCGGGGGCCGATTCAAAAACGGAAAACGGGTACCACCTCGGCTCAGGTTCACCGACACAGTCCCCTCAACCGATCCAGGATGAAGACAGGATAAACGTAGGAGGTTGCGGAGGTCCTCGGGAGCCTCGCACCTACGCGGCCATCTTGGTTGCGCGCTAGGCTCCTCCCCCCATAAGTGTATTCTTGGCCCTTGTTGTGTATGAATGGTTCAACAAAAGCAGGAGGGAGAAGACAGCTGCAGCCGAAGAGAGGAAGCGAACGGGGAGCAGGAGGAGTCAGCTGCAGCCAGGGAGAGGAAGAAAGCGTGCCTACGTGCAATTCCTGAGCTTAAAGAAGCAAAAAGAAGAAAAGAGTGCACTGAAACTAATAAATAACACAACGAGTAACAGGGCATAGAGCAGAGGCAGTCCTTATTGGAGGTTACAATAAGAGAAAAGGGGTACTAAGGAGGGACCACTAAGCCTATTAGCGAATGAAAAGCCACCATTTACAAAACGCAGTAACAGGAGCCAATTAAAAAGATGGGCGAAAAGTGGGCGCAGCTTAATGCCCATATCCTGAATACAGTGTAGGCGCTGCCTAGGCAAGACTTAAAAATACAGGTACATGGCAAACTTTATTATATATATTAGTCTGTTTCGCTATAACCAATTGCGTTTTGGTGTTTCCTCTGCTGCAGAACTTTTCCAAGACATCATTCGACATGTCATACAGCCTGTAGTAAATGCATTTAACTATAGTGATGACATACTGGTTTTCGGAGCCACACAGAAAGGCTGACGATGCAGGTTTAACTCTGAATGCTGAGAAATGTGAACTCCACAAGAAAAGCTTGACATTCTTTGGCCATATCTTTTCAGATGAGGGTGTGAAACCTGATCCAGGTAAAGTGCAAGCACTATCTACTGCAAATCCCCCACAAGACATTTCTATGTTATGATAATTTTTTGGAATGGCCAGTTACTGTTCTAGATACATACAATACTTGGCTACAGTCAGTACACCGTTCTGAGAACTGATGAAAAAGAATGTATCTTTTCATTGGTCACGTGAATATGAGAAGAGTTTCCAAAAAATCAAGCAAGTTATTGACAGTGTCTCTGAAATGACCTTCTAGGATCACAAACTTCATGCAGGGGTTGCAGGTGATGTTGCCCTGTTGGGTTAGGCGCAATCCTTGCACAGCAAAACAGACATCCAAATGCCCGGAGAGATATCATTGCATATGTCAGTAAAAGCCTGTCACAAACGAAACATGCTTACTGAAACCTGAGAAAGAAATTTTGGCCGTGGTCTGGGCTTGCAAATATTTCCATCTGTGAAAGCCTTTCACAGTAGTGACTGATCGCGAGCACTGTTGACGATATTTGGGAATCCCAAAGCATAAATACCTCCTCGAATTTAACATTGGGATTTGAAGTTACGAGAATACAACTATACAATTCAATTTATTTATTATGTTTTGGCACTACAAAGAGGGCCACACAAACAAAATACACAAAATACATATACATATTCCATCATAAAAAGAAAAAATAAACAATTACAACATTCTCCATCGAAAAGGGCATACTATGACACAATCCTCCTCATTTCATCAATAAATATCTAAAAAACCTTTAAAAAAGTTAAAAATATTGAAGCAAAACATTTCATTGGGAGGGGTATATAAAGCTTTTAAAAAGGAATTCGCATCAAGGATTCCTAGTTGTAGACAAATTGATTTTAACCACCTTAAACGAAGTAAACGTAATGCAGGACAAATAAACAATACATGAGTACGATCCTGTGCTGACATATTACAGAGATTACATAGGGGGGAAGACCCATACCATTTAGCCAAGAGGGAATTAAGCGGCAATAAATCTTGCCTCAAAAGAAACCAAAATCTCCGAATACCATGTGTTAAATTCCAAAATACATAAGGTTGAACAAATTTCCTAGAGTAAGAGTTACACAGTAGGGCACTTCGCTTCTTAGCTATCATGGATTCTTTATCCCTCCTGAAGCAAAGAGACCAGGAAGCCTGCTTCAAAAGAGATTTTAGTTGGGAAGAAGAAATAATAAAAATAGAACTCTCATCTAATTCAAGAAGTGCCACTGCCTTTCTGAAATTCTTAACAATTTGAGAGTGCTCTTTAAAACTTCCCAATAATTCACTCTTGAGAAGGGATCTCAAAGTCCCCATTTCTCCTCTGGCAAGGCTGGCGACCCAACGTACTAATGCAGACAGGCCCTGTACCCAACTGCTACGCAGACCAAATTCTAGTCTAAGAGCAGCTGTAGAGCAAGCCGAATTCAGGGTGGTTAAAGACCTTAATAATTTTCCTTCAATCATATGAAGGAAGCCCCAGTGTTTTAAATCCATCAATTCTATTCCGTATAGGAGGGTTGAGGGGATTTTTGCCTTATAAACCTCTAATAAAAGAGCAAAATGTCTTCTCCCTGTAGCGGAATAAAGAGAACTCAAGCTTTTGCCTTGAGACAGGGCTTTACGAGAGTTGTTATCAATGTGTTGCCTCTCGCTCAGGTTTGCTGAAACAATTCTTCCTAAAAAGGTATATGATTTAACCACTTCTAATTTCTGCCCACCTACTGACCAACCATAATTCTCAGATTTGGATTTTTTCCTCCCTGTGATGCACATCATTTTACTTTTTGAGGCATTTATCTTCAAAAAGTGGGACTCAGCAAAATCATGTAAAGCCTGCAGACGATTAGCTAAGCCTTTAGGAGTTAAATCTAAAATTAAAATATCGTCAGCATATAAAAGGCAGGCTATATTATAACCCCCCACTACCGGGGCTATACCAACACAAGATGCGAGCGAGTTTGGAAGATCAGCAATATACAGGGAGAACAACAGAGGAGCCAGAAGACAACCTTGTTTTAAACCATTAGTGGAGGGAATAGCACACGAGAGTCCCCTTTCTCCACCCTGTAACACTCGACACCAAGGTGCCGATCACAATCCGGTAAAAAATTCCCCCGTGCGACTCGTATCGGGTCTTTTTACCGTACGAATCGTACAAGTGCCGTACGAACTGGCAATCACGATTCGCATGGTAAAAAGTCCATACGAACCGCACTGGGAATCATTCCCCACACGTCCTCGGGTCGGAAAATGTGTCCGACACGTCCTCGGACGATTTACCTTACAAACGTGAAAAGCCAAGTCCGACCGAGGAATCACGATCCATCCCGTGCGTCCGAGCGTACAACCGTATGGAAAAAACACCGTCCGCACCGAACACCCATAGCAACCATGGAGACATGTGCCCGCATACGCGCCCAACACTCCCCCCAGCCCCCGTACGTCCGACACGTACCCCCCGTGTATGTATACCCCCACCCGTCTAGGTACACCCCAGTACGTTCCAGTCGAACCCCCACCCCAGTACGTGTCATACCCCCGTCAATGTACACCCCCCCACCCCTGTACGTGTCGTACCCCCGTGTACCCCCACCCCAGTACGTTCCAGTCGTACCCCCACCCCTGGACGTGTCGTACCCCCCGTGTACCTACACCCAAGTACGTTCCAGTCGTACCCCCACCCCAGGATGTGTCGTACCACCGTCAATGTACACCCCCCACCCCAGTACGTGTCGTACCCCCCGTGTACCTACACCCAAGTACATTCGAGTCGTACCCCCACCCCAGGACGTGTCGTACCCCCCCGTGTACCTACACCCAAGTACGTTCCAGTCGTACCCCCACCCCTGGACGTGTCGTACCCCCCGTGTACCTACACCCAAGTACGTTCGAGTCGTACCCCCACCCCAGGACGTGTCGTACCCCCCGTGTACCTACACCCCAGTACGTTCCAGTCGTACCCCCACCCCAGTACGTGTCGTACCCCCCGTGTACCTACACCCCAGTACGTTCCAGTCGTACCCCCACCCCAGTACGTGTCGTACCACCGTCAATGTACACCCCCCCACCCCTGTACGTGTCGTACCACCGTCCATGTACACCCCAGTACGTTCCAGTCGTACCCCCACCCCAGTACGTGTCGTACCCCCCGTGTACCTACACCCCAGTACGTTCCAGTCGTACCCCCACCCCAGTACGTGTCGTACCACCGTCAATGTACACCCCCCCACCCCTGTACGTGTCGTACCCCCGTGTACCCCCACCCCAGTACGTTCCAGTCGTACCCCCACCCCTGGACGTGTCGTACCCCCCGTGTACCTACACCCAAGTACGTTCCAGTCGTACCCCCACCCCAGGACGTGTCGTACCACCGTCAATGTACACCCCCCACCCCAGTACGTGTCGTACCCCCCGTGTACCTACACCCAAGTACGTTCGAGTCGTACCCCCACCCCAGGACGTGTCGTACCCCCCCGTGTACCTACACCCAAGTACGTTCCAGTCGTACCCCCACCCCTGGACGTGTCGTACCCCCCGTGTACCTACACCCAAGTACGTTCGAGTCGTACCCCCACCCCAGGACGTGTCGTACCCCCCGTGTACCTACACCCCAGTACGTTCCAGTCGTACCCCCACCCCAGTACGTGTCGTACCCCCCGTGTACCTACACCCCAGTACGTTCCAGTCGTACCCCCACCCCAGTACGTGTCATACCCCCCGTGTACCTACACCCCAGTACGTTCCAGTCGTACCCCCACCCCAGTACGTGTCGTACCCCCCGTGTACCTACACCCCAGTACGTTCCAGTCGTACCCCCACCCCAGTACGTGTCGTACCACCGTCAATGTACACCCCCCCACCCCAGTACGTGTCGTACCCCCCGTGTACCTACACCCAAGTACGTTCGAGTCGTACCCCCACCCCAGGACGTGTCGTACCCCCCCGTGTACCTACACCCAAGTACGTTCCAGTCGTACCCCCACCCCTGGACGTGTCGTACCCCCCGTGTACCTACACCCAAGTACGTTCGAGTCGTACCCCCACCCCAGGACGTGTCGTACCCCCCGTGTACCTACACCCCAGTACGTTCCAGTCGTACCCCCACCCCAGTACGTGTCGTACCACCGTCAATGTACACCCCCCACCCCTGCACGTGTCGTACCCCCCGTGTACCTACACCCCAGTACGTTCCAGTCGTACCCCCACCCCAGTACGTGTCGTACCACCGTCAATGTACACCCCCCACCCCTGTACGTGTCGTACCCCCCGTGTACCTACACCCAAGTACGTTCCAGTCGTACCCCCACCCCAGTACGTGTCATACCCCCCGTGTACCTACACCCCAGTACGTTCCAGTCGTACCCCCACCCCAGTACGTGTCGTACCCCCCGTGTACCTACACCCCAGTACGTTCCAGTCGTACCCCCACCCCAGTACGTGTCGTACCACCGTCAATGTACACCCCCCCACCCCAGTACGTGTCGTACCCCCCGTGTACCTACACCCAAGTACGTTCGAGTCGTACCCCCACCCCAGGACGTGTCGTACCCCCCCGTGTACCTACACCCAAGTACGTTCCAGTCGTACCCCCACCCCTGGACGTGTCGTACCCCCCGTGTACCTACACCCAAGTACGTTCGAGTCGTACCCCCACCCCAGGACGTGTCGTACCCCCCGTGTACCTACACCCCAGTACGTTCCAGTCGTACCCCCACCCCAGTACGTGTCGTACCACCGTCAATGTACACCCCCCACCCCTGCACGTGTCGTACCCCCCGTGTACCTACACCCCAGTACGTTCCAGTCGTACCCCCACCCCAGTACGTGTCGTACCACCGTCAATGTACACCCCCCACCCCTGTACGTGTCGTACCCCCCGTGTACCTACACCCAAGTACGTTCCAGTCGTACCCCCACCCCAGTACGTTCCTGGCGCACCCCCAACACAACCTCCTAAGTACGGAGCGCACCCCATGCCCCAACATCACAACCGCATGTACGAGTCTTACAAAGCCACACACAAGGACAAAATCGTACAACCAAATGGCCCATGTACACACCGTACACACGCTCAAAACGCACGTACACAACCAGGACAAAATAAAACAACACAAGAATACACCAGTCGAAAGGCACACAGCCACTAAACATGGCCAACAACCACTTAAATAACACAATCACTGACCTGCAACTGCCAAAAAAAAAAGAGGCCCAATACACCACCACTCCTTATAACACACCCACCCAAAATTCAAAAACTGCCACACCCACCCATGGACCAATAAAAAGGGCCCACACACACAAACCATGAGCCTTTCCAACAGACTCACTGCTGCCAGACACCACAGAACCAGACTACAAGCTACACCACACCTTACACTTGCACACCTTCAAACGACCACCCTCACAAACACCCTCTCATCACATTCACACACACACACAACCATCCACACCCCCCCCCAACATCCACACCCCCCCCCACACCCACACCATCCCCACCCACACCCCTCACCATGCCCACTACCAAGAATCCAAAGTTCAGTCACCGAGAGTTGGAGGTCCTTGTTGATCAAATCCTCAGAGTCGAGCCACAGATCTTTGGAACATTGGTCAGAAGCACCAGCCAGGCAGCCAAAACAGCCATGTGGCAGACCATCGTCGATGCTGTGAATGCTGTTGCGGACACCAGGAGGACCAAGCAGGATTGCCAGAACAGGTGGTACGATCTGCGGAGGAGGGTCAGAGCCAAGAGGCAGGAGGAACACGACCAGGCCAACGCCACCGGAGGAGGGCCCTCCCGCAGAGCCGTACAGTACCATCCCTGGGAGGAGAGGGTGATGGCCATACTGCCGGTGGAGGCAGTTGAAGGAGTAGAAGGACTCCGAGACCCGGGTGAGTACACAAACAACGCACCTCACATGGGGGGAACTGCAACCACAACCAAAATCAATAACAGGCACGCAACCACCACAAGCCATCGCATTACTCAACCACACTCCATGAGCAGGCACATGCCACTGCTGCCACCATGCCCCATGCACCCAGCTGGACAATGTCAAGTCACAGGCCACAGAAGACAACAACACATGACACGGTAACCCGGATGGCGGGAGGCTGGGCACCAAGAATCACATAGTGCGACTCCAAAGCAGACAACAATGCCCTCTGCCCATATGGCCTAGGTCACAGCCAGACAAACACTGTGTCCCAACACAGGAATGACTTGCCAGCAAATGGCGGACGCCTTGCATCAACACATGGGGGTGAAGGCACTGTTCTGCACATGCCAGCAGCTAATGAACAGCCAACAGTGTGAAAGAGTGGCAGCACACACCACCACAGCAGCAGCGCACAGACACACAGCAGACAAAATGGGTGCCTGGAGATCAGAAACAAACTCACATCAACAGGCCAAGGGCCACTCAAAGATCTGCTAACAGTGTGTGCCCAGGAAGCTGGGCCAAGGTGACAGAGGGTGACACACGGAGGGAGGGAGAGGGGGACACAGAGGGAGGGAGAGGGGGACAGAGAGGGAGGGAGAGGGGGACTGAGAGGGAGGGAGACGGACAGAGGGAGGAGGCTGACACACGGAGGGAGGGAGAGGGGGACAGAGAGGGAGGGAGAGGGGGACAGAGAAGGAGGGAGACACAGGGAGAGCAAATCAGTCCTTTGGTGTGTGGGAATGTCTGCTCGTCAGCAGGTGGACTGCGTGCATGTAGACAAGGGTGCCCAGTGCCAGAACCCCCCCTCTTCATCATGGCAAAACGCAGGGCCATGTTACAACCTGTACACGAGCACAAGGACAGCCACCTGCATCATATGAGTGTGTGGATCCACTCCATGTGCACATGTACAGTGCTACAAGGAAGGCGCAAACGCATAGCTCGGCACACATGCACACTCCACTGCTGACTGCAGTCACACTTGACGCAGCAAGTAAGACTGTGCCACACATAGTTAAAGGGGCCAAATTGGTGCCCAAGGGACACACACATGCACAAGTGCACTGTGAGTGGAATGCAAGACAGATCCTAATTCCAAGAGGAAATGTGCCAACTTTGTAACGGATGAAACATGGATGTTGCATGGATCAAAATTAACATTGTCTCTCTCACACACAGGTCAACGTCGTGCTGCACCCCCCAACACTGGGGGGGAACACTCACAGGACCCGGATCTGCAGGAGACCGATCCCACCGGCAGCGACCACTCTCACCACTCTGCGGACGACCCCGACCGACCTGGCCCCTCTGGTGTCCAACCACCTGCAGCACCTGCGTCAGGTACAACCGTGCCAACCACCACCCCCACTCCTGCCACATCCCAGGAGACACCCAGGATCCCTGCCCCAACACCACAATGCAGCCAGGCTCGCCAGGAGGGACACGGTGTCCCGGGCACCCAGGAGGAGGCAGGCGACAACGCCAATGCCACCCCTCAGGGGTCCCGGAGACCCCATGTGCCCACAAGTGCAGGCCAGACGCAAGTGGGCAGGGGTGGTGGGAGTGGAGAGCGGCGGAGGCGCGAGCCTGACCAGTTGGCTGGGGATCCGGTATTTTCCCATGTCCGTAACATCCTGGACTCATACCGGCAGGACACCACGGGCATGGCCCAGGTTGTGTCCGTCCTCGAGGGGATCAAGGTCCAGCAGGCCCAGCAACATGCGGAGCTAATAGCCTGTCTACAGCTACACCAACGGAGGATGGAGGACAGACAGGCTGAGCAAGTGACGGCGTCCCAGGGGATTCACGCTGAACTCCGTCGGATGGCCGACACCATGGCCGACCCTCCCTGTGCCAGAAGGCGGAGAACATCACCACCCACAGGGAGGGATCATGAGGAGGAGGAGGAAACATCCGACGGAGCATCCCAGACGTCGTCACGGCCTGCTGCTGAGGTTCCCCGCAGGAAGCCGGGTCGTCCACGGAAAGGACCGTGAGGGTGGCTGCTACATCACCATCTCCCAGGACACCTGGCCTGGCACCTGGCCCACTGGAGCAACAGCATCACAGCATCAAGAGACATTCTCTGCCACATGGCCCTGCTGGTCACTGGCTGACCAATGTTGACAAAGACTGTGGCATGGACTCTGAGGATTTCCAATGGCAAGGACACCAACTCCCCTACTGAACTTTGGATTCCCTAATCCCGGAAAGGCCCTCACTTGGCCCCCCCCCCCCAATAATAAATCACACTATTAAGAGTAGATGCCTGCTGGTAGCATTATTACCTAACATGTGTCTTGTACAGTCTAAACATGCCTGAGTCATCTGTTCACTTCAACCATCCACACCCTGGGGCCTGAGTCTGGCACAGGACACATGGGTCACAGTTTTCTAGGCAAGACAGAGATGGAGCACCATACACACCCGTGATGGTCAGAACCAGCTGAGGGGGTGGCCGAACAACCGTGCTGACAGACACATTGAGTACAGCAACAGTCATGCGCAGAGGTCAGGGATCCTGGCCCGTGTCCTGGGGGGCACCCAGGTACGTGTAGACAGGTGGCAGAACCATGTCCTGCAAGCTTGAGTCCGGTGGATGCAGAGAATGGGGTCATGGACAACGTTGGATGCATGGGGATGGCACATGTCACAATACCCACACAGTCATGGACATCATGCCCATTACACAGTCTCAGCACACACACACAGCTTGCATCTTGCCACTCGACACATTGACACATAGCCACAATCAGGGAATACCATGCCAGACATGCAGGATGCACCGTGCCAACACACCAGCATTGACTGAGAAGAGGCACCTTGGAGGCATAGGGACACCTTTAATAGTCATGTGTTTGGGATTGCAGAGGCAACTTGAAGTACACATGAACACATCATGTGGAGTAACATGTGGCTCCAACACTGGCACCCCCATTCTGCAGCACAAATGCGTGATAGCCATGGAACTGGCACACAAGTGTCGGATAATAGCTAAATACCCACAGCTGCTCACGGAGAGCCTGCCATACACCATACATCCGCTGATGTGGAAGTCCCACGCCATGTCAAGACAATGTTAACCGTATGTGTCCGAGGGCAGTGTCACACACATTGATGCCTTCATCACAATCCACCATCCCATCACTGATGACTGACAACCAGGCAGCCCATCTATTCAGGTGTACCCAGCTGCATGTCGTGTCCCATGGGGATGCCACATGTCTGCAGAGGACCCAAACCCCGACCGGGGCAGTGTGCACACATCGTGAACAACTGCCACACCCAATACACCCCAGATGCATCCCTTACCCCATGGAGACTTCCAAACGTGTCCGTGCCTGTAACGCTGCGTCAGCCCACGATGCCATGTCCATGAGGAATAGCAGTGCCACAACAATGCAACCAGCAAACGGCATGCGCAGGTACCTGGGGAAGAGAGACACACAAGAAGTCAGCCACAAGAAGCACAGCCACTTGCATGTGCATTTACTCGACACATGTATGTATGACAACATGCTAGGTCACAATTATGCCTGGGGAAATACTACCATCACTGCCACCATCACTCCAGTGACACACCCACACACACCTCTGACCCACGTGCCATACATGCAGGTGGAGACACACATCACAACGCATGCCACACGGGGACCAATGCGTGCACACTCAGACCCTGGTACTCACCACTAAGCAAAGAAGTCGCGTATGAGCAGAGTCCGGATGTCCTCTTGCGGCTCCACATCCTCCACATCACTAGCCCCATTGCCAAGCCCTTCGTCCTCCACGGGTGGATGGTCCTCGTCATCTTGATCCAGGATGAGGGGCACAGCTCTTTCAACTGCCATGTTGTGCAGCATGCAGCAGACCATGAAGATCTTGCAGACCTTCGCCGGGGCATATGGGAGTGCACCGCCGGTCTTGTGGAGGCACCGGAATCGGCTCTTCAGCATGCCAAACGTCCTCTCTATCACTCGCCTTGTCCGGCCATGGGCGGTGTTGTAGCGGAGCTGGGCCGGCGTGATGGGGTTGCGGAGAGGTGTCAGCAGCCAAGGCATGTTGGGATAGCCAGCGTCCCCTAAATGGAAAGCACATGGATATCGTTAGAACTGGCGAAGCGGTAGTGCTGCTCGGCCAAACAGAATACAGGACAGACAGACTGTACCCACCAACAACACATGCACGTTCGTTGCGCAGCTGCATCATCATATCAGGCATCCCGCTACGCCTCATGATGTAGGCATCGTGTGCTGATCCTGGAAAACGAGCACAGACATGTGAAATCACCATGTTGGACAGACACACCACAAGGGCATTGATGGAGTGGTAGTGCTTCCGATTGCGGTACGCCACCTCCCGTGCGTGTGGTGGTACCAAACCTACATGTGTCCCATCTATGGACCCAATGACATGGGGCATCCCTCCCAGGGCATAGAAACCACGCTTGACCTCAGTCATCTGTTCAGGGGTTGGGAACTTGATGAAGTCATCCAGGTGAATCAACATGGCCTCCAAGAAATCATGCAGCACACCGCTGAACATGCTCTGGGACATGCCACCAACATGAGCTATGGTATATTGGAAGGTACCCGTGGCAAGGAAATGTAGGGCAGCCATTACCTTCAGCTGGGGTGTCAGTGCCGTAGGATACCTGTGCTGCGGTTGCAGGTGTGGTGCCAGTCTCGCCGTCAGCTCCAGAATCAACGGTTGGGTGAAGCGGTAGAGCCGGATCCTGTCATTCTCCTGCATGGTGGCCAAGTCTGGAATTCTTCGGGCAACAGGAGGCGCTCTGCAGTAATTTGGAAGTGACAAGGAAGAGTGAGTGCACTACGAGAACAACTCATGTCTACTGAGCACATGTAAATCTGCCAATACACACATGCCACATAGGGAGTCAGGCATGTGCTACATGCCCAGGACACGTATGGATGCAAGGTGACACTCCTTCCAAGACCCAGCTACACACGGTGATTGAGAACCTCCCCATGCCACGCCATGGGAATAGCTGTGTCCCAGTGCAAGTGCACTGCCCGACGCAAGACAGGAGTGACATACACCCACACATCAGCAGAAGTGTGATGCTGATTGCAGAGACTGGCAGCGGAACACTTGAGCCACAGGTCACATGACATTACACTAGTCCAGCCCACACACCTTGCCATGAAGGTGCACATGTCATGACTCCCCACACATTCCTTGTGAGTTTGCTGACATGGCCTTGTCACGCTACTCCGTGTCCCTTGCATACATGTGCACCTCACATCCGGTAACACATGTGGCATGGTGTTGGGAACAGTGTGCAATGACAATCTACACACAGCCACATGTTGGTTGCTGCAACGGCTGCAGCTTTTGAGGGTGCAACAACATCAACCCGATGTAAATCCCGGACACATATATGGCATAGTCACATTGTGCACTGTGGGTAGTGATGAGTCATGTGTCATGACCCCTGTACCGGGCATCATGGGACACTTCCGTGTGTTGGTGTCCGTGCCATGCCAGTGACGCTCACCCCAAGTGCGCAGTCCCACATGCACACATGTCAAAGGAGTCAAGGGCATGCCTGGCACACATTGCACCCTCACACAGTACACATGTACACATCTCATCATACATCTGGTGCCTTCTCCACTCAGGAGGCATGTTCCACATCACAGCCTGTGACACCTGTGCCCAACACATGTGGTAATGCACAGACGATGCCTTGGTGTCCATTCCTGGACAAGTATGTCCATCCATGGACAAGTATGTCCGCCCTATTCCGACATGTGTGTCGCCTATCACCACAGTGATGTGTAAAATCCGCCGTACTGCTGCTGAGAGGGCCTGTGCATGTTCCCAAATCACTGTGGGAGTGCTGCCGTATGTGTACCCATCGTGATGGCGAGCGTAGATGCGAGTGTACGGTCCGTACCACTACGGGTACGCATACGCGTGCAGACCCATAGTGATAGTGAGCGTAGATGCGAGTGTACGGTCCGTACCACTACGGGTACGCATACGCGTGCAGACCCATAGTGATAGTGAGCGTAGATGCGAGTGTACGGTCCGTACCACTACGGGTACGCATACGCGTGCAGACCCATAGTGATAGTGAGCGTAGATGCGAGTGTACGGTCCGTACCACTACGGGTACGCATACGCGTGCAGACCCATAGTGATAGTGAGCGTAGATGCGAGTGTACGGTCCGTACCACTACGGGTACGCATACGCGTGCAGACCCATAGTGATAGTGAGCGTAGATGCGAGTGTACGGTCCGTACCACTACGGGTACGCATACGCGTGCAGACCCATAGTGATAGTGAGCGTAGATGCGAGTGTACGGTCCGTACCACTACGGGTACGCATACGCGTGCAGACCCATAGTGATAGTGAGCGTAGATGCGAGTGTACGGTCCGTACCACTATGGGTCTGCACGCGTATGCGTACCCGTAGTGATAGTGAGCGTAGATGCGAGTGTTCGGTCCGTACCACTACGAGTACGCATACGCGTGCAGACCAAAAGTGATGGAGAGCGTAGGCATGCATGTACGGGCCGTTGCCATGCATTTGGGGTGCCCTAGGGCCCCCACACGCACCGTACCTGTGTGTGATGCTCCAAATTACATGGGGGACAAGTATTAAGGCCTACATGCATGCTGGTTGTCATGGAGACCAAGTTCAAAATTGGAAATTGTTCTGGAAGGTGCACAGCAGAAGTCAGTTGGGATTTGTCTACTTTGTTGCAATGTGTTTGTGGGGCTGACATCATGCAGGAGAATGAAACCGATAGAGAACCCACAGACTGCTAGGTTTGAAGGGATTGGTGGAAACATAGGATGCAAATGTGAGTGACCAATCTCTCTGTACTCCTGTGCATGAGACTGGGCAGAAGGGCACATATAAGGCAGCCAGGTCCCATGAGGGAGCACTTGCCTGCACATCTTTGCATTCGTCGACCCAGCTGCTGCTACTGATTCCCTGGAACCATGTCAAGGGCTGTGGAGAGGACACAGCCATTCACCCTGGAGGAGAACATGGCTCTGCTGGATGTGATCCTCCCACAGTACTCCATGCTGTATGGGCGACCAGGTTATCAGGTGAGTGCATAGGCCACTGCCACAGACTGTCCCTATGTGGTGACTGTGACTTCTGCCATTGCGTCCAGGTGTAACACACATGCCATGTACTGTCGGGGGGGTCCCAGGGGGGGGGGGGTGCCTGATGTCTCCCAGCAGTGCCCTGAGACAGGAGGGGTGGGGGCCTATCACTCACAGCAGTGCCCTGAGACAGGAGGGGTGTGTGCAGAGTCCTCCCAGCAGTGCCCTGAGACAGGAGGGGTGGGTGCAGAGTCCTCCCAGCAGTGCCCTGAGACAGGAGGGGTGGGTGTGGAGTCCTCACAGCAGTGCCCTGAGACAGGAGGGGTGGGGGCCTATCACTCACAGCAGTGCCCTGAGACAGGAGGGGTGTGTGCAGAGTCCTCCCAGCAGTGCCCTGAGACAGGAGGGGTGGGTGCAGGGTCCTCCCAGCAGTGCCCTGAGACAGGAGGGGTGGGTGCAGAGTCCTCCCAGCAGTGCCCTGAGACAGGAGGGGTGTGTGCAGAGTCCTCCCAGCAGTGCCCAGAGACAGGAGGGGTGGGTGTGGAGTCCTCACAGCAGTGCCCTGAGACAGGAGGGGTGGGTGTGGAGTCCTCACAGCAGTGCCCTGAGCCAGGAGGGGTGGGTGTGATGCACAGTGTGAGCCTAGATCATTGATTGTGACATTGCCATCATTCCACCTGTGTACCCACTGTGGCACGTACTGCTTTTTCCCTCACCAGGGGATGATGTCCCTATGACAAAGGTGCAATGCGTTGGCTGCATGACATGCCTTGTTGTTACCAGCTAATTTGTACCCATATGTCTCTCTGTGACATGTGGCTGGTGTATTGATGTGGTGTCACTTGTTCCTCCTCACAGGTAGGCGCCACTGCCAAGGAGCAGATCTGGCTGACCGCCGTCAGTGCCGTGAGGGGTGTGGATGGTCGGAGGCGGCGCCTGGCCCAGGTGAGGAAACGCTGGCAGGATATCCGGTGCTGGACGCGGAGGATTGCACGGCTCCTGCTGGGGGACTCACCTGAGAGCCACAAGAACCGCGGCCGCCGCCGTCTGAGCCACCTCCACAGGCGTGTGCTGCCGGTGGTCTTTCCAGACCTGGAGAGGCGCTTACAGGCGATGCAGCAGCCGGAAGGGGGTAGGTACATGTGTGTTTGTTGTGTGTCACCGGCATTTGTAAGGGCACAGTAGCATGAATCCACTGGCAGGGTTTAAAGGTGCTGTGCAGATCCTGTTTGGCCCAGTATAGCGCTGTGCCCCTGCCACCCTTCCCCTCCTTGCAATGTGTTCCCTGGTCTGTGTGTAGTCACTCCTTCCCAGGGTAATGTAGGCTGGCGCTTTGTCCACGGGAACAATGTCTGTAGCATCATGTGTGGGGGTGGTGTGTAACAGGTTGTGGGACCTTGCCTGTGCACTGTCAAGTTCACTGCATGTGGGTTCCATGTCAGTTGGCACTGATGCTGACTCCAGACATGGGAGTTGGTCTCTCATGTGTCATGCCTTACAGCGCGCATGTCCTATGTAGTGGCCTGTGACATGATGTGCATGACCGTGCGATACACATAGTGCAGGGATGGTGACGTGTGTTGCTGTCATTACCATTCAGTAGCATGTAGTTGCGTGCCCACTACTGTCCCCTGGGGCACCTTTTCCTCAGTGGTGTATGTGTCATCATGAACGTGGCCACTGTCAGTGTCTACAGCGTAAGTTGTGCTCTGTGCCATTGTCCCCTGTCACCATGTATATAGACGTGCTAATTTGTACAGGTGTCCACTGTGCAGCCTGACCTGATTGTCCTTCTTCATACTCACAGTTGCCAGTGCCTGTGTGTCTTGTTATACTCATCTGAGGATGGCCACTGGTACCTCATTATTTGTACAGGCGCACCTTGGCTGTTTGGCGTCCAATCTTGCTTTTTGCCTGCCCCTGTGTGTATCACCCAGACCATGAGATGTTGGTGCCACCTGTGTCTCCACAATTTGCCTCGTGTAGGGTCTTGTTGGGGCGGTCAATGCCTATGTGTTAAATCCTGATTACCACTTGCTGGGTCTGGGCAGTGTGTGATGTGCCTGGACACACACGCAATGTGCAGTGACCGAGTCATGTTGTGCATGTTTTCAGCATTACCTATGCAGCATGTGTCTCAAGTTCATGGATATGGTCCCTGGTCATCGGTATTTTCGCAAACGCTGTGTGGTGCAGATGCAGTGCTGGATTGTCCCCAGGACCTGGGTGCTATGTCAGACTCCTTTTCCTGTGTTTAGCTATTGTCTCATGCTCTCCATGGTATTTCAGTGGCATGGTGGCTCAACCAACTGTGTGTTGCATGCCCTACATCGGTACCCTGTTCAGTAGATGTTAGGGATCTTCCTTTTCAGGCCATGCAATGTTACCTATGTAGATTGGACTCATGTGACAGATGTGTACAGGTGTCTGAATAATTTCTGTCTCTCCACCCTGCCCACAGCATCGTCGGGGGACACAGAGGGAGACATGGACACAGACCAGGCGGAGGGACCGAGCACCAGTGCCAGCCGTGACATCGGGGCTGGCACATCGAGTGGGACAGAGGCGGAGGAGAGTGTGGCCGAGGACCTGTCGACTGGCACATCAGACTACGAAGCTGACAGGTCCGGGGACGATGTCTCCGAGTGGGCGGAGGCTGCACCAGCAGCTGACAGCGGAACAACACCTCGCACCGCCCCCTCAGTTTCCACCAGCCGCCTCCCACTTGCTCGTGTCCCTTCCCAGCGTGCCCGGTCACAGCATGTCTCCTTCCTGCCAGGCACCGCGCCCCCTGCCCCTGTCTCCACTGCTGCCGCCAATGCAGAGTCTGTGGACATCCAGCGGCAACTGCAGGTTGGTCAGGCTGCGATCCTTAATGTCCTCCATGCCCACGGCAAAACCCTCACCAACATCGAGGCTTTCTTGGAGGGCATTCATTCATCGCAGGCTGACCAACGCAACTTGCTGAGGTCCATCGACTCCACACTGACTGCAGCAGTGGGTCTCCTGCAGCGCGACCTCCCCCCACCTACCCCTGCCCCATCCACACTTCCCACTCCCATGCCTGTCACACGTACACCCAGACGTCGGCATGCACCCACATCAACGGACACGGGCACCACACCAGCAGGGAAGGTCCACCGCACTCCTCCTGACACGCACACACAGGGTGAGGTAGGCACACCCACTGGGTCAGGGGGCAAACGTGTGACACGCAGCCATAGTGGGAGTCCGCATTCCACCCAGTCCACTCCCTCCAAATCCCCTCCCCTCAGCTCTCCTGGCCACATCTCCCCCAAGGACTCCTTCATGGCCGCTCTGTCCCTGAGCCCCACAGTTACACCACCACGCAAGCGGTCACGGAGGTCCCCGGTCAGGGTGGTTGAGTCTCCCCCCCTGTCTCCACCCTCCCCCGGTGGCGCTGCGACCCATCCCTCTGACCCCCCCCCCTCCTTGGGGCCTGAGGTCCCTTCGGGTGCAGGGGACTCCCTGGATGACCTTGCAAAGGTGTGTAGTGCCATCCTGGCCTCCGCCTTTGGCACTGACCCACCCCCTGTGGTGGACTCCTCCATCCCTGCACCCACAACGCCGCCCCTTTGCCCTGATGTCCCTGCGGTGCCTGTTGCTCCCCCCCCCCCTGATGCCCTCACCAGTGTGGAAGACGATGCCATTTGACTGTGCAGGCAAGGTAGGGGACACGCATCCCACTGTGTCCCCCATCCAGCTGAGAATCATTGACTGCCCTATGGGCTTTGTGAAGATTGAACTGCCTGCGATCCACGGACATTGTGCTCCTGCAGAATAAAGCTTAATTTTGTTTTCATTATCACACTACTGCTATGCTGGTATTGGTGTTGGTGGGGCTGCTACATGGTTTTGGGTGGTGTGTAAGGGTTTGGGTGTGTGGGATATGTAGTAGTGTACTGCTCATTGGTGGGACCCTGTGATCTGTGTGCCATCACAAGGTGTTGGCTAACTTTCTTTGTTCATGTAGGCAGTTACTGCATGGTGCACTTGTCCAAGGGTGTATTCCTTCCTCTGTGTACCCAGCTTTCTTCCCTGCAGGGTGTTCCCAATGTTTAGCGCAGAGCTGTGTCTACATGAGCTGTGTGTGTGACGGAGCCCTTCTACTTTGGCCATGCATGCAGGGCCATGTCTCCACCTGCGACAATCGTGGCATCCTTGGTGATCACTGTACTTGTGTGTGGAGTCTGTTGACATGAGTTCATGGGGACATGTTCCCTTGTAGCCAGTATGCATGTGGATAATTCTGGCCTCACACACATGTGTTACACCCCTCCAGTCTCAGGGCACTGCTGGGAGGACTCTGCACCCACCCCTCCTGTCTCAGGGCACTGCTGGGAGGACTCCACACCCACCCCTCCTGTGTCAGGGCACTGCTGGGAGGACTCTGCACCCACCCCTCCTGTGTCAGGGCACTGCTGGGAGGACTCTGCACCCACCCCTCCTGTGTCAGGGCACTGCTGGGAGGACTCCACACCCACCCCTCCTGTCTCAGGGCACTGCTGGGAGGACTCCACACCCACCCCTCCTGTGTCAGGGCACTGCTGGGAGGACTCTGCACACACCCCTCCTGTCTCTGGGCACTGCTGGGAGGACTCTGCACACACCCCTCCTGTCTCTGGGCACTGCTGGGAGTGATGGGCACCCACCCCTCCTGTCTCAGGGCACTGCTGGGAGGACTCCACACCCACCCCTCCTGTGTCAGGGCACTGCTGGGAGGACTCTGCACCCACCCCTCCTGTGTCAGGGCACTGCTGGGAGGACTCCACACCCACCCCTCCTGTCTCAGGGCACTGCTGGGAGGACTCCACACCCACCCCTCCTGTGTCTGGGCACTGCTGGGAGGACTCCACACCCACCCCTCCTGTGTCTGGGCACTGCTGGGAGGACTCTGCACCCACCCCTCCTGTGTCTGGGCACTGCTGGGAGGACTCTGCACCCACCCCTCCTGTGTCAGGGCACTGCTGGGAGGACTCTGCACCCACCCCTCCTGTGTCAGGGCACTGCTGGGAGGACTCTGCACCCACCCCTCCTGTGTCAGGGCACTGCTGGGAGGACTCTGCACCCACCCCTCCTGTGTCAGGGCACTGCTGGGAGGACTCCACACCCACCCCTCCTGTCTCAGGGCACTGCTGGGAGGACTCCACACCCACCCCTCCTGTGTCAGGGCACTGCTGGGAGGACTCTGCACACACCCCTCCTGTCTCTGGGCACTGCTGGGAGGACTCTGCACACACCCCTCCTGTCTCTGGGCACTGCTGGGAGTGATGGGCACCCACCCCTCCTGTCTCAGGGCACTGCTGGGAGGACTCTGCACCCACCCCTCCTGTCTCAGGGCACTGCTGGGAGGACTCTGCACACACCCCTCCTGTCTCTGGGCACTGCTGGGAGTGATGGGCACCCACCCCTCCTGTCTCAGGGCACTGCTGGGAGGACTCCACACCCACCACTCCTGTCTCAGGGCACTGCTGGGTGGACTCTGCACACACACCTCCGATTTCTGGATATGTGCGCTTGGCACATACACGGTGGGGTTACGCACACTGCATTAGAGGTGAGGGTACGAGTCTACTGACACTGGTGTGGTGGGGGTACGCTCCGTACGTCCGCGGGTGTGGGTACGGGTCGTACTTACACTGTTGGGCAGGGGGGTACGCTCCTTGCATTCGCCGGTGGGGGTACGGGTCGTACTTACACTGTTGGGCAGGGGGGTACGCTCCTTGCATTCGCGGGTGGGGGTACGGGTCGTACTTACACTGTTGGGCTGGGGGTACGCTCCGTACGTCCGCGGGTGGGGGTACGGGTCGTACTTACACTGTTGGGCTGGGGGTACGCTCCGTACGTCCGCGGGTGGGGGTACGGGTTGTACTTACACTGTTGGGCTGGGGGTACGCTCCGTACGTCCGCGGGTGTGGGTACGGGTCGTACTTACACTGTTGGGCAGGGGGGTACGCTCCTTGCATTCGCGGGTGGGGGTACGGGTCGTACTTACACTGTTGGGGTGGGGGGTACGCTCCTTGCATTCGTGGGTGGGGGTACGGGTCGTACTTACACTGTTGGGCTGGGGGGTACGCTCCTTGCATTCGTGGGTGGGGGTTCGAGTCGTACTTACACTGTTGGCATGGGGGGTACGCTCCATGCATTCGTGGGTGGGGGTACGGGTCGTACTTACACTGTTGGGCAGGGGGGTACGCTCCTTGCATACGCGGGTGGGGGTACGGGTCGTACTTTCACTGTTGGGGTGGGGGGTACGCTCCTTGCATACGGGGTGGGGGTAGGGTCCGTACATATCCGTCCCCACGCTATGTGATGTTTGTGCGGCCCGTACCCAGGCCTTTGCCACGTGGGTGCGATCCGTCCCGCCATTGTTGGGGTGACGTGTGTGGGCGTGGTCCGACTCGTACCCACGCTCTTCAGGCGTGGGTACGGGACGTACCTGTCTGGTTGTGTTGCCGGTTCGCGTGGTGACGGACTTCCGTTGTGGCGGTCGCTGGATTATCAGGACACGCCCCCACCCCCTCGTGGTGACCAGGGCATGGGAGTCAGGTATGTCCAGGCCATGTGTAGTGTGTCACTCATGTGGTTGTTTTGTGGCCTGCCCTGGTAGTGCCACCCCCACCCCACCCCACTTTCCCCCCTCCCTTAGTTATTCTGACCTTCTGCGGCGTCTGCGTCGTAACCTGTAGAGGAGGTGGACTGCTATGAGGGCAGGGATGACTCGTAGGTTCGGGTCCATGTCTGTCCGTCACGTACTGGTCCTCCTTGTTCGCGTCGTCGTCTGTCCGTCGCGTACTGGTGGTCCTTGTTCGCGTCGTCCTGATTTCCCGGCAGTTTTTGGCTGCCGCAAAATATTCACCGTGCGGGGTGACGTCGGTGCGAATCGTGATTCCTGGGTCGTGAATGGCTGGCTGCGTGCGTCCCGACGTCAGGTCGGCGCTTTCCCGGATCGCATTGGTAGGTGTTTTTTGTTCGGTCGGTCTTTTTTACGATTCGTACGGTAATGGTGTACCCGTGCGAATCGTAATTCCATGTTTGTATATTTTGACGACCGGGTACGCGTCGGACGGAGAATATGCTCCGTCCGACGGTTCGTACCCGGTTTTTACCGGATTGTGATCGGCACCCAAGTGTCCGAATGTAGAGATCGTACTAGGTCTAATAGAAGAGGGGGCATACCTAATATAGCTAGCTTTCTCCACAGCAGAGGACGATCCACTTTGTCGAATGCTGTAGAGAAATCAATAAAAGCCGCATAGACTCCTCCACCCCGAACTCTTACATATTTGTCCAGGATAACCTGCAGGGCTGTAAGGTTATCCAAAGTACTATGCCCTTTGCGGAAGCCCGTTTGTTCAAGAGGCAAAATCTGATTCGCCTCGACCCAATCAGTGATTAAAGCTAGAAGGCATTTGGAAAAGACTTTTCCAATAGCATCAAGGAGAGCTATCTGACGATAGTTCATTGGATTATTCCTATCGCCCTTCTTGAACAGGGGCACCAAAATGCTCCCCTTCCAAGAGGATGGCACAGTCTTACTTGAAAAGCAAGCACTAAATAAAGGAAAGAGGATTTTACTCCATAGAACAGGATCTAACTTTAGTATCGAAATGGGAAGTTCATCGGGCCCCATAGCTCCAGAGGAACGCATATCCTTAATAGCCATTTCAATGGTTTTCTCTGAAGGGGCTTCAATAGAAAGCTCAACATCTCTCGGAGCTTCTAAGGAGCACTCACCTTCAAATGTTACGCCATTCCCAGCATAAAGGGCGGAGATAAACGACACCCATAATGATTCGGCAATAGGAATAGGATGAGGGCTGACTCTAGCTCCACAACCCTCTCCGATGAGAGACCAAAATTTTCTAGTATTGCCATGAACAACCGCCTCCCTTAATCTGATCCAAAGAGAATCCTCTTTTTCCTTTTTAAGTTTCTTCTTGATGCGACTTCTCCTTCTTTTTAACAAATATATTTTGTTTTTTAATTCAGTAGATCTACACAGAAATTGTTCCCGCACTAACCTGTTTATTGCCTTATTTAAAGGGATCAGCGAACTGGGAACAAAGCTCCTCTTTTTGGAAAAGGAGGATCTATTAGCAACACGAATAACCTCCTTCATAAAATCCTCAAAATGAGTCAGTTCAGAACCCTGCCAATAGATCAATTCTAGGATAGTTTTTCCTAAAATACACTTCAGGCCCTTCCTGGCTTTAAAATTCCAGAAACATCTTCCAGTATTCTTATGAAAATTAAATATATCGCTATTAAGATGCCATGAGTCAGAATTTGGAAAAAATAAAGACAAATCTATAGTGATCACGTTGTGATCACTGAATAATGTCGGTAAGACTACCAGATCTTTTACTAGAGAAAAGACATCATAATCAATAATTACATAATCCAAGATTGACTGACTGAAGGGGGATCTATGAGTATAGTTAGCAGGAAAATCGGAGGGAAGCCTACCATTCACTATTATCCCCTCAGTTGCAGAAAGTTCTTCCAATAACAACTTCCCTCTTTTATTAGTTTTAATTTTATTAGGGAAGAGAATCTGAGGGATAAGGTAGGCTTCTTCTTTACATTTATTTCTGAATAACTCTAAACTAGTGTTGGAAACCTTACAATTAAAATCGCCAACTAACAGTACATGGGGGGAAGGATCTAGCTCTTTTAGCTGTTTAATGTATGAAAAGACTTGCTTCAATAAAATATTAAAACATTCATCCGGGGGAATATATACATTTATTATTACTAATGAAGTATTGGTACCCCAACTTGATTGCGAGCAGAGGGTCACTGCCTGAAAGAGATTCTTTGGATCAACATAATGTGTAAAATTCCATTTCAATCTATTTGACAAGAGGCACGCAAGACCACCTTATGCATGCCCTTTCTTTGAAGGTAATGCCCTAGCCTCTAGGACAAAATAGTCTTTTCCTGCATATAAACAACTAGAACACCAGGTCTCTTGGAGGCAAATAATGCTAGCTTTCATAGAGAATAAATACTGTAATTTCTCAGCATTATTATGAATGCCAGCAGCATTCCAAGAGATTACTTTTAAACTATTGCTAAAGATGTTGAAAAAGCTTAGGATTGTCTAAAGTTTTAGTAGACAAAACCCCAGGCAACCAATTCCACTGAGAATTTTCATTGTTTGGGGGAATATTCTGGGAAAGCGAAACTGGCTTTACCTGAGTCACCCGGCGTGTATTTTTTGAAACAGAAATCTTTAATTCATCATATAGGGAAAAGAGAGTATCTTGACCATTGCCCTGCTGAGAAAGTCTATTTGGAGGGAAACAATTTCTCCCAAAGGGGAGAACAGGTAAAACATCAATTCCCCTACACTGAAAACTCTCGGCCTGTTGTAGAATAAGGTTTAATATAAGTTTAGAATAGAATTTTACCCTAACAAAGGGAGCGGACGCTGTTCCCAATATAGAGACTAAATCAATATCATTAGATTGAATCAATTTTAGGCTCTCAATATCCTTAAAATATTTGAGTAGCCATGCTCTATTTAGGGATAAGTCTGAATCAAATAAGGGTAAAAAATCTACTGTAAATGTATCTACATAGACTTCAGGAATTTTTGAGGGCAAATGCTGGGGCCGTACCTCTCCCACATCCAAAGCAGGAAAAACGGGGGCAAAAGGATCAAGAGCTACAGACCGCCCAGGCGATTCTACCTCGGGCAGGGGAGTTGCCCATCTCCCTACATCCGATGGGGGACCATTCCCAGGGCAATCAGAAATGATTTCTGTGCCCGGGACTGAGAACTTTAAGATATCAGAAGAATGGGAAACCACCTCCTTACACATTAATTCTCCCGTCATTTGGAACTTAGAGTCTAAGACCTGGGAATCCTCAAAAATGATTTGTTTCTGCTTTTTCTTTCTGAATCTACGGATTGGTTTCCTCTTTTTTCCTAGATTCTTTCTTTGTTTTCTAATTTTTCCCTTTTCAACCCCCCCTGATCCCTTTGATTCAGGTAAAAAGATTGAAAATAGTTCTCTTTCAAGATTTGGAGCAGCAACCTCAATGATTTCTTCTTCAATTTCAAGGTCGCAAAGCTTTGCGCAATTAGATACAGGTAAAATGGGAGCTACAGGGGGCTTATTTTGAACTGAGTTTACATTTTCATTTAAGAGCACACTACCCAACTCATGCCCCAGAGGGCTTACTTTAGAAACAACATCAGGAACCTTTTCCTGAGCTTTTAACACTAAGGCTTTTAGTATCTGGGTGACTGATTCCAGAATGCAATCGGAACTTCCCACAAATTTACTCAATAACTGTAGGATGGATGCCAGCAAATGTTCCAATGCAATCAAGGATTCAGAAATCGGTTTTTCCACTTTATCATAACCGAGTAGACCCTTATGACCAGTGTCAGATAAATTAAGCAGTGGACTCATGGAGAAATTAGACTGAGAAAAAATATCTGGCAATTTTAGAGAAGGGGTACTACTAAAAAGAAAGAGACCAGAGGAAGAAACACCAGTCGGGGGTTCAATCACTTCAGGTAAATTCAAAGGACCGTCAGCTAAGTATCGACCACAGAGCTCCAGGTCAATACTTGACAACTGAGAAACTCCCTTACTGTCCGTCATTAATTGTGGACCTCCAATGGGGTCAGCAAGGGGAAACTCTGCAGAGACGGCAGGCGCATTGGTTTGCTGTCCAGTCTTAGGATAAAAAGAAACATCCCCATTATTTCCTGACCTATCAGATGGCGGTAGGAAGGGATCTTCAGGAGGAGGGATGTCTGACTGATCTTTTTTCCCCCTACTAGATACCGTCTTCTCCCAAAATTGAGGCAGCAGGGACTGACCCTTTAGTAGCAAATTACTAGAAGATCTGTTGCTAGGGGAAATGGGTTTTGACATTATACAGACCCTATCCCCTATTACTCTCCCGGACCGTAGTTTTTTGGCTGACATCTTTATATAACAAAGTACTATAACCCCAAAAGAATACAATAAATATATGTTAAAATTAAAAGAAGATGAAATATTTGAGGGAGAGTGACGAAGGGTTCCTAATCACAAGGCGAATGTGCACACCAGAAAAATATAATACAAATAATAAAAGATATTTTAACACAATCGATAAATAAATAGGCCCAGTCCAGTCTCCTCGAGCCTCTGAGGGCCACAGAGGGCCCGCCCTTTGCCCGGGCTTAGCCCGGCACTGCCCGCGCGCTGTCCCGCGACGCGGGAGGTATGCAGAAATTTAAAGCGCCTCCGGGCGCGTGAATAACGTCACCTGATTGGCCCACCAGAGCAGGGGAGGCTGGGGTGTGTAGTTCTCTCCACTCGGCGGCCGCGATTTCAGCAAGGCGACGGCGGGAGAAAATGGGTCCAGGAGCAGCCAGAGCTACAGCAAGGGGCTGCAGGTAAGTTTTAAATGGGTCCCAGAGTTCGCCACAGCGTCAGAGCAACACCCGCTCCCCCGGAGGTATGCAGAAATTTAAAGCGCCTCCGGGCGCGTGAATAACGTCACCTGATTGGCCCACCGGAGCAGGGGAGGCTGGGGTGTGTAGTTCTCTCCACTCGGCGGCCGCGATTTCAGCAAGGCGACGGCGGGAGAAAATGGGTCCAGGAGCAGCCAGAGCTACAGCAAGGGGCTGCAGGTAAGTTTTAAATGGGTCCCAGAGTTCGCCACAGCGTCAGAGCAACACCCGCTCCCCCGGAGGTATGCAGAAATTTAAAGCGCCTCCGGGCGCGTGAATAACGTCACCTGATTGGCCCACCGGAGCAGGGGAGGCTGGGGTGTGTAGTTCTCTCCACTCGGCGGCCGCGATTTCAGCAAGGCGACGGCGGGAGAAAATGGGTCCAGGAGCAGCCAGAGCTACAGCAAGGGGCTGCAGGTAAGTTTTAAATGGGTCCCAGAGTTCGCCACAGCGTCAGAGCAACACCCGCTCCCCCGGAGGTATGCAGAAATTTAAAGCGCCTCCGGGCGCGTGAATAACGTCACCTGATTGGCCCACCGGAGCAGGGGAGGCTGGGGTGTGTAGTTCTCTCCACTCGGCGGCCGCGATTTCAGCAAGGCGACGGCGGGAGAAAATGGGTCCAGGAGCAGCCAGAGCTACAGCAAGGGGCTGCAGGTAAGTTTTAAATGGGTCCCAGAGTTCGCCACAGCGTCAGAGCAACACCCGCTCCCCCGGAGGTATGCAGAAATTTAAAGCGCCTCCGGGCGCGTGAATAACGTCACCTGATTGGCCCACCGGAGCAGGGGAGGCTGGGGTGTGTAGTTCTCTCCACTCGGCGGCCGCGATTTCAGCAAGGCGACGGCGGGAGAAAATGGGTCCAGGAGCAGCCAGAGCTACAGCAAGGGGCTGCAGGTAAGTTTTAAATGGGTCCCAGAGTTCGCCACAGCGTCAGAGCAACACCCGCTCCCCCGGAGGTATGCAGAAATTTAAAGCGCCTCCGGGCGCGTGAATAACGTCACCTGATTGGCCCACCGGAGCAGGGGAGGCTGGGGTGTGTAGTTCTCTCCACTCGGCGGCCGCGATTTCAGCAAGGCGACGGCGGGAGAAAATGGGTCCAGGAGCAGCCAGAGCTACAGCAAGGGGCTGCAGGTAAGTTTTAAATGGGTCCCAGAGTTCGCCACAGCGTCAGAGCAACACCCGCTCCCCCGGAGGTATGCAGAAATTTAAAGCGCCTCCGGGCGCGTGAATAACGTCACCTGATTGGCCCACCGGAGCAGGGGAGGCTGGGGTGTGTAGTTCTCTCCACTCGGCGGCCGCGATTTCAGCAAGGCGACGGCGGGAGAAAATGGGTCCAGGAGCAGCCAGAGCTACAGCAAGGGGCTGCAGGTAAGTTTTAAATGGGTCCCAGAGTTCGCCACAGCGTCAGAGCAACCCAAGCGTTTAATACCCAAAAATTTATTTTTCAATTGACAAAATCCTCGTGTTTAACACGGCTTTGACATCCTTGTGAAGTCCGTGCTGTTTCAAGCTGGTTAGTTTGAGACTCACCTCCAGCTATTGCGACATTTTAGCACTTTACAATTACTATACAATTCTTCATTGTCCAGGTAAAGATCAGAATCCTGCCGATTATTTTTCAAGAGTGTCTTGGTACCCCATATTAGACAGTGTAGGACTACATCAATTTTATTGTGAAATCGAGCACACCAGCTTCCATGTCTTCAGATCAAATTGCCACTGCCATCACCCAAGATAGTGACATGTTAAAGTTAAAAGACATTATTACTCATCAATCGTGGAACCAGCACTCCTGAACTCTCAATAATGACAGTGAGTATTTGAAGTACAAAAATATAAGAGATGAACTTTCAGTGAATCAAGAAGGCCTAATTTTGCGAGGTACACAAATTGTTATTCCAGAGAGACTACGACAAAAGGTGATTGACATCCTCCATGAGGGCAACTAAGAAAGCTCTCCATGACCGAGTCTGGTTTCCTTATCTTGAAAAAAGGGTTGAAAAAGAATTAATGACTTTTCATATATGCAACTGTCTTTTGTCTCAAGGTATTCAGCCAAATTTGAACATGTCAGAATTGTCACATCATGCTTGGGAGAGAATTGCTGTTGATTTCTTTGATCCTCTTGAGAATGGACATCATCTTCAACTCATTGTTGATGAATACTCCTGTTTTCCATTGGTAGAAGACTTTTCATCCAGCACACATGAAAAGGGTGTTCAAAGATTGGATGGCATCTTTGCAACATGGAGTGTACCTGCAATCTTAAAATCTGACAATAGCCCACCTTTTCATAGTCGAGAACTCATAGATTTTCTAAATCACCTCAATATAAAGCATCAAAAAAGTGCTCCTCTTTAGCCCCCAGGTCAATGGAATGGTAGAACGGTTCATGAGTATTCTTTGAGCTTTCCATTCAACCCTTCACTCAAGCACAGGGGAAAGCCCCGTGACTGATGTTTGGAAGAGCCATGACGACTACACTGCCCCAATGGGCGAACCTCAGATCCAAGAATGAGGAAGACATTCATACTATGGACTTTGTCACAAACAGAAAATGAAAATATATGTTGGCAGGCGAAGTCATGTGAAAGATGTCATCTTTACCAGAGAGATCAAGTGCTTGTCTGACAACCCAGAAAAAGAACGTCTGATGCTCCTACTGAGGCTGAACCATTTACAATCACTAACAACAAAAGACTCCTGATGACTGTGAAGCGTCCTGGGAAATCCCTTACGAGAGATTTCTCTCATTTTCAACATGTGGCCCATCACTCACCAAACATCGATGTTAATGTAGGGACTGGGTCCCGTCAGACTGTTGATGACTGTGTCGGCTGATGATTCCACCTCACCTGTGCAGATCACTGACACATTGCCTGCCAGTTCCTGGTTTCCAGTAACCTGATCAGGATGTATGATTCAAGCGCCAAGACGATTAATGAAATAATTATAATTGCCGGTGTATCTATATTCATTTGTGTGTTTATTCATGTATTCATACGTATATTTATTTATCAAGTTTGAAAAAGTTGTAACTTTTTATTTAACAAAGTGTCTTGTAAATTAAAGAATGCTGGAACTCTTTTGGTTCCCGCTGTACACTGTTGGCCTGTGGCGTAAACATTGGAGGCATGAGTTGATGGCAGGCTTAGAATGTTGAGTTCGGACTTCCATGCAGTTGAAAAAAACATGTAAAAACTACTCTGTGTGTGCCGTGGTTATTGGCGAATATCTGGGCTGGCACAACACTACAAGTACTTCTGGTTCTTCCCTTGAATTCCGGATTACTGCACTGGAAAGGTATGGTGGGTCCGTTGCGGTCTCCACTCGTGAGACAGAGGTTAGTCCTTCTTGGTGGAGCTACTGGATGTTTCAGTGGATGGCAGTGAAACACACTAGGTTTCAGGGTTCGGTTTAGTGCCTGGAGTGGTATCTGGCACCCTTAAATTTCATAGGAAGGCACTGGGTGAGCTGCAGAATTAGGAGGATACTACGTATAGCTCTCAAATACATTATGTAACTGAATTACTGTGTTGAAATTCCTGGTAGTTTTGAACTAACTTCCCCCTGCTGGAGATTGCTACTACCAAGACCCGGAGCAAAGTCAAGAAAAAACAAGCATTGGCAAATCCAATAGGTCTCTCCTATACATGAGCTATCGGCAATGTGTTTTGTGATATTGTACACCAGTGTGGCTGCTGTTCAGCATGGCTAAAAGTTAGTGACGTGGAGTGTCGTAAAGTTGATTTGTTGCAACACAGTGTCGCAGAGTGGAGTAAGGGGAGTAGAGTGTCGTAGAGATGAGTCGAGAAGAGGAGAGTTCAGTGGCAGAGGGTGTCGTGGAGTGCAGTGTTGTAGAGTAGATTGGCATAGGTATGGTATGGATTGAGGTAGTAGGGTGGATCAGATTGGAGTGGGGTGGATTGAAGTTGGGTGGATTGAATTGGAGTGGGGTACACTGAAGTGGATTGGAGTAGAATGGGATTGATTAGATGAGACTGGAGTGGGGTGGATTTGATTGGACTGGTGTGGGGTGGGGAACAACCTTTACAACACAACTTTTACAACGCACTACACTTACAACGCATTTTTTACAACGCAACATCCATTACAACGCATTCCATTACAACGCATGACACTACAACGCATTTTTAAAAACTACCTTTACAACGCATTCCATTACAACGCATACTACCTTTACAATGCATACCATTACAACGCATAATATTACACTACACTATCCAACACTTACCCTACTGTTGCACCCCCTGGAGTTAGAATAGTAATTTTTACCCCTATACTATCCAACACTTACCCTACTGTTGCACCCCCTGGAGTTAGAATAGTAATTTTTACCCCTATACTATCCAACACTTACCCTACTGTTGCACCCCCTGGAGTTAGAATAGTAATTTTTACCCCTATACTATCCAACACTTTCCCTACTGTTGCACCCAACACTTACCCTACTGTTGCACCCCTGGAGTTAGAATAGTAATTTTTACCCCTATACTATCCAACACTTACCCTACTGTTGCACCCCCTGGAGTTAGAATAGTAATTTTTACCCCTATACTATCCAACACTTACCCTACTGTTGCACCCCCTGGAGTTAGAATAGTAATTTTTACCACTATTCTATCCAACACTTACCCTACTGTTGCACCCCCTGGAGTTAGAATAGTAATTTTTACCCCTATACTATCCAACACTTACCCTACTGTTGCACCCCCTGGAGTTAGAAAAGTAATTTTTACCCCTATACTATCTAATACTTACCTTAAATGCAATTTAATATTATACGTTGTAATGGTATGCGTTGTAAAGGTAGTATGCGTTGTAATGGAATGCGTTGTAAAGGTAGTTTTTAAAAATGCGTTGTAGTGTCATGCGTTGTAATGCAATGCGTTGTAATGGATTTTGCGTTGTAAAAAATGCGTTGTAAGTGCATGCGTTGTAAAAGTGTGCGTTGTAACGACATACATCCGTGTGGGGTGGATTGGAGTGGGGTGGGGTGGGCTGGATGAATTGGATGGGGTGGGCTAAACTGGGGTAGGATGGATTGGATTGGGGTAAAGTGGGGTGAATTGGAGTAGAGTAGGTGGGGTGGAGTGGACTGGATTGGGATGGATTTGTGTGGATTAAGTGGGATGGATTGGATTGGGTTGGAGTGACGTGGGGTGGGGTGGAATGGAGTGAGGGGGACTAGTTTGGATTGAGGTGAATTGAAATGGGGTGGATTGGATAGGGGTGGGGTGGACTGAGTAGAGTGGATTGGAGGGCAATGGGGTGTTATGGATTGGGGTAGGGCGTGGCAAGTTGGATTGGGATGGGGTGGTTTGGATTGGGGTGAAGTGGGGTGGATTACATTGAGGTGGGGTGGATTGAAGTGGATTGTATTGATTGAGTGGGATGGATTGGATTGGAGTAGGGTGGACTGTATTGAGTTGGGTGGACTGGGTTGGGATGGATCAAATGGTTGTATTGGGGTGTGGGTTGGGGTGAGGTGGATTAGAGTAGGGAATATTGGACTAGCGTGGATTGGTGTGGGGGCATTGGAGTGGAGTGGGGTGGATTGAACTTGAGTGGAGTGGATTGTGGTGGATTGGAGTGGAGTGGATTGGGATGGAGTGGGATGGGGTGAGGTGGATTGGAGTAGGGTATATTCGACTAGGGTGGATTGGATTGGTGTGGGGTGAATTGGGATGGGGTGGTTTGGGATGGAGTGGGGTGGGGTGGGGTGGATTGCATTGTTGTGAGATGGACTGTATTGGGGAGAGGTGGATTGGAGCGGAGTGGATTGTATTGGAGAGGGGCGGATTGGATTGGAGTTGGGCACATTGGATTGAAGCAGGGCACATTGGATTGGAGTGGGACGCATTGGATTGGAGTGTGGCAGATTCCTTTGGATTGGAGTGGGGCAGACTCCTTTGGATTGGAGTGGGGCAGATTGTTTTGGATTGGAGTGTGGCATATTCAAGTGGGCAGACTGTTTCGGATTGGAGTGGGGCAGATTGTTTTGGATTGGAATGGGGCATATTGTTTTGTATTGGACTGGGGCAGATTGTTTTGCATTAGAGTGGGGCGACTGTTTTGGATTGGAGTGGGGAAGATTGTTTTGGACTGGAGTGGGGCAGATTGTTTTGGGTTGGGTTGGGACAGGATTGCTTTGGATTAGAGTGGGGTAGATTGGTTTGGATTGGAATGGGGCAGATTGGAGTGGGGCTGATTTGTTTTGCATTGGAGTGGGGCAGATTAGATAGGGGCAGATTGTTTTGGATTGGAGTGGGACAGATTGTTTTGAATTGGAGAGTGGCAGATTGTTTTGCATTGGAGTGTGGCAGATTGTTTTGGATTGAACTGGGGCAGATTTATGGGATTTGATTGGGGCAGACTGTAGTTGGACAGATTGTTTTAGATTGGAGTGGGCAGATTATGTTGGATTGAAGTGGGGCAGATTATTTTGGATTGGAGATGGCCAGATTAGATTGGGGCGGAGTGATGTGAGGTAGATTGGATGGAGGTGGTTTTGATTGGTATGGGGTGGATTGGATTGGTGTGGGGTAGATTGGATTGAAGGGGTGTGAATTGGGATGGAGTGAGGTGGATTGGATTGGAGTGGTGCAGATTGTTTTAGATTGGAGTGGGGCAGATTGTCTTGGAGTGAATGAGATTGTTTTGATTTGGAGTGGGCAGATTGTTTTGGGTTGGAGCAGGGCAGATTGGAGTGGGGCAGATTGTTTTGGATCGGGGTGGGGCAGATTGTAGTAGTACAGATTGTTTTGGATTGGAGTGGAGCAGATTATATTGGATTGGGGTAGATTGGAGTGGAGTGAGGTGGTTTGATATGGGGTGAATTGGATTAGAGGGAATAAATTGGGATGGAGTGAGGTGAATTGAATAGAGAGGAGCAGATTGTAGTGGGGCAGATTGTTTTTACACTGGAGTGGGGCAGATTGTTTGGATTGTAGTGGGGCAGATTATTTTGGATTGGAGTGGGGTGGGGTGGTTTGGGAGGATTGAAGTGGATTGGGATGAGTGGAGTTGTTTGGATTGGTCTGGTGTGAATTGGATTGAGTGAGGTGGATATGATTTAGTGGATTGGTGTGGGGGAGGTGGGGTGGATTGGAGTGGGGTGGATTGGATTGGAGTAGGGTGGGTTGGGTTGACTGCATTGCATAATTAAAATAATTATTCATAAAGAAACAATGTTGCCTTGCAATACATAGAAGAAGATAATCTCATCTTTTCAGAACAGGGCCCACGAGCATAAAATAAAACATGCGTGCAAAGTGAGAAAAGAAGAAAAGGCAAAATAAAATAAACTTAACTATAGAAAATAAAGCTTTACAATGTTGTTTATTCTGCTGGGCACTTTTTTTGCCAGTCACACCACTTCTGTTTGCAGGGCAATGGAAGTTAAAGAGAACAAAGAGGATGGGCACTAATTAAGTTGAATCAATCAGTGCTTGGTCTCTGCTCTACACGAAGGAACGGAAATTATGTTAGGGCATCAGTGACCGGCTAAAAGGCTGTAAAGAAGAGTACCATGCAAGCCAGCAAATATTAAGCAACAGGGAGGCCTCCAAGCCCTTTTTCCTAACAACTGCGTCTCGCAAGCAATACGTATGCGCTAGCGCATGCTATCGCAGGCTCTATGCTAACTAGTCCATGGGACCTTCCATGTTGGAGTTCACTAAAGACAAGGAAGGTAGAACACAGAGACACAGACAAGTATATAAGCCGATTAAAGGCTGGATGACAAGATTGAAGGCTAGGCACAAGTGTGTCATTTAGGACAGACGAGGTTAAAGGATCCATAAAAGCGGCCAGGCTGTATGATCCTAGAGGCCAAAGGATATATGGTGACCCTAGCGCACATTCCTATTCAATGTTAGCTTTCCTTAGAATGAATTGGCTTGTAAGGCTTCTCATTTGGATCAGTTGGTAATAATTGCATGTTATGTGATTTTGCTGTCATCTGCTGTGTAGGATTAGGCCCTCTACATGTTAATGAAATGTACTTCTTGCTTACCATATCAGCAAAGATATATGGAATATTTGGTTCACTGACAAAATTTCGGCTACCAAAATATCTACATACAAAAATCTTGAGTCAAAAATATTGATTTTAAAAATATCGACTCCCTATACTTGTAATTAAAATTACTAAAATATTGGAAAACATATATCATTTAATTAAATTAAATAATAATACTAACATGAGAATATATATATATGTAATAATTTTTGGAAAAATATAACAATTTAATTATTTAAAAAATGTAAACACATGAATATACATATTTTTATTTACATATATCTAATTTTTGAATAGTACTAAATATTTTGAATTTACATTATTTTTTAATACGTTTTTACATTTTATAATATAAAAAATACATATATATTTTTAACACATTAATATTTATAAATATTATAATTTTGAATGACAAAAAACATATTGATATAAATTTAAACGATATAAAGTACACAACAACATTTTTAAATGAATACATACACTAACTATTCTCACTGCAACTTATAATTGGTCGACAAAGGGCCTCATTACGATGAAGGTTGGAAAGCCTGCGACCGCAGGTCGGAGGCTTTCCACTCTACATCGTAGGTTTAAAGTCCAACCGCCTAATTACAATGTAGGCAATCAGAGTTTGAACCGGCGGGTCGGACCAACTGGCTTCAGACAGGCCCAAGGCGCCTGTCTGCCATTATGACGCCTCAAATAATCCCCTATGGACGGCGTTTTTGCCGTGGAGATTATGATGTCAGTTTCTGACAGGCTTTTCATGACAGGCTTTCCGACATGAAAACTTTGGGGGCCCCTAGCAGGACCCCCATCTCTCAGCGGCCTATGGTGCCCCCTGTTGATCCCTGCACCCTGTGTGCCTGCCAAGTGGTTCATGGATTAACAGAAACTCCCATTTCTCTATGGGAACTTCCGACCGCACCATGTAGGGTCGCATCGTGATTGCGGTGTTGGGACCGCTAGCCAGACGTCATTCGGTTCCGCATCCCACGGTGAAGTTGGCCAGAGGCAACGCCGACTGCCATTGTAATCAGCATTAGAATGTCAAACTCAGGAGTTTTAAAATTTACAAGTCCCACTACAGTCAATGCAACAGTAGGGAAAGTGTTAGATGTTGGAGGGGTAAAATGTACTGTTCCCACTCCACTTAGTACTACAGTAGGGAAAGTGTTGGATTGCGGAGAGGTAAAATTTACTAATGCCACTGCAGTAAATGCGGCATTAGAAACAGACTTTTTCACTTCAAGTAAAATAAATAATTTCAAAACTATAAATAAAAACAAAATAGTGAAATATAAAAAAATTTATATTTTTTCAAATTAACAAATTATATATTTATTACCTTGTTTAATACATATTAAAAATTAATACAAAAAATAGTTTTATCAAAATACCAAAATCTATTTTCAAAATAATTACAACCATTGAATACAATAGTATTTACAATCACAATGCATGACACAACACATACAATAATAAATTTACATTTAAAAGAAATATTACTCTTCTTAATTTTGTAATTATTTACATGACCTTCTACCCTATACCTCTACAAGCTACACACCACACATCTAATATTTATATTTAAATTCATAATATTTACACATTTTACATAATTTAATAACTATTCAAATATACATATTAATTAACTACTAATACAACAATTACATTTAATTACCTTTCTGCCCTTTTTCCGTACAACCTACACCTAATATATAAATTTTAAAAAAGATAATTAAACAATTTCCATACCTGATAATCAATTTAAAAATGTATATTTCTAATCAACTAAGAATCAATTAATAATATTTAATTATCTTCCCAACCTTTACCCCTACAAATGCAACTCAAACATATAACCTAAAATATATTTCAATTACATATTTACATAAGTATCATTTAAACAATTATTAAAAATTAACAATATGTATTCATTATTGTCATTTCCTACTCATCCCATACAAAAACTGCAAAATAACCCCCCCAAAATATATATTACACAATTTACATAATTAATTATCAATTAAATAATAATTTATAATAAAGTATTCTCAAATAATTATAATTCATTTACTTTCACCCCATACCCATACAAACCCACTACCTGCACGTTAAATCTAACGAAACAAAATATTTATACAATTAACATAAATAATTAGCAATTAAATAATAATAAATGATTGAAAATGAAGTAATAATTAATTCCAATTAATTAACCTCCCACCCTATACCCTAGAAAACACAGAACCCACATCTCAAACTTAAAAAAAAAAACTTGAATTAGACTAGTTACATAAACTATTATCATTTAACTAATTAATAATAATTAAAAAATAATTATAAATGAATTATAATAATGAATTTGCGTCCCACACTAAACCCTTACAAAACCCACAGCACGCACCTAAAATGTAGAAACAAAACATATTAATTATACAATTAACATTATTATCAGTCAAATAATTATTATGAATTAAAAAATATTTATACATTAATTATAATTAATTTACTTCCCACCCTACATCACTACAAAACCCACAACCCGCACCTAAAACGTAACAAAAAATATTAATTATACAAATATCATAAATAATTATCATTTAAATATTTAATATTATTTTAAAAACTGCATTAATTATTTTTAATAAATGTATTTCCCACCCTATTCCCCTATAAACCCCACTATGGTACTAAAAATAATAAAAATCAATTACATTAAATTGAAACAAATATTGATTCGCAAACCATATTAAAAAACTAACATTATTTAAACAAACATATTAAAATATATACAATTAACATATATATTGAAATACATAAACATAATAAATAATCGATAGTATTAACAAGATTTTTTTTAACATTGATATTACCTACTTTTAAATCGATATTCTTGTTCATGATGTTCTTTAAAAAAAATGTTTTTATTGGTATTAGTTTGATAGATCACAGCGAGATACATGATGAACACAGAAAATATGCAACATAACAGCATTCCATGTTAAATACACATACTAGATATTGACCAAGGAGAGGAAGCTCCTCCAACCCTACCTGGCGTCTATCTGGCAGTTCGCAACTGTGACTCTCTGTGTCTTTCTCCCCTCTCATTTCCAACCGGTATTATCTTATCCAGGGGCTCCAGATCTTATTGAATTTCTTGGGGCACCCTCTCGCTTTATATGTTACCTTTTCTGCAACCATGTATTGGTCCATGCTTGTCCTCCATTCGGTGATTGTAGGGTGGTTCGGGATGCCCCAGTTTCTGGCTATGTCTCTTTTGGCGACTACCAGTCCCAGGTTACATAATAGGAGTTAGGGGCAGGGAAGGTCTACTTTCGAGGGGATTCCCAGTAGGAACTTTGTTCAGTTCTTCTATTATCTGAGACCAGTATTGTTTAAGGAGGTGATATTCCCAAAGTGTATGTATTTATAGGTGCCTCTCTCTGTCTTGCTTTGTAGGCAGGTTGGTGTCTCAGCCCTCCCCATTGCATGTAGACGTGCCTTGTCAAAGTAAGCCCTGTGTAGGATCCTAAATTGAATCATTTGCAATCTTAGCTTAATGGCCACCTCTCTAGGGTGCATTAGTGCCACCTCCCAGTCAATGTCTTCTAAAACACCGGTTATGGCTTCCCATTTGGCTCTGAGGGCTGTCAGCCTATCCGGGATATTGTTAATTATGGTTTTATATATCCCCTGCAATAACCTTCCCTCTAGAAGTGCAAATTCAGGCATGTCGGATGTATCTAACTTCTCGGCCTTTCATGAGTGTTTTAACTGTAGATATTTATATCTTTGGGTATCGCGCAGTTCTCATTGAAGTGAGCTGAATGAGACCAGGGTGCCCCTCTCCAGGATGTCTCGCTGCCTGAAAATCCCTATCATGTGCAAGTATCCAAAACCCTCGAGTCTACTGTTTTTTGGCAATCTCGTTCCCTGCCATAGTGGTGTTTCTCGCGTGTATCTCTTGTCCTTTGGCATTTGTCGTTTTGTACCTTTCCAGGCCTCTACTGTTCTCTGGGCTGCCAGCAGTAATTGCTGAATTCACTTTCACCCATAAATGTAGTGGAGGTATGTGTGTGTCTGAAATTGGAGTCTTTCGAGGGCATAGGTGGGGTAATCTCCCGGCATATGTCGGCAGTCATTTACTACAATGAGATGTGCCGCTCTGTATTTGGAATGTATGTCTGGGAGAGCGATCCCCCATTGTATTGGTTACGTTTTAGCATCTGAAGTGCCACTCTCAGATGACCCCATCGCATAAAAGAGTGCGCAGTTCCCCGTCAATTGTTTTAAAGATTGCCTCCGGCAGTTTACTAAATGTGTTTTGTATGATGTAGATTAGATTCGGGAGAGTGATCGCCAAAGATCGGTCAGTCCTAAGGTGTGCAGAAACTCAGCCAGTGGCATCCCATACTTGTGCTTGATCGGTCCGTCAGTGGATTTACTACATCATTGAAAACTCCCCCCATTGTGTGTATCGAGGGTCTGGACTCTAGAGGTATCCCTGCCACTTTATCTAGTTTTTGTTTTTGTAACCGTGGGGGTGCGTAGACGCTAATCAAATTGAGGTCTCTCCGGCCTTTTGTTGCCTGTACCGTGGCATATGTACTGTTGGGATCCACCCAGGTTTTGACTATATGGAATGGGGTTGTTCTTTTAACTAGTATTGCGACTTCTCTAGCTCCAGATTAGAATCCTCAGGGCTAGTGTGTTGTAAGTGCCCCTCCCTTATAAGGTACATTGGCTGCTTCTGAGGCGTGTCTCTTGTAGGAGGCTTATGTCGGGTTTGAGCCTTCTAAAATATCTAGTTACCAGCCCCCTTTAAATTTTGTTTCCAAGTACATTGACATTCTATGTCAATACTCATTAGCCCCCCTCGCCTGGCACTTATGACAAATATCTTTGTGATGTCTTGACTCTGTCTTGTGTCGATTCCTGTGACCCATCTCGCTGCTTGGGATCTCAGTGTCCCCCCCTTCCACTTCTGGTAATAAAAGAGCCCAACGTTTCAGATCCCTCAACAGGTTCCCCCACTGTCCACGATATTCTTACTCATGATATTTCTGTGTTACGTTATTTCTAACTCAATATTTGTGTCAATCAATATTATTATCTTGATATTTTGTCTGAACACCAGAATATTTAAATGCTTACTGCTATGCATATTGTACCTGTATGTTGTTATTCTGTACATTAGGAGAAACATGCATGGTTAGTGTTCCACTGTACTCTTATACTTTGTAATCAATACCAGTTGAAAAAAAGGAGATTAAAGAGATATCAGAAAATGGGATATCAGAAAACAAGAGGATTGGAGCATGCCAAGGTGCAACATGGACACCAGAGCTGTTATCCTCGAGGCTCATAATGGGAAGTGTATTTCTATTTTTCCATGCTGTATCTAAATGATTTTCCAGACCGTTCATTGTCTTTACAGGCTGTGCATATTGGAGCATGATAAACATGGGAAAGCAAAAAGACTTTGGACACTATCAGCAGGGTGTCATGGCTTAAAGTCACAGGGGTCTGGTCCTATCTGGTGGGTGGAAATTTGCCAGCTGTAGTGTGAAATGTAACCAGTAAGCTTGAAGGTGTGTGGACAGTGTTGTAGTGTGCAGCCAGAGAGGATGGAGGGTTTCTGCATCCCGAGTAAAAGTCCAAAGAGGGTGAATATGAGGAGTCATAATCATGACTAACCTGGGTCAGTTGACTAATGTGACTGTACTGCAGGCTGCAATCCAGAAGGAATCCTGAGGCTTGTGGGACGAAGGGCCCTCCTGTCCCCCGACCTGAACCCAGTCATGTTAGCAAGAATAAAGTCTTTGTTGGGTGTTAAAAGAGGATTGAAAACAATGAAAACTGTGGCTTTTTAATAGATAGATATTATCGGTAAAGACGTCTTTCTTCTCAGTTAGAAATTACTCAGTCTTTCCTGGAGTTGATGAAACTGTGCAGAGAAGTGAATTTCTTCGAGATTTATGGGAACATTAATTAGTATATGTGTGGTAATTAAAGAAACACTCTGGTATTCAGATTGAGATAAAAATCAAGATAAGTTATTTATTCACAGTAAGAAGATCTCATCCAGCTGCCCCTTGGCATTGCCTCCCAGCTTCTCGTCCTTCACATTCCGTGTCATCTCTACAAATTTCAATGACATGCTGACATTCTCATTAGAATGTCAGCTACCAAGCACCTCCTTCCCTTAATAAACGAAACAACAAACAACAGAAATAATAAAAAACAGTTGCTTCTGAAGATCACAAAAAAAATACAATTACAAGCAATACAACAGTATACATTGGTGAAAACCGATACAAAGCATTTTCATCAATCACAATTTACCAACAAAACAATGGGCCTGATTTCGATGTCACGCAGAAAGCAATCCAACAGCTGGTCAGAGGCTTTCTGCCCGACATTGATGGTTTGCCTCCGACCGCTGTATTATAATGATGGCTGTGGAAGGGAAATCTATGGCCACCTTGAAAACATGCTAACCAGAACAAGTACAAATGTTTCACATCCATCTCCATGAATAGGTCCAACAATATCTAGGGCCTGTCGAACACTCCCTGAGAAACATGGGTTGTACTCTTGGCTTTCTAGATTTCTTGCTAAGGGCACACAATCTCGCACCGCTCTCTCAATTTGCAGATCCAATCCTGGCCCCCAGTATGAACTGCTTAACCTCTCTTTTGTCTTGGATATACCTTGATGACATTCATGTACCAATGCAACTAATTTTTCTCTAAGTTGTAGGAGCAATGAGTCTCGTCCCTCAAAACAATAATTCATCCTTCACAGACCAGAATGCTTTACATCCATCTGAAAGATTTGTTTTTATCATTCCAACCTTGTTGTACAAATTGCATTACTTGTTTAAGTGTTAAATCTGGCTTCAGTTATGCACACCATCTTTCTTCCGAGATCATCATGCACTCTACTTCAGACACAAATTCAGCATCTTCATCATCTTCATCATAATGCTGATCAATCTCTTTTTCATTTGCACCATCGTTAGAAATTAAACTACATAAGTGTGGCTTGTCTGGCCAGATGGCGGACGTGTTCTGCTGAGGCTCCGAGCGCGGGGCCCGACAAGCTGCAATTATCAGCTACGGTAGGCATCGTAGGACCGTCAAGAAGACTCCGGACGAGCTCTGACATATCGGCAGTACTGGAGTAAAACCGGCAACACGAAGACAAGAGCCGGAGGCGACTGCTCTGAAACTGAGACGGGACCAGACACTTGACCTCAAAATGTTGCTGGCTCAGTGATCCCCGGAGCCACAGCCGGCACCTTATGGGGCCGCCGAAGAGAGGGCACCCGGCAACAAGAGACGACGTGGGAGTGAGTGTACAGGCAACGAACTTGTGCGGGCGGCGGAGAGCAGTGGAGCGGGCTGCGGTGGGGCCCGGTGCTGTGACTTCGCCGGGAGGTCTGGGCCACTGCCGAGGTGAGGAAAAGAGCGTTAAAATAACGGCCCCTAGGCGCACATTGCTCCCCCGATCTGGACCCACTAGCTGCCCGCGCAGGAGGAAAGGCAACGGCACGCACCTCTCAAGGGCAGAGCCCTGTTGGTTGATTGGGTGACCCTAGGACCTGGCCAGGCCGGTGCAGGGGCAGGACACTGGAGTAATCTTAGGCTCCACCCGTAACACAGAACTAGGGAGCTGTGATCCCGAACAGCAGCAGCCAGCAGGAGGGCCCACGCTTTCTTCCTCCAACCAGTCGGCTGGCCTGCCCGACTGGCTCCAGCGCTTCACTGTGCGTGGACAGTAGACACTCGGCAGATCCCCGTGAGCACCTTCGAGGTGGTGGGTAAGTGTGGGCAGGCGGGGAGGAGAGACAGCAGCGAAGCCCGCAACACGGGCGTTGGGACAAATCTACCCCCCCGCCGCTACCCCCCAGGAGACCCAGCAACACCCGAGAAAGGACAACCAATCCAGGGAAGTGTCACCATATAGTCTGGAGTCGGGGAGGACAGCGTACACAGGCAAGGAGGTCCGCGGCCACCAAAGAAGGGACAGTGGGGGCTTACCTCATCACCGTGGGGCCT
The DNA here is from genome assembly GCF_964204655.1 of Triturus cristatus. Lineage (NCBI taxonomy): Eukaryota > Metazoa > Chordata > Amphibia > Caudata > Salamandridae > Triturus > Triturus cristatus. The sequence goes on from NC_140588.1 coordinate 143,244,189, forward strand.
ATCTGCTAATCGGAGGACGCAGCGGAGGCGGTAAGGCTTTCTAGTGGGACGTCAGCACCCACGCCCGGGCGGGCGGCACACTGACAAAGCCAGACAGACGCACAATAGCAGCAGACGCAGGTGCGGGCGAACTCAACACATAACAGGCTGAAAGAGCCTTACTGATCCTTCCCCTCACTAAGACGGGGACTCAGGGCAGACAACCGGGCACTACGCTTGGAAGCCAGACAAAACGGCAATGGGGCCCGCAAAGACACAGAGTGAGGGAGTCGAGAGACCTTGCCAGGGAAGTTGCGACGCAGTATATTACCAGGAGAGACAAGTGTGGGAGGCGATCCTGACCCGGCCCCTGGCACGAGAGCAGAGAGAGAAGTAAACACTGCAGGGGACAGCGACCTGGGGTCTGGTATGGGTGTGGACTGTGCTATTCTACTGGTCAGCCACGTGACTCCTACGCCACTTGCAGCCATGGGACGCCTCAAGGCAACCGGGGCTCCCCAAACCCCCATCAAGCCAGATCGACATCCCTGACCGCAGCAGGCTCAAAGATGGACACAGACTCTAACGCCATCATGTTAGAAAAACTGGACAGAGTCCTGGCAGCAATAGAGCATTCGCGAGTTACCATGGAAGAGCGCTTCGGGACCTTGGCCACAGACTTGAGCCTGATGCGGGATGATCATCGCAAGCTAGCGGATAAGGTGGCGGAGGGGGAAAAAACACTGGTGACGATAGACCCCCAAACCAAAGCGCAACAAGTCTCCATAAAGGACCTGCAGGCCCAAGTCACAACCCTGGAGGAAAGAGCAGATGATTTGGAGGGGTGATCTAGGAGGAGCAACCTGCGAATATTGAACCTGCCTGAAGGCGTGGAGGGCAGGGACCCCATCGAGTATACTGAGTCCTGGCTAAAAGTTAGTGACGTGGAGTGTCGTAAAGTTGATTTGTTGCAACACAGTGTCGCAGAGTGGAGTAAGGGGAGTAGAGTGTTGTAGAGATGAGTCGAGAAGAGGAGAGTTCAGTGGCAGAGGGTGTTGTGGAGTGCAGTGTTGTAGAGTAGATTGGCATAGTGTGGGGTGGTATGGATTGAGGTAGTAGGGTGGATCAGATTGGAGTGGGGTGGATTGAAGTTGGGTGGATTGAATTGGAGTGGGGTACACTGAAGTGGATTGGAGTAGAATGGGATTGATTAGATTAGACTGGAGTGGGGTGGATTTGATTGGGCTGGTGTGGGGTGGATTGGAGTGGGGTGGGGTGGGCTGGATGAATTGGATGGGGTGGGCTAAACTGGGGTAGGATGGATTGGATTGGGGTAAAGTGGGGTGAATTGGAGTAGAGTAGGTGGGGTGGAGTGGACTGGATTGGGATGGATTTGTGTGGATTAAGTGGGATGGATTGGATTGGGTTGGAGTGACGTGGGGTGGGGTGGAATGGAGTGAGGGGGACTAGTTTGGATTGGGGTGAATTGAAATGGGGTGGATTGGATAGGGGTGGGGTGGACTGACTAGCGTGGATTGGAGGGCAGTGGGGTGTTATGGATTGGGGTAGGGCGTGGCAAGTTGGATTGGGATGGGGTAGTTTGGATTGGGGTGAAGTGGGGTGGATTACATTGAGGTGGGGTGGATTGAAGTGGATTGTATTGATTGAGTGGGGTGGATTGGATTGGAGTAGGGTGGACTGTATTGAGTTGGGTGGACTGGGTTGGGATGGATCAAATGGTTGTATTGGGGTGCGGGTTGGGGTGAGGTGGATTAGAGTATGGAATATTGGACTAGCGTGGATTGGTGTGGGGGCATTGGAGTGGAGTGGGGTGGATTGGACTTGAGTGGAGTGGATTGTGGTGGATTGGAGTGGAGTGGATTGGGATGGAGTGGGATGGCGTGAGGTGGATTGGAGTAGGGTATATTCGACTAGGGTGGATTGGATTGGTGTGGGGTGAATTGGGATGGGGTGGTTTGGGATGGAGTGGGGTGGGGTGGATTGCATTGTTGTGAGATGGACTGTATTGGGGAGAGGTGGATTGGAGCGGAGTGGATTGTATTGGAGAGGGGCGGATTGGATTGGAGTTGGGCACATTGGATTGAAGTAGGGCGCATTGGATTGGAGTGGGACGCATTGGATTGGAGTGTGGCAGATTCCTTTGGATTGGAGTGGGGCAGACTCCTTTAGATTGGAGTGGGGCAGATTGTTTTGGATTGGAGTGTGGCATATTCAAGTGGGCAGACTGTTTCGGATTGGAGTGGGGCAGATTGTTTTGGATTGGAATGGGGCATATTGTTTTGTATTGGACTGGGGCAGATTGTTTTGCATTAGAGTGGGGCGACTGTTTTGGATTGGAGTGGGGAAGATTGTTTTGGACTGGAGTGGGGCAGATTGTTTTGGGTTGGGTTGGGACAGGATTGCTTTGGATTAGAGTGGGGTAGATTGGTTTGGATTGGAATGGGGCAGATTGGAGTGGGGCTGATTTGTTTTGCATTGGAGTGGGGCAGATTAGATAGGGGCAGATTGTTTTGGATTGGAGTGGGACAGATTGTTTTGAATTGGAGAGTGTCAGATTGTTTTGCATTGGAGTGTGGCAGATTGTTTTGGATTGAACTGGGGCAGATTTTTGGGATTTGATTGGGGCAGACTGTAGTGGGACAGATTGTTTTAGATTGGAGTGGGCAGATTATGTTGGATTGAAGTGGGGCAGATTATTTTGGATTGGAGATGGCCAGATTAGATTGGGGCGGAGTGATGTGAGGTAGATTGGATGGAGGTTGTTTGGATTGGTATGGGGTGGATTGGATTGGTGTGGGGTAGATTGGATTGAAGGGGTGTGAATTGGAATGGAGTGAGGTGGATTGGATTGGAGTGGTGCAGATTGTTTTAGATTGGAGTGGGGCAGATTGTCTTGGAGTGAATGAGATTGTTTTGATTTGGAGTGGGCAGATTGTTTTGGGTTGGAGCAGGGCAGATTGGAGTGGGGCAGATTTTTTTGGATCGGGGTGGGGCAGATTGTAGTAGGACAGATTGTTTTGGATTGGAGTGGGGCAGATTATATTGGATTGGGGTAGATTGGAGTGTAGTGAGGTGGTTTGATATGGGGTGAATTGGATTAGAGGGAATAAATTGGGATGGAGTGAGGTGAATTGAATAGAGAGGAGCAGATTGTAGTGGGGCAGATTGTTTTTACACTGGAGTGGGGCAGATTGTTTGGATTGTAGTGGGGCAGATTATTTTGGATTGGAGTGGGGTGGGGTGGTTTGGGAGGATTGAAGTGGATTGGGATGAGTGGAGTTGTTTGGATTGGTCTGGTGTGCATTGGATTGAGTGAGGTGGATATGATTGAGTGGATTGGTGTGGGGGAGGTGGGGTGGATTGGAGTGGGGTGGATTGGATTGGAGTAGGGTGGATTGGGTTGACTGCATTGCATAATTAAAATAATTATACATAAAGAAACAATGTTGCCTTGCAATACATAGAAGAAGATAATCTCATCTTTTCAGAACAGGGCCCACGAGCATAAAATAAAACATGCGTGCAAAGTGAGAAAAGAAGAAAAGGCAAAATAAAATAAACTTAACTATAGAAAATAAAGCTTTACAATGTTGTTTCTTCTGCTGGGAGCTTTTTTTGCCAGTCACACCACTTCTGTTTGCAGGGCAATGGAAGTTAAAGAGAACAAAGAGGATGGGCACTAATTAAGTTGAATCAATCAGTGCTTGGTCTCTGCTCTACACGAAGGAACGGAAATTATGTTAGGGCATCAGTGACCGGCTAAAAGGCTGTAAAGAAGAGTACCATGCAAGCCAGCAAATATTAAGCAACAGGGAGGGCTCTAAGCCCTTTTTCCAAACAACTGCGTCTCGCAAGCAATACGTATGCGCTAGCGCATGCTATCGCAGGCTCTATGCTAACTAGTCCATGGGACCTTCCATGTTGGAGTTCACTAAAGACAAGGAAGGTAGAACACAGAGACACAGACAAGTATATAAGCCGATTAAAGGCTGGATGACAAGATTGAAGGCTAGGCACAAGTGTGTCATTTAGGACAGACGAGGTTGAAGGATCCATAAAAGCGGCCAGGCTGTATGATCCTAGAGGCCAAAGGATATATGGTGACCCTAGCGCACATTCCTATTCAATGCTAGCTTTCCTTAGAATGAATTGGCTTGTAAGGCTTCTCATTTGGATCAGTTGGTAATAATTGCATGTTATGTGATTTTGCTGTCATCTGCTGTGTAGGATTAGGCCCTCTACATGTTAATGAAATGTACTTCTTGCTTACCATATCAGCAAAGATATATGGAATATTTGGTTCACTGACAAAATATCGGCTACCAAAATATCTACATACAAAAATCTTGAGTCAAAAATATTGATTTTAAAAATATCGACTCCCTATACTTGTAATTAAAATTACTAAAATATTGGAAAACATAAATCATTTAATTAAATTAAATAATAATACTAATATGAGAATATATATATGTAATAATTTTTGGAAAAATATAACAATTTAATTATTTAAAAAATGTAAACACATGAATATACATATTTTTATTTACATATATCTAATTTTTAAATAGTACTAAATATTTTGAATTTACATTATTTTTTAATACGTTCTTACATTTTATAATATAAAAAATACATATATATTTTTAACACATTAATATTTATAAATATTATAATTTTGAATGACAAAAAACATATTGATATAAATTTAAACGATATAAAGTACACAACAACATTTTTAAATGAATACATATACTAACTATTCTCACTGCAACTTATAATTGGTCGACAAAGGGCCTCATTACGATGAAGGTTGGAAAGCCTGCGACCGCAGGTCGGAGGCTTTCCACTCTACATCGTAGGTTTAAAGTCCAACCGCCTAATTACAATGTAGGCAATCAGAGTTTGAACCGGCGGGTCGGACCAACTGGCTTCAGACAGGCCCAAGGCCCCTGTCTGCCAGTATGATGCCTCAAATAATCCCCTATGGACGGCGTTTCTGCCGTGGAGATTATGATGTCAGTTTCTGACAGGCTTGTCATGACAGGCTTTCCGACATGAAAACTTTGGGGGCCCCTAGCAGGACCCCCATCTCTCAGCGGCCTATGGTGCCCCCTGTTGATCCCTGCACCGTGTGTGCCTGCCAAGTGGTTCATGGATTAACAGAAACTCCCATTTCTCTATGGGAACTTCCGACCGCACCATGTAGGGTCACATCGTGATTGCGGTGTTGGGACCGCTAGCCAGACGTCATTCGGTTCCGCATCCCACGGTGAAGTTGGCCAGAGGCAACGCCGACTGCCATTGTAATCAGCATTAGAATGTCAAACTCAGGAGTTTTAAAATTTACAATTCCCACTACAGTCAATGCAACAGTAGGGAAAGTGTTAGATGTTGGAGGGGTAAAATGTACTGTTCCCACTCCACTTAGTACTACAGTAGGGAAAGTGTTGGATTGCGGAGAGGTAAAATTTACTAATGCCATTGCAGTAAATGCGGCATTAGAAACAGACTTTTTCACTTCAAGTAAAATAAATAATTTCAAAACTATAAATAAAAACAAAATAGTGAAATATAAAAAAATCTATATTTTTTCAAATTAACAAATTATATATTTATTACCTTGTTTAATACACATTAAAAATTAATACAAAAAATAGTTTTATCAAAATACCAAAATCTATTGTCAAAATAATTACAACCATTGAATACAATAGTATTTACAATCACAATGCATGACACAACACATACAATAATACATTTACATTTAAAAGAAATATTACTCTTCTTAATTTTGTAATTATTTACATGACCTTCTACCCTATACCTCTACAAGCTACACACCACACATCTAAAATGTATATTTAAATTCATAATATTTACACATTTTACATAATTTAAAAACTATTCAAATATACATATTAATTAACTACTAATACAACAATTACATGTAATTACCTTTCTGCCCTTTTTCCGTACAACCTGCACCTAATATATAAATTTAAAAAAAAATAATTAAACAATTTCCATACCTGATAATCAATTTAAAAATGTATATTTCTAATCAACTAAGAATAAATTAATAATATTTAATTATCTTCCCAACCTTTACCCCTACAAATGCAACTCAAACATATAACCTAAAATATATTTCAATTACATATTTACATAAGTATCATTTAAACAATTATTAAAAATTAACACTATGTATTCATTATTGTAATTTCCTACGCATCCCATACAAAAACCGCAAAACAACCCCCCCAAAATATATATTACACAATTTACATAATTAATTATCAATTAAATAATAATTTATAATAAAGTATTCTCAAATAATTATAATTCATTTACTTTCACCCCATACCCATACAAACCCACTACCTGCACGTTAAATCTAACGAAACAAAATATTTATACAATTAACATGAATAATTAGCAATTAAATAATAATAAATGATTGAAAATGAAGTAATAATTAATTCCAATTACTTAACCTCCCACCCTATACCCTAGAAAACACAGAACCCACACCTCAAACTTAAAAAAAAAACCTTGAATTAGACTAGTTACATAAACTATTATCATTTAACTAATTAATAATAATTAAAAAATAATTATAAATGAATTATAATAATGAATTTGCGTCCCACACTAAACCCTTACAAAACCCACAGCACGCACCTAAAATGTAGAAACAAAACATATTAATTATACAATTAACATTATTATCAATCAAATAATTATTATGAATTAAAAAATATTTATTCATTAATTATAATTAATTTACTTCCCACCCTATATAACTACAAAACCCACAACCCGCACCTAAAACGTAACAAAAATATTAATTATACAAATATCATAAATAATTATCATTTAAATATTTAATATTATTTTAAAAACTGCATTAATTATTTTTAATAAATGTATTTCCCACCCTATTCCCCTATAAACCCCACTATGGTACTAAAAATAATAAAAAAACAATTACATTAAATAAAAACAAATATTGATTCGCAAACCATATTAAAAAACTAACATTATTTAAACAAACATATTAAAATATATACAATTAACATATATATTGAAATACATAAACATAATAAAAAATCGATAGTATTAACAAGAATTTTTTTAACTTTGATATTACCTACTTTTAAATCGATATTCTTGTTCATGATGTTCTTTAAAAAAAATTTTTTTATTGGTATTAGTTTGATAGATCAAAGCGAGATACATGATGAACACAGAAAATATGCAACATAACAGCATTCCATGTTAAATACACATACTAGATATTGACCAAGGAGAGGAAGCTCCTCCAACCCTACCTGGCGTCTATCTGGCAGTTCGCAACTGTGACTCTGTGTGTCTTTCTCCCCTCTCATTTCCAACTGGTATTATCTTATCCAGGGGCTCCAGATCTTATTGAATTTCTTGGGGCACCCTCTCGCTTTATATGTTACCTTTTCTGCAACCATGTATAGGTCCATGCTTGTCCTCCATTCGGTGATTGTAGGGTGGTTCGGGATGCCCCAGTTTCTGGCTATGTCTCTTTTGGCGACTACCAGTCCCAGGTTACATAATAGGAGTTAGGGGCAGGGAAGGTCTACTTTCGAGGGGATTCCCAGTAGGAACTTTGTTCACTTCTTCTATTAGCTGAGACCAGTATTGTTTAAGGAGGTGATATTCCCAAAGTGTATGTATTTATAGGTGCCTCTCTCTGTCTTGCTTTGTAGGCAGGTTGGTGTCTCAGCCCTCCCCATTGCATGTAGGTGTGCCCTGTCAAAGTAAGCCCTGTGTAGGATCCTAAATTGAATCATTTGCAATCTTAGCTTAATGGCCACCTCTCTAGGGTGCATTAGTGCCACCTCCCAGTCAATGTCTTCTAAAACACCGGTTATGGCTTCCCATTTGGCTCTAAGGGCTGTCAGCCTATCCGGGATATTGTTAATTAGGGTTTTATATATCCCCTGCAATAACCTTCCCTCTAGAAGTGCAAATTCAGGCATGTCGGATGTATCTAACTTCTCGGCCTTTCATGAGTGTTTTAACTGTAGATATTTATATCTTTGGGTATCGCGCAGTTCTCATTGAAGCGAGCTGAATGAGACCAGGGTGCCCCTCTCCAGGATGTCTCGCTGCCTGAAAATCCCTATCATGTGCAAGTGTCCAAAACCCTCGAGTCTACTGTTTTTTGGCAATCTCGTTCCCTGCCATAGTGGTGTTTCTCGCGTGTATCTCTTGTCCTTTGGCATTTGTCGTTTTGTACCTTTCCAGGCCTCTACTGTTCTCTGGGCTGCCAGCAGTAATTGCTGAATTCACTTTCACCCATAAATGTAGTGGAGGTATGTGTGTGTCTGAAATTGGAGTCTTTCGAGGGCATAGGTGGGGTAATCTCCCGGCATATGTCGGCAATCATTTACTACAATGAGATGTGCCGCTCTGTATTTGGAATGTATGTCTGGGAGAGCGATCCCTCATTGTATTGGTTACGTTTTAGCATCTGAAGTGCCACTCTCAGATGACCCCATCGCATAAAAGAGTGCGCAGTTCCTCGTCAATTGTTTTAAAGATTGCCTCCGGCAGTTTACTAAATGTGTTTTGTATGATGTAGATTAGATTCGGGAGAGTGATCGCCAAAGATCGGTCAGTCCTAAGGTGTGCAGAAACTCAGCCAGTGGCGTCATCCTATATGATCCCATACTTGTGCTTGATCGGTCCGTCAGTGGATTTACTACATCATTGAAAACTCCCCCCATTGTGTGTATCGAGGGTCTGGACTCTAGAGGTATCCCTGCCACTTTATCTAGTTTTAGGTCTCGCCTGAGACAGCGCTTTAGCGCTGCTCTGGCGAGACTTATAGTAAGCGAGTTTTGGAAGTGCAAACAGTGCTTTTCAGGCCTCCAAATACAGTGCATGTGCCCCGGGCGCGCGCACCATTTGGCAGCCTGAAAAGCACTGCCTGATCACTTCGCGGCCCCTTTGATGTCCTCAGTGAGCCGCGCGGCCACTGAGGACATCAAAGTGCACACCATTTGCACTGTGCCCGCCCCCACTCCCCCCTCCCACTCCCTCCTCGTCAACTTCAGTGCGCGCTTCTTATACAATGCAGCGAGCGCACCATTTGGCAGCCTGCGGCGGGGCAGAATCTCCTCATTTCCCAGTAGGCTTCTGTAGCCCTGCACAGGATCTCTTTGGCCCGTCCGAATACCGCCTTGCTTTTTGTTATTAACAGGTTTATATTCGTTTTATCATCTAAACCATCAGAAGTACAGCTCAGGTAAGCATTGCCCAGCAGCTGGCATTCATCCCAAATTACCGTCATTTGAGTGTAGCTGGACCATTCAGGCGGCAGCACAAATAAATATCTGGCGCTAAGACGTGCACTTCTGTCAACAGACAATCACCCAACCAGCCCTCCTCCCTCCCGACTCATGCCTCCGCCTAAAGTTCTTTACAGGGTATCTTTCAATAACCTCAACCCGCGGGGTCGTTTTCAAACACCAAGCACCCAACAACTATTGATCTAATCTTTTTAACCTCAGAGTCGTGTGTTGGTATGAGGGAACTGTCAGGGGTGTCTTCATGTTTTTTAGACAGTCTACCAGGTGGTTCCAGGTCAAGTGCCCACACATTTAAGGAACAACTTCGGAATGAGAAACATTCAAATGACAATATGCAACAGTTTTCACCCCCCGAATCTCATACGGTTCTTTCTGTCTTGTTGACCCCAGAGTGTTAGTACCTCCTTGTCTGTCTCTTAAGTGCACGTGGTACCTGCACCCGCACGTGGTACCTGTCACCATCCAGCTCGGGTTACTTGGGCGAGGTTGTTCTTCACAATTTCACAACTATATCGCAATGTTCATCAAAGCGCCGTGACTAATACAATTATTAACAATAAACAAAAGGCTTCAGTGCACAGACCAGGCAAAGAACGCAGACATCTTGGAACGATGCAGTTTCTTAATAAGAGAGCACGTTAGTTTGATCCATCTAACAGACATTGTGCACCATTTTCGAAAATAATCTTTCCTAATTTAATCACTACACACGGTCCTAAAACGAATATTCACAGTTTCTATATAATGTGTTTTGAATTAGTTACTCTAAAATTGAGAGAACTTGTTATTTACATGACATCGTTTGCGTGATTTACATGCCAAATATTTTCAATGTTCATTTTGTGCACGGACTCTGAGGCAAGCCCGGCTTTTCTTCACTCGGCTCTGACTCCCTCTATTAACTTGTCGACCACCTCTGATGTTAGACTGTTTACACCCCTGACCCCCTCCCCACTACCATCCCCCACTTCACCTCGGAATCCAGTGTGGTATGCTCCTTTCTTAGCAGCCACAACGTAATGCAAGGGGTGTGCAGTAATGGCGTGTATTTTTTGTTGTTGCTTCGCAAGAAAATTATGTGTTTATTTACGGTGTGGACGAAAAGAACAGCTCGTCAACATACTGAGCAGAAAACTGGTCAGAGAGCGGTTAAACGTAAAGCAAACGGGACAGGAAACAGAGCTGCGTGGAGACGTCCCCTGTGCAACTTTCTGCAGCAGTTGCTGCAAAAGGCGAGTCAAACCCTAGAAACCCCCCAAAGGGGGGCAGTGTTATATAAAGCAGAGCACTGACCTCTTCACGCACTGAAACCAGCTGTCCCCCTGCTCCTCCCCCCGCCGCCTCCATTCTTACAGCACGAGATTAGAGCTCCGCGGCAGGGTGCTGCCAGACCTCCATTTGCTTCCCCCTCCCCCTTTCATTTCACCTCCCCCTTCCCTCCCCTCAGCTAGAGTGACAAAAGCACGCCCTCGGTGGAACTCTAACGTGCTAGGTACTTTTCCCTCCTCTGCTGCTAGTGGATCCCGCTTCTGCTGCCAGGAGAAGTAACCGAGTTTATAAAGTTTGCGCTTCAAGTACATGCAATATTCCCCCTTCACAATATAAAACCCGCAGACCCCTTTTATTTTACAAACAGGTTGCCAGGCTTGGGGCCACACCGACAAAGGGTCTTCCGACTGCTGCCCACAGGGGTAGTGTTTCTGCCTGTGGCCCCCTCTCTGCCCTTCCCATTATCCACTCCTCATTCATCTGCTCCTTTAAATTCAGGCATTTTCTTGTGCAAAACTCCAACACAGGCTGGGATTACCCAGCAGCTGGAAAATGAAAGCAGACACTGTAGAAAAGTCCTTCTTTTAACGTTAGCTGCACAGGTCATCCGGCCTTGCCCTTTATCAAAGGTGGACGCGTCTGTCGCTTTGTATATATCCCAGAATGCATTATAATTTAACACGGAATAATAATTACCAATAGGATTTCAGGTTTGTTAAATACTTTTTTCAAAATTTTTATTTTTTTGCCTTTTTACCCTCAACTTCATATATTTTAGTATTCCTCTCCTAGCACACTTACAAACAGTTTGTTATTTTCTTATTATAAAGTTTCCGTCTTCCTTCTATCATAATGGGATTCCCTTTCACTGCTCCTATAAAACAGAACAGCGCCTACAACTGTAGCAATCACCACAAACGGGATCTAAGGTTCAAAGCAACATTGCAGTGTTTGTGGGATACTTCTTACCTATGGGTCACCAGACATCAATCATTCGGTGCTCTCAAACAGATAACAATCTCAAAGTCAGGCTCTGTGGGTTTTATTTGCTGCCACAGCCTCCGATAAAAGAACAATTGGAAGATTTCCCACCATGCCAGACTTCTTGGCGCTGTGAAGAAATGAAGACCGGAGCGGCTCATTCCGACGTCATGGCACAGAGTTCGCTCTGTTGATAACAGTTACCAGTTGTTTAATAGCTTAAAGCCCCCACGTTACATCACGGGTCACACCAAAACAACGTCCAGCTTTCTCATTTCCTACAGGCGGACACTTTGAAGTGTGATGCCACAGTCGCGAAATTACAATATAAAAGAACAAGCATTTGCAATGCAATAGGTCTCGCAGTTGTTAAGAGATTGAGCTATTGGCACTGTAAATGGCAATGCCTTTTATTTATGTGTGGGTTTTTAAAACATAAATAAAAGGCATTGTCATTTACAATGCCAATAGCTCAAACTCGTATAAATGCGAGACCTATTGCATTGCAAATGCTTGTTGTTTTTGTAACCGTGGGGGTGCGTAGACGCTAATCAAATGGAGGTCTCTCCGGCCTTTTGTTGCCTGTACCGTGGCATATGTACTGTTGGGATCCACCCAGGTTTTGACTATATGGAATGGGGTTGTTCTTTTAACTAGTATTGCGACTTCTCTAGCTCCAGATTAGAATCCTCAGGGCTAGTGTGTTGTAAGTGCCCCTCCCTAATAAGGTACATTGCCTGCTTCTGAGGTGTGTCTCTTGTAGGAGGCTTATGTCGGGTTTGAGCCTTCTAAAATATCTAGTTACTAGCCCCCTTTAAATTTTGTTTCCAAGTACATTGACATTCTATGTCAATACTGATTAGCCCCCCTCGCCTGGCACTTATGACAAATATCTTTGTGATGTCTTGACTCTGTCTTGTGTCGATTCCTGTGACCCATCTCGCTGCTTGGGATCTCAGTGTCCCCCCCTTCCACTTCTGGTAATAAAAGAGCCCAACGTTTCAGATCCCTCAACAGGTCCCCCCACTGTCCACGATATTCTTACTCATGATATTTCTCTGTTACGTTATTTCCAACTCAATATTTGTGTCAATCAATATTATTATCTTGATATTTTGTCTGAACACCAGAATATTTAAATGCTTACTGCTATGCATATTGTACCTGTATGTTGTTATTCTGTACATTAGGAGAAACATGCATGGTTAGTGTGCCACTGTACTCTTATACTTTGTAATCAATACCAGTTGAAAAAAAGGAGATTAAAGAGATATCAGAAAATGGGATATCAGAAAACAAGAGGATTGGAGCATGCCAAGGTGCAACATGGACACCAGAGCTGTTATCCTCGAGGCTCATAATGGGAAGTGTATTTCTATTTTTCCATGCTGTATCTAAATGATTTTCTAGACCGTTCATTGACTTTACAGGCTGTGCATATTGGAGCATGATAAACATGGGAAAGCAAAAAGACTTTGGACACTATCAGCAGGGTGTCATGGCTTAAAGTCACAGGGGTCTGGTCCTATCTGGTGGGTGGAAATTTGCCAGCTGTAGTGTGAAATGTAACCAGTAAGCTTGAAGGTGTGTGGACAGTGTTGTAGTGTGCAGCCAGAGAGGATGGAGGGTTTCTGCATCCCGAGTAAAAGTCCAAAGAGGGTGAATATGAGGAGTCATAATCATGACTAACCTGGGTCAGTTGACTAATGTGACTGTACTGCAGGCTGCAATCCAGAAGGAATCCTGAGGCTTGTGGGACGAAGGGCCCTCCTGTCCCCCGACCTGAACCCAGTCATGTTAGCAAGAATAAAGTCTTTGTTGGGTGTTAAAAGAGGATTGAAAACAATGGAAATTGTGGCTTTTTAATAGATAGATATTATCGGTAAAGACGTCTTTCTTCTCAGTTAGAAATTACTCAGTCTTTCCTGGAGTTGATGAAACTGTGCAGAGAAGTGAATTTCTTCGAGATTTATGGGCACATTAATTAGTATATGTGTGGTAATTAAAGAAACACTCTGGTATTCTGATTGAGATAAAAATCAAGATAAGTTATTTATTCACAGTAAGAAGATCTCATCCAGCTGCCCCTTGGCATTGCCTCCCAGCTTCTCGTCCTTCACATTCCGTGTCATCTCTACAAATTTCAATGACATGCTGACATTCTCATTAGAATGTCAGCTACCAAGCACCTCCTTCCCTTAATAAACGAAACAACGAACAACAGAAGTAATAAAAAACAGTTGCTTCTGAAGTTCACAAAAAAAATACAATTACAAGCAATACAACAGTATACATTGGTGAAAACCGATACACAGCATTTTCATCAATCACAATTTACCAACAAAACAATGGGCCTGATTTCGATGTCACGCAGAAAGCAATCCAACAGCTGGTCAGAGGCTTTCTGCCCGACATTGATGGTTTGCCTCCGACCGCTGTATTATAATGATGGCTGTGGAAGGGAAATCTATGGCCACCTTGAAAACATGCTAACCAGAACAAGTACAAAGGTTTCACATCCATCTCCATGAATAGGTCCAACAATATCTAGGGCCTGTCGAACACTCCCTGAGCAACATGGGTTGTACTCTTGGCTTTCTAGATTTCTTGCTAAGGGCACACAATCTCGTACCGCTCTCTCAATTTGCAGATCCAATCCTGGCCCCCAGTATGAACTGCTTAACCTCTCTTTTGTCTTGGATATACCTTGATGACATTCATGTACCAATGCAACTAATTTTTCTCTAAGTTGTAGGAGCAATGAGTCTCGTCCCTCAAAACAATAATTCATCCTTCACAGACCAGAATGCTTTACATCCATCTGAAAGATTTGTTTTTATCATTCCAACCTTGTTGTACAAATTGCATTACTTGTTTAAGTGTTAAATCTGGCTTCAGTTATGCACACCATCTTTCTTCCGAGATCATCATGCACTCTACTTCAGACACAAATTCAGCATCTTCATCATCTTCATCATAATGCTGATCAATCTCTTTTTCATTTGCACCATCGTTAGAAATTAAACTACATAAGTGTGGCTTGACTGGCCAGATGGCGGACGCGTTCTGCTGAGGCTCCGAGCGCGGGGCCCGACAAGCTGCAATTATCAGCTACGGTAGGCATCGTAGGACCGTCAAGAAGACTCCGGACGAGCTCTGACATATCGGCAGTACTGGAGTAAAACCGGCAACACGAAGACAAGAGCCGGAGGCGACTGCTCTGAAACTGAGACGGGACCAGACACTTGACCTCAAAATGTTGCTGGCTCAGTGATCCCCGGAGCCACAGCCGGCACCTTATGGGGCCGCCGAAGAGAGGGCACCCGGCAACAAGAGACGACGTGGGAGTGAGTGTACAGGCAACAAACTTGTGCGGGCGGCGGAGAGCAGTGGAGCGGGCTGCGGTGGGGCCCGGTGCTGTGACTTCGCCGGGAGGTCTGGGCCACTGCCGAGGTGAGGAAAAGAGCGTTAAAATAACGGCCCCAAGGCGCACATTGCTCCCCCGATCTGGACCCACTAGCTGCCCGCGCAGGAGGAAAGGCAACGGCACGCACCTCTCAAGGGCAGAGCCCTGTTGGTTGATTGGGTGACCCTAGGACCTGGCCAGGCCGGTGCAGGGGCAGGACACTGGAGTAATCTTAGGCTCCACCCGTAGCACAGAACAAGGGAGCTGTGATCCCGAACAGCAGCAGCCAGCAGGAGGGCCCACGCTTTCTTCCTCCAACCAGTCGGCTGGCCTGCCCGACTGGCTCCAGCGCTTCACTGTGCGTGGACAGTAGACACTCGGCAGATCCCCGTGAGCACCTTCGAGGTGGTGGGTGAGTGTGGGCAGGCGGGGAGGAGAGACAGCAGCGAAGCCCGCAACACGGGCGTTGGGACAAATCTACGCCCCCGCCGCTACCCCCCAGGAGACCCAGCAACACCCGAGAAAGGACAACCAATCCAGGGAAGTGTCACCATATAGTCCGGAGTCGGGGAGGACAGCGTACACAGGCAAGGAGGTCCGCGGCCACCGAAGAAGGGACAGTGGGGGCTTACCTCATCACCGTGGGGCCTATCTGCTAATCGGAGGACGCAGCGGAGGCGGTAAGGCTTTCTAGTGGGACGTCAGCACCCACGCCCGGGCGGGCGGCACACTGACAAAGCCAGACAGACGCACAATAGCAGCAGACGCAGGTGCGGGCGAACTCAACACATAACAGGCTGAAAGAGCCTTACTGATCCTTCCCCTCACTAAGACGGGGACTCAGGGCAGACAACCGGGCACTACGCTTGGAAGCCAGACAAGACGGCAATGGGGCCCGCAAAGACACAGAGTGAGGGAGTCGAGAGACCTTGCCAGGGAAGTTGCGACGCAGTATATTACCAGGAGAGACAAGTGTGGGAGGCGATCCTGACCCGGCCCCTGGCACGAGAGCAGAGAGAGAAGTAAACACTGCAGGGGACAGCGACCTGGGGTCTGGTATGGGTGTGGACTGTGCTATTCTACTGGTCAGCCACGTGACTCCTACGCCACTTGCAGCCATGGGACGCCTCAAGGCAACCGGGGCTCCCCAAACGCCCATCAAGCCAGATCGACATCCCTGACCGCAGCAGGCTCAAAGATGGACACAGACTCTAACGCCATCATGTTAGAAAAACTGGACAGAGTCCTGGCAGCAATAGAGCATTCGCGAGTTACCATGGAAGAGCGCTTCGGGACCTTGGCCACAGACTTGAGCCTGATGCGGGATGATCATCGCAAGCTAGCGGATAAGGTGGCGGACGGGGAAAAAACACTGGTGACGATAGACCCCCAAACCAAAGCGCAACAAGTCTCCATAAAGGACCTGCAGGCCCAAGTCACAACCCTGGAGGAAAGAGCAGATGATTTGGAGGGGTGATCTAGGAGGAGCAACCTGCGAATATTGAACCTGCCTGAAGGCGTGGAGGGCAGGGACCCCATCGAGTATACTGAGTCCTGGATCCAGTCTTTCACACCACATAAAGAACTTATGGCTTACTTCTCCATTGAAAGAGTGCACAGGCTGCTGGTGCGCCGCTCCCCCCGTGCTCGCTCCCTCACCCCATGCTGGTGAAACTACCCCACTTCCGGGACAGACATTGCCATACTACGAGCTGCTAGAGAGGGTAACCCCGTCACGGTGGAGGACAAAGATGTTATGCTCTTCCCAGATTATTCCAGAGCAGTGCAGAGAAAGTGAGTGTCATTACTAGAATATTCAGTATTCACTGTTGTTCCCAGCGAGACTCAAAATCATTTACAAACACACCGCAATATTCTTCACAGACCCACAGTGTGAGAAGTTGGCCTGATATATGATGTCACTAATTCTAGTGTACACCCTGTATCAGTCCAAACAACCCTTATGGTGATTGGTTGTAAAGTCAACCTTATAGACCAGCTATCCTAGTGGTAGCATGGACAAGAGCAGTCTTAGGCTAAACTCTGAATGGCATGTGAAGCCAGCTGTTATACCATATGTAACCCCTTGAATACCAAATGAAAGGACACCACAACAGATATATAGAAAAATAGAATGTATTTATTCTAGTCAAACCCTCAGCACTTTCTATGAGATTCGAGGTAAGTACAACACAGTCTTAATTATGCATACATTAAATCACACAGGTAAGTAATACAGTTAGGCCCTAGGGGCCACGCAAACCATATACTAAATAAGTGGTATAAGGACCACTGTCACGGAAATAGGATAGGCCTAGGCCTAGGGAATCGCTGGGGCTACACTACACTACCAACAGTTAGGAAGTGGGAGGCCCACGGGATTCAGGTGCAGAGTGGAAACACTCACGCGTAATGTGTATAATCGATAGAAATAGTACAGTTTAGAATTATTAAGATTTAGGACACTTCTGGAGTAACTAGGATGTCGAGACTTGAAAACTAGACACTAGGATAGTCAATACCCTAATGAGCACCGGAGTACCCAAGTTACCTAGCCCACGGGCTGCGGGTGCATAGGTGTGAACTTGCGTCGGGTTTCGTCGTTGACTCCTATGGATGCCTGAAGGAAAGATGCTGACAGGCAGTCAGTGAAGAGTGTCCGGTGGATCCCAAGGCCGGGATCAAGAAGGAAGGATACCTGCAAGCAGAAGGGACAGAGTCTGGGTCACTAGCCAGTGACCACGTGGAACCAGGAAGGAACCAGGCGATGTCGGGAGATTGCAGGTGAAGAGGTGAAGCTTGTCGCAGCAGCCACGGGTACCAGGAGACGTTGAGGACGACCAGGACCAGGAGGCGAGCTGTCCCACGAAGGCTCTTGCTGTCGGCGGCGTCGAAGTCGAACTAGGACTCACCAAGCCTTGGCAAGCGGAACCCACGCAGAAAGGAGGACTTGCTTCTGGTGCAGACCAGGAAGGTCTGGGGTGCTTCTCTTTTACAGAGGAGTGGGAGCCAGTCTGGAGGAGCCAAACCAGCAGTGGAAAATCGAAGGTGTGTCGCCGCAAAGGTTACTAGCCAGCGGGCCAGCAACCGGACAGACGAGGCAAGCAGGGAAATGCAGAAGGGCCCCACGCAGAACTCGTGGAGTGTGGGGGGCAGATCTTTGGTGCAGATGGTGCTTGGGGTTGGGGCTTCTCAATCCCCGGTGCACAACTTCGAGGGTGCCTCAGAAGCTGCGCTGGAAGATACTCGCCACTTTTCCCAGGTAGCCGGTCCCACGTCTCTCATGGCCTCCACGGATCTCAGCTCGGCTGTGGATGTGGATCAGGGTCGGAGAAGTCTGGAAGTCAAGGCTCTGGTCGGGCTCTGCAGTCGGTCCCTCATAGAACTTCAGCAAAGGATAAGTCTCTTGGTGGTGCCTGTTTGCACAGGGTGGCCACTCCTTGGCCACAAGGGAGATTCTTCAGTCTTCTTCTTTCGTCGAATGTCGAAGGTCCAGAGTTTCTGTTCAAGATGCAGGTTCAGGATAATCTAATTTAGCAGGGCCCAACTAGCTACTAATATACTGGGCTAGTGGGCTGGGCTACCTGCAAGGTCCCTCCTATGGGTGGGACCAGGAAGGGCAGTGGCTACACCCCCTTTCCTTTGTCCAGTTTCGCGCCAGAGCTGGGGCTGGAGTGCCCCAGCACCGGTTTGAACTGGACTATGCATGGAGCACCTTGTGTGCCCCAGGCATGTCTCATCCCTTTCAGCCCTCCCTGCCCCAATACACTAAAGTCTGTCTGGGGAGGTGCTAGCACCTCCCCAAGCAGGAAACCTATTGTCCAGGCCTCCCTGGCTGGGAGGGCTCCCAGCAGCAGGAGGTCAGACTCGTGTCTGTGGCAGCAGCATCCATTTTGTGATGCTGAGGCTTTGGTGAGAGTTAAACAGCGAAGTAGGATTTTAACATGTCTCTCCCTCTAGAAGGGAGGAATAATATCCTCATCACCAGAAATGGTATGGGGGTATTATTCCAAAGTGTTAGACACCTTACACGACATGTTTTGATAAAGCCAAACCACAGTTACCATAACCGTTTAAGATTATAAGGTACTTTAAGAGTATATGGTAGGCTATATCATAGAAGAACTATAAGGACATGGTTCCGAAAGCTGCAGACAGGCTCAGCTCATGCTAGAGCACCATCTCACATGTTACCAAGCACTCTGCCTCCAGGATTGTTAAGGCCTGCCATAGGAGTGGCTCACAGGCACACATGTGTCTATTTTAAGGGCAGATATAGGTATACTATATCTAAGCAAGGGGTGATTACACGACCTTGCCCCAGCTGAGTGATCAGCCAGTTATGTCTGATTGGAAGGCCAGACCAGGGGTGGCATAATACATGCTGCAGCCCCTGGGAGGCCTAGGGTACACCTATGCCCTGGGTACCTAGGGTTCACTGTACAGGATCCAATAAGGTGATCCTTACCAATTGGGTATGTACCTAAGGTACATGGAGTCCATTTTAAAGAGAGAGCAGACAGCCTGAGACCCTGAATGGCAGGATCTCAGGCCAACTAAGTCGAAAAACCAGCTAGACACTAAGCAAAAAGTTGGGGGTAACCATAGTCAGATATCCACCTTCCTACACACAGGAAGCAGCAAACTGGATGGAGCTGCATCTGCGACTCGATCCGCTGCAAGGAAACACTAGAACACCGATACCCAAGTCGTTCAAGCCTCCGAGACGCTGCAACCAGAAAGCTCAATTCCGATCGGACATGCAGTCACTTCACAAGTCGCTGACGTCCCTGGACTTGGTACAGATCATAATAGACCGCCAGAAGGCAATACAAGCAGTGGCAGACTTGGGAACGAATCTTTCTGCATCGGACCATGAAGGCACTCCGCACATCTTCACGCCAGAAGAGGACCCGAAAGACTCCAGCGACTCGGGAGAGAACTCTGGGACCCTGCCAGAGGTCACACCGTAGACTGCGGACACACTCATCTGAAGCTCCCACAGATGGTAAATATAAGAACTCCAGAAACCAACCACACTCCTTAGCACCACAGTACATAATGTGCCTCGCAAGGGTAACAATCCCTAGACGCACCAGCGTAAGGTGCGCCGCACACCAGACACGCGTCATCATGGGGCTCCCGCTTGGGGACCTTACGGGCATACGCTAACCAGATGGCCCACCCGTTCCTTTCGTTAATGGGTACACGGTAGTACCGTTTTGGACAGGGACCTTACGGGCGTACGCTAGCCAGATGGACCACCCGTTCCTTTCATTAATGGGTACACGGTATTACTGTTATGGACGTGCTGCACATTGCAGCAGGTCCCCTGCATTGGGTTTCAAACCCCACAATGTTCTGGTTCAACCCCCTACCTCATCTTGACCACCCACCCATCTCACCGCAAGGGGCTGAGGCACTCGCTCACAGGCTTACACCTCCTATCAGGCAGAAACTATCCACACTTGGGGGTTTACACAAGGACTCCCGGGACCAGCTTCCAACGCAGCGCGACCCTTCAGCCGCCATGACCCCAGCAACAGATATCAAATTTCTCACTCTAAATGCCAGGGGTATCCACACGGCTAGAAAGCGCTGTGCTATTTATGCATATATCAAGCGCCAGCAAGCACAGGTCATCTTGCTACAAGAGACTCACCTAGCGAAAGGAGAGTTAGACAAGCTCCAGAAGAAGTGGCGCGGCTCTCTCTGCGCCACGACTTATTCAGCGTATGCAAGAGGTGCCCTAGTCTGGATCCATCCAGGAGTCCCCTTTCTAGAGACTTGCCGGAAGGTAGCCCCGGAAGGGTGATATGCGTTCTAGGAGGGGCCAATACTACTTGGCAGCATGTATGCCTCTAACACAGAACAATTTTTAATTAAAGACAAGGGAACCCTATAAGGTAACCAAGGACCTAGGGTATCAATTTTGAGTAAGACAGTGGTCCTTGTTGGAGGAAAAATAGGAACAAGAAATAAATATAGAACGAAATAAATTCTATATATTTGCTATCACTCTTTTTGTATCTTTGTGATTTTCGGATACAGGTATCTGGATGAGTGTCATGATCTATTATTGGATGTATGGGTGAGTGACTACCTACGTGAGTGGGTGCATGGGTGAATTTGTGTTACTGTGAGTGGCTGCATGGGTGAGTTAGTGACTGTAAGTGAGTGTATTGGTCTTTGAGTAGATATATGAGTGGCAAGATCAGTCAGTAAGTGGCTGTGACTGGCTGCATTGGTGATTGAGTGGGTGTGTTAATGTGTGTATGGGTGAGTGAGTGCATGTGAGAGTGACTGTAATTGTGAATGTGAGTGAGTGGGTATGTGAAGCGCTGTATAAGTAACTGGGAGTGTGTGTGTGAGTGCACTATGTGTGTGAATGGGTGCGTCAGTGACGGTTTCACAGAATGAGTGGGGTGTAATGCATTCTACGAATGAAATAGTGGATATGTGAGTAGATTTATGAATACCTGAATAATTGAGTGAGTTGTTGTGTGACTGACTATAATACTGAACATTTTATTTACAAAATGGGCAAAATAAACTTACGAGAAGCTATGGGAACTGTACTTTATGTGCAAAACACTATCCATGGATATCTCTTAGAGTATGTCTGTGGTAGAAAAAAGTGTTTTGAGACATCTGACAATGTTCAACTGCATACGCAATTGAAAAAGAATATAAAGATATGTTAGTATTTAAGCTTCAAAATTACAGAAAGATAATTCACATTACTTATACTCTAACACTATTGCAATGTTGTAAAAATATAATTTTCCTTTTTTAGTGCTCTCAGCTTTCATACTTCTTCACCATATACGGTGGTCTGTATGAAGCATCATCCTTAAACAATGGGGAAAAACAATCAATGAATTGTGAGAAAAAAACAGCTTCATAATAGCTCACTATAAATAAGTGATACTATGCATTGAACTCACTGCAAATCATCAACTTGTGGCTTTTTCTGAAATTACTACAGTACTCTAAACAAACCTATGTTAAAATTACTTCTTAAAACTATTATATGTGGTACAATATTACAAACAACTATTAGACACTCTTCAATTTTGGAGATGCTTTTGAAAACATCCCCCTGGTTGTCTAAATGATGTCCAAAACGCTGATGTTCCACATATAAACGATCCCATGGTTGGCTTTTTCCACAAATGATATTTAAAGGTTTGGTTGATAAAACAAAAGGGTTATTTTTTTAGTTTTGAAGGTAGTTTTTCCTTTCAGCATAGGACTGCTGTAATTAAATGATGTCCATTCAGGTTCACACTTTAATTAGACAGTGTAGTAGTTAGATGTGATAGAAACTCCTTTGTGGGAGCTAAAAGGACTGATAAATTGTGAAGACGTTTTTAAAGACATTACCCCTAATAGTCCGTGTAATGTCTAAAACACTGATGAACCATGTAGAAGAAACTCCATAGGTCACTTTTTTATCCAGAATTCCTCCATAGAACTTTGGTTGTAGACAGAAAAAATAAGAGTTTGGTAGTTTGAAAGGAAGTTTTGGTTTGAATTTTAGGTTGATGTCATTACATTCTGTCCATCCAGTTTTACTCTGTAAATAGACAGTGTAGTGTCTAGAGGTTGTATTAATTCCTTTGTGAAAGATCATAGCATTAGTAGTAAAAGTTGTTCCCGAAATAGATATTTATCCAACTTTGAAGTTTGTAATTTGAGTTTCCATTTTAGAACCATCTGTTCTGCAGAGTTTGTACATTACTATAATGTATTTTCTGGTTGGTCCTAGAATCAACGTAGATATAACGTCTGATCTACAGTCTGTGCAGGTCATATTTTGGTTAGCATTCTTCAACAATTTATAAAAATGCACAATTTTGCAATCGGGTAATGTTAAATAGAGGAAATGTTCAGAATTTATGTGAGTGGTAGAGAAATAATTGCAATCTTCACGGTCTTGGTCCCATGTGTAACTCAATCCGAATAAATCATCAATATTTACATCTTCTTCTAAAAACTCCTAACATAAACATAATAAATGCTTGTGCGTCTTGTGTGTTGAGAGTAAACATTACTGATCTGCTACAAATATCTAAAAGATCTCAAATACCTGAAGCAGAATGTATCATAGTTCTATCACTTTGTAAATGTTGGAGCAAGTGATACAGTGCAGAACACTGCCTCTTATCTGTTTTTTTGTTGAATTTGATTGACTAGATGTTTTAAATGAAACAGTACATTGCAAACAAAATTTGCATAGCTATTGACACCTGAACTGTTTTCCAACTAGTAATCTACAGTGTCTCTGTAATTTTCCAGTTTTTTCTTTTTAATAGCTTGTAGATTGTGCTTGTGTGCTTTCTTTTCTTCAATATTAGTACACTCTTTTGTAATCTTCCGTTTTTGGACAAATCATCTGTTTCTCATAAACAGGGTATTGGCCTAAATGAGGAGCTTATACACTTCTTAAAATATTGTACCGTCTCACACAGCTTGGATCGGTACTAACTTTCTTCTCATCCAAATCAATCAAAAACAAACGGGCAAGGTTCTAACTCATGACAAAGCAACACATAACATTCCTTCTTCAAATACAGTACTTCCAATATCAAAAAAGCCACATCTACACTTAAACCTTGTGGGTTATGGACAGTAACAGCATATGTTAGAGAGAGTGGGAACTGTTGGGGCCACATATATAAGTCTTTCAGTAGCAAAAAACGTACAGCACAGCGGCCGATCTGCTTTATACCGATAATCTGATAACATTTTATGGCCAAATATTCAACCTCCCGCTTCTGCCGGAGTCCGAAGTCCCTGCAGCCCTGGAAGTGGATTTTCTGACTTCTCCAAGGCCATCGTGAGTCCCCAGCGACGCTGAGGCAAGTGGACCCCACGAGTGACGAGGAACAGCATTACCCGGGTACCGTGCACTATTGTCGAGTGCGACCCCCACACGACGTTCTACGAACTTGTGCATTGGACCACTTGTGGTCCAAGCCTCCAGCAGGATTTCCTCCGAAGATCAGAGGCCTACCTCACCCCGAGTGACCGTGGACTCCTGGTGAGTGAATCCTCCCGAGGCGTCTTCGCGATCCCTTGCCGGCTGGCTTATGGGTCCCCAGAAGACCTTTCTACAGTTTCAAAGGGCTCCCCTGGTTGCTCCAGGCCTGCCCTGACGTACCCTCGCTGGGTGAGTCCCTCAGACCGTGCTGGTCTGCACCGCTGACTTTTTATCCTTTCCACGAGACTTGCTGTTACCAAGGCTTGTTGGCTCCGATCTAGTCACCGACACCGCAGTAAGCTGCAGACTTCGTGGGACACGCTGAATCCAGCTCCTGGTTGTCGTTGACGCGTCCTGGACCTCGTGGTTGAAGAGTCAAGACACCCGTGATCACCTGAAATCACCCGACGACTGTGGGCATCCATCTTCCTTGCCCCGGGTCACTGCCAAGTGACTTTGAACACTGTCTCCTCTGCTTTCGGGTCTTCCTTCTTCCGAATCCAGCCTTGGATTCCACCGGACACTTCTTCTGTCTTCACAAGCAGCAAGTCTTCTTTGGCTCCCCTTGAAAACGACGCCGTGACCTGACACCAAAAGACACCTATGCACCCGGCTTCCGGGGGTGAGGTAACTCCAGCACTACGGTGCTCCTGTGTGTGTTGGCTCTAGAACTACTTACCCTGTAAGTGACTTGCTTGTAGACTCTCCCGAAGTATCCTAAAACCTTAAAATTCCAACCGCGACTTACTCCATTGAAGTCAATTGGGATCCGCGGCTGTGTTCTCACACTGCATGCGTCTCCCCTGGGTCCTTTACTTACCTGCCTTGGGTGGATTAGTGGGCCCCCAGTGCTTCTGAAGGCCCTAGGCCTTGTCTCCTCTCAAGTCGTTATCTCTAAGTCTCCTTTTTAGCATATGGTCTGGTACACCCCTAGGGCCCCAGCCATATTTGTGCTTAACTTATTGTGAAATGTTGATTTGTGCATATGTTCCTGACTTCTAATCTCATAAGGAGATTAGTAGAGTGTATCTAGTAATAAATGCATATATATTTGATATATATACCTGTGTGGTGTCCTTTCATTTAGTAATTCAAGAGATTATAAGATAAAACAAGCTGCTTTACATTCCTCCAAGACTTAGCCTGAAGGCTGCTCTCCACAGCTACCACTAGGATAGCTTTCTTTAAAAGGTTGTCTTCACCCTATCTACCATAAGAGTCGAATTGTACTGGTGCAAGGTGGTCACTTTAACTAGTGACCAGCATATACCAGGCCAACTTCTCACAGTAGGGTTCTTGATGGGCCTCTTCTGTCTGCAGCCTGGCTGACAAAGGCTCATAACTAACTTGGAAGGGTGAGTGAGTGAAATGATGGATGTGTCAAATGATGGATCAAATGGTGGATGGATAGATGCATGAATGAATGAGCGAAAGGATGGATGTAAGAATGGAAGTGTGAAAGGCAGAGAGGGTGTTTGAGTGAAAGGGAGTGTGGATGAATGGATGGATAGATAGGTGAAAGGGTGAATGGATAGAGGAGTGAAAGGATGGATCGATGGATGATGAGAGAAAGGATGGATAGATGGAAGAATGATTGAAATGATGGATGGATGAGTAGAAGTGTAAAAGGATGGATGAATGGATGGAGTGAAAATATGGCTGGACGAGTGAAAGGATGTATGTAAAGATGGATGAGTAAAACAATGGATGGGTGAGTGAAAGGCATGGTAGATGAATGTCTGGATGAATGGATGGATGGATGAATGAAAGGGTGGATGGATGAATAGATAGATGAGTGAGTGCAAAGATGGATGGCTGTGAGTGTATATGAGTGTTACTATGTATGAGGCAAAACTGAGTAATTCAGAATGAGTGGGACAGAGTGAGACAGAGTGGGTCAGAGTAGAATGAGTGATACTGCGTGAATTAGTGAGACAAAGTGAAACTGAGCGAGTAAAAGTGAGACAGTAAACTTAGGGGGTTATTTACAGGAGGCCGGAGCCTCGCTGTTTTAGATTCTCCAGTGGCACAGGCCTATCAGTCATATCTGTGAGACGACGCAAAGCCATCATGTGTGGCTTGGCATGGCCTTATAGATATGGAGTGAGACAAGGCAGCGCAAAGTGCTGTATGCCTTCCTCTGTGCCAAAGAGACATTCCATGGGAATTGTGCTGGGTATTTCCACGCAACACCCATAGATTTTGACGCTGCTTCAGAATTTCAAAGTCCTGTAAACCTGGGACAGCACCAAAACCTTACGTCTACTCGGAGCAGGTGTAATGAGGAGAAATGTTTTCATTTCTTCTAATTTCATCCTCTCTTCATGTGTGCTGCATTGTGCAGCATGCATAGAACGAGAACAACACCTCCATGGATTGTTTTTATGCAGGAAGGTGTCCCTTCCTGCACAAATAAAATCCTGCCAACAAGGCAGAACAAGTCTGCCTGTATTGGCGCTAGGCACCAAATTGTGCACCTCGCTGGCTGAAAGGATAGGAATGCACTGTATCTCTTAGATACAGTGCATTCATGCTTTTTCAGTTTGGCGTAGGGCAGCACAGCAAAATTACTTGTGTCACTGCAGTGTGCCAAATCGTCGTAAATTAGACCTTTAGTGCAAGAAAGTGTGTAAGAACCCTTCAAGAAGAAGCTCATTGGAATTTGAACCAGAGATTATGCTCTACCACTTTTAAAGGTCGCCAACTGCCACAGGTTGCAGTAGGTCATCAAATACAATCAAATGTTTTCCTCTAAGGAGCACATAGTAGTTTGTTCCTAAAATCTGCTGCATTCTTAAGTGTATGCAGGCAAGTTGGATACCATGCTATTATTAAACGCTTCAGTTTCTTCAATACTCTTGATACCTCTTGGCAAGCTTCACCAGAAAATCTCTAGTATTCCAGTTTATTGTTATGTTCAACAGGTGGCATTAGTAGGCAATGTAAAGTAATACCGTCAATGTTATATACAGCTAATCCTATTGGAACTGTTACTACATATGACAAATTTGATTCTGTAGTCTTCTGTAGATTAACCAGTAAGAACTTTAATTAGGAAGCTTTTTCCAGTGCCAGCTCCACACTGATGTGTAGTAATATTGGTTTGTACGAAGAACAATCACACTGTTTCTTCTCATAGAGAAATCCATGCTCTATTTTATCTTTATCTTAATTGTAAATTTATTTTTGTTGATTCTTCAGTTGGTCTACTAAGTGTTTGAATTTTAACAGTTTCTTCTCTTGCTTACTGCATTGCAGTCTCAACCTCATTCATAGCTAACGCTGTTTTATTTTGAATGAGTGGTTCTTCAGGAGGATCTTGACTCGCTGGTGCAGCACTCCGGCTGCTTTCTGAACTCTCCTTGGCTATCTCAGCTGCAATTGTTTCTTCCTATTCCATCTCATCTTTCAACATTTATGAGTAGGTTTGAAAGACTGAACACTCAATGTTGTCCTTCACAGCGTTGAAAGAGTCTTTGTAAGAGTCATATTGACCATGTAAATCTGATTCTGCACCACATGGCTTGAACAGCTGAAAAAGTGGCAAGTAAAAAAACTCTCTTCTCTCTGGAGTTTGGCAACTAAGCTTTCTGTGGTTAATTAGATTCCGTTTGTAGTGTCTCACCAAGCAGCCGTCACACCCAAGTACTGCATATCTCCCTTCTTCTATGTTTGATGTTACATTACTTCTATATGTATAGTGCTGAAGTACTTTAAAGAGACACATGTTTTAAAGATAAGGACTCTTTCTTTGGTAGTACGTATCCAGCATGTTAGTTTTGAGAATGTCTCTACTCTCGGGAACAAATTCTGCGAGATACTGTATTACTGGGCAAGACTTTAGTACTCTATTGTGACTGCTTGCAAGGCTTACCCACACAATTGCTCTTGACTTGGAGAACAAATTAGCCGAGCGCAACCAGTCAGAGCATTCATAAGTACCTATTTCTGTGAGGGGAAGCATTTTCAAGCTGAAGCTGTACAATTTCTTGGTAAGTCACTTTTCTGCAGAAATCTCTTCCTGCATCTTTCTCATCTGTCTTTTCTGATTTTGTTAAATATGAAGTCACGTAGCAAGCAACAGTGATAGAGTTGTCAGCAACAAATTGTAGATCCATAGTTGCATTCCACATCTTCAAAATCACAGAGTTGTAGTCATCGATATACTTTGAAGCCTCTGTTCTCAGGTTGTATGTTTTATTTAGCGATTTCCATGCCAGGGTATGTCTGACTGCAGAAAAAAAGCTTTTAACTCTTCCTTTTGAGATGACAGGTCTTAGGAATCTAAAACGACATCTTGTGTAAAAATGTCCTTTGCATCTGTATTTTCGACTACAGTACTTCCCACAACTATTGATTGTGAAACCGTAGAACTTGTTGTCTCCAACCCTTTTCAGCATTGTGTTTGGGATGGCTCATGTCACATACTGTTGTATGAAAGACAACACAGACACATCCGTGGCTGTACCAAAGTTCAGAGCATCTTTTGCCCATACCAGCACGTGATTATTTGGAGCACCTCTAGTTTGGTACTCTTTGCGCCAAAATAAATCAGTTACTTGAACAAGAGGACGATTAATTTAGTTAGTTAGGGTCTATCGAGCAAAGTTCTCATAGTGTCTATAGATTGATGTCTTTTATGTTTGAGTTTGATTCTCGCAAGAATTATAAGCAGGTCATCCCACGCATACTCAGCACAGCTGAGTGGCGGAAGCCAAGTAGGGGCTCCTAGGTTTGTCAACATACATTCCAGTTCACCATGACAATGATACCAATACTCATTGGTACCACGTTAACATGCCATTAGATTAATCAAGTTGTATTCCAGGCTTTCATCTTTTCATTGAACTTTTTCAACAAATTTTCTTGTTGTAAGATCTTGCAAATTTACTCCTGTTTTGAGAATGATATTTACTGCTTAAGATAGGACTGACGAGTTGCTCTCAAATAGTAGATTAAATATATAGGGAATGCACTGGAGAAATCTATGACCTTTTGAAGATAGTCGTGTTGATCATCGTGTTGTCAGCTGCTGGTATTTGTACAGGACGGTCATCATATCTACCACCAACTCCATTAGGATACAGATGCTGAAAACAGCATGCTTGTAAACCTTTCTCCTATACATTGAAGGGAGCTCCTTTTTTATTTATTTATTTATTTTCTTTTTTTGTGCCACAGTAACACAAATATAAAATATATAGCACTTTTTACAATTCATGAACTCATATGATCACTAAAAACACCGCAAATGCCAAGTCCAATCTTACGTTTCTTAGCCCCTTTAACAGAGTATAGGCTCCACTCTAAATGAAATAAGTTATACATTTTTGCCTGCCAACGTTCAAAAAGAGGAGGTTCAGGTTGTAGCCATTCAGCCGCGGTACACAACCGAGCGACCGTCATAGCAATAAAAATAAAATGTCGATGTTTATACAAAGGAGTCCCCTTGTCAAGTCCTGAACCAATTCCCAAAAGCATAATGGCGGGAGTAATAAACAGAGTAGTCTCCATTAACATAGACCTACATTTCTCGATCCCCGTAATATAAGTTGATAGTTTGGCACAACTAAAAAAAACATGAAAACTATCCGCAGTATCTGCCCCACACCGAAAACATTTGCCATCGTACCCTCCCCCCCATTTGGACATACGTGCAGGCGTATAATATAAATTAAAGGCAGTTTTGAAGAATTGCACTTTCAAATTCGCAGAGAGTAACACTTCCTTAGATCTCATAATGGCGTCCTCTATACATACATTATCTACCCCCAGTATCGTAGACCATTTAGTAATTTATTTTCCTAAATCATCTGCTCTATAAGATAACAATATCCTGTATAGTACCACAATCTCCTGACGCCTAACAGCCTCGACTATTATATTAGATACAGCTGATACATTTTTTCGATTTATAAAATCTCTAATTTGAAGAAATTTGAAAAATTGAAATTTTGACAAATTATATTGTCTAGCTAATTCTTCATAAAACATAAGGGGTCCACCAGAAACATAAAAATCCCCTAATTGAGAGATACCTTTCTTCCTACAGGAAAGTGCTACACTGTCCCAAAAAATTGGGGGAAGACTTTTTACAGCATCCGTAGGAGTGTATTGAGATAGTTTCTCTATTAAGCATAATTTGCAAATTCTCTTCCATACTTTAAAAGCAGATTCCAAGACTTTAAACCTAGTTCACTTAAATTAGCTGCCATCAATGTGTTTAAACAAACATTGTCGTGCCTCCGGCCCTAATAAAATCTGAAAAATCGAAGGTGCCTATGCCCTATTAACAATATCCTCCCCCGTCAATAGAATACGCATCTTTAACAAAAAACATACATAAAATTATAAAGCAAAATCAGGAATAGCTAAACCACCACGTTCAACTGGTAGCGTCATGAATCTAGTAGCACGTCTAGGTTTTCTGGGGGCCCAGAGAAATTTAGTGCATATAGATTGTAAATGTTGAAGTTGGGCCCCTGTCACTTTCATAGGTATTGACCTGAATAGGTATAAAACCTTCAGTAAAACATTCATTTTGATGATGTTGCATCTACCTATTAAGTAAGTTGTAGACGAGCCCACTTATCTAATGATTCCTTAATATTACGTAATAGCGCAGTCCAGTTAGCATCAACATCTTCCAGCATCGATGACCTTATCTTAATACACAGATGTCACTTCTTTTAACACTCTGTCATCATTAAGTACAAGATTATCAGTACATAATATTTGAGTTTTTGTGACATTCAATAAGTAACCGGATACCTGACCAAAAAGTACAGCTAACTGCTCAATCTCTTGAAGAGCAACATATGGGTCAACCGAAGTCACTGCGATATCATCAGCGTAAGCAAACACTGAGTATGGGATATTTTGTGCTACAAAGGGCTTGATCAACGGGCTATTACCTAAGTGCTCAATACACGGATTAATATATAAGGCAAAAAGCAATGGTGAACAAGGGCACCCTTGCCTTGTGCCCCTAGTAATAACAACAGGATCCGAGAATAGGCCCATTGAAACGATATTAGCGATCGGTCAGGTGTACAGTACCTGCAGGGCAGTCATAAACTTCTTACCAAAACCAATTCGACACATCAATTCCCACAAGTACTCCCACTCCACACGATCGAATGCCTTCACCGCATCCAATAAAATTAACCCAAGATCCCGTTTCTCTGTCTGAGCAACATCAAACAATGTCAATACCTTATTTACATGAGTGACAGTCCCTCGTGATGGTATAAAGCCATGCTGATTCTGTGAAATTACTGAATTATTAATCTTAGAAAGACGGGAAGCCAAAATCTTCGAATAAATTTTACCATCGAAATTTAATAAAGAATTCGGACAATAAGACCCCACTAATTCTGGGTCCTTGCCCTTTTTACTGAAAACCACTATGTTAGCTTTTGCCCAAGATTTAGGGGTATGTTCATCCTGAGCCGCCCTGATTGTGGTCAGCAAATCATTTTTTAATAAATCAAAAAAACGCTTATAAATCTCCACCGGGAGCTTGTCAGGTCCGGCAGCCTTCCCTGAAGCTAAACTGTTAACTGCGAGTTCTAGTTCTTCCATCGTAATTGGACATTCTAACTGCGCCGCCTCAGCAGGATCTAAATGTGAGATAACCCCAACCAAACACCTACCGAAATCAATACCCTTCTCTACCTGTTTCGTATAAAGCTCTGTATAAAACTGATGAAAAATAGCTAGGATCCCTGCAGGTTCCTGGCAAGCTATTACTGCTTCGTCCTTTAAAACCTTAATACAGCGTGCGGATTCTTTCATACGCAATTTTAATGCTAAGCACCTACCTACTGCTTCACCATACTCGTGATTTTGTTTTTTATACACCAAATATTTTCTGGCATTCTCTATATTCCAAATTCCCTGAATTTTTGCCCGGGATCTAGCAACAGCATCTTCTAACTCCAATATATTATTGCCTTGCAAAGTTATACCCCGAGTTAATTTACCCTCCACATCTCTCAAAGCAGAGTATCATATTTGCATCTCTGATTTCCTCTTTCTTTGCTGATTAACGCTAAAGCTTAATACCTCCCCTCTAAAACATGCTTTAAACGTGTCCCAAACAATTGCGCTATGAGCGGAGTATCTATTGTTCTGAAAAAATTCATTAATCCAGCGAGACATATGATCTTTGAAATCGTCATTTAAACATAATTTTCGATCAAATGAAAATGATTCAGGAGGTGCATAACAACCAGCAGCAGCAATTTCTAATACAATTGGTGAATGATCAGAGGATATCCTCGGATACATTTTAATCGAAGCCCCTACCAAAGAAACACTTGGTGCAAAAAAATAATCCAGTCGTACCATCTTTTTATGGGGAAAAGAATAAAATGTATAACCTGGGTCCAACAAATGTAATTTACCCCACACATCCACAATACCATGATCATTTACCAGATTATATAGGGCCTTAAATACCCGTGGTTTGCGGCCTTTATACCATCGGGGGGTATTCAGCAGCTCCTGATTAGTTAGATTAATATTGATATCCCCGCAAATTAACAGCGGGGTCCCCCAAGATTAATCAAGTTGTATTCCAGGCTTTCATCTTTTCATTGAACTTTTTCAACAAATTTCCTTGTTGTAAGATCTTGTAAATTTACTCCTGTTTTGAGAATGATATTTACTGCTGAAGATAGGACTGACAAGTTGCTCTCAAATAGTAGATGAAATATATAGAGAAAACACTGGACAAATCTACGATCTTCTGAAGACAGTTGTGTTGATCTATACTCAGCTGCTGGTATTTGTACAGGACGGTCATCATATCTACCACCAACTCCATTAGGATACAGATGCTGAAAACAGCATGCTTGTAAACCTTTCTCCTTTACATTGAAGGGAGCTCCTTCTGCTTTATTCATTTGAAAGAGATTAATAGCATCACCTATAATTCCTGTAGAATGTAGAGGATGAATACTGCAGTGTTCATAAATTTCTTCTGGTCGCAATCGATCCACCTTTTCAGTCTGACTTTTTGATGGTAATGTGTCACCCTCCATATGTGTTAATATCTTGAAGAGCATCTATATTTATATAATAAATATTATTTTGTACCAGATACAATGTTGCTTTTTTGCTTTACTTACATCAACTAACTTACCATATTTTTTTACTCTTGGTAGGGACACCATTGACTAGAATAAGTCCTTCTTCCATATCTCTCTGCAATCCTACAGTTTCAATATCGTGCTTGAAAACTAATCGAAAGTACACAACTCTACGGTTAGGAACTTTCTGTAGCTCAGTTGGAGGTAACTTCCCATGTTGGACTCCATACGAACTATAGCTTAGAAAGGATGTATACACTGTATTAGAATTGATTTATAAACACTTAAATGTTGAAGTTCTTGTGGGATAGGAACTAATTCTAATTTGTTCTGGACTGCTCTAGCTGGCATTTTATTATCCTCCAATTCTCCAACTTATCATAAAAATACTTACATATAATTTGTTGTGTGGAATAATCAAAGCGTTCCTATACAAATAAATAAGCTGCAAATTCTCGCCATTTATGTCTATTGTCTTTTTCAGTTTTAGAAGACAACATAACGAGTTTAACTTTTGTAGTGAGTGCGTCGACAACATATACAAATACAGTCTGGTTTCTCTGAACACACTCTGTTAAACATTCAAATTTCGTCTTTAAAGTTATCAACAGTAGTTCCTGTGTCCTGGTCCAGTACACCTGCAGGTACCAAGTCTTCATTTTCCCTACACTCCTCAGGACCAAAGAAAGGAAATTGGATATCATCACAAACCTTTTGTACCTCTGCTCCTCTGCTCCTGTACCATGCAGAAGAACTGTATTAATGTCTCCTAAACATTGTGCGGGAGTTTTGACATAGTACAGTCTCCTAACTAATGTTCGCCTTTTTGAGTGGTGTACAGCTAACACTCTCAAATGATGAAAGGTGATTTGGGACGCTTTCTTTGATAAGCATGCTAGTGAATGTTCTTGTGAATTTGTATACTTTCTTACCTTGCATGGCTCTAATCCTGGCAAAGCCACAATTTTCTGTGTAAGACGTCTGCACAAAAACTTTCGAAGGAAAGTTCCCAATATGTTAGTTGATGCCTGCCAAACACTGCAAATACTATTACAGTTCCATTTGTATACGGAGCCTGTCTACGCCTTCCTTGTACTTCTTCAGCTATCACTTCTTCAACATTTCTAGGAACCATCTCTTGTTTTGGAATGGGAATAGCATCTTCACCTCATAACATTGCCCAGTAGTTTCAACTGCATGCACTAATGTGTTCTCTTGAAAATACCTTTCTTCATTAAAGAAAGGCTCTTTACTGGAAGTATGCTTCCATTCACCATTGAAATTTTACAAACGTTTGTGACAAATCTGTTTTCTGGATTTTTTTTTCTCATAAACAACACTGTTTTATCCAGTGTTCTCATTTGCACAAAGTCAAAAGGAATAGCCTCCTCTTCCGGGCAAATGCCTTATCAACTACATCCTCAACACACTTCTTTTGTTTGAGCGCTTAATGTAATTTTCTTTTTGTCAATTCTTACGTAAATTGATACCATCCATCTTATTTAGTTGGTTTTGCTCAATTTGCAACCTTACATATACTGTTTTAAGAAACTTAGGGGCATATCAACAATGACTTTATCTCTGCTTTTTTGGCTTTAAAAGCCAAAAAAGCAGAGATAAAACTAGCGCCCTATCAGCAACAGGGTGCTAACACGCAAATTCGCCTGTTAGCACCCTTTTACTCTACGCTTCCCCTTGCATCTCTAATGAGATGCAAAGGGGGCGTTCCAGAGTAAAATAATAGGAGAAATGTCGCGAAGTGACATTTCTCCTATTATCGAGGATATCGCTAACCCTGTTAGAGATAAAAAAAAAGCAGCACTAACCGCGGTTAACGGTGCTTTTTTACGTCTGGTATTTTTCTGACTTAGCCATGATATCCTATGTAAGGTGGATATCATGGCTATGTATGTCTATCCCTATCAGCAAGCTATCGCCAAACCTCGTGGGATTATCGCTGTATTTCCAGCGATAATCTCACAATTGGCAGCTTGCGCTCTGAATTTTATCGCTTTGGAGATAAGCGTTGCTGATAGCACGCTATCTCCGCGATAAAATTCAGAGTTGGCCGGCGATAATTATCCTCACGCTAAGAGCGCTGAGCGATAATTATCGCCGGCCCTTGCTGATATGCCCCTTATTAGTTTTCTTACCAATAGTTACTTTCTCTTTTACTCCATTCTCAATATTTTGCTTCTTTTCTTTGTGTGTTGTAAGAGCATAATATGCTTTCTGGTGTATCTCTTTTCTCAGTTTTCTTTGGCATTGTACATCTTTATTTGTGACTAGGAGTAGTTATCTTTAAAGAGAAACAATGAAAGTCCCCTAGATGTACATACCACATTAAAAACGGACACATTTTCACTAGGAGTAGTTATCTTTAAAGAGAAACAATGAAAGTCCCCTAGATGTACATACCACATTAAAAACGGATACATTTTTAATATTTAAGTGTGTTTGGAGAATTGCCTCCAGTAGAGCTAGCACCATACGATGTAAGTCTTTATCTCACTGACAGATTAGGTGGTGTACTGAGTGTGTGACTGTGTATTAGTGGCTCTGTGCTTTAGGACATAGGCATGTGAGTTGCAGTGTTACTGTGAGACTGGATGTATAAGTTTGCATAGGGTCCTATAGCTGCAGATGTCATTCACTCAAACTTGAAAGTATATGCCTTCGAATTTAAGCACATAGGTAACTGCGTATAACCTATCTACTGCCTACCTTAGGGGTGAGTTATATGCGGTTGAAGAGACGATTTAAGCTTGGCAAGCTCTTTTAAATATCAATTTAGCATACTGCTAAAGCAGCACAGAGAGCTTGTTCAAAAGCATTATGGGTGACATAGTAGTATCAGTTGTTTAATAGATATCTGGCTGTATAACAGGGAGGAGTTATTGGGACATTTATTTGGAAAAAATGACACTAATATTACACAGATATTATCCAAAACACCGAAGACCAAAGGGTTAAAAAATAAATTGATATGTTTGGAGAGATTGAAAAAGCAGGATCTCGCCAAATGGTGGGACGGGCGACACTTAAGAAATACCTAGAGAATAGGCGAATCCCACGGTTTCTCCGAATTCTCATCTTCCCAAATTATGAAGATCTGGATGCGGACCACCTAGGCGAGTGGGAGGATGGCTTATATGATGCCTCCTATAAAATGGTGAATATTTTGATCCGAAACTCGGAACGTAAGGTTAAGAAGATCAGAGATGATATTGTACAATTAGAGAAAGAAATCAGTGATACTAATATGACGGATGTCATACAAAAGAATATGTCATCTTAAAAAAAGAGCTAGCTAATTATCAAATCTATAAGAAGGACAAAAAGTTACAAAAAATACAACGAGATCAGGGGGATTACGAACGAGGGCGGATTTTTACTTTCGCTACAAAGTATGATGACATTTCCAATAAACCGGCCCAAGCCCCCGAGGTTGTTACTAAAGACCCGAGTGTCTCGTTCAGCTCTGCTTCCCTCTCTTCTATAGGGAGTGATCTAAGTGAGGGACCCAGCATCAACATGATTAATATAGAGCCACCCTCTGTTTTTTTAAGTGAAGTCCAAAGGTTCCGACTTGAGAATAAAAAGAAAAATCAGACAGAAGAACAAGGAGGGGTGGCAAAAAATACACGGGCCGGCACAAAGGCAAGGATATAAAATGGACAGACCAAATAAATAAGGAGATTGTGAGCCCCAGTGTGGACAGTGATGATACAGAAAATAATACACATGTACTAAATGTTGTTAACTTGTCCTCAAGAGCTCTAAGTGAAGGAGAACTGTCGGTTTTGTGTAAAGGATTGAATTGTTGCCCTACTGAGAAACCATGTCTAGAAAATGTACACGTGGATTTGTACAAATTTGTTCGCAAATTGCGATTAAAACAATTCTTTGATGAACATCCAAAAGCACGTAATGTTTCAGTTAATAATGCATGCAAGTCTAATTTTACCATTGCAGACATCAATGTGTCATATGCCATAGCAACACTGCATGATGAAGGGGACACCAATGATTTGGTAGACTTTGCACGCAGTCTGGAGGTTATGGAGGACACAACAGTCGATAGTGGGTTACGAAACACCTCTAAGTATATACCTCCTAGTCAATCTTGTTCTGTAATAGATGAATTCTCACTAAGGGTTACACAGGATCTTTATCATCTAGAAGAAACACATAACACACATAGTAAATGCAAACATTCATTCAATTTCACTAGAGAAGAGAAAATGTGCCTGAACACTTTGAGAGATGATAAGAGCATAGTGATCCGCAAAGCGGATAAGGGAGGGAATATAGTCCTGATGGACTACACAGACTATGTTGCTGAAATAGATCATCAGCTCAATAATTTACAGTGTTACAAAAAACTTAAATCTAACCCAACAGTACAAATTGAGAGTAATATCAATGCTAAATTATTTGATTGGTGGAAATCTGGTCTAATTACTGACCAAGAATACAAATATCTTTTTGCTCAGAATTCCCGGCATCCTTGCATCTACATACTCTCCAAAATACATATGGGGGGTGAGTTTCCCCCGGGTCGCCCGAAAATGTCAGGAAATGGCAGACCCACGGATCACCTGGCGGAGTATGTAGATACTTTCCTCCAACCTCTTGTTAGAAATCTCCCCTCCTATATAAGAGATAGCAAAGAATTCCTTTGCAAACTAGAGGATCTCCAATGGGAAAAAGACATCTTCACATTTGTCACGATGGATGTGGAGAGTTTGTACACGTGCATAGAGATGACTCAAGGCCTGAGATCATTGACACGTTTTCTCTATAAGAGGAATGCTAGCCATCTGGAGCACACTCAAATGTTGCTAGTGATGGCACAACTAATACTGACCCAAAATGCTTTTATGCATGGAGAGAAGTGGTTCTTACAACAACAAGGCTCCAGATTTGCTCCATCCTACGCCAATTTATTTATGGGGCTATATGAGATGGAGCATGCCTGGGGCCCAGGAGCCCATCACTGGATTGAGAATATTTTATTCTATGTCCGGTATATTGACAATATACTGTTGATATGGAAGGCCAGTGATGAAGATTTGCAAAAATATTGTCTATATCTTAACAACAACAATTTTAATGTAAAACTAACATCTAATAGCTCTAAGATAGAGATCACATATCTGGACTTGCGATTATATACTTCAGGAGATAGTATCCAGAGCAATATATTTAAGAAAACTACTGCTTGCAACAGTGTGCTACGTGCTGACAGTTGCCACCCCAGCTCTACCATCACGGCCATTCCATATGGCGAGATGGTAAGGGCCCGACGTAATTGCAGCCAGGAAAATGATTTTGAGAGAACATTGAAAGGTATCGAGGGAGACTTTAAAGAAATGGGATATAGCAGTGCCTGCCTTAAGAAAGCTACAACAAAGGCCAACAGATTACGTAGAAAAGATACCCTTGCAGATAGAGCCCCAAAGGTGTATACAAAATATTCAGATCAGGTTGTATTTGTGATGGAATATAACATGTACAGTGGACATATTTACAATATACTGCGTAAGAATTGGCATCTTTTACAATCTAAGACTTTGCCAGAGAATATTGTCTCTCTCAAACCCCGGGTTATCTATCGTAGGGGCAAAACATTGAGAAACATGCTCTGTCCCCGCCATGTTAGGGGACCAAAAGTACCATCACAAATATGGCTGCCAGATAAACCGGATGGTTTTCACATCTGTGGCAGTTGCTGCATTTGTAAATTTGGACAAAATAAGTGTGCTAGTTTTCAGTATAATGGTTCCAGAAAATACAGTATACTGTCCTTTATAAACTGTAATTCTACACATACAGTTTATATAGTAAAGTGTGCATGTGACCAAATTTATGTGGGCAGTAGCATCAGGTGTCTAAAGACCCGCATACAAGAACACGTTGGAGACATTAAAAATAAAAATATCCATTCTCCTGTTGCCCAACATATACACGACACACATCCTGATAGACCACAGATCACATTCCATGCAATTGATCAGGTAAAAAAATAACATCAGAGGAGGGGACAGGATGACTATGTTGAGACAAACCGAAGCGTTATGAATTTGCCGCTTGAGAATAGTTACATTAGCTCTTAATTACAATAATGAATTTCATCATTTTCTATGATAGATAGTTATCTATATTATTGATCCCTTATGTAAATGGTGTAGTGAGTATGTGTTACTGACAATAAGATCAAAGGATGCAAAGGCTGATTAGAAATAAGAGCATCGGGTGTCAGTGGATATCTCATGATTAAATGTGATGGTAATAATAAGATAACAAGAAGATCATAAACAAAGGTGTAAATGGTTAGAAATAATGACATCGGGAGCCAGTGTATATTTGATGATTTAATGTGACTGATCGAGTGATTTGACTACTGAACTCGATGGGATATTAAACTTTGAGAGAAGAGTAGGTTCCAAATTACTATTTATGTATGTGAAATATGGTATTAATATATCTTGCGAATACCATTACTGGTATGAATGAATTTGGGCATCGGGCACTTCACAAACATATATTTGTCATTATATAAGGTTATGGACCTTTTCACCCTATAAGCGACAATATACCTGATCAATGACCATACGAATGGCAAGTTGGCTTTCTAATGAATGTATAATTAGGATTGAGGATCACTATTTCTCTTTAAATTTAATAATTAATAATATTTCTCTGAGGATACTATTTCACATACTTTGCCAAATCCGGGGGCGTATTCTGATAAATTAGCAATTCTTTTCCTAATTGATATGACATAAACATCAGCATTTGTGTCACTGAGTCGACACGCTGAATATATATTATATGTAATTTTTGAGGAGTTCCGCTGTTACCGACTTTTTTATATACAGATGATATCGGTAAATTGTAAACCGTGTGGTCAATACAAATGACGCATGTTAGACTTATTTGTTTATTTTTTTGTTATGATCGAGTATTGAGCACATTATGTGCGCGTTGTGACTCGTGTTTTGTGCAAAATTCTGATGTTTTATTTATTTTAAAAAAAAGACAAAACTATAGGGATAACGATATGATGCACCTAAATTTCATATTAACAGGGGTGTAAGTTATATAACTTACTTAAATGCTATTTAAACTTTGCACTTGCACACGTTGCGATGGCGCTCATCGTTATGTCTAGGGTCATGTGATCGTGGGACTATATGTACGCGTATCGACTCGTGTTTTGAAAGACTCTTTGGATGCCTCATTTTTTCAAAACAGACAAAATCATATAGATACCGATATGATATGGTTAAATCTCATATTAATTACAAGTAAAACCATGTAATGCATTCAAATGCTGTTTAAATCACGCATGTGTATATGTTAAGATGGCGCTCACCGAGGCGTTTTGGGTCATGTGATCGTGGGACCAATTGGGCAAGCAACAGGTATGAGCGCTTCTAAGAGAGGATAAAACACAGAGTTGAAAAATGCCCGTTCCCTTATACTGCGGATAAACGGTTGGGTGGTGCGCGTATGGAGAAGGCAACATTGCATTGTAAGTACAATTATACCTGCCGAACAGTAAATATACATAGGCTTACTTGGGGTATGTACATTATTGTCGAGAAACCGAGAACTTTTCGGATTATTTACTCGCTTTGTATATTTAGTGCCTTTGGGAAATGTTTGATTTACACGGTCTGTCTGGAACTGTCATTTGGGTTCATTTTAATTTACATGACTAGCGAATACAGGGTGGTGAGATGCATTACTTTTTGAGATATGTGGGCTATCAAGTAGAAACCGATATGCTTTTTCGCATAGAGAACGGTTTGTGGCCCTATTGGTAAGACTGTTATGATCGCTATGGTAATGATTCGGGACATGAGCCTGCTAAAGAGCTATACTGATGAAAATAGTTCTTAATAATCGTGATATCTGTGCACTTATTTGAACTGAATAGATGGGTGAGTGTACCTACATATTCAGCCTAGATGCATTACACTCGTAACGTTCAAAATCATTGGGACTATGCGATATGGGTCCATTATGATGTGTTCTCTTTATGATTATCTTATTGTGAAATGTGTTGCTATTAAATCTGACAGCAACATGAACACGATAGATGGCAATTAGAGCTTAAGGCTGCCCTTTATATTTTTTAGATTGACACTCAAGAGAGAACTGAATCTTTTTGGATATAGGGCAAAACTCATATTCAGAGTACTCACCAGCCGCACGGAGACATTTAAACGAACCGCGTTCTATTTTATTAGTAAGTGTTCTTTTACTTCCCTTATTTGGGGCAGGTTACAAAATATAGCCCTTAAATTTGCATTGAGACTTGGACATGGAAATACCCCCTGACATATATATTTTTATCCCCATACAGTTCCCTCATTATTGCGAGTACGTAAGATTATTTTGGACATCCTTTTCGGACGATGCCAATGGAATGAAAAGGTACTTTAGTACATGTATTTCAGAGCATAATTTTTTGCATGATGTAGACATGGATATTAGACGACGAGTCTACAATCTTTCACTTTTCGGTTCTTTTTGCAATATATGAACACTTCTTTGAAACTACTTCACCCAATATAGATGGGTGTGGTGCCTTAGGAAAGTCAATGAGACAAAAATAACAACAAAATAAAGATCATTACGAGTAAGTTCAGCGCCTATATTTGATATAAACTTTATGGGCAGTAGGATAAGGCAGGTTTTCTGTTTAATTGTTTGATTTTATTAGGTTAAAATATGACAACTGGTAAGGTACCAGCCAATGTGATTATTGCGAATATTAAAAGAAGTGCTTTGCACCTATATATATAATGTTGTGAATATAACCAGCAACTCATTAATAGGTTGTGGATTATCAACGTTTTGGAGGTGACATGAGGATATTTATGTTCTTTGTTCAGTGCATTACTGTTTTCTGTAAATTCAATGTGCAATATAGCATCGAGTTGTATTAGCATAGTAATACTATGATACATATGTTTGAATCTGCAATGTGCATGCATTGAATTAAAGATTAAAAATTGAAGAAAAAATTATGTTTATTTATAGATACACAGTGTTTACCTACGTTGCTGCTAAGATTGGCCTGGAGCCATACTTATCATCAACAACAGACACAACACGTTAATAAGGTATGGATAAAATGATTAAAGTGACTTGATATTATGGATAAAATTGCGACTTGAATTAGAACTATGGATTATCCACAGTGGATTTGATGTATGGTTTATGAACTGTTGATGACCAATTTGAATCATGAGACTGTGAAATGACATTAGTTTTTTGTCATTAACTAAGGACATTATTCAC
Source organism: Triturus cristatus (assembly GCF_964204655.1). Classification (NCBI taxonomy): domain Eukaryota; kingdom Metazoa; phylum Chordata; class Amphibia; order Caudata; family Salamandridae; genus Triturus; species Triturus cristatus. Next base: position 143,286,594 of record NC_140588.1, read on the forward strand.
AAATTGAATATAGTCAATGTACTATTTCCAAGCAGTATTGAGTAGATGTGCTCCTCCCCTTATGTATGTAACCTGTGAAATATTAGGTACTGTACTAAATGGCTTCCCAGCATGTTAACCTTGTATTAAGAATATCATCATGTACAATCATGTAGAATGGCTAATTGTAGGCCATATAATACTGTTTTACATAAAATGATACTTAAGTGTTGTTTTGTAACTCATTGTATGCTTTTAATATGAATATACTGCAAATAGTGTTTTGTAAATTGCTTTGTAGCCCTGAAGAAGTCCCAAGAGGGATGAAACGCTTTTGCAAAGCAATTGTATGGTGATTTTAGTAAAAAGAGGACAATTGATTCATAATAATGAATGAACTAAAAACTACAATCAAGACTTAGGTTTTGCTAGATACATTTGCTGTGGGAAGCCTAATGGTTGTGTTACTTTGTTCTGTTTCTATTTTAATAAGCTGTATTATGCCAGTTACATCAACATAATTACATTTCTCGTGTGCATGGTCAGTTTAGAACTTTAATTAGGAAGCTTTTTCCAGTGCCAGCTTGACACTGATGTGTGGTAATATTGGTTTGTACGAAGAACAATCACACTGTTTCTTCTCATAGAGAAATCCATGCTCTATTTTATCTTTAACTTAATTGTAAATTTCTTTTTGTTGATTATTCAGTTGGTCTACTAAGTGTTTGAATTTTAACAGTTTCTTCTCTTGCTTACTGCATTGAAGTCTCAACCTCATTCATAGCTAACACTGTTTTATTTTGAATGAGTGGTTCTCCAGGAAGACCATGACTCGCTGGTGCAGCACTCCGGCTGCTTTCTGAACTCTCCTTGGCTATCTCAGCAGCAATTGTGTCTTCCTGTTCCATCTCATCTTTCAACATTTATGAGTAGGTTTGAAAGACTGAACACTCAATGTTGTCCTTCACAGCGTTGAAAGAGTCTTTGTAAGAGTCATATTGACCATGTAAATCTGATTCTGCACGACATGGCTTGAACAGCTGAAAAAGTGGCAAGTAAAAAAACTCTCTTCTCTCTGGAGTTTGGCAACTAAGCTTTCTGTGGTTAATTAGATTCTGTTTGTAGTGTCTCACCAAGCAGCCGTCACACCCAAGTACTGCATATCTTCCTTCTTCTATGTTTGATGTTACATTACTTCTATATGTATAGTGCTGAAGTACTTTAAAGAGACACATGTTTTAAAGATAAGGACTCTTTCTTTGGTAGTACGTATCCAGCATGTTAGTTTTGAGAATGTCTCTACTCTCGGGATCAAATTTTGCGAGATACTGTATTACTGGGCAAGACTTTAGTACTCGATTGTGACTGCTTGCAAGGCCTAGGCTTACCCACACAATTGCTCTTGACTTGGAGAACAAATTAGCCGAGCGCAACCTGTCAGAGCATTCATAAAATTTCTGTGAGGGGAAGCATTTTCAAGCTGAAGCTGTACAATTTCTTGGTAAGTCACTTTTCTGCAGAAATCTCTTCCTGCATCTTTCTCTTCTGTCTTTTCTGATTTTGTAAAATATAAAGTCACGTAGCAAGCAACAGTGATAGAGTTGTCAGCAACAAATTGTAGATCCATATTTGCATTCCACATCTTCAAAATCACAGAGTTGTAGTCATCGATATACTTTGAAGCCTCTGTTCTCAGGTTGTATGTTTTATTTAGCGATTTCTGTGCCAGGGTATGTCTGACTGCAGACAAAAAGCTGTTGACTCTTCCTTTTGAGATGACAGGTCTTAGGAATCTAAAACGACATCTTGTGTAAAAATGTCCTTTGCATCTGTATTTTCGACTACAGTACTTCCCACAACTATTGATTTTGAAACCGTAGAACTTGTTGTCTCCAACCCTTTTCAGCATTGTGTTTGGGATGGCTCATGTCACATACTGTTGTATGAAAGACAACACAGACACATCAGTGGCTGTACCAAAGTTCAGAGCATCTTTTGCCCATACCAGCACGTGATTATTTGGAGCACCTCTAGTTTGGTACTCTTTGCGCCAAAGTAAATCAGTTACTTGAACAAGAGGACGATTAATTTAGTTAGTTAGGGTCTATCGAGCAAAGTTCTCATAGTGTCTATAGATTGATGTATTTTATGTTTGAGTTTGATTCTCGCAAGAATTATAAGCAGGTCATCCCACGCATACTCAGCACAGCTGAGTGTCGGAAGCCAAGTAGGGGCTCCTAGGTTTGTCAACATACATTCCAGTTCACCATGACAATGATACCAATACTCATTGGTACCACGTTAACATGCCATTAGATTAATCAAGTTGTATTCCAGGCTTTCATCTTTTCATTGAACTTTTTCAACAAATTTCCTTGTTGTAAGATCTTGCAAATTTACTCCTGTTTTGAGAATGATATTTACTGCTTAAGATAAGTCTGACAAGTTGCTCTCACATAGTAGATTAAATATATAGGGAATGCACTGGAGAAATCTACGATCTTCTGAAGATAGTCGTGTTGATCATCGTGTTGTCAGCTGCTGGTATTTGTACAGGACGGTCATCATATCTACCACCAACTCCATTAGGATACAGATGCTGAAAACAGCATGCTTGTAAACCTTTCTCCTATACATTGAAGAGAGCTCCTTTTTTTTATTTTTGTGCCACAGTAACACAAATATAAAATATATTGCACTTTTTACAATTCATGAACTCATATGATGACTAAAAACACCGCAAATGACAAGTCCCATCTTACGTTTCTTAGCCCCTTTAACAGAGTATAGGCTCCACTCTAAATGAAATAAGTTATACATACGTTCAAAAAGAGGAGGTTCAGGTTGTAGCCACTCAGCCGCGGTACACAACCGAGCGACCGTCATAGCAATAAAAATAAAATGTCGATGTTTATACAAAGGAGTCCCCTTGTCAAGTCCTGAACCAATTCCCAAAAGCATAATGGCTGGAGTGATAAACAGAGTAGTCTCCATTAACATAGACATACATTTCTCGATCCCCGTAATATAAGTTGATAGTTTGGCACAACAAAAAAAAACATGCAAACTATCCGCAGTATCCGCCTCACACCGAAAATATTTGCCATTGTACCCTCCCCCCATTTGGACATACGTGCAGGCGTATAATATAAATTAAAGGCAGTTTTGAAAAATTGCACTTTCAAATTCGCAGAGAGTAACACTTCCTTAGATCTCATAATGGCGTCCTCTATACATACATTATCTACCCCCAGTATCGTAGACCATTTAGTAATTTATTTTCCTAAATGATCTGCTCTATAAGATAACAATATCCTGTATAGTACCCCAATCTTCTCCTGACGCCTAACAGCCTCGACTATTATATTAGATACAGCTGATACATTTTTCCGATTTATAAAATCTCTAATTTGAAGAAATTTGAAAAATTGAAATTTTGACAAATTATATTGTCTAGCTAATTCTTCATAAGACATAAGGGGTCCACCAGAAACAAAAAAATCCCCTAATTGAGAGATACCTTTCTTCCTCCAGGAAAGTGCTACACTGTCCCAAAAAATTGGCGGAAGAATTTTTACAGCATCCGTAGCGGTGTATTGAGATAGTTTCTCTATTAAGCATAATTTGCAAATACTCTTCCATACTTTAAAAGCCGATTTCAAGACTTTAAACCTAGTTCGCTTAAAGTAGTTGCCATCAATTTGTTTAAACAAACATTGTCGTGCCTCCGGCCCTAATAAAATCTGAAAAATCGAAGGTGCCTCTGCCCTATTAACAATATCCTCCCCCGTCAATAGAATACGCATCTTTAAAAAAAACATACATAAAAATATAAAGCAAAATCAGGAATAGCTAAACCACCACGTTCAACTGGTAGCGTCATGAATCTAGTAGCACGTCTAGGTTTTCTGGGGGCCCAGAGAAATTTAGTGCATATAGATTGTAAATGTTGAAGTTGGCCCCTGTCACTTTCATAGGTATTGACCTAAATAGGTATAAAACCTTCAGTAAAACATTCATTTTGATGATGTTGCATCTACCTATTAAAGTAAGTTGTAGACGAGCCCACTTATCTAATGATTCCTTAATATTACGTAATAGTGCAGTCCAATTAGCATCAACATCTTCCAGCATCGATGACCTTATCTTAATACCCAGATGTCACTTCTTTTAACACTCTGTCATCATGAAGTACAAGATTATCAGTACATAATATTTGAGTTTTTTTGACATTCAATAAGTAACCGGATACCTGACCAAAAAGCTAACTGCTCAATCTCTTGAAGAGCAACATATGGGTCAACCGAAGTCACTGCGATATCATCAGCATAAGCAAACACTGAGTATTCGATATTTTGTGCTACAAAGGGCTTGATCAACGGGCTATTACCTAAGTGCTCAATACACGGATTAATATATAAGGCAAAAAGCAATGGTTTCAGGATAGGAGCGGACCGGAGCGGGCCACGAGTTTTGGAAATTTCACGAAGATTCGTCAACCGGTGCCAAAGTTATTCTAAATAGAATGTTGCGGATTTCCTATGGATAATAGGTTCTAACTATAACTACCTACTGGCAACCGCCAGTAGGTAATATATATATTCTCAAAGAATCACAATCTGACGTAGCAGATTAAGTCAAGCCCACACCATCAGTTTCTGCAGGTAAGTTTTTGGATCAGATCGCAGACAAGGATATATATATATATATATATATATATATATATATATATATATATATATATATATATATATATATATATATATATATATATATATATCAAACAATTAATTCCCAATGTCAGCGCACTCAATACCTGGTGCAGGCAGCAACCCGATATTTAAATTCAGAAACAGAAATGATGACGAACTTCAGAAACCTGTTTCAGAGTTGCTTTATTGTCACCACCACTACCACCAGTCGTGGTGAAAATAAAGCAACTCTGAAACCAATCTCTGGAGTGAAGCATCCTTTTTGTTACAGAATATATATATATATATATATATTCACTGAAAAAACCAAAGGTTTCAGACACCTTATAGTTCGAAATTAGCATTTAAAAAAACCTTAGAAATTCAGTGAAAAAACCATAGGTTTCAGGGGTGTTATAGTTAGTTGGACATTTCACTCATACAAAACCATTGAAATTCCCCCGTTATAGTTAGTTCAGCTAACTATAACTTGCACGCCCGCAATGCACTGCTGATGATGTCACATATTACATCACTCATAACATGGTCAGTGACATCACTGATGATATCTCAAATGACATCACTGATGACCTTACTATTGACATCATCCATGTGATAAGTTGATGTATCTTCTCACACCCTAATATAACCTTTGATACACTCACTCTAAATTATGGACTGCCATTCTCAAAACCATAGACACTCCAACACCAATAACTACATACCCACTCACTGATTCTTAGGTCTGCACACACATCCACTCACTCACTCGTACAGTCACACATACTTGCGGTCACTCAGTACAGGACTATCATATGCACTCATACACCTATATAGACACTCACACAGCGCCACTCATCCATAGAGGTACTCACACAACTAGTCAGTCATGCAAATAATTAATCACATTCCCATTTATTCACCTATACAGTTATACACACACCAGCTCACTAACTCATACAAATACTAGCACAGTGTTACGCTCTTATGCAATCACAGATACAAGTACACACTCATCCATACATCCACTCTCACAATCATACACTGTCACTTATAGCCATTTATATACTCCAACACACATATATACTGCCTTTCACATATGTAGTTGCTCACACATGTACCACTGAGCTATACATTTACTCACTAACACACCCATACACACACTCACCCACCCATACAGTCCATCACAGATGCACTCTTGAAACCATGCACCCAGTGAATCACCCACTCACTCATCTGTGCACAGAGTCACACACTCTACCCACACAAACACTCAGGCACTTACACAGATAGTCAGACAACCAATCAATAACTCATATAGACACTCATGTAGCTATTCACAAACCCATGCAGCTGCTTACACACCAACATACAGACGGATACAGACATTCACACAGTTTAGTCACTAACCCATGCATTCAGTAAGATATGTTTAATCACTCACTTAAAGAGTCAGTCACGCACCTCCTAAATCATCCATTCAGACACTTATATACCCACTCATTCTTCAATATGCCTTTCCCTATATATATTAAACATATTTAAACTTTACTGAAACACACAGTCACTGGATGATTTCATCAGTGAGGTCATCAGTGATGTCATTTGAGATGTCATCAGTGATGTCATAAGTGATGTCACTGACCATGTCATGAGTGATGTAATATGTGACGTCATCAGCAGTGCATTGCGGGGGCACGAGTTATAGTTAGCTGAACTATCTATAATGGGGGAATTTCAATGGTTTTGGACGAGTGAGATGTCCAAATAACTATAACGCTCCTGAAACCTATGTTTTTTTCAGTGAATCTCTAAGGTTTTTTTAAATGCTAATTTCTAACTATAACGTGCCTGAAACCTTTGGTTTTTTCAGTGAATTTCAAAGGATTTTTAAATGCTAGTCTCACAGAAAGAAGCAAAAGAAATGCAGAAAGAAGCAACAGAAGTCCACAAAGACGAAGAAAAGTGCAGGAAGATGCAAGACATGTGCAGAAAGAACCAACAGAGGAGCAGAAAGAGGCCTTGTTGAAAAATCATCCTGTGCCCACAACTTTTTCAGACGGGTACTGGTGGTAACTGACTCTGACTAACCAGGCCTAGAGCCAGTGCTATGCTAAAAGACACTTAGAATACAGTGAAAACACCTACATACACCAGGGAACACTATGTGTTGGGATACCCCTGTGATTAGCATGACTTCCTCTGTAAGGCCCTAGTACATAATAGGGCAGGGGGATTAAAACTACCTCTAAGTCAGAGGTGCAAAAATATGCTATTTTGACTAGTAGTCGCATTTGCAGAGTGGTGGAGAAAGGGTGCTGGGTGTCAAAGCATCGCTCAGGAATTCCACTGCATAGGATTTACAGGAGGTACCAAGAGGGATTCTTCGCCCCCAAACTCCCTCAGGACTAAATTGGACTTAATCCCCTATCCCATAGTCTGCCACAAGGCATGTTTGCAGAGTGGTAGAGAAAGGGAGCCTGGCCTCCGAAGACGTCTTAGCAATCCCACTGTGTGGGACTTACTGGAGGTAACAAGAGGGGTAGTTGGCCCCGAGGACATCCTTGGGGGCCAACTTTCCAAACTATTACCTCCAGTCAGTCCCACACAGCAGCATTGGTAAGTACTCGTACCAGGCCATGCCCACTTTGCCCACCACTCTACAAACACACTCCCTGGCACGCTCTTGGATGGGGATTGAAGTCCCCTTCACAGCTGTGGGTCCTTTAGGGGCCAACTAGCCTACCTTTTACCTCCAGTAAGCCCCACGCAGTGAGTGGGATTGGTGAGAGGTAGACAAAAGCCATGCCCCCTTTCTCCACCACTCTGCAAACGAGACTCCTGGCGCGTTGTACGTTGAGGGATTAGGTCCCCATGAATCCTGAGGTTCCCTGGGGTCCAACTAGCCCACCAGTTAGCTCCAGTAAGCGCCACAGAGCTGCGTTGCAGAGAGGTGTAAAAAGGGGCGTGACCTGGACCACCCCTCTGCAACGCAGCGCAGTGGCCCTTACTGGAAGCACCTGTTGAGCTAGTTGGCCCCCAGGGGCCCTCAGGATAGAAAGGGAATTAATTCCCCAACTTTAAACGCGCCACAGGGCGTGTTTGCACACATATCACCTCAGGCCCCACCCCATCCCTTCACCACTGTGGAAACGCACCCCGTGGCGCGTTTTAAGTTGGGGGATTAAGTCTCCTTGAATCCCTAGGGTCCCTGGGGTCCAACTAGCCCACTAGGTACCTCCAGTAAGCGCCACAGAGCTGCGTTGCAGAGAAGTGTAAAAAGGGGCGTGGGTCTCGGCTGGGCCCTTGGTGGGAGAGGGAATCCGCTGGGTGTCAGCTGGGCTCGAGGTGGGAGAGGGAATCCGCTGGGTCTCGGCTGGGCTTGAGGTGGGAGAGGGAATCTGCTGGGTCTCGGCTGGGCCCGAGGTGGGAGATGGAATCCGCTGGATCGCGACTGGGCCCGAGGTGGGAGAGGGTATCCGCTGGGATCTCAGCACGGACGCAGCTCCTTTCTCAGAGTTACCGTCTTGGACATCTCTCTGGCCTCAGAAGCAGCTGCCGGCTCTACCCAAACGTTGTGTGTTCCTGACATGTTGCAAACATGCTACACGCGTGTGCATGCTGTTCAAACAGCGAGTGTAGGCACAGCTTGACCTTGAATTCTTCTGGTAACTGGGACAAGGTCACAGAGGTGCCAAGGTGACAAGTGCCCCGTGGGTAACCCCCACCGCTCTCCACGCACTCACTCTCTCTTACACTTCTGCTTCTGCTGGTCAGTGTTTTCCTCCGTGGTTACTGGTTTGCATAACTGTGCACAACAGGATTCCAACCATCACATGATTTAAACAAACACTCTTCAGCTATATCAGAGCGTGTGGTCATTTTAACGGGCAACGTTTCTTCCTGGGACCTTGCCTGGCTGGAACCCGGCAGCGTGCGATTGGTGGGCGGTGGGTGAGTTTAACTGTGACCCAGGTTCCAGAAAAGCACCGAAACCGTGGCGTAAATACTGCCTGCCACATACATTGCAACTCAAGTAACCCTGGGCGTAGTTCGCGAAGTAGCACTTCGCGAAGCTACGCAAAGTGCACTTCGCACTACGCGAGCTACGCGTAGCACTTCGCGAACTGCGTAGTACCTTGTTCGCCCTGTGCCAGATGTCGTTTTCAATGATTGCACAGTGCGGACAAGCAGCCGGCACTGTTCAATCATTGAAAATGGCATCTTGCACAGTGCAAGCTGTAGTTTTCTGCTGCTCGAGTAGATTTTTACTCGAGCGGCAGCTTTCTCAACGCGAACTGGTAGTTTCTCATCGCGAGCGGTCGCGAGCATACGCAACCACTCGCAATGAGAAACCTGACCTCCTCGCGTTGGGAATCTCGCCGGGAGGTTTATTTTCCATGCTCGCGATCGCCAACTTGATGTTGCTGATCGCGAACAAGGAAAAAGTCTCGCCGGGATGTCATTTTGCTTGCTCGCGGTCGCCAACTTGACGTTGAGGACCGCGAGCAAGCAAAAAATGACCGCAGCACTACGCAACACTACGCTACGTGTGTTCGCACTGTGCTACGTGCAATTCGCGTAGTGCGAAGCAGCGCGAACTTCGCAAACTACGCGAGCGTAGCGTAGTGCTTTGCCCAGGCTTAAACTCAAGCCCCCACCACGGCAGAGCAGGATGGTACAATTTGGGTTTATGGGGGAATGTCACTGGCGACCCTCGTACACACACCCATGCCGGAAATATGCACTGAAATACACTTGCAATAATATGTATGCAGGACGTCGCACGATAGCAATTAGTAGTAAGGAAATACACGTCCCAAACCCTGCAGTGAGTGCCTCTCAGTTGCAGGCATGTGTCTGGTAGCACACCTTTATGCTTGCATGTTTGCTTCCGCTTCACGAACATGAAACCGGCGAGTTATCACGTCAACTCGAACTTATATAAAGTGATTCGCGGGTAATAGTGTGCAGCGTTAATTGATACCATACCCAAAATTGCAGTGTGTGAAGATATAATTGTGCTCACAGCAGGGAACAAGCATGCGCTACACATCTTCACTCACCTGTTTATTCAGAGACAAATCTAGGACAGACATTTTAATGCCAATCTCACATCTGGTTTACACACATTCTGTAACTTTGTATCTGTCAACCTATCCTTCTGCATACGGATCTTTTCACGAACAATGTGCACATGACAGCTTTTGTACTAAATGCATTTCTGACTCTGATATAAATAAAAAGATAGGCAGGCGGACATGTATATAATTCATTCAGATATGAATACAACTGCAGGCAAAGACATCTATTGAAGATAGATAGGTAGAAAGAAAGAAAGATCAGATAGATAGATAGATAGATAGATAGATAGATAGATAGATAGATAGATAGATAGATAGATAGATAGATAGATAGATAGATAGATATTAAGAAATGATTTTATGATAGCAGGTATCACGTTGCGACATTTGAAAACAAGGTTGAGGGACGAAGGTAAGACAGTCCCTAAAGTCCCGGCTCTAGTTCTGTCTGTTCGAACCGATCGTGGTCTGGGCTGCCTCGATGATAAAAAGTTGACCTAAAAATCCCGGTTTGTGCCATGGCATGCAGCAGTTACACTGAAACAGAAAACACAAGGCAGGAACCCCGTGAAGAAGAAGAAAGGGGAGCCACTCGACCAGGGAGGGGAGCGGGACTTGCCTGGGAAGGAGGCGGTTTCTTGTCGGGGGTGAGAGGCAGAGATGTGCCTAAGGGATGGAGCAGGGACGTGGGTAGCGAAAGAGGCGGGCAAGTGCCTGCTAGCGAGTTAGACACTTGGGCTGAGGGTTAGCAAGACAGCTGGGCGTCGAGTGAGGTAGGTACTTGCCTGGTGAGTTAGGTAGGTACCTGCCTGGCGTGCGCTGGCTGCTCTTCCTTGGCGGTTCGGCTACATGTGCCAGCTCCAGTGGAGGCACGGAGCACGGGGACCTGCCTGTCCGTCTATTTTCTGCACTTCTTCCTCTGCCTTCTGTGGGAGGGGGAGGGGTACTGCGCTGTCCTCCTGCCTCACTCTGCCTCTTTCACTCCCCGTCCTGTCACAGGCTCTGGAGGAAAATCTGGCTGATGTGCAGACAGAGCCCCCCCATTGTCAGCTCTAATCTTGTTCGTTTCACCTTTTCACTGACCAGGAGACAGAGGGGAGAGAGCTGTGTGGGGAGAGGGGCGCAGAGGGGACCGCAGCAGAGCCAACAACATCATCCCTGTCAGCAAGCAGACAATAGCGGAGCTGAGCCCGGGTCTTCTGATTGGCAGCCCCTCCATTATGCTGTAAAGAAAATAAACCCGTTTTTTGTGTTTTCTGCTCGAGTACGTCAGTCACAAGCCCCTTTATGCCACTCTAATAAAATGCACGAGGGATGAAAATGCAATTAATTAAAAATGAACATATTCCTAGAAATCACAGGAAATGCGCATTACATGAAAAACCCTTTGGCACAGCAGTTTAGTGGGGGGAAACTTTTCTGGCCCAGTGCTGTTGGATGACAGCACCACAAATCTCAAAGGAGAAAGGGGGCTTAATGGTGGGTCAGGGGCGAGATGTGGGAGCTTGTAGTGAACGTACACCATAAACATGTACATTTGAGCAGGCAAGTGTGCGCAAACACGGAAGGGCTCGGTGACTTTACAGACCGTCCAAGGGGAGATTTTGCGAAAGTTTGAGGGATAATTGTCTTTGCTGATTAATTTACACCAGAGTAAAAGAGCTTTAGATTGGAGAGGAAATGTAGCGACAAGTGGATAGTGAGGTCGCGAGAGTGTGTGAGCATCAGAGTCTACTGCTGGCCAGTGGGAAAGGGGGAATGAGGGTTAAGCTGCAAGCTCTCTCCAAGCGCAGTTCCTCTGCAGCCTGCCATCTCTCGCTGTCCGCTAGGTGCCAGCTGTTCCGAAACTGCTAGATGGCCGAGTGGTAAGAGGGCTCCTTTGTCGGGCCTCTCACTTACAAGCATTGATCTTTCCTGACAACAAAACGAGAACTTACTTTTGTTGTATTAATAATCATCAAAGCCTCGCCGCTGTTTGAGCAGCCTGGAAAACACGGTGTAGAAGTGGGGGTGAGAGACCTTCCGGCACTAGGAATGCAACCTTACAATACGCGCTCTTTATCCCATGGCTCCCCCGCGGTGATTTGCCATAATTAAAAACCCACACCAGACATATTCGTGCATGTGCTATAAAGGAAGGCAGAGATCAAAGCGCGAGATGACTACGCAGCCACGTATTTGTCGTGGGCTTGGAAAACAAAGCGGGCCTTTATTGCAATAAAACACCCACCCCTGCAAGAACACAGAAGCAGGGATGTGGAAAATAATGGTGAACTTTTCCGAAGAAAGCAAGCATAACCCCCCCCCCCCCCTTATCACTGCTGTTCCCCTGTCACGGGGCTCCCCGTGCTCCCGAGCCACGTTATGTCTCTCTATTAATGTTTTTGCACAGATGTACGACCGCAGGAGCCACAATGGGGCCCCCTGGTCCCAGCAATTATATTTCATAATGCCCCCGGGACTTGGCCCACCCGGGGGCTAAATAATAACGAAACGTGGGAGCCCGCGCTTCGTTTTGGGTTTTTTTTGGGCCGCAATTCGAGCTGGGTGCGCAAATCTCGCTGATTCTTTTTTTTAAAAAAAATGCTTTTTTGGGCCCTGGCGGCCCTTGTGGGACACCATGAGCAGGCCTAGGGGGTCAAGGTGTTTCTACTGCGGCCATAGATATCACTATCTTTATGTTCGAGGCATGTGGGCTGCTGAATTCATATCTGTGCATAGATCGCCGCCTAGTGTTGGGTCAGGATGTTTGCACGTTGTTGTCCTAGAAGAGTCTTCGAAGTATCCTGAGATAGGTGACTCCTCCCTTGGACCACAGTGCGCATGGGCATCCTCTCCATCCTCAGATTGTTTTTTTTCCGCCATTGGGTTCGGATGTGCTTATCTTGACTCAAGTTAGGAAAAACTCTTTTTCAGGCCAAAAGGCCTTTAGTTCGCGTCGGTACTGTTCCCGATCGGTATCGACAGTTACTTGTTAGTTTACTGACTTCAACAACAACTTTTTCGCATCGTTTCCGACCATCGACCCTACATCGACGATGGAATCGAGGACACCATTCAAGCGGTGTCCTGTTTGCAATGCGAAATATCCCCATGTCGACGTCCACCCGGTGTGCAACAAATGCCTTTCACCTGATCACGACGAATCCACATGTATGGCCTGTGCCCGATTCCGATCCAAAAAGACTCTCCGGAATCGACGAGCAGCGAGACTTGAAGCGCAGCAAGCGGCACCGGCCCCGACCAACATCTTCAGCGCCGAGGACGAAGATGTGGAAGGCGTGGAGAACCTACCCTCCAGCCCCGCTTCCGAACACGATTCCGGATCGGAAGACATCGAAGAACAACTCTTTCACAGGGAAGAAGCCGACACCGAGGTAGGAGACTACGATGAGGCCTTAGGGGCCGAAGAAAGTAGATCCGATGACGAGCAAGGCCTACCCGTACAGACGGAGGATATCCCAGTGCGTCAGTCAATGGCTCCGGTCGAGGGATCGCCTTCGGGCCTTACCCAAGACCTATCCCGCAGTTCTTCGGCCCCGCCATCTGGCCCGGCCTCGGACATTCAGCGACAGCCATTAGTGCCCAAAATGACTGGTTTCCCTTCCTCGAAACCGAAACCAAAAGTCGTATCGGTTCCCCAGAAACCGAAAGTGAAACTACCACTGGTCGGATCGAAGCCCACTACACCTTCGACGCCAGCCAAACCCGTCGGCACCGACCGCACCAAACGGGACTTCGGTGCCGAACTCGCAGCAGCCGACGTCGGCGCCGACACACGGAAAAAGGCCATCGGTACCGCCAAGCCGCCTCGGCCCCCGGCACCGAAACAATCGGCTCCGGCCACAAAGGTCAAAATGGCCGCTGCGTCGCACATCGCTTCGAGAGCAGCACCGAAGGCCCAATCATCGACGTTGTCGACAGCTACTACCTCTCCTCGACTCGATGACCCCGTGGCCCCGAAGAAGTACACGCCTGCCTCTGCAGAACTGCTCGGCGCCAAAGAACCATCGGCGTTACAGGTTCGACAAGTTGCAGCGTCCTTGCAACGCATCAAAGAAAAGGCAGCCCTCCAACACACGTCGGGCTCCGAGCCGAAAAAAGCTCAAAAAGCTTCTCCAGCAATACCCAACATCACTTTTGGGCTGCCACCATCCATGGCACCCAAACTGTTTGAAATCAGGACACGTGTCACCCAAACTAGGATCACACCTGCCAAATGCTCTCCTACGGAGACGTCACCGTCCCACATCATCGATGCCGACACCGGCAGACTTATGCTCCACAAGCGGAGAATATCTTCCGAGCAGCCTTTGGACTCCTACCGGATCCCGCTAAAGAAAAAGCTGCCAGCGGATTCGGAACCAGTTCTTTACGAACGTCTCCATACCTCTTACCTAGATCCACAGCCCTTCTCTCCGACACCCTCCGAAACCGATGCTTTGGAGGACTACATGGGTGACGATGTCCCCTACCCCAGAGAGATGGACCCTGAAGGCCAACAGGACCCTGACCAGGCTTGGGATGACCCGGGTGCGCCTATGGATACACAGGACACGCAGCTCTATGGCGCGAAAACGTCTCCCACAGAGGACACTGCCGCATTCAACGCCCTCATTGAACGTGCTGCGGCCAATCATGGGGTGCAACTCCACTCTGACACAATCGAGGACGATTTTCTAATGGATACTTTCCCATCCTCAGAAAGGAATATCAAAACTCTACCCATGCTGAAAGGTGTCCTTAAACCAGCAAAGGACATTTTCAAAGAACCCACTAGGGCAAGAGTAATAAACCCCAGGATCGACAAAAAATATAGGTCGGCGCCTGGGGACCCTATGTACATTAGATTCCAGTTGCCTCTAGATTCCATCGTAGTCGCTAATGCTCGCAAAAGGGCGCACTCACAGACTACTGGCAAAGCTCCTCCCCCGGACAAGGAGTCCAAGGTGCTAGAGACCTCCGGCAAACGGGTTGCAGCCCAGGCAGCTAATATATGGCGTATTGCCAATACACAGGCGCTCCTAGCTCGCTACGATCGCGCCCACTATGACACATTAGAAACCCTACTCCATCATCTCCCTGACCAATACAAAGAGGGAGCAGAGATCCTCATCAGGGAGGGACAACTCCTCACAAACGCATCCATTAAGTGTGCACTGGATGCCGCAGATACAGCTGCTAGAGCAATAAATACCAGCGTCATGTTACGACGACACGCCTGGTTACGAATCTCCGGATTCAAACCTGAGGTTCAAAATAACATCCTCAATCAGCCGGTCAACCCCGACTACTTGTTCGGACCAGAGGTCGACACCACCCTAGAAAAAATAAAAAAGGACACAGACACTGCAAAGTCCATGGGGGCTCTCCAAACACAGTCCTTTCGGGGTGGCTCCTTTCGTCGCCCCGGAAATAGAGGAGCAGGTAGAGGACAGGGGTCACAGCAAACCTTCAACAAGGGCAACACACAAAGTACTTACGATAAAAACACCCGGGGTGGATAACGTGGCTCCAGCACAAAGGGTAGAGGACGCGGATACGGCAATACCAGGTCCTCCCCCAAGAACAAACAGTGACGCCCTCTCCCTTCCTCCCGACCACATAACACCTGTCGGGGGAAGGCTACAAAGGTTCCTGTCCACGTGGAACTCCATCACCACGGACAGGTGGGTCAAAGATATTATCAAACACGGTTACTGCCTAGAATTAACCTCCACTCCACCCACCATACCACCAAAACACCGTCCTATGTCCTCAGAGCACTTAGCGCTATTACAGCAGGAAGTGCTAAGTACGCTGAAAAAAGGCGCAATAGAGGTCGTGCCCGTCCACGAGCAAGGTACGGGGGTGTACTCCCTGTACTTCTTAATACCAAAAAAGGACGGGTCACTCAGACCTATACTAGACCTGAGACCCCTCAACCGCTACATTCTCTCAGAGCATTTCCACATGCTCACCCTACAACAAGTCCTCCCGCTGCTCAAACAGGGAGACTTCCTGGCCACGCTAGACTTCAAAGATGCGTATTTCCACATACCCATTCACCCCTCACACAGAAAATATCTCAGGTTCACTATTCAAGGGCAGCACTACCAATTCAAGGTTCTTCCCTTCGGCGTGACAACAGCACCCAGAGTTTTCACAAAGTGCCTAGCTACTGTGGCTGCACATCTACGGAGGCAACAAATTCACGTCTACCCTTACCTGGACGACTGGCTTGTTCAGGCAAAGTCAGCCCAGCAATGTGCCAGCCACATGTCCCGCACCATTCACCTTCTACACAGTCTGGGGTTCTCACTAAATTACCCGAAATCACATCTCCAACCCGCACACGTACAACAGTACCTGGGTGCGACCATAGACACTCTGGCAGCCACAGCTCAGCCAAATTTAGTGAGGATCAACAGCATGCAAATGCTGATTTCCAAGTTCAAACCCCAACACTCCCTTCCCGCGCGAGTGTTCATGCAGCTGATAGGCATGATGGCCTCCTGCATTTTCATAGTCCCACACGCGAGAGTACATATGCGCCCGCTTCAGGAGTGGTTGGCACGTCAATGGAATCAGGCTCAAGGGCAACTAAAAGACCTAGTGTTGGTGAGCGGTCGGGCATACAAGTCTCTGCATTGGTGGAATCCACAAAACCTTTGCAAGGGCCGACCGTTCCAAGAGCCTGTTCCACAAATAATACTGACAGCGGACGCGTCTCTCCAGGGATGGGGAGCTCATGTACTCGATTACACAGTGCAGGGACTATAGACAATACAGCAAAAGAAGATGCACATCAACCTTCTGGAACTGATGGCAATCTTCCTGGCAATGAAAGCATTCAAAGTACACTTGTGCAACAAAGTCGTGTTGATCCGGACGGACAACATGACTGCCATGTACTATATACAGAAGCAGGGAGGAACACACTCTCCACAGTTGTCTCATCTGGCTCAGAGCATGTGGAAGTGGGCCATTCAGAGGAACATATTCCTCATGGCGGAACACCTCCCCGGCAAGGACAACCAGATGGCGGATCTGCTCAGCAGACACAGCCACCAGATGCACGAGTGGGAGCTACATCCGTCAGTACTCCAACCGTACTTCCAACAGTGGGGTCATCCAGAGATAGACCTATTCGCCACAAGCGAAAACGCAAAATGCCAAAGCTTTGCCGCCAGGTTCCCACATCCGCAGTCGCAGGGCAATGCGATATGGATGAACTGGTCCGGCAGATTTGCGTACGCTTTTCCCCCAGCACCATTGATACCGCTGGTGGCACGCAAACTCAGACAACACTCACTGACACTCGTCCTGGTTGCTCCAACATGGGCACGCCAACCATGGTACACCACCTTTCTCGAACTTTCCGTGGTGCCGCATCAAAGGCTGCGGATCAAACCCGCGCATTTGACGCAGAACCATGGAGAGATTCAGCACCCAGATCCGCAACAGCTGAACCTGGCAATCTGGCTCCTGAAGTCCTAGAGTTTGGCTACCTAAACCTGCCACCTGACTGTATGGACATCATTAAGGAAGCTAGAAGACCCACTACCAGAGCTTGCTATGCAGCCAAATGGAAAAGGTTCGTCATTTATTGCAATAATAATGACATTAACCCGCTAGACGCATCCATCCAAAACATAATTTGTTACCTCTTACACCTATACCGATGCAATCTGGCATACACCTCAATACGTGTCCATTTGACCGCAATATCAGCCTATCTCCAGAACAGGCAGTACCTCTCTCTATTCAGAGTGCCTGCCATCAAAGCATTCTTGGAAGGACTCAAACAAGTAATTCCTCCAAGCCACCCACCAGCTCCAATGTGGAACCTCAACTTGGTCCTCACACGCCTGATGGGTCCACCCTTTGAACCTCTACACTCATGCGAGATTCAATTCCTCACCTGGAAAGTAGCTTTCCTAGTAGCAATCACTTCTTTGAGGAGAGTTAGTGAACTCCAGGCACTAACCGTTCAAGAGCCATTCATACAGGTTCACGCCAACAGGGTCGTACTACGTACCAACCCCAAATTCATGCCCAAGGTGATATCGCAGTTCCACATGAATCAAACCATTGAACTGCCTGTTTTCTTTCAAAACTCACAAACTGTTGCAGAAAGAGCGCTCCATACACTGGATGTAAAGAGAGCCCTCATGTACTATATAGACAGGACTAAAGTCTTTAGGAAAACAAAACAACTTTTCGTTGCCTTTGCCCCACACCACAAAGGTAACGCCATCTCCAAAGCAGGTATAGCCAGATGGATCGTTAAATGTATTCAAATTTGCTATCAAAACGCAAATTAACGATTCCCCCACGAGCCCACTCAACACGTAAGTTAGGGGCCTCCATGGCTTTCCTGGGAAACATTCCTTTGCATGATATATGTAGAGCAGCCACCTGGTCCACTACACATACATTTACCAAACACTATTGTGTAGATGTGCAATCAAAACAGCAGGCAGCTGTAGGACAGGCTGTTCTCAAAACTCTGTTTCAGACCGCTGCAGCTGGCACTGGTAGCCGCCGCTAATGGGAGGTACTGCTATGTATTCTATGCACAGATATGAATTCAGCAGCCCACATGCCTCGAACTGAATATGCTACTTACCAGTATGCATCTGTTCTTGGCATGTAGGGCTGCTGACATTCATATCGCCCACCCTCCTCCCCGGCGCCTGCAGCAGCTGCAGCTCTCAGAATTACTGTATAGCATGGTCATCACTTTCAGTATCTACTCCATCACTGCCACAATGGCGAAAAACAATCTGAGGATGGAGAGGATGCCCATGCGCACTGTGGTCCAAGGGAGGAGTCACCTATCTCAGGATACTTCGAAGACTCTTCCAGGACAACAACGTGCAAACATCCGGACCCAACACTAGGCGGCGATCTATGCACAGATATGAATGTCAGCAGCCCTACATGCCAAGAACAGATGCATACTGGTAAGTAGCATATTCATTTTTGATTGTCTCAGCAACTACTGAACAGATTTACACCTTTTAAAAAAAAGGATGCTTTCTGAAGCAAGCACTACCTTGTTGCCAAATTTGGTGTAAATCTGTTCAGCAGTTTCAGCTGTAACCGTGTCTAAAGTTTCCTATGGGAAATTGATTTTTTGACCTCTATTTTCTGAATTTCTCAGGAACTACTGAACGGATTTACACCATTTTAAAAAAAGATCTCTTTCTGAACCAAGGGCTACCTTTTGTCCCAAATTTGGTGTAATTCCGTTCAGCAGTTCGGGCTGTAGTCGTGTCTAAAGTTTCCTATGGGAAATAACATGGAGAAAACACGTTTTGGGACCCCCTTTTTTCTCAGCATCCGCTTGGCGAATCACCACGAAACTTTCAGGAAAGGAGCTGACCGGAGCGGGCCATACGTGTTGAGAATTTCGCGAAGATTCGTCAACCGACGCCAAAGTTATTGGGAAAACAAAAAATGAGTTTCCTATGGAAAATAGGTCCTAACTATAACTACCTACTGGCGACCGCCAGTAGGTGATATATATATATATCTCCTGCTTCACCTCTCATACTCCTTTCAAACAGGAACATATGAATGCAGGCCCAAGTTCTGGTGCAATAAGTTTTATATATATATTATCTACTGGCGGTCGCCAGTAGATAGTTATAGTTAGGACCGAGTTCCCATAGGAAATCTGAAAATTCTATTTTGAATAACTTTGGCGCTGGTGGACGAATCCTCGCGAAATTTTCAAAACTAATGGGGCGCTCCGCTCAGCTCCTACCCTGAAAGTCTCGGGTGATTCGTCAAGCGGGGGCTGAGAAAAAAGGGGGGTCCCAAAACGCGTTTTCCCCATGCATTTTCCCATAGGACCTTTAGTCGAAGGTACAGCCCGAACGGCTGAACAGAATTACTTGAAATTTGGCAAAGAGGTAGTCCTCAGGTCAGGCATGTGCTTTTTGCATATATGGTGTCAATCTGTTCACTAGTTCCAGTGAAAATTGCAGTTAAAAGTACATTAATATCTATATGCGCGCACCGTGCACGCACCAAATGTGCGCAAGCGTAATTCTGATTGGTGGTTAGATGTCAGTCAACATTCAAATTGGTCGAAATCAGGAAGTGTCGGACGCCATTTTCTGTGTCGCAGTGAAAAAGAAAGGTGGAGAACGTGGAAAGGGGGCAGGGTAGAGAGTTCCTGACCCCCTAGCCTTTGTCAGGGGGTCCCTGAAGGACCCCGAAGGGTGAAAAAAACATTATTTTTTTTTAAATCGCGGGGTGAGTGAAAAACCCTTAAAAAAAAAAAACATTTTAAACTTTATAAGTTTATAGAAGATATTAACTATGCTGTTCAACTTTATCCAAATTCAAAAAAAAGAGCTGAGCTATTCCATATTACAGGATACAGTCAATCTATAACTATATACATAGGTAGTTTATTGTAAAATAAATATATAAAAAATATAATAATACATACATAAAGTAGCATTTAAAAAACCTTACAAATTCACTAAAAAAATCATAGGTTTCACACACGTTATAGTTAGAAATTAGCATTTAAAAAACCTTGCAAATTCACTTAAAAAACCATAGGTTTCACACACGTTATAGTTAGGAATTCGCATTTAAAAAACCTTGCAAATTCACTGAAAAAACCATAGGTTTCACACATGTTATCGTTAGCTGGACATTTCACTCGTAAAAAAACATTGAAATTCCCCTGTTACAGTTAGTTCAGCTAACTAACTCGCGCAACCGCAATCCACTGCTGATGATGTCACATATTACATCACTCATGACATGGTCAGTGACATCACTCATGACATCACTGATGACATCTCAAATGACATCACTCATGACATCACTGATGACATCATCCAGTGAATATGTGTCTTTCTGAGAAATAAATATTTTTTATATATGTATATCTAAAGTTTAATGGAAGAATAAATGGGTAAATAAGTGTCTAAATGGATGGTTTTTTTTGTAAAATTAATTGTATAACTGACTTATTAACAGTATCTTAGTGAATACAGTGATGTAATATGTGACGTCATCAGCAGTGGATTGCGGTCGCGCGAGTTATAGTTAGCTGAACTAACTATAACAGGGGAATTTCAATGGTTTTTTACGAGTGAAATGTCCAGCTAACTATAACATGTGTGAAACCTATGTTTTTTTCAGTGAATATATATATATCCAAGCTCCGTTTCCTTGTTTCTCAAAAAGAAAAACAGCACTTGCGGGGGTAATTGCTAGAGTTAATTGGCAACACAATATGTTGCATTGCCAATAAACTCTAGCAACTGCCCCCGCGAGTGCTATTTTTCTTTTTGGGAAACAATGAAACAGTTGCATAAATATCGCGGGCACACCCCGCGTTTGTAATGCACCCGTCCGTGAGTGCGTCGTTCACTGTGCATCAAGGAGCATATATATATATATATATATCTATATATACACACATATATATATATCCTTGTTACCTCGTCGTGACTTCGGAAATCATCCGGACATCAGCAAACTAGGGACACGAACCTCAGATAAGTGCAAATTTGATTTATTTAAAAGCAAACAGCTATAACGTTTCGGCTCCTCCGAGCCTTGCTCACATGACAAAGTACCCACCAATGAGTGCAGCTTTTAAACTGACAAACCCAGTTAATTGAACATCACGTGGGAGACACAGTCAGTGAAACTGAAAATGTACTACGTATTACATACGAAGCCCAATGACATTACTCCATGCTGCGCACATAGAATATGAGAAGCAAAATAGTGTAGTTAGTAACGACAAATGTCTGGTAATCTCAAGCGTTGATCATTGAATTATTAATGATATCAGACTAATGTTGATTACAGCAAGCGTGTGCAGAGTTAGCTGCCCGTATTACAATCAATGCCTGAATGCTTGGTCTGAAACCATATAATTATTTTCACAATGACTAGTATACAACTCGGTTGACAGGTTATATGTAACAAAGTCCATATAAATATAATATGTGTATTGAAACATATGATCAGTCAACCTCTCCCAATCATGAATAAATATAAAGTGCTAAGGTGAAAGATAAAGAGAAAATCAAATATTATCTTTAAAAACACGTGTCGCATAAGACTAGACAGTTCAAGTATCAAAATATACAATCCTGTACAGATTGCACTAATTAAAGCAAAGCAAAGCTAAGCCAAAAGGAGATAGAGCTACCACATATACAAGCAAAGGTTTTCAATCAAATTCCCCCATTAAACAATGGCTAGGGTTAAAGTTAGATGTACGAAGAATGGAACAGGGACATGTGCAAAATCCTGCATACAGTACTAATATTGGAAATAAATAACAGTATAAATACATAAATATATAGACTGGAAATCCATAAATAGAAGAATAAATAGGTTAAGAACAAATCAATAAAATATTGCATGATTCCAATTAACCTGAGAGAGTTAGTACCAAATAGCAACCTCCCTTTAGTAGTACCATTCTTCAGTGTTGAATATCATATATTCCTTTAAAATCAATACCATATAAAACCCAAAGTTGTATTGTCACAATATAAAACCTTGTTTGGCCAATATACGGGGAAAGGAGCGTAAGAAAACCATGTTCAGAGTGTTTTTAATAACGTTTTACAGAACAAAGACCACCTAGAATAACATTCAACCTAGACATGTGTGGAGATCCTCTGTGATATTCAAGCCCGCTGGAGACATAGAGTCCAATTGAAGAATATATCGGGTCTCTAATCTACGCAAATTGGACTCTCTATCACCGCCCCTCCTGCTAGGTGTGATGGCATCGATGACATAATACTTAATGCCACTGTTATCACTGGTATGTGCTTCTCTAAAGTGTCTAGCAACTGGATAAGTATTATCCTGGTTGGAAATTGCACGGAGATGTTGCAATATGCGTTTGTGTGCGGCTAGCTTAGTGCTCCCTACATATCTAAGTCCGCAAGGGCATGTGAGCACATTAACTGCATAATCCGTTTTACAGGTTAACAGTTTGTTGATCTTGTGTTCCCTACAGCTAAAGGGATCCACATAGGTCTTAATATTAATCCCATGGAGACAAGCCTTACAAGTCTTACACTTGTAAAACCCACTATTGGTTTGTAACCAAGTAGACTTATTAATCACTTCTGGGTTGGTATTAACCAAACAATCTCTCATAGACGGTGCCCTGCTGTGTGTAATCGATACCCTCAGTGGAAGCATAGGGCCAATAACAGGGTCACTGAGTACAATGGGCCAGTTACTATTGATGATCTTATGAAGACTAGAGTGTTGTCGACTATAACCCATAATGATTCTGAAGGGGTTAGTTGTATTCACTTTGGCTCTTGCTAATTTAATAACCTGCTGCCTCGGTACATGAGCCGTGGTGGTGTTACGACCCAGTAACTCTTCTCTAATCATGCTCATGGATTTGGTAATGGCACTATCTATTGTATTCAAGGAATAGCCTCTTTCTCTGAATCTCTGTTTGCTCAGGGCTTGTGCCATTTTAAGATCATCATTGCTACAAATCCTTCTGAGACGCAGCATTTCCCCGTAAGGAATGCTGCTGATAAATTAACATGAAGTGAGAAGGAAAGCCCAAGTTTAAGAATAGTTTCCTCATCCTCCGTGAGTGTAAGTGGGGTCAAATTAACAATGGTATTATTGCTAGTCACATTAAGATTCATTTTTTCATCCAGTGACCTCTTCCCCTCTTCTTGTTTTGATTTGGGGCTCCTCTTCCTCGCCCTGTACCTCTGCCTGTGCCTATAATTGGCGCGCTTTCGTCGTAATTCTTTGCTGTTGGTCTCGGACGTAGAGTTTGTCTCCTCTCCGCACATAAAAAATTAATTTCTTCTCTCGGAGATGGTTTAGAAATCTGGCCTGTTGCCAGCCCATTGCGCAACTCTGAATCACTGCCCCCTGCTGAACTTAATTCGGAATGTGAAGTGTCGACTACGTTGGTGTTCCTGCTAGGTCCTTTGGGAATCGGTGCACCCTTAGCCTTGGGAACTCGCAATGCATCATATTTCTTAGCAAATGTAAAATTCTGGCCAAGCTTATAATCATTTAGATCTCTCTGGAATTTGAATGCCTTCCTCCTTCTTAAGTCTTGTAGTCATATTGTTAAATAATTTTGTTTTTTCCTCAGTGGTCTCTATTTTATCTAATTCCTCATTGATTTCAGCTATTTCCTTCAGAAGTTGCGCTCTATCAGTGTCCGCATATTTGATTACAATCAACAGCAATCGTCGAGATGATTCTAAGTTGCTTTCCGCCCACTCGCGCATGAGCTCGGGGTTAGGATTCTCATAGCTTGGGGCCGTTAATATTCTTAATCCCCGTGGAATTCTGTTTACATCTATGTAACGTTGGAGGGACTTTGATTCCCACCACTTACTTTGCTCACTCCGTAATTTTTTTCCAAGATTTTGTATTTTTCTTTTAAAGAACTGTCCCTTGTGTCGATATCCGCATTGTTGACATGGCGGAATATTAGCTGGTATCGGGAGGCTGTCAGAGAACATGGTCATGGCTGCAGCCTCCCGTTCGCGTACATTGTCGGCCAACATGCTTAAAGGTTTAAGAATATTATGTTGCGCATGGGGGGCCCAAACCCGGGTACTATGAAGCTTCTTCCGTGGCCATCCCCGCACTGCACATTCACTCTCCGCCCCTCAGTACCTGAATTAGGTTGCGCGGATTTAAAACCGCTGCGCCGCGTCCTCCGACTACAATTCAGCGGCTCCTTCTCTGTATGCAACAATTGAAAATAGGTACCAGGGGGGTCAGACACCACTTTTCCTTCCGGAAACGATTCCTTCCGGGTAAACCTGGAATCGGTTTCACTGCAGGCGCCGTCCAATTGTTGGAGAGGGTCCCGTGTTGAAGCCGTGTGAAACCAGAAACGGACAGATATATCCTTGTTACCTCGTCGTGACTTCGGCAATCATCCGGATATCAGCAAACTAGGGACACAGATCTCAGCTAAGTGCAAATTTGATTTATTTAAAAGCAAACAGCCATAACGTTTCGGCTCCTCCGAGCCTTGCTCACATGACAAAGTACCCACCAATGAGTGCAGCTTTTAAACTGACAAACCCAGTTAATTGAACATCACGTGGGGGACACAGTCAGTGAAACTGAAAATGTACTACGTATTACATACGAAGCCCAATGACATTACTCCATGCTGCACACATAGAATATGAGAAGCAAAATAGTGTAGTCAGTACAGACAAATGTCTGGTAATCTCAAGCGTTGATCATTGAATTATTAATGATATCAGACTACTGTTGATTACAGCAAGCGTGTGCAGAGTTAGCTGCCCGTATTACAATCAATGCCTGAATGCTTGGTCTGAAACCATATAATTATTTTCACAATGACTAGTATACAACTCGGTTGACAGGTTATATGTAACAAAGTCCATATAAATATAATATGTGTATTGAAACATATGATCAGTCAACCTCTCCCAATCATGAATAAATATAAAGTGCTAAGGTGAAAGATAAAGAGAAAATCAAATATTATCTTTAAAAACACGTGTTGCATAAGACTAGACAGTTCAAGTATCAAAATATGCAATCCTGTACAGATTGCACTAATTAAAGCAAAGCTAAGCCAAAAGGAGATAGAGCTACCACATATACAAGCAAAGGTTTTCAATCAAATTCCCCCGTTAAACAATGGCTAGGGTTAAAGTTAGATGTACGAAGAATGGAACAGGGACCATGCCTACATGTGCAAAATCCTGCATACAGTACTAATATTGGAAATAAATAATATATAGATACGTTTATATATCATTCACTCTGTAGACTTATGTATATATATGTATCTATATACACATACATATGTATATAGATACATATATACACACATATATCATCTACAGAGAGAAAGAGACTCTCTCTCTATATAAAATCCCTCTCTTTCTTGATTTTTTTTGATAGCTATGGCTTCCCTGGGGGCCGATTGTGGCCCCCACGGAAAGCACATGGCGTTAAAAAAAAAATGCCCCCATTTAACTTTTTTTTTTTTGTTGCAACATTGTGACCCCACGGGGGGTCGCCACTGAGCAAGAGGACCGACCCCCTGACAATATCACCGCCATTTTTTTTTTCAAATGTCTCCTTTTCAGGTCTCGGCTGTCGAAAGCAGCGCATGCGCTGCTCTCGGCATTCAAGAGCTTCTTGGAATCGATCCAGATTCCGAAGCTCTCGGAGGTGGATTGGAAGCCCCACCCATCTTTCTAATTGGTTCGCGTCATGTAGTATGCAAAACGTAGGCTTTTCATTGCAAAGGAGGCTTCTTAGTCCCTCCATGTTGCCGCCTTGTCTCCTTTTGGCCCCGCCCACCGGGATTCGATCTCTCACTTGCTGCGTTACACACTCTGCTTCATTAGCTGGGGCGCACTATGTTTTCCACACAACGCCGACAGCTTTTTTTGTTGAAGGGCAGTCAAACCGATATGCGCCTTGTTTACTGTATTTCGGAGTGCGGCGCCCGCTTCAGGCACACACCGCTCCGTTTATTTACTTATTTTCCTTGAGGAAAGGCCTGCTCAGTGCTCCATGCACTAAAGTTTAAAATGTACGAGTGTTTCCAATGCCTGCACTAATCCAGCTCTAAAGGACCACCCTATTTGCAATGCTACTGCTTCTTTTACCCAGAAAAGTATATGGCTGTGGTAAACATCTAAGAAACGTTTTTACCTGTTTAAAATACGATTTACGGAAGGACTCAACAGTATCATAAATATCCGCTTGTACACCAACGAAACCCGGTGTAATGCCTTGCTGTACTAGCCTTAACATTGAAGTGACTATCGCATGTTTGCTTTCTGTGTTAACTGACTGGACGGCATCTTCTTTGCGATGTAGAATTGCGTTTTGCTTATTTGACACTGCAACAACAATGAAACAAAACTTGCAACTAACTTTTTCCTGTGCACATAAGAGCCAATACGTTTACACAGAGTATTAGGCATGTTCTAACATATGATAGTGAAAATGTAAATTTTGAAAATTCATGAAAATCTTTGCAATAATTACACGCGTTATATTTTCTCTGCCCGTATTACTGACCGTTATGTCATTCTGTCATTGACGCACATGGAGTGTAATGGCTGTTTGAGGACTGTTCTTATTTCACAATGTACTTTCACATACATTCACTTGCAATTGACAGCGAGCAAGTTGCTTTTAATTTTCTCTAGTATTTCAGCATTTGGTAGCAGTGGCAAGTGGTAATTAGTTGGTTGGGACATCTCAGTGAAAACCAGAGGACTGACATCTTGTCCCCAGTCCTGTTGTTATTGGTCATTAGGGCTATAGTGAAGCAAGTGGTTGTGTTTCCCCTAGTCCACAACAATGTAATATTTGGAAACCTCGTCTGAGTGTGGCTGTTGTTGGAGTTACAAAAAGTTAAGCGTGCAAGCTCGTGCTTCTGTTAGGTAGCAGCGCAGAATGGTACAAAACGCGGAAGGTGTTTTAATAGCATGTAAATAAGCAGTATGCTTACAGGATTTGTGGTGTATTAGCCTTAGGAATGGTTGTATAGCTAATGAAGTTGTGGGTACAAAAACTCATCAGACTATTTTTTTGTAATTTTTTTTATTTCATGGCCTACTTGGCCTATAACTCTAAAACCATTTATGCCCTGGTGACGCTTTCTTTCGACAGTAATTTACTTGCTGTAGTTCGCATATATCAGTAGTCTTTTTTTAAAGCAATTGGGAGGCATTTATTTATTCACGCTAGGAGTGCCAAGTCTAATAATACGTGTTTTAACAACAAAAATCCACTCTTCTGACATGAAATGGTTTCCTTTGATTGTTCAGTTCTCCATGTGTTATTCAGGCAAACTATGAACACCACACCTCAGACCATTACAGTCTCTATGCTTTGGAGAAGTTGAGTTTTGTATGTGTTAATGAAACTTAAATATCCTCCTGTGAAGTTTCACTGACACAACTGTCAATAAATGTGGCACCACTCCTCACTAGGAAGATAAAAGCTGAACCCACACTGACCACATCAAACAGGCAAACATACTGCCCATCATCCCCACTGTGCTACTAGTGGTCTACCTGCTACCTCTTATGTCCCAATGAACATGTACACCGCCTGAAATCTCTCAAAACTACCCCATGTGAAGACTGCATTCTACCACCCATCATGAAATTCCTCCATGGAGATGGCCTTCCAACCTCTCCTCCATATCATCTACACCTCCTTCAATCAAATAACTTTCCATACTCTCTTAAAAATGGGACACAGAGCCCGCTGCCCGGTAACACAGGAGTGAGGGGCAGGAGAAGGGTGACAGGTGACAAATGTACCTCGACGAGTTACGGAATGAGGATGACCGCTGACTGTGGGCCGTAAAGGGGGGCTTTAGTTGGAGGGAGGGGTCTACAGAGTCAGATAGACAATGAAAGGGGTAGGCCATAGAGGGAAGGGCTCATGAACTGAGGGATCTCACAGAGGGAGTATGATGTAAAGGGGGTAAGGGAGGGCCTCGAGGTAGCTGGGCCATGAGGGTGGTGGCCTTTGGTGGAAGGTGGGATATGGATGGAAATATGACCCTGATGGATATTGGTCACCGTTTGGGTGGGGTGCGTCATGGAGACAGGATGGCCAAAGAGGTAGGGCATGATAGAGATTTACGTAAGTTGCTCATTTATTAGCGGCTGCTCCCAGAAATCGCGTGAGCTTTGCTCGCCTTCTCGAAATAAACAAAAGCCATGCTCCTGTCGGAGACGGATAACGAAGCAGCGGTTCAGGCTGCCACACATGAGGACTGTGCACATTAGAGGAATGCAGAGACGCCTGCAGCGATTCTGCGCCATTCGAGGCGCTGCGCGTCACTTCCTGCTTCCCATGGTGCTGTCAAGCAAGGGAAGCTTTAGTATCTATTGGGTTGCATTCCAACGGGTAATTACACCGACTCTTGTCCTCCTGACCTCTTCTACGCCTTGGCAACAGACTGAATCCGTGACAACATCACTCGTAATTTAAATAGTTTGGAGTTTCTTTGAGTGAGTAGCAATCCTAACATGCTTTGCATGATGACAAGATAAAAAGCAATGGAGGCATTTTAGGTGGCTCCAATTAGAGGCTAATGAGTGAGAGAGCAAAACGCACACAGATTAATTTACATTTATACAGGTTGCATATTCTCTTGTGAGAGAAGGCGGAGCAGGTATATGGGTGGGGCAGACCTTTCATTTCACAGGTTGTCTCCTTGTCTTACACAGAAGGAAGCCAAATAAGTGTGTTTGAGGCACTATCCTCTCTTTCCTTTTTACAGACCAGGACACTTATATTACTCTTTCTCATGCTTCCTCTCTCCATCCTTTGCTTTGCTTTCATACTTCTCTACCTCATTGTCACTTCCCTGCTCTCTGCTTTAGCTTGCATCCACCCCTTCAGTGCCCTGCTTTCATCTCCTCTCCTACTGTCTCAAACGTATTTCTTCTCAACCTTTTTAACTTTCTATCCTTTCATTATCCTCCATCTTCTCCTTCGTTTCAGCACCCTCCTTGCATCTTTCACTTCTTACTGCGTTCTACCTTCATCTTTCGGTTTCACTAACTCTTTTCCTAACTTCTTTTCGTTCTTCTCTTCTCTCCCTCTCACCCTTGTAATCCTTTTTGGATTTTCTCTCACCTCTCCCTAATATCCTCACTCGTTTCCTCACTCTTTCCTGCTCGCTCGCTTAATGTAATCAAACAAGGCTCCCTTTCATCTATAAATCAGCAAGGGGAGACCTGACCCAAGCTCTCATCATCTCACAGATGATCTACTGTAATGCATTTCGGGTAAGGGCACTGACACATCTTATTTACCATCTTTAGCTATTACTGAATACCGCTGCAAGACTGGTTTTGAGGTGAGGAAGACACACTCCCATATTTAACAAGGATTAAAAATGCAATAGGTCTCTTCTTTCATTAAGTTAAAGCCATGTGCTTTGCTATACAATACCATTAGCAAAGCAAATGGCTTTACCTTAATCAAAGGCAAGACCTATTGCATTTTCAATGTTTGTTTTTTTTATATTTGGGGGCGATCGTGCCCCCCAAGGAAAGCCAACATTTTATAATAAAAAATATGCCCCCACAGGGGGTCGGCCACTGAGCAAGAGGACGACCCCCTGCCAATATTGCCACCATTTTTTAAAAATGTCTCCTTTTTTTATATATATTTGGGGGCGATCGCGCCCTCCAAGGAAAGCCAACATTTGAAAATTAAAAAATATAGAAATATGCCCGGGGGGGGGGGGGTGACCCATTACCACGAGGGCCGACCCCCCTCAAAGACATCCCTTGCGTCTAGTGGGGTTTCCTGGCCATGGATCTCAGCGCTGCCGCGATCTACGGGCTGGAAACCCTTTCAGGCAGGCCTCATTTGAAAGGGGAGACTCTCCCCTTTCAAACGAGGCCTCCCTGAAAGCTGGGGAGGCCATTTTCGGACAGATTTCCCCATTGGGTCGAGCGAGGCCTTACCTGCTGCTGTCCTCGGCTCCGGTGGGGAAATCAGTGACGTCAGAGTGCCTCGCGGCTGGCTGATGTCACAGATGGGCGGGGCGGGGAAGACGCGAAAAGCCTTCCGTGTCTCCCACAGGGGGAATCCAAAAAAAAAACAATCTCCGGTGCGATGCACTGGAGGTTTAAAGGGGGCCCTCCCTGGTGACGGCCAATGGACGTGCGCCGCACCAGGGAGGTAGTGCTTGCGCACCAAAGGGGTTATAAATTCACTGAAAAAAACACAAAGGTTACAGGGCTGTTATAGTTAGGAAATAGGATCAAAAAAACCCTTAGATATTCACAGAAAAAAACAAACTATACAGTGACATTATAGTTAGGCTGACATTTCACTTGTACAAAACCAGTCAAGTTTAGCAGTTATAGTTAGCTGAGCTACGTATAATTCACGCCCCTGCAATATACTGCTTATGACCTCACATTACATAACTCATGACATGGTAAGTGACATCACTCATGGCATCACTGATGATATCTTAAATGATATCACTGATGACATCATCCACAGAATCTCAGACGTACCCACTCACACCCCTATCTAACCTTTCATACACCCACAGCAACATCCACACTACCATTCTTGAAACCATTGACATACCCATACCAGCACTTACATACCCACTCACTGATTAATAGGTCTACACACACATCCACTCAATCACCCATACAGCCACTCAGGGTATATCTGTGAGTAGCTGCATGAGTGTATGAAATGGTCAGTTAGTTGGTGCATAAGTGTTTGAGTGGGTCTGTAAATGAGTGGATAAGTGTCTGAATGACTCTGTTAGTGGATGAGAGAGTCTTTGAGTGGGTTTGTGACTGGCTGCAAAAGTGTCTGAATCTGTTAAAAGATGTGAATCTCTAAGTAGGTCTGTGACTGGATGCATACGTGCCTGAATGGATCTGTGAGTGGGGTCATGAGCTTCTAAGTAGGTGAGTGAGTTGGTGCATAAGTATCTCAGTGGGTTTGTGAGTGGGGTCATAAGACTGTGATTAGGTCTATGACTGGGTGCCTGAGTCTCTGAGTGGGTCTGTGAGTGTCTGCAACAGTCTCTGAGTGGCTCTGTGAGGGAGTGCATGTGTCTCTGGGTGGGTATGTTAATATGTGCATACGTGAGTGGGTTTGTAAGTGCATGTGTGAGCCTGTGAGTGGGTCTGTGAGTGGATGCATAAGTGTCTGAGTGGGTCTCTGACTGGGTGCACGAATCTCAGAGTGGGTGTCTGAGTGGTTCATGACCTGAGTGGGTGAGTGTATGGATGTATGTGACTGAGTGAGTCTATGAGTGTGTATATAACTGTATAAGTAATGTTTGTTGGAGCTTTTTTTTAAAAATTACCGGCAAGGTTTGCGACTCCGCTGCAACATTACACTGGGGGCACGCTGAGCACCTCGACGAAGTCGCGGCTCCACTCAAGTGGTAAAAAAACAAGTTAAAAATATTTAAAATTCCTAAACGGTCTCTTATACACACCTGCAACACACCCATGGGGTCAGAGTACTCCTACCTTGACGAATTCTATACTATTTGCCTTCATACTCATCCCCCGGGACACGGGTGCACTATACAAAATGGCAGGCGCAATGTTCTATTCAGATTCCGAGCAGCCAATAACAGCATTTCCCCTGACGCGTGGATCCGCTGCACACCGCATCCAAGTTGCAAAGGATCCGCTTCCCTATATTTACAAATTTAGATTTTTTTTCATATCTCCAACACTACTCAACAGATTTACACCAAATAACAAAAGGTGTTCTTTCTGGACCAAGATCTATCTTTCTGTCAAATGTGGTGTAATTCAGTCCAGCTGTTCAGGCTGTAGTCACAACTAAAATCCCTATGGGAATTAACATTGGAAAAACACTTTTTTTGCCCTCCCCCTCCTTTTTCTTGGTTCCACCTTGATGGATCGCCCCAAAGCTCTCCGTGCACAACAAGAATCATCAGGGCACTTGTTTTAGAAAATCTTGTGAAGCTTCGTCAAACCTAGCCAAAGATATCAATCAGCAAGTCATAAAGTGCTTTTCCTATGGAAACATGGTCCTAACTATACCTACCTTGTGCATATATACACAAAATGTTCATAATATCTGCAATATGTTTCAAATGATTTACAAAATGTTCTGCAGTGAAAGTTTATGTCTTACTTTTCAACCTGTGCTTCTAAATTGCAAATAAATATTGTTAACCTAAATTTTGTTTTTTGTGTTATGGAATGCAATGATACGTTTGATTTAAGATGTTATGGAAAGCAATAATATTGTAAAAGTTATTTTTGTAAAGTACTTCTTGAAAAGATGTTAGTGCCATATACATTTTCCAAAGCAAAACACCTCTATAGTCTCCACGCAAAAATAAAAGTGATCATGTCTTGGTAAAACAATGATATGTTTCCCATTTCAGGAGTGACTCGCTATGCTTGCAACTTTTGGAATTATAATTCAACAAAAATCAGAATTCTTATATTCAATTAATGTACATTTTAATTTGTCATTTGCAGGCAAAAAACAGCAAAACATTTTCCCAAAAAATCAAACAAAAATGGCTATACGTCAGAGCAGAACTAGAAGGGGACTGACTCTTACGGAATTTTTGAGTGACTCTGGAAACTTGGAAGATAGAGATGGAGGAAAGGGATTTCAGGGTGAGCCTAAATTGGGCCATAGATCGCTCACAGAAATCTCCATGTTGGAACCCTCCGAGATCGTGATGAAGCTAGCTGCTCCCAGAAGTGGGCTACGGGAATTCCTTGATCAAAGTGATATCCACAGTCAACTTGTAGAACTTATCCTTGAGGTCATGCATAAAGCAATTGGATGCAAAAGCAGTCGACAGAACTTGCTCCACCTTCTGGTAAATGTCAAAGACTCTGCATTTCTGAAGCAGGTTCTTCCTTTTTATCTCTTAGGTATGAAGCAGGATAGTAAAGAACAAATGCAGAAAATGTTGCCAGTCATTAGCTATATCCTCACGTTAGTCCTTGAATTAATTAGCGTTTTTCCATCTAGTTGCGCATCGGAGGTCTCCCTAGTTGATACTTTACTACAGACTACTGTTGCCAAGCTGCTGTCTAGTGAGGTTACTATTCCGGAAACAATCACAAAGAATGTGACCACTCTGCATACATTCTTACAGCATCTCCAAGAGAAGAAGCGTGAAGGCACTCTGAGGTCAGACAGATACACCTATCTCATGGAGAACCACGAGGGTTCAGGTCTGAGTGATTTTCGAAATATGTCCATCTTCCCAACATATGATGATATTTATTTGGAGCAAAATCCAGTAATGCGCCCCAACATACTCAATGGATCGTATCCTAGTCCACATGCTTATCTAGACACTCACTTTCGCCTCTTAAGGGAGGATTTTATTCGCCCACTGAGAGACGGCATCTTGCAGCTTTTAAGCCTACAAGGGAAGGAAATGATGAAGGCAAAATTGAATGATATTAGAGTTTATTTCAGCATTGAAATCATCATGCCGATCTGCACGCGGACTGGTATTGTTCATCAAGTCAAATTCAGTGTGGAAAACCTCCAGGGCGTCCGTTGGGAGAGCTCAAAGCGCCTTTTATTTGGTGCTCTTGTCTGTCTCTCCAAAGACCAATTTAAGACAATGCTGTTTGCTACAGTGGCAGACCGAAATGAGAAGGAACTTGCAAAGGGCATCATAACTTTGAATTTTACTGAGGAAAGCCGGCTAAGTCTTGCTGAAATGAAACCAGACGACCGCTTCTTGATGGTGGAAACAAATGCCTATTTTGAAGCCTATCGCCATGTTTTAGAAGGTCTGAAAGAAATGGCAAGCCGTGAAATCCCCCTACAAAAGTACATTGTACACTGTGAAACCAATGTATCTTCCCCAGCATACTTAGAAAACAACAGCAAGGCATACAGCTTGAAGGGGCTGGTACTGGATCAGTCTCTTGCACTGAGAGAGTTTCATGACAGTTGCGATTATCTGAGTGATTCTGAGAATGGCAGCAGAAATCAAGATAAGGACATCTGTAGCGATGAAGAAGAGGCAGAACTGTCACATCTCATAGAAAAGCAGCAGAGTGATCGGTGCACGAAACAACATGCTCCACTAATAACTGTCTCTAACAGCACTCTGGTGGAGCCAGTTACAGGATTTGATGTGCTTAATTTTAAGAGTTGGCCTTCTAAAGAGCAACTAAAACTTGATGGTTCCCAGCTAAAAGCCTTTCAGACGGCATTGACGAAGGAGCTTGCCATTATACAGGGTCCTCCAGGAACAGGTAAAGTGAATTTCCCATTTGCTCACAATCACTCATGGTGCATTACATATTGACTTTGCCTTTGATTTGTATAGCAGCAATCAAATAGTCTGACTGTTCTCTCTGGGTGTTCTACTGCATTAAACAGATTGCAACGAGTTCAGTAGATGCACAGTATGGACTACTGGATGAACCTGCATTCTGTTTCCATTCCCACCATGGAAACAGATTGCTCTTATCCCTAGCAGGAGTAAATCTCAGTGTGTGGTAGGAAAGAGATAGACACATTTTGTGAATACCCATAAACAACTACATTTCTTGGTGTTTTCACCAACTGGCTGCACAGATACACTTAGATGTTTAAATGCACACACACTAACCCATACACACACACTCTCTTTCATTAACCAACTGTGGCAATGTGACAGGTTCTAACATTTCAGTATAGTCTAATGTGTCTTTTTTGCAATATAGAAAATGTTTTTTTCCTTTGACCTCAGTGCATAGGCGCACCAGTGCACAAGAAATGCTCCTATCTTAGTGCCTCCATTTCCTTCTTCAAAGGAACAGCTCTTCTTTTGAGATTCCACTCTTAAGTGTAGATACAAACCAATCCTACTCTTATTATAAGTGAGCTTGTCCTGCTTTCATGCTACAGTAAGAAGCCTCACACTGTTACTCTATCTTGCCATTCATATCATGAAAGTACATGGGAAGGATTCTGGAAGTTGTCACTGAGTCAGTGTCTTATGTGCCCTGTCCACTGGTGTAGCCTTAACCACATCCTTATCGGTGAACAATGAAAGGATGATTGCCTTCGAGGTTTCCCAATCTCGAGTGTATGTCAGAATATAGATGGAAAAATGTTGGTTGACATGAATAGTGTGGCCTAAAAATATTGCTCCACAGGTTGTAGACTTTATATTACTAACTCGAGATAGGGCAATTTATGTAAGTGATATCTAGGGCACAATGTTTTGTGAGATGATAATTAGGCCACTATGTTCTGGTAGTATACCCTAATCATAATTTGCTAGACGCTGTCTACGGACATCAGAAAGGAAGATTTTGCCAAGGTACCTGTCAAATCAATTGAACAGGCAGCATACCTAAAGGGATAAACAGTCCTAACCCTGGGTATAATACTGCTACGAGTCTCCATACACCAAGTGTTAATTGGTGGCCAGCGGTGCACATCATATTTTGACATTTTGAATGTACGTATGTGGGATGTGTCAGCCTCAGCAGATCCTCACAGGCACGGCTGGGGAGGGAGGGTCTGAGGGCTGGCCACATTCATAGCCTGGCAATCATATATTTGATACACTTGTCTGCAAGGGCAAATTGTAGAGTTCAAGGCAGGTCCATAAGTAAGCCAGGGAGTCAGCAAGAGCTGGCACAATTGTCAGCTCGCAGTGGACCTTCTCGTAGGACATGCTTCTTTGAGTAGCAAATTGAGCAAGGTGGAAAGCCCACCTGCTGCAGCTCCAGCCCACTCCTTCCAAATATATTTCTATTAATACATGGAGAGTGTTTGGCGTTTGCCAGTTGCCCTGCTTCTAAAAATAATGAGAACCTCTGCTTTTCTAAGTGGCTCTTTTTTGTATCTTTTCTTTAACCAGGGTTTTTATATAACAAAAAACAATGCAGTTTATATTGTACCATATAATTATGACACTGGTTGTACGTACTACTAAGCCATTGTCTTTGTACACATGTGAATATCATCCTAAGGTCCACCTGTCTTTGCAGTTTTCATCGAAGAAGAACGTAGTATTGGTGTTAAGGAGCGCAAAGTTTCAGAATGGCGCTGATATGCTGTTCGGGCGGGAGGCTTCCCACAGTAGTTTTACATATATTTCTAATTGGTCACTGCAGAATGTCAGTTCCGTCAGCCACAGTTTAAGTGTTGGGACTCGTCCCCTGCACCAATGCTTTACCACCAAGTACATGGCTCGAAGCAGCTTAAGTGGAAGACATTTCCATTGGGTGTGCGGTATTTTCTTTGCCCAGCCTAAGAGTGCCATCTGTGGTCTTAGTTCCATATTTACTTCACTGATTTCTTACAACATATTAGAGACATTTTCCCAAAATTTACGGATCTCCCACATTTCCATGCAAGATGCAGAAACAAGACGTCAGTTGCCCCACAGCATTTGCAGCGATGGTCGGGTCAGAGGTCTCTTTTGTGTAGTGCTGCTGGGGTGTAGTATATTTCATAAACGTAAAAATGAAGTCTATTAACCATAACCTTTTTCTAGAGAATACCATGCCCGTTTGGGACCAAAAGTACTCCCACTTTTGACAGCGATGTCTCACCGCAGATTCCTCACCTTTTGAATATTCCCCAGGCATACGACTGATTCTGCAAACGTTTCAGCAGTACATCTGGCGCCAGTAGTGGAGCCATGTGGCTCCGCATCAATGCCATTCCACTCCGGAAATTACATGCAGAGCCTAACCTAGCGTCACCCCTGTGCGCTGATGTCAGGATCTTTCTTTCCGCACTACTAGATGTGGATTTGGAGCACCTTGTCTCTCCGAGACTCATCCTGATTTTCTCCAAAATCCCTAAAACAACAGGTTTCAAACTATGTAGGGACTGTTGCAAACAAATGTCTTTGACAGACCTTTACCAGGTGGGACTGTGGTGTCTTGGGTTGAGCCATGACTCCTGGGCCTACGGAAACTGTACTTCAATTAACCTGAAGGCCATCAGGGAACGCATTGCCAAACTCTATGCTGCCATGCTGAAGAAAACTCTGTGTTGGGACTATTCCAAGTCGTGCTCCGTGTCC
Source organism: Triturus cristatus (assembly GCF_964204655.1). Classification (NCBI taxonomy): domain Eukaryota; kingdom Metazoa; phylum Chordata; class Amphibia; order Caudata; family Salamandridae; genus Triturus; species Triturus cristatus. The sequence continues at coordinate 143,323,913 of NC_140588.1, forward strand.
AAAGTTCGATCATGGAGTCAACGGAACCGCTCCAGACTTCGGTTCAATGTCAAGCTCCAAATCCTCAGGTAAGCATAAAAACACAAGAAGTCTAAGTGAGACTTTGCTCCCTTGTGCCACTCACAGTCTTCTGAATAGGCACAAGGGTGTTGCCGTTCTTCTCAATCTCGGTCCCAAAGTTGGCTAACATTGGAACCGATTTTGCAGCTGGTTCCAGCACAACCCGAGTTTCCCGGGCCTTCAGCCATGCTGCTCCAGATCAAAGAGTTCCGCGCAGCCTTGCTCTGGATTTTCATATAACTTCCAATTCCCTCTGGCATGCCTTCAGGTCCCAAAGACCTAGGATAATGCTGGCGGGTTCACGCCTCAGCGCCAGCTGGACCTTCTAAGCCCACATTACCTCCTGCTCTTCTTCATACTCAGCATCCAGTGTTACGACCCATGCCAGCCCTGGGAAGGTTGAGGCCGATGTTAACTTCACCACCTATAGAGGCGGAACTGAGTATTCTTACCAGCACTGTGTTGATACTTGTCTGACCTCATTTGAAGTTGTCCAAATCCATCCATGGCGCCACTCCCCAGATCTTCCACCTCATCCGCTGGGTCATCAACACTCTCTGCATTCCCTATTCAAGACGGATTCTAGCAATGACAATAAACTGGGTTATGAGATCACTCAGCCTGATTAAGACTATTGGTACGAGCACTTACAAGAGGCTAGTGCCTTGACAAGGCTCAGAGGTCCCCTAACAGGATGGCCATAGAGGAGCCCTACTCCCTTCCGTGGCACTTTCCTGTTTTCAAACAGAAGGCGTGACAAGAGGACGTGCAACTTACACCCCATAGGCTCAGGTAGGTTCATAATCATGCCCCTCAAGGTCTTGTTGAATCTCTACACAAGGCCATTGGTGTGAGGGTACCAGGATGTGGTGAACTTGTAAGTCACACCACACTCATCCCACATGACTTCATGAACACAGATGTGAAGTTAGTGCCTCTTTCAGACACCCACCCTTTCAAATGACTTTTCAATGGACTCTGCCATCTGTGAGCCTGCCCTGGCAAGCAGTGCCTACCCTGCCCAGGACCCCTGGAAGTGGGTCTGAATTGCTGCTTCAGCAGAATCCATGCATCGCCGTCGACGATAAAAGCTCAGGACTAGGCCATCTCTACGACTGTGGATGCATTGCTACCGTTGCGAGGTTAGACAGTGATGCATCACCAACTGCGCTGCGCATTAACCCCATTTTCGACACAACCTTTGCCGTTGAACGACTCGGAGATGAAGCATCGCCTTCATCCTAAACATTGTCAATGACGCATCACCTCCTCTGCACTCTGTGTCTCGACAACAACGCACCTAAGGTACTTTGTAGCAGACCAAACCTAGTCCATGTATCTGACCCATGCTCCATTGCGATCAGCCTGCACTTTAGGATTTGACTCGGTCAAGCATGATCAGATTGCCTTTATGCTTTTAAGCACTACATTTCAGTTTAATCTTTTAAAATTCAGAACTCTTGTTCATCTAATTATATTTTTGTCCATTTGGTCTTGTTTCGTCATTGAATTAAGATCTGTTTTTCTAACTAGGTGTGGTGTCTTTTTGTGTGGTTGTGTTGTCACTGTTATACTGTTTGAAGTGTTGCACAAATACTTTACACATTGACTCTTAAGTTAATGCTGACTGCTCTGTGCCAAGCTGCCAGAGAGTGAGCACAGGTTAATTTAGGGTGTGTTTGTGACTTACCCTGAGTAGGATTGTGGTTCCTGCTTGGATAGGGTGCATACCTCTGCCAACCAGAAACACAATATCTAACATTGGTGATTGAGGCTGAGGATAGGAACTGTGTTTGTTCAGTGCCATAGAGTAACTTAGTTTACACTACTCACCCACATCCAACACCATTTAAAAAAAATAATCTCCCTGATTGGCATTTTTAATTTTACCTAAAAATCATGTCTCTAGCTGCTGGTTCTACAACTGGAACCATGGAATTTGAGCTGGCTAATCTGTAAACCGACGCTACACAGTGGCCCAGCTCAAAGACTTTTGCAAGGAGATGGGAGTTCCTGCCAAGGGTGCCACCAGGAAGGTGGAATTTCAAAAGGCGTGGAGGGCCTTGGCAGAAGCCCGCTCATAGGAGACTGATAGTTTGGGAGACCCTGAGAATGTCTCTTCTGAGGAACCACCTGCAATGGTTGAGGGTGAAACCCCTTAATTTGAGCTCCCTGTGAGAGCAGAAAGGAGTGTCTCTTCCAGTGTCCTATCCCCCGATGAGCTGAAGGAGACGATGGAGGAGAGAAAAATCAAACTGCAGATGTCCAAATTAAAAATGGAGGCTGCAGAGAAAAAGGCTGAAAGAGAGGCAAAGAAGGCTGAGGCAGAGAGAGCCTTAGCAGCGAAAAACGTTCAATGGCTCATGAACTGAGTCTGAAGGAACTGCATATCGAGCCCAAACAGGTAGATTCTAGCAGTGATGGTGGCATCAAACATGCAGTATCTGATGAAGAAAAGAGGGTTCGTATACCCATGGATTTGGTGCCCAGTTATTTGGTGGGAGATGACATTGATAAATGGTTTTCTGCGTATGAAGTTGCACTGAAGGATCACAGGGTTCCTGGGGAGCACAGGGTTTGGGGGTGGGTCTGTGGAAACACATGCCTACACTGGGAAGGGACACACTTCTTACACTAGAGGTTGGAGACTAAACCAAGTACATCCCTATGAAGGCCATTTTAATTGCCAAATTTGGGCTGATCCCTGATAAGCATTGCCAAGGATTCAGGGACAGCCAGAAGCTCCCCTACTATTCCTGGGTAGATTTTCTGGACTACTCCAGTAAGCCACTGAATGGTTGTGTGTGGACCAGCAAGGTTAGTGATTACAATGGGTTGTACCAGTTTATCATGAGAGAGTACATGCTCAGTATCTGTTTTCTTGAGTTGCGCCAGCACCTAGTTGACAGCAGGCGAACTGACTCCATGAAGTTTGCTAAGGAGACGGACCTCTGGGCTAGTACCAGAGTGAAACCAAAGGGGATGATGGACGGAGTGTTGAACATTGCAAGCACTCACCCCCAGTCAACTGATCTGGGTTTAATCATCATCATTCTTTAGCTCACTCCGCCATCCCAGTTCAGACGTGGCCATATGCAAATCGGTCTGACCCTGTGCCTCATGGGAACAGTCCAGCCCGAACTGTCAAGCCATGTCTTCCCTGGACTGGAAACAAGCATCCTGGGACCGGTTTCTGGCTAATCAGCCGTCATCAGCTAGGCTAGCTTGAATCCAGTGACAAAGAGAGCAAGGGACCCATGTCTGGGCATACCCTGCCAACTTAGGGCGAACAAAGCAAAACCAAAGGGGATGATGGACGGAGTGTTGAACATTGCAAGCACTCACCCCCAGTCAACTGATCTGGGTTTAATCCATCATCATTCTTTAGCTCGCTCCGCCACCCCAGTTCAGACATGGCCATATGCAAATCAGTCTGACCCTCTGCCTCATGGGAACAGTCCTGCCCAAACTGTCAAGCCTGGACCTGGCTTGGCAGTTCTGGCTGGACTGTTCCCATGAGGCACAGGGTCAAGACTGATTTGTATATGGCTGGGTTCAAACTGGAACGGCATGGTGAGCATAAAAAACGATGGATGTAGGCCCAGATCTCTGTACTGGGGTGAATGTATGAAATTGTTCTGCATTCTCTCCATCAACTGTTGTTTTTGCATTTGTCACCCCGAGTGAGAAGGATATGCCCAGACGTGGGTCCTGTGCTCGCCATGCCACTGGAATCAAGCTATCCTGGCTGAAGAGGGGTGAAACCCTGAAACCGGTCCCAGGATGCTTGTTTTCAGTCCAGGGAGGACCTGGCTTGGCAGTTTGGGCTGGACTGTTCCCATGAGGCACAGGGTCAAGACTGATTTGCATATGGCTGGGTTCAAACTGGAATGGCATGGTGAGCCAAAAAAACGATGGATTTAGGCCCAGGTCTCTGTACTGGGGTGAATATATGACATTGTTCTGCATTCTGTCCATCAACTGTTGTTTTTGCATTTGTCACCCCGAGTGAGAAGGGTATGCCCAGACGTGGGTCCTGTGCTCTCCATGCCACTGGAATCAAGCTATCCTGACTGAAGAGGGGTGAAACCCCAAAACCGGTCCTAGGATGCTTGTTTCCAGTCCAGGGAGGACCTGGCTTGGCAGTTCGGGCTTGACTGTTCCCATGAGGTGCTGGAGCAGAGTTTTCTGTTGAAAATTCATTGGGTTTTGAAGCTTCAGTTGTCTAAACGTGGTAAAAATAAAATTACTAATTTTAATCATTAATTATTTGTTTTGTGTAAATGTTTTTTATTAATCAATATGTATGTATTAACAAGAGAAAACCGACACGAGGGAACGCTTACGTGTTGCTATTGACAATGTGCATGTTTTATTAAATAAACGTTGCTGAGTGCTGTTTATTTTTAAGCACGAAACGCTTTTGAATTAATGCTTTTTTGTGTTGCTAAAGCTAGATAATTGCATACACATAAGGGTATTAGTGGGGTTAACACTGTTTAACCACTATGCTGTGGTAACGTTGTTTTGTCTCTTTTAATTAAGATGGTCTATTGTGGCCTATTGTGGCCTACTAAAAGATGGCTGACTTTTGAAGCCTGGTTTCGAGTGAGAATTTGTGATGGAAAAGGCCTTGCTGAATATGGACGCGAGTCATCTGTCCACAGTCCTTGCCTGGTTAAAACTTTCCGTGAGGACAGCAGCAGATCTGGGCATGTTTCCAGATGCATTGGGACAGCAGCCTTGGCAGCCTTGGAAAACAAAGGAGCTTTAAAGAAAGACTCTAAACTCTGAGCTCACCAGAGGAAATGTGTGGAAGTTGAGAAGAAACATTTTAAGATTTAGTTCCTGTTCTGTCTTTTTATTTTTGTGACTTTTTCTGAGCGGAGATTTTTAAAAATGTAGCAATGCTACATCCTTTCCTTCTCGCTCTGCTCAGCGGTTCGGCGGATGAAGTAATGTTAAATGTTTCTTTCCTTTGTCTGAATTATTATAAATATACTAGACTAGAGAGGGTTTCATTCCATTGCGGTTTGCCACTTTGCCATGCGTTGGTGAGGATCGATGCTGTGAGGACGGTGACTTGGGAGATTTCTACTGAGAGACTTGTCCTGATGACCCATTCTGACATTTAGCCAGAATAGGTAATTATGAGAAAATGATTTATTCTGATTAATTTCTTTTGACTAATTTAGATAAAGAATCATAATTTTAAATACGGTGTTGGTGATTATTTCTTGTCAATTATTGAGTACTCTATTTGATTATTAATATATAGATTGTTTAGATTATGACAATTGCAATAGCTAGGTCTTATCGACCTCGGTGTAGATGTGGGGTTTAGGAGTTTTAGGAGATTTCTTTCCACAGGTTCAATGCTGGTAGAGTATTTGAGTGTATGTTAGTGAAATGGGCCCTAGTGTATGGTGAATGTATGTGCGTGTAACTGTGAAATTACTCTATCCGTGGAAGTAGGGAGATTTTGTACACCCCAATCTGCATCAAGTTCCTGGTAGCAGAGTGATGATGGTTATTGATGATTGTCTTGATCTGATTAGATTGCTTGTACATTAGCTTATTGATTATTGATTGATGTTGGTATATGTACTAATACTATATGTTGGAGTCGTCATGTTGAGTTATATGTAGTGCTTCTGGAACTTGGGAGCTAGTAGCAGTTCCGTAGTAGGGCAGAGGGAAGTATATGCTGCTCTCGGGAAAGACGGGATTGTTGGTCCTGTACGTATGCAGGAAAATTCACATTGTTTGGGTTCGGAAACAGTGACATTGTTGTATGTTACTATTAGAGATATTTCTGGTATATAAGGAGTGCGTATGGTAGTGAAGGTTATCTATGAAACTCTGGTTTTAAGTCCCATGGATCCGTAAGGTTCGCCGTTAAAGCTTATCGCGGGAGAAGTAATAGGTATTCTCTGAGCTTGTTTGAGAAACTGGGTAGAAGTAAGCTGCTTGGTTGATGTGTGTTATAATTCTGTAGTGGAGCAGATTGTCCGCTGTTCTCGGGAAAAGCAGGATTCTGTGTGTATGTACTATATTTTCTTGTATGAATGTGCGTGAATGTTTATACATTTAGTTGATTGTAAGACTCTTTGGACAAGTCCTAGAGGAAACAGTTAATGAATGTATGTTAGAAGGGCAGAGTAGAGGGATGTGCTACTGTGTCAACGAGAGGTTTCTTGTGAAATAGATTTTCTTTACTATTCTTTGGTTAGCGAAGCAGACAATGGAGATGTTTATATGTTGTAACTAATAGATTTTGTAGAACTTCGACACGAAGTCTACTGAGAAATTTTGTAAAGGAGGGGTAGACGACTGACAGAAGAACAAGAGCGAAAGAAAACTGCTGAAGAACAAGAGGCATTTGAAACAGAATCGGATGAAAGTGAAAGTGAAAAATCAAAGGGTCGAGTTCTGAGAAAGAGAACTTGGATTGGAGAAAGAAATAATACAGAAATAAGACCGAAAAAGGTCATAAGAGGAGATTTTTGGCCTAATAACAGAGTAAAGAGGCTGAGATACAGACTGATAAGAGGAAATACATCGAAAGCTGAACAAGTGAATGAAGTATCGAGTCAAAACGAAGTAAAAAGAAAGGAGCAAAAGGAGTCAAGAGAACCTGAGGAAATAAAGAGAATTAGAAGACCCAACAAAAGTACAGATCACCGGAATGGTCTTATGTGGCACTGTCTGAAGAAGGAGAAGAAGAAACAGTGACTCGAGATAATCCGGAAGGGATCTTGAGAAAAGTGGTTGAGGAAAAGGAAGAATCTGTTGGAATCTTAAAAGTTATTCTGACTGACATTGGAGAAGAGTCAGATGCACAGGATGTTGTTGATGATCTGATACAGTTTGATGTTGCTGAAGAAGAAGGAGTGAAAAGTGATGAATATCCAAATTGAGTGAACTGAAGAAATCACTTGGAAAAAGTGAAAAGGAGAAAGTCTGAAATTCAGCTGTCTGAAGTAATCCAAAGTTTGAGAAATTACAGTAGTGGAGTAGTAGAGGCTAAGTCAAAAGACAAGGTCAAAGTAGTAAAATGGCTAACATAGAGAATAATCAAAGTAAATGTGCCTTCTTAAAAAGATGGTGTAGAATGTGCTGCTGCTGTACTGGATTATTAATGCTACTATGGGGTATTTTAGCTTTATTAGTTACATTTAGAGTTTCAATAGGTACATTTGGAATACATACTGAGAATGAGACAAATGTAGAAAAGAATTCGCAAAAAGTAGTTCCAACTAGAATTAGTAATACTTACATGCATAAAGATAGGTCAATTAATGATTTTTCTAGTAATGTTTTTTCAAAATTGTTATACGAATATGTGAAAACAATGGAAGTAAGGGATTGCTACGTTTGTATGCAATTACCTGCATCCGTTTCAGAGGGTGTTACTTATCACCATTTACCAGCTACGTATGGAATTTCTTGTAGTGTATTAAGTAGTGTTTTTTATTTGTTAGGGAAAATAGATTATAAGATGTCTAATAAAGATAGTATTTTTGGGCACTTGCCAATGAACAAAGAGCTGAATCCAGCTAAAGAAGCTAACATTTTTGGTGAGATTTTTATTGAAAAAGAAGAATTAACATTAGATTCCATTTTTAAGAATAATTTAACTTGTAGTTTGGAAGAAGAGGAGAAAGCTTTCCTGAACATGGTGGAGGAAAGGAGATTGAGTATGCATGAAAAGGCAGGGAAATATAAAGTGAGTGAGACAATTTGGGACATTGAGATGGGAAAAGAATTGAGAAATGGAGCTAGTCCAACTTTAGCTTTAGATGCACCACAGAAGGGTAAGCTGTGCATTACAAGAGGGAAATCCCAATATGATACATATTTTGTTGGGACTAGTGAATGTCATGATACATACTTCATTGCAACAGGATGGGGTTTCAGAGGTGGAGAAGATACAATTTTTCCAGGAGTGTATTATGTTTGTGGGAACAAGGCTTATTACAAGTTGCCTGACCATTGGTATGGCACGTGTTATGTGGGCCTGGTTTTTCCAAAGATTTTTCATATAGATAGAATAGAAGATGTAGAACATATTAATTTACTAATGCGCTTCAAGAGGGAAACTTGGTCTGAAATTGTGGGTGACATTTTTGGAGCTTTAATTCCAGCAGTGGGAATTTCTTTAAATGCTAATGGGATTCGGAAACTGTCAACAGTGGTGGATCGCTTATTGACAAATACCGCTGAAGGGTTTCTTTTGGTGAATACGGAATTAATTGCCGTACGTGCTATGTCTATGCAAAATAGACTTGCTCTTGATATATTATTGGCTAAGGAGGGTGGAGTTTGTGGAATGCTGAAAGTTCAACATTGTTGCACTTACATTCCAGATGAAAGTAAAGACCTGAAGGTTTATATAAAAAATATTACTGATTTGCATGAAGAATTAGTACCACTTGAAGCTGAAAGTATCTGGACTAAAGTAGCTAATAAGGTGATAGCTGTTAAGAGTTTTATTGCAAAAATAGGTAGTACTATTGTAGGTAAGGTATTGTTTCCTTTAACTTGTATAATTGTTGCTTTATTGATATTGAGATTAGTGTGTTTGTGTTGTAAAAACAGGGGAGGGAAAAAGAAGTTAATTAAAAGAAACAATGAAAAGAGAAATAAAAGGTTGAAAAGAGAACCACAAGAAATTGAATTAGAAGAATTAAGGGAGAGTGTCTACTTAGAAACAAAGAGGGATGATGAAAGAGTGTCTGGTGTGTAGTGTTGTGTAAGGAGGAAAAAGACATTTCAAATTTCTCCTAAAATGGGACTAAATTTCACTAAATCTTTTTTTGTGGATTATTTGGTGATAAAATCACCAAAGGGGGGATTGCTGGAGCAGAGTTTTCTGTTGAAAATTCATTGGGTTTTGAAGCTTCAGTTGTCTAAACGTGGTAAAAATAAAATTACTAATTTTAATCATTAATTATTTGTTTTGTGTAAATGTTTTTTATTAATCAATATGTATGTATTAACAAGAGAAAACCGACACGAGGGAACGCTTACGTGTTGCTATTGACAATGTGCATGTTTTATTAAATAAACGTTGCTGAGTGCTGTTTATTTTTAAGCACAAAACGCTTTTGAATTAATGCTTTTTTGTGTTGCTAAAGCTAGATAATTGCATACACATAAGGGTATTAGTGGGGTTAACACTGTTTAACCACTATGCTGTGGTAACGTTGTTTTGTCTCTTTTAATTAAGATGGTCTATTGTGGCCTATTGTGGCCTACTAAAAGATGGCTGACTTTTGAAGCCTGGTTTCGAGTGAGAATTTGTGATGGAAAAGGCCTTGCTGAATATGGACGCGAGTCATCTGTCCACAGTCCTTGCCTGGTTAAAACTTTCCGTGAGGACAGCAGCAGATCTGGGCATGTTTCCAGATGCATTGGGACAGCAGCCTTGGCAGCCTTGGAAAACAAAGGAGCTTTAAAGAAAGACTCTAAACTCTGAGCTCACCAGAGGAAATGTGTGGAAGTTGAGAAGAAACATTTTAAGATTTAGTTCCTGTTCTGTCTTTTTATTTTTGTGACTTTTTCTGAGCGGAGATTTTTAAAAATGTAGCGATGCTACATCCTTTCCTTCTCGCTCTGCTCAGCGGTTCGGCGGATGAAGTAATGTTAAATGTTTCTTTCCTTTGTCTGAATTATTATAAATATACTAGACTAGAGAGGGTTTCATTCCATTGCGTTTTGCCACTTTGCCATGCGTTGGTGAGGATCGATGCTGTGAGGACGGTGACTTGGGAGATTTCTACTGAGAGACTTGTCCTGATGACCCATTCTGACATTTAGCTAGAATAGGTAATTATGAGAAAATGATTTATTCTGATTAATTTCTTTTGACTAATTTAGATAAAGAATCATAATTTTAAATACGGTGTTGGTGATTATTTCTTGTCAATTATTGAGTACTCTATTTGATTATTAATATATAGATTGTTTAGATTATGACAATTGCAATAGCTAGGTCTTATCGACCTCGGTGTAGATGTGGGGTTTAGGACTTTTAGGAGGTTTCTTTCCACAGGTTCAATGCTGGTAGAGTATTTGAGTGTATGTTAGTGAAATGGGCCCTAGTGTATGGTGAATGTATGTGCGTGTAACTGTGAAATTACTCTATCCGTGGAAGTAGGGAGATTTTGTACACCCCAATCTGCATCAGAGGCACAGGGTCAGAACTGATTTGCATATGGCTGGGTTCAAACTGGAATGACATGGTGAGAAACAAAACAATGGATTTAGGCCCACATCTCTGTACTGGGGTGCATTTATGACGTTGTTCTGCATTCTGTCCATCAACTGTTGTTTTTGCACTAGTACCAGAGTGTCCATAAAGGTATCGGGGGGAATGCTCCCACAAAGGTGAACAGGGTTCCCAACAGAGGAAAGAGGGAGGAGACAAAAAAAAACGAAATAACTCTCAAGGGAGTAGTGGTAACCAGTCCCTGTCTGATCCCAAGAAGAAGGGGTTCTTTGATCCTAAGACAGGGAGGTTTGTACCCCAATGTACTGAGTGCTACAAATATGGGCACTCCAAGGGAGAACTGGAGTAATTGAAACTCCTAGCGACTTGCGAGGCCAAGGACCCTTAAATACTAAGATTTGGGATTAATCGAAGAAATCAGACTCATTTAAAATTGAGCCAATTGAATACTAAAGACTATTGCTTTTGTTTGGTGAGCCTCTTAATTTCAAACTTAGACTAACTGTAAATGTGAGTAGATTTGAGTGAAAGATAAGTGAATAGAAGTAGAGGATTGTATGATGTTTGCAATATGGGAAGCAGCAGATATAATTGAGTATATGTGGTTAAGGAACTGAATAAATTACCCCAAGAACTTTTTCTTGACTATTTTTTACACCACTCTTACGCTGGCCTAAGTTTAATTTTGATTCAATGAAATGTTATTAAACAATGTATAATAAAAAAAATTATAATAAAGATGATTATTATCATGTGAATGATAATTGTTGGATTTTTATGTTTTTACACAGGTGTATTTTTATACTATGTACCCATGTATGGGAGATATTGTGTCCTGAGGAAGGGGTCAAAATCTGTGCTAACCACTAGGGATAGGCTTAGTTCACGTAGCAGTACTGCACGGAACTCTTTGAAATGGAAAAAAACTCTGCTGAATGGGCGGAGTTCCTTGTTCCACCCTTTCGCGTAAAGTTTCTGCTGTACGGCAACGTAAATTACGTTTTCGGGTGGAAATGTCTCTCGAAATGCACAACGTGGGCGCGGCCATCTAGTTTCTAACTGTTTATTGTGCTGGGGCCTACCTTTTGATCCTTCCTGAATCTCTGCAATCCTTGTGTTCTAAAACTTTTTTCCCATCTGTTTTATTTATTATCTTACCTTTTGTCTTTCTGCGTGTGTATTTTACGTTTTTTCTACTTTTTTGTGAGTTATGTACTTTATTTTTTCTCATAATTCCTTCCTATTTTTTTTTCCTTCCTTCCTTCGTATTCCTGTTTCTGCATTTTCTCTGTTCCGCCCCTCAACCCCCCAGCACCATGGCAGATAAGTGTGACGCAAAAACACCCGCAGCAAGGAGCCACCTTCCTTGTGGAAGCCTGCGCCAGGAAGGGGTGCAGTCCCGTGCCTTGTATTCCGAGGTGGAGGTGGTAGCACAGTTTTTTTGCGTTCAGCGGCACCTCCCCGCCACACGGGCAGCAGGCCTGGGTCCTGGTACGGATTCCAGGAGCGCCAGCAGAGCTGTGCAATGGTGCGCTGGGCAGTGTATCTCTGCTTTGGGGTCCGGCGCACCTATAATCAGCTGAAGCACCGGTGGTCCGGCATCCTGGACCTGAGAGCAGGACCTGCTGGACTTGCTTGGGGTTGAGGTTGCTGGGCTCAGTGAGTAGTTAATTATTATTATTATTATTATTACTTTAGTGTTCTATGCTATTGCTAATATTGTTTCCCAAATAGCAAGCATGCTGCTCACATGCAGGTAAGTTAAGTTTACAAATATTATATTATGTGATTTATTATTCTAGACAGGTGCTTGGAGCTACCTAATCATTCTTGTTGGCGCTCGCTTGGGCTGATTATGTAAGAACTTAAGTAATGTAGAGACTCCTTTGTCCTGTCACTTAGATAGTAGTAGTTAGTATTTGTAATTTAGCGCTGCACGTCCTCTCACTTCAGCTCTTAGAGCGTTTTTTTGTAGCTCGTACAGTGACTAGCAACCAATTTGGTGAATGCATGCATGCGTCCATCTATGCATTTAAATAAAAAATGCAGACTTAGTGAATTGGCCCGTCAAAAGGGGTTGAGATTGCAAATTAAATGATAAGAAGCAAACATCATTTGTTGCAATTTATTAGTAATTCCAAAATCTTTGGAATAGGTAGGTTTACGAAATTTGGAATAGGATAGGACGGTCTGCAATACTAATCTACTACTAGTCGATCTGATTTAGAAAAGTTCTATGAAATTGCAATTGCCTTTTCCTGGCCAAAAATCTTTTTGGCCAGATTATTTATTTACCACCAATCTTATTTTGGCTCCATGTCTTACATCAGCACCCAGGGGCACTAAGAGGTCTCAGGCGGGTGAGGGAGCTGGAGGTGCCTCCCAGTCTGAACATTCCTCAGTCGATGGCTCTGCTGGCCCCAGTAAATCCGCCTGTTGTTAACATTAATATTTATTTCCCTAATTTTTACCGCTCCTTATTTTGAATTATTCCTACCCGTTTCCTATTGTTTTTCCAAATCCTCTTCGATCTATTCGTTTCTAAATTCTTGTTATCCCTGCATTATCCTATTTACTTTTTTTCTATATTCCTAGAGTCTGTACTTTACTTCTTACTGTCTGTGTCCTAGTCTGTCTTTAGCTTCCTTTCTTCTGCTTTGTCAGTCAGCTTTCCCTCTCCCCTTATATTATATTTTGTGGACTGCCTAGTGGTGGTACTGTAAAACTCAGAGAACCCATTGGTCACATACTACTACTATTACTCTTCTGTGCACAATGCATGCCCAAGCAAAGTATTTTACGCATGATTGTTTGTTGAGATGAGAAGGCTTTCTTCTACTTTCTCATGCAATATCAGTAAAACGAGAGAGTGGCCATGGTCAAGTTGGACACCCCAAAGTTGTGTCTTCTTAGCTAGGCCTAGTATTATTAGCAGTAGTTGGTGAACTGATGACCTTGCAACATGGCTGGAAGGAAGTATGAGGAGGACGGCCCCATTGCGTTTGCCAACCAAGACCATATGTCCAGTTGTCCACTCTGTTATTTCTTTTCAAAACCTCAGATTCATCAATAGCTCTAGCCACTTCTTTACAGGTTGTCTTGAGGCTTTTCGAAAATTGACACCAACAAATGCCCAACCTGATTTTTTTGATAGAAGATACTCTATCCGAATTGTAGTGATGTGTGTGCTGTATTTTGCTATAAAAAATGAATACGGGGATGCGTATCTGGCATTCCAAAAATGTGTATTTTTTCTACCTGCACCGATCACCAGTGCCAGGGCGCCAGTGACGGCGGATTCTGCCAGTCAGCAGATGCAGCAGCGGTAGGGATTGAGCTAGAGGCAGTGGTGGGCGGTCACCCCTTGGCATATACAGCGTGAGTTGATTAAAATGTTGGCCTCTTTTATCTTCAACTCAGCAAACAAAGTTTAATGTAGACCTTTAACAATAATGGGTTGATGGAAAAGGGAAAGAAGGATGGAAGGAGAAAGGATGGGTGAATTGTAATATAACTGGAAGAGAAGGATGAGTGGGTGAAAGGATGCTTATTCTATAGGTGGCTGATAGGATGCATGGGTGGGTGGAGGATGGGTGAAAGGATACCTGCCTGGGTGGGTGAAAGTGTATGGGTGAAAGGGTGCCTGCCTGGGTAGTTGAAAGTAATCCTTCGGTAGGTTTGATGGGCGAAAGGACGCATGGGTGGGCAAATGGGAAATGTATGTTGGTGAAAGTTTTCTTGAGACTGAGAGCCATGTTTGGATGGATGGATATTTGAATGGATGAATGGTTTTCAATGGTGAAGACATGTAAAACTTGAACAGTGAGTAGCAAAGCCACGGGTGAAGAATAAAAATACTAGAAGAAGAATTCAATGATGAATGGAAAAATCCTTAGGAAGAAGTATAAACAAGGGACTAAGGTGCTCCTCTTAAGAGCTCTCTTCTCACCTTTACTTGCTTGGAATGGGTTTTATCAAGGTTTTTGTTTCAAATGGTTGAGATAGTATTTCAGACCACTCCCTTGACTCACAGTGGTTTTCAAGCGTGACATATATTATGTATCATTACTACCCACCCGTCATCAATTACCTCCTTTCCTCCCCACCCATGGCAGTTCGCCAGTGACCTATGGGTGACCTATCGGCTGCATGGTTACTTCGGCCTTACTGCATTGTGCGTGTGCCTCAGTTAATGTGTAAGTTCATTCACAAATTTCATGGCAATGCAAAAAATCATTGTGTTTGCCTTCACTCCCAGTGCCCACTCAGTCACTTGCTAGTATATAACTCCTTTCCTAAGTTCTATCTGTCCCAGCCTTCCGTAAAAATTTGAAAAAACCATACTTTGAATGTGCCACTTACTTCTGGCCAAGTGATATATTTTATTATTGCTTCCAGAACAGATTACGTCAGTTCAAATCTTTCCCTTTCAACAATTCCCGAACAAAGTGACTCACTACTAGCAAAAGCTTAGGCATTTGATAATGATGATCACTGAACCGTCTACCTATCCGGCCTAATCCCTCTAACTTACCTGCAGTAGACTAAGTTAATAATTCTTTTCCTTACTGCCAAGCAAAAAAATTTTGGTGGAAAAAAGTCATGTCAAATGTGGTGATGGAGAGTGAGACTAGAGAGTAAAGTGAGACTAAAAGTAAGTGCTGTTGCATTTTGCGGAGGGGATAGTCTGTGATGAACATGCCAATTACAATATCCTGTTCCTTAATCCTTTCCCGGCACTGTAGTGCATTGCATTGCTTTTCCCACGGGCAGACAGAAAGATGTCTGTCAGATAATTGTTTTTATATAGCACCTCACGTGACATATATAATTCATAGTAAGTATTAATTTGCCTTGTAGTCAGGGTGAAATTGAGGCATTTAACAGAGTAAGGCCATGATAGGAATAAGATAATTGTCTAGTACAGCTGCCCCACCTGCAGACAGTAGCAAAGTAATGCGATACAAGTATTTCTGTCTATGGCACCAGCTGAGCTAGTATGCCTACATTAATTTAGATCAACAAGAGAGAGAAGAATACTTGTATACTCCATAGTGCATAATGCCTGAAACTCGAATCACATCAAAATCGAATTGCTTGAGGATACCAGCAAATGTACTGCCACTGTGCCACTTTATAATTGTATATGTTTTGGTAAGAACATTATGTTCGAGACATATGAGCTGCAGATTACACACTTTTGCATAGATCGCCATCTGGTGTTGGGCCCGGATGTTTGCAGTTTGTTTTTCCTCTTGGAAAGTCTTTGGAAGTCACGAGGTCGGTGACTCCTCCCTTGGTCCGTATTGCGCATGGGCTTCGGCTCCATCCTCAGATTGTTTTTTTCCGCCATCGGGCTCGGATGTAATACTTCGCGCTCCGGTTCCGAACATTTCCAGCTCGACGATCGAAGCGAAATCCTCGCTCATCGCGGTATTGTTCAGATCCTGATCTCCTCAATCACCTCCTCTTCGACACACCTTCGATTCCAGTCGTCGACGGCGGCCTTCGGGCCTATCCAAGCGCCGGTCCCGGCTGATGGAAAGAACTCCATTCAAGAAGTGCCCTCGATGTGGGTCCAAATCCCCCCACACCGATCTTCATGAGGTGTGCAACCTTTGCCTCTCCCCTGAACACGGGGCTCGAGACTGTCCCGCCTGCAAGTCTTTCAGATCCAAAAAGACTATTCGAGATCGAAGGGTCAGACGAAACATGGCGCACTCCTCGACCTCCGTTCCAGTCGACATCTTCGGGGACGACGTCGAAGCTCCGGGACAGCAGCACACCGAAGAGGACTTCGTCAGTGCTTCCGAAGCTGACGACTCGGATGTGGAGGACATCACCCCGGTGCAGAGGGTTGTGAGTAAAATACCCCCTCCCACACCCGCACCGACACCCAAAAAGGCTTCGGTCACGCCTTCGCCTCCGGGCCTAGGCAAGACCAAAGACACTGCTTCGAACACCCCACCTTCGGGCCCGGTGAAGAAGCCTAATAAGCCTTCCGGCGGCTCGGGGCTTGAGCCAGCCTGCCAGCGGTGCCGATAAACACACTTCGGCACCGAAAAAGAGAGCGGCCTCTACCTCAACACCGAGCACCGCACCAAAGCCCTCGGTGTCGAAACCCAGCCTCTCGGTACCGACCAAACATCATAAGGCCCTCGGCACCGACACTCCCGCGCCGAAGCCTGCCTCGGCGCCGACCAAAAAATCTGAGGTTCCAAAAAAGCACGGCACGGACAAGCCTAAAAAGGCGTCCGCCCCGAAACCTTCGGCGCCGACCGAACAACCATTGTCTCAAGAACTGTTTACACCGGATCCTTTGCAAAAGACACTTACCAAGGATCCAAAAACTGGACATTTGGCACTTCCTTCTAAAAAGAGACATTTGGACAAACCAGCCCTGCCTCCACCTCCAAAGAGGAAAGACTGTGCTACCTCCCCTTTCAGAGTGCCTTCCCCACCTCCTCCACCTCCTCCACCCTCTCCACCTCCGCCCCCTCCGCCTTCTCCACCCCTGCCTCATCGCTCTCCGACTCCGTCTCCAGACCATGATGATCAGGGGGACCCATACTACGATCCAGGGGATGTGCCACAAGACCCCACCCCTACAGGATCCCCAGACCCATGGGACAATTATAATAATCCAGACAATCCAGATGTCCCACAAGATGACCTTTATCCATCCAGGCCATCTCCACCAGAAGACTCATTAGGTTTTCACCACCTACTTCAGAGGGCGGCACATTATCACGGGGTAGAGCTACACACTGACCCGGTAGAGGAAGATTTCGTCCTCGACACCTTTGATACCGCACATAGGTCTACTTCTATACTACCTATGCTCAAAGGGGTAATAAAACATGCAAACAATAAGGAGCTACAGAGGGAAATAAACCCAAGTCACCCTCCTCTCAATCAATATTCATATACACAGGACTGGGTCTAGGAAGGTATAGTCACAATAAACTGTGGTTCAAATCCCTATGTCTTAGGGTATTTTGTACTCCTCTCCTTTCTCAATCTCTCTCCTTTCTCAATCTGAGGTAGTCACCAACAGCCGTTTACCTTCAATTTTTAATTTTTTAATTTTTATAAACCAACTTACTAAAAAGTTTTACTTATGGCAATCCCCACTAATGACCTTCTCAGTGTAAAAACCCCCACGTCAATTACACCAGGTGTTTTTACAATCCTTTGAAAAAATGTGAGAGAACAAGATGACACCTCACGTGCGCAACACCAATTGAGCTTGCTGATTGGTACTCACCAGCTCTGCCCACTTTTATCATCATCGGTTGTCATCTTGCCCCAAAAAAATAAATACAGTGTCCACAAGGTTAAATCCAAAATGTGAAGGTAAATAGTGAAATAATCACATACCAAAATGCGACTGAAAAGTGAAGTTTAAAAAATGAAAGGGATGCACTTTCTATAGGACCAACTTTATTCCTCCTTATATGTGCACCCAATTCAAAACTTAAAAAGGTTGCTTAATATGGGTTCCATGATGGAATATCGTTAACATAAATATCGTCAGAAATAAATATCGTCACTAAAATATCGCTTACATTAATATCGTCATCCTATGCTTAAACAAGGATTCACACAAATATCGATTTTTTTTTAGCGACAACCCTAATATCGTTCACACTAATATCGACAACATAAATATCGACTACTACATTATCGACTTTATTTTAAATAACATTACCTTAGACATAAATATCGACTACACTAACATCGACGACCTATCTGCTTATAGAAATATACAAAAAATATCGTCTTTTTATTACCAACTGGATATGCACTATTCTTTTATTTTACTCACTTTTTTTACTATTTTACTTTACAAAACTATTCACACATATAATTATTTAGTTTTCCTAATACTTATTGATATAAAAATATATAATATAGGATAGTAAACCATTATAATTAACTATTGTAACTCCAAACATAACATAAGTCAGGGAAAGTGCTGGATAGTAAACCATAATAAATTACTATTCTAACTCCAATCCAACATAAGTCAGGGAAAGTGCTGGATAGTAAACCATAATAAATTACTATTCTAACTCCAAACATAACATAACTCAGGGAAAGTGCTGGATAGTAAACCATAATAAATTACTATTCTAACTCCAATCCAACATAAGTCAGGGAAAGTGCTGGATAGTAAACCATAATAAATTACTATTCTAACTCCAAACATAACATAAGTCAGGGAGAGTGCTGAATAGTAAACCATAATAAATTACTATTCTAACTCCAATCCAACATAAGTCAGGGAAAGTGCTGGATAGTAAACCATAATAAATTACTATTCTAACTCCAAACATAACATAACTCAGGGAAAGTGCTGGATAGTAAACCATAATAAATTACTATTCTAACTCCAATCCAACATAAGTCAGGGAAAGTGCTGGATAGTAAACCATAATAAATTACTATTCTAACTCCAAACATAACATAAGTCAGGAAGAGTGCTGGATAGTAAACCATAATAAATTACTATTCTAACTCCAATCCAACATAAGTCAGGGAAAGTGCTGGATAGTAAACCATAATAAATTACTATTCTAACTCCAAACATAACATAACTCAGGGAAAGTGCTGGATAGTAAACCATAACAAATTACTATTCTAACTCCAATCCAACATAAGTCAGGGAAAGTGCTGGATAGTAAACCATAATAAATTACTATTCTAACTCCAAACATAACATAACTCAGGGAAAGTGCTGGATAGTAAACCATAATAAATTACTATTCTAACTCCAATCCAACATAAGTCAGGGAAAGTGCTGGATAGTAAACCATAATAAATTACTATTCTAACTCCAAACATAACATAACTCAGGGAAAGTGCTGGATAGTAAACCATAATAAATTACTATTCTAACTCCAATCCAACATAAGTCAGGGAAAGTGCTGGATAGTAAACCATAATAAATTACTATTCTAACTCCAATCCAACATAAGTCAGGGAAAGTGCTGGATAGTAAACCATAATAAATTACTATTCTAACTCCAAACATAACATAACTCAGGGAAAGTGCTGGATAGTAAACCATAATAAATTACTATTCTAACTCCAATCCAACATAAGTCAGGGAAAGTGCTGGATAGTAAACCATAATAAATTACTATTCTAACTCCAAACATAACATAAGTCAGGGAGAGTGCTGGATAGTAAACCATAATAAATTACTATTCTAACTCCAATCCAACATAAGTCAGGGAGAGTGCTGGATAGTAAACCATAATAAATTACTATTCTAACTCCAATCCAACATAAGTCAGGGAAAGTGCTGGATAGTAAACCATAATAAATTACTATTC
The DNA here is from genome assembly GCF_964204655.1 of Triturus cristatus. Lineage (NCBI taxonomy): Eukaryota > Metazoa > Chordata > Amphibia > Caudata > Salamandridae > Triturus > Triturus cristatus. The sequence continues at coordinate 143,343,548 of NC_140588.1, forward strand.
TAACTCCAAACATAACATAACTCAGGGAAAGTGCGGGATAGTAAACCATAATAAATTACTATTCTAACTCCAATCCAACATAAGTCAGGGAAAGTGCTGGATAGTAAACCATAATAAATTACTATTCTAACTCCAATCCAACATAAGTCAGGGAAAGTGCTGGATAGTAAACCATAATAAATTACTATTCTAACTCCAAACATAACATAACTCAGGGAGAGTGCTGGATAGTAAACCATAATAAATTACTATTCTAACTCCAATCCAACATAAGTCAGGGAAAGTGCTGGATAGTAAACCATAATAAATTACTATTCTAACTCCAAACATAACATAACTCAGGGAAAGTGCTGGATAGTAAACCATAATAAATTACTATTCTAACTCCAATCCAACATAAGTCAGGGAAAGTGCTGGATAGTAAACCATAATAAATTACTATTCTAACTCCAAACATAACATAAGTCAGGGAGAGTGCTGGATAGTAAACCATAATAAATTACTATTCTAACTCCAATCCAACATAAGTCAGGGAAAGTGCTGGATAGTAAACCATAATAAATTACTATTCTAACTCCAAACATAACATAACTCAGGGAAAGTGCTGGATAGTAAACCATAACAAATTACTATTCTAACTCCAATCCAACATAAGTCAGGGAAAGTGCTGGATAGTAAACCATAATAAATTACTATTCTAACTCCAAACATAACATAACTCAGGGAAAGTGCTGGATAGTAAACCATAATAAATTACTATTCTAACTCCAATCCAACATAAGTCAGGGAAAGTGCTGGATAGTAAACCATAATAAATTACTATTCTAACTCCAAACATAACATAACTCAGGGAAAGTGCTGGATAGTAAACCATAATAAATTACTATTCTAACTCCAAACATAACATAAGTCAGGGAGAGTGCTGGATAGTAAACCATAATAAATTACTATTCTAACTCCAATCCAACATAAGTCAGGGAAAGTGCTGGATAGTAAACCATAATAAATTACTATTCTAACTCCAAACATAACATAACTCAGGGAAAGTGCTGGATAGTAAACTATAATAAATTACTATTCTAACTCCAATCCAACATAAGTCAGGGAAAGTGCTGGATAGTAAACCATAATAAATTACTATTCTAACTCCAATCCAACATAAGTCAGGGAAAGTGCTGGATAGTAAACCATAATAAATTACTATTCTAACTCCAAACATAACATAACTCAGGGAAAGTGCTGGATAGTAAACTATAATAAATTACTATTCTAACTCCAATCCAACATAAGTCAGGAAATGTGCAGGTTAGTAAACAATATAAATTTTTCTATCTAAATTATTTTTTAGACCCTATTCCCCTATAATACCAAAATAACGCTTCTTCAATATTAATGTAATAATTTTTATTAATATTAAAAAATAAATTTCGTGTAAAATTTTAAATTTCGATGTTAAATTTTGATTTCATGATAAATTTCTAATTTATTAATATTTTATACAATTTTTTAACACTACATTTTTAAATTACTACCCACCCTAATCCCCTATAATACCAAAAACCCGCTCCTAAAATTTTTATTTGAAATTTTAAAATTTAATTACAAATTTAATTTCGTGAACAATTCGAAATTTCAAATTAAAATTTCGATTTCTTAATTATTTTCTAATTTGTTTATATTTTATAAATTTTTTAAAAACCAAATTTTAAATTACTACCCACCCTTATCCCCTATAATACCAATAACCCGCTACTAAAATTTTAACAATTCTTTTGTAGAAAATATTTTTTAACACATATTATAACTAGTAGGAGTTTTGTAAGTTTTTTAAAAACATAATACATATTTTTTTATAAATTTTATAACACCTTATATTTTTGTGTCGATATTATATAAAACGACATTTTGATCAACGATATTCTGTTCATCGATATTTTTTTATGACGATATTTTTGTCATTCTCACGAAACGATATTTTTTACAACGATATTTTCTATTACGATATTTTTAACAGTCGATATTCTTACCACGATATTAATGCTAGTCGATATTTTCCCGTCGATATTCTATCTTTATACCCTTAATATGCATACCATAGTATTATGCCAACATGTTTCATCGCCAAAATATTTGTAGCGATTTCTTCAGGGCAAATACAGTCGCTTGGCACCAGTCGGGGACACCTCTTAGCCTTTCATTCGGGGACCTTATTGAGCCATAGATCCATGTACCAGCTCACTTGTACAGGTCACAACACGAGCTCCATATGTGAGTCCTCGCAGTAGATCCGCTTTCAGCTGTAATGCAAATCACCCCAGGCCTCACGGAGCTCTTTCTCTCCACTGCGCCAGAGGTTTTTAAAGACCCAGTCAGGGCTAGGGTCATTAACCCACGCATAGAGAAAAAGTATAAAGCTGCCCCTACAGATCCTGCCTACATCAAAGGGCCAGCGCCACTGGATTCCCTAGTGGTATCCACTGCACGTAAGAGATCAAACTCCCAGGCATCAGGCGAAGCACCACCACCTGACAAAGAGTCAAAGCTACTGGACGCATCAGGAAAGCGCACTGCATCACAGGCAGCCAAAATATGGCGTATCGCCAACACTCAAGCGCTATTGGCCAGATACGACAGAGCGCATTATGATGAACTAGAAACCATCATGCACCATCTCCCAGAAAAATACAGAAATAGGGCCAATGAATTAATTCAAGAGGGTAAGACCATAACTAACACCTCTGTACGCTGTGCCTTAGACGCAGCAGACACAGCCTCCAGGGCCATTAACACTAGCGTCCTCCTCCGTCGCCATGCTTGGCTGAGAGTTTCAGGCTTTAAACCTGAGGTACAAGCCTCCATATTAAATCATCCATTTGATCAAGAACATCTATTCGGTCCAAAGGTAGATGAGGCCCTCGAGAAGATGAAGAAGGACACAGATACGGCGAAATCTATGGTAGCCCTGCAGTCACACCCTCCTAGGCGCTCCTTTCGCCGCTCTTCCTTTCGAGGCACGGGAAGAGGCTACTCCTCAGATAGCGCGTCCACTTCCTACAAATCCCCTGCTCAATCCACCTTCACAAGGGGTTATCAAAGAGGCGGCTATAGAGGCAATAACAATAAAGGCAGAGGCAAAACAAATACCGCCCGCTCTGCCACACCGCCTACCCAATGACTTCCCCCTGCTCCCTCCAGACCATCCCACTCCGGTCGGGGGCAGACTACAACATTTCCTTCACGTCTGGGAGTCCATCACATCAGACAGATGGGTGACCCAAATTATTTGTTCAGGGTACTGCCTAGAATTGACATCTACCCCCCCAACATTCCACCCAGGCAACGCCCAATGTCACAAGAACATTCCACGTTACTAAAACAGGAGGTAATCTCCCTCCTACAAAAAGAGGCGATAGAACAAGTCCCTGCCAATCAGCAAAATTTAGGGGTCTACTCCCTATATTTTCTGATACCAAAAAGAGACGAGACTCTACGACCTATCTTAGATCTCCGGCCTCTAAACACATACATACATTCGGACCATTTTCACATGGTAACACTTCAGCAGGTACTTCCGCTCCTCTCCCAGAACGACTTTCTCACCACACTGGACTTGAAAGACGCATACTTTCACATTCTGGTACACCATGCTCACAGAAAGTACCTCAGATTTGTAGTGGACGGGCAACACTACCAGTTCAAGGTGCTCCCATTCGGGGTCACAACAGCACCAAGGGTATTCACCAAGTGTCTAGTGGTAGTAGCGGCACACCTCAGAAGACCGCACATTCACGTCTTCCCATATGTGGATGACTGGCTAATAAAAGCCACGTCCTACAACCAATGTGTACTTCACACCGCCACTACAGTCCAACTACTTCACCAGCTAGGTTTAACGATGAACCACCAAAAGTCCCAGCTAATACCATCCCACACAAAGCAATACCTCGGTGCCACCATAGACACCTCAAAAGCCATAGCCTGCCCCAATCCTGCCAGGATTGCAAGCATTCAGGCTTTGCGTCAAAGATTCATACCTCAACACTCTCTCCCAGCAAGAGTGTTTATGCAACTGATAGGGATGATGGCCTCTTGCATTTTCATAGTGCCTCATGCAAGACTCCAGATGCGTCCACTCCAAGAGTGCTTAGCGCGCCAATGGAACCAGGCCCAGGGGCAACTGACAGATCTGGTGTTGGTAGACGGTCGCACCCATCGCTCTCTGCAGTGGTGGAACACCACGAATCTTTCCAGAGGTCGACCGTTCCTGGACCCGGTTCCACAAATAATCCTAACAACAGACGCATCGCTCTCCGGCTGGGGAGCTCATCTATTACACCTCACAGTGCAGGGCACATGGACGCCACAACAAAAGTTACTCCACATCAACCATCTGGAGTTACTGGCAATCTTTCTAGCCCTAAAATCCTTTCACACTCACATTTTAGGCAAGGCAGTCCTTATTCGCACAGACAACATGACAGCCATGTACTACATTCAAAAACAAGGCGGCACACACTCTCCACAGCTCTCTCAACTAGCACAGAGCATATGGAGATAGGCAATTCCGCACAAAATCTTTCTCCTAGCCCAACATGTCCCAGGAGTACAAAACACCATGGCAGATCTGCTCAGCATACAAACGCAGCAGATCCACGAGTGGGAACTTCACCCGCAGGTTCTTCACCCATTCTTTCAGATGTGGGGGCATCCACACATAGACCTCTTCGCCACCCACGAAAACAAAAAATGCCCAAGCTTCGCCGCCAGATACCCACACCCATTGTCCAAAGGCAATGCGATATGGATGAACTGGTCAGGCAAATTTGCGTACGCCTTTCCACCTCTCCCACTAATTCCATTAGTGGTGCGAAAGCTACAACAGCACTCCCTCACACTGATTCTAGTAGCTCCAACATGGGCCAGACAACCGTGGTACACCACGCTGCTGGAACTCTCGGTAGTGCCACACCAAAAGTTACACCTCTCACCATGCCTCCTAACCCAGAAACATGGAGAGATCAGACACCCGGACCCAGCTCAGCTCAACCTTGCGATCTGGCTCCTGAGATCCTAGAATTCGGATACCTTAATCTTCCCCTGACTGTATGAACGTCATCAGAGAAGCTAGACGCCCTACTACGCGGCAAAGTGGAAAAGATTTGTTGTTTATTGCCATAACAACACAATCAACCCTCTAGACGTATCTATACAGCACATCATATGCTACTTACTCCATCTACAAAGGTGTAACCTAGCATATACATCCATCCGGCTACAACTCGCAGCAATTGCCGCCTACCTACAAAACAGACAGCACCTATCACTTTTCAGAGTGCCTGCCATTAAAGCCTTCATGGAAGGCCTCAAACGAATAATTCCCCCCAGAGTACCACCCTCACCTGTGTGGAACTTAAATATAGTTCTCACAAGGCTAATGGGACCGCCTTTCGAACCTTTGCATAAATGTGAACTGCAATTTCTCACATGGATAACTGCTTTCCTTGTAGCCGTCACTTCCTTTAGAAGGGTCAGTGAGATACAAGCACTTACTATACAAGAACCTTTTCTCCAAATGCACCCACACAAGGTTGTCCTCCGTACCAACCCAAAATTCCTACCCAAAGTCATTTCCCCCTTTCATCTAAACCAATCGGTAGAATTAACGTTTTTTTTCTCGCAACCTCAGACTGTTGCGGAAAGGGCTCTACACACACTGGATGTTAAAAGGGCCTTACTTTACTATATCCAGAGAACACAACCTTTCAGAAAGACAAAACAACTGTTTGTCTCTTTCTCTCCACCACATAAAGGCAGCCCCATCTCTAAATCAGGGATAGCTAGTTGGATTGTAAAATGCATACAGATTTGCTACCACAAGGCAAAACGCACGCTATCTGTTCCCCCTAAAGCCCACTCTACATGAAAGATAGGGGCTTCTATGGCTTTTCTAGGGAACATCCCTTTAGATGATATCTGCAAAGCAGCTACATGGTCAACACCGCACACTTTCACTAAACATTACTGTGTAGATGTGCAAACCAAGCAACAAGCTAGTGTGGGCCAGGCTGTACTAAAAACACTTTTTCAAACCACTGCAACAGATACCGGTGGTCGCTGCTAGGGTTGGGAACTGCTATATAGTCTATGCAAAAGTGTGTAATCTGCAGCTCATATGCCTCGAACGGAATATGCTACTTACCAGTATGCATCTGTTCTTGGCATGTAGAGCTGCAGATCTACACACGCCGACCCGCCTCCCCGGCTACCTGTATCTGTTCCAGTCTATCTTATTTAGATACAACACACATGGGTTTCTTCACTATTATTACTACGCTCCATCTTTCCCTGTTGGCGAAAAACAATCTGAGGATGGAGCCGAAGCCCATGCGCAATACGGACCAAGGGAGGAGTCACCGACATCGTGACTTCCAAAGACTTTCCAAGAGGAAAAACAAACTGCAAACATCCGGGCCCAATACCAGATGGCGATCTATGCAATAGTGTGTAGATCTGCAGCTCTACATGCCAAGAACTGATGCATACTGGTAAGTAGCATATTCCTTACAATGTCTTTTTTCTTTCTTGATATAGCTCCTGCTGATTCGACACCTAACAGGCAGTAGAGAGTAGCCCCAACCCGGCAGAGGAAACTGGAGGCCATCAGGACCCAGTACCAGCGGCTGTGGCTTTAGAGGGGGAGGCGTAAGCTGCAGATACTCTGAGCCCCAGCCAGGCCCGAGTGCCTCCAGTACACCATCGCAGCGGTCCAAAAGCAGCCGCCTGCCGCCATTCCACCACTGCCCATGGGCTCAGTGCTAGCGGCTGTGGCTTTGGAGGAGGAGGCGTCAGCTGCAGATGCCCTGAGCCCCAGCCAGGCCAGAGTGCCTCCAGTACACCATCACAGTGGTCCAAAGGCAGCTGCCTGCCACCATTCCACCACTGCTGCTCCCCCCTTCATCCACTCATTTTAACGCCGCATTATGCAGAGGCTGGTGTGCCTGGAAGCCAGGCAGGAGGAACGTATGGACACGGAGAGACATGTGAAGAAGTTCCTAGCCTGCCGTTAGGCCTACTCTTCTGCCCCTTTTTGAATCCTTATTTTGGTGGGTGGGACTTTTTGTGGGTAGAGGGTGGGAACGTGAGAGTTAGGGCATTTTTGGGATTTTTTTTTTTTTTAAGGACAATTCCTCTTTTGGACTTGGACACTACTTGGGACATTGGTTGGGGTTAGGGAGAGGGGTGGACCAGTTGTGAATTTACTAGTTTATTTATGTTTGTTGGGGGAATACATCTTTTTATAGCTGTACATTATAATTAAAATCTTATTTGTACAGTTAGTTTTACTTCGCAATGCTGCCTTTGCCGCAGCCAGTTTTTAAGATCTGCTGATAGTGTAAATAGATTCGATGCATTTTGCAGAGAAAGAGGGCTTGAAATTAACCTTCAAAAAACCAAATTCATGGCGTTTTAACACTGCAAAAAGCACTCGACTGAATCCATCCCTAAATGGCAAACCCTTAGAGAGAGTATCCTCTTTTGATTACCTCGGTATCACCATTACAGAATCTATGGACTGGGGGGCCCAAATTAAAAAATTAACCCTGAAACTGGCACAATCATCAGGGGGATTAATGAAGGTTTTCCGAAAAGCTGGTCATAAACCTGTGAGCCCTGCCATAGAAATGTATAAGGTCCAAGCCAGGGGAGGGGCGCTGTATGGAGCAGAATTATGGGGACACCGCAGTTCGGAGAGTCTTACGCAGACAGAAAACACCTTCCTCAGAAAACTGTTTAGCCTCCCACGGAGCACCCTTCTTACGCCGCTCCGACTGGACTTGGGGGTAAAGGCCATTGACGATGAATCTAATCTCAGACCCCTTCTATTTTGGTGGCGCCTGTGGGTTACCCCAGAACTTATAGAATACAGGGAGGAATTAAAAGAGGTGATGAGTCTACCAGGGGCGGGCAAATTACCCTGGCTTTCCTATATCCGACATACACTAGAGAGTTTGGGAGAGGGCGGCCTCTGGGGTGACCCGGAGGTTGCTTGTGCCTCAACCTCCAGGAAAATGCTAAAGAACTGCTACGGGGAGTTCAAATTGGCCCAACTCCAAAGCAACCCTCTAGTGGGTAAGCTTACTGCAGTCTTTCTAGAAATTAAGGATAGGTTCAGCCTAGAACCGGCACTGAACGACATCAAGCCAGCAACCGCAAGAAAGCTCTATTTGCAGTTCAGACACGGGGTTTTGCCACTCCGCTTTTTTACAAACACGTGGGCGGGCTCGCAAATTTTGGGGTGCCCGGCATGTGACTGCCCCACAGAATCAGAACTCCTGTGTTTTTTAGCTGCTCCGGTTACCACAAAGCGAGAAAACGGTGGCTGGGTACAGATTTGTAGAAACCTAGGTACCAGGCACTGTTGCGAGGCCTTCAGGATATTGAATTACGATTCTTGTATCCCGATAGTATACTTGGTAGCAGGTTTTCTATTCTCCATGTGGTTTACTCGCAGAGCAATTTTAAAATCAACCTAATTAACAAGGTCCATAGCTTTGCATAAATGAAATGAGGAATTTTAAAAAGATCTTTTTCCATTGCTGCTCAATTGAGATTACTTCTATTGATGCACTCTATTTACATTTTAGACCCACTGTTATATTGGCTTGTTGTTCGCGAGAATCTATTTCTAGTGGCTAATATCAAGTTCTGATAACCAGACCTGACACTTGTTTATATAGCTAGCACATTCACTTTCAATTGCCATCACTGTTACAATCTTTGATCAATTTATTGTCTCATATGTACCGATTTTTTTCACTTGTGGAGCTGTCTGAATAGATCACACTAGGTGCTTGTGCCAGGTCATACCCCTGTATGTTATATTTAACTGTTTTTATTGTATGTATTTTAATTTTGTTTTATCTCCTTTTTATCCATATCGATTTTAAAGTAAATGAATCGTATGCAATTTTAGATGCACTTTTAAGGTCAAATTGACTGAAATAAAGTTATTATTGACTTGACTTGACTTGGTAGTGTAACAACAAAATAGTTATGTTGTACCCTTCCTTGTCCTACTACTCTCTCCTCCTAGTCTCTGCGGTCTGCAACTATATCAACTCCTAAGGACTCAGAGGGGGTGGGTGTGTCAATTTCCATTGTATATTGAATGATTGCAGTTCAACAATGAATCAACCGCAGTTCTCTTTCCTGATTAGATGAAGCGGGGGCTGCATGGTTTCCCAAGGTGCTAGGCAAACCCGAACTGTATGATAAGGACTATTCATTGCAGGGAACAAAACAAATTGAAATAAAAACTAAGTTAATGTCGTTTATGCAAGCTTTAAAAAAAAAAATGAGACGGTCACCAGAGACTAGACTACTAGTACAAAAGAAGAGAGACAATAGAAAAAATATGATAAGCAATGCAAAATCTAATTAATCAGAACAATAGTGAGCAGGTAAAAGTTACAAAATGCATTTCCTTTGATGCAATACAGTGCCTGAATGATGATGCTGGCAATAATGTTCCTCTGAAAAAAATATCGAACACTGTGCGTGGGTGGCTGGTATAATATTGCCAGTGTGGGCTATACTTGGAGCTGAAGATCCTCATGCACTGCACTAAGTTGGTGTTGTTTTCACCACATCTGCCCCACCAAGTGTGTGATCAATTAATGGTGTAAATGATTAAGTCACACCTCAATAAATCACGCAGCCCGGGGGAATGGATTTGGGGTTTGATGAATGGATGGGAAGATGACAAAGACAAACACTACACAAGGACAGCATTCATCGTGGCAATGAGCAGCCGACCACTATAAATCTATTATGGGAGGAAAAGGAAAGGAAGGAATGATGAGTACAGGTAAACCAACCCAAATTGTTTGTCTGCCCCAGAGAGACCCACGTTACATTATATATCTAAATGTTCTGTGGTACAGATTTTTGACAAATAGCAAATATATTTATTACAAATTAAATATCTGTAGGAATCAAGTAAACAACACACATAGTTCTAATGATCACTAAAAGAAAAAATGATGCTGTATTTTCCAAATTGGGAGTTGCATCTGCACTCCTCTTGTACTGTCCGTCAATCTTGGGTGCGTGGCGGATGTGGTTCTGTAAGGTAAGCGGAAGTGTGTTATGTTGTTTTTCCAGCATGGCGCAGGGTAGGAGAGCCTGTAGATTGAAAAACAAAAATGATATTGAAGAATCAAGGAGAAAGAAATTAAACTGCATAAGGAGTGGACTGGGTAGACTCAGAGGCAGCACAAGAGAGAAGAGAAATAGTCCTTTTTGCACTCATTCATTTTATGCTTAGTGTGTGAACAATTAGGTGAGGGCAATTTTATAACCAAAACAAATCACACAAAAAGTAGCTTCATGTAACTAACGGTATCGGGCTGATCAAACTTGCAACTGTCATGATCATCAATTCATCAGCATGGATCATGACAATAATATGTAGCCTAAGAGCAACAGCCCATGCATAATGTGATTATCATTATTGACTAAATGTCTGTGTCCAGTTACCTTCTACAATAGGCTCCCCCACCGAACCGCCACTTAGCTTCAAATCTGAGCCAGACAGCACTGAGCACACACACCCAGCAACATTGCATTTTCCCAAACAAGTAAAATCAACGCACAGCTGCCACCACTCATCACCATTACGCAGAGTTGTGTAGGTCTGTTGTTTAACTTTAGGCCATTTAAATCGGTTGGTTTCAGTGAAGTTGAAAACTTCCTTCTTCTGGTGGCAATTCTCGAAATAGTCACGCCCATGCCCTGAATCATTCCGTCATCTCTGATCCTCCTGACTTCAAATAAGGTGTCCAACTCCGTACTAACGGTGTCAGGAGTGCCGATTCAAATGCAATAGATCAACCTGTAGTACAATTTTGTTGTTGCACAACAAGAAAAACATTGAGTCATTTTTTGTATTGACTAGATTCGTGTTTGAGTTATCTAAGGGACTCGTCGGGTCTGACTCTTTGAGGGGTATTAAGCAGTTAAACAATTAAACAAAGCAGTGTGGAGTGGACCCGGTGAACAAATCTCACTATTTCTCAAAGGGAAAGGAAAATAAATTACCTTCAGTTTATTGCCAGACTGCTGAGCACTGGCCATTGGTGCCTCTTCCCATACCACTACACCAATGGGTTTTGATCAGGATAGACCTCAGTTGGGTCATTCAGATAGGCCTGGACCATCCGCTCAATGGTCATTGCTGGTGCTCCACCATGCTCAACCTATTTTGTTTTTGCCTCTGCATTGGACTTAAGCTCTGCCAGTGGAAACCACTCAGTTGCAGATTTGGGCCTGATGCTCCTGTTCCTGTTGTTGATGGGCTTGTTGGTTTTGGCTGCTGGGAGCCAACAGCACTGTCCTCAGGCTCTGGACTTGAAGGCTGTCCCCCAGGACTTGTGCCCTAGAGGAGTGGGCCTCTAATTCCCAGCCCTTCTTTTTCTAGCTTACTGCCTTGCTCAGCTATCCCTTGTTTTGTATTTTCCAGCATCCCTGTCTGAAAAAGGAATAAGAGTGGATAGTAATGGTTTGCACCGTGGATCATGAATTGTGGCATCCTCATCCTAGTTGCTCCAACTTGGGCCAGACAACCATGGTACACCACATTGCTGGAACTCTCCGTAGTTCCGCCCCAAAAATTACACTTCTCTCCACACCTCCTAACCCAGAACCACGGAGAGATACAACACCCAGACCCAGCTCAGCTCAGCCTAGCGATCTGGCTCCTGAAGTCCTAGAATTCGGTTACCTCAACCTTCCTCCTGACTGTATGAACGTCATCAAAGAAGCTAGATGGCCTACCACTAGAGCATGCTATGCAGCCAAGTGGAAAAGATTTGTAATATACTGCCATAACAACAACACTGATCCCCTAGATGTGTCTATCCAACACATCATAGGCTACTTACTACACCTCCAAAGATGCAACTTAGCCTACATGTCTATCAGACTGCATCTTGCTGCCATAGCAGCATATCTACAAAATAGACAACATCTTTCACTCTTCAGAATACCTGCCATAAAAGCTTTTATGGAAGGACTCAAAAGAATAATTCCCCCCAGAGTACCACCTTCACCCGTGTGGAATTTAAACATCGTTCTCACAAGGCTAATGGGGCCACCATTTGAACCTCTACATAAATGTGAGCTACAATTCTTAACATGGAAAACTGCTTTCCTAGTAGCTATTACTTCTCTATGAAGAGTTAGTGAAGGAGAAGCACTAACTATTGAGGAACCCTTTCTGCAAATGCATCATAATAAGGTTGTACTCAGAACTAATCCTAAATTCCTCCCTAAAGTCATTTCTCCCTTCTACCTCAATCAATCTGTGGAGCTGCCTGTATTCTTCTCGCAGCCACAAACAGTCACAGAAAGAGCTCTTCACACCTTAGATGTCAAAAGGGCACTGCTGTACTACATAGAGAGAACACAACCTTTTCGTAAGACCAAACAACTATTCGTGTCTTTCTCACCACCACACAATGGCAACCCCATATCAAAATCTGGGATAGCTAGGTGGATTGTCAAATGCATACAGATTTGTTACCACAAAGCAAAACGTACATTATCTGTTCCTCCTAAAGCTCACTCTACACTAAAGATAGGGGCTTCAATGGCATTTTTAGGCAACATTCCCTTAGACGATCTCTGCAGAGCAGCTACATGGTCTACACCGCACACATTCACAAAACACTATTGTGTCGATGTGCAAACTAAACAACAAGCTAGTGTGGGCCAGGCTGTACTCAAAACACTATTTCAAACTACTGCAACAGATACTGGTGGGTGCCGCTAGGAAGGGATACTGCTATACAATCTAAGCATAGTGTGTAATCTCCAGCTCATATGCCCCGAACGGAATATGCTACTTACCAGTATGCATCTGTTCTTGGCATGTAGAGCTGCAGATCTACACCCGCCTCCCCGGCTACCTTTATCTGTTTCAGTATTATCTTACTTAGATACACCATACATGGGCATCTTTCCTGTTTCTTACAAAGCTCCATCATTTCCCTGCTGGCGAAAAACAATCTGAGGATGGAGCCGATGCCCATGCGCACTATGATCCAAAGGAGGCGTCACATACCTCGTGACTTCCAAAGACTTTCCAAGACAAAAAAACAAGTGCAAACATCCGGGCCCCACACCAGATGGCGATCTATGCATAGCGTGTAGATCTGCAGCTCTACATGCCAAGAACAGATGCATACTGGTAAGTAGCATATTCCTTTCTTTTGTGTCCCAACTTCTACTTGTTTAGAAATGTAATATAAACATCTTTAGTTGTTTTGCTATGTGTAGGATTGTATGATCTCTAAAGGAATTATCTTACCCGTCAGAACCACTTGCTGCTTGTTATATACATACCCAGGTTCTGAGGGACACCGGGTTCCCCATTGTTTCTTCACAGGTTTGAAGAGATGACATTTTGCTTGATCGGTCGTGCAGGACTTACTGGTTTGAGTGAAATCACACACCCACCTCCGATTGGTTATTACTTTAGTATCTTTCTAAGAGGTGTGGAATCTGTGGCTAGAAGTCTCTATCAGAAAAACAAGTTACTTACCTTTGGTAATGCTCTTTCTGAAAGAGAATCTAGTCGCAAATTCCTTATGACCCTCCCATCCTTCCTGTTCTGTGATTGGACTGTATGTGTTAATAAGATCCCAAGTCCAAACTCTGCACACTACTCTTGATCAGTATCGCTCTTGGGGCTCTGCGTCTAGGGATACGGACAGCCTTGAAAGTAACTGATGTCAGCACGCCGGGTTGGCGCCTATGTTGGCTCTGCATGTCATTTCTGGAACAGAACAGCATTGATGCGGAGCTGCACTGTGCCACCTAGCAGTGCACTGAGGCACTGGTGAAACGTTTTCAGATCCAATCTGCTGCCTGGGGAATATTCAAAAGGTGAAGAATCTGTGGCTAGATAGAGTCGCTACCTGAAAGATTGTCACCTCAAGGATGTGTATTACCTTTTACACCATCCTATATAGCACAGTAATGGGTTTCTTAGGAGTTTTGGCATTTGTTATCAACTCGAGTGGTGTGAAACGTTTTAGTTTCTGATGGAATTCATGCGTGATTTGTTTGCTTGTCAGCTTGAGCCTATTATATAGGACACATTGCAGCAAGTCAGTGCTCCTCCCACAGCTCTTCCACTGTTTTTACCTTTTCTCAGCACACCAGAGTCCTTGCCAGCATAGAGTGAAACCTACCCCTTCTGCCGCATTAGAAAAATATAGTACATTCCATGCTGCGTCATCCCCAAACCCCTCTAAGGATATACCATTGAAATACTCTTAAGAAATTACTCCACAGTCTCAAATCTGCCTTCACTTCTGCTGACAATCATAGTCTGTGGTGTGGAAGTGACAGCCCAGACAGGGCCAATCCTATTCTCCTGAGAATGTCTGCATGGCAGACACCAGTCTACAGGTAAATTTCAAAGACCCAAGCAAAACTTGCACCTCCCTCTTCTCTACTTATTTTTGCCAACATCCCATCAATCAGCTAAATCATTGCCTGTCTCTTGTTCCCTGGCAAGCTTGTATCCATTTTGTCTGAGTCAGTATCAATGCCTAGAAATGGCAACACTGTGTTTGGTTCAACTGTCTGATTTATCTAGCTAAGGGGCCTCCTAAATATCCCATTAGCTCTTCATAACTAGCCAGAATTAGCTGACAATCCACAGAGCCGGGCGCCCCTACAAAGAAGAAGTCATCCAGGTAATGTGTCACTGTCCTTTCCCCCGTCACCCACGAGAAGAGTCATTGAAGAATTTGGCTGAATTTCTCAAACTAGGCACACAAGATTGAGCATCCATTAAAACCCTCTGGGTGTACTGACATCAGTCGAAATACAGATTTAATGTCACTCTTGCCATACTTGCACTTGCCCCCACCTGCTGCACCAGGTCAATTGCAACATCTACTGAGGAAAATTACACTGTCGCCAAGTCGTTGGGAATATGGCCTTCTGACCAAGATAGATGCTGTAGCAGTCAAAACTAGCCCTGTTTTGTTTGGGGCACTAATACAATGGGTGACAAAATTAGGCTTTCCATTGGCCAATCATCGAATGACACTGCCATTCTCCCCTCTTCTACCTCCTTCTCCAGTTTTTCCCTCACCACTGCTGGTGTTTCCTCACTGACTATAAATTTGCTGCCCAACTCCTCCCCCGCTGGCCGTCATACCCCAATGTAAACCCAGCTCTAACCCAAGTCAAAAGTAGTACAGCATCTTATTTTTTGTCATAATATTTAACCCAGTGTTGCTTCCTGTCCAGTTTAACGTGAGTATGAGCCCTTTACCATGGCTCCTTGACCCCCTCTACCTCACCCCCTTTGAGGCTGTTGCTGTTAGGACTCCCCTGGTGTCCCCTGCTCCCTACCTGCATTGCCCCCAGATTGTCTAAGCGGGTGTTGTGCCCGGCACATGCAGCACCCATACTAAAACCCAGTATTGAATGCCCAGCATGCTCCTCCTTGTGACCGCTGTACTCTACCCACTGCTCCCACACTACTCTGGGTGGAACACCCTTGAATGGACCAATACACTTGTGGTAAACCACTAGCTGTGAAGACTGTTGGACCTGGTCTAATCGGGACCATTGTCCGTAACCATTATTTCTCTCTGCGTCCTCCGACAACCTTGCCCTAAACTCCACATTGTATCTAACCCATGCATACCCCCAATAAGTAATGTGCGCCTTCCTAATCACATCCATGTATTTGAACAGTGCTACGCACTGCCCTGGATTCTTACAATATACACGTGTGTATATTAGGAAATCCGCTGTTCAATCCTCTTTTGTCACCCGTACTATCGGCCTCTTGGCCATCTCGTTCTTCTCTTTAAAACCCTTTTTCACCCACCCTTACCTATGAAGGAGCTTAAACACCTCCATGTATTCACATTTGCATATGGGCACTTTTGTTGTGGCCATGAAGTGTGCCCCAAGGGCTTTGTGATCCCCATGTAAAAAAGCTTCTTCATCTTCAGCTCCTTTCTTTCTTTCCCCCATGTCCTCTTCCTTGTCTCCTTTAGCCTTCTTGCTGCTCTTGCCCTTGTCCACTCCATGCCTGCCGTACTTTAACCCAAATCCCCCTTTTGTCTTTTCGGCGTGTTGTCTGACCTTCTGTTGAAGCCCTCTCCACCTTTCCAAGAACGTTGTCATTCCCCACCCCTATATCTGTTGCAACTTTGTTCTCATTTCCCAGCACTTTGTCCATCCCCTTCCCCATATCAACCATGTGTTCCTTTTTGTAAACATATGCTGAAACCTCATATATTACCATCTTCCTCTCCCCTAACACCTTTTGACCCTCCAGCTTACATGGCATTAAGGTCGGCACCCGCACGTAAACATGCCTCCTTGCCACCAGTCTCGTTTCCTCGGTCTGAGCCTTGCCAGTAACCACTGCCAGCGCTAGAGTCTTTCTCTGCAAAACATGAAACTGCTCATGTTTCTTATGACCTACTTTTCACACTCTGTCTACCTTGTCTCTCTGCCAACGCCATTCCCGGCCTCTTCCTCTACTCTATACTCCTCCACCAGTTACCCTTCCACAGCTCCTCCTCTTCATAATCACGCACCACCCATCCATTTGGTTGATTTCTTTCGAACTGCACATCACTAGGGCCAGACAACTCTTCTTCTTCTATGGCACCACTTAACAACCACTCATTGTTCCTGTCCCGTTCCTTTGCTTCCTAGGAGATCACACCAGCCCTTGCCCTGTCCTTGCCAGTCCTGTCTAATGTTGAATTCAAAGTGGTCGCCCTGGACCCTGCCGTCGCTTCACCTCGGGGTAGTAACGCCACACTAGACTCTGTTGAATCAGGTACTGCTTCTTCATCGTCTGGGAGTTCCCTGAAGCAAAGACCCGGTGTGTCAGGTATCATAACCTCCTCCCCTTCCTCCTGGCATTACTCTTGGATTCACACCCACCTAACTTTCCCCACTGACACTTCTCTAACCACCTTGCCCTTCTCTACCAACCCCACTGGAGGAAACATATAATTCTCCACACCTGAGCCAGGCAACTGCTTTACCCCTACATTCATCTGCAGCTCCTGCCCTCCCATCTGCCTTTTGATTTCAAGCAACTCAAGGGTTTTGCTGAACTGCTCCCTGCCTGCTGCAGTCCCCCCACCATCCTCTGCCCTCGCCCTGCCTTAGCTCTTTTTCAGTCCCCCCACTACCTTCACCCCCTCTCCACTCCAACATGTCCACCACTATGGCAGAGACCTTGCCTTGCCGCAGCCCCTCTGACTTTCTCCTGTCTGCACCTGCCTGGCTATCTTTCTCCATCCCTGTCGCCCACGTAATGTACCCTTCTTAAATGCTGCACGCCTGAGGAGGGAGGCTGCTCCTTGCACATCTAGCACCCCTTGTGGCCAATTGTTGTCATCGCAGGCATCTGGCCCTCGCCGCTCTGACCCTTCTTCCACCTCGCCAATGCTGTGCAACTGGGACCATGCCTCAAAATATATTCTTGGGCTGTCCTGCTCCCCTGTGGTCAGCTTAGAAGCTCCCACATGTCAAACTCACAAAGCCCAAGCTGACGCCCCCCACCCCCCTTTCCAAATGGAAAGGCAAAACCTGAGCTGCTGCTCTTCCTATTGTTGCCCCATGCTTCCAGGGCAACCTACCCACCGTGACGCTTGGGCGGGAACAACCCTTCACTGCTGCTGCCACAATATCTGCTTTTCTCTGCCACAGGTGAATTTGGCCCCACCTGCTTTATCCCCGCCTTGACTCAACAGAAACAAAAATCCTTGTTTCCCGCTTTGTTAAGATAGCAAAGCTTTTTCCTCACCATGTCCTCCTGCATGCCCCCCACCTCGCTCACAATAACGCGATAAATGCTTGAAAAAGCTGCTCCCATCCCTTTTCCCAGCCGCTGTGTCATGGCTGGGAACTAATGGCTCCCGAGGTCCATCCGACACCACCACGGACCCCTTATTTGGCCAATCACCAGCAGTGCCTCCCCATGGTAGGCTCCCACAGAAGCCCCTATTGTCAGCGTCATCCAGTCTGCAGGACAACCGTTCACAGTACAGATGGTAAGGCTGTGTGAGTGGTGACATGCATGTTTCCTATTTGCAGTACGAGTCCTGATCAAGGAGTCCCTTTGCGCTCACCTGCGTATGGACCCTTTATTGAGATCTGTAGTAACACTCTGACATGCCTTGCATTACATTACTGCCCAGGAATGCAACGCACAAACAGCATTAAAGACAACTGATGCTGTATCATCTTCTGAGGTGCACTCTGACACCGAGCTCCACGCATGCTTTTTAGCCTATGTTTCTTTTTTAATATCGATTTGATTCATAATCTTTAATCGGTTGAAAATAAAACAATCATAAAAGTACATCGATAAAAGACTCATACCAATATAAAATAGAGGCGACAAAAATCCGGTCACATCATAAATTCAAAGTTTTAGTACAGGGAAAACATAGTAAAAAAAGGTAGTCAATCATCAGCTATAAATTCATAAATACAATGATCATTGGTATTTTGGCATCAATCAAAATAAATAAATCTAATTAAAAAGTAAAAACAAGTATCAGTTCCTTATCCAATACAATAAGCTTTTCTAATTTTCATTGCGTTCAATATAAAAAGTGCAATATTAAGGCACAGAAAGGGACCATCCAATGTCACCAGATGCTTCATCACCTGCTTTATAAGATCTGATATTCTGGGTGACAAACAAAGATTTCAGATACAATACCCTGAAATTCCCGTACAGTTTGCAGAACAATAAAAAGTGCAAAGTGCTCTGTTTACTCTATCCATCACAAGGACAAGGATATATATTGGAGGGGCAGGATCTCATGAGGGGGAAGGCAACAAGGTGAAGTTCAATTCCACATCTCATCCTTGTCAGCACAGATCTGTGCTGCATAATGGTTACAAAGAACAGGTAGCTGTTATCTCTCTCTTCCTTATCTAGGGACTTATAAAATGTGACTATTGTTTAAGCTCATTGTCTGACTTGCGTTTATATTGCCTATTTTGAATAAATAGGCTTTTAGTCCTGTTCTTAGATAATGATGTGAACCGGATGGGGTCAGACCAAATTGACAATTTAAACAGTTTGCCAAGGTAGGAGTTAATATATGATAACCAGGGAATATTTAAGGCCTTACCCATAGCCAGGCTGTCAAGAATAATGTTTCTGGTAAATCTGGTCTCTTTCCTTGCCCAAATAGATAGCCATAATAAAAGGGGTTTCACCAAAAGATGTTCTTCAAGGAACTGCAGGCCTGCCTCATTGTGGACTATTGAATTAGATGCGCACGGTGGCAAAAATAAAAGTTGTTTTAAAAATGTATTTTCCTCAGTTTGTAGTAAATGTCCATTAACATGTGGGCCCAAAGGCCCGCCTCATATGTTGCAGTTGTCACGCCTTTAGCTTTGTAAATGGCTACCATTTCTCGAATGGGTCTGCTATCCAATTTAGAGGCAAATTTTAAGATCCCCTGGGAGACCTTGCTCATTTTGGTTCTGGTATTTAGCATATGTTGTTTCCAAGAGCCATTGCCTGCAAATGCGATGCCCAGGTAGCAAAAGAAATTAACTGAAGTGATTTAGGTATTATCTTGGTGCACATAAATTATGGTCTACCAGATCAAAGGCACTACTCAGATCTGCGAAGCATAGAGTTCCCGATTTGGCCCTAGTATATTTCCCTATTAGGAGCTCGAGATTAATACACTGTTCTACAGTCCCCATCTGTTTCCTAAAACCATACTGGGCCGGGGTCAGGATCGATTGTTCCTTTGCCCAGTCCTCTAACCTTGATAATATGACTCTACTCACTATTTTCATCTGGGAGTCTAAAAGTAAAATTGGGCAATAGTTTTTGGGATCAGCTCTGTCCCCCTTTTTAGGTCGAGCCTAGCGTTGCAGTGCATGCGCTGCTCGCTTTGCGAGGTATGCAGTATTCAGTATAGCGTGGAAGCTTCGTGTAAGCTCTGCCCATCTTTTTTATTGGCTTAGATCCTAATTGCTGCCTTCCGATTGGTTCTAGGCTTGTTAGTCCCTCCTCCTGACGGCCACGTCATCATTGGTATCCTTCCCTGGTTACTGGCCACTTTATTTCAACACTATTTTCTTCCCTGTGTCCTCCCTCCCGCCCCCTCCCGCAGTCCGGGACTTCTGGGCTCCCCCCTCACCCTCCCCCCACTCCCGCTCATGCCTTCTTACCCACCCGCACTCCTGTTTCCAATGCAATAGGTCTCGTGTAAATGCGAGTCCTATTGCATTGCAAATGCTTGTTTGTCATGGGATTTACTGGGTGAATTCGCACTGGTTATTTATTGGGTCCGTGACATTGGCTCCTGTGCTGTGACTTTTGATAGGTCGACGACGCGCTTCTCATTAGCTTATTAGCTGTGCTGTGGCTTTCGATAGGTTGGCGAGGCGCTTGCTATTACCTTATAAGCTGTGAGGCCAATAGTTGTTGTGTACATCCTCTCTCGGGCAGGGAGCAGAGTGGGGGGAGCTGGCACGTATCAGTGCTGGTTGCGTGGCTCCTGTGTGTACAGCAGCTGCTGCTCAATGCACGGGCAGATCCTTTGGGACTCTGTTAAAAAAAATTAAAACAGCAGACCAGCTCCTGTTTGGAACAAGGTAGAGACATCCAGGTGGACTTCTCGCTTTCGAGTTTCCTGTGCGTGTGTATATGTGACCCGTTGGCTCTGCACCCTGATGCTGGGCTCAGCAACTTGAACTGTGAATGAGCCTGGTTATAACGAAAACAGACGTTCCCGGAGGTCCACAAGGGCACTTCTTCTAACAAATAGTTAGAAAAATAACACGACTATGGATGTTCGATTTTATCCAGCGGCAGCTGGCAGTTCCCTCTGAGAGACCCCTCCAATCTGGACTTTTCCCAGTGTTTGGGTTACTACAGCTACAACAAGGTGACTATTTTCTTTTCTCATTGTGTGCGTTGAGTTTGGGTTTTCTTTGCAGTCCTCCTGATTTGGCTGGTTTGATTGTAAGCAAAAGAAAATGTCTGATGCCATGCTAAATGGTAAACAAGTGATGTTTAATGGAAAGGGAAACGCGATATTGGTAAAGGAAGAAAATACATGTACTGGTCTCCCAACAGAGTGTGTTCTTTAGCTGTAAAATGAGGTGCCTTACTTTAGAGATGCAGTACCATTTTGCGATTAGGACTACTTCCTCTAAAGGTTTTTACTAAACACTGGAACAACCTCAATAATGATAGTGGGGTATGTGATAAATGCAATTACGGAAACCAGGACCTAGCACATATATTATGATTATGTTCTAACAAGGAGGTAGTAGGGGCTCGAAACCGTTTTTTAAAACCTATAGTTTTTAGACATCACCTTTCCTCCTCCATAGATCTAATAGCTCTTTTTAAAAATCCACCAAATGAATTTGTGTGCTATAAATTGTAAAAAAAAAAAAATGTGTTTTTTTGTTTTAAATATGTGTGATTTGCATATGCAGTTTTATGATATTTTATACAATAATTTTATGTTATAAAATGAATTATGTACAATTTGTTGATCTCGTAAGAGATCTATATCAATAAAATTAAATTGAAATTGAATTGAGGTGCCTTGTGCCCACGTATATACCCCCACCCCAAAGTCCTGTATTGTAGGGTTCCACATCTATATGTCTAAAATGTCAGTGTGAAAAACACTCTACAGGGTACATTTGGCTATTGGGATTCAAGGATCGTGGTGTTTAATATCTGAAAGGTAAATGGTGTTGCTGTTCTGCATACAATACTAGTATGTCACTGTAGAAAGATTGTGGTGATACACGTGTTTAAATCAGAAATGTAAGTGTCGGGCGTTTCCTGTAAAGGACTCGTCCTGGTGTTGCACGTGTATGTAACTGAAGTGCGCACGTTGTTAGTTTCCGGCAGAGAGGACTGGTCTCTTACTCAATGAGGTTTTTGGCATTGCAAATGTACATATCCATTGTGCACATCTTCCTACCCTTCTGCAGACATGATTGGTCTGTTCCTGCACACGGTTCGTGATGCTGTACAAATAAGAATCTTCATTGTGGTCACTTTTTGCAGGCGGCACTAATCTCCTAATATGAAGGGAAAGCGTTGGTGTATGTGTGAATAACTAAAGTTTCCATGTTGCTCAAAGTGCACACGTATGCCTATGGAACATCATTGTGGTTGCTTTTCTGCAGGTGACATTACTCTGTTACTATTCAGAGCTGTACATGCTTACATATGGAACATGAGCGGTCAGCTTAGTGATGTGTGTCTCACTAATATAGAGGAGACAGTAGCCAGTGTTCTTTTTTATGTCACTTGCTTAGAGTGGCAGGTTCCTGTAGTTCTGGTCTATAGTCATTTTTTTGCACATGTTTACATCTGAAACATCACATTGATTACTTATTGAAGGGTCCTTGATCTGTTATAATACAGGGATTGCTGTGTTGTACGTTTACATATGAACCGTTTGTGCCGTGGTTTTTTCTGCACAGAGCTCCAGTCTGTTCAAGGATCGTGGTGCACACACGAATCGAAAATGATAGTGTGGTCAGCCTTCTGCAGAGTTCTACTGGGTTCATATACAGGGAATGTAGCTGGATCTGAAATTTAATGTGGTCATTGTCGCGGCCCTGGTAAGCGGCGCTAGTATATTCAAATGCTATGGGTATGAACATACGCATATGCTGTGAGCAGCAATAACAGCAGTACGCTCTGTTACACTGGTACGGACCGGAAGGTCACAAGCGACCCCGGCCCCTTTATTTAAGCTCTCTGGCCACGCCTGGCCAGAGAGTGATACATTGTGTGAATGTCCTTCCGGGCCTGGCGAAGTGCCTTGAACGACTAGACCATTACATCCCCTTCCAAATCAGTTCTTTTCTTTTGCGTCGAAATTGCGTCCCCACGCAAACTCAGCCAACTGGCGATTCGGTCTAGGGTTTGGCCTTAGGTTGTAGCGATGATGTTCATTGCTCGACCCTCTGGTAGGTCTAGCAGCCTCTTCCTCATTGTTCAGCACTTGGGGATCGCGCTCTGCCTCGGGTGTCGATGGAATTTGACCATGAGGAGATTCATCAGTGCGGTTAAGTTCCATGTCTCTGATTGTGGTGTTGACCTCGGATGATTCTTCAGGGCTCAGTTATTCAATGGTCGGTCTCGGTACTTCCTTAAACCATGAGACATTTCTGGGTATTACTTCACCATCTCGTTTTACGGTTACAGCTGTTCCTTGGACTTTTTGCACAGTCCACAGCCCTACCTCATATGGGGTGCAGAACTTTCCCCCACTCCTACGATTCCGTATTAGTACCGTGCACCCTGGCATGAGTGTTCGGACTTTGGCTCGTATTCGGTGACTTGCTTTGTCATTGTTTGTTGTTCTTCTATTTTGGGTGATTGATGGGTTGTAAGGTTCGGGTTACCAGTTGTCAGCCACTGGGAAATAGTCCCTTCGGGGTCCTGCTAGCATCAGTGACCACGGGGATCTCTGAGTTGTGCAGTGGGGCGTGCTGCGATATTCTCGTAGAAATTTCTGTAGCGCCACTTCAGGGTCTGTGTGTTCGGCTACGGCTATGCGTAAGATCTTACTGATAGTCCTCATGAAGCGCTCAGCTTCTCCATTGGCTTGTGGCCATTGTGGTGTGATGCGGTGATATCTTATCCCCAGCCGAGATAGGAATTCTTTAAATTCGCTGCCTTGAAACGGAGGTCCGTTATCGAGCTTGATCACGTGGGGCAGCCCAAATAGTGCAAATATCCTTGTGAGCACTGGCTTGAGATGGTTAAAAGCTGTGGATGGTAGGACTTCAACGCAGGGGTATTTTGTGTAGCTGTCAACTAGCACTGCTGTGACCCTCCCATCGGGGAAACTCCCGAAATCCAGACTCACCCATGACCATGGTGCTGGGGCAGGATCTTCAGTTATTATTGGTGCCGGCGATTCCGCACTTCCTGTAAGTTGGCATGCTCGGCAGTTTCTGACTACATCGTCCACAACTTCTTCGAGCCCCGGGGACCACAGCTTTTCTCTCATCCGGGATTTCATCCTTCCTGAGCCCTGATGACCATCATGCGCTAGTATGGTTGAGCGTTCTTGCAGGTTTTGAGGGATGACGATGCGCGATCCTCTCAGCAGAAGGCCGCATTCTGCGGTACTTAATTCATCTCGGATCCTCCACATCTTCCCCAGTCGGGACCTCTCTATCTCATTCCATCCTTGGACGCCTTGCAGAAATCCATCCCAGGAACCTTTCCGTATTGCATCCGTCACTCTCTTGATGACTATGTCAGACTCCATGTGGGATGTTATTTCTTCCTTCGTGATCGTTTGTGGGCATGCCCATTGAGAGATCATATTGATGAATTCTTCTGTCTTCCGCTCTTGACCAGAGTCTATCTCTGCTGACAGTGCTGGGTGGCACGACAGGAAATCCGCTGGATTTTTGGCTCCGGGTCGATATACCAGCTCCATTTGATAGTTTTGGAGTTGTATAGCCCACCGCTCAATCCTGGGTGGGGGATGGGGCGCTGTCCCTCTGAAGAGCGAGAGTAGTGTTTGGTGATCCGTCACCACTCTAAGTGGATGGCCACTGACGTATAAATAAAAATGGTTGCAAGCCCATTTTATGGTGAGTGCTTCCCGTTCTATCTGGGAGTAGCGAGCTTCTGTCGCTGTCAGTGCTTTGCTGGCGAACGCCAATTGCGCCCACGTCCCTGGCTCTGTCTCTTGGGTTAACACAGTGCCTAGCCCTACTGGGCTGGCATCTACTACTAACTCCGTCTGTCGGTTGGTGTCAAAATACGCCATGGTTGTGCTGGCTAGCAGTGCTGATTTTACCTTCTGAAAAGCTTCTTCTTCCGCTTAAGTCCAGTGCCACACGGAGTCTTTCTTTGTCAAGTTACGTAGCGGTTCCTCAATCGTGGCAAGGTTCGGGATGAACCTCCCACAGTAGGTCGCCATTCCCATGAAGCTTCTGACTTCCAAAGTGGTGTTAGGTGCAGGGGCTAACTGAATTGCTTGCGACTTCTTGGGGTCTACTTTTACTCCGTCTTGACTGAAGACATACCCAAAGAATTCAATTGATCGTTGGAAGAATTGACATTTTTCTTTCTGGAGTGTCACTCCGTGTTCTGCTAGCGTCTCAGGGTTGCTTTGAGTCGAGAATGGTGATCATCAAGGGTAGCAGAGTGTATTAAAATGTCATCACTGACATTGATGACCCCTTGCAATCCTGACAGTACTTCCTTCACCGCGTTTTGGAATATTTCTGCAGCGGAGGATATCCCGAAATGTAGTCTTTTGTATCTTCGCCGGCCCAGGTGCGTTGAAAACGTTGTGATGTACCTGCTTTCTTTGTCTAATTTCAGCTGGTGGTAACCAGCGTTTAAGTCCAATTTGGAAAACCATTGTGACCCATTTAGGTCTGCTACTATGTCATCAACAGTTGGCGTTAGATGCCGTTCTCTTTTAATTGCTTGGTTGTGCATTCTCATGTCGATGCATATCCTAATCTTCCCAGGTTGATGTGGCTTCTCTGCGATTACCATGGGAGACACCCACGGGGTCAGGCCTGTCACCTTCTCTATGACACCTTGCTGTTCGAGCTTTGCCAGTTCTTGTTCAACCAACGGCCTCAGATGGAATGGAATTCGTCTATGTTGCAGAGCAACCGGTTTCACTACAGTGTCAATATGTAGCTTTATGGGAGGCCTCTTTATGTTCCCTAGTCCTTCGAATAGCTGTGGGAATGATTCTAGGATGTCTTCGGTCTGAATGGATCTCACAGTGTTGGCGAAAGTGATCAGACTTAGGTCTTCGGCTGTATGGCTCCCAAGTAATATATCCGCCTCTCTATCTACAATATGAAAAGTTGTGGTTACTTCTTGGTCATCTGATCGGACGGGTACCGACATTTTTCCTCTCAGCGGGAGTGGGGTCTGGCTTCCATACGTGAGAATTTTCACTCTGGATGGTGTTAGTGCTGGTCTTGGTGTCAGCGTTTGATAATGTTGGTATCCCATGACGTTCACAGACTCTCCTGTGTCGATGAGGGCTGTGACTGGGTTCCCGGCGATCCTAATGGCACATGTGTGCTGCGCGCGGCGGCGTCGCTTAAGGTCATTTACAAAGGATACGAAGTGACATTCTTCCTCACCCTCCGATGATGAGTCTTCTAGGTATAGTCGACGCTGGGTACCTGTGCTTGTTTGCTTCGAGTGTGCGGGTTCATCCAGTGATAGCTGTTTCACTTGCCTGTATGTAGGTTTATGCCCTGAGGTCCCTCTGGGTCTCGCGCCTCCTCGACACACACTCGCGAAGTGGTTGGGAATGCTGCATTTCGTGTCCGTCTTTCCTCTTGCATGGCAACTGTCTTGTGGGTGTTCTTCCTTCCAGTAGTACCCACATTGCGATTGTCGCGGGTTTCTGTTAGACCACCTTCCTCGTGCTCCACGAGGTGTTGAGCGTACAGCGTCTACTCACTCGGTCTTGACGGTCACTGTTTGTTCGGTCGTCGCGTTGAGGGCAGCTTCCATCGCGGATGCCCGGACATCCGAAAGCTCATGTGATCGAGCTAGGATTAGTATATCTTCCAGCAGTATGCAAGGTTGCCGAAGGATGAGGGTCCACAATGTTTTGTTCTGGCACCCTTGGATTAACTGTGTCCGCACTTCTTTTATTGGGTCATCCTCTGTGCACGTGCTAGCTAATTCCCGGAGGCGGGCGTGGAATGTGTCCATTGATTCTCCTTCTCTCTACCGAGCCTGTCGCAGTTTGAAACGCTCGTAATCTTGACTGAGCTGGGGGTCAAAATGAGCGTTCAATGCTCTGACCGCTGCGTCGTAGTCTGTCGGTGGCCCTGTGTTAGGGAGGTGCGCAAACAATTTGTATATCTCATCTCCTGCGAAATGCAGTAGGAGTGACCTCTTCACTGCTCCATCCGTTTCTCTGGTGGCTATAAAATAGTTGTTGAGACAGCCTATCCATACTTTCCATCTGGGCGAAGCCGTTGCGGGGTCAATTAGCTCTATTGAAGGGGGGTAATGCACTAACTTGCGAGTGTATGTGAGCTGGTGGGGCCACTGGGGCAACTTGCTGTTGAGGTGGCACTGCTGCTGCCTGGTTGACCATGTTCAGGGTTTATATTTCTTTACTGTGGTGCAGTTACGGCTCAGAGGATTATTGTCAATGGGGGTGCTGCCCTTCCTTACTTGGGTTATTGTGTTGGGGCACACTGGCTTCTGACTGTGCTCTTCTCCAATTATTTTGCTTGTATTGTTCAATGTTTGCTGACTTGATGGCTTGGTTCTGCCCCTCTCACTGGTGCCATTTTATGTTTGCCTCTCACTGACTGGTTGTGTTGCCCAATGCTTGTTTGTTTTCTTTGACCTTTTTTTTTTCTCTAATGCCGTCTGACACTGCCCATGTGCTGCTGGCAGGGCGCTTGATTTGACGGACTCGCGTCCGCTTTGATCTCTACTGGCTTCACCGGTTCTTGATAGCGCTGATCGGCTTAGTCACTGCGCATGCGCGCCTCCTTCAGCCTGACGCGCTCAACTGGCCTTGTTAGCTTCAGACGCGCCTCGCTTCTCCTCTGGGGATCACTGTGCGCGCACTGGGGGCAGCGCTGAGTCTTGCGGGGCCAAATACCTTTGCGTTGGTTCGCAGGATTTTCTTTGGCATCGGCAGGCACGTTATATCTTCAGGTCGTAGCGGACTCGATCCTCGCCGGCTAGGAGGCGTTACTTCTCACCGGCTTCGCCACCAACGGTCCGTGGGCATGATGCATCCCACCCTCGTCGCCAGTGTCGTGGCCCTGGTAAGCGGCGCTAGTATATTCAAATGCTATGGGTATGAACATACGCATATGCGGTGAGCAGCAATAGCGACAGTACGCTCTGTTACACTGGTACGGGCCGGAAGGTAAAGAGCGACCCCGGCCCCTTTATTTAAGCTCTCTGGCCACGCATGGCCAGAGAGTGATACATTGTGTGAATGTCCTTCCGGGTCTGGCGAAGTGCCTTGAACGACTAGACCGTTACAGTCATCTCTCTGCAGTCCCAGTCTGTTATAGCAAAGTTGCATATGACTGTGCTGCTCATGTTTGCTCTGCTATTATGCAGATATTGTGGCGTTCCCTATTTTGACATCTGGAATGCAAGCAAAGTCATCTTTTTGCTAATAGTGCAGATTACTTCACTAAGATTGCGTTGCTGCACATATTTTCATCTGGGATGTTAGTGTCATGTCCCTGCAGAAAGTTCAGTGCGATTGTGGTTTTGTACCTTACATCTGATTACTGGTCTGGGTGCCTCCTGATTAGAGCTCGGCTCGGTCACTATGCGGGGATTGTGGCATTGTACTTGCTTTTATCTGATATACCGGTGTGGTCATCTTTCTCCAACCAGCCCTTCGTTGCTGGACAGGGATTGTGGTTTTGCACGTGTTTACTTCTGGAAAAGCAGGGTGTCTGCACTCTGTACTCGGTTACTATGCACGAGCTGTGGTGTTGCATATGCTTGCATCTTAAATAATGTTGTAGACCATCTATCTGATGCGAGCTGTTGTAGGTTACTGTGCCGGGAGTGTGGTGTTGCATGTGTTTAGATCACTATACCATCTTTCTGCAGAGTTGTACTCAGTTACTCTGCTTGGGCTGTGGTGTTGCACATGCTTACATCTGAAATACTGGTTTGGTCATCTTTCTGCTGCCAGTTTCTCTTGGTTGCTATACAGGGAGTGTGGTGTTGCATGTGTTTACATTTGAAATATCTGAGTGTCATCTTTCTGCGGTGAGATGTATACTATACACGGGCTGTGGTGTTACACATATTTACATCTGAAACACTGATGGGGTCATCTTTCTGCAGCCAACTCTTATGTTACTATACAGGGATTGTGTTGTTGCACGTGTTTACATCTGAATTATAAGGGTGTCATATATCTGTACTCTTTTACTATGCACAGGCTGTGGTGTAGCACATGCTTGCATCTAAAAAAACGTTTCAATACTTTGTTTACATCTGAAATATCAGGGTGTCATCTTTCTGCAGAGAGCTGTACTCGGCTGCTATGCACGGGCTCTGGTGTTACACATATACACATATTTACATCTGAAATATTAGTGCCATCTACTTGCATATAGTTCATGTGTTAGTGTGCACGGTTTGTGGTTTTGCAGACGTTTACATCTGAAATTCCAATGTTGTCCTATGAGTTAACAGCTCTACCCTGTAACTATGCATAGATTGTGGTGTTGCACAGGTTTACATCTGAAATCCCGCTGTGGCCTTCTTTCTGTAGCCAGCTATTTCTGCTTACTATACAGTGATGGTAGTGTTGCACATTTTTACACCTGAAATGTCACGGTGTCCTCTTTCGGCAAAGAACTCTACTAGGTTACTGTTACAAAGAAGAGATGTACAGGTAAGTTATCCGGAGTCTTCTTTATTCAGTCTCAACACCTTCACAGGTTCCAGTCAGCTGGAGTCAGCTGTGGAATGTTCACACGTTCTAGCCTGGGCTGTACCAAGGGGTGGAAGGGCAGAGGGGTGGCGGGACGTACCAAGAGGAATTACAACACATCTCCTTACCGAGGGAAGGAAGGAGGAGGGAGGAAGGACCGGGGTGCAGGGCAGTAGCAGTACTGCCTAGAGGACAAAACCATACAAATTGAACGGGGTCAGAAGGACCGCTTAACAGAAGGTCAAAACAATACCAGAAAACAGATCACATAAAGTTATCATGTGACACAGTAGTCTTTTGTCCACTTAGGTGCAACTGTGGGCCTTAATGACCTCATTGGGGCCACTCTAGTCGTACTACAAATTTGTGCCGCTACCTGGGGGACATGCACTTCCCTGTGAGGGACAACCCTGTCCATGCATCACGTATGTCCGTTGGCCAGCTGGACAACATTTCTTTCCACTTTAGTTACCTTAATGGGTTCAGAGAATCTTGTGGCCTCCCTTCTGCGTG
The DNA here is from genome assembly GCF_964204655.1 of Triturus cristatus. Taxonomy (NCBI): domain Eukaryota; kingdom Metazoa; phylum Chordata; class Amphibia; order Caudata; family Salamandridae; genus Triturus; species Triturus cristatus. Next base: position 143,373,583 of record NC_140588.1, read on the forward strand.
GTTTAGGTAGGTCTATCCGGACCCAGTCGCCTTCCCTGATGGTGCAAGCACTTACATGTTGGTTTGCATCATACCTTGCTTTGTACTTGGCTTGGTGATCTGTTACTCGGCTACCAATCTCTTCACGGTTTACATGACACCTATTCTGCCTTTTTAAAGGGGGCGAGAGTCTGGTTTTGGGAATCCTCCCTTTTAATGAGCTAAAAGGAGATACCCCTGTGACTAAGTTGGGAGTCGTGCGATAGGCCCAGAGGGTTTCTTGCAGTGTCTCTTCTGCCGAGATGCCTAAAATCTCTGCGCGCTGTATGCACTCTTTCACCAGGCGGTTCATACGTTCCACCAACCCGTTGGCACGGGGACAATAGAGGGCGGTTTTATGGTGGACGATGCCCATGCAGTTAGGAATTCCCTCATGTCTTCTGAGGTAAACTGCACCCCGTTATCGGTGACCAAGATATCCAGGATGCCTTCTTCAAAGAAGACATCCTTTAGGAAGCTTATGAGTACCTTTGTGTCTATTTGGTGGACACATTTATAAACCACCCACCTCGTGTGGTAATCCACCATGACCAATATGAACCGTTCCTTCAAACTCTTGAGGTTGAGGGGGCCAATTATGTCGAGTGCTAGCTTGGACCAGGGGCTGTCAGGCACCAAGACGGGGGATAGATGGGGGTTTCCTTGACTGTTGGATTTTGTCAGATTTGCTGCATTCAAGGCAGTCCCTCACTGTGTGTTCCGCCATGGTATCCATCCACCATCAATCCAGTCTTATCTTGTTCTTAGTAAGGCTACGCCCCAAGTGACCAATGTGGGCCAGGTCTACAATTTTCTGTCTGAGGGATATAGGTGGGACAATTTTCTCACCTCTATGAACCATACCGTCCTGAATGTTAAGTTCCAGTTTCACCTCCCAGAACCCGCTCAATGGGGTGGCGACCTTACTCTTTTCGTTAGGCCACCCTTTGACAATGAGGTTTTTTAAGGTTTGCATATCCATGTCATTGCGTAAGCACTCCTCCCACTCCTCCTTGCTTAGGCAAGACAGCTTTAGGACCCTTTCCTCTTCTTCGGCAGGGTTGCACAATCATTTGTTTCAGTAGGTGAGCGAGACAGTAAATCTGCTACCACATTTTTTGAGCCTGGCATATATTTTACAGTGAAACTGTACCCCTCCAGTCCCAAAATCCACCTTGCTATCCGTGATGTTATTTTTTCATACCCTTTGGTTGTGAACGCATACATGAGGGGTTTGTGGTCGGTCCTCAGAGTGAAGGTAATGCCCCACAGGAAAAAACGGAAATGTTTGATGGCCCATGCGCATGCCAGTGTTTCCTTTTCCACCACGGAGTAGTTTACTTCTGCCCCTTTGAGGGCGCATGAAGCAAAGGCAACCACCTATTCCTTGCCATTGACGATCTGGGTGAGGCTAGCCCCAAACCCTTTATTACTTGCGTCAGTGCATAGGACAGTGAATCTAGTGGGATCGAACCTGCCCAATGATGGGGCGGAGGCAATACTTTCCTTCACTGTGATGAACGCCGCTTGACAGTTCTCGTTCCATACAAAAGGGGTCCTTGTTTTGAGTAAAGATCTCAAAGGCTCCACAATACTTGCATAATTTCTCACAAACTTGGCATAGTATTCGGATAGCCCCAAGAATGATTTCAAGTCTTCCACACATGTTGGAGCGACCGTCCCTTGAATGGCCTCCACCAGGTCTACTTTTTGTTTTACACCGTCCTCAGAGATCGTTTGACCCAGGTACTCTACAGATCCTACCCCTATGCGGCACTTCTCTTTCTTTAATGTCAAACCCGCTGATTCCAATTTGGTCAACACACTCCTCAAGATGGTATTATGTTCCTCCAGGTCTTTCCCGTAGATGAGGATGTCATCCTGGAAGCACATAGTACTGGGAAGGTCCTTCAGCACATGTTGCATGATCCTCTGGAAGGCAGCGGCTGCTGATGCCAACCCGAAGGGCATGCACATGTACTGGAAGGCCCCGAGGGGAGTTATAAATGTGGTTAATGGCGGCAGTCTGGGTACTGTTCTACCTGGTGGTAGACAGACGAAAGGTCCAATATGCTGAAACAACTAGCCCCCTTGATTAGGGTAAGGACCTCATGTATGCGTGGTAATGGGTGCCTATCCACCCATATATTACTGTTTAAGTCTCTGAGGTCCAAACATAGTCTGATTTCCTTGCTAGATGCTTTGGTTGTAAGGACAATCTGGGCCAACTACTGTGAGCTTTCTATGGGTTCGATAACCCCTTGTGACAAAAGTTTGTTTAACTCTGCTTGCTGGGGTGCTTGCATCAAGTGTGGCATTGGCCTAACTCTTTGGGCTACTGGTTTGGCATTACTTTTTAATTTGATGGAGTGTTGGTAGTTCTTTAGTAGGCCCAGCTCCTTAGTAAAGACTTTGGGGAAATCATCACAAATCTCAGTTCGCCCCACTGACTGGTCCACCAGGAGTACCTGGTCAGGGCTATTAGGGTCTAGCTTGATACCCAGTTCCCTTTGGTGCTTCCACTCTAACAAGTTGGATCCTTTCTGTGTTATGTAAATCTTGCGTACCGTACTCCTACATTTGAACCCTATATTCATGGTTGTCATGCTTAATAAGGGTATGGGGTCCCCATTATAACGCCCGGGATGTATGTTGGGAGGCTGCATGCTTTGTTGCCACGAGGGAAACCTTTTGGTAAACATCTCAGCTTCCACCAGAGTGTAGGGTGAGCAAGAATCAGCAAACACTGTCACCTCTCTTTTGTCCAAGATGATAGTACAAGACAGGAAATCATTAGTCTTACAATCATTTTGTAACTGGAACACCAGTTTGGCTTCTTGGGGAGGTTCTTGCTCAATAGTCAGAACCACTTTGGGTTGGTGATCTCTACAGAGTCTGGCCAGGTGACCCCTCCTCCCACACTTGTGCCAGGTGACTGATCTAGCTTGACAACCTGTGTAATTAGCCAAGTGGCTGGGGCTGCCACACCTATAACACTTAACTTTAGCCCCCGGGGCTGCCGCTCACAAGGACTGCGATGATATGCTAAATGTGCCCCCCGCGAACCCTTTAACTACGCGGGCACTGGCTGGGGCTGCCGTAAAGTTCTTTCACGCTGATACTTTGCACAGGGGCACAACGCTTGGGCAGCCAGTACCTGTGATCTACAGGAGGCTGCTCCTTCTCCTTGCCGATCCCTTCACTGTGGAGTACTCACATTAGCGATGCCACTTAACGACCACTGTCTGCCAGACGACCGGGCTTACGTCCCCGTCAGAGCACTGCAATTGTGACAGGACCGCTTGCGACACAGGGGTGCCGCTCTACTTCTCTGTTAACTGGACGATCCGATGCTCTGGACGGCTGGAGGGTCGTAGGATGAAATCGACTTCCCAGACACTGGTGGTTTCCTGGAGAACTGATAAGAAGCGTTGTGATACCCAAAGATTCAAGTATCATGAGGCAGAGGTCCGATCATCAGCATCAGGTAAGGTAGGAACCTTATAAAATTACTGGCTGTCACTGGAGTACGTATTGGGGGTGATGGTGTACCGTCCCCACACGGTTGTGCGTCGCCAGTGTTACAAAGAAGAGACATACAGGTAAGTTATCAGGAGTCTTCTTTATTCAGTCTCAACACCATCACAGGTTCCAGTCAGCTGGAGTCAGCTGTGGAATGTTCACACGTTCTAGTCTGGGCTGTACCAAGGGGTGGAAGGGCAGAGGGGTGGCGTGGCGTACCAAGAGGAATTACAACAGTTACTATAGAGGGAGTGAAGTTTTGCACTTGTTTACATCTCAAATGCCAGTGTGGTCATCTTTCTACAAAAAGCTCTGCTCTGTTACTATGTTTATCCATCACTGCCCGCAAGTGATTTGCTCAGCGGTCTGGAATTATCTGGTTGCCCCTCTCAGACAGTATAGCCTCTTTACCATTCTTTTAATTGGCTCTCTTGTATCCTTCCACTGTGCACATTTATGAAATCAAAATTTTATTTTCATTTTATGCCTGTGCTTTAAGGGGGGTTTTACTGTCCTGTACGGAGTACTGGCACGTTTTTATTTTGAGAGGAAGAGTACCTGCACTTGTCAAGAAACATGTAATACTTTTAATTGGAGAGTACCGGCACTTCTCAGAAACAAACAACTTCTAGTTTTCCATTTCAAGCACTGTTTTACGTGCTCCAAAAGAGAGTGCATGTTTTGTTGCTCTCTTCCACGTGCAATGCCCCACCCCCACTGAAATACTTGTCCCTTGCTCTGTTCTGTGCACACGTAGACAATAATATTTTTTTTAAATCTTGTATTTTCAGGGATTTCACCACCGAAGGCCCTCATTTTATATTAAAAACAGAGCTTTGGACTATCCCATTACCCGTTGAAAGGTAATATTTCTCTCCATGTGTTTCCATACCTGGCGTGTCACGTAGTTTGGTGCTTACCTTCCCTCCATGTTAAAGAACAGTAGATGTTTTAGCACCAAGGCTAATGTGCTGCATATCTAAATACATATAAGGTCCCAAAGGCGAGACCGATTGCATTGCAAATGCTTGTTATATATTGGGATAATAATAGATGTCTCCCAGGAGGATGGGATACTGTCCATCGATACAGTGTTAAAAACCCTAGTCAAAATAGGTCCCCAAAGATCAGGGGCAGATTTATATGTATGTATGTATGTATGTATAAGCTTTATTTCGACAGCTGGTGTCATAAAAGCTATAAGAACACCAGTTAGAAGAATAAAATAGAGATATAAAAAAATAAACAACTCATGCAACAGCTTGTGACAGTTAAATAAGTACGAACAGTTCGTCTTATGCGCAGCTGTAACAGAGGAGCAATATAAAATTCGACAGGTCAGTAGTAAAAAGCAGTTTTAAAACGACGATAGAGAGATAAAGCATACATTAAAACAGAATCTATGATGTTACTACGCATACATTTACAATGCGGTCTTTTACATTGTGTTCGTTACAATGCAAGTCGTTACAATGACTTGCGCTGTAGGGCGCTGGACTTAAAAATAGTATGATTTACTATTCCAACTCCAGTCTACGTACAGTAGGGAAGGTGTTGGAGTAGTAAATCATACTAATTCTTAGGTTAAAGCACCATCCAGTGCAAGTCGTTGTAACGACTTGCGTTGTAATGACCGCAATGTAAAGGCATTGCGATGCAATGCCCACGTTTTAATGGATGTTTCCCATTAAAACAAAATGAACGGAAAGAAGAAACATCACAGTGTTTTCACATTTGGGGCCTATACAGCTGGACCTAGTTCCCAATTCCCAGGGGGTCTTATTATTGATTATTACAACCCTCCACGGGACAACATTGCAAAGAGACTATAAAGCACTAAAGTGCATGTGCATGACGTATGGTTAAAGGCATGAAATGCCATCCAGTGAGCCCTTGTACGGCTATGTGTGGTCCTAATCCTGAAGGGTGCTATGACGTTCGTATCTGAGCCTTCTGTCTTATAAGCCATGAATGGCTTAAGAACTTGGCCACTCCGCAGGCAAAAAGTGGTCTAGAGTTGGATCTTAAAATGCGCAAGGCGACCCGATGGTTCCGTGTGCCCAGTTGCCGGCAAATCTGTGTTAGCCATTCCGACCTTGGTTTAACGTATGCCGGACTAGCAAACATAACATGGGCAACACTTTCCACCGGGTTCTTGCAGCATGGGCAATCCTTTGATGTTGAGTTGCGTGAGTGCCAATTAGCTGTTGTCTAGCAGACAGGAAGTGTATTAAACCTAAAATGGATGTACAACATCCTGTCCAGAGGGACCTGGATTATGTCTAGGTAGGATTCCAGGTGTCTAATCTGTTTGTGGAGATGGAATTCTGCGGTTAGTCTCCCCAAGTTAGGTCTGCTGGACTCTTGCTGATCCACCCATTCCCAATAATGTCGTTTGAGCACATCTTTCCTCGGGGGATCCTGCTTTGCCCACTAGGCTTGAAGCCCTAGTGCAGACATCAGCTTCCTGGCATTGGTGATCCAGCCTACCTTATTACTTGTGTCTAGTTGAATAACCTCAGACAGAGCTTCCGCCAAATGTACGAGCTCTGGGTTCCTCCTAATTGGAGCCCAAAAAAGCAACAGGCAAAACCTCGCTATATCACAGATGGAATGCCTACCCATGTCGAGAATTAGGGGAGTGAGAGGAATTTTTCAGGGCAGCATCACTAAATCCCTTAAAAATGTATGCTCGGATCTACAAAAAACATGGATCTTGTCAAAGCCTCACAGCTCTGCACCATACAGAGCTGTGCTAACAGCCTTTGCGTCATAGACCTGAAGGGCTGGGGCTACCGGCCTACTATGTGAAGCGCGATATTCCTTTCCTAGTGACCCCATTACTCGCTTATAACCCAACAGCATCTTAGTTAGGTGAGACTTCCACGTCATTTTGTCTGAGAGTCTGACACCCGAGATTAGTCGAAGGTGCCAACTCTTTCCAGGGGAGCCCCACCTACCGAGGGACTGCCTTTGTAGGACTTGTGGGGGTTGAAGGCCATAAATTTGGTTTTAGACATATTAATAACCAACCCCCTAATGACGCAGAAAGAGTGGAATCTGCTAAGTATCCGCTGCAGCCCCGCTGGGATCTTCGACACCCGCGCGGTGTCGTCTACGAACAAGAGGGTCGGTACCTTGTCGTCCTCCAAGGTTGGTGCGTCTGCTGGTTCTTCTTGCAGAAAGCTCACCACTCCTTTCATGTAGAGAGAGAATAGGGTGGGAGCCCGGACACAACCTTGTCGAACTCCCCTACTTACTGAGATGCGATAAGTCAGTTGCAAAGGCAGTCTTCAAAATCGATGAAAGGTAAGTAAAGACTGCCCTTGCCGATCGTTACCACTTTCCAATAGAGGAGCAGAAGCCGAAATACCTGATCCATAGTCCCCGTCTTTACCCTAAAGCCAGCCTGATACCGGGATAAGAGTGCATTATCGTCCGTCCATAATTGGTAAAATCCCGAAACTGGTCCTAGGATGCTTGTTTCCGGTCCAGGGAGGACCTGGCTTGGCAGTTCAGGCTGGACTGTTCCCATGAGTCACAGGGTCAAGACTGATTTGCATATGGCTAGATCTAAACTGGGGTGGCATGGTGAGCAAAAGTGATGGATTTTACCCAGATCTCTTGACTGGGGGTGAATGTTTTGATTTGTTCTGCATTCCGTCCATCAATTGTGTGGCAATTGGATCCTCTGCAGCACAACTCTGCAGGAGACCCTCTGTAGGGCGTCGATCAGGCTATGGGCCTATTGTTTGAGGGTTCATCTTTAGCTCCTTTCTTATAGATTGGGATCACCTCTGCGCCCTTCCAAGACTCTGGGACTGGGGCACTGCTAGCTATTGCATTAGACAAGATTAAAATGTAATGGGCCCAGTTTGGAATATCAGCTAAAAATAGATCCCCCAGGATTCCATCATGGCCTGCAGCTTTGGATGGCACTATTCTACCTATTGCGGCCTCTATTTCTCCCAAGGTGAAAAAAGCATAATCCACAGGGATGCTGTAGAATTCAGCCACCTCCGCTGTGGGCGTGTCTCCAGAGGTTGTATAGAGCTTTCGGAAGTGCTCATACCCTTCCTGGCCAGTGATAAAGTTATGAAGTGATTGAGCTCCTGAGCTACTACCCCAGGTGACTAAGGACCAGAATGACTTAAGGTCCTTTGCTGGCTTCCTTAAGCTGCAGCCAGCGGGATTCATCCCAAGCCATTTTTTTTTTTTTTTTTTTTAAAAACCTTTATTCGTGCATCTTAAAAGAACAAATACGGGCCTACAACCGTCAGGCCGGCCACGATACAGTAAAGCACTGATACCCACATTACATCCCCCGTGCGTCAACGGTCAAGATTAGCAACGAGTTATGAGTTACATACTGGAGATATCTTTGACACCCGGGGAAGGAGAAGTGAAGGTTAATTTTAAGTTTTTAAGATAATTTTATCAGGGAAAAAAAGGTCAGTGAAGGATAAGAACAAAGGAGATTCGAGTCCGCCAGATAGCTTCACCACACGGGAGAGCAGCAACATCAGTAAAAACAACAATGGAAATAAAATCTCAAGCAGTGAGGCGGTGCAGAGATATAACAGGATAGTCACATGAGCAAGTACGCACCCCTCCAGAGCCGCCCCCACTCGATCCACCCCACACCCGGACCCCGAATCGAGGCAAGTAGAGCACAGAGACATAAAAGAAAAAGGCCCATAGAACTAATTAAGAACAGAGTATTACCCCCCCACCCTACACCAATGCGGAGGCTACGGCCTACCCCCCCCCCGGCATAGTGCCTGTCGCCCAATGAACCCGAAATATAGACAAGAGAGAAAGTAGGAATAGAGTAAAGAGATTAAGAAAACAGAAAAGAAGGTGGGGAGGAGCCCACGGGACACCAGAGCGCCCCAAACCATCAGCCAGTTATGGCCTCCACAAACTGAGGGCCCACTACGCCAAAAAACTGCATGCGGAGATACCATGTCACCACAACTTAAGCGAAGGAAGACAAGTCGCGACGAGTGCGCACAAAACATACATACAGTTCCAGTCCCAGGCCAGCCCGTCCATGAACCCTGGCGATAGAAGTCAATCTAGCCCTGGCCCGATCGCGGGCTTGGGATTAAACCAGCCCCTACATGAAGGCCCCGTGTCCCGAGCAGACAAAGACAAGATGGCCGCTTGTGAGAAGATGGTGAAGTAGGATCACGAAATGGCCGCCGACCATCTATTGAGGTCCCTCTTTGCACCACATAAAATCCAAACCTGGCAAGTAAAGAACAGGAGTTCCACAAAAAGGAAGCAGTAGGCCACCGCGGACGGTTCCTCGAAGCCGTTAGGTGTCGCTCAGCAGGATACTCTTGCGGACGCGGTGAGGCAGGCAACAATGAAGCAGGCAGCCATGACCAGGGGGACAAAGTATCCGCAGTTGAGGTGGAGAGCGGTGGATCCCGGGTGCCGGGAACGCCGGATGTAGGCACCAGTGTAGCACAATCATACACCGCCGTTGTGTCCCCGCAAGAGGACAAAAGCACCGGGAGACCCACGCCCTGTGGATGACAAACAAAGCGCTCACGACCCGCAGCCGACAGTATGGGGTCAAACCGCTCACTCAGCGCCTGCAGGCCAGCGCACATTTGTAGTTGAAAGTCCCGCAGGACAGCCAGAACGGAGCCGCATGTCAGCGGAAGCCGGGCCCCCACATCGGCAGCATTCCGGGACAGCACTGTGGAGCTGGTGTCCGGAAGAGGTAGGGCAAAGTGGGCAGCGGGCGAGACCGGAGTATCACCCCCCAGCCGCGAGCAGGCACTCAACGCCATGTTTTGCCGCTGTACGTTGCAAAGGCCAGGGGGGGGGTCGTGGCAAGGAGTCAATTCCCCTCAGGTCTACGCCGCAGCAGGGAAGGCCGACAGTCGCTTCTCTTCCCGCAGGTTCTCTTTGCCGCCGGCTAGGCAATGGGTGAAGGGGGTCAGCAGCCTCCCACAGCGCGGTCCTCAGAGCGGGGCAGGAGACCCGCCGCACCGGGGCCCACCCCACAGCTCCAGCCCGTCAGGCACAGGGTGCAGAAGGCGTCCGGCCGTCTCTCCCCGGGCTCATCTGGCAACGATCCGTGGTGCGAGGTGAAATCGGGACCGCGGGGCTCAGGTTAGCGCTAGCTGGTCCGGTAACTGCGGAGCTTCCAGGGGGCCGGCAAAGGCCATAATGGCGCAGGGGTTTAGTGCAGAGGACAAAAGCACCCACAACTCGGGCATCCGGGCGGGCTGAGACTCCGGGAAAGCGGCAGCGCGGTCAGCGCGCCTTCGCATACGTTGCACCTCGAAATTCGGCGAGGATGGGCATCAGGATAGTAGTCCGAGGCCACGGGCCGACGGAGCCGGGCGCTCAAGCGTCTGCTCCGGTCGCCATCTTGGCTCCTCCCTATCCCAAGCCATTTTTGATAGCCCTTCCTGGATGCTTTAATCAAAGGGCCGTTCTTAGCTTTGATTGCTGAAGCTAGAAGGGATCCCTCACGTCTACAATCCTTTGTGTACCAAGAATATGTTCCTCCTGGTGAGATGCTGAGTTTCTATTCCGACCTAGGGACTAAACAGTATGAGCTAAGTCGGTTGAAAGTTTGCGAGTGAGCCGTGGCTACATCGGCCATTCCACATTTGCTAGCAACCAAGGACTGGAGCTTGGAAGTGCCTACTAATAGGCCATGCTGAATACCTTTAATCTTGTTTTCTTGTAAAGCGACCTTTTGCCATTTTAAGTATCTCCTGTCGTTAGAGGGAAGGACCTCTCTGGTGTACGGGGTGGACTGCGCATGAAATAGTAGGATGCTTTCCACAAAGGGTTCATACTTAAGCAAAGAGGATCATGGTCATTCTCTGTTGTTGCACCCACTTTCATGTCTACCAAATCTCTCCAAAGCCTCACATCAAGAAGGATGTAGTCGATGCAGGATGGGCAACTAACTCTGTTATACGTGTGTGCACCGTGCCTGTCCGACGGAGTTCTACCATTAGCTGCCCTCAGACCAAACTCAACATTTAGAGCATTAAGGTGGAGCGCCGTCTGGGTCCATCTTTTGACTGGGGATAGGTTTAGACAGGGGACAGCCCATTTAAGGCCATCATCCTCATTGCCTAATAGATCTTCTTTATCAAGGGGCTCGAAAGTGCTATTGAAGTCGCCTGCTACTATTACTCTTTAGTGGCATGAACAACTAGCTAGGCTTTCTTCCAATAGGATGGGAGTAGGTGAAATCCTGCCCCCTTTAGTCCCTCTCACATAAACATTAAACAAATCAATGGAGTCACGACCCAAGGGTCCCTTAATACCAATCCTCAAGTATCTGGACTGGAGCTAGACTGGAGGGTAATCTGGCACCCCAGTTCAATGCCCACCCAAATGATTAACCCCCCTGCTGGATGCTCTCTCCCTATTGTTGTTACTGGTGAGCAATAGCATACATAGCCTGATTTAAAAAGGGAAACCAAACTCCAAGTCTCTTGGAAGATGCAAATGTCATATCCCTCAATTAGAGCATTCCAATGAGGGAGTGACATCTTGCTATTTAGCCCAGCCACGTTCCAAGATATTACCTTATGCTGTTTATGGGAATCCAGGCTAGGAGGCAACACAGCATTTTGGTTGGAGGGACAATAATTTGAAGGGGCCTGGGTTGGTATTTGGGAATTGTAGACCGTACAGGAGTATACCCTCCGACTCACTAGAGTTGGTAGGGGCACTGCTTGCTCCTGCTTCTAGCTGAGGTCCATCCTCCCTTAGTTGGGGCGCCTTCTGCGGAGCCTCATCATTTGGGTGGATATCTACATGGGAAAGGGGAGTAGGGCATGATTTAGGGAACTGGTGGTCTTCCTTCGGGAGTCAATCATTAGGTTCTAAGGTGAAACCACTAAGTCTTCCCCCCAGAGGTGGAGATAAAGTTAGCTGATGGGGTACAGAGCGCTTAAACTGGATTGAAGAAGCATCAGGGGAGCAGTTTCGGTATTCTAGGGTGAGGAGGTTCTCAGCTAAATCTAGCCCTTTTAGTGTGAGTTCGATGCAATCAGATGATTGAGCTGGTAATATGCATCTGCACGCCCTAATGATGTCATCTCAAATCACCGAATGAAAACTTCTGACGTGACGGATCCAGTGGATCGCTTTGTTGATCAAAGAGTCTACCCCCTCATGTCCCTTCCTTTAACCAAGTTTAGGGACATTAACCATAAAGATTTTCTGGGCGGGTAACAGACATGAAGAACTGGTTGAATCGATCGATTCCTGCCATAATGTGACGATGGTTGCCCCTGAGACAGGTTGGTGTTGCTAATCCCAAAGCGATTACAGGGCCCATGCACAACCGTTGGATTAAGGGGATAGTTAGCTCGATTGGCAGTGAGCTTGGGAAATGTTTGAGTGCAGTGAATAGTAGCAGGGTGTAACAGTGGGGGCCATTAGTGGGGGTATCTCTTTGACGTAAATTTGACTGATGGCGTATGGGATGGTTACAATTGGTTTGTATGTCATCTCCCGACATGGGTTTGGCAAACGATGCGAGTGGTGGGCCGTTCTGTATTAATGGTTTAACTAATGTAGTGAGACCATCAATCATTACTCTCAAGGTCCCTACTTCGACCCAGAGATCAGTGATGAGTTGGTGGGTGCTCAAGTTTTGAGGCTCTGGGTTTGGAGTAGGTGTAATCACATCAGAAAGCACAAAAGGCTGTTGGGGAAGGTCTTCCTTTGGCTCATCGGGCAGGTCCAAGAGAGGAGTAAACCTGTTAGCACAGGAGATGATGGTTTCCAACTGTAGTATTGTGCTACAGGGGGGATTAGAAAAATTGGAAGGGGGAGAGTGAGTCCTCACAATGTGAGAAGAGGCCTCCTGATTACGTGCAAGGGCCCCCTTAGGAAATTACTTTTTAAACATAGCTGGGATGGCAGGTGAACGACTGGGGCTAGTGGTTCTGGGAGAGGGTTGGTCAGCGAAAAAGCGGATGGTTCGACTTTTAAAATATCTTCACACTCACTTATCAGGCTGTCAATACGGTCTAATACGCAATTGTTGGCTGGATGTTTAAGAGATTTCCTGACCTTTTTTCCTTTCCCAGCTTGCCCGCCACCCATAACCTCCATAGATTTTCTCTTCCCTATCCCACAGGCCAAGGTGAATGAAAACCAACTACGGTCTAGACCTTTCCCAGCACAGAGTAACAAGATGCTAAAGCAGAGAGGGGGCGATAATGGCGTCTAGCTCAACAGTTAGCCTACACAAGCAAAGGACTATAATCCAGCCCACAAAATAATTGAAACAAGGCAAGGGGAGATACTCTCTAGGCAACACAAAACGTAAACTTTCTAGATGACTCTCCCCTGCTGCAGTAAGTGTGGGTGCAGCCAATACAGGGTCCTGGGGGAGACTACTGCAAGCAAAAAGTAACTAATTTGACCAATGCAAGGTCCAGGGTCTTGGCAAAAGCAGATAACCAGCGTCAATTGTCCTAAAAAATATCATAGGATAAGGCAGCAGACCGTACCAACTTGCTTGTTAAATGAATAGTTCATGCTCAAACCTTGACCGGGGCCAGTGAATAGAAAAAAATCAAAAGGACCTGCGCAGGGCTGCCGACGGCCAAACGTAAGGGGGGTGGCCCTGCCCTGCCTCTTCCTAGCAGTGATGGGCAAGGATGGGACTACCCGCGGCCCGGGCGCGGCCCGCGCTCGTCCCAAGTTGCGGAAGTGCGTTGGTGCTTTTGAGCGCTTCTGGCAGCCCCTCCTCCTGGGCAGACAATGAGGGCTTCTGGGGCTTGAAGTCCCCTGCACACTGGTGGCGGTGATTGTGACGTTCCAGATTTATATACATCAGCTGGAACTCCATCTGGCCTCGGGGCCCTTCCACCAGCGCTGGCCTGTAAGGCTAGCATGACTTCTTCCAGGGAGATTTCGCGCTTGGTTACCCCCAAGTCGACTTCCAGCCCAGCTGAGTCCTCGATATTCTTTCTAAAAATGTTAGAGAAATTAGCATTTTTAAAGCAAACATCGAGGTTAACTTATCAGTAGTGTTTTTTGGGAATGATGGCTTATCTACTTCGAACTTATCGCAGATTCATTGTGGGTTGCTGTTATACTTGGTGTTGCTCGCCCGGAGAGAAATATGCATGAAGTGGAAAGATTCCCAACCTCCGAAGAGAGAAGAATGGCTTAAAGCCTCATTTGCTATGGCCCGCCTAGACAGGATGGAACCGGGGATAGCTCCATAAACATCTGTAAACCCCCCTATGAGCTGGGGCCGAGACTTGAGATTAATATAATCTCTGTTGGCTTTCCTCTTGGTCCTATGATTACACCAAGCCTCCATAAAAAGTGGCCGGTCGGGTCGACCTAAGCAAGTGCAGTAAGTCGTAGGGTGCCCAGTTGGAGAAAGACGGCTTTTTAAGATCTGCAGAAGCCTATTGCTGAGATGAGGACAAAAAAAAAAGAGAGAAATGAGCTACCCAACTGTCACAAGGGACATTACAGCTAAACACCAAATTTTCTTCATTTTTTAAAAAGGGCGCATTCACTGTGTCCCAAAACAGCTTAGTGTTCTTAGTATCTGCCACAAGGGCAAGATTACCCCGTGCTTTATTCTGTAATGTTTTTTTCCTTGCCACCAGAGCCTGATTATATTGAAGACGCAATGTTTTAATGACCGAGGTGTCCGGCGGGGAGATTCAGGGCTTGTTTAAGAACTCGAAGTTGTTTGGTACAGGCAGGATCAATCAATCAGGGTAATTGTAAGAGCGCTACTCACCTGCGAGGGTCTCAAGGCACTGGCGGGGGGGGTCAGCAGTTCTATTCAGCTGAACTGCCAGATCTTCAGAGCCTTCTTGAAGTTGTTCAGGGAGGGGGCGTGCCTGATGTCGGTCGAGAGTTTGTTCCAGGTCTTTGCCGTGGTGTAGGTGAAGGATCTTCCACCTGCTCTGGCTCTGTGGATGCATGGGGTTTCGGCGAGGAAGAGGTTGGTGGATCGTAGGTTTCTTTTGGGTACGTGGAGGTTGATTCTGTCGTTTAGGTATTGGGGTCCAGTGTTGTGTAGGCATTTGTAGGTGTGGGTGAGTATCTTGAAAGTGACTCTCTTCTTGATGGGGAGCCAGTGGAGCTTCCGTAGGTGTTGGCTGATGTGCTGGTGTCGCGGAATGCAGAGGACGAGTCTGGCAGCCGCGTTCTGTATCTTCGGGAGCCTGCGGAGTAGAGACTTGTTTATGCTGGCATGGAGGGCGTTTCCGTAGTCCAGCCTGCAGGTAATGAGTGTGTGGGTGACTGTCTTCCTTGCCTTGGGAGGGTAGCCACTTGAAGGTATTACTGAGGATGCGGAGGGTGTTGAAGCCGCTGGAAGCTACGGCGTTGACCTGTCTGTTCATGGCGAGGGAGACGTTGAGTACGATGCCCAGGTTTCTGGCGTGGTCCATGGGAGTCGGGGGCTGCCGAGGGCGGTGGGCCACCAGGTGTTGTTCCATGCCGATGGGGCGGTTCCAAGGACGAGGATTTCTGTCTTCTCTGAGTTGAGCTTCAGACAGCTGTTGCTCATCCAGGCTGCGACGTCCTGCATTCCTTTCTGGAAGATGAGTCTGGTGGTGGTGGGGTCGTTGGTGAGGGAGAGGATGAGCTGGGTGTCGTCGGCGTAGGACACTATGCTGGGGCCATGCTGTCAGATGATGGCGGCGAGGGGAGCCATGTAGATGTTGAAGAGGGTAGGGCTGAGCGATGATCCCTGTAGGACTCTGCAGTTGATTTCCGTGGGGTTAGAGAAGAAGGGTTGGTGCCTGATCCTTTGGCTTCTGCCGGTGAAAAAGACCTATCACTGTCTGCACCAGGCTCAATTGTGGCTATACATACAGTTGAGCAAGCAAATTGGGCATGCAGTGTTCAGGGCCAGGAGAGAACAAGCAATGAACATATGGGCAGCCAATCATTGGATACTCCGGGAGGGACAGCAGCTGTGTTATTACACCAACAGTTACCCCGAGATATTAATCCCCAATTCTCTCCTGCACGTGCTAAGAAAGAGTCCATAGTAGTCCGTTTTGTTGCACCATTGGGTTCAGTGGGGGTTTTGATACCGCCAATCTTGTGCTTCGCCATTATCACTTTAAGAATTGGATGCCAGGAACACCACAGCAATAGCAGTGTCACTTACTTATTGGTTGTCTTGCACCAAGTTGCGCCTTGTTCTTCGTCTTGTGTTGCCTCAGTTGGCCGTTATGGGCCACCTCACGATCTGGATCTGCAATCTGGGGCAAGAGGGCCAGGAGAGTAGGCCCAGCCTGGCCTCTTCCAGCTTCTTACGGGCACAGACGGGCCCACTCTTGGCCCAGGCGCGTCCCGTGCTGCAGGAGCCCGACTGCCTTTTTAAAGCGCCTCCTGGCGCGAGAAGGATGGCGGAGGCTCCCTCTGCCTCAGGGAATGGCTGGGACTTGCAGTCGGCCCCCAGCCAACTACAAACAATGACTCCCACGCTGTGGGAGCCCGACGGCCTTTTCAAAGCTCCTGCTTGTGAGAGAAATTTGGCGGCGGCTTTCTCTGCCTCAGGGAGTGGCTGGGACTTGCACTCGGCTCCCAGTCAACTACAAAGAACTGCTCCCGCGCTGCGGGAACCTGATGACCTTTTCAAATTGCCTCCTGGCGCGAGAAGGATGTCAGCGGCTTCCTCTGCCACAGGGAGTGACCAAGACTTGCAGTCCGCCCCAGTCAACTACAAACAACGGCTCAGAAGGTCAGGCTGTGTGAGTGGTGACATGTTTCCTATTTGCAGTATGAGTCCTCATCAAGGAGTCTCTTTGCGGTCACCTGCGTATGGACCCTTTATTGAGGTCTGAAGTGACACTCTGACATGCCTTGCTGTACATCACTGCCCAGTAATGTAACTCACAAACAGCATTTAAAACAACCGATGCTGTATCGTTCCATCAAGTGTGGCACATTGGAATGGCGGGCCCATCAGCTTTAATATGTGGTGAGCTTGCCTGCGGCTCTGCAAAGCTCTTCACTTTACCCAAGTTTTATTTTATTTGTAATATTTGAGTGGTATGGGAGAATAGCCACATAGGAACGACTGGTTTGGCCCTGTTCAGAGTCATCTTTGTTGAAGAATTCTGTTGCATTAGGATTGGGCATCAGCTCACTTGCTAAAGCTGCTCTAGACAGTGTGCCCATTCTTTGGGAATAGCGCACGTATTCAGTAAGCGCACCTGCAGCCTCTTATCTGTTCTGCATCCTTCTGCTTTGCATGTACCAGCACAGGTGTACTTACTACTTCATGGTGCTAGCCTCACTTGCTCCAGGTCTGCCCCTTTTGTATCATTGGCATACAGGCAGATTACAGTGGGACCTATTTATATTCTCTGCTAGAGCTATTTATTGTTTGTCTCCTATTTAAATGTTGGCGATGTACTCAGGCGCAAAAACAAATGTGCAACTTTGTCGTACAGCTCCTTCATGTTTGATAGAGCCGTACGGCAAAGTGACAAATCATTGGCAAGAAAAGCCTTGAAGTTGTTTCCTGGTAATGGTTGGAATGTCAGCCAGCCTGATGGTTATTTCAGAATTTGGCAATCGTGGCTTCTGCCAGTGCGGCAGAGTAATTTATTCCATCACCCGAAAGAGGATGACCCAACCGCCAAATATTAAATTGGGCCCAGAATTTCAAATCAAAACACATCTTTGTAGAGAGGAGGACAGGATGTTTGGGCACTACTGTGTTTTTCAGCTAAATTAGGAGCAAAACTTGCCCGAACACTTGCTCCACCCAGAGCTCCATTAGGCAATCTTGCAGGGAGGCTAGGCAGTGCAATATATACTTTCTATTACCACCACCATCATTCTCACCATTACCATAAATAACAACCATTACCTCCTCATAAGTCTTCCTCGCCACCAGAGTTACAAAGTGATCTTCAGCTCCACACCAGAACCCTCCAAAGCAAAGTCAGCATCCCATGCCTCCCATCCCTACCCAACATGTCCGACCACCGTCACCCTTGACCCAATATAAGGGGAGAGTCGGCCCACCCTACTTCCTGTTTTTTTTGTTCTGCGCTGGACTCTCCAAGTGCGCATGTCAAGTAAGTCGAGGTCCTGCTCTAACAGGACCCACGACGCTGAGGAGGAGGCCCTACCCAAGAGGTTTATTTCCTGGGGTATCCCCTCTCCTCCCACACCTTGTACTTTATGGCTCTGCTTCAGCAAGCCTTGGGGTATGGGGGCTCTGTGGCTGTAGCGGCCCTTCACGAGAGAACTCTGGTGGCTGGCAGGCTCCGGGCAACGGTTCAGCCCAGCACTACGGGCTTACCTTTTGTTGCACTCGTGTCTCAGCTCCTGCTGAGACGTGAGCATGCGGCGGCTTGTTCTGCCCTCAGCGGCCCCTGAACTGCGGACTTGCCTTGTTGTGCTCACGTCTCGGCTCATGCTGGGACACAAGCATGCAGCAGCAGCTTGTTCTGCCCTCAACGGCCCCTGAACTGCGGGCTTACCTTGTTGTGCTTGCGTCTCGGCTCCTGCTGACACCCAAGCATGCAGGGTCAGTTCCCTCTGAGCTGCGTAGCAGACATGGCTCATGCCTCCTCGCAGACGGCGCCTACAGCAGAGGCCGACTGCTGATCCTCCTGCATGGGACGTGAGACGCTCGATCTCGCGTCTCTTATCCTAACGCTACAGTAGGGCGTCCGGAGGTCTTTACGTCCGCCAGTCTTCCTGCCTATCCTGTCTTCAGGGGGACGGCGCCTCACACGGCCGGCTTCCAACTTGATTGGGTTGCCTGGCAACCTGTGCTGCCGGCTGGTTTTCGGTCCTCCACACTTCTTCACGACATAGTGGAGTATATTTAGTGGACAGTGTATTCCTCGGTCAGAGTGCCTGGTAGCTCCTGAGTGTGTCTTTTTCCCTGCTGTTTTTCCTGTGGTGTGTCCTGGCTATGGAGCCTGGTGAGGATCCTCCGGTGGTGGCAGGGCCCAGCACTCACCCTACAGCTGATTCCCTGTATCTTCATACTTTACATTCCAGCAGCCTTTAAGGAGCGTGATGGCACCTCTTCCCCCAAACAACAGCGCCTGGAACCCCACCCCCTGCGTTGAGGGTGAGAGTGAGGAGGAGGATCTCGGGGAAGATATGTGCAGGGCCAAGAATTAAGGGAGGGCCTACAGTACATGGGCAACGTGGCCTTTTCTGTTCCTCCAGTAGAGGAGCTGGAGAAGGGCGTCTTCATGCAGTATCAGAGGAAGGAGCCCGAGTCCTTACCCTTGCATCCTTCAGTCAAAAGGGTGATCGACAATGAGTGGCAGGTAGTGGACAAGCAGGCTTTCCCATGTTACCTCTCTAAGCGCTACGTCATTCAGGATTCCGCCAAGAATTTTCCATCTTCCATGAAGGTTGATTCCCTGATGGCAGGACTGGCTTCTCAAGGGTCCATCATTGCGGAGGATGATTCTCCCTCGGATTCTGCCGATAAGAGAGTAGAGGCGGCAGTTAAGCGTTCCTATGCAGCCGCCAACTTCTCCATTAGGGCTTCCGCCTATTTGTCCTTTACTGTCCAGTCTCTGTTGAAAGACTTTCAATCTCTGGCCGAGCTGCTGGAACAGGGGGCTGATATACTGCCTACTCTAGCGGTCGTGGAGCAACAGACAAGGCTGTTATCTGATATCTCCTTCGATACCTTGGGAGTCGCAGCTGCGGCTGGGGGTGCGGCTATTCAAGCTCACTGTCAGGTGTGGCTGTGTCATTGGAAGGCAGACGCTGCCCAGAAGGCCCTTCTTATGAAGATCCCATTTTCAGGGACAAAGCTGTTTGGTTCTTCCCTGGAGGATATGGTGAAAAAATCCGCTGAGGACAGTAAGCTGTTGGCTCCTGTCTGTCCTTCCCGAGGCTGTTTCTTTGGTCTCAAGAGGGCTTTTGCTCTTACTTCTTCTAGGGGGGCATGCCCTTTCAAGGTCGGGGTTGCGGCACCCCATTTTCCAACAAATCTTGGTCTCAGCAGGCTGCATCTACCTCGTGTCCAAATCCTGACTATCCTTGGGTCCCGGCTGTCAGGGCTCCAGTTGGGGGGTGACTGTTGACTTTCGCCAAGGCCTGGGAGTGCTCACTGTCGGTTCAGTGGGCTCTGTGGATTGTGCCAGAGAGCTAGTCGATTGTTTTCGACTCCCTCCCTCCAGACACTTTCATTGTCACTTCCCTGCCTTCAGCCATGCAAACGAGGGAGGCACTGTTGGCAGGCATTCAAGATCTTCTCTAGAAAGGGGCCATTCGTCCAGTTCCGGGTTGTCAGAGGGGTCTTGGTTCCGGCTTGTCAGAGGGGTCTTGGAGTTCATTCCATCCTGTTTCTGGTGAGAAAGGTTTTCTGGGGTCTTCCTTCCAGTATTGGATTTGAAGAGGGTGAATTCTTTTGTCCCTCGTGTTAAATTTAAGATGCTCTCTTTGCAGGAAATCCTTCCTTTACTGGTTCAGGGGGAGGTGGTGGCTTCCTTGGATCTCCTGGATGCCTACCATCATGTGCCCGTCCACCCGTCATTTCAGCGTTTTCTCTGTATTTTTATGGAGGACAAGCACTTCCAATTCCAGAACTCCCCTTTGGTTTGTCTTCTGCCCCAAGGGATTTCACCAAGGTTTTGGCCCCCTTGGTCGGGATCCTCTATGGGGAAGTGATTCGGGTATTCCCGTACCTGGATGACTGGCTGATCTCTGCCTTTTCTTTTTCTAAGGGGACACTTCATGTCCAGAGGGTCTCCAAGGTCCTGGCACATCATGGGTTCCTGATCAACCACAAGAAATCCTATCTGGAGCCTACCCAGGACATTGTGTTCATCTGGGGGTCTCCTGGACATTGTCAAGGGGATGGTGTTCTTGCCTGAGGAACGGAGGGCAACCTTGTGGAGGGGTCTGGGTTGTTTCCTGGCCTTGGATTACTCTCTTGTCCATCAGTGGTTGAGAGTGCAGGGGTTGATGTCGGCCACTATCAATGTGCTTCCCTGGGCGCGCCTCCATTTGTACCCATTGGTGAGCCATCTGGGCCCCTTGTTACGATCTACTGGTGGTTGTGTCTCCACAGATTCGGTCCGATCTGGGTTGGTGGAGTCCAATCTCTCCAAGGGTCTTCCGTATCTGGTGCCCCCTTTCCGGGAGTCTACGACCGATGCCACCCTCTAGGGCTGGGGGCGACTTTGGATTCCCGGTCTGTGCAGGGTCGGTGGGATTGCCTGCAGGAAGTATGCTTGTCCAACTTCTGGGAAATTAAGGCATCCATCTGGCTTGTCTGGAGTTTGCCCCAGCCCTTAGGGGGCATCATATTCTATTTTGAACAGACAATGGGGTGGTGATGGGCTACCTCAATAATCAGGGGGTTGCAGGGTCCGCTCCCTTTGGCTCCTAGCACAGGCGATCCTGTCCTGGGCAGAGATGTCCGTGTTGTCACTCAGGGTGGTATATCTCCCGGGGAAGACGAACTGCGTGGCAGATCTCCTGAGCAGGGTCTTTCCTCACATGGCTTCCATCTCCCTGATGGTGGCTGTTTTCCGTCTGCTGCATGACCAGTTTGGGTGCCCAATGGACTTCTTCGCGAATGAGTACAATGCTCACCTGCCTCGCGAGGGCGTGGCAGCTGGATGCATTGTCGTTCCATTGGGAGAGCTCCCTGCTTTACGCCTTTCCTCCTATACCTTTGATTGCGCAAGTTCTTTGCAAGGTTCGCCAGGACACAGCGTTTGTTCTTTTGGTGGTACCCGGCTGGGTTCGCCGCCCTTGGTTTCCTCTTCTGAGGGAGATGGCCGTCCAAAAGTGTTGGGCGATCCCGATATTCCGTACCCATTGCAGGGCCCTCCATTTCCTGTGGGGGTGTTCCGTCGGCTTCATCTTGAGCCTGCTGTTTCGGGGTTGCTCCCTGGAGGTGGTGGAGTTGTTTCAGGGCTCCCACTGCCCGGCTACTCTTCTTTCTTATTCTCGCCATTGGGGGTCCTTTTCTCTGTGGTGTGTTTCAGAAGGATTGGACCTTGTGTCTGTGGATCCAATGAGGGTGGTCGATTTCCTTTCCGAAGGCTTAGCCTTGAGCCTGGCCTCTTCTACTCTGCGGGTTCGGTGGGTGACCTTGCGGGCTTTCCGCAGTCCTCTGTTGGATGGGTTGGATCCTTTGGTGGCTTGGCTGCTTCGTAGTTGCTGTTTGCAACGTCCTAGGGCTATTTGCCTTGCGCCATCCTGGAATCTTCCATTGGTGTAACGGGCCCTTCAGGAGGGTCCTTTTGAACCCCTGGGGTCAGTGGATGTCAGATTCCTCACCATGAAGGTGGTGTTTTTGGTGGCCATCATCTCTGCTGGTCGGATCGGGGAGCTGGGTTCCTTTCTGCGCTATCCTACATTCTTGCGGGTCCTGTCAGACTGTATTGTGTTGCGCCCGATCCTAAGTTTCTGCCCAAGATCCCCTTAGTTGTCAACCATTCCCGTGAGGTGTTGTTACCTAGTTTCCTTCCAGTCACTGGGTCTGGGGTGGATTCTGCTCTCTCGCTGTTGGATGTCCGGCGTGCTGTGTTGTATTTGGAGCGGACTGCATCTTTCTGCTGCTGTGACAACTTGTTTATCACTTTTGGTCCTGTCCAGTCTGGTCATAAAATGAGTAGGTGGATCAGGCTGGCTATCTTGCTGGCCTATGGTGCTCAGGGTTCTGAGGTGTCAGCCCGGGTGCAGGGTCAGTCTACTAGGGGTCTGTCTGTCTCCTGGGCCTTGTTCAAGGGGGTCGCAACCTGGTCCGCCCCTCACATGTTCATTGATCACCACCGGTTGGTGTTGGGTGGTCCTTCGACTGGGGGTTTTGCTGAGGCGGTTCTCTGGGCTGGTTCCTCCGGCTCTTAATGTTCCCGCCTTCTGTGCTCCTTCCTGGTTGTTTCCCAATTGTTTTATATTTTGGATTAAACCTGTTATTTTGCTTCCTTGAGTTGTCTGTGGTTTATTGTGAGTTTCCAGGAAGCCGCTGGGCTTGGGTAATTGCTCATTTTGTAACTCTGGTGGTGAGGAAGACTTACGAGGAGGCAATGCCTCAGTTACTTACCGTTAATCTTGATTACTTTGAGTATTGTCTTCCTTGCCACATGACTTCACATCCCTCCCTTCCTGTTTTTCTATCAGCTTTATTGGTTCTTGGGGCTTGGTAGTTCTACAGGAAGTGGGGTGGGCCGACTCTCCCCTTATACTGGGTCATGGGTGATGATGGTTGGTCATGTTGGGGAGGGTTGGGAGGCATGGTATTCTGACTTTGCTTTGGAGGGTTCTGGTGTGGAGCTGAAGCTCACTTTGTAACTCATATGGCGAGGAAGACAATACTCGGAGTAATGGAGATTACCGGTAAGTAACCGGGGCATTATCTCAGCTATTAACACCACTTCCATTACCACCATGGCTTTTACCACCTCTATCAACACCAGCACTGTTTCCATCATAATCACCACCATTACTAGTGCCACCTCATACCTAACACTAACATTACAACCTCTACCGCTGTCATAATTTCCGCTATCCCCACTACTAGAGCTAGAAATGGCTGCCATCATTACTACCACTGTGACCATTGTTTGTGTGTGTAAGAACATTGTGTGTTTGGCATTGTCGTGTGTGAACGTGTAAAAGAAAATGTGATGTGGGCATAATTTTGAGAAACATTGTGTGTCAGTAGTTTTACGAAAATCCCATGGGGCCTGTATGCTGGACCTCCTAATCCCCTGTCCCTCTTGTGAGAATAGTAGTTAAAAAAGGTCAGAAAACATGCTTTGCCAATTCGTGTTTGATAATGGTGTGTTGTAACTAGATCAATCTAAAAAATATTCAGGAAGCACCATCTTTTCAAAGAGCAGTACCTGCACGCTCATTAGGTACCTATGTCAGCCCACCTCATTAAAGTGATCATGAATTCTATGTCAGGACCGGAGGCTTCGGATTATGCCATTCTTTCCTTGCTTTATTTTAACAGTAGCCATTTTAAACTTCATAAACAGCACACATTTCCCAAACACCCTCGGGAACATGATGGTCAAAAGAAACAAACAAGGGACAACACATCCCCAAGTCCATCAACCAATCACGATGCTGTATGCCTGATATAGTCTCTCTTTCAGTCACTGCCCATCCTCTTTCTTTGCTGCTCGCAGCCCTCAGATGAGTGTTTTTCTTTACCTCATGTCATAGACTGCGTGTATAACAATTCATAACGCAATCACGGCTTCCAGGCACCGGCTCGTGGGTCCCGTTGAGGGGCCTACGCGACGCTGTGCATTTTACCTGCTGCGGGGTGCAGTCCGCGTCCGACCGCCAGGGGCCGCTGTAGGACGCATGACGCACGTTCTCTCGCCTCGTTGGCAGTGAGCGCAGAGTTGGACAGAGTCCGTTTGTCAGTTTCTGCTCACTCCACAGCCGTTGCCTGTGTCCCTCTGCCCTGGAGAGTTACGCCCTGGTTGGGTCCGTAGTGCTTTCAGCTGGCTATTGGCACTCAGGCTGAAACCTGAGTCGGTGTGTTTGTGTTGGGACACCCTTTGGGTGTATTACTGCCAGCAGCAGGTTAAAGCAAGACCTGCAGGGACACGATCCCAGGGTTGTTAGGCCTGTGAATACTAGTTAGCAGGTGGTGTCCCTGAAGGGTAGTTTGGCCCTCCGTGGTTATTAATTTAGGGCTCTGCCCTAGTCAATTGGCTGGTCCACCAGCACCTGGAATGCAGTCTCTCTGGCTGTGGAGGCACTATTGGCACTAGTAATCCCTTGTCAGCCAAATTTAACGTCTTCGGATTGAGAGCATGTCTAACCAGGCCGACATGCAGTGGGGAGGAGGATCCCCTGGCCCAACTGCCCTGGGACAATGAGTTTTATGACGCAGTAGATGCGTCTATCTACCGGGCAGTGGAGGAAGTAAAGGCTCCTATGGAGGAGCTTTTGTCCCAGAACCTTGAGCAATTGTGTGCTCGGTGGGCTCCAGTAGCACCCAATACCTCATCTACACCCCAAGGTGCAGCGCCTACTACCCCTTCTAGATGCCAGAATGCGCAGGGGACTGATCCCGTTCTGGCTAAACGTCCCAGAGTAGATGGGGTGGACCAGGACTCTTTTGCACGCTTGCGTGAGGCCTTCCTGGCTCAGAGCCAGCCTCTGGTCATGCCGGTAGAGAATACTCCTTCCCCGGCCCTCGCTGACCCAGTTAGCCCGTCCCAAGGGGATGACACCCAGGCCGACACAGATAAAGAGCCTGAAACCTCTAGAACGTAACGCCCAACATCAGGGACGGGTCCCTCAGAGCCGCAGGGAATAGGGGGTACTTCGGACATGTTAGCCCCCGAATTCCTCATGCATCCCAGGTCCTCGAATATACCCCTCCGTGAAAGTGGCAGGCTACGTGGCGGGCAGAATTCGAACTCTCATGGGCAAAGACACCCGTAGCCGGCTCTGGTCGGAGTGTCCCGGCCCCTCTTTGGATGGGACAGTCACGCATACCCCCGAGTTAGATCCTAGGATGGTGACATTTTTAGCAAAATTAATTAGAGATCCCAAGAAAGGGATAGACAGATCTTGGAGGGCGTGCCAAGCAAATTGTTGGATGCCTTAGGACCCCTAACCATGATCTTAGAGATGGCAGAAGACGCAAAAGCGTCCGGCACCCTTATCTCACCAGAGGCCCTCTCCGGATAGGCTCAGCGGGCCTCGGCAACGCGAATTGTGCGCTGTCAACAGAACGACAGACGTCCTTTCTTATAAAGGTTGATCCGAAACTTGGTGACTTCGCGGATTCCGAGGCAGGAGCGGTGGCCCAAGGGAGTCTCTTCGGGGAACCCTTTATCAAAGAGATGGGCAAGTTCGTGAGCACGTTCACATCGCTCGACAAAGCCCAGTCTTCTATTAAAAAAGTATTTTCCTCCCGGGTTTTCCGTGGGGCCTGTCGAGGCAGGGGCTGCTCGTCCAGCCAGGCACCCCAGTACACCAGGGGGCGAGGCACCAGTCTAGGGTAGTACCAAAACCAGCAGAGGTACAACAATATCTACCCCTGCCGCGGACGCCGTTCCAGAGGTCGGGACAGCTCCTCTACCGCCGGTAAGTGTTTCTTCCGAGTCTGTAGTGCGTGTGGGCGGCTGTCTGGCCGGTTTTGTGAGACAGTGGGAAACAGTCACGTCCGATGCTGTGTTACAAACCATCCAGGGGTTTCAAATAGAGTTTTGCGGCAATCCCAAACAGTTGGTTCCACCCCGGCCTCTCCAATTCTCCCGCCATGAAGCGGCCTTGATAGACGCGGAAGTGCTCGCGCTGTTAGACAAAGGGGCCATTTGTCGCACCGTTTGGCATCTGCAGGGTTTCCTAAGCAATATGTTTTTGGTGGAAAAGACGGATGGGGGCCAGCGCCCAGTGTTGAACCTCCAAGAATTCAACGGGTGGCTAGTATATCGCCACTTCAAAATGGAGGGAAGTCATCTCCTCAGAGATGTGTTGCGTCCAGCGAATTGGATGGTCCATCTCGATTTAAAAGATGCCTTTTTGGCCATTCCTATTTTTCTGCCGCACAGATTTTTTTTTCAGTTTCTCTGGCGAGATCAGGTGTACCAATTTACATCTCTTCCTTTCGGGCTCTCCTCCACTCCGTGGTGCTTCATGAAGGTCCTCCGACCGGTCGTGGAATACCTCCGAGCACGAGGAACTCGTCTTATTGTGTACCTGGACGACATGCTTCTGTTGGCTCAGGACCCGTGTTTGCTTCAAACCCAGTTACAACAAGTGGTCGATCTCTTGGAAGGCCTCGGGTTTGTAATAAACGTCAAGAAGTCGTTATTGGTCCCGTCTCAAAAAGTCACGTTCTTAGGGTTTGTGGTAAACTCGGTCGACGCGACCCTCAGCCTTCCGGCGCGGAAGTTGAGCAAAATCCGACACGAGTTGCGACACACTCTGGCCAAGCAGAGGGTTCCCCTTCAACAGATCGCCCATGTGGTGGGGCTTCTGTCCGCTTCCATCCACGCGAGTTTTCCAGGTCCGCTCCACTACAGGGCCTTACAGCGCCTCAAGACTCGGCATTTGCGGAAAGGGTGTCCCTACTCCCATCTGGTTTTCCTGTCGGACGAGGCACGGGAGGAGATTATTTGGTGGCTCTCCCACATGGAAGCCTGGAATAGGAGGGTGATTTTCTGTTCAGCTCCAGATTTGGTCATCGAGTCAGACACCAGCAGGTTCGGTTGGGGGGGCCAGGTGTGGAGATTTCTCCACAGGAGGGTCTTGGTCTCCTCAGGAGCAAACACTGCACATCAACTGTCTGGAGCTCTTGGCAAGCTCTTTTGCAGTGAAATGCTGGACCAAGGAGCAAATCCAGTTGTGTTTTCTGTTGAAGAGAGACAATATATCAGCGGTACGGTATATCAGTCACCTAGGGGGCACCCGCTTGAAGGTGCTGTCGGATCTAGCGATAACCCTCTGGCAATTTTGCCTGGACCATCACATTTCGTTACAGGCAGAGTACCTCCCAGGTCGGGAGAATCAGGTGGCAGACTGGCAGTTGTGCCATTTCACGGATTCAAGCCTCTGGAAGTTGCATCCGGACATTATTTCTCTAGTACAGGAACATTGGGCTCCTTTTTCAGTGGATCTTTTTGCCTCAAGGCTGGACCACCAGGTTCCCAGGTTTTTCAGTTGGCGACCAGACCCGTTAGCGGTAGCCAAGGATGTATTCCTACAGGATTGGACGCAGGAACAGGACTATGCATTTCTCCCGTTCGCGATGATCATTTGGGTATTGGCCCAGATCAGGAGACAAAAAGCGAACGTGGTTCTCATCTCTCCAATTTAGAGATCGCAAGTGTGGTTTCCAGTTCTGCTGGAACTTTCTTGGAATTTTCCAATCCGACTCCCCCACTTTCCAGAGCTACTTCTCAACCCGGATCGGATCCCTCATCAGATGGTGCTCAGTGGAGCCCTCCAGCTCATGGTGTGGAGGATTACAGGAGTAGATGGTCTCTCCCTGGCCTTTCGGGCTTCGCTGAGGGCCTTTTCTCCAAGGCCTGGGCAGACAGCACAGTCAAACACTATACATCTGCCTGGCAACGATGGTGTCGTTAGTGTATGCAACGGGGTTGTGATCCCGTGGGCGCAGATTTAGTTCACTTGCTGAATTTTCTGGCGGTATGGCCCAACAGGGTTTGGCATATCGTTAGGTAAATACCTTTCAATCTGCTATTTCGGAGGGGCATGTGCCAATTCAAGGTAATCTGGTGGGGGAACCTACTTTTGCATGACGTCTCTTGTGGGGACTCCGCTTGTCGTTACCCCCAGAACCTCATTATTCTGAGTTATGGGATGTGAATAGGGTGCTTAATCTGTTTTTGTCATGGCAACCTAACAACTTTTTGCCACGAAAAGAGTTGACGGCATAGTTGGCGATGCTTCTTTGTCTAATCTCCTGCAGGAGAGTGTCCGATGTACGAGCCCTGGACATTACGGGCAGGGTTTTTTCTCCTTCGGGGTTGTCTTTTACGATCAGGCGTCGGACGAAGTGTCATACTAGAATAATTTAATACCCAACATTCCCTGACGTCCCTAAGCTGTGTGTGGTTCGCTGCTTGAAGGCATACGAGGAAATGTCTTTGCAGTTGAGGCCTCCAGGAGATCGGCAACTTTTGATTGCTCTCAGAGAACCACACAAAGCGATTTCCACTCTGACAATCGCACAATGGGTGCGATGGGTCATGCAAGAGGCAGGCATTAGTCTGCGGCAATTTGGGGCCCATTCAGCTAGGGGAGCAATGGCCTCTAAGGCTTTCGCACTGGGGCAAGGTTGGAGGATATCATGAACGCAGCGGACTGGTCCTCTGATTCGACCTTTAAAAGGTTTTATTTCAAGCCTATAATTGATATGGCGCATTTGGTGGTAAGTAAGCTTTAAAATAGCATAATCCAAAGCCTCTGGTCCTGTCATAGAATGAAAAATGTCCTACCTATCATAACGGAAGGTTTCAATTCTATTAAGGATAGGATTATCCCACCCTTGGACGTTGTCTGCATCGCCCGCCCATTAAGGAGTAAGTACAATTTTAAGCTAATTTTTATGGTGCAAAATGTTGCTCAATGGTTCAAGTTAACGTTTGATTGTGCTCCATTGGTTCTTGTATATCTCAGACTGCAAATGTCTTCCAATGTTGGGTGTTTTGGGTCGGTTGTGCCTTTGGTGTTTATATATAGGTATTGAGTTGTTTTACCCGTTGGTCTTCTAGTCCTGATATTGTCCTTTTCATTCCAGTAGGTGACCCTGGGAAATAGGAATGTTGACTGGAGAAGATGGGCATGACTCACGCATCAAAAGAGGATGGGCAGTGACTCGAAGAGAGACTATATCAGGCATACAGCGTCGTGATTGGTTGATGGACTTGGGGATGTGTTGTCCCTTGTTTGTTTCTTTTAACCATCATGTTCCCGAGGGTGTTTGGGAAATGTGGTCTGTTTATGAAGTTTAAAATGGCTGCTGTTAAAATAAAGGAAGGAAACAATAGCATAATCCTCGCCTCCGAGTCCTTAATAGAATTGAAACTTTCAGTTACGATAGCTAGGAAATTTTTCATTGTATCCTCTGACCTACGCCTTCTGTTAAGCGCTCTGCTGCTTTCTAGCCAGGTATGCACTATAAACCTTAAATACACTCACTTGCGTACACACACCAAGGCAGTGGCGTAGCTAGGGTGGGGCGGTGGGGGCGGTCCGCCCCAGGCGGCACTATTTTGGGGGAGGACAAAGGCATTCAGATAAGGCTCGGCTTACTTTCGTGGACGTTCGGGGACGGGCAGAGAAGGAATAGGACTCGGGCAATGTCCTCTTCTTTTTTGTGCTGGCAGCTGTCCCCCCACTCTCTTCCTATTATTCCCTCTCTTTCTGTCTTGCTCCTCACTTACTGAAAACCGTGATTTGAAGAAACGGTT
The DNA here is from genome assembly GCF_964204655.1 of Triturus cristatus. Classification (NCBI taxonomy): domain Eukaryota; kingdom Metazoa; phylum Chordata; class Amphibia; order Caudata; family Salamandridae; genus Triturus; species Triturus cristatus. The sequence goes on from NC_140588.1 coordinate 143,403,033, forward strand.
CACAACCTCTCTTTCCTTCTTTCATTTAGTTGCTTCCCTCCTGAAATGGATCCAAAAAAGAAAAACACTCTTGCGAGAAATGCCCTTTTTCTGACATTTTTCTATTCCAAAGTGCAGTGGTATGGAGAGAAATAGAAGGTTTTAAATATGAAAAATAAATACATAACTAAATAAAGCAAGACCGAGTGGTTGCTAAGTGGCCAGGTTGGTTTTATTTACATCCAAATACATCAGCATAACTTTACAGAATTTGCCAGTGAAGTGCTACTTTTGTTTTCTCGTCTTTCTTTGAACAGCATTGTTGTTCCCAGGTGGGAAAGTGTACCATTCCTGGAGGTACTGCAATACCTGGTTGATGGGTGGATTGGAAAACAAAATGTGTACCATGGCTCTGTCTTTATGGATGTGGTCTTTTTAAACCATACTGCTTACGTTTTGTAAGGATATAAGCAATGGACATTGAATTGGTTCCCTTCAGGGCCCTCTAGTCATGTCCTTAACTTTTCAGGTAAAACCACTCGCTGATTTCTGAATAGTGAGTGAGAGATCGTTAAGGTAACCATGTTATTTCTGCTTACATTTCACATGCTTTACTTAATCTTGCATTCCCTATGAGTGGTTGCTTTAACTTTTTTTTTTAGGCAGCATATTACTCTTATAAAATGCATAATTTGAATTGAGCCACATCCAAGTGTTTATAGCGGGCACAATTAGGTTATAGCTGAAGGCAGTGCGAGTTTCTCTCAGTGGGGAAGTATGGTGTTCAGTGGGGGAGAGGATGTGGCACTACGGCCAGAGCTGTCGAATTTGGAACTGGGGAACCGGGTTCAGCCTTCATGACCAGTCCACCAGACCGCTCTACTGAGTGAGCACATTCCCATGCTAGACCTTAGAAGGCCCCACTAGACCTTAGAAGGCTTGATGTCTTAGCACAAGCAGGTGTACCCTAGTGGTGTCAATTGTGGGTTAACCTTGAAGGCCTGTCCACCACAATCCATACTGAAGTTCATCTCCTGTCTTGCGGGCAGGCCTACGAAGCAGCACACCCTAGAGCAACAGTGATTTAGTCTCTGTGACTCTGTTACTGAGATCACATGAACCTTCAGCAGGTTAGGGCGATGTGAACGGTGTGACCGCACTGGGTACCTATTTTGGGTGGGTGCGTAGTGTTTGCAAGTATATTATGGTTTAAAAATAACTTGCTGCCTCCTTCCTGGCCTCCAGCAATTTTCAGAAACAATAAAAATGTCATGATAACTGCGGTGATTAATGTTCTTCCTAGAGAGAGATCGGAGTTTTGTCTAGTGGAAGGGTTGACTCCTGGAAAGGTTGCACCGAGGGTTAATGTGCCTGCTGCAAAGAACATGTACCATGCAGATCACAAAGTGCACTGCTTTAATGGGGGGACCATGATGAATGGTCATTTAATGTCAGCTGTAGATGATGGATCCCTGAACAGTGTCATGTATGTGCATGTTTGCATTGTGCTGAGGGGATTACCAGGTAATTATTCATGCAGCTCTCTGATGGATGTCACATGCAGTTTTTCTGAGTCCCCAGATAGATCATGCAGTCTGTGTGTTTTCTTTTGTACTGCCAGTCACCGGTGTATTCAACTGTGCAACCTTGGACCGTGTCATGTATGTGCATGTAACTTGCATGATCGAGGTAACTATTAGCGGCGATACTACGTGTTTCTCAGACCTCTTTCAAGTGCTCGCCGTCCTTTTTCCCCAGCAACCCCCCCTCCCCAGGGGCGGCAATCTGAGGGATAGCCCCAGGCGCCACAAGCTCTAGCTACGCCTCTGAACCAAGGAAAGCACGCTTTTACTGTAGGAAATGCAGGATATGTTGGAAAATGCACAGACAACCTCATGTGTTTTTTTAGATTGGGCATAACTTCCACCAGGAGAGTTTTTCATTCTGTTGGTTCAAACTGAAACACTCTTAAAACAATCAGAAAATCAGCAGTTGAAATGTTAAACCAGAAAACGTTTTGGAGGTTTCCTGTTTGTTTACCAATGTGCTTGTTTCAGAACAAAGAGAATTAAAATGTGAAACGAGAAAACGTTTTGGATGTTTCCTTTTTGTTTACTAATGTACTTGTTTCAGAACAAAATGAATTAAAATCTTAAACTAGAAAAAATGATAAAAAATAGAATAGAAACCCAGAATATTGAATGAACTCTCCAGACCCTCTTTTATATTTTACAACATAAGGACTAACACTTGCAACTGTTTTGCTGACAGTGCTATTGTTTTTGCTCAAATGCTGAACGGTATAATAACCAATTGTTTTATTTAATCATGTAATTTCTGTCGCCTCTCTTCAGGAAAGACATATGTCGGATTGAAAGTTGTCAAGGCTCTCCTTGCTAATGCAGGCTTATGGAATCCCACAGGACATAGGCCAATTCTGGTGGTGTGCTTCACAAACCACGCCCTGGACCAGTTTCTGGAAGGTAGTGTCGGTTTTGTTACTTGTATTTTAATATTTATTTCACTGCTAGAATTGGTTTGTTTTTAAACAATTGTATTGATTTTCTCATAAAACACATGATAAACAGGGGTCCGGTTGTCATCTGCAGAGAAGGGACATATTGTTTTTTTAAAACATTTTTTTACTGGCATTTATCATTTGCAACGGTTTAATAATTACATCTGCAGTAACACATAAGTTGCCCGGTTACCGACCGGGCTCAGAAGTAGCAAGCGCATGACCTCTTGCAGTAAGCATCATACATCACTCCCACCGCATTAAAGGGTTCAATCACTATAAACACAATATCACCTTGTCAATCAGTCAAACCTTGCTTGTTTGAAGGATATCTAAGGTGTGTACGAACGTGATACATCGTCAGATCCCTGTGTATCCGCATCATTAAGAGGTGTTAGCCTCACTAGATAAGAATATTTGAGGGGAAGCCTACAATGAAATTCACAACCGTGTAAACTGAAAACTAGAGCAGGTTGCGCAAGTGTGTGATAGCCTATGGGTATTTTTCGGGCGGGGGTCCCTGTGGCCAGTTTGCTCTTCCTGTGTTCGATTGTGGCCCCTAAATACCAATGAGGGTGCCAGGGGTCTGGAGAGTGAGCAGATCGCAATACCCAAAGTCATTCCTCGGCTGCATTGGACTTCTTAAATGCGGTCCGACTCGTTTTACACAGCATCGAGTCCTGGTTCACACAGATGTCAGTTACCATACTTGTGTCTGTGTCCCCTCTGCTCCCCATACATGAGAAGAGACATATTGTTAACCGGCAATGTATCTTGCATTGCATGTCTTGTCAACAGTATACATAAGGCAATCTATACTCGGGATAAAATCAGAGAAGTCCAGAAACCTTGCTTCAGAATGGCTATTTGAATTACATGGATTTAAGGTCCTATGTAAACCTTAAATCCATACTGCGAGATCTGTTGCACCCATAATTGATCACTTTTTGGGGAAGCCTCTTATTCGTAGACTGCTTTTTCAATTATGAAGCACCAATCCATGTTGGAACACCAAAGTCCAGCCATCTGTACTTTTTGATATCCTCAGAGTCTTCCAATATCCATGCGAGCAATCATTAGCACCCAAGCTACACACAATTCTAAAATAGTTGTGTGGGGGTAAGGTCTCCCAGTATCCCCAAGAGCATAAGTTTCACATCTAGGGGGACAAGGAATGAGTGACTTTCTCCAGATAATTTCATACTTCACACCAAAAAGAAGCAATCTTCTTGCATGACCAAAGTATGTAGTAAAATGTGCCTCCGTGTGTGCGTTTACTAAGACGTAAGTCAATGTCTGCCCTACTAGATATCTTTAATTACAGTCATATGTAGTCAATTATTAGGCGAACGTTATATTGTACAAGCTTGAATCCAAATGTAATGTCCACTTCTCTCAGGCAGCCTAAGGCTTCCTTCCATTCTAGTCTTCTGTAGGGCCTAGATCCAGCTTCATGTTACTGCTAAAATTGGATCTTGGACATTTAAATACAGTTTAACTTAGTTAACTTAGTTTAAATTATTTCCATATCCAGAAGGTAATATACAAATCTCACCCTCTCCAATTCGGAATAAAATTGAGAACATCCATGTTCTGGTGGTGCATGTTAAATATATATTGTCTTTTGTATCACTTTGTTTTTCCACTAAAAGCAACATAAGTTCATTAGGTGTTAATGAGGAGAAATAATGAATGCCCCTAGTTGAGATGGGCATCTCTGCAAAGTAGTTATGAAGAGAGATTGAAAACTTTTGTTGTTTGATTGTGAATATGTGTCAGAAAATGCCTGCTCCTTCATTTCTGTTATTTTTGATAATTCACTCCAGTGTTTTTTTTTTGTTTCAAATCTGTTTATTGAAATTATGACATTCAAAGAAAATCAACCAGGTAGAAAATAAACATTCTTAGAAGGGCACATAGAGTCGCATTCAAGATGCAGTATCAACAGCACAGTACAACAACAATAGCCTGCAAGGCACAGCCATTACCATACTTCGTAAATCCAATAATGCTAATGAAAGAGCCGCTGAGCTGGAGGTAGGAGCAATATGAAGCGGTCTCCGGCAAGACTATTTTGAAGTCCCGCCCCTGTAATGTAGAGGTCAAATGGAGTGCCCAGTTTTACTAGGGTTATTTGAAAAGCCGTTCTTATCACCTAGAGTATGGAGTGAGCGTCCGACTATGTGTGTATGGTCTGATGTAGAAGCACTGTGTTTGACCCGTGTGCCTTAGTCGAAGCCTGGTATTAACGGGTGCATACTAACAACTTTAGTTAAACTAGGGGGAAAATCAAAGTTTCAGTGGAGAAGAGAAGGAGGAAAGGGGAGATGCGTTGTATAAGCCTAAATGTGAGGGGGGGGTGCGAGGTCTCATCAGGGAGAGGGGGAGAGCGCCTCTTCTGCTAGGGCAGTGACCCTGGGGACTCCAGCTGTAGGCCCCTAAAGTAGGGTTCAATAGAATTCTCAAATAGTTGTAGAGCTCGCAATCGAGGGGGAACCAGCCTGGAGTGTTCGGTCCTAAAAAAAATAGTGTATTAGAGCCTGCCAGTTGCGGGTGAACTAGGCATCTGTGTGGTTGATATGGGCAGTAAGTAGTGCAAGGGCTAGAGTGTGCCATAGACGGGGACACCATGGGGGCAGATTTATAACGGACTTGCGCCACTTTTACGCCGCCGTTGCGTCACTTATGTGACGCAGCAACGGTGTAAACCCTGCGCCATGTTGCGCCCCATTTACAACGTGACGCATCTAGGGAGATGCGTCACGTTGTAAAGCCTGCGCCACATGTGGGCGTACCTGCACGGGGGGGGCGTTCCGGCGCAGGAACGCCTCCGAAAAGTGGTTGAGTGAAATCTACAATATTTCACTCAGTCACTTTTCCGGCCATTCTGCGTCAAAACCCTGCGCCTGCTTGAAGCAGGCGTAAGCATTGACGCAGCATTGTAACGATAGGGCACCCCCGAGCCTTGCTGGAGCTGCGTCGCGCTTGCGACGCAACTCCAGCAATGCGCCAACCTTCCGCCATCAGATGCGTCACGCATCTGTTTATCCTTGCGCCACGATGCGCTGCATTGTAAATGCGGCGCATCTATTGTGGTGCAAGGGTAAACTTTCGTGACGCATCTTCCCTGGCTCATCCATGCTGATTTGCAGGGATGCGCCAGGGAACATAAATCTGACCCAATGTGACTATCGGGGGAGGTTGCGACTTCTTCCAGAATAGAGCTATTATCTGCTGGGCAACTCCCAACATTTGTAAAATCAGGCGTCAATCTGTATGTGTCATAGCAGCCAGTTTCGGGGGTCTAATGCTTAATAGCGTCACAGCTGGAGAGGAGGGGATGGGGAACCCCACAACGGTCTTAATGTGGCTAAGGATTTCCTTCCAGAAGATCGTGAGGCCCGGACAGGACCACCGTATGTGTAGTAGATCACCTGTAGCACCCTGAAATCTCCAACATGTCAGGGGAAAATTTGGTAGCATTCAGTTTAAGCGGGCTGGGGTATAGTACCATCGTGTCATGAGTTTATATGCTGACTTGCGTTGCGGGATGCTGTAATATACCTTCAGGATGTCTCGCCACAACTGATCCCAGTCCTCCGGGAGTATGTGTGGGGTGTAGGTTGTTGTGCATGTTGCAAGACAGTATAAGTATGAGATATCAGACCCTTCGAGCCCCCATAGCTGCGAACTAAAGCTTCAAAGGCAGTACGTTTTCTGGTTGCACCTTGGATATATTCCTGTGGTAGCAGCCAGTGTCGAATTTGATAATATTGCATCCGAGCCCCCTCTTTGAAACGAAAAGCTGTTTTGGATTGTTTAAAAGTGAGGAGTTTACTGCCCTAGAACAGATCTTTTATTACTCGACATTCGCCCTCCGACCATTCACTAAATGCCAGAGGTTGCAGCGCAGGAGGGAGCAGGGGATTACGGAGTAAAGGCGTATTCGGAAAAGAAAACGTAGTCAACACTCAAGAGACCGCCAGCCTATCCCATATCTCTAGGGCGGTTTTAGTGGGGGTAGCTATGTACGCTCTACGGGGGCGTGCCCCTCAAGGGAGCCAAGCCACGTCCCACAGAGATCTGCATGAAACCACACGATCCATGTGGAACCTAAAGCTTATCGCTCTCTCGAACAACCCACTCCGATATGAATAGTAGGGGACAGGCCCAGTAATACTCTAAAAGGTTAGGGCATGCCAGTCCTCCTCGATCCTGTTAGAAAAGCGTGGACGGGATTTACCCATAAAAAATCAGTAACGTCTTGCTGTAGAGACAGGAGGTCCATTTGCGATATAGGGGTGGGGAGGGATTGAAATAGATATAGTATCTTTGGGAGAAGCGCCATTTTTATTGTGTTGATACGTCCTAACCATGCAAGAGGAAGGTCTCTCCATCTGTGCAGTTCCTCCCGAATGGCACTTCTATATCTAGGCAAGTTTCCTGGAGTCCAGGTTGAAAGCAAGGGAGTCAAGTCTAAACCTAAGTATCTTATTGATTTATTAGACCAATTCAGCGGTATAAGATTTTGCAATTTTAAGACCTCTGTAGCCGGGAGTGTGAGACTATGGGCAGGTGATTTAGTGAGATTAATTCGGAAACCTTATGCTCCCCCAAAGGAGTGCAAAAACGTGGCTAACGCAGGAAGAGAAGTAGACGGGGAAAAGAGAGAGAAGAAGGTTGTCTGCGAAGAGAGACCTTTTATGGTCGGACCCCCTTCCCCCATAGGAATGCCCTGAATTGCGGGATTGTGTGAAATAGCCATGGCCAGAGGTTCCACTACCAGTGCAAATAACAAGAGGGGACAATGGGCACCCCTGACGAGTGCCTCGATAAATCGGGATGTGGCAGAAAGCCGCCCGTTAAGGCAAATGCATGTCATGGGATGGGTTTAAGAGGTCATCAACCTAGAAATCATCACAGGGCCCAGGCCTATTTTCCGCAGAGCCGCCCTTAGAAAACCCCAATCCACCCGATCGAAGGCCTTTTCTGCATCAAGATACACCAAGCACGCAGGTATGTTCCAAACTGTGCTTTTTCGATGAGGTGGGCAATCCTGCGGATGTTATCTGCCCCTTGACGCTGATGTATAAACCCCACCTGATCTGGATCAATGAGGTCCGGAAGGTGAAGTTCTCTTCCAGGGGATCCTCATCAATAGTCATAAGCATTAGAATAATCCCGCCCATGCGCGGGATCCCGGAAACACTATATTATATGTGCCCCACATATATATCCATATATATATCTATATATATATATAAAAACAAGCAATTGCAGCCTACTAAACACCAGAGCTGAATCATGCCATAAGCATTCTCTACCATACATGAAAAACATGCATTAGAAACAGGAGAAAACAATAGCAAAACTTGTTTTAGAAACTGTTTTAATGCTCAGCACACAGTAGAAATCCTCATAAATCACTGAAAGCATAGGAAGCTCCCAGGCTGCATTGCAAACACCCAGTCTAAAAAGACTGAAAAGCTAACTTGTAGCTGCATAGTAATAAACTGACACTGTGCCTTTAAGGAACACCTGACCCCCAACTTCCCATCATGCCTCAGGGGTGACAGTTAGGTCAGTTGTTCTTTCCGGCTGCTTCAGGAAGGATCCTGGCAACACAGCTCCACTCTTTTCTGACTTTTGCCAGAAAATATTTTCACTTTTCACAACTTTTATTCCTTACTTCGACGTTTTTCATCAGTTAAAGTAAGAGGCTGTCCTTTTTGACAGGTTTGGGCATTTTTTTAATATCTTAAAATTCCATCTCTTGTTGACCCTTGCCCTTCTTGTGGCAAAAAGAAGGCCAAGACTGATTCTCATAGGGTCTGTATCCTTTGTCTACCGGAAGACCATGATCCTACGACCTGCCCTCACTGCCAGAACCTGTCCAGACGAACTTTGAGGACAGGGAAAGAATTCGCCTGTATGGCCTGGCTGGTAAACCATCTAGAGGAAGCTCTCCGGTGAAGAAGGGCTCCAAGAGGTCTAGAACGCCTTCTAGAAACAAGTCCTCGCGTCCTTCTGCTTCAGCGTTGAGCTCGGCGCTGACAAAAGATCTTCAGGTGGGTCATATTTCAAAGAAAAGACCTTCTACAGCGGGCTCGCCGTCGAGAAAAGGTACATCGTCGACGTCGAAGACTCGTCCGCCGTCGTCAACCCGGCGACGATCGGCATCGAGAGACAAGACCCCTCCGCTGTTGTCAACCCGGCGACGATCGGCGTCGAGGAGCAGAGACCTTCCGCCGTCGTCAACCTGGCGACGATCAGCGTCGAGGAGCAGAGACCCTCCGCCGGCGTCGATCGGCGTCGAGGAGTGTCACCCCTCCGTCGTCGAGGGCAGGCTCACTTCCGTCGTCGCAGTTCCACCAGCGATCGACGTCGAGAGCGAAGACTCCTCCGCCGTCGTCAACCAAGCGACGATCGGCGTCGAGAATGATGTCTCTGTCGTCGTCTCGACGGCGTTCGGCTTCGAGGGTGAGTAATACCCCTCAGCCGTCGTCGCGCAGACCGTCGATGTTGAGATTGGACGAGCTCCGCCGTCGTCTAGACGACGTTCGGCGTCGAGTGAGAGAGTCCCTCCGTCGTTGGCTTCACATCGCTGTTCGACGTCGAGGCATCATTCTTCTCGGCACAGGTCGCCGTCGATACGGCGTTCGACGTCGAGCACACGAGAGGCCCGACCAGCAGGAAGGCAGGAGCCCAGATCGACGTCGAGAGCACACTCGACATTGAAACAGGCCTCGGTGAGGTCTGAGGATGGATCGGTGGTCCTAGTGATGGAGTCAGCTTCGCGCCATTCATCCTCTCATTCATCCAGGGCTTCTCCAAGGTCAGCTACTCCGCAAGGTCTCTCAGGGAGGGAAGTGGCTAGCCATGTCCGCAGGTCTCCTTCCAGACAACGCAAGACCACTTCTGCAGTTCCACTGTCGCCCAGATGGCTGCTACCCGTACGTCACTGGCAGGACTCAGGGGCTACAAGGAGGTTGCAAGAGTATGCCAGTCTGGTGCATAGATCCCCGCTTCAAAGATTGGTGGACGAAGTGGACAGAGTGAGCCCTCTCAGGCAAGCACGCGAGAAGTCACCGGAGAGACAGCACCATAGATCGCGCTCCCCCAAGCGAGAAGATCGTGCAGTCAGATCACGGGCCCGTGATCATCGACGAGGTAGAAGGACACCATCTACTTCCTCGACTTCCTCCACCCGATCCTCAAAGAGAGATTACTCCCCCACGCTATCGGACAGCCCAGCGTCCAGGGTCTCTCCCATAGACGATATCAACACTTACCATGAGGTTCTGCAGAGGGGGGCTCAGAAGCTCAACATTGAGATGTCAGTCCCGCAAGTCACGACGACGGTGATTTTCGAGACTTTGCATCAGAAGACTGCATCTCGACCGCTGCTTCCATTGGTTCCTGGGATCCTGGAACCTGTCATGGACACCTTCTTAACTCCAGCAACCATCAAGGCGGTGCCGGCTCGCATCCTTAAGAAATATAAGCCGGCTACCTCTGATCCGGTCTTTGTTAAGATGGACACTCCTGCAGACTCGGTAATAGTAGCGGCGGCAAGGAAGACTCATGCTGTATCGTCATCTTCTTCTGTCCCGCCAGATAAAGAGAGCAGAGCTCAGGATTCGTGGGGTCGCAAAGCCTGCACGTCGGCGGCTGCATCCCTTAAGGTCTCCAGCGCGGCTGTGCTGCTCGGCCGTTATGACAGAGCTCTCTGGGACTCTTTGGAGCGGTTCAAATCCAAGCTCCCAAAGGAAGACCAGAAGGATTTCGAGGAGATAGTCACGGAGGGATCCTTGGTGGCTAATCAGAAGATTAGCACGGCGGCGGATGGAGCGGTGCTATCAGCGCATTCTTACGTGCATGGAGTATACGCCAGGAGATCGTCCTGGTTGAGACTAACAGGGCTGAAACCTGATGCGCAGCAGAGAATCTTGAACCTTCCATTCTCTGGCTCTTCACTCTTCGGCACGCATGCGGATGAAGAGATGGGTCGCATGAAGACCGAGTTGGACACCCTCAAGGCGGTTGGGTTGGAGAAAAAGAAAGAGTTCAGGCGCCGCTACAGACCCAACCAGCGCAAGGGGCCTCAACAGAGGGTTCAAACCCCTCAGTGTTCCCAGAATAAGGCCCAGGGAAAGTCACAATATCGGGGAGGAAAGTCCAGCAGAGGTAGAGGGGGCCACCAACAGCAGTCCTCTACCACGGCGAGAGGAGGGAAGTCATGAGCAGTGGCTTCCTCCGCCGCCATTGCCCACTCCAGTGGGAGGAAGTGCTTCACAACATCTGGCAGAGTGAGACGGCATCACAAAAGATTGCTGGGTGCTGAATATACTGCGCAATGGATATGCGCTTTGTTTCCGTGCGCTTCCAAAGGACATACCGCCAAAAAAGTCCCGTCCTCACCAGTAACAGCTGCTTCGAAAGGAGGTGAGGGCCCTTCTTCAAAAGCAGGCTATCGAAAAGGTTCCACCTTCTCAAATTGGAAAGGGAGTGTACTCCCGGTACTTTCTGGTCCCCAAAAAAGATCAGGAGCACAAATTTCGGCCGATCCTGGACCTTCGTCTTCTGAACAAGGTCATAGTCAAGGAGAAGTTTCGCATGTTGGCACTTCATCAAATATGTCCACATCTCCAAGTAGCTGGATTGGATGTGTTCGGTGGACCTCCAAGATGCGTACTTCCACATTTCCATTGCAAAGCGTCATCGCAAGTACCTGCGGTTTGTGGTCGGCCACAAGCATTACCAATACAAGGTCCTGCCCTTTGGACTCAAGTCTGCTCCGCTAGTCTTCACTGTGAGAAGTTGGCCTGATGTATGATGTCACTAGTTCTAGTGTACACCTTATATCAGTCCAAATACCCTTATGGTGATTGGTTGTAAAGTCAACCTTATAGACCAGCTATCCTAGTGGTAGCATGGACAAGAGCAGTCTTAGGCTAAACTCTGAATGGCATGTGAAGCCAACTGTGATACCATATATAATCCCTTGAATACCAAATGAAAGGACACCACAACAGATATATATATAAAATAAAGTGTATTTATTCTAGTCAAAACCCTCAGCACTCTTTATGAGATTAGAGGTAAGTACAACACAGTCTTATTTAAGCATACATTAAGTCACACAGGTAAGTAATACAGTTAGGCCCTAGGGGCCACGCAAACCATATACTAAGTAAGTGGTATAAGGACCACTGTCACGGAAATAGGATAGGCCTAGGCCTAGGGAATCGCTGGGGCTACACTACACTAGCAACAGTTAGGAAGTGGGAGGCCCACGGGATTCAGGTGCAGAGTGGAAACACTCACGCGTAATGCGTATAGTCGATAGAAATAGTACAGTTTAGATATAAACAGTTTAAGGACACTTCTGAAGCAGCTAGAGAGTCGAGACTCGGAAACTAGACCTTAGGATAGTCACTACCCTTGTGAGCACCGAAGAACCCAAGTTACCTAGCCCACAGGCTGCGGGTGCATAGGTGTGAACTTGCGTCGAGTTTCGTCGTGGACTTCTATGGATGCCTGAAGGAAAGTTGCTGACAGGCAGTCAGTGAAGAGTGTCCGGTGGATCCCAAGGCTGGGATCAAGAAGAGAGGAGACCTGCAAGCAATAGGGACAGAGTCAAGGTCACTAGCCAGTGACCACGTGGAACCAGGAAGGAACCAGGCGATGTCGTGAAGATTGCAGGTGAAGGTGAAGCTTGTCGTGGCAGCCACGAGGACCAGGGAACGTCGAGGACGACCAGGACCAGGAGGCGAGCTGTCCCACGAAGGCTCTTGCTGTCGGCGGCGTCGAAGTTGGACTAGGACTCACCAAGCCTTGGCAAGCGGAACCCACGAAGAACGGAGGACTTGCTTCTGGTGCAGACCAGGAAGGTCTGGGGTGCTTCTCTTTTTCAAAGAAGCAGGAGCCAGTCTGGAGGAGCCAAACCAGCTGTGGAAATATGGATTTTTCTGGTCAGTTATGTCCCCTATCTTGGACCCCAACAGTTCTATGTGCATGTCACAAGTACCTGTGTGTTCCCTCCAGTTCCAGTTATAAAAGACGCAAACACATGTGCGTCCACCGTCAACATGTCCTCTGTCAGATCCGCCATAAATAGGCCGGATATTCCATTCCTAAGTATGAAAAGCCACCGGCTTTATATGGTTCACTTATGCCATTTTACAGTCCAGGCAAGTAGGCCCTGATTCTGTCATCAAAACTCCTCTTGCCTTCTGCCTCTGAAAGCTCCAGCCCGAGCCTGCATCTGTGACCATGAACTTTGTCTCATTCTCTGCGCGGCTCACGAAGCCTGACATCAGCTTACTCTCTGCCAAGAACTGTATTTCACCTTCGAATTATCTGCTTCCCCCTCAGCCGATGCATTCCTGCCTAGTAGTTTAAGTAAACATTCTTCCAGTTACCAAGCAAAAAGGCCCATCTTCTCTGTCCTTATGCAAGCAATTCATAGCCCTGTTACCATGGAATATTCCTACCCCCTCGCATTCAGTGTAGACACTTAGACGCTTGTACACGCACGCACAGTCAGTATAGAATAGATTCTGTCCGAGAGTCCCTCTTTTATGGATAACATAGTTCTTTAAACATAGGATGTTAGATATGATTTGGGATTAGGTTGACTTGACCCCCCAGACTTCTTGTCTCCACATGTAGAGCTAAATGTCAAGTCCCCGTCACCCCCTAGTTACACGTCAATTACACGTCATACTGCTGCGCGCGCATCCATGCCAAGTATTATCTTATAGATCCACCTATACATGACATCATAACCAATCATGTTCCTTTTTACTCATTATTACACCCATTTTCGGTTACGCGGACCAACGTCATTTTCCTTATCAATTGTTACGCCTACTGCATTTACTTCATTGTCATGTATGTACTATAAAAGTCATTTTCTTGTCAATAAAGTGTGTACTTCACTTCCTGAACCCCCGTGGTGATGGAACTTGAAGCATCCGATTATAATCGTTTATTGGAATAAAGCCCATTCCGAAACTCTAATATCACGGATTCTGCCTCTCATTTTACTGAGCTATTTTATAATGTTTCTGTATCAAATTCAGTCCCGGTAAAGGAATTTTTATTTACCACATGATGGCGCCCGAACAGGGACACTTTCTCATCTCACGCGCCGGCGGTGCGTTGCAGGCCCGGTCTCCTGCCACAGCTGGACGGACAATAACGCGTACCAGCAGGATTTCCTGTATCTCCCTCCGGTCAAGCGGGGGCGACTGAGACTGCGATCAACACCCAGACGAGGCGGTGAGAAGTGCGAAGTATCCCGACCAGAGCCTAGCTGAGAGAGCAAGATCCGAGGTATACAGAGACCCACCAGTCCGAAGTCAAGCCCAGTGTCCGACGAGTCGAGTCGAGTCGAGTCCGGTCCGGTTCAAGTTCAAGTTACTGAGGCCTTCCGTTTCCGAAGCTACCCGGTGAGTACCATTGCTGGGGAGGCATTTCTGACGTGCACATAGGTTGTGCCGGTCAAGACGGGTTTGGGTACACAAATCCGGTCTGCACTGTTTTAGCAGTGTATCTGTACTGTTTAGCAGTATATCAAGTATTCCGAAGTATTCCGAAGTATCTAGTTATTGTCTAGTTAGTGTCAAGAATTAAGCATGGTGATTTAGTTATGCAGACGATCATCATTGTTGTTTCAGTTAAAGGTTTAATGTTTAATGTTTAAAGTGTTTAAGTATGTTCTGTATATCGTGGTATGAATGACTGTTCATTATCGTGTTTATTGTATTAAGTCTGTTCAAATTCAAGTATCAGGTCAAAATCAAGTATAAGGTCAGTTCTCAATATGCCGCTCTTTTCGAAATTAAGACAGATCACTACCAGAAAAGGGGTTCTCGAAGAAGCCGTCCCTATTCCTCCTAGGGACACTCCAGGGCACTTTATGTATCACAAACATGGCTTAGACGCTATATTATTTCTTGATTTATGGGTAGACTATACCAAGGGATTACCAGAAAGTCAGAGGTGGCCCACAGCGGGGACCTGGGATTCAGAGTGCATCATGAAAGTCGAGGAAGAGTTATGGAAAAGAAAAGTCAGACAGTCACAGAAAGACGCCGTTGAATTATGGCGTAAAGAATCACATAGACGAACAGAAAAAGCACGTAGACAGGAAGAGAAGAGTAAAGAGAATTCCAATAAAGTTCGAGAGAATATATTAATTGAGGAAGGAATCCGAGTGAAATCAGAACAAGTAGACAGACAAAGAAATGCCCTTATGAATGGTATGTATCCCCTTCTGGCCGAAGGATTACCTAAGGCTACTCCAGAAACACCAAAAGACTTGCCAACCCCATTGTTCCCAATAAAGGTACATCCTAAGGGGCATCCTAGAACCGCAGAAGATGTTTTTCTTTCTTCATATTTAGATGACGCAGTTCCCGAGTATGCTAATTCCGCCCCACGTAGACCGCATACCAGGGAGGTTCAACGTCAAGATCCAGTGCCCGTATCCCTACAGCAACAAATCGAGTCACAAGTTCCGGCAAGCACATCTGTTTCTGTATCCGCTCCTACAGCTACTTCTATGGCTATGTCCACACCTGTAGTTGCTGTGTCACGTTCGACGAATCCTTTTACACCCGACGCCCCAGATGGGGCCGCGGGAGGAGCTACCAATATCTTTTTTACGCCACCCAGAATAAATAAACTTACTTTTCAAGAGTCAGCGCATTCACGTACACCCAAACTCCTTAGTACCCGTGCGCTTAAGGAACTTCTTATAGATTGTAGATATGACCCGGTGCCTGGAAAAGAGGACGAAATGACCCTAGCATCATTGCGTATCAGACGAGCCGCAGTGTATTTAGCGAAGTTACCAGGAATGACTGCGCATCTAGATAATATATATCATTTTGTCCAAACGGGGCAAGATCCAGAATGTATTTACAGAGCCATGGAATACCAGAAAGTAGAGATACAGGGGGAACTGTTACGTTTCCTCATAAACTGTGTGATCAGAAATCAAGACCGACCGGGGGTAGACCCGGAAGCAATGAAAATTCTTACAAGATGGAGCCAGAATATATCGGAAGGGAGACATGATAAACAAAACTGTATAATAGCCATGTGCCGAAAGATCCGTAAAGAAATAGAACGCCTACACGAAGAGCGATTAGAGGTAGACGAGTTCGAACAAAACGAGGAAGAAGGGTCAGGACTGCCCACAGGACAGTCGGACACCATAGCCTATGTAGGTAAAGGAAGATCTTGTAATAGGAATCAGACTAGATATCATACTGACTCAATACATCCGATATGTCCAGATAATAACAGGAATTTTCAAATACCTATAATTAATATAAGGTCTAACGAGCATTCGTTCCAAACCGCTGACAAACTACTCCGAGAACGAAGGGGTTATCATTTCCTCGAGTCTATGGATGAACAAGATTTAGCCAGGGCAGCTGTCCATTGGGTGGACAGTCCCGGAAAATATAGTGATGATACAGTAGTACGCACATTTTTGAATCTTACCCCAGATGAACAAAGGTTAGCTGGGATTTATATGATTCAACAACTCATTATACTATATCGGAGTCAGCATTCGGACCCTGGTCCCTTGCCTGACATACTGACCGAATTACTTATGAATAAATGGAGAGGTCCAGGTACTGAATTAATTAAAGAAATTCTAGAATCAAGAAAGCAGTATATTCTTTTTGTATGTTCAGAACATGTTCCATTGTCCGTCAAGGAAAGAACTACGTATCACATAGATAGACAGAATCCCTTACGAGAAGTGCACCCAATAAAGGGTGAGGACAATCAGTTTAAACGCGTATTTGTATATACGCCCATATCGAAAATAGAATTGTTAGAAATGAAGAAAGTGGTACCCAGTCATGACAAAGACCCAGCGGGTTTTCACCGAGAAATTAAAGACATGTTACTCATGGGAGAGTATACCTACCCCGACATTATGACAATATTAAAGGTGTTGATGCCTGCTGGCATTTATGAGAAACTCAAGGAAAAAGAGTGGGAGGTAGGTGATCAAAAGATAGAATGGTCAGCATTAGAAGCAGAAGAAAGGGCCCGAGGTCCAGGTTCGGGGCTTGGGGACAAAACTAAAGCACTACCAGGTCTACTAGTACAGGTACTGCCACGTTTATTAACTACGAAAAAGGAAGATTGGGGTACAATTTCAGCCTGTAAACAGAAGCAAGATGAAGACACTAGTGATTACTATGCCCGATTTGAAAAATGTTTTGGTATAAATAGTGGCATAAAAGCAAGTAGCGAATCATACCCACATCTGTTTGTAACAAAATTAGTAGAAAATGCTCTGCCCCCAGTAAAGAATAGAGTATTAAAATTCGAGAGTACCTGGCAAGGTAACACTCCAACACAAATGTTACAAATGTTACAGTACCACCACAATAGAATTAAAGAGGAACAAGAACATGAACACAGACGCATGAAAGACACGAAAATGAAAATGCTAGTTTCCCAGACAGTTCCAGCTGAAGGACATAAAAAGGGTATGACACATTCCGATTCAGCAGGACCTGTAAAAGGGACATGCAATTATTGTAAAAAGCCAGGTCATTACGTACACGATTGTCCAGTTCTAAAACATAATATCGCCATAGGTAAAACACAAGAAAGATCACGGCCACTAAGACAAGATCAGAATGAACAAGGAGCTACGCAGCATGCCCAGGCCATGCCAGCCGCACAACAGCCAATACAGTTTGTGCCAGCTGCACCACCGTTGCCTGCTGCTGCCACACAGACAACAACACGACAAATGTATCAGACCGCACAGTATGAATATCCCGAGTATCAGCGTTACGCATGAACAAGCCTAGAGAGGGAAGTTGACTTACCCCTTATTGAAATCCCAGTAGACCAAGAAGGACCTTATGTACATAGTGAATTATTAGGTCAAGATAGAAAATTTCTACTCGATACAGGGGCAAGTCGAACGACCATAAAACGTAGTGAAGTTCCAGGGGCACCCCTCTCAGGCTCACAGAATATTTCCCTTGGTTTTTCAGGAAAACCTATTGTTAATGAAGTGTCACAACCTCTGCCACTTACGATAGGACCTTTGACCCGAACTACAGATTTATTGCTTACTAAATCATGTCCAGAAAATCTATTGGGAATAAAAACGTTAAAAGCTCTAGGAGCTATAATATGTTGTTCTCCGGAAGGAGTAAGATTGTTTTTACGTGATTTTAAAGGTCACTATGTATCTAGAGACATGGATCCCCGACTGCAGACTTTACCTACACATCTATGGGCACAAGGCCCTACTGATGTTGGTTGCATGAATATTACACCATATCGAGTCACACTAAAGGCAGGAGTGGTGCTACCACGAATGCGACAATACAAGTTACCACCAGATGCTGTAACGGCTTTACTACAAATCATTGACGAGCTTATTGCCCAAGGAGTAGTTGTAGAAACAGACTCCAATGTATGTAATTCGCCGATAATTCCGATTCTTAAACGAACAGATCCTACAGCTCCGCCAGTATATCGATTGGTTATTGATCTGCGCGAGTTAAACAAATGCATTGTGCCACAATTCCCTGTGGTCCCAGATATCTCGTCATTACTGACAGCTATTGATTCCGAAGCGACATTCTTCACTGTAATCGATCTCAAGAATGCCTTTTTCAGCGTCCCAATAGATCCGGAAAGCCAATATTTGTTCGGATTTAGTTTAAATGGGCGTAGCTTTAAATTCTCCCGCGCACCTCAAGGATTTACAGAAAGCCCCAGCATCTATAGCCAAGCACTGAAACGAGAACTTGACAGTATCCACATGCCAGTTAACACTGCTCTGCTTCAATACGTCGATGATCTGCTGATCACCGCTAGAAGCGAACCTGAATGTGAAAAAGCATCACTGACAGTTTTACAATTTCTAGCCGAAAAGGGGCACAAGGTGTCCCCTTCTAAGCTGCAATTCTGTGTCCAGCGAGTTATTTATCTTGGACACTCGCTGTCCAAGGAGGGAAGGCAGCTTACACCAGACCGCATTCAGTTGATAGCTAACATGCCAATACCCAAGACACAAAAGGAGGTGCGGGCTTTCATAGGCCTCACTTCATACTGTAGACAGTGGATCCCGCAATATGCATTTCTAGCAAAACCACTCATTCAGTTGACAACCCAGGAGGCAGCCACATCGACTGTTCTCCCTTGGACTCAAGAACATACACAAGCTTTTGAAAGCCTAAAGAAAACTTTATGTCAAGCACCTGTTTTAGCAACACCATGTTACAGAAAACAGTTTACACTCTTTGTTACAGAACGCGAAGGTACTGCTTTGTCAGTACTCACACAGGATCAAGCAGGAGCACACAAACCATGTGCTTATTTTTCTAGTACATTAGATCCCGTAGCTCAGGCTTTGCCTGCATGTCTGAAATCAGTGGCAGCGACAGCTTTAGCAATCAGACAAAGCGATGCCATAGTGTTAGGACATCCATTGACAGTTCAAGTACCACACGCAGTAGAGGTTCTTGTAAATAGAACACAAACACAACACTTGACCATAGCACGACTTACAGGGTATGAACTTACATTGTTTCAGCCACATATAGAAATCAGACGCTGTAACACATTGAATCCTGCCACACTTTTTCCAGTAGTCGGAACAGACCCACTAGCCCATGACTGTATTGAAGTTATTACAATAACAACAAAACCCAGACAAGATTTAACCGATGTCCCATTGTCAGATCCAGACCTGACCTTGTATGTAGATGGTTCATGCATGAGAACAAGTACAGGAGAGTTAGTAGCCGCCTACGCAGTCACAACAGATACTGAGGTCATTGAAACTAATCGTATAACTACTTTGTCAGCTCAAGCCGCAGAACTTATCGCTCTGACACAAGCCTGTATTCAAGCCATAAATAAAAAAGTCAACATATATACTGACTCGCGTTATGCATTCGGAGTTGTACATGACTTCGGCGTGCTGTGGCGAGAGAGAGGTTATTTAACTTCCCACGGTGCCCACATTCAGCACGGACCCCTCATTCATGCATTATTAGATGCAATACATCTACCCACTAAAGTATCAATTATGAAATGTAAGGCCCATACAAAGGTTACTGATATCATTTCCCAAGGCAATGATCTAGCCGACAGAACAGCTAAACTGACTGCTCAAACTCAAACCCCCGATATGACAAAGACAATAGTCCCGACACCGACACATTGTATGACAGTTAAAGATCCTACTCTTGACGTAATTGACATACAGACACATGCTACACCAGACGAAATAAAGAAATGGACTGAATTAGGAGGGATCCAAACGGACCAAGGATGGATGATGAAGGAAAGGTCTGTATGGTTCCTTCCTGATTCAATGGTCCAAGTCATAATTAACACTATACATAGTCCAGCACATTTAGGAGAAAAAGCTATGCTAGACAGCATTCAACACATTTGGTTCAATAAACATTTACGAGCAGCAGCAAAACAAAAGGTCCGTACCTGTATGATCTGTTGTCAGTTCAACCCAGGAAAAAGCGTTCCCGTAGAACAGGGTGGATTTCATACTCCTAATCATCCTTTTGAAGTACTCCAGATGGACTATATCCAGATGGAACGATGTCGAGGATTCAAATATGTTCTCGTAGTTGTCTGCGCTCTGTCCCGTTGGACGGAGGCGTACCCGGTTTCAGATTACACTGCCCCGACTACTGCCAAACAGTTGGTTCGAGAATTCTTCCCACGATACGGTTTACCACGTGCTGTTTACTCAGATAACGGCCAGCCGTTCTCATCCGAATTAATGAAACACGTTTCACTTCTGTTAGGTTATCAGTGGAAATTCCACTGTGTCCGACATCCCGAGGCAGCAGGTCTCGTAGAAAGACATAACCAGATACTGAAAATTAGAATGTCCAAAATATGCAGAGAGAAAGGTGTCGACTGGGTAGTAGCGTTACCAGTTGCACTCTTTTACATGAGAATGGTAGCACATTCACGAACAGGGCTATCCCCGTATGAGGTGATCTTCGGTAGACCACCGAATATGTGGGGGACGCCTATACCACGCAAAATAACTGATATTGACTGTAATATGCTGACAGATTATTTGGCTTCCTTGATGTCTGCACTACAATCTTCTCGTTCACAGGTAGCTGCAGCCTCTCCCGACAACACTGAGGTGAAACCCCATGACGTTGTTCCGGGTAATCTTGTCTTTGTGAGGAATTTCGACCGAAAGACTCAGCTGGAGCCCAGGTGGAAGACACCCAAGTTGGTTCTGCTCACTACAAGAACAGCCGTGAAGATCGAGGGCCGCAAGGGCTGGATTCATTCAAGCCACATCAAGAAATTTCATGGACTATCCTCGGATATAGACATTGTGCCCTGCACTCCCTCACAGACTGATTCAAAACTTCCTTTGGTGGGAAAAACTGAAAGCGAACTTTACAAAGTTAAGTTAAGGCCTAGGACGTCAGACGGTTTGATTGTTTAAGTCCTCCCCTAGGTGAAGCGGTTGAATCTGTCTCTGACATGAATCCTCTAGACCTGAATCATGAACAGTCGCGAAAAATGATGAAACGACAGGCGTATTGTAAATCACTGCGTAGCCATTGTATAAGGACATTATTAATTTTGTTTTCCTTAAGTCTTTTAATAATTATTACCAGTATGTTGTTGCACATATATTACCCTATTGCCAGAAATGTTCACAATGTTATTGCAGAACATTCTTTTAGTGACTTACCCCCGCATGAATTGTCCTATAGACTTGCGCTGCGCAATAACACTTTCATTAGTATGTTACATCATTCCCATCAGACTAGTAATGCTACTAATTGTTGGGTGTGTGGCCGACTCCCTCCCTATCAGAATTATGAAGGAGTCCTGCCTTTCTTTCCACATCCATTCACACATAATGGCTCCTGTGGAGCATGGTTCAGTTTAATCAATTCCATAGACTCAGACACAGCAGTTTACCAAGATCATTGGATATGGGGAAACCTGAACCTAGTTTTACTCAAAGTCTGCTACCCTGACAAGGAGGGTCGCCCCAAAAGAACAGGAACTGATCTAGAAAATGAAGTGTATGGATTAGGTAATTTTACACCTAATCTCATGATTTTAAATGTCGTATCCGAAGTGGAGCTAGTCTTACCCACCATGTCAGTATTCCCAGCAAAAGGTGAATTGTGTGTAAGAAAGGTTGGTTCCATACATATGGGCCATAGTAAATGCACTACTATAGTAGAATTCAGTGATCAAGGAAAATCTTCATTTAGAGCTTCTCGCCACTCCTACTTTATATGTGGTCAGACTGCATATATGCGTCTACCTCTAGATTGGGATGGTACCTGCTACATAGCATTCCTTTTGCCACCTGTTTTCCTAGCTCCTCCTGATTATTACAGAAATATTCATTTAGTACACAACAGAGAACGGAGAGATCTCCCCATTGTCGATTATACTGAGACGGCATGGGACAAGTATGTAGATTTTAATAAAGGTATCTTTCCCTATATAGGTACTGTTACTAATAGTAAGCTGATACGTAGATTAACTAGAACCCTTGAAGCAGTAGTGAATGAGACTATTTCCGCCTTAGGCAATTTAACGGAAGAGCAGTCTGCTATGCGGATTGTTGTGCTTCAAAATCGTCTTGTCCTTGACGTCATCCTGGCTGATAGGGGCGGAGCTTGTAGGGTCATCGGATCAAGTTGCTGCGTATTCATACCAGAAAATTCGCCATCCGTATATAAAGCCATCACTCGCCTTCATAAGATTGTAAGCCAGATACACCAGAACCCAGGCACTTGGACTTGGTCCAGTTGGTTTTGGAATGCGGTATCAGCCTGGGGATGGAGAGTTTTATCCTTCCTAGGTATTGGCCTTCTCATACTATTCAGTTGCTGTCTATGTCTACAATGTGGACCAGCAATTTGTGGTCTGTGTGCCACATCGTGCATTCCACATCAAGATTTTCATTCAAGATCCCGGAAGAAGAAAGAAGAACAAATGATGCTATATGAACAGATCAATGGATTGATGAAGATTGATATCTCTTGAAGGGCAAGAAGGGGACAAGGA
This sequence comes from Triturus cristatus, assembly GCF_964204655.1. Classification (NCBI taxonomy): domain Eukaryota; kingdom Metazoa; phylum Chordata; class Amphibia; order Caudata; family Salamandridae; genus Triturus; species Triturus cristatus. The sequence goes on from NC_140588.1 coordinate 143,425,630, forward strand.
GGGAATGTGGAAATATGGATTTTTCTGGTCAGTTATGTCCCCTATCTTGGACCCCAACAGTTCTATGTGCATGTCACAAGTACCTGTGTGTTCCCTCCAGTTCCAGTTATAAAAGACGCAAACACATGTGCGTCCACCGTCAACATGTCCTCTGTCAGATCCGCCATAAATAGGCCGGATATTCCATTCCTAAGTATGAAAAGCCACCGGCTTTATATGGTTCACTTATGCCATTTTACAGTCCAGGCAAGTAGGCCCTGATTCTGTCATCAAAACTCCTCTTGCCTTCTGCCTCTGAAAGCTCCAGCCCGAGCCTGCATCTGTGACCATGAACTTTGTCTCATTCTCTGCGCGGCTCACGAAGCCTGACATCAGCTTACTCTCTGCCAAGAACTGTATTTCACCTTCGAATTATCTGCTTCCCCCTCAGCCGATGCATTCCTGCCTAGTAGTTTAAGTAAACATTCTTCCAGTTACCAAGCAAAAAGGCCCATCTTCTCTGTCCTTATGCAAGCAATTCATAGCCCTGTTACCATGGAATATTCCTACCCCCTCGCATTCAGTGTAGACACTTAGACGCTTGTACACGCACGCACAGTCAGTATAGAATAGATTCTGTCCGAGAGTCCCTCTTTTATGGATAACATAGTTCTTTAAACATAGGATGTTAGATATGATTTGGGATTAGGTTGACTTGACCCCCCAGACTTCTTGTCTCCACATGTAGAGCTAAATGTCAAGTCCCCGTCACCCCCTAGTTACACGTCAATTACACGTCATACTGCTGCGCGCGCATCCATGCCAAGTATTATCTTATAGATCCACCTATACATGACATCATAACCAATCATGTTCCTTTTTACTCATTATTACACCCATTTTCGGTTACGCGGACCAACGTCATTTTCCTTATCAATTGTTACGCCTACTGCATTTACTTCATTGTCATGTATGTACTATAAAAGTCATTTTCTTGTCAATAAAGTGTGTACTTCACTTCCTGAACCCCCGTGGTGATGGAACTTGAAGCATCCGATTATAATCGTTTATTGGAATAAAGCCCATTCCGAAACTCTAATATCACGGATTCTGCCTCTCATTTTACTGAGCTATTTTATAATGTTTCTGTATCAAATTCAGTCCCGGTAAAGGAATTTTTATTTACCACACAGCGGTGAAGATTTCAGGGTGCGTCGTCACAAAGGCCACTAGCCAGCGGGCAAGCAACCGGACATACGCAGCAAGCAGGAAAATGCAGAAGGGCCCCACGCAGGACTCGTGGAGTGTGGGGGGCTGATCTTCGGTGCAGATGGTGCTTGGGGTTGGGGCTTCTCAATCCCCGGTGCACAACTTCGAGGGTGCCTCAGAAGCTGCGCTTGAAGATACTAGCCACTTTTCCCAGGTAGCCGGTCCCACGTCTCCCGTCGCCTCCACGGATCTCAGCTCGGCTGTGGATGTGGATCAGGGTCGGAGAAGTCTGGAAGTCAAGGCTCTGGTCGGGCTCTGCAGTCGGTCCCTCGTAGAACTTTAGCAAAGCAGAGGGTAGTCTCTTGATGGTGCCTGTTTGCACAGGGTAGCCACTCCTTGGCCACAAGGGAGATTCTTCAGTCTTCTTCTTTCGTCGAATGTCGAAGGTCCAGAGTTTCTGTTCAAGTTGCAGGTTCAGGATAATCTAATCTCCTGGGGCCCAGCTACCACTCTTATCCAAATCTGGGTGGCTGGGTTACCTGCTAGGTCACGCCTTATGGGTGGGACCTGGGAGGGGGGTGGTTACACCCCCTTCCCTTTGTCCAGTTTCGTGCCAGGACTGGGGCTGGAGTGCCCCAGCACCGGTTTGAACTGGACTATGCACGGGACACCTTGTGTGCCCCAGGCATGTCTCATTCTATTCATCCCTCCCTGCCCCAATACACTAAGGCCTGTCTGGGGTGGTGCTCGCACCTCCCAAGGCAGGAAACCTATTGTCCAAGCCTCCCTTGCCGGGATCACTCCCAGCAGCAGGAGGTCAGACTCGTGTCTGTGGCAGCAGCATCCATTTTGTGATGCTGGGGCTCTGGTTAACTTTCACCGGGTAAGTAGGTTACAACATGTCTTCTCCCTCTAGAAGGGAGGGATAAGATCCTCATCCCCAGAAATGGGATGGGGGTATTATTCCAAAGTGTTAGACACCTTACACGACATGTTTTGATAAAGCCAAACCATAGTTACCATAACCGTTTAAGATTATAAGGCACTTTAAGAGTATATGGTAGGCTATATCATAGAACAGCTATAAGGACATGGTTCCGAAAGCTGCAGACAGGCTCAGCTCATGCTAGAGCACCATCTCACATGTTACCAAGCACTCTGCCTCCAGGATTGTTAAGGCCTGCCATAGGAGTGGCTGATAGGTACACATGTGTCTATATGTAAGTTACGTATAGGAATACTACACCTAAGCAAGGGGTGATTACACGACCTTGCCCCAGCTGAGTGATCAGCCAGTTGTGTCATAATGGAAGGCCAGGCCAGGGTTGGCATAATACATGCTGCAGCCCCTGGTAGGCCTAGGGTACACCTATGCCCTGGGTACCTAGGGTACACTGTACAGGGGCCAATAAGGTGATCCTATCCAAATGGGTTATGCACCTAAAGTACATAGTATCAATTTAGAGAGAGAACAGCAGGGCTGTGGGTCTGATTAGCAGGCCCACAGCCACATCTAAGTCGAAAACCAGTAAAGCAAAAGCAAAAAGTGGGGGTGAACATAGAAATCCGACCCTACTCTCCTACATTCACCAAATGCATGGCAGTGGTGGCAGCCTGTCTGCACAGAAAAGGTCTCTTCGTCTACCCATACTTAGACGAATGGCTGCTGAAAGGTCCATCCCAGCAGCAGGTGAGGCAAGACTTCCAGATCTGTCTTCAACAGTTGCACGATCTCGGCCTTCATGTCAACATGGAGAAGTCAGTGCAGCAGCCCACCCAAACCATCCACTACCGTGGCTCCGTTCTGGACACAAGCGTGGGAAGAGCGTATCCTTCGGAGGAGAGACTGTCCTCAATGCAACGGAAGTGCAGACTCCTGCTCCAGGTGCAGAACCCGTCAGTCCGACAGGTGGCATCCCTGCTGGGATCCATGGCGTCCTGCATCTTTCTTATCCCCAACGCACGGCTGAGGATGCGGCCTTTGCAACAAACTCTGGAGGACCAGTGGGATCAGTTAACAGGTCGCTGGGAAGATCAGATATCTCTCTCCCAGACGGCGAGATCCTCCCTCACGTGGTGGACTCAGCAGCGGAATCTGATGGTGGGAGTCCCTTTTCACCAGCCGCTTCCAGTGCAATTGGTGGTGACAAACGCGTCCCTGCAAGGCTGGGGGGCACACATGGGGTGCCTTCAGATACAAGGGCGGTGGTCGGCGAAGGAACAGACCTACCACATCAATATGCTCGAGCTCCGAGCAGTCCACCTTGCTCTGAAAGCCTTCCTACCGGCAATCGAGTCCGATTCGGTCCTGGTCCAGACCGACAACACGACGACCATGTTCTACCTAAACAAACAGGGTGGAACTCGGTCACGTCCTACTTCCCTGGAGTCTCAGGCGATCTGGCACTGGCTTCTCGCCCGGAACCTCTCGGTAGTGGCAGTGCACCTTCCAGGAGAGCTCAATATCAAGGCAGATGCACTCAGCAGGCACTTCGAAGATCAGCCAGACTGGGTGCTGCACGACGAGGTGGTGGCGGACCTTTTCCATCGTTGGGGTCGTCCGGAGATAGATCTCTTCGCAGACGACGAAAACACAAAATGCCACGCCTTCGCGTCCAGATTCCACCGTCCAGGGACAAGGGGGAATGCACTTTTGATGGACTGGTCAGGGACATATGCCAACGCCTTTCCTCCGCTGCCCCTGATCCCCAAGGTGGTGTCCAAGCTTCTCAGATCCAGCATGACGATGATTCTGATTGGTCCAGACTGGCCACGGCAGTGGTGGTACCCGGACCTTCTTCATCTGTCGGTACTTCCACACAGGAGACTGCCTTGCAGGCCGGACCTGCTGACCAATATGGGCGGGAGGATTCTTCATCCCAACCTTCCCTCACTGAACTTGGCAGCATGGCTCCAGAGGTCCTGCAATACGGACATTTGAATCTGCCTCCTGATTGTATGCATATTTTGAAAGAAGCGAAAAGACCCTCCACGAGAGCGTCGTATGCGTTCAAGTGGAAGAGGTTTTTTCTTTGGTGTAGAGAACATCACCTTGATCCTACGAAGGGGCAGGAGGATGTCATTCTCCCTTACCTTCTGTACTTAGCAAGATCAGGTTTAAAGTATGCTTCTATCAGGGTCCATTTATCTGCCATTACAGCGTACAGGAGATCTCCTAGTCAGCCCTCCTTTTTCCAAATGCAGGTGGTCAAGGACTTCTTACAGAGGTTGAAGAAGGTGTATCCCCCTGTTCGAAACCCTTCTCCTCCGTGGGAGTTGAACCTGGTGTTATCCAAATTGATGGGCCCTCCCTTTGAGCCAATCCATAGAGCTTCCTTGCAGCATTTGTCTTGGAAGGCCGCTTTTCTGGTAGCCATTACATCGGCACGCAGAGTAAGCGAGATCCAGGCTCTCTGTACCAAAGAGCCTTACACTGTTTTTCACCATAACAAAGTGGTCTTAAGGGCGCATCCATCTTTTCTCCCTAAGGTAGTGTCTGATTTTCATATTATGTGAAGAGAGACACAATGGTTCTAAATGGCCTAAAAGGTCCAGGATGGGAAAACCTTAAAAAGGTAAACGTTTAAATAAAGGTTTTTAAATTAATTTTGAAAAGAGAGAGCGATAGTTAATATAGAACAGGGACAAGAAGGTCAAGGTATAATAGATATTTATTATACATTGAAGTAAATTCAGATGCTCACATATTCAGTGACAGTAAGCGTGACAAAAAAAGTGAAAGTGAACTTTAAAAGAAGACATTGCATTGACAACAGGAGTTGAACCACTTTCTTTTAGACTTATTATGAGGGGTTCATGTTGTGAGCGGTCGACGACGTTTCGAACTCAGTTAGTTGAGTTCATCTTCAGGACAAAAATGAGCATCTATAATTGTCAGTGTAGATACAAGGTAGAATATTAGTTTTACTGATCACGAGAGAATCAAGTGCAAATTACTGCATCAAAGTAGAGCCCTTTGTCATAGCAGGAGGCTTGAGAAACGTTCTTAAATCATTTAAACCATTTAGCCGGGACCTGTTCAAGTGCTGCTAGCGCTGGGACAGCGCTAGCAGCACTTGAACAGGACTTGTTTACCGGGAGGCTCGCATTCATTGCATTTCGATCGGACTAATTACTATATCCGCCCGGCACCTGAATCCCTGAGGTCCCGGCTAAATGGTTTAAATGATTTAAGAACGTTTCTCAAGCCTCCTGCTATGACAAAGGGCTCTACTTTGATGCAGTAATTTGCACTTGATTCTCTCGTGATCAGTAAAACTAATATTCTACCTTGTATCTACACTGACAATTATAGATGCTCATTTTTGTCCTGAAGATGAACTCAACTAACTGAGTTCGAAACGTCGTCGACCGCTTACAACATGAACCCCTCATATTAAGTCTAAAAGAAAGTGGTTCAACTCCTGTTGTCAATGCGATGTCTTCTTTTAAAGTTCACTTTCACTTTTTTTGTCACGCTTACTGTCACTGAATATGTGAGCATCTGAATTTACTTCATTGTATAATAAATATCTATTATACCTTGACCTTCTTGTCCCTGTTCTATATTAACTATCGCTCTCTCTTTTCAAAATTAATTTAAAAACCTTTATTTAAACGTTTACCTTTTTAAGGTTTTCCCATCCTGGACCTTTTAGGCCATTTAGAACCATTGTGTCTCTCTTCACATTGTACCACCCCAGGTTCGTATATTGGGGTTCCCTTGTTTCCTATCAAACACATGATTTTCATATTAATCAGTCCATTTCCCTTCCTTCTTTTTTTCCGAATCCAGCGACCCCGGCTGAGCGGTCGCTTCATTCCTTGGTCCTCAAGAGGGTACTTAAGTTCTACTTAGAAAGTACCAAGGGCATCAGGAAGACAGATCAGTTATTTGTCAATTATGGCGCCATGAGAACAGGCTTCCCAGCCGCTAAGAGATCCATCTCCAGATGGATTGTGTCCTGCATTACCTTAGCTTACCAACTGGCGAAAAGGCCCTTAACGTTGCCTCCTAAGGCGCATTCCACTAGAGGGAAAGCGGCCACTGTTGCCTTCTTGCATGACGTCCCAATGTCAGAGATCTGCAAGGCGGCAGCCTGGAAATCGGTTCATACCTTTACGAGGCACTACTACCTAGAATCTGATTCCAGGGCTGATGCTCAAGTAGGCCAAGCCTCCTTGAGGAATTTATTTGGGTAGCTCTTTCTAAGCCTACTGATTATGTTTCTGTTTTTTCCCCTTTGCCCGCAGGGAGATGAGGTAAGGCTCGCTATTCTATTCTAATGCTTATGACTATTGATGAGGATCCCCTGGAAGAGAAGGATTAGTTACTTACCTGTAATCCTAGTTCTCTTCCAGGGGTATCCTCATCAAGGTCATAAGCAGCCCTCCATCCTCTCCGGGCAAAGGATGGTTATCTTTTGAAGATGTTGTTAATTCTTTGTGCCATGGCTTTTTCAGTCGCCGCAAAGAACAACTGACCTAACTGTCACCCCTGAGGCATGATGGGAAGTTGGGGGTCAGGTGTGCCTTAAAGGCACGGTGTCAGTTTATTGCTATGCAGCTACAAGTTAGCTTTTCAGTCTTTTTAGACTGGGTGTTTGCAATGCAGCCTGGGAGCTTCCTATGCTTTCAGTGATTTATGAGGATTTCTACTGTGTGCTGAGCATTAAAACAGTTTCTAAAACAAGTTTTGCTATTGTTTTCTCCTGTTTCTAATGCATGTTTTTCATGTATGGAAGAGAATCCTTATGGCATGATTCAGCTCTGGTGTTTAGTAGGCTGCAATTGCTTGTTTTTATATATATATATAGATATATATATGGATATATATGTGGGGCACATATAATATAGAGTTTCCGGGATCCCGCGCATGGGCAGGAATATTCTAATGCTTATGACTTTGATGAGGATATCCCTGGAAGAGAACTAGGATTACAGGTAAGTAACTAATCCTTCCAGTCGATTCGCCAAAATTTCGGTGAAAATCTTGGCATCAGTGTTTGAAAGGGCAATACGAAGTAGGCAGGGAATGATCTTTACCTGGCTTTGGAACGAGAACCATCTTCGCTTTGGACATGGGGGGAGTAAGGCCTGAAACGTCTGAGAAACTATTAAAGAGCTGCAATAAATAGTCGCGAAGCTGCGGATAAATAATCTGATAGAACGCTACCGGTGGATCATCGGAGCCCGGTGTCTTCCCTACTGGAAGCTGCTTCAGGGCTTTAGCTAATTCTTCCTGTGAAATGGGTTCCTCATCAATTTCCTATGGTAAGAGTCAATCCTGTCCCAAGGGCAGGAGTCGAGGAAGCCCATGACTGCATCATGAGAGCAAGGCATGTCTGCATAGAGTTCCTTAAAAAAGTTCGTCAGAGTCAAGCATTTGTCTGGCTCCGAATAGCCCATGTACCATCTGGGCGTTTGAGTTTGGCAATATGTGCTCTCGATGTCTTAGCCTGGAGACGTCGCGCTAGGCATGCCCCATCCTTATCTCCCTCCGTATAAAATTTCTGTTTAAGGGCGAGCAGGTGTCTCTCCTCCTTGTTTGTGCGATGTAATCGTAGCTGACCCCATAAGTCCGCAAGCAGTCGTTTATTACGGAGGGACGGTTGTAAATGGTCTTTCTAGAGTCTTAATGTCCGCGGAAAGGGATGTCTCTATTAGACGGGATTCCTGCAGTCTGGCTATTGATATAGAAGAGATAACTCCCCATATAGTAGCCTTAAAGGCGTCCCATCTGAACGCTTCTGAGGTTTCGATAAGGTCAATCGTTACGAAAAAGGCTTCTATCTCTTTCTGGATATCTGCTACATCAACAGGATCCCGGAGGGCCTGGGCTGGCAATCTCCATCTAGGGTGTGCTTCTGTTTGAGGTTTGGGGGAATGTAGAGATACCGAAACATGTGCATTGCATAGTCTGATAGAGAGATGTCTGATATGTCAGCCTCAGTTAAGGTGTACACTAGCGGAAAGGAGAGAAAGAAGTAATCGATGCTAGAATATGAGTGATGTGCATGCGAGAAAGAGGAATAATCCTTAGAGTCAGGGTCTAAATACCGCCATGCATCTACTAGTCCGAAGTCTGTAATGATGTTTTTAGAGTTGTAGACATAGCCCCAGTGCTTTGATAGACTTGTGCTGTGCGGTCCCATTCTGGGTTCCAAACCAGGTTAAAGTACCCCCCAAGGATGATTAGTGTTGTAAGTGAATGTAATAGTTCGTTAAGGTGTAACCGTAAGAAGGCATCCTGATTTTGATTAGGGGCGTATATGTTTACGAATGTAATAGTTCGTTAAGGTGTAACCGTAAGAAGGCATCCTGATTTTGATTAGGGGCGTATATATTTACAAGAGTCAGAGGCGCCCTACCCCAAGGAATTAGGATTTTTAAGAACCTCCCATCTTTGTCCATCGGAGCTTTAGAAGGCACCACAGTCTGCCCGGCTTTGAGGAAGATGGCCACTCCTCCAGTTTTAGAAGAAGAGCAAGCCCAAAATTGAGTAGGGTATTTGGGGTGGAACATTAAGCGAGTGTCAGAAGAGAGCAAGTGAGTCTCCTGGAGGAAAATAATGTCGGGGTCCTGACGAATTAGGTAACGCCATACTTGGTGTCGTTTATTGGGAGAGTTAAGACCCTTAACATTTAGTGAGAGAAATTTAATGATGTTGGCCATGTTAAGTCTAATAGGTTACGTCTCCCGTGTTAAGCAGTTGGCCAGTACGGCGGCGAAGTCTCTTACGCTCCGAGGGTTTCAGGGCAGGTCAATACAGTCGGGAGACCATCTAGTACTATTGAGTAAGCAAGGGCACTGACTGCATTCCCCACAGACTCGAGGATGCCTCTCCCCCAAACCACATCCCCCAGCAGCAGTGCATCTAGGAAAGGAAAAGGAGGGGTTAGAAAAAGAAGATTCAACAAGTATAGCAATAGGCGGCCAACAGGGCCGAACGGTGTCAGGGTCTGCTAAGAACAGCCCTATGTCTCCAAGACAGGCCATTCGGAAGTAGTCACTCTCCATAAGGACCCTGATACAAGGGGGGCGGCAGGCGCAAAAGAAGATTGTGGATCTCCGCTTCCAGCAGCCTGTGGCAATAATAAGTAAGTAACGTGTTGATCCCTTCCCGGATCGGCATCAGATCAGCCAAGGTTAGGTCCAGCAACAGCCATGGTCAGAGGGGGCTGTCCTTAATGCTTAAGTACTTAACTTGGTTTTACGTTCCCACAGAGGGACTGCCCACGTCTGGACATTGAAGCGGTCAAATCAGCTGACTCAATACCTTAAGTTGGGTCGGCTAAATGTCTTGTTACAAATATGTCCACATGAACATGTCTGTGCTCTGCATACTAAAGTCTGTCCAGCACATCACCGCCACACTTGGCATTGTGCACATTCGTATTTCTTGGTGACTTGCCTCCTTCACACATACTTGGTTCCCACCTCTCCCCACATTCTGCAATTGTATGGCTGAGGGGCCATGCCGTTTTCGGAAGGTCAGCTGTCTTGTTCTGCGCTGCCTAGGTGGTAGTCCGCAGGAGGGGATGGGGTCCGGGAAGGGGGGCCAGGGGTGGTGACGGTGGGTGTTGTGGCCCTCTTGGGTCTCCGAGCTGCCTGATCAGTAGCTCCATGACATGTGTTGGTCTTCAGATGTGACGCTGGGCTGGGCTCCCTTTCATACTGCAGGTTGTCCTCCTGCTTGACACCATAAAAGCCAGGTGTTAAATCCCTGCTGTTAACGCGCCTTATCGCCGGTTTTTGGATTGCATTGCAGATCTGGCTGGTCGTTGAGAATAACGTGAAGTGGTGTTTTCGTGTGTTTTTGCACGGGAATGCCTACTCTGCATATCATTAGCGTTAGTTTTCGCTCTCATCCGTGGCGATGTTTTTTGCGGCAGCTATCTCTGGAATACTGGCGATATCGGCAGTTTGCACCAGCTTGAGAATGGAGCAATAAATCTATCGCCACTTTTGCGGCACTAAAGTGCAGATGAATCATCGATAAGTCCTTGAGAAAATGCCCCTTGGTTTTTACTTCAAAGGAAAACGTTATTTCCAAGCCCATCTACAGGTGGCAAAATGTGCAGAGCATCTTCATTTACAATAGGTAAAATCACCTAAGCAGCTGGTGCAGGTAGGTAATGTTTTCTAAGTCAAGGACAGAGAACTGATAATCAAGTTGAGATGGTATTTTAATGGGAATCTGTTTTTTAAGGACACAGATCTCAATCTTGCTAATGAATTAAGACGTAATATGCAAAAGATGAAAAAAAATTACAAAACGTAAATACATCTAGCGTGGAATAGAGAATATATTTTTTTTAAAAATGATGTGCTTTATAATATGCTATTGCTGTTAAAAGTGTTATGCCCTATCTCATGAATCGGGTCTCCCTGACTTTGTTATAGCACGTGAATGCTTTACCTTGCGTTAGTTCTATTTTCTTTGCAGTAAAAGTGCAGTTTTGTCTTGCAGGAATTCATTTGTTTTTAAACAATGGAATAATTCGAGTAGGATCACGAAGCAACAGTGAGATTATGAAAAATTGTAGTCTGGCTAAAATTCGTAGGAACAAAGAAGCTCTCTCGTTGATGCGGGGACACTTGAGGGACTTGTATGGTGAGGTACGAATAGAAAATAGCCTAGAGCTGACAAATAATTATTTTCTTGCATCCTAATGTTGATTATAGCATATTGGCTTACCAGGTAAATGGCACTTTTTCTTTTTTTATACTCAATTTTATTGGATTTCTACATGGTGTACAGACAGTCAACACATTAATCTATGACATCATTTCCATGCAATTCATCTCTTACTGTATACATTACAGCACAGGCCACCTCTTGAATCAAGACCCATCCCTTTTGCCTTTTAGCCCAACATGTCCAACCACTTGCCCCATATCTTCTTGTGTTTATGTGGGCAACCCCGAGCTTCATACACTGGTTTCTCTTGCGCAGCGCACCAGTCCAGTCCTTTGCGCCATTGGGAGATCGCGGGTGGCTGGGAGTTTTCCACTTAAAAGCAATGTTCCTCTTTGCCACCATACTGTCTGTACCTAAGAAGGCTTTGTCTGCTTTTGTTCCTCCTGTTCCCTCCATCACTCCCAGGATTAAGGTTCGGGGCGCAAGGTGAACCTCCCACCCCAATACCTCAGTCAGCTCCTCAACCACACGCCTCCAGTACCTCACTATGACCCTGCATGACCATGTTATATGATAAAAGTCTGCGGGCGTGTCTGTGCATCGTGGTCAGTCGGGACTCTGTAGGTGCCCTGCTCGGTGAATTCTACTAGGAGTAAGAAACGCACAGTGAAGATAATTAAACTGGATTAATCGCAGTCTCACTGAGATGGTGATTACTCGGGGTGCCATAAGGGCGTCCCACCAATCCTCGGCTGTCAGGGGGCCCAGCCATCCCTCCCATCAGGACCGCAGTTGGTCTAGGGTATTGGGTGAGTTATTTACTAAGGATCTGTAAATCTGGGATGATCTGTAGCATTATAGACCTTATCCCAGAACAGTCCTGCAGAATGGTGCTCCAGGCATTGGTGGTCTCACGACTGGACTTACGGTAACTCCCTGTATCTGGGGGCCCCCAAATACATAGTCAACAGGCTTCAGGTTTTCCAAAACGCTGCGGCCAGGATGCTCCTAAAGATACCCAAGCATCCTATCTGAAAAAGCTCTACTGGCTACCTATTCAATCCAGGGTCAGGTTTAAAGCCCTTTGCCTAGCCCATAAAGCTATGCATGGCAGGGGTCCAGCCCTGCTAAAGTCTCTCGTCTCCCCATATGTCCCCAACAGATCCCTCAGGTTCTCATCTGACTTACTCATGAACACACTAAGGATAAAGAGATCTAGATGGGGAGGGAGATCTTTTTCTCATTTGGTCCTAAAATTCTGGAACTCAATGACCACTGAATTAAGACATTCAAAGGACGAACGTAGTTTCAGGAAAAATCTCAACACTTGGCTCTTCCCATGAGCACTCCTTCATACCTCCTTGCCTCCTCTCTGCAACCCTGGGAAGCCCTTGGGCAGCCATGCTCTTTATAAATCCCCTAAACCTAAACCTCTTCCTTTCCCCAGGGTTCCCATAAGAAGTTACAAATGGCACCTTTTATGAGTGGTAGCCATCTTTCAGTAACTTACATGGTTGAATAGATCTTGCAACTGCATATGCTTTATTCAAACAGTCTGCTCTCCATCTATTGGTACCTAGGTTCAATAAATGGCATGTAACAGCAACACCGACTAGAGGGCCATAAAAAAGAAACACTTTTGACAACCATACCTTTCTTATATTCAGAAAAGGCATTATTTAAATGATTAAAACCCGTCTATATGTCTATATGACAGTACAAACCAAATCTATAGCATGATACAGTAAAACACTAAGCTCTGACACATGTCTTCTTAATATTTGTAGTTACCCTTGTATTTGCTTGAAAGATTTGTCTGGGTGGAAGATAAAGTCACTCTTTGTTATCTCACCCAGACTCTCAGATTGATTATCGAGTCATGTTATGAAGGTGCCTCATGATTGTTGTCTTGTAACTGATGTATTGACCTGAAATGACTAAAAGTATTTTATTTAGCACACATTTTAGTGTTAAATGGCAAAAATCATGGTCAGATTCTAGCGACACACCGAGATCTGTAGCAGCAACCACCAAAGACTGAGCTTAATGTTCCTTCAAAAGACCTACAATGGTATAGAAAAACTGTTCTGCTCTGACCTGCTTGTTTTCCTGGCCTGCCCAATGTTTTTACACCAGTGACCTCAAAATTCTGAGAGTCTACCGGAGGTGCTTCATGATCTTGCTTCATATTTACTGAGAGGGGAGTGCATGTAGTGGGTACCCCACCCAGAGTTAATAGAATTCACTGCCAACTAAGGTGATAGTGAATTGGAAGCAACTAATACATGAAATAGGGTTACAGGCATTTTTACCTGCAACCCTGGCAAGGGGCTACCTGTCAGTATACCTTTGTAAAATGTGTATAGTACCTTTTGACTGGGGTCCTCACTTTCTGTACAGTGCATGTTTTACTGTGAACAAGGATACATGAATGTTTATTTTGTGTGCACCATGGGCGCTGTGTGCAGGTTGACTGATGACATAGAGTACTTTGTAGGCTGTTCTGGAGAAGATGGTGGTTCCTCTGCAAGTTGTCTTTGTTCTCTGTGGACTTTAAAAACTGCATGCAGCTTTTTTCCTGGGTCCTACCCTTAAAATAGAACTGCCTGAGGGTTGGACGATAATCTACATGCCTTTCTTGGCTAAACGTGTTTTTTTCAACTGTCCTGACTATAACTAAACAAAGTTTGCAGCCAGTTATTTGTTCTTCATCTTGACTTTAAGGAGACTGTGTACATTATTCCAGAGAGATGTTTTCCACAGCCAAGCTGATGGATCTGCTGGTACCAAGCCTTAGGAACTGCAGCCAGACCTTACTTTTTCATGAAATAAAAGAGAGCTGAATTGTCCCTCCTTAGGAAAAGGGCTTCCCACGACCAAGGCAGAGTACTTCAAATCTCAGCTCACTAAATAGTGTGGAAAACGTAAGGAATAGGGCCAGCAAAGAAGAAATGTTGACCTTTCAGCCTAGCTCGCTGAACTAATCCAGGATCTTGAAGGAGCATATAAGTATCATGGAGCTGCGGAAAAACTTCCAGGACTGTCAAATTGTAAAGCTTGCACTGTGCCTAACCTGCCCTCAACCAGTTTGACTTTGAGTGCCCCTTATCTCTTGGCAGAACTTGGGGGAAACACAGATCACTATTTCCTTTGGACACTAGTTGGGACGAGGTTCCATTATATAGATGGTCTCCCTGAAGCCACAACTGTTAATTACATATTGACCTTATGGTTCTGCAAATATTATGCCTTAAAGATGCGCCTAGACCCCACCTCTAAATCCCAGTTTGCCATTCCCAACTGACAAACTGGTGGGTCAAGTCAGTGCCTTAGGACCCTTGGTGCTTCCCCTACTGGAATTTCTTGAGAGCACCCAGCTGTTAATATGAGCCCCTGAAGGTGAGGATTGACCCTGTAACTTTGTTGTTATAGCGCCTCCTATAGTACGTCCATGCCCCTGCATTTGACTAGTGGCCAGTTGAACCCCTAACTGAATTACCTTCCTTACATATTTAACTTACTCACAAGTGTAAGTGACCTTTGCGTATAGTCCAGATTGTTTTGATTACAACTGTCATAGTAGACACAACTTTACCTTGGGCTGACTCCTTGTGGTTATGGTTCCACCACTTAACCCAAGGCTTGAGTTGTGACTTATTAAAGCTTAAAATCAGGATCCACTCATGGAGAGTCTGCAATTCTGTGTTGTGCGAAATTGTCACTCACAGCCTCATTAGTTGGTTTGTGATCATATACACCATTGTGACAGCAACTTGCAGAAATTGACTCAATTGGCAGAACTTATTGTAATTGTTATATATTTGTTTCTGATGAAAATTTCAATAAGATGTAAAAACAAAATGTGTCAAGTTCCCAAAGCACCAAGAGCGGGTATCTGTAGTAGTACAATCTTTTGTGACACATTTATTGTGTATGTCTTGGAAAAACTGTCCCTAGTGAACTATACGGCATGCAAGGACATTGTGGGCACTCCATGATTTAACTATGCTCTTTGTGAGCAGAGCATATTGGAAACTTCCTTCTCCTCTGAGACAGGGTGGCTATTGCTCCTTATCCTGGAAAATGAGGAGACTGGCAAAGGAGGCAGCATTTTTGTCTCAGATACTTGGACCTTTTTTTCTCTATCCTTGTGGAAGAATGCCTTCCAACCCTCTCCTCTAAACACTAGTCCAGCCCTCCATAAGTGAGGCCATTTATACGTCCCTGTGTATGGGACGTGTGGTCAAGTTGTGCCAGTCTGTCTATGTTGTGTGTTGTGTGTGGTGTCCATGTGGGATACAATGTACCTGCTGCACTTGATGATTGTTCTCTCTGTAGATATGCTTTTGTCCGTTTTCACTCAAAGCTTTTACATTTTGGCTATTTATTTGTTTAATAAATGATAACAAATTACATTTTTTTCTTTGTCACAAGAGGTTAGACTTATCTACTATTAAGACTTGTTGAGGACAAGATGAACATTAGCTATATATTTTTGAATCACTCTACATACAAGAACATCTGCACCCTCAAAGGTACAGAAATAAACATTTTCATTATCTGACATTAAATCAGTCTTTATAAGAGTAACATAGCCTAAAGGTCGCATATCGCCTATTTACATGGTTAGACAGTTACTGTGCACGCTCAAAGGCAGCTTTCACGTGTGGCGGTTCAGACTTGGGCCCATCTCCTGGCATCTTGTGTTGTCCATTGTGCAATTGTTCACATGCTTTATTCCCGCATACTTAAAGAAGTCTGGCACTCCCAACACTGCCCAGCACATTTGTTCCTCCTACAATGTGCCATTTGTAAATGCAGAGTTGAGCATTTTTACATTTATACAGAAAATTTAATTTTGTAGCACACATTTGTGTGCAAATACTTATTAATCTGGGTGATATTGCTTTTCCTGTAGGTTTGATTTATCACACAGATAAAAATAATAATATTTTCCCAAAGTGCAGGCGTGATTTTCTGTTCATTCCTGTTTTATTACTGTGTCTGGTATCTATATTTAGTAATCTATCTTTAAACACCCCAGACCAAGTGTTGTACATGGCTGTTTTAACTGTTTTTTTTCTTTCCCAAATTCACCAGCTAATAGATAAACAAAGTAACATTCAGCGAGAACTTGGCGACAAGACAGCCTTTCTGCAAGCTGCTGTTAGAGGGGTACTTCGATACGATACCTTGGAAAAGTATGTTTCAGCCAAGCACCTTAAAAGTCTACTGTCAGCAAAGGTAAAGTATCAAAACAATAACAAGTAAACAGCTCAATCATTCATTTTCTTACTGTAATTTTTGTGTTTCAGGCATGCGTGGCTGCAAATACACATATTGTGCATACTCCTGCCATCTAGTATTTGGCCCGGATGTGTGCTAGTTGTTTTTGCCATGAGGTACTGTGACTCCAGCTCTTGCTTGCAATGCACATGGTCATCGGCTCCATTGTTAGATTGTTTTCTTTCTGCCGCTGGGTTTGGATGTGTGCCCTAAATCAATGCCATTGCGGTGTTCTTCTCGGTCTTCAGGGTTCCTCTCCCTCTGTCTGTATTGTATTCGATCACATTTTCCCTTCTCTCATATCAGGTCTATGTCTACAGTCTCATCTGGGATGGTTCTCTGGTCAATTCTGACCCACGCTGTGGCCTCTTTTCATTCCACTAGGTCTGCTCTCACTATGCCTTTCCTGTGATGGGACGGACGCTCTTTCGATATTGTCCTCGGTGTCGTGGGAAGTACCCGTGGGCTGACCACCAGGTCTGTAATCTTTGCCTCTCACCCGAGCACAATGAGGCCTCTCCAGGTGAAAAAGACTCCTCAAGACTGCCTGGACCATCGACTCGAGATATCACAAAGGAGTAGCAATGATACGCCAGACGTCATCTGCACTCGTGATCCCTGAGCAGAAATATCATCCTGAGCCTACGGCTGCCGACCAGGAAGGAGCCTTTCTCGCCGAACAAAGTTCCGGCTCCAACCTTGAAATCTAAGATCTCCTGTCTGCTAAGTGGGTCGTGATAGAGCTGCTGCTCTCCCTCTCCCTTGACACCATTTTGAGCTTCTTCCCCATAAAGGATGTTCAGCTGCTCTGGATCCACAGAGGCAGACTTCTGGGCTGCCACTGCCTTTGGGCCATGGTCAGCACCGACTGTCAACTTCAGACTCTACGCCCAGTTTCGGCAACCAAAGAAAATCTTAAACCCAACTCCCTCTGTGCCGCTGGCTCAGTGTCTACCCAGCTGTCAGACCTGAAGCCATTGGCGTCATCTCCTAAATATGTACCTGGCGGCACGGGCAGAGGGGACTCTTCCACCAGACCCTTGTAAAGCCACAGTAGTGGTGATCCGTACGCCAGGGATGCCCACTTTAGACTGTGGGTCCTACCGGCCAATCTCATTACTGAATGTTGAAACAAAAATTTTGGCCACGATCTTAGCCAGTGATTACCTCCGTCATACACTGTGACCAGTCTGGAGTTATGCCCAAAAGGGCAAAAAGATTTAACCTCTGTAGACTGGCCAACTGGCTGGACACAGTGCAAAACAGATCTGACCCGCATGTGTTTTTAATCCCTGGATGCCGAGAAGGCGTTCAACGCTGTTTACTGGCCATTTATGAGACAAAGTGCTACTGAAATTTGGGTTTGGCCCCACTTTCCTAGCCTGGATAGACTTACTATACACAAACCCGAGGGCATTAATACGGGTAAACGGAGTAATGTCGGCAGATTTCTCAGTGAGCCGGGGCACCATACAAGGATGTCCTCTCTTCCCCTTGCTATTTGCCTTAATAGTTGAGCCACTGGCATGCCTGATCCGAAATCACCCGGACATAAGAGGTTTTAGAGGCGATCTGGGGCAGCTCATAGATGGGCGGATCTCACTTTACGCCGACGACATCCTTTTATATGTCACTAACCCAGACGTGACACTCCCCATAATACTGCAGGTATTCAACGATTATGGGTGCCAGGCGGGTTATCGGATAAATTGGGATAAGTCCAGCCTATATCCGGTAGGGGGATGCCTAAATACACGGAGTCTTCCCAGACAACTGCACGTTGAGTGAGAGGGATTTCGATAACTCGGCCTCTATATAACTACCAATATAGCGACGAGCATTGACCCCAACTTCAAGAGGGTACTGATGGAATTCCATGAAGACGTGGAACGGTGGAGAAGGCTCCCTCTGATGTTACTAGATAGAGCTGCTATGTATAAAATGATCACCCTCCCCAAGTTGCTCCACGTCCTCCAAAATACATACCACAAAATCCCGTGGAGATTTTTAAGACAATGTATGAAGAGACACACACACTCCTATGGAATGGGGGACATCCACGGGTAGCCCCCAGACACTTCAACACAGTCAATATAATGGGGGGATAGCGCTCCCAGATCTAGGATCTTATTAACGAGCAGCACACCTGGTGATCATAAATAAATGGGGGCACCTGCCAGGTGACCATCCAACATACGCTCTTGAGGGGCTCCAATTTCAATCCCGTACATAACTCCACTACATATATGGGGGCAGAGGAGCAAGACAGATGCTCCCAGCAACCCAGAGGACAATAGATGCTTGGAAAGTGGCAGAACGTCAAATAAAGTGGGACATGAAATGTACGATGGAGACTCCACTGTGGGAGGGACACGCCTGCCAGAACTTGGCAAACTGCAGTGCTTTAGATCGTGGGACACAATAGGGATATCCAGACTTGGGTACTTATTAGAGAAGGGCTCCCTGATCTCCTTTGGCTCACTCCAACGTGAATACAAGCTGAATGACACTCAAAGATATAAGTACCTACAACTACAACATGCCTGCAGAGCAGAGAAACTAGACACATCAGATATCTCAGAATTCGCACCACTAGAGGGAAGATTACTGCAGGGTGAAATACCAGACAAAGCCATCTCATGGACATACAAAACCCTCATAAATAATAGACCAGACAACCTGAAAGCTCCCAGATCACAATGGGAAGCCACCACGAGCGAGCTAGAGGACATAGATTGGGAAGCAGCATTTATTCACCCGAGAGAAGTGGCCATTAAATTAAGGCTACGGCTAATACTATTTAGGATCCTACACAGGGCCTACTTCGATAGAGCATGTTTGCACAAATTGGGAAGGCTGATTCACCAGAATGTCTCCGCTGTAAGACAGAGAGCGGGACCTACAAACACATGATGTTGGAATGCCACCATATAAAACTGTACTGGAACCAACATAATAGAGGAAATGGGCAAGGTAATAGAGACACAATTGCCCATAGATCCCAAATACTTCCTGTTAGGTATTCCCTCCGAGGTGGATCTCCCCAACTACAAACTCCTGTTATGTAACCTA
Organism: Triturus cristatus; assembly: GCF_964204655.1. Classification (NCBI taxonomy): domain Eukaryota; kingdom Metazoa; phylum Chordata; class Amphibia; order Caudata; family Salamandridae; genus Triturus; species Triturus cristatus. The sequence goes on from NC_140588.1 coordinate 143,444,819, forward strand.
GAGTTGATAGTTGTCAAGAGAGATATTACCAGATATTGGGGAGTCCCGGACCTCCCCATAGTGACTGAATGCAGGACAGGAATGGACCTCTACATGGGTGCAGAGAAGTGACATACCGGGGATGAGGGTCCCCGAAGAAGTTTACCAAGGTCTGGGGCCCCTGGCTGAGACATTATGGGCTGGAAATAGAGAGTGGTTCAGAAAAACCCAGGCCAGGAACGAGGGAACCGGAAGCCATATGAAGCAGGATATCTCCCCCCCTCCTACACACACCATATGTCAGTATGATTTAACAAATACTGTTTAGTGATGGCTGTGCCGAAAACGATTTGTATTTGTACCACTGCCAATTGGATTCAAAGTCGTCATGTCTCTTGATGTTCTTCGTCTACAGTTTACAAATGTACCTGTACTGTGTTTTTCAGGAAAAATGTATCAATAAAAAATATTTTTGTAAAAGTGTAAGTAGTAAATGTACACCAATAGATTTACTTATCTAAATGGGCCCTAGAGTCTTATTTGTGTTCCTGTTTTAGTGATGGGGCATGAAGTATCACTTTTTTTAGACTGCAGTAATGACTTGAGAGTAGTTTGAAATAGAGTGCTAAGGTACATTCTTTGATGTATTTACATAGGTGACAATACAACACTTTATTTGCTGATTCATGGCTTTTTGTTAGGGAGTGAGCCATTCGGATACTATAAGGATACAGTGCTATTGACAACTAACTCTTGAAGTTCATTTGTTTTACATTGCTATCATGTTGTTCAGTTTACAGATCACTTGTAGCAGTAAGGCTTATTGAATTCATAGATTCTTCATGTTACATTGAGGTGTGTATATTATAAGGAAAACCCTCTTTTTGCATGATCACCCCCCATAGTTTTTCGACTGGTGCTGCTAGTTTTTCAACTCCTAAAGTGCACTGAGTTATGCCAGACAGTCCTCAGTGCCTGAACAATATGATAGAAGTGTAAAACAAACAAACTTCCAAGGGTTAGTAGCCAATTCTGAGGCCTTATTGGAAGTACTCTGAAAGGGAACTGAGTCCTGCCAAACAGGCCTCAGTGCAAGGGCTCTGACCCTTGAAACAGTATATGTCTAATTGGCTCACCCACAATTGCCATAAGTTAACTTACTTAAAAGTCCCTAGTATATGGTACCATAGGTACCCATGGCCTGTAACTTAAAGTCTCCCCCGTAGACTGCAGCACTTACTGTGCCACCACGAGCGTGACAAAGCAAAGCATGACTCCCAGCTCGCCATTGCCGGCAGGCAAAGTAGTTTTTAAACTGCTAACGGATCTTTGCTATTTAAACCTATGGCAAAGCCAAGACCTTCGGTTTTTAATATTTATAAGACACCCCTAATGCCGGCCTACAGAGCCCTAAAGGCAGGGTGCACAATATTAAAAAGATGAAAAATTGTTTTATTAGCTTTACATGACTTAACAGTAAAAACCTTGCATTGTCTTTTTTACTGTGGAAAGGCTTGTAGCCCCATTGGCGAGTATAGATTTACTCTCTGACTACTTATCAGTGCTAACTTCCGAATGGGCCTGCTAAATATGGTACTCCAAGATATCAAAAGAATCACTGCATTAAACCTGACTTGTTGCTCAGGTCGAATTTAATGTAACATTTGAACAAATGGCAACTTAGAAAGCTGCCACTTTGTTGCCCAAAGATTCCGGTGATCGATTACGATAGCACACAAGCTGCTGCCCTCGAGACTGCTTCTGCCCTCTTTGGGAGAGGTGTGAACCACTCTCAGGAAGGAACACAAAGGAAGTGCCAATGGAAGAGGTGTGACCTCCTTTGGGCAAGATGGCCAGAGAGGGTGTGAGCCCAAAAGATGAGCTTTAAAGGGAAATTTACCTTTGAAGGGTAAATGGTAGTCACACCAGAGAGGGCCACCACTTTTATTTTAGCAGACAAGCTGGCATCTCGGACAAAGAGGGAGAAACTGTTGACAAACTGTTTTTCTGTGGGCGGGTAGTCCCAAAGTAGCCACAACTCTGTGATGGGCTGGAGAGCTCCATACACTAAGAGAAGGGATCTACCACTGCACACACCACAGTGGCCCTTTTACATATTCTCAGTGAGTTGTTGCCGCCGGACAAGCCGAAAGACTGATACATTGTTGCAAACCACCTAGATCTCGATCTGGAATATGCCCCTCAGAAGTATAGGAAATGCTGCTCTGATTTGTCTGCAGAGCAACAGGCAGGGCAGAGCTTCGACCTATAGGTTGCCGAGTGCCAAGAAAATGTATAGGTGGCCAGGGGAAGAACACCGGGGCTGATTCACAGAGCTAACTTAAGACAAAATCCTAAACTTACTACTTTTGGTATTCAGAGAAGGCCATTTAGTAGTAGTAAAGTTAGGATTTTGTCTTAAGTTTGACTTAAGACAAACTTAAGACAAACTTAAGACAGACTTAAAACAGACTTAAGACAGACTTAAGACAAACTTAAGACAGACTTAAGACAGACTTAAGACAAAATCCTAACTTAAGTCTGTCTTAAGTCTGTCTTAAGTCAAACTTAAGACACAATCCTAACTTTACTACTACTAAATGCCTTCTGTGAATACCAAAAGTAGTAAGTTTAGGATTTTGTCTTAAGTTAGTTCTGTGAATCAGGCCCACCATATTGAAAGTGCAGAAAAAGGGAATGGGTTTGAGTAGAGCCGATGTAATCCAGGGCATCCTATACTTTAAATATATTTTTGTACAGAAAAAAAGCTTTGGTCTTCATTCCTGTGGAATCGCAGAGCTTACTTTGTGTGATAAAAGTTGCCTAATATACCCTTTTAATTATACCTTTAGTGGTGCTATTAATAGCTAGGGGATTATCCCAGAAATTAGCCAGCCCCAAACTGATAAAGGTATGTTGGATGTGTGCTAACTAGGGAATTTTATGTGAATGTTTTGAATCTAAAATCTCACTTAGGGCTTTACTATAGGGATTTAGGACCACATGTACGAAGCCATTTAGAATTTCTTAATGGACCGAATTGCAATTTCAGGCCATTAAGAAATGCTGAATAGGCTTTCCATATGTACAAAAGGGGAAACACAGTCACAAAATTGACTTTTTACCAAGTTGAAATATGCATTTTGCGATTCCCAAAATAGGAAATAGTAAATAGGGATTTCCTATTTGCGATTTCCTAACACCATGTGCATAGCATTTCCTAAATGCGAAATGGGCATTTAGAAAATGCTATTACCATCGGATCCAATCCAATGGTAACCTGGTGAAATTTAAAAAAATCACACCAAACTGCTTTTTTTAAAGTGCCATAGAGAACGCACTTGCCCCCATGGCATTGGAGCGCTTTACATGTGCACCATTATTTTTTTACCATACATTTAAGGGGGGGACCTAAGGCCCATGGTGCGAATGATTTTGCATTTCCTAAATTGCGATTTGCTAATAGCGATTGCTACTCCGTAGAAATCGCTATTAGGAAATCAAAGTTTTTGTACATTCCAATTTGCATTTCCTAAATACTGATTTGTTAGGATTTGCTATTTAGGAAAGCCAAAAAGGGAATTTCATTCATATGGCCCTTAGAGCCCCAGTGTGTTACGCTGCGGGCCGACTTGCGACCCATTTTTTCTTCTCCGGCTGCGGTGATGCCCGCGGCGCCCCTCCCTCCTCTTCGGGGGCGCTGTGGTACAGCATCGCGGCATGCTGTGGCCATTTCAACGGCATCGCGGAAAGCACCCGCGATGCCTGTTGGTTTTCAGGCACGCCGCATACTTGCACGGTGGCCTATCTGCTTCCCGAGGCACCTTGGGACATGACACCCACCTGGTGGGGGAGTCTGGTGATTCCCCCTTCCTTGGGAGCCATATTATTGCACTTCACTCCTTTCACTATCCAAGATGGCTACACCTCTCCTTCCTGTTTTGTCACTTCCTGTTCCTTTATGTCACTTCCTGTTCCTGTATGTCACTTCCTGTTTTTTCTGTACATAAGGGATCAGAACCTTTCCTTCCTTGCGTTGCAACACTCCTTGTTACTGCTGGTGTGTCCTCGCTCCTGTTCGTTCCTGCTGGTGTGTCCTCGCTCTTGTTGGTTCCTGCTGGTGTCTCCGCGCTCCTGTTGGTCCTGTGGCTCCTCTTTTGGTGATTCCTTCTTTCCGTTGGCGCTGTATTCCCCTTGCGCCTTCTGTTCCAGCTTGTCTTCCAGTCTTCTCCTGGTTCCTTTTTGGGCTCCTGGTTTTCCAGTGTTTTCTGACTCCTTGTCTTCTTCTTCATTCCTGAAGTCTCATCATCGACATCAGAGGTTTTTTCCGTCCGGAGTTTTTCGTCTCGGGACTCCTTCTGGAGAGCACTGGCTGCTTAGGCTTTCATTTTCGGCAGCACCGTGGCTACCGGAAGGGGTCACTCCTATCTCTGCCAAACCCGGACTTACAAGAACCGAAGCCGAGAACCGTCCCAACGCCTCGAGACTGTAAGAAAGACCATAAACCCGACACAGTGCGCTAGACCCGAAGCCAATACATTAGGGGTAGCAATATTGCCACTTGTGTGATAAGCTTACGGGCAAGGTCCAATCTGAGTGGCAGGAGCAGGTGTTGTGTAGTTCCTATATGAACTATACAGGATCTGCACTTTTGGATAACATAAACTGTGGGATTGGTAGCAGACTGACTCTGTACACCCCCACCGGGTATGTTAGCCTTTCTGTATCAGCTAGCTCACAGTGCCACTAGAATCTCCTCTTACCAAGGAGAGAATAGTTCTTGGCAACCTCAGAACATGACAATCCTGATCCCTCAGGCCCGTGGAAACAATGTACTACCTTTCGCTTAGTCACTCGTGCTTACTTAGTTTCTGTCGGAGATATACACAGAATAAACAGTCGGGCGTTTTACAATAAGAATTTATTGCACAGTTGTTATTCTAGTGTAAAATAGATGGGCTACAACAACCGTTAGACAGTAGCAGATATATATGATTAGCAGTACAACGAAAGTAAAAGAATGGTATATTTCTACCATCTTGCAGTAGTCATGAATACATACAGGTATATAAAATACATGACAGTAAAAGGTGCTTACTTCTACGATGCTTCCTAACGAGATGTACCTAAGTATACCTAGCATTTGTGTTGGTGTTATGCCAAGAATCCCTCTAGGATTTAGTCAACCCCATTACCTGAAGTGAGAGACTACGGGACCCCGTCCTGGTTTCGAGTTGAACACCCCGCGAGGGATGTTTAGACCACTGCATGCTGGAGTGTCTGCGTGCAGGAACTTCAGAGTCTCTGGTCAGTGTGTCAGCCGGGAAGTCTCGGTCTCCTCTGTCTTTCTTAGCAAGATGTGATGTATATATACCCATAGGTCTCCCCAGGGGTCCTACCTTGCTGTGTTACTGTGTCGGCCTGAAGGGTGACGTCGGACCTGAACTTTATACAGAGATATTATACAGGAGATGGTAGTCCTGCTGTGCTTCCAAGAAACCTCATGCATAATGTATGAGATTCGAACTAGGGAAAACCTGTGTTCTGAATGCAGTGTCGTATCTAGGTAAAAGGTCAGTCCCTGTGAACCGTTATGTATGTAATGTAGAGAAGGATATAGGTGAAAGGTTGCAATGTTACCTGCACCTATATTAGGGTACCTATATGGAATATAACACAGGGTTCTGTGCCCTAGGCTGACAATGGCCTTATAAAGTTGTTTTGGCCCACACCATGTAGAAAGGTATTAAAGTGGCAGCAGCACTCTTAACCTGTGTATGATAGATCTGGATCGCAGGGGAAATCGGGTGGGATAGGGCTCTTTTGACAATCCTCAAATTAGCAGATGCTCTCTGGTTAATTAATGAACAGCTCTTTTAGATGTGGGTTTCCCAAGACTCGTTTGACAATCTAATCCCCAGGTAATCAAAATCCATAACTTTCTCTAATGGAATCCCACTCAGACTAACAGTGCCACAGAGTTTCTTTTTGATGGAATAAACCCTAAACTTGGTCTTAGAAGCATTTATCTCTAGCCCATAGAGGCAGGAGCGTGTTTTAGAAAGCAATAAAGTGTCATCGCCAAAAAACAAAGGCGGCAACTTTTTACATGCCAAGGATGGAGAGTCATTAATACAGTTCACCAAATAGTCCTTACATTTATTTATAAACAAGAGAAAATGGGTGGGGGTCAGAACACAGCTTTGGTGTACTACTTTGGCTACATGATTTGGTCCATTGGTTCCTCATTTGGGCCTCATTGAACCCTACCATAAATCCCCTCATGCAGGCGCATGAATATATCTAACAAGTTTGCCAGGAGTTTTATATCGGTGAAAACCTCCCACAGTTTTGCCCTTGAAACTAAATCAAATGCTGCTTTTAAATTGCTGACGGCAACATAAAGTGTGCCGCCTCCAACTTCCACTGTCTTTAGTGTGGCCTCACAGAGCCTAAAGGCCTGGTCGATGGTTCCAGTATTTGCCCTAATTCCTTCTTGGAGATGCGAAATGGTATGGTTATCCTCCATCCAAAATGTAAGTTGACCCAGAGCTTGTTGGCAGAAGATTTTATGCAAGGAGACTAAAGGGGCGGTAGTTACTAGGGCTATTAAAATACCCTTTTGTATGGATTGGTTCTATCATGTAGGGAGTTTGTAGAATAGTGCATTCTGGGCTAGCTAGATGTCACACGTCGTGGGACATTGTCATCAGGTGGGACGGGACCTGGTAGCTCATTAGCTAGATAATCACATAGGCTCGTAATAGGAATACAAATTACGCCCCTGTCACCCAGACCTCAGATCACGTCTGAACTGGAGCGGAGGAAAGAAGGGCTTGCCTGCTGTTCCCTGGACTCAGCAAAGAGAGGCTGCACCAAGAGTGGACTGCACCTGCTGCATCTTAAGCTAGCAAAGAAAGGACTGTGCCTGTGGAACCCCTCTCAAGAAAAATTCATTCCCGTGGTCCAAATAGATAAAGTGACTTCAAGAGTCAATTTGATGACCCACTGTTACAGCCACAGGGCTATAACAGCTGAGACGCTTGCTCTTTTAAGAGCCCAGTGACAAGAAGCTTGATTGCGGCTGGACGTCGAGGTGCAGTCTCGGAGACCAAGTCCTGACCCTCAAAAGTTGCAACGAGCCTGCTGGACCCAGGAGAGTCATCAGAGTGCAGTTTGGTCACCCAACATGGACGTTACTGCACACTGAAGGAAACCACTGGGTTTGCTATAACCGGAGACCACTAGACCACGAGTTTTGTGCTAGACTTCACCCGAACCTCTTATGACATCGACTCCTGAGGCCAAAGTCACTCCTCCATGCTCGTGGACCAAGGCGTCGCCACAGGAAACCCTCAACATGGGCTCAAAAGTCTCTGCATCCTTTTTTTCAAACATTTTTTATTGTTTTTTAAAGAACAACCCAAAACAGGAAACATTTACTCACAATAATAATTTGAGGCCTGTTCTCAAGTTCCGTAGCACATGCAGGGTACCTGTAAAATGTTTGTGAAATTACATTGACTAAAGTAGTAGGACTTATTTGGTAGCTTATCAGACAGTTACAGTAAAACAATACCCAACAAAAATCCAAACCCACTCATGGCCCCTATGAACAGGACTGTGACAGGCCGCAGAAGAGCGCCACTCCAGTGGATATAATTGCTTATACACTTCAGGAACTGGGCAGGTGAATACAATGCTTCAGGGGGTAGGATGGACAATTTAGATAGGGAAAATTTAGGAGGATACTAGACTTTACTGTGAATTCCCCTCCGTGGGCCCCATTTGACTGCCGCCCCTGTCCCCTTATCTCTGGGAAGGTTCAGGGAGTTCATCGTCCTCTTTCGTATCGCTTCAGGTCCATAATCAAGGTGTCCCAATAAAAAACGGTCAATTGTTTTCTCAAGCTCCGCCTCTCTTCCCTGTGAAGGGCTTTGTTCTTAGATTCGGCCCAGTGAAGCACCTCAGTGAAGATTTACTTCATCTTGTGATGCTGCGTTCGGCCAGTATCAGCAAGAGGTCATTAAATCTTGTAGCCACCTTGGTCTTAGAGGATCTAGCATTTGTGCCTAGAAGACAGTCTTCCACCGTAGTTAGTTGTGATCGACCCATTACCACCACTGTCGTGATCTGGACATTGTCCCAGTATTCCCGAATGACCAAGAAGCTCCACACAATGTGGCAGAAGTCTGCAGGGGAGAAATCCTCAGCATCCTTTAGCATCTTCAGGATCCTGCATCTTTTGTATCAGGACCACTCTACTGATTGGCATTTGGAAATAAAAATATTGCGATGCAAAAATATTGTGGTGAAGAAATATAGTTGTCGAAAATAACATGTTCGAGGCATATGAGCTGCAGATTACACACTATGCATAGATCGCCATCTAGTGTTGGGCCCGGATGTTTGCACTTGTTTTTGTCTTGGAAAGTCTTTCGAAGTCACGAGATAGGTGACTCCTCCTTTGGATCATAGTGCGCATGGGCATCGGCTCCATCCTCAGATTGTTTTTTTCCGCCATCGGGCTCGGATGTGTTTGTCGCGCTCCAGTTCGGAACCGTTACTGATTCCACTTTCGACGTGCAATCCTTCATCCTTTCGACGGTATTGTCTCGATCGCGAACCCTAATCATCGCGCATCTCCTCAACTCGAAGTCCTCGATTCCGATCGATTGACGAAGGCCTTCGGGCCTACCTGGGCCTTGGCATCTGGCTCATGGAAAGGACGCCGTTCAAGAAGTGTCCTCAATGTGGGTCGAAGTTTCCCCACACTGATCTGCATGATGTGTGTAACCTGTGCCTTTCACCGGAGCATGAGGCCAGAGACTGTCCAGCTTGTGCCTCTTTCCGCTCCAAGAATACCATTGGGGATCGGCGAGCTCGAAGAACTATGGCTCGCTTGTCGACATCTATTCCCGACGACATCTTCCAAGAGAGCGTTGATGTGCCGGAGCGAGAGCGGGTCGAAGAAGGCCTCGTCAGCGCTTCCGAAGCCGATGACTCCGACGTCGAGGACATCACTCTGGCGCAGCGGGTCGTAAGTAAACACGTCGACCCCGACCCCCTCCCTACACCATCAAAGAAGGTTTCGGTCACACCTTCACCTTCGGGCCCAGGTTCACACCGAGAGACTGCTTCCCATGCCCCGCCCTCCGGCCCGGCAAAGAAGCCTACTAAGCCTTCAGGCGACTCGGGCTCGAGTCAGCCTGCCGTCGGTACCGAAACGCAGTCACCGGCACCGAAAAAGAAACCGCCCTCCTCCCCCATGCCGACTGCTGCTTCCACATCCAAGCACACTGCACTAAAATCCTTGACCGACTCTTCGACCCCGAAAAAGCCGGAGCTGAGCAAAAAGCCGCTCCCAAAAACTTCGGACTTACACTCTTCGGTGCCGAAAAAAGCCTCGGAACCAAAAAAACAACCCGTTCCACAGGCCACAGAGACTGTAAAACCGCATAGTTCCAAGTCAAAAGAGCATGGAACCACTTCATAGTCGGTGCCGAAGAAGCCTCCGGAACTGAAACGGTCGGCGCCGAAAGACCAGCCTCCATCAGAAGAGCTGTTCACACCAGACCCTGCACAAAAGACTCTCATAAAAGATCCTAAAACTGGTCAACTGACTCTTAAGACCACTAGATGCGCCTACACTGACTCCACCACCTAAAAAGAGGGACATTGCCGCATCTCCTCTCAGGGTCCCTTCTCCACCTCCTCCTCCACCACCTCCTCCACCTCCTCCTCCGCCTCCCCCACAACACCGTTCTCCCACACCATCTCCTACACCAGTAGACAATGATAATACCTCTGATGACACAGGGGAGGGTGCGGATGATGTGCCATTAGGGGATCCTAGTGCACCTTCTTCCCTTGACCCCTGGGATGATTATAATACGCCAGATGTCCCTAATGTTCCACAGGATGACATCTACCCCTCAAGGCCTTCCCCTCCAGAGGACACCATGGGCTTTAATCAGCTTGTCCACAGAACTGCCCAGTACCACTAGACAAAGGTCCACCTCTATTCTATCTATGCTTAAAGGGGTTATTAAGCATGCACCGGAAGTGTTTAAAGATCCTGTGAGGGCTTGGGTTATTAACCCCAGGATTGAGAAAAAGTACAAAGCTGCCCCTACAGACCCAGCTTACATTAAAGGACCTGTACCATTAGATTCCCTGGTAGTCTCCAATGCTAGAAAGAGAGCCAACTCTCAGACATCAGGTGATGCTACACCACCTGACAAAGAGTCTAAACTCTTGGAGGCCTCTGGCAAAAGAACGGTGTCACAAGCGGCTAACATTTGGCGCATCGCCAACACTCAAGCTCTGTTAGCCAGGTACGATAGGGCACACTATGATGGAGAAGAGTCCCTACTGCAGCACCTCCTAGATAAATACAAAAACAGGGCCAAGGACCTCATACAGGAGGGTAAACTTATCACCAACACCTCCCTCCGTTGCGCTTTCGACGTGGCAGATACCGCCTTCAGAGCAGTAAACACAAGTATACTTCTACATAGGCATGCTTGGCTACTCATTTCGGGGTTTAAACCTGAGGTACAAAGTTCCATTTTAAACCAGTCATTTGATCAGGAACACCTCTTTGGCCCTAATGTAGATTAGTCTCTTGAAAAGATGAAAAAGGATACGGACACAGCTAAATCAGTGGGAGCCTTGCAGTCGCAAGCTCCCAGACATTCCTTTCGTCGCTCATCTTACAAAGGCACCTCCAGAGGCTAATCCTCAGACAACCCCATCACCTCTTACAAGGCTCCCACACAGTCTACTTTCACCAGAGGTTACCAGAGAGGAGGCTACAGAGGCAACAATAACAAGGGTAGAGGCAAGACCAACAACACCCGCTCTGCCTCCACCCCTACCCAAAGACTTCCCTCCACTTCCCCCAGACCATTACACTCCTGTCGGGGGAAGATTACAACAGTTCCTTCCTGTCTGGATCAACATCACCACAGACAGGCGGGTGCGACAAATAGTTCAATCGGGTTATTGTCTGGAACTTACTTCGTCCCCTCCAAACATACCACCCATACAGCACCCAATGTCGTCAGAACATTTATCACTGCTAAAGCAGGAGGTGATCTCCTTCCTACAAAAAACTGCAATAGAACCAGTTCCCCTGCACCAACAAAACACAGGAGTTTACTCCCTGTATTTTCTCATACCAAAGAAGGACAGCTCTCTGAGACCTATTCTAGACCTCAGACCCCTAAACCTGTACATACACTCAGACCATTTCCACATGGTCACACTCCAACAGGTCCTTCCTCTTCTTTCACAAGGCGACTTCCTTGCTACTCTAGATCTCAAGGACGCTTATTTCCCTATTCCCATTCACACAGCGCACAGGAAATATCTCAGGTTTGTAGTGGACGGGCAACACTATCAATTCAAAGTACTCCCTTTCGGAGTCACAACAGCACCACGGGTATTCACCAAGTGCCTAGCGGTAGTTGCAGCCCATTTAAGAAGACAACACATTCACGTCTTCCCATATCTAGATGACTGGCTGATAAAAGCCAGCTCATACAGTCAGTCTGTACATCACACTCACACCACTATCTAACTACTCCACGACTTGGGGTTCACAGTAAACCATGCAAAGTCTCATCTACAACTGTCCCACATACAACATTACCTCGGTGCCACAATAGACACCTCAAAAGCGCTAGCTTATCCGAATACAGCCAGGATCAATCAATCAATCAATCAATCAACCATGGTATTTGTAAAGTGCGCTACTTACCCGTGAGGGTCTCAAGGCGCTGAGGGGGGGGGGGGGGGGGGGTTAGTTGCGCTACTGCTCGAAGAGCCAGGTCTTGAGGAGTCTTCTTAAGGCGAGTAGGTCTTCGGTCTGCCGTAGCTGGGTAGGTAGGGTGTTCCAGGTCTTTGCGGCAAGGTAGGAGAAGGATCTGCCGCCGGAGGTTGTTCGTTGGTTGCGGGGGACGGCGGCGAGTGCGAGGCTGGCGGAGCGGAGCTGGCGGGTGGGGGTGTGGAAGCTGAGTCTGCTGTTCAGGTAGGCTGGTCCGGTGTCGTGGAGTGCTTTGTGTGCGTGGGTGAGGAGTTTGATGGTGATCCTCTTGTCGACGGGGAGCCAGTGTAGGTTTATCAGGTGGGGGGTGATGTGGCTGCGGCGGGGGACGTTGACGATCAGTCGGGCGGAGGCATTTTGGATGCGCTGTAGTCGTCGTAGGTGTTTGGCTGGGATTCCGGCATAGAGTGTGTTGCCGTAGTCTAGCCTGCTGGTGACGAAGGCCTGTGTCACCGTTCTTCTTGTTTCGGTCGGGATCCACTTGTAGATCCTGCGAAGTGTGTGGAGGGTGTTGTAGCAGGAGGAGGAGACGGCGTTGACCTGTTTGGACATGGACAGGGAGAGGATAGCAAGCATGCAAGCTCTCCTAAACAAATTTCAGCTTCAACACTCTCTTCCAGCTCGAGTGTTCATGCAGCTCATAGGGATGATGGCATCTTGCATATTTATAGTGACTCACGCAAGACTCCAGATGCGTCCTCTCTAAGAGTGCTTAGCACGCCAATGGAACAAGGCTCAATGTCAGCTAATAGATCTGGTGATGGTAGACGGTCGTACTCATCGGTCTCTGCAGTGGTGGAACACCAAGAACCTTTCCAAAGGGCGACCGTTTCTAGAGCCAGTTCCACAGATTGTCATGACAGCGGACGCATCGCTCCCCAGCTGGGGAGCTCACCTATTACATCATACCATGCAGGGCAGGAGGACTCCTCAACAAATGTTACTCCACATCAACCACCTGGAGTTACTAGCCATATTCCTAGCCTTAAAAGCATTCCAGAAGCAAATATCAGGCAAAGCTGTCTTAGTCCGCACAGAAAACATGACAGCCATGTACTACATACAGAAACAAGGCTGGACACATTCTCTACTGCTCTCCCAACTAGCACAAAGCATGTGGAGATGGGCTATATCTCAGAATATTTTTCTCCTAGCCCAACGTGTCCCAGGAGTGCAAAACACCATAGCCGATCTGTTAAGTCGTCAAACGCAACAGATTCATGAGTGGGAACTTCATCCGCAAGTTCTTCAACTGTTCTTTCAAATGTGGGGGCAACCACAAATAAACCTCTTCGCCATGCACGAAAACGCCAAATGCCCAAGCTTTGCCGCCAAATTCCACACCCATTGTCCAAAGGCAATGTGATATTGATGAATTGGTCAGGCAGATTTGCATACGCCTTTCCGCCTCTCCCACTCATTCCACTGGTGGTACGCAAACTACAGCAACACTCACTGACTCTCATTCTAGTTGCTCCAACTTGGGCCAGACAACCGTGGTACACCACATCACTGGAACTGTCCTTAGTTCCGCACCAAAAATTACACCTCTCACCACACCTCTTAACCCAGAACTGTGGAGAGATCAGACACCCGGACCCAGCTCAGCTCAACCTTTGCGATCTGGCTCCTGAGGTCTTAGAATTCGGTTACTTTAACCTTCCCCCTGACTGTATGAACGTCATTAAAGAAGCTAGACATCCCACCACTTGAGCCTGCTATGCAGCCAAGTGGAAAAGATTTGTGGTATACTGTCACAACAACACCATCAATCCTTTAGATGTGTCTATTCAACACATCATAGGTTATCTACTACATCTTCAACAGTTTAATCTAGCATACACATCTATTAGATTACACCTCGCTGCCATAGCAGCATACTTACAAAATAGACAACACTTATCACTTTTCAGGGTGCCTGCCATCAAAGCTTTTATGGAAGACCTCAAAAGGATAATTCCCCCCAGGGTACCATCCTCACCTGTGTGGAATTTAAACATAGTTCTCACAAGACTAATGGGTCCTCTCTTTGAACCTCTACATAAAGGTGAGCTTCAGTTTTTAACATGGAAGGTTGCTTTCCTAGTGGCCATCACTTCTCTTAGGAGAGTTAGTGAGCTACAAGCACTAACTATTCAGGAACCTTTCTTACAAATCCATCATAACAAGTTTAAAGTTATTTCTCCCTTCTACCTCAATCAGTCTGTGGAGTTGCCTGTATGCTTCTCGCAACCACAAACAGTCGCAGAAAGAGCGCTTCATACTCTGGATGTTAAAAGAGCATTGCTCTATTTCTATTACATTGAGAGAACACAACCTTTTCGTAAGACCAGCTTTTTGTGTCTTTCTCACCACCACACAAAGGCAACCCCATATCAAAGTCTGGGATAGCAAGATGGATTGTTAAATGCATACAAATTTGCTACCACAAAGCAAAACGTACTTTATCTGTTCCTCCTAAAGCCCACTCTACACGAAAGCTAGGGGCTTCAATGGCATTTTTAGGGAACATTCCCTTAGATGACATCTGCAGAGCAGCTACATAGTCTACACCGCACACATTCATAAAACACTATTGTGTAGATGTGCAAACAAAACAACGAGCTAATGTGGGCCAGGCTGTACTCAAAACACTATTTCAAACTACTGCAACAGGTACTGGTGGTCGCCGCTAAGGAGGGGTACTGCTATACAATCTATGCATAGTGTGTAATCTGCAGCTCATATGCCTCGAACGGAAAATGCTACTTACCAGTATGCATCTGTTCATGGCATGTAGAGCTGCAGATCTAAACACGCCCACCCACCTCCCCGGCTACCTTTATCTGTTCCAGTATTATCTTATTTAGATACAGCATACATGGGCATCTTTCTGTTTCTTACAAAACTCCATCATTTCCCTATTGGCGAAAAAACTATCTAAGGATGGAGCCGATGCCCATGCGCACTATGATCCAAAGGAGGAGTCACCTATCTCGTGACTTCCAAAGACTTTCCAAGCCAAAAACAAGTGCAAACACCCAGGCCCAACACCATATGGCGATCTATGTATAGTGTGTAGATCTGCAGCTCTACATGCCAAGAACAGATGCATACTGGTAAGTAACATTTTCCTTTTTCAGGTAAGTAACATCGTTGTTTAGAATATAATTGTTGTAAATATCTTTTTCAATAATTTAGTTGTTAAGAATATCGTTTTTTAATTAATTTAATGTGTTTTAGTTTATATAGTAATTTTATGTGTTAGTATTGTCTGTATAATTGTTATTATTTTTTTAAAATATAGTTTGTAATTTTAACTGATTTCATACTTTTATTTAATTATTAATAGGACTTTTTAGTATCCTTGTGGGTTGTCGGTTTTGTAGGGAGATAGGGTGGGAAGGTAATGAAGTAGTAATTAATTAAGTAATAACTTTTTTAATAAGAATATGATTGAAATGTGTTATGTAATATTGATTTATTATACTTATATTTTAGGTGCGGTTTGCTACATTTATAGGGGCACATGAAGGGAAGTTAGTTAGGTAATAATTAATGTACAATACATTTATAATATAATATTAATTATGTAATTGATTATTAAATATGTAAAATTGTATAATAATCATATATTGTAGTTATATTTTAGATGCAGGCTGCTCGGGTTACAGGGTGGGAAGTTAATGAAGTGATAATTAACAATTGATTAATAATGTTTTATTGATTATTAATTATGTATATTATGCAATATGTATTTATTTTAAGTTACATTTTAGTGTCGGGTTTCTAGGTTTGTAGGAGTATACAGTGGGAAGTTAAATAACAATGAAAAAATATAATTATTATTGTATAATTGAATATTTCATTGATAAATAATTATGTAAATTATGTAATAATTATATATTTTAGTTATATTTTAGATATGGGCTGCTAGGCTTGTGAGGGGGAAATTAATTGAGTAATAATTTTTTTTTTTTTTTTTTTTTTTTAAAACCTTTATTTCGGTAGATGCACAATACACAGCGTCTGCCTACAACCCCTCGGGGCCGGCCGCTATGACATTGGAGAACATAGAAACAATAATGTCAGGATAAGAAAAGGTTTAATTTTATGGTTTTGTCGAGTACAACATAGTGTACTTCGAAAAGAGTCGAAGCTAATCACTGACCAGGAGAGACATCACCGTTCACGGAGCACCCAGAAGGAAGCGTTATATAGGAAGGCATTGGTAAGGAGACAGGTGGCCACCATCCAGGAACTAAGAGCATACAATATACCACAGAATGATAAAACACAATAAGCTCCTTACTAACACTGAACCCCGACCCCGAAGAAACAAAGAAACATAAAAGAAAAGGAAACCAAAAAGGAAGGGAGAAAGAAAGAGAGAGAGGGCCATAGAGACGAAGAAGACATAGAACACATCCCATCCCCCCACCCTGCATACCAGCGGAAGGCCATGGCCCACCCCCCCCCCCAATAGGCATGCCTGTCGCCCCAAATGAACCCCAAGTAGGAAAGAGAGTCCGGAGAGTGGGAAATAACCTCCCAGTCTCCGACTCCCAGAGAAGGCAGGAGGAGGAAATGTTACATACTCCCGGTCACCACAGCCCATTAAGCATCCCCCACCCTGATAATCATCAGCACAACTGAAGAAGCAAGCAAAGCGGCAGGTGGGGAGACTCCATTCCAAATGTGCGAGCAAGGCAGATAGTTAGCAGCCTCATCCTAGTCCCCGCCCGCCAATACGTACAGCAAATTAAAGAAAATCGCCCAGCCCCGGCCCGATCCTGAGCGGCCCCACAGATCCACCCCCGCGGTAAACAGTAACAATTTACACACATGCGGCACAACCGATACATAAGCAAATATTCTAGTCCGGGTCATGCCAGGCGATCAAGCAGGATCATCAAGGGAGGCAACATCAACCCTGGCCTGAACGCGGAGACCCCACCAAACATGGCCGCCGCTGGGAGTGTACCTCAGGCAGAACAAAGGAGCAAGATGGCCGCTCACGGCAAAGAAGACGCAGAGGGAGAAGAAGCGAGAGTTCCCAGTCATAGACCATCACCACATCGATAGTGACAAACACAGTTTTCCCCACCGAACGGCACACACTCCGGCGATGTTGAGGCAGACACGGCAACACCCGCAGAAGCAGAGTCTCAGTTTGTAAAGTGGAAGGGAGCTTTGTATCTGCAACTTGAACATTAGAAAAACCCTCGACACTGTAACCAGGGAGAGGACGATCCATAGTATCCCCCTGCCGCCAATTTGTATCCGCCTCGAAGGGAATGAGAGGCATTGGGGGGTCAGACAACCGCAGTAGTTCCCTGGATGGCATAGCAGCATCGATCTTCCACTCCAGTTCTCGAGTGCGTTGGCACCATGTCGCCCGCAAGTCCCCCAGGGCTAGAAGGATATCACCATAGGTCAGGTCTGCTCCCTGCTGCAGCATGCCGACTGTATGTAAAGGCGCCATCGGGACACCCTCCAGCTCGACAGCAGGCAGTGAAGCCTGCGTCAGGGACATGGCGGCCTCCGCCTCTCCGGCGAAGCAGACCGGCACCGACACCATTTCCGCCGCCAGCCCACCTCGGAGGGGTGAGGGCGACTCCATAGGGCGGAGGAACAATAGTGAGGGCAAGAGGAGTTGCTGCTCGCTATACGGGGCTCACACGATGGGAGAGCCCTCGGCTGTATTGCAATGCGGGTGGTGGGCGCTCTCAAACGGTCACCGCTCTGACCGCTGGTAGGAGGACAAAGGAAGATTCGCCAGCCCGGACCCAATCGTACAGGAATTCTCTCCGTCGCGAAGAAGGCTCCGCCAGGCCGCCCACTCCACGTCCGGTCACATTTCCCCCGGCGCCGGTCCAGCCCCAGGTCGTCTCACCGTACGTGATAAGCGGTGTCCGGCGGTGGTGGTCGGGCCAGAATGCGTGGGCACAGTCCAAAGTCGGCAAACTCTATGAATCCTCGATCAAAAAAGCCGGCGGGAACATCGGAGGAATGCGGAAAGTATCAGCGCATTCGTGGGTACATTTGCTCGCGCCGTAGGCAGGATTAAAAATCAGGATGTCATGTAAACAACAGACGGGCTGCGGAGCCGGGAGCTCAGACGTCCTGTCCGTCCGCCATCTTGGCTCCTCCTCAATTGAGTAATAATTAATTAACAATTAACCCCTTCGCTGCAAGTCCTCCCCCCCCCCCCCGTACTAAGCCTTTGTTTTAGCTATTTGGGGTAGTTGGAACTTAGGCCCCTGTAACGTTTTGTCCACCCTGAGGATTCTAAAGGTAACCAGGGTTTGTAGATTTCCCTGGAGGGGACCCAGACATTACCCAAACTACAGCAAAATGTTGGTTTATTTGAAAAAATGGGAAAAAGGTGCTGCAGAAGAAAGCGTCTGGTTTTGTCCCTGCAAATTGCATCAACAAAGGGTTTGTGGTGCTGAAATCACCACCTCCTCAGCTTTCAGGGACAGGCAGACTTTTGTCAGAAAACCAACATTTTCTGCAGAGTTTTGGAATTTTACTGGGACATCGTATATCTTTACAATTTTTTTTGCTTTCAACCTCTTTCCAGTTAGTGGTAGTAAAGGGTGTGAAAGCAATAATGGATCCTCAAAAGCTATACATTTCTGAAAAGTGACAACATTCTGAATTCAGCAAGGGGTAGGTAATTTGTGTAGATCCTTCAAGGGTTTTTATAGAAACTATCAGTTTTAAATAGAAAATATTTAAATTGAGTTGAAAAAAACAGACATTTGTGCCAACGTTTTCACCTGTAACTTCTTCTAAGTATGACAGATTTTTGTGTTACATCCGCAGGACCTTTCTGGTTGTGGGGATATATAGGACTTGTAGGTTCACCAAGAACCAGAGGAACCCAAAGCCAATAACTGAGCAGCGTCTTGCAATGGATTTTCATTAAGTACTGGGTATATAGCAATTCATTTGGTAAAATATAGAGTGAAAAATATGCACCAAGGAAACCAAGATATGTCCGAAATGGGAACAAAATATAGGGGCATATAATCAAGGACTGGCGAAAACTAACGCTAACCTAGGTTAGCGCTAGTTTTTCTATCGCCGTCTATCGCCTGTTTCTTCCGCCCTGGTATTGCTCTAAAATCAACACGGCGCTAACAGGCGATAGCTTCCGTGAAAACTGCCGCTAACCGCTGCGAGATGGCGATAGGAAAACGGGCGATAGTGGGCAGAAACAAGCGATAAGCTTTTACCGATAAAAAAACGCATGCTAACCCGCAAGTGTGGGCTTTGAAAAAATTGCCTATCAGTCCACCTACCATAGAAAAGATGTACAATTACAGATTTGAGCACCCAGTGCCAAGTGCAGCACACATCAACAACCCCCCTCAAGCCCTCCAACATCCAGGATTACCATGATGAGATCCTGGATGCACCGCTGGACTTGCGCCTGTGACGTCTGCGCAGTACGCGCTATCTTCTTCGTTGCTGCCTCGGGGTCGGTCCTGGGGGCGGGTGTTATTGGCAGTGGTTGTTGTTGCCTTCGTGGGACCCCTAAACTGCATGATCACCACCTCCATGGCGTCTGTGGCTCTTCTGATGGAGCTCTGGCCTAGTCTTTCCTATGTAGCTCCATTCATCACCAGTTTAAGTCATGTTTTTATCTGGTGTTAAATTTTCCTGGTGCTAACGGGGCTTAGCGCCACTTTTCTTGTCCCTTCGCGGGTCCGGGTCTTCATTGATGATAGTGCGATGTTGTGTTGGCGACTTTATCCATGAAGTTTTGGGAAGGAATGCCTACTTTGCATGTCATTAGCGATAAATATCGCTGGCATGCAAGGCGTTAAAACATCCAGTTGCTATCGCCGGAAAGCTGTCGCTAACGCCTGTTAGCGCCAGCTTGATAATAGCGCGATAAAAAAAAGCACGTTAGCGGCACAAAAGTGCCGCTAAAGCGGCGATAATTCGCTTGATAATATGCCCCATAGAGTTTACAGGCAGTGGTTATTTGCACATCTCCAAAATTGTGGCTACCCATACAAGCATGTGAATTAGAGGTAATTTTTTCAAAATGACTTCTTTTTTCACAAATTGTCATACATTTGGAAGGCAGAAATGCAGAGAAAGTCAATTGGTAATAACACTTGTTCCCCTAAGTCTCCCGATAAAAATGCTACCTCACTTGTGTGGGTAGGCCTAGTGCCTGCGACAGGAAACGGCTCAAAACGCAACGTTGACACATCACATTTTTCCAGTAAAATCTGACCCTTTTTTTGCAATGTGCCTAGTTGTGGATTTTGAACCCTAGGTCAGCCGGCACCTATGGAAACCTAGCAAACCTATACATTTTTTAAAACTAGACACCCAGGCGAATTCAGGATGGGGTGACTTGTGTGGCTGTCTCCAGGTTCTGTTACCTAGAATCCCTTGGAAACCTCAAACGTTCTAAAAAAAAACACATTTTCCTAACATTCCTGTGATGGAAAGTTCTGGAATCTGCGTGGATCCACAAAATTCCACCCCCCGCATTCTTCAAAGTCTCCCGATAGAAATGGTACCTCACTTGTGTGGGTAGCCCTAGTGCCCGCAACAGGAAACGGCCCAAAACGCAACGTGGACACACCACATTTTTACTGTGAAAATTGACCCTTTCTTAGCAAAGTGCCTAGATGTGGATTTTGAACCCTAGCTCAGCCGGCACCTAGGGAAACCTATCAATCCGAAACATTTTTTTAAACTAGACATCCAGGGGAATCTAGGATGTGGTGACTTGTGTGGCTCTCATCAGGTTGTTACCCAGAATCCCTTGCAAACCTCAAACTTTGTATAAAAAACACATTTTCCTCTTGTTTCCGTGATGGAAAGTTCTGGAATCTGCGTGGATCCACAAACTTCCATGGACCCCACATTCTCCAAAGTCTCCCGATAAAAATGGTACCTCACTTGTGTGGATAAGTCTAGTGCCCGCGACAGGAAGGTACAAAACGCAACATGGACACACCACATTTTTACAGTGAAAACTGACCCTTTTTTTGCAAAGTGCCTAGCTCTGGATTTTGAACCCTAGCTCAGCCGGCACCTAGGGAAACCTAGCAAACCTATACATGTTTGAAAACTAGACGCCCAGGGGAATCCAGGATGGGGTGACTTGTGTGGCTCTCATAAGGTTCTGTTACCCAGAATCCCTTGCAAAGCTCAAACTTTCTAAAAAAAAAAACCACCTTTTTCTCACATTCCTGTAATGGAAAGTTCTGGAATCTGCGTGGATCCACAAAATTCCACCCCCGCATTCCCCAATGTCTCCCGATAGAAATGGTACCTCACTTGTGTGGGTAGGCCAAGTGCCCACGACAGGCAACGGCCCACAACACATAGTGGATACATCACATGTTTCCAGTGAAAACTGACCTTTTTTTTGCAAATTGTCTAGCTGTGGATTTTGAATCGTAGCTCAGCTGGCACCATGGGAAACCAAGCAAACCTATACATTTTCAAAAACTAGACACCCAGGGGAATCCAGGATGCAGTGACTTGTATGGCTCTCACCAGGTTCTGTTACCCAGAATCCCTTGCAAACCTACTTAAAAAACACATTTTTCTCACATTTCGGTGATGGAAAGTTCTGGAATCTACGTGGGTCCACAAACTTCCACCCACCATTCCTTAAAGTGTCCCGATAAAAATGGTACCTCACTTGTGGGGTTAGCCCTAGAACCCAGGACAGGAAACAGCCCAAAACGCAACGTGTACACATCACTTTTTTCCAGTGAAAACAGACCCTTTTTGGCAATGTGCTAAGCTGTGTATTTTGAACTCTAGCTCAGCCGGCACCTAGGGAAACCTAGCCTACCTATACATGTTTGGAAACTAGACACCCAGGGGAATCCTGGATATGGTGACTTGTGTGGCTCTCACCAGGTTCTGTTACCCATAATCCCTTGCAAACCTCAAACTTTGTCAAAAAAAACACAGGGACATATATTCAAGCAAGTTATCGCCGCTTTGCCACTAACGCGTTTTTTTTATCACGCTATTATCAAGCTGGCACTAACAGGCGTTAGCGACAGCTTTCCGGTGATAGCAGACGGATTTTTTATAGCCTTGCATGCCAGCGATATTTATCGCTAATGACATGCGAAGTAGGCGTTCTTTCCCAAAACTTCACGGAAAAAGTCGCTAACACAACATCGCACTATTATCAGTGATGACCCGGACCTGCGAACTGACAAGAAAAGTCGCTCTAAGCCCCGTTAGCACCAGGAATTTAACACCAGATAAAAACATGACTTAAACTGGTGATGAATGGAGCTACATCGGAAAGACTAGGCCAGCGCTCCATCAGAAGAGCCACAGACACCATGGAGGTGGTGATCATGCAGTTTAGGGGTCCCACGACGGCAACAACAACCACTGCCAATGCCACCCCCCCGGACCACCCCCGAGGCAGCGACGAAGAAGACAGCGGGTACTGCGCAGACGTCACAGGCGCAAGTCCAGCAGGGCATCCAGGATCTCATCATGGTAATCCAGAATGTTGGGGGGCTTGAGGCGGGTTGTTGATGTGTGCTGCACTTGGCACTGGGTGCTCAAATCTGTAATTGTACATCTTTTCTATGGTAGGTGGACAATTTTTCAAAGCCCACACTTGCGGGTTAGCATGCGTTTTTTGGCCATGGGTGCTCAAATCTGCATTTAACTGTAATTGTACATCTTTTCTATGGTAGGTGGTCTGACAGACAATTTTTTCAAAGTCCACACCTGCGGGTTAGCGTGCGTTTTTTTATCGGTAAAAGCTTATCGCTTGTTTCTGTCCGCTATCGTCGGTTTTCCTATCGCCATCTCGCAGCGGTTAGCGGCAGTTTTTGTGGAAGCTATTAGCTGTTAGCGCCGTGTTGATTATAGAGCGATAACAGGGCGGAAGAAACAGGCGATAGACGGCGATAAGAAAACTAGCGCTAACCTAGGTTAGCGTTAGTTATCGCTAGTCCTTAATTATATGCCCCAAAGTTTTCTCACATTTCTGTGATGCAAAGTTCTGGAATCTGCATGGCTACACAAACTTCCACCCACCCTGCATCCCCCAAAGTCTCCCAATAAAAATGGAACCTCACTTGTGTGGGTAGGCCAAGTGCCCAGGTCAGGGATGGACCCAAAACGTATTGTGGAAAAATCAAAATTACCTAACACAAAACGATCTGGTTTTGCAAGTGGGGGGTCACCTGGGTTTTTGGCCTTGGCGGCCATTTAGGGAAACCTACCAAACCCACACAATTCTGAAAACTAGACACCCAGGGCAGTATGGCTTGCGTGGACCACCAATGTTTTCCTACCCAGAATCCCCTGCAAACCTCAAATTCAACTGAAAAAAACAAAATTTTCTTAAATTTCTGTGTGGGAAAGTTGTGGGATCACTGGTCTGACACAAATTTCCTACCACCCAGCGTTCGCCCAGATCTCCTGATAAAAATGGTACCTCACTCGTGTGGGTGGGCCAAGTGACTGCAACAGGCAAGGGCCCAAAACGTATTATGGAGACATCAAAATTACCCATCACAAAATGACCTTAATCACCTGGCTTTTTAGCCCCGGCTCGGCAGCCATCTAGGGAAACCTACCAAACCCACATATATTTGAAAACTAGACACCCAGGGGGGAGTCCAGGGATGTGTGGTTTGCGTGGATCCCCTAGCCTTTTCCTACCCAGAATCCCCTGCAAACCTCAAATTTAGATGAAAAAATTGAATTTTCCTCACATTTCTGTGTGGCATCACCGTGCCGGCACAAATGTCCTATCACACAGCGTTCCCCTCAGTTTCTTGAGTGAAATGATACCTCACTTGTGTGGGTGGACCTAGGGTCAAAAACATAGGGATTAAGGGGACAGCAGAGCGAACTCTAAGCGCTGAATCTTTTTTTAAAATTCTTTTTTAGGTGATTCTGCATTGGACACCCACACAAGTGAGGCATCATTTATTTCGAGAGACCAAGGGGAACGCTGTGTGGTAGGACATTTGTGCCAGCATTGTGATCCCACACAGAAATGTGAAGAAAATATGATTTCTTTCAGTTAAATTTGAGGTTTGTATGGGATTCTGGGTAGGAAAACGTTGGGGGATCCACGCAGGCCACTCATCCCTGGACTCCCCCGGGTGTCTACTTTTCAGAAACCTGTTGGTTTGGTAAGTTTCCCTTGATGGCCGCAGAGCTCGGGGGCCTAAAACCCAGGTGACCCCCCTTGCAAAGCCAGGTCGTTTTGTGATAGTTAATTTTGCTGTCTCCACAATAGATTTTGGGCCTTTGCCTGTCGCGGGCCCTTGGCCCACCCGCACAAGTGCAGTACCATTTTTATCGGGAGACCTGGGAGAATGATGAGTAGTAGGAAATTTGTGGTTTTTCTGATACCAGAAGATTATGACACAGTAATGCAAGGAAAATGTGTGACTAGTGTCACATTTTGAGGTTTACGTGGTATTGTGAGTAAAAATATTGTTAGGATCCAGGAGGGGCATACCACCCAGTATTCCCCATTTTTTTTAAATTACAAAAATATCTAAAGCTGGTAGATTTTTCCTAGAGACAAACTACACATTAGCTCAGAAACACAGACAAGACAACCATGACTGCCTATCCATCTGTTCCACAAGTCCACACATATACTGGTTGGATTTGGCACGAGGGTGAGTGAAAGGTTCAAAATGTATATTTTATTTACAAGAGATTTCACAAAAAGGAAATGCACTGTTAATAATTAAAAGGTTAAAAACCTGAACCAATGACTCTCAGATCGTGAGCTGTAAAGCCACGTCAAGACATCAACCTCTTTACAGGCCATTCACACACCTTTCATACTTGACACACACGTTCACACCACCAGCTGCAGGCCCAACACATTACAATACTCACATCAACAGACAATATAGAGACAATGTACACCCAGGCAGAGAAAGACAGAAAAGACAAATATTACTTCTTAACTAACATCCTTAAGTACACACACATACGGGTTGGATTTGGCACGAGTGTAAAATTTTATTAACAAGAGATTTCACAAAAAGAGAAATGCACTGTTAATAATAAAAGGTTAAACACCTAAACCAATGACTCACTGCTCGTGAGCTGTAAAGCCACGGCAAGGCACCAACCTATTTACAGGCCATTTACACACCTTTCATGCATGACACACACAAGACCATTCACACCTCGGGCCCAGCACATTACAACATTCACATCAACAGACAACGCCATTCAAGGGCCCACCACTTTCATACGCCGACATGACTGACACAACAATCACACCAGCTAGCGGCTGACGTAGTGTGTCCAGTGGCGTTTGGCTAGCAGTGTGTGTGATGACCAGCAGCAAGTCACTATTCACACACCGCCAGCCAAACGCCAGTCCACGTACACCACCAGCCAAGCGCAAGCCCATGCACACTGCCAGTCCACGCACACTGCTAGCCAAACGCCAGTCCACCCACACCGCCAGCCAAGATCCAGTCCATGCACACCGCATGCCAAACACCAGTCCACGCACACCGTCATCAATTTTTTTAACAAGAAAGAAAACACAACCAATTGGAACTAGATACAAAACTATAACTACAAACACAACAGCAGTAACTAAGTATATAATTCTAATGCCAACCGTGAAACAGAACAACAAATATAAAACGGTACAGACCAGGCAGTTCACTATTAGACTCAGGGTTACTCCCAAAAACTCTTTTGAGTGTAATACAATCTGAAACATGTGGGCACACACAGCCCAGGATTAGCAGGACAATGAGCACAGTGCATATGACTCTCCTTCCACATACCTCTTCGGAAACAGACTTTACATCTCTTACAGGGGTTGTTTTTTTGGGCCTGGGAGGAGTTCAATCAGGAGTGGCGAACTTTCAATCTAGCCACATCCTCCACCACTCCAACTCTGGGAATGCTTGCCTGTTCCAATACAACAAGGCTGCCTATCACAGACTCCTGAAACTGAACAAAAGTCATCCTTAACACTCCTTGAACACAACAAAAGCATTAAAAGTTGCTAAATTGAAGAGATGGATGGCCAAATTCTTATTCCAAATGTAAGCCTTAAGAACAGCAGTATAAGGTTCCAACCTCTGATCTACTCTATCGGCACCACCCATGTGCTTATTGTAGTCTACAATGCACACAGGTTTGCGCACTTCAGCAACCTGACCCCAAACAGTTACAGGTGAAGTACTTTCATCATGGATGGTAGTCAGCATGTAGACATCCCTCCAGACCACAAATTTCACAGCTAGCAGTTTATCACTACGCAAGGCACTGCACTGTCCCCTCTCAAGCTTTTGTGTAACCTTTACGGTTAGAGCAGATTGTGCCCCAAGCAAGAGTGTCCACTTTGAACAATTCCGTAAACAATTGCACAGCAGTGTAGAAGTTATCTAGGTACAAATGGTGACCTCTGTTAAAACATCATCTAGCAAGTTCCCACGCAATTTTCTCTGGAACTCCTCAAGTGGACGGACAACCAGGGGGGTCAATAGTGGAATCCCTACCAGTGTACAGCTGGAAATTATCCACATCCTGTCCTACTCTCAGACAACATATACACCTTAATTCCATAACGTGCCCTCTTGCTAGGAATGTACTGCCTAAAAATCAAGCTGCTATTGAACAGGACCAAAAACTCATAAACAGCTATTTCTTTCCCTGGGATATAGATCTCTGAAAATCGATCTACAAAGTGATCAAGAACAGGCTGAATCTTAAAAAGACGGTCACTATCAGGGGGATTCGGTGGCATGCCGAAGCATTATCAACTAAATGCAACATCAGAAGCAAAAGTAAATACCGATCCCGACTCATAATTGCAGGAAATATGGCCGTTGCCATCAAGGGACTGGTAGACCAATATGAAGACAGGGACGGCTTCCTTATCAAGCTTATCAAAAAAGTGAAATCCAAAAACTTCTTTATCTCATCCTTATTTGTGGGAGTCCACCGGTAGCTCTGGAGCGGGGCCTAAGTCTGGCACTGCTGTCCCTGAAAAACTGTTCATCATACAAATTAGTCTGCTCAACAATCTCAGCCAAAAATGCATCATCCATAAACAACTGGAAAAACTGTTTAGGCAAAAAAAATCACAATTCACTCTACACCCTGCATCACCACTAAAGGCAGGCAACACTGGCTGCCCCATGTTTGAATCAACCCAGGGTCCAGCAGTTCCAATGGGAAGCTTTGCAGCCCCATGCTGCAATCAAGATGCTGCACCATCAACACATCAGTGTCCTTCTCTAAAACAGGCACTTCATCCGCACTGAGAGTAGCGTCATCCACACTGAGAATAGCTTCATCATCAGATGATTCTTTGTGGACAAAAAACTCACTGCCAGAATCTTGCACTTCCTCCTCTGCCTCAGATGCACTGTCAGTCTCATAATCATGGTCAGAGGGAGATTAAAAATGCATACCTGCCACCTGCTGAGTAGTAATCCTGCAGCTAGCCATAATCATTACTAATAAAGGTAACGTGACAAACAAGTCAACAACAACAAACACTCTGTAAAATAAGTAATAAACAAAATGTGGCTTTATCACAAAGGCCTATGTCCTCCAAAACAATATCACTCACTTGCCAGAAACACCTAGACTCACTACCACCTACTCTGCACAGATGCAGGAAAGACCAACAATATCCCACTAAAATTAAAAAGAAAATTACACATGAGACCAGGCAATACACATCGTGCACAAATCCAAAAACAATTTCACATTCAAAACATAAGCTAAATATGCTGCTATTATCACACCACTTACAAAAAAAATCATTCATGCATGACAATGATACTCATTTGGAGTAAACACAACAAAAAAATGTTTCTTGCCAAAAACCTACAACTACGCAAACTGCAGATCAACCACTGCCAAAACTGCAAACAGGAATCAATAGCTTTGCACTAGAACAAAAAGGAGAAATAAAACTTTACAATCACAAATGCATGTGATGCACCCCAATCTACCAGCCAAGCTGGGAGGCAGATGGTCCTAAAAACAAAGCCAAAACATGCACTCCCAAAAGGGGTCTCTTCCCAAAAACAACTTAGTGAAACCAAATACCCCGGTGTCTAGTGGCTTCTGCCTCCCTTGGGCATAAGGCTGATCTGCCTCAAAGGGGGGCAGAAACAGCCAAAGTAATCACCCCCTGAAATGGGCGTGAACCTTGCCGAAGGGGCTGCTCCCCACCAACAACATTCAGCCTTCCCTGGTGTTTAGTTGCTTTTTCCCCCTTTGGGGGCAAAGGGCCTAAAAACATAAGGCCGATGTGCCCCATTTGTGGCAGAAACGTCCAAAATAATCACCCAGGTAATGATTATACCCCCCAACATCGTCAAAATTGATCCATAAAGAAATACCTGGTGTCCAGTGACTTCTAACCCCTTTGGGGGGGCAGATGGGCCTAAAAACATACGGCCCAAAAAATCACCCCAATTAAAGGGTGCGACCCTTCCCCAAGGGGCAAGTCCCCGACATCGCCAAAACTGATTTAAAAAAGAAATCCCTGGTGTCTAGGGGCTTCTGCCCTCCTTGGGGATGAGATGGGCCTAAAAACAAAGGCCAATCTTCCCCTAAGGGGGGCAGCAACGCCTCATAAAATCACCCCAATTAAGGGGAGCATCCCTTCCCCAAGGGGCCGCTCCCCAACATCGCCAAAGTTATTAATAATAAATCCCTGGTGTCTAGTGGACTTTGCTCTCCTTGGGGGCAGATGGGCATAAAAACATGAGGTCTATCAACACCCAAGGGGGGCTAAAACGGCCAAAAAGAATTACCCTTAAAAAGGGAGTGACCCTTGCCCAAGGGGCCACACCCCGACATTGCCAAAGAAAATCCCTGGTGGTTCTTAAAACAAAAGGCCAATCTGACACCAAGTGGGACCGAAACAGCCAAAATAATGAACCCCTTTAAGGGGAGTAACCCTTGCCCAAGGGGCAATTTCCCAACATAAAACAAAATGAAATCCCTGGTCGCTTAGTGGGCCACACAATTTTTTTTAAAAACAACTGCTGATCTGCCCCCCAGGGAGGCAAAAACGGCAAACGTGATTGCTCCCCCAAGGGGAGCGACCCTTCCTCAATGGGCCACTCCCCGAAAAGGCAGAATTGATAAAAAAAAAATCTCTGATGTCTAGTGGACATTCGCGCCCCATGCGTGACCGTGCAGCAGGAATGCTCCAAAGAGACATCGGAGGAAAGGAAATCCTTTTCCTTTCCCCCAATGCCTCTTTGTTTTTAACCCCCCCCCCCCCGAGGAGAAACTCACATCCTCTTTCTGGACGCGCTGGAAGCAAATGGCTTCCAGCACGTCCGACTTCATCTAATGATGTTGAGGTGCGGTGAGCGCTGATGTGGAAGGGGGCGAGGGGGCAGTGGAAGGGGCTTCCGCTCCCTTCCCTGACGAGTGCTGCTCATAGGGCGGCCTACCAAGCGCTCCCCCCATGGGTGGGTGCTAGGACGGCCGGGAGCCATCACACGCATGGAAGGGGTTAACTATTAATTTTTTATGAATTATGTAATTGTTTATACATTATGTAAATTGTGTTATTCTTATTTATTTTCATTATATTTTAGGTGTGGGTTGCTAGGTTTGCAAGAGTATAGAGTAGAAAGTTAATTAAGTATTAATTAAATAAACATTTTTTAATTGAAAATTGATCATTACATTGTTTATGAATTTTGTAAATTGGATGATTGTTTTTTTATTCTTATAATTTTTGTTAAGTAATAATGTTTATATTTATAGTTTTATATTTTTTCTAAATTAGTTGGGTTATTTAAGTATGTAATATGTTTAAAGTGGAATATACCTACTATTGCTTAGTCCAATGCTTTCGCTACTGTTGTAGTGACTGGAGTGGGAATAATAAATTTAACCTGTCCGAAGTCCAACTCTTTCCCTACTGTTGCTTAGAATGGAGTGGGAATAGTACATTTAACCCCTCTGAAGTCCAATGCCTTCCCTACTGTTGTACAGACAGGAGTGGGAATAGTAAATCTTACCCCTCCGAAGTCCAACGCTTTCCCTACTGTTGAACAAACTGGAGTGGGAATAGTAAATGTAACCCGTTCTAAAGTCCAGATATTTCCATACTGTTGCGCTGTTTGTAATGGTAATTCAAACAAAGACCAAGACCTATGAATCCGTGAGTGGGTATGTACTAACTGGTATTGGTGTGTCTGTAGTTTCGAGAATGGTAGCCTGAATTTTAGAGTGGGTGTATGAAAGGTTATTTTAGGGTGTGAGTAGGTGCATCAGAGATTATGTGGATGATGTCATCAGCGATGTCATCAGTGATATCATTTGAGATGTCATCAGTGATGTCTCTGACCATCATGAGTGATGTAATATGTGACGTCATAAGCAGTGCATTGCGGGGGCACGAGTTATAGTTAGCCCAGCTAACTATAACAGCTGAATTTCACAGGTTTTGTACAAGTGAAATGTCCGCCTAACTATAACGTTCCTGTAACCTGTGTTTTTTGTGTGAATTCCTAAGGTTTTTTAAATGCTAATACCTAACTATAACGTCCCTGAAACCTGTTATTTTCAGTGAATTTCTAAGGTTTTTTAAATGCTAATTCCTAACTATAACACCCCTGTAACTTTTTTTTGTGTGTGAATTTCTAAGGTTTTTTTAACTAGCAGTTGCGTTTGCAGAGTGGTGGAGAAAGGGGGCTGGGCCTCTGACCAGCTCTCAGGAATTCTGCTGCGTAGGGCTTATAGGATGTACCAGGAGGACTTCTCGGCCCCCAAGGTCCCTCTGGAGCCAAGGGGACTTTATCCACCAACTAGTAGTGCACCAGGAGGCACATTTGCAGAGTGGTGGAGAAAGGGGGCGTGGCCTTTGACAACTTCTCAGCAAACCTGCTGTGTGGGACCTATTGGAGGTAAAAGAAGGGGTAGTTGGCCCCTAGGGATGTCCTTGAGGTCCAACTACCCCTCCTGTTACCTCCAGTAAGTCCCACACAGCATGATTGCTGAGTTCTGACAGCAGGCCATGCCCCTTTTATCCACCAGTCTGCAAATGCGCCTCCTGGTGCGCTCTTGGTTGGGGGATGAAGTCCCCTTCACTGCTGGGGCTCCTTAGGGGCCAACTAGCCTAACTATTACCTCCAGTAATCCCCACACAGTGGGATTGCTGAGAGGTGGTCGTAGGCCACGCCCCCTTTCTCCACCACTCTGGTGGTATCAGGAGGGATAGTTGGCCCCTAAGGACCCTCAGCATCGAAGTGGACTTCATCCCCCAATCAAGAGCACGCCAGAAGGTGCGTTTACAGAGTAGTGGAGAAAAGGGGCGGGGCTTCCGCCGAGTTACCAGCTTCCTTATTTTATATTTTAGGAAAGGGGGCTGTGAGCCCCCCCTTCCTGTTCATGCTTTTGGGCCCGTAGACCCCATCCCCCGGGACCTGGCCCATTTTTTTAAGAATTAAATTAAAGAGGGAGGGAGGCTATGCAGCCTCCCTCCTGAGGCTGATTTCAGCCCCGGGACCCCATCCCCTGGGGCTTGGCCATTTCTTTTTTCAAAATTTTCTTTATTTTAAGGGAGGGATGCTGCGCGGCCGCCCTCCCCAGGCCAATTTCAGCCCCGGGGACCCCATCTCCCGTGCCCAGCCATTTTTTTATTGAGATTAAAAAAAAGGGAGGGGCCGAGCGGCCCACCTCCTGGGCCATTTTTGGGACTTGGCAGGGAAGCCTCAAAGCCCCAACGTTCCCTGCCGGCTCCCCGCCTCCTGCTGGAGCCAGCCTTGCTTTTAGGCAGACCCTCTGACCAAAAGCAATTCTGCTTCACTTCATGGAAGCAAGAGCATTTTCAGTGCTCTCGCTTCCATGAAGCGAAGCAGAGTTTGCTATGGCATGGCAGAACCCCAGGACATTGCTGGAGCTGGCCCTGGGGGGTGGCAGTCCCCACAGCCATTTATGGATCCACGAGGGGGTCCGCGCTGCCCCCCTCCAATAATATTTAAGCCCCGGGAGGTGGTGGTCCTCGGTGCTGTGTTGGGGTGCTAGAGCCCACCATGCATCTTTTGAATTTAGCCCTTGGAGGTGGCGGTCCATGGTGCTGCGGGGGCCATATATACATAAGCTACCTTTTTGCCAAATTTGGTGTAATTCCGTTCAGCAGTTCGGACTATAGCTGTGTATAAAGTTTCCTATGGAAATTAATATGGAGAAAACGCGTTTTGGGAGCCCACCTTTTCGCAGTCCCGCTTGAGGAATCACCCCGAAACTTTCAATACAGCAGCTGAACTGACTGCCAACATTATATATTTATATATATTACCTACTGGCGGTCGCCAGTAGGTAGTTATAGTTAGGACCCTGTTTCCATAGGAAAACCGCAACATTCTATTTTGAATAACTTTGGCGCCGGTCGACGAATCCTCGCCAAATTTTCAAAATAGGTGGGGCGCTGCGCTCCGCTCCTACCCTGAAAGTCTCGGGGGGATTCGTCAAGCGGGGGCTGAGATAAAAGGGGGGTCCCAAAACGCGTTTTTCCCATGCATTTTTCCATAGGACCTTTAGACACAGCTACAGCCCGAACGGCTGAACAGAGTTAAATGAAATTTGGCAGAGAGGTAGTCCTCAGGTCAAGGAAGTGCCTTTTGTAGGTTTGGTGTAAATCTGTTCAGTAGATTCTGAGAAAATAGCCTTTAAATCAATATATATATCTGAGCCAGCTTACGGTGCGCTTACGGTGCGCTTACCGTACGCGTACGGTGACGTGCGCGAGCGCGATTCTGATTGGCTGTTAGATCTTAGTAAACATTCGAATCGGTCGAAACCAGGAAGCGGCGGCCGCCATTTTCTCTCTTGCACTCTGACAGGGGGTTGAAAAACAAAGGGCAAAAACATGTAAAGGGGCTGTTTAGACAGCTCCCAAGCACCTAGCCATGTTTAGGGATTCCCCAACGATCCCCCAAGTCAAAAAAGGCAATTTTAATTTTTTCGAAAACAATAAAAAAAAAAAAATTATCCACACTCTCCCCACCCCATGTGCAAATGGTGCATGCCAGGCACCATTTGTGCATGGCATATCACATCAAACAAAAAATAATATATTACCTGTCACAACGATGCTCATCATATGTCCTCCATGTGCGCACGGTGCGCGAAGCGCATCGTGCGTTCATGGCCCATCTAGCGTAACGTGGTTCGCGCACCGCGTGCTCACTGTGCGCGCACGGTGCGCGAAGCGCACCGTGCGCGCACGGAACGAACTGCGTTAAGTGGGCGCGCACGCCACGAATGGCGTAAAGTAACTTAGCATTTAAAAAAACGTACAAATTCACTGAAAAAACCATAGGTTTCACACACGTTATAGTTAGGAATTAGCATTTAAAAAACCTTGCAAATTCACTGAAAAAACCATAGCTTTCACACATGTTATAGTTAGCTGGACATTTTATTGATAAAAAACCAATGAAATTCCCCCGTTATAGTTAGTGCAGGCAACTATAACTCACGCAACCGCAATCCTCTGCTGATGACATATGTGTCTTTATGAAAAAAAAATATTTGTAATATATCTATAGCTAAAATTTAATGGAAGAAGACATGGGCAAATAAGTGTCTAAATACAGTATTAGCATCAGCAGAGGATTGCGGTCGCGTGAGTTATAGTTGCCTGCACTAACTATAACGGGGGAATTTCAGTCGTTTTTTATCAATAAAATGTCCAGCTAACTATAACATGTGTGAAACCTATGGTTTTTTCAGTGAATACATATATACATACATATATATATTCACTGAAAAAACCATAGGTTTCACACATGTTATAGTTAGCTGGCCATTTCACTCGTAAAAAAACAATGAAATTCCACCGTTATAGTTAGTTCACCTAACTATAACTCGCGCGCCCGAAATCCACTGCTGATGACGTCACATATTACATCACTCATGACATGGTCAGTGACATCACTGATGACATCACTGATGACATCTCAAATGACATCACTGATGACATCATCCATTGACTGTGTGTTTCTGAACATTTTTAATATGTTTAATATATATAGGGAAAGGTATGTTGAAGAATGAGTGGATGTACAAGTTTGTGAATGGATGATTTTCTGGGTGCGTAACTGAGTCTATATGTAAGTCATTAAATGTATATTACTGCAGAGTAGTGACTGAACTGTGTGAATGTCTGTATGTGTCTGTGTGTTGGTGTATAAGTGGCTGCATGGTTTTGTGAATAGCTATATGAGTATTTATATGGGTTATGTATTTGTTAGCTGAGTATCTGTATGGGTGTATGAGTGGGAGAGGTGTGTGTGACTCTGTGCATAGATATATGAGTGGGTGATCCTATGGGTGCATGGTTTTAAGAGTGCAACTGTGACGGACTGTATGGTTGAGTGAGTGTATGTATGGGTGTGTTAGGGATTGAATGTGCATCTTAGTTGTAGATGTGAGAGTAAGTACATATATGAAACACAGTGTATATGTGTGTAAGAGTATATAAGTATCTATATCTGAGAGTGTGTGATAGCGGAACTGGCTGTATGAATGAGTGTGTGCTTGTACTAGAAATTGTGTAAGAGTGTCAAAATGTTTTTTTATTTTTATAAGTAAGTAATCTTGAGTGTGTTTAACTGTATAGGTGAGTTAATTTGACTGTGCTTATTTATTTGCACAAATGACTAGGTGTGTCATTACCTAAATGCTTGATTGGTAGTGTGTGAGTGTCTATATATGTTTATAAATGCATATGATAGTCTTCAACGGAGTGACTGTAAGTATAAGTGACTGTACAGGTGAGTGAATTGAGGTGCATGTAGATCTAAGAGTCAATGTGCAGGTATGTAGTTATTGGTATTGGAGTATCTATGGTAACCAAATTGCCCGTCAGAAAGTTTGAGTTGGTGTTTCTAAATTTATTTTAGGGTGGGAGAAGATGTACTATTTTATCACATATATGACGTCATCAGTGATGTCATCAGTGATGTCATTTGAGATGTCATCAGTGATGTCACTGACCATGTCATGAGTGATGTAATATGTGACGTCATCAGCAGTGGATTTCGGGAGCGCGAGTTATAGTTAGGTGAACTAACTATAACGGTGGAATTTCATTGGTTTTTTACGAGTGAAATGGCCAGCTAACTATAACATGTGTGAAACCTATGTTTTTTTCAGTGAATTTGCAAGGTTTTTTAAATGCTAATTCCTAACTATAACGTGTGTGAAACCTATGGTTTCTTCAGTGAATTTCAAAGGTTTTTTAAATGCTAATTTTAGATTTTTGTAATATATTTTTTATATATTTCTTTTACAAAAATGTACCTATGTATACATTTATAGATTATCTGTATCCTTTTATTTGGTGTGGCTCATTTTTTTTTACTTTGAATTTGGATAAAGTTGAACAGCATAGTTAATATCTTCTATTAACTTATGTACACTTTAATTCATTTTTTTTTTCTATAAATTTTTAGGGTGCGCGCACAGAGCGCGCACCTAGTACGCATGCAAACGTTTTTCATGTACGCATGCGTACGTTATCTACGTACGCATACACACGTTTTAGTGCGCGCTCGCAGCGCGCACCTAGTACGCATGCGTACGTTTTTTGTGTACGCATGCGTACGTTATCTACATTGGCATATGTACGTTTTGGTACGCGCTCGCAGCGCGCACCCAGTACGCATTCGTACGTACGTGGTGTGCGCATGCGTACGTTCTCCACGTACGTATGCGTGCGTCGTACGTGCTCCGCGTGCTACACTCGCGCATACGCGCGGAGTACGCGCGCTGACGTTCGCGCATGCGCGCGAGCTGCGTATGCGCGGTACGTACGCGCATAATACTTATGCGCATGCGCGCGTACACGTTCGCGCATGCGTAATTGCACCGTGCGCGCTCTGAGCTTGCTCCGTGCGCGCACCTCGAGTTATGTGATTAATAAAACAACACATTTTTTTTTTTTTTTTTGTTTTTTTGTTTTTAGTTTTGAAAACCTTTATTCATGCATATTAAAAGAACAAATACGGGCCTACAACCTTCAGGCCGGCCACGATACGGTTAAGCACTGATACAAACATTACGGCCCCTGTGCTTCAATGGTCAAGATTAGCAACGATTTATGAATTATACACTGGAGAGATCCTTGACACCAGGGAAAGGAGAAGTGAAGGTTAATTTTAAAGATTTTCAAAATAATTTTATCAGGGAAAAAGTCAGTGAAGAATAAGAACCAAGGAGATTCGAGTCCGCACGATATCTTCACCACACGGGAGAGCAGCAGCATAATTAAAACAGCAATGGAAGTAAAATCTCAGGCAGTGAGGCAATGCAGTTATGTAACAGGATAGTCACATGAGCAATTACGCACCCCTCCAGTGCCGCCCCCACTCAGTCAACCCCACACCCGGACCCAGAATCGAAACAAGTATAGCGCAGAAACATAAAAAGAAAAAAGGCCCATAGAACTAATTAGACACAGTAAATTACCCCCCCACCCTACACCAATGCGGAGGCTACGGCCTGCCCCCCCCCCCAGCATAGTGCCTGTCGCCCAATAAACCCGAAATATAGACAAGAAAGAGAGTAAGAATAGAGTAAAGAAAGATAAGAAAACAGTACACCTATGATAAAGGGGGTGAGAAAAGAATAAGACTATTCTAATCTAAACCCCCAAAAAGAAGAAGGTGGGGAGGAGCCTACGTATCATCAGAGCGCCCTAAACCATCGGCCATCTATGGCTTCCACACACTGAGAACCCACTACACCAAAAGCGGTCGTGTGAAAATGAATTGTCACAACAATTTAAATGAAGGAAGACAGTTCGCGACGAGTGCGCACAAAGTATACATACAGTTCCAGTCCCAGTCCAGCCCATCCGTGAAACCATGGCGATATAAATCAGTCTAGCCCTGGCCCGATCGCGGGCTTGAGATTAAGCCAGCCCCTACATGAAGGCCCCGCATCCCGTGCAGACAAAGACAATATGGCCGCTTGGGAGAAGATGGTGAAGTAGAATCACAAAATGGCCGCTGACCATCTGTAGAGGTCCCTTTGTGCACCACATAAAGTCCAGACATGGCATGTAGAGTACAGGAGTTCCACAGAAAAGAAGCAGTAGGCCACCGTGAACGATTCCTCGAGGATGTTAGGTGTTGCTCAGCTGGATACTCTTGCAGACGCGGTGAGGCAGGCAACAATGAAGCAGGCAGCAATGAACGGGGAAACAAAGTATCCGCTGTTGAGCTGGAGAGCAATTGATCCTGGGTGCCGGGAAAGCCAGATGCAGGCACCAGTGTAGCACGATCACACACAGCCGTTGCGTCCCCGCAAGAGGACAAAAGCACTGGCAAACCCACGCCGTGTTGATGACAAACGGAGCGCTCACGACCCGCAGCCGACAGCATGGAGTCAAACTGCTCACTCAGCGCCTGAAAGCGAGCACACATTTGTAGACGAAAGTCCCGCAGGACGGCCAGAACGGAGCCGCATGTCAGCGGAAGCTGCACCCCCACATCGGCAGCAATCCGGGACGGCACTGTGGAGCTGGTGTCTGGTGGAGGGAGGGCGAAGAGGGCAGCGGGCAAGACCGGAGTATCACCCCCCAGCCGCGAGCAGGCAAACAACGCCATGTTTTACCGCCGGACGGTACAATGGCCAGGGGGGGGGGTCGTAGCAAGGAGTCAGTTCCTCTCAGGTCTGCGCCGCAACTGGGAAAGCCAACAGTCGCCTCCCTTCCCTCGGGTTCTCTTTGCAGCCGACTAGGCAATAGAAGAAGGGGGTCGGCAGCCTCCCACAGCGCAGTCCACAGATCGGGGCAGGAGACCCGCCGCACCGGGGCTTACCTTACAGCCCCAGCCCTTCAGGCGCAGGGTGCAGGAGGTGTCCGGCCGTCCCTCCCCAGGCTCATCTGGCGACAGTCCGTGGTGTTAGGTGAGGTCGGGACCGCGGGGCTCGGGTTTGCGCTAGCAGGTCCGGTGACTGCGGAGCTTCCAGGGGGCCGGCAAAGGCCACAATGGAGCAGGGGTCCAGGGCGGCGAACAAAAGCACCAAGAACTCCGGCATCCGGGCGGGCTGAGACTTCGGGGAAGCGGCGGCGTGGACAGCGCGTCGTCGCACACGTTTCCCCTCGAGAATCGGCAAGGATAGAAATCAGGATGATAGTCCGGGGCCAAGGGCCGACGGAGACGGGCGCTCAAGCGTCTGCTCCGGTCGCCATCTTGGCTCCTCCCCACCTAAAACAACACATTTAATTGGTTTTCATTACTTTCAGTTTCAGATTGTTTCAACACCACACCCAATCCCCTCATGGCAAGTCATGTGATCAAGAAACATCACTTTTCATTGGTTCAAAGTACTTTCAGTTCCAGATTCTTCCAAAACCACACCCACTCCCCTCATTGTTAGTTCTGATTCCCTTGGAGAAGGAGCTACTCTGTTTTTGTGAGACAATGGCAGAGCACCAGCCATCTTCTGAGAGTGAACAGGACACTCTTGAGAGACAGAGGCAGAGGAAGCAGAAAGACTCCTTTATATGGCAGTTTTTCACTTTTCCTGAGGGACAAAAGAAGGTGAATGCACCAAAAGTCACCTGCATACTTTGTCAGCGGACCTTATCACGTGGGAATGCTAATAAGAAGTACTCTTTTAGTATTCACACAATGTTGAGGCACGTTGAAAAAATGCATCCTGTGACTTTTCGTCAAGATTCTGGGACAAACCCTCCACCTGCTCAGCTGACGACATCTGCTGCAGCTCAGCCGAGCACATCTTCGGCAGCTCAGCCGAGCACTTCTTCTGCAATGGTGCCTTCACCTTCTTCCACACCTCTGGATATACGTCCTTGTTTTGCGAGGATGTCTACACGGTGCATGGATTGTGGTACTCTTATTTCTATGGGTGAGAGCAGTGTTGATCTCATTCAGAGAAGATTTGAGCAGCACTCTTGCACTAGGCCATAGTTTTGTTATTTTTTTTCGTTTTTCTCTTCCTCTGTCCCTACATTAACTCAAGGGCTCTTTTTAGAGCCACCTAAAATCTAAACACAAAAGTTTGTTTTTTGAATCTATTTGTCAAATTTTTTTTTGGGGTGCGCGCACCCAATGATGTTTTTTTTAAAAAATTATCATTTTTTTCAACTTTAGTAAACCTTCAGGGACTCCCTGACAAAGATAGGGGAGTGGCAAAGTAATTAAAAAAGAGATGGTGTACATTTCACAGATGAAGGGAAGAGAGTCTTCCTATTAAACTTTAAACTCTGCATCGGTACTTACGTATAGGTACCCTAAACCTATCAAAAAAGATAATAGCTCATTTTAGAGCCAACCACCATCAAAACATTTAAATTTGATTTTTTTTTTTTTTTTTAAAGGGCATGAGGATTAGAAAATGGGGATAAGGGAAAATGAGAAATGGAGAGTGAGGAGATGGAGGGATTTAGGAAACTGCACTGAGAGAAAGGGAGTCAGGATGTCAATGAGCAAAACAGAGTGAAGGAGATTGAAGGAAAGATTGCAAAAAGGAGAAGGAGTGTGAGATACATACAGAAGGAAGAGAAGTAGGAGAATAGGAGTGACTATGTGGAAAGGATAGTAACAGTTAGGCAAGGTGAGGGAAAGAGAATGACAGACAAGGTAAAAAAATTAACATAGATTGAAAATGAGTGATGCAGAGAGGAGGAGTGGTAGAAACAAAGGGGCAGATTTTTTACAAACATACACAACATTGTGCAGGAAGTCATAATGCTGCGCCATGCTGCGTTACTTTCTAAGCACAGAGATGCGATATATTTACAAGAAAATGTCGCATCTCTATGCTTCCCTTGCACTGGCGCCAAAACTGCAGCCATACGCCGACACAGGCTCCCTTGCACCATGGTGCAAGGATGCCTGTGTGGTGGGGAAAATGTTCTTGTGCAGGATGAGACACCTTCCTCCCCAAAAAACAATCACAAGAGGCTTTTTCCTCTTTCAATACATGCTGCAGCATGCAGCACGCACTGAAAGAGGAAAAAATGAAGAGAAATGAAAACATTTCTCCTTGTTGTGCTTCGCTATGCCACCTCTAGGGTGGCGTAGTATTCACACACAAGTTCAGACTTATGATTTCTCGTAAATCAGGAGATTGGTGTAGTTCTATAAGTGTTGTGTGGGAACACAAACTACAACACCCATAGAATACCCCTTCAACACACAGTGCTGCATTTGAATTGACTGTAATTACAAGGAGAGGAAAAGACACACAGAGTGGCTTATCCTCTCCTTGTAAATATGGAGGAGCACCCTGCGCCACTAGTACGTCAAGAAAAGTGACGTAGTGGTGGCGCAGGTGGCTTGTAAATCTGCCCCAGAGGTGTTAAGGAAATTAAGGGTAAAACAGACAAACAGAGAGTGACAGATACAGAGACAGAGAGCAAACAACTGAAAAGGAGTAAGGCAGTTAAACAGACTAAGACATATGGATACAGAGAAAGAAACATGGATGAAAAATTAGTGATGGAGGTAGTAAAGGTAGGGGAGTAGTAGAGAAGGAGTGAGGGAGTTACGAAAGAGTAGTAAAGCAGGAAGAGAGAGAGAGAAGAGAAATGAGAAAAGCAGAGTGAGGAGAGGTGAAGAAAAGGATGAAACGAAAGGAGTGAGAAATACAGATATTTGAAACTTACCTGACCATCAAAGTAACTTATTTAGAAATAAATGTTTTTATTTAATTGCAAGGAAACTGAATTACATTTTCTAAATTTTCTTTCTAGTTCTGAAAAAAAGAAAAAAAAGTATTAATATTCAACAATACATTTTATTAAACAGTACATGTTTTGTCATATTTAGCAAAGCAATTTATTGCCCTTTTTTTGCTGTTTTCAGAATGTTTTGATTTTCACTGAAAATAGTGAAATCAATTGTATTCATCATTTAACAGCGGGCAAAAAAAAAGAACAATCTGAAAGATTGTTTAAAAAAGCCCAAAATGTATCCTCAC
This sequence comes from Triturus cristatus, assembly GCF_964204655.1. Lineage (NCBI taxonomy): Eukaryota > Metazoa > Chordata > Amphibia > Caudata > Salamandridae > Triturus > Triturus cristatus. The sequence goes on from NC_140588.1 coordinate 143,485,581, forward strand.
TAAAACATACCTTGATAGAAATGTCACATTTATATTAAAAATACCTTTTAAGTACAATAATAATTTTCAAGAAATAACGTCTGTAACCCTTGTTGCAAAAGAACATATGCCAAAATAATATCTGTCAAAGAAGTCCACAATTGTTTGTTTTACCTTTCCTTGAGGCCAAATGGTAAGTTTAAAATCCTTTTTGAGTGAAATATTCAATTTTAATCCTTTAAAATATAAATAATGCTTTCTTCAGATGCTGAATTTAGTATTTAAAATTTCGGTTTCAGAAAAATTAAGTAACAATTGGGTAAATCAGAAGGCAAACGTTGCTTGAAAATCAATTGAGAATCATTACACAGTGTCCATCCTTTTTCACATTTAAGATAAACTGTGTAATGACCAGAAGTTATAGAAGGACCGTCATGAAAAATTATTGCAACTGCTACAAAAGTTTTTCCAGATATAGATAATTGATTACCAACAAACTTCTTTAGTAAAGTTTCCAATTTTGTTCCATCAGCTCTACAACGTTGTACCATTAAAATTACATACTGTCCATATTTCTTTAAAAATAACGTTGACAACATTTCAGATTTACATTCAGAACATTCCATGTTGTGATTAGCATCTTTAACTAATTTACTAAAAGTCACTGATTTACTTTCTGGTAATGGTAAATATATGAACCTTTCAGAATCAACATTACTACTGCATGTGTTCATACAATTTTCACAACAATGTTCCCATTTATAAGAGACACCAAATACATTTTCTACTTCTACCCCTTCATCTTCCAGTACCATCAGCATATACATTAAGAATTCCTGTGCATCTTGCTGGACATTTTGTGTAAACTGTGTACATCCAGAACATACATCTAAAAGATTTCTAACATTAGAAGCACTTTCTATTTTAGTTTTATCATTACTCAGCTTCTCATAAAGGAGACTCAGCAAAAAACAGAATCTTTTTCCCTGATTTACTATTATCTGCTCTTGCAAAAATTCAAGATAAAATACAACTTTCAGCACTACATTTGCGTAGCAGTTGACACCAGAGCTATTTTCAAAATGACAACCAACAACCTCTTCCACACTGTCCTTTTTCTTTTTGCTTGCAGTCACATCATGTCTTTTTGTTTTCTCTTCTGTACATCCTCATTACAGATATTCTCAAATCTCCTTTTCCGACAAACAACACGTTTTTCAAACACAGGATACTGACCTAAATGAGGAGCATAGCTTCTTCTTAATCTATTATACTCCTTTACACAGTTTGCATCAGCACTTACTTTTGAGTCATCAAAGTCTATCATGAATAGACCAGAGAATATTTTTCACGCGTGACAAAGCAACATATGCCATACCTTCTTTAAACACACTAGATCCAATGTTTACAAAAGCACTATCTACAGTTAATCCTTGAGACTTGTGAATAGTTACAGCATATGCTAGAGAAAACGGAAACTGCTTCCTACGTACATATAAGTCTTTCACTAGCAAAAAACGAACTGAACAACGACTAATGACTTTAACCTCTTCAATCTGATCACATTTTATTTTTAAGAATTCAATTCCATCTTTTTTCTGGTACTTTACAAAACCCACAACTTTACCCATAGCTCCATTCACTAAACCTTTTTCTACATCCAAATTACGTCTTAAAATTACTCTACAGTTCATACATACATAAAGATTCTTTTCCAAACCAGCTGTTTTTGAAATGTTTTTCTCCAGAGAATCCAATTTAGTAGCCAATTTGCCTGTCAATATAATAGTTATTCGTTCATGTTGAATTTTATCCACAGCTTCCAGTTTTATGATATCTTCATTTTCCAATTTCAAAAGTTCTTGATTGAATACAGAGCATTCATGTAGTGTTGGCATTAAGCAGATTACAGTATTTTTTTCTGCAATTTCCTTGTATATTTTCTCTGGAACTATTTGTTCTGTTGTAAACAAATTACTCAGCAATCGACTCTGTAATGCTTCTCTGCCATGTTCTGTGAGTAGTCCAATTCTTATATCTTTCAGAATACTTGCATAATCCTCATCATTGGCTTGCCTCATATTGGTAATGAGTTCCTTATACTCAAAATATGTCCAAATATTTACATTGCCTATACTTCCTAACGACTTTTTCGTGTCTTCATGTGTAAGTGTATGGAATACCGGTTGTCCTTTAACTGGAGTAAGTTGCAAAAGATCCCCAAAAACTATGACGTGTTTTCCTCCAAATAACACGTCATAGTCTGTCTTTAGTATTTGCTGCATTCTTTTTTTTTATTTTTTATTTTTTAAAAACCTTTATTTACACATCGAATATTCACAGTCATGGGCCTACAACCGTCTGGGCCGGCCGCTAATGTAGAGAAAACAACAATACAGCAGTTAGAAGAGCCGAAGCGAACCGCACGCATAACGGCCGCAGCCGCCCACAACTAGACATAGTATTACAGAAAGGTTTCTTATTAACTTTTTATAAATAAAACAACAAAAAGAAACTTACACCAGGCAAAAGAACTCTATTAACAGGGACTTGCTCTCTCATGGGCGGGGGACAACAGCGACAACGCGGCCAATTACACATTTATTTGCGTGAAAAAGGGCCGGGGGGGCAGGGAGAGGATCGGTCATCACTCCCGCAAAGCGACAAGGAACATCAAAGTCAAGGGGACATCGTTACGTCTGGTGCGACCACCAAGGGGGGGGCGCAGATATCTCCCCGATAGGAATTCCAGGGACCCCACATCTTACTCCATGCCCTAGGCTTGCCTCTGGCCACATAGACCGTCTTCTCTCGGAACATGCACCAATCCATGTTTTCTTTCCATTTCGTAACTGTGGGGGGCCGGCCGGACCATTTGCTGCATTCTTAAATGCACAAAGGCAAGCATTAAGTTTGATACCATGCTTACCTCATCAATAATGAGTACTTTCATTTTCTTCAATACTCTTGAAACTTCCAAGCATGCTTCTCCTGCTAGTTTGTGGTATTGTATTTTGTTCTCATGCTCTACTGGTAACATTAGCAAACGATGTAAGGTAACTCCTTTTATGTTATACGCTGCTAACCCAGTTGGAGCAGTAACAACACAAGACAAAGTTGAATCCGTTTTGTTCTGTAGGTAGCTTCTAATTACATTAATTAAGAAACTTTTTCCAGTTCCTGCTTGTCCACTTACATACATTCTCATTGGTTCAAAAGATGTGCATGAGCACTCTTTATTTTCATGTAGTAATCCGTGATCAATTTTTTTTCTGACTTCTTCATAAATTTGTTGTTGTTCATCATTCAGTTGTTCTTCCAAATTCGGTTAGTTTATTAAATCATCCTGAGCTTGATTCATAGCTGTTTCGACTTCAGTCATGGCTATTGCTGCTTCATTTTCTACGATTGGTTATCCTAGAGGATCTTGACTGAACGTCCCAGAACTTTGACTGTCTTGAGAACTGTCTCTAGCTACTTCAGCTGCAATTGTTGCTTCTTGTTCAATTTCTTCATTTAACATTTGAACATAAGTTGTGAAAGTACTGCATTCTATGCTGTCCTTGCTAGCATTGAAGGAATCTTCATAACTCTGGAATTCTCCAAGTAGTTCGTCCTCTGAACGCCATGGTTTAAACAGCTGCAAAAGTGGCAAGTAGTAAAATTCCTTTTTGTCAGGAGTGTCGCAACTCAGCTTCCGGTGATTTATCAAACTTCCTTTTGTTTGCTTCACCAAACATCCTTCCTCACCACTGACTTTATATTTCCCATTGTTGATGTCTTCTGTGGCATTCCGTTTAAAAATGAAGTTCTGCAGCACTTCATAGAGACACATGTTCTCAAGGTGATGACTTCTTTGTGGGTAATATGTGTCCAACATGTTTGTTCTTAAAATGTCTGTACTTTCTGGTTCGAACTCTGCTAAATATTTAATTTCTCGAATAGATTTCAGTACCCGATTTCGCATTCCTGCAAGGCCTAAACTTACCCAAATTATTCTTCTGGATTTCGAGTACAGACTTGCAGATGATAACCTATCTGAGCATTCGTAGGATCCAATTTCTGAAACTGTATAGCATCTTACTGACAGTCTTCTCGTGAGAAATCTCTTCCCACATTTCCTTCAATTCCGTTTTCTCAGATTTAGTGATGTAAGATGTGACATACCGAGCAACAGCAATAGAATTGTCAGGCACATACTGTATATCCATGTTAGCGTTCCACATGGATAAAATGACTGGTTTGTAGTCATTTATATATTTTGACTCTTCTTTTCTTCTTAGGTTGTTGGTATTCTTAGGCGATTTTCTTGTAATAGTATGTCGCACAGCTGACATAAAACTGTTTACTCTTCCTTTTGAAAGAACAGGTCGTGGAAATCCAAATCGACATTTTGTGTAGAATTTATCTTTACTCTTGTACTTTCGCCGACAGTATTTTCCACACCGATGACTTTGGAAACGTAAAACTTGCTCTTTTAAGTTTTTCTCTTCTGTGCTCCTAGGTATAGCACATGTTGCATATTCTTCAATGAAAGATAAAACTGCTTCATCAGCATCTGTTCCAAATTTTGGGGCATCCTTGATCCACAACAGCATATGAATATGAGGAGCACCTCTTGCTTGGTACTCTTTTCTCCAAAAGAAATCCACAACGTCTCCAAGAGGTGGATTTTTTTTATTGCAGATGAAGGACATCATAGCCTCAAATCTATGATTAAAATATCTGCAAACATTAACCGGATCCAATGAGCACAATTCTCCTGCTGTCTTGTATTGTATGTTTGTAATGTTTGAATTTGCCTCTCGCAGAAAATCCAGTAAATCATCCCAAGCGTACTCAGCACAGCTTAGGGTAAGGAACCATGTAGGAGTTCCTAAATTCCGTAACATACACTTCAATTCTCCATGGCGTCGGTACCAATATTCATTAGTCCCACGCTGACAAGCCATCAAGTTGATCAATTGAGATTCCAAATGATCATCTCGCTGTTGCACTTTGTTGATAAAGTCCTTTGCTGACACATTATGTAGATGTACTCCAGTTTTTAAAATGTGATTTACTGCATAAGATAGTGCAGACAAGTCACTTTCAAATAAAAGATGGAACAAATAAGGGATACTTTGACAAAATCTTGGATCTTCTGCATATAATCTTGTAGTCCGATACTCTGAAGCAGGAATCTGTACTGGACGTTCATCATATCGTCCACCTTCTCCCGTAGGAACCAGTTGGGGAAAACAACGAGCTTCCAAGCTCTCCTCCCATACACTCACAGGAGTTCCTTTTGCTTTCTTCATCTGAAACAGATCAATAGCGTTTCCCATAACTTCTTTAGAATGAAGAGGATGTATGCTGAAATGTTCATAAATTTCTTCTTCTTTTGACTTATCCACTTTTTCAATTTGACCAGTTGGTATTCCTGTGTCTTCTAGTAAAATTTCTTCATCTTCATCCATATAAATTGCTTCATACCATTTATTATTTTTTTTCAAATACAAATTTGCTCTTTGTACTTTTCGTACATCCACCATCTCCTGACAAATTTTCTTATTCTTTGTAGGTACACCATTAACCAGAATAACTAATGGTTCAGTTTCCAAAGTATCTGCATCAATTGTTTCCATATTTTTTTTCAAATCCAATGGCAAATAGACAACTCTTCCTTCTAAACCTCTTTGTAAATCCGAAGGAGGTAATTTACCTGTTTTTGGCTCCATACGCACTATGGTCTGAAACGGATGGACACATTGAATGAGTATAGACTCATACGTATTTAAATCAGAAAGTTCTGGAGGAATATCAACCAATTCTAATTTATTATGTACAGCTCTAGCTGGCATTCTGTTTTCTTCTAACTTGTTATAACAGTATTTACAAATACGCTGATCTTCACCCAATTCAAAACAATTTTCCAGAAATATATATGTTGCAAAATCTTTCCACTTATAATTATCTTCATTTTCACTTTTTTTATACAGATCAACATTCCTTGTTTGAATTTTATAATGGCTTCTCCGGCAACAAATACAAGTAATATTTGGTCTTTCATTAGAGATGATAGTAAATTTTGTCATTTCATCTTCAAAATTTTTACTAACAGTAAGTTCTACATTCTCTTCCACATTTTCATCAATAACTGTGTCATTTTCTGCACTTTCTTGTTCTGGACCAAAGTAACAAAACTGAATCTCACTACATCTGATACAGATCCACGGAACAGAGCATTATTCAACTCATTTAACTTTAGTGCTGGACTTTTAGCAAAATACAATGTTCTCACAAACTTTCTCATTTCAGTATGATGTACTGCCAGCATCCTAAAATGGTGAAAAACACTTTGACACACTTTCCTAGATAGACAAGCCAGAGAATGTCCTTGCAAACCAGTATTCTCTCTCACTCTGCATGGATCTAGTCTTTGAAGCACCTTAATCTTCTGTTTAACACTCTTTTTACTATATTCTCTTAGAAAGTCACGTAATTTATCAATAGATTCCTGATGCACAGTACAACTACTACTACAATTCCAAGTGTACACTGAGGCTTTAGGACGTCTCCCCATAACCTCAGCAGCCATCACTTCTTCCTCATTTCTTGGAACCATTTTCTCCTTTTCCATTACACAACCATCTTTAACTTCATATGCTCTACCATTGGTGTCAACTGCATGCAACAAACTATTACTTTGAAGATAACTCTCTTCATTAAAAAATGGTTCAGTACTTGAACTATGCTTCCATTCTCCTAAGAACACTTTACAAAAGTAATTTTTTTTCACTACTCTTTTCCTTTAGCTTTGTGACTTCATTGCATTGACTAATTTATCTAATCTACGCATCCTGTTCAAAATTAAAATGAATCGTTTTTTTTTATTTCCAAAGCCTTCGTAACAATAGTTTCAATACATTTCTTTTTCTTATACAATTTGGTTTTCTTCTTATATTTTTTCACATCCTTTAGCAAATTTAACATCACTCTTCTCTGAAACATTTTTCGACTAATGTTTTTAAAATCTATTTTTCGTGTTAAGTCACTCTTTCTTACTTCTGATTGCACATTAGCATTTTGTTTTTGCTGTCGACTCTGCTGTTGTTTTGTACTTGAAACACTGTTTGAAGATATCTTTTTAACATTTTTTTTTTTAAGATATTTTTTAAAAATTCATTAGTCTGCTTACCAGAAGACTTTTTCTTTTTTCCAACACGAGCTTCTCCTCCTATTTTTTTTTTTTACCAGTTGTCTTCAAATATAGTTGTTGTTGCTTTTCTTTTCTCTTTCTTGACTTTATAGGCATCTTTAAATTTTTTCACTGTTGCTCAGCAAAACCTGCAAGAAACTAAAAAAAAATACCTTTATGTAATTTTAATTCATTACAATTTTTTTTTTAGCTTTTCAAATCCTATCATATGAGCTGACCCTTTCCTACGAGTGCAAGTCTTACAAAACAAGAGAAACATGAATTAAATCTCTGACAACAATTGCTGTGTGCACACAGACTCATGGTGTGATTCTAGGCAGAAAGCGATATTTTCTTTGGCAATTTGAAAGATCATTTAGTACTGTGGAGGAGCAAGTGATATTTACTGTGACAGCCTGACATATTTTCCTTATATTTTAGACAAGCAGAAAAGAGCACATGTCCTAACAGCTACTTGAGACCATGGCCATGTGTTACAGGGTGAGTGATTAGACTAGAGCAAAGGAAATGAGCCTTGGTGACGTTGAATGTGTTCGCGTTACACACTGCTATCTGAAACACCACGCAGAGCTGAGTAGTACGCACAGGAGTGTAGGTGAAGCTGCTGCATGTGTGCAAAGAGTGTGTTTCTGGAGACTGAATATTGTCAGGTGCAAGAGAGATCTGCATGGACACTTGTACAACTGCATAAAGACTGCAGAGATGTGTATAAGAGTACATGTGTGGTAAGGGTTAATTGGAGTTTTGAACATGAAGGAACAACCTCACCCATTACAAGATTGGAAGCAAAATCTACCCTGTTGATTTCAAATGTGTTAGCATTTGCCTCTCATTTGTGAGATCGTGATTTCTGCTGAGTGCTAACCATCACAGTTGAAGAAAACAAGCTGCCCCTTTCCTGCGAGTGCAAGTTTTACAGAACAACAGCAACACAAATTAAATCTCTGACAACAATTCCTGTGTGCACACAGACTCATGGTGTGATTCTAGGCAGAAAGCGATATTTTCTTTGGCAATTTGAAAGCACATTTAGTACTGTGGTGGAGCAAGTGATAATTACTGTGACAGCCTGACACATTTTCCTTATATTTTAGACAAGCAGAAAATAGCACATGTCCTAACAGCTCCTTGAGACCATGACCATGTGTTACAGGGTGAGTGATTAGACTACAGCAAAGGAAATGAGCCTTGGTGACGTTGAATGTGTTTGCGTTACACACTGCTATCTGAAACAGGAAACAGAGCTGAGTATTACGCATGGGAGTGTAGGAGAAGCTGCTGCATGTGTGCAGAGTGTGTTTCTGGAGACTGTGTATTGTCAGGTGCAAGAGAGATCTGCATAGAGACTTGCACAACTGCATGAAGAGTGCAGAGATGTGTGTAAGAGTACATGTGTGGTAAGGGTTAATTTGAGTTTTGAACATGTAGGAACTACCTCACCCATTGCAAGATTTGATGGAAAATCTACCCTGTTGAATTGAAATGTGTTAGCATTTGCCTCTCATTTGTGAGATAGTGATTTCTGCTGAGTGCTAACCATCACAGTTGAAGAAAACAAGCTGGCCCTTTCCTGAAAGTGCAAGTTTTACAGAACAACAGCAACACAAATTAAATCTCTGACAACAATTCCTGTGTGCACACAGACTCATGGTGTGATTCTAGGCAGAAAGCGATATTTTCTTTGGCAATTTGAAAGCACATTTAGTACTGTGGTGGAGCAAGTGATAATTACTGTGACAGCCTGACACATTTTCCTTATATTTTAGACAAGCAGAAAAGAGCACATGTCCTAACAGCTCCTTGAGACCATGACCATGTGTTAAAAAAAACAAGCTGCCCCTTTCCTGCGAGTGCAAGGCTAACAGAGCAAGAGCAACACGAATTAAATCTCTGATAACAATTCCTGTGTGCACACTGTCTCATGGTGTGATTCTAGGCAGAAACACCTTAACTTATGGTGAAGACATACTCCATAATATCTAACATGTTCAAGGCACTTAAATATCTTCCTTAACATAAAATGTAAAACACAACTTTTAAAGTGGTAGGAAAATGTACCATGCTATTTTCAAATGTGTTTGCATTTGACTCTCATTTGTGAGTACCTGATTTCTGCTGAATGCTAACCATCACACTTTAAGAAAACAAACTGCACCTTTCCTGCGAGTGCAAGGCTAACAGAACAAGAGCAACACAAATTAAATCTCTGACAACAAATCCTGTGTGCAGACAGACTCATGATGTGATTCTAGGCACAAAACAGTATTCCTCAGTGATACCAGTACACCTTAACTTATAGTGAAGACATACTCCATAATATCTTACAAGTTCAAGACAGTTAAATATCGCCTAAAACACAAAATGTAAAACACAACTTTAAAAGAAGAATGACAATTCTAATATTTATATCAAAACTCACCACATACATCCCCTCTCAAACTCATAACTCACCTTTAAAATTAGTTAGTTGAGAAAGAAATGTGGCACTCAAACAGCAGATTATCAGAGCCAGAATCTCAGAGCTGTACACCTCTCTCCTCTCACCACAACCAGTAAATGGCAATGTTTCCCTCTCTTTTTTCACACATATACATGTTAATGTAAAATCACAGTCCTTCCCACATTTTTTCAAATGGAATCACACATTTCTATTGGTTGCAACTTTCAACCCTTTTCCAAATCATCCCTTCCCCCAACATGACTTCTGCCTGCTACCATAGCAACACGCAACAGGTCATGGAACACTGGTGTGAGAAGAGAGGTCAGAAGTTCAGCACACAATGTTTCTAATCCAAAGAGCAAGAGTGCTTGACTTTTCAAACCTAACAGCAAATCCAAAGTAATGTTCAGTGGGGACACATTTTTCTGAACCAATCCAAAACATGCTTTTAAAAATGTAAACATACAGCCTAGTTTTAACTGTAAAATGGTTTGAATCAGCCAATGAGTTCTTTTTATTAAAAAAAGTATGTATGCCTCCATTTTTCAACTGTCTTTCTTTTCATATTGCCATTCTACTGAAAGACACCTCCTGGGTGCATCCAGATCTCCTTGGAAGATGTTCACAGTGTGGATTGTAGGTCATAGCTATGTCTTCTGGAGTGAAAAATTTGCAGAAAAAAGAGGTATTGTGAAAGACCTTGCTTTGCCAATTGTAGACATTAAATGGATTGGTCAGAGAGGGTTAAAGTGGCACCAATTAATGCCTTTGGTGAAATCCTTTCTACATCTCCCACAGCCTAACCTTATTATTGTGCACTGTGGTGGAAATTACCTAAGCACTTTAACTGGGGTAGGTCTGGAAATGCTTGTAAAGGACACCTTTTTGCAATTGATGTCACTTTTTCCACAAACTGCCTTTGTATATTCTAATATATGCCAAAGGCAAAAGTGGAACTGGTCCAACCAACATTGTCCACAGATTGACAAAGCAAGAAAGCACGTCAATAAGTCTGTTTCTGCTTTCCTCAGAGACTATGGTATGGGTTCTATATACCACAACAACTTGCGTTACAACATGCAAGACATTTATAGAGGAGACGGTGTACATTTCAATGATGAAGGGAACAGAGTCTTCCTCTTGAACTTTAGACTCTGCATCGGTACTTACTTGTAGGTACCGAAAAACACTCAATAAACACAAGGGCTCTTTTTAGAGCCACCTAATATCTAAACACTTGAACTTGATTTTTATTTCTTTTTTTTTAAGGTTTTTTTTCGGGTGCGCGCAGAGTGCGCGCACCCCACGATGTTTTTAAAAAAAATTAAAATCTTTTTTTTGGCCCTTCGTTGTCCTACTGAGACCCCCTGACAATGGCTAGGGGGCCAAGAATTCCCTACTCTGCCCCCTATTCACGTTCTCCACCTTTCCTTTTCAGTGCGACAGACAAAATGGCGGCCGACACTTCCTGATTTCGACCGATTCGAATGTTTACTGACATCTAACAACCAATCAGAATTACGCTCGCACACGGCAGGGTGCGCGCACAGGGCTTACACAGTGCGCGCACGCTGCACGCGTATAGATATTGATATGCTTTTAAATGCTATTTTCTCAGGAAATACTTAACAGATTTACACCAGACCTGCAAAAGGCACTTCCTTGACCTTATGGCTACCTCTCTGCCAAATTTCAAGTAATTCTGTTCAGCCTATGGAAAAATACATGGGGAAAACGCGTTTTGGGACCCCCCTTTTTCTCGGCCCCCACTTGACGAATCACCCCGAGACTTTCAGGGTAGGAGCTGAACGGAGCGCCCCATTTGTTTTGAAAATTTCGCGAGGATTCGTCAACCGGCGCCAAAGTTATTCAAAATAGAATTTTGAGATTTCCTATGGAAACTCGTTCCTAACTATAACTATCTACTGGCGACCGCCAGTATATAATATATATATATATATATATATATATATATATATATATATATATATATATATATATATATATATATATATATATTCACTGAAAAAACCATAGGTTTCAGGCCTGATATAGTTAGGAATTAGCATTTAAAAAATCTTAGAAATTCACTGAAAAAAACATAGGTTTTAGGAGTGTTAAAATTAGCTGGACATTTCGCTCGAACAAAACCATTGAAATTCCTCCGATATAGTTTGTTGTACTATCTACATCTTGCGCGCCCGCAATCCTCTGCTGATGATGTCATCATTCATGACATGGTCAGTGACATCACTGATGACATCTCAAATGACATCACTGATAACATCACTGATGACATCATCCAGTGAATGTGGTTTGGTTCGTTATTTAAATATGTATTATATATATATAGCAATTTGCATTGAAGAATGAGTGGATATTACCTACTGGCAGTCGCCAGTAGGTAGTTATAATTAGGACCTATTTTCCATAGGAAATCCGCAACATTCTATTTGGAATAACGTTGACGCCGATTGACGAATCTTCGCGAAATTTTCCAAACGTTTGGCCAGCTCCGGTCCGCTCCTATCTTGAAAATTTCACGGTGATTCGTCAAGCGGGGGCCGAGAAAAAAGGGGGGTCCCAAAACGAGTTTTCCCCATGCATTTTCCCATAGGACCTGTTGACACAGCTACAGCCCGAAGTGCTGAACGGAATTACACCAAATTTGGCAAAGAGGTAGTCCTCAGTTCAGACTCGTGCCTTTTGCTTAAATGGTGTAAATCCGTTCAGTAGTTCCTGAGAAAATTTGAGTTAAAAATATAGATATATCTGGGCGGAGCCTAACCACACATCTCATCGTGAGATCTGATTGGCTGTCAGTACTTCTTCCAAGAAGTGTTGACAGCCATCTTGGGACCAATATACATGATAACACCTCATTAAAAAGCATTCCAGTTAATAGAAGGTTTTAAGACTTTAGTTACATTCTAAATCATTTGTTGATGGTACCATACTCATTTTAGGAATTGTGGTGTGTTCTAAGGTGATTTTACCATGTGAAAAAGCCTTCTGCTGTGATATCATGAATCATGTTTGAGAGAAAACTATTTTCTCATGCATTTCCCACAGAGGTTTGGAAGGTGATCTATAAACTAAACTGAGGGCATATTTTCTGTAAATTCACATTATCTTTCTCAGTCATGTGACAATGAAGTCTGACATTCTCAGTAAAACATGTACATCCAACAAGGGCAGAGACTGTCAGTTGATTCCTTTGTGTTCTACTGCAGCTTCCCAGAGTGTTCTGAAGAACAACTAGAACGCAAACAGTCCTACTTATGACAAACGTATTGCACACCTAAGGCCATCTTGATTGGAATAAAGTGGTAACTCTTAAAACATTTAATTTAAAAAGGAACACAAGGAGGGGGTTCATATTGCCATAGAAAGCATGATTAGTGCTGCAGAAAGAAAAATTAGGGCACATTTTGAGTGACTTCTCAAATCCTCTTCTATTTCATTAAAAAATTCTGACATGCAGACTGAAACATGCACTTTCAATACCAGCAGCAGACTTCCCTGGTGAGCAGTAGCTTTACTACAGTGATCTAATAAGCAACTAGAGTGCTAACATTCTGAATTTATGGCAAATGTGTGACACATCTAAATGCCTTCTTGATGGAATCAAAGTAAAGAATTGAAAGTATTTCCTACTGAGGAGACTGTAGTAAATGAGGAAATTAGGAAACTTCATAACAAATAAGTCTCCCAAAATGGCCACCAGAGACAAAAGAGCCCAAATGTAGCACAAATATCACCCAGATGTAGCCCAAGTATAGCCCAATGACAGAATGTCCCAGAGTGTTCTAACGAACAACTAGAGCGCTAACAGTCTTACTTATGACAAAAGTATGGCACACCTGAAGCCATCTTGATTGGAATAACGTGGTAACACTTAAAACATTTAATTTACAAAGGAACAAAATGAGGGGGTTCATTTTGCCATAGAAATTATGATTAGTGCTGCAGAAAGAAAAATTAGGGCACATTATGACTTCTCAAATCCTCTTCTATTTCATAAAAAAATTCTGACATGCAGACTGAAACATGCACTTTGAATACCAGCAGCAGACTTCCCTGGTGAGCAGTAGCTTTACTACAGTGATCTAATAAGCAACTAGAGTGCTAACATTCTGAATTTATGGCAAATGTGTGACACATCTGAATGCCTTCTTGATGGAATCAAAGTAAAAAACTCAAAGTATTTCTTACTGAGGAGACTGTAGTAAATGAGGAAATTAGGAAACATCATAACAAATAAGTCTCCCAAAATGGCCACCAGAGACAAAAGAGCCCGAATGTAGCCCAAATATCACCCAGATGTAGCCCAAGTATAGCCCAATGACAGAATGTCTCAGAGTGTTCTTAAGAACAACTAGAGCGCTTACTGTCTTACTTATGACAAAAGTATGGCACACCTGAAGCCATCTTGATTGGAATAAACTGGTAACACTTGAAACATTTAATTTAAAAAGGAACACAATGAGGGGGTTCATTTTGCCATAGAAATTATGATTAGTGCTGAAGAAAGAAAAATTAGGGCACATTTTGAGTGACTTCTCAAATCCTCTTCTATTTCATTAAAAAATTCTGATATGCAGACTGAAACATGCACTTCTAATACTAGCAGTAGACTTCCGTGGTGAGCAGTAGCTTTACTACAGTGATCTAATGAGCAACTAGAGTGCTAACATTCAGAATTTATGGCAAATGTGTGACATATCTGAATACCTTCTTGATGGAATCAAAGTAAAAAACTGAAAGCATTTCCTACTGAGGAGACTGCAGTAAATGACGAAATTAGGAAACTTCATAACAAATAAATCTCCTAAAATGGCCACCAGAGACAAAAGAGCCCAAATGTAGCCCAAATATCACCCAGATGTAGCCCAAATGTAGCCCAATGACAGAAGTGTGCAAAACACTTATGTTTTGTGTATTTGCATTTTATATAGTGCAGACTTGTCAGGTATTGGAGTGCTTTACATGAACATTGGTTACATCACACAAGATCAAATTCATTTTGGTTGTAGACATGGGAAGATTAAGTGATTTGACCAGAATCACAGAATGTTGAGCTGAAGCAGAAACTCCAACTTGGTTCCCCAGTTGCAAAGTCTGCAGCTCTGGAAGTAACACCACACCCTCTCCCCTTGGATGCAACATTTAATCAAGTGCTCAACTGGATAAAAAAACTAAGATTACAAATAATTTAAAAGTTCTTTGTCGCTATTTGAAAACTCAGAAAATATGTCCTCATTTTAGTTTTTTAGAGCACTAACCATAATTTTGATGCAAATAAGACCCTCTCATATATGTAATTTCTAAAGGAAATGCTCTAGGCATTACAGTTTTGATTACATCAAGATGACGTCAGGCATTCCACACTTTTGTAATAAATATAGAATGTTAGCAATCTAGTTGTTCATTGGGATACTGTTGAGAGGCAGAGGCCAGGGGCACGGACTCTGAAAATTGAAGGCAGGTAGGAGAGTGCAGAGGCAACAATTTGACCACACTAGGCTGGCAGGAAGGCCAGTGGCAGCACAACAGACTATGGAGGGCAGTGGAAAGGGGGGCAGGGGCAACAAACCAACAATACAGGACTGGCAAGAGAGGCTGTGGCAATATAATAGACCATTGTGGGCAGAAGGAAGAGGCAGTGGTCAGACAACCATACATGCCAACAGACCCGTTTCAGCCAGGAAACGTCCAATGTTTTTAAGCTCAAATGGGCTTTACTTGATCTGTTTCCTGTCTACAATCTTCTCTTTTTCAATGTAACTCAAAGGGGAAAATCAATACCCCAGTTTTATTTCAAAATCTCCCTCTTACCAAGTTCAAAATGTTCGCAAGTATGGTACATTGGATCATGGTAGGCAGGAGGAATTGGGGTAGGGACATAGACTCGGATAACAGAGGACAGGAGGGACATTGAGAGGTGCACCAAACTGACCCTACAGGGCAGGCATCAGGGTTTGCAGCAGCACAATACACCACACAGGGCATGCGGGACGGGAGTGCAGCACAACAATCCATAGAAAGCAATAGGGAGGGGACAGGACCATGCACATGGACAACAGACAACAGAGGGGAAAGAGGCAATGGTAGCTAGCTGACCATAATGGACAGACAGGAGAGAAAGCTGCAGCATAACAGACCATAAAGGGCAGGAGGGACGGATCAGGGGCATTACAATGGAACCGACAAGCCAGGAGGGAGGGAATAGGGGTCTGCACATGGAAACAGAGGGCTGGGGGCAAAGGGGCAGGGCAGGAGCAGCAAGATGACCATGGAGGTCAGGCAGGATGGGCACTAGAAACAAGACACACCATGGAGAGCAACATTGAGACTGATGGCATACACACAGACCATGGAGGGAAGGTGGGAGGGGGTCAGGAGCAGCTAGCTGACCACACAGGGAAGGTGAGAGGGGCCATGGCAGCACAGAAAACCATGCATGGCAAGCGGGAGGGTTAGTGGCAGCACAATGGCTATGATGGGCAAGAAGGAGGGTGCAGGGGCATGCACAAAGGACCATGGAGGATAGAAGGGAGGGTCAGGACCTGGCCACAGACAAGAGAGTTCAGGGGAAGGGGCCTCACAACAGACTGCGCGGGGCAGGCAGGAGGTGCAGTTGCAGCACAACAGACCAGGGAGGGCAGAAGGATGTGACAGTAAAATGGACCATGGAGGACAGGAGGAAGTGGATAGGGGCATGGCATGTGGACAGGCAGGGTGGAGGTGGCAGGGACAGGTTACAGTCATCTGACAATGCTAGGCAGGTGGTAGGGGAGTGGCAGCTCAACAGAACACTCAGAGTAGATAGGAGTGGCAGGTCCATGGAACATGGTGGTCAAAAAGGATGGAGCAGGGGCATGCACAAAGACATCAGAGGGCAGGGGGAAGGAGAATAGGGGCAGCAAGCAAAGCACAGAGGCTAAGCAGGAGGTCAATGATGAGCCATAGAATTGGGCAATGGAGGGCAGGATGAGTGGACTGGTACATCATGCTAAATGCAGGGCAGTGGCAGCACATCAGACCATGCATGGCAGGAGGGAGGAGGCTAGTCCATGGATTCAGACAACAGAGGATAGGGAGGAGGTGGATGGGGCAGCAAGCTAACTGTTCATAGAAGGTGGGTATTAGGAACTTTATTGTTTTTAAAATGTGTGTCTGTGCGAACTACTTAAAATATGAACAAGTATGCAGCATAATCGCACTTTTATTCAGGAAGAAGAGGATGTTTGGGACTGTGACTCCGGGCTCACTTGGCAGAAACATCCCCTGACCCTCCACCCCCCATCGCAAAATGTAATGCCCGTGAAAAGGGTAGGTGGACGCAGTGTTATATAGAACATAGTCCTGAGAGCACGATTGAAAATGAAAACTAGATATAGTATATGGTATAAACTATGCACCAAAAAGTGTGATATAAGATGAACCGGGGCGTGAAATATAATATGCAATACATTGTGCGCAATGACAGATTCATTGGAGAGCGCGAGATAGCACAGGCACTAGCGCTTGCTATGTGATATGCGCCTTGGAGTGTAATATGCACAGGGCAGTGTTGTGTAACCTAAGTAGTCTCTAAAGTTGTAATTTAAAATATGTGCTGGGTAGTGTAACATTGCATATGCACTGTGACAAAGATATGGATCCCAGATTGTAATATGTATGGCATAGCGCTGTGCTTTATAACATAGGCATCGAGGAAGGCACGTTAGATGGGGCAATATAACCCGTGCGAAGGCAAGTGTGGCATGACATATTCACGGGGTGGTGGTACAGTGCACATGGGCTAGAGAGTGTCATAGCATACACACTAGCTGGTGGAATACAACACAGAGGTGTGTGGCACTCGGCGGGCACTGGTGGGTGTAACACAGCATTGGGCTCAGCCAGGAGCACGCTGTGACTCTCAAGTGAGGTTTGTCTCCTTTCCAGAGAGTAAAATAAAAAGTATTACACATCCGGCGGTGGATGTGTGTTTTATTAACCGTGAGGGGGTTTCTTGCATAGTTTGGTCGAATTTTTGTCGAATCCCCTTTGAATGGCTTGGTGTGCATGTGTATTAAATGTGCCCGTCAATAGCTACCCATGTTTGTATAAATAAATGACAAGGGTGTCTACTTGGAGAGTACCCACCAGCGGGGGCGCCGGGATTAGGCACGGTAGGGTGTCAGACATGTCAGAGCTTCACTAGCAGTGTGAATACATTCTACGTGGATTCATTGTATGCATAGTCGCCTTTTAATGAATATCACGCAAACCGTCATGGTGATAGGTACATACGGTTTGTCCAGCATGTCCTAGGTGTTTCTATAAATATATATTTTTAAAAAAAAATAAAAAACAAAGGCCGGTCCCGGGGGATGGGGTCCCCGGGGCCATAAGTGGCCTGAGGAGGGGGGCAACACAGCCCCCCTCCTAAAGAATAAAAAAATAAATAAAAGGCCATGACCTGGGGGTTTGGGTCCCCGGGGCCGATTAAGGCCTTGGGAGGGCCAAAATAATTTTTTTCAACAAAAAAAATTAGGGTGCAGGCCCTGGGGGATGGGGTCCCCAGGGCTAATAAATTAGAAAAAGAAAGGGGGCCACACAGCCCTCCTTCTTAAAAATAAATAAATAAAAGACCGGCATCGCGCCGGAGGCCACGCCCCCTCCTTGCAGCACTCTGCAAACGCGCCCCCTGGCCAGTTGTAAGTTGAGGAATTAATTCCCCTTCAATACTGAGGGTCCCTAAGGCCAACTAGCCCAACAGGTATCTCCAGTATGCGCCAGGGAGCTGCGTTGCAGACAGGTGTTCTGAGGCCACGCCCCTTTTTACACCTCCATGCAACGCAGCTCTGTGGCGCTTACTGGAGGTACCTAGTGGGCTAGTTTGACCCTAGGGACCCTTAGGATTCAAGGGGACTTAATCTCTCAACTCGAAACGCCCACAGGCCCTGTGGCGCGTTTTTAAGTTGGGGAAATAATTCCCTTTCAATCCTGAGGGACACTGGGGTCCAACTAGCCCACCAGGTGCTTCCAGTAAGCACCACTGCTCTGCATTGCAGAGAGGTGGTGTAGGCCGTGCCACTTTTTACACCTCTCTGCAACGCAGCTCTGTGGCGCTTACTGGAGGTACCTAGTGGTCTAGTTGGACCCTAGGGACCCTCAGGATTCAAGGGGACTTAATCTCCCAACTTAAAACGGCTACAGGGCGTGTTTACACAGTGGGGAAGGGAGGGGACGGGGCATGAGGTGACGTGTTCAAACACGCCCTGTGGTGCGTTTTAAGAGGTAGTTTTAATCCCCTGCCCTATTATATACTAGGGGCTTACAGAGGAGGTCATGCTAATCACAGGGGGACCCCAACACATAGTGTGCCCTAGTGTATGTAGGTGTTTTCACTGTATTCTGAGTGTCTTTTAACATAGCACTGGCTCTAGGACTGGTTAGTCAGACTCAGTTACCACCAGTATCCGTCTGAAAAAGTTGAGGGTCAGGATGATTTTGCAACAAGGCTTGTTTCTGCTCTTCTGTTTGTTCTTTCTGCACGTTATACTTCTTCCTGCACTTTTCTTCGTCTTTGAGGACTTCTGTTGCTTCTTTCTGCATTTCTTTTTTTTCTTTCTGTGCGTTTTTCCTTCTTTCTTCACATGTCCTATCTCTGTAGGCATAGCTAGAAAAAAACATAGGTTTCAGGCACGTTATAGCTAGGAATTAGCATTTAAAAAACCTTAGAAATTCACTGAGTGATGTCACTGACCATGTCATGAGTGATGTAATATGTGACGTCATCAGCAGTGCATTGCGGGCGCACGAGTTATAGTTAGCTGAACTAACTATAACGGGGGAATTTCTATGGTTTTGTACGAGTGAAAAGTCCAGCTAACTATAACGCCCCTGAAACCTATGGTTTTTTCAGTGAATATATATATATATAACTGCTCCAAAATCCCTCTCTTTTCGTGAAAGGATATCAGCACTCACAAGGATAAGTTTCAGCAAGCTTCAATTTATATCTTTAGCGCAGCAAAACAGACGCGTTTCGGAATCAATCCTTCGTCAATGTTTACATTTTGCACTGGGAGGTGCCATGTTTTTACGCATCACACAGTTGGGCATTGAAACAGAAGAGGGATGGCGAACAACATATCCTGTGCGCCATTTTGTAATGGTTTTTACTCAAGTTCATCAGTGTTCTAATATAGAAACATGATCAATTTTGTTTCCTAAATCACAATTAAATATCATTATATTGCACAGTATAATACTGAAAAAATCGCGATCTGTTTCAGCAATTATTTAAAACCATCACTCCAACAAACATCTCGCTGTGGATCAGCGTTTGGCAACCCCCCATCGGTGGTTGCCTACACTCCCTCTGGAATTTACTACATGGCATGAAAAATCGATACTAGACATGGACGAGTATTTATTTTTGAGAACAACGAATCCCATTTTACCAACTTTTTATCACTTACCTAAATTTCATAAGGACAGTTTGAGACCACCTGGCAGGCCGATAGTTTCCTCCTTGCGCAGCTTAACAGAACACCTCTCTAGGTTTATAGATCATTTCCTTTTTGAGTCAGTGGTACAATTAACTTCCTACATCAAGGATACTACTGACTTTATCAGTCATATTGAAGGAATACAATGGCATCCATCGTACTGTCTAATTGTGTTAGATATAACGAGTCTACACATGTATAAATCATTTGCAGGGACTGAACGCAGTGAAATATTTATTGCAGAAAAGACCATTGAAATTCGCGGAACACAATAGGATGGTGTTAGAGCTAATTGAATTCTGTCTGTGCAATAACATTTTTCTTTTTCAGGGAGACCTTTACAGGCAGGTATCTGGGACCGCAATGGGCACCTGCTTCGCTCCCAGCTATGCAAATTTATTTGTAGGCTGGTGGGAGGAGCAGGTGGCCTGGTCCACTACCAATGAAGACTGGACAAAAGATATAGTGTTGTGGTATCGATACATCAATGACCTTTTCTTAATATGGAAAGGCCCCATGAACAAGGCAGACAAATACATAGAACACTTGAATAAAAATGAAGTCAACCTACGATTCTCAGGGGAGATTAGTTCAGTGGCAGTAAACTATCTGGACCTGAGGGTAGAGATACAAGATGGGAAATTAACAACAGCCCTCTTTAGAAAGCCTACGGCCGGCAACAGTAAGTTGCATGCTTCCAGCAGCCACCCCCCTAAATTGAAGAACAGCATACCCTACTGGGAGTTCCTTAGGCTAAAACGCAATTGTTCTAGAAAGTGTGACTTCGATGTGGCAGCCAAGGAAAGTTTTAATCGATTTCTAGTTAGAGGTTATAGAAAAGATCTCCTAGAGACTACCTTGAAAAAAGTAGAGAACTTGCAGAGAGAGAGTTTATTGAAGAAAACAGAACCAAAAAGACAGAATGAGGGTAGAAAAGCAATATCTGCATATCAAAATGTAATCAAAGGAAATTGTGCATATCCTCTGTGTTATTTAACCCATTGGGCCACCTACTGTCGAATTCCAGTCTCAGGCAAGATGTTTTATTTATTCAAAATCTTGTTCCCACGCATGACGCGTTTCGGGCTTCAAGAGCCCTTGTTCACATGCAGAACAACATCGTCATATTGGTTTTTTAAGTGTTTGCTTAGTGCCCACCCACCTCCAGGACTCCGTGTCACATGACTAATGATATTGAAGACAGACTATAGTCTTAGATGCTAAAAAACATTGCACTCAGCCGACCCAACAACGGGGAGCTTTACGTAATCCCCACCAGAGTCTACGACGGGGGCCTCCTTCACCTAAATCTCATGCCAAAAATATGTCTGTTAGCTTACTTCCAACAGACAACCATTGTCCTGAGCCTCCTGTTGAGGCTCTTCCTCCCTTGGATCTCCCACGCATTGATCTTCCCCCTGAAAGTGCCCCTTATGTGGTCGTTCTGACCAATGTTCCTAAATTGGCCTCTAAGAGACCAGAATCTTTCCAGGAACTTAAAAACAAATTTATGTTCTGGTTGAACACCTATAGACCTCTGCCTACGAATGTACGATCTTCTATCTTGTTTGTCAGAAGAGTTGGTTGAGTGGGCCACAAACTAAAAAATGTGGGAGGTGACTGTGTTATTGTCAATTTTAAAAACCCTGAGGTAGTTGGTCATATATGTAGTTCCGCCTTTGACAACCTATTCTCCAACATCAAAACGCTTCATCTAGGTTATTTTTACCCCCCGCCTATCAAACCTCCTTTTCCTTGCCTAAGGCCCCTTGGTCCGTCCTTCAATTATGCTGATCGAGAGCAATTTAGTGATGGTATGCGGGGTAGGATGCCTGCTAACGAAGCCTTAGGCTTTCCAATTAATAATAGGTTTAGCCCGCTGGATGAGGTGGAATGACATAATACGCAAGGTAATTACCAACTATCCTCCACCTCCCCTGTTGATGAGACCGGTGGCAAGGGAGGCCATGGTGTCCTAGCGGTGACTTCTCCCGTGGGTCCTGTATCTTCGGTTGTCGAAGCCATTCCTCCTATCGTTTCAGGTTCCACGAGGGACGTCCCCACTCAACCTTCGGTTTTGGAGGTTGCCCCTGCCAACCAATTTGTAACTACTGATACCCTACCCGCCCAGACTAACTCTATAAATGACCCTCCTAATTCCGACAGACTGCTCAAAATTCTTAGTTGGAACATTGCGGGTCTAGTTACCAATATTGACAACCCAGAGTGGTGTTCTTTTATTGATCCCTTTGGGATTTGCCTATTACAGGAAACCTGGTCAACAGAACCCATACATAGATTGGGGTATATCACCTATATGCAACCTGCCATAAAAGGCCTTAGGGGGAGACCTTCGGGGGGTCTGTGCGTTTGGGTGGGCACCCACCTTGGCTTTAAGATCAAAAGGGTTGAAACGAATAGTAGTGATATAATCTGCATTCTTATGTCCCATAAAAAGACCCCTAAGATTGCACTTATTAACATTTATTCGCGCCCTACTCGTGGGGGTGGTACATCATCTACTCTCGATTCTTTGTCAATCCTTTTGGAATCCCTCCCAGACGATGTCGTGTTGATGATCGGAGGAGACTTTAATTGTCACTTCGAGCCTCTGTCTGGAGCAACCCCAATTTCACTCGAGGAAGATGAGGTTAGATCTATACCACCCACTAGTATGTATGCAGTCAAACGTTGGACCCCCTTGGTTCTTCAGCTTACCTCCCTTATCTACGCATTCTCTTTGAGAGCGTGTAATGGACGTTTTAACGGGGATATACCGGGGCAGTCAACCTACAGGGGAATGGGTCACAAATCTGTGATTGATTACGTCTTGGTCAGTCTAGATCTGTAGCCCAAAGTGTTGGATTTTAAGATAACTAGACGAATTGAGAGTGACCATGATCCCTTGACAGTTGCTTTAAAGTTTCAATTACTGAACATAGGGCCAGCTATAGACCCCCTCCCAGCAGGAAACCTAAGAGTCATTCAAGGGGGGAAGAGGATTCGCTGGCTTACTATAAAACAGTCCGATATGGCAATTGCCAGCCTGTATCTAAAAATACTCCCTTTACTTGAAAAGGTGTTTAAAATGGATGGTAATAATTCTGTAGCTGACGGAACCATGGATTTGGTTAAAATCCACCAGGATCTTGTTGAAACACTGCGTGGATTTTTCTACACTATAGGCACAGTCAATGCAAAGAAGCCGGGTAATAAAAATCCCTGGTTCACAAAGGGCTGCAGGCTAGCCAAACAGGACTTGTTACAGGCCATTAGGGTAGGCAACCTCCCACTCATCCTGGAAGCAAGGCGGGCATATAGAAAGATAATTCTTACTGCTAAAACTGAGTGGGAAGAGGAAAGATGGGTTGCTATGAGATCAGCTCTTGTGGCAAAAGATTCAAGATCCTTTTGGAACCTTGTCCACTTCGGGAAACCGGAGGGCAACACTTTGATTGATCCCAATGTTTCTGAAGACGCTTGGGCTTCCCATTTTAAAAATTTGTATTCCATTAATACAATTAGGAGAGATGATCCCCCCGCTATCTTAATGGCCATGGATCCATCTTGGCTTGTTCCCCCTTGGACGCTATCAGAAGTGGATCTGGCACTGGATCAGCTCCAAGCGAATAAGGCCCCCGGGTTAGACCGGATTCCCGGGGACCTTTATAAAGACGAACGGAAGGTCTGGGTCCCCTACCTTCAAATCCTTTTTAACGCCATCTTGCAAGGCTTACCGGTACCATCAACCTGGATGGGTGCGGAAATTATCCCCATTTTCAAAAAGGGATCCCCCCTTCACCCAGGTAATTATAGGCCTATAAGCCTAATAGATGTGAGCCAGAAAATTTATTCTAGGCTCCTCTTGCAACGGCTACAGAATTGGATAGAAGAGAATAATATTTTAACCCCACTTCAAGCGGGATTCAGGTCCAAAATATCAACTATGGACCAATTATTTAGGCTCCAGATCCTTTATTGGAAACATGTCATATTGGATGGGGGTAGTCTATATATGACCTTCGTGGATTTGAAATCTGCATTCGATATGGTGGATCGTAATCAGCTATGGAACCTACTGCTAGCCATGGGGGCCCCACCATACTTATGCTACCAATTGAAGATTCTCCACGATGGGACTTACGCTAGAGTCCGCTATGGAAAATACGGCAACCTGACTGGCCCATTCCCAGTTGTAAGGGAGTACGACAGGGTTGTGTCCTTGCCCCAACCCTGTTTTCTCTCTTTCTTAATGGGCTCATTGACGATCTTTTGGACACTACTGATATTGACGCACCAAAATTGGCCTTTAGAAAATATCCTGCCCTTATGTTTGCAGACGACACCCTGCTGCTGTCAAAATCCCCAATGGGTATGCAGCGGGTGTTGGACCAGTTTACCAATTTCTGTAAAAAAAGGAACCTGGTGGTCAATATAGGTAAAACAAAGTATATGGCTTTTAACGTAAAATCCTCCAATTACCCACACCCCAAAATGGAAGGTATCGCCCTGGATCGGGTTTCTATATTTGAGTACGGGTTTCTATATTTGAGTACCTAGGTCTGACCCTGAACGATGAAATGGGATGGTCCCCCCAAATGCGTAAAGCTAATTTAAAACTTAATCAGGCTGTGGGGGGCATCCTCAAAGTCTATAAGAAATGTCGCTCAAAAATTATAAGTGCCCCTCTTGAAATCTACTGTGTGCAATCTAGGTCCTCTACACTGTACGGGGCTGAACTATGGGGCCATACCCGTGCAAATGACCTGGTCAGTACAGAAAACAACTTTATCAGGAAACTCTTAACCCTTCCAAATAACACGCCGCTTATGCCATTGAGGTTGGATCTCAACATCCGTTCCATCTCAGAGGTCGTTGCCGCCAGGCCGATGATGTACTGGAGAAGGCTCTGGAGTACACCAGAGCTGGCGTGCTACAGAGATGAATTGAAAGTAATCCTGGGTTCATTTGGGGCTGATAAGATCCCTTGGCTCCAGTATGTTAGGCAGACATTAACTAACATTGGCCTTGCTCATCTCTGGGTTAACCCAGAGAATTCTACTTTAGGCATCTCCAAAAAATCTCTTGCCTTAACATTTAAAGATTACTTTTTAATGAAAGTTTATAGTTCAGTTAAACCATCTAGTCTGACTGATGCTTTCTTAGATGTTAAATCATACTACGCCTTTGTACCTGACCTTGATGTTATCCAGCCTATTCTAGCAAAGAAGCTATATCTACAGTTTAGATATGGAACCCTCCCTCTTTATTCATTTACCGATCGATGGGTGGGCGGTTTCCAGCATACTTGCCCTGGTTGTTTAACCGAACTGGAAACTATGATCCATGTCGTGCTTTTCTGCCCAGCATATGTCGGTATTCGGAAAAAATGGATCATACAATTATGTTTAAACTTGGGTATTAGGAGTTACCTTGATTTCTTTAGGATCCTGAGAAGCGATACAAATCCACTTGTTGTGGTTGCAGTTTCTAAGTTTTTGTTTGCAATGTGGATAATTCGTAGGAAATTAATAAGCAATAATACTGATTGATTTACTGGTACTAAAAGGGGTCAGCCTACTGATAAATTATCTTGATACCCTGATCTCTGACACTGGCTTCTTGTACTAACTGGAATATGTACTCTAAATGAATTTTGTTTTATGATTGTACTTTTATGATTTTAAACAATCGCAATAAAGTATTTTGGATTGGATTGGAAAAACATTGCATTTCATTGTGCATTGCTGTCGCTAAAAAGTGTTAAGCAAGACAAACAATGAGCAGATTTAACTGACTGAATGCATAGATGTAACATCGCTATTCTGCTATGTTTAAATACATGGCAAAATTATTTTTCAAATGTATCTTTTTTCTCTAGGTTTGTAATCCTATAACTACACGGGTTAAATCCTGAATGAGTAGTTTAAAACACATATAGAGCGAAAGCCCATGGTAACTGTCATATTCTTAAAAATCATTCTAGGACAAATCCAATGGGACAACGGAGTAAAGTGCATAAATGCCTAGCAGCAAAAAAGAAAACCTGACGTGCAAAATGGTGCTAAAGTGCAAATGTGTAAAGTGCAAAAGAAAGTTTTTCTGAAAAATAGTATTTAGTATAAATAAATGCAAATTTCATATATATTAATAACAGTAAAATCTTTTTCTAGAAAATACCATTAAGATCATATAAATATAAATATATTGCTAAAAATTCATTATACTAAAAAATCTATCATGGGAAATGTTGACTGCAGCTACTGAAGTTGTTATAGATATTATTCTTATTGCTGCTTAATA
This sequence comes from Triturus cristatus, assembly GCF_964204655.1. Classification (NCBI taxonomy): domain Eukaryota; kingdom Metazoa; phylum Chordata; class Amphibia; order Caudata; family Salamandridae; genus Triturus; species Triturus cristatus. The sequence continues at coordinate 143,512,012 of NC_140588.1, forward strand.
CAAACATAATTATCTTAATCATCTTATATTTTGCGAAGTGTCAAGAGAGTAACAAAGAGCTCACAATGTTGTATATCACTGTTATCAACACAGAGAAAAGCAATATCTGCATTTCAAAATTTAATCAAAGGATATTGTGCATATCCTCTGTGTTATTTAACCCATTGGGCCACTTATTGTCGAATTCCAAAATGATTTTTGTTTCTAACTGTCTAAGTTGGCGCTCCCTATTGCCCCCCCTCCGTGGATTGGGGATAGCATTGATAACATAATAGTTTAGACAGTTTACATCATTATCGTGAATTCCTTTGAAGTGCCTTGGTACTGGGTAGGCTCGGTCACTGTGGAGGATGGCTCGTATATGTTGTAATATTCTGACATGCACCTGTAGCTTCATACTACTGATGTAGTTAAGGCCACAGGTGCACGTCAGAACATAAACTGTATATTCAGTTCTGCAGTTATAGCTGCCAGAGATGGGAATGGCTGAATCATTAAAAGGGATTGAGTAATGTGTCATGTTGCAGCCAAATTTGCATGCCCTACAGGAAGAACATTTCTTAAAACCATGTGCTGGCTGTTGCTAGTTGATGGCTTTCCTAATCTCCGGAGACTTTTTATCCAGAATAGAACCCATTGATTTTGCTCTTCTAATGGTAATCATAGGGGTTTCTGCCTATCTGTTACGAAACACATTATCTGTTAACACAATAGGCCAGTGCTTTTTAATGATTGTTCTGATTATCCGTTCCTCATTGCTATATGTGGTGATGAGTCTGGGGGTGTCAGAATTGCTCGCTAAAGGTACTATTTTTATGTTATCTTGATTATGGGGATCAGTGTTAGTGCTTTTAAATAAGCTGCTCCTAGGTCGAATACTAGCCTTGTTCATGGCTTCTTATATGATCTTTTCACTGTAACCTCTAGCTTTCAGTCTACTAGACATATCCTGTAAACACTCTGTAAACACAGACTCTTCACTGCAAATATGTTTTAACCTAAGGATTTCTCCATAGGGTATACTAGCAATTAAGTGCTTGGGGTGTGCACTATTTGCATGAAGCGTAATATTCCCAGACGTAGGTTTTCTATACAGAGTATTTTCGAGTTTACCTTCTTTGATGTAAAGCCTCACATCAAGAAACTCAATCTGATTTTTATTTATATGGGACCTGAAAGTTAGGTTCATGGAGTTACCATTGATAGTCTCAATAAACTGTTGGGCTTCAATTTCACTACCCTTCCACAAGATAGAAACATCATCAATATACCTAAGGTAACATAAAACATATGATTCAAATAGTGCCTGATGTGTTTTTTTGAGAACCTGTTCCTCCCACCAGCCAACGTGCAAGCACGCGTAGCTGGGGGAGAAACAGGTTCCCATAGCCACTCCTCTCAACTGTTTAAAAACATCCTTATCAAAAAGGAAAAAAGTGTTGTTTATGCACCATGAGATAAGCTTTAACCCCTTCAGTGCCCATGACGAGATAGTCTCGTCATGGAGCGCGGTTGCGCTGTGCCCATGACGAGACTATCTCGTCATGAACCCCGCCCGCTAATGCAACGCCCGGCACAGGTTGGGGAAAGGGCGGGGCACTGAAGAGGTTAAAATCACCTTATTGTGTTCATAAAATTCACAAGTTCTCATATCCCAAAAATGTTTGACTGCTCTCAAACCCAGGCTGTGGTCTAAGCTCGTATATAGTGACTCAATGTCAAGCGTAATTAGATACAAATCAACAGTCCACACTAACTCCTTAATTTTCAATAAGAAGTCACATATATATACATATGATTTCGCTGAAAAAGACCAAAGGTTACAGATACTTCATAGTTAGGAAAAAGAATTTTAAAAAAACATAGAAATTCACTGAAAAAAACAAAGATTACAGGGACGTTATAGTTAGGCTCAGATTTCACTCATACAAAGCCAGTGAAATTCAAAAGTTATAGTTATCTGAGCTAACTATACCTTATGCCCCTGCAGTGCACTGCTTATGACCCCACTTGTTACATCACTCACGACATGGTCGGTGACATCACTCATGACATCACTGATGACATCTCAAATGACATCACTGATTCAGTCCTGAGCTGGGACAAAATGAAAGTTCCAATTCCACAAGTGAAATTTCATCTTCAGTCAAATTTAGTTGCAACAGATTCAACACTTTCAGTTTTTCTTTTAGATCTTCTTCTGACAAGTTGGCTGCTCGATCTGCTGTGTCCCTCCAGCTGCCTCGTCCAATCCTGTGCCTTTGGTGACATCTTTTCGTCTTTCTCTTCATCTTCCTTGGAGGGGGCTGGTTTGATCCTTCTTCAGTTTCTCGACTTGTCTCAACTAACGATACTTGTTGTTAAAACCCGAGGATGTTATTCTCCATGTTTTTTCATCCAGGTCATCATTATCTGTACTAATGTCCAAACTCGATCGTGTCGAGCTCAGATCCTGTTTCTTCTGAAGATCTTCTTGGAGCATCTCCTTTCTATAGATATAATACTTTCTTGCGAAAGTGAGTATATGTCCTTCCACATAATCATGTTTATCATGCTGGAATTTTTGCTGTTTTTCGCACTTCTTATCTTCATATTTCAGCAGTCATCCAACCATTTTATCTGGTAGCTCTTCAAAGGCAGTTTGATCTTCCATGCCTTCGATGTAATTTTTTAGCTCTACTAGTTCACTGCGAATACTGGCAACATCTAATTCGGCATATTTTACTAGTATCTCCATCATGCCTCTGCTTGATTTTTTAAAATCTGCCCATTCTTCCAATAGACCTGAATGTGGACCTCATATGTAGGGACCATTAATATTCTTAAACCCCTCGGGACCCGATTCACTTCCAGATAGTGCATTACTGAGGTCAACTCCAACCACTTGCTTTTCTCTTTTTTCAACAGTTTCTCCAACGTAAACACTTTTTGTTTTAAAGTCACAGAACCTGGAACCGCACTTGGCATTCCACTGAAACGGCTCATAGTCCCAGCCCCCTCCGAGTCATCAAAAATATATGAGACTGCCTCCATTCTCTCCAAATCACAGTTGTTCATTGCTGCTCTTTATGTTTATTCTTCCTCAGAGCACTATTTTTAACCCCTTAGGGGTTATTCACCACAATCGGGAGTTTATCAGCACTGCAACCTATTCTTTCCTTCCTCCTCGGTTCTCGGTGAGCTGCCCATCTTCATCGACTGTGTCGGGTAATTCCACTCAAATGCTTAACCACTACGATCTCTTCTGCCATGTCTGTTTTGGCGGCGGGGATCACTTAAATCCAGGAAAACAATTTGTGATTGCATCCACCTCCATGTGGGTGCTCCGCGGCTGTAAGGGCTTCGGCCTCTGTATTTCTAATCACCCTCAGCGAACCGAGAAAAATGCGAGCTCTCCAAACAGTGTGTCTCGTTACCAATTCTTTATTAGCAACAACACTGACACGTTTCGGCTTTAATCAGCCTTTCTCAAAGTGTACAAGGTCCAGCACCAGTCGCAATATTGAGTGTATATATATTATTAGTGAAATGTATTTAATTTACATTATATTAGTATATATTAAAATATTTACAATTTACTACATTAATCTATATATATATATATATATATATTAAGAAACAATATTTCTGTATGTTTTTCATGATATTAGTGTGAAACAATATTTTTTTTCTTTATTTTTGTACTTACTATTATAAGGTAAGGAAATCAATATTTTTGTAAACAGTATTTAATGGATGATATTTCTATTATACAATATTGGTGATTCAGATAGTATGTCAGTGATCACATTGATCCCTATGTCAGTTTGCCCATAGACCCTCAAACTGGACTGGGGACTGCTTTAACGGCAAGGTAACTGTTCAACTTGACCTTATACATCCTTGTGACTGGTTCCCTGTCCGGTTTGGACACCACAAGAGTACCCTAATAGCCGTTTTCAAGTTACTTGTCATGGCTAACCCCAAACTGCGAGCCACGGTGCATTTCAATAATTCATTGCATTGAGTGAAAAGCTGGTGGCCAGATTCACAGAACTAATTTAAGACAAAATCCTAAACTTACTACCATTTTGGTATTCACAGAAGGCACTTACTCATTTCGGTATTCACAGAAGTTAGGAGTCCTAACTTTAGGACTGCTAAACGCCTTCTGTGAATACAGAAAGTCTTAAAGTTAGGATTTTTCTCAGTTTAGAAGTCCTAAAGTTAGGAGTCCTAACTCTACTACTCCTAATCTGAGAAAAATCCTAATTTTAACTCTTTCGGTATTCACAGAAGGCAGTTAGGAGTCCTAACTTTAATACTACTAAATTGAGAAAAATCCTAATTTTAAGACTTTCGGTATTTACAGAAGGCATTTAGGAGTCCTAAAGTTAGGAGTCCTAACTTTACTACTACTAAACTGAGAAAAATCCTAATTTTAAGACTTTCGGTATTCACAGAAGGCATTTAGGAGTCCTAAAGTTAGGACTCCTAACTTCTGTGAATACCGAAATGAGTAAGTGCCTTCTGTGATTCAGATAGTATGTCAGTGATCACATTGATCCCTATGTCAGTTTGCCCATAGACCCTCAAACTGGACTGGGGACTGCTTTAACGGCAAGGTAACTGTTCAACTTGACCTTATTCATCCTTGTGACTGGTTCCCTGTCCGGTTTGGACACCACAAGAGTACCCTAATAGCCGTTTTCAAGTTACTTGTCATGGCTAACCCCAAACTGCGAGCCACGGTGCATTTCAATAATTCATTGCATTGAGTGAAAAGCTGGTGGCCAGATTCACAGAACTAATTTAAGACAAAATCCTAAACTTACTACCATTTTGGTATTCACAGAAGGCACTTACTCATTTCGGTATTCACAGAAGTTAGGAGTCCTAACTTTAGGACTGCTAAACGCCTTCTGTGAATACAGAAAGTCTTAAAGTTAGGATTTTTCTCAGTTTAGAAGTCCTAAAGTTAGGAGTCCTAACTCTACTACTCCTAATCTGAGAAAAATCCTAATTTTAACTCTTTCGGTATTCACAGAAGGCAGTTAGGAGTCCTAACTTTAATACTACTAAATTGAGAAAAATCCTAATTTTAAGACTTTCGGTATTTACAGAAGGCATTTAGGAGTCCTAAAGTTAGGAGTCCTAACTTTACTACTACTAAACTGAGAAAAATCCTAATTTTAAGACTTTCGGTATTCACAGAAGGCATTTAGGAGTCCTAAAGTTAGGACTCCTAACTTCTGTGAATACCGAAATGAGTAAGTGCCTTCTGTGAATACCAAAATGAGTAAGTGCCTTCTGTGAATACCAAAATGGTAGTAAGTTTAGGATTTTGTCTTAAGTTAGTTCTGTGAATCGGGCCCTGTGATTTTTTTGTTCCTTCAAACATTCTTATCTCCTACGTTCGATTTTTGTCATTGGGGTGTCTATTTAAAGATAAAAATGCAGTTTTTGTTTATAAATTGGTGTTGTATTTTTATTGTGTTGCATTTTCTACTTATTCAAATGTATTGGTAGTTTTTGATGCTTTATACTTGTTTCTATGACAAAGCTTAACTGAAGGCTAGGGTTGGGGTTTTTAGTGAAGTCAGGAAGAATGGCACTCAGACTAATGCGCGTGGTGTCTTCTATGGATCTGAGTAGGCACGGTGCTGCCAGGTCGGGGGATTTACCCGATAACCCCCGGAGTTGTGTGAGTCGAAAGATCCACACTGGAAAATAAGCACACGTAGTGGGGATAACACAATGTTAGTGTAAGTTTGATACGTATTAAAAATGCAGCGGTCGACACCAGTGTAAGTTTGAAAAGTTTTTTATCACAAAGCAACGACTGTATTGAACCAAACAGCCAGCCGACACATGTTTCGTCACTAGGAGTGGTCCTGTGACTCTTCAGGGCTGGGAAGGATACAACATATTGGGTGAGGGATACAGGGGAAACAAGATAACCTAGTTGTTGTCATATACAGGGATCAGGGGGAAAAGGGATCACCCTTAGTGCATCTGAAGAGAATTATAAAACACAAAGCACTTGGTGAAGAGTGATTGTTGTGTGTGTGCTGCTCTCATGGGTTGGATATCATGAAAAATGCGCGGGAAAACACAATAAATAGAGTGACTGTTGTGAGTGTGCCGCTCGCATGGGTTGGACATCATGAGAAATACGCGGGAAAGCACAGTACATGAAGTGATGTGACATGGTACACAAGTATGAACAATTGTGTGTGAGTGGCAGGAATGGTGTCTAGTGGTCACTATGATGCCCACAAAAACCAAGTGGACAATAGATAGGAGCCCAGAACGGCGGCGGTCGGTAATACGTTTTAGATGATGGAGAGGATCCTACTGGAAACAGTGGCATGAATAGTATCAGCTCATGTGGTAAGTCAGTGTCTGAAAAAAAGTGTACAATATATGCAAACACAGATCAACAGCAATTAACAATGTGTCTCGATGAAGGAGAGGATCCTACTGTGATAAGCAAGCTGTGTTGTAGGACAGAGAGACATTAAGGAAAGGAATAGATATGGGATATTGAGGAGACAAAAAATGCGAGGCATACTAGATATGCTGGCTCAACTGAACGAAGAAGGTGGAGGTAAGGTGGTTACCTGTTCCGTGTTTGGAGGAGTAAGGAGAGCAGGCCCCTGTGTGAAGAAGAGACCCAATTGGAAACAGGGATTAATCCAAGGACATGGACATTGGTTAGGGGGAACCTAATAAGAGGTGGAAGGTGGATCGGACAAAACGCTCACCATGCAATGGGTGATAATTCCAACCCGGTCTGGGGTGTACGGTGAACTTGATGTGATGGAAGGTAGGGGTTGTACTGGGTCGGCGAGCGGCACTCTACCGCGTTGAGCTAGAGATGCGGGTGAATGATGGGGGCCGCTGGGGGAGAGAGCAACAGGTTAAGAATGATGGCAAACTCAGTGAGGCAGGGAGGGCAAGGAGGGAGCAGCTCCTTACCGGGCTATTGAAGAGATGTACGTTGTGGCATCAATGAGACAGGCCGAGGCGGGTGCGCCGGCGCGGCGGGTTGACGTATTGTGCTGCAAAATGTAAATTAGCAATGAGGGGGAGAAAACAAGAGGCTAGAGGTGCTGGACTGCACATGAGGTGGACTTACCCCAAAAGCTGAGTGCGTATAAGTCCAGTGTCTGGTGGAGAGGCGGGGTAAAACGCCGGGTGGCGGTGGACGGTGGAGAGCTGGAGTCAAAGGGGCAGAAACGTAAGGAGGGTGGAGGCTTGAATTGGAGCTTGCAGCCACGAGTGAAAACGAAAGGATAAGAATTTACCCGGAAGCAATGAAACTATGGCGATCCACGAAGTGTATGCGTATTAATGGAGGGTGTGCCTGTAAGGGGACACGGAAAGGAGAGGGAAGTCAATGCTACAAAGACCGTGGATAAGGCAAGAATGTAGCGGAGAACTCAGGGGCTGCAGGGAGGCAGCTTACCTGTACTCTGGTGAAGACGAGGTCGAAAGTCACTGGAGCTGTCTGGATAACCCGGGTGGGAATGAATCGGAAGTGATGCGTGTATTTAAAACGGTCTGCCTGTCAAAGAACTAGACCTCAAGAGAGACGAGGCTGATTACAGGGAGGGACGAGTCTACACCTCCGCTAGAAAGTACGATAAGCTAGTCAGCACCACCGTCCAGGGAGATAAACAGACCAGAACAGACACTGCCTCTCTTTCATCCAACTCCACATCACTAAACACCATTCCCACCAGTGACAGTGAAAGCAAGAATCAAGGAAGCAATTCACACAGATCAGGTCTGACGACATAGTCTTTTTTAAGGTAAGTGCAGCCCATAAGGAGGGAGAACAGAACACAACAAAGGCAAGGACCCCCAGACAGAAGACCCGTAGAGGGAAAAGGGCAGGTCTCAGAAGAGTACAAAAAGAAACTGAGATCCGGGAACGAGAATAACAAATAGACCAAGGTGACTGAGGCATACAGGTAGTCAATCTCTCCTCCCAGCATCTTGACAGCAGCATGATCTGTCTACTTAGCAGAGGCCTCAGTTTCAACCCCCACGAACAGGAGGACACCTATAGACACAAGATAGACCTTTTCAAGTTAATAAGGGGCATTAAGATCAAAAAGCACTTTATTGGCACTGCACCCACCACCAAAAACATCAGCAAGATCTGCCTAGACAACTCATCCGTGGTGCAGAGCATCAGGGACATCAAGGACACCCACTTACTCCTCTCACTGACCGACTCAGACGAAATACCTATCAACATGGAGAATCACCTCCAAGATTTAGATATAGAGGAAGATCTTAGTCTCAACAGTGGCCTTAAGACCAAGTAAGTGGACACCCACGCTCCTAGGGGGCAACACTGTTGACACGTTCTACAACCTAGTGTTGACTGACATGGACAGACATGAAAACAAAGCACTCAAGACCAGGCACGGAACTAGAGACAATCTCCACAGAGATGAAAGAATAGCTTTGAGGAACCTCACATCCAATAGAGACATCATATTTAAGGAGGCTGTCAAAGGTGGAAACGTAGTGGTCATGAATAGATCTGATTACCACTCTGAAATCCTGTCCCAACTGCAAGACACATTATGTTATGAACAGCTTGCCCACAACCCCATGGCCACACTTGTCACTAAAATCAACAAAAGCTTAACAGAGTGGCACACGCTTGGTCTCATTGACGACCAAGAACTGCTGTATCTGAAAGTTCACAGGCCTGCATTCCCCTGGCTTTACACCCTGCTGAAAATACATAAGTCGGCACCCTTTCCACTAGGGATACCTATAGTATTGGGTATTGGTGGACCAACCGAAAGACTAGCGCAATATGTGGATCTCTTCCTTGGTACATTGGTCAAAAACCTACCCTCATACATACAAGATACTAAACACATTCTGAGTATCTTGTCTGATGTCCAGTGGCAACCAGGGATGATCCTAGCCACCCTGGATTTATTTTCCCTATACACCACCATCGAACCAGGATTAGGGTTGGAAGCTGTAACCAGCCTGCTCCACAACAGACCTGCCACCTTATGGCAACACACTCAAATGCTTGTGGCTATGATGGACATCATATTGAACAACAACTTCTTCATATATGACAATGTCTGGTACAAACAGAACAAGGGAGTAGCCATGGGCTCGAAATTCTCACCTTCTTTCGCCAACCTATTCATGGGTGTCCTAGAATTCAAATGGATCTGGAGCACCAAAGGGGCACCATGGGTAGACTCCATAATATACTGGGGACGCTACAGAGACGATTGTCTCTTACTCTGGGCAGGGTCACAACATGAACTCGATGAATTCTGCGCACAACTCAATTCCAACGATATGAACATGAAGTTCACGAGTAAATCTTGCCCCTCCAGTACCACCTTTCTGGATGTGGAAATCTACATAAAACCGACATATTACAGAGCCACCTGCATAGAAAAGAGACAGCATGAAATGCCATCCTGCACGCAGACAGCTCACACCCATCTCACCAAATTCAATCAATTCCCTACGGGGAATTCATGAAAGCCAGAAGGAATTGCAGCGAGGAACCAGAATTTTAGAAGTGTCTAGCCAACATGAAACACAGATTTAAGGCTAGGGGCTATAGTGCCCGCACCATCTGCTCCGCAGAAAAAAGAATTGAAAACAAAAAGAGGGAGGAAACATTACACACCCAAAAGAAGGCCACCAATCTGGACCAACCGGTCAGACTGATCACTGACTACAGTGACATGGGTCTAGCAATGAGGAAGAGCCTCAACAAACACTGGGGCGTGTTACTAGCAGACAATACACTCAGAGAAGTCATACCTCCCAGACCTCAAATCATATATAGAAGAGGTAGGACACTCAAAACAAGACTCAGCCCTAGTGTACCATACCCCAGCACCAGCTCCTCATGGCTCACCACCCACTACTTAGGTTTCTTTAAATGCGGGTGCTGCGGGGTCTGCAGGCTAGCCCAACATGGGGTTAGAAACTTCACAGCCGCAAACAAACAATGATACCAAATCAAGAACAATATCAACTGTAACACTAAATTGTTGGTATACATTCTTGAATGTGCCTGCAAACGTTGGTACATCGGCAGTACAATCAGACCATTGAAAGAACGCATTGGAGAGCACCTCTGAGCCCTACAACACCAGGACACCTGCTATCCCATGGCAGTCCATGCTGCTACCTGCCCCAAACAAGGTTCAAGGAAACGGATCTCCTTCTTTGGGCTCGACGTAGCAGCCATCAGCGCCAGGGGCGGCAACAGAGAACTGAGGCTCAGACGCTTGGAAGCCACGTGGATCATGCGTTTACGGACGGTTCAAAATGGACTTACCACGGACCATGAGTTACATTACTTCTTGGGTGAATGACCACCGTCCAAGAATTAATGCACTGAATTCTTTAAGACAAATTCTTCATGTCACTGCATGTGTCCTTTATACCATCAGCCATGTCACATTTGGGCAACTGCATGACCATGCCATACTCTGCATTTCTATCATCGCTGCTGTTCTGACCTCTTAGGTCACTGGTTCCGGCCACGGCACCCCTGTTCCTCTACACGCCCATTCTTTTGTAGCTTTCTTGTTCCAGCAGACATATATTAGTGTGACTGTGTCCCCCCCATAATCCCCCCGTATCATTCGCCAATTACGGGTGCACTCCCCCCTCTCCTCCTGGTGCCTCTTTCCACACCAACTGCACTTCTCGTATGCATGTGCATATGACATGCTTACACCCTTATCAATTTCCTCTACACGCTTTGCCATTTGGCAGAACGTCAGCCTCAGGCCACATTTACCGTTCCCCTTTCCTTCTCATGCCCTCACTTCCCTGGCCTCCTTAACCCGCATGGCGCACCCTTCGAGGCGCCCTCTCTACCCTCACGCGTCTCCTCTCTCTTTCCCCACTTGTGACAGTCTTTTCGGTCTGGACTGCCCTGTTACCGTGGTAACGGCCATGCTGGTCCCTATTACCTAGTCTTCCACACATGCACGTTACTCCCCCCTCAGCCCACCAACATGGCGGCTTTCGTTCCCGGGACCATGCTACGTTCACTGCGCGGTCTAGTTCTTTGACAGGCAGACCGGCTTAAATACACGCATCACTTCCGATTCATTCCCACCCGGGTTACCCAGACAGCTCCAGTGTCTTTCGACCTCGTCTTCACCAGAGTAAAGGTAAGCTGCCTCCCTGCAGCCCCTGAGTTCTCAGCTACATTCTTGCCTTATCCACTTTTTTGTAGCACTGACTTCCCTCTCCTTTCCTTGTCCCCTTACAGGTGCGTCCGCCTTTAATGCACATACACCTCGTGGATCGCCATAGTTTTTTTGCTTCCGGGGTAAGTTCCTATCCTTTCGTTTCCACTCGTGGCTGCCAGCTCCAATTCAAACCTCCACCCTCCTTACGTTTCTGCCCCTTCGATTCCAGCTCTCCACCGTCTACCGCCACCCGGCGTTTTACCCTGCCTCTCCACCAGACACTGGACTCATACGCACTCAGCTTTTGGGGTAAGTTCACCTCATGTGCAGTCCAGCACCTTTAGCCTCTCGTTTTCTCCCCCTCATTGCTAATTTACATTTTGCAGCACAATACGTCAACCCGCCGCACCGGCGCACCCGCCTTGGCCTGTTTCATTGATGTCACAACATACAGCTTTTCAATAGCCCGGTAAGGTGCTTCTCCCTCCTTGCCCTCCCTTCCTCACTGAGTTTGCCATCATTCTTAACCTGTTGCTCTCTCCCCCAGCGGCCCCATCATCCACCCGCATCTCTAACTCAACGCGGCGCACTGCCGATCGCCGACATAGTACAACCACTACCTTCCATCACATCAAGTTCACCGCACACACCAGACCCGGTTGGAATTATCGCTTGTTGCATGGTAAGCGTTTTGTCCGATCCACCTCCCATTAGGTTCCCCCTACCCAATGTCCATGGTCTTGGATTAATCCCTGTCTCCACTCGTGTCCCTTCTTCACACAGGGGCCTGCTCTCCTTACTCCTCCAAACACGGAACAGGTAACCACCTTACCTCCACCTTCTTCGTTCAGTTGAACCAGCATATCTAGTATGCCTCGCATTTTTTGTCTCCTCAATATCCCATATCCATTCCTTGCCTTAATGTCTCTCTGTCCTACAACATTGTTAATTGCTGTTGATCTGTGTTTGCATATATTGTACACTTTTTTTTCAGACACTGACATACCACATGAGCTAATACGAGATACTATTCATGCCACTGTTTGCAGTAGGATCATCTCCATCATCTAAAACATATTACCGACCACCGCCGTAATGTGCTCCTATCTATTGTCCACTTGGTTTTAGTGGGCATCGTAGTGACCACTAGACACCATTCCTGCCACTCACACACAATTGTTCACACTTGTGTACCATGTCACATCACTTCATGTACTGTGCTTTCCCGCGCATTTCTCATGATGTCCAACCCATGCGAGCGGCACACTCACAAAAGTCACTCTATTTACTGTGTTACATAAGGGCATATGTAATCTAGATATCAAGTTATTCGAACTGTTGATCAACATCCTCAAAAAAGAATCACCATTAGATCATTATATTTATATTTATTCTTTGTTAAATGTATAAAAATTATTTATCATTACGTTTCTTCCATAAAAGGTTAGTATATAATATATAAGTGAATAGGATCTCTAAAGTTACAGATATCGATAATGCAGTTTTAATACCACTCTCATTATATATATATACATTTTCATACAGCCTTAATCGATCGAGCCCTTGAATAGGAGATAAAGTCTTCTCGTGTGATACTTCAACGTTGAGGCACTACATAATAAGAAGCACGACTAGAATAGGAACGGTAAGGTTAACACCAGTATCTCTCTCAACATTCTTATAGAATAGGAACTATCATATTTGGATTTCCACCATATATTTATGATTAATTTCATTATATATAATTCTGCAGGTTACCATCTTGCAGCATGGCCAACTTAATATGAAATGTTTAGAGGTTCCATCATATATCTTTTATAATTAAGGTACACATCTTCTTATTTTCTCTTTTAAGTAAATTTATATAAATCAACTAGAGTTGGCATTTCATTGACTCTATAACGGCTTAGGGACACCATATTAATCATAATTGCTGTCCACCCTTTAACATTATTTTTCTTCCATATAGCTCCCTGATTTCATGAGATACAAGTCCTTACTAATGCTGACGATTCGATAAGATCACATCTTCGCCACAGTAGTGACTAGCAGAGGTAATATTCTGCAATATGTACAATTTGAGAATTTTATATCCACATTTTTAGTATTTACACACCCGGTTTTTTCATTAGTAGCATCACTAATCACGTAGTAGGTTCTCCTTTTTTTTGCTTTTGGCCCATATAATTGAAACCCATGATCAGCTATTTGTGTATCATATAGATTATAAATATTAATAAAAATGTTCTAAAGACAGGTATTGTGTAAACACATGAAAGGGCTAATTTGTACTCTAGATTAAAAAATATTTTTTTCCCTTGTTTAGTTAACCACAGTGACAGAGTCCTGATGAAGTCATTGCCGAAACGCGTTGGTTTTTTCAACATGTGTCACCAATCTCTGCACAATGTATTTTAGTAGTTTAGACTGTACAAGCAAGCCATTGAAATGTTGGCAACAGATTTATCATGAATGTTGTAATACTATACTCTGCCAACTGATTATACTATGATGTCTAATGATTTGGTTGTCTAATATCATTGTTTGGATCAGATGCAACTACAAATGTGGTTTTGATTATTATCATTGGACACATGTATTTATCAATTCCATTTATGTAATCCTCACAAATTAATGTCTTTCTATTTTTGATATGATAAATAATTTTTATACATTTAACAAAGAATAAATATAAATATAATGATCTAATGGATATTCTTTTTTGAGGATATTGATCAACAGTTCGAATAACTGGATATCTAGATTACATATGCCCTTCTATGTATAATATATAACTATGACTGGTGTTTTTCTTTTCAAAAATTAGCAACACGTGAATATTCTTCAGTTTGTGGTTGGCCTGGCAGAATATGGCTTTGGGTTGGCGCTATATAAGGATATTTGTCATCCACTTAATCTTCATTATTTTCTTCTGATAAAGGTTCACTATTTAAGTTGCCAACGTTTTACACAATTTATAAAAGCATTACAGAATAAGTGCCCTTCTGCCTCCTTTGTGTTGCTAGCATGGGACCTGATTAGTCCTTACCTTTCAAATCGGAGGCCTTCAAACTTCTACATTCTTAACATTTGAATCTTTCACTATTTAAACTGCTTGCTGTTTGTTATTATAAGTTAGGCTAGTAAAGTAGAACTCCAGCAATTGTCTGCTCCTTCACTTCGACAGCAGTCTCAAAATATAATAGTTATGTTAAGAGTAAATCCTTTTTTTTAACCTTTTGTTTTCAATGAGTTCGTAATATTCACCTCTTCGCTGAAACAAACTTAAAGTTGAAGAGACTAGACCCCACCAAGACTTGTGGCCACTATTCATTTAGAACAAAGATTTGAGGGATGAAGATAATATTTTTGTAAGCTAGGTAAGCGAAGATTTAGGCAACACAATAGGAAAGCAAAAGGTTTCAAGATAGATCTTTTTGCAGTGGTTAAGATTGGCAGGCAAATATCTACCAATGGGTCTTCGAGCTCACCCAGCTGGAAGTAAGGCTTCTTCCCTTTAGAGAGGAGATAATTTGTTTCTGCTGCTTTGTCCTCTTTGTATTACTATTTGTATTCCCATAATACAGAGGAATCGTAATTTAGTAGGGTGTTGCTTCAGAGTTTCCATGCTCTTTTCACTCATCCCATCTCATTTTGATAACTGTAGTAGGAGTGGTTCACATAAAAAATCAGCAGGAAACAATTTCCATTAAACGAACAAGCTACTTATCTTCAGTGACATTCTTACTAATCAATGCACATCTTCTCTCAGACTTCTTTTTAGCTTCCCAGCTCCTCCTTCTGAACTCAAAATGTTGTCTACTTTTCATAAATGTGTAGCTTTCCAGTTTTGGCCTAGGTTTCACACCTGTTTCCACCAGAAATCAGAAGTAGGTAGAAACCGAAAAAATAGGAAAATCGACGACTAGAGAGGCCTCGAATATGTGTCTGGCGGTCCGCGTACACCAGACTCACGTGGGTGCGGAGGTGGTGGTTGGACCCCCTTGGGACCCTCACCAGGGAACTGCCGCTCCCTGGAGGTGGCGCGGCAGTCAGAGGCTGCAATATGCTCGCTGGGACTGACGCGATCCCACCAAGCATATTACGAGTTTCCTCTCCGCTGGGGGTGACATGGAAGTTCCTCCTTCATGTCAACCCTGGTGTAGAGGAAGCAAAGGGGTCCAACTGTACTCCTTGTGCCTCCTCCACTTGTGGATGCACCCAGGACAGCATAACATGTGCCCCCTGTGTGCAAGCACAGCATGTCCTGCATGGGATGGACTTTGCAGTCCATGCCGGGCAGAAACCTTATGAGGCATTTCCATTGCGATTCCTTTTTGAAAGGCACCGCCGCCTTTGAAAGAGGCACCACCCTATGAACGCCACGCCGCCTGCCTACCAGACTACAAAAAAGTTGTAATCTGACAGGCAGGCGGCGACTCTTAGTGGTGCAGGGGCCTGGCGGTGGCGAGCCGCCTGCCCACGCAACGCCAAAAGTCATAATCGGGCCCTAAGCGTATCCACTAATAAAAGGAATTAGCGTCTATAGAGTCTGGAAAAGGTTTAGTGGAAGTGACGTCCCCAGCTTACTTGATGTCTTATATTGGATCAGCGACGTCACCAAAAATGGGGTCTCATGGACCCAACTGAAGTCTAGTAATGCCACCTGACACCAGTGACTGGTACTGTTACAGAAAGAAATCCAGATTTAGTGTAGCTCTTAGAAAAAGTTTACATAAGGAATTTGTTATGAACTCTCAATGGCTTTGTGTGGGTTCAAGCATTGATGGATTATTTAGTTGCAGATGTAGGCCCCAGAAGTGAACCTAGACTTCTCCTGGTGGAATGACATGTGCATATCATTTCTTACTGGAACTAAATGTGATAATTGACTTAATTTTATCTTCATGAATCTAGTCTACCATTAGAGCTTTCCGATTTTAGATAATACAAGTTTTTGTGTAATTTTACTAGGTGTAGTTCAGAATTCTTGGGTGTATTGCATAGACCTGTGGAGGAACAAGAAACAATGCAGAGAATAGTCAGCATAGATATGGTTGTGTAATATAAAGAAAGTACATAACATTTTATGGGAAATCAGAAAAGACCCCTAAAGCAAATAACATGTACATTTAGCTAACCAGGTTGGAGAGTAGGCTGGACAACTGCAGGTTAAGGTCCATCAATATCAATCTTATCATATTGTAGTGAGCCCACCCTCCCTGTGCTACATTCCAAGGTAAGCAAGTTGTGTAGTAATATTGTTCTCATATGCATCAGTTACTCTGAGTAATAGCACAAGTAGATAGAGAGCTTGATTTAGTTTATTATCTTTACATGTAACCATTAAAAGTATGCAGAGTATAACGCATTAACTATTTTATAGGATTCCCTGGAGGAGGAGAGCTTTCCGTTAATGAAATCCACTCTGATTTTGGAATGGTTGGGAGTGTCTGTGCTGTGCAACACTGGAAAACAGTCAACAGATTTCTTCCTTGCTTATGGACAAGGTGCCCGTGGTGGTAAGTTTCTTCTCAGTTCTGTAAATTCAGTTACCTATTCAGAATTCAAAAGCATGTTTAGACTTCAGAAGGTTTTGAGCATATAACTGCTTGTATTCCACATTCAAATAGACATCAGAAGCATTTATCCAGAGCTGCCAAATAGAAACGACAATGATGTGTTGCATTGCTTGGTCATAGTAGCCCTCTGAACGATTGACAACTCTACCTTCTGTGTCACTTGTTTGGTACAATGCTAATATGTTGTTCATAAATTTAGGCAGCGGTTCACAGATGTGCCAGAACAAAAGTTGCATTTGTCTCCTTTACCGTTATCCTAACAGAATTCCTGGAGTGCTTCTGTAAATTTGCACCAGTTGCCTGTTCCCAAAAATGTTCATGTAACTACTCCACATGAATATGTATCAAGCATTTGGGTATGCTCTTGTAAATTTTGAATTTTGTATTTCTATAGGAAAATATTTTCCTGGTCAAAATGTCATTCCCCTGCGTGATCATTAATTATCGGGGTGATACCTCTCCATTCTCACCCTGAAAACACACTTTCTGCTACTGCTACCCAAGAGGAGTGTATTTGCAAGTTTATTCAGGGCTTGACACTAGCTTCATATGCTCAATAAAGAGCCAGAAACTGGCTAGTTTGTACATGTTTAAAGACCTTTGCTGGGCAGCCCACCCCGGCACATATAATTGCTATTCTGTTGCGGTAATGACCTGTGATTGGTTTTAATCAGCCAAAAGTAATCAATCAAAATATAGCATTTGCTTTCATTTGTGATGAGGTGTTACTTTGCTTATGCAGTCTATGCCCATTTACAGCCTTCCTGCCTCTGCCTTCTTGAGTGCCCATTAACATATAAAATAACTAAGGAAACGTTTATTAGGTGACTGTAGAGCCTATTTTTGTTAAGTCTGGGTTTTACGGTTTTCTAATGTGTTTTTGGATTAACCATGACAGAGCAAGACAATACACCTGGCTTTAATATGCTATGGAATGCTAACACTGGCATTCAAAGTTGTGTTGCTTGCACTACCACAGTAAAGTAAGAACTATTGGATTGGCCAAAGATTGGCAATCAAAGCAAGAGGTGCAAGTAAAGTGTGACTGTTGAGAATGGGAAGAACTTTAGAAACACCGCCTACTTGCAGAGGTTCACCTGAAACATCGATTAGAAGACCTTCTGATTCTTGTAGCTTACAAGTGACTGGATGCTCTGGGTGTCCAACAGAGAAACACAGCATATGAAATACTGGTGTATTAGAGTAGTAGGTTTGTATGTTTGTATAGCAGAGTTGTTGAGCGGCCAGCCAAACGCTATGCATAACCACCTGGTAACTTCTCATGGAGTAAGTGTGATTTAGAGGATTAATCTAGATGTGTTATATCTATGTTTTTGGGAGGATGTATTATTTGCCCCCATCAACTTCCTCTCACTCACTTTCAATATCAATATCAATCACCTCGTGAAACGAGAACCACAAAATTACGAATCATTTGACCATAACCACTCTAACACCTCAATACCTGGGACAACTAGCCACACAAACGTGTACATTTCCGGCGAGAAGTACTTCACAATGGTTTCATACTATGGTTTTGAGAGATAAAGCGCATAGTTATCAGCCTCCTTCTCTTTGCATTAATTTTCTCCTTATGCCCCACATTTGGCCCAGGAACTTTGCAACTGAACAGGCTATCACATGTCTCGGACCGGATCTTAGTATGCGCAAAGCTTCAATGTGATTGCGAGTCCCCAGTTGTTTCCATAGGGGTGAGAGCCATTTTGCTCTAGGGCGAGAATACACAGGGCAGGCGAATAAGACATGCGCTGGTGATTCAGGTAATGCAGTGCAGAGAGGGCAGGACCGCAATGCCACACTAATGTTGCGCCATGAGCCAGTGTATGAGTTGAGCGGAGGCATGCCAAACCTGAACTGCATATACAGTTTCCTGTCCAAAGGGGTTTTAATAGTGTATACAAAGGGTTCTAAAAGAGAAATGGATTTAAAATCTAAAAATTCACTTTTTAACCAACCCTCGTTGGGCTTAACAGCGGCTTGGAGGGAAACCCGACCCCAATAATGCAGTTTTAATTGTTTTTTGGTGGGGAATGATGCCGAGTTCCTTAGGTCCCAAGCTTCTGGTGGACCTAAATGCAAGGATCAGTGACTTGAATTCAATCCTCCTGATTATAAGGAGCCAATGAAGTTGCTTCAGGTGTGGAGAGATATGGTGACGCGTAGGTACCCGCCTGATTAGCCTTGCTGCCAAGTTTTGGATAATTTGTAGCCTGCGCAGTAAGTATGCAGGTAGTCCCAAGTGTAGACTATTTGCATTGCCCAAGTGAGACGTGACTAGCGCATGGACTACTGACTTCCGATGTTCCTCCAGCAGAAAGCATAAGAATCTCCTTATTGCCCTCATTTTCTAGAAATAAGTGGGTGTGATATGCCGTATCTGGGCACAGAAGGAAAACGCTATGTCCAGCCTGATTCCCAGATTCCTAGCCGACTCTGAGGGTGTTGGGGGTGGATTCAGTTCTGACGGCCTCCACTGGTTGGAGGAGGGGAAGCTTTGCTAAAAAAAATAGGAGTTCCGTTTTCTCTGCATTTAATTTCAGGCAGTTCTTATGCATCCATGTTGAGATGTCTTTTAGGCATGCCTTAAAATTGTGAAATGCCTCCAGTGAGTATTCTTAAAGGAGAACATCAATTGCGTGTTGTCCGCGTAAGACACCACTTTTACGCACCAGGATTCAATCTAAGTAGCCAAATGGGCGAGGTAGATGTTGAAGAGCAATGAGCTGAGTGCCAATCCCTGCGGCACCCCTCACCTCAGAGGTTTCTGAGCTGAGAGAAAAGGACGAAGAAACACCTGTTGGGAGCGCTTCTCCAAAAAAGATCGGAGCCTAGATAGTACAGTACCGCGCACTCCGGCCTGATGAAGTCTACTGAGCAGAATTGTGTGTGAAACTGTATCAAATGCTGCTGATAGATCCAGCAGCGCCAGCATAGCCGAGGCGCCTTGATCCATGGACTCTCGAATGGATTCAGAAACTTCTGATAGCGCTGTCTCGGTGCTGTGATCAGCTCTGAAGCCGAATTGGAAAGCATGGAGAATGCAATGCTCCGCAACCAGGGTTTATGGTACTTTGTTCAACTGGCCTAACTGGATTTCTGTAGCCGGCCTGCGGTTTATCTCAGTCGGCCAGAACACGTAACTTTGTCCCTGTCCAGCGCGGCCAGATATCCCTTGTTGGCACTTTATGCTTTTTGGCACTATTTTGACTTAAAACTTTAACATTTAATATCTCTGGTTTTGCTGATTGGATTTTTGTCGTTTTGGTCTTATTTTATTTATTGAGTAAGATCTATTTTTCCTAACTTTGTGTGGGATGTTTTTTGTGAGGTGTTTTACTGTTTTACTATTTGAAGTGTTTCACAAATACTTTTCACTTTGCCTTCAAGTTAAACCTGACTGCTCTGTGCTACGTTACCGGAAGGTGAGCACAGGTTAATTTGGAATTTGCTGGATCCTTACCCTGATTAGGATTGTGGTCAGTAGCGGCTCCCATAGGGTGTGCTTTGGGGCTCTGGGGCGGGGGAGGGGAAGGCTGTGGGTGTAGCAAACACGGACATAGGACGGAACAGAGGAACGTAATTATTACATTCCTCCGTTCCGTCGTATGTCCGTGTTTGCTACCCCCCCACCCTGCCCCTCCCCCGCCTCACCACCCTGCAGCATGCCCTATGCGAGCCGCTACTGATTGCGGTTGCTGCTTGAGCAGGGCTCACACCCCAGTCAACTAGTTACCCAATTTTTTTTTTCATGTATGAAATATATATTTTTTTTTTTTATAAAAAGTTTTTATTGAACAGTAAAAAGGATACAAGCATGGGCCTACAACCACCAGGGCCGGCCGCTAGAATCAAAAAGGATCACACAGTGTTAAAGTCATTAACCAGCCCATGGGGCCCAGCCCATTACAGAAGCTCCGGTTACACATAAGGGAATCAGGATACATACATTTAACATAAATAACAACTAAAAAACAAAAGGCGAGGCGTAGTGACATGAAGTGGGCGTCAGACTACAGCAGGGGGACTTCACATCTGACCACCAGATGGCGGTCAAGGGGAAGGAGGACTAAGAGGTCAGGGGGGGTTCACGGGAGAGCCAGGTCTACACTCGGATATTCCAAATACGCAAGGAACCATCACGGGTCAGGGGGACAAGGCAACCTCGGAAGTGTCCACCAGGGGGGGAGCACAAATATTCCCCCGATACTCATTCCATTGCCCCCAGATTCTGCCCCATGCCCCCGGTTTACCACGAGCCACATACACAGTCTTCTCCCTGAACATGCACCAGTCCATGTTCTCCATCCATACAGACACGGTGGGAGGCCGCTGGGAACCCCAAAGCTGCGCTATATCTCTCTTGGCAATCATGTTCCCCAGGGCCGCCCACCGAGTCTGGGCCGCGTTATAATCATTGGGCTCCCACACATTCAGAACACAGCGACGCACCTCCGGCAACAGAGCAACCCCGGTGACTCGTCCCATAACCTCATGCACCCTGCGCCAGTATTCCGCCACCTCGCGGCACTCCCATAGGATGTGGAGAAAGGTGGCACTGAGCCCACAGCCCCGCTTACAGAGCCCGTCGTCAGAAAATCCCATCGAAACCAAACGGGGACCCGTCACGTAAACCCGGTGGAGAATCTTAAGCTGGACCAGACGGAGACGGGCCGGGATGGCCACCTCCCTAGGGGACGACAGTGCGGACTGCCAGTCCTCGTCGTCCAACTCCACCCCATCTCCCGTCCATGCCTCCCGAAAACGCACCAAGAGGTCAGCCCGATTATTAATCAGTTTTTTATAAATTAGAGAGATAGTACTGTCGGGCACGTGACCATCGAGTATGCGGTCCTCGAGGGGCGAAGAGGCCGGGACCTTGGTCCCTTCCCCAAAGACAGAGAGCAGGGCATGCCGAACCTGGGCATAACGGAAGAACTCCCTTTCAGTAAGCTCGTATTCGCTCTGGAGCGCCGCGAAGGTTTTGACCGCGCCCTTAACCCATAAGTCTCCCACTCTGCTAATACCGATCGTGTCCCAGTGCTCAAAGCCTTTCGTTGTCCAGAGGCTACCCAATCGGTCGGAGGCGAATAAAGGAGTAGCACACGTTAAACGCTCACTCCAGCCCATGGCTACATTAGCTGCCTTCCAGATCCTTACCGCAATCTTAGTAGGGCCCGTAAGGGTCCTTCCAGCCAAGCGGGAGTAAAGCGCCCTATTATAGTTACCGCCGGGAAGCAGAAATGTATCCATCTCATATGCCGGGTTCAAGCCGGGCGCATACGTGGCATGGTTAATGGCCGATAGTTGGGAGGCCCAATAGTACCTTCTAATGTCGGGAAGCGCGATGCCCCCGTCGTACCAGGGGAGAGTGAGCTTTGCCAGAGCGATACGCGCCCGCCCGTCCCACACCAGTCTCCTCTGCAGGCTCTCCACCTCCCGAAAGTAGGCGACCGGAATGACATCGAAGGAGTTCTGAAGTGCATAAAGGAATCTGGGAAGGGACATCATTTTAAACAGAGCTGCGCGACCAAGCGGGGACAAGGGCAGCTTACACCACCGAGCCGTATCCTCCCTCAAACGCCGAAGTGGAAGCAGGAGGTTCTGCTCATAGCGAACCGCCGGGTCCAACGAAACGTACACCCCCAGGTATTTAAAGCCGGACAGAGATAGTTGGATCGGAAGCCGAGGCGGCAAAAGAGGAGGGCCACCAGAGATAGGATACACGCAAGATTTAGACCAGTTAATCGTCAGACCCGAATTTCTCCCAAAGGAAGTAAGGACATCAAAGAGAACATTAAGCGACTGCCGCGGCGAGGTGAGATACAAAAGAATGTCATCCGCGTACAACGAGACCCGGTCCTCGAAGCCCGGGGCCCACCGGATCCCTCTGATCGAGGGCTCCCAGCGGAGCCAGGCAGCGAGCGGTTCCAAGGCGAGAGCAAAGAGCAGAGGGGACAACGGGCACCCCTGCCTCGTACCCCTACCGAGAGCGAAAGGCTGTGAGACCCGCCCATTGACGACTACCTGAGCCAGTGGTCCAGCGTAAAGAAGCTTCACCCAGCCAAGAAATCCCTCCCCAAAGCCGAATTTGGTCAGGACAGCCCAGAGGAATGGCCACTCGATGGTATCAAAGTCCATCGTGGCATCTAAAGAAACCAGTACGGCTGGTTCGGAGAGGTACTCCGCCCTAGCGAGGGCGCCGTGGAGACGCCGCAGGTTAAGAGCGGTATTACGATGAGGGATGAAGCCGCATTGATCCGGATGGATCAGATCACAGATAACGCTCAGCAAGCGAGTGGCGAGGACTTTAGCCAGTATCTTAGGCTCGGCGTTTAATAGAGAAATAGGCCTGTAGGAGGCACAGCGGTCTCGTGGCTTACCATCCTTGGGGATCACGACTATAGTAGCCAGACGCTGGTCGGCGGGAAGGGAACCCGTCTCGAGGGACTCCTGGAACATACGACGGAGGAAAGGCGCGAATTATCCGGGCGCAATTTATACAACTCAATAGGCAGGCCGTTGGGACCCATAGCCTTGCCAGAGCGAAGGGAGCGAATCGCACTTGCAATCTCGTCAACAGACAAGGGGGCGTCCAGCTGTTCACGGTCCTCGACGGACAAACCGGGCAGAGCAATATCCCGCAGCAGAAGGCGAGAGTCTTCCTCATCCCTATCAGTCACCGGGGAGTACACGGCCCGGAGGTGGTCCGCAAAACACTCCACAATCTCACCAGGCTCAGTCACACACGCTCCATCCGAAACCCGAAGCTCCGGAACCACACGATTCACTCTCTCCTTCCTGTCCAGCCAAGCAATCAATTTACCCGCCTTGTCCCCGGCGTCATACAATCTACCCTGCTGCTCCCTATACATAGTCTTGGCAGCATCAGTAACAAGAGACCTGTATTCAAACTGCTTCAAGCTGAGGGCATGGAGCCCATCCGGAGTGACACCCGCCTCCAAGGCCGACTCCAGCCCCGATATGTCAGTCTCCAGCTTCACCACTGCCTCATTCTTGAGCTTCTTAGCCACCACTATCTGGGAGAGGGCTTGTCCGCGGAGCACGGTTTTAAAAGCTTCCCACAGGGACATTGCGGACGACACCGACCCCTCGTTTTCAAGGAAATATTGGTCAATCGACTTGACCAGGCTGTCGCGAGTCGTGGGGTCTCGCAGGTACCAAGGGTTAATGGGAGCGATCCGCCCTGCAGACCGCGACCCGATGTCAAAGAGCAGCCACAGCGGGGAATGATCAGAGATACCCCGCGCCAGGTGCCTAACCTCTCGAATCCGGGCAGTCTGGGCCGCGGGCATAAGAAAATAGTCTAATCTGGAAAGACTCCCATGCGCCCCAGAGTGAAAGGTGTACTGACATTGTGTCGGATGCATTAATTTCCAACTATCTACCAGACCAAAGGTCTCCAAGAGTCCGCCAAGCCATGCCTGGGCAGCGGGGAGGGCCCTGGGCGGGTGACGATCCAGGTCACCCGAAACCACCGAATTGAAGTCCCCGCCCATAAGCAAAAGACTGTCCGGAAGTTCAAGCAGCATTCGACCCAAGTCCGAGAAGGTGGAGTTCTGGAGGCCCGGGGGAACGTAAACTGAGACCAAGGAAAGTGACTGCCCCTCCCATCTCCCAGTCAAAGCCACATAGCGCCCTCTATCATCCGGGACTACCCTGGTGATCTCTAACGGAAGTGAGGATCGCAGGAGAATGCCCACCCCTCTAGATCCAGTGGTGAAACCAGAATGGGCCACGAGGCGGTATCCCCCCCTGTTCATTGCATGACAAACATTACCAACCAGATGCGTCTCCTGTAAAAACACCACATCAGGAGCCAGACGACGCAAATACTGCAGCACCACACCCCGCTTGATACGGTCCCCCAACCCGTTGACGTTCCATGACATCAATCTCAACCCGTCCCCCCCCATCCCCTCCAGTAGATCAAAGGTCCCCCAGCCAATAGCGCAGCACCCAAAACTGGACAAAAAACAGTACCTCGCCCTGAAAACAAAGAACACACATCAAAACAACCCCTCCCACCCCCCAACCCCCCCCCCAACTCCAACTCCCCCCACCCTGCACCCCTGCGGGCCAAAAAACCACCCCAACTTGCAGTGTGCCTGTCGCCCTACAAACCCCATTCTACGAAAAGACCCCGGAGGAGGAAAGGGACCCGTCCCCGCCCGCCCCCCACACAGGTCATAGTGAGACAAAATGAACAAAAGAAGTAAAACCCAGCCGAACAGTGCAAAATGGCAAAGTCAAGGACCAAAAGTCACTCCAAAGGGGACCCGTCACCTTCGGTACCGGCAGAGGGCCCCGACCGGTCACCCCTGTCCGGCAGCGAGTCCAGCCAGTCACTCACAGTCGCGGGAGAGTCAAAAAAGACAGTCCGATCCTCGTGTTCCACTCGGAGTTTTGCGGGATAGAGCATAGAGTACTTAAGGCCCAGGTCACGGAGACGACGCTTCACCCCCTGGAAACCCATCCGCTGTTTCTGGACAAGTTGGGTGAAGTCCGGATAAAAGTTAATTGACGAGTTCTCATGACGAACCGGGCCGTGGACCCGTGAGGCCTGCAGAATCGCATCTCGGTCTCTGTAGTGGAAAAGTTTGGCTACAATAGGCCTCGGGGGGGCCCCCGGCCGCGGCCGACCGCCCGGAACTCGATGGGCCCGTTCCACGGCAAAGAACTTACTTAGGCCAGCGGGGGCCAGCTGTTGGAGGATGAGTTCCTCGAGCAGGAGGTCAACCGGGCGGCTGTCGGAGGACTCCGGTACGCCTATGACACGGATGTTATTGCGTCGGGCTCGTCCCTCGAAGTCCTCCAGCCGCCGGGCCATCTGATCGTTGGCCATCTTGATGTCGCCAAGAGTGGTCTGCAGGTCCGACACATCCGCACCGAGGGTGGAAGTCCGCACATCGAGCGCTTGAACCCTCTCGTTGGTTTTAGAGAGATCCGCCCGAATTAATGTGACATCGATAGCCACCGTGTCGATTTTACGGGCCAAGGCCTCGTACTGCGTGGCGATGGTCTCCCTGATGCCGTTAATGGCGCCCATGATGTCCTGCAGGGACAGCTCCGGAGAGACGGGCGTGCCACCACCGGCGTCGTCTGGGGGTGCACCGGCCGCTCCAGGGGACCCTCTGCCATGAGTGTAGCGGTCCATGTTGTTCGCCTGGACCGGTCCCCCCGCGGAGGGAAGCTTTAGTCTTACGCCCCTCGGGGCCCCCCTTGCCCCCCATGTGGGCCACGCTCACCGAAGGGGACCGTCGATCAAGGGTCGAATGGGCACCGGCACCGCAGACGGGCGCCTCACCAGAGTCCGCAGTATAGCGGTGCGAGGGGACCAAAGGCAATGGGTACACTAGTAGCAGGCGGAGACAAAGGCCTCACGCAGAGGCCAAGGAAACACCCAGCCACTCCAAGCGATTCCGCCGTCCAGCCCCTTTGAAGTCCAAAAGTGAAACCGAAAGTGATGGAGCGGCCACTGGCACAGCGCTGCAGCCGCTGTTGTTCGATTACGCCCCGGCTCCACAGTTCGCCCTCGCACCGGGCACCGCCGTCGGGTGGGTCTCAAAAGTTCAGACCACGATAAATCAGGATTCCCAGGTCCGATTCGATTTCTGAAAGGAGATCCGTGTTCAGCCAGCCTTCATCTTCCAGCTTCCGTAAACCATATCAGGATAAAATCAGGATAAATTCCGAGGAGCAGCGAGGGTCCGGGGAGCCCTGTGCTCACGCGACCATCTTGGATGCGCGCTAGGCTCCTCCTCCTATGAAATATTTGTTAATTTTCCTGAACTGATTTAAAGAAAGGCATAGGAATTAAAAACTTTACGTGAGTTCATGATTAACAGAATTGAGAATTTCCTGCCCTTCCATAAGAATCCATCCATATGAGATACATGGCAACTGACTTGCCTCTTCGGTCACTAATGGCGTCTTTGTCTTTTATTTAAAACATTTTTTAATTATAACAGTTGTCAGTATACAAATCATCAGCATTTTTATCAAAGTCCCATATTCACCCCAGTAACACAATTTAAAATTATTAGTAGCATCCTGACTTGGACTGGACCCTGTTGTTGGCGTCTGCCTGATACACTGAGAGGATTTAAGTGCCTCTTGTGAGGTCCAGGGGGCCTTAGAAGTGTACTCCTGTGTTTGTTTGTGCACCAGAAAAAAGTTTGGAAAATTTTCCACCAGAGAATCTGTTGGACCCGCTGGAATATATCTCACTGGCAGTTCTACAGTGTTGGATTGGATTTCTGCTTTGTCCCTCTTAAAGGTCGCCACACCTCCCAAAAAACCCACTATATCTTATTCTCCATTAGGACTTAAAATTTTGTCTGCGAGAAATCATATCTCTGTTGCTCGAGTATATTTTAAAAGATGAAAAGTCCGTTGGTATTCAGCCTATTGCAGTTTGTCCAGCAGTGGTTGAACGTTTGCTGGATAGGCCTGGCGGCCATAAGCAATTGTCGAAAGTAGCTTGGTTTGTTTAACTTTTTATGATGGCTTCCGCTGATGGGCTGTGCAGGGAGCTATTGAATTTACACTGTGTAAATATAACACCTGTGGCCTTTCCCGTGATATGTTATAGGTGTAGGCTCGGTTTTCTGCTTTCTGTCATCCAGACACCCAGGTAGTTATATTGTAGTGTATAATATTTGTTGGTTGCCCATCCCCCAGTACAGCTTAGATTTATACTTGTGCTTCCTGAAAAGATTAAATAACATCAGGCCTAACACACAACCCTGCTTTAAGCCCAGGTTGGTGGGAATCCGGCTTGTGACTTTATTTTCTCGGCCTAGCTTAATACGAACCCTTGTATTCGAATAAAGAGATATTATTACTCTGAGTAGGGTAGGAATAGGTGGTATGTCCCATTTTGCTAACTTAGTCCAAAGGATCTTTCGGTTCACTCTGTCTCAGGCTGCTCAGTAATCCACAAAGCATGCAAAAAGGGACAGAAAGTCAAGCGTGGGGGCGGGCAGACTTGCATTGAAGTGTGCTGTATCGTATGGCAAAGCCACAATATTATCTACTGTACTGCTTTTTACCTAAACCTGTTTGATAAAAAGGGATTAATTTCATACCAGATGCCCATTCCTTTATTTAGTGTAATACAATTTTCCATAGGCCTTCGCCTCAACATCCAATAGAGCAATTCGCCGATAGGTTACTGAATCTGTGTTGCCACCTTGTTTGTATATTGGATGTGAAATGCAGTCCCTCCAGGATTACGTGACAGCTACTAGGGAAACTATGTGTTCCTCAGAACCTGGTTAAATAATTAGTATAAGCACATGCTGTTCTGTCAGAGTAATTGCAATTAACATTTACATCATTGTGAGTAGTGCATGAACCGTTTTCCCTAACTTGTTTCTGTCGTACGGTTCCTACTAATTCAGTAAGACTTGCTATTGGGCAACTTAAGCATCAAAACTATGGGGACTGAGTCCACTCATACCATCAGATGTTTTTTTTTGGCTTGATTCCTGGCTAGCTCACAGTGTGCCATCTGGACCCCTAAACTTCACAGGGTATCGGATGGCGTCTGCAACATCAGAACATGACTCCCCCTAATTCCCCCCAAGAAATCTTGGAAACAATCTACCCTTTCATTGTTATCTCGGGCATGCCCAAAGAGAGACACAAGGAACATTGAAATTTCAAACATTTTGTGTAAAATATGTGCACTGCGATGATCAGTAGAAGGAGACAGAGCATAGTAAACAGCATTACAACAATAGTAAAGAAAATAAATAGTTCATCCAAATGTATGACATTATTCCGCATGCCTTTAGCATGCATGCCTTCGGAACGCTGTCATTAGAACAACTCATCTTGAGCACGCAATTGTTCAGCACCCAAGTTGTTATAACGACTTGCCTTAGGGAGGCCCTGGATTTTGAAATAGTTTAATTTACTATTCCAACGCCAGTCTGTGCAACAGTAGGGAAGGTGTTGGACTTTATATCTAAACCATTCCACCAATGCGCCCCCCTAAAGCAAGTTGTTGTTGTGACTTGCGTGCTAAAGACGCATTCATTATATTGCCGGCGCCGTGAAGGCACAGCGTGATTCCGTCTTCGTCCTAAAGGACATTTCCCAGTTCAATCATTGTAACTATTCCACTGATCATATGAATACATATAATTGAACTCCTGCCTATAACTGCCTTTCCTAGAGAGCATAGGGTGAATAAGTGTTCTGCCAAATCACTTGGAGTGATCAAACTCTCCATTTACCTCTATGTGTGTTTCATCTGGAAGCCAATCTGGTGTAGAACAGACCCCTATCCCTCTTAGGATGGTGATGAGATTCAGCAGGGCTGGAAATCAGGCACGGGTGACCATGACAATCCATAGAAATGCTCTTCTGCCAAACAAAGGCTCAGGGCAGTTTATATAATAAAAATGGACCCATCCACACTGTGCCCGAGCGCTGACATTGTCGATGCAACCAATTCAGAGCTGTCTCCGAACAGACAACAATATACAAAGGCAGTTTGGGCAGTGTCCTTGGTCCGTGGGCAAAAGTTATGATGGAATGATAATGTGACTAAGAAGAAATGTATCTGTAAGCAAAAACCCTTTCTAAGTACACTATCGCATGCAAGCATGCAAGCAAAATATGCTAAACGTCATCATCTAAAAGGATGTCACCTTTAAACTTGAACATGTAGAAAATGGGAGCGTTTGTGCACAGGCCATATTAACCTCACGATACCCACTACTTGTCTGTAAGGGGACGAAAAGATTCAAACTAATTATAAAGACATATCCTAAAATCAAAATATGTAACCTTGAAACGGTAAAATCAAATCTAAAAAAATAGATATCTTTAATAATAAAGAACAAAGAAGGCCAAATTGTGTTAAAAGGCAATTTAAAGTACTCAAAGAATACTGCATAAGAATGAAAAACTTTCAATAAAAAGATGCGCAATTAGAATTCTCAAAACTCCAAGAATGTTTCAAACATTCTGAGAGTCAGTAGGAACCATGGTGTTCCTAGCTTATGCAGACGATGCTTCCAGTTGGTGCCCCATTCACCATTTCCAAAGAACAAATATGGTCATGTCCAGTCCATTCAGCAGCAGCTGCAGATGTGACAGATTACAGATGACAGATCCGCAGATTATAAGCCAGGATCTGAGAATCCATGAGCAGAGGCATCCACAGAAGGCTCATAATATGCATTTTGCAACAACGACAATCGCATAGGACATCTCTGAAAATGAATTCTCAACTGACCCATCAGCAGTTGCACATCCTTAGATTAGAATGATTGCATTCCTAGGCACACTCAAAGTGCACAGTAGACAGAGGAACACAGGCTTTACACAATATAAAAATATAGGTCGAAAGGACAAGGACCAGTTGTTATTCAGTTCCTGAAGTAAGGGCGCGCCAAAGTACTGTATCATGTGATCACGGCACATCAGCACATGTGGTAGTGCCATTCCCATTTTGCTGCGTAGTGGAACATCCATTGTGGAGCACCAAAAATAGAAGGAGAATCCCAACAATCAGAAACAGAATTAGCGGTATGGCTCCTAAAACGCTGGAAATCAAGAAGTGTATAAAAGATAGAATCATTCCGAAGGTAGTCTAGAAGGTACTAAAAAACTGAGACCCAATCGCTTTGAAAATATTTACTACTCCTGCAACATTTGAAGCATTAAATATGTGTTTCACAAGGTCTCTGAAATGTCGTGGTAGGTTAGTGCGTAGTAGTGATAGTATTTCAGAAGAAGACCTTGCATTGTGAAGCTCAAACATTTCTCTTGCAGATGTTAATGAAACTTGCTTCTGAAACAATATGGCTTTCAGACTGCTCAGACTATCAAAGTTCACATTAAAACTAGAAATTGAAGGCCAAACCATCACAATCTAACTGTATGGGTGGGTGGAAAAAGTACATTCGTACAACAAGTCACAACCCTAGAAACTGTTACCACATAGGGTACTCCCAGTCTCATTCCACAGCAACCTTGGTTGTTCAACATCAAATAACTTCCATTGGAGAGCAAGCTGAATGCCGGACGAATTACAGCAGCTGGGGAACCCTTCAGATAGCAAGCTAAGTTTGCTTTTGAATCATAGCATGCCCCGTGAAGTATAACTTCAGTTTCCCCATTTCAACACCTGTAGTTGAATTGTAACATCCATATCTTTTGTACAGATCTCTCCCCAAACGGCTCATATCTGCCTACCTGAAAGTGTTTGAAACAGGACGTGAAGTGAAATGTTGAAATTGGCAGAGAAATGAATCCATGAATTAATCATTCTGCTGATGGCGTTCTGCCACAGTAAACTAACTTATCTAAATGTTCTATGTTTAACATTGTGTATATTGCGTCCTTTTTTGCCATTAGTTTCTGTGCACGTGTTAAATGGTACGGCAGAAATAGCTCGGTGTTGTTTAGGTGTTCTCAGGGTGCCCAACAACTTTTTAGGGTCTGCAGCATCCAGTTTAATAATCTAAGCCTACTCTGTCTTTGATGCAAGATGGACATGTCACTCTGTATGTCAATAGCTGACAACACAATGTTACTCAAAGAATATTTCTAGTTGTTAAAGTTGTCATGCCATTGTCAACCACTTCTAAAGCCTTTTATGAATTTACTCTGTCAACCTCACTTATCAGCTCAGCACCTTCCCGCTGTGAAACCTTCTAAAACTCATTGTTTATAGCGTACAAAATGTGTTCATGATGTGGCTTTCTGGGACCTCACAAAAATCCTCTAAATCTATGTCATTAGAAAGGAGAGACAAGTGTTCTTTCACCTCATCCAACGTGGATTATTGTAGCCATTGAATACATAACATCTCACACTGTATTGTGTCTGCACATAACATTGGTTTGGTCTCTTTATTCTAAAACCCTTTGTGTTGTTCAAAAAACGTGAATGACAACCATTAGTGTCTGGCCACACTAGCCACCCTTCTGGACTGGAATTTGAAGAATTATATGTACCATTTTGAAGCATACCGTTGAGCTGTTCTTCCATATAATTTGTGAATGTTTGCCAATTTTCAAAATGTGCAAATGTTGGAATGTTTGGTGTGTTCATGTCCTCTATCTTAGATAAGCACATACAGGATGTTTGTTGCACAGTCTTGTTCAGAAAAATCATGTTCGAGGCATGTGTGCTGTAGATACATGTGCTTTGTATAAGTCCACCATCTAGTGTTGGGCTCAGATGATTACAAGTTGTTTTTGTTCCAAGAAGTTTTTTTCGAGTCACAAGGCTGTGTGACTCCTCCTAATGGTTATACTGTACATGGTCATCAACGGCATTTTCAGATAGTTTTTTTCTGCCGACAGGTTCGGATGTAATATCCTGTGCTCTGGCTCGAGACTCCTTCCGGCTCCCTTCTGTTTGTTATTATCTCCAGTCAGTGGTATTGTCTTGATCGGTCTCCTATTGCATCCCACACACCCTTCCGAATAGCGGGTCTTCGGCTTTCTAGCTCTGCCCACTGGCCGTGCCCTGTTAGTTCCTACTTCTCCATTTCCAACACTCTGAGAGATGGACGTGCTGATGGAACGCACTCTATTCCGTTTCTGTCCGAATTGTCACCCAAATATCCTCATACCGACCAATCTATGCCTCTCCCCAATTATGGAGAGGACAGTTGTGAGACCTGCTCGTCTTTTCGATCAAAAAAGACTCTTCAGGACCGACGTGCTCAGCGACAGGAATTGCAGTGCAAGCAAAAGGACAATGTCCCGAACATCTACAGTCGCCAAGAGGAGGAGGAAGAAGCTTCAGCAGCACAGAAGGAATCACTTTCCATACACGATTCCGAGTCCCAATCCCATGATTACTTGGCTATTGTCCAGTTGGCACAGAAGCATCGGACAGTGAGTACTTCTACCCCTGATCCTTTGCACGGACAATCGACTGCCACAGAAAAAACTGCTCATGGGCCACCACTGCAAAAAAGCCACGGCGCGCACCGAAAAACTGCTTCGGAAGCCCTATCCTCTGGCTAGGCTCCAAAAATTCAACCTTCAGCAGGGGCCTCCGCCTCCTCCACACCTGAGGCCACAGCATCTCGATCTTCGGTGTTGGCACCGAAACAGAGACTGTCCATTTTGGATCTGAACATACCACTAGCTAAAACAAAGCTTCTGCCACTGAAATGCTTTGTTTTCAGACCGAAATTCCAACCAGAGCCAATCCTCAAACAATTTTAAAAACTACTCGATCCGAAACAAAAAAAGACTCTTAATTCGGACCTGGAAGCGAGAGAATAGTGGTCCAGCCACCAAGACAACACTCTTCTAAGAAGCAGTTGACTTTTGAGGAGGCTCTGGACATTCCTGTTCAATCCGTAAAAAAGTAAAAGCTGCATCTAGTCCATTGCACATTTCCTTTCCAACTCCACCTACACCACAAAGACCACTTCCACCATCTACTCCACCACCTCACTCACCACATTTGTCTGAGGCAGGTAACATAGCCCCTCAATTAATAGGTGAAAAAGATCAGGACATTCCAGAAGACACACAAACAGGGGATGCTTGAGATGATTATGATATTGAGCCTAAAGGTGACTCTGACTTGTATCCCACCCGCCCATGATGCCTCTGCTTATCAGGATCTAATAGCACGAGCAGCAACTTTTCATCAGGTCCCGCTATATAAAGATCCAATAGAGGAGGATTTTCTATTTGAAACTTTGTATAATGCACAAAGAGGCACACAATACTTACCATTGCTCAAGGGTATGACACGTCACAAGGACAGCGGGCCCGATTCACAGAACTAACTTAAGACAAAATCCTAAACTTACTACCATTTTGGTATTCACAGAAGGCACTTACTCATTTCGGTATTCACAGAAGTTAGGAGTCCTAACTTTAGGACTCCTAAATGCCTTCTGTGAATACCGAAAGCCTTAGAATTAGGATTTTTCTCAGTTTAGTAGTAGTATAGTTAGGACTCCTAAATGCATTCTGTGAATACCGAAAGTCTTAAAATTAGTTTTTTTCTCAGTTTAGTACTAGTATAGTTAGTACTCCTAACTTTAGGACTCCTAAATTCCTTCTGTGAATACCGAAAGTCTTAAAATTAGGATTTTTCTCAATTTAGTAGTAGTAAAGTTAGGACTCCTAACTTTAGGACTCCTAACTTTAGGACTCCTAAAAGCCTTCTGTGAATACCGAAAGCCTTAAAATTATGATTTTTCTCAGTATAGTAGTAGTAAAGTTAGGAGTCCTAACTTAAGGACTCCTAAACTGAGAAAAATCCTAATTTTAAGACTTTCGGTATTCACAGAAGGCATTTAGGAGTCCTAAAGTTAGGACTCCTAACTTCTGTGAATACCGAAGTGAGTAAGTGTCTTCTGTGAATACCAAAATGAGTAAGTGCCTTCTGTGAATACGAAAATGGTAGTAAGTTTAGGATTTTGTCTTAAGTTAGTTCTGTGAATCGGGCCCAGCATTTTTAAAGACCTGGTCAAAGTGAGAATAATAACACCACACATTGACAGAAAGTATAAGGCAGCACCATCAGACCCCATCTTTATTGGAGTTCAACTATCCCCTGACTCCTTAGTAGTCTCAAACACAAGAAAAAGGGCTAGCTCCCAAACATCTGGAGATTCACCACCTCCAGAAAGAGTCCAAACTGGTAGATGCCTCTGGCAAATGAGTTGCTGCACAAGCAGCTAATCATTGGCTTATAGCCAACAGCCAGGCTCTGTTAGCAAGGTATGACAGAGCCCACTGGGACAAAATGGAGGTGCTCCTCCAACACCTCCCAAAATAGCACAGAAAAAGAGGTCAGAAAATAGTTAATGAGGGTAAACTCATCACCAATAATTCTGTTAAATGTGCACTAGATGCAGCTGACACCACTACCAGAGGTATCAACACCAGTATCCTCTTACGTAGACATGCATGGTTACTGGTTTCAGGTTTTAAGCCTGAAGTACGACAGGCTATTTTGAATCTAACTTTTGACAAAGATCATCTTTTTGGTCGTCAAGTGGTTACAGCCCTTTAGAAGATGAAAAGGAACATACAGGTAGTAAAATCAATGGGGCTCCACAGACTAACACATATCGTGGTTCTTTTCGTCGGCACAATTACAATCAAGTTGCAAAATCTGCTACCACAGATACCACTGGGTCACCATACAAAAATCAAGGATAGACCTCTACCTCAAAAACCTTCGACAGAGGAAACAATTAAAAAGAAAAGGCAGAGGAAAGTATACCTGTTCCTCAAATGCCAACAACAACAAATAATGACTTCCTTACAGCTCCCCCAGACTACTTAACACCAGTCAGGGGTCGTCTGCAACAGTTTCTGAACACTTGGAAATCAATAACAACAGACCAATGGGTGATAGATATTATCCAACAAGGTCACTGTCTGGAGCTCATAACAACTCCTCCAAATATTCCACCTCGCAAACACAAGCTATCTACTCAACATCAAATGCTCCTGCAACAAGAAATAACAGCTCTGTTACCAAAAGGAGCAATAGAACCAGTTCAACAACAGTTTCAAGGAACAGGAGTATCCTCACTATACTTCCTAATTCCCCAAAAAGATGTGTCACCACGACCCATTCTAGATTGCAGGCCGTTGAATCATTATATCATATCAGAACACTTCCATATGGTCACTCTTCAAGAGATCATTCTTTTATTACAAAAAGGGGACTTCAAGGCGGCTCTAGATTTAAAGGATGCCTACTTCCATATACCCATTCATCCTGCACACAGGAAATACATCAGATTTCAATTTCAAGGAAAGCATTATCAATTCAAAGTTCTTCCCTTCGGGATTAACACTGACCCAGAGTATTTACAAAATGTCTAGCAGTGTGCGCAGCACAACTGTGCAGACAAAACATTCACCTCAACCCGGACCGTCTCACATGGAATCATGGAACACTTAAACATCCCCATCCCAAAGAAATGAATCTTGCAAATTGACTCCTGAAGTCTTTGAATTTGGATACTTGAATTTACCTCAAGAATGTATGGAAATCCTTAAAGAGGCTCGCAAACCTACCACAAGGCAATGTTATGCAGCAAAATGGAAAAAATATGTTAACATCTGTCACAAAAAGACATCAACCCTCTTTATGCAAAACTAAAAATACTTATATCTTACTTATTACATTTACAAATCAGGGTTGGCATACACTTCTATATTATTACATCTTGCAGCTATTGCAGCATATTTGTAAAATAGACAACACTTATCAGTGTTTAAGATCCCAATTATTAAAGCCTTTATGGAGGGACTTAAAGGAATAATTCCTCATATACTACTTCCCCCGCTTCAGCATGGAGTTTAAACATTGTACTAACAAGACTAATGGGTCCTCTTTTTGAGCCACTTCATCTTTGTCAAATGCAATACTTCTCATGGAAACTTGCCTTTTTGATAGCTATCACTCCACTTAGAAGGGTAAGTGAAACTCAGGCACTAACTCTTGAGGAGCCTTTCTTTCAGCTACATTGAGACAGGGTAGTACTTAGAACAAACCCAAATTGCCTAACAAAGGTGCTTTCTAATTTCCATATTAATCAATCCATTGGCTTACCTGTTTTTTCCTGCACCCAGACAGAGTTGTAGAAAGGGCATTGCACACCTTAGATGTCAAAAGGGCCCTAATGTATTACATTGACAGGACTAAATCATTCAGAAAAACGAAACAATTGTTTGTTGCCTTTGCACCTCCTTGTATGGGAAAGGCGATTTTCAATCAGGCATTTCAAGAAGGATCGTTAATTGCATCCAAACATGTTATGCAAAAGCTATAAGACTTTTACCTGTTCCTCCTTAAGCTCACTCCACTATGAAAATAGTGGCTTCCATGGCTTTTAAGGAACATTCCTATTGCTGATATTTGCAAAGCAGCAACATGGTCTACTCCACACACTTTCACAAAACATTATTGTGTGGATGTATTCGCACTCCAACAAGAAAGTGTTGGGCAAGCAGTGCCTAAAACTATTTTTCAAACAACTACAACCCCCCACATGTCTAGGTAGACGGACTGCTTTTCAGTCTATGCAAAGCATGTGTATCTAGAGCACACATGCCTCGAATGGATTATGTTACTTACCCTATAAGCATCTGTTTTTGTCATGTAGTGCTTTAAATTCACATGTGCCAACCCTCCTCCCCAATAAATCTTGTGTAGGTTGCAGTTCATATATTTTAATTCATACTAATGCATGGACATCTCATTGCTTACATATATAGCATACTTAAATTCTCACCTACATACGTCAAAACAATCTGAAGATAGCATCGATGGCCAGGCTCAGTGTTACCAAGCCGCAGAGTCACACAGCCTCGTGATTCGAAGAACACTTCTTGGAACAAAAACAAATTGTAATAATCAGAGCCCAATACTAGATGGCACACTTATGATAAAGCATGTGAAAACACATGCCAAAGACAGATGCTTACAGGGAAAGTAACATAATCCTTGTCTCGGTATGAGACACGCGCTAAACAGAGCCTCATTGCCTCGAACTTGCCAGTCTTACGTTCCCCAAATAGACTTTAAATCAACATTGTCTTTACAAAAGTCCTACCCTTATATTAACAACTGGTGAATAAAGGAGGCCAAGTAAATTAATTAAAGAGTAATTAAAAGAGTACAATTAAAGAGGACTGTCACAAAACCAATCCAGATGAAAAGGAAAAGCAACAAGAGGGTGATCCAAATGTAGATCCAAGGTGTAGCAAAGTATGTCTTTTTGAGCCAAATCATAAATGCACAAATTCCATTCAATAATTGGTCTGCAAAAAAATGAGGAGAAGTCAAAATAGCCAGAGGCAGTCTGTGCAAAAACAGGGGCATCACGTGTTAGTGAAGAATTGGTAGTTAACTCCTAAGGTGGATCATAATAAACAACTTTGGGGCATGTTCTCAAGAACGTGTAATAACCATCACAAAAGTTACTTAACACAACCTCCAACATCGCAGTCGATCGCGGGAATATTGCGCCATGTTAACCCGGTATTCACAACACAGCGGTACCATGCGATAGTCACCTGAAAACGCATCAACTGACCGCGTTAAAATCAAAGCCTCGACGCAACAATGCGAAACGCTAACGCAATAAATCCTGCGATGAGGCCAATCGCGATACCATCCTCAGGCTTGCATATCCCACGCGTCTGGTGGGAAACTGCACTATAAAAGCTACAAAAACTGCACACCAGAAAGAATCCAAAGAGCGTAGCAACATGAATGCACCCTGACTCAGCGCAGAGGCCAATGCGAACCCAACAAGCCCCACAGACCACCAGCAAGAAACAACGTGGTCGGGGAAGGTCAAGGAGAAGAGGGAGAGGAAGACGGGGTGCGGTCCGCAGGAAAACAAGACCAGCGTCACGGAGGTGACAGAACACTACCAGCAACTGTCCCACAATCAGACTACCTGGAATGCAGCTGGAGTGTCGAGGAGGACAATGGATGAGGCCAAGAGGCGCTGGCATGAAGTTAAAACCTAAACCAGGCCCAAAGCCACTGACAACAGGAAGGCAGCAACAGCGACAGGAGGTGGGAGTCCTGCGCCACAGAAGGAGCTGGAGGAAATGGAGGCCAGTCATCAGTGTGGAGACGGTGCAAGGAGGTGGGAGTACGGACACAGCTCGATAGGACCTGCCACAACAACAACAGGGTGAGGATCCAACGGGGGCTGGGGGGACGGGGGGAGATGGGCACAATGGCACACATGCACAATTAAATATTGCACATCTGCACACACACAATTACCCAGGGTCATGTCACCCATCCCCGTGGCATACTGCAGCACACACACATAGCAATCACAGCACATCCCATGACAATGTGGCACAAAGTGCAACACCGACACTGCAGAACAGGGGACACAACTGGGTCCGCCCATGCGCAGAAACAGGCCAATCCCATTGGACAGAGCAGAAAACTGTGAGATGCATATGTACAGGTACAACCTCACATCAGTCATGTAGGCCAAATGTCCACTGTCCCAACTCAAATTGCCAGCACCGCCCAAACAGTCACAATGTACATTGACACACAGTCTGCATGTCTACAAGGGCAATGCGCAAACATAAATGTCAACACAATGTCAACATGCATCTCCCCTTCACATTGCAGAGGGACAAACAACACCTCCAGCAGGTCAAACCAGACAACCCAACAGTGATGCCGGAGACAACCACCACTACTGCGACACCGACACCCAACAACCCATGGACATCCCACGCCACCCACCACCAGGACCAGGGCACACAAGCTACATAGAGGAGACCCCAGCCCCTGCACAGACCACACATCATGAAGCACCCACAACCACAGCTGGCTCACAACACCTCACCTACCCACACATGGCACCCCAATGGCATGTGTCACAATGCCAAAAGGAGGTTGCTAAACAGGTGCGGTGGGGTCCGACCCCATGGAAGGCGAACTAGAACACATACGTGGGTGTCAATTACACTTCAGGGACCACCTGCACCCCACAAAGGAGACACACACTGCCATAGAGACACATGCAGATGCACATTCCCAGTACACAACCACGCCCAGGGGCACGCACATATCAGTCACACACCCACGTTGGCCCTGCGTATGACAGCCCAGTCAACTTCCCTTTAGAATTGAGTGGGTGACGACAAAGCACCATGTCCAAGCTCTAACCTGCTGCCTGCGGTGACATGAAATGAAATGAAAAAAACATTTGTATAGCGCATGGCTACCCGGAGGCATCCCAGCGCTAGTAGCAGCAGTTGTAGGGAGTTTCACCAACTAAGGGAATAACAAAGTTTTTAGCAGTTTACGGAAGGCTAGGTGGTTGGTTTCTTTTCGTAGATGAAGAGGAAGGGAGTTCCAGAGCTTGGCTGCGTTAAATGAGAATTGCCGACCCCCGCTTCTGGCTTTCTTGATCCTGGGAACATTGACAAGGTTCATAGTCTCAGAGCGAAGACTTCTGTTGGGCCAGTAGGACTGAATGGTGGTGTGGAGAATGTTGGGGCCTATTCCAGCTAGAGAATTGTGGACAATGCATAAAGCTTTGAAATTAACTCTCTCCCAAACGGGGAGCCAATGGACTGATTTCAAAGCAGGTTTAGCTGAGTGATGTTTAGGAGTGCCTAGTAGAAGTCTTGCTGCCCAGTTGTGTATAGTCTTCGATTTAGACAGGGTTGCGGTAGGAGCACCTAGATAAAGGGCGTTCCCGTAGTACAACCGGGACAGGATAAGGGCCTGGACCATGATTTTTCTTGCCTGGAAAGAAAGAAGGGGAAGAACTTTCCGAATCATTTTCAGGATACCGTAGCACGTGGCCACCGTCTTCCGTGCTTGTACCATAAAAGTGAGGACTTGGTTGACCCAGACACCCAGGCTTTTTAACTGGGTCTTAGGGGCGGGGGCTGAACCGAGAGTGGTCAGCCAAATTGAGTTTAGATCAAGGGGGGAACGATTACCCAAGATCATTTCCCCGCTTTTTTCCCCATTCAATTTCAAGAAGGACTCATTCATCCAGTTGGCAATTTCTTCTAAGCATGAGCGCAGACTAGGGGGACAACTTTCGGCTCTATTAGGCCCGATCACAAGTTGTGTGTCATCTGCGTAGGTGACTTTGTGTACCCCAAAAGGTAATACCACCTCTGCTAGGGAGCACGTGTAAACGTTGAATAAGGTGGGACTCAGGGATCAACCCTGCGGTACTCCACAGTAAAGGGGCATCTGCTTAGAGTTCACCTCGTTGTCAAAGACCTGAAAGGATCTGTTACTCAGGAAAGACTGTAGCCATGACAGAGCAGTTCCGGTAACTCCCAGTTTTCTGAGTCTATGGACCAGGATACGATGGTTTACTGTGTTGAAGGCCGCGCTAAGGTCAAGGAGAAGGACCACAGCCGTGCCTCCGGAGTCCACTATCTTTCTTGACTCTTCCATGACTGATAGTAAAGCCGTTTCAGTTCCCTTGAGAGGTCGGAAGCCTGTCTGGAACTGGTGGAGAAGTTTGCGGGTCTCTAGGAAAGAGGACCGTACCGAATTGAAGTATTTTTCAGCAATTTTGCTGACCACCGGGAGAAGTGATATGGGGCGGTAGTTTCTCAGAGTCGAAGGATCAAGGCTAGGTTTTTTTAAAGTGCCTTCACCATAGCTTCCTTCCATAGCGGAGGGTCCACTCCAGTAGAAAATGAGGTATTAATCAACTCTAAAATGACAGGGGAAACAACTCCTACCACCTGCCTCAGTATCTTTAGAGGGGCTGGGTCTTTGGGCGACCCACTTTTTACCTGAATCGGCTTTCTAGTACTGGCATTACCATCACCAGAATAGTTTCCAAAAAATGCTTATTGCTATGAGTGTGGAGGGATAATGTACAATCTTCAATGGGGGGAAATGAGGTGAAAGTAGTTTCAATTTTATTAAAAAAGAATTCCGCTAAGTTGTTACAACGTGCGCCTGAGGTGTCAGGGATAGCTGGAGGAGGTCCGCGTCCGCTGTACACAGCACAATGTAATGTCGCAGGGCCCAGGGCCCTCATGCATACAACAAGACCACAGGGACACACGCAGAAATTATGCTGAACTGGCTACGGGCACGTGTGCCTGGCCCCTTTATTGGCAGGGCCACATGTACAGTGACGCCTGTGCTGGATGTGTGTGGGGTCAGTGCAAGCCAGCCCTCTGTGCGTTGTTGGTGCTGGAAACAAATACAACAGTGAACACTATGAATACGGAAATATACAACACCAGCATTACAGGGACAACTGCGGAGCATCATGGAGGTAGACTGAGCAAGTCCAGAGGGCACACAAAGAGCAAACAGAAGTGTCCGTGAGTTGCAGTGCGCTGAGTCTGGGGCACCAGAGCTGAGTGCGCTCATGTGAAGAAAATGTCTAGGATTGTGTCCCTTCGGGACCTTCATGATGCAGCTGCAGTGGGGGGGGGGGGTGTCGCACCTGCATCATCTTCCTCATCGTCGTCCCAGGTCTCCTAGACCGCCTGAGGTGACATTGCTGCGTGAACTCTCCACAGTACATAACCAAGACAGTAATGGACGCAGATTCGTGGTACACCGAGTCAGTGGCACCTGGAGTGTTGAGCAGGTGATCAGGCAGAAGATGGCATCCACGACTTGTGCGAGCAACCCCGTCAGCCTGCCAGTACGACCGTTTCAACACTGGCATTTTGCGGTTGGAGTCGGTCCTGGTGGTGGTGGCGTGTGCCTCCTGCAGTGATGCGACGTCCGGGCCAGTCAGGACTCGATGTGATGTGTGAGCCCTGGTGGGCCGCAGTTGAGGCCGGAGGCTGCGGACTGCGCAGGGCCACAGACACATGGCGTTGATGACCCCAAGCCCATCGCCTCAGATGCCATCCCATATATCTGAAGAAGGGGTCCCGCACCTGACCAGCACAGAGTTAGTGGCCCCGGATGCACTGCGGCCGGCACAGGCATCCAGCCGCGGGACGGTGACTTGCGGTGCAGTCAGATGGGCCATGTGACCTGAGCGGGTCCTCATCAATGTCAGAGGTGTATGTTGCAGAGGGTTGGGGGGGACAATGGAAGGTGTCCTCCATGGTATGATGCAGAGGGTAGAAGCTGTCCGGAAGCAGCAAATGGAGGAGTGGAATGCCTCGGCATCGTTTTCGCCACAAAGTCAGTATCAAAGACATGATGGTGACGACAAGTCCATGGGCTCAGTCGTCACCAAAGTCCAGCCAGAAAGTGTCCGTGGGTCTGGGGGAACAGACTTAGTGGCACCGGGGCTGAAAGGGAATGCAGTCTGCGTTGAGGGCTGTACAATGACATCAAGTCAGCCATAAATAAATCAAGGCTGAATTCAAAATTGTGCGTGACCTACTCGACCGCAGTGTAGGCCGGAGGCAGAGGTCAGCAAGGGCCAGACACGGTTCAGCGAGCCCCTCCTGGAACTCTAACACAGGACGTTGAGATGACATTTGGGGGTGACTTGTGGTTGATGGAGGCAAAAGCACCAGAGCCGAGCGGGTGTTCAGTCAGCGACGATGACGTGTCCTGCCTGGTACGTACTGGAGTGTATTGGCGTGAGGCCTGCTGAACCGCAGTGTAGGCCGACGGCGTAGTCATCAAGGACCCACACACACGTTTCGTTGTCTTGCGATGCACAGAGTTAGTGACACCACGGCAGTTGTCGGCAGTGTTCGATCACCTCCGTAACGATGATCCTTTTTTTCCTCCTGACTGAACTGCATCTTCCTCTTACGCCTCTGCTTGCGGGCAATGATTCTTACTCTGCCTTTGAATGATTGATGTTCAGTTCCATTTCTGTGGCCTACTCGAGCGCAGCGTAGGCCGGGAGCAGTAGTCCGCGTGGGCCCACAGCCACATGTCGTTGGGATGCTATGCACATGGTTGCTGCCACCTGATCGAATGGAGTACAGTGAGGTACAGGCTGCTATGAATATATGGCCTCGGACATCATGAAATCAAGACTCAGTTCCAAATGTGTGACCTACTTGTCCATAGTGTAGGCCGGAGGCAGTAGTCAGCTGGGGACAA
The DNA here is from genome assembly GCF_964204655.1 of Triturus cristatus. Taxonomy (NCBI): domain Eukaryota; kingdom Metazoa; phylum Chordata; class Amphibia; order Caudata; family Salamandridae; genus Triturus; species Triturus cristatus. Next base: position 143,555,360 of record NC_140588.1, read on the forward strand.
CAGACATGTGTCGCGAGAATGCCATGCACAGAGTTGGTGGCACCACGTCGAAGGGAGTACACTGATGTAAAATCTGCAATGAACATGTGTACTCTGACATCGTGTAATCAAGACTCAGTTCCAAATGTGTGACCTACTTGACCGTAGTGTCAGCCGGAGGCAGCAGTAGAGTATGTCAATGAGAAAGGACTAAAGCGGGCCTGTGTCGCGGAGGCCATGATGGTCTGAGGAGGTTGCCATGGTTACGGGCCTCGAGCTTGGAGCTTGCGCCGGCATGTGGTGGGCAGGTGATCAGTGTGGCCTGGCTGCGCAGGGGAGAGCCTGACGGGTTCGGCGATCAGCGGCCCGGAGTACAGCAGGCGCACAGAATCACAGGCAAATCCGTTCATGAGGACGGTGTCGGCCTCGTGGCGGGGTGAGATGCGCCGCCTAGGCAAAGACGTTGGGCATTCCGTAAGAGGACCACACCCAGGACTACGTGCTTTTTATTCACACCCCTATGCTGGCCTGGCGTACACCGGGCCATCCCACTCCGCTTACGCTTATGGGGGGACGTAACAGGCAACATTTCTGCGGCCTCCCCCACTGGCTGGGGTTACATGGTTGCGTCCACTGTCCACTACACTCCATACACCATCGGTGTATGTCGCCATGGATATGGGTCTGTCCAGCACATCTCCGCCACTCTTGGCATTGTGTGCTTTCCCAATCATGGTTCTCCCACCTCTCCCCACATTCCGCTATTGTGTGGCTGAGGTGCCATGCCGTTGATGGCTCCTGTTCACGGCTTGCCCAGGTTACCACAGTAAGTTGTTTTGTCATGTCTGGTGGGTGGGCATGTTGTTTTGTATGTTGTATGTGATTTTGTGATGTGTGCAGTGCCAGAGTTGTGAGTTGCATGTTTGTGGAGTTGAGGTGTGTGTTGTTCATTTGGGTCTTGCCAAGGGGCTGTGCATTTACCTTTTTGCCATCCTGGGAGCGCTGGCTGAAGTTGGACTGTCGGAGGATGATGGAATCATGCACACTGGCTGGGTATTTGGTGACGACATTGGTGGAGTTTGCACGGTGTTCGGATGTTGCCTGCACATTGATGTGAGACATGTGCTTTCTGTTGCGGTGATTGTGTGCTGTATCACCAGGGGGCACAGGTAGGACATGTGTGCTGTGGATTGCCCCCGACACATGCGTGCATCCAGCTATGGCGTATGGTCCTTGCTTGGTCTCCAGTGGATCCTGCGCATTGTGGTGGACGTATAGTTACTGGGTTACCAGCCTGATGGTGGTGTCCAGGACAGGTGTGAGGGATTTGGATGTGGCTGGCTGTGAGACTCCTCCAAATCTGGTGGGTGTTGTTTGCGGGGTACCAGAGGCCAACATGTGCAGCCAAGCCAGCAGCTTTGTGTGGGGTGGGATGTTGGTTGTCCGCTGTGTTGGTGCCATGGGCCTGTTGGGCGATGATCGTCAGGATGCATCGGATGGTTGTCCTTTTGAGCCTGTAGTGGGCAATGATATTGTCAGGTGTTGGGTCTATGAGGCTGGTGCGTTTCCTGGGGGTCCGCTGTCTTTGTCTGCGCTGCATCTGTGCTGGTCGGGGGGGTTCCGGTTGGGGGTTGTGGGTGGTGGTGGTGGATGTTGTGGCCCTGTTGGGTGTCCGGCACACATGTTCAGTGGCTCCATGGCATCTGTTGTTCTTCAGGTGCGGCTCTGGTCTTGGCTCGCTTTTGTGGTGCAGGCTGTGGTCCGACTTTGCACCAGGTCGAAGCAGGTGTTAGTTTCCTGGTGCTAACGCGCCTTATCGCATGTTTTGTGATGTGGCTGGTCGTTGAGAATGTTGTGGTGTGGTGTTGTCGCGGCTTTGGGCACGGGAACGCCTACTCTGCATCTCATTAGCGATAGCTGCCAGTGTCATCTGTGGCGATGTTTTTTGCGGATGTTTTCGCGGATGTTTTCGCTGGAAAACTGGTGATATCGGCTGTTAACACCAGCTTGTGAATGGGGTGATACATTTATCACAACTTTGGCTGCGTTAAAGTGCTGTTAACTCTACAATGGCTCCTTGAGAATATGGCCCATTGTTGTTAGCCGGTGGTGTAGAAGGCTGTGAATTCATATATGGTGTGTGCATGGTATTGGTAGATATAACTGAAAGTAGCAAAACGTCAGTGTCAGATATCCCCCGCCAGGGAACAATAACTTCTGTATTTGTTAATGCTTGCAACAGGATTTCCTGCATGGTAGTGAGATGAGACAGCTCACTACCCAGGAGCCCTTGGTGCCTACTGTGTATGACTGGTCACAAAATACTGTTTGATTAGATCAATTGGCACAAATATTTTGTGTTTACAATCAGCAAGAGGTGTTAAAAGTACTATTCTGGTACCTTCAACTTCAAGGACTGGCACCGGTGCTCTGTAAGACTTGCTGAATTCTTTCTTCTCCACAATTTGTTCTTGGACCAGATACCCGATCTTTGGAATTCAGCCAGGAGTTGCAGGTTGCACTTTCAATTTGCCAGTGGAAGAAAGTTTCTCAAGCTCATTGGAGTGCTGGAAGTCTTTCAGTTGCTTTAAGACAGCCAAACATTCAGTGATATCAAATGGGGTTTCTGCCGCCACTTTGCTAGGATTGTCTAGGACTGGAACCTACATCTGGACGCCGAGCAGGACCTCAAAGGGAGTCCGACCACTCAAGAGTCTTCTAGGCAGATTGTTTCATGCTACCTGGACCCAATACAGGTGATGGATCCAACTATGACCTGAACGTAGTACTCTAGCTGTTAAAGACTGCTTTAAGTTGCGTTTTTTCCTTTTCACTATCTGTTAGACCTGGCACCTTGGTGTGGGTCTCCCTTCCACTTTTTTGCTGTTGCCTCATGTGTTTTTGCTGGTGTTAGATGCTTTGGGCACTGTGCCACTGCTGTCCAGTGCCACAGTGCAAGTGCTCCCTATTGTAAATTGATGTATGAATTAGTGATTCCATGATTGGCTGGTTTGGTTTACCTGTCAGACCCTAGTACAGTGCACCAGGAGTGCCCAGGGCTGGTAATCCAAATGCTGCTGGTGGGCTTGCAGCACTGGTTGTGCCACCCACAGAAGCAGCCTGTAAAAGTGTGTCTAAGGCTTGCCATTGCAGAGCCTGTGTGCAGTCTGGTACTGCCATGCTGACTGGGCAAGTGCACCCACTTGCCAGTCCCTAAACCTTCCCTTTTTTTCATATCAGACACTCCTATGGTAGGCCCAAGGGCAGGGTGCACTTTAAGTATAAGGATCGGACATGCCCTGGTGTGTTTAGCATGTCCTAGTAGTGAATTACAGCCATTTTCGTTTTTCACTATTGCAAGGCTACCTGTTCCCCATAGGCCAGAATGCACAGTTTGATTATTACATCATATAATCCTAACTGACTCAGGGAACATGGTAGATATTCGAGTTTAGTATGCCTGAACTCAGAATGATAAAATACATATTTTAGTGAAGTTGGATTTAACACTCTGTGTTTGAAAATACCACTTTTAGAAAGTAGGTATTTTCTTGCCTGACTATCCAAACCTGCCTCTGCTACGTTGTGTATTCCTTGTCTGGAGTTTGAGTGACAGGGGATGGAGAAATTGCAGGAGACAGGATGAGGCAGCCAGGGCTGAATAGAGAGATCTCCATGCAGATGGGTGGGAGGAGTTGCACCTGGGACCTGAATAGGGCTGTGCCTTCCCTCCACAATGCTGGCTCCACCCCCTGTGGAGTGTCTGATGTCTCTGCCCTGCTCCCTGAAAAGAAAGAAGGAATCTGAAAGAAACACGTTAGTTAGATTCCTCACCTTAGAATATCCCCAGGCGTCAGACTAGATCCGGAAGATTTTTTCGTCAGCAATACCCCTTGCGCGTCGCTAGGCGTCGTCTGGGGCTCCGCGTCCGTCGTCGGCGTCGTGCGCCGGGATGACGTCGTCGGAGTACTTAGACGCCGCCCTCGCGCGCTGACATCAGTTCTTCTTTTTTCCGCGCCAGTAAGCGCAGATCCGGGAGAGCTACCCCTTTTAGTCTTTTTTTACTAAGTTTTTTTATCCTTTTTGATCTTGTCTCGACTCCGGTGCCGGTAGGATGCCTGGTTTCAAAGCCTGTACTGACTGTAACCGCTTGATGTCGGTTACGGATCATCACCGCCGGTGCCTTTACTGTTTGGGCCTCGACCACGACGCGGAGTCGTGTTCGGACTGCAAGGCCCTGACCTCGAAGGCTAGACGGGAGCGGTCCCATAAGTTCCTCGAGATTCGCCACTCGGCTCCGCGTCCCTCTCGATCCCGGTCCAGGAGGAGGTCCAAGGATCGGTCGCGGAGCCGCAGCCGACGTCATCATCGCTCGTCTGGCTCCAAGTCTTCGGGTAAGTCGAAGCACTCCAAGAAATCCAAGAGGCGACACCGCTCTTCGGACTCCCCTCGCAGGTCGCGCGACTCGGCCGAGGGTCAGGGTGGTTCCACCCCCGCGGCTCCAGCGGAGGCGCAGGCGCCGCGCAAGTCCCCATACCCGCCGGTCCCTGGGACTGACGCGACGCCGGCGGAAGTCAGTGCCTTCCTCTCGGCCATGAGGAGGATGTCCAGAGCACTCTCATGGACATGCTCTTTGATGGCACTCGCCTTTTTGGTGAGAAAGCGGACAGTGCGCTGAATCGCTTTAAGGACTCCCGGGCTACGGCCAAGTCCTTGGGCCTCTCGGCCCCGCGATCGCAAACTTCCGCTTTTCGCCCCTTTCGTGGCCAAGGAAGGGGCGCCTCCTCACGTCCGCCTAGCCACCAGCCGCAGACCCAACCTGCGCGCGGTCGCGGTCGCGGACGTGGTTTCCGCCGAGGCGGTTCTGGAGGCTGACGCGGTCAGCCCACATCCACCCCGGCAGCATCCGCCTCCAAGCCTTCCTAGTCCGAGCTTTCCGGCCCATTCCTCGCCAGTGGGCGGCAGAGTTCGCCATCACCTTCTCCACTGGCGTACCATCACTTCGGACAGGTGGGTGCTGCAATTCGTCCGAAGGGGCTACTTCCTCCCCTTCGAGACGACCCCTCCAGCCATGCCACCGCAGCACCACCGTATCTCAGAGGATCATTTGCATCTTCTGCGAGAGGAATTTTCGGCCCTCTTGGCCAAAGAGGCCGTCGAGCGCGTTCCGAGCCCAGAAGTAGGTCGTGGTTGTTATTCCCACTACTTTCTGGTTCCCAAGCAGGGCAAAGGGGGCCTACGCCCTATCTTGGACCTCAGGAACGTCAATGCCTTCCTCCGGAAGGAACGGTTCAAGATGTTGACTTTGGCTCAGGTTCTAGCTGCCCTAGACCCTGGAGACTGGATGGTAGCGTTGGACTTGCAGGACGCATATTTCCACATCCCCGTCCTGCCGGCCCACCGGCGTTACCTGCGGTTCACGGTGGGCCAGGAGCATTTTCAGTTCACCGTGCTCCCCTTCGGCCTCACCAGTGCCCCTCGGGTGTTCACGAAAGTGATGGCGGTGGTCGCAGCTCATCTACGCAGATCAGGGGTTCCAGTCTTCCCCTATCTCGACGACTGGTTGTTGAAGGCGGGCTCGCCCCAGGAAGTCGTCTCCCACCTCCAGACTACGGCGGATCTCCTGCATTTGCTGGGGTTTTCCATCAACGTGCCGAAGTCACACCTGAGTCCCTCTCAGCAGCTCCTCTTCATCGGAGCGGTTCTCGATTCGGCGCAGTTCCGGGTCTATCTGCCGGAACAGCGGGTCCGGGATATTCAGGCCCTGATTCCCATCTTTTGGCCTCTATCCTGGGTTTCGGTCAGGCTAGTGTTGCGGCTTCTGGGGCTGATGGCCTCCTGCATCCTACTAGTGCATCACGCCAGGCGGCGCATGCGGGCTCTGCAGTGGGACCTGAAGTTTCAGTGGGCCCAGCATCACGGCAACCTGTCCGACCATGTCTTGATTTCGGAGGGCACTGCACAGCAGTTGCAGTGGTGGCTCACGGACCGCGATTGGGTCAAGGGCAAGAGCCTCTCCCTTCCCCAACCGGAGCATGTCGTAGTGACGGATGCGTCCCTCCTGGGATGGGGTGGCCATATGGGAGAGGCGGAGATCAGAGGCCTCTGGTTTCCGGCGGAGTCTCGCCTCCACATCAACCTGTTGGAGTTGAGAGCGATCCGACTTGCACTGAAAGCCTTCCTTCCCTCTGTCAGGGGAAGTGTCGTGCAGGTGTTCACGGACAACACCACCGCCATGTGGTATTGCAACAAACAGGGCGGGGTGGGGTCGTGGACCCTTTGTCAGGAGGCTCTGCGCCTCTGGACGTGGCTGGAACACCAGGGCGTCACCCTAGTGGTTCAACATCTGGCGGGCTCTCTGAACGCCAGAGCAGACAAACTAAGCCGCCGGTGCATGATGGATCACGAATGGCGTCTGAACTCCGAAGTGGCGCAAGGTCTCTTTCAGCAGTGGTTAGAGCCTTGGTTAGATCTATTCGCCACCGAAGAGAACGCGCAATGTCAGCAGTTCTGCGCATTGGAATTTCCAAGGCGGCACTCGCTCGGCGACGCTTTTCGTCACAAGTGGAGTTGCGGTCTGTTGTACGCCTTTCCGCCTATACCACTTCTGCCCAGAGTGCTGAAGAAGATCAGGCACGACCGGGCCCAAGTCATCTTGGTGGCTCCGGATTGGGCACGAAGGTACTGGTATTCCGAGCTACTCAGTATGTTGACCGATCCTCCGATACGTCTGCCCCTTCGGGAGGATCTTCTGTCACAGCAGCAGGGGACGGTTCTCCACCCGAACCTGTCCAGCCTCCACCTCCATGCGTGGAGATTGAGCGGCGGCAGTTGATGCCATTTGACCTGCCTCCTGAAGTCTGTGATATCATTCTAGCAGCCAGGCGTCCCTCCACAAAGACGGTATACGCCTACCGGTGGAACAAATTTGTGGCATGGTGCACAGCAAAGGCTGTGGATCCCCTTTCCGCTCCTCTTTCTGAGGTTCTCCTCTTTCTTCTTTCTTTGGCCCGGCAGGGCTCTGCCCTGGGCACCTTGAAAGGTTATCTTGCTGCCATCTCTGCCTTCTTACGGCTTCCTGATCAGCCCTCTCTTTTCAAGTCCCCTGTAGTGTCACGCTTTCTTAAAGGCATTACTCACACGTTCCCTCCTGTCCCTTTCGTAATGCCTCAGTTGGACTTGAATCTTGTCTTAACATTTCTGATGTGCGCTCCCTTTGAGCCTTTTCACAATTGTCCTCTTCGTCTTCTCACTCTTAAGACTGCTTTCCTGGTAGCCATCACCTCGGCTAGACGGGTGAGTGAGCTCCAGGCTCTGTCGTCCAAGCCTCCTTTTCTATCTGTTCATCCGGACAAGGTTGTCCTTCGGCCTCGTCCTTCCTTTCTACCGAAAGTGGTGACCCCTTTCATCTTGGGCAATCTGTCACCTTGCCCACCTTCTTTCCACCTCCGCATCCTTCCAAAGAGGAAGAGCGGCTCCACCGTCTGGACACAAAACGTGCGCTCTCCTTTTATTTGGACCGCACAAAACAGTTCCGGGTGGACGACCAGCTTTTCGTTGGCTACGTGGGTGCTAAGAAGGGAAAAGCTGTGCACAAACGGACGACGTGGGCTTCGCTGCACACGTTTGCAAGGCACTATTGCCTAGACAGCCAAGTCCGGAGGGATGGCTTCTTTGGCCGTTCTGTCCTCCAGGACTTTCTGGTGTGATCTTGGTTCGCAGACCCACCACCGGGGTTGGTATTGCTTGGGTATCTATTATAAGGTGAGGAATCTAACTAACGTGTTTCTTTCAGATGAACAAGTTACTTACCTTCGGTAACGATGTATCTGTAAGAAACATTAGTTAGTTAGATTCCTCACCGACCCACCCATCCTCCCCGTTCTGCGAACTGACATCTAGGGTTAAGGTTATCCTTTTCAGGCCCCTAGATTTTATTTTTGGCACCAGTGTCGGTGTCTTGCATGGCTCTGCGTTCCTGGCGCGGAAAGCTATGTACAAGAACTGACGTCAGCGCGCGAGGGCGGCGTCTAAGTACTCCGACGACGTCATCCTGGCGCACGACGCGGACGACGGACGCGGAGCCGCAGACGACGCCTAGCGACGCGCAAGGGGTATTGCTGACAAAAAAATCTTCCGGATCCAGTCTGACGCCTGGGGATATTCTAAGGTGAGGAATCTAACTAACTAATGTTTCTTACAGATACATCGTTACCGAAGGTAAGTAACTTGTTCGTCATGTCAACAAAGTGCTCCAGGACTGACCAGAACGGGTTTGGACTAGACAAAGGCCTCTCTGCCTTCAGAGAACAAAGAGAAACTGGGTATAAATATTGGGACCCAAACCCAAGACGTTTAGATCACTTTGGGAAACAAAAAGAAACCTTTGCTGAGGAGTGGAACCAGAGAGACTGAGGAGAGACTATCCCTGAACCTGGGGGATTGGCCTGCAGTAGTTGCCTGACTGCCAAAGAAAGAAGAAAGGACTTTGTGTGCACTTTATTCAACTTGTAAAGGATCCCCAAGGGCTGGAGAGAAGAGCTTGCCTCCTGCTGAAGTCTTAGGGACAACAGACTTCAACCACCAGCTCCCCAAGAGTTCTTTGGAAGTGCCTGTAGCTGTATTTGGGCCTTCTGAGGGACTGCGTGTCGCAAGGAGCTGGAAGCGCGACTCAAGAAGAAGAAGCGTGTTGCCGTCACGCCGCTGCCGTCGCATCACTGAACAAGGGTGTTGCCGCTATAGCTGTCGCATTGCACCGCATCACAAGAAGCGTCCAGCAACACCGAAGAAGCGTCGCCGTAGCAGCCGCTGCCGTTACATCACTGAACAAGGGTGTCGACGCTGTAGCTGTCGCATTGCACCGCATCACAAGAAATGTCAAGCAACATCGAAGAAGCGTGTCGCTGTCACAGCCGCTGCCGTCGCACCACTGAACAAGGGTGTTGCCGCTGGAGCTGTCGCATTGCGCCGCATCACAAGAAGCACCTCGCATCCACGGAGAAGCGTGCCGCCGTCGCAGCCGCTGTCGTCGCATCACTGAACAGGGGTGTCGCCGCTGCAGCTGACGCATGGAGCCAAGACCTCTCGGAGCATCGGAGAAGCGTGTCGCATCAACAAGAAGACGCAATCTTTGTTTCTTTACACCAGATCTTCAACGCATCACCGCCTTTGCGTGTAAGGACCTACCGCATCACCTTCCCTGCAACACTTTCGTTGCCCTGCATGTCGCATCTTAAGGTACATTGACTCAAAGTGTCGCATGTGAGATCTAAAGAGAAATAAGCCAATTCTACCCTTTTAAGTACAGTATTGTGGATTTTTGTAGTTTATGGTCTTGCGTTAAATCTATATAAAGAATACTTATTTTTTATATAAAACTTGTGTGGTGTACATCTGTAGTGTTGTCACTTGATTACTGTATGTGTTCACAAATGCTTTACACACTGCCTCTGAGATAAGCCTGTCTGCTCGTGCCAAGCTACCAAGGGGGTAAGCAGGGGTTATTTTAGGAGTGTACCCCCTTACCCTGACTAGCGGCAAGGGTCCCTAATTGTCACAAGTACCTACCTCTGCCAATTAGAGACCCCAAATCTAACACTATCGAATTTCCCTGGATGATATGACGAGGAATAGTTCGCAGCCACACCCAAGGTACCCATGGTATCCCGGTAAGCCTTAGAGGCAAACGCTGGGCCCTGGTCTGAATGGAATGCAGCTACTGCATATGTACCGATGAAGGCTTGCAGATCTTTTATACCAGTTTGAGCATCAGCCGATCGGTTTGGCCACACCCATAGGAATCTAGAACATGAATCCACCTCTAACAAAATATATTTAAAAGAGTCATCACTATTTGATGACCTGCAGTGGTCCAGATAAACACAAGCAAGAGGCTTGTTCAAAATCAAGAGAGGAGTTTGGTGGTGGAAACTTTTATTTGTTGGCAAATGTCACAATTAAGGACATACTGTTTAGTCTGGTTGTACAGACCTGGCCACCAATAGAGTTGCTGTAGTATCGAAACTATAACTGCTACACCAGCATGGGCAAAAGCTAGCCCCTCATGAGCTGCCATGATTAATTCTGGTCTGTGATTGTAACTACTCTATCCACCACTCCAGGAAGATGAGCAAACGGAATGTCTTGCGAACACGGAAGGAGTATTTTGCTGGATATGCATTTGGTAAGGGTGTGCTGCAGCAAGAAGCTGTAACGGTTCTCATGATGTCTCCATCTACCCTCATGTGTTAACGAGATATTACAACTACGGCAGAAGTTTGCACTGCAGCCTTTGTGGCTTCATCAGCCAGTGAATTCCCTACAATGTGTATTCCTATACATTGGTGGCTTAGAGTGTGAATAACATGAGCCCACAACAAACTTCCTTTAAGATTTGCCACCTTTCTCCAAAACATCTTGTGCATCATAGTATACTCTATTTGAATCTCTGCATACATTCTGGCTCCAATAGTATTAAGAACTCATTGTAACACTGGACACCATAATACGAAACACATTCTGTCAGTGTGGGGAACTCGTGATCCGTATTCTCTACCGCCAGAACTAGGTGCTCCGTCCGCTTTATTTAGATGCTGGTGGTTCAACGGATGAAAGACCGTTGGAGTGCCACTGACTTCGCCTGGTATGTTCACCCGCGTCGACAGTGCAATAGGCAAAAGCAGCTTTCAGATAGAGGACCACTAGTCACGATGTGCCTAACCGCCATGACTATGACAGTAAAACCTCCACACTTTAGCTGGTGGATTGGAACCGATAGAAAGCAGAAACTCACATTTCCTCACCTTCACACTTCCTGTATCGCCATGGGCCTGCTTTTCCGAGTCCGGCCGCTGCTGTTGTTGGTTGATGATGAACAAAATCAACACCATTGTGGAAAGAAGCTCCACTTTTACCTGTTACATTTTGACTTTTCTGTTAACATTTGCACTGAGCTCATGCATTTTTAAATCTCTCTTACAAGCAATAGCATACCAATTTGCAATGCATTTGTCTGTAATGTTGTAGTTAAAGAAATGTAAAGAAACATTCCTGTATGATCACATTATACACATTTGGTGCAAGCTGTCTTAAAAAATGTACTTGCACAAAAAGGATATCAATTCAAAAATCAAAAAATCATCATACAGGGGAGTTTATATAAATTGTGAAAATTGTCTCTTAAAAAACATATGCATTACACATCAGTGGGATATGTGCAATGTAACATTATGTAGAAATGGCGCTACACAAGGTGTAACCTTTACCCTTTTAATTACCTGTAAAATGTCAATTCCAAATTTGAATCATCTAATAAGACTTTCGGTATTCACAGAAGGCATTTAGGAGTCCTGAAGTTAGGACTCCTAACTTCTGTGAATACCGAAATGAGTAAGTGCCTTCTGTGAATACCAAAATGAGTAAGTGCCTTCTGTGAATACCAAAATGGTAGTAAGTTTAGGATTTTGTCTTAAGTTAGTTCTGTGAATAGGGACCGTTGTCTTTCCTGTCATCATGGTAAACATAAATATGTACTTCACATTTTAGTCAGAAACATTTCTAAGAATCAAATAATTGCAAAGGTAAATTAAACAATTGTCAGATTTCGCCTGCTACAAGTCTCTCAAATGTATGTGTCTCCAGGACCTGTTTAACACCTCTGAATGGTTGGGCTTTGTTGTTTCAAATAGTGAATTTATGTTACCGAAAAGGATATAAACCAAAAACACCTTTGTACAGTGTGTTCAAAAGGCCTAAAAATCTGCATTATTTTCATTCTCAAAAAGTAAAATATGAATCAGTGTGTGTCAACCAATACTGCAGTGTTGTACCAATATTTGTATAAACTGGTCATTTCACAATGGTAACATGAATGAGACAGTGAAAGATTTGTCAGAGAAATAGGAGAAAAAACAGTTAGTGCTAGATTAGTTATGAGTGGTGTGTTATACAGAGAGTAGCGTGACTGAAAGTGTCAAAAGCAGCCAAAATATTGAGTTGCATTAGTGTGGATAAAAAGTTTATTTTTTTAGACAGATGTGTTCAAGTTAAATATGTCACAAAGAGCAGTTTCCTTGGACTGTACAGACATGAATCCAGATTGTAAGGGGTAAAATAGGTTAACAGTGAGGCAGTTAAAGACCCTCCTTCACAAACGTTTTTGAGACGAAAGGAAGTGTTAATACTTGGCCATAGTTAACAAGGGTTGTTTTGTCAGTGGTAGGTTTTTTGAGCAGTGATAGGATGATATCTGATTTAAAGCATACAGGGTTAGGACTAGAACTGAGAGAAAAATTAAAGAGTGGAACCAGACAAGTTATTGTACGAGATGAAAGTGTTAATGGATTATTGATCTGGCGGTTGAAAGACTTGGACGGTGTGCAGCAGTGGTCAGTCTTCATTACAGGATCATAACAGCAGTTATATGACATGATAAATATTTGTGATTACTTAGGATTATCTCTAAAAGCAGATGCACTGGTAGTAACTGTGAATCTTATTTGTTATAACTGATAGACGATAATGTTCACAAAGGGTTACTCCTGCATCGGCTGTATGTAATGTTCACAAATATAACATTTAATGGATACAAATACAGAAATGCCGAAGATGGCCCATCTGGGCCTATTTTAATGTGGACCGGGTAGTAGAAAACTCAGCTCCGTTAACCTAAGCACTAACTAAACATTATAATCATCTGCCACCAGCCTGGTCTGAACACAGGAAATCAAAGGGAGCTACCCTTTTGACACTACATGTATAGAGAATCATAGGAGATTCTGCAGATTCTAAAGGCATACAGAGAGAGTCTATGTGAGATGTCAGAGCTGCAGTTTAAGGGCTTTCTAGGAATTGGGGTACCACAAACTCTGCCAGAACTACAAAACCTAGGAAAGCCAGTAGGGACTAAAGAAATTGGCAAGGTTGGTGTTGTCACTGTGCTGGTATTAGGCATCTGTCCCTACAGACCATTTTCAATTATTGTTGGACGTCTGTGCAAGTGTTTATTAATTCTCTATCATTGCTGAACCTCTTTGAATAGACCGATATATTAATATTATTGACACCAAGTTGTTTGATTGTTTATTCATTTGTTTTAGAAACTAATCTGTCTGAATTGCTGCAACTAGAAAAAAGCATTGAAGAGAATGGTAAGTACATCCAATCAATGATATTATCATTTCAGTGTTGCTGTCCCGTATAGTGACCAATAGGGTGTCATTGTTTGCTCTCGATATTCTGGATATGTATACTTGTTTAGTCCAGTTGGCATACACTATGGTATTCTTGCTAGTAATGGAAACAATGCAAATTATACAATGAGTTGTCGCTACTCCTATACCCCTTATCTTCAAGTCCAGCCTCTATTTCGCCTCTGGGTACCACATTTAAATAATAATTTCCAAAGTATTTTAATGGTACATTTAAAATGTGCACTTATTCCAGATTAATTTCTTGTTTTTTAAATAATTGTTTATATGTATTGGCTATTACATTATAGAAATTACTCAGTTCATTATTAGTTCATTATAAACACATATATTTAACTTTTCGAATTGTAAAAGAAACCCCTATAGATTTTGGGCCAACATGGCCCTTTGTCAGGATTTAAAAAATAACTGCAGAGTTCAGATTGTGCAATGTCTCTCCAAAGTAGGTACCTGTGGCTCATGTTGATTTAAGGTGAGTTTGTTGTTTCATGTCACACCCTGTCTGTGGTACCAACGTCTCCTGAGACAACTCAAAAACACCTTTTAAACTAACTTTATTTGTAGTTTTTATAAACAATGAATGCCATCAACATGCCATAGATATTGCTTAATCTTTATTTCCACTGAAGTAAAGTTTTTACTTTAACGTTCAGTATGAAAAAATCAAGGACAGTAGCAACCTTGTCTGCATAGCATTACATTGTATATCACATTTACTTAGGTACCACATATGATTATTCCAATCAGTAAGCTTAATTTGTGACATGTCATTTCGTGACCCCCAGCAAGCTTGCTAATAATATCTGCCCAGGTGGCTATGTTTTCTTTAGACTTATGATCTTTTCTAACAGCTTTCATATGTATCTCTTCAACCATAGGTGTTTTCATAATATCTTTTTACCTGGGCCTCCTAAGTTGGAGTCATTGTATAGCTATCTGGTGTTTTACCAACAATAGCCCCAGTGTTGCTGATTTGTACTACATTCTGTATTTTTCAGCCTTAGGAATTATGTTTAACAGACGTTTGGGCAATAGTTCCAGGTGCTTTTGTTACAGTAAGTGATCTGATCACAAGTTTTCCCAGTATTTGATTACAATTAGACATCACCATGTCATGTGCATGAAAGTTGCTTCTGTCTCCCCACATCTTCGTCTGAAGGACGATAGAGTGGTAAGTATTTATTGGATATAAATAAGTGCAGTGTAGTAAGTTACTTGAGACTTCATTCTCCATGAACACGCCTTTTTCCATTTTGATTCTCTGATGGGAACCCGTATGTCTGTCTGCCAAGTGCTGTTTGACCTGTAGGGACACCTTGTCCTATCAGCTTTCAACCTCTCTAGCATTTGGGACATTTTGTGAAAACTAAGAAGGCCTGTCCAGATTTCTCTAGTTGTATGTGTCACCTTCTCACCTCTGGGTGACAGACGTCTTGGGTCATGCGTCTGAATGATTGGAGCCTTGGAAGACCCAGTCTCTTGAGAAGGGAGGCTTGGAAGAGGACTCTGATGATTGCTATTTCCCAAACATACCTACTTGGTGTATCAGATATGGATATCGAGAAGGTATGCTAGTCCGTCTTATAAGAACCCCGGGCAAGACACACCCCCTAGTGCTCTATTTAGTAGTCTCTTTTCTTGGTGGTTCTCTGTGGTGTACCATCTAACCACATGCTGTAGCTGACTTTCTATATAGAACAGTTCTAGATCTGTGAGTGGAAGGCCTCCACCATTCCATTACAATTCTAACATGACTAGTTTCAATGTACTTCTTTTCCCAGTCCATCCAAAGACCAGAGATATTAAGAACCTGTGCAATTCCCTGAAGGTCGCTGTCGGGATGGGACTCATTGTATTCTGTAGTACATATAAGAATCTGAGCAGCAAAAACATTTTCACAAGGGGAATACAGCCAATAATAGCCATGTGCAGAGAATTCTAAAACTGGACTGATGAGATCAGCCTATGTTTTTTACTTTACCTATATTTTTTTAGTATGACTTTTAGGTGGTATTTGCTTAAAATGTCTACATTAATCTGTTTCCCATTTGAGGCCCATGTCCCTGCAGCCTGACTGTTAGACCTGGCATCTTTTTTTGCATGTTTCCCCTGTCTTTTTCCTTTCTGACCTCCCGGTTTTGACTCTGTTTTTGCTGGTTTAATGTCTCTGCGCACTTTCTCACTGCTGTTCAGTGTTAAAGTGCAAGTGCTACTGTAGTAAATTTTGTTAAGGATTGGTGTTTCCATGATTGGCATATTTGATTTATTAATAAGTCCCTAGTAAAGTGCACTCAGTGTGCCACGGTCTGTAAATCAAATGCTGCTAGTGGGCCTGCAGCACTGATTGTGTCATCCACACAAGCAGCCCTGAAAAGGGTTTTAAGACCTTCCACTGCAGTGTTTGCACACAGTTTGTAACTGCCATGTGGACCTGGCAAGTTTTCTTACATGTAAGTCACCCCTAAGGTAGGCCCAAGGTACCCCTCTGGGCAGGGTGCTGTGTATGTTAAAGGTAGGACATGCACTGGTGTGTGTGACATGTCCTGGTAGTGAATTGCAGTGTATTTGGTTTTTCACTATTGAAATGCTATCTGTCCCGTTGGATAGAATGGGAGTTTGTTTATAACATCTTATAAGCATAACTTTCCATTGGGATACATGATTGGGAAATTGAGTTTAGTATGCCTGGACTCAGAATGTAAAAATGCAAGTTTTAGTAAAAATTATTTTTATGTTCTGTGTTTGAAAATACGGCTTTTAGAAAGTAGGCATTTTCTTGCTTAGCCATCCTGTGTGCCTTTGCTGGTTTGTGGATTGACTGTCTGGATTTGGAGTGACAGGGGCTGGATACATGCATTCACCATAGACAGCCACTGGGGAGGGGGTTGAGGTGTGTCCCGCCTTTCCTGGATGAGTCAGGGCTGGGCTGAATAGACCTGGGCTGCATTTAGAGTAGTTGGAGGAGATTGCCTTGCACCTGAATGGGCCAGGTCTGCCTTACACAATGCTGTATCCACCTCCTGCTAGGATGCTGGGCCAGAGAGGAGAGTACTGGTTTTGACTGAGCACAGAGGCTCTCTACCTAAGAGGACAAAGAGAAACTGAGTATAAATATTGGGGCCCATACCCCAGAACTTTAAAACTCGCTGGAATCAAGGAACCTGCCAATAATAAGAGCTGGAAGAACTGCCAGGAGGAGTACTGTACCTTTGCTGTGTTTTTGCTTTGCTGGGTTGGACCTCAGTTGCTGCTTCTACCTAGGGCAGTGAAAGGACTGGACTGAACTTTCTCATACTTGTTGCTGAGTATCTCCAAGGGCTTGCAGTAGAGCTTGCCTCCTGTTCCGAAGTCTCAGGGACCGCAAAGATTTCACTGACCTCTGGGTACTGCCTCTGGATTCATGGTTTCAATTGTCACAGAAGTGGAAAGCAACCAACTCCGTCACTGACTCTGTTCGCTGGCTCTATGTCCTGAAGGCACTGCAGAGGGCACTGCCTCATCTTGCAGTGCAACCCTGGTCTCATTGACGATGACAACCACCGCTGCCACCACCGAGCAGCTGCTTGCGCCGTGACTTGTGGGGACCGCACTCGCCACCACCTCGCTTTACTTCGCCGCCCCGGTCTCACCGACATCGTCACTGCCTGCTGACTTTGACACTCGTGCCTTGGGGGCACCACTCACAATTCTCACAACGCACCGCCCTGTCCCACACCGCAGTCCGGACCGACCGACGCCAGCTCCCCGCACCAGACACTGTCACCTGCACTGTGATCTGTCAGCACCGCAACAAGCACCGCCTTCACTCTGCACCACAGCCCTACTCTCACCGACGCAGCTGGACGACCGTCACCAAGCCTCTGCCTGCATTGCGACTTGAGGGCACTGCACGATGCACCGCTCCGCTTCACACTGCGATGGTTGCCACGACCGGCCCACACCAACGTGATCGTCCCAAACAACAAGCATTAGCATAGCCAATAGGTCTCGCCTTTGGGACCTTATAAGTGTTTAGCCACGCAACAGTTGGTGTTGTTGCACCAAGGATATTGTACTGCTTAACTAAATACTTATAAGGTCCCAAAAGCGAGACCTATTGGCTATGCCAATGCTTGGATGCAAGGCGGAGGGGAGAAGGGTGCAAGGCGGAGGGGAGAAAGGTGCAAGGCAGAGGGGAGAAGGGTGCAAGGCAGAGGGGAGAAGGGTGCAAGGCAGAGGGGAGAGGGTGCAAGGCAGAGGGGAGAAGGGTGCAAGGCAGAGAAGGGTGCAAGGCAGAGAAGGGTGCAAGGCGGAGGTGGAGAAGGGTACAAGGCGGAGGGGGAGAAGGGTGCAAGGGGGTGGGCGAGAAGGATGCAAGGTAGAGAAGGGTGCAAGGGGGAGGGCGAGAAGAGTGCAAGGTAGAGATGGATGCAAGGGGGAGGGAAAGAAGGGTGCAAGGGGGAGGGGAGAAGGGTTAAAAACAGGCAATACACGTCTGAGGGCACTAGGAAATACGCTAACACTCCATCCAGCAAGACCGACACCAAAAAATGAGTGCTAACTGCAGCCAGCTGTAAACAGCCTAATGGATCTAAGGAACTAGAACAGAATCAACATACAAAGTTGTTCCATGTACTATGATTACGGTACTCGAGCAGCCTCTGGGTGCTCCTCAAAGTTTCTCCACACTCCTGCTTGCCTCGTCACTAAGTTTCCTTAGGCCTGACTCAAGGAGCAGTCCTTACCCCTCGGTCTGCCTTCACAGGATACCTTTCGATTATCTCTCTCCATTTTATCTGCACACCTCCTCTTGTTCCTAGCTCTCCCCGCCACTGGAATCCACAGAGTTCAATCAACATGGCTGACTCTGAGCCAAGACAGCACATGCCTGGGGCTCAGCTTGGCCGCTGAACTCCGGGGACATAAGAAGAACAGCACACCAGCTCCGACCTACCATCTGTAAAAGTGGAAGACGGAAGTGGGAGGCAGCAAAAGGAGTCCACGCAGGGCATCTATCTGGCCTCCCTCCAAGAAATCCACCACCTTGTACAGACTCAGGATCTCACAGACTCAGGATCTCATAATAGAGAGTTTGCGATGCACCTCGCTGTCATCCATGCATTGTGGAACGTTGAGGTTAATAGCCAATCAGATTGAAGCATGTATGATAAGTCTCTCATGTGTGATGACACAAAAACAGAAAAGTTAAAGACTGTTACTGATTCCAGCCACACGCAGAAAAAACGGTCAATACCAATGATGAGAATATTAATACTTCATTTCTACATAGCATTTCATATCGTAGATATCAAGAGAGAACGAAAACTTTATACGAACGGCGCAATATTTCTGCCATTTCTAGGCGCTATACGCATATGTTACTCAATTTGTGGTTTACCATATAGCAACCTCAGAAAATATGGAAGTCTGGGTCTTCCTTACTTGGATTTTAACTAGTGGCCTTCACTCCACAGCATCTGCCAGTGGTGAACATTCAGATCACTGTGCTATCTTACCAGCTTTTGAATAAATGAGACCTTTACCCTCAAGCGACTTGTGTCACAGCACGCACTACACATTAGTAACAAAATGCATGAATAAAGCAGAAACACAACATCCCGGAAAAAGCAAATATACTTCAGAAATTCAAGAGTAAGCAATTCGTGAAATGTAAACGGGAACAGGCAGCCTGTTTTTTGCTGGCTGTCTCCGGCGGTGGAGCCAGGATATTTACAGAGGGGGCACCGGCCCCACCTAGCCCGTCCTCGCGTACCCATTAGGCCCAATTTCTCCAACGAGGAGATGGCCTAAGAGAAAAGAAAGCTTTGAATGCAGCTGCACTGGATGCATTACCTTTCAGTGCTAGAACTGCTAACGAAAGCCACGAGAGACAATCCGAATCCTTGGGAGAAGATGTAGGCAGATGTCGACTGATTCGGTCAGGCCGGAGATGTGATACTGCAGAATGACAGACAATTATCAGACTTTAAGCTTAAGAACTTGACGAAAAGTACCAGGGGGAGAGAGAATACAAAGAAAGGGAGCTGGGCATGCCACTTCTGAATAAATTGCACTTGGAAATGTCAACAGTGTGGTTGAAGTGAAATGTTAGACAAGCATTGGCCACGCGGCAGTAAAAGTAACGCCGCGCGGCCGTAAAAGCGAAAGTCATCGCGATCGCTCTGAAAGCGAAAGTGATCGCGATGACACGCTAAAGCACGAGTTTTCAAAGTGCTGCTGGCGCGTGCACGCTCGCGTGAACGCAAGCGCTAGGCCAGCCAGCAGCACTTTGAAATCTCACCTCCAAAATGTCTCTCTGAGCCAGGGCATGCGCTGGGCTCAGCGAGACCTAAAAAGGTACTGTTTGCAAGTCTGCCGACACCACGTCCTACGCGGTCAGATGGAACTGTTAGATTCTGTTGTTTTCACCACTGCGGTAGCACCGGACAGAGCTACCTACTTCAAGGAACTGCATTTTTAAGGTTATTCTTGCAAAGTGCATATTTTTAAATACTGTATGTTGGATTTTTAACATTGTGGCCTTGTTTTGAATAAATAAAGGATTGGTTATTTTTCTAAACTAGTGCTGTGTTCTTTTGTAGTGTTGTCACTGTATTGCTGTTAGTGATAAGGATAAGCCTGACTGCTCGTGCCAAGCAACCAAAGGGGTGAGCAGGGGTTATTTTAGGAGTGCAACTTCCTTACCCTGGCTAGGAAGAAGGGTCCCTACTTGGACAAAGGTACCTACCTCTGCCAACTAGAGACCCCCATTTCTAACATTGGTTGTCAGCAGTGAGGATAGGACTTGTGTTTGCACTTGACCTACAGTGATTGGTGTACACTACTACCATATCGCAGACCATTACGTACCACATACTGGTTCTTTTTCTTTTTTGGCCTATTTTTGATCTTGCCAGTTGTTGAGATCTTGAACTTGCTACTTCATCAAGCCTGGTACAGCAGCATCATCAATTGCATCCATAGAAGTGGCCTTTGAGGAGGACAGGTTGGAAACCTACAACGTCAAGGAGTTGAAGCCTATTTGTAAAAACCTGAAGGTCCAAGTCAGAGGCCTCACCAGGAAGGAGGAGCTACAAAAGGCGCTGAGAACCTGGGTAGCAGCCTGAGTGGGGAGGCGGAGGGGCCTACTGTCATGTCCTTTACGATAGTCCCATCATGTACATACCAATTACATAACTTTGTCCCATCCATACGGCATAACGGTTCTACACAAGTGTCCTTTTACCTAGTAGCTTACTTCTGTCTCTTCGACACCAAGCTCCTGATACTCTATGTTAATCCCTGTACCTGACGTACATAAACATGTCCCCAGGCAGGGCAGATTTATTCTGTATGAGGGTCACCCCTTTTTTCATCCATGGCTAACAGCCAGCTCTGCATGATCATTTTTGTTTAGAAAAGGATTAGCAAAGGATTAGTGCCTGTCTTCAAAACATATTGATTCTAGGGTAAAACCTGGAGTGACCACTTTAGTATAAAAGACCCTCACTCCCCCTTACAAAAGAGAAGAGAATTCATTCCAGGTTAGACCGAGACTCTGCAGGCTGATCCTTCGACAGGCAGAGACCCGACACCCCCTTGCAGAATGCCATCCTCAACGCAGAGATGGGGTCCTTCATTCGGAACCATCAGGTGAGGGGTTAACACTTCCTGGGGGATTCTTCATTCCATTATGATCTATCCTAAACATTTACATACACATGCTTCACCTACATATCTAGGCCAGGTACATTTAAGTTGGATACGCATCGTAGGAGTACGCCAATCCTATTGTTTGATATAACATGCTTTTATTCATCTTATTAGCACTATCGTAGAAATGTATCTGCTATTTAAGATATTGGTGCTAGCGATCACATTTGTCTGCTGCTGTCTATTGATTGTTGCAGCTAATATGTTTCACACTAGACTGACGCTTGACCAATAAATACTTATTGAAGCTGTACCAATCTTCATTCTGTGTATCCTGAGAAAAGTAAGCATGAGTGACTGAGCAAAAGGTACCGTATTATTTTTCCGGATACCTGAGGAATCAGGGTTGTCATGATCAGTGGTTGCCAGAAACTACATACACCACTGTAGCATACAGGGGGGTGGTAGTAGCACCTAAGAGCTAGCTGTTCTAAGGGCCGACTCATCCTCTGGGGATGTCCAGAGTCTGTCTGCATACCAAGCTCTCAGTTTAGGTCATCAAAAATTTGCAGGTCCTGGGGGGTCCTAGGAACTTCACGACATGGCGCCGCCAAAGTTGGTTTGGTTCTTATATTAACAGTAAAATTTGAGTAGTTCAGTCATCCTGTCTCAGACAGCCCATCTCACACTTTCCAGGGACGTCTGAAGTGGGAAGGTTTATCCGCCCCAGCTGAGCAGGTACACCCTGTGTATTGGCTGAAGGTTTAGACAAGCTTGTAAGGATTAGAAGTTCCCGTATGGTGCTAAACCCTACCTCTTAAACCTTTACTATCTTCTCCTTTTAAAATGACTGAACCTGTGAGTAGCAGTGGAACTGCAGAAGGAGACGAATTTGCTAACGCTCTTAACATTACAGAAAGCTGCAACCAGTAACTCTGAAATTGTTAGAACATTGCGTACCTGTAATAGGTAGCCATGTCACTTTCGTGATTGAGGCACACAAGGTGTTCGGATCAGAGGTATTCTATTTCTGGGTGAAATTCCCACCTGCAGATCCACAGACACATTTATTTCAGGAATACAATGAAGTGGATCCACCGGAAGAATACATAGCATACAAAGACATTGAAGTCCCATTAACTTACCAGCAACATAGAAACAGGTTTATAGGTGCCCCAAATCACACAACTTGGGTCGTAAGACTTGGTCCGCTCAGCATAGGAGGAGCGACATGGCAGGTCTTAGCGACTTACACTCCACATCCTGAGACAGACACGCTCCCACTAGGTGAGGTCCGTGCACTTTATAAAGAAGTAGTCAGGCTATACTGACACATTGTCCAGTTCGTCATGCGAATACTCAGATTACAACCTGCGAGATCTGCTCCACCTGGAACAGTCCAGACTCAACACACACCAATAATTACTCCACAGACACTAAAATCAATAATGGGTGCGTTCCCATCAAAGAGGGATCAAGTACCATTCTGGATTGCTCACAAAATAGCACCGCTGGAAGCAGTATTTTCCTATACGGGTCCGCAATAAAAACACAGAATGTTAACAATTTGCTTGTCAATGGGAATGGTTCCCTCACTTGAAGATTGTACCACATGGGGCACCATATTTGCTGCAGTATACATTAGAATACACGGTACCCCAACCATAGCAGTTATTCCTGAAGTATTGAAACAGATACAGAATGAGTATGAGGCAGGACCTGCCCTGGAATTGGGGATGAAACTGATGGGCAATTTCGACCAAGTCTTAGAAATTATGCTGAGCAGCATCAAGGGGAAAGCAGCAGCGGTGGCTATACGCCAATGCTGAACGGAAACAGGTCCTACAAATCAGGAGTGTGCATTACCGAAAATTATTGAGGAACCCTATACTTCACTAGGTAGAGATAGTTTGGGAGCCAAACCAGGGAAACCACAAGTGGTGAGTAGTTCTAAAAAGGATAACTCAAAGCAAGCACCCATTTCTTCGATAATAATAATATTAATAATCAATCCAAAAATAACAATAAAAGAAACACTTGACGGTCAAAAGGTGGGTCTTCCCAACGGGAGTCCTCTGAAAAGAGGTACAACCTTAGGCATTGTGATAACATTAGGAAACCTGACAGGTATCAGGATACTGATACACGTTCCTTTTGTTCCTTTCAGGGTTCATCAAAAAGCTTGGAGGGGCAAGGACGGTCAAAACAAAAAAAATGAAGATCGACCAAAGGCAAAAAGGGAAACACATCGCACTTCAGATTTCATTACCAAACACGAAGAGCATCCTAAAGCAAAGACTCAATTCAAAAAGTAGAAAGTAGCCGGCTTAAAAATTAGAAATGCCCAGGTTACTGAGGACACAGCTTCTGAACAGAGAATGGGCTCTGAAGACGCTAGACAGCGCAGTAGAAGTAACAATAGCTCGCCTGAACCTGAAGGAATTTATGGTGACAGCAGTATTGAATGAATACATCACGGTGGAAACACCTGATACAAGAGTGAGTGTCCCACACCGTCTACACAAAATTAATCTCCAGATACAGGGGGACATCTCAAGAAAAATTAAAGGTCTCTTTTGGGAAAATGTGACATTTGAATATGATATCCTGTTGGCAGAAAAAAATTGGCCGCCTGAATTTGTAATGGATTGG
Source organism: Triturus cristatus (assembly GCF_964204655.1). Lineage (NCBI taxonomy): Eukaryota > Metazoa > Chordata > Amphibia > Caudata > Salamandridae > Triturus > Triturus cristatus. Next base: position 143,578,831 of record NC_140588.1, read on the forward strand.
CCAAAAGGTGAAAGTGTCATTTTGCCTGCTTTTTCCGACCTCCTTCCTGTTTCCTTAAAACACTCGTACGCGCGGGAGTGGGTGCAAGCGCTAGATCCAGCATTATATTGCAACCATGTAGGGTGGGACATGGAGTTGAAACACCTTGAGATCCCATTAAAAACTACTCCAACTCCACAGAGACAGTACCCTCTTAAAAATGAGGCAAAGAAACAGGTCAAAGAAATCTTAGACCAACTTGAATACCAAGGTATGATTGAAACTTGCAGCTCGCCAATGAACAACATTTTGTTTCCCGTCATTAACCCTGACAACACATATCGTTTGATTTTAGATTACAGACACTTGAACACATTTACAAAAACATTTGCCTTTCAGAATGCACATAGTGCAGCATTAATGAATACCATTGTGCGGAAGAAATACAAAACAACACAAGATATCTCAAATGGATTCTTCTGCCAAAATATAGCTCCTGAAAGCCGATATTTGACAGGATTTTCTGCCCTCGGCACTCAGCGTACATTTTGTCGTCTGCCCCAAGGCTATAAAAACAGCCCCGGGTTGTTCTCTGCAAGGTTGTCAGAGCTATTACAAACTTGCAATGAAGAGACAGTGTCCTACTTTGTTTATCTGACGGACGATGAATTACTTGAACACTTGCGCAGGGTGAACAACATAATTGTTGGTTTTGCCAATTTGGGCTACAAATTTAACTTTAAAAAAATCAAGAATTGCCAATCTCAGCATCCTATTTCTGGGATAGGAGCTGTCAAGTGAAGGCAAAAGCCTGACCACAAATTTTCTAGGAAAATGCGCGCTAATCCAGCCTCCAAAGACTGAAGGGTTTACAGTCCATTTTAGGATTTTGACATTTCGGCTGAACATACATTCAAGACTACGCAGAAAGAGTAAGACCTTTCTACGACTTACTCAGACGAGATTTCACAGCAAACAAGTGGACTCAAAAATATACAGACACTCTACGTTCAGTTCCAGCTGACATGATAGCTTCAAAACACTTGCGGACACGAGTAAACATCCGCAACCTGGTAATAAGGGCTGTCCCCGGGTTATCAGGGTATGCCTACATGACGTTCAATGAAGGCGAGACTGTTCCAATCCATACAAATCTCATTTGTACACAAATGCTGAAAATGGATTTGTAGCTACAGAAAAAATACTGACGGCAGTACAGACTGCTGTAGGGAGAGAAAGAGCACTAGCACAGGAGAAATGCATCATCGTTGTAATCTCGACACAGACTTTAGAAGCAGTAACCAAAGCCAGCATTCCAAATGCAAAGGCATTGCATCCACGATGGATACAATGGGATAATTCTTTCACTGCAACAGATGTAGAATATAGATACGATCCTAAACTGAGAACAAAAGCATTCCTGCTGTATGAACAAGAATACCCTCTCCTGAATGAAATCTTGCCTCTAGATCAGTATGACTACATCATTTACACTGACAGTTCTGCTCAACTTGCCATTCCGAGTAAACAACAATATCGTGCCGCATGTGATATAGTGAAAGGTCATATGCGGGATGGTAAATTCCATCCCAGCAATACGACTACTCAATCTCTGGGAGATTGTACAGCGCAGCTGGCAGAACTGAAAGCCCTGATACTAGCACTACAGTATACAGATCGGGAATTCCCCACACTGATTGTGTGCAATACATTTTACTGTGTGCAACCTTACAATGAATATCTTCACTACTGGGGCCAGAATGGGTTCAAAGACGCCAAGGGTGGCACGATAAGACATAAATTGTTATGGGAACAAGTGGCGAAGCTGAAGGCATGCCTGCCGCGGGCTTAAGTTATTTACACCTTGAGCCATCAGCGTGTTGGCATGCATGTTGAAGGGAATTCACTGGCTGATGAAGCCGCCAAGGCAACAGTGCGAACTGCTGACGTTGCCGCAATCACTCGTTCACACATGAGAATAGACGGTGATATACTAGTAGCTATCAATGCCACGAAGAATGACTCTGCCGTACTGCCAAAAGGCTTGCCACTCAAGTACTCCTACAAGTTAGATGCGCATAACACAGCGTATGCTCAAATTTCAGGAGTCGGGGATAGAGTAATCCCAAACAAGGATCGCAGATTAGGTTTAATTATAGCTGCACACGAGGGAATGGGCTCAGCACATGCAGGAGTGACTGCAACAATTTCATTATTGAAGCAGCGTTACTGGTGGTCGGGCCTGACAAAACAAACAAAGGATTATGACCTGGAGTGCGATATTTGCCAGCAGATGAAGGGTTCCACCATTCTCAGGCCACCAGAAACACCACTATTGATTTCAGACAGACCTCTCGCTTGTGTGTGTGATGATAATTTTTGTTTAGAAAAGGATTAGCAAAGGATTAGTGCCTGCTTTCAAAACATATTGATTCAAGGGGAAAACCTGGAGTGACCACTTTAGTATAAAAGACCCTCACTCTCCCTTACAAAAGAGAGGAGAATTCCTTCCAGTCTGGACCGAGACTCTGCAGACTGATCCTTTGACAGGCAGAGACTTGACATCCCTTGCGGGATGCCATCCTCGACACAGAGATGGGGTAATTCACTCAGAACCATCAGGTGTGGGGTTAGCACTTCCCAGGTAAGATTCATGGCTCCATTAGGATCTATCCTAAACATTTACGTACACATGCTTAACCTACATATCTAGGCCTAGGTAGGATACGCATTGTAGGAGTACACCAATGCTATTGTTTTGTATAATCTGCTTTTATTCATCTTATTAGCACTACGGTAGAAATGTATCTGCTATTTAGGATATTAGTGCTTGCAATCACATTTGTCTGCTCCTGTCTATATTGATTGTCACAGTAAATATGTTTCACACTAGACTGACGCTTGACCAATAAATACTTATTGAAACCGTACCAATCGTCATTCTATGTGTATCCTGAGAAAAGTAAGCACGAGAGACTGAGCGAAATATACCGTATTGTTTTCCACTATACCTGAGGAATGAGGGTTGTCATGTTCAGTGGTTGCCAGAAACTACATACACCACTGTAGAATACAGGGGGATGGTTGTGGCACCTAAGAGCTAGCTGGTCTAATGGCTGACTTATCCTATGGGGGTGTCCAGAGTCTGTCTGCACGCCAAGCCCTCAGTTTAGGTCATCCAAAACACGCAGGTCCTGGGGGGTCTTAGGAACTTCACGACATGACGCTGCCAACGTTGGTTTGGTTCTTATATTAACAGTAAAATATGAGTAGTTCAGTCGTCTCCGGTCACAGGCTCATTTCAGCACGGAGTACCAACAGAGAGAGCGGTGCCCCCTACCTGAGCTGTCGCCAGGTTGAGGTGGAGTTCCTTACCCAGCAGTTGCTCGTAGAGTCACCTTTTGAAGAAGACGATTCAGGAGCACTATTGGTTCTGTATTTTTGATTGTATCTTTGATTTTTTCACTAAGACACCTTAGCAGCAGCATCTAAATAGGTCCTGATGAAAACCTTGCCCGACCTAGGGGTATTACGGCTGAAACATGTTGACCACGATTTTCCACCACACACATGCGGTTTAAATCCATACCGCAGGTGCACTGTTTTTAATCCTAGCAGAGCACATCAGAATAAAGGTCACATTTTGTCCTCTCTAGCTAGTTTTATTGTCACTTTCCTCATGTTTTTTTATTCTTTGTGCTACACCCTCACTCACACTTTAGTTCTCATTACTTGTGGATTTAGAATATCTTGGTAGAGTACACATCAAAACATCCCTCAGCTCCTCCCTCTCAGAGAGGGGGTTGTAGCTCTCAAAGGAACTAGGTTTTTCCTTTGAGAGGAGAATCTCAAATGATGAGGCATGTCACCTCTGGTGAGGGAGAGATTTTGTCCTAAAAAGGGAATTGCCCACAGCTGGGTCTGTGTGTTATAGTCTGTGGCTTTTGTGCTTTTTTTCCTTACACAACCACCCTCCCTTGTTTTGTTTGAGTAGACCCAACGATTTTGCTGTTTTTAACGTATATTATTGGGGGTATAATCCTATGCAGGTCTTTAAAATTTCCCTAGGACCCTCCTGCTTAAATCCTTTGTTTGTGTTAGGGTCTTAGGAACTACACAACACTACTCCTAGGATGGATATGCTTTTGGGAGGGGAGGAACCCAGAGGTGCTGGAGGACAGGCGGGAGGCAAGGAAAGTTGAGCTTGTGAAACTCCATCTGGAGAATGAAAGGGAAGGAAAAAGAATAGCCATGGACGAAAGAAAGAAGCTCTTGGATCATGAACATGGTATTAAGGAGCTGGAGCTAAGAAGTAGGCCCAGCACATATGGTGGCAGCAACTCCTGAGTACAGACAGATAGAATTCTGCACATCCCCGAGAATATAGGCAAATAATTCAAGAAGAGGGACAACATACAATGGTGGATTCGGGGTTATGAGGCATCCTTACACACGAATGGGGCCCTGAGAAGAATTGGGGGGTAATATTGTGGCCACTTTTCCTAGAAGAGGGGATGGACACTTTAGTGGCTTTGGGTAAGGGGTGTAAACTCACCTATGCTGAAATGAAGGAGGCCCTCCTTACCAGGTATGGTCTCACTCCTGAGAAGTACAGGGATCAATTTAGGTCCAGTAAGAAAACTGATAGATACACTTGGTTTGAATGTGTAGATCCTTTTTGCAGGTCCCTAGATGGCTGGGTGAAGGGCAGTAATGCAACAGATTTTTACGGGCTTTACAATTTAATTGCATGGGAGCACTTGGCTTGTCTATGTTTTGCAGAGCTGTGCCAGCACTTGGTTAATAGTAAGCTGACTAACCCGAGGAAGCTTGCTATGGAGGCGGCACGCTGGGTGAGTACCCGGGTCCACACAAAGGTGTTTGGGGGAGACTCCGCCAAAGGTGGGCAGGGTCCACAGCAGGAAAAGTGGGGGGGGGACACAAGGGTAAAACAAAAGAGTTCTCTAAAGGGCCCCAAACTAATACCCAGGTAAAGGTTCTTATCCTCCAGGATATAAGAAACAAGGGATCTCTTCAGGAAAGTCTGCAGAGACGGACCCCCTCAAGTGCTACACCTGTGAGAAGGTGGCTCACTTGAAGGGGGACCCCAAGTGTCTCAAGAGGGCACAGCCACCCACCGGTAGGCAGACCAAGATGTTGGCTTGTGTAGCGCTTGTGGAGGAGGGGTGCCCACAGGAGGGTGGGGATCCTGCAGAAATTACCCTTGTCTCACTAGGGGACAGTGAGATTGTCCCAGGAAACCAGGTACCTGCTAACACAAAAAAATACAGTGCCTGGGTGACCATCAATGGGAAAAGGGTAGAGGCTCTCAGAGACTCTTGAGCCAGTGTGACCTCAGTCCGGTGTCACCTGGTCTCTGAGGAGCAAGTAGTCCCTGGGGCGTTCCACCAAGTAGTTGCTGTGGACAACTCGGAGCGCCAGTGTAAGGTTGCGCAGTTTCCCTTTGAATGAAGGGGGGGTCTCGGGTCCCTTGAGGGTGGTTGTGAGCCCTACCATGCCTGTAGATTATCTGTGAGAAAACGACCTGGAGCAGTCCTTGTGGAAGGATGTTGAGCTTAGGTCTCACTTGGAGATGCTTGGGTTGCCAGAGTGGGCATGCGCGACCACACAATCAATGGCAGCCAGGAAGGGTGATCAGAAGGACCTGGAGCTTGAAACAGTGGCCCAGGTTCCTGCAAAGAGAAAGGGCAGGGTGCGCGGGAAACTCGCCCCTGAGGTTCCCACGGTCCGAGAGGCGGATGCCCTCGAGGGGGACGCCCTGGTGCCTACAGGGGAGCAAGTAGCTGAACTGGGGGATTTATCTGAGCTGACCCATTGGCAGCAAGAAAGTGGTCTCACCAGAGAAGAATTCTGCAGGGATTACAAAGAATGCCCTTCTCTTGACGATTTGTGGCAGCAGGCTGCAAACCAGGCAGCTGGTGATCAGTCTGAATCTCACTGGATCTACTGGGAGAATGGTCTCCTGTACAGGGAGCCTAAGGTCGCTGGGCCTGGGTCAACCCGTGTGCTGGTGGTACCCCAGCACTTCAGGACCTTCCTACTGGGTCTGGCTCACGATGTGCCTTTGGCAGGACATTTGGGGCGGGGCAAGACCTTTGATAGGCTTTTCGCCCACTTCTATTGGCCCCAAATGCGAAGGCCGTCAGATGGACATTGCAGGTCTTGCCAAACTTGCCAGGCAAGTGGTAAGAGTGGGAGGAAGTGTAAGGCTCCTCTCTAACCTTTTACAGTTGTAGGAACCCCTTTTGAAAGGTTTGGAATGGACATTGTGGGGTCACTGGACCCCAAGACAGCCATGGGTAACAGGTACATCCTGGTATTGGTTGACCATGCCACCTGGTACCCGGAGGCAATCCCTCTAAGGACAATGACGGCGCCAGTGGTGGGCTGGGCGTTAATGGGGATTTATTCCTGCGTGGATTTCCCCAGAGAGGTGGTTTCTGGCCGGGGGGACCTATTTCATATCCAATTATATGATATCCCTGTGGAAGGTGTGCGGTGTAACCCACAAGTTCACTACTCCTTGCCACCCAAAAGGCAATGGTTTGGTGGAGAGATTCAACCAAACCTTAAAGGGCATGATCAAGGGTCAAACAGAACCCATGAGGTGTATGTGGGACATCCTCTTACCATGCCTTCTCTTTGAATACAGGGAAGTATCACAGATGTCATTAGGGTTCAGTCCATTTGAGCTCCTATATGGGCTCCCTGTGAGAGGACCTCTCAGTTTGGTCAAGGAAGGCTGGGAGACAGCTCCCAGGAAACCCCCCAGGATGTATATAGCTACATGTTGGCCTTCAGGAACCAAACTGCCTGCTTCAGAAAACTCGCTCAGGCAAACCTCAAAGCAAACCAGGAGGAGATGAAACGCTGTTATGACCAGAATGCCACTCTGGTAGAGATTCAGCCTGGCCAGAAAGTGTGGGTCATGGCCCCAGTGGAACCTTGTGCCTTGCAGGACAAGTGGACTGGGCCTTTTGGAGTGGTGGAGCACAAAAGTGATGTCACCTACCTGGTGAATTTGCAGACTCCCAGGAACCCTTTGATGGTCCTCCATGTGAACCACATCAAGCCTCACTTTGAGAGTTCTGAAGTGAGCATGCTCTTGGTGACAGATGATGGGGTGGAAGAGGAAAGTGACCTCCTGTCTACCAAGGAGCACGATGGGTCAGTGGAAGGTGTCATTTTCTCCCCTAAACAGACCACAGCGAAGCAGAGTGACTGCCACCAATACATGGGTACACAAGTGAGTAACCAGGGGTTACTCACTTGTGTACCCATGATGTGGAAACTGGTGACAGCCCTCCTGTCACCAGTTTCTACTTACAGGTTGACTGACAGGTTGACTGACCGGGTCAGTGCCAGCATCAAAGAGGAGGTCTCTTAGATGTTGGCGCTAGGGTGGATAGAGCCAGCCCAGTGGTCTTGGTCCCAAAGGCTGCTGCACCTGGTGCCACTCCCAAACTGCGGTTCTGCGTGGACTACCGTGGGCTCAGCGCAGTCACCAGGACTGACACACACCCCATCCCCCGAGCTGATGAGCTCATTGATCAGTTAGGAGCTGCCAAGTTCCTCAGCATGTTTGATTTGACGTCTGGGTACTGGCAGATTGCCTTTATCGAGGGACCCAGGAGAGGTCAACATTTTAAACCACAGAGGGGAACTACCAGTTTCGGGTGATGCCCTTTGGGTTGAAGAATGCCCCTGCCTCCTTTCAGAGGTTGATCAACCAGGTGTTGGCTGGGCTGGAGGACTTCAGTGCCGCCTACCTGGACAACATTGCAGTGTTTAGTTCCAGCTGGGAAGAACACTTGCAGCGCCTTTAGAAGTGTTAAAGTTTCTGCAGAAGGCAGGCATCACTGTCAAGGCTTGTAAGTGCCAGATGGGGCAGGGCTCTGTGGAGTACTTGGGCACCAGGAAGGAAGCGGCCAGGTGGTGTCCCTACAGCCCAAGATTTACACCATTCTGGCTTCAAAGCCCCCAAAACCCAGACAGAGCTGAGAGCCTTCTTAGGTCTGAGATTTGAGATGTCATCAGTGATGTCACTGACCATGTCATGAAAGATGTAATATGTGACAGCATCAGCAGTGGATTGCGGGCGCGCGAGATGTAGTTAGTACAACCAACCATATCGGAGAAATTTCAATGGTTTTGTTCGAGTGAAATGTCCAGCTAACTATAACGCCCCTAAAACCTATTGTTTTTTCAGTGAATTTCTAAGGTTTTTTAAATGCTAATTCCTAACTATATCAGGGCTGAAACCTATGGTTTTTTCAGTGAATTTCAAAGGTTTTTTAAATGCTAATTCCTAACTATATCAGGCCTGAAACCTATGGTTTTTTCAGTGAATTTCAAAGGTTTTTCAAATGCTAATTCCTAACTATATCAGGCCTGAAACCTATGGTTTTTTCAGTAAATTTCAAAGGTTTTGTAAATGACAATTTTTAATGTATTAATTGTTATACTGATTTTTTTTATACTGATTTACTACATTTTTTTAAACTATTTATTTTTAGATATTTTTTTTTAATTACATTATAATCACATTATTCATTACAATACAAAATATACTTTCTCAGAATGAATTACTTTAGTTTAAACACTTGGCAAATAGGCAACAGACTTTTAAGTACAGTAGTTACAGTTGTTGCAATGGGCAACACAATTTCAAACACAAAGCAACATTGAGCTCAATGTGAATTTCTAGTTAAATGCAATTAGTTACTTTATGGATTACTTTTCTAACCACAGGACTGGATCCTAGATTCAGTCCTTAGACATCTCCTGTAAACAGTTGAGTAAAAGCGTTTTGGGTACAGTAGTAATTTTTAAGGAATATTATTGTATTTTAAAAGTTGACACTTTTCACATAGAATCACCAATGTTATCCTATGGCAGAAGATTCACTTAGCAGGTAAGTAGTGTTATTGTTACTTTTTCTTACTCAGTGGTGGATCCTGGACCCAGCACTGGCCAACCTCCTGTAAACAGTTGAAAGAATGTGTTTAAGTCATACAGACGATTTTTCAGGAATATTTTTAGTTTGTGAAAATAGACACTTAGAAACTTTTCTGCTGAAAACCACACAATGGATTCCTATGGAAGGAAATACAAGTTACTGGTAAGTACACTTAGAATTACTTTTCAGGGTCAGTGCTGGGCTAAAAGATGCAGCACTGGGTTCTCTCCTGATAACAGGTGAGTAAATCGGAATTCGTAGTTCGGCTGATTTTTAGAGGAATATTTGTACGTTTCAAAAATGGACACAGACAATTTTCTGCTGAAAACCACACAATGGATTCCTATGGAAGGAAATACAAGTTACTGGTAAGTACGCTTAGAATTACTTTTCAGGGTCAGTGCTGGGCTAAAAGATGCAGCACTGGGTTCTCTCCTGATAACAGGTGAGTAAATCGGAATTTGTAGTTCGGCAGATTTTAGAGGAATATTTGTACGTTTCAAATATGGACACTTAGAACATTTTCTGCTGAAAACCACAGAATGGATTCCTATGGAAGGAAATACAAGTTACTGGTAAGTACGCTTAGAATTACTTTTCAGGGTCAGTGCTGGTCTAAAAGATGCAGCACTGGGTTCTCTCCTGATTACAGGTGAGTAAATTGGAATTCGTAGTTCGGCTGATTTTAGAGGAATATTTGTACGTTTCAAAAATGGACACTTAGAAAATTTTCTGCTGAAAACCACACAATGGATTCCTAGGGAAGGAAATACAAGTTACTGGTAAGTACGCTTAGAATTACTTTTCAGGGTCAGTGCTGGCCTAAAAGATGCAGCCCTGGGTTCTCTCCTGATAACAGGTGAGTAAATCGGAATTCGTAGTTCGGCTGATTTTAGAGGAATATTTGTACAATGGTAAAGGAAGGGGGCGGTGCCTGAGGTGACGTGTGCAAACACGCCCTGTGGCGCGTTTTAAGTTGGGGAATTAATTCCTCTTTAATCCTGCGGTCCCCTGGGGGCCAACTAGCCCACCAGGTACCTCCAGTATGCATCAGGGAGCTGCGTTGCAGAGAGGTGTTCAGAGGCCATGCCCCTTTTTACAACACTCTGCAGCGCAGCTCCGTGGCGCTTCCTGGAGGTACCTGGTGGACTAGTTGGCCCCTAGGGGACCTCTCGATTGAAGAGGAATGAATTCCCCAACTTAAAACGCGCATCAGGGCGTGTTTGCACAGTATCACCTCAGACCCCGCCCCCTATCTTCACCACTGTGCAAACGCGCGCCGTGGCGCGTTTTTAATTGGGGGATTAAGTCCCCTTGAATCCTGAGGTCCCCTAGCGGCCAACTTGGCCACCAGGTACCTCCAGTAAGCGCCACAGAGCTGCATTGCAGAGAGGTGTAAAAAGGGGCGTGGCCTCATTACACCTCTCTGTAACACAGCCCCCTGGCACATACTGGAGGTTCCGGGTGGGCTAGTTGGCCCCCAGTATTCAAGGGAGATTAGTTCCCCCTCTGCAAGCGCGCCAGGCGGCGCGTTTGCAGAGTGGTGTAAGGAGGGGGTGTGGCCTCCGGCCCGATCCCATTTTTTTTGTCCCTGCTTGTTTTTTAGAAGGGGGGCTGTGTAGCCCCCCTTCTTTTTCTGTTTTTTTGGCCCTGGGGACCCCATCCCCCAGGATCTGACCCCAATTTTTATTTTTGAAAAAAAATCGGGAAGGGGGCGGCGTGATCCCCCTCTTGAGGCCATAATTTGCCCCGGGGACCCCATCCCCCGGGGCATGGGCCTTTTTAAAAAAAATAGTTATGGAGGGGGGGCTGCATAGCCCCCCTCCTCTGGCCACTTTAAGGCCCCGGGGACCCCATCCCCCGGGGCAGGCCATTGTTTATTTTTTTATTTTATTTTTTTATTTAATTTGAGAGGGGGGCCGCGTTGCCCCCCTCCCGGGCCACTTCTGGCCCCGGGGACCCCATCCCCGGGGCCTGGCCTCTCGTTGGAGACCATGGGGGGGTCCCCAATCCCCCCACGGTCCCAGCCGGCTCCCCACCTCCTGCGGGAGCCGGCATTGCTTTTCCACATGGGGAGCAGCTAACATGCTGCTCCCCATGTGGAAAAGCAATCTGCTTTGCTTCATTGAAGCGAGAGCAGGTTTCCCTGCTCTCGCTTCAATGAAGTAAAGCAGTTTGCAATGGCAGGGTGGGAGTCGCGAGGATCCCGCCCTGCCATTGCAAACAGCAGTGTCCCGGGGGTGGGCACCCCGGGACACTGCATGAGCCGGCCCTGGGGGGTGGCGGTCCCCAGGGCCAATACAAGGCTCCAGGAGGGGGGCTGCAATGCCCCCCTCCAACATGTATAAGTTGCCCCGGGGGTGGCGGTCCCTGAGGCTGGGGGGGCCTGAGAGCCCCCCCACATCAAATAGGTCTAAGCCCCGGGGGGTGGCGGTCCCCGAGGCTGGGGGGGCTGCGAGCCCCCCACCTATGATAGCGAAGCCCCAGGGGTGGCGGTCCCCAGGGCTGCGGCGGGGCCGTGAGCCCCCCCGCATATACAATCTCAGACCCCTGGGGGGTGGCGGTCCCCGGGGCAGTGTGGGGGGGATTGGGACCCACACACTTTTTTTTAAATTAAGCTAATTAAGCCCCTTGGATTTGGCCCCCGGGGGCAAATTAGAATATTCAGCGCAGTAGCGCGCGCTGAAGTTTTTTTTTATTTTCGGCCGAAATTCGCACTGGTTGCGCGAATTTTGCTGATTTTTATTTAAAAAAAATTCTTTTTTGGGCCCTGGGGGTCCTTGTTGGACCCCCTGAGCAGGCCTACTAGGGTCAGGGTGTTTCTACCCTGCCCCCTTGTCGCGTTTTGCGCCTTTTTTTCGGTTTTCTTGTGCCTCGGTTCTACCGAGGCACAAGATGGCTGCCAACACTTCCTGATTCAGAGTGTTGGCAGCCAATTAGCATTCAGCTCGTGCTCGGGAGGGTTCGGGGAGGGTGCGGGGAGGGTGCGCGGATCCTCCGAGGCCATAGATATATATGTACTTTTAACTCTAATTTTCTCAGGAACTACTGAACGGATTCACACCATTTAAGCAAAAGGCACAAGTCTGAACTGAGGACTACCTCTTTGCCAAATTTGGTGTATTTCCGTTCAGCAGTTCGGGCTGTAGATGCGTCAACAGGTCCTATGGGAAAATGCATGGGGAAAATGGGTTTTGGGACCCCCCTTTTTTCTCAGCCCCCGCTTGACGAATCACCGTGAAATTATCAGGATAGGAGCGGACCAGAGCTGGCCAAAAGTTTGGAAAATTTCGTGAAGATTCGTCAATCAGCGCCAACGTTATACCAAATAGAATGTTGCGGATTTCCTATGGAAAATAGGTCCTAACTAAACTACCTACTGGCGACTGCCAGTAGGTAATATATATATATATATATTCACTGAAAAAAACATAGATTTCAGGCCTGATATAGTTAGGAATTAGCATTTAAAAAACCTTTGAAATTCACTGAAAAAACCATAGGTTTCAGGCCCGATATAGTTAGGAATTAGCATTTAAAAAACCTTTGAAATTCACTGAAAAAACCATAGGTTTCAGGCCTGATATAGTTAGGAATTAGCATTTAAAAAACCTTAGAAATTCACTGAAAAAACAATAGGTTTTAGGGGTATTATAGTTAGCTGGACATTTCACTCGAACAAAACCATTGAAATTCCTCCGATATATAGTTAGTTGTACTAACTACATCTCGCGCGCCCGCAATCCACTGCTGATGATGTCACATATTACATCATTCATGAAATGATCAGTGACATCACTGATGACATCTCAAATGACATCACTGATGACATCATCCAGTGAATGTGGTTTGGTTCGTTATTTAAATATGTATTATATATATATAGCAATTTGCATTGAAGAATGAGTGGATATATAAATATAAATATCTGGATGGAGGATTTAGTAGCAGTGTGATTGACTGTTTACTTGACTAATTTATAGTGTCTCACTAAATATATTGGATAGTGACTAAACTGTGTGAATATCTGTATCACTTTGTAAGTGGTTGTGTAAACTGCTGCACCAGTTGGTTACTAGCTACGTGAAAGTCTATATTATTGATTGATTAGTTAACTGAGTATTTGTATGGGAGAGTGAATGTGTGTGTGGTTCGGTGGGGGGTGTGTGACTGCCCAAAGATGTGTGAATAGTTGATTCAGTAGGTATATGAAGTTAAAACTACATGTTATAACAGTTGTTTGGGTGAGTGAATATCTTTATGGGTGTGGTGATGAGCCAATACATGTCTCAATGGTACATGTCCAACAAACCAGGAAAATAAAAGCCAGTGTATGTGTCAGTTGTTGTATATATATGACTCAGTGATTGTATGAGTGACTGTATGGATAACTGTATACTTGTAATAGTGTTTTTATAACACACTAAGTATGATTTATTATCTATATGAATAGATGAAGTGGTGTTTTTATAAGTGTATAAGTAGGTAAAAGTAAGTATGATCCATTGTTTGCATAAGTGAGTAGGATGACTTCATAAGTGATTAGAATGTGTGCTGGTGTGTAATGTTGATATAGGTGTATAAGTGATAGTGTTCTATTGATCATTGACAGCATGTATGATTGAATCTATAGGTAAGTGATTAGATGTGTGTATAGATCTAGGAATCACTGAGTGGGTGTTTAGAAACTTGTATTGGTGTGTCAATGGTTTTAAATCTGGCACTCTGTATTTTACAGTGCGTGATGAAAGGTTATACTAGTGTATGATGAGGTGTATCTGATTGTCACGTGGATGATGCCATCAGTGATGTCATCAGTGATGTCATTTGAGATGTCATCAGTGATGTCACTGACAATGTCATGAATGATGTAATATGTGACATCATCAGCAGTGGATTGCCGGCGCGCAAGATGTAGTTAGTACAACTAACTATATCGGAGGAATTTCAATGGTTTTCTTAGAGTGAAATGTCCAGCTAACTATAACACCCCTAAAACCTATTGTTTTTTCAGTGAATTTCAAAGGTTTTTTAAATGCTAATTCCTAACTATATCAGGCCTGAAACCTATGGTTTTTTCAGTGAATTTCAAAGGTTTTTTAAATGCTAATTCCTAACTATATCAGGCCTGAAACCTATGGTTTTTTCAGTAAATTTCAAAGGTTTTGTAAATGACAATTTTTAATGTATTAATTGTTATACTGATTTTTTTGATACTGATTTACTACATTTTTTAAACTATTTATTTGTAGATATTTTTTTTAATTACATTATAATTACATTATACAATACAAAATATACTTTCTCAGAATGAAACAGACTTTTAAGTACAGTAGTTACAGTTGTTGCAATGGGCAACACAATTTCAAACACAAAGCAACATTGAGCTCAATGTGAATTTCTAGTTAAATGCAATTAGTTACTTTATGGATTACTTTTCTAACCACAGGACTGGATCCTAGATTCAGTCCTTGGACATCTCCTGTAAACAGTTGAGTAAAAGCGTTTTGGTTACAGTAGTAATTTTTAAGAAATATTATTGTATTTTAAAAGTTGACACTTACAACATTTTTCACATAGAATCAACAATGTTATCCTATAGCAGAAGATTCACTTAGCAGGTAAGTAGTGTTATCGTTACTGTTTCTTACTCAGTGGTGGATCCTGGACCCAGCACTGGCCAACCTCCTGTAAACAGTTGAAAGAATGTGTTTAAGTCATACAGACGATTTTTCAGGAATATTTTTAGTTTGTGAAAATAGACACTTAGAAACTTTTCTGCTGAAAACCACACAATGGATTCCTATGGAACGAAATACAAGTTACTGGTAAGTACGCTTAGAATTACTTTTCAGGTTCAGTGCTGGTCTAAAAGATGCAGCCCTGGGTTCTCTCCTGATAACAGGTGAGTAAATCGGAATTCGTAGTTCGGCTGATTTTAGAGGAATATTTGTATGTTTCAAAAATGGACACAGAAAATTTTCTGCTGAAAACCACACAATGGATTCCTATGGAAGGAAATTCAAGATACTGGTAAGTACGCTTAGAATTACTTTTCAGGGTCAGTGCTGGGCTAAAAGATGCAGCACTGGGTTCTCTCCTGATAACAGGTGAGTAAATCGGAATTTGTAGTTCGGCTGATTTTAGAGGAATATTTGTACGTTTCAAAAATGGACACTTAGAAAATTTTCTGCTGAAAACCACACAATGGATTCCTATGGAAGGAAATACAAGTTACTGGTAAGTACGCTTAGAATTACTTTTCAGGGTCAGTGCTGGTCTAAAAGATGCAGCACTGGGTTCTCTCCTGATTACAGGTGAGTAAATTGGAATTCGTAGTTCGGTTGATTTTAGAGGAATATTTTTACGTTTAAAAAATGGACACTTAGAAAATGTTCTGCTGCAAACCACACAATGGATTCCTATGGAAGGAAATACAAGTTACTGGTAATTACGCTTGGAATTACTTTTCAGGGTCAGTGCTGGTGTAAAAGATGCAGCCCGGCGTTCTCTCCTGATAACAGGTGAGTAAATCGGAATTCGTAGTTCGGCTGATTTTAGAGGAATATTTGTACAATGGTAAAGGAAGGGGGCGGGGCCTGAGGTGACATGTGCAAACACGCCCTGTGCCGCGTTCTAAGTCGGGGGATTAATTCCTCTTCAATCCTGCGGTCCCCTGGGGGCCAACTAACCCACTAGGTACCTCCAGTATGCATCAGGGAGCTGCGTTGCAGAGAGGTGTTCAGAGGCCACGCCCCTTTTTACAACACTCTGCAGCGCAGCTCCGTGGCGCTTCCTGGAGGTACCTGGTGGACTAGTTGGCCCCTAGGGGATCTCTGGATTGAAGAGGAATTAATTCCCCAACATAAAACGTGCCACAGGGCGTGTTTGCACACATATCACCTCAGGCCCCGCCTCCTACCTTCACCACTGTGCAAACTCGCCCTGTGGTGGGATTAAGTCCCCTTGAATCCTGAGGTCCCCTGGCGGCCAACTTGCCCACCATGTACCTCCAGTATGCGCCAGGGAGCTGCGTTGCAGAGAGGTGTAAAAAGGGTCGTGGCCTCATTACAGCTCTCTGCAACGCAGCCCCCTGGCACATACTGGAGGTAGTTTGCAATGGCAGGGTGGGAGTCGCGAGGCTCCCGCCCTGCCATTGCAAACAGCAGTGTCCCAGGGGTGGGCATCCCGGGACACTGCAAGAGCCGGCCCTGGGGGGTGGCGGTCCCCAGGGCCAATACAAGGCTCCAGGAGGGGGGCTGCGTGGCCCCCCTCAAACATGTATAAGTTGCCCCGGGGGGTGGCAGTCCCTGGGGCTGGGGGGCCTGAGAGCCCCACCACATCAAATAGTTCTAAGCCCCGAAGGGTGGCGGTCCCCGAGGCTGCACAGCCCCCCCACCTATGATAGCGAAGCCCCGGGGGTGGCGGTCCCCGGGGCTGCGGCGGGGCCGTGAGCCCCCCCGCATATACAATCTCGGAGCCCCGGGGGTTGGCGGTCCCCAGGGCAGTGTGGGGGGGATTGGGACCCCCCACACTTTTTTTATTAATGAAGCCCCTTGGATTTGGCCCCCGGGGGCAAATTAGAATATTCAGCGCGGTAGCCCGCGCTGAAGTTTTTTTAAAATTTTCGGCCGAAATTCGCACTGGTTGCGCGTATTTTGCCAATTTTTATTTTTAAAAAATTGTTTTTTGGGCCCTGGGGGTCCTTGTTGGACATCCTGAGCAGGCCTAGGGGGTGAGGGTGTTTCTACCCTGCCCCCTTGTCGCGTTTTGCACCTTTTTTTTCAGTTTTCTTGTGCCTCGGTTCTACCGAGGAACAAGATGGCTGCCAACACTTCCTGATTCAGAGTGTTGGCAGCCAATTAGCATTCAGCTCGTGCTCGGGAGGGTTCGGGGAGGGTGCAGGGAGGGTGCGCGGATCCTCCAAGGCCATAGATATATATGTACTTTTAACTCTAATTTTCTCAGGAACTACTGAACGGATTTACACCATTTAAGCAAAAGGCACGAGTCTGAACTGAGGACTACCTCTTTGCCAAATTTGGTGTAATTCCGTTCAGCAGTTCGGGCTGTAGCTACGTCAACAAGTCCTATGGGAAAATGCATGGGGAAAACGTGTTTTGAGACCCCCCTTTTTTCCCGGCCCTTGCTTGACGAATCACCGTGAAATTTTCAGGATAGGAGCGGACCGGAGCTGGCCAAAAGTTTGGAAAAGTTCGCGAAGATTCGTTATTCGGCGCTAACGTTATTCCAAATAGAATGTTGCGGATTTCCTATGGAAAATAGGTCCTAACTATAACTACCTACTGGCGACTGCCAGTAGGTAGTATTTATATATATATATTCACTGCAAAAACCATAGTTTTCAGGCCTGATATAGTTAGGAATTAGCATTTTACAAACCTTTGAAATTTACTGAAAAAACCATAGGTTTCAGGCCTGATATAGTTAGGAATTAGCATTTAAAAAACCTTTGAAATTCACTGAAAAAACCATAGGTTTCAGGCCTGATATAGTTAGGAATTAGCATTTAAAAAACCTTTGAAATTCACTGAAAAAACAATAGGTTTTAGGGGTATTATAATTAGCTGGATATTTCACTCAAACAAAACCATTGAAATTCCACCGATATATAGTTAGTTGTACTAACTACATCTCGCGCGCCCGCAATCCACTGCTGATGATGTCACATATTACATCATTCATGACATGGTCAGTGACATCACTGATGACATCTCAAATGACATCACTGATGACATCACTGATGACATCATCCAGTGAATGTGGTTTGGTTCGTTATTTAAATATGTATTTTATATATATAGCAATTTGCATTGAAGAATGAGTGGATATATAAATATAAATATCTGGATGGAGGATTTAGTAGCAGTGTGATTGACTGTTTACTTGACTAATTTATAGTGTCTCACTAAATATATTGGATAGTGACTAAACTGTGTGAATATCTGTATCACTTTGTAAGTTGTTGTGTAAATTGCTGCACCAGTTGGTTACTAGCTACGTGAAAGTCTATATTATTGATTGATTAGTTAACTGAGTATTTGTATGGGAGAGTGAATGTGTGTGCGGTTCGGTGGGGGGTGTGTGACTGCCCAAGGATGTGTGAATAGTTGATTCAGTAGGTATATGAAGTTAAAACTACATGTTATAACAGTTGTTTGGGTGAGTGAATATCTTTATGGGTGTGGTGATGAGCCAATACATGTCTCAATGGTACATGTCCAACAAACTAGGAAAATAAAAGCCAATGTATGTGTCAGTTGCAGTATATAAATAAGTATATATTCACTGAAAAAAACGTAGGTTTCAGGCACGTTATAGTTAGGAATAAGCATTTAAAAAACCTTAGAAATTCACTGAAAAAACCATAGGTTTCAGGGGCGTTATAGTTAGCTGGACTTTTCACTCGTACAAAACCATTGAAATTCCCCCGTTATAGTTAGTTCAGCTAACTATAACTCGCGCGCCCGTAATGCACTGATGATGACGTCACATATTACATCACTCATGACATGGTCAGTGACATCACTCATGACATCTCAAATGACATCACTGATGACATCATCCAGTGAATGTGTGTTTTTCTGAAAATGACATATGTTTTATCTATGTATATCTCAAGGTCGATGGAAGAATAAATGGGTATATAAGTGTCTAAATGGATGATTTGTTTTTGAAAAATTGATTGTATAACTGACTGAGTAAGTGTATCTTAGTGAATACATGGCTTAGTGAGTAATGTTTAAATATGTAAATATCTGTATCAGTCTCTCACTTTGTGTATAAGTGGCTTCATGGGTTGGTGAGTAGCTACATGAGTGTCTATATAGGTTATTAGTTGGTTTATTGAGTATCAGTATGAGTGTCTGAGTTACTGTATGGTTCGGTGGGGGGTATTACGTAGTGCATAGGTGCATGAATGAGTGACTCACTGTTTGTATGTGTTGAAGACAGCATGTGTGCAGGACTGTATGGGTGGATGAGTGTGTGCATGGGTGTGTTAGTGAGTGAATGACTGTCTCAATAGTGTCTTTTGAGTAACTACATATGTTTTAAACTAGTATATGTGACTATTGGTGTATATAAGTGAGTATATGTGAGAGTGAGAGATTGAAAGAGTTCCTGTATGAATAAGTATGTGTTTCTATAAGTGATTGTTTAAAAGACTAAGTATGTGTAAGTTTCTGTAGAAGTAAGTGTGGTGGTGTGTGTATAACTGTATATGCAAGTAAATGGATGTTTGATTCTTTAATAGCATGAGTGACTATGTGTGTGAGTAACTCTATGGATGAGTGGCGTTGTGTAACAGGATGTATAGGTGTATGAGTACCAGGGGTGGGGAATTTATTAAAATATCTACTTGTCCATGGGGCAGGTTGCTTCATAAATCTACTTGTCCTGTAACAAAATCCACTTGTCCCTTTGTGCCATGTTGTGCGGCGACAAATTATGGCAGCAATCTCAGTATATAAGAGCTCTTATATAGCCTCTCTGATTATGCCAGGGCTCATACCATAGTAGTGTTTGAATACTAGCAATCCCTTTATGTTGCTACGTTTCCGCAGATCTACATACTGGGACTGAAGGTAGTGGTAAACAATAGTTACAGGGTTGGAATGTCCTTCTGAGTCTGTGCAAACCTACTAACTTGCATGTTTTAAGGGTTTTCAACAACTCTTCTCTAATCTTTTCCAATACTGAGATGTTGGAAATTTACTCCTGACAATGGCAGAAGTAATCTTTCCTCCAGAGTTGGGAAAAAAATGGTTGGAGGGAAAACAAACTTACAAACACTCAGGTTTTCGCATGAGCAAATCTACACATGCATATTTGCTCATGCTAAAACGCAATTCACAAATATTTTCTAGGAGTACTATCTCTTGCCCTACTGCTGTAAATTCGTGTGAATTCACGAAAGCCATATTGCTGCCCTTAATGCAAGGACATCAGTGGCAGCTGGTGTTAAGGGGCGAAAGGGGCTTTGCCCCACTAGCTTCGGGACTAGGATCCGACGGGGAGGAGATAAGAGAATATGTACACAATGTAGCAGCTCCTTTCCTAGAAAAAAAAATTGAATTTGTATTCAACACGATGCAGTGAGCACTTCATTTGATTCAAATGAAGTGCTCACTGCTTCTTGTGAATACAAATTCCAGTTTTTTTTTAGGAAGGGAGGAGGTCACGTCAGAGACCTCCTACGCATGTGCTGGCCGGGGCGAGGACTATTGCTCGCCCTCGATGCACAATCTAGAAGTGATGTCTGCATGAAGGGAGTGGCCATAAAAAGCAGAAAATGGTTGGTTTTCAATAGGGCGCATATACTGTCGCCCAGGCGATATTAGCGCGCTATTTAAATGAATGGTAAGGGGCATGGCTAGTGGGTGAGTGAGAGTAGTGGGTGGCAGCAATTGGATCACCCATTGCCTTCGCGGTACTTTTAGGCCTCCTGGTTGGATAATGGAAGCTGGGGACGTGGGCTGTGGAAGAGTTGACTGCGCAGCTCTGATTCCGGCATAATTGGCATGCAGGCATCAGGTGTGCTGTATTCCTGTTGGCTGTGTTTGATCAGGACGGACTTGCTGTGAACCCGACTGGCGATCCGGTAAGTACAACATTTGAGATAAAATCATGTTATGAAGATCGTGATATATATGACGGATGGGGCCTTATTTGCATGCATACGAATATAGAAGCAAAACCCTGTAAATATGGTGTGGTGCACAGTTTGTGTCTCCTAAACATAAACTGCGCGATGGCTGTAATGCGAGGTAAGCATTTATGCTACAAGCCTCCCCCTTTAAAAAACTCACCTTGCTACCACTGTTGAGTTAGACATGGTCTGAAAGAATTCTGAATTTGCTTTTAACTAGGGCTTCCTATTACATATTATAAAGTTCTCAGGGGCACAGCAGCTGTAAGATTTCTGCGGATAAGTCACACAATTCTGATAGCGTTAAAAGTCCGGCAGTATGTGTAAAGGGCATTGGTGCACATGCACGGCCTCTTGGCGCTGTGTAATATATCTCTGGCTACTTCATTTTCAGTGCTGAATTCAAATTCGGGACAAGAACAATCCGTGCATAGTGTGTATATTGCTCAGATTTTCAGCAGAAAAAGATAGGTAAATGGCCACAGGTACAGGGTAAGAGAGGTCTGGACCGGTGCAAGGTGCAGCAGAGAGGTACTGATCAGCAACAGGTACAAAGAGAAAGCGGCAGGGACAGTGAGACATACGGAAAAAGAGAGATATAAGGCTGGATGAGACAGACGTACAAGCAAGGGCACTAGCTCTGTTCTTGCTACTTTGCATCCCTTCACTTACCTGCATGAGATCCATGTCTCCTATTTTCCTGCATGCCCGCCCTTCCCACTCACAAACCTCACCAGCCACCCCTGAAGGACATATACCAAGGGTGCACTTTTGAGACTTTCTTTAATAATTGGGCCCCTAATTTGATCTGGCGTTAACATGACCTTTTGTGTTTATTAAAATTCTCTCTCTCTCTCTGTATCGGCTGGCTTCACGGTGAGTGACAGCATTCTGCTCTTTCACAAGGAGCATATCGGCACACAAATTAGTTTTGTTGTTGAATGAGTGGATGTGTATGTGGATCTTAGAATTACTGAATAGGTTGTTGTAACTGATACTGGTATGTCCATTGTTTTGAAAATTTTAGTTTCTATTTTTGAATGTGTCTATCAAAGGTTATATTAGGGGGAGAGGAGGTCTGCCACTCTATCACAAGGATGATATCATCAGTGTTGTCATTTGAGATGTCATCAGTGATGTCATGAGTGATGTCACTGACCATGTCATGAGTGATGTAATATGTGACGTCATCAGCAGTGCATTGCGGGTGCGCGAGTTATAGTTAGCTGAACTAACTATAACGGGGGAATTTCAATGGTTTTGTACGAGTGAAAAGTCCAGCTAACTATAACGCTCCTGAAACCTATGGTTTTTTCAGTGAATTTCTAAGGTTTTTTAAATGCTAATTCCTAACTATAACGTGCCTGAAACCTATGGTTTTTTCAGTGAATTTCAAAGGTTTTTTAAATGCTAATTTCTAACTATGCCTACAGAGATAGGACATGTGAAGAAAGAAGAAAAAACGCACAGAAAGAAAAAAAAGAAATGCAGAAAGAAGCAACAGAAGTGCTCAAAGACGAAGAAAAGTGCAGGAAGAAGGATAACGTGCAGTAAGAACAAACAGAAGAGCAGAAAGAAGCCTTGTTGCAAAATCATCCTGTACCCTCAATTTTTTCAAACGGATACTGGTGGTAACTGAGTCTGACTAACCAGTCCTAGAGCCAGTGCTATGTTAAAAGACACTCAGAATACAGGGAAAACACCTACATACACTAGGGAACACTATGCGTTGGGGTCCCCCTATAATCAGCAGAACCTCCTCTGTAAACCCCTAGTATATAATAGGGCAGGGGATTAAAACTACCTCTTAAGACGCGCCACAGGGCGTGTTTGCACTCGTCACCTCAGGCCCCGTCCCATCACTTCCCCACTGTGTAAACATGCCCTGTGGCCGTTTTAAGTTGGGAGAAAAGGTCCCCTTGAATTCTGAGGGTCCCTAGGGTCCAACTAGACCACTAGGTACCTCCAGTAAGCGCCACAGAGCTGCGTTGCAGAGAGATGTAAAAAGGGGCACGGCCTAGACCACCTCTCTGCAACGCAGCGCAGTGGCGCTTACTGGAAGCACCTGGTGGGCTAGTTGGGCCCCAGGGTCCCTCAGGATTGAAGGGGAATTATTTCCCCAACTTAAAACGCGCCACAGGGCATGTTTGCACACGTTAACTCAGGCCTCGTCCCCTCCCTTCACCACTGTGTAAACACGCCCTGTGGCCGTTTTTAGTTGGGAGATTAAGTTCATTTGAATCCTGAGGGTCCCTAGGGTCCAACTAGCCCACTAGGTACCTCCAGTAAGCGCCACAGAGCTGCGTTGCAGAGAGGTGTAAAAAGTGGCACGGCCTAGACCACCTCTCTGCAACACAGCGCAGTGGCGCTTACTGGAAGCACCTGGTGGGCTAGTTGGCCCCTAGGGTCCCTCAGGATTGAAAGGGAACTATTTCCCCAACTTAAAACGCGCCACAGGGCGTGTTTGCACATGTTACCTCAGACCCCATCTCCTCCCTTCACTACTGTGTTAACACGCCCTGTGACTGTTCTAAATTGAGAGATTAAGTCCCCTTGAATCCTAAGGGTCCCAAGGGTCAAACTAGCCCACTAGGTACCATCAGTAAGCGCCACAGAGCTGCGTTGCATAGAGGTGTAAAAAGGGGCGTGGCCTCAGAACACCTGTCTGTAACGCAGCTCCCTTGCGCATACTGGAGATACCTGTTGGGCTAGTTGGCCCTCAGGGACCCTCAGTATTGAAGGGGAATTAATTCCCCAACTTACAACTGGCCAGGGGGCGCGTTTGCAGAGTGCTGCAAGGAGGGGGCGTGGCCTCCGGCACGATGCCGGTCTTTTATTTATTTTATTTTTTTAAGAAGGAGGGCTGTGTGGCCCCCCTTCTTTTTCTAATTTACTGGCCCTGGGGACCCCATCCCCCAGGGCCTGCACCCTAATTTATTTTGTTGAAAAAAATAAATTTGGCCCTCCCAAGGCCTTAATCGGTCCCGGGGACCCCAACCCCCGGGTCATGGCCTTTTTTTTTTGTTATTCTTTAGGCGGGGTCTGCGTTGCCCACCTCCTCAGGCCACTTATGGCCCCGGGGACCCCATCCCCCGGGGCCGGCCTTTGTTTTTTATTATTTTAAAAAAATATATATTTATAGAAACACCTAGGACATGCTGGACAAACCGTACGTACCTATCACCATGACGATTTGTGTGATATTCATTAAAAGTATTTACACCGCTAGTGAAGCTCTGACGTGTCTGACACCCTACCGTGCCTAATCCCGGCGACCCCGCCGGTGGGTACTCTCCAAGTAGACACCCTTGTCATTTATTTATACAAATATGGGTAGCTATTGACGGGCACATTTAATATACACGCACACCAAGCCATTCAAAGGGGATTCGACAAAAATTCAACCAAACTATGCAAGAAACACCCCTCACGGTTAATAAAATACACATCCACTGCCGGATGTGTAATACTTTTTATTTTACTCTCTGGAAAGGAGACAAACCTCACTTGAGAGTCACAGCGTGCTCCTGGCTGAGCCCAATGCTGTGTTACACCCACCTGTGCCCGCCGAGTGCCTCACACCTCTGTGTTGTATTCCACCAGCTAGTGCGTATGCTATGACACTCTCTAGCCCATGTGCACTGTAACACCCCCCCGTGAATATGTCATGCCACACTTGCCTTCGCACGGGTTATATTGCCCCATCTAACGTGCTTTCCTCGATGCCTATGTTATAACGCACAGCGCTATGCCATACATATTACAATCTGGGATCCATATCTTTGTCACAGTGCATATGCAACGTTACACTCCCCAGCACATATTTTATATTACAGCTTTAGAGACTAGTTAGGTTACACAACACTGCCCTGTGCATATTACACTCCAAGGCGCATATCACATAGCACGCGCTAGTGCCTGTGCTATCTCGCGCTTTCCAATGAATCTGTGATTGTGCACAATGTATTGCATATTATATTTCACGCCCCGGTTCATCTTATATCACACTTTTTGGTGCATAGTTTATACCATATACTATATCTAGTTTTCATTTTCAATCGTGCTCTCAGGACTATGTTCTATATAACACGGCGTCCACCTACCCTTTTCACGGGCATTACATATTGCGATGGGGGTGGAGGGTCAGGGGGTGTTTCTGCCAAGTGAGTCCGGAGTCACAGTCACAAACGTCCTCTTCTTCCTGAATAAAAGTGAGATTATGCTGCATACTTGTTCATATTTTAAGTGGTTCGCACAGACACACATTTTAAAAACAATAAAGTTCCTAATACCCACCTTCTCTGTACAGTTAGCTTGCTGCCCCATCCACCTCCTCCCTATCCTCTGTTGTCTGAATCCATGGACTAGCCTCCTCCCTCCTGCCATGCGTGGTCTGATGTGCTGCCACTGCCCTCCATTTAGCATGATGTACCAGTCCACTCCTCCTGCCCTCCATTGCCCAATTATATGGCCCATCATTGACCTCCTGCTTAGCATCTGTGCTTAGCTTGCTGCCCCTATTCTCCTTCACTCTGCCCTCCGATGTCTTTGTGCATGCCCCTGCTCCATCCTTTTTGCCCACCATGTTCCATGGACCTGCCACTCCTATCTACTCTGAGTGTTCTGTTGAGCTGCCACTCCCCTCCCACCTGCCTAGTATTGTCAGATGACTGTAACCTGTCCCTGTCACCTCAACCTTGCCTGTCCACATGCCATGCTCCTATCCCCTTCCTCCTGTCCTCCATGGTCCATTTTACTGCCACACCCTTCTGCCCTCCCTGGTCTGTTGTGCTGCAACTGCTCCTTCTGCCTGCCCCGCGCGGTCTGTTGTGAGGCCCCTTCCCCTGAACTCTCTTGACTGTGCCCAGGTCCTGACCCTCCGTTCTATCCTCCATGGTCCTTTGTGCATGCCCCTGCACCCTCCTTCTTGCCCATCATAGCCATTGTGCTGCCACTAACCCTCCCGCTTGCCATGCATGGACTTATGTGCTGCCATGGCCCCTCCCACCTTCCCTGTGTGGTCAGCTAGCTGCCCCTGACCCCCTCCCACCCTTCCTCCATGGTCTGTGTGTATGCCATCATAGTCTCATTGTTGCTCTCCATGGTGTGTCTTGTTTCTAGTGCCCATCCTGCCTGACCTCCATGGTCATCTTGCTGCTCCTGTCCTGCCCCCTTGCCCCCAGCTCTCAGTTTCCATGTGCAGACCCCTATTCCCTCCCTCCTGGCTTGTCTGTTCCATTGTAATGCCTCTGATCCATCCCTCCTGCCCTTTATGGTCTGTTATGCTGCAGCTTTCTCTCCTGTCTGTCCATTATCGTCAGCTAGCTACCATTGCCTCTTTCCCCTCTGTTCTCTGTTGTCCATGTGCATGGTCCTGTCCCCTTCCTATTGCTTTCTATGGATTGTTGTGCTGTACTCCCGTCCCGCATGCGCTGTGTGGTGTATTGTGCTGCTGCAAACCCTGATGCCTGCCCTGTAGGGTCAGTTTGGTGCACCTCTCCATGTCCCTCCTGTCCTCTGTTATCTGAGTCCATGTCCCTACCCCAATTCCTCCTGCCTACCAGGATCCAATGTACCATACTTGCGAACATTTTGAACTTGGTAAGAGGGAGATTTTGAAAAAAAACTGGGGTATTGATATTCCCCTTTGAGTTACATTGAAAAAGAGGAGATTGTAGACAGGAGACAGATCAAATCAAGCCCATTTGAGCTTAAAAACATTGGACGTTTCCTGGCTGAAACGGGTCTGTTGGCATGTATGGTTGTACTACCACTGCCACTTCCTTCTGCCCACAATGGTCTATTATATTGCCACAGCCTCTCTTGCCAGTCCTGTATTGTTGGTTTGTTGCTCCTGTCCCCCTTTCCACTGCCCTCCATAGTCTGTTGTGCTGCCACTGCCCTTCCTGCCTGCCCAGTGTGGTCAAATTGTTGCCTCTGCACTCTCCTACCTGCCTTCAATTTTCAGAGTCCGTGCCCCTGGCCTCTGCCGCTCAACAGTAACCCAATGAACAACTAGATTGCTAACATTCTATATTTATTACAAAAGTGTGGAACGCCTGACGTCATCTTGATGTAATCAAAACTGTAATACCTAGAGTATTTCCTTTAGAAATTACATATATGAGAGGGTCTTATTTGCATCAAAATTATGGTTAGTGCTCTAAAAAACTAAAATGAGGACATATTTTCTGAGTTTTCAAATAGCGACAAAGAACTTTTAAATTATTTGTAATCTTTATGTTTTTTTATCCAGTTGACCACTTGATTAAATGTTGCACCTAGGGGAGAGGATGTGGTGTTACTTCCAGAGCTGCAGACTTTGCAACTGGGGAACCAGGTTGGAGTTTCTGCTTCAGCTCAACATTCTGTGATTCTGGTCAAATCACTTAATCTCCCCATGTCTACAACCAAAATGAATTTAATCTTGTGTGATGTAACCAATGCTCAGGTAAAGCACACCAATACCTGACAAGTCTGCACTATAAAAAACTGCAAATACACAAAAAATAAGTGTTTTGCACACTTCTGTCATTGGGCTACATGTGGGCTACATCTGGGTGATATTTGGGCTGCATTTGGGCTCTTTTGTCTCTGGTGGCCATCTTGGGAGATTTATTTATTATGAAGTTTCCTAATTTCCTCATTTACTGCAGTCTCCTGGGAATACTTTCAGTTTTTTATTTTGGTTCCATCAAGAAGGCATTCAGATGTGTCACACATTTGCCATAAATTCTGAATGTTAGCACTCTAGTTGCTCATTAGATCACTGTAGTAAAACTACTGCTCACCAGGGAAGTCTGCTGCTGGTATTCAAAGTGCATGTTTCAGTCTGCATATCAGAATTTGTTTATGAAATAGAAAAGGATTTGAGAAGTCAAAATGTGCCCTAATTTTTCTTTCTGCAGAACTAATCATAATTTCTATGGCAAAATGAAACCCCTCATTTTGTTCCTTTGTAAATTAAATGTTTTAAGTGTTACCACTGTATTCCAATCAAGATGGCTTCAGGTGTGCGATACTTTTGTCATAAGTAAGACTGTTAGCGCTCTAGTTGTTCGTTAGAACACTCTGGGACATTCTGTCATTGGGCTATACTTGGGATACATCTGGGTGATATTTGGGCTACATTTGGGCTCTTTTGTCTCTGGTGGCCATCTTGGGAGATTTATTTGTTATGAAGTTTCCTAATTTCCTCATTTACTGCAGTCTCCTCAGTTGGAAATACTTTCAGTTTTTTACTTTGGTTCCATCAAGAAGGCATTCAGATGTGTCACACATTTGCCATAAATTCTGAATGTTAGCACTCTAGTTGCTCATTAGATCACTGTAGTAAAACTACTGCTCACCAGGGAAGTCTGCTGCTGGTATTCAAAGTGCATGTTTCAGTCTGCATATCAGAATTTGTTTATGAAATAGAAAAGGATTTGAGAAGTCAAAATGTGCCCTAATTTTTCTTTCTGCAGAACTAATCATAATTTCTATGGCAAAATGAAACCCCTCATTTTGTTCCTTTGTAAATTAAATGTTTTAAGTGTTACCACTTTATTCCAATCAAGATGGCTTCAGGTGTGTCATACTTTTGTCACAAGTAAGACTGTTAGTGCTCTAGTTGTTCGTTAGAACACTCTGGGACATTCTGTCATTGGGCTATACTTGGGATACATCTGGGTGATATTTGGGCTACATTTGGGCTCTTTTGTCTCTGGTGGCCATTTTGGGAGACTTATTTGTTATGATGTTTCCTAATTTCCTCATTTACTACAGTCTCCTCAGTAGGAAAGACTTTCAGTTTTTTACTTTGATTCCATCAAGAAGGCATTCAGATGTGTCACACATTTGCCATAAATTCAGAATGTTAGCACTCTAGTTGCTTATTAGATCACTGTAGTAAAGCTACTGCTCACCAGGGAAGTCTGCTGCTGGTATTGAAAGTGCATGTTTCAGTCTGCATGTCAGAACATTTTAATGAAATAAAAGAGGATTTGAGAAGTCACTCAAAATGTGCCCTAATTTTTCTTTCTGCAGCATTAATCATACTTTCTATGGCAACAAGAACCCCCTCATTTTGTACCTTCGACTAAAGGTCCTATGGGAAAATGCATGGGGAAAACGCGTTTTGGGACCCCCCTTTTTTCTCAGCCCCGCTTGACGAATCACCCCAAGACTTTCAGGGTAGGAGCTGAGTGGAGCGCCCCATTAGTTTTGAAAATTTCATGAAGATAAGTCAACCGGCGCCAAAGTTATACAAAATAGAATTTTCAGATTTCCTATGGGAACTCGGTCCTAACTATAACTATCTACTGGCGACCGCCAGTAGATAATATGTCTCAGTGATTGTATGAGTGACTGTATGGATAACTGTATACTTGTAATAGTGTTTTTATAACACACTAAGTATGATTTATTATCTATATGAATAGATGAAGTGGTGTTTTTATAAGTGTATAAGTAGGTAAAAGTAAGTATGATCCATTGTTTGCATAAGTGAGTAGGATGACTTCATAAGTGATTAGGATGTGTGCTGGTGTGTAATGTCGATATAGGTGTATAAGTGATAGTGTTCTATTGATAATTGACAGCATGTATGAGTGAATCTATAGGTAAGTGATTAGATGTGTGTATAGATCTAGGAATCACTGAGTGGGTGTTTCGAAACTTGTATTGGTGTGTCAATGGTTTTAAATCTGGCACTGTATTTTACAGTGAGTGATGAAAGGTTATACCAGTGTATGATGAGGTGTATCTGATTGTCACGTGGATGATGCCATCAGTGATGTCACTGACCATGTCATGAATGATGTAATATGTGACATCATCAGCAGTGGATTGCCGGCGCGCAAGATGTAGTTAGTACAACTAACTATATCGGAGGAATTTCAATGGTTTTGTTCGAGTGAAATGTGCAGCTAACTATAACACCCCTAAAACCTATTGTTTTTTCAGTGAATTTCTAAGGTTTTTTAAATGCTAATTCCTAGCTATATCAGGCCTGAAACCTATGTTTTTTCAGTGAATTTCAAAGGTTTTTTAAATGCTAATTCCTAACTATATCAGGCCTGAAACCTATGGTTTTTTCAGTGAATTTCAAAGGTTTTTAAATGCTAATTCCTAACTATATCAGGCCTGAAACCTATGGTTTTTTCAGTGAATTTCAAAGGTTTTTTAAATGACAATTTTTAATGTATTAATTGTTATACTGATTTTTTTTATACTGATTTACTACATTTTTTAAACCATTTATTATTAGATATTTTTTTTATTTACCTTATAATTACATTATTTATTACAATACAAAATATACTTTCTCAGAATGAATTAATTTAGTTTAAATACTTGGCAAATAGGCAACAGACTTTTAAGTACAGTAGTTACAGTTGTTGCAATGGGCAACACAATTTCAAACACAAAGCAACATTGAGCTCAATGTGAATTTCTAGTTAAATGCAATTAGTTACTTTATGTATTACTTTTCTAACCACAGGACTAGATCCTAGATTCAGTCCTTGGACATCTCCTGTAAAGAGTTGAGTAAAAGCGTTTTGGTTACAGTAGTAATTTTTAAGGAATTTTATTGTATTTTAAAAGTTGACACTTAAAACATTTTTCACATAGAATCACCAATGTTATCCTATGGTAGAAGATTCACTTAGCAGGTAAGTAGTGTTATCGTTACTTTTTCTTACTCAGTGGTGGATCCTGGACCCAGCACTTGCCAACCTCCTGTAAACAGTTGAAAGAATGTGTTTAAGTCATACAGACTATTTTTTAGGAATATTTTTAGTTTGTGAAAGTAGGCACTTAGAAACTTTTCTGCTGAAAACCACACAATGGATTCCTATGGAAGGAAATACAAGTTACTGGTAAGTACGCTTAGAATTACTTTTCAGGGTCAGTGCTGGGCTAAAAAGATACAGCACTGGGTTCTCTCCTGATTACAGGTGAGTAAATCGGAATTTGTAGTTCGGCTGATTTTAGAGGAACATTTGTACGTTTCAAAAATGGACACCTAGAAAATTTTCTGCTGAAAACCACACAATGGATTCCTATGGAAGGAAATACAATTTACTTGTAAGTACGCTTAGAATTACTTTTCAGGGTCAGTGCTGGTCTAAAAGATGCAGCCCTGGGTTCTCTCCTGATAACAGGTGAGTAAATCGGAATTCGTAGTTCTGCTGATTTTAGAGGAATATTTGTACGTTTCAAAAATGGACACTTGGAAAATTTTCTGCTGAAAGCCACACAATGGATTCCTATGGAAGGAAATACAAGTTACTGGTAAGTACACTTAGAATTACTTTTCAGGATCAGTGCTGGGCTAAAAGATGCGTGTGTTATTGTGCAGCCTATGGCATGGAATGTTATGAATTGGAATAGGATGGAGTCACTGGAGCTCTGCATTCTTATTGTGGTCAGTTGCTCCAGTGCCCTTTCATTGCGAGACGTACTACCTGATTAAACCTACAAATTCAGCCTTTAAATCGCCTGGTTTCTTCACTACAATGCAGCACTGGGTTCTCTCCTGATAACAGGTGAGTAAATCGGAATTCGTAGTTCGGCTGATTTTAGAGCAATATTTGTACGTTTCAAAAATGGACACAGAAAATTTTCTACTGAAAACCACACAATGGATTCCTATGGAAGGAAATACAAGTTACTGGTAAGTACGCTTAGAATTACTTTTCAGGGTCAGTGCTGGGCTAAAAGTTGCAGCACTGGGTTCTCTCCTGATATCAGGTGAGTAAATCGGAATTCGTAGTTCGGCGGATTTTAGAGGAATATTTGTATGTTTCAAAAATGGACACCTAGAAAATTTTCTGCTAAAACCACACGATGGATTCCTATGGAAGGAAATACAATCTACTTGTAAATCTGCTTAGAATTACTTTTCAGAGTCAGTGCTGGGCTAAAAGATGCAGCACTGGGTTCTCTCCTGATTACAGGTGAGTAAATTGGAATTCGTAGTTCGGCTGATTTTAGAGGAATATTTGTACGTTTCAAAAATGGACACTTCGAAAATTTTCTGCTGAAAACCACACAATGGATTCCTATGGAAGGAAATGCAAGTTACTGGTAAGTACGCTTAGAATTACTTTTGTGGGTCAGTGCGGGTCTAAAAGATGCAGCCCTGGGTTCTCTCCTGATAACAGGTGAGTAAATCGGAATTCGTAGTTCGGCGGATTTTAGAGGAATATTTGCACAATGGTAAAGGAAGGGGGCGGTGCCTGAGGTGACGTGTGCAAAGGCGCCCTGTGGCGCATTTTAAGTTGGGGAATTAATTCATCTTCAATCCTGCGGTCCCCTGGGGGCCAACTAGCTCACCAGGTACCTCCAGTATGCCTCAGGGAGCTGCGTTGCAGAGAGATGTTCAGAGGCCACAC
Organism: Triturus cristatus; assembly: GCF_964204655.1. Taxonomy (NCBI): domain Eukaryota; kingdom Metazoa; phylum Chordata; class Amphibia; order Caudata; family Salamandridae; genus Triturus; species Triturus cristatus. The sequence goes on from NC_140588.1 coordinate 143,610,842, forward strand.
CCCTGTTTACAACACTCTTCAGCGCAGCTCCGTGGCGCTTCCTGGAGGTACCTGGTGGGCTAGTTGGCCCCTAAGGGACCTCTGGATTGAAGAGGAATGAATTCCCCAACTTAAAACGGGCCACAGGGCGTGTTTGCACAGTATCACCTCAGGCCCCACCCCCTATCTTCACCACTGTGCAAACGCGCCCCGTGGCGCGTTTTAAGTTGGGGGATTAAGTCTCCTTGAATCCTGAGGTCACCTGGCGGCCAACTTGCCCACCAGGTACCTCCAGTATGCGCCAGGGAGCTGCGTTGCAGAGAGGTGTTTAGAGGCCACGCCCTTTTTACAACACTCTGCAGCGCAGCTCCGTGGTGCTTACTGGAGGTACCTGGTGGGCTAATTGGCCCCTAGGGGACCTCTCGATTGAAGAGGAATGAATTCCCCAACTTAAAACGGGCCACAGGGCGTGTTTGCACAGTATCACCTCAGGCCCCACCCCCTATCTTCACCACTGTGCAAACGCGCCCCGTGGCGCGTTTTAAGTTGGGGGATTAAGTCTCCTTGAATCCTGAGGTCACCTAGCGGCCAACTAGGCCACCAGGTACCTCCAGTAAGCGCCACAGAGCTGCATTGCAGAGAGGTGTAAAAAGGGGTGTGGCCTCATTACACCCCTCTGCAACGCAGCCCCCTGGCACATACTGGAGGTTCCTGGTGGGCTAGTTGGCCCCAAGGGACCCCCAGTATTCAAGGGGAATTAGTTCCCCCTCTGCAAACGCGCCAGGGGGCGCGTTTGCAGAGTGGTGTAAGGAGGGGGCGTGGCCTCCGGCCCGATCCCGTTCCCAGCCGGTTCCCCACCTCCTGCGGGAGCCGGCTTTGCTTTTTCACATGGGGAGCAGCTAACATGCCGCTCCCCATGTGGAAAAGCAATCTGCTTTGCTTCATTGAAACGAGAGCAGGTTTCCCTGCTCTCGCTTCAATGAAGCAAAGCAGTTTGCAATGGCAGGGTGGGAGCCGCGAGACTCCCGCCCTGCCATTGCAAACAGCAGTGTCCCGGGGGTGGGCACCCCGGGACACTGCAAGAGCCGGTCCTGGGGGGTGGCGGTCCCCAGGGCCAATACAAAGCTCCAGGAGGGGGGCTGCATGTCCCCCCTCCAACATGTATAAGTTGCCCCGGGGGGTGGCGGTCCCTGGGGCTGGGGGGGCCTGAGAGCCCCCCCACATCAAATTGTTCTAAGCCCCGGGGCGTGGTCGTCCCCGGGGCTGGGGGGGCTGCGAGCCCCCCCACCTACGATAGCGAAGCTCCGGGGGGTGGCGGTCCCCGGGGTTGCGAAGGGGCCGTGAGCCCCCACCCGCATATACAATCTCAGAGCCCCGGGGGGTTGCGGTCCCCGGGGCAGCATGTGGGGGATTGGGACCCCCATACTATTTTTTTTAATTAAGCCCCTTGGATTTGGCCCCCGGATATTCAGCGCGGTAGCCCGCACTGAAGTTTTTTTTTTTTTCTGGCCGAAATTCGCGCTGGTTGCACGAATTTTGCCGATTTTTATTTAAAAAAAATCTTTTTTTAGGGCCCTGGGGGTTCTTGTTGGACCCCCTGAGCAGGCCTAGGGGGTAAGGGTGTTTCTACCCTGCCCCCTTGTCACATTTTGCGCCTTTTTTTTGTTCCGGTTTTCTTGTGCCTCGGTTCTACCGAGGCACAAGATGGCTGCAAACACTTCCTGATTCAGAGTGTTGGCAGCCAATTAGCATTCAGCTCGTGCTCGGGAGGGTTCGGGGAGAGTGCGGGGAGGGTGTGCGTATATTCCGAGGCCATAGCTATATATGTACTTTTAACTCTAATTTTCTCAGGAGCTACTGAACGGATTTACACCATTTAAGCAAAAGGCATGAGTCTGAACTGAGGGCTACCTCTTTGCCAAATTTGGTGTAATTCCGTTCAGCAGTTCGGGCTGTAGCTGCGTCAACAGGTCGTATGAGAAAATGCATGGGAAAAACGCGTTTTGGGACCCCCCTTTTTTCTCAGCCCCCGCTTGGCGAATCACCGTGAAATTTTCAGGATAGGAGCGGACCGGAGCTGGCCAAAAGTTTGGAAAATTCCGCGAAGATTTGTCAATCGGCGCCAACGTTATTCCAAATAGAATGTTGCGGATTTCCTATGGAAAATAGGTCCTAACTATATCTACCTACTGGCGACTGCCAGTAGGTTATAAATTCACTTAAAAAACCATAGGTTTCACACATGTTATAGTTAGCTGGACATTTCACTCGTAAAAAACCAATGAAATTCCCCCGTTATAGTTACTGCAGGCAACTATAATTCACGCGACCGCAATCCTCTGCTGATGACGTCAGATATTACATCACTGTATTTAGACACTTATTTACCCATGTCTTCTTCCATTAATCTTTAGCTATACATATATTACAAATATTTATTTTTCAGAAAGACACATATGTCATCAGTGATGTAATATCTGACGTCATCAGCAGAGGATTGCGGTCTCGTGAGTTATAGTTGCCTGCAGTAACTATAACGGGGGAATTTCATTGGTTTTTTACGAGTGAAATGTCCAGCTTACTATAACATGTGTGAAACCTATGGTTTTTTAAGTGAATTTGCAAGGTTTTTTAAATGCTAATTCGTAACTATAACGTGTGTGAAACCTATGGTTTTTTCAGTGAATTTGTACGGTTTTTTAAATGCTAAGTTATGTTTTTATTTTTTATGGGTTTTTTTCAGGTTTTACACCGTGCGCGCACCGTGCGCGCAAGGTGCGCGCTCTGTGGGCACTCGGTGCTCTTTGCGCACCGAGCGCCCACGGTTCGCAGTGCGCGCACCTCGCGATTTAAAAAAAATATATATATTTTTTTCTCCCTTGTGGGTCCTTCTGTGACCCCCTGACCAAGGCTAGGGGGTCTGGAACTGTCCACTCTGCCCCCTTTTCACGTTCTCCACCTTTGTTTTTCACCCCCTCAGACTGCGAGAGACAAAATGGCGGCCGACACTTCCTGGTTTCGACCGATTCGAATGTTTACCGACATCTAACAACCAAAATCGGAATTGCGCTCGCGCACGGCAGGGTGCGCGCACGGTGCGCGCGTATAGATATTGATATGCTTTTAAATGCTATTTCCTCAGGAAATACTGAACAGATTTACACCAGACCTGCAAAAGGCACTTCCTTGACCTTATGGCTACCTATCTGCCAAATTCCACGTAATTCTGTTCAGCCGTTCGGGCTGTAGCTGCGATTAAAGGTCCTATGGACCCTTTTTCTCGGCGCCCGCTTGACGAATCACCCCGAGACTTTCAGTGTAGGAGCTGAACGGAGCGCCCCATTAGTTTTGAAAATTTCGCGAGGATTCGTCAAGTGGCGCCAAAGTTATTCTAAATAGAATTTTGAGATTTCCTATGGAAACTAGGTTGTAACTATAACTATCTACTGGCGACCGCCAGTAGATAATATATATATATATATATCTATATATATATATATATATATATATATTATATATATATATATTATCTACTGGCGGTCGCCAGTAGATAGTTATAGTTAGGACCGTGTTTCCATAGGAAATCCCCAACATTCTATTTGGAATAACTTTGGCGCCAGTTGACGAATCCTCGCGAAATTTTCAAAATAGGTGGGGCGCTCCACTCCGCTCCTACCCTGAAAGTCTCGGGGGGATTAGTCAAGCGGGGGCTGAGAAAAAAGGGGGGTCCCAAAACGCATTTTCCCCATGCAATTTTCCATAGGGACCTTTAGTCCAAGGTACAGCCCGAACTGCTGAACAGAATTACTTAACATTTGGCAGAGAGGTAGTCCTCAGGTCAGGGATGTGCCTTTTGCAGGTCTGGTGTCAATCTGTTCAGTAGTTCCTGAGAAAATCAAAAGTAAAATCATATATATATGTGGGCGGAGCCTAACCACACATCTCATCCTGAGATCTGATTGGCTGTCAGCACTTCATCCAAGAAGTGTTGGCAGCCATCTTGGGACCAATATACATGATAGCACCTCATTAAAAAGCATTGCAGTTAATAGAAGGTTTTAAGACTTTTGTTACATTATAAATCATTTGTTGATGGTACCATACTCATTTTAGGAATTGTGGTATGTTCTAAGGTGATTTCACCATGTGAAAAAGCATTCTGCTGGGATATCATGATTGAGAGAAAAATATTTTCTCATGCTTTTACCACAGAGGTTAGGAAGGTGATCTATAAGCTAAACCGAGAGCTTATTTTCTGTAAATTCACATTATCTTTCTCATTCATGTGAGAATGAAGTCTGACATTCTCAGTAAAACATGTACATCCAACAAGGGCAGAGACTGTCAGTTGATTCCTTTGTGTTCTACTGCAGCTTCCCAGAGTGTTCCAAAGAACAACTAGAGCGCTAACAGTCCTACTTATGATAAACGTATGGCACACCTGAAGCCATCTTGCTTGGATTAAAGTGGTAACTCTTAAAACATTTAATTTAAAAAGGAACAAAATGAGGGGGTTCATTTTTCCATAAAAAGTATGATTAGTGCTGCAGAAAGAAAAATTAGGGCACATTTTGAGTGACTTCTCAAATCCTCTTCTATTTCATTAAAAAATTCTGACATGCAGACTGAAACATGCACTTTCAATACCAGCAGCAGTTTTCCCTGGTGAGCAGTAGCTTTACTACAGTGATCTAATGAGCAAAAAGAGTGCTAACATTCTGAATTTATGGCAAATGTGTGACACATCTGAATGCCTTTGGAATCAAAGTAAAAAACTGAAAGTATTTCCTACTGAGGAGACTGCAGTAAATGAGGAAATTTGGAAACTTCATAACAAATAAGTCTGCCAAGATGGCCACCAGAGACAAAAGAGTCCAAATGTAACCCAAATATCACCCAGATGTAGCCCAAGTATAGCCCAATGACAGAATGTCCCAGAGTGTTCTTAAAAACAACTAGAGCGCTTACTGTCTTCATTATGACAAAAGTATGGCACACCTGAAGCCATCTTGATTGGAATAAACTGGTAACACTTAAAAAATTTAATTTAAAAAGGAACACAATGAGGGGGTTCATTTTGCCATAGAAATTATGATTAATGCTGAAGAAAGAAAATGAGGGCACATTTTGAGTGACTTCTCAAATCCTCTTCTATTTCATTAAAAAATTCTGACATGCAGACTGAAACATGCACTTTTAATACCAGGAGCAGACTTCCATGGTGAACAGTAGTTTTACTACAGTGATCTAATGAGCAACTAGAGTGCTAACATTCAGAAATTATGGCAAATGTGTGACATATCTGAATACCTTCATGATGGAATCAAAGTAAAAAACTGAAAGCATTTCCTACTGAGGAGACTGCAGTACATGAGGAAATTAGGAAACTTCATAACAAATAAATCTCCCAAGATGGCCACCGGAGACAAAAGAGCCCAAATGTAGCCCAAAATCACCCAGATGTAGCCCAAATATAGCCCAATGACAGAAGTGTGCAAAACACTTATTATTTTGTGTTTTTGCAGTGTTATTTAGTGCAGACTTGTCAGGTATTGGAGTGCTTTACATGAGCATTGGTTACATCACACAAGAACAAATTCATTTTGGTTGTAGACATGGGGAGACTAAGTGATTTGACCAGAATCACAGAATGTTGAGCTGAAGCAGAAACTCCAACCTGGTTCCCCAGTTGCAAAGTCTGCAGTTCTGGAAGTAACACCACATCCTCTCCCCTAAGTGCAACATTTAATCAAGTGGTCAACTGGATAAAAAAACATAAAGGTAACAAATAATTTAAAAGTGCTTTCTCGCTATTTGAAAACTCAGAAAATATGTCCTTATTTTAGTCTTTTAGAGCACTAACCATAATTTTGATGCCAATAAGACCCTCTCATATATGTAATTTCTAAAGGAAATGCTCTAGGTATTACAGTTTTGATTACATCAAGATGACGTCAGGCGTTCCACACTTTTGTAATAAATATAGAATGTTAGCAATCTAGTTGTTCATTAGGATACTGTTGAGAGGCAGAGGCCAGGGGCACGGACCCTGAAAATTGAAGGCAGGTAGGAGGGTGCAAAGGCAACAATTTAACCACACTGAGCAGGCAGGAAGGGCCGTGGCAGCACAACAGACTATGGAGGGCAGTGGAAAGGGGGGCAGGGGCAACAAAGCAACAATACAGGACTTGCAAGAGAGGCTGTGGCAATGTAATAGACCATTGTGGGCAGAAGGAAGAGGCAATGGTAGTACAACCATACATGCCAACAGACCCGATTCAGCCAGGAAACGTCCAATGTTTTTAAGCTCAAATGGGCTTTATTTTATCTGTCTCCTGTCTACAATCTCCTCTTTTTCAATGTAACTCAAAGGGGAAAATCAATACCCCAGTTTTTTTTCAAAATCTCCCTCTTACCAAGTTCAAAATGTTCGCAAGTATGGTACATTGGATCATGGAAGGAAATGGGGTAGGGACATGGACTTGGATAACAGAGGACAGGAGGGACATGGAGAGGTGCACCAAACTGACCCTGCAGGGCAGGCATCAGGGTTTGCAGCAGCACAATACACCACACAGGGCATGCGGGACGGGAGTGAAGCACAACAATCCATGGAAAGCAAGAGGGAGGGGACAGGACCATGCACATGGACAACAGAGAACAGAGGGGCAAGAGGCAGGACCATAATGGACAGACAGGAGAGAAAGCTGCAGCATAACAGACCATAAAGGGCAGGAGGGATGGATCAGGGGCATTACAATGGAACAGACAAACCAGGAGGGAGGGAGTAGGGGTCTTCACATATAAACAAAGGGCTGGGGGCAAGGGGGCAGGGCAGGAGCAGCAAGATAGCCATGGAGGTCAGGCAGGATGGGCACTAGAAGCAAGACACACCATGAAGAGCAACAGTGAGACTGTGATGGCATACACACAGACCATGGAGGGAAGGTGGGAGGGGTTCAGGGGCAGCTAACTGACCACACAGGGAAGGTGGGAGGGGCCATGGCAGCACAGAAGACCATGCATGGCAAGTGGGAGGTTTAGTGGTAGCACAATGGCTATGATGGGCAAGAAGGAGGGTGCAGGGGCATGCACAAAGGACGATGGAGGATAGAAGGGAGGGTCAGGACCTGTGCACAGACAAGAAAGTACAGGGGAAGGGGCCTCACAACAGACCGCACTGGGCAGGCAGGAGGAGAAGTTGCAGCACAACAGACCAGGGAGAGCAGAAGGGTGTGGCAGTACAATGGACCATGTAGGGCAGGAGGAAGAGGATAGGGGCATGGCATGTGGACAGGCAGGGTGGAGGTGGCAGGGACAGGTTACAGTCATCTGACAATGCTAGGCAGGTGGGAGGGGAGTGGCAGCTCAACAGAACACGCAGAGTAGATAGGAGTGGCAGGTCCATGGAACATGGTGGGCAAAAAGGATGGAGCAGGGGCATACACAAACACATCGGAGGGCAGGGGGAAGGAGAATAGGGGCAGCAAGCTAAGCACAGAGTTTAAGCAGGAGGTCAATGATGGGGCATAGAATTGGGCAATGAAGGGCAGGAGGAGTGGACTGGTACATCATACTAAATTGAGGGCAGTGGCAGCACATCAGACCATGCATGGCAGGAGAGAGGAGGCTAGTTCATGGATTCACACAACAGAGGATAGGGAGGAGGGGGATGGGGCAGCAAGCTAACTGTTCAGAGAAGGCGGGTATTAGGAACTTTATTGTTTTTAAAACGTGTGTCTGTGCGAACTACTTAAAATATGAACAAGTATGCAGCATAATCTCACTTTTATTCAGGAAGAAGAGGACGTTTGTGACTGTGACTCCGGGCTCACTTGGCAGAAACACCCCCTGACCCTCCACCCCCTATCGCAAAATGTAATGCCCGTGAAAAGGGTAGGTGAACACAGTGTTATATAGAACATAGTCCTGAGAGCATGATTGAAAATGAAAACTAGATATAGTGTATGGTATAAACCATGCACCAAAAAGTGTGATATAAGATGAACGGGCGTGAAAAATAATATGCAATACATTGTGCGCAATGACAGATTCATTGGAGAGCGTGAGATAGCACAGGCACTAGCGCGTGCTATGCGATATGCGCCTTGGAGTGTAATATGCACAGGGCAGTGTTGTGTAACCTAACTAGTCTCTAAAGTTGTAATATAAAATATGTGCTGGGGAGTGTAACGTTGCATATGCACTGTGACAAAGATATGGATCCCAGATTGTAATATGTTTGGCATAGCACTGTGCGTTATAACATAGGCATCGAGGAACGCACGTTAGATGGGGCAATATAACCCGTGCGAAGACAAGTGTGGCATGACATATTCATGGGGTGGTGTTACAGTGCACATGGGCTAGAGAGTGTCATAGCATATGCACTAGCTAGTGGAATACAACACAGAGGTGTGTGGCACTCAGCAGGCACTGGTGGGTGTAACACAGCATTGGGCTCTGCCAGGAGCGCGCTGTGACTCTCAAGTGATGTTCGTCCCCTTTCCAGAGAGTAAAATAAAAAGTATTACACATCCGGCAGTGGGTGTGTGTTTTATTAACCGTGAGGGGGGTGTCTTGCATAGTTTTTGTCGAAATTTTGTCGAATCCCCTTTGAATGGCTTGGTGTGCATGTGTATTAAATGTGCCCGTCAATAGCTACCCATGTTTGTATAAATAAACGACAAGGGTGTCTACCGGGATTAGGCACGGTAGGGCATCAGACATGTCAGAGCTTCACTAGTGGTGTAAATACATTCCACGTGGATTCATTGCATGCATAGTCGCCTTTTAATGAATATCACGCAAATCGTCATGGTGATAGGTACGTACGGTTTGTCCATCATGTCCTAGGTGTGTCTATAAATATATATTTTTTTAAAATAATAAAAAACAGTGGCCGGCCCTGGGGGATGGGGTCATCAGGGCCAATAAATTAGAATAAGAAGGGGAGCCACACAGCCCCCCTTCTTAAAAAATTAAAATAAATAAAAGACTGGCATCGTGCCGGAGGCCACGCCCCCTCCTTGCAGCACTCTGCAAACGCGCCCCCTGGCGAGTTGTAAGTTGGGGAATTAATTCCTCTTCAATACTGAGGGTCCCTGAGGGCCAACTAGCCCAACAGGCATCTCCAGTATGCACCAGGGAGCTGCGCTGCAGACAGGTGTTCTGAGGCCAAGCCCCTTTTTACACCTCTCTGCAACGCAGCTCTGTGGCGCTTACTGGAGGTACTTAGTGGTCTAGTTTGACCCTAGGGACCCTTAGGATTCAAGGGGACTTAATCTCTCAACTTAGAACAGCCACAGGGCGCGTTTACACAGTGGTGAAGGGAGGGGACGGGGCCTGAGGTGACGTGTGCAAACACGCACTATGGCACATTTTAAATTGGGGATATAATTTTCCTTCAATACTGAGGGCCCCTGGGGGCTAACTAGCCCACCAAGTGCTTCCAGTAAGCGCCACTGAGCTGCATTGCAGAGAGGTGGTCCAGGCCGTGCCACTTTTTACACCTCTCTGCAACGCTGCTCTGTGGCACTTACTGGAGGTACCTAGTGGGCTAGTTGGACCCTAGGAACCCTCAGGATTCAAATGAACTTAATCTCCCAACTAAAAACGGACACAGGGCGTGTTTACACAGTGGTGAAGGGAGGGGACGGGGCCTGAGTTAACGTGTGCAAAGACGCCCTGTGGCCTGTTTTAAGAGGTAGTTTTAATCCCCCTGCCCTATTATATACTAGGGGCTTACAGAGGAGGTCATGCTAATCACAAGGGGACCCCAACGCATAATGTTCCCTAGTGTATGTTGGTGTTTTCACTGTATTCTAAGTGTCTTTTAACATAGCACTGCCTCTAGGACTGGTTAGTCATACTCAGTTACCACCAGTATCCGTCTGAAAAAGTTGAGGGTACAGGATGATTTTGCAACAAGGCTTCTTTCTGCTCTTCTTTTTGTTCTTTCTGCACGTTATCCTTCTTCCTGCACTTTTCTTCGTCTTTGAGGACTTCTGTTGCTTCTTTCTGCACTTCTTTTTTTTCTTTCTGTTCATTTTTTCTTCTTTCTTCACATGTCCTATCTCTGTAGGCATAGTTAGAAATTAGCATTTAGAAAACCTTTGAAATTCACAGAAAAAACCATAGGTTTCAGGCACGTTATAGTTAGGAATTAGCATTTAAAAAACCTCAGAAATTCACTGAAAAAACCATAGGTTTCAGGGGTGTTATAGTTAGCTGGACTTTTCACTTGTACAAAACCATTGAAATTCCCCCGTTATAGTTAGTTCAGCTAACTATAACTCGCGCGCCCGCAATGCACTGCTGATGACGTCACATATTACATCACTCATGACATGGTCAGTGACATCACTGATGACATCACTGATGACATCACTGATGACATCACTGATGACATCATCCTTGTGATAGAGTGGCAGACATCCTCTCACCCTAATATAACCTTTGATACACACATTCAAAAATAGAGACTAAACTTTTCAAAACAATGGACATACCAATACCAGTTACAACAACCTCCTCAGTAATTCTAAGATCCACATACACATCCACTCATTCACCAACAGTCCTATACAGTCACTCATACATGTATTCACTCATCATATGTACTCATACACCTATACATCCTGTTACACAATGCCACTCATCCATAGAGTTACTCACACACATAGTCACTCATGCTAATAAAGAATCAAACATACATTTATTTGCATATACAGTTATACACACACCACCACACTTACTTCTACGGAAACTTACACATACTTAGTCTTTTAAACAATCACTTATAGAAACACATACTTATTCATACAGGAACTCTTTCAATCTCTCACTCTCACATATACTCACTTATATACACCAATAGTCACATATACTAGTTTAAAACATATGTAGTTACTCATAAAGACACTATTGAGACAGTCATTCACTCACTAACACACCCATACACACACTCATCCACCCATACAGTCCTGCACACATGCTGTCTTCAACACATACAAAGAGTGAGTCACTCATTCATGCACCTATGCACTACGTAATACCCCCCACCGAACCATGTAGACACTCAGACTGATACTCAAAAAACCAACTAATAACCTATATAGACACCCATGTAGCTACTCACCAACCCATGCAGCCACTTATACACAAAGTGAGAGACTGATACAGATATTTACATATTTAAACATTACTCACTAAGCCATATATTCACTATGATACACTTAATCAGTCAGTTACACAATCAATTTTTCAAAAACAAATCATCCATTTAGACACTTATATACCTATTTATTCTTCCATCGACCTTGAGATATACATATATAAAACATTTAATTTTCAGAAAAACACACATTCACTGGATGATGTCATCAGTGATGTCATCAGTGTTGTCATTTGAGATGTCATCATTGATGTCATGAGTGATGTCACTGACCATGTCATGAGTGATGTAATATGTGACGTCATCAGCAGTGCATTGCGGGCGCGCGAGTTATAGTTAGCTGAACTAACTATAACGGGGGAATTTCAATGGTTTTGTACAAGTGAAAAGTCCAGCTAACTATAACACCCCTGAAACCTATGGTTTTTTCTGTGAATATATATATATATATATATATATATATATTCATTGTTTGGAGCTGACGAGACAGTTAAAGTTGTCTCTAGAAGGCCAGGTCTGGAAATTAAGTGGAATGGTACAAATTCACTCTAAGCCCCCACCTTCTATCCACTGGATAACATTTTGTGACTTAAACCACTTGGACACTGCCAAATGCTGTATGATGGTATGCTGACGGCTTTTCCTTTTTTCAGACTCGACTGAAGACTCAGGCTGCTTGAATAAAGAGGACAACGAAGATTTGATTAAAGTTGCCGAAGAACCTGAGCGTTTGCAAGCTGAGAGAATGATGGACGATGATGATATCAAAAACCAGATTTCAGAAGCATATGCCAGGGCAGCTAGAAAACAGAAAGACATTCTATCCTACGTGCCTACGTTAGAAGATGATGAAGAGGATGTGAATGAAAGTGGTATCAACAGAGGTGATGCTGGCCAGTGGGAGGTATGTTTAAATCATAAAATCTGTGAACAATTTGTTCTTGAATATGTCATTTTTGACTCACCCATCATGTACAGTAACAAAGGATACCTATCAGAACGTTTTGCTGTTTTGAGTTTTTTGAGTGATTTTTATTACAGTGGCTTTCTGCACTTAATGCATCTAAATCAATGCAGCATGCAGTTATGTGATACAACTCTCCTTCTACCTTTAACGTAAAATAAAAAAAGCTTTTCCCCAAGATGTCTTGTGTTTTCAGCTATTAAATGTTTTGAAATGTGCCCTAACATAAAGTTCTGTGTACACTGCTGTTGATCTTTCACTCATCTCATTTTCATCACTTCACTGATTGGATTCTATACTTCTTCTGTTATCAAATGCAGGGAATTATTTTTTACTATCCGCAAAAGTTTTATTTTAACAGATACAAAGATACAAAGATAAAAATGTTTCCAAAAGAGAATAAGGATTACATTGAGATTTTGGGGGAAGGGGGATAGTTTAACAGCTTAACTGTAAACAGTGCAGCGAACAATGAGCAATAACCAATGATGTGCAGTTCTTTGCAAAAGCTAGTGTATTGATGAATGGAAGAGGTGTCTGATAATGAAGTTCAGGTATTTTCTGTAAGCCGCTAAAATAGGTATCGTATGAATAGGTGGGATTTAGGGTGTTATTACGAGTTCCGTACCTGCAATCGTGGTCCGACCGCTGCGAGCGCAGCGGTCCCACTGCCGTATTATGAGTTGGTCTGATTGCCTTTGCAAAGATCGCGGCTGAACCGCTGACACGGCCAGCACGCCGTCGACCGCCGGGCTCATGGTCGGGGAAGCGTGGTCACCATAGGGTGGTCAAAGGAGCTACACCACTGTCCGTATTACGAGTTGGCTTTTCCACGAGGTGACCGTGGCGGTCGGATCGCTTTCTAAAGGTTGGTGGAAATGAAGGATTTGGGGTGCATACTCAACATTTTCCTGTTCTTTCCAGCAGCAGTCGACGTGGATCCCTTTCTCCACGTCCCCCCTTCACAGCAGCATCTTCATCCCAACAATAGGACACTCTCTGTGGTGAGGTACAGGTAAGTCCATTTTATACCATATACCCATTTCCAGGACTGGCCATATATGGGTCAGACTCCAGAAATTGGTAGGTGGTATTTTTCAACATGTATCATGCATTTGTGTGCATTCGACATATATGCAGTCGAAATACTCACAAATGCATCGATACATATGGAAAAGTACTTACCACTGCTGCAGCAACACTGTAGAGACCATGGTCAACTTGTAATACGGAAGTCAAAAGACCTCCAGCACTGCAGTCTTCTAGAGGCCGCGGACTTCAGGCGGTTGGACCGCAAAACTCGTTATCAGGCCCTTATTTGCTTCCGGAAGGTTGTTAGTAGGTTTAGAATTCTGAAATATGAAAGTAGAAATCCAGGCTTGAAATGGCAATACCAGAGATAAATTGCCTTTTTGGTTTTAATATTCTGAATTGCAAGGTTTCAAAGAGAGGAGTTATGTGACTTCCTAGACCGCTTTCACCTATTTGACTGCTGTAGTTGGTAAGAAGGTCAGCAAGATATGGTGGGAAGTTCTCGTGGATGTGCTTGTTACAGCAGATTTTTTATTTGATTCTAACCAAAATGGGTTAGCAGTGCAGCTTGCCAAGTAAAGGTTATGGTCAAATATATCAGCAGAGTGGACTAAGCAGCCGTGTGTAGTACTGCTCTCAGCGGGAATTAAGATGATAGAGGAACTCCGACCAGTAATGCATTTCCAAAATCAAATCGCAATATAATTAGTGAACAGTTTTTAATAGAGCAGGGATATAAGATGGTGGATCTTTTTAGTGTTGGAGATTAAAGTTAGCAGCTATCACAGTCCTCTTGATATGAGGACAAACCTGAGCGCCCAGTTAAGTGTGAAGCCGAGGGATTTGGCTGACTGATTTAGCATAGGTGCAATCCTTCCAGCAATAAAAATAACACCTTGGAACCTTGGGATTGAGTCTAATTTTGGTTGAGGTTGTCAGGAGGAGAAATTCAGTTTTATGAATATTGAGGAGAAGGATGTTCTATTGCATTCAAGATTGTAATTGTTATAGGCAGTTTCTGAGGATGTTAATGACAACTATTGCTGAGGTTTTTTAGGTTCAACTTGAGTGTTGCCCACATATTGGTGGAAAGGCATCACCGGAGTTATGTAGGATCATAATTGTAGATTAATATGCAGATTAAATAATGTGGTCGTGAGGATGGATACCTGTGGCTCTCAGCAGCACATGTTAGCAGTGAATAGCGTGTATCTTCAGTCTTTACCACTTGCCAGCTAGGGATGATATGAACCAGCTTCTAGCCATGAAGGCCACCCCTATGCTAACACTTTATAAGCGTCTCATACTCCCCCGTATGCCACTTCCACATGGTTGTTATTATGTAATATTCTTCAATTTGCTGTTTTAGCTCCTCCTTAAATACCAGATCCTTGAGAAATTTTGGGGTCATGCACGATCTTCTTCATTTATGATCTTGTCCTATTTGTATGGTCGCATTTAGATGTGCATGATCCAAGTCAGAGAGAGTCCCGATCTGTGCAGAGTCCTTTTTCGCTGTCATGGTGTTACAAGGAATACACTGCACAAGTTTATGAGTGGTGTAGTGTAGTCTTCCTCTAGCGTACTGCGTTCACTTTAGATGTTCCTCAAGCCCAGGTCTTAGAGCTCTCTTTTGAATGCTTTAGCAAAAGCTCCCAACTGCTTAAACCCCCTTGTGGATCTATCCTTCGGTGGGTTCCATACCATATTGTAGTCCCCAGTAAGCACTATATACCCCTTTGCATGCCGCTCCAGTACATGTAGAAAACCTCTTGGGTATTTTGTGCTGTGTTAGATGTTGCGGTGGCAACTGTAATTGTCCTGTTCCACAAGTGACCCCGGGGAATGAGGTATCGGCCTTCCTTACGATCCCTCCTCTCTTCTAGTATAAAAGGGAGATCCCCCTTCATACAAATTGTGACCCTGTTACATTTTGTTCCTGCAAATGCATAATGGGCAGTATGGAATGCCCTAAGAGGCATCCTTAATTACTCTCTTGTAGGCAAATGATATTGGGCTGTACAGCCCTCAAGCAACTCCATGCAATGCTTCTTTTGATTGGGAAATGTATCCCTTTACTGTTAAGGGAGACTAATTTCATTCTGTTTATCTAACATGTGGTGTCTCTGTGTTTCCAATTAATATCCTCCCTTGCCCTTTATTTTTATCATTGAGTCCCTTCAGCGTTCATTTTTGGTTAGGCCTAATATTGTCTTGTAAACTATTCCCAAGGTCTTTCTCTCAATTTGGTTCCCGCTCTCACTTCCAGCAGCAATCAATAAAAAAAGTTAATCCTAAAATGGTAACTAGCAAATTGTAAATAGTAAACATTTTGAGCTTGTTAACCAGCCCCCAATTGTTGGCATTATCACCAAACAGTTCTTTATTCTTATATGAAATCAACTGTTCGGGAGTGGGATTAATCTCCTTCTTGTTCCCCCTCCCCCAGAACCCCACTCAATAGAAGAGTTTGGTAAGAAAAGATGATGGGCCCGATTCACAAAAGTAATCTGAGATAAAATATAAACTTTACGACTTTTGGTATTCACAAAAGGCATTTAAGAGTAGTAAAGTTTGGAATCCTAACTTTACTACTCCTAAATGCCCTTTAATCCTAACTTTACGACTTTCGCTATTCACAAAAGGCATTTAGGAGTAATAAAGTTAGGATTCCTAAATATATTACCCCTAAATGCCTTTTGTTAATACCAAAATTCGTAAAGTTAGGATTAAAGAACATTTAGGAGTAGTAAAGTTAGGATTCCTAACTTTACTACTCCTAAAAGTCGTAAAGTTAGGATTAAAGGGCATTTAGGAGTAGTAAAGTTAGGAATTCTAACTGTACTGCTCCTAAATGCCTTTTGTGAATACTGAAAGTCATAAAGTTAGGATTAAATAGCCTCTAGGAGTATTAAAGTTAGGAATCCTACCTTTGCTACTCCAAAATGCCTTTTTTGAATACTGAAAGTCGTAAAGTTAGGATTTTGTCTCAGATTACTTTTGTGAATCGGGCCCACTGTTCTTGAAATCCATGTTGTCTTGATCACCTTTTCTGATCCGGTCTGCTGCTTATTGAGGGATAGCCTTCACTTTGAGAGCTGGAAGGGGTCCTCCAGCCCACCATCGATGACCAGCCTGCCTCTCCCTATTGCAGCTTCTCCTTTGTCTCCTGCCCTTTCTGCCTGCTCCTTATTGTTCTCCTTATGATCCATTCTTTTCCTGGTGTTTATAATGTTTTTTTCTCTGTAATTGTATTTTTCAGTTTACTCTTCGGGCATGTACAGAGCTGTCCTTCGTCCTCATTGCTGCCTCAAGATTCACCACTTTTGAATCCACCTCTAGACTCAGCCAACCACTGAGTCCATGTTTTGTCTCAAATCTCAAATCTGTTTCTCCTGGTCCACTTTCAAAGTTTGAAGTAATTTGTCTAATCCGTTTTTCAGTTCTTCCCTGAATTCTTGCTTAGAAATTTGCAGATTCTAGTAATTCTTCTTCAAAATTGCCTCCTCTGACATTTGCTCCTTCCCTTTTTCTCTTTCTTACTTGTGCAATGTCCTCTATCTGTGTTGCTTTACTCAGTTTCAAGGAATGCAGAAGCCCTCATGGATTTCCGTGCCTTCACTGGCATTCACTTTCATCCACTTTTACTCTGTTTGCTGTAGAATATCCAGCAGGACTGCAGCGTTCTAATAACTAGTGGTAACTGCAGCTAGCCCATTTCTTTACAGTGAGTTGTGGACCAGTGCTGTCCCCCTCTTGCTTCTCATCATCCTGGGTGGGAGAATTTTGAAAGCCCGGAGTCCTTCCTTATCTTAGAGCTCTTTGATTTGTATTTCAATCAATCAATCAATCAAGAAAGCTTTATTCGATTTTGAGATTAAAATCATAAAAGCGTACGTCAAAATATTCATACATATATATATAAAGATAAAAATTCTAAAAATGATTTGATTATACATAGTCAAAGTCAATCGGTATAGTCCCCTGTTAATGAAAAGTTCATCGAATTACAAAAGAATCCAGTTAAGATTAGTACATTGAGCTCCGAAACTTAACAGCCAGCTTTAAAAAGCTTGTTAATGCGATGATAGTACATTCATTGTCCAACTGTAATAACCTAATCATAGCCAACCTACAAGTACGTAATCCCCAGGACTTTAAAAGTGGTTTCAGAAATGCCCCCCTGGGCAGCTGATAGAATTTACAAAAGAGGACGCAATGAATGTTGGATTGAGCAGAGGTATCATCACAGGGGCAGGGTGGGAGTTCATTCGACCAGGAGTTGCAAAAAGGGAAAGCAATCATACGATAGAAATTTCCGAATCTAAGGCGAGTGAGAAGCATTCGGGCATAACAAGAAGGCTGAGTTAATAAATAGTTTTGGAGGCCTTCTTGCATGGTAATTTTTTGGTAGTTGAGAACTGTATTTTTTATTTTTTCCAGATTCCATCTTTTAGTTATAAGATGGTTTAAAGCCAGCTCTCTTAAGGTCTTCCTAGAGACCGATTCCATGGTTGAAGGCTCCATAAAAAACTCAGGGTGGCCAAGGTCAGTCATCATATTTTTTACATATGTGAGCCATTTTATGTTGGTTACTCCGTCGAGATTGAGACAATCAGTAATCAAGTCTCTGTTAAGTTTGGTCTCCGGAGTAATCCAAATCTTATGCCACAAGAGTATAGGCGCAATTTTAATAATATCTAGAATATACAGCAGGCCCAATTCAATGTGTATAAAATAGGTCGATGTAGATTTTGAAACTCCTAATAAGTAGCACAAGAATTGATTTTCAGTTTTTTGTAATAGTTGTGCATTTTCAATACCCCAGAGACCAGCTCCATAGGTGGCAGTAGAAATACATTTGGCCTTGTAAAGAACAATCAGCTCTTTCACTGGTCTGCCACCTAATTTAGCTGAGAACTGTTTTAGCGCGCCAATAGCTCGGATGAGGGCCAAATTTCTAGCGTTTATCGCTGTGTGCCAATTTCCCCTCCGGTCAAAATGTATTCCTAGGTAGGAGAAGTTGTCCGTGGTCTCGATTCTGCTGTTATCTAAAAAGATTGAACAGGGCAATTTCTTTGTTCCCGGACCACAAGCCATCGTGTATGTTTTTGCAATGTTAATTTTTAACCCTCGTTCATTCATATAAGTTGCGAACTTCAAGACAGCCCTCTGTAGGCCTATCTTGTTCCGAGACATAATGGCGGCATCATCAGCATAGAGGAGTATTGGGGTCGGAGCTCCTAAAATTTTTGGATAGTCATGCTGTGATTCTGTTAGATATTGGCCAATAGAGTTTATGTATAGGGTAAAAAGAAGGGGGGCTAAAATGCACCCCTGTCGTACCCCTCTCTTAATAGAGAATTTATCAGAGCACTCGCCTTTGTTTCCGTAACGGACTCTAGCACCTGCATCACGATACAGAGTTCTAATAAATACTAGGATATTAGAATCTAAGCCCATTTCAGATAATATGGACCATAGTAGCTCATGATTCACGCAATCAAATGCGGAACTCAGGTCCACGAATGTAACAAAAAGGTTTCCCTTTTTTGCCTGCGTATATTTAGATAAAACTAAGGCCAAGTTTAAACTCTGTTCTATGGTCCCTTTTCCTGGACTGAAACCATACTGTAAATGGGATAATACATTATTTTCCTCTGCCCAAAGTTGAATTCTGTTTAAAATAGCCCTCGCTGCTACCTTCATTAAAGCATCTAAAAGTGAAATTGGGCGGTAGCAGGTTGGGACATTTCTGTCTCCTTTTTTAAAAATTGGGACGACTATAGCTTCAGACCAGGATGGTGGGAGCCCATGTCGATTAAAATTATTTAAAACATTCGTTAACAGGGGAGCCCAAAGGTCGATTTCTGCCTTGTAGACATCCATCGGGACGCCGTCGGGGCCGGGGGCTTTACCTGAAGGACTGTCTTTAATTGCTTTAGTAATCTCCATGCAATTGAAGGAAATCCCTATTGGGAATATAATCGGTAGAATTGTGAGTGGTTGAATAATAACTCCGTCAATCAGGGGGTAACCATAATTAAGGTTTCCTAAGTTGTCATATAAGTTTTTAAAGTGATCTACCCAAATTTCCCCGTTTATAGCCATGTCTATAACATCGGTCTGGTTTTGCTGTAAATAAGGAGCGTTGACCGCTTTCCAGAAAGCTGTATTGTCCCTAGATTTGGATGCTGCAATTAAGGCCGACCAGGCCTCTTTCTTTAAAGTCTGTTTCCTGGTTTTTATGGCCAAATAATACAGTTTTCTAGCTTTACTAATCTCAGCAGGTGATTTGATGATTTCATGCAGGGCCCTTTTTAGGTTTTGAAGAGCTTTAGTGCAGTTTTTGTCAAACCAACCATGGCCTATTTTAGTGTTAGGTTGACGCTCTTTTGTTAATAATTTTTTCAGTTCAGATTGGATTTTTAAGAAGGGAGTCAAGAGTACTGATGACTCCTCTGTTTCTGTTAGACAGGCTAATATATCGGGTAGGCTAGTTCCCATTAAGGTATGTAAAAGAACGGCAGGGTCAACCCTGTCCCATTTTATAGAATAGCCATTTTTTGTGGCTAAGTTTATATTGAGATGGTATTTAGGTATAACTACAGGGATCTCCTGAATCGTTCTAATTTTAAGATTAAAAACAATTGGGTAGTGATCACTGAAGAAAACATTAAGTGTTTCCCAGGAGATGACGAATCCTTCTTTGGGTGGAGATAGGAGAGTAAAATCAATAGTCGAATTGCATCCCCGCCCGTGAAAGGTTGGTTTAAAGGGGGTATTTGGGGTGCAAAGTTCGTTAATAAAAGACAGGTTAAAATGAAAAAGCATGTAATTAAGAGTGTCGCCCAGTTTTGAATGAGCAAAATGTGTAGGGTTGTCGTCCTTATGTTTACCAAGGCCGCAAATGCCTTTGGAAACATGTGGGCAAATAGTACAATTAAAGTCGCCCAACCAGATCAACACCGACTCACCCTTTCTGTGGGTCTTAATAGCATTGACACTCGTCATGAGATTATCGATCTGGCTTTCTAGATTGCTACTGGGGATATTATTATAAAAATTTATGAGGGTTAGAGATCTTTCCCGCCCCCAACTAACATTTAAAATCTGGTAATACTCAGTGAATGTATGTCTCAGTACCTTAATGCCCTGCGTTATTAAAACATAAGTGCTCAGACCTCCTTTATTTCTCCCCTGAGAGGTTATTTGTGCAGGAGCATGAAAGGTCTGGTAACCTGGAATGTGGAGTTCATCTATAGCCCACGTTTCCTGGAGGCAGATAAAGCTATAACATGTAACTATGTCTAGCCACGGTTGGTGTGATATTTTATTAGAAAGGCCTGCAACGTTCCATGAGATGATGTTATCAGCATCCCCTATTTCCCTCATAACAAGAGCATTTTTATTTTCAGCTCTGATTTTTAAGGTTTGGGGGAGAGGGGAGCTGAGAGATATTAAACGGTCACAGTTGGAAGTAGTCGTAGGGTATAAATTATCACCACTGGCTTGTGGCTGATCAATAGGTGCCACACAGTTTAGGATTCCCGTATTACAAATATTAACAATATCCGTTCCAGGATATGAGGTTGCAGCATGGGTGTTAGAAGTCAAGATGGGAGCTCCACGTAGGTCAGACTCCAGGCTAGGTTCTATCTGTCAATCAGGGTCTTCCAGATCTGTAAGTGCCTCAAAGCGGTTTGTGACTGATATAGGCCAGGTTGAATACTGTGGTAAGCTATGAATGTGCTGATGTTGGTGAAGAAGAGGCCTGTCTGGAAAGGGTGAAAAAGAAGGAGAAACCTTCCAGCGACTAGGGTTTCTAGGATGTTGAAACAAAGGAACAGTATTAATAGGTCTTGAGTAATGGGGCGCTACAACTGATCTTGTATGTCTAGGCGGCCTACGAATAGAACTGTTCCCTTGAAGAGTAAGGAGGGATTGGGGATAAAAGTAGCTCAAAACCCGTGTTGATATTCCTTCTACTCCTCTTTCTAGGAACCAGTCCGCTATGTAAGTGACTACTTTCTGATCTTTAAAATTTATAGTCACAATGTCACCTTCTATATCTTTAGGCCTACACCCAAGCCAGGTCAGCCTTCGCACAAATAGGATCTCACCATTAAGATCTGAGGGCAGAGGTCTGTTCTTACTTAACCAGTATATTACTTTGTTTTTAAGTTCCACAAACCCCTCCTTCTTTCCTGGACTTAATTTTGGCACACCCGTAAGTATAATAACATATGGAGCAGATTCGGGTGGTAAGTCAATATATTCGTCCATTCTATCAGAAAACTGTCGTGAGTTTGGCTCCCCGGAAATTCTGGTGTTTTTTCCTTCTAGTGTTTTTTGCGGGGCTACTTTTTCCCTCTCTTCTGAGGAAGTAGGCGCAATTTCGGAGACAGCTGAAATGGCTGGAGGCTGAGTGTTTGTGTCATTAGACAGTGCTGCATCTCTTCCGGGGGTCATAACTGGTTGTTTCCTCTGGTCAGCAGTTGTTTGAAAAATAACCAGATCCTTCAATAAGGAACCATTTGAGGAAGTTACAGTTGTTAGAGTGTCTAATTGCTCGGCTAGCCGTTTTGTTCTCTCATAGAGAGGTAAAAGAAGTGACTTCACGAGTTGTTCAAGTCTCTGGAATAGACAGTCATTGGGGTCGCGGGCAGAAGGTGGCATAGTGTCTTTGCATTTTGAAGAGCCGGGGGATAACCTCGGCGCTTTGGAGCAGCTACCTATTGTTCCTGCACCGCCCCTCTTTCTTTTCAGAGTTGCCACAAGTCTGGGTTGTTTAGGGGAAATCTTTTTCCTAATAGGCCTTGGTTTTATTTTTGGAGGCGTATTCGGTAGATCCCCTTCCATAGCGTGGAGTGGGGAAGTCATCGCACCTGTGTTAATGGTGATTAAGTCCCGCTGAGAGTCTGTTGTCAGCGGCAGATCCTGAAGAAGTAGCGGAATGCCCGGGTCGCTAATTGAGGCAGAAATATTTACCAGATTGTGTGTTACAGGTGAGGGAGACGGAATCAACTGTATAGAACCCAGAGAGGAACGTTTATCAGAGAGTAAACCATGGGACAGACGACGTTCCGTGTCCGCTATTTCATTGTCCAACTTAGAAACAGCTTTGGCCAGAAAGTGGTCAAGGGTCCCTTTCCGTGGGCCTCCCAAGAGTGTAGTCTTGCCTTTGGATGGCTGTATAGGCGGAGTTATAGGCATACTTAAAATATGGGCACAAGCAGTGGAGAAGTACAAATATACGCGTACTGTAGACACAAAGACTGCAAAGTTCGAAATATAGTGTTTACCGCAAACTGTGTGGGAAGATATGTAAAATATCTTACTTGTAACTGCCAAATGGGGTGGCCCAGCCCGGCCTCTTCCGGCCCCGGACGGCCACAGACGGTCCCGCCCTTGTCCCGGGGTTAGCCCGGCACTGCCCGCGCGCGGTCCCGCGACGCGGGTATCACGGCGATCTTTTAAGCGCCTCCCTTGCGCCAAACCAGCGTCGGCGGGTCCTCAGCCGCTGGGGGTTGTGGGGGATGTAGTCGCGTCCCCGCTCCGCGGCCGCAGGTGGTGGTAGCGGCGGCGGGGGACGAGAAAGCAGCAAAAGTGAAGAGTCTCGCTGGGCAAGGTAAGTTACAATCCCTCAATACGCAGTCCACAACGCTACTCTGAGCCCGCTCCGTCGGTATCCCGGCGATCTTTTAAGCGCCTCCCTGGCGCCAAACCAGCGTCGGCGGGTCCTCAGCCGCTGGGGGTTGTGGGGGATGTAGTCGCGTCCCCGCTCCGCGGCCGCAGGTGGTGGTAGCGGCGGCGGGGGACGAGAAAGCAGCAAAAGTGAAGAGTCTCGCTGGGCAAGGTAAGTTACAATCCCTCAATACGCAGTCCACAACGCTACTCTGAGCCTCTGATTTGTATTTTTTTTGTTCCTTTCTCTCTCCCACTTTTTCACTGTTGGGCACAGCACAGCTTCCCCCGACATCTCTGTTGTCTTCGCAGACAAGTGTTTATTCCTCCAGATCTCCTCAGGTGCAGACTTTTAGCTCAATCCCTGTTTCCTTATTTGAACTCATAGTATCCGGGGATGTCTCCTTGATGGAGGGGGACTGCAGACCTTGACTGCTGCCATGCTCCTCCTCTCTTGATATGCCTGTGTGGTCTCCTCCCATGTTTCAGCATAGGCCTAATTCCTCGCAACACTGCCCGTCTCTGGGGATTCAGTACTTCCCATCCTCTTACTGTGTCATCTGCGGCAGCAGATTTGCATCCCTCTACCCGGTCTAGGGTCTCTACAGGTCTACTTGTGTGCTGCCAGCACAGGCACAACTTTGAAAACGGCACGGCACAGGCAGCCTGCAACACTGCCAGAGTTCTGCTTCTGTTGCTGGCCCACTGTGCCCGCTCCACTGCCTCTTAGCTCCGGTCTATACTATTTTCTCTCTGTGTGGGGGATATAGATGGTATCATCACTGCTATGGCACTGAATTTGTTGCCAAAAAGAAGGCCCAGACGGGTAACTGCTGCAAGACACATCATGTCACCGCCATAGTCTCACCCCAAGATATATAGTTGCTATTTTGAACTCATAGCATCCGGGGTGTATCCTTGATGGAGGGTGAAAGCAGACCTTAGCAGCTGCCACGCTGCTCCTCTCTTACTATGCATGTGCGGTCTCCTCCCGTGATTCAGCACAGGCCAAATTTCTTGCAACACTACCCATCTCTGGGGATTCTGTACTTCCCATCCTCTTACAGGGTCATCTGCGGCAGCAGGTCTGCATCCCTCCACCTGGTCTAGGGTCTCTGCAGGCCTATTTGTGTGCTGCCAGCCCGGGCACCACTTTGAAAACAGCACGGCACGGCCAACCTGCTTCACTGCCAGAGTTCTGCTTTTGTTGCTGGCCCACTGTGCCCGCTCCACTGCCCCTTAGCTCCGGTCCATACTATTGTCCCTCTGTGTGGGGGATATAGAGGGTTTCATCACTGCTGTGGCACTGAAGTTGTTGCAAAAAGAAGGCCTAGACGGGGCGCTCCTGCGAGGCACATAATGTCACCGCCATAGTCTCACCCCAAGATATATTGTTGCTTTTTTGATGCAAAAACAAGGTCTGAAACCAAATATGTCAGGAGCATCCGGAGTGTGTAGCAAGTAGATATAGCTCATGTTACAAACTTGTCGCATTTGCAGGACTAATTGGACATGGGAAACTGAGTCTGTTCAGCCACTACCTCTGTGATTATGAGGGTTGAGAGTGCACATGGTTAACATCTTTGTCTAGTATTGAAGTGATACCATACTTTGAGGATTTGAAAAATGTTACCAGTATTTAAAATTAGTACCATAAAAAGTAAAGCTGAGCGTGGAGCCGGAGACAGCATTTACTTGAAGAGACAACACTGAAAGTTTTATGTACCACAGTACAATATAACATAGATGTATAACACTTACGTCACAACAGTAAGCAAGCAATAAACTTAGCTAGAGTAGACACCTAAGTGTCACTAAAACAGAAACTAAGCATTAAGTGGCTACCAGCCGAAAATTTGTCTTAAGCAGGAAAACTCAGACACAGCAGAGTAAATACTATGTACTTACTGAACACACCTAATACTAACTTTAGGTCCCAGGTATTGCATAGTAAACTAAGATATATTGAGAGTTAAAGCCTAAATTCAGTCTTCAACAGTGGAACTGCACCAAACCAGGAGAAGAAAAAACATATAAATTCAAGAGCTGCTTTACCTATTTCTTTCAAGGGAGGATGCAGTTAATTTCAACAGTAGCTTTAAAGACTGTCATCTGGTTGAAGCCATCTGGAGTTCAGGATGACCACATAATCTTGAGACGCCTGACCTGATCCCTTTCCTTTGCTCCAATTAATTTGCTTATTATCATTTCCCAGTGACACCCAGACTTTGCTGGAGTGCCTCATTATGAGGGGTAGAATATTGAGCCATGAACCAGATATTTGGCAGCAGTTTCTTGTGTAACTCCCCGCCACAAACTCACTCCGGTTCCTCACAGCCTAACTTCTGTGAGGCACACTACACTTTTTACAACTGTATGCCGATGGGGATGGCGTAAATGCACAGTTATTATGTGGTGACAGGGATAGAGAAAGTGTGGAATATATCATGCTGTGAGCAGCAGCATAAATAAGGGTTGAGACAGTTCTCCCTCAATATCGGAGTGTACTGTGGCAAATGTAGCTGAAAGTGGCATTGTTGTGATGGCTGGCGGGAGGAGATGACCAATCGCATTCATGGCTCACAGGTGGGTGTTCTATTTGGCCGGACATCGGAAATTGCATAATACTTATGATGACCCTTGGTGACAGGCCAGGACTCTGCTGTTGTAACAGAAACACCTAGACGTGGGAGACAGTGCATTTGGAAGCCATAAAACACACTTGTTCGAGGCATATGAGCTGCAGATTACACACTGTGCATAGATCACCATCTGGTGTTGGGCCCTGATGTTTGCAGTTGTTTTCTCTCTTGGAAAGTCTTTGGAAGTCACGAGGTATGTGACTCCTCCTTTGGATCGTATTGCGCATGGGCTTCGGCTCCATCCTCAGATTGTTTTTTTCCGCCATCGGGCTCGGATGTGATCTTTGCGCTCCGTTTCCGAACAGTTTCCAGTTCTCCAGTCGACGCGCAATCCTCACCCCTTTTCGCGGTATTGTTTTCGATCGCGATCCCCTCACTCGACGCGGCTCTCATCGATCAAGACCTTCGATTCCAGTCGACGACGACGGCCTTCGGGCCTACCCAAGCTCCGGTCCTGGCTAATGGAAAGGACTCCCTTCAAGAAGTGCCCTCGATGTTGGTCCAAATTCCCCCACACCGATCTTTACGGAGTATGCAACCTCTGCCTCTCCCCTGAACACGAGGCTCGAGACTGTCCGGCGTGCAAATCCTTCCGGTCCAAGAAAACCATTCGAGACGAAAGGGCACAAAGAACTATGGCACACTTGTCGACGGCGATCCCAGATGACATCTTCGGAGAAGGCGTCGACGCTTCGGAAGGACAACACACTGACGAGGGCCTCGTCAGCGCCTCCGAAGCCAACGATTCAGATGTGGAGGACATCACTCCGGCACAGAGGGTCGTGAGTACCGAAATCCCCCCCCAACACCCTCGACGGCACCGAAAAAGGCTTCGGTCACGCCTTCGCCTCCGAGCCTAGGCACGACCAAGAACACTGCTTCCCACACCGCACCTTCGGGACCGGTAAAGAAGCTTATTAAGCCTTCCGGCGGCTCGGGCTTGAGCCAGCTCACCGTCGGTGCCGAGAAACACTCCTCCGCACCGACGCCGAAAAAGAAAATGGCCTCCTCCTCTGCACCAAGCTCCTTACCGAAGCACTCGGTGCCGAAAACCAGCTCAAGCTCCTCAGTACCCACACTGTCCCCGGAGCTGACAGTGTGGGTATCTCGAAGCCGAAAACCATCTCGGAGCCGAGTAACCAACCAGCCCTTTCGAAGCCGCATAGTGCAAAACAGCGCACTACCGCAGACTCTAAAACCAAAAAACCTATAGCCCCGATGCCTTCGGCGCCGACGGACAGGCCACTCTCAGAAGAACTTTTTAAGCCTGATCGATTGCAAAAAACACTGGTCAAAGATCCCAAGACTGGGCATTTGATGCTCAGCATCAAAAAGAGACAGCTGGACAAGCCTGCCCCAGCTCCACCTCCAAAGAGGAAAGACTGTGCTACTTCCCCTCTAAGAATACCTTCGCCCCCTCCTCCACCCCCTCCACCTCCCCCTCCTTCACCACCTCCTTCTCCCCCCACCTCATTATTCCCCCACACCCTCTCCGGATGATGACAATGATGATGTCTATGATGACATAGGGGACGAGCCCCATGACCAACCTACAGGGGACCCCACTCCCACAGGCTCCCCAGACCCATGGGACGACTATAACATTCCTGACATTCCTAACGTCCCGCAGGATGATCTCTTCCCTTCTAGATCATCCCCACCAGAAGATTCATTGGGGTTCAGCCACCTACTCCAGAGGGCTGCACACTACCACGGTGTGGATCTCCATACCGACCCGTGGAGGAGGACTTTCTCCTTGATACTTTTGACACGACACACAGGGCCACCTCCATCCTGCCCATGCTCAAAGGAGTTATCAAGCACGCGCCGGAGGTCTTTAAAGATCCAGTCAGAGCCAGGATCATTAACCCCGCATAGACAAAAAATATAAGGCCGCCTCTACAGATCCCGCCTACATCAGAGGGCCAGCACCACTAGATTCCCTAGTAGTGTCTACAGCACGAAAGCGAGCAAACTCATCAGGCGAAGCACCACCACCACCTGATAAAGAGTCAAAACTCTTGGACGTATCGGGCAAGCGCACTGCATCCCAGGCTGCCAACATATGGTGCATCGCAAATAAACAAGCGCTTCTGGCAAGATACGACAGGGCCCATTATGACGAACTAGAAGCCATAATGCAACACCTCCCTGACAAATATAAAAATAGAGCCAATAAACTAATTCAGGAGGGCAAAACCATCACCAATACCTCCATCCGCTGTGCCCTAGATGCAGCTGACACCGCCTCTAGGGCAATTAACACCAGCGTCCTCCTCCGTCGCCATGCCTGGCTAAGGATTTCAGGTTTCAAACCAGAGGTGCAAGCTTCCATCCTGAATCACCCTTTTGACCAGGAACATCTGTTCGGCCCAAAAGTAGATGAGGCCCTAGAAAAAATTAAGAAAGGCACAGATACAGCGAAATCTATAGGAGCGCTACAATCACACACTCCCAGGCGCTCTTTTCTCCGCTCTTCCTTTCGAAGCACATCCAGAGGCTACTCCTCAGACACCGCTTCCACTTCATATAAAGCGGATACAGAGGCAACAATAATAAAGGCAGAGGCAAGACAAACACCTTCCGCTCTGCCTCCACCCCTACCCAATGACATCCCTCCACTCCCCCTAGACCATCCCACTCCGGTCGGGGGCAGACTCCACAATTTCCTTTCTGTCTGGACTACCATCACCTCAGACAATTGGTTAACACAAATAATTCGGTCAGGATATTGCCTCAAACTAACATCTACCCCCCAAACATTCCACCCAAACATCGCCCAATGTCACAGGAGCATTTAACACTACTAAAGCAGGAGGTAATCTCTCTCCTACAAAAGGGGGCAATAGAACTAGTTCCTATCAACCAACACAATATAAGGGTTTAATCCCTAGATCTTCTCATCCCAAAAAGGGACGACACGCTAAGGCCCATCTTAGACCTCAGGCCCCATAACCAATATATCCACTAAGACCATTTTCACATGGTCACACTCCAGCAGGTACTTCCCCATCTCTCCCAAAACGATTTCCTGGCCACTTTAGACCTCAAAGACGCCTATTTCCACATTCCTGTTCACAACGCTCACAGGAAGTTCCTCAGATTTGTGGTGGACGGCCAACATTATCAATTCAAAGTGCTCCCATTCTGAGTCACCACAGCACCACGAGTATTTACCAAGTGCCTAGCAGTAGTGGCAGCACACCTGCGAAGACAACACATCCATGTCTTCCCATACCTAGATGACTGGCTAATAAAAGCCAGCTCATACAACCAGTGTGTGCAACACACGCACGCCACTATCCAGCTACTTCACGAACTGGGCTTCACAGTAAACCACGCAAAGTCCCATCTACAACCATCCCACGTAAAACAATACCTCGGTGCCACCATAGACACCTCAAGAGCGCTAGCCTACCCCAGTCCTGCCAGGATAACAAGCATTCAGGCTCTACGCGCCAAATTTTCTGCCACAACACTCTCTTCCAGCTCGAGTGTTCATGCAACTAATAGGGATGATGGCCTCTTGCATATTCATAGTACCTCATGCAAGACTCCAGATGCGTCCTCTCCGAGAGTGCTTAGCACGCCAATAGAACCAGGCCCAGGGTCGCATCGCTCTCTGGCTGGGGAGCTCACTTACTACATCACACCATGCAGGGCAGGTGGACACCTCAACCATCTGGAGTTAATAGCCATATTTTTAGCCCTAAAATCTTTACAAACACAAATCTCAGGCAAGGCTGTCCTAGTCCGCACAGACAACATGACAGCCATATACTATATACAAAAGCAAGGAGGCACACACTCTCCGCAGCTCTCTCAGCTAGCACAGAGCATATGGAGATGGGTCATACCCCGAAAAATCTTTCTCCTAGCCCAACATGTCCCAGGAGTCCAAAACACTATAGCAGATCTCCTGAGCAGACAAACTCAACAAATCCACGAGTGGGAACTCCATCCACAAGTTCTTCACCCGTACTTTCAAATGTGGGGGCATCCACAGATAGACCTCTTCGCCACCCCAGAAAACACCAAATGCCCAAGCTTCGCCGCCATGTATCCACACCCATTGTCCAAAGGCAATGCGATATGGATGAACTGGTCAGGCAGATTTGCATACGCCTTTCCATCTCTCCCACTCATTCCATTAGTGGTGCGCAAACTACAACAACATTCCCTCACACTAATCCTAGTAGCTCCAACTTGGGCCAGACAACCGTGGTACACCACACTGCCCGAACTATCGGTAGTACCGCACCAAAAGCTACATCTCTCTCCACACCTCTTAACCCAGAACCATGGAGAGATCAGACACCCGGACCCAGCTCAGCTCAACCTTGCGATCTGGCTCCTGAAATCCTAGAATTCGGTTACCTAAATCTCCCCCCAGACTGTATGAACGTCATTAGAGAAGCTAGACGTCCTACCACTAGAGCTTGCTACGCAGCCAAGTGAAAACGATTTGTAGTCTATTGCCACAGCAATAACTTCAATCCCTTAGATGTGTCCATTCAACACATCATATGCTATTTACTACACTTACAGAGATGCAATCTAGCCTACACGTCTATTCGACTGCACCTTGCAGCCATAGCAGCCTACCTACAAAACAGGCAGCACCTATCACTCTTTAAAGTACCTGCCATAAAAGCCTTCACGGAAGGCCTCAAAAGAATAATTCCCCCCAGAGTGCCACCCTTACCTGTGTGGAACCTAAACATCATTCTCACCAGACTAATAGGGCCTCCCTTTGAACCTCTACACAAATGTGAACTTCAATTCCTAACATGCAAAACTGCTTTTCTAGTAGCCATCACTTCCCTCAGAAGAGTCAGTGAAATACAAGCACTCACTATTCAAGAACCTTTTCTGCAAATGCACCATAATAAGGTTGTTCTACGTACTAATCCAAAATTGCTCCCTAAAGTCATTTCTCCCTTTCACCTAAACCAATCTGTGGAACTACCCGTATTCTTCTCGCAACCACAGACCGTTGCAGAAAGAGCTCTCCACACACTAGATGTAAAACGAGCCTTACTCTACTACATCGAGAGAACACAACCTTTTCGTAAAACCAAACAACTGTTCGTTTCCTTCTCACCACCACATAAAGGCAACCCCATCTCCAAATCTGGGATAGCTAGGTGGATTGTCAAATGCATTCAGATATGCTACCACAAAGCAAAACAAACGCTATCCGTTCCCCCTAATGCCCACTCTACATGTAAGATAGGGGCTTCCATGGCATTCTTAGGGAACATCCCCTTAGATGATATCTGCAAAGCAGCTACATGGTCAAAACCGCACACTTTCACTAAACACTATTATGTAGATGTGCAAACTAAGCAACAAGCTAGTGTGGGCCAGGCTGTACTCAAGACATTGTTTCAAACCACTGCAACAGATACTGGTGGTCGCCGCTAAGGATGGGTACTGCTATATAATCTATTCACAGTGTGTAATCTACAGCTCATATGCCTCGAACGGCAAATGCTACTTACCAGTATGCATCTGTTCTTGGCATGTAGAGCTGCAGATCTACACACGCCCACCCGCCTCCCCGGCTACCTTTATCTGTTCCAGTTTATCTTATTTAGATACAGCACACATGGGCATCTTCACTGTTTCTTACTACGCTCCATCATTTCCCTGCTGGCGAAAAACAATCTGAGGATGGAGCCGAAGCCCATGCGCAATACGATCCAAAGGAGTAGTCACATACCTTGTGACTTCCAAAGACTTTTCAAAAGGAAAAACAACTGCAAACATCCGGGCCCAACACCAGATGGCGATCTATGCACAGTGTGTAGATCTGCAGCTCTACATGCCAAGAACAGATGCATACTGGTAAGTAGCATTTGCCTTTGCTAACAATCTTTGCTGGCTGGCTGTTCTCTCCCTGCATGACGGTTAGGGAAAAGAGTAAGACATTTTTAATGTCCTGCTATACTGTTCACAGGATGGACCGAAGGGACTCGATGAATCCAGTAGTGGAGGAGATGCTCAAAAATGGGGAGTTGCATTCCCTGAAAATGCAAGATGCAGCTCTAACATAAAACAGTAAAGTTGTTGTGAAAGTCATGTAACAGGAAAAGAGGGATTCTGTGATAGAATGAGGTGTGTGGACAAAAACCATGAGATGACTGTGCAAAGAGTTTACAAAATGGACCGTTCATGTAAAGTGGAGCCTCTGGTCATCTTTACTTCTTATGTAGTGGAAAGCACCATGAAACAGAATGCAGGACTGCATGTCATTGACAATTTCAAAAGGAGACCTAAATTCAAAATGTTCTGTATGCCCTATGAGGAAATTGAAAAAAACAGACATGGGTTATTGAAGCTGCAGCCTGAACCGGAACGGCAGCTGGGAAAACATGCATACAGGATCCCCTAAAAGACTTTGAAAAATATTGGTGTAGTGGCGACTGTTGTCTGCAGGCCTTTGTTGGTAGTCCTTCAATCTCTTAAAGTGAAGGGCGAAATTCTGATGGCATCGACTGGCAAGAAAATGTTATTGCTGGGACAAAATTGAGTACTGCTGTTGCGCGATCTGCACCCTGACACTATAAATAAAGACAGTTGCTTGCTGCGAAAAGTGAAATGGTGGTGAGGGTTCTGGCTGCTTCCGTGAGCTACCCTGTGAGGCTCTGGGTGGGTCACTCAAATAAGAGAGAGATTTTTCACACAGATAAAAGCTGCTAGGGCATCCTTGATAGCATGTCAACAGTCACTTGAAGACTTTGAAGGAATGCGTATGCCACATTGTTTTGGCCATTTCCTGTGGGGTTATTAGGGTTTTCTTGGATCCTTGGTCCGCTATTTTGGGAGTTCCCCTTTGGCCAGCAGGAGTGGTTTAGGGAAGTTCTTTAGATAGTTTTGTTGTGTACCTCTCTTCTTTTGTGCTCTGCAAGAACAGATGTACTAGAGATGCTGTTTTTCATTAGTTTTTCATTGTGATGTTTTCTTTCCTACTGGAGTGCATAGTGGGTGATGATGTGGAATTTTTGCATGGTGTACCCTATTATGTATTTATGTTACATTTGAACAGATATAAACATTATGGGCCGATTCACAAAGGTAAACTTTCACTTTTGTGTAAGTTTACTACTTTTCGGTATTCACAAATGTAAACTGAGACCAAAAGTCTAACTATACTACTAGTAGCTTACCTTTGTGACTACTGAAAAGTTGTAAAGTGAGACTTTTGTTCTAAGTTTACCTTTATGAATACCGAAAAGTAATGACGTTAGATTTTTTGTCTAAGTTTACCATTGTGAATACTGTGTTGTGTAGTTTCTACGTTCCAGCAGAAACTACGCGTTTTTTGGGCAACATATACTTTGGGATGGTGCCAGACTGATTCCGAGCACCCCCGCAGAAGATGTCTTTCTGAGAATTGTACAAAGAAGACACAGGGAGGCTTTTTCAATATTTATTGCACCATTGTTATTCTTATATGAAATATATGTGCTGCGATAATCAGTAGACAGAATCAGATGAGCAATATGAGGACAGTGAACAGAATAAAAAGTTCCACCATCTTGCAAAACAGTGTATATATACAAGCATATAAAACAGTCTCTAGATAGTGTACTCCTACTATGCACTCCCTGTGCATATGTGTCCTGCCAAGAATGCCCTATCGATGATCCAGCCCCATTACCTGAAGGGAAAGTATGTAAGTCCCCATCGTGGTCACAAGTTGGACATCCCTCTTTGCAGAGAGATCAGCAAGCGGCTGGGCTGAGATTTCAGCATGTAGTGACCTTGCAAAAGACAGTAAATGTTCCTCTGCAAGAATCCCGGAAAAGCTTGCTTATTTATAACAAAAGGTATCCTTTTCCAGTGGCGTGTCCTCCGCTAAGGTGGAGAAGCGTCGCCTCACTGCTTTTCACAGTGTAATAAAAGGAAAAATAAAATGATGATAACTCAATGTTACTGCAAAAACAACAGTTGATGGACAGAACGCAGAACAATGTCATACATTAACCCCAGTACAGAGATCTGGGCCTAAATCCATCGTTTTTTTGCTCACCATGCCATTCCAGTTTGAACCCAGCCATATGCAAATCAGTCTTGACCCTGTGCCTCATGGGAACAGTCCAGCCCGAACTGCCAAGCCAGGTCCTCCCTGGACTGGAAACAAGCAACCTAGGACCGGTTTCGGGGTCTCCCCCCTCGTCAGCCAGGATAGCTTGATTCCAGTGGCATGGAGAGCACGGGACTCACGTCTGAGCATACCCGTCCCACTCGGGGTGACAAATGCAAAAACAACAGTTGATGGACAGAACGCAGAACAATGTCATACATTCACCCCAGTACAGAGATCTGGGCCTAAATCCATCGTTTTTTTGCTCACCATGCCATTCCAATTTGAACCCAGCCATATTCAAATCAGTCTTGACCCTGTGCCTCATGGGAACAGACCAGCCCAAACTGCCAAGCCAGGTCCTCCCTGGACTGGAAATAAGCACCCTAGAACCGGTTTCGGGGTTTCACCCCTCGTCAGCCAGGATAGCTTGATTCCAGTGGCATGGAGAGCACGAGACTCACGTCTGAGCATACCCGTCCCTCTCGGGGTGACAAATGCAAAAACAACAGTTGATGGACAGAACGCAGAACAATGTCATACATTCACCCCAGTACAGAGATCTGGGCCTAAATCCATCGTTTTTTTGCTCACCATGCCATTCCAGTTTGAACCCAGCCATATGCAAATCAGTCTTGACCCTGTGCCTCATGGGAACAGTCGAGCCCGAACTGCCAAGCCAGGTCCTCCCTGGACTGGAAACAAGCATCCTAGGACCGGTTTCGGGGTTTCACCCCTCGTCACGCAGGATAGCTTGAAGTGGCATGGAGAGCACGGGACTCACGTCTGAGCATACCCGTCCCACTCGGGGTGACAAATGCAAAAACAACAGTTGATGGACAGAACGCAGAACAAGCTTGTTTCCGGTCCAGGGAAGGCATGGCTTGGCAGTTCGGGCTGGACTGTTCCCATGAGGCACAGGGTCAGACTGATTTGCATATGGCCATGTCTGAACTGGGGTGGCAGAGTGGGCTAAAGAACGGTGATGGATCAAACCCAGATCTGTTTACTGGGTTTGAGTGTTTGATTGGTGCTGATGCTCTGTCCATCACCACCCCCTTTTGTACCGCTTTGTTCGCCATAAGTTGGCAGGGTATGCTCAGACGTGAGTCCCTTGCTCCCTTTGCCACTGGATTCAAGCAAGCCTGGCTGAAGATGGTTGAAATGCCAGAAACCGGTCCTAGGAAGCTTGTTTCCGGTCCAGGGAAGGCATGGCTTGGCAGTTCGGGCTGGACTGTTCCCATGAGGCACAGGGTCAGACTGATTTGCATATAGCCATGTCTGAACTGGGGTGGCAGAGTGGGCTAAAGAACGGTGATGGATCAAACCCAGATCTGTTTACTGGGTGTGAGTGTTTGATTCGTTCTGATGCTCTGCCCATCACCACCCCCTTTTGTACCGCTTTGTTCACCATAAGTTGGCAGGGTATGCTCAGACGTGAGTCCCTTGCTCACTTTGCCACTGGATTCAAGCAAGCCTGGCTGAAGACGGCTGAAATGCCAGAAACCGGTCCTAGGAAGCTTGTTTCCGGTCCAGGGAAGGCATGGCTTGGCAGTTCGGGCTGGACTGTTCCCATGAGGCACAGGGTCAGACTGATTTGCATATGGCCATCTCTGAACTGGGGTGGCAGAGTGGGCTAAAGAACGGTGATGGATCAAACCCAGATCTGTTTACTGGGTGTGAGTGTTTGATTGGTTCTGATGCTCTGTCCATCACCACCCCCTTTTGTACCAACTCAATGTTACTATCATTTTATGTTTTCTGCTGCGGCAGCTTTGCGGGCAGGGTGGAGCTGCTCTGCTCACAGAGCAGGGGCAGGAGTGGTGGGCACTCTGTAAGTGTGCATGAATCTTTGGCCAGCCGTCTTGGGTCGGCCAAACAGTTGTGCACTTTGTGAGGTGGCCTGTAAGTTAGGTGGCTTGTAAAGCGCGACTACACACCTGAAAGGGTCTCAAGGTGTTAATGGAGGGGGGGGGGGGTTGGCTGCTGGTCCGTTGCAGGCACTGTTGTCCAGTAGAAGAGCCAGGTCTTGAGGTCCTTCCTGAACTTAGGCAGAGATGGCAAATGCTTGCGGTGGAGAGGTAGGATGTTCCAGATTTTTGCTGCGAGGTAGGAAAAGGATCTACCTGCGGCTGTTGTCTTGCGGATACTTAGGATGGTGGCCAGGCGGCTGTGGTCTTGCGGATACGTGTTGGGCGGAGTTCTCTGGTGGGTGTGTGGAATGCGGCACAGTGGTTGAAGTATGCAGGTTCTGCACCATGTAGGGCTTTGTAGGCGTGTGTGAGGAGGTTGAAGGTGAAACTTCTGTTGACTGAGAGCCAGAGGAGGTCTTTCAAGTGGCTGGTGATTTAACTGCGGCAGGGGATATTGAGGATAAGTTTGGCAGAGGCGTTCTGGATGTTTTGCAGTTTCTTGATAAGTTTCTGGGTGATGCTGGCGTAGAGTGTATTGCCGTAGTCAATTCTGCTTCTGACAAGTGCGTCGGGGACCGTCTTTCTGGACTCGGTGGGAATCCACTTGAAGATCTTTCAGAGCAAGTGTAGCATGTGGAATAAGGATGATGAGACGGCATTGATCTGGTGGTCCAGGATGATGCCAAGGTTTCATACGTGGTCTGTGGGGGTTCCAAGTGCTGCAGGCCACCAAACGTCGTCCCAGGCAGAGGGGGTGGAGCCCATAATGAGGACTTCTGTCTTCTCCGAATGGAGCTTGAGGCAGCTCTTCTTCATCCAGGTGGCAACAGCCTTCATTCCGTCATGGAAGATGTTCTTGGCGACTGTGGGTTCGTTCGAGACAGAGAGAATTAGCTGGGTGTCATTGTCGTAGGAGATGATGTTGAGCCCATGGTTGCTGACGATGGCTGCAAACGGGGGCATGTAGATATTGAAAAGAGTGGGTCTCAGGGAGGAGCCCTGAGGCACTCCGCAGCTGATTCATGTGTGTTCTGAGTGGAAAGGAGGTAGTCTGGCTCTCTGTGTAAGGTAATATGTATGTATTTGTTATAAACATATAATTTTTGTTCTGATGCTATAGTGTTAATATGTATTATTGAAAGAATTCACTGTCTTAAATGTTATAAATGGTTTGTAGGTAATGCGGTACTTCCTAGATAATACTGTGATAGTACTGCAGTACTTTGTGGTTTGTAATAAAGATTCTAATTGGCTAGAAAGACTGTCAATTACATGAAAGAGAAAGTGTACACCCATTTCTCATCATTTGCAGTGGGAACTTGAAAGAGGAAGGCATTTTTTCATTTCCTCCTGCACTTTCCTAACTACTTGTGCCTAGTGTGTAACACAATGGGTGATCAACAGCATCCTGGCAAGCAGGAGGAGGAAGGACAGGAGCAAGAACTTGTGCAGGAAGAGGAATAGGAGGACAGTGGGAAGAAGATTATTTCAAGGGCACATGGCAGCAGTACTCCTATGGGCGTCAGGGATGCGAAAACATCTTGTATCCATCCACTTACAAAGGTTTGCATGAGCCAAGAAGAGGTGGGAGCTGAAGTTGAAGGAGGCTGCTTTAGGACCATCATCAATGGCCACAGTGTCACTCTGCAATCTCTTCAACCACTGGAGCATTGGATTCACCTCCACTCCCAACCACTCCATCAGTTGGACACTCACTACCCTGATACCACTGTCCCTGCACACCTTCTGAGACAGGAGCGCCAGATATGTGACCAGTATGGCAGTACAGACACCTACTGCCTACTGTGCCATACTGTTATAGTTGCTGGGGAGAAAGACCTCAACAGCCATCAACAACTAGTGATGGCTCAACACTGTCCCCCCTCAACATCCCTACTTTTTTCTCCTTTCTTCCTTTCCTTCCTGTATCCTTTTGACCTACTTTTCTTTTTGTTTGTCCCATTGACCTGTTGAAAATAGATAAAATTACAGAACAAAAAGGAAAAAACATAAAAAGAAAAAAGAATTATTTTCAGAACTACCAACATTTCAATCAAAAAAAGAGCTTGCGCTCATATTAAACATTTCTCCTGCAGGTAACAACAACATACATGTGAAAATTATATAATGAAAGGTAAAGGTAAATCATACATTTGCAGATGACTTGATGAGTGGTGTGGCGTATAGTGGAGTGGAGTGTTATAGTCAAAAGTGTTTTTTAGTTGTGTGATGGTCGATTGTGGGTCGTTGAGTAAATTTGTGTTCACTGGATTATGTGTGGAGTATGTGTTTAAAGAGTGTTATGAAGTGTAATACAGCATGTAAGGTGTTTTGTGACTGCAGTGATGTATGCAGAAGTATTGTGTGCTGGTTTTTAACACAGCTTATAAGAAATACACACATGCAGTTCTAAAATGATCGAGTTTATAACACAGTAGGACAATAATATCAGAATGTATGTGGTAAAGAGATATGCAAATTAATCCAACTTTGTTTTTCATTTTTCTGTGTTTCTAAGAGATAAGTTAAATTGTTGTTACGCAAGTATGTCATCATTTAGGACCCTTGCAAGTCAAGATGATCATAGTGTCGTAGTCATCATAAATACACTGAGGAAAAGCATATCAATTAGATTGTGGAAAAAAAGCTGTGCATATCCAACTATACACATAGCTATCCAAGTAATCTGATATATGGAAGAACATACAGCAAAACATTACCTACAGCAGATTTCTTCAAATGTCATCGGACCGAAGTACTCATCCTAGGACCCACCCCATCAGCTTGGGACGTCTTCTGGTGGCCAGCCTTTCTAGGATCTCTCCCCATCCCGACGATCCATGCCCGTAACCTTGGCATCATACTGGATTCATTGCTCACTATGAACCGCAGAATCAACGCAGTCTCCTCATCCTGCTTCCACACGCTCCGCCTGCTTCGAAAGTAATTCAGATGGATACCCGCAGACACGACTACGTCAACGCACTCTACGCCAGTGTCACCAAGAAACAGCTCAGGAAACTACAGAATGTCCAAAACGGCACCGCCAGACTGGTCCTCGACATCCCCCACCGCAACCACATCACACAACACCTCTGACAACTCCACTGGCTCGCAGTCAACAAGAGAATCGCTTTCAAGCGCCTCACTCACGCCAACAAAGCTTTACACAATGAAGGACCAGCATACCTGAACCACTGCCTCACATCCTCGTACCCGCCAGAAACCTCTGATCCTTTATACTCGCCCTTACCACCGCCCCAAGGATCCATCCCACGGATCCATAAGAAAAGAACCGAAGGAAGGTCATTCTCCTACCTCTCCGCCAAGAGCTGGAACACCTTGCCACTCCACCTCAAGCAATCCGCATTGCTGACCCAATTCAGGAAGGACCTCAAGACCTGACTCTCCTAATGATCCCCACACAGCCCGACCAGCAGCCACCCCTCCCCCAGCGCTTGAGACCCTTACGGGTGAGTAGCCTCGCTCTACAAGACCCTGATTGATTTATTGATTGTTCAACCATGTGAGGCCACATATTAACATATCTATTGAATTATGAAAGTCCAATTTTGTAATATTAATCAATATTTACTTATTTTGGCTTATAATAAACATAAAAGTAGAATATATATAAATAAATTAAAAACATTACATACAGAACAATTCACATGCTGGATAAATACATTATTAGAAAGCAATCTTAAAAATACATGGTTTTAAATAACAAAGGGGAAATCTCAAAGTTCAAATGCAAGATATTGAAACGTGGAGGAAATTACATGTGTTTAAGGCAAAAATCCCCAGTGTGAGCCGCCAGGCCTCTTTTGCAAGTTCGCCTGATGTGATTCTGCATGTCCAGTGTAAAAACCTAGAGGTGGCAAAGACTGTTTGCTCCTTTGTGTCACATCTATGGAACCTATGAGCTTCCCAGTAGTATGGTATGCCCATTAGTTTGCAAATCCACCTTGTATGAGGAAGAACATAACCTGGAGAAAAAATAAAAAGTATTCTTCCATCTCTGGGGACGTCTGGCAAAAGGGACAGTCAATAGATGGCATAATGCTCTTATCCCATTTGCCTGTAAAAGATCTGCCCGGTGAATTGCCTATTCTAAATTTAATATACAAGCTTTTAGCTTGCGCTGGCCTGATCCTGTCCAAATAGGGCTCGAAACTAGGAATGCATTCATGCTCAAAAACTTTTTCAGTGATACTTCCCTCTTTTGGTCATTCCATGTTCTAGATAATATGAATTCCCAAAAATCTTTCTTGAACTTGGAAGTTATATCCTTACCCATTGATGCTGGGGATTGCCATACTTCCTCCATTTTAATGACTACACAAAGGTATTTTATCTACTTGAGCCATAGAGTGCATGCACTTTTGTCTACACTGATTAGTTCGAAAAGGTCGTTCCTGTAAGGAGCCAACTCCAGTGTTGTCCAGAGACGTGTCTATTACTTCAGAGTTTTAAGAAGGACCACAGAGCCTACCTTGCTTAACGCTAAATCAAATTGTATATCAGGTGTCAGGAGTACTCGAAGGCAAAGTAAGCCATGATCAGATGAATTTGATTTCTTATAAATAAAAGTGGGGACACGTCTGCACAACCCCAAACCTCTGCTTCAAAAGTAGCGCCAGCCAAAGAAGTGGCCCTAGAGATTTCAAGAGCTGTGATGACTGTTCCACTAGAGATGGCCTTGTATTTCCTGACTTGACTACAGCCGCTGTTCCTTGGTGTAATATGGCTCTTCTTTTATTTTATATCTGGAAAGCCCAAGACAAATCGTTGACTAGTCAAACGCTCAAGTAATCAAAATGTTTCACTTGTTCCTAGGGTGCCCCCTCGACCAGCATTCTACCTCGATGAGGATTCAGTGGCACAAATTGTGACTTTGCAGGGTATTTCTCAAGGCCCCTTGATGTACAGAAAGATGAAAAACTATCCAGGTGAGACTGGAGACCTAGTGGGGTGTGGAGAGCAGCACTGTATCATCTGCAAACATGAGAACGGGGTACTAATACCTGCAGATTGCAGTTTTCCAGCCATTCAACTGTGCCATTAATATATAGACTAAACAGCGTGGGGGCAAGCACACATCCCTTTCTTACGTCAAAATGTATTGGTATCCTGGGGTAAAATCTTCACCCATATTCTGCCTGACCTGAGCAAAGGTCTCTGGGTGCAGGACATTCGGGATTCTTAATATGTCACCTGGAATATCAAAGTTTTCAAACAGCCTCCAAAGATTTTCTCTAGGGACCAGGTCAGAGTCAGCCTTCAAATCCATGAAGGAGACATATAGATGGTCCAGCTTCAAGGCTCTGTATTTCCAGCACATCGTCTTAAAGTGGAACACCAGGTCCAGGCAGTCTGAAAGAATCTGGTGAACTGTTATCCATGACTGGAGTCTTGACAGAACCTGTCTACAGAAATGTTTCTGACTATTATCGATTAAGCTGATTGGTCTATCATTGACAGGGGCATTCCTCCTCCCCTTCTTGTAGATGGGGATGATGGTAGCTCCTCGCTAAGACGGGTTTTACCCAAGGTATTTAAGAAGGGGACCTAGATTGTAGGCTGAGATAAATACAGGTCTCCTGGAATGGGATGTATGATGTTACAACGCGAGTGTTTACAACGCGTGCCGTTACATCGCATTCGTTACAACGAACGGATGTAACCACGCTATGCCATTACAACGCAAGTCTTTACCTCGACTTGCACTAGATGGCGTGCTAACATTAGAAAAGTGTAATTTACTATTCCAACTCCAGTCCACTTAACAGTAGGGAAGGTGTTGGGATAGTAAACTACACTATTTGTAATGTTAGCACGCCATCTAGCGCAAGTCGATGTAAAGACTTGCGTTGTAATGGCACAGCGTGGTTACATCGCGTTCGTTGTAACGAATGCGATGTAACGGCACGCGTTGTACTAACCGCGTTGTAAAGGTTGTTCCCCCTGGAATGCCACCGGGGACGGGCGATTTCTCCCTCTCTATTTGATGTAATGCCTGAGCTGTTTCTGCAAAATCAAACGCTACAGTGGCTCCATCCTCGTCTCATCATTGGGCTCTGAGTAGACCTTTGTGAGATCCTCAATGCAGGGAGGTAGGTTAATAGCCTACTTACATTATAATTCTGAGAAGTGATGTGACTTATACATCTGGCTGTACTACTGCATTGGGGTCAATATCAACAGTACCACTCCCATTGGCTATTGTTTTCCAAAATACCTTCATGTTTTTGTTTTGAAGAGATTCTGTAAGGCCATCCCACCGTGTTGCCTCCCATCTACTTTTGCACTTGAAAAGAGTTGCCCTGTATCCTCTTCTTGCCTCAATTATCTCCCTCTGGTCACCTTTCTTGTCCGCTTCTAATACAGATGTTTTGGCAGTTCTACATTCGCTGACATACCACCCAGAGCATTAACCCGGCAGTTGATCCCTCCCCCCTTTATTGAAATTATGTTTTAACTGGTCTATCATTTCACAGTGAAGGCTTACAAAATTGATCAGTCTATTATCAGTTACTGCGTAAGGGCCCAGAATTTCCACAAATAATACATTTGGGACAAAGATGTGGCATGTAGCAATATCATCAATTTTGTCCCCTTTGACGACCCTTCTATTATTTGTAGTAGTAACCACGCTTGGAGGGATATCACACATAAGTGGATCTTTTTAATGGGTGCCAGAAAAATTATGGGGGTGCAAAGTTTGTCCCAGTGTTTAGTGTAGTAAAAGACTTGAAAAGGTGTGGGTTAAAATTGGCTATAAGTACTAGTGCTGTAAATTTACTGTGAACGATTAGATTAAAAACAAAATGGGACCATCTCCAAGTGTGAGTCTGTGTATTGACTTTGCAACACTACAGAACAGCGGTCCTGCTACACTGCACTTTGCACCCCAGTATTTTTCTGGCCCCCATCAAAAAAAATTCCGGCAAAGAGCCCCCTTGCGGGGCCCATTAGGCATTGTGGCGCCAGCCTTACGAGGAGCAGGCCCGATGATGAAGCATGCCACCTACAGGTGGGTGAGGGCACTTGCTCCTAATAAGCAAACTCTTCAGGTGACTGCGTCACTCCTATATGGTATTGAAGAGTTGTTACTACAGAACAGTGTACCTGTATGTTTTTAATTGGCTAAAGTCATCACACCAGTGTCTGCAGCAACAATGTAATTCTCACCTGCAGGGTGTGAGAAAGCCCAGCAGACCTGCTGATGGCAGGACCCTACCTTCTGGCAGCTGAGAGTTCTTGGCTCTACAGTCCTTGACCCGACTGTTTGTAACAGCGCAGTCCCTCCATCTTGAGTCCTGATGTGCGTGACGTCTCACGAGCAATCCAGAAGGGTTCCAACAAATGCAAAAATAGGAGGTAAACCTGAGTGGTTTAAAAACTTTTACCTTAGATAGCGTGGAGTATCCAGCTATGGAAACAAGGGAAATGACCCTGCCCTGCCTCTTCCTGGCGCTGATGGGCGCAGGACGGGCCCGTCTGCACAATTCCCACACGGGTGGGAGATCAAGTGGCACTAAGTAGTGGTGTGAGGAGGTGTGCCCTGGGATTTGGTGGTGCCTCCGGGCGCTTTGCTGTTTGGGACTCGTAGTCCTGCTCCGCTGTGTCCCAATTTTATAATACCTTTGTAGTG
Organism: Triturus cristatus; assembly: GCF_964204655.1. NCBI lineage: Eukaryota > Metazoa > Chordata > Amphibia > Caudata > Salamandridae > Triturus > Triturus cristatus. The sequence continues at coordinate 143,653,984 of NC_140588.1, forward strand.
TTATAAGAATGGTAACATTATAACTCAGCTTTTAGGATGCAATAACAGATAACAGCCTTGCAAATCTTTAGGCAGCCTGTGCTTAAAAGTAGGAGTGGTATCATCACATTCTGTCCGGCCTGTGTTATTTTTTAAATAGATGGCATAACATCCTGCATGATGAAAAATAAAGGCGTTGTAGTAAAAGTGTGGCCAGAAATGAAAACTTGGGAAGCAGTAAAGTTAGAAATGCACTTAGTGATTTTCCTGTTAGACACACTTTTTCTTTGAATGATCAAAATTACATATTTTATTACCATTGTTAACTGAATGGTTGAAACTACTTCTGACTTACAGTTTGGACAAAGGATCTGAAAGAGACTGTTAGTTATAGATTCCTTACCTTAGAATTACCCCCAGGCGTCTGACTGGACCTGGAGAATTTTCTTAGCAGTACCTCTGCGCATCGTTAGGTGGCGTTGGTTGACTCCACCTCCGTGGTCGGCGTCTTGATCACCAGGATGATGTCGCGGTGCCTATTTAGACACCGCCCATGCTTGCCGACATCAGTTCTTTCTTTTTCCGCACCAGCCTAGTGCAGATCCGGAGAAAGCTACCCCTTAGACACTTTTTGGCCATAATTTTTGCGACTTTTGTCGACTTCTTTTTGAGCCATTTGACTCCTGGTGCGCGAGGGATGTCCCTACGTCGGACCGGATTCAATCCCTACAGTGCCTATCACAAGGCGATGTCGGTGACAGACCCGCACCTCATGTGCCTTTGGTGATGTCGGGAGCGCAACCAAGACCCGAAGTCATGCTCCGAGTGCCAGGCCATGGCGCCTAAGACTTTGCGGTAGCGGTCCCAAAAGTTGCTGGAGGTCCGGCGGTCGGCTCAGATCTTATTCAAGAGGAAGGTCTCGAGGCCGCTCGCAGGGCCCCCATTCCTCGTCGCACTCAAAGTCGTCAAGGTCATCGGGTGAGTCGAAGCACAGTAAGAAAGCGTAGAAGCTTTCACATTGGAACCATCTACCACGAAGAATCAGGACAGAACCGAATTACCTCCAGTTCAGAAAGACTCTAAAGACCCTCCTTTTCCCGCAGACATAATCTCATCAGACGGCTGAAACCCTTGGAGAATCAGGTCAGCGCTGGGATGCTCTTTGAGTTACTACGCGCTTTATAAAACCATTAAATAAATAAATAAATAAATAAGAAGCATCGTTGCTCTTCCCTCCGTCGGTCGGCCGACACGACGTGAGATTTGGAGCGTAGTCGCTTGAAGGCACCGTCTCCATTGCCTGTTCCTGAGACAAATACGAGTCTCCCACTCTTTCTGTCTCATGCCGAACTGAAGACCTTTTATGAGGCCTTACACCTTGTTTTTGGGCAGTCCGACTCTGCCGGCACACCTTCGGGCCCCGCGGAGCCAGCTGGGGGCCCAAGGACTTCGAAGCCGACGGCTGCAGCTTTGGTGCCGGAGGGCCCCCACGGATCAAGGCTTAGATCTGGATCGACGCCGGTCGATCTCACTCGACCTTCCCCGGCGCTGATCCTGAGGCGACGCCCATGGCACCCGCTGTGTTCCCAGCCGGTGTCAACCCCAACCTCATCCCCGATGTGGACATGGAGCCGGACCCACATCGGTATCGTTGCCTGAGGATACTTTTGTTCCCCTGTTCTGCCCTGGTTTTCCCAACCAACCAGAGGGGTGTGATGAGGAGTGGGAGGGGTCACTGGACCCTTTAACTGACCAGCTGGAAGAACCGGACTGGCGAGAGGACCTGGGTGAAACCAGTGGTCTGGATACCTTTCCTGACACTGGTTTGCTTTCACCCCCTACCGTGGCTACGGAGGAGGGAGCTTCCTATGCTGTGGTGGTGCAGACGGCAGCCGAGGCCTTGGGCCTAGAGCTTCCTTCGGTGGCATTTAGGAAAATGCTCCTAACAGAGGCACTTTAGCCTTTGGCTACCTCTTCTGAACCCCTATTGCCGTTCAATGAGGCCCTCACTGACGTCCTTCTGGGCTCTTGGTCCAAGCCCAGCACAGGGGCTATTGTGGATAGGATGATTGCCCGCTGCCACCGCCCAGGCTCCGGGCGACCCAGTTTTCCTCACCCAACATCCTTCCCATGAGAGTTTGGTGGTCCAAGCCTCTTCTTCAAAGGGCGCATTCCCTTCTGCTCCCCCAGATAGAAAATCCACGATGCTGGAACATTTCGGGAAGTGCATGTTCACTTCCTCCAGCCTAGGGCTGTGGTCGGTGCATACTGCATGCCTCTTGGGCCGTTAGTCCCATTGCATATGGGATACGGTTGCGCAAGTGCTGTCACAGTGCCCGGAGAAGGCCCGGGTCATTCTCTCCCAAACAGTCATAGATGGAGCAAAATTAGCCATTCGATGTGGGCTAGATACCACCGACTCACTGGGCAGGACGATTGCCACGTCGGTAGCATTGAGGCGCTACACCTGGTTGAGGACGTCTGGCTTTTTAGGGGATGTCCAGTCAACATTGATGGACATGCCCTTTGATGGCTGTCGTCTTTATGGCGACAAGTCAGACAACGCACTTCAAAGATTCTAGAGCTACTGCCAGGTCTATGGGCCTCACCGCGTCTTCCCGCACTCCACAGTCTCCCTTTCGCCCCTTTCATGGCTACGGAAGGGGCGCCCCACCGCGTCCGGTCCAGTCTAGCCACCGGTCCACGCAAGCTGCCCAGCCTCTGCGAGGCCGCGGACGTGGGACCCAGTGACCTCGTGGGTCTGGGAGTCAGAGGTTGGGCCAGCCCACCATGTCCCCCCTGCAGCAGCCTCCAAACCTTCCTAGTCTGACATTTCAGGCCCATCAGTGGCCAGTGGGTAGCAGTATTCGCCATCACCTCCCCCACTGGTAATCCATCAAGTCAGACAGGTGGGTTTTGCAAATAGTCTGAAGGGGCTACTCCCTCCTCTTCGAGACTACACCTCCCGCCATACCACCATCTCTAGACCGCATGTCGGAGGATCATTTGGCCCTTCTCCGCCAGAAAGTCTCTGCTCTTTCGGCCAAAGGAGCAATACAAAAGTTACTGATGCCAGAAGTAGGTCGGGGATGCTTCTCCCGCTACTTTCTGGTGCCCAAGAAGGACAAGGCCTGCGTCCTATCTTAGACCTATGGTCCCTCAATTGCTTTCTCCGGATGGAGAAGTTCAAAATGCTCACATTGGCTCAGGTCCTGTCTGGTCCTGTCTGCCTTCGACCCTGGAGACTGGATGGTGGCGCTGGACTTGCAGGATGCTTATTTCCTTATTCCCGTTCTGCCAGCCAACAGATGCTACCTAAGGTTCACGGTAGGCCACAAGCATTTTCAGTTCATCGTGCTCCCCTTTGGCCATACCAGTGCCCCTCGGATGTTAACGAAAGTGATGGCGGTGGTCACAGGTCATCTGCGCAGATCAGGGGTTCCAGTCTTCCCCTATCTTGATGACTGGCTGTTAAAGGCGGGCTCGCCCCAGGCTGTCGTCTCCCACCGGTGGACCACCTGCATTCACTGGGGTTCACTATCAACGTTCCGAAGTCACACCTGACACCCTCTCAGACGCTCTCTTTTATCGGAGCTCTTCTGGACACAGTGCAGTTTTTGGCCTATCCTCCCGAGCAGCGAGTCTGGAATATTTGGGCAATGATACAGCCTCTATCCCGGATTTCGGTGAGAATGACCCTGAGGCTACTGGGTCTTTTGGCCTCCTGCATCCTGCTGGTAAATAATGCCAGATAGCATATGCGGGCTCTGCAGTGGGACCTGAAGCTCCAGTGGGTGCAACACCAGGGGAATCTTTCCGATTGCGTCCAGATCTCGGAGGGAACTGCACAACAATTGCAGTGGTGACTAATGAACCAAGATTGGGTCAGAGGCAGATCCCTCTCCCTTCCGCAACCAGATTTGAATGTAGTGATAGATGCGTCACTTGTAGGATGGGGTGGCCATCTGGGGAGGTGGAGATCAGAGGCGTCTGGTCTCCGGCGGAGTGTGGACTTCTAATCAACCTCTTGGAGCTCCGGGCGATTCGCTTGGCACTGACAGCGTTCCTTCCCTCTCTCAAAGGGAAAGTGGTGTAGGTGTTCACCGACAACACCACCGCTATGTGGTACTGCAACAAGCAGGGCAGGGGTGGGGTCATGAACCTTGTGTCAGGAGGCTCTTCGCCTCTGCACGTGGCTGGAACATCAGGGCATGACCTGGCAGGTTCTCTAAATGCAGGGCGGACAAACTCAGCCGGCGGTGCTTGGTGGATCACGAATGGTGTCTTCACTCAGAGGTGGCGCAAGGCCTCTTTCAGTTGTGGGGAGAGCCTTGGTTAGATCTGTTACCGAAGAGAACGCGCAATGTCAGCAGTTCTGCGCATTGGAATTTCCAAGGCAGCACTCCCTCAGCGACGCTTTTCGTCGCAAGTGGAGTTGCGGACTCCTGTGGCCTTTCCGCCTGTACCACTTCTACCCAGAGTGCTAAAGAAGATCAAGTGCGATCGGACCCAAGTTCTTCTTGTGGCTCCGAACTGGGCACGAAGAGTCTGGTACCCACGAGCTTCTGAGCATGACCATCGATCCTCCGATCAGACTGCCTCTTCTGGAGGATCTTCTAATACAGCAGCAGGGGATGTTTCTGCATCCGAACCTGTCCAGTCTCCACCTCCTTGCATTGAGATTGAGTGGCGATAGTTGACAGCTTTTGACCTTCTGCCTGAAGTCTGTAATGTCATCTTGGCAGCCAGGTGGTCCTCCACTAAAACTGTATACGCCTGTAGATGGAACAAATTTATGGCATGGTGCACAGCAAAGTCTATGGCTCCCCTTTCTGTCCCTCTTTCAGAGGTTCTCTTGTTCATTCTTTCTTTGGCTCAGCAGGGCTCTGCTCTGGGCACTCTTAAGGGCTATCTTTCGGCCTTTCTTCGGCTTCCTGATCGGCCTTCCCTTTTTAAGTCCCCTAATGTAAATAGGTTTCTTAAGGGCATTACTCACCTCTTTCCTCCTATTCCTTTCATAATGCCCCAGTGGTACTTGAATCTGATGTTAACTTACTTTATGTGTGCTCCTTTCGAGCCACTACATAATTGTCCTCTCTTTAAAGGCTGCCTTTCTGGTTGCCATCACTTCTGCTCGCAGGGTGAGTGAGCTTCAGGCTCTATCTTCTAAACCTCCTTTCCTTGCTGTCCATCCGGACCAGGTTGTCCTTCGAACTAGACCTTCTTCCCTTCCCAAAGTGGTTACTTCGGAGGAGCCTAGCGCGCAACCAAGATGGCCGCGTAGGTGCGAGGCTCCCGAGGACCTCCGCGACCTCCTGAATTAATCCTGGCGATATCCTGTCCTTGTTGAGGGGACTGTGTTGGGGAACCGGAGCTGAGGCGCCACCCGTTTTTTGGGCTCGAATCGGACCCCGGACGCCGGTGGGAGCATCGATCGAAGGTTGCGGCCTTCTCCTCGCCGGCCCCCCGGATTGGAGTAGTGGGGCGATCCGGGGACAAAGTGAATAACAGCGGCGAGCGGGGCTGGGCGACTGGCGTACCCCGCACTTTCACTTTCGCTTTTGCGCCCTCCTAGCTCTCAAGCGGGGTCGGACTGCGGAGCAGGGTGCGGTGGTGTGGCCTTGTCCAGGAGCCCGGCTGACCCGCCGGCGGTGGGTTGACCCGCGGTTCGGTGGTCGCCCCTGCCCCCCCCCTGGCACCCGTGACTTGGTATAGCGGCCCGTTTGGGGAGCTTGGCACGACGGTGGAAGAGCCAGCATGTCCACCAAACAAGATGGCGACCGGGCGAAGGTGAAGACGACCCGCCGTGGCACGGCGCACCAGGCCAACAGTATGGACCGCTACACGCTCCAGAAGGGTTCTCCGGAGACATCGCGTGCATCCCCGGTGGGCCCGACGGAGGCGTCCGCTCCTCCGGTGGATCTGACCCTCCGGGACGTCATGGGCGCCATCGCAGAGATGAAGGCCTCGGTGGACCAGCGTTTCGACACCTTAGCGCAAAAAATAGACTCGGTCCTGGTGGATGTGAGCCTTGTGAGGGCAGACTTGTCCAAAACAAACGACCGAGTCGACTCCCTGGCCCACACCACAACGAGCCTCACGACAGACGTGGTGGCCCTCCAGAAGGAGGTGCGCCGCCTTGGCCAGGCGGGCGCCCTGATGGACCGGCGACTGGAGGACTCCGAGGGTCGGGCCCGGAGGAATAATGTCCGTATTGTGGGGGTGCCGGAGGGACGAGAGGCGGAGGCGGCGGATCTTTTCGTGGAAGAGTTGATCCTGACCCATCTCCAGCCCCGGGGGCTGAGTAAGCTTTTTGCGGTGGAGCGTGCTCACCGGGTCCCCGGGGGCAGACCTAAGACTGGTGCCCCGCCGCGGCCTCTCATTGCCCGGATTTTTAATTTTCGGGACAGAGATGCTATCCTCCAGACCTCCAGACAACAGGGACCGGTCAAGCTTGACAACATGGAGGTACATTTCTACCCAGACTTTACCCCGGCGGTCCAGAAGCAGCGACAGAGCTTTCTTGGTGTTAAACGTCGCCTAAGGGACCTGAACCTCAAGTACTCAATGCTCTTTCCAGCTAAGCTGAGGGTAGAGGTGGATGGTCGCACGCACTTCTTCGACCGGCCCGAGGCGGCTGGGGACTGGCTGGTCACTCTGCCTGGAGATCGGGGCCGGGGGGGCAGGGGGGGCGCGGCTGGCGAGGAGGGCCCGCCGGATCAGAATTGAGGGGTGACTGAATAGGCCTTGCTCTGGACGTTGTTCCTTCACCATTTATTGATTGCGTATGTTCCCCTCATATGGAGGTCGTGCGGGGTCTGTTGGGGGCTTCCCTCCTCCTCTGGGGGACTAGTTAGTATTTTAGCTATGGGGCGACAGGCACACTGCACTTTGGGGGGGCTGTCTGGGCTCATGCAGGGGTGCAGGGAGGGGGGAGTTTTGTTGGGACCGGGGGGTGGGGGGGGTGTGTTGTTTGTTAGCACCGCAGGGCAAACCCGCTACTATGTTGTTGTTTTTAGGATGCTCGATGGGGGACGACCGATTGTTTCGACGTATGATGGGGGGTAGGGATTTGACTGTGTTGTCATGGAATGTTAACGGCCTGGGGGATAGGATTAAGCGTGGTGTGGTCCTGCAGTACTTAAAACGTATTTCACCAGATGTTGTCTTCCTGCAGGAGACGCACCTTATAGGTAACTCCTTTCATGCAATGAACCGGCGGGGATATCGTTTAGCGGCCCATTCCGGCTTCACCTCGGGCTCGCGGGGGGTGGGTATTATGATCAAGAACTCGCTCCCGTTGGAGATTGATGAGGTGCGCCATGATGAGAGGGGACGCTACACGGTTCTGGTGGGAAGAATGGAGGGTAGAGTGTTTATCTTTATATCAGTGTACGTCCCGCCTGGGTTACAAGCCACCACATTCGCGGAACTGGGGCGCCTCCTTCTGGACCTTCCGAGTGGCCTGCTGGTGGTTGGAGGGGATTTTAATGCGGTAGCCTCTGGGTCTATGGATCGCCATCCCCCTAGGGACCTCCCCCGGGCACAGGCGTGGCTGCCCGGCCTTCTGGACACGCTGGGCCTGGTGGATTGCTGGCGATTAAAGCATCCTGCATTGCGACAGTACACCTTCCACTCGGGTGCCCATGGTAGCCTCTCGCGGCTTGATTACATCCTTGTCCCGGCGGCCCATGCAGGGAGGGTGGGGGAGGTGCGCCATCTGGCGCGGGGTATCTCAGACCACTCCCCATTGTTGTTGCATTTCGATGTCTTCCCGAGGGGGGATGGCAGGGTGGCCCCAATCAATGCATGGTATTTGCGTGACCCCACCATTCGTGCCGATTTGATTAAATCCTTACAGCGATATTTCGATGAGAATGTGGGGTCGGTCTCTTCGGCCATCTCCCTGTGGGAGGCTTTCAAGGTAGTCCTTAGAGGGGAGGCCCTCTCCTTTATCTCCCATGCCCGGCGGCGCGAGCGGGAGGAGGTGACCCGGGTAGAGGCCGAGATTGCAGAACTGGAGGGTGACCTGGGGAGCGGGGTAACAGACGACAAGTTGCATGTTCTACACCTAAAGCAGGCGGCCTATCGGGCCCTCGTCACGGAGGCGGCCAGGGGCCTCAGTAGAGAGCAGCAGGGGCGATTGTATGATGTGGGTGATAAGGCTGGCAAATTGATTGCGTGGTTGGATAAGAGGGAGAGAGCGAGCCGCGTGGTGCCTTTGATTGAGAGTGTTGATGGTGCGTGTGTCACTGAGCCGGAAGCCATTGTCTCCTGCTTCGCGGATTATTTCCGCGAAGTCTACTCCCCGGTTTCCCCCTGCTCGGAGGCAGATTCCCATGCCCTGCTTCGGGACATCGCACTGCCCTCCCTAACGGTGGAGGACAGGGATTCGCTGGACGCCCCTCCCACCTCGGACGAAATTGCCTTGGCTATTCGCTCGGTTGCATCCGGCAAGGCCATGGGCCCCAATGGTATTCCCATCGAGCTCTACAAGCTACGCCCGGATGTGTTGGCGCCCCACCTGCGCGCGATGTTCCTGGCGGCCCACTCGCGGGGTTCCCTCCCGCCGGACCAGCGTCTGGCCACAATTGTGGTGATCCACAAGGAGGGGAAGCCCCGTGAACGGGTCACATCCTATAGGCCGATTTCGCTTTTGAACGCGGAGCCCAAAATCCTCGCCAAGGTGTTGGCCAACAGGTTGGTTGGCGTGGTGGGCGATTTGGTCCACCAAGACCAATCTGGCTTTATACCGCACCGCAACACGGCGCACAATCTGCGGCGCTTGCACGGGGTGCTCGCGCGTGTCCCATTTGTGCGGGAGCCGGCCATCTTGGCGTCCTTGGACGCCACCATGGCGTTTGATACGCTTGAATGGCCATACATCTGGGCGATGCTGGCGAAATTCGGGTTTGGCCCGGGTTTCATTAGCTGGGTCAAATTGCTATATTCGGGCCCATTGGCGCAGGTGGTAGTGAATGGGCGAGTCTCGGCCCTATTCGCGCTGGGGAGGGGTACGCGACAGGGTTGCCCCCTGTCGCCTCTCCTGTTTGCCCTGGCCCTGGAGCCCCTGGCGGAGTGGCTGCGGTGGCACCCTTCTATCCGTGGTCTCCGCTGGACCCCCGAGCATGAGGACCGTGTGTCCCTCTATGCTGACGATATCCTTCTGTATCTCGCCTCCCCGCGTAAATCACTGATCGTCCTGGTTGATGTTTTGCGCTCATTCGGTCGCAACTCAGGCCTGGTCATCAACTGGGCGAAATCCTGTGTCTATGTGCTTTCCGGGGAGGCTCCGGCCCTACCACGGGACTGTCCGATCCAGATTGCCTCCCAAGGTTTTCGGTACCTGGGTATCTATATCACTCTTGACCCGGAGGCCCGCTATGAGCGGAATTTGCTACCCCCCCTCCGGCGCTTGAGGGAGGACGTGGTGCGCTGGCGGCGTCTGCCGCTCTCGCCTCTCGGCCGAGCGGCCTTGTTTAAAATGATGTCCCTGCCACGCTTCCTCTACGCCCTCCAGAATACTATGGACTTGGTCCCGGCACGCTATTTCCGTGAGGTGGAGGGCCTCCAGCGGCGCCTGTTCTGGGACGGGAGGCCGCGCATTGCTCTGGCTAAATTGACGCTCCCGTGGTACGATGGGGGGGTCGCCCTCCCTGACATTAAACGGTATTACTGGGCCTCCCAACTAGCTGCAATTAATCATGGCCTTTACGGGCCCGCCTTGAACCCGGCATTTGAGATGGATAAGATGCTCCTGCCCGGTGGCGATTACAATCGAGCGCTCTACGCTGGCGCGCCCGACTCCCGTTTGACGGGACCGACGCGTGTCATGGTGCGTGTCTGGCACGCGGCTAATGCAGCTATGGGGTGGAAGGACCGTTTGACCCGGGCGTCACCGCTGTATGCGTCTGAGAGGTTGGGTTCCCTGTGGACGTCGAAGGGCTTCGAGAGGTGGGACACGATCGGAATCAGCACGGTGGGAGATCTCTGGACGAGGGGGGGATTCAAAACTTTTGAGACGCTGCAGGCGGAGTTCCAGCTGCAGGGCAGTGAGTACTTTCGGTACCTACAGGTCCGCCATGCGCTGGGCTCCGTCTTCCCGGATGTCGCATCCATTCCGGAGTCTTCCCCCCTGGAGGACAGAGTCCTAGATGGCCATGTCCCGGACAGCACGATCTCCCTCATATACAAAAAACTGATCAACGATAGATCGTGCCTGCTGACTAGTCTCCGCGTGGCTTGGGTTGCCGACGGGCTGGAGCTGGACGACGAGGATTGGATTTCCGCGGTGGCCTCTCCGAAAGAGGTGGCCATCCCGGCTCGCCTTCGTTTCGTCCAGCTCAAGATCCTTCACCGGGTCTACGTGACGGGGCCAAGGCTTCTGCGTATGGGTTTTGCTGGTGACGGAATGTGTAAGCGTGGCTGTGGTGCGTTGGCGACTTTCATGCATATACTGTGGGAGTGCCCGAAGGTGGAGCGATTCTGGCGTGGTGTGCATGAGGTCCTGCGTGTGGTTACGCGTGTCGCGCTGCTGCCTGAAGCGAGGAGATGCTTGCTGAATGTATGGGAACCGAATGACTATTCGGTCCCGCAGACGCGGTGGGTGACTCTGGGATACATGATAGCCAAGCGCGACATTGCTCAATTGTGGGGATCCCAGAGGCCCCCTGCGGTGTCGGCCTGGAAAGAGCATATGGATTGGTGTATGTTTCGTGAAAAGGTGGTGTACGTGGCGAGAGGTAAGCCTGGGGCGTGGGTGAAACTCTGGGGCCCCTGGAACGCCTACCGTGGGGGTATTTGTGAGCCACCACTGCTACCGGCTGCCTCGCCTGCTCCGTCTCCCTAGACGGCCCCCCTCCCTCGGCTGCGGGCGCGCGGTCCCCCAGTCCCTGATCTATTCCCATTCCCCTCTCCAGAGTTCTGCTGCTGGTTTGGATCCCCCACTTATGGAGCACGTGCTGTCACTTTGGATCGCGGGTTGCCTTGCGGGTGTGGTTTTTTGGTGTTGTTTTGTTTCAAGAAACGGGAACCGTACTGTGGGCTTGGAGCTGTGTGGCCTGCACCATTGATTACTCCTGTTTCACTGCTCTGCACTGCCGAGAGACTTTTACTGTATGTATGCAATATGCTTTTGTCATTCTAGCGGCCGGCCGGATGGTTGTAGGCCCATACCTGTAACTTTTACAAACTGCAATAAACGGTTTCAAAAAAAAAAAAAAAAAAAAAACAAAGTGGTTACTTCTTTCCACATAGGACAGACCATCACTTTGCCCACCTTCTCCCGCCTCCGCATCCTTCCAAAGAGGAGGAGAGACTACACCGTCTGGATCCAAAACGTGCGTTATCATTTTATCTGGATCGCATAAAACTATTCCCGGTGGACGATCAACTCTTTATTGGCTATGTGGGTGCCAAGAAAGGTCGGGCCGTGCTAAAATGGACCATCTCTTGATGGGTTGTCCTTTGCAATAAAATCTGCTATTCCATGGAGAAAAAGGAGCCTCCAGTAGGACTGCGTGCCCATTCCACCAGGGCGAAGGCAGCCAGTACCGCGTTGGGACAAGGAGTCCCCCTCAATGACATCTGCCAGGTAGCCACATGGGCATCACTGCACACGTTCACTAAACATTACTGCCTGGATAGTCAAGTCCGGAGAGACAGCTTCTTTGGCCGTTAAGTTCTCCAGGACTTTCTGGTGTGAACTTGGTTTGCAGACCCACCTCCGAGGGTTGATATTGCTGGGGTAACTATTCTGAAGTAAGGAATCTATAACTAATAGTCTCTTTCAGATGAACAAATTACTTACCTTCGGTAACGATATATCTGTAAGAGACATATATTAGTTATAGATTCCTTACCGCCCCACCCATCCTCCCCGTTCTGCGAAATGACTTCTAGAGTGAGGGACTAATATATTCTCTTACAGATATACCGTTACCAAAGGTAAGTAACTTGTTCGACAGACCTTAAGCCTATAGAGGGCGTACTCTGCCTTGGAGGTGAAAGGTGTATTCAGCTTTAGTTTGAGTTTTTTGAGTAGTCACTGGAGTACATCAGATTGGCGGACCGAGTATCGTCGGGTCTGTTCCTGTGTCGCCGTCTCAAGGGAAGCCTGTCGTGCCTCTCTACGCCTGTTATTAAGGGCGACATCTTGCATGAGCTGCCCCATGATAGTGACTTTCGCTGCCGCCCATAACGCGATGGACCCTTTGTTGTGATCCAGATACATCTTTAGATGTGTCTTAAGGAGCTCTCCCTCAGTGGACATCTTGTAATGAGTGGTGTGAATGTGCTAGGGCTTTCAGATCGATTTTGCCAACCCTACACTGATCAATTAAACATGTCAGGGAGTGCCCGAGAGTGCCCTGACAGGTGGCATGGTGTCTTCAACCAACGCCATTAGGGATTGAGAGACGAGAAACTAGGCCAATCTACTTTGGGTGCTGTGGATGGGAGAAACATAAGAGTACTCCTGGTCAGACAGGAGAAGGAGATGCCAGAGATAAAGAAGGCCATAGCCGGTCAAAGAAATCACGTTTGATTGCTGTGTCAGGCTTGATGGCCATGTCGATTGATCCAGTGTGGTCTAAGATAGCATCAAGGGATAGTAGAATTCCAGTCACTCCCAAAAAACAAAAGCATGGTGCCCAGTTCTGTCAGGAAGCGATTGAGTTCGAGCAAAGAAGATGCTTTGGACCCAACCGGCGCATAAACCGAGCCCACATGCACCAATTTTTCACTTATTCAGAATATTGCAAAAACATATTGCACTTCAGGGGAAGTTCATGTCTTGAGCACTAGGCAGGGGAGTGTTTCAGCTGGAGAATGACCATCTCGCATTTCCTAGGCATGCAAGTGTCACCATTTCGTGCCTGAGGTGAGCAGCGACTGTGAATGACTTTGTCCACCCAGTCATGGTTGGGTTTTTCAGCTTCAGCACTATTGAGGTAGGTTTCCTGCAATAGATCGATGTCACCATACTTGGAGTTTAGATATACATGTGATTTCTTATGCTTAATATAGTAAAGTGCTTGAGGCCATGCACGTTCAACAGCAGGGCGTTCAAAGACTTTGCCTCCATGATGCAGAATCAATGGATTTAACTGAGGGAGTAAAAGAAGACGGGGCAGCTTGTGGTGCCGCTGGGTGGGGTAAGCGTGGTGCGGTGCAAGAAGCAAGGGAGCACAGCAGTGAGGGAGGGATAAGGTGAGAGTAGTAAGCCTATATGTGTGGGTACCGAGGATCAGCTGTCATGAAGCTGTAGCACAAGTTAGGACTCTCTGAGAGCGGGAGAGAGGCCATGATAGGCGGTAAGAGAAGAGGAGGGTATACATCTATTCAACAGGTGGGCTTTTAGACCTATGAGAACAAAACACACAAAAAATTGAATCGGGCAGCAAACATTGTAAATAGTACAAAATCGAGAATAAAGTATACAGATGCACATCTGCCAGTCAGGCATCATGGCATAGGAAGCATTAGCAGTTCCCCTTGCCTCATTCTGAGTCCCAGCGAGCCTTCTGCGGCGAGCAAGACTTGTCCAGACCATTATCTTGCATGAGCCCACCACCGCTCTGATTGTCCTGTCCTTTTTGCTTTGAGATCTAAATGCTCATTCATTAATTCATTAACTTCTTTATTGGATTTCTTTGTAAAACCATAAAAGACAGTATAATTTCAACAATAGAAATCCCAAAACAATAAAATCAGTACTACATCAGACAAATGCATGTTATATTAGATATATACAATAATCACCTACAACTAAAAATACACATACCTATTAAAAAATAAACATCAATTCATTATACCAGATCATTTGAAAACAGTGCTAGATAAAAAGCATACAACATATGAGCAGGTATGCTGATCTAAAAGCATTTGTGGATGCAGCTAGGCAGGTTTAACCTGTGTAAAGTGTCTATCTTTTAACAATGGAATAATATATTTTTGTGCAAATGCACATAAAATCAACGAAACATTATACAATGCAGAGTGTCCTGTTTGAGACCAAATCACAACTACAAGGTTCCAGAGAACAGTCCTTATACCAGCCCTTTGTGTCTGATAGCAAATGATGGATCAGATTTAATCTAAATTTCTACAAAGTCCGAAGGTAAGCGGATACCACGCTCAATCCACTTTGTTACCTGACCCGCGCTCCATCGCTATCGGCCATAACGTTCGACTTTGACACGATGTTGAGCAGCTAAATGTCCATGGTTGGCACTTTTATCTTTTAGGTGCTATTTTTCACTTAAAAGATTAAACATTCTTAACTCTTGTTCTACTGATTAGATTTTTGTCTTTTGGTGTCAATTTATTTATTTAAATGCACCCTATTTTTCTGAAGTGCTGTGGGCTTTTTTTGTGCTGTTTTTTCACTTTATTACTGTTGAAGTGCTGCATAAATTCTTTACACATTGCCTCTAAGTTAAACCTGATTGTTCTTGTGCCAATCACCCAGAGTGTTAAGCACAGGTTAATGTAGTGAATTTTTGTGGTTCACCCTGACAAGGAGTGTGGCTGTTGCTTGAGTACGGTTTCACCCACCCTCAACCAGCAACTCAATTTTTCACACTTTCCGTTTCTCATCTGTTTCCGTGGACAAGTCGGACAATATTTGAATCTTGTGTCTTCTGTAGTCGTTGTGTCCATCCTAATAGGCCTCAGTCAAGACCTAGCAGGCCTAATCGTCTCACAAGAAGCATGTGATGATCGGACAAGCTCGATAGCATGATGTCAGGTCTATGCTGGCGTATACATTGTGCCCCATGGAGTTTCATAGGTGGGGAGAAAGCATGACTCATGAGTCGGGTAAGCAGATCACAGAGAAAGCCCTTGACATCATCTCGGTCCACTTGTTTGGGAAGGCCAAAGAAGCGGACATTCAGGCACATGCATCAAAGCTATTTGCGATCGCAAACGGCGCGAATCGCAAAAATCGGCCGTTTGCGATCGCAAAAATAGCTTTTGCGATGCATGAAACAACTTGCCACTCGCAATTTAAGAAATCGCAAATTATTGTGATTTCTTAAATAGCGATTGCATTTAAGGAATCCCTAATTGAGATTCCTTAAATGCAATGCATTACAGTTTAAAAAATAGCGATTTCGCTATTAGCGTGAGCAAATTACCATGAGGCTGGACCTCATGGTAATTTGCGAAAACTTAGAAAAATGCACTTATTTGCATTTTTCTAAGTTTCATGTTGCCCACACACATGCCCTTAGAGCATGTGTGTATGCAACATTTGTGCAGAGTGAACATACATTGGTGCAATAGGGTGTCATTTTGACACCCTTGCACCATCGACATTGCGGGAGCAATTTGCGAGTACCTGCTGGTACTCGCAAATTGCTCCCGCAATCTCTAATTCATTCCTATGGGCCTGGAGGCCCATAGGAATGAATGGGAAGACATTCCTTAATTGCGACTCGCAATTTGCTAGTCGCAATTAAGGAATTTGTGGGAATCGCTATTTCTTTAGCGATTCCTACATGCATAGGGTTTTGCTATTCCTTAATTGCGATTCCTTAATAATCGCTATTAAGGAATCGCAAAACCCTATGATGATGCATGTGCCTGTAAGTCTCTGTGTTTCCTGTCCTCTAAGTCAAAAACTTTGAGCCTGATTCACAAAAGTAATCTGAGACAAAATCTTAACTTTACGACTTATGGTATTCACAAAAGGCATTTAGGAGTAGTAAAGTTAGGATTCCTAACTTTACTACTCCTCAACTGAGACAAAATCCTAACTTTACGTCTTTCAGTATTCACAAAAGGCATTTAGGAGTAGTAAAGTTAGGATTCCTAACTTTACTACTCCTAAACTGAAAAAAATCCTTACTGTACGACTTTCGGTATTCACGAAAGGCATTAAGGAGTAGTAAAGTTAGGAATCCTAAAAAAGCATCTTAGGGCTGCAGCACATATTGTGCCACCCTCAGAGGTACTGTACCTTAACACACACACACACACTGCCATTGCAGGCTGCGTGTTTTGGTGCAGAGAAAAGTGAAGAGTTGACATGGCACCCATGTAGTGTAGTTCCTATAGTACCCCTGCTGGACCTGCTCTTTTGGATAACATACACTGCAGGCCTGTTGGCAGACTGTTTCTGAGCACCCCCCCCGTGTATGTTAGCCTGTTGGCATTAGCTAGCTCACAGTGCCAATAGAATCTCCTTGTTATCAGAGAGATTCGTTTTTGGCAACCTCAGAACACGACAACCCTGATTCCTCAGACCCGTGGAAACAATGTACTACTTTTCGCTCTGTCACTCGTGCTTGCTCATTTGGTCTCAAATAGTTACACAGAAGAAACAGTCGAGCGTGTTTACAATAAGAATTTATTGCATAGTTGTTCTTCAAGTGTAAAATATATGTGCTGCGACAACTGTTAAACAGTAGCAGAGATATATGATCAGCAGTACAGTGAATAAAAAGGAATTGTACAGTTCTACCATTTTGCAATAGACATGAACATATACATGAATATAAAATGAATTTATAACATAAAGCGCATACTCCTACGATACTTGTCTAGATGTACCTAAGTGTACCTAGCCTGTGAGTAGGTGAAAAGAAGCCTAGAAGCCAAGAATCTTGCTAGAATTTAGTCAAACCCCATTACCTGAATAATGAGAGTGTGAGACCTCGTCCTGGTCTCGAGTTGGACACCCCGCAAGGGATGATTAGACCACTGTCAGCTGGAGCGACTGCATGCAGGAGACTCAGCGTCTCTGGTCAGTGTGTCGGCCTGGAAGTCTTGGTTCCCTCTAACTACTGATAGGAAGAGGTGCTGTATTTATACAGAAAATTATATAGAGTCCCTTTGTCCCTTGTTCTTGTGTTAGCCAGTGTTGGGTATGAGGATGACGTATGAGATGAACCTTGTGCGTAGATAGCAGGAAGGTTATGTATAGCCCCTGCCTGGTTTCCT
Source organism: Triturus cristatus (assembly GCF_964204655.1). Taxonomy (NCBI): domain Eukaryota; kingdom Metazoa; phylum Chordata; class Amphibia; order Caudata; family Salamandridae; genus Triturus; species Triturus cristatus. Next base: position 143,670,910 of record NC_140588.1, read on the forward strand.
CATGAATTATTCCTACGCGCAGTGTCAGTCTAAGGATGAAATCATAGAGCACTATTGTTCGGGAAAAACCCTCCTTCTGCACCCAGGCCTAGAACTAGGTGAAAGGTTCTGTCCATAAAAGGCGTTCAATCCTTATAAGGCGCTTTGTCCTTAAAAGGCTCGTTAGTTTGTAATGTAGGGGAGGTGATGTAGGTGAAACGGTATGATGTTCCCTGGCTCTATATTAGGGTGTAGGAAGGTGGAATCTGACTGCATGGTTGACCCCACTTTTTTCCTGGTGTTTTGCTGGTTTTTGACTTAGTCTGGCTGGGATCCTTCTATTCAGGACCCCAGCCTGGCTGCTACCTCTCTAAATTGATTGCATGTACCTTTAGGTACACTCCAGATTGGATTCTGGGGTACACTTATAAGTCCCTAGTATATGGTATACTATGTACCCAGGGTATAGGTACCCCAGAGGCCTACCAGGGGCTGCAGTATGTATTGTGCCACCCTTGGGAAGCCATTTAAAATGACACAACAGGTCTGCTACAGCAGCCTGTGTAAGGTGGTGTATGCACCCCTTACTGAGATATAGGTTCCCTATGTCTCTCCCTATCACTGCACATATAAACCCATCAGTCACCCCTATGGCAGGCCTTATCAATCCTGAAGGCAGGGTGCTGGGTTTTATGTGAGAGGTGCCCATCCATGAGCAGAGCCCCTCTGCAGCCTTCGGAACCTTTAATCCGGGGTTGTTTGTGATGCAGGCAAACCATATACTTTTAAGTTCATTATAACCTCGCGGTAAATGCTAACTTTGGAATGGCTGCACGGAAACATGTCGTGTTTGGTGTCAAACACCTTGGAATCATACCTCCTCACCAGTAACTGGTGTGGGAGGTATGATTCCACCCTACTAGAGGGAGTTCCATGACTTTACCGGTGCACCCGGTACCAGCTTCACAGACCCTGGCATCACAAAATGGATGCTGCCAGCCACAGACACGAGTCTGCCCTCCTGCTGCCGGACGAAACTCCAGCAGGGGAGGCCTGTACAACAGGTTTCCTGTCACAGGGATGTGTAACCACCTCCCAGACAAGCTTTAGTGTATTGGGGCTGGGTGGGTGCACTCAAAGAGTGCTTTGATGTCTGCACTGGGGGCACGTTTGGTGTCCCAGTGCATAGTCCAGCTCAAGCCGGTTGCAGGGGCACTCAGACCCTGCTCTGGCGTGAAACTGGACTAAGGATATGGGTGTAGCCACACCTCTGTCCTGACCCTCCCATAGGTGGGTTCCCAGAGTTTGTCCCACCCCTTCCTTGGGTATAAAGTAGGAACCGCTGACTACAGGACTTTAGATTTACCTGGGCGAAACTCTGCTACAGAATTCCAGCACTTCTACTATCTACACGACGTTGGATGACCGAAGAATCTCCCTTGGAGTAAAGGAGTTACTTCCCTGCAAGGCAGGCACCAAAGACACATATGTCCGGTTTGCATCTACGCTGATCCCGAAGGACACCGACGATTTTGCAACACAGGAGGTGGATTTCCAAGCTTCCCCGAAGCCGACCCGTGCTCTCAGCAAACCTGAAATCCAAAGCCCTCGTGGGGACCGTGCAACCCGAACCCCTGGACACCGCGACCATTTGCAGCAGCATATACTTCGTGGCGATCCCTGAGGTTGTGCTTTAGGCTACTTGTAGTCCAGATCCCGAACAGTAATTCCACGAAGATTGCTGGCCTACACTCCTCGAGTGACCCTTGGGCTGGTATCTAGTGATTCCTCTTGAGGTATCTTCGCGATCCCTTGTCCGTCGACTTCTGGGTCCCTGAGAAGGGTACTTTGACTTTCAACTGGCTTACCTGGTTGCTCCAGAGGTGCCATGACTCTCCATCGCTTGAGGAGTCCACAGAACATTGCTGGTCCACACCAAAGCCATTTTTCTCTCACCGCGTGGGTTGCTATTGCCAAGGCTTGTTGGTCTCCAATCCGGAAACTGACCCCCCAGCGCTCGACATCCTTCATGGAACAGCTCACCTGCGGACTGTGGTCATCGTCGACGCCTCCTGGTCCCCGTGGCAGTGGAGTCAAGCTTCACCTCTTCGCACCTGAAACACTCGACATCGGTGGGCATTCGTCTATCATGCCTCTGGTCACTGGCAAGTGACCCAGACTCTGTCCCCTCTGCTTTCAGGTTCTTCACATCTTTGATCCAGGCTTGGATCACACCGGACACTTCTCCTTTCCATGGCAGCAGCACTTTGCAGCACATCGCTTTTGAAATCAACGACGATTCCCAACACCATTTGACACCTATGCACCCGGCTTCCCTGGGTGAGGTAACACAAGTAGTCTGGTGCTCCCATGGGTGCTGGCCCTAGAAACCTCTAAGTCTGAAAAGGTTTGCTCGAAGTCCTCTCCTAAGTGTCCTTATTCTTTAAAATTCCAACCTCGACTTTCCCATTGATTTGTACGGGGCTCGCGGCTGTGTTCTCACACTGCACACGTCCCCCGTGGGTCCCCTGTGTCACTGCCTTGGGTGGTTCCTTGGTGTCCCAGCGCTTCTACGTGCTCTAGGCACTGTGTCTAGTCAAGTCGTGGTTCTTATACCACTTTCTTAATATATGGTTTGGTCCCCCCCGGGACCCATTGTATATTGTGCTATTTACTGTCGTTTAATAACTGTATTATTGTGTAACTTGCTCTCTAACTTCATAAAGAGGTTAGTAGAGAGTGTTTAGAAATAAATACATATATTTTATATATATACCTTGTGTGGTGCTCCTTTCATTTAGTTATTCAAAAGGTTATAATCTGGTAAACCAAGCTGCTTTACACTCCTTCAAGACTTAGACTGAAGGCTGCTCTCCATAGCACCCACTAGGATAGCTTTCAATAAAGGTTGTCTTAAACCTAATCATCAATAAGGGTAGTTTGGACTGGTGCAAGATGCCCACTATAACTAGTGGACAGCATATACCAGCCCAACTTCTCACAGCTACCACTAGGATAACTTTCAATAAAGGTTGTCTTAAACCTATTCATCAATAAGGGTTGTTTGGACTGGTGCTAGGTGCCCACTATAACTAGTGGACAGCATATACCAGGCCAACTTCTCACATAGGGTACCTATATGAAACATAACACCCACTCCTCCAAATACTCAACAATAATAATACGCAAGTGAGATACTCATTTTACTAGGTGTCAGCGCATAAAATTATCAATGAGCCATTTAAAATGTTCCTAAAAACGTCAAATGATTTAAAAACAATTAAAAAAGGATAAAAAATGGTCTCTGAAATGTTATTTGTTTGAAAAAATTATTACGTAATTCAGAGTCCTAAATGAGTTTGATTGTAAAAGTTGAACCACTACAAGCGTTCTTAGAAGGCCATGCTTTTTTAGTAAAAGTGTCAATTTTAGGAAGTGTTCCAAATTTAGCAGTTACTGAAATGAAAAAGGTAAATCCAAATTCTTTACCAGCACACTATGAGCCAGATTTAGATTAAATGTCCTGGCGGGAGACGCAACATCATCGCTGCTTGCTGCCGCAGGGGATGGGCATTGTAATACCTCGCAGAGCACGTCAATGGAGCATAGATTAAATTCAGTACTGCCAACAGCTGGTGGAGAGGCAGCCGGTGCTGTAGTCGATACCTCGGTGCTAATGGTGGAGCTGAAGCTCAAACCAGTTGTAAAAGGCAACTTCGGGTTCTCGAGGAATGCATTTGTCAAGATGGGAATACGCTGAGGACATTGCCGAGCATGGGACTGCAGTGGTTCCAGCCTGGTGTTTAAGTCCTCTGGCATCTCCGTGTCAAGTGTCAGACAGATGTCCAACACGCATTCTTCACCGCAAAACAGGCATCGAAGAACAGGTAAGATGCAGTCCATCCAGACTGGTCGAAACGATAGTAACCAAAAAGCACTTAGTTCCCGGAGGCGAGGTGTACCCAGATGTTTTACCATGCGCTCATGGTATGTTCGCTCCAGGAGAGCCTTTGGCATCTCAATGGTGATTGGACCATCCATTGCGTAGCAGGTGAACGACAATCAGGATTCCAGCTAATGAGAGCAGGATCAGAGGTAGATCCCCAAAAATGCGTCCAAATACGGAGTGTATAAAGTTTGGAATAACTCCGAGGATTGTCTGAAAGGTGCTAAGGAATTCTGACCCTATGGTCTTCAATAGGTGTACAATACCACTCGTATCTGACATATTAAAGATACGACCCTCCATTTCTGCTAAATGAATAGGGCAGTTTGTACGTACAAGCACCTGTATCTCAGTCGAGGTCCTTGCGATTTGAAGTTCAAAGTTTTCTCAAGCGGAGGTTAAGCGTACAGTTTGCTGTAAAAGCATGGCTTAATTCTGCTCAAAGAATCAAATTGTATAAAAGAAACATTCAGCGAAGGCCATAGCGGTACCTCCCTGACTCTTTTTGTCGGAGGAAACAATACTTGCATACAACAAGTAACCCTGGTGTTCACGGTGACCAGATAGGCGATGCCTGGAAGCATACCACAGCAACCTTGATCGTTCAGCATCAAGTAACTACCTTTCGAGAGTAACTCGAAAACTGGTGTGACCACGGCAGCTGGAGTTCCTTTCATGTGGCAAGACAGATTCGCTATTGAACCATTACATCTTTTTGCAAAACAATATCTTGGCACATGAGAGAACCGCTTAAAGCGTTTTTGCAGTTTGTACCACTTAGAAACACTTCTCGATCCCAACTCCGGCATCGAAATCTATATGGTAATTCCCAGGATTCCTTAATGTATTCTTTACCCAATTTTTCATATCTGCCTGCCCGCCTTTGCTCAAGGCATTAATGAAACTGAAGGGTTGTGACCGAGAGAGTGATATGGCTATGAATTAGACGGAGCTTCCGCCACTGTGAATGGTAGCCTGTCCATTTTTTCAATACGCAGCATTGTATATTTATCTCCCCTTTGTGCCATTTCTATCTACGTATCTGTTGGATTGTATTCAGAAAATAGAGACTTACTGTTTATAAGATTTTAAGTCAATTTCGTCTTTGCATAGGTTGAAACCCTGTTCAGACAATTGGGCCAAAAGGAAACTGAGTAAATCTGTTTAGTGTTTGTCAACATAATTTTCAGTGCTGATGTTGGTGCAACCTTATAATAATATGATGGTAGATCTGTGGTGTTAAACCCTGGAAAGTATGAAAAATTTCTCTGCAAACGTTTGTGAACTACTTTTAGGTGGTGTTGGGCAATGTTCCCACTGATGGTACTCAAAAACATTTCTAGGTGGAATGGATTTGTGCAGGAAATGATGACCATAATGTTGGTAACAGTACAATGTGTCATAATCTGAAGAACCTTCTAACATTTCTTTATTAGAAAATTCAGCAGTTTTCTCTAAATCAGACAACATGTTGATAACTGTTTCAGAGTACCAATCATCAGAAAATGTACTCGAGGTAATTATATCACTTAATGAAATTTTAAATACATGATAAATTTTAAAAGTTTGGTCAGACCGAATATGTTAAAATCAACCTTGTCCCATACTATACCATCCGGTATAGGAAATGCTGTAATGTTTGCTGATGACAAGTCTCTTTGCTCACGATGTGATGATGGATTGGCTTTTGTAGTATGTTGACCTTTTGGGCTGTGGAGCTTTGTTGTAGATAGTGTCCATTAATAAGCATACTAAAAGTTAGTACTAAGCCAAGCCAGAAAAGAAAAAACAATATCCCAGAAATTGCCCAGAGTTCAATCCGAGGCGATACCAGGTATGTCTTTTTTAGAAAGTGAAGAAAGTTCCTTATTTGTTGCTTGAATGGTGTTTTGGCTGGCGTCGTTTCCGGCTCCCTTGGATCCAGAGAAAACGTATCAAAGTTCATGAAGTAGCCAGAAGCAATTGGATCAATTGTAGGAATTGCATCGGGATTAATTGAAATGTTATTTTGCTCATGACGAGGCATGTTGATGTAGACTTCTGTATTAGGTCTAATTGCAACTTGTGAATTATTCTGATGTTCATTTTGAATTTGAATGTCTGGTTCAAGTGGAGCAAGTTCCATATCATTGTTGCTTAGTCCTTCATTCCTTACAGGTGGCTCTTCAAACGTGATGAGTCGTTCTGTTTGAACTTCTTGGATTGTAGCGAGAGGAGGGCGTCTGCTACTGTGGAGACCACGAGGCCTACTGCTTATTATTGGCCACATAGTGTGGTTTGATTAAGTCGATTGAGGCAAATCTTTTCTCCTTTTTCCCGGCAAGATGCGGCAAAAGTTCAGTTCTTGTTCCTTGTACTGCAAGGACTGGTACAGGTGTTCTGTATAAAGGTCCAAATTCCTTTTTGTCTGCAATTTTCTCTCTGACCAGATCCCCGGCTTTTGGGTTCCAGACAGGTCTTGCCGTGTCTGCCTTGACTTCCCCAGTGGCGGTCTATTTTACTCGGACATTGCTTTGTTTTGTCCTGGATTCATTTAGATCCTGTAAAACAGCCAAACGATCATGGATATCAAATGGTTTTTCATCCGCCACTGCGCCTTCACAATCAAGATCAGGTACCCACATTCGTGTCCCAAAGAGGACCTCATATGGAGTGACACCCCGCAGAGAGTTTCTTGGCTGGTTGTTTAACGCCCGCTGTACCCCATAAAGGTGTTTGACCCAACTACCGCCCTTGCCTAATACACTAGCTGTTAAAGATTGCTTTAAGTCCCGGTTTTTCCTCTCCACAACAGAATTTCCCTCGGGATGGTACGAAGAGGAGTACCCCAATGCTAAGCCCATTCCTTCCATGGCCTTTTTGTAAGCCCGAGAGCTAAACGCAGGGCCGCGGTCAGAATGTAACGTGCTAACTACGTTTGTGCCGATAAAGACTCACAAATCCTTGATAACAGTTTGAGCGTCAGTCGAGCGCTGTGGCCATACCCATAGCAATCTCGAGCAGGAATCCACTACAACCATGATATATTTGTAAGCCCTGTCCGTTTGTAAGGGGGCTGCAGTGGTCCAAGTACACACATGCAAGAGGTTTTTCTGATTTCATTAATGGCGTCTGTGTGAGTTTTGCTACCGTGGAGCCTTTCATCTGCTGGCAGATGTTGCATTTCAAGACATAGTCTTTAGATTGCTTAGTTAACCCTGGCCACCAAAAGCGCTGTTTCAGTAAAGAAATAGTTGCTGTAACGCCTGTGTGCACAGAGCCCAAACCCTTATGTGCTGCTAGTATTAAACTGTGCCTACAATCCATATTTGGTATTACCCTATCCCCCACATCAGGAATCTGAGCATATGGAATGTTTTGTGCATCTAACTTGTAGGAGTATTTGAGTGGAAATTTTTTAGGTACTGCTGTGCTGCTTTTGCGTGAAGCGATGACAGCTACCATAATATCACCATCTATTCTCGTCAGCCAATGATCCCCATCACATTGATGACTCAGTGTATGGATCACGTGAGCCTCTGGTAGTTCATTTTTCAACTCCATTACCTGCTCCCATAGCATTTTATGCTTAATTGTGACACCTTTTGCATCTTTAAACCCGTTTAGTTCCCAATGATGTAAGTACTCATTGTACGACTGTACACAGTAAAAAGAATCACACACAATTAGTGTGGGGAATTCGTCATCAGTATTTACCAGTGCCAGTATCAGTGCTTTTAGTTCTGCCAACTGAGCTGTGCAGTCTCCTAGAGATTGTGTTTTAGTGCAACTTGGATAGAACTTTCCATGCAACCTTTAACGATTGCACATGCCGAGCTGTATTGCTGCTTACTTTCAATGGCCGGTTGCGCAGATCCGTCAGTGTAAATTATGTATTCATAGTGATCTAGAGACAAGATTTCATTTGGTAGAGGATATTCTTGTTCGTATTGCAGGAATGCTTGTGTTTTTAAACTTGGATCAAATCTGTATTCAACGTCCGTTGCAGTAAGAGAATTAGCCCATTATATCCATCTTGGATGTAACGCTTTCGCATTTGGAATGCTAGCCTTTGTAACAGCTTCTAAAGCCGGTACCGGGGTCACGACAATAATGCATTTCAGCTGTGCCAGTGCTCTTTCTTTTGCTACAGCAGTCTGAACAGCTGTCCAAATTATTTCTTTTGAGGTGAAACGCATTTCTGCATTTGTGTACAGGTGTTTTTTGTATGAGATTGGTACTGTTTCTCCTTCATTGAAGGTTAAGTAGGCGTACCTGCATTGACCCGCAATTATACAGATCACTAAGTGGCGCACGTTTACGCATGTTTGTAAGTGTTTAGAAGCTATCATGTCTTCCTGGAGTGAACGAAGAACATTAGTATGTTCTTGTGTCCAATTTCTTGCTGAAAAGTCAGGTTTCATTAAGTCATAGAAAGGTTTTACCCTTTCTACGACGTAATAAATTTAGGAATCCCAGTATTGATTGTAAATGTTTTAATGATTTTGGAGGCTGGAGCAGCGCACACTTTTCTAACAAGTTTGCTTCTAGACTTTTCCTTTCACTTGACAGCTCATATCCCAAAAATAGGACATTGAGATGGGCTATTTTTGATTTTTTAAAGTTAAATTTGTAGCCCTCAGTGGCAAATTCCATAATAATGGTGCTTACCCTGGTCAAGTGCCTCTCTAAGTCATCGTCCGTTAGATAAATATCATCCACACAGGACAACGCTTCTTCATCAAATTTTTGAAGTAACTCTGTTACCCTTCCTGAAAAAACCCCGGGGCTATTCTTATACCCTTTGGAGAGTCGACAAAATTGTCGCTGCGACCCTAACTCTGAGAATGTGGTCAGATAACTGCTTTCAGGTGCTATATTTTGGCAAAAACATTTATTTGAGATATCAAGTGTTGTTTTGTATTTTTTTCCACACAATGTTATTCATTAATGCGGCACTATGTGCATTTTGGATAGCAAATGTCTTTGTGCATGAGTTTAAATGTCTGTAATCTAAAACTAGACAATATGTATTGTTGGGTTTAGAGACAGGAAACAAAGGATTGTTCATTGGAGAGGTACATTTTTCAATGATCCCCGGGTATTCAAGTTGATCTAGGATCTCCCTGATCTGTTTTTTAGCTTCTTGCTTTATTGGGTATTGCCTCTGAGCATTAGGTGAAACTTTTAACGGGATCACATGGTAGGTTGAGTCCTCATTCCACCCAGCGTGATTTTTGTACTGGAGCTTGGGCTACTGCCCACTCCCTTGCATATGTATGTTTAAGGTGAATGGTAACATGGTCGGAAAATGCTGGAAAAATTATACTTTCTTCCCTGGGGCACTTCATTACGAAAGCTGGCGGACAATCTTCTTCGGCTAACAGGATGTCATAACCAGATGATATGTTCTTCCAAAAGAGACCTTTTCCTGGGCTTGTCCCCCTCCATCCGTAGTGTTATTTCATGTAACTTATGTGGGACGCTCACCCTTTTATCTGGTGATTCCACCGTGATGTAATCATTCAAGTCCGCTGTCACCAGAAATTCCTTCAGGTTCTGGCGAGCTATTGTTACTTCTTCCGCATTGTCTAGCATCGTCAGATCCCATTTCCCTTTCAGAAGTTGTGTCCTCAGAATTCTGAGCATGTCTGATTTTCAGACCAGCAACTTTCTCTTTCTTAAATTGAGGTTTTGATTTTGGCTTATCTTCTTTTTTGGAAGCAAATTCATGAGCGCGCTGCTTGTCTCTGGACTGTGTGCGCTCCTCTCTATGTTCTAACCGTACTTCTCTCTCAGAGTTTTTCTTCGAGCCCTGAAAGGAACGAGAGGACATGTATCAGTATCCGAATACCTGTCAGGTTTATCCGAATACCTGTCAGGTTTCCTAATCTTATCCCTATTCCTAAGGTTGTACCCCTTTTCAGAGGGCTCCTGTGGAGGAGACCTACCTCGGGACTGAGAAATCTTTTCTTTAGAGTTTTGTTTTTTATTATCCCATTTCTTTTTGAAAGAAGTAGGTGTCTACTTGGAAGTGTCCTTTTCAGGACTGACCATTATGTGAGGTTTTACAGCTTTTCCCCCCAAACTATCCCTGCCTAACTCTGCATACGCAGTTTCAATTATTTTGGGTAGGTCATTCTCCTGATCTAATGGAGAGAGCTCCCGTAGGTGTTGGCGGATTGCCACTGATGCTGCTTCCCCTTCAATGTTAGCTAGTATTATGGCTGATACCTGGTCGTAGTTATTTAATACCTTCATCCCGAGGTTCAGAGCAGGCTCTGCTCTGTAATCATTTTGTATTTGTCTTAATACATCTGGTATCACTGTTAATGAAGGAATACCATGAGTTCTGGTATATATGGCAGCAAAGAACGTACCCCAAGAGGTACACTCCTCTAACTGTGGTGTAATCCCCATGAGCAAGCAGATTGTTAACATTCTGTGTTTTTCAAATGGTTTTGTATTTGGGAATACTGCTTCTAACTGGGTTATTATCTGAGCTACCAAGAAAGGAATTTGTTCACGTTTTGTAGGCAATTGACCTATTACCGCGTGTAATGTTTGTGTAGTAATTGTAGTAGCTGTGTAGGAGCTGCATTATGTGTAGTTACTGTTGGTTGGACCGCAAGTGTCATCATGACGTATTGTGTCATATTTCTGTAAAGTTTTATCAACTCTTTGTGTTGAAAAAGCAATTCATCATTTGTTATTGTGTCAATGTCAGGATGTGGTGCATAGGTCGCTAATATCGGCCATGTTGCTCCTCGTCTTCCTAATGGAATGAGTCTTGCTCTTCTTTTTGAGTAGGGTAAGGCGCCATTGAACCAGAAAATATGTTCCTGGCAGGTAAGCGGAATTCCAATCTCCTCAAACGGAGTGTAGACTGCTGGGACTTCTTCTTGTATTTAATAATGAAAAGTTTTTGTTATAGCGTTTGCTGCTGGGAATGTAACCCATGAACAGAACACCTCTGTTAGGAAATCTTTGTGTGCCTCTAACACGAATATTACTATACGTCCTCTGGTTAGTATACCATGTTTGAGTAGAGTGTGTGTCTTACATTGGGAGAAATGTGTATTGCATTGGCATCTTCCTCCTCATCTGATGCGGGGAGTGGTTGGTTTATTGCATTTAAGACTGGGGTTGTCATAGTGTACAGAACACAGATTACCTTCCTAAGGAAGCTATGATAAGGTTTTATGCACAATTTTGGGAAAAATGTCCCACAAGCTTGATTAACCAACAGCCAATAAATAAAATTTTTTGCCTACTCAGCTGTGGCGGCGTTTGTGCCCACCCACTCCAGACATCTCTGGTTTTGTGAGTAGGAGTCTCTGATACTAAGCACGACTGAAATACTCTGATTCTCATGTTAAGTAGGTACCAACATTGGGCGCCATGTAGTGTAGTTCCTCTAGTACCCCTGCAGGACCTGCGCTTTTGGATAACATACATTGTGGGCCTGGTGGCAGACTGATTCTGAGCACCCCCACCAAATATGTTAGCCTGTTTGCATTAGCTAGCTCAGAGTGCCACTAGAATCTCCTTGTTATCAGAGAGATTAGTTTTTGGCAACCTCTGAACACGACAACTCTAATTCCTCAGACTTGTGGAAACAATGTACTACTTTTCGCTCAGTCACTTGTGCTTGCTCATTTGGTCTCAGATAGTTACACAGAAGAAACAGTCGAGCGTGTTTACATGAAGAATTTATTGCACAGTTGTTCTTCTAGTGTAAAATATATGTGCTGTGACAACTGTTAAACAGCAGAGATATATGATCAGCAGTACAGTGAATAAAAAGGAATACTACAGTTCTACCATTTTGCAATAGCCATGAACATATACATGAATATAAAATGCATTTATAAAATAAAGCGCATACTCCTACGATGCCTGTCTAGATGTACCTAAGTGTACCTAGAATGTGAGTAGGTGTAAAAGAAGCCAAGATGCCTAGAAGCAAAGAGTCCCGCTAGGATTTAGACAAACCCCATTACCTGAATAATGAGAGTGTGGGACCTCATCCTGGTCTCGAGTTGGACACCCCGCAAGGGATGATTAGACCACTGTTAGCTGCAGCGGAGATAGTAGGAAGGTGGTGTATAGCCCCTGCCTGGTTTCCTCATTAACTATTCATATGTGTAGTGTCAGTCTAAGGATGAAATCATAGAGCCCTATTGTTCGGGAAAAACCCTCCTTTTGCACCTAGGCCTAAAACTAGGTAAAAGGTTTGCTCCATAAAAGGCTTTGAATCCTTATAAGGCGTTTTGCCCTTAAAAGGCTTGTTAGTGTGTAATGTAGGGGAGATGATGTAGGTGAAAGGGTATGATGTCCCCTGGGCCTATATTAGGGTACCTGTATGAAACATGACACCCATACCTGTGTGCCATGCCTGCAACCCACTACCTATGGTATAGGTAAGTCACCCCTCTAGCTGGGTGCACTATACCACTGGTGAGGATACAGTTGCATGAACACTGTACCCCTACAGTGTCTAAGTCCATTCTTAGACATTGTAAGTGCAGTAAAGCCATAAAGAGTATATGGTCTGGGAGTTTGTCATTACGAACTCCACAGCACAATAATGACTTTACTGGATCCTGGGAAGCTTGGTAGGAAACTTCTCACCACAATAAACCCACACTGATGCCAGTGTGTGCTTAATTATAAAATGCACTCAGAGGGCATCTTCGAGATGCCCCCTTAAAAACAACCAGCCGCTGTTGGGTTCCTGACTGTTAGACAAAAGCCTGCCACCACAAGACACGTTTTTGGCCCCCTTGGGTGGGAGCATTCGCTCCCTGGGCCCAGAAGCAAAGCATTTCCTAGGCTGAGGTGATCCCACCTCTCCCAGGTCGGGAAGAGCCATCTGTGTCAGGGGAGCTTTTTAAAGGCCTTGCCGCCTTTGCAACGCGAACCCCAGCCTCTCCTGCTATTAGGATCATACCCCCTTCCTGTCACCACCTTTATGGCGGGAAGACAGGGGGGAAAAAATAGAACAGCCAAGAAGGCGTGCCCACCTCTGCCAACCCCACCCCTCAGGTGGGGAAGGCGAGGTGAAGCCCACTCTTCAGTGCCCGCCATCTTGCAGATGGAAGGCACTCGCCAATCAGGGTTAGGGATTGTGCCCACTGCCCCATGTGGGGTGAGCACCCCAAGGATGTAGTTATCCTAAGGTCAGTAACCCATTGGGTACTGACCCGGACACCCCTAAAATGCCCCCTAAATACAGTATTTAGGGGGCAGCCCTGAACCCAGAAGGGAGATTCCTTCAACCTACGAAGAAGGATGGAGGAAGACGTATAGCAGAGGAGACTGCAGAGAAGAACTGACTTGGCCCCACCCCTACCGGCCCGTCTTCAGTTTCAAGAGACCCTGGCCCAGAAGTTGACTTATCCTGCAGCCAGCGACCTCCAGAGCCCCTGAGAGGACTGACTGCCTTCAACAATAACTGGAACTCCTGAGAACAGCAGCTCTGTTCAAAAGTGACTACCAAGAAAAGCTCTGAGCCTGCTGAGGACAAAGAAACTCGACCTGGAACCACCACTGCACCCACTGCCTACGGCCTAAGTCCAAGTGGCCCACCGGTCCCAGCGAGGTCCCCCAGCGCTCCAGAGTCTTTGTCCACCATGGATTGACCCCTCTAGCACTTTCCGACGTCGCCTGTAGCCTCGCAATGGAGACCCCGCAAACCGTGAGTGGCCCGGTAAGGTGAAATCCAACCTCAAAAGGCACCCCTGCCTCTGGCCGCCCTGCACCCTGGAGAAAAGGACCTGAGGTGCACCACCATCCCTGAGCCCTCCAACTTACCTGCACAGCTGTTGGTTCCTCCTAGAAGACTTCCTGGTCCGAGCTTGCAGCCAAAATGCAAAACTAGCAACCTCCATAGGATTGCATTGGGCTCCCGACTCCTCCTAAGCATCCTGCAGCCGACCGCCCCTGCCTAACTGGTGGTGTGGACTTGGTGCTGACCTGGGAATACCTTTGCCCTGACCTTGACCCTAGGAGCTTGACTCCAGAGACCGAGTGGCCTGCCGTGAGCAGCCCCCAACCGAGGTGCCCCATTGGCTCACATTGGCATCCTGCACTCTGCACCTGGCCGCTCTAGTGCCCCCGGTGGTACAATTTGAGTGCCAACCTGGACCTTGGGGAACCTTGGTCCTAACCCTCAAAAGTCATACTTTTACGTTATTTACTTACCTGTAAACCTTTTTCAAATAGGAACCAATGTGACGAGTTTTGTTCTTAAAATTTTTTTTGACCTACTGTTTGTATGAAAAGAACGTAACTGTGCTTTAAATCAAGAAAAGTCTTACTTAACTTGTATTGTGAGATCCCCGGCGTAGTATCTAGGCATACCGCCCAATAGTCGATGTGATCTAAAAGTAATCCAAAAGTAATTACTGTGTAATTTAAACTGTTTTTTAACTCAATACAAACCTGTAACCATTGTAAATTCAACCACAACTGCATTTCCTTGTAAAGTCTTGCATTTGAGAGTATATTTGACTTACCTGTGCCAAGTCCTGCTTGTTTCTAAAAATAAAACATAAGTATACCTTTTTTATACTTACCTAATTGGTCTGGATTCTGTCTCTGATTGTGTGTGATCAGTCCGTGATTGAGAGAAAACAATAAATGCTTAACACACCCTTGGATAAGCCCAACTGCTTGCCCACACTACCACAAAGAGAGCTGTTAGTACTTACCTAATTTAGCAACTGCTATACCGCTGGGGACTCCCTGGACTCTGTGCACACTATATCTTACTTTGGTATAGTATATATAGAGCCAGCTTCTTACATACAGCCTTTGTCCCACTGAAATGATTTCCTTTAGGACCAGGTACATCGTGTACTCCTGGTAGCCATCCGTAGACATTGCAGCATAGTTGCTTTGAGTCATGATCTCCGCGAAGAGCAGTTGTTGAGAAGGCTTCCCAGATGCCATGAATAATGTTTGGAGAGTTTATCCGATAGATAGATTCTGTCCTAAAGGGGCGCACCGGGGAACCACTTGAACGGGGAGGGGGCAGGCTTACCCTGGTTCTCTTGGAAGACAGAGAAGGCCGGGTGGACAGCACCGGATTTCAGGAGGCTCACCCACCTTCGGAGCACTCAGTCCATGCCAAACTCTCTACTTCTCATTCTGTAGTTCCCTGGACCAGCCATTAAAGTAAAGGGGAGTGGTACTCCGGTGACAAAAGTGATTGTAGGAGAAGAAGCAGTACCCCATCAGGTGTGAGTGTGGTGGGTGCTATGGGTCGAGGTGAACAGCCCCAATGGTCTTCCTGGTCCCGACCTGATCAGAAAGGGGAGAGTAGGAGTCCCCTAAGCCGGGAGTAGCATACTATGGCTGATGTCTAAAGTCAAAGCCAGGGGCCAGACTAGGTCATCGTTGTCAGGAGAGCGTGGGTTCCATTTGGTCCCTGCGGTTGGTCAGGTGGCAGCACTAGACTTGATGGAGATGTCCCAGGTCCACTTGTATTACAGGGTCCCAGGCACAAGCAGTGGGAGCCAGGGCACGACCAGGCACCACAGCCACCCACCGCTAGTGTTGTGATAGGCTATGGGATTGGTACCTATTTTATGGGGGAGGGAGGCAGCCTCCAGGGCCCATCCATGGTAAGAAGAAGGCCTCAGACTTAAGGTAAGTGGGCTTTCAAGTGATAAAATGGGGCTGGTGTGGGGAGAGGGTGCAGGGGCTTACCTTTGCTCCCCTCTCCATCCTTGTGGTATACAGCAGGCCCCAGCTGTAGAGCTTCCTTAGCCATGCACGACAACTGGGCCTGGATTAGTGTGCTGCTCACCTCCTCTCCTCAGTGGGGCAAGGCACGTCATGCAGAATCCCTGGGGCAGTGAGCGGGCCATCTCAATTGCTCCCTCAGAGCCCCTGCGGAAGTCCGTGTTGGTATACAGTTGTGCTTTGGGGTGCCACAACCCCACCTCCACTAACCGAGCAGGTACCCACCATTGAACCACTGTTGGACCACACCACCAGCTCCCCCTAGTCCTAGCAGAGCTCCGGAGCTCTTTCTCTAGATGGCCATCTTCATCAGCGACCAGACTCTGCACCTGAATTCTGAAATGTGTCTACTTTCGAGGAATATACTGCAAGTAGATAAAAAAACTTCAAAAATAGAAGAAATCGGCTGTCACTTAGAAAATTGAAACAACTGTGGTAGAAAACGTTTTTTTACAACTCTGTTTCTGAAATGTGGAGAAATGGTGATCTTAGCACAGCAAACCTCTGCTGATGCCTTTGCTCCCAAAAACATAAATATGCTACATTTTGGCAGTTTATTGGTTCTCTCCAGGGCAATCTACAAACCCTGGGTACTTTTAGTATTTCCAACATTTGGGGAAAAAATGGCACATATGTGGCCTAGATTTTGTGGAAGGAAAGTTATGAAGGCTTAAGCACAAACTTCTCAAACATCTAAAAGGAGCTCAATAGTAGGGGACCTGGGTTATAAAAAGTCATATGTTTTATATTTTTTTATTTTACATTCTTTTGAATAAAAAAAATGAGTTTCTTGAAGAATATCAACTGATGGATGCACATTTATGCAGATCTTATTTCAAGTAAGCTTTTGGATATCATGCAAAATATTTAGCTTTTAGTGGATGAAATCTCTGTTTTAAGATTGTAACTGTGTTCATTATTAGCCGCTGCATACCTTGTAGATTAGTGTGCTGTGGAAGGAAAAAATCATTCTGCAGAATAGTGCTTTGCATTAAGGAACAAAGGACTCATAATGCAGATATGTGTGCTGTTGAACGGATCAAGTGATACATACTACATAAAAAGAAATGCTTACTTGAAATTAATATGTGTAGCTATGTACAAGTACTGCAATATGTCTTGTGTTATTTTTTAATGAAGTGGTATGTTTTTTCACATAAGAAGGGATGATGTTCTTGAAGAAATTACATCTGCCATACTATAATGTATGTAAATACTTATACAACTCTTACTTAAAGTAACCATTTGGTTAAAATGCAGAATGTGTTTAGTTTAGTGCGAGGAATCCTTGAACTTCCAGACTTTGTTGCTTGTTTACATAATGCACTGTATGGCCTAACGAGCGTATGGATGACATAAGAGACATATAGACAGTGGATTGCAGAAGCAGGCAAAGTTAGTCAACAAGTAGCTGTGAGAAGTTTAAGAGATGACAGGAATGGGGGATGAAGGTGAGCGGTACGCTATCCTCTAAATTGCACAGAAAATCTGCTGTGTAAAAAGAAGCAGTGTACTGTCCTAGATCACTCTACTTTACTTTACCTCCAACTTACTTTTGTATATTCCTGACACCTTCTATATCAACAGTTAGATCCATGGGGATAATATGTTCTGTTAACTGCCTTTGATTCCGTATCTTGATGGCACACATGTGGTCCTGTGATCACCTCACAGTGCCACGTTAACATAAGAGTTTAGCTCTACTGAATTATGGGTCTATAATTCAGATGCCTGGGTCCCTTCACATGCAGTAAGATGAAAGGGGTCATGTGTACCTTTTTTTTAAAAAAAACAAACACTGACTTGGACAGTTTGATTGAAGGTTCTTCAGGAGATCTCTTTCCCAGTCTCCAGTCTTCAACTAAATCCCAACTCTAATTAAACTGTCTCATACATCTTTAAATGAGCACCGTCTCCAACATTCTGTGATGTCATCACAAACACTATGATGCAATAACCAAGTACAACAATCAATGCACTGATTCAAAAACATAGCCATTCTAAAGTCAAATTAAAATATAATCCTAATGGAGCCCAGGTTTATGTCCGCCAGGGGATTCCCAAATACAGAAATACTGAAGGTACATATTACAATGGTCACATTTTGATATTCAAAGTATACCCTCTTTACTCTTTTCTCACACTTATTGTCCTTTTGCTTACTCCCTCTACTCATCCATTCATTCCCTCCATTTTTTCCTCTTAGTCCCCTTCCATCTGCTGCATGCCCCAGCAGTCCTCTTGACTCTCCCTAATTACTTCCCACATAGCTGATTCTGCTCCCTCCTCATACCTAACCATTCCAACTAGTTCCTACTTTGTCCCCCTCTCTGCCACTCTCTACCCCTATCTTTCTATGTGTTGACTCCTGCTCTGTTTCCATATCCACCTATTGCTACTCACTCTTTGTTTCCTTTTCCTTGTTCACTTCCCTACCTTTTAACTCCCCTTGGTCCCTATTGCTCTGTGTTACACCTCTCGCCCATCTACAGTGATTGTGTGTGTTTATACTGTTTTCTTTACTCAATGTAGGTCCATAGTGGCATTGTTGATGTTATGTTGCAAAGCACCCCTATATCTGAAGGTGAATAAGCGCTATAGAGAACTGTTAAAAAAGAGTGATGATGGTGTGTTGGCATTGGATTGCAAAATGAAATAGATAAATACATTGAATTGATGCAAGCGGTTAAAAGGTCTCTGTGAAGGGTAAATGGAAGTGAAAGTGTGAGGCGTGACTGGGACAGGGGATTTGCCAGGGCCTGGTTGCTCTTCTATTATAAAACAAAGACAATAGAAAAAAGCTAACTTGATGTCAGGAAACCCTATGGAAATGAACTCAGTAAGACACAAAACGTGGAAGTATGTGAAAACATACAACTAAAAATGCTAGACTGCAAAAAACTGTACTGTCGAAACATCCACTATAAAAACAAATCAGCACCCTCCTCCCCTGAACACACTATGAAGAACATGCCCCAAAATATTCTAGTGCTGGAGTTAAAATAGTAATTTAACCAAGTGCCACATTGGGTGAGAAGTGAGATTAGTTGGATTTAGGCATTAAAAAAATTCTGTAGAGTGGGATACATGTATAAGCGATATCTTTTCAGTAAATGTTACTGTGTCTCTATTTTTTCAGTCTCGCTTTTCACATTGAACTAATAGAATTGCTAGTACTGGGCAAAATAAGAGCTCAGTGTTGTTTTTCCTACTACTTCGGGGATCTTGACTGTTCGTAACTGTGTTACTCCTGCTGTTTTTGGGTTCATTTCTATGTACCTTTCTTTCACGTTCCAACTCGGTCATCAAGATCTGCAGGACCACAATATATCACATGATATTGACGGCACTGAGGTCACCATCTTGGGGCTATTCAAAGAGGTAAACTTACACACAAGTAAATATACACATGTTATTTTACTTGTATTCTTTTGAGTAATTTTACTACTTTTAGCTATCCACCATTTACGAGCGTAAAGTTACTAAAAAATTTTGATTTGCAGGTCCCCACCTCCTGAAATAAGGGATGGAGTCAGCAAACACTTCAAATACAACCATAATTTTACTACTGATAGTTAACTTACAACCTCAGTTGGCGTTCCGCATACTTAGTGGAGACCACTGCAATTGGAAAAGTGATCTCCCCATGGTAAAGTATAGGAAAATGAATACAAGTTTATTAAAGTTAAAAAACTAGAACTTTTTGTAAGTTAACTGTTATTATGTAATATTAAATATTATATATATGTATTTTTGATGTAGATTATTGCTTAAAAACATTAGTGCACTATTAAAGTAGTTTTAAATAGCATTTTTAATAACTTTAAGTATTTTTAATTGATTGAAAATTATTTTTCAATGATTTTTTTTTTTTTAAATAAACCCAATTGTGGACTTAATCAAGCTCTGCGCTGGAGTGCTTTTCCAACTGTTTTGGGTCCTTTTTAGTTTTCACCTGCGAGAAATCTATTGTATTCAATATAAATCTTAAAATGGGCATATGTCCCGCCCCCTTGTTTTTTATTGGTTCCCATCCTTGCCTCTTACTTTCCCTCCATTTCTATTGGCTGTAGCATTATATTTCTTGTTCTCTGCTCTTATCGGTCTCCCGAGGTCCAAGTACTGTTTTTTTCCACTTCTGGGGAACTTTTTGTTCGAGGCATGTATGCTGTAGATACACATGCTTTGCATACTCCTGCGATCTATTTTTGGGTCTAGATGTTTGCAAGGTTTTTTTCTTCGAAGAAGTCTTTTCCAGTCACGAGGTAAGGTGACTCCTCATTTTGGTGATAGTGCACATGGGCATTGACTCATTTGTTAGATTGTTTTCTTTCCGCCATCGCGTTTGGACGTGGTTTTCGGTGCTCCGGTTCGAAACCGTTCTTTGGGATCCCCTCAGTGTGCAACCCCCTGTAACCTCGTTGGTATTGTTTCTTACTTGTTTTACCATCCTCCGCGTGTTCAAAAAATAAGAAAACTCTGTCTTCGATATAGAAGACATTGTTGCGGCCTTCGGGCCTATCTGCGTCGGTCGACTTACACTCCGTTCTGTATTATCCAGCCTTCTGCCAATGGAACGGACTCCGTTTCAATTCTGTCCTCGGTGCCATTTCAAGTATCCGCGCACCGACCTTCATAAAGTCTGCTTCTTGTGTCTCTCACCGTAGCACAAGGAAGAAGATTGAGACGCTTGTGGATCGTTTCGATCGAAAAAGGCTTTGTGGGACCGTCGGGCTCGACGAAGGGACATGCAGCAGCAGAACATTAAACACACGCCGGATATCTTTAGTGAAGATAACGAGCAGGGGGAAATGGAAGCATCGGCAGCGGAAGAGGAGGAGGCCTTCTCTATTCAAGAATCGCACTCGGAACTGGAGATTGAGTTGGAGTTCGAAGGAGTTCCAGCGGGACAGGGTGCCATGAGTAATAAAGCCCCTTTGCCCCCCAAGCTTTCGTCCACCAAACAAAAGGCTTCTGGGCCACCACTACCTGTTGGCCATGGTCGGCACCGAGAGACTGGTTCTAACGCCCCGCCCTCGGGCTCTGCACCAAAACAGACAATCAAGCATTCCGGCTCAGCCCATGCCGAGACAATACCCCTTCGGTTCTCAAACATTCTGGATCGAAGGAGAAGAAAGCCAAATCTAGCTCGGTGCCGACAATTTCGCCACCGAAACAAAAAGACGCTCCCTTAAAACCACCCAAGCCGATTTTGGGAAAAATAAAAAAAAAGCTGAATCCCAAACAAAAGAAGATTCATATACATCCTGATTCTGGACACATAGCAGCTAAACCAGTAATACCTTCAAAAAGGAAGGCAGACACTGAATACAGAATCCCTCTGGGGAAGAAAAGGGACATGGCTACCAGCCATATCAACATTCCTCAAACCCCTCCATCTATTTTACCAATTCCCATTATACCAGATATAGATCCTCCACACATTACATCATCAGGTTCTCCTAACACAAATCCTGATTTAGGAGAGCATGGCGCTAATTATAACCAGCCACCACCTGATCCATGGGATGACTATAATATAGATCCACCTCAAGATACAGACCCTGATCTGTACCCAGCAAACCTTCCCCGTGTACCAGGGATTCATTGCTAGGGCAGCCATTTATCATGGAGTGCTTTTACACAAAGAAGCACTAGAAGAAGGTTTCCTATTCGAAACCTTGGGAAACACACATAAAACAACACAAATGTTGCCTATGTTAAAAGGTATAAGAAGGTATACTAGTGATATTTCTAAAGACCCAGTTAGAGCACGTATACTAACACAGAGGGTGGACAAAAATATAAACCCCCACCATCTGACCCAGTTTTTATTAGCGGTCAGTTGCTTTTGGATTCCTTGGTGGTCTCTAATGCCAGTAGAGTGCAAATTCACAAACATGAGTAGAGGCACCACCTCCAGATAAAGAATCCAAACTAATAGATACATCAGGGAAGAGATTAGCTGCTCAGTCAGCCAACCATTGGCGTATAGCTAATACGCAAGGTCTATTGTTCAGATACGATAAAGCTCACTGAGATGAAATGGAAGAATTATTTCAATATCTCCCAGAAGAAAACCAAAAAGGGGGCAGGAATTAGTGCAGGAAGGAAAACTTTTTTCTGATTCCTCTATCAGTTGTTAGATGCTTCAGATACTGCAGCTAGAGCAGTTAATACTAGCATTCTGCTAAGGAGACATACATGGCTCAGAATTTCTGGTTTTAAACCAGAAGTTCAGCAAATTATTCGTAATGCACCTTTTGATAAGGAACACCTCTTTGGGCCTCAAATAAATCAATCCCTTGAAAAGATGAAGAAGGATACCGAATTGGCAAAATCTATGGTAGCATTTCAATCTCATTTTACCAGAGGTTCCTTTTGTCGCTCCTTTTGCAGAGAAGACTCCAAAACTAACACCACAGATGCGGCTGCATTTTCATACAAGACACACACACAATCATCCTCCTCTAGAGGATTCTACAAGGGTGGTTATAGAGGGAATAGTTTTTAAGGGAAGAGATAGAGTCCACTAACAAGCAGTGACTTGCTAGTAATTCCCCCAACAACTTATCACCTGTCGGGTGAAGATTACAACATTTTCTTCCCACTTGGCAATCAATAACATCAGACAAATGGGTTTTGGATATCATCCAACATGGTTATTGCCTGGAGCTTACCAGTAATCTTCCCAATATTCCACCTCGCATTCAAAAACTCTCGCCACATCACCAGCAGCTCCTCAAACAGGAGGTACAAGCTCTTCTAACAAAAGGACCTATAGAATCGGTTCCATTATAACATCAAGGATCAGGAGTTTACTCACTTTACTTCCTAATCCCCAAAAAGGACGGGTCTCTAAAATCAATCTTAGATCCCAGAACGTTAAACCTATACATACTGTCAGAACACTTCCATATTGTTATCCTTCAACAAGTGCTTCCACTTCTACAGCAAGGCGACTTTATGTCCATAGTAGACTTTAAAGGATGCATACTTCCGTATTCCTGTACACCCAGCACATCACAAATATCTCAGATTTGTGATAGCAGGAGATCACTATCAGTTCAAAGTACTCCCATTCTATGGGCCCGATTCACAGAACTAACTTAAGACAAAATCCTAAACTTACTACTTTTGGTATTCACAGAAGGCTTTTAGTAGTGGTAAAGTTAGGATTTTGTCTTAAGTCTGTCTTAAGTCTGTCCTAAGTTTGTCTTAAGACTGTCTTAAGTTTGTCTTAAGACTGTCTTAAGTTTGTCTTAAGTCTGTCTTAAGTCTGTCTTAAGTCTGTCCTAAGTTTGTCTTAAGTCTGTCTTAAGTCTGTTCTAAGTTTGTCTTAAGTTTGTCTTGACTGTCTTAAGTTTGTCTTAAGTCTGTCCTACGTCTGTCCTAAGTTTGTCTTAAGTCTGTCTTAAGTCGGTCCTACTACTTTTGGTATTCACAGAAGGCATTTAGTAGTAGTAAAGTTAGGATTTTGTCTTAAGTTTGACTTAAGACAGACTTAAGACAACACAGACTTAAGACAGACTTAAGACAGACTTAAGACAGACTTAAGACAAACTTAAGACAGACTTAAGACAGATTTAAGACAGACTTAAGACAAAATCCTAACTTTACTACTACTAAATGCCTTCTGTGAATACCAAAAGTATTACGTTTCGGATTTTGTCTTAAGTTAGTTCTGTGAATCGGGTCCATAGTGACTACTGCACCTAGAGTATTTACAAAATGTCTAGCAGTAGAAGCAGCTCATTTAAGAAGACAACAAATTCATGTCTTTCCATATCTGGACGATTGGCTCATCAAAGCCAACACACAGCAAAGGTGGCTACAACACACTTGAGTAACCATAAACCTCCTTCATCAATTGGGATTTCCAGTCAATACACAAAAGTCCCATCTTTCACCCTCACAACTGCAACCATATCTCGGAGCAATGATAAACACTCACTCAGTGCTAGCCTCTCCCAGTACAGCCAGAATTTAAAACTTTCAAACTTTATTGCTACAGTTTCAAAACAATCAATGCCTAACCATCAAAACTTTCATGCAACTGTTAGGGATGATGGCATCATGCTTTGTAATAGTGCCTCATACAAGATTACACATGCATCCACTACAGGAATGCTTAGAACATCAGTGGAATCAATCACAGGGTCAATTACCAAATCTAGTGTTGGTAGACATCCACACTTATCGCTCTCTGCAGTGGTGGATCACACAAAAAGGGCAGCCCTTAATCGACCCAATTCCACAAATCGCACTAACAACAGATGCACCTCTCACAGGATGGGGTGTCCATCTTCAGCACTTACAAATTAATGGTTTATGGAACGACAAGCACAAAAGTCTCCACATCAATTACTTAGAGCTTCTAGCTGTTAATCTAGCACTAAAAGCTTTTCAGTCTCACCTTGTAGGGAAAGTTGTCTTAGTCCAGGTGAACAAATCTATGTACTATGTACAAAAACAGGGCGGACACACTCTCTACAGTTGTCACGCCTCTCAGACCATTTGGCGTTGGGTAATACATCACAAATGTCATCTTCTGGCAGAACACCTTCCAGGCTTGAGCAACCAATTTGCCGACCTCCTCGGCAGGAAACGGCAAGCAGTACACAAATAGAAACTTCATCCCCAGGTTCTCCTTCCATACTTCCAAAAATGGTGGTTTCCACAGATAGATCTCTTTGCCACAGCAGAGAACTCAAAATACCCAAACTTTGCCTCTATATTCACCATCTATCCAAAGGCAATGCCCTGTGGATGAACTGGTCAGGGATATTTGCTTACGCTTTTCCACCTCTCCCACTCCTTCCATTTCTGGTTCAGAAACTCAGGCAGACATCTCTCACAATGATTCTAGTGGCTCCCACATGGGCTCGTCAACCATGGTTCACCACACTACTAGAACTGTCAGTGGTTCCACACCAAAAGCTCCACCTCACTTCCAAACTTCTCACACAGAACCATGGAGAAATCAGACATCCAAACCCCAAGGAGCTCAATCTAGCAATCTGGCTCCTGATGTCATAGGGTTTGGTTACCTAAACCTGCCACCAGATTGTATGACAATTCTTAACAAAGCAAGGAAACCTACCACTGGAGCATTTCATGCAGCAAAGTGGAAAAGGTTTGTTATATATTGTAATAATAACACAATTGATCCATTAGATGCATCTTTGCAAAATATTATTTGTTACTTTTTGCATCTAAAGCGAGCTGGCTTGGCCTACACATTTATTCGACTACACCTTGCAGCTGCATATCTGCAAAACAGACAACATTTATCCTTATTTAAAGTTCCAGTAATAAAAGCCTTTATGGAAAGCCTTAAAAGACTAATACTACCCAGGATACCACCTGTACCTGTATGGAACCTTAACACTGTTCTCACAAGGCTTATGGGTGTACCTTTTGAGCCATTACACAATTGTGAATTACAATTTCTTACATGGAAGGTTGCCTTTCTCATTGCTATCACTTCATTAAGGCATGTTGGTGAGCTACAGGCACTAAGCTTAGAAGAACCTTTCTTTCAACTTTATAACAATAGAGTGGTTCTTCGTACAAATACAAGATTCCTGCCAAAAGTAGTTTCTGCTTTTCATATTAACCAATTAGTTGAGTTACTTATGTTCTTCCTTCAACCTAATTCGGTATCAAAAAGGCCTCTACACACACTTGATGTCAAAAGAGCGCTAATATACTATATTGATAGAACAAAAGATTTTCGCAAAACAACTTTTAGTTGCATTTGCTCCACCTCATAAAGGAAATCCTATCTCTAAATCTGGTATTTCTAGATGGATTGTTAAATGTTTTCAAACTTGTTATGTTAAAGGTAAAATAACTTTAACTATACCTCCTAGAGCACATTCTACTCACATAATAGGAGCATCTATGGTCTTTTTAGGTAATATTCCCATAGCTGACATATGTAAAGCAGCTACATGGTCTACACCACACAAATTTGCCAAACATCATTGTGTGGATGTATTAGCATGTCAGCAAGCTAATGTAGGACAAGCAGTGCTAAAAACACTTTTTCAAACAACTGTAACACCCACTGCCTAGCCACCGCTTTGGGAGAATAATGCTATATAGTCTATGTAAAGCATGTGTATCTACAGCACACATGCCTCGATCGGATTATGTTACTTACCCTGTAAGCATCTTTTTTTGGCATGTAGAGCTGGAGATTCAAACGCTTCCTCCCCAGACACCTGTGGTTGTTACAGTTCTTATTATTTACATTACATACACATGGACATCTCTGTACTACAGTTATTTACTCCATTATCACCCTCTTTCGGGAAAACAATATAGTCGATGCCCATGCGTACTATCACCGAAAGGAAGAGTCACCTTACCTCGTGACTGGAAAAGACTTCTTCGAAGAAACACTACTTGCAAACATTCGGACCCAACACTATGCAAAGCATGTGAATCTACAGCTCTACATACCAAGAACAGATACTTACAGGGTAAGTAACATAATCCTTTTTATGTTTTGCAGAGCTTCACTCTACCTTGTTCTTACTCACTTTGGCCAATGTCCAGCGCAGCAGAGCCGTTTTGCTCACTTTTAACACCCACTACTACATACGCTGAGTTCTTCCCTTTTAGTCTGTAAAACGGGACAGTTATCTTATCCTGGCCCACTCCTGCCTGCAACTCACATCAGCCCCTGTGTCCCCTTCCCTTTGATAGTCCCTTTTCTTCATTCAATTGGCCAGTACATTTAATGCAGCGAAGCTGTATTGCCCACTTTTGTTATGCCAACTACATTTTGTCTTTGTTATTCTATAAAATGGGACAGCTGCATTCTGCCAGCAGGCTACAGGTCCTTACAAATGGCATGACTTTGTGAGGGGTGTGACCTTGCGCTTATAACGTTTTTTCTTGACTAAACCGTTTACCAGATGGTAGTGTTTTACTTTATGCACATGTGTTCTGCGCTTGGTGGGTTCACGCTCGAGTTGACTCTGGTGGCGTGACAGACTTGAAGTTGGGTAGCTTGTGTTCTTTACTTACTGCACGCCTAACTTCACTGCCATTTATGTGCTCTGCTGAACATGGGAAAGTGGCGGCACTGCGTTTTCTTACTTTTTGTGGGCAACAAGTATTTAGGATAGATTTTGTTTGGTTGGGATGCAGTGTTTGTCACTGGCTTTTAGTTGTTTAAAAGTGTTTTTGGTGTGAGCATTACAAGTCTTCCTAAGGTGTTCTTCACAGGGTCTGTGCGATTATTAAACCTAGGAGCTGTCTTAACTACAGGGGTAGCTGGTATCTGGGAATGAGTGGTCTCCATGCTTATATCTGGGAAAAAGCTTACAGCCTAGCGCCCCATCTACTTCTGAATATTAAAAACACATCAAGTTCTCTGGTGCAGATACATCTATTCTGTGCATTCCTCACTGCGCCGGGGACGTAATTGAGTCACAAGAGATGCCATTTTAATAACTTGCACATAGTAAGTTTCAGTAGTGATTAAAGTGGTACGGACAATTGGGCGGGGCCTGGACTACTGTTATCTTCCTGACTCTGATATGGCTTCCATATTTTGTAAAGAACGGGTCCCCCTGTATCTAGGATAAATAGCCCTGACTGGGAATATACAATAACATGGAACGACACACCTGGGCACAATGAATTACAATTAAGGTAAGCGCATCAATTCTATAAAGACAAAAACAGATATTGGAATTTTGTATGTTTTTCATTTATTTTTTTTAAATATAAACTATTTCTTTTAATTTGCACAAAGATATATCAAAATTTTGTCATGATACTTTTTTTAAAATAAAAGTATAAGAAGCATTCTTTTCAGCATATCAACATATTGGGCCCGATTCACAGAACTAACTTAAGACAAAATCCTAAACTTACTACCATTTTGGTATTCACAGAATGCACTTACTGCTTTTGGTATTCACAGAATGCACTTACTACTTTTGGTATTCACAGAATGGATTTACGACTACTAACTTTACGTCCGCACTCGGGCCAGAAGTTCCGGCCCGGAGGCAGAGCTTCCGGCCCGGAGGTGGGGATTCCGGCCAGTGGCGGAGATTTAGCCATGGCCAAAATCTCCACCTCTGGCCTGGAAGCCCTGCCTCCGGCCCGGAAGCCCCGCCTCCAGGCCAGAAGCTCCGCCTCTGGGCCGGAAGCTCCGCCTCCGGGCCGGAATTTCCGGCCCGAGTGCGGACGTAAAGTTAGTAGTCGTAAATCCATTCTGTGAATACCAAAAGTAGTAAGTGCATTCTGTGAATACCAAAAGCAGTAAGTGCATTCTGTGAATACCAAAATGGTAGTAAGTTTAGGATTTTGTCTTAAGTTAGTTCTGTGAATCGGGCCCATTGTTATCACAAGCAGTTGGCAAATTTCATTTGTAAATGTAATGTTTCATGTCATTATTTTCATGTTAACATAACTATTTCTGTAATAACATGTTTCCAAACATTCAACATTTAAAACCAAAAACCCAGTTGGTGATGTGCAGAGACTGGCGGCATGTTGACAAACTACTCATCCAGAAATCCCTTTGGTGTAATTTGGATACTGACCAAATTATAGCAAATCACTGTGAAGGAGTCCTGACGAAGGCCTAGCCGAAACGCTCGTAGTTTGTCAACATGCTGCCAGTCTCTGCACATCACCAACTTGATTTTTGGTTTTAAATGTTGAATGTTTGGAAACATGTTATTACAGAAATAGTTATGTTAACATGAAAATAATTAAATGAAACATGACATTTACAAATGAAATTTAACAACTACTTATCGACTTGTGATAAAAATATGTTGAACTGCTGAAAAGAATGCTTCTTCTGCTTCTATTTTTAAAAAAGTATCATGACAACATTTTGATATATCTTTGTACAAATTAAAATAAATATTTTATATTGAAATAAAATAAATGAAAAACATAAAATTCCAATATCTGTTTCTTTCTTTGTAGAATTGGTGAGCTTACCTTAATTGTAATTCACCATGCCCAGGTGTGTCGTTCCATGTTATCTGATATGGCTTCCTCCATAAATTATATGCGCCCCATGGTACAGCTGATTCTAAAATATGGCCCAGTTTCCCAACGTGAGAGAAGACCACATCTACAACATGGGGCACTCTAATGACGGCTTTCTAAATTGTAAAAGTTTATTAGTATCGTGGATCCTGGGTTTTGTAGTTTCTCCCAGTATTCTAAGCAAATACTTTATTAGACACAATAATGTTAAAAAAACAATCTGTTTTGAAAAGCAACAACAAATCAAAACAACTGTCATTGACATTTATATCATTTATATTAAATGCCTTGTTGAGAGCATTTATCAACTACATGCACAGTTAGAAGCTTTTACAAGATTGCAATATGTTCATACTCAATTTTTGAGCCCTTTTTCGTGCCGAGTCAGTCAGTGGGCGCTTGGATGTTTTTCTCCATGGTTTCTATTTCATTAAATTTGCCTTGGGCTATTTTTTTCTATTCATTTTACTGGTAGCAAATAAATGTCTTTCTCTTCTCTGTGGAGAAGCAGTAACTAGTTTGTGACTAAGAAGGGGCTTACTCTTTTGTGGTTGAGTGTATGTCCTTCCCTAAACCCCTCCCTACCTCTCCCCTAATCCCTCTTTAGTCTTCTTTTAACTCCTTCCCTTTTGTTGTAAGAATTTCCCATTATCCAGCCATTCCCCCGTCCCTCCCACATTTACTACTAAAAGCTAGGCCTACATGTTCGGAGACCTCTGACATAAAAAATAGGAGAGACAGAGGTGTAGACCTCCACACATATGTTAGTGGATAGTGTTTTGTAGTATGTTAGTAGTACTAGTGTAGTACTACTAAATGTACTGCAAAATGCAGTTTGTGAATAGGCCAAGGTGTCAATAATGTACGAATAATACAGAAATGTGCCTTCGCTTATGCCCTCAGGTAGTACATTTTGTTTTTTCTGTTTGTCATGGAAAGGTCTCTGATCAAATTAATAACAAATATTCAAAACATCCCGCCACAACAATGAACATTTACAGGAGTAGTGTGAGTGCAATTGGCTATTGCACCATGTCAGCATGGACGATGTTATGGGAGGTGCTTGGTCCTATCGCTGTCTGCCCTGTGAGCTCCTGCTGTGAGCCCAGCCTGATCCCGGTCCTCCCATTCCCGCTTTGTGAAGGCCGCGATGAGTGCAGCCCAGTCATCAGCTATCGGACGCGTTCCCAGACCTCTGCTCTCCTCTTCCTGTAGTGCCATCTCTTCCGCCCCAGCCCATCGTTCTCCCTAGAACTCTGTGCGCCACCTGCAACGGGGCCACCCTTCTGTATACTTCCAGTGCACAGCCAGGACCCGTCAGCCCAAGGCTAGTGACATGTGTAGAAATCTAGGGGCATATTATCAAGCCCAACATCGCCGCTTTAGCAGCTGTTTTCGGCTGATAAGCGGCAATATATTTATCTCCATATCATCAGTGCATTAGCGCATGTTAGCAGCAGTTTTACTAACGCCTCACATCGCTAATTAGATGCAAAGTAGGCGTTCCTTCAGAAAACAACAGCAAAATAGTCGCACAGACAACATCGCGCTGTTAGCAAGCCGGACCGGACAGGCGATGCGATAAAAATAGCCGCATTAACCGCGGTTATCGCAGGAATCTAACATCAGGTAAAATCCAGACTTAGCTATCTTTTTAATGGGAGGTGGATTGACAGATTAAGTCCACACTCCCATATTTTCAAGCTTTTCATTAGGGCTATGAAATCATTGCTTGATTTCACATGCTAATCATCCTTATCTCTGTCTATCGCTGGTTTGAACATCGCCTGTTAGCAAAGCGTTGCTAATACGCCGCAAACACGGCGATGTAATTCAGCGATAAACTGCGATAGACAAAAACGCGCTAAGCGCGCTTTGCGAACATTATCACAATTACTTGATAATATGGCCCCTAGCATCTACCGGAGATGGGGGCAGTCACTCCAAATCGGTGCGTGCCAGGACATATCCCTATGCAGATATCCCTCCCTGCCAGAATCTCACAGCTCCGGTTAATGACCAGGTCTTGTGTATGAAATAAGCATCGGGTGCCTGGCAGCGAAGGTCATAAGAATCATATTTGCTGGATTATGTAGTGGCCATTGTGTTTAAACATATGTATTCATTAAGAAAGTGAATCGGAAAAAGACATTCACATTTTGAAAATTTGAATTCAGATCCAAATGCTTCTGTTGTTGCAGTGTGAATCAGCAGATTTTTTCAAATCTTCAGCACAGTTTGTGTAAGTGAGCTTCATGCTCTCCTGGTGCCTTATACAGTTTTGAGCAATGTCTCATACAATGGTTGACAATGGCATACTTATGCTAAGAAGTCATCTTTACTCTGTACCTCTAGTACTTTCTGATTTCCGTATTAGCCATTGTTTTTCCTAAGTCCAGACTCCCACAGTAACCTTCAAAAATCTTGATGTAAACTTTGCATTCATATTCTTGGTAATCATGCACTCATTTCCCTCCTCCTGTTATGTATAGCACTTTATACTAAATGCCTTGTTGAGAGCATTTATCAACTACATGCACAGTTAGAAGCTTTTACAAGATTGTAATATGTTCATACTCAATTTTTGAGCCCTTTTTCGTGCCGAGTCAGTCAGTGGGCGCTTGGATGTTTTTCTCCATGGTTTCTATTTCATTAAATTTGCCTTGGGCTATTTTTTTCTATTCATTTTACTGGTAGCAAATAAATGTCTTTCTCTTCTCTGTGGGGAAGCAGTAACTAAATAGTTTTATGTATTATTAATCACATAGGTGAATCCTAATGCATTATCCAATGCTTGTTAGCTGTAGTAGCTATAAAATTGCAGTTTGTGACTAAGAAGGGGCTTACTCTTTTGTGGTTGAGTGTATGTCCTTCCCTAAACCCCTCCCTACCGCTCCCCTAATCCCTCTTTAGTCTTCTTTTAACTCCTTCCCTTTTGTTGTAAGAATTTCCCATTATCCAGCCATTCCCCGTCCCTCCCACATTTACTACTAAAAGCTAAGCCTACATGTTCGGAGACCTCTGACATAAAAAATAGGAGAGACAGAGGTGTAGACCTCCACACATATGTTAGTGGATAGTGTTTTGTAGTATGTTAGTAGTACTAGTGTAGTACTACTAAATGTACTGCAAAATGCAGTTTGTGAATAGGCCAAAGTGTCTAGTTTGTGGCATTCCTGGAATGAATTGGTGAAGAAGCTCCCACTTCTTCTCCTCTAATGGAAAATTTAGTGTATCAGCAACAGGATCAGCTGTGACATCCCCGCCACAAAATGACTGATCATAGTACCAAAGTATCAACAATGGTGTCTTTACTAGGAAAACGTTCATAGCCTCAAGGCTGCCAAGAGATTGTCATCTTTGACTCCATTCCAACGGAAGTGGTTGTGGTTTAAACACATTTCTCTGGCAGGTCATAACAGTCATTTAAAATAAAAAGTTTCTTAATTGGGTTTTATAGTTGTAACATAGTAGTAATATCTCCCATGCAGTACAGTAGTACAGGAAACGTCCAATTCTTCATTAGGTATATCAACACTGGGCTAATCAATAATGTACGAATAATACAGAAATGTGCCTTCGCTTATGCCCTCAGGTAGTACATTTTGTTTTTTCTGTTTGTCATGGAAAGGTCTCTGATCAAATTAATAACAAATATTCAAAACATCCCCCCACAACAATGAACATTTACAGGAGTAGTGTGAGTGCAATTGGCTATTGCACCATGTCAGCATGGACGATGTTATGGGAGGTGCTTGGTCCTATCGCTGTCTGCCCTGTGAGCTCCTGCTGTGAGCCCAGCCTGATCCCGGTCCTCCCATTCCCGCTTTGTGAAGGCCGCGATGAGTGCAGCCCAGTCATCAGCTATCGGACGCGTTCCCAGACCTCTGCTCTCCTCTTCCTGTAGTGCCATCTCTTCCGCCCCAGCCCATCGTTCTCCCTAGAACTCTGTGTGCCACCTGCAACGGGGCCACCCTTCTGTATACTTCCAGTGCACAGCCAGGACCCGTCAGCCCAAGGCTAGTGACATGTGTAGAAATCTACGGGCATATTATCAAGCCCAATATCGCCGCTTTAGCGGCTGTTTTCGGCTGATAAGCGGCGATATATTTATCTCCATATCATCAGTGCATTAGCGCATGTTAGCAGCAGTTTTACTAACGCCTCACATCGCTAATTAGATGCAAAGTAGGCGTTCCTTCAGAAAACAACAGCAAAATAGTCGCACAGACAACATCGCGCTGTTAGCAAGCCGGACCGGACAGGCGATGCGATAAAAATAGCCGCATTAACCGCGGTTATCGTAGGAATCTAACATCAGGTAAAATCCAGACTTAGCTATCTTTTTAATGGGAGGTGGATTGACAGATTAAGTCCACACTCCCATATTTACAAGCTTTTCATTAGGGCTGTGAAATCATTGCTTGATTTCACATGCTAATCATCCTTATCTCTGTCTATCGCTGGTTTGAACATCGCCTGTTAGCAAAGCGTTGCTAATACGCCGCAAACACGGCGATGTAATTCAGCGATAAACTGCGATAGACAAAAACGCGCTAAGCGCGCTTTGCGAACATTATCACAATTACTTGATAATATGGCCCCTAGCATCTACCGGAGATGGGGGCAGTCACTCCAAATCGGTGCGTGCCAGGACATATCCCTATGCAGATATCCCTCCCTGCCAGAATCTCACAGCTCCGGTTAATGACCAGGTCTTGTGTATGAAATAAGCATCGGGTGCCTGGCAGCGAAGGTCATAAGAATCATATTTGCTGGATTATGTAGTGGCCATTGTGTTTAAACATATGTATTCATTAAGAAAGTGAATCGGAAAAAGACATTCACATTTTGAAAATTTGAATTCAGATCCAAATGCTTCTGTTGTTGCAGTGTGAATCAGCAGATTTTTTCAAATCTTCAGCACAGTTTGTGTAAGTGAGCTTCATGCTCTCCTGGTGCCTTATACAGTTTTGAGCAATGTCTCATACAATGGTTGACAATGGCATACTTATGCTAAGAAGTCATCTTTACTCTGTACCTCTAGTACTTTCTGATTTCCGTATTAGCCATTGTTTTTCCTAAGTCCAGACTCCCACAGTAACCTTCAAAAATCTTGATGTAAACTTTGCATTCATATTCTTGGTAATCATGCACTCATTTCCCTCCTCCTGTTATGTATAGCACTTTGAAACATTGAAATAGTCCTCTCTAGACATGAATGTGTCGTCCCTCTTGTTGTTTCTGTTTGAGAGTCATTTGGTGTATTCACGACGGTGTGTAGGCGAAAAGACTCAGTACAATAGTCACTTCATTAAATACCTTTTATTGTTTCTCCAAACTGAATGTTACCAATACAGAATACCCCAGACCACCAATACCAGTTGATGGATCTGTTTTTCACAGCACCTCTGCAAATTCTCTCTTTGCTGAAGTGGGCCATAACAATTTTGTTTCTACTCTCTCACTAAGCAAATACTTTATTAGACACAATAATGTTAAAAAAAAATCTGTTTTGAAAAGCAACAACAAATCAAAACAACTGTCATTGACATTTATATCATTTATATTAAATGCCTTGTTGAGAGCATTTATCAACTACATGCACAGTTAGAAGCTTTTACAAGATTGCAATATGTTCATACTCAATTTTTGAGCCCTTTTTCGTGCCGAGTCAGTCAGTGGGCGCTTGGATGTTTTTCTCCATGGTTTCTATTTCATTAAATTTGCCTTGGGCTATTTTTTTCTATTCATTTTACTGGTAGCAAATAAATGTCTTTCTCTTCTCTGTGGGGAAGCAGTAACTAAATAGTTTTATGTATTATTAATCACATAGGTGAATCCTAATGCATTATCCAATGCTTGTTAGCTGTAGTAGCTATAAAATTGCAGTTTGTGACTAAGAAGGGGCTTACTCTTTTGTGGTTGAGTGTATGTCCTTCCCTAAACCCCTCCCTACCTCTCCCCTAATCCCTCTTTAGTCTTCTTTTAACTCCTTCCCTTTTGTTGTAAGAATTTCCCATTATCCAGCCATTCCCCGTCCCTCCCACATTTACTACTAAAAGCTAAGCCTACATGTTCGGAGACCTCTGACATAAAAAATAGGAGAGACAGAGGTGTAGACCTCCACACATATGTTAGTGGATAGTGTTTTGTAGTATGTTAGTAGTACTAGTGTAGTACTACTAAATGTACTGCAAAATGCAGTTTGTGAATAGGCCAAAGTGTCTAGTTTGTGGCATTCCTGGAATGAATTGGTGAAGAAGCTCCCACTTCTTCTCCTCCAATGGAAAATTTAGTGTATCAGCAACAGGATCCGCTGTGACATCCCCGCCACAAAATGACTGATCATAGTACCAAAGTATCAACAATGGTGTCTTTACTAGGAAAACGTTCATAGCCTCAAGGCTGCCAAGAGATTGTCATCTTTGACTCCATTCCAACGGAAGTGGTTGTGGTTTAAACACATTTCTCTGGCAGGTCATAACAGTCATTTAAAATAAAAAGTTTCTTAATTGGGTTTTATAGTTGTAACATAGTAGTAATATCTCCCATGCAGTACAGTAGTACAGGAAACGTCCAATTCTTCATTAGGTATATCAACTCTGGGCTAATCAATAATGTACGAATAATACAGAAATGTGCCTTCGCTTATGCCCTCAGGTAGTACATTTTGTTTTTTCTGTTTGTCATGGAAAGGTCTCTGATCAAATTAATAACAAATATTCAAAACATCCCCCCACAACAATGAACATTTACAGGAGTAGTGTGAGTGCAATTGGCTATTGCACCATGTCAGCATGGACGATGTTATGGGAGGTGCTTGGTCCTATCGCTGTCTGCCCTGTGAGCTCCTGCTGTGAGCCCAGCCTGATCCCGGTCCTCCCATTCCCGCTTTGTGAAGGCCGCGATGAGTGCAGCCCAGTCATCAGCTATCGGACGCGTTCCCAGACCTCTGCTCTCCTCTTCCTGTAGTGCCATCTCTTCCGCCCCAGCCCATCGTTCTCCCTAGAACTCTGTGCGCCACCTGCAACGGGCCACCCTTCTGTATACTTCCAGTGCACAGCCAGGACCCGTCAGCCCAAGGCTAGTGACATGTGTCGAAATCTAGGGGCATATTATCAAGCCCAACATCGCCGCTTTAGCGGCTGTTTTCGGCTGATAAGCGGCGATATATTTATCTCCATATCATCAGTGCATTAGCGCATGTTAGCAGCAGTTTTACTAACGCCTCACATCGCTAATTAGATGCAAAGTAGGCGTTCCTTCAGAAAACAACAGCAAAATAGTCGCACAGACAACATCGCGCTGTTAGCAAGCCGGACCGGTCAGGCGATGCGATAAAAATAGCCGCATTAACCGCGGTTATCGTAGGAATCTAACATCAGGTAAAATCCAGACTTAGCTATCTTTTTAATGGGAGGTGGATTGACAGATTAAGTCCACACTCCCATATTTACAAGCTTTTCATTAGGGCTGTGAAATCATTGCTTGATTTCACATGCTAATCATCCTTATCTCTGTCTATCGCTGGTTTGAACATCGCCTGTTAGCAAAGCGTTGCTAATACGCCGCAAACACGGCGATGTAATTCAGCGATAAACTGCGATAGACAAAAACGCGCTAAGCGCGCTTTGCGAACATTATCACAATTACTTGATAATATGGCCCCTAGCATCTACCGGAGATGGGGGCAGTCACTCCAAATCGGTGCGTGCCAGGACATATCCCTATGCAGATATCCCTCCCTGCCAGAATCTCACAGCTCCGGTTAATGACCAGGTCTTGTGTATGAAATAAGCATCGGGTGCCTGGCAGCGAAGGTCATAAGAATCATATTTGCTGGATTATGTAGTGGCCATTGTGTTTAAACATATGTATTCATTAAGAAAGTGAATCGGAAAAAGACATTCACATTTTGAAAATTTGAATTCAGATCCAAATGCTTCTGTTGTTGCAGTGTGAATCAGCAGATTTTTTCAAATCTTCAGCACAGTTTGTGTAAGTGAGCTTCATGCTCTCCTGGTGCCTTATACAGTTTTGAGCAATGTCTCATACAATGGTTGACAATGGCATACTTATGCTAAGAAGTCATCTTTACTCTGTACCTCTAGTACTTTCTGATTTCCGTATTAGCCATTGTTTTTCCTAAGTCCAGACTCCCAAAGTAACCTTCAAAAATCTTGATGTAAACTTTGCATTCATATTCTTGGTAATCATGCACTCATTTCCCTCCTCCTGTTATGTATAGCACTTTGAAACATTGAAATAGTCCTCTCTAGACATGAATGTGTCGTCCCTCTTGTTGTTTCTGTTTGAGAGTCATTTGGTGTATTCACGACGGTGTGTAGGCGAAAAGACTCAGTACAATAGTCACTTCATTAAATACCTTTTATTGTTTCTCCAAACTGAATGTTACCAATACAGAATACCCCAGACCACCAATACCAGTTGATGGATCTGTTTTTCACAGCACCTCTGCAAATTCTCTCTTTGCTGAAGTGGGCCATAACAATTTTGTTTCTACTCTCTCACTAAGCAAATACTTTATTAGACACAATAATGTTAAAAAAAAATCTGTTTTGAAAAGCAACAACAAATCAAAACAACTGTCATTGACATTTATATCATTTATATTAAATGCCTTGTTGAGAGCATTTATCAACTACATGCACAGTTAGAAGCTTTTACAAGATTGCAATATGTTCATACTCAATTTTTGAGCCCTTTTTCGTGCCGAGTCAGTCAGTGGGCGCTTGGATGTTTTTCTCCATGGTTTCTATTTCATTAAATTTGCCTTGGGCTATTTTTTTCTATTCATTTTACTGGTAGCAAATAAATGTCTTTCTCTTCTCTGTGGGGAAGCAGTAACTAAATAGTTTTATGTATTATTAATCACATAGGTGAATCCTAATGCATTATCCAATGCTTGTTAGCTGTAGTAGCTATAAAATTGCAGTTTGTGACTAAGAAGGGGCTTACTCTTTTGTGGTTGAGTGTATGTCCTTCCCTAAACCCCTCCCTACCTCTCCCCTAATCCCTCTTTAGTCTTCTTTTAACTCCTTCCCTTTTGTTGTAAGAATTTCCCATTATCCAGCCATTCCCCGTCCCTCCCACATTTACTACTAAAAGCTAAGCCTACATGTTCGGAGACCTCTGACATAAAAAATAGGAGAGACAGAGGTGTAGACCTCCACACATATGTTAGTGGATAGTGTTTTGTAGTATGTTAGTAGTACTAGTGTAGTACTACTAAATGTACTGCAAAATGCAGTTTGTGAATAGGCCAAAGTGTCTAGTTTGTGGCATTCCTGGAATGAATTGGTGAAGAAGCTCCCACTTCTTCTCCTCCAATGGAAAATTTAGTGTATCAGCAACAGGATCCGCTGTGACATCCCCGCCACAAAATGACTGATCATAGTACCAAAGTATCAACAATGGTGTCTTTACTAGGAAAACGTTCATAGCCTCAAGGCTGCCAAGAGATTGTCATCTTTGACTCCATTCCAACGGAAGTGGTTGTGGTTTAAACACATTTCTCTGGCAGGTCATAACAGTCATTTAAAATAAAAAGTTTCTTAATTGGGTTTTATAGTTGTAACATAGTAGTAATATCTCCCATGCAGTACAGTAGTACAGGAAACGTCCAATTCTTCATTAGGTATATCAACTCTGGGCTAATCAATAATGTACGAATAATACAGAAATGTGCCTTCGCTTATGCCCTCAGGTAGTACATTTTGTTTTTTCTGTTTGTCATGGAAAGGTCTCTGATCAAATTAATAACAAATATTCAAAACATCCCCCCACAACAATGAACATTTACAGGAGTAGTGTGAGTGCAATTGGCTATTGCACCATGTCAGCATGGACGATGTTATGGGAGGTGCTTGGTCCTATCGCTGTCTGCCCTGTGAGCTCCTGCTGTGAGCCCAGCCTGATCCCGGTCCTCCCATTCCCGCTTTGTGAAGGCCGCGATGAGTGCAGCCCAGTCATCAGCTATCGGACGCGTTCCCAGACCTCTGCTCTCCTCTTCCTGTAGTGCCATCTCTTCCGCCCCAGCCCATCGTTCTCCCTAGAACTCTGTGCGCCACCTGCAACGGGCCACCCTTCTGTATACTTCCAGTGCACAGCCAGGACCCGTCAGCCCAAGGCTAGTGACATGTGTCGAAATCTAGGGGCATATTATCAAGCCCAACATCGCCGCTTTAGCGGCTGTTTTCGGCTGATAAGCGGCGATATATTTATCTCCATATCATCAGTGCATTAGCGCATGTTAGCAGCAGTTTTACTAACGCCTCACATCGCTAATTAGATGCAAAGTAGGCGTTCCTTCAGAAAACAACAGCAAAATAGTCGCACAGACAACATCGCGCTGTTAGCAAGCCGGACCGGTCAGGCGATGCGATAAAAATAGCCGCATTAACCGCGGTTATCGTAGGAATCTAACATCAGGTAAAATCCAGACTTAGCTATCTTTTTAATGGGAGGTGGATTGACAGATTAAGTCCACACTCCCATATTTACAAGCTTTTCATTAGGGCTGTGAAATCATTGCTTGATTTCACATGCTAATCATCCTTATCTCTGTCTATCGCTGGTTTGAACATCGCCTGTTAGCAAAGCGTTGCTAATACGCCGCAAACACGGCGATGTAATTCAGCGATAAACTGCGATAGACAAAAACGCGCTAAGCGCGCTTTGCGAACATTATCACAATTACTTGATAATATGGCCCCTAGCATCTACCGGAGATGGGGGCAGTCACTCCAAATCGGTGCGTGCCAGGACATATCCCTATGCAGATATCCCTCCCTGCCAGAATCTCACAGCTCCGGTTAATGACCAGGTCTTGTGTATGAAATAAGCATCGGGTGCCTGGCAGCGAAGGTCATAAGAATCATATTTGCTGGATTATGTAGTGGCCATTGTGTTTAAACATATGTATTCATTAAGAAAGTGAATCGGAAAAAGACATTCACATTTTGAAAATTTGAATTCAGATCCAAATGCTTCTGTTGTTGCAGTGTGAATCAGCAGATTTTTTCAAATCTTCAGCACAGTTTGTGTAAGTGAGCTTCATGCTCTCCTGGTGCCTTATACAGTTTTGAGCAATGTCTCATACAATGGTTGACAATGGCATACTTATGCTAAGAAGTCATCTTTACTCTGTACCTCTAGTACTTTCTGATTTCCGTATTAGCCATTGTTTTTCCTAAGTCCAGACTCCCAAAGTAACCTTCAAAAATCTTGATGTAAACTTTGCATTCATATTCTTGGTAATCATGCACTCATTTCCCTCCTCCTGTTATGTATAGCACTTTGAAACATTGAAATAGTCCTCTCTAGACATGAATGTGTCGTCCCTCTTGTTGTTTCTGTTTGAGAGTCATTTGGTGTATTCACGACGGTGTGTAGGCGAAAAGACTCAGTACAATAGTCACTTCATTAAATACCTTTTATTGTTTCTCCAAACTGAATGTTACCAATACAGAATACCCCAGACCACCAATACCAGTTGATGGATCTGTTTTTCACAGCACCTCTGCAAATTCTCTCTTTGCTGAAGTGGGCCATAACAATTTTGTTTCTACTCTCTCACTAAGCAAATACTTTATTAGACACAATAATGTTAAAAAAAAATCTGTTTTGAAAAGCAACAACAAATCAAAACAACTGTCATTGACATTTATATCATTTATATTAAATGCCTTGTTGAGAGCATTTATCAACTACATGCACAGTTAGAAGCTTTTACAAGATTGCAATATGTTCATACTCAATTTTTGAGCCCTTTTTCGTGCCGAGTCAGTCAGTGGGCGCTTGGATGTTTTTCTCCATGGTTTCTATTTCATTAAATTTGCCTTGGGCTATTTTTTTCTATTCATTTTACTGGTAGCAAATAAATGTCTTTCTCTTCTCTGTGGGGAAGCAGTAACTAAATAGTTTTATGTATTATTAATCACATAGGTGAATCCTAATGCATTATCCAATGCTTGTTAGCTGTAGTAGCTATAAAATTGCAGTTTGTGACTAAGAAGGGGCTTACTCTTTTGTGGTTGAGTGTATGTCCTTCCCTAAACCCCTCCCTACCTCTCCCCTAATCCCTCTTTAGTCTTCTTTTAACTCCTTCCCTTTTGTTGTAAGAATTTCCCATTATCCAGCCATTCCCCGTCCCTCCCACATTTACTACTAAAAGCTAAGCCTACATGTTCGGAGACCTCTGACATAAAAAATAGGAGAGACAGAGGTGTAGACCTCCACACATATGTTAGTGGATAGTGTTTTGTAGTATGTTAGTAGTACTAGTGTAGTACTACTAAATGTACTGCAAAATGCAGTTTGTGAATAGGCCAAAGTGTCTAGTTTGTGGCATTCCTGGAATGAATTGGTGAAGAAGCTCCCACTTCTTCTCCTCTAATGGAAAATTTAGTGTATCAGCAACAGGATCCGCTGTGACATCCCCGCCACAAAATGACTGATCATAGTACCAAAGTATCAACAATGGTGTCTTTACTAGGAAAACGTTCATAGCCTCAAGGCTGACAAGAGATTGTCATCTTTGACTCCATTCCAACGGAAGTGGTTGTGGTTTAAACACATTTCTCTGGCAGGTCATAACAGTCATTTAAAATAAAAAGTTTCTTAATTGGGTTTTATAGTTGTAACATAGTAGTAATATCTCCCATGCAGTACAGTAGTACAGGAAACGTCCAATTCTTCATTAGGTATATCAACTCTGGGCTAATCAATAATGTACGAATAATACAGAAATGTGCCTTCGCTTATGCCCCCAGGTAGTACATTTTGTTTTTTCTGTTTGTCATGGAAAGGTCTCTGATCAAATTAATAACAAATATTCAAAACATCCCCCCACAACAATGAACATTTACAGGAGTAGTGTGAGTGCAATTGGCTATTGCACCATGTCAGCATGGACGATGTTATGGGAGGTGCTTGGTCCTATCGCTGTCTGCCCTGTGAGCTCCTGCTGTGAGCCCAGCCTGATCCCGGTCCTCCCATTCCCGCTTTGTGAAGGCCGCGATGAGTGCAGCCCAGTCATCAGCTATCGGACGCGTTCCCAGACCTCTGCTCTCCTCTTCCTGTAGTGCCATCTCTTCCACCCCAGCCCATCGTTCTCCCTAGAACTCTGTGCGCCACCTGCAACGGGGCCACCCTTCTGTATACTTCCAGTGCACAGCCAGGACCCGTCAGCCCAAGGCTAGTGACATGTGTAGAAATCTAGGGGCATATTATCAAGCCCAACATCGCCGCTTTAGCGGCTGTTTTCGGCTGATAAGCGGCGATATATTTATCTCCATATCATCAGTGCATTAGCGCATGTTAGCAGCAGTTTTACTAACGCCTCACATCGCTAATTAGATGCAAAGTAGGCGTTCCTTCAGAAAACAACAGCAAAATAGTCGCACAGACAACATCGCGCTGTTAGCAAGCCGGACCGGACAGGCGATGCGATAAAAATAGCCGCATTAACCGCGGTTATCGTAGGAATCTAACATCAGGTAAAATCCAGACTTAGCTATCTTTTTAATGGGAGGTGGATTGACAGATTAAGTCCACACTCCCATATTTACAAGCTTTTCATTAGGGCTGTGAAATCATTGCTTGATTTCACATGCTAATCATCCTTATCTCTGTCTATCGCTGGTTTGAACATCGCCTGTTAGCAAAGCGTTGCTAATACGCCGCAAACACGGCGATGTAATTCAGCGATAAACTGCGATAGACAAAAACGCGCTAAGCGCGCTTTGCGAACATTATCACAATTACTTGATAATATGGCCCCTAGCATCTACCGGAGATGGGGGCAGTCACTCCAAATCGGTG
This sequence comes from Triturus cristatus, assembly GCF_964204655.1. NCBI lineage: Eukaryota > Metazoa > Chordata > Amphibia > Caudata > Salamandridae > Triturus > Triturus cristatus. Next base: position 143,713,445 of record NC_140588.1, read on the forward strand.
CGTGCCAGGACATATCCCTATGCAGATATCCCTCCCTGCCAGAATCTCACAGCTCCGGTTAATGACCAGGTCTTGTGTATGAAATAAGCATCGGGTGCCTGGCAGCGAAGGTCATAAGAATCATATTTGCTGGATTATGTAGTGGCCATTGTGTTTAAACATATGTATTCATTAAGAAAGTGAATCGGAAAAAGACATTCACATTTTGAAAATTTGAATTCAGATCCAAATGCTTCTGTTGTTGCAGTGTGAATCAGCAGATTTTTTCAAATCTTCAGCACAGTTTGTGTAAGTGAGCTTGATGCTCTCCTGGTGCCTTATACAGTTTTGAGCAATGTCTCATACAATGGTTGACAATGGCATACTTATGCTAAGAAGTCATCTTTACTCTGTACCTCTAGTACTTTCTGATTTCCGTATTAGCCATTGTTTTTCCTAAGTCCAGACTCCCAAAGTAACCTTCAAAAATCTTGATGTAAACTTTGCATTCATATTCTTGGTAATCATGCACTCATTTCCCTCCTCCTGTTATGTATAGCACTTTGAAACATTGAAATAGTCCTCTCTAGACATGAATGTGTCGTCCCTCTTGTTGTTTCTGTTTGAGAGTCATTTGGTGTATTCACGACGGTGTGTAGGCGAAAAGACTCAGTACAATAGTCACTTCATTAAATACCTTTTATTGTTTCTCCAAACTGAATGTTACCAATACAGAATACCCCAGACCACCAATACCAGTTGATGGATCGGTTTTTCACAGCACCTCTGCAAATTCTCTCTTTGCTGAAGTGGGCCATAACAATTTTGTTTCTACTCTCTCACTAAGCAAATACTTTATTAGACACAATAATGTTTAAAAAAAATCTGTTTTGAAAAGCAACAACAAATCAAAACAACTGTCATTGACATTTATATCATTTATATTAAATGCCTTGTTGAGAGCATTTATCAACTACATGCACAGTTAGAAGCTTTTACAAGATTGCAATATGTTCATACTCAATTTTTGAGCCCTTTTTCGTGCCGAGTCAGTCAGTGGGCGCTTGGATGTTTTTCTCCATGGTTTCTATTTCATTAAATTTGCCTTGGGCTATTTTTTTCTATTCATTTTACTGGTAGCAAATAAATGTCTTTCTCTTCTCTGTGGGGAAGCAGTAACTAAATAGTTTTATGTATTATTAATCACATAGGTGAATCCTAATGCATTATCCAATGCTTGTTAGCTGTAGTAGCTATAAAATTTCAGTTTGTGACTAAGAAGGGGATTACTCTTTTGTGGTTGAGTGTATGTCCTTCCCTAAACCCCTCCCTACCCCTCCCTACCTCTCCCCTATTCCCTCTTTAGTCTTCTTTTAACTCCTTCCCTTTTGTTGTAAGAATTTCCCATTATCCAGCCATTCCCCCGTCCCTCCCACATTTACTACTAAAAGCTAAGCCTACATGTTCGGAGACCTCTGACATAAAAAATAGGAGAGACAGAGGTGTAGACCTCCACACATATGTTAGTGGATAGTGTTTTGTAGTATGTTAGTAGTACTAGTGTAGTACTACTAAATGTACTGCAAAATGCAGTTTGTGAATAGGCCAAAGTGTCTAGTTTGTGGCATTCCTGGAATGAATTGGTGAAGAAGCTCCCACTTCTTCTCCTCTAATGGAAAATTTAGTGTATCAGCAACAGGATCAGCTGTGACATCCCCGCCACAAAATGACTGATCATAGTACCAAAGTATCAACAATGGTTTCTTTACTAGGAAAACGTTCATAGCCTCAAGGCTGCCAAGAGATTGTCATCTTTGACTCCATTCCAACGGAAGTGGTTGTGGTTTAAACACATTTCTCTGGCAGGTCATAACAGTCATTTAAAATAAAAAGTTTCTTAATTGGGTTTTATAGTTGTAACATAGTAGTAATATCTCCCATGCAGTACAGTAGTACAGGAAACGTCCAATTCTTCATTAGGTATATCAACTCTGGGCTAATCGATAATGTACGAATAATACAGAAATGTGCCTTCGCTTATGCCCTCAGGTAGTACATTTTGTTTTTTCTGTTTGTAACCTTCAAAAATCTTGATGTAAACTTTGCATTCATATTCTTGGTAATCATGCACTCATTTCCCTCCTCCTGTTATGTATAGCACTTTGAAACATTGAAATAGTCCTCTCTAGACATGAATGTGTCGTCCCTCTTGTTGTTTCTGTTTGAGAGTCATTTGGTGTATTCACGACGGTGTGTAGGCGAAAAGACTCAGTACAATAGTCACTTCTTTAAATACCTTTTATTGTTTCTCCAAACTGAATGTTACCAATACATAATACCCCAGACCACCAATACCAGTTGATGGATCTGTTTTTCACAGCACCTCTGCAAATTCTCGCTTTGATGAAGTGGGCCATAACAATTTTGTTTCTACTCTCTCACTAAGCTACAGGTACAAATTATAATTTTAGTCGACATCACATTTCTGCAACTGAAAGATCATGCATAAAGAGGGCGTGAGATGGTTTCAAGAAATGCATAATGAAATACTGTGTTCCCCTTCATGCTGTAAGCTTGGCATAATATTGTTCAACCCCATTGTGGCACAAAGATTCCACCTGATGGCATTAACTGGCGTATCAACTTGAAATGTCAATATGGTGAAGTGTGTGAACTAAAAGTACCGAAGTTAGGACACATTGTTAGCTTTGATTTCTCTGTTGTGTAATTAACAGTGGTTGGGAACAACATCCCTATGTCTATCGTTACTGACCCAACTTGCTGCAATTGCGGAAAGCTAAAGCTACACCTCTTTAAATAGCACTAAATAACAATGTCCAGATCTGCATCCTGAACCCAACAACCTCTCTTAACCCTCATTGACTGTATATGAACTCCTCTACTTTTGGCTAGGTTCACGCTTTATAAATATCATATAGACATATCTTCAGTTATGAATCTGTTGCTAGATTATTCAATCTACACTCCCAGAGTGAGCAGCCTCCCTCCCCCCACCTATTGGCCACTCAAAGGGCAGAGGTTGGCTCTACAAAAGGGGTCGTTAGGGCCTTCTTGTAATATAGAATGTGTGTCCACTTGCAGTGTGTGTAAATAAAGCTGTGAGCTTTTCATTAGAGGACATTCCTATTGGCTCTGTACATGCCAACATTATTGAAGTACAGACTCAGGTAATGGGTCTCCTTTTTCAGGTTTACTGTGCCACACCGATGACATGGCCCATACTAATGTACACACCCCTCACTGTATTCCGTAGGACCGGGAATGGAACATCACTGTGCTGGAGCACAGGGTTCAGTTCGTCACTTACTCATCCACAAGAACCCCGCGTACATCTCAGATTCATGGATCTTTGTTGTCAGCTGAGACGCCAATATTCAATCTCAGCATAAAATATTACCAATTATCATGACTTTAGTTCAGTCAATAAAGAGAGTTAAATTCAGTTAAAGGGTTTTATTTTAAATCTTTTTGTTATTCATTCTTTTTATTTGAATATTATTCTCCAAAGTTATAAGTACAGGTTAACAATCAATTCAATTGTAACTTTATTCGGTTATTAAAACAAAACAACCATAAAAGTACAGAAAAATCACATGTTTAAGAAAATAAATTCATCCAATAAAACACAGTAATCACAATAATGTCATTGCAAATCAGGATATTATAGATTTCCGAAGTTTAAAAACACTTTTAAGAAACGCAGAGATAGATACGACAGTTAAAATGTTATCTAATCTTAAAACAGCTAAAAAGGCAGGGCGACAACGATTTACTTCCATAATCTTTAGTATCGGTACAATCCATCTTCGCCTAGGTATTAAATAAAGTTTACAGAAGAAAAGAATATGAATGTCTGACTGCTCAGACAAATCATCACATGGGCATTTATTTAGAAGTTTCGACCAATTATTCATTTTAGGGAAACTAAGTGACCTGAATAATAAGTTTAATCTAAAACGAGTTAGTAAATACCTCTCGTAATCACTCATTTGTAACATAACATATGGCTGCATTTTGCTTGTAATCATTATTATCTGGTGTGCGACCACCGTTTTTTTAACATTTCAGTGGCGGTTCTGCACTCTCTCAAGTATTTCATACACTTTTCCTTCAGGGCTTTTCTAGGGATATCATGCAAAAAAGAAGGATCATCGTAATAATCTCCCAGACCTATAGCCATAAGAAATTTCTTCACATAGCTTAACCATCCAACCTTGCCGCTATTATCTAGCCTCATCGCATCAATCAAGGTTGTACGGTTAAATTCGCATTCCTCGGTGGTCCAGACCCTATGCCATAACTGAACCGGAGCGACCTTTATGATATCTTCTAGATATGGTTCCCCCAGTTCAATGTGGCAAACATATGTGGAAACACTTTCTGGAACAGCTAGAAGATATTTCATGAAAATGTTTTCTACCACCTGCAACGACTTCACATTTGCGTATCCCCACAGTCCTGCGCCATATGTGGCGATCGAAACACAAGTTGCTCTATAAACCGTTAACAACTCCCCAATTGGTTTCCTGCCCATCTTATTACTAAAACATTTTAAAGCCATTATTGATTTACAAAACAGTAACCTTCTTGTCTTGATTGCATTATTCCATAAACCAGTGTGGTCAAATAGAACGCCAAGGTATGGAAAGGTTGGAGTAAAATCAACTGGGCTAGAAGCAATAAAAACTGCCTTTCTCCTTCTGTTAGCCCCAGGGCCACATGTCATACAGAAGGTCTTTGAGCAATTTATCCTCAAGTCAAGGCCAACCATAAAGTCAGAGAAGGAAGTGACTATAGTTTGTATGGCCAACGGTGTCCTACCCATGAGGACCGCGTCATCGGCATACAATAACGCTGGGACTTATCTTTTTCCCACCATCGGCATGTCCTTGCATTCCTTTAATAATATTCTTTCGAAGTCATTAATATAAAACGTAAAGAGAAAAGGTGCCAGGACACACCCTTGCCTCACTCTCCTTGCAATACTGAATGGTTCTGTACATTCTCCATTTTTTCCATACCTGACTCAGGCACTTGCCCCTGAATAAAGTTCTTTGAGAAAATGTACGATCGATTTTTCTACCCCTAATTTCTAGAGAATCTGCCAAAGTTTACTATGGGTGACGCAATCAAACGCTGACGTCAAGTCAACAAAAGTTAAAAACATGCTGCCACCCTTCACTTTGGTATATTTTTCTATGAGGACATGCAAATTCAGGAACTGATCAATGGTGCTCTGGCATTTCCTGAACCCATACTGTAAATCACTAATTATTTTATGTTCATCAGCCCATGTTTGAAGTCTGTTTAAAATTACACGGGCGAAAATCTTAATGGTGGAGTCTAAAAGCGATATTGGGCGATAACAGTGACAACTTGCCCTATTGCCTTGCTTAAATATCGGAACGATTATAGACTCACACCAAGTAGATAGAAGACCGGTACGAGATGTAGCATTGAAAAGTTGGGTAAGAGGTCGGTGTTGTTTTTATATAGGTCCACCGGAACCCCATCGGGTCCAGGGGCTTTTCCCCCCAGGCTTGCTTTTAAACTTGCAATTACCTCTACTAAGGAAATGCCTGGGTCCAGAGTAGTCTTCAAATGATGGGAGTCCTCCCATATATCTTCCTTTGCTAAGATGTCTTCCCCATGACTCACCATAGTATATAATACTGAATAATGCTTCAACCACTCTGGCTCTGTAATAGCTACTTCTATCCTGGCCGTAGTATTATCGTTTAAAAAAGGGGCATTTACTGCTTGCCAAAAAGCAGCGGTATCTCGGCACATAGATGCCTCACACAATGTATCCCAAGCTTCCTTTTTTTAAATATCTTTTCTTTTTTTCAAGGACTTCTTATAAATATTTCTCAATGCCTTGATTAGGATGCGATCTTTATCGGGGGATTTTAAGGCATGTTTGAGGTTACGATAAGCCTTGGTGCAAGCCGTATCAAACCAGCTTGTTTGCTTCTGTTTAGGGTTTTTCAGTTCGACGCATAGGCTGTTTTTAATTTGTGTGGCAATTGTTAAAAACATTTTTATAAAGTCAGCGTCATCGATATTCCCATCCAGAGAAGTATCAAAATTTTGATCACAATTCACAATCAGGTTGTGGAGAAAGTCATCCGGGACCACTTTCGTCCACTTTAAAGAGTAACCATTTTTTCTGTGCATAACAATATTGTCTAGATAAGGTTTACGAGTACAGCTTCCATGTTGAACTTTGGGCCTACTCAAAATTTCTAGACTAAGAGGAAAGTGGTCACTCAATGGGTTATCCAATGTACTGGATGCCCGTACCGTTACCCCGTGTCTAGTAGACATCAATATAAAATCAATCGTTGAGTTTGCCCCGCTGCCATTAAATGTGGGGTAGAAGGGTGTTTCGTGTCCAGCCATGTCACAGTCAAAGATAATTTCATTTAAGAGGTCCCCGCACTTAGTGTGCTCGAAATGACTTAAACTAATGTCATTATCTAGCATTACTCCACAGGTTCCTCTTTCTCCTCTTTGACATATTGAACAGTTAAAATCTCCACCCAATATAATACAGGCATCTTTAGCTCTCCCGCCCAAAGTCGTTTTTATATCACTGGCCATGGTTTTGAAAGTATCATCCACAGCCTCTGTGGGGACGTTATTATAAAAATGTACCAAATTCAAACTAAACGCTTTATCGACAATTATCCTGATTTTGTGGTAATACGTATCATTAAAAACGAACTCAATTTTAATACATTGAAACATATTTGACACATATGTGCAAAGCCCACCTTTGGCCCTGCTGTGGGGAGTACTAATAGCAGGAGAGAAAAAAGTTTTAAAACCACATACATGATGTGCCACCGTGGACCAGGTTTCTTGTAGGCTACCAATCACGTATTTATTATCTAAGTTAACCCAATTTTCGTTGCTCAATTTTGACTTTAAAATTGCTATATTCCAATACAAGATTGACCACGTGACATTGTTAGTCTCACTATCCAACGCATCCCTGGGACCTCCAGCCTCTTGCTCAGTCACTAGGGATATGTTCACATCTATGCTACTCTCCTTCAGTATGTCCTCCTCAGTCCTAATACTTTTACTGTGTCTAAACCCATCATCCATCTGTATGTTATTTAGACCCTCAATGACAGAACCTCCCTTCAATCTGTCATATCCTTGCATTGATATATGGTTATCGGAGGAAGTATCCATACCCAGTCAATCAACATCCTCCAACCCTTTCAGCATATCGAAACGGTTAAATGTAGGTATATCAAACCTGCCTCTGTTGCCGTTCATAGGTCCCCCTTGCTTCCATAAGGTTGCTTTCAATGGGGCTAAATATGTAGGCGGATAAAAATTACTCAAATCCAAAGTTTGGATACCACCGTTATATCCTTGGTGGTTACAATCAAAGATGTACCTCACTGCCCGCCTATCTCTAAAGTTGACTATTATGCAGTCACCAGGAAGGTCCTTTAATTTGTGTCCAACCCAATCTACTCTCCGAACATGTAAGATTTCAGCCTGTATTTTCCCTGGGAGGGGTCTATTAGTATTCAACCAAAAAATAACCTTATTTTTCAGCTCTAGGTAGGTTTCCCTTGTATCCCTTTTAAGCTCGGGCACCCCAGTCAGTACCACAGTATATGGTGTGGATTGTGGGGGCAAATCAATACATGTTTGAACAATCTTCGCTTTGGTCTTACTATAATTACCTTCTTTTTTATGTATAATGTTTTCTACGTGCTCCCCCTCTACCCTGTCCTTTACTGACTCCCCCTCCGCTTCTTTTCGTCCTATTCTGTTAGATTGCGATGGCCTATTTCTCAATAGTAAATCATCTTGTACATGACCATCAGGGCCCCTAATTAGAGGGTCAATTGGACTAAGGGACACTACTGGGATATTAACAACTAAAGGTGGGCCTAAACCCTTTACTTCTAGATTACTAGGGGACAGCAAATTTGCCGGAAGATTTTTTAATAAATCAAAATTATCCAAGGCCGGGGGGAGGAGCCAAGATGGCGATCGGGACGGCAGCGTAGGCTCCCGGCTCCGTGAACCTCCACATCGCGCACAGATATCCTGCATGAGATCCTTAGCCTGCGCTATATGCCCGTGTTGGTGGCTGAGAGCGGCAACCGGTCGTGTGATTCTGAAGTTTCTGGCGGCGGTACCGCCGGAGTAATGTTCATTTGAAGTTTGCGGCCTGTGCAACCCTGGAACCGGGACCTCGGGTGAACAACATGGCCGGGCGGCAGTTCAACAACAGCGGCCATTGGTGACTGGGTGGAGTCGGAATACCGGAGCGGTGCGAATATTGGCCTGAATTTCGCCGTGGTCATTCCTACCACTGAGCGTAGCGGAATGAGTGCATGCCCGAGGTGGCAATTCCAAGATTCTCCGGTAATTGCCTGAGCCTTCGCCGGTGAGCTGCCCGGACGCTGCCCGTAACTCGTCCCGAGTTTCGCGGGCGGCTCCCGGATTCTCGCGGGCGCTGGTCCGTGGTGGGGGTGACTGTTACCTGTGCCCACACACTGGATACATATTTTTGCCTGCCCCCGGAACCCTATTTCCAGTGACATGGAACTTGATGCGCTTGTGCCTGAGTCCCGGTCCCAATCCGGGGTGGACCTACCCGGCGGCCATCTTGATAGGATGGAGTCTATCATCCTGTACACTGGGTCTCAGCAAGATTGGGAGTGTGTGACTAAGAGGAGCGTAGCGGAGCGGGCGCCGGGAGCTGTGCTGGGGTACGGTGACCTTCTCGAAGCTCTCGGTGCCCTTCATTCCACCTTGGTTCACGGCGCCTGGGTATTGGGGAGAAAGCTTGATGGTACTGCGTCAGCGTCGGAACAGTTGCGCTCTGCCTGTCCCCAGGTACACAGGGACTTGTTACACTTCACACAGGAGGACAGTGTCGTGGCCGCCCCTGTGAATAGGGGAAAGCTGGAAACTCCGGACGATGTGCTAACGTGTGATCGGCTGGCTGTGGGTCTAGTCTGTTCCGGAGGTTTTGGATTTGAGCGGGGGGTGGTGGCTTTGTCCCACGCGCAGCCTCCGGCGACCCAGGCAATATTCAAGCAACGGTCGCCTGCTCTGGCTGATTCCGCCTTCCTGGACCTTGTGTGCAGTGCAGATCCTGGGGCAGTACTCGGAAAGATGACCCTCCATAATGCTGACTGTGTTGGTATTCAGAGACGTCCACCCTACATGTGTGTGTCGCTTCCTGGTCTTTTTTGGACGCTCCTCTCCCTTGTAAAATTGGACATGGCACTGGGTCGATGGGTATGCATGGGTGGATTTGCAAAGAGTGGCCAAGGATAAGGCTGATCCTTCAGAGGTTGTCATCTAATAGGCGGGCGGGCACAAGGGTTGCGTGCTCTCACGGCATAACTAATAGTGTAATAGGTGCGTAATGCTCCCCATTTTTCTGTTACATGGTCGAATTTGTGTTGTTTACTGTTTGCTTTGGGGAGGAACATATTGTGCGGGAGGGAGAAGCCGGGGGCATGTTTTGAAGGCCCTCCTCCAGTTTATTAATACTCTCTCTACTCCCCCGTCTGGTGGGGTTTCCTTTCTTACTCCTTTTTCTCTGTTTCTTCTATATTTTGGGTCTGGTTCCGGGGCGACAGGCACACTGCTGGGGGGGGGGGCCGTACTCATCTGCAGAGGTGCAGGGTGGGGGGCTGGGGGAGGGGATTCTTTAGGTTTTTTTTTTTTTTTTTTACTTTGTTTCTATGGCCTCCTTTTTCTTCTCTTATTCTTCTTTGTCTTTCTTTTCTGGGGTCAGTACGGTAGGTCTCCTTCGCTGTCAATCACTGCTTTTTCATGTGTGCCTCAATCTCCGTGGTGTTTTCTGGGTCTTAGGGCAGGGGACTGCAGGCGCAAATGGCTGAGATATTCCTCCACATCCTTTACCTCCTGTTTCTGCGCCATTGACTTGATAGATTGCTGTTTATTGTTGACGTTTACTATTCTGCCTGCCATTTTTTCGCTGCTGGGAAATTGTTTGGCACCTGATCCTTCCATCCCTTATCATAAAATGAAAACCTTTTGTATCCTGGTTTCCTACTTGGGCTGTTCAGTGGCCAAGAGTATACTAGCATGGAGCATCTGCTCCCCGAGGTGCTGCCTGTGATTAAAATTTGCTTTCTGTTACTCTGACTGCTTAGCGGCCGGCCCCGGGGGTTGTAGGCCCATACTTGTCTTTGGTTGAAATGTCAATAAAGGTTTTAAAAAAAAAAAAAAAAAATTATCCAAGGCCATCTTTTCCAGACTCCCTATTTTTTCCGTGAGATTTTTAATTCTTTCAAGTAGAGGTAATATTAGGGATTTCATTAATTGTTCAAATTGGGCCATGAGACCTTCGGGAGTTTGAGGCACTGTTCCCTGGGTTTGGGAAGATGATACTAACAGGGTACTTGGCGTAAAATCTAAGGAGCTTGGCGCAGTGCTAATTAATGGTAGTTGAAACTGCGTACCTAAGATTCCAACTTTTTTTGATGTTTTAGTTTGTTTAAAACTCCTGCCCTTCTGATGAACACCCCCACGCTTCCTCTTACCATTAGGGCCTAAACCTGGCGCTTTGTTTTAAGCCTGTGGGATAGACTGTACATTAGGACTATTCACTAATCCAGCCCTCGTTTGTATCTGAGGGAAGTGATCCTCTGATGTATTTGGTGTGGGTAATTCATTGGACCCATTAATAAAACCGAGCTCCATACTAGGCCGCCCAGTCAAAATTTGAGAATCGGTTTGATGGTGATATTGGTCACTAACCCCCACCAGTCCACCATAGTTGTTTATTTGAGTTACTGGGTGTTCCGGTGATGCTACTAAGAGTATAGGGCCCTAAGACGAACGTTTGTTTAAAGAAGGTTCTAGTGACAAGCGTCGTTCTGTAAGAGCAATTTCATGCTCCAGCACTGTTGCTGCCCTTGTTATAAACAAATCTAGGGTACCTTTAACTGACCCGCTTATAACACCAGAAGTACACTTCCTCCCTTTCCCTGATCTTAGTGCCATTAAGTCGACCCAATAGTTCCCTCCAGCCACAGCAAACGTAACTACAAGGTGTTACCACAGTTGCAAGATCTAACAATGTCAGCAACAAATTCACTTATTGACCAATGTTAGGAGGGGGGGCCCAGCCCAGCCTCCACCGGTCTCTGACGGGCTCAGACGGGCCCACCCTTGGTCCGGGCTTCGTCCGCGCTGAGTCCCGCGTGCGTCCCGCGTTGCGTGGGGCAGGCAGCGCTTTTATGCGCGTTGACCTCGCCTCCCCAAGCAGCACCAGCTGAAGCGAGTCAGGTGTTGCACCCTGGGACTGTGAGTCCCACCAGGGTGTGTGAGCGACAGCCCCCTCGAAGATACAGCGGCAGACAGGACACTCTGCCCCTCCAGAAAATGCAGAAATGGAAAGAAACAAACTGCAGGCAGGCAAGAAGAGGAACCCGCACTGTGTGGGGCAGGCAGCGCTTTCAAGCGCGTTGACCCCGCCTCCCCAAGCAGCACCAGCTGTAGCGAGTCAGGTGTTGCACCCTGGGACTGTGAGTCCCACCAGGGTGTGTGAGCGACAGCCCCCTCGAAGAATACAGCGGCAGACAGGACACTCTGCCCCTCCAGACAATGCAGCAATGGAAAGGAACAAACTGCAGGCAGGCAAAAAGAGGAACCCGCGCTGCGTGGGGCAGGCAGCGCTTTCAAGCGCGTTGACCCCGCCACCCCAAGCAGCACCAGCTGAAGCGAGTCAGGTGTTGCACCCTGGGACTGTGAGTCCCACCAGGGTGTGTGAGCGACAGCCCCCTCGAAGAATACAGCGGAAGACAGGACACTCTGCCCCTCCAGAAAATGCAGCAATGGAAAGAAACAAACTGCAGGCAGGCAAGAAGAGGAACCAATAAATCAATATTTGAAAAGTTAGTGAATCAAATTTTAGAATTTATATCATAAAAGTAACATTACGTTCATTCGAGAAGCATCTCTATTCTAAGCTAAAGTCAAACTAAATACGGAAAAGGTTGTAGGTGTCATCTCAGAATCAGTGGCGGCTGATGGCCTTTGAAAGTGGTGAGTGCGTCAGAGTGAAAACAGTAAATGCTTTATAAACAGAATGTGCCTGAACACTAAGGGTGGGCGTAGTTCGCGAAGTAGCACTTCGCGAAGCTACGCAAAGTGAAGTTCGCACTACGCGAGCTACGCGTAGCACTTCGCGAACTGCGAAGTAACATGTTCGCACTGTGCAAGATGTTGTTTTCAATGATTGCACAGTGCGGACAAGCAACCGGCACTGTGCAATCATTGAAAATGGCATCTTGCACAGTGCGAGCTGTAGTTTTCTGCTGCTCGAGTAGATTTTTCCTCGAGCTGCAGCTTTCTCAACGCGAACTGGTAGTTTCTCATCGCGAGCGGTCGCGAGCATACGCGACCCCTCACAATGAGAAACCTGACCTTCTCGCGTTGTGAATCTCGCCGGGAGGTTTATTTTCCATGCTCGCGATCGCGAACAAGGAAAAAGTCTCGCCAGGATGTCATTTTGCTTGCTCGCGGTCGCCAACTTGACGTTGAGGACCGCGAGCAAGCAAAAAATGACCGCAGCACTACGCAACACTACGCTACGCGTGTTCGCACTGTGCTACGTGCAGTTCGCGTAGTGCGAAGTAGCGCGAACTTCGCAAACTACGCGAGCGTAGCGTAGTGCTTCGCCCAGGCCTACTGAACACCTCTGTAATCCGAATTCCATTTTGAAGCACAGCATAGCTGCAAATGGAATTCATAATGCAGAGGTGATCTGGTTCAGTCGTTTTAGAATCAATCATGTTTTATTGCGTGGTAGAGAATCATTATACACAGCTTAGCTGCCTACATCAAGGTGCCGGCAGAGCGTAATCTTATGGTCAATACACAGTGTTTAGGTCTACATCCCAGAGGGTGACCCCGCGATAACATTCACACCACAGCGTAAAGATAAGGCACCTGGCTAAGATACCACTTTTATAGAACAAAAGAAAAAAAGAAATAGACAACAACTAAACCCCCCCACCCCCACCCCTCTCCACATCAGTTCTTAACCATCATTTCTACCTCTCCCTAACAGCCGGTCCCAGGCTAGTGTCTTTCAGATTAAGTTTTGGTAGCCCCTGGTGGTTCCAGTGGAATGAGTTGTAGGATTTGCAGGTATTTCAGGCACGTAACTTCCCTCATGTCTTTGGTAAGGAGTTGCAAGAATGGGGCCCATAGTTTCGCATATTCCGAGCCCTTCCCATCAATGCTGAGCGAGAGGCGCTCCATTGCCAAGAGGTGCCAGAGCCTCTGAATCCAATCTCGAGGGTCTGGGGTTGTCGAGGAACCCCAGTGCGCCAGTAGAACCTGCCTCACCGCAAGCAATGCTAGAGCTTTCTGCTTTCCCCTCAGCGACAGTAAAAGGAAGGACTTAGAATGGGGGAGTCCCAGTAACGTGTGTTCAGGTACTCGTGGGAATGTTATCTGAAATGCAGTATCAAGGTCATCAAGAACTGTTGTACAATACCGCACTAGTTTCGGACAATGCCACAGTAAATGTACCAAGGTGCCAGTAAGACCACACCCCCGCCAGAAGAGGTCTGACTTAGTTCCATCCCATGATTTGATGTGCGCTGGGGTATAGTACCAATAACTGACTACTTTATAGGCAGATTCTGCGCCCGCGGAGTTGGAAGCAGTGTGGTGTGCCCGGTAAAAGATGTGTTCCCATTCTTTTTGCGTGAAATGCCGCCCTAATTCAGTCTCCCAACGGACCTGCGCCTTTGTACGTTGCTTCTTGGGGCGTGCAATGATCATCCCATAAAGTTCAGATATGAGCTTACGGTCATCCTTTTTGCAGACCAGCCACTTTCCAAAGGTAGTCATGGGGCGGGACATAAGAGCGAAATTGGAGGCATGGGTCACCCAGTGTGCAAGCTGTGAGTAATGGAAAGCGTCCGCCTCTGGCAGATCATAATAGTCCTTACGCAGTTGAGGGAAGGGGACCAAGCCATCTAGATAAAAAAGAGAGCCCACTCTTTTACAACCCTCCTCTTTCCAACAGTGGAAGACTGGGGACGTGTGGCCAGGCGGGAAATTGAGGTTGTCCACGATAGGGGTCATAGGAGAGGGGAACGTAGTCCAACCCCTCTGGTGTGCTAGCTGATCCCAAACCTTAAGAGTTGGCGATGTAACCGGAGAGGAGTATAGGCCCCGCGCTCTGTGTTTGCGCAGAAGCCAGAGTTTGCGACAGATATTACAGCCAGCCACTGTTTGGTCCATAAAGTTCCAGTGTTTCCTGTTCCACTCCGTGATGAAGCGGAGACAAGATGCTTGGTAATGTCAATGTCAATGTCAAATGTTTTTGTAGAGCGCGCATATCACCAGAAGGTCTCAGGGGTAATAAGCTCCCACTAGCGGGAAGCCCATCCCGCCACCAGCTTTCGGCGAGGTGACTAGTGATAATGCAAGTCGCATTTTTTTATTATCCCACAAAAATTTGTTAAGGAGCCCCTGTAATTTCCGAAGGGTGCCTGGTGGTGGACTCACAGGGAGCATTTGAAACAAGTAAAGGATACGCGGGAGCACAGTCATTTTCACTGCTGCTAACCTCCGTACCATGCTAGGTTGAGGCGGGACCAATCAGACAACGCCTTGGTCGTTTGATCCACCAGTAATTTATAATTGAGGACAGTTGTTTTAGCAATAGACGAGGTCAGCCGAACGCCCAAATACGTAATGTCGGTGTGCACCCTTTGGAAGGCAAAAACCTGTTGCAGGTCCTGGACCTCAACTTCAGGAATAGAGATATTGAGAATTTGCGATTTCGAAAAGTTAACTTTGAACCCTGCGAGACTTCCAAAAGCAAGAAGCTCTCTCGACAGGTGCCGCAATGTGGAATGGGGTTGTGTGAGCGACAGAATGACATCGTCCGCATACATACTAATTTTGTGTGTGTCAGCGCTGAATTTGATACCTACAATGTCAGGGTTCGGTCGAATGCGTTGGGCAAAAGGCTCCATATAGAGCGCGAAGAGCAGCGGGGACAAGGGACACCCCTGCCGCATTCCTCTGGAAATGGGGAAGAGGGTCGATTTACACCTGTTCACTTGCACTGCGGCCTTAGGGGCTGCATAGAGACACTGGACCCATCGGACAAAGATATCACCGAATCCAAAAGCACGTAAAACTGCGAATAGATATTACCAGTCGACGCGGTCAAAGACCTTCTCCGCGTCGAATGAAAGCAAAAAGGCCTGAGTGCGAAACCGGTGTATTAAGTCTATGAGGTGAAGGAGTCGCTTGGTATTGTCCCCTCCTTGTCGCGTCGGAATAAAGCCGGACTGGTCCGGGTCAATAAGGCCATCCATCAAGGGGCTAAGTCGCGCTGCCAATATAATCGCGAAGAGCTTCGCGTCGATGTTAAGGAGTGAAAATGGCCGGTACGACCCGCATTCCTTAGGATACTTTCCAGGTTTAGGAATAACAGCAATTGCTGCCTCTGACATTGAGGGAGTCACCTCCCCAGTATCGAGGAAGGTGTTAAAAAGTCTTGTTAAAAGGGGAGCCAGCTCCACACAAAAGGTTTTATAAAACAGTGCTGAGAAGCCGTCCGGATCCTGGGATTTGGCCACTTTCAATCGTGCTATCGCTGAGATGACCTCCTCTATGCGAATGGCGGCATATAAAGTGTCAGCCGATGATTTAAGCATAGGAGTAATATCGCAAGAATTTAAATATTCCTCCGTGCCCTGTGGGCGAGTATTCCCCCCTGTGTAAAGGCATTAATAGAACTGGCGAAAGGTGTCGACAATAAGGGTGTCGGTGTTATGCTCCTCCGCTTTTAGATCCCGGATGGATTGGATAGCTGACATCTGTGTTCGTGCCCGTAGCCTATGTGCCAACATCTTCCCTCCCTTGTCCCCACTGAGATAAAACTTATATAGACGCAGGAGGGCATGTTCTGCCCTGTCCAAGTCTAAGTGTTTCAGCATGCGTCGCCTTGGTTCCAATTCCCTCCAAACTCTCGGGGCTCTGGTCCGCTTGTGCACTACTTCGAGGGCTCCCACCTCCCTCTCCAACTCAGCACGCTTTTCTTTGCGTAACCGCGCAAAGGATGCTGCGATGACGATGAATTCGCCCGCACTACTAGTTTCAAAGCTTCCCATACCACTGCAAGAGGAGTGCACTCTTGGTCGTTGTCTGCGAGGTAGTGTACTATAGTATTCCGAATTCGAGTAGTGACTTCCTCCGAGTGCAGAAGGGAATCACAGAGGCGCCAGCCCTGCGGTGGTAAATGCCTGCCATGGGATGTGAGTAGCACTGAGATGAGGGCATGGTCCGACAGGGAACGGGGAGCGATATCTGCTCCATGTAAGTGTGAGAGGAGAGAGGGGGTGGCCAAAAAGGATCTAAGCGTGCATAGGTTTTGTGCGCTGCGGAGTATTAAGTGTAGTCGCGCTCATTAGGGTGCTGGGTGCGCCACACATCGCTCAATCCACAATCAATCAACCATTGCTTCCCTCCCTGTGACAGTGCTCCTGTCTGATGTGAACACTGCTCTGATCTATCCATCCCTGGGTCCATCACTACATTCAGGTCCCCTCCCACTAATAGCGCCGCATCTGGAGAGGCAATAACTTCAGAGAGGGCTAGGCGCAGGAAGGGTTCTTGTCATTCGTTCGGGCGATATAAAGACTCTACCGTCATTTGTGTCCCCCCCCATTGTATGGGGACAGCCAGGAACCTGCCTTTGATATTTACTATAGTAGAGAGTACTTTGCAGTGTGAGCACGTGCTAAAAAGGATTGCAACCCCATTTTTCTTAGCCGAACCTGAAGACCACAGCGGGAAGAGTTTATCCTTCATCCGCTTAGTATCTTTGGATAACAGATGGGTTTCCTGAAGCAGACATACATCACCCTCAGCGTTTTCTAAGAGAGAAATTGTTGCAGAGCGTTTAACCGGGTTGTTTAACCCTCTGACATTCAAGCTTACAATTTTTAAATCCCTACCCATAGTATCTAAGGGAGGAAAAAGAAGACAGCTAGCTGCCCAAATCCAACAGACCAGTATGAGTCAATTTCCTTGGACCAGGTACCTGCCTTGCTTGCCTGAGAACTGTTGAGGAAAACCCCAAAAATCCCGCAGAACCCACTTCCGTAACAAATAATACAACAAAACATTAGAAGGAAGGAAACCTGAGAGTCTAATGTAGCGACAACAGTCTGTCTCGTAAGTCAGATGTTTAGGGGGGACATGGTGCCATCCTAGATCGAGTCACGTATGGGGTACAGAGCAAGCCCACTGTATAAAGGGGAGTGATGACACTGCTCCTCACCAGACTGCACCCCTCCACCGGCACCGATAGATAAGCCCAACTGGATGCCAAACTTTTGAAGATCAAGGGACAACTGCATTATCCGTCACCTGTGCCACTGATGTAAGGGCCGCCTCTCTCTCCAGCATTCTAGTGGACGTGTCTGGCTTTGAGGGGGGGGGGGGGCGATCTCCCAACACGCTGCCACTCGGTGGAACGCCTGCGCTGCCCCAAAGGAGACCCGTTGTTCCCAGGTAGGGGGGGCTGCTCCAACCCCAATATGTCATAAGCGGCCTCCAAAGAGCGAATCTGCAGGAGTTTGCTGTGGTGCTTGAAGATGAGGCGAAACGGATGGCCCCAAGAGTAGGGGATACCTTGTTCCCGAAGATGATTAGTAATGGGTTTAAAGTCCCTACGTTTGGCCAGTGTGGGGGCCTCCAAGTCTTGGTAAAGTGTGGGCTGATGACCCCGGAACTGCACTGGGTGGAGATCTCAGACTTTACGAAGGATTCGCTCCTTAAGTTGGAAATCGTGGACACAGACAAGTATGTCCGGTGGGGGAGCTTTAGCACCACGTGGCAGACCCACACGATGAACACGATCCATCTGTATTTCCTGATCCCCGTCCTTACCCAAGATCTGATGAAAGAGATCACAGACGTAAGCACGGAGGTTATCGCCTTCTCCTTTCCAAGGAACTGCCCGGGTTCTGATGTTATTACGTCTGGAACGGTTTTCCAAGTCCTCAGCGTGGGCCTTTAGATCAAGATTCTGTTCCTTAAGGCGAATCACATCCTGCTGGAGCTGGTGGAGGTCGTCTTCTCTTGCTAAGTCGTGTTCTTCCAAGGTCGCCACCCGGTCTCCTATGGCATCCACATCACGTCAAACTTCTCCTAGGTCTGAAGTAAACTGGGAGTGGAGCTCCATAATGTCCTCCTTTATGGCCATGAACAGTTCGACCATAAAAGCTTTGGTTGCTGGCGCATCATCGTCGTCGAGTTGCGGCGACTTGGATTCCGACTGAGAAGCAGAGTGGCTCGACGATTTTTGCAGGAGATCTTTCAAGGGTTTGTCCTTTCTACTCCTGGAGGAAGACATGGCACCACAGGCAGGGGTCTATGCGCGGCCGAGCGCAACCAAAGCAGGGCAGCAGTAAGAGATGTCAGAGATGGTTAGGAGACCGACCCCCGTAGGGCAAGCTGGGCTGGCGCGTAAGAAAGAGGGCGGACCGTGTCGACCTACGTGAGGCATTACAGTTTAAGCCTAACTGTGGCGGGTCCAGGTCGTGGAACCCAG
This sequence comes from Triturus cristatus, assembly GCF_964204655.1. Lineage (NCBI taxonomy): Eukaryota > Metazoa > Chordata > Amphibia > Caudata > Salamandridae > Triturus > Triturus cristatus. Next base: position 143,732,058 of record NC_140588.1, read on the forward strand.
GCAGCGAACCGCAAGCCTGCAGCCCCTCGTGTATGATCTGTCTAGCAAGGGAAGACCGGAGCCCAGGGCCCAAAAGGGGCACACAGAAAGAGGGGGGGATCCCCAAGGTCGTCCCCGCTCCCCCGCTCCTCACCACCAGAATAGCCCCTTGCGTGCTGGCTACAGCTGGGTCAGGCCTCCACTAGCCAGTCTAGGTCGTCCGCTGCTCCGCCAATCCCAGGTCTCCCCTCAGTCACCACATGAAGCAGCCCACGCATCAGCCAGAGTCCAGCACAGGAAATACAACCCCTCAGACTGCAGGAGGAGGGGGGGCTCTCAGAGTCAGGGATCGCCCCTCAGATGAATGAGGCAGAACCCCCCCACTACCGCTGCCGCACCGTCTGCCGACACGCGGACCGGGCTACACAACTTGAAGCCAGGCAACGGCCCTCCGCCACCGGTCTCCTCCCAGCAAAGCTCACAGTGAAGCCCCCAACGGGGCTGCAAGGCCTCTCTTGGACAATTGCGCAGTATTAGCGGCCACGCCGGGTCGCGCAGGCGATGTCGAGGGCAGGGGCAAAGAGCCACCACCCGCCGACCAGCGGTCCAAGGGCAGGCCTACCGCTCCCAGCAGCGCAGTCCACAAGGCCCCCAGCTCCACAATAAGGCTCTGAAAATGGTCGCACGGGGGGGAACACGCCCGCTACAGCCTCCCAGGCCACACCACTACAGGGATATCACGTAGCGCGGCCTCTACAGCTGGGCCAAGCCCCCATCAAACAGTTCAAGGGCCCAAGCCACTCCTCCGCTTCCAGGCCCCACCGCCAGGCACTACGAGTGGGGAGAGGAGTTGGCTTAACGGCTAGGGCGCTCGACCTCGGACCTGGGGAACTGGGTTTGAGTCTCGGTAATGACGCTGAACATCCTGTGATTCTGGGTAAATCACTTAATCTCCCCGTGCCTTACAATGAATGAATGTGTGTCCTAATGTAACGTAACTGGTGCTATGTAAAGCACTCTGATACCTGATTGGATTTGGGTCAAGTTTGCGCTATATAAAACTCTGCAAAAAAAAAAAGCGAGCCTTGCACAGCACTAGGCCCCGCAGTCAGCAAGGGGGGGCGAGGGGTCCGCATAGTTCAAAATCGCCTACCATGCACAGCCAGCAGGGCCTACTCGCCACCGCAATCGATGCCACGCCAGGTATGGGAGCACATATAGATGCTAAAGTGAGACCATTCCCCCATATGTCCATGCCAACAGCCATAAATCTACTGGGTAAATCAATAAGAGCATGTGACACTCAACTCGGAAAATGGGTTGCAAAAAGTTTAGCATTTCCCGCCTTTTTAGCCACCCCAGAGGAAAAGTATTGGCGGTCAAACCAGTGAGAGCGTAAGCGTCTCCAATCTCTTTGAAGTAAATGAGTCTCTTGCAGTAGACAGATATCACACTTTGCATCTCTAAGGAAGGAGAGGAGCGCCAGACACTTTGCAGGGGCATTAAGGCCTCTGACATTTAGTTTAAGGATGGATATCATTATCTATGCATGCATAGTGCAATTTGGAAGGACACACATGAGTGCAGGGCCAAGCCAACTGTGGTGCACGTGCTAAAGGTAGGTAGCCAATGGAAGTAGGGAGGGACAGGGAGTGACAATGAATGTGAAAAGGAAATAAAAAATAGTAGAATAACAAGGTTTCCTGCCTGGGAACAATATTAACTAGTTCACAAGTGTCCGTGTGATCAGCATAACACAATTCGAACATTGCCACAAATGGTAATGAGCTCCACCGCTAAAGATCAGAAGCAATATTCAGGGAGAGCTAGATGCAGGCCAAAATAACTAAAGCGTAACTCAGGGGGCCTTCCATTAAAATAGTATAGCAGTCATGGGCTGGTTAGGAATGTTAGTGGTCACTATCCACTTCGGTCGCGCCATCACGATGGTGCAGCTGCCAGAGCGGATGTACGTCGTTACAACGCACACTTTTACAACGCATGCACTTACAACGCATTTTTTACAACGCAAAATCCACTACAACGCATTCCATTACATCGCAGGACACTACAACGCATTTTTAAAAACTACCTTTACAACGCATTCCATTACAACGCATACTACCTTTACAACACATACCATTACAACGCATAATATTACATTGCATTTAAGGTAAGTATTGGATAGTATAGGGGTAAAAATTACTAATCTTACTCCAGGGGGTGCAACAGTAGGGTAATTGTTGGATAGTATAGGGGTAAAAATTACTATTCTTACTCCAGGGGGTGCAACATTAGGGTAAGTGTTGGATAGTATAGGGGTAAAAATTACTATTCTAACTCCAGGGGGTGCAACAGTAGGGTAAGTGTTGGATAGTATAGGGGTAAAAATTACTATTCTTACTCCAGGGGGTGCAACAGTAGGGTAAGTGTTGGATAGTATAGGGGTAAAAATTACTATTCTAACTCCAGGGGGTGCAACAGTAGGGTAAGTGTTGGATAGTATAGGGGTAAAAATTACTATTCTAACTCCAGGGGGTGCAACAGTAGGGTAAGTGTTGGATAGTGTAGGGGTTTTAATATAATATTATGCGTTGTAATGGTATGCGTTGTAAAGGTAGTATGCGATGTAATGGAATGCGTTGTAAAGGTAGTTTTTAAAAATGCGTTGTAGTGTCCTGCGATGTAATGGAATGCGTTGTAGTGGATGTTGCGTTGTAAAAAATGCGTTGTAAGTGTAGTGCGTTGTAAAAGTTGCGTTGTAAAGGTTGTTCCCCGCCAGAGCACATATATTCCTTCCTTGCGGGCCTCAGCCTCAAAGGCTTTACTCACAGGTTTTTTCCTGTAAAGCCTGGAGCAGCATGAGCTTGATGCGTCAGTGGCCGGTCTTGAAGATGGTGAAGAGGCCAGCTGGTCGGCTGGCAATGTAGGCATGTCTAAAAGAGATTGTGCTTCATCAAGACAATTAATGGTACGTAGCTCTTCTTGCCAAACAAACTGGAGTTTATATTAGTGGTCGGCGGAATTTGCGTAGTCGCGCTACGCAAAGCTCTGCGAAATGGTAAAAAATCTCCGCAAGCACGCATAAATTCTGCGAACACGCGGAATTGCTTTTTCGCGAAACTTTTTTCATGTTCGCAAATGCTGTTTGCGTGCTCGGGGGGAAATATCTCGCGAACACGCATTTTGAGAACGCGAACAAGCAAAAAATTCCGCGAAGCTGCGTAACGCTGAATTTTGGGCAATTCCGCGTTCTCCACGTAATGCGAAATTACCCAAATTCCGCGAGCGGAACGTAATTTACCTCCCAGGCCTAGTTTATATTTAGATCAGATTTCTTTCCCTTGTAAGAAGTCTGTTAAGGGTAGGAGCGCCGGCTGACATTGCAGAGTTATCATAGGAAGATCCTGATAGAGCCCTCAATTCAATCACTGCTTTATCTCCTGTCACAGCCATAATGATTTCCTTTTGTCTATAATAGTGGGGGCAAGTAAGAATATCTTGAGGTTCACTTGACGTATTGGCTGAACGTCCAGCATGATGAGTGCTGTCGAGAATTATTTCTTGGTCTGCAAGTTCCAACGCTATGTGACGAAAGAAGCAGATAGCAAAGTCCTCAAGTTTACCAGGTATTGCGTTCAGAGGCACTCTTTTGATGCGTATATTTGAGAGACAGGATCTGTTTTCAAGATCTAGGTGGTAACACAACTCCTGACTTTTGTCTCGTAGCTTCAAAAGCTTATGACGATGGTCATCCAGTTCCTCATCCTGAGAGTCCTGCTTTTGTTTTAGTGAATTGCCCAGTTCATCCACATCATGGCGAAAATCTTTAATCTCTGTAGCTATATCTTGTTTAAGGGCAGCAAAGTCATCACGAAGGATTCCCAAGTAAATTTTCCAAGAAGAGCCTCGTTATGGGAGTTTCACTAGAACTCGCCTCCTCCATCCCAGTGCCTTCAGTTGATGATACAGTTGGTGATGTTTCTGGCACCTGGTCCATTTTCTTCCTGGAAGTCTTAGTAAAGAGGTCTTTCAGTGACATCTCTCTTAACATTATGCTGCGAAGACATGTTGGACCAACTATTGTCTGCCTCAGGGATAGCGCCAGCTGCCCCAATCTATGTTCAGAGGATATGTAAGTCTGAGTAGGCCTCATCGCAATCTTATTGTGATGTCACAATAACAGTGCCTTAGGCAAAGAATCCCGGTAAAAAGATAACACTGAGAGCCAATCTAAATGTTTCTAGGACATATATAGTCCATGCTTAACTCCCCCCCTACAGTCAAGGTAGCAGTACCATGTATTATAAGGCTCTCGAAGCCGATAGGTAAGCCAGACGAAGGCAGCAATAACAAATGCAAGGTCCCTGCTTAGGGTACAACAAACAAAATAGACCTGATTGTGAAAGACATAATCCAATATTTATTGTAGACCCTACTGCTGATTTTACTCAATTACCAGTCTTGACCAGTCCTAAATGTCCGAAAATATTGTTTTTGTATATATAACCACATGTTTCTCAGTCAACCCCATATCAATGTACCCCCTAATAAAAGGTGTATAAAAACAAAAAATGTGTGAAGGTGAGAAAGTTCTTCACATAAGCTTCACCAGAGGAGCTTCTGGTAGGAGTCTCACCAGTTTGCCCACATTTCTCATCATCTGTAACTTTCTCACCAGTGAAGAAAATGCAAAGAAGTATCCAGTGTAAAAATTAGAGGTGAAAAACAATAATATGTGTGTGTCAAAAAAGACCTCGCTATGTGAAAGAGAATAACATATTCCTCCAACTAAAATTGAGTTAAGACTCACCTTCTCAAGGTTCCGATTTTATTCGAGGCTGTGAGCCTACTTAGGGTAGCCAAGTAAAGGGTGACGTAGGGATCTTGCGCTGAAACCGGTGAGGGGCGCTAGGTAGTGTAGTACAGTCACTCAGCCCCTAAGGTAAACCTTAATGCAGTTGCATGACGTCCTTACTGCAGGGTGCCAGATCCTGGCAAACAATCACTGATGGTATAGAAGGGGGAGTTGTGCACCATATGCCAAAATCACTGTTAGTATGCCAGCTCCTCCTCAGCTTCACAGGCCACCACGGGCCAGATGAGGAGGTAAAATAAGGGGAGACCGGGAATCGAGATGCACCAGCCCATAAGCCAGAGGGCTGCAGAAGGTCTATAGCAGGAACCCTCATCCCACACTACCTCCCCCAGGACGTCCCCAGCAACACAAATAGTGCTCACTATGCTCGGCCCCTGTGGGCCCCGTGCTATTTGCACCCTCACTGGTCAAGCAAACCAGGCAACAGCGGGCATTTAGGCCACAGCTAACACCGCCGCCCAGGACAGTCAATGCACCAACAGGTGGAGAGTGAGGGAGAAGCAAAGTAGGCCAGCACCTCCAGGGAGAGTCGTCAACAGTCCGAAGATTCTTCTTCCCCTGTGCATCTGATCCCTGGGCCACGGCGGCAGCTGCAAGAACAGGCCACGATTGTGGGTCCCTGTCCAGAGAGATGGCCTAGAAGTGGGGGCCCCAGTGTTCCTAGCAGGTAAGCACCCCAAAGGGGGATTCTGGCATAGAAGCAAACGGCCTCCCCGAGTCCAATAGCAGGAGTGGACCTACAGTGTCATGGCTCAGTCAGCGCCGCAAAAAGGGAGGCAGCCGCCATCTTGGTCCCATGTGCGATGTCACTGATGAATCCGATGGCGTCTCAGATCACCTCACACCATCCGCCGCTCCAACCCCCACAGCCCCGTGCAGTAGGCGAGGAGAAGGACAGCTGTTGTAGCGGAGCCCCGGAGATGGCAGTTATCCTCCATGCAGGTTTTACTTGGCGGAGCTCACAGAAATGCGACTTACTCGGCCTCCATCTTGGGTACTCGCCCGTACTTAATTTTTAAAACTTAAATTCTGCACATTGTGGGCCCGATTCACAGAACTAACTTAAGACAAAATCCTAAACTTACTACCATTTTGGTATTCACAGAAGGCACTTACTCATTTTGGTATTCACAGAAGGCACTTACTCATTTCGGTATTCACAGAAGTTAGGAGTCCTAACTTTAGGGCTCCTAAATGCCTTCTGTGAATACCGAAAGCCTTAAAATTTGGATTTTTCTCAGTTTAGTAGTAGTATAGTTAGGACTCCTAACTTTAGGACTCCTAAATGCCTTCTGTGAATACCGAAAGTCTTAAAATTAGGATTTTTCTCAATTTAGTAGTAGTAAAGTTAGGACTCCTAACTTTGGGACTCCTAAATGCCTTCTGTGAATACCGAAAATCTTAAAATTAGGATTGTTCTCAGTTTAGTAGTAGTATAGTTAGGACTCCTAACTTTAGGACTCCTAAATGCCTTCTGTGAATACCGAAAGTCTGAAAATTAGGATTTTTCTCAATTTAGCAGTAGTAAATTTAGGACTCCTAACTTTAGGACTCCTAAACTGAGAAAAATCCTAATTTTTAAAGGCCAAACAAGAGTGGCTACAGAGAAAGAGCACATCTTGGTTGTGTAATTGTTCTAGACATGCACAGTCCCACATCGTGCCCGGTATCCATTGCTGTTATAGGGGCTCAGCAACTAACAAGTGTCTTTATTAACAAACTAGAGTAGCTGTAACTGGCAGTGCAGTAACAATGCTCATTATTGTTTTTGACAGATAACCAAAGAAATGAAAAAGAAACTAAAAAGGCTGATTAAGAAGGAATTGGATAAAACAGACAACATGGATGAAGAATTATCTGAAAACATTGAAGACCTCTGGCAGCTTCCTTGTCAACAACGCTGGGAATTATACAGGTTTTGCCTATTTCCTAAAGTGTTTTTCCTTTAGATGTCAACAGAGTGCCCTTTCAATTTAAAAATTGGTGCATTTGTCATAATGTGGAAACACAGGAAACATTCTTCCCTGTTCTCCACTGGCCACCTTTAATAATACTGTACTTGCTCAAATTCCTGCGCATTATTCTCTTACTGGACGTACATTAGGTATTAATTGATTCTTCACAGGCATACAGAAAAATACCTGCCTTCTTGAACAGTCTTGTCAGTGAAGTTGTTGCACCGATTCATTCTCCAAACTTTATTGTTAGACTGGGTTACATAAAACATTGTTCTCTAGAATTGACAACTTTGTAGTGTGCTTTCATTTAGGAAACTGTTGAACCACAACTTTTTAAATTAGTCTTTGAAATAATATTTTTCTTCGCCTGGCCTTACTTTTTCTATTTCCAAGTACAGTACAAGAGAAAATGTGTATTCAATGTGCACTCTGGAGTTGGTTGACAAAATAGTAGCTGCCCTGTGTGGAGGAAACATCACTGCCACACTGGAGAGTGGAGGACTGACGTAATGTAGGGATCGCTGTCACAATGGCACTTCTTAACATCCTTGCCCTCACTCCTCCACTATGGATGTCTTCCATCAGCATTGTCAGACTCTCTTTAAGAAATGATAGGAGTTAGCATGAAGTGTGATGTGTGAGGCATGGTACAGTATGTTACAAGGCATGTCATACCGTGTCAAATATTTATGACATTGTATTATGCTAAAACATATCTAACACCACTATTTGCAACCGAACTTAATAGTCATGATAAAGTAAAAATAAAAACCATAAGTTTGTTTTGAAATATCATGTGATCTGCATGTTACTTAGGGCCATATGTAGGTAGCATACAAGTTACCACTTCTTAAATACCGAACTTTACCGATTCGGTATTTAAGAAGTGGTAACTCGTATGTAGGTAATCATTCGGTAAATATTACCGAATCGGAGAAATTCGGTAATTACCAAATCGGTATTTACCGATTCGGTAATGAGGCATCCCTTCCCATTGATTGAATCAATGGGAAGGGATGCCTCATTACCGAATCGGTAAATACCGATTCGGTAATGGGGGGAGCACATTCAAGGGTGGCAGGGTGTCACATTGACACCCTGTTGCACCACTGATTCCTGCATGTGTGCACATGTGGCACACATACATGCCCTAAGGGCATGTATGTCAGCCACATGGCACTGTTAGTCCAGCAAAATATTGCTTTTTGCAATGAATTCGGTATTTAGCACAAACATATATTTGGTGCTAAATACCGAATTATTTTCCCTACACATCACTCATTTGAGTGTCACCTACATCTCATTTCAGGATTCGGTATTTACCGAATCGGTAAAATTACCGATTCGGTAATTTTACCGAATCCTGAAATGTTCCCCCTATATAGCAAAAGCCTAAATACCGGTCGGTAACGGTATATTTACCGAAAATCGGCCGTTACCGACCGGTATTAGGCTACCTACATATGGCCCTAAGTCACGAGTGTTCATGCCATAGAAACATTAAACAACTACTACTGTCCATTATTTGACTAACCAACATTTTCTCCTCCTCCCTCTCTTTCTCATTTTTGACTTATTTTCCCAACAAAATGGTTCTTTAGCACACACCACAATGACTCCTCAACATTTGGAATCTCATTTTAAATCCAGTTGATATCTCGCCTAAACGCTGGGGAGGGGAAGGAAACACCTTTGCCATACCTGCAGTTGATGACATATTATAAGTATCCTGTTGGTGCATTTGGGCATTTCCCCTGAAACACCTCCTGTTGGCATAGCTAGCAGGAGCCTCTTCAAGGACAAAATATCTGGTGCCCACCATGTAATTTGAGCATGGTATAACTGGTGTATGTCAGAAGATATAAACCAAGAATATTGTGTGACACAAGTACCATGATTTAAATATCATTTGCTAAATTATTTCTAAATTGGGTGTAGATTTTCTATATTAACTACAAGTGACTTCGGTACTGCAGCAGCAAGGGCAACATAGTTTTTTTTCTCACTTTTGGCCCTTGGGAGTTTGATCCTGAACCCCACACCCACAAGACCTAGGGGGGGTCAGAGTAAAACTAACCTGCGCCTCTATATGCTATTTTTTTTTTTTACAGGACCTAGTCCTAAAATGACTGCCCAACATTTTTGTAATTGTTGATGGCAGCCAATCACATTGTTATCTTTTGATCTGCGGGCCCGCTGTTCTACTGCATTTCTAGATGCACATAAATTCTGAACCCTAATTGTTTCTAAACTACTGAACCAATTTACACCAAAAAACACGCTTTCTGGGTAAATTTCTATCTTTCTGCCACATTTGGTGTACTTCTGTTCAGCCGTTTTGGCTGCACCCTGTTCAATTTTCCTATGGAAAATTGCCTAGGGAAAACATGTTCGGGAACCCCCATTTTTCTTGACCCCACTTGACAGATCACCTCAAAACTTTCCAAGAAGGAGATAAGTTGGCTTAACCTTTTTTTTGGAAAGTTTCATGAAGAGTCATCAAACGGCGCAAAATGTATTAGTGAACCAAAAAATAAATTTCCTATTTAAAACCTTTGCTAACTATAACTACACAGTAGTGACAGCTACTGTATAATATCACAGTACTCTTGAGCCGCTGCGTTATGAATTTCTCATGTCGGTGGGATAACAGAATCATTAAAAGCCCCCGATGTTATCAGTGCAACGGGCCCCATGTTTACTTTAAGGATCAAACTCCTGGTCCTCTCCATCGCCAAGAGGTAGTGAGATACGGCGAAGATAATACATTGTTTTGTGTCGTATCTTAAGATACGAAGGGCCTCTACATCCTTTCTTGGCTCAAGTGTTCGACATACTGGGAGGATCCATTTTTTTCTCCACTTAGCATAGGCAGGACTGTTCACTGGATATCGAAAACAAAAATATTGAGGCAAAAATAGAAAATACAAAAATATCGACTGCCTATACTTAAAAAGTTAAGTACAAAAATATGGAGAAAATACCTATCATTTACAAAAATATAGTTGTAATAAATATCGATTTTCAAAAATATATATGAATTAAAATATTAAAAGTAACATAAATTATATACTAACATTAATTTAAAAAAAATATATATATATATTTAAATGTATATTTTAACCAATATAATAAAAAACCTACTTTAAAAAAATGTAAACATGTATATATATGAACATACATGTATAAAAAATAAAGAAGCGAATATTTTAAATAATATAATTTGAAAAATTGCAAATAATATATTATCCAAAATATATGTATACATATTTAACTATACTAAACACATAAAATATTTAAAAAGGAAACCAATTTAAATAAAACAACACACATTTTTTACAATGTAATAAAGAATTTACAAACAAACAGTATTGAAAATTATAAATATAATTATAATAAATCGAACACATAAATATATCAATTAAATCAACACCAAGGTGCCGATTCCGATCCGTTAAAACAAATTACCGTACGACTCGTATCCGTATTTTTTTACGTACGAATCGTACAAGTCCTGTACAAATGGCGAAGTACGATTCGTACGTGAAAAATACATACGAATCGCTTCGGGAAAAGTCTACGAGACGTCACCGGACAGTTTTACATACAAATCGTAAAACTGAAGTCCGAACGCGCAAGTACGATCCGTACCGCCCGTCCGAAAACACAAGCGCATGGAAAAGGCCCCGTATGGAGCGAACTTTGTACGACCTCTACCCCGAGTACACTTGTGCCCGGGGTACGAGTCATACGGCCCCCCCAGCCTCCCACCGCTCCCGCGTATGTCTGCACCGTACCCCCCACCCCCGTACGTCCGCACCGTACCCCCCACCCCCCGTACGTCCACACCGTACCCCCCACCGCCCATACATCCGCACCGTACCCCAGGCGTACCCCAATCCTCGCGTATGTACGGTCCGTACATACGCGAGGATTAGGGTACGCCTGGGGTACGGTGCGGACATACGCGAGGATTGGGGTACGCCTGGGGTATGGTGCGGACATACGCGAGGATTGGGGTACACCTGGGGTACGGTGCGGACATACGCGAGGATTGGGGTACGCCTGGTGTACGGTGTTTACATACGCGAGGATTGGGGTACGGTCCGTACATGCGGGGGTGGGGGGTACGTCCCGTACATATGGGGGCGTGGGGGGGACGGTCCATACATATGCAATGTTGGGGTACGCACCGTACATGATGACACGTACGATGTGGGTGATGGCGTGTACGTCACGTAGCGGGCCCCCTTTTCATCGTGCATCGCAGCGTACTTAGCTTTTCCGGCACTTTTTGGCTCCCGTAGAAATATAGCCGTGCGGAGTGCTGTAGGTACGAATCGTACTTGCTGGTCCGTAAAACGCTGCCTGACTCCGTGCGGACGTCACGTACGCGCTGTCCAGGATCAGAATTGTATGTATTTTTTAGCCGTACGGTGTTTTTTACGATTCGTACGGAAATGGTATTTCTGTACGAATCGTACTTGCTGGTTTGTAAGGTGGAATTCCCGGGTACGAGTCGTACGGAGAAAACGCTCCGTACGACCATTCGTACCCGGGTTTTACAGGATCGGAATCGGCACCCAAATAAGTTATAAAAAAACAATTAAAACAAATTTCTGACTACATAAAAAAAAACATTTTTATACTACAAAAATATAAAAATAAATACTCCCACCTAACACAACACAACAGTAACAAAAGTTTTTACATTACACAAAAATAAAATGTACTACTCTAACTACAATAAATATAAATGTACATTAAATATAACATTGCAAAATACTACAATTTACTATTCCACTACAATTAACGCAACAATAAAAATTAGAATTTATAAAAAAATATATGTATATTCCCACTCCAGTCAGTGCAACAGTAGGGATAGAGTTGGATTGCGGAAGGGTAAAATTTACTATTCCCACTCTAGTCAGTGCAACAGTAGGGAAAGTGCTGGTTTGCGGAAGGATAAAATTTACTGTTCCCACTCCAGTCAGTGCAACAGTAGGGAAAGTGTTGGATTGCTGAGGGATAAAATGTACTATTACCACTCCACTCAGTGCAGCAGTCGAAAATGTGTTGATTTAAAAAACTTTATTAATAAATGTAATTCATAAAATAGGTTTAGTTCTAATTTCCTCCCACCATATACCCCTACAAGACTTACAACCAAAACCTAACAATAAAATAAAAACACAAATATTTTACAATATTAACCTAAATACTTATTAGCAATAAATATTATATATAATTAACTTTCCACAATATACCCCCACAAAATATATACACCATACTCCTAAAATGTAATAATAAATTAATTACACAATTAACATAATAAATTATAAAATAAATGATCATTAATGAAAATGTTATAAATATGTATCATTTAAATGTGATTTAGTTACCACCCTATAAACCCCACAACCTACTCCTAAAATAAAAAACTAACACACTTAAATCAATTATCAATTGAATAATTCATATCTTTTGACAATTAATTACAATTACATTATTTACAACCCTGTGCACCCATAAATCCCACAACCCACTCATGAATATTGAAAAAATATTAATTAACAATTAATAATTAAGTGAAATCACCACCAGGCAGGACAGAAGAACACATACTCTACAGATTCCTTACTAGCACCACAAGTGAGACAGTCTCATCTACCCTGCTTGTCCTGGCGAGCCCAGCTCGAGATAAAGGAGAGCAGAAAAAGAGTTCCATAACGGAACTGCACATATAGTTTCCTGGCTTACAGCAGTTTGATCTCATCAAGGAACCCTTCCTTCTTAAACTCGAATTTTGCTGCCTTGAAGGCATCGTATAGTGGTTCAAACATCGCTTGAGAGTGGATTGAATCTGATTTGTGCTGATCATAAAGCAATTTAATGGTGTTCATGCTTATGGACCCATTTGCCGACAGGTCCTCCCACAGGGACCCTATACCCAATTTTCTCAAAGTATTTCTGATGTACCTAATGCATGAGATATTGACGGAGCCAGGTAGCCTTGGTATTTCCTCTTGCCCCTCACGGTAAGATGTGAGCTTAGGGGTTATCCAAAGTCTCCTTCAGTACAGAATTGGCCTTAGTCCTGCTCCTTCTGATAGTTGCCTAATACCCATGTCAAACTTAAGAGGGAGCAGTGGGGTGCTGACTGGAAGGCCAATCAGTTGACGTAGAAATCTGTGTTCGACTATAGTGAGGGCCTTTGCATCTTTGTGCCCCCAGAGCTCGTCATCATAGAGTGGTGCTCCCTTGGCCTGTTGCTTGTAAATTTGCAGTGCCGGTGACACTGGGCAAAATTTTGACCTGCTCTGCGCATTGATCAGCCCTCCGGTATGTTGTTTGATTTGTAGTCTGCATCTATCGATGTGATGTAGCCAGTCTAATTTCTTGTGAAGAGTTAGCCCTAGATACTCAAAGGTGTGCACCCGCTCCAATGTGGCTCCCTTGAGCCTGGGACTGGGTCTCGTTGTAGGACAGCGGCTAAGGACCACGTAGTTTGTCTTTGAGACATTGTAATACCTATATCTATTTATCTATTTACATATATGTTTTTTATCTATAGACAGATCGATAGAGCTATTCACTGAAAAAAACAGAGGTTACAGGGCTGTGATAGGTAGGCTCAGATTTCACACGTACAAAACCATAGAAATTCAGCAGTTATAGTTACCTGAGCTAATTATAACGTATGCCCCGCAATGCCCTGATTATGACCTCACATATTGCATCAATTTTGACATGGTCAGTGACATCCCTGAGTGACATCTCAAATGACATCACTAAGGCCATCATCCAGTGAGTGTGAGTGTTTTCTAAAGCTTTATGAGTGTTAAACATATATACCAAGGTACTAAAACAGTTAAAATAGTATACTTTGTGAACTACTAATGAGTGATACTATTTCTAACATATATTATGTGAGTGACTGTTTGTGTCTGAGTGCCTGTATGAGTGTGTGAGTGGCTGTATAGGTGTATACGTAGGTATAGGAGTAGCTGTGTGAGTGAGTGGCTATGTGAGTGACTATATTGGTGAGTGAGTGGAAGTGTCAATGGCTATATGGGTGAGTGAGTGGGTGTGTAAGTGACTGTATGGGTAAGTGAGTTGACGTCTGAATGGCTGTATGGGTGAGTGAGTGGCTGTTTGAGTGACTGGTTAAGTGAGTTGGTGTGTGAGTAGATGTATGTGTCTGTGTTAATGGAAGTATGGGTGAGTGAGTGGATGTATGTGCTTGTATGGATGTGTGAATGGGTATGTAAGTGGTTGTGTGGTTGTGTGAGCACTTGTGTGGGTGAGTGAGTGGCTGTGTCGAGAGGCTGTATGGGTATAGGGCTGGCTGTATAGGTGAATAAGTGGGTGTGTGAGTAGCTATATGGGTGAGTGTGTGGCTTTGTGAGTGGCTGTATGGGTAAGTAACTGGTTGTATGAGTAGCTGTATGGGTGAGTAAGTGGTTGTGTGAGTGCCTGTATGAGTGAGTGAGTGGGTGTGTGAGTGCTTCTATGGATGTTTGAGATGTCATGAGTGATATGATTAGAGATGTCACTGACCATGTCATGAGTGATGCAGGGTCTTAAGTTATAGTTAACTCGGGTAACTGTAACTGCTGAATTTTACCGGTTTTCTACGTGAGTCTAACTATAACATCCCTGTAACCTTTGTTTTTTTATTGAATTTCTAAGGTTTTTTTCTGTTTCCTAACTATAACGTCCCTGTAATGTTTGTCTAAGTGAATTTTAAAGTTTAAAAAAATATATATTTCCTAACTGTAATCGGTAACCTTTGACAGTGAGTGTGTGATTGAGTGCATGAGTGTCTTAGTAGGTCTGTTAGTGGGTGTGAGAGTGAGTGGGTTAGTCAGTGAGTGTCTGAGTAGGTCGGCGAGTGGGAGCGTGAGTCTCTTGAGTGGGTGCGTGAATATCTGAATGGGTTTGTGAGTGGGTGAATTAGTTTCTAGGTGGGTCTATGAGTGAGTGTGTAAGTAAGTGGGTGTGTGAGTGGGCTCATGAATGTCTGAGTGGGTCCGTGAGTAGATGCATGTGTTTCTGAGTAGGCCTGTGAGTGACTGTGTGAGACCCTGAGTGGTTCTGTGAGTGGGTATGTGAGTATCTGAGTGGGTCAGTGAGTGGGTGCATGAGTGTCAGGGTGTATGAATGGGTACATGAGTCTCTGAGTGGGTCTGTGAGTGAGTGCATGAGTCTGAGTGGGTACATGAGCCTGAGTGGGTCTTTGCGTGGGTGCATGAATGAGTGGGTCTGTGAGTGGGTGTGTGAATGTCTTAGTAGGTGCATGAGTGTCTCAGTGCATCTGTGAGTGGGTGTGTGAGTGTCTGTGTGGATGTGTCAGGAGCTGTGTGGGTGCCACAAAGAAACCGCACCTGCCCTTTTATCCAACAAGAGTCCACATTTTTGCACAAAATATCTACCCAAGTGGAGTTCTTTCTGCCTTCTTGGGTAAATGACCTGTACGTATTCTACGTATTCTACACTACATTACACTACAGCTGTGTAATGGTGCAGAAAGGAATGTCATCAGTGACTTTTTGTGCGTTTTGGCAATGTGATTTTTCCTTATGCATCTTTATCCAGAAATATCTGATAGCATGAATCTTCCTATAAAAAAGACGACAAGACTACAAAGACGTAAACCTCTTCCAAACAAGGGCCCTTCCTCTTCACTATATGAAGTATGTGCTTCTATGTTTGGTGGAGATGTCCTCATATTCCTTGACATTAACAACTCCTCACCAAAATCAGAGGATAACGCATTGGGGAGGCCGCTGGTAAAGATCTCAATCATCCTGGCAAAAGGCTGAAAGACCTTTGAATACTACTAAGGTGGGTAGGGCCAAATAGGGAAGCATCCAAGTGATATCCACATTTGCATACTCCTAGCAATTTAAAAAGAGAACAACAGACTCTTCTCTCACCAGGACAGGACAACAAAGAACCCACTTGTCACAGTCACATACTGATTGCGCTCCAATAGATCAACTATAGTCGTCTCCTGAAGGATTTCAGATTGTTTCAATATGGAATTGCCAAGAAAACACACTTGCTTTGCCTTTACCAAGTTCAGGAGTTAGGATCATTTGTCCTTTACAGACGTGAAGCTTCAACGGGGGCACCTGGTATGCTCATATTTGTATTGCTTGTTGAAGATTCATTTCTGTGAAATGAATAACAGGGCCAGAAAGTCCCCGGGGCCCAGCCACAACCTAATGGGGGAGGAGGGCCTCAAGGCCCCCTCCCCAGGCCAATTTCAGGCCGCAGACTCCATCCTCCGGGGCCCAGTCATGTCTCCTGGGTGCCCTCTGCACCCAGTGTGCAGGGTGGGGACCGCGTAGAGAACCTCTAGGCCCCCGTTGTCTCAACTGGCTTCTCACCTCTTGCAGGAGCTGGTAGTGCTACTGCACAGAGGGAGCTGCTGGAAAAGCAGCTCCCTCCATGCAGGAGCAATCCTTTCAACTCTTTCCCTGCCCTCATGTCTGCGGGCAGGGAAAGAGATGAAATTTCTGCTTCCAGCTTGCGGGAGTACCTTGACAGCTCCCATCCGCTGGAACTAGAGTGTTTGCTTTTGCTTGGTGGGAGCTAGCACAGCTCCCACCAAGCAAAATCAGATAGCCATGTCCCTGGGGTAGGCACCCTGCAACATAGCAGGAGCCAGCCCTGGACTAGTGTCGGTCCCCAGGGCCATGTATGGCTCCAGGAGAGGGCTGCGCAGCCCCGTCCTTCTTTTGTGCACGGGCCGCACAGGGGAGGTGTTGACTCCCGTGGCAGACAATGCCCCAGAAGGGGTGCCCCGTGGCCCCTCTTCTTAAAAAACAAGAAGAAAACCTTGGGGAGGTGGTGGTTCTGGGGGTCCATGCGGCCTCCACACAATTACTTTTAAGTAAGGCCCCGGGGAGGTAGTGGTCCACAGGTTCTGGGCAGGTTCATGCCGCCCCTTCACAACAGTAAGTAAACACATAAGCCATGGTGGTAGTCCCTGGGGCATAAAAATGTCCTTGTAGGGGATCTCGTGCGCCCCCTCCTTTTTTAATTTAAATATGTTTACATGCCCCCAGGACCTGGCCCACCCAGGGGTTTTAGTATAAACAAGCGCGGGAGACCACATTTGTAGTATTTTTTCTTTTCATTTTTGCCTCAAAGCCGTTGAGATTTTGTGACAGAATCTTTTAAAAAGTGCTTTGTTTGCCCTCTGGGACCCCAAGACCATGGCTTGGGGTTCACGGTGTCCCTACTTTGCCCCCTTTTCTTTTTTTTCATGTTCTTTTGTGGGTCTCTGCTGAAACTGAGGTCTAAGATGGCTGCCAACACTTCCTGGTTGAAGTGTTACCATCCAATCAGAATTCTGCAGTTCTCTGCGCAAGCTTGTCATTATTTGTGGAGTTCATGATTGTAGATTTACAAATTTGGATTTCCCGAAATTTCTCTACTGAACGGATTTACACCAAATAACTGAAAGCGTAATCTGCAGACCGAAATCTACCTTTCTACCAAATTCTGTGTAGTTCCGTTCAGCGGTTCGGGCTGTAGCTGTGTCTAAATTTCCTATGGGAATTAACATGGGAAACACCTTTTTGACCCCCCCCCCCGTTTCTCGGCCCCGCTTGACAGATCACCACAAAACTTTCCAAATGCAATAAGAATCGGAACACATTATTGGAAACTTTTTGTGAGGATTCGTCAAACGGCCCCAATGATATAGGCAAGTTTAAAACACTTTTATATGGATCATGGTCCTAACTATAACTACCTACTGATCTATCTATCCATCCATCCATCCATCCATCCATCCATCCATCCATGCATACTTCCTTACTTCCATCCATCCATCCATCCATCCATCTATCTATCTATCTATCTATATTGCGTGCCCTTGAAACCAAATATATCCTAGAACTAGACACTAAGACACCGCAGGGTTTGAACTCAAGCGAAGATTTTTAGACTTGCCTTTAGAATGGCCCATTTTTACAACATCAAGTATTTTACACATCTATTTTCTTATTGGTCATGCCTCCCGAATATACATTATTTTTAACATTTTTACACAATTTTTTCATCACAATCTGCATTTTGCACGTTTGCTATGGCAGGGCGGGCATAGCAAACTCTGCTTTGCTTGATTGAAGCGAGAGCAGGAAAACCTGCTCTTGCGTCAATGAAGCAAAGCAGGATTGCTTTTGAGCAAGAGGAACTGCATGTCAGCAGCTCCCCTTCCTCAAAAGCAATGCCAGCTCCTGCAGGACACGGGGAGTCGGCAGGACTGAGGGGGTATTGGGGCTGGCCCAGGGGCATGGGGGCCCAGGGGATGGGGTCCCCGGGGCCAGGAGTGGCCCGGGAGGGGGGCCATGCGGCCCCCCTCCTCTTTAATTTTGAAAGAAAGAATGGCCAGGGATGGGGTCCCTGGAGCTGAAATCGGTCTGGAGAGGGGGGCCGCGCGGACCCCCTCCTCATTTAAAAATGTGTTAAAAATAGCCAAGCCCCGGGGGATGGGGTCCCTGGGGCCAATAGTGGCCCAGGGAAGGGGGGCCACCCGGCCCCCCTTCCCTTAAATTATTTAATTAAAAAAGAGACCATGCCCCGGGAGATGATGTCCCCGGGGCCAAAAGTGTCCCAGGGAAGGGGGGCCACGCAGCCCCCCTTTCCTATAAATATGTGTTCGAGGCATATGAGCTGCAGATCATACACTGTGCATTAGATCACCATCTGGTGTTGGGCTCGGATGCTTGCACCTTGTTGTTGTCTTGGAAGAAGTCTTTTGTAGTTACGAGATAGGTGATCTTCCCTTGGGCGATAGTGCGCATGTGCATCGACTCCATCCTCAGATTGTTTTTTTCCACCATTGGGTTCGGATGTAACTTTTGCGCTCGGGTTCTAAACTTTGTTTTTCAAACTTTTTGACGCGCACACTCTCCGGTATTGTTATCGATCGCGTGATCTTCGATGCGCAACTCAACAACTCGATTCCGGTCGTCTTCACGGGCCGTTGGGCCCATCCACGCCGTCGGGCCTACAGCTCATGGAAAGGACTCCATTTAACAAAATGCCTCCAGTGTTGAGCTAAATTCCCACACAGTGACCATCACAAGGTCTGTAACCTGTGTCTCTCGCCAGAACACGACGAGAACAATTGCCAAGTCTGCGCCTCTTTTCGATCGAAAAAGACAATCCGTGATCGTCGGGCCCGACGACACATCATGGCACAGAAGCAGCTCTGGAACCAGCGGACATCTTCGATGAAGGCCCAGATGTCCCAGAAGAAGATTCCGAAGACCTCAAAATCGTGTCCAAAGCTGACGACTCAGACTCAGATGACCACATCACTCCTGGTCAACGAGTGAGTACAATTGCCCCTACCCCCACTCCACCCCAGAAAAAGAAGGCCCTGGTCAAGACATTTCTCCTGCTGGCCCCAGTCGTGACCAAAAACAGACTTCAGAAGCCCCGTCTTCGGGCTCGGCTCCGAAGATAAAGGAAAAGCTTTCCGGTAGCTCGGGACCTAGGAAACCGCATATTCTCATCCTGAAGTCTCCATAGCCAAGCCAAGGGACTCTAAAACATCTCCTAAGGCCTTGGAGCACAAAACTCAACCCCGCTCGGGCCAGAAAAAGTCTGCGCCGAAAGCGGTTGTCGCGGAGGAAGAACTTTTTCGACCGGATCCCGTCGATCCAAAACAGAAAAAATTGCATATCGACCCCAAAACAGGACATGTGGCCACTGTGCCACAAAAGAAGAGGAAACTGGACACAACAGACACTCCTGCAGTGCCTCTGAAGAAAAAAGACTTTGCCACTTCACCTATAAAACCCTCTTCTCCTGTTCTTCCTTCTCCAGTTTTTCCTCCTATACCTCTCTCTCCTCCACAGCCTACACCACTTCCAAATACATCACCACCACAGGATGATGATGATGATGAAGTAGGGGGGGGCAACAATGACTCTTTCACTCACCCTGACAATGATACAGACACGCCACAGGATGACTGGGACAATTATGACGATCCAATAGATCCCCCAGACCTCCCAGATCCCCAGCCATATCCAACAAAACCATCTCCCCCGGATGACAATATTGGATTTGGGCAGCTTGTTAACAGAGCTGCTATTTACCATGGCGTTCACATGTATTCAGACCCTGCAGAGTTTGATTTCCTCCTAGACACTTTTGAACAATCTGTACAAATACTGCCAATGCTCAAAGGGGTCATTAAACACGCCCCTGACATATTCAAGGACCCAGTAAGAACTAGAATTCTCAATCCCAGGATTGATAAAAATACAAACCTGCCCCGACGATCCCGCCTTCATCAGAGTACAGCTACCCCTAGACTCACTAGTAGTGTTTAACGCTAGAAAACGCGCCAACTCACAAACCTCCCATGACGCACCACCTCCGGATAAGGAATCTAAGCTGCTAGATGCCTCTGGCAAAAGAGTTGCCACCCAAGAAGCCAAGCACTGGCACATAGCTAATACCTAAGCATTACTTGCAAGGTATGATAGGGCTCACTATGACAGACTAGAAACCCTTTTACAACACTTGCCTGATCAGTACAAGACTCAGGCAAATGACTTGATTCAGGAAGGCAAATTAATAACCAATGCTTCAATCAAGTGTGCTCTTGATGCAGCTGACACAGCCTCTAGGTCCATTAACACTAGTGTGCTGCTCAGACGACATGCCTGGCTACGCATTTCAGGCTTTAAACAAGAGGTACAAACCACCATCCTCAACCAGCCGTTCAATCAAGAACAACTCTTTGGACTGGCTGTAGACACCGCCCTGGAAAAAATGAAAAAGGACACGGAGACTGCTAAGTCCATGGGAGCATTACAGTCTCCATCCACACGTGGTTCCTTTTGTCGCTCCTTTTATAGAGGAGGATCCAAAAACATGGGAACAGATACTACCTCCACTTCTTACAAAAATACAACACAAACATCCCCCAATTTTAGAGAAGGATACAGGGGAAATAACAACAAAAGAAGAGGCCGAGGTAACAATAACACCCGGGGTGAGGACCTTAGGACACAAGTGGACTTCATCCCCCGAGCAGCAGTGCGCCAAGAGGCGCGTTTGCAGAGTGGTGTACAAACGGGGCGTGGCCTCGGACCACCTCTGCAATCCAGTTGTGTGGCGCTTACTGGAGGTACTTGGTGGGCTAGTTGGCCCCCAGGGACCCTCAGTATTCAAGGGGACTTAATACCCCAACTTCGAGCGCGCCAGGGGCGCGTTTGCAGAGTGGTGGAGAAAGGGGGCATGGCCTTTGTCCACCTCTCAGCAATCCCACTGTGTGGGGCTTTCTAGAGGTAAGAGGTAGGCTAGTTGGCCCCTAAAGGACCCCCAGCAGCGAAGGGGACTTCAATCCTCATCCAAGGGAGCGCCAGGGAGCGCGTTTGTAGAGTGGTGGGCAAAGGGGGCAAGGCCTGCTCTTCGAACTTACCAATGCTGCAGTGTGGGACTTACTGGAGGTAATAGGTGGGGTATTGACCCCAAGGGATGTCCTTGGGGGCCAACTACCCCTCTTGTTACCTCCAGTAAGTCCCGCACAGTGGGATTGCTAAAACGTCTTCGGAGGCCATGCCCCCTTTCTCAACCATTCTGCAAAAGTGCCTCCTGGCAGACTACGGGATGGGGGATGAAGTCCAATTTACTCCTGATGGACTTTGGGGGCCAAAAAGCCCTACTGGTACCTCCTGTGCGCCCAACACACCGGAATTCCTGAGCGGTGGTCTGAGGCCCAGCACCCTTTCTCCACCACTCTGCAAACGTGACTACTAGTTAAAGAAGTATTTGCAATGGAATAAGTTTTGCATTTGCGAGAAATAGAGCTATTGGCGTTTTTTACTAATGTTCTTTGGAATGGAGTGGATGTACGTTGTGTGTAGTGGAATTATGTGGTATGTTGTGCTGTGAAATTATGTGGATAGAAAGTATGTGGTATTTAGTGTATAGGAATTATGTAGAGTAGGATTATGTGTAATGGAGAGTAATTATGTGGTATGATAGTCTGTGTTGTGGAGTGGTAACCTCAGGTTTAGTCTTCCTTGTTTCCATAGAAGCTCAACTATGAACTCAGTGAGACAAAAAAAGATGGAATCACTGAGGAGCACTTGTGGACCTAGTCAGAGGTATGAGCAGGGCCACTGGAATTATGTGACTGTTTGGCTGCACTGACTTTCGCACAATTATACATTTTCTGCAATAGCCACATAATTCATCATCTGCACCATAATCAGAGGATTTGAACAAAAGAAGCCTTGTTTCTACCTGAAACGGTTCAAACGTTACCAAAAAGGCAGCGACAAGTGTTACAGCGTGGTGGAAGGCTCTTTGCAAACCTAGAATGGTCACCTGTTACTTATTGCTAAATGTGTGTGTTAAATTGGTACTAATGGTGTGCAAGCCACTCTTGCTACCCACTGCACCTCTCTTGCCTCTTTCTGCATTTCTGTTGCTTCTTTCTGCACGCTTCTTTCTTTTTCTGCACTTCTCTTGACCTCATTCTGCAAATCTCTTGTATTTTCGGCACCTCTCTTCCCTCGTTCTTCACGCCTGTTGCCTCTTTCTGCACCTCATTTGCTTCTTTCTGCACTCCTGTTGTCTCTTTCTTTACTCGTCTTCCCTCTTTCTGTACCTTTCCTGCCTGTTTTTGCATCTCACTTACCTCTTTCTGCACTTTTCTTGCTTCTTTCTACACCTCTGTTGCTTCTTTCAGCAATTTTCATGCCTCCTTGTGCACTTCTCTTGCCTGTTTCTGTACCTCTCTTGCTTCTTTTTGCACCTCTGGTGGCTCTTTCTGCACCTCACTTGCTCCTTTCTACATTCCTCTCGCCTCTTTCTGCACCCGTTGCTTCATTCTGCACTTTCCATATTTCTCTCTGCACCTGTTTTGCTTTTTTCTGCACCCCTGTTGTCTCTTTCTGTACCTCTTTTGCTGCCTTCTGCACTTTTCTTGCCTTTTTCTGTGCCTCTCTTCCCTCTTTCTGCATGTCTGTTGCCTCTTTCGGCACCTCATTTGCTTCTTTCTGCACCCCTGTTGTCTCTTTCTGCACTCGTCTTCCCACTTTCTGTACCTTTCCTGCCTGTTTTTGCATCTCACTTGCCTCTTCCTGCACTTTTCTTGCTTCTTTCTACAACTCTGTTGCTTCTTTCAGCAATTCTCTTGCCTCTTTGTGCACCTCTCTTACCTGCTTCTGCACCTCTCTTGCCTCTTTTTGCACCTCGGTTGGCTTTTCTGCACCTCACTTGCTCCTTTCTACACTTCTTGTGCCTCTTTCGGCACCCCGGTTAATTCATTCTGCACTTTCCATGCTTCTTTCTGCACCTGCCTCACTTCTTTCTGCACCACTGTTGTCTCTATATGTACCTCTTTTGCCTCTTTCTGCACTTTTCTTGCCTTTTTCTGCATCTCTCTTCCCTCTTTCTGCATGTCTGTTGCCTCTTTCTGCACCTCATTGGCTTCTTTCTTTACCCCTGTTGTCTCTTTCTGCACTCGTCTTCCCTCTTTCTTTATCTTTCCTGCCTGTTTTTGCATTTCACTTGCCTCTTTCTGCACTTTTCTTGCTTCTTTCTACACCTCTGTTGCTACTTTCAGCAATTCTCTTGTCTCTTTGTGCACTTCTCTTGTCTGTTTCTGCACCTCTCTTGCCTGTTTTTGTGCCTCTATTGGCTCTTTCTGCACCTCAAGTGCTCCTTTCTACTCTTCTCTTGCCTCTTTCTGCACCCCTGTTGGTTCATTCTGCACTTTACATGTATCTTTCTGCACTTGTCTTGCTTCTTTCTGCACCCCTGTTATCTCTTTATGTACCTCTTTTGCCTCTTTTTGCACTCTTCTTGCCTTTTTATGCACCTCTCTTACCTCTTCCTGCACGACTGTTGCCTCTTTCTGCACCTCATTTGCTTCTTTCTGCACCCATGTTGTCTCTTTCTGAACTCGTCTTCCCTCTATCTGTACCTTTCCTGCCTGTTTTTGCATCTCACTTGCCTCTTTCTGCACTTTTCTTGCTTCTTTCTTCACCTCTGTTGCTTCTTTCAGCAATTCTCTTGCCTCTTTCTGCACTTCTCTTGCTTGTTTCTGCACCTCTTTTGCAAATGTCTGTATCCGTCCTGCCTCTTTCTGTACCCACTTCCCTATTTCTCCACCTCTTTTGCTTCTTTCTGCACTTCTGTTGCTTCTTTCAGCACTGCTGTTGCTTCTTTCTACACCTCTGTTGCTTCTTTCAGCAATTCTCTTGCCTCTTTCTGCACTTCTCTTCCTTCTTTTTGCACTCCTCTTGCCTCTATTTGCACCTCTGTCGGGTCATTCTGCACTGTTCTTGCTTCTTTCTGCAGTTCTCTTCCCTCTTTCTGCACGTCTGTTGCCTTTTTCTGCACCTCATTTGCTTCTTTCTGCACCCCTGTTGTCTCTTTCTGCACTCATCTTCCCTTTTTCTGTACCTTTTCTGCCTGTTTTGCATCTCACTTGCCTCTTTCTGTACTTTTCTTCTTCTTTCTTCACCTCTGTTGCTTCTTTCAGCAATTCTCTTTCCTCTATGTGCACTTCTCTTGCCTGTTTCTGCACCTCTCTTGCCTCTTTGTGCACCTCTGTTAACTCTTTCTGCACCTCACTTGCTCCTTTCTACACTTCTCTTGCCTCTTTCTACACACCTGTTGCTTCATTCTGCACTTTCCATGCTTCTTTCTGCACCTGTTTTGCTTCTTTCTGCACCCCTGTTCTCTCTTTATGTACCTTTTCTGCCTCTTTCTGCACTTTTCTTGCCTTTTTATGCACCTCTCTTCCCTCTTTCTGCACGTCTGTTGCCTCTTTCTGCACCTAATTTGCTTCTTTCTACAACCCTGTTGTCTCTTTCTGTGCTCATCTTTCCTCTTTCTGTACCTTTCCTGCCTGTTTTTGCATCTCAATTGCCTCTTTGTGCACTTTTCTTGCTTGTTTCTGCACCTCTTTTGCAAATTTCTTTATCCGTCTTGCCTCTTTCTGCAACCAGTTCCCTATTTCTCCACCTCCTTTGCTTCTTTTTGCACTTCTCTTGCTTCTTTCAGCACTGCTGTTGCTTCTTTCTACACCTCTGTTGCTTCTTTCAGCAATTCTCTTGCCTCTTTCTGCACTTCTCTTGCTTCTTTCTGCACCTCTGTTGCTTCTTTCAGCAATTCTCTTGCCTCTTCTGCACTTCTCTTCCTTCTTTTTGCACTCTTCTTGCCTCTTTTTGCACCTCTGTCGGTTCATTCTGCAGTGCTCTTGCTTCTTTCTGCACCTCACTTGCCTCTTTCTGCACTTCTGTTGCTTCTTCCTACACCTCTGTTGCTTCTTTCATCAATTCTCTTGCCTCTTTCTGCACCTCTTTTGAAAATTTCTGTTTCCCTCCGTCAACTTCTGCACCTCTGACTTAGAGGTAGTTTTAATCCCCCTGCCCTATTATGTACCAGGGCCTTACAGGGGAGGTCATGCCACCCCTGACTCACCACCAGCCCCCCCCATCGTGTCAGGCATCGAGTCATTGCTGGAACCTCTCAGCAAATTCTACGACTTCTACCTACGCTCACTGGTTAGTGAAACTCCGTTCTACCTCAAGGATACAACTGAAGTACTCAATCTCATTGAAAACTTCCCTCAACCGGACACCATCAACCTTTTGGTCACCCTAGATGTGGAGGCTCTATACACGAACATTCCCCAGGATGCCACCTTGGAAGTGTTGGAGTCCACCCTACGGAATGTAGAACCATGGCCTATTGAAACACGTATGTCATTCATTTGTGAATGTGCCTCCATAGCTCTGAAAGAGAATTTCTTTGCCTTTCACACTCAACTTTACCACCAAATCCAGGGCACCAACATGGGGAGCACCTTCGCTTCGAATCGAGTCTGCCTCTATACGGCTGATTTTGAAGACAAATATATCCTAGGATATAACAATCCCTACAGAGAAAACATTTTGATGTGGCGTTGTTACATCAACGACATCCTCCTCTTTTGGAGGGGGGGGCTAAGAACATTGCACAACATTCTGTGGGTAGATTAACACTCTAGTCCCCTTTCTAAGATTTTCTAGCACCAAATCACGAGAAAGTATTCCTTTACTAGACCTTCTTATCTCCCTAGATAACGGTTTCCTACACACAACCAATAATAGAAAACCCATGGACAGGAATAGTCTCCTCGTTTATGACAGCCACCATCCAAAAGCACTAAGGAACAACCTACCAGTCGGACAGTTCCTGAGACTCCGCAGGAACTGTGATACCCTGACTGAGTTTGAGAAACAATCCGAGATCCTCTCACAACCTGATGAGGTGTAACTACCCAAAGAAAATAATATGCCAGGCACACAAACGAGCCCGGAACAACCATAGGGAAGCCCTACTCGAAATTAAGGACAGACAGAAATCTGAGGCTATCACGTGTCACTACGTTCACACCTAGCTCCAACAGGATTCAAAAAGTGATAAAGAAACACTGGGGGATCTTTGAAACATGCACATTTACCCCTGGCCCTCCTCCACTGTTTGCATTTAAACGCACCCATAATCTGAGGGATCACTCAGTCCATACTCGTCCAAGAACATCCCCTACAAGACAACCCATACTCTGGGCTCTACCACCTGTGGTAGGACATTTTCCATGTGGGTTTTGCTCTATGTGTGCACTCACCACAGCTTCTACACAGATTGACCTGGGTCTGGCTAGACCTTGGCAACAGATGAAACACACAAATTGCAACACTAAAAACGGTATTTATACCATTGTTTTCCCTTGCGGCAAGAGTTACGTAGGCATGACCACGAGATCGGTCAAGATAAGAATAGGGGAGCACAAAAGCACAATAAAACGCAAAAAATGAATACAAAGTTACTGAGCCATTTCTTGGAGAAGAACATTATTCAGGCAGGAACAACGCTGGGTCCACAGATTGAAGAGTGATACAGAGCGGTTAAATGACGCTATATCCTGGGTGGAGTTAATTACTTAGGACTTTAGCACCTCTCACTCAGACGCTTCCGTTACTCTGATCAGTGATATTTGTGGATGTATACACTGTCCCGAACATGTATTTAGCCCAAACATGTCATTCAGCACTCATGTCGGATAGATAATCTGGGCTGACAGAAAAGATACATCTCTATCATCCTACACCATACGTAGAATTGCATCCCCTATTCCTAGTTATCACTACATGCTCAGGTTCATTATGAGATCCCTGACCACTCTCTCTGCAACCATCCATTTGAGGGTGTCCTCCTTTCTCTGATAGATCACTCCATCTCCACTGACATTTCGCATTTTAAATGGAGCATTAGTGAGTGCTAAATACGTACTTTCCGATGTCATTGTTCATACGTTTTTCATTGGATGGATATTTTTTCCAAAACAGTTTTGCCACATCACCGCCACATTCCTTCATTCCATTGTAATGACAAACCTTATTTAGAATTCTCTTGCCACACGTCGTATAAACGATTGGAGGCATTTTACTCTGTTCAAATATGGCCGCCGCTATGACTGGTGTATCTGCAGTCAGAGCTTGGTAGGCTATACCCACACTCCACGTCTGGCGTCCTCGAGAAGGTCAGCCCGCCCACCAACACGCCATTTCCGCCTGCTTCACAGACCGGGTAGTATAACTTGGCACTCGTATCCCATCTACGTATCCTGGCTACTCACTATGGACGGGTAGGTCTGGGACCATAATGGGGCGAGCTACTGTAAGTGCCTTCCCGCTGTTTCCATTCTTTGGATGAAAGGTAACCAGGCTGTTTGCTACGAAGGGCCAAATCGACCTTCAGGAGTTGACTATGATTAATCTGTCTTTATTATCCACAGATACTAAGCCTTATAACCCGAGTGAGCGCCGACGTGGCCCACCTTTCTGAATCTGGGGGTAGACGTCATGTTGTGTGCCTGTGTGATGACCGATTGCTTCGCTGTATGCTCTGTATATGAGACCGTGCTGGTTTACCGTTTTCGAAATACTCACGACCTAGAACGTGGACACATGCCAGATTGATCATTAACTTGAGAGCACCACTGTCATCATAGAGGTGCCTACTCACTTGGGCTTAGTACTGGAGTGTTTACCGCCACATCCCAGTCTATATCTAGCTATGTACATATGAAATCCACCCCGAGTTCAGTATAGTGTCTAACGAAATACAGGTGTCACTTTAATCATTAACCAGTGAAATCTTCTGGATGCTACTTTCACTTTTATTCATTACTCCACCAGTCCATACCGGGGCAGCCACGTTCCCTGTGATGTTTGTGCCTAACACATCACGCCTTCGGTGCATTGCAGCCTACGGACACCGACACAACTCATGTGTCAACTCCACCACACAGTAGGCAGCGGCGCCTTAAGATTGGTTCTGATCCTCACTAGATAGTTTGTCTATCGGGGCACACTGCACTAACCATGCACATATGACTGCATGCAGATTCGATTGCCATGTTATGAGTACAACTATGTTCCAGTGATATCCATTGCTAACATGTGTTGTGCATATGACATTTTTTATGTCTATGTGTCTCTCTCTCTTTTATATTGCCAGATTGGGTTTAGGAACCGGTACGACACGTTTGTTTCAGCGCAAGGAAGCATCTTACTACCGCTATCCACAAGGAAAACTTTGATCCAAGCATTGATCACGAGTCATCTGGACTACTGTAATGCTCTGTTGATCTCCGCTAAGGAAACTTCCCTAAACAGACTACAAGTAGTCCAGAACATAGCAGCTCGATTGGTGACCAATGCTCCCCCCAGAACACCTTCACTCCCCCTACTCCGCAAACTGCACTGGCTGCCCATTCGGAAAAGGATTAAATTCAAGATCTGCTGTATGGCATATAAAGCCCTGAACAACCTAGGACCTAACTAAATCGCAGATAAATTGACCCGATACATCCCCTCTAGGACCCTCCGCGCTGGGTCCAAAGAGCTTGTTTTTGTCTTGCATAAAACAAACCCGGCTCTTATGTCGCTCCATCCCTCTGGAACCAGCTCCCCATCCACATTCGACTCTCCTCCAACTACTTATCCTTCAGAAAGCAATAAAAAACCTTACTGTTCTAAACACTGGGCTTAGCTGTCAAGGGCCGCCATAGTGCAGAGATACCCCGGTTGGGGTGATTAATACGCACTACAAATGACATAAATAAAAAATAAATCTACACCTGACTATAGGTACCACAGGTATACAGGGCCTTCTCTTCCCTGATTCCTGTTTACTTTTCCTTGTTTACACCTTTCTTGGTCCTGACAAAGCACCCTCGCATCCCTTGTGGACCTACATGAAGCACGAAACATGTTGACCAATCTCTTTCTTTAATACACACTCACACGGATTCTGAGAGCAGCGGGAAGTCACTTATCCCCCCCTCCACATTTGTTTCATAGAGGAGTTCCAGCATCCCACCGCATTTTAACCTTACCATTCAGACCCCGAATAAAATTAGGTTCTAAGTACCATCTGGTAATTTTAACTCACTTACTCACCATCCTAGGCCCACATACCCACATGATAACTGCGGCGTCTCCTTAAAAGATCTCCGATAAAGAGCCCTCTCACGGGGCCTGTGGAGGACAGCAGTGACACCCCCATGAGGAGCAACGCCTGAGGATAAGGCATGACACTTGCAAGGGTGTGTGAGGGCACCATATCTAAAAGGAGGGATTCCCCCATCACCCTAAACAACCTAACTTTATTGAGATTGACCACTCTCATATTTCATTTCCAACCAGAAAAGGTTGTGACTTTCTTTGACCTTAGGAACAGCTACCCCCTAGTGTTCAATACGTTGTTCTTTGGGAGCACTAGTACTGGACCTACTCCTCTTCTAATGGCTCCCCGCCCCCCCCCCTCTACAATATGTTAAGAAAATAAACGGTCATGCCAATCACAGGGGTACCCCAACCCATAGTGTACCCTAGTGTATGTAGGTGTTTTCACTGTATTCTAAGTGTCTTTCAGGATAGCAGTGGCTCCAGGCCTGGTTAGTCAGAGTCAGTTACCTCCAGAACCAGTCAGCAAAACGTTGTGGGCACAGGATGACTTTGTAACAAAGCCTCTTTCTGCACCTCTGTTGGTTCTTTGTGCATATGTCTTAGTTCTTTCTGTACCTTTCTTCGTCTTTCTGGACTTTTGTTGCATCTTTCTTTATTTCTTTGGCTTCTTTCTGCGAGTTTCTTCCTCTTTCTGCACATGTCCTACCTCTGTAGACAGAGTTAGAAATTATCATTTAAAAAACCTTAGAAATTCACTGAAAAAAACATAGGTTTCAGGGACGTTATAGTTAGAAATTATTATTTAAAAAACCTCTGAAATTCACTGAAAAAAACATAAGTTTCAGGGACGTTATAGTTAGAAATTAGCATTTAAAAAACCATAGAAATTCATTGAAAAAACCTTAGGTTTCTGCGACTTTATAGTCAGTTGGACATTTCAGTCGTACAAAACCAGAGAAATTTGGCTGTTATAGTTAGTTGAGCTAACTATAACTAGCGCCCCCGCAATGCACTGCTAATGACGTCACAAATTACATCATTCATGACATGGTCAGTGACATCACTGATGACATCTTAAATGACATCACTGATGACATCATCCATGTGATAATCTGATCCACCTCCTCACACCCTAATATAACCTTTGATACACCCACTCTAAAATACAGACTACCATTTTCGAAACCATAGACACACCAAAACCAGTTACTACATACCCACTCACTGATTCCTAGGTTTACACTCACGTCCACTCATTCACCCATACTGCCATACACAGATGCAGTCACTTGTTAATACAGCACTATCTTATGCACTCATACACCTATACAGACACTCACACACTACCACTCATCCATAGTTACTCACACACCTAGTCAGTCATGCGAAGAATCAATCACACTCCCATTTACTCACCTATACAGTTATGCACACACTCATCCATACAGCCAATCTCACAATCACTCACTCTCACATATAGTCATTTATATACTCCAACAGTCACATATACTGCCTTTCACATATGTAGTTACTCACACATGTACCACTGAGACATCCATTCACTCACCAACACAGACATACACACACTCACTCACCCACACAGCCCCTCACAAATGCACTCTTGAACCCATACCCAACGGAATCACCCACTCACACATCTGTGGAGAGTCACACCCCCCATCCACCCACACAGACACTCGGGCACCCATACAGATACTCAGACAACCAATCAATAACCCATATAGACACTCATGTAGCTACTCTCCATTCAATGCAGCCGCTTACACACCAACTGACAGAGTAATACAGACCTTCAGACAGTTTAGTCACTAACTCATGCATTCAGTAAGACACGATTAATCACTCACTTATACAGTCAGTCACGCACCTACTAAATCATCCGTTCAGACACTTATACACCCACTCATTCTTCATTACACCTTGGCATATATATATATATAAAAAAAATATATTCAAACTTTACAGAAACACACATTTACTGGATGATGTCATCAGTGATGTCATTTGAGATGTCATCAGTGATGTCATCAGTGATGCCACTGAGCATGTCATGAACGATGAAATGTCCAAATGACTATAACGTCCCTGAAACCTATGTTTTTTCAGTGAATTTCTATGTTTTTTTAAAATGCTTATTTCTAACTACAGTGTCCCTGGAACCAATGGTTTTTTCAGTGGAAAAAAAAATATATATATATATATATCCTTCGACAGCTCGCAGCCTTCTTTCCTCCTGCAAGCACGAGCCACACGAATCCAGTTGACGTTGTATTTTATTTATTTCACGGGCAAAACAAGACGCGTTTCGAGCACACAGGCTCTTGGTCACATGACCATAAGTTCCGGGTTCAGTCCATTTAAAGAAATAAAATAACATAAAAAACAGACTTAGTCATTACATTGGGTCTCTCAATTAAGTGAGGAGGAAAATCAATACAAAACAATATTTACTCCAATTGCTGTGCAATATCGTGAGGTCAATTCATCATGATCTGAATAATCTAGGGCTGACATTATCTGTACAGTTTACCGTTTACAAAGTTCGTATATAAATGGAATGCATGTGAAATTGACATATCTCATTCTGCCGTTTTCTCATAAACTGTTATCAAACTTATAGTAAGTATAATCATACAGAGGCTTATTACTGGAAAAATGTTCATTCATATTTAACGAAAACAAAAATATCACTTTCATATATATATATATGAAAAGAACAAAGGTTCCCGCTGATCCAAATGTAGAGGAGCACAGGTACAGACCACAGCACGCTGCTCAAATTGTATAGTGCAAGTTTTATTCCTTAATCGGCATGACGCGTTTCGGCCATGTTGCCACGGCCTTGATCACATGACACACCTTGAACCAATCCAAGTAAATATAGTGCAAAACATCATTCCTCTTCTAGTGTAAACCAATGGAGTTTGAGACAGACAAACAGCAAACATCACGTGAGACCAAGTAAAATGAAATGAAAGAAATACTTCATCTCGTAGCACAACCATGTTACACAATCAATCAATAAATTGTTCACAATAAAACCATAGTGGTTAAATCTAAACATCTTCAAGTTTTGGTCATCTACTGATCACAAATCCACTGGAAAACTATATAAATTGGCCTCTTGTATAAAAGGTCCAAAAAACTAAAAAAGTATACAAGAAGAGGAATGTATAAACGAAAAAAATAATAAATGTATATGCAGAGGAGAGGCCATAGCTGAAAACCTCAATTAGACAAATTACATCCAAACAAATTACATCCAAACAATTCTAAACAAGAGGCAAAGTATACTCATAAACACGTCATATCTCAATATACTATCTTATTACTTTATACCACCAATTACATACTTAATATATTTAATGCACATAATGATGAAATAATAAAATCCATATGGTTTGACAATATTATTCTACGTATAAACATAAAGTGCATAGAAGTCACTAAGCTTAATATATAGCAGCTAAATAGCATAAATCTTCTCATCTCATTCATTCGTAGATGAAAAATGTTAATCTCCAATAAAGTGCAAGTGCTATAAATAAAGGGATTACATCATGCTAAAAACTTCTAAATATTAAACATTCGAGAAACAAATGTTAGACAAAAAATAAAAACCACTAAATATATATTGTAAAGTGCAAGTGCACTAGTGCAAATTTCTACAAAATATGTGCAAAGTAGCAAAACAGTAGCAGCAAAAAAGAGAACAAATTGATAGATGAGATATTATGCTTCAAGATGGTTAAAAGCCATGAAGTACAAAGTAGTGCAACATCAATCAAATTGTCCAAAAAAGCTAGCGTATATAAATTGTATCCGCGTTTACAAAGACAAGCGGATGCTGGCGGTTCTTGACGGAAGTCAAATTTCAGATTTTATCATGTCGGCTGCAAAGATGAAAGAAAGAGGAAGCAGCCTTAACAATTTTCGATGATACCAAACAAGTCATGAAAAAAGGCACAAAGAATAAGGGTGGCTTGGTGAATAATGACAAAGTATCTGATGTGATGGCAAGACTCAAACGCTTAGAAAAACTTAAACGTGGAGAATTATCAAAATGGTGGGAAGCACTGGGGAGGAGCCTAGCGCTTGACCAAGATGGCCGCGTGAGCTTAGAGCTCCCGAGACCCTCGCGCCCTCCGTCGACTATCCTGTCTCTAATCCTGATGGTATGCATGGCACCGTGTTGCTGAGTTGTCAGGGAGGCGATTGATGCTACCCGCGGTCGGATCGCCCATCGGGAACCGGACTTACGACTGGCGGAAGATTGCGGCCTAACTCCCGGGGATGCCAGGGGCTAGAGTTGGCAGGATGCCCGACTCCTAGTTGATCAACAACGGCCTGGCGAGGTGTGAACTGTCGGACGGAGGTCCTCGCTCTTTCACTTTCGATTTCGTTCCCTTTGTCTGCCCGGACACTGTAGAGCTCTGGGTGGCTTTATTACCCCAAGGACGCTCGGCGGGCTACTCTGGCAGCACAAGGCAGACCTGCTCACTCCTTATTCCTCTCTCTGAGAGGGAACAGTCTTAACTGCACTGGACTGCCTGGAGTCCATTATGTCGGGCAAAGCAGAAGGGGATCGGCTGAAGACTAAGTCCACCAGGCGGGGAACGTATTCCCAAGTCAACAGTATGGACCGCTACGCCCTCCTGAAAGCATCGCCGAGTGGATCGAGCCAGGCGCCGGATGCCCAGAAGGAGGACTCGCCTGGGACACCGGAGCTCTCCCTACAGGATGTCATGGGCGCGCTCGACGGGATGCAGACCTCGATGGGGAGACAGTTCGAGGCCCTGGCGCATAAGGTGGATGCCATCCTGGTGGATGTCAATCTGATCCGCTCGGACCTGGGCAAGACGAACGAACGCGTTAAGAACCTGGACCACAAGACCACGGGCCTCACTGATGATGTTGCGGATCTGCAGACCGAGGTTCGGAAGCTGAGGGCCGAGAGTGACCTCGCCGCCCGCCGGCTGGAGGACTTCGAGAGCCGGGCCAGGCGCAACAACGTGCGCGTCATCGGGGTCCCGGAGTCCTCGGATGAGGCTTCGGCGGACCTGCTTGTGGAGGATTTGGTCCTCAATCATCTGAAGCCTAAGGGCCTTGGAAAGTTTTTTGCGGTGGAAAGGGCCCATAGGGTGCCGGGCGGGCGGCCCAAGGCGGGTGCCCCGCCGCGGCCGATTGTCGCCCGGCTCTTTCATTTTCGAGATCGGGACGCTATCCTGCAAGCTTCGAGGGTGACGGGCCCAGTCCCCTTCCAGAATGCGTCGGTGAATTTTTATCCGGACTTCACCCAGCAGGTGCAGAGACAGAGACAGAGCTTCCTGGGGGTGAAGCGGAGACTTCGGGAACTGGATCTGAAGTATGCCATGCTTTTCCCTGCCAGACTACGGGTGGTGCATGAAGATCGGACATTCTTTTTTGACTCTCCTGTTATGGCCGACGAATGGCTGGACGCTTTGCCCCGGCGACGGACGGGGGACGACACAGCCGAGCATGGAGACAGTGGCCGGGATGGACAGGGCTGATATCTCAGAGCCGGCCTGACTTGATTTGACCATACTTGAAGATTTGAACAGTGTGCAGTAACTGTGGAGGGTTGCGGGAGGACGAGGGGTGCTCTTTTCCTCCCTTAGGGTACTTTTTGTAGATTTTTTGTTTTTGTAGGGCGACAGGCACACTGCAAGTTGGGGGGGCTTTGTAAGCTGCAGCAGGGGTGCAGGGTGGGGGGAGTTTTGGGGATTTTGAGTTTGTTGTTGGGGGGTTTATTTCTGCAAGGCATGATGATTATCCTCAGGGCTGTTCCATGGTGGCTCCTCGGGTGTGGGGTGGGCCTCTTTCCGTTTGAGGATGGGGGGTAGAGGCTTAAGTGTTATAAGCTGGAATGTTAATGGTTTGGGGGATCGCATCAAGAGGGGGATTGTTTTGCAATTTTTGAAACGCTCAATGCCAGATGTTGTCCTGCTGCAGGAGACGCATCTCATAGGTAATACGTGCTATGCCTTGAATAGGAAGGGGTATAAATTCATTGCACACTCGGGATTCTCTTCTGGGTCCAGGGGTGTGGGCATCCTCGTTAGAGCATCGTTGCCTTTTGAGGTGGACTCCACCATTGTTGACGATAGGGGGAGGTTTGTGGCGGTGGCGGGGCGGTGGGAAGGAAGGACTTTGGTTTTGGTTTCGGTTTATGTCCCGCCGGCCCTGCAGGCCTCCACATTTGCTGAACTGGGCAGGGCTTTGCTGACTCTCCCGGGGGGAATGCTGGTAGTGGGAGGGGATTTCAACGCTGTGGGCTCCGGACTGTTGGATAGATACCCGCCCAGGGACACAGGGGGGGCTCAGAAATGGCTTCCAGACTTCCTGGATACGTTTGGTCTGATAGACTGCTGGAGGCTCCGGCACCCCACACAGAGTCAATACACGTTTCACTCCGGGGCGCATGGTAGCCTCTCCAGGATTGATTACCTGCTCACTCTGGCCGCGCATGCCTCGTTGATATCCGAGGCGAGGCACATGGCACGCGGTATCTCTGACCACTCGCCAGTGTGGATCCGGCTGGATCTAGGTCGGGAGGGAGGAGGGAGGGTGGCCCCCATCAACCCATGGTATTTCCGAGACCCCAAGATGCGCAGCGCCCTGGTAAAGAAGGTAGATAATTACTTTAAGGACAATCTGGGAACCGTGGACTCGGCGGTGTCGCTGTGGGAAGCTTTTAAGACCGTGCTTCGGGGGGAAGCCCTCTCCCTGGTGGTGGCTGCCAAGAATCGGAGGGATGGCGAGGTGCGGAAAGTGGAGGAGGAGATCGCGGCCCTTGAGGGGGCTATGGAGGAGGAGGTTACAGAGTCCTCACTGCATGAGCTTTGCTTGAAGCAGGCGGAGTATAGGGACCTGGTGACGAACGCCGCTAAGACCCTCAGTAGGGAACAACAGGGCCGCCTGTATGACGTTGGTGATAAGGCAGGGAAACTCCTGGCGTGGTTGGACAGGAAAGAACGGGTCAATAGAGTGGTGCCAGAGTTGACGGGAGAGTGGGGAGAGGCGATTGTGGAACCTGAGGGGATTGTGTAGTGTTTCGCGGAGTATTTTCGTAGGGTGTATTCCTCTGTGTCGGACAGGCCGCCCGAGGACTCGTCTGATCTCCTCCGTGATATCGAGTTGCCCTGCCTCTCTGACATAGATAGGGACGATTTGGATGGTGACATAACGGTTGACGAGGTGGCGGGGGCGATTCGCGCGTTAAACTCGGGTAAGGCCTCTGGACCGAATGGACTGCCGATCGACCTGTACAAACTGTTCCCGGATAGGGTCGCCCCTCACCTGCGCGCCATGTTTTTGGAGGCGCGGGGGGATGGGATCCTTCCGTTGGATCAGCGGCTGGCGTCGATCGTGGTCATACATAAAGAGGGTAAACCCCGAGATAGGTGCGCCTCCTATCGGCCCATTTCACTCCTCAACGCCGAGCCGAAAATTCTGGCCAAACTCCTGGCTACCCGTTTGATTAGGGTACTTGGCGATTTGGTCCACCCGGATCAATCTGGCTTCATCCCGCACCGAAACACAGCATTAAACCTTAGGCGTCTTCATGGCGTCATCGCCAGGGCGGGCACGCTGCGTGAACCGGCTATTGTGGCATCTCTTGATGCCACGATGGCCTTTGACATGGTGGAGTGGGCATACTTATGGGCCGTGCTGGCCAAGTTTGGTTTCGGTCGCGGTTTTGTGAGTTGGGTTCGGTTGCTGTACGAGGGGCCACTAGCGAATGTTGTGGTGAATGGTCAGGCATCTACTCCGTTTCAGCTCGGTAGGGGTACTCGGCAGGGTTGCCCCCTGTCGCCTCTGTTGTTCGCCCTCGCCCTTGAACCGTTGGCTGCGTGGATACGTTGGCACCCGGATATACGGGGCCTTCGGTGGTCGCCTGATCACGAGGACCGTATTTCGCTTTATGCCGATGATATCCTGCTGTATCTTGCCTCACCTAAGAAGTCACTTATAGTGGTCTGTGACGTACTCGCATCGTTCGGTAGGAACTCGGGCTTGTGATTAATTGGGGCAAATCGTACTTGTACGTTCTTAGTGGCGAGGTCCCACCGATCCCTAGAACATGTTCGATACAGGTTGCCCAGCAGGGTTTCGTGTATTTGGGGATTTTTATATCCATGGATCCTGCTGTGCGCTATGAGAGGAATCTGCTCCCCCCCTTGGCACGCTTGAGGCGAGATGTTGAAGGTTGGCGGAGGCTGCCGCTCTCCCTTGTTGGGCGTGCGGCCCTGTTCAAAATGATGTCTCTTCCCCGCTTCCTCTACGCCCTCCAGAACACCTTGGACTGGGTACCGGCCAAATACTTTCGGGAGGTCGAAGGCCTCCAACGAACGTTGCTGTGGGATGGGCGGCCGCGAATAGCTATTTCAAAGTTGACGCTCCCATGGTACGATGGGGGCATTGCGCTCCCAGACATCCGACGGTACTATTGGGCCACGCAGCTGAGCGCGATCAACCATGGGTTTTATGGCCCTGCCCTCAGCCCTGGGTATGCCATGGATAGGTGGCTGCTGCGTGGCGGCAATTACTACAGGGCGTTGTATTCGCGGTCCTTAGACTCGTCCCTCACGGGGCCCACAGGTGTGGCGGTGCGTGTATGGAAGATGGCGACTGACTCGTTGGGCTGGAAGGATAGGCTCACCCTCGCTACCCCATTGTTTGAATCGGAAAGATTGGGAAGACTCTGGCATACGAAGGGCTTTGATAAGTGGGACCTGATAGGTATATCCAAGGTGGGAGATGTGCTGCATAAGGGGAGGGTGAAGTCCTTCGAGGAGTTGCAGACTGAGTATGAGCTAGGGCCCTCAGAGTATTTCAGGTATATCCAGCTGCGTCACGCCCTCCGATCAGTCCTCGTGGAGGGTGAGAAGGTGCCGGAGTCCTCTCCCCTTGAGGACCGAGTCCTTGATGGTCATATGCCCGAGAGCACGATCTCGCTCATATATAAGAAGTTGATTAACGTCCGGGCAGGCATGCTTTTGGGGCTGAGAGAACAGTGGACTAGGGATGGCCTTGAGTTGGATAATGAGGACTGGCAGTCAGCGGTTTCTTCGCCTAAGGAGGTTGCGATCCCGTCGCGTCTGAGGCTGGTGCAGCTTAAAATACTGCACCGGGTGTATGTGACGGGGCCAAGGCTGGTCCACATGGTATGGTGGGTACTTTCCTGCACATCATTTGGGAATGTGGTGTCATTGTGGAGTTCTGGAGGAGAGTCCATGCAGTTATGGGGGAGGTGACGGGCACTGCGGTACAGCCGGAGGCGCGGTGTTGCCTCCTGAACGTCTGGGGGCCCACTGACCTCGATGAGGCGCAGACCCAATGGGTGACTCTGGGTAACATGGTAGCTAAAAGGGATATCGCGCGATTGTGGGGCTCCTCGGGACCCCCTACACTGACCGCGTGGAAGGAGAACATGGACTGGAGCATGTTTAGGGAGAAGACGGTCTACTGCTCTAGAGGTCGCCCCCGGAAGTGGCATGCCATCTGGGGGCGGTGGAACCAATA
The DNA here is from genome assembly GCF_964204655.1 of Triturus cristatus. Taxonomy (NCBI): domain Eukaryota; kingdom Metazoa; phylum Chordata; class Amphibia; order Caudata; family Salamandridae; genus Triturus; species Triturus cristatus. The sequence goes on from NC_140588.1 coordinate 143,770,961, forward strand.
CAGGGGGGGAATATGTCTTGCCCCGGATCTGGAACCTCCCGAGGAACAGCTTTCCCCCTGACCTACTTTCCAGCACAGTTTGGTTTTAGGAACCGTTTTGGGCCTCTGCTGTCCCCCTTCTTCCTCCGTACACAGTCTTGTAACTAGTAGATGAGTGGGGTCCGGCCTCCCCTGGGGGCTTTAGCCATGGGCTTTCAATGTCCTTGCCTTGCTGGGGTTTGTTGTGAGTTTTTTCTGTGTTTACTTAAACTTGGACCTTTGCATTACTCTTTGAACTGTATTGGGGACACATCACTGTATCTAACTCTCAATGCTGCCGAACCTTCGGGCTGTCGGCTGAATAGCTGTGTCCTGAACTTTGAAATAAAGGTTTTCAAAAAAAAAAAAAAAAAAAAAAAAATGGTGGGAAGCAAAGTCCCTGCAAAGGTATCTGGAAGTCAAAAGAATCCCAAGAGGGTTAAGAATCTTGGTGGCCCCAACTTACGAAAACCCTAACCCCAATATGTTAGCAGAGTGGGCAGAAAATAATCAAGAATCTTCACGCAGAATGCTTGCGATGTTGATAAAATACGCAGATATAGATCGCATTAAAATAATGGAGAAATTGGACAAATAATGGAAATGTTAGATAAGGAATTAGATCAAGAGTTAATAACGAAATATAAGAAAGATATGATGGAGCGGTTGCGTAAACTAGAGATATCGATCAAGGAACGGAAAAGCTGAAAAATGTATGCGAGATAAAGGCAATTATGAGAGGGGACAAATGTATACGTTCGCCAAGAAATTCGAGAATGTTCGCAGGCAAAAATTGAATCCTGAATTCGGAATGACAGGCGATGAGCAATCGGGCCTTAGCAGTCTTATAAGTTCAGAGGTGGAAACATCGGCAGATGAAGGGGCAAGTAGCAGTATGGGCAAGAAAATTCCTTCCGTTATAGAGGAGTTTGGTTTTTTACAATAAGAACGGAGATTCAACCTCCGACCAAGAACCATGACAAATTACAGAGGATCAAGAAGGGGAAGAGGCAGAGGAAACAGAGGCGGAAAGGGGCCAAACAACGCCAATACAGATGGGAAGAGCAAGAAAAAGTAAATGATGAAATACAGAGTGTCAATCAATCAGCAGTGATTAATTTAACGCCTATTCCCCTATCTGAAAAAGAACAAAAGATTTTACAATTGGGACTGTCTTTTTGCCCACCACAAGAATTCGATTATGTGTCAACGAGAATTGACACATTTAAATATACACGAATGTTAAAGTTAAAAAAACATTTTGCGTCAAACCCTGGGAGATACAAAGCAACAGGCGTGCATAGCAATGTGGTTTTGCAAGGAGAACTAAGTAACCTACAAGTGCATGATATGGATTTGATGGTTGATTTGGAACAAATGGGATCTAGTAGCACCAACGATGAAATCACGACATCCGATGATGGACATATAACCACAGAAGAGATCGCAATGGAACAAAGGATCAATATTAGTGAAAGTGAGACCACGAACTTTCGGCCACGCTCAAAGTTTATTCCCATGTCTGCAAGAGACTCAATAGACGTCTTTAATGAATTGGTAGTGAATGACTTAAAAAAATTGGAGAAATGTACTGGCGCAAGATATAAAAAATGGTCACAACAGCAGAAAGAGTGTATGGATCTTATTAAAAAACTGTCCACAAATGATGATTGTATTGTTCAAAATGCTGACAAAGGTGGGAATATAGTCCTGTGGGCTAGACAGAAATACCTGGATGAAGCATATAAACAACTGAATAATAGAGTGAATTATGTCAGAGTTCCCTCCAATACCATGATAGCGAGGCATCAGCTTTACAATACACAATTACAACAATGGTATGACCAGAGTTTGTTAACGCGTGAGGAGTTTTTGTATTTGAAGATAAACAACCCAATAGTACCAGTTCTTTAACTAATACCCAAGGTACATAAGGATTTAAATGATCCGCCGGGCAGGCCAATTATTTCGGCCATCGGAAGTGCCTTGGAGAATACCTCCAAATTCATTGACTCCTTTCTATGCCCGATGGTAAAACTGGTACCCTCCTTTATACAAGATACGGGTGACTTTTTGAAAAGCATTTATGACTTACCGTGGGAAAAAGATATGCTCCTAATGACTATTGATGTTCCAACACTTTACACGAGCAGCAGGCATGAAGATGGCTTGAGCGCCATTAAACATTTTTTAGGCACACGTCCAATATCTTTATGGTCACATACTCAAATGTTGATCACAATGATAGGTACCTGTTTAAAGAACAATTTTTTTCTTTTTAATGGGCAATTGTTTCATCAGTTGTGTGGTACTGCAATGGGCACCTGCTTCGCCCCCAGCTATGCGAATTTGCTTATGGGCTGGTGGGAGGAGCAGGTGATCCGGAACGAGTACCAGGAGGAATGGCATAATAACATCCTCCATTGGAGTCGGTATATAGACGACTTATTTGTCGTCTGGAAAGGTTCTGAATCATCAGCCAGGCATTTTGTAAAACACTTGCAATCCAATAATTTTAATCTGAAGTTCACAAGCGCCATCAGTGATAAAGAAGTACATTTTCTTGACCTTACAGTGTATGTAAAAAATGCCAATCTGCATACTAAAATCTATCGTAAACCGACGGCAGGAAACACGTTGCTTCACGCAACTAGCTTTCACCCTCACAATTTGATCAGAAGCATCCCCTATGGGGAATGCTTGAGAACTATGCGTAATTGCAGTGAGCGTGAAGTAAGGGAGACTGAATTGGTAAATTTATATTCCCGCTTCAAATCCCGAGGTTACGGGGATGAGTGTATTCAAACAGCTGTTCATAAGGTCAAGGACAAAACAAGGGAAGATATTTTATTCAAACAAGTTGGGTCTAGCAAGAAATCCAAGAGCAGGGAAGCGGGATCAAATGAGTGTAGAATGATAACAACTTACAATAAACAACATGGCCAAGTAAGAAATATTCTGGCAAGACATTGGCATTTGATCCGTAATGACCCTGTGTTAAGTAAGATAGTACCGGCTAGACCTTTAATAACCTTCTGAAGAGCAAGATCCTTCAAACAAATGCTTGTGAGCAACATGGCACCCAAACCCATATCTGCACGTCCTAAATCTTCTTGGTTGCAATGAAAGAATGGTTTTATTAAGTGCACAAAGTGTAAAGCGTGTCATCATGGTAAAAATACAGCAAAGTATGTAACAGGTTGCTCTAAAACTGAAAAAAAATCAAAGGGCAATTTGATTGCAAAACGGATTTTGCTGTATATGTACTGAGCTGTCCATGTAATTTATTATACATGGGCAGCACAATTCTTCCAGTCCATAAAAGAATTTTTCAGCATCTTCGAGCCATCAAAAATGGGGACAAGGCATACCCTGTGGCTCGGCATTTTGCAAAATACCATGAGAACACTGTATTAGGCCTCACATACTTTGTCATTGATGTGATTGCTCCAAACATTAGAGGGGGTGATAGGGAAAATAACCTAAGAAAAACATGGAAGAGGACCTGTATACACATCTGTAAGGGACCGAGATAAGGTATCAATATAAACTAGTTCAATGTTAATGTCTATTGATATGATTGCTGCTATTTCTGTATAATCTCTTTTTAACATATGATTTTATAATTTAATTGTTTTGTTAGTTTTACACTGGGTGTCACTTTTTATATAGAACGAGATAAGTTCATATTCGCTATAAGAGGTTGCAAAAATATTTGTAGTACATGCCCACTAGAGCTTAATGAGATAGACGTTAGCAAGAGCAATCAGGCATGCCCACTAGGGCATTATCTGGGATATTTTGTGTCTAATTAAATAACAATGTATCTATAGGAAATACAGCATACATTGCGTATTTGCGCAACGTAAAGCAATAGTATTAGTTGAATTACATCAATTTTTTACTGACTCAAATTCTGTTATGTCTGCTCTTGCATCAATTATAAGTTTTAAATGAACTACGAGTCTGTTCTCCATTGCACTACATTTGTAGTTTATCATGTGACTTGTCATATGCACAGCTTTAAAAATTGTGTTTTTTTGACAAAACTTTGTTGGTGAACAAGCCTGCTGGTTCAGGCGAAACGCGTCCGACACTGCAGAAGATTAAAATCTAATGTGGATTGTCAAGACGTGGCGTCGTCATTCCTTTTCTGAGTGAGGAGTGTGTTTTCATATTACGGACCCAGCTTGCGAGGTCTGCTTGACGATGCGCCCGCTGATCAGGAGTGCGGCGGCTGTTTGCAAGCTTTGTGGAAGTATATATATATGTATATATATATATATATATATATTCACTTAAAAAGCCATAGGTTTCACACACGTTATAGTTAGGAATTAGCTTTAAAAAACCTTGCAAATTCACTTAAAAAACCATAGGTTTCACACAGGTTATAGTTAGGTGGACATTTCACTCGTAAAAAAACAATGAAATTCCCCCGTTATAGTTAGTTCAGATAACTATAACTCGCGCGCCCGCAATCCACTGCTCATGACGTCACATATTACATCACTCATGACATGGTCAGTGGCATCACTCATGACATCACTGATGACATCATTCTTGTGATAGAGTGGCGGTCGCGCGAGTTATAGTTATCTGAACTAACTATAACGGGGGAATTTCATTGGTTTTTTACGAGTGAAATGTCCAGCTAACTATAACATGTGTGAAACCTATGGTTTTTTAAGTGAATTTGCAAGGTTTTTTAAATGCTAATTCCTAACTATAACGTGTGTGAAACCTATGGTTTTTTAAGTGAATTTGTAAGGTTTTTTAAATGCTAAGTTATGTATGTATTATTATATTTTTTATATATTTATTTTACATTAAACTACCTATGTATATAGTTATAGATTGACTGTATCCTGTAATATGGAATGGCTCGTTTAAAATGTTTTTTTTTGTTTTAAGGTTTTTCACTGTGCGCGCATGGTGCGCGCACCCAGCGATCTTTTGAAAAGAAAATAAAATGTTTTTTTCACCCTTCGGGGTCCTTCAGGGACCCCCTGACAAAGGCTAGGGGGTCAGGAACTCTCTACCCTGCCCCCTTTTCACGTTCTCCACCTTTCTTTTTCACTGTCACACACCAAACACACAAAATGGCAGCCGACACTTCCTGATTTCGACCGATTCGAATGTTGACTGACATGTAACCACCAATCAGAATTGCGATCGCGCACGTTAGGGTGCGCACACGGTGCGCGCACGGTGCGCGCTTATAGATATTTATGTACTTTTAAATGCAATTTTCTCAGGAACTACTGAACAGATTGACACCATATATGCAAAAGTCACATGCCTGACCTGTGGACTACCTCTTTGCCAAATTTCAAGTAATTCTGTTCAGCCGTTCGGTGTGTACCTTCGACTAAAGGTCCTATGGGAAAATGCATGGGGAAAACGCGTTTTGGGACCCCCTTTTCTCTCAGCCCCCACTTGACGAATCACCCTGAGACTTTCAGGATAGGAGCTGAGTGGAGCGCCCCATTAGTTTTGAAACTTTCGCGGGGATTCGGCAACCGGCGCCAAAGTTATTCAAAATAGAATTTTCAGATTTCCTATGGAAACTCGGTCCTTACTATAACTATCTACTGGCGACCGCCAGTAGATAATATTCATATTCACTGAAACAAAGGTTACAGGGTCGTTATAGATAGGCCCAGATTTTACAAGTACAAAACCACAGAATTTCAGCAGTTATATTTACCCGATCTGACCATAACTCACGCGCCTGTAATGCACTGCTTATGACCTCATATATTATATCACTGATGGCATCATCCACAGAACCATTCACACATCTACTCACACAACCACTCACTCATACACATACTCAATCATACATCCAATCGCTCATATACCCACTCGTTCATCTATAGAGCCACTCACACACATAGCCCCTCACTTACCCATATACCTGCTCACACAGACACTCACTCACCCATACAGTCACACACACAACTACTCACTCACCCTTACAGCTAGTCCCATACCCATGTATTCACTCATACAGCCACTCACCCATATAGCCTCCCAACAGAACAAACTCACTCACCCATACAACCACTAACACACTCACACAACCACTATTATACCCACTCATACACCCATACAGACACTCACACACCACTCACAGACCCATACAGCCACTCACACACCCAGTCACCGACCCTTGCAGCTACTCACACAACCACACAATGACCCTTTCAGCCACTCACACACCCACTCACAGACCCATCCTCTCCCTTTTGTAGGAGAACAAAACAAGCGCAGGAAACCACACTTTTTTTCTTTTTTATTGCCGAGATTCACCACTCCACTCCGATTTTGACCAAAAATGTTTTTGCAAAATGATTTTTGGGGGGGAGGGGGCACCAGGCCTAGGAGGTCAGGTTATTCCTACCCTGCACTTTTTCCTTTATTTTGTGTCCCAAAATTGCTGCCAACACTTCCTGGTTGAAGTGTTGGCAGCCAATTAGATCTCTGCACAAGATAGGTTGGATTTGTGGAGGATTCGCACCTCTAGATATGCAAATTTGATTTTCTTCTAATATCTTAAAAACCAGTGAACGGATCGGCACCAAATAAAAACAAGCATTGGCATAGCCAATAGGTCTCGCTTTTTGGACCTTATAAGTATTTAGTTATGCAGCACAATATCCTTGGTGCAAAAACTTCAACTGTTGCATGGCTAAACACTTATATGGTCCCAAAGGCGAGACCTATTGGCTATGCCAATGCCTGTTGTAATATGTATAAGTCCACCCCAGAAACGCTTGTAACTTCCGATTCAAGTGCAGCAGCCTACTGCATAAGAGCACACGCAGTCAGTGTCCCAATAACGCTGAATTTGACATCCTGCAATATTGTCTGTATGTACAAATTATGTGCTTTTGCTCAGAATTCTGTGCCGTCTTTTGTAACTGTAAGCGGAGCTGTTTAAAAAAAAACAGGAAGAGACCTACAGAAAAAATCACCATAGCCCAAAAGATGAAAATGTATTTCAAAAGCCAGCAGAGTTATTATTATTTTTTTTAAACAATGCCGTATTCCTGTACTGACGAAAGGTGTACCTTTATTTTCTGTTTGTGTTAATAAAAATTGTTTAAAAAAAAAAAAAAAAAAATTTTCAAAAAACAATGCCGTATTGTTTAACACCCGCATGGAATAGATTAAAAGGCTAAGGGATTGTGAACGTCGCCAGAAATGTTGCGACTAAGTGCGACTCTTTGTTTAAAAAGTATCTAGAATTCCAGGATTATTTAAAAATTTCGTCGAGGCGCTTCCCTTCTCTCTTGCCATTTGAGCAGGTGTAGCCTCGGTGCAAACAGCTCTGTCGGTTAGAGAGGTCAGCGGGTTAATGCAACTGTTGTAGAGATCTGTGTGTAACCTGTAGGTCACAGGTTCTAATCCCAATAAAATAGGTAATGTGTTAAAGCCACACCTGTAGAGCTCTGAGTACAACAATGCAGATCACATGTTCTTAGTCCAGTTAGACAGTGTAGCAAATGAATGAACCTTCTATCGAGATGGATTACCCTGCAGGCCACGCGTTCTCATCACAGTACAATAGCTCAGTTTATATATGCATTTCCTGCACATGGAGGATGCATGGCTGTGAGCTCGAGTTTGGCCCTCAGGTTTCAGTCGCAGGAAGATATCACAGCAGTTTTATGCACTTTCTCAAAATAGGGCATGTGTGACCCTGCGAGTGACTGGATCCAGTGCCAGTAAGAATGCTCAGTGGGTTAAAGCACAGGTTGTGGAGATCTTTGTGCTATTTGCGGGTTGCCTGAAAGCCTGGAACAATTTACCTCTCGAGGTTCAAACCGCACCCAATCTTATAAGATTCCAAGAGTTTTTAAAAACTCTTTCATTTAAACAATCCCCTACAATCACCACGGTTCTTACTGGGTGTAGTAATAATGATTTGACCCTCCAAGAGAGTTCAAATCAGTATCACATTTATAATGAGTCGCTTATGTCAAGTAGCAGCTAAGAAGCTCCGTAAAGCCTTTCGTGGAAAATGGAGCTACACGTGTCAGGGCAACTCAGCATGTTGCACTTTCACGACCGAGAAAATTTCACTTTCAGAATAATTTGAGTTCGTAATGCATATGAAACAGCCTTAAGCGCAATAGTAACAGGGTCTTCTTAAACATGGCGGCTGAAGTCTGCCGCCATACATACCTAGTGACATTGATGCTTATATGAAGGTATGTGCACAGAATATTATCCAGTGTACCAAGCACTTACCAACCGGGCTCTCCCTCGAGTACACAGGACTGGAAATGTGTTTTTCAGTGCTGGTGTGTAAACATTAGCTTCTTGCCGAATAGAGAGGGGTCTACTTCCTTCTTTAACCGGAAATAGCCTAATACTAGCCTGGTAATCTATTTCTAAATGTGCAAAAATTTTAATTGTGCTCAACAGTTGCGGCCCAGTAAGGTTCGCACTGTAAATCTACGTATACAAGTGCATTTGTAACTATAAAACAAGCATTGGCCAAGCGCGAAACTGAAAACAGCGTGACAGGGGAGGGGAGGGGCGAAGTGAGAGGAAAGACAGATGGCGCCTGATCGGGCGTTTAAAGCTGGCGGTAGCGCGCATGCAAGCGCACGTGAACGCAAGCGCTAGACCAGCCAAAGCAGCTTGTGGTAGCACTTTTTGAAGCCCCTACTTAATGTCTCGCAGAGCAGCGCATGCGCTGGCTCTAGCAAGACCTAAAAATGGCTAACCCTGATGTCAATTTCTCATGTCCACTCAGGGCCAGCTTTAGGGCAGGGCAACTGGCGCAGCCGCACTGGACGCTGACCTGTGTAGGGGGGCGCTGACCTCAGGAGCACTGTGTTTAGCAACAACTTATAATTAGAGAGAAGAGAGGCACTTTTGCCCGGTGGTAGTTGGAGAAACCGAGGAGATGTTCATATGGTGCGGGGGGCGCCAAAAATGATTGACGCACCAGGCGCCAATAGCGCTAAAGCCGGCCTTGTGTCCAATGTGGATAGCTCCTGTGGTGAAAACATTCCAGGAGCACAATCTGCTTTCTTTGGAATTGAGAATCAGGAAGGCAACTGCTGTTAGCTGGTAATATCTTCAAATAAGAAATGCTCCATTTTGTTTCTTTCTGGTTTGGAAAATTTTAGCATGTAAAAAATGAATTCCTACAATTTTAATAATTTATATTTGCATATCTAAATTTGTATTAAATCATCGTATGAATTGGTTTCAAGTTATTGTCAGTCAAGGTTTGTATATGGCAGCGTTCCCAGCATGCTCTTGGACGAGCTGCATTTTTAAAACACAAAACTTTTGTAAGACGTAATAACTGTTTTAGAAACAAGCATGGGTTTCTAAATGTTCAGCTTGCAAATATGGGAATAATAGAGCAAAACAGTTGATAATTGTTATCGTGACAATAAGTATACTATATGAAGTTTAACCAACTGTAAAAATAAAAAATTCTGAATAAATTAAGAGCAATAGTACATATCATCGAATAGCAATGCCTGATGGATTACATTTTGGGGTATAAATGATATAATATTCACAATACGAGAAAGCTATCGAGAATTGTTTCGGCAGAAATGTGAAAGCAGTTGGATCATCCATTAAATATGTTTTTGGTTAAAAAAAAGTTGTGGAGTTTTATATAGCGCAAACTAGACCCGGAGGTATCCGAGCGCTTTACACAAGCACCAGTTGCTTCTCTCGCTAGTCATTATTAATATAATATTCAAAGTACGAGAAGGCAATCTGGAATTTTTGCTACAGAAAAGTGAAAACAGTGGATTTTACAGATTGAGAGCATTACCCATAGGGAGATAAATCTTGAAATTTAATTTGCAAATATTTTTGGAAAATGCTTAGCACCATCAGCGCATACAGTAAGAAGAAGGTTCGTTTCAATTGCAGGCTTTGTACTGAAGTATTCAATGTGTGTTTACTAGAAAATGCCACAAGAGGGCGCACAAGGTATAAAAAGAAATTTGTACCCAAAACGACTAATTTGGTTGAAAGACATATGTGTAAATGCCAATTAAACGTTTGGAGTAAATTATTGTGAATAAATTATCCAGTTGATTTGTTCATGGCTGTCAGTTTATCTTATTTTCCATTTGGGCTTTCAGGGGTTAAAAAGACTTAACTGCATGTGTAACTATAAAACAAGCATTGGCCGTGCGCGAAAGTGAAAGCAGAGCGAGGCGGTGGGGGAGGGGAGGGCGGAGGAGCGGGAAAGCAATCAAGTGAGAGGAAAGGCAGATAGCGCCTCGGGCGCTGCAAGCTGGCGGCTGCGCGCGTGAACGCAAGCGCTAGGCCAGCCACAGCAGCTTGTGGTAGCACTTTTTGAAGCCCCTACTAAATGTCTCGCAGAGCAGCGCATGCGCTGGCTCTAGTGAGACCTAAAAAGGAATCTTTCTGGAACAAGAGCTAGTGTATTGCCAATTTTGGTCTAATTCTGTTCAACGGTTTGGGCTGTAGTCATGTCTACAATCCCTATGGGAATTTGCATGAGGAAAACGTGTTTTAGGATGCCCCTTTTTCTCGACTCCCGCTTTACGGATCACACCAAAACTTTCAATACAGCAGCTGAAGTGAGTGGCAAACATGTTTTTATAATTTTGGGAGGATTCACCAAACAGTGCCAAAGTTATTGCCAAAACAAAAAATGCTTTCCCTATTTAAACAAGGTCCATACTATAACTACCTACTGGCGATTGCCAGTAGGTAGTTATAGTTAGTACCTCGTTTCTATTCAAAATGCGTTTTTTCTTTTGCCAATATCTTTGGCGCCGTTTGATGAATCTTCGTGAAATTTTCGAACCTAATGACCAGCTCAGGTCAGCTCCTGTTTTGAAAGTTTGGGGGTGATTCGTCAAACTGTGGCCGAGAAAAAAGGGGGGTTTTAAAACTTGTATTCCCCATGTTAATTTCCAAAGGAAACTTTAGACATGGCTACAGCCTTAACGGAATTACACCAAATTTGGCAAAAAGGTAGCTCTTGGTTCAGAAAGCGACCTTGTTTTGTAAATGGTGTAAATCCTTTCAGTAGTTGTTGAGAAACTCAAAAATAAAAAAAAATTGATATCTGAGCACCGAGGAGGATTCGCGGACCCTCCCGAGCACAAGCTTTATTCTGATTGGCTCCCAACACTCCAAACCAGGAAGTGTTGGCAGCCATCTTGTGACTCGGTAAAAGCTCCCGTTCTTCGTTTTCTCTGAGCCCCCGGGTGGGCCAGGTCCCGGGGGCAATTCCTAATTATGGTGTGGGGGCCCATGGACCGCCACCACCTCGGGGCTTTGATCATAGTGTGCAGGGGAAAACGCGGCCCCCCCGCAGGCCCGGGGACTGCCACCTCCCTGGGGCTTTACTTTAATAGTGGGTGGGGGGGCCTCACGGGACTCCCCAAGCCCCGGGGACCGCCACCTCCCCCGGGCTCCAATATACATTCAGAAGTGTGGGGAGGCTCCTGTCCCTCCCCACACTACCCCGGGGACCACCACCTCCCCGGGGCACAAATTATGTTAATATGGGGGTCCGTTATGTACCCCCGGGGACAACCACCTCCCTTGGGCTATCTGAATATTGGGAGGGGGTGCCGCGTGGCCACCCTCCTGGAGCCTTTGATGGCCCTGGGGACCACCACCCCCCCAGGGTCGGCTCCTGCGATGTCCCTGGTTGCCCACCCCCGGGTCATTGCCGTTTGCTATGGCAGGGCTGGAGCACGGCTCCCGCCCCGTCATAGCAAACACTACTTTTCTTCTTGGAAGCATGAGCAGGAAACCTGCTCTAGCTTCCAAGAAGCAAAGTAGAATTGCTTCTGGACATGGGGAGCTGCATGTCAGCAGCTTCCCTTGCCCAAAAGCAATTCCGCCTCCTGCAGGAGTTGGGGAGCCGGCAGGGACCGCGTGGGTATTGGGGCTCCCCCTGTGGTCCCCATCAAAGAGGCCAAGCCCTGGGGGATGGGGTCCCCAGGGACAAAATTGGCCCAGGGAAGAAGGGCCATGCGGCCCCCCTCCCAGTAGTATTTTTTTTTTTTTAAATAAATAAGGCCAGGCATCAGGGATAGGGTCCCTGGGGCAAAAACTGGCCTCAGGAGGGAGGCCACGTGCCCCCCTCCTCAAAAATAATGAAATTAAAAAAATATATATGTGGCCATGCCCCGGGGGATGGGGCCCCCGGGGCCGAAATCGGGAAGGGGACCCCCTTCAAAAAAGCAATTAAAAAAAGCCAGTGTCGCGCGGGAGGCCCCGCCCTCTCTCTGCACCACTGTGCAAACGCACCTCCTGGCATGTTTTTAGTTGGGGGATTAAGTCCCTTGAATACTGAGGGCCCCTGGGGGCCAACAAGCCCACCAGGTACCTCCAGTAAGCCCCAAACAGCTGGATTGCTGAGTGGTCTGAAGCCACGCTCCCTTTTTACACCACACTGCAAATGCGTCCCTTGGCATACTGCTGGTGGGGCGATGAGGTCCTCTTGTGACCTGAGGACCTCAGGACTAAAGTTGACTTCATCCCCCGAGCAGCAGTGCGCCAGGGGGCGCGTTTGCAGAGTGGTGTAAAAAGGGGGCGTGGCCTGTGTCAAGCAGCACATTTTTGGGCCTGGGGACTCCATCCCCCAGAGTCTGAACATTTTCTTAATCCCTGTCCAAGAGTGCACCACCAAAGGTGTTTGCAGAGTGGCGAGGAAAGGGGGTGTGGCATGCTATGAGAAATTAGTAATCCTGCTGTATGGGATTTACTGAAGGTAATAGGACGGGTAGTTGGCCCCCAAGGTTGACGTTAGGGGCTAACTACACCTCCTGTTACCTCCTCTAAATCCTACATTGTGGGATTGCTAAGAGGTCTTCCGAGGCCACGCTCACCTTTCTCCACCACCCTGCAAACGCGCCTCCTGGCACAGTACTGGTTGAGGGATTAAGTCCACTTTACTCCTAAGGGACTGTGGCAGCCAAGTAGCCCTCCTGGTACATCCTGTAAGTCCTACGCAGTGGAATTCCTGAGCTCTGGTTGGGGGCCCACCCCCCTTTCTCCACTACTCTGCAAACGCGACTAGTTGTTAAAGAAGGATTTGTAATGTGATAGGTCTCGCATTTGCAAGAGTTAGAGCTTTTAGCTTTTAGCATTGTAAATCTAAAAGTGTTTTATTAATGTTTCTTGGAGTGGAGTGGCTGGTATGTTGTGCAGTGAAATTATGTGGATAGAAAGTATGTGGTATTTAGTGTATAGGAATTATGTAGAGTGGTATTATGTGTTACGGAGAGTAATTATGTGGTATGGTAGTCTGTGCTGTGGAGTGGTAACCTCAGGTTTAGTCTTCCTCGTTTCCATAGAAGCTAAACTATGAACTCAATGAGACAAAAAAAAGAAGGAATTACTGAGGAGCACTTCTGGACCTAGTCAGATGTATGAGCAGGGCCACTGGAATTATGTGACTGTTTGACTGCACCAACTTTCATACAATTATACATTTTCCGCATTAGCCACATAATTCATCATCTGCTGCCTAATCTGCAGATTTGAACAAAAAAAGCCTTGTTACTAGCTCAAACGACTCAAACGTTACAAAAAATGCAGCGACAAGTGTTACAGCGTGGTGGAAGGTCTTTTGTAAACCTGGAATGGTCACCTGTTACTTATTGCTTAATGTGGGTATTAAATTGGTACTAATGGCGTGCAGGCCACTCCTGCTTCTTTCTGCACCTCTCTTTCCTCTTTCTGCGTTTTTGTTGCTTCTTCCTTTACAATAAATATAACAAAAGGGGAAGTGAAGAGAGGAAGTGTCCACCTGGACACACAAGTGGATTCGATCTGCCCGGCCACAATTCTAACAAACAAAAGGAATCCACCTGAATGAGATTGGTATGGTCCCTACAATGGTGGGGAGCACACTGTGTTCTTTAAATACCCCTCACACACCAAAAGGGCCCTGGTGTCATGCTTCATCATAGGGGTCTTTGCATCCCTCTACGGAATGTGGCGTGCTACTAACCAACGACTACGCAGGAGCACTGATGTAATAACTATGTGTGGTGCATGAGGGTTTAGATGGTAAGTGAGTGGTGGGGTGTGTATTAATGCGTGAATGTTAAAAAATACTTGCCATGTGAGGGCTAAAAATATTTTAATAAACCTCAGTGCTGGTATTGCTAAAAGGGGTGTGGTGGAGGTATTTTGTATTTAATGTACAATACCTCTCATGTGCGTTGACATGTTTCGAAGCGTAAAGCTTCTTCTTCAGGACGGGGTGCACATATCCCCACCTTACTCACATCAGGGTTGTGTATTGTTGTTAAATTACAAACAATATATGTGATATAAATGTGAAAACTAGACTAAATGTGCCTAATTACTAGATTCCAAATTGTAAGTACCTGCAATGAGGACCTGAAATCAAAAGAACACAGGGAAGGAAAAAAGTACATGGGGTATTTAGTTGCAACATCCAGCACGCTGGGCTAATGACCTAAAATAGGTGAAAAAGCACACTCTAGACATAATATGTCATCCTACTCCAGTGCAGTGCCCTATAAAAAAGATAGACACGTACATGACTGACGAACAAATAACATAAAACATACACTCTATCATTAGTCCACTGGTTGTTTAGGTGGTCTATGTTCCAAACAAGTTTTTTCTGAGGTGTAGAAAGAGAGAGGAGGTAAGGAAGGAACAGTGGATACTTGCTACAAATTGGCAAATTGCATCATGAGCCTGTAATACGGAGGGACCCCGTGCTTAATAGCACTAATACGGTAGGTGCTCCCTGTCAAGACTGTCCCGTCCGCGGCTCCTTGGATAAATGTGGACCGCGGCAGGACCAGTATAAGTACTCTACTTAATAGGATGATTGACAAGTCATTGAGAAAAGCCAAGCAAACGTTCTGTGTCTGGTCAGGTGTATCCGGTCGTGGTTACGGGCCGAGAGACCTGTTGCGCCTCTCCTGTGGACGAGACAGAACTCGCCCGGGCATGCGTGTTAGGTCGGACTCCTTTGAAACTAGAGCGCTGAATAGACAGTGGTACAGCGCACGTGTGGAGTGTCTTTATCAATGTGACAGAAGGCAAAGTAATTCTATTGATAGGATCCCGAAGGAGGAACCAGTTTCATAATTATATATGCAAGTTGTAATGTGAGATGGTCGGTACTGAGGAAAAGACCGGACATTGTGACCTACTCTTGGACCAGCTCACTTTCTTGAAACTAAGGTGTTGAACAATCATTTGTATTGCGCAAAGGTGGAATGTCTCTTTTCTGCACGCCGAAGAGCATGGATTTCAAAGGGGAGAGTCAACCCAAGAGGAGTTTCTGGTTTGTAATATTTAATGGGTACTACGGAGAAAGACAGAAGGTTGTCCCCTGCTGTTAGATAGGTGGAGCCAAACACTATTGCATGACAATGGAGTTAGATCTTTTGATGTACGTAACGTAACATCGCATGTGTTTCTAGAGGCCAGGTATTGTAGGTAGACTGAAGGGGCTTGTTAACCACACACAAAAACACATCAACACTGGCCTACACAGCGCCAGTAGGCGTACTGAAAAAGGGCGTTGGTCTGAGCACCCTGGGCGAGTGATGTAGAGGTTGATACTGATGGTCTTACAAAAGAAATAAATACAAGGTGGTTGCTAACTAAATTGATTCCAAGGAACATCATCATTTAATCCATTAGTGTTGGTCCCTAGGCAAAAAACCCAGCGTTGCTCCTTCTCAAAAAGCCCCTTCTGTGATGGTAGCTGTTCTATCATTGTCCAGTTCAAATCATTCACTGTATGTGTTTCTGATAAGAAATGTGACGCCATCTTAGTCGTACTCTTCTTACACCTGAAATTACTTTTGTGTTCGCCAATCCTGATCTTGGCTGGTCTTGACGTCATGCCAATGTACTCGAGGCCGCATGGGCACGTAATCATGTACACGACATTGCGGCTGTTACAGTTGGTAAACTTCCTTTGCTCCCATTTACTGCCATTGCGAAATTTTAGCCGTTTACTTTTCTTGGTAAGGTGGCAACTGCTATAGTTGCCACAGGGATGATGAACCTGAAACCATTTTGTTTCTTTCTGTACCTCTCTTGCTTCTTTCTGCACTTCTGTTGCTTCTTTCTGCACCTCTCTTGCTTCTTTTTGTATCCCTCGTGCCTCTTTCTGCACCCCTCTTCTCTCTTTCTGCACTCCTCTTGCCTCTTTCTGCACCTCTGTTGCTTCTTTCTGCACTTCTCTTGCCTCATTCTGCACCCCTGTTGCTTCATTCTGCACTTCCCATGCTTCTTTCTGCACCTGTCGTGCTTCTTTCTGCACCCCTGTTGTCTCTTTCTGCACTGTTCTTCCCTCTTTCTGCACCTTTCTTGCCTCTTTCTGCATCTTACTTGCCTCTTTCTGTACTTCTCTTGCTTCTTTCTACACCTCTGTTGCTACATTCAGCAATTCTTTTGCCTCTTTCTGCAATTCTCTTGCCTCTTTCTGCACCTCTCTTGCCTCTTTCTGCACCTCTGTTGCCTCTTTCTGCACCTCACTTGCTTCTTTATGCACCCCTCTTGCCTCTTTCTGCACTTCTTTTGCCTCTTTTTATACCCCTGTTCCCTCTTTTTGCACCTTTCCTGCCTGTTTCTGTACCTCTCTTGCCTCTTTCTGTACTTCTGTTGCTTTTTTCTGCTCTTCTCTTACTTCTTTCTGCACCCCTCCTGCCTCTTTCTGCACCCCTCTTGCCTCTTTTTGCACCGCTGTTGATTCTTTCTGCACTGCTCTTGCTTCTTTCTGCATATCTTTTGCAAATTTCTGTATCCCTCTTGCCTCTTTCTGCACACCTGTTCCCTATTTCTCAACCTCTCTTGCTTCTTTCTGCACTCCTAGTGCTTCTTGCTGCACTGATCTTGCTTCTTTCTGTACCTCTTGCAAATTTCTGTATCCCTCTTACCTCTTTCTGCACTCCTTTTCCCTCTTTCTGTACCTTGTTGCCTGTTTCTGCACCTCTCTTGTCTTTCAGCACTTCTGTTGCTTCTTTCTGCCCTTTTCTTGCGTCTTTGTACACCTCTGACTTAGAGGTAGTTTTAATGCCCCTGCCCTATTATGTACTAGGGCCTTACTGGGGAGGTCATGCCAATCACAGGGGTACCCCTACCCATAGTGTACCCTAGTGTATGTAGGTGTTTTACTGTATTCTAAGTGTCTTTCAGTATAGCACTGGCTCCAGGCCTGGTTAGTCAGTTACCACCAGTACCAGTCAGCACAAAGTTGGGGGCCCAGGATGACTCTGCAACAAGGCCTCTTTCTGTACCTCTGTTGGTTCTTTCTGCATATCTCTTGCTTTATTCTGCACTTTTCTTCCTCTTTCTGGACTTCTGTTGCCTCTTTCTGCTTTTCTCTAGCTTCTTTCTGCGCCTTTCTTCCTCTTTCTGCACATGTCCTACCTCTGTAGACATAGTTAGAAATTAGCATTTAAAAAACCTTTGAAATTCACTGAAAAACCATAGGTTTCAGCTACGTTATAGTTCGTAATTATCATTTAAAAAACCTTTGAAATGCACTGAAAAAAACATATGTTTCAGGGGCGTTATAGTTAGAAATTAGCATTTAAAAAACCTTTGAAATTCACTGAAAAAACCATAGGTTTCATGGACGTTAAAGTTAGTTGGACATTTCACTTGTACAAAACCAGAGAGATTAGGCCATTATATAACTCGCGCCCGGCAAGGCACTGCTGATGACATCCAATATTACATCACTCATGACATGGTGACATCACTGATGACATCACTGATGACATCTCTAATGACATCACTGATGACATCATCCAGTGCATCATCCAGTGACTGTGTGTTTCTATAAAGTTTAAATATGTTTAATTTATATAGGCCAAGGTGTATTGAAGAATGAGTGGGTGTATGAGTGTCTGAATGGATGACTTAGTAGGTGCGTGACTGACTGTTTAAGCCACAGGAACCTAAGAATACAAGGCGCAACAACCACAACCCCTCATGGAAGACCCCTTCAGTGATGGGGACCTGGACATGTATTAGGAAACCGGCAGGTTCATAAACAATAAAACAACATGTTCTTCAAAGAATACACACCGCCCCGAGGAAGACCTTCCATTTAAACCAACTTTAGGTCCAGCCAAGAAGGTCGAAACGCATTGGCACAATATAAACTGAGGTCAAGAGCTACTAGCACAAGTGATCGGAGCAAAAAAGGCACCATAAACCAATGCACAATTAAGGGTGCTTAGATAACAACAACATTTCTTTTTAGCTTTGCTCTGACCTCAACAGGACCTTACCCTATCACAAATAATGTATCAAGACACAAGAACAATAGGTCCCAACACTCAATTCTAGTTGGACACTTGCATATAAGTTGTACATAAAATGTCTATGCGTAAAATGTAATGTTAACCTTTGTTTCATTATCTTATATATACACTAAACATGTATATCACCGTTCTATCTTAATGAGAAAATAAGATATAAAATCTAAAAAATAGAAAAAGATATCATCTCAAGTTAAATACCTGGCTCATGAATATTAATATGATTAAATAAGTTGGGCATATACCTAAAGCAGGACACGGGAAACACTAGTTCTACCAAAGATCAAACCGCAGTAAGGAATGTTCCTTAGGTGAACCAAAAGAAGGAGAATTTTGTAGCTCCATCTTGTCTAAAACATACATAATCTATGGTTGAAGAGGTACCTTTTTTCAGAAACTTATTTCTGATTCCAGCCTTGATAGTCCACAAATGAATCACTCTCCATTAGGAGATTGGCTTTATCATCTAAGCCACCTGACCTCTCAGTCTAAACTGACAAAGTGGTGCTGCGCACAAGGGCCTCCTTTCTGCCAAAAGTTGTCAGCCCTTTTCTCGTAGGTCAATCTATTGCATTGCCTACCTTTTATGCTCCTCCACATCCCTCTGAGGAAGAGGAGTGACTCCACTGTTTGGACCCAAAAGTTGTGTTGTCGTTCTACCTTGCCCACACACGAGAGTTCTGAGTGGATGACCAACTCTTTGTGGTGTATGTTATTGCAAAGATAGGTCGGGCCATGGAGAAGCGGACCTTCTCCAGATGGGTTCTGTTCTGCATCAAAATCTGCTACGCCTTGGCTAAGAAGCAACCTCCTGAAGTTGTACGGGCTCATTTCACCAGAGCTAAAGCGGCCACCACTGCTTTAGCATGTGGAGTTCTGGTCCTGGACATCTGCTAGGCAAAAACGTGGGCTTCTCTGCACACATTCACCAAACATCACTGTCTTAACAGTCAGGTCCGCAGGGTTGGGCACTTTGCCCACTAGGTCCTGCCGGACTTTCTTGTTTGAAATTGGTTTGCAGACCCACCTCCAGGGATGGTATTGCTTGGGTATCTGTTCTAAGGCAAGAAATCTGCATCTAAAAGTCTTTACAAATTGTTCTGCCTACCAAGTCCCTGACTCGTAGTCAGCCCTGATCTTTGATTTAAGGCATGTAATCTTTTATCCTAAATCAGCGCAGTCAGAGAATTTATGAAATAGTGCTTTTACAGGAAGCAATTTTTATTTGGGGCGCAGGTCGGTGCCCAGGGAAACTGAGGGGGGCACACTCCTGACCGCACAGATAGACTGCAGCGCCTGATGAGGGGAACGGTGAGGGCCCTGGGCCAGACCATGCGTTAGGAGTGTGTGTGCTGCTCTGGGACTTGAGCACTATTTTTATCACTGATCACTACTGTATCACCAGTTGGTCTACCTCCGGGTGGAGGTTAGCATACTACAAACCCAATGATGATGCTGTCACATTAAAGAATTAGGTGGACAATCAAGATATACCGCCCGACTACCTATGTACGTGATTTAGGGTTTTTAAGATCTATCTGACCCTGGTCACACAGGTACAAGTGATCCATTCCCTCTTGATTATTAATTAACGCCTGGAAGCTGAATGAATCTCATCTTCTCTCTCCCCCCTTTGATCAGAGATTATTGCAGCTATTGTATGCCAGCCCCACTGCCAGATTAAAGACGGGACACACTGTATCGGACCCGTATGGCATTCACCCGGGCACAAGTCAGGGGTGCCCTTTGCCTCCTCTCCTATTTGCCACTGTCATTGATGGAGAAGATCCAGATGATGGGACAGTACAAAGGCATCACGGTGGAGGGGAGCAAGCACATCATCTCCCTCTATGCAGATGATCTTCTGATCTACTTGGCGAATGAGGAATCAGACGCAGCCTACATGTTGCAGCTCCTGGGGGAGTTCAATACTCAGGATTAACTTGACGAAGATGTGTGTTCCCAGTGGTCCTGGATGCCCCCTGGCCTGCGGGGCTCCCGTCAGGTGTGCTAGGAAAACAGGGGAGGTTCCAACTTACTATAGGGTATGGTGATACCCAATAATACAACAATAAATTACTTAAGTGAGATACTTCATCTCTGCTGTATGAAGCATAGTCAAAATATTGAAGTGGCAGGAGTGCTCTCATGACTAGGGTCACCCACTGAGACCCTAGGCTTTTCCAGTTTTCTAGTAGGATCTGGCCTTGGGGTACAGGTCTCTATCAATACTTCTCTCTGAAACCATATCACCTAGCATGGTTCATGTAGTTCTGGACTTTCAGACAGCTTATTCCAACAATCAGATCCAAACACCATGCTAGAGGTGTAAAGACAAACTTCCTCCTGGTTCTTCTTTCAGTAATCTCTAAATCGATTTTCAGGTCACAACAGCAAGCCTCCCAGGAGTTGTACATCTGTCTCCTCTATTAGACTCCATCTAGTACATTCTCTGGTTGCTTAAAAGGGTTTCCAGGTGTTGACTTCTGTTTCTCTTAGGAAACTTCATATAGTTAACTCACTGAATGCTTAATAGCGCTTCCAAGGTTTGGCCCTGGTCATTCCTGAGTGGACTCCTTTAATATATTCACTGGTTATTTAACAGTGCTCCCGGGGGTTAGGCTTCCATTGCTCCTGGGTGGACTTCATATGTTGTGGCCTGGTTATTTAACAGTACCTTCAGAGGTTGGGTCTATGTCACCTTGGGGTGGCCATTCATGATATTCTCTGCTGTTGCTTACCATTGCCTACAGGGCTGGTCCTCTTCCTTATCTGGGTGACACTATATATAGTACATTCACTAGGTGCTTCTAGGCATTGGGCTTCTGTCACTCTTGGACAGGTTCCATGTAGTAATACTACCTCATTATTTAACAGTGCACGCAGAGTTGTTCCTCTCTGCCTCCAAGGCGGCTCCATATAGTAAATTATCTAGTTGCTTTAAAAGGCCCTCCAGAGGTTTGTCTTCTGTCACTCTTGGTTCCATATAGCATATTCTCTGGATGCCTAACTGTGCATCGAAGCATTGGGATTCTGTTGCGTCTCAGTGTCCTTCTTACTGTGTTCCTTAGTTATTCAACAGTATCTCCAGAGAATAGCCCTCTGTCGCTCTTGGATTGGCTCCTTAGAGTATTTATCTTTTAAATCCCATGGATCCACACCAGTGGGAGTTTCTGCATTATGATGCAGACCACTCCTAAAAGATATAAGGTATTCAGATGCACACCTGTATCCCTTCTCAGATTATCTACAACTTTTTATGCCTATGTGCAGCGACATTGCTTCATCATGTTTATTGCACATGTCTAAACCTCACGCACAACACCCAGTGTCTGTCACCTGGGACAAACTCAACAAACACCATTTTGACCATGCTCCGTGAAATGGTGCCCAAGAACCCAATGCAAATCAGGTATAAAAGCAATACATAAATCCTACAAAACAATACAGCTCAGTAGGAAGAATTTGAAGCACGCTTATATGTCAAGGTTTTAGAAACAATACCTAATTGTGAATATAATGTATAAATAGCAAATGCCATGATAAAACCGTAATGTTTGGGGTCACAAATGCACTACTTATACTCAGCTGTAAATGATGGAATTTATGATGTTAATAAAAATGTTAACAATTGCAGATTATGGAGAGCCAAATATCTGATTGATATTCGCCGGGACATATGCACTATTGAGGCTGAGTACCAGGTGGTGACCAACAGAATGAACGAACTCAGAGACCAAGAAGATTTACTTATCTTGAGGAAAGCTCGCATAATTGGCATGACAACTACAGGTACACATTTGAAGTGGTTAAGCAGCATGAGAAAGTTTAACAAATACAGTGATAGTACCCAGTACATTTATTTTATTTACAAAATAAACTTGTTATTTCCCTGTGG
This sequence comes from Triturus cristatus, assembly GCF_964204655.1. Lineage (NCBI taxonomy): Eukaryota > Metazoa > Chordata > Amphibia > Caudata > Salamandridae > Triturus > Triturus cristatus. The sequence continues at coordinate 143,793,191 of NC_140588.1, forward strand.
TTTATTGTGATGTTTCATTTCTGTTGTTCGTTAATGTCAATGCACCCTAGACCAATAAATACAGTTCTTGGACTAAACTCCCTTCTTAGGGGCCGATTCCGATGTCGGACGGACTCGGGTCCGTCCGACATCGGTCAGGTGCCGTAACCGACGACAGCAAGTACGATGCGACCGCACTCGTATACTTCACAATGCAAGCATGCATTCCGAGCGGAATGCATGCTTGCATAGTGAAAAGCAGGGGTGCAGTTCATCCGTGCACCCTGTGGCCGGCACCCCAAGGTGCCTGCCACAGGGTGCAGGGATCCACAAAGGGACACCATAGGTGCCCCCAGGCCGCCATTCGGCAGCCTAGCACCCATGGGGGCCCTACTGGGGGCCCCCAAAGACAGTTTCCGTCTGCCTTTTCGTGCCAGAAAGACCGGCACGAAAAGGCAGTGAAAAACTGCCATCGTACTCCCTCGGCCGTAAAGAGGCGGCCGAGGGAGTACTGAGGGATTTCCGGACGGCTAATGGGCTCTCCGAGCCTGTCGTCAGCCATCCGGAAATCCGAGTCGGATTCCTTTCCGACCGAGCCCATCGGAATGGCTCAGTTGGAAAGGAAGCCGGCTGACACGTTCCAATTCGGCCGGAAGGGCTCCAACAGTCGGCCCCTTAATTGTTTCTGAGGCTTCCTGTAGCAATAGCAGAGGTGAAATCCAAGCCAGGAACTGTCACTGACCTTTTCGGGAAAATTAATATCAAAAGCATTGATTTTTGATGGAATATTATTTTCAGCGCTGGATTTTTTTTTCATTAATTCATATACTTCAATCATTCGCCGGTGTTGTGGGAATTCTAGGTCAATGTACATTTGCAGTTATAACATTAATATGCCAAAAGGCTTTAAATGATGTGTATTCTGAAACCTAATCAATGAGAGTGCACTCCACTCATCAAATTGGTCACCATACTTAAGATTTCAAACAGATCTGAGAAAATATTTTTTACTTTGGTCATAGGTTTTACTTGCGCTGAACAGAAACTCAGTCATAGTCAGAGGACCCTCTCTATCCATGAAGAGTGTATTTACTGCTTCTACCCTGTGTATAAAGCAATGGGTTGCTAGATATACAGGTGATTTTCTTCTAAAAGGTTGTTTGACAGAGGAGGTGTATTTTTACACCATCTGACTAAGAATAAATCATCCTCTAGAGAGGGTGCCATCAGAGTTGCACAGACATTTTATTACACTTGGCATTTCCCGAGTGAGCTGGAGCCCCTAGAGGCTGGTAATGGGGCAGGTCCTGGTGACTCTGTCAATTTCTCCAACTCATTCAGTATAATTGCAGTGAGCATAGGGAGTCCTTAAGCGAGAGAGAGAAAGAGAGGGAGGCAGGGGAATATAGATGGAAAGTGATCAGTGAGGGAGAAGAAAGAGATGAGAAAGAGAGAGGGAAAATGGATGGATGAAAGAGGGAGATAACGAGCAGAGATGAACTGAGCAGGGCTGGTTTGAGCATTTTTATTAGGGCTGCTTTGGGTCTCCAGCCTAGCCATGGACACCTGCTGCACTCTTAAGAAAGGCACGAAAAAGGGGCAATTTGGACTTCTATACATCAGAAGTTACCTGTAAAGTAGTTTCTTCAGAATGCATCAAAAAACACACAGAAGTTTTCCAAATCCTCTGCTGAAATGAAAGATAAAGCACAAAGTTTACAGTTTAAAAGGTTGTCACTGATTGCACCATTAGTAGTCTCATCATCAGCGGTCCCATCAGCGAGTTCTTCATCACTACTCATTTCTATATTTTAGGCCTCTCTTCTGGCCAGAACTGCTTACAATCAGATGTGGTGAGACATAGCTAAATAAGTAGAAGTGATTCTGGAAGGGTATGGGCATGTGTTTTACAGCTCATCTGCAATGATTGACGCAGCAATAGATATGTTATCTTTGACTTTTGTTGTCCGGCGATCGATTGGCATCTACAAACACGATTGACTCAAAAGCTCCTCTTCCAGAACAGAGTTCAAAAACTGGGTCCTTGACTTGACATTCAGTAGTTAAGTACTGTTTGTTGGTAACATTGACAATGCATTACAAAACATAGTCAGACAAAGAAACTGAAGTGTCTTTAGGGGTCCTTCAGTTGTGCAGTCAACAGATCTTTAGTGGATCCAGGGGTCATCGCTAGGTATCCTACAGAAGATATTGCTAACCTTACTAGTATCAGCAGCAGCCTCAACTTCCTTACTCCCTGCAGTACTATTCCCAGCTACAGTCAGGAGGGCCTTCCAGATCTACTAGTAATCTCTACAGACTTCCACTCACATTCAGTATCTGGCATAGGTTCTGGACACCCAGTTGGGCTGTTAGACCTGTCAGCCTTAGGGTAGTCTTCCCCCAAAAACCTTTTGCCTGCTTACCTCCTCTTTTTGCCGATTCTTTTTGTTGTCCTTAGGACTCTGAACCCTTAACCATTGCTGACCAGTGCTAAAGTGCACGTGTTTCTTCTTAAAATCATGATTACATTTGGTTTATCCACAACTGGGATATTTAATTTATCTGTAACTCCCTAGTAGAGTGCACTACCCCTGCCCAGGACCTATACATTAAATGCTACTAGTGGGCCTGCAGAACTGATTGTGCCACTCACACAAGTAGCCCCATAAACATGTCTCAGCCATTGCAGAGCCTGTGTGTGTAGTTTTAGTGCCATGTCTACTTGCTATTTAAAATTCCTTGCCAAGCCTTAAACTCCCTTTTTACTATACCTACGTCACCCCTAAGGTAGACTGTAGGTAGCCCATAAGGCAGAGTGCCATGTAAGTAAAAGGTAGGATATGTACTTTTAAGTTTTGCATGCCCTGGCAGTGAAAAACACCTAAATTCGTTTTTCACTTCTGTGAGGCATACTCCTCTCATAGGTTTACATTGGAAATTCCTTATTACACTTTCAGCTGTAATTCCTGATTGATCAATCAATCAGGGGTTTATATAGAGCGCTACTCACCCGTGAGGGTCTCAAGGCGCTGAAGGAGCAGTCCGGTCATGTTTCGTATAATTGGAATGGTAATGATAAATCCTCTTTGCTTGCAAGTTGGATTTACCGTTACTATTTTAGAAATACCAATTTTAGAAAGTTGCAAAAAGAACAATTGATGGACAGAATGCAGACCAATGTCATACATTCACCCCAGTACAGAGATCTGGGCCTAAATCCATCATTTTTTTGCTCACCATGCCATTCCAGTTTGGACACAGCATATGCAAATCACTCTTGACCCTGCGCCCAATGGGAACAGTCCAGCCCGAACTGCCAGGCCAGGTCATCCCTAGACTGGAAACAAGCATCCTAGGACTGGTTTCGGGCTTTCAGCCCTCATCAGCCAGGATAGCTTGACTCCAGTGGCATGGAGATCACGGGACCCACGTCTGGGCATACCCGTCCCACTCAGGGTGACAAATGCAAAAAGAACAAATGAGGGACAGAATGCAGAACAATGTCATACATTCACCCCAGTACAGAGATCTGGGCCTAAATCCATCGTTTTTTTGCTCACCGTGCCATTCCAGTTTGGACCCAGCCATATGCAAATCAGTCTTGACCCTGCACCCAATGGGTACAGTCCAGCCTGAACTGCCAGGCCAGGTTCTCCCTGGACTGGAAACAAGCATCCTCGGAACGGTTTCGGGCTTTCAGCCCTCATCAGCCAGGATAGCTTCACTCCAGTGTCATGGGGAGCACAGAACCACCGTCTGGGCATACCCGTCCCACTCAGGGTGACAAGTGCAAGAAGAACAATTGATGGACAGAATTCAGAACAATGTCATACATTCACCCCAGTACAGAGATCTGGGCCTAAATCCATCGTGTTTTTGCTCACCGTGCCATTCCAGTTTGGACCCAGCCATATGCAAATCAGTCTTGACCCTGCACCCAATGGGTACAGTCCAGCCTGAACTGCCAGGCCAGGTTCTCCCTGGACTGGAAACAAGCATCCTCGGAACGGTTTCGGGCTTTCAGCCCTCATCAGCCAGGATAGCTTCACTCCAGTGTCATGGGGAGCACAGAACCACCGTCTGGGCATACCCGTCCCACTCAGGGTGACAAGTGCAAGAAGAACAATTGATGGACAGAATTCAGAACAATGTCATACATTCACTCCAGTACAGAGATCTGGACCTCAAGTCCATCGTTTTAGTGCTCACCATGCTATACCAGTTTGGACCCAGCCATATGAAAATGAATCTTGACCCTGCGCCCAATGGGAACAGTCCATCCCGAACTGCCAGGCCAAGTCCTCCCTGGACTGGAAACAAGCATCCTAGGACCGGTTTCAGGCTTTCAGCCCTCATCAGCCAGGATAGCTTGACTCCAGTGGCATGGAGAGCACGGGACCCACGTCTGGGCATACCCGTCCCACTCAGGGTGACAAATGCAAAAAGAACAATTGATGGACAGAATGCAGAACAATGTCATACATTCACCCCATTACAGAGATCTGGGCCTAAACCATTGTTTTTTTGCTCACCATGCCATTCCAGTTTGGACCCAGCCATATGCAAATCAGTATTGACCATGCGCCCAATGTGAACAGTCCAGCCCGAACTGCCAGGCCAGGTCCTCCCTGGACTTGAAGCAAGCATCCTAAGACCAGTTTCGGGTTTTCAGCCCTCATCAGCCAGAATAGCTTGACTCCAGAATGCAGAACAATGTCATACATTCACCCCAGCACAGAAATCTGGGCCTAAATCCATCGTTTTTTTGCTCACCATGCCATTCCAGGTATGCCCAGACGTGGGTCCTGGGCTTACTGTGCCACTGGAATCAAACTATCCTGACTGATGAAGGGTGAAACCCCGAAACCGGTCCTAGGATGCTTGTTTCCGGTCCAGGAAGGACCTGGTTTGGCAGTTCGGGCTGGACTGTTCTCATAAAGCACAGGGTCAAGACTGATTTGCATATGGCCAGGTCTAAACTGGGGTGGCATGGTGAGCAAAATAATGATGGATTTAACCAAGATCTCTTGACTGGGCGTGAATGTTTTGATTTGTTCTTCATTCCGTCCATCAATTGTGTGTCTTTTGCTTTCTTGCCCTAGCTGCCTCAGGTATGCCCAGACGTGGGTCCTGGGCTCACTGTGCCACTGGAATCAAGCTATCCTGGCTGATGAGGGGTGAAACCCCAAAACAAGTCCTAGGATGCTTGTTTCCGGTCCCGGGAGGACCTGGCTTGGCAGTTCAAGCTGGACTGTTCCCATGAGGCACAGGGTCAAGACTGATTTGCATATGGCCAGGTCTAAACTGGGCTGGCATGGTGAGCAAAATAATGATGGATTTAACCCAGATCTCTTGACTGGGGGTGAATGTCTTGATTTGTTCTGCATTCCGTCCATCAATTGTGTGTCTTTTGCTTTCTCACCCTAAGTGCGCCAGGTATGCCCAGACGTGGGTCCTGGACTCACTGTGCCACTGGAATCAAGCTATCCTAGCTAATGAGGGGTGAAACCCCGAATCTGGTCCTAGGATGCTTGTATCCGGTCCAGGGAGAACCTGGCTTTGCAGTTCGGGCTGGACTGTTCCCATGAGGCACAGGGTCAAGACTGATTTGCATATGGTTAGGTCTAAACTGGGGTGGCATGGTGATCAAAAGAATGATGGATTTAACCCAGATCTCTTGACTGGGGGTGAATGTTTTGATTTGTTCTGCATTCCGTCCATCAATTGTGTGTCTTTTGCTTTCTCGCCCTAAGTGCACCAGGTATGCCCAGACGTGGGTCCTGGGCTCACTGTGCCACTGGAATCAAACTATCTTGGCCGATGACGGGTGAAATCTGAAACCAGTACTAGGATACTTGTTTACGGTCCAGGGAGGACCTGGCTTGGCAGTTCGGGCTGGACTGTTCCCATGAGGCAGAGGGTCAAGACTGATTTGCATATGCCAGGTCTAAACTGGGGTGGCATGGTGATCAAAAGAATGATGGATTTAACCCAGATCTCTTGACTGGGGGTGAATGTTTTGATTTGTTCTGCATTCCGTCCACCACTTGTGTGTCTTTTGCTTTCTCGCCCTAAGTGCGCCAGGTATGCCCAGACGTGGGTCCTGGGCTCACTGTGCCACTGTAATCAAGCTATCCTGGCTGATGAGGGGTGAAACCCTGAAACCGGTCCTAGGATGCTTGTTTCCAGTCCAGGGAGGACCTGGCTTGGCAGTTCTGGCTCGACTGTTCCCATGAGGCACAGGGTCAAGACTGATTTGCATATGGCCAGGTCTAAACTGGGGTGGCATGGTGATCAAAAGAATGATGGATTTAACCCAGATCTCTTGACTGGGGGTGAATGTTTTGATTTGTTTTGCATTCCGTCCATCAATTGTGTGTCTTTTGCTTTCTCGCCCTAAGTGCGCCAGGTATGCCCAGACGTGGGTCCTGGGATCACTGTGCCACTGGAATCAAGCTATCCAGGCTGATGATGGGTGAAACCCCGAAACCGGTCCTAGGACGTTTTTCTCCAGTCCAGGGAGGACCTTGCTTGGCAGTTCGGGCTGGACTGTTCCCATGAGGCACAGGGTCAATACTGATTTGCATATGGCCAGATCTAAACTGGGGTGCCATTGTGAGCAAAAGAATGATGGATTTAACCCCTATCTCTTGACTGGGGGTAAATGTTTTGATTTGTTCTGCATTCCGTCCATCAATTGTGTGTCTTTTTCTTTCTTGCCTTAAGTGCGCCAGGTATGCCCAGACGTGGATCCTGGGCTCACTGTGCCACTGTAATCAAGCTATCCTGGCTGATGAGGGGTGAAACCCCGAAACCGATCCTTGGTTGCTTGTTTCCGGTCCAGGGAGGACCTGGCTTGGCAGTTTGGGCTGGACTGTTCCCATGAGGCATAGGGTCAAGACTGATTTGCAGATGGCCAGGTCTAAACTGGGGTGGCATTGTGAGCAAACGAATGATGGATTTAACCCAGGTCTCTTGACTGGGGTGAATGTTTTGATTTGTTTTGCATTCCGTCCATCAATTGTGTGTCTTTTGCTTTCACGCCCTAAGTGCGCCAGGTATGCCCAGACGTGGGTCCTGGAATCACTGTGCCACTGGAATCAAGCTATCCAGGCTGATGATGGGTGAAACCCCGAAATCGGTCCTAGGACGCTTGTCTCCAGTCCAGGGAGGACCTGGCTTGGCAGTTCGGGCTGGACTGTTCCCATGAGGCACAGGGTCAAAACTGATTTGCATATGGCCAGTTCTAAACTGGGGTGGCATGGTGAGCAAAAGAATGATGGATTTAACCCAGATCTTTTGACTGGGGGTGAATGTTTTGATTTGTTCTGTATTCCGTCCATAAATTGTGTGTCTTCTGCTTTCTTGCCTTAAGTGCGCCAGGTATGCCCAGACGTGGGTCCTGGGCTCACTGGGCCACTGGAATCAAGCTATCCTGGCTGATGAGGGGTGAAACCCCAAAACTAGTCCTAGTATGCTTGTTTCCGGTCCCGGAAGGACCAGGCTGGGCAGTTCAGGCTGGACTGTTCCCATGAGGCACAGGGTCAAGACTGATTTGCATATAGTTAGGTCTAAACTGGGGTGGCATGGTGATCAAAAGAATGATGGATTTAACTCAGATCTCTTGACTGGGGGTGAATGTTTTGATTTGTTCTGCATTCCGTCCATCAATTGTGTGTCTTTTGCTTTCTCGCCCTAAGTGCGCCAGGTATGCCCAGACGTGGGTCCTGGGCTGACTGTGCCACTGGAATCAAGCTATCCTGGCTGATGAGGAGTGAAATCCCGAAAGCGGTCCTAGGATGCTTGTTTCCGGTCCAGGGAGGACCTGGCTTGGCAGTTCCAGCTGAACTGTTCCCATGAGGCACAGGGTCAAGACTGATTTGCATATGGCCAGGTCTAAACTGGGGTGGCATGGTGAGCAAAAGAATGATGGATTTAACCCAGATCTCTTGACTAGGGGTGAATGTTTTGATTTGTTCTGCATTCCGTCCATCAATCGTGTGTCTTTTGCTTTCTTGCCCTAAGTGCACCAGGTATGCCCAGACATGGGTCCTGGGCTCACTGTGCCACTGGAATCAAACTATCCTGGCCGATGACGGGTGAAATCTGAAACCTGTACTAGGATACTTTTTTCCGGTCCAGGGAGGACCTGGCTTGGCAGTTCGGCTGGACTGTTCCCATGAGGCAGAGGGTCAAGACTGATTTGCATATGGCCAGGTCTAAACTGGGGTGGCATGGTGATCAAAAGAATGATGGATTTAACCCAGATCTCTTGACTGGGGGTGAATGTTTTGATTTGTTCTGCATTCCGTCCACCACTTGTGTGTCTTTTGCTTTCTCGCCCTAAGTGCGCCAGGTATGACCAGACGTGGGTCCTGGGCTCACTGTGCCACTGTAATCAAGCTATCCTGGCTGATGAGGGGTGAAACCCTGAAACCGGTCCTAGGACTCTTTTCTCCAGTCCAGGGAGGACCTGGCTTGGCAGTTCGGGCTGGACTGTTCCCATGAGGCACAGGGTCAATACTGATTTGCATATGGCCAGGTCTAAACTGGGGTGCCATTGTGAGCAAAAGAATGATGGATTTAACCCCTATCTCTTGACTGGGGGTAAATGTTTTGATTTGTTCTGCATTCCGGCCATCAGTTGTGTGTCTTTTGCTTTCTCGCCCTAAGTGCACCAGGTATGCCCAGACGTGGGTCCTGGGCTAACTGTGCCACTGGAATCAAGCTATCCTGGCTGATGAGGGGTGAAACCCCGAAACCGGTCCTTGGATGCTTGTTTCCTGTCCAGGGAGGACCTGGCTTGGCAGTTTGGGCTGGACTGTTCCCATGAGGCACAGGGTCAAGACTGATTTGCATATGGCCAGGTCTAAACTGGGGTGGCATTGTGAGCAAAAGAATGATGGATTTAACCCAGATCTCTTGACTGGGGGTGAATGTTTTGATTTGTTCTGCATTCCGTCCATCAATCGTGTGTCTTTTGCTTTCTCGCCCTAAGTGCACCAGGTATGCCCAGACGTGGGTCCTGGGCTCACTGTGCCACTGGAATCAAACTATCCTGGCCGATGACGGGTGAAATCTGAAACCTGTACTAGGATACTTTTTTCCGGTCCAGGGAGGACCTGGCTTGGCAGTTCGGGCTGGACTGTTCCCATGAGGCAGAGGGTCAAGACTGATTTGCATATGGCCAGGTCTAAACTGGGGTGGCATGGTGATCAAAAGAATGATGGATTTAACCCAGATCTCTTGACTGTGGGTGAATGTTTTGATTTGTTCTGCATTCCGTCCACCACTTGTGTGTCTTTTGCTTTCTCGCCCTAAGTGCGCCAGGTATGACCAGACGTGAGTCCTGGGCTCACTGTGCCACTGTAATCAAGCTATCCTGGCTGATGAGGGGTGAAACCCTGAAACCGGTCCTAGGATGCTTGTTTCCGGTCCAGGGAGGACCTGGCTTGGCAGTTCGGGCTAGACTGTTCCCATGAGGCACAGGGTCAAGACTGATTTGCATATGGCCAGGTCTAAACTGGGGTGGCATGGTGATCAAAAGAATGATGGATTTAACCCAGATCTCTTGACTGGGGTGAATGTTTTGATTTGTTCTGCATTCCGTCCATCAATTGTGTGTTTTTTGCTTTCTCGCCCTAAGTGCGCCAGGTATGCCCAGACGTGGGTCCTGGGATCACTGTGCCACTGGAATCAAGCTATCCAGGCTGATGATGGGTGAAACCCCGAAACCGGTCCTAGGACGCTTTTCTCCAGTCCAGGGAGGACCTGGCTTGGCAGTTCGGGCTGGACTGTTCCCATGAGGCACAGGGTCAATACTGATTTGCATATGGCCAGGTCTAAACTGGGGTGCCATTGTGAGCAAAAGAATGATGGATTTAACCCCTATCTCTTGACTGGGGGTAAATGTTTTGATTTGTTCTGCATTCCGGCCATCAGTTGTGTGTCTTTTGCTTTCTCGCCCTAAGTGCACCAGGTATGCCCAGATGTGGGTCCTGGGCTCACTGTGCCACTGTAATCAAGCTTTCCTGGCTGATATGGGGTGAAACCCCGAAACCCATCCTAGGATGCTTGTTTCCAGTCCATGGAGGACCTGGCTTGGCAGTTCGGGCTAGACTGTTGCCATGAGGCACAGGGTCAAGACTTATTTGCATATGGTCAGGTCTAAACCTGGGTGGCATTGTGAGCAAAAGAATGATGGATTTAACCCAGGTCTCTTGGCTGGGGGTGAATGTTTTGATTTGTTCTGCATTCCGTCCATCAATTGTGTGTCTTTTGCTTTCTCGCCCTAAGTGCGCTAGGTATGCCCAGACGTGGGTCCTGGGATCACTGTGCCACTGGAATCAAGCTATCCTGGCTGATGAGTGGCGAAACCCCGAAACCGGTCCTAGGATGCTTGTTTCTGGTCCAGGGAGGACCTGGCTTGGCAGTTCCAGCTGGACTGTTCCCATGAGGCACAGGTTCAAGACTGATTTGCATATGGCCAGGTCTAAACTGGGGTGGCATGGTGAGCAAAAGAATGATGGATTTAACCCAGATCTCTTGACTGGGGGTGAATGTTTTGATTTGTTCTGCATTCCGTCCATCAATCGTATGGCTTTTGCTTTCTCGCCCTAAGTGCACCAGGTATGCCCAGACTTGGGTCCTGGGCTCACTGTGCCACTGGATTCAAACTATCCTGGCTGATGAGGGGTGAAATCTGAAAAAAGTCCTAGGATACTTGTTTCCGGTCCAGGGAGGACCGGGCTTGGCAGTTCGGGCTGGACTGTTCCCAAAAGGCACAGGGTCAAGACTGATTTGCATATGGCCAGGTCTAAACTGGGGTGGCATGGTGATCAAAAGAATGATGGATTTAACCCAGATCTCTTGACTGGGAGTGAATGTTTTGATTTGTTCTGCATTCCGTCCACCGCTTGTGTGTCTTTTGCTTTCTCGCCCTAAGTGCGCCAGGTAGGCCCAGACGAGGGTCCTGGGCTCACTGTGCCACTGTAATCAAGCTATCCTGGCTGATTAGGGGTAAAACCCTGAAACCGGTCCTAGGATGCTTGTTTCTGGTCCAGGGAGGACCTGGCTTGGCAGTTCGGGCTAGACTGTTCCCATGAGGCACAGGGTCAAGACTGATTTGCATATGGCCAGGTCTAAACTGGGGTGGCATGGTGATCAAAAGAATGATGGATTTAACCCAGATCTCTTGACTGTGGGTGAATGTTTTAATTTGTTCTGCATTCCGTCCTTCAATTGTGTGTCTTTTGCTTTCTTGCCTTAAGTGCACCAGGTATGCCCAGACGTGGGTCCTGGGCTCACTGTGCCACTGGAATCAAGCTATCCTGGCTGATGAGGGGTGAAACCCCGAAACCGGTCCTTGGATGCTTGTTTCCGGTCCAGGGAGGACCTGGCTTGGCAGTTTGGGCTGGACTGTTCCCATGAGGCACAGGGTCAATACTGATTTGCATATGGCCAGGTCTAAACTGGGGTGCCATTGTGAGCAAAAGAATGATGGATTTAACCCATATCTCTTGACTGGGGGTGAATGTTTTGATTTGTTCTGCATTCCGGCCATCAGTTGTGTGTCTTCTGCTTTCTCGCCCTAAGTGTGCCAGGTATACCCAGTCGTGGGTCCTGGGCTCACTGTGCCACTGGAATCAAGCTATCCTGGCTGATGAGGGGTGAAACCCTGAATCTGGTCCTAGGATGGTTGTTTCCGGTCCAGGGAGGACCTGGCATGGCAGTTCCAGCTGGACTGTTCCCATGAGGCACAGGGTCAAGACTGATTTGCATATGGCTAGGTCTAAACTGGGGTGGCATGGTGAGCAAACAAATGATGGATTTAACCCAGATCTCTTGACTGAGGGTGAATGTTTTGATTTGTTCTGCATTCCGTCCATCAATTGTGTCTTCTGCTTTCTCCCCCTAAGTTCGCCAGGTATACCGAGACGTGGGTCCTAGGCTCACTGTGCCACTGTAATCAAGCTTTCCTGGCTGACATGGGGTGAAACCCCGAAACCCGTCCTAGGATGCTTGTTTCCAGTCCAGAGAGGACCTGGTTTGGCAGATCGGGCTGGACTGTTCCCATGAGGCACAGGGTCAAAACTAATTTGCATATGGCCAGGTCGAAACTGGGGTGGCATGGGGAGCAAAATAACGATGGATTTAACCCAGATCTCTTGACTGGGGGTGAATGTTTTGATTTGTTCTGCATTCCGTACGTCAATTGTGTGTCTTCTGCTTTCTCGCCCTATGTTTACCAGGTATACCCAGTCGTGGGTCCTGGGCTCACTGTGCCACTGTAATCAAGCTATCCTGGCTGATGAGGGGTGAAACCTCGAAACCGGTCCTAGGATGCTTGTTTCCGGTCCAGGGAGGACCTGGCTTGACAGTTCAGGCTGGACTGTTCCCATGAGACACAAGGTCAAGACTGATTTGCATATGACCAGGTCTAAACTCAGGTGGCATGGAGATCAAAAGAATGATGGATTTAACCCAGATCTCTTGACTGGGGCTGAATGCTTTAATTTGTTCTGCATTCCGTCCACTAATTGTGTGTCTTTTGCTTTCTCGTCCTAAGTGCGCCAGGTATGGCCAGACATGGGTCCTGGGCTCACTGTGCCACTGTAATCAAGCTATTCTGGCTGATGAGGGGTAAAACCCTGAAACTGGTCCTAGGATGCTTGTTTCCGGTCCAGGGAGGACCTGGCTTGGCAGTTCGAGCTAGATTGTTCCCATGAGGCACAGGGTCAAGACTGATTTGCATATGGCCAGGTCTAAACTGGGGTGGCATGGTTATTAAAAGAATGATGGATTTAACCCAGATCTCTTGACTGGGGGAGAATGTTTTGATTTGTTGTGCATTCCGTCTATCAATTGTGTGTCTTTTGCTTTCTCGCCCTAAGTGCTCCAGGTATGCCCAGACGTGGGTCCTGGGATCACTTTGCCACTGGAATCAAGCTATCCTGGCTGATGATGGGTGAAACCCCAAAACCGGTCCTAGGACGCTTGTTTCCCGTCCAGGGAGGACGTGGCTTGGCAGTTCGGGCTGGACTGTTCCCATGAGGCACAGGGTCAATACTGATTTGCATATGGCCAGGTCTAAACTGGAGTGCCATGGTGAGCAAAAGAATGATGGATTTAAACCATATGTCTTGACTGGGGGTGAATGTTTTGATTTTTTCTGCATTTTGTCCATCAGTTGTGTGTCTTTTGCTTTCTCGCCCTAAGTGCACTAGGTATGCTCAGACGTGGGTCCTGGGCTCAGTGTGCCACTGTAATCAAACTTTCCTGGCAGATATGGGGTGAAACCCCGAAACCCGTTCTAGGATGCTTGTTTCCAGTCCATGGAGGACCTGGTTTGGCATTTCGGGCTGGACTGTTCCCATGAGGCACAGGGTCAAAACTGATTTGCATATGGCCAGGTCTAAACTGGGGTGGCATGGTGAGGAAAATAATGATGGATTTAACCCAGATCTTTTGACTGGGAGTGAATGTTTTGATTTGTTCTGCATTCCGTCTATCAATTGTGTGTCTTCTGCTTTCTCACCCTAAGTGTGCCAGGTATGCCCATATGTGGGTCCTGGGCTCACTGTGCCACTGGAATCAAGCTGTCCTGGCTGATGAGGGGTGAAACCCTGAATCTGGTCCTAGGATGGTTGTTTCCGGTCCAGGGAGGACCTGGCATGGCAGTTCCAGCTGCACTGTTCCCATGAGGCACAGGGTCAAGACTGATTTGCATATGGCTAGGTCTAAACTGGGGTGGCATGGTGAGCAAACGAATTATGGATTTAACCCAGATCTCTTGACTGGGGGTGAATGTTTTGATTTGTTCTGCATTCCGTCCATCAATTGTGTGTCTTCTGCTTTCTCCCCCTAAGTTCGCCACTTATACCCAGACGTAGGTCCTGGGCTCACTGTGCCACTGTAATCAAGCTATCCTGGCTGATGAGGGGTGAAACCCCGAAACCGGTCCTAGGATGCTTGTTTCAGGTCCTGGGAGGACCTGGCTTGGCAGTTCAAGCTGGACTGTTCCTATGAGGCACAGGGTCAAGACTGATTTGCATATGGTTAGGTCTAAACTGGGGTGGCATGGTGATCGAAAGAATGATGGATTTAACCGAGATCTCTTGACTGGGGGTGAATGTTTTTATTTGTTCTGCATTCCGACCATCAATTGTGTGTCTTTTGCCTTCTCGCCCTAAGTGCACCAGGTATGTAAGTGCACCAGGTATGCCCAGGCGTGGGTCCTGGGCTCACTGTGCCACTGGAATCAAGCTATTCTGGCTGATCAGAGGTGAAACCCTGAAACCGGTCCTAGGATGCTTGTTTCCGGCCCAGGGAGGACCTGGCTTGGCAGATCGAGCTAGATTGTTCCCAAGAGGCACAGGGTCAAGACTGATTTGCATATGGCCAGGTCTAAACTGGGGTGGCATGGTGATCAAAAGAATGATGGATTTAACCCATATCTCTTGACTGGGGGATAATGTTTTGATTTGTTTTGCATTTCATCCATCAGTTGTGTGTCTTTTGCTTTCTTGCCCTAAGTGCGCCAGGTATGCCCAGACGTGGGTTCTGGGCTCACTGTGCCACTGTAATCAAGCTATCCTGGCTGATGAGGAGTCGAACCCAAAACCGGTCCTAGGATGCTTGTTTCCAGTCCAGGGAGGACCTGGTTTGGCAGTTCGGGTTGGACTGTTCTCACGAGGCACAGGGTCACGACTGATTTGCATATGGCCAGGTCTAAACTGGGGTGGCATGGTGAGCAAAAGAATGATGGATTTAACCCATATCTCTTGACTGGGGGAGAATGTTTTGATTTGTTTTGCATTTCATCCATCAGTTGTGTGTCTTTTGCTTTCTCCCCCTAAGTGCGCCAGGTATGCCCAGACGTGGGTCTTGGGTTCACTGTGCCATTGGAATCGAGCTATCCTAGCTGATGAGGGGTGAAACCCCAAAACCGGTCCTAGGATGCTTGTTTCTGGTCCAGGGAGGACCTGGCTTGGCAGTTCGGGCTGGACTGTTCCCATGAGGCACACGGTCAAGACTGATTTGCATATGGCCAGGTCTAAACTGCGGTGGCATGGTGAGCAAAAAAATGATGGATTTAACCAAGTTCTCTTGACCGGGGGTGAATGTTTTGATTTGTTCTTTTTTCCGTCCATCAATTGTGTGTCTTTTACTTTTAGAAAGTTGACATTCATCGTCTCTCAAAGCTCTGTGTACATGTAGCCTGTCTCGAGTGACAGCTTGTCTTTGTGCATTCACTCTTGACACCCCTACACAAAGGAAGGGTTGGTGAGTCTGAGTGACCATTTGCATCCTGATGGCTTATCCTGATCAGGATGGGAGGAAGAAGCTGACACGTACTCCTGAATGGGCAGTGTCCTGTCCCCACACAATTGGGTGATTACCCTTCCTGTAGTGAGTCTGAAGTCAGGGCTAGGAAGAAAGAACCTTTGTGCACTTCAAAGTCCCTTCTGTAAAGTCACCCCCACTTCAAAAACACAACTGGGTATCTGATCACACCAAATCAGACACTTCTGAACCTGTAAAGAACCTCTGTCAGAAGATCTGCTTTACTGCTACAAGGACTGTCACTGCTGGACTGCTGCTATGAAATAACTGCTTTTCTGCTGTGCTGCCCTGCAGCCTGCCGCTCTCTGACCCTGTTTAGGGAGAGCTGAACTCTGCTTTGAACCCAGAGTGATCTCCAAGGGCTTGTTGGCCTGCCTCTTGTTGCTTGAGACTCAAGGATATTAAAGTCTCATCACCTGCTCCTGTGCCTGGCCCATTGGAAGTGAACCCAGGTGTTTTCTCCAGTTAAACCAATGCATCTCCTGTATGCTGGAAGCAGAACCAACAGATTGTTGCTGTTGCAGAAGCAGAATCGGCACATCGCTATCAGAACCGCTGCATTGCATCCGGAACCAGCATTCCGGAACCAACACATCTCTGCCACCGCATGGAGAAAATCGACGCATCTCTTCCCCAGCATGGATTAACCTGGTGCACCACCTTCAGAACCGGCGCAATCGGAACTGGTGCTTTGCTCAACGGACCCGACACATCACCGCTGTTGTGTGGAGACATCTGGCGCAACACCGCTACTGCGTGGGGATCATTGATGCATCTTCTGCTGCGACAAGAATTAAGGTACTTTTGCTCAGCGGCCCATGCGTGGGTCCTGTAGCCAGCCTGAACTTCATTGTGGGTGGCCTGAACTTTTGTTCCCGGTACAGTGTGACCAGATAACCCCCATAGGTGCTTATTTGTTATAAGCGCAAGAAACACTGTTATTCTTTAAAAAATTATTTCTCGACTTCTACTTATTGTATTGTTGTCGTTTTGGTCTTGATTTATTTATTAAATCATAATCTACTTTTTTAACCTGGTGTGTAGTCTTTTTGTGTTTTCATTGTGTTACTGTGTGTTGTGTTGCACAACTACTTTACACATTGCCTCTTTAATTAAGCCTGCCTGCTCTGTGCCAAGCTACCATAGGGTGAGCACAGGTTAATTTAAAGCATGTGTCTGATTTACCCTGACTAGGACTGTGGTTCCTGCTTGTACAGGGTGCATACCTGCATACCTCTGCCAACCAGAAATCCAATTTCTAACATTGGCAGTTAACTTTCTGTCTAAAAAATTGATCCGAAAAGATCATTTCCTATAGATCATTTTCATCTCATATTTCAGAAAGGGCCATAAAAGCATGTCCCCATTTGCCATCAGAGCAAGGGAGTCTATTACAATCAATAAGTAATTAGGAAATTGGCAGCTAATTCTTGGTCTCTGTCAAATAAGTAAGTACCTCAAGATGCATGTGATCTGCATAGAATCCCTTCAATGGATATCTTGGCTTTTCTAAAAAGGAAGAGTTAATGCCAGACTTATATTTTCTACTACTTGATGCAATATTCCCATACAAACCAAGTACCAACTTTTTCTAAAATGAAGTGATCACTTGCCTCCATTCCTGAATCAAACTCCACAGATATTTACAAAATTCTTTACCCCAGTAGTTACATTTCTACTCCGTCAAGGTCACCAAGTACTTCCATACCTATACGAGTAGTGTGTCAAGTGGTCGTGCCTATAGCCCCCACAAGAGTCTGTCATCAAGATTTTTTCAATCAATCAACATTTGCAGAGTGTGGCGCTGTCACCCCTGGGGGTATCTGGGTGGTGGGGTGCGAGGTTTCTGTTGAAAAGGCAGGTCTTGAGGAAACAGCAGGAGGAGGGAAGAAACTAGCAGAAAAGGTAAAACAGGGCAGAAAGGGCAAAACAGAGGGCAGAAAAACGAGCAGAAAAAGGCAAAACAGAGTGCAGAAATATGAGCAGAAAGCATGGCAAAACAGCATGCAGAAGAACGAGCAGGATAGGCAAAACAGAGGGCAGCAAAAACGAGCAGAAAAAGGCAAAACAGAGGGCAGAAAAAAAAGTAGAAATAGCAAAACGGGGAAAAAAGATGAGCAAAAAAGGCAAAACAGAGCAAGAAACGAGGAAAGGATGCACAACAGATGGCAGCAGGTAGACAGGCAGCAGAGGGTAGCAGACTGCGGTCAGGCTAGACTGGACAACTGTTGCAGGGAGAGCTGACACAAGGACCTGCCCATTTGCGTTGCGGTCTAGCCTCCATTAAGTAGGTCCTGGGGGAGGGCGGGGCGCTGCGTGGCAGGAAGAGGGAAACAGCAGGAAGAGGGAAGAAACGAGCAGAAAAGGCAAAAGCAGAGAAGCCAAAACAGAGCAGAAGAGGGCAAAACAGGGCGGAAAAACTAGCAGAAAAGGCAAAACAGAGAGCAAAGAATTAAGAAAAATGAGCAAAAAAAAGAAAACAAAGCAGCAGAGGGCAATACAGGGGCAGAAAAACAAGCAGAAAAGGCAAAACGGAGGGCAGAAAAACAAGCAGGTAAGGCAAAACGGGGCCAGAAAAAGGCAAAACAGAGGGTAGGAAATCAAGCAGAAAAAGGCAAAACAGAGGGCAGACAAATGAGCAGAAAAGGAAAAACAGAGCAAGAAACAAGCAGTGGAGGAACAAACAGGGCAGCAGGCAGACAGGCAGCAGAGAGTAGAGGACTGCGGGGAAGCTGGACAAGAGATCTGTCGCAGGGGGAGCTGGCACAAGGCTGATAATAAGTGACGAGAAGTCATCACTACTACTTTCCATTTTATATTCAGTTACGACAAGTAATTCTGTGTTATATATATATCTATATAATATAGTCACAGAAAAAACACAAAGTTAAAGTTATGTTATAGTTAGGTGAATTTGTGAGTGACATTGGAATCTGCTGCCCTTACATTTGCGCTCTTGTTCAGAGTTTACCATCTTCAAGAAGTATTTGAAGACCTGGCTATTTAACTGAGCTGCTGGGTCTGTCGAAGCCTGCCTCCACAAGCGCCGAGAGATCCCCCTGGGGATGATTTGTACGCATTACAAATATAAATAATAATAATAGTAATAATATCATTATTGTTTTGAAGTAAAAAAACCAGAATTTCACCAGTTAAAGTTAGCAGAGCTAACTATAACTTGCGACCCGCCATGCCGTGCTTATGAACTCACAGATTACATCACTCATGACATGTTCAATTAAATAGTTTATGACGTCTCTGATGACATCTCAAATGGCATCACTGATGACATCACTGATGACATCAGGCATCCTTCTTTTGTACACATTGTATGAACAGGTATAGCATTAGAGTTCTGAAAGTAAGTACAAAATAGCTCAGAAGAATAAGAAGCATCATTAATACCATCACAGAGACAACTCCCTTAGGTGTAGAAAGCATGGGTTATGTGCCACATTGACCCTATAACATACACTTCAAGGGTAGAGTACTTCACATGAATAATCAACCAGAGATACATGGAAAACCTTCAATGCATACAATGTTCAGTCTGTATATAACTGTTAGAGAAAGCCAAGTTTTATGACTTTTGAACATTTGTTCCAAAACAAAGGCCCTACTACAGACAGCTTTTATCCGTATCAACCCCTGACAGTCACCGAACCTACATTGAGAAATGAAGTTGATATGAGTAGAGAAGTGGGTACTGAAAACAGTGTTTACTCTATGGAGAGAGTTTACCCTGTACCACACTATTTGCAGACAGTGAAGCTCACATGCAAAATACATTACAGAGTATTAAAAAGTATCTACTAAGAACAGTGTACACTGTGCAACACTTGGCAAAAAAGACACTATTTGCTTAAAATATGCAACGTCTGGAGTGGCTAAAGATTATGGGCCAGATGTATGACTGTTTTTTGCATACGGCAACGGGTTTACGACCCGTTTGCAAATGCAAAAATCAAATGGCGCATGTGCTAACCCTGTTTAGCGAGTCGCAAATGATTTGCGACTCGCTAAATAGGATTAGCGACTCGCTATTAGGAAGGGGCTTTCCAAGTGCTTCCTTTCCTAATAGCGAGTCTGAACCCTATTTTAGACTGTTTTGCGACTGCAATTGTGGTCGCAAAAAAGTTGCAGTTTACCACCCTTAAAGCACTCGCAAATGGGAAGGGGTCCACATGGGACCCCTTCCCCTTTGCGAATACAGTGGAAAATATTTTTTAGGGGCAGGCAGTGGTCCCAGGGACCACTAACTGACCTTAAAATATAAAACAAAAACGTTTAATTTGTCTTTTTTTAAATACATCCTGTTTTCCTTTAAGGAAACAGGCTGCATTTCTTTTAAAAAACGGCTTTATTTAAAAGCAGTCCCAGACATGGAGGTCTGCTAAGCCCAGCAGGCCACCATACCTGGGAGGGCCTGCCATTCCCAATGTGGTCACAAATTGTGAGTGCCTCATTAATATTCATGAGGCATGCAATTTGCGACCCCATTGGGAATCGCAAACAGTGTCTGAGACACCGTTGTACATTGGGATTTTAACGTTTTAACCTTATGATCACTCCAGTACGCAGTATCGTAATATAAATATTTTTTTCAGACGCACGCATGGGGAATACAACTTCTATGTGGGAGCCACAAAAAAACAAACAGCATATTTGAAGAAAAGATGTATAGATTTTGTGTTAGTCCACACAATAATATGAATTGTTTCTTACATTTTGAATGTAAATGTGGCCAACTGTGGGCCTGCTTACTGAGCAGAAGGGAAATGCTTGCTAAGTGAGGTTGCTGTAATAATCACTGCTGCCTCTTTGACCTTACAGAAATATGTAATGTTTTCTTTCTTTTTAAGGTGCTGCCAAATATAGAAAGGTACTTCAGGAAATCCGGCCCAAAATTGTAATCGTTGAAGAAGCAGCAGAAGTATTGGAATCTCATATTGTGACAACACTTAGCTCTGATTGTGAGCACCTGATCTTAATTGGAGACCATCAGCAGGTAAATGAGTGTGTGCACGCACACTAGTAACATTTGGCCAAAGGAGGCGCAGCACAGACCACAAATATGCTCTTTATGTGTGAAAAAGGGCGTTTTATTGAAGGCAGGTGCACCTGACAATGTTAACCTTGTCCTTTGCCTTACAAAACTACACCTCACTATACATTTGTTTATCTAATTTGCCTCCTCCCCCCACCTCTAAGGTTCCTACCCTTAAATCCTTTCCTTGCAACTGTTTAAAACCCCTACTCGGTCATTAACTGTTAAACTTTGACCCCTACTTCTATAAACATCTACCTTTCTAAGTATCTTGTATCTTAACTTCTCATTTATTGCTTCCTCGTGGTGTAACTTGTTCACAACCGTAAACTTAAAATGTCCCCATGTAAAAACCAGATGCCAGCCAACCACCTTGCACCTGCTTCAAGCGACAACCAAAATATAAATATCGCCCCCCCCCCCCCCCACGCAACTGTGTTCAATAAAACTGCCAGAAAGCCATGTAGGATGTTAATATAACCCCAAAATTGAATTAGGAAGGGGAAAGCTTTTCTAAGCCTCTGGCCGGTTGCCGTGTCACCTTACTCAAAATGTTGACACTGCGTGTAAAATGACTGCATAAATACCCTGCTCCCTCCAGCCCCAAAAGGTAGAGCCCAATTGGGCCCGGCCTCCCGAGCGGTCTGCTGCCCCCCCCCCCCCCCCCAGCCCAATTTTCCTTGTAGAGGATAAAGTAGAAAGCATACAGTATTATACGGCCACGAGCAAGGCTCTTAGACTCTATGACAACAAACAAATGGGTTAAAAAAAGATATTACAGTGGAACTCTGGGTCAGCGGAGGCCCTGATGGTCTCTGATCCCAACAAGTTTCCCGGGCACTTCCTTGGCAGAGCCCAGGCAGAGAACTCTGTGCTGAAAGCACACCCGCTGGAGTGGCTGCTGCAGTTTCGGAGGAGCAGCCTGCTCAGCTGGCGCTGTGTGTTTTTCGCCTACTGATCATTCATTCATTCATTTATTTATTTTATAACCCGATTCGCAATGCCAGCTTTTGATCATCAAATATCTAAAATCGGTGACCCTTACGCGCCGGGAGCTTTCACCTTGCATGTCGGGCCACAGTTTCATTTTCCTGCCATGGATGCTATGCCTCACATGGGCCAACTTGTCAGGTTGGCTCATTTCTTGTGGGATGATACCAGGTGACCTGAGACCACAGCAGTTCTTGGAGCCCTGTTGAACAGTAGCACGGTGTAGGATCCATCTCAAATTCAAATATACTTTTCAGTTTACACCGTTTCTCCGCTGGTGAAACAAGAATACAGAGTCCTATCAACCTGCACATCTTATCAAGGTGCCCAAATCTTTTATATCGCATCCAGCTGTCTTGATTCAAGAACTGTTTGAACCATCTTTCTAGCAATTTCAGTTCCACAGTCTTCTAAGTCCAGCCGAGTCTCACTTTCATCAATCAATCAAACAATCATGGGTTAGTAAAGTGCAACTACCCACCTGTAAGGGTCTCAAGGCGCTGGGGAGAGGTGGGAGCAGATCCTTCTAAGTGCTGGGTTCATCCAAAGAGCCAGGTCCTGAGGTCCTTCCTAAAGTGGGGTAGCATGAACCATAAAAACTCTGTACATAGCAAGTAATTTCTACAGAAATATTTGAGGCTAGGTATGCGCCGCAGAAGATGCTAACACCTATTGGTTGTATATCTTGATAAACTTTTTGTGCTATGCATGACAGCTTGTGCAATGAACATCTTCCCATTTATGTATTTTGTAATTTTCACTCCAACAGCATCATGTTTTTAACTCCTAGAACTCTAAAATGATCAATCCTGCTGCCGTTGTGGGAGCTGCCGCCTCAATTCTGAATAATGTACACAACCATCCGTCTCTTACCAAAGGGGTTGTCAGATACAAAGTTCTTCACCACTTTAATTTAAGTACATCTTCACGGGCCCAGATATCTTGGGATTTAATGACCTGTGGTGTGCTCCACAGTATGTTTTATCTATGCCATTGCCTGTAGCTAACTCTAACAACCAGTTTTTTTGCTGCTGGTACAGAGGTCCCAAGCCAGGTTAATGCAGTTATTTTTTTGTTGAACAACAACACCATGCTTATGAGGTGCCTGTTTACCTTTGCTCACTCATGTCAACAATAAATACTAGTGTCTTCTTTTTGAAACAAACAGTGTGACACTCTAATTCCCAAGCCAAGAGCATAAAATTTGCATCTACCTACTTGCATCTTTTACTTGTCCCTGAAGGGCGAAAATACAAGTGTTTCTATTTTTTTGGGTGTTTGAGGAATCTTAAATTGCAATTGTTTATGTCTCTAATTGAGGTAAACTTGCCTTGTTGGCCTGCCCCGGCATTGCCATTGCTCAAACATAAATTTTGTACTAGCAACCCTACCCTAACAGGTCTTGCTATTGCTCACGATTTACCGCACCTCTTTAGTGTGCATGATACCCAGGACACAATGCAGGCAGTTCATGTTTTATTGCCAAAGGTGTGGTGCAGTGGCCAGAGCGGGTGACTCCAGAGCGTGAGGCTCACGGTTCGATTGCCGGCTGCAGCTCAGCGCCATGTGACTCTGGGCAATAGCTCACTTAATCTCTCCGACGGGCCCTAGCGCCTTGAAACCTTAAGGGGTGATACGTTTTACATGCCGCTTTACAAATATGGATTATTATTTATTCTGTGGTTGGTAAAGATTTGCATTGTATTTAATGCTGCATATCTTAGAAACTGTTCCAAAGTCTTGGACGTATCCTCCTCTAATGAATTTCCCATCATCTTGATGCCCAGTTTACTCATGATATCCTTGTGCCTCTCCTCTGACAAGATGGGTACCCTGTGAACATCTACATAGGGCTGTATGGGGGAATATGCCACCAGTAAGCTAACCTGTCATGCAAGCCACTTCCATGGCCACACAACCATACCACACCTTACACATTGATTTCACGCTCAAGGCTTGACCCTTCCCCAGAATAACTTCCTTGTGGGCATCTGGATATTCCAGATTCTGTTCTGCATATGTGGGAAGAACTAAACAGAGGCATGACTGAGTCATATGCTTCTTGACATATAATGTGGCATTCACTGCTTTGACATCTGGCTAGACCTCGAGGAGTGTTGCAAGTAGCGTCCTCAAGTTATTAGAGGTTAGGTGCCCAAGCCCAAACCTGACTGAGTCAGCAGGACCAGCTGTGATAATTGTGGCAGCCAGCCTATAATCCAGAATTTTAGATAGCATTGTACAGTTGAAACAAAATAACAATAATGGCCAATTAGGACAACATAGATAAACAAGTATGCCTAGTTTATTTAAGAGTGTTTTCATAGCCTCCCTCGTAATTTGTGGTAACATAACATTTTCTAATGCTTCCTCGTATGAATTCAGCAAGTATGGCAAACAAGGGATCAGAGTCTGTAATTCATATGGAAGTGACAGGTCAGCCCATCAGGGCCTGGAGTTTTTTTTCTACACAGTCCGACTTTTCTGTGCTTACTTCCTTCCTTGATTGTGGCTCAGTCAGGTGCTCCTGTTTCTTTCTCTCAGTCTGTGGTAAAGCTGTTTGGTCCAGGTTGTGCTTAATTTGGTATGGGGAGTCCCCATTGTTTGTCAAGTACAAATTGCAGTTGGCATTATTATCAGCAACTCACACTTCAGTCAAACAATTCCCAGCTGCTAAGATATCTGACTTGTTGATCTCCCTCGTCATCAACCGGGCAAGTATGCGGCCTAGCCACTCACCTTCATAACATCTGACTGTGCCCTGTTGTTCCAAATATGCACCTTCACATTTATAAGAATCTCCAAATTATTCCATTCTCTCTCTACTCTTTTAGGATACACTTGTTCCCTGTGTTCTCCACAGCCAATCGAGCATGCAGTGAGTTCAGCACACCATAGATATACACTTTCCAAAGATGTAGACCTAAACACCACATTTTTTCAAAGCATATTGTATATGTATGCAACTCACTTAGGAACACTGCATCAGACAGTGCTGCTTTTTAGGTCTCGCCTGACCCAGCGCATGCGCTGGTCTGGCGAGACTTCTTGAGAGGGCTCCAAAAAGTGCTACCAGGCCAGCCTAGAGCTACAGTGCATGTGCGCCGGCTCGCGCGCCGTGCTTTACCGCGATTACTTTCATTTTCGCGGCCGCACGGCCTCTTTGATGTTTGATCGTGATCACGATCACTTTCACTTAGCCAATAGGTCTCGCTTTTGGGACCTTATAAGTATTTAGTTATGCAACTGTTGCATGGCTAAACACTTATAAGGTCCCAAAGGCGAGACCTATTGGCTATGTCAATGCTTGTTAGAATCTCTGGTCTCTACGTTTTTAACAGTCTGACTCCAAGGCCAAATCCGGAGTCATCTGTGAGTGATCTGACGTTGTGTGGAGTATGTCAGGCCTCCTTCTGTGTTGTATGTAGTGGCTCAGGGTATGCTAAAGTCCTATCGTTTTGTGAAGAAACATGCAGTATTAAGTAGAACGTATATTTTGAAATTCCAGGGTGCAATTGGTGCCAAGTGTCCAACAGATCATACATGTCCTGATATTGCTTTAATGGCTTGGCTTACTTGCCCTATCCTGGTCAGTTTTGTGCTACTCTGTTCTGGCAGGCTGCCTTGCAGCTATTATGTTTGTCAAAGCTGGATTACAGGTGGATTGTAGAAGGTGGCCATTATGGCTTGTGGCACTCAACCCCCTTGATCAATTTTATACATTTTTCAATGCTGTCTTATTCTCTCTAAAATGTTGTATTTTTCTTTGAAGATATAGCACTGACTTGCCATTAATTTTTATTGAGTGTTACTTACTATGTTGTGCTTTATCTGAATTTTTAATTCCTACTACCTAGTAAACTAAGGAGATTATTTAGAGTTTAGAGGTGTATGGACATTTTCTTAAACTGGTTGATCTCCTGCACCACTTACCTTGTTGACCATGCCTTGTTTAGAGGTAGGAGAACTCACTGGGTTTCTGATGAGGGAACTTCAGCTGGAACTATTGTCATTAAACCTGTACTTGGTGGTTCATCCACCATTGGACCCCCAGCACTACTGGGAACCCAAAGCAGCCCTGGCAAATTTTGTCAGACCAGCCCCTGTATGGTGCGCAGCGACTGAGTGCAGTGAGCGAGCCTGACCACTACAAGAGCAGGAGTCCGGGCGGTTTCATCCCAAGAAAATGTGAGAAAAAATGGTTTATTTTACTGAACATTTTTATTATACAATCTATTGTATTAGATTTTAAAGCATAGTAAATAATGACCTTATGGTGCACTAGGATACCAGTCTTATCCACAGACATTCATATGTAGAACACAAAAAATAAGATGTTGATCAAGAAACATGAGTTTAAATACAGCATATGTGCACACATTCCGTATTAAGCACAGCCAAGAAGCTGAGATCGCAATAAAAGACCATTTGAGGGATGCTAGCATCTTCCATCCCAATAAGCAGCACGGCAGGGCTGGCTTTTGTGTGTGTGGCACTCAGTGTGACAATATTTTTGAGTGCCCCCATCCCCCTCCGTGACCTCCTCCTCCACAGATTTCCTCACTGTGCACCATCGCTAAAAAAGCATTGACAAAGCCAATAGATCTTGACGAACTGAGACCTATTGGCTTTGCCAGTGCTTGTTTCTTCTTATGTTTCACTTCAAAACATAAATGGTTCCATCATTCTAAATGGTGCCAGCATAATTTCAGTAGTTTTATGACCATGCTCTTGTGATCGAATGTTCTGGAATCTGCAGAGAGCCACCCAGCGTTTTCACTCCTCTCCCAATATAAACAGTACCCTCCCCTCCTGTGTGGCAGGGGCAGATTGGGGGTAAACTTTCAAATGTTCCCATTGGAACTGCATAAAGACTATTGGACTGTTTTAAAAAAAATATGCCTAGGCCTGTATTATGTATCAGGCGTACGGTTCATGTTTGCGCCATAGTGCACCATTAAACAGGTGCACCAGGCCAAATAACAATGATTGCGCTGCCCTCAGGTCAGCCGTGAACTAGAGGCAAGCCCTGAGGGCAGCGGATTAAGTTGAAATGGGGAGTGGCTGCTTTAATCAGCTGCTCTGTGTTTCATAGTGTAGACGGCACCCACGTGCACTTTAGGGAGTGGACAGCTTTCCCCCGGCAGACGGATGCAGTGAGTGACTATACCCTCTCACAAGAGGATGTCTGGGGATCCAGACTTATGTCCCCTCGAGTAGGCTGCCCCTGACAGCTTCTTTACCTTTGCTTTCACGCCTATAATATGGTGTGGGTGCATAAACAGAGAGATTCCCTCATTTGCATGATGCCATGCCCCCATGCAAATGAGGGAATGCCCTCTCGAGATAGCACTAGCGCTACATGTGCGCCAGCACTATCAGCATTCCATCAGACCCCATCTATAACACCAAAGGGCCCTGGAGGAAGGACAGAAAAACTCCTTGGGCCGTTCTGGGGTGGGGGCATGACTCGGTCTCTAGGAGGTCTGCTCCCACCTCCCTTTTGTTTTTTACCATTTTCCCTGGCAGCCTGTGGACTCTCTAACCTCCTCTCATACCCCCACTCCCCACACCACCCGCTTTGGTAGGCAGAAGGAGGGAAACCTCTCTAGGGGGCAGAAAACAATTGGCCTGTTATGGGGTGAGTAGATGGTCTGATGCCTAGGGCGGCCACCCCTTCCATTTGTTTTCTTTTATTTTCTCCCTGGTGTCTAGTGACTTTTGGCCCTCCTTCCCTGGGAGTGGAGAGGCAGAAATACTGTAATGTCCTTTGTGTGAGTATCAGCACATCGTAGAAATGCTAGGCCGAGCCCTCCACCCCATTTTCAGTTATAGTAGTTGCCCCTTGTTGAGGGTTATAGGGGGGAATTGGGGGTTGTAAGAAAATGCCTTTTTTTGCATTACCTTCCCCAAAGTTTTGGAGTGTTGCTGCTGGTTTGTTGATTCTGAAGGTGCGCCGAGGCCTGCTAACAAGATCTCAGTAAGGTGAATGCTCTGACCCTTAAAAAGCATGAATCTGATTGGTACCCCACAATTGCCGTACGTTGGCTTTCTAATAAGTCCATAGAATATGGTACCAGGGGTACTCCAGGCCTGTAAGGTAAAGTGTCCCTTGTGGTCTGTAGCTCCATTGGGGCCACCCCGAATGTGTGACGAAACAAAGCATGGCTCCCAGCTTGCCATTGCTGGCTAGCAGAACAGTTTTTGATCAGCTAATTTGACTTTGCCAATCAAAATAATGACAAAGTTCAACCCTTCCATTCTAATATATATAAATCATCCTAAAGGCAGGCCTATCATGTCCTAAGGCAGGGTGCTATATATTAAAAAGTGGAACATGTCTTATGTGTTCTTACAGTAAAAAATACCAAATAGTTGTTTTTACTGTAGAAAGGCTTGTAGCCCCAATGGCGAGTGCAGGGCTACATGCAGACTCCTCAGCTGTGCTAAATTTTGATTCGGACTACTACAGTTTGATACTTCAAGGTATCTAAATAATTGTTGCATTAAACCCATCCTGATGCTCAAATTGAATTTAATGTAACTTTTGAGTATATGGAAACTTTAGAAAGTTGACGCTCTGTTGCCCAAAGTTTTCCAATGACCCTTTGCTGTTACTGGCCTCAAAACAGCCTTCTGCCCTCCTAGGGAAGGATGTGAACGAATCTCGCAAAACAACACAAAGGGCCTGCCATTGGGAGAGGTGTTACCTCTCCTTGGCAGGAAGGCCAAAATGGGTGGGAGCCCAAAGGGGTAGCTTCAAAGGGAAAGCCACCTTTGAAGGGCAAATTATGGACACATTCAAGAGCGGGCTGCTGTTTTGTTCTGGTAGAGAGGAAGAGAGAGGGGGAAACAGTAGCCAAACCAGTTATTCCGTGAGCATGTAGTCTTCAGGTAGCCACACCTTTATGGTGGGCTACCAATCACCCCTTACAGAGAGAGGATTCCACAATCTTGGGAGTAAACAGAATATTGCATTCTAGGGTAGCTAGATTTCACACTTTGCAGGAAGTCATCATCAGCAGTAGCGGACCTGTTAGTCCATTGGCGATTAATCACTGCATCCCCAAGGGTAAGTTCTGGGAATAAAAGTGGCCCCCCAAGCGCCCAAACCTCAGATCACACCTGAACTGGAGAGAGGACCAAAGAAGGATTGCCCTGCTGTTTCCTTGACCCAGCAAAAAGAAGCTGCATCAAACACTGGACTGCACCTGCTGATCCTTTGGCTAGCAAAGAGAGGACTGTGCCTGCGGTACCCTGCTCGAAGAAAAGTCATCCCTGAGCCCCAGACAGAAGAAGTGACTCCAAAAGAGTCATTTGGCTACAGGACCACAAAAACTGGAGGAGCCACGTTGGTGAGTTGGTAGCCAAGATTGACTGACCTCTGCAGACTGCCGAAGCAAAGCCTGATAGACTGAGTCGCAATACTCCAGTTGCACCTGAGTCTGCTGGAGCTGGGAGACTCCTCGGAGTGTAGTTTGGTCACCCAAGACAGACACTAGCCACAGTTAAAGGGAACCACTGATATCTCTATAACCATAGACCAGTATACCAGTGGCAACTGGTTTTTGGCTGGACTTCAACCGCACTTCAAAGGACATTGACCCCAGTGGCCAAAGTCATCCCACTGTGTTTGTGGACTGAGAGATGGCCCTTGAAAAACCTCTGTCACCTGATCACCACCCTTCAGCATCTTCAGCATCAGCATCCCTCACATCAGGACCACGCCACTGATGTTTCTGGCATTTCGCCCAGCCCACAGTACCTGGAACTGGACTGAAGACTACTTTGACTGTAAGGTAACTGCCCTGCCAAGCCTCATTGGCCACTGTTACTCGCTCCCTGCCAGTTGATCGCCCAGACCGGGCTTGAGTAGTTGTACTCAACTTCACAAAAGTTTCCCAAGTAACTGCTAACTGCGGTAGTTGCCAGTTCTTGTTTGTGATTTGAATGAAAATCAGTGATGTATTGGCCACTGTGACACACTCTCTGCCAGAGTTAACTGCCCAGACATGGCTTAAGTAGTTGTATTGTACTTTACAAAAGTTTACAAAAATGTCCCAAGTAACCACTAACTGCATTAGTTGCCAATGCTTATTTTTGATTTGAATGAAAAGCAGTGATTTATTTTTTTGCTTAATAATATACATCTATGAAGGATTCCAGGGGATTTTGTATGTTTTGGTAACTAGAAATTCATAAAAATAAGAACTATTTTTATAAGCTGGTATCCGATTGCCCTTGTGTTGCGTTTCTTAATTATTCAACTTTTCTGGTACTTCTAAATGTGTTGCACTTGTTTCTTTCAATTCAATTTGATATTTATTCGGATATGAACATATCCATAAAAGCACAGGTCAAATAACAGCAAGAAATACATTAAACAATAAAAATACATTTGCAATAAAAACAGCAGCATCATAAACAAGCATTTGCAATGCAATAGGTCTCGCATTTGCGAGATTTTGAGCGATTGGGATTTTAAATTACAATGCCTTTTATTTGTGTTGGTTTTTTAAACAAATAAATAAAAGGAATTTTCATTTACAATACCAATAGCTTAAACTCTCAAAAATGCGAGACCTATTGCATTGCAAAGACTTGTTTCTTTTGTAATGGAATGTCGAGCTGTGGCACTGGGGCAGAACAGGATGCTAATTTACAGTGGCAGAAGGTGTAGGGTGATTATTCCTCCTGTGGCCAAGAGGTATGTATTTCTAGACCAGCAAGACAAAGACATTAAAAAAAATGCAGGAAAGGCAGGAGTATTGTTTTAGAAAACTACCGACGTGGATAACATTCCAAGAAAAAAACACATGTTTGGTTAAGTAGCTTTTTAGCACGTTCAGGAGGCGCTGGAAGGTGCGCATCTCCTTCTAAGTGCACCTCACCCTCGCAATAGGTGGGCACTCCCTTGCTCTTCATGCTTCCAATCCTTCGGGCATCCATCTCAGTCCTGTGTTAACCATGACTTGGGCTGGTTCATTTTTAGTGCCTTTGATGTTCAGAGGGTTGTAAGATGGGGTCAGGTCAGACCACACACAGAACATGTAGCGATTAGGTGGAATCACTGCCCCACCTGTCACAAGGCGCCCAAGACACTTCCGGCCAGATCTGGTTCCCAGAGAGATATGTACATCGTTTATTAATTGGTTCACTAAAGCCATCGACAGATTAGCTCCGCTCAAAACTCAACCCTCAAAACAAATCGCCATTTGGAAAGGATGAAAAACGTTTTTTGCGAATCACTGGAGAGAAATTGGCAGAAAAAGTTATAATATTGAAGGCAAGCTTATATATAAGTCAGCTTCGAGAATGTTTCGCAGATCAATATTCAAAGCGCAGTGTGAATATTTCACTCCACAGATCTCTGCCGCCTCCAATACTTCGCCTGAACTCTCAAGTTTGTGCACGCTTTCCTGTCACTAAATGTGATGGAAAACTACTGCTTCACTGGAAATGGGTCTTTATTTATAAAATGACTTCCAGACACGATTCACATTATTTACTCAAATTTTACAGAAAAAGTTTCCAGTGTCGGACTCTGTTGACTCAAAACGCGAGGCTGGCCCTACATTAATGACTTTTAATGATATATTTATAGCACAGTCAGTCGATGAGTTCACAAATAAAATATTGTATTCGTTTTATATAAACAAACCTTAATAGATACAAACAAATAGCATAACATTTCATGTAGGAAATAAACTTTTTAGTAACTGCACTACTCCAGAAAAAAATTAGACAGATAAAAACAAACCTTCACTTAAGATAACAACAACTAATGGGTTAAATAAATACAATCTGGACCCCGTTAGATCCCCACCCCCACTCATATTTTAAAATTAGCGTCAGCATTGATTATTACATGTTCAGCGGCATTTTGAGTAGTTCAGTAAAAACTGCATCTGAAAGAGACACGTTAGTGATAGATTCCTTACCTTAGAATATCCCCAGGTGTCAGACTGGATCCGGAAAGTTTTGTCAGCAGTACCCCTGCGTATCGTTAGGCGTCGTCGTATGGCTATGCGTACGTCGCTGGCGTCGTAGCCGCCGAGATGACATCGTCAGAGCTACTTAGACGCGCCCACGCACGCTGACGTCAGTTCTTTCTTTTTCCTCGCAGCAGCACAGATCCGAGAGAGAGCGGTACCCCTAGTTAAAAGTTTTAACTTGGTTTCTGACAACTTGTTTTGTCGTGTACTTGACTCCTGGTGCAATAGAGATGCCCGGGTTTAGGTCCTGTAGGGCCTGCCATTGAAACATGTCGGTATTTAAGTCCTGTAGGGCCTGCCATCGAAACATGTCGGTATCGGACCCTCACGGCGTGTGTTTCTTCTGCTTGGGACACGCCCATGACCCCGAGGTGTGCCCCGATTGTTGGGCCATGGCGCCGAAAGCTTTGCGGGAGGGTTCCCAAAAGTTGTTGGAGGTCCAGCAATCGGTTCCGCACCGATCGAGGTCCCGATCCCGTGGGAGGTCAAGGGACCAGTCGTGGAGCCACCAGCATCGCTTGTCCGAATCGGGGACAGGTAAGTCTAGGTGCCAGTAAAAGTTGAAGAAGCAACGTCGCTCTTCCTCTACCCCTCACCGGTTGCGGGACGCAGTGGAGGAGGCGGGCAGTAACTCCCCCGCAGCTCCGTTGGAGCCTCCGTTGTTGCCTGCAGCCTACCCACCCTTTCCGGGCCCGCACGCGACTTCGGACGAGGTGCAGGCCTTTATGTCGGCCTTGCACCATTTGTTTACCCCGCCGGGTCCCTCCGGAGCACCCCTCGGATCTGTCGGAAGGGGTTGTCTCCGTGCTGCCGCCTCTGACCTCGGCTACGCCGGCACCATACCCTGCGGCACCTCGGCACCAAACTGGGACTGGTATCTTACCCTCCCATTTTATTTCTTCGAGGGAAGTTTATCCCGTTTCCCAGGGCACCTCGTCCTTACCGGCCTCTTCAGCAACTGGTGGACGAAGGGAGATACTGGGAGGGGTCTGAGGACCCTCTTGCAGCTCAATGCGAGGATGAGCCTGAGTGGTAAGGTGATATGGAGGGTCCAGTGGATCTCGATTTCTCTCCACACCCTGGTACTCTGACCCCTTCTTCCATGGCCACGGAGGAGGTTGGGACTTTTTCGGTGGTTTTGCGTAGGGCAGCCGAGGCTCTTAACCTCGAGCCCCCTTCTGTACCAATCAGGACCAATCTCCTAACTGATGTCCTGCAGCCGCAGTCCTCCTCTGCGGAGCCGTTAATGCCCTTCAATGAAGCGCTTACTAATATCCTATTGGGCACCTGGCTTAAACCTAACACGGGAGTCCCTGTAGACAAGAGTGGTGCACCACCATCGCCTGGCACCAGGTGATCCCAGCTTTCTCACACAACACCCAACGCCTGAGAGTCTGGTTGTCCAGGCTTCTGCCTCGCTGAGTGCATTCCCTTCTGATCCTCCGGACAAGGAATCTAGGAAAATGGAGCAATTTGGGAAAAAGATTTTCACATCTGCCAGCTCTGGGTTGCGGGCGGTGAATACTGCGTGCCTGCTAGGCCGCAATTCCCATTCTGTGTGGGACACTGTGGCACAGGTGCTGCCTCAGTGACCTGTGGAAGCACGGGCAGTTCTCTCCCAAGCCATTACCGAAGGGAGAGATATTGCAAAATGTACTATTTGTTGTGGGCTTGACACGGCCGATTCTCTCGGTAGGGCACTTTCCACAACAGTGGCGCTCCATCGTTATGCTTGGCTCCGCACTACTGGCTTCTCTGGGGATGTCCAGAATACCCTGTTTGACATGCCCTTTGATGGTACACGCCTCTTTGGTGATAAGGCAGATAGCATCCTGGAACGCTTTATGGACTCTCGGGCTACGCCCTTTCCTTGGGTCTCGCCACCACGCGTACTCCCTCGGGGTCTGCTTTTCAGTCCGTTCGAGGTCAAGGTCGGGGCGCCCAGGCGCGTTCTTTTCAGACTCGCAAGGTTGTGCAACCACAGTCTCAACGCGGACGTGGGACCTGCCGTGGTGGGCCCCGAGGACAGCGGACAGGTCAGTCCACCACCTCCCTTGCCGCCGCCGCCTCTAAACCTTCCCAGTCTGGTGTTTAAGGCCCACCTGACACCAGTGGGTGGCAGGATTCGCCATCACCTTCCCCACTGGTGCTCCATAACCTCGGACAGGTGGGTTCTGCAAATAGTCCGAAGGGGCTACTCCCTCCCCTTCTAATCTACCCCTCCAGCCATGCCACCTCAGTCTCACCGCATGTTGGGGGAACACTTGGCACTTCTCCAGCAGGAAGTTACGGCCCTCTTGACCAAGGGGGCCATCGAGCGCGTTCCGACACCAGAAGTAGGTCGTGGTTGTTACTCCCACTACTTCTTGGTTCCAAAGAAGGACAAAGGTCTGCGCCCTATCTTAGACCTCCGGTACGTCAATCTCTTCCTCCGGAAGGAGAAGTTCAAGATGCTCACGCTTGCTCAGGTCTTGTCTGCCGTAGACCCCCAAGACTGGCTGGTAGCGTTGGACTTGCAGGATGCTTATTTTCATATCCCCATCCTCCCAGCCCACCGGCGTTACCTTCGGATCACGGTGGGCTACGAGCACTATCAGTTCACCGTGCTCTCTTTTGGCCTTACCAGCGCCCCTCGGGTGTTCACGAAAGTGGTCATAGCTCATCTGCACAGATCAGGGGTTTCAGTCTTCTCCTATCTCGATTACTGGCTGTTGAAGGCAGGCTCGCCCCAGGCAGTCATCTCCCACCTCCAGACTACGGCCGAACTCCTGCATTTGCTGGGGTTTTCCATCAATGTGCCGAAGTCGCACCTGATTCCCTCTCAGAAGCTCCTCTTCATCGGAGCAGTTCTGAATACGGCGCAGTTTCGGGTTTACCATCCCGAACAGCGAGTCCGGGACATTCGGGCTATGATTCCGATCTTTCGGCCCTGTGCCTCGGTTTCGGTCAGGAAGACACTGAGGCTGATGGGCCTCATGGCCTCCTGCATCCTGCTGATCGATCATGCCAGATGGCATATGCGGGCTCTGCAGTGGGACCTGAAGTTCCAGTGGAAGCAGCATCGGGGGGAACCTGTCCGACTACGTCCAGATCTCAGAGGGCACTGCACAGGACTTGCAGTGGTGGCTCACGAACCAGCGTTGGGTCAGCGGCAGATCCCTCTACCTTCCCCAACCGGAGCACACAGTAGTGACGGACTTGTCCCTCATGGGATGGGGCAGCCTCGTGGGAGAGACAGAGATCAGAGGCCGCTGGTCTCCGGCAGAGTCCAAGCTCCATATCAACCTTTTGGAGCTCAGGGCGATCCTACTTGCACTCACAGCATTCCTTTCCTCTGTCAAGGGGAGAGTAGTGCAGGTGTTCACAGACACTACCACCGCCATGTGGTACTGTAACAAACAGGGCACGGTGGGGTCGTGGACCCTATGTCAGGAGGCTCTACGTCTATGGACGTGGCTGGAACGTATAGGCATTTCCTTGGTGGTTCAACACCTGGCAGGTACCCTGAACGCCAAGGCGGACAAACTCAGCCGAAGGTGCATGTTGGATCACGAATGGCGTCTTCACTCGGAGGTGGTGCAAGGGCTCTTTCAGCAGTGGGGAGAACCTTGGTTAGATCTATTCACCACCAAAGAGAACGCGCAGTGTCAGCAGTTCTACGCATTGGAGTTTCCAAGGCGGCACTCGCTAGGCGATGCTTTTCGTCATGTGTGGAGTTGCGATCTGTTGTATGCCTTTCCGCCTATACCACTTCTGCCCAGAGTGTTGAAGAAGATCAGGCACCACTGGGCCCAAGTCATTCTTGTGGCACCGGACTGGGCTCGAAGAGCTTGGTATCCTGAGCTACTCAGTATGAGTGTGGATCCCCCGATCCGACTGCCTCTTCGGGAGGATCTCCTGTCGCAGCAACAGGGGACTGTCCTCCACCCGAACCAGTTCAGCCTCCACCTCCTTGCGTGGAGATTGAGCGGCGACAGCTGATTCCGTTTGACTTGCCTCCCGAAGTCTGTAATGTGATTCTGGCAGCCAGGCGTCCCTCCACTGAAACAGTATATGCCTGTCGGTGGAAAACATTTGTTGCATGGTGCACAGCAAAATCTGTTGATCCTCTTGCAGCCCCTCTTTCTGAGGTCTCATTGTTCCACCTTTCTTTGGCCCAGCAGGGCTCTGCTTTGGGCACTACCAAGGGCTACCTTTCTGCTCTTTCAGCCTTTCTTAGGTTGCCTGACCAGCCCTCTCTTTTCAAGTCTCCGGTTGTCAATAGATTTCTTAAAGGCATTACTCACCTTTTACCTCCTATTCCTTTTGTGATGCCTCAACGGGACTTGAACCTGGTTCTCACATATCTGATGTGCGCTCCATTTGAGCCTCTTCATAACTGTCCTTTGCAGTTATTGACTTTGAAAACTGTCTTCCTGGTGGCCATCACCTCCGCTCGGCGGGTGAGTGAGCTCATGACTCTTTCCAGCAAACCTCCTTTCCTGGCGATTCATCCGGACATGGTTGTGCTTCGACCGCATCGCTCCTTTCTACGAAAAGTAGTATCTGCCTTTCATCTCGGGCAAACTGTAACTCTGCCCACTTTCTTTCCGCCTCCGCACCCTTCAAGAGAAGAGGAGAGGCTCCACCCCCAAAACATGCACTCTCGTTCTATCTCAACCACACACAACAGTTCTGGGTGGATGACCAGCTCTTTGTTGGTTACATGTGCGCCAAGAAAGGCCGGGCTGTGCACAAGCGAACTATCTCCCGATGGGTTGTCTTGTGCATCAAAGCATGTTACTCTCTCGCTAAAAAGGAACCTCCGGTTGGGCTGCGTGCCCATTCTACCAGGGCGACAGCAGCTACCACTGCTTTGGGACAGGGTGTCCCCCTGCAAGACATCTGTCAGGCGGCCACTTGGGCCTCGTTGCATACTTTCACTAAGCACTATTGCCTTGACAGTCAGGTCCGGAGAGACGGCTTCTTTGGCCGCTCAGTTCTCTGTGACTTTCTGGTGTAATCTCACTTCGCAAACCCACCACCGAGGTTGGTATTGCTTGGGTATGTATTCTAAGGTAATGAATCTATCACTAACGTGTCTCTTTCAGATGCACAAGTTACTTACTTGTGTAACGATATATCTGTAAGAGACATTAGTTAGTGATAGTTTCCTTACCGCCAGTCCATCCTCCCTGTTCTGCAAACTGTTCTCTAGGGTTCAGGTCATCTCTTTCAGGGCCCTAGTTCTATTGCACCAGTAGTCGTCTCTGGCAAGGCTCTGCGCTTCTGGCGTGGGAAACGTTGTGTACAGAACTGACGTCGACGACGCCTACCGATGTGCAGGGGTACCTCTGACGAAAAACTTTCCGGATGCAGTCTGACGCCTGGGGATATTCTAAGGTAAGGAATCTATCACTAACTAATGTCTCTTACAGATATATCGTTAGACAAGTAAGTAACTTGTGCTATAGTGCCTAGAGCTGGAAACAAGCGCTACAGCTTCCTTTATTGAAGAGCCCAGCACAGACCAATTTCTCTCCTTTTCACCCGCGCTTTAGCTTATAATGTTTACAGCTAAAGCGCGAGTGCGGCGATTGTAACAAAAGTTAGCAAATAAAAAAAAAGCTGCTGCACCTTTTTTTCTATTTGTTGACTTTTGTTACACTCACCGTACTCGCGCTTTAGCTGTAAACATCGTAAGCTAAAGCGCGGGTACCGCGATTGCCTAAAAGTAAAGAAATCCATTTCTTTGCTTTTTAAGTAATCTCGGCACCCGTGTTTTAGCTTA
Source organism: Triturus cristatus (assembly GCF_964204655.1). Lineage (NCBI taxonomy): Eukaryota > Metazoa > Chordata > Amphibia > Caudata > Salamandridae > Triturus > Triturus cristatus. Next base: position 143,830,320 of record NC_140588.1, read on the forward strand.
AGCTTTTTAAAGCTAAAGCGCGGTGAATGCATAGTAAAAAAAAAAAGTAAATCCATTTTAAAAAAAGGCATGCAGCCGAGTGTGAATGCCTTGTAAAATACAGTAAATAACAAGCCACGTAAAATAAAAAGAGTTCCAACACAAACACTTCATTCCACTAGCAGCATGTATACTGTAGTTAGGCGGTGCTGCATAGACTTTCCCGAAGAAAAAGAGGACGAACTACAAAGCGCTTTAAGCAGACAAGCAAAGAAACCAATTAAAAGCAAAGAGGGTGGAGTAGGTGGAGTTTAGACACACATACAGATTACTTGATGCGCTCTGCCTAGGCGAGACCTAAAAAGGTAGGAAAATCCCAATAGGGACATGTAAATACAGATGAAATAGCGGCATGATATACATTGGACTGTTGATAAACAATCAAATAAAGTATAGGCCCGCTACATAATACAGTACCAAAAGATAAAATATACATGAATGCCATCTCAACAATTGTAATATTTACCATTTTGAGGCTACAATCCTGATGTTTTACTGTGATCATAAATTTGCAGGTTAGTATACTGTGGGGTATATTCACAAGAACGCGTGAAAACTACGGCATGAGTAGCGTAACGCAACTTTCAATACCGCAGCCCATTGCGGGACAATAACCCCGTGACAACGTGGAATTCACAACACGGCAGTACCATGCGAAAGTCTGCCGAAACCGCAGACAATATCCGTGATAGAACCACCTCGATGGAGATAAAAACACAAACCATAACACAAAAAAACACGCGGTGGGCCAAAGCGCGATGAGGAAATCAGCGATAAGCAGCACCAGGCCTGCAACACACACCTGACAGGTGGGAAAAAACACCATAAAAACAGAAAAAACAAACAAACACAAACTGACCAACACCCAAGCACCATGGAGGCAGCCGGACCAGGCGCAGAAGATGAGTGCAATCCCACAAGCACCCTGGACGACCAGCCCGGGACCTCGGGGACAGGGAAGGACAAGGACAAGAAGACGAGGAAGACGAAGTTCAGTCCGCAAGCGAACAGGAACATAGTCACGGAGGTGATGGAACACCATCAACAACTCTTCGTCACCTCCAACGTGTCATTGGGCACCAAAACTGGAATATGGCGGGACATCGTCGACAAGGTGAATGACATCGGAGAGCACAAGAGAACAATGGACGAGGTCAAGAGGCGATGGAATGAAATCAAGCGGAAGCCCAAGGAGAAACTCTCCGCCAACCAGAAGGCAGCAACGCTGACTGGAGGTGGGGGCCCAGAGGTGGTTTCGTGGTTCTGTGCATTTCATGGGACAAGGGCTGATGAACAGACTTATCCTGGTCGAGTGCCAGACGGGCATTTCGAAACCCAGTAGCTTATTAGCAAACCTTAGCGCATTTTCTGTGCCTGACATTTCGTGCCATGGTACCCGACAGTCAACTACAAATATAAAAAAACAACTTTTTTATGTAGCACTTCATACTGCACGCCTGCTGTTTCTAAGCACTACAAATACCCTGAGGCTTCTACTCAAGGTGCGGTTAATCAAGGCAACACCCGGTGGGCATGTTATGACTTGTTCACATACTCTTCACCCAACCATGGCTGAGGGCGGGAAAGGGGACCGGTGAATGTTTGTATGCACACACAGCTGTCAAGTGCCCTGGGAGGCCAGGTGCGCTGTGGCAATAGTAATGGGCGAGGTGTTTTCACTGGTGTGGTATATCCAGAACCCCCAGAACCCACCATATTGCCGTCGGGCTCGCACGCTCTGCTCGCTCGCATACGATGATTCGTTCTGCATACGCCCTACCAGTTTCAAATTCCACCAGCCACCACTGCAAACCGGCAACATTCCAGCTCAATATATTTAGATAGAGATTTGTCTCACTTGGAGGAGTAGAAGAGTGGGTCTCTAAAATGTGATGACAAAGCCTGAAAGCTCATCCCTGGGTAGCTGTGGCTTCATGCAAAGGCCTAATCGTGCCCAAGATGGGTTTGTGAGTTTATTACACGGTGAGGTTGCACAACCACACTGTTAAACCTGTAAGCCTTAGTGTGGTCGTCTCCTAACCTTTTAGCCTGCTTACCTCCCCTTTTTGCTTATTCTTTTTGTTGGCCTTAGGACTTTGAGCACTTTACCATTGCTAACCTGTGCTAAAGTGAATGGGTGTCTCCCCTAAACATGGTAACATTGGTGTTTACACAATTGGCCTGCTTAATTTACTTGTAAGTCCCTTGTAAAGTGCTATAACATATACCCAGGGCCTGTAAGTTAAATGCTACTAGTGGGCCCGCAGCATTGATTGTGCCACCTACACAAGTAGCCCGTTAAACCTTTATCAGGCCTGCCACTGCAGAGCCTGTGTGTGCAGTTTTACTGCTACTTCGTCTTGGCATTTCAAACCCTTTACCAAGCCTTAAACTCCTCATTTATTACACATAAGTCACCCTTAAGAAAGGTCCTAGGGAGCCTAGAGGGCAGGGTGCTGTGTAAGTAAAAGGTAGGACATTTGAGTTTTCCATGTCCTGGTAGGGAAAACACCTACATGTATTTTTCAATTCTGTGAGGCCTACTCCTCTCATAGGTTAACATCGGAAATTCCTTAATACACTTTTGAGCTATAATTCCTGATTAGAAAGGAGTAGATGTGTTATGTTTCATATCTGTGGAATGGTAATGATAAATCCTCTTTGCTGGTCACGTTGGATTTAACATTGCTATTTCAGAAATGCCACTTTTAGAAAGTGGACATTTCTCTGCTCTTATAGCTCTGTGTTCCTGCATCCTGTCTCCAATACACGTCTGGAGTTGGTTACAGCTAAACTTTGTCTGTTCCCTCAAGATAGCCACAAACTTAGGAATGTTAGGTGTATCTGAGTACTGATCTGCATTCTGATGGCTTTTCTTGATCAGGAAGAGAAGGAGGGGCTGACACACCTGAATAGGCACAAGTGCTGATTACCCCCTACTGATAGTCTGAAGTCAGGGCTGGGAAGAAAGGACCTCTCTGCACTTCAAAGACTCTTCTTTGAAGTCACCCCCACTTCAAAGCCACAACCAGGTATAAGTACTGGGTCTCTGACTCCACCAAATCAGACAGTTCTGGATCTGTAAAGAACCTCTGTCAGAATAACTGCTCTGCTGCTGCAAGGAAGGTCACTCTGCTGGACTGCTGCTCTGGAAGAACTGCTGTGCTGCCTGCTGCTCTCTCACCCTGCTGAGGGAGAGCTGGACTCTTCCTTGAACCCACAGTGATCTCCAAGGGCGTATTGACTTGCCTCCTGTTGCGCTGGGCAGTACTACAAAACTCCCAATAACTGTGTAGCTGACTATGGGGAAGGGTTTGGACACCGTAACCAGCACCCCACATTGAGAGAAGATTAATCCGACCCCCAGCTGAAAGAGAACACCAAAGAATCGACATCCCACCCTCAGAACTATCATTGGGCTCATAAAGGAAGGCCCAAATCAACACAATCCGGGAAATGGGTTGCACAAGAGGGAAGCCAGTGGAACCGGCGGATACTGGCACCACACAACAGGGCGAAATGGAGAGCTCCAACTTAACACCTGTAGAAGACTGCGTACCACCTACGATCATGAACTCACCACTTGATAAGCTGGATCTCATCTTGCAGGAAATACGAGACTTACAGCGAGCAATTGAACAACAACTTGGGGCATTGACTACAGACTTTATGTTGCTAAAAGCTGACCATGGCAAACTAGCAAAGTGATAATAATGGAAATAGTCCTGTGATACAAAGAACACTCTAACCAAATCACACAACTACAGCGTCAGGTGGCCACATTACAAGACAGAATAGAAAACGTGGAAGGACGCTCGAGACGCAACAATGTCTGCATTGAGTCTACCAGAACACAGTGAAGGCCGCAACGCAACACATTTTGTGGAGAAATGGCTGCGTGAAGTGGCAGCCCCAGACGGCTTAACCGACCTGTTCGGCATGGAACGGGCACAGAAAGTACCTACGAGGAAACCAGTCCTGGGCGCGCCGCACTGACAAGTGGTAGCCTGGATACTTAACGACAAAGATTACACTTCTCCAAAATGCTAGAGAAAAAAAATTCTTCTATCTGAAAACAAACAGATTTCGCATTATCCAGACTTCACAATAATGGTACAATGCCAGAGAGCCTATTAACAAGCAGTTAAATCAACGCTCAGAACCTTGAATCTTAAATATGCCTTATATGGATACGGGACATTTTGGACTGTTGCACATTTTGCATGACACTGGTGTGGAGGAGGATATCGCATAAGATTAGGCACACCACAGAGGAGGTTAAGATACTGGATTTTGGGAGAAAGTTTGGGCTAATGGTATTATGACGAATATTGATCCATGAAAGTACATGTAAGTATGATTTTTGTATATTTTACAGATGTGCCCCGGATGAAGGGACTCTGGTTCCAAAATGCATTGGGCCTATGTTGATCAAACTGAATTGCACGGATTAATTGAGCTGCTTGTATAATTTGTGATGCAAATTCAGTTGCAATGTATTAGTTGAGACTTATGAAAAGAATTGTCATTGTTTCTTTTGATTAAGGAAGAATGCATTAAAAATAATCCAAAAGAAGAATATTCATTGTTGATTTGTTTTGAAATTTTTGTATATCAAGCACAAGTTGTGCACACCTTTGCCCTAGCAGCTAGTTGGCTTCTAGCCCCATGTACATGTCTCACTGTGTAAGGTAAACACAAGGAAAGGTGAAGCACACGGATCAAAAAACTCAGGTTCAATAACAGATTACGTTACTTTAAAAGGAGTGCACAAATGGCTTAGGGGACAGGATAAAACGCACCATGGTCCTTCAATACCTCCACAGGCACTCCCCAGATGTAGTACTCCTCCAGGAGACACATTTGAAGGGCAACATGTACCTGGCCTTAAACCGGTTTGGCTACACATTGCTGGCCCATGCTGGCTTTACCTCTGATTCTATGGGGCTGGCGATTCTGTCCAAGAGCTCCCTTCCTTTGGTGGTGCAACAGACGTGGTGGTATCCCCTGGGTCGATATGTGGCGCTGACTGGGACGTGGGAGGGTTTTACCCTAAATATCGTTTCGGCTTACATTCCGCCTTGGATGCATGGGAGGACTCTCCCCGACCTTGAGAAGCTCCTACTTAGCATGCCATCTGGAATTTTGATCATGGGGGGGACATGAACGAAACGATCTTGCCGGAGCTGGATAGGAACGCCACAGTACATAGAACCCAGGGTGCGCAACCCTTGGCAGGGTTTGTGATGGCAATGGGGTTGGTGGACCTCTGGAGAGCACATAATCCTGCTACAAGGCAATTCACCCACATTTCAGCAGCCCATGGCAGCGGCTCTCTTCTAGATTATATTTTTACACACACAACCGCGGCTAGCTTATTTCGAGACAACTGCCATAGGGCCAGAGGTATTTCGGATCACTCCCCAGTGGAAACCTACCTGTGGGGCCCAAAGAGAGAGTGGACGGTCCCCCCGCGTTTGGACCCCTACCTCTTCAGGGACTGTGAGTTCCAAGAGAGGTACCAAGAACGCACGGAGCAATATTTTTCCGAGAATGTTTTTTATTTTTATTTTAAAAAAAGAAGTTCACAATCTAAATGTTGTGCATACTCTGGTCAGGCTGCCTCTTCAGGAGGATCTTCTGTCGCATCAACAGGGCAGGGTTCTGCACCCGAAGCTGTCAACTTTTGCCTTCATGTGTGGAGATTGAGTGGCAACAGTTGACAGCATTCGACCTTCCGCGCAAAGTTTGCAGTGTTATCTTGGCAGCCAGGCATCCCTCCGACTAGATGGTATACGCCTGCAGTTGGAGCAAGTTCGTAGCATGATGTACAGATAAGCAAGTTGATCCCCCTATCTGTATCCCTTTCCCAGGTTCATCTGTTTGTCCTTGCTCTAGCCCAACAGGGCTCTGCTTTGGGCACCTTAAAAGACAACATTTTGCCATCTCAACGTTTTTGCGGTTGCCAGATCGGAAATCCCTGTTCAAGTCTCCCATGGGACATAGGTTTTTGAAATGTCTCCAACACATGTTTCCACCTTCACCCTTCATTATGCCACTGTGGGACTTTAAATTAATCCTAATGTTTCTCATGTGCGTTCCTTTCGAGCTGTTAAGCAACTGCCCTATCAGGTTCATCACTATAAAAATGGCCTTTCTAGTGACAATAACACCTGCCTGGTGGGTCAGTGTGCTACAGGCTTTTTCATCTCAGCTGCCATACCTTTCCATCTACTCAGACAAGCTGGTCCGTCGGACTAGGGCATTCTTCCTACCGAAGGTGGTCACTCCCTTTCTTGTAGTCCAGACCATCAATCTGCCTATTTTGTATGCTCTGTCTCACCCCTCTAAAGAGGAGAGACGCCATCGTCTACCCCAAAAAGCGCATTATTGTTCTTCCTTTACCACACCAAAGAGTTCCAGTTAGACAATAGTAAAACCTGGCATCCTTGGTGTAGTTTCCCCTCATTTTTTGCCTTCTGACCTCTTGTTTTACTGACTATATTTTTGCTAGCTTTAGAAATCTGGGCACTTTACCACTGCTAACCAATGCTAAAGTGCATATTCTTTGGACTCTAAACATGGTGACATTGGCTTATCCACAATTGGCATATTTAATTTAATTTAAGGTATCAAAGGGGCAAGCGAGGAGAGGAACAGAAAACATATTAAAAATAATATCCTGGAATGTCTTCAGGCTGAAATCAACGCTGAATAATCAAGAAGCATTTGAATTACTGCAGTCCGGGGACATCCTTTGCTTACAGGAAACCTGGCTCATGACATCATTGCTAATTCCAAGAATTACGGAGTTTCAACACCCTGCCAAAAAGTACAATTTATTTGCAAGGCTGTCAGGGGGTCTATCCTTCTACATAAATCTGAATACATTAGTAAAAGCAGTAAAAACCCATGCATGCACAGATAAGGTTCAGGCTTTATACCTACAAGGCTTGAAAGCAAATGGCAGGTTTTTATTGGTTCTACTACTAAATGTTTACTTTAACAGCAAGGACAGCCCCCAACAGGGCAAAATGTTAGAGCTTGTGGGAACAATGGAAGATTTATTGATCAACTACCCAAACTGCAGGATAATTATAGCAGGAGATTTTAATACCTACAAGGAACAGGCAAAGATATCAATTCATCGAGGGATCCAGCCGGGCATGTAGGCCATTACAACGCAAACTATTACAACTCATACCTTTACAACGTGGTCAATACAACGCAGCTTCCATTACAACGCAAGCCATTAGAACGCATATTCCATTACAATGAAAATTACTTTTCTAACACTGCCGGGTGCTTACCTCAGGGAAGGTGCTGGTCACTGAGGGATATGTGTAATGGCATGCGTTGTAATGGATCTTGCGTTGTATAGACCGCGTTTTAAAGGTATTGCGTTGTAATGGATGTTTCCCCCAGCCAGCAACATGCTATACTCAGTTTTAAAGTCCCGCCATATGAGATCAACCCAAAATATAACTCCAGATGGTCAAATCTGCACATCCGGCTGGGAAAAAGGCAGCTATTGATTACATCTTCATGAGTAGCCATTTCCAACCATTAGTTATGGACTTCTCTTAACCCCAGCAGCAGGTAAGCGATCACCTCCCCATACAAATCAAAATTTCTTTACAGGCAGAAAGCCACCATCCTGAAAATATGCTGGGTGAAAATCCACAAATAACTGCAGGTTAAAGTGGGGGAAAATTGATACATCAAGTTACTTTGTACCATCTGCTGATCGGTAGATCCCCTACCCCCCATAAAACACACAAAGAAAAGAAATTCTGTGGTCATCAATCAAACTGTACAATAATAACTCAAATTAAAAGGACAATGAGGCAGGCAAACCACCGCAACAAGCAACTGATGTGGGGGAAGCGGCTCAACGCAAGCGGAACATAACCTGCAAAATGCACAAGGAAAACATTTGGTACTTTAAAATACAACAACAAGAATCTCAATGGACACATGTCTACAGTATTTTAAAACAAAGTAAACAGGCAGAATTCTGGCAAATTGTTAAAACGCTTGAAGGGCATGGGAACGAAAGGCGAAATGGAGTCTCAAGTTTCACATGGATTAAGCATGTAAACCTACTATACTGTAAATCGAATTGTAGAAGCCCGGTAATAACGGCCCAGCATAACACCTTGGGTCCAAAAATTTGAACAAGGGGAACAGTAAGCAATGAGATAAATAAAGTCTCGAACACGCATAAGAGAGTGATAACAATACTAAAGAATATCAGGGGCAATGGAGCCCCTGGTCCGAACGTGCTACCCAGCCAGTTATTTAAAGAGGACTATGACTTCTGGGCTTCCTTATTTACCCTGTTTTTCTATTATTGCTTGCTCAATGCTGCAATCCCAGAACGCTGGAAAGTATCCCTATTAAAACCGATCCATAAAAAAGGCGTTACATCAGACCCTACTAATTACAGGATGATTTCGCTTCTGGGTATTGAGGCAAAGGCATTAGCAAGCCTTCTTTTACCTGAACTACAAAAAAGGGTCAGGGACGAAGACATACTCCCAGCATATCAGTGAGGGTTCAGGGCTGGCGCATCAATACTGGACAACGTGACAGCCCTGGCCTATTTAATCAATCAAGCCACACGGAAAAGACAACGGCCTCTTTTTGCCTTTCGTGGATTACACTGCGGCATTTGACTGTGTTAATAGAAATCTACTATAGGCAAAGTTACAAAACTGAGGGATCCAGAGATTGTTGCTGAATGCCATCACTGCCCTTCATACAAAAACCTGGGTACGGGTTAAACTCACTTCAAGCACTGCGACAAAAAAGGTGTTCACAGATCAGGGGCTCAAGCAAGGCTGTATGCAGGCACCCCTACTCTTTAATCTGTACACGGCGAACCTAGGTAACTTCTTAACATCTGCCAACCTGTTCATTCCAAAAATAGGGCTATTCCGATTGTTCTTAATGCAGTATGCAGATGACATGGTCCTAATGGATCACACACGTATGGGATTGCAGAAAGCACTAGATGCACTAAGTACGTACAACAGCGCTAACGAACTAGTGGCCAACGCAGACAAAACAAATGTGGTGATATTGGAACCTTTGTAAACAAACTCAAGCAACACTGGAGGTTGGGCAACCTGAAAATAAGGCCCTCACTCAAGTACAACTATTAAGGCCTGTGTTTTACGAGCAAAGGCAGGCCCAACCAGCATATTGCCTCTATAGAAACAAAGGCCAAGGTGCTGATCTATGCCATGTGTAAACTAAACGCAAAAATGTGCAGCTCATCTACTGTGGCAATACGTAAAGTGATAAAAGCCAAGCTACTTCCTGCAATTGCTTATGGTCAACTGGCCTTTCCAGGGACACTGGCAAAAACTTTGGAAACTGCACATTGCCGGGCTTTTAAAAGGATCTTTCAAATTCCTCGCCACACTCGGAACACACTGATAAGACTGGAGTTGGGATTAAATAAACAAACATATGAAAACTGGGCTTCCATGGTGCAATATTATAGCAGTATCTGTGCAGCGCTCCCAAATACCATGACTGAAGTCTTGAAGTATATCTTCATAGAAGAGAATAACCCTTGGTCAGAGCACCTGCTAACTGCCTGCAGTAAATTACACTTAGATATGACAAATGGGAGCACATTTATCCATCAACCGGGGATCCTAAAAAAAGTGCTGAGGGACCAAGTTAGACATTTGCCCTGGCAAGAAGATATGCGACTCATAGAAAGCTCTGAAAGCAACCTTCAGGTATTAGTTAATTCCTACAGGGACAAATCATGTCAGCCTTACTTAAATAGTGCACTGAGCCAACCAATTTTAAAGCAAATTTTACTAAACTGGCTCATGTCGCTTCCAATAAAAGACATAAACACTCACTTGAAATGTCTGGAGATAGTCACTGCCTACAGACTGTGCGAATTAAACCACGAATCCCTGGCTCACTTCCTCTGCATTTATCCAAGTATGATGACCGCGCACCACACTTTACTAAAACCCCTATTTTTAAAATATGGCACCCGCTCTTGCAAAGAGGCAATGGAACATCTTTTTAATTTAAAAATCCCAATGGAATTGGCAGGGCTAGCCAAATTTGCACGCAAGCTTCACAATGTATTAATGGGATGCCTGCATATATCGATGAACATTAAAGAAACCTGGTGTGGCTTCAAGCTGGAACACAAACCTTAATTTAGTTGTGGCCTATGAACTCCTTTTAGCTTTTTAGAAGTGAAGTGTGTTAATTAACAGTATGATAATTTTAGCACGAATACGCTATGCTTTTGTAACAAGTTTAATTAATTGAAACAAATACATTCATTCATTTATTCATTCATATTTAATTTACTTATAAGTCCCTAGTAAAGTATGTGCCCAGGGCCTGCAAATTAAATGCTAACAGTGGGCCTGCAGCACCTATTTTGCCACCCACTGCAGTAGCTCTATAAACATGTCCCAGGCCTGCCACTCCAGGGCCTGTGTATGCAGTTTAAACTGCCATTTCGACTTCTCAACGTAACCTACTTGCCAGGCCCAAATCTTCCTTTTTATTACATATAAGTCATCCCTAAGGTAGGTCCTCAACAGCCCTAAGGAAAGTGTGCATTTAAAAAGTAGGACATGTCTAAGGGAACGGTTCAATGTATTTAAAAAGTAAGACATGTACTTTTAAGTTTTACATGTCCTGGTAGTGAAAAACTATTACATTTGTTTTTCACTACTGCCGGGCCTATCTCTCCCATAGGCTAACAGTGGGATTACCTTATCACATTTTATAAGTGTAATTTCCAATAGGAAAAAGATAAATATTTTGAGTTTGGTGTCTCTGGACTCACAATTTAACATCACAACTTATGGTCAGGTTGGATTTTAATTTACAGGTCTGAAAATGCTGCTTTTAGAAAGTTGACATTTTATTACTTTAACCATTCTGTGTCTCTGCTTGTCGCTGAATACACGTCTGGGGTGGGTGACAGTTGGACTTTATGCATCCCCTCTAGACAACCACACACAAAGGAAGATTAGGTCTGTCTGACAATTCATGCACATCCTGATGGGCCATTAACATTCCGATGGGTGATCCTGGGCAGGATGGGAGGGAGGAGCTGACACTTGCACCTGAATGGGCTGTGTCTGTTCCCACACAAAGTGCTGCATGCCCCCCCCCCCCCGTAGTGAGTCTGAAGCCAGGTCAGGTAGGGCAGGGACTTTTGCACTTCAAAGGCCTCTCTTTGAAATATCCCCCACTCCCCCACATCAAAGCCAAGGCACAACTGCGTATAAGTACTGGACCCCTGACATTACCAACTCAGAACTCTTTTAGAATTGAGGATATTCTACCAGGAAGAAGAACTGATGTGCTGCCGAAGGGACTGACACTTTGCTGAACTGCTTTGCTGTGTTGGTCTGCTGCTTGCTGCTCCTTTGCCTGGGAGTGAGAAGGACTTGACTTGCTTCTCTGCATCCCAGAACCAAAGTATCTCCAAGGGATTGTTTGCTCGCATCCTGTTTCTGAAGTCTCAGGGTCATCAATGACTTCACTTTCATCTTCAACTCAGTACCCGGACTTTATTTGCTGTAGGTCTTGCTCTGCTAAGCGACTGCCAATCCAATTCAGGGCCCTTGGAAGTGAGTTTAAAGTGCTGCATCTGCAAGAACCTGTGCATATTCGCTGCTGTGGCGATCTGACCTGACGCATCGCCTGCTGCGAGATCGATGTATCACCGCTGCTGCAGGAACTGAAACCAGCGTTCGCACTCGTAACCACTGCATTGCCTCCGGAATCACTTCTTCAGAACGAATGCATCGCGCCACTGCATGGAGAAGGTCGATTCATTGCCCCTCCAGTGTAGATTAACCTGGCACATCGCTTTCGGAATCGCCGCACTCCGAAATCACCGCTTTGTCCATGGAACGGACATATAGCCACTACTGCATGGAGAAATCCAGTGCAACCTCGCAACTGCGTAGGGATCATCGAGGAATTGCTCAACTGCACCTTGTATTTCTTGCTGCAACAAGGATTGAGGGACTTTTGCTCAGCTGGCCATGCGTGGCTCCTATAGCCGGCCTGCGCTCAACTGCAGGCAGCCTGAACTCTTGATTTTGACTGGTCCAGCGCGACCCTTTAAAAGCTATTTGCTTCTGAGTGCTATTTTGACACTTTTGAAAAAAACTTTTTTTTTTAATAATTGATTTTCAAAACAAGCAAGGGGCAACAATAGCATCAAGACACATCATAGCATAAAGACAAAAAATGTCATGTGCTGGAATACATTAGTGCACAACTACACATGTCATATTCCTTACAGCCCTCACATATTAATTGTTCCAGAGGCACTCACCCGCCTCCCCCCAGCATCTGCAACAGCATAATCAGACCACCCCATGGTCATCAGTGTAACCCATTCGTTCCTCTGTGCCGCTACAACTTGAGTCGCCGGAGCCAGGGCACCAGTTCTGTGCCGGCAGTCTCCCTCAGGAATGCAACAAGGGGATCCCATATATCTATTGGACTAGCACTCTCCAGCGCACTTCATATCTCAAGTTCTACTTATTGAATGTTTGTCATTTTGGTCTTGTTTTACTCAGTAAAATATTCTTTATCTTGCTAAACTGGTGTGGAGTTTTTTTGTGGTATTTTGACTGTGTTACTGTTTTAAGTGTTGCATAAATACTTTACACATTGCCTCTTAAGTTAAGCCTGACTTCTCTGTGCCAAACTATCAGAGGGTAAGCACAGGTTAATTTAGGATGTCTATCTGACTTACCCTGACTAGAATTGTGGTCCTTACTTGGGCAGGTTGCATACCTCTGCCAACTAGAGACCTGATTTCTAACAACGATCTTCTCTTTCTGGGGTATGTTGGAGCCAAGAAAGGAAATGCAGTGCAGAAACAGACCATCTCACGATGGATAGTGCTCTGCATTACAATTTGCTACGCATTGGTCAAAAAGCAACCTCCTGAAGGTTTGCAAGTTCACTCTGCCAGAGTCAAGGCTGTGACCACTTCATTAGCTCGTGGAGTACTCATCCTGGATATCTGTCAGGCAGCACTGTGGGCTTTCCTGCACACATTTACGAAGCACTACTGCCTTGACAGTCAGGTCTGTCAAGATGGGCAATTTGCCCATTCATTCCTACAGGACTTTCTAGTATTATCCTTGTCTCAGCCCTACCTCCAGGGAGGTATTTCCTGGGTATCTATTCTAAGGTATGGAATCTGTGTCTGGAAGTCTCTATCAGATGAATAAGTTGCTTACATTTGTTAACGCCTTATCTAGTAGTGACTCTTATCTAACAGCAGATTCCTTACCAACCCACTCATCCTTCCAGCTTTGCGAACAAATTAAGAGTGAAAGGTTGTTTCCCTTTTACGGGCCCTAGTTTCACGGACCAGTGATCAGTGTTCTACGTAGCTCCGCGCTCCTGGCGTGGAAGGTCATAAAAAAAACTGATGCCAGCGCACTGAGGTGGCACCTATATATGCATGCCGAACAGCGGTGACAACACCACGAGGAGCCAAACTACGCCACCGACTGGCACACAGAGGTACTGCTCACAAACAATTTCCACATCCAGTCTTATTTCTAGGGATAATTATAAAGTAAGGAATCTGCGGCTAGATAGAGTCTCTACCAGATAATGCCTTACCGAAGGTAAGTAACTTGTTCTTTTGGCTAAATATCATCGATTTGAGGAAGCCTATGTTTGTGGCCCAAATCGTTTTTCAAGCAGACTTAATGGATTTCCAAGACCACCACCTATGTGATGGGATAAAGCAAAGCATGATAATCTAATTCAGTCTCAGGCTGCAAAGATAATCTTGCAAGAAAGAAACCTTTACTTTTGTTTAAAAAAAATATATATATTTATTATCGGTAGTAAGTATTTCTTACTGCATGTTTCCCCTCACATACATATCTCTTGCCATTTTTAATGTCAATTGATATTTTGGTGTATGTGTTTTTGCCTTTACTCTTGCTTGACTTCAACTCTTTTTTGTTTTTTACACATGTTTATTACGCTTTTTCCAATAGATAATTTCCCTATACAGGATCACATGCTTATGATGTTACTGTACTGTTATAATATCACAAATACATTAGGCGAGTAGTTGGCAGTGGTTACAGGTGCGTTACATTGGTGTGTCCAGTAGTGCTTAACGACAGTCTAGTACATCCATGAGTAGTGCGTAATAAACCTATATGTAAAAAACTTAGTGAACAAGAAAAAGTACTGCCCATATTCACGCTTAGTTTGATAGTCGTCAGTTCGGTAATAGCTGGTCCATATGTGTCTCAGTGTGTTAATTGTGCGGGCTAAGGTGCAGCTAATTCTGAAACATTAGTGTTTCTGGATTTCAAGAGGTTACTGGGTGGGATCTGCTCTAGGGTGGAGAAAGTTGTGAGGATGTCACTTGCCGATCAGCAATGGGGTGACAACAGTGTCCTAGTCTCTCCTCTCGTAATAGTGCTTGGTTTTCACCGGTGGCCATTTTGCATATGTCACATTTCCACCTATCTGTTGCAGGGGCTACTGTCGCTTTCCAGTGCATCGCAATGCCCCTTTTAGCCAGAATTAGGGCCAAGTCCACAAATTTGGCATTTGGCCAGTTGTCCGCCGTTCTGGGGAATAAGCCCATTATACACATGTCAGGGGTAGGCTGTAAACCTGTGAGTGCCACTCTGCTAAGAGTTGTGGTTACCTGTTTCCAGTAATGGCATACAACTACACAGTGCCACACTGTTATAAATTGAGTTTCTGGTTGGCTAGGGTATACACCTAAGCCAGACAGAACCAATCTCTCTAATCAGGGTAAGGGAGTTACACACCCAAGATAACCCCTGCTCACCCTCTTGGTAGCTTGGCAGAGCAGTCAGGCTTATCCCAGAGGCATTGTGTAAAGCGTTTGTGCAACACACACACCAGTGACACACTAGGCACACCACAAAAAGAGGCTCTACACAAGGTTATATAAAAATATATCTTTTGTATTGTACATCAAAATACATTAGTTCCCATAAATCACAAAAATGAATCACATAAATACCCTTGTAGAAAAAAAATTAGTGTATCAATCAATGAACTTCAGCAATCACTTTGCAGATGACTGAGTGATATTAAGCAATAACCTTTAGTAGTGACTTTGTAGATAAAGTGAGTGTTATTAAGCAATAACCTTTAGTAATCAGTTTGCTGATAAACTGAGTGTTATGAAGCCATAACCTTTAGAAATCACCGTCCCCATAAGACAACTCCTATGGTAAGGCCCTGCAACATTGCATGGCAATCTCCAGCCAGGGGGAAAGAATGAGTGAGCTGCCAACCAGCTCGGAGGATGGCATGGCCGTCAGCACCGCTCCGGTGCGGTGTCACAGAGGCAAGTAACCGGGCCGCCTACCCGTGCGCTCATGTATCTTGGCCACATCGCAAAGAGAATGCCCGCTTTAATGACCTGACTACGTCGGGAAGCGTGGGGTGCCAATATGGCACCAGTACACTACGGCCTGAGGCGGCACGCGTGGTGAGGGTAAGCTTCTCTCTGTAATCCCGGCTAGTGAGCCGCTCGTCAAGCCTCAAAACCGGGTACTCTTCTTGGTGGGGCCGGCGGCCTCAGATGACGCTGCACCCGTGTTGGTTTCCGGGATGTTGCTGAGAACTCCGGTCTGCGGGGCCGGTTGCCCCGAAAGCTGCAGGCTGCCTTGCACTGGCCTCGTTAATGAGCGGCTGCGTTAATTATGTGTGGAATGTTCAGGATCTCGGGCCCAAGTCAATGCACAGTGCGGCGTCTCCGGCAGGCTGCTCCTTCCACACCAGTACCCAGGAGAGCCCCTTTGAAGGGAAGACATGCAGCGCTCTGGGAGAACAGAGCCCACAGCGCGTGTATGCAGAAAAGCACGCTGACCTCCAGGGGAGAGCGCTGTGGGAGACAGAGCACGCTGAGGTTGGCGAGAGGAAGGCCCACAGGGTGTTTTTAGGTCATAACACACAGGGCTCTGTGAAGGCACAGCACACAGAGAGTGTTTACGGAAAAAGTACCTGGAAACTTTTATGTCCCTGAGTTTCCCAGAACAGGAGGCCAGCATGCACAGGCCCTTGGAGATTTCTTCTCAAGCAGGATACCACTGCAAGGCAAAAAGAATCAGTCCTTTTCCTCCACCACAGACAGAAGCAGCAACTGTAGGCCAACCCACTCCTCACACAGAAAAGTCAGCGCTCCTCACACAGTCCTTCCGCTCTTCTTGTTGGCAGTTTCATCTTGTTCGTTGAAGTAATCTAAAGTCATGGGGTTTTAGATGTAATATTTATACCCCAAATTGTCTTTGTTCTCTTTTTGGCAAGGGTCTCTGAACCCAGTCCAAACTAGTTCTGTCCTCACTGGTGCAGTATGACCACACGGGGGGGAGACAGCATTGTGCAAGGGAGGCAGGCAGGCTCTATTCAGGTGCAAGGAAATCGCCTTCCACTACTCTAAATGCAGTCCATGTCTATTCAGCTCATCCCTGAGTCATCCAGAAAGGGCCAGGCACACCTCAACCCACTCCAGGACCTGCCTACAGTGAATGCACATCTCCAGCCCCTGCCACTCCAAACCCAGGCAGTCAATCCAAAACCAGGCAGAGGCACACAGGATGGTTAAACAAGAAAATGCCAACCTTCTAAAAGGGGCATTTTCAAACACACAATTTAAAAACCATCTTTACCAAAAGATGTGTTATTAAATTCTGAGTTTAGGGAGTCCAAACGTTATGGTCCTTTCTGGTCCCGATGGGATCTTATGCTTGCAAGATGTTTGCACAGCACTTGCCATGCTATCCTATGGGACAGATAGACTTACAGTAGTGAAAAACGATATTGGCAGTATTTCACTATCAGTATATGCCACACACACTAGTACATGTCCTACCTTTCACATAAAATACACACTGCCCATGGGGTTATCTTGGGCCTCCCTGAGGGGTGCCTTAGGTGTAAGAAAAGGGAAGGTTAGGACTTGGCAAGCGGGTGCACTTGCCAGGCGGTCATGGCAGCTTTAGAACTGCACGCAGACACTGCAGTGGCACGTCTGAGATATCTTTTTGTGGGTGGTAAAACCGGAGCTGCAAGCCCACTTAGTAGCATTTGAGTTACTGGCCCTGGCACACTCAGTGCACTCTACTAGGGACTTACCAATAACTCAACTATGCCAATCATGGATAGCCAATCATAATAGTGATTTACCCAGGGAGCACTTGCACTTTGGCACTGTTCATCAGTGCCAAAGCGTCTAAGCCACATAGTCCAGCACAGCATAAAAAACACAGGAGGTAGAGGGAAAAAGTCAGGGGAACCCATGCCAAGGATGCCAGGTCTAACCCACACCATGTGGAGAAAGTCAGCGTCCCGTTCCCAGCAGCAGGGGCATGCATTTGGGTCTATGCTCAGTATGTGATTTAGACATCTGGGGGTGAGATACGTGGTGAGAAGATAATTAAACTGTGTGTACTTTAGTTGTGCGTTTCTGAATACTCTCTGTGTGTAGCTGGTAACCCTGCCCCACTCTTTCCCCTATGATGTTCCTTCCCAGATAACAATTCCATCTATCTTTAGTCCCCACAAGAAAGATTTATAAAACCAGGATACAAATTTAGAGCATCCCCTCATCGTGAATAATAGCTGGAGAACTTCGTGTGTCTGTGGTTCGCCGTCCTACTCTCCCCACATATCACTGGCAGTCTTGTGGATTGCGCAGTACATTAGGTAATGTGTTTTTGGGAGCTGCAAAACTGTCATCATTTCGTCTTGTGTGAGAAATTTCCCATCTCTATGGCAGTCCCCTATTGTGAGGGACCTGGTGCCCTCCCACTTGCGGAAGTGACCTGCCAGTCCGGCACCCTGTTCCATGACAGGCCATCCAGGGAAATCGATGCACATATAGCGGTGTCCCCTTGGTCTTGACAATGCACCAGAACCAGCATTTAATAGCTGTATGCACTAGTTTAGGTAACTGTTCTCCTAGAGAACCTGCTCACAGCTAGGGTCACAAGGATAGTAATCTTCTTACTACATTCCATTTGTGCCAGTTCTTTCCAGTGCTTCTCTTCTAGCCACTGAGATAACCATTGCACTTGTGATGCCAAATAATAGGCTTCAAAGTCAGGGACATTCAATCTACCCTCACCTATTAGGATCTTCAAGGTTCTTGTTTTCACCATATGCCTATGTGCTCCCCAGATGACACCCCCGCAGGGCATTGAGGTCCTTGAACCACCTAAGTTTAATCCATACTGGGAGGTTCACGACATAGTATAGTAGTTTCCGAAGCATGATCATTTTAGATAATGCTATCCGGGCCATCAGGAATATCGGTAGGATAAGCCAGAAGGAGCTATGGTCCCGAATAGCCCTCAGTGCCTCCCCCAGATTGCCACCGAGGACATCCGCATCTTTAGGCTAAGGCCGAACGCCTAGGCATCTGAAAGTGCAGGAACACCATTTTATTACAACTGACCGGGTGGAGTAGCGTTGTGCCCATCCACCGGGAAGGCGCACGTTTTTCCCCGTTACTGCGCAGGCCCAATACTTGACTCTAACTCCTACTAGTGTTCCTTCAACTCTTCCTTCCTGATTAGCAAAACTGTCCTAATCAATAGGTTCAGACAACATGCCTAATCAAATTATCCATTAGCCCAGTGACACATTATTGTTGTATGCTATCATCACATTGACTACATATTCCCTACCAATGCTGTATATTTGTCAGTGTATTTAAACCTATCCAATTGCTTAGTTTTTATCAGGGCCCGATGTGGACTTGTAGCGTAAACGTCTGCTGCCAGCATTATTACCTCTTTTCAGAGTCCTTCCACCAACCCAATATTATGTTGTTAGGACATGGTCAGGCTGTAGGTAGACCAAGCAGCAGTGCTTTCTTCTGTGCAGTGATAGAGCCTCCAGCAGCAGTAGCCATGGTCATTAGTACCATGGGCCCCATTGCAAGCATCAAGCATAGAACATGGATCCCTCTGCCTTTGGTTGAGTTGAAAGACATGACCTCAATTGACAATTGCGGGCCCCTCACGCTACTAGGCCCCAGTGCCCCTACACCTACAGCACTAATGATAGCTATGCCCCTGACCAACAGGTGCAGAACGGGACAGGCAATTGTGGGGTACTGGGAAGATGTGTACCTAGCAAAATAACACACTTCCCGGTGGTGTGAAGGGAAAACAGTATCTTTATAACCCCCATACACTTGCCTTTTCAGTTGAAGTAAGGGTTCCAGTAGGTATCAGCTTGATGGAGCTGCCTCCTTGACATGGACACACCTTATCATATTTGATAGTACTATCTCTTGAAGATTTCATTTATTAATCATCTTTTTTCTTATTTATATCAGCAGTCAACTTTCTGCCTGTTCGTGTCACACACTGACACTAGCTAGATGGTCATTTCTGTCCTTTGCCTAATAGGCACTGCCTCTCTCTGTCTTGTCACTGCCTCAGTCCTTTTAAAATATATTTATTATGTTGACTGCACAACTTCTCCTCACAGGGTGTTCATTGCATTCATCCCCCTCTCTGCGATATGCATTTCAAATGTCATTTGCTTGCTTCTTGTGTGTCTTTCGTTTATTTAAAAATGACTATCACAGCGTTTTCTCCTGTCAAATCCTGTATTCCTTGCACACTATGCATTACTTATCCAGACTCTGCCTACTCCATACTGTTTATCTGTTTTGTTTCCTTTGACTCTTCATTTCTTTATTTCTCATTTGTATTTGTTTGCCACGTTCCATCACCATCCTCACCACTCATCATTTGACCACCTTTTCATTCTTAAACGTTTAAGGTTTCATACTATCTCTTCGTCCATCCAGTATATTCACCCTCTTACATTTCCCCCATGTCTAATTTTAAATCTGCCCCTGTGAACACAATCTGTTGTATCCTTAGCAGTAGAGATGCATATTCTGGTCAATTGCTAGTGAACTCAGTCAGTCCTGCCAAGTATCACGCATCAAGCGTGACGCTAACGCATTTCAGTGTGATGTTCCGCATCCAGTCACTGAAATGCATTGTCACGCATTTTGCCCACTGAGACTGGCTGCACTCTGCTGACAGCTCTGTAACTGGCTACCATAACACCAGGGTGCTAGCGAGCGCGCTGGGAACTCTGACACCTGTGTGCGCCGGCTGCTCTGCTGAGTGCTCGCGCCCCGTAGACTTGCCAGCAGGACTTCAGGAGACAGTAATTGACATGATCGTGCTGCTCTGGGAGTGCTTGCCCAATGCTTGTTACAATGTTGCAAAAACTGTCATCTGCCAGGGCAGGCTGCTGCCTCTGCCTGCATTAATTCCCGCCCGGCGCTGACCACATGACATACAGTCAGGAAGTGAGGGTCTCTGGGAAGCGGCGGGGGACTCGACCGACTGGAGAGTTGTGCTGCTCAGTGTCGATACGATGTCCCCGTCGGCCGTCCCAGAGACTGAAACTAGTTGCACTGGCTGTGGCAGCCAGCCTGAGCTGAGTGCGCTGTAAATTGTTTTACTCGGCAGGCGTTGGACACAGGCGCAGTCGGGATGGCACTGACTGACTGTCAGCATGGACGGTGAGGCTCAGAGTCTCACTGAGAGAAAATCGTGGCACAGCGTGGCATGAGAGGCCTGGGCTGCATCGGGCGCTGCATATGCAGGGAGAGCACACTGCTGCTGTGTGGCCGCCGATGGACAGACCCCCCCGTGCGGCTCAGCGGCTCTAGTCTGGGGTCACCACCGCGGCCGCGGACAGGCGTGGTCCGTCACTGACCCCCGCTCGGCTCTGAGACAGCCAGGACTGAGTGAGTGCCTGCCACAGTCAGTGGAGTGCCAGCTGCAGCAGTCACTGGAATCGACTCTGTCTGAGACTAGTAGCAAAAGTTGAAGTCTGTTCACGACAGTAAGTACTACTACATCGTAATTCTTTCTTCACTGTGAGGCAGCCTGTTGCCACTGAGACTGTGTGTTGTTACGGCGGCCTAACCTTTTGTGTCGTGTGTTGTCTCTTGTCACACACAGCTGCACGCACTGACGGACTTGACGTTCTAATACATAGCTGCCAAGGTTTCAGATAGCTATGTGCGACATTTCCATAATTTTTTATATTTATGTGTTTCCCTCATCTTCATTACTTGATTTTGCTCTCAAACAAGTGTCACTCATATATGTTGAAATGTCACTCATAATTACACAGAAATTATGAAAATGTCACACATAGCAATCTGAAGCCTCGGCAGCTATGCTCAGTGTGCCTTGGCCTTCTTGAATTAATATACGAAGAAGTGTGATAAGTCAGGGTTAACATTATCATGATAAGTAGGCTAAACCCACAGCTACCCATTTCTCTGCCTGCCCCCCTGCTGCCCCAATTTCACATCTTTTGTGATTCAGTGTTTCATTACAACAAATCCTTGGGCATGCATTTACTTGAGTTGTACAGTTACTTTTGCACAACCTTCTGAAGCTTTTTATTGTCTGCTTCACAAACTTGGTTTGCTTGTACTGCGTTCAGTGTCATAATAAAAACAGTAAGCGAGAATAGATTGCATAAGTGAAGTCATTGTATTCCCTTTTTCAGCTCCGACCCACTGCCAATGTTTACGACCTGGCAAAGAATTTTAATCTAGAGGTTTCCATGTTTGAGAGGCTGATTAAAATGAATGTTGAGTATGTTCGACTAGACTACCAGGTAAGATTTGTTGTTCTTTACATTAAGTAGAAGTTAAAGTTACATTCACAGGAGGGCGTTGCCTGACAAGATGGCGGACAAGTGAACCTATGAAGGGCGCGTGCATAATCTATAAACATGCCATGCAATAACCACACAAAACAGAGCACCATTGATATGATCCTGTAGCGAAAACGAAAAGCATGCTATGAGGTCCTGGAAGAGACCATTACATCCTGAAGCCGGGGTTGGATAGTGAGTGCGAGGTACCTTACCTTTCCACAAGATTCATTGGCTGTAAATAACCCTATGGTAAGCATGTAATATGCAGGAGATTGTCCTGAAAATGAGTAGAAAAAGGTGAAATTAGAAATATTCTTATGTTAAGTTTTGTGGAATAGGTTTTTATTTGAGACTACATCTTGTGGTAACTAACCTAGTCTTCCAAATACGAGTTGTGTGATTTTTATATTATTATACAGATCATTTCTTGACTGTAACAAAACAAAAACATCCTTCAGTCGAAATGTTGTTTTTGATATGACTGTAGTGCCCGGTTAAATTCTTAACAAGTTTAGCCCTATTGTTTTGGTGACAAAAAATGTATAGTGAAAATGTCAACTGCAAGAATATTGTGAACGTAAATATATATTGTTAAGTATACATTTCTATATTTAACTCCTCATATATGTACCTTGACCTGTGAGGCAAGAGGTTTGTTATGTGGTGTGATTGTGATCATGTAATAAAGGCATAATTCCGTATCAGGTCTAGTCAGGTTCGTTTGTAAAACCTTATCTCAGTCCTGGGTAGTTGTGTCACATAACAGACGGACTTTATCAAAGGAACATATGTAAAGCATTAGGAAGTACCAACACAGTTGAATAAGAAAACAACAAAACCTAGTAAAATTCTCACACCAATTTATAATAAAATAGGCAGGAGATATGAATTTTAAAAGAACCAATAAATCAATGCTTGTCACTAATGTAATAAATCTTTCTAATCTACTGTGTCTCGTGGTTCAGTGTGAGCCACAACACGAAACTTTAAAACGGCTATTAGAACACTCTTCTGGGGCCAAACTGCTATAGAGAGCAATTCACAGGGACCAGTCAGGTCCAGTTGAACAGTTACTTCTTGAGTTGAGAAGTCTCCACTCCAGTTTCCGGTCCTATGGGTGAAGCATAATAGAAGTCAATGGAGTGGCCTTGATGTAAAGGATGCAGGATGCTGAAAATGCTCAAGGATTGGTTTGTTGCTCATTAAAACTCAATAAAAAAAATGCTCAATGATGTTGAGGATGTTGAGCCAGTGTCGAGGGTCTTCCTGTGGCCACCACTTGGTCCTCTAGCATGGGGGGGGTGACGTTGGCCTCAGGGGACGATGTCCCATAAAGTCCAGGTGAGGTCCAGCACAAAACCAGTCTCCACTTGTCAATGGGTCTCCGGTTATAGCAAAGCCAGTGGTTCCATTTAACTTGCAGTAGCTTCCATGCTGGCCAAGCAAACTGCACTCTAGGGTCCAGCAGACTCGGGTGCAAATTTTGAGGGCCAGGACTCGGCCTTCCAGGCCGCACCTCGGCGTCCAACAGCAGTCATGCAATCCTACTTACTGAATTCGCCAAAGGCAGACTTCCCAGCTTTGGTGGCCCTGTAGCTGTAACAAGGAATCAGCTAAATTGAATGTTGAATGTCTGGTGCTCTTGGGCAACTTTTCCTAGAGTGGGGCAACAGAGGCACAGTCCTCTCTTATCTAGCCCAAGGTGCAGCAGATGCCGTCAAGTTGTTGGTGCAGCCTCTCTTTGCTAGGTCCTAGGAGCATTAGGGCACCCCTTCTTCGGCCCTTCTTCCAAGACCAGCGTGAAATGAGGTCTGGGTGCCACTTTTATGCCCATGACGAGCCAGGGAGTTGTGGCAACTAACTAGTCAATCAGGCTACTAGGTCCCTCCCGCCTGAGGATGACTTCCTGTTAAGTGTGGCATCTAGCTATCCCAGGGTACACTAGTCTACCCACTCTCAACATTCCAAAACCCTTCTCTCGGTGTGTGGAGCCATAGGTGTGGCTACCTGGGGTCTACACTCCCTTTGCTAAACTAGTTTAGCAATGGCTTTTCCCTCTCTGCACGAGATGCCAGCCTCTCTGTTAAAACAATAGAGCAGCCCAGAATGTGACTACAATTTGCCCTTCGAAGACATCTTACCCCTTGAAGTTTGCCTTTTTGGGCTTACACCCACTCCAGCCATCCTGCCAGGAGGAGGTAACACCTCTCCCCTTAGCAGGTCCTTTGTTTCCCTTCCCAAGAGTCGTTCACACCTTCTTCCAGGAGGGCAGCAGACTGTCCCGAGGACAACCTTATTTGTAACCGAAAAAAGCTACAGGAACATTTTGGGCAACAAAGTGGCAGCTTTCTAAAGTTGCACTTGTAAACTATTTACATTAAAATTGACTTGAGCAGTAGGTCGGGCTTAATGCAACAACTTGTTTTACACCAAATAGTAGCACTGCTGAGTTGCCTGTGTGTATCTCCATACTCTCCAAAGGGGCTACTAGCTTTTCCACAGTTAAAACAGCAAAGCAAGGTTTTTACTGTCAGGACATGTGGAGTTGATAACACACATGCCCTTCTCTTTAACATAATGCACTCTGCCTTTAGAGCTCAGTAGGCCTTCCTTAGGGGTGACTTACAAATATTAAAAATTAAGGTTTGAGATTTGCAATTGATTTAAATGACAAAGTTGAGTAAGCAGCTTAAAAACTGCTCTACCAGTCTGCTGTTGCAGACTGGAAGACATGCTTTACTTTCCCACACTTGTGGTGGCACAATCATGCCTGCAGTCACAAGGGACACTCAACTTACAGGCCCTTGGTACCCTTGGTGCCATATTCTAGGGATTTATAAGTAAGTTAGCCTATGCCAATTTATGGTAAACCAATCAAACATATACTTTTAAGGGTTAAAGCGCATGCACTGGATCCTGGTCAGCTGTTCCCAGTGCACTAGAGTCATTCCATTACCTAATAGTCAAAAAGTGGGGCGATCCTTCAAAAAGCCATTGTCTCACAATATGTATATTGCCAATGTAAATTGATGTGGAGTAAAGAATAGTATATACAGTATAGCATAGCCTTCATGATATTTTGGTAATCAGTATTTGATCTACAATATTTTTCAAGCACAATAGTTTGCAGTCAATATTCTAAAAAAACATATGAGGTAAGTGGGTGCAAGATGAATATGTCAATGGGCCGCACCTTTTTCTTTTGTGGCTGTAAGGTGTATAAGTACAGTTGATTCAATCGAAGGAAAGCAAGACTGAAACTTCCAGCAGGATTCTGTTTGATAAACAAAATTCATAAATGGTATTCTAGTGACATGGAGCTCAACAGGTCCTGTAAAGATTCTCAGCCTGGCATCTAAAAAGGAGCTAAAGTAATGGTTTGCCCCCCTTTTAACAAATACAACCTTTTGTTCCCATGTTTATAATGGACGGAGCTGACCATTAATGTAATTGTATTATAGGACTGCTCTCATGCCTCGAGGGAAGGAAAGACCATAACTCCAGACACTAAAATGATATAAAATCCTTTGTACCTTCCTATATGAAGCAGAGATGGCTGGTGTTTCGTTGTATTTGTGAAACATATTAGAAAAATTAACACTAGCAAGGTCAATATGTAAAGCTCTTTCACTGTTAATAAAGTGCTCCATAAATCTCTGGATAGATGATGTTTGACTTACAGCCTCTTCTTTGAGACTCACACAGTACTGTTGTGTTAAGAAAAAACAGTCTGTAGACGTTGTACTGAACTGGAGGCCTCAGTAAATAAAAGACAAGTTACTTACCTGTGTCTACAGTTCTCTAGGGTTCTTGCCTGCTATAGATTCACATGCTTGAATCATTCCTCATCTACGAGCTGGACGTTCCTCAGAAACTTAAAAAATTGTGGCGAAGCCAGCAAGATGGCCGAGCAGCAGCACTAGCGGCGAGCTCTGGTCCGTAAAAACGGACCTTCAGCATTCCTGATGCCTAAAAGCGTGACCGTATAGTGGGGTGCAAACAGGCGTATCGAGATAGAGCTCCCCAGTGACTTCCCTGAGCCACCCTGCCCGCCGCCAACAAGAAGGCATGTACAGCCGTGATCGCCTGCATTGAGCGAGGTAGATGCGGTTGACCCAGCACTCGGGTGCATAAGTAGCAGCAGTCTGGAACAAGGGGGTCTCCTTAAGAAAAGTGAGGGGTACCATTTAGCTGTGGCTGCCCGTCCAAGGCCCAGAAAAAGAGAGCGTCTCCAGGGCAGACCTGAGGTACGCAAAGGGGCGCAGTACTGTATCGAACCGTGTAACTTGTGAGCTGGGGACGACCTGCATAAAAAGAGACTGACGTACCTATATGCGGCGAAGTCCTACAGGAACGGCCTGAGAACCCAATGAAGGCCCCTGGCAAACACCCATCTCGACCGCACTCGAGCCTGCAGGTGGCTCGACAGTGACACATTGCCTGAGGCACTCTTCCTCCTGTCACAGGAGAAAGAGGCGATGGGGAGCTGCAGGGCCCAGCATCCAGGTGCAAAAGATGAGGCAATCTTCCGTGATGGCCCTCCCGGTGTCTTCACTACGTGGCAGGCGAATGACCAGTTCACTTACAGCTCATCCACCCTGCCTCTGCTTGTGGTTCCAAGGACTAGCAAGGAAGTGATCCATAAAATGGAAGGTGCCCACTTGCTGTGCTGTGCAGGAGATACATTAATCCATCATGAGGCAACAGCTGAGCTAGACGACCTCAGTGGGCTCTTGTGGAATGAACGGATTAGTAAGGGGCTTATGACTGACCTAACTCAGCCCTGCACTGGGAGTACATAGGGGCTGCTGGTGTTGTCATCTACACACCACACATGTCTGCAAACTACCTGGCATGCCCCTGCACGCCACTAAACCCGGCGACCTTGAGGGAGATAGTGAATGAGGGGTGGATGAGTCACCCCTCCTCCCCCCGACGCAAAGTGTAAGTGTTAGGTGTTTTGCATCAGCCCGAGGGACACGGTACTGATTGGACTGCACTCTCCTCAACCATAAACTACTCAGTTGCCAGTCGATGCTCCTTATGAACCCCTCCTGAGGATTAGTTGAAGTTCCGCCTCTAAATTGAAGATACTCACTGGGGGCCTGCTGAATGGTTTGAGAGCACAACGATTGAGGAGCTACTTCTGGCCACCTCTGGGGGACTGACCAACTGTGCCGTAAGAGACCTGACAGGACACCGAACCTCACAACCGTGTTGAGAGTCACCACAGTCCCAGCGGTTCGATCGAGTGTACCTGGGCTGTAGAGAAAAATAGCCCCTACGTTGTTCACGACTGACTCAACCCCCCAATACAACATAGGCAAAGACAGACCTATCAGGGGCACCAAACAAACAAAAATAGGCCAATTCACTGCCCTGGGTGCGGGTGGAGGCCCGCAGACGGAAAACGGCGAAAGACCACTGGGCACAGACGAGCCATCATGGGCCCAGATCCTAAGGGATACTGAGGCTTCCGGCTTGGCAGTACAAACAAAGATAGAGGCCATGGCAATTGACGGCAATCTGCTCAGAACTGATCTACGCTAGGTAGCTGAAAGGTCAGTGGAAACGGAAAACCAGGGCATTTAAGATGCAGGAGGAGGTTTCTACTCTGAAGGCTACTGTGGCCGCACCCGAAGCTCTCTTAAGTAGACTGGAGGCAAGGATAGAAGATGCTTAAGGACATTCTCATAGACGTAATCTAAGATTTTTAGGGTTTTCTGAGGATGTGGAGGACAATAATCCAAAAATCTTCCTGGAGGAGTGGATGAAGTCAGCACTCCCAAATGCAAACCTGTTGAGATTCTTTGCAGTGTAGAGGGTGCACAGAACACTGGCCATGCCGCCAAAGCCTGGGGCTCTACCCAGAACTGTAAAAGCAAAGTTTCTTTATTATAGGGACTGCGATGCAGACCTACAGGGAGCCTGCAAACAAGGAGACCCAATATTCAAAAAGCCACAGCATACGCATCTTCCCAGACTACACTAGGGCTGTTCAACTACAGAGACAATCCTTAGCAGTGTCAAGCAAAAATTGAAAGCGGTGGATTTGACATATATATTGCTCAACTCCTCTCTTTATGACACCTGAAGAGATATGGGACTGGTTGGAGATCTAATTAGGTTATTGGATCCCGGCAACGTCCTCGAGACGGATCTAAGATGGTGTCCGCCATGGGGGAGGCCCATCGCTTGCATCCAGGAAGTGAAGTAGATGTAGACGTCATTCGAGATCCAATGTGAAAGTGGTAATAAAGATTGAGTCTGGAGACACAGTGACAGGAGCGAGAACAGGCTAGGGCACTGGTTAAGGCTGTCACTTCTGCTGCGTCCTCCTGCACTGAATAGGATTTGATTGACAACCACAGGTGATAAAGTGGAGAAACTATCGTGACAAAGGGGGAGTGGACACGTAGCACACTCCTGATGGGAATGTAAAGACTTACTGCGGTAGGTGATCGATTGATCAGGTACTTTGTACACCCATGGGTGTTCGATGCCCAACCTGGGAGCTGGGGCTTAGGGGCTGATTACGATGGTGGTGAGACCGCCACTGACAGCCCGTCAGTGGCGGTCTCACCGCCATCGTAGACCGGTTTACCGCCTGCCATATTACAATGGTGGGCGGTGTGATGAGGGTCGGAAACACCGACTGCCACACATCTGACGGGCTCCTTGAGCCCGCTGGTGCGGTGTAGGGCCTCGCATTCACTACAATGGTGGTGATGCCTACCAGGCACCGCCGTAGGGATTATGATGTCCTTTTCCGCCCGCCTTTCTTCCTGGCCCCCCTTTCTTCCTGGCCCTAAGCTGTTGGCACTGGGGGGGCACCATATCCCTTTACCATGCGGGGCCTGACAAGTAGTGCAGGGATATGTAAAGTGTCCCTATTTTGCATTGCAATGCAAAATATAGGCATTGTGACCGCCGTGGTGGTGGCCATATCATAATGCCTGTCGGGCGGTCCTGTCTACAATAGGGGGGCGGGCGGACGTAAGTCCACCCACCATCGTAATCAGCCCCTAAGTCTCTGCTCATTGGAGCACCTGGAGTCATTAAGTTAGTGCTGTATTTATTTTGCATGGGCATTGTTGGACCCGGGGGCAGCATCAGTAATGGGACCTGGACAAATGCTTGCTTGGTTAGCCCCACCCCATTCCTTGTTTCCTTCTGCTTTTCCCTCTTGCCTTCCTCTTCCTCTTTGTCGTGGTGTTTGGTTAAACGACGTAGAGTGTGAGAGTCACCGGGTACATGGGTGTGGAACGGTGAACAGGCTGCTCAGAGTTTACGCCTTGCTGCTTTTTGCCCCTTAGCTGTAACTCCAGTTAAATATCCAACAGTAGGATGTCACACACACTGGAGTTCTATTGGGATTGTTAATTTGGTGAGTGCGGTAAAATGATTGCGAACACACAAGTTGAGGTTAGAGGTGTTTACCCGGGGAGGGAAGTGTTCACAGGTTAGCGTTTTTGTTAGTGCAGCGTTGATTGTGTATTTGTTCCTGTTGGGGGCAGGGGAGGACCAGGTATAGGGATTGTAGGAACTGTGACTTTACATGATGAATGACTATCTACATCAGCTCACATGGAATGTGAGGGTTAAACTCCTTTGTGAAACGGTATAGAACCCACACCTACCTTAGATGGAGGCAGTGCATATTGTGCTTCAAAAAATGGAGGGAACATTTTATTCATCGGCATACTCCTCCTATGCCAGGGGGGTGTCTATATGGGTGGCTCCAGGTTTCCTGTTCCAACTGCGTGGTCAGGTTGCCACTGTGGCAGCTTGATATGTGCTTTTACATGGTATGTTAGAGAGACGGGAAATTTGTAAGCTTAATATACATGCACCCAATGCTGATGATGGGGAGTACTTCGGACCCTGGAATGTGAAATGCTGCCCTACGTTGGACTCCCCATCATTTGGGCGGGTGAATTTAGTTGTGTCCTAAATGGTCAACTGGACAGGCAACCGCCTCGGATGGGCACAAAGCCCGGTGTGTAGCACAGGCATTGGAGAGCGCTGTTATGCAGGTTCTGAGATGGGCGCCCTATGCCAAACTCCTCCTGATTTTTTGGCTGCGCCCATCCGGGCACATGCGGTACTCCATGGATGTCTCAAAATGTCTGGCAGGGGGCTGTCAGAGGGTAAGAGATCTATTCCTAAATGGTGATTTGATGTCCCTGGAGGAATTTGGAACTCATTTTGGAATAGACCGTGGACAGTTCTTGCACTATGAAAGTATATCATGCATGGCCCGAGAGAGCTGGACATTATTCCCAGAAGAGCCGGAAGAATCCCATGTATTACTGCCGATTTTGGATCCCCGTTCCTCAAAAAGCATCATGTCTCTACTAAATGCAGCCCCAAAAAGTGACAAACTAATATTGAACCAAAACGCACCTCCTGGGATGGGGATCTGGAGGCCCCACGCACAGATGGAGAATGCAAGATGTAGCCAGGTATTCTCCACTATAACCCATCACTAAACAGTGCAGCATTCAATTGCCAGCTTGCTGGCCACTGACCGGCATAAACTCTAAGAAACACAACAGCATTAACGCCAGTGAACGAGAGACCCAAAACTGAAAGGGCATACAAATTCTGAAAGGGTGGGGATTTGCTATTCAAATGCATCTAACATAACATCATATTCACATGCAATATTTCCAGATTTTTAGAAATACAAGCTGTGTTCATGACAGATGGATTTTTATATTCCGGTCTTGAGCATTTTCCGTGAGCTAGTGTTTTGGTCTCTTTGTTTAACTGAAATGGACCACGACTACAACTCCCAGAATACAACAGGTTTCTAAATGAAGGCTCAAGACTGATGCCATCTTGCAACCCTCGATGTTCACGAGTCTTTTACTAACGTTTATTTTGTATTAACAATAGAACGTGAGATATCTTATTGCCACCCCCTTGAGATCTGTGTGTGACTTCATGTCAAAGGCTTGAGTCTCTGTTCATGCTTTGGACCTCCCAAGGCTGACGAAATTAGAAGCGCTGTGAAGTGGTCCTTGGCTTGAATAGGCACTTTACTAGTAGCTCAGATAGCTGCAAAACTACATTTATACATTTCTACGTCAAACATTAAGCAAGCATTAAGCATTACATCCCTTCCCTCGATTGTTCTTCAAGCCTATGCTAAAGCTGTATTGTATACTTGAATGTAGTGTGAGTACTTGTAAGTCAGTAGAGAATGCAGGGAGGAAGTAAACAGAGAGATAACAAGAGAAACTGCAAGACAGAGAGAGAGCAAGAGGGACACAGCAAGGAGGTAGCACAAGAGTGGTGCACAGTGGACAAGAAGAGCACTAGAAAAGAGAATGGGGAGGTGGGCTGGAGCTGAGAAAAAGAAGAACTAAACCCGAGTGTACGGAGAGAGGCCAAAAGGGGCCAGATAGGGCAGGAACTTAAGGGACGCCGAAGCAAGGGACTACAGGAGAAAAACCGACAGGAGAGCAGAAACTGGAAGAGAGTGAACCACCCAAAGAAAGATAGAGAATGGGTCAGAAGAGCAGCTCATGGCGGAGGCACCGAAACAGATATAAATAAGGCCTGCAGCTGCGTGGTGATGGCAGAGAGGCTGGCGGGCAGGTATGTGCCAGACCTGGAACATCTCAGCACGCTGGGGATACGACCATAGCCACTGCATCTTGAGCCAGCATCGGGGCAAGCAGGAACTGCTGGAGCCGGCACTAGCTTTGTGGTGACAAACATAGTGCCAACTGGTCTACCGATGGCATCCAAGCTCGTAACTAATAGGGCCACTAGACCCGTACGCAGTCGCAGCTCGCAGTCACAATACTCATGCTGGGGGGACGGGACTGGGAGGAGAGGTCGCGCGGGGGGGGGTTGGGGGATAAAGAGAGGTTGCACCGGGGTCGGGGGGATAAAGAGAGAGGTCGTGCGGGGGTGGGGACCGGGGGACTTGCGTTTAAAAACATAAAAAGAAAGAAAACGTACCTGACCGGGTCTGCGTTGGCGCCTTCTGAACGGGAACAGTCACGTCACACCCCTCTCAGCCAATACAGTGCCACTGCTCCAGGATTGGCTTAGCAGGGGCAGGACTACTCGACGCCCGCTTTCCCATTAGGAGATCGAGGGTTGCCGTGTTGATCAACCCTCTCCTAATGCGCAGCCGCCAGCCACAGCTAACACTAGTGCGCCTGACTGGGCACGGCGGAAAAATTCTCCAACCTAACCCAGGCATGCGCACTTGTGCTGCTGCCTGCTGTGCGCTCGGCGCCACCCCTTGGCCTAACAGTGACAATGCATGTCATTCAGCATGACTCCGGCGTCATGCTGACTGACATACATTGTCAATTTACTTCAGCCGCCGAGGGAGCTGTGGGGGCGTGGGCGGCTGGTGGGGCAACGCCCCAGCGCCCCTAATGGATGCACCGCCACTGCAATAGACCCCTTGGGACCCGTTCCAAACCTCATATCAATGCCTCTACAGACTTGGACACCGGCTCCCAGGGCCATGACAGTTCTTTCTATGCCAGCCAATGCTGACCCTGCCAGGGTGGGCCTAGACCCTATCCTGAGGCACGTCTCCAACCCTGAACTATAATCGGGCTGCATCAAGCCTTGTTGTGCTATGAGATCATAAAAGCTCAACTGGTCATTATACACCCAGACTCTGTTCCGTGACCCTTGCCTTTATACTGATACTATGAGAGGCCGGAGGCATTATTTGGATCTGATCTGGACACAGTTCAAGACATTCTATAGGTGCTGCATGATGATGAAGAAGAGGTTGACAACTTGCTTAATCCTCATTATACTGATGAAGGGCTATAACTGTATTACAAAATGCCATTGGGCTCGACACATCCCCAGAAGCAGAGTTGAACTCACCTCCTGGGCAACCTAGGAATAGAGTGCTTCTTTCACCATAGTAGTGCAACGGTAGCAGAAGTACTAGAATTACATTTGTCCACTAAGGAAATTAAAGAAAATGTTTTAACTGAAATGCTTTAACCTAGTCTGGTCTCAACTAAGACACGATTGCCTTTCAGTGCGGCTGTCACAGACATTCTTATGGCCACTTGATCTAAGCTGGTTATTCAAACTGCTGTTAGGCGGCATAGGACATGGTGATTTTGATTTTCCTACAAAATGGCCTATAACTGAAAGGTTGGTAGTATGCATTGGGCATGTCACTGGACTTGCAAGACATGTATTTTCATATACCCATCCAGCAGTCCCACAAGTAATATCTGCAGGTCATTGTGGGGTCGGAACACTTCCAGTTTGCTGAGCTCCCCTTTGGCCTTACTTCAGCCACTTGAGTGTTCACAAAAGTGATGGCGGTGGTCGTGACCCATTTTCAGAGGTCGGGAATACATGCCGACGGCTCAAAGAGGTCTTGCTGAAGTCGGTTGTAGAGCACATTGAAACTACAGCTCATCTTATGATATCTTAGGGGTTTATCAGTAATGAGCTGCTGTCCCATCTGAAGCCCCTCTCAGAGTATTCCCTTAGTTGGGGCTATACTGGACTATCCAGTGACATTCATATACCTTTGCACCGCTGCAGCAAGTCTGTGACCTTCAGGGTATGATCCTGATGTTTCATTTTCAGACCTCTGTCTTAGTGGGGATGGTTCTGAGGTTTCTTGGCCTACTAGCCTTGTGCATCCTCCTGGTCCTTAACACCGGATGGCATATGCGTCTCCTGCAGTCGAAACTCACGTGTAAGTGGACATAGCATCAGTGTCGCCTCTCTGACTCCATTTAGCTTACATGGAAGACTGTTCAGGATCTTCTGTAGTAGCAGAAGAGGACAGCCTAACCTATGGCAGTTCACTCTCCTTTCCCAACCCAGACTTTACAGTTGTGACAGATGTGTCACTGTTGGGTTTTGGGGCCATCTGGATAGGGGAGCATCAGAGGCCTCTGGTCTCTAATGGATCTTCTGGAAATTTGGGTAATCCATCGCACTCTGGAAGTCTGACTGCCACCCATCAAAGGGAGGCCAGTGCAGGTCCTCGTAGACAGCACAACTGCCTTGTGATAGTGCAACAAGCAGAGCTGAATGGGGTCTTGGATGCTGTGTTAGGAGGCTTTTCTAATTCAGAGGTGGCTGGGCCAGCAGAATGTCTATCTGGTAGCCAACAACCAGCAGGGGCCCCTGAACGCCAGAGCAGACAAGCTAAGTAGATGCCTCCATCTGGACGCCGAGGAACATCTTCGATCAGTAGGGTATGACCTGGCTAGATCTGTTCACCATCATGGAGAACATTTGTCCACTAAGGAAATTAAAGAAAATGTTTTAACTGAAATGCTTTAACCTAGTCTGGTCTCAACTAAGACACGATTGCCTTTCAGTGCGGCTGTCACAGACATTCTTATGGCCACTTGATCTAAGCTGGTTATTCAAACTGCTGTTAGGCGGCATAGGACATGGTGATTTTGATTTTCCTACAAAATGGCCTATAACTGAAAGGTTGGTAGTATGCATTGGGCATGTCACTGGACTTGCAAGACATGTATTTTCATATACCCATCCAGCAGTCCCACAAGTAATATCTGCAGGTCATTGTGGGGTCGGAACACTTCCAGTTTGCTGAGCTCTCCTTTGGCCTTACTTCAGCCACTTGAGTGTTCACAAAAGTGATGGCGGTGGTCGTGACCCATTTTCAGAGGTCGGGAATACATGCCGACGGCTCAAAGAGCTCTTGCTGAAGTCAGTTGTAGAGCACATTGAAACTACAGCTCATCTTATGATATCTTAGGGGTTTATCAGTAATGAGCTGCTGTCCCATCTGTAGCCCCTCTCAGAGTATTCCCTTAGTTGGGGCTATACTGGACTATCCAGTGACATTCATATACCTTTGCACCGCTGCAGCAAGTCTGTGACCTTCAGGGTATGATCCTGATGTTTCATTTTCAGACCTCTGTCTTAGTGGGGATGGTTCTGAGGTTTCTTGGCCTACTAGCCTTGTGCATCCTCCTGGTCCTTAACACCGGATGGCATATGCGTCTCCTGCAGTCGAAACTCATGTGTAAGTGGACATAGCATCAGTGTCGCCTCTCTGACTCCATTTAGCTTACATGGAAGAGTGTTCAGGATCTTCTGTAGTAGCAGAAGAGGACAGCCTAACCTATGGCAGTTCACTCTCCTTTCCCAACCCAGACTTTACAGTTGTGACAGATGTGTCACTGTTGGGTTTTGGGGCCATCTGGATAGGGGAGTATCAGAGGCCTCTGGTCTCTAATGGATCTTCTGGAAATTTGGGCAATCCATCGCACTCTGGAAGTCTGACTGCCACCCATCAAAGGGAGGCCAGTGCAGGTCCTCTTAGACAGCACAACTGCCTTGTGATACTGCAACAAGCAGAGCTGAATGGGGTCTTGGATGCTGTGTTAGGAGGCTATTCTAATTCAGAGGTGGCTGGGCCAGCAGAATATCTTTCTGGTAGCCAACAACCAGCAGGGGCCCCTGAACGCCAGAGCAGACAAGCTAAGTAGATGCCTCCATCTGGACGCCGAGGAACATCTTCGATCAGTAGGGTATGACCTGGCTAGATCTGTTCACCATCATGGAGAACATTTGTCCACTAAGGAAATTAAAGAAAATGTTTTAACTGAAATGCTTTAACCTAGTCTGGTCTCAACTAAGACACGATTGCCTTTCAGTGCGGCTGTCACAGACATTCTTATGGCCACTTGATCTAAGCTGGTTATTCAAACTGCTGTTAGGCGGCATAGGACATGGTGATTTTGATTTTCCTACAAAATGGCCTATAACTGAAAGGTTGGTAGTATGCATTGGGCATGTCACTGGACTTGCAAGACATGTATTTTCATATACCCATCCAGCAGTCCCACAAGTAATATCTGCAGGTTATTGTGGGGTCGGAACACTTCCAGTTTGCTGAGCTCCCCTTTGGCCTTACTTCAGCCACTTGAGTGTTCACAAAAGTGATGGCGGTGGTCGTGACCCATTTTCAGAGGTCGGGAATACATGCCGACGGCTCAAAGAGGTCTTGCTGAAGTCAGTTGTAGAGCACATTGAAACTACAGCTCATCTTATGATATCTTGGGGGTTTATCAGTAATGAGCTGCTGTCCCATCTGAAGCCCCTCTCAGAGTATTCCCTTAGTTGGGGCTATACTGGACTATCCAGTGACATTCATATGCCTTTGCACCGCTGCAGCAAGTCTGTGACCTTCAGGGTATGATCCTAATGTTTCATTTTCAGACCTCTGTCTTAGTGGGGATGGTTCTGAGGTTTCTTGGCCTATTAGCCTTGTGCATCCTCCTGGTCCTTAACACCGGATGGCATATGCGTCTCCTGCAGTCGAAACTCACGTGTAAGTGGACATAGCATCAGTGTTGCCTCTCTGACTCCATTTAGCTTACATGGAAGAGTGTTCAGGATCTTTTGTAGTAGCAGAAGAGGACAGCCTAACCTATGGCAGTTCACTCTCCTTTCCCAACCCAGACTTTACAGTTGTGACAGATGTGTCACTGTTGGGTTTTGGGGCCATCTGGATAGGGGAGCATCAGAGGCCTCTGGTCTCTAATGGATCTTCTGGAAATTTGGGCAATCCATCGCACTCTGGAAGTCTGACAGCCACCCATCAAAGGGAGGCCAGTGCAGGTCCTCGTAGACAGCACAACTGCCTTGTGATACTGCAACAAGCAGAGCTGAATGGGGTCTTGGATGCTGTGTTAGGAGGCTTTTCTAATTCAGAGGTGGCTGGGCCAGCAGAATGTCTTTCTGGTGGCCAACAACCAGCAGGGGCCCCTGAACGCCAGAGCAGACAAGCTAAGTAGATGCCTCCATCTGGACGCCGAGGAACATCTTCGATCAGTAGGGTATGACCTGGCTAGATCTGTTCACCATCATGGAGAACACACAGTTTCACAGCTTTCGCACACTGGAGTTTCCTCTAAGAGACTTACCAGGAGATGCATTCTGCTTGCAATAGAGCACTCTTCTCCTGTATGCATTTCCATCATCACCTCGCCTGGCTCGAGTGCTGAGTAAAAATCAGTACAAACTGAGACAAAATCATCTTAATTACCCCAGGCTGGGCTGGGAGAGTGTGGTACCAAGAGCTTCTGAGCCTCAGTTTTGGGCCTCTTTGAAGGACCCGCCCCTTGGAGCACCTGCCCCTTGTAGCAACCTCCAAACATTCCCATCTCTTAAGGGTTAGAATCACCCTGAATCCTATGGAATTTGCCCTGAAACCCTGAGTGGCAATGTTTCCACCTTGTTTTGTCGACTGCACAAAGGTTAAATTCTGTTAGCTGAAAAGTCAATGATATAAGGCCTTAATCTGCTCCCCTTGTACATGGGCATCTAGTCTAGGGGTATTTTGTGCAAGTGAGGCAAGATGTGTGAACCCAGTGCTTTCCTGGCCTAGACATGTAAAGTTACAGGTGTGTCATTAGTCAGAATAATTCACCTGATTACATAGCTGCATTCTTTCAACGGGCCTCAAAAGGCCCAGAGAGGAAACAACAGTCCTCTTGGTTCTTGGCACACGCACAAGGGAGAATTGGCATGTGGCCAGGAGAGGACAAAGAGCCAGTCAACTCTTTGCTCACTCGGGGTAAGTCGAGGGGAACTGAGTGCTGTGCAAGGTCGCCCTGGGGGACAAGGCGGTTAGTGCATTTTTTGGGGGTTCAATAAGATGGCTTGCCACTCTACTTCCATGGGTCTTTCAATTAAAAAAATACATAGGGAGCAACGGAGGGGGACATTTGCAAGCAATATGTTGGGGGCAGAGCCACTAGGCCATCAGGGACGGATACAGGTAAAAGGGGCATTAGTGGGCGGGCCACTAGGCCACCAGGAAGAAGTTGTACAAGGAAAAGGGAGTTTTTAAGGGGAGGGTTAGATTTAAGGCAGGAAACAGCCTTTACAGCACGACAATTATGAAGCAATGCCTTTACCATGCATTGTTTACCGCCCAGTGCCTTTCTCATGCATTGCCTGTACCACACAGGTCTTTATCATGCATTTACCTTTACACTCATGTCTTTACAATGAAGTGATAAGCATATATCAGGTAACTGTATGTTCGAGGTATGTGAGTTGTAGATTACATGCTTATGCATAGATCGCCATCTAGTGTTGGACCCAGATGAATGCACTTTGTTTTTCTTCGAAGAAGTCTTCCTAGTCATGAGGTAGGTGACGTCTCCTTTCGGTGATAGTGCACATAGTTATCGACTCCATCTTCAGATTGTTTTTTTCCGCCATTGGGTTCAGATGTTACTCGCTGCGCTCCAGTTCTACACGATCCTTCGGTTTCCCTCGGTGCGTAGAACACTCACCCTCTACGGTATTGTTTCTGATTGCGTATTCCATTCTTCACGTATCGTGTTTGTTTCGAAAGAACCCTCTTTTCATCAGAAAACTCGTGGTAGGCCATCGGGCCTAACCACCTCCATTCGACTTGCAGTCGATGGAACGAACTCCCTTGAAATACTGCCCTCTGTGCCACGTGAAATACCCACGCACCGACTCACACGAAGTGTGCAACCTGTGTTTGTCACCAGAACACAAAGAACAGGACTGCGATGCGTGTAAGGCGTTTGGCTCCAAGAAGACGCGTTTCGACCGCCAGGCTCGATGACGCGACATGCAGAGCCAACGCACAGGCTCCACTCCGGACCACTTTGGACCTGAATCAGAAGAAGAAGCCGGTGACGCGATTAGGGCCGAGGAGGAGCAGGATTCGATCTCCGTTTCAGAGGAGGGCTCCGACCAGGATGAGGACATCACGCATGGACAATGTACAGTCCCTTCTTCGCCCGACTCCCAAGTCAACCAGTTAAAAAGAAGGCTCCAGACCAACACACGCCCTCAGGCCCCGGTCGGCACCGAGAACAGGCTTCTGATGCCCCACCTTTAGGCTCGGAACCTAAGCCGTCCAAAAAGCCTTCCGGCTCTGAGAATCCCCACTCCAAGTCAGGCACCGAGCCAAAGCCTTCAGGATCGAAGCCCAAGTCCGAACCGAATCTCACCACTCGGCACCGAAAAACCCTCCGAATCCAAAGACACCAACCCCTAAGCTGCCAGCACCGAAAACTTCGGCGCCGAAACAGACTGATGCCCCAAAATCACCAAAAAAGCACAGTTTAGACGATCCAATTGACAAACCATACCTAAAACTGAAGGTGCTTTACATACATCCTAAAACTGGACATATTACCACCAAGGTGACCTTAAAGAGAAGGACTCATACTGAAGAGGAATATCACATTCCATTAAAGAAGAGAACTGTTGGAACTAACCCTTTCCCTCCTCCTCTTCCTCCTCCTCTTCCATCACCACCTTCTCCTCAGTCTCTACCTGTACCAACTTCATCTGAGCACTCACCACCACATACACCTGACAACCAAAGTGATGGGGATGGTGATGATGATAATGATGATGGCTAACCAGGACCTACAGACGACTGGGATAACTACAACACTGACTCACCCACGGACAATGACCCTGACCTATATTCTACTAGACCCTCTTCATCAGACGACAGTGTGGGTTATATCGAGTTACTAGGCAGGGCTGCCAATTACCATGGGGTGCAGCTCCACAAAGAATCCCTTGAAGACGATTTCATCTTTGAGACACTCAACAGTACACAAACATCTACACATATGTTACCCATACTAAAGGGAATGATCAGGCATGTAGATGACATATTTAAGCATCCGGTCAGGGTGCGTATCCTTACCCCTAGGGTGTAGAAAAAATATTAGCCTGCACCATCTGATCCAGTCTACATAAGAGGACAGTTACCATTAGACTCATTGGTAGTCTCCAATGCACGTAAAAGGGCAAACTCCCAAACTACTGGGGATGCTCCACCCCGAGGTAAGGAATCAAAGCTTCTTGATGCTTCAGGCAGAAGGTAGCCTCTCAGGCAGCTAACTTCTGGAGCATAGCTAATACACAGGCGTTACTGGCAAGATACGACTGTGCGTATTGGGATGAAATGGAAAAACTCATGCAATTTCTACCCGAAGAACATAAATCTAAAGCGCAAGACCTAATACGGCAGGAACAATTGATTTCAAACAACCAAATCAGGTGCTCCCTAGATGCTGTTAACACATCTGTTAGAGCAGTGAACAATAGTGTACTTTACAAAGACACGCATGGCTGCGCATATCTGGTTTCAAACCTGAGGTGCAAACCTCCATATTGAATGCACCCTTTGATAAAGAGCATCTCTTTGGACCAGGAGTAGATTCTTCTCTGGAGTTGATGAAGAAAGATACTGAAGTGGCTAAATCAATGGGAGCCCTTCAATCTATACAAGGCCGTGGTTCCTTTCGGCGCTCCTCTCGAGCAGGGTCCAAAAACATTTCCACGGAAACTGCATCCACTTACAAGGGCAATAATCAACCCTCCGGCTCTAAAGATTACTTCAGAGGGGGTTAAAGAGGGAAAAACAGCAAAGGCAGAGGTAGAGGTTGTAGCACACGCACCTCTCCCTCCAATACAAAGCAGTGACTTGCCGACACTTCCCCCCGACCAGCTAACACCTGTCGGGGGAAGACTGTCACATTTCTTACCAAAATGGCAGTCAATAACAACAGACAAATGGGTTATTCAAATGATCCATTCTGGTTATTGCCTGGAGTTCATCAACACTCCTAAAAATATTCCTCCAAAGTCGCACAAACTTTCACAGGATCACCTATACCTCCTCAAACAAGAGGTACAATCCCTACTACTAAAAGGAGCCATAGAGCCCATGCAACCACAACATCATGGGTAAGGTGTGCATTCCTTTTACTTCCTAATTCCCAAAAAGGACAGCTCTCTCAGACCAATATTAGATCTTAGAGAACTACATTTTTACATAGACTCAGATCATTTCCATATGGTAACACTTCAACAGGTACTACCTCTTTTGCAAAAGGACGACTACCTATCTACTCTAGTCTTAAAGGACGCCTACTTTCATATTCCAATCCACCCGGCTCACCACAAATTTCTCAGGTTGGTAGTAGCAGGTCAACATTACCTATTCAAGGTACTCCCATTCAGAGTCACCACTGCCCCCAGAGTCTTCACAAAGTGTCTGGCAGTAGTAGCTGCTCATCTGAGAAGACAAAGCATCCATGTCTTCCCATACCTGGACGATTGGCTCATCCAAGCCAGCACGTATCAACAATGCCGCAAGCACACTTCCGTAACCATTCAGTTACTTCACCAACTGGGATTCACAGTCAATGTGTTAAAATCACATCTTCAGCCTGCCAAAACTCGGAACTATCTGGAAGCCACCGTAGATATCAAAGGGCTCCGGCGTTTCCCAAGGCAGTCAGAGTTCGAAACATTCAGGCGTTAATTTGCCAGTTTCAGGCCAATCAGTTACTTCCAGCTCGAGTTTTTATGCAACTGTTAGGAATGATTGAGGGGCATATTACCAAGAACGGAATTAAAATTATCGGCGCTTTAGCGGCAGGAAACTGCCGCTAAAGTGGCGATAATGGGCTTGATAATATGACCTTGAGAATTTCAATAGAAGCCCATGTTCACACCAGCGTTACAACAAACAATTGATGGACGGAATGCTGACAATGCAGACATTCTCCCCCAGTCAAGAGATCTGGGTTAAATCCATCGTTCTTTTGCCCACTACACCACCCCAGTTTAGACATGGCCAGATGCAAATCAGTCTTGACCCTGTGCCTCATGGGAACAGTCCAGCCCGACCCGTGCTCACTACGCCACTGGAGTCAAGCTATCCTGGCTGATGACGGCTGATAGCCAGAAACCGGTCCTAGGATGCTTGATTCCGGTCCAGGGAAGACATGGCTTGGCAGTTCGGGCTGGACTGTTCCCATGAGGCACAGGGTCAAGACTGATTTGCATATGGCCATGTCTGAACTGGGGTGGCGTAGTGGGCAAAATAACGATGGATTTAACCCAGATCTCTTGACTGGGGGAGAATGTCTGCATTGTCAGCATTCCGTCCATCATTTGTTTGTTGTAACGCTTTTCGCCCTAAGTGGGAAGGGTATTCCCAGACGTGGGACCCGTGCTCACTACGCCACTGGAGTCAAGCTATCCTGGCTGATGACGGCTGATAGCTAGAAACCGGTCCTAGGATGCTTGATTCCGGTCCAGGGAAGACATGGCTTGGCAGTTCGGGCTGGACTGTTCCCATGAGGCACAGGGTCAAGACTGATTTGCATATGGCCATGTCTGAACTGGGGTGGCGTAGTGGGCAAAATAACGATGGATTTAACCCAGATCTCTTGACTGGGGGAGAATGTCTGCATTGTCAGCATTCCGTCCATCATTTGTTTGTTGTAACGCTTTTCGCCCTAAGTGGGATGGGTATTCCCAGACGTGGGACCCGTGCTCACTACGCCACTGGAGTCAAGCTATCCTGGCTGATGACGGCTGATAGCCAGAAACCGGTCCTAGGATGCTTGATTCCGGTCCAGGGAAGACATGGCTTGGCAGTTCGGGCTGGACTGTTCCCATGAGGCACAGGGTCAAGACTGATTTGCATATGGCCATGTCTGAACTGGGGTGGCGTAGTGGGCAAAATAACGATGGATTTAACCCAGATCTCTTGACTGGGGGAGAATGTCTGCATTGTCAGCATTCCGTCCATCATTTGTTTGTTGTAACGCTTTTCGCCCTAAGTGGGATGGGTATTCCCAGACGTGGGACCCGTGCTCACTACGCCACTGGAGTCAAGCTATCCTGGCTGATGACGGCTGATAGCCAGAAACCGGTCCTAGGATGCTTGATTCCGGTCCAGGGAAGACATGGCTTGGCAGTTCGGGCTGGACTGTTCCCATGAGGCACAGGGTCAAGACTGATTTGCATATGGCCATGTCTGAACTGGGGTGGCGTAGTGGGCAAAATAACGATGGATTTAACCCAGATCTCTTGACTGGGGGAGAATGTCTGCATTGTCAGCATTCCGTCCATCATTTGTTTGTTGTAACGCTTTTCGCCCTAAGTGGGATGGGTATTCCCAGACGTGGGACCCGTGCTCACTACGCCACTGGAGTCAAGCTATCCTGGCTGATGACGGCTGATAGCCAGAAACCGGTCCTAGGATGCTTGATTCCGGTCCAGGGAAGACATGGCTTGGCAGTTCGGGCTGGACTGTTCCCATGAGGCACAGGGTCAAGACTGATTTGCATATGGCCATGTCTGAACTGGGGTGGCGTAGTGGGCAAAATAACGATGGATTTAACCCAGATCTCTTGACTGGGGGAGAATGTCTGCATTGTCAGCATTCCGTCCATCATTTGTTTGTTGTAACGCTTTTCGCCCTAAGTGGGATGGGTATTCCCAGACGTGGGACCCGTGCTCACTACGCCACTGGAGTCAAGCTATCCTGGCTGATGACGGCTGATAGCCAGAAACCGGTCCTAGGATGCTTGATTCCGGTCCAGGGAAGACATGGCTTGGCAGTTCGGGCTGGACTGTTCCCATGAGGCACAGGGTCAAGACTGATTTGCATATGGCCATGTCTGAACTGGGGTGGCGTAGTGGGCAAAATAACGATGGATTTAACCCAGATCTCTTGACTGGGGGAGAATGTCTGCATTGTCAGCATTCCGTCCATCATTTGTTTGTTGTAACGCTTTTCGCCCTAAGTGGGATGGGTATTCCCAGACGTGGGACCCGTGCTCACTACGCCACTGGAGTCAAGCTATCCTGGCTGATGACGGCTGATAGCCAGAAACCGGTCCTAGGATGCTTGATTCCGGTCCAGGGAAGACATGGCTTGGCAGTTCGGGCTGGACTGTTCCCATGAGGCACAGGGTCAAGACTGATTTGCATATGGCCATGTCTGAACTGGGGTGGCGTAGTGGGCAAAATAACGATGGATTTAACCCAGATCTCTTGACTGGGGGAGAATGTCTGCATTGTCAGCATTCCGTCCATCATTTGTTTGTTGTAACGCTTTTCGCCCTAAGTGGGATGGGTATTCCCAGACGTGGGACCCGTGCTCACTACGCCACTGGAGTCAAGCTATCCTGGCTGATGACGGCTGATAGCCAGAAACCGGTCCTAGGATGCTTGATTCCGGTCCAGGGAAGACATGGCTTGGCAGTTCGGGCTGGACTGTTCCCATGAGGCACAGGGTCAAGACTGATTTGCATATGGCCATGTCTGAACTGGGGTGGCGTAGTGGGCAAAATAACGATGGATTTAACCCAGATCTCTTGACTGGGGGAGAATGTCTGCATTGTCAGCATTCCGTCCATCATTTGTTTGTTGTAACGCTTTTCGCCCTAAGTGGGATGGGTATTCCCAGACGTGGGACCCGTGCTCACTACGCCACTGGAGTCAAGCTATCCTGGCTGA
This sequence comes from Triturus cristatus, assembly GCF_964204655.1. Taxonomy (NCBI): domain Eukaryota; kingdom Metazoa; phylum Chordata; class Amphibia; order Caudata; family Salamandridae; genus Triturus; species Triturus cristatus. Next base: position 143,874,447 of record NC_140588.1, read on the forward strand.
TGACGGCTGATAGCCAGAAACCGGTCCTAGGATGCTTGATTCCGGTCCAGGGAAGACATGGCTTGGCAGTTCGGGCTGGACTGTTCCCATGAGGCACAGGGTCAAGACTGATTTGCATATGGCCATGTCTGAACTGGGGTGGCGTAGTGGGCAAAATAACGATGGATTTAACCCAGATCTCTTGACTGGGGGAGAATGTCTGCATTGTCAGCATTCCGTCCATCATTTGTTTGTTGTAACGCTTTTCGCCCTAAGTGGGATGGGTATTCCCAGACGTGGGACCCGTGCTCACTACGCCACTGGAGTCAAGCTATCCTGGCTGATGACGGCTGATAGCCAGAAACCGGTCCTAGGATGCTTGATTCCGGTCCAGGGAAGACATGGCTTGGCAGTTCGGGCTGGACTGTTCCCATGAGGCACAGGGTCAAGACTGATTTGCATATGGCCATGTCTGAACTGGGGTGGCGTAGTGGGCAAAATAACGATGGATTTAACCCAGATCTCTTGACTGGGGGAGAATGTCTGCATTGTCAGCATTCCGTCCATCATTTGTTTGTTGTAACGCTTTTCGCCCTAAGTGGGATGGGTATTCCCAGACGTGGGACCCGTGCTCACTACGCCACTGGAGTCAAGCTATCCTGGCTGATGACGGCTGATAGCTAGAAACCGGTCCTAGGATGCTTGATTCCGGTCCAGGGAAGACATGGCTTGGCAGTTCGGGCTGGACTGTTCCCATGAGGCACAGGGTCAAGACTGATTTGCATATGGCCATGTCTGAACTGGGGTGGCGTAGTGGGCAAAATAACGATGGATTTAACCCAGATCTCTTGACTGGGGGAGAATGTCTGCATTGTCAGCATTCCGTCCATCATTTGTTTGTTGTAACGCTTTTCGCCCTAAGTGGGATGGGTATTCCCAGACGTGGGACCCGTGCTCACTACGCCACTGGAGTCAAGCTATCCTGGCTGATGACGGCTGATAGCCAGAAACCGGTCCTAGGATGCTTGATTCCGGTCCAGGGAAGACATGGCTTGGCAGTTCGGGCTGGACTGTTCCCATGAGGCACAGGGTCAAGACTGATTTGCATATGGCCATGTCTGAACTGGGGTGGCGTAGTGGGCAAAATAACGATGGATTTAACCCAGATCTCTTGACTGGGGGAGAATGTCTGCATTGTCAGCATTCCGTCCATCATTTGTTTGTTGTAACGCTTTTCGCCCTAAGTGGGATGGGTATTCCCAGACGTGGGACCCGTGCTCACTACGCCACTGGAGTCAAGCTATCCTGGCTGATGACGGCTGATAGCCAGAAACCGGTCCTAGGATGCTTGATTCCGGTCCAGGGAAGACATGGCTTGGCAGTTCGGGCTGGACTGTTCCCATGAGGCACAGGGTCAAGACTGATTTGCATATGGCCATGTCTGAACTGGGGTGGCGTAGTGGGCAAAATAACGATGGATTTAACCCAGATCTCTTGACTGGGGGAGAATGTCTGCATTGTCAGCATTCCGTCCATCATTTGTTTGTTGTAACGCTTTTCGCCCTAAGTGGGATGGGTATTCCCAGACGTGGGACCCGTGCTCACTACGCCACTGGAGTCAAGCTATCCTGGCTGATGACGGCTGATAGCCAGAAACCGGTCCTAGGATGCTTGATTCCGGTCCAGGGAAGACATGGCTTGGCAGTTCGGGCTGGACTGTTCCCATGAGGCACAGGGTCAAGACTGATTTGCATATGGCCATGTCTGAACTGGGGTGGCGTAGTGGGCAAAATAACGATGGATTTAACCCAGATCTCTTGACTGGGGGAGAATGTCTGCATTGTCAGCATTCCGTCCATCATTTGTTTGTTGTAACGCTTTTCGCCCTAAGTGGGATGGGTATTCCCAGACGTGGGACCCGTGCTCACTACGCCACTGGAGTCAAGCTATCCTGGCTGATGACGGCTGATAGCCAGAAACCGGTCCTAGGATGCTTGATTCCGGTCCAGGGAAGACATGGCTTGGCAGTTCGGGCTGGACTGTTCCCATGAGGCACAGGGTCAAGACTGATTTGCATATGGCCATGTCTGAACTGGGGTGGCGTAGTGGGCAAAATAACGATGGATTTAACCCAGATCTCTTGACTGGGGGAGAATGTCTGCATTGTCAGCATTCCGTCCATCATTTGTTTGTTGTAACGCTTTTCGCCCTAAGTGGGATGGGTATTCCCAGACGTGGGACCCGTGCTCACTACGCCACTGGAGTCAAGCTATCCTGGCTGATGACGGCTGATAGCCAGAAACCGGTCCTAGGATGCTTGATTCCGGTCCAGGGAAGACATGGCTTGGCAGTTCGGGCTAGACTGTTCCCATGAGGCACAGGGTCAAGACTGATTTGCATATGGCCATGTCTGAACTGGGGTGGCGTAGTGGGCAAAATAACAATGGATTTAACCCAGATCTCTTGACTGGGGGAGAATGTCTGCATTGTCAGCATTCCGTCCATCATTTGTTTGTTGTAACGCTTTTCGCCCTAAGTGGGATGGGTATTCCCAGACGTGGGACCCGTGCTCACTACGCCACTGGAGTCAAGCTATCCTGGCTGATGACGGCTGATAGCCAGAAACCGGTCCTAGGATGCTTGATTCCGGTCCAGGGAAGACATGGCTTGGCAGTTCGGGCTGGACTGTTCCCATGAGGCACAGGGTCAAGACTGATTTGCATATGGCCATGTCTGAACTGGGGTGGCGTAGTGGGCAAAATAACGATGGATTTAACCCAGATCTCTTGACTGGGGGAGAATGTCTGCATTGTCAGCATTCCGTCCATCATTTGTTTGTTGTAACGCTTTTCGCCCTAAGTGGGATGGGTATTCCCAGACGTGGGACCCGTGCTCACTACGCCACTGGAGTCAAGCTATCCTGGCTGATGACGGCTGATAGCCAGAAACCGGTCCTAGGATGCTTGATTCCGGTCCAGGGAAGACATGGCTTGGCAGTTCGGGCTGGACTGTTCCCATGAGGCACAGGGTCAAGACTGATTTGCATATGGCCATGTCTGAACTGGGGTGGCGTAGTGGGCAAAATAACGATGGATTTAACCCAGATCTCTTGACTGGGGGAGAATGTCTGCATTGTCAGCATTCCGTCCATCATTTGTTTGTTGTAACGCATGTTCACACCAGAACATGGGCTTCTATTGGAATTCTCAAGGGCATATTATCAAGCCCATTATCACCACTTTAGCGGCAGTTTCCTGCCGCTAAAGCGGCGATAATTTTAATGCCGTTCTTGGTAATATGCCCCTCAATCGGTAAATAGACCGTGTGACTGGTTCCACTGACTGACTAAGCATTCTTGAAGTGGACGCATGTGTAGCCTGGCATGGGGAACGATCATGATGCAAGATGCCATCATTCCTAACAGTTGCATAAAAACTCGAGCTGGAAGTAACTGATTGGCCTAAGCGCACCCTTCACGACCCGTACGCGAGAACATCCGCGTACGGTATGCGTTGGGTAAGTTTTCGGTGCGCGAATACAATGCGACCAGTACGCGACTCCAAGCCTATACGCGACACGTACGATGCACGTTACGTGATACTTGCACGCTTCCGCGATGCGTCATATGCGTGCAAGACGCGGTAGGTGCGCGAATCCCGCGAAATATTTAACATTTAAAAAAAGATATATATGTATTTTATGTGAATATTAATTGAACACAAACTCTAAACTACTCATAAAAGTAATATATTTTTACATTTAATCCTATATTCTTTTTTTTTTTTTAACTCTTTTTATTAACATTTTCATTTTCAACCAGTACTGCAATACCATATCGTTCTTCACAACGTACATTACATCTTTCTCGTTTCAGCCTTTGTCGTGCAAATCCTATATTCTTTTTAAATTCAATTTCGCGGATGCGCGCAGGGTGCGTGCTGCGTAAGCGCAAGGTGCGCGGATCTCATGTGACCTGAAAAAAAGAGATTTGATTGGTTCATTACACTTCCTGTTCAAACTATTGAAAGACCCCACCCATTTCAATCATTCTTCTTTGACCTTCTTTGGAGGAGCATCTCTTTGCAGAGAAGAAGCTTTTTTGGACTAAGTTTACACTTAGCTCTAACTTTTTTTCTAACAAAACAATGGTTTCAGGGCAGCAGGCATCTCCTGGATCTCCTCATTCATCTGAGGATGAATTTATAGAAGAACCACCACGCACACCACGTTTTTCATCTGTGGTGTGGAAATTTTTCACGTATCCAGAGGGGTAAACAAAGACCAATGCCACCTTGGTCACTTGCAAGATCTGCCAGAGAGTGCTGTCTCGTGGGGATCCAAATAAGAAATGTTCATGCGAAACGGCGAGCATGATGAAGCATCTGAGGACCCTTCATCCAGTAAATCTTGCTCGGGAGGAATGCCGAAGGATGAGAGTCGCTCCTGCTCCTGCTCCTACGGATTCATCAGTGCCAAGCACTTCAAGAGTGCATCCATCTGCACAAAATTTGGACATCCGTCCGCAATTCCAATTTTTGAAAGTGCTCTGCTCAAAATGCAATGCAACTTTATGCTACGGCGAGCAGTCTATCGATCTGATCTGCCGCAAGCAAGAAAGTCACCATTGCTAGTTTTTTGTTGGTTTTTTTTCCCCCTGAAGTTCATTGTTTTGTTCCTCCAGTTCTATTTTTACCTTTTTTTTTAAAAAGAAAATCCCCCAAAATTTAAAAATTGTTCCAAAAAATAAAAAAAATATATACAAGAAAAAAGAAGAAGAAAAAAAAGTTCTTCTAAGAACTAACTTTCCTGGTTTAAAAAAAGAGCTATGTACTTGTTTGTTGGTGTGTGAAAGTTTAGATGAATGTATGTGTAGAACGTAATTTACTGAATGAATGCATTAATAGCGTATGGTGAATGTAATAGTGCAGAACTATGAGGAAGTGCTGCAGCCTCACACAGTAACCTCTTTAACTGTAGTGTGCTGTATTACTTCCGAAGCACAGGGATGCAACATATGTACATAAATATGTTGCACATCTATGCTTCTCTCTGCACGGCTGCATAACCCCTTCCACGTGTGGCAAATTATGCAGCGGTGCGAGGGGGGGCCGGGCTGGGCGTGGCGCCCAGGTACTCAGGACGGCTCCTGACCGTCATGAATCACGGTGGGCGTGTGCTCATGACGGCTGGGAGCCGTCCGAACTCCACCCACTGATTAATTCACCCGCACAGGCGGGGAATTAGCTGCGCGTGGGCGGAGCAGCAACAGTCGGACAGCTCCCGACCATAATGAGCACACGACTACCGTGACTCATGACGGCCGGGAGCATTCCTGATCACGGAAGTGGTTAAATTGCAGCCATGTGGTGACACAGGCACCCTTGCACCATAGTGGAAGGATATCTGTCTCGTGCTGTTTGTTTTTGTGCAGAAAGACACACCTTCATGCACAAAAACAATCAATAAACGCACTTTTCTCTTTCAATGTATGCTGAACATTTTAGCATGCATTGACGATTTAAAAATGAGGAGAAAAACAACAATTCTCCTTGTTGTGCTTTCGTACACTAATTAGAGAATGGTGCAGCATTCACACACATATCCAGATTTATGATTTATGATAAATTTAGAGATGTGTCTTGTTCTATGAGTATTCAGTGCAATCATGCACAACACCACTTATAGAACAACCTTTCAACGCAAAGTGGTGTGAATGATGAGGTTGTATTTACATGGTGTAGAAAAAGTACACAAGTGCCTTTTCCTCTATTTGTAAATATGAAAGAGTGTCTTGCGCAATAACTATGTTTCAAAAAGTGACATATTTCTGTTTTAAAATTGCTTTCGAATGATAGAAGGTAAGCACTGGGTTTTGTCTGCAAAGATGCTCAAAGAAGAATGATTGAAATTATTGTGGTCCTTCGATAGGTACAATGGGAAATATGATGAACCACTCCAATCTGTTTTTTTGCAGGTCACATAATATCCGGTAACAGAGAGATTTCAAAACTACATCGGTATAAACAGATTTTTTTTAAAAAATTCAATCTTTGTAGGTTCTTGCAGATCTGCCCAGTGTGCATATTTATATTTACTTAAACTTACCTTCATAGTAATAGAAAATAAAAATTATATACACTTTTTTCAGATTTGTTTTACAATAAAAATTGATGTAAACTGCTTATTTTAGAATTAGGATCTGTAAAGAAAAGAAAAAATAGTTATAACATGTAACAATACATTTTTTACAATACAGCATAATTTCAACAAAGTAATTTGTTTGCCTTTTTTGCTGTTCTCAGAATATATTGAATTTCACTAGAAATAGTGATTTCAATCGTACTCATCACTTAACAGCGGGCAAAAAAAAAACAATCAAAAAGATTGTTTAAAAAAACCCAACAAGCTATTCTCAGTAAAATACCACAAGATACAACTCACACATGTATAAAATGCTTATGGCTAACAAAATTTTATAAGTTTAACTTACAAAAACTGTAAATGTTGTCGCTTAAAAATATTCACCGAGTCAATGAGCACAAAAAAGTCCATAATTCAAACATATACCTTTCCTTGAGGCCAAATGGTATTTTTGCACTCGTTTTTATGTAAATTGTCCAATGATAGTCCTATTAAATGATAATAAATTCCTCAGAGAGTGAATTATCTTCCTAAAACTTTGACTTTAAAAATATTAGGTAGGAATTTGGTAATTCCCTAGGCAAACATTGTTTGAAAACCAACTGGGAATCATTACAAAGTGTCCAGCCTTTGTCACATTTTAGATAGGCAGTGTAATGTCCAGATGTGGTGGAAGGACCATCATGGAAAATTATTGCAATTGCTACAAAAGTCCTTCCTGATATTGATACTTGTGTTGCTACAAATTGCTTTATTAAAGTATCCAATTTTCTTCCATCAGCTGTACAACGTTGCATCATTAAAATTATGTATTGTCCATATTTTCTTAAAAATAATGTGGATAACATTTCTGATTTACATTGGCTACACTCCATGTTTTGATTTGCACCTTTAACTAATTTATTAAAAGAGACTGATTTACAGTCTGGTAATGTTAAATACAGAAATCTTTCAGTGTTTACATTAGTGGAACATGTATACATGCAATTTTCACAATGATGTTCCCATTTGTAGGAAAGGCCAAAAATATTTTCTATTTCTACACCATCATTTTCAAAAATGGTAAGCATATACATTAAAATTTCCTGAGCATCTTGTTGGATATTTTGTGTAAATTGTGTAGAACCAGAACACACATCCAAAAGATTACGACCATCTGAAACAGATTGTATTTTACTTGTATCTGTTGTCAATTTTTCAAAAACAGAATGCAACAGACAACAAAATCTTTGTTGCCGATTCTGCATAATGTGTTCTTGCAAACCTTCAAGATAAAAAACAACATTGACCACTACATTAGCATAGCAGTTGACACCTGAACAATTTTCAGACTGATAACCAACAACCTCTTCAACAGTGTCCAATTTCTTTTTACTTGCAATCACAACATTATCTTGTTCTATTCCCTTCTCAACACCTTCAGAACAGATACTCTCAAACCTTCTTTTTCGACCAACCACACTCTTTTCAAATATAGGATATTGACCTAAATTTGAAGCATACACCCTTCTTAACCCATTATACTCTTTTACACAGTTTGGATCTGCAGTAACCTTTGTCTCATCAAAATCAATCAAAAACAAACCAGATAATGTTCTGACTCGCGACAAAGCAACATAATGCCATACCCTCTTTAAATACAGTAGATCCAATGTTCACCAATGCACTGTCTACACTTAATCCTTGAGATTTATGAATAGTCAGTGCATATGCCAGAGAAAATGGATATTGTTTCCTACGGACATATAAATCTTTAACAAGAAAAAAACCAACTGAACAACTACCAATTTCTTTAACTTCTTCAATCTGATCAAATTTAATTTTTAAAAATTCAATTTCTTCTTTTTTCTGATAATTAACAAAATCTACCACTTTACCCATTGCGCCATTAACTAACCCTGTTTCTACATCCAAATTTCGCCTTAAAATTACTTGACAGTTTACACACGCATACAGTGTCTTTTCTAAACCAGCTGTTTTAGATATTTTTTTTTCTAAAGAATCCCGTTTTCTTTTCAACTTTCCCGTCAAAATAATAGTGATTCCTTCGTGCTCTATTTTATCAATGGCTTCAATTTTTATAATTTCTTCATTTTCCAGTTTCAGTAGTTCTTCATTGAATATGGAACGCTCGCGCAGTGTTGGCATTAAACGGATCACTGATTTATTTTCAGCAATTTTCATGTACACTTTTGCAGGAACTACATTTTCATTTGGAAAGACATTGCAAAGTAATCGACTTTTCAAAGCTTGTTTGCCATGTTTTGTAAGAATTCCAATTCTTATATCTTGAAGAATACTTCCATATTCAGCATCATTTGCCTGTCGAATATTTGTTGTCAGTTCTTTGTATTCAAAATTAGTCCAAATGTTCACATTACCAACACTACCAAGAGACTTTCTGGTATCTTCATGTGCAAGTGTTTTAAATACCGGTTGTCCTTTTACTGGAGTCAGTTGCAATAGATCTCCAAAAACGATGACGTGTTTTCCTCCAAATAACACGTCATACTCTGTTTTAAGAATTTGTTGCATTCTTAAATGCACAAAGGCAAGCATCAAGTTTAAGACCATGCTCACCTCATAAATAATGAGAAGTATCCTTTTCTTCAAGACTCTTGAAACTTCACAACAAGCTTCTCCAGATAGCTTGTGGTATTCCAATTTGTTCTCATGCTCTACTGGTAGCATTAGTAAACAATGTAAAGTAATTCCTTTAATGTTATGTGCTGCCAATCAAGTTGGAGCAGTGACAACACAAGACAAATGCGACTCAGTTGTTTTCTGCAGATAACTTGTAATTACTTTAATTAAGAAAATTTTTCCTGTTCCAGCTTGACCACTCAGATACATTCGGATAGGTTGAAATTATGTACATGAGCACCCTTTCTTTTCATGAAGTAATCCATGGTCAATCTGCTCTTTCACTTGTTGATATACTTTTTTCTGTTCAGTATTTAGTTGTTCTTCCAAGTTTCCTAACTGTATTACATCTTCTTGAGCTTGATACATTGCTGTTTCCACCTCATTCGGGGCAGTTGCTGCTTCATTTTCAACAATTGGTTGTCCTAGTGGATCTTGACTCAGTGCAGCAGAACTTTGACTGTCTTGATAACTGTCTCTAGCAATCTCAGCTGCAATTGTAGCTTCTTCATCAATTTCATCATTCAACATTTTCACATAATTTGCAAAAGCACTGCATTGTATGCTATCTTTACAAGCATTAAATTAATCTTCATAGCTCTGAATATCTCCAAGTAATTCCAGTTCTGAACGCCATGGTTTGAACATTTGCAAAAGGGCTAAATAGTAAAATTCCCTTTTATCAGCAGTGTCGCAACTCAGTTTCCTGTGATTAATTAAATTTCCTTTCCTTTGTTTCACCAGACATCCTTCAGAACCAATAACTGCATGTTTTCCATCATTGATGTTCTCTGTAGTATTCCGTTTATAAGTGTAGTTTTGCAGTACTTCATAGAGACTCATGTTCTCAAGATGATGACTTCTGTTTGGGTAATATGTGTCCAACATATTCGTTTTCAAAATATCTGTACTTTCTGGTTTTTTTTCTGCTAAATATTCAATTTCTTGAACAGATTTTAGTACCCAATTTCGCATTCCTGCAAGACCTAGACTCACCCAAATGATTCTTCTACTTTTGGAATATAGACTTGCAGATGATAACCGATCTGAACATTCATATGCTCCAATTTCACGATGCGATAACATCTTCAAACTGAAACTGTATAATTTTTTACTTAGAGTCTTCTCGTGAGAAATCTCTTCCCACATTTCTTTCAATTCCGTCTTTTCTGATTTAGTAATGTAGGACGTTACATATCGTGCAACAGCAATGGAATTATCCGCAACATACTGAATATCCATGTTAGCATTCCACATGGATAAAATAACTGGATTGTAGTCATTTATGTATTTTGATTCTTCACTTCTTTTTAAGTTGTAGGTATTTTTCGGAGACTTTCTTGTGATGGTATGTCGCATAGCTGACATAAAACTGTTCACTCTTCCTTTGGATAATACAGGACGTGGAAATCCAAAACGACATTTGGTATAGAATTTATCCTTTGACTTGTACTTTCGGCGACAGTATTTTCCACATCAATGGCTTTGGAATCGTAAGACTTGTTGTTTTAAGTTTTTATGTTCTTTGCTATTGGGTACAGCACATGTGGCATAATCTTCAATGAAAGACAAAACATTTTCATCTGAATCTGTTCCAAATTTGGAGGCGTCCTTGATCCATAACAACATATGTATATGAGGAGCACCTCTTGCTTGATACTCCTTTCTCCAAAAGAAATCCACAACTTCTCCAAGAGGAGGATTCTTTTTATTGCAGATGAAAGACATTATAGCTTCAAATCTATGATTGAAATATCTGCATACATTAACAGGATCCAATGAGCACAATTCTCCAGGTGTCTTGAATTCAATATTTTTTATATTGGCATTTGCCTCTCGAAGAAATTCAAGTAAATCATCCCAAGCATACTCAGCACAGCTTAGTTTAACAAACCATGTAGGAGTTGCCAAGTTCCGTAGCATACATTTCAGTTCTCCATGACGACGGTACCAATATTCATTAGTCCCACGCTGACATGCCATCAGATTAATCAACTGAGATTCTAAATGATCATCTCTCTGATGCACTTTATCCATAAAATCTTTTGCAGTTACATTTTGCAGATGCATTCCAGTTTTTAAAATGTGATTTACTGCATATGAAAGTCCAGACAAGTCACTTTCAAACAGAAGATGAAACATATAAGGGATACATTGTCGAAATCTTGGATCTTCTGCATATAATCTTGTTGTCCGATATTCAGATGCAGGAATCTGCACAGGACGTTCATCATATCGTCCCTCTTTTCCTGTTGGAAACAACTGCGGGAAACAACGAGCTTCCAAACTCTCTTCCCATACACTCATGGGACTTCCTGTTGCTTTTTTCATTTGGAACAACTCAATCGTATTCCCCATCACCTCTTTGGAATGAAGTGGATGTACACTGTAATGTTCATAGATTTCTTCACATCTGGACATATCCACTTTTTCAATTTGTCCACCTATTGTTTCAGTATCTTCTGCTAAATCTATTTCTTCTTCTCCTACAAACACATTTCTATAGTACTCATTATTTTTTAACAGATACAACGATGCCTTTTGCACTTTTCTAACATCCACTAACTCTTGCCAGATTTTTTTATTCTTAGTAGGAACACCATTAACTAGAATGACTAGTGGCTCATTTTCTGCATGGTCTACACCAATAGTTTCCATATTTTTCCTTAAATCTAACGGTAAATACACAACTCTTCCTTTTAATCCTCTTTGCAACTCTGATGGAGGTAATTTACCTGTTTTAGGCTCCATACGAACAATAGCCTGAGACGGGTGAACACATTGAATGAGAATAGACTCATACGTATTTAAATCTATCAGCTCTGGAGGAATAGCAACCAACTCGAGATTATTATGAATAGCTCTAGCAGGCATTTTATTCTCATCTAATTTGTTATAACAATATTTGCAAATACGCTGCTCAGATCCCAAATCAAAACAATCCTCTACCAACAAATAAGTTGCAAATTCCATCCACTTATCATTATCTTCTATTTCACTTTTTAAATACAGATTGACACCCCTAGTCTGATTTTTATAGTGAGTTCGCCGACAACAAATACAAGAAACAATTGGTCTTTCACTTAAAATTACCTTAAACTTTGTGATTTCATCCTCAACATTTTTTGTAATCACAGGTTGTACAATATCTTCAACATTTTCTTCTATTAATGTGACAGTTTCTGCACTCTCTTGCTGAGGACCAAAGTAACAAAACTCAATATCCTCACAAACCTTCTTCACATCTGATACTGAGCCACGCTAAAGAGCACTGTTCAACTCATTTAACTTTAGTGCTGGACTTTTTTGCATAATACAATCTTCTCACTAACTTCCGCATTTGAGTATGATGTACTGCCAGCATCCTGAAATGGTGAAAAATACTTTCACAAACTTTCCTAGAAAGACAAGCCAGAGATTGACCTTGCAAACCAATATTTATCTCACTCTGCAAGGGTCTAGTCCTTGCAACACCTTAATCTTTTGTTTAACACGTTTTTTAGTATATGCTCGTAAAAAACTACATAATTTATCAATAGATTCCTGTCGTACACTACAAATACTACTGCAATCCCATGTATACACAGGGTGTTTATGACGTCTCCCTAGAACTTCATCAGCTATCACTTCTTCTGCATTTCTTTCAACCATTTTCTCTTTCTCAATTGGACAACCATCTCTAACTTCATAACCTCTACCACTGGTGTCAACTGCAAACAGTAATTTTTTGCTCTGTAAATAACTATCTTCATTAAAGAAAGGCTCTGAACTGGAACTGTGTTTCCATTCTCCCAAAAAACATTACACATTTTTTTTCTATTCATTACTCTATTCCTCCTACTTAGGCCTTCATTAAATTGATTGGTTTATCTAGTAATCGAATTCTGTTTAATACTAAAATGAATAGTTTCCTTTTTACTTCAAAAGCCTTTTCAACAATGTTTTCAATATGCTTCTTCTTTTTATAAAATAGAGCTCTCTTTTTATATTTCTTCACATCTTTCAGCAAATTATGTACTACTCTCTTGAAACATATTTTTTTTTGTAATTCCTTATACTGATTTTGCCTTCTTTTAGCACACTTTGTCTCCTTTGACTGAACAGTTGTTTTTTTTCTTTTCCTCTTATTTTGATTTTTTTTTGTAGTTGAAACCTTCTCAGTGGATTCAGCGTTCTGTACATTCTGTTTCCTCCTACAAACATTTTTAATAAATTGCTTTGTGATCTTCCCAGAAGATTTTTTCTTTTTAGCCACATTATCTTGTACATTCAATACTTGTGGTTGACTTTTCTTCAAGTAATTCTCCTGTCTCTGTTCTTTTCTTTTTCTTTTTTTTCAGGCATGATTTCTCTATTTTAACGTCGAAAAACAGTATCTGTAAAAAAGAATCACAAATAAAAGTATATTAATAACTTTCAAATGTATGCTATTCTATTACTATAAAAACACATTTTATATAAAAACTGACTAAGAAACTATAGCCATGAAGCACAAGTGTGATGATGGTTAAAACACTACATGCATAGTGCATACTACTTTGAAACAGTTCATGCCCTTAACCCTACCTCACTAAAAGAGTACATGCTAACTGACTGAATGATTACAATACTATAAGGAAACAAACTGGGTGAGTGACAGGGTGTTTCCTAGAAGTATATGAATACTGACATGGATATTGATGGTATGAAAGACAAGTGTGTAGGTGATTAGAGACCTACATGCATACTGGACACATGTTTCTATCCATCCATATGTTAAGTCCTGTCTCACTCCAATACTATTTGGATACTGATTAAATGATTAGAGTACTAAAAGAAGAGTGCCTGGGTGAGTTTATAAGTGTTTGGGTTTTGGCACAGTGAATGGATTACTCCATGGTGCTGAATGGGTCACTAGAGGACTCCAAGGGGAGTAACAGAGTATTTGCTAGAAGTGTATGAATACTGAATAGGGAATTGAAGGTGTGAAACACAAGTTTGTAGGTGGTTAGAGGACTGCATGCATAGTGGATAGGCATTTGAAGCAATTTATGTGCTAAGGCCTGGCTCACTGCATGAGTACTTGGGTACTGACTGAATGATTAGAGTACTGCAAGGAGAGAGCCTAGGTGAATTTATCAATCTTTGACTTTTGGTGCAATGAATGGATTAGTACATGGTGTGAATGGGTCACTGGAGGAGTACAAGGGGAGTGATAGGGTATTTGCTGCTCTGTATGTATACTGAGTGGGGAATTAAAGGTGTGAAAGACAAGTGTGTAGGTGGTTAGAAGACTGCATGCATACTGGATAGACGTTTGAAGCAATTCATGTGCTAAGGGCTGACTCACTGCATGAGTACTTGGGTACTGACTGAAGGATTAAAGCACTGCAAGGAGACTACCTGGGTGAATGTATAAGTGGTTGCCTTTCGGTGCAATGAATGGATTAGTACATGGTGCTGAATGGGTCACTGGAGAAGTATAAGGAGAGTGACAGAGTATTTGAGGGAACTGTATGAATACTGTCTGGGATATTGAAGGTGTGAAAGAGAAGTATGTAGGTGGCTAGAGACCTACATCCATAATGGATAGACGTTTGAAACAGTCCATAGAGTAACACTCGGATCACTGCAAAACTACCTGACTACTGACTGAATCATTCGAGTACTACAATAAAGAGTGACTCTGTGAATCTTTTTAAGATTTTGGATTCTAGTGCAGTGAATAGGTTAGTACTTACGGCCAAATGAGTCAGTGGAGATGTGCAATTAAAGTGACAGAGTGTTTATTGGAGTTTATAGATACAGACAGAGAAATTGAAGGTCTGAAAGGCAATTGTGTTGGTAGTTACAGGCCTCCATGCATACTGGAAACACGTTTGAATCAATCCATGTGCCAAGGCCTGCCTCACTCCATTAGTACTTAGGTACTGACTGAATGCTTAGACTATTGCAAGAAGCGTACCTGGATGAATTTTCAAGTGTTTCAGTTTTGGCGCAGGGAATGCTTTACTACATGGTGCTGAATAAGTCACTGGAACACTGCAAGGGGAGTGACAGTATGTTTGCTGAAAGTACATGGCTACTTACTGGGGAATTGAAGCTATTAAAGACAAGTGTGTAGTGTATTAGAAGACTGCATGCATACTGCATAGACATTTGTAGCCCTCTATGTGGTAATGCATGGTTCACTACATGAGTACCTGGAAACTGACTGAATCATTAGACTACTGCTAGGAGAGTGCCTGGGTAAAACTTTTAAGTTTTTCAGTTTTGGCGCAGTAAAAAGATTAGTACATGGTACTGGATCAGTCACTGGATGAGTGCAAGATGAGTGACAGGATGTTTATTGAAGTATATAGATACCGACTAGTTAATTAAAGAAGTGAAAGACAAGTGTGTAGGTGACTAGAGGCCTGTATGCATACTGCATAGGGGTTTGAAGCAGTCCATGTTGTAAGGCCTGGCTCGCTGCATGAATACTTGGATACTGACTGAATGATAAGAGTACTGCAAAAAGAGTGCCTGAGTGAATTTATAAGTCTTTGGGTTTTGGCAAAGTGAATGGTTTAGTATATGCTGCTGAATGGATCACTAGAGGAGTACATGGGGAGTGACAGGGTCTTTGCTTGAAGTGTATGAATACTGACTGTGGAATTAAAGGTGTGAAAGAGAACTGTGTAGATAGTTAGAGGACTGCATGCATAGTGGATAAGCATTTGATTCAATGCATGTGCTAAGGACTGCCTCACTCAGTTACTACTTGAATATTAACTGAATGTTTACAGTATTGCAAGGACACTTCCTGGGTGAATACATAAGCAATGACTGCCTTCTAAGTCTTACAAAAATTCAGAACAGGAAAGTTTTTAAGCAGTTATGTGTATTCAAACATATGAAGTACCCAAATGCTTCTCTCACAGTGGTTCCCAAATGCACACAGACTCACAGTGTGATTCTAGATGAGCAACACTATCCCTAGGAGCTTACCAAAACTCATTCACTACTGTGGAAAGGGGTAAGGGTACTGTACACAACCTACATATTTCAGTACTGCACTTTACTGTCAATGCCTGACTCATTTTATCAATGCATAGGCAATGACTGGCTTCTAATGCTACTAAAACTTGGCAACATGACAGGTTTTAAAACAGTTATCTGTCAGCAAATACACAATGTTACCAAATGCTTCTCTTACAGTGGTTCCCAAATGCACATAGACTCACAGTGCGATTCTAGACAACCAACACTATCTCTAGGAGTTTACCAAATCTCATTTACTATTATGGAAGGGGTAAGGAGACTACACACCATCTACATATTTAAGTACTGCACTTTAGTGTCAAAGCCTGACTAATTTTATCAATGCATAAGCAATGACTGGCTTCTAATGCTACTAAAACTTGACAACATGACAGGTTTTAAAACAGTTATCTGTCAGCAAATACACGATGTTACCAAATGCTTCTTTCACAATCCTTGCCCAAATGCACACAGACTCACAGTGTGATTTTAGACAAGCAACACTATCCTAGGAGTTTACCAAAACTCATTCACTAGTCTAGAAAGGAAAAGGGTACTTTCAGGACTCCACTTTAGTGTCAATACCTGACTCATTTAATCAAAGCATAAGCAAAGACTGGCTTCTAATGGTACTTAAACTTGACAACAAGACAGGTTTAAAAACAGTTATCTGTCAGCAAATACATGATGTTACCAAATGCTTCTCTCACAATCCTTCCCCAAATGCACACAGACTCACAGTGTGATTCTTGACAAGCAACACTATCCCTAGGAGTCTACCAAAACTGATTCACTACTCTGGAAGGGATAAGGGTACTCACAATCTACATATTTCAGTACTGCACTTTACTGTCAATGCCTGACTCATTTTATCAATGCATAAGCAAAGACTGGCTTCTAATGCTACTAAAACATGACAACATGACAGGTTTTAAAACAGTCATCTGTCAGCAAATACATGATGTTACCAAATGCTCCTCTCACAATGGTTACCCAAATGCACACAGACTCACAGTGTGATTCTAGACAAACAACACTATCCCTAGGAGTTTACCAAAACACATTTCTTAATCTACAAGTACTGCATTTTAGTGTAGAAACATGACTCATTTTGCAAATTCATAAAAAATGACTGGTCTCTAATTCTACCAAAATATAAAAACAGCACAGTCATCTGTCTGCAAACACATGAAAAACACAAATGGTTATCACAGAATGGTTTCTACATGCACACACACTGTCAATAAGATTGTAGACAAAAAAAGTACTCCCTGCACTTTAGCAGGAGAAATACATTAGTCTGATTTAAATCAAAATAGACCACATACATCCCTTCACAATTAAATAACTCACCTTTCAAGTTGTTTTGTAGATTAAGAAGTATGTCAGTCACACACCAGATTTTCTTACACAGAATCTCTGCACTGTGCACCTGTCAGCAAAACTAAAGAATGGCAAAGTTTCCCTCTCATTTTCCACACATATACATGTAAGCATCAAATCACATTCCTCCCCACATAAATTCAAAAGCAAACACACATTTCTATTGGTTAAACATTTCATCCCTTTCCAAATGACATAAATTTGAACCCTACCCTCAATCTGCCTTATGCCTGTTACCATAGGAACAGATCATGGAACACTGAACTGAGCACACAGGTCACAAGTTCAGCACACAATGTTGCTAATCAAAAGCAAGTGTGCTTGATTTTCAACATATCAGCTTATCATATATAATGTTCCTTTCACACACTTTTTGTTAACCAATAAGAATCATGCGTTTAAAAAGCAGAAACATACACCCTACCTTTCAGTGTAGATGGTTGTCAAACAACCAATGATTTCTTGTCTTTTTTCAAAACTGCATCTTAGCCACCATTTTAGAACAATCTTACTTTTGAAACTGCCATTTCATTGACAGAGACCTTCTGAGTGCATCCAGACCTCCCTTCAAGATGCTTAGAGTGTGGATTGTGGGACACAGCTATATTTTCTGGAGCCAAAGGTATGCAGAAAACAAAGGCATTCACAAAGACCTAGGTTTGCCAAATGTAGACATTAAATGGATTGGACAGAGAGGGTTAAAGTGGCACCAATTGATGCCATTGGTAAAAACCTTTATGCATATCCAACACCCTGACCTCATAATAGTGCACTGTGGTGGCAATGACCTAGGCACTTTGACTGGGGTAGGTCTGGAAATGCTTATGAAGGACACCTTTGCAGAATTGTTTTCACTTTTTCCCCAAACTGCCTTTGTGTATTCCAACATATGCCAAAGGCATAAATGGAACAGGTCCAATCATTTTTGTCCGCAAATTGAGAAAGCTAGGAAACATGTGAATAAATCTGTTTCTGCTTTTCTCCGAGACTATAGAATGGGGTCCATTTACAATAACAATCTGCTCTTTGATATGCAAGAGATGTATAGGAGAGATGGAGTACACTTTACTGATGAAGGAAACAGAGTCTTCCTCAACACCTTTAGACTCTGTATAGGTACTTACTTATAAGTACCAAAAACTCTCAATGAACACAACGGCTCTTTTTAGAGCCACTCAAGAACAAAACACTTAAGCTTCATGTTTATCTCCCCAAAATTTCTTTTTTTTTCCCTTGGATCCGCGCACCCAACGCGTTAGAAACTACACACCCAACGGGAGAGGAACCGTGCACCCAACGCATTAGGATGCGCGACTCCTAATTTTACCGTAAAAAAAAAATAGCCCCTATCACTAATTTTTATTATCCCTGGGGACCCCATCCCCCGGGGCTTATAAAAAAACGTTGGAGATTGTGGGGGGAGCCCCAACGCCCCCACGGTCCCAGCCGGCTCCCCGCATCCTTCGGGAGCCGGCATTGCTTTTCCACATGGGGAGCTGCTGACATGCAGCTCCCCATGTGGAAAAGCAATATCGTTTGGATTTTGAAAGAGAGAGCAGGTTTCCCTGCTCTCTCTTTTAAAATCCTAACAATGTTTGCTATGGGAAGGCGAGAAACTCCCGCCCTCTCATAGCAAACAACAGTGTCCTGGGGGTGGGCACCCCAGGACACTGTAGGAGCCGACCCTGGGGGGTGGCGGTCCCCAGGACCCTCGAAGTCTCCAGGAGGGGGGCGATGCAGCCCCCCTCCCCCTATTAATTATCTAATTTTCTACCCCCGGGATTTGGCCCACCTGGGGACTAATTATTAATGAAGCGCGGAAGCCCACGCTTCGTGTGAGTTTGTTTTTTTACCGGCCGGATCCACGCCCCCTACGGGTGTCCTTCTGGGACCCCCTAAACAACACTAGAGGGTCAGAGTATTTCTACCCTGCCCCCTTTATATGTTTTAAACACTTATTCCCCTTACTTCTTCAGCCTCGCTTCTACCGAGGCACAAAATGGCTGCCAAAAGTTCCTGGTTTCGAATGTAGACAGACACTCGACAGCCAATTAACATTCAGTGCGTGATCGCGAGGGTGCGCGCTCGGTTCGGGGAGTCTGCGCTTAGGGTGCGCTGATCCTCCGAGGCCATAGATATATCTATATGTTTTAGTCAGGAACTACTGAACAGATTTACACCATTTATGCAAAAGGCACGAGTCTGAACTGAGGACTACCTCTTTGCCAAATTTGGTGTAATTCCGTTCAGCAGTTCGGACTGTAGCTGCGTCAACAGGTCCTATGGGAAAATGCATGGGGAAAACGCGTTTTGGGATCCCCCTTTTTTCTCGGCACCCGCTTGACGAATCACCGTGAAATTTTCAGGATAGGAGCGGACCGGAGCTGGCCAAAAGTTTGGAAAATTTCGCGAAGATTCGTCAATCGCCGCTAATGTTATTCCAAATAGAATGTTGCGGATTTCCTATGGAAAATAGGTCCTAACTATATCTACCTACTGGCGAGCGCCAGTAGGTAATATATATATATATATCATAGGATTCGCCTCAGCAACAGCTGTTCATCTGCTCCCAATCCTTCATGGAAAGACGAAGAGCAGACCCAAGGTTCTTGGTGCAATTCAGTATGTGTTTATTAAATGCCCAGCATGTCCGCCATAACGCGTTTCGACCCCCACTCGGGCCTTGATCACATGACGCTTTTCTTTGAAACTGATCAACATTTAAAGTGACAGTGCAGGAAGTTACATGATCAGCTGAGGTGACCAATGCATAACAATGGAATAGTTACTCAGTTCCATTTAAGCAAGAGGTTCAAATATGCATTCAAAGAAATATCGTAATAAATACATAAATGTATAAATATATGGATTAAAAAATGCATACAGATAGAAAAAAGACATGGTATTAAAATTCATGGTATAAACAATGCATGGTTTTAAAATAGTGGAAAAGGCATTTAAAATCAGTTAAAACATACCAAAGTTGAAGTTGTAAAAAGCTAAAAATGCCAACAATTACTTTACCAAATTGCATCAGAAGATTAAATACCATTGTCATTATTGCACTGTTATATTGTACAAGTCCAACTACATGAACCTAAATATTGGTAAAATCTTATTGTGTCATGATGTTACACTCCTTGCCGTTAAACGTAGTCGGAATCACGCCCAAGTGGGCTCAGACAAAGTTATATAACATTGTAATCACCTCAGTCTCAATTTTGATCAGCATATGTGAATCACCCTGTTGACCCCTAATCAGTGGAAAAGAGTGTAGATTAAATAATTTTAAAAAAATTAAAAAAATGTTACTGAACAAGGAGGAATTCAAATTTCTCATATAAATAGTAGATAAGATGAAACAAATCCTAACTAATAAAGATGTTACCTAATAAATCTGGAAAATTATTTTCATAAACATGTATAGAAATCTTCACTGGCGTTCAACCCTGATGGAGTCTTGGTGTCAAGCTCTAATATATATCTTGTTTCCAAGAGGCACAATTTGGCTTCTCGATTCCCTCCTCTTTTAAGGGAGGGGGATTGTGTCTATTACAAAATACTGCAAATGTACAGGGTTGCTCACATGATGTTCCTCAAAGTGCCTGGCTACAGGGTAGGGTTGATCTTTATTGTTGATTGCCCTAATGTGCTGGAGTATCCGCTTGTGAGCTGGCAGCTTAGTGCTGCCGATATATGTCAACCCACAGGGACACTCCAGCACATAAACTGCAAATTCTGTTTTGCAAGTCAGTCTTTTGTTAATAACTATTGGATCTGACTTGAAAGGGATATTGTAATGAGTCTTGTTACATGCAAATTTGCATGCTTTACAGCTTGGACATTTTTTGAAGCCTTTGCACATTGTAAGCCAGTTGGTAGGTGGTTTGGGTTCCGGACTACTTCTGACCAAACTGTTACTCATCGACCTTGATTTTCTAAAGGTCAGAACAGGCTTGGCAGGTAGATGTTTGCTCAGGGTTGGGTCACCCTCCACCAGACTCCAATTTCGATTTAAGATCTTTCTGAGCGCCTGGTGCTGTCTATTGTAGGTAAGTATAATCCTGGGTTGTTGCTGTGATATAACTGTGCTGATTTCTGCCTGACTAGATTTTAAAGCAAGGGCCTCATTTCTGGACAGAATTTTTGTTTTCTTAATCGCCCTGTCCATGATGTTGGAGGCGTATCCGCTTGCTAGAAACCTTTGTCTGCTTATATTCTGGGCAGCATTACAATCTTTTTCAGTGCTGCAAATGCGCTTGATACGTAGCATCTCCCCGTAGGGGATGCTCTGTATCAAGTGGCGCGGATGGTGACTACTGGCATGCAGGACTGTATTGCCCGAAGTAGATTTCCTAAACAACCTGGTCGAAATAGTACCCTGATCCACAAAAACCTCCACATCCAAAAAGTACACAGAAGACTTACTGATATTTGAGTTGAAATGAAGGGTGAAACAGTTGTTATTGATCTGGTCTATAAAATGCAATGCACTGTTTTCAGATCCTCTCCAAATTAAAAACAAATCGTCTATATATCGTAGCCAGGTCACTACATGCTGATCCATTATATCCTTGTGCTGACCCCTGAGGACCTGCTCCTCCCACAGCCCCATATGCAAGCAAGCATAGCTGGGGGGAAAGCAGGCCCCCATGGCAACACCTCTAATCTGCTGATAAATGTGATTATCAAACAGAAAAAAAGTTCTGCTCTAGACATGTGGATATCATTGATAGTAACATTGTGTTATGCATGGCACGACACATAGGTCTCAGATTCAAATAATACTCATTAGCTTTGAGTCCATCACATTGCCGGATAGATGTATAGAGCGATGTGACGTCTAATGTTATTAAAAGCAAATCTGGACTCCATACGGTGTTGTCAACTTTTCTAAGAAAATCCGATGGATCTTGGATATATGACGGTAGACCCCTGACCCAGTCTTGCAAGAAATAGTCCACATACTTGGATGTGTTCTCTATAATACTTAATGGCAGAGATGATAGGTCTACCAGGGGGTTTACTAGCACACTTGTGGAGTTTTGGAATAAAGTACAAAGCGGGGATAACTGGGTGTTCATTATTTAAAAAGCGATATGCATCCTCGCTTAACAGTCCTCCGCTCTTCCAAGCCAGCAATTTCAAGTAATAGTCATTCCATGCTGCTTTCACAATGTGTATATTGCTTTTCTTGTAGCACTCTGTATCGGTCAGTTGCTGCAATGCCTCCTCCATTTACAGTCTACGCGGCCACAGAACAACATTATCGCCTTTATCTGATTGCCTCACAATGATATTGTTGTTGTTCTGTAATTTTTTCATTAACTGAATATAGCAAGTATGTTGTTTAGCAATCCCGTGACGGGCCTTGCAAGTTGCTGTATAGAGGTGTTTGAGTTCTATTGTCACTAATTCATGGTATACGTACAAATTGCCATGCACCATTATGGGTTGGAAAATAGACTTTGGCTTGAATGGGGTTTTTATCGTGTCATTGAAGCCAGTGGGCTCTAGGTTTAAAGCAGCGGTTTCCATAGACTGTTCATTTTGCAGCGACCAGAGTTCCTGAAACAGATTCATATCACCTGCAGTTAAGAGCGAGGGGCTGCTTATTGATGTTTCCAGTGCGGAAATCTTTTGCTTTGATTGTAGCATGTGGAATTTATTGAGCTTTAATTTTCTTACGAATCTAAGGATATCCATGCGGGTGTCCACGTAATAAAGCTACTCACTGGACTATACGATAGTCCCAAACCCAGTATTGGTTTTTCCGCCATTGTAAGTTCCATGTTGGTAAGATTTACCACTGAGTTCGCGTCTAGGGTTTGTTCTACTTCTGTTGACGATTCCATCTTCCCCTCGTCTGTTTTTTGGTAGTTTGCTTTCCTTGGTTTACTGCACTTTCATCTTTGCTGCACTTGTAGTTTTCTCTTTTGTTTTTGGGCCAATCTGCCCTCTGGGTCTCAGAGTGTCTCTTCGATCTTGGCACAAGCAGTCTACTTCCTGCGGAAGGGACAGTTTGATAAACCCTAATCCTGGTGTCCTAGATGTTTCACCTTCAGGTTCACTTTCCGCCGCAGAACTCAGATCTGATACTGAAGTTGGCGCCATGGCTGCCTCATTGGCATCTTTTTGAAAAGCTCGGGTTTTTTTTCTCCTTGCTTTGACTGCGTCGTATTTGCGTGCGAGCGAATGTGAATACC
The DNA here is from genome assembly GCF_964204655.1 of Triturus cristatus. Classification (NCBI taxonomy): domain Eukaryota; kingdom Metazoa; phylum Chordata; class Amphibia; order Caudata; family Salamandridae; genus Triturus; species Triturus cristatus. Next base: position 143,897,801 of record NC_140588.1, read on the forward strand.
TGTCCATTCTGGTAGTTTGCCTTGTCTCTCTCAAATTTGAACGCTTTGCGTCTTTTAATAATGTCTTCATCCTTCTGCAAGCGTACATACATATCTTCCCTTAATTTTTTGATTTGTTCTGTCACTTACAGTTTGCCTATTTCTATCTCCAGTTCATCTACCTGCGCTTGTAATTTGGCACGATCAGTTTCTGCGTATTTGACAAGTATCCCAACCAATTTGCTTGACGAGTCCAGGTTACAGTCGGCCCATTCAGCGAGCATGTTGTGGTCCGGATTGTCATAACTCGTGCCAGGGTAATACGCAAGCCTCTCGGTATCCGACCCACCTCCAAGTAGCGGGAGAAAGATTTGTGCTCCCACCACTTGGATTGTTCGGAGCGCATGAGTTTCTCCAGTTTTTTAAATAAGTCTTTATATATATATATATATTCACTGGAAAAAGCATAGGTTTTAGGGAAAGTTATAGTTACAAATTAGCATTTAAAAAACCTTAGAAATTCACTGAAAAAATCATAGGTTTTAGGGAAAGTTATAGTTAGTTGGACATTTCACTCGTACAAAACCCGAGAAATTCCCCCGTTATAGTTAGTTCAGCTAACTATAACTCACGCCCCCGCAATGCACTGCTGATGACATCACATATTACATCACTCATGACATGGTCAGTGACATCACTAATGACATCACTGATGACATCTCAAATGACATCACTGGTGACATCACTGATGACATCATCCAGTGACTGTGTCTTTCTGTAAAGTTTAAATATGTTAAATATATATAGGGAAAGGCGTATTGAAGAATGAGTGGGTGTATAAGTGTCTGAATGGATGATTTAGTAGGTGGGTGACTGACTCTATAAGTAAGTGCTTAAACGTATCTTATTGAATGCATGGGTTAGTGACTAAACTGTGTGAATGTCTGTATCTGTCTGTCTGTTGGTGTGTAAGCGGCTGCGTGGGTTTGTGAATAGCTACATGAGTATCTATATGAGTTATTGATTGGTTGTCTGAGTATCTGTATGGGTGCCTGAGTGTTTGTGTGGGTGGGGTGTGTGTGACTGTGCATAGGTGTTTGAGTGGGCGATTCACTGGGTGCATGGTTTCAAGAGTGCATCTGTGATGGACTCTATGGGTGGGTGAATGTGTGCATGGGTGTGTTAGTGAGTGAATGTATATCTCAGTGGTACAAGTGTGAGTAACTACATATGTGAAAGGCAGTATATATGTGTGTTAGAGTATATACATGGCTATAAGTGAGAGTGTGTGATTATGAGAGTAGCTGTTTGGATGATTGTGTGCTTGTATCAGTGATTGTATAAGAGCGTAAGAATGTGCTAGTATTTGTATGAGTAAGTGAGCTGGTGTGTGTATAACTGTATAGGTGAGTAAATGGGAGTGTGATTAATTATTTGCATGACTGACTAGGTGTGTGAGTACCTCTATGGATGAGTGGCGGTGTGTGAGTGTCTATATAGGTGTATGAGTGTATATGATAGTCCTGTCCTGAGTGACTGTAAGTATGAGTGACTGCACAGGTGAGTGAGTGGATGTGTGCGTAGACCTAAGAATCAATGAATGGGTATGTAGTTATTGATGTTGGAGTGTCTATGGTTTTGAGATTGGCAGTCTGTAATTTAGAGTGGGTGTATCAAAAGTTATATTAGGGTGTGAGAAGATGCATGAAATGATCACATGGATGATGTCATCAGTGATGTCATCAGTGATGTCGTTTGAGATGTCATCAGTGATGTCACTGACCATGTCATGAGTGATGTAATATGTGACATCATCAGCAGTGCATTGCGGGCGCGCAAGTTATAGTTAGCTGAACTAACTATAACGGGGGAATTTCTCTGGTTTTGTACGAGTGAAATATCCAATTAACTATAACTTTCCCTAAAACCTATGTTTTTTTCAGTGAATTTCTAAGGTTTTTTAAATGCTAATTTCTAACTATAACGTGCCTGAAACCTATGGGTTTTTCAGTGAATTTCAAAGGTTTTTTAAATGCTAGTTTCTAGCTATGCCTACAGAGGTAGGACATGTGATGAAAGAAGAAACAACGAACAGAAAGAAAAAAAAGAAAATGCACAAAGAAGCAACAGAAGTCCACAAAGACGAAGGAAAGTGCAGGAAGAAGAAGTGATGTGCAAAAAGAACCAACAGAGGAGCATAAAGTCCTCCTGTGCCCACAACTTTTTCAGACGGGTACTGGTGGTAACTGACTCTGACTAACCAGGCCTAGAGCCAGTGCTATGCTAAAAGACACTTAAAATACAGTGAAAACATCTACACACACTAGGGAACACTATGCGTTGGGGTAACCTGTGATAAGTATGACCTCCTCTGTGAGTCCCTAGTACATAATAGGGCAGGGGGATTAAAACTACCTCATAAAATGCGCCACGGGGCGTGTTTGCACACTGGTGAAGGGAGGTGGGGGCCTGAGGTTACATGTGTACAAACACGCCCTGTGGCTGTTTTATCACCTCTCTGCAACGCAGCGCAGTGGCGGTTACTGGAAGCACCTGGTGGTCTAGTTGGCCCCCAGGGGCCCTCAGGATTGAAGGGGAATTAATTCCCAAACTTAAAACACGCCACAGGGTGTGTTTGCACACATGTCACCTCAGGCCCCGCCCCCTCCCTTCACCACTGTGCAAACGCGCCCCGTGGTGCGTTTTAAGTTGGGGGATTAAGTCCCCTTGAATTCTGAGGGCCCCTGGGTTCCAAGTAGCCCATCAGGTACGTCCAGTAAGCGCCACAGAACTGCGTTGCAGAGAGGTGTAAAAAGGGGAGTGGCCTCTGAACACCTCTCTGCAACGCAGCTCCCTGGCGCATACTGGAGGTTCCTGGTGGGCTAGTTGGCCCCCAGGGACCCCCAGTATTCAATTGGAATTAGTTCTCCATCTTACAACGCGCCAGGGGGCGCGTTTGCAGAGTGCTGCAGGGAGGGCTGTGTGCCCCCCCCCCCTTTCTTTCCTTTTTTATTGGCCCTGGGCCCCCCAGGGCCTGACCCCTATTTTTATTTGTATTTCTATAAATCCCTCCCGAAGCCATATTCGGCCCCGGGGACCCCATATATTGAGTTTAATATTTTTTCTACATTCATGGGGTTATTCATATGAGTAATGTGTTTGAAGTCAAGTGTTTTCCCTACTCTTGCTTAGACTGCAGTAGGAATAGTAAAAACAAACCTCTTAACAGTGTAACACTTTCCCTACTGTTGCGCAGTTTAGAGTGGGAATAGTAAATTTCACCCCACCGAAATCCAACGCTTTACCTATGTTCCACAGATTAGAGTGGGAATAGTAAATGTTACCCATCTGAAGCCCAGTACTTTTCCAATATTAGTGTCAATGATCTTTTTTTCCGATATTTTGGTACTTACCATTATAAGTGTAGGGGCACGATATTGTGGTAAACAATATATTTGTAGCATGTGTTGGCCGTAGAAACATATGCTTAGCATTATCCTGCCATCTAGTATTGGTCTCGAATGATTAAAAGTTGTTCTTATATGAATTCTTCGAGTCACAAGGTATAGTGACTCCTTCTCTGGTGTGTATTGCCATCGGGTTTGGACGTCGTTATAGCAGCACGGGGACCGAAGCTTTAATCTCCACTGAGGCCTTCATAGGCTCTCGGTCTTTTCTACTGACCGACAAATCTCAGATCTGGAAGAGAGCAACTGGTGATATCCATCAATTCACGGTACCCGCCCGGGCTCAGGCCTGCCGTTCTTCGACTTCTTTGTCTCGATTCTACAGGACTACGTCCACGAACAATGGAAAACATGCCCTTCAGCTTTTGTCCTAATTGCCACACAAAATATTTCAGATAAGACCTACATAAAGTCTGCAACCTATGTTTGCCACCGGAGCACGAAGAAACTTCCTGTGAGGCGTGTTTAGCGTTCCTGTCAAAAAAGACACTTCGGCAACTAAGAGAGCGTCGTTGGGCCCACACAAACATGCAGCGAGCACAGAAGATGCTCTGGATATCTTCAGGGACCAGTCAACAGACCCCAGTCCAGAACCGGAAGACTCGGAGGCACAGACGGTGCCAACAGGTGTACAAATACTCCTGGCTAGCAGTGGGGCAGTTCAGACTCCGAGCTCGACTCCATACAGGGGCACTTGAGTACCTCGACGAAAGCAGCCCAAGCCCCTATCACACTACCCACTCCTGCTTTCAGAGCCCCACTGCCTTTAGGCCATGGAGTTCTTCTTCAACAGGCACACAAACAAAAGGCCACTCGCCTGGAAAGCCTTCGACAAACGTTGAAAATTTAAACCGTTAAAATTTGTGTCGCCATTGTTCGAAATGGGGGTCTCTAGTTGGCAGAGGTCCAAATAGAGGCCATTGCTTCTAGTCAGGGTAAGAAGGATACACTCCTAAAATAACCCCTGCTCACCCCCTTGGTAGTTTGGCACGAGCAGACAGGCTTATCTCAGAGGCAATGTGTGAAGCATTTATGAACACATACAGTAACACAGTGAAAACATTACAAATGGACACCACACCAGTTTAGAAAAATAAGTAATCTTTATTTAAACCAATGCAAGACCAAAGACAAAAATCTACAATACAGTATTAAAATTAAGGCTTTTGAAATAGTTCAGTTCAATGCAAGTTGTAAATGCGGCACTTTTCCAACAAAGTACCTTAGATGCGTCACGCAAAACAAACAAAAGGGTCGCAAGGAAGGTGATGCATCAGTAACTTGCTGCGATGGTTCCTTACTGCAGCGCAGGGGAGGTGAGTGATGCATTGGTTCCTTACTGGAGAGGAGGGGATGCGTCGGTTTCTTACTGCGTTACGGTTACGATGCAACAAGATGGCGCCTCAATGCGATGATCTGGTGCGATGCGACAAAATGGTGGCTTGATGCGATGCGATGGTCCGGTACGATGCATGTACGTTTTCAGTCACACGGCAGGTGCTGCGACAGTCATCTCGGTGGTGCGTCGGGACCCGGTGTGGATGCGGCTTGCTTCTTCCAGGTTGCTCGGCGAAGCGTCGGAACCAAGTGTGGATGCGGCACGCTTCTTCCCCGTGACTCGGTGATGCGCCGGGAATCGGTGCGGGTGCGACACGCTTCTTCTCGTTGCGTCGATCTTCCAGCTCTCAGCGACAAACAGTCTCTAGAGGTCCTAAACAGCAGCAGGCACCTCTTTGCAGGCTGGAATTCCCAGCAAGGAAATTCAGGGGAGCTGGTGGTGAAGTCTTTGTTTCCCTGAGACTTCAGAACAGGAGGCAAGCTCAGTTTCAAGCCCTTGGAGATCTTTTCTTCAAGCAGGTGACAAAGCAAACAGCAAAGTCCTTCTTCTCCTTTCCTTGGCAGCAAGCAGCCACTGCAGGCCACTCCCAGACAGCAAACAGCAAAGGGACAGTATTTCTCCTCAGCTTATCCGGCTCTTCTCCTTGGCAAAGGTTTCCTCTTGATTTCCCAGAAGTAATCTAAAGGTCTTCGGTCTGGGCCCCTCTTTTTATACACCAAAATCCTTTGTTCTCTGAAGGCAGAGAGTGTATGTACTCAGCCAAAACCAGTTCTGTCCTCACTGGTGCCGCTTCCTGGCAGGAGGTGGAGACAGCATTGTTGAAGGCGGACCATGTCCAGGCAGGTGAAAGGAAATCTCCTCACCCTATTCTAAATTCAACCCAGGGCCCATTCATCCCAGCCCTGACTCGTCAGACTGCCGGAGGCACAGCCCTCTCCCATCTCCTGTTACTCACAAGCCAGACATGCAATATACAAACCTAGCAGAGGCATACTGGATGGTTAGGCAAGAAAATAGCCACTTTCTAAAAGTGGTATTTTCAAACACAGAATGTAAAATCACCCTCATCAAAAGATGCACTTTAACATTCTGAGTTCAGGCATACTAAACTTTATTTCCCATCGTGTTCCTAGGGCCAGTTATGTGTATAATATGTTATAAACTAACTGCCCATTTTGGCCTATGGGAACAGATAGCCTTGCAATAGTGAAAAAACAGAATTGGCAGCGTTTCACTATCAGGACGTGCCACACACATCAGGGCATATCCTACCTTTCACATACAATGCACCCTGCCCAAAGGGGTACCTTGGGCCTACCTTAGAGGTGACTAACATGTAGAAAAGGTAAGGTTTAGGGACTGGCAACTGTGTGCATTTGCCAAGTCGACATGGCAGTCCCAGACTGCACACAGGCTCTGCAATTGCAGGCCTGAGACACATTTTACCAGCTGCTTCTGTGGGTGACAAAATCAGTGCTGCAAGCCCACCAGCAGCATTTGATCTACAGGCCCTGGGCACACATGGTGCACTGTACTAGGGTCTAACAAGTAAATCAAATCAGCCAATCATGGAATCACTAATCCATTACATCAATTTACAAAAAGGAGCACTTGCACGTTGGCACAGAACAGCAGTGGTAAAGCACCCAGAGCATCTAGACCAGCAAAAACAGTTGAGGCAACAGCAAACAATACAAGGGAGACCCATGCCAATAGTGCCAAGTCTAACAGCCATATACACCGAAACAAGCTTCATCAGCATAATCCAAGTCAAACAAGGACTTGGAGACGAAAAACATACTTGGATCCAAAACATGGTTCGTCTGCACAAGCTTCGGTGTCAAAACCTACACGTAAGCCTTTGCCACCAGAAACAGAAAGACAAAAAACTGCAACACATAAAGTAGGCTCTTCGACACCCTCCACATCCTCTGTGTCGAAATCAACAAAAATTACTACAGAGCCACAGAAAACACAAATAGAGCCCATTCATGAATGCTTGCAAGACATGCTGGATAAAGGTCAAAAGACTCTCTTTGTAAGCCCTCATACTGCCTAGCATCCACACAGTACATATTCAGGCAACCTGTTAAATCTAGAGTAATCACTATGTGTGTTGATAAAAAATATAAACCATGTCCACTGGGCCCTGAGTATTTTAAATACTACTTATGCTTAAATGCATACTAGCATCCACACTGTACATATTCAGGCAACCTGTTAAATCTAGGGTAATCACCCTGTGTGTTGAGAAAAAATATAAACCATGTCCACTGGGCCCTGAGTATATCAAGGGCCATGTTACATCAGACTTGCTAGTTGTAACCACTGACAGAAAAAGAGCAAATTTCCAAGACAGAGGGGATGCATCTCCTACAAATAAAGAGGGTAAAAAATACGATGAAGCAGGTAAACGAGTTGCAGCAGAAGCTGCCAGCCACATGTGCATTACAAATTCTGTGGGATTACTCTCCCGATATAATTGGGCCAAATGGGATGAAATGCAGGAACTACTGCAATAGCTCTGCAATCATTTTAAAGAGCTTTTTAACGTTTTTTAAAGTATATTACAACAAATGTTTTAAATTTATATGTTTGGTATTTGTTGACCTCAGCAGAGATCTAAATCAAATCAAATAAAAACTTGAAAAAACTACTGCAATATCTCCCTAACCAATACCAAGAACGTGCAACACAAGTAATGAAAGAGGGAATAGCAATATCTAATGCCACTATACAATGTGCCTTAGACTCTGCAGACATCAGCGCACGCAAGGTTAATACTAGTAAACTCATTAGACACCATGCATTGCTCAGAGTATCTGGGTTAAAGCCAGACGTACAGCAGCATCTGCTAAATTTACCTTTTGATGGCTAGAAGTTATTTGGCCCACAAGTAGATGAAATGCTCAAAAAGCTCAAAAAAGACACAGAAACAGCTAAATTAATGGGGCTGTACAAATATATCAGCGGCGGGGTTCCTTTTGTAGGGGTCAAAAGAGAGGTACAAACAGAGAAGTTACTCCTCTGACTCAAACATTGGCAATAAACAGCAGGGTTCCTATCAAAACCAGTTTAATAGAGGATCTTTCTATAAAACAAATTATCGAACCAGAAGTAGGGAACGTGCAACCACTGCCAAAACTCCTACCCCTTCAAAACAACCTACTCCTCCCCCCACCACATATAACACCAGTGGGGGGAAGGTTACAGAGTTTTTATCAACAATGGCAATACATCAACACAGACCAATTGGTGTGGTCCATAATCAAAGATAAGTATTATTTAGAACTCAAACAAACACCACCCACAATTCCACAGAAACCACAAAAAAATGCCTAAAGAACATCTAACACTTTTACAGGTAGAGGTTCTGTCTCTCCTTCAAAAAGGAGCAATAGAAATAGTACCCTTACAACATCAAGGATACAGAGTCTACTCCCTTCATTTTCCCATTTCCAAAAAGGACAAAACATTAAGGACTATTCTAGATCTCGGGCAACTAAACAGATACATCTCCTCGGAACACTTTCACAACAGCTCTTTGTTACTTTTAGCAAACCACATCAAAGGGCACCAACATCCAAAGCAGGGATTACTAGTTGTATAGTCAGATGCATTCAGACATGCAATCAAAAAGCCATAAGGATGCTTGCAGTACCATTATGGGCTCATTCCACACATAAACAAGGAGTCACTATGGCTTTTTTAGGAAATATTCTTATAGAAGATATTTGTAAACCAGCTATTTAGAATAACCCATATATATGTATTAAACACTATTGTGTTGATGTCCTCACCAATCAGCAAGCAAACGTGGGTCAAGCTGTACTTGAAACATTATTTCAAACAAGTAATTCAACCAGTTGCTAGCCGGAGCAAGGGAACCACTGCTTTACATTTGATGCTAAGCATATATATCTACGGCCAACACATACTTTGAATGGAATATGTTACTTACCCTTTAAGCATCTATTCTTAGTGTGTAGTGTCGTAGACGCAAATGCACCTGCTTCCCCGGAAGCCTTTGGTTGTATTACTTCGAACTATTTAAAACATGTTTTCTGAGCGGGATATGTAGTCAATAAGAGGCGTCAAGAGGCGCAGCAAACCTTTTATCTTTAAGGGACAATTTTTGTGTAATCTGCTCCATAGCAACGGTGTGCCAAAGTTGTGTGAACCAAGACGCTTCTGAGGGGACCAGGAGAGACCTCTAGGCTCGAGCTATAAGCTGTTTGACTGCGATGTCATATGACATATGAGATACCAGTCTGCCTGAGTGATAGCAGACATTGATGTGGGATGGATTCCCAAAATGATTGTGTGATAATCTGCTGATATAGGATATATCAGGGTACCCTTGTTATGACTCAGGATCTCCTTCCAAAAGATGGTACGAGAAAGGCATGCCCACTATATGTGGTGAAAGTCCCCCAGCTGCTCTCCACATCGCCATAACGCCGCAGAGGCCTCAGGGAACATGGAGTGGAGACGGACTGGGGTGTATTACCATTGAAGCATTACCTCATAGGCAATCTCTTGCTGAGAGTTGCTTCTATGTGTGCGCGGGATCTCTGTCCAGAGCAGCTGCTGCTGTATCTGAGTGATGGCAGAAGTGTTATGTAAACTATGTTTTTGACACAATATTTTTGTCAACTATATTTTTTACCACAATATTGTGTTGGTAAATCGATAGTATTTAATGAGTGGAGGTGCAGCATACAAGCTGACCCTCAGTTTTGCAACTGAGATATTCCTGCCACACAGTCTTCAAGATATGGAATAATATTGTCAGGGACTTAGGCCAGAAGAATTGGTTACCTAGAGAGTCTCCTTTGTGGTGAGAGAAGAGGCTGTTCCTGGAGTCGGGATTGTAGGGATTCCACATTTGAGACACCGATGGAATAACAAAAATTGGTGGTGTGATGCCAAGAACTGTGCTATGTAAATTTCAGGGTATCCAGGAGGAACACAAGTTCCATACAAACCAACTTTTCTGGTACCTTCAGTTGTGTCACGCAGTTAACCCATATACACAAATGTTCAGTCCATTAAAGGCGAAGTAGCAAATGGGGAAGTTGAATATACATATAATATTCCAGGTGTACCATTTGCTAGTAACCAACACCCAAGACTCATTTCACAGGTTGAGGCAGATATGAGAGGAGGACCTGTGGGATTTCACAGATTGAGTGTCAGAAAGCAAGAATGGCCTCCATGTGAATCAGATATAGCAGTGCAGTTTTGAATAATTTGATCAAAATTACTTACATTGCAGAGATGTCACCCACAAGCCTATGGCAATATGGTCAAATTATCATCCCACAGTGCCTAAGATGTAAACAACAAAGAGGAAATCTCATAAACACAAATTAGTATTACTGCAAAATAAAATGATTTTGGGAGGTGGGTCTACAATACATAACGAGAGAATGGTTTAGAAGTTCTAAGTCGACCCACTAGTGAAATTACAATTAGCTTCAATTGATATTGACTTGGACCCCTGTAAATTAGCAATTCTGTAGGAACTGGAAAAAAGCATCAAGTATGGCGAAAAGGGATTACTGTATGACATTCGAGAGCCAAGTGTACAAGGCGAGAGGCTGTCCACACAAATGTGTGCAAATATGGGGTGACTGGTGTTAACACCTAGGATTGCACTTGATTTGTTCTATGGGTCAAAGAGAGAAGATGGCTCAAAAGATCTTATGTATTAGAAAAAGAAGAAGTGGACATCTGTGTCTCTTGGTTGTAATTGCCTACTGGGATTCTTTGGTAAGATTATATTTTAATGGAATATTGTACAAAACTGAAAGGGCACTATATAATTTTCTATATGTTAAATGAAATGTTTATTAAAAACGTTGGGCTGTATAAATTGCACAAAAAGTTTACAGAACCTTCTTAATTTACCAGAGTGGTATAGTTGGGGTAGGGGCACAGCAAAGGGCATTCTCAGGAATAAAGCAACTTTACTTGAATAGAGTAATAAAAGGATAATCCTGATGGGTTGTATCTGCAAGACAAACATTGATAAACATTCTTCTAATGTTATGCTACCAATTTTAATGATTCAAAAATTAAATTGATCAGAGGGGAGGAGCCTAGCGCTTGACCAAGATGGCCGCGTGAGCCTTGAGCTCCCGCTACCCTCGCGCCCTCCGGCAATCATCCTGTCCTAAATCCTGATTTTCATGCACGGAATCCTGCAGATGAGTCACAGCTGGGGCGATTGACGTTGTCCGGGCCAAGATCGCCCACCGGGGACCGAAGTTGTGCACGGCGGAAGATTGCGGCCTACCTCCGAAGGATGCCAGGGGCTTGCGTTGGCAGGATGCCCGGCCACTAATTGAACAACAGCGGCCTTGGGAGGTGTGAACTGATGGACGGATGCCGCTGCACTTTCACTTTCGCTTTCTCGCCCTTTGTTTGCTCCGGGTTGGGAGTGCGTCATACAGATCCTCTGTTGTCTGGAGGACCTCCACCCGCTCCTGACTGGCTGTTGAAGAACTAGTCGTCCCTGTCTCCTCTACATGAGTGAGGGACGTCCTCTTGCGACTGACCGTCCTGCTGTCCGAGATGTCGACCAAATCGGAGGCAGACAGGTCGAAGTCTAAGACTACCAGGCGGGGAGGCTATATCCAATCCAACAATATGGATCGTTATGCCCAGCAGAAGGGGTCGCCTGGTGGATCGGGACAGTCGCTGGAAGCACAGAAGGCCGATTCATCCCCAGCCTCGGAGTTATCGTTGCAGGATATCAAGGGGGCGAAAGATGGGATACAATCTTCGATTGGGCGACAGTTCGAGACCCTGGCGCACAAGGTGGACATGATTTTGGTCGATGTCAACTTGATTCGCGCGGACCTGGGAAAAACCAATGAGCGGGTCAAGTCCCTGGACCTCAAGACTACTGGCCTCGCGGACGATGTCTCGGAACTCCAGGCTGAGGTCCGCAAGCTACGAACCGCGAATGACCTCTCCGCCTGCCGGCTCGAGGGCTTTGAAGGTCGGGCCCGGCGCAATAATGTGCGCATTATCGGGGTCCCGGAGGCTTCGGAGGAGCTCTCCGTGGACCTCCTCGTCGAGGATTTGGTGGTGAATCATCTTGCGCCAAAGGGCCTCGGCAAGTTTTTCGCTGTGGAGCGGGCTCACCGAGTGCCTGGCGGATGGCCTAAGGTGGGAGCCCCCCCGCGGCCGATTGTCGCCCGGATCTTCCACTTTCGAGATCGGGACGCTATCCTGCAAGCATCGAGGGTGACAGGCCCGGTGCCTTTTCAAAATGCCTCTGTGAGCTTTTACCCTGATTTCACCCAGATGGTGCAGAAACAGAGGCAAAGTTTCCTGGGGGTGAAGCGGCGGCTTAGGGATATGGACCTGAAGTATGCCATGCTTTTCCCCGCTAAGCTGCGTGTGGTATATGAGGATCGGACTTTCTTCTTCGAATCGCCGGACATGGCAGGGGACTGGTTGGATGCACTCCCTCGGCGGCAGCCCGGCCGGGACGGCGTGGATGGGGTGGAAGGCGACCGGGATGGACAGAAGTGATACCTTCGGTGCTGGCCTGCTTCGATTCAGCCCTGGACAGAGACTCGCACCTTATTGCAGTAATGGGAGGGCGGCGGGGGGAAGATAGGGGCACTTTCCTCCCTTGGGGTGTCTTTTGTAGATTTGTTTCTGGTAGGGCGACAGGCACACTGCAAGTTGGGGGGGCTTTGTAAGCTGACGCAGGGGTGCAGGGTGGGGGGGGGGGTTTCAGGATGTTGGGGTTGTTGTTTGGGGTTGTTGTTTTTTCTTGCAAGGCGTAGCAATGACTGTCAGAATTGTCCGACTGTGGTTCTCTGGGGGGGGGGGAGGTCTCTTTGTGTTCAGGGATGGGGGATAGGGGCTTAAACGTACTCAGCTGGAATGTTAATGGCTTAGGGGACCGTATAAAACGTGGGATAGTCCTGCAATTTTTGAAACGGACCTTGCCAGATGTGGTTCTCTTGCAGGAGACCCACCTTATAGGGAATATGTGTTATGCACTTAACAGAAAGGGCTACAAATTCATTGCTCACTCATAAGAAACTTATCAACGTTCGGGCGGATCTTCTCCTAGGGTTGCGCGCTCAATGGACCAGGGACGGCCTTGAACTAGATGATGAGGATTGGCAGTACGCAGTTTCTTCCCCCAAAGAGGTCGCTATCCCCGCGCGCCTGCGGCTGGTGCAGCTTAAAATACTCCATAGGGTCTATGTGACGGGGCCCAGGTTGGTCCACATGGGTTTCTCTGAGGAGGGCTTATGTAAGAGAGGCTGTGGTATGGTGGGTACCTTCCTCCATATTATTTGGGAATGCGGTGCTATTATGGAGTTCTGGAGGCAAGTCCACGAGGTGATGGGGGAGGTGACAGGAATTGTTATGCAGCCTGAGGCGCGATGTTGTCTCCTGAATGTCTGGAGTCCTACTGACCACAACGCGGCACAGACTCAGTGGGTGACCCTGGGGAACATGGTAGCCAAGCGCGATATCGCTTGGCTGTGGGGCTCCAATAGGCCGCCCACATTGACAGCGTGGATGGAAAACATGGACTGGAGCATATTTAGGGAGAAGACAGTGTATTGTGCTCGAGGGCGCCCTCGGAAATGGCACGCTGTGTGGGGTCCATGGAACCAGTACAGAGGGGACATATGCCTCCCCCCCGACCCGGATCCGCCTGAGGAGCAACTTTCCCCTTAGTCTTTTTCCGGCTTTGGCTTTCCCGCTGATATGTGTTTGTTTCTAGAGTCTCTGCCTTTCCCTCCTTTCCCTTACTATAAACCTGTGCCTGTTGGACGTGATGGGGCTCGTCCCCCCTGATGGGAACCTCTCTTGGTGTTTACAGTACCTTTCGCCTTGCTTGTGTTTAGGGTTGTATTTATGTTTATGCAAAATGGAACCTTTGGCTCTCCTGTCAGTGATATGTGGACGCAAGCATGTGTTGAATCTCTAAAGCTGCCGTACCTCCGGGTTGTCGGCTGAATAGCTGTGTCACTGATCTAAAATAAAGGTTTTAAAAAAAAAAAAAAAAAAAATTCAATTGATCATAATGTTCCCTGGGGTGAAAACGCAAACATTACTTATCTGTAATTTAAACTATCTTTGTTTCACTACTGGCGTTCAGTGACCAAAGCTTGGGAGGTAGTAGGGTTTTTGAAAACCAAGAAGTGAGGCCTGTCCATTTTCAGTGAACCCAGCCTGTCCATTTTCAGTGAACCCGGCCGTGGCCTCTCTAGTTCCAAGGAATCTCCCAACACTGTCAGTTATCAAGGCTCTGCGAGTGCTGCTGCGCCATTTAATGACCTGTCCTTCTTGACGTGCCAGCTGAAACCGGTTCTGGCAAAACCCAGATCGTACAGGTCCCCTGGGCTAAACGACCTTCTTCAAGCAGGATATCCACTTTTGGGCCAGAAAACTTGCACCTGTATTCGATTACTGTCTAAGGAGTTCCTTAATACCGGACTCTTGGTGCGGTGTCATCATTCAACCTATCTTTAAAGGTGGATCTAAATCTAATCCCAGAAATTATAGGTTGATAGCCCTTTTGGACAATGAAGCAAAATTATGTTCAAGCTTGCTCCTGGAGGATCTGTGACAATGGGTTGTGTTGAGGAGTGTCATGCTGAAGAGTCAAACAGGGTTTGCTGAGAAGTCTGGTACCTCGAGAAACCTGTTAGCAATATCCTTACTTTCATGAAGCGCCAATTTTTCTCGGACCCTGCTGCACTGGTGTTTTGTGGACTTCAGCGCAGCTTTTGAATCTGTCCCAAGGAGCGCCCTGGGGATAAAGCTAAAGAACTGGGGTGTGCCACTGAATAGCCTTGATGCACTTATATATCTATATACCAACCCATGGATCTGTGTCAAATTGGGCGATGGAACTTGCGTATCCAGGAAAATTGGCACCTCGTGAGGAGTCAAGCAGGGGTGTGTGCTGGCTCCATTGCTTTTTGTACATCTCTGATCTGTCCAGCGCACTCGATCATTCAAATACCCATCCACCCAAATTCAAAGTCGAACACATTAGCAACTTGCTCTATGCCAATGACCTACTTCTTCTTAGTCAAACGAAAGTCGGCATGCAGCTCTTGTTAAATGTATTGCACTCTTAGGCCAATGTTAACTGGCAGGAAGTTAATTTAAGAAAACCAAGATTTTAATAATGGGCAAGAAAATCAGCAAGGCGGGCTGCTGGCACCTCAGTGGAAGTAAGATCACGATGGAGCAGACATATAAATACCTTAGTGTTACAATCGATGCAAGGTGCTCCTTTTCCCGGCTCATGGAAGCTGTGGAAACCAAGGCCCTGATCTTCTTATCATTTTTTCAAAATTGTCAAGCTCGATGTGTGGGATGAGCCTCAACCAACTTCTGAAGCTAATGAGGGCAACAATCATCCCATTCCTGGTTTATGGCAGTGAAATCCTTTAAGGGAAGGATGGAAGCACTTAAACAAGTTGGTTACCAAGATTTACAAAGCCGTTCTTCGTTTACCGTTATCCTCATCTGCTGCTCATATCCGATTCGAATTTGGCCTCCTGATCAAATGCCAAGTGCTTTTTGAATTTCTGTCACAAACTCCGGGTTGCCAGGAGAGGAAATCTGGAGGCCCTATTGTGGGACAAAATTCAATCAGACGGTGCCAGACAACCATATTCCTTGCACCTTAGGGATTGTTGCAGCCTCTTGAATGCCGGGGAGCTTTGAGCTACACATCCACGTCAAAATGTCTTCAAACTAAGCATCAAAAAGCGAGTGTACCTTCGCTCACATCAGGTTGACATGGACACCTTGGTGAAGCACAAGCACGCTTGGGCTGTCATCAACTCTTATCATCTGAGGCATGTCAAACCCTGTCTGGACGGTACGTCCTCAAAATATATTTAAAAAAACTAAAGTTTATGGTCCTCAGGCTGGAGAATGGACGTTTTTGAATCATTTAGCCATTTGGCACCAGTCTTCAGAGTCCATGATGTGCAGGGGTTGTAACATGTATGGTGAATCATTTCAGCACGTCATTTGTATCTGTCCAAACATGCTAGAAGAGCAGAAAGCGCTCTTAAGACCGAAATGGAATAAAT
Source organism: Triturus cristatus (assembly GCF_964204655.1). Lineage (NCBI taxonomy): Eukaryota > Metazoa > Chordata > Amphibia > Caudata > Salamandridae > Triturus > Triturus cristatus. The sequence goes on from NC_140588.1 coordinate 143,913,688, forward strand.
TAGGCACATGACGGCAGTCAATTATCAATGTCCTCAACCCTGACAATACCACCCTGAACCTCTTGCTGGTCAAGTTTGTGACGTTGGTGACCAAGAAGTTAAGCGTGGATGTAACAACGTGCAGAGTGACTCCAGCTATTAGTTCTAGCAGTCCTCTGGATGACATGTCAGTTTCACAGCCCATCAAGGCAGTTCCTTTTAGTCAACCGTCATAAATTCAAGGACTTAGCAACATGCCCACTCTCAGCGTAGTGTCCCTTATCTGAATATTGGTTACAGCTGATCTAGTCCATGAACTCTCTAATTCACTGTGCTGGGTAAAAAGCACTAAGAATTCAGCGCTTGTTTTGCTGCTACCTTATTTTCTGCACCTTGCTCACACCTTGTTTTCCTAGTTATTGGAGCAGCTATCTGTTTAGCGGTATTAAGTAGCGTATAATGTTGTGAAAGCCATTTGACTTGTACTAGAACACTGTCTTAAGGATTTTGTGATTGTAAATGTAAAAAACTCCGAAAGCCATTCTTGGACTTTTAAAATTGCTTATGTTTTATTGTTTGTATTGGTTTTAAGTAACCAAACAATAAATGATATGCTAATAGGCAGTGAACCTGGAAAGTGGTTTGGTCTTTGGAGAGTTCGTTTGCGACACTGATTGATTGATGATACCAGTAAATTTGCTCTGTACAAATATAGTTTTGAGCTGAGCAGCACACATTTCTTATTGTACCTTGTTAGCAAAATATGTTCTCATATACTGGAAGATGGCTTCTCAAACCATCTTATACTATTCAGTGTTTTTTGTGGGGACAGTTTCATTGGTATGCCTGTGTTCTTTGTTCTAGACCACAGTAAGAGGAATGGATGAGGGAAGCATGCTACTCTGGTGAGGTTTAGTGTTCCGTTTGATTTCTCAGGGTTTATTTTGTGTCTGATTCCTCAGGGCCACCTTGCGGGTCACAGCAGAATAGTCTACAACAGCATTACTTTCATGGCCACTGGTGCCATAAGCAATTGGGGGATAGATTTTTGGGTCATTTCCAGACAATGCTATATAGCAGCTAGACCAAGTCTTCCAAGAACTTGCAGAATGTATCACTACATGGGTTAGGCACCCACAGTTCTATATCTACTCCCAGGAATTTCTGTACACTGCATGCAGTGGTGTAGAAAGGGGGGGTGCAGTCTGGGGTGGTGACATCCTCTCGCTCCTACCTGCTGTCTCGGGAACAGCAACCCCCCTCCCCCCGGCTGTTCAATTGAGCCGCCGGGACGGCAAAAACAGGGACCGCCATGGGCGGCCTTAGGGCTAGCTATGCCACTGCTGCTATGGATGTTAGAATTGCCATAGTTAGAAATTACATTTTAAAAGCTGACCACAATTTTCAAAACAGAAATCACTAGATGAGATGGCAGATACAAGAGTTTGATGGGTGGCTAAGCTGCCAGTTTGTGATGTTTGTGCCCTTAATGTCTTTCTCTTAATACACCCCATACTTTTTTATGTACAGCTCCTTCCTAGAGGTGCTGAATTCTTCTGACATCTATGCAAAATCTATGCACTTGTTGCCGAGATGCATAGACTCAGTGGGTCATTTAGTCCCTGGCCTCCTCCTCTGGTGTAAGGCATTAGTAAATCTTTCCTAGTTTACAGAATGTCGATTGGAATGTTTTCTCCAAATTGCTGGAAGCATATTGGACACCTCACCTATATCATAGTTCTACTGGCATAAAAGCTGCAAAATTAAAACATGAATTAAAATATGAAGACTTTCAGTGCTTTCCTGTGTGCACATTATAAAGTTTATCTGCTTTTATTTGTCTTTTAGCACCGCATGAGGCCTGAAATCGCGCAGTTGTTGACGCCACACATTTATGATAAGCTAGAAAACCACCTGTCGGTCTATCAGTATGACAGAGTTAAGGTAACTAATAAAGATTTATCATTCTCTGACAGTGAGTCCACCATCTTAAGATTTCTTTCTTTGCCATCTTGTTGTTTACAGTGTTTTTATTATGACTTGATTACTTGTCTGTCATTTCGTGCATTTATTAAATCCTTGATATGTGGTGTATCTGCCTGATCCAGCAGAATACTAAGCTCTCTGCTGTGAATTACTGTACTTTTCTTGTGTCCATCTTAGGGCACTGTAGCACCTGTGTGGTCACACTTTATCAGCTGGCATTCTGGAATGTTGCCCGATGCCAGTTGATGACAGATGACAGCAGTGTACCGGGCTCTACGGGCATCCGCCTCTTCCTTTGCGACTTGGCCTTCATGTAAATGATGTTTGGGATATTTTAATAAAGACACATACTTATCGACTATGTGTGAAGTGTCTTTACACAGTGGCGATGATTTCCAACACATCGGAACAAACCTATCTGTGCCATTTTTGCTACTGTTTGATGGATCGCAGTTTTTGCAGCAGGTTTTCACTTGGACATAACTTATTTTGAAGTCAACGGCTTGCGGCATCTACATGAGGAAAGGTCAGGTCAGTGCCGCTTTGTCATGTTCTGACACACGTTGATTGCCTATTGGAAGCAAAGTCAGTGACAGTTTAACTGTCTACAGCCGTGCGCTGACTTGCCTGCAATTGAAACCTGCTTGTCACAGCATTCTTTTTATGATGATGTCATCTGCTTGGTCACGCACTCTCTCCTGCTGATCCTGCTCGCAGTGCACCCTGGATCTCCTTCTATTACGTCAGTACCTTGTGAAGTTCTACGTGCTGCACGCTGTTCATTAGGTCTCGCCGAGCGTTGCAGCGCGCATGTGCTGTATGCTTTGCGAAGCATGTAGTATACACTATAACGTGAAAGCTTTGTAGAAGCTCCGTCCACTCTCTGCCCATATTTTTGATTGGCTTAGGTGCTAAATGCTGCCTTCCCATTGGTTTTAGCCTTGTTAGTCCCTCCTCCTCATGGCCATGTCGTCATTTGGATACTTCCATAGCTACTGGCCCCATTACTTTTAGAACACTTTTGTTCCCCTGGCTTCCCCACTCCCCTCCTGAAAGCCATGACTTCTCTGCCCATTAACCCCCCCCGCACTCTTGTTTTAAATGCAATAGGACTCACGTAAATGTGAGTTCTATTGCATTGCAAATGCTTGTTAAAGTAGTGCGCAGTCATTTACATTTGACATGTGAGCGATGCCTGACATCACAGCCACCCTTCCTTCCGCACCACCTCTTTCTATGCCTCCACTGCCGCGCCCGAACCCCTCGCTTCCTCCAGCTCCCGGCACAGCACAGCTCACCTTGGCTAAAACAGCAAAGGGTCAGAATGAGCCCCTTTTCTTATTCTGTGGGACTGGGACCGGACAGTTGACCCAAAACAGATTTCCCCGCCACTTGGTCATTATTAAGGCAGTGCAGACAAGCATACACTACGTGCTCGCGGGCAAAAGAAATATTTATATGCTGTTAAAGCTTCTTGCATAGTCGCTAGGGGATTTGTCTGATTCTTAGATGGCCGCCAAACGGGACGTGCATACCACATGCGCCGGAGTAGGTAGCACAGCCAGCACTCCACACTTCTTCCAGTTTTACAGCTCCCAGTTTGTTATGTGCTGCCTACGGGTGGGCACCTCCAGGGCTCTGCAGCCCTTCTATTCCCGGAGCCTCTCTGGAGGCCCCTGGTTTTCTGTAGCCACCTCCTGATGCTGGCCCGTCCGACCCCCGGTGTCTTCCCGCCGGGGTCTCTGCACTGCGGAGGGGCCCAGAAGCAGCGGTGCTGGACCCGGTAGAGGTTGCTGGGTTCTGACAGGGTCAGCCTTTTTGCTCGGGGAGCACTGTTGGGAGGGGGGCTACAATGAGCCCGATGCTGGCCTGTCCGACCCCCGGTGTCTTCCCGCCGGGGTCTCTGCGCTGCGGAGGGGCCCAGAAGCGGCGGTGCTGGACCTGGTAGAGGTTGCTGGGTCCTGACAGGGTCAGCCTTTTTGCTCGGGGATGCACTGTTGGGAGGCGGGCTGCGATGAGCACAAATGGCCCCACTGGAGAGGAGGAGAGGTTACTCGCGCGCATGTCTGGTTTCATGGCGCCGCCGGTGTCCCCTCTGTCCACCCTTTTTAGCGCCCCTCGGGACATGAAGACATAAATGTAGTTCTTGATCCTGGATACCCAGACCGAGGTGTGTTGAGCCCTCCAGGAGGCGGTCCGCGGGTCCGACTTCTCTGTCCACCGCTGGCAGCGGGAAGAAGGTAAACAGCCAACGGAGTTATTATCATCTGCATGCACTTTTTGTTAACTCGCGCCTGTGTCTCCCTAGTATCTCAGTAACCTCCTGTTAGAACCGGCGGTCTCTAGTTGGCAGAGGTATACACTTCTGACAAATAGGGACCAACCAACTCTAGTCAGGGAAAGGGGATTACACACTCAGATAACCCCTGCTACCCCCTTGGTAGCTTGGCAGAGCAGACAGGCTTATCTCAGAGGCAGTGTGTTAAGCATTTATGACCACATACAGTAATAAAGTGAATACACTACAGATGGACACGACACAGAAGTTATTATAAAAATAGTATTTTTATATAAGGCTTAGCACAAGACCAAATAACGACAAAAATATACCACAGTCTTAATAAATACTCTTTGGAAGGAAAAATAATAGTTCAAGTAAGGTTTCTTCTTGGCAAATAGTTCTTTAGCAAAGTATTCTTCTGAGCACAGTTCTTTGGCAACAATGTAACCCCCACAGGAGTCACACGACGTCGAGTCTACAAGATTCCCAAGGTTCGGCGTCGACCGCGAGAAGCGCTACGTCGAGCCTGGAGTCGCAACAGACCCCACAAGTACAGTACCTTGAGAAATGAAGAAAACGATGCTCCACGGCGTCAAGATGTCGGCGCCGAGGTCGGCGTCGATCGTGCCTCGGAGTCGGGTCAATCCGCAGCGGTGTCGAGGGATGTCGGGCCGGAGCAGCGCTCACGGCGTCGAGAAGGGCGTCGAGTCGATGCGATCAGCAGCGGCGTCGGGACGGGGTCGCTTGGAGGTAGAGCCGATACTCACTCCTCACTGGCGTTGATACGGGCGTCGAGACGGGGTCACTTGGAGCCGGGGCCGATACCCACTGCTCACTGGTGTTGCTGCTGGCGTCGATCGGGGCCGGCGTCGAAGGCTCGGGACACTGGAGCCGTTACTCACGATGTCGAGCTGGATTCGGCGGCGTCGGCGGCGTCGAGACTGCAGATTTTCCCTTGTGTACTGGAAACAACACCTTCCAGCAATTCAGCAAATGGTGAAGTCCTTTGGCCCTGTGACTTCAGCAGGAGACTGGCACTCTTCCAGTCCTTGGAGATTTCCTAGCAAGTGTTCAGAGAGTACACACCAAGTTCCTCTCTCCTTGTTCCTTGGCAAAAATAAAGAAGCAGCTTTCAGGTTCCTCCACAGCAAAACGCACTCTGGCAGAAAGGGGAGGCAAGTCCTTAGATCAGCAGGCTTCTTGTCCTTGGTACAGGTTTCCTTGTCAGAAGTGATCTGAGTTCTTGGTTCAGGGGTCCTTCTCTTATACCCCTTTTTCCCTTTGTTCCCTTTGTCCAAGCAGGGAGATTCCCACCAGCTCAGGTTTGTTGTGGGTGTTGCCAGGCAGAGGCACCTGGCCTATTCACTGAGCAGGGCAGAGTCCTCAGCCGCCCAGCAGGAGGCGGAGCCAGTATTGTCACTGGCAGGAGCAGGGCTATCAGTCGCCCAGCAGGAGGCGGAGCCAGTATTGTGTCAGGCAGGGCAGGCTACTCTTCCCTCACTCTATGTGTAAACGCCCCATTCACCCCACACTGACTCACTCAGACCTCTGGAGCCACCCAGCCCCTGACACACACACCAAACCAGCAGAGACCGGTAGATAGTTGGACAAGAAAATAGCCACTTTCTAAAAGTGCTATTTTCAAACATAGAATTTAAAAACCATCCATCCTAAAGGGTGTGTTATTAAATTCTGAGTTCAGGGATACTAAACTCGACTTGCTACCATGCTCCCTGAGTCAGATAGATTATAATGGAGTTAATAATCAGTCTGCCCAGTCTGGCCTATTGGAGGCAGGTAGCCCTTCAATAGTGAAAAACGAAAATGGCTGTAATTCACTATTAGGTCATGCCACACACATCAGGGCATGACCTACCTTTTACCAACAATGCACCCTGCCCTAGGGCCTACCATAGAGGTGTCTGAAATGTGGCAAAGGGAAGGTTTAGAGACTGGTAAGTAGGTTTCCTTACCAAGTCGACATGGCAGTCAGGGACTGCATGCAGGCGCTGCGGTGGCAGGCCTGAGACACATTTTACACGCTGCTTCTGTGGGTGGCACAACCAGTGCTGCAAGCCCACCAGCAGCAGTTAACTTACACGCCCTTGGCACACGCAGTGCACTAGACTAGGGTCTGAACAGTAAGTCAACCAAGCCAATCATGGTAACACCAATCCATGTAACAATTTAACATAGGGAGCACTTGCACTGTGGCACTGATCAGCAGTGGCACAGTGCCCAAAGCAATAATCCAGCAAAAACATCGTAAACAGAGGAGGCAAACAGAAAAAAATGGAGGAGAGACTCATGCCAATGATGCCAGGTCTAACACGTGTCCCCTCCAGCTGAAATGTGGGGAGAACTACCCTTCACCCAGGGAGTCCTCATCACTAAGGCGGAAAAATCTGGACAGACCATCAGCATTGGCGTGATCTGTACCAGGGCGGTGTTCCACCGTAAAGTCCATCCCCTGTAGGGAAATGGACCACCTCAACAGTTTTGGGTTCTCACCCCTCATCTGCATTAACCATCTGAGGGGCCTGTGGTCTGTCTGAACCCGGAAGTGAGACCCAAACAAGTAGGGTCTTAGCTTCTTCAGCGCCCAGACCACAGCAAATGCCTCACGCTCTATCGCACTCCACCTTTGTTCCCTGGGAAGTAACCTCCGGCTGATGAAGGCTACAGGTAAGTCTCGGCCCTCCTCATTCATCTGTGCTAGAACAGCCCCCACACCATGCTCTGAAGCGTCCGTCTGGACAATGAATTCTTTTGAAAAGTCGGGTGCCTGGAGGACCGGTGCTGTACACATTGCAGTTTTCAGGGTGTCAAAGGCTTTCTGACAGGCGTCAGTCCAGATCACAAGTCTCGGCTGCTTCCTGGAAGTCAGCGAGGTCAAGGGGTGCACAATGTTGCCATACCCCTTGACAAACCTCCTGTAGTAACCCGTGAGACCCAAGAAGGCTCTCACCTGAGTCTGGGTTTTGGGCGGTTCCCAAGCCAGGATGGTATCTATCTTGGGTTGCAGGGGGGCCACCTTGCCGCTCCCTACTTGGTGCCCCAAGTACACCACTGAACCCTGCCCAATCTGGCACTTACTAGCCTTGATTGTGAGGCCTGCTCTGCGCAGGGCCAACAACACTTCCTGGAGGTGGTGCAAGTGTTCCTCCCAGCTGGCGCTGAACACTGCTATATCGTCCAGGTAGGCGGCGCTGAAATCTTCCAGCCCGGCCAATACCTGGTTAACCAACCTCTGGAATGTGGCAGGGGCATTCTTCATCCCAAAGGGCATCACACGGAACTGGTAGTGCCCATCTGGTGTGGAGAATGCAGACCTCTCTTTTGCCCCATCAGTTAAGGCGATCTGCCAGTACCCAGACGTTAGATCAAACGTACTAAGGTACCGGGCAGCCCCCAACCGATCGATGAGCTCATCAGCTCTGGGGATGGGGTGCGCGTCAGTCTTGGTGACCGAATTGAGTCCTCGGTAATCCACACAGAACCGAAGTTCTGGTGAAGCACCAGGCGCTGCAGCCTTTGGGACCAAGACCACTGGGCTGGCCCAAGGACTGCTAGAGGACTCAACCACCCCTAAGGCAAACATCTTGGAGACCTCCTCCTTGATGTATGCTCTGACCTTGTCAGTCACTCTGTAGGCCTTGTGCCTCACAGGAGTGCTGTCCCCAGTGTCCACATCATGGACACACCACTGAGTGACACCAGGGATTAAGGAGAACAGATCAGGGAATTGTACCAACAGATGGCGACAATCTTGCTGCTGCTCAGGGGTCAGTGTGTCAGAGAGGACAACACCATCCACTGACCCATCTTTTTCTTTTGCACACAGGAGGTCAGGAAGAGGCTCACTCTCCTCCTCCATCCCAGCATCTGTGGCAAGGAGCATGCCCACTTCGGACCTTTCTAAGTGGGGCTTTAACCGGTTGACATGCAGGACCCTTAAGGGGTTCCTGGGAGACTTCAAGTCCACCAAGTAGGTGACATCGCTCTTTTTCTCCACAACCTCAAATGGTCCAGTCCACCTGTCCTTGAGCGCACAAGGTTCCACAGGGGCCATGACCCAAACTTTCTGACCAGGTTGAAGCTCAACCAGAGTGGCATTCTGATCGTACCACCGCTTCATCTCTTCCTGGCTGGCCTCCAGATTTGCCTGAGCAAGATCTCTGAAGCGCCGAGTCTGGTTCCTAAAGGCCAGCATGTAACTATATACATCCTGGGGAGGTTTCCTGGGAGATTGCTCCCAGCCTTCTTTGACCAGACTCAGAGGTCCTCTTACCGGGTGACCATATAAAAGCTCAAAGGGGCTGAACCCTAGAGACTTCTGTGGCACCTCACGGTAAGCAAACAGCAGGCATGGCAAGAGGACGTCCCATTTACGCCTCATTGGTTCTTCAAGACCCATGATCATGCCTTTTAGGGTCCGGTTGAATCTCTCAACCAGCCCATTACCTTGAGGGTGGTAAGGAGTGGTAAACTTGTAGGTTACCCCACACTCCTTCCACAGAGACTTCATATAATTCGAAATGAAGTTGGTGCCCCGGTCTGACACCACCTCTCTGGGGAACCCCATGCGGGAGAAAACACCCATCAGTGCCCGTCCCACCACGGGGGCCGTCACTGTTCGGAGAGGGATGGCTTCCGGGTGCCGGGTGGCATGGTCCACCAAGACCAGGATAAACCTGTTGCCCATGGCTGTCTTGGGGTCCAGTGGCCCCACAATGTAAATTCCCACTCGCTCAAAGGGGGTACTGACGACGGGAAAAGGTTGGAGGGGAGCCTTCTGCTTCCGCCCACTTTTCCCACTTGCCTGGCAAGTTTGACAGGTCCTACAATGGATATCTGAATCCCTTCTCATCTGAGGACAATAAAAATGGGTGACAAGCCTGTCATAGGTCTTGTCCTGCCCCAGATGTCCAGCTAACGGAACGTCATGAGCCAACCCCAGTAGGAAGGCTCTGAAGCGCTGGGGTACCACCAGCACACGGGCTGACCCAGGTTCAGCAGCCTTAGGCTCGCTATACAGGAGGTCGTTCTCCCAGTAGACCCAATGTGATCCTGACTGATCACCTGTCGTTTGGGCTGAGGCCTGCTGCCTCATACCCACAAGAGAAGGGCACACTTTCTGTTCAGCACAAAATTCCTCCCTGGAGGGACCACCATCCTGCTGCCAATGGGTCAGCTCGGGCAGGTCTCCCAGTTCGGCCACTTGTTCTCCTGTCGGTTCCAGGGCATCCCCCTCAGGGTCTGCTCCCTCCTGGACCGCGGGAACGATGGGGGACGGTTTCCCGCGCCCCCTGCCTCTTCTCTTCACGGTTGGGACCTGGGCCATACTTTCAGGCTCCAGGGCCCCATCAACACCCTTACTGACTGACATGGACCGGGTGGTCGCACACACCCACTCAGGCAGACCCAACATTTCCAGATGCGATTTTCTCTCCACCTTAGCCCAAGGGGAGTCCTCCAAATCGTTGCCCAGGAGACAATCAACAGGCATGGCGGGCCTCACAGCAACCTGAAGAGTACCTGAGACCCCCCCCCACTCAAAGGGAACTTGAGCTACCTCACACTGACTCTGTGAGTTGTCAGCAGCTACAACGGGGTAGAATGCATGAGGGACCACCTGCTCTCTGGACACCAAGTGACACTTGACAGCTGTCACACTCGCTCCGGTGTCTCTGAGAGCTTCCACCCTATGGCCATTAATGGTCACCCACTGCCTATATTTCTTAGTGTTACTAGGCAGAGGGGTTGGAGGGACCATTTCCACGTCTCCTAAAGAGACCAGGGACATTTCTGCGGGACCCCACCCACCGGGGGCACCCATCTCCTCCCCTCCCAGGGCTACACTCGCTACCTGACGAGGGGGTGCACGCGGCGGTGCATTCGAATCCTTCATGGGACACTGGGGATCATAATAACGGTGTCCCACCTGCTTACAGGCATAGCAGGTCATGGGGCCCCTGTGAACAGGTTTACCTGTCGGGGCCTCTGGCTTCTTTACAGGGGGAGGCTGGGAACCCTTCCCTTGGTTCCCTTGGGGATTACTTTGGGGCCCTTTCTGAAACTCCCTCTGTTTACCCCTGTCCCCCCCACTCTTCTGCTGGGGACCCTGCCCACCTTTGGCTGAGTCTCCCACTGGACCCTTGTGGACCCTGGTACTGACCCAGCGGTCCGCCTCCTCAGCAAGTTTTCTAGGGTTAGATAGCTTGCTATCAACAAGGTGCTGGCGTAGCTCTGGAAAACAGTTATTAGACAAGTGCTCCCAAGCAAACAAATCATAAAGAGCATCATAACTATCAACCTTGCTACCTTTATCCAACCATCCATGGTTCTGCAGAAAAAAGACACATATTCAACCCACGTAGTACCAGGCAACTTCTTACATTCTCTAAAGGTTTGTCTGTACTTTTCTGGAGTTAAGCCATATCTCAGCATTAAAGCATCTTTCATATGAGTATAAGACATCCTATCCTCAGCACAAGGCTCAACAAGGTATCTCTCCCTTCATTTGTAAAGCGGCTCCACAACCCCGTTCCCCAATCCTTCTCAGGGACCCGGTGGGCCAATAATGCTAACTCATACGCTTTAAACCATTGGCTAATATCTTCATTCTTACTGTAATCTTTGATCACATCTTTAGGAAAATAAAACCTACTTTCTGCAGGCACAGATGGAGTGCTGCCACCAGAGGGATTCACCTCTAAACTCTTAGTTTTAAGCTCCATCTCCCTCACCATCTTCTCACGTTCAAACGCTAATTTCACTCTCTCAAAATCTAATCTTTTGCTCTCCATTTCAGCTTCTCTCTTGCTTCTTGCATTCTCTAATTCCAACTGCCCTCCTAATTTAAGTTTTGCCATTTCCAACTTGTACCCCCTCTCCTTCTCCCTGTCTTCTAATTCTTCGGGGGAAAGGCTCCTAGAGGACGCACTACTGCCTGGAGATGACACTGGCCCACCTGTGGGCTCTTCCTCTTCCTCTTCTTCTTCCTCTTCCGGTACCACCACCGGATCAGAGGGATTTCTGGCCTCTAACCAGGCCTTCAGCGCTTTGAGGAAGCCCTCTTTCTTTGAGACACCTGTGGTAGGAACTTTAAACTGCTTGCAAAATCCTTTTAGATCTTTTAGCGTGTAGGAATCTATCTTCTCCTTATCAAATTCCCCCACAACATTCTCCACAGGTGTAGCAGCTCCGGCATTCTCCATGGTCAAACCTGGCAGTGTTTAAAAAAATAAGCTCCAGGAAAGCGGAGAACAAAAATAGGCAATCCTACCAAAACAGAATGTGGCTGCGTTATGGTCTGCTTTCACTATGTAGCGTACACTAATCACTGCACATGAGTCATAAATGCAAAGTTCAATCCTCACCGCTGACCACCAATGTTAGAACCGGCGGTCTCTAGTTGGCAGAGGTATACACTTCTGACAAATAGGGACCAACCAACTCTAGTCAGGGAAAGGGGATTACACACTCAGATAACCCCTGCTACCCCCTTGGTAGCTTGGCAGAGCAGACAGGCTTATCTCAGAGGCAGTGTGTTAAGCATTTATGACCACATACAGTAATAAAGTGAATACACTACAGATGGACACGACACAGAAGTTATTATAAAAATAGTATTTTTATATAAGGCTTAGCACAAGACCAAATAACGACAAAAATATACCACAGTCTTAATAAATACTCTTTGGAAGGAAAAATAATAGTTCAAGTAAGGTTTCTTCTTGGCAAATAGTTCTTTAGCAAAGTATTCTTCTGAGCACAGTTCTTTGGCAACAATGTAACCCCCACAGGAGTCACACGACGTCGAGTCTACAAGATTCCCAAGGTTCGGCGTCGACCGCGAGAAGCGCTACGTCGAGCCTGGAGTCGCAACAGACCCCACAAGTACAGTACCTTGAGAAATGAAGAAAACGATGCTCCACGGCGTCGAGATGTCGGCGCCGAGGTCGGCGTCGATCGTGCCTCGGAGTCGGGTCAATCCGCAGCGGTGTCGAGGGATGTCGGGCCGGAGCAGCGCTCACGGCGTCGAGAAGGGCGTCGAGTCGATGCGATCAGCAGCGGCGTCGGGACGGGGTCGCTTGGAGGTAGAGCCGATACTCACTCCTCACTGGCGTTGATACCGGCGTCGAGACGGGGTCACTTGGAGCCGGGGCCGATACCCACTGCTCACTGGTGTTGCTGCTGGCGTCGATCGGGCCCGGCGGCCGGCGTCGAAGGCTCGGGACACTGGAGCCGTTACTCACGATGTCGAGCTGGATTCGGCGGCGTCGAGACTGCAGATTTTCCCTTGTGTACTGGAAACAACACCTTCCAGCAATTCAGCAAATGGTGAAGTCCTTTGGCCCTGTGACTTCAGCAGGAGACTGGCACTCTTCCAGTCCTTGGAGATTTCCTAGCAAGTGTTCAGAGAGTACACACCAAGTTCCTCTCTCCTTGTTCCTTGGCAAAAATAAAGAAGCAGCTTTCAGGTTCCTCCACAGCAAAACGCACTCTGGCAGAAAGGGGAGGCAAGTCCTTAGATCAGCAGGCTTCTTGTCCTTGGTACAGGTTTCCTTGTCAGAAGTGATCTGAGTTCTTGGTTCAGGGGTCCTTCTCTTATACCCCTTTTTCCCTTTGTTCCCTTTGTCCAAGCAGGGAGATTCCCACCAGCTCAGGTTTGTTGTGGGTGTTGCCAGGCAGAGGCACCTGGCCTATTCACTGAGCAGGGCAGAGTCCTCAGCCGCCCAGCAGGAGGCGGAGCCAGTATTGTCACTGGCAGGAGCAGGGCTATCAGTCGCCCAGCAGGAGGCGGAGCCAGTATTGTGTCAGGCAGGGCAGGCTACTCTTCCCTCACTCTATGTGTAAACGCCCCATTCACCCCACACTGACTCACTCAGACCTCTGGAGCCACCCAGCCCCTGACACACACACCAAACCAGCAGAGACCGGTAGATAGTTGGACAAGAAAATAGCCACTTTCTAAAAGTGCTATTTTCAAACATAGAATTTAAAAACCATCCATCCTAAAGGGTGTGTTATTAAATTCTGAGTTCAGGGATACTAAACTCGACTTGCTACCATGCTCCCTGAGTCAGATAGATTATAATGGAGTTAATAATCAGTCTGCCCAGTCTGGCCTATTGGAGGCAGGTAGCCCTTCAATAGTGAAAAACGAAAATGGCTGTAATTCACTATTAGGTCATGCCACACACATCAGGGCATGACCTACCTTTTACCAACAATGCACCCTGCCCTAGGGCCTACCATAGAGGTATCTGAAATGTGGCAAAGGGAAGGTTTAGAGACTGGTAAGTAGGTTTCCTTACCAAGTCGACATGGCAGTCAGGGACTGCATGCAGGCGCTGCGGTGGCAGGCCTGAGACACATTTTACACGCTGCTTCTGTGGGTGGCACAACCAGTGCTGCAAGCCCACCAGCAGCAGTTAACTTACACGCCCTTGGCACACGCAGTGCACTAGACTAGGGTCTGAACAGTAAGTCAACCAAGCCAATCATGGTAACACCAATCCATGTAACAATTTAACATAGGGAGCACTTGCACTGTGGCACTGATCAGCAGTGGCACAGTGCCCAAAGCAATAATCCAGCAAAAACATCGTAAACAGAGGAGGCAAACAGAAAAAAATGGAGGAGAGACTCATGCCAATGATGCCAGGTCTAACACCTCCCCACACTCTAATTCACTAATTCATCTAACACCCCTAATCGACGCCCAAACATCTGTTTCTCACATCAATAGTTTCATTGCTATGTCTGCTGTCACTGCTGTAATTTCCGTCCCATGGTCTTACTTAGGTGACCATTGTCCCATATTTCCTTCTTCCAATGTCGCCTCCTGTCCCTTAACTCCTTACTATCCAAGTTCCATACGAATCATCCTCTTTTCTATCCACTTGCTATTTTGAATTCACATCCATACAATGCTTTCTCATACCATCCTGAGTATTCTCTGACCATGCCCACCCGCCCTAGTCACCCGACCCACATATCGCTTTACATCGTCCCCTAAGTCGTGCCATCACTCCCTTGTGTCCCTCATGCTTAGCTGCATTCTGTCCAAGTCTCTATATTTCTTTCTTCACAGGCCTCCCTTCCTCCTTAATCACCCCTTTTCTTTCAAAGGCCTTGCTGCATCCTACCCCCATATTCATGCGCCTCCCTTACTGATATCCTTATTTTCTCATTTCTCCCTCCCCATTTCTGCACTTGATGTCACCCTTCCCAAGTCTCGCTTCTTGGTGAGTCCTCTGCCTTACCTAGAATCCTTACTTGATGCTACCCTCTTTGGTGCCCCCATCCCATGCTTTCCTCCTTGGCCTTCTCCTTCCTCCTTGTCATTGCCCTTTTCATCCCTGCTTTACCTGGCCCGTTCTTCGTTCCCAGGTCTCCGTGATCGTTTTTTCCTTCATATGCCTCACCCTTTGCAGACACCTTCCCAAGCCATGGGTAGACAAAGTGAGAGAAAAGGTCGTAATCTCTTTGCTTCTATCTGTGACCGCTACACAGCAGGCTGGATTATGTGGAGAGAAGATTCCTTTCAAGATATTTGTGCCCTAATTCCATGAATACTTGCATCATTCAAACAGTGTGCTCAATTGGAGATCATTGCCCACACTCCATAAGTTTTGCCTGAAGTTGTATTAAAATAATTATGTTTTACTGTCGGTGGTGTTTCCAGCTATGAAACAAACTGTCTTTGGTAAAGGAGCATCTCTGATAGCTCTTCCAACTCTGTCACTATACGAAACACTAGCAAAGGAGCACTTCGAAGTGTACTGTGCCATAATTGCAGGCTGCTCCTGATGCACAAGTACACACCATCTCACACAGTAACAATATTTCTGTTTTACTTGGCAGGGATCAGTGTGCAACGTTTTATAGTGCAGACTGTATTTTTCAGATGAGGGAATATGTATGATTATGTGCAGCCTTGCGGTCAGATATGCCGCTTCACATTTGCACTGCCACTGTGAATCGTGTCACATGGCATCACCATTGAATTATCACCCCCTGCAGATCCTTGAGCCACATAAATCATATCATGGTAACTGGATGGAAAGGTTTGATGGGTAGATTGTTACTAGTGGTTTTTCTTTAAAGGTGGAATGGGCATGGGCAGGCACGTGCTGTTGTACTGCTGTACATCAACATATACCCTACTTTATTTTGTTACCAATCTCTTTTTTATGCAATGACATATCTTTCATAGCTAATGCTCAAGTGAAACTGTGTAGGCATATGTACTTAATATAAATCTTTAAATCAGCATTGGTATAAAAGTAGAGCTGGAAACATTCTGGAAATATTAATTTCGGAATATTTACTAGAATTTAAATTCCTGATATGTGAGTGAGGCGACCATTGCAGTAATGTGCAAAAATGTGCTGCATGGCTAAATACTTATAAGGTCCCAAAAGCGAGGCCGATGGCATTGCAAATGCTTGTTTTTTCCACCCATTCACTTGCCTACGTGCGCCATTATCTTTCCGGTGGCGTTGCAGAGAAGCACTTCAACGTAGCGGCTGTGAAGCACGCATGTGCTTTGGTATTGAGTAAGAATTTCTCTGGCCCTCATCCTGTTTTTTCAACGGCCTACTCTATTCTTCAGGATTTTAATCGTTCCCCGTGGGAATCTTCGCGGATTGGCACAGCTTATTCTGCCAATCTTGGTCAAGTAATTTGCATTGTTCCTAGAGGAATCCTACGTTTTGCATGGTACATTTTGTTAGCATCTGCCTGTCTTTATTCCCACGCTGACAGGCACAGCTCTTACGTGTGCAGGTTCAAGTTAATTATTATCATTTTATTTTCTCTTTCATCTGTTATTTTGCGTTTTTGCTCCTCTCGCAGCTATCTATACTATTCAGTCACTGTTCTACTTTGTTGTTGTGTGCACTCATCCAGCGCTATGGCCTTTGTGTATCTAATGAACCTTTCTCCGCCTCAGCCTTTTCTTTCTGCAGGTGATGAGCCCCTGCTCAAATGGGAGGAATGGAGAGAGCATTTCTCTAATTACATAGCAACAGGTGCGCAACACCCATTGGGCACAAAGGGCTTCAGCCCCCCCCCCCCCCCCCCCCCGTCGTGTTAGTCAGCCCGGGCTGAGACAGCTTCCGGGCACACACACAGCCGCACCCGAGTACTTCACAGGTCTTTTTCTTGTTAATGAGGCTTTGTTGTTCTTCCACCCCTTCTTAGAGCCCCTGCATCTTTACTCTGCCAATTGCTGGAAGAATTAGCCCCCCCACCCCCGAAATCTTTATTAGCCCCCCTCCCCGAAATATAACTCTAGTTGCGCCTCTGCATAGCAACCTTTGAGGGGGAAGAAGATTTTACGCAAGAAAAAACAGAATTAACAAAAAACCTTGGGATGCTGATCAGAGTGACTGTTATACAAACGCTTTGGAGGATTTAAATGCATATTACAAACCCACCTTTTGTGTTGCTGTAGACAGATACAAGTTCTTTCACAGAAAGCAGGGGAAGGAGGAGCCTATTGAAGATTACGTTTCGGCACTACAGAACCCTGCTCTCACATGTCAGTTTGGCAATCTTCACAATAAATTCATTAGAGATCAAATTGTAATGCAGTCATCTAATTCAAGCATTCAGGAGCATTTATGAGCTAAAGGAGAAAGTCCATTGCAGACTGTTATCGATGTTATGAAGAGAGCTGAGAAGAATGGGAGATGTGCTAAGGCTGTTCTCGTAGAAGGCAAAGGTAAAAGAGACGAGAGTATTGTAGCTGTGATTGGGCACAACAAATCTTCGCAGTGTTTAGGAAGCCACTGGGTTTGTTAAAAGACCCCTCACACACCAACCTGGTTGGTGTCATGCTTCATCATTGGGGTCCCAACCGGGTGGCCGAATGCCCCCCGGTTGTGCTACGACGCCTGATTACAGCGGAGCTGGTGTGGTGCAAAGGTGTGATGTGATGTGGATTAAAAATACCTCTGAGAATCCTTGCCTTTCTAAATTTATTGATGGCGGCTCAGGATATGGTTAAAACATTATACGTGATGCAACTAAAAAAAGAAGTAATTACCTTGTAGTTGTCTATGTGGTCGGTCTTCATGTTTCAGCCCGCAAAGGAATGTAAGTGGGGCTTTCTTCAGGACCAGTGAAAGTGGTGAGTGGCAAAGTGAGTAGTGCCACGTGAAAGGTGAAAACAATCAAAAAAATTATTTTTGTACCTACACACTCGCTAAGGTGTGTGGACTGGGTGTCTGCGTACTTACAGACATCAAAGCGAAAAAAGACCTGTGGGGAAGAAGGAGACAGCACACAACATATATATACATATGACAAATAGATAACATAAATGCAGTTATATTCAGCAATTATAAAATGCAATCTTATGTGCTGCGGTTATCCGAATGGATCTGCCAAGTGATGGTACCTATGGATGCAGTAAAGACATACGGTGAGCATGCTGCATGCTGAAGTGGTGCAGCATCTGGTTTAAAAATATCTGGTCTTAAAGATGCTATGAGGCTGTGCGATTTACACATGCTAATCTAGTGGCAACCGAGGGTTGTCACGTAGTGGGTTTTGTACACCGTGATTTACAGCCGGGAGATATTTGGTACCTAAAACACTCTTGCGTGTGATTGGCGAATTGTCTAGTGTGACAGTAAGTATGACAGCAAGACCTTAAAACCTATATTATAGCCAATTGGGCAGACTAGAGACCTCCAGAAACCTGCAACAGGCAGTGAGAGTGAAGGAATTGCACATGGATTGCAGTAGTAGCCCCTAAGTGGCCCAAAATGGCAATCCAGTGCATGATGTACCAGGCGAGGCTGTAAACAAACTAGAGCAGATCTTAACAGCAATTTGCTGCACGAGAATGGCATTGGAAGCTTAAATACACGTGGTAATAGTTGAGTTAAATTTTGTACGTGAGGACCAGCGCAAACTCAATGAAGAGGTCGAACACAATGAAACAGTCCCATCTGACCTGCTTTCTCAAACCACAGAAATGGCAAATCAGGTTAAAGAGCTCACAAATCCGGTTTGCTACCTGGAAGAGAGATGGGCCATAGCGCAACAGAAGAACAAACCTTCGACCGCGGATACTCAAAAACTGTGCATTAAAAACTACATCGACAAAGTCACAAGCACAAGAAGGATGCATGTTGGAATCAGCAGCAGCTGTAAGAAAGAGCACTAAATACCAGTCCAATGAAAAATCAATGGAAGACACTGTCAGCGTGGACTCAAGTGATAGATCGTGCCAGACTCTGACGGTGACACCACAAACAACTGGGAACATTTGGTAACAAGTACAAATACGGTGCCTGTGGATGGACGGAGTGCTTAAGACTGAACTTGAGATGAGTATGAGCTTGAAATATGCATTTTAACTCCTGGGGAAATTGTGGCAATATGTATAGACTGTGCGCTATCCATGAGGGAAGGAGAAGAGGGAATGAGCAAGCCACTGTTGTTATGTGAACTAATAGCCAATCACGCATTATATATGATACCACTATTATGTCACAACACCAATGAGTGATGAGGACAAAACACTATAGATGCTGTGAGAACATATTCCTAACAACAGGTAAAATACCACTCTCTGAGCAAGGGTTTGGACAGGCTGACAAGCCTGTATCCCAAGGGTAAACACATTTAAATAATCGAGATTGTAACAACAAAGTTTTAGCTTCAGTTCAGTTTTCTTATTTTTTAGTTAATTATAGTTGATTGGCTAGATGCAAGTTTTACATATGTCTAGGAGATGCAGGAAAGGGAACATGACACACTGCGGAGATGAAACAGAATAGTTGGAAACTAATATACTAATATGGATGGAGTGACTTCTTCCTCACGAAGCCAGTTGTGAAGGTGACAAACATAGAAAGCAGATACCTTGCCAGAAGGCAGTCACCTCGCGGGTACATAAAAACAGCACAGAACATTCTGGGGACGGGATAGCAAGTAAGAGATACATGCACAATTGAAGAGACGCAGTACAAACACAGCTTTTTTGCAAGAAACGCACTTAACTGAGAATGAAGAACAAGCATTGGCGCAGATGACGGGGTCAGTCATTTTATTTGAAATTCTTGCCTTTTTGGCCTTTGCTAGAGCGACGTCGATATGGCTAAGGCTCGTTGCACCCTTTGAAGCCGACAAAGTATTCCTTGATACAGAAGGGAAATGTGTACTTATCAGGGGGTCACTTAAATGTCCACAATGTAATGATCGGCATTCTGTATGCCCCTAACACAGAGCAGCTGCATTTTCTACCAAGGATAGCACAGAAATTCGCAGCTTGGATAGATATATTTTGTGTGTTGGATGGAAACTATATTAGTGTGTTAAATCTAGAACTGAATCAGTCACACCCACTACTACCCAACACACTTGCTCTATGTCATGAAAAAGCACTGGCCAGCTAGTTAGAAGACTGGTAAACGGTAGACTCATGGATCAGTAAAAATATGGGAATGAAGGAGGATTCCTTCTATTCACGTGGTCTGCGTGCCCCACTGGAACGAGTACTTTTCGTAAAACTTATTTTGAGCTCATACTTAGGGAACACACTCTCAGACCATAACCTGCTAGAGCTGGAACTGACCTGGGATGGGCAACCAGTATCCACACCCACTTGAAAAGTGCAGCCTACCTGGCTAGAGAACACTCTGTTAAAAGAAACATAGAGGGTAACGATTGAGAGTTAATATAAGGAAAACAAAGCTACTGCATTCTTCCCCACAGTAGAATTGGAGGCTGTCACTGTAGTAATCGGGGGCACATGCATACAAACTAGAACAGGAGCTCGAAGAGCAATAGAAGTGGACTTAAAAAGAGTACAAGACTCTGTACAATGGCTGGAACTGGATGCGATTGCAAATCCCAAGGACTGTAAGCAGTTGAAGGCACCCCAGTGAGTGGCATGCAGAATTACTAGAGCACTTGTGCTGCATTGAAATAACAACATAGACACAGAAAAGCAATTCAGAAAGTTATAGGGCTGGTGAGCTCCTTGAATGGCTGATTAAACTGATTTGTCCAGAAATGTCAATACAGTGTTCAAGGACTAATATTCACAATTACATGCCAATCAACTAGACACATGGGATGATGTGCTAGCTAAATTTGTACATGGTATAGAACTCCACCAAATGCCGTAGGAGGGGGGAGAGGGGCTGAACGCACCAATAATGTTGCCTGAGATCAAAAATGCCATACGAGCTTGGGCCAGGGGTAAGACATCTGGCACAGATGGCTTGCCCAATGAATTGTATAAAATGTACGAATCACAGCAGGTGCCCAGATTAGATAATTATACCAAATTGCAGGTGAACTAGAACAGTTACCAGAATCCACATATGAAGCACTGGTAGTCTCACTACTAAACCTAAATGTGACCTGCTGGCACTATCCTCCTGTCTCCTGCTATCGCTTCTGGATACGGCTTATAAAACTTTAAGCAAGATACTAGCTGACAAACTACTAGAAAACCTTCCTGGATTGATACATGTGGACCAAAATGGGTTTATACCACAGCGTATTACCTCCACAGAACATCTGTAGATTTCATCAGTTCCTTGAGAAGGCCCCCTACCGTTGGTCCTGGTCTGCTTGCCTAGCACAAGCCTTAGACATGCATAACTGGAACTACATGACAAAGGGACTTGAAAGATTTAGCATATGAAGACAAATGATTAAAAGGGTCACTTTCCTCAATGCGAAACCGTCGGCCAGAATCAGAACAGGCATTTCAGGAATGTATAAAGTGTTGAGGGGGACTGGGGAGAGATGCCCCCTTTACCCAATATTATTCTCCCTAGATCCGCTGGTGGAGAAAATGAGGGCTCAAGGTGCAATTTGGGGTATCAAGTATATATAAAGCATATAAAGCATATTGTCTGCATATAGGAAGATGGTATGCCTTGCCTAAGCAAGGCATACCATCTTCCTATATGCAGACAATATGCTTTATATATACTTGATGTTACAGAGTACCTTAAATCTGTAGCAGACACTTTGTCGGGATTCCAGAAGGCCTTAGGATTGAAAGTCATTTAATCGAAATCATGCATATTCCCGTTTAGAAGATTGTCACTACCCCAGAATGAATTAATCCTGTGAGGAGAAATGCTGTGGTGAAAACCGCATACATTCTGGTATATAAGGATCAACATGCTTTGATGTAAATCCCATACATTCCAATATTTAGGGATGAGCATATATCACAGAAAGGCGGACCTATCGAAGTGCAACCTAAAGAGAGCAATGTATTTCCTTGGCTTCCAGATTACCTTCTGGCCCACACTGCCACTATCTATAACAGGTTGATTCACAATAGCCAAAATGGGAATACTCCCTACACTTCTTTAATATTTTGTAAATCTACCAATACTAATCCCCGGGCAAAGCTTTCGAGAACTTGTTGCACTCTTAGGTGCTCTTTTGGGGAACAACAGGTAGACCTGGCTAAGTTGAAGCTCACGATGTGTAGAGATTAACTTTGGTCCCCAAATTTACAGGGTTTTTACCCGTAAGCGCAGTTGCAGTGGGCGGCATACTGGCTGGTGTGACATCTTTTAAGAAAAACAAGATTTACAGACACGCAGATCAAGGATGGGGCCCTGCATGCAATCCTGTTTTCTGGTGCTCGGCACCCAAAGGTCTTCCACTCCTTGTCCAAACTGCACCTGGAGAAACACGCTGAAATATGTACAGATACAACTTTACCATATGATCCAGTGCTGCCCCACGAAAGGCGGTGCATTCCCCTCAGGAAACCTAACATATTGGGAACAAGTTGGCATAAGTACATTAGAGGACTCATAGAGTAGCTTCCAACTGCTGGAGGGCAATTATTGGTTGCACACAGGTCAGTTCCTGTTATATGGCAGAATTGTACATGTAATGCAGACGCAGGCGAAAGACACACAAGCAGAACCACAGACACATGCACTGATAAAGACAATATACACAGTGGGGAATGTCAAGAAATGGATAACATGACTATACAAAGCTACACAAGAGCATACAGGGATAACACTTCAGCTATTGCGAGATAAATGGGAGACTGCAGTGGGTCGGGCTCCACAGAGCTAGAATACCCTCAAAGGACATCTTCTAACGTCCGCTTCAAATATTTAGAATTCAATATATTACATATGGCGTACCCAACACCTCAGAAATTAAGCACTATAAATACCCAGTAAAAGTATTTGACTGCCTTTTATGTCACACCCCACAAGCAAAAATCAGACACATGGTCTGGTATTCTGTAGCAGTGAAACACTTTTAGTCAGAAGTGTTGGACGACATTGCTGGTACGACAGGACATACAAACTTGGATAACATATAATGTTGTGTATTAGGGTTGTTTTCCAAACCAAAGAAGACCAGGCTTACTGCAGATCTATCAACCTTGCCCTCTTAGTGACAAAGAGAGCAATACAGAGGCATTGGTAATCACCCAACCCCCTGCTGCTGATCTCCTGGATAAAGGAATTGATTAGATGGGCAATAGCAGAGGGGGAGTCACTGCACAGAGAAGAAAAGCGATGGCTACGAAAGCGGCCAATAGGAAGTGTTAGTACAGCCGCATAAAGACCATCACATCCCTTTTATTTTTATTTGTGATCGTTATTTGAACATTGTAGTAACGGCATACAATATAACAACATTAGCCTACACCAGCACAGCAGTTCAATATTTTTCTTACATAAAGTAACATGTCAGTGGCAATTAGAAAAATTGTGTCCTAGTGCGTTGCAGCCTGACTCATACACTGTCCCCCCCCTCTCCCATTCCGAAACACCCCTCTCCCATTCCGAAACACCCCACTCCCATCCCTTATCTGATTATCTAGTGTCTTCTGTATGTCTCCATCCGTCCTGGCATTTCTCTCTGCCGTGTGGGACATACCTGACCATAAATCTATGGTCATGTTCGGGCTGTCGTCAAGCCGGAGGGCTGTCACCCAACAGGATTCCTTTCCTGTAAGCCCTGAAGGAGGGCTTACAGCATAGCCTTTCAACATGCTATGTCCTGCACCTCCCCCCTTGTCATGTCACACTTTTTTTAGTCTAATCTCCTCCGTCAGCGCCCACTCTTCCACATCTCGATGCCATTCGGGGAGGGTCTGTCCCCTTCGTTGAGAGCCAGTGTATCTCTATCCAGCAGAATGCCCAGTATTGCATGTTTGTGCTCCATTTTGCTGCCTTTGGACTTCGGGCTATGCCCAACAGACATGTCTGACAGTTGTTGCGTGTTCATATGTGTCACTCCCTTCAGCTACTTAGCCACCTCTTCCAAATACGGCCACAGTTTACTTCAGGACCATGCCATATGTAAAAACTTGGCTCCCCATTCGCTGCAGTGTGGGCATTCTGAGGTTCTAGCTGGATTAATTTTCTATAGTCTGAGTGGTGTCAAATAGGTTCAGTGAAGGTAGTTAAAGAGTGCAGTTTAAAACTGTTGCGGGCCAATTCTCAACACCTCACAGGGCTCTACAAACGTTATGAATTTATTCCCTGGATAAAGGTCGCCAAGTTCTAGGCACCCTTCGTCTGTCCACACTAACAGCGACATTGTATCCCGTATGTGCCTAAATGCCTATTTATAGCGTCCTACTAAAGAATGGGCATTATCAGTGCACTTTTAACTGCCACTTTCCATGCTGAAGCCACTTTTTTATCAGTCGTGGCATGTGAGGGGGTTGATGAGCTCTAATCATCAAATATGTCACCAGGGCACCATTTGGGAGAGCCTCTTTCATCAGTGTGGTTTTCCAGTTTGGGTCCTCAAAGCACGACTTTGCTGCATGCTCTAATTGCGCAGCAATATAGTAGAGTTTCAGATCTGACTGTCCGATCCATTTTTCAGTACCAATAGGCATACTCTGCATCTTTAGCCTGCACAGACCAAGCGAGTCAGCAGTCCATCAATTTCCTTACATACAAGCGGGGCACTTGGCTACTTTGAGTTCTGCAACAGATATTAGCAGCGTGGCAAAAGGACTAAGGCCCTCCATGACACCGGACCAGCATACTTGAACAGCCAACTCAAATTCCACGCACACTAAAGGACCCTACGATCAGCCCAGCTCTCCTACTCCGTGGTCCTCCTTCACCAGAAAGACCAGATCGGGAGGACGCTCCATCTCCTTCCTCGCGGCCAGAGCCTGGAACGCCCTTCCGCTCCACCTGAGACAGACAACATCGCTCCCCATCTTCGTAAGAGACCTCAAAACCTGGCTCTTCGACAGACCCCCTACTTGATTGACTGCACCCTGCAAACCCCCCCCCAGCTCCTTGAGACCCTTACGGGTGAGTAGTCACGCTCAACAAACGCCTGATTGATTGATTGATGTTCGCCAGCGCCACTCTACCCATCACTAAAAGAGGGAGGGATATCCAGAATTGTATGGAGGCTTTGAGCCCCTGTAGTGTTTTGCCTAGATTGCACGTGTAATGTGAGTGACCCAACTCCCCAGGTATCTAAAGGTTGAATTCTGCTGTAAAGTCCAGGTCAGACAGGTATGATTGGTCTGCAGTTACCAACCCTTGAGGGATAAAGTAGAGTTTTGTTTCTATTTATGTGCTGTTCCGATACCTTCACAAAGGATTCCAGTCCCTGCAGTAGCTTAGATATCTACTCCTCAGGTCACGTAACATATACTAATGCGCCATCCACGTGTAGGGATATTACATGTGCTGTCTCGCCCTCCTGTATATTCCATCATGCTATCTCATACCGGAGTGGGATCGCCAATGGCTCTATTGTCAGCACAGAGCAGCGGCAACAATGGGCAACCTTGCCTGGTGCCCCTCTCCACCCTCCAGCTGCGGAATGTACTACAACCCAACTGCACTCTTGCCATTGGGTCTTTGTACAGTAGTCAAACCCATTCAAGAAAGTTCATCCCAAAGCCCATCTCCCTGAGGACCTCGAACATATAGTCTCATTCTAAGGAGTTGCATGCTTTTTCAATGTCGAGTGGCACAAGGACACATTCCTCCCTGGTCTGTTCCATCGAGGCCATGACATGGGTGAGATGCCGTATATCCATAAGTGTGTTGTGGCTCGATATGAATCTGCACTGGTCCTCATGCATTGATGTTCCTATACTGGGCAATAATCGGTTTGATAATGTTTTAGCAAATATTTTAGTGTCCATATTGAGCACGGAGAATGGCTGGTACGCTCCTATGTCTAGGGGATCCTTGCCGGGTTTGGGCACCATAAGAATGATATCTTCCCTCATAGTGTCCGGCAAGTGATTATTTCCTTTGGCCTCTAAGTAAATTTACAATAATTTATCCACCAGGAGGCCGGGATATGCTTGATGATATTCAGAAGGAAAACCATCTACGCCAGTGAGCATATCCATCGGCAACGCGCGATTCACAGCCAGTATCTCACCATGAGTGATCTCTAATTCCAGGGTATCAACGTCTGCTTGGGAAAGCTGTGGTAATCAGAGGGGAAGGGCTTAGGAGATAGTAGGAATATGTGGAGGAGAAATGGCCACACCATTCTCCAAATACCTCACCTTCTCCTCTGTTAGGTGTGTCTCCTGCAACATGGCTATACCCACTCAGTGGCGCCTGAAGTAGGAGAGATGTGTCTGGTATCGTTCCTGATAGGCGTTTAGCCACTTACAGTGCATGTGGCTTTCTATAATGAGCCATGCTGAATGTTTGATATCAGAGAATATCTGTTGTGTAGCTCATCTGTCCATACTTGCCTAGATCTGCTGTATAGTCGGTCAGTATATATGCTTCTTATGCTACTTGTCCAGCTCTGTGCATGTGCCTGATGTAAATATAGAACCTTCCCAACTCCCCTCCCTTCTCCCTAGGTAAACACTCTACAATCCAACCAACTGATGCTTCCCCATCTCATCTAAACCTCAGTGAGAACTCAGCAAAACAAGACTAACTATAACCATATGACAATACTTGGAAGGACCTTATCTCCGTAGTGTTACCTGGCAAGCTCTTGCCAAAGCATCCACCTCAGGGGCTAATTCCTAAATCATCCAGGTATCTACCGGGGTGTATAAGTGAGGAGGTGGCACCAGCAGTTACAGCAGCTAGGGTTTTGTCTCCCCTTGACTTCCTCAGCAGCTGGCCACTCCTTGTGTTGTCGTGTAGTTCCTATATTACCTATGCAGGATCTGCACATTCCGTATAACATAAACTGTGGGTTTGGTGGCAGACTGGCTCTGAGCACCCCCTCCGAGAATGTTAGCCTTTCTGTTTTAGCTTGCTCACAGTGCCACTAGAATCTCCTCTTATCGGGGAGAGAATAGTTTCTGGCAACCTCAGAACATGATAACCCTGATCCCCCAGGATGGTGGAAGCAATATACTAGTTTTTGCTCAGTCACTCGTGCTCACTTATTCGGTCTAAGAGAGTTACACAGAAGAAACAGTTGGGCGTTTTACAATAAGAATTTATTGCACAGTTGTTCTTTTAGTGTAAAATAGATGTGCTGCAACAACAGTTAGACAGGAGCAGATATATAAAATTAGCAGTACAGTGAAAATAAAAGGATAGTACAGTTCTACCATCTTGCAATAATCATGAATACATACATGAATATAAAATGCATGATAAAAAGTGCCTATACTCATACAATACCTATCTAGATCTACCTAAGTGTACCTAGCATGTGAGTAGGTGTGAAGCCAAGAATCCCTCTAGGATTTTGTTTAACTCCATTACCTGAAGTGACAGAGTGTGGGACCCCGTCCTGGTCTCGAGTTGGACACCCTGCGAGGGATGTGTTAGACCACTGTCAGCTGGAGCGTCTGCATGCAGGAGCCTCAGCATCTCTGGTCACTGTGTCGGCCTGGAAGTCTCAGTCTCCTCCCCCAACCCTAGCAAGATGTGCTGTATTTAGACAAAAAGTATCTAGGGTTTCTTTGTCCCTTTTTTCTTGCAGTAGCCATTGTTGGATTTGAGGATGACATATGGGATGAACCTTGTACGTGTATGTTATGAGGTAACTGATGGGTGAAAGACTGCCCAGAGCGCGAGCGTGAAGAAGTGTTTGGTCGCTGCTATTGCACTTTTGCACCTTAAAATTACCTGTGTTTTTTAAAAACTGTACTTTGCTGAATACTTTTATTAAACTTTTTTAAAATCGATGAACAAATTAAAAACTGTAAGAAATTTGCCAGTGCTCACCGGCTTTCACCTCGCGGTGACCACATGCTAGAGCGGACCCACCTGCGGAGGTTGTCGGTCTAGTTGTTTTTGGCTCCACACTTTTTTTTTTTTTTGGAAAACCTTTATTCTTGAAAACATGGACACAGCTATTCAGCCGACATCCCGGAGGTTCGGCAGCTTTGAGAAAGCAGAACAAAGAAACGTCCACAGTGCATAGAGGAGAAGCAAAAAAGGTTCTATTTTAAATAAACACAAACTCACACAAAACCCCAGCAAGGCGAAGGACACTGAATACCACTGGTGAATGCCCCTCAGGGGAGAGCAGACCCCCCTCGTCTAACAGTCACAACACTGTATTAAGAGGAAAAAGGGGGAAAAGCAGAGGCCCAAAAAGTCAATTCACAATCAGATACATATGCAAAAGCTGGAAAGAATGTTAAGGAGAGAGCTGTTCATCGGGGGGATCCAAATCAGGGGCAAGACATATGCCCCCCCTATACTGGTTCCACCTCCCCCAAATGGCGTGCCACTTCCGGGGGCGCCCTCTAGCACAATATACTGTCTTTTCCCTTAGCATACTCCAGTCCCTGTTTTCTTTCCACGCAGTCAATGTGGGGGGACCCGCAGAGCCCCACAGGCGCGCGATGTCTCGCTTAGCCACCATATTACCCAGGGTCACCCACTGGGTCTGTCCCTCATCGTGATCGGTAGGCCCCCAAACATTCAGGAGACAGCACAGCGCCTCCGGCTGCATAACAATGCCCGTCACCTCCCCCATCACCGTATGGACTCTCCTCCAGAATTCCATGATAACGCCACATTCCCAAATGATATGCATAAAGGTACCCACCATACCGCAGCCCCTCCTACATAAACCCTCCTCAGAGAATCCCATATGAACCAGCCTAGGCCCCGTAACATAGGTTCTGTGGAGTATTTTGAGCTGCACCAGCCTCAGACGTGATGGGATCGCGACCTCCTTAGGAGAGGAGACCGCAGACTGCCAATCCTCATCATCCAGTTCGAGCCCGTCCCTAGTCCACTGGTCCCTCAGCCCCAACAGCAGGTCCGCCCGAACATTTATCAATTTCTTATATATGAGAGAAATCGTACTCTCCGGCATATGGCCGTCGAGGATCCGATCCTCCAATGGAGAGGACTCAGGCACCTTCTCACCGTCTACGAGAACTGATCGCAGGGCATGACGCACTTGAACATAGCGGAAGAACTCAGATTTCCCCAACTCATACTCCTGCTGCAGCTCTTCAAAGGACTTCACCCTCCCCTTAATCAGCAAATCTCCAACCCTGGAGACTCCAATCAAGTCCCATTTATCAAAACCTTTCGTATGCCAGAGCCTCCCCAATTTTTCAGATTCAAACAACGGGGTAGCTAGGGTGAGCCTATCCTTCCAGCCCAACGAGTCAGTCGCCAACCTCCACACGCGCACCGCCACCCCAGTGGGCCCCGTGAGGGACGAGTCCAGCGCCCGAGAGTACAACGCTCTATGATAATTACCGCCGCGCAGCAACCATCGGTCCATGGCATAGCCGGGGCTTAGAGCCGGACCATAGAAACCATGATTAATCGCGCTCAACTGGGTGGCCCAATAATAGCGTCGAATGTCCGGAAGCGCAATACCCCCGTCGTACCACGGAAGCGTCAACTTAGCAATCACTATGCGCGGCCTTCCATCCCACAACAACGATCGTTGGAGGCTTTCAACCTCCCGAAAGTAACTGGCCGGTACCCAATCAAGGGTATTCTGCAAGGCATAGAGGAACCGGGGGAGAGACATCATTTTAAACAAGGCGGCGCGCCCAACGAGGGAGAGCGGCAGCTTCCGCCAGCCCGCAACATCCCGCCGCAAGCGCGCCAGTGGGGGGAGCAGGTTTCTCTCATACCGCAGGGTGGAGTCAGTGGAGATAAAAATCCCCAGGTACACAAAGCCCTGCTGGGCGATCTGGATCGAACACGTTCGCGGGACAGGCGGAACCTCGCCGCTCAGAACATACAAATACGATTTACTCCAATTGATGACGAGACCCGAGTTCCTGCCAAAGGACGTCAGAACGTCACAAACCACTATAAGCGAGTTCTTGGGCGAGGCGAGATATAACAGGATGTCATCGGCATAGAGCGATATACGGTCCTCGTGCTCGGACGACCACCTAAGTCCACGTATATCCGGATGCCAGCGTATCCACGCCGCCAGCGGCTCGAGGGCAAGGGCGAACAACAAAGGCGACAAGGGGCACCCCTGCCGAGTTCCCCTCCCAAGCTGGAACGGAGTCGACGCCCGCCCGTTTACCACAACACTCGCAAGGGGACCCTCATAAAGCAACCTCACCCAGCTCAAAAAACCAGGGCCAAAGCCGAACTTGGCAAGCACAGCCCACAGATATGCCCATTCCACCGTATCAAAAGCCATCGTGGCATCGAGAGATGCCACAACAGCTGGTTCTCGGATCGTGCCCGCCCTGGCAATCACTCCATGGAGGCGCCGAAGGTTCAACGCAGTGTTACGGTGCGGGATAAAGCCGGATTGATCCGGATGGATCAAGTCTCCGAGCACCCTGACCAAGCGGCCTGCCAGAATTTTAGCCAGAATTTTCGGCTCAGCATTAAGGAGTGATATTGGCCGATAGGAGGAACACTTATCTCGGGGTTTACCCTCCTTGTGTATTACAACAATCGTCGCCAGTCTCTGGTCCAACGGAAGGGACCCGCCCCCCCCGCGCCTCCACAAACATGGCGCGCAGGTGAGGGGCAACCCTATCCGGGAACAGCTTATACAAGTCAATCGGCAAACCATTAGGGCCTGAGGCCTTACCCGAGTTCAGCGCACGGATGGCACCCGCCACCTCATCGACCGTTATGTCTCCATCGAGGTCATCCCTATCTACGTCAGAAAGGCAGGGCAGATCGATGTCCCGCAGGAGGTCAAGCGAGTCCTCGGTCGGCCTATCCGAAACTGAGGCATAAACCATACGGAAATAATCCAAAAAAGACTGTACTATCCCCTCAGGGTCAACAATTACCTCTCCCCCCTCTCTCGTCAGCTCCGGCACCACTCTATTAACCAGTTCTTTTTTGTCCAGCCAAGCTAGGAGCTTCCCGGCCTTATCCCCAACATCATACAAGCGGCCCTGCTGTTCCCTACTGAGGGTCTTGGCGGCATTCGTCACCAGGTCCTTATATTCGGCTTGCTTCAGGCTCAGCTCATGCAGTGAGGCCTCTGTAACCTCCTCCTCCAGGGCCACCTCTAAAGCCGCGATCTCCTCCTCAACCTGCATAACCTCGCCATCTCTCCGCCGCTTGGCTGCCACTACCAAGGAGAGGGCCTGTCCCCTCAGCACGGTCTTTTTTTTTTTTTTTTTTTTTTTTTTTTAAAAACCTTTATTCGTGCATATTAAAAGAACAAATACGGGCCTACAACCTTCAGGCCGGCCACGATACGGTTAAGCACTGATACAAACATTATGGCCCCTGTGCTTCAACGGTCAAGGTTAGCAACGATTTATGAAACATACACGGGAGAGATCCTTGACCCCAGGGAAAGGAGAAGTGAAGGTTAATTTTACAGTTTTCAAAATAAGTTTATCAGGGAAATAGTCAGTGAAGAATAAGAACCAAGGAGATTCGAGTCCGCACGATATCTTCACCACACGGGAGAGCAGCAGCATCATTAAAACAGCAATGGAAGTAAAATCGCAGGCAGTGAGGCAATGCAGTTATATAACAGGATAGTCACATGAGCAATTACGCACCCCTCCAGTGCCGCCCCCACTCAGTCAACCCCCCACCCGGACCCAGAATCGAAACAAGTATAGCGCAGAAACATAAAGAAAAAGAAAGGCCCATAGAACTAATTAGAAACAGTAAGTTACCCCCCCACCCTACACCAATGCGGAGGCTACGGCCTTCCCCCCCCCAGCATAGTGCCTGTCGCCCAATAAACCCGAAATATAGACAAAAAAGAGAGTAAGAATAAAGTAAAGAAAGATAAGAAAACAATACACCTAAGTTAAAGGGGGTGAGAAGAGAATAGGACTATTCTAATCTAAACTCCCAAAAAGAAGAAAGTGGGGAGGAGCCTACGTATCATCAGAGCGCCCTAAACCATCGGCCATCTTTGGCTTCCACACACTGAGAACCCACTACCCCAAAAGCGGTCGTGTGAAAATGAATTGTCACAACAATTTAGATGAAGGAAGACAAATCGCGACGAATGCGCACAAAGTACACATACAGTTCCAGTCCCAGTCCAGCCCCTCCGTGAAACCATGGCGATATTAATCAGTCTAGCCCTGGCCCGATCGCGGGCTTGAAATTAAGCCAGCCCCTACATGAAGGCCCCGCACCCCGTGCAGACAAAGACAATATGGCCGTTTGGGAGAAGATGGTGAAGTAGAATCCCAAAATGGCTGCCGACCATCTGTAGCGGCCCCTTTGTGCACCACATAAAGTCGAGACATGGCATGTAGAGTACAGGAGTTCCACAGAAAAGAAGCAGTAGGCCACCGTGAACGATTCCTCGAGGATGTTAGGTGTTGCTCAGCTGGGTACTCTTGCAGACGCGGTGAGGCAGGCAACAATGAAGCAGGCAGCAATGAACGGGGAAACAAAGTATCCGCTGTTAAGCTGGAGAGCAATTGATCCTGGGTGCCGGGAAAGCCAGATGCAGGCACCAGTGTAGCACGATCACACACAGCCGTTGCGTCCCCGCAAGAGGACAAAAGCACTGGCAGACCCACGCCGTGTTGATGACAGACGGAGCGCTCACGGCCCGCAGCCGACAACAGGGAGTCAAACTGCTCACTCAGCGCCTGAAAGCGAGCAAACATTTGTAAACGAAAGTCCCGCAGGACGGCCAGTACGGAGCCGCATGTCAGCGGAAGCTGCACCCCCACATCGGCAGCAATCCGGGTCGGCACTGTGGAGCCGGTGTCTGGTGGAGGGAGGGCAAAGCGGGCAGCGGGCAAGACCGGAGTATCACCCCCCAGCCGCGAGCAGGCAAACAACGCCATGTTTTACCGCCGGACGGTACAATGGCCAGGGGGGGGGGGTCGTAGCAAGGAGTCAGTTCCCCTCAGGTCTGCGCCGCAACTGGGAAAGCCAACAGTCGCCTCCCTTCCCTCGGGTTCTCTTTGCAGCCGACTAGGCAGTAGAAGAAGGGGGTCGGCAGCCTCCCACAGCGCGGTCCACAGATCGGGGCAGGAGACCCGCCTCACCGGGGCTTACCTTACAGCCCCAGCCCTTCAGGCGCAGGGTGCAGGAGGTGTCTGGCCGTCCCTCCCCAGGCTCATCTGGCGACAGTCCGCGGTGCCAGGTGAGGTCGGGACCGCGGGGCTCGGATTTGCGCTAGCGGGTCCGGGGACTGCGGAGCCTCCAGGGGGCCGGCAAAGGCCACAATGGAGCAGGGGTCCAGGGCGGAGAACAAAAGCACCAAAAACTCCGGCATCCGGGCGGGCTGAGACTTCGGGGAAGTGGCGGCGTGGACAGCGCGTCGTCGTACACGTTTGACCTCGAGAATCGGCAAGGATAGGAATCAGGATAATAGTCCGGGGCCAAGGGCCGACGGAGCCGGGCGCTCAAGCGTCTGCTCCGGTCGCCATCTTGGCTCCTCCCTCCCTCAGCACGGTCTTAAATGCTTCCCACAACGACACGGCCGAGTCAACGGACCCCTGGTTGTCCTTAAAAAAGTGATCAACTGTCTTCAACAGCGCACTGCGCATCTTGGGGTCACGAAAGTACCAGGGGTTAATAGGAGCAACCCTGCCCCCTCCCTCGCGCCCGACATCCAGCCGGACCCACACTGGCGAATGATCCGATATGCCCCGCGCCATATGCCTGGCCTCAGATACCAATGAGGCATGCGCAGCCAGAGTGAGCAGGTAATCAATCCTAGAGAGGCTACCATGCGCCCCGGAGTGGAAGGTGTATTGGCTCTGTGTGGGGTGCCTGAGCCTCCAGCAGTCTACCAGGCCGAGTGTGTCTAGAAAGTCTGGAAGCCACTTCTGAGCCCCCCCGGTGTCCCTGGGCGGGCACCTATCCAGCAGCCCAGAGCCGACAGCATTGAAATCACCCCCCACCACTAGCATACCCTCCGGGAGGTCCAACAAGGCCCTACCCAGATCTGTAAACGTGGAGGCCTGCAGGGTAGGAGGGACATAGACCGAAACCAAAACCAAAGTTCTCCCTTCCCACCTCCCCGCCACCGCCACAAACCTCCCCCTATCATCAACAATGGTGGAGTTCACCTCAAACGGTAGTGAAGCTCTAACTAGGATGCCCATACCCCTGGATCCGGAGGAGAATCCCGAGTGAGCTATGAATTTGTAACCTTTCCTATTCAGAGCATGGCAAGTATTACCTATAAGGTGTGTCTCCTGCAGTAGGACGACCTCCGGCAAAGACCGTTTCAAGAACTGCAGGACTATCCCCCGCTTAATGCGATCCCCCAAACCATTAACATTCCAGCTAAGAACATTTAAACCCCTACCCCCCATCCCCACACCACAAGAGACCCACCCCACACCCAAAGAGCCACCATGGAAAAATCCTGACAATGATTACTGCGCCTTGCAAAAACAAACCCCCCAACAACAAACCCAAAATCCCAACTATCCCCCCCACCCTGCACCCCTGCTGCAGCTTACAAAGCCCCCCCAACTTGCAGTGTGCCTGTCGCCCTACCAAAACCCAAATCTACAAAAAGTACCCTGAGGGAGGAAAGAGCTCCCATTGTCCTCCCACAACCCTCCGTATTGTACTGCAATCAGTTCAAGTCATCATCCGGAACCAAATCAAGTCAGTCCGGCTCCAAAGGCATCAACCCTGCCCATCCCGGCCACTGTCCCCGTCTGCGGCGGCATCCTCACCAGTCCGTCGTCGGGGCAAAGCATCCAGCCATTCATCAGCCATAGCAGGTGACTCAAAGAAGAAAGTTCGGTCTTCATACACCACACGTAATCTGGCAGGGAAAAGCATGGCATACTTCAGGTCTCTCCCCCGAAGCCGTCTCTTCACCCCCAGGAAGCTCTGCCTTTGCTTTTGCACCAGCTGGGTGAAGTCAGGATAGAAACTCACCGACGCGTTCTGAAAAGGGACCGGGCCCGTCACCCGCGATGCTTGCAGGATAGCGTCCCGATCTCGGAAGTGAAAGAGCCTGGCGACAATCGGTCTCGGTGGAGCTCCCACCTTGGGCCTCCCACCCGGCACTCTGTGAGCTCGCTCAACTGCGAAGAACTTCCCAAGGCCCTTAGGCTTCAGATGGTTAAGCACCAAGTCCTCCACGAGAAGGTCTACAGAAACCTCGTCCGAGGACTCCGGGACCCCGATAATGCGCACGTTGTTGCGCCTGGCCCGACTCTCAAAGTCCTCGAGCCTTCGGGCGGAGAGGTCACTCTCGGCCCGCAGCTTACGAACCTCAGTCTGAAGTTCCGAGACATCGTCAGCGAGGCCCGTGGTCTTGAGATCAAGGGTTTTTACCCGTTCATTAGTTTTGCCCAAGTCCGCGCGGATCAGGTTAACGTCCACCAAGATGGTATCCACTTTGTGCGCCAGGGCATCAAACTGTCTCCCAATCGAGGCCTGCATCCCTTCGAGCGCGCCCATGACGTCCTGCAACGAGAGCTCCGAGGCCGGGGGTGAGGCAGTCTTCTGTCCATCCAGCGACTGGCTCGATCCACCAGGCGACCCCTTCTGCTGGGCATACCGATCCATATTATTGGCTTGAGTATAGGCTCCCCGCCTGGTAGCCTTGGGTTTCAGCCGATCCACCTCTGCTTTACCCGACATGTCTGGCACCAAGCAATCCGGTGCAAAAAGACGGCCCTCTCTCAGATAGAGGGAGCAGGAGAAGTCGGATCTGCAATAGCCAGCCAGGGTAGGGCGCAGTGCGTCCGGAGGGTAATAAAGCAGCCGAAAGCACTCCCGGGCCAAGGCAGACAAAGGGCGAGAAAGTGAAAGTGAAAGGACGGGATCCTCCGTCCGACAGTTCACACCTCGCCTGGCCGCTGTTGTTCAATTAGAGGTCGGGCATCCTGCCAACGCCAGCCCCTGGCATCCCTCGGAGACAGGCCTCAATCTTCCGCCGTGCACAACTCCGGTTCCCGGTGGGCGATCCGAACTCGGGCGGCATCAATCGCTTCCATAACGAGTCATCTGCAAGATGCCGTGCATATAAAACAGGATTGAAGACAGGATAGTCGACGGAGGGCGCGTGGGTCTCGGGAGCTCAAAGCTCACGCGGCCATCTTGGTCAGGCGCTAGGCTCCTCCCCCCGGCTCCACACTTTTAAAAAGACGCGATGGCATGGGCGCGCAGTATGTTATGAGGTAACTGATGCGTGAAAGACTGCCCAGATCGCGAGCGTGAAGAAGTGTTTGGTCGCTGCTATTGCACTTTTGCACCTTAAAATTACCTGTGTTTTTTAAAAACTGTACTTTGCTGAATACTTTTATTAAACTTTTTTAAAATCGATGAACAAATTAAAACTGTAAGAAATTTGCCAGTGCTCACCGGCTTTCACCTCGCGATGACCACATGCTAGAGCGGACCCGCCTGCGGAGGTTGTCGGTCTAGTTGTTTTTGGCTCCACACTTTTAAAAAGACGCAATGGCGTGGGCGCGCAGTATGTTATGAGGTAACTGATGCGTGAAAGACTGCCCAGAGCGCGAGCGTGAAGAAGTGTTTGGTCGCTGCTATTGCACTTTTGTACCTTAAAATTACCTGTGTTTTTTAAAAACTGTACTTTGCTGAATACTTTTATTAAACTTTTTTAGAATCGATGAGCAAATTAAAACTGCAAGAAATTTGCCAGTGCTCACCGGCTTTCACCTCGCGGTGACCGCATGCTAGAGCGGACCCGCCTGCGGAGGTTGTCGGTCTAGTTGTTTTTGGCTCCACACTTTTAAAAAGACGCGATGGCGTGGGCGCGCCAAAGGCGCGCACAAGGCAAGCCCGTCTGCGCCCGTCCGCGCTCCGGGCACGCTCAGCGCCAGCCAAGCTGCCCCAACCGGTAGGATCGGGGGGAGTAATGTGAGGTTCGTGTATACAAGAAACCAGCTGCTGGAACTGGGGGCAGATGGAGGTAGGAGAGGTTGCATCAAACTAGAAGGGTCGGCTGGGCTGAAGTCCGATTTTTTAAGGGAGGATGGCTTGAGGTGCGGTCTGCTCAATGTCAGGTCGCTACCTAGGCATCATCTGGAGATCCAATTATTGGTGGAATGGAATGATTTGGATGTATTGTTTATGACCGAAACATGGACACATGCTGATTCTGACATGGAGCTGGGCATGGCCTGCCCATCTGGGTATAAAGCCCTTCATAAACCACGTGCGGGTGGCCGGGGAGGGGGGGTTGGAATCATCTTTAAGGACAACTGGGAGTTTTTACCTCTTGATATTGAGGAACTGGAAGGGATAGAACTCTTGGGCTTTTCTATTAAAGAGCCCAAGGGACAGCTACTGACTGGTCTGGTTGCCTACAGGCCACCTGGAGCTGCTGGCCTTGTCTTCCAACGAGGACTCATTGAAGTCCTGAGTAATCTGGCTTTGTGTCACTCGAGACTGCTTGTCGTAGGGGATTTTAACCTATGGCCAAATGGGATACTAGATCCAGCTTTTTATAACATTGTTCAGTCCTGTGAACTCATTAACCTACAACAGTGGGTGTAGGGATCCACCCACAAGGGGGGACATACGTTGGACCTGGTGTTCGTTAATGAACAGCATTGAGGTCCTACCAGTATGTTGGTCAGACCACTGTCTGATCATTTTCCAGCTGTATAATTTGGGATTGAACAAACTACATCAGAAGACTGATCAAACATTTCAGAGTAGGGATTGGAAAGGCCTTCTAAAGAAAGCACGGATCCTCCCGGTTTTTGCACCCATTGAGATATATGATACTGGCAAGACAGTGGAGGAGAATTATACAAATTATTGTAATAATATCAGTACCCAGCTAGATCAAGTTGCCCCATTAAAGAGTCATAAAAAACTTGGTAGACCGTCGTCTCCCTGGTTTACAGACAACCTCAGAATCCTGAAACTTGGCTGCAAGCAAGCAGAAAGGAAATGGCGCAGAGCATATGCCGAGAGGGATAAGACCCTCTGGAAGCTAGCCTTAGTGGGATACAGAAAAGAAATTGTACTAGCAAAGACAGAGTTTTTTGCGAACTGTATCCTGAAGGCACAACATAGCACTAAGGAAGTCTTTAGGATCGTAGACACTCTGATCAAGCCTGAGTGCATTAAGAGTAATATTGTGCCTAGTCAGACATTGTGCGATGGTCTAGCATCCTTCTTCGAGGAGAAGATAAGTAATATTATCAATGACCTTGTTCCACGACACATGCCTAAGAAACCGTACCCATTGAACCAAGCTGAGAGGGGGACACTACACCCTCTGGATCACTTTAATGCTCTCTCTTTGGGGGACTTTGAAAAAATGGCTATGGGTATTTCCTCGGTATCGCCGCTGGACCCATTACCACATAAAATCTGGAAGGGATTGTCTTCGGAGTTATTTCCGGCATTATGGCAAATTTGCAATCAATCCCTGATGGAGGGCACAGTAGCAGCGTGCTGGAAGCAGGCATCAGTGACGCCGCTGTTAAAGAAGGCGACACTAGACCCAGCATGCATGAAGAACTATAGGCCAATTTCATTATTACCCTTCCCAATACAAATTCTGGAACGAGTGGTTAGTAGGACACTCTCCCAGTTTCTAGAAAGTAAAAACGTTCTAGACAGGGTACAATTTGGATTCCGTCCGGGCCATGGTACAGAGTCAGCTCTGGTGACTGTTATGGATGACCTACGAATGCGAGCAGACAGGGGACAGTCGGCCGTTCTGGTCCTTCTCGACCTGTCTGCCCCATTCGATACGGTGAACCATGGAATCCTTCTGTCTAGACTGGAAGAGGCGGGAGTGACGGGCACTGCCCTAAAGTGGCTTCACTCTTACCTATCTAACAGACAACAGGCAATTGCTCTCCCTCCCTTCCGCTCAAACTTCTCTAATATACCGCAAGGTGTCCCACAGGGATCGGCAATACGTCCCATCCTTTTTAATATATATATGAGCCCCCTACCTACAATTATAAGATCTCATAATGTTAATTTAGTCAACTACGCAAATGATACTCAGCTTATCCTGTCTTTAGAAAGCGAGCATTCAGTCTCCGTAACAGATTTTCACGCTTGCCTGCAGGATATAGCGACTTGGCTAGGGAGAACTCCCTCCAATTTAACTGCGAAAAAAGACTGAGATCTTATACTGTGCAACAGGAAGAATCCCCCCCCTGCTACCATCTAATTTTTGGCCAACCACAGCTGGCGCATCATTAACTCCCAGTACTGTTGTGCGTAACCTGGGTGTTATGTTCGATAACAAATTGACGTTAGAGAAACACGTCAATAAGACAGTTGGGAGCTGCTTCAGCCTGATAAGAGCTCTCCGGAAAATGTTTCCAATGTTGTCATCAGAGGCAAGGACATTGATAGTCCGAAGCACCATTCTCTGTAGATTAGACTACTGTAATGCTCTGCTTCTGAACTCTCCACAGTATTTGATTGAGAGATTGCAGAGAATACAGACTATGGCTGCAAAGTTAACTCTGGGACGACCACGCCATTCCTCTACCTCGCAGGCACTCTCGGATTTACATTGGTTGCCAGTCCTCCAGAGAATCCAATTTAAAGCCCTTTGCCTATTGTTTAAAGCCTTACATGGACAAGGGCCAAAATCTCTGCAGGAAAGATTCATCTGGTATGCTCCTCCTCGGCTGTTCGCTCCTCCTCATCAAATCTGGTGAGGGTGCAGAGAATCAGGAAAATTAAATCAGGAGGCCGGGCCTTCTGCACAGCAGCCCCCCGACTCTGGAACACACTCCCATTGGATATTAGACAGATAGACAATCTGAAGCAGTTCAGAAAAAGGATCAAAACCTGGCTTTATCCTTGGGCCTTCCACCAAGCCTCTTGCTAATTCCGTCTGGCAGAGGCTTTTTTTCACCTAGTACTCACTCTAACATAGCGCCAGGTTACCCGTAGGGTGTCAGTAGCGCTGTATAAGCAACTATAATAATAATAATAATATGCAGGTGGTGTAGCCTCTGCCTGGTTTCCAAGAACCCTTATGAATATTCATTCATACTGTATGAGTTAATTGATGAAGTTATAGGACAATATTGTTCAGGAAAAACCCTCCTTCTGTGCCCAGGGCTAGAACTAGGTAAAGGTTCAATCCTAAAGGCTTGTTACTGTGTAGTATAAGGGAGATAATGTAGGTGAAGGTGTATGATATTACCTGGGCCTATATTAGGGTACCTATATGAAACATAACACCCACTCCTCAGTCAACAATAAAAAATGCTAATGAACTATTCTTTTTACTAGTTAGTAGCACATAACACTATCAGTGAGCTTCATGAAATATTGTCTTTAAAAAACATTTTAAAATAATCAAAATAGGGGGGAAAAATGTATTTTCGAAATTTAGTATTGGAAATGTCACTGTAAGCCAAAGCCCTAGTTGAGTTTGTTTATATAAGTCGAGCCACTACAAGCGTCAGAAGCCCATGCTTTCCCAGCGAAAAGTGTCAATTAAAGGAAATGATCCAACTTTAGTTGAGTTTAGAAACGAAAAAAAAAAATGAATTCTTTCCCAGCACACGATGAGCCAATAATTGATTGAGTGTCCTGACTGGGAGATGAAACATCGCTGTTGCTCGCCATTGCAGAGGACGATTCCTGTAACACCTCGCAGAGACCGTCAATTGAGCACAGATGATACTCAGAACTGCCAATAGCTGGTGCAGAGGCAGCTGGTGCTGTAGTCAATACCTGAGTACTAGTGAAAGAGCGGATGCTCAACCCAGTTGTAGCAAAAGGCCCCTGCGGGTTCTCGAGGAATGCAGCCATCGAGATAGGAATACGCTGGGGACATTGCCGAGCATGTGCCCTCACAGGTTCCAGCATGGTATTTATGTCCGGTGGTGTTGCCGATGGAAGTGTCAGACAGAGATCTAACACTCATTCTTCTCCGCAAATCAGGCATCGAAGAACAGGTAAGATGCAGTCTATCCAGACTAGTCTAAACTATAGGAACCAAGAGGCGCTCAGTTCCCGCAGGCGAGGTGTGCCCACATGTTGTACCATGCATTCACGGTATTTATGCTCCAGGAGTGCTTTTGCCATCTCGTTGGTGATTGGGCCATCCATTGTGTAGCAGAAAAATAACAATCAGTATACCTGCTTTTGAGAGCAGGATCAGCGGAAGACCTCCAAAAATACTTCCCAATACGGAGTGTTTAAAGTTTAGACTAACTCCGAGGACTGTCTGAAAGGTGCTTAGAAATCCTGACCCTATGGTCTTAAATAGGTGTACAATACCACTCGTATCAGACATATTAAAAATACGTCCCACCATTTCCGTGAAATGAGAGGGGCAGTTTTTACTTATGAGTGCCTGTATCTCAGCCGAGGTCCTTGCGATTTGAATATCAAAGGTCTCCCGGGTAGAGGTTAAGGGCACAGTTTGCTTTAAAAGCACGGCTTTCGTTCTGCTCAAAGAATCAAATTGTATAAAGGAAACATTTAGCGAAGGCCATCGCGGCGCCTCTCTGACTGTATTTGTTGGGGGGAAACAATACTTGCATACAGCAAGTAACCCTGGGGTTCACCGTGACCAGATAGGCAATCCCCGGAAGCATCCCACAACAATCTTGATTATTCAGCATCAAGTAACTCCCATTCGAGAGCAGATTGAATACCGGAGTAATCACGACTGCCGGAGTCCCTTTTAGGTGACTGGATAAGATACTGAACCATTACAAGCTCCGTGTAGTAAAATATCCTTGCGCATGAGAGAACCACTCAAAGCGTTCTTGCAGTTTGTACCGCTTAGAAACACTTCTCGATCGGCACTCTGGCATCCAAATCTGTACAGTAATTCCCAAGATTCCTTAATTTATTCCTTACCAATTTTTTCATATTTGCCTGCCTGCTTTTACTCAAGGCAATATTGAAACTGAAAAGTAGTGACCGGTAGAGTTATGTGGCCATGGATTAGCCATGCTGTGGATGGTGATTCTGCTGCCATAAATGGTAATCTATCCAGTTTTTCAATACGCAGTATTGTATATTTTGCTCCCCTTTGTGCCATTTCTGTCAGGATTGAGGCCTCTTGTACTGTATCTTGGGACCAGGGACAGGATTGTG
The DNA here is from genome assembly GCF_964204655.1 of Triturus cristatus. Classification (NCBI taxonomy): domain Eukaryota; kingdom Metazoa; phylum Chordata; class Amphibia; order Caudata; family Salamandridae; genus Triturus; species Triturus cristatus. Next base: position 143,955,337 of record NC_140588.1, read on the forward strand.
GTGGTGCATGTTGATTCTGAGAAGGTCTGATCTTTTCAGACGATCCCTTACAACTTGAGGTGCTTGCAAACACAGTGTATCTCTTTTGACAAGCCCCCTTTGTTGTTTATAGTGACATGTCTGGAACAAGCCTTTGCTTGGCTTACTGTTCCGATTCCGTGACCACGCACCTTTTTTGTCTAGATGCCGAAAGACCTGTTACTTTGTTTCCTGATCCTCTGCAACGTTTTGAATCCTGACTGTGTCTCGGGCACGGTATTTCCTACACTGCTTCTTCGCGACCTCTTTCCAGAAGCCTACGCTTGTGTCCTGGAATTCCTAACTGCCCCGCGCTTCCGCTCGGCTGATCCCAGTTGCTGAGCCCGGTAAGCGTATCTTACCCGGACATTCCTTTCTGCCCTCTTTACCCTTCCGCACTTACCCCGACGCGGCAGAACTCTGAACCACGTGTGCCATCACATCCCCTTCGCTCCTGGGCTTGCCATTTTTACAATTGCTGAGCACTCTGCTTCAGAGCACGTGGTTGTTCAATTTCAGTTCGAAGACACGTTTCCCGGGTGCTCCGTTCACACAACTGTGGAAGAGAATTCCCTCATTCTCTCGCTGTTTCCTGACACTCATCTCAGCCGTTTTTGAGAACACAGATAACGCTGTTACTACTTTGTTGTAACAGACTGAGGGACCTCCTTCTTTTTGTTTGTTTTGCCTCTACAACTTTGGAGCAGCCGCTTATTTGTTTATAGATGGGCAATCTATCATTTCTACCACTGCCCAAGTGTGGCCCAAGTCTCCTGCTACTGCATCCTTAAGGGGAGTGACTGTAGCTCCTCCTTCTTGTCCATAAGGAGACCTTTTTGGAACTCGTTGGCTGGTGAGTGGATTTCTATTTTCTCTGAGTTAACATGCAGTATCACAATATCAAGGGATCTTAGCAAACTCAGAATTAAGGATAACTGACCTTCTTATTTCTTAGATGCTGGCCGCCAAGATGGCGGACAGGTGAGGAGCTCCAGCCTGGAGCTCCCCGGCCACGGGTTGCCTTTTGGCTCTGGTCCCCTGGAAACTACCCCCTCCTTGAACCCTTCTACTCACCTAGGATTATGTCGACAACGTTCCTCATTTTTGCAGCTCCCGCGACTGAAATCGAGTTCTTTCCTCAGAACAGAGAATAGTGTTCCTGACCGCGGAGTCCGAGTAAACGTGGCTGATGCCCAGTGGAGCTGCTTTGTTTGGCTACAGAGGAGACTGCGTCGGGTTTTTTCCCCTTGGCCATCACCTACCCAGCCGGACATTGGGTTTGGTTCCCCTCGTCTCACCGATGTTGTCTCCTTCCTCCTTCTCCTTCGGATTAATCTACGAGGATCTACTGACGACGGAGCCTGTCTCGGCACAGTTACTGCCTGGTCGGGATCTCCGGATTGCTGTCGATTTGTGCTGGGCTGAGGTTCGCCCCATCTGGCCATCCCCTTGCCTTCCAGGTTTGGGCCACTGCTGCTTCCTCTGCTACCGGACCTTTTCCTTCGCCTCCTGTAGTGCCTCTGGGATGCTTGAGTCTTTGTTTCCCCTTGATTGGGTTGCAGCAGTGGTGAATTTCACGGCAAAGTGGTCTGATGCCCCCGAGCTTGTTTTTCACTTTCAGAGGGGAAACGTGTCCTCCTGGTCCCCGTTGCTGCCTCCCTTTTTACCGGAGCTGTTGCCTTGTTGCGCCCGAGTTTCTTTTGTGTTGTATTCCCTCTATTTTGTGCTCGAGGTTAATGGGCCTGTGTCCCGATCCCCCATTTTGACGGATGCAACCAGCTACAAAGTCCACTCCAAGTTGCTGGTCCTCGTCTTGGTGTTCGCCTGCCTTTACATAACATCAATTCGACCACCCCCGTCAGGACTACCCCCCCCCCCCGATAAGGATGTCCACAGTTAGACTCCTGATCCGCTCCTTTCTTGTTGCCCCTTCCACTACCCTTGGTACTCGGGCACAGATAGCGAGTCTGGCACTGGACGATTACATTCTGTGACCCACTACGGACTATTGGGCACGTGGACTTTGATTTTGGGGGTCCCTTTTTTTCATTCTTCCATTGTTGTTTTCCTGACTTTGTCTTTTTTTTTTCCTGCACCCTGTCTCAATCCCCCTCCCCCATGCACCCTCTACGATCCAAGTGACTTGTTCTGTTTATTTTATGCTATGGTAACTTATGTAACTTATGTAACTTTGTACAACCGTTTCTCATGTAAAGCGCTCTGATACCTCCGGGTCTAGCCAGCGCTATATAAACCTCTTCACATAAATAAATTAAATGAATATTTCTTTGTAGCTCTCCTTGTGTCCTTTCGTACTCCAAGAGCGTTATCAGTCCCTCAAATTGGGGAAGAGTGGTGGTCACTCCATTAATCAATCCCCCTGCTTGTCGGAGGAAGTTATCTGAGGGCCAGGGTCTCTTCATTTAACCCCCAGACGCTCTTTTTAAAGAGTGTGGGGAGCGCATCTTCACTCCTGTGGAATCTATTGTGACACAGGCTCATTCAAGAGACTTGTGGGCCAACAGAAATCCAAGCCCATGAATTATATTCCACCCGAGCAAAGATGAACCCAGATGGAACTAGTGCCCCTTTAGACACTTCACTACAAACTGCCTTACAAAGTCCCTCAGTAGAAGAACTTGCAGTGGCATTAGTAGATCTACAGACAGAGGTAGGGAGGTTGAGGTCAGAAAATAAATGCCTACATACCAAAATAATTCCGATTAAGGCACAGACCCCTCTGGACATTAGGGCTCCAGGCGCTACACAAGAGAAGTTCTATACAACCTGCTCATTTCTCGGTGCCTTCTCATAATGCTGGTGCTGCCACAAGGGGGGAAGGAAGTATCCCTCCTGTTTACTTTACGGTACATACACCTAGTCCTGTTCCCGTAGCTATGCCTGAGATATTCAATGGTGATAGTGCTAAATTCAGCATTTTTATGAACCAATGTCACCTCCAATTTTTATTTAAAGCAGCTGCTTCCCTGATGGGGCGGCCAAGATCGCTTTTGTTATTTCGTATCTAGTAGGTAATACGGCTGATTGGGCAGTACCTTTGGTCGAGAACAATGATCCTTTATTATATGATTTCACCCTGTTGAGAAGTCTTTTTTCCAAACATACCTTCATGCAGACCAGCGATAATGCTCACCTAAACTTAAGATAAGGATCTACTCTCATACATCTCCAGCTTTAATAGACTGGTAGCAGAAACACATTGGCCGTAAGAGAAAGAACATCTCTTTTTTACCGGGTGTTATCTGATGAGCTCAAGGATCTTTTGTTCCAAATCGTAGACCCTCCAGAAGACTGCCCTGCGTTTATTGACTTAGTAGTTAAGCTGGACCATAGACTGAGCGAAAGAAAAGGCGAAAAATCCCGTAGTGTCCCTTCTAGATTTCTAATGGTCAGGACAGAGAAAAAGGAGATTAAAGACTCCAAAGATGTTTGTGAACCCCTTCAGATAGGCGGTATTAAAGGACCTCTATCAACAGAAGAAAAAGAGAAGAAAACACAACCTTTGCTTATATTGTGGAAAGGGAGGACACTATGCCAGGGATTGTCCTGTAAAACTCCGAGCTGCCTCTAAGAGCATTGAAAGCAGTGAATCTTGTGCATCCTTGTGGGAAAACTAGAGCACTTAGAGAAACAAGAGACCGATTCTTCAAGTGTTGTGACCTCTAACGTCCCCAAAAACTTGGTAATAACAACACCCTGATACCCACACATTTTACCCTCTCTGTTACATTGGTTATCTCCTCTCAAAATAGGAAATACTTAGCCATCTTATTAGATTCTGGCGCCACTAGGAACTTCCTTGTCATCAGGTTGGCCCGGGAATTAGGGATTCAGTTCTTACCGAAAGCACGTCCTGAGCCGATGAGAGCGGTAGATGGTACTGAACTTTCCTATGTGTTGATCACCTATCAGACCCCACAGATGGTTATAGTTTGTGGTAACAGGCATTCACAATCACTTAAGTTCGATCTCATTGATATGCCCAATTTCTGCGCCATTCTTGGTGTTCCATGGTTTCAAAAACACAATCCTCACATTGATTGGGCCTCCCGTACGGTGACTATAAAATCTCACCATTATATGCTGCGCTGTTATAAAGAAGCAAGTGACTGGAACAATCTAGTATACTGCGCCTTGAATACGATAGTTGACTTGCCCAGTCTTCCAGTTATATATGAGGAATTTCAAGAAGTCTTTGACGAGGCAAAAGCCACAACTTTGCCTCCTCATCACAGTTACGATTGTCGTATCGATCGCATACCAGGAGCGGAATTACCGGTCAGTCGTATATGTGCCCTAACAGCACCTGAGACTGAATAGTTGAAAAAATATATTGATGAAATGCTGGAGAAGGGATTTATCAGACACTCCACCTCCCCTGTCTCCTCTCCTTTATTTTTTATTCCCAAAAGAGAAGGAGGGTTGCGCTTGTTTTGATTATCGCCCCCTTAATTAGGTAACCGTAAATAATAAGTACCCTCTTCCTCTTATTTCAGTCTTGCTGGACCAAGCGAGGGGAGCGAAAATATTCACTAAAATTGATCTTAGAGGAGCCTATCATCTAATCAGGATACAAGAGGGAGACGAGTGAAAGACCGCATTTCGTACCAAATTCGGTCTTTATGAATATTGTGTGATGCCGTTCGGCCTCTGCAATGCCCCTGCTGCCTTCAGTTTTTTGTTAATGAGATTCTGAGAGAATACCTAAATGTATTCGTCATCGTCTATATTGACGACATTTTGATTTACTCTGCATCAGAACAAGAACATCTTGTACATGTAAAAAAGATCTTACAAAAACTGAAAGAAAACCAATTGTTTGCCAAGCTAGATAAAAGCTCCTTTCATACCACCCAAATGGATTTTATTGGTTTTCTAATCACTCCAAAAGGAGTTCACATGGATCCAAAGAAAATAGAAGCCCTAGTGAAATGGCCCAGTCCCAGCCCTATAAAGGAAGTTCAGTCCTTTATAGGATTCGCTAACTTCTATCGCAGGTTTATAGACCATTTCTCTGACATACTTTCTCCCATCACCCGACTACTCTGTAAAGGTGTCCCGTTTGTGTGGTCTGAAGAAGCAGAAAAGGCCTTCCTAATAATGAAAGAGCGATTTACTACAGCACCTATCAACAAACACGCTGATAACACACAACCCTTCTACGTTGAAGCCGATGCTTCTCAGCACGCAGTGGAAGGGGTGTTATCACAAAGGAATCGAGACACAGGGCAGTTGCATCCGGTGGCCTGTTTCTCAAAGACTCTGCTACCCGCCGAGCAGAACTATACTATAGGAGAGCGGGAGCTACTGGCAATTAAATTAGCCTTCCAGGAATGGAGATATTTTCTGTTGGGTACACCACACACCGTTATAATTTATTCAGACCACAGAAACCTACAGTTCTTCCGATCAGCTCGAGCCCTAACACCCTGACAAGTGAGATGGGTCTCATTTTTTAGTGAGTACGATTTTGTTATTACTTGTCGTCCCGGGCCACAACATGGGAAAGCTATTGCACTATTTAGATTAGGACTAGAAAAATAGCTACTCCGGATATCCATCCCCCTATCATACCGAGCAATAAAATCATTGGAGTTGGGGACCTTAGGGATGTCCAACCGTCGATATTCCTGGAAAAGTTAATAGAGTCTTGTTCTGAAATTCCTGCAGCTCAATGGGAAAGCGATCCTGTAAACCATGTTAAAGAAGGGTTGCACTACCATGAAAACAAGTTGTTTGTACCCACTTCTGCATTACAGCTCCAAATAATAAAATGGTGCCACAATAGTTCCCTTGCTGGGCATCCCGGAGGAGAAAAGACTTTGCAGACCTGTCAAAGATGGTTTTGGTGGAAGGGGATGACTACAGACGCAACCACCCTTGTTAACTCATGTCCGGTCTGTGCTAGACAAAAATCTTTGCATTGTGCCCCTGCTGGATTGCTAAGAACTACACCTATTCCGCCCTTACCTTGGCATTCCATTAGTATGGATTTTATCACAGCTCTTCCCCGTAGTCAGGGATACAACACAATATGCGTGGTAGTAGACATGCTCACCAAAATGGCCCATTTTATCCCTCTAAAAAAGATACCCTCCTCTGGAGAGCTAGTGCATGTATTCCTTGAACAAATACTTTGCTTACATGGACTCCCTTCCATCATTATATCAGATAGAGATGTGCAATTCAAGTCCAGATTTTGGCAAGAAATGTGCACTGCCCTTGGAATTGACCATAGATTATCCACAGCCTATCACCCTCAGACCGATGGCCAGACCGAAAAGTCTAACCAAACCCTCGAACAGTTTCTACAATGTTTATTAACCACCATTACCAGCAACTGGGTACATGCCCTTCCACTAGCTGAGTTTTCTTATAACAACACTACACACTCTTCTACTGGAATCTCTCCTTTTTATTTCTCTCACGCACACCATCCCAGAATTCTCCCCTTCTCTCTGCCCCCAATTGTGGAGAGTATCCCTGCAGTTAAAGCCCACCCTGAATCTCTTTTGTCCACATGGGAGACTCCCAAAAAGGAGTTACAACGAGCCAAAGAATCGATGAAACAGCAGGCAGACAAACATTGTCGCCCTGAGTTTACCTATGAGATAGGAGAGAAGGTGTGGTTGTCTACTAGAAACCTATGATTAGAAGGCCCTAGAAAGTTACAGCCCCGATTCATTGGTCCTTATGTAGTACTAAAGGTGTTAACTCCTGTTACAATAAAATTACAACTGCCCCCAGAAATACGCATACATCCGGTGTTTCACAGTTCATTAATAAAGAAATGTAACCCCTCCGCGGAACCAGAAGAATCCCTCCTCCTGTTATATTGGAAGGTGAAAAGGAGTATGAAGTAAAACGCATCCTAGACTCCCGATGGTACAAGGGTAAACTACAGTATTGCATAGATTGGGTGGGATATTCCTCAGACGATAGATCCTGGGAGCCATCTGAGCACGTTCATGCACTCCATCCCTCAAAACCCCGCCCCATAATTAGACCCTTGGGTGGAAGAACTGTCAGGACTCAGGCCTCTTGTACTGTATCATGGGACTGGGTACAGGATTGTGGTGGTGCATGTCGATTCTGAGAAGGTCTGATCTTTTCAGACGATCCCTTACTACTCGGTGAGCTAGCAAACACAGTGTATCTCTTTTAACACGTACCGTTTGTTGTTTATAGTGACGTGTCCGGAACAAGCCTTTGCTTGGCTTACTGTTCCGATTCCGTGACCACGCCCCTTTTTTGTCAAGACGCCGAAAGACCTGTTATTTTATTTCCTGATCCTCGGCAACAATTTGAATCCTGACTGTGTCTGGGGCGCGCTATTTCCTGCACTGCATCTTTGCAACCTCTTTCCAGAAGCCTACGGTCGTGTCCTGAAATTCCTCACTCCGCCGTGCTCCTGCTCGGCTGATCCCTGTCGCTCAGCCCAGTAAGCGCATCTTACCCAGACATTCCGTTCCGCCCTCTGTACCCTCCCCACTTACCCCCGACTCGGCAGAACTCTGAAATACATGTGCCATCACGTCCCCTTCGCTCCTGGGCTTGCTGATTTTACAATTGCTGAGTACTCTGCTTCAGAGCATGTGGTTATTCAATTACGGTTCGAACACACGTTTCCCGGGTGCTCCATCCACACACAGCTGCGGAAGAGATTTCCCTCATTCTCTCGCTCTTTCCTACCAGTCTTCTCAGCCGTTTTTGAGAACACTGATAACGCTGTTACTACTTGGTTGTAACAGACTGAGGGACCTCCTTTTTTTTGTTTGTTTTGCCTCTACAACTTTGGAGCAGCCGCTTATTTGTACATAGACAGACAATCTTTCATTTCTACTACTGCCCAAGTGTGGTCCAAGTCTCCTGTTTCTGCACCCTTAAGGGGAGTGACTGTAACTCCTCCTTCTCGTCCATAAGGAGACCTTTTTGGAACTCGTTGGCTGATGCTTGGATCTCTATTTTCTCGGAGTTGACATGCAGTATCACAATATCAAGGAATATTGGCAATCTCAGAATTTAGGATAACAGATCTTCTTATTTCCTTGCAACTCTCCGTGTGTCCTGTTGTACTCCAAGAGCATTACCAGTCCCTCAAATTGGGGGAGAGTGGTGATCACTCCATTAATCAATCCCCCTACTTTTCGGAGGAAGTTATCTGTGGCGGGGTCTCTTCATTTAATCGCCAGATGCTGTTTTCGAGGAGTGTGGAGAGCGCATCTTCCCTCCTGTGGAATCTATTGTGACACAGGCTCATTCAAGAGACTTGTGGGCTGACAATTTCTACCTGTTTATCTGTTAGATTGTATTCAGAAAACAGAGACGTACTGTTGATGAAACGCCATGGCACATAGCCTGCACGCAAAGATTGCAGCGTCCAGCTTAACAACATAATAGAACGTAACTGAGATTGCCCGTGTTGTAATATGGCCAAATATTGTTCCAGTATGTCTATTGCAGAAGATACAATGTTGCCTAAGGAATATTTCCTGGATGTCAAAGTTGTTAACCCATTATCCACTACTGCTAATGCCTTCTCTAAGTTAATATGGTCTATTTCCCGTATTCTCTCTGCGGCCTCTTGTTGGGATATATTCCAAATGTCATTGTAGGCAGCATAAATGCCAGCATATATGAAACGTTTTGGACATAGTTTCCTGTGACCTAGTGAAAAGTGTGAGTAAGGATAAGTGCTGTTTTACTTCTGTGAGTTTCTGATGTTTCTAGCCAATCAAGGCACAATTTGCCAACACTGTGAGATTTCCCTACCCCTGGATGTTCTCTTTGTACATACAGTGGGTCTGGGCTATGGATACTGAACCCTTCGGTGGTACCCCAGAATCTTTGCTGACATCTGTCCGTATCTTTGGGCCAAGCCAACCATTTTTTCCAATTAGGATCTGATCTATTGTACCGAAAAATGTCATCTACTTCTACCCATTCTTGTGAAGTTGAATATTACCACCCGTCCATTTGTGATGCTGTTGGAAACTGAGGTGTGTTCAGGTCCTTGTTCTTGGCTAGTCCAAGACAGGATGTCTGTTGCACAGTCTCATTCAGAAATATAATCTGCTGTGGAATGAGGCATGCTCTAAATAGCGCTTTTGTTCCCTGGACTTGCCAGTCTCTAGAACCCCAGACTGATTTTAAGTCTATTGTGTCCTTCCATAGCTCAAAACCCTGTTCTGGCAATCGGGCGATAAAGGAAGCAGAGTAAATCTGTTTAGTGTTAGTCACAATTTTCAGTGCCTATGTGGATGCGACTTTATAATAAAATGATGTCGGGTCAGAATTGTTAAACCCTGAAAAATATGAAAATTTCTGTGCAAATGTTTGTGAACTACCTTTTGGTGGTGTAGGGCAATGTTCCCACTGGTGGTACTCAAAAACATTTCTAGGTGTTATAGATTTGTGCAAGAAATGATGACCATAATGTTGGTAACAGTACATAGTGTCATAGTCTGAAGTACTTTCTAGCATTCCAGTTTTTGGAAATGCTGCAGTTTTCTCTAAATCAGACAACATGTTATTAACAGTTTCAGAGTCCCAATCATCAGAAAATGTACTGAAGGTAATGACACCACTCAATGAAATTTTAAATACATGAGAAATTTTTAAAAGTTCAGTTGGACCGAATATATCGAAATCAACCTTGTCCCAAATTATACTGTCCGGTATAGGAACTGCTGTGATGTTCACTGATGACAAGTCTCTTTGTTCACGATGAGAAGATTGATGTGGTTTCAGAAACTTTTTCGGCTGCTGGTCTTTGTTTAACCCCTTCAGTGCCCGCCCCTTTCCCCGCCCAGTGCCGGCCATTGCATTAGCGGGCGGGGTCTATGACGAGCTGGACTCGTCATGGGCACAGCGCCACCGCGGCCCATGACGAGTCCAGCTCGTCATGGGCACTGAAGGGGTTAAGGTATCGTCCATTAATAAGCATGCTAAAAGTTATAACTAAGCCTAGCCAGAAAAGAAACAACAGTATCCCAGTAATTACCCAGAGTTCTACCCAAGGCGATACCAGGTAAGTCTTTTTGAGAAAGTTCAGTAAGTCAGTAATCTGCAGCTTGCGTGTTTGTTGGGCTGGCGTAGTTTCTGGTTCACTTGGATCCAAGGAAAACGTATCAAAGTTCATGAAGTAGCCAGAAGCAGTTTGATCAATTGTAGGAATTGCTTTGGGATTCGTTGAAATCGTAGTTTGCTTTTGTCAAGGCATGTTGACAGAAACATCGGTATTTGGTCTTATTGCCACTTGTGTGTTATCTTGAGTTTGATTTTGAAGTTGAACTTCGGGTTCAAGGGGAACGAGCTCCGTAGCATTGTTGCATAGTCCTTCATTCCATACAGGAGGCTCTTCGAACGTGATGAGTCTTTCCGTTTGAACTTCTTGAATTGTAGCGAGAGGAGGGCGTCTGCTAAAGCGGAGTCCACGAGGCCTACTGCTCAGTGTCGGCCACATACTGTGGTTTGATTAAGTCGATTGAGACAAATCCTTTCTCTATTTTCACGGCAAGAGGCGGTGGAAGTACAGTTCTTGTTCCTTGAATTGCTAGGACAGGTACAGGCTTTCTGTATAATTGTCCAAATTCTTTTTGATCCGCCATTTTCTCTCTGACCAGATCCCTGACTGTTGGGTTCCAGACAGGTCTTGCCGTGACTGCAGTGACTTCCCCAGTGGTGGTCTGTTTCAGGTGGACGTTACTTTGTTGTGTCCTGGGTTCGTTTAGATCCTGTAAAACAGCCAAACGATCATGAATATCAAATGGTTTCTCATCCGCCACTGTGCCTTCACAATCAAGATCAGGTACCCACATTCTTGTCCCAAATGGGACATCATATGGAGTAACACCCCCTAGAGAATTTCTTGGCTGGTTATTGAGAGCTTGTTGTACCCCATATATATGATTGACCCAACTAGCGCCCTTGCCTAACACCCTAGCTGTTAAAGATTGCTTTAGGTCCCGGTTTTTCCTTTCCACAAATGAATTTCCCTCAGGATAATACGGAGAGGAGTACCGCAATGCTACGCCCATACTTTCCATGGCCTCTTTGTAAGCCCAAGAGCTAAACGCCAGGCCACTGTCAGAATGTAACGTGCCAACTGCGTATGTCCCTATAAAGACTTGCAAATCTTTGATAACAGTTCGAGCATCAGCCGAGCGCTGAGGCCAAACCCATGGAAATCTTGAGCATTAATCCACTGCAGCCATGATATACTTGTAGGCCCAATCTGATTGTAAGGGGCCGCGGTGGTCCAGATATACATAAACAAGAGGTCTGTCTGATTTTAATAACGGTGTCTGTGCTGGGCGTGTTATTGTGGAGCCTTTCATCTGCTGGCAGATGTCACATTTCAAGACATAGACTTTTTTTATTTTTCTTTGTTAGACCTGGCCACCAATAGCGCTGTTTCAACAATGAAATAGTCGCTGTAACCCCTGTATGCGCAGAGCCCAAACCCTTGTGTGCTGCAATAATCAAACCTTGCCTACGATCCATATTTGGTATCACTCTGTCCCTCACTCCAGGAATCTGAGCATATGGAATGTTGTTTGTATCTAACTTGTAGGAGTACTTGAGGGGAAACTTCTTTAATACTGCTGTGCTGCCTTTGCTCGAAGCAATGACAGCAACCATAAACTCACCGTCTATCCTTGTTTTTGAACGAGTGATTGCAGCTACGGAAGCCGTGTGTACAGCCCCCTTCGCAGCTTCATCAGCCAATGAATTCCCTTCAACGTGAATGTCATCGTGTTGATGACCCAGTGTATGAATCACCTGAGCCCATGGTAGTTTGCGTCTTTGGACCCATTTTGTTCCCAATGGTGTAAATATTCATTGTATGATTGCACACAGTAAAAAGAATCACACACTAGCAGTGTGGGAAATTCGCGATCCGTGTTTCCAGTACCAGTATTAATGCTTTTAACTCTGCCAACTGTGCCGTGCAGTCTCCTAGAGATTGCCTCTTCAGGAGGATCTTCTGTCGCAGAGGCAGGAGACGGTCCTCCACCAAAACCTGTCCAGCCTCCAGCTCCATGCATGGAGATTGAGCGGCGACAGTTGCCAGCTTTCGATCTTCCTCCCGAAGTCTGCAATGTCATTCTGGCAGCCAGGCGTCCCTCCACTAAGACAGCATACGCCTGCAGGTGGAACAAGTTTGTGGCATGGTGCACAGCTAAGACTGTGGATCCCCTTTCTGCCCCTCTTTCTGAAGTCCTTCTGTTCCTTCTTTCTTTGGCCCAGCAGGGCTCTGCTCTGGGCACTATCAAAGGTTATCTTTTGGCCATCTCTGCCTTTTTACGGCTTCCAGATCAGCCTTCTCTTTTTAAGTCCCCGGTTGTTAACCGTTTCCTAAAAGGCATTACGCACATGTTTCCTCCCGTACTGTTCATAATGCCTCAATGGAACTTAAACCTTGTCTTGACATATCTGATGTTCTCTCCCTTCGAGCCCCTTCATACCTGTCCTTTGCGTCTTCTCACTCTCAAGACGGCCTTCCTCGTAGATATCACCACTGCCAGAAGAGTAAGTGAGCTCCAGGCTCTTTCTTCCACACCTCCTTTCCTTTCTGTTCATCCGGACAAGGTGGTTTTAAGGACCCGTCCTTCTTTCTTGCCAAAGGTTGTCACGCCCTTCCACATCGGGCAGACTATCACTTTGGCCACCTTCTTTTCCGCATCCGCATCCTTCGAAAGAGGAAGAGAGTCTCCACCGTCTGGACCCAAAATGTGCGCTGTCGTTCTACCTGCAGCGCACACGACAGTTCTGGGTGGATGACCAGCTCTTTGTTGGCTATGTGGGTGCCAAAAGAGGTCGGGCTGTGCACAAGCGGACCATCTCTCGGTGGGTCGTTCTCTGCATCAAGGCCTGTTACTCGTTGGCTAAGAAAGAGCCTCCTGTGGGTCTGCGTTCCCATTCTACCAGGGTGACTGCAGCCACTACTGCCTAGGGACACGGCGTCCCCTTGCAGGACATTAGTCAGGCAGCTACGTGGGCTTCGCTGCACACGTTCACCAAGCATTACTGCCTTGACAGTCAGGTCCGGAGAGACGGCTTCTTTGGCCGTTCTGTTCTCCGTGACTTTCTGGTGTAATCTTTTCGCAGACCCACCACCGGGGTTGTTATTGCTGGGGTATCTATTCTAAGGTAAGGAATCTATCACTAACGTGTCTCTTTCAGATGCACAAGTTACTACTTGTGTAACAATATATCTGTAAGAGACATTAGTTAGTGATAGATTCCTTACCGCCCCACCCATCCTCCCCGTTCTGCGAACTGATTTCTAGGGTTAAGGTCATCCCCTTCAGGGCCCTAGTTTATTGGCACCAGTTGTCAGTTTCTTGCATGGCTCTGCGTTCCTGGCGCGGAAAGTCGTGTACAGAACTGACGTCAGCGCGCATGGGTGGTGCCTAAGTAGTCTCCGTGACGTCATCTCGGCGCTTGCGACGCCAGCGACGGACGCGGAGCCGCACAACGCCACCTACTGACGCGCAGGGGTACTGCTAGCAAAACTTTCCGTATCCAGTCTGACGCCTGGGGATATTCTAAGGTAAGGAATCTATCACTAACTAATGTCTCTTACAGATATATCGTTACACAAGTAGTAACTTGTGCTTTGGTGCAACTTGGATGGAACTTTCCATCCCACATGTAACCTTTAGTGATGGCACATGCTGTGTTGTATTGTTGCTTACTCCCTATGGCCGGTTTAGCAGATCCATCAGTGTAAATTATATATTCATACTGATCTAGAGGCAAGATTTTATTCGGTAGAGGCTATTCTTGTTCGAATTGCAGAAATGCTTGTGTTTTTAGACTTGGATCAAATCTGTATTCAACATCCGTTGCAGTAAGAGAATTAGCCCATTGTATACATCTCGGATGTAAGACTTTTGCATTTGTTCAGTGTGTCAGTGGTAATTCTTGATATGGAAGGAGCAGTGTGGTCAAGTTTAGTATATTTGGAAATGTAATAATAAATGCTGTGCATTATTGTGTGCAGATTTATTGTGGTTATTTTAGAAATGCCACTTTTAGAAGTTCTGCCAATGCTGTCCATTATTTAACAATTGAATTCATAGTGTACTGATTGAAACATTAACACTAATGACTTTTATTGTCGGATTTAATCACAAATGTATTGAAATAATGAAAATCACATAGTGATACAATGAACCACAAACCTAAAACTTATCTTCAAGTGCTATACATCAATTATTTTAGTGTGCAAATTTTTGCTTTTTTACGAAAGACACAGAAAAAAGACACTTTCTATTTACAACAGACGCCGACGCTTCCAGGGTAGTGAGCGATAGAACGCTTCGGATACCACTTTCCAAAGAAAGAACCTAAAGCCAAAGGAATAAATAGACCGACAACTTCCAGCCTGAGAAACACAACGTTCTAAGAATCCTCCTATTGTTCGCCCATAGTCGGGTCCAAGAACCACCAAGACACCACAAGTCTAATTGGAAATACTACCATTTCTTGGTCGTGTCTGCATTCGTGCAGCCTACCATTGGTCCTGATGAGGATCTCTCCAAGAAAAGAGATCTGAAACGCGTCGACCTTATTTTTTGAGGCCAATCAACTTACTAAAAACCAAATAGTGTCTCAATTACGTTAAATCATTTAGATGGCTTTTCTGATGTATTATGAAACAATATTGTTTGTGTAGATAGGATTTGTATGAATGGGTATGAGTGATGTTATTTCAATGTTTGTTGTAAATAGAAAGTGTCTTTTTTCTGTGTCTTTCGTAAAAAAGCAAAAATTTGCACACTAAAATAATTGATGTATAGCACTTGAAGATAAGTTTTAGGTTTGGGGTTCATTGTATCACTATGTGATTTTCATTATTTCAATACATTTGTGATTAAATCCGACAATAAAAGTCATTAGTGTTAATGTTTCAATCAGTACACTATGAATTCAATTGTTAAATAATGGACAGCATTGGCAGCTCTTTTGTTTTGTAGTTATAGGCTAGGCCTTGCTGCCGTTTAAGCCTTGACCCGAGATTGTTTTTTCACTTTTAGAAGTTGGCATTTCTGTGTGCTATGTGTCTGCCTGCCTAATGTGAATTGCATGTCTGGCTTGTGAGTGACACGGGCTGGGAGATGTGTGTGGCTCCAGGAGGGGCAGGGGGAATCAGCTCTAGGCTGAATGGGACATCTGTGCTGGGAGTAGTGGGAGGAGTAATCCCCTAACTCGGAATAGAACTGTGCCCAGCCTGTACAATGCTGGCTCCGCCCCCTGTGGTGTGTCTGATTACCTAGCCCCCACCTGACAAAGGGGAAGAGGAGCTTGGAAAACAAAGTGCTCCAATTCCCCCCTGAACCAGTTGCATCTGGTCCCCCATGCCCTGTACTTCAGACAAAGAGATGGTGTAGTATAAGTATAGGGGCTGTGACCCCTTGAAATTGTTCTTGCTCGGTGCTTGTTCCTGGCCTTGCTGGGGCATGCTGCTGCTGGGGCCCAGGAGGAACCGCCATGAGGGCTTGGGCTTACCTCCCTGGGCCCAGCAATGCCCGATCAACTCTAAGGACGTTTTTGGGACCTCGTACGCACTGTGAGCGCTTTTATTTGTAATTATCCTGAAAGGGGAGCTCTGTGCTTTAATTTCCCCTTGATAGAGGAGCGCTGGAGCGCCGCAGCACTGGACTGCCCGTTGCTGCTGAGGGAATCCCCAGCGTAGGGATTCCCCCATGATGCCTTAGAAGCGGGTGCCCACCCCACTTTATGCTTATTTTAAATCGCGGGTGCCAACCCCGCTTATGCTGTTATTTTTATAGCGGGAGCCCTCCCCGCTTTTATGCCGCCATTATCTTTATTTAACTTGGGGGAGCCCACCCCGCATTTTGGTGACTCACCGCCGCGACCCAGGGAAAGCAGGACGGCCGGCCCGAAAGCCTTGCAAGCTGCCTGACTGGAGGCGGGGCCGGCCGCGTATAGCCGAAGTCCGGAGCCCCGCGAGCTCCACGTCAAAGTCTTGGGTCCAAGGAGGGGGCCCGGGTAAAGCGAGGAGAGGCCCGGCGCGGTGGACGCCAGGCGAGTTGATCCCTGATCGTCGACGGGGCTCCCATGTCAGGAGAGAGCCCCGCATGCCGAGAGGAGAGTCCAGCGGGAGGAGAGCCTGCCCCGCAGCCCGGTGAGTGGAGATGGCTGGGGGGAGGCGAGATAGAGGCACAAATGCCGGTGCCTATCTTCTGATCGGCCCCGCCTGACAGTGAGCCGCTCCAACGTGGGTCACATTGTTTTAGGGCCCCCGTGGGGAACCAGGGGTGCCCGGGTCCTTTATTTATTTCCAGCTGCCCCACCGGACAGTGGCCAGCTGCAACAATGGGGTCAGATTTGTTTGGCAGAGCCCCAAAGCAGGGCCCCTTTGTTTATTTCCAGCTGTGCTGTACCAGCGCGGGCAGCTGCAACGTTTTGCATATTTATTCCAAGGGCACAGTGGGTGTCCAGGCCCCATTTGCATCCCAGCTGCATGGCAATTAGCGTCAGCTGCTACGTTTAGGCCAACATTTCTTTGGGGGCATTTTTTATGAGATAGGAGTGAGATACACTCCTCTGCCCCAGCGCAATTGCGCACACGTGGATTCTGCTGCATTGGCAGCTGCGCTAACATTGGGGACATAGGGCATTTGAGCCCCTTTGAAAAGGCCAGTTGGCCAGGGGGACTGTTGGGTTGATAGGGCGCCAGGCCCTAGTGTGATTTATGTGATGTGCAAGAAATGTCATTCATGTACTGTGATTTATGCACCCTGATTGATGCCTCTAATGTGGTTTATGTTTATGAGGTTTTGCATATTGTGGTTTATGCTTGGGAGGTTATTCTCCACTGTGATTTATGCCTAATGTGAGTTATGATTAGGAGGTTATGGTCAAATACGTTTAGACTTATGAAGTTGGCGCAGAATATATTTCACGCCTAATGTGAAACTGTGGATAATATGGTTTGTGTTACAGGATTATGCTGAGTACAGTGTTTGCCAGTAATTACTGGTTGTGTTCTACACTTATGATATGTTCTATATTTACTAAGGTCACTTTGTGATGGTTTTGACAGTGGTCCAAGTGGCCCTGTCATTTGTATAAAATCCCCTGTAAATATTGCCTAGTGCCAGTTGGCACAGTGTATATTGTGTGATTACTATTCTAATGTGTTTTATGATAACACAAAGGCTATTTTTGAAATACCCTTATGTGGAGTTCCTTTTGTGGTGTGCCTAGTATGTTGTTGCTGTGTGTGTGTTGTGCAAACGCTTTACAGATTGCCTCCAGGATAAGCCTGACTGCTCGTGCCAAGCTACCAAGGGGATGAGCAAGGGTTATCTTTAGCGTGTAACTCCCTTGCCCTGACTAGAGTGGTGGTTTGTGCCTGGCTTTGGCGCAAGCCTTAGCCAACCAGAAATCCCATTTCTAACAACCCACTAGTACACGGATCACTAAGTTGCATACGTTTACCCGCGTCTGTGTTTTGAAGCTATCATGTCTTCTTGTAGTGAACGTAGGATGTTTGTGGTTTCCTCTGTCCATTGTCTAACTGAAAAGTCAGGTTTATTAAGTCGTAAAAAGATTTTACTCTTTCCGCGTCTGCCGAAATGTAGGAATCCCAGTATTGATTATACATTTTTTAATGATTTTGGAGATTGGAGCAGCGCACACTTTTCTTAAAAAGTTAGCTGCCAGACTTTTTCTCTTCACTAGAAAGCTCATATCCTAAAAATGGGACATTGAGGTGGGCGAATTTTGAGTTTTTTAAATTAAATTTGTAGCCCTCAGAGGCGAATCCCATGATTATGGTGCTCGCCCGGGTCAACTGCCTTTTTAAGTCATCGTCTGTCAGATAAATATCATCCACTCAGGACAATGCTTTCTCATCAAAATTTTGGAGTAATTCTGTTACTCTTGCTGTAAATAACCCTGGGCTATTTTTATACCCTTGGGGGAGACGACAAAATTGTCCTTGAGACCCCAATGCTGATAATGCGGTCAAATACCTGCTTTCAGGCGCTATATTTTGGCAGAAAAATCCATTTGAGATATCAAGTGTAGTTTTGTATTTTTTCGGCAAAATATTATTCATTAATGCGGCACTGTGTGCATTTTGGACAGTGAATGTCTTTGTGCAAGTGTTTAAATGTCTGTAATCTAAAACTAACGATATGTATTGTCAGGTTTCATGACAGGAAACAAAGGATTATTCATTGATGAGGTGCAATGTTCGATCACCCCTTGGTATTCAGGTTGATCTAAGATCTCCCTGACCTGTTTTTTAGCTTCTTGCTTTATTGGATATTGTCTCATTGCATTTGGTGAAACTTTTAACAGGATCACGTGGTGGGTTGAATTCTCAACCCATCCGGCATGATTTTCTTTTTTTTATAACTCTTTTTATTAACAAACATCAGCAAATTGTACAGTACAGAGGATTGGGCAAATTATACATCACAATACATATGGGTGGAAGAATATACATACATTACAATGGAGAGGAACATTACTGGGAGATAGGGTCTTCTTGTTCAATGCTACGAGGTGGTATACAGATCTCTCCTCTATAGCTATTCCACTGGCCCCAGATGTGAGACCACTTCTTGGGGCACCCCCTTGCCAGATATACCGTTTTTTCTCTGAACATACACCAATCGAGGTTCCTTTCCCAGGCCTCCAGGGTGGGCGGATGTGCCACCCCCCATAGTTGAGCAATATTTCTTTTGGCTGACATGAACCCCAAAATGGCACACTGCGTCTGCGAGGCGTTCAAATCCGTGGGCTCCCATATATTTAGAAGGCATCTCCTTGCCTCTGGACGGAGAGTGATGTGTAACACCTTGCTGATTATATCATGTATTTGAAGCCAATAAGAGCTGATATGTATACATTCCCAGATATTGTGCATGTATGTGCCGGTAAGACCACATTGCCTTTTGCATTCTCCCATGTCAGCCCACCCCATGCTCACTAATCGGGGCCCCGTTATGTAAATTCTGTGAAGGATTTTTAGTTGAACCAGCCTTAAGCGTGCTGGAATAGTCACCACTCTGGGAGAAGATACCGCCAATTGCCAGTCTTCGTCATCCAATTCTATCCCGTCCTGCACCCACTTGTCTCTCAGTGTTTTAAGAGGGTCTGCCATGTGGTTAATTAACTTTTTGTATATTAGTGAGATCGTTTTATAAGGAAGATGACCATCCAAAACTCTGTCCTCCAGCGGGGAAGCCTCCGGGGGAACGATCCCTTTGGGTAATGAGGACTGGAGTGAGTGTCGAACCTGCATATAACGGAAGTACTCCGAGTCTGCCAGTTAGCATTCAATTTGAAGCTCTTTGAAGGTCTTGACCCCTCCCTTCCGCCACATATCCTTGATAACCGAAATTCCAATAAGATCCCACCTGTCGAAGCCCTTCGTTTTCCTGAGATCGCCAAGCTTCTTTGAGTCCCAAAGAGGGGTGGCTAATGTTAACTTGTGTCTCCATCCCAGAGAGTCAGTGGCGTCATGCCAAATTTGAACTGAGTGTTTCGTGGGGCCCGATAATAAAAATCGCTTGGCTCGGGAGTAAAGAGCTCTATTATAGTTCACACCCGGAAGGAGCCACTTATCCATGGCGTAGCCCGGGTCGTCCGCACGACCGAACATGCCCTGGTTAATAGCCGCAAGTTGGGAGGCCCAGTAGTATTTCCTGATATCTGGGAGTCTAATGCACCATCGTACCAGTTTAGCATTAGTTTGTTTAATGCAATTCAAGGTCTGCCGTCCCATAATAGGTCTCTTTGCAGGCCCCCAATTTCCCTGAAGTAAGACGCTGGAACTATATCTAAAGTGTTTTGCAGCACATAGAGGAATCTTGGCAGGGCCATCATTTTGAAGAGGGCGGCTCTGCCCAGGAGTGAGATGGGGAGCTTCCTCCAGTGTATGTCTAACTGAAGGGTTGAGGGAAATAAAGATCCCCAAATACTTAAATCCAACTGTGTTAACTTGTATTTGGCAGTTTCGTGGAGGAATAGGAGGGTTCCCCCTCAGGACAAACAGCAGGGATTTCCCCAATTAATGGAGAGTCCCGAAAACCGCCCAAAGACTGTTTGAATATCTAGAACGATCACAATGGATTTTTGGGGGGAAGCCATATAAAGCAAAATAACATCGGCGTGCAAAGGTATGCTGTCCTCCCATCCGGGGGAGCACCTCAGTCCTCTCATCATTGGATCCCAACGAATCCAAGCAGCAAGGGGTTCCAAGGCCAGGGAAAAAAGGAGGGGGGATAGCGGGCAGCCTTGACGCGTTCCGCGACTAAGCGGGAATGAAGCTGACACTTTATTGTTTACCACCACTTGTGCCAGAGGTGCTGAGTACAGCAGGTGTACCCACTGGAGGAACTCTGGACCAAACCCAAACTTAGCCAGGACTGCCCACAAATAGGGCCACTCAATAGTGTGAAAGGCCATAGTCGCGTCCAATGACACAATCACGGCTGGTTCTCGAAGAGTGTGGGCTCTAGCTATCACACCGTGTACTCTACGTAGATTGAGGGCTGTGTTTCTATGGGGCATAAAGCCAGATTATCAGGTCGGTGATCACTTTTACCAATCGGTTAGCAGGAACTTGGCCAAAATTTTGGGCTGTGCGTTCAAAAGAGAGATGGGCCTGTATCAGGCACAATTCGTCTTGACCTTTCCCTCCTTGTGGATGGTGACAATGGTAGCTACCCTCTGCTCCAGGGGCAACACTCCTGCTTCTCTAGACTCCTCAAACATTGTTTTCAAGTAGGGGGCAAGTTTATCCGGCCTAAGTTTGTAGAGCTCGATGGGGAGTCTGTTTGGGCCCAGTGCTTTCCCTGAGTTTAGCGAGCGAATTGCTTGAGCAATCTCTTCCGTTGTAAGGGGACTATCCACATATTTTCGGTCATCAGGGGAGAGACAAGGGAGTTTGATATCACGAAGCAGTTCCTGCGAATCTGCCTCTGAGTGAGGGGATATTGTCGTATAGACTGCTTCAAAGTGCTCGGCAAACCTGTCTACTATCTCCTCTGGCTCCGTGATTTGGACGTCTCCCTCCGTTCTGAGCTCCGGAACAAGGCGGCTTGCCTATTCCCTTATGTCCAGCCAAGAGATGAGTTTCCCGGCTTTATCTCCCAGATCATAAAGCCTGCCCTGTTGCTCCCTACTAAGGAACTTAGCCCTATCCGTGACCAGTGTTTTATAGTCATGCTGCTTTAGGCTTAACAGATGAAGCTTATCCGGCGTTACCCCCGACTCCAGGTCGCCCTTCAGTCTATAAATTTCTGTCTCAAGCTGAAGAATTTATTTTTGCTTATCTTTCTTAGAGCCAGATATTAACGATAAAGCCTGTCCCCGGATTACAGTCTTAAACGCCTCCCACAGAGACTGGGAGGAGGTCACTGATCCCACATTATTGGTGAAATATTCATCTATGGTCTTAAGAAGGTCTTTACGGATCTTAGGGTTACGCAGGTACCAGGGGTTGATTGGGGCCAGTCTCCCCACTGTCCACTGGTCCAGAAGTAGGTGGATCCAAAGTGGTGAGCGATCAGAAATACCTCTGGCTAAATGTTTAATGTCACTTATGTAGGTGGCTTGTGCGGCTGGTACAAGGCAATAGTCTAGCCTGGAGAGACTATTGTGAGCCCCAGAGTGAAAGTGTGTTGCATCAGATCTGGATGATAGAGCCTCCAGCTATCGACCAGGCCCATAGCTTCTAAGAAATCAGGTAACCAGCGGGCAGCTCGCCCCACCTCCCGGGGAGGGAACCTATCTAATGTACCGGAGACGACTGCGTTAAAGTCGCCCCCTAGTATCAGAAGCCCCTCTGGAACCTTGAGTAGGACCGCACCCAAGTCAGCAAACATGGTACCCTGTAAGCCTGGGGGAGCATAGATGAACATAAAAGTGATTAAACGGCCCTCCCACATACCAGTGATCATCCATCCATGTGGAACTCACTGCCAGCGGGAATGTGTTTTTCGTCATGATGCCCACACCCCTGGATCCTGATGTGAATCCCACGTGTGCAATCATTTTATATCCCCCCCTGTGCATTGCCTTGCACAGGTTTCCAACTAAATGTGTCTCCTGTAATAGGACCACATCCGGAGCGTGTCTCTTAATATATTGGAGGACTACACTTGGTTTAATTTTGTCCCCTTACCCGTTAACATTCCAGCTCAGAACTATGACATCCTTATCCCCCATCATTCTTGGTATGAAAATGTACATGCCAACAACCCTCTGTGTTCACTTTTCCAATAGTTCTATTGCAGATGTACTTATCTACTGTGCCGACTAAACACAAAAAATATAAAACAAACAAACAATACACTCTACCCCAACAACCCCCCACTCTGCTGCCCTGCACTCTGGGTTTGAAACTACCCATCAAGAAACTTGCAGAGTGCCTGTCGCCCTAAAGAAATTCAAAGGAAGAAAAAAAGACAGGGGGGAAAGTAGTGTGCTCCGTGCCCCTGCCCCAGCCAATATATACGTTGCACCCCAATTGAACTAATGACTTATAGCCATATGAAAATTACCAGTCTCTTTGAATAAAACACAGATATCTCTCCCTCCCCCGCCCATCCTGCATTAATGTTCCCTTTTACTTTCTGGAAGGCCACCATCGTCCAGGTCTCCATTTCAGGGAGGCCGAATGTCCGCATGCTCCCCGGGTCCTCGGTCTGTCGGGCTCTTTGCTCCTCTGTATTCAATCCGTTCTGCCTCTGCTTCCGGTCGGTCAAAAAACCACGCTCTTCCCTCTGCCTCAATCCGGAGGTGCGCCGGGAATAGCATCGAGTATTTTAGGCCTTTTTCTCTCAGGTCGCGTTTTACTGACAGGAATGACCTCCTTTGTTTCTACACTCTTTTTGTAAAGTCCAGGAAAAAGGAGATGTCCGCATTTTCTTTTTTTTTTTTTTTTTTTTTTTTTTTTTTTCAAAAAACCTTTATTCGTGCATCTTGAAAGAACAAATACGGGCCTACAACCTTCAGGCCGGCCACGATACAATGAAGCACTGATACCCACATTAAATCCCCCGTGCGTCAACAGTCAGGATTAACAACAAGTTATGGATCACATACTGGAGATATCTTTGACACTCGGGGAAGGAGAAGTGAAGGTTAATTTTAAGTTTTTAGATAAGTTTATCAAGAAAAAAGTCAATGAAGGATAGGAACAAAGGAGATTCGAGTCCGCAAGATAGCCTCACCACACGGGAGAGCAGCAACAGCAGGAAGAACAACAATTGAAGCAAAAACTCAAACAGTGAGGCGGTGCAGAAATATAACAGGATAGTCACATGGGCAAGTACGCACCCCTCCGGAGCCGCCCCCACTCGATCCACCCCGCACCCGGACCCAGAATCGAAGAAAGCAGAACGCAGAGACATAAAGGAAAAAAGGCCCATAGAACTAATTAAGAACAGAGTATTACCCCCCCACCCTACACCAATGCGGAGGCTACGGCCTACCCCCCCCCAGCATAGTGCCTGTCGCCCAATGAACCCGAAATATAGAGGAGAAAGAAAGTAGGAATAGAGGAAAGAAAATAAGAAAACAGAAAAGAAGGCGGGGAGGAGCCCACGGGACACCAGAGCGCCCCAAACCATCAGCCAGTCATGGCCCCCACACACTGAGAGCCCACTACGCCAAAAAAACGGCATGCGAAGATACCATGGCACCACAGTGTAAGCGAAGGGATACAAGTCGCAACGAGTGCGCGCATAACATGCATACAGTTCCAGTCCCAGGCCAGCCCGTCCATAAACCATGGCATTAGAAGTCAGTCTAGCCCTGGCCCGATCGCGGGCTTGGGATTAAACCAGCCCCTGCATGAAGGCCCCGTGTCCCAAACAAACAAAAACAAGATGGTCGCTTGTGAAAGGATGGTGAAGTAGGATCACGAAATGGCCGCCGCCCCTCGATTAAGGTCCCTCTTTGCACCACATAAAATCCAAACCTGGCAAGTAAGGTACAGGAGTTCCACAAAAAGTCAGCAGTGGGCCACCGCGGACGGCTCCCCGAAGCCGTTAGGCATCTCTCAACAGGATAGTCCAGTGGACGCGGTGAGGCAGGCAACAATGAAGCAGGCAGCCATGACCAGGGGGACAGAGCATCCGCAGTTGAGGTGTAGAGCGGTGTACCCTGGGCGCCGGGAGCGCCAGGTGAAGGCACCAGAGTAACACAGTCACACACCGCCGTTGCGTCCCCGCAAGCGGACAAAAGCACCGGGAGACCCACGCCCTGTAGATGGCACACAGTGCGCTCACGACCCGCGGCCGACAGTATGGGGTCAAACCGCTCACTCAGCGCCTGCAGGCCAGCGCACATCTGTAGTTGGAAGTCCCGCAGGGCAGCCAGAACGGAGCCGCATGTAAGCGGAGGCTGGGCCCCCACAGCGGCAGCAATCCGGGACGGCACAGTGGAGCTGGTGTCCGGAAGAGAGGGGGCGAAGTGGGCGGCGGGCGAGACCGGAGTATCGCCCCCCAACCGCAAGCAGGCACTAAACGCCATGTTTTGCCGCTATACGGTGCAATGGCCGGGGGGGGGGTCGTAGCAAGTAGTCAATTCCCCTCAGGTCTACGCCGCAACGGGAAAGGCCGACAATCGCTTCTCTTCTCGCAGGGTCCCTCCGCCGCTGGCTAGGCAATAGGTGAAGGGGGCAGCTGCCTCCCACAGCGCGGTACTCAGAGCGGGGCAGGGGACCCGCCGCACAGGGGCCCACCCCACAGCTCCAGCCCGTCCGGCACAGGGTGCAGAAGGTGTCCGGCCGTCCCTCTCCGGGCTCGTCCGGCAACGATCCGTGGTGCGAGGTGAAATCGGGACCGCGGGGCTCAGGTTAGCGCTAGCTGGTCCGGCAACTGCGGAGCTTCCAGGGGGCCAGCGAAGGCCGTAATGGCGCAGGGTTTCGGTGCAGAGGACAAAAGCACCCAGAACTCGGGCATCTGGGCGGGCTGAGACTCCGGGAAAGCGGCAACGCGGTCAGCGCATCTTCGCACACGGTGCACCTCGAAAATCGGCGAGGATGGGCATCAGGATAGTAGTCCGAGGCCACGGACCGACGGAGCCGGGCGCTCAAGCGTCTGCTCCGGTCGCCATCTTGGCTCCTCCCCCGATGTCCGCATTTTCAATAGCGGAGGGGGGCGCCAGCTCTGGAATTTTGGAGAATTACGTCCCTATCACGGAAGTTTAAGACCCAAGCCAACATGGGCCGCGGGGGAGCGCCCGGTTTTGGACGGCCGCCCCGGTCCCTGTGAGCTTGTTCAATCACAAAAAATTTACTAAGGCCTTTAGGTTGCAAATGTTTGAGAATGAGGTCTTCAACAAATAGGTCTGGGGTTTGCCCCTCCGATTTCTCCGGAACTCCTAGGATGCGGAGGATATTGTGGCAAAGTCAGCCTTCATAGTCATCTAGCTTAAGGTCTGTAAGGTTACAAGAGTCTTGGAGTTCACGGACCTCCCTCTGCAGCTGCGTGACGTCTCCCACAAGGAGGGGACAACACAGACCCAGACTACATGACAGTCCACAATGGACATTAGCCCATGCCACCCACCATGTTGTACCTTGGGGACAATAGAATGCTGCACATTGCTGTAAGATATCTAGCCCTCCCCAATATGGGTGTATGCAATGGACGCATTGATGTACGCACAGTCAGATTGGGCACACTCCTGTTCCCTCGCATGGGATTCCCAAGACTACACCAATGCAGAAGAAACCTGAAGAGCACAACTCAGAGTGTAATGTGAAGGCATATCAACTTTGTAAGTACAGGTAGGGCAAATGCATGCCACAGACACCCAAGCCAGCAGCCACTTACATGCCACAGCATCACACTACCAACATCACAGAGGCCAGCGCTGGCACAGGCTCTGTAAACATGCAGCCACTCCCATCCAAAGTCAGACTCCCCAAATGCTCACCCCTTGCTTGCTGCTGATGCTCCTTCAAATGTGCATCCAGCTCAGGCTGTGTCACCGCCAAGATGCGTCCCATTAGTGGTGTCATGCTGCGCCGTGCCAGACGCCCAGTGCAAGGAAGCAGTCCCAGGGTCATCTCCGCCACATTCTTTGCCAGCCGGCTGATGTCATCCCATCTCTTGTGGCAGTGGGTGCGCTGTCGGTTTAAGACCCCAGGGCTCGCACCTTCGCTGCAATGGCCCTCCACACGGCCTTACGCTGGTGTTCCTTGAGCTGCAGGCATGGGAGACAAGAGGGAGAAATGATCAGGTACACAGTGCCATGTACCGACATCTATCAGTATAGCAGCAAGATACAACACAATCACATATCCAACAATAGTTTAATTAGAGGCTATAGTACAGCCCACATGTGACCCCTGCATGGGAAAATCTGATGTTAAAGCATGCAGGTGTGAGGGGGAACACAATCCCTGCACATCTCACACACATGCAGGATGCCAGCACTGAATCCTGCCTGCCCACATCGCCAGTCAATTGTTGGGTTGAGTAACACATACATCACATATCATCCTGTGTTTGGGGGTGACCCAACTGTGTCCAAGACTGCGCAGCCCTCAATGTCCCTGCCCTGTGAATAGATAACTGTGTCATGGATGTCACATTGAGGGACTTGATCTCACAAATACAAAATGCCCTTCACAAGGGCGGTTGTGTGCAATCTACAGTGCTGAGATGGCCCACAGCTGGAGTGCAATGTGAAAAGACTGATGTCATACTCTGTAAGTGAAGTGATGTGTCCTTGTCTTTGTAGACGGGGACTGTGCTGTCCAGCTGGGCTCAAACTGAGATGGACTACAAGGGCACACACAGCCATCCAGCCAAGCAATCACTGTCCTGACTACAGCATGAACAACCTTCTGTGTCACTGTATGGCTGACAACACAACACAGGTCACTCATACTTACATTTGCAGGGAGGGAAAGCTGTGGCATTGGGTACACACACCCTCCCACTGGAGACAGCATGTCAGGCAGTGCATGACACTACCCCACACTCCAAGGCGCATACTGCATCAGTCCACTACATGTGTGGCCCCCCTGCCCTACCACACACTGTTTAAGACTCACCACAACATTTGGGGCACCATATAGCCTTGGGTACTGTGTGAGCACCTCGTCCACCAGGGCCTCCAGCTCCTCGCTCGTGAAGGGACTGGCACGGATCTTCTCTGTCCTTGCCATCACTGTGGACGTGAGACAACAGCAGGGGATTTTGGTGGCGAGGGTCCATAGGCAGCAGTCCCTGGAGGCAGCAGCAGGTGAGGGGTGTCAGGCAGCAGTCCCTGGAGGCAGCAGCAGGTGAGGGGTGTCAGGCAGCAGTCCCTGGAGGCAGTAGCAGGTGAGGATTGTCAGGCAGCAGTCCCTGGAGGCAGCAGCAGGTGAGGGGTGTCAGGCAGCAGTCCCTGGAGGCAGCACCTGGAGGCAGCAGCAGGTGGGAGGTGTCAGGCAGCAGCCCCTGCAGGCAGCAGCAGGTGAGGGGTCTCAGGCAGCAGGCTCTCTGAGCAGTGGCAATGTGAGGCTCACTCCTACATATATAGCCCCCTGGGGTCGTTTCAAAGGTGCCAATCTGCAGCAATTGGTGGTCCAGGTCTGCCTCTTTCAAATGCATCCAATGACCGCCTCCGCGGTGGAGGAGCACGCCTGCCGCGACCTTCAAAATTGCATCATGCCACCGCTATCGAGCTTCGCATTGGCTCTAGGGAGTGCTCCATGGCGGTGTAACACCGCTGGGGCCCGGGGTGCGCTACCACGAAGGTGCATCTTTCAAATGCTGCCAATGACCGCCTCCGCGGTGGTGGAGCACGCCTACCGCAACGTTCAAAATTGCATCATGCCACCGCTATCGAGCTTTGCATTGGATCTAGGGCGAGCTCCATGGCGGTGTAACACCGCTGGGGCCCGGGGTGCGCTACCGCGATTTTAGTGGCGGAGCATGCCAACTGCCATTTCCACATGTCTCCATGCCTATGACTACTGCACTGGTGTGAATAGGGGTGCTGGTGACATACCGCCGGTGCCAGGCGGTAGCTACCACGATATGGGTGCCATGCATTGACACGAGGCACCGCCATTCTGGCAGCGGAGCATGCCAACCACCATTTCCACATTCTCCATGCCTATGACTACTGCACTGGTGTGAATGGGGGTGCTGGTGACACACCGCCGGTGCCAGGCGGTAGCAACCGCGATATGGGTGCCATGCATTGACACGAGGCACCACCATTCTGGTGGCAGAGCATGCCAACCGCCATTTCCACATGTCTCCATGCCTATGACTACTGCACTGGTGTGAATGGGGGTGCTACCGTGATATTGGTGCCATACAATGGCAATGGCCATCTGTCAAACATCAACAGTGCATAGTACCAACATGTTCAATGGCACATCATTATGCACACAATGCCAATGTTCAATTTACTCCACTGATGGCTACACATGCCATGTTTGTGTGTGTGTAACGTACATTTGTCTATACCCACTCACATGTCACTTGAGGATTTGATGTTGGTGTAGGCAGGACAGTGTAGTCCTGGACTGTACAATGTTTACACATGTCAATGTGTTGAGGTCCAGTGACAATCACAGCAATGCTTGATTCGATGAATGTTGATCTAATTAGCATTGCCTCTCATGTCTGCTCATGAACACATTCATCATTCCAGCGCCGACTGTGGTCATTGTGTGGTGGATGTGTGCCAGGTTGTAATGACGCATCAAGGTGTGACCGGTACAGCAGCTAGGTAGGACAGTGGTTTTGATTAGTTACACATATGCTGGATGCTAGACTCCCAGGCGTGCACATGTGTACTGTGGCCATATCCCTATGTGCATTCACATAGCCAATGGTGGTGTTTGAGGTACTTGTCTTGTGTAAGTTGACACGTGTGCCCTTTGTGTAGCTGAAGGTGTCCCTACATGTAAGCTGGTCTGTTAGTCACTCTAGATGTCAGTCATTGTTGTCGTTGTGTCATGCAGAGCGTGATATGCTGTGCACATCTCTTGGTGTATTGTATTGACATGTGTCCACTATCATCTCCAATAGGAGGAGGCCAAATTTGATTTGTCACTTGACGGTGCTGGAGGACATGGAGGATGTTGCGATCATATGCAAATGCTGCCTGGACAGACCCACCCTGAAAACCCTTTGTGATCTGTTGGAGCCCCACCTGCAGCCACGCAGGGCATATCCAACAGCTTTCACCCCTACTTATAAGGTGATGGCAGCCCTGCATTTTTTTGCCACAGGATCATTCCAGGAGACTGTGGCCAGCGCTGGTGGGATGTCACAGCCGATGTTCAGCATGGTGCTTTGTGATGTACTGTCCGCCATGATGCTATACTAGGACAGATACATCCATTTCCCCAGGGGTGCTGAATTGACAGCTGTGAAGGGAGACTTCTATCCCCTTGGACACATCCCCAATGTTGTTGGGGCTATTGATTGCACCCATGTCGCTCTTGTGCCACGACAGGCAAGTGAGCACATTTACCGCAATCGCAAGCATTACCACTCCATCAATGTGCAGGTGGTGTGCCTGGCAGATATCACCATCTCGCAGGTGAGTGCCAAATTCCCAGGCTCGGCCCACGACTCCTACATCCTGAGGAACAGCATAGTGCCCCAGCTGATGGTTAATCTTCCAGAGCGTGCATGGATTGTGGGTGAGTATGCCTAGTCGTGTGGTGTGCTGGGTGTGTAACCTGCTCCCCTGAGACTCTGTGACATTGCAATGTCTATTTGTGTTTGTCATACCTAGGTGACTCTGCATATCCCAACCGTCCCTGGTTGCTGAGCCCACTGCGGAATCCCAGGTCCCCGGCTGAAGTCTGCTACAATGAGGCCCATGGGAGGACACGTCATGTGGTGGAGCGCACTTTTGGCCTGCTCAGGTCACGTTTCCGGTGCCTGGACAAGACTGGAGATGCACTGGCATACTCGCCCGGGAAGGTGTGTCAGATTGTTGTTGCATGCTCCACAATCTAGCCATTCGCAGGGAGATTCCCCTGCTCCTGGATGATGTTGAGGAGCCAAGGCCCCAGCCTGCAAACCAAGCCGTGTCCAGTGATGAGGACAGTGGAGAGGAGGAAGGTGTTGACCTGCGTGAACAGCTCATCACCCGCTACTTCAATTGACGGTGGGTGGCAATATGCAACATACCCATTGTCTGATGAGATTGCTGTTGTCATGAAGGGGCATGTGAGAATTGTAGCATCAGCCAGTTGTAGACTCAGTGGTGGGTGGAAATGTTTCTAGGACATGTCATTTGGGATCATCAACGGGACGTGTATGGTGACACTAGGGTGCCATTGTGCCATGTGCATGTTGGGTTATCCTGGTGTTAGGGCTTGTGTGATGTCTGTGATGCCACACCCAGACCAGTGACAGTTGCTCTGT
The DNA here is from genome assembly GCF_964204655.1 of Triturus cristatus. Classification (NCBI taxonomy): domain Eukaryota; kingdom Metazoa; phylum Chordata; class Amphibia; order Caudata; family Salamandridae; genus Triturus; species Triturus cristatus. Next base: position 143,985,774 of record NC_140588.1, read on the forward strand.
TGTGTTTCCCTAGGTGCTTTCGACTTCTCCTTGCCTACATACAGCCCATGGTCTTGGTACATTAGGCCCGATTCACAGAACTAACTCAAGACAAAATCCTAAACTTACTACCATTTTGGTATTCACAGAAGGCACTTACTAATTTCGGTATTCACAGAAGTTAGGAGTCCTAACTTTAGAACTCCTAAATGCCTTCTGTGAATACCGAAAGTCTTAAAGTTAGGATTTTTCTAAGTTTAGGAGTAGTAAAGTTAGGACTCCTAATTTTAGGACTCCTAAATGCCTTCTGTGAATACCGAAAGTCTTAAAGTTAGGATTCTTCTCAGTTTAGGAGTCCTAAAGTTAGGAGTCCTGACTATACTACTCCTAAATTTAGAAAAATCCTAACTTTAAGACTTTCGGTATTCACAGAAGGAATTTAGGAGTCCTGAAGTTAGGATTCCTAACTTCTGTGAATACCAAAATGAGTAAGTGCCTTCTGCGAATACCAAAACGAGTAAGTGCCTTCTGTGAATACCAAAATGGTAGTAAGTTTAGGACTTTGGTCTTAAGTTAGTTCTGTGAATCGGGCCCATTGTGATCATGTTGAAGACTGTACACCCTGCAATGAAGACGGAGCAGACAGAACAACATGTGTGTGAGGGTATTTTATTTACTATGGTGAGATGCAAGGGGGGTGTACATTTTCATGGGGGGGGAGTGAGTTGACAGTCGTGGTAGATGAGATGGTCGAGTAGTCACCACATTGCTGTGGTGACCCAGTCCAACAAGCAGATGCCATTCACCAGGCAGTGTGGGGTAGGACAGTCCAAAGAGTCAATGCAGTGGCGGAGAGGGCTGCCATCATGGCTGGCTCCGTGACTTGTGTCTGGCAGGTGCTTGGCCTCCAGATACTCCCAGGGTCTTTTTGGGACGGCGCCTTTGTCGTTTGGTAGGGGGGGCCTTCTGCAGGGCCAGTGGGGTCTGAGGACTCACCCCTCTCTGTGGGTGCAGGGGAGGATGGTGAACTGTCATTGTGCAGCCCACCAGAGGGAGGCTGAGGTGTTGTCTGGGGTGCATCCGTGTCCCTCAGTACCGCCACTTGCTGGCCCAAGAGGTCCACGATTTGTCCCATGCGTCTGTCGATGGACCTCATCAGCAGGATGAGCTCTTGCAACAGATTGTCCGACCGGCCCGTTCGTCCCTGGGCCTGTTCGTAAGCGCCCAGGACTATGGTGATGTGTTCCAGGGATTGGGTCCCAGCCTCCTGGTGTCCCTGGGTGACCCTTCCCCTCCCACATGCCCTGCTGCCACGGACCTGTTGCCTCACCACTGTGGGCACCCGCATCCTCTCCCTGCCCTCCTCCATGGGTGGTGTGTGCGGGGCATCCTCTGGTACAGGGAGGGTGTTGCAGGCAGGTGGTGGTGGTGGTGGTGGCCACACAGGCCGTGTCAGCAGGGGTCTGCTGTGGAGTTGTTGTTGCCGCAGATGTGGTGGGGGGGACGCTGGGGTCCTGGGACCTGTTGCTCCCTGGCACACCAGATGGGCCTGCCTTGAGCTCATCGTCCACGAAATCCTGGGAGTCAACATCCGAGAGTCCTTGTACCGCGGGTGGAGACTGGCTCTGCAGGTTGCTTGTGTTATCCTCGGCAGTGAGTTCTTGGTCACCTGTGGGTCAGATGGGAAATGGTCATTGCAGTGCACCCGGCAAGCTTTGGGTTAGCTGTGTGTCATTCACTTTTTGTACACTGCACAATTGACATATCATCACATAGTTGACTGTGTGCAGTACTTTGCTCCCTGACATGATACAGTGGTACAAGCATTACTTGTCCATGGTGCGAGGTGTCAGGGCATACCATGCGAACCGTGTCCAATTGAGGTTTAGTGGGACTTGTTGCCATCTAGGGCCTGGCACAACATGTGTTTAATTGTGGACTCATGGTTTAGTTGTCTGACCTAGCAGACATCACATCTGGCCATGGACTGGCCATTGTCATCTCCTGCTCCCTTTGTCCTGTCATGTGCATATCTTGATTTGTGCCACCACACATGCTTTCATATTTTGAGAATGGTCCTTGTTGCACTTGCCACATGGGGATGCACATGTAACTAGTTGCTGTGCATGAATGTGCCCAGGCTTTCTTCTACTTGTGCATTGGTATGTCACACTTTGGTGGTTGTGACAGTTTCCTTGGCTTACCTGTGTGCACACTGTGCTTGGCAATGGGGTAGGTATGGCTCTTTGTGCAATGTGAGGGCTGGTGTTGTCATATGGCACCATTTAATTTGGGAAAAATGGGTGTGTGCACGTACTGGCTACCTACCTGTAAGTTTGTTTGGTGTACTGCAATGGCTTCCAACTGCTCCTGGATGGGGTGGGGGAGGGATCCATCCTGCTCTGGTGTGGGACAGGGGGCATGGTGGGAGTAGTAGTGCAGCCCTCCTAGACACAAACACCCTCATTGTGAAGATGGCTACCTACCTGTAAATTAGTTTGGTGTCAGTTTCGTGCTATGGTCCGGGTCCTGTATGCGGATCCACGAGCCCGAGTGCTGGTGAATGGAGCTCTCTCTCGCACGTTTTCCATAGGGCGGGGAACGCGACAGGGCTGCCCGCTCTCACCCCTCTTCTTCGCTCTGGCGATGGAGCCCCTGGCCGCTCTGGTCCGATCGGACCCAGTTTTCCGCGGATGGGACTGGCCGGGTATGGTCCCTGATAAGATTGCCCTATACGCGGACGACGTCCTTCTCTATCTCTCAGACCCGGCTGTTTCGGGCCCTCATGTTCGCCAGATTCTTCGCCGTTTTGGACAGACATCGGGCCTCCACCTAAACCCCAAATAATCTGTCCTGGTCCCGTTGCACCCGTCTAGGGAGTGCTTCGATTGGCAGTCGGATATTCCCCTCCGGAGACTCTCCTTTAAATATTTGGGGATCTGGATCACCCTTCTTCGGGAGCTCTGCTTTGCCCTCAACGTGGCCCCGTGGTAAACAAGACCAGATCGGACATGATGAAGTGGCAGTCGCTCCCATTGAATCCATTGGGGAGGATCGCACTCTACAAGATGATGATCCTCCCTAAGTTCCTATACATGCTACAGAATACGCCCTGCTCCTTCCCCCGCTCCTGGTTCCGGGAGATGGACAAGGTAGCGAATAAGTTTCTCTGGGGTGGCGGTAGGCCCCGTCTGGCCCTGGACCGTTGTCGGATTACTTCATACGATGGAGGCCTGAGCATGACTAACCTTTATTTGTATTATCTTGCAACTCGGCTTCTGGTGGTCCATGATTGGTTCTCGGGCGGGTGGGATGATCGGGCTTATAGGCTGGAGGTACAGCGCGTGGGGTTCTCCTCCATTCAAAACATGCTCTACGGGGCGGCGATCCCCCTGTCGCTCTCGGACGTTACGCGGGCCCCCTTCTTGGCATGGCGTGCTGCTCTACGGCATACCCGCTGGACAAGGACACTGACCCTGGTCACACCACTTTGGCATGGGACTTGGATGCGGGAGGTAGCGGGTTGGAGGGGTTTCGAGCATGGGACCTTCTAGGGATCTCTCGCTTAGGTGACCTGTGGCGGGGGGGCCACATGTGTTCCTTTCAGGAGCTTCAGGGCCGATTTTCATTGCACCCTTCGCAATTCTATAAATACCTCCAGCTGCGCCACGCGGTCCAAACTCACATCCCTCTGGAATCACGGATCCCTGACCACAGCCCGCCTGAGGCCCAGGTGATGCTGGGGTGCCTTGGGAGGAGGGGAATTTCCCATATCTATCGTTCCCTGGTTAACAACACCCCAGTAGACTGGGAAGGGCTGAAGCAGCGCTGGGAGACCTGGGTGGGTCCATTGGAAGAAGCTGATTGGAGAGACGCCTTTATGGCCCCCAGGACGATTACCACTTCGGCTAGATTGAGGCTCATCCAGTTTTATTATCTGCATGCCTCATATCTGACCCCGGAGCGCCTCTACTGTGCAGGCCTTTCCCAGGAGGCTTCATGCGCCCGCTGTGGGGTAGGCCCGGCGGACTTCTTCCACATGGTTTGGAATTGCAAGCGCTTGCGGAGCTACTGGGGGGAGATTGAGCTTGAATTAACGGAGGTCCTGGGGTGGGAGGGCCCCCATGACCCCAAAATGGCTTTGTTTGGGATAACGGATGGTTTGGGCGGATCCCGCAATGAAAAATATTTCCTAACTACTGCTCTGGTAGTGGCTAAAAGAGATATTGCTGCCGCCTGGAAGCAGGTCGATCCACCCAATTGTGCTAAATGGAGAAGGGGCGTGGACTGGTGTGCCGCACAACAACGGACATTATATGTTGCACGGGGATGCCCTAAAAAGTTTCGCAGAGTATGGGGGAAATGGTTAGGGGGCTTATTCTAGGGGGGGGGAGCATGGGCAAGGAGTGCGGGAGGCCAAGGGAGGGGATGGAGGATTTTGCTACTGCCTGGCATTGAGCCCATGATACGTCATTTTGATGCCAGTTCAATTGGTCTGTTGTATGTGCCTTTTAAATTTGTTCTTTTACAAGAAAATAAAAATTTGATTAGCAAAAATAAGTTTGTTTGGTGTACTGCAATGGCTTCCAACTGCTCCTGGGTGGGGTGGGGGAGAGATCCATCCTGCTCAGGTGTGGGTCAGGGGGCATGGTGGGAGTAGTAGTGCAGGCCCCCCACCTCCAGACACACTCATTGTGAAGATGGCTACCTACCTGTAAGTTTGTTTGGTGTACTGCAATGGCTTCCAACTGCTCCTGGGTGGGGTGGGGGAGTGATCCATCCTGCTCAGGTGTGGGACAGGGGGCATGGTGGCAGTAGTAGTGCAGGCCCCCACCCCCAGACACCCTCATTGTGAAGATGGCTACCTACCTGTAAGTTTGTTTGGTGTACTGCAATGGCTTCCAACTGCTCCTGGGTGGGGTGGGGGAGGGATCCATCCTGCTCAGGTGTGGGACAGGGGGCTTGGTGGGAGTAGTAGTGCAGGCCCCCCACCCCAGACACCCTCATTGTGAAGATGGCTACCTACCTGTAAGTTTGTTTGGTGTACTGCAATGGCTTCCAACTGCTCCTGGGTGGGGTGCGGGAGGGATCTATCCTGCTCAGGTGTGGGACAGGGGGCATGTTGGGAGTAGTAGTGCAGCCCTCCCAGACACAAACACCCTCATTGTGAAGATGGCTACCTACCTGTAAGTTTGTTTGGTGTACTGCAATGGCTTCCAACTGCTCCTGGGTGGGGTGGGGAGGGATCCATCCTGCTCAGGTGTGTGACAGGGGGTATGGTGGGAGTAGTATAGGCCCCCCACCCCCAGACACCCTAATTGTGAAGATGGCTACCTACCTGTAAGTTTGTTTGGTGTACTGAAATGGCTTCCAACTGCTCCTGGGTGGGGGGGAGGGGCATGGATCTATCCTGCTCAGGTGTGGGACAGACAGGGGGCATGGTGGGAGTAGTAGTGCAGCCCTCCCTGACACAAACACCCTCATTGTGAAGCTGGCTACCTACCTGTAAGTTTGTTTGGTGTACTGCAATGGCTTTCAACTGCTCCTGGGTGGGGTGGGGGAGGGATCCATCCTGCTCAGGTGTGGGACAGACAGGGGGCATGGTGGGAGTAGTAGTGCAGCCCTCCCAGACACAAACACCCTCATTGTGAAGATGACTACCTACCTGTAAGTTTGTTTGGTGTACTGCAATGGCTTCCAACTGCTCCTGGGTGGGGGGGAGGGATCCATCCTGCTCCGGTGTGGGACAGGGGTATGGTGGGAGTAGTAGTCTCCCAGACACAAACACCCTCATTGTGAATATGGCTACCTACCTGTACGTTTGTTTGGTGTACTGCAATGGCTTCCAACTGCTCCTGGGTGGGGTGGGGGAGGGATCCATCCTGCTCAAGTGTGGGACAGGGGGCATGGTGGGAGTAGTAGTGCAAGCCCCCACCCCCAGACACCCTCATTGTGAAGATGGCTACCTACCTGTAAGTTTGTTTGGTGGACTGCAATGGCTTCCAACTGCTCCTGGGTGGGGTGGGGGAGGGATCCATCCTGCTCAGGTGTGGGACAGGGGGGCTTGGTGGGAGTAGTAGTGCAGGCCCCCCACCCCCAGACACCCTCATTGTGAAGATGGCTACCTACCTGTAAGTTTGTTTGGTGGACTGCAATGGCTTCCAACTGCTCCTGGGTGGGGTGGGGGGGGATCCATCCTGCTCAGCTGTGGGACAGGGGGCATGGTGGGAGTAGTAGTGCAGCCCTCCCAGGCACAAACACCCTCATTGTGAAGATGGCTACCTACCTGTAAGTTTGTTTGGTGTACTGCAATGGCTTCCAACTGCCCCTTGGTGGGGTGGGGGAGGGATCCATCCTGCTCAGGTGTGGGACAGAGGGCATGGTGGGAGTAGTAGTGCAGCCCTCCCAGGCACAAACACCCTCATGGTGAAGATGGCTACCTACCTGTAAGTTTGTTTGGTGGACTGCAATGGCTTCCAACTGCTCCTGGGTGGGGTGGGGGAGGAATCCATCCTGCTCAGGTGTGGGACAGGGGGCATGGTGGTTGTTGTAGTGCTGTCTGCCTACACATGCCCCCATGGTTATGTTGTTAGCTATGTTTGGGGTGAATGGGAGTGGGTGAATGTTGGGTCTGTGAGCCATATTTTTGTGAGTGTGTGGTGCAGATGGATGGTGTGTGTCCTAGGTGGTGTAGCTTTGTAGTTGTGCAAGGCAGTACATAGCAGAGTGGTGGTAATCATTTGTTTGTACTAACCAGCCTCCACTCCCCTGGCTACTCCTGTGAGACTCTCTGGATCCAGTATGGCAAGCACCTTCTCCTCCCATTGTGTGTATGTTTTTCGTGGAATGGGAGGGCCACCGCCAGTCCTCTGAGCCAGCTCACGGTTCTTGCTCCTCCTTTCCTTTTCTTTAGATCATGCTACCGCTTCATGATCTCCTTTTTTGATCTTGGGGTGGTCCCTACTGCATTGACCCTTTGCACTATCCTAGCCCACATTTGTGTCCTTGTGGCTAATGGTGTCTTTTGGAACAGGGTACCAAAAAGCTGTGGTTCCACTCTGACTATCTCATCTACCATGACATTCAACTCACTCTCAGTGAATTTGGGCCTTTTCTGTGTGGCCATGGTGTGTGGTGTGCAAAGTGATTGTGGGTGCAGGAGTGTGAGTGGTGGTTGTGGTAATGCTGTGTATGGTGTGTATTGTGCAGGGGGGTTAGTTGTGCTGGTTTGGAGGTGGTGGTGGTGCTGTGTGTGGTGTGGCTGGTAATGTTGTGTCCTTTGCCTCTCCTGTCAGTTGGGGTATGTGTCCTTTCTCGCCTGGAGTTTTGCATGGGATTGTGGTCAGTGAAGGGGCTGGTTTTATACACAGCTATGTGGGTGTGTCCAATTGGGGTGTTGCTGACAGGTGTGTTGTCCTTGGATTTGTATTTTTCGTTTTGCCATGTGGTTGTGTCATTGGAGTGTGGTTTGTGTTTGTGGGAGGCATGTCTAGTTTTCTGTGTGTACTTTTTGGCCTTTTTGTGGGGTTTTGGCTTTGTCTGCCATATTTTTGACGGTTCGTCCGCCGCGGTCGGAGACAGCGGTACGTACCCCGTCGGGGATATACTAATTTCCGGGGCGGTGTCTCCACTATACTTGCGGCGGGTTGTTGTTTTTTCGCCACGATTCCGACCGCTGCGGACGGATTTTGGCCATCTCCGCCTGCTACAGGCGTTTATTCTGGGCCTCGTACCGCCACGGTCTGATTTTTTTGACGGTTATTGCTAATTTGGCCGCCGGGTTTCCCACGGGGCCAGCGGGCGGTTGTTTTCTGCTTCCATGGCGGTCAGGGTGTTTTTCCGCCCTACATGCTAATGGACCTCTAACTCTCTCATACTTACTCACATATTGCACACATCGTTATCATACCACAAATATCATTCATACAGCAAAACACCTTTAAAAACAAGACGGAAATGACAATGAAACGTCACAGGACCCAAGATAACAGTCTCTTTTCCAATCTATTTATAGACCATGTACATCTACTGTATATTCAATACTTCATAATAGGTCAATGCCGTCATAGTAAATAAATTCAGGTATTCTTGTCCTTTTTTCCCGTCATAGGTATGCTCCGAAGTGCATTTCGGTGAAGACCCCAATATTGGTCACTCCTTCTTTGAGGCAAAATACAGCAGAAAACCAAGCAAAAAGGGGGGGGGAATTGAACTCAGGACGAGATCCTATGGAAAAACAAAAGAATCCTAAAAATGCTCAAAATATACATGTTAAGTAAAAGTGGCATACCTGTACAAAGAACCCCTGAAATATAGCACCACATGCGAATATAAGGATAAAGATAGAATTGAAAATATATTTCAAAAGGAGAGCACATTGGTCTGAATCCAGAAATCATACTTAGAGACCTATCTGAGGTATGTATTCAGATATGTATCAACCATATAGAGACCAGGGTGCTGATACCCCGAAAAGCTTAGTGTGAGTAAACTGACACCCCAACACATGCAACAATCAGACATGTGGTAGCCCTAGCAGAAATAATACTCACGATTGAGGAAAATATCAAAATATCTATGTCTCATTTGTGTACGGACAATGAGTGTCCAACGTTCTGTATAAAGAAGGCCATCTCCTATAAAGAAAAAGACAGACAAACAGAACAGAAATATGTTGCTTCTGTCAGATAAAGGTCCAAGGGTGAAGGGGAGAAAATGAGGAGTATGAGAACAAGTTGCATATCTTAACAAAATCCAATACGCCTTGGAGGAAGTGAGCAGTGGAAGTGGCCAGACCCCATGCTCCTTTGTGTAGTTCATACAAAGATATCCCTACAATAGGCCAGCACTATGACCCAAGAGAATACTTCTGTAGAAATAAAGTTAGAGTAAAAACCATGTAAAAATATGGGGCCGATATTACAAACACTAATTACACAATTACGGTACTGATCAAACCTTGCTTAGGTTTTCAAAGGCGATCGAAAGTTCTCCTACTAGTATGAAACACTGTCCGAATTACTATTCCCCATTTGGGAAGCCCCGTTCGAAGAACAAATACCAGCTTTAAAGCATATGGGCTGCATCTTGTCCCGAGATCAGAAGTGCAGATAAATATCGTCCAGGTAATGGAATTGAGTGTAGAAGTTTCAGCGTGCTTCCACCACTCATAAAATAGAAGAAGGATGTTACCCCTCCCAACTAGGTCTCATATCCCTACAAGAACTTACCAGCAGAGTTTAGATTCAGCTCGCATGCTGTCAGTTCAGGTCCAGTCGTCTGAAACGTCACAAACCAATCACGAGTTTTCGTCGAGATATAAGGAATGGCTAGGCGACTGGCGAGATCGTTAGAGGACCTGCGGGGATTCCCACGCATGCCCTATAAGGTCCATAGTTCCTCTTATCCTTAGAATAAACACCATATTGGAACAGAGAAAAGTTTTCAAAAGGATTCGATATAAACAGCCATGATATGGGAGTGATAGAAGGAATCAAATTACAACATATACATTGGCCCAGTAGCTTAAATGAAATAAATAACTGTCTCAAGTTTATAGAACAATGACCATAATAAATAAAGAGGGCCAAGTTTGATAATGGATCATTTACCAACAGCAGGGGATAACCAGGCACACAAGGTGAAACAGTCTCCTCATAAATTGCAGGTTCAAACGCCATCTTGAAAGGATGAACAATGAACGTCCATCTATATATAGATAGACCAAAGTAAGTCCATAATTAACTAGATAGAAAGTCATCAAAGAAAGGGGATAACATCAAATGCCATATAAAAAGGTAAAACATGGACATCCATCAAAAGTGTAGATAGCCCAACGTACAAAGACCATGAAAAACATGGGAGTACTACACTACAGCGAATGTCACTGGCTGTCCGAGGAGAACAAGTATTGCACCATGGAACCAGAATCACCTACTCTAGTCCACTGTCAAGTGGGAGTCAAATACAGAGTAGACTGGTCCATAGTTGGAAATACAATCTACAGTGCATTCTCACATAGTGTTGTTTCATTGGAAACTTTCTTGTGGGAATCAAGAAGAAAAATTCAAAATTACAATCCACGTTGATATTTCTTCCCCAAGTATATGCTAGATCGCTCTGATTATATTGAGCATTTACGCATATTCATGCAGGAATCTCTTGCTATTAATCAAGGAACAGCTCACCCCTTTGTGGTTTGGGAAGTCCTGAAAGCCTACATTAGGGGAATCTCTCAATCATTCATTATGCAGATTTCTAGAGCAGATAGCAAAGAGGAGAAAGCCCTCTGGGGCCAATTAAATAATTCAATCCAACTACACATGATACAGGTCTCAGCCCATTCAGCAGTCGCTCAAGCGACACACTTACAAATTATGGGCGTGCGAGGCTGCATCTCTTCCTTAATAATGACTCTAAACAAAAAAGCCTTCCAAGCACAAGACATGAATTCCGAAATGGTAGAGAAATCAGGGAGATTGTTGGCCTGCCTGTGTTGGGTTGACACTCCAAGGTCTATGAACGAACAAATTCAAGATCCCGTAGGCAAGGTTTGTACTCATCACTCTTAGATCTCTTCTATCTTTATGGCTTATTATTCTAAGCTGTATCAAAAAGAGCTGGAGTGTAGCACTGCCAATATCAAAGACAATCTGGCCCCTTTAGACGTACCCAAACTAGCCAGCTATAAGTAATGAGGAAATGCTGGATGGGGAATTCTCAGCTAATTAGCTTAGATAGGTTATCACTAGTTTGCCATCAGGAAAAGTGCCAGGACAGGACTGCATTCCGTAAGAAAGAAATAAAACTCTAGCATTCGCAAACATTCCACTTCTCTTGGAAGTATTACAAGGGATTTGGAATACCGTCAGGGTTCCATCTTCCTGGATTGAAGTTGTCATTACACTATTTCTTTAAAAGGATAAAGATCCTACAGAGTGTAGCTCGTATTGGCCGATTTCCCATCTCAATGCTGATTCTTAAATATTTATCGAGCTTCTGGTTAATCGGGTCAATAGGATCATCTCTCAGCTTGTATCCCCCAAACAACATTCCAGGGAAGGATACAACCTCTCATACAAATCTAATTACGGGACTAATAGAATGTGTTGAGAATCTCCAGGAGCCACTGAAACTGATTCTACTCGGTGCTGAGAAACCTATTGATAATTTTACTGGAAGTTCCCCCAGATTTATTAATATAGTCAAGGCTATCTATAAGGTCCCCAGAGCTCAGATTAGCATAAATCAGGTATAGACATCCTCTATTGCTATCTCATGCTGAACTCAACATAGCTGTCCACTCTCTCCTCTCTGTGCTCTATATATGGAGCTATTTTTTAGGCTTTTACGTAGAAGCTTCCCCAGCAACTCATACCTGTTGCTTGCTTCCCCCTGGCAATTTATGCAGATGATGTATTATTATTCTCCCACTGCTCGGAACCTCCGATTCAATATGTTGAACGTTTAGGGGCCGATTCTGATCCGGACGGAAAAACTGCGAGCCGTACGTGTGTGTTCCGCCCGACTCGTACAGCTGTACGAGTGAGCAAGTACGATGCGAGCTACGTGAAATTCACCGACCGAGTCGTAAGCTAACCGCGGCGTGCAATGGATGCAATTCACGACTGAGCCAGTACGATGCACGCGTCGGACAGCTGGTGCGAGCCAGAGTGTCCGGCTCACAAAACGTCCGGGTGGTTGCCTTTGGGGGTCCGCGTCGGACCCCCTGTCACCCACAGCCCTACGGCTCGGACACAGGGAGAGATCCAAGGGTCCCCCCAACACAGGCATGTACGGTGCGGATGGCACCGACGCTTACCCACTGTAGGGGGCGCCCTTGTGCGTGACGTACCCATTTAGTCAATGGGAGCCCATGTGCACGTCGTACGACCGGCTCCCATTGACTTCTATGGAGTCCGACCGAACCAAGTCCGGCAGCATATGGCCGCATCGTACTCGCTTGGTCGGATTGCAGGACTCCGGCTCGGTCGGAAAACACTCCGGATCGACTTGGTCGGAGTGCTTTCTGACCCGGATCGGAATCGGCACCTCAGTATCAGATTTTGGCCAAGTTTCAGGGTATAGATTAAATACAACTTATTCTGGTAGGTGGAGTAAGTATCCGTGATCAGAGGGTGACAACTCTAGCAAGGTATCTGGGCATTATTTTAGCACCCACCGTTGAGCAATGCTATGAATGTAATTATAATGCGCAGGTACGACAAATTGATGCATTTACCTAATTTCCTATTCGGGGAAATAACCTAATTAAAATGAATATTCTTCCCAAAATCCTGTATCTCTTCCGTTCACTACCTCCTTACGTTCCATATAGGTAAAGTTTAAAACTTTCAATAATTGAAGGTGGGTGGGAACTTCCTGATTGGCACTGGTATTACTGGGCCAGTATGACCATTCGTATCCACATTACGTATGAACCCTATCCTGAGAACTGACTCCATGCCATTTTAGTTGCGAATGATCCTAACAATAGTCTTACCAAATTTCAAAGCAGAGAATTCTTCAAAAACATTAGACTTAAGACCATGTTTGCTCTTGACAAGTACTGGAGCAATGTGAGGCGGTCTCTAAAAATTCCATTCCTTCATGCCTTTAGTGGGAATAGTGATTTGTACCCCTCCGCTATCCAATACTTTCCCTACTGCTGCACTCGCTGAATTGGGAATAGTAATTTATGCCCCTCCGCTATCCAACACTTTCCCTACTGTTGCTCTCACTGGAGTAAGAACACTTTCCCTACTGTTGCACTCACTTGAGATGGAATAGTAAATTTAATTATTCCGCTATCCAACACTTTTCCTACTGTTGCACTTATTGTATTGGGAAATGTAAGTTTGAATTTTTTTTTACTAGTTTATTGTTTTAATTTATTCTAGAAATTTTAAATTTAAATTACTGATATATATATATTTTATTTTTATATAATTTTAAAGTTTTAAAAGTAAATAAAAATAATAGTTAACAAATTATTTTAAAGTAAATAGATGTATAAGAATACATTGTTTGTGTTTATATTTTTTTTAATTACGTTTATTTGTTATATTTAGTTAAACTGTATAATACATTTATTTTATTTTGTTAAAATTATTATTTAATATATTTAATATATATTATTTTATTTTATGTATATATTTAAATCGATATTTTTACATCTATATTTTTTACATCTATATTTTTTGACTCTTTATTTTTGTACTTACCCGTTTAGGTATGGGAGTCGATATTTTTGTAGTCGCTATTTAGAACATCGATGTTTATAACATCGATACTCTTACAGTGAACCAGGGCGATTCTGTAAGGTTATTACTGCTACTAAACTGAAAGGCCAGATCTGTTGTACACTGTTCGATTTCTATATTAGCCCCTCCAATCTGAGCAAATGGTACAATGGAACGTACAGTTGCCCATGCTGCTCAGCCGGAGTGGCCTATACTGTCTATATGTTCTTTACTTGACCCAAACTCTCTTTTTTCTGGTTCTCGGTTGAGCAGCAAATACTTTCCGTACAAACTTCTCGAGTGATAAATACCCCGGAAAATGAAGTTGTTGGGCATAGGTACTACTGACTGGGTCTTTTATATCCTCTCTCTGGCTAGATTTTTGATATTGCGATGAATTGGAAATCTGCTTTCCCACCAACATACGAGGAGTGGTGGAAAGAGGTAATGGAAGTGTACGAATTGGTATGCCAGATAGCAAAGGCTGGGGGATCCATGGTGAAATCTTATCTTATTTGGGGGACCTTAAAAGATTACTTGGCGTCAGACTAGAGGTTGTTGCTTACTCTACTCATGTTGATTGTCTGCTGCTTAATGATTTACCTGAATATTTTTAATTGTCTATGATGTCTATAATGAATTTGTGCTCTCTGGTTCTATTTAATATTTAACAATAGATTTTTCATGTTTTGAAGATTAATATTTAACATACTGTAAATGTTTTACTGCTTGTACTCTCAATAAACATGTAATAAGGAACGACAATCTAATTAATCTTTCGGGGGTCTTGTACTCTCAACATATAGTCCACTCTAATCCACTTCTAGGACTGCGCCAAGTACGCACTCCCCCTTCAGACATCGTCATTATTTAAGGCAGTTTCCAACATCATGGGAACTGGGCCTCCTTGCATTGTCATGGGGTTTTGGCGAACTCTGTAATTCTTCTGTTGGTTTGCAATACTTCCCTGCATCTGCATTGGGATGCAACTATTTGGTAACTCTCCAGCCTTTAGAACTTTCTGACCAGCCATTGGGTGTTTAGGGACTGGTGACATTTCTTCTTGACCAATCAGATTTACCCCTTGGGAATCTATTCCAGATCGATCTGGATTATATCTACCATCCCTCTTCCAAAGCCCCCCCTTATGGCATATGTGTCACGGGGTAACTTTCTTCAAGGCATTTATATTAGTCCCTGTTGCATTTCCCCTTCCTCTCTTCCTATTCAAGGTATGTTTCCCCCATAACTTAAGTGAACTCCTTATATTTGCGTGACATAAGTTGGATCTAACTCGGGTACCTGTACTGAAGACTTGAATCCCTTCGTCCCTAAATTCTGATCCAATTAGGTCTAGCCTGTCATAAACCTTTCTTTCAATCCTTTTCATTTTGATTCTTGATTCTTACTGTAATACTTGGCATATTGTAGAATTTCATCTGCTGATTTGCTGTGCCAGCATATAACACCTTCCGTAATTTGATTATCGACCCATACACAAAAGAAGCAAGAAATCCTGCCATATTTAAGCCTATACGGTCATTCATCTCACTATGCTGTCTAAACACCTGCATTAACATCTCAAAGAATGCAGTTACTGATTCCTCAGGTTCCTGTGAAGTTCAAAATATTCTTGGTCAACTAATTTTCTTTGATGGGACTTTAGTCTCTAAGGGCCTCATGTAGGTAAATAAATTTTACCGGTTCTTAAATACCGAGCCGTACCGAATCGGTAAATTAGAATCGGTAAGTTATATGTAGGTAAAAATTCGGTAACAGTTACCGATTCGGTAACAGTCGGTAAATACGAATCGGAATTCACCGATTCGGTAAATACCGAGGTGATAATTACCGAATCGGAAAATACCGAGGTGGTATCTACCGAATCGGAAAATACCGAGGTGGTATCTACCGAATCGGAAAATACCGAATCGGTACGTACGGATTCGGTAAATAACATCACATGACTTGACGAAACAGCTAATCCTGTGCAACGACAGCCCACCCAACCAGGAACTGCCCACACCCAGGCAGGTGTACACAATTAGCCGAAGTGGCCACACCCAGGCAGGTGTACATAATTAGCCGACCCTGGAGAGGCTCGGAGTGCAGAGGAGAGGCAGGGAGCAGTTGCATGTGCGAGCGGGAAACGAACAGCATGTCCAGCCAGAGCACACAGAAAGACGGAGGGGAAAGGAGGAGGAAGCTCAAATTCAGCCCCAAGGAACTCCAGGTGCTGGTGGAGGAGGTGGTGAAGCAGCACCAGAAGCTGTTTGGGAGGCAATCCCTGCAAGTGCCTGAGGCCGAAAAGCGCAACATATGGCTGGCCATCCAGGCGCAGGTCAATGCTGTGGGAGTGACCCACAGGGAAATTGAGGTCCTCAAAAAGCGCTGGTATGACCTGAGGATTGTGACCAAGAGGAAGATGGGCGACATCCAGAAGGAGGCCAGCCAGACCGGAGGTGGTACCAACAGGGCACCTGCCCTCACCGAACTGGAGGAGCTGGTGGCGGCCACACTCGAGCAAGAGAGCGTCGTGGGTCTTGGGGACGCCGACAGCTCTGCCAGAGCCGCAACACACCAAGGTAAGACGAAAGCACAGCAATGTAGCCGCCCCTACCCCTATCCCACATCCCCCATAGTGAAACGAGAATCACACTGCAGTCCACACGTGTCAGTGCAGACAGGCAATGCATTCCGGGAGATGTAGTCAGGGCAACACTAACCATGACGTAAATGTCACAGGGCAACAAGGCATGTCACGCACTCGAGGCACAAGGAGACAGAGGACAGATTGGAATGTGAAATGATTTATTGTGACGCTTGCAATGCAGCCCTTCGGGGACACTGAGCCAATGTTGTTTTTCTGTCCACAGATGTGACATCATGCAGTACAGGGCATGCTGCAGGGGAGACGGCACAACGGCCACAAAAATCACCGCTAGCCAGCACGAGTGCAGACCAGGGAGCAGGCCCACTTGCAGCCGCACCACCTACGCAGCCAGCCTCGCCGCACACAGAGCCAGCATCACCTCACCGAGAGCCAGCATCACCACCACCAGAGCCAGCATCGCCACTCATGTTCGATTCACCGGCCACATCTCCGCTTGCAGGTGTGAGAATGAGGAGGCGTCCAGCAGCCAGGCTACGAGCCTTAGACACCTCGTCAGACAACAGCATGGGCCCAGAAGACCGCACCGGGCCCCAGGAAGGGAGCCATCCCACTGTGCCCCACACCTCACAGGCAGCACAGACGGGAGCAAGAGGGCGCCGCAGGTCGCGTGTCCAGAGTCCACCAGCACCCACTGACGGCCATGGTGTCTTCTTGGGGCTCGAGGGCCAAATGTTGAAGCAACAGCGCCTGCAATCAAAGGCAGTAATGTCAGTCCAGAGGCACATGCGGGTGATGAGGACAAGCTTAGTCAACATGGACACAAACATTGGCGGCATGGCTGCGGGCATTCGGGACATGTCCCAGTCAATCCAGCAGTTGTGCAGCAAATTAGATGCTGACATCGAGGCACGGCGCCGGGAACGCCAGAGAAGGGACACTACCAGCAGGGCACTCAACCGTCTGCAACTGCGACTTCCCTACTTTGCCGGCGCTCTGTGACGATGCAGGAGGGCCTAACACAGTGCTGCAGCGACCTGTCACGGGGGATGGTGCAGGTGACAAGTGCACTAGGGGTGCTATTGACAAGTCAGGCGTCGACAACTGCTGCAGGGGATGCTGCGGAGAGCATCGACACCAGCAGCAGCATCACACCCCCCGTCCCAGAAGCACGCAGGAGCAGCAGGCGGCTTGGGGTTGGCTCTAGTGAGGATGCACAGGCCGTGCAATCCACCACTGCAGCGCGTATGCGCAAACATTGATGTGGCCCTGCTTATCCACTTGCCATTGGGTGACGTAACCCTGGACATACTCATTGTATAGATGGCATATTGCCAGATTGGCCTGTTCATGTGTTCATGGCGTGGTGCCACATTAAACTACGTCATGACTTCTCACGACTCGCTGTGTCCCCTCACTTACTCAGAAATAGTTGCATGTGATCTCTGCCCGTCTCTCTCTCCCATCGATTGCAGTTGGCACTCTAGCTGCGCTGCCCTCTGGCTGGCCTGACTCATCCTCGTTGTCCTCAAAATATGTTAGTTCCACATCTGTACCTTTTTTCGTGGCAAGGTTGTGCAGCATTGCACAAGTGGCAATTATCTTGCAGCAGGTGATGGGTTTGTACTGGCGTGCGCCTCCGCTCTTGTGGAGGCAGCGGAACCTGCTCTTCAGCAGTCCAAACGTGCGCTCCACCACATTGCGTGTAGATTTGTGGGCCACGTTGTATCGTCTCTCACTCTGGGTTGCTGGGTGTAGGTAGGGAGTGAGGATGAATGAACGGCATGCATATGCACTGTCGCCTGGATGAGTAAAAGGGAACCATCAGTTACATGCCTCTATACACTCTGATTTGCAGGTTTCAAGGGGCGTCACTGTTACTTACCCAGCAGGTATCCCTCTCCGAATTCTCCGGCTCTCAGTCGTGTGTAGATCCCACTATTCTGGAAGATGTAAGAGTCGTGGGTGCTCCCAGGAAACTTTGCAACAATATCTGTGATGATGTTCCCTGCATCACAGATCACCTGCACATTGATGGAGTGGGTGGACTTCCTGTTCCTGTAGATGTGCTCTGTGTCAGCTGGAGGACAGATTGGGATGTGTGTACCATCAATACAGCCGATGACATGGGGGAACTGTGCCATGTGATAAAAGTCTGTTTTTGTTTTCTGCAGTGCAGCCTGTGTGTTTGGGAAGCTGATGTAGTGGTGCATTCTCTGCATCATGGCATCCAGGAACTTCCTGAAGAAACGTGACAGGCAACTCTGGGATACCCCACCCACCGCAGCTATCACCACCTGATAACTGCCGGATGCCAACAGATGTAGGCTGCAGAGCACCTGCACATGTGGGGGTATGGCGTGCGCCCTTCTTATTGGCTGGTCCAGGAGTGGGTGAAGGTCCCTGATTAAGTCCATGATGGTTTCGGGGTGTAGCCTGTACCTCTCATGTATCTCTGCATCAGTCAGCTGGAATAGTGTGATGCGCTGTCTGTAGATTTGTTCCTCCCGTCGCCACACCCTCAGTCCTGCTGCCTGTAGACGTAGGCGCCTTGCAATGACGTACATGGCGGCCATGTTGTCCACGCTGTTGCATTTTGGGATTGCTTATGTGCATTGTTGATGGTTACCACCTGCTTTCCATCCGTGTTAATTACCGACTCTTATTTACCGATTTTCCTGGATTTCTTAATTACCGACTGCTCCTACATGTCATTTTAAATTTTTACCACTTCATATTTACCACTTCATATTTACCGATTCGTTAATAATGTATTCGGTAAATATGAATCGGTATTTTAGAATTCGGTAACTATGAATCGGTATTTACCGCCTCATATTTACCGAAAAGTGGTTTTTGGACTCCTACATCTCACTTGTCTGAATACCGGTCGGTAACGGCATATTTACCGAAAATCGGCCGTTACCGACCGGTATTTGGCTACCTACATGAGGCCCTAAATGTCTTATTACTGCCTCATATTTGGTCTTAACTATTGTTGAAGTGTTATTAGTCTCTTGCAACCGTGAGGGTTCTTGCCTAGGCCAAATAACAGCTTGCTTACATTCTGCCCACAAGTCTTTTGGGATGACTATTTCAAACAATCTGCCTCATCTGGGTATACTATGTATCAGGATTTCTGTTCAGTTTTGGAAGTGGATTATTAAAATGTAAGAGGTCTGAATGAGACCATGGAACATGTACATATGCTCCTCTCTCAAACGCTCATAATGGAAACTCTTTTATCTTTTCACCCATAGCTGTTTCTTCTCCCTCTTTCCCCTTTTGTTTCTGTATCACTATATTCTCTAATATCCTCAATTCTTTTACATGCGTTCTCAATCCTTTAACCTTTAACATCCACAGCTCTTTTTCAGTTGCATCCATTGTAGCATTTCTTCGCAGATTCTTTTGTTGCGTTATATCAACATCACATTCATTGCCACCTTTTCCATTATAACATATACCTCTTTTGTCACTCTCGATACTTCTTTGCACAAATACAGCATCTTGTTTTTGCCATAATATTCTAGATAATACATTCCTACATTTCTCTTTACCAACTCTTCAAATTCTGTTTGTAACTGTAACCGATTCATTCTCTGGGATGTCCCAGACTTTCTCTACTGATTAAGTTTCCCCTTTGGTAAAGGAAACTCTAGCCATACTTCCTGCACTTGGGGGCTGCATCTTGGGGTATACCCGGGACAGGTTGACATTGAGTCAGGTTAGCAGAGGTCTCAATTACAGAAACGGGCAATATGCCATGTACAGGTAAGGTGCTTATTGCAACTGCTACAGGGTCTGATTCGAAGACAAGACAGAGGTCTCCATATAGCTTGGGGGCTCACGAGGCTCCACCAAGAATCCCACAATCACTGTATTCTTGGGCATTATCAATGCAGTGACACTCGGCACTTCTGAAGGAGTGGTGTTATATGAGAGTGGTCTAATGCTAAGCAATTATTCTCTCAGGCCATCTTCTATCTCACTTTCTATATCTGCTTGATGCTCGGGCTTGTCTTTAGCCTTTTCTTTCTCTTCCTTTTACAATAGAGGATATGCTCCTACTGTTTCGATAACTCCCTCTCTCCACTTTCTCTGTTTTCAACATCTTGTTCCTTTTTCCATGAGTGAGCCCTAACTCTAATTAAAATTAAAATTTCTTTCTCCTTTTCTTGATCGACATTTGCTCCCAAAGATTTAAAGCCTCAAATTGAGTAGGTCTATGTTGCGGCTTTAAGCTGTACATCTTCCTTCTAAAATTCTCTATTCGTGGGATGTGGAAGGTTCCACTCAGGGGATAATTCCCCATCTCTGCCGTATATTTGTGCCATTTCCCTAGCAGGGGTACCTTCTGGAGGAAACTTCTCTTCTTTATTTATATATCTTTCTCTTTTTGAATAAGGATTTCCCATTTTAATTTAGTTTTCAAGTAGTCTTGGTTCAATTTTCAACCTTTCCACACTGACTGTCTCTGTAACACGTACACCAAACCCAGCGTGTCTCTGTCAAAGGTCACCCTATCACTACTCAGTGACAGTCACAGCAAGACACAGCAATGACACAACACTCCAATCGCAGCGCAGCCCAGCAATGACGCAACACCTCGTTCACTTTAATGTCTCCCAACTTTATTCCTTTTTCCCTGCACCAACTATGCAGAGTTTTCTACCGGGAAGGATTTTCTACTTGCTCTCTCGCTAACATGAGCTTTTTACTGGTGAAAGTCACAACTCGGCGTATCCATCCCTTGTGAACTCAGTAGCGAATCACTACAGAGCACTGTTAATACACTCACACAAGAAAATTATATTTCACACTTGGTGTGACTGATAGTGGTTCACAGTACACCTCTCTTAGCAGTCAAGATTAACAATTCAGCTTCTAACTTGAGGTACCTCTCATCTAAAATTTTAAAAAAGCATAATTAAACCAGAATAACTCTAATAAGACCAACAATCAAAGCCATCCAATATTTATCCTCAATTATTGCTCATAGCATCCCTCTCTCACAATGCCTCATACAACTCCCAACATGCCTTGCTGCCTACTTCATGTAATCCCTATTGATGCTCACGTTGTCGTTTTTCTGTCAGGCACCGCTTGTCTCTCTCAAACCCGGATCAGGTTGGAGGGGTCAATTTAAATCTCAAGGCAAACCTTCTGGACCATGACAGTACTGTGCCCAGATCTACATTCAATTAATATAGACTCAAAGGTTGGCTCGAATCAGAACCGTTCTCTGCTACCAAGATCTGTCAGCACATGGAACCCGTACAAGATTCCTAACTGAAAACTTACAAATTCAACGCTAGGGTTTCAATTTTTGGGGAGGCGTAGTCCCTGTAGCGCAATCTTTGGTGCTCTCCAATTGGGACAGTCACTATAGAATCAAATCGGGTCCATATAACACTTCTGAAACATTATTTTAAAAATGTCAAACAATAGATCTTTTTTTAAATGCTTTTTGCAAGTGTTAAAGTCAAAATTCAAAATATGTTGTCAGGAAATTGGCAGCATAACATATAAATCAAGCATACGAACTCAGTATAGTTCAGTCTAAAATCCGGTATAGATTTTGCCTTCTAAGAATGGAAGTATGGTCTCTCGACTACGTGTGAGAGAAATGCACACTCTTATATAGGACTTTTTACAATAGGGTTCATACATTCGTTGGGAACACATTATTCATTAAGTTTGAAACAATAGTAGAATGCATTCTGTGATTTTCCCACCACCTATACAATATGATTTGATCATTCTCACAGTTTTGGTTAGACAGTTTAAATGATACAATGTTAACAGAACTAGGATGAGCAAAATTTGACCTTGACTTAGTATGTTCAAGAGACTTTCTCTGAGAACTTTTTGTGCTGACTTGTGTGAAACTATCAGTTTATTCTATAAGCGGAATCAACAATAATATCACGTGATATAGGATGACATGTCAACAAGATGGAAGATAATGTAAACACAGTTCGATATTAGCAATAGCTCAAATATAGCACATTATTTTTTTTAATAGAAAATTAGCTTTCACAGATTCATGTTTGCAATGTCCTAAAATGTGTTGGAGCATCTTGATTATGTGACAGTCACTCTTAATGCAACACATACACATCATCTACCGGCATTGTGACACTCACTCTTAATAGAGGGCCCAATTTAGGGGCCGATTCCTATCCGGGTCAGAAAGCACTCCGACCGAGTCGGATCCGGAGTGTTTTCCGACCCAGCCGGACCCCTACAGTACGACCGAGCGAATACGATGCGCACGTATGCTGTCGGACTCGGTTCAGTCGGACTCCCATAGAAGTCAATGGGAGCCGGTTGTACGACGCGTACATGGGCTCCCATTGACTGAATGTGCACGTCTCGAACAAGTGCGCCCCCTACAGTGGGTATGCATCTGTGCCATCCGCACCGTACATGCCTGTGTTGGGGAGACCCATAGGTCTGACCCTGTGTCCGTGTCGTAGGGCTGCGGGTGTCAGGGAGTCCGACGCGGACCCCTGAAGTCCGACTCCGGGAGCTTTTGCGAGCCGGACACTCCGGCTCGCACAGACTGTCCGACGCGTGCATCGTACTGGCTCGGTTGTAAATCGCATCCATTGCACGTCACGGTTAGCTTCCGACTGAGATGTACGAAGCGGTTCGGACCCGGAGACGACTCGGTCGGTGAATCTCACGTAGCTCGCATCGTACTTGCTCGCTCGTACAGCTGTACGTGTCGGTCGGAAAACACGCATACGGCTCATAGTTTTTCCGGCCGGATCGCGTTCGGTGCCCTTCCGACTTGGATCAGAATCGGTCCCTTAGAGTTTAGCAGACAGGGTAATCGACCACAAATGTGGCCGAGTACCCCGACTGTCAAACTGGCAGTCCATACGCACCCTTCTATAGTGTGTCAGACGATCATGTTTCCACTGGGGGAGCCCCCTCTTACTCTGCTGGTGGAAACCTTACACCAGTGCTCTAACAGCCTTTAGTTGATGGTAGAAGTACATCAGACCTCCACCCTATTTAGAGTGGATGGTCTTGCATACTTTTTATTTTCTCTTTGGGACTGCCAGAGTAAGTCTGGTGGTCCTCAAGAGAAAAGAAGAAAAGAGATAAATGTGATCCACACCCTGGTAGAAAACTGCCAAAGTGTCAGGGTCATTCATTTTTTGTTTTATAAAAACAAACTCACACATTCAATGGTTTCAGAGAAGCTTTTGTAAAGGTGGCTCATGTGAAGGAATAGAGATCTCGACCAAGCAAGAAAAGATATCTAAACTTGGTGGGCGGAGGTTTGCCAGTGCAATGGAGGTTATTTTTTCTGCTCCCTTATTGGACATCATGCCTCCATCAAATGCTAAATCTGCTCTATAGTCACAACACGTACAAGAAAGTTTAAAAAAATCATTATTTATCATAAATGTTTTTCAAAAGAAAAAAAAGGAATGGGGCATTTTTGGGGGGGATTTTATATATATTTCAAATTTCATCTGGGATGGGAAACAGTATCACAATAGTGCCTAAGTCCAGGGAGTATGAGTCATCTTGGACGGGAGTGGCCAACAGAAAATAAAACATGTCAATGCCAGGGAAAAATCTACATACAGTATCCAAAGCAGTAAATAAAGGAAAGCAGTGAAAATGTTCAAAGCATTAGTCCCAACAAATGTCTCCAAAGTATCTATCAGAAACCAAATAAAAGTTACAAATTAAATCAAAATTTAGTCTCCCCACCAAGACATTGCGTTATCGCTGCTGTTCTGGGATGAGCGTTAAAGTTCCTAGCCATCCTCTGGGTAGGATAATTGGATCACTTGGAGATCATCCCCTGGCACTGGCATTGTGAGGTTCTGTGGCAGGTTCTGAGCAGTACAACACACTAGTGTAGTTTGGTGATAGAGGGGCAAGAAGCACTTGTGCTCACAAAGACAATAATGAGAATTGGTGGATTTGAAAATGGAGAGTGATGGTAACAGTCCAGAAGGAAAGAAGGTAGCCTGTCTTGTGACACTAGACAGCCTGCAACTCTTTTAGGGCATTGACTGGTCCCAACAACTCTGCAAGTGTCTTGTAGATGATCTGCTGTCCTGTAAACAACTGCCTCATAGCCTCCTAGAAAGTATCCATGGTGAAGTAATGAGTGGGTGGTGCTGGGTCACACAAAAGGGTTCAGCGATGTCTGGGGCAAATCTCACCCTTGGCTGCCAGTCTTCTGAGGGAGCACTCTTTGGAGGAGGAGGGGTGGCAGGGCTTGTGGGGTTCTAGCTTTTGATGGAGAGGGGGCATTCTGGCCCTGATGACGGAGGGCCCAGTTTTGGGACACTATTGCTATTTTTTCATTGGCAGGAGAAGCCCTATCCTCAGACTCCATGTGGCATGTGGTGTCCAAAATTCTCTGTCATCTTCAGCCATCTGCCTGGAGTATCTTTGCCTATACCTTTGTCTCTTGTAGGGTGAGCATTCTGTCCCTGCTGGTTTCCTCTCCCTCCTCTTCAGTGGTGGTGGTATCCTCCTGTGCCCACCAAGTGGCTGAAACCCTTTTCCGTGTTTGCTGCTAGTCCAGTTGTTACGCACTAGCTTATTAGCTTCCCACTGAAAATGACTCATGAGAGTAGAAAAGACTCATGAGTACTTGTATGCTGCTTCATGTACACCTATTGCCGTTATTTCAATAGACACTATTACAGAGATTGATGCTGATACGTACGCCGCTCTCCTGTCCAATGCAAGTTAGATATTCCCACAGTTAAAAGTGGGTGACTATGGGCAATAAAGGTGCAACTGAAGCACATGGCACTTCCCCATCTAACATATAGCTTTGCCAGAATTCAACATAAACAAACATCAACTTTGCACTTGGAATGCCTTGAATTACTCAAGCAATGTCACCCTCACCTTTTCTCATGATGTCAAACAAGAATGTAGGCATGATTTAGAGTTACAGGTGGTAGTGCTAAATGATGGGTGCAGCATACATAACTGTAAGTTAGACGTGTAATGGTGTATACTGACACTAAGTGTACATTGTTTGAACACAACTTAACATCATTATTTTGTGTCTGTTTCAATGTCAGAATGGCTAAGATGTCCTGTTTTCCCTGTCTATGATCTTGTATGACAAGAACGAAGTAGACATATGCATGGGTCATATGTGTATTTTTCACTATAAAGTGCCAGTGTCAGAAATGTATAGGACCATGGTGGCATGGACATTCTTTAGAAAGCTACATATCATGGCAATGCTCCTGTTTAATTTAATACATGTATTTTATAAACTATGACAAATCGTGACAATAGATACACTGACCACGTACCCACAGGAGCATTTAGTTATAGACACCAAGTCACCAAGACAGCATGGACTTGAGAAGATCCAGGACAGGAGACATGACACAACAAGACTTGTAATTCATGGATGAAAAACTAAACTTACTATTTGAAATTACTTACTGCCCTTTTGCTGCTCATGTGGCTCTCGCCGGGCAGAGACTTCTGTCTCATCTCTTCTCAGAACTGTCCAGTGTAGAAGGCTGAGCCAAGGGTAGCACTAATGAAGCTTGGAGAATCCTGTGCAGAGGGCTTGTCCAGCACCAGAGGAGTTTCCAGTGCTTCCAAAACTTTACACTGTACTGCAGTCCTTTCCCAGATGTCCATGGGAGCTGTATTACTCAGCTGAGTCTCTGGTTTCCCATAAAGCTGAGGAAACCTTTTGAGAACCCCTTCCCGCATGACTTCCACCTCCTCTGGGGAGATGCTGGGTCCCTCTGCCCTTTTATGGGTTCTTAGATAAAAGGTGCAGCAGTATGGACTACGGCTCATGAATGGCCTTCCTTCCTCCAAGGGACTCCCTGTTGGTCACAGTTGGTAGAAAATTGTGCCTCAGCAGCTGTAGTCATACTCCTACTTATTTAAGGTGGAGAAATAAGTGAATGATGTGTGCGCTTATGCTAATTACATTCAGGAATGAAAGCTTGGTTGTGACAGCATGATAATGCAACAGTGCTGTGCCAGAGTGATTTATGTTAATGATCACTTAGTCAACCTTTCATCGTTGTCTTGACACTGTCCAACAACTTTGATGCAGCAAACAGACTAGCAGCTCAGGTGTGAAGTGAGAACACTAGTCAGTTACACATCAGTAGACATTGACATCTGGACTGTGGCCCACCCTGAAAACCTGGATGGGGCTGAAGTTTTGCGGTAATGTCTATACGCAAGCCCTGTTGCATGGTGATGTATGACATGCAGCAGGTTACAGTGATCTTGCACACTACTATTAGGGGGTGCTGGTGACCTCTCCGCCCAACTCCCACCTCCATACAAGCAAGACATGTAAAGGGGCCATCCAGTGGAGAGAAAATAAACAGTGCTCCTTTACCCAGTATTTACCCCTGAATATTTTATATTCACCAACAATAGGCATCCCAGAATGTGATATTTTTGATCATGTCTACTGTCAGGAACTTGATTAATGTGGTAACTATTATGCAGGGTCCCATGAGGAGTAGGCAGGGATCCAACCTTACAGTTCTTACCAAACGTCCAGTGATTAACCATTGGATAACCATATAGAGTCCTCGGGAGGGCCCACTATACAAGATGGCTGCAGTGTTTACAGAAATATTCAATGTTTTTGTGGGGACTCTCGCGAGAATTCTAGTGTTAAGACAGCAGCACAAGCAACGCTCCACGCACTTCAATTAGAACCACAGGAAGGACAAGAGTTCTAGTGTACTTCTCAACAAAAACTCATCACTTGTGGAATTCTGTTCTTTCTTTCGAAAAGACTTACCTTGACTCTCAGAGTATCGAGAGACCTTGGGAGGGCAGCGCCTCTCCTCCTGCACTTCCAGTCTCCTGCAGTCAGTTTTGTCAGAGAGCGGCGTCTCTCCTCACCGCAACCATCTTCGGCAGTCAACTTTTAGTCAGAGAGCGGCATCTCTCCTCAGCGCAACCATCCTCGGCAGTCAACCTTCAGTCGGAGAACGGTGTCTCTCCTCAGCGCATCCATCCTCAGCTTTCAACCTTCAGTCGGAGAGTGGCGTCTCCCCCAGAACTTTATTTAGCCTTGAGACAGCTTTCGCTATCACACCTTCAGAGAATTGACTGTAAGATAGTAAGAGCGCTCGCTTCCTGGGCTGTCATCCTGCGTAACCTCCTCCGCATGACAAATCCTTTCGGGTGCTTCTCCTTTCCGTACCTTCCCTATCTTTCCTTCCCAGCTTCCTTTTTTTTGCGCCCAATGTGCTGGAGATAAATAAGCGTCAGCGACACAGTATACTGCTACAAGGAGCTCACTCATTGGAAGCACAATCTAGTATTAAGAGGAAAATCCTTTACAAACTATGTGTTCCTGCACGGAATGCTGAACAGTAAGAAGTTGTCAAGGGAACTAAAAAGTACTGTATATCTTCTATTTTCTCACTGCAATTATCTAACATTGTAAAGAAGATAAGCTATTAATCCTAAGGCTCATGCTAGGCAAATACCTGTTTTGACTAGTTAGCAAATCTTGTATATGGTAGTTAGAATGTTAATTGTTCCTTCTCTTCACCTCTCTGTGCATTAGATATTCCTCCTTGCGAAAGAAGACATTCAGAAGTAGTGGGAGCCTACAAAAAAGTATAGTGGCTGTAGGAGTAGTCTCTTCTCTCTTCCCATTCCCCTTTCCCCCTTGCTGGTAAGACTGCACTATACTCTAGTGGGTTCTGCCGGCAGGAGGGCACTGGGAGAGTACGTCACTTCTGCTCCTGTTGAGAATCCAGGTGCTTGACATCTACTTAGGTTTTGAGATCTCCTGTGATATCATTCACTGGGTGGCCTCTATAAAGCAACACTTACGGATGCTGAAAGTTCTCTCTGCTGACTCACATGCACATGCGTAAGTTGTTGCAACTTTGTGAATCAGGGCTCCTGGACTTTAGAAGGGGGTGAGTCAATGGGGATAGAGGGCATACTTGACCTCACTTTAAAAAAAGAATGTGATATCTATTTTATAGTTATTACCATAAGTATACTACAGACATTCTGTACATGCTTGCAATCAGTAATGCTGTTGTGGTTGTATTGTGATGAGGAAAAGTTATGGGTGAATATCTTTGTCAAGCAATTCCCCAGGTACACATGCAGCTCCTGAGTGAGCTAGTTCAATTTAGCTGGTAGCCAAATGACACCAAACTCCCCATCAGTTGACTGAAATACAGTAGTCAGCTGGATGTGTATGTAAATGTACGTGTCTTGCGGGCAGCCAGAAAAGGCAATGAGCAAGCACATCAGTGAAGCAGCCCCTGGTTTCGCTGACAGCTTACACATTTAAGGAGTGCCAGCATTCTCTCTTTCTGAAATGGTGCTCCTGGTGGTGGTGTGGTTCAAGTGTGCCAATCTATTGCCCCTAAGCCTAGGTTTCCTAAGTGGAAAAAATTCTTAGAATTTCCTTGCCATCCATTGCCTTTCCATAAGTGATTATGGCATGGAAATATACTGGTGCACCTACCCGGTGATGCAGTACTTAATGCAAGCACTGGGATTGACTTGCCTGTGATATGCCCACTGTGTCTCCAGTGACCCTCTGGAAAGATCTAGTGGCCAGGGAGTGGAGTGCATTGACATATGTAGAGATAACCTAGGAGTGGGCTGTAGGTAGATTCCTTATATTGGGAGGCTGTGTACGATTGTTAGATGATGCACTGAATTTCGCCTGCTGATGTATGTGGTGGACTCACAATTGTTGTTTATATTGAATGGAAATTTAGCCTTGTGTCTATTTATGTACTTAACTCGTTCTCAAGTGAATATGTCTGCCTATGTTTACTGCTGTCTGTGTGTTTAAATACATTTCTTCTTCTGTTATAATGTGCTTTTTTTAAACAATGTTTTAGGTTATTTTTCAACATAGTTTCTTTTCTTTTTTCTTAAATTTTCCTTTATGTGCTGGAAGTGTTTTTTTGCCTGTCTCCACTCATTTCTATGTGACTCGCTTGTAGTAGTTTTGAGAGGCCACGTGTGGAGAGTGAGTAATTCCTGGCTTAGTGGGAATTTGATCTTGTTTGGCTGTAGTGCTACTGGAGTAGATTTGGGTGTAACTTGACCCAATAGAAATTGAGTTACTCTTTTGTACGTGTGTTTGGCATTTGCGAGTACTTCCCTGTGCCACACACATCCTTTACTGCCCCCACTATGTATAATTGCCCCCATTTACTGCCACACCCCATTGCCTAGCCTAAATGTACACCTAAACGTAAACCTACCCTTGTGGAGTTCTCTGCACGTTTTGCAACTAAGTCATAGGTAAAACACTGGTAGATATCTTTGTACAGACGTTAATAGAGTATGACTTTATATATTCAAAAAGCCTTTGGTGGATAGACACCGACCATGTCATTTGAGGGGGTGTGCTGTAGCCTCTGATAAGCTCCTCAACCCTAATTCCCTTTTAACTTTAGTTTTTGTTCAGGCTATATATGTTCTATACCTTTTACTAAAGGCAATCAAACAGCTATTTCAGGATTTTGCTTACTGTTTTTAGAAAAATCATTTGATTTTTTGTGGAAAGCAATGTGTTTATTCTTATTAATTAGTTAGTATAAAAATGCATTACATGGAGGCAGTGTTTGGCCAAGTAAAAAGTGGCAAGCTCTGACTATCCTCTGCTGCACCTAGCTTGTAGTAAACAAATCCTGGTCATGCTAAGCCGACCCATTATGGTAGTAACTAGAGCTAACCTCTTTTGACTCTGCACTGCATGGCATAGTAAAGATGAAGCACTCTGACAGCTAATTGTCAGGGAAAAGGCGAATGCCGTTACTACCTTCAATTGGGATCAGAAGAGATCTCGAGTAACGGTTAAGCCCTCCTGCTGCAACGTGTGGACAAATGCCTACTAGGGTTAACCACACCATTTCAAGATGGCCGCTTGATTCTCAAGAACTATCTAAAGACTGATTGATGCGCGAATCTCGTGAGAGATGAGATTCCGTGCGTCGGCAACGTGCTTTCTAATGCGCACTTCAATTTGACCCCTGTGAGAGAAGCTGTGTTTTTGGGCGTGCTCTGCAGACTACGAGTGACTTCAAGTGTGCGTCACGTCCTTGTTGAGTTATATTCCGTTTGTGACAGAATTATCTTCCGTTTGTGACGGAATAGATTCTTTGGCGAGACAAGTCCAGAGTTTAAGGATAGGGAGGATAAGTCCCTCACGCTCCTCCTGTGAGAAAGCTAAGTGCCAGAAAAGTTCCGAGAGAGGCCAGGATTCAAGTGAGAAGTGAATTATTGAGTTCCAGGAGATTCGAAAGCCGAAGAGTTTCAAGAAGGTATTCCGCGTCCTTCCCTGCTCTGAAAGGATTATCGTAGGGAGGCCAAGAATTGGAGACCAAACTGCAAGGAAACAAGTAAGAACAGTTGTAATAAGACTAGAAACTCTAATACAAACTTGTTGAAAGAAAAGAGACCACGCACGCAGGTGTTTTTCCCCAGTTTCACCCCTCCTTGCGTTCTTTCCTAATCTCTCCTCCCTCTGTTTCCCTTTACTTACCTTTTTGCGCGATTTCCATTTGGAAGCCAAAGATTACCAGTGGATGGCATCACCTTAATCAGAACTATAGCTCATAAAGACTTAGAAATCAACTTACCACTTACCAAATGCTGCGCAATCCTCTCTAGCAGTAGAACCCCCAACATATCATTCAGTCAGACTCCATAAGGTAAGAGAAGAGAAGGAGAGGCAATCAGTCAAGAGACAGGGAGAGGGAATAGGCGATCACCTAATCAAATTTATATCTCCTTGTGCATTAGGTTGATAGTAACACCTGCTAGAGGTAGTCGGATGAATCAGAAGAGGAGCCCAAACTCCAGCGGAACTGGGTAGGGGAGGTTAATAGATGATAGAACAGAGTCTGCCAGGTAATTAGAGTAAATAAGATTGAAGTGATATCTCCCTCTGTGCATTAGGTACTCCAAGACAACTCAATCAAGAATAGAAGAAGGAGTCCAGAAAAGCTCGAGTGTCTCTTCTTGTCCCATTCCCCTTTCCCCCTGCCTGGAGCCATTGTACACTACAGTGCGTTCCGGGAGGTGGGCATTGGGAGCTAGCAGCGTTCTGCCTCCGTGGGAATTCTGGCGCAGCTTCTGACAGATTGAAGTGCCTGTAAATTTCCCCACTTGGGTAGAATGGCTGAGGGTTTTAGTTTGAAGGCATTAGGGGAAATGTTAGAGGGAATTCAGCGGGAATTAGGAGCCCTAAATGAAGAAAACAAGAATTTAAGACAGGAACTGTTAATTTCCCGACAAGAGACCACACAATTGTCCCAGAGAGTTAATGAAATCTCCACCGGAACACCTCCAACCCCAACATTTTCTGGTAGTGCCCAGCCAGTTCAAGACCCGCACACTGTGGCTCAAGTAATTCATTCGGTTTCCCCCTTGATCCCATTGGCCACCCCCCCGAAAGATTTCATGGAGATCCTCAAAAGGCTCAGCTCTTTCTAACCCAATGTTCTTTACACTTCATGTGTCGCCCCACTCTTTTCCCTGATGCCCAGTCACGAGTAGCCTTTATTTTATCCTATTTGGGGGGTGATGCTGCAAATTGGGCCATGCCTTTAGTTTCTAGAGATGACCCCTTTCTATATGATTTTGAACGTTTCAAGACAGAATTCCTTAGGATCTTTGATAGGTGCAGAATTTCACAGGCCACTGATAATGAGTTGTTAGAACTGCGCCAAGGGAACAGGGATCTCCTTACCTACCTAACCCAGTTTAATAAATTATTGGTTGAAACCAATTGGCCCGAGGAGAAGAGATCAGCCTTATTCTATCGGGGGTTACGAGATGAAATTAAGGATACTCTGGCACAGATTCCTAATAGACCCACAGAATTCTCTGAGTTGGTAGATCTAGTTCTTGAAATTGACTTTCGAAGTTCAGAAAGAAGAGGAGAAAGGAAAACGAGAGAATTTCGTTGGAACCTTCCCCGGTTTGACAGAACGAAGCCGGATACGAGTAAGGGTTTGGGAGGAGCTGCAGAAAGTGAACCCATGCAGATAGGATCTGTTCGCGGGCCTTTAAGCAAGGAAGAAAAAGAATTAAGAAGACAAAAGAAATTATGCATGTATTGCGGGGGTCCTGGACACTTTGTGAAAGAGTGTCCGAAAAGACCGAAGACCGGGAAACTCTCAAAACCATCTGTAGGCGGAGTCGCTCAGGTGGCGAAAATGGAAGACCAGACTCCAGAGGTTCATCAAATCATGAATACCCTTCAGACCCAGACGCCACATTTAATATTGCAAATTACTTTGAAGTTTCGAGATCAAGGAATAGGTGGAGTGGCCATTATGATTGATTCAGGGGCCACAGGCAATTTTTGTGACATCAAATATGCGAAAAGGATGGGAATTCTGGCTCTGCGCAAGGAACAAAAGGAGTCTGTTCGTGCTGTGGACGGGACTGACCTTTCCTCAGGCCCAATCACGCATCACACGTAGTTGGTGGAACTGATCCAGGCAAATGGTCATCATGAGATCCTTCAATTTAATTTGATTGACGCCCCACAGTTTCAGATAATTTTGGGTCTTCCTTGGCTCACGTTACATAATCCAACAATAGATTGGGAAAATCGGACAGTCAATATGGATTCGATCTTCTGCTCTGAACATTGCTTTGCTTCCCCGTCCAAGATTCCAGAACCATCCATGGCCACTTTGTTATCGTTTAGTGGAGAATCAATTGGGGTCATAGATACCTTAGAAGTTCCATCTGAATATCTAGAATTCCAAGACGTTTTCAGTGAAATGGAAGCGGAAAGACTTCCGCCACATCGGTCTTACGACTGCACCATTGAGTTGGAACCAGGAGCTGCATTGCCCTGCAGTCGAATTTATGCATTGACAGAAGCAGAGAATGGCTATCTTAAGGAGTACTTAGATCGCTATTTGGCCAACGGCTTCATCAGACCGTCACAGTCCCCAGTATCCTCTCCACTCTTTTTCATTCTGAAGAAGGAAGGCTCCTTGAGGACGTGCATCGATTATCGTGCTATCAATCGGGTCACTGTCAAGAACCGTTACCCACTGCCACTGATTTCTGTTCTCCTCGACCAGATTAAAGATGCTCAAATATTCACCAACCATTAGATTTAATGGGGTAACCCAGTAACCCTCAGAACCTGGGTACGTGTATGAAAAGGAAAAAATTGGTTCTGTTGGGAGTGAACTTGATTTAAGGAACACTGAATGTGTACAAAAGATTATTACAAAAAAGTGTACCCAATCACAAGCAAACACACACACACAACAATTATTACTCTAACCAACGTAAAGTGATTTTCGTTCTCAATATATTTTTAAATGTATTTTTAAATGTACATGATTATTATTGCAACATAAGACTGACCCAAAAGACAATACATAAACACATTTGGTGAACGATAGTGTACAATCACATAAACAATCAACATAGACTTGACATCATGAACATATATTTAGACAAAAACATTAAAAGAATGATGATCCGTGGTTCGTAGCATAAAACACCACAATATGTATTATTCAATATTCCAATGGTGAAATTGCATGGATCAATCAAATAGATAACGTCGACGTTTCGACCCTAGGAATACGTGTGAATTTATACGCATCAAAGTCGGGTCTTCATCAGGACAACGACAACCAGTCAGTCTGGGGACTAAGAATCGATTTGTATATGTATCCTTGTGTCGCATAAGGTGAAAGCAATCCAAATTATCCCTGCGACATGGCAAAATTCCTTACGATGCTCCTGTGTAGGGCAGACAATTACCATCAAGGCGATCAACAATGTTTCAAATATT
Source organism: Triturus cristatus (assembly GCF_964204655.1). Taxonomy (NCBI): domain Eukaryota; kingdom Metazoa; phylum Chordata; class Amphibia; order Caudata; family Salamandridae; genus Triturus; species Triturus cristatus. The sequence goes on from NC_140588.1 coordinate 144,019,429, forward strand.
CACCAAGTTAGACCTTCGAGGGGCATATCATCTAATTCGCATGAAGGAAGGGCATGAATGGAAAACCGCTTTTAGGACCAAATATGGGCTATTTGAATATCAGGTCATGCCCTTTGGCCTATGTAATGCCCCGGCAGCCTTTGAACACTTTATTAATGACATCATGGGAGATCTGGTGGATAAGGTGGCAGTGATCTATCTTGATGACATCTTGATATATTCTAAGAATACCGAAGAACATCCTGGGCACGTCAAGGCGGTTTTAGAGAGACTTCGTAAGCACCAGCTCTATGTAAAATTAGAGAAGTGTGCTTTCAGTGTACAGACGGTGGAGTTCTTGGGATTCGTTTTATCCCCAGGAGGAATCTTGATGGATGCTAAGAAGGTTCAAGCGGTGGTGGATTGGCCATCACCAAAAGATGTAAAGGAGATTCAACGATTCTTAGGATTTGCCAATTTCTATCGTCGATTTATCCAGGGATTCTCGCAGAAGATCATCCCCATCACCAAATTGCTCAAGAAGGGAGTGAAGTTCTGTTGGACGACGGAGGCAGAACGAGCCTTTGAATATCTGAAGACCAGCTTTACCTCGGCACCCATCTTGCTGCATGCAGATCCTAGTGAACCCTTCTTTGTGGAAGCAGATGCTTCCGACCAAGCAGTAGGAGGAGTCCTGTCTCAGCGGCACAAATCAACTGGACAACTGCACCCAGTGGCGTATCATTCCCGGAAGTTGAATCCAGCCGAGATTAATTATACCATCGCAGAAAAAGAGCTGTTGGCGGTGAAGGATGCGTTCACTGAATGGAGACATCATTTACTCGGGGCCCGACACACTATAACAGTGTTCACGGACCACAAGAACCTTCAATTTCTTAAGTCTACAAATCGTGACAATAGATACACTGACCACGTACCCACAGGAGCATTTAGTTATAGACACCAAGTCACCAAGACAACATGGACTTGAGAAGATCCAGGACAGGAGACATGACACAACAAGACTTGTAATTCATGGATGAAAAACTAAACTTACTATTTGAAATTACTTACTGCCCTTTTGCTGCTCATGTGGCTCTCGCCGGGCAGAGACTTCTGTCTCATCTCTTCTCAGAACTGTCCAGTGTAGAAGGCTGAGCCAAGGGTAGCACTAATGAAGCTTGGAGAATCCTGTGCAGAGGGCTTGTCCAGCACCAGAGGAGTTTCCAGTGCTTCCAAAACTTTACACTGTACTGCAGTCCTTTCCCAGATGTCCATGGGAGCTGTATTACTCAGCTGAGTCTCTGGTTTCCCATAAAGCTGAGGAAACCTTTTGAGAACCCCTTCCCGCATGACTTCCACCTCCTCTGGGGAGATGCTGGGTCCCTCTGCCCTTTTATGGGTTCTTAGATAAAAGGTGCAGCAGTATGGACTACGGCTCATGAATGGCCTTCCTTCCTCCAAGGGACTCCCTGTTGGTCACAGTTGGTAGAAAATTGTGCCTCAGCAGCTGTAGTCATACTCCTACTTATTTAAGGTGGAGAAATAAGTGAATGATGTGTGCGCTTATGCTAATTACATTCAGGAATGAAAGCTTGGTTGTGACAGCATGATAATGCAACAGTGCTGTGCCAGAGTGATTTATGTTAATGATCACTTAGTCAACCTTTCATCGTTGTCTTGACACTGTCCAACAACTTTGATGCAGCAAACAGACTAGCAGCTCAGGTGTGAAGTGAGAACACTAGTCAGTTACACATCAGTAGACATTGACATCTGGACTGTGGCCCACCCTGAAAACCTGGATGGGGCTGAAGTTTTGCGGTAATGTCTATACGCAAGCCCTGTTGCATGGTGATGTATGACATGCAGCAGGTTACAGTGATCTTGCACACTACTATTAGGGGGTGCTGGTGACCTCTCCGCCCAACTCCCACCTCCATACAAGCAAGACATGTAAAGGGGCCATCCAGTGGAGAGAAAATAAACAGTGCTCCTTTACCCAGTATTTACCCCTGAATATTTTATATTCACCAACAATAGGCATCCCAGAATGTGGTATTTTTGATCATGTCTACTGTCAGGAACTTGATTAATGTGGTAACTATTATGCAGGGTCCCATGAGGAGTAGGCAGGGATCCAACCTTACAGTTCTTACCAAACGTCCAGTGATTAACCATTGGATAACCATATAGAGTCCTCGGGAGGGCCCACTATACAAGATGGCTGCAGTGTTTACAGAAATATTCAATGTTTTTGTGGGGACTCTCGCGAGAATTCTAGTGTTAAGACAGCAGCACAAGCAACGCTCCACGCACTTCAATTAGAACCACAGGAAGGACAAGAGTTCTAGTGTACTTCTCAACAAAAACTCATCACTTGTGGAATTCTGTTCTTTCTTTCGAAAAGACTTACCTTGACTCTCAGAGTATCGAGAGACCTTGGGAGGGCAGCGCCTCTCCTCCTGCACTTCCAGTCTCCTGCAGTCAGTTTTGTCAGAGAGCGGCGTCTCTCCTCACCGCAACCATCTTCGGCAGTCAACTTTCAGTCAGAGAGCGGCATCTCTCCTCAGCGCAACCATCCTCGGCAGTCAACCTTCAGTCGGAGAACGGTGTCTCTCCTCAGCGCATCCATCCTCAGCTTTCAACCTTCAGTCGGAGAGTGGCGTCTCCCCCAGAACTTTATTTAGCCTTGAGACAGCTTTCGCTATCACACCTTCAGAGAATTGACTGTAAGATAGTAAGAGCGCTCGCTTCCTGGGCTGTCATCCTGCGTAACCTCCTCCGCATGACAAATCCTTTCGGGTGCTTCTCCTTTCCGTACCTTCCCTATCTTTCCTTCCCAGCTTCCTTTTTTTTGCGCCCAATGTGCTGGAGATAAATAAGCGTCAGCGACACAGTATACTGCTACAAGGAGCTCACTCATTGGAAGCACAATCTAGTATTAAGAGGAAAATCCTTTACAAACTATGTGTTCCTGCACGGAATGCTGAACAGTAAGAAGTTGTCAAGGGAACTAAAAAGTACTGTATATCTTCTATTTTCTCACTGCAATTATCTAACATTGTAAAGAAGATAAGCTATTAATCCTAAGGCTCATGCTAGGCAAATACCTGTTTTGACTAGTTAGCAAATCTTGTATATGGTAGTTAGAATGTTAATTGTTCCTTCTCTTCACCTCTCTGTGCATTAGATATTCCTCCTTGCGAAAGAAGACATTCAGAAGTAGTGGGAGCCTACAAAAAAGTATAGTGGCTGTAGGAGTAGTCTCTTCTCTCTTCCCATTCCCCTTTCCCCCTTGCTGGTAAGACTGCACTATACTCTAGTGGGTTCTGCCGGCAGGAGGGCACTGGGAGAGTACGTCACTTCTGCTCCTGTTGAGAATCCAGGTGCTTGACATCTACTTAGGTTTTGAGATCTCCTGTGATATCATTCACTGGGTGGCCTCTATAAAGCAACACTTACGGATGCTGAAAGTTCTCTCTGCTGACTCACATGCACATGCGTAAGTTGTTGCAACTTTGTGAATCAGGGCTCCTGGACTTTAGAAGGGGGTGAGTCAATGGGGATAGAGGGCATACTTGACCTCACTTTAAAAAAAGAATGTGATATCTATTTTATAGTTATTACCATAAGTATACTACAGACATTCTGTACATGCTTGCAATCAGTAATGCTGTTGTGGTTGTATTGTGATGAGGAAAAGTTATGGGTGAATATCTTTGTCAAGCAATTCCCCAGGTACACATGCAGCTCCTGAGTGAGCTAGTTCAATTTAGCTGGTAGCCAAATGACACCAAACTCCCCATCAGTTGACTGAAATACAGTAGTCAGCTGGATGTGTATGTAAATGTACGTGTCTTGCGGGCAGCCAGAAAAGGCAATGAGCAAGCACATCAGTGAAGCAGCCCCTGGTTTCGCTGACAGCTTACACATTTAAGGAGTGCCAGCATTCTCTCTTTCTGAAATGGTGCTCCTGGTGGTGGTGTGGTTCAAGTGTGCCAATCTATTGCCCCTAAGCCTAGGTTTCCTAAGTGGAAAAAATTCTTAGAATTTCCTTGCCATCCATTGCCTTTCCATAAATGATTATGGCATGGAAATATACTGGTGCACCTACCCGGTGATGCAGTACTTAATGCAAGCACTGGGATTGACTTGCCTGTGATATGCCCACTGTGTCTCCAGTGACCCTCTGGAAAGATCTAGTGGCCAGGGAGTGGAGTGCATTGACATATGTAGAGATAACCTAGGAGTGGGCTGTAGGTAGATTCCTTATATTGGGAGGCTGTGTACGATTGTTAGATGATGCACTGAATTTCGCCTGCTGATGTATGTGGTGGACTCACAATTGTTGTTTATATTGAATGGAAATTTAGCCTTGTGTCTATTTATGTACTTAACTCGTTCTCAAGTGAATATGTCTGCCTATGTTTACTGCTGTCTGTGTGTTTAAATACATTTCTTCTTCTGTTATAATGTGCTTTTTTTAAACAATGTTTTAGGTTATTTTTCAACATAGTTTCTTTTCTTTTTTCTTAAATTTTCCTTTATGTGCTGGAAGTGTTTTTTTGCCTGTCTCCACTCATTTCTATGTGACTCGCTTGTAGTAGTTTTGAGAGGCCACGTGTGGAGAGTGAGTAATTCCTGGCTTAGTGGGAATTTGATCTTGTTTGGCTGTAGTGCTACTGGAGTAGATTTGGGTGTAACTTGACCCAATAGAAATTGAGTTACTCTTTTGTACGTGTGTTTGGCATTTGCGAGTACTTCCCTGTGCCACACACATCCTTTACTGCCCCCACTATGTATAATTGCCCCCATTTACTGCCACACCCCATTGCCTAGCCTAAATGTACACCTAAACGTAAACCTACCCTTGTGGAGTTCTCTGCACGTTTTGCAACTAAGTCATAGGTAAAACACTGGTAGATATCTTTGTACAGACGTTAATAGAGTATGACTTTATATATTCAAAAAGCCTTTGGTGGATAGACACCGACCATGTCATTTGAGGGGGTGTGCTGTAGCCTCTGATAAGCTCCTCAACCCTAATTCCCTTTTAACTTTAGTTTTTGTTCAGGCTATATATGTTCTATACCTTTTACTAAAGGCAATCAAACAGCTATTTCAGGATTTTGCTTACTGTTTTTAGAAAAATCATTTGATTTTTTGTGGAAAGCAATGTGTTTATTCTTATTAATTAGTTAGTATAAAAATGCATTACATGGAGGCAGTGTTTGGCCAAGTAAAAAGTGGCAAGCTCTGACTATCCTCTGCTGCACCTAGCTTGTAGTAAACAAATCCTGGTCATGCTAAGCCGACCCATTATGGTAGTAACTAGAGCTAACCTCTTTTGACTCTGCACTGCATGGCATAGTAAAGATGAAGCACTCTGACAGCTAATTGTCAGGGAAAAGGCGAATGCCGTTACTACCTTCAATTGGGATCAGAAGAGATCTCGAGTAACGGTTAAGCCCTCCTGCTGCAACGTGTGGACAAATGCCTACTAGGGTTAACCACACCATTTCAAGATGGCCGCTTGATTCTCAAGAACTATCTAAAGACTGATTGATGCGCGAATCTCGTGAGAGATGAGATTCCGTGCGTCGGCAACGTGCTTTCTAATGCGCACTTCAATTTGACCCCTGTGAGAGAAGCTGTGTTTTTGGGCGTGCTCTGCAGACTACGAGTGACTTCAAGTGTGCGTCACGTCCTTGTTGAGTTATATTCCGTTTGTGACAGAATTATCTTCCGTTTGTGACGGAATAGATTCTTTGGCGAGACAAGTCCAGAGTTTAAGGATAGGGAGGATAAGTCCCTCACGCTCCTCCTGTGAGAAAGCTAAGTGCCAGAAAAGTTCCGAGAGAGGCCAGGATTCAAGTGAGAAGTGAATTATTGAGTTCCAGGAGATTCGGAAGCCGAAGAGTTTCAAGAAGGTATTCCGCGTCCTTCCCTGCTCTGAAAGGATTATCGTAGGGAGGCCAAGAATTGGAGACCAAACTGCAAGGAAACAAGTAAGAACAGTTGTAATAAGACTAGAAACTCTAATACAAACTTGTTGAAATAAAAGAGACCACGCACGCAGGTGTTTTTCCCCAGTTTCACCCCTCCTTGCGTTCTTTCCTAATCTCTCCTCCCTCTGTTTCCCTTTACTTACCTTTTTGCGCGATTTCCATTTGGAAGCCAAAGATTACCAGTGGATGGCATCACCTTAATCAGAACTATAGCTCATAAAGATTTAGAAATCAACTTACCACTTACCAAATGCTGCGCAATCCTCTCTAGCAGTAGAACCCCCAACATATCATTCAGTCAGACTCCATAAGGTAAGAGAAGAGAAGGAGAGGCAATCAGTCAAGAGACAGGGAGAGGGAATAGGCGATCACCTAATCAAATTTATATCTCCTTGTGCATTAGGTTGATAGTAACACCTGCTAGAGGTAGTCGGATGAATCAGAAGAGGAGCCCAAACTCCAGCGGAACTGGGTAGGGGAGGTTAATAGATGATAGAACAGAGTCTGCCAGGTAATTAGAGTAAATAAGATTGAAGTGATATCTCCCTCTGTGCATTAGGTACTCCAAGACAACTCAATCAAGAATAGAAGAAGGAGTCCAGAAAAGCTCGAGTGTCTCTTCTTGTCCCATTCCCCTTTCCCCCTGCCTGGAGCCATTGTACACTACAGTGCGTTCCGGGAGGTGGGCATTGGGAGCTAGCAGCGTTCTGCCTCCGTGGGAATTCTGGCGCAGCTTCTGACAGATTGAAGTGCCTGTAAATTTCCCCACTTGGGTAGAATGGCTGAGGGTTTTAGTTTGAAGGCATTAGGGGAAATGTTAGAGGGAATTCAGCGGGAATTAGGAGCCCTAAATGAAGAAAACAAGAATTTAAGACAGGAACTGTTAATTTCCCGACAAGAGACCACACAATTGTCCCAGAGAGTTAATGAAATCTCCACCGGAACACCTCCAACCCCAACATTTTCTGGTAGTGCCCAGCCAGTTCAAGACCCGCACACTGTGGCTCAAGTAATTCATTCGGTTTCCCCCTTGATCCCATTGGCCCCCCCCCGAAAGATTTCATGGAGATCCTCAAAAGGCTCAGCTCTTTCTAACCCAATGTTCTTTACACTTCATGTGTCGCCCCACTCTTTTCCCTGATGCCCAGTCACGAGTAGCCTTTATTTTATCCTATTTGGGGGGTGATGCTGCAAATTGGGCCATGCCTTTAGTTTCTAGAGATGACCCCTTTCTATATGATTTTGAACGTTTCAAGACAGAATTCCTTAGGATCTTTGATAGGCGCAGAATTTCACAGGCCACTGATAATGAGTTGTTAGAACTGCGCCAAGGGAACAGGGATCTCCTTACCTACCTAACCCAGTTTAATAAATTATTGGTTGAAACCAATTGGCCCGAGGAGAAGAGATCAGCCTTATTCTATCGGGGGTTACGAGATGAAATTAAGGATACTCTGGCACAGATTCCTAATAGACCCACAGAATTCTCTGAGTTGGTAGATCTAGTTCTTGAAATTGACTTTCGAAGTTCAGAAAGAAGAGGAGAAAGGAAAACGAGAGAATTTCGTTGGAACCTTCCCCGGTTTGACAGAACGAAGCCGGATACGAGTAAGGGTTTGGGAGGAGCTGCAGAAAGTGAACCCATGCAGATAGGATCTGTTCGCGGGCCTTTAAGCAAGGAAGAAAAAGAATTAAGAAGACAAAAGAAATTATGCATGTATTGCGGGGGTCCTGGACACTTTGTGAAAGAGTGTCCGAAAAGACCGAAGACCGGGAAACTCTCAAAACCATCTGTAGGCGGAGTCGCTCAGGTGGCGAAAATGGAAGACCAGACTCCAGAGGTTCATCAAATCATGAATACCCTTCAGACCCAGACGCCACATTTAATATTGCAAATTACTTTGAAGTTTCGAGATCAAGGAATAGGTGGAGTGGCCATTATGATTGATTCAGGGGCCACAGGCAATTTTTGTGACATCAAATATGCGAAAAGGATGGGAATTCTGGCTCTGCGCAAGGAACAAAAGGAGTCTGTTCGTGCTGTGGACGGGACTGACCTTTCCTCAGGCCCAATCACGCATCACACGTAGTTGGTGGAACTGATCCAGGCAAATGGTCATCATGAGATCCTTCAATTTAATTTGATTGACGCCCCACAGTTTCAGATAATTTTGGGTCTTCCTTGGCTCACGTTACATAATCCAACAATAGATTGGGAAAATCGGACAGTCAATATGGATTCGATCTTCTGCTCTGAACATTGCTTTGCTTCCCCGTCCAAGATTCCAGAACCATCCATGGCCACTTTGTTATCGTTTAGTGGAGAATCAATTGGGGTCATAGATACCTTAGAAGTTCCATCTGAATATCTAGAATTCCAAGACGTTTTCAGTGAAATGGAAGCGGAAAGACTTCCGCCACATCGGTCTTACGACTGCACCATTGAGTTGGAACCAGGAGCTGCATTGCCCTGCAGTCGAATTTATGCATTGACAGAAGCAGAGAATGGCTATCTTAAGGAGTACTTAGATCGCTATTTGGCCAACGGCTTCATCAGACCGTCACAGTCCCCAGTATCCTCTCCACTCTTTTTCATTCTGAAGAAGGAAGGCTCCTTGAGGACGTGCATCGATTATCGTGCTATCAATCGGGTCACTGTCAAGAACCGTTACCCACTGCCACTGATTTCTGTTCTCCTCGACCAGATTAAAGATGCTCAAATATTCACCAACCATTAGATTTAATGGGGTAACCCAGTAACCCTCAGAACCTGGGTACGTATATGAAAAGGAAAAAATTGGTTCTGTTGGGAGTGAACTTGATTTAAGGAACACTGAATGTGTACAAAAGATTATTACAAAAAAGTGTACCCAATCACAAGCAAACACACACACACAACAATTATTACTCTAACCAACGTAAAGTGATTTTCGTTCTCAATATATTTTTAAATGTATTTTTAAATGTACATGATTATTATTGCAACATAAGACTGACCCAAAAGACAATACATAAACACATTTGGTGAACGATAGTGTACAATCACATAAACAATCAACATAGACTTGACATCATGAACATATATTTAGACAAAAACATTAAAAGAATGATGATCCGTGGTTCGTAGCATAAAACACCACAATATGTATTATTCAATATTCCAATGGTGAAATTGCATGGATCAATCAAATAGATAACGTCGACGTTTCGACCCTAGGAATACGTGTGAATTTATACGCATCAAAGTCGGGTCTTCACCAGGACAACGACAACCAGTCAGTCTGGGGACTAAGAATCGATTTGTATATGTATCCTTGTGTCGCATAAGGTGAAAGCAATCCAAATTATCCCTGCGACATGGCAAAATTCCTTACGATGCTCCTGTGTAGGGCAGACAATTACCATCAAGGCGATCAACAATGTTTCAAATATTCACCAAGTTAGACCTTCGAGGGGCATATCATCTAATTCGCATGAAGGAAGGGCATGAATGGAAAACCGCTTTTAGGACCAAATATGGGCTATTTGAATATCAGGTCATGCCCTTTGGCCTATGTAATGCCCCGGCAGCCTTTGAACACTTTATTAATGACATCATGGGAGATCTGGTGGATAAGGTGGCAGTGATCTATCTTGATGACATCTTGATATATTCTAAGAATACCGAAGAACATCCTGGGCACGTCAAGGCGGTTTTAGAGAGACTTCGAAAGCACCAGCTCTATGTAAAATTAGAGAAGTGTGCTTTCAGTGTACAGACGGTGGAGTTCTTGGGATTCGTTTTATCCCCAGGAGGAATCTTGATGGATGCTAAGAAGGTTCAAGCGGTGGTGGATTGGCCATCACCAAAAGATGTAAAGGAGATTCAACGATTCTTAGGATTTGCCAATTTCTATCGTCGATTTATCCAGGGATTCTCGCAGAAGATCATCCCCATCACCAAATTGCTCAAGAAGGGAGTGAAGTTCTGTTGGACGACGGAGGCAGAACGAGCCTTTGAATATCTGAAGACCAGCTTTACCTCGGCACCCATCTTGCTGCATGCAGATCCTAGTGAACCCTTCTTTGTGGAAGCAGATGCTTCCGACCAAGCAGTAGGAGGAGTCCTGTCTCAGCGGCACAAATCAACTGGACAACTGCACCCAGTGGCGTATCATTCCCGGAAGTTGAATCCAGCCGAGATTAATTATACCATCGCAGAAAAAGAGCTGTTGGCGGTGAAGGATGCGTTCACTGAATGGAGACATCATTTACTCGGGGCCCGACACACTATAACAGTGTTCACGGACCACAAGAACCTTCAATTTCTTAAGTCTGCAAAAACACTAACACCACGTCAGTTGCGTTGGTCCCTTTATTTCGCAGATTTTGATTTCGTGATTACATACCGCCCTGGGAGTAAGAATGGCAAGGCGGATGCCTTGTCCAGAATCCAGACGGAAAATACAGAACATGTGGTAACTCCCCAACCAATCATTCCAGACTCTAAGATTGTGTGCACACTTTCTTTTGCGAACTATCAGGAAGAGATTAGCAGACAGATGTCAGCAGAGGAAATGACCGAATGGGCAAGACAAGAGGAAGGAAGAGTCATCAAGGATTCCTTGCCTTATCGACAGGGAGCTTTGTACTTGCCCACTAAAGAGATTCAGGAACAAGTTCTAAGAGACTGTCATGATCAACCTTTAGCCGGCCATAAAGGAACTCTGAAGACTGTCGATTTAATCCAGCGCTATTTTTGGTGGCCAAATATGAGGTCTCAAATCAGGAAGTATGTGGAGTCATGTGAGCTCTGTGCCAGAGGGAAATCAAGTAGACAGGCCCCTCAGGGGTTTTTGCAACCGTTACCCACATCAAGACATCCCTGGCATACGGTCACGCTAGACTTGATCGTAGACCTTCCTCGGAGTAAGGGTTATGACACAGTATTAGTAGTGGTAGACACCTTCACCAAGATGAGCCACTTTATCCCAGTAAAAGGAGTTCCTTCTGCCCCTGAGTTGGCTAAACTTTACAGGGAAAATATTGTAAAGATTCATGGGGTCAATAAAATCCTGATTTCAGACCGTGGCCCACAATTTGTGTCTCACTTTTGGAAGGCGTTTATGAGAGGGTTGGGTGTAGAAGTCAGGCATTCTACCAGTTACCACCCTGAGACAGATGGCCACACTGAAAGGGTGAACCAGGAGTTAGAGCAGTATCTGCGTCTGTTTCTTTTGGATCGGGGTGGTGAATGGTCAGATTTACTGTGGATGGCGGAATTTGCACACAACAATGCAAAGAATGTTTCGATAGGTTACTCACCATTCTTTCTAAATTCTGGGAGACACCCAAACCCCTTCTGTAATCAGGGAGATTTCGGGGTTCCAGCTGTTAGTAACTTGTTAATGGAATTGGCTTCTGCTCGCAAGGTTGCGGAATCCAATCTATTGAAAGCAAAAGAGGGTTACAAGAAACAAGCCGATCGACATCGAAGAAAGGCCCCGCAGTATCAGAAGGGAGATTCTGTATGGTTATCTTCCCGACATCTTGGGTTGAAGGGAAACCGAAAATTTCAGCCTCGATTTTTAGGCCCATTTCCTATAGAACAAGTTTTGGGTCCTGTCACTTGCAAACTCAAACTACCCAAGCAGTTGCGGATTCACCCAGTTTTTCATGTATCCCTCTTAAAAAAGACAGCTCCTAATCTCAGAGTAGAAAGACCGCCACCCCCCTTGCAGATTATAGGACACCTGGAATATGAGGTAAAGGGAGTTTTAGACTCTAAAAGGGTTAGAGGCAAGTTAGTCTATTTAATAGACTGGAAAGGTTATGGACCAGAAGAACGAACCTGGGAACTTGCAGCTGATGTACATGCCCCAAGACTGATAAAACAATTTCATTTGCGATACCCATTGAAGCCGGGACCGATAAATCGGTCTTTGAGAGGGGGTACTGTCAGGGAAAAGGCGAATGCCGTTACTACCTTCAATTGGGATCAGAAGAGATCTCGAGTAACGGTTAAGCCCTCCTGCTGCAACGTGTGGACAAATGCCTACTAGGGTTAACCACACCATTTCAAGATGGCCGCTTGATTCTCAAGAACTATCTAAAGACTGATTGATGCGCGAATCTCGTGAGAGACCAGATTCCGTGCGTCGGCAACGTGCGTTCTAATGCGCACTTCAATTTGACTCCTGTGAGAGAAGCTGTGTTTTTGGGCGTGCTCTGCAGACTACGAGTGACTTCAAGTGTGCGTCACGTCCTGGTTGAGTTATATTCCGTTTGTGACAGAATTATCTTCCGTTTGTGGCGGAATAGATTCTTTGGCGAGACAAGTCCAGAGTTTAAGGATAGGGAGGATAAGTCCCTCATGCTCCTCCTGTGAGAAAGCTAAGTGCCAGAAAAGTTCCGAGAGAGGCCAGGATTCAAGTGAGAAGTGAATTATTGAGTTCCAGGAGATTCGGAAGCCGAAGAGTTTCAAGAAGTTATTCCGTGTCCTTCTCTGCTCCGAAAGGATTATCGTAGGGAGGCCAAGAATTGGAGACCGAACTGCAAGGAAACAAGTAAGAACAGTTGTAATAAGACTAGAAACTCTAATACAAACTTGTTGAAAGAAAAGAGACCACGCACGCAGGCGTTTTTCCCCAGTTTCACCCCTCCTTGCGTTCTTTCCTAATCTCTCCTCCCTCTGTTTCCCTTTACTTACCTTTTTGCGCGATTTCCATTTGGAAGCCAAAGATTACCAGTGGATGGCATCACCTTAATCAGAACTATAGTTCATAAATACTTAGAAATCAACTTACCACTTACCAAATGCTGCGCAATCCTCTCTAGCAGTAGAACCCCCAACATATCATTCAGTCAGACTCCATAAGGTAAGAGAAGAGAAGGAGAGGCAATCAGTCAAGAGACAGGGAGAGGGAATAGGCGATCACCTAATCAAATTTATATCTCCTTGTGCATTAGGTTGATAGTAACACCTGCCAGAGGTAGTCGACTGAATCAGAAGAGGAGCCCAAATTCCAGCGGAACTGGGTAGGGGAGGTAACTAGATGATAGAACAGAGTTTGCCAGGTAATTAGAGTAAATAAGATTGAAGTGATATCTCCCTCTGTGCATTAGGTACTCCAAGACAACTCAATCAAGAATAGAAGAAGGAGTCCAGAAAAGCTCGAGTGTCTCTTCTTGTCCCATTCCCCTTTCCCCCTGCCTGGAGCCATTGTACACTACAGTGCGTTCCGGGAGGTGGGCATTGGGAGCTAGCAGCGTTCTGCCTCCGTGGGAATTCTGGCGCAGCTTCTGACACTAATGACACCTTCCTTTGTTGGGAAGAATTTCAGTTTTGGGAGATTGATCTGCTGTTGGTGAAAGCCTCTCTCCCCTTGTAGAAACCTGGCACTCAATCATGTCACATCTAACATAAGGCGAGTTTGGGTACACACAAACGTAAATCATGTATCCCAAAGATTAACAAGAGTCGTAATGGAGAGGAGGTGTGCCTGTGCATCAATTTGAATCTGAAGCAAGCCACCTCCGAAAGTCCAGGCAACATGATGAAGAGCTGAAGTGGAGATGAATTTGTAGGATGACCGGAGGACAGCACCTTCTTTATAACCCTTCTGATACTGGCGGTTCTGGACAATACTTTTGCATATGGTTCTTATCTAGGGAAGACAAAATCTTGTCTGTCTAAAAGTCTGCCAAGGAGACATCTTGGGGTGAAGGCCCATCCCCGCCTATTGTTGATATCATTTTCATCCATAGTAGAGACCATCTTTTTTTCCTGTCTAACCATATCAGAGTGTGATCAGCATTCCATGCATCATCTGTTCTTTTTGTATTTGTCCCCCTATGTGGAAAGAGTATACGCAGACGTGGGTCCCATGCTCGCTATGCCACTGCATTCAAGCTAGCCTGGCTAATGGGGGGGTGATAACCCGAGCAGGGTCAAGACTGATTTGCATACGGCTGGGTCCAAACTGGAATGGCGCCCCAAAAAACAATGGATTTGACCCATATCTGTGATGGGGGGGGGGGGGCGGTTGAATGTTTGATTTGTTCAGCATTCCGTCCATCATCTGTTCTTTTTGCATTTGTTGCCTTATGTGTGAAGGGTATACACAGATGTGGGTCCCGTGCCTGCTTTGCCACCGGATACAAGCTAGCCTGGCTGAGTGGTGATACCCCGAAACTGATCCTAGGTTGCTTGTTTCAGGTCCAGGGAGGATCTGGCTTTGCAGATTGGGCTGGACTGTTCCCGTGTGAAGCAGGGTCAAGACTGATTTGCATATGGCTCATATCTGTGACGGGGGTGAATGTTTGATTTGTTCAGCATTCCGTCCATCATCTGTTCTTTTTACAGACTGCAACACATGGTGCATGTGACACGTTTCCCAAAGCTTATAAGCATGCATATCTTCAGAAGGGTCTGCGGAGTCTGGGCACTGCCTGGACAGAAGCCTTATGTCTGAAAAGGATTTGTTTCATGAAACACATGAGTAAAGACTAAATGAACCATATGTAGGCTGTCCTGTTTTAAGTTTAAACCTAGAATACCTGAGAAACACCACTGAAAGGGAAACAGTCCTCATCAGTGTGAACACCTGCGCAACCACAAACTAAATGCTGTTTAAAGAAAGGAAAGTGAGGGAGAGTGAAAAATTGTCTCTCTATGAAGGAGCCAACACAATTTAACTTTGTTATACAAGGTAGCAGCCAGAAAACTGGTCTAAACGTAATCTGCTTGCGTTTAATTGTATTGGGATGTCACTAAAATATTGTGTCTTCCTTTTGTTTCCTCTAGTTCTGTGTGCTTGAATTAAAGGTGCAGGGGTTGAAGTATGTTTTAGGTCTGATCTAATTATTTTATACACTGTAGAGAATCTGAAGATAATAAAATCATATTTGATCTTTTGTCAGTGTTTAATTATTTCGCTGATTGGTAAAATAACTGTATCATAAGAATATTGGGCAATATGAGCTGTCATATTTACAAACAGACAGAGGCTGAGTAAAACCCATTGATAGATCAGCCCCCTTTTCTAACAAGTCGGGGTTAATAGCATGTCACCTTTATTCTAGGCTTTAGACAATCAATGTAAGAGGTAGTGATGGGATCCTGTGAATAGAATGTGACTGTCACCATGCACATCGGATAGTGGTTAAAACATTACACAAGACTTTCCACATACCAGCAAAATGTATAGCTGCAAGGTGTCCTATTTGTATATGTGATACCTTTAGTTAATCCTGGATTTTTAGCCAACTGCACTTTACTGCTGAGATTTTTTAACCCATAGCTACGTTAACATCAAAGTTTGAAGTCCCAGAATACAATGTGATGCCTATTAAAAGGTTGCACTTATTTAAAGTGAGACAATTGCCATGAGGGCACTTGGCAGCTATGAATGTCCGCACAAAAGCAGCACCACCTTAATGTAGCCAGACAAATAATGAAGACGAACAGTAGCGAGCATGTTTAAATCATCAAGTTTCAGGTGTCTTAGAATGCAGAGCTACAACTTAATCTGGTGTAATTCAAGATTTTAAAGGTTTCAAAAGCTTATATGCTGTTGACATGGTTGTCCTCCTCTATAATGCTGTAATATTCAGTAAGGAGAAGAAGAATGACCCCTAGCTGTGTCCAGAAATGTGTTTAATAAATCATTTGAATATATCACTTTTGAATCCATCAATAGTCCTGTAGACCAGAGTCCTCCTGACAGAGTTAGATTGAGAGAGAATAAAATGTGAGATGGATAATGAGATGTGACAGTGCAGTACACTGATTGTCTATGCTTAAAACAGTCTAACATAAATCTGTTGGACACATTGTCAATAGGAAAGCACTACATACCCACATTACTACTTTAAAGTTAACATGTGCGTTACAATATTCACTGTAAAAAAAACTGTTTTGTAAACATTGGAAAACAGTTTTTGTCTTTTTGGGGTGTTAGGCAGCTGAATAAACACTGATAAGCACTGATTCCAAAAGGTTCAAAAACACTGAAAAAACGCCACCGAAAACCACAAAACAAAACTGAGAATGGGACAGCCTTGATTTACCTCTGATTTTGGTCAGCCTGCATATCCCATTAAAGGAGTCACCATTGATGTACAGATATGCTACTCACAGTTTATGCCAACATTACTATTCTTTCCTATGAAACTTCACCAGTGATTACTTATGTGCTTTTGGAGGTGCATCAAGTACATAGTTAGAGCAAATCTGGAATAAATAGCCCGTTTATTTGGGAGGTGCCTCTTACACGTGCATTTGTTACAATCTTTATATGGAGGTACTGTAATTGTGTCTGTGGTTGGAACAAATGTTTCCTTTATATAAATTAAAATTCCCACAGACAGCACCACAAAAGTAGATGAGAAAATCTGAAATTTGTATGGACTGCCAGTGCCTTTCCTTTTCATCAGTTTTGTGGATGCCAGAGACCCCAGTGAAACCACAGTCTTATGTATTGTTGTCGCGTTTTGACATTGAGTTGAATGTGTTACTACCACAATGTTTAAAGTGTGTCTATGTTTTTTTCCAGGGAGTTGCTGGGAACCTATTCTTTGTGGAGCATGATCAATTCGAAGAACACATCCAAGAGGGTCAAAGTCACAAGAATACACACGAAGCAGCCTTTGTCAAAGCCCTTTGTCGTTACTTCATATGCCAGGGCTACGAGCCCTCACAGATCACTGTGCTCACCACCTATAGTGCACAGCTGTTCTGCTTGAAGAGCTTGATGCCCAGGGCTCAGTTTGAGGGTGTCCGAGTGTGTGTGGTGGACAAGTATCAAGGGGAAGAGAATGAAATTATCATCCTCTCGCTAGTGAGGAGTAATCCTGAAGGTAGGGTTGGCTTTCTGTCGATACCAAACCGCGTCTGTGTGGCGTTGTCAAGGGCCAAAAAAGGTTTATTTTGCATCGGAAATATGCAGATGCTCTCCGCAGTACCACTATGGAGAAAAATCATTGAGGTACTTAAGTCAAATGGCCAAATAGGAAAGGAATTGAAGCTGTGCTGTGAAAACCACCCAAAGAACATTTGTTATGTATCAAAGGCAGAGGATTTTGCCAGTGTTCCTGAAGGAGGGTGCCTTGAAGCATGCGAATATCGCCTTGAATGTGGCCATGCGTGCACAATGGTGTGCCACCCTTATGATCCAGAGCACAAAAAATTTGAATGTAGGAAACCATGTGAAAAGATTCTATGTGATGAAGGGCACAAGTGCCAGGAAATCTGTTTCCAAAACTGTGGAAGCTGCATGGTGCTGATGGAAAAGGAAATCCCAAAGTGTGGACATGTTCAAAATGTTCCTTGTTCTGTAGAACCTAGCACCTTTATGTGTCAAGAACCATGTGCGAAAATTCTTTCCTGTGGTCATAAATGTGTCTACACTTGTGGGGACTACTGCACCCGGGACTGCCCAGCGATTATTATGGTAGAAATGGAGTGCGGCCACAATAGGTCACTCATGTGCTGCATACAAAAGAAAGCCAAACTGAGAGGTAAAAAGATCCCTTGCTTTGCAAAGTGTCCTGAAGTGTTGGCATGTGGTCACATGTGTTCTGGCAGCTGCAGCGAGTGTGCTCAAGGTAAACTGCACATTGCCTGCACTGAACAGTGTGGCTGTGTTCTCTTTTGCTCTCACCAGTGTAGTGGTAAATGCTCTACAAATTGCGCCTGTTGCCTTCGCGTCTGTGCGAACAAATGTTTCCACAGGAAATGTTCTGGTAAGTGCAGCGAACCTTGCCCTCCCTGCACCGAACCGTGTGGGTGGAAGTGCCCACATACCGCATGCTCTAAGCTCTGTTGGGAACCTTGTGACCGCGAGCCCTGTGACATGCCATGTGGTAAAAAACTGTGCACGTGCGGTCATCCCTGCATTGGTTTCTGTGGTGAACCCTGCCCCAGGCTATGCAGGGAGTGCAACCACGAGGAGGTAAGGGAATTATTTTTTGGGAAAGAAGCCGACCCAGAGTCCCGCTTTATCCAGCTGAGGGATTGTCGGCATATTTTCGAAGTCTCTGGGTTCACCCAGTGGATGAATCAGCAGGAAACCGATGACGTAATCAGGCTAAAAACCTGCCCCAAATGCCTAGTCCCCATACGCCAAAATCTACGCTATGGCGCAAAAATCAAGGAGGCGCTGTCTGACGTTGAAACTGTGAAGAGGAAGATTGTACAGTCATGGGTCCATGAGCTAGAAACGTTCCTTGACGACAATAAAAACGTTTTGCAGTCTTCTCTTTGGATAACTGCAGTCCCTCAGAAGCTTATGGACCCCCATATCACCATGCATGACATTTCTCTCATCTGTGAGAAGATGAACAGCTTCTATAAAATAGGTATTATTGAAGAAGCCGCAGACCAGCTACCTCCCCATTTCCAGCGGGTAGTGGAAGATAAAATTAAACATCTAAGTAACCGCATTGAAGCTGCCACAAGTAAATCAGATATTTTAAGACAGCAAGATAAGCTAGTCAGTATTGCCTGTTTGACCGAGCTTCTGTGCGCAAGAGTCTCGCTGCCAGATGACTCTCTCTTCAGGTTGAAGCCTCAATCTGTCTACTTAAGGTATCAACGTAAAATCAAAGCACGTTGTCCCTTAAATGGGGAGCTTGTGTCTTCGATACAACATGACAAATGTACACTTGACACAAACCTGCTTAGGCAAGATCGGTGGCACAAGTGCGCTAGCGGGCATATTTACAGCTCCCAGAAGCTCGAATTCAAGGCGCCTGTTTGCCCACAATGCGGCTCTTCCATAAATAATGAAGATGACAACTCAGTGGAGTTGAACAATGCATTATAAATTCTATAGGCAAGAAAGACCTGTATTGAACTCTCAAATTTGCACCTATCTGTGTAAGTAATTGAGGAAAGGTCTGTGTAATAGATTCGTATACATAACATTCTTCAATAAAATATTGCTGTCGTTATTATAAACAAATAAATAAATAAAAGAAACATTAGCCCTTTAGGTTTGACCTTTAGATTACTTGCAGTTAGCCTAATTTCCAGAGAGGCAGAGGAGAAGAGAGCTACAGAGAAAGAGATAAAGAATAAAGGATTGTGAAGAAAGAGAATTAGAAGGAAAAAAGCCAGTTCTGGCAGGGGAAATTGACATAGAGGAGCTTATTTACAAGCCACTTGCGCCATCGCTGCGTCACTTTTTACATGGGAAAAAGTGACGTACGGGCGGCGCAAGGGCCTTGTAAATAAGCCCCAGAATGTTTTGGATTTCGGAGCTATATTATGTTAAATATCTCTATAATGACAGTTGTTTAAAGCACCATTTCTTTGGATCCTACTTTGATATTACAGATCATTGCTTTTAGACTTATTGTGAACTATCGCTGTTATTTGTTAGCCTTTTCATAGAGATGCCTGATGGTAAGTTGTGAGGGGCGAGAAACGTGTACATATTACTTGATACTCAGTACCAGCATCCCAATGTTGGACTTTCATTCCTATCATCTAAAAGCAGTGGAGGAGGCTTCTAGTCTCTAAGTTCAATAAAAGTGTATAAGACCATGTAAGGTTACGCCACCATAAACATGTTAATAGGTTCAGGTAATGATGAATAATAGCAATCAGAAAATTTGCAGCATAATGGCAGAACAGCTGCTCTGGCAACATTGAAGATATCTTGCTGCAACATTGTGCGCCTAAAGAATTGTATCAGACACTTACTTCAGGAGAGTCAGACTCCTAATTTTGTGGAATGTTTAACATTCTTTTATGCTTAAGGGAGGGGTAGGAGGAAATCTTGAGGGAGCATCAATATGAGATGATTCACACTGTGGAGAGGGCAGGATATGAGGCAGAATACTTGTCCACCTGTCGCAACTTCGTATCAGTCACTGACCATTACACACTATTTTTATTTTTGTCTGGTATCCGAGTGAGCTTTAGATCCACAACCATTCCTTCCTAGGCGTTACTTAGTATCTTGTATAAATGCTTGACAACGGAATTAGTTCAAGTAATCAACGTTACAGGATGTAAATGACAGATCCCCATTCCCTCACGAAGATTGAGAGTGGTGACCGGTGTGTGTGTGTCTTAAATTCCTTATTGCTGAAACAGCTATGATTCTGCATGTTGGTATGATTTATATACTTTCTAATCTAATGATTGAGATGTTGCACTTCCCATGTACTTTTGATTTGTAATCCTAAAAGATTTTTCGCTATTAAAATATATTGAATCTGCCTGTTATAGTGCTTAAGAGGAAAAGGAAAGTTTTACACAATTTCCTTTCAAAATATTTTCGAAGTCAGGACTTGCAAAAAGCTGTATAGATTACCATTGTGTAAAACTCCAAATGTCTGCATCCTGAAGATCAAATAATGTAATGTTTAGAAAAAAAATAGAGTGCACTTTGCTATGTTAACCTAATTATTATGCACAGTACATTTCATGAATATCAATAAACACAAAACATTCCAGTGTGTACTGATTAAAGTTGTTGACTTTAATTTATTTGTTCTCTAATTTTTAATCCTGGGAGATTGTTTTATGGGGCTAAAATTACAAGTAAACACAGAGGTCATCTCGGGTCTAAGAAGGTAGTGAACACAAAAGACCAAGGCAGGGGAATTGAATCCCCACAGGGATAATCCCGAAAGAGGACTGGAGCCCTCACTCACCAAGAGGTGACATGCTTCATCATCGGGTTCGTTCCTCCAGTGGAAAAACCGACGAGACACTGACTACCATCAGGTCTCTGCTAGAGGGCGAGCACCTAGACTCCATCACTCCGTTGGATTTTATCATGTCTTGTGCAACTATTGCAATGAAGGAGAATTTCTTCAAATTCGAAGATGGGTTGTTCCTACAAATATCAGGTACATCTATGGGCAGTGTTTTCGCCCCTAGCCTGGCGAACCTCTATGTACACCGGTTCGAACAAACTGAAGTGCTTCATCCAACTAATCCCTACAGAGATCACATAATAGTATGGAAGAGGTACATCGACGATATTTTTGTGGTCTGGCGAGGGACGCCCGAGACCGTCGTGGATTTTCATAGCTGGCTGAATACAAGAAATGGAATTTCTGCGCTTTACCTATGAGTTCTTACACACCAGTCTTCCATTCCTAGATGTGAGAATCTATCCTGATAATGGGATTTTGTCTACTGAACTGTACCGCAATCCCATGGCAAGAAACTCACTATTGTCCTACCACAGCTTTCATCCCAAAGCCCTTTGGGATAATCTGCCCTTTGGACAATCCTTACGTGTGAGGCGCAACTGCTCTAGTGTGGAGAAATATGAAGAACACGCTAGATCACTGTCCACACAACTGAAAGACAGGCAATATCCCCACAGCATCATACGCAAATGCAGGAAGAGAGCACTCAACAATCACAGAGAAGCCCTTATTGAGGTAGCACCACCTAGAGAAACACAACAGTGCTTGACATGTGTAAACACATTCTGTGGTTTCTCCAACCAAATCAAGAAAACCATCCTCAAACACTGGCGCATCTTGAACATCGTACCCACATCACTGCTACCGCCACTATTTGCTTTCAAACGTATGGGGAACATAAAAGACATGCTGGTGCACACCAGACCCCAGCCCAAACAGACACAGAAACAGTTGTCCTTATGGGGCCTGCCTGCAGTTAAAGGGCATTTCCCATGTGGTTCTTGTGCCGCGTGCCCACAAACAAAACAGACTACAGAAATTGACATAGGCACCAACAGCCCATGAAACACACTAATTGCAATAGTGACAAACTGATCTACATGATCACATGCCCTTGCCTGATGCGGTACATAGGCATGACAACGAGAAAGGTGAGGACAAGAATTCTGGAACATAAAAGCAATGGGAGATGGGGCGTGGTCTGACGCGCGAACAAGATGGCCTCGAGCCTGTGAAGCTCTGACCGGCCGGTGCCATTCTCCTGCCAATTCTCCTGTTAGGGGCCTCTGCTGGGCGTTGGGTGCCAGAGGAGACGTAGCCTGATCACCCCCCGATGCAGCGCTGTGAAAACCAGAGCGCATGACTGCTGTACGCGCTGGCGCCACTGGCAGACGACTGTGACCGGCGAATGCAAGGCGGAGTAGGAGTGCAGCGGCCGGCCGCACAACCGACTACACGCCGTGGCTTCACATATGGATCTTAGGTCGCGGTGGTTGTGACGTAGGGAGCGGACGAACCAGGGTGCGGCCGGTATGCCTCCGGGGTGGCACACTGGACAGAGGAGGACAGCGGGCGAGTCTCTGAAGATGTGCTACTGAACTGGGACGACTTGAGCTCTGTGAGTACGCCGTAGTGCGGCCCGTCTCTGGTGGGAAAAGCGGAGCGGGCGGCGGCCTGCGGATCGCACGCCGGGGGCAGACAGCCTCGGAGGGAAGACTCACTGGTCGGAGCTGTGGAGTGTGGGTCCCTCTAACTCCACTGCCGGAGGTACCCTGGAGTAGGTGGCTGCCGGGCTGCGGACCCCTGGAGACGGTGGAGTGGGTGGTGCCCTTACAGATACTGTGCCAGGTCGGAAGCAACGTGGAGGTGGCAGCGCGCGGTAGGCGTGAAAACAAAGAAGTGCCTGACCTTTGGATGCTCGGAATATCGGCCGATATGTAGAGGTGGCGAGGTGGTAAACCACACGTGGTGCGATGAATGGAGCCCAGAGACGGCGGCCATTTTGTTGGAGGCCCTAGCGCATCCGGCATTGAGGAGTAGCCTGGAGGGGGTCTCTGCTGGGGACCTGTTGGAGGTGCTGAGACGCTGTTTGGCAGTGGACGGGGCAGTGGCTCCAGCCGTGGATTGCAGTGACGCAGGACACAGGTTGAGCCTAGTTCCAAAGAGGCGTCAGTGCCCGTGCGGAGGAGTGGAGCCGTGGCGAGACCCAGGGACGTAGCGGCGGTGACAATTGGCGGCCGATGTGGCCCATTGGGCCAGGGAGCAATAAGCGGTGTACACCCCCAGGTGGGGGTCAATCTGTTACCCGGACAGACTTTGGACGATTGCTTCTGGTGCCCCGGATCTGGGAGTGAGGCAGAGGGCTTGCAACGCCGGCTTTTGGGGGAGTGGTGGCCCGCGACTGCTGGACTCGAATCATCTGCCCGTCGCCTTGACCTCTAATAGATGACTACAGCACAGCAGCTGGTCATGGGCAGGCTACGCAACACGACGAGGGATGGCCAGACGCCGGCCGCCAACTCGGGCCATGTGTCACAGACTAGAGAAACTGATGCAGCACCGCAAACTGAGATGCTAGCAGCTAAATTGGATATGGTGCTAGCTGCAGTGGAGAAGATCGGCTCCACGCTGGAGCAGACAAAATCATCGTTGGAGGCCCGCATCGATAAGGTCACAGTGGACTTCACCCTACTTCACACGGATCACCGCAAACTGACGGACAAGGTGGCCCTACAGGGACAGAGCCTTCAAGAAGTCCAGCCAGTAGTGAATACCCATACAGCCGCCCTACAAGACCTAATAGACCGCGTCCATGCCTTAGAAGACCGTGTGGAGGATGCGGAGGGACGTTCTCGGCGCAGTAACGTGCGAGTTGTGGGCCTGCCGGAAGGCGAAGAAGGGCGTCAGCCGGAGCAATATGTGGAGGGGTGGCTACGAGCCCTACTTGGACCTGAGAAACTCTCTCCGCAATTTGTAGTGGAACGGGCCCACAGAGTTCCAAAGCAACGGCCCAGCCCGGGAGCCCGACCCCAACCCTTCCTGTTTAAACTTCTTAATTATCGGGACAGAGATGTGGTGCTCTGCGAGACCAGGAAGATGGGGGCAATCAAGGTGGGCAGTGGGCAGGTGCAGTTCTTCCCAGACTACACCGCAATGGTGCAAAAGCGCCAGAGCAACTACCTAGCGGTAAAGCGCCGACTACGCGACCTGGAGATCCCCTACGCTTTGCTGTTCCCCTCACGCCTCCAAGTGGCCACGAGAGAAGGCACACGCTTCTTTGATACCCCATCAGAGGTCTGGGACTGGCTGGAAGAGACCGGACGCAGCGCTGGTCAGAGGCCACCGGATTTGGAGCCAGCCACACAGCGAGGCAGGAGATCTCGGCAGAGGAGGGGAAAAGGACCCAGAGGAGAAGAGGGACTAAGCCTGGGAGTGGCTCCCAGTCCGGAGAGGATAAGACTGGAACACCAGGAAGCGCTGGCTGCGGTGGCCACACTTAGGTCTCCTGAGGGTCGAGGAGGAGCGATCACCCATGATCGGGGTGACCCGGGGTTCAGTGGCTCGTCTTCCCCGTCCACCGTGATTTCTGACGACCAGCTGATGCCGCTGGTGACCCCCCAGACTTCGGAGCATATCATGTGAAGTGCAGACACGGGAGAGGCTGTGTCCACTGAGGCGCATAACCCCCAGGGACAGGCGATGAGGACTGGTGGTTGACACCTGGTGACTCTGCAGTGCGAGGACAGCGGAGTGGTGAGATGAGGGGAGGAGGGGTCTTGCTGGCGGACTTCTAAAAGGGATGGGAAGGGGGGGAAGGTGGGGGAGGGCTTGGAAGCAGCTGCCTGGGGAGGAACGGATACCCTATTAGGCGTAGGCTCCTGTCTGAAGGCTAGAGTAATTCAGGCTATATAACCCCCCCCGTACTGCTCCGAGCCCAGGTTAAGGGAGTCCCTTACACTGCATATACACAGGCACCATGGTCAGGGAGTACCCTGAAGCGGCTGACACCACACACTAGCCCCCACTAGCCACCATTGGGCTTAGTCGCACTTTATGAGCGTCGACTCATGGTTTGGACGAATGCCCGTAGCGGGGTTTGCCCTGGCAGTTATATTGGCCTTGTTGGCTCGTTCATGCACACAGTTTCATGTATGTGCGTTGTTGTTTTGTTGGTTTTTAATGCAGCCCTCTGGTTTGACTTGCGAGTGCCCTCTGCCCCCCGCCCCGGGTGGGTGTTCCTGGGCCCCGCCACATGTATAGATCATAATGGTTCCGTATGGCCACTACAAATGTAATCACATGGAATGTCCGAGGTATGCATACACCAGCGCGCACATACTCCATATTTGCATACCTGCAGAGACACGCAGCGGCCATAGCTCTCCTTCAAGAGACACACATGACACCGAGGGAGTTAGTCCACTCAGTTGGGGTCCTATCGTTCACTTGCCCTATCAATACGGATTATAAAATTTTGGTGAAGGTACTGGCGGAACGGCTGGCGCCGGTGGTACCGGCACTGGTACACAGCGACCAAAATGGCTTTGTGCCTAAGCGCAGTACCTCCCTTAATCTGCGGAGGTTTTTTCGAGTGGCGACTGACGGTGTCCAGCGGTGGCCCAGAGCAGGCTGTCTGGTCCTGGATCTGGAAAAAGCATTCGACTGTCTAGAGTAGGGATATCTGGTGGCGACGCTGTCGCATTTCGGACTGGGGCTTGGCTTTCTCCAACTTGCAGCTCTTCTATATAAGGGCCCTACGGTACGGGTGAGGACTGGCCCGTACATATCTGAACCCATTCCGGTTGGCCGGGGCACTAGACAGGGCTATCCGCTGTCCCCCCTCCTGTTTGCGCTTGCGATGGAGCCATTAGCGGCGACGATTCGCAAGGAGCTGGCGGATGGCATCCCACTGGGAGATGCGACACACCAGGTGTCCCTCCATGCAGATGATCTCCTGGTGTTTGTCAGAGACTTGTCCTGTGTTCCTGCTGGGCTGGAATGCATCCTGTCCGAATTTGAAGCGCTCTCGGGGCTTCGAGTTAACGCGGCAAAGTCCTGCCTATACGCATTTCGAGCGGACACTCGGGACCCCGGTTACTGCCTTGGAGGAGTGCAGGTACAGTGGCAGCCGGACACCTTTCACTATCTGGGAATCCAGATATATCGTCAGCCGGCTGATCTGGTTGAGGGCAATCTGGGAAGAACCGTATCTGCGATCAGGACTCAGATGAAGTTCTGGAGCACGCTTTCCCTCTCGGTCACCGGCCGAATAGCACTGGTTAAGATGGTAATCTTACCTCGTCTGCTGTACTATTTCGCCAATCTGCCTGTATACGTCCCGGCGTCCTTTTTCACGGGCTTGACACGCTTCCTAAGAGACTTCATATGGGGAACGGCGCGGCACAGAGTCGCACTGCCCAAATTGTATCTCCCCGTAGGCCAGGGTGGGCTTGCAATGCCATGTTTTGAGCATTACTATTTGGCGGCGCAGCTTCAGTGGGTAGCTGGCTGGCTGGCAGACAGAGGCCGCAATGACACGGCGACGGCAGCGGACCTCCCGCTGTCGTTGGCTGAGATACTTAGGATCTTTCATCCGGCGGCAGACGCGATGAGACCGGTGCCGCTGCTGCTAGTGGTGGCCTGTAAATGTTATCGTAGATGTCTCTGTCTTACCAGTTCAAGGATCCCCTATGCACCGGCCATACCTTTGGAGGGCTCCCCTAGTGGACAGGGAGTACTTGGGGCGGTGGACCTGAGGGACTGGAATGCAGCTGATATCTATACCTTAGAGGACCTATACCGCGATGGAGCTCTTCTACCATTCACGACCCTTGCGTAAGAGACAGGGCTAGCCCGAGGTCAGTTTCTCCGACATCGGGCCCTGGTGGAGACACTGGCAGGCCAATGGGGAGACCTACGGGAGGAGCCAGAACAGCACTTAGTGGTACAGTATCTTCATGTCATGGGACGAGGGAGGCGACGGATTAAATGGTTTGCCTCGGTATTACGGACGCACGCGGCGTTGAGTCTAGGGACGCTACGCGATAAATGGGAGGTGGATCTTGCTCGCCCTATGACCGATAAGGAATGGGAAAGGGTGCTACAGGGTCCGAGAAGAGTGCCCAGGAACATGAGATTCCGTCAAATACAATTCTTCATCTTACACAGGACATACCTCACACCGGCCACCATTATTAGTTATTTCCATCGCGCGGATGCATGCTGCCCCCGCTGTGCGGAAACGGACGTTGGCCTAATTCACATGTTATGGGGCTGCCCAGCATTGAGCGCGTACTGGCAGGCAATACGGGAGGCGCTCCGCAAATGCACAGGATGGGAAACTCCCGCTGAGTGGGCTGTCTATTTGCTGCACCTTTTCCATAGACCGCCCTCCGCTAAAGTTGCCTCTCGATTTATAGACCTGGGGATTGTAGTGGCAAAAAGGCTCCTCACTAAGCGCTGGAAGGCAGACACCCCCCCACATGTGCAGGCATGGCGTAGCTCATTCCTGGTCTGGGCAAAGGCAGAGGAGGTGGCCCTCCAGAGGGAGGAAACACTGGGGCTCCGGATGACACCCATCGCATCCCAGTGGGGGGAGATGCTGCAGGCCCTGTTGCAATTGGGCGTAGCTGAATCGGCAGACAATAGGGGTGAGTCGAGGGAGCTGCGTTAGTTGATAAGGGGCTAACTTGCCTGGTGGGGTATCGCGGCACGGGGTACTGCAGCTTTGACGCAGGTGGTGAGACATAGGAACACGTAGGCCATTGTCGACATGACGCTCTCTATGGGGGGGGCGGGGGCTGGGGGGGAGACCTGGTAGGGGGGGAGTGGGTGGGGGACACCTAGACACATGTTGAGAGCTGCAGTTGTTCTTTTAGTTGCTAATCTGTAGAGGGACAACTCCCCAACTACAGAGATTGTTTATTGACAAAATAGTTGGTTATCTGTTTGTTGGAACAACTGGAGAGAATGTACATACCAACCAAGGTTACTACTTTATAGTCTCCACATAGGGTAGGACCTCAAAACATGCGATGCAGTGGTAATTTCACTTGTAGCCTCAGGGGCCACTCATTTCAGACAATACTGAATGCCACCCCATTGTTACGGATCACTGCAATTGATTGTATAATCTTATGAATCAATGCCATGCGTTAATTGTAACTGTGCGCTAAGCTACTGCATGATGTATTAAATGACTATTGTTGCAACTTCAATAAACAGATTTCTAAATAAATAAAAGCAATGGGAGATGCAAGAAAAGTTCAACTAAGATGACCAATCACTTCATTACACAAGGACACACTGAGAATGACATTAGTTGGGTGGTACTAGAGAAACCAACTATTCCCCCTCATATCAGTGACATTCATCAAGTCTTACTGATCAGAGAACAACAATGGGTACACAAACTACGTACTGATGCCAATGGACTGAATGATGACATACCCTGGCTTCTATTGTAGATGTATCATACCACTGATCTGTTACATCACAACATAAGATACAGCACACATGATTTCCAGTGGTTGATTCTCCTCTACCAATGCTTTGTATCCGCACCCTACTCTGAGGCGCACCACTCAATCATTTCCTCAAATTTGCACAAGGTTGTGCTTAATATAACATCTTTTGGAGATGATTCTATTGTAAATCTGCTTCTTGGGCTATGATTAGTGTCTTTGACACTGCACATGCGCAACACTACAGCAGAACCTTTTTTTGCTCGTTACTTTGATCGTTCACACTGTGAACTATCCCCCTCTCTTTAAGCAATGCCTTACTCCATCATTGCCATTTAATTTCATTCTATTTCATTTAATTTAATTTATTTTAATTTTGAGTATTTTTCTTCAGGCTTTGAATAAGTATGTCCTTCACTAAGCATGCTCACTCATCGCGCTATAAATAAGTGTCTCCTTCACTGAGCATGCTCACTCACCGCGCTATGAATAAGTGTCTCCTTTACTGAGCATGCTCAGTCATGACAGGGCCTCATTCTTTAAGCCAGGCGATATACTTGGCCGCCTCAGGGTCCTGACTGACACAGGTGGGAACAATTCACTGTCTTCCACTCACTATATAAGCACAGACCTGGCCAGCCGTTCGGTACCTCCGGTCTCAACTCATTGACCGCCCCGGGGTACCGACGGACAGGTAACCTTTGCGCTTGGAATTTAGATACTCTCTCCTTACATTAACAGAGCTAACAGTTTCCCTATTTGTTTACCAAAATAATTATTATTTATAAAAAAAAATCATTTTCTTCAAATTTTAAAATGACTGAATCCTGTCCTGAGTTCTTCTTTTTATGCCATACTGTAGTTGTAACTAGGTGGGTGGTTGTGTTCGTAGTAAACCATATGATCAGAGATCTGTCTGTACACTCTGACAGCACACATTTTGTTTATAATAGAGCGGGCCCCCTTCCCTGAGTTGTATCCAGGTTGAGGTGAGGGTGTCATCCAAACTATTTGGGTAAGTGCGGGACCCATACTTTTGGGGTTAGCATTTTTTATGTTTTATAAATATATTACCTGCATTACTAGAACCCTTAACACCTTTGGATTGCCTTGCACTCACTGCCATTTCGTTGCAGCTCGCTGCTGTAGACATTTTTTTAAAAAAACGTCCCGTTTTGTCTTTTATTTTAATTTAGTTACTCGGTTTTCCCCTGGTTTTATAATTCAGCCACTCACACACCCGCATTGCTGCCACCTTACCTCCACCTAATTTCGGATAAAGCACCGCGTTTTAGCGGGTCCTTGCCCACTGTCTCGTTCTAGTGGCCATCTTGGGAGGGGACATTGTAGGAGGCGTAGGTAGCGCTCTAGTCTTTCTAGAGTCTCGCGCGCGACGAGTATAAAGTCAGCCATGTTGACGCGCAGCGTCATTACGCAGCGTCATCGCCGGAATATCGCCGGAGTTTCGCCAGAGTCAAGCCCGTCTGTGCCCGTCCGGGCCCAGACGGGCCCAGGGTCTGTCATTATACCCGACTCTGTTGCTCCATTTACCACCTGTCTTCGATATGGAAGGGACGCCCTATTGGCTTTGCGGTCGCCCCACCCTATTAGTTGTAGCTTTGCTCAGATGGGAATTATTCCATTACTACCGTGTAGAGCCTGTCTCACCGGCCACAACTCTGTGGCGGTGAATTCTGTTATTTCCATGGGTTTACTAAATTGCCGTTCTTTGCCTAGCCATGCCATTGAAATCAACTCTCTTATCTTAGACCACGAGTTGGATGTACTGTATCTTACTGAGACGTGGCTCGCCCCCAGCTCTGGTCCTGATATGGTCAGAGCACTCCCCCCGGGCTTCCACATAGCCCATCTTGATAGACCTAAAGGGAGGGGAGGAGGAATCGCTGTCCTCTATAGAGACACGCTTGCCTGTAAGATTCAGAATGGAGGGGTGACTGATTGTGAGAGCTTACAGTTCTCCCTTCGGGTGTCTCCTACTGTGTCTTTGGTTGGTTTGTTGATCTACCGCCCCCCTGGACCTTTGGGTAGTTTCCATAACTGCCTTCTTGAAACTACTGCACTCCTTGCCTCTTCGACTGCCAACTTTGTTGTCCTCGGGGATTTTAATATCCATTTCGAGGACCCCACTAATGCCGCGGGAGTCGATTTGCTTGACGACCTTAAATCGTTCGGAATTAATTTGGCCAATTCGGGCATGACTCATGAGAAGGGCCATCTGCTCGATCCTATATTTTCCAACTTGGACCATCTTACTTCATCTTCGGCTCTTGCCCTGCCTTGGACAGACCATTTTTTGGTGTCCGCTATATGGCAATTCGATAGTCCAACTGCAGTGGTTTCACGGGTACACACCCTGGAGAGAGCCTGGTCGAGGCTCCCAGTTGACACCTGGATGCTACATTTGGAGGCCACGCAGCCCTCCCTGGGATCTAACCCTATAGTTGCTGACGCAAACCTTCATACCTGGCTCGTGGATTCCCTGGATACTCTTCTACCTAAAAAGATACAACTCACGAGGGGGAAGAGAACGGGCTCTGCGCCCTGGTACTCACCTGAACTGAGAACCCTGAGGAAGGGATGCAAGAGACTAGAGCGGTCCTGGAGGAGAGACTGGAGTGAGCTGAGTCGCAAAGAATATCGTGCGGCACTTAGCAGGTATAAATCTGCTATCCGGGTGGCAAAATCAGGATTCTTTGAAGAGCGCATAGGTTCGGCGGCTAACTCTTCTAAAGAGTCATTCAGGGTTATTAAGGAGCTACTGAATGCCCCCGACCCTCCGGTTCGCCACGAGGATCCTCGTAAAAAATGTACAGAACTGGCCTCGTTTTTCAAAAGTAAAATTGACAACATACTGGCCTCCCTTCCTCGGCCAGGTGAGGTCTTGTCCTTGGAGGACAGTTCCACCTTCCAACGTAAGTCGCAATCGGTGGAACTGGCCTCCCTTGGTCCGGTCACTAAGGAGGAAGTTTTGGCGGTTCTGGGGTCTATGAAGAGCGGCTCCCCAAAAGACCCAGTACCGATTAAATATCTCAAACAGGTGTCATCTATAATTGGTGGCCCTATGACGGACCTGATAAACCTGTCTCTCGTCCAGGGGGTAGTCCCCCCTAGTTGGAAAGGCGCGGTGGTCAAGGCCCTTTTGAAAAAACCTAACCTTGATCCCGCTGACCTCGCTAACTTTCGGCCTATCTCCTTGCTGCCGGGTATCAGTAAGGTGGCTGAGAAGCTGGTGAACAGCCGCCTTTCGGACTTTCTGGAAATCAATTCCCTTCTCGGCGATTCCCAAACGGGTTTTCGCCCCGGTCAGGGGACTGACACCGCCTTGTTGGCGGTCGTGGAGAATGCAAGAAGCATGCTGGACTCGGGAGGATCAGTGGCAGTGATCCTCCTGGATCTCAGCGCTGCTTTCGACACCGTGGACCATCAGGTGCTTCTCCAACGGCTCTCTGGGGTGGGGATTACGGGTTTGGCCCTCAAATGGTTCGCCTCCTTTTTGGAAGGTCGCTCATTTGAGGTATGGGAAGGCCAGGAAAAATCATCTTCATCCCCTCTCCAGTGTGGTGTGCCACAGGGCTCCTCATTGAGCCCTACCTTATTTAACATTTATATGGCCCCCCTGGAGAGTGTGGTACTGCCGCTGGGTATTAAAATCATCAGTTATGCTGATGATACTCAGCTGGTGGTTGGCCTTTCCCAGTCGGCACACCATCCCGACCGGCTGCACACGTGTCTTGAAAAGATCTACACTTGGATGTGCAGCTCTGCCCTAAAGTTAAATGGCTCCAAGACGGAATTGATGCTGCTGGGGAACTCTTCTCCATCTCTGTCCCCCAGCAGCTGGCCAGACTGTCTGGGACCGGTACCTTCCCCCAAGCGGGAGATTAAGAGCCTGGGGGTCTGGCTGGAGCAGGACCTTTCTTTTAAAACCCACGCCAAAAAGACTGCTGGCGTGTGTTTTGGCCTGCTCCGCTCAGCCCAGAAGATTTTGCCTTTACTCCCAGTAGCCACCCGCAGGCTTCTCATCCAGGGACTTATCATCTCGCGGCTGGATTTCAGCAATGCGCTTTTCCTGGGTGCCCCGGAAGCTACCCTGAATAAACTGCAGCAAGTGCAGAATGCGGCTGCTAGGCTTCTGACGGGTCTCCCTAGGTGCCAATCTGCTCGCCCGGCGTTGAGAACATTGCACTGGCTCCCGGTGAGGGACCGGGTGAAATTCAAATCACTTTGCATTGCCCACAAAGTTCTGCATGGGGTGGGCCCACCCATTTTGGAGGAAATGGTCCAGCCTTACAAGGCCTCTCGCTCTCTCCGCTCTGACCATCAACATCTCCTTCAGGTTGGCAGGGTGAAAAAGGCAAGAACTGGTGGCAGAAGGTTCTCTATAAATGTGGCCTCCCTGTGGAATTCATTGCCCCTCCAACTGCGCGCGGAAGCTAGTATTCTCCGTTTTCGTAAACGTTTAAAAACTTTTCTGTTTTCCGTGTAGGCCCTGTTTTTTGCAGTAGTGGTTTGTGCCATCAAGCGCTGGGATGCCTATCTGGTAACCAGGCGCTATACAAAACTCAGAATAATATAATTACCTGCATTACTAGAACTGTATATATGTAGTGACCCTTTCTGACCAGGGGAGTTGTTGTTTTTTTATCTCCCTCAGATGGACCCAATAAATACTGAACACCTGGATCATCGGTGTAGTATTATTACTATTATTTTGTTCAATTTGAGCACACCACAGCAGTAGCTTTATCTTTCACCCGGTCCTGAAGAAAGCCCAGATCCTTGTATAGACCCCAAGGGCTGAAACATGTCGACCTATTGCGAAGAGGAGTGTCGAATCTCCACTACTCTACCTTATGCACTTTTTTAATCCTGACAGTGAAACCTACACAGTAAAGCCTTTTTTGGTATTCACTAGCCAGTTTTAACTTCAACACTAGTTTTCTCACCACTAGTTTTCTCACCACTGATTCTCTAGCACTGCTCTCTTTTACCTCACTCACAGTATAAGGAACACTACTCCTTGTACATACAGCTTCATCCTCGCTGAACAAAATCCCTGGACTCCTCCCTCTTTGTGAGGGGGTTGTAGCCCCCTTTGGAACTAGGTTTTTCCACTGGAGGAACGAACCCGATGATGAAGCATGTCACCTCTTGGTGAGTGAGGGCTCCAGTCCTCTTTCGGGATTATCCCTGTGGGGATTCAATTCACCTGCCTTGGTCTTTTGAGTTCACTACCTTCTTAGACCAGAGATGACCTCTCTGTTTACTTAGTATATGGGGAATCTTCATCTTGCTGGTCTATAAACTTTTTCCCTTTGACCCCCTAATTCCTGTTGTTTATAAAATTACAAGTAGACATATTGAAATGTACAAGATGCAGGTCTTTGCAAGGCCTCATTGTTTTGATATACAACAATTATGAATAACATGAGGTCTAGTGAGTCACTGTTTGTGTGCCCCAGAAAATTCACGTTTATAGCTTCACCAGCTCCTACAGTTTTCCACAAGTAATAAATGACAATGAAGAGCCTTACCCGTATTTTCTAGGCCTAACAGAGACAACCTTTGCTGTTAGACAGAGCTCAGGCAATCTGTAATTAGTGGGATGAAGGAATCAGATCCATTAGCCATTTGTTTTTGTGTCATACATTACTTTCATCAGACATTTTTTGATTTTGACTGTCAAAATTAAATTAATTTTTGCCATTGTGGTAAGGCATAGTCATGTGTGCATTTCATTGGCCAGATAAGGAGGGAAGCCTTTTTGGTTTTATTTGTATTAATCATCTGCTTGTCGACTATACAAACCAGAATTTATAGGGAATGGTCTGTGTAGGAAAAGTTGTCGCTACACATTTAACCCCCTATATTATTTGCTTTTGGACTACCTCTTTTCTTTTTACTTTTATTGTGAGTGAGTCTCGCTATCGAAGTGTCATTAGCATGAAACTGTTAAAATGAATTGGGAGTGCTAACTTCCAGTGTTTGCCTTTCAAAACAAGGTCTGCTCCTGGGCAGCTAGGGTAAGATACTCTGGGTTGGATGCACATGAACACGTGCACACATATGTGCAGGATGAGTGAGTAGGACTATTGTCCAGCTCAGCTTGGTATCTGCATATAGGCATCTTGTTGCAGTAGGTCTTAAATGTGAGTGGGTTCCCTGTCCCTGCTTTTTCTCACTTGGCTGGCCCTGAGGATCCCGCTGCCTGCCTGACATTGTTTCCTTGCTGCCTGTCACCTGTTGCTGTCCCGGTCTCCCGCCGCCGCACTTCCATCTCGCGCGGCCGCAGTGGGGAGACCGGTTCACAAAAACCACAAGACCCAGGTGCCCCAGCGGTCACAAACCACGTGACCGAGCGTTGCGCGCCAGGAGGCGCTTCAAATCACGGTGCTGCTGCGGCAGAGCGGGTTCCCTGTCCCTGCTTTTTCTCACTTGGCTGGCCCTGAGGATCCCGCTGCCTGCCTGACATTGTTTCCTTGCTGCCTGTCACCTGTTGCTGTCCCGGTCTCCCGCCGCCGCACTTCCATCTCGCGCGGCCGCAGTGGGGAGACCGGTTCACAAAAACCACAAGACCCAGGTGCCCCAGCGGTCACGAACCACGTGACCGAGCGTTGCGCGCCAGGAGGCGCTTCAAATCACGGTGCTGCTGCGGCAGAGCGGGTTCCCTGTCCCTGCTTTTTCTCACTTGGCTGGCCCTGAGGATCCCGCTGCCTGCCTGACATTGTTTCCTTGCTGCCTGTCACCTGTTGCTGTCCCGGTCTCCCGCCGCCGCACTTCCATCTCGCGTGGCCGCAGTGGGGAGACTGGTTCACAAAAACCACTAGACCCAGGTGCCCCAGCGGTCACGAACCACGTGACCGAGCGTTGCGCGCCAGGAGGCGCTTCAAATCACGGTGCTGCTCCCGCGTCGCGGGATCGCGCGCGGGTTGCGCCGGGAGAAGCCCGGGACAAGGGCGGGACCGTCTGTGGCCGTCCGGGGCCGGAGGAGGCTGGGCTGGGGCCCACTCCCTAAAGTCTATCGAGGCGCGTCCCTGCTCATCCAGGACCCTACTGACAAGGTATCACTGTTGTACTGTCTAGGAGACTGACTTGGCACCTGAATTATGGGAAAAAAAGCCATCACGAAGAAACGATCCATGGAAATGCAGACCAAAGGTACTAAGGTCCCCTTGCCGAGCCTGACTGCGATCGATAGGATGCTGCAGAAAACCATAGGCGTCGTTGTAACCGCCATAGAGAGCACAGAGAGGCGCTTATCACTTCCCCCTAACATGCGCCTAGCTTCGCTAAACCCTTCCTCCAATGAACAGCCAATAGTCTCACCCGGATCCACATTTCTGGACTCTTATGTAGGACTTCCAGGAGTTGAGGGTAGCCACAATATCCTATTTTCAAAAAATCCTCCTCCCGTAATATCACTCTCTGCAACAAGTGCAACTAGTGCGCCACACATATCAATTGCACAGCACCAGGATACATCTGTAGAGATATATGATCCAGCAACTGATTCAGTGGCCATGGAGGACCCAGCCCTCTCCCTCTGTACGTCATTGAACAAGAGTGGGAGCCTTACTGCTTTAGATAGGTCCCCACCCTTGCTAGCAAATGGGAATATCTGTCACCCTAATCACAATGACACGAGGCCATATAGAGAGCCACCCTTAACGAGCAAAACCCCACTGTCCAAAACAACTAATAGACGTATTGCTAATCGAGTAAGAACTGGTGGGGCTTCGAAGAGGAAAATAATAGAAGCAGTACAAAAAGGGAGGGAACCAAAGTTATTTAAAACCCAAGATTTGGAAATCCCTAAGCAAAGACCTTCCATAAAAAGGATACCTGTAAGGCCCAATGATAACCAAGGGCGTTCTACTCAAATCATCACTACAGGTAGTCCTACTGGAACCATAACTCCTGCTTCTAATGAGGGTGTCTATGGGTCACTGGCACATATAGAGCACATTGTTAGGTCAATGATTTTGCCAGTCCTTGAAAGGATCAAATTGGTAGATGAAAAGCTGGAGAAATTGGAACAGTTAACTCTGGATAATTTTACTTCCCTAAAGAACCTGATAAAGGTAGAAGTTAGAGGGAGACCAGAGAACTTACCACTATCCAATGCTGATTCTGCAAGCACCATAAGTGCTGGAAGTGCTGTAAGTGCAGGATTGACAGTACAATCAACAAAGGTACTAAATTGCAAAGGTCTGAATTGTAATCAACAAAAGTTAGAAAAACGTGCTAAAAGTCCAACACCTAGTGCAGGGAAGCTTACGAAGGGAAAAGCTGTAATACCACAAAGCACAGAAAAAACAACACATAAGCACGAAGGAAGTATAAAAACTCCTTTGGTAACAATTGACCTACCACCAGATTCACTACCCTACACAATTGTACTCACTGGCGTCCCTGAACTGAAGAATGGGAAAGCAGAATCCTACCAAGAGTTAAAGAATAAAGTGTTATTCTGGTTGAATACGAACAGGCCGATCCCTAGATACTTAAATGGGGAGATATTGTTTGTCAGAAGGGTTGGCTGGATAGGTAGGAAGGTAAAAGACATACAAGGAGACACGATTATAGTCAATTTCAGGGATAGAAATGTAGTGGCACTAGTTTGTAATGATGAATATTATAATGACAAGGGCCCTATTAGAATTAAAAATCTTAATTATTTTTACAGTGAGAAGGCTACCCGTACATATAAATGCCGGGCAAACACGGCATATGAAGTTATGCCGTGGGGGCCCGACAACTTTTTCCAGATACCCACAAATAATCGCTTTTCAGAGCTATATGGGTTAGACGAGGCAAATTGACTTGAAGAAAGTTATGATAAAGAGGATGATTTAATTGTCAAACCCATTAAGGCAACTATGGATGGATGTATTACTAGGGACACAGCCAAACAGGATAATAACCTAATCCTGCAAACAGAAGTGGGGAATATTAGTCCACCAATAACAAGAACTGGTGACGTTACAAATATAGACTTGAGCCAATCTGACAGTACTAAGGAAGCTGTGGTCAAATTAATTTCTTGGAATATTGCTGGTATAAAGAAAAATCTGTCTGATCCTGCATGGCATAATTATATCAGCAAAGCGGACCTCATCTTGTTCCAAGAAACATGGGGAGTAGAACACTCTTTTAAAGTAGGTTACAGGTCATTCCATATAGCAGCATCACACTTAAATAAAGGTAGACCATCTGGTGGGTTGATAATCTGGGCAAGAATCACGCTGGGTATCGACTTTACACAAGTGGATTCTAATAGCCCTGATATTTTGGCTATAAAATTTAATGACGCTAAAGGACGGGCAATCTGTATTATTAATATTTACAACAGACCCCATCCGTCAAATAAAGAATCAGATACAATAGCCCAACTAGATGGTTTTATCCGCAGTTTAGATCATAAAACTATGCTGATTATAGGAGGAGACCTTAATAGGAGTTTTGAACCCATTACGGGGTTAGATGATATCCATGGAGAAGAAGACAAGGCCTATAATATCCCTAGCATTGACACAAATTATATAACACCTTGCACAAATAGTTCATTGCAGATGTTAAGATTGATTATGGAACATGGCCTACGCTCCTGTAATGGTCGACTCCCTTCTGATTGCCCAAGTAAACCGACCTTTGAAAGAGGTTGTTCTACTAGCCATCTTGATTACATATTGGTTTCCTTGAATCTATGGCCAATGCTCATAGATCTGAATGTGGACAACCGTATTGAAAGTGACCACTTTCCTCTTTCTTTGACTATCACTGGCTCATTGTTTATGTTCCCTAAGGTATTGATACCTAGTGATTATATTTCCATTCATGAGCCCTTGGAGTCCAACAATTGCAGGTCTTTAAAATGGCCTGCTGTAATGGGTAATGTCGATACAATTAGAGAAATCTATGTACTTTATGTAAAACTTATGTCGTCCTTAGATAACATCAATACTGAGGAACACTCGGTATCATTAGTACATAGGAATCTGATGCAGCAACTTAGGAAAATCCTCTCAAAAGAGGTCAACAAAGGCCAAGCCTGTCGGATTAACCGGCCTAAGGAGAGCCTTTGGTATAACAAAGCCTGCCGGCAGGCTAAATTAGAACTAATAAAGGCTATAAAAGGGAAGCAAATAAATATTTTGAGAGAAAAAAGAACATTTTATAAAAACACTATTTTATTTGCAAAAAGATCATGGGATGAACAAGTTTGGGTAGACTTACTTCAAGCTTGTAAATCAAAAGATCAAACGTTGTTCTGGAACCTTATAGCAAAGGGCAACAAAGAAGGTGTGCAATCCAGAGACAGGTTTCTAGAAGAAAGGGTCTGGGTTAAACACTTCTCCACATTATACTCATGTGAAGGGGAGGAGGAAGGAATAACAAATGAATACCTAGGGCAAAACACTTGTGATACAACGCTAACATTTAGCCTGGCATATACCATACTAGCCATTAATTCAGTTAAACAAGGTAAAGCCCCAGGACCAGACAAAATCCCTGGGGACCTCTGGAAACACGAGAACAATCTGTGGGCACCCTATATTAATCTACTTAGCAATGATATTGCAAGAGGTGCCCCAATTCCAGAAACCTGGCAGGGTGCAGAAATTGTGACCATTTTTAAGAAGGCGGATAGATCCAATCCATCAAACTATAGACCTATCAGTTTGATAGATGTCTTGCAAAAAATTTATGCGCGTCAACTTCTCAATAAATTGAATATGTGGATTGAGGATCACTCTATTTTTACCAAATACCAGGCAGGTTTTAGAGCCAAAATTAGTACAGTAGACCAGGTTTTTAGATTCTTATGTTTAACATGGAAATACATTAATATAAGGAAATCCCATCTATACGTAGCCTTCGTGGACCTTAAAGCGGCCTTCGATTTGGTTCCCAGGGGGCAGTTATGGAAAAGGTTGAGGGATATGGGCGCCCCTGGGGACATCTGCCAACAATTGATTAGGCTACACGAGGGTAACTATGCAAGAGTAAGGTGGGGGCCAAATGGAGAGTTATCGGAGAGAATAAATATAAAGAGAGGTGTCCGACAAGGTTGCGTTTTGGCACCAACCCTTTTCTCTCTCTACGTAAATGACATCCCTGAAACCCTCTTGGGCTGCGAGCATGACTCTCCCAAGTTGTGTGGTCAAGCCGTTCCGGCCCTATTATTTGCGGATGACACGATTTTAATCTCCCAGACACCTAATGGACTACAAAATCTCTTGAATAAATTTTGGACCTACTGCTTGGATAAAAACCTTGAAATTAATGCTTCCAAAACGAAAGTTATGACGATTAACCCCCACAGAGGGTTTAACAAAGTCTTTAATGTAAACAAGGAAAAGATTGAACAAGTGAATAATTTTAAATATTTGGGTATCACCCTCGACACTAAAATGAACTGGAAACCGCAAATAGAAAAATCGAGGTTAACATTAATACAAAATAAAGCCCCTATAATCAGGAAGTTTAAAAGTAGCCCTATTAAAGCAATATCACCTGCTATTGAACTTTTTAAATATAAAGTTCAATCAGCTACCCTATATGGGGCAGAACTATGGGGCCATGTACCACGAGATTCTTTTTCAGCCCAAGAAAACAGTTTTTTCAGGCAACTCTTAGCGATCCCGGGCTGTACCCCTCTTGTCCCGTTATTTTGGGATTTGAATATACGCCATTTGGACGATCAAGCTCACTTACGCCCATTACTGTACTGGGTGCGCCTGTGGTCAACTGATGAGCTTGCAGACTACAGAGATGCATTGAAGGAAATAATTCAAATAAAGAATGCTACTCAGTTGGTTTGGTTAGCGTATATTGAAAACTGGTTCACAAAGCTGGGCTTACGCAACTTTTGGACAGATCCTGATTCACTTACCAATTCTTCCAAAAAATTGCTGAAGGACACATATTGGGACTATATTTATAACTCTGTATTACATAACCCCAAACTTGGACCATTGACCCTTAAATTTTTGAATTTTAAATGTGGAAGCAAATTCGAATATTTTATGGATGAAATTGAACCCCCTTTGGCTAAATCACTGTATTTAAAGTATCGCTATGGTATTTTGCAACTCAGTTCTAGAACATCTAAGTGGGCGCCCAATAATAATAATAATAAATCTGACCTGTGCAAATTGTGCGATATGGACGCAAAGGAGGATGAGACCCATGTCCTATTTATATGCCCTGCATATATGCGGCCAAGGATAAAATGGATCAAACCTATTTGTCTAAACCTGGGTCTTCGTCGTGTCCAGGATGGGGAAAGAATATTTAAGGGCGACACATCACAGAGGATAGTATTTAGCCTGAGTCGTTTTTTATTTAATGTTGCGATAATTAGGAAAAGGAATGGTCAAAAAATGTAATGGTATCATCACTAAGCCTGGTTCTTAAAATTCTTAAAATGTTTTACTCTTATTTTAAAAGGTTGGTAAACCAACATTGTGTATAAATTAATATTTAAAAATTTTTATACTGTATATTGTATTTATGTATGGATTATTTGTACCCACCAGAAATGCTGCACTTTGTCATAATGATTGTTTTTATATTGTACGGTACTCTTTTATGGTTATTATAACCGAAATAAAGAATTGAATGAATGAAACGAGTGTGAGCTTTACAGTATTATACATTATGGCCAAAATCAGCATCCAAGTCCAGTTTTGCCATAGTTAGGCCTGAAGACTAGTGTGATATGGTAAAAATGGATCCCAGGCAAAGATTCAGTGTCACTTTTATCATATCTGCACTCCTTCTGGCACTTGAGGATTTGTTATATTTCTTGGCTCCTAGTTAGATTACTTGCTTTTTCCCCCTGGTGTGCCAATTAAGTACTCTGCTGGCCAGCTCGAGGATCAAAGTCCTCCCCACAGACTAGGCACTTTGACAGTGATTGCGCCTGTTCCTGGACTGAATCTGCATGTGATAATTACTTTTTACACTGCACCACGCCTGGGAAGGCTCATACCAAGTAGGTAGAAAGGGAAGAAAACCAGACCTCTGGAGTCAATCACAGAAGGGGATCTCCTTTGAAGTTTTGGAAAGAAGGGCCTATACATTTTTATGTGCATGCATATTTAGGTGCATGGTTTCAGGCTCAGGCCTATTCAAGTCGTCAACTTGCAATGTCACAAAATGCAGTGCAGGACGGTTGGGACAGGGGTGGAGTGTCATCCGTGGATTGATAGGATTGATCAGAGGTGCCTACCTTCTGGAACCTTCAGACTTCACTTAAAAACCTCTGCTCGGGGAAGAAAGAGAGAAGATAGATTTCTGCCGGACCATAAAGGAGACCGCCCCCTTTTTTGGGCCCTTAAGTAAGCTGGCCTTACTGGATGGCACTCTGTGGATTCAGAATTCTAGGTTCAGTGGTGCTGGACCCCTTATACTTTCTGAGGGACAGTAAAAGGATGAACCTGCTGACAAGACCCTGGATAAAAATGGTTCTCCTGGAACTTCTGAGGACTGGGTCTGCAGAGGTAACGCTCATCAGATGGCCACCTCTCTGACTCCTGCTTTGACATGGGTGCCCTTCAAGTGATCACTGAAGCTATGGGACCTGGAGAGAGCAGGCTTTGAGGGTAGTCTGCCCTGAAGGTGTGCAGTGTGCCACTGGAGCCGATCCCAGGCTGATAAAACACCAGGTGCTGGATAGAGCACAAGTCCTCAGCACAGAATTTAAGGGTGGAAAGAGCAAGCTCCTGCAGAGATACAAACTTTTAGAGGCCAGTATGCTGAAAATATATTCTCCTTGATGCTAGGGCTGGCCATCGGATGTAAAAGAACCCCTAAATCGTCCAGATTGACCCAGCGGGACCGAGAAAGCACAGAAAAGTGAAACCAGGCATGCATAGTGTGTGCTCTTTATCTTTGTGAACTCCATGGAGGGCCAAGGACCCACGACAGAAACAGCTGGGAGAGTGCACCTGTCCCATCCTTCGATTAATTTTAATACCCCAAAGACCTCCAACCCCCTCAGGACTCAGACCGCATGCCAAGAAGACCCCATGGAACAAAACTCAGCGCAACCAAGCTCAGGTGAGAGCATCACTGGGTGCCCTCCTCTGCTCCATGTGCCCCTGCCTGGGGTAGGCAGGAGGCACCTACTGCAGCAATCCCTGACTGAAGTGACTGTGGGCAAGAGATGAGAGACAGAGTGTTCTCATGCAGAATGGGCAGCAGAAAGAAGATACAAGCTCTGCACCAGCAACCAACTGTGTTGGTGGCAGGAGCTGACCCAACTGCACAGGATAAGCTCCAGTGTGACCTACGTTGTGTACAATCCGGGTGCCTCTCAAGAGTGGAAGGGGCACCCAGGTGAAAATAATGATAGAACACAAAAAGGAATCAGGAATTTTGTGCTTCAAGACTGCAAGTGAAAAAAAAGCATTGCCCAAAGGCATGCCTCAGAAGGCACTGGGACTACCTCATTTGCTTATTTAACTCAAGTGTCTAGAAGGGCAGGGCCACTGGGCACCATTTTCCCATGTTAGGGTGTCACCCTAGCACAACGGTTGGCCCCAATAAAACCATAGTCACTTGTTATGTCACTTGAGAAGAGTCACCCTATGTCTCCCATGGGTTTTGTGAATGACCCTGGAGAGGTGTTTTAATAAACGAAGTATTTCTGGAGCTTGGATTTTTGTTCAAAATGCTTCAGAGTGCTAGATCTCCTGTTGGTGGGTCTTAAAGTTGGGTTGCAGCATGTATGATATATGACATCGCATACAGGAATAAGTCTCAGAACACAAACATTATATGGTTAGGTGATTTTAATATACATCCCTGTAACCATAATATAGCCCATGTTTGTGGACTCGAGGATATGCGGGGTAATCCCATACAACATTTTGTCCACAGTGACTACGGTAATGGCCTAAATAAGCTATTATCTTCTCTAAATATGGAAATAACCCGGGACCCAGATTTTAGTTTAGATATCCTCCCGGAAACCTTCCAAAGAAATGGGGTGGGTTCAACGATTGATTACATACTATTGACGGCCCGCTTATCGCAAGGGTTGCAAAGGTAGATACCATCTTTACAACTTTTAGCGACCATGCCATAGTTTCAATGGAATTGAATGTACTAATACCTGAGAGACAACAGAGAAGTAATGCGGATACACCTATTGTAACTAGAAACAAGCATTGGCATTGCCAATAGGTCTCGCCT
Source organism: Triturus cristatus (assembly GCF_964204655.1). Lineage (NCBI taxonomy): Eukaryota > Metazoa > Chordata > Amphibia > Caudata > Salamandridae > Triturus > Triturus cristatus. The sequence goes on from NC_140588.1 coordinate 144,062,759, forward strand.
TAGGGACCTTATAAGTGGTTAGCCATGCAACAGTTGATGTTGTTGCACCAAGGATATTGTGCTGCATAACTAATACTTATAAGGTCCCAAAAGCGAGACCGATTGTCTATGCAATGCTTGTTCTTCTTTCTCACTAGAAACCGAATCATCTTTCAGAACTGTTATTCAAAGTGTATTTGTTAGGTGTATGCTGCTTCAACCTCCTTTGTGAAGAAAATGTATTGATGTTGAGGAAATTATGGTAGGGGGTTAGCATTAGAGGCTAAATAGAGACTCAGTTATTACGGCAGGCGAACATCTGGCTTGCTGAATAGCGATTTTTGTTCAATAATCATGTTTCGGACTTCAAGTGAACTTCGAGCGATATATTTCTATTACACTATTAAGCATAAAACTGAAGTGTTTGTGAAAAATAAGAAGCAATTACACTCATGCTTTCTGCCATTTTCACTTTTAAAATATGAAAACCAAGGCCGTGTAGATGGAAGACAGCAGGTCCGAACCCGCGTCAGTATCTGATCCCTCAAGTAAATGATCCGATCTGAAAATGCTGGGCGGGCTTTTGTCGTCTTGATTAACACCCTTAAGTTATTATGCAGATGGAAGGAGCTCTTTTAAGGCTTTTCAGGGAATTTTCCCCAATGTGAGGGTGTATTAAATTGAAGAACTCGTGCATGCAAATACGCAACCTTTCTACTGACCTTTTACTGGCGTAGCACTTGTGAGGTTAATGATTTCCTGCCTGGGATTCACAGAAAGTATTTCTCTCGGGCTTCAAGCAAGTTAAGCGGCATCCCTCGAAAGGTAAGGCGTCTAAGAGAATGTCCTTCCTGGGTTATGCAAGACAGATGTTTTAGCAGCCATAAGGGGCACAGTTCCGTCAGCCATAGGAAGAGAATACTGTGTGGAATTATATATTTCATGGGAATAAGTCTGCAAAGGAAACCCTGATGTGCTAGACATCATTCTGATGTTGCTATAGCTTTTATGTATACTGTCAAATCTGTTTAAAATAAGCCACAATGCCAATAACTAGGAATATATGTTTTGGAATTAAAGGATTATGTATGTTTGTATGTATATATTTACGTGTGAAGATATGTAACTTATAGAGCACCACCCAGCTGCAGGCAGGGCTTTAAGTGAGATGAAAGAACTGGGCGGGGGAAGTTTATCTCAAAGGTGTGTGGCCAGTGTCATTAAGGGCGTGGCTTTAAAACACGTAAACTAAAAATCTGTGCTTAGTATAGTGTGCCGCCCAACTTGTATTTTGCTGTTTCTGTCATTGCATCCAGATATATGATACAACAAGTAACATCATACCTCGAACAAGTCCAGACTATTGGCTTTGTCAATGTTTGGTAGTTGCGTAAGATAAATAAGCAGCAACTATGACTTGTATGCAATACTGAAAACGCTTTAAACAAGCGGCCGCGAGACGTGATATGTGGTAGGGGAGGGGGAGCAGTGGGAGTTGTGTGCGTGCGCGGCCACACGAAAGTCATCGCGATCGCTGTGAAAGCGAAAGTGATCACGATGACACGCTAAAGGCATTCCTGAGTGTTGCTAGCTGGCCTAGCGCATGGTGGCTGCGTGCGTGCACGCTCACATGCACGCAAGCGCTAGGTCAGCCAGCAGCACTTAAAAAACACACATACAAAATGTCTCTCCGAGCCAGCGCATGCGCAGGGCTAAGCGAGACCTAAAAATGGGGTACAGCTCAAATGGGCATACATTGATAAAACCAAGCTGGTCCCAAAAATCATAGAAAATACCCAAGAAGATATCTACCTATGTTTAGACCTAGACGCTCAAGCAGATGAAGTTGTACCAGCATTCTGTAATATCTTGGGAAATATAAAATCAGCTCTAACAAAAACAAAAGTGCTAAATAGAGGCAAAGGTGGGAGCTGGTTTGACCCTGTTTGCACAAAAACTAGGAAGGCTCTGCTATACGCTCTAAAAGCTAAGCTGAGGAACTATGAGAAATAAGAACATTGCGGGCCGCATATAAATTAGCAAGAAAAAAAGAGAAAAGGAAATTAGGGCGGACCTATGAGAAAATCTGGATGAAGCAGCTAAATCTGGAAACAGTTTTGAGTTCTGGAAGTTGGTAAATGCGCCTTATTTTAAGACCCCAATTGATCCATATCTAGACACACACATTGAGGAGGAGGCATGGGTACTACATTTTGAAAATATTTTTACTTCACACCCAGGCACATCAAATTGTCACGCACCAATGCAGGAGTTAAGCCAAGTTCCTCTATCATTCTCACTTACTGAAGTTAAAGTAGGGCTGGACTCATGTAGTTCGGGAAATGCCCCAGGACCTGACAGAGTCCCAATAGACTTCTCTCAGGATAACTCAGATTTATGGATCCCATTACTAACAAACGTTTTAAACAGTATAGTACTGGAAGCTCCACCCCCTTCGTGGTCCACAGGGGTGATAGTACCTATCTACAAAAAAGGGGATAGGGCAGACCCAAAAAAACTACAGACCTATCTCCCTGCTGGATACAACATCAAAGCTTATGGGCCGCCTTCTCCTTTCTCGTTTAGAGGATTGGGGAAAGAGAAAATAAGATCTTGATCCAGGCCCAGTACGGCTTCCAGCAGGGAAGGGGGACTGTAGATCATGGTCTAAATTTAGCACTGACAATAGAAAAGTATACCAGAATGAAGGAGAGCAAGTTGTACATGGCCTTCATGGACCTTAGTGCAGCATTCGATTGCGTGGCCCATGATAAGCTATGGTCCATAATGGAGACGATGGGGGTTGAACCTGCCATATTAAATTTTATCAGGCAATCATATGCAAATGCAACGGCATCAGTGTGTTACACCAAAAATGGAGATTGCACACGTTCTTTCAGAATCTCCCGGGGTGTAAGGCAGGGTTGTGTATTGGCCCCTTTTCTTTTTCCCCCATAAACAAATGGAGTAGAAAAGGCATTGACAGTGGCTACTAGGGATGTTCCACTTTTCGATAATCAAATGCCGCCTTTATTGGCTTACGCAGATGATGCGGTTTTAATCACTAGAAGAGGGATTGGGCTACAAAGGCTGATTGCTGCATACGTGTCCTTTATGGATTCCCTTAAGCTAAAAGTGAACCAATCCAATTCGTTTGTACTAATAGCAAGGGCTACAAAGAAAGAAAAGGTACTGCACTTTTGTGCAGGGGTGCAAAAAATCGAGATAGTCAACTCGTTTCCCTATCTGGGTATCCTTTTTGACAAAGATTTGTTGTGGGCAAAATTAATGGAGGGAAGAAAGATGGTGATGGAGAGGGGTATCATTGCCTTAAAAGTTTTTGCTAGAAAATTGGGGGCTACACCACTAACACAGATAAAAAACATATATCAGGCTAGAGTTAAAGCAGCAGCGACCTATGGAGCTGGGGTGTGAGGTATGGCAGCAACGACACCACTACAAACTATTGAAAATGCATTCTTTAAATCTGTAGTGAGTTTACCCTCCTCCTTCTCAAATGGTATCTTACACTTGGAACTGGACATACCTTATATTTCATACTATATCCAGTTAGCCTAACTCCTCCTCTGGCGCTCAATTTGGAGGCGAGATACAGTTCCATTGAATCAGTTAATACTAAGGAGCTATTTGGCAATGGACAAATGGAAGAGGTCTAGGTGGCTCAACTATGTAGAGTCACTGCTAAGGGAGATTGGTCTCCACGAACTTTTTAAAGATCCCCTGGCCTGTAAGAAGGTTTCCAAACAGAGAGCGAGTGACATGTTTATGTCGATGACCAAGTACAAACAAAAGGACAACAAAATGAGAAATATGCAGCCCGGGCATATAGCCTCAACCCACCTCTAACTGGATGCAGCATAGATTTATATTATTAAGGTTTCGTACTAACGGGATACCTTTAATGATAGGCTATCCGGAAAAAACATATAACCACACTGACTTAAGTTTGTGCCCCGTGACAATTTATCACCTCAAACAGAATTGCAAATATTCCTATTCTGCAGCCTATACGAGAGGGAAAGAATTGTCTACCTTAAACCAATTTTAAAGACAATGAATTTTAAGCAGTGCCGGGTAGCATTATACTTTCTGAAAACACTTACCGACTTTCTGGTTTGTTATTCAGTCGCGTCATTCCTGTGGGCTTGCATGAGGAAGAGGAAACGGTCAGCGTGTAGGCCATTGAGTATGTAAAAATGATAACCTAAGTACCCAGAGTTAGTACATGAAAAGGCTCACTTCTTTTTAACATTTTATGTATTTTCGTCTTTATCTTAGAAATTGTGATGAATTATTTGTATCTTTTTTAAAAACAGAATTACAAAATTAGTTTTAAATGTGATTCATTTATATGTGCTTTTATGATCCTTTTTAATATGATCGAATAAAGACGAATTGATTGATTGATTGATATGATAGACTCATGAACACACTTAATTAAAAATTGAAGTGTATGATTGAGAATATAATGAGTGTCATCATAAAATGGTACCAACCTCTGTGTTTTTAATGGTGTCGCATTAATTTATTATAACATATTTCTGCTGTTATTAATGTGTTAATACCTGACAAAGCCAGAAGACTTGCCTTATGATAACTACACCCCACTGTATTGTGTCTAGCATATGTAGGGGTTATGGTGTTTCTAGGATGCAGGACTTGCTATGGGTAAGATCTGTTGGGAGGGTATCACCATAGGTATTTCCATTGGCCATTATTTGTATGTTCGTAAATTGATGTGTGGTGCTTAGTATTGTATGCAAGATCAAGTATTTTTCCTTTTTATGAATAAAAGCGCTGGCTGGACAATGAGTTACTGGGTGTTGTTTGTTGACTGCCTGCTGACTGTGGCACTAGCTCACACCACTTCTCCTGATAAGGCATTGGACTGCTCTGCCAGGCAACCCTGAGCAAATAAATTGCTACAACAGTTTACTTGGCTCCCAGTAGATGGAAGGTTGTAAACGTATTACTTGTGAAGGACCCACATGCTTTGCACCTAATAACCCACTTTCTTACAGTTTGTGTTGAGTATTTTCATGACTCAGACGTATCCTTGTTTATTCTGCAATCAGCTGAGTGCTGCAAAAACCAATATTTCGATTTTTACTGTTGGTAATACAGATTTACTGAGCTTTTCGTAGTGATATATTGCAACATGCTTATACAGCAGACTGTTAAGACTTGTCTCATTTAAACAACATGTATTTGGATGATACCCAAATTTACATGAAGATTTCATCTCTGAAGGAGATCAAGTCAATGGATGATGCCTTAAAGCTAACCTGCTATGATCTTAAACTCAATTCGCATAAAACAGAATTCCTCTTGATTTCTCCATCCAAAAGCTCAGCCGATGTTAAGGAATGGACCACGTCAATCACTGCTCTAAACTGCACTCCTGTCCTGGTTGATGCCTCCAAATCTCTTGGTATTAGGCTTGACAAGAACTTAAACATGCAAACTCACATCAACTTGATGGCCAAAAACGCCCACTTTCACTTGAGCTAACACAGGAAATAGAAACCATTCTTTTCATCTACTGACCTTAAAATGGCAGTACAATCCTTAGTCATCTCTAGGATCAAGTATGGTTGAACTACACTTTCAGGCTTATCCAAGATCTCTACTGCTGTACCTAAAAACGTGCCGCAACGCTGCAGCAAGACTCTTAAAAGGATCAAAGAAATTGGACCACATTTCTCCTCATCTAGGGTATCTGAACTGGCATCCATTCAAAGCCAGAATTCAACTTAAACTGGCTTGTATTACTCTCAAAGCCATCCACCACAAAACACTGATGTATCTTGATAAAAAAAAATCAAAATTTCGGGGGATGAACACCTTTGCAGAGCGCCAGGGATCTAGTCCTGAAACAACACTTATTCCAGAAGAAGAAAAACTATGACAAAGCCTTCTCTGGAGTGGCCCTTAGAATCTTGAACTTGCTTCACCCTCACATCAGAAGAATGAGCTCTATTTCTGCCTTCAAGAATGAAGCAAAAATCTTCCTTATGAAACAATTCTTACCTTAGCTGTCGAGTGAACTTTATCCTCATCACCCCTCAACCCTCGCAGCCACCCAGTTTATTCTTACCTTTTTCCTTTAGCAATGACTCTGCTCTCTCCATCTAGCTCTATCATAACAACTCTGTTCCTGAATTGTTGCATTATAGTAAGTCCTTACTAGTTGAGATCTATCATTTATTGTACAGTTGTTTTACTATTTGCCTAAAACTTCCTCGAAGTAACACTGTCTAACCCAAGTACTTTGCATTGACCTTGTTTACCCCTATTTTCATTGTATCCCCATGATGTGTTTGTTGTTTAGCACATTTTTGTCCTTATTTTATTTTTTGTTGTTTACCACTATGTACTTGTTAAGCGCTCTGATACCCATGGGTCATGTTCGCGCTATATAAAACTTTGAATAAATAAATAAATGAAAATGTGCATTTGGTGGCAGCTTACCTTTACCAAATTTGACAGTAGTAGAAAATGGGGAAGTGTAATCCATCTTAATCTTTCATCTGGAGGCGATTGCAGTAACCTACAAGTGGAGGGCGGTTATTCAGGCAGATAGAGGAGAATCAGTGCATAATAATGGATCTTGTGTGCCCTCACTGTGGGAACCAGATGTCAAGAAGAGCAGGACCAGAAGAGCAAGTTAGGTGAGACTGTATTCTTTTTTCTAATTTATATATTGAGCAACATATAACTGCTCTGATACTGTCAGTTCCATAATAGTTTTGATTTTTTTTCTTGCAGTGTTTGCTACCATGATAATGGGGCTTCACAGAGCTATAAATAATATATGTTAGTATTATCCAACATAGTTGTCATCCCATTATCCTTCTGGAATTCAAATATGTGATGTGCAAGATAGTAGTATGGGAATTTTTCTTGTAAGTACATTAACCCATTGAGTTATCTCATCAGCTTAGGTATTTAACAAAATCCACAGGGAGATATGTTTTATGCAACATAATGTAAGAGTATTGAAGAGACAGATTTTCTGGAATGTGTTTTTGTGGACGTTTCTTTTTCTAGTAATCAGTGAGGTCAAAATGTGTGGTATGTCTTAATTGTTTAACAAATTCTTCATCTCTTCATCCCTGCCTTCCGAGCAAGTGGTTTTGGTTCGACAGAGTGGGTACAGAACTTGGGTCTTTGCCATAGCTTGCATGTGGTTGCTGCTGTGCACAAGCACAGGCTGTGAGCAACGGCCTTTGTGGGATAGAAGATATCCAAAGCTGAAGATATGCACAGTGTGTCATGTCTGCATGTATGCAAGGCACAAGTTGTGGCTACTGAAAAATCTTTGTGTGTGTTTGTGTAGTAGAAGAGAACACCATAAATGGAGACTGCGCCTTATCCCGCCAAGGACTCAATGCTATATTCATTTGGTGCAGCATGGAAGTTCCAAACATATATATGATACCCCTAACATCACAAGTTCACATAGCCCACTACACACTGCTTTTCACCACATCCGGAAACCCAACCTCATTCTTCTCAAAACTGTCAAAGCCTTCAACTGTCTGTAGGTTGTTGGGATGTAACATTTCCAGAGCATCTGCATTTGGCATTTACATAACGTGTGATGCAGTGTCGATGCACGAGAAGGAAGCACAAGAAATGATTGAACAGCACACAGATTACCTTCCCTCTCCAATAATTTTTTGTATCTTTATGTTTAACATTGTACAGTACTACTCTGCCTTTTGGCTAGATACGCAATACACAAATAACACATTTATACATACTCATGACAGCCCCAAAGTCATACTTTCAGAATGTATGACATTAAAACGCTTACCTTTACCACGCATGACTGGCTATGAAAATCCAGGGCGACTTGCAATATCCTTATCATCTACAGCAGGCTGTGCTTTATTTCTTCTAATACATAGTCACACCATCACCTTTGTCAAAAACCACCTAAATGCTTGGTGCGTCTTTCATATGAAAGAGAGAGCTTGTTTGCAAACATGAAGAATAAAAATAGAATCTGCGGTCCAAAATTAAACACATCAAAACAGCTGTTAGATATTTGTTGCAAAATATATTAGAAGTAGTTTAATAAAAGTAGAAACATGCAGAAAGATTCTAACTTTTCTATAATTTCCCAAGGAGTGAAAATAATAAACATGTTGCCATAATTATCTCCTTTCTGCTTGGCACCATACATCTAGAGCAAACATTGCAGCAAAAGAAAAGCAACAATTAATTTTTCATTCCTCAAACAGCCTTTCCCCTCAGCTGGTGGTTTTGGCAGCAGGCATTTTGACATCAGAACTCAACTGTAATCACCTATTACAGTCAAGTCCTGATGTAATTTCTTTATATTTGGCGACTGAGTGAGTCACAAGATGCCGATTATAAAGAAATTAAAGACAGGTTTCATATAGGGATTGCAGAACCCCATTTATTATATATATATACTTTTTTGGAGGATAATCCCCCTAGTTTTTATTTACTCCTAACCTCCCTTTACCACTGCTCACCCTAAACCATAAATGTACCCTTACCTCCCTTTACCATTGCCCACCCGAACCTTAAAATTATCCTTACCTCTCTTTACCATTACCAACCTCTGAACCCTACAGTTACCCTTACCACCAGCCACCGTTTGCAAATTATGTTATTTAATATATATATTCATACTTTATTAATGTTTAGACACAGTCTTTAAAACATAATTAAAACCAGTTAACATATTATACAACCGTATAAATACCAGTTTATCAATGTTAGAACTAAATCTCCAATCCCTATGATCTAACACATTGGGACACTAATCCAAACATATTTTAAGAAATCTTGCCAGTGCACATGCCCCATCAAAAGATTCAATTTTTAACAAAAGTGCAAGTGCATCATTGCAGCTGTTTATGTTATGCCTTAAAAAAAGAAGTTTTAAAATCAAGCAACAAAGCTGAATAAAATGATGGCAATCAATTAAAAAATGAACATTGAACTTTTGAGAAGGCAATCCACATGTACAATTTTTCTCTTGGTCTAGTAAGACTTCAAATTTCTCAGCTCTCGCATAACGCAAGTTTAATGTTACCCAGAATTTTAATAGTTCTAAACGTAGCGAGGCGTCTGGTAATGCAGATAAATACGGGAATGCATTCATATTTTCCCATACATCTATACCATATACTTTGCTGAGGGTCTGTTCCTTACATGCTTCAAATCAGTCAACCTAGATTCTTTTTTACAGGCAATTTTTAATTCTGCTTTCGAGAAATGGAAGGCCTCCGCTATTTTTAATTCTACTTTTAGGGATCCTGCTATGGCTTCTAGTCTTTTCTTTACCTTCTGAGCCTAATGTACTTCACTCTTTCCTATTTAGACAACACAGAGGGCTGACATCTTCTGCGTGCTCGGGACCAAAAGTTTATCCCAAAATCGTAAAGTTGTTTTATATGCCAAGTTCCATGTCTGCAAATTTCCTTCTAATCTTATCGCCTGGGACATTGCACCTTTCGGGAGGGCTAACAAACATTTACTTTTGCACCTCTCCCAACTTCCCTCCATACTTATGGCTAGTAACTCAGCCCCGTAGAGGTATTACGTGGGGACCATTGCATTATAGGCTGTTAAAAGGGAAATCCAAGAAGGACCACCATAAGTCTTTTTAAAACGAATAAGTCCCCTTATTATAGCTTGTGCCTTCGTCTCCACCAATACTTTATGCAAGGTCCAACACAGCTGACTAGTAAACGTCATACCCAGATACTTGTAAGAGGTCACGACCTCTACCCTGCTATTACCTAACTGCCACTTAAACAGTTTAATTATTTCCCCAAAGGTGATTATTTTTGTTTTCCCCATATTTACCTTCAGTTTATTCGCCTTGCAATAATGATTACATTGAATCAATTTCCTCTGCAGGCCTACTTGGGTCATATCCAAATTTGCCAAATCATCTGCATAGAGTAGGCACGACACATGTCTACCCTCCATTTTTGGGAAAAATGAATGAGTCGCTGCCAACTCTGCCAGAAGGTCAGCTAGAAACAAGGAAAACAATGTGGGTGCAAGAACACAGCCCTGCCTTAATCCGTTTCCCAACGGAATTCTGCCCAAGAGGACCCCATCTAGATCAAGTTTAACTTGGGCCCAGTTCCCATTGTGCAATTCCAGCAGAGCTGCTATTATGCAATTTGGAATACCCTGATATTTTAATTTGGCCCAAATTATACGACGGTCAACCAGATCGAAAGCTGAGCTAAAATCAACAAAACAACAACATAAATGCTCTTTTGTTTCCTTTGCCTTCTGCCCCTAAGCCCATAGACTGAAGCAATGATCTGTTGTTGAATGCCCAGCTTTAAAGCCCCCCTGCCCTCACCGCACTGCACTGCAGCAAAACTACAGATTGGAAAGACATCAAATTTAGGATGAATCTAGGATAGAATGAACTCTTCTCAGAACGAGGCCTTTTTATGGTTTGGTACAAATCCATTGATAGTCTTTAAGATTTTTGGGTTACAAATTGGTGTTGAGCAACTTCGGAGGGTAAAATTACATTGTCAGTGAATCTTCTGGTCCTTGGAGCTTCTGGAAATCAGAATAATCATATTGTCTGTCAATAACCGTAAATGTTTGTTGCGGTTGCCGTTACAGGATTCACAGCACTGACACCTGTGTCTTTAAAAACAGTGTTGAGGGGCATAAAGGGGCAAGGGGAGCATGCCCTGAACGCAGGGGTGATGTAGATCTAGGGCCCGGAGAGGCAAAAAAGTAAATGTTTTCATCTCTGGATCCTGCCACAGAACTCATGAGCCAACCTTTATATTGAGTACTCAGTCAGTCAGTCAGTCAAAAGGTCTTTATTCGATTTGCATCATAAAAGACATACTACACAAATAGACAATTCGACTACAATACAATTTCATATACAATACAAAAAAGACTATAAAACCTTTAAAATAGTAGATAAAAATAATAGATTAAAAATAGTCACATCATGTTAAAAAATACAAATAGGGACGTGCCAATTAGCCCAAGGACCAAAATAGATACTATTGTGTGGCAGCAAAGAACAAGGATTACGGCTTCAGTTTCTTAGCCCTAAGGATCCATGCCCAACTTATAAATTTAGCAACACCAATTACTATAGGATTGGAAGTATCTGTTTTCAAAATTCTACTAGCGACCTGTGCAGAGCGAGTACTCATTAGTCTACATACAGGTCGAAGCTAGATACGTCTAGGAAGTTGATAAGTTGGGCAACAAAAAAGGAAGTGGTCCAAAGTTTCTATCTTGTCTACACAAAAGGGGCATTTATCACTACCAAGAGGACTCCAACTTTTGGTGAGTCCTCGCAGTGGTAGAGCGCCCACTCTGAACTGGTGATACAACTTACGATCAAGGAACTTCAAGATAGTATCCCAGTAACTTTCGTAGACAGAGTCATCCTTAAAAACTAGGAAGGTAACAGTCATTGTGGGACCTATAAGGGAAGCACATCTCCTGTTCTTAATATAATTCCAGTACGCATCCTTAAGTACCTTTTTTGCCGGGAAGACTTCTGTATCAGGGTTAACCCATAGGTCACACATCCCAAGATCATACAACAGGGTTTTGATGCTAGACAACCAGGGAATCCTATACGACCCCTCCATCCCTTTGATCTCCAAAAGGGCTTTTGCATAGTTAGATAGTTCGGGGGTCGTACTCAAATCTTTATCTGAATCCATAAGTTAATTTTATTTATTTATTTGTGAATCTAGAACATTTGTTTTACAAACAAAATCAAAATTCACAGAGCAGCTACACATGGTCAAATTGCACAGTGAGCACTACAATGAATGGGGCTGCTGTACTTCCCTGAGCCCACTGCGCATAGCCAGATGGCATGTACAGTCATTTTGGTGGCAAAGACCTTGAACCCTGCGTCTGGAGTGAGTACTGAGCCCACAAGTCCTGGACCCCTGGAAGTGGTGCTAAAGGTGCTTCTCCAGCCAAAACCTAAAACTTGGAACTTAAAACAATTTCATTGAAAAGGGGTCTAAGAAGTGACAGGAGACCAGGACCTACTTGCTCACTGACCTGCCCATGGTGCATCAGCGGTCTGTCGTAGCTCCCACTACGTTCTTCTCCACAGCAGCAATTCCTGTTCAGTAGGATCTCTGAAGAAGAGTATCCGGGCTTGTGGTGCCTTCGTCAGCTACAGCCTACAGCTTCGTGCCACTGGAGATTTTTAACTTTCAAAAGAGTGACAAAGTCTAAAGGTGGAAAACTTCACAGCGACTCTATCCAGCGCCTCCCCGACGACGACACCTCTTCCACGGATACCACGGCTACCTTTGCCGGTTGAACTTTACCTTCTCAGGAATATTTTGGCAAAGTTTCTTCTAAGTCTGAAGGTAAACTGAGGCAAGGCTCAGTCCACCTCATGTAGGCAAACCGCGCTCCATCGCATTCTGCTTAACTCTTGACTTTGGCTACCAGAACTACCAGAACTTGGTTACCTCTTTGTTCTTTTTGGTGCTAATTTTCATTTAAAACTTTAAAAATTCATAACTTTGGGTCTACTGATGTGGTTCCATTAGTTTTGATCTCAAATTATTTATTAAAATGTACTGTATTTTTTAATTCGATTGGTATTTTTCTTGTTATTTTGCTCCTGTTTGTGTGCTGCATAAATACTTAACACAGTGTCACTGAGTTAGGTCTGAGTGCTTTTAGGCCAATCTGTCAGAGGGTTAAGCGCAGGTTAATTTAGTGACTTTTGTGGTTCACCCTGACAAGGATTGTGGTTGTTGTTTGAGTAGGGTTTTCTCCACCTCAACCAATAATCCAATTTGTTACAGGGTGCCTAACAGAGGTGACAATTTGGATACCACAGAAGCAGTTAAAGCCATCTGGTAAAGGAATAGATTCCTTCTCAGGCACTAGATGAAGGAGAACTTTCTTTGAGAGGCTTCACTGAGAAGGCCTAACACTCTTACAAAAGGTGACTTAACAACCTGTCTGTAAGAAATCAGGGAGGAATGGAAGGCAGACTTGAAACAAGAGTTGGAGGGCATCAAAAAGAGTATCAATAACACATTCTTGATACTGAGCTGAAAAGTGGAGCACATTGCCACATGAGTTGTTGAACTGGAGACCAACATACAAGAAGTCTCACGTGAAGCGACACAGAACATCAAAAAATTAAGATGTTAGAATCACAAGTGGACATCCTGCAACCTAAATGTGATGACCTAAAGAACAGGGCTGGTAGAAACAACATTAGAATCCGAAATATGATAGAAAAAGTGAACGGCACGAACATAACTGCCTATGTTCACTCATTGTTCGGCAATATATTGCAAATGAACGAGGGATAAATTGGTATTGAGTGAGGGGTCAACTCTAATACCAGGCCCAGAGACATGGTGTTAAAGCTGTCCTCATTGTGGCAAAAGGAGGCCATAGTAATGAAAGCACGAAACATTCACTGCTCCACTACGGCTGAGACATGCTCAGACTACTGCAAGACCTCTCACAGTCAATCCTAGAGAAAAGGAGGATGCTGAACCCCTTAACTAGTGCCCCCAATGATGAAAAAAACAGATTTTTGTGGATGTTTCTATGTGGAGTGTTTTTCCAGTCTGGTGGCAGGACCACCATGTTTATATGGCAGAGGAAAGCTTCTAGCTGTGGAGAAAATCCATCAAGATGGACAAACATAGGTCACAGATGAGGAGAGTGATAAGAAATACAGGAGGTCTTTGTCACAGATCACAGCAGAGAATCCTCAAAGAGAGGATACAATGAAATGAGACCTGCAAAGATGCTCAACCCTTTTATGCAGGAGCAATTAAAGCCCATCAGGAGATAGCTGAAGTAGCCAAGGACATGCTGCTCCGCAGGAGTATGAAGCCTGGAAACTCAGAAATTAAACACCTTCCGCCAAATGACAGTTGATGTTACAGTCACCGGACAAAAGGCTTGTTCATAACACCACAGCAGAGAGTGGCAAATGAACCTGCTAATGGGTTGTTATCGTTTTCTTATGGTGCTACTTGAAATTGTACATGTCACAAAAGATTGTTTGATTTGACAAAATGACTGGGAAGTGTCGGGTTTGGGGAGGACAGAATGGAATACATGATCCAGAATATTCCAGATCACATGGACTTCAGCGAAGACAATTAACTATCATGAACACAATTCTGGGCCTGATCTCTAATTGTTAAGGGGCTTAATCTCCTTTCAAAAAGGAAAAGGATCCACACTTTCTTAGCCTCTGAAAAGGCAGAAATTGTAGCTCTGCGAGAGACACACTTTAAAAGAGGCAACTCTAGTAATTTCCAGTTCAAAACATACATGCATCAATAATACTTGAACATACCCACCAAGGTAAAGGGAGTGGCCATTCTCCTAGCAAACTATTTCAAAATGGTAGTGTTTGAGTAGCTTGTAGAGAAAAATGCGAGTAGTGCAATGATAAAAGGTATGTTTAAATGGGAAGTGATCTCAATGGTCACCCTGTACTCACCAAATTAATGTCAAGATAGATTCCTACAGAAGGTGTTACGGACACTTTCAGGATTTACAGAGAGGCAGCTAATACTAATGGGTGTCTTCAGTACTTTACTATAAAGCACAATCAACAGGACTGAACCCACTTGATCTGCTAGCATGGAAATGACCAAACAGGTCCATTAACAATTTTGGGAGTTGTGGTTCATTGAGGCATGGAGAGTGGCACATCCAGGTGACAGGAATTACACTTTGTGTTTGTCCATTCACCACTCCTACTCCAAAATAGGTATGGTTCTAATCTCCAGCACAGCGTTGGCCTCAGTGTCAGATACTGGTACAGGCATAACTGCATTCTAATACCACACACACATATAGCTACAATTTGACACTTGCACACAAATACATAGGGACAGGACACTGAAACTGAATAAATATCTACTTCAGGATGCAGCTAATAGAACAAAAATGTCCACATCCATGGACACTTACATGGTCACAAACAAAACAGCAGATACGTCTCCAAACACATATTGGGACCTCTTAAAGCAGCAATTCGAAGCCAGATGAAAGCAATAGAAAAAAAGACAAAAGATAGAAAGCACTAATACAAGCTCAACTTGAAAGTTATTGATCCAGCGGAAAGGGGCGAAAATGTTTACAGATCCTCCCTGCGTCACAGATCCGTCAACCACACTTACTCATTCACACACGCATTCATTGGTGGGGCCCATAACACCAACACTCGCACATCTCATTCGGAATCTGCACGCAGGAGGGCGATGTACCCGCTGGACATGTGGGGGGGTACCTTATTACCTATAGGGAAGGAAATATGTTACAATATTTTACATATATCAATACCCATAGAATTCTAACCTTAACATCAAGGCACTCCACTACTTGGTCGATGGACCAATTAGTTGGTCTGGTTGATGGTGATTTAGAACCAGCTAAAACACATTAAAGCTTCGGGATTCTTATTCAATGCTCTATTTAAAGAACCACAAACTTATTCTCTGTTGATCAATGTTTAGTTTATCTAATTAATTGCTTTTAGTTGCATAATTTAGCATTTCGGTCAACCAAAGTTCCAATTTAATTAATCAACAAAATTTTGCATGAGATTTATATTTACCTATTCTTGCTATTGGGGTAGTTTCTCTAATTCTGTTAGCTCTGCATAATTCAAATCTCTTTTGATAAATCGTCCCAATCGAATGCAGGCCAAGATTTAAATGTCCGAAAAGTTCCTTTGCTCAGCACGGCACAGTCCCAAAGATATCCAAAGGACCAAGCAAGTCGATCACGCAAATCTGGACACCCCTCTGGAACGCACTCTTCCCTCGGGACGCACTAGCTAGCCCCTCCCTATTCTACTACCCTTTTTATTGAACTGAGAAGTAATGTGATTGGTCAATCTTGCAAAAATTGTAATATGGTCCAACTTTCTCATAGTCTTGGGTTCTCAGGGAAACAGCCTGGTCATGTCCTCAGTTTATGTCATTCATGCAACAATGTTGATTCTTCATTATTGGTGACTATTGTTTCTTCGAGTAATTTACACTGACTTTAATCTGGCAGTCCTCCATGTTCCTATCCTTGACCAGGAACACTGTGCTCTGAATTGAGGATGCCTGGAGGTCTTCGGATCCATCCGAGTCTGCGCAGTAGACATCGCGCTCACAAGACGGTGGCCACTTCTGAACTCCATTTTGAATGTCATGGCCTGGTAGGCCCGAATGCCAACTTAAGCGAAACAAACATAAAACATAATTAATATACGGAAATGAAGATTCTAATGTTTAAACCCACGCTAATCCCATTATATATTAGTATTTTCCTAGCTTATAGCGACATTTAAAGCAATAATACTCACCATTCGGTCCCAACAGGAACGCAAACGTCACCAAAGCAACATAAATCATGCAATTTTCTGTTACCACACCTCCCGCGTGTAACTTGTGTTTATCAAAAATGCACTTTGTTGCTTAATAAATCACAGCACTCAGTTAATTCAAATTAATATATAAACTGATTCCGTCATTAGTAGTTTCATGCAAAATAGAGAAGGTATACACATTTTTGTTTTACCTGCTCCATCAATCCCCCCTTTGGTGATTTTTAATATCACCACAAATTCCCCTAAATTCTTATAAAATTTTTAAGGAAATTAATTCAGTTCTCTTAAGTCTTGTTATGTCACATGATTGTTTCCCCTGTTTCCTCCTCTCTTGTTTTCTTAAACATATTCTCTTTCCATTCTTCCAGTTCTATGTCTCCTATTTCTCTTTCCCTTCTTTCTTTCTCTCTTTTCTTAGCAACTTCTCTTTTTATGTTATTTTGTAATTTTCTTCTTTTGATACATAAACATCCTAGTCTGAGTATTAATACTAATAATATCACACAGGTAACTGGAATTAGAATCTTACCAATAAATGAACTACCTAGTTTTATTAAAAAGTTTTTAATAG
This sequence comes from Triturus cristatus, assembly GCF_964204655.1. Lineage (NCBI taxonomy): Eukaryota > Metazoa > Chordata > Amphibia > Caudata > Salamandridae > Triturus > Triturus cristatus. Next base: position 144,079,720 of record NC_140588.1, read on the forward strand.
TAGAAAACCCTTTCCCAATCTTTTCCCATACACTCTCAACCTCCAATGGAATACTCTCCTGAAGCAAGTCCGTAATATTTCGAATATATTTCTTTAAATCATGACTCTCATCAGGAATATAAGTACAACAGTGTTGCACCCTCAACATTCCACAAACTCATCCCTCCTTGGCCAAAATAATGTCAAGGGCAAGTCGATTTTGCATCACCATGGCTCGCATGGCAACCATTTCTGTATTTACTAATAAAAACCCTCCAGCAGTGCTTGTCGATAAGGGATCCACTACTGTAGACAATTTTCTAATTTTGTGTGTTTCCAGAGATATCCCAACGGCTGGTATCAGGGCTCCAAAAATATCCCCTACAATTTCTGACCAACTTTCCCTCCTTCTACGTGTTAGTTGTCTACCTATCTCATGCATACCATCTTTTCCCCTTCCCACATGAAATATCTTTGGGAAGACCAGGCCTAGATAACATGTGCCATACCAATGGTCAGGTAATCGATAATAAGCTTTGTTCCCACAGATAAAATATAATCCAGGGAATACCAGATCATTTCCTCCTTTAAATCCCCATCCTTCCATGATTCTATACGTATCATGGCAATCACTTGCACCTATAAAATAGTTATCATACACAGTTTGATTTCTTCTAATACACAATTTCCCTCTCTGAGGCCAATCTAAAGTTCCTCTCCTTTCAAGTGTTTTTCTCTTTCAACGTCCCAAACCGTCTTTTCTCCCTTTCCCTCAGGTATCTTCCTTTGCATCTTGATTCGCCTTTCTTCTACCATATCTAAAAAAGTATTTTCTTCCCTTTTCAGACTACAAGTGAGATTATTTTTAAATACTGCTTCTAAAGTTAATTCTCTAGTTTCTAAGAAAAATTCACCTAAAACTTTATTCAATTCAGGAACTACAGGTACTTGTGATTTTTTTTTATCTAAACCAGAAAAATAATATTCTAGTTTTCCTGTTTTATAAAACAAACTTGCTAATACACTACATGTTATTCCATATGTCACTAGAAGGTGGTGGTATGTAACTCCCGCAGACACTGATGCAGGTAACTGCATGCAGACGTAACAATCTCTCACATCCATAGTTTTTACATATTCATATAACAACTTTGAGACAACGTTTTTAGAAAAATCAGTTATGGACCTATCCTTATGTAAATAAGTTCTATCTATAACTTTAGTTGGATGAGTGTCATGAATCTTTTCTATATTAGACTTATTCTCACTATAACCTTCTATCGTTTTAAACGTTACTTTAAATGAAACTAATAAAGCTAATACACTCCACAAAAGCATTAAAAATCCTGTACAACAACAACAACACATTTTGCACCATCTTTGAAGGAACACACATGTAGATTTTCTACCTTCTGTGTTGGCCATTTCGGAAATGATCAGTGTCTTTTGACTTAGCCTCGTCTACTCACAACTAGTTCTGTCTAAACCCAAGGTTCTAAGCGCCTACTTGGTTCTTATCAGGTATGTTTCTTGCTTAGTGATTTAATCTCTGTGAAACCTTCATCCCTTCAATCTGGCATTTGATCACTCTTTTCTTCGTTCTCACAGTCTTGGTTCAGAATTTCCTGAACATCCGTCTCTTCTCCGATGTCGGACAAGATAACTCTCAGGATTTCCGAATCTTCGTCTTCCTCAACCACTTCTGGTGTAGTCACTCCTAGACCTCCTTGGCTGTCTGCTTCCTCTTGTACTTCAGGAAGTGCCACATACGTCCATTCTGGTGACTTATACTTTTGGTTGGGTTTCTTAGTCCGTTTTCCCTTCTCCAAGGGTGTCAGATCAGTGTCCTTTGATTTTTCTTGGCTAGACACATCATTCACTTGTTCTGCTCTAGAAGAATTCACTTGTGTCAATCGATATCTTAATCTTTTTATCTTGTTTTGCCAAATTTCCTCCTTTGCTGGCCTTTTCAACTTACTTCCCTTTTCACTTCTTTCCGTTCTCCATGCCCTTTTCCTCAAGACCCGACCTTCTTGTACTTCTTCTTCACTGTCTAGAGATTCAGTTCCACCTTGACCCTGTATATTCGATAGATTTCTTCTCCATCTAATTTTATCCCTCCTCATGTTTCTTCCACGCAATCTTCCTGTTGATTAACTGTCCCTTCTTCTATCTGGATGTGTGGTTTCCCTACACCTCCTCGGGGGTCTTCTGCAACAATATTGCCCTTACTCTCTGTATCTAGTACCTCACCTTCTATTTCTGTGACCTCAGGTGGAATTTCTCTCGTTTTTACATGTGGAGCTTCTTTATCGAGAATTTCTTTGACAGTTTCCTCACTGTTTTCTTTTACACTTTCAGGTACTTGTACTTGTTCAGTATCTGACTCTGAGCTAGTGTCAGAAATCTCTAATCTCCTTAATGGTAGATTCTCTGGTGCTGCAACTGGACTTGATTCTAATTCCCCCCTTCCAGGAGTTGGTCCTGTTCTTGCTTCCTCTGAATCTGACTCGGAACTGGTATCAGACTCTTCAAAGTATTCTTCTTCAGTGTTATTCGCTGGATTAGGAATTCACAAGGTATGACTAGCATGAATCCAATTCTTCACTCTGGCACATTTCACAGCTGTCGTCGTGGTCAAGATTACTTGACGTGGTTTACCCACAGTGGGACCAGACAATTTCTTCTTCTATGCACTTTAACTCACACCCAGTCTCCTGGACTTAAATCATGAGCTGGCTTCTTTTCAAGAGTGGTTGCATCCGATCCAACCTGATGAAACACAGAATGAACGGAATCAGCCAACCCCTTGCAATAATCCAACACCAAGTCATCAGATATGAAACACAGAATAAACGGAATCAGCCAACCCCTTGCAATAATCCAACACCAAGTCATCAGATATAGGCAATAGTTTGTTGACAGGAATGAAAACATGTCTCATTGCCCTTCCCATTACTATTTCATGGGGACTCAGTCCAGTATTCCTATCAGGGATAGATCTAATAGTCATGAGCACTAGAGGCAAGACATCAGGCCATTTCAAACCTGTGGCCAAACACATTTTTCCCAATCTATTTTTAATGGTGCCATTCATTTGTTCTACCACACCAGAAGCCTCTGGGCGATAAGCACAATGCAGTTTCTGCTGTACATTTAATGCTTCACAAATCAATTTCATGATTTCATTATGAAAATGCTTTCTTCTATCTGATTCAATCGTGACTGGAATACCAAATCTGGGAATGAATTCTCTCAATAGTAGTTTTGCTACAGTAATTCCATCACTCCTTCTAGTCGGGTATGCGTCCACCCAACGTGAAAATAGGCAAACTACCACTCTAGAACATACCTCAGCCTATTGCAGGGGGGCATTTCAATGAAGTCAATCTGCATTCTGGTGAAAGGCCCTCCTTCCCGTCCTATCGTTCCTAGGCTCACCACTGTTTTTCTTCCAGGATTGTATTGCTGACATATAAGGCATCTCTGACACAGGCTCTCAGCTACAAGTCTAAACTTGGCATTATACCATGTCTGTTTGAAAGCCTAATCATAGCATCCCTTCCTACATGTGCTTGTCCATGATACATCCGTGCCATGGTAGAGACCGTGCTATCATGCATGATTGGTCTTCCATCCCGATAAACCCAAACGTGGTCTGTCTCTCGGGGTGCACATCCTGATTTTATCCACTGTTTCCTTTCCTCATCTCCTGCCTCTTCTTGTAACTTCCTCACCTCCTCCCATGTATTCACAGTGTTAGTAAAAGGCAAGGGATATGAATTCATTTCTTTTTCCCTGCCTCGATTAACCGAATTCTGGTTATGCGCACAATATTGCGCCATGTCATTCGCAAACTCGTTCCCTGCCGACACATAGTCAGCGGTTTTCGAGTGTGCAGCACATTTTACTACTGCCAATAGCCTAGGCAGCTGTATCGCCTCAAGCAACTTTCCAGTCACTTTAGCATTCCTTATAGGAGTTCCACTCGATGTCAAGAACCCTCTTTGGGACCACATTTGCCCAAAGTCATGCACCACACCAAAGCCATACTGACTATCGGTAATCACAGTGACTCTCAGATTCTTTCTCAACTTGCAAGCTCTTGTTAATGCAAATAGTTCAGCAACCTGGGCTGATTTCACTCCCTTCAGGCAAGATGCTTCCAGTACAGCTGCTAAAGTACATACTGCGTACGCTGCACTCAAAATCCCTTCGTCGGTTCTCAAACATGACCCATCTACAAACATCACATAGTCACTTTCTTTCAGAGGCACATCTTTTATATCAGGGCGTGGCTTAGTACAAAAATCAAGCACTTCCAGGCAATCATGATCCACGTCATCCCTGACTTCCACTTTCTCAGCATCAGGTAACAATGTCGATGGGTTCACATTGAGACACCTCACAAGGCTCACATTGGTTGCACCTAAAATGACCTTCTCATACTTAGTTAGACGACTCTGCGTCATAAACTGGGTGCGACTCCTAGTTAAAAGGATCGCCACATCATGAGGCACACACACTCTCACAGGATATCCCATCACAATTCCTTCACTCTGTTCCAAGCTCTTACAAGTAGCCGCTACAGCTTTCAAACAACCAGGCAATGCTACAGCTACAGGATCTAGTATAGCCGAAAAATATGCAATTGGTCTCCTCAATTTTCCATGCTTCTGTACTAGTACAGAAAGTACACACCCATTCCTCTTGCTGCAATAGAGCTCAAACTCTTTTTCATAGTCAGGCATTCCAAGAGCTGGGGCTTCACACAAACCATCTCTCAATTGTTTAAAAGCCTTCAACTCCTCCTTATTCAGTTCAATGGGGTCTTTTACATCACTCTTTGTCAATCATACCAAAGGTTTTGCAATCAGCGAAAAATTGCTGATCCACTGACGGCAACACCCAACCATTCCAAGAAACATTCTCACTTCTCTTTGAGTCATTGGTGTTCTCATTCCTTTTATTATCCTGATCCTATCTGCAGTCACTTTTCTCAGCCATTTTTCAATTTTATGGCCTAAATACTGTACTTCTTTTTGACAAAATTGTAATTTTGATAGGGATACTTTAAGTCCTCCATCTGCCAAGTGATTCAGTAATGCAACAGTATCCTCTACACAAGCTTCTTGAGTTCTCGATGCCACCAGTAGGTCATCGATACACTGGACTAGTACCGAACTTTTGGGCATTTTTAAATCTTCTAGGGACTTTTTCAGAATCTGATTGAATATCGATGGACTTTCTGTATACCCCTGTGGGATTCGGCACCATGCCAAAGTACGTTCGCCAAACTGGAACGCAAAAATCTTTTGGCTGTCAGGGTGCAATGGGATGGAAAAGAAAGCATGACACAAATCAATGACTGTGTACCATTCTGCATCATGGGGAATCTGATATAGGATCACAGAAGGATTTGGCACAATGGGACAACATGATACAACAATCTTATTCACCTTTCTCAGGTCTTGCACTATTCTGAAAGTTCCGTCTTTTTCAGACCCATAATTGGCGAATTGCATGGGCTACTCATTATTTCTCTCAAAATACCTTGTTCAATCATTCTGTCTATTATAGGAGTCACTCCTGCAATTATTTCAGGGGTCAATTTATACTGAGGAATATTTGGGTAGCTTATCCCTTCTTTTACAGTAATTTTTACAGGGTCTACATTTCTCATTAGTCCCACATCTTCTCCCGTGAAATCCCATACCTCCGTTTTCACTGTTTTCTTTAATTCCTGAGGCAATTCTTCTGGGTCAAATATAGCAAATGCCTCAGTAATCTCAGATTCCATATTGGCCATGGTCATTTTGTACAGTACATCCTCATCAGGAGTTTCAAAAGCTATGCCATCAGGAGTACAGAAGATTGTGCAGTTCATCTTACACAACAAATCCCTTCCTAGCAAATTTACAGGGCTGGTGTCGCACACAACAAAGCGGTGCATGTCGGAATATTTCCCTATTTTATCCTTAACTGGTTCAGTAAGATACTTTTTTATCTGTCTGTTTGAAACTCCGACTACTTGGATTGTGTCGTCCAAGAGAGGAAGATTTTTTAACATCAGCCGATCTAACAGTTGAACGAGTAGCACCAGTATCTACTAGGAAAGTAATGTTTTCATCATTTATCTTTCCATCCACAAAAGGGCCTGTCTGGTCCACTTCCAGAGTTGCGCCAAGTACGCACTCTTCTTCCTCTCTTCGGCACCGTCAATAACTCTCTTCTGACTCACTCTCATCGCGTTGCAGCCAATACTGCAAAACAGCACTAGCGCGCGGCAGCTTAGTTACCTGTTCTTCGGTGTAAAATCCTGTCTCAATACTGTATTTCTGAGAGTTTGCGCTCTGTGGAAAAGTTGGTTTTGGCACCTGACACTGTTGGGTAATAGCCTGCTGCTGTCGCTGTGGTTGACAACTCACCTCATTCTGCACCTGCAGATTTAATGATGCATTATCGCCATTAGCACTTGGGGGTAATTTACACTCGGATTTCCAATGCCCTACCTTTACGCAGTTATGACATGGCCATTTCTTTTTGGCTTCTTCTATACTAATCTGTCCTTTTCCCTTCCCAATATTGGGTTTTTGTTTCATATGGCTCATGCCATTTGCCTGTGCAATCAGTTGGGCTTCCTGTCTTTCTGCCACTTTAACCTGAGCCCACATGGCCTTTTCTTTTAACTTACGTTGCTTGGCTTCAATCTCATCACTAAAATATTTTGCATGCCTCAATACTTTGTCTATCTTTTTTATTTTGCCAATCCACAGTATGCTGTTTAATCATTTCACTTACTTCAGGGCGCAACCCGTACACAAATCGAAATACAAAATGACTTAAATCTTTCTCACTCAAATTTTCATCACCACTGTATTGTTTAAAAGCCAACAACAATCTTTCATAATAGGCATGTACAGATTCTTTTACTTATTGGTGAGTCCTATCAATTTTTACCCAATCTGTTTCTTTTGGAGGTACTTTATCTTTCAAGAAGGTGACTACTTGTTCATACTTTCTCATTACCTCTGGATCAGGGGCACCGGTTTTAGGATCTCTAGGGTATTCCTGAGTAGGCCAACCTTTTGTAATTTTACATTCCGCCCATAGATCTGCTGGCACAATTATGTCAAATAGACTGTTGAAATCTATCCATAATACTTTTGATAATTTAACAAACCTATCTACCCGCCTATACCATTCCACTGGCTTCTCGCGAAGACGGGGAAAGTCATTGGTGAATGATAAAATGTCCTGCCTAGTCCAGGGAACATGCACATAGCCTCCTTCTGGGATCTCTCTCATGGGACATTCAGTTACCACTTTCTCTTTTTCTCTTACTGGGAAAGCTGAAAACGTTTTGTCTGTTACATCGTCTCGTTTCCGAAACCACCTGCTTTTCCATTTATCTACATCGCCCCATTTCCTTAGTAAAACAATCAGCTCTTTGATTTGAGTCAATCTTCCTGCGGTATAGAAATTCTCAATGTCTTTTTCAGCAAAGTCTACTCTATAAGGTTTCTGTAATGACTTTATTTTCTCAAAATCGATACCAATTTCACTTGCCGCTTCTTCCAATTTTTCATGCAAATTTCTTGCCCTCCAAGTTATGCTTTTACATAGAAATATTAGCTCTTCATCCTGATATGCTTTTAACTTTTCTGTTAGAAGAGTCCCTACTATCAATTCTTCCAAAGATATTTTTAATATTGCCACATCTAAAGGTCGAGGTTCGGCATCTTTTTGCTGTAAGCTCCTTAACCACTCACTTAGTTCTTCAGAAGTGGGACATACAGGGATAATTTCATTCCTCACTTGTTCTAGACTCTTTGGGGACTCTGGTACTGATTCTGTTGTCATTAATGTTTTATTTGTTGGACTCTGATTCACTGTCAAATTTTTAGGAGTACTTAACCCAGAAGTTCCTACCAATTGTCCCCATGGATTTTCTTTTGAATTCCTTTTCCCCGTTTCAGCCTGTTTATATCTATTGTAAGGGATCGTCAGACAATGCTCACTATCCTTTTGCTTATCAAAGACAGGCATCATTGGTCCTATTGTTACAGGAACAGTTACAGCTTCCACATTCTTGGTCAATTCCCTAATCTTTTCAGTTAACTCCAGGGTTGTTCTGGCTAATTCAGCTGAGTTTACATTTGTCATTCTACCGGCCTGTGTATTTTCTGATTCTTTAAAGGGATTGTTTTTTCCTACCTCAGGTGGCGTTGGCTCAAATTTTATATTTTGTGGTGCCTCTTATACTGGCACACTTGGTGTCAACAATGTAGAATTTGGTTGGTACGGTGGAGGATTTTTATAAAACATGTTCTCGAGTACATCATCCTCTGACTCATTCACACCATACTTGTAGCCTCCTGATCCTGTATTGTTTCTCTTCTCTGTACACTTTCTACTACTAGTCTCTTCAGCATTTCTCATAGGGAACATCCCATCAGCCATATTTGCACTCCGCCATCTCCTCATTCTGTCATCATGATTCTCCTGTCCACACAGTCTACCAAACATGTATTTATACCTTCCGCCACTCCGCTGTCGCTCCCTTTCATACATCTCATCTTCCCATTCTGTTAATGCTTCAAACTGAGTAGGTCTAGGTCTCGGTTCTAATCTCATCATCCTTTCTCTTAAATTCCTTAATACCGCTAAATTAAATGAACCATTTTCTGGAAACGCGAAAACTTCATCATCTTTTGTATACTTTGCCCAATTATCTTGCCAAATACATGTATGATACCCATATTTTGCAACCATGAAGGATGCGGGCGATTTCGGTGGAAGAAGCAACTGTCCCTCTCTAGTCACAATCGGCTTATCCTTTTTAAATGAATTCTTGATCTTCCCAAACCATGACTTTTTCTCTTTCTCTGGTGGATCGTAATACATCATTTTCCTTATTCTGTATTGCTAGATTCCCTCTACGACTATTCTGTGGTCTTATCCAATCGTAGCGCGACTCACACTAACGCACCAATCAGGAGCAGCTATGTCACTTTGTAATTCTCCAATCCTAGCGCGACTCACACTAACGCACCAATCCAGAGCGTTTACGTCACCCTGTCACTTCTCCACTCCTAGCGCGGCGTACACTAACGCACCAATCCGAAGCATCTATGTCTCTTAATGGCTGGCCAATCCCAGCGTGGTCTTTCTGACGTCAGCTTTCTCGCTACTCCTGCTTCTGCTGACCCCTCCTTTACAATTTTTATCGGCAAACTTTCTCTACGTTCTCTTTCACTCAAACTCTGTTAGTAATGACATAAAAACACCACCATTGTCCGCTTCGCTAAACCAAATATATAGTTTTGACCTTTTACACAAGAATTCCGTATTTCTCGAGAACAGCGCGTACCTCTGCCCTACCACGGACTTATTTCATTCGCCGATAAAGTAGCACTTCCCTCTACCTTACCCTTCTAACAAGCAATAGCTAACCTTTTCTCTGGAGATAAAACACACGTGGAGACTACACTGCTTCTGAGAATTAAGGCCAGAGTTTCACGATAAAACCGAATGCTATTTCACTTACGCACATTCATACAGAAAATGTAGTCCATTCGCACAAGAATTCTGTATTTCTCGAGAGCAGCACTTACCTCTGCCCTTCCACAGAATTATTTCATTCGTTGATAAAGTAGCACTTCCCTCTACTTTACCCTTCTTACAAGCTTAGGGGAGACCTATTTCCTTTCCAGTGATAAGCGTAATCAGAGCTCACAATTGACTCCTGTTCTTAAGATTGAAATTTCACAGGTGGCCCTCGCTATTCATACACCACTTTCACACAGAAAATCCCTACCGATAACTGACACGACGAAGTTACCAATTCGAACCCAGACAATGCGTCGTGCGACTCCTATCGTCACACGTTTCCCCCGTGTACCTACAGGGCAACAAGACAGTACACCGTGCGACATCACTTGCCACACGTTTTCCCTGTGTACCTACAGGGCATCCAACTTCCTACATCCCAGAAGTCTTCAAAAACGACATAAAATGCAACCCGCTTCAACATAGAATGTTAGTACATAAATCAACCAAACATCCGCACTCAATAATCAATCATCAGAAATCAAAATCAATAAGCAATAATCACCAAACCAATGCAATAAAACCATCAATCTGCTACCAGAAAAAACTGATCCAGCGGAAAGGGGCGAAAATTTTTACAGATCCTCCCTGCGTCACAGATCCGTCAACCACACTTACTCATTCACACACGCATTCATTGGTGGGGCCCATAGCACCAACACTCGCATGTCTCATTCGGAATCTGCACGCAGGAGGGCGATGTACCTGCTGGACATGTGGGGGGGTACCTTATTACCTATAGGGAAGGAAATATGTTACAATTTTTTACATATATAAATCAATACCCATAGAATCCTAACCTTAACATCAAGGCACTGCACCACTTGGTCGACGGACCAATTAGTTGGACTGGTTGATGGTGATTTAGAACCAGCTAAAAAAAATTAAAGCTTCGGAATTCTTATTCAATGCTCTATTTAAAGAACCACAAACTAATTCTCTGTTGATCAATGTTTAGTTTATCTAATTAATTGCTTTCAGTTGTATAATTTAGCATTTTGGTCAACCAGAGTTCCATTTTAATTAATCAACACAATTTTGCATGACATTTATATTTACCTATTCTTGCTATCGGGGTCGTTTCTCTAATTCTGTTAGCTCTGCATAATTCAAATCTCTTTTGATAAATAGTCCCAATCGAATGCAGGCCAAGATTTAAATGTCCGAAAAGTTCCTTTGTTCAGCACGGCACAGTCCCAAAGATATCCAAAGGACCAAGCAATCGTGCAAGCAAGTCGATCACGCAAATCTGGACACCCCTCTGGAAAACACTCTTCCCTCGGGACGCACTAGCTAGCCCCTCCCTATCCTACTACCCTTTTTATAATAAAATTCTGGGTAACATGAAACATTTATTGAACTGAGAAGCAATGTGATTGGTCAATCTTGCAAAAATTGTAATATGGTCCAACTTTCTCATAGTCTTGGGTTCTCAGGGAAACGGCTTGGTCATGTCCTCAGTTTATGTCATTCATGCAACAATGTTGATTCTTCATTATAGGTGACTATTGTTTCTTCGAGTAATTTACTCTGACTGAAATCTGGCAGTCCTCCATGTTCCTATCCTTGACCAGTAACACTGTGCTCTGAATTGAGGATGCCTGGAGGTCTTCGGAGCCATCCGAGTCTGTGCAGTAGACATCACGCTCACAAGACGGTGGCCACTTCTGAACTCAATTTTGAATGTCATGGCCTGGTAGGCCCGAATGCCAACTTAAGCGAAACAAATATAAAACATAATTAATATACAGAAATGAAGATTCTAATGTTTAAACCCACACTAATCCCATTATATATTAGTATTTTCCTAGCTTATAGCGACATTTAAAGCAATAATACTCACCATTCGGTCTCAACAGGAACGCAAACGTCACCAAAGCAACATAAATCATGCAATTTTCTGTTACCACTCCTCCTATTGTTAATAGGCGTACCACATTTAGTCATTAAGTTATTCTGCCATGCAGATAGCAATTAGTCCCGTGTGTAATTTGTGTTTATCAAAAATGCACTTTGTTGATTAATAAATCACAGCACTCAGTTAATTCAAATTAATATATAAATTGCTTACGTCATTAGTATTTTCATGCAAAATAGAGAAGGTATACACATTTTTGTTTTACCTGCTCCATCATTATCTAAAAGCAGCTGCAGAAAAAGGCAAACAACCTTACATTAGGGCAGGCCTACGTTTTCACACAACAATAAGGGATCAATTGCGAACCCTGCAAGTCTACAAAGCAGACTAATTCCTTGTGGCCTTGAAAAGCAAAGTATACGAGACTGGATAGGTTCAACTGTGGGTTCCTTCATAAGCTTAAAGCTAGAATTAATAAAGACAGTACAATAGAGCAGAAAATCCACAGAGCCACATCACCTATGATATGAAAGAGAAAGGAAACCTATTCAGAGCTTACTGCACCAGGCTATACACACAAGATCAGTCTGGAAAAGAACCAATGCACTCCTTTCTGGACAGAGTGAAATTCTTTAAAATATTACAGGACCAAGTAAAGGAATAAGAGAAAATCAAACAAACCTAATTTAACTAAGTGGCTTGGTACAAAAAACAAAAATGGAATCTGATTGATTGAATGCAAAACGCTGGCTTAATACAGGTATAGAGACAAACAGCATCAGCTTCTGATTGTTTTTCTCTTGTTCTCCTGAGTTCATATCACTATAAAAACGTATGGAAACTTTTAAAGGTGCAGGAACAAAAGAAAATTCACAGATGAAGATGACAATGTTTCCAGTTTCCCATTATAACCAAAGAAATAAAAAAATAACATTCAGGGAAGGACACTGGTTCTCACCAGCTGTTGATGATCATAGGCCATTATCTGATTAAAGATTGAAGATGTTGAGACTGCAGGTAAATATGGCATCCAAGGAGGAGTTTAAGGTGTAGTTGCAGTTGTTAAAGCCTTTCATAGAGTGACACGGATAGTGTCAGAAAATGGTGCGTTTGTCTGTGGTCCTGTGCTTGTTGGCACAGGTGGCGGCATAGATGCAGAAACATTTTCTAGAAGCTTGTGATAACAAATGAAAGAAGCAGGTGATGTAAGGAGTTTACAAGTAAAGCCGGGCTTTAAAGGATTATAATCGCCATGGATTGTGGTAGAATCAGAAAATGAGTGTCCTAGTGGATTGGTCCATGCAGATGTACTAATGGAAGCAGAATTGTCTTTGGTCCAACAATTTTGCTCAAAAGGGAATTTTCAGACGTGTTTTAAGAAAGTACATGCTTTCATACCCTAAAGGAGATGTATGTTTCTGACAGTCATAGAAATGAAAAGCAGTGATTGGCACGGAGATTGCTCCATGCAAAAACCACTTAAGATGTGGCTCGGGCGTGGCTTGGGAGCTGAACATGGAGGACCCATGAGCTCGTTGCCCCTCGCCGGCCCACCGATAATCCTCCTGACATCCATGTCCCTGGTTGCAGGAAAGCAGCCACAACAACAACTGCGGAGAGGGGACTCTCTTGAGAGGGTCTTGTAGGCTGAGGAGACCACCGATGCTATCCTGTATGACGGTGGCTGGCATGCTCTTCCTGAAGGTGTGTGAGCCTTAGTGGAGATCGGCTGGAGCGGAGGCCCTGTGGGGACGCAGCGATGACCCCTACATGTGCTTGGGAGAGGAGGAGCTGCACAGCGAGATGAGGCCTACTGGGGACGCAGGAAGTGCTGCAATCCGCAACCTAGAGCCGCACCTCCACTGGTGGTATACAACACAGAGGAGAACAAATAAAAGGATGCATCCCCTTCCTTGGGGCGGGTGCATGTGAGGAGAGGTCCTAGGGGGCCTCCTGAGACACTGGTGGAAACTGGAGCGAGGCCGCGAAGTGGAATCTCTGCTGTCTTAGTGAGAATCACCGGGCCTTGTGATTGAAGCCTACCTACAGACACGGTGCAGCCTCAGGGAGAGCCTCGTACCCCAGGGAGCCGCTGAGGCGGGGCCTCCTTGGGGACCGACAGGATGCCGCACGGTACGTTGGGCCCCATGAGACTGACCCACTGCCCTAGTGGGTGGATCGGGAACGGTGACCAGTGCAGGCCCTTGGTGTGGGATGAAGGGACACTCAGTCCTGAAGCCTGGTGTGTAATAGGAGAGAGGCCCTACTGGGCCGTTACATTTTTTGAATGAAGACCCCTTCTGCTGAGATGGCATGGAGCCCGGTGGGCAATGCTGGATGAGTCTGGGCTGTAAGTAAGGAAGGTGGAGGCACCGGGGAGGACCGCCCCCCCCAAGGACAGATGGCTGGGAAAGAGGGTTCATCATGAGCGGCTGGCAGTGTTGTAGGGTGGGCACCCCAACTTTGTGGCACTGAAGTAACAGAGAGAAGTGGACTTGAACCGGGGTGACAGCGGCCAGGTGCAGGTTGGGACCACCCTTGCTCTGGAACCGGTGGGGCCACGCATTCTTGAGGAGTCAATACAGGCACAGCCAGCAGGCTTATGGAGAGGTACTCTGGACTCAAATAAGTCCCAAGCTTTAGACCTGGGAGCTGACAGCGACAGAGGCATCTGTGCAATAATGGGCAAGCCGAAAGCTAAATGAATCACAGTGCAGACTGGCGTGGAGGAGTCCCCCCCCCCACCTGCCGAAAAGGAGGCGGGAGGCCAGGACATCCCAGAACCTTCTATGCAGGCACTCTTTGACAAAGACTTGCCCGCTATCGCAGACACTAAGCTCACACTCCAGCAGGAAGTAAGTACTGTATCAGTGGGCCTGAGGCTTCTACACGTGGGACACCGCAAACTAGCAGATCTGGTGGGGGGGGTTTGAAACCTCCCTGAATGAGATACAACCTGACAAAAGTCTCTGGTCCGCAAAGTAGAAGACCTGTCAGACAGAGTGAACACCCTGGAAAAGTGTGTAGAAGATGCAGAGGGCCGAAACAGCACAGAGTGCTGGCACGCCCGCTGACCCTGGTCTCCATTGACCACTGGTGGCCAGATTACTGGATCATAAAGATAGAGACACTATACTACAGAGGGCTTAGTCGGAGGGCCCATTTGTGGTGGACCATGCCAAAGTATCAATGTTCCTGGATTTTACGGCTCGGGTACAGGCACAGCATAAGTTAAAAGAGCCCTTCGTGAGGCCGGATTACAGTATTCCCTGATGTTCCCCGCCAGGCTTCGGATTATCATAGATGGGAAAACACACCCAGTCGGGCTTGGCCGGAGGCCTATACGGCAGGTGCGGCCCTTCCCGGACCCAGGCCTTGGGCATTGGCGGCTGGGCAAAGAACGAGGAAGAGCTCCAGGAAATCTTCTTGCGGTTGATCCCTGAAAAAAACGGCCCCCATCTCAGCCAGAGCAGCAACGAGCGGCAACATTGTTGGCTGTGGCAGAAATGGTGAGGACGCATACACGAGAGGAACTTTGGACTCCATCTGGGAATGACTGTCTGGGGTCTGACTCTGAAGCCTGTGTTAGTAATGATGAGGCCCTGCCCCAGGTTACTTCACAGACTGTGGAGGACTTGATCTAATGGACAGAGCAAGGGATGTGACTGCTAACATCCTACTTTTTGATTGTGCTCCTACTGCTATATTGGGTATTCCTGCACCTTGAATGAGGTGGAAGATATATTGCAATGTTTCCTATCATTATAGGTCAGGTTGATCTGCTGGTTGTGATAGGATAACACTGGTTAAGATTTACGCTGTTTAAGGACTGGGTGGCTGCTCTCTATACCCGGGCTCACATATACATATCATCTTACGGATGACTAGGGATGTGCGGCACTTCTGGTGTTTCAGGGTCCAGCCCACCTCCACCAGTTTAGTTTTAGCCCTTGCCTGGATTCTGGAGGCGGCATACTACTACTAACGTTTCCTGTTCACAGGTTTGGGTGGGCGGCTGTAACTCTAGTTTGGGGTTGTTCTATTATGTCTCGGGAGGTAGCATGCTTGTCTTTCCTTTACAGGGGAGGTTGAGAGGAATGAGGGTAGGGGGCAGCGCTACCTGTGGACCCCATGAATTGCAGATCCTAAATTTACAATTACGTCCATGTCCTGGAATATCAGGGGATGGGTTCGGCCTCTAAATGGAGTAACATCCATCGATATTTGACGAAGGCGGGGAGTCCAAATAGCTATGCTGCAGGAGACACACCTCACCGGATGTGAGGTGGAGCGACTGAGACAAAGGTGGATAGGGCAGATCCTTGCACTTTTATGGGTTAGGGCAGGGACACCCTTTGAGCACTCGCAAACTGATCGAAAAGGAAAGGCATTATGTCCTAGTGCGAGATAGATTTCTGGGCCGGGACATTACGTTGGAAAGCATAAATGCCTCAAATCAGGTCCAGTTAGGGTTCCTACAAACATTATCCACCCAACTGGCCTTAATGGCTGCTAACAAACTCCTTATGGGAGGTGACTACAATTGTGTGGCAGACGTTGTACTGGACCGCTCTACCCCTCCCTTACAAGGGGCATCTGCGCATAAAGTCACAGATGGCTTTAGGAATTGGATGGAGCACTGAGAGGTGGTGGACATCTGGAGGGTGCAGCACGAATTAGATCATGACTAGGCCTATAACTCTCATATACACCACCTGCACACCCGGTGGATAGATTTCTTTGCTCCACCAGGGCAAGTCTAGCCAGTGGGTGGCACATACTGAATACTTGGGCCATAAGGTTTCTGACCACAGCCCACACCTCATGAAGTTTAGATCTATCAGGCACCACCCAGAGATTCCCACATGTAGATTTAACCCCCAGTCACTCAAAAATGTATGTTTTAGGGACACGCTGCCAAAAGCTGTTACAGATTCTTTTACACACAATCAATGGTCCACCTCGTCCACAGCAGTTGAATGGGAGGAATTTAAGGTGGTGGTGAGGTGACACTGCATGGGCCAGACAGTGGGAGTAAGGAGAGAGCTTAATAATACGTTACTTGATCTGGATGTCAAGCTACATGATTTAGATAACGCTTTGGGGCAAAAGAACATGCATAGACTAGGATCAGTGGGAGGCCAGGGATCTGTACAATGCCACACTAGGACTCCTGCGTTGTCACAACCACAAAGTGTACATGGAAAGGGCACATGACGAGGAGGGACCTCGTAGACTGCCCAGGGGTAGCCTATTACTCAGGTCCAGTCAAGGGATGATACGCCACTTTATGCCCCTGGGCAGATCAATGCGGCTTTCAGAGAGTATTATGAATCCCTTTATTTAAGACCAGAACCTATGGATGTAGATGGTTTAAGAGCTTTCCTGGATAGGGTACCCTTATGGGAGCTGGACCAGGTAACCAGGAATGAGCTGGGCGGCCAGTGTCGGTTCAGGAAATCAGGGGCGCCATCAAGGATATGTCTTACAGGAAGACACCGGGTTCTGACGGCCTCCCACGGAATTTCATATCACATATGCTGGTTCCTTAGCCCCCAAATGAAACACTTATATACAGAGGCGTTTAGCAGAAGATTATTGCCTGACTCGATTAGGGAGGCAATAGTAATCCCTCTTCCAAAGACTAAGGAACAGAACGCCCTTGTTTCCACTTTCTGTCACCAGTCCATGCTGAATATGGACTTTTAAAGTCCTCAGTAAGGTCTTGACGCATCGGCTATTACCCTGTATGATGAGGTTGGTGCATAGTGACCAAAATGGGTTCATTCCGGAGAGGATTACATCCCTTAATCTTCGTAGGCTATACCATATCTTATACCACCTAGGACTGCTGATCTGTCCCTGTACTGTAATTATGTTGATTGACTGAAAGAAGGCCTTTGACTCGGTGCGATGGGATTATCTTTACATAGTAATGCTCTGGATGCAGCTGGGAGAACAATGGGGGAAATGGTTTTGACTATTGTAATAATCTGCCTCAGCGAGAGTTAAGACATGGCACAGCATCTCTGCAACATATAATGTTTACAGAGGCACAAGGCAAGGATGCCCTCTGTCGCCTCTTCTATTTGCTCTGGCCATAGAACCCTTGGCAGAACTGTTTAGACGTAAGGGGCAGGTTATGGTGTGCCGGTAGATGGTAGGGTGCATATAATATCATTGTATGCAGATGACCTCTTTATTTAAATGATGTTTCAACGGGCGCACAGCATGCAATGGCCTTGTTGGATGAGTTTGCGCTGTACTCTGGGCTTCCCGAGTGAATAAGGCTAAGACCTGTCTATTCCCAGTGGTGGCTGGTAGACGGAGTCTGGATGGTGTACCACATGGGCTCAGCTGGGCTCCAGTGACTTTTAATTATTTGGGAATTTAAGTGTTTCACTCTAAAGGATGACCTACGGAATGGGAATTTGGAGGGTGCTCGCCGCTCCCTCAAGACATGTATTCCTTTCTAGCGATAACGATCTTTGAAATTGCCCATTATGGCAAGGATTTTACTGTCTAAAATGGTGATGTTGCTGTGTCTCTCATATTTTTTTGCTAATCTCCCTGCTTTCGACCTCTACTATATGTCAGCTCAACTGCAGTGAGTGACACTGGCTGGCTGGCTCCAGAGTGGGGAAATGGGGCAGACGGGTTGATTCGCTAAGCAGGAGGCACTATTGGTGAAACTCTTAGCCCAAAAGGTAGAACTTCTGAGACGAGGAGAGCTGCTATCATAACCTGGAATTTTTCTTTTTTTTTCTTTTTGTTGTTGCATATTGATGTAGCGCAAACTCGACCCGAAGGTATTGGAGCGCTTTACACGAGCACCGTTTTTACATTACACATTCAGGCACATGGAGATTAAGTGATTTGCCCAGAATCACAGGATGTAGACGCGACCCAGAGGCTCGAATTCTGGTTTCCAGCACCAAAGTCGTCAGTCTAGCCGACGGACCACATCCTCTCGGGAGACCATTATATGCCCCAGCATTACTATTGGTAGGGTTCTCTCATGGAGACCCGATTAAATGTTATAGTGTAATCCAATTCTTGAAACGGCACTTCCCTGATGTAGTTCGCTTGCAGGAGATACACTTGATTGGCAATGCCTGTAAGGCCATGTCGAGATGGGGTTTTAAATTGGTCGCGCATTCAGCATTTGGATCTGGCTCCCGGGGAGTGGGCATACTGTTACGAAAATCGTTCCCCATGACCATTGACCTTGTTCGTACTGATAGCCTTGGTAGATTCGTGGCCCCTTCTGGGACCTGGGAGGGGTATAAAGTAAATCTCCTTTCAGTCTGTGTGCTGCCGGGCTTACATGCCCAGGCCTTTGCAGACCTCGGGGATCTCCTTTAGGGGTTACCGGAAGAAAGAGTGTTAATTGGAGGTGACTTCAACTCCATTGTCTCTGATTCCCTTGATAGATGACCCCAGAGGGCTTTCCCGCCTTCCCGAATGGGGATCCACAGCTTCCTAGGGACAATGGGCCTGCTGGATGTCTGAAGGAGATTGCACCCGATTGAGCAACAATACACGTTCGACTCAGGCGCACACCGTAGTATGTCACATATAGACTATGTCTTGACGCTAGCACACCAAATTGACAGTGTCAAAGAAGTACAACACCTGGCCAGGGGGATCTCCGACCATTCCCCAATCCTGTGTCGCCTGGAGGTGGGGGAACCCACCATTGGCCTTACGGCCCCGATCAACCCCTGGTACCTTAAGATTCCACAGATCAGTGAAAAGATCTTGGGCGACTCAGACCTCTACTTCCAGGAGAACGAAGGGTCAGTAGATTTGCCTGTAACGCTCTGGGAGGTATATAAGGCTGTCATACGGGGTTGGCTCTGGCCCAAATTGCGATTTTGCAGAAAGAGAAGAGTGCTGGTGTGACCCGTTTGGAGGGGGACATCTTACATTTAGAAAAGCACTTAGGGTGCAAGATTCGGAGGAGGTGCGGCAGAACCTGCGCATTAAACTCAAGGAATACACTGACTTTGCCACTGAGGCCCCCAAATCGTATCACAGAGCCACGCTCAGTAGAATTTATGACGTTGGAGATAAAGCTGGCAAACTGCTGGCTTGGTTGGACCGCATAGACCAGGCCCACTGTGTTGTGGTCGAGATAAAGACAGACTCTGGCTCCCGCCTCACCGCTCCACAAGAAATAGCTGATGCATTCGGTCAGTATTACCAGGTCATCTATACGTCCCAGACGCCACATACGGAGGAGGAGGCTTCCTCCTTTTTGCATAATATCCCACTACCCTCGCTCACTGCGGAAGAGCGTCTGGACCTCGATCTAGATATCACCGTTACGGAAGTTGAAAAAGCTATTCATGACTTACGTGGCGGGAAAGCGTCGGGCCCTAATGGCTTGCCTATCGAACTATTTAAACTTACCACGAGTAAAACAGCTCCCTATCTCACCAAAATGTTTCTTGAAAGTAAGGAGGTGGGGATACTGCCTGCAGATCAGAGGATTGTCAATATCGTACTTATCCATAAAGAGGGCAAACTAAGCAACAAATGCTCCTCCTACAGTCCAATCTCTTTGCTCAATGGCGAAGCAAAAATCCTGGCAAAGGTCCTCGCCTCTCGTTTATTAAGGGTCATTACCCACCTGGTTCATCCGGACCAGTCGGGATTCATGCCCGCTCGAAATACCTCCCTCAATCTGCGTAGGCTCCATTGTGTGTTGTGCCGTGCTGCTACAATACGGGAAGACGCGGCCGTGGGTTCACTCGACGCAGCGGCGTTTGATACCATCAAGTGGCCCTACATGTTTGCACTCCCCAATAAATTGGGTTTGGGCCCAGAATTTATCAGATGGGTTCGGCTCCTTTACCAAAAACCATTAGCCCAAATAGTGGTTATTAACAGGAAATCTCCCACCTTCGTTCTCACCCGGGGCACCAGGCAGGGATGCCCCTTGTTCCCGCTTTCTCTTTGGCCTGACCCTCGAGCCACTGGCAATGTGGGTCCGTAGAGATCCCATTGTCAGGGGCCTTAAATGGACCCCTGGATGGGAAGAACGTATATCGTTATATGCGGATGATATTTTGCTCTATCTGGCATCACCGGCTGCATCCCTAAACAGGGTCCTGAACATATTTCAGGTGTTTGGCAGATATGCCGGCTATACAAGCAACTGGACCAAATCAGTGCTCTATGTTCTCTATGGGAAAATGCCTCCGCTCCCTCTGGGATTTCGACTAGTAGAAGCAACTGACGGCTTCAAGTACCTAGGGATCTGGGTCTCTAAGGAACCGTCCAGGTTCTACCAGTGTGACCTCCTGCCGCCCCTAGGGCATCTTAAGTCTGATGTCCTGCATTGAAAATCGCTCCCCTTGTCCCTCTTGGGACGCGCAGCCCTATTCAAGATGATATCCCTTCCCAGATTCATATATGCTCTGCATAATACCCCTCACCACGTTGAATCCTTGTATTTCAAAGAAATTGACTGGGACTTGCTGTGGGAGGGTAAGCCCCCCGTATTGCAACACATAAGCTCACGTTAAAGTGGTTCAATGGGGGGATTGGACTACCGGACATCAGGAAATATTACTGGGCGTCTTACCTCGCGGCAATTAACCAATGCATGTATGGACCACAGGGTGACCCTGCCTTCCAGATTGACAGATGGCTTCTGCCTGGGAGTAGCTTTGAGGG
This sequence comes from Triturus cristatus, assembly GCF_964204655.1. Taxonomy (NCBI): domain Eukaryota; kingdom Metazoa; phylum Chordata; class Amphibia; order Caudata; family Salamandridae; genus Triturus; species Triturus cristatus. Next base: position 144,100,853 of record NC_140588.1, read on the forward strand.
GGCTCTATATGTGCGTTCGCTGAAACCAGTATTGAACGACCCAACCGGGCATGCGGTGCAGTGCATGTATGGAAGGCTGCTACTAAAAGCTTAGGATGGAAGGGAAAGATAACGCAGGCCACGCCACTCTGGCATAGCGACCAACTGAGTAGACTTATTCTCTCGAAGGGCTTTCATCGTTGGGATCTCATAGGCATATCCAAGGTGGGAGACAAGTGGAAATCAGGCAATATAATCCCTTTCACCCAGTGGCAGCAGGAATACGAATTGGAACGATCTGAACATTTTTGATACCTAATAATTATACATGCCTTGCTTGTAGTGCTCCCTGGAGGAAGTACACTCCCGGAGTACTCCCCACTCAAGGATAGAGTTTTAGATGGCGACCTGCCTGAGAAGGCCATATCACTTATTTACAAAAAGCTGATTAACAACACAGAAGATCCCGTGGTCCAGCTCAGGGCAAAATGGGATCACGAAGTAGCAGGATTGGATGGCGATGAGTGGCTGGCAGAAGTGGCCTTGCCTCAGGAAGTGGCCATCTCCTCCAGGCTCCGCTTGGTGCAGGCGAAGATTCTTCACAGGTCCTACCTGTCTGGGCCATTACTGGTTTGTATGGGATATAGTTCAGATGGTGGCTGTGCAAGACAATGCGGGCAGGAGGGAACCTTTATTCACACACTCTGTGAGTGCGCAATTATCCAGGGGTAATGGGAGGCGGTAGTGAGACTTATAAAAGCTGTGTTGGGGCTGAAGATTGGCTGCAACATAAAACTGGCTATCCTCAATGCCTGGGTCCGACCGAACTGAGCTCCAAAGAACGAATATGGGTAACCTTGGGGTTGATGGTGGCAAAGCAAAATATTGCGAGACTGTGGAAGGCTCAGACCCTGCCGAGTATAGGGGAGTGGGGTAAGGATATGGACTGGTGTATGGTCACCGAAAAGACCATATACAAAGCTAGAGGGTGCCCCAACAAATGGACGCAGGTTTGGGAAAAATGGAACACCCACAGGGGAGGGATATGTGAGCCTCCGAGGACGAGGGAGGATACTGATAACGAGATCTGAATTCTGAACACGTTAGAAATGTGACTGCAAATGTTGTCCTGTAATTATTTTTGCATTAAGTATCCCCGGCACCATAACCATATTGCCAATTTATGTTTATATTGTCTTTTTCATATGTCCTACCTTGATTTCAATAAAACGAGATCTGAACACATTAGAAATGTGACTGCAAATGTCGTCCTGTAATTATTTTTGCAATAAGTATCCCCGGCACCATAACCATATTGCCAATTTATGTTTATATTGTCTTTTTCATATGTCCTACCTTGATTTAAAAAAAAAATTAAACAAAGAAATGCTATAGTGCACCACAGCTGATGCCGTGGATAGACGTAAGACTAATTACAGTAGGGGACTGTTTTCAACTGGTGACGCTGATCTCATTGGAAGAATTATTGGAACAATATGGGCTGCTCCCAGGCCAATTCCTAACGTATGAGGCCCTGACAAGGTAATTTTGTGAATTGTGGTCTAACCCCAGGGAGGAGTCTTAAGACCCATACAGTACTCCAGTTGATGCTGACTGTGGAGGATGCACGTCATTTGGTGAAATGGCTCTACAGAGCACTGTTGGAAATGACGCGAAGACCACTCCTGGCCTTAAGAACTAGGGGCCTTATTTATGAGGCTTGACGCCGCCATTGCATGACTTTTTTGTGGCGCTGCGGTGGCGTAAACAATGCGCCACACTGCACCATATTTACAAAGTGGCATATCTAGGGAGATGCATCATTTTGTAAACCCCTGCACCACATTATACCTGCGTCAGGTGGGCATTCCCCTGTAAAAATGGCTCGTAGATGTGCTGCAATGAAATCTTTGAGATTTCACTGCGCCACTTCTACGAATTCACTGCGTCAAATCCTTATGCCTGCTTCACATCGGGCGTAAGGACTGACGCATGCCCTTTTACATGGGACTCGCCCATGTGTAATGACATATTGCTGGAGTTGCGTCTTTTCTCTGACACACTCCAGCAATGCGTCATTACTGCACAACCAGATACGTCAGGATTCTTGACGTATCTAATCAATCCTTGAGACATGGAACGTCGCACTGTAAATACAGCACATCCAAGGTGTCGCAAGGAGGGCTCAATGAAAAGTGTTGCATCACTGTTTTCAACCAGTGATGTGACACTTTTCATAAGAGGCCCTAGGTCGGTGGCCTTACTGAGGCGTGAATTGCCAAACAATGATTAGAGTAAGGTTCCGGCATATCCAAAGCAGATATCCAGGAATACATGCCAGAAATTTACACAATTTTAACTACACACACATGATTTACATAACACCCCATAGACTCCAGGTCATTTATTGAGGTGGGCCACGACCGTGCCCTAGATGTGGGGTCCTAGATGCCAATTTTGAGCATATGACATAGAGTTGTCCCACACTGTGCACATTTTGGGGGGGCGGTAGTGCGTAGATTGACCTGTGTGTCAGGCCGCTCACTTGTGTGCTCCCAGAACACCTGTCTGCTAGGTCTGTTCTCGAGGCATCAGGCGAAGAAGGTGGGATCCAGATTCTTAAATTTAGCCTTAACATTGGCTAAGAGGTGCATAGTGCTTGCATGGAAGTCAGAGGGAGGCCCCCACTTAGAGGCTAGGATGCCTAATGTAACAACCTGGCCCTGAGCAGAGAAAAGAGCCCTCATCAGAGAAGATGCTAGAGGACTGTGTAGATGCCCCATTGCGGACCTGTGGTCTGAGATACTGGGGTATTAGGAGGGACCACCGAGGACACAGACAGTACTGTATAGGGGGATGGAAGCAGTGAGGCCGGGCAGGGTGGTTTCTTGCACTGTGTGTCGAATACTGGAAATCAGAGCTAGGCAACACTCTGAAGTATACCTAATGAGAATCACACTTCAGCCAGGAAAGGAGGAACGTAAATGTAATTCTCTTCTGGAACACATGTTAAGCGATGTGGACAGTACGATGCAGGATGGGTATGTCTGCTGTATACCCCTACCATGTTCACTTATACATATGTGGAATCTATTTCTGTGATGTGCATGAATAATATTGGGAAGAATAATCCAAAATGCCAGTAAAAATATGTTAAAAAAAAAGATGTGGCTCTTCATCTACAGAAACAAATTGTACTCTCTATCTGCTGGATTGAGAGAAGATTGCATGATGGTTCTTTCTTAGAGATCATTATCTGCCTTCATGTCAGATTGCAAGAGAGGGAGATGGCTGCCTGTTTATGATCTGTCGTGGCAATTTGTACGTCCCTATTGTTTGTGATGGCCAATTTACCTGTGTTGAAGCACACATTTGAACGTGCCCCTGTTGTAAAGAATTTAAATCTTGTAAAGAATGTAAATCTTCTTTTCGAAGATTAAAAGTGACCTGTCCCTATATCCAGATTTCACGCAGCAAGTCCAAGAGGCATGACGGCTATTCGTTCCAGCTAAGAGGAACCTTCACGAACTCCAGCTAGAATACTGTATGTTATACCCTGCCAAGCTGTGCGTTATGTCGTGGGGAAAGCATACTAATTACAGACCTGAAGCAAGTACTCCACTTTATCAAGCAGAAGGAGGGGGCTCGGAGTAGACGTAGATCTCCACGTGCCACTTCTGGGGACCTTGAGGATACGTGTAGCACAGAGGAACAGTAGTCTAAACACTCGGAACCCGGGTTGTTCTGGAAGTTCATGGAATCAGAAATGGGGAACTCCTGCGTGGGGTTCCTAGATAGGCAGTGGTCAGGACGCACTCTGGAGACTGGTACTGTATCTAATATCGTGGTCCACTGCCGATCCGATCCGTAGCTGTTAGAGACTAGGGGGCATATTATCAAGCCAGGCGATAAAATTATCGCCACTTTAGCGGAAGAAAATTGCCTCTAAAACGGCGATAATGAGCTTGATAATATGCTCTATGGAGTTCCAATTGAAGCCCATGTTAGATGTGAAGGGCATCTAACCTGAGCTTCAATTGGAATTCCATTGGGAATGGCAGGCCCTTACCTGGGAGGGCCTGCCATTCCCAATGGGGTCGCAAATTGCAAGAGGCTCATTAATATTAACGAGCCTTTCAATTTGCGGCCCCATTTGGAATAGCTAACAGTGTGAAATACACTGTTTTACATAGGAAATAGTGCCTCGCAAATTGCGAGTCACAAAAAACTCGCAATTTGCGAGGCGCTATTTTCTTGGTACATCTGGCCCTAGTGTCCTATGCAAATTAATGTGGGCCGCTCCCTTGCACTTATTCTGCTCATTCATTTGTGATTTTGGAGCTGGAACTCAGGGGTCCGAGGGACGCTGCATTCAACTGGCGATTCCCCCCTTATTCCCTGCTTGACTCAGTTTCCAGGACCGAAATAGTACAGGCCATAGAGGAGTTCTTTATTAATAATGTGGGGTTGGTCGATAGTTTAGCCACAGTATGGGAGACCTTTAAAGTCTACATTAAAGGTATCACAATCTCTAAACATGCAAGATTGCTAAGGAGCAGACTGATGCGCCTAGAAAGGGAGATAGCTGACATGGAATCGAGGAACCAGAGTTTGGGATATCCCCGGATATTGGGGAAATTCAAGGTTAAAAATGAGAACTACCATGAAACAACCAACAGCGAGATCAAGCATATGGGCAAATATGATGTTGCTTGGATGTATGGGGAGGTGCAGTGCCTGGGGGCCTCTTTGGCGACCCTGATGCGCAAGAGAAGAGAGATTAAGGTGATCATAGGCATTCAGGATGAACTATATTGCACGCGCATTATACCAGATGAAGCTGCCACTAATGATTACCTAAAGCTATGACGTGGCTTACAGTAGAGCATAGAGAGCACCCGATGACTACTCTGCGACCCACGGTGATACGTGCTGCACTTACCAGCATGCAGGCTGGCAAGGCACCGGGCACAGATGGCCTTTCTTTTAGGCCTACCAGGACCTCCTTATACGGCATCTGGTCACACTTTATGAGTGAATGGTAAAGACTGTTGTGATGCCCCCCCCTGATGCATGAGGTCTTGATAGTTACTCCTTTGAAACCTAACAAGAGTCACGATAACTGCTCCTCGTACGGGCCATTATCTTTTTTAAATGTCGACACTAAACTATATTGCAAGGTCTTGGCGAATAGACCCTCCCCCTATAACCGGGGGTGGTGCGCCTGGAGGAAGCTGGATTTGTGCCAGGCCGTAATATAATGTATAATATCCATAGATTGTTTGGTGCCATGCAGCGTTTAGAACTGGATGTGAGGGCAGCCACTGTATTTCTAGACGCAGAAAAAGCGCTTGACTCCATTGAATGGGCTATCTGAAAGAGACTATTAGTTACAGATTCCTTACCTTAGAATTACCCCCAGGCGTCAGACGTGATCCGGAGAATTTTTTCTCAGCAGTACCCCTGCGCGTCGGTAGGTGACGCTGGTCGAATCCACGTTTGTCATCTTGATTGCCGTGGTGACGTCGCGGTATCTACTTAGACGCCGCCCCTGCGTGCTGACGCCAGTTCTTTCTTTTTCTGCACCAGCCAGTGCAGACCTGGAGTGAGAGGTACCCTTAGTCATTTTTGACTAGCTCTTTTTTGACTTTTGTCAACATCTTTTTTTGAGTCTTCCGACTCCTGGTGCTCGTAGGGATGACCCGTCCTCGGCCAGGCTTCAAACCCTGTGACTCCTGCCACAAGTTGATGTAGATCACGGACCCGCACCTCGTGTGCCTCTGGTGCCTGGAGCGCAACCATGACCCGAGATCGTGCTACAACTGTCGGGCCCTGAACCCGATGTCATTGCAGGAGCGGTCCCGAGAGCTTCTGGTGGCCCAGCAGTCAGCTCCGTGCCGCTCGAGGTGCCTGTCGAGAGGGAGGTCGCGGGACTGGTCGCGGAGTCATCACCACCATTCCTCTTCCAAGTCTTCGTCATCGGGTAAGTCAAAACACAAAAAGAAGGCAAAGAAGCACCGTTGCTCGTCGCCTACTCCACGTCCGTCGGCCGACGCGACCCGGGACGCGGAAGGTCGCCGTCTTTTGGCTCCGCCCGTGGAGCCTGCTGGGACGGCTCCGAGCCTCCCTTCCTTTCCGGGAGCCGGAGCTCGCCCTGTCTAGCATTGTGCATTTTACGAAGCCCTCCACTCCATCTTTGGGCAGCCCAACTCCGCCGCTGCGCCTTCGGGCCCGAGGACTCGGCTGGGGGCTCTAGGCCTTCGATGCCTGCTGCTCCGGTGCTGCAGGGCCCCCAGGGATCCAGACCTGGGTTCGCATCGGCACCGGTCGACCTCATGACACCTCCCCCAGCACCAATTCCTCTTATGATGCCTCCGCCACCTCCGACGCTGGCTGTGTCCCCAGCCGGCATCGACCCCGTCCTCCCCCTCGACATGGACACAGAGCCGGACCAGCGTTGACCGACTCCTGTACCGGTGCCCGGGGGTACTTTTGTACCACTGTTCTACCCTGGTGTTTCTTTTCACCCTGAGTGGCAGCCAGGGGAGGATGAGGAGGACTGGGAGGGGACTATTGACCCTCGGGCACACCAGCTAGAAGAGCCGGACTGGAGAGACAAGTTGGGTGACGCCAGTGGTCTGGATACATACCCAGACCCTGGTATGCTTTCTTCCCCTACCACATCTACAGAGGAGGGTGCTTCCTACGCTGTGGGGTTGCATAGGGCAGCTGAGGCCTTGGGACTTTAGCTTCCTATGGTGGCAGTCAGGACTAACCTCCTGACTGAGGTGCTTCAACCGCAGCGGCCTTTTTGGAGCCCCTGCTGCCGTTTAATGAGGCCCTCAAAGACATACTTCGGGGCACCTGGTCCAAGCCCAGGACAGGGGCTCCTGTGGATAGGATGATTGCCCGATGCCACCGCCTGGCTCTGGGTGACCCACTTTTCCTCTCCCAACAACCTACCCCTGAGACCTTGGTGGTCCAAGCCTCATCCTCTAAAGACGCGTCCCTTACTGCTCGTCCAGATAGAGAATCCAAGAAGCTGGACCATCTTGGGAAGAAGATGCGGTCGTTGAACACGGCATGTCTCTTGGGCCGATAGACCCACTCAGTGTGGGACAAGGTTGCACAGGTGCTGCCACAGTGCCCGCAGGAGATCCGGCCAGTACTCTCCTGTGTGGTTGCTGAGGGTAGAGACGCAGCAAAGTTCACCATCCGTTGTGGGCTGGATACTGCCGACTCACTGGGTAGAACGATTTCGACGTCAGTAGCCCTGAGACTGGCTGCTCCGGGAATGCCCAATCGACCTTTTTGGACATGCCCTTTGATGGCCGTGCTCGAGCGCTTCAAGGACTCTAGAGCTACGTCCCGATCCTTGGGCCTCAGTACTACCTCTCGCCCTGTTCAGTCTCGCGGCTACGGAAAGGGTGCCCCACCACGTTCCACCCAGGGCCACAGGCCGGCGCAAGCTGCTCAGCCTCTGCGCAGCTGGGGACGTGGGACCCAGCGCTGTGGGTCTGGGGGCCAGCGGGTGGGCCAGTCCACCAGGGCCCCCTCTGCAGCAGCCTCTAAGCCTTCCTAGTCCGACCTTTCAGGTCCACCAGTTGCCAGAGGGCAATAGCATCCGCGATCACCTCCCCTACTGGAACAACATCCAGTCAGACAGGTGGGTTTTGAAGATAGTCCGAAGGGGCTACTCATTCCCCTTCCAGACTACCCCTCCATCTATGCCACCAACACTCCATTGCATGTCGTAGGATCACTTGGCCCTTCTCCGTCAGGAAGTTACGGCTCTCTTGGCCAAGGGAGCTATCGGGTGCGTCCCTGTCCCAGAAGTAGGTTGTGGTTGTTACTCCCACTACTTTCTGGTACCCAAGAAGGACAAAGTCCTACGTCCTATCTTAGACCTCAGGGACGTCAACCGCTTCCTCCGGAAGGAGAAGTTCAAAATGCTCACCTTCGCTCAGGGCTTGTCTGCCCTCGACCCTGGAGACTGGATGGTAGCGTTGGACTTGCAGGACTCGTATTTTCACTTCCCCGTCTTGCCTGCCCACCGGCGTTACCTACAGTTCACTGTAGGCCTCGAGCATTTTCATTTTACTGTGCTCCCCTTTGGCCTTACCAGTTCCCCTCGGGTGCTCACAAAAGTGATGGCGGGAGTCGCAGCTCATCTGCGCAGATCAGACGTTCCAGTCTTCCCCTATCCCGACGACTGGTTGTTGAAGGCGAGCTCGCCCTAGGCTGTCGTCGCCCACTTCCAGACTACTGCGGCCCTCCTGCATTTGCTAGGGTTCATAGTCAACGTGCCGAAGTCGCACCTGAACCCTTCTCAGAAGCTCCTTTTCATCTGAGCTGTTCTGGACACAACTCAGTTTCGGGCCTATCCTCCCGAGCAACGAGTCCGGGATATTCGGGCTATGATACCGATGTTCCAGCCTCTGTCCCGGATTTCGGTGAGAATGACCCTGAGGCTGTTGGGCCTCATTGCTTCCTGCATCCTGCTGGTGGATCATACCCGGTGGCATATGCAGGCTCTGCAGTGGGACCTGAAGTTCCAGTGGGCGCAGCATCAGGGCAAGCTTTCCCATGTCGTCCAGAATTCGGAGGGGACTGCACGTCAGTTGCAGTGGTGGCTCACGAACCATGATTGGGTCAATGGCAGATCTCTCTCCCTTCCCCAACCAGAGTTCACAGTGGTGACAGATGCGTCACTCGTGGGATGGGGCAACGATCAGAGGCCTCTAGTCTCCGGCGGAGTTCGGCCTCCACATCAACCTTCTGGAGCTCCGGGCGATTCGTCTAGCACGGAAGGCATTTCTTCCTTCTGTCAAAGGAAGAGTAGTGCAGGTGTTCACAGACAACACTTCCGCCATTTGGTACTGCAACAAACAGGGTGGGGGTGCGATGTCCTTCACATCTAACATGGGCTTCAATTGGAATTCCATAGAGCATATTATCAAGCCCATTATCGCAGTTTTAGCAGCAGTTTTCTGCCGCCAAAGCGGCAATAATTTTATCGCCTGTCTTGATAATATGCCCCATATTCTGGCCCCTTGTTGCTTGGGGGCATATTATCAAGAAACGGCGTTAAAATTATCGCCGCTCTAGCGGCACAAAACTGCCGCTAAAGCGGCGATAATGGGCTTGATAATATGCCTTTGAGAATTCCAATAGAAGCCCATGTTCTGGTGTCAACATGGGCTTCTATGGGAATTCTCAAGGGCATATTATCAAGCCCATTATCGCCGTTTTATCGGCATTGTTCTGCCACTAAAGCGGCGATAATTTTTACGCCATGCTTGATAATATGACCCCTATTCTGGCCCCACGTTGCTTGTTGCTTGGGGACATATTTTCAAGAAACGGCGTTAAAATTATCGCCGCTTTAGCAGCAGAAAGCTGCCGCTAAAGCGGCGATAATGGGCTTGATAATATGCCTTTGGGAATTCCAATAGAAGCCCATGTTCTGGTGTCATCATGGGCTTCTATGGGAATTCTCAAGGGCATATTATCAAGCCCATTGTCGCCGCTTTAGCTGCAGTTTTCTGCCGCTAAAGCGGTGATAATTTGTACGCCGTGCTTGATAATATGCCCCCAAATCTTTTAATAGAGACGTGTTCAGTTGCACTCTCTCTTTTGTGGAGTTACTGTGCAGTGGAGTTGTGTCAGCTGGTCATAGAAGTATTGGCATGTTGAGAAGTCCAGATTTCGTTCTGATGGTCCTATGGTCGATTTTCAGCAGCTTTCTACCAAGAGCCGGGCTTCAGCCTCGTCCCTAATAGTTCCCCCCACTTAGGGTGACCAGACGTCCCCGTTTTCCCAGGACGATCCCTGTTTTTGGAGAAGTGTCCCCGTGTCCCGACACTTTTCTCCAAGTGACTCAAATGTCCCTTTTTTCAAACAGTGTCCAGGTTAAACTCAGAAATGTCCCTGTTTTTTATTGTTCCGGTTGAGCATGCGCGCGCATGCTCTCTTTGCACTGTTTACGGCATGTGTCGTCACTGAGGTGAGCGCTGTAGCAAGAAGGGAAATCCTTTGAAGAGAGACATTTTACACGCAGCGCCACCTACGTCATCGTGCCAGCCAAAGTTTCTACTTTGGATAAAACAATATTTCTTCGTCCTGTAGCTTGTATTCATAGATATACAAACTTTTCAGTAGCCCTTATGCATACCGTGCAAGGATTAATGCATTGCTCATTGCATGTTTTATTCATAACCAATTGATGCATGCTCTGTGTTCTCGGTATCAAAGCTATGACTTGACCTTTTGACTGACCTTTCAGATCACGGCAAACTGTTTAGCTGGAAAGGACTTAAAGGAGCAGTATTAACGCCTGTGGAAGAGGCGAGCAGCGCTGCTCGAGCTTTTTGCTCAGGTCTTCACACTATTGCACTATGAGATGATACCAATGGCTAGAGTGCACTAAACATACCCCAGTAAGGTAACAGGACATCCCAGCAGTGACCACGCAAATGTGGGAGGACTGTGTGGTCGGCCAGCCTTTGCGACACTTAAGACCCTAAGGCAGTAATACCTGGAGAGAAGTGTTTTTTTTTTACATTGGTCCATGGCTGCCCTTTGGCAATTTAGCATTCCGCAGTTTACCTCCGATGCTTTTCTGTCATGAGCAACTAAGCAACATTGGTGAGTTGTACTTTACGTTGTGCTGACGCGCAGATATAGAAACAAGCACTGATAAAGCTAGTAAATCTGGCGTTTGCTAGCCTGTGATGTTTTATTGATTTTTTGGCAAATGTATGCTATAGTCCTTAAAAGTGTAAATGTAATAAAAAGTACTAATGCTGCTGTGTAAAGGAGAGGGGTGCCAATAAAAGATAGCGGATTTGTTGTCTGTAATGCTTCATCTCGGTCTGTGGAGGGAGCTGTCATTGTAGTCCTTTTTCTATGTCTATGACAGCTGTCAAACAGTCCTACTTTTATGTCGATGGTTACTGCAAACCGTAGTTCTACTTCTATGTCTATGACCTGTCCCCGTTTTTTGTTTTGAGAATCTGGTCACCCTACCCCCACTGCCCCTCAGGTAGTAAATCTTTTCCACGTCCACTACAGGCAAGACAGCCTTATGCGACCTACAGTCACAGAGGTACACGGTTGTTAGAAAATAGGCCCAACATGTGCACATCTGTACAAGCAAGGCTTGATACGGTAAGGGTCAAGAGACACAATACATGTTCTAGTGCTGTTACCATTTAAATGTACCAACTATATCACTGCAATATGATGTATGCTAAATAAAACCCCAATAAAGTTTGTTTAAAATAAAAATATGTACAAGCGAGGTTAGCTGCCAGATAGTGAAATCGTGATTGGCCCATCCACCGGCCTTCTACGTGTGGAATGGTGCTGTCTGCAAAGTGAGAGAGTTGCCAGCTTATAGAAGGATGCTCGACCAGCTTGTGTAACTACCACTTTTTTGCAGAGGCTTCAGAGCGGGTCTGCTTCCTGGTCGGAATTTGCACCTGTGATTAGTGTCTCACGTGCCTCAAATAGGCCCATAAGTGTGCCTATGAGCCTGGTGTGATATACAGTTCGATCAAAAAATGTTTTATTATTACTTTTCCCTAAAGTTTTGAAAGGGAGAAACAACCTTCTTTTGCCACTTTCTTGTGTTCTCATTACTGGTGGCCACTCTTAGCTAAGGGCCTCCTGCTCTGAGGGACAGAGCCTCGAGGTGAGATCCAACATCACCTAAAGTGATAGAGATCTTACATAATAGATACAGAAGAAAGACTTTGAGTACCCTTTACAAATGGAACCTGGATAGCTTATATTTAGGTAGTTAGTACCGGTTTTCAACATAATTGTAATGAAAGCATTCCGGTACATGATAGGTTTGTTGGGTTATTTGCCTTCACGTTGTTATCGCTCCGTATATTTGTTAAAAGACCGAAAAAAGCCCTAACTTCTTGAATTTTTTTTAAAAATAAGCCCTCGTTAATTCCTCTTTATTATTTTGTTTTAATCATTGAAATCAGAAATTCACTAACAGGTCTGACGTTCTTGCAAACTCTAACGAATGAATCAACAATTATATTTAAAATAAAAAAACGGGTAACAATTAACGCCTGTACATTTATTTGATTATGGGTTCTCAAAATTATATAATAGCCATTTGATGTCATTGTCATTCCACAATTTTATCACAAGGCGGCGATAGAACACTGTCTACGAATAACGTGTATATTATTTGCTTGTAATATTCCCTGATTTAGACATTGCTCTCACCAACCAACGGCAAATTGGGCAAATTAAATTGAATTAATTGTATGTGTTTAGTAAAGTAACTTGTCCAGCGCAGGCTTGTCAGAATTTATTGCGACGCCTATGCCCAAAGCAAAGCGGCCCACTCTAAACACAGTTTTTTGGCAGGTGCCATACATAGGTACCTGTTTTAAGTATTAAGAAAACAGAACCGTTGATATCTGGCGCCATCTACTGTAGCCACGTAAACTGTCTTGTTATTAGTGAAATAGTGAGGCTTATTTATAATTAAAATCCTGTAAATTAATTGTATTGAAGGACCATTAGACGCTAGACACTGCCCGCACCCCCTTTGTAATGGCTTTTGAAGAGTGCACAATATAAACAGCATTCTTGGCTTCAATTCAGTGGCCCACGGTCAGCTACGACACAAATAACCACTTGTCCAAAGGGCAATATGGGTGTTGCAGGCCTATGAGAAAGACGTGTGTCCACGAGATGGGTGGCAAACAACTGTCCACTGGACCGTTTCTGAGTATAAACCTGAATACTTAAGAATTACCATTAGGCTAGAAAAGAATCGAACAAAATACTTATACATCTCAACGTGAACAACTTGTACCTCATTAATTATATCGAACTCCCCATCAAGAGTAGCTCTTGAAACTCAGCTGAGTCTCATCTCTCCAAACGTATTAGTATAAAGTCGCAGTAGCAACTGCACAAAATAAGTCTCAATCAGGTGAAATAGGAAAACAGACACAGCAGTAGCTGCACCTGTCAGGGCAGAGGAAAAGAAATTGTCACCGGCAAAATGTCAGTCAACAGCAAACCTCGTCAGCAGCAGCTCCCAGCAAATGGGAGAAAGAGTCAAGAATAGCTACGGGCAATGGGTGCACTAGCTGGCTAGAAACATGCACTATTTTAAAAGAGAGAATAACATGTTATCACAAAGTTGCAGCTCCATTAATTCCCAACTAATTAGAAGGCATCTTCCGACTGTAGACAACTCCGTTCTTCCTTTCCCGCGGTAAACATGTGAAGCTCACGATCCATTATCAGAAATGTACCCTACCATGTTAGCATTTGTGCGAGTGGGACCAGCTAACTTTGGTTCTCAGTGAAGAATAGTGCAGTGTTCAGTCTATCATTTATTAAATGTTTCACTGAGGAACAACGAACTGCGCTAAAGACAGAAATATTTGCTTGCAGATCTGTTAAGTAATAGCATCCATATTTCTTATAAGCATCTATTGTTAAAACACAGTTCTCTATTCAATATTATATGAACATGTGACAAAGAAAAGTTTAGTTTTTAGCGACCCTTGACCCTGTACACCAGGTAGGTCGCCCCCCCCAGCCGCCACACGGTCCTCCCTGTGACGCAGTCCCGCTGCCACCGCACTTGCTGTAAGTTGCCCTGATTGCTCCTGTCTCCTCCGTTCCTGCCCCCTGACTTGTTGCCATCTTATTTTGGCTCGCTGACCCTGATTTACTGTTGCCTACTTCTGCTCACTGTTGTCCCCTTTGTGCCCCCGGCCCCCCGCTTGACTTCCGTGCTGTACTTGGTTTACTTGTACCTGTCCCCCGCCCGCATTTTTCCGCCGCTGCGTCCCCGCGGCCAGGCCCCCCGCTGTGCCTTTCGCCGTCACTGTTGCCTCTCTGTTTTATTCACCTGCTGTTTATTCACCTGCTGCCTTGATTGTACCTTTCCGCCACTGTTGTGCCCTTTCTAAACCTCGCCACCCTGCCCCCGTTTTGCTTTCTGTATCCCTCTTCCCGCCGCTGCGTCCCTGCGGCCCCGCCCCCCGCTATCCCATTCGCCACCCCGCTCCCGCCTCCCAGCTGCTACTCCCTCCCACAGCCCCTCATATGGAGGCCGCGCAGCGGCCGCGCAGCGGGCGCGCAAGCCCGTCTGCGCCCGACCGCGCCTGGACCGCACCCAGCGCCAGAACCCCTGGTCCCTGCCAGAACCGGGGTACCCGACTGAGATACGACTTCGCCGCCCTCAACGCACTCAACACCGGACGACCACCCGACTGCCACCAAGCCACCCCGAAGCGCACCCACGGACCCTTCACCTGTCAAGCCTGCAAATTCACCTGCCTCCGAACCTGCACCACGCCCACCAGAACGGGCGCCAACAACAACCACCTCAAGTGCATCCTGCTCAACACCCGCTCCGTCCACAAGCACGCCGTCGAACTCTGGGACCTCCTCGACACAACAACGCCGGACGTCGCCTTCCTCACGGAAACCTGGATGAACGCCTCCTCAGCGCCCGACATCGCCATAGCCATCCCGGACGGCTATAAGATCACCCGGAGGGACCGCGTCAACCAAGCCGGAGGCAGCGTCGCCGTTGTCTAAAGAAACACCATCCGCATCACGACCAACAACGACGACACCCTCACCACCGCCAAGCTCCTTCACTTCCAGATACACACCAACCCCAAGACCACCCTCAGAGGTACTCTCATCTACAGACCCCCAGGACCACTCACACAATTCAGCGAAGCCATCGCAGACTGCACCAGCCCGCTCGCCCTCGCCTCCTCCGACTACATCCTCCTGGGGGACCTAAACTTCCACCTGGAGAATACCAAGGACAACAACACCACCACCCTGCTAGACAACCTCGCCAACCTCGGACTCAAGCAACTGGTCAACACCCACTACGCCGGCCACACGCTTGACCCCATCTTCTCCTCCAGCAACCACATCTCCTTCAGCCACTCCACCAGACTTCACTGGACCGATCACAGCTGCGTCCACTTCAACTTCAACTTCAGGAAAACCACGACCCACCACCGCCCGCAACAAGCTCCCCGTAGATGCTGGAGCAAGATCACCACCGACCAGCTCACCTCCTCCCTGAGCCACAACCAACCCGCCAACACTACAGACCCCAACAAAGCAGCCTGCAACCTCACACAGTGGATCACCAACTGCGCCGATGCCCTTGCACCACTGAAGAACCCTCCAAGCATCTCCGACAGCAAGAAAGCCTCATGGTTCACCGACAATCTCAAAAACTCCAAGAGAAATCCTGCCGTACCCTCGAAAAAGCCTGGCGCCACGACCAATCAACAGAAAACATGACAGCCCTCAAGAACGCCATCCGCAAACACCACCAGCTGATCCGCACCACCAAAAGAACATCTTTCAGAGACCGACTGGACAACAATGCCCACAACAGCAGGGAACTCTTCAGCATCGTCAAAGAGCTCTCCAACCCCGGCGCCAGCAACAAGGACATCACGCCATCGCAAGACCTCTGTGACTCACTCGCCACGTTCATCCACCGCAAGATCGCCGATATACACGACAGCTTCGGCGCTCGGACAACGCACCCATCCACCGAACCAACGCCCCCCACCACCACCCTCTGCACCTGGAACCCTGTCAGCACGGATGACACCGCCCACATGATGAACACCATCCACTCCGGCTCCCCAGCCAACCCCTGTCCACACCACATCTTTAACAAAGCCAATACCATCATCGCACCCCAACTCCGGGACATCATTAACAACTCCTTCGCATCCGCCACATTCCCGGAGAGCTGGAAGCATGCGGAGATCAATGCCCTCCTGAAGAAACCCACTGCGGACCCCACAGACCTCAAGAACTTCCGTCCCATCTCGCTCCTCCCCTTCCCTGCAAAAGTCATTGAGAAAACCGTCAACAAACAGCTGACCACCTTCCTCGAGACGAACAGCTCCCTCGACCCATCGCAGTCCGGATTCCGAGCAAACCACAGCACCGAGACCGCCCTCATCGCAGCCACCGACGACATCAGGACCCTGCTTGACAACGGTGAAACTGCCGCCCTCATCCTCCTCGACCTGTTGGCCGCATTCGACACTGTCTGCCACCGCACCCTGACAACCCGCTTCCACCACGCCGGGATCCAAGGAAAGGTCCTGGAATGGATCACCTCCTTTCTCTCCGACAGAACTCAGAGAGTCCGTCTCCCGCCCTTCCGCGCCGCGGCCACCAAGATCATCTGCGGCGTACCCCAAGGATCCTCGCTCAGCCCTACCCTCTTCAATGTCTACATGAGCCCCCTCGCAGCCATCGCACGCAAACACAACCTCAACATCATCTCCTACGC
The DNA here is from genome assembly GCF_964204655.1 of Triturus cristatus. Taxonomy (NCBI): domain Eukaryota; kingdom Metazoa; phylum Chordata; class Amphibia; order Caudata; family Salamandridae; genus Triturus; species Triturus cristatus. The sequence goes on from NC_140588.1 coordinate 144,117,174, forward strand.
CGACGACACCCAACTGATCCTCTCCCTCACCAATGACCCCGCCACCGCCAGAGCCAGCTTCCCGGAAGGAATGAAAGACGTCGCAGAATGGATGAAGCTCAGCCGTCTGAAGCTGAACTCAGACAAGAGGGAAGTCCTCATCCTCGGACCATCCCCCTCTGCCTGGGACGACTCCTGGTGGCCCCCGGCTCTGGGCACCGCCCCCAAACCCACGGACCACGCACGCAACCTGGGCTTCATCCTTGACTCCTCCCTTATGATGACCAAGCAAGTCAACGCCGTTACATCTTCCTGCTTCAACACCCTCCGCATGCTCAGAAAGATCTTCCGTTGGATCCCCACTGGAACCAGGAAGACGGTCACCCAGGCCCTCGTCACCAGCCGACTGGACTACGGGAACGCCCTATACGCTGGGACCACCGCCAAACTACAGAAAAGACTCCAGCGCATACAGAACGCATCGGCACGCCTCATCCTGGATATTCCCCAACACAGCCACATCTCTGCTCACCTGAGAGACCTGCACTGGCTCCCCGTCAGCAAGAGGATCATGTTCAGACTCCTCACCCACGCACACAAGGCTCTCCACGACATGGGCCCCGAATACCTCAACATCCGCCTCACGTTCTACACACCTACCCGCCAGCTCCGCTCCGCCAGCCTCGCCCTCGCCACCGTCCCGTGGATTCGCAGAACCACCACCGGAGGAAGATCTTTCTCCTACCTGGCGGCCAAGATGTGGAACTCCCTCCCCACCCACCTACGACTGACGCAAGACCATCTCTCCTTCAGGAAGCACCTCAAGACCTGGCTCTTCGAGCAGTAGCGGCACCCCCCCCCCCCCAGCGCCTTGAGACCCTCGCGGGTGAGTAGCGCGCTCTATAAATGTTCTTGATTGATTGATTGACAGTTTTTAGTTTATTGAGAATATGGACTCGGCATTGTGCAGTTATGACAGAATCTAAGTAAGTCACATTCAGGTGGAGCTACTGAATTATACCTGTGCATGGGTCATAATTCCCTAAAAGCATCTATTTGATAGAAAGAAGAGGCCTGGCAGGAAAAATGCAAGCTTGATGCTTGTTCACAATTTTTCTGCGTGTCATTTAAAATGCGTTTTTTTTCTGTATTAAAACCTAAGGCAACTTAGCATCATTAGTGATTAGTTTTATATGCAAATTTTCTACGTTCACAATTGGGAAACAGAACTGATTACACTGCAGCTTGATCAAATGGGTACCAAACTGTGTGACTGTCCATACGTACTGCAAATCCGGGACATTTTATAGCTCCAAAAACTTCACTGACTGGTGAGGATCTTCTCTGGACGGGAAATTCACATTTCTCCCGCTATGAGCTTTCCCAACGTAAGTCAACAGCTTCTTCAAGACCTTCTCCAGCAGCTATTCAATGACATGGATAGCCTGCTGCCAAGCCTCTCTGAGGATTTTTGACTCATTCCAGAGACTGTCAGAAGGTAAATCTTTTCACTGGAAGAAACCTCTTTTCTGTATCCAACCCACGCTCCATAGCAGTCAGCCTTAACTTTTGACTTTGACGCAGTCTTGCACGACCAGATACCACGGTTGGCGCATACTGCTTTTTGGCTCTATTTTGAACCTTAAACTTTAAAAATTCATGAATCCAATTATACTCATTGGATTTTTGTGATTATATTTATTAGAATAATCTCTATTTTTTACATTGGTTTACGATTATTTTATTGTGTTGTGGTTTCAGTTTCTAACTGTTTAAATACTGCATAAATACATATAGTTTCTTAAGTTAAGCCTGACTGCTTTTGTGCCAAGTTACGGGGCGATTGAGCACAGGTTTATTTAGTGACTTTTGTGGTTCACTCTAACACGAACTGTGATTATTATTTGTGGTGTGTTCTCACCCCCTACTACTAATATTCCAATTTCTGACATTAAAGTATAGTTGAGAGGCATCATTGTAGGCAGAGATGCATATGCAAGTTAAATATGCACATGTATGCTTGTGCTTAGTTGTTGGCCAGGAGCAATATGACTGAAGTTGGGTTGATTTCTTATTTAACAAGGTTTCTTTGATTCTGTACAGTAGAATGTTGTGATGAATTGCAGTGAAACTGTTTAGCTTTGCCACCCAAAGTATGGCTTCCTTATACAGAACAGGACACAATATTTGCTTTGTTTCCCCAGAGCCCAATTGACAGTCATCTGAGAGAATAACAGTTTTTAAGCAGTATGTTAATTGCTGTCAATCTTCCCACTACATGTGCTACTGATGGAGGGCCATATTTATGAAATTTGTGGCACAGGGCAGCGCAGCGTCACATTGCTGCGTTGCCCTGCTTCACTGAGAAGGGCAGGGATGCACTGTATTTATCCACACAAACGGCATCACGCAGTGAGCCAGAGGACACTGCTTCTGCCGCTCGAGTAGATTTTCTACTCGGACAGCAGGTTTCTCAACACGGATGGTAGTGACCTGCTGCCATTGCCCGCTTTGAGAAACCTCACCAGGAGGCATTCTAGCGCTTGATTTTCTCACTTGAGCTCACCAACTTTATGTTGGCGAGCCACGCATGAGAAAATACTCCGTCATGCGGTGGTTGGCGGAGTTTTTCCGGAACTCCGTCCTCCAAGCAGAGCGCAAAGTAGGCAAAACTGTGCGAACTCCCCCAGCGGAATGGAGTTTATCACCCACTCTTATTGTGAACCCCCTGCGAAAATACAGTGGGATTGGAGTTCTTCTATCTGCAATTCAGCAGACAAAGGCTCATCATTAATGTGAAACTGAGTGAGTGAAAGGTTGGATGGATCTGTGCATGAACAGCTGGATGGATAGCTGAGTGAAAGAGTGGGTGTGTAGATGGACAGATGATGATAGAGTAAAGGATGGATGAATAGAGTAAAAGGGTAGATTAGTGATACTGATTCAGCGCGGAACCCTGGGTAATGGGAATCAAGACAAAACCCGTACCAGATATCTTCCCTTCATCACAGACCAAACATCACGTTAACACATTTACTCATTCAATCATTGGTGGGGCCCATAACACCAACATTCACACTTCACTTCTCACTGGTCTGCACTTACAGGAGAGATGAATATTCCAAGCGCTGACATGAAAGGAATACCTTATAACCTATAGAGAGAAAATTATTTACACATCTATACACTAATATCTTTATCTCTACACATCGTAAACCTAAACATTAAGGTACTCCTCCCATGTGATCAATGGATCATTTAGTTGGATTGGTAGGGTGATTTAGTCCTGCTAAAACACACTCAAGATTCTGATCTATCTTCTCTCAATAAACGACCAAAACACATTTGCTTGTTAATCAATATTTTGTTTATCTAATTAACGCAAGAATTTTGTTCCATCTAGTAAATTTATTAGTCTTTACGCAAATCACAAAACACCATATTTACCTAGTCTGGCTACTTGTCGTCCTCTAAGTCATCAAATTTAGTCATTAATCAGTCGGATTTCGAAAGTTCTTCATGCAGCACGCTACAGTCCCAAGAACGGACAAGGACCAGAGCCGTGCAAGCATCTATCAGTGCCCTTAGATTTTAGGAAGTCCTCAATTCATCAAAGAAATGGGCAGCAATTCAGTCTGTCAAAGATTCAGAAACGCAGCCGTCACGTAGCGTCACCGTCGTCTCCGTCAGCAAAAAGAAAAGCACGCAACGTAATCATCCTCTCTATTCTACCGTCATTTTTATAATAAAAGTAATGTGAAGAAGATACATTTTATCAAATTTGGGCTTCTCCAATTGGTCGGTTAGGATCGTCCGGTGAGGTTTCACACAGTTCAAGAGGTTATGTCATTATACATGATCCATCCGGTTCCTTGTGTCAGTCCATTGTTAGTGTACTTGGCGAGCTTCCCATCGTGACCTTGCTTGGGTACAACGAGAGTAGGGTCATGTCGAGGCCACTGGTACATGTTGTAACGAATACGCACTTCATCCAGAACCTTGTGGAATGGTGGCCATCTTGTCAGACTATGTCGGCGGCCATCTTAACTTTAGGCCCAAAGGACAACTTAAGCGAAACAAACGCAAAAGAGTAATTAATACATAGAAATAACAAATACAATGTTAAAACCTCACTAATTCCCCTATGTGTTTGTAATTACCTAGCGTATAGCGACATTTAAAGCGTTCATATTCACCCATTGATGTCATCTGGTGCAACACTACGAAAACGTCACAAAAGTAACATATATCATGCGATATTCTATTTTTCTATTGTTAGTATGCTAAATTATTTAGCCATGCAAAATGCAAATCCCACGTGTATTTCATACATTAGTAATGTTGATTAAACTTCATGCAAACACATTAATACTATTAAATTAATAGATTATTGTAATTAGTATAAACATGCAGAATGGGGGGGTATACAACATTTTGCACTACCCGCTCCATCAATCTCCCCTTTGGTGATTTTTATCACCACACCATTAAAATAGCAGATATTTTCTTTACAATCTTTTCCCAAACACCTTCAACCTCCAGTGGTGCAATTTCCTAATGCAGATCAGTTATATTTTTAATATAAATTTTCAAATCTTTACTTTCGTCTGGAATGTAAGTACAACAATGTTGAACTTTCAGCATTCCACAGACTCCACCCTCTTTTGCCAATAATATATCAAGGGCAAGTCGATTTTGCATTACCATGGCATGCATGGCAACCATTTCAGTGTTTACCAATAAAAATCCTCCAACGGTGCTTGTTGACAAGCGATCCACCACTGTTGATAGCCTTCTAATTTTGTTTGCATTCAGAGATATTCCCGCTGCTGGTATCAATGCTCCAAAGATATCACCTACAATTTCTGACCAAGATTCTCTCTTTCTACGTGCTAAGTAACTACCTAAATTATGTACACCATCTTCTCCTCTTCCCATGTGAAAAATCTTTGGGAAAACCAGGCCTACTTAACATGTGCCATACCAATGGTCTGGCAAACGATAATGCGCCTTGTTCCCACAAATAAAGTATAATCCAGGAAAAACTGTATCTCTTCCTCCTTTAAATCCCCATCTACCCATGATTCGGTATGTATCATGGCACTCGCTATTACCTACAAAGTAACTATCATATGCAGTTTGATTCCTTCTAATACACAATTTCCCTTTCTGAGGCCAATCTAAAGCCATAGTTGGACTAGCTTCTCCTTTCAAGTGTTTTTCCATTTCAACATCCTGTCTTTTCCACTTTTCCCTCAGATGCTTTCCTTTGCATTTTTAATCTCCTTTCTTCAACCATATCCAAAAATGTATTTTCTTCTTTCTTTAAACTGCAAGTCAAATTATTTCTAAATATATACTCTAATGTTAGTTCTTTAGTTTCTAAGAAAAATTCACCTAATACCTTGGCAGGTTTTACCTTGTTTAGCTTGTTAATTGACGGTACTTGTGAAAATATGTTATCTACATCTGAAAAATAATACTCTAACTTCCCTGTTTGGTAAAATAAACTAGCTATTACACTAAATGTTATTCCATAAGTTACTGGAAGGTGGTGATAGGTCACTCCCTCCGATACAGATGCAGGTAACTGCATACAGACGTAGCAGTCCCTTACGTCCATTGTCTTTACATATTCATACAATAATTTCAAAAATACATTGTTAGAAAAATCAGTTATAGAGCTGTCTTTATGCAAATAGTTTCTATCTATTCTAGTTGGTACTACCCTTTGAATCTTTTCTATATTAGTTTTGTTTTCACTATGTCCTTCTATTGTATCTATAGTAACCTTAAATGAGATCATCAGAGCTAGTATACTCCACAGAAGCATTAATAATCCTGTACAACAACAACACATTTTACACCATCTCTTCAAAAATATACATCTACCTTTTCTACTATCTGTGTTTGCCATTTTTGTAAAAATTAGCAGTTTCTTTTGACTTAGCCTCTTCTACTTCACAACTAGTTTGTCTAACCCAAGGCTCTAAGCACCTACTTGGTTCTACCAGTTTTTATCTTTTTCCCATTTTTTATTGTCTTTCCATTATCAGCTTTCTTGTTTCATTCAGTTTGGCATCTCATCATCTTTCACCTTTCCTTCGTGATCTGAATACAGAATGTCCTGAACATCCGTTTCTTCTCCAATATCGGATAAGATAACTCTCAGGATTTCCGATTCCTCGTCTTCCTCAACCACTTTCGGTACAGTCACCTCTGGGTTTCCTTGGCTATCCGCCTCTTCTTTTATTTCAGGCAGGGCCACATACGTCCATTCCGGCGACTTATACTTCTGGTTAGGTTTCCTTGTTCTTTTGCTTTCTCCAATTACAACTATTTCTTCGTCTTTCAATTTCTCTTGACTTGTTACCTCATTCACCTGTTCAGCTCTTGGTGAATTTACTCGTGTCAGTCGATATCTCAGTCTTTTTATTTTATTCGGCCAATCTTCGTCTTTTGCTGCTCTTTTCAGTTTACTTCCTTTATCATTCTTTTCAGTTCTCCAAGCTCTCTTTCTTAAGACTCGACCTTCTGGTACTTCGTCTTCACTTTCCTCTGACTCTGTTTCAGCTTGCTTTTTACTTTCAACAACTTTTCTTTCCACCACTTCTTTCGTTTTCCCTACTTCTGTCCCTCCTCGAGTCTCCGGCACGCAATCTTCCTGCTGACTACTTATCCCTTCCTCTAACTGGATATTGGAGTTCCCTACACCTCCTCTGGGGTCTTCCTCAGAAATCTTTACCTCTCTCTCTGTATCTGGCACCTGTCCATCTAGATTTGTTATTTCAGGTGGAATTTCTCTAAATTTTTCATCTGGAACTTCTCTCTCAGCAATTTCTTTAATTGTCTTTTCACTGTCTTTTTCTTTTCTCAAACGTAGAGTTCCTTGTTCAGTCTCTGAGTCTGAGCTGGTATCAGAAATCTGTAACCTTCTCCTCAGGGAAATACCTCTCGGGACAAAAGTTAGATCTGACTCCCATTCCCCCCTTTCAGGGTTTTCTTTTGTTCTTGTCTCTTCATCATCTGATTCAGACTCGATTCTGATTCATCAAAATATTATTTTTCTGTGCTATCCACTGGATTTGGGATTCTCAATGTATGACTTGCATGAATCCAGTTCTTGATTCCAGCACACTTCACAGCTGTTGTGGTAGTCAAAATCACTTGTCGTGGTTTTCCCCACCTTGGAACCAAACAGTTTCTTCTTCTGTGTACTTTGATTCTTACCCAGTCCCCTGGGCTCAGATCATGAGCTTGCTTCCTTTCAAGGGTGGTGGCATCCGCTCCAACCTGATGAAACACAGAATGAACTGCGTCAGCCAGGCTTTTACAGTAATCCAACACCATGTCATCAGTTATAGGCAACAGCTTGTTGACTGGTATGAACACATGACGGATTGCTCTACCCATGATAGTTTCATGGGGGCTCAACCCTGTAGTTCTGTCTGGAATTGATCTAATGTTCATGAGTACTAGAGGCAAGACATCAGGCCATTTCATACCCGTGGCTAAACACATTTTCCCTGTCCTGTTTTTGATAGTACCATTCATTTGTTCCACCACACCAGAAGCCTCTGGGCGATAGGCACAATGTAGTTTTTGTCGTACATTTAATGCTTCACAAATCAATGTTATGATCTCATTATGGAAATGTCTACCTCGATCTGATTCAATTGTTACTGGGAACCCGAATCTGGGAATAAATTCCCTCAAAAGCAATTTTGCCACTGTGATTCCATCATTTCTTCTTGTTGGGAATGCCCATTTGGAATAAAGATCATTTCCTATGCGGACCACACGCAGCTGGTGGTTTCCATGACGCAGGCTGCCAGTCCATCTGGTCGTGGCGGGCTCAGAGAGTGCTTGGAGGCAGTAAAGACCTGGATGTCCCTGTCTTGCTTAAAACTGAATGGGGACAAAACCGAGCTCATGCTCCTAGGTTCCTCAGATCTCAGCCTCCCCACCTCCCTGTGGCCGCCTAGTCTGGGATCTCCTCCAACTCCCAAAAATAGCATCAAGAGTCTTGGAGTCTGGCTGGATAGATCTCTGTCTTTTAATATACAATCCACAAAACTCTCAGCTACTTGTTTTGGCATCATGAGGATGTTAAAGAAAATTCTCCCTCTCCTCCCTCTGGAAGCCAAACAAGTAGCCGTACAAGGTCTTATCCAGGCACGCCTTGATTTTAATAACGTACTATATCTTGGTGCTCCTGAAGCCACTCTGAGAAGGCTGCAGACAGTCCAGAACTGTGCAGTACGCATTCTACTCGACCTTCCCCGCAGACAGTCAGTGAGGTCTGGACTGGTATCCCTCCACTGGTTACCGGTGCGCCAGAGAGTAATGTTTAAAGCTATGTGTATAGCTCATCAGGCCTTCTGGAACGCTGGCCCCAGGATCACTCGGGACCTAATCACCCACTACATGCCCACAAGAAGCCTACGTTCTAGTCAGACCTTCCTTGCAATGGCCCCCAGAATTAAAAGAACCAGATCCGGAGGCAGAACATTCTCCTACAACGCGGCAAGGGCCTGGAATGCCCTGCCGCTGTATCTCAGAGCCAACCCCAAGCTAAAGGCCTTCCGCAAACAGCTGAAAACCTTTTTATTTCACTCAGTCTAACTTTCTCTTCCCTCCCACTTCTGGGCCCACTGGTCGGATTACTGGTATTCTTAGCGCTTGGACGCCTCCGGGCAGCAATTCGCGCTCTACAAATGCACTTCCAATTCCAATTCCAATTCCAATTCCAATTCTACCCATCTAGAACACAAACGGACCATAACTAGAACATACCTCAACCTGTTACAGGGAGGTATTTCAATGAAATCTACTTGCATTCTGGTAAAAGGCCATCCTTCTCGACCTATTGTTCCCAGACTCACTACTGTCTTTCTTCCAGGATTGTATTGCTGACATATAAGGCATCTCTGACAAAGACTTTCTGCTACAAGTCTAAATTTTGCATTGTACCAGGTCTGCTTAAATGACCTGATCATGGCATCTCTTCCTATGTGTCCCTGACCATGATACATCAGTGCCATGACAGACATCATGCTATCAGGCATAACTGGTCTTCCATCCCAATAGACCCACACATGGTCCTTTTCCCTTTGTGCACATCCTGCTTTTACCCACTGCTTCATTTCCTCATCTCCTGCAACTGCTTTACTTCCTCCCAGGTACCCATAATGTTAGCAAACATTAAGGTGCAAGAAGTCACTTCTTTCTCTTTTGCCCTATTAATTGAATTCTGATTACGTGCACAGTATTGGGCCATATCATTGGCGTATTTGTTGCCGATGGCGATGTAATCGCCAGACTGGCTGTGTGCAGCACACTTCACAACAGCCAATTGCTTAGGCAGCTGTATCGCCTCAAGCAACTTCCCAACCACTTCAGCATTCTTAATGGGAGTTCCACTTGATGTCAAAAATCCTCTCTGTAGCCATATTTGGCCAAAGTCATGCACCACACCAAATTCATACTGACTGTCAGTTATCACAGTCACTCTCACACTTTTCCCAATCTTGCATGCTCTAGTCAAAGCAACAAGTTCAGCTACTTGAGCTCATCTTACTCCTTTCAGGTAGGATGCTTCCATTACTGCTGCAACTGTGCATACTGCATATGCTGCACTCAACATTCCATCATCTGTTCTCAGGCAAGAACCATCTACAAACATCACAAAATCACTTTCTGGCAGTGGTACATCTTTTATGTCAGGACGTGGTTTGGTACAGAAATCGAGTACATCCAGATAATCATGGTCCGCTTCGTCTCTGACTTCCACATTCTCAGCATCAGGCAACAACGTTGAAGGATTCACATTCAAGAATCTCACAAGACTCACATTTGTTGCTCCTAATATGACTTTCTCATACTTAGTCAGCCGACTATGTGTCATGTACTGAGTACGACTCCTTGTTAAAAGGATGGCCACATCATGCGGTACAAACACTTTCACAGGATATCCCATCACGATTCCTTCACTCTGTTCAAAACTCTGACAGGTAGCAGCCACTGCTTTCAAGCACCCAGTTAAGGCTACAGCTACTGGGTCTAGCATTGATGAAAAGTATGCAATTGGTCTCCTCAGCTTTCCATGTTTCTGTATTAATACAGAAAGTGCACATCCATTCCTCTCACTGCAATACAACTCGAACTCCTTCTCATAATCAGGCATTCCCAATGCTGGCGCTTCACACAAACCATCTCTCAATCGTTTAAATGCTGCCAATTCCTCTTTATTCAAATCAATGGGATCTCTCACATCACAACTTGCCAAGCGTACCAAGGGCTTTGCAATCAGGGAGAAATTGCTTATTCACTGGCGACAGTTTCCAACCATTCCAAGAAACATTCTCACCTCTCTTTGCGTCATGGGAGCTCTCATTCCTTTTATGATCCTGATTCTGTCTATTGTTATCATTCTCAGTCCCTTTTCGAAATTGTGGCCTAAATAATGTACTTCTTTTTGGCAAAATTGTAACTTCGATGGTGACACTTTAAGTCCTCCATCAGCCAGATGACTCAGCAAGGCTATAGTGTCCATTACACAAGCTTCACAAGTCTTTGACGCCACAAGAAGGTCGCCGATATACTGTACTAACTCTGAATTTTCGGGCATCTCTCGACTTTCTAAGGATTTCTTCAATATCTGATTAAATATTGAGGGGCTTTCTGTATACCCTTGTGAAATTCGGAACCAAGCCAAAATGCGTTCGCAAAACAAAACGCAAAAATTTGCTGGCTGTCATGGTGCAATGGGATGGAAAAGAAAGCATGGCATAAGTCAATTACAGTATACCATTCTGCATCATGGGGAATCTGATACAAAATCATAGATGGATTTGGTACAATGGGACAACACAACATAACGATTTTGTTTATTTTTCTCAAATCTTGCACTATCCTGAACGTTCCATTAGGCTTTTTCAGTCCCATAATCGGGGAATTACGTGGACTACTCATTATTTCTCTCAAAATACCTTGTTTTATCATCTTCTCAATCACAGGAGTAACTTCTTCAATTATCTCAGGTGTCAATTTATATTGAGAGACATTTGGATAGCTTATTCCTTCCTTCACTGTTATTTTTACTGGGTCTACATTTCTCATTAGTCTCACATCTTCTCCCGTGAAATCCCAGACTTCTGCCTTTACAGTCTGTTTCAATTCTTTAGGTAATTCATCAGGGTTAAATACAGCATAGGCTTCAGTAACCTCAGTTTCCCTATTTGCCATAGTCATCTTATACAGCACATCTTCATCAGGGGTCTCAAATGCTATACCATCAGGGATACAGAAAATAGTGCAATTAATTTTGCACAGCAAATCCCTACCTAACAAATTCACAGGACTTGTGTCGCACACAACAAAGCGGTGCTTTTCAGAGAATTTCCCTATGCTAACTTTCACTGGTTCTGTAAGATAAGTTTTAATCTGTCTGTTGGATACACCAACTACTTGGATCGTTTCATCCGAGAGGAAGATTCTTAATTTCAGCTGACCTAACAGTTGATCGAGTAGCACCAGTATCGACTAGGAAAGCAATATTTTCATTATTTATCTTCCCATCCACAAATGGGCCTGTCTGGTCTACTTCTACATTTGTGCCAGGTACGCACTCTTCTTCCTCCCTTCGGCACCGTCAATAACCTTCTTCTGAGTCGCTCTCATCGCGTTGTAGCCAATACTGCGAAACAGCGCTAGCGCACGGCAGCTTAGTTACCTCTTCTTCGTTGTAGAATCCTGTCTCATTACTGTATTTCTGTGAGTTTTTGCTTTGTGGAAAAGGCGGTTTTGGCACCTGATTCTGTTGGGTAACAACCTACTGCTGTCGCTGCGGTTGACCACTCACCTCATTCTGCACCTGTGGATTCAATGATGCATTTTCATTATTAGTACTTGGGGGAAATTTACACTCGGATTTCCAAAGCCCTACTCTACCGCAATTATGACATGGGAATTTCTTTTTAGCTTCTTCTATATTAAAATTTCCCTTACCTTTCCCAGGAATTAATTTCGATCTGGGTCCTGTATTATTCGCTTGTTCCACTAACTGAGCTTCCTGTCTCTCTGTCACTTTTACTTGTGCCCACATAGCTTTCTCTTTTAATTTACGCTGTTTTGCTTCAATCTCATCACTGAAATATTTTGTGTGTCTCAATACTTCATCTATTTTCTTGTTTTGCCAATCTACGGTATGCTGTTTGATCATCTCACTAATTTCTGGATGTAAACCATATACAAATCTGTATACAAAATGACTCAAATCCTTCTCACTCAAATTCTCATCACCACTGAACTGTTTAAAGGCCAAAATCAACCTTTCATAATAGGCATGTACCGACTCCACACTTTCCTGATGAGTCCTGTCTATTTTTACCCAATCAGTTTCTTTGGGAGGTAATAACCTGTTCATATTTCTTCATTACCTCGGGGTCAGGTGCTCCTGTCTTTGGATCCCTAGGGTATTCTTGTGTAGGCCAATTAATCATTAATTTACACTTTACCCATAAATCTGCTGGTACTATTATGTCACATAAACTATTCAGATCAATCCATAATAATTTAGATAATTTCACAAATCTGTCCACTTGTCTATACCACTCGACAGGCTTTTCACGTAGTCGAGGGAAATCATTTGTAAATGACAAAATATCTTGTCTAGTCCATGGAACATGTACATATCCTCCTCCTGGAATTTCTCTCATGGGGCATTCTGTTACTAACTTTTCCTTTTCTCTAACAGGGAACGCTGCAAATGTTTTATCTGAGGCATCATCTCGTTTTCGGTACCACCTGCTTCTCCATTTATCCACATCCCCCCATTTTCTCAACAAAATAATTATCTCCTTAATCTGACTTATTCATCCTGTGGTATTCACATTTTCAATATCTTTTTCAGTAAAATCTATTCGATATGGTTTTTGTAAATCCTTCACCTTTTCAATATCTATACCCATTTCATTTGCTACTTCTTCTAATCTTTCATGCAGATTTTTTGCTCTCCATGTTACGCTTTTGAACAAAAACAGTAATTCCTCATCCTGATAAGTTTTTAACTTCTCTGTGGGGATAGTACCTACTATTAACTCTTCTTGTACCATTCGTAATTTGGCCACATCTATTGATTGGGATTCTTTGTCTTTTCTCTGCAAGCTTCTCAACCATTCGCTCAATTCTTCTGAAGATGGGCCTACTGGTTTCTCTACATTACTTCGTTCTAAGTCTTTTTGAGTCTCTAATACTGATTCCATTGTCATTGTATGTCTTTCTGCTATATTTGGACCTATAAATGGGTTTTTCGAAACGTTTGGCTCGATCATTGTCTGTCTCCATGGATTTTCATTTAGGCTCTGCTTTGGCTTTTCAGTCTGTTTATTACTCTTATAGGGAACTGTTAAAAAATGTTCACTATCTTTCTGTTTATAAAAATAGGCATCACAGGGCCTATAGTCACTGGAACAGTTACAGCTTCTAAATATTTAGTCAATTCTCTTATCTTTTCAGTTAATGCTGAATTTTCACCACTCATTTTATCATCTGTTTTTCTCTCTATCTCTCTGATGGAATTATTTTTCCCTAATTCTTGGGGAACTGGTTCAGTCTTAATGATTTGCAAAGTTTCTCTCATTGGGGCACTTGGTGTCAACATTTCAGATTCTGGTTGATATGGTGGTGGATTTTTATAAAACATGTTATCAAGAACATCATCCTCCGATTCATGCACTCCATACCCTCTTGATTCTAAATTATGTCTCTTTTCCGTACATTTTTTACCTCCAATTTTTACAGCAGTTCTCACAGGAAACAGACCTTCAGTCATACTTGCATTCGGCCACCTTCTCATTCTCTCATCATGAGTGTCATGCCCGTATCTACCAAACATGTACTTATATCTTCCGCCACTCCTCTGTCTTTCTCTGTTATGCATCTCATCTTCCCATTCTGTCAGTGCTTCAAACTGTGTCGGTCTAGGTCTTGGTTCTAGATTCATCATTTTCTCTCTCAAATTTCTCAAAACCGCTAAATTAAACGAACCATGCTCTGGAAATGCTAAAACTCCGTCGTTCTTGGTGTATTTTACCCAATTGTCTAACCAAATACAAGTATGATATCCGTATTTCGCAACCATAAAAGATGCGGGGGTTTTTGGTGGGGGAAGCAATTGTCCTTCCCTAGTCACAATCGGTTTGTCCTTTTTAAACCACTTCTTGATTTTCCCAAACCAGGACTTTTTCTCCTTTTCAGGTGGATCGTAATACATCATTTTGTCTTTCGTGTATCGCTAGTCTTTTCCTTACCACTGTTCTGTTATTTTAAACAATCGTAGCGTGACTCACACTAACGCACCAATCTGGAACATCTACGTCACTTCTGCAATTCTCCAATCCCAGAGCGTCTCACACTTGCACACCAATCAGCAGCGTCTACGTCACCCTGTACTTCTCCACTCCTAGCGTGGCATACACTAGCACATTAATCAGGGGCGTCTACGTTTCTCACTGACTAGCCACTCCCAGCGCGGCTTTTCTGACGTCAGCTTTTCTCGCTGTCGCAGCTCCTGCTCCTGCTGACCCCTCCTTTACAAAACTCCCTCGGTAAGCTTTTTACGTTCTTCAAATTCACAAATCTGTTAGTAACGACATAAAAACGCCACCATCGTCCGCTTCGCTAACCAAGGAATAGTAAAAGACCTTTCTCACAAGATTTCCGTCTTTTCCGAGAGCAGCGCTTACCTCTGCCCTACAACAGAATTGTTACTTCCGTTGATAAAGTAGCACATCCCTCTACCTTACCCTTCTAGCAATCATTAGCTAACTGTTTCTCCAGAATTAAGACACCTAGTTGGAGAACCAATGCTCCTGAGAAATAAAACCAGAGTTTCATAATTAACCCGAATGCCTTCTCATTCACGCACTTTCACATGGAAAAATGTAGTTCATTCACACAGAACTCTGTATTTCCCGAGAACAGCGAACAGTCTGTCCTACTCAGCGACGGCCCGTGTAGGGCGTTTTACCGGGGCGATGACGTGGCGCAGAGTTGCTTGCGTGTGCAACAAAATTTGTTTTATTAATTGTTTTCGTAACTTACCTGAAATCGGCCGTATGCCGCATTTTGCAACCCCCCACCCTGCCCCTTCTCTGCGCCACGTCACCGCCCCGGTAAAACGCCCTACACGGGCCGTCGCTGGTCCTACTACAGAATTATGGCATACGTTAATAAAGTAGCACTTCCCTCTACTTTATCCTTCTAACAAGCTTAGAGAACACCTATTACCTTTTCAGTGATAAGCGTTATCAGAGCTCCTTCTGGGCTCCTGGTACCTAAGACCAAAATTTCACAGGTGACTTTCGCTACCATACACTTCTTTCATACAGGAGATATTTCTAATGGCAACACACGACGATGTCACCGAATCGAACCCAGACAATGCGTTGTGCAACTTCACTTGTTACACGTTTCCCCTGTGTACCTACAGGGCAACAATAATTCCGTCTTTCCCGAGAGCAGCGCTTACCTCTGACCTACTACGGAACTGTTACAAACTTTCGACTTCCTACCTCCCAGAAGCCATGCAAACAACATAGAACCTGACGCGACTCAACATAGAGTGTTAATACATAAACCAATACGAATCAATAATCAATAAGCTATTTACAAGCAATAATCATCAAACCAAAATAATAAAAACCATAACTCTGCTACGAGAAAAACTGATGCAGCGCGGAACCCTGGGTAACAGGAATCAAGACAAAACCCGTACCAGATATCCTCCCTTCATCACAGACCAAACATCACGTTAACACATTCACTCATCATTCATTGGTGGGGCCCATAACACCAACATTCACACTTCCCTTCTCACTGGTCTGCACTTATAGGAGAGAAGAATATTCCAAGCGCTGACATGAAAGGAATACCTTATAAACTATAGAGAGAAAATTATTTACACATCTATACACTAATATCCTTATCCCTACACATCGTAAACCTAAACATTAAGATACTCCTCCCACGTGATCAATGGATCATTTAGTTGGATTGGTAGGGTGATTTAGTCCTGCTAAAACACACTCAAGATCCTGATCTATCTTCTCTCAATAAACCACCAAAACACATTTGCTCGTTAATCAATATTTTGTTTATCTAATTAACGCAAGAATTTTGTTCCATCTAGTACATTTGTAAGTCTTTACGCAAATCACAAAACACCATATTTACCTAGTCTGGCTACTTGTCGTCCTCTAAGTAATCAAAGTTAGTCGTTAATCAGTCGGATTTTGAAAGTTCTTCATGCAGCATGCTACAGTCCCAAGAACGGACAAGGACCAGAGCCGTGCAAGCATCTATCAGTGCCCATAGATTTTAGGAAGTCCTCAATTCATCAAAGAAATGGGTAGCAATTCAGTCTGTCAAAGATTCAGGAACGCTGCCATCAAGTAGCGTCACCATCGTCTCCGTCAGCAAAAAGAAAAGCACGCAACGTAATCATCCTCTCTATTCTACTGTCATTTTTATAATAAAAGTAATGTCACGAAGATACATTTTTATAAAATTTGGGCTTCTCCCATTGGTCGGTTAGGATCGTCCGGTGAGGTTTCACACAGTTCAAGAGGTTATGTCATTATACATGATCCATCCGGTTCCTTGTGTCAGTCCATTGTTAGTGTACTTGGCGAGCTTCCCATTGTGACCTTGCTTGGGTACAACGAGAGTAGGGTCATGTCGAGGTCACTGGTGCATGTTGTAACGCATGCGCACTTCGTCCGGAACCTCGTGGAATGGTGGCCATCTCGTCAGACTATGTCGGTGGCCATCTTAACTTTATGCCCAAAGGACAACTTAAGCGGAACAAACACAAAAAAGTAATTAATACATAGAAATAACAAATGAAATGTTAAAACCTCACTAATTCCCCTATGTGCTTGTAATTACCTAGCGTATTGCGACATTTAAGGCGTTCATATTCACCCATTGATGTCATCTGGTGCAACACTACGAAAACGTCACAAAAGCAACATATTTCATGCGATATTCTATTTTTCTAATGTTAGTATGCATACATATGTTAATTACAAATGATTTAGCCGTGCAAAATGCAAATCCCACGTGTATTTCATACATTAGTAATGTTGATTAAACTTCAGGCAAACACATTAATACTATTAAATTAATAGATAATTCTAATTAGTATAAACATGCAGAATGGGGGTGGGTATACAAAATTTTGCACTACCCGCTCCATTGATACGATAACTGGATGAGTGAAAGGATGGATGTAAGGATCGATGAGTGATGGGAGGGTGAATGGGTGGATCGATGAGTGGAAGTGTGGATTGTGGATTGTTGAACGAGTGAAAGTGTAAATGGATGAGTGGATGGATGGGTGGAAGAAAGGTGAATGGATGAGTCAAAGCATGGACAGCTGAGTGAAAAGGTGGATGGATGAAGTGAAAAGATGGATGGATGAGTGAAAGGGTCGATGGAGGAATAGAAGAGTGAAAGGGTAGAAGGATGGATTGGGTTGATGGATAGGTTGGCGATAGATGGATAGGTTTGGATATTGATGGGCAGACAGATGTAATGGTGAAAGACTGACTGATGGATGAAAGAATGAATGCATGACTAAATGTAAAGGGGAAATGTTGGATATTAGCGGGTGGATGGAAGGATGAAAGGCTGACTGGGTAGATGCTTGGGTGGAAGAGACAAGAGAACACTTCTGGGGAGGGTTGGTGCCATATGAGCTTTGGTTTGAAGTGGGGGTATTTAAATTTTCTGGCTACTCCATTGCTGCTACATATCTTGATTATACTCTGCCATGCCTGGTACTTCCCCTTGATGGAACCAGGGCTAATCTGGTAGGCTTGAAGCCAAGGCATACTGAGATATTCTGCTCTTGTACCAATGATAATGACATACTTTCTCATGAGGTATGATGTGCTCCATGGCCTTGCATAAGTGGTTCACAACTACCAGGGAGGAAATGGCTTCAGACATCCAGCCCATGCAAGACATTATCCCTCTGAGCTAAACATGAACTTGTGTAGCTTTCAAGTGCTGGTCAAGCTTAGACCTCTATAAAGAAAATGTAGATTTCTGGGCCCTAGTCATCACCAACGTGGTTAATGCAGCTGTTAAGAGCGGCCTCCGGGACCCGTGGCACTCAGCTGTCATTGCCCCAGTCTATAAAAAGGGTTGCCGGTAGGATCCCCGATGCTATCGTCCCATATCCCTCCTAGATTCAACTGTCAAAATCCTTGGGCAGATTGTCCTTAACAGGTTTGAAAATTTGGCAGTTGATATCAAGTGTTTTCTCCCATACAATATGGTTTTAAAGAGGGTTTGGGCTCCGTTGAGCAATGTCTCAACCTTAACCTCATCATTAATAAGTACACAACAGCTAAGGAGGGGCGCTGTTCCTGTCATTTATGGACCTTAGCACCGCCTTTGATAGAGTCAACTGCAGTAAACTATGGTGGATACATTTGGAGCAGGGTCTGGACGAAGACCTGGTAACTTCCCTCAGACACTACATTACGGGGTCAACGCCTCCGTACGGTATGGGGCAGGGGGTGAATATACCAGTACCTTTGAATTTCAGTGGGGCGTCCAATAAGGGTGTATCCTCACCCCTATTTTGTTCCTCTTATATATTAATGGTTTGAACCCTACCCTACAATTTGAAGGCAAGGATCTTCCCCAGTTTAATTCCATCTTAGTCCTAGGTCTTCTTCATTTGGATGCCTCTGTTGTGATGTCACACACACCCCTTATAGGTTACGAGGATTAATTGACAGCTTCATCACTTCTATGGACAATTTAGATCTAGACGTGAACATCTCTAAAACCAAATACATGGTATGCGCCGAGAGAACTGTCAAAATGGGGCTCCTTCTGGATAAAGAGTAAACGTATAGACAAGGTTACGAACTTCCATGAAATTTTATTTGACTCAAAAAATTCCTGGGACCCAGGCTTAGCAAATTGTTGCCTAAGCTTTAACCACTCAGTCAGTGCTTTATTTGATTTTGCCCAACACGTAGGCAACAAGCCAATCAAGCCAGCATCTGCAGTCTACTCAAGAAAATGCTTACCAGTATTAGCGAATGGTGCTGGGATCTGGTGCTATTGAGAGGTCTCCAAGGTTCAGGTGGAGGAGATTAGATTTTGTCGGCACTTATTGGATCTCCCCTGATCAACCTCCCATTTGTTCATGCATAAGGATCTAGGACTGACCTATATATTAGATCTCATCATGGTTGCACCCGTAACTCTTTGGATTTCAGCCTGGGCCAATAGTCACACAGGCCTAAACAGGGAAATCATCCAAGATTGTTTGAGGTGCGATAAGGGTATTTATATTCCCTGCATAAAATATGTGAAACCTGTTGCAAGTGATATCGGCTGTGACGAGCTATTCACCTCCTCCCATACCCTGACCAAAGGAGACATTCTCAGAGCCAAGACACTATGGGGCATATTATCAAGCCAGGCGATAAAATTATCGCCGCTTTAGCGGCAGAAAACTGCCGCTAAAACGGCAATAATGGGCTTGACAATATGCTCTATGGAATTTCAATTGAAGCCCATGTTAGACGTCCTTCACATTTAACATGGGCTTCACTTGGAATTCCATAGAGCATATTATCAAGCCCATTATCGCCGTTTTAGCGGCAGTTTTCTACCGCTAAAGCGGCGATAATTTTATTGCCTGGTTTGATAATATGCCCCTATTTCTTGAGGGAACAAACAGAAGCTTTTAAAATAGAGAAGGGAGTACGACAAGGCTGTGTTGTAGACCCGACCGTCTTCTCCTTGTTTATCAATAATTTGGCAGAATCTTGGAATTTTCTAGATAATGATGCCCTTAAGATTGGTCCTACAAAATATCCTTTGTTGTTATTTGTGGACGACACACTCCTTATTTTAAAGACCCCTAGAAGCCTGCAATTAATTTTGAACCAATTTTTTGAATTTTGTGTTGATCATGGCCTAGAATTGAATATAAGCAAGACCAAAATCCATGGCTTTTAATGCCTATAATTCCACCAAACCAGGGCTAATTGTTAACAATACTCTCCGAGAGCAGGCCCCTGATTTTACTTACTTGGGGGGGACTTTGTCACACAATCTTAGATGGAAGACCGAAACAAGACTAGGGCGAAGAGTGCTGCCCTTTATGGCGCAGAGCTCTGGGACCATGAATCGGCCAATGAGGTAGCAGCACTGGAGAATAAATTCTTTAAGCTCTTAGCATACCTTCCATACAGCTCTCCAAACCTCCCACTAATGCAAGATATGAGTTTATATCACCCAGGCACGACCATTATTATTCTTGCAAAGCCTCTAGTCAGTACCAGAATTGGAGCCCTATAGGGCCCCGCTTAGAGGGATTCTAAAATCAGATGACCATATGAGGATTCCATGGCTGTTGTACATAAAGACAATGTTCCAATCTCACGCTCTTGAGAATCTCAGAGATTCTCCAGAAGACTCATTTGACATCAAGGCAGTTAATAAAGGAACCGTGCAGAGAACATTTCTGGTGAGAAACAGTAAAGAACAGTAAAGCAGGGACTTTTTTAGATCAATTCCTTGATCATATGATCGTCCCTCTGTACGACCCATCCTTAGAGGCCATTCAGGGCTCACTCCCTAGACAGCTATATCGAAAATTTAGATATTCATTTTGCCCAGGTGAGAATATACAGCTAGATGGGCTAACTCCAAGAACCCCAATAGTATCTGTCCTGTCTGTGGTATTGTAATGTAATGTAAAATGTATTTCTATAGCGCCATTATCACTCAGAGAGTATCAAGGCGCTCACCCAACCCAGATGAAGCGGGTTGGTGGGAGAGACACACTTCACGCTAAACATCACATTCCTAAACCATTGCCATACATGCAGCGTCAGTTCTTAAAAAAAGCCAAGTTTTTAAGGCCTTCCTGTATTGGGTTTCATGGGACATGGAGCGCATAGCAAAAGGAAGCTTATTCCATGCTTTGGTCCCCAGTACAAAGAGGGATTTACCCCCTCTAGTCACCAGCTTAAATCTGGGGGTTACAAGGAGGTTTTGCCCTGCAGACCTTAGGCAGCGTGCTGGATGGTAGCGTTTAAAACCATTTTGTAGGTATTTAGGTCCTTGGTGGTGAAAAGCCCTAAAAGTGATTAGGAGGATCTTAAAGAGTATCCTCTTAACAACAGGGAGCCAGTGAAGCGCATTGAGCGCTGCTGAGGCTGACGACTTACGCGGCAGACGTAGAACTAACCGAGCTGCTGCATGCTGGACTATTTGCAATCTATGGAGAACCGACTTGTTTGTTCCAGCATATAAGCTATTGCAATAGTCAAGCCTGGAGTTTATTAGTGCTACAGCAACTGTTTTCCTAGCTGACAGAGGCAGAAAATCGAAGAATTTCCTCAAAGCTTTTATGATATGGAAACAGGTGCTAGCTACGGTAACCGCTTGCTGCTTAAAAGTATTGTCTCCGAATCACTAAGCCACACTTTTTTTGTGTAGCTTATAAAGTCCAAAGGAGAAAATGGATCATTCCTCTTTGCAGATTACTAGGCATAAGGTCACTGGGCCCAGCTCTTAGGATATTAAAAACAAATACATGGGAGATGATTGCTGTCAGTCTAACAAAATATTTGCACGCTGGATTGATAATTCGGAATCAGCGGACAGAGCCACAAAAGATGACTTAGGCTTCCAAAATGATTATTGTATTTGGTACAGGATTCACACAGTGCAATATATGCTAATTGGGATGCTGCAATTTCAGTTTCATATTTTTAAAGCAGTTATTCAATAACATTGTATGGAATGTTAATCTGTTGGTATCTAACACATGAACTTTTGTACAGAATTTGATTGTGAAATAATTGACCATTTTAAATATTTAAAGTGTTTTATGAGAATGCATATGAACATTTTTAGTTGTATATTTATGAAAAATCATTTAATCTTGTTCTGTATGTTTTATGGATTTTTAATCCAAAATAAGCAATTGAATGAATGATACTATTTCTTAAACATATGACCTCAGCAAGAGAACAAGAAGAATTGAGAAAATCTTCCTTGCGGGATTAAGCCCTGGTCCAAACAACTTCTCTCATTGAACCATATCTATCATAGGTTCCCAACCCATGGAAAAGGTCCCCCTTGGTTAAATTTTGGCTAGGATCAATCAGGTCAATGCTTTGTTTCCCTTTAGGTCAGTTTGGCAAAACAGAACTCAGTTCAAACCCTGGTACACTTCTTTTTCTGGAAATATTATGAGCACCTAAAAAAACGTTTTTGAAACCTATTCTTAAGTTGTATAGTTTTACCCAGTATATGCCAGCTATGTATTTTTTCCGCCAACTTACGAACCTGTTTTTACATAGGTTGTTTTTTAAAGTCAGCTGTTCGCAAATGTAAAATATGGTCTGTTGACCATTTTGTATCTTGAGATTTGATGTAGAATGCTTGTTTATATACTTTGTCCTTTGCACATTCGTTGCCCATTGTAGTGAGGGTGGTGGATTCATGGCCGACATTGATAAAAGTTAGCACAAGCTTGGCTATGTTGCTGCTTTTGCACATGGTCCTACATGACTTTGTTTTCACTAAACTCTGCTTGTGCCTCTTCACATGAGAACCGTCTGCTTTTCGCGTTCCTTGCAGTTCTCTGTAGTTTTCGTCTGCACATGATGTACAAGGTCGAAAAACAATGTCCCTTGTTATTCTGCTCTGGTCAGTCCCCCACACCTAGACATAACACGAAACACAGCAGCACTACTGAAGATCCAGTGCTTTTAATATTGCATACATGTATGTTAGAGACACTTGGAGAAAAACCTTTCCAGAGAGAAGAGCTGTGCTTGTCCAAAGATGTAAACCTTTGCTTCTAGACTTGGTGGTATGGGGTCCCCCTGACAAAGTCCAGAGGTCTTCTTTTTTATAATAAACTAGTTCCTAGCACGGGGAGGGTGGCAAGGCACAGTAGGCAGTTTTCAACCACCTTTATAAAATGATATCTCCGTTCATATTCTATGGAATTGTAACAATGCTGACTATATTGTGTTTATGCATTATGCTTATAGTACTGGCACGTGTACTGCATTTTAGAGCACGTTAGTTAAAATAAACGGGCCTCATTTATGAAAAGTGTCGCATCGCTGCGTGAAAACAGCGATGCGTCACTTTTCATTGTGCTCTCCCTGCGACACCAATGATGGGTCATATTTGCAGTATGACGAATCATGTTGCAAGGAGTTACAGATACGTCAGTATTTCTGACATATCTGTAGGCGCAAAAGTGATGCATTGCTGGAGTGTGTCACAAAAGTGACGCAACTCCAGCAATGTGTACTTTCACATGGGCAAGTCCCATGTTGTTAGTCCCTGCATCAGTCTTAAGATTTTGACGCATTAACGTTCAAGAAATGGCACAGTGAAATCTTATAGATTTCACTGCGTCACTTCTACGACTGTTTCGTGCGTCAAAACGCCCCCCTTGCATACATTATTCCTGGCGCAGGTATAATGTCTGGCAGGGGTTTACAAAGTGACGCATCTACCTAGATGCGTCACTTTGTAAATATGATGCAACAAGGTGCACTTTTTTACGCCACTGGTGCGTTCAAAAAGTGATGCACCGGCGGCACAAAAGTGACGCAAGGGCTCATAAATAAGCCCCAACATTTTAAACTATACCGTGTCTCTGATTACTCATTTTGTGGACAAGTATGAGTGAGTGAGCGAAAGAGTGTTCTTGCTCCCACGATTCCTGAGAGAGTCGGAGTGACATGTTCTGGGTTGTCTAATCATTGGTAGCTTCACTGTAGTACGGAGAACGAATGAGACACTATAGCTTGTCAGATTGGGATTTTGGGCACTAAAGTGGGTAGTTGGTACACCACTATACACCTAGGTCCTGGTTTCCTGCGCATAGTTCTGTATATGTGCAGAATCCCGCCAACACCATTTCTCATGCTGAGACCTAAGGATGCATTCTTATCTATTTATTTTCCCTCTTAGATCTGTCGCTTACTTGCAATTTTTTTAAATATCTATGTGTATTAAGATGAATTGTGATGTCATCACTTTTTAAATATTGTGATTTTTATTGGAGCCTTTTAACCGCGTTTGTTTTGTTTCTTTTGTGATCATTGGTTTTTAATAATGGAATAAAGAATTGAATTGATTGAATTGATCAGGGACTTTCTTTATGGTACCAATCTATTTTCTATTGTGTGCTTTGTATCTTGTTATGTATTTTTTACCCAAGAACTTCTATTGGTTGTTCAGGTTACAACAAGAAAGCTCCCCCTCTTGCTTACCCCAAACCATATATCACAAACACAGTGGACCACTGACAGCACAACAAAACAAAGTGCCAAGTAGATACATCATTGAGACCCATATAAATCAAATTATCTTACACTTTATAAATGAGTTACAGAGTGCAGTTTCCAACCAACGGGTTCCCCTTCAAACAGTCAGACGTAAAGACTTCAAAGATCTGGGGCAACCATAATATGGACCTTTATTCACTAAATAATCAACTAACGGGTGCCATTGTGTTTCAAAGTTATGTTCTTTGTCTACAAGGGACCACGTCAATGTTTGCATGGCTATTAGAGTCCATAATTTACTGACCCAGTCCTGTGTGGCAGAAATCATTGGGGTCTTCCTTCGCAATGCTAGTAATTGCTTTGCCGCTAGTAAGATGTTGGCTATGATCCTCAAATCTATTGCGGTCAATGTCTACATATTCATTGGTTTAAGGCATAGGATTATAGTGGTGGGGTCGGACAGCAACAGGTATCTCAATGCCCCCTTAGTGGGATATGTAATTCTCCAATGCTTTCAGGAGCTTGTTGGTAATTATGTTCCTGCTTAGGGAGCTGGGATTTACCTCTTGAAAATATTAATTCAGGAGTTTCCAAAAAGCAGTAGAATGACCTAGAAGAATCTGTAGGCAGTAGGTGCGGCTTAATCTGTAAAGGAAAGAGTGCCAGTTCGCGAAGCTCTGATCAGATTCTTGTGGCTGGCGCAAATAAACGCTGTCACGCTGAATACCAAGGCTGGTAGTCCTAAATCCACCTCATGCCTCTTTAATCCACTGCCACACAGTCTCTGCCACTTCATTTCAGTTTTGCAGGTTCCTGCGTTCTCCCTTTGTGACCATTATTCTGTCTTTCTCTTCTTCACCTTTCCAATCTGTGTGTTTTCCCTCTGTTGCTCTCTGTAAGTATCTGATGTGGAAAAATAAGTGACGGTCCCCAACAATAAGTGTTGGTGGCCCTCCCCCAGCACAAATTAAGCACTGACTGTAGGTTTGCCAAGAAAATGTGGTAGCTTGTCCCCTAAACCACTAGGGTTGCTAAGCAGAGGTCGTTTAGCATGTATGTATGTTTGTTTGTAAACATGGAGAAATGCACAGTCAAAGTGTGCTTGGAGGGATAACTGAATTCTAGGATAGAAAGCTGACTGTTAGTGCACCATGATGTAGTGTTGTTGAATAAGTGAAATTTACTAATTTGGGAGCTTCACTGACTTCATAGTTCCAAAATTCTAAGAAGAAGTAGGATTTTATTTTTCAAGTTCTAAAACCACTTATTAGCAAAATGCTGACGTTACTGGAAATCACATCCTTTGCCATGAGTTTGAAATGATAGGAAATCACATTTATGGAACATGGATCAGAGGAAACACTGGGCGACTTCTAACCAAGATGATATCGTGAGCTATTAACTGTCTCTTTCAACCGTCTCCCACGTCAAATCTCCTACCCTCTCCCCTTCTTCTTATCTTTCGCTCCTTATTACCTTCTCTCCCTTCCTTGGTCATACTCTCTCCTTCAGATCCCCACTTCACTCCTCTTCCCTCTCACTCTTCTTCTCTACTTTCTGCTTTCTCCTTAGTCCTGCCAGCCATGCCCTCTGCTTTCAGGGGCCCTCTCTTCCTCCTGCTCCTATTCCTTCTCCCTCTCCTAAGTCCTCTATCCCTCCCCTCTTTACTTATTCTGTTTCTTTCCCTGTCATCTCTCCTGTTCCCCATCTGTATCTCTCTTATCTTTTCCGCAAGCCTGTTTGCTCTCCATTCAGTACCTGTCTACAGGTCCTGTGAACAGAACCCACTGTCCTCAGGGGACCTTTTTCACTCATTCCTTTTCTTTTCACCTTTCCTGTGTGCCCCTCCTCTATATTTTTTCTCTCTTTCTCTCTCTCTCTCCCAGTTCTCTCCCTCCCTCTTTTTTGCAGGTTGTTCTGCTATGCATCCTTCCTCCTTTGAAGCCTATGAAGGACACACTGAGGGGCCTATTTATCAATGTGTTGCATTGCCATTGCACTATGCTAGGGGGCGCAATGGTGCCGCAACACTAAAGTAAGATTTATCAAGCCATGCAAGGCCACCTTGCGTGCCCCTGCCTGGCTTGATAAATATGGATTAACACAGCGCAAATCACTGCATTGCATTAATCAGCCCCACGGAGACATTGCACCCCTGGATTTTGGCGCATTCCCAGATTTGCCAACACTGGTAAACCTTGGAATGTGTTAAAATGCTATGCCGTGAAGTGCAACACAGAGAAATAGTCTGCAGCACACTTAGAAAAAGGATAATGCCTCTGATGATTGTTTCTGTGCAAAAAAGTGCCCCTTCCTGAACAAAAACAAAACTGCCTACAACGCAGGCAGTTCTGCGCCATGGTGCAAGGATGCCTGCATTAGCGCTAGGTAGCCAAAAGTGCACCAGTGCAAGGAAAGGACAGGAATGATCAGTATAATGTTAAGTACAGCGCACTCCTGCCCTTTCCCTTTCATGCAGTGCAGCACAGCAAGATGGCTTGCTGCGCTGCATGAACGTTTGATAAATATACCCTTGAGTGTGTCAGCCTCCTAGTCTTGTATGAGACAGCAGTTTCATTGCTCTCTGTGCTCCTTCATCCTCAGCGATCACCTACAGAGTAGTAGGAATCATGTTCAGTAGTGGGAGCTGCTCGCAGATGTAGCAATCTTCTCTGGAAGCACTCCAACTCCCCTCCATTCAGCCCAGTCTGCTGTGGCTGCAGTATACTCGTGCCCATGACGTGACCGGAATGATCTGTACAAACGCCTACTGGGTGCCAGCGACATCAGATGGAAACACCTGGAAAAGTTAATCAACTGAGAGACATTGTTCCACACTCACAGACTGATTTAGAAACTGCAGCGCAGCGTTACTCTCATCAGCTTGCTGTATTTTTGACAGAGCAGCACAGCCTTGACTTGGCTAGGTGTCACACCTTGCTTTATGTAGTGTCCATGTCGGCGGCCACATGGATCGAGAGGATGCTGCTGGGTAGTGATTCTCTGGTGATATGATGACCTGCTGCTGCAAAGCTGAGCTGTTCAGTAACATCAGCAGTACCACCTTCTCTAGACTCCATTTGCTTATGATGCAGCAAGATGGCAGCTGACTGGCTAGAAGTTGGATCTGTCAGTGTCAACTAGCTGAGCCTTAGACTGGGACACTGTCTAAATGGGAGAGAAGGACTCGCTGAGTACCAAACGTGTGCTAGTTCTATAGCAAGATAATGATAATATTGAAGGCCAGTGGCAATGGGAATTAGGTGAAAATACTTAGGTTGTAGAAAGTCCTACAGACAGTAGCCTACCTCCTAAATCATTAGGGTTGGCAAGTGTCTGGCTTGTTTCTCAGGCCCTTCTTGCCTTCCTCTTTACAAGACTGTGATGACCATTGACAGGAGGCAGGGTGCATGGATCCTCACTTCCTTCTCTAGGGTTCCATAAGACCTCCACTCATACTGTTCAGATGCCAAGTATGCCTGTCAGACGCTGACTGCAAAGGATTGGCATACAGACATGGTCTACTGCAACACTCAGTCAGAGGTGTATAATGTTTTGCTTTCACCTCAGAGTCGACACAGAAGCTACAGTGGCCCATATCAAGCTACTTAATGGGCAAGGAAGCGGGAGATGCATACAGTGACATAAAGTCGATAACTGTGAATAATTGATAGATTCCAGGGGTGTATTGAGGGAATAATTATTACCACGATCTTTGAGATGGGCTATGGTCACTTTATGGCCAAGGCAAGTAAGCGTACACTGGAACTGGGACTTCACCGTGATTAATCAAGAGGGTCTCCTGTACCTTGCAATGTGAAGACATCACTGCCACTGTAAATCTTACGATAGGGAATGTGCCGCCATTTGCCTCGTCGTATATAACTATGGTCTACAAGCGGTATCACTGTCAGAGGCCTATGCTTATTATAGTACACATGTGTAAATGATGACACCTGGTCGTAATATTTGTTTGTTATAACACTTTCAGTAAATACAATAAAACATTAAAAATATTATGCCTTTCAGACACCAATCATACCTTTCCGAAACTGTTTCAACCTGTCAAGAAGACCAATTGTTATTTGGTGCAAAGAGGTAGATTCCTAACTCTCATTCCACATAATCTATATGTAGGGTAATATCAAGTTGGCTGTCCTCTCAATGATTGGAAATCCCACAAGTATCTCAATGTCAACCAGTTATCTTTGAACCACTGGGACAGTAATGCTCTTCATAGGCATTTTCTTTTAATACCTGGTTGCATGGTCTACATTGAACTGGATGAACCTGCTTTCTGAAGTTGTCATAGAGTGCAGTGATCCAACAACGACAGACCAACCTCACAAAAGAACTCCCTTCTAATGGCAGAGGTTCTTAAAAGATGGGGGCCTTTACACAATCTTATACTCTAAGATCATGTCAGGATGTGGGACTTGATGTGCACTGGGAAAAAAATACTCCTATTCCTCATGCACTTGGGGGCAGATTTACAAGAAACTGACGCATCTCTAAAGATGCGTCAGTTTTTTCTGTGCCAGCCTGCTATACCCTTGCGCGGCCATGTGCGCCGTATTTACAATACGGTGCACCATGGCACAAGGTTTGACAGATGTGTCAGAAATTCTGACACATCTGTTGGCCCAAAAGACACGCATTGCTGGAGTAGTGTGGCAAGCACGATGCAACTCCAGCAATGCATGTTGAGGCCCATACTTATTGTACTGCGTCGCTCGGCGTAAGGGTTTGATCCAGTGGCATCGTAGAAGTGGCGTAGTGAAATCTTGTAGATTTCACTGCGTCACTTTTACGAGGCTTTCATGCGTGGCACCGCCCACCCTGCATACATTATACTTGACGCAGGTATAATGTGACACATGGCTTTACAACGTGATGCATCTCCCTAGATGCGTGACGTTGTAAATTGGCCGCTTTGTTTACGCCGCCGCTGTGACGCAACGGCGCCGCAAAAGTGAGCAGGGGGCTTGTAAATCTGCCCCTGAGTTTTATCCAGAGAAGGAAAGTCTGTCAGTCATCGGAGAATTTCAACACTATCTGGAGTGAGTCTGAGCATGTTCAACAAACATGCTAGGTGGCAGCATTCGGATAGTGAACTATCAGGCCATGAGCTTTTGTGCATTCTCTAAGACAGAGGCCATCGTGGATATCTGGGTCTAATTTGCTTCCATGGTGAGGGTGTCATTTTTTTTTTCAAAAGGAAAATCCCACTTTGGGATTTTCTTTTTGAAAACAAAAAGTTAGTCAATATTTTTATTTTCAAAAGGAAAATCCCACTTTGGGACTTTCTTTTAGAAAATAAAAAAAGTTGTAAATTTGACGGATGGCTCTGTCCCATTGAAGGAGCTAACCTTCAAACATAAAATGCATTTCCATGATGGCATTTATTGGAAATGCAGAGGCAGTAGACATCTAAATACGGCGGGCAGGGTACCTTCACCATAGAGGGAGTAAAGCACTTTGCCATGGCGACAGTAATTGCTTCGTCCGGCAGCATATTAATCAGCCCTTTTGACTGGACTATGTTGCTCAAATTATGTATAGATGTCAAGAATAATGCAATACAGAACTAGTAAAGCATTATATTGCTAGTACGAATGGCCAGTTCTAGGGAGCAACAGAATGTTAACATTGTTGGGTAACCTTGCAGTTCTACAAGAATCAGTTAGAAACTATAACTCATCTTCCATAGGGTACAAAGTGATGAAGCTGGAAGTAGTTGTTCAAGTCATACAGAGAACTGTTAATGTATATTTATGTGAGGTACTCAATCTTTGTCTGTTGCAGTTTTCAGAAATTATAAGTTTCACAGAATCGCATTAGAGATATAGTTTTTCATATTGATAAGATACAGCCATTCACAATTACATTTAAGCATAGAGCCTGCTATGGCAGCTACCTTTGCCTTGTAGATACCCACTACATCTGCAGACATCCATGATCAACTTGAGTGACAAGCCTACAGGGTGGAGTCCGATGTCCCTGTTTTCTCCCTTAGGTTAGGTTGATACTTGTAAATAGCCTTCTTGTTTCTCCTAAAAAGTCATACAATAAATAAAAGCAATTAAAGGGTACACAATACTTAACTGCACTCAACCAGGTCATCTTGGCCCCTTTAAGACCATTGTAGTACAGGTGAAGTATGGTGTGCCCCATGGGTCCTCCTTGTCAGCCCCCAACTTTTTTTAACCTATACATTTGACCATTAATTAAGTAATTAGATGATAAAGACTGCAGATCATACAACTACGCTAATGACTCCCAAATCCTATTTTGGCTTGACGGTTCTGCAGCCTCCAAGGAAAACTTTCAAAATACCATGGGGCAGATTTACAAGCCCCTTGCGCCACTTTTGCGTCACTTTTAACATGGGAAAAATGACGCAAAAGTGGCGCAAGAAACTTGTAAATAAGCCCCCATGTGTTTTACCTGGGAATGGATGGGAAAAGATCAATTGAAACTCAATGCAGATAAAACTGAAATAGTGATTCAAAATAACAATATCTGTCTTTGGAATCAGCTATATTGGCCTGCCAAGGTGAGTGCAGCTCTTCTAATCACAAAGCAGAAATGTCTTGGAGTCATTATTGACAGTGAACTATCCCTGAAACCTTCCAAAAACTATGTTCCATTGACTGCAGTCTATACAGAACCAAACAGCCATATTGATTTACAGACCGCTGAAGAATTCCTTCATCACGCCCCTGTTAAGGGAGCATCAATGACTGCCCCTGTAACAGAGAATCAGATAAAAAATATGTGGCCTTACTTTTAAAGCTCTCTTTGTTGAGGACCCCCAGGGTCTAACAAAACAAATAATCAGCCGCTCTGCTTCTAATCACATAATTTGCTAATTATCCTGAGATTCAGGAAGAAAGGAATGGGTGGACTCAGCTTCTCAGTTCAAGCCCATTCCATCTGGGAACTTTATGCCACCATATCTTCACTCACAAACTAACTTTGCCTCTTTCAGGAAAAATCGAAAGACTTGGCTTTTCAAACAAGCCTATTTGCGTCATTAACGATGCCATATCCCATTCGTCTGATACACCCCCACAGCGCCAAGACACTGTTGGTGAAAGTGCCCTTTACAAAATGTATTAACAGTCAAGGGCCTGATTTAGAGTTCCGCTGTATTACAATACCATTGGATATGATGCACTTGTAATACGGCGGACAAGATGTCTGTCGCATTTGTCGCATCCTAAACTTTAAGTAAAGCTTAATTAATTAACAATACACCCCACCTGGATACGTAATCAAAAACAACACATACAGTTCACCAAATATAAAACAAACTCAAATAATTGAACCATACCACAATAATTAGAGTTTTCCTAACAACATCTTCTATTCATAAAACAAATCCCTTGTTTGCAACCAAGCTTCCCATACGTACAGAGCAACTATCCTATAGCATAAAGCTATATCGTAGTGATTAAACAATGGTATCAAAATTCTTCTACTCAACGTAATCATTCAAAAACATAAATTGAACAGCATTTTTACTCCTACTATTTTAACATTACAGTTCCCTTGAGCTCTTTCCTGGGGACCTCGTTTTGCCACATAAGCAGGTACCGGAAGTGTACCCAGCCTAAACCTGATGTAACATGTACGGTGCATGCCGGGGGCAATCTTGTCCAGATACAATACAAATGGAGGGAAAAATACGCGGTAACAAGGAGCTCAATTTAGTATTTTGAAGTGAATGTTCTAAGGTGCAGGTCCAGTGCTTTTCCTGATTGCTCTGACTATGGTCGAATTAACAAGGTTAGTGTTGTTCTATAAATCCCCTTAGCTGATCTCCTGAAGAGTTTTCTTGACATTTACTGACCATTTACACCTATAATACAAAGGACCCTTCTATACATTTGTGGGTGTAGATTAAAATGTCATCTATTTCACAGCATCATTTTTCACAGTTGGGATTACACTTCCTATGCAAGTCAGGCCAAGATCGAGTCTTATGGGAACTAGAAGATTCCTACATCTAATTCAAGAAAGGCTATCGGAAATCAATGTTCTTGCCTCTGAATACTGGTTGTTTTGGTATACCCTCTCACTTATGCCGCATAGATATATGTAGCGACTGCCTTTGATCTGGAAAACTGTGCTTAAGAAGTTTGAACCAAGTTTATCCTTGCATCTTAGTACAGCACCAGCATTCTAACTCAAGGAGTTTTCCGCATTAACCCTTTATTGTGCCCAAGAAAGACCATGATCTTTGCGGATACTCAAGGTATTAAAGTGGCTCTTCTTCAGTAGCCGGATGACTTCACAGTAAAGGTTTTTTTTAGAGGGCCTTTTGCAGTAAAGACTGTGATGATGTTGACCAGATTTGTTTCTAAACAACACTGCTGAAATCACCTTAGCAGACAATGCATCAATAACTGTTAAAGATAATAATACAGCATCATCTGCATACAAAAGAAAGGGGATTTGTTTCGTCTCCCAATTTGGGCTTGTCAAGATCCAGGCTACCAGAAGCTACTGGCATCATTGATGAATAAACTGAACAATACATAGACTTGCAAGATTCCAAATGAAATTCCAAATTCCTTGATGGACTCAACCAACTGCCCATATTTGCTGTTAAAGACTTGTGCAAACTTTGCAAAGGTTAACATCATCTAGCAGGGAATGATTGGCCGCGTGAGAAGCTGACTTCATGTCTATAAAGGTCACATTCATTGGGGCATTTTTAAGCTGACATTACTTTGTATAGATTATTATGAGTAATGTAAACACTTGCTCGAAGCTCCCCATGCCTTACTTGAACCCGGATTGTGTGTTACACAGAATGTTATTACAATGGACTCACTTTTGTCCCCTATGTCTTAACACTTTACCATAGATTATTTGAGCCTCCTCAAGTACAGAATTTGACCTATAGTTTCAGGGATCAGAACAAGAACCTTTTTTTATACAAAGATATTATGATAGTTGATCTCTAAGAGTTCAAGGACTATGCTGTTACACTGAAGTGAATTAAAGACCTGGGCAAGTAACAGGCCCCAAGTACTTATAGCAGCTTTATAGAGGTTACTTGGAA
Source organism: Triturus cristatus (assembly GCF_964204655.1). NCBI lineage: Eukaryota > Metazoa > Chordata > Amphibia > Caudata > Salamandridae > Triturus > Triturus cristatus. Next base: position 144,150,588 of record NC_140588.1, read on the forward strand.
CCTTCTTTTATTTTTTCATGGCAGTCACTGCTTCCACCTCACCTCCTCAGGCTTAAGCCTGACTGGATGACTTACTAGGGAACCCTGTGGTCGAAATAACTGGTTAAAATCATCCTTGGTATGCCTTGGTAGCCCCAGGCTACCATTTCTAAAAACATTTTCTGTCCCTGTCATGGGCAGATATTTTCAGTGCATCCTATGGGCGTGGTTGCATCTGCTTATTATTTTTAACTATTACATTCTTATGTTCTTTTTCTGAGCTTTTGAGGACCTATTTCACTGCCCAAGCTGTAATCTTGCTACCTCAATGCTTTATTCAACATTAGCTTCCTAAATTCACGTTCCTCCTCAAATCAATTGATCTAATGCTTTTTGACTGGCTTCAAAATGTCTGGACTACAGCAATGCTCTGGATATTGGACTCGTTGGAAAGATGTTAGGCAAGCTGCAAGTAGCTATGATTGATGCAGCTAGGCTGTTCTTCAAGCTCCCTAGACACGCACAAGCCACACCTCTGTTGCAGCAGCTGCACTGGCTTCCCGTCAAACAGCGATCTAGGTTCAAGGGCCTGTGTATCGCCCACAAAGCCTTTCATGGACATGCCCCAATATACATTAAGGAGCGCCTCGGTAGGTATGCCCCAGGACGAACCCTCTTGTCATCTGAAGCAGGCCGGCTGACCTGTCCATGGTTTAACACAACAACTAAAGGGGGGGGGGGGCGAGCCTTCTCTGTCTTGATCCCACAGTTGTGGAACAAGTTACCAGAAAGACTAAGTAAGGAAACAGCCCTTCTTCCATTCAGGAAAATACTGAAGACCCTCCTATTTACAGAGGCCTGGGAACAACACATGCTTTGACCGGGGCACTAACAGGTAGCCATTGGTGGGGGTCCATAGCTACTCTAGCGCTAAGAGACCTGCCGGTGATTAATCGCTCTACAAATCCCAATTAACAATAACAATAAATGCTGTAGCGGATAGAGACAAATAAGGAGGAACCTTTGTCAATCAGTCTCACAAAGGCCTGAGCTGCGATAAGCCCATACAATGGGCCACTTTCATATGTTCCTTTTAATTTTGCTTCCCCCATAGTGAATATAGACAGGGCTAGAAAGACTTAATATATATGTTTCCATCTGATTACCTTCTGATTGTTTAACACAACTTCATCTGAGGTGACTACCCAAATCTCTACAATTCCCTGTTCCATTTTAGAGCATTGAAGTGCTAATAGTGGTACAAGTGGCTCATGGTCTTTCAAACTGTACTCGACCATCATGTTTGGTATGAGATAAAGCTTCTGTGTTAATTAGGGTGTAACCTACAGGGGCGGCTTCTCCACTATGGCGGTGGAATGTTGCCTCACGTGTGAAATGCTGCAGACAGAAGAAAAATAAAATGACAATAAAACTATTTTATTGTCATTTTATTTTTCACTTCCAGTCCGCGAGTCTGGGGCAGGGCGATCATGTCTCAGCATCAGCAGCAGCGGTAGGAGGAGTGGTAGGCACTGAAAGTGTGCATGTCGGTTTGGCCGGCCGTCTTAGGATGGCCAAACCAACATGCGCACTTTGGTATCTCCAGGCTGTTCCTCAGAGATATCAGTAGTGCTCAGGGGCACATGCTCTCAGTCCCTGTTGGAGCATGAAACCGTCCCGCTCCGCCCAATCCCAGAGCTTCTCTCGTGCTGGGAGTAATTGCATGAGAGAAACATTAGGATTGTTTGGGGAGTCTAGGAGCCTGTGCTTATGGGGACTGCAGTGCTGGGAGTAGAGGAACAGCAAGGTGCGGCGCGGGAGCAGAAGATCAAGGCGGCCAACAGTGAAAGGCAAGTTTTTAATTTTTTTATTCTTTTGTCCCCGCTGTGACCCCCAAATCAGATTGGCAGCAGCCGCTGTTGGTAACCTATGAGGCTACATGTATTTCTTGCTCACAGAGTATTTCTGGCCAGTGTGTCAGAACGGGTAAGTCCATTTGAAAAACAAGAAAGCACGCCTGACAGGAATTGGTTCCTATTCCTACTGTTTCTTCGTTTAGGTATGGTGACTGCTGGAATCCCCAAAGCGTCCTCTTTCTAAATAATGCTGACTCTTCAATTATTATGAATAAAGAATGTAGATTTCATTAAAGATACGGAGGCTAATGTTCTGCATTACATTTTATTAGCTTGCCCCAAGCAGCACTTTAAAGAACACTTTTACACCACAAATAAATAAACTCCAACACAACATGCTCTATAAGTCTATGTCTCCCAACCACACATTTATTCCTCATTTAGAAGCTGCAAACAAGAGAAAATTCACAATACCCTTAGATATGCCTCGTTGCTTCAAAATTGTCCTTTTTGCCTGCACATCCTTTCTTCTGATTTCAATCTTGAGTTTCTATAAAAATCAAATAACACAGGCATACCTTCTATAACTCCCTTGCCTCAAATAAAACATCTACAAAAAATTTAAATTTCTGCCATTAACAGAATATTAATCACAATGTACTTTATACAGATTTGTTAATTATGTATTACTAAGATAGAAGAAAGTGTGCGGGCAGAGATATTTTCACCCGATTTCTTTGTAACAATTTTTATTAATTGTTACAATACATTTATTCATTCATTCATACTTTATAAATACTGTGACGGATATCTGAATACATCAGATCATCTTTCTCTAATCCACCTGTCTAATCAGGCAGTGGGAGTGAAGGATCATGTAATATTGGCCGCAGTGGGGCATATTTATGAGGGGTTTGTGTCATGCTTGCACCACGCAACGTGGCACATGCACAACGCAAACCTCTAAGCCATATTTATGAAGCCTCGCAAAGCCACTTTGCATGGCTTTGAGTGGCTTCATAAATATGGAGTAATACAACGCAGTGCAAATCGCTGCATTGCATTACTCTGCACGAGAGAGTTGTTCGATGGGCATTGAAGTGGGTGTTCCTATGCAAATACCATGGTTTTTGATGCATTCCCAGATTGACCAAACCTGGTAATCCCGGGAATGCGCCTAAAAGATATGCATCTCTATGTGAGGTGTAACGAGGACAAATATCTTTATTTCCCCTCGTTCTTTCCTCTTTCTATGTGTGCCGCATTCTGCAGCACACTTAGAAAGAGGAAAACGCCTCTATGGATTTTTTTTGTGCAGGAAGATGCCCCTTCCTGCACAAAAACAATCCTGCCTACAACACAGGCACCCTTGCACCATGTGCAAGGTGTTGTGTCCTCTCCAGCCCGGTAGCATGAAAATGAATCACAGCACACACGGAGCTCAGTATTATACATCTTTATTCTTTAGAGTGTAAGCGTTAAGTGAAAAGTATTCCGTCATGACTTAACTACACCCAATCACTTGCGTCACTAGACTACAAAGTCTGTTAGGGAGCATAAGGGTCTCCTGCGCTTTATAGTACACAAGACACTACATTTCATCCTTTGTTAAAAAAAGAGATAAACAAAACATATATACACCATAGCTCCTCAGTGAGTTGTTGAGGTGCTCGAACCACTCATCCAGACCTCGTGGTTTGAGGCTGAGGAGACACAGGAGAAACAGCTGCAGCAGGCACTGGTGAGCTAGCCACTGAGGCAGTCCTAGGGCTCTGCTGGTCCTCTGATGACAGAGTCTCACTCCTAATGTCTGGAACCAACAGTCTCTGAGGCAGGTACTTGAAATGTGAGGAATCCCTCGTAATTGACTTTCCAGGATGGTGAGCAGTCCCCATGTGTCCCTTGCTAGTCACAACTTGCAATGGATCAGCATCGAATGGAGAATCAGACTTGCGTTTCCGCCTCTGCTTGACATGGACATGGCCTCCTTTCTGAAATGCAATATCCAGAGCACATCGACGCTTGTCTGCATAAGTCTTCATTCTTGGACTGGTGAGATGAATCAAGGAGTTGACTGTTCTGGGCATCAATTGTTTTTTTAGTGATCCACTGGGGCAGCGTGGTACCCATGGCTGCCCTGAACATCAGGGTGGCCGGGCTTTTGCCAATTGTAGAATGGGGGTAGATCTGTAGGCACAAAGAGTACAATCAAGAACGGACTTGAGCCCAAGAACCTCTAGCGCAGCACGCTGGTCAGCCTTCTTAAGAGTGCTCATAAAACGTTCAACACCTCCATTAGCCTGTGGCCATAGAGGTGTGCTTTTCTGATGCTTTATATTCAAAGGAGTAAGAAAGTCTTTGAATTCCCAACCATTGAATGGTGGGCCGTTGTCAGATCTTAGAATGGACTGAACACCCTAGGTTGCAAATATGCCTTCTAGTCTTTCAATTACTCGTGACTCGAGCATGAGTGATTGATGAAAGATCCTCCACTAGAAGAAACCGGGAGTACTTATGTATAATCACCATGAGGTAATGGCCATTTTCAAGGTGTCCAAAGAAGTCAACTGCAATTATCTCTGAGATGTGTTTTGGAAGATTTGACATGTTCAAAGGATGCTTTGTTGTTTTGGGAGATAAACAGTTACACAAATGACAAGCCTGGAGCTCTCTCTCAACAATTCCACGATGTCTCTCATGTGCCACGTCAATGACCTGCTGTCGTAAACTTTCAGGAATGATAACTCTTGACCTATGTTCCCTGTAAGGTGCACGCTTGTGCGCCCACACACCCCACTGTTTGCAGGCACGCAGGACCGCTGCTGGAGTGCACATCAAGAGAAAGACTTCCAGAGCTTTTTAAATCATTGAAGCTGAAGGAAGCTTTCTCTGTGCGCACACTGTCACAGGAGCAGTACACCTGCTCTTCCATAGCAGTTCTGATGGTGCCTCTGGAGGGGGAAAGTGTGACTGCAGAGTCAGGTGGCTGTTACCAATGTGGTCTGTTGTCATGAAGTGCATTCTTATGTAGATGCACTTAGATCTTTAGCAGGCCTGTCAAACTCGATTCCTTGTGGCTTCTGCGGCCTTATGGCCAGAGCTGTTAACTTTGGAGCTGATGAACCAAGGTGGGGATACTCGGCAGCGCTCAACATTCTGTGATTCTGGGCAGATCACTTAATATTCCCAGGTTTACAAAAACAATGTAACCTGTGCTCATGTATAATGTTCCAATGCCTCGCCCTAAATAAAAACAGCAGAAAATGCACAATGTGGTAAAATCAAAGCATTGGCATAAAAGAGTAAAGAGCGGCTGATTTGTACAAAGTAAAACCTGCTAAAATATAGCTTCCCTGCTTAAGTTGTGTTATCTTAGGCAAATATTTTATTTGACAAAACTCAATTTTGTTCATTTTGTATATGAAAGCACTTTGAAATATATGAGTTCAGAATACCAGTTGTACAAAAACCTATTGTGTGTGATTTAATAGACTATAATGTTGCACTTTAACAATCTGGGTCACCTACAGGGTTTACATCACACCTGTCTAGCTGGGTCTGGTGGCTCAGTGAACTGATGCTTCCATTGCAGAGACCTGTGTTTGACCTCATGGTCACAGGTTCAAATCCCAGCGGGTCCACTCAGCCTTTCATTCATCTGAGGTTGATAAAATGAGTATCATTAAGTTGGATAACAAGAAACATCTGTTATTCAGCGCCAAGATACCTCTGGGTGAACGTGCGCTTTACAAATACACGTTATGTTATTAGTTCATGTTTAAAAACTATGGGCCTCATTTACAATATTTTGACGCACGGCAGTGCAGCAAGCCTTCGTGCTGCGCTACCATATGTCAAAACAAAAGGGCAGGAATGTGCCGTATCTACAAGACACAGCGCATTCCTGTCCTTTTCGCCAGCGCTGGTGCACAATGGGCTGCCATGCGCCAACGCAAGCACTGTTGTGCCACGGTCTAAGGGTGTGTGCCTTGTAGGGGTGATTGTTTTTGTGCAGGAAGGAAAACCTTCCTGCACAAAAACAATCACGAAAGGTGTTTTTCTCTTTCTATGTGTACTGCAGAATGCAGCACATATAGAAAAAGGAAATACGAGGAGAATTAAAGGTATTTCTCCTCGTTGCACCTCCCTTATGCCTTCCCTGTGGAGGCATAGGAATGTTATTTTAGTTGTGCAAATTGTCCTCACCTCATCCCAAAGCTTGAAATCGGTCCTTCTTGGTAAATAGGACCATACATCCTAACACTACCAAATTTGCTTTAGCTCATCTACTGAATGAAGCGACCATCTGCATGAACTCCTATACCCACCCTCACTAATGATCATACCTAACTGATACTAATTTCAATCCACCTCAAAGACACTAGAGTGGGCATGGAGACATGGAATGGTCTCCTTGAGAGAATTATACTAAACCCTTTATAAAAATAACCACTGGACTAACCACTTACCTTGGCTTCTGAGCAAAGTGCAGATTGGCATAAAGCACTTCAACACCTTGTTAGGACTAAGAAAAACCTAGACAGTGGAACCCTATGAGCCACAGCACCTGACCCTCTATCCTTATATGTTATCTATGCGCTGGAAATACCCAGAGATCTGTGTGCACACTGTAACGCACCCACTGTCACAATGCAATCCAATACAGGAGTATCACAATTTGAAACAAAATCAAAGGTGCACCACCAAAGTACAAACAGGGAAATCTTTGATCCGTGTCCAAAGATATATTCTTCAAAGTTATTTTATTTGATATAGGATAAAAAACACGATCAGGGTGATCTAAACAGCCGATGCGTTTTGTCCATACACTTGGACTTCTTCAGGGCATAGTTGGCCTGCACGTGATAACTGACGACTACCTATCCAAAGAGTAACTGTAGTCGGGGATATAGAATAATCCCGTCCGTTTGTCTATTGTGTCAAGCAAGTAGAAAACCCTGCATGTAAGTAGAGCGTAAGGGTCTGAGGTCAAAACGAATCAATACGTTTATGCCACATCGGATATCAAATTATTTGTCCACTAGGCTATTTCCTTGGGCATGCAGAAAAAACCTTGCATATAAGAAAGGTAACCAGAGGCAGGATGAAGCCAAGTCGTAGTGATCCTTGGTCCAACCAAAGTGGGTTGTGCCCAATATTATTGGCAATGTGCCATAACCAACCTCAGTGAGTCGGCATACGCGGTCGAAGTGTCTCCTGTCGTGTGGCATCAGGACGACGTCCTGACGCCACCGAACAGGAGACGCTTCGACCGCGTATGCAGACTCCGACTTGGCTTCATCCTGCCTCTGGTTACCTTTCTTATATGCAAGGTCCAAGTGTATGGACAAAACGTGTCGGCTATTTAGATCAGCCTGATCGTGTTTTTTTATCGTATATCAAATAAAAGAAGAACTTTGGAGAATGTATCTTTGGACATGGATCTAATTTTTTCCCTGTTTGTACTTTGGTGGTGCACCTTTGCTTTTGTTTCACCTTGTTAGGAATAATAAGTGTTATATAAATGTAATTGCAATACAATACTCAAATGATTTGTTAACTTTCTGTAGTGTCCACTCCTGGTCCTTCCATCTCCTATCGACTTATTAATTCATATCAGCTGAAGGGCTAAGAGTCAGACGAGGGGTCAGCCCTGAGGTGTCATCTTGGGTTAAAGGGTGAGTGATCACACTTCTGACAAATACCACTGATTCTGGTAGCACACTCACTTGGTTAGTGAGTTGTCACATTTCTTTGACGCTCATGGCCTTGATTGCAGTGCACAGAGACCATTCACTGCAGCACACAGGGGAAAGATATTAGAGGGAACATTGCTCTTGAACCTCGCAAGATAATCCCTTCTTGTGTAACGGACAGTTCATCACGCACATTCTTGAATTTCTGATATTCACTGTCGTTATCAAAAGGTCGAGCATGGGATCTCCAGGATTGATGCATAATGTCTTTGAGGATGAGTAGATTCCTGTCTGCATTGGTAGCAGAACTTATTTGCTCCATGGACACAGCTAGAGGAGTGCTGGATCTCACAATAAAATTAAAGTAGGCCACCACAGGCCCTTTGGAAGGGGTATCCTGACACTGAATGGGCGCTCGAGAAAAGTAGTCGGCAGGGTTTTGGTCTTTCCCTGCCCGGTGCAGAATTATGTACTCTTGCAATTTCAGCCCCCATGTCTCAATGCGAGGGGGCATCTTGGCCTTTGGATTGCCAAATAGTGTTTCCCCTACAGAAACACATGAAAGTGTTTGTAAGCCCACACAACAGCTGGGTTTTCTGTCTCAGGTTTCGAGTAAGCTTGTTCAGTCTGCGACAAACTTCGGTTAGCATCCGCTGCATTACGCCTTTGTGAATTTGCATGTCCACTATGTTGAGTAAGAATCTTGCCGAAAGGCCATTGGGCTGACATCCACATCATTCTCTGGATGCAACTTCGAATCAAAGCAATCCATTTCAGTAGCATTTTCAATTGCATGTTTAATTGTCTTGAAACTTTGATCAAACTCCTGTGATCACTGAAATGGAAAATTCAGTTTTGTGAAATTTACAAAGGGGCACTCACGGTGCCAAAAAAACAAATGTACCTGGAACAGTAGCTGGCCATCCCAAGAAAAGAACGCAGCATGGTTATATCTTATGGAGGGGAGGTAGATGGCAAAGCCTGAACATTGGCTGGATCTGGAGTCATTCCCCATTTTGACGAAAATGTTCCCAAAGAGCTTTAGTTTTGCTTTGGGAAATTTGCACTTTTCAGCATTTAACGTAAGACCTACATCAGCAAGTAGATGGCATACTTGTGCAAGGGCTCTATCATATTCCATTCATGTGGCCCAAAATACTAGTATATCATCACTGTAATTGAAAGCATGCGTGACAGGCTATATAATGTGATGAATGACATCTTGGAAAAGTGCTGCAGCTGAAGACACTCCCAAACTCACTCTCTTGTATCTAAACAAACCAACATGAGTTGAAAAGGTTGTAACGTACCTGCAATTTTTTCAATGGTGTGAGATGGGGCACAATAGACAGTTCATGGTATTTTTCGGCTGACATGATGTTTATCGATGCACCACTGTCTATAATGAATAGTTTACAGTACCATTGACTTTCAGTTTGATTTTGGGACAGTGTCCAAAAGAATTTCACTTGTCAATCCTTTTTCGACTTGTATTCTTCTTTGCAAGAAGCCAAACCCACATGCGCACATCTTTCAGTGGCCAGCATCAACATTGCACACCCATCTTCTTCACTGTCACTCGACAGTGACGTGGGAAAACCTCTTGACAAAGACTTAGATAATGATCAGCCTCTTTTAGTTTCTACCTGCCTTGACTGATATTGCCGTTTACTTCGATGGGCGTGACTGGAACGCTTATGGAACTTTCTGGCAGACATTTTGGGGCATATTATCAAGAACAGTGTTAAAATTATCACAGTTTTAGCTGCAGGAACCTGCCGCTAAAGTGGCGATAATGGGCTTGTTAATATGCCCTTGAGAATTCCAATAGAAGCCCAGGTTCACACCAGAACATGGGCTTCTATTGGAATTCTAGATTCTCTCTTCCATACTTGGAGAATTGCCATTTCATTACAAGACCGGAGACTACCATTTTGTATGCTGAAAGCCGTATATTCCCACATCGGCAACATGCTCAATTGGTCACAAATACAACACCGCAAACACACTCTCATTTGACCAATATGCGGCTCTTAAAATCTCACTTAGATTTCCACCGCACCAAAGCACCATACTTGCCATAGCACTTTTGGAGAAATGTGTGCCAAATCTGATCAAATCCACTCTAGCTTCAAAAATCACAGAGCTCACCTATCTTGCTGTTGGATCTCTGACATATTATTGACAGACACATTATCGAACTACACAAATATCGCATCAAATATATCAACATCAAAAATATCGACATTGTATACTTATTTAAAAAACGACACTAATATCGACACTACAATATCGTAATACAATTATATCGATCACACAAAAATCGCACACATAAATATCGCAATACTAAATATCGACATGAGTAAATAAATATGACACATGTCACAAATATCGATAACCAAAATATAGACATCAATAATATCGTTTTTTTTAAATATATCGACAATTCTAATACTAATAAAACCAACACTTTAAACAACATAAAGACAATATTTTCCCAAAACATACATTTTGAAATGAGATTCTACTTAAACATAAACATAACATTTATAGCGATCTCAATATTTAACAACATAATAAAAAAACACTGAAATAATTATCACATTGGCATTTCGAACACATTTAAAAAAAAATTACTACACATTATAAACAATCTTTTTATATATAATGATTTAAAACTCTCCTCCTTTAAAACTAAATATACTCTTACTTAGCATTTTCCATAAAAGGAAACCAATTAACTAAAAAAAATTCAAACCATCCAATAGAAAGGCCACATACAGAAAACAACCAATAACATTCAAGAAACAATTTAAAACCACTATATAAACCAATTAAAACAAGTCTTCTACTGTGCCTTAAACCAAAGCATTGAACGAAGAAGAAACTCTGCTAAACAGAAGAAACCTACATCCTACTACTATTCTAAAAACGTAAGTAAATATTCTTTTCTAACTAAACTGCCAAATTAAACTAAAACACTAATTTATCTTTACTCAAATAAATAACTAACTTATATATTCCATCTCTTTATGTTTCCACTACAGATATTACTCCAAACAGCTAAAGAAAATATTGAAGATTGCCAGAAAAGACTCACTAAAAAGTAAGTATACTATCAAAATACTTTATAAAATAATAATTAAATCCTACTCCAACCCCAAAACATCCTAAACCCCTAAACAAATCCATGTTCTCTTTTTTAAGTTTTAAAAAACCTGTATAAATTAACACCTATAGTCTATACCACTGGGCATGAGGGAAGGCTCTGTTTGCTTAGGGAGAGGTTGGGCTACTGCATCTTATTTATTAGGGAGGAGGGGCACATAGTAAGAGGGGTAGGGGATGGGGGTACATTGACATGTGGTGGGGGAGGGGGGGGGGGGTAGAGAACTGGGTGGGAAGGTTGTTCCTTCTCCTGAATAATTGGTCTTGATGATAAATGAGTGGTACTTCCGGGACCGGTGAAGGCGGGGGAATGTTTTTTGAGTTGTTGATTAGTAAAACAATAAAATACGTTTCAACAAAAAAAATATAGTCTATACCAAACAGCAATACCACCCCACTTAAAAAACGAAATCAACCAAAACAATATATGTTCTTTAACTTTCAGAGACTACATCAACTAAACAGCATTTTGTCTACAAACAACATCTTCATTCAAATACAACCAAAAACACTTGGTAAGTATATATAAAAAAAATGCTTTTTTGCTATTTTCATTTAAATATATAAAGTACTATTACATATATTTTCATATACATTTTTTCCAGATTTCTAACACATCACGATGACAGAAGAAGCCCAATTTATAACTTCGCAGAAAGGAAAATTCCTATTGTGTTACATGGGTTACACATACACCCAAGAAAAGCAGACGGACCGAAAAGTGAACTGGAAGTGTTCTAAATATTATTCTAACAAATGCTACGGACGAGCAACAACAAGAGAAACAACTGTACTATATACAAGAGAGCATAACCATCCACCCAATCTCTCTGAAATAGAAGTCAGATCAACCCTTGAAAATATCAAAGAATTAAGCACTGGTTCACAAACTGCTACAAGTGTAATCCTAAAAGAACTATTACCTAGAGTGCCCAAAGAAGCAAGAGGCCAATTACCATCAATTGCTTCTATAAAAAGAACTATTGCTAGGACCAAAAAAGCAACCACAACAACTATACCATCCCCTAAAACTTTTCAAGAGATCATCATTCCACCAGAATTAACTATCACCCATAATAATGAACCTTTTATTTTTTTTGATAACAAAAGCACAGAAAAAAGAATCATAATGTTTGCTACTGCAAACAATATAACTAAACTGCAACAATGCCAAACATGGATGATGGATGGCACCTTTACAATATGCCCAAAACCATTCTACCAGCTTTACACAGTACACGGTCAATATCACAACACTTCCATACCTTTAATTTATGCACTATTACCTAACAAACAAAACACAACATATAATGAAATGCTAGGAAAACTAAAACAAGAATCAAATGATTTTTACCCTCAAAGAATTATCATAGACTTTGAGCAAGCCATGATAAATTGCATTCTAAAACTGTACCCCCATACAGCTATCCAAGGATGTTACTTCCATCTAAACCAATGTATATGGAGACATTTACAAAAATCTTCACTAAGGTGCCGATCACGATCCTGTAAAAACCGGGTACGAACCGTCGGACGGAGCATATTCTCCGTCCGACGCGTACCCGGTCGTCAAAATCTACCAACATGGAATTACGATTCGCACGGGAACACCATTTCCGTACGAATCGTAAAAAACCCCGACCGAACAAAATAAACATACAAATGCGATCCGGGAAAGCGCCGACCTGACGTCGGGACGCTCGCAGCCTGCCATTCACGAACCAGGAATTACGATTCGCACCGACGTCATCCCGCACGGTGAATATTTTCCGGCTGCCAAAAACTGCCGGGAAATCAGGACGACGCGAACAAGGACCACCAGTACGCGACGGACACACAGGACGACGCGAACAAGGAGGACCAGTACGCGACAGGACGACGCGAACAAGGAGGACCAGTACGCGACAGGACGACGCGAACAAGGAGGACCAGTACGCGACAGGACGACGCGAACAAGGAGGACCAGTACGCGACGGACATACATGGACCCGAACCTACGAGTCATCCCGGCCCTCATAGCAATCGACCTTCTCTACAGGTTCGGACGCAGACGCCGCAGAAGGTCAGACCAACTAAGGGAGGGGGGAAAGTGGGGTGGGGTGGGGGTGGCAGGACCAGGGCAGGCCACAAACCCCCCACCAAAGTCACACAGCACACATGCCCTGGACATACCTGACTCCCATGCCCTGGTCACTACGAGGGGGTGGAGGCGTGTCCAGATAAGCCAGCGACTGCCACAACGGAAGTCCGTCACGACGCGAACAGGCAACACAACCAGACAGGTACGTCCCGTACCCACGCCTGAAGAGCGTGGGTACGAGTCGAACCACGCCCACACCCACGTCACCCCAACAATGGCGGGACGGCTCGTACCCACGTGGCAAAGGCCTGGGTACGGCCCGCACAAGCATCACACAGCGTGGGGACGGATATGTACGGACCCTACCCCCACCCCGTATGCATGGAGCGTACCCCCACCCCAACAGTGTAAGTACGACCCGTACCCACCCGCGTATGTATGGAGTGTACCCCCACCCCAACAGTGTAAGTACGACTCGTACCCCCCACCCGCGTACGTATGGAGCGTACCCCCACCCCAACAGTGTAAGTACGACCCGTACCCACCCGCGTACGTATGGAGCGTACCCCCACCCCAACAGTGTAAGTACGACTCGTACCCCCCACCCGCGTACGTATGGAGCGCACCCCCACCCCAACAGTGTAAGTACGACCCGTACCCACCCACGTACGTATGGAGCGTACCCCCACCCCAACAGTGTAAGTAAGACACGTACCCTCACCTCGAATGCATGGAGCGTATCCACATCCGTGTATGTCATGAGCGTACATATTGTGAAATCGGAGAGGTGGGTGCAGAGTCCTCCCAGCAGTGCCCTGAGACAGGAGGGGTGGGTGCAGAGTCCTCCCAGCAGTGCTCAGACACAGGAGGGGTGTGTGCCTATCACTCCCAGCAGTGCCCTGAGACAGGAGGGGTGGGTGCCTATCACTCCCAGCAGTGCCCTGAGACAGGAGGGGTGTGTGCAGAGACCTCCCAGCAGTGCCCAGACACAGGAGAGGTGGGTGCAGAGTCCTCCCAGCAGTGCCCTGAGACAGGAGAGGTGGGTGCAGAGTCCTCCCAGCAGTGCCCTGAGACAGGAGGGGTGGGTGCAGAGTCCTCCCAGCAGTGCCCAGACACAGGAGGGGTGGGGGCCTATCACTCCCAGCAGTGCCCTGAGACAGGAGGGGTGTGTGCAGAGACCTCCCAGCAGTGCCCAGACACAGGAGAGGTGGGTGCAGAGTCCTCCCAGCAGTGCCCTGAGACAGGAGAGGTGGGTGCAGAGTCCTCCCAGCAGTGCCCTGAGACAGGAGGGGTGGGTGCAGAGTCCTCCCAGCAGTGCCCAGACACAGGAGGGGTGGGGGCCTATCACTCCCAGCAGTGCCCTGAGACAGGAGGGGTGTGTGCAGAGACCTCCCAGCAGTGCCCAGACACAGGAGGGGTGTGTGCAGAGTCCTCCCAGCAGGGCCCTGAGACAGGAGGGGTGGGGGCCTATCACTCCCAGCAGTGCCCAGACACAGGAGAGGTGGGTGCAGAGTCCTCCCAGCAGTGCCCTGAGACAGGAGAGGTGGGTGCAGAGTCCTCCCAGCAGTGCCCTGAGACAGGAGGGGTGGGTGCAGAGTCCTCCCAGCAGTGCCCAGACACAGGAGGGGTGGGGGCCTATCACTCCCAGCAGTGCCCTGAGACAGGAGGGGTGTGTGCAGAGACCTCCCAGCAGTGCCCAGACACAGGAGGGGTGTGTGCAGAGTCCTCCCAGCAGGGCCCTGAGACAGGAGGGGTGGGAGCCTATCACTCCCAGCAGTGCCCAGACACAGGAGAGGTGGGTGCAGAGTCCTCCCAGCAGTGCCCTGAGACAGGAGAGGTGGGTGCAGAGTCCTCCCAGCAGTGCCCTGAGACAGGAGGGGTGGGTGCAGAGTCCTCCCAGCAGGGCCCTGAGACAGGAGGGGTGGGGGCCCATCACTCCCAGCAGTGCCCATGGAACGCAAAGGGTGGAGTAGTCACAGATACCATGCCCACAAATGTCAGTCAGGTGCACAAAGACCCTGCAGTACATGTACCACATGTGTGCGAGGATGGAAGTATACGCATGCATAGGGCCAAAAACAAAACATTTACACATGAAGTCATGTCAATTGTCCACATACACAAGTACAATGACTACCAAGGATGCCACGAATGATGCAGCTGGAGAATGGCTCAGCATGCATGTGCCAAGGTGAAGGAGTCCGTCACACACCCAGTTAATGTACTCACAGCTCTGCACTAAATATTGGGAACACCCTGCAGGGAAGAAGTCAGGGTACACAGAGGAAGGAAAACACCTTGGGACAATTGCAACATGCAGCAACTGCTTACATGAATGGAGAAAGGTAGCTAACACCGTGTGAGGCACACTGATCCCAGGGTCCCCCCTATGAGCAGCACACCACTACATTTCCCACACACCCAACACATGACCAACACCCACAACCATGTAGCAGCCCCACCAACAGCAATGCCAGCAATGCAGGAGTGTTCCAAGGGAAAAAAATAAATAGCTTTATTCAGCATGAGCAAAAAACTAGTATGACGTAAGTCCCATCATAACAAAGGCCATAGGGCAGTCCAGGAGTCCGAGCTGGATGGGGGACACAGTGGGATGCGTGTCCCCTAGCTTGCCTGCACAGTTACGAGTCCTCGTCTTCCACAGGGGTGAGGGCATCATGGGGGGGGAAGGAACAGGCACCGCAGGGACAGGAGGGCAAAGGGTAGGCGAATTGGGTGCAGGGATGGAGGACTCCACCACAGGGGGTGGGGCAGGGCCAAAGGTGGATTCTAGGATCTCACTGCACACCTTGGCAAGTTCCTCCAGGGACTCCCCTGCACCCGAAGGAACCACAGGCCCCAAGGAGGGGGGGTCAGAGGGATGGGTCGCAGCGCCACTGGGGGAGGATGTGGACAGGGGGGGGGGACTCAAGCACCCTGACCGAGGACTTCCTTGACCGCTTGCGTGGTGGCGTCACTGTGGGGCTCAGGGACAGAGCGGCCATGAAGGAGTCTTTGGGGGAGATGTGGCCAGGAGAGCTGAGGGGAGGGGATTTGGAGGGAGTGGATTGGGTGGAATGCGGACTCCCACTCTGGCTGCGTGTCACACGTTTGCCCCCCGACCCAGTGGGTGTGCCTACTGCACCCTGTGTGTGCGTGTCAGGAGGTGTGCGGCGGACCTTCCCTGCTGGTGTGGTGCCTGTGTCTGTTGTGGTGGGTGCATGTTTACGTCTGGGTGTATGTGGGACAGGCATGGGAGTGGGAAGTGTGGAAGGGGCAGGGGTAGGGGGTGGGACGTAGCGCTGCAGGAGACCCACTGCTGCAGTCAGTGTGGAGTCTATGGACCTCAGCAAGTTGCGTTGGTCAGCCTGCGATGAATGAATGCCCTCCAAGTATGCCTCCATGTTGTTGAGGACCTGGCTGTGGCCATGGAGGACATTAAGGATCGCAGTCTGACCAATCTGCAACTGCCGCTGGATGTCCACAGACTCAGCATTGGCGGCAGCAGTGGAGACAGGGGCAGGGGGTGCGGTGCCTGGCAGGAAGGAGACATGTGGGGACCGGGCACGCTGGGAAGGGACACGAGCACGTGGGAGGTGGCTGATGGCAATGGAGGGGGCGGTGCCAGATGTAGGGCTGCTGTCAGATGGTGGTGCAGCCACCGCCCACTCGGAGTGATCCTCCTCGGACCCGTCGGCTTCATACTCTGTTGTGCCAGTCGACAGGTCCCCGGGTTCACTCTCCACCGCCTCAGTCCCACTCGAAGTGCCAGCCCCGATGTCACCGCTGGCACTGGTGCTCCGTCCCTCCACGCCGTCTGTGTCCATGTCTCCCTCCGTGTCCCCCGACGATGCTGTGGGCAGGGTGAAGAGACAGAAAGTTATCATACACCTGTATACATATGTCACATGAGTCAAATCTACGTAGGTTACAGTGCATAGCCTGATACAAAGGAAGAGTTACATCTACAAAACAAGGTACATATGTAGGGCATGCAAGACACAGTTCCTCTACCCACCATGCCATGGAATAACTATGGAGAGCATGACACACTAGCAAATGAGATGAAATGGAATTTTGACTGAGGAGCAAGGCCCTGGGGACAATCCAGCACTGCATCAGCACCACACAGCGTGGCAGCAAATAGGGATGAGCAGGGACCATAGGCAGGAACAAGAGGCACATGCAGCATAGGTAATACTGATAACATGCCCACCCTGACTGGCACACTGCACCTTGAGTGTATGTCCAGGCAAACATCACACACTGGCCAGTCCTAGCAAGGAGATGACAGGTCTTGACATGTAGGCCATGCCCGCACCACCCACCCCCTACATGAGACAAATCTATGGAGACACATGAAGCACGTACATCTCTTAGTCTGGGTGAAATACACATGGGATGCAACTAATCAAGGTTGCACACCAAATACCCAAGGTGCGCCTGTCCAAAGAATCATGTACAAATGGGCATCATCAGATGATTGCTACAAGACACACAGGCATTGGCCACCGTGAGTATGTACTTGGAAAATCAGGTCAGGCTGTACAGTGGACACTTGTAATACATCGCACGTCGATATACATGGTGCCAGGGGACAATGGCACAGAGCACAACCTATGCTCTAGACACAGAGATTGTCAACATATTCGGATTACACACATGATACCTAGGAAAAAATGCCCATGGGGACAGTAGTGGCCACACAACTCCATGCTCGTGAATGGGAATGACTGCAACACACGCTAACATCCCTGCACTATGCGTAACGCACACTCATGCACATCATGTCACAGGCCACCACATCGGACATGCGTACTGTAAGGCCTCACACTTGAGAGACTAACTCCCATGTCTGGACTCAGCATTAGTGCCAACTGACATGGAACCCACAAGTCCAGAACTGTACAGGGCACAGGTAAGGTCCCAAATCCTGTTACACACCACCCCCACACATTATGCTGCAGGCATTGTACACTTGTAGAAGGTGTCAGGCTACATGACCTTGTGATGGAGCGACTACACACAGACCAGGGAACACATTGCAAGGAGGGGAAGGGAGGCAGGAGAGCACAGCAAGTCTGTGGGGGATAGGATCAGCACAGCACCATAAACCCTGGAAGTGTATCCATGGAACATTGCACTTACAAATGCTGGTGAAACACAACAAACACACACATGTACCTACCCCCTTCCGGCTGCTGCATCTCCTGTAGACGCCTGTCCAAGTCAGGAAAGACCACCGCCAGCACACGTTTCTGGATGTGGGAGAGACGGCGGCGCCCGCGGTTCTTGTGGCTCTCAGGTGAGTCCCCCAGCAGGACCCGTGCGATCCTCCGCGTCCAGCACCGGATATCCTGCCAGCGTTTCCTCACCTGGGTCAGGCGCCGCTTCCGACCTTCCGCCCTCCTCACGGCGCTGACGGCGTCCAGCCATATCTGCTCCTTGGCAGAGGCGTCTACCTGTGAGGATGGACAAGTGACACTACATCAATACACCTGGCACATGTCACAGGGACACAGATTAGAACACATTCGCTGTTTACAACAAGGCCTAGTATGCATCCAACGCATTGCACCTTTGTCATAGGGACATGATCCTCTGGGGAAGGGCAAAAGCAGTACGTGCCATTGAAAGGACACAGGTGGAATGAGGGCAACGACACAATCAAAGATCCAGCCTCACACTGTGCATCACACCCACCCCTCCTATCTCAGGGCACTGCTGGGAGTGATAGGCCCCCACCCCTCTTGTCTCAGGGCACTGCTGGGAGGGCTCTGCACCCACCCCTCCTGTCTCAGGGCACTGCTGGGAGGACTCTGCACACACCCCTCCTGTCTCAGGGCACTGCTGGGAGTGATAGGCCCCCACCCCTCCTGTCTCAGGGCACTGCTGGGAGTGATAGGCCCCCACCCCTCCTGTCTCAGGGCACTGCTGGGAGGACTCTGCACCCACCCCTCCTGTTACAGGGCACTGCTGGGAGTGATAGGCCCCCACCCCTCCTGTCTCAGGGCACTGCTGGGAGTGATAGGCCCCCACCCCTCCTGTCTCAGGGCACTGCTGGGAGTGATAGGCCCCCACCCCTCTTGTCTCAGAGCACTGCTGGGAGGGCTCTGCACCCACCCCTCCTGTCTCAGGGCACTGCTGGGAGGACTCTGCACACACCCCTCCTGTCTCAGGGCACTGCTGGGAGTGATAGGCCCCCACCCCTCCTGTCTCAGGGCACTGCTGGGAGGACTCTGCACCCACCCCTCCTGTTACAGGGCACTGCTGGGAGTGATAGGCCCCCACCCCTCCTGTCTCAGGGCACTGCTGGGAGTGATAGGCCCCCACCCCTCCTGTCTCAGGGCACTGCTGGGAGGACTCTGCACCCACCCCTCCTGTTACAGGGCACTGCTGGGAGTGATAGGCCCCCACCCCTCCTGTCTCAGGGCACTGCTGGGAGTTATAGGCCCCCACCCCTCCTGTCTCAGGGCACTGCTGGGAGTGATAGGCCCCCACCCCTCCTGTCTCAGGGCACTGCTGGGAGTGATAGGCCCCCACCCCTCCTGTCTCAGGGCACTGCTGGGAGTGATAGGCCCCCACCCCTCCTGTCTCAGGGCACTGCTGGGAGACATCAGGCATTCCCACCCCTGGGACCCCCCTACAGTACATAGCATGTGGGTCACACCTGGACACAATGCCAAAAGTCACAGTCACGAAAAAGGGGCACAGTCTGTGCCAGTGGACACTGCACTCACCTGATAACCTGGTTGCCCATACAGCATGGGGTACTGTGGGAGGATCACATCCACCAAAGCCATGTTCTCCTCCAGGGTGAATGGCTGTGACCTCTCCACAGCCCTTGACATGGTTCCAGGGAATCAGTAGCAGCAGCTGGGTCGTGGAATACAGAGATGTGCAGGCAAGTGCTCCCTCATGGGACCTGGCTGCCTTATATCTGCCTTGCTGGCCCATCTCATGCACAGGGGTACAGAGTGATTGGTCACTCACATTTGCATCCTATGTTTCCTCCAATCCCTTCAAACCTAGCAGTCTGTGGGTTCTCTATCGGTTTCATTCTCCTGCATGATGTCAGCCCCACAAACACATTGCAACAAAGTAGAAGAATTCCAACTGACTTCTGCTGTGCACCTTCCAGAACAATTTCGAAATTTGAACTTGGTCTCCATGACAACCAGCATGCATGTAGGCCTTAATACTTGTCCCCTATGTAATTTTCAGCGTCACACACAGGTACGGTGCGTTTCGGGGCCCAAGGGCACCCCAAATGCATTGCAACGGCCCCTACACGCGTGCCTACGTTCACTATCATTATGGGTCTCCTCGCGTATTCGTACTCGTCTAATACGGGCCGTACACACGCCTGTACGCTCACTATCACTACGAGTACGCATACGCGAGGCCACCCATAGTGATAGTCAGCGTACAGGCGTGAGTACGGCCCTATCACTATGGGTGTCCTCGCGTATGCGTACTCGTAGTGATAGTGAGCGTACAGGCGTGTGTATGGCCCGTACCACGACGAGTACGCATACGCGAGGCCACCCATAGTGATAGTGAGCGTACAGGCGTGAGTACGGCCCCATCACTATGGGTGTCCTCGCGTATGCGTACTCGTCCTGGTACGGGCCGTACACACGCCTGTACGCTCACTATCACTACGAGTACGCATACGCGAGGACACCCATAGTTATGGGGCCGTACTCACGCCTGTACGCTCACTATCACTATGGGTGGCCTCGCGTATGCGTACTCGTAGTGATAGTGAGCGTACAGGCGTGTGTACGGCCCGTACCACGACGAGTACGCATACGCGAGGACACCCATAGTGATGGGGAGCGTACAGGCGTGTGTACGGCCCGTACCACGACGAGTACGCATACGCGAGGACACCCATAGTGATGGGGAGCGTACAGGCGTGTGTACGGCCCGTACCACGACGAGTACGCATACGCGAGGCCACCCATAGTGATAGTCAGCGTACAGGCGTGAGTACGGCCCTATCACTATGGGTGGCCTCGCGTATGCGTAGTCGTAGTGGTACGGGCCATACACATGCCTGTACGCTCTGCATCACGATGGGTACACATACGGCAGCACTCCCATAGTGATATGGGAACATACACAGGCCCTCTTCGCAGCAGTACAGCGGTTTTCACACATCACAGTGGTGACAGGCGGCACACAGGTAGGGATAGGGCGGACATACTTGTCCATGGATGGACATACTTGTCCATTAATTGACATCAAGGCATCATCTGTGCATTACTACATGTGTGGGGCACAGGTGTGACGGCCTGTGATGTGGCACATGACTCCTGAGTGGAGAAGGCACCAGATGTATGATGAGATGTGTACAGATGTACCGTGTGATGGTGCAATGTGTGCCAGGCATGGCCTTGACTCCTTTGACATGTGTGCATGTCGTACTGCACACTTGGGGTTAGCGTCACTGGCATGGCACGGACACCAACACACGGAAGTGTCCCCTGATGCCCGGTACAGGGTTTATCACACCTGACTTGTCACTACCCACAGTGCACAATGTGACTATGTCATGTATGTGTGGGGGCTTCCCATCAGGTTGATGTTGGAGCACCCTCAAAAGCTGCAGCCGTTGCAGCAACCAACATGTGTCTGTGTGTAGATAGTCATTGCACACTGTTCTGCACACCATGCCACATGTGGTATCAGAAGTGAGGTGCACATGTATGCATGGGACACGGAGTAGCGTAACAAGGACATGTCAGCATCCTCACAAGGAATGTGTGGTGAGTCATGACATGTGCACCTGCATGGCAAGGTGTGTGGGCTGTCCTAGTGGAATGTCATGTGACCTGTGGATCCAGTGTTCCGCTACCAGTCTCTTCAATCGGCATCCTACTGCTGCTGATGTGTGGGCGTATGTCACTCCTGTCTTGCGTCTGGCAGTTCACTTGCACTGGGACACAGCTAATCCCATGCCATGGCATGTGGAGGTTCACAATCTCCGTGTGTAGCTGGGTCTTGGTAGGAGTGTCACCTGGCAGCAATACGTGTCCTGGGCATGTAGCACATACCTGACTCCCTATGTAGCATATGTGTATTGACAGATTAACATGTGCTCAGTACATATGAATTGTTGTCGTAGTGCACTCACTCTTCCTTGTCATTTCCTAATTACTGCAGAGCGCCGCCTCTTGCCCGACCTATTCCGGACTTGGCTGCCATGCAGGAGAATGACAGCATCCGGCTCTACCGCTTCACCCAACCGTTGATTGTGGAGTTGACGGCGAGACTGGCACCACACCTGCAACCGCAGCACAGGTATCCTACGGCACTGACACCCCAGCTGAAGGTAATGGCTGCCCTACATTTTCTTGCCACGGGTACCTTTCAAAATACCATAGCTCATGTTGGTGGCATGTCCCAGAGCATGTTCTGCCGTGTGCTGCATGATTTCTTAGAGGCCATGTTGATTCACCTGGATGACTTCATCAAGTTCCCAACCCCTGAACAGATGACTGAGGTCAAGCGTGGATTCTATGCCCTGGGAGGGATGCCCCATGTCATTGGGTCCATAGATGGAACACATGTAGCTTTGGTACCACCACACGCACGGGAGGTGGCGTACCGCAATCGAAAGCACTACCACTCCATTAATGCCCTTGTGGTGTGTCAGGCCAACATGGTGATTTCACATGTCTGTGCTCGTTTTCCAGGATCAGCACACGATGCCTACATCATGAGGCGTAGCAGGATGCCTGAAATGATGATGCAGCTGCGCAACGAACGGGCATGTGTTGTTGGTGGGTACAGTCTGTCTGTCCTGTATTTTGCATAACCTACCAGCACGACCGCTTCACCACTTCTAACGATGCCCATGTGCTTCCCATGTAGGGGACGCTGGCTATCCCAACATGCCTTGGCTGCTCACACCTCTCCGCAACCCCATCACGCCGGCCCAGCTCCGCTACAACACCGCCCATGGCCGGACAAGGCGAGTGATCGAGAGGACGTTTGGCCTGCTGAAGAGCCGATTCAGGTGCCTACACAAGACCGGCGGCGCACTCCCATATGCCCCGGCGAAGGTCTGCAAGATCTTCATGGTCTGCTGCATGCTGCACAACATGGCAGTTGAAAGAGCTGTGCCACTCATCCTGAATCAACATGACGAGGACCATCCACCCGTGGAGGACGAAGGGCTTGGCAATGTGGCTAGTGATGTGGAGGATGTGGAGCCGCAAGAGGACATCCGGACTCGGCTCATACGCGACTTCTTTGCTTAGTGGTGAGTACCAGTGTCTGAGTGTGCACGCATTGGTCCCCGTGTGCCATGTGTTGTGATGTGTGTGTCCACCTGCATGTATGGCACGTGAGTCAGAGGTGTGTGTGGGTGTGTCACTGGAGTGATGGTGGCCGTGATGGTAGTATTTCCCCAGTCATAATTGTGACCTAGCATGTTGTCATCCATACATGTGTCGAGTCAATGCACATGCAAGTGGCTGTGCTTTTTGTGGCTGACTTCTTGTGTGTCTCTCTTCCCCAGGTACTTGCGCATGCCGTCTGCTGCTTGCATTGTTGTGGCACTGCTATTCCTCCTGGACACGACATCGTGGGCTGACTCAGCGTTACAGGCACGGACACGTTTGGAAGTCTCCATAGGGTAAGGGATGCATCAGGGGTGTATTGGGTGTGGCAGGTGTTCACGATGTATGCACACTGGCCCTGTCGATGTTTGGTTCCTCTGCAGCCATGTGGCATCAGCATGGGACAAGACATGCAGCTGTGTACACCTGAATAGATGGTCTGCCTGGTAGACAGTCATCAGTGATGGGATAGGGGATTGTGATGATGGCATCAATGTGTGTGACACTGCCCTCGGACACATACGGTTAGCATTGGCTTGACATGGTGTGGGACTTCCACATCAGCGGATCAATGGTGTATGGCAGTCTCTCCGTGAGCAGCTGTGGGTGTTGAGCTGTTAGCCGAGGCTTGTGTGCCAGTTCCATGGCGAACATACATTTGTGCTGCAGAAGGGGGGTTCCAGTGTTGGACCCACATGTTACTCCACAGGATGTGTTCATGTGTACTTCAAGTAGCCTCTGCACTCCCGAAAACATGACTAATAAAGGTGTCCCTATGCCTCCAAGGTGCCTCTTCTCAGTCAAATGCTGGTGTGTTGCCACGGTGCATCCAGCATGTCTGGCATGGTATTCCCTGATTGTGGCTATGTGTCAATGTGTCGAGTAGCAAGATGCAAGCTGTGTGTGTGTGCTGAGACTGTGTATTGGGCATGATGTCCATGACTGTGTGGGTATTGTGACATGTGCCATCCCCATGCATCCAACGTTGTCCATGACCCCATTCTCTGCATCCACTGGACTCAAGCTTGCAGGACATGGTTCTGCCACCTGTCTACACATACCTGGGTGCCCCCCAGGACACTGGACTGGATCCCTGACCTCTGCGCATGACTGTTGCTGTACTCAATGTGTCTGTCAGCACGGTTGTTCGGCCACCCCCTCAGCTGGTTGGGCCCATCACGGGTGTGTATGGTGCTCCATGTCTGTCTTGCCTAATACACTGTGACCCATGTGTCCTGTGCCAGACTCAGGCCCCAGGGTGTGGATGGTTGAAGACAATAGATGACTCAGGCATGTTTAGACTTTACAAGACACATGTTAGGTAATTATGCAACCAGCAGGCATCTACTCTTCATAATGTGATTTATTATGGGGGGGGGGGGGGGGGACAAAGTGAGGGGCTTTCCGGGAGTTTGGAATCCAAAGTTCAGTAGGGGAGTTGGTGTCCTTGCCATTTGAAATCCTCAGAGTCCATGCCACAGTCTTTGTCAACATTGGTCAGCCAGTGACCAGCAGGGCCATGTGGCAGAGAATGTCTCTTGATGCTGTGATGCTGTTGGTCCAGTGGCCCAGGTGCCAGGCCAGGTGTCCTGGGAGATGGTGATGTAGCGCCGACCCTCACGGTCCTTTCCGTGGACGACCCGGCCTCCTGCGGGGACCCTCAGCAGCAGGCCGTGACGACGTCTGGGATGCTCCATCGGATGTTTCCTCCTCCTCCTCCTGATCCCTCCCTGTGGGTGGTGATGTTCTCCGCCTTCTGGCACAGGGAGGGTCGGCCATGTTGTCGGCCATCCGACGGAGTGTATCGTGAATCCCCTGGAACGCCGTCACTTGCTCAGCCTGTCTGTCCTCCATCCTCCGTTGGTGTAGCAGTAGACAGGCATGTTGCTGGGCCTGCTGGGTCTTGATCCCCTCGAGGATGGACACAACCTGGGCCATGCCCGTGGTGTCCTGCCGGTATGTGTCCATGATGTCACGGACATGGGCAAATACCGGTTCCCCAGCCAACTGGTCAGGCTCGCGCCTCCGCCGTCCTCCACTCCCACCACCCCTGCCCACTTGCACCTGGCCTGCACTTGTGGGTACATCGGGTCTCCGGGACCCCTGAGGGGTGGCATTGGCGTTGTCGCCTGCCTCCTCCTGGGTGCCCGGGACACCGTGTCCCTCCTGGCCAGCCTGGCTGCATTGTGGTGTTGGGGCAGGGATCCTGGGTGTCTCCTGGGATGTGGCAGGAGTGGGGGTGGTGGTTGGCACAGTTGTACCTGATGCAGGTGCTGCAGGTGGTTGGACACCAGAGGTGCCAGGTCGGTCGGGGTCGTCCACAGAGTGGTGAGAGTGGTCGCTGCCGGTGGGATCGGGCTCCCGCAGATCCGGGTCCTGTGAGTCTTCCCCCCCAGTGTTGGGGGGTGAACCACGACGTTGACCTGTGTGTGAGAGAGACAATGTTAATTTTGGTCCATGCAACATCCATGTTTCATCTGTTTCAAAGTTGGGACATTTCCTCTTGGAATTGGGATCTGTCTTGCATTCCACTCACAGTGCACTTGTGCATGGGTGTGTCCCTTGGGAACCACTTTGGCCCCTTTAACTATGTGTGGCACAGTCTTACTTGCTGCGTCAAGTGTGACTGCAGTCAGCAGTGGAGTGGGCAGGTGTGGCGAGCCATGCATTGGCGCCTTCCGTGTAGCACTGTACATGTGCACATGGAGTGGACCCACACACTTATGTGATCCAGGTAGCTGTCGTTGTGCTCGTGAACAGGTTGTGACATAGCCCTGTGTTTTGCCATGGGGAAGAGGGGGAGTTCTGGGACTGGCCACCCTTGTCTACATGCACGCAGTCTACCTGCTGACGAGCAGACATTCGCACACGCCACACGGCTGATTTGCTCCTTCTGTGTCTCGCTCCCTCTCTGTCCCCCTCTCCCTCCCTCCGTGTGTCACCCTCCTCCCTCTGTCCGTCTTCCTGTGTCTCCCTCCCTCTCTGTCCCCCTCTCCCTCCCTCTCTGTCCCCCTCTCCCTCCCTCTCTGTCCCCCTCTCCCTCCCTCTGTGTGTCACCCTCTGTCACCTCAGGCCAGCTTCCTGGGCACACACTGTTAGCAGATCTTTGAATGGGCCTTGGCTTGTTGAAGTGAGTTTGTTTCTGATCTCCAGGCACCCATTGGGTGTAGTGTCTGTGTGTGCGCTGCTGCTGTGGTGGTGTGTGCTGCCACTCTTTCACAATGTTGGCTGTTCATTAGCTGCTGTCATGTGCGAAACAGTGCCTTCACCCCCATGTGTTGATGCAAGGCGTCCGCCATTTGCTGGCAAGTCATTCCTGTGTTGGGACACACTGTTTGTCTGGCTGTGACCTAGGCCATATGGGCAGTGGGCATTGTTGTCTGCTTCTGAGTTGCACTATGTGATTTTTGGTGCCCAGCCTCCCGCCATCCGGGTTACCGTGTCATGTGTTGGTGTCTTCTGTGGCCTGTGACTGACATTGTCCAGCTGGGTGCATGGGGCATGGTGGCGCCAGTGGCATGTGCGTGTTCATGGAGTGTGGTTGAGTCATGCGATGGCTTGGGGTGGTTGCGTGCCTGTTAGTGATTTTGGTTGTGGATGCCGTTCCCCCCATGTGAGGTGCGTTGTTTGTGTACTCACCCGGGTCTCGGAGTCCTTCTAATCCTTCGACTGCCTCCACCGGCAGTATGGCCATCACCCTCTCCTCCCAGGGCTGGTACTGTACGGGTCTGCGGGAGGGCCCTCCTCCGGTGGCGTTGGCCTGGTCGTGTTCCTCCTGCCTCTTGGCTCTGACCCTCCTCCGCAGATCGTACCACCTGTTCTGGCATTCCTGCCTGGTCCTTCTGGTGTCCCCAACAGCATTCACAGCATCAATGATGGTCTGCCACATGGCTGTTTTTGCTACCATGCTGGTGTTTCTGACCAATGTTCCAAAGAGCTGTGGCTCGACTCTGAGGATTTCATCAACAAGAACCTCCAACTCTCGGTTACTGAACTTTGGATTCTTGGTAGTGGGCATGGTGAGGGGTGTGGATGGTGGGGGGGGGGTGTGGATGGTGGGGGGTGTGTGTGGATGGTTGTGGGTGTGTGGGTGTGGTTGTGCAGGTGTGTGTGTGTGTGTGAATGTGATGAGGGTGTGTTTGTGAAGGTGGTTGTGTGGAGATGTGCAAGTGTAAGGTGTGGTGAAGCTTGTAGTGAGGTGCTGTTAGTTGTCTGTGGTGTCTAGCAGCAGTGAGTCTGTTGCAAAGGCTCATGGTTTGTGTGTGTGGGCCCTTTTTATTGGTCCATTGGTGGGTGTGGCTGTGTTTGAAGTTTGGGTGGGTGTGTTATAAGGAGTGGTGGTGTTTAGTGCCTCTGTTTGTTTTTGGCAGTTGCAGGTCAGTGTATGTGTTTTTTCAGTGTTTGTTGGCCATGTTTAGTGGCTTTGTGCCATTCAAATAGTGTATTCTTGTGTTGTTTTGGTTTTTCCTGGTTGTGTATGTGCGTTTTGAGCGTGTGTACGGTGTGTACATGGGCCATTTGGTTGTACGGTGCTTGCCTTGTGTGTGGCTTGGTACGACTCGTACATGCGGTTGTGATGTTGGGGCCTGGGGTGCGCTCCGTACTTAGGAGGTTGTGTTGGGGGTGCGACTCTAACGTACTGGGGTGTGGGTACACAGTGGTACGACACGTACAGGGGTGGGGGTAGGACTCGAACGTACTGGGGTGTGGGTACACGGTGGTACGACACGTACAGGGGTGGGGGTAGGACTCGAACGTACTGGGGTGTGGGTACACAGTGGTACGACACGTACAGGGGTGGGGGTAGGACTCGAACGTACTGGGGTGTGGGTACACGGTGGTACGACACGTACAGGGGTGTGGGTACGACTCTAACGTACTGGGGTGTACATACACGGGTGGGGGTTCGACACGTACAGGGGTGGGGGTGGGACTCGAACGTACTGGGGTGTGGGTGCACGGTGGTACGACACGTACAGGGGTGGGGGTAGGACTCGAACGTACTGGGGTGTACATACACGGGTGGGGGTTCGACACGTACAGGGGTGGGGGTAGGACTCGAACGTACTGGGGTGTGGGTACACGGTGGTACGACACGTACAGGGGTGGGGGTAGGACTCGAACGTACTGGGGTGTGGGTACACGGTGGTAGGACACGTACAGGGGTGGGGGTAGGACTCGAACGTACTGGGGTGTGGGTACACGGTGGTACGACACGTACAGGGGTGTGGGTACGACTCTAACGTACTGGGGTGTACATACACGGGTGGGGGTTCGACACGTACAGGGGTGGGGGTAGGACTCGAACGTACTGGGGTGTGGGTACACGGTGGTACGACACGTACAGGGGTGGGGGTAGGACTCTAACGTACTGGGGTGTACATACACGGGTGGGGGTTCGACACGTACAGGGGTGGGGGTAGGACTCGAAAGTACTGGGGTGTGGGTACACGGTGGTACGACACGTACAGGGGTGGGGGTAGGACTCGAACGTACTGGTGTGTACATACACGGGTGGGGGTTCGACACGTACAGGGGTGGGGGTAGGACTCGAACGTACTGGGGTGTGGGTACACGGTGGTACGACACGTACAGGGGTGGGGGTAGGACTCGAACGTACTGGGGTGTGGGTACACGGTGGTACGACACGTACAGGGGTGGGGGTAGGACTCGAACGTACTGGGGTGTGGGTACACGGTGGTACGACACGTACAGGGGTGTGGGTACGACTCTAACGTACTGGGGTGTACATACACGGGTGGGGGTTCGACACGTACAGGGGTGGGGGTAGGACTCGAACGTACTGGGGTGTGGGTACACGGTGGTACGACACGTACAGGGGTGTGGGTACGACTCTAACGTACTGGGGTGTACATACACGGGTGGGGGTTCGACACGTACAGGGGTGGGGGTAGGACTCGAACGTACTGGGGTGTGGGTACACGGTGGTACGACACGTACAGGGGTGGGGGTAGGACTCGAACGTACTGGGGTGTGGGTACACGGTGGTATGACACGTACAGGGGTGGGGGGAGGACTCGAACGTACTGGGGTGTGGGTACACGGTGGTACGACACGTACAGGGGTGTGGGTACGACTCTAACGTACTGGGGTGTACATACACGGGTGGGGGTTCGACACGTACAGGGGTGGGGGTAGGACTCGAACGTACTGGGGTGTGGGTACACAGTGGTACGACACGTACAGGGGTGGGGGTAGGACTCTAACGTACTGGGGTGTACATACACGGGTGGGGGTTCGACACGTACAGGGGTGGGGGTAGGACTCGAACGTACTGGGGTGTGGGTACACGGTGGTACGACACGTACAGGGGTGTGGGTACGACTCTAACGTACTGGGGTGTACATACACGGGTGGGGGTTCGACACGTACAGGGGTGGGGGTAGGACTCGAACGTACTGGGGTGTGGGTACACGGTGGTACGACACGTACAGGGGTGTGGGTACGACTCTAACGTACTGGGGTGTACATACACGGGTGGGGGTTCGACACGTACAGGGGTGGGGGTAGGACTCGAACGTACTGGGGTGTGGGTACACGGTGGTACGACACGTACAGGGGTGTGGGTACGACTCTAATGTACTGGGGTGTACATACATGGGTGGGGGTTCGACACGTACAGGGGTGGGGGTAGGACTCGAACGTACTGGGGTGTGGGTACACGGTGGTACAACACGTACAGGGGTGGGGGTAGGACTCGAACGTACTGGGGTGTACATACACGGGTGGGGGTTCGACACGTACAGGGGTGGGGGTAGGACTCGAACGTACTGGGGTGTGGGTACACGGTGGTACGACACGTACAGGGGTGTGGGTAGGACTCGAACGTACTGGGGTGTACATACACGGGTGGGGGTTCGACACGTACAGGGGTGGGGGTAGGACTCGAACGTACTGGGGTGTGGGTACACGGTGGTACGACACGTACAGGGGTGTGGGTACGACTCTAACGTAATGGGGTGTACATACACGGGTGGGGGTTCGACACGTACAGGGGTGGGGGTAGGACTCGAACGTACTGGGGTGTGGGTAAACGGTGGTACGACACGTACAGGGGTGTGGGTAGGACTCTAACGTACTGGGGTGTACATACACGGGCGGGGGTTCGACACGTACAGGGGTGGGGGTAGGACTCGAACGTACTGGGGTGTGGGTACACGGTGGTACGACACGTACAGGGGTGTGGGTACGACTCGAACGTACTGGGGTGTACATACACGGGTGGGGGTTCGACACGTACACGGGTGTACATGCAGGGGGGGTGTACATTAACGGGGAGTACGACTCGAACGTATGGATGCTGGGGGGTGTGTTTGGCGCGTATGCGGGCACATATCTCCATGGTTGCAATGGGAGTTTGGTGCGGACGGTGTTTTTACCATACGGTTGTGAGTTCGGACGCACGGGTGGGATCGTGATTCCTCGGTCGGACTTGACTTTTCACGTTTGTACGGTAAATCATCCGAGGACGTGTCGGACACATTTTCCGACCCGAGGATGTGTGGGGAATGATTCCCAATGCGGTTCGTATGGACTTTTTACCATGCGAATCGTGATTGCCAGTTCGTACGGGACTTGTACGATTCGTACGGTAAAAAGACCGGATACGAGTCGCACGGGTTTTTTTTTTTCCGGATCGTAATTGGCACCTTGGTGTAGAATATGCCACTAACATATGTTTTGCACATCAAATAAAACTTCTAACAGCCCTAGCTTATGTACCAACCACAGATGTTGCAGAACATTACAATCTTTTATTAGAAAGTCCATTCTACAAACAAAATGAAGTAAAGTTATCTCCCCTCTTAGATTATTTTGAGGATACCTGGGTGGGGAGACTACACAGATCAGGCCATAGACGTCAGCCCAAGTTCCAAATACCTTGGTGGAATGTATATGTAAGTACACTCAACCAACAAGCTAAAACTAACAACGCCGTCGAGGGCTGGCATAATGCATTCCTAACTTCTACTGGGAGAACAACTCCAACACTACAAAAACTACTAATTGCCATACAAAAGGAACAAAGTTTCCAAGAATTAAGAATGCAACAATCTGTCCTACAATTAAAACCAAAACAATCTAGACAAACTACTCAAATGTATAATTACCTACAACAACAGGTACAGCTATACCCATCCACAAGAGGACTTGAGTACTTAAATATAATAGTTCAAACTCTCTTCTAAACCCTTTCCTAAATATTAACCCACAATTCTACTAAAACAACTATCACAACATAAATAAACCACTTTATTATATCACATATTTAATTATGTGGTCTAAAATATATAAATCAATTATATGGACATATATTTAGACAACATAATTAAACAAACCAAGTACACAACAACAATATTAAATATATAAGGTTTGGCCACCAACAATTAAAATATTTAAATGAACTTACCTGTGTAGTTACTCCAATGGGATAATAACATTCCTTCCAAATAAATCCAGGTAGTTCAAAATCCATAGGTATCCAAAAAAAATCCAAATAAAATGTAAAAATACAACTGTTTATCGAAAACAACGTCTACGCAAAAAAACGACTATCCATTAACCATAAAAATCCTGAAAAATATTAAAAAGGTAAATAACCGCTCCTGGAAACCTGAACAATAAAGGAAGTGTAAAATAAAGATTAGTAAACACAACTAATACACACTTCCTTTAAAAAAAATAAGGTGTTTGATACCGACGAAAATATCTTCTCCGTAAAACCTACAAAAGAGAAACAAACATTCCCACCCACACACAAACACACATAAGGCACCTAACAACATCACTACAAACGTTATTCAAACACTATAAAACTTTAACACACCGAAATAACAAAACACTAACAAAGCCACAAACACGGAACACAACGTAAATTATAAAACCGTATACAAACTATTACTAACACCCTAACTTCTAAAACATCAATCCATACACACTTATTACAACATTACTACTTCCACAAAACACTTAAAACTATTTAATAATAAAGAAAATAACTCTTACCTTCTCAAACGCGAAACAGCTCCCGACCGCGACCTGGATTCGACCAAAATAACCCAAAACAACAGCGAGCGGTTACAAAATAAAAGACCCAAACAAACATAACAACTAAAAAAATACCAATAAATGCCCTAACTATTTATTTAACTTTACACATTACTTTAAAAATTAG
Source organism: Triturus cristatus (assembly GCF_964204655.1). Classification (NCBI taxonomy): domain Eukaryota; kingdom Metazoa; phylum Chordata; class Amphibia; order Caudata; family Salamandridae; genus Triturus; species Triturus cristatus. The sequence goes on from NC_140588.1 coordinate 144,182,915, forward strand.
TAAAACATTAGAATAAAATACTCAAAAAGAATACCTATTTTTTTTATCTATGTGAAAATTATTTAACGTATTAAAATAAATATAATAAATAAAATATTTTTATTAATATATCAATAAAACTGTATATATTACCAAAATAAATAGATGAACATGATATAATTAATATATTGTATCTACAACATACCAAAAAAAAAAAAATACATATTCTAAAATGTAAACAATTTCAATATTAATTATGTAATATAAATATTAATAATTAAAATATATTAATCATATATTTCAAAACATACAATTTCTTATAAATTCAACTAAATTCTAAAAATTTTGAGAGTACACAATATAAATTTATAAATATTAAACAGCTATAAAAATCAGATTTTTTTATTTTTAAATATTTTGTGTGTTCATATATTCATGTCCAAAATATACATTAAACAAATATATATCCATTATAAAAAAAGTATGACTATAATACAAATGTTAAATATTAATTATTTTATTACATGTTTATTTCAATGATTTAATTATTAGAATATGCGTAATAATAAACAATATTTTCTCTCTAATGAATATACATTCCAACAACTATAAAACAAATCTTATTTTCCTTTCTACTATTTTATAAAAAAAAATGGTTTTTGCATTCTGATAACTTCTATCTTTTATCCAACCAAAACTAAAATCTACAGATTTTTTGTAAATTAAAACAAATTAATTTAACTGTTCCTATTCAACTCTATATTTAATTCTAATATTTGCTATTTACCAAACTTAATTAACATACTACTCCCACTACAGACTGAACTTAATTAATTTACTATTCTCACTCCAACCTACGTTAAATTATAGTAGGTGCTGGACACTGAACTAAATTAATTTACTATTCCCACTCCAGTCTATATTTAATTAAGATAAGTGCTGGACACTGAACATAATTAATTAACTATTCTCACTCCAACCTATATTTAATTAGAGTATGTGCTGGACACAGAACGTAATTAATTTACTATTCCCACTCCAATCTATATTTAATTAAGATAAGTGCTGGACACTGAACTTAATTAATTTACTATTCTCACTCCAATCTATATTTAATTAGGGTAGATGCTGGACACTGAACTTAATTAATTTACTATTCCCACTCTAGTCTATATTTAATTAAGATAAGTGCTGGACACTGAACATAATTAATTTACTATTCTCACTCCAACCTATATTAAATTAGAGTAGGTGCTGGACACTGAACTTAATTAATTTACTATTCCCACTCCAGTCTATATTTAATGAGGTTAACTGCTGGACACTGAACTTAATTAATTTACTATTCTCACTCCAACCTCTATTAAATTAGGGTAGGTGCTGGACACTGAACTAAAATAATTTACTATTCCCACTCCAGTCTATATTAAATTAAGATAAGTGCTGGACACTGAACTTAATAAATTTACTATTCTCACTCCAACCTATATTTAATTAGAGTATGTGCTGGACACTGAACTGAATTAATTTACTATTCCCACTCCAGTCTATATTTAATTAAGATAAGTGCTGGACACTGAACTTAATTAATTTACTATTCTCACTCCAACCTATATTACATTAGAGTAGGTGCTGGACACTGGACTTAATTAATTAACTATTCCCACTCCAGTCTATATTTAATTAAGATAAGTGCTGGACACTGAACTTAATTTATTTACTATTCTCACTCCAACCTATATTTTATTAGAGTATGTGCTGGACACAGAACTTAATTAATTTACTATTCCCACTCCAATCTATATTTAATTAAGTTAAGTGCTGGACACTGAACTTAATTAATTTACTATTCTCACTCCAATCTATATTTAATTAGGGTAGATGCTGGACACTGAACTTAATTAATTTACTATTCCCACTCTAGTCTATATTTAATTAAGATAAGTGCTGGACACTGAACATAATTAATTTACTATTCTCACTCCAACCTATATTTAATTAGAGTAGGTGCTGGACACTGAACTTAATTAATTTACTATTCCCACTCCACTCTATATTTAATTAAGATAACTGCTGGACACTGAACTTAATTAATTTACTATTCTCACTCCAATCTATATTTAATTAGGGTAGATGCTGGACACTGAACTTAATTAATTTACTATTCCCACTCCACTCTATATTTAATTAAGATAAGTGCTGGACACTGAACATAATTAATTTACTATTCTCACTCCAACCTATATTAAATTAGAGTAGGTGCTGGACACTGAACTTAATTAATTTACTATTCCCACTCCAGTCTATATTTAATTAAGATAACTGCTGGACACTGAACTTAATTAATTTACTATTGTCACTCCAACCTATATTAAATTAGGGTAGGTGCTGGACACTGAACTAAAATAATTTACTATTCCCACTCCAGTCTATATTAAATTAAGATAAGTGCTGGACACTGAACTTAATAAATTTACTATTCTCACTCCAACCTATATTTAATTAGAGTATGTGCTGGACACTGAACTGAATTAATTTACTATTCCCACTCCAGTCTATATTTAATTAAGATAAGTGCTGTACACTGAACTTAATTAATTTACTATTCTCACTCCAACCTATATTACATTAGAGTAGGTGCTGGACACAGAACTTAATTAATTTACTATTCCCACTCCAATCTATATTTAATTAAGATAAGTGCTGGACACTGAACTTAAATAATTTACTATTCTCACTCCAATCTATATTAAATTAGAGTAGGTGCTGGACACTGAACTTATTTAATTTACTATTCCCACTCCACTCTATATTTAATTAAGATAACTGCTGGACACTGAACTTAATTAATTTACTATTCTCACTCCAACCTATATTACATTAGAGTAGGTGCTGGACACTGAACTTAATTAATTAACTATTCCCACTCCAGTCTATAATTAATTAAGATAAGTGCTGGACACTGAACTTAATTAATTTACTATTCTCACTCCAACCTATATTACATTAGAGTAGGTGCTGGACACTGAAGTTAATTAATTAACTATTCCCACTCCAGTCTATATTTAATTAAGATAAGTGCTGGACACTGAACTTAATTAATTTACTATCCTCACTCCAACCTATATTAAATTAGGGTAGGTGCTGGACACTGAACTAAATTAATTTACTATTCCCACTCCAGTCTATATTAAATTAAAATAAGTGCTGGACACTGAACTTAATTAATTTCCTATTCTCACTCCAACCTATATTTAATTATAGTATGTGCTGGACACTGAACTGAATTAATTTACTATTCCCACTCCAATCTATATTTAATTAAGATAAGTGCTGGACACTGAACTTAATAAATTTACTATTCTCACTCCAAACTATATTAAATTACAGTAGGTGCTGGACAATGAACTTAATTAATTTACTATTCCCACTCCAGTCTATATTTAATTAAGATAAGTGCTGGACACTGAACTTAATTAATTTACTATTCTGACTGAAATCTATATTTAATTATGGGATTTGTAAAATTCTAAATTATATTTAAATTTTCTAAATAATTAATTTTTAAAATTAAAAAATATATAAACATTTTAAATTAACTTCCCACCCTTATCCCCTATAACCCAACATTCCGCTCCTAAAATTATTTGTAAAATTCTAAATTTAATTTACAATTTCTAAATAATTTTTATAAAAAATTAACAAATATATAAACATTTTTAAAACACTTCCCACCCTTATCCCTATCAACCAACATCCCGCTCCTAAAATTATTTGTAAATTTCGAAATTTAATTTACAATTTCTAAATAAATTTTTACAAAAATTAAACAATATATAAACATTTTTAAAACACTTCCCACCCTTATCCCCTATAAACCAACATCCCGCTCCTAAAAATATTTGTAAAATTCGAAATTTAATTTACAATTTCTAAATAAATTTTTACAAAAATTAAACAATATATAAACATTTTTAAAACACTTCCCACCCTTATCCCCTATAAACCAACATCCCGCTCCTAAAAATATTTGTACAATTCTAAATTTCATTTACAATTTCTAAATAAATTTTTAAAAAATGTTAACAATATATAAATATTTTTAAAACACTTCCCACCCTTATCCCCTATAAACCAACATCCCGCTCCTAAAAATTGTTGTACAATTCTAAATTTAATTTACAATTTCTAAATATTTTTTTTTAAATTAACAAATATGTAAACATTTTTAAAACACTTCCCACCCTTATCCCCTATAAACCAACATCCCGCTCCTAAAATTATTTGTAAAATTCTAAATTTAATTTACAATTTCTAAATTTTTTTTTTTTTTTAATTAAACAATATATATACATTTTTAAAACACTTCCCACCCTTATCCCCTATAAACCAACATCCCGCTCCTAAAATTAAATATACATTTCACATTTTAAATAAAATTTACTAATTAAATTTTACAATATATTAAAAAAATTAATTAACTTTTTTAAAACACTCCCCACCCTTATCCCCTATAACCCAACATCCCGCCCCTAAAACAATATAAATATTTCTCATATTATATACATTTTAACTATTTATACAAACAACTTCAAAATATGTACTAAACACACAATGACGATATTTTCACATGTCGATATTATTACTAACGATATTACTTACATCGACATATAAGTAAAAAAAAAATACGCTATTTTTCACATCGATATTATCTATTTCGATATTTTGTACATTCGATATTTTTGACTCGATATTTATGTCCCTCGATATTAAAAAGTCGATATATAGACTGCTCACCCTTGCTGTTGAGGCTGAAGAAGCTCCCTTGTAAGTTTGACTTATGAAATTAAACATCTGATCATTACCTGAAGCTCTAAAGTCTCCCACCTAGTTCTCCTATGCATGTATACTTTCCTCCACACACTACGTTCCATAATTCTTAAAACTCTGGTAGAACACATGTTCAGACATAGTTTTAGTTCTCTTCCACACACCTAAATGCACTCCTTTAGGATGGTAATAGCTGTGACCTACCTCCAATGCCTTTATCTCTGGAACTAGTTTGAAAAACATTTAATAAAGTAAAGTAGCCAAGTTCTAAGATAACTACTGCAAAGTCTGGAAATTATTCCCTGGCCATGATACAAATAAGTTGAAAACTAAATTCACATCCCATGCTAAATCATAATGAGATCTAGGAGGTCTCCTAAGTTTAATACCTTTAATAACCTTATATCAAAACGTTACTACCAAAGCTTGCCCATTCACCAACAAATGTTCTGGTGAAACAGCCTATCCATAACAATTCAACATTCTGTAACAAATACCTTATTGAATTATTTCTGCTAAGAGATTTGACACCTTAACTGTAGGGGCCTCCACAGGCTACATTCATTCTCCTGGTGCGAGCTACTCCAAATTCTCCATATAACTTTATTTCTCTTCCTCGTTCCTGAAGCCAAGATTCATTGAGAAGTTCCTTAGCTACTCTTGAACATTCCTGAATTCCCTGCATATAATCCAGTCAAGAACGTTCAAAACTCTTGACAAAACTACGGATGTTCTACCAACAAATCTCATCTCAGTGCTTTTACAAAATGTTCTTCTATTGCTAATTCCACCACTCCTGGGAACCAAGATTGAAATATCCAAAATGGAGTAATCAGGATTAACTGACACCTCTATTAATACATCTTCATCAAAATTCTCGATCATTGCAAATGGAGGGAATGCATAGCCTCAGACAAGAATTACACATGTCTCTGGTCTAGCCTCTACTTGAAATGTAAGCCTGCTCACAAACAAGTCTACCTAACTCTACTGGATCCCATTCCTTGCAATCCATCTGACGTAATAAAAGGACTCAACAGCTAATCGCTGCAGTCCCTTAGGTATCTTGAATTCCAATCCACCACCTGATTCTCTATTCCTGGTTAGTATTCCACCTTTAAGGAAATTTTGTGTTTGAAGCAGTCCCTTGCCAAGTCTGCCAATTGATTTGATCTGCTACCACCTAAACGGATGATATAAGTCACAGCTGGCACATTGTCCATCCAAATCAATATCAAAACTGCAGCGCCGACCAGAGAATTTGTAATACTTTTCAAAGCATTAAAATCTGTCAACAGTTTCAGACAATAAGGGGCATATTTACAAGGAGCTTGCACCACCGTTGCGTCATTTTTTTGGGACACTCGGGCGGCACTTTCTTTGCTCCATATTTAAAAAGTGACACATCTAGGCAGTTGCGCCAGAATCGCCTGCTTCGTAGTAGAATTAATATATGCAAGGTAGGCGTTCCTTCGTAAAATCCCCTGTTAAACTGACGCGGTGGTATTTATGTTTTTTTTCCCAAGGTGACACATCTTTGGGAGGTGTGCCGCTGCGCTTGAGATGAGTTAAAATTCCTATGCCTCTAAAACCCAGGCGTAGGAATGATGCTTTGGCTGTTGCAAAGGAATTTGACCAGCTGCAGTGACTTGAAACAATGTAATCTGCAATCAAGTCATATACCCTGAACAGGTAAGTGCACACGTAAGGCGGGTAACACAGTAAATCATGCATTACACACCATTAATGACTTATGCCACACATACGTAGGCATAGTGGTACACATAAGTACACTATGCCGACTTGTATACATGACATCCAGGACCAATGTAATAAAGTGCATGGTGAGTTTTTAACTTTTCACACTCTATCACACTAGTCCCCATACAGTAGGCTGCTTGCTTCTGACACATCGCCTCTTATTTTTTACACATTGCTGTAGTTGCGTCAGTTTTGTGACCAACTACAGCAATGCACCACTTTTGGGATGGATACCTTGCGGCATCCTTCCCACGGATGCATCAGAATTTCTTATGCATCCTTGGGACCTTACACCATGGAACCCCGTATTATAAATACGGCGCATCCATGGTGTTGTAAGAATTTTTCACAGAGGCGCAAGAAATTTTGGCACATTGCTGCTTGGTGCAGTGATGCATCATTTCCTGTAAATATGCCCCTAAATATGATTCTCTGCTGACCGCCTTTTCCCTGTCTCCTTATCGCCAAATTGAGTATCACAACCCAGGTTTGCATCTGTCGTTAGCACAAAATCCAGAGTAGAGCCAGTATAGCACGTTCATTCCAAGCCGCTTAATTGTCCAACCCAAAATCAACTTTTCCTCTGTTTCCTTCGACAAAGATTGACAGCATGCCACAACCCTTTTCTTAAACCTGCTGTCTTAAATCTCTCTAGAGGCCTATAATGCAAGGGACCAGAAAAATTGTCTGTATGAATGAAGGTAGAAGACATTTCACAGGAGCCAGATCTCTCACTGACAATGTCTCTTTCCTTAAAATTAAACAAATTTCCCCTTTATCTAATTTTTTTTTTCCTGGCAACAATAATGTCTGCTAAGATCCTAGAAATTCTACAGTATGGCTCAGTATTAGAAAAGATTTCCTCACAGTGATAATGAGACTCAGATCCTTCAATAAGTTCCTTCGAAAATTCAACTGAATTAATAACTCTGAATGATCCTGAGACATTAACAGATTGCCGTCCAGATAAATGATTAAACACTCTCCTCTCTTTAAAAACAAGCATTTGCAATGCAATAGGGTTTGCATTTACGTGCGTTTAAGCTATAGGCATTGTAAATGATAATGCGTTTTATTTATGTTTTAAAAAACAAAACATAAATAAAAGGCATTGTCATTTACAATGTTGTGTAAATGCGAGACCTATTGCATTGCAAATGGTAGGCATCACGGACAAAGGGAGGGCAGGCGGGGGGCGGGTAGGGAGAAGGCACGGACAACGGGTGGGGGGGTTAACAAGGCATGACAACAGTAGGGAGGGGGGTTAAAGAAGGCACCATAGCACGTCACGCCTGCAGTAAGAGAAACTGAATAAAGAAAATAGTGCTCACAGTCTAAATAACACGTACCATGTAATAAAAACCACAGTAAAGGGGCCAGTCGCCATGGGAGGTGACAAATGAAGAGGAGTCCGTACTAAGGAGGGACTAACAAGCCTATTTACGAATCAGAAGCCAGCATTTAGGACAGACAATGACACAAGCCAATAGCAAACATGGGCGAAGAGTGGGGGGGGCTTCTATTCGCTACTCCACCACAACAGCTCTCGCAGAGTAGCGCATGCGCGCTGGCTTTATTCTCGACCTAAAAAGGAACCACTGGATGCCAAATCTTTGTAGAGCACTATAGGGGTGAAGAAAAATTGAAAGGAAAGGCAAAGAAATTAATAGAACAGACCCCTCCATCTGAATATAAAAAAATTCTTACTCTGTTTGACAGAAGTGTCTGTAACCTGGGAAACTGGTTAGGCTGTGCAAATTTGTCACTGGGCACCAAACTTTTTCTTTTTTACCAAAAATATAGTACTCGCAAAGCCTATTCCTGGTTGGTGTATTTTTGTTATCGCTCCCTTTTGTAACCTCTGACCCACCCCTACATCCACCAATTCCATGTGCTCCTTGTCCAGGACTGACTCTTTTGGCTTTGATCCCTGAAAAGAAATCTCTACAAAATCTATTTTGAAGCCTTTGACAGTCTACAAGACCCAATAATCATTTGTTCTACCATATCTGACTGAATAATCTTAGTCGTCCTTCCGCCTTTCTTTAGAAAAAATAAAATGCCCGCCCTCTTCCTCTAACACCTCGGATTTTCCACTTCCACCTCTCTGTTTCCACTTGAATCTCCACCAGTGTGTACTTGAACATTGAAGGAATACAGCTGGCAATTAGTTATTCGACTTCAGCGAGAGAGTTAGCCCACTCACAGATATTTTTAATATGCTCAACCTTATTTACCTCTTCGATTATAGTTTCACATTGTGCTACATTATCCTTCTTCGCTTCATGGCCTTAATTTTGAGTTTCTTTCAGTAATTGATTAGCCTGGTAAGTCTGCCTGTAGTAGCAAGAGCGATTTGAATTCAGCTTGTCAACAGCAATAGAGGAACGTCGAAGAGGTGCACTAAGTTCTGTAAAAGCCATGACTTTCTCAGGCTGCAGTATTTTACTAGGGGCACTTTGAGGTCAAATTTGTCCATGCTTCTACCCTTGTCTTGGTGCAAGACTAAACTGTATATCTCCCTGCACAGGCCCCTCGATGGCGTGGAGGACCGTCACCGGATTACCCTCTTTCTGGTAGACTTATATGTTCTACCCCTCATCAATATCTTTTCAGTAAATAGCTGTGTAAAGGCTAGAGTGCTCGTGAAGATGTAGCTGGTATGTGTTAGTACAACTGAAAGCACTCACTAAAAGTTCTAAAAAGGCTCCAAAAGGTATGTTAGAATAGAAGCGAATAACTCAACTTAAACATTTCATGTAATTTAGAGCAAGGCAGGGCAAAACATTTGCACCTATAACATCCTCTGAGGATACAGCACGCCGCATGGTGCTCTGCTCGCTCTCCAAATGGCTCGGGGCCCAGCCACCAACACCCACTTAAATGTTTCTTATAATATAATTATCTCTCTGCGTGCTCACCTGAGGCCTAGAATTACAAGGCAAACTTCAGGCCAAATTCAGGCTGCCTTGGACACCCTTGGATGACTCTGTGCCACTCTGGGTAATGCAGAGAATGCAGGGAATCCAGGGAATTCAAGAAATCCAATAGGACCAGATAGTCAAGGGAGTAACAGCAGTTGCAATAGTCGTACATCACAGTCATAAACTGCAGTAGAGGTTGCTTTGGCCCCCTGCATGACGAATCCCCACCTGCCCCAGTCCCGCCGCACCCCTACATGCCGAATAGACCAGCAAAAAAAAGACAGCAGGATGAGTTAGTCCAGCATTGATCTGAAAGGCAGGCTGGTAATGGATGATACTAAATAAAACTAAAATGACTAGGTCCCACCACTACTTCCAAGATATCGTTTCCTTTTCTCCACTGATGAGACAGAAGACACAAGCATTTCCTAATGGAAGGTCAGACAACCTTATTTTAGATGCTCATTAATGGGTTGAGTAATTCAGTCTCCCAGACATACCATTACCACCAGAATAGCATCTCCAAGGGCTGGAAAACCACTGCATTCTGAGTTGGACCCTGAGGGCCAAAGGGAAATAGCTGGATAATCTTATTTAACACATCCTGTTTTGCTGATCCCCCATGCTCGGTCGCATCTTTACCTATAAATAATCTGGCTTCCTGAGCTGCCAAAATATTCCCCCTTGGAACCTAAATGGGTCATCTGGTTTCCTGCATTACTCATAATGCTGATGGATATGGTAAATCCTGTTACACTGCTCATTGGAAACTCCGCATTTCTCGCAGTGAGGGCCAGGGTATAGACAGATCACACAAAAGGTGATTAAAGGGTGCTTGCAATAAATCTAACCACTGGCAATAGCTTGGGGAAGCAATTCAACCCATTGTTCTATTGCTCACCATGCAACCTCAGTTTGGACCCAGCCATATACAAACCAGGCTTGACCATGCTCCTCATGGGAACAGTCTAGCCCGCACTTCCAAGCCAGGTCCTATCTGAACCAAAAGAGAAGCAACCCAGGACCTGTTTCACCCTAGTTATGGGCTCATCATCGAGCTACAACTTGGGTATACATGGGCCTCGTGCTCACTGTGTCACTTGCACCATGTTGTACTCGGCTGGGGTGGGGGGTGAGTCTGCCCCCCCAAGAGCGTTTTCGATTGAGACTAATAGTTGTAATTTTAAGGAATACTGTGCTGTGTTTGGTTCAGCTCTCAAGAGTGTCAAGGTTCCTAACACTGATTTCCTGGAAATTAAACAAACTTTTTTCTTAGGGAGCAAAGAATAAACTAATACACCTTATAAATTGTGTTCATTGTATGAAGCATCATAGTCTCATCCTCATGATGGAAGGCAATAAATGTTAAAGAGTTTGCTGAAGAGCAAAAATATAGCCCTCTCGCCCTCCCCCCGAGACACAACTCTCCCGCATCCGCATATGTGTAACATACCCTTGTGGCCATCTACCCTTGGCTAATTTTCTATATATGTAATTGCCACCTGTCGGTATCACTTTTACAGGAGGCTGCTGTTAGTTTGCAGCACCACACTAATTGGCGGAGCTAAGATAGCACATCAAACTGGCCTCTCACTAGATTGCCAATGCTTAGCTGTGTGTCCCGTGCCGTGCCCACCCACAGTGCTCACCACATCAATGTTTCACTTGTGCATTCTGCCATGGCAGACGCGGGATGTTGCAAACTGCTGCTTAACTCACCTTTCCTGACATCTAAGCCTCTCATCTCATGGCCTGTTTTGACCGTCACCGTGTCCTTCTCCCTTGGAGAGCCATAGGAGATTGGGAAATGGAGAAGCAGTGTGGTGGCCCCAGGACCTGTAGATTGGAGGTTGCAGTAGCCTCAGTTAGCCAGTGGTAAAAGCAGAAGCAGCAGTGTTGGAGGACAAGATCTGCTACAGCCTATTTCGGGTGGTCTTGTCTTAAGGACTCCCCTCTTTTTTCTGTCGGTGCTGGTGGTGCTGGTTTTAGCGGTGAGACAGCATGTGCGCTTCTGTCAAAATGGAGTGTAAGCTCTGGGTGGTGGTGTGAGCTGTGGGTTGTGGCGGTGGCCGCTGAGCGGTTAATGGTAGGAGGCAAGTCAGTGACTGAATATCTGTGTCGCTTTTTACCTATTGCATCAGCCTATTTTACTTTAGGAAGCCAGCCACGGCGCACTTGCCTCTCCATTTTCTGCAATTGGAAGCATTAATTTAGGTCATCATTATTCCCCTTCTCTGCAGTGGCGCTTGTAGATCCTGCCATAACCTTGACTAGAACTACAAAAAATGATCAACAGGTTACCAATGACCACTGCAGTTATAACATATGGATCTATTCTTTTTTTGTCCAAACGTTTTTTTATTAGTTTGCATACAAAAGGGCGGTAAAGTAGAAATAATAAAGTAGCATTAAGCACATCAATGGCATGACCAAAGTAGCGGGGCTGTCCGATAACGACTGCCATCTAGAAAGCAATCATAACAATAAAAGAAAAGAAAACATACAATAATAATAACAATAAAGCATTCACTGCTAGCACTGCCCATAAGTCGAAAAGGAAGGCGAAGAAGATGACATTTGCTCCATACTACCCAGCCCCCCTTGCCCACCCCCACTCTGATCGGCCCTTAGGTCATAAACTCTCTGATTTCGTCATTCAGGGATGTCCCCAGCTGAGGACACGTTCCAGTCGTATCCCACGGTAGTCCACCCAGCACTCCCAAATTTTGAAATATTTCTTGGGGCAGCCCCTGGCAATGTAGACAGGACGATAAAGGCCTAGAGAAAGATCCAAACCCTCCTTCCAGACCTCTAATAAGGGAGCCAGAGGCTCCCTTCAGGCCCTTGCAATATCATGCTTAGACACGGTAAGGCCCAACCACAAGAGCTGCCACCGGTACCTGTTTCCATCTATGCCGTCCAAGATGTGTAGTAAGGCGCACCTTGGGGATCGTGTTATGGAGAGGCCCAACATGCCCTCCAAATAATCAAACACCCCGCTCCAAAAGGGGGCCAGTACCGTACAGCCCCAGACCATATGCACAAAGTCTCCCTGCTCAGTCTGATAGTGGGACAATCGGCGGATGGAATAAGGCCTCTGCTCCACAACCTTTCCCTTGTGTAGGAGACCCTATGCAGATAACACACTTGAATGAGACAGTACTGAGAGGCGATTGCCACCTCACGTGTGTAAGTCAACATCTCCCTCCAATAATCATCGTCTGTGGGGCCTAGGTTATGGACCCCAGCCGCTCTGAAGGCCAGAAAGGTGTCTGCGATGTAGACCCACCAAGGAGCGATAGATGGCAAAGATTTTGTGTTGCAAGATGTTGGTCAATAATATTTTGACCTCCAGGGGACTATATTCTGGGATATCCTATGTGTGTGCTAGATAGAGCATAAGCATTTAGCGAAGCTGCAGGTATTTGTGTAAAATTGGGTGTCATGAAGTTGAAACTCCTCTTGAAGGCAGCAAAGTATTTAAATCCATCACTATCAGGAATGTATCTCAGCCTGGAGATTCCAATTTGTTCCCAGGGTCAGAACCCCTGCAACACAGCAATGTGATGCAAACCGGTACTCTCCCAAAAGGGGGTCTCCCTGGTAAAACGTCTTCCCCAACCCATGGACCCACCCACCAACTTCCACGCCATATGGGTCAATTTTTTATGGTGGAGGGGCAACTCCCCTGGCCAGTTTGCGCTTACAGCTTGTAACAATAGTGCACCTATCGATACCTCGAAATTTTGACACACATAAATTACCATCAAGTAGTCAGACCAACAGGGTGGGTGAGATGCCTAAACATACAACGTACCCTGAGCAAGGGCCATCTAAAGGTAAACAAAAGCAATTAAGTCATACTTTTCATTAGTGCACCTACAGATATCTGATTCCTCATCAACAAGTCAAGTTGCTCTGCCTTCTAATGCAATAAGTGAGGAAGCATCTCTGCAAAATAATATAAGATGAGTAACTGCTCCAACGCATTGCAGTTTCTAGAACTACCTGACTTGGACTCAGAGAACAAATTTATTTGTGGTGGACCTAAACCCATTTTATTATTATATAAATTACACCATTGCAGCAAACAACCATTCAGATATAGGTAACTCACTAGTTGGTCCTGACCTATGTAATGTAATGTAATGTAAGTATGCATTTATAAAGCGCAAACTGTCACTCCGTAAGGAGCCTCCTGGCGCTGAGGGAGCAAAGTGGAGAAGCTGGAAGAAGCAAAGAAGATGACGGAGGAAATTAAATAAGTGCTAAGCAACGGTCGTCCGGGAAGTTATAAATCCAAGTTTTTAATGGTTTCCTGAAAAGTGGTTCTGATTCCTGCATTCGTAGGCCGATAGGAAGAACATTCCATGCTTTAGAGCCGAGGTAGGCCACAGGTTTTCTTCCTTTAGAAGAGAGTTTGTAAAGGGGTATTTTTAAGAGATGGGCTGAGGAAGATCTAAGGGTCCTGGTAGTGGTGTAGGTGGAGAAACGTGCTGAAAGGTACTTAGGCCCTGCCTTGCGTGTGGCTTTGTGAGTGATCAATAGAATCTTGAAAAGGATATGTTTATGGATAGGAAGCCAATGCAGGGTATTAAGTGCCGAAGAAGCAGAGGATCTGCGGGGAAGCCTTAAGACCAGACGGGCTGCCGCATTTTGAGCTACTTGCATTCTTTTTATTGTGGACTTGTTAGACCCTGCCAACAGGCTGTTGCAGTAGTCCAAGCGTGAAAGGACTAGCGCAACTGTGACTGATTTCTTGGCCGCCAGTGGAATGAGATCAAAGAATTTCTTCAGAGACCTTAGTAGGCTGAAGCAGGTGCCAGCCGTGGCAAGGGCATGGGGGAGGAAAGATAAGGTGGAGTCAAACTTGACTCCTAAGTTTCTGGCTACTTTAACCGTTTCAGGTGGCGTGGAGGTGCCTTCCGGCCACCATCTATTAGGGATGAAGGTTACATTTGTACCGATAGGTAGAATTTCGGTTTTGTCAGTGTTGCATTGCAGATAGTTGTTCTTCATCCATTGTAAAATTTGGGCAAGGCATGTTTTGAAATTGGTTTCGGCTTCTATATTATTTTTGTCCAGGGAGACGATCATTTGGGTATCGTCAGCATATGGGATGACTTCAATGCCAAACGATTTAATAAGGGAGATAAGGGGGGCCATGTAAATGTTAAATAACAGGGGGCTCAAGGAGGAGCCCTGGGGGACCCCTGTAGCAATGGCCTTTTCTGTAGAGAGAAAGGGGCCAAGCGAGACGGTTTGTCTACGGTTGGTGAGAAAGGATCTGATCCATGCCAGGGCGGTGCCCGTGATACCTCCGCGTTCGAGCCTAGCCAAAAGGATGTCATGGGAGTTGGTATCAAACGCGGCGGAAAGGTCCAAAAGGATCAGCACCGTTTTCCTGACTGAGTCGGCAAGGGTTTTTAGCACCTCTGTGATCTCTAAGAGGGCAGACTCCGTGGAATGTCTCGGACGGAAGCCAGATTGTTGAGGGTGGAGAATATTATTGGACTCAATGAAGTTGGAAAGTTCTTTAA
Source organism: Triturus cristatus (assembly GCF_964204655.1). Lineage (NCBI taxonomy): Eukaryota > Metazoa > Chordata > Amphibia > Caudata > Salamandridae > Triturus > Triturus cristatus. The sequence continues at coordinate 144,197,949 of NC_140588.1, forward strand.
GCACGAATCTCTCTGTGATTTTTCCCAGTACCGGAAGCAGCGAAATGGGCCGTAGGTTTGAGAGGACCGAAACGTCCAAATTTTCTTTTTTTTTGAGAGGTTTAACTAAGGCGAGTTTCCAGTCATCTGGGACAATGCCTGTATTTAACGAGGAATTAACAATTTGGTTTATGACTGGATTATTTATATCAATGAGATTGTGTAAAATCATGGGGGGACAGGCATTCAATGGGGAGCCTGATTTACAGGTCCTTATCGCCCTAGAGGTGGAATCTAGAGGAACAGGTGTGAAGGTAGAGAACCCAGCGGGGGCTGGACCCCGATTGGTGGTTTCAATCTCAATGCTAGAAGAGGTGGGCGGGAAGTTTTTTTGTATATTGAAGATCTTTTCTTCGAAGTAGTTAAAAATCTTATCGCAGAAGGATTGTGAGGGGGGTAGGTCCGTCTGCAGACCCTTGGGATTCATAAAGGATTTGACTATTTTAAAGATAGATTTCTGGTCGAGTTTAGACTCCGAAATGACTTTTCAGTAGTATAATTTTTTTGTGGATTTGATAAGGCCATGGTAAACTTTCCTACAAGTTTTATAGGCTTGCCTGTCTTCCATCGCATAGGACTTCCTCCATTTGCGCTCTTTTTGCTTGCAGTGGTATTGTTCTTTGGACAGCTTGGGAGTGAACCACGGTGGTCTCTGCGTTTTTGGTTTCCTCTTACCATTATGATCATGGAGCTCTAGGGGCGCTAATTCATTGCAAATGGTGGAGAGCCAAGTGTAAAAGTGGCCTGAGTCTAGGTTTGGGTTGCCTGTGAGGGTGGACATGTAAGCCTGGGCAAGAGGCAGAAGCTTGGGGTTGTTCATAAGATTGGACCAATTGCGGCCGGGTTTAGGATTGGGGGGGGTATAGACCGGACTGCCTAACGTCGAGTACTCAAGGTTAAGAGGGAGCATCAAATGATCTGTCCAAATTAATGGGATGGGACGATTCACCGTAAAGGCAGTAAAATTGGAGCAGACCCCATCTAAGATGTGACCAGCCTGGTGGGTCGGGTGCTCGACCAGTTGTTTTAAAGTGAGGAATTCGATAGTTTGTAAAAAATTGTCGGTTCCCGGAGAAGCTTTCGATTCCAAGTGAAGACTGAAGTCCCCTAACATTGTAAAATTGGCGTATTTAATGAGAGGTTGGCTTAAAGCATTTCCTAGTGAATCTAGGAAAGTGGTACTTTGCCCGGGTGGTCGGTAGATAAGGGTACCCGACAATGATAGTGAGGCATCCAGCGAAATATTAAAGCCTAGGCTTTCTGCGCCTTTGAAGGAGACTGAGTCTAAAATGGAGCAGGAGAGGGAGTTATGGCAAATGATAGCTAGTCCCCCTCCGCTGCCGTCTGTCCTATCTTTCCTATAAATATTGCAATTGGGAGGGAGGGCGACAGCTATGTCTGGATTTGAACATTCTTTCAGCCAAGTTTCCGTGATAAACAGGAAATCGAGCTGCATATCCAGTATCAGGTTCCTAATATCTTGGCAATGTTTGCTAAGTGACCTTGCATTAATAAGTCCACCTTGTAACTCGACTTTGCGAGTAGGGTTGGTAGAGGTCGAGTTATTGATCACTGTGGGGATGCTGTGAAGAAACACCTGTCTACACTTGAGGCATGTATAGGAGCCCCATACTTTATCCGGGGCAGCAGGGTTATTGTATTCACTCCGGATGTTGAATGACCTTAAAGCTTCAGAGCTGTACGTAAGTATAGGAACAGTTTGGGCAGGGGTTACAGGCTTAGGCACGTCCTTGGCGCGGACGGGCGCAGACGGGCTTGCCTTTGGCGCGCCTTTGACGCGCCGTCGGCGCGCCCACTGCGCGCGTCCGCTGCGCGCTCGTGTTATCATGGGTTTTAACCCCGTAGTCCCGGAAGTGAGGGGAAAAGGGGGGAGGACCTACTTAATGAGTTGGGCACACAAGTACAAATTCTCCTTCAAAAGGGACAGCTTGCGATTCAACTGGAAATGCAACATCCAATACCACCACCAGAGTTGGAGCATTTAGTAATCCAATTGCGGCCTAACTTGGAAATATCCATTCAAATTGATTTTGACTCTGACAAAGATATCCCTCCTACTTACCCAGTTCTCATAGTGAAAAATGCCATAAGCAACACCTTATCACAACTATCAAAGACAGTGATAATTCAATGACAATGTATGGATAGTTAGACTATGATACTAACATAAATGTCCACAAACATAACATTTTTAAAAGGCAATAAAATAGAAAATATAACACAAGGCGATCTGGCAGATACACTAACCCTAAACCTACAGCACAATGTTCGTATTGACCATATAGCCGACTTACTACAACTGTTGCCACTTAAACTTAAAGGTCTAGCTGAGTGCGGTAGCATAACATCAGCAACTTAGTCATATCACAGTGTGGACCCTAGTATGATACAGCACAAAACACAGAAGGGTCCCCCCAAAAAGAAAACAAAATTACGAAACAGGCCAAGGACCGACGGGAAAAGAGAATAAATTGCAGTCAAGAAAATTGTCCTCCAAGCCTGCATATAATGGCTCCAAAAAAATGTTTTCTTGATTGATTCCCTAGTGTGATTTAACCACCGGTGACCCATTCAAATAAATCACTAAGCAACGGTGCAGAATCAACAAAAAAAATCACTAACCTTAGGCACACCACAAAATGCTGAATTCTGGGAAGTGGAGGGTCACTTAAGTGTACTGATAGTAAGCACAAAATCTGAAAATCAATCGGCTGTTTTTCAACCTTACATCATTAAAAGACATCTAAAGAAAATGCATAAACGAAACAAAAAGTGGCTAGAATGAGTAGCTGGGGAAAATCAGACACTTCAGAACAATGAGCAAAGTAACGACTCAATGTTTGATACTAACCCACCAATAAAAAACATGCCTAAAGACCCCCAGGACAATAATGCCACCTCCACTCAGGGCACTCTACTTTCAGAGTCTGCCACACCACAAAAAACTAGGCCTGAGTAGAGTTTAAGGACTTCTGCTTCACAAAACTCCGCAAAGTGCCGGAAAAAAACTCAGCCGCGCTCCACGTAGTTCTGCGAGCGGCGGTGTGTGTTAAGTCGCGCTGCGAGCACTGATTTTTAGCACCATAAGTTTGTCCTGTGCTGCAAAATCACCGCAAACTACACTACGCGTCGCTCCAGAGGGTGCTGCCTCTTTCTGCCTCTGGAGTAGATGGTCTAATCGAGCGGCAGCTTCCTCAACATGAGAGGCAGATTTCTCAACATCAGGAGTCGCGACCGGCCGCGATTGCCCACATTGAGAAATCTTTCCGGGAGGAGATCTAGCGCGTGATCTTTCCCACTCGCGTGAGAGAAAAAACTCCTCTCGGCTTCAGTTTGCGGAGTTTAGCAGAACTCCGCGTGCAGTAGGCAAAATCTGCAAACTCCGCCGGCGTAGCGGAATTCTTCGCCCACCCCTACAAAACACTACTAATGGCTCCCAAACGGATCCATTGTTACGGCATAATACAGGCTCTAAAACTAACAATAATGAAGCCCCCTGGGCTCAATCAGAAGTAGGCAAGACTTCACAGATCAAGAAGATGTAGGAAATCACAGACAAACCTTAACTAATCAAATTAATATTAGGATAACTAATCAATCAGAGAGGAAAATATGTGCCTCAAAGATTGACAGTAGGAAGACCAGAACGTTGGGACAAGAAACTCAGGAGATCGCTGGAGGCAACAGAAACATCCTTATGAAAATATCTGATGGTATCACATAAATAGTAAAAAAACTCTATGACACTCCAGTTCTGATCCTGGGCCATTGACAGTGTTTAGTTCACAGGAAATCATTTAACCAACCACAACTCAGATATAGTTCCAAACAATCTTCTACACTACAGAAACAGCACGGGTCTCGATCAAACTGGTGGGAAGGAAGCTACAACTGCCTACACCATGGCAGGATGCCGGATTAACAACTTCCTTTCTATTGAACTTTTCCCTCAACCTATATTTTCAGACAGGTCATTTGATATTTCAAATCGAAGCAATATACTTATGGTTCGGTTCTACACCATTGCAAAGAGATTGAGTACATAGGCTCAGGCGATCGATTAAGCATTCATTTTTGTGATAGATATTCAATAGCAGACGGAGTTTTCATGGACAAGTTGGGCGACGGAAGACCATTTTATAAAAGATTTACGCGAAAAATACTTTATCGGACTGGGAAATAATCATAAAGAATCAAACCAGCTGAAAACATGCAATATCCTTATTTATTAAAAAATGATTTTAAAAAACGGTTTTGACCAAAAAAGGAAGTCTTCTCTAACCTATATGTCCTCATTCAAAGGCCCCGATCCAGTAAATTCTAATAAAGTTAACAATTTTACTGTCATTTGTTCAAACGGTCAGCAAAGGGCTAGACTAGTAAACCTACCAGTAGGTTTGAAAAAAGCCTGATCTTTTACTCTATGCTCCTGATAGAGGTAAGAGGTGGTCAGTCAGCAATACAGTTTGTCTGAAAGTGTGCTTCTGGAACATTGTAGGCCTGGACTGTCATATAAAGGAGAGTGAAGTCTATCTATGTTAATTTATGAATTCTTATTATGTAATTTGTTTATAAGAGATGTGGAATACCTTGGATATTGTTTTGCAAAACTATGTTAACCTGGCTGTTTCAGTCCTAAAATGTCAAAGGAGGAGGCTGAGAGGCGGCCTATCTATATTGCTGAAAACTGATGTGGGGATAGGTAGCTATTGTATCATCTTTACATCTAAAAATCTAGTCACAGCACGAGTTAAGCTCGATGCCAATTTTCAGATTCACTTAAATAATGTATGCATCTCTCCCACAGTGGCAAAAAACAGGAAAGAATTCACTTTAATATTACAGATGAGCACCATATTTGTTAAATAAGGGAATGAATCTGTTCATTATTAAAATTAATATTATACAAGCGAATATGGATATATTCGCTTGTATAATATTAATTTTGTATTTTTCTTTTTTCTGTTCTTTACTCTCCACCGATTCTGCGAGCAAGGTACCTGCAATCTAACTGGCACATGCATCAATATTGGCTGTTGCAATTCCTTAATTGCGATTTTTAAGGAATCGCAATTAAGGAATCGCAAAAGCCTATGCATGTAGAAATCGCTTGAAAAATAGCGATTTCTAAACATTCTTTAATTGCGACTCGCAAATTGCGAGTCGCAATTAAGGAATACCTCCCCATTCATTCCTATGGGCCAAGAGGCCCATAGGAATAAATGGGAAGACATTCTCAATTTGCGATTCTCAATTAGAGAATCGCAAATTGAGAATGCAATTTCAAGGGTGAAAGGGTGTCAAGAAGATACCCGTTGCACCCCTGAAATCGATGTGTGCACAAATGTTACACAGACACATGTCCAAAGGACATGTGTGTGTGTAACCTACGACTTTGAAAAAGTGCACTTTAGTGCATTTTTCAAAGTTTCCGCAATTTACCATGTGGTATGATTCCACGGTAATTAGCGGGCCCAAATAGCGAAATCGCTATTTTTAAAGGCATCTTGCATTGCAGTTAAGGAATCGCAATTTGCGATTCCTTAAATGCAATCGTAATTTAAGAAATCACAAACATTTGCGAATTCTTAAATTGCGAGTGGCAAGTTGTTTCATGCATCGCAAAAGCAATTTTTTCGATCGCAAACGGCCGATTTTTGCGATTCGCTCCGTTTGCGATCGCAAAAAGCTTTGATGCATGTTCCTGTAAGTATCGTGATCCATGTGAATTGTTTACAAAATGATAAATAAAGTTTTAAAAAAAAGAATTCAATATAATATTGAACGAAATCGAAACCTTAATCGACTTAACCAAAAACGTGACTATGTTATTAACTGTTGACTTCAATAATATTTTATTACAATTAGCAGAAGAAGGTGGGGAGGATTCATCCAACCAGATCATTGGAGAGCCTGAGGCAATATTTGTTGAAAGAAAACCGAACTGGTCAGTTTAATTAATCACTCTACTCTATGACCTGGGTCTTCTACACCTGAAAGGGAAATATGCAAAAGATCAATTGGCATTAGCGACCTTTCATACTAGGGTCAAAATCTGTTATTGACTACATGTTATTCACTTGACAGATTTCAACATAATAAAGGAGTATCAAATCATTACTGAACAGGAAAAGGAGGAAAAAGGATTGCTGGGAACTCCACCTTGAATATCAGCTACCGCATATTTGGGTCTAAACCTTTTTCATCAAAATCATGAAGGATATAAATACTTAGGCAGGAAACTTGTGTTTGGATATCCCAACGTGCTCTAAACTTCTGTCTGAAATGTTTATTTTTGTGACCGCAACAAATCCAAAAAAAAAAAAAAGATTTCATAAATTCTGAAGCCCGTTGCAGTCAAAAAAATAATTTAGGGAAAAACTAACAACTTTATAAGACAGATCCCAATCCAACAAAATTTGGGACCATAAAATAACTACAAAACTGCTTCGAAAAGAAAGTTACCAAGATCAAAAGAAGTTATCAATAGCAGATTTGGATGGAGCTCCAAGGTGCAACCCTCACAAAAATATGCACAATTTCTAGGGCCTCATTTAGGAGGTTCCTTGCGGCACCGGGACGTCACTTTTTTGATGTTCCGGTGGTGCAATGAGCCCTGGCATATTTACAATGCCACATAAAGCCACTATACGTGGCTTTTCATGGCCTTGTAGATATGTGTCCCTTTCACGCAGAACACTGTGTTCAAGGGGCGTTCCATGGGTGTTGCTGTGGGTGTTCCCACGCAGCACTCATGGAATCGGAAGCATTCCCAGATTTGCGAGAAATCGTAAACCTGGGAATGCATCAGAACCTAACTCCACCACAGGGGTGGCATTAGGGAGGAGAAATGTTTTAATTTTTCCTCGTGCTTTTCTTTTTTTATGTGTGCTGCATTCGGCAGCATGCATAGAAAGAGGAAATAGCCAGAAAAGATTATTTTGGTGCAGGAAGGTGTCCTTTCCTGCACAAAATCAATCAGCCCTGCAACGCAGGCACCCTTGCACCATGGCAGCCCAATGTGCACTGGCACTGAAGAAAAGGACATGAATGCACCGTATCACATAGATATGGTGCATTCCTGCCCTTTTCTTTTGATGTAGGGCAGCGCAGCAAGATTCCTTGCGGCCCTGACCTGCTACAAAACCTCATAAATGAGACCTCTAGTCTTTGGTGGGTGCTGAACTACCTCCTATAAAACATGGGGAGACTAATATATTCCATTTGGGATCTGAAAAGAATACCTGTCCAACCTATATGGGTTACAAAACAAACCCTATGACTAGGGGCCTGATTTATATTTTGGTAGATGGTCCATAACAACAGGGATGGATATCCCATTCACCGAAATATACATTCCATAGGATTTAATAAGATTTAGATGTCGGCGGACGGGATATCCGTCACACTTATGACTGAGTAACCCATCCACCAAGCTCTAAATCAGGCCCATAGTCATGAATCTCTAAAAATAGCAGAAGAGTCCAAGGGACATATGTACAAAACTTTTCAGCGTTTGCAAACGGTCCAATTCGGGCTGTTTGCGGCTGCTATAAAGTATTTCTGTATGTACAGAGGCCCTATTTGTGATTGTGTGACCTATTACCGAATTGCAAATAGGGTTTGCCATTGGGTATTTGGAATGGGTGTATTTAGGGCGTTCCTTACTGATACCGAATCGCAGTGGTATGTGTGACTGTTTTGCGACTGGAATGTGGTCGCAAAACCTTCACATTTTACCAACTCCTTGAAGGAGGTGGTAACTCATTTGCACAAGGGAAGTGGTCCCCAAGGGACCCCTACCCCTTTGAGAATGGATGTAAAAATACTTTTTAAGAGCAGGCATTTTAAAAATGAAAAGAAAACTTTTCATTTTTATTTTTAAAATGCATCCCGTTTTCCTTAAAGGAAAATGGGGTGCATTAAAAAGAAAGATTGCTTTATTTAAAAGCTATCACAGACATGGTGGTCTGCTGACCCCAGCAGGCCACCATCCATGTGATTTTTTGCCATTCCCAATGGGTCTCAAAGCGAGACCTACCTCATTAATATTAATGAGGTAGGTCTATTGATGACCCAATGGGAATTGCAAAATGTGTCTAAGACACATTCTGTACATGGGTGTTTGAAATTTCCGAATTGCTAATTGCAAAAACTCCCAATAAGGAAATCGCAAACTGACCTTTTTGTGCCTCTGGCCCCAAAAGACTGACATTCCATCAGAATGGGTTTCCGCCCAAAATGCCCTACCACAGACAATATAGTGGCACTTTCCATTTTAGCACAGAAAGCACAGCTGAATAAGACAAAAAAAACATTTTACATGCTTTACCGATTTCTCTATTGCTTCTAATAAGGTAAAAAGATCTATGCTGTGGGCTAAGATGGACTCATGGGGGATAGACCAAGGCCTATTAATTATCTTAATTAACCTTTACAGCGACACCTGGATGACAGAGGGCTGGCACCAAAATTGACACCTTCAACAGATTAAAGCAAGGTTGCATCCTGGCCCCATTAATATTTATTTTATACATTTCAGGCCTTCCAATTGTTCTACACCAGGATAAGGGCCACGCACCTAAATTGTCTAACATCAAAGTTCCATACATGGCATATGATGATGACCTTATTATCCTTTCCACCTCACAAATCGGCCTAAAAATACAATTAACATCAATAAAAAAAAGGTCATGTGATTTGGATGCCGAAAACTTTAATGGGTGGTTTATAGGTCCTGAATTACACACACTTAGGTGCCATAATAGATAACGGATTACGCTGGACCTCTCACTTATCATATCTGCTCCATAAAGTTTCTGTAATCAGTGGAGCAATAAAAAGATATGCATTAAAATATGGCGGGGGAGCATTTGGAACAGCAGTAACTGCTGCCAATACTAAATTAGTTTCAGCTCCTGTTTATGACACAGTGTCCTGGACTCCAGATACAAGGAGAAAAGTAGAAACAGTGGGCCATACGTACAAGGGAAGTGGTGGAGTGAGGCGTTAGCCCTCGTGGCTTAGCGCCTCACTCCGCCACTTTAGAAACGCAGGGCTGCACCATACTTACAAGAATATGGTGCAGTCCTGCGTTTCCCCTTCTGGCCCTACACTTAGCAGCCTAGCGCCAACGCAGGCACACTTGCACCATTGTGCAAGGGTGTCTGTGTGCAGGGGAGCATTGTTTATGTGCAGGGGCACATAACCAATCTTTAACTGCCGTTTTGTAACTTCTATGTGTGCTGTTTAATGCAGCACACACAGAAGTTGCAAAGCGGCATTGAAAAAAACGTATTGTTTATGTGCAGGAAGGGGGACCTTCCTGCACATAAACAATCATTAGCCTTTTGCTGTTTTCATGTGTGCTGCACAACGCAGCACACATGAAAACAGCAAAAACAAGGAGCAATTGAACATTTTTCCTCGTTGCTCCAAGTTAAGACCAGGTTTCTCCTGGTCTTAATACTGGTGCTGCCTCCTATTTATGCCTCCCTTGTAAATATGGGGCAGCATCAGAATCAATGGGTGTTGCGGTGGAACGCCCACAGCAACACCCTTTACCCTTCCCTTTCATGCGAGGGTGAAAGGGGGCCTTTATTACAAGGCAGCTTTAAGCCACGTTAAGTGGTTTGACACTGCCTTGTAAATAAGGCGAAGTCCCTATAGTCACCACGCCACTAAAAGTGACCTTGTGCTGGCGATAGGGACTTGTAAATATGCCCCCATATTTCTGTCCTGCATCAGGAAGTTGTTTAATTTATGGAACTCAACACCACAAAGCCAATTAAGACTCTAGTTTGAAAACACATCTTTTCTCGCCCTGAACACTATCAACCACATTAATTCTTTTATTGACTGTTATTTGGCGAAGGATGAGATCTTAAACTCTTATATCAGAAAGAGCTGTCAAACCCACACACAGAAGCAGCGTTATCCCAACATTACATCAAGGATCTCCTGGCCACACACAACTTGCCTGCTTCATATGCTTTATACAAAATGACCAGAGCAGCATGGAGGCTTTTTAAAAAAAACAAGAAATAAGCACTTCCTGCTTCAGGCATTGAGAGGTCACCAAAATATAAAAATAGCAAGTACACCTTGGGATAGTATACTATTCTGCGACAACCATACGTACATTTTAATATGAATGAGAAGGTGAAAAAATCATTCCTGCGTTTTAGACTTTTTTGCCTACCTTTTAGCCAATTTGACAGGTTATGTAATACGCCCCTTAGAGTCACCAACGTGTGTCGGTTTTGTAATCTGGATCACGAAACATTGGAATATTTCCTCTGCCTGTGTCCTGGGATGCTCGACCACTGCAGGAAGCACTTGAAACCAATTTTTAAGATTGAAGGCATATGAAGGATAGCTGATGCAATTTTATTTTGTTTTAGAGGCACTGCTCCAAACTTGTCAGTCACATTACAAAATACTTAACTTTAGCAATTAAGATGTGGGAACGTAAATACCTGGGTGGGTGGGGGTTCAGGGAGCGAAAGTCAGACTATTGGGTAAATAGCTTTGTTCTTTTTTATTTTGCTCCAGTTTTTAACAATGCAGTTATGTCTTTATGTATTGAATTGTAAATGTGTTTTTTGTATTTAATTGAGACAATAAAGAACTTACTTACTTACTACAAAGTAGAGGCCAAGACAGGGCTTACTGAGAGCGAGACAGATACACAAACATCTCCTTGATTAAGTTAAAAATATCCGAAAAACATCACAACTTACTTTTAAAATATTGGGGAAGTGATGTTGTCTAGGCCAAGCTGCAGACTAAGGGGCAGATTTACAAGTTCCTTACGCCACTTTTGCGTCACTTTTCCCATGTTAAAAGTGACTCAGAAGTGGCGTAAGGGGCTTGTAAATCTGCCCCTAAGACTACAAATTTGACCTCGGACCTGGTTTCAAAATTTGACCTTGGCACGTCATTGACATACATGTCGTTCCAGGGAAGTCAGTTAATGTCCATGTGCTTAAAATGTGAATATGGGAAATGAAATGTAACTGACATATGTAATGATGCACAGCATTTACGTTATAGGCCCATATTTGCCACAGTTTGCGCAGGCGCTTGAAGAATGCAATTTAGCACTGCACACTTTGGAACTTAAAATGACTACTAAATTGATGCTGTCTTTTGCGTTGCCTGGGAACCCGCACAAAACTGTAGTGAGTAAGAGATAAAGACTATATTGACAGAGTCGGATTGGGAACAAAAATAAGCCTGGGCACTCCAAAAAAGTGGCCCACATTTATAGACCATGACCTCTTGTGAAGCATTGCGTGGTTGTTATCAGGTGGCTCATTTTGTAAATAAAGTCTTTTTAACCTGTAGGGCCAGTAACATGGACGGGACTGAAAACTCCATTATTTACCTTATCTCACTTTCACCTTCAGGTCTTTGAATCTCCCTTTGCCTGAGCTCAAACTCAGATCCCTGAGTCACCTCCCTGCTCTCAGGCACTAGAGCTACTGCTCATTGGCTGGGATCCTCATTATCTTCTGAGCCAAAGGTCACTTACAGATGATGTTCATCCTTAGGTCTGGCTCCTGTTTATTCTCAAGGACCTTGGTGCCCTGCTCACCCTAAGACACTTAGGGGAAGATTTAACAAATCTCCCCGCAATGCAACGCAGCCTCCCGCGAGGACCTTCCTGCACATAAACAATCATAGGCAATTTGTTGTTTTTATGTGTGCTTCACAAGGCAGCACACATGGAAACAGCAAAAGCGAGGACAAATAAACCCTGTCTCCTCGCTTCGCCTGTATAATACCAGGATTTGCCTGGTCTTAATTTTGGCGCTGCCTCCGATTTACTCTGCCGTTGTAAATTGGGGGTAGTGTCAAAATCAATGGCTGTTGCGGTGGAATGCCCACAGCAACACCCATTGCCCTCTCCTTTCACACTATTACTGCGTAAAAGGGGCCTTATTTACAAAGCAGCGTTAAGCCAAATAAGGCAAACCCCCATCACCTCTACAACGTCACTAAAATTGATGTTATGGTGGCGAAAGGGGCTTGTAAATATGCCCCTTAGGTTCTTGATCATCAGCTGGTCCTAAAACTACCCTCTCTCTCTTAGGGCCTTTAAACTCATTTCTACTCTCCGGTCCTCCACATTCCTGCTCAAGCTCACATCCCTGAGGCTACTACTCACATTCAGAACCCAAGAGGCTCCTTTTCACTCTCAGGTGTCCTTGCAATCGAGCTCACTCCTAGCTGCTTTGGAATTCTGCTCACCCGCTGATCCGCTTAGATCCCTGTTCACCCCAAGGCCTGTTTCTGTGGTTCACATTTACCCAAAAGCTCCTGCTCACGCTAAAGTCAGTGGAACCCATGCTGACCATGTGATTCACTGAGACTTCGGTTTATTGTCAGCTTTTCTGGTGCTCAGCACACACTATGGCCCCATGGTTTCCACTCACTGTTGTATCTCCAGATCTTCCGCTTACACCTAAGCCCAACATGCTCCTTCTCGCACTACAATCCCCTGCAAAAGCCTTTCTCAATTTCTGTCCTTGAGGCTCCACGCTCAGGTCTCCAAAGCTCCAGCCTCAATCTTAGTTGCCAGAGGTTTTTGCTAACCCTCAATTCCAAGAAGCTCCTGCTTACCCCTTTAACCTCAACTCTCCTCACACCCTTCACTCTAAGCTGTTGATTGAAATGTGTTATGGTTAGCAGAGGAAAGAGGGGTTGATGTAGGTTGATTGGTTGGATTTGGAGCTGCAGATAAGGACCCACTGCTCCCGGTCTTGCTCTCTCCGTCTCTTGCCTGATCCCGCTGCTTGACTTTGGAATTAACCCAAAAACATAACTAAAAACAAAGGAAAACCTTTTTGGACATTAAATGAGTAGAAATACCTAAGATAAGATATTATGAATTTAAAAGAAGTTAAACAAGGTACTGACAGGTAGAAACGGCAGGGGGGCAGCAGCCCAGATGCTGTTAGCGCTTCTCAATGTGAAATATAGTTTCGGGGACCAGAGGGTCTCGCCCCTTGTGCGCACGCCCAAAAACGTAGTAAATCAATATTTGAACATGGAAAATCTGGATGCATTCAAATAATAGAAACATATGGGGTGCCACCACAGAGGGTTCTAAATTCAAAAGTACACTGCTTTCCACTTATCATAAGCAGCCTACTCACTACTAGACTTCAGCTCGATTCAGCCTACCTCCTGCAGAGGTGATTCACTAAAACATCTCCATTATGTATCTGAAAGAGAACACACTATTCTCAAAATGCCTGTTTTTTTGCATGTTCCTCCTTCGAAACCAAAGCTTTCAAGTTGCCCTGTGTCTGGCAGGAGAACCTCTTCCAGTCATGGGTTTTACTTTGTCTTCTGGATCTTCCCTCTGCTTCCCTTCCAGCCACTGAGATAACCATTGCACTTGCGGCACCAAATAATAGGCTTCGAAGTCGGGGGCTCTCAATCCACCCTCCCCAGTTGGGATCTTCAAGGTTCTTGAGTTCACCTTGTGCCGCCGCGCTCCCCAAATGAAAGCTGCCAGCAGAGCCTCCAGGTCCTTGAACCACCTAAATTTAATCCAACCCGTGAGGTTCATGAAATAGTACAGTAGAAACTACTTCATTTTAGATAATGCTATCCGGACCATCAATGATACTGGTAGGGTTTCCAAAGGAAAATATATCCCCGGATAGCCCTTAGTGCCGCCCCCAGATTGCCTTCAAGGACATCGTATCTTCAGGGTGAACCTGAACACCTAGGCATCTAAAAGTGCAGGGAAACCTATTGATTCCCCTAAGTTCCAGCTGACCGTGTGGGGTGATTTGTTTGCTCACTATAAACGAAGATCTACAAGTGCTTAAATCCAAAGGAAAAAAGTGCTACTCACACCTGACTTGGGGGAAACCAGAGAGCTGTGTGATCTCCTGCATTGAAAATCCATTATTCTGCAGTTTGGCCCAGCCACAAGATTTTGTTGTCAGTGTTTCATGTAGTTCCAAGACGCCACCTTTGGGATGCTTCAGAAGGCTTTGGGATAAGAATTTATGCAAATTTACAAGATGTCAGCAATGGAATTGCAAAAAACAAGGGCAGTGACAGTGTAACTATTGTTCACCGAAAGGTGTGAGATAGGTGGTGAGATTACAAGCTTACATAAGCAACTGCTTGCAAACTGCTATATTAACATCAACCAATTGGACCTCTGTCATGTGTGACCCCATCAGCCAAATTGGCTTTAGAACTGTCAACACTTCGCCTGCTTAGATTTTTAAAGGCATGCTACTGACTTTAACAAAACATACATGTTCCAGAATGCAACCTGACATTGATTAAAATGAAAAACTGGATGGGTGTGTCATGCAGGATATGGAACCATTTAGTAGCTAGGTATGTCCTCAAAAAAACAATCTTGATTTTTTATCATCGGGGGGGGGGGGGGGGTGGGGGGGAGGGGTCTGAGCACATTTGTTCTATTAAAAAAGCCATCTGGTCATAACTTAACTTGTAGTTCCCACAGGACTGCTTGCAGAGAGTGCTGGCGATCCAAATATGCAGGTATTAAAGAACATTGAGGCATATTATCAAGCACGGCGTTAAAATTATCGCCGCTTTAGCGGCAGAAAACTGCAGCTAAAGCGGCGATAATGGGCTTGATAATATGCCCCAGAGAATTCCCATAGAAGCCCATGTTGACACCAGAACATGGGCTTCTATGGGAATTCTCAAGGGCATATTATCAAGCACATTATCGCCGCTTTAGCGGCTGTTTTCTGCCGCTAAAGCGGCGATAATTTTAACGCCGTTTCTTGATAATATCCCCATTATTACTAAGCAGCTTCGTGTCATGCGTGACACCTCAAACTATACCAAAAAGTGAAACTAATTGAACTACACAGCTCAGAATATAGGGGCATATTATCAAGCACGGCGTTAAAATTATCGCCGCTTTAGCGGCAGAAAACTGCCGATAAAGTGACGATAATGGGCTTGATAATATGCCGCAGAGAATTCCAAGAGAAGCCCATGTTGACACCAGAACATGGGCTTCTATGGGAATTCTCAAGGGCATATTATCAAGCCCATTATCGTCACTTTAGCGTCAGTTTTCTGCTGCTAAAGCGGCGATAATTTTAACGCTGTTTCTTGATAATATGCGCCATAATTCTCTGTTGGTTAAAAAACTAAGGGGCATATTATCAAGCCGGGAGATAAAATTATCGCTGCTTTAGCGGCGGAAAACTGCCGCTAAAACGGCGATAATGGGCTTGATAATATGCTCTATGGAATTCCAATTGAAGCCCATTTTAGATGTCCTTCACATCTAACATGGGCTTCAATTGGAATTCCATAGAGCATATTATCAAGCCCATTATCGCCGTTTTAGCGGCAGTTTTTTTCCGCTAAAGCGGCGATAATTTTATCGCTTGGCTTGATAATATGCACCCAGGGGGCATATTATCAAGAAACGGCGTTAAAATTATCGCCGCTTTAGCGGCAGAAAACTGCCGCTAAAGCGGTGATAATGGGCTTGATAAAATGCCCTTGCGAATTCCCATAGAAGCCCATGTTCTGGTGTGAACGTGGGCTTCTATTGGAATTCTCCAGGGCGTATTATCAAGCCCATTATCGCCGCTTTAGCGGCAGTTTTCTGCCGCTAAAGCAGCGATAATTTTAACGCTGAGCTTGAATATATGCCCATTAACTGACCAATCAGCATCTCTTGCAGCACTCTATGGTAAGAGTGTCAATACTCGAACCAGGTGGACTCGGAATGAGTCTGAGAACATCAGCATTAAAGAAACTCTTCCATCACTCGCTGTGTTTTGGCACAAGTGTTCAATCATATATTTTACTCGGCATAACCACTTTTTCTTAAGAAAAGGTGATTTTTCAAAGAAACGGGTAAAGTAAGCCACACCTCCAGCATGGGGCAGATTCCTAATAGGTTGCAGTGCGACACTGCAAGGTTTAGCAATGAAAGCACATGTTCTAATGGCGCTCTTCGCTCTTTCACTGCAAATATTGAAACAGAAATACAGACTGCAGGAACATGAAAACCTTCAGTTTACAGACTGTGCCTTCCTACCAGATCATCACGCATTCAGCTCCTGCAGTGCTGTCACTTGCATCCCATTCCTTCATAAAACATGGGATGTATGACATTACAACGCGTGTCATTACAACGCGTGCAGTTATATCGCATGCGTTACAACGCATGCGATGTTACAACGCTATGCCATTACAGCGCAAGTCTTTACATCGACTTGCACTAGATGGCGTGCTAACATTAGAAAAGTGTAATTTACTATTCCAACTCCAGTCCACGTAACAGTAGGGAAGGTGTTGGGATAGTAAACTACACTATTTGTAATGTTAGCACGCCATCTAGCGCAAGTCGATGTAAAGACTTGCGTTGTAATGTCATTGCGTTGTAACATCGCATGCGTTGTAACGCATGCGATGTAAAAGCTGCACGTGGTAAAAACCGCGTTGTAATGGCTGTTCCCCTAAAACATGTATTTAGAAGGTTGGTTTAGGGGGGCTTACCAGCGGCTTCAGAAGTATGAGCAGTTGGTGCAGGGGCGGGGGCTCTTGCCTCAGGCCACCGTTCCACTACACAGGCTGCGCCAGAGACAGATAGGCCCCTGGAGGAAAGCAAACCCCTTCTCTATGGAAGGACAGAGAGCTCGGAGGCCGGGCCTCCCTGTCATCCCTAAGGTTGTGTCTGGAGGTGACGCAGCGCGTGCGGTGCCTGCTTCTGCTGGCCCCTTGTTATTCTGTACGTGATAATGGGCCGCCCGACACAGTCTGTGCTAGATTGGGCAGGGGGCTGCTACGGCCTCTCCAGTTCAGAGGAGCAGTGTGAGCTGGCCCCCACCCTAGAAAAAGTGTAGGGAAAACGAGCATTGGCAAAGCCAATAGGTCCCGCTTATGCAGGAGCTATTAGCTTTGCCAAGATGTCTTAGCAATACTGTACACTAGAGTGGATGCTGTCCAGCATGGCTAAAAGTTAGTAGGGTAAAGGAGAGTGGCGTGGAGTGGAGTAAAGTGGAGTAGAGGGGAGTGTTATGGAGTTGCATAGAGTGGCGTGCAGTGGGGAGGAGTAAAGTAGAGTGTCATGGAGTAGCGTACAGTGTTGTGGAGTGTGGTGCAGGGAGTAGTGTGTCGTAGACTGGAAGGGTGTAGAGTTGAGTGGCGTAGGGTGGAGCGCAGTGTCAGAGTTGTGTAGAGTGTCGTAGAGTGGAGAGGGATGGAGTGTTGTGGAGTGGTGTAGAGCAGAGTGGAGGGGCATAGAGGGTGTTGCGTAGAGTGGAGTAGAGTGTTGTAGAGTTGAGTGGCGTACAGTGGAGTAGATTGTCATAGAGTGGAGTAGAGTGGAGTAGTGTGTCATAAAATCAAGTGAAGCAAAGTGGCATGGAGTGGCATAGAGGGAGTAGTGTTGTACTTGGCATAGGGTGCTGTAGAGTTGAGAAGATTGTCAGTGGAGCAGAGTTCAATAGAGTAGAGCATCACAGAGTAGAGTATGATGGAGTAGAGTGTCATCGACGGGAGGGTAATAGACTGGAGTGGAGTGGCCTAGAGAAAAGTGGCGTAAAGTAGTGCAGAGTAGACTGGCATAGAGTGCAGTGGCATAGAGTGCATTGGTTTTGAGTAAAGTAGTGTAGAGTTCATTGGCGCAGAGTTCAGTGATGTAGAGTAGCATGCAGTGGTATAGAGTAGAGTGGTGCAGAGTAGATTGCAGTGGCGTAGAGTGCAATGGTGTAGAGTGGCATAGAGGGTAGTGGAATAGACTGGAGTAATGTAGAGTGCAGTAGAGTGGCTTAGAGTTGAGTGGTACAGGGTAGAGTGCAGTGGCATAGAGTAGAGTGGCGCAGTGTTAATTGCAGTAGCGTAGAGTGGAGTGGTGCAGAGTGGAATAAAGTGGCGTAAAGTTCAGTGGCACAGAGTGCAGTGACATAGAGTAGATAGTTTCAGAGTAGAGTGAAGTGTTGCAGGGTAAAGTAAAGTGTTATAGAGTGTAGTTGTGAAGAGGGCAGTGGTGCATAGAAGAGTGGGTTAGAGTGCCCTAGCATAGAGTAGAGTGGTGCAGAGTAGAATTGAGAGGTGCAGAGTGAAGTGGAGTAGAGCGCAGTGTCAGAGTGCAGTGGTGCACAGTAGATTAGAGTGTCATAGAGTGCATTGGCGTAGAGTGTAGAAGAGTGGCATAGAGTGGTGCAGAATCGAGTGTAGTGGCATAGAATAAAATGGTGCAGAGTAGAGTGGCACGGAGTAGAGTGATGCAGATTAGAGTGGCATAGAGTTCAGTGGCAGAGAGTTCAGTGGCAGAGTAGAGTCGTAGAGTGCAGTGGTGTAGAGTCAAGTGGCGTAGAGTGCATTGGTGTAGAATGCAGTTGCATACAGTGGTGCAGAGTAAAGTAATGTAGTCCCTAGGATCTGAAAACTGAGCGGTTTTACGGAGTTAAACACGTTTCAAGAGATATTGTTTTCTCCTTTAAGCGGGATTAATGGGGATTTAGACATATTAGTACAGAGTCCAGAAGCCTCTTCTACAATGCAAGGTACCCAAGTACTAGCAAGCCCGACTGTAGGGGTTGTGAGAGAAGTAGTAGGACATCATCAGCATACAGTGCAATTCTGCCTTCTGCCCCTCACTCCCAGCACCAACCACTTAATTGAGCACCACATCATATCAGTCACACTAGGGGTTCTACGGCTAAAGCAAAAAGCAAGAAGGATAAGGGGCATCTTTGCATCGTGCCTCGGAGTGTCGGAAAGGGTTCTGACAGCACTCTATTGATTCATTGATTCAGACCAGGGCAGACGGGTTAGGGTAAACAAGTTTGGTAAACTTCCAAAATCTAGTCTATGGAACCGAAAGCCTCTTGAAGTAAATTAACAAAAATGCACACTTAATTGTACCTACTACACCTCCTGGGGTATAGGCCATCGACCAGGATGCTAAAGCAATCTCTGTCCTGGGTTTTTCTTTCAATCTGACTCAAGGTATAACCTATCTCCTTGCAGTTTGCCTCGAGGCCTCACTGCCATGCGTTTCTTGGCCTTTCTCCTTTCCTTTTACCTTGAGAGTTCCAGGTCAGGGCTTGCCTGGTGGTGTTTGGTACATGTTTATAGAAGGTGTGACCTATCCAGCCCCAGCATCTTTCCATGATTTCTGCTTGAGCAGGGAGTTTGAATGTCTGCTGCCATAGGTTGTTACTGCTGATGGTGTTTGGCCAGCGGGTTTGGAGGATTTTACTCAGGCAGATGTTGATGAAGGTCTGGATTTTGTTGGTGGTGGTCACTGTTGTCCTCCAAGTTTCTTCTCCATACAGAAGGGTGAATTTGACATTGGTTTTAAAAAGACTGATCTTGATTTGCAGCTTTAGGTCCTTGGAGCTCCAGATCTTCTTTAGCTGAATGAAGGCCGCCCTTACTTTGACGATTCTTGCCTTGACGTGTGCGTCTGTGCTGCCCTGCTTGTCTATACTACTGCCCAGGTAGGTGAAGGCCTCAACCTCTTCCAGTGCATCGTCTGAAAGAGTGACTGCAGTTGGGCTAGCTGTATTAGCCTTCAGGTTCTTGGTTTTTCCCCTGTGAATGCACAGGTCTGGGATATGGTGCAGTCGGGCTAAGGCCACCTGCAGCCGGAGGATGCAGTGTTAGATGATGCAGCCTGGCATGAAGCTGCACTGGTCTGGGTGGATCAAGGTAGGCAGAACATGTAGCCTGTTTGCCAGACGTTTACAAAAATGTTGATTTCAGATTTGATCAATTACATTGGCCTGTAAGATGAGCATTGGTCTGTAGGCTATCTGTCTTTATGGAAAATTAAACATATATTTATGTTCTTGATCTAAAGCATTATAATCTTTTATGATAGGATGATTCTGACATAAGTAAAGGTTGGCCCACTCTAAAGTGTCACCTACCAAATTGACAATTATAATACCACTTTGAACTGGTCAGTAGTAAAATCAGTAGGTTTTGTTAAAAAGAAAGGTAGCATTGGGTTTGACAAGTTGCAAATGTAGGGGAATCACTATAAAAGCACTCTGGGAGTAGTGTCATTAGAGGAATGAGATGCTGTAGAAGTGCATTTTTCTGACTTTTATCTGCAAATTGTGCTTATACCTAAGTCAAACTCTCCCAAAAATGACAAATTGAATCCATTGGTTAGAATGGAAAAAGGTTTTCTCACACTGTCAGGCATTAACCTAAGCCTCATGCATGAACCAATGAGAGTATGCAACTAGCCAACTACAATGCGTTCCTCAAAGTAATTAACTCTGGGTTCAGCACAATGGGCTGGAGTACAATGCAATTCATGCTGAATGGAAGTTGAAGGAGGAGACGAAGGGAGGACGGATCACTTCTTGATCAGGTGAGAGAAATAGACCCTGAAATGGAAAGGGGTTACTGCTATAGATGCATGCAAATCAAGTTCTGGAAATTTCTATAATTAATAAATGACTGTACTCTAGAACTGCATTACCTACAATGTATCTGTACAGCAGCAACCTCGGGTGTCACACATCAGGAAGCCAACAAACAGGTGATATCCTGCACTACCATAGTGCAAAGCAGTTGTAATTCAAAATAAAGAGTTTCCAGTTATAGCAGTGCAACCAAAAAAAGCTATCGTTTCATAGGGGCAGATGCATCAAGCTATGTTGCGATTGCAAACAGTTCGAATTGCTAAAAATGGGCGTTTGCGATCGCAAAATAGCAGTAAGCAATGCTTCATGCAAAATCGCAGATTTTCCAATGTATTTGCAATTTTTTGCGATTATGTATTTTGCGATTTCCAAAACTGCGAATCCTTATTTGCGAATCGCAACTGCAGAGTCGCAAAGCTATGCGTGAAGACTCGCAAATTGCGAATAAATAAGGAATCTCAATTTTGCATTCGCTAAATACCACCAACTTACCAGGTAAAAATAATCAAATCAGGTGGGAAACATTTGGGAAAGTATTTAAACAGGTCCAGAAGGCCTCAGAATGTTTCACAATGGCAGCGCTCTACGTCATGGCAAGGAGAATGAGGCTAAGAGCAGCAGCACAGAGGAGAAGGAGGATAAAGGAGCACATTTTCAGAGTGCGTGTTACTCTGTTGGGGCAGACAAAGAAATCTATGAGAAGTATAGATTAAATGCAGCAATGATACATGATCTGATTGCAGAATTAGACCCACTTCTGCAGCGTCAATCTCGCAGGACACATGCCATCCCCACCCATGTGCAAGTCCTGTGTTCTCTGCACCTCCTAGCATCGGGTAGCTTCCAGGGGGTAATAGCTACAGCTGGCGGTGTTTCCCAAAGTTCACTATCGTGTTTCTTCAATGCGTTCCTGGACGCTATGTTGCTGAGGATGCACCAACACATCAGATTCCCAACTAGCTCACAGGAATTGCTTGAAGCTAAAATGGACTTTTACCAGATAGCCAACATCCCGCATGTAATTGGTTGCATAGATGGGGCACATGTAGCCATATGTCCCCCCTCAGTGAATGAGTATATCTTCAGGAATAGAAAGTCATATCATTCACTGAACATACAAGTGATATGTAATGCAAAGTACTTCATCACGGACATAGTGGCAAGAAACCCAGGGAGGACTTATGATTCCTATATGTTTAGGCACAGTGGCATACATACACGTCTTTTTGGGGGTGAATTTGGAGAAGGATTCCTGCTTGGTAAACGCATGTCACTCTCTTATGCAGATTTTCATTTTACATGTGAAATATAGCAGTGACTAATATATTGGCTGTTTCTCCATAGGTGACAGCGCATATGCTGTGTGTCCATTAATCTTGACACCATACCTGAATCCAAGCACACCAAGTGAACACTGGTTCAATGCAGCACACAGGACAATGCACAATGTGATTGAGAGGACCTTTGGACTGCTGAAAAGTCAATTTCAATCCTTGCATAAAACAGGCGGTGCTTTCAGTACAGGCCAGACATCTGCTGTGAAATAGTTACCACATGTGCCATGTTGCATAACATAGCAACTGCCAGAGGCGTACCACTTGAAACATCGGATAGTGACCCCGATGAGGATGAGGAGAACATACACCCACACCAAGCAGAAAGTGCAGCGAGTGCAGCTGAAGGGAGACAGCGACGTGCAGAAATTACCCAGAATTATTTTTGAGGTGTGTATTTATTAAATCAAACACAACACTATTACTTTACCAACTAGATTTATTTAACCCAACATAAACAGTAGTTTTATTGCACGCTTGCGAAGCCTGAAAATAATGATGTGTAGAAATAATGGTATGTCATGGTACTTTACATCAGTCCAGACAAATGTAGTTTCTGGTTGCTTCATCAAAAACGATTCCTGTGGACATGGCCACACTATTTCCTGAGTCCTCGCACTCCCATTGCCCGTTCTGGGTGCTCAGACACATCCCTTTGCAAGCTCTCTGATCCTGGCGTATTACGTGTGCTGCGCCTCCTGCATTCCGTCACTGGTGCCAAGCTGCTACTGTAGCTGGAGGCATCCTCACTACCCTCCCCCATGACACTACTGGCAGCAACAGCATTGGTCTGCATCTGCTCCACAGCATTTGTGACTTGGATCAGTCCCCTGGCAACATCTCTGCAGCAATGGCTCATTTCCAACTGCATGCCTATTGCACATCGGGTTAGTTGTGCAGTTGTAGTGCTAAGCCGGTTGATGACCCTTGTGTACCCATCCAAGCGTCCAAGAACTTTGTGGTGTCTTTTGCAATGGGACACCTGATCATCTTTCAAAACTTTGCATAGGTCCCTGAGTGCTACAGTCATCTCACCAAATTGTTCATTGGTTTCCCTTCGACCTTCCAGCACAGCTGTTGTTAGATGCTTTGTACTGTAACTCATGTCCCCCATTTTGCATGCAAGAATGGAAAGGTTTGCCTGCATTGACCGCATGTGTTTCACTTGCAGGCGCTGTACCCTTAACATGTGTTACAGCAAACAAATGATGGACGGAATGCTGACAATGCAAACATTCTCCCCCAGTTAAAAGATCTGGGTTAAATCCATCATTCTTTTGCCCACTATGCAACCCCAGTTTGGACCCAGCCATATGCAAATCAGTCTTGACCCTGTGCTCCATGGGAACAATCCAGACCGAACTACCAGGCCAGGTCCTCCCTGGACCGGAAACAAGCATCCTGGGACCGGTTTCAGGGTATGTCACCCTTCTTCAGCCAGGCTAGCTTGAATCCAGTGGCACAGTGAGCAAGGGACCCACGTCTGGGCATACCCATCCCACTTAGGGCGAAAAGTGTTACAGCAAACAAATGATGGACAGAATGCTGACAATGCAAACATTCTCCCCCAGTCAAAAGATCTGGGTTAAATTCATCATTCTTTTGCCCACTACGCCGCCCCGGTTTGGACCCAGCCATATGCAAATCAGTCTTGACCCTGTGCCCCATGGGAACAGTCCAGACCGAACTGCCAAGCCCCCTGACTCACTTTGCCACTGGATTCAAGATAGCCTGGTTGATGAGGGTTATGAACCCGCAACCGGTCCCAGGATGCTTGTTTACGGTCCAGGGAAGACATGTCTTGGCAGTTCGGGCTGGACTGTTCCCATGAGGCACAGGGTCAGACTGATTTACATATGGCCATGTCTGAACTGGGGTGGCGGAGTGAGCTAAAGAATGATGATGGATTAAACCCAGATCAGTTGACTGGGGGTGAGTGCTTCAATGTTCAACACTCCGTCCATCATCCCCTTTGGTTTTGCTTTGTGTACCCTTAACATGGCACTCTCTAGACCATTGGTGGATGTGGAACTCTCGCCTTCGGCAGCTCTCAGCATAGCAGCTGCCCTGCTTCTCCTGAATCTCATGTTCCTACGTTGCAGCTGTACACGTGGTCTTGATTTAAGTGTATTCACATGCTGTGCTGTTGTATGCTCAGATTGTCCCTCATCCCCTGTTTCAAGTGCAGGCAATGGTGCCACTGCGATCCTGCGCTTTTTGGAGCTGGTGTTGTGGGTGCTGGTGAGACTGCAATTTCTTCTCCTGACTGAGACTCACTCTCTGGTGCTGCATGTCCATCACTGTCCTCTGACTCTTATTCACGTGCATCTGTGATGTTGAACAGTGCATGATTAGTTAGCATATTTGGACATGTTTTCACTTTTGTACATTGTTTTGTTCAATAAAGTTATTTTGAAACACAGTGTGTGCCGAGACTGGCTTGCCTGTCACAATAGATTTGAACTGATCTGGTTTGCTACCCACCAGCCTTCCCTTGTGGGTTTGATGACTGAAATTTCTATAATGCATTTGTGTGTTACAAGTAAAACATGGTCTGGAATACTATGTTCTGCGCTAAGCCAGATCTGACTTACGCTGTTTGTTTTCTAACACGGAAATGTGTATGTTAATTAGCATGTGCATTACCTTGGGAGGTACTGGGTGGTGCTGAGGAATCTATTGTGGTTACTCCAACAACTGCCTCTGGCTGCAGGGTGGACTCCACAAGGTCCTCCATGGCTGTGGGTGTTGTTTGGGTGGATGGGCCGCCTCCAGTTTTTTTGCCTTCAGTGAGCCTTTCCGCAACCCTTTCTTTAGCACGACTACGCAGGTCATACAACCTTTTGCGCAAATCTGATATGCTTCGCTGAGCAACTCCCACTGCATTTAATTTTCTTTGCATTCCCAGCCACAATTTTCTTTTTTCAGACTCTGGGACCTGCAGTGACTGTTTTCCAAACAATTTATCATGGCTCCTCACCACTTCTTCTATTAGTATCTCTAACTGCTTTTCACTGAATTTATTTTTCCTTTTTCTCTTCTTCTGTGGTGTTTCTGAAGCCATGTTGCTGATTGCAAATTTGCAGTTCTCCAACAGTCTGCTTCCTCCTCCTCACTCTCAGCATACAGGTAACAGCATTGGTGTGGTCACTTCCTGATTCTGACATCATCATACTGCATAGTATTATGGGAATCGCAATTTGCGAATCGCTAATAGTGTTTTCGCAAAATTTGCGAGTAGGTATTTCAGGATCACAAATAGCGATTGCGAATATTACCGAATAGCAAAGAATTCGCGATTTGTTTCATGCATTCCGTTTTGTGATACACAAATTGCGATTTGGTAAAATTCACAATTTGGTAATCGCAAAATGCAATGTTGATGCATATGCCCCAAAGTCCTGCACACACTGGGACTGGTTCTCAGTGCCCACAAGACACCAATAGCCAATGGGTTAAAAAATGAGGAACAGGCAAGGTATATCACCAGCGAGAGTTCCACAGACTAGAAAGTTCTTCAATAAACCAATTAACAGGCAAAAGGAGGTCAGGGTATCTTGTTGAGAGGTATTCACCAAAAGGCAGAGGTTTCAAATCACACCTGCGTGGGAGGATTCCACTCGCTGCATTTGTTCAATGTGTTCCTAGGAAGTCAGGTGGAACAGCAAAGGCAGGTAAATGGCATCCTGTTTGTTCAGCACTGTTCTTTGACCCAACAGCTGCCAAGTTTTCATGTTGTTTATGTGTGACATTTCCGTATTTTCAGGATACCTATTTATGGCACTCCAATGCATTATGTGTAACACTTTGAGTGGCATGCTCATGTAATGATATAAATATCAAAAATGACACCTTTTACTTCTTTTTCTAAGGCAGTTTCAAGACAACTGTAATGTGCCTGAAGTACTTATTTCAGGTCACTAATTTTCCTTTTAATATGCTCAATGTACCTGGCAATTTCAGTACCAACATTTCCTTTGTGATCTGCACTACCCACCCTGCTCTAGTGAATGATTTCAGACTGGACTCTGAGTGACACTCACATTATGTTCAAACTAAACATACCTATCCGCAGAGAATGACTGCCTGCCTGCTATAATGGGTCCTGGGATTTGCAGATGTGCTATACACACAATAAAAAGGGGTGAAAGGTATAACTCCTCAACCATCCTCCCTTCCCAATAACCTAGCACACACAACAGGGATGAGGAGGTCAAGTTAAAAGTATATCACCCTCTGTGGGATACCATGAGTGGTTTTAAAATTGCCCTCACCCATTAATAGTGGCATACTTCATCATTGGGCAGGCTAAAACACCTCTGCACAGACCAACGTGAGGTGTGGAGCAATGTTTTTTTTGGTAGTTTGAAAACACGCACTCAAAGGATTCCACCATGCAGTCTATACATCTAAAACGACCTTAGGAGTGTCCCTTTCTATTTTATTCTGCGCCCCAAGGCAGGGTGAAAAAACATCTCCTGTGATGAACTAGGGAGATTATTGCTTTGTTATCTCATCTGCTGTCAACATGTTGCAGCCTATCTGCCACCACTTTAGTTTGTTGGCCTTCATCAGGACTTTGATCCCTAGACTAACACTCACCACAGCTCTTTATCAGAAATATGTGTGATACATGGTGGTAGAGTCCCATGCAAGGACCTTACTTGCCACTTCTTGTACGAATAATCCGGTAGTACCTGTAAGACAAATGGTAACAACATGAATTTCCTTCCCCATGAGGGTGAGAGTATATGGTCCAAGAATCCGATTCGTTCCAATTACGGTCAAGTGCCCATATTGTGGAGGGTGCAGAGTACACTCCCATGTGTTGTGCCCAAATACCGATAGTGTCAAGCACCAATCACCAAAACTGCACTACCAAAAGGTGGGTTTTAAACATCAGCTAATAGGAAAGAGCTCAAAATTCTAACCCTACTTAATCTAAACTTTCTCTAAAACTGGAGTTGGAGCAGGAGCATCGCCCTGACTAGAATGGGATTAAAACACCTTAGTCACGCTACCTACGTTACTTCCAAAAAATGAAAGACTGCTCTTCTCCTACACTGCGATGCGCTAATGAACTTGAAGGATTCTACATTAACAGGAGTTAAATATATGTACGTCTTTCGGTATGTTGTGGTCATAATGTCATATACCATAGGTCTCACCCCAAATAACCCTATACGAGCTGGGCTGTCTGGTATCCAGATGTGTGGTCAGTTCAGTTATTAGCCTTCTGCATCACCACAGCGAAATAGTACAGTGCGTGCTGCTTTCTGTTCAGGCAGGGTACATATTTCATACATAATGGTCTCTTGAAAGTCATATAAATCAGCTATTAAGCTGATCCCTCGCGTTCATCAAATATATCTCAGCCCCCCTGCACCTCGCATGTTACGAGGCATAGGTTTTAAAACCAAGGGCCGGAGTGCTTGAAGTCATTATCGTGACTCTGGTGTGGCTATCAAACATGTGTCTCAGCCCCCCGCCCCCTCAGGTTTGCAGATGTGCACCGATACCCATAGACTTACAATGGCTCCTAGTGCCTGTGTATGGAAATCATTTGCAGTGACACCAGGATGCCAAGCTATCAGAGGCTCCCAACACCAGAGACCCGCTCCATCTCAGTGCAAAAAAACTGAAGGGACTGCTGGGCATTCTGACATGCAATACAACAGAGCATAAAATGTAGAGCAGTAGTAACTTAAGCAGCAACTTCTACCAAAATTCTGCACCAAGCTTGATACATTGATTGGTTTTGTTAGAGCAGTCTGACACTACATACCCTCATGAGACTTCCCACACATTCCAAGGTGGGTGGGTGTCGTAATGGGCTTCCATGGGATACACTACATGTTGACATTCAGCCTGCTTGGAACTGGATGAGTCTATCAGTTCACATGAAAGAGGTGAAGGGACCAGCCAAAATGGCAGCCATACAAGTTCAAAAAGTTGTTGGTGTAGCCATGAGAACTATCCCTCTCTCGACCCCGGCTCTACTAGTGCCAGTAATAAAAATACACCACTCGTATGGCCTCGAGCGGAAAAGGCCCACAGATGGTTTAATTAAGTGACTAATCCATTTCAGTGCAGAGGTGCGGGAACAAGCACTAAAATGCTTCAGTTTAACCCTTGATGCGTGACACATAGCAGGACAGGTCCCTCACGCTATGGACTTCCATCCTGTTAGACCTACTCCACAGGAGGGAGGTGCCTTCTTGCAGGAAACAAGAAGCACAACACGACGGCTGATCTATGGGGGCCAAGGGGACAGGAAAGTGAATAGGGGTAAAACTGCTTTCCTGAGACAAAGACCATAACAGTATTACCACATAATTGTGAGTTTTTAAATGTTCTCCATCTGAATAAGGTTACCACACAAATATTTTTGTGCGCCAATATCTGCAGTTTTTCGCGTGATTCCAAGCACTTTTCTCTGGATAAGCTTTGCTTCTTTTCTGAGGAAAATGTGAAGGCTTTCAGTAACTTTCTGATCGCATCATGGAATTACTCACTGGATTTTGAGTGGAACCTTAAACCCTGTCCAAAGTATGTGAAAATATGGCAGAACATTTCTCAAATTGAAAAATGATACGAGAAATCCCCGGAGGCAGAGCAGGCTTATTGAGAAGTTCGTCTTTCAGTGTTATCTCGGGTTATCTTCCTGTAGGCTGTGTAATTACCACTCTGAGTGCTGGCTCCACCTGCTGTGTTGTTGCTGCCTCCACCTTTCTAACGATCGCCACTCCTCTATGTTGAACCACTGGCCTCAGACTCTGCAGAGAGGTAGCCGACATGCGCTTCTCTGATAACACCCCTCAGTCCCTTGCAAGGTTGGGGAAATTCGGAGACGCCATCCGAGCCGCACTGTCTACAGTTCAACCGACTGGGCGGAACTCGAGCAGGACCAGGGGAATAACTGGTTTATGGGACACGAGCCTACCAGTGGCGTAACACATGCCCCCCGCAGCCCCCGCGGTACAGGGGTGCCCCCTCAGCACAGTACTCTGGACCGAGAGCTTCTGTTGAAATCCGGAGTGGGGCCCATCCATGTATGCAGGGGGACCCCCTCGAGTTTCGTTTTGCACTGGAACCTGTAACCACAGTTCTTTTTAAGGGAAACATTCCTTTTTAAGAGTTAATTTTTATGTAATTTTAAGAATGTATTTTTGTATCACCTATTTATCCAACCTCTCTTTTATGCTATATACATGTCATGATTTTAACTAATCGAACATAAAAAATAAAATTGAAAATTGAAAATCGTCTTTCAGTGGATCTGGATATTTTGGGGACTTCAAACAGATGTAAATAACCACAATGCTTGTTTATGTGGTGGGCTCGTTCCTTTCTCAAGCTTTTAAAATGCATCAATTTTTAACATATCGTCTTTTCTATGCAGTGAAAGCTGCAAATAACAGCATTGATTGATTGCACTTACCAGCATATTAATCTATCTTTCAGCTGCACTTTCCACCCTGACAGGGCTCACCAACAAAAGTAGCAAATCTTGTTTTCTGCTCCCGTCAATCTGCTTAATAGCCCTTTAGACTGCTACATCACTGTCATGCTGCTCCAGAAGATTGACAAAATAGCTTGTTAGCCTTCTGTATATTGAAGCCTAGCAAATGAGTATTGTGTATTTTATACTTCGTGACACGTTTAATGTATTTACTATTTTCAAATGTGCGGCAATCAACCCATCCTTGCCATATTCTTTGACCATGAAAATGTATTGATTTTTATTTTTGTACTTTATTTGATTTATTACATTTGTATACAGCACTAAAACAGGGCCATCTTACGTTTTGCGACTGGTAAAACACTTTTTGAAATGCACAAAATTTCAGAATAGTCAAATGGATTTAGGAAATTATACTCAATCGATATTTGAAAGGTTCGTGTTAAGGGTGTCCCTTCCAACTACCATCTACTTATGGAATGTGTTAATGTTTTGTGACCGGAATCCGGTCGCAAACATTAATATTTTACCACCAACTCAAAGGAGGTGGTAAGCCATTTGCAAACAGGAAGAGGTCCCCGAGGAACCCCTTCCCCCGTATATGAGTGTTGTGTACACATTTTTAAGAGTAGACAGTAGTCCATGGGTTCTTGATGGGAGAGGAAACAGCAGGATAGTCTAAGCGTTCTTGTGTGTTTGACACTCTGTGGCATTTTTAATATAGTTCCAATATTCAAATGGTTGGAAATTAACCAAATCTTGTCAACGGACTTCGATCAAGGATATATGTTTTTTGTTTTAGTTTTATCTATTAATTTTTTATATCATGAATAGCAGGTTCAATGAGGTAAATAAATTGCTGATAGTTCTCTGCAGTCCTTGAAGGAACCTCCCTGCTCTAACTGAGGCCCATGGCGCTGAGCAATTAAAGAGGAGGGCGTCTAAATCAGGAGGGGAGCCTGTGTGCCCGCTGGCGATGGGAACGCACGTGCAGTTGTCAGTTCTCACTTCACAAACTGAGATCTGCATTTGCAGTCATGCCATGGGTAGAAGTGAATCCTGCAAACAAAACAAATTTGCACCAGGATTTGAAAAATAAAATTTCTCAGCTTTACTCATCAGGGGAGGCTGAACAAGGTTCATCATTAACGAAATGCTGCTGGACAGCTGAGCTGCCATGTGTAAGCAATGTGCAGCCAATCTACCCCTGATTTTTGTTGTCTACTTTGTGGTTTAGGAAACTTTTCAGTATTAAAAAGAAGACAATAATTTAGTGCTTAATTTGAGCCAGTGGTTTCCGGTGCTCAGCACCAGCACTTGATTGTCTACACCGGCGCTTATAGCATGAACCCGACCCAAAGGTATTGGACGCTTATCATGAGCACCAGTTAAGGACACATTCATTTTTTGGAGGCAGAAGGAGATTAAGTGATTTGCCCAGAATTACAGGATGTTGAGCCTATGCCGAGACTGAAGCCTAGTTCCCCAGCTCCAAAGTCGGCAGCTGTGGCCTTTACGCCATATCCTCTCCCATGGTTAGTAGTTAATTCTGTTGTAGGCGGCGCGAATAGGAGCAATGGTTTGGTGCAAGCAGGGGTGGTTGGCAGGGAATGGGAGTGGGGGGGCAGGAGGGGGACAAAATATAAAAATAAAACACTTACCTCCTCTCAGCTGCCTCTGTCTCTCTTCCGTCACGGCCGTCTCAGTCTCTCCTCCTTCACTGATGAGTCCGGAAGCAAACAGGTTCGCCTAAGCCAATCACAACGCCGCAATGCAGTGTTGTGATTGGTCTGAGCGGCGTGGTTCGGCGCTCAGACAGGGTCATGCAGCCTGTGCATGGTCTCCATCCAGGCTGTGTATTACAGCCTGTGGAGAACATGCAGAGTGCGCATGACTGTTTGGCCAGGCCATAACAGCCAGCCAAACCGTCATGCACACTTAGTGCATGAACCACTCCCCCTGTGTTACCAGCCCTGTCCCGCCCTAACCCAGCCCCGTAGCTCAGAAAAATGAAATAATAATAACAATGTTTATTATTTTATTTGTCATGCTCTGCGAGCGGTCGGGCGTCGCTCCTCCCCCTAAGCGAAGGAGCCGCCCCTGGGTGCAAGCTGCCTCCTGATGAGAGACTCCACACTTCTTTTTTCACACATTAACCACTGCAAGAAACAGAAAAGGGTAAAGGAATAAACAGCACCTTTAAGAAGCACCCTCCGCAGGCCTGCATAGCTTTCCATGATGGTGGAGTCCGTTGTCTCACCGGAGTTTGCAGTGGAGGGATGCTTGCCATTCTGAGTGATGTAAAGGGAGTTTTCAAGCAAATTTGGGCGAAGTTGGACACAGTTTGTTTTAAGCTTCAATTACTACAGCAGAAAGTAGAATATATTGTCACGAGGGCCAGTGCAACTGAGGAGAGGGTCAGCTGCCATTAAGACAGAAGGAACAACCTAGAAAGCATGGAATTTTAAAGTTGTTCTTGAAGGGATTGAAGACCAGAAGGGGAGAAGGACTACTATATTATACTTTCTGAGGTGTTAATTGCTGGAAGCACTCACAGATCCCTTGGCCTCCCATCAGCAGCAAACAATAACCCAGTGGCTCATTATAGCCAGACTTATCAGTCACCAGGACAGGGATAATGTGTGTAAGGCTGCCCGAGAAGATAGAGTTGTGGAGTCTGAGAACACTGATATTAGTTTTTACCCTGACTTCATGCAACAGACAGTTCTTTCTACTGTTGAGGCACCAATGAGTGATAAAAACACAGTTTATGTTGAGTGATGGTCCTCATTTCTTCTTTGATCCCAAGGTAGCAATGGATTGTATGGACAGATCCATCCTTGTAGTGGCCGTGAGGTTCACCTGCTTGACTGGCCAGTCTTCACGTATGAGGAATGGCAGAGTATGGATGACTGTTAGAATTGATCCTGGGGTAGATCCTACAATGTCAGATATTGGACGTTCTGTGGTGTATAATTGAAGACCCGTAATTGGTTGCTGCAATATCAGTTGGAGTGTTGCTGGCCTTGGGATCTCTGCTGGAAAAACTGGTTTATATTTATCTGTTTGTGCCTATTTGGAGGATGCGTTTTATTGCCTATGTACTTTTTTCACTTCAGCTTTTGGTTAGTGCAACTGGAGCTTGTGATATGCTTCTTCCTGACTGTTGTGAGATGCTCAGAATCAATTGACTTTGTTCTTCATCGGGCTCTTGAATACCTGCCAGTCTGTCCCCTGGGAGCAATGATTATAAAAGTGGTGCTACCGTCCCTCCGTGCTGTTTTGAAAGTCAGTGCCTCTCACCGCTGCTTTTGGTGGATGTTCTTTGGCTCTCGGTTGGTGGATGCGTGGTGAGTTGGCGCAGATGGTCAGATCAGTTCCAGGTGAGCTGAGCTTCCAGAGTCTGAGCCATTTTTCTGCAAATCAGAATACATGAAAATATTAAAAGAAAATGTTTTTCATCTTCAACTGTTTGATTATCACATAGACAAAATTGTGAAAATTGAGATGCAAATTTAGCCGTAAAGTTATTCAAAGGTAAGATACCTAAACAAAGCCTCAAAAACAACAGTTGAAAGATTTGAAGTTTCACATATTCTAGCAATGGAGTCACAGCCCACTACTAAAAGAAAAGTAGATTTCTTGGGATAGTGGTGCTGGGGTAAAGTTTATGCTGTTTTTATCTGCAGACAACATACTCCAGTACTTGTAAGACCCAAATATAAACTTTCATCAGGTCGTAGGAAATCAACCAATTTGCTAAGGTGTCAGAATTAGTTATTTTGTGGGACAAGTTGGAGGCTAGGCCACTGTTGATGGCTGATCATACTATGGTAAGTAACCTTCTTTTTAATTGTCTTTTTAATTGGTCCCTCAATTTTTGGGATTTATACAGAGCCGAAGAGGATAACCTAACATATTATTTGCTCAATGTTTTAGATGTATTTCAAGCCAAGATAGAGAAGTGGATTAGCCTCTTCAAGTCATTGGTGGCTAGGATAGCTCTACATAAAATGGTTATTCTCCCTGAGTTTCTTTATGTCTTTTTTCCCATTTGCTGGGTATTCAACCTAGAAACTTCTTTGCAAGGTGTAGGACTTTGAAACACAATTTCCTGAGCACCAACAAGTATGAAAATACGATATGTCCAGTCTTTCTTAGTTCCGATTTGTTTTATTTCTTCAGAATTCTTCTGCTTCACAAATTCTTATCTTCCAATATAGCCTTCAGATATAGCCAACACGTGTTTTGTCAGATCACGATGTTCTTACATCACTGACTTCATTAGGGCTATAAGTAAACAAACAAAAACATCTTAGATCCTATTCGTAACTTTTATCATTCCTTCACCAAACACCCTGGTGAATATGAGCCCCGTAGGGATACATAAAATGATTCAGATCGTATTTCCTATCCGAAAGAGGGACATCATAAATAATAGGATAAGAACCTGTCGTAAATAAAGTATTACGCACTCATAATTTCTATAGGTATCAATAGGATCATGCATAAAGCAAGAGGCTGAGTCCGTGGTATCAGGTTCAAAAGGGCTTTATTCCAATAACTCGAGTTATAGGGAGAATGGTTCCATCACCACAAGGGATCAGGAAGGGTATTCTGCAACTTTATTCACAGAGTACAGTATATATACATTCAATATTATACGTAAGCAGGAGCGCTTCAGGCAGAGCAAGAGAAAATGAGATAAGAGCATGTGGGCGTGTAAGTAGGCGTGAAGGTGGGTGTCCATGTGGGCGTCCACTTGATGAGTCATAGGTGAGTGTCATAGGTGGGTGGGTACCTGGAGGGGGGTTGCGTGATCAGCTGGAACTTTACTGGAACTTTGCCTTACTTGTGCTCAACTCGAGCATGATGTGTAACTGACGTGTAACTGGGGGAAGGTTGCTGTGCAGTCGGGGAGTCTGGAAGAGAGGCCTTCAGTGTCAGGACGACCAGCACATCTTGTATTATCTGATATCTAAAGTCCGGAGCAGGAACTGATCTGTGACATAGGTTGCCCATCACCAAGAGCCGATGTGGCTTCTATTTCTTTATTCACTGCGTGGGCCTTACATGGGGGCTATGGGTTTTTCACTGACGTGAGCTTTGCAATCACTGAAAGGGAGACAGAAAGGCTAGGCTCTATCCTTTGCAGGCGGGTTTTGTTTATTCCTCCTTTTCCAGGCAGGCATGTGATTCAGTAGGAGTAAGCAGATAACCGTGCTCAATACTATCTCGGCACCCCGGACTGGGCCCTTTTGGCTGAGGCCCAAGTGTGCGAGGCCAAGGATACGCAGCTGCAGCTCTCAGAGCGTCTGAGGCCTGAAACCTCTTTTCGGGCTCCGGCTGAGCCACAAAATGGGCTTTCATGAAAATGGCACGAGTGCAGGAAAACATGATGCAAAACGTGTAGGCTTCAGTGCAGATTTGTCGTTTCTCTCATGGGAGACTTGATGGCAGGCCACGTTATAGCATAGGCATCATGGTTGACAGGCCATGGAGGGAAAATGCATGGCGTACATGCATGTACACGAAACGTTGGGGAACACATAGGGGACACATAGGCCTTGTCATAATCGATATTTTCTCATTCCTTCCTTGTCCCCTAGTGGACCCTTCATGTCACATCTATTCTCATGAGACAGTCGATCTGTCCTTGCAGCATTATTTTTCCATTTTCAATGCTTTGTATATGGGGACGTGGAACACATGCAGTAGCACACAGGCCGCAAATGGCCGGGCCACACTGCAGACATAGACAACAACTGAATACCATTAGTAGTATTAACCCACAGACGGTCAACACTTTCCATCCCCATGCCGATATTACTCCCCAGAGCCAACTGGACCAAGTCCACGTGCCTGGGTCTTGATGTATGCTTTGGGCAATCTTGTGGAGCCTTGTTATTGCTTTGTATACAGATGGTGCGTTATTAGGAATAAAAACGCAACAGATGGAGCCGATGATTCTACAAGCCCCGCCCCTATCCGCCAGGATGACGTCAAGAACAAGGCGGTTCTGAAGAACGACCATTCTCATAGCAGACTGTTCCTGGGTCAAGTTCCCCAGGGCTGATGCAGTCTCTTTTACAACTGTTTCTAGAATCCTTGTTAGCCTGCGGATAAGTTTACTATTCTGGACGGGACCTATGAAGAAAAAGAATCCTTTGTTGAAATCTGTATATTGCTCCCAAGCTGTCTCGGTCTGGTCAATGCCGGAGGCATCGAGCCCTCGTCTGTGTCTGATAAGTGCTAGTTGGGGATCTTGATGATAGTTCGATGGGGCCAAGAAAACGGGTGGTAAAAGAAATGATATGTAGCACGTCCCACCCCAGTCTAAGGGCAGCTGTACATAGGCTGTCTGGCCACAAATAAAGTAGGTCTGTCGTGATGCTCTGAAATAGGACTTTCCTTTGTCTTTAAACTCTATTATAGTATTACACTCGCTGTGCCCCAAATGTACTGAGCCTTCTTTTCTGACACACAAGTCTCCTTTTACTGGCAGGATTGTAATTGAGGATGGACCTACTTTGTGTATGGGCTTGACATTCAACATTATAAAGTCGAGGGTCGCATTTCCTTGCTGATACTCTTCATTTTCTAGATCTGTACCTTTTCTTTGGGGAAGACCTTCTTCGTCTGGGAAACATGCTTCATTCATGACTTTATTCAAGTTACCCCATACCCAGTCACCCCTACACTCCTTGTCGTGACATTCTTTGGCATCACCGTTGATGGATGTCATTAAGGCAAACCATGCTCCACAAGAACCATTATGGGAGAACGGAAAAGGGAAAAGAGGCAACACTCCCTTCACCTTCTGATACGGGGGAAGTCGGCCACAGACCCAGCAGTCTGTAGCATTGCTAGTCTGATGTGAATGGTGCAGCATCTGAATAAAGGTATTGTTGCGCAGGGCAAGTCGATAGGATAGCTCATAGGATGGCAGATCACTAAATGTGTGCTTTATGGTATCATTAGTGGAGGAGTGTAAGAGTGAGGCAATAGGAGGAAAAATAGCATGTAGTATTAAGCTGATACATATTATCGTGATGCACAGAAGAGATAGAAAAATCAAAGTCACTATACATCTACCACGTAATATTTTACAGTATTTGCTTTTCATCTTGCTCTTTTTATGATTATCATTGTCCGAGATCTTATGCAAGTCAGAATACATGTTCAACCGATTCATCACCTAGTGGACTTAATTGATCAAACGGGGTCTGGCTTTCTAGATCTAAGTTTAGCTTTGTACTCCTGCTGAGGAGTCTCCTCTAGTAAAGGGGGCTCAAAGTCTGAAAAGTTTGTTTCCTTTTTAAAAGAGTCGTTATTCCCGAAGTAGCGCTTGCAGTGATGTATATGCAGCCATCCTTTCCGTCCTTCGACTTTAACGGCTGTCCTTGTGGTCAATAGCACTAACTTCGGCGCCTTCCACCTCGGCTCAAGAGGGCTCGTCCTGTCAAAGTTCCTTATTAAAATATAATCCCCAGGAGCGATGGAGTGTTCCTTGACCTGGGTGTTGTCAGGGAAGGCGGCGGCAACCTGCGAACGACAAGAGAGTAGTGCAGACATCAAGGAAGCCAGGTAATCTGTCAGCATGTTACTATCAACATCAGTAATCTTTTTAGGCATCGGAGTGCCCCACATATTCGGTGGCCTACCAAAGACCACTTCGTAAGGAGATAAGCCAGTTCTAGAATGGGCTACCATTCTCATGTAAAAGAGGGCAACCGGCAGGGCTACCATCCAATCTACACCTTTTTCTGCACAAATCTTTGCTAGTTTTGTCTTTAAGGTCTGATTGTGCCTTTCTACAAGGCCTGCTGCTTCAGGATGTCGCACACAATGAAACTTCCAGGTATACCCTAACAGAAGGGACACCTGCTTCATGAGTTCAGAGGAGAAAGGCTGACCGTTGTCGGAATATACGACACGCGGTAATCCATAACGTGGGAAAAACTCTCGCACCAATTGTCTGGCGGTAGTTACAGCAGTATAATCAGGGACTGGATAGGCTTCTGTCCATCTTGTGAGTGCACATACAACTACCAGGACATATTTGTAACCTCTACATCTGTTCATTTGGATATAATCCATTTGGAGGACTTCAAAAGGATGGTCAGGTGGAGAGAATCCACCTTGTTCCACCGGAATGCCTTTACCTGGATTGAATTGGCAACAGATCATACATGTTCTGACCTTTTGTTTCGCTGCAGCACGCAGGTGCTTGTTGAACCAGATATTCTGTAAGCTGTCTAGCATTGCTTTCTCTCCTAAGTGTGCAGGACTATGTGCGGTATTTAGGATCACTTGTACCATCGAATCAGGAAGAAACCATGTTGCCTTGCCCTTAGTCATCCAACCCTGATCAGTCAGTATCCCTCCTTGTTCCGACCATTTCTTTAATTCGTCTAGAGTAGCATGTGTCTGTATATCTTGTACATCCCTGGAAGGATCCCTGACTGTCATGGCTTTGGTCATTGATGGTATCTGTGAGTTCGTCATGTCTAGTGGGGTCTGAGCTGTCTGTTTAGCAGTTCGGTCTGCCAGATCATTGCCTTGAGAAATGGTATCTGTGGCTTTAGTATGTGCTTTGCATTTCAGGATAGCTATGGCTGTCGGTAAATGTATCGCTTCCAGAAGGGCTTGTATAAGGGGGCCATGCTGTATCTTGGCCCCGTGAGAGGTCAAGAAACCTCTTTCTTTCCATAGTACTCCAAAATCGTGAACTACCCCGAATGCATATTGTGAATCGGTGTAAATGTTTACTCTCAAGTGCTTAGCTCTTATGCATGCTTGTGTCAGAGCGATGAGCTCTGCTGCTTGTGCTGACAGTATGTCTATTCTTTTAGTCTCTATGATTTCAGTAGCAGTGGTCACTGCATACGCTGCCACTAATTCTCCCGCCCCCGTCCTCATGCATGAGCCGTCAACATAGAGTGTTAGGTCAGGGTCTGGGAGTGCAACATCTGCCAAGTCTTGTCTTGGTTTAGTCACGGTATGTATTACTTCAACACAGTCATGTGGTGGAACGTTTTCTGTACTAGAGGGCAAAAGAGTAGCAGGATTCAGTATGTTGCATCGTCTGATCTCTATGTGTGGTTGAAATAACGTCAGCTCATAACCTGTCAGTCTCGCTACAGTCAGGTGTTGGGTTTGTGTCCGGTTAAGAGAACCTCCACTGCGTGCGGTACTTGTACTGTCAGGGGGTGGCCCAGCACTATCGAGTCACTTTGTCTTATGGCTAAGGCCGTTGCTGCAACAGATTTTAGGCACGCAGGCAAAGCCTGGGCTACTGGGTCCAATGTACTAGAAAAATAAGCACAGGGCTTGTGTTTTCCTGCATGATCTTGTGTGAGGACAGATAGCGCTGTTCCATCCTGCTCTGTCACAAAAAGCATAAAAGATTTGTTGTAATCAGGGGTCGCTAAAACTGGTGCTTGACATAAAGCTCTTTTTAATTCTTCAAATGCCACAGTGTGTTCTTGTGTCCAAGGGAGGACATTAGTAGAAGCTGCCTCCTGTGTCGTCAACTGTATTAGGGGCTTGGCTATGTAAGCATACTGGGAAATCCACTGCCTGCAATATGAAGTGAGGCCAATGAATGCACGTACCTCCTTTTGTGTCTTGGGCTGTGAAAGGCCAGAAATCAATTGAATACGTTCCGGTGTCAGTCGCCTACCGTCCTTGGACAGCAAGTGCCCAAGGTACGCCACTTGCTGTTCACAGAATTGTAACTTCGAAGGGGGCACAGTGCCCCTTGTCAGCCAGAAAGTGTAAAACCGTGAGTGATGCATCTTCGCAGTCAGTTTCTGATCTTGCTGTGATGAGAATGTCATCTACGTACTGTATCAGCGCTGTAGTGGTAGGCATATGAATACTGTCTAGTTGTCGTTTGAGTGCCTGACTGTAGATGCTAGGACTCTCTGTGAAGCCCTGTGGTGCTCTTGTGAATCTGAAGCTGCGGCCTTTTAAACTGAAGCCAAAAAGATATTGGCTGTCTGGATGTATTGGGATACTGAAAAATGCGTTCTTCAGATCGATAACTGTAAAGAACGTAGCCTCTGCGTCAATAGCAGTCAATAATGAAGAAATGTCCGGGACCACCGGGTACTGTGGGACTACACATTTGTTCAATTCTCGCAGGTCCACAACTAATCTATAGACAGGTGGTGCTTTGGGATCAGTTCGCTTAAGAATAGGAAGAACAGGTGAGTTGCATATGTTTGAATCAGTCTCCACCACCACCCCTTGTGCAATGAGTTCGTCGATTAATTTCAGTAACCCTACTTCAGCCTCAGGTGGGATCTTGTATTGTCGTATCCGTGGCAGCACTACACCTGCTTTGAGGGTGACCTGGTGTGGTGTAATGTTCATGAAACCTACGTCAGTCGGACCTTGTGCCCATAGGTGCTGTGGTACATTTTGGAGCCTGATGTCAAAATCTTTTATTACAAAATGTCCCTTGAAATCACGTAAATACAGTCGCACTCCTTCTGGCGAGCAACAGATAATTGCTCCCAGTTCCTTTAATGTCTTTATACCAAGTAAGTTTTCTGGACATGATTTAGTAAGCAGTAAGTCTGTTGTATGTATCAGTGGACCAACTCCTAAAGAGACTGGTTCCGAAACTTCATTAATAATTGGCTTTCCTGAAAAACCCAGGGATATGCTCTTTGAGCCCGAGAGGGGTGCCCCTGGAACCCCGGAATGACTGATGGTAGTTCTACTCGCCCCAGTGTCAATCAAAAACTTTTTATCCTGTCCCAGTTAACGTGCATGTACATAGGGACCCTCTTGGTCCACAGGAACTGGAATAAGGGGCAAGTCGAATTCCCTCTCTAGGCTGCTTCATGAATATGCTTGGTATTCTGGATAGTTAGGTTGAGCGTGCTGATACATTTGTGCTGTAGCGTGGGTGGGTGCAGGTGCATGGGCTGGCGGTGGCGGCGGTGGAAACGTATCTGATGTGTGTTATTTTCCTTGGGAGGATATGGACGTGGCTTTGTTTTACCTATAGCTATATTGTGTTTCAGGACTGCACATTCATTTACGTAGTGGCCTGGCTTCTTGCAATAATTACAGTTCCCTTTAACTGGTGTCGCGTTACTTTTGTTTGTGTTTGTGTTTGCCGGTGCCGATTGGGCCACCAGCATCTTCATCTTTGTGTCTTTCATGCGTCTCTTTTCCTGCTCGTGTTCTTCTCTAATTCTGTTCTGGTGATATTGTAACATTTGTAACATTTGTGAAGGGCTGTTTGCTTGCCAAGTACTCTCAACCTTCAGTACCCTATTCTTAATCTCGGGTAGGGAATTTTCTACTAGTTTTCTCACGAAAAGATGGGGGATATGATTCGCTACCGGGCTTAAGGCCACTATTGATAGTAAAACATTTCTCAAACCTAGAGTAAAAATCGCTTGTGTCCTCGTCTGGTTTCTGCTTACAGGCTGAAATAGCATCCCAGTCTTCCTTTTTAGTAACTAATAATCTAGGCAAAACTTGTACAAGGAGTTCAGGTAATTCTTCAGCTCGGGGACCCAGACCAACCCCCGGGGGTCTGGCTGCATCCTCTCTTTCCAACACATCCCAGCTAATCTTTTTCTCTCCCACCTCCCAGTCCTTTTCTTTAAGCTTCTCGTAAATACCAGCAGGCAATAGTACTTTCAATAATTTTAGAATCTCAGCATATGTATACTCTCCTAAGCGGAGAATGTCTTTTAGTTCTCGGTGAAAACCCCCCGGGTCTTTATCATGGGAGGGCAACATCTTTTTCATTTCCAGTATCTCTAATTTCGACAAGGGGGTGTAGAAATACACCCGTTGTAGCACATTGTTTGTATCTTTTACAGGATGAACCTCTCGTAGGGGGTTCAGCTTGTCGTATAACTGTCGCCTATCATGGGGTGGAGCGGGAAGCAGGGACCTAGTCACGAATTCTATATATTTGTGTCGCTGATCTAGGATGACATTAATCAATTCAGTACCCATGTTCGTCCACCTGTCTAGTACTATGTCGTCCAGCAACTTATACAATAGACCGGGATCAGAATATTGACTCTCATACGATGTAATCAAATGTTGGACCATGTAAACACCAGCTATGCGCTGTTCGTTTGGTGGGAGGCTCAAGAACGTTTGGGCTACTATATCATTATTATATGTATCATATTGGGACACCCACAGGGTGGCTGACCGTGCTAGTTCTTTTTCGGTCGGGGTGAGGGGCTGGTCGTTACCTATCCATCTATTCAGGGCCTTTTCGGTAGTTTGGAATAAACTCTCAAGGGAATATCTTTCTTTTATAGCCGTTCCCTGTTTACGGTAATTGAGGCCCTTGGGCCTCTCGAACCGTCGGGCATGGCCCACGTATAGTACTTTGTCTTTGTCCCCGGCTTCGTCATCAGAGGATGACTCAGCCTTTCCGTCCGGTCCTGCTTCGTGTGAGGCTATTATTGCCTTTCGGATTTTGGTCAACATGCTGTCTGTCTGTCCTGATTTATCATGCTGA
The DNA here is from genome assembly GCF_964204655.1 of Triturus cristatus. Taxonomy (NCBI): domain Eukaryota; kingdom Metazoa; phylum Chordata; class Amphibia; order Caudata; family Salamandridae; genus Triturus; species Triturus cristatus. The sequence continues at coordinate 144,239,739 of NC_140588.1, forward strand.
CCGGCATCTATGTGATCACTCCAACCTATATAACAAGGGTGTACGTCCCCGTCACCTTCGTCTTTTTCCCTGATCAGACAGTTAATTAGGAAACGAAGGATATAGTTCTTAATAATTACTTTTCTGTTTTGTGTGGCCTCTGCTATGTACTCAGGACCTTCCCCTGTTCTTATGAAATTGTACATTTTCTTTAGGTTTTTATCCATATCTGGTAATTTTTCCAAATATGCGACTGCTTGTCTAAGTCTTAGTGAAATCACGAGCATATTGCCCTTTCCTGGATCTGGATCGTATATACATTCGGAGATGTCTACTTTTACAGTCGGCCCCCCTCCTGATGCTGTCCCGGATCCCTCCCCGCCGTCCTCGAGCTCCTGGAGCTGGGCCTGTGTTGGGGGTGCAGGGAAAGATCCGTCTAGGTATGCTGGTGGGGATTCCTCTAGGTAGGCGGTAAAAAACGCTTCGGATGCTGTTGGTCTTATTTTTCAGGGTACTTGTGGTGGCACTCTAACGGGTCTTTCTACTGGGGCCACTCTTGCTAGTTCCTCTGAAAGGACGGGATAAATACCAGCAACGACAGTATTTCTTTCTGTTTCAGCCTGTTCTCTTTTTACCCGCTCCCCTTCCTCCTGTAACTTCTTTTCTTTGGCTTTTTCAGACTCCTGTCTACTTCTCTCTGCTTTGTGGAACTCTTTCTCTGTTCTTCTATGTGACTCCTTGCGCCAAAACTCAATGGCATCCTTCTGAGCAGGTCTACATTTTCTCTTCCATAGCTCTTCCTCTACCTTCATAATGCATTCCGCATCCCACGTTCCCGTGATAGGCCATCTATACTGTGTCTCTAAATCCTTCGTGTAATCCACCCATAGCTCTAAAAACAACACGGCCTCTAAACCATGTTTACAGTACATGAAATGTCCAGGTGTGTCTCTAGGCGGAATGTTAACTGATTCCTCTAATACACCTTTCCTAGTACCTATTTTACGCAGTTTCGAAAACAACGGCATGTTGAAATGTAACCTAAAACAAAATCACAATGAAACAATCTTACATACAAACCTGACACATTCAAACCTAACTGAACCTGACTAAGACAATAACATTCATACAGTTGAATCGGTGCACCTGAATACTTGAATACTTGAATGACTCTATGCATGCACTTGTATACTTGAATACTTGAAAACTCTGTGCACTGGAATACAGCACAACCATACCGGTCTCACGAGTGAGACACGTCTTTACCATGTTCATTAAATGAACCCGTCTTTATGCAACCCCCATGAAACTCACCGGGAAGCAGAACTTGAAGGCCTCGGACACTCGACGCTGCGCATGCGCGGGAATGGCGTATCTTTGGCGGATCTCTAGAAACCTCGGACACAGCTCTCTCGCAGGGTGGGCTCTGGGTCGGGACGATCCGCAATCCTCACCGCCTCGTATGGATGCCTGGTCGCAGTCCGTCTCCTCCGTTGGCCTGAGGGAGTTGGCGGGAAAACCCGCGACGTGTACACTTGAAGTCCGTCACGGCTGTAGAAGGGGGCAAAACTGGACCTTCATCTCCGGCGCATGGGGAAGGGGATTCGTCCCTATTCGGGCGCCATATAAATGTCGTAAATAAAGTATTACGCACTCATAATTTCTATAGGTATCAATAGGATCATGCATAAAGCAAGAGGCTGAGTCCGTGGTATCAGGTTCAAAAGGGCTTTATTCCAATAACTCAAGTTATAGGGAGAATGGTTCCATCACCACAAGGGATCAGGAAGGGTCTTCTGCAACTTTATTCACAGAGTACAGTATATATACATTCAATATTATACGTAAGCAGGAGCGCTTCAGGCAGAGCAAGAGAAAATGAGATAAGAGCATGTGGGCGTGTAAGTAGGCGTGAAGGTGGGTGTCCATGTGGGCGTCCACTTGATGAGTCATAGGTGAGTGTCATAGGTGGGTGGGTACCTGGAGGGGGGTTGCGTGATCAGCTGGAACTTTACTGGAACTTTGCCTTACTTGTGCTCAACTCGAGCATGATGTGTAACTGACGTGTAACTGGGGGAAGGTTGCTGTGCAGTCGGGGAGTCTGGAAGAGAGGCCTTCAGTGTCAGGACGACCAGCACATCTTGTATTATCTGATATCTAAAGTCCGGAGCAGGAACTGATCTGTGACATAGGTTGCCCATCACCAAGAGCCGATGTGGCTTCTATTTCTTTATTCACTGCGTGGGCCTTACATGGGGGCTATGGGTTTTTCACTGACGTGAGCTTTGCAATCACTGAAAGGGAGACAGAAAGGCTAGGCTCTATCCTTTGCAGGCGGGTTTTGTTTATTCCTCCTTTTCCAGGCAGGCATGTGATTCAGTAGGAGTAAGCAGATAACCGTGCTCAATACTATCTCGGCACCCCGGACTGGGCCCTTTTGGCTGAGGCCCAAGTGTGCGAGGCCAAGGAAACGCAGCTGCAGCTCTCAGAGCGTCTGAGGCCTGAAACCTCTTTTCGGGCTCCGGCTGAGCCACAAAATGGGCTTTCATGAAAATGGCACGAGTGCAGTAAAACATGATGCAAAACGTGTAGGCCTCAGTGCAGATTTGTCGTTTCTCTCATGGGAGACTTGATGGCAGGCCACGTTATAGCATAGGCATCATGGTTGACAGGCCATGGAGGGAAAATGCATGGCGTACATGCATGTACACGAAACGGGGAACAACCTTTACAACGCAACTTTTACAACGCACTACACTTACAACGCATTTTTTACAACGCACAATCCATTACAACGCATGACATTACAACGCATGACACTAAAACGCATTTTTAAAAACTACCTTTACAACACATTCCATTACAACGCATACTACCATTACAACGCATACCATTACAACGCATAATATTACACTACACTATCCAACACTTACCCTACTGTTGCACCCCCTGGAGTTAGAATAGTAATTTTTACCCCTATACTATCCAACACTTACCCTACTGTTGCACCCCCTGGAGTTAGAATAGTAATTTTTACCCCTATACTATCCAACACTTACCCTACTGTTGCACCCCCTGGAGTTAGAATAGTAATTTTAACCCCTATACTATCCAACACTTACCCTATTGTTGCACCCCCTGGAGTTAGAATAGTAATTTTAACCCCTATACTATCCAACACTTTCCCTACTGTTGCACCCCCTGGAGTTAGAATAGTAATTTTTACCCCTATACTATCCAACACTTACCCTACTGTTGCACCCCCTGGAGTTAGAATAGTAATTTTTACCCCTATACTATCCAACACTTACCCTACTGTTGCACCCTCTGGAGTTAGAATAGTAATTTTAACCCCTATACTATCCAACACTTACCCTACTGTTGCACCCCCTGGAGTTAGAATAGTAATTTTTACCCCTATACTATCCAACACTTACCCTACTGTTGCACCCCCTTGGAGTTAGAATAGTAATTTTAACCCCTATACTAACCAACACTTACCCTACTGTTGCACCCCCTGGAGTTAGAATAGTAATTTTAACCCCTATACTATCCAACACTTTCCCTACTGTTGCACCCCCTGGAGTTAGAATAGTAATTTTTACCCCTATATTATCCAACACTTACCCTACTGTTGCACCCCCTGGAGTTAGAAAAGTAATTTTTACCCCTATACTATCTAATACTTACCTTAAATGCAATTTAATATTATGCGTTGTAATGGTATGCGTTGTAATGGTAGTATGCGTTGTAATGGAATGCGTTGTAAAGGTAGTTTTTAAAAATGCGTTGTAGTGTAATGCGTTGTAATGTCATGCGTTGTAATGGATTGTGCGTTGTAAAAAATGCGTTGTAAGTGCATGCGTTGTAAAAGTGTGCGTTGTAACGACATACATCCACACGAAACGTTGGGGAACACATAGGGGACACATAGGCCTTGTCATAATCTTTATTTTCTCAAACCACAGTGGCTTTTACAGGGAGGGTATTACATAGAAACAAAAAAGCCAACTCAGTGAACATAATCAAACATTTCAGTGAAAAGAAAGTTCTTTATCTATTTACTTATTCTCTTGTTTTCTTTTATTTTCATGCAAACCAGAACAACTGTGTATTAATAAGATAGACACCTGTGCAACCCCAAGAGTGACTTCACACTCTATTCATATATTGACGTATTGATGATCGGGCTCACCTTCTCAAATCCACTAAATATATCAATTCTTCCAATCTTTCCTGAACAACAGATATAAAAATTCCATGTAAATATTAGGTCACTCACAGCTACTTGAGAGAGTATTCTATTCTATTTGTAAAGAAAGAGCTCTCACCTCAATTCTTTTTTACCGTCTTTCCCAATGAGGACCAGACCACGTATTGTTCAGCCTACAAGTGATAAACATTTATTAAAAGCACCGTCTAGCCTTTCAGAACATCTAAAATTAACTCAACTTAACTTATCATGACATTCGCAGGTCAAATCAAACCATCGCACATAACTTTAGGCAGCACTCTTAGTCTTTATCATCGAGTTGAATGAGCTACAGATGGACAGCCTTTTAGGTAGCACCACAGTATTACGGTATCGATACCGTCAGCCATTTAGTATTCAAGTTTCACTCACAGCTGTACCATTTACGCTCGGCATAACTCCGTACCTTCTAATTCAAATATATTCAGCATTAACGTACGTCTAATCGCCATTGCGAACCAACCCTTTCCAACATACCTCTTAATGCGGAGAGTACTCCATGCATGATTCCGGATGACGTGGTGATCAGGCGTCATCTTGGTTTTCCTTTATATAGGGAATGATAATGTCAATCTATAACTCCCAATGCTCAAACATTATCTATATTCACCTGTCATTATAGCATCTCATTTCTATTTCAAACCTATAGTAATTCTCTAATATGAAACAAAGACTTTTTTTATTTGAATTAAGTATTCGCCGTAAATAACTTGTCCAATATGGCCGCCAGCAACTTCTCCCAACTCGTATTAGAGTATCACCAACATGGCGCTCATACTTTTCAAGTATCACTCATCAGAAGTAAATCTGTCTCGCGAGTATCCCTTATAAAAAATAAATAATCAAGTCAAATGGATCACATATACTTTTCCATTCCTATCATATCAAATATTTTTGAAGAACAATAAGAAACACGCCACAAACTTTCAGAAACTGGCTTAACCGTGTACTACACTTACACAACATGACCGCCATCAACCTCTTGTTCGTGTTATTACGGTAAAACTAACATGGCCCCTAGCATATACGTCCCATATCACTTAGAGGTTATATACAATAACGAAATTCAGTTTCTTATAATATGAATGTCGCTAGTAATTCATGATCGTTCCTATTAATCACCATATTCCTGTATAAAATGTTTGTCACACTTCTTGAACCATCGGTCAGATTAGTATTCATTATTTTTAACACTTGCTCTATTACCTTTCGGATACTATTCCGTAATAAAAAAACCTGCGCTAATCCTATCTCACATCAATAAAACACCAGTAAACCAAATTGATAAAATTCTCTTTCAAGGTAAGCTCAATCATCAAGAAGTCCTGTAACCATTCACAGAACCGGTCTTCAACACGAGGCATGTCTGGTTATTTACACAATCGACTCTTATAGTTACGTTGTATTCTCAGTTATCAACTTGAAATACATACATCTGTATTTAATTTCATGAAGATATGTCTCATCTTTTCGCAGATGCAACTAGTTCAATTCTTATTTCATATATTTCATAATCATAATCCGAAAGAATACTGTGTCTCATAGGTGTGAACTTCTGTTGATCCTTTCTGCCTTACCATATTCAAAATATCTTGACTATATTCTGCTTTCTGAGGCATAAAAGGTACTACATATCGATATCTGATCCCTTATTTTACAGTTTTCTCCACCACAGTCACACTAATAGAAAATACTGCATTTCATGATCGATATTCAGCCCCTGGTCTACCGATTTCAAGGTCATGATCCACTGTGCTTCACTCTGTCTCAGCATGAGCTCCCTGTTGCCTCCCCTGGGATTGCTCGGTATCATTTGGAGCCCTTGGTAACGAAATTGCAGATGTCTCCCTTGTGCTGTACATTCACACATGTGCTGCGTAATCGGATATCTTATATCACTCTTTTTTACTGCTCTAAAGTGTTCAGAAATTCTCTCTCTCACTGGTCTGATGGTACTTCCTATGTATATCCTGCCACAATTACATACACAACATAACGTGTCGTGCAATCAAATGGTATTCTGATTTCAAATGTTCGAGAATTATTCAAACTAAATTCCTTGACATTATCCATGGCCACTTTGCACACAGTACAGTGCCCACACTTATAGAACCTTTTGTTTCTCGTATGTAACCAAGTTTCCTGTTTTGGCAACAATGGATAGCCGGGGCTCAAGAAACTCTGAATTGTACTACCTTTTCTATATGTGATGTTCGGTCGAGCTTTCATAAACTCATGTAAATCCATGTCTGCTGTAAGTAGGGACCAGTGTCTATTCAGTATATTATATAGTTTCTGTGAGTGGGGATGATACTTAGTAACCATCCTGATCACATTCTCCTTTTTTTTCTTACAGGTGTCTTTCTTGTCCTTCAAGGTATCAGCCCTATCTAGTTTACGTATTCTAGTGTCAGCTTTACTCCCCACTTCCTTACTGTACCCCGTTGGGCAAAGCGAGCTTTCATATCCTCTAAATTCTCATTAAAGCTGTGTTCCTGACTACAATTCCTGCGAGGCCTTAGCATTTCTCCATATGGGATGAAGTTAATTTGTCTTTTAGGGTGTGAACTGCCCGCATGTAAAAGGAAATTGCAAGATGTAGGTTTACGGTGCATGCGACTATGTATTCTCTCCTCTGCTATGTATAGTTCAACATCCAAGAATATCAATTCTGTCTCACTATTGACCATAGTAAAGGCCATATTAGCATCGCTATCATTAAGGAAGGAGTAGAATTGATTTAACCTTGTAGGTGAACCGGTCCAGATCATCACACAGTCATCAATAAAACGACCCCAGTAGTGGATGTCGCTGATCCACTCTCGGCTGCGTGGTCCCCAGATGTGCACCGCCTCAAACCAACCCATAAACAGGTTAGCAAAGGACGGTGGAAATCTGGATCCAACTGCGGTCCTGCAGACTGCTTGTACCACTGCCTAATAAAGAGGAAGGCGTTGTTATTGAATATCAGCTGTGCCATCTCCAGTAACATCTCTGAATGCATCAGATAGTCAATTGGTCGTTTGACAAGGAAGTGTCTCAGTGCATATATGCCTTTCTCATGTTCTATGTTTGTGTGGAGGGAAACTACATCAAATGACACTAAGGTCATGCCTGGTTCCCACCTTACATCACATAACATAATAACATATTAAGAAGATGTTTCGTATCCCTTATGTACGAGGGCAAGTTAAAAACATGTGGTCTAAGGTACACATCAACATACTGCGAAAGTTTCTCAATTGCTCCAATACCCGAGATGATGGGTCTTCCCGGGGGAAATTGTAGTCTCTTATGTACCTTTGGTAATGTATAAAGGCATGGAAACCTTGGATGATCAATTGTTAGATATTTATATTCATCCTCATTCACCAGATTCTGTTCATGCCACTTCCTCAAACAGCTATTGATTTTGTGTGTTATATCCAGCATTGGATTGGCACTTAGTTTAACATAACATTTCACATCGCTCAATTGCAGCAAAATGTAATTGTCATAATCCATCTTGTGTAGTACTTTGACTTGGATACTGACCTGAGCAAACAAATGTTGGCACTGTTTGATGAATCTTCACGAAATTGGTAAAACTAGTACCCAACTCACTTTAGCTGGTGTATGGAAAGTTTTGGGGTGACTCGTCAAGCAGAGGCTGAGAAAAAGGACGGGTCTATAAATGTATTTTCCCCATGCAATTTACCATAGATATTTTGAACATGAGTACTGCCCGAAATGCCTCACAGCTGAAATATTTAAATTCTTGGTTTGATGAAGTGAACTCTGAACCAAACCTTGTATTGGACTAAGTGTTGGTTCCAGTATCCGTTCCATTGAGACTCAGCTGCTTCCCCAGATTTGTGGTATCTAAAGCACCTGCTGGGTATTACAAAGTAGTGGTTTCTGTGTTATACAGACCCTGTTTTTTGCGGTCTTGATCATGGTTCTCGGATATCTGTGAGCAAACAAGCATCTTGGGACTGGATTGGCTTCCAACTCACTAGAAATTTCTCTGTCAAATGCATCTTTACCTCCTTCAAGGCAGTGAAGGACTAGGATTTTGTGAGGACATCGGTGGGGACCAAGGCACACTGTTAGTGGGAGCTCTATCTTTGTCAAGAACTAGTCATATTTCTTATGGAACTCCCTAATTGTGATCTATTTAGTTTCCGTCTGATAGCTAAGAGAGAAATCATGGAAATCACAAATTTATACACTTTTCTTCAGGAGGGTGACTCACAAACACACAATTCAGCCTTCAAGAAACAGGATGGAAACATGGGTAAGCACACTACAGATGGTCAATGAGTGGAGGATTTATCTGTGCATCAGGATGGTTTTCTCAAATGCATATGGTAGATTGGTCGATGACAAATTTTTGACCAGATGCTGTTTGTCTTCAGCACTGTTAGTTGCAGTCAACGCATAACTTAGCTCAAAATGTCTGCATTATGCTGCTGGCAATGCACGCTTCACACACCTATTTTGGGAATGCCACCTCGTATACCGGCTTTGTTTTAATATTACAGTAGACACAACTACTATACTTGGGGTTTGGGTTGCCTGCTCCCTCTTGGGGATTGTTTCTGGTCTTACAATAGTGCAGGTTAAATTTGCAGAACTTGCTCTAGTGTTAGCCTGATGGCGAGTTGTCGCAAAACAATGCACCAAAAACCCTGAATATTGCCTGGTTGAGGGATCTTGCCTTTTGTAATGATACCAAGGAACGCTTTTGAGCCCTTATGAATTTGAGGCAAAAACTGAGAGGTCTATAGAGCACTACCCAGCAGTGGCGTAACACAGGTCCATGGGGCCCCCACGCTCCAGGGGTCCCCCTCAGCACAATACTCTGGCTGGACAGCCCCTGATTGAGTCTGGAGGGGGCCCTCGACATACCTTGCAGGGGGCCCCCCTCAAGTTTTGTTACGCCAGTGATACCCAGATCCCTGGATCAGGCTTAGGGACCAGGACTCTTCAAAGGATGCTATTTTCATTGACATCAGGAGGGGACTACATGCCAGCTAGAGTTTAAATTAACTGATTAATGGAGCTGTACTCTCCTTTTGTAACCCTGTTAGAACTACTTGTCTTGTTTGATTGGTATCTCCCCTTCAGCTAATTCTTGAACTCTATCCCAATTTTTTGTTCAATATGTTCTAAGTATGATTTGTTTTATTTTCTTTGCCCCTTCTTAGTTGCAAGGGAGTTTGGGTTAGGGTTGCTTGTTAGATTTCTGGGTTGAGAACTGTTTGGACACATGGAACCACATTGTTTTCAGTCCCTTGTTCCTAACCTTTCAGGGGCAGCCAAACCAAAGGCTGTACACAGTGGGCGTTGGCCCCAGGGGCCTCTGGGCAGGGTCTGTGGGAATCCCGCCAGAGGTGGCCAAACCCAGCTGTCCATGGCTTTTGACCATGTGCAGTCCCAAGCCCAATATAAGTCATACACAGCAGAAGTACACAGCAGAGATTGGCCACTCACCCAAAACCCATGTGCCTCAGATGTTTGGCCATAGGCCCTAGCTTCCAGCCAGGGCTAGTCCCCAACCCTTCACAAGCAGCCATCCCCGCTACACAGGGATGCTGAACAGGGCTTGGCCAGAGGATAGGATCTATGGCTATACCCTTATTTCTTTTTTTTACAAATATTTCTGAATACACAGTTCCAAAACAGGATTCACAGATATCTGTAAATTAACAGTCCAGATATCTCTACAATTTAACCTCTTCATGCCCTACTCAAGCACCTTTCTAAATGCTGATTTCCTGAAAACTATTGAGTATTTACAACAAATTTGAAAAACAAACATCCTTGACTAAAGTTATTCCTTTGTGCCAAATGTGGCTTAATTCCATTCAACTGTTTCTGTATCAAAGAAAAAAGAATCCTGTGGAAAATAAATGGAAAATGGCACTTTTGGAACCCCTCTTTTTTCTTGACTTCTGCTTGACAGAACATGCCATAAAGGACCCAAAGTAGATCACCTTTTTTCTTTTGCAAAGTTCCATACAGATTTGTTGAATGGTGTGAAAGTTATTGAAAAAATTAAACAAAAACGTTTCCTTAGCCATAACTACAGAGGCGCTATCGCTGCATCTTGTCTTGTATTGTCCTGTCCTGTCTGTCTGTCTGTCTGTCTGTCTGTCTGTCTGTCTGTCTGTCTGTCTGTCTGTCTGTCTGTCTGTCTGTCTGTCTGTCTGTCTGTCTGTCTGTCTGTCTGTCTATCTATCTATCTATCTATCTATCTATCTATCTATCTATCTATCTATCTATCTGTCTAGTAATAAGTGCAATTTAGAGCAACTGTACTAATAAACATGCCTTCACATATTTATTATTACAGTGCAAAGATTAAGTTCAAGTTTAGTACCGTAGTACAGAAATAAGTGACACAAGAAAAAACCTTTCTACTGCACCACATATTGTGTGTAACAATTACTTTAAATAGGGAAAAAACTCTCGTAATAGTGAAGAGGTCTCTGTAATGCAATTTTACCATCCTGCACCAATTAAATCCTTTGCATCCTGGTTTTGGTGAAAAAACCTCTGCAAAAAAAAATGCACATAAAAATATACCATGGTATAAACCACTCTTGCAGATGCACAGAATATGATATGCTATGTATTACTATTGCTGAGGAAGGGGGCTGCTTAACTCACTGTAAAAACACATCAAACTTGCAGTAAATCCACAAATACCTGCGAATCTTGGGTAACAAAATGTAAAAAGCTCCCGCACCTTAAAAAATATTTGACCCCCATCCCCGGGGGGTGCATGTGTTTATTTCGAGGAGGAGGCATGTCCCAGGCTCTACTACTCCCCAGAGACCCCAACCCCAGGGTATAATAAACCTCTACTACTCCCCAGAGACCCTAGCCCCAGGGTATAATAAGGGGAGAGGGGTGCAGGGATATCTCCCCGAGATTCTTGCGGGCCCTGTTGACCCCATCCCCTGAGGTCAATTTTATATCCCTTGGGACCCCTCCCCAAGCCTTTAGGAAACACCAGGGACCCTATCACCAGGGGCTGCAACTTTGAAAATGGAGTGAGGAGCACGCAGCCCTTGTTCCCAGAGCCATTCTATGGCATGGGGGACTCTACCCCCCTGCAACCGACTCAGGGACAGTGTCCCGGGGACCCAAACATCCTGGACCTTGGCATTTCCTTGCCTGATAATGCAGGCAGGGAAAGTGTAACATCCTCCTATCCGACGGGGGAAAATAAAAAGCTGCTCCCACTGGGCGAGAGCAATGCTGGCTCCCACTGTACGCAGGATAGATGCAGGCAGGGGAGATGGCAGGGCTGATGGGGCATGAACCTCCTCCCGCAAGCCCCAGGTGGGCACTGGAGCCCCCCACTTAAAAATAAAAAAACACAAGATGCTGACTCCTGCAGTAGCAGGGAGCAGGCTGGGGTTACTGGGGCGTGGGGCTCCCAATGTGACCTCAACAAAAATAATGGTGTGGGGTGCCCCAGATGGGCACTGTGGTACCCCAGATAATAACAAAAATAAAAGAAACATATTGCCGGCTGCTACATAGCCAATGGGGCCTCTTGCAGGGTTCTGGCGGAACTTTGATGTCCCTAGGGCTCCCCCCGCGTCCACCAACAAAACAAAAAAATAAAAATGTGGGTGACCTTGGTGGGCACCGGGACACCCAATATATATTTTAATTTTAAAAAATGAATAATAAATGAGTGCCAGAAGATGCTTATCTATATTAACTCCTCATTGCATGGAGTGCCCCATAATACCCTGCTAGTGCTTTTTAAACATATCTTTTTAAGCCTGGTGGTGTTTTTTGAAGGGGCAGGGGTACCGCCATGCATTGTTTTTTATTGTTGTGGGGGGCTGCAGGGAGTCAGTAGCCCCCCAGAGACATTAGAAAAACCCAGTTAATCTCCTGGGTCATTAAATCCATGACCCAAACAGAGTGTACCATATTTTCTAAAGCACTTCGAGCTGCAGCTCTGTGCTTCAGCTGGCCTGCAGAGTCCCTTGTGGGTGGTTCTATGACTGCACTTGGTAGCTTGAAAAATGTAAAAAGAAAAACCTCAAAGACATATTGATGCTTTTTTTTAAATTAAGCTTCATGAAATTCTTTTTAATAACAATCACTTTTATTAAACTTTGTGAATGAATGAAATTAATGAAATATACATTTCATCATAATAAATGTGCTTTATTTATGCTAATATCCTAACATTTTCATAAAGCCAATAGGATCACTTTTTATATTTTGGTGTTCTGACTCTGACAAAGTCAGTAGATATGCGTTACTTAAAATGACACCCTTTATATTCAGTCCTGTTTGCCCTTGGGGGGTTGGGCGCCAAGCCCTGCACCCAACCCCCTGCTGCTCATAGCTCATGCACAGCGGGATTTGGGTACCGGTGGGGATGGGGTTGGGGGCAGGGCCTTGTGTTGGGTCCGCTGTCCACCACGGGTTGGGTGCAGTCCCTGGCTGCATGCCAGGACCTGCACATGACTTGGGACTGGCGTTCCATATGATAATAAAATATTACTCAGCATTTTAAAAAAACTTGGAAATATACTGGAAAAAACAAAGGTCAAATTGATGTTATAGTTAGGTATGGTAATAATATCTTACTTTGCATTAAAAATACCGTAGAAATTCATTGAAAAAACAATGTTTAAAGGGACGTTATAGTAAGGTGAAAATGTTACTTAACACAGACCATTTTAAACAAACATAGCCACTGAAATTCATCAGTTATAGTTATCTCAAATAGCGTGAAATAACTATAACTTACGCCCTTACACTGCACTGCTTATGACCTCACATTTTACATCACTCATAACATGTCCTATGATATAATTGATAAAATTACTACAACATCTGAAATTACATAATTGAGGACAACACTGTGCATTACTTGGCTTGGGGAGGAGGGCTGTTCACTACCCTTCCCTTAAAGACCCGAGGGGGTGGTGTCCCTGGGGACCATTGTGGCACGGGGTGGGGGGCCATGCGCACACCTCCCCTTTACAAATATCCTTTGCACCAGGGGGTGGGGTCTCCAGGGACACTATTAGTTCTGGGAGGAGGGGCGTCTGACCACTCACTTTAAGAAAAAAAAGACCCCGGGAATGGGGTTCTCCTGCCCTGAAGTAACATGAGAAGGAGGCTGCACCAATGAGTTGGACGGCAGATTACCCTAACACTATCAATGTTGATGTAGTGGAGTCGATGTAGTGGTACATGTCAAAGCAGTGAATTCGGATGGACCTTTGTAAGCTGTGATGATGACGATGAGGAGTGCCTCTGGTTTGTCATGCATGTGACACAGCTATTATGCATTTTTTTCGAACAGAGGTGTCCTGCTGCAATGCTTGAAAAGCAAATGACAATCTTTGATTCCATTTTGATTGCATACCTAACACACTCCAGTAGACAGGCACTGCAGCACCAAGGCAACTCCACAATGGAAAATTTTGTGGGCATGTCAAGTGGTGACAGGGCATGAAAAAAAGAGCAGCCACATGAATACATGCACTAATAATGCTAAGGATGTCACAGTGGGTGCAGCATCCACCAACATTTACTTGAGAACAAAGCCTGCGAAGTAAACTTGAAAAGCGATACCTTTTATGGCTGGCAGACATTCGAATGATCTGGGATGTCAGAACCCTTTCATGTCACAGCAACATCCTAGTGCCTAATTGCTATCAAGGGACCTCATTTTACAAACTCATGCAGCTGTACCTCATGGAGGTCTGTGCTTATGGTGCACCTCTGAAGAACCAGAGAAGAGCGGAGCCTACCCTTGAGAAATGCAGGTCGAAAGCAGGCCAGGAGTACAGTAATTCTCTTTGGGAGTTGTTTTGGATCTTTTTCAAATTTGTACCTATCTCTTACAGAAGTTTAAACCATTAAAAATATTGTTGGTGTTTCATTTTGGGTCTATTGTGTCAAATGCAGATTTATTTGATAAAACCAAGTGCCCAAGGGTAGTAGGTGGAGAGCAGATCATGGGCAGAGAGCAAAAGGGGAAGAGAAACTAGGCATGTTACTTGCATACTCTAGAAATAGCAGAAGCGAGGCGCAATGCGCTATAAAGCACTATATGTCTGACTTCCAAAACCATCACTGTTATCTCAGAATTTGGAACAACATATTCATTGCCATGTGCTCGGGAAGGAGGAAATCTGCCCTTTCTGACCCTAGCTGTTAGTTCGTCTTACAGTCAATCATTCAGTGGTACATTTCTAAAGCATTTCTGGTCACCCGTTAGGGTATGCTGGCGCTGGGACACCCCATTCCATCTCCTATGAACTAGCAACGCCATTTAAGATTTAAGCAGGGATCTGTGCTTCCATCATAAATATGGGGTCAATTTAAATAAATGTGGAAAAATACTAGCTATAGCGTCGTCTTTTGCTTGTTGCAAAAATAAATGTGGATAAATACAGATAAAATGCCCCAAAAATAAATATGGATAAATACAGACGGAAATGGCAAAAAAATAAATACCATAAAACCTGGAGCCATATTTATAATTCTGTTATATAATATGTTATTATGTTGAATGTCATATGTGTAATGTAATTGTTACATTCAAACACTATATATTATATTCATGCGTAATATGTTATATATTATTGTCAAATATTATTTGTTATATACACACATTATAAATCATGTCATTTTTCATGCGTTATATACATATTATATTTTATACCTTATATTTATAAGTTATTTGATATATTTTAGATTCATATCTTATATATTATGTTCATACGTTATTCTTTATATTCAGGGTATTTGTTATATATATATATATTCACTGAAAAAAACATAGGTTTCAGGGGCGTTATAGTTAGCTGGACTTTTCACTTGTACAAAACCATTGAAATTCCCCCGTTATAGTTAGTTCAGCTAACTATAACTCGCGCGCACGCAATGCACTGCTGATGACGTCACATATTACATCACTCATGACATGGTCAGTGACATCACTCATGACATCACTGATGACATCTCAAATGACATCACTGATGACATCACTGATGGCATCATCCAGTGAATGTGTGTTTTTCTGAAAATTACATATGTTTTATATATGTATATCTCAAGGTCGATGGAAGAATAAATGGGTATATAAGTGTCTAAATGGATGATTAGTTTTTGAAAAATTGATTGTATAACTGACTGGTTAAGTGTATCTTAGTGAATACATGGCTTAGTGAGTAATGTTTAAATATGTAAATATCTGTATCAGTCTCTCACGTTGTGTATAAGTGGCTGCATGGGTTGGTGAGTAGCTACATGAGTGTCTATATAGGTTATTAGTTGGTTTTTTGAGTATCAGTATGAGTATCTGAGTGTCTCTATGGTTCGGTGGGGGGTATTACGTAGTGCATAGGCGTATGAATGAGTGACTCACTGTTTGTATGTGTTGAAGACAGCATGTGTGCAGGACTGTATGGGTGGATGAGTGTGTGCATGGGTGTGTTAGTGAGTGAATAACTGTCTCAATAGTGTCTTTATGAGTAACTACATATGTTTTAAACTAGTATATGTGACTATTGGTGTATATAACTGAGTATATGTGAGAGTGAGAGATTGAAAGAGTTCCTGTATGAATAAGTATGTGTTTCTATAAGTGGTTGTTTAAAAGACTAAGTATGTGTAAGTTTCTGTAGAAGTAAGTGTGGTGGTGTGTGTATAACTGTATATGCAAGTAAATGGATGTTTGATTCTTTATTAGCATGAGTGACTATGTGTGTGAGTAACTCTATGGATGAGTGGTGTTGTGTAACAGGATGTATAGGTGTATGAGTACATATGATGAGTGAGTACATGTATGAGTGACTATAGGACTGTTGGTGAATGAGTGGATGTGTATGTGGATCTTAGAATTACTGAATAGTTTGTTGTAACTGATATTGGTATTTCCAATGTTTTGAAAATTTTAGTTTCTATTTTTGAATGTGTGTTTCAAAGGTTATATTAGGGGGAGAGGAGGTCTGCCACTCTATCACAAGGATGATGTCATCAGTGATGTCATTTGAGATGTCATCAGTGATGTCATGAGTGATGTCACTGACCATGTCATGAGTGATGTAATATGTGACGTCATCAGCAGTGCATTGCGGGCGCGCGAGTTATAGTTAACTGAACTAACTATAACGGGGGAATTTCAATGGTTTTGTACGAGTGAAAAGTCCAGCTAACTATAACGCCCCTGAAACCTATGGTTTTTTCAGTGAATTTCTAAGGTTTTTTAAATGCTAATTCCTAACTATAACGTGCCTGAAACCTATGGTTTTTTCAGTGAATTGCAAAGGTTTTTTAAATGCTAATTTCTAACTATGCCTACAGAGATAGGACATGTGAAGAAAGAAGAAAAACGCACAGAAAGAAAAAATAAGAAATGCAGAAAAAAGCAACAGAAGTCCTCAAAGACGAATAAAAGTGCAGGAAGAAGGATAATGTACAGAAAGAACAAACAGAAGAGCAGAAAGAAGCCTTGTTGCAAAATCATCCTGTACCCTCAACTTTTTCAGACGGACTGAAGTAATCTAATAGTAATCCCAAGGGCCACACTTACCAGTGGCCCACAATCTCAAGTCAATAATAAGCAGTTGGCAACGTAGAAGGTTCAAGCGTTTATTGGCCATAACAGAACTCTATGCAGAGGAGCCTCATCGAACCTCACCCATCAGGTGCGCCGAAGAAGACTGCTGGCTCCTTGACAGAACAACACTTATATACATTACAGATTCAGCATACAAAGCATTGCAAGTGGAAAAGTACCAGTTAGTCCTAGAGCTCCTCAATGAGCTCATACCATCTGCCCGTATAAGGTTACTATCTTGTTCAAAGAAGGTCGGCCGGGTGACTCCCTTTCGTCTCGGGCACAGGGGAATTTAGCTTAGTACTCCCTACTGCAGATGTGACCTTGGGCCTCAGCCGTAAATACAATTCACCCTGTCTTTAGGCTGGTACGAGCTAAATCATACAGACAGTATTCACAGAGAGTCACGTGACCTAGGCATAGTTAGTCGTGATCCAATATGGCTGAACGGTGGCTTTTCGGCCCTTTCTATCATGCAGGATACTATAAAGAATAAGCCATCTTATGAAGCAGTTCTATGTACATAGAGGGAGACACAACCCTAGATACGTTATGCTAACTTTATATACTGGCCTGAATTCCACAGAACGGCCCTTGTTAGCATAATGTAGCTATTCATGGAGCTATTCTTCAAAAATTCCCTCGTCTATTTGCATTATGTCATGTATCTCTTTCTGAACTAGTTGAGCATTTACCTTACCAGGGTTTGCTTTAGGAGTAGGTAAGGCAAGGCGAACCTGGGTGGCACAATAGGAGCAGCAAACAGGCCCACATTGAATGCAGATACAACAAGTGAAAAGGAAACCTCCTATTCCTAGAAGAACCATGAATATTTTCCAACCCCAAGTGGTATGGAGATCCCAGAACCAGTCTGAAATAGACCAGGTTCCGGTCTCCGTATGAATCTCGGATGCCAATCGATGTAACTTCTGTATGGCCAGATGGACTGAGGGGGCGGAGTCAGGTATATATACACAGCAGGAGCTGCCAATCACTCTACATGCTCCTCCGCGATCAGCCAGGATAACATCTAGAACAAGACGGTTCTGAAGCGTCACGAGTCTGGTCGCTTGAAGCTCGACTGTAATATTTGTCAGTATCCCAGCAGTGGTATTTACTACTCCCTCTACTACCCTGGACAGTCTTCTAATTTCTTTACTGGTCAGAATGGGTCCCCACATAGGCAAAACCCCTTTTATTATATCAACAAAATGTTGGGCAGGGGTATCAGTCTGGTCGATTCAGCGAGTGGGATCTGTGATAATCAGAAGGCGCTATATAAACAGGAGGATATAAGAAGGATAAGTAGCATTTACCCGACCATCCTCTGGGAAGCCAAGTGTAAGCATTTTCTCCACATACAAAATATACATTCGGGGGAGTGAGTATAGGTGGACTGCTAAAGGTTTGTAACCTATAGGTATAGTTACATTTACTATAACCAACCAATAAATGGCCAGTACCATGGACGCAAAAGGAGGATGAACTATTCAACACAGGGACCGGGATGATTCTTTCATTTGACACATTTCGCTCCTGGAAATATCTAAAATACTCGGTAAAGTTGAAGGACACAAAATCCGATACTTCATCCCTTAACCAGGTGTCATTCTCATGTTCCATATACACATTCATACAAGCTGTAGGATCCAGAGTACCGTCTGTACCTCCGGCATTTGGAGTGAATCCCTGGTGCCTTTCTATATAGGCCAGAATCAACTCATAATCCTTTTCTGAAAATCGGTGTCCATCAACTGCATAATGTTCATACATCATCGACAATAATCTAAACCATGCTTCACAACTGCCTAAATACGACAACGGCATTGAAATGAACAGATCATGTTTGTGCATTACGGAGGGGAGGAGCCCACATACCCAGCCGTTTGTGGTATTCGTTGAACTGTGGGTTTGGTGCAACATTTCAATGAAAGCATTATTTACATAGGTCTGGCGGTGTCTTTCTTTATGCGGGGCAAAAGTCTGAAAATGGTGCTCCTCGGGGACGGGGGTGGTAGCAACCAAGGTATGCACAGGATAGCGGAACTCTAGATAAATGAACATTCCTAAGCAGAACATTAATGAGACAATTATTATAACAATAAAAACAATCTTGGCGCGCAAGCTCCAAGTGGAAAACATTGGCAAATGTGGATGCAAAGGGCGGTGTACTATGGGACGCTCCTCTTCAGGGACAAAACGAGCAAAAGGGTACATTCTCACTAAAAGTCCAAACCTAAGCTCGGGGAAACAGAAAATCTATAAGCAGTCCAACCTGCCGGAGGGTGCTTCTTTCCTGTGTCCGTTATAGAGCCTCACAGGCAGACTCCTATTGTTCCATGTAATCACAAAAAGAAAAATGAACACAAAAACTTCTCACGTTGGAGTTGTACTTGGCGCAACTCTTGTAGAAAGGAAAACTCCACCTGGGCCCTCACCAATCAACCAATGTCTCTATCTTCTTTTTGAACAGAGCAATATCAAACAGTTCCAGGCTCTCAACGGGTTCAGTCCAGTGTTTTTACTTATTCCCAGAGGCTACTCAGATCTCTCACTTTCATTCTCTAGCCTGAGCCTGGGATCTTTGCTTTCGGCCGGGGCCGCAGGTTATAACGAACATGACCCGGTGTTTCAGGATTAATGAAGAGAACAGGCACAGTGGGATCAGGTAAAGGATTGAGTGTGTGACTTTCCCTGTCACCGGTTACAACCCCAGATGCCTGATTACCTTCTACAGACGTCGCCGAACTTACGACACCCTCCGCTCGCCCATCCGTTTCTCTTTGGGCTTCAGGGGGAGGTGACTCTTCGGTCGAGTTGCCGCTTTCGCGTCTCAACACCTCTCTTTGGTCCCGTTGGTCATCCGGCAAGGGAAGCGGGACCTTCTTCAGATGAGACACATGGATCCAATGCCGCTTTCCTTCAACCTTCACAGCCGTCCTTGTGGCCAGAAGCACCTGGAAAGGCTTGGTCCAGCGTGGGTCTAGACTCGATTTCCGTTGGCAGTTCCGAACCAGGACCCACTGTCCAGGCTCCACGCCGTGTCCGGGACCCTCCGGCAGAGGCTGCAGCACTGCTGCTATCTGTTGGTGAATAGAACGAAGGTCTTTAGTTAGTGCATAAAGGTAGTCTGCCAACATAGGATACTCGATGTCTCTAAAGGATTTTGGTCGCGGCACACCTCATACATTAGCGGGCCTACCAAATATCACTTCATATGGCGATATTCCACTGCGGGAGTGGGGAGTGGTCCTTACAGATAGTAAAGCCAAAGGTAAGAGATCAGGCCATTTTAGACCAGTGGTGTCCTGCAGCTTAGCCAATTTTAATTTCAAGATCCCATTATATTTTTCCACCAATCCTGCTGATTGGGGGTGGCGAGCCGCATGAAACTTCTGCTGTATTGCCAGACCCTTGCAAACATGCTCAACAAGGTCAGCATTGAAATGTTTCTCATTGTCACTCCAAATGACCCGGGGCACCCCATAGCGAGGAAAGAACTCTTTGATTAGGGCCTTCGCGGTGGCTAGGGCAGTGTTTTCCTTGGTAGGGTACGCCTCCACCCACTTGCTAAATGTACACACCACCACCAAAACATATTTAAGATTGTTAACCCGTTCAAACTGAATGAAGTCCATTTGTAGTACTTCAAAAGGTAGAGTGGGTGGCGCAAAGCTACCAGTCAAAACAGGGATGCTACCCCCTGGATTATGCTGTAGACAAATCATGCAATGCTGAACTAGTTGCTTCGCAGTCCTGTGTATGTTGGTATTATACCACACAGGATCTAGTATTGCGCAAATACCTTGAAACCCCACATGTGCAGGACCGTGTGCCATGGACACGACCGCATTTACAAATGCATTTGGCAGCAGCCACCTACATCTTTCTGATAGATCAACCCAGCATCCATTGTCATCCAGCTTTCCTATCTGCTCTTGCCAGTATTTTAGTTCTTCAGGGGTTGCTTCTGATTGCAATTCTCTCACGCTGTCTATAGTGTTACTGAATGCCTCTGCTTCTATCATCCCTTTATGTGAACTCGTCACGAACATAGAAGTGGTATTGGATTGGGCAGTCTCTTTAGCAATTCTGTCCGCAAAGGAGTTACCCCTACCTACATCATCAACTACTGCTTTATGAGCACTGCATTTAACAACAGCTATGGCTTGAGGCAGGGTCAGGGCGGCTAACAACCTCAAAACCAACTGACCATTCTGTATCTTCTGACCATGGGATGTAAGGAAACCTCTCTCCGCCCACAATCTTCCAAAGCTATGTGCTACGCCGAAAGCATACTGGCTATCGGTGTAGACATTTATCCTCAACCTTTCACCCAACTCACAAGCCCTCAGTAGTGCGACTAACTCAGCAGCCTGGGCTGATCGATAAGGTACCTTGGCCGTTTCAACTATTGTTTGCAACGTGGTGATCGCATAAGCAGCGGTCGTAGTGCCATTGGGTAACCGAAAACATGAGCCATCGACATACAATTCCCCTTGAGGGTCAGTTTCTTCTTCTGTCCGAAATATGCAATCATGGGTATCTTGACTATGATCCTCCGGAGGGAGGGGTAGTAACGTAGCAGGGTTCAAGGTGACACATCTTTTGATAGTGATGTGTGGTGCAAACAGGGTCAATTCGTACCCCATAAGACGCGCACTAGTTAAGTGCTGAGTCTGTGTCCTGTTCAATAATACGTCCACAGCGTGGGGCATCATCACTGTCAGGTCCGTATTCAGGACGAGCCCTTCCGATTGTCGGATCGCCTCCGCTACCGCAGCCGTGGCTCTCAGACAACTGGGAAGTACCCTGGCGACATTATCCAATACCGCCGAAAAGTATGCACAAGGTCTTTGCTTACCACCAAATCCTTGTGTTAACACTGAAAGCGAGCAACCGTCCACCTCATGCACGTAGAGCACAAAAGGCTTCCGGTAATCAGGGGTGCCAAGCACAGGAGCAGAGCAAGGAGCAGATTTCAGAGAAACAAAAGCATTCTGACATTCAGCTGTCCAAGGTAAAGGTGCATGCACATCTTTAGTCGTTAGATGCAGGAAAGGTTTAGTCAGTAAGGAATAGTTAGGGATCCATTGGCGACAGTAAGAAGTTATGCCAAGCAAAGCGCGGACATCACGTTGCGTGGAAGGAACAGGCATGTTAGATATGGTTAGAATACAATCAGGGGTTAGCCGTCGTCCCTCCTTCGACAGGAGATGACCGAGATAGGTCACCTCCGGTCGACAATATTGAAATTTGGACAACAAAACCTTATTTCCATGATCCGCCAAGTGCTGTAACAGCGCAGTCGTCGCCATTCGGCAACCATGCTCAGTATCAGAGGCCACGAGAAGGTTGTCCACATACTGCACTAAAACGTTACCGGGCGGCAAGGTCAATGTATCCAACAACGTTTTAAGCGCTTGGCTGTAAATACTAGGACTTTCTGTATAGCCCTGGGGAGCGCGACATAATCTGAAGCTGCGACCTCCTAAGGAGAAGCCAAAAAGATAACGGCTATCTCGATGTATAGGAATACTGAAAAGGGCGTTTTTCAAATCAATGACAGAGAAAAATCTAGCCGTCGGGGGAATCATTGTCAAGATGGTAGTGATGTCAGGCACTACGGGGTATTGGGGTACGACACTCTTATTGATTTCGCGCAGGTCAATCACAAAACGATAAGTATCAGCATAATCAGGACTCTGATCTATCGGGGCTTGTTTAAGAATAGGAAGAATAGGGCTGTTGCACGTGTTAGAAGCCGTCTCTTCCACCACCCCTGTGCGGATCAAGTCGTGAACAATGGACAGTAACGCCCGCTCCCCTGCGGGGGCAATCTTATACTGCGGGACCCTGGGTAATCGAGCATTTTGTTTCAGGGTGATCGAAATGGGTGGTATGCTCAACAATCCGACATCAGTATCTCCAGTAGCCCAGAGACTCTGTGGAATCTTTGCAAGTTCAGGGGGAAGAGGGTCAGTTTTAGAGAAACATTGTGCGGAGGGAGGGAAAGGTTTCCTAATAGTCAGGTAAACACCATCCGGAGAGCAATAGATGCGGGCATACAGCCTCTTCAGTAAATCCATTCCCAAAAGATTCTCACCACATTGTGAAGTCAGAAGGAAAGGTGAGTCAATTGAAATCGGCCCCAAGTTAAGAGAAAGAGGTTGGGAGATGGGGCTTACCACTGGAGTTCCGGAGAAACCTACAGACACGTTATTCTGGCCAGACAGAGCAGCCCCAGGGACAAGGGCGTGTGAAACAGAACTATTCATAGCCCCCGTGTCAACTAGAAACTTACCCGATGCATCCATTAGACGAGCATGTACATAAGGTCCGTTTTGGTAGATCGCAATTGACACGCGTCCCCCACTCCGTCCTCGGCTCCCCTATGCCTCAGAATAGCCTGCCGAGTCGTTACTTACACATCCTTCATTATAATACTGCTTGCCTTGACCATGGTCAAAACAATTCTGACTATCCTCACCTTGCCCAACTCCTTCCTGTCTCGTATATCCACCTCGACGACCACTGGCACGGCCTCTCCCTTGACCCCTCGGAGCGCCGCTCGGTGCCTGCAACAACGGGCACTGAGCTCGCCAGTGTCCTTCCTGCTTACAGAATGCACACTGATTTATCCCTAAATCTGTTCGTCCTACACCCTGTCCGGGCCCCGCCCCTCGCGGGGCGAAGTTCTGCGCTCCCCGACCCCTACCGCGTCCCCTCTCAACTTGCTGTAATGAGACCCTAGTTTTCAAGTCCTTCGATCTCTTTTCCGTCTTTTCCTTGCTCTCGTTCTCCCGATGCTCATAGTATTGAGCCATGCTTAGAATAGTCGAGGGGGTTGATGTAGTCCAGGTACTCTCCGCGGCCTGAAGTCGGGCTGATATCTCGGGCAACAGGTTAGTTACAAACCTATTAACTAACAGGCGTGTGCCACCCTCCTTAGACAGATCTTGCCCGCTAAAATCAATAAAAACCCCATCAAACCTCGTGAAGAAGTCGGACACATTCTCGTCCTTCTTCTGTTTGCACGCAGTCAATTTGTCCCAATCCACCTTCCTAGGAGGGATCAGGGAATGCATATAGGTTATTATTTTCTCTGGCAGAGTCAATATCTCAGCTCTAGGTTTATCTCCTGGCTTACGGTCCCTATCCCAGTCTCTTAATTGTTCCCAGGTTCCCCCAAACTCGGTCACGTGATCCTGGTCATGCACCTGCCGCCATATGTCCACCGGCACCAATAGAGCAAAGAATAGCTCGATACCAGCCAGTGTCATCACCGCCGAGGAGGCGGCCTCTGTAAGTTCTTTATAGTATGCGGTAGGGTTCTTTCTGGGGTCAGGCAATTGGGTTTTCAATGAAAGCACCTCACTACGTTTCCAGGGGGTATATACCCATTGTTCCTGGAAACGGGCGTCTACTCTTGGTCGGGTAACTACCCCTTGTGCGTCTATTATCTTGGTTACTTCGGGGTGATAAATAGGGTGTACCTCACACATTGGGAACTGCTGTACCCCTGCAGGGCTAGTCGCCTGCAGGCGCGATCTATAACTAACCAGAGTGTTCACATTCCTGTACACCGCTTCCGGACTTAGCTGAGATCTATGGGCCTGAGTGTGGATATCATATAGTATGGTCGGGGCCTTTTCCCCTCTATAGGCTTGTTCCCATAGTGAAATAAGGTGTTGGGCCATATGGGCCAGCGCGTGCTGCTGCATTACTGGTTCATAGTCTCGCATGGTGTTCCATATATCAGTCAAGGTATAAATAGGTTGCCGCATCCACTGGGATGCCTGGACTGCAATGACCTCCTTCTCCTCGGCTCCTAAGGCTGATCGAGTGAACAACTTCCTGCCATCTAATGAACCGGTCGGATGTACTGGAGTTGAAACAGCTGTGAAAGGAGTTGCACTCGCAGAGGAGGAGGTCAGGGCGGAAGGGGAATACATGGCCCCCGGAGACAGCTGTGGAGCTTCAGCTGCTGAGGCCGACCGCAAATGGGGCAATAAGGCCATAATTTCCGAGACAGAGGAGGACAGCTGAGAATGATCAATGACAGGCCCTAGGGAGGGGGGCTGAGGCGCCGATGCGACTGAAGTTGCTGTAGAGGCAACTGGCGCTGGCATGGGGTCAACGGTCTTCGCTCCAGCCGCTACAGTAGCAGCTGTTCCCTCCAGGTACAACCGTTGCGGGACATACGGGGCGGTGGTCGCATGTCCAGCAGGTCTTCTATTTCATCCTCTGCATTGGGTCGGGCCACATAACTTTTATCAACTTTCAATCTAAATTCCCGATTCATACAATCGATTCCTTTCTCTACCCTTGATCTGTCGTAGACGACAGCTTTCTGAGTCACGGTCTGTCCCGCCTTGGCTCTCGCCAGCTTCTCCCCCCTCATTCGCCTCTGCTTGGCCTCCTTCTGCCAGGCGTTTAAGGCATCAAACATAGATTGCCTACTGCGCCTGGAGAATAGTTGCTCCTGCAGAAAGGCGACCTTCTTTTCGTCAAATGAACCAGTCTTCGGCCACTGCAACTCTTCATTACCTTTAGTATACTTATGCCACAGGGTGTTGAACAATATGGGGGCAATTCCGTGCTTCACATACATGAAATGGCTAGGGCTGCCCTCCGGTGGGGCAGGCTGGCTCTCAGCCAACCGAGAGTCGCTGGTCCGACAACAACAACCAAAACAATTCAATTTGCTGAAACATGACATATTGGTTAGTAGACAGATACGAATAACATATAACAGACTCTATGCCACAGATAACATATATGTCGAGATTACTCTCTGCAGTTTCAACCTATCCAAATTTGATGCATCCAAACAAACGAACGGAGCCCGTCGACTCCCGCTCGTGGAGAATTATTCAAAAGGATCAACAAAATCACAACAGGCCGTCGTTCAACGGAATCAGACGGGGTGACCACGGACTGGACTACGGACCATCCCATGACCTCCCTGGTTCACCACTGAGACTGTTCTGATGTAGACCTAGCCGTACCTCAGATATGTCTCATGGCTACCCAGTTACAGCCGCAGGTTCTTCCGAGTGCAATCCGGCCGTGCATCACTCACAAGTAACAACTAGGCATCTGATCAGTGTCTCAAAATATCACAAAAGATCCGCGGAGTCTCTACAGTCAGTCCCTACCGGACCACCCTGCAAGACCTCTGTAATTCTCCTAGGGTACTCACGACCCCTCAAATCAAATACAGTTAACTGTTCCAGATGCACCGCTCCACAGCGCGTGCTTCAAATAACTGCACCGCTCAACAGCGCATGTTTCAAACAAACAAATTACTCACCGGGTGCACCCAAGTACGAATGTTCGTTCTCCGCTGCCAACTTCCAACCACCAATACGGTCAGCTCCTGGGTCAAGCCCGTAGGACCCCGGTGAAGGGTCACTAGCAGCAGAGGGCACCCCGATCGGAAGCGCGGAGTGGACATAGATTCCCCTCCGCCCACCCGGCCAAGACGCCCCCGATCCTCTCACCCGTTTACGGGGAGGGAGAAGACCCTATCACGGGGTCCCTTCGTGGTCGCCAACTGAAGTAATCTAATAGTAATCCCAAGGGCCACACTTACCAGTGGCCCGCAATCTCAAGTCAATAATAAGCAGTTGGCAACGTAGAAGGTTCAAGCGTTTATTGGCCACAACAGAACTCTACGCAGAGGAGCCTCATCGAACCTCACCCATCAGGTGCGCCGAAGAAGACTGCTGGCTCCTTGACAGAACAACACTTATATACATTACAGATTCAGCATACAAAGCATTGCAAGTGGAAAAGTACCAGTTAGTCCTAGAGCTCCTAAATGAGCTCATACCATCTGCCCGTATAAGGTTATTATCTTGTTCAAAGAAGGTCGGCCGGGTGACTCCCTTTCGTCTCGGGCACAGAGGAATTTAGCTTAGTACTCCCTACTGCAGATGTGACCTTGGGCCTCAGCCGTAAATACAATTCACCCTGTCTTTAGGCTGGTACGAGCTAAATCATACAGACAGTATTCACAGAGAGTCACGTGACCTAGGCATAGTTAGTCGTGATCCAATATGGCTGAACGGTGGCTTTTCGGCCCTTTCTATCATGCAGGATACTATAAAGAATAAGCCATCTTATGAAGCAGTTCTATGTACATAGAGGGAGATACAACCCTAGATACGTTATGCTAACTTTATATACTGGCCTGAATCCCACAGGATACTGGTGTTAACTGAGTCTGACTAACCAGTCCTAGAGCCAGTGCTATGGTAAAAGACACTCAGAATACAGTGAAAACACCTACATACACTAGGGAACACTATGCGTTGGGGTCCCCCTGTGATCAGCATGACCTCCTCTGTAAGCCCCTAGTATATAATAGGGCAGGGGATTAAAACTACCTCTTAAAACGCGCCACAGGGCGTGTTTGCACACGTCACCTCAGGCCCCGTCCCCTCACTTCCCCACTGTGTAAACACGCCCTGTGGCCGTTTTAAGTTGGGAGATTAAGTCCCCTTGAATCCTGAGGGTCCCTAGGGTCCAACTAGACCACTAGGTACCTCCAGTAAGCGCCACAGAGCTGTGTTGCAGAGAGATGTAAAAAGGGGCACGGCCTAGACCACCTCTCTGCAACGCAGCGCAGTGGCGCTTACTGGAAGCACTTGGTGGGCTTGTTGGCCCCCAGGGTCCCTCAGGATTGAAGGGGAATCATTTCCCCAACTTAAAACGCGCCACAGGGCTTGTTGCACAAGTTAACTCAGGCCCTGTCCCCTCCCTTCACCACTGTGTAAACACGCCCTGTGGCCGTTTTTAGTTGGGAGATTAAGTTAATTTGAATCCTGAGGGTCCCTAGGGTCCAACTAGCCCACTAGGTACCTCCAGTAAGCGCCACAGAGCTGCGTTGCAGAGAGGTGTAAAAAGTGGCATGCCCTGGACCACCTCTCTGCAACGCAGCTCAGTGGTGCTTACTGGAAGCACCTGGTGGGATGGTTAGCCCCCAGGGGCCCTCAGGATTGAAGGGGAATTATTTCCCGAACTTAAAACGCACCATAGGGCATGTTTGCACACATCACCTCAGGCCCCGTCCACTCCCTTCCCCACTGTGTAAACACGCCCTGTGGCCGTTTTTTAAGTTGGGAGATTAAGTCCCCTTGAATCCTGAGGATCCCTAGGGGCAAAATAGCCCACTAGGTACGTCCAGTAAGCGCCATTGCAGAGAGGTGTAAAAAGGGGCACGGCCTGCACCACCTCTCTGCAACGCAGAGCAGTGACGCTTACTGGAAGCACCTGGTGGGCTGGTTGGTCCCCAGGGTCCCTCAGGATTGAAAGGGAATTATTTCCCAAACTTAAAATGCGCCACAGGGCGTGTTTGCACACGTCACCTCAGGCCCCGTCCCCTCCCTTCACCAGTGTGTAAACGCGCCCTGTGGCCGTTCTAAGTTGAGAGATTATGTCCCCTTGAATCCTAAGGGTCCCTAGGGTCAAACTAGCCCACTAGGTATATCCAGTAAGCGCCACA
This sequence comes from Triturus cristatus, assembly GCF_964204655.1. Lineage (NCBI taxonomy): Eukaryota > Metazoa > Chordata > Amphibia > Caudata > Salamandridae > Triturus > Triturus cristatus. The sequence continues at coordinate 144,268,080 of NC_140588.1, forward strand.
GAGCTGCGTTGCATAGAGGTGTAAAAAGGGGTGTGGCCTCAGAACACCTGTCTGCAACGCAGCTCCCTGGCGCATACTGGAGGTACCTGTTGGGCTAGTTGGACCTCAGGGACCCTCAGTATTAAAGGGGAATTAATTCCCCAACTTTTAAGTGGCCAGGGGGCGCGTTTGCAGAGTGCTGCAAGGAGGGGGCGTGGCCTCCGGTGCGATGCCGGTCTTTCATTTATTTTATTTTTTAAGATGGAGGGCTATGTGGCCCCCCCTTCTTTTTCTAATTTACTGGCCCTGGGGACCCCATCCCCCAGGGCCTGCACACTAATCTAATTTTTTTTGTTGAAAAAAATAAATTTGGCCCTCCCAAGGCCTTAATCGGCCCCGGGGACCCCAACCCCCGGGTCATGGCCTTTTTTTTTTATTATTCTTTAGGAGGGGGCTGCGTTGCCCCCCTCCTTAGGCCACTTATGGCCCCGGGGACCCCATCCCCAGGGCCGGCCTTTGTTTTTAATTATTTTAAAAAATATATATATTTATAGAAACACCTAGGACATGCTGGACAAACCGTATGTACCTATCACCATGACGATTTGCGTGATATATATTAAAAGGCGACTATGCATAGAATGAATCCACATGGAATGTATTTACACCGCTAGTGAAGCTCTGACGTGTCTGACGCCCTACCGTGCCTAATCCCGGCGCCCCCGCCGGTGGGTACTCTCCAAGTAGACACCCTTGTCGTTTATTTATACAAACATGGGTAGCTATTGACAGGCACATTTAATATACACGCACACCAAGCCATTCAAAGGGGATTCGACAAAAATTCGACCAAACTATGCAAGAAACCCCCCTCACGGTTAATAAAACACACATCCACCGCCGGATGTGTAATACTTTTTATTTTACTCTCTGGAAAGGAGACGAACCTCACTTGAGAGTCACAGCGTGCTCCTGGCTGAGCCCAATGCTGTGTTCCACCCACCAGTGCCCGCCGAGTGCCTCACACTGTGTTGTATTCCACCAGCTAGTGCGTATGCTATGACACTCTCTAGCCCATGTGCACTGTAACACCACCCCGTGAATATGTCATGCCACACTTGCCTTCGCACGGGTTATATTGCCCCATCTAACGTGCCTTCCTCGATGCCTATGTTATAACGCACAGTGCTATGCCATACATATTACAATCTGGGATCCATATCTTTGTCACAGTGCATATGCAACGTTACACTCCCCAGCACATATTTTATATTACAACTTTAGAGACTAGTTAGGTTACACAACACTGCCCTGTGCATATTACACTCCAAGGCTCATATCGCATAGCACGCGCTAGTGCCTGTGCTATCTCGCGCTCTCCAATGAATCTCTCATTGCGCACAATGTATTGCATATTGTATTTCACCCCCCGGTTCATCTTATATCACACTTTTTGGTGCATAGTTTATACCATATACTATATCTAGTTTTCATTTTCAATCGTGTTCTCAGGACTATGTTCTATATAACACTGCATCCACCTACCCTTTTCAAAGGCATTACATTTTGCGATGGGGGGTGGAGGGTCAGGGGGTGTTTCTGCCAAGTGAGCCCGCAGTCACAGTCACAAACGTCCTCTTCTTCCTGAATAAAAGTGAGATTATGCTGCATACTTGTTCATATTTTAAGTAGTTCGCACAGACACACATTTTAAAAACAATAAAGTTCCTAATACCCACCTTCTCTGAACAGTTAGCTTGCTGCCCCATCCACCTCCTCCCTATCCTCTGTTGTCTGAATCCATGGACTAGCCTCCTCCCTCCTGCCATGCATGGTCTGATGTGCTGCCACTGCCCTCCATTTAGCATGATGTACCAGTCCACTCCTCCTGCCCTCCATTGCCCAATTCTATGGCCCATCATTGACCTCCTGCTTAGCCTCTGTGCTTAGCTTGCTGCCCCTATTCTCCTTCCCCCTGCCCTCCGATGTCTTTGTGCATGCCCCTGCTCCATCCTTTTTGCCCACCATGTTCCATGGACCTGCCACTCCTATCTACTCTGAGTGTTCTGTTGAGCTGCCACTCCCCTCCCACCTGCCTAGCATTGTCAGATGACTGTAACCTGTCCCTGCCACCTCCACCCTGCCTGTCCACATGCCATGCCCCTATCCCCTTCCTCCTGTCCTCCATGGTCCATTTTACTGCCACACCCTTCTGCCCTCCCTGGTCTGTTGTGCTGCAACTGCTCCTCTTGCCTGCCCCATGCGGTCTGTTGTGAGGCCCCTTCCCCTGAACTCTCTTGTCTGTGCCCAGGTCCTGACCCTCCCTTCTATCCTCCATGGTCCTTTATGCATGCCCCTGCACCCTCCTTCTTGCCCATCATAGCCATTGTGCTGCCACTAACCCTCCCGCTTGCCATGCATGGTCTTCTGTGCTGCTATGGCCCCTCCCACCTTCCCTGTGTGGTCAGCTAGCTGCCCCTGACCCCCTCCCACCTTCCCTCCATGGTCTGTGTGTATGCCATCATAGTCTTATTGTTGCTCTCCATGGTGTGTCTTGTTTCTAGTGCCCATCCTGCCTGACCTCCATGGTCATCTTGCTGCTCTTGCCCTGCCCCCTTGCCCCCAGCCGTGTGTTTCATGTGCAGACCCCTATTCCCTCCCTCCTGGCTTGTCTGTTACATTGTAATGCCCCTGATCCGTCCCTCCTGCCCTTTATGGTCTGTTATGCTGCAGCTTTCTCTCCTGTCTGTCCATTATGGTCAGCTAGCTACCATTGCCTTTCCCCTCTGTTCTCTGTTGTCCATGTGCATGGTCCTGTCCCCTCCCTATTGCTTTCTATGGATTGTTGTGCTGCACTCCCGTCCCGCATGCGCTGTGTGGTGTATTGTGCTGCTGCAAACCCTGATGCCTGCCCTGTAGGGTCAGTTTGGTGCACCTCTCCATGTCCCTCCTGTCCTCTGTTATCCGAGTCCATGTCCCTACCCCAATTCCTCCTGCCTACCATGATCCAATGTACCATACTTGCGAACATTTTGAACTTGGTAAGAGGGAGATTTTGAAAAAAACACTGGGGTATTGATTTTCCCGTTTGAGTTACATTGAAAAAGAGGAGATTGTAGACAGGAGACAGATCAAATAAAGCCCATTTGAGCTTAAAAACATTGGACGTTTCCTGGCTGAAACGGGTCTGTTGGCATGTATGGTTGTACTACCACTGCCTCTTCCTTCTGCCCACAATGGTCTATTATATTGCTACAGCCTCTCTTGCCAGTCCTGTATTGTTGGTCTGTTGCCCCTGCCCCCTTTCCACTGCCCTCCATAGTCTGTTGTGCTGCCACTGCCCTTCCTGCCTGCCCAGTGTGGTCAAATTGTTGCATCTGCACTCTCCTACCTGCCTTCAATTTTCAGAGTCCGTGCCCCTGGCCTCTGCCTCTCAACAGTATCCCAATGAACAACTAGATTGCTAACATTCTATATTTATTACAAAAGTGTGGAACGCCTGACGTCATCTTGATGTAATCAAAACTGTAATACCTAGAGTATTTCCTTTAGAAATTACATATATGAGAGGGTCTTATTTGCATCAAAATTATGTAGTGCTCTAAAAAACTAAAATGAGGACATATTTTCTGAGTTTTCAAATAGTGACAAAGAACTTTTAAATTATTTGTAATCTTTATATTTTTTTATCCAGTTGACCACTTGATTAAATGTTGCACCTAGGGGAGAGGATGTTGTGCTACTTCCAGAGCTGCAGACTTTGCAACTGGGGAACCAGTTTGGAGTTTCTGCTTCAGCTCAACATTCTGTGATTCTGGTCAAATCACTTAATCTCCCCATGTCTACAACCAAAATTAATTTGATCTTGTGTGATGTAACCAATGCTCATGTAAAGCACTCCAATACCTGACAAGTCTGCACTATATAAAACTGCAAATACACAAAAAATAAGTGTTTTGCACACTTCTGTCATTGGGCTACATGTGGGCTACATCTGGGTGATATTTGTGCTCAGTGGCGTAACGAAACTTGAGGGGGCCCCCCTGCAAAGCACATGGAGGGGGCCCCCCTCCCATGGCGGCGCAGCCCTCCATCTACCACTTTGCCCAACCACCCAGAAATCTAGCATATTTTGATTTGAAACCTCCAACATTTAAATGAAATGCCTCTATATTGTCTTTCTCTAAGTTCTAATGAGAAAGTGGGAAACACTCTTAACATACAAGCTATGCCATTTGTAAAAATACTGTCAAAAGCAGATTATTTAACTGCGGCAGCAATCAGAACAATGTCTCAGGAACTGCCTATGGCTTAAGAACAAAGAACAACTATGAAGGGTATGAAATAGAATTGCCAATGCCTTGAAACTTTGAAAGACTAACCCAAACCTGCAATTCGATAAAAACTCGACTGACAATATACATGAGAAGTACACAAGCTATAACTCAGTATCCTGCGAACGTCAAGAGAAATAGACTGGTGAATTATCTGCATGCCACACACTAGCGACTGTCAAGGGCTGTGCATGATAATAACGTGAACTGAGGAAGCAATTTCACTTATAATGTCTTTATTAGTAAGCACTGCAAAACAGGCCGGCAAACAAGGCTGAGGAAGAAAACTGTTTGTATGCTTCAGAACATTGATGCAGATGTTTGTCTGTTTTAATTGATCATTTCTGTAGTGTAAACAATGCTAAATACAAGATTTAAGGTACACGTATTACAGGCAACACCATAAATAACACTGAATGTAGAATAAAAACAAACCATATCAGCAAGTACCTAATGACAATCTATACAAACTGTAGTTAGTAAAGCAAAAGAAAAAGTGCAAATACTTTCAAAGTGCAAAATAAAGCAGTCACCAGTCCAGCAATATACAAAAATCAAGCATGTTTTGTAAAACAATCCAACTTTCTTCTTGCATCAAGGTGAAAATACTTTCAAAGTGCATGGTAAAAACAAGTCCAGCAGCTTCCCTCACAAGGACTGACCTTAACCACCAGACTAGGCCTTAGTTCATAACAAACAGAGGCCTCAGACCTCAGTGTGTTAACACTGGCGGTATTTACAATTTACTAAGAGTATAGGCACGCCTGCTAAATTACAGATTCACCATTGCCTCCAAATGGCTCTATCGTCACGTGTGACGCCGCCAGCCAGGCCTGGATTTTAAGCCAACAGCGCCTTACATTCTGAGAGTTGTGCTGTGACCATCTAAGTAAGGGGTTAAACATTCCAGCATGCAAAGTGTTGTTGGATAAAAGCTACAAATGGACACGACATAGTGCCAATGCCACTGGCAGCTATGTTTTATACAAGCACAAGGGGATGTTTAATTTCCTCAACACAAGCTGCAGAAGTCTGGCGTCAAATAGCAAACACGTTGTGCGGAGAACCTAGAAACGTGCTGTGTTTAGCCCCCGTGTATGGACATGAGGTGTCATTCTCTAAGAGACCCAGTGGTAAAAGCCCACAGTTGTCTCTAATGCATGTTAGTGCCAGGCAGTGGTCGAAGTGGGGGAAAAAAGTAGGGGAACTGTGGGAGGAGAATCAGAGGGCGGGAATAACCAATGGATTGGGTCAGTGGGCGGAGTGAGAGGTGTGGCGGAAAGAGCAAAATATCCCAATTTTTAGTATTCGTTTCCCATTTCACTAACCGGTTACAGCTTATTACATTATTTAATTTAACCAATAGATACACATGTTTATTTAAGGTTAAACATGTGTTATTGACATTAAAATACATTCACAAAGTGGGATACATTTCCAATCACAGAATGTCCCAAATATCCTTAAAAGTGGAATCGCAAGCCATTTGTCTCCCAGCCATGGAGTTTCTGTCATCAGCACTTCTCCTCCCTTTTTCCACAAGAGCAGTTGAAATGAAATGAATGAAATGAAATGAAATAGCATTTATAAAACGCATGGTTACCCGAAGGCATCCCAGCGCTAGGGCAGAAACCGCACTAAGCTGTGGCAATCAATTAGGGAAAAGCCAGCTTTTGAGCCTCCTGCGGAAGACGGTGTGGTCTGGCTCTTTATGTAGCTGAAGCGGTAAGGAGTTCCAGAGTTTAGCGGCGTTGTAAGAGAAGAGCCGGACGCCACTTCTGGACCTCTTCATTCTGGGAACAGACGCCAGGTGGAGGTCATTTGAACGTAACCGCCTGTTGGCTTGGTAGGGCTGGACAAAGGAAGAAATGATAGCCGGTCCCACACACCCTAGCATCTTATGGGTGGTGCAGAGGGCTTTAAAGTGGACTCTTTCCTGAATGGAAAGCCAATGTAAAGACCTAAGTGCAGCTTTGGCTGACTGGCGGCTTTAAGTACCCTCAAGAATCCTTGCGGCACAATTTTGCATGATTTGAAGTTTCTTAAAGACCGCACAGGGAGCACAGAGATAAAGTGCGTTGCCAGAGTCCAGGCGGGATAAGACAAGTGCCTGGCCCACGAGCTTCCTTGCTTGAGGGGGGAGCAAAGGCAACACTTTAGCCAGCAGTCTTAGAATACGGAAGTAGGAGGCAACAACTTTCCTTGCTTGGGTTTAAAAGCTAAGCTCAGAATCAAGTCAGAAACCCAAACGCCTTATATCGGATTTGGGGATAGGCACAGGGCCCATACATGCTGGCCAGATAGAGGAAACCTTGAATGGGGAGGGATTACCGAGCAACATAAGCTCGGTCTTATCACCGTTCAGTTTTAGATGGAAATGGCACATCCACCTCATCACCTCCTTGAGGCATGGGCCAAGACAAGTAGGGGAACTGCTTTTGTAGTTAAATGCAACCACTAATTGAGTGTCGTCGGCATATGTAATTATATGCACCCCAAAGGGTAGAACAATGTCTGCGAGAGAAGCCATGTAAACCATAAAGAGAGTGGGACTCAGGGACGCCCCCTGAGGCACTCCACAATAAAGGGGCATAGGGCTTGAAATGGCCTCACCCTCTAAGACCTGGAAGGATCTACCCTCGAAGAAAGAGCACAGTCAATTCAGGGCTGTTCTTGTCACGCCCAGATCTTTGAGTCGATGCATTAGGATACGGTGATTAACCATATCAAATGCCGCGCTGAACTCTAACAATATCACGGCTAGAGAACCACCTGCATCAAGAATCCTTCTAGAGTCTTCCGCGACTGCCAGAAAGGCTGTTTCAGTCCCTTGAGAGGGGCGAAACCCAGTTTGGGATGGATGCAGGAGTTTTCCAGCTTCAATATGCCTAGAGAGAGAGTTCAAACATGAATGGCAAAATATCCTAGTTTGCAAATGTTTTCCACATAAATATGGCTTTGCCATATTTGCCACATAATACATCATCTGATGCATAATCTGACGATTATAACTAATAAATTGTTTATAGCTCAAACACATCAAAAGTTACCAAAACATGTGACTTGTGCTTCTGTGAAGTGGAAGGCCCTTTGCAAAGGTTGACTGGTCACCTTTCTCATTGCTGCAGTTGTATGTTCCACTAGTACTAATAAGGAAAAATCTTTGCAGAGACTGTTAGCATGTGTAAAACTTTCAAAATAATAAAGTATCAGAAAATGTACAGCACCACTAATACCAGTGTAGGGTATCAGAGCACTTTACATCACACATATTACACAGAGACAATCATTCATATGTGTGTAAATCACTGTGTAGGAAATGTTACATAAGACAAAGGACTACAAGGTGTAGGAGTCACATGACAACCATACTAGTAGGCAGCATAGTTTAATAGTGATTGGTCTGCAGAAACACAAACTCAGAATTAAAAACATAACACCATGGTTAGGGGTTCTCTTTAATAATCAGAATTGATTTCTACCCAAATGAACCCTTTTTTGCAACATTAGGATAATCGAAGACTGGGGAAAAAAACATAACGCTCTAATTTATACCTTGAAGTGTGCATGCAGCTCTTACATGACAGTTAATAGCTCACTTTTCTATGTTAGGATTTTAACGTATTAACTGCAAGTAACAATAAGGCCTCTCTGACAAAAGCAGTAACCCACTGACCTATTCACATTATGTGCACTTTGTGATATGCATGGCACATGTTCTTAGCAGCATGCACATTACACCTCTGCCATTCCTTTTCATGAGTCAAACCTTCCATTAGACAAAACACCATCTCTCTCTACTAAGAACATTAATCACTGGAGTTATCAAGACATTTTTATTGTTGCCCAAAAATGTTGGAGGCCAGGAAGGAGGCAGCAAGTGCTTTTAAAACCATAATATACTTACAAACACAACGCCCCCACCTGAAGTTAGCGCCCGGTGCGGTCGCACTGCCCTAGAGCCACCCTGCTCAAGGGTCCTGTGACCTCAGTGACAGAGTCACTGCCACTCTATGGTGTGCTGCTTCATAGGTCTGTCCCCAAGACTGGAGATGAACTTCATGGATAGTGGTGGACAGGCCTTCAAGGTTAATCCACACTTGCCACCGCTAGGGTCCACCTGCTGGTGCTAAGACACCAGGGCTTTTCAGATCTTGCGGTGCCTTCTAAGGTGTAGCACAGAAATGTGCTCCCTCAGGAGAGTAGTCTGGGAGCCTGGTCATTACGGCTGAACCTGGTTCACCAGTTCCACTTCAGCAGCTCTGACCATAGCGCCACATCCTGTCCCCCACGGAACACCATACTGCCCCACTTAGAGAAACTTGCACTGCACTGACCCGCTATAAACACCTGGATGTGACTCAATTTTAATTACGCACTAGACAAGAGCAATATGCTGCCTAAAAAAAATCCTAGAAAAAGCAAACACTCATAGGGAATGCAAGATTAAGTAAAGCATGTGAAATATATGCAGGAACAACATGGTTACCTTTTTCCTTTTGCACTCATTATTCTGAAATTAGTGAGTGCTTTTGCATGAAAAGGTAAGGCCATGACTACAGGGCCCGGAAGGGACCCGTTTCAGTCCCCATTGCTTATATTCTTTCAAAACATAGGCAGTATGGTTTAAAAAGACCACATTCGTAAACACACAGTCGCTGTACACAGTTTGTTTTCCAATTCACCCATCAAGCAGGTATTTCAGTACCTCCATGCAAGGTGCACTTTCCCACACAGGGAAAACAATGTTGTTCAAAGAGAGAGGAGTAAACAAAAGTATACCTTCAATGGCAAACACTGTAAAGTGGCGCTAATGTGTTTAGGTGTAAATAAATCAATCTGGACACCTTGCAACCACTCTGTCTTGCTTTAATTAGTTATTTATTTTTCACATTTGGAATGTTTTATTTCTCTCCACCTGGAGGCTGCCCTTGTGTCAGAAAAAGACAACGTTTCACAGGGGAGCAAATAAACGAAAGGAGGAAAGAGAGGGTAATACCCGTTTCTTGAAGTCTCGGTTTTCACTAACTGAGGAGCGAGACAGAATGAGAGGGAAGACTCGGAGGCTTAGAAGCCGTCACCGTGGTGTGCGCGCACAGTTTAATTTATGGGGACTTGGGGAGGCTGAAGAGGCTTGCTTGCAGGTGCAGACGTCTCCCTCGGCTTAGAGTGAGGGGGCCCCTGGAGCGTGGGGGCCCCCCCGCACTGCGGGGGCTGTGGGGGCCTGTGTTACGCCCCTGTTTGTGCTGCATTTGGGCTCTTTTGTCTCTGGTGGCCATCTTGGGAGATTTATTTGTTATGAAGTTTCCTAATTTCCTCATTTACTACAGTCTCCTCAGTAGGAAATACTTTGATTTTTACTTTGATTCCATCAAGAAGGCATTCAGATGTGTCACACATTTGCTATAAATTCAGAATGTTAGCACTGTAGTTGCTTATTAGATCACTGTAGTAAAGCTACTGCTCACCAGGGAAGTCTGCTGCTCATTTACTGCAGTCTCCTCAGTAGGAAATGCTTTCAGTTTTTTACTTTGATTCCATCAAGAAGGTATTCAGATATGTACCACATTTGCCATACATTCTGAATGTTAGCACTCTAGTTGCTCATTAGATCACTGTAGTAAAGCTACTGCTCACCACAAAAGTCTGCTGTTGGTATTAAAAGTGCATGTTTCAGTCTGCATGTCAGAATGTTTTAATGAAATAGAAGAGGATTTGAGAAGTCACTCAAAATGTGGCCTAATTTTTCTTTCTTCAACACTAATCATAGTTTCTATGGCAAAATGAACCCCCTCATTGTGTTCCTTTTTAAATTAAATGTTTTAAGTGTTACCAGTTTATTCCAGTCAAGATGGCTTCAGGTGTGCTGTACTTTTGTCATAAGTAAGACAATAAGCACTCTAGTTGTTCTTAAGGACACTCTGGGGCATTTTGTCATTGGGCTATACTTGGGCTACATCTGGGTGATATTTGGGCTACATTTGGGCTCTTTTGTCTCTGGTGACCATTTTGGGAGACATATTTGTTATGAAGTTTCCTAATTTCCTCATTTACTACAGTCTCCTCAGTAGGAAATACTTTGATTTTTACTTTGATTCCATCAAGAAGGCATTCAGATGTGTCACACATTTTCTATAAATTCAGAATGTTAGCACTGTAGTTGCTTATTAGATCACTGTAGTAAAGCTACTGCTCACCAGGGAAGTCTGCTGCTGGTATTGAAAGTGCATGTTTCAGTCTGCATGTCAGTATATTTTAATGAAATAGAAGAGGATTTGAGAAGTCACTCAAAATGTGCCCTAATTTTTCTTTCTGCAGCACTAATAATACTTTCTATGGCAAAATGACCCCCCCCCCCCATTTTGTTCCTTTTTAAATTAAATGTTTTAAGAGTTACCACTTTATTCCAATCAAGATGGCCTCAGGTGTGCAATACGTTTGTCATAAGTAGGACTGTTAGCGCTCTAGTTGTTCTTTAGAACACTCTCGGAAGCTGCAGTAGAACACAAAGGAATCAACTGACCGTCTCTGCCCTTGTTGGATGTACATGTTTTACTGAGAATGTCAGACTTCATTCTCACATGACTGAGAAAGATAATGTGAATTTACAGAAAATATGCTCTCAGTTTAGCTTATAGATCACCTTCCAAACCTCTGTGGGAAAAGCATGAGAAAATAGTTTTCTCTCAAACATGATTCATGATATCACAGCAGAAGGCTTTTTCACGTGGTAAAATCACCTTAGAACCTTTGAGATGTCATCAGTGATGTCATGAGTGATGTCACTGACCATGTCATGAGTGATGTAATATGTGACGTCATCAGCAGTGCATTGCGGGCGCGCGAGTTATAGTTAGCTGAACTAACTATAACGGGGGAATTCCAATGGTTTTGTACAAGTGAAAAGTCCAGCTAACTATAACACCCCTGAAACCTATGGTTTTTTCAGTGAATTTCAAAGGTTTTTTAAATGCTATTTTCTAACTATGCCTACAGAGATAGGACATGTGAAGAAAGAAGAAAAAATGTACAGAAAGAAAAAAAAGAAGTGCAGAAAGAAGCAACAGAAGTCCTCACAGACGAAGAAAAGTGCAGGAAGAAGGATAACGTGCAGAAAGAACAAAAAGAAGAGCAGAAAGAAGCCTTGTTGCAAAATCATCCTGTACCCTCAACTTTTTCAGACGGATACTGGTGGTAACTGAGTCTGACTAACCAGTCCTAGAGCCAGTGCTATGTTAAAAGACACTTAGAATACAGTGAAAACACCTACATACACTAGGGAACATTATGCGTTGGTGTCCCCCTGTGATTAGCATGACCTCCTCTGTAAGCCCCTAGTATATAATAGGGCAGGGGGATTAAAACTACGTCTTAAAACAGGCCACAGGGCGTTTTTGCACACGTTAACTCAGGCCCCGTCCCCTCCCTTCACCACTGTGTAAACACGCCCTGTGTCCGTTTTTAGTTGGGAGATTAAGTTCATTTGAATCCTGAGGGTCCCTAGGGTCCAACTAGCCCACTAGGTACCTCCAGTAAGTGCCACAGAGCTGCGTTGCAGAGAGGTGTAAAAAGTGGCACGGCCTGGACCACCTCTCTGCAATGCAGCTCAGTGGCGCTTACTGGAAGCACTTGGTGGGCTAGTTAGCCCCCAGGGGCCCTCAGTATTGAAGGGAAATTATATCCCCAATTTAAAACGTGCCATAGTGCGTGTTTGCAAACGTCACCTCAGGCCCTGTCCCCTCCCTTCACCACTGTGTAAACGCGCCCTGTGGCTGTTCTAAGTTGAGAGATTAAGTCCCCTTGAATCCTAAGGGTCCCTAGGGTCAAACTAGACCACTAGATACCTCCAGTAAGCGCCACAGAGCTGCGTTGCAGAGAGGTGTAAAAAGGGGCTTGGCCTCAGAATACCTGTCTGCAGCGCAGCTCCCTGGCGCATACTGGTATTGGAGTCGAATTAATTCCCCAACTTACAATTCGCCAGGGGGCGCGTTTGCAGAGTGCTGCAAGGAGGGGGCGTGGCCTCCGGCACGATGCCAGTCTTTTATTTATTTTAATTTTTTAAGAAGGGGGAGCTGTGTGGTTCCCCTTCTTATTCTAATTTATTGGCCCTGATGACCCCATCCCCCAGGGCCTGTCTCCTAATTCTATTTTTTTGACCCCAATCCCCAGGGCCGGCCACTGTTTTTTATTATTTTAAAAAAATATATATTTATAGACACACCTAGGACATGCTGGACAAACCATACGTACCTATCACCATGACGATTTGCGTGATATTCATTAAAACGCGACTATGCATACAATGAATCCACATGGAATGTATCTACAACACTAGTGAAGCTCTGACATGTCTGATGCCCTACCGTGCCTAATCCCGGTAGACACCCTTGTCGTTTATTTATACAAACATGGGTAGCTATTGACGGGCACATTTCATACACATGCACACCAAGCCATTCAAAGGGGATTCGACAAAAATTCAACCAAAACTATGCAAGAAACCCCCCTCACGGTTAATAAAACACAAATCCACTGCCGGATGTGTAATACTTTTTATTTTACTCTCTGGAAAGGGTACGAACATCACTTGAGAGTCACAGCGCACTCCTGGCAGAGCCCAATGCTGTGTTACACCCACCATTGCCTGCTGAGTGCCACACACCTCTGTGTTGTATTCCACTAGCTAGTGCATATGCTATGACACTCTCTAGCCCATGTCCACTGTAACACCACCCCGTGAATATGTCATGCCACACTTGTCTTCGCACGGGTTATATTGCCCCATCTAACGTGCCTTCCTCGATGCCTATGTTATAACGCACAGTGCTATGCCATACATATTACAATCTGGGATCCATATCTTTGTCACAGTGCATATGCAACGTTACACTCCCCAGCACATATTTTATATTACAACTTTAGAGACTAATTAGGTTACACAACACTGCCCTGTGCATATTACACTCCAAGGCGCATATCGCATAGCACGCGCTAGTGCCTGTGCTATCTCGCGCTCTCCAATGAATCTGTAATTGCGCACAATGTATTGCATATTATATTTCACGCCCGGTTCATCTTATATCACACTTTTTGGTGCATAGTTTATACCATACACTATATCTAGTTTTCATTTTCAATCGTGCTCTCAGGACTATGTTTTATATAACACTGTGTTCACCTACCCTTTTCACAGGCATTACATTTTGCGATAGGGGGTGGAGGGTCAGGGGGTGTTTCTGCCAAGTGAGCCCGGAGTCACAGTCACAAACGTCCTCTTCTTCCTGAATAAAAGTGAGATTATGCTGCATACTTGTTCATATTTTAAGTAGTTCGCACAGATACACGTTTTAAAAACAATAAAGTTCCTAATACCCGCCTTCTCTGAACAGTTAGCTTGCTGCCCCATCCCCCTCCTCCCTATCCTCTGTTGTGTGAATCCATGGACTAGCCTCCTCCCTCCTGTCATGCATGGTCTGATGTGCTGCCACTGCCCTCAATTTAGTATGATGTACCAGTCTACTCCTCCTGCCCTCCATTGCCCAATTCTATGCCCCATCATTGACCTCCTGCTTAAACTCTGTGCTTAGCTTGCTGCCCCTATTCTCCTGCCCCCTGCCCTCCGATGTCTTTGTGCATGCCCCTGCTCCATCCTTTTTGCCCACCATGTTCCATGGACCTGCCACTCCTATCTACTCTGAGTGTTCTGTTGAGCTGCCACTCCCCTCCCACCTGCCTAGCATTGTCAGATGACTGTAACCTGTCCCTGCCACCTCCACCCTGCCTGTCCACATGCCATGCCCCTATCCTCTTCCTCCTGTCCTACATGGTCCATTGTATTGCCACACCCTTCTACCCTCCCTGGTCTGTTGTGCTGCAACTGCTCCTCCTGCCTGCCCCGTGCGGTCTGTTGTTTGGCCCCTTCCCCTGAACTTTCTTGTCTGTGCACAGGTCCTGACTCTCCCTTCTATCCTCCATCGTCCTTTGTGCATGCCCCTGCACCCTCCTTCTTGCCCATCATAGCCATTGTGCTGCCACTAACCCTCCCACTTGCCATGCATGGTCTTCTGTGCTGCCATGGCCCCTCCCACCTTCCCTGTGGGGTCAGTTAGCTGCCTCTGACCCCCTCCCACCTTCCCTCCATGGTCTGTGTGTATGCCATCACAGTCTCACTGTTGCTCTTCATGGTGTGTCTTGCTTCTAGTGCCCATCCTGCCTGACCTCCATGGCTATCTTGCTGCTCCTGCCCTGCCCCCTTGCCCCCAGCCCTCTGTTTACATGTGCAGACCCCTACTCCCTCCCTCCTGGCTTGTCTGTTCCATTGTAATGCCCCTGATCCGTCCCTCCTGCCCTTTATGGTCTGTTATGCTGCAGCTTTCTCTCCTGTCTGTCCATTATGGTCAGCTAGCTACCATTTCCTCTTGCCCCTCTGTTCTCTGTTGTCCATGTGCATGGTCCTGTCCCCTCCCTCTTGCTTTCTATGGATTGTTGTGCTGCACTCCCGTCCCGCATGCCCTGTGTGGTGTATTGTGCTGCTGCAAACCCTGATGCCTGCCCTGCAGGGTCAGTTTGGTGCACCTCTCCATGTCCCTCCTGTCCTCTGTTATCCAAGTCCATGTCCCTACCCCATTTCCTTCCATGATCCAATGTACCATACTTGCGAACATTTTGAACTTGGTAAGAGGGAGAATTTGAAAAAAAACTGGGGTATTGATTTTCCCCTTTGAGTTACATTGAAAAAGAGGAGATTGTAGACAGGAGACAGATCAAATAAAGCCCATTTGAGCTTAAAAACATTGGACGTTTCCTGGCTAAATCGGGTCTGTTGGCATGTATGGTTGTACTACCATTGCCTCTTCCTTCTGCCCACAATGGTCTATTACATTGCCACAGCCTCTCTTGCAAGTCCTGTATTGTTGGTTTGTTGCCCCTGCCCCCCTTTCCACTGCCCTCCATAGTCTGTTGTGCTGCCACGGCCCTTCCTGCCTGCTCAGTGTGGTTAAATTGTTGCCTTTGCACCCTCCTACCTGCCTTCAATTTTCAGAGTCCGTGCCCCTGGCCTCTGCCTCTCAACAGTATCCTAATGAACAACTAGATTGCTAACATTCTATATTTATTACAAAAGTGTGGAACGCCTGACGTCATCTTAATGTAATCAAAACTGTAATACCTAGAGCATTTCCTTTAGAAATTACATATATGAGAGGGTCTTATTGGCATCAAAATTATGGTTAGTGCTCTAAAAGACTAAAATAAGGACATATTTTCTGAGTTTTCAAATAGCGACAAAGCACTTTTAAATTATTTGTTATCTTTATGTTTTTTTATCCAGTTGACCACTTGATTAAATGTTGCACTTAGGGGAGAGGATGTGGTGTTACTTCCAGAACTGCAGACTTTGCAACTGGGGAACCAGGTTGGACTTTCTGCTTCAGCTCGACATTCTGTGATTCTGGTCAAATCACTTAGTCTCCCCATGTCTACAACCAAAATGAATTTGTTCTTGTGTGATGTAACCAATGCTCATGTAAAGCACTCCAATACCTGACAAGTCTGCACTATATAACACTGCAAAAACACAAAATATTAAAGTGTTTTGCACACTTCTGTTATTGGGCTATATTTGGGCTACATCTGGGTGATTTTGGGCTACATTTGGGCTCTTTTGTCTCCGGTGGCCATCTTGGGAGATTTATTTGTTATGAAGTTTCCTAATTTCCTCATGTACTGCAGTCCCCTCAGTAGGAAATGCTTTCAGTTTTTTACTTTGATTCCATCATGAAGGTATTCAGATATGTCACACATTTGCCATAAATTCTGAATGTTAGCACTCTAGTTGCTCATTAGATCACTGTAGTAAAACTACTGTTCACCATGGAAGTCTGCTCCTGGTATTAAAAGTGCATGTTTCAGTCTGCATGTCAGAATTTTTTAATGAAATAGAAGAGGATTTGAGAAGTCACTCAAAATGTGCCCTCATTTTCTTTCTTCAGCATTAATCATAATTTCTATGGCAAAATGAACCCCCTCATTGTGTTCCTTTTTAAATTAAATGTTTTAAGTGTTACCAGTTTATTCCAATCAAGATGGCTTCAGGTGTGCCATACTTTTGTCATAATGAAGACAGTAAGCGCTCTAGTTGTTTTTAAGAACACTCTGGGACATTCTGTCATTGGGCTATACTTGGGCTACATCTGGGTGATATTTGGGCTACATTTGGGCTCTTTTGTCTCTGGTGGCCATCTTGGGAGACTTATTTGTTATGAAGTTTCCTAATTTCCTCATTTACTGCAGTCTCCTCAGTAGGAAATACCTTCAGTTTTTTACTTTGATTCCATCAAGAAGGCATTCAGATGTGTCACACATTTGCCATAAATTCAGAATGTTATCACTCTTTTTGCTCATTAGATCACTGTAGTAAAGCTACTGCTCACCAGGGAAAACTGCTGCTGGTATTGAAAGTGCATGTTTCAGTCTTCATGTCAGAATTTTTTAATGAAATAGAAGAGGATTTGAGAAGTCACTCAAAATGTGCCCTAATTTTTCTTTCTGCAGCACTAATCATACTTTTTATGGAAAAATTAACCCCCTCATTTTGTTCCTTTTTAAATTAAATGTTTTAAGAGTTACCACTTTAATCCAAGCAAGATGGCTTCAGGTGTGCCATACGTTTGTCATAAGTAGGACTGTTAGCGCTCTAGTTGTTCTTTGGAACACTCTGGGAAGCTGCAGTAGAACACAAAGGAATCAACTGACAGTCTCTGCCCTTGTTGGATGTACATGTTTTACTGAGAATGTCAGACTTCATTCTCACATGACTGAGAAAGATAATGTGAATTTACAGAAAATAAGCTCTCAGTTTAGCTTATAGATCACCTTCCAAACCTCTGTGGGAAAAGCATGAGAAAATATTTTTCTCTCAATCATGATATCCCAGCAGAAGGCTTTTTCACATGGTGAAATCACCTTAGAACATACCACAATTCCTAAAATGAGTATGGTACCATCAAAAAATGATTTATAATGTAACTAAAGTCTTAAAACCTTCTATTAACTGCAATGCTTTTTAATGAGGTGCTATCATGTATATTGGTCCCAAGATGGCTGCCAACACTTCTTGGATGAAGTGCTGACAGCCAATCAGATCTCAGGATGAGATGTGTGGTTAGGCTCCGCCCACATATGTATATGATTTTACTTTTGATTTTCTCAGGAACTACTTTAACAGATTGACACCAGACCTGCAAAAGGCACTTCCCTGACCTGAGGACTACCTCTCTGCCAAATTTCAAGTAATTCTGTTCAGCCGTTCGGGCTGTACCTTCGACTAAAGGTCCTACGGAAAAATGCATGGGGAAAATGTGTTTTGGGACCCCCTTTTTTCTCGGCCCCCACTTGATGAATCACCCCGAGACTTTCAGGGTAGGAGCGGAGCGTAGCGACCCACCTATTTTGAAAATTTTGCGAGGATTCGTCAACCGGCGCCAAAGTTATTCCGAATAGAATGTTGCGGATTTCCTATGGAAACACGGTCCTAACTATAACTATCTACTGGCGACCGACAGTAGATAATATATATATATATATATATATATATATATATATATATATATATATATTACCTACTGGCGGACGCCAGTAGGTAGTTATAGTTAGGACCCTGTTTCCATAGGAAAACCGCAACATTCTATTTTGAATAACTTTGGCGCCGGTTGACGAATCCTCGCGAAATTTTCAAAATAGGTGGGGCGCTGCGCTCCGCTCCTACCCTGAAAGTCTCGGGGGGATTCGTCATGCGGGGGCTGAGATAAAAGGGGGGTCCCAAAACGCGTTTTTCCCATGCATTTTTCCATAGGACCTTTAGACACAGCTAAAGCCCGAACGGCTGAACAGAGTTCCTTGAAATTTGGCAGAGAGGTAGTCTACAGGTCAAGGAAGTGCCTTTTGTAGGTTTGGTGTAAATCTGTTCAGTAGATTCTGAGAAAATAGCCTGTAAATCAATATATATATCTGAGCCAGCTTACATTCCACAACAATGGCTGAGGATTGGATCAGGGAGAGAGAAGCGGCAGCGATTGACATATTTAGCGATCAGCAAGAAAGCACAGCTACCCCGAGAGGGAACACGCAAACAACAGCAGCAGGAAACAGCGTGAAACAGCTATTGGGTGAATTGGAGAAATTACGGAGACATGAGGTGGCCAAGTGGTGGGAGTGCACATCTCTAAAAAGATATCTTGAGGTGGGGCGGATACCGAGGGGTCTGAGGATTTTAGTCGCACCGACCTATGAAAACCCAGATCCCGCTATGCTCCAGGAATGGGCTGAGAATAGTGCCCAATCGTCCAGAAATATGTTGGAAATACTAATAAAGTTTGCTACGACGGACAGAGAAAAGATCTTGTTGCGTATTGATGAAATATGCAAAGAACTAGACAAAGCGTCCAACCAAGATGAAGTGAGTAAGGGTCTGCTGGACATTAAGAATCGTGTCCTAAAGTACGAACAAACCATCAAGGAAAGAAAAGCCATAAAATTCCAGCGAGACAGGAACGATTATCTTTTTGGTCGCATTTATACCTTTTCGAGGAAATTTGACAATATTCGGCGCCAACAACTGTCAACAACTTCAAGTAGCGGCACCAGTGGACAGCCTGCACCCAGTGAATCTGAACTAAGTTCAGAAATTGAGTCTGATCCGGAAGGTACCGGGAGTGGACCCCAAGCAAGCAAAGCACCTACACCCGCACAAGAGTTGGGTTTTTTACGTGTAGAACGTTTAATGAGCCTACGCCCAAGGCCACAACAACGCGAATTCACAACAAACAGAAATTTAAATCAAAGAGCAGACGGAGAAAAGACAGGAGATGGCGAAAACGCTCAACAGTTCGCAAAACCGATATACAGACGGAACAGACGAAGATAAATGATACTACAGAGGCTGATAACACAGTAATAAATCTTTCAACGATGGCGTTATCAACAACAGAAGAAAAAGTTTTAAGTCTTGGCCTATCTTTCTGCAAACCTACGAACTTTGACTATACACAGACCAGGATAGACCTTTACCATTTCACGAGAAATTTGAAATTACGTAAACATTTCTTCACTATGAAGAATAAAAAGGATGCACAAGTAGAAGACAATCTATTTCCAATGGCATTAGACGTGGCTGACATGACAACCCTGAGAGACATGGTGGAGTTGGAATATAATGAAGGAATTGATCAAGTAAGCGTGAGTCACGCGGCAGACAGAGCGGAGTTAGACATTTCTACATCTCTCCGAACGCCATTCAAACCTAAATCGGTTTTTAACCCCATAATGCCAAGAGACAATATTGACATTTTCTCTGATAAAGTGATCACTGATTTAAAGAAACTGGCAATCAGTAGCAGTAATGAATTTCAACAGAACTTAAATAAACAGGCTACGCAATACACAATGGTCATGCAAAAAATTAAAGAACGGACTGACATTGTCATACGTTGGTCAGACAAAGGAGGAAACGTGGTGTTGTGGCCCATTGAAATGTACAATCAAGAAGCTTTGTCACAACTCTTGGACAAAAATTGTTATACTCGAATAACAGCCACAAACATAATCAGTATCAAGGAAAGATACCACGGCTGTTTATATGACTGGAGAGGCAAAGGTCTAATTTCAAAATCAGAACTTGAATACCTAAAGAACGATTATCCTATCACTCCGCAACTTTATCTACTTCCTAAAGTCCACAAGAATGCAGAATGCCCACCGGGTAGGCCCATCATTTCTGCCATTGGAAGCCTTTTCGAAAACACCAGCAAATACATAGATTATTTTCTTCAACCGTTTGTGCAAACATTACCTGCATACTTGAAGGACACTGGGGACTTTTTGAGGAAGATTTTCGATTGTAATTGGCAAAATGATTTTGTGTTTATGACATTAGACGTTCAAAGTCTGTATACAAGCATTAGACACAGAGACGGCTTGAATGCAGTGAAACATTATCTTAGCACGAGTGGAGAGGTGCTGAACAGGAAGCTATTGATTTCGCTACCAGACTAAATGTAAATGATTTGAATTTGAAATTTACGTGTAATACTAGTACGACATCCATAGCATTCCTTGATTTAGAGCTCTACATCAGTGCAAACAAAGTTCAGTCTCGCACATTTAGGAAAGCTACATCGGGGAATGCGATTTTACACGCCCAGAGTTTCCATCCAACCAAACTAATAGAAAGCATTCCCTATGCTGAATGTCTACGAATGAAACGGAATTGCAGTACCACAGAGAGCCTACACGTTTCTACACAGAATCTATTCAAAAGACTTAGTAAGAGAGGCTACAAAGCACAAACTTTGAACAAAGCTAAACAGAAGTGTTCAAATACCACCAGAGAAAATTTGGTCTTCAAAAAGTCAGAGGCAAAGACGGTTCAGGAAGTTCAAACCCCTAGATTAGTCACAGGGTACAACCAGTATCATAATAATCTAAGAAGAATCTTGTATAGACACTGGCCGTTAGTTCAATGTGACCCCGTCATAGGCTCCTCATGTACCAAGCTCCCGCAATTAACATTCAGACGGGCTAAGTCTATGAAAAGTGAATTGGTTGTCAATGCCCCTGTAAGTGAGAGAGGTAGCAGTTGGCTAAAAGCACAGAAGGGATTCTTTAAGTGCACAAAATGTAAAGCCTGTAAACACGGGGAAAATACTACAACAGTCCCCACCCCCCTCAGGAAAACTCCGTTTGTAATTCGTGAGCACTACACTTGCAAGACAGAATTTGCGGTGTATGTGCTACGTTGTACATGCAACAAAATGTACGTGGGTAGCACGATTCACCCCGTTAATGTAAGGATACTTCAACACCTGAGGGCAATTAATAACGATGACCCGGCATATCCAGTGGCCCGACACATAAATACAATACACGGAGGAAGATCAGAGGATCTTAAATACTTTGTCATTGACAGTGTAAAAAAGAACGTCAGGGGAGGTAACAGGCAGATGCTGCTGCGGAAATTAGAATCCAGATATATAATCTCATTGGATTGTAAAATTCCAAATGGCATGAATGCAGATGAGGCATTGAGTACACATTTGTAATCCCCTAGTGCTGCATAAATATAGACTTGTCTTATTAATCGCTTTATGATGTAAAGTTGCTGTCCGCTTTGAAACCCTTGTGAGAATTCTCAGGAAATGTAATGAGTTTCATTTGTTCCAAACCTTCCCCCCCCTGTTTTTCCTTTAGTCCGCTGACTATAGCCTTTTGAGTATAATTTCAGTTTTCTTTAATTTTTTTCATTTGTTAGAATATCGGATTCACGTAATCAGGCCAACTGTTCTAATTCCAGTATTTGCATTATTTTACCTTGTTCTAATCAATCTTCATTAATCACTGCCCACTTGGGCTCAATGGTTAAAAACATTTAATAATGTTTAAAAATGTTTTGAAGGCAACACACCAAATTTAATTACTCTTTTTGTAAACAATGCAACAATCACTCACAGTTGACCGTGTTTAACACATGTTGGTAATGTGTATTTAATGCTTTATTGTTGTTTTTTACGTGAATTAACCATTAGTGTGTCACTTATCTTAAGAACTCTTCTATGTCCTTTACTAATCTTATGTCACCAAGGCAACCACTTACGTTTTGAAAATTTTGCGAGGATTCGTCAACCGGCGCCAAAGTTATTCCGAATAGAATGTTGCGGATTTCCTATGGAAACACGGTCCTAACTATAACTATCTACTGGCGACCGACAGTAGATAATATATATATATATATATATATATATATATATATATATATATATATATATATATTACCTACTGGCGGATGCCAGTAGGTAATTATAGTTAGGACCCTGTTTCCATAGGAAAACCGCAACATTCTATTTTGAATAACTTTGGCGCCGGTTGACGAATCCTCGCGAAATTTTCAAAATAGGTGGGGCGCTGCGCTCCGCTCCTACCCTGAAAGTCTCGGGGGGATTCGTCAAGCGGGGGCTGAGAAAAAAGGGGGGTCCCAAAACGCAGTTTCCCCATGCATTTTCCCATAGGACCTTTAGTCCGAGCTACAGCCCGAACGGCTGAACAGAATTACTTGAAATTGGGCAGAGAGGTAGTCCTCAGGTCAGGGATGTGCCTTTTGCAGGTCTGGTGTAAATCTGTTCAGTAGGTCCTGAGAAAATAGCATTTAAAACAATATATATATCTGTAAGCGCGCTCCGTGCGCTTACGGTAAGCTTACCGTATGCGTACGGTGCCGTGCGTGAGCTCAATTCTGATTGGTGGTTACATGACTGTAAACATTCGAATCGGTCGAAATCAGAAAGTATCGGCCGCCATTTTCTGTCTCTCGCACTGAAAAACAAAGGTTGATAACATGAAAAGGGGGCAACGAAGAGAGTTGCAGACCCCCTAGCGTTCGTCAGGGGGTTCACGAAGGACCAAAAAGTATGAAAAATAAATTTAATAATTTTTTTTAAAAATCACGGAGTACGCGTACGGTAAGCTTACCGTACGCGTACGGTAAAAAAAAATAAAAAATAAAAAAAAATTAACAATCACATTTAATATAGAAATCTAAGGACCCCCAAGGGAGAAAAAAAAATTTGATATTTTGTAAAAAATGGTGAGGCGTGCACGGTACGAAATGCGCAACGTGGATGCTCGGTGCGCGAAGCGCACCGAGTGCCCACAGCGCGCGCACGGTGCGCGAAAATAAATACATAACTTAGCATTTTAAAAACCGTACAAATTCACTGAAAAAACCATAGGTTTCACACACGTTATAGTTAGGAATTAGCATTTAAAAAACCTTGCAAATTCACTTAAAAAACCATAGGTTTCACACAAGTTATAGTTAGCTGTACATTTCACTCGTAAAAAACCAATGAAATTCCACGTTATAGTTAGATCAGGTAACTATAACTTGCGCGACCGCAATGCACAATGTGTCATTTCAGATGTCATCATTGATGTCATGAGTGATGTCACTGACCATGTCATAAGTGTTGTAATATGTGACGTCATCAGCAGTGCATTGCGGGGGCGCAAGTTATAGTTACCTGATCTAACTATAACGTGGAATTTCATTGGTTTTTTACGAGTGAAATGTACAGCTAACTATAACTTGTGTGAAACCTATGGTTTTTTAAGTGAATATATATATATATATATATATATATATTCACTGAATAAACCATAGGTTTCAGGCCTGATATAGTTAGGGGTTAGCATTTAAAAAACCTTAGAAATTCACTGAAAAAACAATAGGTTTTAGGGGTGTTATAGTTAGCTGGACATTTCACTCGAACAAAACCATTGAAATTCCTCTGATATAGTTAGTTGTACTAACTACATCTCGCGCGTCTGCAATCCACTACTGATGATGTCACATATTACATCATTCATGACATGGTTTTTTCAGTGAATTTCAAAGGTTTTTTAAATGCTAATTCCTAACTATATCAGGCCTGAAAACTATGTTTTTTTCAGTGAATTTCAAAGGTTTTTTAAATGCTAGTTCCTAACTATATCAGGCCTGAAACCTATGGTTTTTTCAGTGAATTTCAAAGGTTTTGTAAATGACAAATTTTAATGTATTAATTGTTATACTGATTTTTTTTATACTGATTTACTACATTTTTTAAACTGTTTATTTTTATTTTTTTAATTACATTATACATTACAATACAAAATATACTTTCTCAGAATAAATTACTTTAGTTTATATACTTTGCAAATAGGCAATAGACTTTTAAGTACAGTAGTTACAGTTGTTGCAATGGGCAACACAATTTCAAACACAAAGCTACAATGAGCTCAATGTGAATTTCTAGTCAAAAGCAATTAGTTACTTTATGGATTACTTTTCTAACCACAGGACAGGATCCTAGATTCAGTCCTTGGACATCTCCTGTAAACAGTTGAGTAAAAGCGTTTTTGTTCCAGTAGTGATTTTTAAGGATTATTATTGTATTTTAAAAGTTGACACTTAGAAATTTTTTCACATAGAATCACCAATGTAATCCTATGGCAGAAAATTCACTTAGCAGGTAAGTAGTGTCATCGCTACTTTTTCTTACTCAGTGGTGGATCCTGGATTCAGCACAGGTGAATCTCCTGTAAACAGTTGAAAGAATGTGTTTAAGTCATACAGACGATTTTTTGGGAATATTTTTAGTTTGTGAAAATAGACACTGAGAATCTTTTCTGCTTAAAAGCACACAATGGATTCCTATGGAAGGAAATACAAGTTACTGTTAAGTGCGCTTAAAATTACTTTTCAGGGTCAGTGCTGGTCTAAAAGATGCAGCACTGGGTTCTCTCCTGATAATAGGTGAGTACATCAGAATTCGTAGTTCGGCTGATTTTAGAGGAATATTTGTACGTTTCAAAAATGGACACTTAGAAACTTTTCTGGTGAAAACCACACAATGGATTCCATTAGAAAGAAATATAAGTTACTGGCAAGTACGCTTAGAATTACTTTTCAGGGTCAGTGCTGGGCTAAAAGATGCAGCACTGGGTTCTCTCCTGATAACAGGTGAATAAATCGGAATTCGTAGTTCGACTGATTTTAGAGGAATATTTGTAAGTTCCAAAAATGGACACTTGAAAACTTTTCTGCTGAAAAGCACACAATGTATTCCTATGGAAGGAAATACAAGTTACTGGTAAGTACGCTTAGAATTACTTTTCAGGGTCAGTGCTGGTCTAAAAGATGCAGCACTGGGTTCTCTCCTGATAACAGGTGAGGAAATCGGAATTCGTAGTTCGGCTGATTTTAGAGGAATATTTGTAAGTTTAAAAAATGGACACATAGAAACTTTTCTGCTGAAAACCACACAATGGATTCATATGGAAGGAAATACAAGTTACTGGTAAGTACGCTTAGAATTACTTTTCAGGGTCAGTGCTGGGCTAAAAGATGCAGCCCTGGGTTCTCTCCTGATAACAGGTGAGTACATCGGAATTCGTAGTTCGGTTGATTTTAGAGGAATATTTGTACGTTTCAAAAATGGACACTTAGAAACTTTTCTGGTGAAAACCACACAATGGATTCCAAAGGAAAGAAATACAAGTTACAGGTAAGTACACTTAGAATTACTTTTCAGGGTCAGTGCTGGGCTAAAAGATGCAGCACTGGGTTCTCTCCTGATAACAGGTGAGTTAATCGGAATTCGTAGTTCGACTGATTTTAGAGGAATATTTGTAAGTTTCAAAAATGGACACTTAGAAACTTTTCTGCTGAAAACCACACAATGGATTCATATGGACGGAAATACAAGTTACTGGTAAGTACGCTTAGAATTACTTTTCAGGGTCAGTGCTGGTTTTAGAGGAATATTTGTACAATGGTGAAGGAAGGGGGCGGGGCCTGAGGTGACGTGTGCAAACACGCCCTGTGGCGCGTTTTAAGTTGGGGAATTAATTCCTCTTCAATCCTGCGGTCCCCTGGGGGCCAACTAGCCCACCAGGTACCTTCAGTATGCGCCAGGGAGCTGCGTTGCAGAGAGGTGTTCAGAGGCCACGCCCCTTTTTACAACACTCTGCAACGCAGCTCCGTGGCGCTTACTGGAGAGACCAGGTGGGCTAGTTGGTCTCTAGGGGACCTCTGGATTGAAGAGGAATCAATTCCCCAACTTAAAACGCTCCACAGGGCGTGTTTGCACACAGATCACCTCAGGCCCCACCCCCTACCTTCACCACTGTGCAAACGCGCCCCGTGGTGTGTTGTAAGTTGGGGGATTAAGTCCCCTTGAATCCTGAGGTCCCCTGGTGGCCAACTAGCCCACCAGGTACCTCCAGTAAGCGCCAGGGAGCTGTGTTGCAGAGAGGTGTAAAAAGGGGCGTAGTCTCATCACACCTCTCTGCAACGCAGTCCCCTGGCGCATACTGGAGGTTCCTGGTGGGCTAGTTGGCCCCCAGGGACCCCCAGTATTCAAGGGGAATTAGTTCTCCCTCTGCAAACGCCCTGCCATTGCAAACAGCAGTGTCCCGGGGTGGGCACCCCAGGACACTGCAGGAGCCGGCCCTGGGGGGTGGTGGTCCCCAGGGCCAATACAAGGCTCCAGGAGGGGGGCCGCGTGGCCCCCCTCCTACATGTAGGAGCGCTATATAAGTTTACTTTTACATTACATTACATTACTAGTTGCCCCGGGGGTGGCAGTCCCCGGGGCTGGGGGGCCTGAGAGCCCCCCCACATCAAATAATTTTAAGCCCCGGGGGTGGCGGTCCCTGGGGCTGCGAGCCCCCCTTCCCATGTTAACGAAGCCCCGGCGGGTGGCGGTCCCCGGGGCTGCAGGGGGGCCGTGCGCCCCCCCGCATATACAATCTTCGAGCCCCGGGGGGTGGCAGTCCCCGGGACAGTGTGGGGGGGATTGGGAACCCCCACACTTTTTTTTTAATTATGCCCCCGGGGGCAAATTAGCATATTCAGCGAGGGAGCCCGCGCTGATTTTGTCTTTATTTTCGGCCGAAATTCACGCTGGGTGCGCGAATCACGCTGATTTAAAAAAAAAAAAAAATCTTTTTTTGGCCCTGAGCAGGCCTAGGGGATCAGGGTGTTTCTACCCTGCCCCCTTTTTGCGTTTTTCGCGTTTGTTTTTTAGGTTTCTTGTGCCTCGGTTCTACCGAGGTACAAGATGGCTGCCAACATTTCCTGATCTGGAGTGTTTACAGCCAATTAGAATACAGCTCGTGCACGGCAGGGTGCGTGCTGAGTGCAGGGAGGGTGCGCGGATCCTCCGAGGCCATAGATATATATGTACTTTTACTTCTAATTTTCTCAGGAACTACTGAACGGATTTACACCATTCAAGCAAAAGGCACGAGTCTGAACTGAGGACTACCTCTTTGCCAAATTTGGTGTAATTCCGTTCAGTACCACTTTAATCCAAGCAAGATGGCTTCAGGTGTGCCATACGTTTATCATAAGTAGGACTGTTAGCGCTCTAGTTGTTCTTTGGAACACTCTGGGAAGCTGCAGTAGAACACAAAGGAATCAACTGACAGTCTCTGCCCTTGTTGGATGGACATGTTTTACTGAGAATGTCAGACTTCATTCTCACATGACTGAGAAAGATAATGTGAATTTACAGAAAATAAGCTCTCAGTTTAGCTTATAGATCACCTTCCAAACCTCTGTGGGAAAAGCATGAGAAAATATTTTTCTCTCAATCATGATATCCCAGCAGAAGGCTTATTCACATGGTGAAATCACCTTAGAACATACCACAATTCCTAAAATGAGTATGGTACCATCAACAAATGATTTATAATGTAACTAAAGTCTTAAAACCTTCTATTAACTGCAATGCTTTTTAATGAGGTGCTATCATGTATATTGGTCCCAAGAGGGCTGCCAACACTTCTTGGATGAAGTGCTGACAGTCAATCAGATCTCAGGATGAGATGTGTGGTTAGGCTCCGCCCACATATATATATGATTTTACTTTTGATTTTCTCAGGAACTACTGAACAGATTGACACCAGACCTGCAAAAGGCACATCCCTGACCTGAGGACTACCTCTCTGCCGAATTTCAAGTAATTCTGTTCAGCCGTTCGGGCTGTACCTTGGACTAAAGGTCCCTATGGAAAATTGCATGGGGAAAATGCGTTTTGGGACCCCCCTTTTTTCTCAGCCCCCGCTTGACGAATCCCCCCGAGACTTTCAGGGTAGGAGCGGAGCGCCCCACCTATTTTGAAACTTTCGTGAGGATTCGTCAACCGGCGCCAAAGTGATTCCAAATAGAATGTTGCGGATTTCCTATGGAAACACGGTCCTAACTATAACTATCTACTGGTGACCGCCAGTAGATAATATATATATATATATATATATATATATATATATTCACTGAACAAACCATAGGTTTCAGGTACGTTATTGTTAGAAATTAGCATTTAAAAAAACTTAAAAATTCACTGAAAAAGACATAGGTTTCAGGGACGTTATAGTTAGCTGGACATTTCACTCTTACAAAACCATAGAAATTCCACCTTTATAGTTAGTTCAGCTAACTATAACTCGCTCCCCCGCAATGCACCGCTGATGACGTCACATATTACATCATTCATGACATGGTCAGTAACATCACTGATGACATCTCAAATGACATCACTGATAACATCATCCAGTGACTGTGTGTTTCTGTAATGTTTAAATAAGTAAAGTTTAAAATATATGTTATATTTATATAATGCCAAGGTGTATTGAAGAATGAGAATGAGTGGGTGTATAAGTGTTTGAATGGATGATTTAGTAAGTGCATGACTGTCTGTATAAGTGAGTAATTAAACGTGTCTTAGTGAATGAATGAGTTAGTCACTAAACTATGTAAATGTCTGTATCAGTCTGTCAGTTGGCGTGTAAGCAGTTGCATGGGTTGGTGAGTAGCTAAATGAGTGTCCATATGGGTTATTGATTGGTTGTTTGAGTATCTATATGGGTGCCAGAGTGTCTATGTGGGTAGGTGGGGGTGTGTGACTCGGTGCATGGAGATATAAGTGGGTGATTGACGGAGTATATAAATGAACTATATGTGAGAGCGAGTGATTGTGAGAGTGGCTGTAAGGATGAGTGTGTGGCTGTATCAGTGATTGTATAAGAGAGTAAGTATGTGTTTGTGTCTGTAAGTGAGCTTGTTTTTGAATAACTGTATAGGTGTGTGAATGGAAGTGTGATTGATCTTTTGCATGACTGACTAGATGTGTGAGTAACGCTATGGATGAGTGGCGGTGTGTGAGTGTCTGTATAGGTATATGAGTACATGTGGTAGTGCTGTATTAATTAATGACTGCATATATGGTTGAATGAGTGGATGTGTGTGAAGACCTAGGAATCAGTGAGTGGGTATATGAAAGGTTATATTAGGGTGTGAGGAGGTGTTTCAGATTATCATGTGGATGATGTCATCAGTGATGTCATTTGAGATGTCATCTGTGATGTCACTGACCATGTCATGAATGATGTAATATGTGACATCATCAGCAGTGCATTGCGGGGGCGCGAGTTATAGTTAGCTGAACTAACTATAACGGTGGAAATTCTATGGTTTTGTAAGAGTGAAATGTCCAGCTAACTATAACGTCCCTGAAACCTATGTTTTTTTCAGTGAATTTCTAAGGTTTTTTAAATGCTAATTTCTAACTATAACGTACCTGAAACCTATGTTTTTTTCCGTGAATTTCAATGTTTTTTTAATGCTAATTTCTAACTATGACATCCCTATTAGGTCCCCTTGAATCCTGAAGGTCCCTGGTGGCCAAGTCGCCCACCAGGTACATTCAGTAAGCACCACAGACCTACGTTTCAGAGAGGTGTTCTGAGGCCAAGCCCCTTTTTACACCACGCTGCAAACGCGGCATCTGGCAAACTGCTGCTCAGAGGATGAAGTCCACTTGTGTCTTGAGGTCCTCAGGACACAAGAGGACCTCATCGCCCCACCAGCAGTGCACCAGAAGCCGCGTTTGCAGAGTGGTGTAAAAAGGGTCCGTGGCCTTGGACCACCACTCTGCAACGCAGCTCCCTGGCGCTTACTGGAGGGGCCTGGTGGGCTAGTTGGTCCTCAAGGACCCTTAGTATTGAAGGGGACTTAATCCTTCAACTTAAAATGCACCACAGGGCACATTTGCACACTTGTCAAATCAGGCCATGCCCCCTCCCAGCACCACTGTGCAAACGCGCCCCCTGGTGCATTGTAAATTGGGGGATTAAATCCCCTTGAGTCCTGAGGGTCCCTGGGGTCCAACTAGCCCACCAGGTACCTCCAGAAAGTGCCACAGAGCTGCGTTGCAGAGAGGTGTAAAAAGGGGCGTGGCCTCGGACCACCTGTCTGCAAGGCAGCCCTGCGGCGTATACTGGAGGTACCTGGTGGGGTATTTGGCCCCCAGGGACCCCCTTAGTATTGAAGGGGAATTAATTCCCCAACTTAAAACGCACCACAGGGCGCATTTGCAGAGTGTTGCTGGGAGGGGGCGGGGCCTCCGCCACGATGCCGGTCTTTTTTGTATTTCTTTTTTTTAGAAGGGGGCTGTGTGGCCCCCCTTCTTTTTGCTTTTTTGGGCCCTGGGGACCCCATCCCCTAGGGCCTGACCCCTTTTTAAAAAATAAAAAAAGATCTGAACGGGAAGGGGGCCACGTGGGCCCCCCTCCCATGGCCAATTCCCGCCCCGGGGACCACATCCCCCGGGGCATGGCCACATTTATTTACTTTTTTATGGAGGGGGGCTGCATGGCCTCCCTCCTGAGGCCTCTATTGGCCCCGGGGACCCCATCCCCCGGGGCCGGCCTTTCTTTTTTTTAATATTTTATTTTTGGGCAGGGGGGCCGCGTGCCCCCCTCCCGTGCCACTTCTGGCCCCGGGGACCCCATCCCCCGGGGCCTAGCCATCCTTTTTTTAATGAATTTTTTGGAGGGGACCGTGTAGCCCCCCTCGTCAGGGCAATTATGGCCCCGGGGACCCCATCCCCCGAGGCCGGCCTGCCTTTCCTTTCTTTTTTAGGGGAGGGGGCCACATGGCCCCCCTCCCGGGCCACTTCTGGCTCCGGGGACCCCATCCCCCGGGGCCGGCCCCGGGGGATGGGGTCTGCTATGACAGGGATAGTGTTTGCTATGACAGGGTGAGTGCTGCACAGCTCCCGCCCTGCCATAGCAAACAGCAGTGTCCCGGGGGTGGGCACCCCGGGACACTGCAGGACCTGGCCCTGGGGGTTGCGGTCTGCAGGGCCATGGAGGGCTCCAGGAGGGGGGCCGCGCAGCCCCCCTCCCACCTAGTGCACAGCACAGCGGAGGTGGTGGTCCCCGGGGCCCCGCATTTGCATATTAGTGCCCCGGGGAGGAGGCGGTCCCTGGGGCGTGTGTGGTGGCTCAAGCCCCCCCCCCCCACAGGTTTCTGAATTTTTAAAAATTGAAGCCCCGGGGGGTGGTGGTCCCCAGGGCAGCAGGGGAGGCGTGTGCCCCGCGAATAATTGATAAAAGCCCCAGGTGTGGCGGTCCTGGGGCTTGGGGGGTCTTGGAGGCCCCCCACACATTAAAAAGGAACCCAGGGTGGCTGTCCCCGGGGCTGTGGGGGCCCCCGTGGGCCCCTGCATATATTTCTTGACAATGCCCCCGGGACCTGGCCCACCCAGGAGCCTCTATTAAATGAAGCGCGGAGGCCGCGCTTCGTTTTTAAAAAAAATGTTGGCGGGATTCGCGACCCCAGTGCGAATTTCACCTTTTTTTTTTTTTTTATGCTTTTTTTGGCCCTGGGGTCCTCGTGGGACCCCCTGAGCAGGCCTAGGGGGTCAGGGTGTTTCTACCCAGCCCCCTTTTCTTCTTTTAAAAAAAATGTTCACTGTTTTCTTGTGACTCAGTTCTACTGAGACACAAGATGGCTGCCAACACTTCCTGGTTTGGAGTGTTGACAGCCAATTAGAATAAATCTCGTAGTCGGGAGGGTTCGCAAATCCACCGCGGCCATAGATATCGAAACTTTTATTTTTTTAATTCCTGAGCAACTACTGAATGGATTTACACCAATTAAAAATAAGGTCGCTTTCTGAATCAAGCACTACCTTTTTACCAAATTTGGGGTAATTCCGTTTAGCAGTTCGGGCTGTAGCCTTGCCTAAAGTTTCCTATGGGAAATTGATTTTTTGACTCTTATTTTTTTAATTTCTCAGCAACTACTGAACGGATGTACACCATTTAAAAAAAGGTCGCTTTCTGAACCAAACACTACCTTTTTGTCAAATTTGGGGTAATTTTGTTCAGCAGTTAGGGCTGTAGCCAGTCTCAAAATTTCCTATGGAAATTAACATGGGGAAAACTCGTTTTGGGACCCCCCTTTTTTCTCAGCCCCCGCTTGACAAATCACCCCCAAACATTCAGGATAGGAGCTTGACTGGATAGACTTTGTTTGGGAGAATTTCGTGAAGATTCATCAAATGACGCCAAAGTTATTAGCAAATCAAAAACCCTTTACCTATGGAAACTAGGTTCTAACTATAACTACCTACTGGCGACCGCCAATAGGTAATATGTTTTGCCAATACCTTTGGTGCTGATATATATCATTGCACATCCTCTGTTTATCTCGGTCACCTTTCCCAACGTGACAGCTCCTGTGTGTGGGAAACAGAAACCTGCTATAAATCGCCGACACTCCCTCTTCTCATGAAAGGAAAACACTGATGGCCACAACTGGAAATTTTGGGTGTTATGAATTCAATTATATTTGGCAAAATGAAACCAATGCAGTTTGCCTCGAACCTCGAGCGTTGCTCAAAAATGGGCGTGGTCTCTTTGTGAACAGTTTTTAAAGGGAAAAGTACACATGTGCTTACAGGTTTTTTCAAAAGACATGGAAGAAACACTTTATGTATAACATTAAATCCATTTGTTTGCCTTATTCCTGTGTTTTAATACATTTTCTTGTTTTTGAAAAATACTTTTTTGCTACTTACTCATTACATTTGAAATAAGGGAAAAATATCCACAAAATAATAATAATTCAAAAGAAACATTCAATGAGTTCCTTGAGCTCAGTCCTTTCTCATATGATTAAAATTAGAGGTAGTTAGGTAATTCTCACCTTGTGAAATGGCGCAATCAATTCAAATAAATTCAAAATGAAGAGCCTCTCAAATCCATTTGATTACATTTGAATACATTTCTACCATACAAAGAGTAGCCATCTGGGAAAGTCAGTCCACTGATTATAGCCCTAGTGGGAAAAATCATGTCTCACAATAGAAAATTAAACCAATAAAATTAAAGAAATTAATTGGGCTGCACCGTATATCACTACTACACACAAATGGATGTAGTTGGTTCTATCTCGCACTCCTTTATGTGCACTAAAACAGAATGAGAAGCATTCCATAACTATTTGGATCATTTCTGCAAAACATACTCTCATATAGGAGAATCTATCCACCGATGACTAAAATACTAAATGAAATGTGCTTGAAAACTAATTTAAGCAGTGAAACTGACCTAAACCCAGATCAAGAACGGCTCCTGTCCTACCGTATGGCGCCATCAATGTGTTCCATGAGGTAATGGTGGGTGGGATCTAACTTTGTCCTAAATGAGAACTCTTCGCACTCTGAGCGCAATAATGGATTGTGTAATAAAACCATCTATCAAGAGTGGCAACATAGTGCTGGGGGATAAGGAAATTTTTGTAGAGAAAGCCCATTGACGTCTGAATGGTGATATGTAATAAGGTAGTAAACAGAGATTTACCAGAAGGAGATCATTAAAAGATACAATGAAAAGCTGACTTTTTGGAAAAATGAAGGAACTTTCGAAATAGGGGAATTTCAATTCCTATGAAAGAAGGGCCTGTCATACCAACGCTCTATCTATTACCTAAGGTGACTAAGGACAAGCACAAACCACCAGGAAGACCGATTGTATCGGCCAAGGGGAAAGAATGTCAGTGTATAGTGATTATTTCCTTTTTTGCCTTTGTGAAGACACTGCCATCCTATATTCAAGACAGCACAGATTTCTTAAGAAAGATCAATCATATTCTATGGGAACCAGCATCTATTTTAGCAATGTTAGATGTACAATCCCTGTGCACCAGTATAAAACATAAAGATGGGTTGGCTGCAGTGGAACATTTTCTCAGGGCCAGGCCTCTGACTGCATTTGAACACAACACAATGAGTATTGAAATGATTCAATTTTGCCTCAATGAAAACATCTTTTGGTTTAATAATACTAGATACAGGCCACATAAATCGGCAGCTGTTTCGCCTCTAGCTATGCCAATTAGGTCATAGGCTGGTGGGAGGAACGGGTGTCCATGGAACTTGTGATGGAGGAACAACTTAATTAGGTGGTGTTGTGGCTTTTTTATATTGATGATATTATTTTGATATGTGATATGGGATGGGATGAAGACAGAGACAACTGATTTTTGCAGATGCTTAAATGAGAATACCATGAACTTGAAATTCACTGTGACAGCAAGCCACGAGGATTATCTTGATATTTCTGTTGAAGTGATAGAATCTAGATTGGTGACATCTTTGTTTAGAAAAGAAACTGTAGCACCGATGACAAATTTAGGGCAGCACAAGACAAAATGATAATAAGATTTAAATCTAGGGGTTACCCTGTACAAAATCTCCTAATAGCGACAAACAGAATTGCCACAGTGGGATAGGAAGAAACTACTCTATGGCAATAGGGAGCTCTCAGAAGTACCATCCACAAAACATAATAATAAAGAAAACAATAATAAAATCAGGGTCATCACTGCATACAGTGTTGAGTCAAAAAAGGTTGCAGGAATACTAACTGAGAACTAGGCAATTTTGAGAAATGAACATACTTTGAGATTTATTTAGGTGATAAACCCAGTATTGCATATCAGAGAAGTAGAAATATCAGAGATATGTTAGTTAAGAGCCATCTACAAACAAAGACACAGCAGACTTGGTTGGGAGGAGAACCCATGGGCTTTTCCCTTGTATTCAATACAAGGCCTGCAAACACAGCCCCAATAGGACCACATATTCTGTTCCTTTGAGTGACAAACCATTTGAAATCAGAAACCACATAGCATGCAAAAAAGACCATGTGGTGTATTGCATAGAGTGCCCCTATCCAAAAAGGTACATTGAAAGCACTATTTTCAAAGTAAAGAAAGGAATCTTGGAGCATACAAGGGACATCATCAATAACGACCTCAAATACCCAGTGGCACAACACTTTCAAGACATACATGAGGGGGATGGGACCCAAATTACATTTGTTGCTTTAGACAAGGCAAGGAAACACCAACGAGAGGGAGATCAGTGTGTGGAATTATGAGGATTAGAGTCACACTACATCATTAATTTAGAAACAGTTGAACTGGATGGACTCAATAGTAGCAAGGAAATGATAGTTCATCTAGAAGTGTAATTTGTAAGCTATGACCCTCCTTTGTAACAGTTCTTTAGCCCTTGCATGTCGTTTTTTTAGGCTTTTTAAACTGTTAGTTTTATATTTCGACATTCAGTTTTATTTATTTTTTACCTTTACACATGGTCGAACGTCGTATGTATTCATATATGTTTTGTCTCAATGGAACTAGCGATATAGATGCAATTGAGCAGAATCATATTGTAAAAATTCTGAATATTGATGTATTTTCGTTTTTTAGTAGTGACATGTCCCACTACGGCTTCAATCAGTGGATAGATTCTCCTATAGGAGAGTATGTTTTTCTGAAATGGAAATAAATTGTTATGGGGTGCTTCGCATTGTGTTTTAGTGCACATATAGGAGTACAAGTGTTACAAATGGGGTTTCTGGTTGGCTAGGCTATACACCTCAGCCAGTCAGAACCCACCACTCTAGTCAGGGCAAGTCAGTTACACACCAAAGATAGCCTGTGCTCAACCTCTGGTAGCTTGATGCAGAGCAGGCAGGCTTTATATTAGAGGCAGTGTGTAAAGCGTTTGTACTCATATAGCAACACAATGAAAACACCATTAAAGAGGTTTCACACGATTATGCAAAAACAGAATATATCGTACATAACATAAGACCAAGATACATGAATCAGTAAGTAGTGCAATCAATGCAGGATCAAAATGTCACATTAGATGCAGGGAGTAAATGTTGCATAAATATTACTGTACATGCATATAACACAGAGATTCTTTCCCATGTAACACAGTATCTTTAGAGACAGTCACAGATATGGAAAGAAAAGCACATGAATTACAGTAGGCAATCATACTGCACAGAAACTCCTGTGCTCCTACTAGCATGATTATGGTGATTTATTTGAGCTTCCACAATACGAGGCATATTAAGGAGGGCACAGAAGCACCTGCGTGCCTACTACATGTGGTACCGTCGTTTCTTCCACTACAGGGTGTTTTCCTTCTATTGTACCATACATGGTACTGCCAAGGAATGCCCCAAAGCAACAACCTTCCTCAGTGTGTGGCTGGAACCATGCCTGTCAAGATCAGTCCAAATTAGAAAGAGACACAAGTATGTGGGGTGCGCAAGAGATCTCACTCGGTCCCTCGATTTCCTTTGTTAGAAAACGGCTGACTGCAGCTGTATCAGCACAATCTCAGGGAGCATGCATGAGACCTTTCCCAGTCCCTTCCTTCTGTGCCCAGATTCTGCTGCCCCTTTCCAAAAACCGGTCCCAGGATGCTTGTTTCTGGTCCAGGGAAGACATGGCTTGGCAGTTCGGGCTGGACAGTTTCCATGAGGCACAGGGTCAGACTGATTTACATATGGCCATGTCTGAACTGAGGTGGTGGAGTGAGCTAAGGAATGATGATGGATTCCACCCAGATCAGTTGACTGGGGGTGAGTGTTTGATTTGCTCAAACGCTCCATCCATCATCCCCTTTGGTATCGCTTTGTTCGCCCTTAGTTGGCAGGGTATGCCCAGACGTGGGTCCCTTGCTCACTTTGCCACTGGATTCAAGATAGCCTGGCTGATGAGGGTTATGAACCTGAAACCGGTCCCAGGATGCTTGTTTCCGGTACAGGGAAGACATGGCTTGGCAGTTCGGGCTGGACTGTTCCCATGAGGCACAGGGTCAGACTGATTTGCATATGGCCATGTCTGAACTGGGGTGGTGGAGTGAGCTAAAGAATGATGATGGACTAAACCCAGATCAGTTGACTGGGGCTGAGTGTTTGATTTGCTCAAACACTCCGTCCATCATCCCCTTTGGTATCGCTTAGTTCGCCCTAAGTTGGCAGGGTATGCCCAGACGTGGGTCCCTTGCTCACTTTGCCACTGGATTCAAGATAGCCTGGCTGATGAGGGTTATGAACATGAAACCGGTCCCAGGATGCTTGTTTCCGGTCCAGGGAAGACATGGCTTGGTTAGTTCGGAACTGACTGTTCCCATGAGGCACAGGGTCTGACTGATTTGCATATGGCCATGTCTGAACTGAGGTGGTGGAGTGAGCTAAAGAATGATGATGGATTAAACACAGATCAGTTGACTGTGGGTGAGTGTTTGATTTGCTCAAATCCTCCGTCCATCATCCCCTTTCGTATCGCTTTGTTTGCCCTAAGTTGGCAGGGTATGCCCAGACGTGGGTCCCTTGCTCACTTTGCCTCTGGCTTCAAGATATCTTGGCTGATGAGGGTTATGAACCTGAAACCGGTCCCAGAATGCTTGTTTCCAGTCCAGGGAAGACATGGCTTGGCAGTTCGGGCTGGACTGTTCCCATGAGGCACAGGGTCAGACTGATTTGCCTATGGCCATGTCTGAACTGGGGTGGTGGAGTGAGCTAAAGAATGATGATGGATTAAACCCAGATCAGTTGACTTGGGGTGAGTGTTTGATTTGCTCAAACGCTCCATCCATCATCCCCTTTGGTATCCCTTTCCAAAAACAGGGCTGCCAGTGACAGAGTGAGGGACGGCGGCATCTCCTTTGCGACCCCCAGTTAACCCTATAGTACCTTTTGGGGTGAATGGGCCAAGCTCAGGGAGTTCTCTTTAGGAAATGTTGGCGGGTCTTGGGAGTGGGACCTACATTTAGAGTCTTGTGCAGCACAAGCGCTAAACCAGGGGGGCAGATTTGGCCAGCTCCGATGTAGGCTGTATCTCCCACGTTGCCCAGGCAACGCACCTTCAAAGGGGGCCACGCTGAGAGGCACTGCCGCAGCTCTCTTGCATAGCAGAGATTCGTCTGCAGGCTGGAACCCCACAAAAGACTGGTTTGGTGGGCATGCCAGCCTGGAAAACTACACCAGCAAAAATGGTAGATCAGCCATGAGCCGACCTGTGCACAAGCCCTGCGACCAGACTCCTCAGTTGCCAAGTCCTATTGCAGGGGTAGAGCGGAGGAATCTTTATTGTCCCTAAGATTCCATAAACAGGGACCAAGCCAACAAGGCGTGGGAGAACACTTGGGGGCACAAAGGGAGGTGGCAGGTAGGCCAAGACATAGGTCCGTCTGCAGAGTGACAGCCCCTCCAGCAGCCCAGCAGGCAGCAGACCAGCACAACAATGCAAGTAGTCCAAATGGTGGTTCATCCTAGCAGCACAACAATCCTCTGGCAATGTGCAAATTGCAGAGACAGCAGCTCCTGGATGCAAGTCCCAAGCAGTGTCTAAAAACATGAGATTATAGCCCCATTTCTTATACTAAAAATGTCTTTGATGAAGGGGTCACTTTGTAGGAACCCTTAAAAGTGTGCAACAATCCCTTTCAGCTCAGCCCTGGCTCCAGGCGATGAGTAAGGGGAAATCAGCCCTTTGTGTGAGAGCAGGACACAGCCTACACAAATGTTAAGTGTGAACCACCTCTCCCTTTTCCCAGCCCAGGAAGACTATCAGTTTTGCAGCTGAATGCAGATGTATCTCCTATTACACCCAGCCCTTCCTGTCTGGTGGCTGTCACCTAGCCTAGACGTGTATTGGAGACAGGATGCAAAGCACAAAGAGTCATAAGCACAGAGAAATACCCACTTTCTAAAAGTGGCTTTTTTTAAATAGTAATGTAAAATCCAACTTCACCAGCAAGTAGGATTTATCAACACTATTCTAAACATAACAAACATGGCAACGCCACTCCTTTCTGATCAGGAATTGCCACTTAACCCCTTTGCTGCTATTTCTCCCCCCCTCCGTGCTTAGCCTTTTTATGTCTTTTTGGGGTAGTTCGCCCTTAGGCCCCTGTAACCTTTTGTCCACATAAGGTATTCACACCAAATTTGTGTACTTTTCTTCTAACATCCTAAGAATTCTAAAGGTATCCAGAGTTTGTGGATTCCCCGGAGGGGACCGAGAAATTAGCCAAAACACAGCTAAATTTAGGGCTTTTGACGTAAAATGGGGAAAAAGAGCTGCAGAAGAAAGCGTTCTTTACCCTGCAAATGGTATCAACAAAGGGTTTGTGGTGCTAAAATCACCATCTTCCCCGCTTTCTTCCCATTTCCTGGGGCAACCCCGACTCTTAAACACAGACTTCTCGGCAATCATTAAGGTGTCCATATCATTTGCCCAATCAGCTAGGAGCGGGACTGCCTCCACCCCCCATTTTTGCGCGATATTTAGTTTCGCAATGACAAAGCCCATCTAAGCCCAAGTCTGTTCGGCGTGGGAGAGGCCAATCGCCCCCCAAATACTAAGCAGGCATAGTTGGGGAGTTAGCTCAATGGACTTGCCACTTGCCCTCGCAAGCTGGCGGGCAATCTTTCCCCAGTATCCCTGAATTCGAGGGCATTCCCATAGTGTGATAGAAGGTACCCACTTGATTGCAATGACGATGGCAGAGTGGGTCAGGGTGTCTACCTATTTTGAACAATAGTGTGGCATCGAAGTAGACCTGGTGAAGTATCTTGAACTGGAGGAGTCGCATGCGCATGGGAATAGCAACTTCACGAGGGGAGGCCAGTGCGTCCCGCCACATGTCATGCTCCATCTCTCCCAGGTCTCTTTCCCAGCCCACTCTTAATTTTTGCACCGGGTCTATACGGTTAACTAGCTTCTTATATGTGAGTGAGATGGCTTTGCGCTCCATAGGATCCAACACCAACTGATTCTTTTTAAACTCTCTGCAGCCTTTGACACTGTTAATGACAACACCCTCCTTAACACTCTTCAACAGAGAATGGGCGTGGAAGGCACAGTGCTTAAATGGTTTGTCTCATTCCTCTCGGACAGATCCCAAATGATCAAGATTGCGAACAGTCTCTCGTCTCCACTGGTGGTTGGTCAAGGCGTCCCTCAAGGTTCCATCCTTGCACCCACTCTGTTTAATCTCTATCTGGAACCATTGCAGTACAACAAACAAACTGACAGGTAGGTAGCCATCTTCACAATGAGGGTGTCTGGGGGTGGGGGGCCTGCACCACTACTCCCACCATGCCCCCTGTCCCACAGCCTAGCAAGATGGATCCCTCCCACTACCCCACCTAGAAGCATGTGTCAGCCATTACACAACCCTCGTCAAACTTACAGGTAGGTAGCTATCTTCCCTGGGAGGGTGTTTGTGGCTGGGAGTGCTGCACTACTACTCCCAATATTCCCTGTGTCCCACACCTCAGCAGGATGGATCCCTCACCCACCCCACCCAGGAGCAGTTGGAAGCCATTGCAGTACACCAAACAAACTTACAGGTAGGTAGCCATCTACACAATGAAGGTGTTTGTATCAGGGAGGGCTGCACTACTACTCCCACCATGCCCCCGGTCCCTCACCTGAGCAGGATGGATCCCTCCCCCACCCCACCCAGGGGCAGTTGGAAGCCATTGCAGTACAACAAACAAACTTACAGGTAGGTAGCCATCTTCACATTGAGGGTGTTTGTGTCTGGGAGGGCTGCACTAATACTCCCACCATGCCCCCTGTCCCACACCTGAGCAGGATGGATCTCTCCCACCACCCCACCCAGAAGCATGTGTCAGCCATTACACAACCCTCATCAAACTTACAGGTAGGTAGCCATCTTCACAATGAAGGTGTCTGGTGGTGGGGGGCCTGCACCACTACTCCCACCATGCCCCCTTTCCCACAGCCTAGCAAGATGGAACCCTCCCCCACCCCACCCAGGAGCAGTTGGAAGCCATTGCAGTACAACAACCAAACTTACAGGTAGATATCCATCTTTACAATGAGGGTGTCTGGGGGTGGGGGGCCTGCAATATTACTCCCACCATGCCCCATGTCCCACACCTGAGCAGGATGGATCCCTCCCCCACCCCACCCAGGAGCAGTTGGAAGCCATTGCAGTACAACAAACAAACTTACAGGTAGGTAGCCAGTACGTGCACCCACCCATTTTTCCCAAATTTAATGGTGCCATATGACAACACCAGCCCTCACATTGCACAAAGAGCCATACCTACCACATTCCCAAGCACAGTGTGTACACAGGTAAGCCAAGGAAACTGTTACAACCACCAAAGTATGACACACCAATGCACAAGTGGAAGAAAGCCTGGGCACAATTATGCACAGCAACTAGTTACATGTGCATCACCATGGGGCAAGTGCAACAAGGACCATTCTCAAAATATGAAAGCATGTGTGGTGGCACAAATCAAGATATACACATGACAGGACAAAGGGATGCAGGAGATGACAGTGGCCAGTCCATGGCCAGATGTGACGTCTGCTAGGTCAGACAACTAAACCATGAGTCCACCATTAAACACATGTTGTGCCAGGCCCTAGATGGCAACATGTCCCAGTAAACCTCAATTGGACACGATTCGCATGGTGTGCCCTGACACCTCGCACCATGGACAAGTAATGCTTGTACCACTGTATCATGTCAGGGAGCACAGTACTGCACACAGTCAACAATGTGATGATATGTCAATTGTGCAGTGTACAAAATGTGGATAACACGCAGCTAACCCAAAGCTTGCCGGGTGCACTGCAATGACCATTTCCCATCTGACCCACAGGTGACCAAGAACTTACTGCAGAGGACAACACCAGCAACCTGCAGAGCCAGTCTCCACCCCCAGTACAAGGACTCTCGGATGTTGACTCCCAGGATTCCGTGGACGATGAGCTCGAGGCCGGCCCATCTGGTTGGCCAGGGAGCAACAGGTCCCAGGACCCCAGCGTCCCCCCACCACATCTGCGGCAACAACAACTCCACAGCAGACCCCTGCTGTCACGGCCTGTGTGGTCACCGCCACCACCACCAGCACCACCACCACTGGTGCTGCCGGCAACACCCTCCCTGTCCCAGAGGATGCCCCGCACACACCACCCATGGAGGAGGACAGGGAGAGGATGTGGGTGCCCACAGTGGTGAGGCAACAGGTCAGTGGCAGCAGGGCAGGTGGGAGGGGCAGGGTAACCCAGGGACAACAGGAGGCTGGGACCCACTCCCTGGAATACATCACCAGAGTCCTGGGCGCATACGAACAGGCCCAGGGACGAACGGGCTGGTCAGACAATCTGTTGCACAAGCTCATCCTGCTGATGAGGTCCATCGACAGACGCATGGGACAAATCGTGGACCTCTTGGGCCATCAAGTGGCGGTACTGAGGGACAGGCATGCGCCCCAGACAACACGTCCGCCTCCCTTTGGTGGGCAGCACAATGACAGTTCACCATCCTCCCCTGCGCCCACAGAGAGGGGTGAGTCCTCAGACCCCACAGCCAAGCAACGAAGATGCCGTCCTAAGAAGACCCTGGGAGTATCTGGAGGCAAAGCACCTGCCAGACGCATGTCACGGAGCCAGCCATGATGCCAACCCTCTCCACACCACTGCATTGACTCTTTGGACTGTCCTACCCCAAACTGCCTTGTGAATGGCATCTGCCTGTTGGACTGGGTCACCACAGCAATGTGGTGACTACTCGACCATCTCATCTACCACGACTGTCAACTCACTCCCCCCCATGGAAATGTACACCCCCCTTGCATCTCACCATAGTAAATAAAATATCCTCACACACATGTTGTGTCTG
Organism: Triturus cristatus; assembly: GCF_964204655.1. Classification (NCBI taxonomy): domain Eukaryota; kingdom Metazoa; phylum Chordata; class Amphibia; order Caudata; family Salamandridae; genus Triturus; species Triturus cristatus. The sequence continues at coordinate 144,310,819 of NC_140588.1, forward strand.
CTCCGTCTTTATTGCTGGGTGTACAGTCTTCAACATGATCACAATGTACCAGGACCACGGGCTGTATGTAGGCAAGGAGAAGTCAAAGGCGCCTAGGGAAACACAACAGAACAACTGTCACTGGTCTGGGTGTGGCATCACAGACATCACACAAGCCCTAGCACCAGGATAACCCAACATGCACATGTCACAATGGCCCCCAAGTGTCAACATACACGTCCCGTTGATGTTCCCAAATGACATGTCCTAGAAACATTTCCAACCACCACTGAGTCTACAATTGGCTGATGCTACAATTCTCACATGCCCCTGCACGACAACAGCAATCTCATCAGACAATGGGTATGTTGCATATTGTCACCCACCATCAAGTGAAGTAGCGGGTGATGAGCTGTTCACGCAGGTCAACACCTTCCTCCTCTCCACTGTCCTCAACACTGGACACAGCTTTGTTTGCAGGCTGGGGCCTTGGGTCCTCACCATCATCCAGGAGCAGGGGCATCTCCCTGCGAATGGCTAGGTTGTGGAGCATGCAGCATGCAACAACAATCTGACACACCTTCCCGGGCGAGTATGCAGTGCACCTCTGGTCTTGTCCAGGAACCGGAAACGTGACTTGAACAGGCCAAAAGTGCGCTCCATCACACGACGTGTCCTTCCATGGGCCTCATTGTAGCGGACTTCAGCCGGGGACCTGGGATTCCGCAGTGGGCTCAGCAACCAGGGACGTTGGGATATGCAGAGTCACCTAGGTATGACAAACACAAATAGACATTGCAATGTCGCAGAGTCTCAGGGGAGCAGGTCACACACACAGCACGCCACATGACTAGGCATACTCACCCACAATCCATACACGCTCTGGAAGAAGATTAGCCATCAGCTGGGGCACTATGCTGTTACTCAGGATGTAGGAGTCGTGGGCCGAGCCTGGAAATTTGTCACACACCTGCGAGATGGTCATATCTGCCAGGCACACCACCTGCACATTGATGGAGTGGTAATGCTTGCGATTGCGGTAAATGTGCTCACTTGCCTGTGGTGGCACAAGAGCGACATGGGTGCAATCAATGGCCCCAACAACATTGGGGATGTGTCGAAGGGGATTGAAGTCTCCCTTCACAGCTAGCAATTCAGCACCCCTGGGGAAATGGATGTATCTGTCCTTGTATAGCATCATGGCGGACAGTACATCACAAAGCACCATGCTGAACATCGGTTGTGACATCGCAACAGCGCTGGCCACAGTCTCCTGGAACGATTCTGTGGCAAAAAAATGCAGGGCTGCCATCACCTTATAAGTAGGGGTGAAAGCTGTTGGATATGTCCTGCGTGGCTGGAGGTGGGGCTCCAACAGATCACAAAGGGTCCTCACGGTGACTCTGTCCAGGCAGCATTTGCGTATGATAGCAATATCCTCCATGTCCTCCAGCACCGTCAAGTGACTAATCAAATGTGCACAGCATATCACGTTCTGGATGACACAACGACAACAATGACTGACATCTAGAGTGACTAACAGACCAGCTTACATAGAGGGACACCTTCAGCTACACAAAGGGCACACGTGTCAACTTACACAAGACAAGTACCTCAAACACCACCTTTGGCTATGTGAATGCACATAGGGCTATGGCCACAGTACACATGTGCATGCCTGGGAGTCTAGCATCCAGCATATGTGTAACTAATCAAAACCTCTGTCTCCTACCTAGCTGCTGTACCGGTCACACCTTGATGCGTCATTACAACCTGGCACACATATCACGGTAGCTACCACCTGGCACCGGCGGTGTGTCACCAGCACCCCCATTCACACCAGTGCAGTAGTCATAGGCATGGAGACATGTGGAAATGGCGGTTGGCATGCTCAACCACCAGAATGGCGGTGCCTCGTGTCAATGCATGGCACCCATATCGCGGTAGCTACCGCCTGTCACGGCGGTGTGTCACCAGCACCCCCATTCACACCAGTGCAGTAGTCATAGGCATGGAGACATGTGGAAATGGCGGTTGGCATGCTCCACCACTAAAATTGTGGTAGCGCACCCCGGGCCCCAGCGGTGTTACACCGCCATGGAGTTCGCCCTGGAGCCAATTGGAAGCTCGAAAGCGGTGGCATGATGCAATTTGGAAGGTCGCGGTAGGCGTGCTCCGCCACCGTGGAGGCGGTCATTGGCTGCATTTGAAAGCTGCACCATCGCGGTAGCGCACCCCAGGCCCCAGCGGTGTTACACTGCCATGGAGCTCGCCCTAGAGCCAATGCGAAGCTCGATAGCGGTGGCATGATGCAATTTTTAAGATCACGGTAGGCATGCTCCGCCACTGCAGAGGCGGTCATTGGCTGCATTTGGAAGATGCGGTAGCGCACCCCGGCCCCAGCGGTGTTACACCGCCATGGAGCTCGCCCTAGAGCCAATGCAAAGCTCGATAGCGGTGGCATGATGCAATTTTGAAGTTCGCAGTAGGCGTGCTCCGCCACCGCGGAGGCCGTCATTGGATGCATTTGAAAGAGGCAGACATGGACCACCAATTGCTGCAGCTTGGCACCTCTGAAACGACCCCAGGGGGCTATATATGTGGGAGTGAGCCTCACATTGCCACTGCTCACAGAGCCTGCTGCCTGAGACCCATCACCTGCTGCTGCCTCCAGGGACTGCTGCCTGACACCCCTCACCTGCTGCTGCCTCCAGGGACTGCTGCCTGACACCCCTCACCTGCTGCTGTCTCCAGGGACTGCTGCCTGACACCCCTCACGTGCTGCTGCCTCCAGGGACTGCTGCCCGTTGTCTCATGTCCACAGTGATTACAAGGACAGAGAAGATCCGTGCCAGTCCCTTCATGAGCGAGGAGCTGGAGGTCCTGGTGGACGAGGTGCTCACACAGTACCCTAGGCTATATGGTGCCCCAAATGTCATGGTGACTCTTAAACAGTGTTGTGGTATGGCAGGGGGGCCACACATATAGTGGACTGATTCAGTATGTGCCTGGGAGTGCGAGGTAGTGTAATGCACTGCTTGACATGCTGACTCCAGTGGGAGGGTGTGTGTACCCAATGCTACAGCTTTCTCTCCCTGCACATGTAAGTATGAGTGACCTGTGTTGTGTTGTCAGCCATACAGTGACACAGAAGGTTGTTGATGCTGTAGTCAGGACAGTGATTGCTTGGCTGGATGGCTGTGTGTGCCCCTGTAGTCCATCTCAGTGTGAGCCCAGCTGGACAGCACAGTCCCCGTCTACAAAGACAAGGACACATCACTTCACTTACAGAGTATGACATCAGTCTTTTCACATTGCACTCCAGCTGTGGCCCATCTCAGCACTGTAGATTGCACACAACCGCCCTTGTGAAGGGCATTTTGTATTTGTGAGATCATGTCCCTCAATGTGACATCCATGACACAGTTATCTATTCACAGGGCAGGGACATTGAGGTCTGCGCAGTCTTGGACACAGTGGGTCACCCCCCAAACACAGGTTGATATGTGATGTATGTGTTGCTCAACCCAACAATTGACTGGAGATGTGGGCAGGCCGGTTTCAGTGCTGGCATCCTGCATGTGTGTGAGATGTGCAGGGACTGTGTTCCCCCCTCACACCTGCATGCTTTAACATCAGCTTTTCCCATGCAGGAGTCACTTATGGGCTGTACTATTGTCTCTGATTAATCTATCATTGGATATGTGATTTGGTTGTATTTTGCTGCCATACTGATAGATGTCGGTACATGGCACTGTGTACCTGATAATTTCTCCCTCTTGTCTCCTATGCCTGCAGCTCAAGGTACACCAGCGTAAGGCCGTGTGGAGAGCCATTGCAGCGAAGGTGCGAGCCCTGGGGGTCTCAAACCGATGTCGCACCCACTTCCACAAAAGATGGGATGACATCAGCCGGCTGGCAAAGAATGTGGCGGAGATGACCCTGGGGCTGCTTCCTCGCACTGGGTGTCTGGCACGGCGCAGCATGACATCACTAATGAGGCGCATCTTGGCGGTGACACAGCCTGAGCTGGATGCACGTTTGAAGGAGCATCAGCAGCAAGCCAGGGGTGAGCATTTGGGGAGTCTGACTTTGGATGGGAGTGGCTGCATGTGTACAGAGCCTGTGCCAGTGCTGGCCTCTGTGATGTTGGCAGTGTTATGCTGTGTGTTGGACCCGGCCTCGTGGCGTGGCCCTAACCCTCTTGGATTGTGCTCGTCCCCCCGCACCGGCCTACACGGGCCGCCCTTTCAGGCCGCCAGGGACCCCTCCTCCCTTCGAGGCCCCCCTTTGGATTATACCCGTTTTCCTACACCCGCCTCAGCGGCCCCCTTTTCCAGGCCGCACAGGGGCCCCTCATCCCTTAGGGGTCCCCCCCATGCTTGCTCCACGCACCAGCCCCCGCAGCCCGGCTCCCTCCGGCCTCGGCCCCAGCGAAGCCCCGACATCGAGGCACCAAGATCTGGCCAGGGGGCACCGCATGGCCACTTCACCACTCCCGGAGGAGGAGAGTTTCGATGGGACCCCCACCGTCCCTCAACACCTAGGTGCGATCGTCCTCCGGCCTCCCCGGGCCTGGCGCCTCTCCCGCTGGGCGTCTGGCCTCTCCCAGCCCAGCCTCTCCGCCCCCCCAGGCGCAAGGGTCCGGACATCAAAGGGCTCCAGACCTATATCTGGGGCAACCCCGCAATGGGACAGTAGTTGTATCCCGGAGTCAAGAGCCCTGCTGATGGAATCGCGGCTGACCCTACGGAGAAGAACTCTTGCTTGAGACTATACCACGAGCCCTGCTGACTGCGTCGCGGCTCCACCCTATTGAGCCAAGGAACCTCACGGAACATCGGGGCCCTGCTGACGCTGTCGCGGCCCAACCTCGCTGAAACCTCCCTCGGAGCCCTGCTGACGTCGTCGCGGCTCGAGCTGAACTGAAACACCTTAAGAGCCCTGCTGACCTGGTCGTGGCTCGAACTCCACGAACTGATCGCCAGAGCCCTGCTGACGCCGTCGCGGCTCGACCACTCCGAGATCCGGAGTCCCTCCAGCTTGAGGATCAAGAACTGGACCCAGGGTACTCTCGTACCAAGCTGCTACTAAAGACTGTCCCGCTACCCCGTCCCTACCCGAGACTTTGAGACTCTTGTGGATCCCTCGATCCCCCTTGTACATATCGATAACCGTAACTTCTTAGATGCTGATAAAGAACTGCTCGTCTTGATAAACATCCTCGAGTCCTGTGTGGTGGTGTTACTGTGCTGGTACGTTATAGGAGAAGGACCTCTCCTAGGAGGCTTCTCAGCAGCGCTCGGCTACTTCGTGCAGTGTGGGGGCCCCTCTGGGTGGTCTCTCCGACTCCCCCGAGGTCCGCCTTCCAACATTTGGTGGCCAGCGACGGGATCCGAGCCGATCGCAGATCGTACAAGCAAGTAACCCACTCGCTATCCATCCAGACGAACAGAGACCATGAGCAACCAGGAAACCACCGCGACCATGGAGTTCCAACCAGAACGATTGGAAGATTACACACACAAAGAGTTAAAGCAGTTCTGCAAGGACAAGGGCATCGCAACCACCGGCCTAGGTACCAAGGAGGAGATGCAGAAAGCCCTGAGAACCTGGATAGAGTCCGAGGCGGGCCCCTCCCAGAGTGGAGGTACCCTGCCCCTAAATGCAGCCACATCACCAGCACCGACCCCAGCGAACGGAGGGAGAAACAGCCTAGAAACCGGCCTCTCCGTGGAGGAAATACGAGAGCGGGAGAAGGTCCGGACCCATGAGCTAGAGCTCGCACGACTTCGGCTGGATGGCGAAATCCTGCTGGCCGAAAAGAAATTGGCCATAGAACAGCTACGGCTACAGGAGGAGATAGAGGAGAAGAAGCGGCATCGGGAACTGGAGGAAAAAAGGCTGACCCTCAAACACTAGCGGGGCCTCAAAGAACTCAAACTCAAGGCCCAGAAGGGGGAGACCGGCACCCCCAGCAATAGAGACGCTCTGCCGCCCACCGAAGCCAAGGTCCATATTCCCAAGGATGTCGTCAAGGAGTACTATAAAAACGACGACATCCAGCAGTGGTTCAAGGCGTACGAGGTGGCCATGACCTCCCATCGGGTACCCCGGAAGGATTGGGGTGCCGGCCTATGGGGGCGGTTCCTTAGCGAGGGCCGAGACACCCTGCTCCAGCTCCCGGAAGAGGTGATGACCTCGTACGACCATATGAGGGAGGCCCTGCTCACCCGCTACGGACTAACCGCGGAAATGTACCGCCAGCGTTTCAGAGACTGCAAGAAAATCCCCGGTACCACGTGGGTAGAGTATGTTGACTTCTTCAGCAGGGCCCTAGAAGGTTGGATCAAGGGTAGCAAGGTCACCACCTACGGGCAGCTGGTCGATCTCATTATTTGGGAACACCTCTCCAACAACTGCTTCGTGGAGCTAAGACAACACCTCCTCGACAGCAAGCTGACCGAGCCGCGGAAGCTCGCCGTTGAGGCCGATCGATGGGTCAACACCCGGGTCCCCCGGAACCCGATGGGGGAGTACCAGCGAAACCCCACCGGACCCCCCCGCCAGCGCGGCGGAGGAGGAGGGTCGAACCGGAATCGGGACATCCCAGCCGGGCCGCCCCGGAGTCCGCCTCGGGGGCCGCCTCAGCAACACCCCTCCCCGAGCCTAGCCCGAAGAGGGACGACGCCAGCCAAAGCCGGACCCCGGCCCCCGATAACCTGCTACGGCTGCCAACAAACAGGACACTATACCAGCGACCCCGCCTGCCCCATGAACCGACGAGGTGGGACCAGCGGGCCCCCGCCCCGACAGCTGGCGGCTGCCGCCCTGGGAGAAGGGGAGGAAGAGGACGAACCCCTCGACGGGGGGTCCACTAAGTGGGAGCCGGCGGCCATGTCCCTGGTCTGCCTGGGCAGCCGAGAAATGGTGCCCCGAACACCCATCCCGAGCAACACCCAGAAGTACCAACAGTGGGTCACTATCAATGGACGACGGGCCGAAGCCCTCCGTGACACCGGAGCCAGTGTCACCGCTGTCCGCTGCCACCTGGTAACCCCCGAACAGATCCTGCCAAATGTGCTATGCCCCGTCCGGACGGCCGACAACAGCGAAAGCATGTGCCAGATGGCCCAGATCCCCTTCGAATGGGGAGGGGTGACGGGCATGCTGAAGGTGACTGTCCGCGACGACGCTCCAGTGGACTGCCTCCTGGGGAACGACCTAGAGAGTTCCCCCTGGGCTCAAGTGGAGCGGCGAGAGCATCTCCGAATGTTGGGACTACCCGAATGGGCCTGCGCCACCACCCGGTCCATGGCCGCCCAGGCCCCCCGCTCGTCCATGACAGCCGACACCGTCGAGCCCGAGGGGCCCATGCCACCACCTGCCTCCAGCAAGGAAGAAGCGGACACCGATGCCAGATCCACGGTGCCCCCCCCCGGACGAGATCGCCTCTCTCGGCACACTCCCGGAGCTTGCCCAATGGTGCCACGACGGGGGCCCCACCAGAGAACAGTTCTTGCAGGAACAGAAGACCTGCCCCTCCCTTGAAGGAGTCCGGCAGCAAGCGGCCTCGCAGGCCAACGGTGACCAGACCGGAACCCACTGGGTCTATTGGGCCGAAGGACTACTGTACAGCGAGCAGAAGACTGCAGAACTGGGGGCCAGTCGCGTGCTGGTGGTCCTCCTCCGATTCCGGGAGTTCCTCCTTAACCTGGCACATGATGTGCCCCTCGCCGGGCACCTGGGGCAGTACAAAACCTACAGCCGCCTGGTGACCCACTTCTACTGGCCCCGGATGCGGAGGGACGTGGACAACCACTGCCGGTCCTGCCAGACCTGCCAAGCCAGCGGCAAGACGGGGGGATGGGTCAAAGCCCCTCTCCAGCCCTTCCCAGCAGTCAACACCCCGTTCGAACGGGTCGGAATAGACATCGTAGGGCCCCTGGACCCCCGGACCGCCCTGGGCCACCGCTTCATTCTGGTCCTCGTAGACCACGCAACCAGGTACCCTGAGGCCATCCCGCTTCGAACTGTGACAGCCCCCGTAGTGGGCCGGGCCTTAATGGGGATCTTCTCGAGAGTGGGGTTCCCCCGAGAAGTGGTGAGCGACCGAGGTACGAACTTCATCTCTAAATACATGCGGTCCCTGTGGCAGCAGTGCGGGGTCACGTACAAGTTCACCACCCCATACCACCCTCAGGGGAACGGACTGGTCGAGCGGTTCAACAGAACCTTAAAAGGCATGATCAAGGGCCTGGAAGAACCCCTACGGCGGAGATGGGATGTCCTGCTGCCGTGCCTCCTGTTTGCCTATCGGGAGGTCCTGCAGAAGTCCCTGGGGTTCAGCCCTTTCGAATTGTTGTACGGGCATCCAGTCCGAGGACCCCTCAGCCTGGTCAAGGAGGGCTGGGAGACGAAGCCCCGAGATGCCCCTCCCGACGTCTACAGATACCTTCTGACCCTACGAAACCAGACACGAAGGTTCCGAGCCCTGGCCGAAGCCAACCTCGAGGCCAGCCAAGAGGACATATAAAGATGGTACGATCAAAACGCCTCTACCATCGAGTTTGAGCCGGGCCAGCAAGTCTGGGTCATGTCACCGGTTGACCCCTGCGCCCTCCAGGACAAATGGACCGGGCCCTTCAAGGTGGTGGAGAAGAAGAGCCCTGTCACCTACCTGATCGACATGGAGTCTCCCCGGAACCCCCTCCGGGTTCTACACGCTAACCGGCTCAAACCCCACTTTGCCCGGACCGAACTAAGCCTACTGCTAGCGACTGACGATGGGGGCGAAGGCGACTCCGAGCCCCTACCCGACCTCCTGCGGACCAGCGACCACGACGGGACCATCGAAGGCGTCCAACTCGCCTCCTCCCTGACCCCGGAACAGCACCACGACTGTCAGCAACTGTTGCAGCCCTTTGCGGCCCTCTTCTCCCTCACTCCGGGGGGGACTCCATGGTGTGTCCACGACGTCGACACTGGGAACAGTCCCCCCGTGCGACACAGAGCCTACAGAGTACCCGACCGGGTGCGGGCCTGCATCCAGGCTGAGGTGGCGAAGATGCTGGCCCTCAGGGTCATCGAGCCCTCCGACAGCCCGTGGGCCAGTCCCGTCATCCTGGTGCCAAAGGCCGCCGCCCCAGGCACCCCCCCGGAGCTACGATTTTGTGTGGACTACCGGGCCCTGAACGCTGTTACCAAGACCGATGCTCATCCTCTTCCCCGGGCCGACGAGCTCATCGACCGCTTAGGGGCAGCCCGCTACCTGAGCACTTTTGACCTCACCGCCGGGTACTGGCAGATCCAGCTCACCCCCGGTGCCCAAGAGAGATCCGCTTTCTCCACCCCTGATGGGCACTACCACTTTCGGGTGATGCCCTTCGGCATGAAGAACGCCCCGGCCACCTTCCAGAGACTAGTGAACAAGGTCCTGGCCGGGCTAGAGGCCTTCAGCGCGGCCTATTTAGATGACATTGCTGTATACAGCAGCCACTGGGCTGAGCACCTGGGGCACCTCAAAGCAGTCCTGGCCGCCCTCCAAAGGGCCGGGCTCACGATCAAGGCCAGCAAATGCAAGATAGGCCAAGGATCGGTGACCTATCTGGGCCATCAAGTAGGAAGCGGTCAGGTGGCTCCCCTCCAACCGAAAGTTGATGCCATCCAGGCGTGGGAACCCCCCACCACCCAGACAGCTGTCCGGGCCTTCCTGGGCCTCACCGGGTACTACCGGCGATTCATCAGAGACTATGGGAGCATTGTCGGCCCCCTCACAGAGCTCACGTCAAAAAAGCAGCCCCAGAAGGTACACTGGACCCCCCGCTGCCAGACAGCCTTCGAGACTCTCAAAATGGCGATGTGCACTGCCCCCGTGCTACAGGCCCCTGACTACAGCAAGGAGTTCGTGGTGCAGACGGACGCCTCCGAATATGGAATTGGGGCCGTCCTGTCCCAGGTAGATTCGGAGGGACGCGACAGACCCGTGGCCTTCATCAGCCGACGGCTGCTGCCCCGGGAACAGCGGAGGAGCACCATTGAGCGGGAGGCCTTCGCTGTAGTGTGGGCCCTCAAAAAGCTCCGGCCCTATCTCTTCGGCACCCACTTCCGGGTCCAGACCGACCACCGGCCCTTGCGGTGGTTAATGCAAATGAGGGGCGAGAACCCCAAGCTGCTGCGATGGTCCATCTCGCTGCAAGGGATGGACTTCTCTGTTGAACACTGGCCCGGCAATGACCACGCCAACGCCGACGGCCTGTCCCGCTTCTTCCGCCTCGATGAGGAGAACCCCCAAGGAAATGGGTGACTCTCCCTGCCTTCGGCTGGGGGGGACGCCTGTTGGACCCGGCCTCGTGGCGTGGCCCTAACCCTCTTGGATTGTGCTCGTCCCCCCGCACCGGCCTACACGGGCCGCCCTTTCAGGCCGCCAGGGACCCCTCCTCCCTTCGAGGCCACCCTTTGGATTATACCCGTTTTCCTACGCCCGCCTCAGCGGCCCCCTTTTCCAGGCCGCACAGGGACCCCTCATCCCTTCGGGGTCCCCCCCATGCTTGCTCCATGCACCAGCCCCCGCAGCCCGGCTCCCTCCGGCCTCGGCCACAGCGAAGCCCCGACATCGAGGCACCAAGATCTGGCCAGGGGGCACCGCATGGCCACTTCACCACTCCCGGAGGAGGAGAGTTTCGATGGGACCCCCCACCGTCCCTCAACACCTAGGTGCGATCGTCCTCCGGCCTCCCCAGGCCTGGCGCCTCTCCCGCTGGGCGTCTGGCCTCTCCCAGCCCGGCCTCTCCGCCCCCCCAGGCGCAAGGGTCCGGACGTCAAAGGGCTCCAGACCTATATCTGGGGCAACCCCGCAATGGGACAGTAGTTGTATCCCGGAGTCAAGAGCCCTGCTGATGGAATCGCGGCTGACCCTACGGAGGAGAACTCTTGCTTGAGACTATACCACGAGCCCTGCTGACTGCGTCGCGGCTCCACCCTATTGAGCCAAGGAACCTCACGGAACATCGGGGCCCTGCTGACGCTGTCGCGGCCCAACCTCGCTGAAACCTCCCTCGGAGCCCTGCTGACGTCGTCGCGGCTCGAGCTGAACTGAAACACCTTAAGAGCCCTGCTGACCTGGTCGCGGCTCGAACTCCACGAACTGATCGCCAGAGCCCTGCTGACGCCGTCGCGGCTCGACCACTCCGAGATCCGGAGTCCCTCCAGCTTGAGGATCAAGAACTGGGCCCAGGGTACTCTCGTACCAAGCTGCTACTAAAGACTTTCCCGCTACCCCGTCCCTATCCGAGACTTTGAGACTCTTGTGGATCCCTCGATCCCCCTTGTACATATCGATAAACGTAACTTCTTAGATGCTGATAAAGAACTGCTCGTCTTGATAAACATCCTCGAGTCCTGTGTGGTGGTGTTACTGTGCTGGTACGTTATAGGAGAAGGACCTCTCCTAGGAGGCTTCTCAGCAGCGCTCGGCTACTTCGTGCAGTGTGGGGGCCCCTTTGGGTGGTCTCTCCGACTCCCCCGAGGTCCACCTTCCAACACTGTGGCATGTAAGTGGCTGCTGGCCTGGGTGCCTGAGGCATGCATTTGCCCTACCTGTTCTTACAAAGTTGATTTGGAAGCTGTGCCTTCACATTACATTCTGAGTTGTGCTCTTCAGGTTTCTTCTGCATTGGTGTAGTCTTGGGAATCCCATGGGAGGGAACGGCAGTGTGCCCAATCTGACTGTGCATACATCAATGCGTCCATTGCATGCACCCATATTGGGGAGGGCTAGATATCTTACAGCAATGTGCAGCATTCTATTGTCCCCAAGGTACGACATGGCGGGTGGCATGGGCTAATGTCCATTGTGGACTATCATGTTGTAGCCTGGGTCTGTGTTGTCCCCTCCTGTTACATCCAGTTCTGTCATTGGCAACAGGCTGTGTGCCCCCATCATGTCCCTAGGTGTGCTCAGAACTAGGTGTGTGTCTGTTTGAACAGAGCCACAAGCAGGGTGTTGTGGTGTGTGGTCATCACATGGCTCACTCATGCCTGAGTTTCCAGTTTCCATGCACTGCTTGAGTCTATGTAGTGAGTTGGCATGATGAGTTTGCACAGGGTGGTGTGCAACATGTAGATTTGCTCAACTTTTGTCATGCATTGCTTGCATATGTTTGTTCTGTTTTTGCCACTGACCTGACCCTACATCTCTCTCTCCCATGCAGCATCGCCTTTGGTTACGGAGGGACAGGAGACGGACACCAGTGGGGGTGAAACTAGCACCACAGCTGCCCAGGAGCCCAGTGACACAGATGTCACCAGCGCATCAGAGGGGGACAGGAGTCTGCTGGAGGAGTCCCAGTCTGAGATGCAAAGCACCACATCATCCGATGCCAGCGGGGATGCATCCATGTTGGAGGGCACAGGGAACGGGGACTCTGCATCGACTTCCACCACACAGCGGCCATTGCCCACCCTCCCATCCACTTCCTTTGGTGCTGCCCGTGTCCGCCTCAGTAAGAGCGGAAGAGTTTCCTTCACCCCTGGCACCGCTGCCCTTGCCCCTGTTCCCTCTGCTGCCATCAGTGCTGAGTCTGTGGACCTTATGCGCCAGCTGTGTGTAGGCCAGACAGCTCTCCTAAATGCCTTCATTGACCACAACAAGAAATTGGCCCAGGTGGTTGCTTTCATGGAGGGCATACATTCCGATCTGGGTGGGCTGCACCGGACAGTCCAGGCTTTGTCATCAACAGTGACGTCTGCCCTGCAACAGGCACATTCTCACAGTCCAGCTCCAGTCCCTTTGTCCACCACCCAGGCATTGGCCACGTCTGACGATAGTGACCAAGGTCCACATACATCAAAGTCACGAAACAGCACACGGAGCACACAACAGCAACAACCCAAGCGGTCCCGTGCGCAGACACCATCCCACAGAAGACCAAAGGCACCCCAGAGCGCAGGGAGAAAAGCCCGTCAGGCGACACCAGGGGACAATTAGCAAAGCAGCAGACCTCAGGCACACATGCCTCAGTGGCATCCCCATTCAAGGACTCTCCTGCCCCTAAGGCATCGCGCAAAGATAATCGTACAGTGTATGTGCCCACCATGGAGGTGGTGCATGCCAGGTGGTGCATGCCAAGGGTACACCTGGGAAGGGCTCAAAGGCAGTATCACCAACCACCTCGACTCCCATTCCAAGTCCAGTGAAGCAGGGGCCAGAGGGGACTGGAGGAGTGACACCTAGTAAACAGGGGAAGGGGGGGCAGAGGGGAAGCAAGGCAAAGCATTCAGCTGGGTCCAGCACATCACCAGAGGGGCTGCCAGCGCCTGCACCTGCTGCAGCAGTGGTGGTGAGTGTGCCTGTTTTGCCCACACCACTTCCCATTGATCCACAGTCAGTCAAGCCATTTAGGATCCCCAAGAAGTGGAAGGGCACCCCTCCACAATCTCCCAGCCACACCGTGACTCCCGTCTGCATGACTCCACCTCCACGTGCCACTACGCCACCTGGTCCAAGCAGCCCTCTAGCCTGCCAAGACACTGATCGCTGTAACCTCAGCTGTTCCGCTCTCTCCCCCTTTAAGTGCCCCAACAGTCCCCGAGGCACAGCCAGCTCCCAGTCTGCCTGACAGCCAAGTCTGAGTGGTAGTCACCCTCACACACCTGTGTCTCACACGGGAGGGCCTGTACTGCACACTGTTGCCCCCTGACTGTGTTGCTGGCCATGGAAAGGTACAGTCACACACATTCCCTGTGCAGCTTCTCATGGACATACTCTGCACTCTGCCCTGGCCACTGGCCTTGTTGTTCGCTGCTGTTTTGCCCTTGCCTGTGCAGATTCTCATGGACATGTTCTGCACTCTGCCCTGCCCACTGGCCTTGTTGTTCACTGCTGCATTTGGAACCTTGCCTGTGCAGCTTCTCATGGACATACTCTGCACTCTGCCCTGGCCACTGGCCTTGCTGTTTTGCCCTTGCCTGTGCAGCTTCTCATGGACATACTCTGCACTCTGCCCTGGCCACTGGCCTTGTTGTTCACTGCTGTGTTGGACCCTTGCCTGTGCAGCTTCTCATGGGCATACTCTGCACTCTGCCCTAGCCACTGGCCTTGTTGTTCACTGCTGTGTTGGACCCTTGCCTGTGCAGCTTCTCATGGACATACTCTGCACTCTGCCTTGGCCACTGGCCTTGCTGTTTTGCCCTTGCCTGTGCAGCTTCTCATGGACATACTCTGCACTCTGCCCTGGCCACTGGTCTTGTTGTTCACTGCTGTGTTGGACCCTTTCCTGTGCGGCTTCTCATGGGCATACTCTGCACTCTGCCCTGGCCACTGGCCTTGCTGTTTTGCCCTTGCCTGTGCAGCTTCTCATGGACATACTCTGCACTCTGCCCTGGCCACTGGCCTTGTTGTTCACTGCTGTGTTGGACCCTTGCCTGTGCAGCTTCTCATGGACATACTCTGCACTCTTCCCTGGCCACTGGCCTTGTTGTTCACTGCTGTGTTGGACCCTTTCCTGTGCAGCTTCTCATGGGCATACTCTGCACTCTGCCCTGGCCACTGGCCTTGCTGTTTTGCCCTTGCCTGTGCAGCTTCTCATGGACATACTCTGCACTCTGCCCTGGCCACGGGCCTTGTTGTTCACTGCTGTGTTGGACCCTTGCCTGTGCAGCTTCTCATGGACATACTCTGCACTCTGCCCTGGCCACTGGCCTTGCTGCTTTGCCCTTGCCTGTGCAGCTTCCCATGGACATACTCTGCACTCTGCCCTGGCCACTGGCCTTGTTGTTCACTAATGTTTTGCCCTTGCCTGTGCAGCTTCTCAAGGACATGCTCTGCATTTTGTGCCTTACTCTTCTCTTCTTATGTTGCCTATCTGTGCAATTTGTGAATAAAGACAGTTGCTCCAGTTGTCTATTTTGTCAGTGTCCTTACTGAATAAAGTTATTTTGCTGTGTGTAAATGGTTTACTGTGCCACATGGTCTGTGTGGCACTTCAATATGTTCAATGTTTGGGATCACTTGCTCTCTTTTTTTCAGGGGTGACAGGGTCTTCGGTTCTTCTTGGCCCAGATACTTGTGGTGGCAGTGGTGTCAATTTCGAATGTTTAGCAGAAGTCATTTACTTGATTAGTTAATGTTGCCTCTATTGCACACATGTCAGGTTGGGGGGCACTGCCAGCACAGGGTGGGTTTCTGCACACAGTATTGCAGGCAGGCTGTCCAGTGTCATCATGTGTGTGTTCTTCCTATATGTGTGCCCAGTGGTGTATGTGTGTGGTCATCTTTTGATGGCCAGACATCCTAGTCCCATGGCTTACTTTCCATGTGTGCTCTTGGATGGCCAGGTATTGTGCAGTGTGAAGAGGGTGAGTTTGTGGGGAGTGTTGATGTGTGCATGCCTCTGCAATGTCAACTACACACATGTGTCACCCAGGAGTTGTGAGCCTGTTGTTTTGATTGTTCATCCCTGTGGATGTGGTTGTATGCCCATCTGTGAGTTGTATGTTGTGCACTGTGCAGTGTGTTGGTGTGTCCTTGCAGTTCTGTCTGACTCCTACTTGTTGTTTTTGTCACTTGTGAGTATGCAGAGGGTGTTACTGGCAATTTCAGTGTTGTGTTTTGTTGCACATCCCTGTGTCTGGTGGCTGTTTATGGGGTCTGTGCAGACCTGCTGCTCCACACTGCCATTGTGGTTGTGTTTTCTCATGCCTTGCTGTCCCATGGTGCCTTCTTGCCTCCAGTGTGGCATGTTGTGTGTGTTGTCATGCCATCCCCTATCTGTGCTTCAGCTGCCTACCCATTGTGGGTCTACGCTCCCTCTCTTTGTGTATGGTACACTCCTGCCATGTCCCCTACTGACATGCAGTACACTGCACTTTGGCGTGAACTGTCCCCTTGGTTTGTATGTGTGTGTGCCTCCCCATGACTTCATTTGTGCCACTGTGCTTTGTGGTGCAGTTTTTTGTCCAGGGTCAATGTGTCACTCAGTGCATTTCCCCAATGGGTCATGTGTGATGTTCTGGTGCTGTTTGCCAGTCATGGTTGCTGCTATGCAGTTCAACTGTGTGTGCTGCCCAGTCCTGTGGTCAAGTTGTTTCCACCTTTGTGTCCCAGACTTGTGCATCTATTGGGTGTTGTGTTGGATGTATGTGTGTTGTTTGTGTTATTGCTTCACTTCCTGGGTGTGCTGTTGTCTTTATGCTGTGCTGTATGGTGTTGTGTGGGTTGCTGTTCTGTCACTGATGTCTGTGTGTGTCTGGTATGCTTGGTGTGCACACACAGCTTGTTGTACTTGCTGTGCTGTGTGTATGTTGCCTTGTGATTGCCTGTTGTGCATCCCCTGATGTTGTGCTATGTTTGCTATGTGATTGTTTTGCCTGTGCATCTGTTGTTTGTTTGCTGTGGCTGTGTTGTTCTGTGATGGTGCACTTCTTGTGTGTGTTGTGGAATGTTGTCTGTGCATTGTTCCTGAGTGATAAGGTTGTGCACTCCTGTTGTGTCTGTACTCCCATTGCCTTTCCCCAGTTTAACTGCACAGGGCATGTCTGTTGTTGTGGCTCTGTGTGTGTTTCAGTTGGGTTATGTGTTTGTCTGTTGTCTTTGTTTCCACATTTGTGGTGGCATCCCTGTGTGTGTGTGATGTTTGTGGCTGAGCCCAGGGTGTGTGGTCTGTGTGTGTATTGCCTGTCAAGTATTGCCAGCCTTCAGTGTGTTTGGCACTGGTGTTGTGTGCTGCTGGTGTGAGGGGGGTATGTGTGTAGATTCTTACTGCTGTTTGTCAGTCCTGAGGTGTGTAGATAGTCCCTGTGTGTAGTGCTGCTTGTGTACTCCTGTGAAGTAGTTGTATGTATGTGTGGCTGTTCCCAGTTTGACTTCAGGGCCTTCCTTTCATCCTTTTATCCTTGTGCCTACACATGGTTTGCCTTGCTGTCTACCTGTGTGGTTGCACTGAGCTGTCTGTGGTTTGATTTCACTGACTGTGCCAGCCATGTGTGCTTTGATGGTGTGAGGGTGTTGTGCTCTGTTCCTTGTGTTGATGTGATGTACACATGCTTGTTGTGTGTCTCCATGGCCTTCCATTTGTGTGCAGCCCACTTTGGTTTCCCTATTTGTCGTGCTCCATTGCTGTTGGCATGTGGGGTGTGTATGTGTGTGTGTGTCAGTCTGTGATATTTATGTGTGACTGTGCAGGCTGTGTGTCCATTTGGATGTTGATTCCTTGTGTGTGTTCATTTGTTGCTTGTCCTCATTGCTTTTTTCCTGAGTGTGTTCTAGTGTGTGCTTCCCTGGCCCTGTGCTACTGTGCTATGTGTTGTGTGTTACTGTGCAGCCACCCCACATTGTGTATCTTCATGATTGTTTGTTGTGTGGTGCAGGGTATGTAGTTCCCTGGCTTGTTGTTGTGCATGGGGTGCACAGGGGGGCACATGGCACGTGCCTTCATGGGGTGTGCTAATGTGTGGGTGTGGCCCTGTGGTCTTTGTGCCCTGCCCATGCCTGGCACTGGCCCTGCCGTCTGCATTGCGCATGTATTTGCTTGTGTTCACCGCTGCGGTGACGTGACCGGTACATTGCTGCATGGTGGCAGTAGCTGTGTGTCCAGGATGCAGCGGAGTGCATTTGTGACAGGTGGGTGATGTGTGGGTGCCCTTGGGGATGTGTCCCTATCCCCCTTGGGTGTCTGATGTGGATTTGGACCCTGTGTCAGGCCATGGGTTGTGTGTTGTGTTATTGCGTACCTGCGGCATCGTCCGCGGCGGTCCATGAGTTCCTGGTGATGTAGCAGGTACAGCACCGGAAAGACGTGTAGAGCTGGGTCAATTGCTGTCGTGTCAGGGTGGTGTGGACCGGGACTCTGGTTTCGCGCTCCGCTGTCGAGTTTCCACCGTCTCTGGTTGGGCGGTGTCTCCGCTGCGGTGCGTCTGCTTGCTAAAGTCATCCTAATTTGTGGACCGGGGCGGACATCATTCCGCACGGCAGAGGGTCTCCATTGGATCCCACCGCTGCCGTGGCGGGCGCACTTTGATGGCGGTGCGCGTCGCACCGTGGCAGTCGGGAATTGGCCTATGTTTGTCCATATTAATATGGCGGGCGTGATGACTGCTGCTAGCGGGCGGAAAAAGGCATTTTTCCGCACTGCCAACGCGGCGGTGGTCCCACCGCCCTACATCCTAATGGACCCCTAATAATTAAATGTTTAAAAATGTATTTAATACCCACCTTTTACCCCTTTAAAAGTAAAAACAGCACACACAAAAATAAACAATTACACAAAATAAATATCAAATAATTAACATTAACAACTATATAATAATTAATTAAACACAAAATACTCACTACCCTTTACTTCTATAAACACTGCAACACAAACCTAAAATTAATTACACAATTACCATAATTAATTACTAATTAATTAATAAAAAATAATTAACAACTAATTATTAATTCATCAATTAAAAATAAATTACTTCCCACCCTTTACACCTATAAACACCACAACACACACCTAAAATTCATTACACAATTAATTACCAATTAACTAAATAAAATTAATTAACAACCAATTATTGATTAATTAATAATAAATTATTTTACCCATTTAACACTATAACATCTCAATTTAATAAATAATAATAAATAAAAAATATTCAATACATTTAATATAATTAAATTACTGCCCACCCTACCCACCTATAAACCCACAACCAGCTACAGAACTAAAAACGCAAAACCCAAATAAACAAATATTAATAACTACAAAAAATAATCAGTTAATTTTATATAATCAAATTACTTCCCACCCTATTCCCGTATAAACCCACAGCCCGCTAGGGAACTAAAAACGAACAAATTCAAATATTAAAATATTAATAACTACTAAAAATAGTCAATTAATTTTATATAATTAAATTACTTCCCACCCTATTCCCCTATAAACCCACCATCCGCTATGGAACTAAAAACGCAAAAAATCTAATAAAAAATGATTAATAACTACAAAAAATGTAACACATTAAAAATACAAACAAATCTTATACAAAAAACACACATCACATACATATAAAATATATACTAAAATACATAAAATTAATAAAAAATCGATATTTTTAACAACTATATTTTTGCAAACAATATTTTACACTTTGATATTTTTAACATTGATATTAGCTACCTAAATTCGATATTCCTGACCACGAGAATTTGTTTGTCAATATTTCTGACCCACGATGTTTTTAGCTTGATATTTGAGTAAATCGATATTTTTGATTCGATATTCTGTCTCTGCACCGTTTTCCCCATTCCCCATGGCAACAACTAATTTGTCCTTCCTCCTCCGGTCTCTCCCTTTTCATTCTGGTGACTCATTCTCACCAGACTTATTTAACCTGTATTCTGAGGGCATCCAGGCTAGGCCTCCTGTTAAAGGGCAGAGTGGTTAATAGCATCTTACTGTGAAGACTTCCCCGTTAAAGAGAGGTAGGCCAGGCAAAGCCTTGGGTTAGAGCGTCTGCCCTTTCCCCTCTTAAACTTCTACATGCTACTTCCCACCCCCACCTTTTTACAATTCTTAATACAATCATTGTATAAGTTTTGTGTATCTCAGTTACACCAGTGGGTGGTTCCCCACCACCTCTGGTTGGCTCTATAGACCCTCTAATTAGCTGGATTGCACCTCATCACTCCTTGTGTGGTCCCAATAAATCTCTCCCACTCTGATATGGGTGATACGATTTGTAGTCACAGACTGGGGCCCTGATCTTTGCAAAGATCTGCTTGAATAAGCCAGTAAGATGTCAGATATGACCACATTGCTGGCAATTCTAAACGCTTGCCAAGGAACTGCCAGAAGGAAATGTACACAGGGTAACCTACATCACATACAACTCCTGAGAAACAAAAGTGCATTGTCATTTTATGTTTTGAGTGGGATTGTCGAATTAAATAGTGTGCTCTTATTTTCCTTGGAGGATCTAAACTTTCATTTTATCTGTGTTTGCAACTGCCAGTTGGCCCTGTATGACTGCCAGACATCTTGTTGTATTGCCCTTTGAAGCAACTCTGTTTCTGTCCTTACTCGCCTTTGCCTTCCCTGCAGCTCCCTTCAAAGACTACAAGCTGTTTTCCCATACTTTCACACCCATTCTACCTTCTACAGTGGGGGCTGGCACAGAAGGACTTGTGGTGTGATCCATCCTCCTAGTCGTTTGTTGCCTTACCCTATAGAATCCCTCATTCCAGAGCATCTAAGTATAGAAAAGGCATGTTTGGCAATGGAGAGGGCCAGAGGCCAGAACGTCCACCCCTCAAAACCAACAATAACTTCTTCCTCCTGTCGCCCCTTCCCTTTCCCACAAATCCACTTACATTCCTTGCACGTCCTTTGCATCCCACTCATAACAACAGTTGTTTCTCCTCTGCTTCGGGGGAAACATAAACTCACCAAAATACTTACATCAACTCATATAACTTTTTCTACTACTATGGTGTCTGCAACTATGACTTCAGGCCTCTTACAAGTACTTATCTATTGGTGTATTACTTTCATACACACTACATACCACAAACAACAATACTGAAATCTTTCGTTACAACAAAACATACCCTTGTGAGTATTTTACATGTGTAATTTACTCTTACAATTTTGGGTAACTTTACTACTTATGTCTAGTCACAAAATTTGAGTGTTAAGTTACTCAAAAGTGTAGACTTTGCATCACCACCCTCCCTTTTAAAAGGGGTTGGAGACAAATTTCTGCCCAAAAAGAAAACCGCAGTAAGTCCAACACCACACATGGCCAATCACTGATGCTGACTGCAACACCCTCCCACAGAAAAAGAAGGAGGTAAGTATTAGGAATAAAACCTCAGGAGGAATTAATATTAAAATAAATTATTTAAAATAGTTACAAATAGAAATAAATATATTTTAATGTTAAAGAAATCTAAAAATAAAACATACCCAAACTGCACAGCAACCAATTGGGCTGTCCTTGCCACACACCCTAAACTGTGCTCTTCCAACTTGCTACCAACAAATGTAACTAATTAACTCATTAAAGAAGTCAATGCCGTAGGCTTAGCTGCAGACCCATGTCCCCAAACATATTTAAAAGCATCCGCTAAGAATCCACTGCTGCCATACTAGCAAGAGCAATTTAACTGCAAGAGGCATACGCCAGTGTTCCCAAACACCATGAAACCTTCTGACGTTAAGCCCATCCTGAAGAAATAGCTGCTTAATCAGTCTCACCTACAAAGTACAGATCAAAAGCCAAAGGGCCATTTCTATGTAAGTACAATGAAAAAGCAGCTTGCACACAGATCTCTACCTTCCTTGAACAAAACAAACAACTGTAAAAGAATGACTGAGCTCATCCTACTTGACCGTATCATCATAATTTGACCACAAACCATTGGAACAAACACTGCATGATAAAGGTATTCACGATGCGGGCCTAAGTTGGATTTAATCCTACTTGGTCGTCCCTAAGGATATGTGCCACTCGCTAGGCGTGTGAATACCAAGGAGTGAACAGTCAATGAGAGCAGAGGTGGCCAGTGTCGCTGTGGATGTAGCCTACTTTTCTTGGCTTCTTCCCTTTTCTCCTTTTTTCTGCATGTGTTCACAGTCACCACCACCACCATCCATACTAATACTCATGGACTCCTGTAGCCTCTAGCTTGGCATTTAACGCTGCCATCTTCACTGGCATGGTGGCTGGTGTCACAGGGGGAGAGCAGGGGAAGGGGATGGACCCTCCTGGGTGGTTTTCTTCCAGTCCAGGCCAATCCAGTGATTAGAGACCATAGTGAATGATTTTTGTAATTTCCACTGCTGTTTAAATGTGTGTTCGTTTTATTACATGAGAAGTACTTTTTCTTTTTACCCTTTCTATTTTCTTTCTCCATTCCCCCTTAACCAGTTTTCAGCATATAATTGCAATTATTTTCCTGTACTATCTCATTATTATTCAAATATTTTCAGTACATTGTTAATATATTCTATTGTGTACCCACTGTTTGTTATTTCCCTTTTTCCTACTTAATTAACTTTACTTTTAAAACTTAATAAAGTGACCATAGTGGATGCACGTGGGCGGTAAGGGTACCCCGGGGTGAACAGTACCTTATATTAGAGGCGACTCGAGGGTGGGGAGGGGAGTCTGCTTACCTGCTTACTAGGCAGCTTTAGTAGCCAAAACCAGTAGCCCAGCAGTCACGTCTATCTCTTGTTCAAAATGGAAGCACTCTTCCAGGGCCGGCTCTAGGGCGGTGCGACCGGGGTGAACAGTACCTCATATTAGAGGCGACTCGAGGGTAGGGAGGGGTGTCTGCTTACCTGCTTGCTAGGCAGCTTTAGTAGCCAAAACCAGTAGCCCAGCAGTCACGTCTATCTCTTGTTCAAAATGGAAGCACTCTTCCAGGGCCGGCTCTAGGGCGGTGCGACTGGGGTGAACAGTACCTCAAATTAGAGGCGACTCGATGGTAAGGAGGGGAGTCTGCTTACTTGCTAGGCAGCTTTAGTAGCCAATGCCAGTAGCCCAGCAGTCAAGTCTATCTCTTGTTCAAAATGGAAGCACTCACTGACTCTTCAGATATAGTTGTCTGCATCTGCACTTGCCGGTACTGACACACTCGCAGTAACAGCAGCAGACTCATACCACAAAACCGGAAATAGTCAAATCTTGTACATCCTTCCTCACCCTACTTACCGCCTTTCCAGTTCTAATCAGCCTACTGTGTTTTCGGGTATCACTAATCCGCATCAGTTGTAAGACTCTGCTACATGCTGCTGCGACAGGTTTCACGCCTCACGCAACATTAAAACTTACCACTCATAGGCCGCAGCTGCACACGTCATTTTCCGCCCACTGCTGACTCTGCCAACCAGAACGGGAAGTCAAGTCTGGTAATGTGCAGCCAAGCGACATACAAATGCTGCAATACTAGCCATACACAACAAGGTCTGTGAACTGGTATGTCGGTGTCAAAGATGACAAATGAAATGGCTTCGAGAAAAGCTGTAATGGCTGGCGTTAACACGGCACTTCCGGTTGAGCAGACACCGAGCTGCCCAGTGCCCACCTCCCAGTACTCCTGTAGTATCGGGATTATGGGCAGCCATTCCGCAAACTTAAAAAAGACCTAAGGTGACGGGAAAATATGGTACAGCAGATGTCTGTATAAACTAGGAGAGAAAAACGTTCGTGGAAGTATTTTTTCCATTTTGAAATAAAAAGAGAAAGGAAACAGTGACAAATGACAGCTCCACAGACAGACGCTGCTAGTGGCGCTCTTTTTATAGCCAGTGATTAATTAGCTCACTTGAAGTGTGGCCTTCTATTTATATATATATATATCTTTCACCTCTTCAACGACTGGCAGAAAATAAATATGCACCCGGCGCACACTGATTCATGAATTTTATTGGTGTAGTGCAAAATGCTGCTTTTCCCTTTTTTGCTTTTGGTTTATTCATGATGTTAATTTACTACCAGAAAACACAGTTGCTATAGGGACTAAATGAAATGTGTTAACACGTACTGCATTCATTAAAAACTAACAAGTGCCGAAATATTCTGCGTTTTTTTTTAACATTCCATATCTATAAACTAAATTCAGCCATTTGGTATCCCAGATTTTAAAACTGCATTTTCATCATAGTGTTTTATCCAAAGTATTTAGCCATCATGTAAGGTGGTGCCACAGAGGATACTTTTATATTTTCTGGAAAACAAAGGTACACACAATGTTTGACCTTAAAACATCTGGAAATGGAGACCAAATCGTTCGTTTTTGGACCAAAACTCTGACCACAGAGGGGATAATTTGAAACCAGGTTTTTCTAGGTTTTAGCTAACACTGCTTGTTTACAAGTCCCCTGCGCCACCAGTACATCACTTTTCCCATGTTAAAAATTACACAAAATTGTCTCAAGAGGCTTGTAAATAAGCCCCCATGCATGTTGCCCTTCAGCGAAAGAACCTCTCTGGGAAGATTTCTAAGAAACATTTTAAGGTATGGGAAAAGTGGGCAATTGCCCAAGGCCCCCTCCCATCTAGGGACCCCCTCGGAAAGTGAACTATCTCTTTATTTCACATCTACGTGCCAGATTCACAAAGGTAAACTTACACTTTTGTGTACGTTTACAACTTATTTTCGTATTCACAAACTGCAAGCTTAGTTTGGCTACTAGTAATTTTACGACTGCGGAGAGTTCGCAGTCCGGGCTCATAACTCCGCAAATGAAGAGATAGGCCTGTCCTATGTGGAGTCCCTCCAGCCGTATAAAATTAAACTTGTAGTTTTTGAATACCCCAAAAATTGTAAACTTACACAAAAGTGTAAGTTTACTTTTGTGAATCAGGCCCTGAGTATTTCCCCATCTCAGTCTTTTACACAATGTTCAATATTGCTTGGCATCATGGGGCTTTAATTTGGAAAAAAATTATAATAAAATACAAAGTTGTCCTGGACAGGGACTCCTAAAGAATATCCTAGCCGGGACACCCAAAATACTTAAGATGACAGTGACATGGATTGTGAAAAATGTCATCAATCAATCAATCATGTAATTTGTAAAGCGCACTACATACCCGTAAGGGTTTCAAGGCGCTGTGGGTGGGGGGGGGGGGGGTGCTGCTGCTACTGGTCGAAGAGCCAGGTCTTGAGTTGTCTCCTGAAGGTCAGCAGGTCTTCGGTTTGTCGTAGGTAGAGGGGGAGGGTGTTCCAGGTGCTGGCGGCGCGGTGGGAGAAGGACCTGCCTCCGGAGGTTGTTCTACGGACGCGCGGGACCGTGGCCAGAGCGTGGTTAGCAGAGCGGAGTTTCCTGTTGGGTACGTAGAAGGAGAGTCGGTTGTTGAGATAGGCTGGTCCGGTCTTGTGGAGTGCCTTGTGTGCGTGGATCAGGAGCTTGAAGGAGATTCTCCTGTCGACGGGAATCCAGTGCAGGTTCCTCAGGTGGGGGTGATGTGGTCGCGGCGCGGGACGTCGAGGATCAGGCGTGCAGAGGCGTTCTGGATTCTCTGCAGTCTGTTGATGAGCTTGGACGAGGCTCCGGTGTAGAGGGCGTTTCCGTAGTTGAGTCTGCTGCTGACTAGGGCCTGGGTGACTGTTTTCCTCGTGTTTGTCAGGATCCATCTGTAGATCTTGCGGAGCATGCGGAGGGTGTTGAAGCAGGTGGAGGAGACTGCGTTGACTTGTTTGGTCATGGTGAGTTTTGAGTCTAGGATGATTTCCAGGTTGCGTGCGTGGTCGATGGGGGCCGGGGGGGTCCCCAGTGCTGCGGGCCACCATGAGTCGTCCAATGCTGAGGGGTTGGACCCGAGGATGAGGATCTCCGTCTTTTCTGAGTTCAGCTTAAGTCGGCTTTCCTTCATCCAGTCGGCGATTGCCTTCATTCCCTGGTGGAGGTTGGATTTGGCGGTGAGATGGTCCTTGGTGAGGGAGAGGATCAGCTGCGTGTCGTCGGCATAGGAGATTATGTTGAGGTCGTGCTGTCGGGAGATGCGTGCTAGTGGTGCCATGTAGACGTTGAACAGCGTCGGGCTCAGGGAGGATCCTTGAGGGACGCCGCAGATGATCTCGGAGGCCTCGGACCGGAACGGGGGTAGGCGGACTCTCTGAGTTCTGCCGGAGAAGAAGGAGGTGGTCCTGTTCAAGGCCTTCTCCCGGATCCCTGCGTCTTGGAGTCGCGTGCGTAGTGTGCGGTGGCAGACGGTGTCGAAGGCGGCGGAGAGATCCAGGAGGATGAGGGCCGCTGTCTCGCCGTTGTCTAGAAGGATCCTGATGTCGTCTGCGGTGGCGATGAGGGCGGTCTCGGTGCTGTGGTTGCTGCGGAATCCTGATTGGGACGGGTCCAGGATGTTGTTGTCTTCGAGGTGACGGGTGAGCTGGGTGTTAACTATCTTCTCGATGAACTTTGCGGGAATGGAAGCAGGGAGATGGGTCGGAAGTTCTTGAGGTCGCTCGGATCCGCTTGGGTTTCTTCAGTAGGGCGTTGATCTCTGCGTGCTTCCAGTTCTCAGGGAAGGTGGCGGTCTCGAAGGAGAGGCTGATGATGTTGCGCAGGTGGGGTGCGATGGAGTTGCTGGCTTTGTTGAAGATGTGGTGCGAGAGAGGGTCGGACGGGGATCCAGAGTGGATTGTGCCCATGGTCTTGATTGTGTCCTCGATGCTCACGTTGGCCCAGGTTGTCAGGGTGTCGTGGGCGGTGGGGTGCGGTGGGTCCGGTGCGGCGAGGTCTGCAGGGGTCGTCCGGGGTTTGAAACTGTCATGGATGTTGGTGATTTTCCGGTGAAAGAAGGTGGCGAGGGAGTCGCAAAAGGGCTTGCGATGGTGGGATGTCGTTGGCACTGGAGCTGGGGTTGGAGAGTTCCTTCACGATGGTGAAGAGCTCCTTGTTGTTGTGTGAGTTGTTGTCAAGGCGGTCTGTGAAGGAGGTCCTTTTGGCGTTCCTGATGAGGTGGTGGTGGTTGCGTATGGCGTCTTTGTGGGCAGCGCAGCTGTCTGGCGTCTTGTCGCTGTGCCATATGTTCTCCAATTTCCGGCAGGTGCGTTTTGAGTCGAGGAGTTCTGGGGTGAACCAGCTGACTCTTTTGCTGGTGTCTCTGTTGGTGGGTTTTTTCAGCGGGGCTACGGTGTTGGCGCAGTCGTTCATCCAGCGTTCACCTCCCCCATCTACCTAGTCACAATCCTTCCATACTACAGGAGGTAAGTTGTCAAACCAGAGAAAGGCAACCCTTTGGCCTAAACTACTAAGCAAGCTAATTGGAGTTTATACCTATAATCTGTGGATTACACAGGTTTTCTGTCATGTACTAAACTCATTGACCTATCTGTAGCTTATCTTAACTGTCAGAAATAGTTTTTGATTGAGGGGGGTGAAGACCCTTCTCAACCAACAACCAACAATCCCTGTCAGGGTGAAACACAAAAGTCACTAATTTAGCCTGTGCTTACCCCTCTGGTAGCTTGGCATGAAAGAAGTCAGGCTTAATTTAGAAGCAATGTCTAAAGTATTTATGCAGTGCTTAAACACTAATAATTTCAAAACATAACATGAAAAAAATCCTACACCAATTTAGAAAAATAGAGTCAATTGTAAAAAATACAAAATAAATTACCAGAACAACAAAAATCCAATCAGTATAAGCGGAGATATGCAATTTCAAAGTTTTAAGAAGACATAACACCTAAAAGCCCAAAGCGCCACTCATGGTCATCTGGTTTGTACAAGATCAGTGGAAAATTTACCCGCTCAGGCCTACTTCAATGGAATGCGGGCCCGATACAGAGAACAGATTAGTCCAGCTGAAAAAGTTACATTCTCAAAGTACATCATGAAGAGTCCCTTTCGCGATGGGGAAGGCTGCGAGGAACAGGGAGAGCATTGTGAATGATCACTGCTATAGTGCGAAAAGCAGACTGGGCATCGCGGATAGTCGTCGCTGTAGCATGAGGATCCGATCAGGCATTGTTGATGGTTGTTGCTGGAGCATCACTTTGGTGGTCACGACGGGCTGTCGTTGCTGTAGAGCACAGTGCCGATCTCATGTTGTCAGTTGTTGCTGGCAGTTACCATAGTGCCAAGAGTCGGATTCACCGGAGCTTCACGCTGGCAGTCATTGAGGGTGATAGAGTCTTGACATGAAGGGGCTTGTTTGCAGTTACAAAAAGACCAAAATGTCAGAATTTCACCTTTCATTACAGAAGAGTGCACTCTGATGCCAGCCAAAGGTCCCAGACCTGCAAAGGCACCTCTTGGAGATCAGAGACTCACTCTTGAAGAGGCCAGCAAGGCTCAGACAGGTCCAGTGCAGGTCTGTTCAGATGGGCAAATGCAGGACAGGTCTCTAGAGTTTGTATGTCTCTATAGTTTACACAGCAGGCCAGCCAACTAGCCCTTGGAGTCACTCTGGTCGTTCTGGGTTCAAGCAGCCCATCCAGGCTTCCTTTATCAGGTAGTAGGGCAGCCAGGCAGTCCTTCCAGCAGCAGGGGAGCAGGGCAGTCCTTCTAGCAGCTAGGCTGTCCTTCTGAATCTTCCACAGTTCCAGGAGTGAAACGATGAATGGTTCAAGTGGCCCTATATTTATACCTGATGTCAGTCTTTGAAGATGGGGGACTCCCTATACTACCCCCACCTATGGCTCTGGAAAGTTCTTTCCTACCCCTTTCAAGAGTTTAAGTAGTCTAGGATGATAGGGTGACAAACCACTGGTGTCAAGTTATTTTGTGTGTGTCCCGGAAGCAACTCTCTGTAATATAAGTGGGTCAGGGAGTAGCTCCACCCCAACCATCTTGCCAACACCCAGTCCCCCTTCGTCTCTGTATCTGGAAGGAGTGTACAAAGGCCAGCTGTTACACTATTCACAGCCATGTGACCCAGGCCACAGGCATCATGCACCAAATGGTTAGGAAAAGAAAATGCCAACTTTCTCAAAGTGGCATTTTCCAGAATAGTGACTAAATATTTGACTTTACCATTAAAAAGGATCTTAAATTACAATTAATTTGGGTATAAACATTACTTTCCTATCTGCTCCCAAACCTAAGTTGTCCATAATTAAATATAACATGATAACCCAATGTTAACCATTGGAAGAGATAGGCCTTACAGTAGTGAAAAACGAATTTAGGGGTTTTCACTACCAGGTCATGCAAAACTTAAAAACACATTTTCTACTTCTTAAATGTAATGCACCCTGCCCTGTGGGCTGTTTAGGGCCTGTTAGGGGTGACTTATATGTATTAAAAAGAAAGGTATATCCTGGAAAAATGTTTATTTTGCCAGATTGAAATTATAGTTTTAAAACTGCACTATAGGCTACAGGGGAAGGCCCGAGAAATATTTTAAAAGGCTACTTTGATGGATGGCACAATCCTGTGACTCTGTGGGCAAACAAGTAATCAACAGTAAATTGAAACTCTTCAAAGCAAATGAATTGCCTTTAATTCACAAATATTATAAATATATATATATATTCATTATGTTCACACTCTCTCTTTTTTTGGTATTGTGTTTTTCAACAAAATTTCATCGTAATAAATCTTATTACAATTTATGTACATTGTTTGTAAACTCTTCGTCAATATACAATCAGAGTCGCCAGAGACCCCAAACTTTTCTGGAACAAGGTCAGACGGGTCGGTAACGAAGACCCTGATGTGATTCTCAATCATATCACAGGCGAGGATTGGTACAATCATTTTGAGAGCCTTTATTCTGAATTAGATTCTACTGACAGTGGAGTGATATACAAACAAACAAATCTATTTTATCCCAAACTCCACTGACCTTTTTACACTAGAAGAAGTTGAGAAGGCCATAAAGAAAATAGTCCCAGCAAAAGCTCCAGGTCCTGATGGTCTTCCAGGAGACCTTTTTCTTGGCGACTCTCGTAACTGGGCAAACTATACCATGATTTTAATTAATTCAATTGCAAGAGGGAGTCCAGTACCAGAGTCATGGAAAGGGGCAGAGGTGGTACCAATCTTTAAAAAAGGAGCAGGGGATGATCCCGCCAATTACCACCCAATTAGCCTGATAGATGCCATGCAGAAATTAGTTGGCAGGGTGCTATTACAGCAAATTCACCAATGGGTGGAGGAAGAAAACATACTCTCCCAATACCAAGCTGGATTTAGGGCTTGCACAGGGACGGTGGATCAAGCTTTTAGATTGTTTTAAATATATTGGAAGGTAGTTTTGATTGGCAAGGGCAGCCTCTATCATGCATTTATTGATCTAAAGACTGCCTTTGACCTAGTTCCTCGTGACCGGCTTTGGCACCTTCTGGAAGAAATGGGGATGCCTTCGCTGCTGCTAGACATCTTGAATCGCCTACACGAAGGCAATTATGCCCAAGTGAGGTGGGGGTCCCAGGGACAAAAAGCAAATAGGATCCCAGTAAATAGAGGAGTCCGCCAGGGCTGTGTTCTGGCTCCCACCCTGTTCTCTTTATATATGAACGGAGTGGTGAGCTATTTGCAGGAGTTTCCATCTGATGCACCAGCCCTGGCAGGAGAGAGGGTTCCCACTTTACTTTTTGCAGACGACACACTGCTTATCTCTAAAACGCCAGCAGGGCTCCAAAAGCTCCTAGATAGATTTTATACTTTTTTGCGAATCTAGTGCAAATACTTGTGAATACTTCTAATGCTAAGCTCATTGCGCTCAACCCTTATAAACCTTACAGAGATAATTTTAGTTTAGAAGGAACACGTTTGGATAAAGTCCCAATGTTCGACTACTTGGGAATAAGACTAGACGACAAAATGCGATGGAGGCATCACATTGACAAGATGCTTCTAAATCATAAGCGTATCACGGGCATATTAATTAAAGAACATCGTCTATCGTCGAGCAGACCTGTGGCTCCTGCCCTTACAATCTATGCAGCTAAAGCGGTCAGCTCAGCCCTTTATGGAGCCGAATTGTGGGGCTTCGAGAATACTGAAAGCATTTGCAGGTCTGAACACAAGTTTTTAAGAGATTTAGTGATGTTACCTAAAAGCATGCCATTGAAACCACTGTTAAAAGATATGGGTAGGCACTCTTTTAAAGATTTAGCGAGATTACGACCCCTGTTATTTTGGGCCCGCTTATGTCGGACCCCTGAACTAGCCAACTACACAGCTGCATTTACAGAAATTATGGCCCTATATGTAAATAAAAGAATCAGCTGGCTAGTTAATCTTAAAAAATCCCTCGCTGCCTTAGGCTTTAAGGAGGAATGGGACACGCAAACCGCCCCTAGTAAGGCTGACCTTAAAAGACGTTATTGGGCCTGGGTTGACGCTCAAGAACATAACAACCCAAGAGTAGGAAGGCTGACGGAAGAGTTTTACCTTCACAAGCAACGCACACTTTTTGAACCATTTTTAGATTTTATAAAAACACCACGCGATAGAGCGCTCTATATTCAGTTCAGGGTAGGTTCACTGCCGGTCAGAGAGCTAACAGCGAAATGGAGCACCCCACATCAGACGCCCTTAGGGTGCCCCTGTTGCAAAGCACCGACAGAGAGCATAGCCCATCTTATGTTTGCCTGCCCTGCTTATAAAAGTGCAAGGAAGAAATGGCTTAAACCTATTTGCAGAGAGTTGAGCACGCTTGAACACTGTACTGCTCTACGCATTTTAAAGGCTGATCCGCGGCCCCTCTTTGCTTGTGGTGTAGCCAAATTTCTCGGCTGTGCTTGGATTGTAAGGTTTAAATTCTTGCGCGAAGACATGCGATGAACTACCCTCACATTTTTAGTGTTATGATTTACCTGTGATATATTGCACTGCCACTTTATTCTCGAGAAACAAACCAAGAATAATTTAAAGGAGGAAAAAGGCCTTCATGTCTAGAAGGGCCACAAATGAATTTTGTAAATATTGATCTAAGACTAGATTATTCTTGCAATAATTATATTACTCAATATTGCGGGCCATTAGAATTTGATGTGTTTTAAGTCTGATTGTATTTTATATTTTTATACTGATGTTTTATCTTTTTATGGTCTTTAAAAATTGACGGATGTAACCATGGAAATGCTTTTAAGATATTGGATATCGAAATAAAGCTACTTTGAATATAATTGAATATATATATATTTGTGAATTAAAGTAAATTCATTTGCTTTGAAGAGTTTCAATTTACTGTTGATTACTTGTTTGCTCACAGAGTCACAGGATTAGAATTGTTTGAATGTAATATAGTTCATTTTAGTGAACAGATACTTGGGTGACGATAAGTACCTGGGTAATAATTGAACTTATTGAATTTATGGTCATAGGGGTAATCTTGCTTATGTAACTTGTTTATTGAATTCCAGCCCCTGCGCTCCTCAACTGAATCAGTCCCCTTGTTAGATATAGCAGGCCCAATAGTAGCATTTAATTTACAGGCCTTGGGTACATGGAGTACAATTTACTAGGGACTTACACGTAAGTTTAATGAGCCAGTTAGGTGTTGGCCTATTGAACAATATTTAAGGTAGAGCGCACAAGCACTTTAGCAGTGGCTAACAGTGGTAAAGTGCACAGAGTCTGAATGCCAACAAAAAGGAATTCAGCTAAACAGGAGGGGTGAAGACAACGTTTTTGGGGGACCACCACCCAAGGGTGTGAGGTCTAGCATTAGGACTTTCTATATGATTCACAGAGAGCAGATGTATAAACTTTATACTGCTTTTTAACCACATTCTGGGATGGTTTAGCTTAGGGCTTGGGGTACATGGATTATGTAGACAGCATTTGCAAAGCACATTATAAATGAGTGTCTCCGGCAAATAATAACGCATCAATATTATTATACTATATGCAAAGATACTAATTTTACTGACCACCAAAAGATGAAATGCGAAATGGTTCCTTTTGGATTTGAAACTGTCAACCTGCAGGTTGTACAGAAGCCAAGTTTCCCATGTCCATGAGTGATGTGCTACTCCAGTCCAGGTTTTTTCTTTTAATTCTGAGACTTGCAGTCCGTTAGTGGAACAAACAAGACTACAAGTCTCTGAATTCAAAGTAAAACCTGGACTGGAGGAGCACATCATGCATCACGCATAGACCTGAAAACCTGGCAGGGCTGACGTTGAGATTTGGTACCATGGTTCTTTCTCTGGATCCACAGCACTGAAATGGCAAACAAGAGTAAAAGCCAATCAAAAGCAATTATTAAAAAAAATTTAAAAAGTGTTGGTGTTCCCACAGTATCCAAAGGTCCAGATAGCTCTGACTTTTCATGAGGGTTAACTTCTTTATTCCCAAACTGACCCTCTAAACGATAATTTCTCAAAAATGGCAGAAAGGTGTAATTCAGCTCACCTGTTTTTTCTCAATTGGCGATACAGGTCCTTTGAGATGTCACCAGTGATGTCATTAATTATGTCATTTAACATGTCACAAGTAATGTTATATGCGATGTCATAACTAGGGCATGACGGGGACACAAACTATACTTAGTTCAATAAGCATTACCTTCCGAATTTCTGTGTTCTTTCGAATTTTAATTATTAGTAATCTCATTTGAACACCTAACTATAATAGCAGTTTAACCTTTCTTACTTTTTTTTTGGACTGAATTTCAGTTTTTTTGTTTGATATAAGTTAAGATTTTATTACAATATCAAATATTAATGTCACCTTAACCTTTGATTTTTTAAGTGAATTTCTTAAGTGAATTTCTGAAGTGAATTTCTCTTGCCAGGCCCTGCACCCACCTCCCTTTAGTGCCAAAACCCCAACAGGTACCCACCCTCCTCTCTGCTACTCAACCCCCTCCAATATGCATGGCCTTTGGCCGTGTGCAGTGGGGAGTTGGCTCCAGGATCTGTCCTCTGCCTAGGCCTTGTGAACAATACCCTGTGGGTGACTAACCCCCGATGCACGTGGACAAATGCCATGCGCAGCAGGGGTGTGGCCGCAGGGCCTGGCTTCTGGCTAGGCCTTGCGTCTAACCCACTGGAGGCACCTAACTGCCCATCTGCACATGGCATTGGCACCTAACCTCCCACTGGGGCCCAATTGCCTGCACATGACCAACTCCCCTCACAGGCGCCCAGCACCCCCTATTTCTCATAAAGCCTTGGCAGTGTGCAGCAGCGGGTTGTCCCTTAGCTTAACCCACTGACATTCCCACATGTCCATGGGTGTTAGCCTAGGGTATGCCCACCCCGTCCCTTTGTGTGACATTTTCAAAATATTTCCAGGTCTTGGGAACCAGTTCCCAGAAAACTGTAATGAAGGCCACAACATGTTCTTCAGTTGGGCCACCAGACAACCAAATCATTGCTGGTACTGCTGTACCAAAATGACCAATGGTAGAAAAAGCTTCTTTGGCCAAACAGAATAGTCTATTTTATCCATTTTTTGGAACAGCGGTAGTCCAGATGTACCTTTTTCTGAGGGTTAACCCCTTCATGCCTAATCCGTGTTCCTCTTTAAATGCTAATTTCTTGAAAGCAGCTGAACAGATTTACACCAAATCACTAAAACCATGCTTTCTGAGTAAAATTCTAACTTTTTGCAAACATTGTGTGTAATTTCTTTCACCTTTTTTCTGCATGAAAGAGAAAATTCTCCTATTTGAATTACAATGGTAAATTACACTTTTGGTATCCCCCTTTTACTTGGTTTTTCCCCGCTTGATGGTTCGGCACAAAGCTTTCCATGAAGGAACCAAAGTGGATGAACTTTATTTTTTTAACATTTCGTGAAGGTTGTTCAAATGGTGCAAAAGTTATTATCAAAAAAAAAATTACTTTCCCATGGAAACCCTGACATGACTTAATGGTCGCCATTTTGTAGCTATAGTTAGGACAGTGCTGTGAAACATGTCGCAATTGTGTTGATGTAAAAAGATATTCAGTAACTTCAATATGGAAGAAATAGACTTTATTAACCACAGCCTGCGTGCAGCACCAAGGACAGACTGAATTGGAATGTCGAGGCAATGCATTAAATGTTACATATGGAGCTTTGGGCCACCGCATATGAGACAATATAAACATTTATAGCTACATTACAATAACATCTATCTCTTATAGAAACATCAAGAAGATGTCCTTACAACAGTTTTTTTTTTAAAATATGTTTTTATTGGTTTTCTCTTATACAACTGTTGTTTAACACACAAAAAAATAGTAGGAGGTACTGAGTTTGAAAACATCATTATATATGGATAAGTTGTTTGATTACAAAGTTGGTACGGACATATCAAGAATATTCATTGGGGTACGTGGTCCCTCTGTTGATGGGTGTCGTGCAACCCCCCCCAGATGCCGTCATAGGTATGTTATTTTGAGACTGCAGGTCTACCCCCATATTTATAATTCAATAATATATCAACCATGGGCCCCATATTCTATCAAATTTCTTCTGACATCCTCGTGCCTTGTATGTCACTTTTTCCACCGTCATATATAAGTCCATCCCTATTTTTCATTCATGTAACGTGGGTGGAGTTGGTGCTCCCCAGTGTTTTGCTAAGTCTCTCTTCCCTACCATTATTCCCAGATTTGCAAAACTTAACTTGGCTCTGGGCAGGTCTATCTCCGTTGGTATTCCTAGCAGTAGGTATTTGGGGTCCATTGGTGTTGGTGCATCTAGTACGTGGCTAAGTTATCTGGTGAGGGCGATCCAGTAAACGGTGATCACCCTGCAGTGCCATAGTGTTTGAATATATGTCCCCCTTTTAGTGTGGCATTGGAGGCATTGAGGTGTTGCTGCTCTTCCAAAGTTATGTAGCCGGGTCCTAACATAATATGTCCTATGTAGGACCTTAAATTGTATCAGGCGGAGGCAGGCTTTTATCGCTATTTCTCTGGGGTGTATCAATGCCGCCTCCAAGTCTGGGTCTTCAAACGGCCCTAGTTCTCACTCCCATTAAGCCTAGATTTACTAATGTGTCTGGTTGATTGTTGATCAGGGTCTTATAGGTCCAGGAGATCGGCTTTTCTACAATTTCCCCCATAAGTAGTCTTCCCTCCAATGGTGCATATTCAGGCATTGCCTCCATGTCAATATGTTGTGCTTTCCAGGTGTGAGTAACCTGTAAGAATTTATAGTGTTGTGTGGAGGTTAGATCGAACCATTACTGTGGAACGTTGAATGAAGCGAGAGCCCCTCCCTTCAGTATATCTCCCACTTTTGAAATCCCCAGCATGTCCCAATGTTTGAAGCCCTGCAGTTTTACGAACTCCTTTAAGCATGTTTCAGTCCATAATGGTGTCTCCGGTGTCATAAAGTTATCCCAGTGTATTCCCTTTTCTGCTTTTTTCCATGCATCTATCACTACTGTCGTTGCCGAGAGTAGTCTTTTCGTGCCTTTTCCACCATAGATGTAGTTAATGGGAGAGTAGAATCCTAACTGAGTTCGCTCCAATGCATATGTGGGGTGGTCACTTGGGGTGTGTACCCAGTCGTTGATGACAACGAGGTGCACCGCCCAGTAGTAAGGTCCAATGCAAGGGAGGGATATAGCACCATTGTGTTGATTTCTTTGCAGTGTGCGGAGTGCCTCTCTAGGGGTTGCACCATCCCAGAGAAATGTTCGGATTATGCCTTCTATTTTGTTGAACACTTCGGCAGTTTATGATATGTGTTTTGAGTATATAAAGGAGCTTTGGTAGTGTTATCATCTTGTATATAGCTGCTTTGCTGAGGAGTGGCAGTGGTAGCGTTTTCCATCTGTCTACGTTGATCTGGGAGTCTGCAACCACTCTATAGATGTTTTGGTGCAGGCTCATTTCTCTATTCAGGGTAATGTAAATGTAAAACCATTTGGGGTTATTTTCAGGTATCCCGGGACATCAGCTTGATCTAGCTCACAACCTGCTGTGTACACACTGGATTTTTCCTAGTTTATCTTGTTGCCCTTATGGGTCACTGTAGGTCTCAAAGGTTTAAAACAGGCAGGAGAGTGTACACCCGGATTCGTGACATATAAAAGGATGTCATCCGCAAAGAGGGATATCCTCTTATCTTCGGATATCTCTTCCCTCTCACTGAACCCCGTGATGTCAGGATGCACGAGGACTATATATGCCAGCGGTTCTAGTGTTTACGCAAATAGCAGTGGGGATAATGGACACCCCTGCCTTGTGCCCCTTCCGATCGGAAATTCATCCGATATTGCACCATTCACTCATGCTATGGCGATCGACTTTGTATAAAGTAGGTCTATCCAGGCTCGGTAGTGGGGCCCAAAGCCATATCTCTCGATTATCTGTTTCAGAAAGGGCAAGTGAATGGCATCAAATGCTTTTTCGGTGTCTAGGGATACTATCAAGTGTGATTTATCTCTGTTTTAGGTAGCATAGAACCAGTTGTTAAGGTGATGGAGATTGAGGTGTGTCGACCTTTTGGGCATAAAACCAGATTGGTCAGTATGGAATAGGGAGGTTATTACTTGCACCAATCTGTTTCACAGGACTCTGGATAAGATTTTTGTTTTAATATTCAAGAGGGAAATAGGGCGATATGAGCTACAGGCTGTTTGCGGTTTGCCCAGTTTATGTATAACTCCTATCATAGCTCTTCTAAGATCGGGCGGAAGTATACCCTGCTCTTTCGCTTCTAGAAATAGATTGAGGAGGTGGGGCTTAATATGTTTCTGTTTTTCTTGTAGAACTCTGCCGGTATAACATTAGGTCCGGGGGTTTTCCCTGAATTCAGGTGTCCTATGGCTGTCTGTATCTCAGTCAAGATTATAGCCTCCTCCAGTGTTTGAACTGCTTCTTTCGAAAGGGTTAGGATTGAAATCCCTGTCAGGTATGTCTCTATCTGGTGGGTAGTTGCTAGAGGCCTCAGTTTGTAGAATGCTGAATAGTAGTGAGCAAATTTGTTTGTAATTTCTCAGGCGTAGTGTGTGTGTGGCCTGTGTCTGCTTAAATAGCTGTCACCCATCGGGCTTCTGCCTCTTTCTTACTCAGCCAGGCCAACAGTCTCCCGACTTTGTCACCGGCATCGTAAAGACATCTATGAGAGGTCAGAATTTCGGCTCTAGCTTTTTGCTGTGCCAGGGCCTGATACTCACAAATGCAGGATCGTCATTTCGCATATTTGCTTAGGGTTTGGGGGTGTATCTATTTGAACTTCTAACTGAAGGATGTGGGATTCTATATCTTCCAAATATTTTGCTTCCTGCCTCTTCTTATGCGCAATTATGTTGCGCTGTATCACGGAGGACTTTCTTATATGCCTCCCAAAGTGTAATGGTGGATTCCACCGACCCAGTGTTTTCTTTAAAGTATTGTTCTGTAGCTATTCTAATCTCTTGTGCTACTCTTATATCTCTTAATTCCCATGCATTCAATTTCCACCCCTGACTTGAACCACACGTCTTCCGTCCCATTGTGAGCCAAAAGTGAAAAGGCCTCTGGATAGGTATTCTGCCCTTTCTATCTATTCCATTTCTCCCACGGGAGCAAACATATAGTCTAGCCACGAAAAGACTTTGTCGACCCCGAGTAGTGTCATAAAAACAGTTTGAAACAAATAATGTGAAAAATACATCAGTTGGCAAAAAAACAAAAACTACAGAAGTGGTTATTATCATTATTGTAATTTATACAGCGAGCGGCTACCTCCACCGCAAGTGTCCCGGCGCTAGCAGCAGGTGCAGCGGGCGTTGGCTTAGAGACTGGAGAAGCTCTAGACTAGGCCAAAAAGCCAGGTTTTTAGAGCCTTCCTAAACACGGGTTCTGACTTAGCCTTCCGTATCTGTTGATGCATGGAATTCAACAGGGAGGCTTTTTTTTACACCGAAAGCTCAACCCCCAATCCTGGCTTTTGCAAAACGAGGAATAACAAGTAAATCCTGGTGATTTGACCTCAGAGTCCTGGTCTGGCGGTATTTCCGGAGTCTATGCTTCAGATATTGTGGACCAATGTCTCTGGTTGCTCTGTAAGCCAAGGTCAACGCCTTGAACTCTATCCTTTTCTTGACAGGTAGCCAATGTAGGCGCCGTAAATGGGGGGAGTCAGGTTCTTAACCTGTGGTTCGTGGACCCCTGAGGGTCCACAATGCCTACTCAGGCGGTCTGTGGCTGTTTATAAAATTAAATAAAGATTAATAAAGTATCTATAATTTAACAAGATGTAAAATTTTACATTTAAAACATTCTGTAAATCTAAAAGAATTTTAATTTGGGGTCAAAAGATTAAGCTGGTATCCTACTTTGAATTGTCGGAGCAATAAATTTACAGCAAACAGAATACAGTTTGGACAATAGGTGGCCTCAACTGATGTGCCAAAACAACCAGAGCAGACATTAGGAGTAAAACAAAAAAAAGTAATATGCTAGAGTCTAGCATTACGCTTTGTCTTTTGGAATTAAAAAACAAATTTAGAAACAATCCAACCTACCTATTAAATTTAAAATGTAGATTTTTATGTATTTGTTTGTGAATTATATAAAATATTTCATCATTTTTTAACTTGTTCACGGTATACTTCTTTCTGTATTTTTATATTTTGTTTTGAGCTTCAAATCTTAAAAACTGTTTAGGCTGTGATTTCTGGCTTTTAATAATTCATCACTAGGCGTCCTCAGATTCCTGCAAAGATGCAGTTGCTGAACTACAGCAATTTTTCCTTGTACAGAATCTCCTGGATTATCTCCTGATTCTTGAAGTCCTGTACTGAACCTCCTTATCACCATTTGTCGCATTCTTCTCACCACACACTCCAGGCTCCAGACTTGAACATACTTATCAACCTTGGGGAGAGGATGTGGTCCGTCGGCTAGACTGCCGTCTTTGGTGCTGGAAACCAGGGTTTGAGCCTCAGGGTCACGTCCCCATCCTGTGATTCTGGGCAAATCACTTAATCTCCCCGTGCCTGAATGTGTAACGTAACCGGTGCTCATGTAAAGCGCTCCAATACCTTCGGGTCGAGTTCACGCTATATAAAAATCTGCAAAAAAAAAAACAAAACTTAAATACTCTGCAGGTTCCACTAATACACACATCTAAATCCATGCGATCAGTCCATATGCTTTTGTAAAATATGTTTTGCAGTCTGAGGGTATAATTCACAAATATTTTGCTAGTACTACTTGTGACTTACTCTTGCAATAAGCCAAGAGTAATCCTAGATTTTTCCTGGAATTCTGGAGTGGGCAGCCGGGCCATACTAGAGTAAGTGCTCCACGGGTGTAACTGGCATTTACGCCCACTTGTACATCCTTGGGACACTTTGATATTATCAAAGGTGATGCATATGCTTGTGCAGCTCCTTCTATAATACAGAACGGACTGACGTGCATTTTGTGCCACACAGTTACAAGGGACACAACAATGTTCACAAGGAACTCATTTCTAATAAATGATGTATAATCTGCGACTTCAGTTGTCGCTCTGAATTAATCACAATCATATGTTTTAAATATGACCTTACAATAAATCGCAGTATCAATCATATATATATATAACATTCATAATAAGCCCACACAAAACCTTTTTCCTTTAGGAATATACCTAACTTCAGCCAAGTTGGTATTTTTAATCTACAATTGTCGTCTGTGTCACAGACTTAATATCAAAAATACATATACAAAAAGATTTATTTATTCTTAACCATATGTAGTGATTTTGTGACCCCAAGTGAAAAACCATAACCTATTATAGTGATGTTATGTGACAAGTGAAGAAAAATAATACAGTTATTGGAAAATTATACAAGGACAGACTTAATGCAATCTACAATAATTTGATCAAAGCTGCCTCTTTTATATGTTGTCGACGGCGTTTCGACCCACTCTAGATACGGGGTCTCTTCAGGACTGTATTTCTGGGGACAGTATAATGCATACATGTGTCCATGTAGGATCCAGTATGTGGTTGATAGGCAGAATGAAAGAAATATATCCGGACTGTAATCTTTCTTATCAGAGTATATCTGATTGATAATTGTGTTTCCTTACTGCAATAGGAATCTTCCAAAGTATAGATTCCTTAAGTGAGTAATCACCCAAGCACTGGCCCTTCGATCGCAGTCGCATGTCCTCTTGTTAAAAAAGGAATCTTCTTAAGGTAAATGTTCCTTCAGTGAATAATCACTCACAGCGCTGACCCATTAATCTCAGTCGCCTGTCTCACAGTCGAGATGCTTCCCTATATTAATCCGGCTGGCAAAATATCGCTATGATAGTCACAAGGGGGCATTCCTTCGTCTGCTTCTGGGCGTGGCCCCATGTTAATGAGTAAACACTTTACCTTTGTGCCTGAACTGTATTACTGATGCGAGAGCAGAGACAAACGGTCTATCGGGAGACACACTAAGGGGTCTATTAGGATGTAGGGCGGATCGCCACCGCCCACATGGCGGTGGCGATCCGCCCTATAACACACCCGGCACGTCACCCATTTCCCCCCGCCATATTAGTATGGCGGGGGGACCCCGGAGGACGGAAAGACCGTCCACCAGTTTTCCGCCAGTCGACCATTTGACTGGGCGGAAAAGGGGCTGGATATGGTGGCGATATCTGCTAGACACTGCCATCCATATTAGCATGGGCAGCGGTGCAGGGCTTTCCATGGCGGGGTCTCCGCCATGGAAAGCCATGCGGAGTTTGCTCAGCGGGCCCGTTGCAGGCCTATGGTACCCCCCAACATTGTCATGGTCAGGGTGGCAGGCATAGCGCGGTGCCTGTCACCTTGTGCATGACAACGTGCATTCCCAGCATTGTGGCGGGCGGTGCTCACAGCACCGCCCGCCACAATGCTGGAAATGGAGGATGCCACCGCCACGGTTGGGGTGGCATCCTAATTGCCGGTGTGGGACCGCTGCACCACTGGCGGCTGGTCCCTGCACCGGTAGGTTGGTGGGCGGACTAAAGTCCGCCCGCCATCCTAATAGGCCCCTAAGTGTGTACTACATAGAGGTAGAACACTGTCAGTGTGTGTTCCAAGGTAATCCTTGGGAGGAAAGCATGGAGATCTCAAAAAAAACCTGCAACTTGGCTGCAGTCACTGACTGAGCCCATCTTTCACAGGCGGCTCCTCTGTAATGGCGGAGGAGCGTCCCCCTAAAGCCCGTGCCAGCAGACTATAAATAAAATGATAATAAGACAATGTACTTATAATTTTATTTATGCTGTCTGAGCCCCCCAATACAATATGTATAGGGCGGGGCGGGCTGAGGCAGGGAGGTGTACTGTGCACTCATAAGTGCTCATGTGTGCGTGGCCAGCTAAATAAACATGCATACTTATGTTTCTCCAGCCCATACAGCACTGGCTTCAATGCACCGTCTGAGCGGCACACAAGGCTGCTCAGATCAATCCTGACACTGCTCTCATGTGAGAGCAGCGTCTGGATTGGGTGTGGAGCCTGTGCCCTGAGGGCCCATTCCCTTCCGGCCCGACGGCGACTGCGACGAGAGAAGAAGCGAGGCAGGACTAGAGCAGAGCAGCAGGTAAGTCTTTTCTTTCGTATATTTTATTTCTACTCCCTCCCCTCCCAAGCCGCGGCCGCCCTACCACTTTAGGTAGGCAGCAGCCACCACTGCCAACTTTCAAACGCATACAGAGCAACAAGGGGCATAACCAATATGCTTAGAAACTTCAGCAATTGTAACTAATTGTAAAAACACAAAAATACAGTGGTCCCTTCGCATTCACTCTAGGTGAAAAATAAACAATTGTGTAAATAGGAATATGGAAGCATAATGTCCAAAAAGAATATGGCAGGAATATGCAATTCCTTTAACATTATATTTTTTTTAAAAAACAGAACGATATAATATAAGGGACTTAAAGCAATGCAGTATTATTGCATACACGT
Organism: Triturus cristatus; assembly: GCF_964204655.1. Taxonomy (NCBI): domain Eukaryota; kingdom Metazoa; phylum Chordata; class Amphibia; order Caudata; family Salamandridae; genus Triturus; species Triturus cristatus. Next base: position 144,353,070 of record NC_140588.1, read on the forward strand.
ATTATACGATATCATACAGAGAAACACATTTAGCGTGCAACAAAATCATATCAGCACAGTGCTTATGTTTGCCAATGTGAGAAATAAACTGAGCAATAAAATAAGCATGTCGTTGTGGGGTCCAGTCGTTGTATGTTTTTAATATAATCTTTTGGGAATAGCGTCCTTATTGACTGGTCCACTTTGAGCATTATGCCTTCATTTGCCCTTCCACATAATTATTGACTTTTACCAACAATGAACACGAAGGAACCACTGTCTTTTGGGGTTCCCCTTTCAAATGTACCCTGGGTTGCAGCCACCACAGTGAAAGGCAGATCAGAGGCTTCAAACAGCCACTCTACCTTTCACTAATGTGCCATCTAAATGCTGTCTACCTTTCATTAATGTGATGTTTGCCTTTCACTAATGTGCTTTATGCCTTTCACTAAGGTGCTATCTATCTTTCACTAATGTGCTGTCTACCTTTCACTGATGTGCTGTCTGCCTTTCACTAATGTGCTATCTATCTTTCACTAATGTGCTGTCTGCCTTTCACTAAATGTGCTATCTGCCTTCCACTAATGTGCTGTCTGCCTTTCACTAATGTGCTGTCTGCCTTTCACAAATGTCCTTTATGCTTTTCACTAATGTGCTATCTTTCACTAATGTGCTGTCTGCCTTTCACTAATGTGCTGTCTGCCTTTCACTAATGTGATGTCTGCGTTTAACTAATGTGCTGTCTGCCTTTCACTAATGTGCTTTATGCCTTTCACTAATGTGCTGTCTACCTTTCACTAATGTGCTGTCTGCCTTTCACTAAGGTGCTATCTATCTTTCACTAATGTGCTGTCTGCCTTTCACTGATGTGCTGTCTTTCTTTCACTAATGTGCTATCTATCTTTCACTAATGTGCTGTCTGCCTTTCACTAAATGTGCTATCTGCCTTCCACTAATGTGCTGTCTGCCTTTCACTAATGTGCTGTCTGCCTTTCACAAATGTCCTTTATGCCTTTCACTAATGTGCTATCTTTCACTAATGTGCTGTCTGCCTTTCACTAATGTGCTATCTGCCTTCCACTAATGTGCTGTCTGCCTTTCACTAATGTGCTGTCTGCCTTTCACGAATGTGCTTTATGCCTTTCACTAATGTGCTATCTTTCACTAATGTGCTGTCTGCCTTTCACTAATGTGCTGTCTGCCTTTCACTAATGTGATGTCTGCCTTTAACTAATGTGCTGTCTGCCTTTCACTAATGTGCTGTCTGCCTTTCACTGATGTGCTGTCTGCCTTTCACTAATGTGCTATCTATCTTTCACTAATGTGCTGTCTGCCTTTCACTAAATGTGCTATCTGCCTTCCACTAATGTGCTGTCTGCCTTTCACTAATGTGCTGTCTGCCTTTCACAAATGCCCTTTATGCCTTTCACTAATGTGCTAGCTTTCACTAATGTGCTGTCTGCCTTTCACTAATGTGCTGTCTGCCTTTCACTAATGTGATGTCTTCCTTTAACTAATGTGCTGTCTTCCTTTCACGAATGTGCTTTATGCCTTTCACTAATGTGCTATCTTTCACTAATGTGCTGTATGCCTTTCACTAATGTGCTGTCTGCCTTTCACTAATGTGATGTCTGCCTTTAACTAATGTGCTGTCTGCCTTTCACTAATGTGCTTTATGCCTATCACTAATGTGCTGTCTGCCTTTCACTAATGTGCTGTCTGCCTTTCACTAAGGTGCTATCTATCTTTCACTAATGTGCTGTCTGCCTTTCACTGATGTGCTTTCTGCCTTTCACTAATGTGCTATCTATCTTTCACTAATGTGCTGTCTGCCTTTCACTAAGTGGGCTATCTGCCTTCCACTAATGTGCTGTCTGCCTTTCACTAATGTGCTGTCTGCCTTTCACAAATGTCCTTTATGCCTTTCACTAATGTGCTATCTTTCACTAATGTGCTGTCTGCCTTTCACTAATGTGCTGTCTGCCTTTCACTAATGTGATGTCTGCCTTTAACTAATGTGCTGTCTGCCTTTCACAAATGTGCTTTATGCCTTTCACTAATGTGCTGTCTATCTTTCACTAATATGCTGTCTGCCTTTCACTAATGTGCTGTCTGCCTTTTACTAAGGTGCTATCTATCTTTCACTAATGTGCTGTCTGCCTTTCACTGATGTGCTGTCTGCCTTTCACTAATATGCTAGCTATCTTTCACTAATGTGCTGTGTGCCTTTCACTGAATGTGTTGTCTGACTTCCACTAATTTGCTGTCTGCCTTTCACTAGTGTGCTATCTATCTTTCACTAATGTGCTGTCTGCCTTTCACTAAATGTGCTGTCTCCCTTTTACTAATGTGCTGTCTACCTATCACCAATGTGCTGCTCTCAAGGCAGAAGGTGAAGGAACGCGCAGTGAGGCGCGATTTCTGCTGGAGGGAGCGTGAAGGAGACGATTATGCTGCCGGTCTCGGCTTCAAAGGGAGGGTTTCACAGGCTTATGTGAGTGGGCATGAAATGAATACTTTAACAGCAGACATTAGGTAAGAATTAGTGATTATGGTGGAGTTTTTATAGCACTGGATTCACCAAAAGGTTGTTTTGCGCACAGAAAGTAAACTGTTAACACAAAGGTTTTGGTTGGGATCAGTCCCATTTTTGTGACACATAATTCAGGCAGAGTATTTTAATTCACAGTAGGCACGGGGTTGGATGATTATGTTTGTATGATTTTTCACTTAAATCCAGGATGGGCTTGGTCTAGGGTAAACTAGGGTGACCAACTGGCATTGGTGCAAATTCAGGACGGTGAGTGTAAAAATTCAGGACAAAGGGTCAAAATTCAGGACACAAATTCAGGACAGGAGGTCAAAATTCAGGACAAAACTTCAGGACAATAGGTACGTTTTACAGACACATCAGAGGAGGTCGCGCAATAGTATATAAGTAAGCCCAGCCACATCCAAACATATTCAACCCTTTGCAAACCTATCCATCATGTATCCTTCCATCTATCATTTCACTCATCCATCCCTTCATCCATCCTTTCACTCATCCATCAATTATCCATCCATCCACCCTTTCACCCTATCCATCTGTACACTCATCCATCCACTCTTCTACCCATCCATCCATTCACTCATCCATCCAGCCATTTACCCTTTCACCCATCCAGCCATCCTTTCACTTACTCATCCATCCACCCAGTCACTCATCCTTCCACCCATCCACCCTTTCAGTCATCCATCCATCCTCCCTTTCTCTCTCCATCGACCCTTTCACTTAGCCATCCTTCCTTCCATCCATCCACCCACCCATCCATCTACTCATCCACTCATTAATCCATCCATTGACCCTATCACTCATCCATCCTTTCTCTCATCCATTTATCCTTTCACTCCTTCACTCATCTATTCATCCTTTTGTCCACCTACCCTCCCTTTCACTCACTCATCCATCCTTACATCCACCCTTTCACTCATCCGTCCATCCATTCACCCTTGCACTTATCAATTCATAAATCCATCCATCATTTCACTCATCCATCCACTCACTCATCATCCACCTTTTCACTCATCCATCCTTTCACTCATCCATCTACCCTTTTACCCATCCAGCAACCCTTCCACCCATACATCCAGTAATTTGACCTTTTCTCTCATCCATCCTTCCACTCACTCATCAATCCATCCATCCTCTCTCATTATCCAATCTTTCATTCATCCATTCAGCCTTTCACTAATTCATCCAGCCATCCACCAATCCCTTCACTTACTCACTCGCCCACCTTTTCATATTAATTTTGAGCTGAGCCTTTTTGAGAAGAGGCCCATCAAGAACTTCACCCTCGCTGCAGGAGCCATTCCAGGACTGGGACAGAAGCCACCCAGGGCGGAGACAGGATCCACCACAGGGGGGGGAACAGGAGCCAACACAGGCGGGGGGGGGGCAGACAGGAGCCACCACATGGGGGGACAGGAGCCATCACGGGGGGGGGGCAGGAGCCATCACAGGAGGGGGAACAGGATCCACCAGGGTGGGCACAGGGGTGGGCATGCAGTATTCTAGTATCATCTTGGTCTCTTCCAGGGTGGGGTAGGGCTCCTCACCCCCGTCCTGGACAAGACAACGAGACCGACAGGCTCTCTTTCTAAAATGTTAGTTTTGCCATCCCCCACTGTGATGTACAGTACTTAAAGGAGATACTCCAAGAGAATTGATTTAACTGATTGTCCTCCATACTTTGTTAATCAGTGTGGGTGCGATTGTGCCATTTCTGTATTTTATTACATTATAGAGTGCATGTTTGAAGAACCGAGGTTTGCTTACAATTTAGTAACAGTAATTAAGCTCTGTGAAGAGAACCGCGTGCTGCGTCGGTGTAATCAGGGCTGGTTCTACGATTTTTGGGGCCCTGGGCAGAAAGGGAATGTGTGAGGCCCCTCTAAATTGCAGAGACATGACTCATTCAGGGTTGTTTGCATCTGAATAGATGCCTCTGAAGCTGCAGCCCCTCCCTCTCAGTCACCGTCAAGCACCTCTTAACAGCTCATCAAGGGCTGAAGGTGTGAGGGTTGCCATCCCGCTGTGCCTCTCCAATGCTGCCGGGTATCTGAGCTTTGGTACTGCATCGGAGTCTGTTACACCCGACCTCAATAGCATCGGAGTCAAGCAGGGAGGTGAGTGGAAGCTGTGCTGGCTTTAGGGTGGTGCGATCGGTGCCCGGTTATAATTACGGACCAATGGCGTCCGTTTAAAGACTCCTTCACGGACAACGGACAGACGGCCGTAATTACGGACTGTCCGTGAAATTTACGGACGGTTGGTCACCCTAGGGTAAACTATGGGGGATATTGTTTTAGCTAGCACGTTTTCACAATTAGAGCTTAAATACGTTTTCAATGAGCTTTTAAGAGGTCTTTTTATTCTTTCCGTTACCCCTGAGGAAGGGCTGCATAGCCCAAAATGCATTGAGTTGAAACACCTGATTCTATTCAACATGAATCGATCATCCCTACGTGTCGCTGAAAAGGCCCGGATAGGCATACAGAAAATGTGGAATTGCGCTGTCCTCGAAGTGAATGTGAATTCATGGATGAAACTTGGAAACATATTCGACAAAGAAATTGGTTTAAATTTTGGATTTAAATGTACAAGACTGGTTTATTGCGAGAAATTATTCTCGTACTAGGCTGTGCGGCTGATTGGCACGCAAGACACGTGTCACTTACACTGTTCAATGTCTGAGGGTGTGCCATCTTCCTGGGCTGTTCAACCAGCGTGCTGGCTCTTATCCTCGGTGGCACAGATGTGTTTTTTTCCCTGTTAAAACAAGAACAGTCGACGACCTGAAGGTTGGTTGACCAGTCAAGACAAATTACCCTTGCCATGAGCTCACTTAGACCCAGTGAGTTATTGTGACCTGTTTCTTTCTTCCTGTTAGAGCATAGGGCCACTGTATTTTCAACCACACTCCTGTTCTCAGCAGAAAAAGACTCGTCAAGGCCACTGATTTCGATCCACGGTCTTCCAAACTCAATTTATTTGAACAGCGTAGATACTCCTACACCAATAGAATTACAGAACGCTAGTTATCAGCCAACCAAAAAGGGTCACACGAGAATGGAACAATCTCCCCATAGAATCAAATCTGCATCTATCCAAACCCTTGAGATGTCATCCTTTCACCACACATGCCTGTGGAAATAAAATCTTGTTATAGATATGTTCCATGTACTTCAACCAGACACCATGCAGATACCTTTGCTTGAATCCTGTGTGGCACCCTATGTCAATATTTTGGCAATATTTTGGCTTTTGTGCTGTGACCTCACTGGTGTTCACCATTGTGTCCGCTATGTGTCTCGCAATTGGCCTTAGCAAATGCTTTGCCTTTGTTCGTTCAGTAATTTATTAGAGTCTTGCTCCTACTAGTGGAATAATGATAATTATTCATAGATGTTGGCTTTTGGTATTGCGCTGTTTCATACCCATGTTAAATTAACAGGTGTTACCACTACCTAAATTGATGGTGTCAGTTTTACCAAAGGATAAAAGACTTAGGCCCAGATTACAAGAGCAGGGGTATGCAATATTTACTGTACCCAATACTATCTAATATCCCGAGGTTCAGTATTTATTCAGTACATATTAGAATTTTTGGTACCCTACGAAATGCATTGTTTTGAGACCCTGTTTGTTGATAATTTATCAGGGTTGTAATCCTAGTAGTGGAATAATAATAATTATTCATAAATGTTTACTCTTGAATTGTGCAGTTTCATACCTCTTTTAAATTAACAGGTGTTACCAGCACCGACATTGATGGTGCCAATTTTTTCAACAGCTAAAATACTTAGGGCCAGATGTACGGCCATTAAGTTTAGCGAGTCGCGAATTATGCACTCACAGGGATGGTGGCCTGCTGGGGTCAGCAGACCACCATGTCTGTGACTGCTTTTTAGGTCTCGCCTTGCTATTGCGTAAGCGATCGCAAAGCGAGACTATTGTAAAAGGGCATTTCAAAGTGCTCCCAAAAAGCGGATTGCATTGCTAGCACGCGCACAATCACGCGCTTGGTGCCGCCATGCACTCCGCTTTTTGGGAGCACTTCAAAGGGATCGCTCCCCCTGCCTGGAATGCGCTCCCCCGCCCCAAGCGCGCCCGCCACGCTCCGCCGGGCTTGTTTGTTTTCGCATGATCGCGATCACTTTCACTTTTTCTTTTCGCGTGCTTGTTATTTCTAGGCATTGGGAGATTAAGGGATTCACCCAGAATCACAGGCTTTTGAGCTGACGCCGAGATTCGTCCCTGGCTCCCCAGTACCAACAATAGCGATCGCAAAATCGCTTTCACTGCCGCCTGCTACTTGTTTTAATTAGCTTGTGCTTGTTTCTAGTGCCACTGTACCGACATTAATAACTGGTGTGTGACTGTGTGCGTTGTGTCTTTTTCTCCATTACAGAATGCATGAGAGCTGGGTGAGTCTGTAAAGGGGCCATCCCGTGTGGAGATAAAACAGCTGTCTTCCCCAGTCCTGCGTCTCTCACAATCGCCAACAGTTGGCACTCTAGGATGTTACCTTTTTCGATGTCTGCTGGGGTCTTAAGATGTATTGTGGCCTCACTCGCAGAAAAGCCCTTCCAGGCCTCACCTGTCCTGTGCATCGTCGATGGATGCAAGGGGGTGCTTTTTAGAAGCTAGTGTTAGAACGCTTAACACAGGAGTAATCCCACAACACACCCATGTGAGTGCTTGCAATTTGTGCAAAACCGGTTGTGCGCCAGCTTGTCTAATTCCGCACACTTGCCCCTATGCAGAAGTCCGCTTGCTTGGATATTGCAGAATTGAAAATATTACTGTCGTTCTTTTTCCTTTTTTTTTGATTTTTTTTTTTTTAAATATGCACTTCCTTAGTCCATCCTGTCTTTCGCACACACGATTTATTTAGTGCGTTTTCCCGCTTTTGGGAGCACTTCAAAGGGTCCGCTCCCCCGCCTGGAATGCGCTCCCCCGCCCCCGCCAAGCGCGCGCGCCACGCTCCGCCGGGCTTGTTTCTTTTCGCGTGATCGCGATCACTTTCACTTTTTCTTTTCGCGTGCTTGTTATTTCTAGGCATTGGGAGATTAAGGGATTCGCCCACAATCACAGGCTTTTGAGCTGACGCCGAGATTCGTCCCTGGCTCCCCAGTACCAACAATAGCGATCGCAAAATCGCTTTCACTGCCGCCTGCTACTTGTTTTAATTAGCTTGTGCTTGTTTCTAGTGCCACTGTACCGACATTAATAACTGGTGTGTGACTGTGTGCGTTGTGTCTTTTTCTCCATTAAAGAATGCATGAGAGCTGGGTGAGTCTGTAAAGGGGCCATCCCGTGTGGAGATAAAACAGCTGTCTTCCCCAGTCCTGCGTCTCTCACAATCGCCAACAGGAGGCACTCTAGGATGTTACCTTTTTCGATGTCTGCTGGGGTCTTAAGATGTATTGTGGCCTCACTCGCAGAAAGGCCCTTCCAGGCCTCACCTGTCCTGTGCATCGTCGATGGATGCAAGGGGGTGCTTTTTAGAAGCTAGTGTTAGAACACTTAACACAGGAGTAATCCCACAACACACCCATGTGAGTGCTTGCAATTTGTGCAAAACCTGTTGTGCGCCAGCTTGTCTAACTCCGCACACTTGCCCCTATGCAGAAGTCCGCTTGCTTGGATATTGCAGACTTGAAAATATTACTGTCGTTCGTTTGCCTTTTTTCCGATTTTTTTTTTCCTTAGTCCATCCTGTCTTTCGCACACACGATTTATTTAGTGCGTTTTCCCATGCGCTATCCACCTCTTCCGTTAAATCAATCACGTGCAACATATTGCACGTGATTGAATCAATCACGTGCAACATATTTCCTGGGGCTGCAGTGCCACTGTTATGCTTGTGTTTTGGTTGGGACATAAAGGTATTTATTAAACCAGCTATCTGGAAGCTCCATTTACTCAGAATAAAATTTGCCTTAATTGAAAAAATACAAGTTTGACTCTTTCGAATGTTTGCTGTGGGAATGTGCTAGACTGTGCACGTGCACTACAGTTAAAGGGGTGCATTCAAGGATGCTTATTTTCAACTTAATTTAATAATCGTTTCTTGTTCTTGACTGATCCTGTGCTATTTATTAAATGTAAGCATATTTTTCTTGAGCCTTTCATTCACAAATAAATTCCTTCTTATAGCATTTTTCAAAAACGAGTGAGAGGAGATGTGGCTTAAGGGCCAGAGCTGTTGTCTTTGGAACTGGGGAGCCAGGTTCATGTCCCGGGTTCGGCTCAATTTTCTGTGATTTGGGGCAGATTATTTAATATACCAGTGCCTCAGAAGAACAAGCATTTGCAATGCAATAGGTCTCCCATTTACGAGAGTTTAAGCTATTGGCATTATAAATGACAATGCCTTTTATTTATGTTTAAAAAACGAAAACAAAAATAAAAGGTATTGTCATTTGCAATGTCAATAGCTCAAACTGGCGTAAATGCGAGACCTATTGCATTGCAAATGCTTGTTAAATAAAGCTGTTTTTTTTTTTAAATGCAGCCCGTTTTCCTCAATGGAAAACGGGATGCATTCAAAAAAGAAAAAGAAAACTCTGCAGTTTAATTTTTTAATGGCAGGCAGTGGTCTTTGAGACCACTGCCTGCTCTTAAAAAATATTTGCGCACCCATTCACAAAAGGGAAGGGGTCAACAGGGGACCCCTTCCCGTTTGCGAGCGGATTAGCACCCTGAAGGGTGGTAAACTGCGAGTGTTTTGCAACCGCAATTGCGGTTGTAAAACAATCATACATAGGTTATGGACTCGCTATTAGGAAGGGATGCCGTTGGCATGCCGAGTCACTAACTATTTTGCGAGTCGCTAATTAGTTAGAGACTCACAAAACTGGGTTAGTACATGGGGCAGATATTTTTTTCGGTTGTAAAGGGGCCCCAGTGGGGGATTTGATATTTATTGTATTCAATAAAATCTGATATCCAAGGTTTCGGTGTTGATGGAGCGGGGTTTTCTATATCTCAATCTTTGAGTGTTATTGTATAGTTTATTGATATTTCGAAACATTTGTTTCAAAATCAAAAATAGAGTAATTTAAAAACAGTTAAAACAAAATAATAAAACAGATAAAAACAACAATAAATATCATAAGAAAAACACGTACAGAGATCCATCAAACAATTATAATCACAAAAGAACCATTTACTGCCTATCTTTATATGGATTTTAGTGCTTTGCTTTTAAATATCCATGCTGAGTGCAGGAATATGGAGACAACCACAACCACAATCGAAGTGGTGTCACTTTCACATATTCTATATGCCTCTTCCCTCGTCAATAGACAGAGGGATCTACACATAGGGACAATCCTGTTTGGACCTCAGTTTCGCCTAAAGGGGACAAAAAAAAGAACACACGCTCATCGCTTTCGCGAGTAGTTGTGCAGCGTAGGTAGCAGTCAGATTCCTGATTCAGCTTCCTCCAATTCACAGTAAAGGCTGCTAAAGGAAATCACCCATACCTGAAATGTAAGTATAGGATGTGCATCTGTGCTCGGCCTATAAAACCCAGAACATCCTCAATCTTGCAAACAAACTTATGGCGGAGAAACAGACTTATCAAGTTCCCTACCGAGGAAGTGTGGTCTTTAAGGCTGCTAGCTTTCTCTTCCATCAGCTTTTTTGCTGCAATGGCATCCCCTCTCCGAATGGTCTGAGGCTCACTCCAAAACGTCCCTAGACCCAAATCAAGCCAACTCTTTTTGAGCACACTTAATCAACCAACTCTCCCCAAACCATTGGCCAAGATGACATCCCTCTAACCCTCCTTAAGGTGGTACAATTTGCCAGCGCTCCAAACTCGAATCCAGTACAGCAAGGGTTTTAACACTAGCACTGTCGCTATCTCATGGGGGAGCAATGGCGTACCCTACCACAGACCCAAGAGTCCTTGCTTAAGATGATACATTTCTACTGCAGGGCAAACCGGGCACCAAGCAGTGTTATTCAGCAAATCTGCTTTTTAAGATCTATGGGTTCCATGATCCTTCTCACCTAGCCTGATGTCCAAGTAGTCAAACTCCCGTACCCTTTCCAATACCTTAGGGTCCACCTTAATGAACCTTTTCACTGTACCTCTCTTGATCGCTTGAAGTACACCATATATTTGGTCTTAAAGGTGTTAATTTATAGGCCATAATCTCTTCAAAATTGATTTAAACTATCATCCAAGTTTTGCAAGCCCCTTCTAGTTTTATACAATAACAACGTGTCGTCTGCGAAGAGGAGTACTTGGTTTTTCACCCTCGCCAGGAAAGGGGAATCGTTCACACAGTCAAGTAGGCAGGCAATGTAGTTGCTGATATATAGGAGGAAAAGGGTGGGGGCAAGAACCCAGTTCTGCCGTACACCTTGGTTAAGGAGAAAGGCATCAGTTAATTCTCCTTTCACCCCACTCCTTACTTTTGTAAAGTTCCCCTCATGGAGCAATCTAATAAAATGAAGGCGGTCAGGCGGGGTATCCATTCCCTGGAGAATTGCCCAAGGCTTCCGTCTAGGGACCAAGTTAAAAGCGGCATGCAGGTCAATAAACGCCACATAAAGTTCGCTCTTGGTCAAATACACCACCTTCCATTTGACCAAAAGGAACTGAAAGACCTGGTCAACAGCACTAACATTCTGCCTAAAACCTGCCTAGAGGTCTGAGAGGATGGGATTCTCCTTACACCAAACTAACAACCTCTCCAACACCTGCTTGCAGAATATTTTTTTAGGTTTAAATCTTTTTATTGCATATATCAAACAGCTGCATATGTTGACAAAGTTATATGGATAGAAGCATTTTTGTAATAACGTTGAAACCCCAATCCTGAATCCCAACCCTCATTCTTCCCTCACCCTCTCCAACCCTTCCCAACCCCTTTCCCCCGGGAAACCCTGTGTGGGCAAAGGAAGGGAAATTTGGGTGCCCTAGCAGCTTTGAATCATCAGCGTGGCTCTAGGCTGTATCAGTAGGGGGCTCCGTAAGTAGTAGAAGATGTAGGTAGCTAGGGCAGGTGAATTGCCGTAGCTCTGTGCTTAATAAGGAAAAGAATGGGCGCCAGAGATCTGGGAAGATGGGTCCATGTCCCTGCTGTGAAAAGAATATGCGTTCCATGCCCAGCACATGCCACATTTTGGATAATCACCCTTGATAAGTAGGGGTCCAATCTGAGCACAATGCGATAGTATGTTTTGCAAGGCCACGCCCAGGGATGACCCTTTTTGTCTACATTTGTACAATTAAAGTGGAAAAGTAAGAGTGTTGGGTAGGACCAAGATGACCTATGCTGGAAAGCGAGGCAATTGTGTATCAAAGTGTTTGCCTGAGTCATCAAGGACCTGCGTCCAGTAGGGCTTGAGGGTGGGGCATTCCCACAGCAGCTGGGTTAATGTGTCTAGGGACCTGCAATTTCTCCAGTAGTCAGGTTTGCGAACTGGATTGCTTTTGTGTAATCTGGGAGATGTGAGGTACCAATAGGTAGTGATCTTGGTCACTGATTCAATGCTAGAAACATTAGAGGCAGATCCTTCTCTTACATCATGGCCAAGACTTGGAATGAACTCCCCCGCAGCATCTGACGAAGCCCCACACTGCAAACATTTAGAAAGAGCCTCAAGACCTGGCTCTTCGGATGACCAGAGCTGCCTGAAGCCCCCCTCCACGCCTTGAGAACTTCACAGGGGAGTAGTGCGCTCTTTAAATCCCGGATTGATTGATTGATTGATTGATTGTGCAGCTCACAATGAAATATGTCACCCCATTCCCTAGTCAGTGTGCGCTTCAGTTCTGATTCCCAGTGTCTCTGCCCTGGGGATTTAGATATCGGTTCGGTGGGCGCAAAAAATTGTAGAGCTTGGTAATGAGGCGAGTATTAGAAGTTTTGGAAGGCAACCATTTTTCATAGGGAGTGAGGGGTCTTTGGGCATTAGGTCGTATTGACGGGTGCATGACCCACTGTCGTACCTGTTGAAAGCGTTAGCGTTCGGTTTCTGGCATTGCTAGGTCGGAGCAAAGGCTCTCAAAGGTCAGCGGGCCCTCCTCATCAAAGAGGTAGCCAATTGGTGTGCACCCCTCTCGGTCCCATCGGTGAAAAGCCGTAGTGCCAAGACCCGAAGTGAAATCTGGGTTGTTTATGATGGGTGTCAGGGGCTGCGCGAATGAGGTGAGCCCACATCTTTTGGCGGTCGAGTCCCAAACTTTCAATGTAGCGCTTGTGACCGGAGATCTATGTAGTCTTTTGGGTCACTGGGTCCTGTGGAGGAAGGAGGTCTTCCACAGTGATTGGGCAGCTACGGCCCTACCCATGAAAGCCAGTGCTTTTCAGATTTACTACAGGACCATTCAAGCAGCGTTCGAAGCTGTGTGGCTTGATAATAGCGGTAGATGTTTGGTATTCTGAGGCCTCCCTCCCTCTGGGTCTATAGATCAGTTCTCTGCAAACCCTAGGTCTTCTGCCCACCCAAACGAAAGAGAAGAACTCTCGTTGAAGGGTATGAAGAACACCAGGTGGAGGCTCCACAGGAAGTTTTTGAAATAGATATAATATCTTCGGAAGCACACTCATTTTGAGGGCCTCTACAAAGCCCAACCAGGAGAGTCCAAATGGCCTCTAGCGTTGTGGATCTTGACTGGTTTGATGAAGTATGTGTTTATAGTTGAGAGACAGTGTCTTGGGTCGAGGTCATCAGTTGTAGCCCTAGATATGGGTTTGAGTCTGCCATCCACTGTACGGGGCACGAGTGCCATAGGGCCTCCGGAGTGGAGGGGTGGAGAGAAACACAAAGGGCTTGTGATATGTGAACATTGATTTTGAAGCCTGCCACTTGGGAAAAGGATTTAAGTTCTGAAAAGAAGGCCGATATTGAGGTCTGGGGGTCTTCCAAAGTTGCAATGACAACATCTGCCTAAAGACTAACAGTGTGTCTATCCCTGCAAAACTGGACCCCTCTGATCAAGGGGTTGTCCCGCATCTTCTGTGCCATGGGCTCCATGTATGGAGCGAATAGAAGGGGGAAGAGCGGGCACCCCTGCCTCGTGCCTCTGGTGATCGGGAAAGGAGTAGATGTGTGTCCGTTCACATGTACTGCTGCTGTTGGATGGGTATAGCTGCTGAATATCCATTTACGGAAGCAGTCCCCGATTCCAAATTGTTTGAGGGTAGCTGCTAGATATGGCCAATGCACCCTGTCGAACACCTTTTCGGAGTCGACTGAGAGCAATGTGTGTTCTACATCCTGGTGTTGGGCCTTATCAATGGGGTGTAGCAGTCTCCGTGGTGTGTTGTCACTACATCGTCGGGTTGCGACCAAACCTGCCTGGTACGGATCCACCAGTCCTGGCAGCATCGGCCCTATCCTGGCCGCCAAGATCCCAGTGAAGAGCTTCAAGTCCATGTTTAAGAGGGATACTCATCGGTAAGAGGCGCAATGCCATCTATCCTTGCCAGGTTTTTGTAGTACCACGATGGAGGCTATAAGCATCGTGGGTGGGATGTTGGAGGTGCCGCCTTTCGCATTGAACAGTCTAGTTATTATAGGCACTAGGAGGTTACAGAAGGTTTTATAAAATATGGCTAAGAACCCGTGTAGGCCAGGGGATTTGAGAAGTTTAAGACAGGCAATAGCAAAGATCAACTCTTCTATGCGGATCAGTCTATCCAAGCTAGTCCCCTGATCTGGGGTTAAGTTGGCATGAGTCGTCCTCTGGAGGTATTTCAGTGATGTCTCCTCGAGAAGTTGTTGTGCCATATAGAGATCCGCATAGAAGTTGCGAAACGTGTTTGCTATGTGTAAGTCATCAGTGCATTCTGATCCAGTCACATCTAGTACCATCTGAACAGTAGCCACCAGACGTTGCGCTTGCAATTTGTTGGCTAAAAGACATCCACAGCTGCCCCCCCACGTAAAAGTAATGATGCAATTGCAGGGCAGCATATTCCGCTCTATCCAGGTCCAGGCCAGCAGGCTGCAAGCACGCCGCTTAAACTGGCGCCAGATCCATGGCGCACCTGTTCTCTTCTGGATGCGCTCCAACTCGAGCACCTGTTTGGTGTGGCCATCTCTCTTATCCCTGCGCAGCTTGTTATCTCCAGAGGAAATTGCAATGAGAGCCCCTCGTGCCACTAATTTGAGCTTTTTCCAAAGAGTGGTGATGGATGTGTCAGGGGTGTCATTAAAGGTCACGAACTACTCCAGTGTCTTTGTGAGCTCCTGGGCGATGGAGTAGTGTGTCACATAGCTGCCATGAATGTGAGGGTCTTCCCACGGGGGGCGGCTAGCATTAGGGTCACTGCTGCAAGGTCCGAGAGTGAGCGGGGCTCAATCTTTGAGGATGTGACAAGAGGAGTCAGACCCCAGGACCGTATGAAATAATCAATTCTGGCATACGTTTTATGTGTGTGAGAGTAGAATGTGCAATCTGTATTATGGGGGTGTAGAGTCCGCCAAATGTCAACCAGCCCCATGTCCCACAGCCATCGCGTCCCGTCCGATGACAGGCACCCCAATTGTCCCTGACGTTGGGCCGAACGGTCCAGCTGAATATCGAAAACCAAGCTGATGCCCCACCCATCAGCATGTGCTTGTCTGACAAGCTGGCCAGCTCTGTCACCACATGCCGCAGAAAGGCCTCCTGCCCTCCATTTGGGGTGTAACCAGAACCTAAGGTGAAAGTGTAGGTGCCTGTAGTGACAGAGTGAACCAAAAGTTTTCCTTTGATTTCGGCCTGCTTAGGTCCCACCTTTCCTTTAAAGGAGTGAGAGATGAGCATCGCCACCCCTGCTGTCTTGGTTGTGCCTGAGCAAAAATACTGTTTTGGGAAAGCCTTTGATCAGAGACTGTGTGTGTCCCCAGCCAGAAGGTGAGTTTCCTGTAAAAGACAGATATGGGCACCGGAATGCTTTAAGTAGGATAAGAAGGCCCGACTTTTAACCTGATTGTTCAGCCTCTTAACGTTCAAGGTGAGGATTTTGATGTCCAGCACCATATGAGCTGGGTAGTGATTGAGGAGCTGGGTATAGCTCCGCTTTTTGCCCAGAGAACTCAGTCTTTGTGCTCTTCCGTATTACAAGGTATGTGGTCTTGGTGGGGTTGTGTTAGGTGTTAGAAGGCAACTGTATATTGGCTCCAGGGGGATTAACAAAACTAAACAACCCCCAAAAATATCAACTGCAAACAATCAAACAGTCATCTTGTGGGGGGTCAAAATCCGGAGCGTCATGCTGCAGGGAAAAATAGAATGAGGGTACCGATGGCCAGTACCTCCCCGCACCCACAGCAAAGGAAGAAGAGAAGACATGCAAGTTAGTGGCTGACACCCCTCCTGATCATGATGGCCAGGGGCCATAGAGGTCCTCTACAAGCGATGCGAGGACGCCTGTCTTTCTTTAGCCATGGTATCCGGGTCAGGGTGAAGACCTGGAGCCGAGAGCTTAATCGATGTCCAGCCGTGGCCACTCCGGCGGCCCCGGTTCGTCTTGACTGCTTGCACGCAATCCAGTGAAGTGGTCTCAATCCCCAGCAGCTTACCTGCATCTTCAACTGAGCGTATTTGATGAAGCTCCGCCTGGAATTGGAAAATCAGTATGAACATGTGGCCCCCGGAATAGAATACACCAGAGGCCTGCAAGTGGGAAGCGATAGGCCGGAAGGCTTTGCATTTCTGAAGTGTGGATGCAGCCAGTTCCTGGTATAACTTGGGTTTATGGCCCTTAAACTGAAGTGTGGACCTACGGAGTGTGCGCTTCGTGAGTGGAATGTCGTGGATGCACGTTAGGATATCGGCTGGTGGGGCTGATCTTCTGGAGCCCACCCGATGAGTGCGGTCCAATTTGATTTCAAAGTCGGTGGGCTCTCCCAGGATTGTGCGAAAGAGATCGGATATAAAGACCTCTATGTTTGTATCCTACCCGAAGGCGTATGTTGTTGTGCCGGGAACGGATTTCTAAGTCCTCCGTGTGGGATTGGAGATCCAGATTCTGATTGCGCAAATGGAGTACCTCCTGTTGGAGTCATTTGATTTCCTCATCTCTGCCGGCCTAGTGGTCTTCCAGGGTGTTGATCCGGTCGCCCAGGGAGTCCAGATCCCGGCACACCTCTCTCAAGTCACTTGAGAGTTCCCTTTTCATTGACTGGAGACCTTCCTGTAGGGATGAGAACAAAGACTCGATGAAGGTACGTTTGATCGGCGCCTTCTGTCCGCCCACATCCCCAGGGTCGTCTTTGTTCCGTTGTGGAATGGGGCCCTCGGAGAGGGAGCTAGGAATTTTGAGGAGCATGTCCTTCACTGACCTGTCCTTCTTCCCCTTGCCAGTGCCCATTGTGCCCAGGCCTCACCTAAGAGCAGGGGCTCGCCCTGAGGTAAACCTGAGGTCGCAGGTCTGCTGGGATGAGAGGTTTAAGGCTTTAGATGGGGAAATGTCTTGTGATCAGAGGCGGGGAAATCTCAAGGCCCCCAGCAGCAACAACCGAGGTGTGCTTTAAGAGCGGCGGGGGGCCCTCGCCTGTGTGAGAGGTGGGCCCGTAAGGCAGTGCAAAAAGTCAGGGCTGAACTCCCCAGTCTCAGTCACCATGCAGGCAGTCCCTTCAGGATTCGGGTTGCGTAAAGAGAGCTTCAGGTGTTCCCAGGGGTCTATCGCTCTCTTGGCACTTGATGCAGTGGGGGAGACGGGCTTCTCCTCTGGAGATTCACCCACCTAGCGGCCTCAATTCAGCCCGTTACTAGCTTCTCCCAGGAGCCGACGGCCCTCAATTGTATGCCGTGGGAGAAGGAAGGGAGGGGGGACACCATGAATCTCCCAGATCCCCAATGGCCCCGTTTGCCACCAGTCACTGCTGCAGGCCCGGGTGTCCCCCATCCTCTCATGGGCGCCATCCTACTCACCTCCCCCTGCAGCAATGGTAATGTTATCCAGGCCGCTCTGCACCTCCACCTCGGCGTCCTGCTGCCCAGTCCCTGAAGCCACTCAGCTGTGATGGGAAGTGGCCTTCCTAGAGGTAGCTATCATCGAAGGCACCGCCTCGCAGGATCGGGAGTGTCGGAAGCCCCATAGCTTCTGTCAGGCCTCAGTCGGATCTGCTGATTCAGTCTGCGGCACTCGCAGCACCCGGGAGACTCCTGCCTCTCAGACAGGCCACAGCATCATCAAGGTCAGTTCCACAGCATTTTGCCACGCTTGTTCGCCACAGGTTCCCACGACCTGGCTCCAGCTCCGTTCCTGGCCCGATCTGTAAAGCAGCGGTGATGCACAGTTCCAGTGTAACGCACGGTGTGCTGTCCATGCGGCTGTAGCTCACCCTAGTTCAGTCCTCGCCGCCTTCGGAGCCGCGGAGGTCGCCTCTCCCACAGCCTCTTTTCCCTCGAGTGTCAGAGGGATCAGTCGCTAGGAACGATCGATTACAGCCCCGCTATTATGTGGGCATTATTCAGGGCCAGCCCGGGGCGCAAGTGGAGAGACAGAGAGGCACATCACAACCGCCATCTTGGCCATGTCCCCTGCAGAATATCTTTTAAGGTTGTCTAGCAGACTGATAGGGCGATAATTGGAAGGCACACTAAGGACCCCCTTTTTTAATATTGGCATGATCTCTTCCACTTCCCAGGAGGAGTAATTTCCTCATCCGCAGCAATGGCATTGGAGACCACATTGATATAAGAGACCCATACCCTGAGGTTGGACTTAAAAACATCAGCCAGGAATTTATCGAGGCCTGGGGCTTTCCTGGGCTTGAATGAGGCACTGCGCGTTCTGTTTCCTCAAGAGAGAAATGTACAGGTTGCTAAATCTGATTAATTCTGCCTGGGGCACCCCCACCCTCTAGCTGGCTCTCACCTGCCACAGTGGGGAAGAAAATCTCCCAAAATGTGCAACAAACTCACTGGGAAGAATGGAAGTTTCTGCAGGATTACCCAGATTTCCTTCGCTCCTGCTAAGTATCAAAACCTTTTCTGATTGTTTACTGTGGCATCCAGTAGTTCCACCCTCATGTCCTCATCCCATTCTGCTTTTGCTGCTCTCAAGATTGTCCGGTAGTTCGCCCTGCGCACTCTAATGACTTGGGTGTCCCCTCGTTCTATAGCTTAGAAGAGGTCTGCCTTGGCCTTTTTACACTCGTCATTAATCCATCGCCTTCATGGTTTGGGACCCCCCCTCTTTGGTTAGAACACTTCTCAGCTTATCAAAAGTTGTGAGGTGCTCAGCCAGAACCAGGTTATCATTCTCCCACTTTACACACTACCTTCATATGAATAGTCAGAATTGAGTACAGGGCCATAATTCGCATAGGCGAGGAATTTACTGCTTCCCATCTCATATTACTCCTGTTATTTGTGGCTGCAAGCTGCCCATGTCCCTTGTCCGCATCTGCGGAGCTGGAAAATACATCGATGGGTGATGATCGCTCTCTTGTCTCGCCATGTCATCCAGCATACTCCACATTCTTACATCTAAAAGGATGTAGTCTATTGTACTCTGATAGGCCTCCCTTCTAAAGGTATGGGTCAGGACCATTGCATGCCCTAATATCATGGGCAATAGTGATGTCTACAACCTGGAGCACTGCTCTTGAGAAAGGCCTTTCTTTAGAGGAGCTTAAGTCTAGGTGTTAGATTATGCTTGTTGATGCTCTAATAATGCTGTGTATATGTTAGCATTCGCTACGCCATTTGCTTTTCGGGCTCGGTGTGTGGTGTTCAAAACTAATCTTTCTTTGTTCCAAGAAATCCAGTTTGCTGAGTTTCGTTTCTGTAATGAAGAACTGTTTGTGCTAGCGCATAGTTTCCTCTTGATAAGGCACCTCTCCCACTTGTCTGCCAGTTAGATTGTAGCACAGGCTGGAATGGCCTTGAGAGTGTCCTGAACTACGTAAGGTATGAGAATAAGAAACCTTATTTGTCTTCCTCTGTCCGGCCACATCTGTTTGGAAAATTCCACTGTGGGCATGTTCTCAGCAAACAATGCAATGCATATAATGTATCTCAGTTAATCAGTTCCCTCTGTAGTACTCTTGCGAGACTGTGCAGATGGAGCCCCAATCTGAGCGTATACAAATAAACAATATTGGTTTGTATTCTCCACTGTTTCTCTGACTCTTCATTTGGCATGGAAGGCTGAGAGATGGTGTGGCGGTGAACAGGGTGGCCCTAAATGGGTAATTTCCTTCCTGGGATACCCAACACCAAGTTCTCATCTATAGTCAGATAACTACCCAAGCTACTTGGCTCAAACTTCAAGTTAAAATCTTCAGCTACAATCACATGATGGGTACTTGCAGACTCTCCTGGTACTCTATCCAGGAGATGTAATACTTGGGATTCTTGCCTTTGGCTATTACTCCTATTGTCGATATTAATGAACATAAGAGGATATGGATTGGCCCCTTAAAGGAACAGTCATTGGATATCCAAGGAATCCAGGTCCAGGGGTGTAACTGTGTAGGAAAGAGAAGCCTGGACCAACACCAAGAACCAACCGAGGGATGCTCAGCACTTGATTTAGTCGCCGGGATGTTATAGCTTCTGAAACCACACCTATTCACCTGCTCTAATGCCCATGTTTCCTGAAAGAGGCAGATGTCATAGTGTACCCAAAAATGCCCCAATCTGGATCTCCTAATTTGCCCGTGATTCCCACAATGCTCCAACTTAACAAAAGAGTCAGGGGTGAAGAGGGGGTATAGTGGCACAATGAGGCCTCACAGTAATTTCTCCTTGGATTTTCAACGTTCGTCAGAGACATTGCTAGACTAGCTGCACCAAGATTAGCCATGACACCCAGAGTATCCAGTTGTGCTCCCTGCCCCTGGGCAGAACACACCAACCTAGCTGGGGTAGTCATCACTTCAGTAGTTTGTAGGCCCCCCCTCCCATTAATTATGGGATCATCATGGTCGGGAGGGAGTCAATCGACCACTGCTAGCGGGGAAGGGGGATTAGGTGGAACAGAATAGATAAGTGGGCCAGGTTCTGCACCCCAGAATCTACTGTTTTGTTCTGTCCTCAGCGGCTGTAAACCTGGACCACTCTTCTTGGTAAAAAGAAAAGCCCAGTGTTTGCAGAACAATGTTAGATCCTACCTGGTTTGATCGTGCACTGGAGGTGACACAACAACAAACAGTCTCTAGGTCCCTAAAGTTCACAACGGGAGATTACTCTCCAGATCATCAGGATTTGACCAGCATCTGTGCAGGAGAAGCCAGCATGGGAACATAACCAGCGCAACGTTTTGTTTTTAAGCTGGACAAATGATTCCCCTGAACCTTCTGCTAGGCTTGGAAAATTAGACAATTTAGCAACATATGGACAGGCCTCTGGGGGCAACTTCAATGAGACACCCTCCTGTCTTAACGTTGCAGGTTTTTCTACACAGGCCACCCCACCCACTCCCCCTCCCTCCTTAGCACCCACAATTTGTTCTTCCGGTCCTTGCCCTATACCTCTCGTCGCAATAAGGGGATGGTTGGTGCTCTTTGGAAGCGGACACATTCTCAGGGACACAGCTTGGCACCCACTATTGTCCCTAGCGACTGGAAGCTGATTTTCAGATTTGGAGATTGGGTGATCTAATCTTGGATTCAATTTAGCCCACTTGTTGGTGGATGGGCTCGAGACACTCTTTAACACCTAACAGTAACTTATCACATAGAGTCCGCATTTCTTCCTGAGACATGACCAACGGATTACTCCCCCACATCCCTCCACCACCTGTGTCACATGGCAGAGTCTCTTGGCTTTAGTGTTCACTGTCTCCCTCTTCCATGTCCCCCTATGCCTTTAAATGCAGTAGTACTCCTGGGGCATGGTGCAGGAGTAGCAAAGTTCAGGGTAACCCCCTCCGGTTCTTCAAATGAGGCATTTGATGCACTCGCCTTCTGATGGGTCTCAGTGCACTGTTAAAGCCAGATAGTTCTGTCCATGGGGTAGGAGGGCAGGGTAAGGTTGATGATAGACTACAAGCAGACCTATAGAATGCAGGTGAGGAAGGAAGGCGACGCTCAATAAGATCAATCTCCTTACAGATAAGGGCCCCCGCTTTCTGGATGAGCCCATTCAGGGTTGCGTTCGACCCCACCTTAGCCTCACATTCTTCCCCATCTTGCACCAGCCAAGCAAACAAGGCCTCTAATCTGCCGTATGCCAATGTACCTGCAATGGAATGGTCAAGGAGCAGAGGAACAAGAGGAGCAGGAACCTGAGGAGCAGTAAACCAGCATCGTTGTGTGGCATGGATAAGGCAAAAGGACAGTCAACACGTTGCAGTGCGCACTGGAAGAGGGGACCCCAGTTGCGTTTCTTCCCTCGGTAAACAACTGGCCTGGAGCCCAATCTGCCCCAAACTTAGCCCCAGCAGGCAAAGGCTCGCAGTCACGCAATACACAAATGGTCACTTTCCCAGGTTCAATTGCTTACGTGTGGCTGAATGGTGCTGCTGTGATCTGCTAAATAGGTCTAAAGAAAGATAGTCACTGTGAAACTGGATGGATGGAAGGAAGGGCCAAGGGGGATGGGCCCTGCCATGCCTCTCCCTGGTGCTGACAGACACAGGACGGGTCCGCCCTTGGCCCAGGTGCGGCTGGCGAGCTGCCTGCGCCATGGGGAAGATGTAGGCCCTTTATAGCGCACATCAGCAAAGTGTCCTCCTGCCACACAAGCCCCTCCTCCTCAGGCTGGCAGTATTATAGGACTACGAGTCCCTGAACCAGTCCCCAACAAAAACGGCTGCCATAAAGCGACCTGCGTCGCGGTGTAAAATAGAATATTAATCAAAATGTAGTAAAAGTTGTAATTATACAGCAAGCGTGTTCCATAAAGGAAGTTCCCTAATCTAGATATATTGGAATAAGGTAAAAACAAGGTGTCAGTTCAGAAGCTCAAACAGAGTTCTGATGAGAGAATCAATTCATAAGCACAAATCCCTGATGCAGTCCCCACCAAAAGCAGCTGGCATGAAGCATCCCACACCACGGGGAAGATGTAGTTGCTTTATAGTGCACATCAGCAAAGCATCCTCCTGCAATACACAAGCCCCTCTTTCTCAGAGCTAGCGGTGTTATGGGACCACAAGCCTCTGATTCAGTCCCCAACAAAAGTGGCCAGCATGAAGCGTCCGAGGGTAATACTTTCTATAACCCCTGCCACCAGTCGCGTGGAACTTTGTTCGTCGACAAGGAGAAATAAAAAGAAGCAAACATCTACATTAATCCAATGACATGTTAAATCATTAGTGGCTTTTAGTATAGTCAAAAAGAGAATTTGTGTGAGTTAAAGGGTTTTATTCTCAGTTCTTTTGGTATTTTATAGTTTATTCAGTACGAATTAGTCTTTTAAGCACCAGCATTAAAATGAACATAATCAAATAATCGACATCTCATAATTAGGTAAAATAGAATATTAGTCAAAATGATAGTAAAAATTGTAATAATACAGCAAGTGTGTTCCATAAAGAAAGTTCCCTAATCTAAATATATATGAATAAGGTAAAAACAAGGTGTCAGTTCAGATGCTAAATAAAGCGTTCTGATGACCGTTTGCTAACCGATTTTTACTCTCATCTGAGCACAGCGCTTAGCGCGTATAGCGCGTTTGGTGATTAGAACTGCTGGCTATTGCCTTTTTAAATTTTCCTTGTTTTGCTATTTAATTAAAATTTACGTTTAGAATTATACCCTGATTTTAAATTTTGGTCCCTTGCTTGCACTATAATTCGGTGACTCACCGCTGTTGGGCGGGCCCACTTCCCTGTCTTACTTAGGACGTTAGGCGGCCATATTGGGAGGGTTCCGTGACGCCTGCCGGCGCCAGCGTGTAGGGCGGACGCTCTAGCTGTCTGAAGGACGATAGACGTCTTTAAAAGGGAGGTAAATTGTTCGCTCTCCATTGCTAACAGATTTTTACTCTCATCTGAGCACAGCGCTTAGCGCGTATAGCGCGTTTGGTGATTAGAACTGCTGGCGATTGCCTTTTTAAATTTTCCTTGTTTTGCTATTTAATTAAAATTTACGTTTAGAATTATACCCTGATTTTAAATTTTGGTCCCTTGCTTGCACTATAATTCGGTGACTCACCGCTGTTGGGCGGGCCCACTTCCCTGTCTTACTTAGGATGTTAGGCGGCCATATTGGGAGGGTTCCGTGACGCCTGCCGGCGCCAGCGTGTAGGGCGGACGCTCTAGCTGTCCGAAGGACGATAGACGTCTTTAAAAGGGAGTCATGCAGACGCGCAGCGGATTCGCGCAGCGGGGTCGCCGTTCTTCCGCCGGAGTTACGCCTGAGTTCAGCCCGTCTGCGCCCGTCCACGCAGAGGACGGGCTGTTGGTCGGGCCGGACCCGGGTATCCCTCAACACTTTCAACATGTAGTGAGGGAATATTCCCTACGGGAGATGCTAGCTCTTAGACCATTGCCTTTAGCATGTCATCTTTGCTCGTCTCCGGCGGTCTTGCGACGTTCTTCTACTTGTCTTACTTGTGGGGTGGTGTTTCGTCCTTCTTCCTCTTGTAGGACGACACCTCAAACCTCTTCATTATCGCAGACTGTCACTCAACTTAGAAAGGGTTTCCTGATTAATGCTAGGTCGCTTATTAAGAATAACATAGCGTTCCACGAGTTTGTGAACGATAGGCAACCTGATTGGGTATTCGTGACGGAAACTTGGGCATCCGACTCTTCTGGTCATGACTTAATATTGGCGATACCTGAGGGTTTTACGCTATATAGACAGGACAGATCAGGACGTAGAGGGGGAGGGTTGGCAATTCTTTGTAAATTTTCATTTTTCTGTGCTATAAAAACCCTGTCTGAGCCCTCGGACTCCTTTGAGGCTCTGTATTTCCGCATTTCCTGTTCTCCCACAGTCTCTTTTACCGGCATTCTTGTTTATAGACCGCCTGGTCCTAGAGCCAGTTTTTGCTCCGAGTTATTTCGAATTCTGGAGCCCTATGTTGGCAAAACACATATTACCATTCTTGGGGATCTAAATTT
This sequence comes from Triturus cristatus, assembly GCF_964204655.1. Classification (NCBI taxonomy): domain Eukaryota; kingdom Metazoa; phylum Chordata; class Amphibia; order Caudata; family Salamandridae; genus Triturus; species Triturus cristatus. The sequence continues at coordinate 144,377,580 of NC_140588.1, forward strand.
CCATTTGGACGATCTGGGATCCAAGGACACCTCTCAGTTGATGGACTCGCTGGAAGCCTGTGAGTTCATTCAGCTGGTAAAAAGTTCAACCCATCGGGCTGGTCATATATTGGATGAGGTTTTTACCAACGATTCTAGACTCTCTGTTGGTTCCCCCATGCCTTTGGCCTGGTCGGACCATTTGGCAGTACCCCTTGAATTTGCATCTTCTGCTGAAGAGCCTCGTAATTTTGCCACCGGTAATAGAGGTCTGAAAAGAAGATATAGGAATATCACTAATCAAGCCCTTGCTCCTTTTTTAAGAGGCTTTGAGACTTCGTCTTTGCGAGATGCGGATGAGGCGGCTCAAGAATTTGCCAATTCTATTACCATAGCGGTTGATGCGCTAGCCCCCGCCTCTTTGCGGTATGTGGCTCGGCGGAAACCCTCAGCGCCTTGGTTCATGGAGCCTTTAAGACTCTTAAGACAAACCTGTAGAACTAAGGAGAGAAAATGGCGTAAGTCGTGGGATCCCTCTGATAGAGAGGATCATAAATTGACGCTACGAGAGTATAAAGCTAGAGTGATCAAAGAGAAGCAGGAGTTTTTCTCGAACCTGACGACCTCTCTTTCCTCGTCCAAAGAGCTGTTTAAGATCGTGGACTCTCTATGTTCCCTTCAGTTACCCGATCCAGTTGTGGGCTCACAGGAGCTATGTAATAACATCTCCGAGTTCTTTTATAAGAAAATCTCGGACATTCACCTTGCCTTAGAAACTCAGAGGAAGATGTTAGATGATCTCACCCTTTTCGATATTAAGGTCTCAGAATCATGGATGAGAAATCCAAATAAGACTTTCACCCACTTTCCGCTGCTCTCCCTGGAGGGGCTTAATCTCCTGTTAGACAGAACTAAGTCTGCCTCTCCTGTGGATCCCTGTTCCCTGAAAGTTCTAAAGGACTGCAGGGATATCCTCTTGCCTCCGTTGCTGGAAGTTATGAATGGGGCCGTGGCCCAGGGTATTTTCCCCTCGGCCTGGAAAAAGGCCATAGTGAAGCCTCTTCTTAAAAAATATTCCCTCGATCCTGGAGTGTTGAAGAATTTTAGACCTATATCCCTGTTACCTGCTCCCGCAAAGATGCTTGAAGCCCACCTAAACCTCCACCTATCCACTTTTCTTGATTCCTCTGAGTTCCTAGATAGTTCTCAGCATGGATTCAGGAAATTTCATAGTACAGAATCTGCCCTGACTATGGTGGTCAACAACATCCGTCGTAAGGTTGATCTTGGTCAGACGACTATTTTGGTCCTGTTGGATCTCACTGCGGCATTCGACACCCTGTCTCCCATTACTTTAACATCTCGGTTAAGGGAGGCAGGGGTGGCAGGACCGGCTTTAAGTCTTCTTGACTCTTTTTTACATCTTAGAGAGCAAAGAGTCATGCTTGGAGAGTTCCTCTCCCCTGCTAAATCTTTGCAATGTGGGGTGCCCCAGGGGTCGGCCTTAAGTCCGACTCTATTCAACATCTATGTGGCCCCCCTTGCTAGATTAGTAAGATCGCAGAGGATGGAGGTAGTGTCCTACCCTGATGACACGCAAATCATGGTGTCCCTAGCCCACTCTGTTAGTGTATCTGCGTCTGGCTTCAGATCTTGCATGCAGATGGTGGCGGAGTGGATGATTCTAAACTCCCTAAAACTGAATGCCGCCAAAACAGAGGTCCTGGTCTTCGGTAAGGACCAGGACATCTGGTCTAGTGAGTGGTGGCCTATATCTTTGGGTACTTGCCCCACTCCTTCCCAATCGGCTAGGAATCTCGCCGAATTTTTGACACCTCGCTGTCCATGAATCTACAGGTCAACAGGACGGTGGCCACTTGTTGGGGAGTCATTAAGATTCTTAAAAGAATCCTTCACTATCTGTCCCCTCAGGCACGTAAGCAGACCGTGATTGCCCTGGTAGGTTCTAGGTTAGATTACTGTAACGCATTGTATGTGGAGTCTAATAAGTACTTTATCCAGCGCCTTCAGGTTGTGCAGAATGCGGCCGCCAGATTTGTTTTGGCACTTCCAAAGGACTCTTCCGTAACACTGGCCAGGAAGAACCTGCATTGGCTTCCTATCCATTTTAGGATTTCTTTTAAACTTCTTTGCCTTACTTATAGAGCTCTTCTGGCGGGCCCTTCAGACGCTTTGGGGTCCTTGTTGACCCGCTACAATCCTAGTAGGTGTCTTCGCTCCTCAGATTCCAATCAGTTGGTAGTCCCTCGCTCCAAGAATGTCAGATGGGGTAGCAGAGCTTTTTCCATCGCTGCCCCGCTACTATGGAATACTCTCCCTTTGGAGAGTAAGTCCCAACCCTCTCTGGCCCTTTTCAGGAAAGCTCTCAAGACTTGGTACTTTATAAAGGCCTACCAGTAAGTTCCTTCATCTTTTTACTCAGTTAGCTTTATTTGGTTAGGCGCCTTGACGCCCATTGGGCTTAGTAGCGCGGTATAAGTCTGAATTCATTCATTCATTCATGAGAGAATCAATTCATAAGCACAAAGCCTTTGCATGTCATCCTGGAAAGTATGATCAGCAGACAGCAAAGAAATAGGCTAAGCAATCTTCCATGTAGAGAGACATAAGGAACTCAGAGATGAGTCCCCAGCCAGAATCTTGAAGGAAAAAGCAATTCTGAGTGGAAAGCTCAAAGAAACGCCCCAGCCTTACTTCAGGAACACACACTAATATAAACACACATTATTCTATGTGGCAACATATTTTCTTTTTTCTCCTGCATCCTACAAGAGGGTTTCAGTAAACTCTGGAAATACGCAAATTCTCCATTTTCTTATAGTCGTTAAATGGTCCATAGATCTTAGACCTTGAAAGGATACATCATTCTTATATCGCAGTCCAGACTGTTCTACTAGTTAATCATCCTTCCTGTTGCCTCCTCTCCTCCAGTGAGAATCCTACTATCAGTTGTCTAAATCACAACAAATGCCTATTCACTAACTGAAGACTACTCGAAAATCACAACATCGGAAGCAAAAGAGAAGAAAACATTTCATGGAAAATAACGGGTCAGCGTGAAAAAAAAAAGCCTTTGAATGTTAATGCATTATTTTCAGTTAACACAGCACTGACAGTTGGGAGAACTTAAATCATCACTTATTTACTTCCCTTGCAAGTCTATGACATTTAAGTATGATTACCTACTCCAAAACTTTGCATTTAGTGTATGTGCTATTTAAACGGAGGATTCTGCACATTTTTTATAAAAAATCTTTTTTATTTGTAGATAAAATTTGCTCCTGCAGTATCCCCCTCTGATGGTTGAAAACCCATCACAGTTCTAGTTCACAAACAAATCATTAAAATACACTCTTCCTCGAAGTGGCCAACTGCCAAGGGAGATGGCTGCGCGCTAGCTGAGCGCTGCTGCGCCACTCCCATAAAGTCCAATTAAATACATATATCCCCGGCCATCAACACTCGCCTCGGCTGCCAAGAGCTCCGGTCCCCGGCACTGAGGTCTGCTCCTGGTTTCGGCATGATCCGTGGCTCCAGCGGGCTGGGACGGGCACCTATCCGACGCGGGGCCTCTGCTTCACAGCGCGCGCCCTTCACCACTCTGGGTGCACGCACTACTCGATGCTGGGGTCGCGGCGTGGTGTAAAGGCCCCGGATCCGCAATCAACTTTCAGGGCCCCGCTCCGCTACATAACCAGGCTGGAGGGCTACCAACAAAGCCCCGTCAACCCGCGGATTACATCTTGTGCCCCCCGGAGCTGCCAGAGAGCCCAAGAATCGGCGATAAAAGGCTGTTGCCTTGGACTGTATGACCGGTGGATGATAGAGGCCTGGGATTGGGCGTGTCTTCTGGCCCCATATAGTAGTATTCCCCCGGGGCATAGAGGCAGCGCAGAGCAGGCGGTGAGCTCTTTACAACTGTCTCACGCCTGTAGCCCGGACCCACGGAGTGCCCTGACCTATGCCTGAGACTGTAACTGCGATGGACATCGTGTTACCAGCCCTGGAGGCTCAGGTCTGTGATTGTTTGGGATCTGAGAGGGGGGGCACACCGAGTGCTCCTCAAGCACCCAACCTGAAAGTTACTTCTTGCTGTGGGTCGCTTTCATCCTTCCCCCCCGTCTTGATACCCGGGGCTGAGAGTGGCGTTGGACGGGCCTGTGTCCTGATTGTCTCCAGGGGGGGGGAGCACCTAGCTGGTGAAACCCAACAGGCCGTTGTGGGCTGATGCCCACGGCAGGCGGTGGTGAGTAGCCGGTTGGGACAGTTCTCCCGGCCCCCCCTTCCTTTTGCCGGCTAACGGACATAGGCACTCACCCACCAAAATGGCGTCAGGGCGCGGAGGTCGCAGTTCAGTCCAGGCCAAAACTGATAAATTTGCCTGAACCAGGAGGGAGATCAACCCACCCCAAAATCCCAAGGAGAGCAGACAGAGCCGACGTTGCAAGACCTCTTTTCCGCCATAACAGGGGTTCGTACCTCTCTTGAATCCAGCACAGCTACGGTGGCCACAAAGGTGGCCCTCATCAGGGCAGACATGCGGAAAATGTCGGACCGAGTAGGCGAGGTTGAAGAAACCACTAAGGAGCTGAAATCAGACTCGGACCTTCTTAAACGCCAAGTATCGGAACTCCAAAACGCACAGGAAGCCCTAACCCTGCAACTAGATGACTATGGAGGCCGCATGCGAAAAAATAATGTTCGTGTCCTGGGAGTTCTGGAGTGGGTGGAGGGGCACGCGGCCAACCTATTCGTGGAGGAACTAGTTCTTAAACAACTTCAGCCACGTGGCCTTTTCAAGTACTTCTCCATTTAGCGAGCGCATCGCGTCCCTGGTGGGAGACCCAGACCTGGGGCGACGCCCCGACCTCTACTCACAAGAGTGTTCAACTTCTGCGACATGGATGCCATTCTACAAACAGCGAGAGCAGCACCGCCAATATTCATCGACAATAACAGGGTCACCTTTTTTCCTGATTTTACACTACGTGTTCAGAAGCAACGTCGCAACTTCCTGGAGGTGAAGTGCGCTTTGAGGGACCAAGACATCAAATATGCCATGATGTTTCCAGTCAAGCTACGGATTGAGTCGTGGGTAAATTGTGGTTCTTCACCTGGGACTGGCTTGAGGGTTGGAGAACGGTCGGCAAGCACACCCACGGGCCTGCAGGCAGCTCTGGGGGCCCTTATGGGCGCAGATCTTGGCGCGACTCGCCTCATGGAGACAACCCGACAACTCTGAGTCCAGAAGGGTGAACCGTACGAAACTGCAAGTATCAACGCCCTACAAGGGTGGCGGAGACCCCCTTGAAGGACTCCCTATGTGACACTGTTGGTCCCTTTCTATAATGTTCTTTTCAGGGGTCCACTATGGTAAAGGTTGCATATACTTTGATCGTTATTATTAATTGCCTAGCCTTGGGGGGTCAATCTCTCCTTCCACTTACATATATATGGTTATCGTGGCAGTTTACACGACCAATAGTGTTGATGGTCAGCTGGGGAGAGGGTAATGGTTACTCACAGTTGCCTAAGGGAGTGGGGTTGTTTCACGTTCCTCACACTGTTGCGGGTGGGTGATAGGCACTCTGCAAGTTGGGGGAGGCGGGAGGTTGCAAACCCATCATGCAGGGAGGCAGGGTGGAGGGGATGTTGGGAAGGGAGGGGGGATTTGGAAAGGTCTTCACAATTTGGGGTTTTTTGTTGGGTCAAGATTTGTTGAGCTCGAAAGTCACTAATTACAAGCTGTTATGTAAGTGTCCACTGCGGACAATGATTATAAGGGGGGGATAAACAAGCACCGGATTGCCACAGGGGATCGCCCCTACATCAGACCAATATACATCAGACGCACAGACTAGAAACACTGAGCCTGGAAAAAGGTTAACATGTCCAGATTTCATTGTCCTTATTGGTGATGATGGGGGGTAGAATGGAAACGTCACTCTCCGTGCTTACCTGGAATGTAAATGGCATGGGGGATAAGATTAAGCGGGGAATAGTTCAACAATACCTGAAGAGGCAGGCTCCAGATGTGGTGTTACTACAAGAAACACACATGGTTGGTAATAAGACTAAGACCCTCACCAGATGGGGATACAAACTCCTAGTACATGCAGGATATACCTCAGGCTCTAGAGGGACAGGCATCCTAGTCAAAAAGAACCTGGCATTAATGGTGAAACGCATGTGGGCGGACACGGGGGGTAGATTTGTGGTTCTCGAGGCTCAATGGGAGGGGAAAGCTCTCAATAGTGTTTCGCTATACTTGCCGCCAGCACTGGGTAAAGAGGCACTGACAGACCTGGGTAAGATAATAACAGACCTCCCGGTGGGTACCTTACTCTTGGGAGGAGATTTCAACATGACTATGGATGACCGACAGGATAGATACCCACAAACACCGGGGGCAAGGCCAAATGTGTTGATGGCAGAATTCGCCACAGCCATGGGACTGTCTGATGTATGGCAGGCGTTGCAACCGGATGGAGCCCAATACACTTATTTTTCTTACGCACACAAAAGCTCATCCTGTATTGATTATTTCTTAACCTACACAGCTACAATTGGCCACTTCCAAAATCCCCAGGCACTGTTGAGGGGTATATCGGATCACTCCCCAGTACGGATTGAATTCACACAAGGGAATCCTCAGCCACGGGCCACAATCACCCTGAATCCCTGGCTCCTGAAAATTCTGGATATTAAACAGGAACTACAGACACAGACGACTAACTACTTTAAAGAAAACGTGGGTTCAGTTGATTCAGCGCTCACAATATGGGAGGCCTTCAAGGTGGTACTGAAGGGGCAGGCACTGTCGCTTAAGATGGGATACATTAATAAGAAACGCCAGCAGCTGGTACAATTAGAAAGTGAGCTCCAGCAATTAGAAGCTGACAACGCTTGGGCACCTTCAGAAGACACGCTTCACCGTCTCACACTTAAACAAGAGGAATATAAGATTAAAACTAGGGCGCAAACGATGGCTAAACTACTCCGCACTCAACATAGAATATACGAATTAGGAGACAGGGCTGGTAAAACCCTGGCCTGGCTAGAGAGGAGGGACCAAGGCGAGAGATGGGTGCCCCGGTTGACCCTAACTGAGGGCACGCACGTCACACATCCAAGGGACATTTCAGATGCCTTTGCAGGACACTTAGAGCATATCTACTCCCCATCTACTACTTATATGGCAGAGGACTCCAGGCAGTTCCTTTCCGACAGTGACATTCAGACGCTTTCCGACACAGACAGAGACACCCTTGATGAAGACCTGGCAGATGAAGAAATCCAAAAGGCCATAAGCCAAATCCAGTCAGGGAAGGCGATGGGGCCAAATGGGACCCCCATTGAATTTTTAAAGCTGCTCGCTTCTCAGACAGTCCCTCACCTAAGGGCCATGTATAACGAAAGCTACGGGAAAAAAACTACACGCTTCCTCTTTGCCGAGTCATCATCTTTATTTTGCAGGGTTTCAACCTCTCGCAACCTCTCACATTCTCTATTCCTTCTCTCTTCCATTTCTTCTCAGATTTCCCTTTCTCTATCTTTATTCTTCTTTCTTGTAAAATAGCACCTAAATCCATATATAACGCATATCAGCATATTAGACAAATTCATAATATTAATACAGGTTTTATTGTGACTCTAAAAGGACATCCTCCTACTTTTGCAAACCAATTGATAAAATCAGAAGCTCCTTTTCCTAAAGTCCCTAATACACTAGTGGTTCCTAAAAGTTCTAATTCAGGTTCATGTCAGAAATGTTATTTGCAAATTCTTCTATCTTTCTGGGATACATGAACAGCAATGTTAAGTCTTCAACATCTTACAGACTCTGCCTTTGTCTGCTAACAAAGTATCTAATGCTAATCAGTGCTGCAAAACCATTGATCTAATAGCCACTAATTCTGATTTAACAGCCAGCAGAGCACCAGATGTACTAGTAGCCAGTTTATCTTCTAAAATAGATAACCTTCTGATTGTCTTCGCATTTAAAGCTAATCCTACTGGTGGTATGATTGCTCCAAAAATGTCTCCCTCTAAGTGTGTCCCGTCACTAGTACTACATGTATGTGTATAGGATGGTGTCATGGTTAAGGCATTAATGCTATTTGCATGATACATTTTAGAAAACAATAATGCTAAATAGCAAACACCCTCCAAATCAGCAGGTAACTGGAAATAGTTATTCTGTCCACAAACAAAATACTCCAGGAAAAACTGCTTCTTTTCCTGTTAAAATTTGAACCAGCTCTCCTAATACCTCAAATGCGTATTCACAACTACTTATCCCAAAGTGTCTCTTTCTAAACAGTTGTTTTCTTTTGTAAACAAATAAGTTACCTTTTTTGTGTCTATCCATTGTAATTTAGGATCGATAATATTCTTCCTACTCTTTCTTCCAAACAGTCTTCAAAACATCTTCCTCCTTATTTACCTTATGAAAAATGTGAACTCTTCTTTCCTCTAGTGTTAAAATGAACTTCTTATCTAAAGGTCTCATTAAACAGGTTAAAATATTTTCATATGTCTTGACAGTGTCTATAAATGTAGAAGATCTAAAGAAATACCATGCAATTTCTATGTCTTTTGCTTGTGGATGAGGATACATTCTTTTCTGAAGGGGAAGCTTAGAAAGGATCATATAATAATTGGAAAAATAATATTCATAACTTTCCTGTCTGCAGAATAAAATAAATAAAACACTACATGTAATTGCAAATGAAAGTGGGATGTGATGGTGCTCAAACATAACAATCCTTAGTGTCCAAAGCTTGAGTGTATTCCTCAACTAATCTAGAATATATATTAGTAAAGAAATCTTCCTTTGAAACATCTATAAATGAAGCTTTTAATTTCTTCTAATTTATTGTGTGAGCGGGCGTTGTAGGTGCAGAGTAGAGTTAAGTGTTTCTACCTCTGGGGTACAACTCATTCTAAATAAAAGGACTATGAAAGCTAGCACAACACTTATTAGTGTTACAATAATCACTATTTTACACTTAGCCTTTGTAAGGGTACACGTTTGTCTACAGTCAGACTTTTAGTAGAATATAGCAGCAGGCAGATTTAATATTTTGAGTTAACTTTTATTTGTGGAAAGGAACACACTTTTTATGATTTACTTGCAGTTATTTCATTCAGCTTATATACAAAATTATTTGTGAAACATCCCTAGCACTACTCCACTTTCTTCTATATGTGTTATCCCTACTCTTCCACTGTAACCTTGGCTTTAGAAAATTCTTCTTAAACCTTTTTTCTTTTTTTACCTTTGCTAATTGTTTGTTGTCAAATTCATTTATTTCAAGTATTTTATTATTCTGCTTTAAACACAGTTCATTGTTTTTGTGTCAGCTCTTTCAGGTTTGAACTCACTAAATAGTCCTTGTCAAGTTCATGTTGTAATATTTGCTTCGAAAATCTTGCTTAAATCGATGTTGTTTTAGTCTGACATGCTATGGAGGTTGAAATGAGTCTGATCTCAGTCCGTTAGGTCTTTGATCTGATGTATTAGGCATGTTCTCTGAGTAATAAGTCCATTCAGGTGCAGAATATCAAGAACAAGGTACTCTTGCCCTCTTGGATCTCCTTAGTGTATGTTGATCTTCTGTTTCTCTTATACCTCTAGATTCTGTTTCTTCAATGATGGTTTGTGGTACACGTTCAACTGACACACTAGATGTCAATTGCCTCCTACCATTTAGCCATTCTGATCTCCAGAGGGATATTTCTCTTCTCACACTTGTCCTGTCATCTAGATCATTTGGTTGTTATTGTGATGATTCAACAGTTGCTTTAATTTATTCTCTCAATTCTTCATTTTCAGTAGGTATTTCTACACCTCTCTGCAATATTTCAGGAACTTGTATAGGTGAGAGATTTTGCTTTACTTCACCACTCTCTGGTCCTTTTGAACATACAGGTACTAGAGATCTTGGACTCAGCTCAAAGAACACTACTTCTTCATATGGGTGTGTGAAGCATGCACCTAATTAGGGACCCAGCACACTTGACAGGAGCGTTTGTAATCCGGAAAGCCTGGTAGGAACTTTTACACCTCGGCTACAGACAGGATTTTCGTAAATGCTTTCTCACCAAAACCCAGTCACCTGGGTTAAGGTTGTGGCATGGCTCCTGATATGGATTGGCAGTAGCAGCTCCAACCTGGTGAGAGACAGAATGCACCACATCAGCTAATCATTCGCAGTACTCGAGTATTATGTCATCTGTGTTGTCCACCAGCACATTTGCAGGCACCAGAGGTAGTCGCATAGCACCGCACATGAGAATCTTGTGTGGAGATAATCCAGTTCCTCAGTCAGAGGCTCTTCAAAGGCTCATCATTACCAGCGGTAAGTCATCTGGCCATTTCGGAGAGTTAGATGCACAGGCTTTGGCCATTCAAGATGTGCATGCCCTTTAACTGTTCAACTATCCCTGAAGCCTCAGGATAATAGCTTTAGTGCAATCTCTGTTCCATTTGAAGCACCACACACAGCATTCTAAAGACCTCATTATTAAAATGTTTCCCTCAGTCTGACTCCAGAGTAACCAGAAATCTGAACCATGGAACGAGTTCACAAAACAGCAGTTTAGCCACAGTGAGGCTGTCCTTTCTCCGTTTTGGATAGGCTTCCACCCATCGGGAAAAAATGCACACTATAACCAAGACATATCTCAGCCCATTACAGACAGCCATTTCAATAAAATCCAACAGCAGCCAATTAACGGATCGTTCTGTGCTTCCGCTGTGACTTACTGTTACAGGAATTCTCCTCACTACATTCATTTGCTGTCATGTCACACTCCTATGGCATAGCTCTTCAGCCAGAACCCTGAATCGGGAATTAAACCAGTTCTGTCTAAACAACCTAACCATAGCATCCCTTTCAATGTGTGCAGGACCATGAAAATGCTGAGTCATGAGAAACAATAGGCTATCTGGCAAAACTAGCCCTCAATCAGCTAAAAAACAAATGTTGTTGGCATTATTAACACATCCTGCTCTAATCCACCATAGCTGTTCTGCCTCTGAAACTTCTTTCTTCCGAAGTATCAGCTACTGACAACAACATTGAAAAGGTAGTGTCCTCATCAGATTCATTTGCATTTTCTCCATTAAATGTGCATGCCATAATCGCACAATACCGTGCAATGTCATCAGCTTATCTATTTCCAACTGTGACATCATCATTGCCACTTCTGTAGGTAGAACATTTAACTAAAGCAATCTCTTGTGGTAACTGCAAAGCTTTTAACAATTTCATCACATTCTCCATTATCTATACCTATCAGAGAACCAGATGGCCTCATAAAATCCCCTCAGTGACCACAGCTGCCCAAAATCATGGACCACACCAAAGCCATACTGACTGTCTGTGAATATAGTCACTCTCAATTGAGCTGAAATATTGAATGCTCTTGGATGGCCAATTAATTCCAACACTTGTGCAGAGGTAACACCTCTAGGCCAGGATGCTTCCTGAATTGTGGAGACAGTATAAGCTGCCAACATTAGCAGTCCACAAAAATTACAGAGTAGGGCTCACCAAGAGGTTCATCTTTTATATCTGGTCTTGGCTTGGTGCATAAATCCGTAATATCCACGCAGTCATGTTCAACTTCATCTCCATCAATTTCTCTTTCAGGCAACGGTTACAATGTAGTTGGATTGAGTGTTTGGCAACTTTAAGAACAACATTGTCCGCCACAAGTATTTGTTATTCATATTTTGTAGTCTGCTGCTTGTCAAGTACTATGTTTTGGTACGAATGAGCAAAATATCCACTGGGTGAGAGACCATCAATGTAAGAGGGTGTCCCATACCTATGCTCTCACATCCCTCAATAATGAAATCAACTGTTGCAACTGCTTTAAGGCATCTAGTCTGTCCTGTGAGCAGGCAGAGGTGGACTCCCCTAGCTGCTCTCCAACGATGTTGATAGCTGCGGGCTGCCCAGGTGGGACCAGGCACCCCGAGAACAAGGCTCTCCTCTGCGTAGCAGGAAAGCCTCTGCTCTAACATTCACAACAGAGTACGAGGAGCACACAATAAAGCCCTGCGGAGCATGGCTGCTGGTTTTTGTTTTTCCCTTGCTGTTTTATGTTCCCAGGAGAAAGGGCCACCCCAAAAAAGATACCAAAGGGCGGGGGGAGCTGCTGTAGCACCCCGACTCCCTGTCAAAAGAAAATTACAAAGTCCTCAGCCTGAGTTTAGGGTGACTCAACAATGATAACCCCCTCAAGGTTTTGATGGGTTTTCAAGTGCTTTCTAAGTTGGAGCTTTTTTACAGTGGGGAGAGATGATCCCTCTGGGGGTGAAGACTTAGGCTACAGTTCTGGTGGCCTGAAATGGTGCGAGATGAGTTTTCATATTGCCGAACACCCTCTAGGGGTGAAAGGCTGTAATTACATGTGTAGCGATTACAAAAGTGGTGCTCTTTAGGGACTATGTTTAAACTGCAGTATTGCATGTTGGAAGCTTCCCGGTCCCCTCTTTGTCACAATCTTATTCTCCCGGCTCTGGACTTTTTTTCTCCTCGCCGTACTTCGCTCATTGTCTTGTACACTCTGCACGGCTACAGTCCAACATTTGTCCGGTGTCTCTCTCTTCCTACTTCCAAGTCGCTCTCTTTTGAATTTCTGGCTCTGACATCATTGATGAAGGCGTCAGAGCAACTGGAGCTCTCGGCACAGGTTCTTCCAGGTCTTCTTTGTCGGCCATTTATGAAAGGGAAGCACCGACTAAATTATGCAGTCATTTATTCAGTACATGTCAAAAGGTAAGCCCTTTAAAATGGGGCTTAACATCTGGATTGTCGTGCCTTAAGCATAAAAATAAGAATGTTCCAGCATTTTGTGAATATTTTCCCCATCTAAAGTAGGTTACATCTGCCAATACAAGTCTGGTGAAAATTGTGCTGGAGCAGGCTTTATCCTACTCAGCAATTACCAAATGGGTAAACTCTGCACAGCTCATAACTGCAATCCATGCACATAGGTCCAATTTTTTTATTCAGGTACACTTGAGCAGGGTCCTTTCTGACCAGCCTCCTGGGATTGCTGCAGAGGGACTGACTTCAGCAAGCATGTCGATACATTATGTACAATTCAGAACCAATAAAGACACGCCTAGACTGGAAATTTCCAGTTGGGACCAGCTAGACAAAGAAGGTACAGAAGGATGAGTTTCGATACTGAGACTGGGCACATGTTATCTTACTGCAAGGTCGTTCTGTCTGTGCCCTCCGCTCTAAGTGTGGGAGTAGGCCTATCTAGTGAGAAACGTATGGACTAATAAGACAGGGCATTCATTAGTACAGCAAGGCCCAACCTTGGAGAAACAAAAACTATTGCAGCTGCTTTCAGCAGAGGCAGGGAAAGAAATCAGTTTCAATCATGACTCAAAATGGCGACTAAAGATAAAATGGTGCCGCAAATGGTAACTTAAGGCACACAATATATAAACAATACAGCTAGAATTTTTTTATTCCAACAGACCCTCCTTTTAGCATTTGCTAACCATCACATATTACTATCTAGAAATGAATAACATGTTGCGAAGATAAGAAACAGCACCATATGCGATACGTACATAGTCAGTATTCAAAGATACCTTCATCAAACTACATTATTTTGGCAATTCTGCTGGAGCACAATAACAACATGTAAATCATGGACTGAGACTTTCTGGTTGGGGATGAGAACATTGACACAATGTGCGTACCAAGCTGGGAGACAGTGTATACAGGGACATATCCTTTGTGTCAACAACCCTTTTGGCTCGGGCAGAAACGTACTTCTATGTTGCAGCTGATGAACTGTATGATACTTAGACAGGGCAACATATACAGGGGGAAGAAGGAAAGAGAGGTAACACCTGCCTGACCATCCTCTCGGAAGCCAAACATGAGCTTGTGACCCACAGACAAAATAAACATTATGAGGCAGGACCAGAGGCGGACTAGTAATCGTATTCAGCCTGTATGTAATATTACATGTACTCTCACCCACCTTAATTTCCCCGACCCCCGGCACAAAAAACAGCTGTCGTATTAACCACTGTTACAGACTTTGACTTATTTTCAGTAATATTTTGACTTGTATTCAACGTCTACAGATGTGTGAAACCATTGGAAGTCAGCCACTTCCATCTGAAACCAGACATTATTCTTCACTCTATGGTACGTGTTCACACAAGACTTTGAGGATAGTATCCCTAGAGTCCCTTGTCCTGCTGATCTTATAGGAGTAAACCCTTGGTAGAAACGTATATATTCATGTGCAGTGTGAGAATCAGTAGATGTCATATCTAGAGCGGAAAGATGGAATTGAACATACACCAGTCAAAACAATTGAAACCAGCCCTCGCAGCTGCCAATATACAACAATGGCAAAGACAACAAGTTGTCATTTTCATGAGCAACTGAAGGGAGTAACCCACACACCCAACAATTGACATTATGAGCTTGACACCACATTTGTCTGACTACATTATCTGCATATGACAACCTATGCTCATCTTTGAGTCAGACTAAAGTAACAAGGATGTATTCAGGAGTAGTGGGCGTGGTACCAACCAAAGAATGTACAGGATGCTTTTCCTCCAGAAACCAAGATATTCCAAGTACCTTTATTAATGCAATCACAACTATTAGCGCAAAAACAATTTTACTCTTTGTGGACCAGTCCTATGCTAGTGGCTGTTCGATCTCATTAATAGGCCGACCAAATGGATGCATTATTAAGCAAGAAAGAGGAATGCAGTAAAACTGATAGCAAAGGCAATTGTTCCCAGTGTCTGTCAGAGCCTCACTAGTAGGCTCCTATTGTTCATCAACATTGGTGCTCTTGAGCACCGGTGGTGGAGCTGGCTCAGTCCTAGCTCTCATTGAATCAATCCCACGTCGCACAGGATAATGTACCCCCCTCCTAGGGAGCACGTTCAATCTATCCTGTCCAATGTCAGAACAGTGCACCAGTCTCACCTCACCCTAAACTAACGCCATTGGTACTATAGCAAAGTACACCCTAGCTTACACAGTCCATCCCTGACTAGCCTAACTTCTCCTCTGGTGCACTATTCCACAGCCAAGGACGCAATTTGTACTTGGTGACTCCAGGCACAGAGGGGTCGACAAATAGCGGTACTTTAATGGCTCAAATTCTCTGGAGGGACCGTTGCATTCATGACGTCATCGATCTCCACATCCGTTTGCATCCCTTTCCCCAGGCCAAATGTCGTGTCCGCGTCCCTCTGGTATGGCGACAGGGACAGACGGACCTGTTGGTGAATAGAACGAACACTTTCAGTTAACTGGCACAAGTAATTAAAAACAAATACCCTTAGCGCTAATAGGGGATGGGCTATGGGCCATCGTGATTACAGGGAGAATATATGCATCTGGTGAAATTTTCTGCTTCCCTGATTTATCAATCCAACATCCCTCATTGTTCAATTGTGCTGTACTGTCTTGTCGCATTGCTACCTCTACTGTGGCCTCACTCTGTATCTCCTCATTAATGAGCACATCTTTAAACATGGTGACTTTAGGGGCTCAACTAGCAGGACCAGCTACAAACGTTCTTTTCATTTTTGTCCGGGCTTTTCCATAGCTGTCTGATCTGCCAAAAGAAACATTCCCTCTACCTACATCGTCAATAACTTTCCGATAGATGCTGTACTTTACTATTGGCAATATCTTAAGGCGTGTCAAAGCAGACAAAAGCCTCCATCTAAGGTGCCTGTGAGTCTAGAGGCATACGAGCTCGCATTAAGGGGACGAGCTCTGCAGCTCAGGTCTATGGATAGGGAACTTATAATGTCTCAACTACTGTACGCAGTGTAGTAATAGCATGCGCAGCAGCTGTGGTGCCATCAGGTAACTTAAAGCAAGAGCCATCGACATATAGTTCTCCTTGAGGGTCAGATAAGGAAACATCAGTCAGGTCTACCCGTCCTTTTGTCTCTTCTTCCATTCAGGACCTCATCATTCTCAGAAGGAAGGAGTAGTAACGTGGGTGTGTTCAGAGTGGCACGAAATGTAATCGTAGAGCGTTAGCTCATTACCTGTCAGACGTGCACTGGTGAGGTGCTGTGTCACTATCTTATTCAAAAGTGTATCCACAGCATGGAGTACCATGACTGTGAGGTCAGTATCAAGTACGAAGCTAGCCGATTGCCTTATCGAGACAGCCACGGGCGCGACTGCTCTGAGATAGCTCAGGAGGGCTTGCACGGCAGTGTTAAGCATAGCAGAGAAAGAAGCACACAGTCGTTGCTTATCTCTATACTTGTTTGTGTTAAAACAGAAAGCGTGCAAACATCCATCTCATGGACATACAGTACAAAGCATTTCGAGCAAAGCGCAAATTGTGTTTTTTAAAAAGATTACTAACATTCAGGCATCCAAAGCAGGCGTTCAAGCACAGCAGGATCATGCATAGCAGGGTCAGCTTCCTACCCTCCTTCGATAGTAGGTAACCAAAGTAGGTGACCTCCTGTCGACAATATTGAAATTTGGAAAGGGATACTTTATGGCCATGTTGAGCTAAATGTCGACATACTGAAACAATATGTTACCTGTGGGGAGCGACAAGAAATACTTTTCACTGTCGAATGATAGATACCGGGATAGCTGTGAAAAACACGACGGAACCTAAGTTTTGTTTAAAAACGATAGTTCCCCAATCCACCCCCCTTTTTTCTAAACAAAACCTGTACAATTTGCAATAAGGCTCGCTGCCTGCTGCTGCATGGAAACTGTCAGGCTGTACCACCACGTCCTCTACCAGTCCCCCTAGAAGCCTGCTGCAATAACACATTTTTCCTCAAATCCTTATTCTTCTTCTCCATCCTCTCCTTATCTTCAATTTCCAGAAGCTCGAAGTAATGGGCCATATGCAAGACAACAGAAGGGGAATATGTGGACCATGTGCTTTCGGAAGCCTGCAATCGGGTCGCAATCACAGGAAGCAAAGGAGAAACAAACCTATTAACAAACAGTTGCACACCACCTCCAATCAACATATCCTGTCCACTATAATCTAGGAACACACCTCCAAACCGAGTGAAAAAATCAGAGACACTCTCATCTTTCTTCTAACCACAGGCGATAACTTGTCCCAATCAACCCTATACATAATGGCAAGTGAGGCAAAGCAAGTATCTCTGCCCCAGGCTTGTCTCCTATCTTCTGTTCCTGATCCCATACTTTCATTTTATCCCAGGTACCACCCAATTCCGTGACGTGATCCTGTGTATGTACAAAACCTGTGGTGCTACATCTTTGAAATACGGCACCCAAAGACTAATCATAGTAGCCGACATATGCTTATGGGTGTGCTGTTGTACAAAGGGTTCATAATCGTTCATCACGCTCCACACACCCTCCGTACTATAAATGGCGTTCTGGGCCCACTGCATAGCCTTGTTAGCCACTACCTTTTTCTCTGCATCTCCCATGTCAGATAACACATGCGGACTCATGCGTTCCTTAAATTTCGTCCAATCTCTATCGTCAAACCCACGGACCAGTTTTTCATTATTCAGTAATGTCGGGTAATGGAATAATACAGTGGGAGTAGCAATGAAAGCAACAGGCATCAGCGTGGCTGCCGGCTACATCGCAAGGGCTGACAAAAGAAACGCTGACGCGATACATGTGGCAGGAGTACTAACAGTCATAGTCGCCACAGACAGCGAGGGCAAAGAAAGGACAGGAGGTGCCGTGGCCAAAGCAGGCCAATCGACAGCAATAGAAGCAGAAACAGCAGAGACAGGAGAATCAGGTGGCTGGGGCTGTGAGGGAAGAGCAAGATATATCCTCTGTGGGGCATATGGAGGTAGGGGTCGGTGTCTAACAGTTCTACCACAATAGTATCATTTTCTGCTTGGTCTACATGACTTTTATCAATCTGTAATCGAAACCTTCTATCTTCACAGTCAATAGCCTTCTCTTTCTCTTCCTTGTCAGATGCTACCACCTTCTGAGTCAAAGTCTGCATTCTTCCTTTCCGGGTTTCATTCTCTACTTTCACTCCCCTCCGTTGAGCTACTTTTTGCCATGTTCTAAGGGAATCAAAAATAGACTGTCTTCTTCTTTTCCTGAACAATTGTCCTTGTAAATACTCCATCTTTTGCTCATTAAAAGTGCTTGTCAAAGGCCACTGCAATTAGGTATTGTCCCTCGTATATTTGCGCCATAGCGTACGAAACATAATAGGGCTAAGACCATTCTTCACATACATATCAAAATTCGTAGTGCCTTCTGGAGGCACTGGATGTCTTGCCTCTAGTCGAGTATCAGTAGAACAACAATGACAGCACAAAGAAACCTTTTTACTGTTACCAGGCATTCTCAAAAGAAAACATGTTCACTATTTATGCCTAGCAAAGTATTTGTAAATCCTTTTCCAAAAAATCTATCCTCAGACCGTGCCAAACAAAAACCAAAAGCGGTCCTCAGACCGTACCAAAGAGACGAACCAAAATCGGTACCACAAATCAAAAGCCAGCCGAATCCCAGGCATTTTCAAAAGCACATTCATTATGTTGCCTGGCAAAGTGTTCACAAACACTTTGTATCCAAATCGGTCCTCAGACCGTACCAAATGCAAACCAAAATCGGTCCTTCAGACCATATCAAGGACAAACCAAAATCAGTTCTCAGACCTTACCAAAGACAAACCAATATGGTACCATATCCACAAAGAACCAAAACAAACTCACCTAGTGCACTCAGGTAAAACAAATGTATTCTCCACTGCCGACTCTTCGGACCAAACGGTCAGATCCAATGGTTTCGCCGTTCAGGACCCCAGTCGGGATGACCACTGGGCGAGGCACCGACCGGTCAGACCGACTGGGCAGCAGCGAGTTCAGGAACTCTCTCATGCAGGGAACCCTGGTCCGGCCGTCCAACCCGACGATAGCCCCGACCTCCTGTCCGCGGGCGAGGATGAGTCACCCGATGGAGTCCTTATTTGGGTGCCAACTGAAGGAAGTGACCCGATTAGGGCCACCCGGGTCACTCACGACCACCTCTCAGCCTTCCATACAAATGAAGAGTCGGTCAGACAGTAGAGAATACAAACCAAGTATATTTTATTCAGGTACACTCGAGCAGAGTCCAGTCTGACCAGCCTCCTAGGATTGCTGCAGAGGGACTGACTTCAGCAAGCATGGCAATACATTATGTACAATTCAGAACCAATAAAGATACGCCCAGACTGGAAATTTCCAGTTGGGACCAGCTAGACAAAGAAGGTACAGAAGAATGAGTTTCGATCCTGAGACCGGGCACCTGCTATCTTACTGCAAGGTCGTTCTGCCTGTGCCCGCCGCTCTAAGGGTGGGAGTAGGCCTATCTAGTGGGAAAGGTATTCGCTAATAAGACAGGGCATTCATTAGTATAGTAAGGTCCAACCTTGGAAAAACAAAAACTATTGCAGCTGCTTTGAGCAGAAGTAGGGAAGGAAATCAGTTTCAATTGTGACTCAAAATGGCAGCTATACATAAAATGGTGCCGCAAATGCTAATTTAAGGCACACAATACATACACACAATACAGCTAAAACATTTTCATTCCAACAGATGACAATAAAAATATATTTTTATAAACATGCTTCATAAAGAACTTCTGACGTTTTTTTATGCTGTAGATAATACGTGTTACTTTTGTACAATGTATGGCACTTAAGTTACCAGCATTGGGAGGATGGAAGCTTGAGCCTGTTTTCAGGCGCGGCCGGCACAGGTTGGAACAGTGTGGGGGGGACCGATTGGTGGGCTAGTGGACTGACAACGGGATAGGTAAAATTGAAATGAAAAATAAATAAATAAAACGACCTTCCTTACGCTCAGCCCATCGCCGAGTTGGCGGTGCTGCAAGCGCAAGGTAAGTGGTTTTATTTCTTTTTTAATTTAATTTTACATTTCCCATCATCTGTCAACTCCCCCCCACCCAGCCTGCCCCACTGCTCTTACCTGTGCCGTCCGCGCCTGCCTGTTTTGCTAGAATCCGATCTTCTGACCTTCCGATCACTGCATTTGTCAGCAGTGAACATTCAACGCACTGCCCATACTGCCTCAAGTCTACTTCTTTAGGGATAGGGTTACCTTTGCCTCATAACCCTTTGAGATAAGCTCCACCTCTGACCATGCACTCTGAAGTTAAATCTTGCAGAGATTACATAACTTTAGTAAGCCAACTACCCCGGCCTGTAAAATATGGCTTCAGGCCTTTAATGTGTAAGCTGACTGCAGAAGCCTAAAACACTGCTGTCAAACCAGTCAAAATAACTGGTCAGCCTGCGAAACAAGGCACTACACCTGTTAAGTTCTAGAACAGGGATTACCACTCAACTTTTCACTGAATTTAAAATGGTGCAAAGGGTACCTTGGGTGGGGAAGTCCGATAAAACTTTTTGGGGGGACTGTGTGGTTTTCAGTTTTAGGACACCTAGCATGGTTCAGTATATATTGTCGAGGGCAAGGAACCATGATGCAAGGGATATTATCTCAGTACTACCACTGGGATTTTTCTACTGACCCACAACAAATACTAGTAGTGTCAATGGGAGAGGGATATTCCATCCATTAGGGCATTCCAATTACTCTGTCCCAGTGAGCAACCGATTTGACGCCCTTCCATCATTAGAAAGTATTGACTGACTTGATAGCATTGGTGGCCCTGCATCAATTACAACAAGCCTTATCGGGGGGCATGGGGATTTAGAACAAGGCTTTTTTACTAGTGACTCTGTTGACCTGATCAAAATAACGACTATGAACGTATTGAGGGCTGCAGCTGGTAATAATGCGGGCTATCTAGGGGAAGACAAAATGCATTGGGAGAGCAAGTGGGCAGGCCCAGCCAGTGTATCCGATGATGGAGGCCCCTTATCGAACGCCCCCCCCGGTACTGTGGCATCAAGTACCGCTTGTGGACCTGCAGTCCAAACGCCTCTCTCGAGTGAACCCCTGGGGCTCTATAAGCCCAGCATTACAGTGGGTTCTTGGAACATTGCGGGGCTTTTATCTAAAACTGAATCTAGTGATTGGTCTACTTTTATTGAACAGCACGATATATGGGTATTTCAAGAGACATGGGCTTTGGAACAAGTTTACCATCCCGGGTTCTTACATTTTTCTAAGCCAGCACAAGGGGTATGAAAGGGAAGACCATCCGGTGGGCTCACTTGCTGAGTGAGACAGCAAACAAGCTATACCGTTGAGGTAGTACCAATCGATAGCCCGGACATTATGGCTCTTCGTTTACTAATGGGTCATGTATGGGATATCTTGTTAATTAACATCTATGCAAGAGGGATGCCGGGTGGGAGGCGCTCAGAGACAGTTGCCCTCCATGATTGACTCTTGGACAGCAGGAGAGAAGGTTGCAACATGATCATAGCGGGTGACTTTAACTGCTCTTTCAAACCCCTTGACCAAGATGATGGCAATATAACCTCTGATGAGGGCTTACAATGGAATATTCCCCCCTAGACCTTAGCCCAATTAATAAATGGACGGAAGCAGCATTACAGCTCAAGGGGCTGTGCCTGGAGAAGGGAGTGAGGGCTGCAAATGGGAGGACGGAGTCGGACCGGAGGGGTGCGCATACTTTTAATAATGGTGTGAGAAGCAGCAGGATATATTATATCCTTCTCAATTTGGAATTCTGGGTCCACTTACAAGACATGTTGGTTGTTGTACGGACCGAAAGTGATCACAACCCATTGATATTATCACTCAAGGCTCTGAGCCCACTAGACAATAAGGATGTTGTCCACACCCAATTGGAAGCAGTAGTTTCGAATGATGATAGGAGAGTCAGATGGGCAGGGCTCGTTGAAAGAGAAGGGGACCTGGAGCAGATGAAATCTATGGTTGCTAATTCGGTTGCTATTCTCAATAACTGTTCTACCCAGGAGGACATTAATCGCATTGTCCCGTATGTCCATAGTGAACTATTCTCTAGTTTAAAACCCTTTTTATCAAGCCTATTTCAAGGAAGAAAAAGCCTGGTGCAAAAATGGCCTCTTGGTACAATAAGTCATGTAGAGTGGCATACCGGGTACTAACGAACGCCCTTAGATCCAAAAATATAGGCGCGGTTAGATCGGCCAGGGCCAGGTATAAAGCAACCATATCAACAGCAAAGAAGGAATGAGAAGACAAACATTGGCTTGACTTGTATGAAGTGTGTAATGATAGGGATATGGTCAAATTCTGGCAGCTAGTTAAGTGGGGAAGCAATGGAACACCACACATACCAGTTAACCATGTAGCACCAGAATCTTGGGTTGCGTACTTTGAAGCACAATTTTCTAATTCAAATAATGTCTCGACTCACCCCCAACTTGGTTTCACCCCTCCCATTTTATCGTTTGACATCTCTGAGGTAGAGAAGGTTCTCCCACTGATACCGAAAGGAAGGGCACCAGGTCCAGATTGTATACCAGCGGACTTGTTTCAGCATGACAAAGAGAATTGGGTCACCTACATCACTTTTTTAGCCAATGCCATAGCTAGTGGTGCACCTATCCCTGATACATGGTCTGGAGCAGTCATTATTCCGATTTTTAAAAAGGGCGATCGTTCGCTACCTGGAAATTACAGGCCTATCAGCCTTATTGATTCAATGCAGAAACTAATTGCCAGGTTGGTCCTCAGTAGAATCCAAGTGTGAGATTTTATCACCACTACAGGCCGGCTTTCGCCCCTTTACTAGCACCATCGAACCAAGTCTTTAGGTTCATTATGATTTACTGGAAAGTAGTTAACATAGGGGGAGGATTTCTTTATGCAGCTTTTATCGACCTCAAGTCTGCATTCGACTTGGTCCCTCGTAATAAAATGTGGAGCGTCCTCTCGGACGCAGGGATGCCACAGGAGCTATTAGCCATGTTAATCAAATTGAACACATCGAACTATGCACAGGTTAGGTGGGGCTCAAAGGGTGAGGTCACCGATAAATTTCCTGTCCTAAAGTCGGTGCGCCAGGGATGCGTCCTGGCGCCCACATTGTTTTCCCTGTTTATTGACAGGGTGGTCCACTATTACTCCACATGTTATATGTCATACTGATGCCCCGAGTTTGGCGGGGCTGAGGATACCACTGCTCATGTTCGCAGACGACACCTTGATCCTATCTAAGACACAGAAGGGGCTGCATGCTGCTTTATCTAGGTTTGAGGTGTTCTGTCAAGATCATGGGCTGGTGGTAAATGTGGACAGGACAAAGTTCATGGTTTTTCACAAACACAAGATCATTAAAAGTAGAGTGTACATGAACAATGCCCTTTTAGAACAGACAGATGTGTTTGCGTACCTGGGGATTACCTTAGGCAGGAAGCTTAACTAGAAACCTCATATTGATTTGCTAGCTTTAAAACACGCACAGCTGGCAGGAGCTCTTGTGAAAGAACATAGCCGCTCGTTTACCAAGCCCATAGCCCCTGTTCTTAAAATATATACCACCAAGGTCACCACTTCAATCCTATATGATGCCGAATTATGGGGTTATGAGAACATCTCCATCTTGGTACGAGCCCAGAATAAATTTGTCAGAGCTATCACGAGCCTTCCGCAATCTTCACCACTGTTGCCCCTTTTTATGGATTCGGGTTGCTTACGTATTGAGGATTTAGCCCAATATAGACCAGTAGCATTCTGGAGACGGCTCTAGGGCACTCCCGAGCTTTCCCAATATGCCAAATCTCTTCTGGATTTCAGGGGAGTTGGTTGTTTGGGTAAGATCAAATGGCTACAGAATGTAAAAAACACCCTGTGTGGGATGGAGATGAGCGGTCTATGGGAGCACCCTGAAGAAAACCCATTCCCAACAAAAAGGGAGTTTAAGACTTCCTATTGGGACATGATTAAGAGTAATTATTTTTCCTCTACTATTAGGCCCACCCTGTCGAGGGACTTTTTGATGCACAAACAGGACTTTGTGCTTGAAGCTTACTAGGATGTCATCCTAAAACCAATGGATAGGAAACTCTACCACCAGTTTAGGGTTGGCTCTCTTCCGATCAACACCTCTACAAGTAAATGGCTTCTGCATGGGCCAGATCACTGTCCTGTTTGCCTGGCCCAGACGGAATCCATATCTCATGTTCTCTTTGTGTGTCTGGCCTATAAGTTACCCAGGACTAAATGGTTGAAACCTATCTGTATGAACCTAGGTACTAGATCTGCCACGGAGGCGCTAAGGATTCTGCAGACATCCACTAACGACCCAATAGTTATTGCTATGGCGAAATTTTTGAAATGGGCTTGGCTTATCCGTTCCAAAAAACTAAGAGAAACCCAAGTCTAGTTATAACTACTCTTACATAAAGGTATTTTAGCGTGGCCCTGTTAATGAACTTACAATGGTGTTGAATTATTTGGTCTCACACATTTTATCGATGTATTTCTATGGTTTTATTGTGGTTTTTGTACTCTTGAGCCTTTTTATATGATACACATTTTAGTTCTTATGAATGTTTTTAGCGATATTTCTTATGATTGCTATTTACGGCTCTGTGTTCCTATCTTAAGCATTTTGACTTAATACTGTTTGTGCTGTCTTTTATGATTATTGTAATCGAAATAAAGACTTAATGATGATGATGATGATGGTGCCGCAAATGCTAACTTAAAACACGCAATACATACACACAATACAGCTAGAACATTTTTATTCCAACCGATGACAATAAAAATATATTTTTATAAACATGCTTCATAAAGAACTTCTGACGTTCTTTTATGCTGTAGATAATACGTGTTACTTTTGTACAATTTATGGCACTTAAGTTACCAGCATTGGGAGGATGGAAGCTTGAGCCTGTTTTCAGGCGCGGCCGGCACAGGTTGGAACGGTTTGGGGGGTGCTGGATTGGTGGGCTAGTCGACTGACAACGGGATAGGTAAAATTGAAATAAAAAATAAGTAAATAAAACCACCTTCCTTATGCTCACCCCATCGCCGAGTTGGCGGTGCTGCGAGCGCAACGTAAGTGGTTTTATTTCTTTTTTAATTTCATTTTTCCTTTCCCATCATCTGTCAACTCCCCCCCACCCAGCCTGCCCCACTGCTCTCACCTGTGCCGTCCGCGCCTGCCTGTCTTGCTGGAATTGGATCTTCTGACCTTCCGATCACTGCATTTGTCAGCAGTGAACATTCAACGCACTGCCCATACTGCCTCAAGTCTACTTCTTTAGGAATAGGGTTACCTTTGCCTCACAACCCTTTGAGATAAGCTCCACCTCTGACCATGCACTCTGAAGTTAAATCTTGCTGAGATTACATAACTTTAGTAAGCCAACTACCCCGGCCTGTAAAATATGGCTTCAGGCCTTTAATGTGTAAGCTGACTGCAGAAGCCTAAAACACTGCTGTCAAACCAGTCAAAATAACCCCTTCGTACAGTTGGGAAACCCGGCTTTCAAACAGTAATGAGACACAACTACTCAGTTCTGGTTTTAACGCGGGTGATGCCCGATGCGACAGTCGTCGTTAGCACCCTCCAAAGACCTCCTTTCTCCACAGATTCCATCACTACCACCCACCAACAGTGCATCTCATCTCTCCATAACCCCTCTTTCACAAGTATTTAATTTGCTTTATAGTGCTAACCACATCAGTGTAGGGTGTCATATCACTTTACGTCACACACACATTATACAAAAAAACACACACATTATACAGAAACAATTAATGATATATTTCTAAATCAGTGTATAGGAAACGTTACTCAAGACAAGGAGGACTACAAGGTGTTGGAGTCACAGGCCATCCATAGTGGCAGGCGGTATATTTTATGAGTGCTTGGTCTGGAGAAGTACAAACTCAAGATTTAAAAAGTAGCACAATGGTTGGGTTTGTCTTTACTAATAAGAATTTACTTCTACCCAAACTAACACTTTTTAGCAAGATTATGATAATGAAAGACTGGGAAAAAACAAACAATGTTCTAATGTGTACATTGCTGCTTGCATGCAGCTTTTAATGAGAGTTCCAAGGAAATTGTGCTATATTAGGATTTTAACTTATGAACTGTAAGTAAGTAAAGATCTCGCTGACAAAAGCAGCAACCCACTGAGCTTTCTTCATAAGAAAAAAATTCTGTGATTTGCATGGTACATTTCCTTTGCATAAGGCATTTTAACCAACTGCTCTACTTTATGATAAATCAGAACTGCCACTAGACTCCGATCTCGTTCAAGCAGATACATTAATCATCAGCGTTATCTTGACATTTTTATTGTGGCCTGAAAATTGCTGGATAAACAAGGAACTAACTCTGCAACACGTGGCACCAGTCACACTGCCCTACAGCCAGCCCTGTTACTAATTATTCCTTGCAGCCCACAAAGCAGGCTGCCTAATGTTTAAAAGTTGAATATGTGTGACATTAAAGTTGGAATGTTCGTCCAGTGAGTAGCCCTCAAAAACTATTTTCACTGGCAAAGCTGCAGCTGGATCCTGGTAAATGTCAATGTAAATTGTATACATTTTAATCAGTAACTTTTTGACAGGAAATGGCTAGAATAGTCATTCAAAGTCTATTTTTCACATTAATGAAAATTCAAACAATTGGTGGTCAGATGTGGTAAAATATATACATTTCCTGTCTGAGCACCAGTTAGACTATTTATCATTAGCCTGCGAGATGATGGCCTGCCCATGACGCCCTGACAATAAAGTGTGAAAACTGCTCCCACAGCAATGACAATATCCTTAATGTGCGGTAGTATTTTTCTTCCCCTTGCATAGAGGTCAGTTGGGGTGGTTCTAGGGATTTCTTTAACTTGAAAGCGATCAAAGTGAGACCTGCAATTTCACAAGTAGATATAAAGTGAAACCTGGAGGAAGGCAAGCCTTTATTCCCGGGACACACATTGGCCTGGCCAGCTCCTAAACTAATTGGAGGGAAACTGCCTCAAAAACACAAGTTTGTATTGGAGAGAAGGGATGGGACTGGTCCTTTCCCTGGTCCCACCTCTGGGTGGACACAAAGTCTCTGCGCAATGTTTGAAGGCATTCCCCATCTTGTATTTTAGAAGTCGGGTGCACTGTAGAATTGTTTGCAGTAGGGCAAAGAGAAACTTCTTGCAAAGTAGGAAGGGTTACCCCTGGGACATTGTATTCCATTGGTCGAGCAGTAGCTAAGAGTCACCCCATCCCACTGGCTAGTTTAACCCATGAATGGGGCACCTCAAGGAGCTATTCTTAGAATGCTTTGTGGACCAGCGGAAAATCAGAAGAGTGGTTGTTAGACCTGGCACCATTGGCGTGGGTCTTCCTTCCATTTTTCGCTGTTGTCTCCTCTGTTTTTGCTGGTGTTAGATGCTCTGGGCACTGTGCCACTGCCATTCACTGCCACAGCGCAAATGCTCCCTGTGTAAATATAACATGTGAATTGGTATATACATGATTGGCTTATTTGGTTTACCTGTTAGTCCCTCGTAGCGTGGCCTGTGTGTGCCCAGGGCTGGTAAACCAAATGCTGCTGGTGGGCCTACAGCGCTGGTTTGCGCCACCCACAGAAGCAGCTTGTAAAGTGTGTCTCAGACCTGCCACTGCAGAGTCTGTGTGCAGTCCAGAACTGCCATCTTGGCTGTGTAGTGCACCCACTTCCCAGCCCCTGAACCTTCCCTTGGCATCATGTAAGTCACCCCTATGGCAGGGTGCATTGTATGTGTAAGGTAGGACATGCCTTGGTGTGTGTAGCATGTCCTGGTAGTGAATTACACTCAATTTAGTTTTTCACTACTGCAAGGCTACCTGTTCCCCATAGGCCAGAATGGGCACTTTTGACTATTACATTCTATAATCCTAACTGACCCAAGGAACATGGTAGAAAAACAAATTTAGTATGCCTGAGCTCAGAATATTAAAATATATCTTTTAGTGAAGTTTATTTTTATATTCTGTGTTTGAAAATACCACTATCAGAAAGTAGGTATTTTCTTGCCTAAGCCTTCCAGTGTGCTCTGCTGTTATGTGTATTGGCTGTCTGGTTTGGGAGGGACAGGGCAGGCTGAGTCAGACCTGGGTTGAAAAGAGAGATCTGCATTTGGAGTATGGGGAGGGGCAGCTCCTTGACCTGAATAGGGCTGTGCCTGGCAAGGTGAATGCTGGCTCATCCTCCTACTGTGCGTCTGATGGCAGACCCCCTCTTTCTGAAAAGAAGGATGCAGCCTGGTAAACAAAGTGCTCCAGGACTGAGCAGAACTGGTTCTGGCTGGGTTCAGTGACTTGTAGCTTTTGAGAACAAAGACTTTTGGGGTATAAATATCTGTGCTGAAACCCCTACAATTTGTATTGCTCCTGGACATCAAGACGAACCTCTGTACATGTAGCTGAAGGAATCTGCAGGAGGTGACTATCCTTGTGTTTGTTTGCTGTTTCTTGGATTGGCCTGCAGTGGTTACCATTGGACTTGGAAGAAGAGGGAAAAGGACTTTGAGAGAACTTTTATTAATCTTGTTAAAGCAATCTCCCAAGGGCTAGGAGAGAGCTAGCCTCCTGCTGAAGTCTCAGGCACATCCGACTTCACCACCAGCCTCCTGATTCCTCCCAGCGAGGATTTCTATCTGCAGGTGAGGCTCCTGTGAGTTCCAGGGCCTCTAGTTCTACTACAGAGAAGAGAGGGCTGAAATCGTCGCTAACGCACATTTGCAAGCCACCGCAGATGAAAGCGCACCGGAAAATCATCGCGCTGCTGCTGCTGAGTGCTCGCAACCAAAGATCATCGCATCGCACGTTTGCGGGCTGCCAAGTGCCCGCTAACCCCACAGATCCTCGCATCACGACATCGCAGCGCACCCGCCGGGCGTCCACCATTTTCATCGCATCGCATCAGGATCGTCGCTCGGTCGCGGAGCGGCATTTCTTCGCATCGCAACCCCATCGCACACGCAACAGGATCATCGCCTCGTCTCCTCCCTCGCGGCAAGGAGTCATCGCATCAACGGCCTCGCATGTAGAAGTTTGTTGCCTTGTCCCCGCACGCATGAGCAGATCGGCGCATCGTCTCCTCCCTCGTGGCAAGGATTCATCGCATCGCTGGCCTCGCGTGCAGAAAATCATCACTACAGCTTCTTTGCGACATTATGTGGGTTTTGCTACGAAATCCAGGTACTTTGTAAGTAAAAGGGTCGCAGAGACCACTGCTTTGAACTGAACTCCTCTTTGAACACTTTGAACTATTTTTGCAGCATTTCAAAAGTAATCCTATTTTACAGTATTGTGGCTTTTTATCGTTATTGGTCTTGTGTTAAGTCTATATATAGAGATACTTATTTTTTATAACTACTTGTGTGGTGTCCTTTTATAGTGTTCTTCACTGTGTTACTGTGTATGGTCATAAATGCTTCACACACTGCCTCTGAGATAAGCCTCGCTGCTCGTGCTATGTTACTGCAGGGTTGAGCAGGGATTATCAAAGGGTGTAGCCCTCTTACTCTGATTTAGGAGGAAGGATCCCTACTTGGACAGTGGCCAGCCATTGCCAAATAGAGACCCCCATTTCTAACAGTAGTGGGCCCTATTTGCCATTAGCTGAGAGGATCATTGATGGGCTGGACCTAGTCCCTCTCCAATGCTCAGTGGGCAGACCTCCTGTGTGGCTACAGGGATACAGCAACCTGAAAAATAACTTTTTCCTGGATTCCCAGTTGCCCACTCCCAACTGGACCTGCACTGAACCCTTCTCACGGCCTTTGTTGGATCATACCCTAAAATCCTAACAGCCTTCTCTAAA
Source organism: Triturus cristatus (assembly GCF_964204655.1). Lineage (NCBI taxonomy): Eukaryota > Metazoa > Chordata > Amphibia > Caudata > Salamandridae > Triturus > Triturus cristatus. The sequence goes on from NC_140588.1 coordinate 144,407,357, forward strand.
GTCTGGGAGCCTTGTGTGAAGAGCTGAGAAAAAGGGCCTTACTCCTGCACAGATTTGGGACTTGGAAAAAATTCCGACTTCTAGCCCCTGGAGGACCAGGACGAACGGTCAGAGCTGAAAAGCGAAGGGACAATTTTGCCAGGCTGAGGAAACATGTTTGTCTTGCTTGGAGCTTCTCTGCACCAGAAAATCTGTCTCAGCGAACCTTCGGTGAGAAAGTTTATAACCTTGTAGATCCCTCATCTGATACAGTATGCTGCCGTGCTCTATTGGAAGAAAATTACCTCCATTTTAGAGACTACGTTCAAAGAAAAAAATCTTAACCGGTGGAAGGCGCAAAAACTGTCCAGGCAATGGTTGGACCTTAGCAGGCAGGAAATTAAAATTTCTCTCACTCTCAGACTAAAGTTAGGATTTTGTCTTAAGTTTGTCTTAAGTCTGTCTTAAGTCTGTCTTAAGTTTATCTTAAGTTTGTCTTAAGTCTGTCTTAAGTCTGTCTTAAGTCTGTCTTAAGTCTGTCTTAAGTTTGTCTTAAGTCAAACTTAACATTAAATCCTAACTTTACTACTACTAAATGCCTTCTGTGAATACCAAAAGTAGTAAGTTTAGGATTTTGTCTTATGTTAGTTCTGTGAATCGGCCCCCCTAATATTAGCAAGATGTCTATATCCATTATTGCCGACTTCATTACACTTGTTAAACCAACATCAGAAAAGTTTTAATCACTCACTGAGCCTGAGACACCCCTTCTGGGTTCTTTAAGGAACTATGCAAATACATCTGCACTGGGAAGCCCTGGCCGAGTCAGTAGATCAACAGAAAGAATTTGACTCTCTGAGTTTGCTATATATGCTTGAGGCGATATGTCACAGGGTCCCCCTATTTAATGCTGGACCATCAGCCAGAGTTCAGACAGGTAAAGCAATATCATCATCATCTTTGCAGTGTCCCGTCACCTGTGAACTGCCACATAACATCTCTTGAAAAAGGCCCAGATTGCTAATAATTTAATTTAACAGTGTTCATGAAAACAAGACTTTTGTATTTTCATGAACGTTGCCAGTGCACAGGTGAGTCCTCCTGGCATATGCAGGCTTCTAATGACAGGAGAGGAGGGACTGAGGTGCCCTTTGTAGGTGGATGCTGGATTGCACATGTCTGATTCGTGCAATTCAACTATGGTCCCCACATATAGGTACAATCCATTCAGTTTAATAGACATACTGCAAATGGCTCAGGCAGTTCAGTATATCTGATTCAGTGGGTCTGTCAGGTTGGAATGGGCCTAGTGTGCCAGCACAGTGTTCAGTGTTCCAAGTAGTCCCGACCGGCATCTTCACCTACAGAAATAAGGAGTGTAATCACATTGGAGACGACCCACGCATAAGGACCAAGAGGGTTTATGAATAGGAACCCCACGACTGACTGTCATTTACCTAAGTTGGCACAATCTGATCTCAAGTTGCTTTGCTTTTACTTTCTAAAGAGAAGTGAACTACTACTGTGATTATCACGGAACCGTGACAGCATACACATTGGTGATGAACCACTTATGCCTTCATATTACTGGAATAATCCAACTGACCACTGGGCCAAGATTATTGTTCTATGATCAAAACCAGTAAAAGATTATTGTATGTCCTTTCAAACGTGGACAACAATGTTGAACTGGTGGAGTGGTGAAGATCTCTCACTCTGATTAAGCCTTTTTAGGTGAAACGCGTTGGCTGTGTTCTTTTGAAGAAAACACAATAAAGTGATGGTATTACCAACCAAGACCTTCGATCATCTATATTTTGCTTCTTGTATATATAACACTGACAACTGATTGTCGTTGCCTCTCTATTTGTATATATTCTATGTCTATGTTTGGTCAATGAGCAGCTGACTACTGAGGTGGGCAACATGATACATGAGCATACTATCTGTGACTACTTCAGGTAGTGTGACTTTGTAATCCCAGGCTGCTTCCCTTGCCTTGTTTAGCGTGTTCCAATAATTGCCGTTAGAATATCTGGGGTGAAGGGGAGACATCCTTAGGCAACTAGATCATTTAATCTATGTGCTTGTGGTGCACCAGTTTTTGGATTAGGGAGAGGGGAAGAGGCCAGGAAGCATGGGTCTTGTTTAAAAAAAAAAAAAAAATGTGATATAATGTTTAAATAGCGCCTAAGGATAAAAAAAGCCTTTCAGAAACACTGCTAGACATAGATCACAGCCCGACAGATGGAACTACCTAATATTTTTTGGTTCCACACATGTTTTGTCGTGCAAGAAGCGTCAATAGGTAATCACTTCCTAAGAAAGTTTGTGTGAGGGCCTTCATGTTGTGATTTAAGAATAAAGAAGGATTCTGAGTTCCTAGTGAGGGGATAGGGATTTGTACACATGTGAAAAATAAGGATCGTAGACAGCAATTAGCTGCAAGTAAAGTATTGGCAGGATCCTCCTACTTCTGATTTACATGGGAAACCTGAGAGTGTCTAGGATAGTAATTCTGAACCCCAAATGTGACATACCTATTAGGAGAATTTAAAGTGGGCTCCGTTTAACATGGCTTGCATAGTTACTCAGGTTCTAGGAAATGCGGCTGTGATGTTCATTCAATAGGTTGGCTGACAGCCAATGCCGAGGTTGCCTGAATGAAGCAGTTGGATGAGTGTAAGCTTTGCCCAAAGGTGAGGTTTCTGAAAATCAGAATGTGCAATGTGAACTATAACGACGCATCTTAACCTACATAGATATGGTATTAATTCCTGTAAATTCCATCACATTGACTCTTCCTCTTCCTCATCAGACACCTCAAACCATAATGGTGAATGAAGCTGACAACCCATGGTAGTTCATCATGCACATCTCATGATACTTGTAGTGTAGTGATCCTAATACCACTTAGGCCCTCATTGCTAGTTGGCTGGAGCAGTGTAATCAGGAGCATACAACTCCAGTCAATTCCTAGTGTTCTCGCACCCGGATTTACCAGGCCCTTGGATTCCTGGTCCAGAAACACTGGATTCCCCAGATGTGGTTCTACACTCAGTAAACCACCGGCAGAGACTATAGGCAGAGGTGTAGCTCGGCCCCGGGCCCAGCCCCTGCTGCAGTACGGGAGAGCAGACAGCACTATGCGATCATTGTCAGCCCTATTAAGCTCTATCGCTGCCCCTTGCCACCTTTCCTCTGCCCCCAGACCCATAGCAGTCCCATGCTGCCATGACATTTGGAAAACGATCTAGTATTTGTGGGTCTGCATACTGTTCCAAGTCTGACTGGAATACTTGGAATACCCATTACTTGGTGCAGGATACCAGCCAAAATCAGAGTTTTGATATCCAATAATCACATAACAAATAACAGGTAACTCACAATGAGGCTCTTAAAAGGGAAAACAATTTTGATAAACCATCCCGTCAATGGCCACAAGGGATTAAAACTACAAGCTTATATTTTGGCATTATAAAACCATCCATCCACAGAAAGGTAGAGTTATTAGTAGCTGAAAATGTATTGAACGTTTTAGGAAACCCAAAGTCACATCTGCAGGGGCACGAATATATCAACAGGCACTTTTCTTGTCTCTAGTGGTGATGATGCCTAAATTACATACACTAAGAAGGGAAACCTCAAAATAAAGGAAACATATGTATGGATTGTTTGTGCTCTGGAAGACAGATCATGAAACACATTCTCACTGAGACCAAGTCACATTGAAATGATTGCCCCCTCAACATAGACACTGAGAGACACTGGAACCAGACAGGAAGAAAATTGTACAGAATGAAAGCAAAACATCAATCCTCTGTCACAGTGACCAGTGGCTACACACATTAGGAGGAACCGCAACCCTGGATTGCCCTACCTCTCATGTACTCATATGCCCACACATAAAATTAGGTACAGAAAGCCAATGGGAAGTCTCCCCACTGGGGTCCAGGTAAAAAGTCTTGCACCACCCTACTAAATAAAGCTTCACCAGCTGTTGGTGGTGTTGTGGCCATGGGGTGACAGTAAACCTCATTAAAAGAAATGCCACTTGAAGTGCACCCTTATCATGAGAAGAATGTACTACTCTGTTAGTGAATAATTTGTCAAGCAGTTGTCAGCGGAGATTCATTGCATGTTCTTCTGCACAAGAAAACATAACTTGAACTTTCAACCCTAGAGCCAGCTCCAGGCACCAGAACACAAAGAGCCTGATCATCGTTAGTTCGGCAATAAAAGCATATAAAAAAAGGTAAAATATAAAACATTTAATAATAATAAAATCAAAAGTTAAAATATCGGGGCGTGGCTAGCGGCCGATGAGAAGGGGGGCTTGGGGGGGGGTGGCGACCGCAGGGAGTCCCCGCCCCCGGGCAGTTTGGGAGGGGGCGTGTGGGGGGGGCGTGGCTTATCCGCGCGGCCTTTTTTGAATATTGGGCTCCTTTTTTCCAACTAAACCGGCTCAGTTATATATTCCTTGGGCGCCCGCTCCCGGCCACCATTTTAGGTTTGGTGACCTGGTGGCTGGGAGCTTGGATAGTCTTGTGTTTTTTGTCAGGGTTAGTTAGTTAGTTAGTTACTGCTAAATTTTTGCGGTGTATAATGGCGGAAGGTGATTACCGTGTGTTGGAAGCTCTTCGGCTCCTGAGTGAAGCGGGTCGGATGGACCTCGTCGTTGGCGAGGTGGCGGGGCCGGCGCGCCCCACGCGCCGGGCCTCGGCCGGTGTGGCGGCGGCGGTGGCGGCGAATACTTCTCCGAAGCGCATGAAGCCCATGGTGGTGAGTGAACGGGGCAGGCAGCGTGCGCGGAAGGGGGTAACGGCGAGTGCGCCTGCGCCGGCTGGGGTTTTTGGAGGGGCGAGTGAGGAGGGTGGGGAAGATTGGGGCGTAGAAGAGATGGTCGTTAAGGAGACGGTGTCAGCGGGGCGTTCGTATTCTTCCCCCGCGGTGAGGGGTAGGCGCGGGGGCGGTCGCGTTTATGGAAGGCGTTCCTCTTCTTTGCCTGAGGCGCCGGCGCTCGGTAGGCCGGAGGCGGTGGGCGGTGACGGGCGCGGAGCGAGTCGAGTGGTTGCGCAGGTGGCGCAGGCCGGGTTTTCCCCTCGGGCGTATTCGGTCCAGGAGGGGGGTGTCAGAGTCGGAGGTGCGGGGGGCGAGAGGGCCCGTCAGGGGGCCCCGCATGTTTTTCAGGATTTTTCTGTGGCGCGTGATAGCGCGGGTCAGGACATTAGTTTTTCGAGGGGATCTGGGGATGACAGGGAGCGAGTTGTAGTGGGGGCATCGGGGGGGGAGAGCCCGCTCCTTTTTTCCCCCCCTAGATCTACAAGGGGGTGGCCGGGGTCGGTAGGGGCGAGCTCGTTTGGGGAAGGGGAGTGGGCCCAGGTAGGGGGGTGGGGATCTCAGCAGGAGTTCCTTTTTTCGGGGGACGTTGGGATGCCGCGGGCCCCTATGTTATCGTGTGTTGGGGGGTCTCATTCTTTGGGGGTGCAGGAAGGCAGGAGTGGGGCAGGTTTGCGTGTTGGGGAGGGTGAGGGGGAGAGGATGGCCTTTGGGGAATTGGAGCCAGCCGGGGGAGAGCGGGCTTGGGATGGCCTGGACATTTTTCCCTCTTGGTCTGAGGGGATTCGGGGGTGCGGAGGGGACGCGGCGTCGGGTTCCAGCCAGGTACGGGAGCGTGGGGGATTTTCGGAGCCGGGGGTAGGGGCTCAGTTTGGTTCACGTGGTGGCGGTTTTCTGCGGGCGTCGGGAGGCGCGTCGGCGGTGGTACAGGCTATGCTGGATTGGAGTGGGGATGAGGAGGGTTTGTCGCCGACGTTTGTGGATGGTAGGTCTCAGGCAGGCTGTTCGGGGAAGCAGCACTCTAGAGAGGTTTTGTCAGGCGAGCGCAGGGCGGATAGCGTTTTTAGGTCGCAGGGACCCAGCACACCAGTCCAAACTTTTTCTTCGCAGGTAAAGAAGAGTAGCAGTGTAGCAGACTCGGTAGGGCGAGGTGCGGCCCAGTATCGCCGAGGAGAAGGGAGGATGAGGCCTGGCGCGGCACATTCCGTACCGCCGGGGGAGCCCGTCATGGCCAGCTTACGAAGGTCCGGCGCGGCCTCGCTGGCCCCACCTGCAAGGCGTTCTAGATGGTCGGATTTTTCAGCTGTGGTGGATGGTTATGTTGCTCGAGGCAGAGGGGAGGACCGGCGTGTACAGTCGGCTCCCCCGCAAGCTGTTGTTAAGGCCGCGGAGGCCAGTTGGCACAAATCCGGGTCCGGTAAGGCCCGTGTGGTGGATTTTGCTGCAGAGGAGTTGATGGTTGATGAGCCCCTCTTGCTGGACTATGAGGAGGACAGCCCTGAGGAAGGGGAAATACGGGGCTTTGAGGAGGGGGGGCATTCTAATTCTTCTCGCAGTATTTTACAGGTGTCCGGTGCGGCCCACATTTCACAGCCAGTGGTGGCGAAATCTAAAGGAGTGCACGGCCCGCAGGCGAGGGCGCATCCTCCGAGGGATCACTCTGAGAGGTCGGCGAGGCGGTCGGAGTCGGTCCGCACTCCCTCTTTAGAGCCAGGTGAGAGTTCTAGACCACGGGCCAAACCAATTATGGTGTCTGTGGGGTCGGGGGAAGATGGGGTTGGGGGCCTGATAGAGGGGAGGCTATACAGAGGCAAATATGTGAAGGATGCGGGGGTTGGTACGGGGTCGGAGGGAGCGGCTCTTGGGGCGAAGGTGGAGGTAGGGTCCAATACGGAGGTAAGTGAGGTTAAGGATAAGCTACAGAGCAAGGAGCTGAAGATTAAGAAGCTCCCGTATATGGGGGTGACGAAGCCTCTTGGGGCCCATCTAATGTTATCGACCAAGGAAAGGATATGGAAGGGCGAATATGTGGAACTCCTTAAGCTGTTACACAGAGAGGTGAGAGCTAAGGAGGGCTCTAAGGAGGAGGAGTATGAATTGGCAAAACGCCCTAAGGTGCCGTTGACAATTGAGAATTGGACGGCGGCATTTTTGATATATGCCAGTGTTTATTGTGAGAAATTCCCCGAGCGCTGTGTGGCCATATTTAAGTATATGGATGTTATAAGAAAGGCCCAGATTACGGGCACTGGGTATGCTTGGGCACAATATGATGAGGAGTTTCGGGCCCGTATGGCTTGGGATTCGGAGGCGAAGTGGGGTGAGCTTGATAATGACTTATGGCAGCATACTATGGGGGCTGCGCCAGGGGGCAAGACCATCTTCACGGCTAGTGGTCTGCCTCTAGTTTACCGGCCCTTTCAGGGCAAGCCCACCCGGGGAGGGGTGGGAGGCTCAGCCGCGTCACAATCTGGGGTCGGAGCTTGTTGGGATTTCAACAAGGGCTTGTGTACACGGGAGTACTGCAAATATAAGCACGAGTGTTCCAAGTGCGGCAAGCGCCACGCTCTTGTCAATTGCTGGGGTGTGCGACCATCAGGTGGGCAGCAAGGGCAGCAGACAGGCGCAGGAATGTCCGGCAATGCGCAGCAGTCACAGGGTGGTCGGGGAGGTAGGGGTGCACAGGGTTCTGGGCCAAAGGGCTCCTACGCCAGTTAAATTGGCTCAGCTTGAGGAAGCGCTGCAGGGTTATGGGGATTTGGTGGCAAGGAATGCGATTCTTGATGGTTTCAGGTGGGGTTTTCGTTTGGGGTACCACGGGCCCCGGCAGAGAAGGTGGGCGGATAACTTGAAATCCGCTTCAGAGCACCCCCTGGTGGTGCGTGAAAAGCTGTGTAAGGAGGTGCAAGAGGGGAGGATGGCTGGCCCGTTTGGTGAGTGGCCAGTGCCTAACCTGATTATTTCCCCGATTGGTGTAGTGCCCAAGAAAGAGGAAGGGCAGTTTCGGCTGATTCAGCATTTGTCATGGCCGGAGGGATTGTCAGTCAATGATTTCATCGATGAGGACGCTGCTTCGGTGTCATACTCCTCAGTTGACGTCGCCATGTCACTTGTTGTGACCGCGGGCGCAGCTGCAGGCATGGCTAAATGCGATATCAAGTCGGCTTTCAGGCTGCTCCCGGTGCACCCGGACGATTGGCCTTTGTTGGGTATACAGTTTGAGGGGCAATGGTATGTGGACAAGGCCTTACCAATGGGTTGTTCGGTGTCCTGTGCTCTGTTTGAAATGTTTAGTACTTTTCTGCAATGGTTTTTCACGCACCGCACTGGTCACAGCTTGGTCACACACTATCTGGATGATTTTTTCTTTGTGGGCTCGTCGGGCTCTTCGGAATGTCAACAGGCTTTGGGGTCGTTCCAGGTGATTATGGAGGAATTGGGGGTGCCTTTGGCACCGGAGAAAACGGTGGGACCCGATACTGTTATTTCCTTTTTGGGTATTGAGCTGGATTCAGTGGCTATGCAGGCCCGGTTGCCCGAGGATAAGAAAGCTAAAATGTTGGCGTTGTTGGATGTGATGTTGGCTCGGACGAAGGTGACTGTGAAAGAAATCCAGGTGCTGCTAGGCCACTTGAATTTTGCCTGCAGAGTGGTGCGGGCGGGCCGGACTTTTTGTAGGCGTTTGGGCCGGGCCTTGGCGGGGCGGCATTTGCCTCACCATCACGTGCGTCTGTCAGCAGGCGTGAAAGAAGACCTGCGGATGTGGTCCTTTTTCCTGCACTCCTTTAACGGAGTTCCATTGGCACGAGATGAGGATGTGCACTGGGACGTTCAAATGTTTTCTGATGCGGCAGGCAGTGACGGTTTTGGCATTTACTGGCAGGGGCGTTGGTGTGCAGAGAAATGGCCGCAGGAGTGGAGGAATGGTGGGCGAAGCATTGCCTTTCTGGAACTTTTTCCTTTGCTGGTGGCCCTGACACTGTGGGGCAAGGAACTGGAACATAAAAAGGTTCTGTTCCGTGTGGACAACATGGCGGTGGTGCAAATCGTTAACAGACAGTCGGCCAGGGACGAGCAGATATTGAAATTGATGAGAGTGTTTGTGTTGGGCTGTTTGCGTTACGACATTGCATTCAGGGCTTTGCATGTGCCTGGTGTGGACAATGACATTGCGGATGCTTTGTCTCGTTCGCAGTGGGAGAGGTTCCGTGGGCTGGCCAAGGAGGCGGACAGGACACCGACCCCGATGCCGGAGCACCTCTGGTCTGTCGGCAACGTAGGGTATTTCAGCTGGTGGTAGGTTCTTTATCTGCTTCTACTCGTGCGGCGTACGCCCTGGCGTGGAAGGAATTTTTGGCCTCAGGAGCGCGTAGGAGGGCAGAAAGGGAGCGCCGTTCGGGGGACGTAGTTCATTTCATCCTGGACCTGATCGATAAGGGTCTGTCTTGAGTCACCATTGCTGGGAAGTTAGCGGGGATTTCCTTTATGGGCAAGCTCTTTTGGGGCTATTCCCCGTCAGCTGGGGAACTTGGCCGTAGGATGCTCGAGGGCTGGGCTAGGGAGCGGGGGGGAATTGGAATGTCCCGTTTACCCATCTCTTGGCAGATGTTAGCGCGTTTGTTGTCAGTTTTGCCTGCAGTTTGCAGAGATGATTTTGAGGCCTCGTTATTCGCCACCCTTATGGTTTTTATGTTTTTTGGGGCTTTTCGGGTTTCCGAGCTGCTAGGGTCTAGGACTAAGAGGGGCATTCGTTGGCAGGACGTGTTCTTTTCGGACACGGGTGTGAACATTTGGTTGGCAAGTTCGAAAACTGATCAGAGAGGGATGGGTACTGGGGTGTGGTTAGAGGCAGGTGCCCCCAGCTGTACGTGTCCGCTGCGTTTGGCACGTCAATGGCAGATATTATCCGGGGGCGCTGGGGGAGATTTGGTGTTCAGGCATATGAATGGGGCAAGTGTCACGGATTATCAGCTGCGCATGGTGCTGCGTAAGGGTTTGCAGCGTTTGGGTCTGGACGGGGCCCAGTTTGGGACGCACTCTTTTCGTATTGGGGCAGCAACCGAAGCACATAATCGGGGCTGGTCTCAGGGCGACATAATGCGCTTAGGACGCTGGTCTTCTGCCTGTTTTAACAAATATGTGCGAGATCCTGCAGCGGCAGCGCTTGCGTCCACCTCTTCTTCGTGAATTTTCATCTTTGTTTTTCTTTCCAGGTTCGGTGGCTGGGCCAAGCACACAGGAGTTGACGGTGTGGATTGTGGGGCATTCCTTCGTAAAGTGGGCCCACGTACAAGCTTGCAAGAGTTATTTTGGGGGGAGTTTGGGTTTTAACGAAACTCGTTTTCGATTGATCTGGAAGGGCAAGGGAGGTATGCTATGGAGGGAGTTGATACCGTGTTTGAACAAAGCTTTGGTGAGGGGGCAGTGTCCGGATATTCTTCTGTTACATTTGGGGGAGAATGATCTTTGCAGCGTTAAAGGAGTAGTATTATTGCGGGCTATGAAGCGGGACCTGGCTTTGTTAAGGGAGAAATGGTCGGGTTGTCACGTGTTGTGGACGGAATTGGTTCCGCGGAGGGTGTGGAGAGGGGCGAAGAATCCCAGGGCGATTGATAGGTCGCGGAGGAAGTTGAATTTGGAAATTTCCAGGTATTGCAGAGATCTGGGTTTTGGGAGGGTGACGCACAAGGATATTCGTTTTGAGGCGGTAGAATTTTTTCAGGGGGATGGGGTCCATTTGTCGCGGTTGGGGATGGATTTGTATTTGTTGGAGCTTCGGGAGGTTTTGTCGCGATGTTTGACGGGGCGTAATTAGACTCGTTGTTTTTCAAGCCCCTTTTTCGGGGGGGGGGGGGCAGAAAGAGGGGAGGGTAGTTGCACCGCCCCCCTCTTTCTGGGTGGCGGGGGTTATGGTCAATTCTCGATAGTTTTACCGGAGGTTGGTTGAGTTATGTTGTTGAGTTGGGTTATCGGCAGGGAAAGGATAGGTTTGGTAAGTTTAGTTCGGTTACACAGTTTGGGGGCCGATAGCTGTAAAGGGGCAGGCAGGGGAGTTGGTTTAATCGAAGGTTTGTATTCGGAGATTGGTGGGGGGGGTTATACTGAATTGTAATGTTTGATATTGTTGTAATGTTGTATTGTACGGGTGGGGGCGGGCTCGAAGGATTTTAGGGGAGGGGGTGGGGGGCGGGGTTAGTATGTTATATTTAGTGAGGTTTAGTTTTGGAAGGCGTTTCGGCCAAGGTTGATTAAAATTGTAATGTGCACCTGTCTCCAATAAAAGCGGCCTTTTACACACACATACCTTGTGCAGCGGTCTGCTTCGTCCCCCCCCACCCCTCCCTCCCAAGGGGGGCTTGGGGGGGGTGGCGACCGCAGGGAGTCCCCGCCCCCGGGCAGTTTGGGAGGGGGCGTGTGGGGGGGGCGTGGCTTATCCGCGCGGCCTTTTTTGAATATTGGGCTCCTTTTTTCCAACTAAACCGGCTCAGTTATATATTCCTTGGGCGCCCGCTCCCGGCCACCATTTTAGGTTTGGTGACCTGGTGGCTGGGAGCTTGGATAGTCTTGTGTTTTTTGTCCCCTCCCTCCCTCCCGCAAAAAACACTTTTGTGGGGGGGGGTTTTTTGTATGCTTTTTTCTCTTTTTCTCTCGTTTTCTTCGGCGTTTTGTGGGGACAGGTGTGCAGGGTTTGGTATTCGCTTGTATTTTGTCGCTTGGAGCAGGTGCAGTGCGGGGGTTATGGTCAATTCTCGATAGTTTTACCGGAGGTTGGTTGAGTTATGTTGTTGAGTTGGGTTATCGGCAGGGAAAGGATAGGTTTGGTAAGTTTAGTTCGGTTACACAGTTTGGGGGCCGATAGCTGTAAAGGGGCAGGCAGGGGAGTTGGTTTAATCGAAGGTTTGTATTCGGAGATTGGTGGGGGGGGTTATACTGAATTGTAATGTTTGATATTGTTGTAATGTTGTATTGTACGGGTGGGGGCGGGCTCGAAGGATTTTAGGGGAGGGGGTGGGGGGCGGGGTTAGTATGTTATATTTAGTGAGGTTTAGTTTTGGAAGGCGTTTCGGCCAAGGTTGATTAAAATTGTAATGTGCACCTGTCTCCAATAAAAGCGGCCTTTTACACACACATACCTTGTGCAGCGGTCTGCTTCGTCCCCCCCCACCCCTCCCTCCCAATGGAGGCTAGTTAGTGAGGCTTTCGCATCCCTGCCACAAATCCTGCATTATCCTGTGTCGTGATCAGCTGGACACGCACCTTGAGAACGGTCAGAGGCCCGGCGATCCGCTGCCGCTTCGTGCGAAGTGGCTGGACTCCTCTGCGGCGCGCCGAAGACGAAGCTCGGCCGGACTGCGGAGCGGGACCCAATATGGCGGCTTGGGGACGCTCGATCAAAGGGTAATGATCGGCGTAGCACCGGAGCATCGCGGACGGAGCAGGCAACGTGGCGGCAGCGCTGGATCCATACCTCCATACCTCCATGGCCCCGATCGCGGGGTTGGAGGCAGCGAGAGCCTGTGGGCGCCGGACCGACGGAGGTACAGGGGCAGCCACCATGGGGCAGAGTTCATAAATAAAGACCCCGGCTTTTGCGGCCTGCCGGGCCAGGGCCTGACTGTTGGAAAATACCCTGCCTCCGGCGCTGCTGAGGCCAGCCGCATACCCCCCCCCCTTCCTTGTGCAGCAGGGGGCAAGAACAGCTGGTGAGCGGTGGCAGATCGAGTGGAGCTCCAGGAAACTGAGGCGGGTTGGTGGTGCCCCCTGGACCCCCCCTCCCACGGCTATACATCCAGGTGCAGACAGTCACTGCCTGGGTCGGGAGAGTCGGCCTGCCGGTGGGACCGGTGCTGCGGGTTTCTGGCTGATGGACGCGCCCTGCCCGGGGGACGGGTGATACTGATGGCGCACGCGAACCTCCTCACTGGGGAAATAGTACAGGCAAACACCCTGAAAAGGAGGGGAGAGCCCCTGCTGGCAGACTGGTTCCATTTACGCGGCGCAGCTCAAATCGGCAGGAACACAGGTGCGAAGTGAGAGAGCCCTGGACCATATCACAGCTTACGGTTGGATAGCTCTCCTGAGTGCGGTTGGCGGTGGGGCGGGGGGCCCTGGGGAAACCTGACAGGCCGACAGCAAGAGTAAGTTGCTTGCTGGGTGGGCGGCAGGGATTACCGGGGTTGCTCTTGCTCTGGGGCCAGCTTCCGCAATACTGCGCAAATATGGCAACGGGCAGAGGTCCGAAGACAAATGTACAGACCAAGCTGGCCAAATATGCCTGGGGCAAGTCTGGGGAGGAACGTGAGGCACAGCCCTCAGAGGCGCCGGGAACGCAGCAGGATCCCAAGCAGGGGCCGGAGCCCACACTCCATGACGTCTTGGAAGCTATAAGTGGTGTCCGCACATCCCTTGACTCAGTCACTGTCGAAGTGTCCCTCATAAGGGCGGATTTTCGTAAAATGGATGAAAGGGTGAAGGAACTTAAAATTGTCACTACATCGCTCCAAACTGACACGTGCCAACTTCAGGCTCAGGTGACTGAGTTACAGAACAGGCAAGAGAGGATGGCGCATCAACTGGACGAGTACGAAGGACGGGCCCGACGCAATAACGTACGGATTCTGGGAGTTCCGGAACGGGCGGAGGGGCCAGCGGCTGATCTCTATGTTGAGGACTTAATAACAAAGCGCTTGCAACCCAAGAGTTTGTCGCGATACTTTCGATAGAACGAGCGCATCGGGTGCCAGGGGGCAGACTGAAGCCCGGGGCCCCCCAGAGGCCCATCATAGCCCGGATCTTTAATTATAGAGACAGGGACATCATACTGCAGACAGCAAGAGCTAGTCCTCCAATTAAGGTTGAAAATAGCGACGTCACTTTCTTCCCGGACTTCACGGCCAAAGTCCAGGCTCAACGGCGGAGTTTTCAGGCGGTTAAAAAAGAACTTCGAGACTGTGAATTGAAGTATGCTATGCTCTTTCCGGCGAGGCTTAGAGTGGAGTCGGAGGGCAAGGCGTGGTTCTTTGCATCGGCGGAGGAGGCGTGGTACTGGTTGGAGGGATGGCGTAGGGTGGGGAGCCAGAGTCGTCACAACAGTGGTGGAACCCACCCGCGCAGAGAAAATTTCGGGACTCTGCCCGCCGAGGATCGTGCTGCCTTGCTGGGGAAAAAAGGCCTCGCACAAGTAGTGCATGAACCAGAGATCAAAAGACATGCTGTGTGAAGATGATGCAAGTGCTGCCGCGATGGTGAGATGGTTCCTGGGGACTGCTTTACACTGTGCGATGCCCGGATCTTGCTTGTCTTAATGTCGGACATGAACAATCTTGAATGGGAGGTGTTCATCCTAGCCACTTTATTAGTCAAGTGGCCTGGGAAGGGTAAAATGTTTGGGATAGACAAGACGTACAATGCAGTTAGCGGGGATGGAGAAGTGCTAAGCCTGCACCTTTCGGTATTTGTGGGAGGGAGAGAGGCACTCTGCCTAGTTGGGGAGTGGGTAGTTCTAAATACACGGGCGAGAGGGCAGGGAGGGGGGTGGGAGCGGGGGGTAGGGAGGGTTGTTCGTTTTTGCAAAGTGTGGTTGACTTTTGCAGTATTAATAGAGTGTTGTCATGTACTAACATTGTTGCTGAATTAGGGTATGGGGGAAATGTGCTAAACAGTACAGCGTTCAGACAGCTCGTATCAAGTGTGGCTTACACACCGCTATTGATCTGTCAGGTCATGCCTCTTCGTGAGTCAGATGATGGGGGGTGAAAGAGATGTGTCGCTCTCTATCCTTACTTGGAATGTGAATGGGATAGGAGATAAAATCAAGCGGGGGATTGTTCAGCAGTACTTGAAACGTCAGTCTCCAGACGTGGTGCTGCTACAGGAGACGCATCTAGTGGGAAACAAGAGTAAAGCCCTCACGCGGTGGGGATATAGACTCCTAGTACATGCAGATTACACCACAGGCTCGCGAGGAACAGGTATATTAGTTTAAAAAACTTGCCCTGACTGTGCACCGTACATGGTCGGATCCTGGGGGACGCTTTGCTGTCTTGGAGGCCCAGTGGGAAGGGAGAGTGCTTAACATAATTTCACTATACCTGCCACCGGCACTCGGTAAAGAAGCCCTAACGGACCTTGGTAAAATACTTACTGACCTTCCCGTGGGCACACTCATCATGGGGGGTGACTATATCCTAACCATAGATGACATAATCGATAGACAGCCCCAACGACTAGGGGCAAGACCAAACGTGCTTATGGCGGTATTTATAAGGGCCTGGGCCTGATAGATATAGGACGCGCACTTCATCCAAACACGTATTCACATATTTCTCTAACGTGCATAAGAGTTCATCCCGTATTGATTATTTCCTGACACACACAACATTGATAGGTAATTTTAGGCACCCCCGGGTTCTGCCGAGAGGGATCTCAGATCACTCCCCAGTTCATATCGAATTCACACACTGGGAGCACCAGCCACGTACCACTATTGTGTTAAACCCATGGTTGCGAAAAATCCCTGATATCAAGGAGGAACTATGCACACAAACTGGGAACTACTTTGAGGACAATCTGGGGTCGGTTAGTTCGGCACTTACTATCTGGGAAGCATTTAAAGTGGTTTTGAAGGGGCAGGCTCTGTCTCTAAAAACAGGCTACATACAGAACAAACAACGCATACTACTCCAGCTGGAAGACGAGCTCCAGCAACTTGAATTAGATCACACAAATGGGCCAACGGACGACACGCAACACCGTCTCCTACTTAAACAGGAAGAATATAAACTCAAAGCTAGGGAACATATGATGACCAAGCATCTCCATACTCAGCATAGACTATATGAATTAGGTGATAGGGCTGGGAAAACATTGGCATGGTTAGAGAGAAGGGACCAAGGGGACCGCTGGGTGCCGATGCTCACATTACCTGATGGCGTGACAATTACACGTCCCAGAGATATAGCGGAGGCATTCGCAGATCACTTCGAGGAAATCTATTCTCCCTCCACCACCTACACTACAGAAGACTCCCGCCAACTTCTCGCTGACAGTGTCCTACCTACACTCTCCGAATCGGAGAGAGACATTCTTGATGGTGAATTCACGGATGATGAAATTCAGAAAGCTATTGCTCAAATTCGGTCCGGGAAAGCGATGGGGCCTAATGGCACTCCCATTGAGTTCTTGAAGGTAGTGACCTCCCAGGTGGCCCCACATCTGCGAGCTATGTATAACGAGAGTTTTGAGACCGGAAAATTGTCAAATGACCAGCGTCTTGCTACCATAGTAGTTATCCGTAAGCCAGGGAAGCCCGCGGATAGATGTGGTTCATATAGACCGATCTCATTGATTAACGTGGAGGCTAAGATATTGTCGAAGGTGCTTGCCACTAGATTAGTCGCAGTCATCTCCTCCTTAGTGCACCCGGATCAATCGGGCTTTATGCCCGGTAGAAATACGGCACTTAACATCCGGCGTCTCCATAACGTGCTTGCACGTAGAGACTATATCGAGGAGGATGTTGTGGTCCTTTCGTTGGATGCGTCCATGGCATTTGACTCTATTGAATGGCCATACATGTTCGCGGTCCTGGAGAGGTTGGGATTTGGTCCGAAATTTCTAGGCTGGGTGCGGTTGCTTTATACCGATATACAGGGTCAAATACGAGTCAATAACTACACATCCTGTGCCTTTACGTTGCGAAGGGGCACCCGACAGGGTTGTCCACTGTCGCCACTGATATTTTCCATCGTGCTGGAGCCGCTCACGGCGTGGATACGGCGGGACGCAATGATAAGAGGGCTTAAATGGACAATGGACCACGAAGACAGAATATCGTTATACGCTGATGATATACTGCTATATCTCGCCTCCCCCTATACATCCATCCATGCTGTCCTGAACATATTTACAAACTTTGGGAAATACTCTGGCTATGCCATTAACTGGAGAAAATCTGTACTGTTTATGCTTCGGAGACAGGCTCCCCGTCTTCCGGCGAACTGCATGATAGAGGTGTCTAGAGATGGTTTCCGATACTTAGGGATCTATGGCCCCTCTGTTGGCACGGTTCCGAGCGGATGTAAAGCACTGGAGGTCCTTGCCGCTGTCACTAGTGGGACGTGCAGCTCTCTTTAAGATGTTGGCTCTCCGCGGTTCTTATATATTCATCAGAACTGCCCGAACCATGTTCCAGATGCATATTTCGCAGCGGTGGAGAGTGAGGTCCGTTCACTGCTGTGGGATGTCAGAACCCCATGTGTGTCACTGGAAAAGTTAACCAGGGGGTGGTATGATGGTGGCATAGCCCTTCCAGACCTTAAACTATACTACTGGGCTTCGCAACTGGTGGTGGTGAATCACTGGAAATACCACTCTCCCAATGACCCTGCATATGGGCTGGACAGCTACCAAACTGGACGCGCCAGCTACCTGGGTGCACTGTACTCCAAAGTCAAGAAGCAGAGGTTTATTGGGCCCACTTCTCACACGATAAATATCTGGCACCAGGCGAACTCCCGTCTGGGTTGGGCAAATACACTTACAAAAGCGACACCATTGTGGCAAGCCCAGGGACTGGAGACCCTGTGTCACCAACCGGGGTTCGACGAGTGGGACACCATCGGAATATCAGTAGTGGGGGATTTGATCAAAAAGGGTTCCATCCTTAGCTTCGAGGAGCTTAAGGGGAGCTACTACATGGCACAAGGGAAACTGTTCCGCTATTTGCAGATCAGACACGCCCTCCTGACGGCTTTCACAAACCTCAAAGACATACCAGAATCGTCACCCTTAGAGGACCGGTTGTTAGATGGGCCACTGCACTCGAAGGCCATATCCCTAACATATAAAAAATTATGTCATAACTTGCCCGACACTTTCGAGAAACTTAGAGAGAAGTGGCAAAGTGACTTGGGGCCCATTGAGGAGGAAGAATGGCAGGAGGCATTTATGTCCCCTAGAGAGGCGGCTATCACCCTCTGCTTCCGACTGATTCAACTCAGGATCCTATATAGGTCCTATATGACAGGGGTCATCCTGGCCAAAATAGGCGCTAGGGCGGACACGCTCTGTCTTAGGAGGTGCAAACAAACGGCCACCTTTTTCCACATGATCTGGGAATGCCCTGCTGTGAAGCCGGTATGGGAGGGAGCCACAACCAGAATTCAGACTGCACTGGGGAAAAAGTTACTCCTCACACCTCAGCTGGGTTTACTTAATATGTGGGCGGCTACAGACCTCACGGAAATTGAGCAACAGATGATGACACTAGGATATACCCTGGTTAAGCGTGAGATAGCACGAAATTGGGGGGCTGCAGACATACCATCTGTTCGAACATGGGTGAGGGAACTTGATAGGTGTATGGTGGCGGAAAAGGAAGTATTCATAACACGTGGCTTCCCCAAAAAGTGGGATAAGAAATGGAAGGCATGGAATAGCTATCGGGGAAATATATGCATATCACCAGTTGTGGAATTAAAAATGCGAAGAAACGAGCTCAGGGATGTGCTGCAATTGTAACTGTAACCCATTGTCCCCTACCTATATGTATAATGGTCAGCAACTGTATTGGCAAGGTATGATGTACATGACTTTTACCAAGTTCAATAAAAAGAATTTAAAAAAAAGACTACTAGAGAAAATATCGCCCAAGCATGCATGATCAAATTTGTTGCATCAACACAGCCATACTTAAATTAATTCTATCATTATTCAATGACCAAACATAATATACATCTCTGTACAGGAAAACTTGTGGTAATACAGTAACTCATAAGCCCAACCCATTAGTCCTTTAAAAATTTGGTTGGGTAGGTAAATAGGTCTTCCTTTTCTGGCATGCTCCCTAATTTATTAGGTAGTATACTGTCTACTCTCATGTAAGGAACTCGGGACAGCTGTACAGTATCAGACCGATCACAGACCTGATATAAAAGGCCTTGTGTTGTTGTAGCCTTTGAGGCCAGAGAGCCCAAGCTTTTATCACTGGGACGGACTTCCTCTAGAGAATTCGTTGCTGTCCTATGATTACCAGTATCTATGGGTTCAGCTGTTACAGGAGCAGCCCTAGCCTGCCTCAATGAGGGCAGTTCACTCTCTATAGCTACCAAACGGATACTTAAGAGGGAAAGTTCACTCCTAATAATATAATGGATTTTATGCACACATTCTTCAAAAAACTCTTCTACCGATATAGACCTAGAGATGTAGGCTTCCCCTGTGGAAGCCTCATGTGGTGCTCCAGCTGAAGCCCGAGAAGTGTGTACAGAGCTAATATGGGACTCATTGGCTGCTTGGTTTTCCTGTCTAGCTAACTGGCTTGATTTTAATTTTGCCTTTTTGGCTCTCCCCACAGGCCTGGTATTTCCCTTGGAGATTATTCTCTCATAGGGACCAGAATCAACCACTTATTCACCGTTCTGTTCACCAGGGTAAGGACACTATGCCAGTGGATCAAGATCACATCCCTGTCCTGGGAGATTCCCAGATTGTAAAGACGGGCAGCGTTCAGTAAACTCTATCTCCGTGCTGATCACCCAATAAGCTCTAAGCATCCTGCTATCAAACAAACTATGTGACTCAAGCGCAGCCTCTGGCAACCATCGGTCAGATTTTACAAGGCAATAAATCAGGCCCTTAGCAAGAAAGACATGAGATTAATAGAATGTACCTTAATGCCGGATAGGTATTTATTTTTGGTGCAGCTCTTATGAAGCAAGTAAATCCAATCTACAAAACTCATACCTGTACTGACCGTGGGCGCTTGTTTAAATTCACTTTTGCAGGATGTTTTACATTTTTGTAAAACATTTGATCCGCAGTACTGCGCACTTTCTGCCTGCCTTGCCCCAGTTCAGCCAAAAGCCCGCCCTCAGCAGTACCCCAACAGAAATGAAACCATGTTCCTTGAGGAAGGCAGGTGCTATCTGCTGACGTGACATCACCAACGTGATGATGTCACTCTTTTAATATACCGGGGTGGGCCTTCCTATGAGGACATACCAGGCAGCAACAGAGGAAGAGCAGTAATACATTTTTTATAATTACCAGGCCATCTGCTGGAGGAGAAAGATCGCATAGATGAAATAAGTGCTGAGCACCGGAAAGCACCGGCACAAATTAAGCACTGGACATATGTAAGTTATATTGGGCCTCATTAGGAGTTTAGAGGTCCATCAGTCAACGCCTCCGACATGCCAGTGGCGGCAGAGCGACAGATATCAAACAAAGCAGATACATAAATAAATTTTAAAAAATTACTTATTAAAACATAAAAGGTATCATTTACTTCAAATGCTCCACTGCCTCAATTTATCAATGATCAAAACACCTTGCTATTTTCTTTCTTAATGATAGATATAAAAATCTACATCGAAGGTGCAGCATATCATACTGAGGACCCTTGAGCACCCTAGTCTAGCCTTGTACGCAGACACCAAAAAAGCACTGAAGGAGTTAACATCAATGCGGGTCTTGGAAAAGGACTTGGAAAGCAGGTATTTTTGCTTTCCACCACAGACGCGGTCGCACATTTTGCGGTTTGTGCGTCGGAGTCACCCGCCTTATTAAAGGGTGCACTTATTTCGCTTGTCAATAATTTAAACTCCTTTTGCCATTCCTTGGACTCTAGCGACCCATGGCTAGGTGTCGTTTGCATTGGATTGGCTGATGCTACTGAGGCACAGTTTCTTCATTTTTTGACTGTCTTCCTCTCCTCAAATATGCGGTCGCAACGCTGGTCATGTAGAGGCACTAAGGTTGTCCAGGCCGATTAATTCAGCATTATTACTTGGAATGTCCGAGGTTTACACTCACTGATTAAAAGGCAATGAGTATTATCACATTTGTCTAAACTGAATGCTGATATTACCATGATTCAAGAAACATGCTTCACGAAATCCGAATCCCTGAAATTAAAGAAAGACTGGGTTGGAGATGTTTTCTTTTATCCAGGTGATGGCAAGCGTAATGGCATTATCACACTGTGTCACAGATCTCTCCATGTTAAGCTTGATTCTCAGGAGACCGACAACGTAGGTCTCTGGTTACTTATGGACTTATTGATTGGGAAGACTCCTCTCACTTTATTTAATATCTATGCACCGAATACAGGCGATTGCCTTTTTTGGTCACATCCTGCAGAAAAACTAATGCAATTCCCCCATGATAACCTGATTTTAGCTGTTGATTGTAACCAAGTCATTGATCCCTTCATAGATCGTAACTCCTCCTCTTCTTTTATATCCTCCAAACCTCACAAAATATTTCTACATTCTTTTCAGCAAAGACATTTAGTTGACGCTTGGAGACTCTGTAATCCTATCTTGAGGGAATACACTTTCTTCTCTCCAGTGCACCATACACAATCACGCATTGATCATATTTTCATCTCTCATAACCTCTTTTAATCCCTAAGTTCTTCAGATATTGGCTCCATCTTGACCTCCGATCATGCCCCAGTCTCCGTTTCCCTAGGCATTTTCCATAAATCATCTGCCCCTAGATGCTGGCGTTTTAATAATTCACTACTACTCGATCCTGTCTTTATTTCTTCCTTTACTTCTTTCTTTAATTAATATTTCTCTTTTAACGAATTAGATAACCTTCATTTTTCTGTCATATGCCTTCAAAGCGGCTGCACGGGATTTTATCATTAACTATGTCTCCAAGAAGCGCCATATCGCCCAAAAATCCGCCACAGATCTCTTTGTTAAGATAAAATCTCTGGAACATACCTATTACACCTCCAAATCAAAAGATTGTTTAAAAGATTTGATAGCTGCCAAACTACAATTTAAGAAAGAATCTACTGATATTGCTTCTTTGTATTTACTTAAATCTTGTCAGGATGCACACTCGGTAATGCGCTGAGTGCCGCATTCTAGAACTCCCGAACTACGGCGGTACAGCCGCTCACGGACAAAGGACTACGATTCCCAGAATTCTCGGGTAAGACCTGCCCCACGTGACAAGCCTACATGAACGAGAACGCATATAGGCCAAAACTCCATCGAGGGCGGCGCCGAATATTCCCGGATGTTTCCCGTCTTTGCAGATACGCATTGGCAGTTCTCTTCGGCTGGAACTGCGTACCTTGGCTTCCCGAGTCTCGTCCCGTCGACGACTCCCGTGTAGCGCTTCCTGTCCAGACCCCCTTTTTGCATCCAAGGAGTACCGGACTGCTCCTCCTTCACGTTCGTGCTCCTCTGCTCCCGGCTCCTCCGAGAGCATTGAGTGGTAGCGCGACGCCACCATCAACGCCCAAGGATTTCCGGGCCTCCGCGCGCCACCCTCAACGCCCAAGGAGTTCCGGGTTGTACCACCTTGTGTTCCGCTCCTCTGCTCCCGGCTCCTCCTGGAGCATAGAGTCGTAGCGCATCATACCCAGTCATCGCCCAAGGATTTCCGGGCCTCCGCGAACCAACGAGGATTGCGCTCCTCTGCTCGCTAGTCACCAGAGCATTGAGTGGCAGCGCCAACACCACCTCGACCACGACCGCCTACAACAACTCTCCCAGTGGCGGGGATATCCCCGACGGGACACAACAGTGCCGTGACATAACGGTGCTGGGTGCCCCCTTAAGTTCATCGAGGCAATCCGCTTCGACAAAGCGAGTCGCTCCAGACTCCCTGATACTAGTGCCTAGTAAGACACCTTGGCCGCACTCCCCACATAATCTTCTGTGACGTAACAGCTAGGTGTCGAGGAACAGTCACGTATTCCCAGCAATAAGGCGGGAGGAGATGACAGGTAAGAGAGAGCCACCCAGGGAAGGGATCCCGGGGAGGTGGCAGGAGATTCCATAGCTCACTGTTTATTTGTCTTGTTTCAGATCTCCCTCCCAGCCGTCCCTATCCTTCCTTCCCTCGCTCACCTGCCTCCTCCGTCCGAGTGTGTTACACATCCTCCGGACTGGGGGCAGATGGGAGGTGGACCCCATAGAGCATCAGCGTTATCCTGATGAGAGGATACCTGTGGGGACATGACAGAATATTCGGCCCACGAATAATTCTCCTCCTGATAGCGCTGATCTAGATCATGGCCATCTTAGAAGACGTGGTTGCCGCACTAGCCCAAGTACAAGTAGAGTTAGTTGCTTCCAGGTCAGAAACAGCCGCACTACACGCACGAATAGATCGTCTCCAGAGAAACCCCTTCGATGCGGGGACTCCGTTCCCTCCGCAGACCCCCCAGGTGGTGGTAGAAATCCCGGCACATGTTCCTTTGGCCCCCCCTGAACGGTTTCATGGAGACTTACAAAAGGTCCAGGTCTTCATGACCCAAGTCATGCTACACTTCCACTGTAAGCCGAAGCTCTTTCTCACCAACCAAGCCAGGGTGGCCTTCCTGATTTCCCATTTGGCTGGAGACGCAGTGCAATGGGCCGTTCCCATTGTCCGAAGGGACGAAGCCCTGCTGTACGATTGGGACGCCTTCCGCAGTGAATTCGAAAAAACCTTTGACCGGCGGGCCGACACCTTCTCCGCAGATCGAGACCTGTTGGATCTCAGGCAAAACAACAACGACTTCATAGGATACCTCAACAGCTTCCGTCGGTTAGTGGCAGAAACCTATTGGCCCGAAACTAAGCAGTCTGCCATATTCTACAGGGGGCTCACGGACGAACTGAAGGACGTTATCGCCCAAATCGACCCTCAACCCCGTACTTGCTCCGCAATGGTAGAATTGGCCTCCCGGTTGGAACATAGTCTCCGAGAAAGAAAAGGGGACCACAAACGAAAAGACAAAGCGTCTTCCTCATATGAACCCGCCCGAGCTCCCGACCATGTTGCACCCAGGTCCGATCCCATGGAAATAGGGACGGTGAGAGCCTCACTGACCTTGAGCGAACGGGACCATCGCCGCAAACAGGGCCTCTGTTTATATTGTGGCAAAAAAGGCCACTTCCTTCGAGAATGCCTGGTCCGACCCAAGACGAGCAGATCACGGACAGGACAAGCTGCGTTGGTAACAGAAGAAGGAGCAGCGGGAAACTTCAAAGCTTGAAGGACCAGGAAGGGAAACCTTCAAGCCACCACTCCATCCCTTCTATGGAGTCCGACAACACTCATGAACCTGACCACTTTTTTATCACTATGGAAGCGGTGATAAACCAGCGAACTCAAACCATAAGGGCCATGGTAGATTCCGGGGCTACGGGATGTTTTCTGGACAAACAAGAAGCAGAAAGGCTAGGGATCCCTTTAACACCCAAGGACAAGCCAGAACTCGTCTATGCCGTGGTCGGCAAGGAATTGGAATCCGGTCCCATACGGTGCGTTACTCCGTCTCTCTGGGTAACCATAGGGAGGAACCATGGCGAGTGGCTTCAGTTGAATATCATCCAAGCCCCTCGGTGCAAGCTCATCCTGGGTTTACCTTGGTTACGAAAGCATGAACTGACGATTGAATGGTCTACCAATACGATCTCGTTCCATTCCGCCTTCTGTCAACTCCGATGCAGACGCTCCAATACCTCCCCGGTCATGGTCACGTCAACCACCCAACACGTAGCCACAGCCGCCGAAAAAGACGTGACGCTCCCGAAATGGTACCTGTCGTATAAAGAGGTGTTCAACGTACAAAAAGCGGAGGAGCTGCCCCCACACCGGGAGTACGACTGCCGCATCGATTTAGTTCCGGGTGCGGTCGTTCCGTGTGGCAGAATTTACGCACTCACCGGGCCGGAAACGAGTCATCTCCGGGAGTATCTGGACACCTACCTGGGGTTAGGATTCATTCGTCCTTCGCGGTCGCCTGCAGCGTCTCCACTCTTCTTTATCCCAAAGGCCAATGGCGAGTTGTTCTGTTGTATCGATTACCGCGCCCTCAACGCTCTGACGATCAGGAATCGGTACCCCTTGCCGCTGATTCCGGTGCTGTTGGAGCAAGTGCACGAGGCGCAGATCTACACCAAGTTAGACCTTCGAGGGGCGTACCATTTGGTGAGAATGAAAGAAGGCGACGAGTGGAAAACCGCCTTTAAAACATGGTTTGGCCTCTTCGAATATTTGGTGATGCCCTTTGGGCTCTGTAACGCCCCGGCAGCCTTCCAGTTCTTCCTCAATGAGGTGTTACGGGACTTTCTGGACAGGTTTGTCGTGGTATACATCGACAACATCCTGATCTTTTCAACAAATCAGGAGGAGCATGTCGTCCATGTGGGGCTAGTGCTGCAAGCCTTGAAGAACCACCGGCTGTTTTGTAAGCTCACCAAATGTGAGTTCCACGTCACCACCGTGGAATTCCTCGGAGTCCATCTGACCCCCGCCGGACAGGTAATGTCCGTCCGAAAAGTGCAAGCGGTGAACCAATGGCCCCAACCACGGACTGTCAAGGACATACAAAGCTTCCTCGGCTTTTCAAATTTCTACCGACGGTTCATTCACCTCTTCTCACAACTGGTCTCGCCCCTCACCCGGTTAACACGTAAAGGTATTCTGTTCTGTTGGTCGCCGGAAGCCCAGAGGTCTTTTGAACAGCTCAAGAAGGCCTTCACGTCCGCTCCCATCTTGCGACACGCCAAGCCCGATCTTCCCTTCATAGTGGAGGCTGATGCATCCGACGTCGCCATGGGAGCCGTTCTTTCCCAACGCCATCCAGACACCGGGCACCTCCACCCGGTTGCCTACCTGTCCCGGAAGCTGAACACCGCCGAACAGAATTACACAGTGTCCGAGAAAGAGCTGCTCGCTATCGGGGAGGCGTTCTTAGAGTGGCGACACTGGTTGATGGGTGCCCAACATCAAGTAACCGTATTCACAGACCACAGGAACCTCCAGTTTCTGCGGTCGGCTCGCCATCTCTCTCCCCGTCAACGAGGATAGATGGTCTTCTTCGCAGAATACCACTTTCTTGTCACCTACTTGCCTGGCTCGCAGAATAAAAAGGCCGATGCATTATCCAGACAGGACATGACCGGTCCCCCGGCGGTGGAACCAAAGCAAGCCATCCTGTCCCCGGATCAAGTGGTGGGAAGAACGGAAACCGAGTCTTTCGTGCTCGGAGTGAAGCGAGGGATCACCTCGTTCTATTGGAACTCTTGGTTAAAAAGACACAAAGAGTGGCGTCTACAGCAAGGCATCCCCATGTGTGGCTCACGGATGTTGGTCCCTACACTCAGGTTACGGAAACTTGTCTTCCATTGGTGTCACGAACTGCCCTGTGCAGGGCATATGGGAGGAACAAAAACCCTAGAGAAAGTGCTGAGACAATTCTGGTGGCCGTCGGTACGGCCGGACATTCTACTGTGGGTCAAAACCTGTGAGGTATGAGCCCAAATGAAATCGGATCACCGCAAACAACAAGGCCTCTTACGTCCACTGCCTACCCCCATGAATCCCTGGGAGAGAATCTCGGTAGACTTTATCATAGGGCGCCCAAAGATCAGAACTGCACAGCCATAGTCGTGGTAATAGACTACCTTACCAAGATGGGACACTTTCTGGCATGCAAACAAGTGCCTACGGCAGGAGCTCTTGCAAAACTCTTGTTGGTGAACGTGGTCCGGCTCCATGGCCTTCCTCTCGGAATAGTATCGGACAGAGGCTCCCAGTTTACGGCACGGTTTTGGAAGGTCTGGTGTGCCGAACTGGGCATACGTCGTCCTTGTCAACAAGCTTCCATCCTCAGACCGATGGACAGACCGAGAGGCTCAACCAGACCCTTAAGCAATATCTCCGTTGTTATGTGGACAAGGCATCAGACGCCTGGGTGGACTGGTTGTGGGTGGCCGAAGTAGCCTACAATGACTCCATACATGCATCCACGCAACAAACACCCTTTTTTCTCTCGTCTGGGTATCATCCCCGTTTCACACCATTCCTGCTCCCTCACACTAATCTCAGCCTTCCCGATGTACAAACCAGGCTTGCCACGATTCGCATGACCCTCAAAAAGGCCCGCACAAGCCTTCGGTTAGCGAAGACACGGTACAAACACCAAGCAGACAAACACCACAGGCCCAATCCAGTGTACCACAAAGGGGATAGAGTATGGCTGTCCACGAAGAACATTAGATTCAGGAGACCCAGCGTCTTTAACCCTAAGTACATAGGCCCCTATCCTGTGATACGACATGTGAACCCCGTGGCGGTGCAGTTGAAGCTTCCCACTCATCTGCACATCCACCCGGTTTTCCACGTCTCGTTGCTCAAACCATCGCTCTGCCCAGTTCGGAGACTCCCTCCTCCTGTATGGGTTCAACATGAATGCGAGTACGTGGTGAAACGCGTGTTGGACTCCAAGATGGTACGAGGTAAGCTCTGGTATCTTCTGGCCTGGAAGGGGTACGGGCCGGAGGAGAACTCGTGGGAACCGGCGTCGGCGGTCCATGCAGATCGCTTGGTGGCAGCCTTTCATCGCCGAAGTCCGGGTAAGCCTGGTGCTTCACTCAGCACCACATGAGGAGGGAGGGAGGATGTACTGTCAGGATGCACACTCGGTAATGCGCTGAGTGCCGCATTCTAGAACTCCCGAACTACGGCGGTACAGCCGCTCACGGACAAAGGACTACGATTCCCAGAATTCTCGGGTAAGACCCGCCCCACGTGACAAGCCTACACGAACGAGAACGCATATAGGCCGAAACTCCATCGAGGGCGGCGCCGAATATTCCCGGATGTTTCCCGTCTTTGCAGATACGCATTGGCAGTTCTCTTCGGCTGGAACTGCGTACCTTGGCTTCCCGAGTCTCGTCCTGTCGACGACTCCCGTGTAGCGCTTCCTGTCCAGACCCCCTTTTTGCATTCAAGGAGTACCGGGCTGCTCCTCCTTCACGTTCGTGCTCCTCTGCTCCCGGCTCCTCCGAGAGCATTGAGTGGTAGCGCGACGCCACCATCAACGCCCAAGGATTTCCGGGCCTCCGCGCGCCACCCTCAACGCCCAAGGAGTTCCGGGCTGTACCACCTTGTGTTCCGCTCCTCTGCTCCCGGCTCCTCCTGGAGCATAGAGTCGTAGCGCATCATACCCAGTCATCGCCCAAGGATTTCCGGGCCTCCGCGAACCAACGAGGATTGCGCTCCTCCGCTCGCTGGTCACCAGAGCATTGAGTGGCAGCGCCAACACCACCACCTCGACCACGACCGCCTACAACAACTCTCCCAGTGGCGGGGATACCCCCGACGGGACACAACAGTGCCGTGACGTAACGGTGCTGGGTGCCCCCTTAAGTTCATCGAGGCAATCCGCTTCGACAAAGCGAGTCGCTCCAGACTCCCTGATACTAGTGCCTAGTAAGACACCTTGGCCGCACTCCCCACCTAATCTTCTGTGACGTAACAGCTAGGTGTCGAGGAACAGTCACGTATCCCCAGCAATAAGGCGGGAGGAGACGACAGGTAAGAGAGAGCCACCCAGGGAAGGGATGCCGGGGAGGTGGTAGGAGATTCCATAGCTCACTGTTTATTTGTCTTGTTTCAGATCTCCCTCCCAGCCATCCCTATCCTTCCTTCCCTCGCTCACCTGCCTCCTCCGTCCGAGTGTGTTACACATCCTCCGGACTAGGGGCAGATGGGAGGTGGACCCCATAGACCATCAGCGTTATCCTGAGGAGAGGATACCTGCGGGGACACGACAAATCTAGTGCAATGTTCATCCATTTTATAAATCTTTATATACTCCAGAAACCTTCCCTACAGATGATTCCATCATAGACTATCTTTCTTCCATTACTAAACCCCCTGATATTAATTTAGATTTTGAATCACTAGAGTTGGATGTTTCAACAACAGAATTATACAATGCTTTATGCACTCTCAAGAAGGATAAAGCCCCCGGTCCTGACAGTCTCACTGTCGACTTTTTTTCGCATTTTTTCCAACTTCTTCTTTCTAAGCTACATAAACTTGTGACCTCTTTCTTACAAACAGGCACTGCTTCAGGTTCCTTTTTAGAAGCCCTAATCTGCCTCATTCACAAAGATAATAAGGACCCCCCTTTTGTAAAAACTAAAGACCAATTTCATTGGTAAACATCGATTATAAAATTCTCTCAAAATCCTTGGCCCTATGTTTAGAATCATTCCTTCTGAATCTCCTAGGTAAAGGGCAATCAAACTTTGTAAAAGGCCATTTTCTTACCGATAATACGCGCCTGTTCTTTGATATTCTCTCAAAATCCTCTCACTTTCCGAATCTTTAGCTGCTATAGCTTTGGATGCGGAAAAAACCTTTGACAGAGTCTATTGGCCCTTCATTTTTTCAACACTCAAGTGGTTTGGATTTGGTCCTAAAATCAACACTTTAATTTCTCTCTTATACTGAAATCTTAAAGCAGCTACATTTGTGAATGGCCTTACTTCTTCGTATTTTAATTTGGGCAGAGGCGTCCGACAGGGCTGTCCTTTATCTCCTTTTCTGTTTCATTTGGCTTTAGAACCTTTTCTATGTACACTTCGTCAAAATTGTTAAATGTTAAATTGGCAGCATATGCAGACGACGTACTATTGTTCCTATCTAACCCATCTCTTCTCTGCCCGCTTTTCTATCTGAGACTGAGACCTATTCTTCCGTATCTGGTTATAAATTAAACAATGACAAATGTGAAATATTTCCTCTAAATAAATTCACTTTTAAAGAGGACTTTTAAATTACCAACTTCAATTGGAATACTAATCATATAAAGTACTTAGGAATGTATTTTTCTTCTTCTATTCACTCATCAATCTTCATCAACTTGGACAGGTGCTGTTCAAGGATTTCTTCCCTTATTGACAAATGGCATCCCTTGTACCTGTCCTGGTGGCAGAGGTTGTATACAATCAAAATGATGTTATCCCCGATCGTCTTGTTTATAGTTGCTAACATTCCAGCTACCATACCCCAAAAGTATTTCAAAAAGATTAATTTTCTGTTGTCCTCCTTTCTCTGGAGTAAGAGGAAAGCATGTATGTCATTAGCAAAGCTTACTCGTCCTAAATCAGAAGGTGGGGTTAACTTTCCTGATTTTCCTAATTATCATAAATCTTTTAACTTATGTCAATCATCCCAGTGGCTTACCACTCCCTCGCCAGATTCCCCCCTTTGGGTGACGCTTGAACAGTCATATATTGCCCCTTTTTCCTTCATAGAATACTTGTCATTCACCCAGAAACCTCAGAAGCTATCTACCCCCATTGTTAAATATACACATACATTATTAGACTCTCTTCTATTGAATAGCTCTTCCAATATGGATTCACTTCTTCAATCCTCCGTTTAGCATAATCATCGCATAACGATTAAAGACAAACCCATTTACTGGAAGTCAGGGAGACAAAAAGGCCTCATTTGGGTTTATCAACTTTTTCAGAATGACGAAATTAGACTTTTTCTCAAGCTAAAATTATATTTAACTTTCCTTCTTCATTTTTTAATAAGTATCTTTTGCTACAACAAGCTTTGACTTTAGCTGTTCAGAAATCTGTCCCATCCTTAAGTCAATCTAACACTACTTCTATCACCTCTCAAACATTTTTTAATTCAGGGCCAAAGCCTTCAGCAATTTATACCTACATACGTAATTTGACCCCTTTTAGAGACAAAACTAAAGTAGAATTAGACTGGGAACATGATCTTGAGGCTGAATGGTCTGTACAAGTATGGAACAACATTTGTCTTAAAATTAGGAAAACATCCAGAGCAGCTAACACCACGCAGACACTTTTCTTCATATATAATAGGTTACCCTTCATTTCTGCACAAGATTAATGCTGAACTCCCCGACACCTGTTGGTCATACTCTTCCACAAACGCTGATTTAAAGCATTTACTTTTTTACTGTTCATTTGTCCAGACCTTCTGGAGAAGTGTCTGGAAACAAATTACCCATATTTTCCATCATACAGTCCCTTTTTCGTTTGTCAATGTTTTTTTGGGCTCCCTTTCTGAAGATTGGCCGAACTCTCCTTTCCATTTGCAGGTTCTGGATTTACTTCTGGGGATAGCATTTTAGCACATTACCAAACACTGGAAAACTTTGTCTGACCTGTCCTTCCAGGCTTTATGGTATGCTGTGTGCTATAATCACAGATTGGATACAGTTTATGTATTCCCAATTTCCTTAGCTCTCAAACGTTCGCTTATATGGCCTCCAGTTACATGTTTTATTGACTCTCCTCTGTATGCAAAATCTCGGAACAAGAAGTGTCGAAACCTCCTTGACATTCTGATCTGTTTTAATATTTAATACCGTTTGTATAGATATATTTGCATTCTGTTCTTGCATTTTAAGTAATTGACCAGATTTGTATTATATTTTTACATATCTTCTATATATTGGTAAGAAGACCTCTTATCTATGTATTTTTATAGTATTCACAAATATAATTTGTATGTATTTTTATTGTATTTTCCCCTCTTTTACCCTTCCTCTTTTTCTTCAATAAAAGTTTACGTTTTTCAAAACTAAAAAAAAAGTATGGATATTTGTAATTATTGTGATTAATTATGTGCGCTCAACAAAAGATGCCATGCATTTACTCCAGGCTCCAGTCACTTTGTGATAGATTATATTATGTATGCATGAAACTACAATAGGAGGAAGAGGAAGTAAGAAGAGGAAGAGGTGCTCATTTTTCCAAGCTCTTTATAAGTGCAGACGAAGAGGCTCGTGATCATTGCAGCACAACACTATCTTTAGACAGTGTGCGTTACAAAACTGTTTTGGAACTAGCATCATTTTAGAGGTACCTCTTATGTAAATGTTAAATCATCTCTTATTTCTCGATTCTTGGGCCCCGATCCCTCTACTACATCTTTACTTCATCTCTGTATCTCAGTCTCGTTGTCTCCTTTAGCACAGTTTTTGTTTTTTAGCAGGTAGAGATCAGAAGAGCCTTTTGCACATCTTCCCAGTTTAAAGTCTGGTGCATTTTTCATCCATATATCGATAAATGCATTTATTTCGGTTTTAAGCGATATTATGTAGCCCTCGTGATGTGAGTTTCTTCCCCCTTGCGTTTGGAAATGAGCAATCCTTTTCTATTGTTGTTTTAGAGATGCACGTGTTTTTGCAAACCCACGAAAATTGAGGCAGAGGACCACCATTCCCTCAAACAATTTCTGAACTGTAAACTTCTATATGCATATTTTGGAATTTTTTTATTATCACCCACACTTTCAGGGGCTAAATATCTATACCAGGCTTCTCCAACGAGTAGGTTGTGAGCTAATGGTAGCTCTCCAGCTACCTGTGAGTAGCTCTTCTGTGTACTCCTCTGCCTACTAAATTAGAAGTTTTTATTTGGCTAAATTAATGAATGCATACCAAAATTGAAAAGCGTGTATTTTTCAGAACTCATAAGGTGATGTTTAAAAAAAAAATTTCTTGGATGAATATATTTAAAACAATTCAAAAGTGTGTATTCAAGGCGAAAATGTGTGAATTTTCAGAACTCATAAGCTATTTGGAGGAAAATTACCAAATTTCAAAAACATTTTTAAAGCTAATATTTAAATGATAAATCATGTAGAGATGGATTGGCTTACGAATATTATTACCTTGGTGCCCCAAGAGCGGCAGCTCTAGCTGTAGGCATTTCAGATTGACAAAACCTATGTTTCACATTGCTCCTGACAACCCCCGTCCTGCTGCACTGAAGTGATCATTGCTGAAAATCTAGCGTAGCGTGGCCACTAATGTAATCTTGTCTGGAGTGTTCACTATTGCAACACTAATACTAGTAGCTCAGGATAATTTTTTGTTGAACATAAGTAGCTCTTGTTACATAAAAGTTTGGAGACCCGGACATATACACGTCATTAAGGGAGTGCTTGGAGAATAGAACTGCTACAGTGTTAAAAAAAATATGATGTGAGGAGATACACTGTTGAGGACGCCCCCTCTCACTTGATGCCGATAGGACGCGTCCTGCAAAGCTGCGCTGTGCCATAACACTGGGTTACCGCTATGTATTTTGCACCAGTTTGAAGCCTGTGGAGTAACTGCTTGGTAACTATAATTAAAGGCTGATACAGTAGTTCAACCAGGAGGAAGTGGGAGGAAAAGCTACTGTTTTCTTCGCTACAAGTGGGGGAAATTCAAAAATCTTTTTGCGAGATTTAATCAGAGAGAAGCAAGTGCAAAATATGGATCAAACTTGAGGTCGAAAAGGCAGGGCATAATCAAATTTGACTCCTAAATTCTTCACCAACTCAACCGGAGAATGTGGGGGCATCAGGTTATGGGGCACCCAATCCCTCAGGGAAAACATATTATTTCTCTCTAACAGAAGTATCTCATTTTTTTGCATTACATTTAGATGGTTATGTTCCATCCAGTGACTACTACTGATGAAACAATTCTTATAATCTTGCTCCGAGTCAAAAGAGTTCTTGTGACAATATGAGGTTGTAAATGTTGTTCCAAGATAGTGGTCTTGGATAAGGAAAGTAGAGAAAGAAATGATCTGACCGAATGCACTGATGATAGTAATCGATATCCGAATATTATTCTTTTTTTACTGGATGCAGTGTATGACCTTTAGAGTGCATATTGCACTCAATGATTATACTTAGTCCCAGATTTGATAGACTCTGGGTTATTAAGTCTGAAAATGGATCTGTAGGAATGTCCACCTGTGCAGTTTGGTCTCCATTGTTCCTATTGAGGTGCGGCCTAGATAAATGTGGAATTAGTTGAACCTTATCTGTAGTAGCTCAATGAACAAAAGAAAATGTATTGGAATGCAACAAAGATAAATTACAAATAGCTGAGATTAATTCAAGTATTGAATCCATTCATTTTCTGTTTGCGTCAACGTTAAGATGGCTGACGCTTCTTTATATTTCCAATGAGCATGCCATAAGTATACTAGAAAAAGATGGAGCATGCTCAGCAGCCTGGAGAGAACACAATGCCTAGGCAGTGTACTGTGATGTTTCCTGATTTAGGCGCTATAAAAATGGAAGGCCTGGCCAATTGCAATTGTCTTGCAACATTAAAACTTTCTTTGCTGATCTAGTAGCAGATTAATTCTAGAGGCCACGTGCTTGGCACTGTTCAGTTGTTCATGGATGCAACTCTTGCCTTTAGATGATTCATTTGGAGAAAAAATTTGAACAGCAAAGGGACATCATAGGCACACTCGGTTGACATTCATTTGATGTGCATCTGCCAAACATCCTCTCTTCTGTGACAAAGCTTTGCAAAACAAAAAGAGCTTCTATATACAATGTTGTTACTAATTTTTTTTTATTATATAACAAAAAGGAGCTTAGAGTCAAGTAAACGAAAAAAGGTCAATACTTATTGCAGCCGATAAATAGCGAACTCTTGGATTTTATAGCATGCGAATATATTGCATCCAATTGTGGCCAACTAGTAATCAGGGCCTATGTTCAGTTACTTATTGTCCACTCCAAAATATACAATACTACAAACCCCCTTTCACCTACAGCCCCTCTATCATTCATTCAAAATGTATTAGGCTTCAAAAAAGCTGATTTGAGGGCTATAACCAGTAAACAATCTGGTTCATAAGAGCTGTGTCATCTTCGAAAAACACAAAAACTTCTGGCTGCTGTGATATGAGACACCTCACGTAAGCTACCACCATGAGCCTGTTGGTGTAGTTCTCACCTAACGATTCCGCAGGGGCGAGGAACAAGATCAGAAGCAAGGTCCCAACTTCCCACACCCACCAATGCCAGCCAAACAGTGTCAAAACCAATAATGTAGAAATGGGGGAAGAGGGGAAACAAATCAAGGAAAGGAAAAAGGGGAGACAGTCCACCAACGCGCATCAGGTATGAATATTCTCGTTGAATGGTCCTTATGTGATTCCTGTAGTGGAACTAAGTTATATCTATTAAAATGTGCATGATAACACTGACGCACAATTAGTGTAATGCTATGGGATATAACTACCTGTAGGAGATCCCTCTTCCGCTTAGGTCTGTTGGTATAAGAACGCAGAGTCAGTGGTATATATCTATATGGAAGAGTAGTTTATTAGTTGCTTTCTACTTAGAACATCAAGACAGAGTAATCAAGGAAGTATATGGTATTACTAACCTAAGAGATAATCAGTGTGGAATCCAATTAAGTC
Organism: Triturus cristatus; assembly: GCF_964204655.1. Classification (NCBI taxonomy): domain Eukaryota; kingdom Metazoa; phylum Chordata; class Amphibia; order Caudata; family Salamandridae; genus Triturus; species Triturus cristatus. The sequence goes on from NC_140588.1 coordinate 144,442,204, forward strand.
CAACTTATTCATATCCAATAAAACCAGGGAAAAAAACATATTCTCCCAGAAATGGATAAGGATAGGAAAATAAAAATATACACAAAAATGTACAGGGCTACAGTACAAAGACAATAAATCAGCCCCTTAGATTATGAGTAGACTAATTTTATATTTATCTTTCTTATAGCTATCAAGCACGATCAGCAAAGGAACAGAGTCTCCATGCACCGTGGAGATTATATCAGATAAGTATTGTACATAAATCATGCAAATCAAAATAAATGTTTACCACCTTGAAGAGTGTGAATTAAATTATTTTCTCTTATCTTTCAGGAAACATTGTGAAGGCCCCTGCGGTGTTGGACTAACAGCGAAAGTGAAGCGCTTTTCTGTTCAGCCCCTGTGTTGCTCCGCCCCTCGTGCATGCGCAATCGGGAGCCGAGCAAGCCCATAAGTTGGATAGCAATCCCAACTGGCTTCGCTTTTCATCACAGGCGTGTCTCCTTATATTTGCAGGGAAGGCATCGTCCCCATAATCAAGATACATGGGGAGAGAATCTATAGTGTATTTTTAAACAACACTCTGCTTCCTAACGTCTCAGACCCTCCTTAACAAGAGTGCTAGACTACACTCACTCAGTTACTTGACCCCTCAACTAAAAATGCATACAGTGAACTGTTATACATTTTACCAGTCCAGACCTTGACATATAATTAAAACATATTACATGTTCTGACCACTTATCATTAACGGCCAACATATTTCATTGCCATAAAAATCTGGCAATTTTATTAGAAGCATGGTGCTGGATTGTAAATCACTGCTTTTTAGAGGATAAGCTTGTGCAAATCCAGGGGGTATATTTACTAGCCCCTTGGCCCGCCAGAGTACCAATAATTGTGACACTCTGGCAGAGCAAATCACAATATCATACCTTCGAGGCCACGCAAAGCCACTATGCGTGGCTTTCAATGGCCTCATAGATATGGAATAAGGCAAGGCAGCGCAAGTCGCTGCCTTGCCTTACTCTGCGCTCAGGAGACGTTCTAGGGGCGTTGCAGTGGGTTTTCACAGTCAACACTCATGGATTTTGACACTTCCCCAGATTTACAAGAGCATGTACACATGGGGAAGTGCCAAAACCTTACACCTCCCGAGGTGAACCATAACGAGGAGAAATTACTTTATTTCTCCTTGTTGTTTTGCTCATTCTATGACATTGAAAGAGAAAAACACCCCCAAGGATTGTTTCTGTGCCAGAAGGTGCCCCTTCCTGCACAAAAACAATCCTGCCGACAACACAGACACCCTTGCACCATGGTGCAAGGGTGCCTGCATTGGCGGGAGGCTGTCGAAATGGTGCCAGTGCAGGGGGAAGGGACCGGAATGCACCATATTGCATAAATATGGTGCATTCCTGCCCTTTCACCTTGGCGTAGGGCAGTGTAGCATGCCGCCTTGCTGTGCTTCCCTACACTAAATCACCATAAATGAGGGCCCAGGTGTCAAAGGACCAGAATCATACAGGTGCCAAAAGTCCCATCTCGTTAGTCATTGTGCCTGGGAAGACAGCATTCCAATTGATTACGCCCTACCAGTTTCATCCGGGAGTGGGTACTTTGAGAAGAAATCCTCAATTGTTTCTCCCACCAATATTTTAGCAGACGCTGCAGGAAATACCTACATTCTAATGTGTACCATATGCTACAGCTTCTGAAATATCTCAAACCTGCCTTTAGGTGCCAGCAGAGCCCCCTTTACCCTGCCTTGAAAGTGTGTATTTCCCCTGCTCCTCCTCCATGTAGCCTAACGGATCCTCCATCCATTGCAGTTGTTCAGCCACCCCAAGAGTCAAAGAAAAGTCTCCACCCAATCCAACTCCGCATCCATTATATCCTTTTGTCCGACAGCCTGATATCTCACTGGTGTTTCGCCACCATCATCTCCCATTACCATAGACAGTAAAATCTTCTCTGAATTGCCCTTAAATAGTATCCAAACAAGGCCTACCTGAGGTGTAGGGTAGTTCTTTTTGCCAGACACTCAGGAAATGACGGTGGGATTGGTATTCATTAGATTTTTGTTACTGTCTTCAATAAACCCTTTTATTTGTGGCTGGGCATATTTTGAACACAGGGAAAAAAGGTTTCTACCTGCTGAATAAAAATAACACCCACAAATGTTATGCTATGTTAGCTCAGCTTGTGTAGCATGGCAACTCACTCCAAAGGAGTACCCCGGCACTGATACAGCGGTTCTGAGGTAAGATAGCTAATGGTCAGGGGCGGCCCCTCCGCAATGGCGGAGGAGCGTCACCCCACTGGCTCAGCGCCAGCAAGAGAAAAATAAAACAATATTTTACTATTGTTTTATTTTTCACTTGCCGGCTCTGAGCCAGCTTGTGCAGAGAGGGGCCGGGCATGAGAGAGGGGAGGAGGAGTGCTATGTGCACTTCTAAGTGCACATGTATGTTTGGCCGGCCATCTCAGGCCAGCCAAACACACATGCACACTTAGGTTTTCTTCAGCCCAGCTGCATTGAGCAGCCGGGCTGGAGAAACCCCACAGACTCCCTGACCTGAGCGGAGCGGAGCGTCTTCTCAGCCCGCTCAGGCAAATCCCCATGCTGCTCTCAAGCATGATAGCAGTGTGAGGCATTGGATGGGAGCCTGTGACAGTGCCCCAGTGCTTGCTGGGAAAAGGAAGTTCACTGAAGCGCAACACGAAGCTGGAAGCGGACAGCAGGTTAAGGTAAGTGGTTTAAAAATATATATATATTACTCCCCCTTGAGCGTTCCCCCTCCCGCGCCCCCTTCACCCACCCCACTACCTCTTAATTGTGTCAGCTGCCACTTCTAATGGTTTTTAGGAAACCTATGTTTTCAGCAGTTTCTGAAATCTTCCGAAATGCAGGCAGGAGTGAATAGAAAAAGGAAGGCTATTCCAATGATGGGGAGCTAAATAGGAAAACAAACGACTTCATAGCATAGCTGCTGGAAAACAGAAAATAAGGGGTTCTGTCAGTGGTAATTTAATCATTGGCCTTTGTAGCCTCAAGCTATATTTACTATTGATGGTAATTCACTCTCATACTGTATACTGACCGCCAAACCACTGAAATACTTACAGGCTTGAATGCTTATTTTTTTTTAATTGATAAATGATGCCAATTGGGAAAAATTCTGAAGAAGATACTGCAATTCCTCAAACTTACATTTCCTGCACTAAATGAACTTCGGAATTTATGTCTTCCAGCTTTATATATTTAGTTTCAATGTCTTGGCATTGTAAATGCCTTTCTGGTGGGCATCCTGTTTATTTAATACAATACATGATTTTAAGACACAATGTTGTAACATACCCTAGGTTCCCACGACTGTCAACCACTTTCTGGCAGCCAGTGCGTTTAAACAAGTGGACTTTTATAGTTGACCTCTTTACCGTCTGTCTTTGGCTTGGGTTCAGGTATCCAGAAGCTCAGGAAATCATTAGAAAGAAGAATGTTTCAACAGGCTTGTACGCAAGAAATACCACCCTTCCTTGCACAGGAAATATCATCACAAACAGAGATTTTAAGAGACAGCGTGTAAGTGTTCCAAGTAATTAACTAGTTGAGAGACATCAGCCCTCATGCATGCAGGCCAGCTTCTAATACTTGATTAAAGGCCCATTGCACTTCTCCACCTCCTTGAGGCCTAGACTCCTATGTGAAGAATAACTGTTTCCCTCCGAACTCATCGAAACCAAGCATTATCATCTTTTGAAGAGATAAATGGTTGGATATCAGGGTTGAAACTGACACTCCTGTTTCAATCTGAGAATAGTGATTTAACAGACTCAGATGTGACCACCACATGCAGACTCAATCGCTGGCAATCAAAAGAAGTGCCAAGGCACTGAATATATTTAATGAACAGTTTTGAGGGGCAACTATGAACAGTGGCGGCTGGCACAGGTAAGAGTGGTGAAGCAGGGAGGGTACAGGGCAGGTTGGGGGGAAATAAATAAAAACACTTACCATGCGTTCGCTGCATCGCTAGGTCGGGGATGCAGCGAGCGCAAGGTAAGTGGTTCTATTTATTTTTGTATTTCATTTTACCTATCTTGTCGTCTGTCGACATCCCCTCCACCCTGCCCCGCCCTACCGCTCTTACCTGTGCCAGCCGCCACTGACTATGAGTACCTAAAGCAAGGGTGACCTTCTTAGATGCAGAAGAGTAGATCTATGCCTGAATGGAGGATATCTTCATAAGATGAATTTACCAGCTGTGAATTTAAATCAAACTCATTACGTAGCTAGGGTTATCCTGAAAATGTGACATCTATTCTGCCTCCCGGACCTATTTTGGACACCCCTGGTCTAATGAGTATTTATTGGTCAAAGATTGTTTTGTTATAGTCTTTACACAGTTGACATTCTGTTATCAATGTTATTAACTGTATTGTTGGGCACCCTGTTCCATCTTAAAAAAAGTAATTCAGCTAATTTCAACTAATCCCGTTTTAGACTGGAATTTGGTTTGTTGGCCACGCATCAAACTTGCAGAGGAAGCTGGGATTTTTGGAGATGTGCCTAGGGAATATGACTGTCAGTTCGTTGGCATTCTTGGGGTGGAAGGAAAGGGAGATGTCCAACGTTAATGGACTCAGCTATCCACAGTTTCAGCTCCCTGTTGGCAGACATATTGTTTCCAATTCGTAATATATCATTTAGATCTTTGGATTTAGCATATGGTTTATATGTGATTGACTTTGTGTATTCTGACTTTTAGATATTTTCTATTTTACTTACACTTGGTATGTAGCCTGCTTACTATTCCTCGTACCACCGACAGGCATCTGATAATCGACTTATTGCAATGTTGTCCCATATACTTTCAATGCAATACTTCCACCAGACTTTATAAATTGCCCATGGCGCTATTCGTTCACAGCCTTTCTTCTCCAGATAGTGTGTTTGACGATCAGTGTAGTGACACATTTCATTGCAAACGCTCCAACCTGCCTTTGAAACCTCTCTATGGACTACCTCTCAATTTCACTAGGTAAGGGCTGAACTTCTATAAGATGATTTGCTTAAAAGTGCAACACACAACACATATTTTTAGGTCTTGGTCACAGACAGCTTTAGTATTTTTCCGATGCACAAAATATATAGTTATAGTGGGCGTTAGGCAGCCCCTAGTTCATGATTGAGTGGCTTTTATAATCACCTCAGTTGTCTTCTCTTGATTTCCTCAGTTCTCTGATTTCATCAATTCTCTGATTTCCTCAGTTCTCTGATTTCCTCAGTTACTGTGATTAGATTAATTGTATCCTTCCACTGCATACTTGAGGGTACTCTGTTTTATTTTATATTCAGCACTCCAGGGGAGTTTCCTTGCTGTCTTTCCTCTACACACTTTCCTGCTTTCTTTATTAGAAAACCCATAGCAAGTTTGCCAGCCAAGTATGCACATGCGGTAAGGCACAGAAGAGGAAGACGATTCAGCCATCATGACTTACTGTAGTTGCAACTCTGATCTTATCCATAGTAAGAATTTACATAATGTCAACTAAAAAGAGTAGTTATGTTATGTTCTAATGGAAAATGATCGGAAGGTAAAGAATTCCTGTTCTGTGTTATGACAGCTTAGAATAACAGAATTTGTGGTAGAGTTATACGCTTTTTAGCTTTCGTTACAATCAAATTGGAGCCCGGGTGAATTTCATTCTGTCCACATTGAACTGTTTCTAGTGTGCACACTTGGCGGTGATCAGGTAGTTATAGCTTCTGTACAGACAGCTCCCATGATGTACACAGTATTAATTTGATTCGCTATTAGACTGATTTTAGTTGTATACCCTAAAGTGATTAGCCAGTCGTAGTTTCTGTAATATTAGGGTCCCCAGCCTATACAAATTGAACATCTGTTGTAAGTTTTAGATTTCAATATCCACGGTCTTAATGTGATGATTAACGCTTAAATGCTGTGTAATGGTCCTTTTTAGGTCTCGCCTGACCCAGCGCATGCGCTGGTCAGGCAAGACTTATTGAGAGGGCTCCAAAAAGTGCTACCAGGCCAGCCTAGAGCTACAGTGCATGTGCGCGGGCGCGCGCGCCGCGCTTTACCACAATGACTTTTACTTTCGCGGCCGCAAGGCCGCTGTGATGTTGATCACGATCGCAATCACGATCACTTTCTCGCCCGCAAGGCCGCTTGGCATAGCCAATAGGTCTCGCTTTTGGGACCTTATAAGTATTTAGTTACGCAACTGTTGCATGGCTAAACACTTATAAGGTCCCAAAGGCGAGACCTATTGGCTATGCCAATGCTTGTTCAAATTGTAATGGGTTCCCATGGACTAGAATACAAATGCATGTTACTACTCAGTATAAGTTCTTGATACACTGTTTTTATGTATACATAAAAACGAAAACTGTTGGTCAAAAACTCACTCAGGTGACGTCTGAACAGCAAGCCATTGGCCTCAGTCAGCTAAATACTCACTACAGATATTTGAGGTGCCTTACGGGTCACAAACATGAATCCTGGGAAGGGTAATTCACCCTTTAATCCTTCTGCTGCCACACAATTGGACAATAGTAATACCTATTAATTACATTGCTTCGAAATGGCAAATACTGTTGCATTAAGTGCCACAGAAAAAGTTAGTATTATTATATACTCAAGGTAACTGATGTGGCACCCATCAGAGAATTGGCAAGATCAGATAATAAATAGAGCTCATGAAGCCCTGTTTGTTGTGGCAGTTTGACTTCTTGCCAGCCGCGGCCTGTGCAGGTAAGAGCGGTGAGGCGGGTGGGGTGATTTCGACAGACGATGATAAGGGAAAATTAATTATTTCTTTGATTTCCCCTCCTCACCGTCCATCAAAATCCGCCCTCCCCACATGCCCCACCGCTCTCACCTGCATGGGCCGCGGCCGCTTCTTGCCCTTATATCAGCCCGCAGCAGAAAACACAGGGCTTCTGATTGGGTTAAAGGTGAGAAAATGGGTCCAAAAAGGGGTTTATTTTCTGATGACATTGGGAATCAATGGGTGCTTGGTGTCACCTCTACTAGCCCCCGGAATTTGGTGCATCAGTGCTCATGCTAATACCCATGATATGTGTCCCATGAAGGAGAACTCTGATGTGTTAAGCGAGAGCCCTTGCCTCACCATTTTACGAACAGTTCTGTGGTGTGATGCCTGAGCCTGTCAGTTATGTGTCTCCTGGGAAACAGTATGCCTCTCTAAAGCTGTAACTCCTGGGTTTGTGCATCCTGAAAATAGGCATGCTGATGCTGTATGAGACCTGAGCCTGTAAGTTGAGTTTCATTATATTCATCAAGTGTTTACATGTTTTAGTTTGTCAATCGAATTTCCTTAATATCTGAAACATTTGTTTAAAACCTGTTGGAAAATGGTCCTCTCTTCTGGGTCACTCCCAAACCTTTTTCCTTTCTCCTCCACTTTTTCTGACCTCGTTTTTTTTACTTAATGGCTCTGTGCACTTTACCACTGATAACCAGTGCTAAAGTGCTTGTGCTCTCGCCCTAAATCATGGCAACATTGGCTCATGCCCAATTGGCATATTTAATTTACTAGTAAGCCCCTAGTAAAGTGCACTACATGTGCCTAGGGCTTCTAAATTGAATGCTACTAGTGGGCCTGCAGCACTAAATGTGCCACCCACTTACGTAGCCCTTTAACCATGTCACAGGCCTGCCTTTGCAGAGCATGTGTGCAGTTTACACTGCCATGTCTATCTAGCAAAATAAACCTGTTGTCAGGCCCAAACCATCCCTTTTTATACATATACGTCACCCTAAGGTAGGCCCTGGACAAACCGGAGGGCAGGGTGCAATGTATTTAATGGCAGGACATGTACTTTTACATTTTACATGTCCTGGTAGTGAAAAACTCCCAAAAGTTGTTTTTCACCACTGCGAGGCCTATCTCTCCCATAGGATAACATTGGGATTACCTTATTACATTTTATACGGGTACTTTCCAATTGGGAAGAGAAAAGACCCCTAAGTCCGGTGTCTCTGGAATCCCAATTTAAGATCCTAAACCTATGGTGAAGTCGGAATTTAAATTACAAGTCAGAAAAGGCCACTTTTAGAAAGTTGGCATTTTCATACTTTAGCCATTTGGTGCCTGCTGCCTGTCTCTGATCACATGTCTGGTGTGGTTGACAGCTTGGCTTTGATTATTCCCCCTAGACAGCCACACATGATGGGAGCTTAGGTGTGACTTGGAGGATGGGGGCAGGAGCTAGACCCAGCCTCACTAACATCTGAATAAGCTGCATATCTCCCTGCAGTGAGTCTGGGATCAGGGCAGTAAGGACCTGTCTTTGAAGTCTCCCCACACCAAAGGCCTAACTGGGTTTAAGTACTGGACTCTGACACCATCATTTCAGTACACTTCTAGACCTGTGAAGAATCTGTCAGGAAGGAGGACGGCTGTGCTGCTGAAGGACTGCCACTCTACTGGACTACTGCTTTGTTGGACTCCTGCCTTGCTGTGCTGCCCTGCTGCCTGCTAATCCCCTGCCTGGGTGAGAAGGACTGGATCTGCATCACTTGAACTAAGAGTCACTCCAAGGGATAGCTGGCTGGCATCCTGATTTGAAGTCTCAGGGACATAAAAGACTTCCAATCACCATGCTTCTGCACCTGCCATTTGTGAGTCTGCCCTGCCAAGTGGTGCCACCCCAGTCCTGGACCATTGGAAGTGGGCCTAAGGTGCTTTTTCCGGTAAACGACCAAAATATAGAATCCAAAATATAGACAGGACAGAATATTGACTCTAAAATATAGATAGCATAGAATTTTGAATTACCAAAATATAGATAGGAGAGAATATCGATATTGGGTTTTGAAATATCAATTTCCATAATATCGAATTTAAAAATATAGATTTCCATAATATCGAACTTTTTTAGTGTAATGCATGGTAGTATATATGTTAAAATTATGTATTATTTTTGTAATGTATGTTTTTTTAAAGTAATGAATGTTATGTAATTTTATTTTTGCGTAAATTAATTCCGTAGCGGGTTGTGGGAAGTAATTTAATTATAGTAAATTAAATATTAATTTTTATTTATATGTATTGATAATTAATTGATTGATAATTAATTGGTAATTCATTTTTATTAATTGGTAATTATGTTTTATTCATTGGTAATAATTTTTAGTAATTGATTAATTGATAATTATGTTAATTGTATTTTTTATTATTAGGTGCAGGTTGTGGGTTTATAGGGGAATTGGGTGGGAAGTAATTTAATTGTAATAAAGTAAATATGAATTTTTATTTATGTGTATTGATAATTAATTGCTAATTAATTATTAATTGCTAATTAATTTTTATTAATTGCTAATTCATTTTTATTTGATTAATTGATAATAATGTTAATTGTATTTTTTATTATTGGGAGAAGGGTTGTGGGTTTATAGGGGAATTGGGTGGGAAGTAAATTAATTGTAATAAAGCAAATATTAATTTTTATTTATATGTATGATAATTAATTGATAATTAATTATTAATTGATAATTATCTTTTATTAATTGGTAATTAATTTTTTTCAATGGTAATAAATTTGTATTCATTGGTAATTATTTTTAATTGATTTTTTTATTGGTATTGATAATTAATTTAATCTTATTTTAATATTAAATCATTACTTTCCCTACTGTTGAACTCTCAGGAGTGGGAATAGTAATTTTTACCCTCCCGCTATCCAACGCTTTACCTACTGTTGCACTCTTTGGAGTGGGAATAGTAATTTTTACCCCTACGCTATCCAAAGTTTTCCCTACTGTTGCACTCACTGGAGTGGGAATAGTAATTTTTAGCCCTACGCTATCCAACGCTTTCCCTACTGTTGCACTCACTGGAGTGGGAATAGTAATTTTTACCTTCCCGCTATCCAACGCTTTCCCTACTGTTGCACTCTCTGGAGTGGGAATAGTAATTTTTAGTGCAACAATACTGGAGCAAGGTCACACAACAAATGGAGAGGGTGGGTGGTAAATCTCTGAAGGCCTCCCCCCAACTATGCCTTCTAAATATCTGGGAAGCTACTGACTTAACACAAATAGAGCAAACATGGGCCTCGCTCGGGTGGGCCATTGCAAAATGTAATATTGCCCAGAAATGGGGGGTGGGAACGGTTCCGACTCTACGCGACTGGGCAGTTGACATGGACAGGGCAATGATTGCCGAAAAAGACGTTTTCAAACAAAGGAGCTTACCTAAGAAATGGGACTACATATGGGGGAGGTGGAATAGATACAGGGGTACTATTTTCTTGTCCCCTACAGTAGAACTGCAACGTGAATGGGATAGACTACTGGATATTTCTGATGTGGATGATGTGCCCCCACCCAGTACTGAATAATGCAGTCACTTGCACGCCAAGCGTCGAATGGTGTGCATCTTTGTTTTGCGAATTTGTCCTACTTTGGGGCCGATTCTGATTCCGGCCGCAAAACGTACCGACCGACACGGACCGGCGCCGTACGACCCATGCAGTACGATGCAACCCGTGTGTATTACAACCGACAAGTACGGAATACAAACCGTACGACCGAGCAGTGATTCGGCCGGAAAACAGACGAAATTCACACCGACTGACACGTACCCGGAATGAACCCGACTGACACGTACCCGCACTGTCCGATCCGCGCAGTACGATGCATTGCGTGTAAACCCAGACCGACTCGCACGAAGACCAAGCCGCATGACCGGTACGCACAGAAAACAGGGAGCTCAAGCAATAGAGATCTCCGCGACTGACGCGTATGAAACACAGAAGAAAGTCAGCGTGAACGAGCCGGAGAAGCCCGCACGAGCCAACATCCGCGTCCATCTCGGTCAGAAGAACGTCTCCTTCATGCCTAGAAAACCCAAAAGAAAAAATACAAAAAAAGGACCAAACAAGCAATGACAAAGCCAATAAATATCAACAAAAAAAAAGCTGGAACAAAGACACACCCACAATTCCACCTATATAAAGGACATCAATCACTACCATGATCCTTTGCAAATAGGAGACAACAGCCAGCAGAAAACACCATCACACAGCAACCACAGACACACTCACAACTCACCCATCACACAACTTTCACACCATTAGCACCTCACCAAAAGTACACACACATACAGCTAGCAAAACCAACACCAACCCACCCTCACTTGCACCCTCACACACACATCACTCATCCCCACCATCCATCACCATGCCCCCAAAGAAGAACCCAAAGTTCACAGATGATGAGTTAGAAGTGCTGGTACACAAGATCATCAGAGTAGAGCCACATTTGCTTGGTACATTGGCCCAAAGGACCCCCATGTCACAGAAAACAAAGATGTGGGCGAGGATTGTGGACAAGGTGAACGCACAAGCATCAACGTTGCGCACAAAGGACGATATTCAGAACAGGTGGTGTGACGTGCGCAGGAGGGTCAAGAAACTCATCAAGAAAGATCACGCCTTGAGTCAGCACACCGGCGGTGGCCCTCCTGCCAAACCAGTCTACTTCAGGACCTGGGAGGAGAAGGTGCGGGACATCCTACCACCAGAGAGCGTCCATGGTCTAGCAGACATACCAGAGCCTGGTGAGTACACAAACAACATACTCAATATTGTGTGGCAAGGGGACAGTGAAACCATGCGCCGTTAGCAAAGCCACAGTAACCAATAGATAATCATCCCAAGATGTGTATGCTAGTCAGACAAACAAAATACCTGCCATCTCATAGTGACTTGGGACTGTGTCATGACATGTACCAACCTACAAACAAATAGAGCAAGGCATTGGCACAGAGCCAAATAAACACTGTCAGACAGTTTGCCAACACAAACACACTACCTCACAGTGCAGCTGACTGACAGGAAGGAATAGTGGGTATGCAGGTGAATTGAGTGTATCCAAAAGCATGATGGGGTTTGTAGTTACAGATAATGCTCCCCCTCAAGATTGGCCCATCAAGACCTCTCTGAACCATGCCCACATCACAGGGAGTGGAAAATAACTGACAAGATGGCTGACACTGGCTCTTGCTGAGGGGAGCACAAGGCCATGGTAGGGCTTGTGCGCCAATCAGAAGCAGGACACCACTGACTGACATCCTGAAAGACAACTTGCACGCCCTCCAATGGAAGCATGTTTCATGGTGGGATGTCTGGCCGGGTGGGAAGGAGGAATGACAGCTCTGACCATACTTACCAGCATGTGGAGACGCACACACCCCTCAACACAAACTCCACACAACTCACCGGGTAGAATGCATTGACTCACACCGTAGTAAAATATCAGCCAAAGATACACCGTACTGGGTGGTGCTGTGTGAACTGTGTGGACTTGTAGGCAAACAAACACAAGGACTTCACAGTCAGCCATCTTGCCATTGCTGTCACACTCCCTCACAGGGAAGCATAGTCAAAATGAAGGAAGTATGGGCATGCTGGGAAGGGAGGTGTAACCAAAAGCATGATGGGAGTTGCAGTCACAGACATTCCCCACCCAACCACATGGCCCAGCAAGCTCACACTGAACCATGTTCGCCTCACAAGGAGTGGGAATGGACTGACAAGATGTTTGACACTGGGCTCTGTTGTGGGGAGTACAAGGCCATGCTGTGAACTGGGCAACAACAAACACCAGGACTGCACAGGCAGCCATTTTGCCATTGCTGTTACACTCCCTCACAGGGTGCGCAGAGTCAAAAGGAAGGAAGTATGGGCATACTGGGAAGGGCAGTGTAGCCAAAAGCATGATGGGAGTTGCAGTCACAGACATTCCCCACCCAACCACATGGCCCAGCAAGCTCACACTGAACCATGTTCATCTCACAGGGAGTGGGAATGGACTGACAAGATGTCTGACACTGGGCTCTGTTGTGGGGAGCACAAAGCCATGCTGGGAACTGGGCACCAACAAACACCAGGACTGCACAGGCAGCCATCTTGCCATTGCCGTCACACTCCCTCTCAGGGAAGCAGAGTCAAAAGGAAGGAAGCATGGGCATGCTGGGAAGGAGGGTGTAGCCAAAAGCATGATGGGAGTTGCAGTCACAGACATTCCCCACCCAACCACATGGCCCAGCAAGCTCACACTGAACCATGTTCGCCTCACAAGGAGTGGGAATGGACTGCCAAGATGTCTGACACTGGGCTCTGTTGTGGGGAGTACAAGGCCATGCTGGGAACTGGGCACCAACAGACACCAAGACTGCACAGGCAGCCATCTTGCCATTGCTCTCACACCCCTCACAGGGAAGCCGAGTCAAGAGGAAGGAAGTATGGGCATGCTGGGAAGGGGGGTGTAGCCAAAAGCATGATGGGAGTTGCAGTCACAGACATTCCGCACCCAACCATATGGCCCAGCAAGCTCACACTGAACCATGGTCGCCTCACAGGGAGTGGGAATGGACTGACAAGATGTTTGACACTGGGCTCTGTTGTGGGGAACACAAGGCCATGCTGGGAACTGGGCACCAAAAACATCAGGACTGCACAGGCAGCCATCTTGCCATTGCTGTCACACTCCCTCACAGGGAAGCAGAGTCAAAAGGAAGGAATTGTGGGCATGCTGGGAAGGTGGGTGTAGCCAAAAGCATGATGGGAGTTTCAGTCACAGACATTCCCCACCCAACCACATGGCCCAGCAAGCTCACACTGAACCATGTTCGCCTCACAGGGAGTGGGAAGGGACTGAAAAGATGTCTGACACTGGGCCTGAGAAATGATGTGGCTGACAATCACACATATGCACTGGCCAAACAAAACCCGGTCGTACACACAGCCATTGCAACCATATTTTCAAACTCATTGTCTGTGGATGCAGTGTCCAGGAGGGCCCCCTGGCCGGGCTGGGGAGGTGTCTTGCAGATGACAAGTGTGGGGAGCCATATATGGTACATTGCTCAAAACACACAGGAACTCACATATACATCATTGACAGGGGACATCTGACAGTGAATGGAATGGACACACCAATATAGCCGACACCATAGCATGGTCTCATTCACACTCAATGCTGTTTTGAGCTGCATTCCACTCCTACATCGTGCTGAAACATATGCATCCTTCACACAACACACCACTCACTGACATAGACACTGTAGACACAAGGTCTAACCTGGACTGCATTGGAGGAGACATGCTACTCACAGCAGCCAAACTGCAACACACACACACCACCGGTCCTCACTGTCATGTCACGGGGCCCTGGAGCTTGGTTAGGATCACGGCAAGTTGCTTCTCTGAACTTACCACCGGAGTAAAGACGTGCTCCGGCCACCCCCATCGGCCCGTAACGTTTTTACTAGGGGTCTACCAATTCCCCAGTTAACATCAACTACGGTCACCACCGCCCCTGGTAATTCACATCCATTAATTGAATACCAGGCGGTAGTGCACGCATGCACTGTTCTTCACCACGGTCCTGAAGAAGTGGCAATTGACCCGTTAGGGGCAAGTATAGGCACTAAACATGTTGACCTTACACACTTAGACTGCCCCTTAGGAACATTATCATCCTCACAGGGGCCCACTCTTGTTTTTATCTAGGCTAGAGCTACCTTTTCATTAAAACTTGACTATAGAGGACTGCTCTATACCTATTTTATTTTATCTCACTGTGCACTTCCCTGCCCCCACACCCGCACGCACCCAACGGCTTCCTCTTCAAAAGGTCCCCGACAAAGAGCCCCGGTTTCGGGAGCCCGTCAGGCATTGCAGCGCCGGCTTGACGAGGGGCACAGCCCTATGAAGAAGCATGACACCTCTCGGGGTGTGTGAGGGCATCAAGAAGAAAGACCTGTCAAATCACATATGCACATACAAAACTCAGCACCAGACTCATTAACGATGGTGACATCATCACTTGTATGAAATGAGATGGGAACTAGGAACATTGTCAAAAAACACTTCCTCCAAAGAGATCACAGGCATACCGGACTGTGACCATGTTGTACCAATACACCAATGTGGCACACAAATACTAGCAAAATCTGCTACCACACATGCCCCAAGACTACCTCATATCCTCAGTGGAATAGCATGTATGTCCTTGTTAAAGCTCACATGTGTACAGGGATGACACACCTGTGTCAGCAACGTGATGGCCCTTGAGTAGTAATGGTCATGTACAGACAAATCTATACATGAGCTGGGCATGCACACACTTCGACATGCACATTGAAATGTTTCATTTTGGCTGGGCAATGTGCAACAACAATATCAATCTTTGTCCGTGACAACCCAGGACAAAGCAGTGTACAGGCAGGCATCCGAACGTACAGTAGAAAATGTCATGTCTGTGAACCATTGATGCCTGTAGACACCTAACTTACATTGTGTGTCTCTTCCAAACACAGGTGGTGCTGGGGACACAGCCCCAAATGAAGAGGAGTCCCAGTCCCAGACTCTGGTGGACCCACAGCTCTCTGGTTTGAATCTGTCTCTGCCCTCTTCGGATGACGACGAACAACCTGGCACCTCCGGAGTGTCATCAAGTAGCACCAGCAGCACCAACATCTGCACCCCCTGTACCCACGCCTCCAGCATCTGGAAACAGACAGGGTACCCCCGCCAACACGGACAGACCAAGGCCACAGAACACCAACAGCACAGGGACACAGGACACTCAGGAAGCTACAGACAACACCAGCAGCAACACCACCCAAGGGGTCCCAGTGTCACCTGTGCGTGCCACCGCTGGTCCTGCCTGTGTGGATAGGGGTGCTGGGAGGGGTGGGAGGCAGAGGGCGCACCTTGCAGAGGGGTCTGGACTGTATGATGAGCCCCAACTGGCACGCATCATAGATGCGTACCAGGATAGCACCGGAGGATTTGGCCAGGTAGTGGGGCTCCTCAAGGATATTCAACAGGAGCAGGGTGCCCACCATGCCCGCATGGAGGCAAAGTGGGATGCACTTACTGCGGTGCATCTGGACATACTCCAATGCCTCCGCCAGATCAGCACAAACATGTCCACACCTCCCTGTGTGGCCACAACATCTGTTGCCACACCATCTGCCAGTGCCACAGGGAGGGAGGAGGACTCTGGTGGAGAGTCCCCTGCACCGGAGAGGCCTGCACCTGAGGATTCCCCCCCCATCAAGAAGGGGTCATCCAAAGAAGGACATGTGAGACGCAGATGTCCCAGCACATCCCCCAGGGCCTCTAAACCTGTTCTGGACAATGTTCTTTGCGCGCAACCCGTTCACCTTGTCATATCTGACACAACTCACCTACATGACATGGAGGGTTCATGTTGGTCCATGTAGCAGATGACTGTGGACTTTACTCTGGACATTTCATCTACCAACACTTCCAACTCTACTGTGAACTTTGGATTCAAAACCCAATGTACAGCACCCACCATCATGTGCACTATCCTCACACATGTTTGTAAATAAACTCACCAGTACACCATACCTGCCTCTGTTGTGATTCCAACTTGTCATGTGTCATGGAGATGTTGATCTGCTAAACAACACAGTGCATGCCAAATACTACAACAATGTGACCACCGTTATGTGTGTCATGGTGATGTGACACATGTGAGGGAGAAACACTACTATGGCACCACAACACATACTCACCATGTCCATGTAACTCATCGCACACAATGATGCTGACCTGAAACACATTGGTATGTACAGACACAACACCTATCCACAGTCAGTGGTAACAAGTTCACAGGTGAGGAAAGCAAATGTCAGATGTGGGAAGACAGACAACGCAACTAACAAAGCATAGCGCAGGTTCATTACACATCAGCAACATGTTTATTCCAAAATAGTTGCAAGGTAATTGTACGTTACAGTGGACACACGGTCACAAAGTGTCTGAGAATTGAAGTCCAGGGGTGTGTGGCACATCACTTGATGGGAATTGACAACTCCCACACTGGTGTTGGATTCTGGGTGTTGGGGGTCAGTGTTGACCAAACAACAGGCAAAGTACCCTGGGAAGGACAGACACAAGACACAGTCAAAAGCACAGCAGAACATGAGAGAAATGCAATACACATGCACAAAACATGTCACAAGAAACCTACACAGAAACAAGTTAGCAGTTCTACACTATTGTGGAGTACAGACCACCTGAATGGACACATCACTGCACGCATCCAGTCAAGTGGCACACAGACACACTCAAACAGCAACAGAGCAGCCACAACACAATTCAGGCTAACTCCATACATTGGCATAACAACCCTGTAAACTCACATTCAGGTGAAGAGGTTGATGAGCTGTTTGCGGACGTCACCCTCATCATCATCATCACTGGCATCGTGTCCCACGCCTGGATCCTCCACAGGTGGCGGAGGTCGGTCATCGTCATCCTGGATGAGAGGCAACTTTTTCTGCACTGCCATGTTGTGTAGCATTCAGCATACAAGGATAATTTTGCACACCTTTGCAGGCTCATATGGGAGGGCCCCTCCGGTCTTGTCCAGGCAGTGGAAGCGGCTTTTCAAGAGACCAAATGTCTGCTCAATCACCCTCCTGCTCCGACCATTTGCCTCATTGTAGCGCATCTCAGCTGGTGTCACAGGGTTCCTGAAGGGTGTCAGCAACCACGGAATGTTGGGGTATCCGGAGTCACCTACACCCAAACAATTGAACAATTAGCAGAGTTTTGAAGGAGGGCGGAATACAACATTGCCAAACACACACAATGTTAAACAGTCAGTACATACCGACAAGCCAGGCACGCTGGTCTGGCATCTGTGACATCAGCGTGGCAATGCGACTACTCCTCATGATGTAGGCATCGTGCGCAGAACCGGGGAAACGTGCACACACATGTGTGATACACATGTCTGTAAGATATACCACCAGAGCATTGATGGAGTGGAAATGTTTCCTGTTCCGGTATGCCTGCTCATGTGCCTGTGGTGGTATCAGGGCCACATGTGTACCATCAATGAATCCGATGATGTTCGGCATCCTCCCCAGTGTTTAAAAGGCATCCTTTATTTCAGGGAGTTGAGCTGGGCTAGGGAACTTGATGTACAGGTCAAGGAAACGCAACATCCCCTCCAAGACATCGCGTAGCACACGACTAAACATAGTTTGCGACATACCACCAGCAGTAGCCACAGTGTACTGGAAGGTACCAGTAGCAAAGAATTGCAGGGCTGCCATCACCTTCACCTCTGGTGTCAGTGATGTAGGGTATGTCCGGCCAGGTAGCGGATGTGGCGCCAACTGCTCCGCCAACTCCTCAATCAGTGGCCTGGTGAAGCGGTACCGTCGGATGCAGTCGAGTTCCTGCATGGTTTCAAGGTTTGGGAACAGTCTATGGACAGCTGGTGCCCTGCAGAACAGAGATGTACAAAGGACTATTGTCAGTTCATCCACCCATGTGGCTATGACCAAGAAAAATATCACATGATACATCATGACAATACACAATGTACTGAGGTGTGTGCTGTTGGGCATGGACACATATGTCATCTACATGGCCATCACCTCACATCTCAAGTCCATATGTCCCCATAAGTCCCATGTAGTGCAATGGCCAATCATTGGGCTATGTCACACTACCTATGTACTGCAGATACCCAGGGTCCCTGTATTGCCACATCGACACTGGCATGACATGGCGTATCATGTACACGCCACAAGGCAACCATGAGTCCCACTGGTAGTGGCCACTGTTGTTTCTGCAGGCCCTACATGTACGTCTCTTAGGCACACACACAACATCAAGGTTGATGCACAAACAACATGAATGTGGAGACTGTCTCCCCCTGGGCACATTTGATCAGCCACATCTGAGACACAACATGCACATAGACTGTGGGTGTACATCAGAATTGCGGCTATAGGTCTTACTGTGACGTTCATGCCATCACCCCCAGGACTCAGGGTGTATGTGACATGTCCTAAACATATCCAATCTGCAACTGTGTCCATGACTCATGCCCATAACTATACAGTTGCACATCACAGTGGTAATGTGCACAACACACAAAGGATTCTGCCCCCATGAACACGTGCACAGCCTGGGAGTGGCTGCACAAAAGTGCCACACAACAAACCAAATGTTCCACCCCCAACACACAGGGAATGCAGCCTTACCTGCCATGGGACTCTGTGTGGCCAATGCTGTAGTGTGGTAGGTGTGCACCTGAGTCCCTGGCAAGTAATTGTGTGTTGAAGCCGTCAAATAGTCACACCAATGAGGTCCGACGCGGGTGACAATGCGTACGCATTGCACGGTTCATGACCGAGCCGTGCGTACGCTTTGGTGTTGACTGCAATGAGGCCCGATGCGGTACAATGCATACGCATTGCACGGTTCATGAGCAAGCCGTGCGTACGCTTTGCCATTTACTGCAAAGAGGCCTGACGCGGGTGACAATGCGTACGCATTGCACGGTTCATGACCGAGCCGTGCGTACACTTTGCCATTGACTGGAATGAGGCCCGATGCGGGTGACTATCATGCATGCCTGTCGGGCAGGCATGGTCCGAGACAGGCGTATGCCTTGGCCATTGAATCGTATGGAGACGGGTGCATGTGTATTTTCAAAATACGCGTTGTACAGTCAGTTGACCGAGCCGGGCGCACCCATTGGCTCTGGACTGTCGTGGAGACGGATGCAGATTCAAAACTTGTACGAGTTGTGCGCTGGAAATTCAGTTGGATGCCTACAACAATGTTGCAATTCCTAGGGTTTTATGAAGGTGAAGATTTGAACGATGCGGAAGACGTGTATGAGTCGTACATTTCCATGGATTGGACAGATTCAGAGAATGAAACCGTGTTGGACCTATCACTTGGGACACATGGCACAGATTCTGCCTCTGCAGCACAGATATAAGGCTGGCTGGCCCCCAGGGAGCTCACTTGCCTGCGCTACATGCTACTGGACCACATCCCTGCTACCACTGCTGCTGTCTCTGCATCCTCTGTCTACTGCTATGGCACGTACTCTGGAGAGGGCCCCAGCCTTCACTGAGGAGGAGAACCAGGCCCTGCTGGACGGGCTCCTTCCACAGTACAGCAAGCTGTATGGGAAACCAGGGGAGCAGGTGAGTGAGCAGTCCACTGCCTTCCTAATTGTGCATGTTGTCTGACTAGCAACACTAGCAGTGTGAACACCAGTGGCAAGCGTACTCACTGAGTACTTTCATCCCCCAAAGTGTGTAGGTACATGTAATGAACAGGTGTTCTGCAGATAAAGTGCATTTGTGCAAGTTTAAACTTCCCAGGCATTGTTAACATGTCAAACATGCAGGGCATTTGTCCATTTCCATGCATGCACTACCTTTGTAACTCATTTTCCTTTGTGATGACGACATGTATATCCAACTGTGTGCAGCACAAATCTGGGCCATGTGTGTTAATGGACTTTTAACTTTGTCATCCTCACAGGTTGATGCCCACCAGAAGCAGGAGATATGGCTGACCATCTCCCGGGCAGTTCGATCGGTGGGGGTCTATAAGCGCTGGATCCGCAACTGCCAGAAGAGGTGGCAGGACCTTCGGGGCTGGACCCGGAGGATCGCAAGGGTCCAGCTGAAGCTGTTGCCTCCTCGCAGGAGGGGTGGACACCGGACCCTGACCCCCCACATGCTCAGGATCCTGGCGATGGTCTTCCCGGACCTGGACGGGCAGCTGAAGCCCAGACAGCAGCATGAGGGGGTAAGTCCATGCCTAATCTGTGTACTATGTCTGACATGCTATTTGCAGTCTTTTGAACCTGGTCACACTTCCACATTACGTAGGTCTTGTAGTCCAGTACTCATGTCCCTCAATTGTGTGATGCACCCTCCTCATCTGATCCACAGGTATGGACCCTACAGTCTGTTGCTTGTGTCACTAGGGCACTGTGTCCCTGCAGTCAGTTATGCTTCAGCTTCTGGACAGCATCTGTTACCGTGACTCTGTTGTGGATTTCATGGGTGGGTCAATTGTTTACACAATGCGTGAGATCTGACATGTGATCTGTGTGTGCCCTTGATATGTGTTACAATTGCTTGTCTGACTCGCCACATGTGGCTGGGGTATTTCAAACAAACCCATGCAGCAGGGGACTCCAATGTGTGTGCCTCAGGAGTATGTATTTCAAGTGTGTCACACTTGCTTAGCCACCTGCCTACTGTCCAGGGCTAAACACTGTTTCACGTAGACCTGGGCAGTCATGCCTACTCAAGGGCATTTAGAAACACTCTGTAATCCCACTCCTGTGTATCAACTTACAGGTTGTGCTTAGTGACATGTGCCTTCAGGTGTCTGCCTCTGTGTCATTGTGGTGTGGCTTCCTTTTCCGTACAACTGGGGTGTGCATGAGTTTGAGGTTCAGCAGGACATCTTAGATGTGACTATGAGAGACAAGACCTGTGCGACATATAGGTGTGTGATCACTTGACAGTGCACAATGGTGTATGCAACTGTGCACTTCAGGCAGCTGGGTTACATGCACAGCAGACTGTGATGTGCTAATGTACAGGGAGTTGTGTTCGCAGAGACTCATATGTCTGATTTGAATGATGTGGGGTCTTCTGGGTCAGGGATATGTTGTTTGCAGGGGATGGGCAATTGCACTTGCCAGCTGCAGAGTTTGCTTTACACCTGAGCTATGATTGTGACACAGTGCATACTGTTGTTGTCTGGATGCCCTACCCCTGTGACAGGAGACAGTGTTGACTGACTTTCCAGGCATGCCAGTGCCATGGCATTTAACTTGCTATGAATGATCCTGCATTGTGTTCAGGTGTTCTCCATGCACCCCATTGTGGCATTGACTATCAGGAAAGTGTGTGTTGCTGGCATACATCACAAGCATGTGAAATGAGTCTCTGCCCATCCCTTCATCCTGACACCTGTACTGAGTCAGTGGCAAGAGATGTGATGTGTGTATAGTGACATACACCTACATGTTCACTTGCATGTCCAACAAATGTGTGGGTGGTGCATGTTGGTACATTGGGGTATTAGCATCCAACATGCACCAGACATATGGGTGCAAGTCCAGGAGGGATATATGTGCCATGGTTGATGGTGAGACTGACAATTGGCTTATTCTAAACAGTGTGAGCACTTTGAGCAGTGTTCAGCTGATGATGCCAGGGCTTGCCCTGTGATGTGATGTACTCACTGTGGTTTGTGCAGTCAGTGCAGGTGACTGATGTTGTTCTCTTTTTTCCTAATTCTATCCAGATACATCCACGGCCACAGGAGGGGACAGCTCCACGGACCAGGAGGAGTCACAGAGCCTGACTGGGACAGAAGGCGAGGAGTTGGAGGGACCCAGTGGCACGGAGGGTGAGTGGAGCCACACCGAGGAGTCCTCAGCAACATCCACCCCAGCTGAGGGCCACAGCAACTCGGAGGATGACTCCCTTGTGGAGGCGGGTGTCAGCAGCCACCAAACCCCAGCTAGTGAGGCTGTCCCCGCCACCACTCCCACCACCACCATCACCACCCTCCCATCGGCTCCTATCCCAGAGGTCCGTGGAGGATCCCGTGTTCGGAAGCATGTCTCCTTTGTGCTAGGCACCGCACCCCCTGCCCTTGTGTCCCCTGCTGCCCTGAGCAGCAGTGTCCATCCTCCAACAGTCCCGCACCCCTCCTACCCCTGCACCACCCACAATTCCTAGCACCCTCCCTGTCCCAAGCACACACACACCTGCACATTCTCACAAACCCACAGACATGGGCAGCACACAAACACCCAAACCAAAGGCTAGATGTGCACACAAGCAAGTGCAGGGGACTGATACCACACTCACAGGGGATGGTTTGCAGACACACACGCAGTCCTCCACAACCACTCCGCAGTCCTCCGATACCTCTCCCTCCCAGCCCCCTTCCCTTGCCTCACCTGCAACCCCATCTACACAGAAGCTCTTCCTCTGTGACCTTGGCCTCTTCCCAACCAACCCAGCAGATCCAGCTTACAAGGGGAAGAGGAAGTCCCCACACACAGAGGGGAGTGCCCCTCACACCCGGACACCCTCCCCCAGGTGCAGTCAGACTGAGGCCCCCACCCGCAAGTCCCCCCGGAGCCGGAAGAGCAAGACCCCACCCCCGCCACGCAGCTCCACGGCGAAGTCTCCGTCCTCCATCCCCCAGGCCAACACTCCAGAGGTTTCCCCGGCACACCCTGCCCCAGGTTCACCCACCCACAAATACACCATCCCCAAAATGCTGAGGCCCTCCCCCCGCCACTTGCTCTTCCACCCCCGGTCAGACAGCTAGTGCCACTGATGTGGGGACCGTGTCCCCCCCTCTGTCTTGCCGAGCTCACCTGAACCCCATTCCGCTCCCATTGAGTTAGGCACTGCAGTGGAGTCTACAACCACCCCGTCTGACTTGGGCACTGCAGTGGGGACCCAGTCCACTCCATCTGACCTGTCCACTGCAGTTGCAGCTGGCACACACCCCATCTGACTTGTGCCCTACAGTTGTGACTACACACACTACTTCAGTCAGCTCCACTACAGTTGCCAGTGACTCTCCTGCATCCACCACCCCTTCACTGCATTCTTCTGCTGCGCCCTGATCCTGTCCCTGCGGTGCCTGGCCTACCCCATGTATGCCCCTCCGAGGGGATGTCCCCTGTCCTTACCAGTGCAGGCAAGCAACGTGTGACAGTTGTCACTCGAGTTAACTTCTTGTCATTTGGATATGGACTGGCCATTGGCCTTTGTTTTGAAAGGACTTTGAATTTTCCTCTGCTGAATAAAGCTTTTTTCTTTATCCTTGTGATTTTGATTTAGCTGTACATTATGTTGCTGATGTTTAGCATGACCTTGCAGTTGTAATGCTGGATTTCAAATGTTGAATACTGAGGTGTTGATGTGAGGTACTCCATGTGGTCCATGAAATATGTATCCTATTCTGGTCGTTATCCATATCATCCTTTGCAGCTAAATGGGTGTGTCATGATTAACAATTTGTGGACACTGTAAACATTTAATTTGCATGGTCACATCTGTGGCTTGCACACATGCACATATGTTGTGCTTCCCATTGTCCAATTTGTCTATTTCCCTGACTGTGGGTGCATCTTCACTGGACATGTAAGTGTGGGCATCATTGGTGTAGGAGCAACTGGGTCCTCTGTGCAACTTGCTGGACATATGTATTGAGTATGTGCAGATGACGTAAGGGACACTGCCGTACCCAGGCTGTGGTAACTGATGGCGGCTGACTGACCAAGTGTTCTGCTGACATGACTGAGACCTGCTGGGGCTATGTTTGACACAGCTGAGCTTCCACATGAGTTGAGTCCCCTCAAGTAAGTGTGTTGTTCCATGACATTGCCTGGGCCCTTTTTGTGTGTTGTGTGGGCATGTGTGTGTGTGTCCACATCCCTTTTCATACACAGGCAGTGTTCCCTTAATATGTTCCAGTTGTTGATGCTTGCTGAGTGTTACTGTGTTCATCCTACAACTTTGCCATGGGCTACCAGATGTGTGGGTGCATGACACACTACTGTTAATTGGTGTTTCATCATTGGGATTTGTCTGTTCTGAGTGGTGATGATGTTATCAGATGCAGATGGTACACAGGCAGGGGTCCCCAAGACACTTGTTTGTTTGCAATATCATATTGTAGTCCCTAGGTGGTACCTTTCAGTCATTGAGACATGTGTATGTGTGTGTGACTGCTCCCACTCATCCAGTTCAGGGCTGCAATGTTTGCAGGTGTCAGCATGTGTGCCTTGTGGTTCTCCTTGGCTTCTGCATTGTCCAGGGACTGTGGCAGGTATTCCGCAGGTTACGGGAGCTTTGACGTCATGGCCATGTACCGCATACTGTGCAGTATGTCTGTCATTCACCAGGGTTGTAAGCTGGCCTTGGGTGATGAGTCTGTGCATCTTAGTTCCTCCCAACATTACTGTGTTTGTCATGGGTGCATGTGCAATGTCACCTGTCCATGTGGGCTTCACAGATGCACATTGGTGCAGTTCAGGGTGTGTGGTGTTGAGGGTGAACTGATGTAAATGTTTGCATGGATGGGCCCCTAGCTCCCGTTTGTCCATGGTTGACGGACCATGCTGAGTGATTTGTGTTTGTGTAGGTGTGATGTATGTTTGTGGCACAGGACACATGTCTGGGTTTCACAGTTTGTACAACATCTACCTTTGTCAGCACAGTGGATGTGTCATGCATGCTTGTGTCACCCCAATGTCTGGTCCCAGGGGGTAGTGCTGTTATGTGTCAGCCTCTTGCTGTGTTAGTTGGTGTTCATTCAAGCTTGTGTCACATGTGTCTGTTGTGCTCCCTCTCATCTCACAATGCCTGATTGCCCACTAAGGGGGGACCATTGATGGTTTACTTTTGCATGGCACTGTGTCCGCACCTGTCTCACTGTGGTTCAGCCCCCCTCATGTGTTGTGTAGTTGCCTGTGGATACTGAGACACACACATACATGTTGTGGGAGATGTGCAGTTTGAGGTTGCCTGTTTGTGCATCTGCACCAGTGCATTGGTATTGCTGTTGTGGGCCATTGTCTGGGTGTTGTTTTTGTGATTTACCTTGCTGTCCCTGTGAGTCATATCACATCATTCTGCACATTCATCCTGGTTGTTAGGTGCCATTGCTGGCATGGAATGGGAGTTTGTGACCAGACACCTATAGTCTACACGGGTTGTTTTGATTTGTGTGTCTATTTTCGAGATGAGTGTATGCTTTGTGATGGTCACTTCTGCTTTTATGTTATTGTACACTGTATGCATTGTCAGCCCCCATGGGTGGTGCTTGTCTGCACATGGCCGAGAGTATGTTATGTTTTCACTGCACTGTTAGCCTCACCAGATCTCTGTGGGTATGGGACATAACCACTACTTTGGCCCAAAAGTGTTTCATATGTTGGGACCAGAAAGCATACATGCTGTTTGGCATTTGCAGCTTGGACCAAGATAACACTTACCTTTTGGTCACTGTGATGAGGGGGGTTTTGGACCCCATCACCACAATGCTCAACATCTGATGCAGTTTTGGAGCACACATTTAACTTTTGTTCTACACAGTGAGGGGGTGTTATTTTTACTTTGACACAGTGCTAGTGATGCTTGCCTTGTTTTGGTCACACATGTGATGGTAGTTACATTGTATGTTCGAAGTCATAATCACTGTTGTGGGTATTTGTCACACACTACACTCTGTTGTCATGATATTAGGGGGGATGTATTTTGCTCACATACCTAATGTTGGTGTATGATGGATGAATGGCGCATCACCCATCCTATGAGTGGGGGTGGCATTAGTGATGGGCAATATAGGCCCTATGGGTGGGGGTGGCAGTAGTGTTGGGCAACAGGTCCCCTATGGGTGGGGGTGGCAGTAGTGATGGGCAACATAACCCAATGGGTGGGGGTGGCAGTAGTGCTGGGCAACATAAGCCCTATGGGTGGGAGTGGCAGTAGTGCTGGGCAACATAGGCCCTATGGGTGGGGGTGGCAGTAGTGATGGGCAACAGGTCCCCTATGGGTGGGGGTGGCAGTAGTGCTGGGCAACAGGTCCCCTATGGGTGGGGGTGGCAGTAGTGCTGGGCAACATAAGCCCTATGAGTGGGGGTGGCAGTAGTGATGGGCAACAGGTCCCATATGGGTGGGGTGGCAGTAGTGATGGGCAACATTTGCCCTATGAGTGGGGGTGGCAGTAGTGCTGGGCAACAGGTCCCCTATGGGTGGGGGTGGCATTAGTGATGGGCAACATAGGCCCTATGGGTGGGGGTGGCAGTAGTGATGGGCAACAGGTCCCCTATGGGTGGGGGTGGCAGTAGTGCTGGGCAACATAAGCCCTGTGAGTGGGGGTGGCAGTAGTGATGGGTAACAGGTCCCCTATGGGTGGGGGTGGCAGTAGTGATGGGCAACATAGGCGCTGTGGGTGGGGGTGGTGGGGGTGGCAGGGGTGCTGGGCAACAGGCCCCTATGGGTGGGGGTGGCAGTAGTGCTGGGCAACATAAGCCCTATGGGTGGGGTGGTAGTGGTGCTGGCCATGCAACCCCTATGTGGCCTGTTGTTAGTGGCCAGGATATGGATCCCCTGTGTGTGTGTGACATTTTGCGGGTACGTGTCGTTTGTTCGTGTGGTGGGTGTCTGACTTACCGTCTGTGCCGTCCGCGTCGGTTCCTGATCCGGTCATAGATGTACAGTACTGGTATGACCTGCATGATGGGATTCATGATGTGTTCGCCTTGTACACGCTGCTTGTTGCTCCGTCTTGTACCCGTTGCAAGCTGGTCCGTCTCGTAGCCGTGGATTGAGTTCTGGCGTGAATTGTACCTGATATGCTTCTTTTCCGGATGCTGTGACGTGCCGTACGTGGCGACCCATCTGGCACGTAGGAAGTACGCATCGTACTTGTCCGGGCGGAAACTGCTATGGATAGTGCTTCCGGGCGACTCAGTTCGGCGTTAGGAGTTACGGCTCAGACGGAGAATGGAGCTTGAATCACAGCCTACGTGTTGGTCAGAATTTTGGCAGTTATGCTCATCGTACTTCATCAACAGAACGGACTGACTCCGGGTACGGGTCGGTCGCAAGGTAAGGCTACAAACAGCTCTCCGAGAGCTGTCCGACCCGGATCGGAATCAACCCCTTTGCATGAATTACTTGATGTATATGCCGGAAAGTATTACTATGACAGAATGGAAGGGTTTCTACTGTGTCTCCCAGGTTCCAAATGTATCAAAAAGTGTACATTTATGCTGTGGACTTATCTACTGTCTTATTGCTGCTTCATGTTTTTCTTTTTCTTTCACCGATAATTTATTTTTATTTTTTTTAATTGTGAGTGTGATTAATTGAGTATAGTTGCAGAACATTGTGGTCAAAATATCATGAAAAAACTGATGTGTCTTAAAGATTATTTACAAACAAATCTCCCTATTGAAGTTAGTATTAGAAAATTTACACCCAAAGCTACAATATTTTTGTGAACTCTATTTAGGGCACAATTGTGAGAAAGTGGCTCTGTATATACTGTTCCCAAATAGTTACAGTGTGTACAGAGTCCACAGTCCCCAGAGGTTTAGCAGAGGTTAAAGTTAGATATAACCTTACTCTCTAAAGTGTTAGCTTGGTCGAGCAGTAAGGCTGTATCAGAGGATAGTGTAAAGCATTTGTTGTGCACACTCAGTCAGCAAATGGTCTCACACACTCAAGAACTGAACTCTAGGCCAATGGTTTATATAAAAAATATATGGTTGGTGGCGTGGCTTGGCGCCCAGTGGATACGGCGGTGTCTATGTAGGGCTTTCCGGATTGACGCGGCGGAATCGCGTTTGGCAGACTTCCCAACTGAAGCTGTCTGGTGGCGAGCTTGTCTGAAATGCTGCTCGTCACGAGGAAATCTTCAAAAGGACATTAAATTGCGCATTTGAGCCCTAATTTCAAGGTATTTGCCCGCATTTGCGGCCGCCATCTTGGATTTCAGTAGTGCGGTGCGTTCGGTTTTTTTTCCTCGCGGCGGCGAGCATGCCTTATTATCTCAAGTGCTTAATCCTATTTAACACATGAAACCCTGCTGGTTATGTTTCACAATGACTCTACATAGCATGGAAGCCTGTTTTTCTTTCTCTTTTTTCCACACCTTATGAGAGGGAGGAGCTGTGGCCGCCATTTTGTGGAATCTTCTCCCAGCTTTACTGTTGCTCTTGTTGGGTTTACAGCCATGGCTCTGTATATCGTCCAATGCAGTCTTTGTGCATAATTTTCTACTACGCTCTGGTGCTTTTTCCTATTTATATGATTTGCAGCCATTGTGAGCGGTGCGGTGTATTGGGGAGCTCTTTGTCATCAAGGTTGCTGCTGTTAGTGAATGTTTTTTTTTTTTGCTACTACAGCATTTTTGGTTGAAGTTCTCACCCTGATGACATAACTGTTACCTTTTGGCCAGAATTGTTTCTTTTCTAGTGCGCACGCCTCTCGCGCTCTGCAAGTTAGTGTATGCGAACCCTCTTCCACTCATTCTACAATTTAATGGGTAGAACGAAAGGCTCCTTCCTTGTTACATTCAAACCAAGGCGCTCCTTCGTCAAGAACTCAAAACTTTTTTCGGAATTATCCAAGCTGGAAGACTCCGGCTTAATCGCACCGGAAAATACAGATACCATAATGGATTCCGCTCCAGTGCTACCGGGGAAATCCAACGTGAAACGTTTGAAAAAGGATCCCCCTTTGCCACCTAAATCAAATCCGCCGGTTTCAATGGAGTTACTATTACAGGAAATTAGGGCCCTTAGACCTTTTGTTGAGGAGACCAATTCCAAACTGCAAGTTCTTTCAGACAATTGGCTTCAACTGAATACAAGACTTACAGTGGTTGCACAAAATGTTTCTTCCTTAGGGGATGCTACCAAAAGTCTTAGTTCTTTGCAGTCTCAGGTTTCAACACTTCAAAAGCAGGTCGAGGACCTCGAAAACCGCAACAGAAGGAACAACTTGCGCATCTATGGTCTGGTTGAAGGGGCCGAAGGGTCAGACTCTCTTGCATTTTTCAAATCCTTCTTGCCCAAGATTCTTCATATGCCAGAGGACACTTTGTTGAACATATAACGTGCCCACAGATTGGGCCGCGTTCTTGCAAATTCTTCAACATCACAAAGGCCACGAGGTGTTATCCTTTATTTTCTAGAATACACAGATCTGCTGAGAGTTTTGGCGGCTGTAAGGCCATGAATCTGATCTCCTGGTCTGGTTCTATGTTGTTCTTTGCACAAGATTACTCTAAAGCCACTGCAGCTAGACGGAAACCCTTCTTGGACATGAGACCAGTTCTTTGTTCTATGGGGGCTAGATATGGCCTATTCCGCCCATGTCTTTTTAAGGTTACCTACAACAATAGAACAACATCGTACAAGGATCCAATCCGCTTGCAAAGCTTCATCAACTCGCATGATATGGATCGTATGGTGGTCTCAGGTCCCTCATCCTCCAGTGCTACCTGACTTTTCTTTATTTTACATTTACATTGTCTCTAATTTTTTGAACTTATAGACTGCGAGATACTTTGCTAATTTCTCTTTGTACTGCTTATTCCTCATTAACAGGTCTACATTACCTTGGTTATTAGTGTTAATGATAGTTTGATGTTATTGGGTTTCAGCATTTCGCTGTTTTCGCTCATTTTCTTATTCATGATTAATTATGTTCTCCCTCGCTTCCACAGGTACATCTACATTCTGACGTGATTCCCCCTGGTCTGGTCCGGTTATCCCCAGACGTTCGTTTGTTCCTTTTGGCTCCGCCTACCCCTACCTCTACATCCCTTTTTTGTAGGTATGTTTTGTGTTTTATCCTTTGTCATTTTGTCTCTCCTGCATTCCTTGTTGTTTTGTTTTCCTGGTGTCTCTAATATTTTATTTTCCTCTTGTACTCTCATCCTTTTTTTCTACACTGCATTTCTAAATTTTACTACCTCTCTGCCTCTTCATTACTCATGTATTTTTTTCAGCTATATTTGTAACTTTCTGTATGGATTATTTATCTGGCTCCGACCATTTGTTTTTCTCTTCTTTCTTTGCTCGTTCTTCTACTCTTATCTTTTTTCCTCTCTTCTAATCTTTTATACCCTTAAAGAACTGGATCTTTATTTCATAGTTTTATTTTTTTTGTTTTCTTCTTCTCTACATACTATCCCTATCGGTTTGTTACTCGTTCTGTCTTCTGGTCCATGCTTTGTAATGTTTTCCTTTACTTCTTTTCCTTATGATCACTATTCTGCATCAATTTTTTCTCGTAGGACTATTTTCTCACTCTCTTCTCGTTTTTACTCACTTATTTTCTATATCTTTCCTTGTTGCTCCTGTTTTTGCCTTTATACTCTTTATCTTGTTCCATGTTTTGAATTCTTCTTCTTTTTTCTTACCTCTTCTATCTTTTTTGATGCTCTACATTGTTTTTGCAATGAATTGGACTTTGGTTTTTTATGCTTAGGTTATTTTATTTGTGTGATCTTGTGTGATCTTCATCTTATTGAAAAGATTGTTAATATCTACTGTTTTTTTTACCTTATTTTAATGTTTCATGCCGCTTAAATTAGTTTCCTGGAATATTAGGGTTCTAAACTCTCCTATCAAAAGACAGAGGGTTTTGTCACACCTGTTGAAGTGAAACGCTTATATTGGTTTTTTTACAGGAAACTCATCTTACGGATACTGAATCTCCGCGGGGGATGGTAAGCGAAATGGAGTTGCGATATTATGCCATAAGTCTCTACCAGTTACGTTGTTGTCACAAGAATCAGATGTCGATGGCAGATGGCTTATTGTCAAATTATCACTAAAGGGGGTCCCAGTTTCACTTCTTAATGTTTATGCTTCCACGGGTAGTGATACTTCCTTTTGGCCAGCTTTAGCCAGGCACATTTCCCTCTGTATTGAAGATAATTTTATTATGGCTGGGGATTACAACCAGGTGTCTGACCCCTTTTTGGACAGGAATTCTAAGGTGCCCTTTACCCCTAATAAGATGCATAAATCTTTCACTCATACTATCCATCAACCTAAATTGCTTGATGCCTGGCTCCTTTGCAACCCAACCTCTAGAGAATATTCTTTCTATTCCTCAACCCATCACACCCAATCCAGAATTGACTATGTTTTTGTCTCACATAACATCTCGCAGTCTCTCACCTATGCAGAAATTGGTCCTATCTTCCTTTCGGATCATGCGCCTGTCTCTATAGGCTTTGACATATTGCCTAAAAATACTGCTCCCAGAAGATGGCGTTTTAACAATGCACTCCTCTTGGATCCCAAATTCACTGCTGCCTTTACTGTTTTTTCTACAGACTACTTTGAGAGAAATCGCACGGACCATCTTTCTCCCGCAACCATCTGTTATGCCTTTAAGGCATCAGCGAGGGGTTTTATCCTAGGCTTTGTGGCTAAGAAGCGAAGTTCTTCACGTAAGATTACGAAGGACCTCCTTCAAGACATTAAAACATTGGAACACTCATACTACACATCCCACTCAGAGGATTGTCTTAGAACTCCCATCAATGCTAAACTGAAATTTAATAATTTGACGAACACTCAATTCTAAACTTCAAAGATACTGAGATTTTAAATGAATTCTCTCTCTTTTATAAATCATTATATTCGTCAGAGACCCAACCTACGGATCATTCACTATCGCAATTCTTTTCGAATATTCATAGGCCTCAACATGATCCTTTGGACTTTTCTCCTTTACAATTGGAAATCTCCCAGCTTGAACTCCTCAAAGTCCTTCAAATTCTTAAAAAAGATAAAGCCCCTGTCCCTTATGGTTTTACCGTCGAATTTTATATTCATTTCTCTAAGCTTCTCATACCCCAATTACACTCGCTTATAACTTATTTTTCTGCCTCAAAAAGTTCTTCGGGTTCATTTTCTGAAGAAGGGAAAGACTCTAAACACTGTAAAAACTATAGACCTATCTCACTGGTTAATATTGATTATAAAAAATGTTCTAAAGCTTTAGCTATACGTCTTGATTCTTACTTACCAAACTTATTAGGAAAAGAACAATCTGGCTTTGTCAAAGGTTGAGTCATCGCGGATAATACTAGACTCTTTTTGATGTCTTATCCAAATCTTCACATCTTAACCATCCTCTAGCAGCAATTGCATTGGATGCTGAAAAGGCTTTTGACAGGGTTGAATGGGGACATCTATTTTACACCCTCAAATGGTTTGGATTTGGTCCCAATTTCATAAATTTACTATCTCTCCTTTACTCCAATCTGCGTGCTGCAGTTTGTGCTAACGGCTTAATTTCCCCATTTTTTGACTTGGGCAGGGGAGTGCGTCAAGAGTGTCCTCTCTCTCCTTTTCTTTTTAACCTAGCCTTAGAACTTTTTTTATCCAAAATAAGACAAAACTCCAGTATATATGGGTTTCAAATACCAAACGTCCACATCAAACTTGCAGCCTATGCTGATGATATTTTACTTTTTATGTCCAAACCAGACGAATCAATTCCGGCTTTTTTAGCAGAGGTAAAATCTTACTCTCTCATTTCAGGTTATAAACTAAATAATGATAAATGCGAAATGTTACCTTTAACAAAATATACTTTCAGCTCACAGTTCCAGGCTTCTCAGTTCAAATGGAGCCCAAATCACATTAAATATTTGGGTCTTCATTTTACTCCTTTAATTTCAGATACGGTAACACTATGTATGAGTAAATGTCTTCAAAAGATTACGGATTTAACCTGTAAATGGCATCCTCTTTACTTGTCTTGGTGGGGCCGTCTAGATACCATAAAAATGATGTTATCTCCCATAGTCTTTTATACTATTTCGAATATTCCGGTCCCCATCTCTTCCAAATTATTTTAAAAAGTTAACTCAATTTTATCCTCATTCTTGTGGAACAATAAGAAACCCAGAATGTCTTTATTAAAATTAATACGTCCTAAAACGGATGGCGGAGTCAATTTTCCAGATTTCCAGGCTATCAGAAATCTTTTTTATTACGTCAGGCCTCACTTTGGTTGCTTGACCCCGAAGATGATTGCCCCCTTTGGATTTCAATAGAACGATTGTTTTTGTCCCCGTACTCATTTCGGGAATTTCTTTCTTTTTCACGCAAGCCACAACCCATTTCTACTCCTATATTAATGTTCACTTCCAAATTACTTGACTTACCCCCCCATCCCCCTCAGTGTCCTAGGGACTCCTTTTTGAACTCTACAATTTGGCATAATAAAGATTTGTTGATCAGCAACAGACTATTTTATTGGCTGACTTGGAGAGAAAAGGGTTTGGTTTGGGTTTATCAATTATTTTCGAATTCAGAATTCTTACCTTTTGGTACACTCATGCGGACGTTCAATCTACCGACCTCCTTTATTCATAAATATAACTTACTCAAGAGTGCAGTGCTTGAAACTTACTCTCACTTCCACACCATAACCGACACTTCCAACAGCCCAGCTTCCTCTTCACGACTTTGTGCTTTGTTATTGACCACGCCCAAGGCTTCTATTATTTATAGTCACCTGCAAGACAGTGATCTTGATCGACAGAAAACGAAAACTGAAGAGGCATGGGAGCAAGATTTTGCGATATGTTTCTCACTCTGGAAGAGTATTTGGTCCAAACTACGTAAAGGTTCAAGAGCAGCAAATACCACGCAAACTTTATTTTTTGTTTATAACAGACTCTTATTTACGCCAGTCACTTTAAGTAAACGTTTTTCAAGCATTCTGGATACATGCTGGTCCTGTTCCTCCCCCAATGCTAACTTGTTCCACAAGCTGTTCACCTGTCCACAGGTGCTTAGCTTTTGGAAACAAGTATGGTTTCAAATTAACCTCATTTACGGCACCAATTTTCCTTTTTCTTTCATTCATATATTTCTAGGCAGTCTTTCTTCTGTCTGGGATGAGATCTCACTCAATGTCAAAATTATTGATTTATTATTGGCAGTTGCCTTTCAACAAATTACTGTTAATTGGAAGGATTTTTCAAAAATTTCATACAAGGCTTGGTGGTATACTGTATGCCATAATCACAGATTAGATAATGCTTTTGTATTTCCCCCTCAAATGGCTATTAAGCATGCGGATTTGTGGTCACCTGTTACCCTTTATATTGATGTCAGTGCTAGACGATATTCTTTACCAAAGCCCTCTCAACAGGAAGTTCCCAAACCTCCCTGACTTCCCTACTAATTCCACAAGTTTCTTTTAGGTACCTTTATACGTATACATTTCATTTACTTTGTCTTCTCTTTTGTATTGTATCTTAATTTTGCATTCTTAGTCCAATTCTTATTTTCTCTTTTTATTTTCTCTCTATGTATTAACCATGGAAAATGATGTTGTACAATTTACAGTGTATATTTTGTGCTGACACCCTGATTTTATTTTCAATAAAAACTTTCTGAACTTAAAAAAAATATATGGTTGTTTTATTTTAGAACCAACGATAGGTATCAAAATATACTTTCTCAGAATGAGATGCTTTAGCTAAATACTTTTGCAATATGCAATTGACTTTTGTAGGTAATAGTTACAGGTTGTTGCAATAGGCAACATAATTTCAAACACAATTATACATTGAGCTCAATGGGAATTTTAAGTTTCTGCGCACTTGATTACTTTCAGGATTACTTTTTAAACTCCAGGACTGGATCCTAGATTCAGTCCTGGGACAGTTCTTGGAAACAAGTAGGTACATTCGGTTAAGTTACTGTTGTGATTTTTAAACAATATTTTGCTATTTTAAAAGTTGACAGAAACTTTTTCTGATCAAATTACCAATGTTATCCTATGGAAGGAAATTCACTTAGCAGGTAAGTGGGGTTATGGGAACTTTTTCTAGGTCAGTGTTGGATCCTTGATCCAGCACTAGTGTACCACCTGTAAGCAGTTGAGAAACTGAGTATAAGTTATACAGGCGATTTTTAAGGAATATTTGTACGTTTGCAAAATCGACACTTTGAAGAAATTTCATAGAAAAACAGTCAATGGTTTCCTATAGGAGAAAATTCAAGTTGCGGGTAAAGTATGTTCTCGTTACTTTTCTAATCCAGTGCTGGGCTCCTAGGCTCAGCACTGGGGCATCTATCTAACACAGGTAAGTAATTATGTTTTCACCGTTGGTATGATTTTTAAAGAATATTTGTAGTTTGCAAAAATCGACACTTAGAAGAAATTTCACAGAAAAACAGTCAATGGTTTCCTATGGAGAAAATTGAGTTAGTGGTAAGTACGGTTGTAAGTACTTTTCAGGGTCAGTGCTGGGCACCAAGATCCAGCACTGGGATCTCTCCTAATAGCAGGTAAGTATTTCCGTTTTCGTTACTCGGTTGATTTTAGGTGAATATTTTAAAGTTTAAAAACTCAACACTTAGAAATTTCAGAAGCCAGTCAATGTTACCCTATGGAAGAAAAGTGAGTTATCAACTTTTTGGGTAAGTACTCGACTAGCAGAGTTAAGGTTCCGAGCATAGACTCAGGGGTCCACCAGGGTCAGGTAAGTACAGTTGGTACACCCTCAGCGGCACAGGGGCAGCCAGGTGCAGAGTGAGTTAGGCCCAATGTTATCCTATGGGAGGTAGGGGGGCCTTGGTTGGTGGCTGCTGACTAGCAGGCCACGCGGCTGTGAGAGCTGAACTCCTGGTCACTTGCTCAGGGCAAATGGGGAAGTATGTAGGAGTAGAAGTTGCACTGCCAGGGCCACTCGGGCTGCTGAGTGCAGGGTGCTTTTGAGCCTTCTGGCGCTCAATGGATTTCAATGGGAAAGCTCAAGGACGAACAAAGGCTTCAAGCTCGGGGACGAAGATTCTTCAGGTGCCACCACCACTTCGAGAGGTAAGTTGGGTAGTTGGAGGATAGGTAGGTACTCAGGAGTCGGGCACAGGGGGCCGCAGGGCGCCGGGTGCAGGGGTGCCTTTTGATGTCGGGAAATCTTACCCTCTGTTGATCGCGGTTGGGGGTCCCTGGTTCTGAGGCTGCAGGCGTCGTCAGGAGCGTCGTGGTGGGTCCTTGGGTGCCAGATTCGGGGTCACAATCGCCGGGGGGACGTCCTCGGGGTCTTTGTCCACTCCGGCACAGGCCAGGCTTGGCGGGTGCAGAGTGTGCAGGGTTCGCAGTTCCGGGCTGATGCTAGGGGTTAGAAACTTGCTTTGAGCAGAGCCACTGCTCATGGGAGTCCCAGATGCTCAGAGTCACAAGGTAGCCAGGTCCTCTGGGGTTTGTGAGGTTGCTGGCCACAGGAGGTGCCGGGATTTAGCAGGAGCAGGTTCGAGGGTTGACAGGCCGGTATGGCTGGGGCCAAAGCATTTGGTGTCTTCCTCTTCTTAGCAGCTGCATGCAGGTCTTCTTTCTTCTTGTTCTTCTTTGCTTTTTTGGAATCTGGAATCTGAGGAAGGAAGGTTCAGGATGCCCCTAAATACTAAATTTAGGGGCGTTACAGGTAGGGTGAGGGCAGGGACCAATGGGTCCCTGTCCTGGGGTGAGTACACCCCCTATCCTGCTCCTCTCCGGTGGGAGGGGGGCAGGAGCCTAGCTGTGATTGGGCAGGGCTCCCCATCCTCAAGATGGCCGGAGTCCGGAGTTGTGCTTCACCTCGCCTCTCCCACCTGAGGGGTAGAGTTGGGACAGGCTGGCCCACCCCCTTTCCTCACGTAGGGTTTCCCGCCAGTCTTCCCGCCAGAGTGGGGGTCAGAACCGGTGGGGGCCAGTTGCTGAGTACAGCAAGTGGCCTGGAGAAGCTCACAAAGGTGGCATGCCTTTGAAGCTTCCCCCTGCCCATCCTGGGGGAGGAGACCTAGCACCTCGCCCAGGATGTGCATTGTTGCAGGCCCAGGAGAGTGGGGGCTTTTCACCCAGGGGTCCAGCAACATGTCTGCTGTGTGGCAACCTAGGCAGCCTCTCAGACAAGACGTGGATTGTAGGTTAGGTTTCAGGGGGCATCTCTAAGATGCCCTCTGTAGTGCTTTTTACATTAAATCCCACACTGGCATCAGTGTGGGCTTAATGTGCTGAGAAGTTTGATATCAAACTTCTCAGTCTTCAGTGTAGCCATTATGGTGCTGTGGAGTTCGTAATGACAAACTCCCAGCACCATATACTCTTAATGGCATCACTGCACTTACAGTGCCCACGAATGGCCCTGGGTTCTGTAGGGGCACAGGGCTCATGCACCTGTGTCCTCACCACTGGCATAGGGCACCCAGCTAGAGGGGTGGCTGATGTATGCCAGGGCAGTGGGTTGTGGGCATGGCACACAAGGATGTGTGCCATGTCGACTCTGTGTTTAGTTCTGTACCAGGACACTCAGCCTGCAAGGGCAGTGTGTGTGTGTCAGGGTACAGGGTCCCTAAGGGTGGCACAATAAGTGCTGCAACCCTTAGGGGTCTTCTCTGGTCACAATGCCCTGGGTACCTAGGGTACCATTTACCAGGGGCTGACATGTGGCCAGAGATGCCAATTGGGTTTAGGCTTTAGTACAGTTTTTAGAGAAGGAACACAGGCCCTGGGTACCTAATTGGCAGGGACCCAGGACACACCAAGGAAAAGTGCATCAGGTATCAGGCAAAAAGTCGGGGGGGGGGGGTTACTGCGAGAGAAACCCACTTCCTTACAACAATGTTTATGCCAGATGATATTTTTGCCACTGATATGCCAACTGTCAACCAAGTTCCTCAAACAATATTTCAATATAGAGTCATATCTCCTAGAAATGTTTTTATGATGAGCTTTTCTGCTGGACCGCAGTTAATCAGGTGTGACCGGCACACTCAGTGCGCCTATTCAAAGCATAAATATATTTGCTTCCACAGCGCAATAATGCTCCTGAGCACTTTGACAGACTTGAAGAATTGGATTATCACAAGACATCCCAAATGAAATTGAAATGGTATTTCTTATAAAACAATGTATTTGGAGAAAGGTATTCTAAAGTGAATATACACCTTCGGCATTATATTGCTGAAAAATGTCTTGGGATAAAGTCTCCATACTCCCATTGAAAGGTCAGGATTTGTTTGCTGTTCAGGCTTTGTTGCTGTGTGACCCAAGGGTTGTTTGATGCCCCTATCTATCACTTGGTGGACATTACTCAGGTGAGTCTGGTTAGTGTTTCTCCTAAACCCATACCTGAAGGTGTGAATACAAGAATTTTAGACTGACCTGCCCATGAAGGTGAAGTGAAAATGGACATCTTGGAAGAGGGTAGTGTGGTATTGTGTTAGAGTTTATCATTGTAGTGCATTGGTCTTTATGGCATCTTCCTGCTTCTACACCTAAGATTCCAGCCTTCTGGTTCTGGAATGTATATGCTTTACATCTTGCAGTTTCTGTTGGCATTCTTGGATAAGATGTGAGATCAGTTGTCTAGAATTAACCTTTGCTTCAATTTACCTGGAGCATCCTGGGTAATCTACATCCAGAAGAGGACTTCACCGGTAGATTACTTGTGCTCACTCTCAGGGGCGTAGCTGGGTCAGTAAGACTGGGGTGGGGTGAGCTTCAGATTTTCTAACAATCAAACTGGCATATCATGTTAATCATTATATGAAAAGCAGCCCGTGGGGGGTGAGGGGGCTAAAGGACCAGTGGAAAGGGAAAGGGGTGCAGAATTTGAGGTGATGCTTATTACATAGTATTTTGTAAAATAACCACGTTTTAAGACCTTAAAAACAGAGACGAGCGTGTGTGTGTGGTTTTTTTTTAGTGAGTATTTTAAATCTCAGGTGAAATCAGAGAGACACCTAACCATATCCGACTGTCAGCTCCTCTACCCAACTATTCATTAAAAAATTAATTTTTTAAGGAGGGGCCTTACACCCCCCCCCCCACACTCCGAACTCCTACACCATGCGCTAATGGATAAAACGGCTGTGATACAATAGAGTGTGTCTTCTTGCCCATTGCTTGGAAACGTTCTGCTGGTGGTGAGGCGTGGATAGGGCCTGCAAGCACCTTACATTGTGCAGCATACAGGAGACACTTTTTGGGTAGAGATTTTCAGTGGCCACCGGAAGACCACATAGGCTTCCCGGTGTCTTTTATGACCTAGTCCACCTGATGGACTGAAACAAAAGCCTTCAACGCTGTAGGGGCCAACATGTTAATAACAATGCGTCAGCACAAGAATAGACACTACACATGCATGCCAATAGACCAGATTCAAGGGGGAGACTACCGATTATTTAAGCCAAAAATGGCTTTGTTTTAGCTGTCTGCCGCCTGAAATTGCATTTTCTACAATAGAAGTCAATTGGGAATGCCCATTCTCCCGATTTGTTACTTTAAATCTCCCACGTCCCTGTCCTAAAATCTTGGCATGTATGGCTACATGTCTGGAATTTAGCAAAGAAGTGCTGATAACGAAATTAAGCCTTGCAGTTTTAAATCTATCACAACTTGGAAACAGATTTAAAATCAACTCTTGACACAGATTTTGACTTTTGCTCGGTGAGTATTCACTGGCCCTTTAAATGACTCGGGGGGGGGGGGGGGCTAATTCTGACCTCAACACATAAAAGTCTCACGAGCAGCATTAACTGTGAAACACTCTGAAGTAATCCGATAAGTGGGCCCCGAAGAGGATTGAGGTAGGTTTAGCTCATTCCTAAACTTTCAAGTTGTTTGTTTTAATGCCTCTTGTGATCCAAGTCAAATA
Organism: Triturus cristatus; assembly: GCF_964204655.1. Classification (NCBI taxonomy): domain Eukaryota; kingdom Metazoa; phylum Chordata; class Amphibia; order Caudata; family Salamandridae; genus Triturus; species Triturus cristatus. The sequence goes on from NC_140588.1 coordinate 144,482,300, forward strand.
ACTTTTCAACCCCAAATTATCGGCGGCGACTTAAGTATGAGTGCCTCTCTACACATTCCACTGAGGAAACTATTTTGTTCAAAATGTTATTGACGTCTTCGGCTTTTTGTTGCTTTTGTGTTGCTATAAAAAAAGCGAGTAGTCAGAAAATTAAAATACTCCCCTCTTGAATCATATCACCGCGAAGCGAGCAAACCCGACCCTCCTTAGGCAAGTTCCATTACAGTTTCATCCTTATTCCATTCATCTATCCGCCCATACTTTCACTCTTCTATCTATTCACCAATTTATCTGTCCATATTTGTTTTTCCACCCAGCCATAACGCTTTCATATATACTTTCATCTTTTAACCCATTCACCTATCAATATGTCCAGGTATCCAACCAGCCATCCTTTCAGCTAACAATGATTTCATTTTTCTGCCTCTGTCCATTCTTCTTCCTTTTAATTCATTCACCCTTTCTCATAATGAACCTTTTATTTTCCCACCTATCCTCTTACCCTTCCATCTATACATCCGTTCCCCCTTCCACCCCTTCATTCTTTCATCTTTCAATCCTACCTTTAACTTACGATTCTTTCTTTTCTTTCACGTATCCATCCTCATTCCTCTCCCGCTTATTTTGTTGTCTGTCATCCTTACTTTTTCCTTCTTACCTTTTACTCTCATGCTGACTTTTTCTATTTGTTCTCTGTGTTTCTCCCTATTTTCATCATTGGCTCAATTGCTCTATTCTATTTCTCTGTGTCCTCTGTTGTGCATGCCAGACCACCTCCCACACCCCTTGTCATGGTATCCAGTCACAGTATTATTTGAGAATTTTGTGGCAGACTTGCAAATAGAAGAAGAGACCAATAAAAAACGAATAACCGTTTTAGTGGGACCCATTTGACCAGCAAATGGAGCCCGGTGGCAGCCCACGCTTGCGCTGCTCAAGTGGGTGGGGGGAGGGGTTACTTACGCCCCTGGAGCCGCCATTTTCATCCCCTTGAAAGATTCGAGATGAGGGTGTGAACCACGACAGTGTTTTCTACCAGGCACAGGTGCCCACAGATAAATAGTTCCCAAGCCCATGGCTCTCACTGGTGTCCTTGCAGTCTCGGTACTCAAGCTAAGGGGTTTGGCCCAGTGTCAAAATGTTTTTAATTGGTTCCCACAACCAGCATGGCGGCACCTCTGGATACAAACGAATGTTGAGACCCAACTGTTTAGCCAAACACTTCGGGCCGATTCTTAATAATCAATATCCTAGACTTACGTCTATTTCGTGAAATAACACAATTATTAGGATTCACAAATTCTCAAAGAGTAGATTCTGAAAATATACGCAAATGTAAGATTCCAATGGCTGTTGGTTCGTTTTCACTCACATTCGTGAGAGCAGTCTCGAGCTTAGGGACAGGTGGAATCGCATAACGGGACTTCATTTCCTAATTGTTTATTCGTTGTTGACATTATTTTGCCAGGTGGAGAAATCCCCGTCAAGAAAATATGAAATATTTGAACTCTAAAAATATCAGTTTTAGTCAAAAGTAGTAACATTGCAGGAGCAGTGAGGTAACATGAGGTTGACATAAATTGCTTACATCAACTGCAAGTCCATTCCACGTATTCGCAGTTCCACATTCTACAACTAGCTAAAGTGAGGCGCGCGCGGACTCACACGTGCTAAATATCACATAGGAAACAAGAATGGGACTGACCTTCCTTCCCAAAATAACAAAAAACACCATCACCCAATGATCAAGACACAAAAGCTCCAAACGCAATGACAAGGAAAGAAATGGAAACGGAAAGACAACAATCTTACCAAAATAATCTCCTTAGCTCATAACAAAGCTCTTAAATCATTGAACGGCGCCAAATCGATTAAGAAACCAAGGGGCATATTAACAAGGAACAGGGAAAATTAATGCTAAGAGCGCTTACCGTTAATTTTTTTAACGCCCGCTATCGCTGGATAATATCCCCTGGTTATCGCGTTATTAACAACGCTAACCGCCTAGGCGATAAAAAATCCAGAGATAGCGGCATTTTGGGAGGTTATCGCTGGTAATGCAGCGATAAAACTACAAGGATAGGGATATCCTTGTTGATAGCCCATAGTGGACTTAGCCATGTAATCCACCTCCCATTGGATTACATGGCCAAGTCTGAAAATTAGCAGACGTAAAAAAGCAGCGTTAACCGTGGCTAGCGCTGCTTTTTTTGTCTCTAACAGGGTTAGCATGAAGCTTGATAATAGGAGAAATGTCACTTAGCGACATTTCTCCTATTATTTTGCTCTGAGATGCAAAGGGAAGCGTAGTGAAAACGGGTGCTAACATGCGATTTTGCATGTTAGCACCCTGTTGCTGATAGGGCGATATTTTTATCTCCGCTTCTTTGGCTTTTAAAGCCAAAAAAGCGAGGATAAAGCCCTTGTTAATATGCCCCCCAAAAAAATGCATTTCCAATGGAAATTCTGACCTAACTATTACTACTCTGGAGCTATCTATCGCCTGGCACTTTATTTTTTACAAATTAGGCACTGGATAAGACAAAAGTGTTGTGATGTGTGATAATGTTCATGGTGGCTGTTGTTGTGTATTGACATGAGAATGGCCATGGAAATACAACCTAGTCTCATTACTGTGCCTTTCTTGATGCGCCTCTCAGTTAAACAAAACCACTCCCTGCAGGATCAACCCCAGGACTGAAGTGTTACTGTGATGCTGATCGGTACCACTTGATGCTGACAACTCCTTAAAAGGCAAGGATTCAAAATGGCCCTACGCTGCTCCTGATCCTTGCCACTGATTTTAGAATGGCAAAAAGTGAGATGCATGAAGGCTTGTAACAGGAAACAACACTTGTATGCAGAAGCATTAAAATACAGGAGCTGTGAGGAAACACTTAGGGCCTTATTACGAGTATGGAGAGCCTCAGGACCGCCGTACTAGCGGTGGTGGTCTGACCACTGCGGGTCTGCCTGCAGGATTCTGAGTGTGGCAGCGAGACTGCCACGAGACCACCTGCTCCGCCGGGATCAAGGATCCCCATGCGCCGGCGGTCTACAACCGGCCCCAATATGCTGGCGGTGCTCATATTATGAGTTGTCTTTCCACCACTCATTTCATGGCGGTGAACCCGCCAGGAAAAGGGTGGCAGAGAGGCAACTATGGGGGCCCTAACAGGTCCCCCTCATGCTTCATGTTGTGTCCCCTTGGAATTGCAACCCCGTTCCTGCACGGTGCAGGAATGTGCTGGAGGCGCTGTCACGGTGGCGGTCTGCTGTTAAGTCTCTCATAAGAGCCTTACACAACCACCGCCATGAGACTGCAGCAGCATGGATTACACTTGTAATTCGACGGGTGGGCGCTTGTCGGGCTTGGCAGTCCTCCTGTTGGTGCGGCGGGCCGACCGGAAGACAGCCAAACTAGGAATAAAGCCCAAAGAGTAGTAGGTTTGGCTTACGCCAACTGCCATTCCATTGCACACATTTACTTCTCCACAACCAGATAACATCACATGCACACGTATACACACACATGCTAAATGTCATACAGCTGAACAAGAGTACCACAACTTTAGCACTCTAAATGATCCCTTGGTCCAACTTTTTATTGGAGTAACTTTTGGCATCCACAAAAATCTATGAAATCGCACAATATGATGACATTTAGGGTATTTTCACAACTTTCAACAGTGGGTCACCTTATCCTCCCTGCACGTATAACTGAGGAAAATCTGGTCACCTGGTGAATATTTCACAAGAGTTCCATCTGCATCCTGAAATGTGTCCATATCTTGATTTTGTGATTCCGAGCTTTCAGGTAGTGGTTCAGATAAGACTTTTGGGTTGTTAAATTTCACCTACCTTACGGTTTTATTGTTGGAACTATCTTTTTGTAGATTAAAGTTAGCAGGAGATGTCCTCCTTTGAACATGAAGGTACCATGACCCCAATCTGAAGGTACACTGTAGGTCAGTGGCTACCAGGCTGTACAGGGGAAATCAATGCAACCCTGATTTGATGCCAAAAGTGTCTCTCTCTTTGAAGCAGCAATACACTAACCAAAACCTTTCAACAACAAAAACCAGCTATGATTTCAAGACATCAATCAAGACACAATTACTATGTACGAGGCCAATTGAAACCCAATACATTCCAGTGGAAATAATTTACATAGTTTGGTGGCTACTGTGAAAACGGATCTTGATTTTAATATTCCAATCAGTTGGCAAGCCCAAGCCTGCTTGGCGCACCATGCCACATGATCGTGCCAACACTGTTATGAATCTAGCACTTTAAGATATTGAAAGGCCTTTTTGATGCGCTTATTCGAACAACCCCATGTTTTGTGAGTCACAAATACCCTACAAGCCTGATTCTGTGCATCACCCTCTTTGAAAGTCTTCCTTCATGTAGGATCTTGCACATTGCCCTCATGTCTTGTGTACTTGATGCACTGTTAATTAATAGCCAGCTTGGCTGCAAGTTGCAACAGAGCATGATGTGGCCCAGTAATGCATAACTCATTGTTGAGATACGTTTAGAGCTGTCACTGTACACTTAGAACCCTTAGAACTGTCAACAGCATTCTTTCCACCAGCCATTTACAATTTTTTATTTTTGTAATATTGAAATAGCATGGCGACACCCAGGACTGGGGGCAAAGTGCGGTCAAGGCACATAGAAAATATATTTTTTCTAGCAGTTTATCTCAGAAGTTTATTTATTGCTATGCATTCTATTTAAATATGAATTATGATAGCGTGAATGCCTGATGCGCTAGAGGAGCTCATTTGTGGTCTGAGGATTTTGTGGTGCACATAATTATGAGGTGTTTTGGGTGCGGTTACATTTTTATGTATTTATACATATTTGCAAAAGATGATTTTCGCGGATGCTCGCCTAAGGGGAGCCGGTTTGGATATCTATTAATGAGAGGAAAGATCAGAATATGCCTTCTCTATTCTAGCAATTATTGACGAAATAATTTGTGAAAGAATTAAGATCAGGCCATTGGATGTTGTCATAAGAGGTAGGGTTTCATTCTGGTTGTCAAGACTGCCCGAATCCTCCCCAACGCATGCTGGTAAATGTAGTCACACACAGCCTTTACTCACAGTCTGGAAGAGGCCGCTTGCATGTTTAAAATTGTATGTTGGATGATGTCGAATAAAGCTTTTGCATTTATTGTCTAAACTGGCTGGGACGCAAAAGGCGCACTTGCCTACATTTGAAAATAAATAAGAGAAAGATTTACAATTGGTTGAATTTCAAATCCCCATTGAGATGTATTGAAGTGAAGGACTGTTTTAGGTAAGAGAAATCTAAAATATTTAATTTTGTTCAAACACTAAGGGCCCTATTACGATGTCGATCGGACGAGCTTCTGACCAACTTTGTAGCAGGAATGGAACCGCCTGATAATTTGTCGGCGGTTCCACCTGCAGTATTAGGATGTGACCGCCCAATGGGCGGTCGGACACAGCCATTTTTCTATTGCAGCCAGTGTGGCGGACGGAAAAGGGCCGCAGCAAAAGCTGCAATAGAAGCAAGCATTTGCAATGTAATAATTCTTGCACTTGCGAGAGTTAAGAGCTATTGGCGTTGTAAATGTAAATGGTTTTTCCTTATGTGTTTTGGACTACAGTGGATGTATGTGGTGTATAGTTGAATTATGTGGAATGGTGTGCGGTGGAATTATGTGGATAGTAATTATGTGGTATTTAGTGTATAGGAATTGTCTGTAGTGGGATTGTGTGTCATGTAGAGTAATTATGTGGTTTGGTATTTTGTGCTGTGGAGTGTTATGTGGTGAAGTTTAATTAGGTGGTGTGCTGTTGAATTTTGTGGTGTGATGTGGAATAATGTGGTGTGGATTGTATGCATGTGGTGTGTTATGTAATTGTGTTGTTGATTTTTATTATGATTTTGTTGTTGAATTATGTGGTGTGTAATTTATTTATTTATTTATTTTTGAGATTTATACAGCGCGTACAATTGCCCGTAGGAAACGTGTTGAGTTGATTTGTTTGGCGTATAACTGTGCTGATTGGAATTATGTGGCATGGTGTGGAGTATATTCATGTTGATTGTTGCTAAGTAGTAGAGATTGGTTTTATGTGAGCTATATGTATGTGGTAGTGAGTAGAGTGTTATTATGTGGTGTTGAAAGAAGTCATGCTGAGTGGCATTATGTATAGTGTAATTATGCTGGGTGGTTTTGAATTGTGTGGGGTGGAATTGTGTTTTCAGCATTTGAGCTGGAGCCTTAAATGTAAAATATAAGTGCACACATTAGGGCAAGCACAGAGTAAGAGCTTAAATGGACGGAGGGAAATGAAGTGTCCGTCTCACACTCGCTGCATGGGTACATCCAACTTATAGTATCCATTTATTTTAAGTTTTAGAACAGAAGTCTTCAAATGTGTCTTATTTCATGGTAATTGATTTCAGCAGCAGCTAAGTGATGTGAGCCTTTTTGTATGAGAAGACGTTAGAGCCAATTAGTAAACAAAATTAATTACCACTATTTTCCCCAGGGAACTGGGTGGAGTATGCGTGGTTTTGAAGGAAGCCTCAAGTGACCCAGTATAATACACTGATAAAGCCGAAGATGTTTGCCTGAAACATTAACAATATGGGATCCGGGAACATTCCAGACATAGGAAAAAATTAAGCACTGACACAGCTAATTGTTTCTGAGTGGTCATAGTGAAGGACACGTTACCACTACAATATAAAGGAGAGGGGGGGACCAGGAGCTAGTTAATGGTCCAGTGCCTATGCTCCGAAAAATCAATGAGGTAATCACACAGGAGGCACTGTTCCATGGTGAGTGTGGTCGAAGGACAACCTACACATGCAAAAGGGTCAGGGGTCGGAAAAAGAGGGAGAAGTTAGGTCAGAGACTTGGCACTTGAGGTGGGGGGATGCATAAGTTGTCTCTTGTTGCCCTCACACACCCCAAAGGATGTCATGCTTCATCATCGGGCAGTTGCTCCTCGTCGGGCTGGCGGTGCAATGCCCTACGGGTCCCCCGAAGGGTCTCTTTAGCGGAGATCTTTTAGAGAACTGTCGATGGGTGCATGTGGGTATGTGGAAATAAGTACCAAGTGAGAAGTGATGGTAGTGCGTGCAGTGTAAGTTAAAAATACCTAAGGGTTACCAAACACAGAGGAGTTATTTAATAAAGAGGTGCCCTTGGTACAGTAAAAAACCCGTAGGTTAACAGTTACCAATAGAGACGTAATGTGTCTGGGTAACTAGGCTAAGGTCGACATGTTTCACGCCTTGAATGGTCAGTAAGATCCTTGGCGTTTCATCAGGACCAGGGGTGATGGTGATGTGGGGTGAGTGCACGAACTTAATGACGTATGAAGGGTACCATTAGCCCTCTCACCAATCAAAAAGTGGGGGGTGGGGGGTGCCTCCTACACAGATTGTGTGTGGCTGTGGAGTCAGTAATGCCCCTTTGATCGCGACCTAAAAAGAAAAAGAAAAAGAACAAAAGAAACAAAAAAAGGGAGAGGGAGAGAGTTTAAAATCGGAAATACCGCTCCTGCTGGCATATGTGGAGCAAAAGTGTGTCAGCATTCTGTACACGCAGCCAGCAGACAGTAACTAACATACAAGAGAAGAGACATGAAAATGCCACGTTAAGTTCTGGTCCAATCAACGTATGGTTTGTACCGTGTCAGCTCCAGGCGGGGGTATGGAAACGGGGGAGTGCCCTAGAACCCAAAAACGGAGCATCCAAGTGGGTTGAGTGGGCGTCCCAAATCACAAAACCCCTGGCCGTTGACATGACAGTGGGTCAAAACCACGAATGACCAGTGGTGATCTAAAAAACACACTCTAATCGAAGAGGTCGTGCTCAATGATCCATACTTCCTCAGTCAAAAGACAACCATGGAGGCGTAAGGTGCGGGCTTACCTAACTGCGGAGCAAAAGTTACTCCTTGAGTCTAGCGGCGTTGGACGCCCACACCTTCTCGGGCTGCCGATGTGCAGTCCAGGGTATAATAATGGTAAGACCCGTCAGGGGAGTGGGAGAAAAAGGAGGGGCATATGCGTAGCACAGCATTAGAGACATAGGACACAGAAATTCGTGGTCGAGACTTACTTCGGGAATGTCTGCGAGCAGCGGTCTCGATGTATACTCACGGATTACTCAGGTGTCGGCTCTGGAAACCTGCCCCATCCAGACGCAAGCTCGTAGGTAAGTTCAAGAGTGGAGTTGGCTGTATTTTAAAGTGTAGAGACAGGGCGGGTAGGGAGGTCCCTGTTTCCGGTGTAGCGCGTCATTCTCAGTCAGCAGGGGGAGGAATGCCCATGCGTGTAGCTGAAACCACACCAGTGCTCACGCGCGCATGCGTATGGTGAAAAATACTCGAAGTGCGCATGCGTGGTGTGACGGTAGCATGGGGGAGTGGTTGGGGGATCTACAGCTCTCATGGAATAGGTCTGGGAATTTACGCGCTAACAAAGATATGAACAAGGTGCGTGGTTATAGATGGATCATCATGGTGAGAGTTGTTAGTGAATCCGCCTAGAGTGGTCAGAGTTGAGAGTGGTATGTGCGTGACGCAAATGTCCTAGTCCTCAGTTGTGGGGTCGGGGTAAGCACGTAACCTGATCAGTCTGTATAAAAGAAGAAAGAACCGGGTGGGGCAGTACCTCACCAGGGTTGATGTTCAGTAGACCCATATATGAAGGGCGATGCAAAGTTCTATAGTTCTGACCACGGGATATCAGGCCCTGTGTGTCAGTGTGAAGACGGTGGACCCAACGTTGTTCACGTCTGAAAAGGGAGTCACTGTTCCAGTGCGGGTTGGCCTCTAGAATTGTCCACTGGACACGTTACCACAACAGAGAATATATGAGGGAGGGGTAGAGAGCAGAGAGGGATGCAGTTGTAAAATTGGAAGAGTAGGCCCAGAAGAAAAGGGGCGGGAAGAGGGAAGACTGGGTTTGAACTGATGGAGGAGAAGCATGGACGGGCAGAGAGAGGTCAACAAACTGGGAAGTGCACCCATCCTGGATTCTGATAAAACGGAACTGGCAACGGGTTTTATTAAATTAAATAGCGTCTACTTCACAGAGATGACAACATCTCTGGTACCCGACTGCTTACATATTATGGGAACAGTTACCAACAAAAAGCTGCAGCAAAGGATTATCGCATTTCACAAATATCATTTCAATGCTGTCTTGACAACACTGAAAAAGGAAGATTTGCCGGCAAGGGAATTCCTTTTGACAAAATGGCAAATATATGGGTTTTAAACACATATTTTTGCCATTTTGTCAAGCTGGGGGTGACAAGAAATCACTGAGGAGTGTGACAAAACTGCAAAAATATGTGATTTTGTCAAGCCAAGGGAGACAAGAAATTTTCTGCACCGGGTACCACCTGACCTTGCTATGCCACTGTTTCTTTGGAATTCCGGTGGAGCTGGGACAGAGTCATTCACACGTGCAGCTGGCTCCATAGACATCATTTAGACGATCGTATAATATAGACGGGCCTTAGAATTGAACCTTCCTGTCTGTGTTATGGAGCAAAGCTTTTTTGGGGTACTGGCTGCAGAGTTTTAAAATGCAGGTTGCCACAGTAAAACACAGCACAGCTATCCAAAATGCTGTATTTTGAAGCTTCACTGCAGTGTTCTATTAAATCCTTCCTTCGCGCAGAAAATGAAGCACAGTTTTAATTCGGGAGACACAAATATATATATTTAGAAAACTATTCCCTAAAAACAACATATTTTTGGATTTTGAAAGAGTGAAACATTTATTGGAGAAACTGACAAAGAAAGAGTGGTTGAGGCAGGAGCAACGCCAGTCTGGCAGCTTCAAGTGCCGATAGTTGGTATTTTTGGATGGTGCATTTCCCACGGATGCTGGCTAAGGTGTTTTATTGTTTAAAAGTTATTAGTGACAATTATTGGAGAACACAGTTTAATTAGGGAAGGCAGCGGGGCTTCTGCAAAGGTAAATCCAGGCTAATGAATCCAATTTGCTAGCGGCTTTTTAACTGTCCAAGACTGTAGGACACGAGTCGGGGGTACACGGGGTGGACGGCGTCCACCAACTATTTTCACAGGGTGAACGCCATCCACCCTGCCAAGAATTTGGGCCCCACTGAATAATGTACTAAACTCGTCCTGGTGTAATTTCCAAACACCGGGACACTTTCAGCAGCGCCTGCAGGTTGTCTGCTTTCCATCTGCAACAAGCAATAACGTGCAGGCTGGGAGGCAGTGACGGCCCGTGTAGGGCGTTTTACCGGGGCGGTGACGTGGCGCAGAGGAGGGGCAGGGTGGGGGGTTGCAAAATGCGGCAAACGGCCGATTTCAGGTAAGTTACGAAAAAAATTAATAAAACGAATTTCGGTGCGCGCGCTGCATCGCCAAATGCGATGCAGCGCGCGCAACAAAATTTGTTTTATTAATGGGAGGGGGCTTTCTTATTTAAGCCTCCTGCTGGGCCCAACGGGCGAATCGGAGGGGGCATCAGGCCTCCTTTTGTTCGAGTCTCTTGGCCGGGAGCAGTCAGGAGCCTCACACCTGATGCAAAAAAAGCGGAGGGGAAACAAAGGCTCACACCATCTTAGCGCTTCACATATACTTAAGAGAGGCAGCTTTTCACTTTGTTCAGTTCCTGTTTAGAAGATATTCGTGCACTGTAAGAATGTTAGATGTGTTGGAGCTTTCCCAGTATTTACACAAAGCAAATTGCATTTATATAGAGCTTACTTCCCCTGAGGATGCGTTGAATTAATTTAAGTACCACTATTTTTTTTTTCTTGTAGAGCCCTACTCATTCCAATGCAGGGTGTCAGAGTGCTTTACATCAACATGTGCATATTACATGTACAATACATTATATAAGTTTGTAAATGAATGTACAGGATGTATTATATAAAACTGGGGGATTGCAAGGTGTAGAAGTCACATATCATCTTCCATAGCTCACTGTGGTATTATCCTCGGAATGCATTAAAATGTACACATGATAGACCTGCTAAACATATATGTGAGGGCTTTAGATCTGATGTCACTTCTTTTGATGCCACTTTCTATAATGTCAATTTTTGTGATGTCATGTGTGATGTCGTGAGCCGTGATCTCATGCGCCGTGATGTTGGGCGCCATGACGTTGTGCGCCATAATGTCACTTGCATTCTGCCTAACTAGGTTAGTCCCCTCACTTCTTTTTTTAGGACTTGTGCCCTGCCAAGACTAAAAACACTCCGTCCTCCTCCGTACCGCACAAGCTTTCAGAATAAGTGGTGCTTTGCTGTTGGCATAAATCAATGTATAGCGGGGCACGCTATGAAAGTATTAGTTATTTTGTGCTGGTTTCTAGTGTTAAGGAAAAAATGGGCCTTCAGTGTATAGTGCAAGCTCAATCATCGCGGCGTGAACTCATTGCGTTTGGCTGGTACATAGATAATGGGGCTTGTCATGGAGTGAATTAAATGCATTGTGTGTGAGGTGGAGGCGGTTTTTCTGCTTGTTGGAAATAATCTGTCCTTTTTGCCTTCAATGGACAGCTGCTGCAAGTTCAATAGAAACACACCCCAAAAACTACTTCGACCCCAGCCTCCCTGCCTTGGGCCCTAAAAACTATCCCCTACATCCTTAAACTACTTCAACCCTGCCATGTTAACTGTCCCTTCTCCCCCTGCCCTGAACCCTAAAAATTAAGCCTCAGGACCGCCGTACTCGCGGTGGCGGTCTGACCACTGCGGGTCTGCCTGCAGGATTCTGAATGTGGCAGCGAGACTGCCACCAGACCACCTGCTCCGCCGGGATCAAGGATACCGCTGTGCCGGCAGTCTACAACCGGACCCAATATGCTGGCGGTGCTCATGCCGGCACCGGCTGAGCATATTATGAGTGGGCTTTCCACCGCCCATTTCATGGCGGTCAACCCGCCATGAAAAGGGTGGCAGAGAGGCAGCAATGGGAGCCCTAACAGGTCCCCCTCATGCTTCATGTTGTGTCCCTTTGGAATTGCACCCCCGTTCCTGCACGGTGCAGGAATGTGCTGGAGGCGCTGTCGCAGTGGCGGTCTGCTGTTTTTCCCTGTGTATGGAATGTTCCCGGATCCCATATTGTTAATGTTTCAGGCAAACATCTTCGGCTTTATCAGTGCATTATACTGGGTCACTTGAGGCTTCCTTCAAAAATACGCATACTTCACCCAGTTCCCTAGGGAAAATAGTGGTAATTAATTTTGTTTACTAATTGGCTCTAACGTCTTCCCAAACAAAAAGGCTCACATCACTTAGCTGCTGCCCAAATCAATTACCATGAAATAAGACACATTTGAAGACTTCTGTTCTAAGACTTAAAATAAATGGATACTATAAGTTCGATGTACCCATGCAGTGAGTGTGAGATGGACACTTCATTTCCCTCCGTCTATCTAAGCTCTTACTCTGTGCTTGCCTTAATGTGTGCGCTTATATTTTATATTTAAGGCTCCAGCTCCAACGCTGAAAACATAATTCCACCCCACACATTTCGAAACCACCCAGCATAATTACACTATACATAATACCACTCAGCATGACTTCTTTCAACTCTACATAATAACACTCTACTCACTACCACATAAATATAGCTCACATAAAACCAATCGCTACTACTTAGCAACAATCCACATGAATATACGCCACACCATGCCACATAATTCCAATCAGCACAGTTATACGCCATACAAATCAACTCAACACGTTTCCATTACACACCACATAAATCAACAACAAAAAACATAATAAAAATCAACAACATAATTACATAACACACCACATGCATACAATCCACACCACATTATTCCACATCACACCACAAAATTCAACAGCACATCACCTAATTAAACTTCACCACATAACACTCTACAACATAAAATACCAAGCCACATAATTACTCTACATAACACACAATCCCACTAGACACAATTCCTATACACTAAATACCACATAATTACTATCCACATAATTCCACCGCACACCAAACCACATAATTCAACTATACACCACATACATCCACTCTAGTCCAAAACACATAAGGAAAAACCATTTACATTTACAACGCCAATAGCTCTTAACTCTCGCAAATGAAAGAATTATTGCATTGCAAATGCTTGCTTCTATTGCAGCTTGTGCTGTGGCCCTTTTCCGTCCGCCACACTGGCTGCAATAGAAAAATAAACAGGTAGAAGGGTGCCTTCAAGGGATTTGTTTGGTAAATAATTTGTATAGTTTCGATTATTAATTGAAGGTAGGGTAGTTATATACCTACAAATTTATTAATTGTCACTTTTTGAATACTTAAATCAGCTTAGTTTGTCAGAGTCAGGATTAAGCAAAGTGCGAATGAATCATCACATATTAACCTGAATACAATAAAATCAATGAACCAAAAGGAGGAGATACAAGCGGGTGTATATATAAAAATTGAATTTATATTTCTATTTCAAAAGGGTACTTCAAATAACAACAATTATTAATACAGTGAAAGGAAATATTTCAATATTTGATGCCTTCACTTTCAAATTGATCAAACACTTTTTCACAACAATATATAGTCATTTCTCTGGAAAACAGTGTGATTGTCGGCGTTTCGGTCTTTAGGTTTTCTTTACCAACACCATCCTCAGGACAATTTTATTTACAAGGTTGACCCCTAATAATATAAAAAAACATTGTCTTAATGAATGAAAAATCAACACCCTAAATAATAATACTTTTCCTCCAAAAAGTATATATCATTTTCTTATTAATATTCTTCATCATACATCTCGGATATTACTCTAGACATATAATCACAATTATTACGCATTTCTATTGAAAAAACACTTTTTTTACATAAACTAATAAAACCTTTCAGGTCAATAATCCAAACGAGTCATAATAAAAAATGAAAAGCGTCAGCATAATGCTCTTAATTCTTTAAACTCATTGATCAATTGTACTTTTTCATAGTTGCTGTCACACATATAAAATGTATGTTTGTCTTTATAAGCAATAGTGGTCAATTAGGTTAATGCTTTTTTCTTGGTAATCATTAACAAATTTACCCTCGTCGTGTTTGTCTTAAATGCTGTCCCTATGGCTTTTTATGGGGGCAAGATTTTTAGAGGTTGTTAAAAAACACTTTCAATGTATTCCAGACCTCGAGGCATATATACCTTAATCTCTTGACACTATCCCAGTGCAAAGAGTCAGACTTTTTTGCTTCGTTCTTCCAAGAATTTTGTAGTGTTTATCTAAAATAGGAGCACAAGAACACTAACGTGTCTTTGTATGCAAAAATAATAGAGAATAATGAAATCTAATCATTTAAACTACATTGAAGCAGAGAAGGATACTCTCTTATTTAATCCAATCTTTGTACAAAAGCTAATACAAATTAGAGACAGAAGGAGATACTTTCTTATTTAATTTAATCTTTACGCTAAAGTTGATACGACTTGTGAACAGGCAACTCGATGTATATATACACTTCATCTAATGTTGTGAACCTAAAGGGTATGGTCAGAAAATATCAATAATGAATGAGCATATTAATCTTGGCATTTTAGTTCGTAATAGAAACGAGCTTCTTAAGATATTGAAAGACTCCAGTGTATCGATCAATAAAGACATACCTCAAATCACTGTGAGTTATTTTATCCAATGAAAATCAAACGGGACGTGGAGTCCTAAATTCGTAACTGCCCGGTATATCGTAGTCAATAAAGTTCAGACGATTGTCAAAAAGCCCACGTCTTAATCTAAGATCAAACATGTATTGAATCAGATATCGGGTCAGTGGTAAACGAAGGATCTTAGGTTCAAAAAATGAGCTGCTTAGAACATACCTGTAGGTTATTTAGATCTCAAAAGAACCTCTGTGTGGCGGACCCACTCTTGTGTCTGTTTACCGACACCGTTAAATGTTCGAGTGGTTATAAAGATGTCAGCGAGTTAATCTAAAACGAAGAAGATATCAAATTTAGTTTGAGGTTAGAAGTTGGAGAAGGATCTTAAACTCCACTGCTTGACTGCTTGTAGCGTACCTGGCTGTTCTGAAGGTTTGAGTCTTGCATACACGTCTAGACGGCGAACCAAATATAGCGTTTGTTTGACGACACCATTTATGCTATTTAGATAGCGAAAAAGGACTTAGGGAAGTTTGTCAAATGAATAAGACGCTAAAAGGTGGCCATCTTTGAATGGAGTGATTGTTCTGTTCATTCAAGATCTTAAGTGTCAGTATATATTGAAAATCGCTTTATCTTCTCGCATTGTGAATATTTTATAATAGATAATCGATTGGGAACGATTATTACTGTTACTAATCGTATTATATTGTCCAATGTAGCAGGAACTGACCGAACATTGCCGTCTTTAGGGGTAGTGTTACTAATGGTTCAAAGTCTTGTACTGCCATATTAGAATCGATGTATAAAAGTGTTTAAATTTAATCTTTCTGAACATCGATTTGGAAATTCATTCAAATAATGATCTAAATATAGGATCAACGTAATTTCCTTTTAATATGTTGAATGGGACTATGAGTAATCCAAGAAAGTTTACTCGACTTTATGAATTGATCAGACCGGTCGTTGTGCTGAAGGAAACACGTTCTTCATTCATTTCAGATATTTTCTTCTCACAAAATATAAGTGAATAGTGAAGTTCTCGCTAATCAGGCTATTGGGACTGTTTGCCCGGAGAGAGCTCTTTACTTGCCTTACTGTCTTGAGGCCAATTGTGGACTAACTACTTAGGAGCCCTGATGAAGTTCCCACTGGCTGAGAATTGGGAACGAAACGCGTTGGCTGTTATCCAGTTTTGGACAACTTGTTGAATAAAAGGACTTTTGTATGGAATAAGTGATTTAGTTCATTACTTGACTCTGAAACGAGTGCACCTTCCAATCTCTCTTTTGTTTATCTTGATCCAACACCCTTGGACGGCAGGTGTGGGAAGAGTTTGCACCATCATATGAATCACAACTACATTTGGACTGGAACTGCTTGACCTTGGTCTGCCGTTTGCTTCTTCAAGCCCGACAAGGGCCTGCACGTCGAATTACCACTGTAATCCATGCTACGGCAGTCTCAAGGCAAGCACAGAGCAAGAGCTTAAATGGACGGAGGAAAATGAAGTGTCCATCTAACACTCACTGCATGGGTACATCCCACTTATTGTATCCATTTATTTTAAGTTTTAGAACAGAAGTCTTCAAATGTGTCTTATTTCATGGTAATTGATTTCGGCAGCAGCTAAGTGATGAGAGCCTTTTTGTATGGGAAGACGTTAGAGCCACTTAGTAAACAAAATTAATTACCACTATTTTCCCCAGGGAACTGGGTGGAGTATGCGTGTTTTTGAAGGCAGCCTCAAGTGACCCAGTATAATACACTGATAAAGCCGAAGATGTTTGCCTGAAACATTAACAATATGGGATCCGGGAACATTCCACACACAGGAAAAAATTAACTACTGACACAGCCAATTGTTTCTGAGTGGTCATAGTGAAGGACACGTTACCACAACCGAGAATACATGAGGGAGGGGAAGAGAGCAGAGAGGGATGCAGTTGTAAAATTGGAAGAG
Organism: Triturus cristatus; assembly: GCF_964204655.1. NCBI lineage: Eukaryota > Metazoa > Chordata > Amphibia > Caudata > Salamandridae > Triturus > Triturus cristatus. The sequence continues at coordinate 144,498,915 of NC_140588.1, forward strand.
TAGGCCCAGAAGAAAAAGGGCGGGATGACGGAAGACTGGGTTTAACTGATGGAGGAGAAGCATGGACGGGCAGAGAGAGGTCAACAAACTGGGAAGTGCACCCATCCTGGAATCCGTAAAGCTGATAAAACGGAACTGGCAATGGGTTTTATTAACTTAAATAGCGTCTACTTCACAGAGATGACAGCATCTCTGGTCCCCGACTGTTTACATATTATGGGAACAGTTACCAACAAAAAGCTGCAGCAAAGGAGCATCGCATTTCACAAATGTCATTTCAGTGCTGTCTTGACAACACTGAAAAAGGTAGATTTGCCGGCAAGGGGATTTCTTTGCAGTGGTGTAGGAAGTGGGTGCGGGCTGCCCCGGGTGTCATCACTGAGGGGGGATTGACAAAATGGCAAAAATATGTGTTTTAAACACATATTTTTGCCATTTTGTCAAGCTGAGGGTGACAAGAAATCACTGAGGAGCGTGACAAAACGGCAAAAATATGTGTTTTAAACACATGTTTTGGCCATTTTGTCAAGCCGGGGGAGACAAGAAAGTTTCTGCACCGGGTACCACCTGACCTCGCTATGCCACTGTTTCTTTGGAATTCCGGTGGAGCTGGGACAGTGTCATTCACACATGCAGCTGGCTCCGTAGATGTCATTTGGACGATCGTATAATATAGACGGGTCTTAGAATTGAACCTTCCTGTCTGTGTTATGGAGCAAAGGTTTTTTGGGGTACTGGCTGCAGAGTTTTAAAATGCAGGTTGCCATAGTAAAACACGGCATAGGTATCCAAAATGCTGGATTTTGGAGCTTCACTGCAGTGTTTTATTAAATCCTTCGCGCAGAAAATGAAGCACAGTTTTAATTCGGGAGACACAAATATATATATTTAGAAAACTATTCCCTAAAAACAACGCATTTTTGGATTTTGAAAGAGTGAAACATTTATTGGAGAAACAGACAAAGAAAGAGTGGTTGAGGCAGGAGCAATGCCAGTGTGGCGGTTTCAAGTGCCGGTAGTTGGGATTTTTGGAGGGTGCATTTCCCACGGATGCTGGCTAAGGTGTTTTATTGTTTAAAAGTTATTAGTGACAATTATTGGAGAACACAGTTTAATTAGGGAAGGCAGCAGGGCTTCTGCAAAGGTAAATCCAGGCTAATGAATCCAATTTACTAGCGTCTTTTTAACTGACCAAGACTGTAGGGCACGAGTCGAGGGTAGACGGGGGTGGACAGCGTCCACCAACTTTTTTCACAGGGTTTTTTGCTGTTGCCTCGTGTGTTTTTGCTGCTTATAGATGCTTTGGGCACTGTGTCACTGCTGTTCAGTGCCACAGTGCAAGTGCTCCCTATGGTAAATTGATATATGGATTAGTGACTCCATGATTGGCTTGATTGGTTTACTTGTCAGACCCTAGTACAGTGCACTGCGTGTGCCCAGGGCTTGTAACCAATGCTGCTGGTGGGCTTGCAGCACTGATTGTGCCACCCACCGGAGCAGCTTGTAAAGTGTGTCTCAGGTCTGCCATTGCAGAGCCTGTGTGCAGTCTGGTACTGCCATACTGACTGGGCAAGTGCATCCACTTGCCAGTCCCTCAACCTTCCCTTTTATACATATTAGTCACCCCTATGGTAGGCCCAAGGGCAGGGTGCATTGTAGGTAAAAGGTAGGACATGCCCTGGTGTGTGTGGCATGTCCTAATAGTGAATTACAGCCATTTTCGTTTTTCACTATTGCAAGGCTACCTGTTCTCTATAGACCAGAATGGGCAGTTTGGTTATTACGTTTTATAAACCTAACTGACTCAGGGAACATGGTAGAAATTCGAGTTTAGTATGCCTGAACTCAGAATGATAAAATACATATTTTAGTGAAGTTGGTTTTAACATTCTGTGTTTGAAAATGACACTTTTAGAAAGTAGGCATTTTCTTGTCTAACCATCCAAACCTGCCTCTGCTAGGTTGTGTATTCCTTGTCTGGAGTTTGAGTGACAGGGCTGGGGGATTCCAGGAGATAGGGTGGGTCAGCCCAGTGGTGAATAGAGAGATCTGCATCTAGATGGGAGGGAGGAGTTGCACCTGGGACCTGAATATGGCTGGGCCTTCCCTCCACAATGCTGGCTCCACCCCCTGTGGTGTGTCTGATGTCCCTGCCCTGCACTGTGAAAGGAGAGAAGGAGACATGTCAACAAAGTGCTCCAGGACTGACCAGAACTGGTTTGGACTAGGCAAAGGCCTCTCTGCCTTCAGAGAACAAAGGGAAAATGAGTATAAATATTGGGACCCAGACACAAGAACTTTAGATCACTTCTGGGAATCAAGACGAACCTTTGCTGAGGAGAAGAACCAGGCAGCTGAAGGAGGAGACTACACCTGTGCTGTGTGTTTGGGGGTTGGCCTGCAGTGGCTGCTTCATTGCCAAAGAGAGGAGAAAAGGACTGAGTGTGCTTTCTATCAACTTGAAGAAGGGCTTCAACTAGAGCTTGCCTCCTGCCTGAAGTTTCAGGGATAAAAGACTTCACCAACCAGCTCCCCCCTGAATTCCCTTGCTGGGAACTGAATTGCCTGCTGTTGTGCTGGGCCTTCTGAGAGACTGCGTGACGGTGGGAGCTGGAAGCGCGACACAACAACGAGAAGCGTGTCGCCGCCGCAGCCACTGGCATCGCTTTGCCGAGGAAGCGAGCCGCCGCTGCCATCATTGCATCACCGAAGCGCGGTGCATCGTCGGAGAAGCGGGCCGCTGCCACAGAGGTCATTGTCGCATCACCGGAGAAGCGCGTCGCAGGGCCTGTCACGGCTCCCAAGATCATCAAGTCGCCGCACAGCCGTCAGGCGTGTCGCATCACACCAATGTTGTCGCATTGCAACCAAGACGCCATTTTGTCGCATCGCTCCGGAGAAGAGTATCGCATCGAGGAGCCAGTGTGTCACATCGCACCGGAGAGCAGTAAGAAACCGACGCATCAACTCCCCACACAGTAAGGAAGCGAGCATCAACTCCCCTGCGCACCAGTAAGGAACCGATGCATCCACTCCCCTGCGTGTAAGGAACCAACGCTTCACCTTCCCTGCAACCCTTTCGTTTCTTTGCGCAACGCATCTAAGGAACATTGAGAGTAAAGTGTTGCATTTACAACTTGAGAGAACTAAGCTATGTTATAACATTTAAGAGACTATTTTTGAGTACAGTATGGTGGATTTTTGTCATCTGGTCTGGTTGAATAGAAACACGCCCCAAAAACTACTTCGACCCCAGCCCCCCTGCCCTGGGCCCTAAAAACGGTCCCCTACATCCCTAAACTACCCCAACCCTGCCATGTAAACTGTCCCTTCTCCCCCTGCCCTCAGCCCTAAAAATTAAGCCCATGTCCCAAAAACTACCCCGACCCCAGCCCCTGTGCCCTGAGCCCTAAAAACGATTCCCTACATCCCTAAAATACCCTGGCCCTGCCCATAAACTGTCCCTTCTCCTTCTGCCCTAATCCCTAAAAATTAAGCCTACGCCCCAAAAACTACCACAACCCAGCCCCCCTGCCCTGAGCCCTAAAATCTATCCCCTACATTGCTAAACTACCCTGACCCTGCTCCCTGCTCTGTAAACTGTCCCTTTTCCGCCTGCCCTGAGCCCTAAAAATTAAACCCACACCCCAACCCCTTCCCCCCTGCCCTGAGCCCTAACAACTATTCCCTACATCCCTAAACTACCCGACCCTGCTCCCTGCCCTGTAAACTGTCCCTTTTTCCCATGCTCTTAGCCATAAAGACTGTCCTCCACCCTAAAAACTACTCCAACCCCCTCCTTGGTCCTAAAACTAAAACACCCCAAAAAACTACCCCTCCACCTCCCCAAGACCAAGCCCCAGCCCCACTTACCTGACTGTGTCCTCTCGAGTCTGAGTCTTCTCTTCCTCTTCCTTTCTTCCCCGTCTGCTCGGCGACTAGACAGCGCATTGCCTTAACCACGCGTATAGGTTGTTAAGGCACATGTGTGGTTAAAGCAAGCGTGGTACGGCTTGCGGGGAAATGGCACACGGTCTCAGCCCACGTTGTTAAGGCCGATTTCCATTTGGCTGCCATGTGCCAACTCAGGCACCCTTGCACCATCGTTCAAGGGTGTCTGCGTTGTGGTAATTATTGTTTATGTGCAGAAAGGGACACCTTCCTGCACAAAGACAATCAATGGAGGTGATTTTCTCCGTCTATGGGTGCTGCTGAATTCAACACTCGTAGAAAGAGGAAAAAATAGAGGGGAAATAAAGTTATTTCTCCTTGTTGCACCTCTCCTACGCCTCCCATAGGCTTATGGCGCATCTTATGGCGCATTGCCAGGTTTACAGATTGTTGTAAATCTGGGAATGTGTCAAAAGCCTTGGCTGTTACATGGGAACACCCATCGTAATGCCCATGACACGCCTCCCCATTGCAGTGTGAGGCAACGCCGCAACTTATGCTGCGTTGCCTCACACCATATGTACAAGGCCTTGAAAAGCCACAAAGGGTGACTCATGTGGCCTTGTAGATAATGCTCTGCACTGTGCGGCACCGGAACATCAAGAAAAGTGACGTTCAAGCAGCACACAGGGGCTTGTAAATGAGGCCCAGAATACACAACTGTTGACTCCATTTTTGGCATAAATATGGTGGGGAAATCTCCAAGAATGGTGCCAGGATTGAGCCTCAACCAGTACCAAGAGTTACAAAGCAATGGGGACTGAGAAAGCCACCTGTGTGCCAGGGCTGTTTTTGCGGATTACCAACTCCTCTTGCCAGTTTTAGGAACATGGACCTCGAAGTTCTGCATCCTATCAAAAAAAGATTCCTTGGGACTATCTTGAAGCAAGAACCAAGCTGACTACGGATAAGGGGTAAACTTGCATGAAGGAAAAGTTCTCTAAGAGTAGATGCACAGGGAGCTCTAAGGTTGGTCCACTATAGCCCAGGTAAGGGTCTGCACTGCCACGCTGTGTGGTTGAGGCCTTGTTACCCTGGTTCCCCAGCAGTGTGATTAGACCAAGAATGCTTTCTTTTTTAACTCTGGCCATGCACTGGGGGCTTGTGAATTTATTTGCCAGGTCAGTGGAGCTTTGCAGAAAGAAAATGGAGGCAATGGAGGGCCCAACAAAAGACAGATATACAGAAAAGAGCCGTGATGACACTGCACCCCGAAACATCACTGCAGCAACCACATTGCCGAAGGGCAATGCAGAAGACCATTGGCCCAGGACAGGGATTAGCATTAACCCACCAAGAAAGAAGGTGTGCAAGCATGCACATGTGCAAGAGCAGTGTCCTAGCCACAATGAACGGAGCACTGCATAAGGAGCCTGTACACCAAACTAGCAGAGGTACTGTGCGCAACCAATAATGGTGGTATGTATGAGAACTCTGGTGGACATCATGGCAGCTATAATCTAAATCAGAATTGACTGATTACTGTCTAGAAAAGAACCAATGCCTGGGGAAGTGTGAGGAGGAAAACCTCTCAAACCTTGGGGTCCTCCTGAAAGTAAAATTGAATCCTGATCTTCTTGGGTGTGTTGTAGAGAAATATCACTGCAGCATTGTGTTCCCAGCTATGTGTGATATTTATACCAGTTGTATTTCACATGTAGTATTTAGATGTATGCTATGATTAGGTTTTTTTTCAGTAAAATCACTCGCTGGACAACGACTCATTCATTTTAAATATTTTTTTCAAATTATGACCCAACACCACTTCCCTGAGTAAGCCAAGACTGCTTGACTCGGCTATCCTGGGAGTCAAGTACTGAAGGGGTTTACCTGGTGCCCAGTTTTAGGTTCAGCAATAATATAAAGTCCCAAGTCATCAGTGGTAAAAGGCTCCCACTGTGACAGTTGGGGCCCAGTAACCCTTGATTGCTGGGAACCCTAAAAAATGTTCCTACATTCATACAACCAGATATGTATGCACACTATGGGCCCGATTCACAGAACTAACTTAAGACAAAATCCTAAACTTACTACCATTTTGGTATTCACAGAAGGCACTTACTCATTTCGGTATTCACAGAAGGCATTTAGGAGTCCTAAAGTTACGAGTCCTAACTTTACTACTCCTAAACTGAGAAAAATCCTAACTTTAAGACTTTTGGTATTCACAGAAGGCATTTAGGAGTCCTATAGTTAGGACTCCTAACTTCTGTGAATACCGAAATGAGTAAGTGCCTTCTGTGAATACCAAAATGAGTAAGTGCCTTCTGTGAATACCAAAATGGTAGTAAGTGTAGGATTTTGTCTTAAGTTAGTTCTGTGAATCGGGCCCAGAATCTGTACAAACGGAGTTGATGGTGGGCTCTCTTACCTGTGTAAGGGACGACAGCCTGAGCCGTTAACAAACATCTGTTCGTGACCTGCGGTGGTCGCGAAGCCTTAGTAAGATTAATATTTTCCAAGTTTACTTTGTGGGCTGGTGCAGGCTGTCAGGAATGTCTAGCAGAACCTCCAGAGCTGTGGGGATGTATGACGTTACAACGCATGCTATTACAACGCATACCTTTACAACGCATTTTTTACAACGCAAGTACTACTACAACGCATTACTTTACAACGAATACTCTTACAACGCAAAACCTATTAAAATACTGAAAAGTGCTGTTACAACGAAATCTATTACAACGCATACCATTACAACGCGATTTTTTTTTTTTTTAAATTAAAAGTTCAATAAAATCTGGCACGGGATGCAGGGAAATTCGGGGTTTTAGGGTGGGGAAGTGTATTAAAATGTGGAGAAAAACTGTACGTAAATTAACTGAAACGCATTACGAAATTAATACTCGAGTATTAAAATTAATACTCGAGTATTAAAATTAATACTCAAAATCCCCCATAAAATTCGGTTTTCACACATTTCACAGTTTTACAAAAATAACGAAAATTTAAATAACAGTACATAGACATTTTTTTCATGATTAGATCGGAAAGTAAGTAAACAAAGTAAAACATAAGACACATACACATAGGCGCCATTTTAACCATCTCACTTGTAAAACTTGTCCTACCACAGTTTCTATGTAAACAATACCAAAAGACATGTTCCAAAATGGATGCCAAAACGGAGCAAATGAATCAAAACAATATTTTTTCAAAAGCATTTTTAAATTATCATTTTCCACAGTAAAACAAAGCATTTAAAAAAACACAACGAACGCAGTTTTTAATAAAAATTAATAGTGACACAGAGTAAAACTTATAAATACAAGGAAGACACCATTTTGCACTCAGTTGATTATCAACTAGCAGAGAGACCAGACGTGAAAAGCTGACCCTCTGTCACCTCCACTGCGACCTCCTCAGAGAGAGCACGGAATTCATTCGTAAAAGCATTACAATAGAGCAACTACTAGTAAGTCATTATAATATTTTTAAACGTTGGTTTTGAGGAAAATATATTTTCTTAACCCAAAAATTTTTTAAATAAAATTCATAATAATAACTTTTAAAATGTACTGTTTCTAATTTATTATCACTAAAAATATACACCAACTTAAAACAAGTATTTTATTTTCCAAAAACAGAAACTCGGAATATATTGAGATTCAACAATTGGTATACCTAATTGAGCATCACCACCACGTTAACGACTGACATATAAAATTGTGAAGGTAAATGTAATTTATTTGTAATGGTTTTACTTGTAAAATATATTTTTAAAAATTAACTAAAGTGATGTATGGCAATGGTGTGTTTTTTTTAAACCTCAATCTCACTACATCATAAACGAAAAAATACCATGATGCAGGAGTAACAATTACTAATAAGACTTCAGTTGGGTACTACATCTGGAAAAGCGATTCATATTACTAGGGCAACTATTTCTATTCAAAGTCGTAGAATGTTCTGCATTATAGTAATTTAGTGATAGTATCGGTTTAACCTTTTTTTTTTTTAGAAAAATGCATTAAATGTGTAATATGTTTTCTTTCACCAATTGTTAATCATACTCCTTTGTCATATATCAAATTGTTTATAAATTGTATTTTTTTTTCCAACCAACGTTGGCTAAGGAACCTTAATTTATTCAACTTTTTTTTTTCCCAGAGTACATCTGTACCAAAAAAAAACTTTATCCTGCTGCAAGCATTACCTTGAAGGCACGAAAAAAAAAACAATAACAGAAAAAGGTATGTTACCTTTTCAGTATTATTTTTACTATACAATTTTTAATCCTTCCTTTTGCAATTATTACTCCTCTAACGTACCAAATTAGAAAAATAATGGATAGTTTAGAGTAACAATATACTATTTCTACTCCAGGAAGATGCAACATTAAGGAAATTTTTTTATAGTGTAGGGGTACATATCTCTATTTCAACCACAGGAAGGTGCATTGGTTAGTACAGTGTCATGTAGTATTAGTTATATTGTATGTCATTATTAATTTAAATATACTCAGATTTTACATTTCAAACCAACGTTAAATTTTTTTTTATCCTCTTTTTTTTCAAAAGACAACAATTTGATTCCTTACAGAAAGATTCTTTCCACCACACACGTTAAATCTTGAACCAACAGATCAAATCATCTTCAGAAGCCTCATCCAGAAAAGCAAGTTCTACAAAACAAGGTATTGATTTTCATGATGGTTTCTTAACCTTCAATATATTAGACTAGCTATCTCATTGCTAATGTTGAGAAAAAAAACCAATTTAATTATGGTTACATTTGCAGAATTCACAATTTTATTTCATGACTAAAGGATGGTGTAGCATTCGGGAAAGTGTTATCTAATGCAACTTATAACAAATATACCATATTTAAAAAATTATTGTAAAATCGCATTTCTCAACATCGTTCAGTTTTCTCATTCTTTTCTTTTTTCACTTTTCCAGACATTTATTTTTCCATTTGAAATCCAATCACCTCATAAGTGTCTACTCCAGCCTACACGCCATTCCCACTTAAGAAGAGTCAGCAAGAAAAGCAACTTCGTAAGAAAAAGGTAATTTTATCAAACATTGTAAGGTGAAGCTGTTTTAAAAATGTACCATGCTGTAGGGGTAACAATTACTATTCTAACTCCAGGAAGGTGCAGCATTAGGGAAAGTTTTGGATGGTGTAGGGGTGCAATTTACTATTCTAACTCCAGGAAGGTGCATCAGTAGGGAATGTGTTGGATGGTGTTGGGGTGCAATTTACTATTCTAACTCCAGGAAGGTGCAGCATTAGGGAAAGTTTTGGATGGTGTAGGGGTGCAATTTACTATTCTAACTCCAGGAAGGTGCATCAGTAGGGAATGTGTTGGATGGTGTAGGGGTACAATTTACTATTCTAACTCCGGTAAGGTGCAGCAGTAGGGAAAGTGTTGGATGGTGTAGGGGTGCAATTTACTATTTTAACTCCAGGAACGTGCATCAGTAGGGAATGTGTTGGATGGTGTTGGGGTGCAATTTACTATTCTAACTCCAGCAAGGTGCAGCAGTAGGGAATGTGTTGGATGGTGTTGGGGTGCAATTTACTATTCTAACTCCAGGAAGGTGCATCAGTAGGGAATGTGTTGGATGGTGTAGGGGTGCAATTTACTATTCTAACTCCAGGAAGGTGCATCAGTAGGGAATGTGTTGGATGGTGTTGGGGTGCAATTTACTATTGTAACTCCAGGAAGGTGCAGCAGTAGGGAAAGTGTTGGATGGTGTAGGGGTGCAATTTACTATTCTAACTCCGGTAAGGTGCAGCAGTAGGGAAAGTGTTGGATGGTGTAGGGGTGCAATTTACTATTCTAACTCCTGGAAGGTGCATCAGTAGGGAATGTGTTGGATGGTGTTGGGGTGCAATTTACTATTCTAACTCCAGCAAGGTGCAACAGTAGGGAATGTGTTGGATGGTGTTGGGGTGCAATTTACTATTCTAACTCCAGGAAGGTGCAGCAGTAGGGAAAGTGTAGGATGGTGTAGTGGTGCAATTTACTATTCTAACTCCAGGAAGGTGCATCAGTAGGGAATGTGTTGGATGGTGTTGGGGTGCAATTTACTATTCTAACTCCAGGAAGGTGCAGCAGTAGGGAATGTGTTGGAGGGTGTAGGGGTGCAATTTACTATTCTAACTCCAGGAAGGTGCAGCAGTAGGGAAAGTGTCGGATGGTGTAGGGGTAACAATTTACTATTCTAACTCCAGAAGGTGCATCAGTAGGGAATGTGTTGGATGGTGTAGGGGTAACAATTTACTATTCTAACTCCAGAAGGTGCATCAGTAGGGAATGTGTTGGATGGTGTAGGGGTGCAATTTACTATTCTAAATCCAGGAAGGTGCAGCAGTAGGGAAAGTGTTGGATGGTGTAGGGGTGCAATTTACTATTCTAACTCCAGGAAGGTGCATCAGTAGGGAATGTGTTTGATGGTGTTGGGGTTCAATTTACTATTCTAACTCCAGGAAGGTGCATCAGTAGGGAAAGTGTCGGATGGTGTAGGGGTAACAATTTACTATTCTAACTCCAGGAAGGTGCAGCAGTAGGGAAAGTGTTGGATGGTGTAGGGGTGCAATTTACTATTCTAACTCCAGGAAGGTGCATCAGTAGGGAATGTGTTTGATGGTGTTGGGGTGCAATTTACTATTCTAACTCCAGGAAGGTGCAGCAGTAGGGAAAGTGTTGGATGGTGTAGGGGTGCAATTTAGTATTCTAACTCCAGGAAGGTGCATCATTAGGGAATGTGTTGGATGGTGTAAATGTTATGTTTTAGGTAATTAATACATTTATTCAGGCTAATTTTTTTGTGTTTTCTCCTCTTTTCAGATAATGTCTAGCCTGGGAGCTGCCAACTTTATTAAATCCAGGAAGGGCAAAAATGTATTAAACCATGGTGGATACATATATAGTAAGGAACGAATAAGTTTAACTAGAAATCATTGGAGGTGTGTGCAATACTCCACTACCCATTGCAGTGGCAGAGCGGTTACTGTTGATAATTTGGTTGTGAAAACCACAGAACATAACCACTCTGCCTCTGCAATGGATGTAGAAATTAGAGAAACAATAAACGAGATGAAAGCTATTGCAAGCACCTCCAATGATTCTACAGGAACAATTTTAAGAGAGGTTGCACAGCATGTCCCCAGTCATGTTGCTAGTAACATGCCTATAATACCTAATTTGAGAAGAATTATTCAGAGACAAAAGCAGGCAAGTAACATTCAATTATCTACACCACATACTTTCTCTGACATTAGAATTCCTCATGATCTTTCTATTTCTTTTTCTGATGAACCTTTCCTTCTGCATGACAACGAAAACCCTCAGAAACGTATTCTAATTTTTAGTACCCCACGTAACCTTGCTAAGTTAGAAAGTTGTGAAATTTGGATGATGGATGGGACGTTTAAAAGTACACCCCATCCTTTCACTCAAATTTACACTATACATGCTAAAATTAACAATAGTGTAATTCCCTTAGTTTATAGTTTGCTACCTGATAAGACTTCTGCAACATACACTGAACTTTTATCAGTGATTAAAAGTAAAACATCTTCAAGTCCTCGAAAAATAATTATTGATTTTGAATTGAGCATGATCAATGTGATCACTAAAACGTACACGGATACCCAAATTCAGGGATGTTTTTTCCATTTTTCGCAGGCATTTTGGCGTAAATTACAGAAAACATCCCTAGTTGCAGAATATTCTCGGGATAGCAAACTACAATTTGAACTAAAAAAATTAACTGCACTTTGTTTTGTTCCTCCCGATAGTGTGGACGAGTACTACACTGCAATTATAGAATCTGTTTATTATACGAGTAACGAAGAAAAATTGGCACCCATTCTAAATTATTTTGAGGACACATGGATTGGACACCTAAGCAGATCGGGTCGCAGGAGGAAGCCACGATTCCATGTGGAGTGGTGGAACTGCTACACGAGTTGTTTAGAGGGAGAAGCAAAAACAAACAATGCCATTGAGGGATGGCATAACTCCTTCAACCATACAATTGGTAAACCACATCCTAACTTCTACTCATTTTTGGAAACTTTGAAGAAGGAGCAAAGTTTCCAAGAAATGAGAATAGCACAAACACTCGCAGGTAGTCTAAACCCACGAGTAACAGTCAAAACAAGGGAAATGTCTGAGAGACTATTGGCAATTCTACAACAATTTTCGTTGTGTGTGGCTATAGACTACCTTGAAAATCTTTCTAACATTCTTTCTTTTTGAAATAATGTAATTACTTACTTTCCTGCTTTGCTTTAAATTTTACTAATTTTCAAATTACAATTGGCATACCAAGGTATTTTCTAAAAAATTTTTCAAACAAACAAGTCGGGTTTTTTTTTTTTAAAACAAATCTTCATTTCAAGCAAAAACTACCAATGTCTTCAAATGTACTCTCCCATAGTATTTGAACTATTGTTCGACATCGGAACTCCATTATTTAAATTACCGAAAAATTCCAATTTAATTACCGTCAAAACAAATCACCAAAACTCAAACATATGTAAATTCTAAAATTCAAACCATATTCCGAAATTCACTTTGCAGCTTAATCATCATTTTTATAACAATCGTTATTTTTCAAAATTTGAAAGTACGCAACTTTTTTGCACTTACAAATGAAGATCGACATTACTTTTTTTACTTCCTAAATAAACAAATCAACTTTCTGAACAGTAACTTTTAATTTTTTAACAGTTACATACTTTTTTTAACTAAATAAATAACTTTTAGCGACCCGACATAGGCATACATTAATGACATTAATGTGGACATGTTTAAAAACAATTAAGTAATCAATTAGTTTTCCCGTAACCTCCCCTTATTCTTTCCTCACTATATATGTATCCCTTTTAAAGGTTTATTCTACAATTACAAATGAAAATATTTCCTACCTGGCCGCAGATCAGCTTCCTGCTGCTTCCTCCTCCGATGCTCTGCAAAATGGCGTATTACGTCGACGCTCACGTCATTACGTCATCGCGTGCATCTAAATTTATAGCGGACTACTTTTTTTCACTAATCTGTAAATAAATGTTTATAAATGTTAATAAAATATTTATATTTTGTTTTAAAAATGTTACTTACATTGCAAAATTCATTTATAATATGGTTTATTTTTTCATGATTTTTCTATAAATAAAAAATGTGAAAACAAAAATTGTTTGGTGTCATTATTTTTTAAATAGTTATTTAAACTTCAAAATTGTAACTAATTAAATGTTAATTTACTAAATATTTTCCTTACCTCGACTCTATTTTCTTTTCCCTTCAAAACTTTCTCTTTCTTCACTTTCTGATCCTTCTTTTCTTGTTCCGCGGGTTGTATATTCTGATGCTGCCAAAATAAATAAAGGACAAAGACGCTCATAGACTTCAATGGAAAAGCGTGGGAATTTTTTTAAAAAAGTAAGTAATTACTTTTTTGTTTTTTTTTTTAAACTATTATTGTTTTTAAAATGCATTTTTTATTACTCTTTTAATATTTCAACTATTATTATATTTTTAATTTTTTTAAATAAATTTATCTAATTTTTATAATAAATAATCCAAAAGTACTCTTCATTTTTTTAAAAAAAATGTTCTCTATTTTTGGAACTTATAAATACTCTAGTATTTACATATCTGATTACTTAAATTTTTGATAGATACTGTAGTATTAATATTTTTAAAAAGTACTCACAAACTTTAAATAAATTAAATTTAAAATATGCTGTTTCTTAATTTGAAAAAACCAATGAACTGAATTAATTTAAGAAATACACTTTAATATTTTAAAAATACTCAAGTATTAAAATTTAGTTACTCACTCTTATTTATTTTAAATAAAATATTAAATACTCTTTCAATTTAGATTAATTCTCAATTATTTATTTAACTTTAAAAATACTCACTATTCACTGTAATATGTATAAAATTAAATATTAAAAAACTCATTCTATTTTGAAAAATACTCAAGTATTAATTTAACTATCCAACAAAACATTTCTAGTAGACAAAATACTCAAGTATTAAGTTTCAAGAATTAATAATAAAATACTCTAGTATTAATTTAACTATCCAACAAAACATTCCTACTAGACAAAATACTCAAGTATTAATATTAAAATACTCAAGTATTAATTTTACTATCCAACAAAACATTTCTACTAGACAAAATACTCAAGTATTAATATTTTGATAAACTACTCAATTTTTTTTCTATTACAATTTTTTAATTAAAAAATAATTATACGATATATATTTATTTTAATTAAAATACCAACATTAAAAAATGCGTTGTAGGAGACTCGATCCAGGTCTACTTGGAGAAATGATGATTGTGTATGGTGTTTTGCCCACTACAATGTGTATACGATCTGATTCCGTGTCCTTTTGTTGTAGTTTGTATGAAAACAATAAATTTTCTTTAAAAAAAAAAAAAAAAAATGCGTTGTAATAGTATATGCGTTGTAAAAGTACTTACCATATAACATCTTGCGTTGTAAATGCATGCGTTGTAAATGCATGCGTTGTAAAGGCATTTTCAAATAATGCGTTGTAAAGGTATATGCGTTGTAAAAGTACTTACCATATAATAGCATGCGTTGTAAAAGCATGCGTTGTAAAAGTTTTTGCGTTGTAAAAAATGCGTTGTAATAGCATAGCGTTGTAAAAGTTGCGTTGTAAAGGTGGTTCCCCGAGCTGTGGTGCTCAGAATCCTACTTGGGCCCTCCGCCATGACACCCTGCCATACAACTAGCAATGACCACTTGAAATAGCTAGTGGGGCTTGGCGCACCACCAGCATACTGCCCTAGGATGGGCCTAACTGTCAGCTCTGTTGAAAAGGCAGAGCAGCTAGACTCCAGGAGTGGAGAACAGTTTGTGATTCACCACTCAAGTGTAGATGGTGAACGGAGGCAGGGATGGGCGCAGCGCTGGCTACTGATTGGACTAGTTGAGAGATGGAAGTGGTGGAGCGACAGATTTGTGGCTGGACGCTAGGATGCTGGGGAGGCATTAACGGCGCGCCTCAGATTTAGGCTTGAGGCACGTGGGCCTATTATGCCATCCAGGGACCAGGTCCCGGATGATGTGCCCCAGACCCGAACAGAACCATCGTAAAGTCAAACTGCTTTTCGAGCATCCATTTTACATCCTTGATTGCTGTCTGGTACATTCTGCATTTCAGTTTCACCTGACTGCTGAGGGCTATGTGAAATGAATTGTGACTGCTAGTATCCTCAGTCACACGGTGGATATTTCCTTACTTAGTTAATTATCACTACACTCAGCCCATGTACTGTGGAATAATACACTATTTCAAATGCTCTGAATGACTGTAATGCTGTGTGTCAGTTCCATTGCTTGCCCCATTGCAAGAATGACATTAGACCTTACACGTTTAACTCGAAGCTCGCTTCCCCCTCACTGCCTCTCAGGAGTAGGCCTGATCGTGCTCATGTCAAGCTCTGACACCTGGGGACTGATCTACTGGGGACACCTGCTTGACACTGACCTCTGGCATGCTTAATCTTGGACTGCTCTGCATTGATCCGGAACTTTATCAGCTGCAGCTGCATTCATTCATTCATTCATTCATTCTGCTGCAGCCTCCCCGAGTCTGATCTTCACCTGCCTGAATTAACGATTTATTGATACTATACATGTCTTCATTGTGCTGCTCCTCGAGACAGCTGCTGTTGTCAGTGACACTTGGGGTGGTTAAAAACTCAGCATGGACCAAAAGGTTTTTCCTGATGACGTTAGATATTATTATGAATGAAATCACCAAAATAAAGGCAACGAAGAACAAAGTGAAGGCAGAGATCCCTTCTAGTGAAGTTAAGCCTACATGCACAGGAGCTTTGGGTGTGTCTCTGCGCTCGACAGAGCAAAGAATCAGAGATCAGGAGGACAGACTGGACAAACGCCCAGACTCGGGCCAGGACATCTGGTACCTTTGCTGTTAGCTGACAGACTTGGAAGACCTCTTGAGACGTGACAGTGTCTTTTTTGTACAGCATACGAAGAAAAGTTCAAAAAGACAATATGAATAGCTTCTTGACACAGCTACAACCCCCCCCCCCCCCCCATGCGCGCGCGCACACACACACACCTTACCCCTCACCCCACATGTGGCTGAATGTGCAGTCCTGAGATAGCAGAAGGCTGCCAGAACACGAACTATGCAGAGTCATGCCCTATCATGACATGCTTGTTCTGCCACCAGCGTGCTAGAACAGTGCTCTGTGCTGCCAAAACAAAAGGCGGACTCTTTTTACTCGGGGGCATTCTATTGATGTGTCTGCGAGTTGCTCCATAGACTCTAACATAACAAGGAAAACGGTTCCAGGCGCTTCTTCCTCGCTTCTATAGGTGGGACATCAAATGTGGTCTGTAGGGCCCCCCACACATGTTGGTAACAAATGTCAGCAAGACTTCCGAATTCTCTGAAGCAGACAGACTGGAAGACCTATTAAACTCTATGAACACCGCCTCCGTGGACGTAACACCATTCTTTCTATTAGACATACAGAACCTCCGGAAGGCAGGGAACCTTGCGTGGTGGAGGGTTGTTGCACTGCCGGAACCTCTCATTGCATATATCTTTTAGAGAGAGACCACCTGCATAAAGGTTTTGAGGCTTCAGCAAGAGACAGAGGTAACACAGGGTCCCATCTGAAAAATGACACATTGACGACCTAGCCAGACTACTGACTTGTTATGGCAAATATATGTTTACTTTTAATGCAAACATGAAGTGCTTATCCACGTCACACACTTTCCTTGTTTGGTGGAATCAAGAACCACCATTATGGTCGTAGAAATGATCAGAGCACCTCCCTGTGACATTGGTGCCCCTCAAGTTACCATATGTTTATGATAGATCATAGGGGGGGATTGGGAATTAGAGGCTCTTACTCACATATATGGATGTCAGACACATTTCACGGGCAGGTGGTTGTGGTCCTTAAAATACACTTCTGCCCCCCTTTTCTTTATTTTTGTGATGCAAGAATACTTGACACCGAATGTTTCCCAACGCTTGATGTAGAGTAGCCCCTTTACTTGGGCATGCCATTTACAATACTTCCTGAGGTGTTAGTGGACGGGCTTAGGAGTACAGCCTCAGACCACATCTTGACTATGGAAGCCATGACCACACCGGCCCTGCACTGCAAACCCCATCCCAGGTAGGGGGACAACACATTACCTCGTCCCCGCTTCCACTATAATCTTGAGACCCATTGTCTTCAGTCCCCCAGAATCTCCCTTTCCTCGTCCACTTTGATGGAACATCCACTATTCTGATTCAAGTCTACCTACATGACAAATGACACTGACTCAAGGCACAATGAAAGACATGAATATCTTACCACTGAATGCCAGTATCATGCCCACTTCATTGAACGGAAGAACATCCTTCATTTCCTTCATAACAAGCACGCGGACATCGCACTCATTCAAGAAACCCACCCATCGCATAATAAATCAGAGAAATGAAAACATGATAGGGTAGGTAGAATGGTAAGTAGTAGAGATGGACCACACACTGTTGCCCCCACCCCATTGTTGCTTGTTGAAATGTGGAGCGGCAGTACTTCTCTGAAAGACAGTACCCCACAGAATAATTAAGACTTGAAATGATCCTGATGGCACACATGCATTTGTTCTTTTGAAAACACTTGCTTGGCCAATGATTGTTGGATGCATTTATGCTCCTGATGAGAACAAACATGACTTCTCTCTCCTATCAAGGCGCATAACAGAATTTGGTAAAACTACAGATAATAGTGAGAGGAGACAGGAAAATAACACCGACCCTCTGTTGGACAAAGGGCCGACTTGAGCGTTGGTGGCTCCCGGTGCGACAATCTTAGTTGATGCCTCCCGATGACTTCCTTCTCCACAGATGAGCTCACTACCACCCTACAACGGTAGCCCTCATCTCTCCATAGTCCTGCCCTAATATTTATTTAATTTCTTTTATAGTGCTACTCGTCCCAATGTAGGGTATCAGAGTGCTTTATCTCACACACGCATATTATCCAGAGACAATAACCCACATAAGATTGTAAATCATTACACAGTATAAGGTACATAATACAACGAGGGCTACGAGGTGTAGGGGTCGCATGCCATCCATACTAGTAGGCACTATATGTTAACTGTTTTTGGTCTGAAGAAACACAAAATCAGGATTTTTAACTTGGCTCGGGTTTCGGCACAAATAAAACATTATTATTCCCCAAAGTAACCCTCTTTCGCAACCTCAGAACATAGAAAGTTAGGGGAAAAACGACTTTTGCCTTGCAGCTGGCATGCAGCTCTCAGATGTGACATGGGAGAGTAAAAGCTTTGCTTGCTTCTATTGTGGAAGCCCAGGCCCCTCAACCCTTAGCCCAAGCCCCTTCTCCTCAGTCCAGGCCCCACCACCCTCAGTCCAGGCCCCTTCACCTCAGCCCAGGCCCTTCCACCCACAGTCCATGCCCCTTCCCCTCAGCCCATGCCCCTCTACCCTCAGCCCATCCCCTTCCACCCTCCACCCTCGGCTCATGCCCTTCCACCCTCAGCCCCAAGCCCTCCACCCTCAGCCCTTGCCCCTCCACCCTCTGCCCATCCCCTTCCACCCTCAGCCCAGGCCCCTCCACTCTCAGTCCAAGCCCCTCCACCATCAGTCCATACCCCTCCACCCTCCACCCTCACCCATGCCCCTCCACCCTCAGCCCAGGCCCCTCCACCCTCGACCCAGGCCACTCAACCCTCTGCTCAGGCCTCTTAACCCTCAGCCCAAGCCACTGCACCCTCAGCCCAGGCTCCTCCACCCTCAGTCCATGCCCCTGAACCCAAATCCCATGCCCCTCCAACCCCTGCCCAGGCTTCTTCACCCTCAGCCCTGGCCTTTCCACCCTCAGTCCATGTCCCTCCACCCTAACCCCCTGCCCTCCACCCTCCACCCATGCCCCTCCACCCTCAGCCTATGCCCATGAACCCTCATCCCATGCCCCTCCACCCTCTGCCCAGGCCCCTCCACCCTCAGTCCAGGCCCCTCCACCCTCAGCCCATACCCCTCCACCCTCAGCACAGGCCCCTCCACCCTCAGCTCAGGCCCCTCAACCCGCCGATCTAGCTCACCTTCCTGCTCCATCCCCCAGTTGTCTCCTGCACTGTGAGCAGTGTGACTGCTTCCATGCATAAATTGGTCCATTTTCTTTTAAATAATATGCCTGTATAACTACAATATTTTAGTTCTGTAGCATCGTCTAGTACTCCTTCTCCCCTGTTTAATTTCCCAGGCCGGTGCCAAGTTTGTACCACTCTGGAAGAAACACAACTTTATATATAGCAAACCAAACCATATTTTATTTTGTAATATTATATATATATTTATTACTTTTCTCCTAAAAAAGCATATTCAAAGCACTACAATTTTTTCTTCCTATACCTCTATCAATATCATTAATCTACATACACTTACCTCCTTTATGCATCTATATACTTTCCATGTACTTATGGATATATATATATTTATCATTTTCTTATAATTCAGCATATCCAGTGCATTACCCTATTTCTCACCCTATACCTCTCTCAATATATCTTCTACCCAAACTATCTGACTCATCTCAAACTTCTTTCTACTACTCTTTCCAATGCACTACCCTATATCGCACCCTATACCTCTATCAATATATCCTTTACATCCACTCTCTCATTTATCCCAAACCCCATACCACTATTATGACCCCCAAAATAATCCTTTCTAGACTCTCCCCTTCTCTACCCCTCCGTGCATCATCTGACACCTCTTTTACTATACTGATCCCCCAAAACAAGCCTTTCTAAACTCTTCCCTCTGACTCTTCCCCTCCATATCCCTTTTTACTCATCCCAAGCCTCCTCTTACTGCTATGACCGCCAAAACCAAAAAAGTCTAAATCCTTCACTCTTCTATCCCTCCACTATCCTTGTCAATCAAAATAACAGACTAACAGGACAACTTGTCAGATTTCATATTTCACTATACTAATTCACCCCTAATCCTTTAGGGGTTCCAGAGCAGCTTGCTACTCGCTGAAAAAGTGCGTCAACACCTCATCAGGGGTAGCAAGCACTATATAAATGCAAACCTTTTTCCCTCTTCTATCCCTCCCCTACCCTTCTCAATCCAAAGAACTGACTAACATATCCACCACTCAAATTACCTTCATATTTCACTTATACGAATTTTCAACACTAATCCTTTATGGGTTTCGGAGTAGCGTGCTACTCGCAAAAAAAAGCGCTTCAACACCCCATCAGGGGTAACCAGCGCTATAGAAATGCCAACCTTTTTCCCTCTTCTATCCCTCCGCTATCCTTCTCTCTCCAAATAGCTGACTAATAGCCACCACTCAAATTACTTTCATATTTCACTATACTAATTCACCACTAATCCTTTATGGGTTTCCAGAGTAGCTTGCTACTCGCCAAAAAAAGCGCTTCAACACCCCATGAGTGGTAACAAGCGCTATATAAATACAAACCTTTTTTTCCTCTTCTATCCTTCCGCTATCCTTCTGAATCCAAATAACTGACTAACCTATCCATCACTTAAAATTTACTTGCATGTTTCACTATACTAATTCAACACTAATCCTTTATGGGTTCCGGAGTGCTACTCGCCGAAAAAGCACTTTGACGCCTCGTCAGAGGTAATAAGCGCTACATAAATGCAATTACAATACAATACAATATTATCAGAACAGCAAATGTTTGTAATGGCATTGAGGAACAGCAGCATAGCAGACATGTAGATATGACCGGTGGAATTCACAAAATATTTGAAGGGCTGGGGGCAGGACCGTTTTAGCTCTGCTGAGTGGGGGCAATGTTTTATATTAACACTGCTTGAAAATTAAAACACAATGTAGATTTCAAATGATGAAGTTTATCGTGGTTGCAATAGCTCCTTAGAAACATCAAACTGCAACTGCTGTAACGATAATAATAGTTGTTCTATACACAATGAAATGATAGCAAAAAAGATGCTCTTTATCATACATGATTCTTTGGACCTCAGAAGGATGAAAGGTTGAGTTGTTGATGCCGGGAATCGAACCTGTGACCCGTTGGTATCAGAGGCGCAACTAGAGCCAAATTTCGGTGGGGGGGGGGGGGGGGGGGCTGAGCAAAAATTTCGGGGGGGGCTGAGCAAAAATTTCGGGGGGGGCTGAACTTTAAGTAATAGGCAGAGTGGAGCTGCAGGGGTCTTAGAAGGGGTGAAACAACAGCGAGGCCTCATTAACATGCACATGGTCTTTTAAAGACCTGTGAAGTGCTCGGGTGCGGCTGCTTTTTTGCCCGGGAAGGTGTCTCATCCGGGCTGCCACACACGACGGGGGGGGGGCTGAAGCCCTGTGAGTCCAATGGGTGTTGCGCGCCTGGTTGGTATTCAGGTGGGTCCTGGACGCAGCATCTGTGTGGACTGGACAGCCTGCAGTGTGCAGGCACATGTTCAATCCCAGAACGCTGACTCTAAACCATCGCCACCAAATTGTAGAAGCAGACACTGCTACTTACAAAGCATTTACACTTGTAAATGTGTGCAACATGAAGCCACACAGCTGATACAGCAAGCGCTGTACATGGGCAGGGTATTACTTTTGGTTAAAAAAAAGTATAAAAATGGGCACAGTGATATTACGGGAGAAACAAAAAGGAAAAATATAACAAAAGAGGAAAAGAATGACGGAATGGAAAGTACTTTACTTTATTAGGGTGCGTTGTAAAAATGTGCCGGTCGGCCCGCAAAAAGAATCCATGGCATGTTGCATTTTATGTGTGTGTCTCACAACCCCTTGGATTACTTTACGTCTGTCCGACAATGTGCCTTTACAGTGCTGTGCATACTCAATTGTGACTAAGTATATGATGAATATGTGTGTTCATCTAACTGGGTCCAGGGGTGGGCCAGTGACAGGGTAGGACTGGCCTATTGGGCTATCAGGCAGTGCCCGAAGGGCTGGTCTGACAGGACGGTGTGTAGGCGGTCCGTTTTTATGATCTGGTGGGCCGGTTTTTATTGTTGATTTCTCTGATATTACCTCAAACATTGCCTGCAGTAAGTACAAATACATAAAGTCTCCAATACCTTGCAAAACACCTATACAGCAGTTCAAAAGTGCCCAGAATAGTAAATATGGGGGACTTTTTCAGCTATCCGATTCGCTAATGAGGCCACTTTTAATTTGGTGACCGGGCCTATTTTCTGTCCCAGTTCGACCCTGGATCAGTGGTCTGGGCTAGCTGTATGCAGGTGCCGCCTCCCAGGCAGCCGCGGCCGCTGCAGTGATGGGGCCGGTCGGATGGGCTGAGGGGGATTTCGAGAGACGACCATGAGGGAAAATGTACTATTTATTTGATTTTCCCTTGTGGTCGTCTCTCGAAATCCCAACCAGCCGGCCCTACCGCCCCACCGCTCTTACCTGCCATAGCCGCGGCTGCTCCCAGGGCAAGGGAGATGGGCATGCTGTTCTGAGAATGCGGTAGCATGAACCCAACGCAGGTCAGGGGCATTATTGTTTGCACGGGACCAGTGAGTTTACCAGCCATTATTATTCCATATGGATATCAGTCGGTTGTATGACACAACCAAACTTTCCTTTCCCACGCATTCTTTAATAACGCGGGCGGAACAACAAATGCATCTGAACCAAGCATTCCATTTACAAGGATTTGCCTTAAGGGGTCGCTGGACTTTGGAACAGTATAATTTACTACTCCGACTCCAGTCCCCGCAAGAGTAGAGAAAGAGTTGGACTTGAAGTCCAACACCACTTTACCTAAAGCATAGTCATTGTAAAGACTTTCGCTGTAAAAGGAATGCGTGGTTCAGACGCATTCGTTGTTTCACCTGCGTTGCAAAGGCAACACGTTGTTCGGCGGTCGTGGTATTTGCTGTTTCCCATATCAGCTACAGGCGCAAACCCTTGGAGCTATCTCACTGTCTTCCATTAATAACGTCTACTAGCTGTGGTGATGGGTTCCAGGCTGTGTTTTCTACAAGAGCCCATAGCCTGTGTGATTGAGGTCTCCAAATCTCTCAGTAACCGGTAGCCTTCTTGCAATTTACCAGGGCTGCTGACCCAAGAAACATCAGGAATAAAATCATTTACATGTTTAAATCCAAAATACCAAACAGATCTATGTGGAATCTGGAGTATTCATATTTTTTAAAACATGAATCAGAAACAAAGTAAAAGAATTACGCTGACCCTGCATTGAAAAACTCAGACAAGTGTGTGGGAATGTGCCTGACATCTTTTGAGGTCAATTGTTCCCTGTTACTTGCTGTCAGTTATGAGAGCACGCATCTTGCCTCTGTTGTGGGGGATTGGTAGTGTAGTGCATGAGGCCTGTTGCGCAGTAGGCCTTCGCAGCGTGCTGCTGCACAGGGAGACACACACTTAGTTGACTATCTCGGCCAGTGGTCACGTGCAACCCTGGCCCGTTTATTTGTCCCATCGGATCGTGCACGGTCACGAGGGGTGGTACGGGAATACAATGTAGGAAAGGGGCCGGTTGGCTCTCTACATCCCTCCCTTCTTTTAGTTACATACCAGGAGAAGGGGGTGGGAGAGAAGAGGGAGAAAACAGCTGGAAAATAGCAAGAGAGGAAACGAAGAAAAGAGACATAGGTTGGGAACACAAACATCAGATCCGCAGATTCAGTAATCGCTCAACACATAAAGTCTCTCAGTCTTTGGCTGGGCGCAGGGTTGGGTCGCTGCTGATAACGTTGGCTTCTGGGCTTTTCCCCTCCGTAGTCGCCCGTCACATTCAAGGGGAAAACCAAAGATGCCTTGCGTGACACTCCTTCACTCTAGATGTCTTCGGGTTCCGTTGCTCCTGCCTGCTGAGTAGTGAGCGTTGGACTCTGGCTGCTGTCTGTGGCTGGCACATCGTGAGCATCCACCGGCTCATCTTCCCCTTCCCGGGATGGGTCAGCGAGAGCAGCGTCACCGGCCAGTTCTTTGAACCACAACACATTTCTCACCACGCTATGTCTGCCTCATTGGGCCATAATCATTGGGCCATGAACTTGAATCACAGTCCATACTTCGGGGTTAAATGGGGTGCAAAACTTCCACCCCGGGTGGCGGTCCTTGAGTACTACCTTGGACCTACCTGCAGCATCGGAGATTTTGCTCAGCGACTATCCGTCTCTTTCTCGTTCGTTACACGCCGCTTCTGTTGGGCCTTTTCGACATCCAGGCAGGGTGGTGCTCACTCGGGGTCCTCAGGAATTAGGTCCCTCTGTGGTCGCTTAAGCAGTAGGGAAGCGTGTGCGCACCCCGTCGTGGAGTGGGGCGTTTATTGGTAGGCAAGTACGAACTGATGCAGACACCCCTTGGGGTCTTGGTGCTGGTCTACTCCAATCCTGAGGGCCATGTTCAGCATTCTCATGAAGCGCTCCACCTCTCCATTGGCCTGTGGCCATTGTGGGGTGAAACGTAGATGCCTGATAGCTCGCCGTGCCAGGAAATTGTGGAAGTCCTGACCCTGGAAAGGTGGTCCGTTGTCAGACGCATTCGTTGTTTCACCTGCGTTGCAAAGGCAACACGTTGTTCGGCGGTCGTGGTATTTGCTGTTTCCCATATCAGCTACAGGCGCAAACCCTTGGAGCTATCTCACTGTCTTCCATTAATAACGTCTACTAGCTGTGGTGATGGGTTCCAGGCTGTGTTTTCTACAAGAGCCCATAGCCTGTGTGATTGAGGTCTCCAAATCTCTCAGTAACCGGTAGCCTTCTTGCAATTTACCAGGGCTGCTGACCCAAGAAACATCAGGAATAAAATCATTTACATGTTTAAATCCAAAATACCAAACAGATCTATGTGGAATCTGGAGTATTCATATTTTTTAAAACATGAATCAGAAACAAAGTGAAAGAATTACGCTGACCCTGCATTGAAAAACTCAGACAAGTGTGTGGGAATGTGCCTGACATCTTTTGAGGTCAATTGTTCCCTGTTACTTGCTGTCAGTTATGAGAGCACGCATCTTGCCTCTGTTGTGGGGGATTGGTAGTGTAGTGCATGAGGCCTGTTGCGCAGTAGGCCTTCGCAGCGTGCTGCTGCACAGGGAGACACACACTTAGTTGACTATCTCGGCCAGTGGTCACGTGCAACCCTGGCCCGTTTATTTGTCCCATCGGATCGTGCACGGTCACGAGGGGTGGTACGGGAATACAATGTAGGAAAGGGGTCGGTTGGCTCTCTACATCCCTCCCTTCTTTTAGTTACATACCAGGAGATGGGGGTGGGAGAGAAGAGGGAGAAAACAGCTGGAAAATAGCAAGAGAGGAAACGAAGAAAAGAGACATAGGTTGGGAACACAAACATCAGATCCGCAGATTCAGTAATCGCTCAACACATAAAGTCTCTCAGTCTTTGGCTGGGCGCAGGGTTGGGTCGCTGCTGATAACGTTGGCTTCTGGGCTTTTCCCCTCCGTAGTCGCCCGTCACATTCAAGGGGAAAACCAAAGATGCCTTGCGTGACACTCCTTCACTCTAGATGTCTTCGGGTTCCGTTGCTCCTGCCTGCTGAGTAGTGAGCGTTGGACTCTGGCTGCTGTCTGTGGCTGGCACATCGTGAGCATCCACCGGCTCATCTTCCCCTTCCCGGGATGGGTCAGCGAGAGCAGCGTCACCGGCCAGTTCTTTGAACGACAACACATTTCTCACCACGCTATGTCTGCCTCATTGGGCCATAATCATTGGGCCATGAACTTGAATCACAGTCCATACTTCGGGGTTAAATGGGGTGCAAAACTTCCACCCCGGGTGGCGGTCCTTGAGTACTACCTTGGACCTACCTGCAGCATCGGAGATTTTGCTCAGCGACTATCCGTCTCTTTCTCGTTCGTTACACGCCGCTTCTGTTGGGCCTTTTCGACATCCAGGCAGGGTGGTGCTCACTCGGGGTCCTCAGGAATTAGGTCCCTCTGTGGTCGCTTAAGCAGTAGGGAAGCGTGTGCGCACCCCGTCGTGGAGTGGGGCGTTTATTGGTAGGCAAGTACGAACTGATGCAGACACCCCTTGGGGTCTTGGTGCTGGTCTACTCCAATCCTGAGGGCCATGTTCAGCATTCTCATGAAGCGCTCCACCTCTCCATTGGCCTGTGGCCATTGTGGGGTGAAACGTAGATGCCTGATAGCTCGCCGTGCCAGGAAATTGTGGAAGTCCTGACCCTGGAAAGGTGGTCCGTTGTCAGACGCATTCGTTGTTTCACCTGCGTTGCAAAGGCAACACGTTGTTCGGCGGTCGTGGTATTTGCTGTTTCCCATATCAGCTACAGGCGCAAACCCTTGGAGCTATCTCACTGTCTTCCATTAATAACGTCCACTAGCTGTGGTGATGGGTTCCAGGCTGTGTTTTCTACAAGAGCCCATAGCCTGTGTGATTGAGGTCTCCAAATCTCTCAGTAACCGGTAGTCTTCTTGCAATTTACCAGGGCTGCTGACCCAAGAAACATCAGGAATAAAATCATTTACATGTTTAAATCCAAAATACCAAACAGATCTATGTGGAATCTGGAGTATTCATATTTTTTAAAACATGAATCAGAAACAAAGTGAAAGAATTACGCTGACCCTGCATTGAAAAACTCAGACAAGTGTGTGGGAATGTGCCTGACATCTTTTGAGGTCAATTGTTCCCTGTTACTTGCTGTCAGTTATGAGAGCACGCATCTTGCCTCTGTTGTGGGGGATTGGTAGTGTAGTGCATGAGGCCTGTTGCGCAGTAGGCCTTCGCAGCGTACTGCTGCACAGGGAGACACACACTTAGTTGACTATCTCGGCCAGTGGTCACGTGCAACCCTGGCCCGTTTATTTGTCCCATCAGATCGTGCACGGTCACGAGGGGTGGTACGGGAAGACAATGTAGGAAAGGGGCCGGTTGGCTCTCTACATCCCTCCCTTCTTTTAGTTACATACCAGGAGATGGGGGTGGGAGAGAAGAGGGAGAAAACAGCTGGAAAATAGCAAGAGAGGAAACGAAGAAAAGAGACATAGGTTTGGAACACAAACATCAGATCCGCAGATTCAGTAATCGCTCAACACATAAAGTCTCTCAGTCTTTGGCTGGGCGCAGGGTTGGGTCACTGCTGATAACGTTGGCTTCTGGGCTTTTCCCCTCCATAGTCGCCCGTCACATTCAAGGGGAAAACCAAAGATGCCTTGCGTGACACTCCTTCACTCTAGATGTCTTCGGGTTCCGTTGCTCCTGCCTGCTGAGTAGTGAGCGTTGGACTCTGGCTGCTGTCTGTGGCTGGCACATCATGAGCATCCACCGGCTCATCTTCCCCTTCCCGGGATGGGTCAGCGAGAGCAGCGTCACCGGCCAGTTCTTTGAACCACAACACATTTCTCACCACGCTATGTCTGCCTCATTGGGCCATAATCATTGGGCCATGAACTTGAATCACAGTCCATACTTCGGGGTTAAATGGGGTGCAAAACTTCCACCCCG
Organism: Triturus cristatus; assembly: GCF_964204655.1. Lineage (NCBI taxonomy): Eukaryota > Metazoa > Chordata > Amphibia > Caudata > Salamandridae > Triturus > Triturus cristatus. Next base: position 144,526,358 of record NC_140588.1, read on the forward strand.
GGTGGCGGTCCTTGAGTACTACCTTGGACCTACCTGCAGCATCGGAGATTTTGCTCAGCGACTATCCGTCTCTTTCTCGTTCGTTACACGCTGCTTCTGTTGGGCCTTTTCGACATCCAGGCAGGGTGGTGCTCACTCGGGGTCCTCAGGAATTAGGTCCCTCTGTGGTCGCTTAAGCAGTAGGGAAGCGGGTGCGCACCCCGTCGTGGAGTGGGGCGTTTATTGGTAGGCACGTAGGAACTGATGCAGACACCCCTTGGAGTCTTGGTGCTGGTCTACTCCAATCCTGAGGGCCATGTTCAGCATTCTCATGAAGCGCTCCACCTCTCCATTGGCCTGTGGCCATTGTGGGGTGATCCGTAGATGCCTGATAGCTCGCCGTGCCAGGAAATCGTGGAAGTCCTGACCCTGGAAAGGTGGTCCGGTGTCAGACGCATTCGTTGTTTCACCTGCGTTGCAAAGGCAACACGTTGTTCGGCGGTCGTGGTATTTGCTGTTTCCCATATCAGCTACAGGCGCAAACTCTTGGAGCTATCTCACTGTCTTCCATTAATAACGTCCACTAGCTGTGGTGAAGGTTTCTAGGCTGTGTTTTCTACAAAAGCCCATAGCCTGTGTGATTGAGGTCTCCAAATCTCTCAGTAACCGGCAGCCTTCTTGCAATTTACCAGAGCTGCTGATCTATGTGGAATCTGGAGTATTCATATTTTTTAAAACATGAATCAGAAACAAAGTGAAAGAATTACGCTGACCCTGCATTGAAAAACTCAGACAAGTGTGTGGGAATGTGCGTGACATCTTTTGAGGTCAATTGTTCCCTGTTACTTGCTGCATACAAAGCCCTGCACCATGAAGGACCAGCATACATCAACGAGTGAATGACCGTCCACCAACTGACCCGACATCTGCGTTCTATCTCCCTCGTCCTCGCAGACATCCCCCGGATCCGCCTAGGAAACAGCGGGAGACGCTCCTTCTCACACCTGGCTCTCAGTACTGTGGGATTTCAGGAAAAGACTGGCTATTTAAATGAACAGAGTACTAGAAGCAGCAAGCAACTACATCGCCTTTAGATCCTCATGGGTGATTTGCCGCGTTTTGTAAATCCTGATTGATTGATTCATACATGAAGTTTATTATTGAAAGTTCACTATTTGGTTTTTCCATCACATCCCTGGGTACACCCTACTGTTCTTCTTCCTCACCACAGGGTACCACATTTGTTTCCATGGCTGCATCTGCTTCCCTGGTTGCAACCTCTGGCTCTACCTCCTCCTCCCATGACACCTCCCATGCATTTCATGGGTGATCCTCCCCCATAGCACCACCGAAGAAGTAATCATTCCCCATTCACATTTACTTTCGCACACGTCACTGTTTAACTCTATACCAGCAGAGTGCGTCTATCCATGTACATCTTCTTTCTTGTCAAAAACAGCTGTTTGATGGCTGCCTCCAGATGCGCCCTGTCAAATACTTTTCACACTCTGATCAAACTCTGTAGCAACACAATTTAGGGGCCATATTCTACCATCACTCAACTGTACTGCATTTTGCAGCTCCTTCACCACTTCCATTGGATCATAGAAATGGCTCTTACCCTTGGGAACTGTGCTAGTTTTTTTTACTCTCACCCAGTACCCTATCTGTATGTTGAGTGGTCTAGCAGTATGATTTGTATAATAATACTTACTTTTGTCATGGGTCTTCCGTATCCTATTACGGACATCCTCCACACTCCACTGTTCCACACATGCCTTGAATAACCTCCGAGGACTGTACTTAGTTCTCAATCCCTTCCCCTCCCAATTACGCATGGTGACAGTACTGTGAGTTTGTTACTGGTCACTACATAAGCCCATACTGATTTAGCCAATTCATTTTGAAAGATATGGTGAGGAGAAACTTGACATGCTGAGATTTCGATAGTTGAGGTGCGAGTTGAGGAACCAGCAAACCCAGGGGAAACTGCACATGGAAAGGTAAGGACCTTCATTCCTTAGATGAACAAAAAAATTTACATATAGTGTTTGTTAGAAATTGGGTTACTAGTTGACTGGGGTGTGAGCCCTGGTCAAGCAGTAACCACAATCCTAGTCAGGGTAAGGCAGTAGCAAAATCCAAATTAACCTGTGCTCACCCTCTGGTAGCTTGGAACAGAGCAGTCAGGGTTAACTTAAAGACAATGTGTAAGTATTTGTGCAACACTTCAAACAGTAAAACAGTGAAAACACCACGCAAAAAGATCTCACATCCGGTTTAGAAAAATAGAGTCATTTTCAATTAATAAAATGACCACAAAAACAAATACAAGTCGGTATAACCAGAGATAGTAAATTTTAAAGTTTTAGGTCAAAATAGCACCAAAAAGCACAAAACACCAACAAGGGGATATCTGCTCATGCCTCAAAGGGACAAAGGCAAAAATGTAAGCTGACCGCAAAGGAGCACTGGCCGGCTACAGGGACCCAGTTAGGCCCACTGAACAAAGTAGTTTAAATCCTGGTTGCGGAGCGTTGCGTGGATCCTGGTTGAAGAAGCGCTGTGCAGCTGGAGAAATGCATTGGCTCTGAGATGTGGCAAGGCTGCGATGTGAAGTCCTGTTGCGTTGACATCTAGGATCATGTCTACGGGGCTTGCAATGTGAAGTCTTTGAGTAGGGGATGTGGCACGCAGCTGGCGATGCATCGGTTCTGGAGAGCTGCGAGGCTTTGATGCATAGTCCGTCATCGTGCTGCCATTAGTAAGAGATGCTGGAGCTTGGGATAGAGATGCGCCGTGCCATAGGCGAGTGCATCAGTTCCGAGAAGTGCGAGGAAGTAGCGTACTCCTGAGTTGGGTTCAATCCATGCAGCAGCGGCGATGCGTCGGGTCTGCTGGAGGATGCGCCGCTTAGCTGAAGAGATGCATGGGTTCTGCTTGGGGATGCCCTGCTCAGAGGAGAAGATGCATTGGATCCGCTGGTAAGCACCTAGGGCCCACTTCCAAGGGTCCAGGATTGGGTGGCACCACTTTGCAGAGTAAACTCACAGATGGCAGAGTCCAGGTGCACTGGTAAGGTTGTTGGAAGCCTATTCTTCCCCTGAGGCATCAGATCAGGAGACCAGCCAACTAGCCCATGGAGTCACTTGGGGTCAAGAGATGCAGGTCCAGTCCTTCTCTCCCAGGTAGTGGGGCAGCAGGTCAGTACAGCAAAGCAGGAGCCCAGCAGAGTAGCTGTCCAGCATTGTGTCAGTCCTTCAGAAGCACATCTGTCCTTCTTTCTGGCAGAGTATCCTCAGGTCCAGAAGTGTACTGAAGTGGTGATGTCTGAGGTTCTTCTTTCATACACAGTTGTGCCTTTGAAGTTGGGAGCAGCTTCTAGAGGCATGCCTTTGAAGGGCACAGATGCCCTGCCTGCCCAGCCTTGCTGCAAACTAACCACAGGGGGTATCACCCCTTTGTGTGGAGACAGGACACAGCATATTCAGGTGTGAGACTGGGCCCAGCTTCTGCCTCCCATCCTGCCAGTGATGTCCCATTCAGTCACACCTAAGCCTCCACTGTGTGTGGCTGTCTAGGAAGAATGAACAAATCCTAACTCTCAATTACATCCAGTAATGTGACCAGAGACAGGCTGAATGCACCAAATGCTAAGGCAAGAAAATGCCAACTTTCTAAAAGTGGCATTTTCAGAATTGTAATTTAAAATCCAACTTCACCATAAATTAGGATTTTAAATTAGGATTCCAGAGACACCAAATATGTTATCCTATGGGAGAGATAGGCCTTGTAGTATTGAAACAATAAATGTAAAGGTTTTTCTCTACCAGGACATGTACAACTGAAAAGTACATGTCCAACTTTTTTAATACATTGCATCCCCTGGGCCTTTTGCCTGGTCAATATGGCAATTTAAACTGCATACACAGGCTCAGCAATGGCAGGCCTGAAACATGTTCAGAGGACTACTTAAGTGGGTGACACAATCAGTGGTGCAGGCTCACTAGTCAGATTTAATTTACAGGCCCTGGGCACATGTAGTGCACTACTAGGAACGTATAAGTAAATTAAATATGCCAATCGGGTATGAGCCAATGCTATCATGTTTTAGGGAAAGAGCACAAGCACTTTAGTACTGGTTAGCAGTGGCAAAGTGCACAAAGTCCTAAAGCCAGCAAAAACAAAGTCAGCAAAAACAAGAGTTCTGAAGGAAAAAGTTAGGGGAAACCACACCAAGGATGCCACGTCTAACAGTGTTGAACCCGAATATCAAGGATCAGTTCTTGGTAATGGATGAAAGAGTGATAGTGGGGAATGCAAAATGATGGGTTCCCCAGCAGACTGTTGTGAGGGATCCCTGACACATCTCTATCTCACTGATATTCATAGATCTTAGGCTGAATGGGGAGGATCTCTTATGGGTTGGGGGCCGTCTGCGCTGCTGGGGTGGACGTGGTCTGCATTACGCCCCTGCCTTTTGGTAAGTCTAATGGGTCAGGTTTTTTATTTATTAATTTTTATTTAAGAGTTTTATATAGTGCTGGCCAGACCCGAGAGTATCGGAGCGCTTTACAACATACGTGTCAGGAAATCACATGGTAATCCAGTAGTATTAAGGAAAAACATATAGTAACGGGGTAGTATACATAGTGGTTCATGGCGCTACGGAGGTCTGGGCGCGCAGTACCGCATTAAGTCAAGGAGGTCTGATGAAGTACTAGCAGTGTGCACGTTGGCTCAAGCCAACCTCTTTTAGGGATGGGGGGGGGGGAGGGAGATGTCTGGTGGCTTGGTGGAGGTAGATGTCTTGATGTCAGAGAATCGGGCTGCTGTCAGGTTCCAGTTAGGGAGCTCCGGCAGCAGCTAACGATACGGGAGCGAGCGATTGAGAAAGAGGTCTTTGAGCTGCATTTTAAATTTTGTGAAGGATGGGGGAGTTCTGATGTGGACTGGGATGGAATTCCAGATTTGGGACGCACTTCCAGAAATGGAGTGGGCTGCGTTTTTTTGTTTATGGGTTTTCGGCAGGATGAGGAGAAGCGTATTGGATCTCCTGAGGGTCCTTGTCTGACCGGCCCTCTTCAGTTTGGAGGCCAGGTAGGTGGGTTTCCCTGTATGCAGGGCTTTGTGCGTGGGGCAAGCAGTTCTGAAGTTGTCACGCATTTCGACTGGGAGCCATTTTAGCTCTTTGAGTGCGGGTGATATGTGATCATATTTCTTTGCTCCTGTGATCATTCTGGCTGCTGCGTTGAGCGTTGTTCTGAGGAGAGGTAAGTGGCATTTAGCAGTGCCTGTGAGGCCTGCGTTCCCGTAATGTAGTCTGGACAGCACCAGTGATTGAGTGGCCTGTTTGAGATCCTGGGTGGGATGAAGGGTTTTATTTTGTTGGGTAGTTTCAGGTTGAGGAAGGCACTCTTTGCGAAGTTCTTGATGTGCTTGACCATGTCTAGTTTTGGATCGAGAGTGATTCTCAACGATTTTACAGAGTCATCCAGGGTGATGTTGCCGTTGAGGGCATCAATAGCTTTAAGCCATTCTATGATTTGGGGGTTCTCTTTTTTGTTGGAGATGAGGAGGAATTCCATTTTGTCTTGGTTACGTTTCAGGTGGTTTAGAGATAACCAGTGCTGGACTTCACTAAGAGTGTCGTTGAGTCTTTGAATGTCGTCAATGGAGGAGGTTTTGTGATAGATCTGGGTGTTGTCTGCATATAGGTGGAAGGGGATGTTATTTTTTTTAGTATGGTGGTGAGGGGTTCCATGTAGATGTTGAAAAATTGAGGGGAAAGAACTGACTCTTGGGGGACACCTCTGCTGACGGGGTGTAGGTCTGACAGGAAGTTTTTGATTGTTATTCTTTGTGTGCGGTTCTGGAGAAATGAGGAGAATCATTGTAGGACCATCTCTTCTGCACCTAGCCTTTTTTTAAGTACTTTGATGAGTAGCCTGTGGTCAACCATGTCGAAGGCTGCCGATAGGTCTAGAAGTATGAGTAGGTAGCATTGGTCCGTGTCTAGTGACTTGTGGATGACGTCTATGATATTAATGATTGCTGTCTCTTTACTGCAGCCTTGTCAGAAGCCCGAGTGGTGGGGGTTCAGGAGGTTGATGTTGTCCATGTGATGGATCAGTTGTAGGAGCACACACCTATCCAGGATTTTGGATAGGAGAGGAAGATTGAAAACGGGTCTGAAGTTATTCAAATCGTTAGTGACCAAGCCCGTTTTTTTTAGAAGTGGTGTGACTTGGCCGAATTTGAGGCAGTCTGGAATGGTTCCGGTTCTCAGGGAGCTGTTTATGATTTTGCTCCAGAGCGGGGATAGGGAAGTTTAAGTTTTTTAGCTAGTTGGGTGGGTATAGGATCGAGGACGTGTGAAGAGGGTTTGAAGGTGGAGATTAGTTTAATTATCACCAATTCGGAGATAGGGTTGAAGGATTTCCAAAGTTTTGGTGGGTGATTGGTACGATATCATCTGTCCTTTAGGACAGGCTCCTGTGAGGGAGACTGCGGTTGAGATCTAAGGAGAGTTCAATCTTGGTGATTTTGTCATTGAAGAAGTTGGCGGAATTATCGCACAGGTCCTTGGAGGCCACAATCGAGGAAAGGGGGGACTTGGAAGTCTGTTGCTTGATGAGGTTGAAGAGTTCCTTGGGCCTGTGTTTTGTGTTGTCAAGAGCAGTGGAGAAGAAGGAAGGTTTTTTCGTTAATGATGTGTTTTTTGTACTTCCTGCGAGTTGATTTGAGTTGTTCGCGAAGGATTGAGGTTGGGTTGTTCCGCCAGAGTCTTTCTGTGGCCCTGAGGTGTCTCCTTTCGGAGTTTATGTCTGTATTGAACCAGGATCTGGATGGTATGTTTCTGGCTTTTTTTAGTTTCAGGGGGGCTAGTTGGTCCAAAAAGGAAGTCATGGTTGCGTTATAGTGAGAGGTGAGTTCAGTTGTGGAGAGATCATCCGTGGAGATGGGGGAGAGAGATCTCATCTTTTCCTTCAGGTTTGCCAGGGGGATCTGAGTTAGGTTTCTCGCCCCTTTGGGGGGGGTCCAGCGTGGGGGGTTTGCATAGGATCCGTTGGCTGATGCGGAATAAGATGAGGTGGTGATCAGACCAGTCAACGGGCAGGATGTGGTCGCTAAGGATTGTGTCTCGTTGGGCAATAATGGCATCCATGGTAGATCCTTCTTTGTGTGTTTCTTCAGAGCAGTGTTGGATAAGGTTGCTGTTATTTAGGAGATCGTTCAGGGATTGGATTAGCGGGTTGTTTTCCTCATTCCAGTGGGGGTTGAGGTCACCTAGAATTAAATAGTTTGAGTCTCGGAATAAGAAGTGGGTAATCAGATCAGACAGGTGTTCCCCAAATGCTGTAGTGTTGTCTGGCAGATTGTAGAGGAGGTGGCAGAGTAGAGATTTGTTGTCATTTGTCTTAATGTTGGCGGTTAGGCATTCAAACGTGTTGTATCTGAAGGTGTCTGTTTCCTTAACGGAGATATTGACCTTGTGTATGATTGCAATGACCCCTCCTCGTTGATCCTTTCTATCTTTGTTGATGAGAGCATAGCCCGGGGGCACAAGCATGTCCAGGCTTGGGGAAGAGAGTTCGTTTAGCCAGGTTTCAGTGATTAAGGTAATGTCTATGTCATGGGTGAGGATGGTTTCTGCCAGCTCAGTTGCATGTTTGGTGGCTGATCTGCAGTTAATGAGCATGCATTTGGTGGAGGTCGCCTTGTTTTTGTGTTTCTTGATTAGGGGAGCCCTGGGAATATTGGTGAAGAATGCAGGGGGTATTAAGTGTCTCGTAGAGGAGTGGTCTCTTCTGAATCCCCTGATAACCTTGATCTTGGATTTTGGGGTGGCAGAGGTAGGGGTGTCATAGGAGGCGGCGATCTCTGTCACTTCACTTGGGTACATATCCGCAGTTGTTCTTTTGGGTCTCTGTGATTTGTTTGAGAGGGGGGTTGAGATCCGGCTAGGATAGCCTTGGAAGGCTGTTGCTGTCTGGTGATGGGAAAAGTGGGAGTCGAGAGAGGGAGTTGGCTAGGCTCTCTGAGTGTGGAGAGGCTTAGTAAGATTGCGTTAAGACCTAGTATTACAGTTTCTAGCTGGCTTTCCAGCAGAGCGAGACGTTGCGTTGTTTCTACAGAGGGGGGGATGGGGGTGTTTAGTGCAGGGTCATTCCGCGAGGGAGAGAGCTTGTCATTGATATGTTGGCTCTTGGTGTTCCTAATGCTGGTGTTGACTGTGTGTTGAGCCAAGGGCAAGGGGCATGGGGGATCGCGTGGTGGATCCCTCATCCTCTTGCGTGTGGAAAGAGATATGAGGTTAGGTGTCATAGATAGCGGTTTGTGGACATTAGTTGTTGGTTGGGTGAGGTGTAATGGGGAGGGAGGGAGTGGTTGGTGATTGTCTGGGGGATGCAGAGCATCCTTGGTGTCGTAATACCTGTGTGTGTTGGAGAGGAAGAGTGTATTGTGCATGTTTTGTGCGAGGAGGGCATATGGGAGGTAGTTGTCCAGGGGGGAGAGGATGATGGGGTTCACAGAGGGTGTGGGATTGGTTTGTGGGGTCTCTTTGGGGGTCAGTCTGTCAAGGGATGGGGAGCAGGTTGGGTGTGGGTGGTGTGGGTTAGAGTGGGCGTTACGTAGTGAGGGGAAGAGGGTGTCGAATGCTTCTAGGTTGTAATTTTTGGCTTGAACCAAGACTGTACCGTTGTGGTAGATGGTTGCAGAGATGTTGCCCTTACGCCTAGCGTAGTTGGGTATAGAAAACATTAGCTTGCAGCTGTAGGAAGTGTTGGTTGATTTGGTTATGTGGAGCTGTGATCTGAACATGGAATTCCAGTTTTCTAGTCTTATGGTATGGAAAATGAGATCCATTTTCAATTGACCCTTGGAGTTGCAGTGGTAGAAGTCCGCAGCTAGAGTTTCTGGGTGTTGACGAATCAGTCTGTGTTTCAAGTTTCTTTTCGCTATTGAAGAGAGGTTGTGGGGGAAAGTGATGTAGAAGGAGTTTGGGCCATGTGGTTTAAGGTGTATTGATGTGGAAGGGCTGGGGGGGACTGTGGTGGTAGATGTCATTTTGAGTTGGATGGGCGGGAGGATGGCTCGACTGAGCTTTTCTCAGGCTTTTAGTCTGGTGCCAGACCAGCTGTTTCAAGTAGGCAGTATGTGATCTGCAATCACGGCAGTGATCTGGGTTCCCTGGTCTGGGTTGGGTCAGAGTGGGTAGCCCTCTGAGGAAACCCCAAACTGTGGTAAAAGAGGTGTGGTGGTGCTTGAGTCGGGGTGGCGGCTAGAACCCGTTATTGGGTGGTAAGCCTAGAAGTATGTGGTTCCCTTCGGGATCTACCTTGGTTGTGGGTGGAGCACTAGTGGGAGGTTAAAAGGATAGGAACAGGAAGATGATGGTTATTTTCAGCATAGGTGTTGAAACTTTTTGTTCTCGATAGCGGTCAGAGGGGGCCATTTCTTGTGCGGAGGGGGCGTCTGCGGTGAGTGGGCTCAGGGGCAGCCATCTTACGGTCAGTCCCAGATGGCCATCATCTTAAAATCAGGCGTCCAAGATTTGCAGTCAATTTGGGCGAAGATAAGGCCACTGTGGTTGCGGTGGCTTTGGTACCTTATGTTTTTTTTGTTTTTTTTAGTGCTCGGTACTCACCCGTGCGGATTTGTGACCGGGGAGAAGTTCTGAGTGTGAGTTGCAGGCAGCCATCTTGGGGACAGGCATCCGGGGTTTGCGGTGAGCTGGGGTGAAATTACAGCATCAGGGCGTTGGAGGCATAATACTGAGGTGGTCTCTAAGTAAGGCCCTTAGCTTCTGTGATCTTTTTTTAAGGATCGTTCTTCATCGGCACGATTTTGTGGCCAGGTACTTGTACAGCCATGATACTTTTTAGTGAGCCTGAACATGGTGGGGTCATTCTTTGTAAGATGATGTTTATGGACCACACCCTATAAACAATACCTTTAATTGTTCTCTCAGGGCAAGACATCTTGGAACATCATACGCCAACTGGTAGAAAAAGTAAAAGCTTTTTTGGAGGGTGAGAAGGAGAGGGTAGCCAAGTGTTCATTGCTAAGTTCAGACCAACTTGACATGTTCGTCTAAAAGCGTGTAGTCCGATGATGGGGATAGGTCTAGCCTAGAGTGAGGGAGTGATGGTGACATTATAAGGGGAAAGGGGTGTGGTGCAGCGGCCAGGGTGGCTGACTCCGGAACATGGGGTTCACGGTTCGATCCCCGGTGTTGGCAGCATGTTAGCCCAGCACCATGTGTCTCTGGGCAATAGCTCGCTTAATCTTCCTGACGATAGTACACTCTCCAAAAGATACAAGATCAGACCAGAGAGATCTCCTGCGAATCAGTGAATACCTACAATGGGGGGTATGTAGCTTTTGGCCTTCCCCCATTTAGTTGAAGTTCAGGAGTGCTTAAGTGGGAGCAGTAGCCTTTTTAAATGGATTAGGGATGGGGTTTAGTCAGTGGCGTCACTAGTGTTGGTGTCACCCGGTGCGGGTAACTCATGGTGTCACCCCCTCACGACTTACCTCATGGACCTCCTCCGCCCCGAGTCCGCCAGTGGACACAGTTGGCAAATAACGGGACCATACAGAATCCTTAGTAACGTTTGTAAATGTAGGTCCTATATTTACAAAATGTGCCTGTTAACAACAGTGTGATAATGATTCATTAATCAGGTTGTACAGTGGGCTACCTGCTAGTCAACAGTTTATTGGAATTTATAATATCATAGGTATGGTACTTTTTACTGGTGTGGTGTTCCCACTATCCATCAACACGATATATCAGTGGTCGAAGTGGGGGAAAAAAAGTAGGGGAACTGTGGGCGGAGAATCAAAAGGCGGGAATAACCCAAGGATTGGATCAGTGGGCAGAGCCAGAGGCGTGGCCAGAATGCGCAAACATCCCAATTTTTTGTATTTGTTTGGTTTCACTGCCCAGTTTTATCAACCGATGGATACACATGATTATTTAAGGTTATAATGAGTTATTGACAGTAAAATGTGTTCACAAAGTGGGATATGCTTCTAATCACAGAATGTCCCCAAATACGATAAAATGTGGAAGCACAAGCCATTTGTTCCCGGCCCATGGAGTTTCTGTCATCAGCACTTCTCCCTTTACCAAAACAGCAGTTCAAACATGAATTGCTAAAAATCCTAGTTTGCAAATGTTTTCTAAATAATAATGGCTCTGCCATATTTACCTCATAATGCAAGATCTGCAGCATGATCTCACCATTTAAACTAATAAATTGTTTGTTGCTCAAACGTATCAAAAGTTAATAAAAATTTGACTTGTGTTGCAGCGGAGTAGATGACAGTTAATAGCTCACTGTTGTATGTTAGGATTTTAACTTATAAACTGCAAGTAACAAAAGGATCTCTCTGACAAAAGCAGTAGCCCACTGGCCTATTTACATTATGTGCACTTTGTGATCTGCATGGTACATGTTCTTTGCAGCAGGTACATTAACCCTCTGAGCTACCTTTCCATGAGTAAAATCTTCCATTAGACAAAATTCCGATCTCTCTCTAGGAAGAACATTAATCGCCAGAGTCATCATGACATTTTTATTGTTACCGAAAATTACTGGAGGCCAGGAAGGAGGCAGCAAGCGCTTTTAAAACCATAATATACTTGCAAAAATGATGCCTCCACCGAAAGTGAGCACCTGGTGCGGTCACACCGGTTGCACTGCCCTAGAGCTGGCCCTTCTCAAGGGTCCTGTGATCTCAGTGACAGGGTCACTGTTCTAGGGTGTACTGCTTCATAGGCCTGCCGCAAAACTGGAGGTGAACTTCAGTATGAATAGTGGTGGACAAGCCTTGAAGGTTAACCTACACTTGTCATGCTAGGGTCCACCTGCTGGTGCTACGACACCGGGGCTTCTAATGTCTTGCGAAGCCTTCTAAGGTCTAGCATGAGATAGTGCTCTCTCAGGAGAGTGGTCTGGCGGACTGGTTATTAAGGCTGAACCTGGTTCCCCAGTTCCAAATTCAGCAGCTCTGGCCATAGTGCCACATCCTCTCCCCCGCTGAACACCATACTGCCCCACTGAGAAAAACTCAGACTGCCTTCAACTACAACCCAATTGTTGCCAGCTATAAACACCTGGATGCGGCTCAATTTAAATTACGCACTGGGCAAGAGCAATATGTGGCCTACAAAAAAAAGTGACAGCATCCTGGAAAAAGCAAACAATCATAGGGAATGCAACATTTTGCAAACCATGTGAAATGTAAGCAGGAACAACATGGTTACCTTAACGCTTTTACACTCACTGTTCAGAAATCAGTGAGTGCTTTTGCCTGAAAAGTTAAGGACATGACAACAGGGCCCTGAATGGACCCATTTCAATGGCCATTGCTTATATCCTTACAAAACGTAAGCAGTATGGTAAAAAAAGACAACATCCCTAGATACAGAGCAGCAGTACAAATTTTGTTTTTCAATCCTCACATTGCAGTACCTCCAGGATTGGTGCACTAGTTCCAAGCCCAGGGAAAACAAAGCCAAGACAACAAAAATAGCGCTTCACTGGCAAACTCTGTAAAATTGGCGCTAATGTGTTTGGGTGTGAATAAAAATCAATCTGGACAGTTTGCTACCACTCTGTCTTACTTTATTTAGTTATTTATTTTTCATATTTTTAAACTTTTATTCCTGATGCTGCATTTTGGAATTAAATGTCAGAAAAATACAACATTGATTTCCAGCAAAAGTGATTTTCTTTTTTGGATCCATTTCACAGGGAAGCAAATAAAAGAAAGGAGTGGAGACAGTGTGCACTGCGCACAGGCACGTCCTCTTCCTAAAAGGTTAGGTTGCTCTGCGCACACGGGCCCCAGGGCCGGCTTTAGCGCTGGTGGCGCCCTGTGCGACAATGTTTGTTGGCGCCCCCCCAATGACCACCTTCACCACGGATTCTCTCACTAGCACCCTTTAACAGTGACCAAGTCACCATAACCACACTCTCTCAGATGCATTGAATTAGTTATATAGCGCCACTCATACCAGTGTAGGGTGTCCGAGCACTTTGCATCACACACACATTACACAGAGACAATCAATCATAGGTGTGTAAATCCGTGTATAGGAAATGATACATAAACCAAAGGACTGAAAGTGTAGGAGTCACATGACATCCATACTGGTAGGCAGTATAGTGCTTGGTGTGGAGAAGCACAAACGCAGAGTCGAAAAAGAAACAGCATAGTTGGGAGTTTTCTTTAATAATAAGAATCTATTTCTAGCCAAATTAACCCTTTTTGCAACATTAATCAATGTTCTAATAATGTATATTTTGAGGTGTGTATGCAGTTCTAGGATGAAAGTTAATAGCTCACTGTTGAATATTAGGACTTTAAGTTATAAATTGCAACAAAAGGATGTCTCTTTTGAAAGCAGTAACCTGCTGATCTGCACTCTGTAATCTACTTGGCACACGTTCTTTGCAGCAGGCATATTAACCCTCTGCACTAACTTCACCTAAGTCAAAACCTCAACTTTACCAAACACTGATCTCTCTCCAGGAAGATAATTAATCACACGAGTTTTCTTGACATTTATATGAGGCCTGGTAATTGCCGGCGGAAAGAAACGCTGCAGCAGGTGCTTCAAACGCATAATAAACTTTCAAACACGGCGCCCCCAGGAAGCCAGCACCTGGTCGCACCGCCCTAAAACCGGCCCCTGACGGGCCCTGTTGGTGTCACCCCACTTGAGGGTGTCACCCGGTGCGGTCCGCACCCCCCGCACCCCCATAGTGACGCCGCTGGGTTTAGTTTGTTTTCGAGGCTGTGCGACATGCTTTGATGAGACTGGTCTGTTTATCATTTATCTGCTTCTCTTTGGTCTGTTGCCTCCAACAGGACAAATCCGAGGCCTATGATGGGATGAAGAGGGGTTGATGGGGGCTGGGTCGCCATGGAGCCGTTGAAACAGTTGAGGGTTATGTGGGTGTGCAAGGGACATTTTGGCGGCCGTGAAGGATGGAAGAAATTTGAAATATTGAATGATTAAGAGCATGGGGAAAAGCTTAAAAAAAGGACTTTCGAAAGGAGAAGATGGTGGTGGGGACATGAAAGTGGACTAAGGGTGGGAACCTAAATATTGGAATTTGTGGGGTAGGATCACAGGTGGCACGTGATTAATACATTTATTGTATTAGTGCGGCTGGGTAATTTTAGGCTCTACTGTTGCCTGGTGCTGTTAATTCCAGACCTGTCTTATTATTAAAGTTAATTCCAGACCCGTCTTAAGTGGTCTTCCGCACATAAGGACGTATCTGTCACGTATGGCTCGTCCCGCTATTTATATACATTTGCCTGAATAAATATAACTTATGTCAGTTTTTGCCGTGAGGGACAAAGATAAAAATTGGCACGTTTTAATATGGCGGCCCTTTGTGGCTACTGTTTCTGTGCAGTATATGCTCATTTTAAAGTTGTGCAAGAGGTCTGTCAACGTAAGCGGTGCACGTCAAGGAAAAAACCCAGACAATGGCTTCACTGACCTGTGGGAGAGGCCAGCGAACGTACTTTAACGTTTACTTGTAAAGGGTGACAGCTGCAATAGAACTCTAAAATGAGGATTTGACGCTTATAGAAAGATTCTGTTTGCCTTGCCTGGGGTGGTACGGGCGCGGTTCATGGGGCGAGCCCTTCAAACCTTCCAGGAACAGTGTTTGACTATGACTGGGACTGCGTGACTACTTTAATACGATCAGCGTAATTCTTAGAATTAATCAGTGCACCTGTTCTGCCTCCTCTCGTTCACATGAATAACACATAAGGAGTTGCTATTTATTCACGTACGGAGGTCTCGTGCTGGATGGAATCCCACCGCCGAACCAAGCCACCAAACAAACCCAGGGGGAAACACGGTCCAATCAGCGCTCACTCTCGCTCCTCTCTCGTTCTCTCTGTCTATCTCTTTCTCTTTCCCCCTCTTTCTCTTTCTCTCTCTCTCTCTCTCTCTCTCTCTCATTCTCTCTCTCTCTGTCTGTCTTTCTCTCTCTATCTCCACTCGGTCGCCCCCATTTATTTCAAACTAAAACCTACGATTGTCTCTGTCATACCGGAATCGCACATAACATGTCAACTGCAACAAATCCAAGGTATGAATTTTTCGGAGCCGAGATGGCACTTGTGAGTGAAAAACCAACAAAGTGGGCACAGCTTCAGGCTGTTGGCTTAATGGTGGGAACTGGCCGGTCCATACCCAGTGTGAAGATTGGGAAAACCCAACAAGCATTGGCAAAGCCAATAGCTCTCTCCTATGCGAGAGCTATTGCCTTTGGCAATGTGTTATCGCAATGGTGTACACCAGTGTGCCTGCTGTTTAGCATGGCTAAAAGTTAGTGGTGTGGAGTTGGACGGGGTAGGATAGGGTAGAGTAGATTAGAGTAGAGTGGAATGGGGTAGATTGGGGTAGAGTGGAGTGGGCTAGATTGGCGTAGAGTGGAGGGTGGGCAGGGTGGGGTAGTATGGAGTAGGGTGGATTGGGGTAGATTGGAGTGGGGTAGATTGAGGGATTTGGTTAGATTAGCATGCTACATTGGAATGGGGTATTTTTAATGGGGAAGATTGGGGTGGAGTGGGGTAGATTGGAGTAGAGCAGATTGCGGTAGATTAGAGTGGGGTAGATTAGAGTGAGGTAGTTAGGAGTAGGGGCAGAGTGGAGTGGGATGTATTGTGGTAGATTGGAGTGGAAAAGGGTAGACTGGAGTCTGGTAAATTGGAGTGGAGTGCGTAGATTGGAGCGGAGCGGGGTAGATTGGAGTGGGGTAGATTGGGTGGAATACAGTAGGGTAGAATGGAATGGGGTGGGGTAGACTGGGGAGAGGGGTAGATTGGAGTGCTTTGGGATGGGGTGGGGTAGATTGGAGTGGGGTAGAATGGGGTGGAGTGGAGTAGATTGGAGGAGGTATATTTGAGTTGGGTAGATCGGGGTGGAGTGGAATAGATTGGGGTGGAATAGGGTAGTGTACAGTGGTGTGGGGGATTTGGTTAGATTAGCGTGGTACATTGGAATAGGGTATTTATAATTGGGTAGATTGGGGTGGCGTGGGGTAGATTGGAGTAGAGCAGATTGGGGTAAATTAGAGTGGAGTATATTAGAGTGAGGTAGTTAGTAGTAGGGGTAGAGTAGAGTGGGATGTATTGTGGTAGATTGGAGTGGAAAAGGGAAGACTAGAGTACAGTAAATTGGAGTGGAGTGGGGTAGATTGGAGTGGGGTAGATTGGAGTGGGGTAGATTGGGTGGATTATAGTAGGGTCAAATGGAATGGGGTGGGGGAGACTGGGGAGAGAGGTAGATTGGAGTGGTTTGGGATGGGGTGGGGTAGATTGGAGTGGGGTAAATTGGGGTAGAGTGGGGTGGAGTGGAGTAGATTGGGATAGCTTGGAGGAGGTATATTTGAGTGGGGTAGATCGGGGTGGAGTGGAATAGATTGGGGTGGAATAGGGTAGATTACAGTGGTGTGGAGTAGATTAGGATGGAGTGGGATAAATTGGGGTAGTTTGGAGTGGAGTGGGGAGGATTGGGGAAGAGTGGAGTGCAGTGGATTGGGGTAGACCAGAGAGGAGTGGGGTAGATTGCATTGGAGAGGAGTAGATTGGAATGGGATAGATTGTGTGGATTATGGTGGGGTAGAATGAAGTGAAGTGGAGTAGATTGGAGTGAATTGGAGGAGATTGGAATGGAGTGTGGTACATTGGGGTAGATAGGAGTGGAGTGGGGTAGATTGGAGCCGAGTATGTTGGAGTAGATTTGGATAGAGAGGTGTGGATTAGATTGGAGTGGGGTAGATTGGGTTAGGGTGGGGTAGATTGAAGTGGAGTAGAGTAGATTAGAGTGGAGTAGATTGGGGTAGATCAGAGTGTGGTAGATTGGAGTGGGTGGATTGGATGGGGTAGATTTGAGTAGGGTAGTTTGGGTGGAGTGGGGTAGGGTAGACTGGAGTGGGGTTGAGTGGGGTGGAGCAGGTTAGATTGGATTGGAGTGGGGTAGATTTGAATATTCAATTTTGAGAGTCTGTTAGTTGGATGAATAGGGTAAAAGATGGATAGAGAAGTGGCGAATTTAGAACGAGTTATTTGGGAGTCCATGGTAGTAAAAGAGTTTGGGATGAATCAGAAAGTGGAAGTAGGTGATATTTTGAAAGAGGGATGGTATGATTCATGGAGTTGAGGTATTGGAAGTTTTGGGGAGATTCGTTATTTTTTTCTCTGTAGTGGGAGGAAATGTATACATATGTAGATACATAACTACAAATAAAATCTATACATACATAGAGATTTTAACAAGATACGTATATTCAACATAGTCAGAAGATCTACAATTGTACTTGATAAAGTCCCATAAGTACAAACTCAGGCTCTCCATTCGTGCTGTAAATTAAGTTTTGTTTTGTTTGTTTTACAAATTTTATTTTAAGTATTTTGTATTTGTCACCCAATATTTCAGTAGTGAAGCACTTATCGATATAATTGCTATTATTCATGTATTTGTTTAGTTAGTGTGCCTGGAGATATATTTTTTTAAATAACATTTCTAAATGCAGTCTGACCATATGGTGAACATGAATCGTTTTCCAAACAAGGGCACGAGTTAATCCGCTGCTCCTCAACGTGTTTTTTTCTACACGTTTTTCTACAGAAAAATATGATAATTTGGAGCTGGCCATCACGTACTTTGTGGCCAATTATTTCACCTTGAATTAGCTGGGCAGTGCAAACACAAGGAGATGATGGACGGAGCGCTGAAACTTTTCAGACACTAACCCCCAGTCACAGATCTGGGTTGAATCCATCATCGTTCTTTAGCTCACTTCGCCACTCCATCAGTCATGACTTTGTGCTTCATGGGAACAGTCCAGCCTGAACTGCCAAGCCATGTCTTCCCAGGCCCGGAAACAAGCATCCTGGGACCGGTTTCAGGCTAACAGCCCTCATCAGCCAGGCTAGCTTGAATCCTGTGGCAAAGTGAGCAAGGGACCCACGTCTGGGCATACCCTGCCAACATACAGCGAACAAAGCAAGCACAAGGAGAAGATGGACGGAGCGCGGACATTTTCAGACACTCACCCCCAGTAACAGATCTGGGTTGAATCCATCATCGTTCTTTAGCTCACTTCACCACCCCAGTTTGGACACAGCTATATGCAAATCAGTCTTGACACTTTGCCTCATGGGAACAGTCAAGCCCGAACTGCCAAGCCATATCTTCCCTGGACCGGAAACAAGCATCCTGGGACCGGTTTCAGGCTAACAGCCCTAATCAGCTTGAATCCAGTGGCAAAGTGAGCAGGGGACATTCAAAAGCATCAGTTACAATAAATTAGCTACAAAATATGTCAATAGTTAATTCTCTCGACCACGTAAACATGTGTGTGCCCAGGGCTGGCTCTAGGGCAGTGCGACCGGTGCCACTGTACTGGGTGCTGACTTCAGAGGGTGCAGCGTTTGCAAGTTTATTATGGTATTAAAAGCACCTGCTGCTGCATTCCTTGCATTGAGCAATTTCCAGGCAACAATAAAAAATGTCAGGATAACTCCAGTGATTAATGATCTTCCTAGTGAGTGATCAGAGTTTTTTCTAGTTAAGGTTTTAACTGATCATAAAATACTACAGAGGATTAATATGCCTGCTGCAAAGAACGTACACAAAGTGCATATAATGTAAATAGGTCAGTGAGTTACTGCTTTTTTAAGAGGCATCCGTTTGCTACTTGCAGTTTATAAGGTAAAAACCTAATATGGAGCAGTGAATTATTGACTGTCATAAAAAACTGCATGCTCACTGCAAACTATAGATTAGAGCATAGATTATTGGTGCGAAAGGGTTCAGTTGGGTAGAAATCGATTCTTATTATTAAAGAGAACCCCCAACTATGGTGTTCCATTTTCAATTCTGAATTATTGCTTCTCCAGACCAAGCACTCAAACAATACTGCCTACCAGTATGGATGACATGAATCCTTCACCTTGTAGTCCTCTGGTTTATTTAACAATTCCTATACGCTTATTTACACACGCATGATTGATTGTTGCTGTGCAATTTGTGTGTAATGCAAAGTGAGAGGATGTAGCCTTACAGCTAGAGTGGTTGACCTCGAAGCTGGGGAACTGGGTTTGAGTCTCAGCAGGGACGCTCAACATCCTGTGATTCTGGGCAAATCACTTTATATCGCCGTGCCTAACAAAAATGAATGTAACCATCTGTAACGAAACTGGTGCTAATGTAAAGCACTCTGATATCTTCTGGTCCAGTTTGAGCTATATGAAACTATAAAAAAAAGTACTCTGACACCCTACGCTGGTCTGAGTGGCGTTGTGTTGTAGACTTGAGGGGCACTGTTGAAAGGGGGCTGTGAGAGAATCCATAGTGGAGGTGGAAATACATCCTCTCACTTTTTAGATCGTGGCCTTCGCTTGTATACACCAATCCATTTTTGTGGTCCACTCCGTCACACTCAGCGGCCGGGCAGCCTTCCAGGCAGGGGTGTAGATTGGCCAGTAATACTGGGGGGTGGGGGGGGGGGAGGTTCCAATTTTCCGACAATCAGGCAGGCATATAATGTTTAAATACATTATACGACAAGCAGGGTGCATTCGAGGGACCTAAAGGGCAGTGGAAAGGGATAGGAATGCTGAGTGGTATGAGTACTAAGACAGACAACACAATATTTAGTTGAATAACCAATATTTTTTTAGAGCTTTCAAAACAGAGAGGAGAATGTGTGTGTTTGTCTGCATATGTGTAAAAAGTCCCGACTGAAAGCCCCTGTACCCAAATATTTATCGAAAAATACAATTATTAGGGGGGGTGTAACACTCCAACGACCCCTCCCCCAAGCTTTGCCTCTGCTCCCAGGTCTGTATATAGTCCTATTTGGCTACCATCAGAGAGCGATTACAAAACATGAGTTTGTGTATTGGTGTTGTTGCCGCTCCTCAAATCCCTAGCATCGCCAGGGGCAGTGTAAGAGTAATGTTCTCTCCTGTCACTGTGAAAGTTCTGTTCTATTTAGCTCCAGTAGGTTCGACACTCCAGACTGCTCAGCAGCATGTGTAGCAATGTCTCTATTTTACTTGTTTTACAGAGCTTGGTTCTCGTAAAATAGGCCAGGTTAAGCATTTGTATTTTCAATTGTATCAGATTGAACCCTGCCCCAGGGCTAGACTGGGAACCCAAAGCAGGCCTGGTAATTTTGTCGGACCAGTCCCCATGGGGTGTGCCTGTGTGAAGCACTGCTGCTTTTTAGGTCTCGCCTGAGACAGCGCTTTAGCGCTGCTCTGGCGAGACTTATAGTAAGGGACTTTTGGAAGTGGAAACGAGTGCATTTCAGGCCGCCAACTACAGTGCATGTGCTCCGGGCGCGCGCACCATTTGGCAGCCTGAAAGCATTCGTTTCCTTTCACTTTCGCGGCCGCACGGCCGCTTTGATGTTTGATCGCGATTGCGATCACTTTCACTTTCGCGGCCGCTTGTTCTTGTTTAAATTGCACTCTGACATCTGCTGGGGGGTGTGTGTGTTTTTTTTCTTCCACATCGGGATGGTTCACGTAGAGGTGTTTTCGTGTCCTGAACTCAACCGGCTCCCATGGCTTCAGGCTTACACCTTATACATCCAGGCAATCCTCAACTCAAAGTTGACCCTGCTCCAAAGCCTTCTCCCTTTCATTACTTTAACTTCAGAACCCTACTGCCGCCTTCACATCCAAACGGGCGTAGCTGGTCAGTAAAATTGGGGAGCATGTGAGCCTGAGATTTCCTAACACTCACCATGGCATATCTAAATAAGGTCTACTTTCCTATCTTTAACTTGGGAGCTTGCGTGACAACACCGTTCAGCAAATTCGTTTTGCGGCTGAAACCTGACGTGACCAAAGCACAAAATGAATTTTTAACATGACGCATCAATGCCACCTATTATCTGCTGTGATCGCTACAAAAGTAAATAAATAAAAAAGAAATATGGCAGGCGCACAACTTTTATTTTCTATTTAGTGACTTGTGGCAATGGCGGCACGCCGCCCTTTAGCTTTAAACATCTAAAGCCAAAGCGCGGCATGCGGTCATTGCTTCAAAAGTCAATAAATAGAAAAACAAAGGCGGGAGGAAGGTGCATTGTTTTCCGTTGATATACTTTTATAGCAATCACGGCACGCATTGCTTTACACATATTAAGCTAAAGCGCAGCGTCCCAGGATTGCTACAATAGTAAATAAATAGAAAAAAATACGGCAGCCACAAACCTTCTTTCGATTTAGTAACTTTTTTAGCAATGGCAACACACCACGCTTTAGCGTTTAACATCTAAATCTAAGCCGTGCCGCGATTGCTACAAGAGTCAATACATTTCAAAACAAAACCAGGCGGATTGCACATTTCTATCCCATTTGCAAAGCCAATAGCTCTCCATTTTTTTTTACCACACTCCTGGCGTCCCTGAAATTATTCCTGAATCACGCCTGTGGGTATCGCTGCCGCGTGTGAAGGGTTCCCAACCCTGCCGCACATGAGACACGACGGTCGGTGTCGTATTGACCCAATTAACTGTCTCTTGCTCTGTGGCTCTTGCAGGCTTCCAATGGCTCTTGCAGGGTTCCAATGGGCCCTGCAGTTTCCCGCCTTAGGGCTTGGGCGGCGACCGCTCTGCTGAGGTGTGCGGGGTCTGGGGCAGGCCATTAACAATCTTGCGGCCCTCTTGACCTGAGTAAACACGCCCCGGGCAGGCTCTGGCCTGAGGAGTTCTGGGGAAATCCCAGCAGCAAGGCCCGCACTACTGAGCACACAAAAGAGGCAATGTATTCCGGAAAGACCACCAATTTATTCCAAAGAATGGACGCCAGAGGGGGCTTGAAGATAGAGCATGCCTGCAGCGCTTAATTTGTAAATCAGTTCACCACAGGGGCCCAGGGCTTTGGGTTTGTACACCAAGCCTCGTTCTTCATTGTAACCCAATCATTGCTTCTAAATTCAACACAAAAATAAACTACGCAGTTTATGGATTGGAAGAAAGTGACGCAAGTTTATTAATCCTATTGACACACAGGTGGGGTTAATTTACGGGCGATCCGAGTGTTCAGCGCAGTGTTACAATCTAATCGCTGACACCCCATCCTGACCACCAAGCCAGAGCAGCGGGAATACAATACTTCAGTGCACGGCATCCGGTACTCGCTGTGCTGGGCTACGGCCTCCTTGTAGAATACTTAAGTAGCAGCACCCGCGAGACACGGAGCGATTAAAAGCATATTCCCCAGTTGTCATTATACCAACTGGCCCTTAATGGATAAAGGGGTCAGCATCGATTCCTTCTCAGGGCCCCCTATGGCCTGAGGACATGAAGTGTGTGGCCCCATTTCCATTAATTGGATCCTTTTATATGTCTTGCCTTAGGATGGCCCTGTAACTCCGCTTGTGACACTGAAAAACAGAAACATCACTTAATAGCTTCTTGTTCTCCAAGCCGGGCGGGCGGATTTTACTGCAGCCACGAGGAGGAAAGAGGGCGAGTAGCAGCTGTGAGCCCTCGCCAATGCCCCCATCCCAAGCCTCGCGGAGCCGCCCAGGTTGGACTACCGCCCCGCCCCTCCGGGCAGCAGTTCCCGCACCCGCCGAAATGACCTTGTGGTAGCCACAGAAGACACACGTCACCGGCTGATGGTAAACACTGAGGCTGGGCGCTCTATTGTCATCCTGCGGGCGGCGTGGCCACCCCCTTCCTTACTGCCCTTGGCAGCACTGCTGGATGCCAGGGTTGCTGAATACCAAAGCTGCTGGTGCAGAATCCCAAGGCTGCCAACTCTTGGTTCCACCTTATGAGTCCCACCACCCTCTCTTCCTGTCTCTTTATCTCTTACAAGTTCTTTTCCATCTGCCGTTGTCACTGTTTCCTTTATTTCCTTTCCTTCTCTCTTCTGTTTTTTCTGCCCTTCTCTCTCTTGCTCTGAGAGAGTCTGATGAAAAAGTGAAGTTCAGGTTTCCAATTCTGGGTCAGTGTGCTAAAGAGAGAAACCGACTTGACGTATGTTATTGAAACAGGCGCAGTGCCATCTTTTGGGAGGGTTTTCCCTGGAGTAGCCTCAAGCAGTATATCGTTTAAAAAAAATAATCTTGGAGTGAGAGTATCAAACTGGTTAAAACCCTCCCCGCCTGTCTGCCTGATCACTTCGCGGCCCCTTTGATGTCCTCAGTGAGCAGCGCGGCCACTGAGGACATCAAAGTGCACACCATTTGCACTGTGCCCGCCCACATTCCCCCCTCCCACTCCCTCCTCGTCAACTTCAGTGCGCGCTTGTTTTTTTTTTTACCAGACTCCTGGCGTCCCTGAAATTATTCCTGAATCACGCCTGTGGGTATCGCTGCCGCGTGTGAAGGGTTCCCAACCCTGCCGCACATGAGACACGACGGTCAGTGTCGTATTGACCCAATTAACTGTCTCTTGCTCTGTGATCTGGTTAAGAAACCACACAGAATGCGCATTTAGCCCCATAATAATGTTACCATAGACGCAACATGCTCTCCTTCCTAACCCTGGAAATGGCCGCCGACACACCCAGTGAGCTAGTTTTTTCTTGTCTCTGGGGACCCGCGGTAGCGGATGTAATATATGATCACGTTTTATATAATTGTTGCATACATGCCTAGAGACCCGATTCAGGAGGGATACACCCGATTTTTTTACGCCAAACATGTCTATTTTGGTGTCTACATTGCTTCTGATTCGATACAAATCAATGAAGAAAATACATTCTCCCGATTATCGTTTTTTTAAGGCTCCCAGCTTTTCCTCTTCCAAAATGCTGGCACGTACGTGGTTTCATTCCTTGCTCGTTCAGTGTTTCCACCACTCAGTGACATGGCCGAACAGGAGGTGATTAGATATACGTAAAATAAAGTGAAATGACTAAAGTCACACACATCCTTTGCTTACGTTAGGCCAGTGTGCGCTGTTTTGTTTTATGTTAATTAGATGCTTTTTATTTCTGTGCATGTGCAGTTTCAGTGAGAGTTTTTTTCCGTCGCTTTTTGTTTGTTTAAACGATTGTGCGCAAGAAAGAATCATGGTAACAGCTTGTTTATTTTTACCTTTTGTCAATCACATGGATTGATGCTCAAATCAGTGATTTAGCAAGCACTTGTTTGGGCGTGATGTTTTGTGCAACTACTATTTAGCGCACGCGGATGTAAACAAGGGCCAGTTGCTTTTGAGTTTATGCTTTATTTTGCTATGTTTGGATAAGTCTAATAATGCAAAGAACAAACACGATTAGAATACAATTCCTTGGAGTTTAGCCAACATGCGAAATCAGTGGCAGCACATGTAATGTTTGCCCCTTTTTTGCCGGCTTGTGATTGCACCTGGAAATCCGCCCATTTGCCGGGAGCGGAAGAGGAATAGAGAGGACATGGAATAGCAGACATTAGGTAGTGGATACTGCGAACTGTATGGAATGCAGTGGCACAGTCATTCGACCAATGAAACAGGAGTGAGGCTTTAGGAGAACTGGCCTCGCAACATCTGTGGGAAACACACTTAACGCATCACACTTCTAAACTCTCAGTAAACAAACAAAGAAGGCTATTATCCTGGGCACAAGATAAGGAACGCTTTCACAAGCGCAGACACTCGTGGCTATGCATCAACACATACAAATCGCCGACACAGAGGTATCTCTTCAAAAGAGAGGGAGAGGCGTGGTGCAGTGGTCAGAGTGGTGGACTCCGGACGGCAGAGCCTGTGGTTCGATCCCGGCGACAGCGGCCTCACTTCCTGCATCCCCTCTTACAACAATTAACTTTCGTTATAACTCACACCCCATATGCTCGTTCCCTCCCACCCCCTTCCTTTGATGTCCGCTTTTCTTGTTGTTTACAAACCACACCACACTGCTGCACGCCACACACTGCTGCACGCCGCACACTACCGCATGCCGCACACTGCTGCATTACACACTGCTGCACGCCGCACACTGCTGCACGCCGCACACTGCTGCACGCCTCACACTGCTGCACGCTGCATGCCACACACTGCTGCACGCCACACACTGCTGCACGCCTCACACTGCTGCACGCCTCACACTGCTGCACGCCTCACACTGCTGCACGCCGCACACTGCTGCACGCCGCACACTGCTGCACGCCTCACACTGCTACACGAAACACAGCTGCACGCTTCACACTGCTGCATGCCTCACACTGCTGCATGCCTCACACTGCTGCACACCGCACACTGCTGCACGCCTCACACTGCTACACGAAACACTGCTGCACGCTTCACACTGCTGCATGCCTCACACTGCTGCATGCCTCACACTGCTGCACACCGCACGCTGCTGCACGCCGCACGCTGCTGCACGCCACACACTGCTGCACGCCACACACTGCTGCACGCAGCACACTGCTGCACGCCGCACACTACCGCACGCCACACACTGCTGCGCACACTGCTGCATTACACACTGCTGCATTACACAGTGCTGCACGCCTCACACTGCTGCACGCCTCACACTGCTGCACGCCTCACACTGCTGCACGCCTCACACTGCTGCACGCCGCACACTGCTGCACGCCTCACACTGCTACATGAAACACTGCTGCACGCCTCACACTGCTGCACGCCTCACACTGCTGCATGCCACACTGTTGCACGCCACACACTGCTGCACGCCACACACTGCTGCACGCCACACACTGCTGCACGCCACACACTGCTGCGCACACTGCTGCATTACACACTGCTGCAGTACACACTGCTGCACGCCTCACACTGCTGCACGCCTCACACTGCTGCACGCCTCACACTGCTGCACGCCGTACACTGCTGCACGCCGCACACTGCTGCACGCCTCACACTGCTACATGAAACACTGCTGCACGCCTCACACTGCTGCACGCCTCACACTGCTGCACGCCACACACTGCTGCACGCCACACACTGCTGCACGCCACACACTGCTGCACGCCGCACACTGCTGCACGCCGCACACTGCTGCATGCCGCACACTGCTGCACGCCTCACACTGCTGCACGCCGCATGCTGCCGCACGCTGCTGCATGCCACACACTGCTGCATGCTGCTGCATGCCACACACTGCTGCACGCCACACACTGCTGCACGCAGCACACTGCTGCACGCTGCTGCATGCCACACACTGCTGCATTACTCACTGCTCCATGCTGCACGCAGCTGCTGCACGCAGCACACTGCTGCACGCCGCACACTGCTGCACGCCTCACACTGCTGCACGCCTCACACTGCTGCACGCCTCACACTGCTGCACGCCGCACACTGCTGCACGCCGCACACTGCTTTGATGCGAGTTTATGCTACTGACATTGTAAATGACAATGCCTTTTATTTGTTTTAAATACAAAACATAAATAAAAGGCATTGTAATTTTACAATGCCAATAGCTCAAACTCTTATAAATGCGAGACCTATTGCATTGCAAATGCTTGTTGTTACTGGGGGCCGATATTGCAGCACCGCTGCAAAACCTCCCCCAGTAACAAAACCGTCCCTCACCACTGAAAAACCGTCCCCCACTCTTCCAGCCTCCGGGGAAACGCATGAGGCCCGCTACGACCAGTCAAGCCCTGCCCTGTCTGCCATAATGGCCACCTACTCCTAGGGTATATACATACTTCGATCTAGTCCTCTTCCCAAAGTACCCTCAAGTCTTGTGTTCATTGGGAACTTGATATCTCTAGTGGTGGTTTCTGACAATTGTGGACAAGTGTCTTGCAAATTTGTGAGACTGGATGTCTTTACAGCCACCCTTTTGTCAAGTGAAGCCTCCTCCTCCACCTAACCCAGCAACCCTGAGTACCTCCTGAGAACCTGTCTAACGGGAAGATATCTCAAAAACTGTCCATCGACCCGTTCATTTCATTTCTGCAGTTTGGATATTCCAAATAGGTTCCTCTTCTTCTGACCCTTCAAAACTCTCAGGTTTGCCAAGAGAGCACCCTTCCACAGTGGTGTTTCAATGTTAACTTGACTCCCATCCCATCTTGTGTGTGGCTTTTTTCCAGGATGTAATGACCAGGGCAGTTTGCCAGTTCTATCACGTACCCCTTGGAATATAGTCTCTCCTTTGTCCACCATCAAGGATGGTTCCCACTGGGAGGCAAATGCCCACTCGTTAATCACCAACAGTTGAGCTGCCCAGTAACAGAACAACAAATTGGGAAGGGCGATCCTACCAATGTAGGGTGTTTGTACCGCATTCATGGGTATCTCCCCTGTCCTATAGCAGCAACCTCGTGGCACCCTACCCAGCCCTGAAAAACTCATACTGACCATATTCTTAGGATATTCAAATGTTATTGAAATGAGACAGAATGTACTACGCTCGAAATGTGCTGCAACTTCAAAATCTCAGTAATTGGCCCAAGGACAACCTACATGTATTTCAGGGGCGGTGAAACAATTAGGGCATTGGGGCGCTGACCCATTTATATTTTGGCCCCCAAATTAAATGTGTCGTAAAACGAGCACTAAAACTGCCGAGGCTGGAGAAGCCAGTTCGGGCCTGAGGAGGTGGGGCTAATTAATGATCGCATAGAGTTTGACTGTGACACCTTCAGCATCAGAGGGACCACATGCGCATGTCGGGTTGGACGGCTGCCCCTCTTCGTCCAGCCCGACTTGCGCACAAGAGGCTATTCAGAGTCTCTTCCCTCTGTGCATACTGAAGCCCAGGGTGACTCTTAGCCGCAGCCTCACGGCTCAGTAATGAGCTGTGAGTTTGTCTGCCCCAGCCAATCCAGGCGCTGCTGTAACAGCAGGAGCAGCATCTGGATTGGCTGAGAGACCGAGACGTAGTTAAGTGGGGCCTTTGGCGCAGGGTGTGTAATGCAGCATGGGGTGGGAGGAGGCTTTGTTTCCTTTTCATGCAGCACTGTGTGCAGAGGAGTTGAGAAATAATTCACCTTGCGGCTTTCGCTTTCCACCGCCATCTTCCCATTCACCACAACCATGTGATCCAAGCGAATATTATCAGACTCCTGTATGTTCGTTGTCCCCGATATCTTCTACTATGGACGGAGTGTGTGTTGTGTGTGTGCCCAGCCCAGAGCGCGAAGAAAGCATAGGCAATCACGCTGCTCTACATGCAACAATATTGATCCTACACACTGTGCATAGAACACACTGACATCTCTAGGTTTCAAGTGACTGTTTTGACAAGGCACAAAACAAGTGTTCAAGAATTGACCTGTTTGTAATAGATGTGAGAAGTTGGCCTGGTATATGCTGTCCACTAGTTATAGTGGGCACCTTACACCAGTCCAGATGACCCTTATTGATGATTAGGTTAAAGACAACCTTTATTGAAAGCTATCCTAGTGGTAGCTATGGAGAGCAGCCTTCGGGCTAAGTCTCGAAGGAATGTAAAGCAGCGTGGTTTACCAGATTATAACCTCTTGAATAACCAAATGAATGGAGAACCACACAAGGTATATATGTAAAATATATGTATTTATTACTAAACACTCTATTAACCTCTTTCTGAGATTCTAGAACAAGGCACACAATATTAATACACTAGACCAGCAGTAAATAGCACAATACACAGTGGGCCCCAGGGGGAGACCAAACCATTTATTAAGAAAGTGGTATATCAACCACGACTTGAATAGACACAGTGCCTAGAGCACGTAGAATTGCTGGGACCCCAAGGAACCACCCAAGGTAGTGACACAGGGAACCCACGGGGGACGCGTGCAGTGTGAGAACACAGCCGCAAGCTCCGTACAATCCTATGGGAAAGTCGCGGTTGGAATTTTAAAGCTTAAGGACACTTAAGAGAGGACTTTGAGCAAACCCTTTTAAACTTAGAAGGTTCTAAGGCCAACACCCATGTGAGCACCGGAGTACTCGTGTTACCTAACCCAGGGAAGCCGGGTGCATAGGTGTCAAATAGTGTCGGCAATCTTTGTCATTTTCAATGGCATGCTGCTGCAAAGTGCTGCTGCCGTGAAGAGGAAAAGTGTCCGGTCCAAGCCTAGATCAGAGCTGAGAATAACCTGAAAGCAGAGGGGATAGAGTCTGGGTCACTTGCCAGTGACCACGAGCACGATAGACGAATGCCCACTGATGTCGGGTGAAGCTTGACTCTGCAGCCACGGGGACCAGGAGATGTCGACGAAAACCAAAGTCCACAGGAGAGCTGTCCCACAAAGGATGTTGAGTGCTGGGGGGTCAGTGTCCGGACTGGAGACCAACAAGCCTTGGCAACTGCAACCCACACTGTCAGAGAAAAGATGCTTCGGTGTGGACCAGCAAGGTCCTGTGGACTCCCCAAGCAATGGAGAGTCAGGGCACAACTGGAGCAACCAGGAAAGTCCACTGAAAGTTAAAGTACCCTTCTCAGGGACTCACAGGTCGACGGACCTGGGATCGCGAAGGGACCTCGAGAGGAGTCACTAAATACCAGCCCATGGAACACTTGTGCAGTGTAGGCCAGTAATCTTTGGTGGAATCACTGCTCGGGATCTGGACTACAGGTAGCCCAAAGCACAACCTCAGGGATTGCCAAAAAGCATATGCTGCTGCAAATGTGCACGGTGTCCAGGCATTCAGGTTGCACGGTCCCCACGAGGGTTGCGGGTCTCAGGTTTGCTGCGAGCACTGGTCAGCCTTGGGGAAGCCACCTCCTGTGTTGCAAAATCTTCGGAGTCCGTCAGGAGCTGCGTAGATGCAAACCGGTCAGATGTGTCTTTGGTGCCTGCCTTGCAGGGGAGTAACTTCTTTACTCCAAGGGAGATTCTTCGGTCAATCAACGTAGTGTAGATAGTTGAAGTACTTGGTTTCTGTAGCAGAGTTTCATCCAGGTAAATCTAAAGTCCTGTAGCCAAAGGTTCCTACTTCATACCCAAGGAAGGGGTGGTCAAACTCTGGGCACCCACCTATGGGAGGGTCAGGACAGAGGGGTGGATACACCCATGTCCTTTGTCCAGTTTTGTGCCAGAGCATGGGCTCATAGCCCCTGCAACCGGTTTGAGCTGGACTATGCACAGGGACACCAAATGTGCCCCCAGTGCAGACATCAAAGCACTCTCAGAGTGCACCCACCCAGCCCCAAGACACTAAAGCCTGTCTCGGATGTGGTCGCACCTCCCTGTGACAGGAAACCTATTGTCCGAAACCTATTGTCCAGCCGTCCCCTGCCAGAGTTTCGTCCAGCAGCAGGAGCGCAGACTCGTGTCTGTGGCTGGCAGCATTCATTTTGTGATGCCAAGGTTTGCAAAGCTGGTCCCGGCTGTACAGCTGCTGTCATATTTCTCCCTCTAGTAGGGTGCAATCATACCTCACACACCAGTTACTGGTGTTGAGGTATGATTCCAAGGTGTTAGACACCAAACACGACATGTTTCCATGCAGCCGTTTTAAAGTTAGCATTTACCACAAGGTTATAATGCACTTAAGAGTATATGGTTGTCTGCATCACAAACAACCCCGGAATAGAGGTTCTGAAAGCTGCAGAGGGGCTCTGCTCATGCATGGGCACCCTCTCACATAAAACCCAGCACCCTGCCTTCAGGATTGATACGGCCTGCCATAGGGGTGACTGATAGGTTTATATGTGCAGTGATATGGATAGATATAGTGAAACTATATCTAAGTAAGGGGTGCATACACCACCTTACACAGGCTGCTGTAGCAGACCTGTTGTGTCATTTTGAATGGTCTCCCAGGGGTGGTATAATACATGCTGCAATCCCTGAGAGGCCTCTGGGGTACCTATGCCCTAGGTACATAGTATACCATATACTAGGGACATATAATTGTACCCCAGAATCCAATCTGAAGTGTACCTAAAGTACATGAACAACCAATTTAGGAAGAAAGCAGATAGACTGGGGTCCTGATTAGCAGGATCCCAGTCAAACTAAGTCGAAACCAGCAAAACACCAAGCAAAAAGTGGAGGTGACCATGCAGTCAGATTCCACCTTCCTACAAAAGGACCAAGGGTATGTTGGTGCTCTGTGAAAGGCATCGATGAGCGAAGTTTTAAGCTGCTGCCCTCCACAGCTTGGACCCCTCTTACCTTGCTCTGCGTTCCTCCCCAGCTGTGGCTGCACACCCAGTCGCAGGCAGTGCTCTTCCACAGACCCACTGTCTGACTGTCCCACCCCAGCCCCAGACTAGCAGGCCACCACCGCAGCAGTGGCTCTTTAAACTGCTGAACTCTGAACACATGCTCCCCGGTGACCCTCGACTCCCAGCCAGCAGGTCGGGGCAGAACGACACGTGTGGGCAACAAACACGTGCGGCTCAACACAGGGCCCATTGACCACAACACAGGCGGCCAGGTTGAAAATGTCTGGGGTGGACGATGGGTGGACGGCTGCGACCCCCTCCGCTGTCACCCAGAACAAGGCTGTTCCTGGGAAAGCAAAAGCCAAGAGCCCTCCCCAAAGAAAGGGAAGGTGGTGACCGCAGCAACACTCCAGGTCACCAGCATTGTTCTTCCAGGCCCGAGGTTTCTTCTCACTGACACGTTCATTGAAGTAAACATAGACTACAACTCCCACAATGCAGTTTAAACCCAGGACTGGAGACATGGCCTCAGCTGGCATGCACCCATAGGGTTAGTGTGAAGGTTCATTCTCATCAAGCTCTTAATGAATGCCATAATTCAATCATGCACTCTTTCATTCAATCATGCATGCGGGTACCTCTTCAATAAATTACAGAGTTATGGAACGTGCGATTTAATTCCAGAGTTAATCATGCACGCTCTCATTCTCAGCCATTAATCAAGCAATTCGGCCGTTAATGCCCCCATTCGTCTATTTGTTCATAAATTCCTCATTTATGCTTCCAGTCATTCATCCACATATGCAAGCACCCAGCTACTGAGTGAGTAATACATTCATTGTTTCAAGCAACCAGAACTGACAATCATCCACCCTCCCGTGCATCCATTCATCCGAGTGTGTGTAGAGTGAGAGAGTGACCCCTCTCACCATAAAACCAGGCGCCTGAAGGGTGCCCTTCCCTCTTGGCACACGGTTGACCTTGGCACAGAGCTGAGCAAAGGTGAAAAGCCACATTCCAGGGGCACCAAGCCATAAATCTGAAGTGAGCTGCCAGCTTGCCACTTGCTTCTAAAAACGATCCATAGCAGCTGTCAGTGCTTATCCCTCATGGAAAATAAATATAAACAAGCATTGGCAACACCAATCGGTCTCAGCAATGCAAGAGCTATTGGCTTTGCCAATGTCAATGTGCTTCAGATAGTAAGTGTTCCCCAGTCAGATGCAGCACGCAAGTGCCCTCAGCTGATACTCAGTTGCTTCTTTGTGCGACCACGAGCATACAAGGCATGCAAATCAAAGCTGGTGCATATATACCGAACAACACCAAGAATGAGTACGGAGTTTCTCTGACCACGAAGAGAGAAGAAACATCATGTTTTATGTACGTTTGGGAAGGGTGGCTGGTATGGTATTCCAGAATATTAATGAGTCCATTGCACATCTTTTTTCACTGCAAAAAGATTGTTTTAGAAACACATTTGTTGTTTCAAATATGTGTTTCTACTAATTATTGTTTTAATGACAGAGAGACTGCATGAACAGTATCTTTTTATACTGCATAAACAATGTTTTCTTATGTTTCAAGTTGAAACTAAAGACATGATGAAAACATATTTTTTTAAAGCAGGACTGGAGCTGTAAGTGCATGAAATAATTGGGCTTCAACTCATTTGAGAAATAAAAGACAAAAGCTATTTGTTCACCCAGGTTGCATGACGTCACTATATCAGGATTTGCAAAGGCCCTGCTCCAACACAGAATAATGAAGGAAACTCATGAAAAGGCTAGGAAGGCAGAGTTTAAATCACTGATCAAGTATTGTGTGTTTTTTTAACCCCTTCAGTGCCCATGACGAGCTGGACTCGTCATGGGTTGCGGTGGCGCTGTGCCCATGACGAGTCCAACTCGTCATGAACTCCGCCCGCTAATAAAAAGCGCGGCACTGGGCGGGGAAAGGGGCGGGCATGCAAGGGGTTAACACTATGGACAATGATAACGCTGTAGCACAGCCTTCCTGCAGATGCATTCATTGCTGCTTAAGAAAATGTGTTAAGTTCCGCTTGAGTTTCATAGGTTGACGATGCTGTAAGGACGAAGCAAGTTTAAAACAATAGCAACCTCCTCCCCCATCAATACTCCCCCCTCCTCTTCCGCACCAACATAACCAGGCCTGATTTTCAAATGATCCAACAAAAAAAAACTTGGAAATAGTGAAGTTGTGTGGAAGCTGAGAAAGAGCAAGGGATTGAGAGGACACGAAGAGAGAGATAAACAACAGGTGTAAATGGGAAGAAAAAGGAAGAACGAAACTGGGGAGGAACTGGGGGTGGGGGGCAGTGGCGAGCGAGAGGGTGAAAGGTAGAGGCAAGTTAGCGAGAACGAATGAGAGAAACTGGGGTAGTGGGAAAGAGGGTTGGATGTTATAAAAATGAGAGTGTTCTAACTAATGATCTGCCATAATGTGCAGGGTATGGGGGAACATTGGTTCACCAGTTTCAGTTCCAAACTTCCATGACTATAAAAGTCCTAGAAACGTTATTTAGCAAAGACAACTTTGGGATTCCCATACCTTCTCCTCTCGGCCCCCACACTTCCCCTCCCCGCATCAACCAACTCATCCCGGAATCCTTTGGAAACATCAGTGGACTGGTTATGCATTTTCATAATAAGGCAGAGACATGCATGTTTGCACACACTGCGATGGTCTAAGGTGTTAAGTGTGGCACTGAAAACTTAAAATGTAGCCCCAAAACAAAGCTTTAAATATGGCTGCTGCGTAGGCTTACAGCACTTGATTGGTGCCCTAGGGGAGGGTTAATCACCGGGAGAGGCATGACGTATGCATGTCCTTGTCAAATGGTGCTGGAGCGACAATGGTTGCAG
The DNA here is from genome assembly GCF_964204655.1 of Triturus cristatus. Classification (NCBI taxonomy): domain Eukaryota; kingdom Metazoa; phylum Chordata; class Amphibia; order Caudata; family Salamandridae; genus Triturus; species Triturus cristatus. Next base: position 144,560,305 of record NC_140588.1, read on the forward strand.
GCAATGGCAGGCCTATGGGCAGGCAGAAACCCACAATGTAGGTAGGTACACCATGTCTCGACCCGAGACAGCGCATGTGCGCCGTCTTAGAGCCGAGCCCTATAAAAACATAAAGAGTGCTTTGGTAAAAGATTTAGCGTTTTCTGAGAATGCAGTGCCTGGAACTGGATACGCTAGTTCTAATAGGATGGCTTTTGAGTCATAATTTAATGATCATATATTACATATTAAAGCAAACACAAGGAGATGATGTAGAACAGTTTGGTTTCCATGGAACATACGGACAGAAAAACACGTTCGCAATTCTTGGGAAATATCAATCAATGATATAAAATGATGTAAAAGCTACAAATCAGTTAATGACATACCTCATAACATCAACAGATATCTTTCAATTTAGATGGAGTCATCACATCTTATAAAACATGAAATTTATTTCCTGATTGTGAAAACACAGATCGGACTCTATTAACTTTGCCCTTTGGTTTGAGAGTAAAACTCCTTTAGGGAATTTGCCTCTACAAGAACAAATTTGTCTGTCTACTATGACCCGGATGTTCTAATTAGTGACACTTCCATGTCTTAGATACATATAAACCCCCAGATTACTTCACAGATGAAAATTATACTTTCTCTTTGGTCCTGAAGAAGGTGATATAAAAATATAGGTTGTCACCGAAACGTACGTAGACCATTCATCACGCCACTAGGAGTCCCACTCAAGAATTACATCAAAAGAAAACCTAACAAAGAATTAATTGGATGGATTTGTGAAATGTCAAAATTGTGCTTTTCAACAAAATGTGACATATATAATTCATGAACAGGACCTCTTCCCTCAGAAGTGGCTTTTATTGAGATTTCTACTATTGTGAATGTTTGTTTGTGTTGGTATGACTGTTGGTTTGCATTAGCAGAATGAAAGGTGAGAACGGAAGGATGATGGTGTCTTTCCATTCTGTCTCCCTGGGGGATATTATAACTTGTCTCTAAATTAACGGATGACAATCATGGTCTTTTTGTAAATTGAAATGATATTGTGACAAATGCCGTATGTGTAAATATTTCTTTGATTTTTTTATATAAACTGTACCTCTACAAAGTTTTTGATATTATAGGAAAAGAAAATATTTTTGATAAATAAAGAAAAAAGAAAAAATAGAAAAAAAAATGTTGTGCAGTGAAAATCTATGGTTTAAGGGGAAATGTTTAGTTAGAGTGATTACCCAGGTAAAAATTAGATAGGCCAGCTAAGAGGTTCTTCTGATTTTGTTGCCTTTTCTCCCCCTCCTCTTGGGCCTCAAAGTAACTGGTGGACACCTTGTTGTATAACACAGATCTGGGTTGAATCCATCATCATCTTTAGCTCACTTCGCCACCTCAGTTCACACCCAGCTATACTCAAATCAGACTTGACCCTGTGCCTCATGGGAACAGTCCAGCCCGAACTGCCAGGTCTTCCCTTTTATTATTATTATATTTGTGTTATTAATGTGATTATTTAATTAGTGTTGCATACTTCACTACTATTCCTTTATTTGCTAATTTTATAATATTGACTTCGTGCTACAGGTCAGATGCCAGGGTTTGGAAGATCCCTTAAAACACTTCCTAAACCACCTCTTCAGTGAGGCAAACTGACATGGAATAAGAAAAGACTTCTATTAGTTGTTCCTCCTTTCTATAAACCCCTCCCCCCACCGCACCAGGAGCCTTCAATGTACAGTCTACATCAATAACTTAATACACAAGCTGCACATACATTCATAGGATCCTTTGTTAGTGCGACAAGGTTTAAGACCAGTGTAACAAGTACTGAGGGATGCCATTGGGCCTCTTTCTGTTGGTTTATCCTGGCTGGGAGCTATCGGGAGCCTCACACCTAGATGCAATGGAGGGGAAACAAAGGCTCACATCTTATCACTTCACAGATACTTAAGAGATAAATACTTTTTACTTTATTCAGTCCCTGTATATAAGAGGTATGCAAACACTGTAAGAATGTCAGATTTGTTGTTCACCCCAGTATTTACACAAACAACAATATAAATGCCACTATTTTGTTTTATTTCTTTTCTAGTGCTTTAACACTACTCATCCTAATGCAGGGTGTCAGAGCACTTTACATCACACGTACAGATTTTACAGCGACAGTAAATCATATGTGTGTACATCAATATAAAGGATGTGTTACAAAAGCCAGTGAGGGTTACAAGGTTGAGGAGCCACGTGTCCTTCATACCGCGATATTAGAAGGATTACAATTTATGAACTGCAAGTAACAAACGGATCTCTGTCTTAAAAGCAGCAAACCACTTACCCATTTACATAAAATAATAACTCTGTCATCTACGTGTTACATAATGTACATTGCAGGATACATATTAACCCTATATGCTCATTTGTTGTAAAAGTAAAACTAGACAAAACATAGATCTCTCCAGCAAATACGTTATACTCCAGAGTTATTTTACCATTATTATTATTCCCTAAGATTTAGCTGGCACACAAAGATCTCTGCAGCAGGTGCCTTAGCCCCATAAGATATGTGAAAATACAGACGTTGCAACCAATTCAGCAGGACAGATTTACTGCTACGGTTCTCCTTGTTGCCAATTTCTTTGTAGCAGGGTTTGAAAAAAAAATGTATAAGTAGAGGCCCACTTTTGCGTGGGTGTTGCGTCAGAAGAGGAAGGCTGGGCTTATAGTCAACACTGTCCTGAAGGATAAACTTCTGAAATTAAAATTCTGACACTGCTGGGTACAGTGGTAGGTGTAAATGAGGGGATAACTGACATACCTCTTCCCTGACCCTTGCGGTGCTTTAGAAAAGAGGAGAAAGGAGTTAGAACAACTGAGGAAAGATTAACCTAGCATGAGGAAAACAAGCAAAACTCCTTTTTCCTGCAAAAATGAACATAGTTACCAAATGTAAAAGGTATACATTTTGAATTGCAGAAGACATAATAGCATTGATGAGTTCATGAGGCCAGACAGCCCCCGCCCAGCATGAGCGGGGACCCCATTCACCCGAGGATCACCAGCAGATACGAAAGCAAACCCTAGTGTCCTGGCCACCAAATAGGAGTACCTTGGAGAGGGGAAACAGCGTTTACAACGCTGTCAATACCACACTGGTAGGTTACAATGCAGACGTTACATCGTACGCGTTGTTACCACGCATGGCATTACATCGCAAGTCGTTTCTACGACTTGCGCTAGATGGCGCGCAACACAAGGGAATGTGTTGGATTTTAAATCCAACACATTCCCTGCTGTTGCGCTAAATGGTGCAGGAATAGTAATTTATACTATTCCTAATTTCAGCACACCATCTAGTTCAAGTCGTAGAAACGACTTGCGATGTAAAGCCGTGCATGGTAACAACGCGGACGATGTAACGTCCACATTGTAACCTACTGCATGGTAATGTATGGCGTAGTAACGTCATACATTCCTCTGAGGGATGTTACATTCAAGGGGTGGAAATGAACTGAAATAGGTTGAAATCGGACAAGCTAATTTTCTCTATTAGATTTCATTTATGTAAATTATAGCAGAGCAGGCAGAACCCACTGACGAAAGGTTTTCCTAAAGTGCATACGGGTATCTTACACGTTTTCACAAAGCAAACAAAAACCTTGAAAATCAAGGGAAGAAATTATAAATGAATTGAGACACAGATTAAAACAAGAACATAAAGCAACACACTGAGTTGCAGATAATGACTGAGTAGTGTTTTGTTCAACATTTTGGATTCAAAAACTATTGACAACTGAAGTCATAATTCGCCATAGCAGTGCATGGTGAGACACCTTACATAATTGTAACAGTGCAGAAGTTGGTTACGGCCACAACATACAGATACATTTTTTATAATTTCCAGGAACCTTAGAAGGAAATGAAACTCCCCAGGATTGTCTCTTATCCTCTCTGATATTAGTACTGTCAGAGGAACCATCAGCACAGAAAACCAGACACAATTGTGATATCAAAGGTTCGGAGACTTATGAAACACATCTAACAGTGGCATTATTTGCCAATGGCACATTACCCTGGCAATAAAACCTTTAAACAGATTAGCCAATGAGGCCTGCTATTCATATGCCTCAAAATATGGCACTCACAGTCAGCTACCACACATAGACTTCGACCTTGCATTCTCCTTTAGGCACCCCACAAGAAGGCATGGTTGATGCAGGTTTTTTTCCATCCAAGTTGTGCTGTTTAAGGTTAGTCACCCACGATGATTCACTCTATTCCATCCATGACTGATACTGAAAGTAAGATGTGCCTCCGATCCTCTTGCCTTTCCCAAATCAAGAAACAACCATCATTATGATTCTATTCTGAGTCAGTATAGCTTCTTTTCACTTCCTGGTTGCCTTAGGAAGCTGCAATATAAAAGGCAGTGCATAAATCAGTTTCTGTGCATCGCAGTAGCACTTGTTATTGCTCTAGTGCTTGCTGCGCTGCATGTTGTTTCCAGGTTCTAGTACTGCTGTTGTTGCTCATGCAATATTACTGGATTCCTGGATATTCCTCCACCTTTTGAATTGGGGGTACAGATGTTTATTTTCTGGTCACTAACCAGCTTTTCCTCTAATGGAATCACTTTAGATTTCAGTCTCTCTACCCTACACTAATATGCCAATCTCAGGACTCATGCAAAAAGAACAGATGATGGACGGAATGCTGAACTCATCAAACGCTCTCCCTCAGTCACAGATCCGGGTTAAATCCATTGTTTTTTTGCATGCCCCACCATTGCAGTTCAGATCCAGCTAAATGCAAATCAGTCTTGACCCTGTTTCCCATGGGAACAATCCAGCCAAACTACCAGGTCAGGTCTTCCCTGGACAAGAAACAAGCATCCTGGAACCTGTTTTAGGGTAACACCCCTCATCAGCCAGGCTAGCTTGAAACTGGTGACATAGCGAGCACAGGACCCACATCTAGGAATACCCTTACCACTTAGGGTGACAAATGCAAAAAGAACAGATGATGGACGGAATGCTGAACTAATCAAACACTCTCGCCGTCACAGATCTGGGTTAAATCTATCGTTTTTTTTGCATGCCACACAATGCCATGCCAGTTTAGACCCAGCCATATGCCAATCCGTCTTGACCCTGTTCCCCATGGGAACAGTCCAGCCCGAACTGCCAGGCCAAGTCTTCCCTGGACCAAAAAAAGCATACTGGGACTGGCTTCGGGGTAACACCCCTCATCAGCCAGGCTAGCTTGAATCTGGTGGCGGCGTAGCGAGCACGGGACCCACGTATGGACTTGTCCTTCCCACTTAGGGCAACACATGCAAAAAGAACAGAAACAAAGGTTGTTATAGTTAGGAAATATATGTATTTTTTAAAAGCTTAGAAATTCACTGAAAAAAACAAAGGATACAGGGACCTTATGGTTAGGCTCAGATTATACACGCAGAAAACCATATCAATTCAGCATATAAATCTACCTGAGCTAACTATAACCTATGCCCCGGCAATGCATAGCTTATGACCTCACATATCACATCACTCTTGGCATGGTCAAATGACATCCCAGGATGCTTGTTTCCGGTCCAGGGAGGACCTGGCTTGACAGTTCGGGCTGGACTGTTCCTATGAGGAGCAGGGTCAAGACTGACTTGAATATGGCTGGGTCCAAACTGAGGTGATGTGGTTGAGCAAAAACAAATTGATTAAACCCAGATCTTTGTGACTGGGGTGAATGTTTGCATTGTTCAGCATTCCGTCCATCATTTGTTCTTTTTGCACTTTTACAAAGTGGCACAATGCAAAGCTACAATCTATGAAAAACACTAACATGTAGTCACACAAGGCAGGGCATTGTGCCGCTCCAGTACTGTGTTGCATGCTTGGCTTGAGTGACTAAATTTTGCATTTCTCAACAATCTTCTTTAAAACAGATCGTAGTTTGAAAATGGACAATGCAAGTTCACAGGTCAAAAAACTGTGCATGCCATTTATGCGCTCTAGATATGTACTTTAATAAATGCACCTTGGGTCCTTTTGCAGATGGCCACACCCTACCACCACCATCCCCTGTGCAAAAACGAGTTATTGAGCCAGGCACTTAGTCCTCCTTTATATTCGCTGTAGAAGAATTTGCTGGCTGAATAGTGCAATCTCTTCTCTTTCCTGGACTCAATGGAAGTCCATCTCCAAGATCTGAGTCTGATGGTATGCTGGCTGTTTGCATAGGGCTCCACTGAAAAAATCTGGATGGTGAATGATGTTGTCTACTCATGTCCAGTTAATTTTTTTTGTTTGACATTTTTTTATTGCCTTTAAACAAGTAGATTTTACAATTATCACATCAATCATATAATGACAACAAGATCTTTTACAGTCATTGTGGATTATTTCATACATCGAGAACTCCATGGAAGTCCTTAACAGAACCAAGAATTCTAACTTCTTCACATGGCAAATTCTATGCTTATGATTCAATGCCTCGGGTCCCTGTACATTTCACCTGCTCAATGTGTCCTGGAATGAGGACCTCATGTCTCTTCCAAGTGGGTTTCTTCATGAAAGTAACACGCTAAACCACCACTTCTGATCCGAACCATAACACCGACTTTCCCTGCCATATGCAGCTCATTCCCGCCCTTTAGTATCATCATAATAACTGCTTATGTTCAGCTATATTGTGATAGATTCACCCCTGCTTCGCCTCCTTGCTTCTGGATGGATGGCAGGAATGCTACTAATTGAATATCTTCTGTTGTCACTGTGCATGCAATAAGGAGTGATTTGTTCTTTTTATTTACTTTTACTGAATGATAGACTTCTGCATCTTCCACGTATTGATGGAGAGTGATCCCGTTCTGAAGTAGTCTATCAAGGCACCTAGGATGTCCCTTGTACAGATTAAAAGGCATTGGGACAGAGCTTGAGGAATCTCTAACGCATTGGTTTCTGGTGTAGATGTTGAGCTGTCCTGGTGTAGTTGCTGAGTTGTCTTTGACAACCCTGGAGTGATGTTGGATCCAGCTACCCCAAATCTTGTCAAACTTGCGGGGGCATACCCTTCCCTGGTATAGCTCACGTTCTGCTAGTTGACACCAGTCCAGATAATTTTATCCAGTCTTGGAGCGTTGTGGGATTGCCTGCCCCTCACAGCCTGGGCAGATTTCGTTTTGCAGCACCAGTCGCCAATGTGAGCCCCTGAGCCAGGTATTTGGGCCACACCACCTCCCCGGTAATACTCAGGATCAATAATCTGGCCTCCATTAGAACCTCCAGCCCTGTGACTGAGACGATCAACGCTGTGATCTCCCTCCAGTATTGTTGGATATGTGAGCATTCCCAAATCATATGATAGAAGGTGCCTGTTTCATGACATCCTCTGGTACATTGGGCCAAAGTACATCGGCCCATCCGGTGCAGCCGAGAACGGGAGTAGTAAGATCTATGCAGTACATGGAGTTGCACCAGGCAGAAGTGGGCCCTTATGACTTTCTCCCAGGTGTGTTGCAGGGCCTCCCCCCAGTCCTCATCCTCTATGAGACCTGTGTCCCCCGCCCAGGCCTCTCATGCTGGACAGAGAAGATTGGGTGAGTAATTCATGATGTTCCTGTAGATCAGGGAAACTGCCTTAATTGGCAGGGGACCCAAAAAAAGCTGGTGAGTTTTCTGGTAGCTGTTCCCCCTCCGGCAGGTGGTACCTCAATGCGTGTCTCAGCTGAAGATATCTAAATATCTCTCCCTGCTCCATGGCGTACTCCGCCTGGAGGTCAGTGAAGGGGAGCAGTGACCCCCCCCCCCCTCCATATATCTCCTAGTTTATCTATCCCTATCAGGCTCCATCTTATGTGGCTTCTCAGTTTCATCACCTCCCCCAGGCAGTCACTATCCCACAGCGGGGTCTCGGCAGTCAGTTTGTCTCTCCACCCCAAGTAATTATTAGCCGCATGCCAAGCATGGACCCCTTCCTGGGTGTGGAATGAAAGTGTATTTCCCCCTTCCCTTCCTATATAGGAGGGCTGGATCCCCCGGTCGCCTCTACCCCAACGGTCAACCCTATAGGCTGGTTCGTAGCTCTCGCCAAACACCCATTCATTTGCCACCATCGGCTGGGTGGCCCAGTAGTAGGCACGAAGGTCCAGAACAGCCAGTCCCCGGTCAAATACTCCATGCTGGAGCTTCGCAAGGGATATACGTGAGCTGTCCCCATCCCAAAGCAGCACCGCAACGAGCTGTTGACCTTATTAATGATACTCTATGGGACCCTATAAGGGGTGTTTTGGAGTATATATAGCAGACGGGGGAGGGTCATCATTTTAAAGAGTACCGTTCTACTCATTAGGGAGATCAGTAGTGTCCTCCAAAGAATTACATCTGCTTAAAATTGCTCCAATTGGGTGAGTAGATTCTGTTGGAGGAATTCCTCCCGTTCCTGGTATCATGGACTCCCAGGCAGCGGGATCCCCTACTCTCTACTGCTGCTGGGCACACAGGCAGAAGAGCAAGGTCCCTCCTCGAGAGCAGGAAAATCAGGGACTCGTCCCAGTTAATTTGGTTACCTGACTACCTCCCGAAGAGGTAAAAAATGTGGAGGATCCTCGAAATCGAGAAGCAGGGCCTCGTGACGTATAGCAGCATATCTATCGTCTGCATATATGGAGATCTTTTCCTCCCATTCACCTCCCCCTGATCCAGCAAATGAGTAGATCCTGACGGACCCAAGCCGCCAGGGGTTCCAGGGTCAAAGCAAAGATCATCTGCGGCAGGGGGCATGGCGTTCTCTGCAAGGTCCCTCAACTCTCGTTGCCATAAACAGAAGCGGTGGACCCGGGCATAATGCTCAGCATTTTGAAGCCAAATAAAAGAGACCGTTGCACTGGATAGGACGCTATTTGGGAGTGGAAGAACAAAGGGGTTGTTTAACGTTTGGCAGTGAGGGACAGCCACCAAAAATTGGCAGATATCATGTCCACTCCACTGATGGTATATAAAAATGTAAATACTCTAAATATACATTTGTATACACCTAAATTGAGTAAATGCGACATCTGCTGGTTTTTGGTGAATATCTTGCATCCACGAAACTCAAAATAATAATCAAAGTCTTCGTCATCCATTATTATTGATTACTATACTACATACTGCACTTTTTATGTTCAATAAAAAGATTTGTTAAAAAAATAATAATAATCAAAGTTTCTTTTGTTGTTGCAGGATAGCAAGTTCTCCAGACAGAGTAACTACTCTAGAGCTTATCACCTGGACCAATGCATCCCCTCTACAACCTTCACTTTCCTTTACTTAGGCAGCATCTGCAGTTTCCAGGGTGTAAGGTACAATTGGTAGGCATCATTGGAATCTTCATTTAGTGCCTCAAATTGTGGATGCTTTTGTCACTGTAGTGAGACAAGCAGCCCTCTTGGGAAGGACTCCTTTCCATGCTTCAGTGACTCTCAAGGAGCGTTGCCATAAGTATTTTGATGTGCACTGCCCCATAATACTGTTGACACATACTATGAATGAAATACACACAGACATAGAGATGCTAATGCACTTAGCACTATACTTGGAGAAGCCATTCACATAGCCATTCGCGATTTACAAAACAATGGTTTTGCTAATGCACTCAATTTTGTTCTTCTGGGTGTTGCACCAGCCAATGTGTCAGACAGAGGTACTCGTGTACTCACAAATACACCTACATGCTCATGTGTACTGACATTCATGTGCTCAGACTCTTTGCACACATGGAAAAAGTGTATTTGCAAAAGCACACATTGGACCTCTGAGGTATCTTACCACTGAATAAAACTTGTTTATTGTTACCCTGCTTAATAGAAATTATTTTATTGACGTCAGAAGGATGAAAGCCTGATAGAATCTGCTGGGTACCAAACACATATTTCTGCTCACACACACCGGTGCACATATACACACATGTACACACAAACATGTGCCCACATGCGCATGTGCACTCACTCATGTGCACGGACACTCACGTGCACACAATCTTTGCACACATATAACATACGTTTGCAAAAGGGCACATTTTACTCAGTGGTACTCATTTTATCGACCTCTGAACCTTGAAAGACTGAGTGAAGCTGCTGAGATTCAAACACAGATTTCTACACACACTATGGGGCTGAGTCCGTCCGACATCAGTCAGGAGCTGTAACCCACTGACCTGCTGTCGTCGGTTACGGCCCTGCTAGTACGATGCGACCGAACAGGGTTCGGTCGCACTCGTATACTTCACAATGCAAGCATGAATTCCGAGCAGAATGCATGCTTGCATTGTGAAAAGCAGGGGTGCAGTTCATCCCTGCACCCTATGGCCGGCACCCCAAGGTGCCTGTCACCAGGTGAAGGGATAAACAGAGGGGCATCATAGGTGCCCCCAGGCCGCCATTCGGAAGCCTCACACCCATGGGGGCCCTACTGGGTGCCCCCAAAGACATTTTCCGACTGGAAAAACCGGCACGAAAAGGCAGTGAAAAACTGCCATCGTACTCCCTTGGTCACAAAGAGGAAGCCGGGGGAGTACTGAGGGATTTCCGGACGGCGGACGGGCTCTCCGAGCCATCAGAATGGCTCGATCGGAAAGGAACCTGGCCGACACGTTCCAATTCAGTCAGAAGGGCTCCGACCATCGTTCGGAGCCCTTCCGACCAAAATCGGAATCGGCCCCATAGTGTTGCACACACACACACAAACACTCATAAGCACCAACACATATAAATAGTATCATGTTTGCAAAATTGTGCACACACACTCATGAGTACACTCTAATGCACACACACTCACAAATGCAAGTGCACACCCACCTGCACGTAGACGCTGTCATGTGTTCACACACATATAACCCACACACTCATGTGCATATACAAACACACATGCATACACACTCATGGACCCACATGTTCACACAGATGCATGCCCACACTCATGCACAAATATTCACTCGCACACAGTCCTATTCACACACATGCAATCAATATGAAATAGTTTTGTGTTTGCTCTTAGCAGATAGGCTTTTTTCTGTGGGAGCACAGCAGCATTGCAGCCCCCGCCATCATCCCCAGGCCGGCACCACCAGGTAGGCCCTGGACCCCACCGCTTGAAAGCAGCATGGTACTTGGGGATGCGGGAGACCCGACTGAATGTTAGACCAGGAGGAACCAAGAAGAACAGAGCAGACTGGATGACTCATTCAATAACTCCTTAGATTGGGCTCAGACAAAAGTATGACTTTTTATAGTCTGCCTGAGGAAAGCTATTTTGCTGAGGTAGAGGAAACGCCATTAGTTTTATCTGCAACTCAGACCATTGTTGGATGAGGAGAATTACGTGGGGCCAATATGACAGGGGCCTGCTAGTGCCCAGCGCCAATTTCAGACCACGCATGCGCCCTGTGCAGAGCGCTTTGACAATGTCTACCTTGCAACAGTTAAACCGTCATCCTGCATGTACCAGGCCCAGTCAGCCACCTTGGATATGTTTCCCGACTGATAGTATATTTTGCACTAAATTAAGCCTGTCTGCTCTGTGCCACAGCTAACAGGGGGATGAGCGCGGGTTAATATAGTCACGTTTAGGATTCACCCTGGCGAGGGCTGTGATTAATCTTTGAATTGGGTAATCACCCTCCCCAAAAAATAATCTAATTTCTTACAGAGACGTTTGCTGAGTTTTAATGGGTGTCTGTTGCCTCGTCACATGTGTTCTCATAACAGATGCTTAATCTTGCCCCAGAACCAGCCTGTGTATCTTTTTGTGTCTTTAAATGAACTCTTTAAAATGCAGACACTGGAAATAAACCATGACTAATGTGTTAAGTGGTTCTCTTGAAAAGGCGCAGTTAAAAAATAGAAAAAAGGTGGTGTCTTTTGTCGGCCCTGCTAAACTTTTTTACTTCCTCCATTGTTCCTAGTAAGAAATGGTAGCCTCCTTTCTAAGGAAACAAAATTAAAATAGCAAATTTGAGTGGGTGTTCTGAGCGTAAAAACTGCTGCGCGCTCCCCTGTAATTATGATTTTCGCCGGCATTAAAACCGGAATTGCTATTACAGGGACTGGAAGTGGGCTCCGAGGGATTGCTTCATCCAGTATCTGTGGCAATGGATTTTAAGGGTTTCCGGAAATCCGTCTGCAGAATTTCCCACAGTCAATTGAACTAGCACATTTTAAAGGTAGCAGCACTATGGGCCGGATTTAGATCTCGGCGGACAGGTTTCTCCCCCGTAGGATATAATGGGATTTATATTTCGCCTACAGAATATCCATCAAAGTTGTGACGGAGTAACACGTCTGCTGAGATCTAAATTGTGGGGACCTCAGGCCCGGATGACTCCGCAGCGCAGCGCCGCCTGCCAGCCGCAATAACTGACACTCACACCGGTGCTATGCTGGTGTGGACCGGAAGTGCCGTGCCACTTCGGTCCCTTTATTTAAAGCTTTCTGGCCACGCCTGGCCAGAAAGTGATACATGGTGCGACGTGCTTCCGGGGCTCAAACCGAGACCCTCGGAGCACTAGAGCGCTACATCCCTTCCCAACTTGGATTTTCAAACCAACAATGACAACCAGTTTATTCACATGCGAAATCTGCTAGTCTGTGATTTGGCCGTGGGTTGGATCTAAGATTATATTGCCCCTTGCCTCTCGGAGGGACCAAGTCTCGAGAAGGTCCCGGTGACAGCAGGGGTGGACGTTCTGTAGCGTCCGGGGGCAGGCACGAGGTGTCATTTGTGGCTGCGCCCTCTCTTTCATCCCCCACTGCAGGTATGCCTTCACTTGAGCTCTGTCCTCTTGGAGTGGGTATTGGCTTGAACCATGACACGTTGCGAGTCACTTCTTCTCCCGCCCGGCTGACTGTGATGGCTGTTCCTTTGGTTTCCTTGATGACCCAGGGTTCCGGTTCGAACGGAGTCTTGAACTTTCCTCCTGGTCTCCTTGTTCGGATCAGCACAGCCTCCCCAGGATTCAGGGTTCTTGTTTGGGCCCTCCTCTTGCGGCTCGCCTTTTCGTTTGTCCTCCTTCTCCTTTCTTGTGTGTCTGCTGGCGAGTACGGTGCGGGAGCCCAATTGTCAGCCATGGGTAGTAAGTCTCTCCGCGGTCCGGCCATCATTAACGCCCACGGTGACTGCATGGTGGTGCTGTGCGGGGTGCTGCGATATTCCCTTAAGAACGCTTGCAGTGCTTCTTCTGGGTCACTCCCTTCCGCGGATGCTATCCGCAGTATTTTGTTTATTGTCCTCATGAATCGTTCGACCTCGCCGTTGGCTTGTGGCCATTGCGGGGTGATTCGGTGGTGTGTGATTCCAAGGTCGCTCATGAACTCTTTGAACTCGCTCCCTTGGAATGGGGGTCCGTTGTCCGTTTTGATGACCCTCGGGATGCCGAACAGGGCAAAGGCTTTGCTGAGGATGGGGCGAATGTTCGCAAAGCTGGTTGATGCTGCCGTTTCCACAATGGGGTATTTGGTGTAGTTGTCCATTAGTACGACGGTGATTCTCCCATCCGGGAAACTGCCAAAGTCGAGGCTCAGCCATGCCCACGGCGATGGGGCATGGTCCTCCGTGATTATTGGGGCAGGCACTTCGGGGCTGCTGGTGATTTGGCACGCCCGACACTCCCGCACGCAAACCTCGACGTTCTCATCCATATTGGGGAACCATATCTTCTCCCGCATCCTCGCTTTCATTCGGCGGGTGCCTTGGTGGCCTTCGTGTGCCAGTGCGGTGGCTTTGTCTTGCAGCGCTTTGGGAATCACTATGCGAGTCTCTCTCAGTAGAAGGCCATTGTCAGCGCGGCTGAGGTCATTGTGAATCTTCCAGACTTGTTGCAGGCGTGTCCGGTCTGCTTCGTCCCACCCATTGGTGCCCTTCAGGAAGTTTGCCCACGTTCCTGATTGTATTGCTTCCATCACTCTCCGGACGACTGCGTCACCGTCATAGTGGGCGACGATGACGTCGGCAGTCAGTGCGCGGGGACACGCACCGGTAGCCAGCATGTTGATGAACTCTTCGGTCTGGGCTTCCGGTTCTGTGTCGCGGGATTCTGCCGCGGAGGGGTGGCGGGACAGGAAGTCCGCTGGGTTCCTCGCCCCCGGGTGGTACACTAGGTTCATTTGATATTGCTGCACTTGGATCGCCCAGCGTTCAATCCTCGGCGGTGGGTGCGGTGCTGTGCCACGGAATAGGGGAATCAACGGTTGGTGATCCGTCACCATTCTGAACGGGTGACCAGCTATGTAGAGGTGAAAATGGGCACACGCCCACTTCACTGCCAGCGCCTCCCTCTCAATTTGCGAGTACCGCGACTCTGTCGCTGTCAGGGCTTTGCTTGCAAACGCCAGCGGTGCCCACACTCCTGGCTCAGATTCTTGCGACAGGAGGGCTCCTAGGCCCACTGGGCTGGCATCAACAAGTATTTCGGTGGGTCTCGCAGTGTCGAAGTAGGCCATCGTAGTGCTGTCTAGCAGTGCCTCCTTGATCCGATGAAAAGCTCCGTCTTCTGTCGCCGTCCATTGCCATGGGCTGTCTTTCTTCGTCAGACTTCTCAGAGGTTCTGCTATCGTGGCAAGATTGGGTATGAATCTGGCACAGTACTGTGCCATGCCCAAGAAGCTTCTTACTTCGGATGCGGTTGCCGGAGCTGGGGCGTTTTTAACGGCATGTGATTTGCGGGGGTCTACCTTAACCCCGTCTGAGCCAAATACGTATCCGAAAAACTCTATTGATCTCCTGAAGAACTGGCATTTGTCTTTGTGTAGCGTGACGCCATACTGTGCCAGTCTCAGCAGGGTGGCTTTCAGTCTACGGTGGTGTTCCTCACTTGTTTGTGCGTGAATCAAGATGTCGTCGCTGACATTCAGCACTCCGTCAAGTCCTGTCAGGAGTTCCTTAATTGTATTCTGGAAAATTTCAGCTGCGGATGAAATGCCGAAGTTTAGTCGCTTGTATCGCCTCAGCCCCAGGTGCGTCGAGAATGTGGTAATGTAACGGCTCTCTTCCGCTAGCCGGAGCTGATGATATCCGGCGTTGAGGTCTAACTTTGAGAACCATTGGGCCCCATTCAGGTCTGTCAGGATGTCATCAACTGTCGGGGTGAGGTGCCTCTCCCGTCGAATGGCTTTGTTGGGGGCCCTCATATCGATGCAGATGCGGATTTTGCCTGGTTGACGCGGCTTCTCCGCTATCACCATTGGTGATACCCACGGCGTCGGTCCCGAAACCTTCTCAATCACCCCTTGTTCTTCAAGTTGGTTGAGTTCTTTTTCGACGGCTGCGCGCAAGTGGTATGGTATCCTTCTGTGTCGCAGGGCTATGGGCTGGATGGTGGGGTCGATGTGCAACTTGATCGGCGGTCGCTTGATTGTGCCGAGGCCTTTGAATAATGTGGGGAACATTTCTATGATGTCTTCTGTTTGGAGTGCTTTGACGGCATTTGCAAATGCAATGAGGCTGAGGTCTTCCGCGGTGTTACTGCTTACGAGCAGGTCTGCTTCCTGGTCCACTACATGGAACGTCGTCGTCACCTCATTGTTGTCCGCCTTTACTTGGACCGTCATCTTCCCTCGCAGCGGGAGGGGTTCTTGGCTGCCGTATGTAAGTATCCGCGCCTTCGAGGGGACTAGCTTGGGTCTTGGTTTTAGTGCTTTGTAGTGTTGGATCCCCATGACATTCACGGTGGCTCCCGTGTCAATGACACCCGTCGCCGGGGATCCGTCGATGTGTATGTGGCATTTCGGCTGGGGTCTCCGCCTCTTCTTCAGTTCGCTTACGAACGACACGTAGTAGCATTCTTCCTCATCCTCGGTGGATGTTCCGTCGAATTGGGACTGCCGCAGTGAGCTGTGTGGTGTGTCGTCTAGTGACAGTTGTCTCACGGCCTTTGTGACTGGTTTTCTCCCTGATGCCCCTTTTCCTCGGGAGCCACCCCTGCATACGCTTGCGAAGTGGTTGGGTATGCCGCATGTTGAGCATGTCTTGCCACGTGCTGGGCAGCCATCTTGGTTGTGCGCGTCTCGGCCACAGTATCCGCATGGCGCTCGGCGTGGCGACCTCGTCGGCCATCCTCCTCTGCTTCCCCGACTGGTGTGGCGGACTGCATCCACCCTTTCTGTCTTCACTACGGTTCCTGCTTCCGCCCGCAGGTTTAGTGCTGCTTCCATTGCCGTTGCGCGTGCTTCAGATAACTCGTGCGATCTGGCCAGGACCAATATTTCTTCCAGTGTGATGCGCGGTTGCCTTAGAATTAGTGTTCTTAGTGGTTTGTTGCGGCAGCCTTGGATCAGCTGTGCGGTCACTTCTTTCTTCTCGTCATCCTCTGTGCACGTGCTTATGAGATCTCTCAACCGTGCATGGAATGCATCCATGGTTTCACCTTCCCTTTGTTTGGATTGGCGAAATTTGAATCGCTCATAGTGCGGGTTCAGCTGGGGGTCGAAATGTGCGTTCAGCGCGTTGACCGCCCCGTCGTAGTCATCGTCATCTCCCGTGTCCGGGAGGTGCTTGAATAATTTGTACAGTTCCGTGCCACCAAAGTGTAACAACAGGGACCTCTTCACTTCGTTGTCTTTTTCCCTAGTGGCAGTGAAGTAGTTATTGAGCTGCCCTAACCATATAGCCCATCGGGGAGCTGCCGTCCCGGGGTCTATCAGTTCGCTGAAGGGTGGCAGGGCTTGGATCTGTGAGTGGACTGATGGTACTGGCTGCGGTGGTCCGGGGTTTGCTGCTGGCGCCTGGGGTGCTGCTTGTTGAGCCTGGCCGGCTCCCCCTGACGCGCCTCCTGAAATTGTGCTCATTCTGGTGCTGGGAGGTAACTTGGCGCTTTGCGTCTGTGCGTATTGTCTTTGCTCGTGTTTGTTGTTTCTTTATCTCTTTTGGTTGCTGGTTGCCTTCGCTCGTGCTTGTTGGCGTGGTCAGCCGCTTCGCTGAGTCTATGGAGCTCGCTCGAACTCGCTAGGCCTCGTGCTCTCTCTTGTGACGACGCCTCTCACTCTCTGCGCATGCGCGCATCTCTGGGCCCGCTGCCGGGACGCGTGGTTGTCCTCTGGCGAGCGTCGCTGCCTTGGGCCTCCCTGCCGCTGCTACTGCCGGTGCCTCACGCAGCTCTGTGGTCACGCTGCTTACCGGTGAGTGTCGCGTCGCTTCTGGTGGTCGCTACGGCTGGGGCAACCGGGTCATCTGGTGCCTGAGCCGGTCATTCCGTCCGCTGGTGCCGTTTAGTTTGCGAGCATCCCATCCTCGTCGCCAGTGTGGGGACCTCAGGCCCGGATGACTCCGCAGCGCAGCGCCGCCTGCCAGCCGCAATAACTGACACTCACACCGGTGCTATGCTGGTGTGGACCGGAAGTGCCGTGCCACTTCGGTCCCTTTATTTAAAGCTTTCTGGCCACGCCTGGCCAGAAAGTGATACATGGTGCGACGTGCTTCCGGGGCTCAAACCGAGACCCTCGGAGCACTAGAGCGCTACATAAATCAGGCCCTATGTTTCTATAGAATAGAACCTCACAGTTGAATTAAGGCCAGGGCCGGACTGAGAAGCGAAACTGGCCCTGACATACTGCTCGGCCGGCCCCCAGGAGGGGGTAGAGGGAGGTGATGCCGAGCTGTTAGTTAGTGCCGGTTTCGGCCGATTTTGTTACAGGGTGCCGATATTGCCGGCCCCCGGTAACAAAGACGACCCTCCAGGGTCCCAAAACCGGCCCCCACCCTGGCAGCCCACCGGGGAAACGCCCGGTGCCCACTACGGCCAGTCCGGCCCTGATTAAGACTGGGCCAATATTTTCAATCATTGAGCAGCTATCACAGCTGTGTTCGACAATATGTTCTGTTGATCTTTGCGGTTGACCTGCACCTAACTTCGAATTTTATGGACGTTTAAGACACCTTTCAGATTTAGTTCAAACTGAGGCTTGTGGGCAAACAAGCCACTTACGGTGTTGGGCTGGTGTTACCAGAATTATGTATAATGGCTGCTCTGTGCAGAAGATAAACACAAATCGGTTACTGTGAGTGAATTTCCTGCCACAAAATGGCCATTAATAGCACGTTCATACCATTAGTGAGTGAAGGGTGGTTTTCAAGCAAACAGTGCCGTGCAACCAAACTTGAGGACTTCATGTTCATGTGGCACAATTCCGTAGGGTATCAAGATAGTGACATAAATGACAGGAGCCGGTAGTGCACTGGGGAGAACACTTGAACAGTTGAAGACCTGGGGCCATATGTAGAAAGCAAAATTGCGATCGCAAACGCCGAAATTCGCCGAATTTCGGCGTTTGCGATCGCAATTTTGCTAAGTGGGATGTAGGAAGGCAAATCTGCATGCAAAATAAGGAATCGCAAAATTTGCGATTCCTTATTTTGCAAATGCATTTAAGGAATCCCAAATAGCGATTCCTTAAATGCAATGTAGAAAGCACCCAAGTTGTGCTATTTTGGCTTAAGGAATCGCAAATTACCACCAACTTCAGGTTGATGGTAATTTGCGATTTCTTTCAATAATGCAGTTTTTTGCATTATTCAAAGTGCCATGTGGCACACATACATGCCCTTAGGGCATGTATGTGCGCCACATGTGCACCCATGCTCATTACAGGGGTGCAAAAGGGTGTCATGTTGACACCCTTGCACCCTTGAAATTGCATTCTCAATTTGCGATTCTCTAATTGAGAATCGCAAATTGAGAATGTCTTCCTATTCATTCCTATGGGCCTTTTAGCCCATAGGAATGAATGGCAAGGTATTCCTTATTTGCGATTCTCAATTAGAGAATCGCAAATAAGGAATAGGTGGGATTCGCAAACAAAATTGCTAATCCTACCTACATAGCATTTTGCTATTCTCTAATTGCGATTCCCTAAAAATTGCAATTAGAGAATCGCAAAACACAGCCTACCTACATATGGCCCTAAAACTCTTATTCGTGCTTACATTACAAGGCCAGCACGAGGAAGGAAACAATACTGAATTTGTGACACAGCTTCCTTGCTTGCTGTCCTGCCTAGTCTCCTACTCTGTCCACACTAAACTAGAGGGCAGGCTGGAGGTAGATGAGGAAATGCAACTTACAGATCATGGGAGGGAGGGGAAGAGGGTGCAAGACCTTCTTCCATTCCATGCAAAATACCGCAATGTTGTGAAGAGCAGGACACAAACATATGTGTGCATGCTTCTAGCAAACGATGCAACTCTTTTAGGCCTCAATATGAGTGGTCTGTTTAATTGTGATATGTGCGGCAACAGCAGTTGCTGCACATATCGTAGTTATGAATTTTGTGATATACATCGGCAGGTCAAACCCTCCTTTCAGGGTGTCCAGCCCAAGTGTGCAGATACAGAGTCGAGAGGTTAAGGGGTTCTCCGTGTCGTGTGTTATCTGTTTAGTCATGAAAGGGTTAAGTTTTAGTTAAGTTCTAGAACTCCTGTTCCTGGTGTCCTTATATAAACATCCTCGATGTCATCCTTCCGGGACTCACCTTCATATTCCTAAACCAACTAAATCTTCCTACACAATTAGTCATCATCCTGCACTCACCTTGGTCTTAGTATTATTCTCTAATGGGGATGTCCCAACTCACTCCTGGGTGGACCACTACCATGATCAGGTTTGAAATGCACATTCTTATGGGTTGCTCCATTGCCTTTCCTGGGTTGATTCCTCGGACCGTATAGTATAGGGGGAGGTTTAATGCTCATTTCAATGAATTGGCTGCATACTGCACATTTCTTAGGGGTTGCTACGCAGCTGCTTTCCAGTGGACTCATTATGCTTACTATTGCAAATGACCACCTTTTGCGTAGTATTCCCCCAGAATTTTTTTCTGTTGTTGATCCGGTTTTTGTTGGCCCTAGTCTCTGTGCACTTTATCCCTGCTAACCAATGGTAAAGTGCTTGGGCCATCCCTTTTAAACAAGTTATAATTGGTATACACCTGATTGGCACATTTAATTTGCTTGTGAGCCCCTAATACAAGGCATCACCCCTAGTCAGGACCTGCAAATTAAATTCTACTAGTGCGCTGCAGCAGTCATTTTCCCACCCACTAAAGTAGCACTGTAAAACATGCCTCCAGGCTGGCCACTGCAGCCCAGGCGTGCAGTTTTATATTGCCATTTCAACCTGACAAAATTAACATTTTGGGAGCGTACCATGGACTCCTGGTTCTAATATCTACAGTTGTACTTTGAGTGCTACCCAACCCATTTCTCGTCTCTTTACCACATGCACTCATCCTACTCTACTATTTCGGAACCAGAGGGTTACTATCTCTCTGGTCTGATCTTTGCCTACGTTTGGCCATCATCCCATACTTATAAGGTTCATTTTTAGTTGTACAATTACCCTTCCTCGATAAGAACACTCTTCTTGTGTACCGACTATTACCATTTGACGACTTACTGCTAGGCTATGCTATATACAAAGGAATGACTAACTCTCAAAAGCCTTGAAAAAGTCACAAAGTGATGAAACACGTGTTGGCTGTTCATCCACAAAGAACATAAAGTTGTACATCATCTGTATCAGAAGACTATCTGTTTGTGCATATTTTACAATAAACAGAAACAGTGATCCTTAATAGTCCTTACTGTTTGGACTTTGATACCATACCTCTTTAAGTGTTTTGGTTAATAAACATTATATATTCAAGAAGTGCTGAATTCATTTTGGGCATAGCTGAAAACATTTAAAGGACTCATTTTAATAGTAATTTAAATTTCAACTTAATAGTGAGGCCAGATTTTATATTACTTATTTTGGAAATGATACTTTTAGAATGGTGTCATTTTCCTGTCTAAAACTAAAAGGCTCTCCTGCCAGTGTCCATATATGACCTGACCCCTGATGGCTCCCCTGTGGTGAGACGTGTATTGCTCCCAAACAGAGGGTAAAGGGCTCACGGGGGTGGGGGTCTCTTACCTTGACACGATGGCCGAGAGGCCGTGTCCATCACCTTCCTGAGCTTCAGTATCCAGGAGAAGAGTGCCATTTTTACTCCTTCTCTAGGTGCCTCGCAAAGACGCCATCTTGACTTACTGCTCTGGTGGTTAGACTGTTTGGACCCATTTCTCTCTGTAAGAGATTAGGCTGTCAGGGAAGCTGCTAAATAACACAGCAATGGCTATTTCGTCCTTTAACAATGTTTTATTTGACTATGGTACAGACAGTATCCTCTTAAGCTCTCCCATAGGGCTAGCATTGTTGCCTTCTTGTTGATGTCTTGCTAGGCGACGTTCGCCAGTTCCCTCGGTATAACAGAGATAAGAATTCTGGTAAGTACTCAGTACCCAGTTTGGTAATGAGGGGAACGGGGTGTTATGGTGCCCAGATGGGGAATTTGTTCTACTGTAGCTTCCTGAGGTTGTCGCTGAGCGGCTAGTGCACAATTTCACCTGCCCGTCACCATGAAAATCAGTGAAAAACAAAGTTTAAACAAACAAGAGGCATGCCATCCAAACTCTGTAACCGCCCACTGCTATAATTTACTGCAGTTTAATCGCCCGCTTGTAGCTCCCTCCCCAAGCTCGCACCCTTGCACACACCTGTGATAGCTATGCTCCTCCTGGGGTGTGGCTGGAAATTGCGACTGTCCGGTGGCATTCAGGGCTCTTACTTTTAACGGCGAGGAGGTCTTCTCACTTTCTGTTCCAGTCCATGGGATACTTTGTCTGTTCTCTCTCCTCCCGCCCTTGGGGATCCTCCTTTCCCTATTCAGGTCAGCACCACTCCTATGTACATTCGGCAAAGCTGGTCTCTTCCAGCATCTGTCTCTTCTATGCTGTGATGCTCCAGTGTGTACATCTTGCCCACACCCCTTGGCCTACAGCAGCTTCCTTTTTAAAGGGACAGAGGGGGAAACAGCCATAACATCCCATGCATTACATTGCATGCTTTTACAACGCGGTTGTTACAACGCAAATCGTTTCAACGACTTGCTGTAGGGAGCGCTCTGGTGTTGGATGTACAATCCAACACCTTCCGTGCTGTTGTGCAAACTGGAGTAGGAATAGTAAATTATACTATTCCTAAGTCCAGCACGCTCCCTACAGTAAGTACACGTTGTAAAAGCCTGCGATCTAACGCATGCGAAGTAACAGTATATATTCGACAGAGGCCGCAATTATGGGAGTCCCAATTCTCATATGGTACATGTTTTGTAGTAGAGTTCAAAGACTTCAAGGGGACCCAAGGTAGGACCTCATGTATGTCCTCTTCCCTGTGACACATCTCCTCCATAAGGGTTTCCCGATGGGCGAAAGGGGATACCTCCAGAGAAAGCCTGCATTGCTCTGATCCTTGCCCTTTCGGGGTCATACCTCAAACTGATAGGGTTGCAAAGACAGGAACCACCTCAGAACCCTGAGGTTGTTGCCCTTATTCTTGCTAGGTTGCATGACTGAACCACACAAGCCATTACAAGACTTTACAATGTGGTCATTACGACAGCGACACTACCATGCAAGTCTTTACCACATATATGCCTCTACCACCCATGCCTTTGCAGAAATTATTGTTATAAAACACATTTATAAATACTTAAAACACTTAATACTTACATACTTACCTTTACAACTTTAACAATGAATATGCATTTACCATTCATGCCTTTACAACAAAATTCATTGTAATGGCATGCATGGTAAAGGCATATTCGTTGTAAAGACTTGAGTGGGAATGGCATGCTTAGTAGTGGTGCATGCGTGGTAAAGGCATGCAGTGTTCTGGCTTTGTTGTAAAGGCTGTTTCCCTTCCCACTAATCCAGAAGAGGGGAGCATGGTCAGTATAAAGGAGAAAAGACATGCCATCCAAATAATAGTGTCGTTTTTCAACAGCCCACTTAATTACCAGACACTCCTTTTTTATGACCAGGTAGGCCTTTTTCTATGGTGAATAGCTTTCTATTGATGTAGACCACGGGTCCCTTGTTTCCCTCTCCGTCTTCCTGAGATAGTACTGTCCCAATGCCATCATCAGAAGCATCGGTCTATAGAATGAATGGCTTTTGAAAGTTGGGAGACCGTAACACTGGATTTGTAGTGAGTGCTGTTTTTAACTGGTGAAAAGCTTCCAACACAGTAGGGAAAGGGTTTTTAAAGGTTTTTTGAGTAGTATCCTTCTTAAGGAGATCCGTTAAGGGCCCTGTCATGTGTGAGTACTGAGGGAAGAACCTACTATAATATTCCTGTAATCCCAAGAAGACTCTAACATCTTGTTTGTTTTTTGGAAAAGGGGCTTTAGCCTTAGCTCTGACTTTCTCCACTTGTGGTTCAATCAGGCCGTCTCCCAATAGATATTTCACTTTGCCATAGGTAAATATGGTATTCGTAGCATAGATGTGAAACAGGACTTGTTGAAGCTCCAAAAGGATGGCTTGAAGATGTTACAAGTGGTCCTCCCAGGTTTTACTGTACACGACTATATCATCTAAATAGGCAAATGAATACTCTTGGTGGCCCTGCAAGACTATGTTCATAAGTCTTTGGAAAGTGGCAGATGCTCCATGGTGGCTGAAAGGAAGAACCATGAAATGATATAACCTATCGGGGGTGGCAAACCCGGTCTTTATCTGGTCTTTAGGATATAAGGGGACTTGCCAATAGCCTTTTGTAAGGTCTATAGTTGTAATAAAGTGGGCTTCCCTAATTTCTCTACTAATGTGTCTACCCTAGAAAAGGGATAACTGTCCAGTTTGGATATCTTGTTTACAGCCAGAAAATCAATACAAAATCCGATGCTCCCGTCCGGTTTTGGCACTAAGACTATTGGGAGCACCAATTGCTGCAGGAGGGCAATATGACTCTCATTTCCAACATTTGTCTAACTTCTGTTTGAAGGGCTTGTCGTCTGGCTTCAGGGACACGATAGGGCCATTGTTTTACTGCTATTCCTTCTTTTGTGGGTATGGGTTGCTTGTCCAGAGTTGTGGGGGCGCGTTGTGGACTCTTGCGTTTTACCTGGCGTCCTGTGTGCTCCGGTCCACTCCTCATCTGTCCTCCGCCGCCGCCATTCAAACGCGGCCGCTGAGTGGGGACTGCATTTCCCAGCTGCCTGTGCGCCCGGAACTCGATGACAGCGTTTCCCGCGCCAGGAGGCGTATAAGAATCAGGCTCTCCCCCGGCAGAGCGGGTTGCTTGTCCAGAGTTGTGGGGGCGCGTTGTGGACTCTTGCGTCTTACCTGGCGTCCTGTGTGCTCCGGTCCACTCCTCATCTGTCCTCCGCCGCCACCATTCAAACGCGGCCGCTGAGTGGGGACTGCATTTCCCAGCTGCCTGTGCGCCCGGAACTCGATGACAGCGTTTCCCGCGCCAGGAGGCGTATAAGAATCAGGCTCTCCCCCGGCAGAGCGGGTTGCTTGTCCAGAGTTGTGGGGGCGCGTTGTGGACTCTTGCGTCTTACCTGGCGTCCTGTGTGCTCCAGTCCACTCCTCATCTGTCCTCCGCCGCCGCCATTCAAACGCGGCCGCTGAGTGGGGACTGCATTTCCCAGCTGCCTGTGCGCCCGGAACTCGATGACAGCGTTTCCCGCGCCAGGAGGCGTATAAGAATCAGGCTCTCCCCCCGCAACGCAGGACGCGCGCGGGCGTTGCCGGGCTAAGCCCGGGCAAAGGGCGGGCCGTCTGTGGCCGTCCGGGGCTGGACAGGGCTGAGCTGGGCCACCCCCCTTATCCTGCACGAACGCTACACGGTGATTTGGGGCTGCCACATACAGTCCACTGCAAGGCTCTTTTTGTGATGGTTTGGCATGTTGTGTGAAATGTGGTTATAAGCTTCTTGCGTTATTTGTGTAGTACAAGTCATGGCTAAAAATTTCAATAAGGCCCAAATAGTGGGAGGTTCTGGGACTTTAGATGCCTTTTTGAAAAAAGCCGAACATGCTGTCTCTAAAGAAATCGAGATTGTGGAAAAAAGGTTGTCACTAGAGCCCCTCTCTCAACCCTTGTTGGCTGCTCCCTCTGTGATTTCTCACTCTATTTCCTCTGGGCCTGCACCAGAGTCCTGTCACCCCAGCGTTCAATCTCTGTTGAACGTGTCCAGTCCTTCTCCTTCTCTTTCTCCCCCAGTCTTACGCACTAGGCAACCAAAAACTTCCTCTGTTGTTCATGTTAAAGTTTCCAAAGGTAAGAGGAAAGCCATTCATGCTCCTAATGGATCCCGCCATTATGCTAAGCAATCCAGAAATAATGATCCTGCTGAGGGGTCGACTCACCCGGCAGACAGCCCAGTGGTCGAGGCTACCCCTCATTCTGGTAGCGGCGTTATGGAGCCTTTTGCCCAGGGGGGGGCTGTTATTTTGAGAGACATGTTAGCTGATGTAATCAAGCAGCTGGACGAACGATTGAGTAGGTGCATATCCCCAGTCTTGGATAGACTCAGTGAGATTGATAATAGACTTATTCTTATTGAGCGCCACATTGCTGTTCAAAGCGCCCCTGTGCCAAGGTCTAATCCTTCTGATTTACTACCCCTCGGTGAAGTCACTACTAGAGTGTCTAATATGGTTGACACCATGGCAACTACTGTTGCAAGTTCAGCAATCCCCTTACCACCTGTCCTGAGAATTAACGGTGCTAGCTCAGGACCGAGGGATATTATCGAAAGCCGAAGAGTACAGGGACATTTGGCATATGAGGAACGTTCATTAAGCCTGCCCCCAGAAGCCTGCCCTTATACTGTTATCTTGGCCAACGTTCCAAAAACTAGTGATGGTAAAGAAGAGCATTGGTCCTCTCTGAAAAACAAAACCCTTCATTTTCTGGCAGGAAAGACAGTCCTGGGGAGTCACCTCTATGATTGTTTTAAAATGGTGAGAAGGGTCCCGTGGGTGGGGAAATCTAATAAGTCTTTGAGGGGCGATTGCGTTGTGGTGAACTTCAGTACCCCTGATATAGTTGATCACATTTTTAGACAAGCAGGGTCCATTAGAATTCATCAGGATCACATTAACATTCTTCCACTAGGCTTCTTTTACCCACCATTTCCCGCAGGTCCGGTCAGACAGAGAGAGCGTCCCCTTCAGCACGCCCCTACTAGTAACCCTTTGTTGTTAACAAACAGATTTGAAGCCCTTAGCACTCTAGACACTAACGATTGACTCAGTGATAATGGAGCTTATATAAATAATGATGTTTTTAGTATAGACGTTTCTAATTCTTCTGAGCCTTTATCTGCTGGGTCTCCTGTTGTGGCTAACAATGCCCCTCCCACTGCGTCAGTTAATAACTTGCCATTACAATCTGAGGATGCAGTTGAGAAAGGAATTGCGCCCATTTTTAACGGGGAAAACATGGGCGTGGATTTACCTTCGAATGGAGTAGAGGTTGCTCTATTACCTTGTTTACCTAATCTGGTTAACACTCTAACCAATGATCAAGGGCATGTAATGGGCCTTCCAGCAGCAGATTTAATTTCTGCATTATCTTGGAACATAGCTGGTCTCCGCTCCAAACGAGGTAATCAAAATTGGTTGGCTTTTCTCTCCACACATCATGTAATTGCCTTACAAGAAACATGGGAGGCCAAAGATCCTTTTTTTATGGATGGCTACCAATCTTTTATTAAATATGCAACGCCCTCGGATATGGGGAGACCACGAGGGGGCCTCCTGTTATTATTTAGCCTAAAGCTTTGTTACAATATTGAGTTATTATCAACGAACTCTCCTCACATCTTAGCAGTGAAAATGGAATGTGTTAATCTGCCATCATTTTTGGTGGTGAATTTTTACAATTTGTTTACTAGGACGGAAGAATTGGAACATCTCAAAGCACTACTCAGTTTCTTGGACGAGTTTGATGCATTGAATGATAAACCTTATCTTCTTTTACTTTTTGGCGATTTTAATATACACTTATGTTATCTTAATTGTTTCTTAAATAACCATTTAGATTTTTGCCCAAAAGAAGTGACCCATTTTGAGCACTCTAAAGGCGGGATCTTTTTAGAGAATATAGTATCGTCTTATTATCTCTACATGCCGGTTCAAGATCTGTTGGACCCGGTTCACACATTTACTGGCCAAGGCCACTGTAGTACAATCGATTATATTTTTGTACCACGTAACATGCTGAACCTATTGGGCACGTTTCATGTTACGCAAAATGCCCTAAGTGACCACAATCCACTAACTTTGGAAATCAAAGTTAAGGCTTTGAGGAAAGATGTTCCGCAGCCTTTGATTTCTAATTTAAATCTTGAGCCTACAAGTCAGGGTAGACGACTTAGATGGGATGTCATTACCCCGGCTGACTTCCTCGTCAATCTATATGAAAGCAATACAGAGGATTTTAGCTTGTGTCTTTCTTTAGGGGCTGAATCGAAAGTGATTCTGGACGCTTTCGACAGAATCACTAAACACGTTGAGGGGAGTCTTACCTCCCATGGGAAACCAAAATCTAGGAAGTATAAAAACTGGTTTGACCATGCCTGTTCTAGTGCTCACTCTGCTCTCTTACTGGCACTTAAAGAATCTGGGAGCACCCCCAGTAAGATAACTGAGGCAAGAAAATGTTATAAAAAAGCAATAAAGGATAGGAAAAGCGAGCTAAAGACTAAGGCATGGGACGATTTGACAGATGCAAGCATACAGAAAAATAGCAGCCAGTTTTGGAAGGTGATAAATAGTCCCCTCTTTAATGAGACGGAGAATACCATCAAAGAATGTCTTATCCCGCCAGACAAATGGGTGGCACATTTTAGTGGTCTCTATTCGGAGATACAAGAAGCTAATCCCACAAATTATGCGGATTACACTCTAGCTTCAAGAATCCTTTGCAAGGAGGAGGAAGTCCGGGAGGCCATTGAGGCCACGGCGTCTGGTAAAGCCCCTGGTCCGGACGGTGTCCCAGCGGACCTTTATAGGGCAGACCCAAGGCTCTGGGCGAAACTTTTAACTTGTGTTTTTAACGCAGCTTCTGAGGTCGGTGCCCCTAGATCGTGGGCAAAAGCCGTTATCGTCCCACTTTTTAAAAAAGGTTCAAGAGAAGACCCGGCTTGCTACCGGCCTATTTCTCTCCTTGATTCTGCCATGAAAGTCATGGGTAAAGTTGTCCTTGCTCGTTTAACTGTGTGGTTGGAGGAGCAATCCATAATCTCCGATCTACAATATGGGTTCAGACAGGGAAGGGGCACAGTGGGCCAATGCCTCAATCTACATCTTATTATAGGAAAATACACAGTCGCTAAGCAGGGGGACCTCCATTTAGCTTTTATGGACTTGTCCACCGCTTTCGACCTTGTAAATCGGCAAAAACTATGGGCCTTATTAGCCGTTTTGGGGCTTGACCCAGTTTTGGTCTCTTTCCTGGCTGTAATCCATGAGGACACTACCGCAGTCGTCCGTTACAGGGATGACGGAAGCCAGACTGATGCCTGGCAGGTAAAGCGGGGAGTAAGACAGGGGTGTATTCTTGCACCCCTACTCTTCTCGCTTTACATTAATAATTTGGGACCGGTCCTGAACATGATCAGTAAAGACACCCCGAAAGCCGGTTCCAAAATGATTCCTGCTTTACTATACGCGGACGATACAGTTTTGTTGGCTAGAACCGCGAGAGGATTACAAGCTCTCTTAAATGGATTTTATGATTTTATGGTCTCTTTGGACTTATTAATTAATTTTAAAAAATCACATTCTATGTCGATCGGCTCAGGGAAAGCAAAAAGGGTGAAATTTTTTTGCAACGGGCAGGAATTAACGAAAGTCCAGACGTTCCCATATCTAGGGGTAGCATTTGACGACAGATCATCTTGGGTCACACAACGTGCTCAAAAAAAGAATAACCTAGCTAGAGCTACAGGCGCTTTGTTGGGCTTTGCAAAGCGCTTAGGCTGTAAACCACTCCCCGCTTTATTAAAAATATACAGTGCGAAGTGTTTGCCCATGGCACTTTACGGAAGCGAGGTCTGGGGTTACAAGGCTTCTCCTAATATCCAAGTAGTAGAAAATAATTTCTTTCGGAAACTGCTGTCCCTACCCCCCTCTGTTCCCACTTTTAATATTCATGAGGACTTAGGGATGGGTTATGTTAGCGACCAAATAGCAGTGGCCCCGCTACTAGGCTGGTTGAGGGTTTGGGCACAACAGCCACCAAACCTAAACCAACAAATTATTCAGGACTGTCTGTCCTTGGAAAAAGCCTTGTCTATCCCATGGTTAAGTTACATTAAAAATAATTTGACTTCAATAGGGTGCTCGGAATTGTTCTCTAGTCCTTGTGTGATTAGTAAAGAGCAAATTAAAGCCATTAAGACCCAATTTTTGTCAAGAGTAATGTTGTCAAGGGAAAGTGACGAGCTGGGGAAACCGACAGTGAGGAGGTTTGTGATGTTGAGTTCAGGGAACGAGATTCAGCCCTACCTAACCTACATTAACAAACCTTTCCATATGTTTTTGCTAATAAGATTTAAGCATGGCTTACTTCCCTGGCTCTTTGCATACCCAAAAGGATTTTTTAAAGAGGGAACCCTGGGGCCCTGTCCCTGTGATAATATTTCTGAACAAAATTTGTTGCACATGTTATTTTTTTGTAAATTTTACTCTGTGCAGCGAAAAAAATATATCTTGCCGATTTTAAAGAATTGTCAATTTAAGCAAGTTAGGCCTGCCTTGGCTTATTTACAAATGCTGGAATCTCCATTGATTTGTTTTGGGGTTGCCTGCTTTATAGTGGGCGCCCTGAGAATCAGAAATAGGGCCCAGTTGACATAGTTACTTGATAATGATCATTGTGCCCACTACGTTGTCGTAGATGAAATGTTTTTTAGGACATAATGAAATTTTACTATGTTTTTAGCTATATGAATGAATTAACTCTAAGTGTCATTTTATTGTACATTGCGCCAAATTGTATTGTATTTATTATTTGTGTTATTAATTTTTCTGTAATGCATTTTCCTCTTTTTTGTTTGCTGTTTTGTGCTTTGATGGTTTTAAATTTTAACCGAATAAAGCAAACTTTGACTTAAAAAAAAAAAAAATATATATATATATGCCTCTACCACCCATGCCTTTGCAGAAATTATTGTTATAAAACACATTTATAAATACTTAAAACACTTAATACTTACATACTTACCTTTACAACTTTAACAATGAATATGCATTTACCATTCATGCCTTTACAACAAAATTCATTGTAATGGCATGCATGGTAAAGGCATATTCGTTGTAAAGACTTGAGTGGGAATGGCATGCTTAGTAGTGGTGCATGCGTGGTAAAGGCATGCAGTGTTCTGGCTTTGTTGTAAAGGCTGTTTCCCTTCCCACTAATCCAGAGGAGGGGAGCATGGTCAGTATAAAGGAGAAAAGACATGCCATCCAAATAATAGTGTCGTTTTTCAACAGCCCACTTAATTACCAGACACTCCTTTTTTATGACCAGGTAGGCCTTTTTCTATGGTGAATAGCTTTCTATTGATGTAGACCACGGGTCCCTTGTTTCCCTCTCCGTCTTCCTGAGATAGTACTGTCCCAATGCCATCATCAGAAGCATCGGTCTATAGAATGAATGGCTTTTGAAAGTTGGGAGACCGTAACACTGGATTTGTAGTGAGTGCTGTTTTTAACTGGTGAAAAGCTTCCAACACAGTAGGGAAAGGGGTTTTAAAGGTTTTTTGAGTAGTATCCTTCTTAAGGAGATCCGTTAAGGGCCCTGTCATGTGTGAGTACTGAGGGAAGAACCTTCTATAATATTCCTGTAATCCCAAGAAGACTCTAACATCTTGTTTGTTTTTTGGAAAAGGGGCTTTAGCCTTAGCTCTGACTTTCTCCACTTGTGGTTCAATCAGGCCGTCTCCCAATAGATATTTCACTTTGCCATAGGTAAATATGGTATTCGTAGGTTTTACTGTACACGACTATATCATCTAAATAGGCAAATGAATACTCTTGGCGGCCCTGCAAGACTATGTTCATAAGTCTTTGGAAAGTGGCAGATGCTCCATGGTGGCTGAAAGGAAGAACCATGAAATGATATAACCTATCGGGGGTGGCAAACCCGGTCTTTATCTGGTCTTTAGGATATAAGGGGACTTGCCAATAGCCTTTTGTAAGGTCTATAGTTGTAATAAAGTGGGCTTCCCTAATTTCTCTACTAATGTGTCTACCCTAGAAAAGGGATAACTGTCCAGTTTGGATATCTTGTTTACAGCCAGAAAATCAATACAAAATCCGATGCTCCCGTCCGGTTTTGGCACTAAGACTATTGGGAGCACCAATTGCTGCAGGAGGGCAATATGACTCTCATTTCCAACATTTGTCTAACTTCTGTTTGAAGGGCTTGTCGTCTGGCTTCAGGGACACGATAGGGCCATTGTTTTACTACTATTCCTTCTTTTGTGGGTATGGAATGAACTGCCAAAAGAGTGTGCCCTGGGGTGTCTGAAAAGATGGAGGAAAAAGGTTTCAAGGTATGTAATAATTGGTCCCGTTCTTTGTCAGAAAAAGAGGCACTGATAAGGGTATTTTGTTAGGTACTAGGAGAGGGCTTAGTAGGGACAGATAGGTGACCTCTGCTGGGAGGAGGACCTTGCCATTTTTTAGGAGATTTATATGGTAAAAATGTTTGCGGTGTCAGGACAACTGGAGTTTGTACAACATCTTCCGATCTTTTGTACTATTTTAGAGTGACCCTGCCATTTAGTTTTCATTTTTGAAGTGGAAGAGGGTAACAAGATTAGCACCCAATCCCCTACAGAATAGTCATACCACTTATTTCTTCTATCATAGAAGTGTTTTTGCCTCCTTTGGTTTTTCCTAGGTTCATATGGGCCAGCTCTCTTACTTTGCCCAGACAAGATTTTAGCTGGTTGGTGTATTTTAAGAGCTCTCCTGCTTCTTCCCTGGTATCCTTCTCCAAGGCTTCTTTAGTAATTTCTAGGAGAGTATGAGGTTTCCTACCAAAGAGCAACTCAACAGAGGAAAACCCCAAACTGCTTTGCACTTGGGAACGTAAAACAAACAACATCAAGGGTAACAACTGGTCCCAGTTCTGTCCATCCCCAGACAACATTTTCTTAAGAGTTAGCTTTAGTGTCCTGTTATATTTCTCTACGAGTCCATCAGTTTGGGAATGGTAAACCAAGGTAGTGGGAGGTTTACTGCCAAGCTGTTTACAGACCTGTTTCATTAAAACTGAAACAAACAGGGTTCCCTGATCCATACGATTTTCTAGGGGAACCCCATAAGGGAGAATATCTCAATCAGATGTTGTGCTATTACCTTGGTAGTGGTGGTCCTTAAGGGAATGGCCTCAGGATGCCGGGTGGAATAGTCTACTATGACCAAGGCATACCGGTGACCACGTGAAGATCGTGGTAAGGGGCCTATAAGGTTCATTCCCACCCTCTCAAATGGTTTCCCTACAATGGTCATTGGTTGTAGGGGAACTTTAGAGGGTCGATAGGAGTTATTTCTTTGACATATCTTGCATTTCTGGCCAAAGCGTTTTATCTCGGCTAAAATGCCAGACCAATAAAAGCAGCTTAGAAGGGACTGACTGGTCTTCTCCAATCCAATGTGCCCTGCTAAGAGAAGAGAGTGGGCATAGAACAGAATCTGGTCCCTAAAGTCGATGGGAACTAGTAATTGTGACTGATCTCCCACCTTCCCAGCCCTGTACAGAAGACCCTTGATTACGGTAAACATAGTATAGGGAGGATTGGGTTTACCGTTGTTGAGTTTGGCATCTTGCCAGGAGTTTTGTAAAGATGCACCATTCATCTGAACCACCTTAAAACTATGGCCAAGAACCCATGGTTCTGGGGTGAGAAGGGGATTCCTAGCATTTGCTAAAGGAGGGGAGTGATCGTCCTCTTTTTGGAGGGAGATGGTGGGCTTTTTAAATAGTATCTAAGTTGGTTGCCGTTGAGCGGCTAGTGCACAATTTCACCTCCCCGTCACCCATGGAAATCACTGAAAAACAACGTTTAAACAAACATCAAGACGCATGCCATCTCAAACTCTGTAACTTCCCACTGCTATACTCTACGGATGTTTAATGACTGCTTGTAGCTCCCTCCCCAAGTCTGCCCCCCTGCACCCACCTGCAATGGCCACGCTCCTCCTGGGGCATGGCTGGCAATGACGTCGGACCGGCGGAGTTCTGGACTCTTCCATTCCACAGCAGGGGGTCTTCTTGCTTGCCAGTGTACAGGTTAGCTCCCCTGCGTGTTTGGTCTGATCATTTCTGTGTTCCTTTAAAATTTTGTGGAGCTCACCATCTGAATAGGATGCCCCGCCCCCTTCCCTCAAAGGAAGTGGCGTAATGAAACTCGAGGGGGCCCCCTGCAAAGTACACGGAGGGCCCCCCTTCCAGCCCACTCAGGAGCTCTCAGACCAGCATACTTTGCTGAGGTGGCCCCCTGGAGCTCGGGCCCCCCGCACTGTGGGGTCTGTGGGGGCCTTTATTACGCCCTTGCTCAGAGGCAAAAAGAAGATGGCAAAATATTTCAGAAGAATTATTTGACAATTCTCGCAACTCCTCATTTCCGTATTTTTCAGGGATATCAGACTCAGATTTTACTCTGTTAACTCAATGGGTCACCAATTCCTCAGATGAAAAGATCTAAGCCTTCTGTCCCCTGGTTTTCCCTTGCCCTAAGGATAGTAAAAAAATCTATTTAAATAATTTGAACAAAACTGGATTAAAGTGTATGATCCTGAGGCTAAGCTTCTTTATGAAGCAGCTTTCAGAGATTTTAAAAGAATACACAAAATACGATGAGAGAGTATTTTCACTACGCATTGAGGTGGCCTCTAACTCTTCCAGGGAAGTGTTCAAAATCGTGAAGTCTTACATTTCCCCTGAGGAAGTTAAAAGCACCATTATTCCTTTTGCTGAACTCGGTGATAAACTATCTGTTGTCTTTGACCAGAAAATCCAGATTTTTAATGCTACCTTTGCAGCGCTATCTAAGGGGGAGATGACACCTATTCCATCTCTCAATGGGGACACAGCCCACAATTCATCTCTTAATCACAAGACATCTTTTTCTGAGTTCCACCCCATTTCTGAAGAGGGCTCACAAAATGAGCTTAAGAAATGCAAGTCTACTTCTCCAGATGACCCTTGCGCTCCTCATAGCTACAGGATGATGGCTCAGCATATTAATCCTTGACACAATAAAATTTGGACATCTTTTTTGACTTCTGGTGTGGTCCCTTCTCGGAAACAGGCATTTATTTTGCCACTTGCGGACCCTTGTATCTTGAGCAATTTTAGACCTATCTCACTTCTTCCTGCCCCAGCTAAAAACAAGTATCTGTCTTTATGGAGGGAAATGGCCTTCTCCATGATTCCCAATCGGGTTTCCGAGCAGGTTTAGCACAAAAATTGCTCTTCTGGTGGTGGCTGAGTTTGTTAGGGAGAACCTTGTTAAAGGTTTGCCTGTTATGGTGGTGCTACTTCACCTATTGGCAGCGTTTGACACAGTGCTTGGTTGTAAGGTCTAAGGTCTAACAACCTCAGCTTGATTCCTAAATTTCCTAAAAGCTGCAGCGGAGGAAGCTCCTTTGATGTTCTTACAGCCAAGCTCTGGAATGATCTAGCACCTAGGCTGTGTTGGGCTGAATCATTGGCTATTTTTAAAAGAAAGCTAAAAGCCTGAATGTTTGATGCCTCCTAGTTACCTGGATATGGTGGTGGGATTTCTGTGTCTACTTTGAGAGCTGGGAAGCTTCTGCCTAAGCAGCTGCGCACTTAAAAGTGTTATTTGATTGATTGACTCAAAGGAATCCTATCCTGTCACTGGCAGACAAAGCTCACACCTAGGCCTGTCTCCCTTTTGTCTCTCTAGTCAGGCTGGGTCCAAACCCAGTGGGAGCGGAGGAAATAACCAGAACTGGACAAAGGATTGCCCTCCTCCCACCCTACAGGCTGGCACTGGGCATACCTGTAGACCTCACAGACGTCTCCTTAGAACACTAATGGACCTGTGATGAATAAAAAAAAAGACTTCCATACTGTCTGAAGAACCGGAAAGAAGCCTGAACCTGCTTACCTTGAGCCTTCGATTGCAGAAGTGCCTCTAAAGGTCATTTGACAGACCTCCTGTATGAGCTACATCAACACAAGCTTCCAGAGTCCTTTCTCCCTGCAACTGTCCAGCTGACCAGTTCCAACTGGATCTGCCCTAGGCCCTGCTGCTGGCTCTATTGGCGTGAATCGCAACCCCCAAGGTGTGAAGTTGGTCGCCCTTGGCTGGTGTTATAGTGCATTCCTCCTGGACCCAAACTGAAAGAAGTAGGACTTGGAGATGTTTCGCCAACTTTCTGCCTGGAGAACCAATGGAGATCAAAGTTGCCATTAAAGCTGTAACCCTCAGTATCGAACTGTCCGTTGGCCTCAAATTGCTGGGTTGCTCCGCTGAAGGACATACAACTTCCAGTAAAGTTTAAAAGCCTGAACATAGAGGCCTTTACTGAGACCAACACAGAGCAGCATCCAATCAACCTTGAATCCTTCCTAGGCATGGACTTCACACTTAGGCTACTCAGAGCTTTACTTCCTACATTAATTACCACAATTGGACCCCACACTTCAGCAGTCCACCACCGACAAGCCCTGCTTTGGATCCAGCTTGCAGTTTGCCCACTGACAGCTAGTTGACAAGCACTTTTTCTCCATAAAAGTTTCTAAGTCAGAAGGTAAACTTTCCACTGGGTTGAACCTAGTCCCTCTATCCAACCAGCTATCTATCGAGGTCGACCTTAACTTTTGAGTTTGACCTGTTTTAGCATGGGTAGATAAATACTGTTAGCATTTTGTGCTTTTTGGTGCTGATTGTAATTCACACTTTAAAATGTATAGCTCTGGTTCTACTGATTGGATTTTTGACATTTTGTTGTCGTTTCATTTTTTTAAATATTCTATATTTTTCTAAATTGGTCTGAGAATTTTCTTGTATTGTATTTTGACGTTATTACTGTTTGCGTGCTGCATAAATACTTTTCACAGTTGACTCTAAGTTAAACCTGACTGCTTTGTGGCAAGCTACCAGAAGGTTAAGCACCGTTTTGTCCAATGACTTCAGTGGTTCACCCTGACAAGGATTGTGATTATTGTATGAAGTGAGTTCTCACCTCCTTTAATTAATACTTCACTTTCTTACACTTACACTATGACAGGTTGGATAATGGGCAGGCCCGGACTGGCTATAGCGGGCACCGGGCGTTTCCCCGGTGGGCCGCCAGGGTGGGAGCCAGTTTTTGGCCCCTGGGGGTCGTTTTTGTTACCAGGGGTCAGCAATCTCGCCCCCCTGTAACAAAATCGGCCGAAACCGGCCCTAGCAAACAGCTCAGCCACATGCCCCTCCCCCCCAAGAGGCCGGCCAAGCAGTTTGCCAGGGCCGGTTTTGGTTCCCAGTCCGGCCCTGATAATGGATGTTTCTCCGATGCTCCCGAGTGCACCCCTCAAACAATATACTATGCTGGATTGTATATGCCTATTACTTTGGACTGGTTGAATAATGCTCGTTCTTATGAGTTGCTCCTCTGCCACTCCCCGCTTCATACTTGAGACCACGGACTATGGCGACTACTGCTCCTAGGTAGATACGGTTGATGGAAGGCAGTATAAGTCCTCATTCCTTTGGGTTGCTCGCTGTTGTTCCTGTACGGACTCCCTGAGCATATGATACTGGTGTTCTACTATTGTTCATTTATATGGGCTATAATTGGCTCATATAACGGTTGCTCTTCTATCAATATGCGATGGACTCCGTAGAGTATATACCATGGCTCGTTGCAGATGGCTAGTGCTATGGTTTGCTCCTCTGTATCTCCTGTGTAGACCCCGGACATTATACTTTTGTTGATGAAAGTCTCCACCCCCTCAAAAGCAGCACCCTCTCTAAATATTTTCCTATGGTTTGAATGCTATTTAGTTTAAACTGTATGGCACAGACCACGCCAATGAAGGTATATCAGCATTCGTGAGTGTGTTTATATACACGTTTCTCCTATACCCATGTATATGTGAAGCTACATGTTTAGTGTCACAAAGTATTTGCAGTATCTGCAACACACGGATGACTCCAAAACACTTCCCGCTTCCCACAGAGGCCACCTTTCCATCACACAATTTCGTCCGTACACTAGCTTCTATGACTTTAGTTTTTTTATCACTGATTTATTTTTGCTTCAGGTCATGCCTACACACAGAAAAAAACATGATAAATGCACAATTCTTGTTCTCACACGCGTTGAAATACTATCCATGTAGGTCACATGATCAACATTTACTTAATTCCAAAGCTATCCAACAAAGCAGTGTCCTCCAAATCCACAAATGTGCTCTGATGCCTTATGTACTTTAGATATACAATACACCCTAGTAAAGCCTTCGCTCTCACTACCCGAAAATCTTTTACTGCAGCCTGCTGCTTTAAGATATGGGCCCCTAAAGTTTGCTACTTTCAGGGGGTATCTTAGTTGGCGACGACCTATTATAACATCTGCCCCATCAAAAAAATTTAGACAACTTTGGACCATAAATGGTCTTGAAACAGACTGGGTCACACAAGTTAAGGGCTTCTAGGTAGCCATGTGAAAGCAGATCTCATGACTCAAGGCAGTTTAAAATTCCTGAATTATCTCAATTTAGGAAATACTGTTGTTGTTTTGGTGGTGAGGGTTTGGGTGAAGTGTTCTTTCACAATTTTTTGTGAAAGCTCAGGAGTTGGGACTTCAGTCTCCCAAGTTGTCTAGGGTTGCACTCAAAACTAGAGATCATTCATGCAGACAGCAAATTTGCTACATTGTATTTTTGTGTGCCGATACACTCGCAGTGGCTGCGGCTTTGTTAATAAATATTATTGTAAACACCAGAGGCCCCAAGGCTTTAGCTTTCACTTGAGTGCTGCCCTATAGAATAACATTGATGCTATAATATTTGGAGTTTTATGTCAGATCCAGAAGATGCTATCACTTTCTTGTTTTGACTGTGCATCATCATTTTACTCTTCTTTTTACTTATCCTATTGTTTTTTGAAGATATAGCAGTGAGTGGACAGCGAGTTTACTGAGTATTATGTACTGCCTCAGGATATATCTAGGTTTCTGACTAATACCACCTTCTAGAGTATGCATTGACAGCGCAACTTCTCTGCCATTGGAGAGTCAAGTACCCACAGAAAGTAACTCGGAGGGGTGCAACCTCTGCCCAGCATGCAATGGGTGCGTGG
Source organism: Triturus cristatus (assembly GCF_964204655.1). NCBI lineage: Eukaryota > Metazoa > Chordata > Amphibia > Caudata > Salamandridae > Triturus > Triturus cristatus. The sequence continues at coordinate 144,598,486 of NC_140588.1, forward strand.
AAACTGAGGATCAACTGCAGTTTTTTCGTCCCTTCTACTCGAAGCAGGGTAAGCACTGGATTGTCCAGTTTCTACACTTGATAGCACTCTGCCAGTATAAGGTCACCCTGAGAATTTGCAGGGTTGACACCTCGTCCACCATTGTGTTTTTGATTGCTAAGTTTCCGGAAAGCATTTGGCCGATCCGGCGCAAATTTATCTTGCTCCCACCCCTTACTGGCTGAGAATAACTCTCTACAGCACAATCTTGTCGATCTGGGCATTGTCCCTTGCTCCATGAATAGTGTCTAAATTTTAGAAATTATATAAATATAATGTGTCATTTTCTAATATTGAGAATATTTTTATATCTAATGTATGAATATTGTAATTATTATATTAACCCATAGTTTTATGATTTTATGTCATTCCTCATGTTGTCACTTAAGTGAGCCCACAGTGTATTTTAAACGTTGTGTCTCGTTATTAAATGTACTCTTAATTGGGTTTATGTACTGCACTTTAGACTTGTGACTTTTATGGTCTATGACCGAAATAAAGTTTTTTCATCAACTCAGTTATACAATTGGAGTACAATAGTATTGGTAGCCTTGGACCACAAGGGTTAAGTGACAATAACCACCTTGGATGCTGCACAGTAAGAAAAGACTCACCCAGCACTCCAAGAAAAGATTCCACATATAGTAAGGCTGTGACCAGCAAGGAAAGAACTCAAAACCTCTACTGCAGTGCAAGCTGCAGTGTTTCTGCAGGTTGTCAAACGTGATCTTCCCTGTTGCTGTACTTGTCTGCGTATGTCCTCCCGCTGCTAAAACCTGAGTGGTACAATTATTATGGTTGCAGCACACACATGGATGCAAGAAGATTGGATCTCTCACTGAAATATCCTTTTGCCCTCCTTGTCGTACCTGTGGACATGCTGATGCCAGGAGGCAGCCAGACACAGGTACAGATAATTTATAAATAAACAAATTACAAGTAACGGGAACCCCACAAGAAGCTAGGATGTAACTAGCTCAGCGCCCAGCTGTAAACGGATCACTGACACAATATAAAAAAAAAACTAAATTGTGTTACAAAAATATTGTGTCAAAAGTATTGATTACAAATATATATATTATAAACACACATATATGTAAACACATTGGGCCTGATTTCAATGTTGGGCGGAATTTCTTCCGCTCGATACCGACTCAGTCCTGGGACCGACCGATACCCTGTTGGCGGTCTCGACCTCCTCATTAGGATGCGATCAAACACTGTTTCGTCGCATTCCTATATTCCACTATACGGCCATAATGCATGCTCCCATGGTGAAATGAGAGGTGCGGTTCATCCCCTGCACCCCCTGGCAGGCACCTAAAGGTGAAGGGATCAACAGGGAGCTGTGTACCAAAAGGGAGCCCCCAAACACAGTTTCTGACATGGTTTCCATGTTTACAGGCCGGCATGGAAACCATGTTGGAAACCGTGCATTGTAATCTCAAGGGCGGAAAGGCCCGTCCTTGAGATTACTAGCTGGCTTCCGACTGGCGGACGGGCTCTCTGAGCCCGTTGGAAGCCAGCTGGAGTGACCGTCCGGTTTCCTTTCCGACCACCTCCATCATAATGATGCATTCGGAAAGGAAACCAAGCCTTTACGGGCCGTATTGTAATTGGTCCCATTATATAAAATTAAATAAATTAACTAATTATAACAATATACATAGTTCCACAGTATTAAGAAAAGTATTGAAGACTGGGAATAACAAATACACTATTCCCACTCCAGTCTAAGCAACAGTAGGGAAAGTGTTGGACCTCGAAGGGGTTACATTTACTATTCCCACTACAGTCTGTGCAACAGTAGGGAAAGTACTTCACTTCAAACACATAACATATTTGAATAGCCCTATTAATTTAGATTAAATATAAAACTCTTAATATGAACATTATTAATTAACCCAAAAATATTTATTTGTACATAAAAAGTTTTAAAAAACAATTAAACAATTTACATGATTATTTAAAAAATTAATATTTATTTATCAATGTTTTAAAAGTGGTTTTTATTTATTACTTAATTAACTTCCCACACTATACTCCTACAAACCTAGCAGCCCACACTTAAACTATAACTGAAATAAATAAGTATAACACAAGGTACATAATTGATAATCGAGTAACTAATTATTTAACAATTAATATTTATTTTTTACTTAATTAATGTTCCACCCTATACCCTTACAAACATAGCAACCCGCAACTAAAATATAACTAAAATAAAAGAATATTACTTGATGTGCATAACTAATTATCAATTGAATAATAAATAAATAACTGATAATTAATTATTACTTAATTAGCTCCCCACCCTGCAGCCCTACAAGCCCAACAGCCCACACCTAAAATATAGCTAATTAATAAAGGTATTACACAATTTACATACTTAATAATCAATTAAATAATTAATAATTAAAAAATGTATTTTTAATTAATTATTACTTCATTAACTTCCCACTTTATACCCTTAAAAAGCCCAGCAGCCTGCGCCTAAAGTAAAACTAAAATACAATTATTACACAATGTACATAATTAATAATCAATTAAATAATTCAAAATACATTAATAATTAACTTTTGATTAATTATTACTTAATTAACTTCCCACCCAATATCCCTACAAACCTAGCAACCCACTACAAAACTATAAATTACTATTAGCAAGTAAATAAAAAAAATATAAATCATTTAAAATTACAAACTATATTCAAAAATATTATTAGCAATTATACAAACAATACCACATAAAATGTATATATGAACTAAAACACATTACCTCCTCGTCCCTCCCTCGCTTCCATTACTTACACATTGAGGCATCCCTGCCTCACCAGACACCCATACCCACGTGATTTATCATACGGGGACTATAAGTAGCCCACACTCCCCCTCAAACCTCCTGTTTTTCTTTGTCTCACCTGTTGAGACACAATGCACGAGCTGGCCGTTTGCGGTGCTGCGGTCTTCTTGTTCGAGTTTCTTCTTTGTTTTGGATTCTTCGAGGGGGTGTCTTCTCCCTCGTTGCATTCTGCCTGCTGGGCCTGGCGGTGCCGGCCTGGACAGCGTGGGGCCTTCCCTCACCGTGTCTGGAGTAGCGGTGCACTCTTGGCGGCAGAGCGGACGGGGTCCGGCTGACGGAGTCGCCGGCCCTGGGTGGCTGGAGCTGTCTTTCCGGGTCAGAGGCCGGAATGGGAAGCGGCAGCAGTGGGGACGGCTGGGATCTTCGGCTGGCTTCTTCTAGTCCTCGTTACAGTAAGGGCCTCGTGTATACTTAAGTGTGTTTGCTGATTGGGTTTTCTTTTTTTTTAATTCCAATTTGCCTCTGTTTCATTGGTTTTCTTGGGTTTCCTCCCGGTTTTTCATACCTATTGGTTGATTCCTGGGCTATGTATACATGTCTCTGCTGTGCTTCTGGTTGCAGTGTCATTATGGCGAAGCGTGCTACCAAACGCTTGCGTGTTTTGTCCTCCTCTTCTGAGGATGAGGAGCCTGTTCCGGCTCGCCGGACTAGGTCCCAGGGTCCAGGGAATTCTTCTGCCCTGCTGTCGGCTTCTGAGGTGCAGGACATGATTGAGGCTGCTGTGGCTCGCGCTCTGGAAGGCAGGATTCCTGCTAAACGCAAGTCTTCCCATGCTGCGGTGGGTCCGTTGGACTCTCCCTCTGAGGACTCTTCTTCTTCAGGTGCTGCCAGGCCTTCTACCTCTTCAGGGAAGTTTGTTCGTAGGGAAGTGGTTCCTGCGATTCTCCAACACGTTAGGGAGAACTTGGGGTTTTCGCCTTTCTCTGCTCCCGTGGTGTTGGATGACATATTTCCACAGTATGCTAAGCCCCCTGAGCTCGCTATGCCCTTTCATGGTCGCATCAAGGACTTGTTTCGGGGGAATGGCGAGATCTGGAGCGCTCTTCAGTTCCTCGCTTTTTGCAGAAACTTTATTCCCAGGAGGAGGGGGAGGTCTCTCTTCCTCACTCTGTCAAGGTGGATGCCATGTTGGCCACCCTGATTGGTCGTACGGCTATCAATCCATAAGACTGTTCTCCTGCTGATGCTGCTGATAAGAAAGTGGATGGGGCGCTGAAGAAGGCCTTTTCTGCTGGTAACTTATCTATGCGTGCTGGCATTTACTCTGCTTATGTGGCTCAATCTTTGGTGTCTGACTTTGGGAAGCTGGCCACGGCTATTCAGGAGGAGACGGATTGCTCTGGCTTGCTTGTCCACATGGAGCAGCAGGCCAAACTCTTGGCTGACGTCTCTTCGGATGTGCTTCGGTCTTCGGCCATGGCTTCTGGTTCCTTGGTTTTAGCTCGCAGGAATTTGTGGATGTGTGACTGGAAGGCTGATTCTTCGGAGAAGCCCTCTCTCCTTAAAATCCCCTTTGATGGCAAGATGCTTTTTTGTGAACAGCTGGACAGTATGATCACTAAGGCCTTCAAAGATCGTAAGCATGCTCTGCCTTACAAGGGCAAGGCGTGTGCGTCTGGTTCACGCCGCTTTTGGAATCCAGCTCCTTCCTCCGCTTCTTCCTTCCAGTCTTTCCGGCAGTCCTCGAGGACCTTTTCAGCCCGTTGGCGCAAGTTCCAGCCCAAGAAGTCTTCTGCCGTGGCTGGTCCCAAGGATCCGGCGTATGCCTTCAAGAGGAAGTCCTGATGTCAACGGCATTTCAGCCTCGAGACCTGTGGGTGGGAGTCTGTTGTCTTTCCTGGAGGCTTGGCGGCTGGATGTGAATGATCTCTGGGCGTTGACTATTATCAGGAGGGGTTATCTTATCGACTTTGTCACTATTCTGCCCGGCTGGGGCACCATCCGTACTCCTATCCCCAGGTCCCCGGCGAAGCGGGAGGCTCTTCTGGAAGGGGTTCGGGATCTTCTGGCGAAGAAGGCAATCATACCGGTCCCTCTGGCACAACAGGGTCAGGGTTGTTATTCCATGTTGTTTCTGGTCCAGAAGGTGTCAGGAGGATTCCGGCATGTTCTGGACCTCAAGAGGGTGAATGGTTGGGTTCAGACCATTCCCTTCAAAATGGTGACTTTGCAGTCCATCATTCCGTTGGTGGGGTTACAGGACTTCATGACGTCTATCGATCTGCAGGACGCCTACCTTCATGCTCCAGTGGCTCGGGAGCATCAGAAGTTTTTGCGTTTTGCGATTGGGAACTCCAACTTCCAGTTTGCGGTTTTGCCATTCAGGCTGAAGTCCGCTCCTCGGGTCTTCACCAAGCTTCTGGCTCCGTTGGTGGCCCTGGTCCACTGTCGGGGGATGTTTCTTCATCCTTACCTTGACGATTGGTTAGTTCATGCTCCCTCGTTCCGGTTAGCTCTCAGTCACACGGAGGTGGTTCTGGCCGTTTTGAGGGAGCACGGCTTTCTTATCAATGTGGGGAAGTCGTTCCTTGTTCCGTCCCAAGATCATCTCTTCACTGGGGCTCGGTTTCGGATGGATTTGGGGGTGGTCACTCTGCCCGAGGCTCGGGTGGACAAGATTCATTCTCACATCCTGTCTCTTCTGTCCGCCCGGTTCAGGTGGCGGCTCGTTGGCTCCAGGTGCAGGGGAATATGACGGCCACGTTTTTTCTGGTTCCGTGGGCTAGGTTTCATTTGCACACACTGATGGCTCATGTTCGGGCGCATTGGTCTCCCCATTGTCTTCCCCCCTCTTGTCCGATCCCGGTGTCCCCTCAGATCAGGACGGCTCTGGGTTGGTGGCTGGGTCGGGTTCATCTACTGAAGGGGGTTTCTCTCTCTCCTCCTGCTCTCGTTGTGGTTACCATGGATGCCAGCCTCTCGGGGTGGGGGGCCTGGCTGGGGGTTCATCGGTCCAGGAGCTTCTGGTCCCCCTCTCAGAGCAGGATGTCGTCTAATTGGAGGGAGTTGGAGGCGGTCCGTTTGGCTCTGTTGGCCTTCTCCCGGTTTCTGCGGGGTTCCGTTGTTCTAGTCAGGACGGACAACGTCACTGCCATGGCTTATGTGAACAGGCAGGGAGGGACCAGGTCCTCCTCTCTGGTGGCGAGGCAGTTGTTTGTTTGGGTGGAGTCTCATCTGATGGCGCTCTCTGCGATTCATATTCAAGGGGTGTCCAATTCTCTGGCGGATGCCCTCAGCAGGACCATCCCATCTTCTGTGGATTTCTGCCTCCGTCAGGAGTTGTTTGTGAATCTGACGATGCGTTGGGGTGTTCCGGTGGTGGACCTCTTTGCATGTGTGGGAGATGCCAAGGTGTTCCGGTTTGTCTCCCGCAGTCGGGAGGGGTCAGCCTGGGCGGTGGATGCTCTCTCCTGCCCTTGGCCTCACGGGCTTCTGTATGCTTTTCCTCCTTTTCCCCTTCTTCTCTGCTTCCTGCTGTGGGTCCGATCCTTGGGGGCTTCGGTGATTCTGGTGGCTCTGGCTTGGCCTCGTGCCTCCTGGTTTCCTCTCCTGGTGGAGATGAGGTCGGAGGTGGAGTGCTTGCTGCCTCTGTCTCTGTCTCCTTTGGTGTTCCCGGTGTTGCAGCAGGATGTTCTGGCCAGGATGCGCTTGGCGGCCTGGAGGTTGAACGCTTAGGTCTGCTGCGTAAAGGGGTTCTGGTTGGCTTGACCTCTACTCTGCAGGCTGCTAGGCGCCCGTCGACCAACAAGTCTTACCTGAGGCACTGGCGTTCTTTCACTCAGTGGTGTCGTGACAAGGGTTTGGACCCTGCTTCCTCTTCTTTGTTTGAGGTGATGCTGTTTCTCCAGGATTGTGCTGCCTTGGGCTTGAAGGTTTCTTCCCTTCGTTTGCAGTGGGCTGCGATTAAGGCGTTTCAGAGCTCTTGCGGCAATCTCTCGGATCCAGATTGGTTGGTTGGTCGCCTTTTTGAAGGATTGGGTAATGTTCTTCCTACCCCTCGGTGGCATTTTCCCACCTGGGATCTGTCTCTTGTCTTGGACGCTTTGATGTCTCCTCCCTTTGAGCTCTTGTTTTCTGTGGACCTGCGCCTTTTGTCCTTCAAGACCTTCTTTTTGGTGGCCATTTCCTCTGCTCACCGCCTTGGTGAACTGGGTGCTCTATCTTGCAAACACCCTTTTTGTCGGGTTTTTGAGGACAGGATCGTTTTGAAACTGATTCTTTCCTTTTGTCCTAAGGTGGATTCTCAGTTCCACAGGGATCAGGAGTTGGTCCTTCCTTCCTTTTTTGATTCCCTGTCCTCGGAGTCTGAGGTGCGGTTGCACTCTTTGGATGTTTGGAGGGCTCTCCTGGTCTATTTGGAGCGGGTCGCTCCTTTCCGTCTTCTGCCACCTGGGCTTCGCCGTTGACCTTTGCCTCTCATTACAGGATTGGCCGGGAGGTTGACCGTGCTGTTTTTGGGTACACGGTTCTTTCCACTATGGTTCCTGAATAGTGGTTTTTCCTTGTTGTCTGTGTTTTTTAATAAACCTGTTTTTGCATACCTTATTTGGTTGTCCTGATTGGCTTTGTACATCTCAATGCGTAAGGAATGGAAGCGAGGGAGGGACGAGGAGGTAATGCCTCAATTACTTACCGGTAATTGCATTACTCTGAGTACTACTCCCTCGCTTCCATTACTTACATCCCTCCCTCCCTCCCTGGTAGTCCAGGCCAACCTTCTGGTAGGGTTTCGGTCTATGTGGTATTAGAGGATGTTTGAGGGGGGTGGGGGCTACTTATAGTCCCCGTGTGATAAATCACGTGGGTATGGGTGTCTGGTGAGGCGGGGATGCCTCAATGCGTATGGAATGGAAGCGAGGGAGTAGGACTCAGAGTAATGCAATTACCGGTAAGTAATTGAGGCATTAAGATAATATAAAACACAATATTTTTTACAACTCCATTATTGAAAACAATATTAACAACAACAATACTAACAATATTCTTAACAACTATATTACTTACCTGAAAAAAATCGATATTCTTGACAACATTTCTGCATTACATTTTTGTATCACAATATATTTTTTCCGCTATTTTTATATTTCTATATCCCGATACCTACAATATTTTGTCCAAATACCACTGTAGACTGATGCGCCACCAAACAGAGACGGAACACCCACACTAATTACATCACAGATTCCACATAACTCACAAAGTTTCACACCAGGCTAGAACAGAAAACACCAGATTAGAACAGAAGAAAGGATATCCACCTCTTCTCTCCGTACAAAAGAACAGCAGCACAACAATCTATTAGAACATAAAAGAACACAAAAAAACAAAACACGATTGCTTAACTATAAGAACATAACTTGTTTGCCTTGTAATACACAATTAACACTGAAAATGAAAATAAAATAGAACCTTATGAACCATGTGCAGGCCTCACAAGAAATAAGGTCAAAATTAAAGACCACCATACACAGCTTTACACAGGGTAAATAGCAACATACACAAGCTCACGCACTCCCGCACACAGGGAACTCAATCGCACACATCTGTGGGGCCCACACAACCAATGATAAACTCAACACTATTGATCTGCATGAGCATCACACCCAGTACAGTATGTACTCTCTTGCCAAACAGCACACAGAAGTACAACCCAGTGGAGTGCACGGGTAGGTAGGTACTTGCATATATAACAGTTATGGTCCTCACTAATAACATAATCATAATACATAGCAGGCAGCAGTGAATTGTAACTTATACCTATTAAGTTCACATGAGACATATCTCCTATGAGGGTTGTCCATCACCAGCATGATACAGCCATAAAACCAAACATCACCAAAAGTTCAGACATTGGATAAGTGAAGAGATCAGTCACACATTGCTGGGCAATTCAGAGAACTTTAATATAGTTCACCACTGCAGGTGCCAAAAATCTACACAGACTGACTACTTAATTCCACAAAGAGACTTAGATGAAATAAAATGAAATACCAGCATTTGTAAAGCGCACAGCTACCTCCGTGTCCTGGCGCTGGGGGCCGTCGGAAAGATTAAGTGAGCTATTGTCCAGAGTCACATGTGGCTGGGCTAAAGTGCTGCCGGCACCAGGGATTGAACCATGAACCCCGTGGTCCTGAGTCAGGCACCCTGGCCGCTGTGCCACACCTCTTCCACTAGATATAGGATGATTAAAAATGTTCATCTCAACTGATCCCTAAATATCTCTCTGCCTCGAACCGTGCAGGCTCAGGGCCACAACTATACACAAAATCTCAGATTGGAAAACCCGGTGCATGAACCAGCTAAACAGAATATATCATATGAAATAGCATAAACAGACCTGCAGAGCTGTTCAAAGTTACCAGCACTCTGAAATCCATAAAACGGTGCATCTGTCTCTCACACTTTATCATCCACCGACTGCTACCTGATGCGTCCCATAACACTATAACCAGATTTTGGTGGGGATCACACACGACATGGAAACATTTGCCACATAGGATTAGAACAAAGATAATATCCTTCCAGATACACAACCTACACAGTATAGCATGTTCCTCATGTAGGCAAGCACTTCCGCACCCAAAGTAATCTCTATATAAGTGCTCCAATACAAGATTTGTCCAGTACTCTGTGTCCCTTGGGTACTGGAGACTTAGTTTAGCTGTTGCTCTGCCAAGGCAGAAACAGTAGCATCGAAATGATGTAAAGCGGAGCCGGATTGGTATTTTATTCCACTGGACATTTCCTCCGTGGGACGGAGCCATTGGAGGCCGGCTTAGAAAGCACAAGACCACCTCCAGTGCTTCTGCCAATTTCCACAGCTTGCAGCAGGTACAGCGGGGATTCAGGAGAGAGGCAGAGAGGGAGGGAGCGAGAGAAAGAGAGGGGTCAGAGATGGAGAAGAGATACCGAAAAGTAGAGAAAGTATGGAAGAAAAGAGATACACATAGTAAGAGGGGAAGATGGAGAGAAGGGAATAGGCCTGGTTTGAGATGTTTGCGCGGGTTAAGTTCGGTTCACAGCCTTGCCCTGATATAAATACCCAAAGCACCTTCAGTGCATTTTAAAATTCTGATCAGTTCGTCTATGCTAATACGATGCGTTTAAGGAAATAAATGCAAGGGCCTGATGACGCGGCACACGTTGACGAAGAGGTGTATTGTTCTATTTTAAATTATACCATTCTCATTGAATGATTTCTTTATATCCTTGTAACTTGAAGTCGACTTCACAACACAAATGTGTATCCATATTTTTGAAGTTGAGGTGTCTTTCAAAACTGAATCAAAATAAACACAACTAATAATGTCCACAATAACTTTGCCTCCTGCAAATCTGCTGCGTGCACTGTGATGGAAGTCCAGGGAACTCACATGCATTATGGAAAATGCTTTTTTCTGTTCCCCAGACAGCAACACGAAAAAACATTGGCAGCTCTTTTGACTCAACACGAGCTCCCGCTGCACAGGGCAACGCGTGCAGGGAACGATGCCCCCGGTCTCTCCTCCGTCCCCCTGAAGCCGGCACGGGAGGAGCGTCAGCCTGTTGCGCCTGCGCTCCTCCTCCCCGCGCGGGGCCCTCCCCGCCCTCTTCTCACGCTCTCTCTCCTCCTCGAAGCCGGCGGCGGCAGCTTCACAGGAAGCAACAACGGAAAGCAGAAGCTGGGCGAGGGGGGAGGAGAGAGAGTCATTAATCCCACGAGCTTTGCAGCCCAGCTCACCCATCGGCTCGCTCTGCTGAGGAGGGGCGTGGTGGCTTTTCCAATGAGTCGCGGCCGAGTCCATCCCGCCGCTCCTCCCCTCCGCCGGGGACTTGTCTCTGCCCCCGAGAAAAGCGCCACTATCCCGGCCCTGGGCGCCACTGTTATTTTTTGTACTCATCACTGAAGAGGTCCTTGTTTGGGAACGCCCCCGGCTCCAGAAGAAACCTCGTCCTCTCCCCTGCGTGGTTGTTGCTGTTGGCTGCTGATGGTCCTCAATATTTTTCTCTCATCCTCCCCCTTCCATTCACCCTGATCCTCGTTTTGGGAACAACCACCCTATCACCGGGAGCATCCTACCCCGACGAAGCAACCTTTGTTATCTTTTACTACTGGCAGCAGGCATCATCCTCCGTTTAATTTTTTTATAGCAGTTATTATCCCGGCAGACCACCCTGCGCGCCTTATTTTTTCCCCCTCACAATTGTGGATTTGTTTTGTCCCGATTTTGCTTTTAGTACCTCCTGCTTTTTTTTTTACATTGAACATTGTGTTCGCGGATTCTCCTCGCCCTCGTCTGTCATGAGGCTGAGCCGGACCCGGAGGTGCTCGTCGGGCCTGGGGGGTCGCATTGACCAGGAGCTGGCGCCCCCCGTCAGGAACCCCTTTGTGCATGAACTGCGCTTCACCCCACTGCAGAAAGCCAAAGTAGGTCTTCTTTATGTATGTGGTTGTAGTTGTATGTGCGCATCTCTGCAAATAAACGTGTCTCCTCCTCACGTCTTGTAACATGTGGGCAGGGCCCCGAGAACACGTCTGGGGATGGTTTGTGGAGTACCGGATCACTGCACTGGATGTGTGTCACCTCCATATTCTGCGAGGGTTTCTGTCAGACGTGCACGTCACATGCCATTGAAAGATATTCCAGTACCTTAGCTACCACATGCGAACCGCACACACACGCTTCTCCACTGCACAGTATTTGGCATCACGGAGGACAGAGCTCCTTATCTGCGGCTAATCCCCAGCTGCCTGCACACGTCGTACTTGTTGTGACGGAGGCTCGTCTCTGCCTTTACATCCAGGGCGAGACGAGATGCGCGTGGGTTTTCGCTGCGTAATGTACACGAGCCCTCCTGACATGCTGGCGCCCATGCGTAATATACAACATGCCCGCCCCTCGGATGCCAGGCGGCCACCTGTGTGTGTGTGTGTGTGTCTGCCTGGCGTCCGCGAGGCCCAGGGGTTCCCCCATGGAGACACAGCTCCCCTCCCCCACGCACGGAGGAAACCAGCCCCCACACCCCCCACGCACGGAGGACAGCAGCCAATGCCTGTGCATGTTACCTGCTGACACACAGTTTGCTTCACTGCTGTCAAAATGTCAGTTTGGACGCTCCCTGGACGCTGGTGGGACACATTGTGTATGTATGTCTTCAGAATACAGTCCTCAAGGTAGACTGTCAGAAGTGACTACAATAATTGATAGGAGCGGGGGTCCCCCTGCCACCTGTTGGTTCTGAGGGCTCGGGGTTTTATCGCTATTTAAATATACCAGCACATAGTCCCTTATTTCACAATATGTTTTCAGTGTAATATGAAGCGCACGCATGGCTGCCCTGCAGCAGTATGGCTGGCACCAGTGAGGTGAATTTGTAAAGTTAAAAATAAGAGCCCCCCAGCATTATTTACACAAACGCCGAATGTTGAGAAGTGCTTCCGCACCTTCTTTAAATGTGGGCAGCTGGGGCCGGTGTGATGTCACGTGAACCGTATGCTGGAATGAATTCCATCTGGCACGGACGCACAAGTTAGCATCTGCTTAATTGTCTCCAAGAGTTTCTGACCCTTCATACAGAGGTTCCTTAACCTCTGACCTCGACCACAAGCCAAAACTTGGTCGAAGCATCCTTTCACACTTTTTTATTTTAGTAAAAATAACTGTGGCGGCCAGTTTCTCATCACATTGGGAGAGTGGTAACATTGCAGATAAGCTTCATCGAACGTTATCACGCAGCTGCACATGTAGAGTATTGGAGGGGCTCTTGTTTTTGAGATACTTTGTAATATGTATTGCTATAAAAATGCCTGCAGCATCAAGTACTGCCAGAATGTTTGCCAATAGCGGTTGCCTATCATTGAATATCTGCCTGTAGTTCTTTTTTAACGTTTCTGTGTTTGATTGATGCTTTGTTATTCCCGGTTTCCTTTTCCTCCTATTGTTCGACAGTCTTCAGTCAGCCTCATTGATTGCTCCTCTGGTGAACCCTGACTACCACATCCCCTATAATGGAAGTCCCAGTGTTGGAGTCCCCGCTTAGCGATCAATAGCATGTTGTGCATCATACAGGCCAAGAACTGAGTCTCCCTTGGGCTGATTCCAACTCTTCCATTATTTATTGGTATCTCTTATCCTTTGAAGTGTTGTGGAAACAGTCATATCTGGATTGGTAAGTTTATTTTTCGCAATTAGGCCTGTTAACAAATTGGCTTCATGGTGGAGGCTGTTTGGTGTACGGAGACCAAGGCAGTTGTATAAGGCTGGATAAAGATACTCTTAGACCTGTATCACTCTATAGCAGGCATTGGAAAAATTAGTAGGTCCGGCGTTGGCTGGTAGCCTTTTGCCTTTGTTGGTGCTTGTTTTTTTTCTAGGTTTCTGTATAACTTTTATTTTTGGGGGAGTTGCTGGAACTGTTCTTCAATTTAAAAAAAGTACATTGTCATAGCAGTCGCTGGCACTGAAGAAAACGTTGTGCATGTGCAAATTCTGAAATAGCAGAATACCTTCGCTTACAGTGATGTTAACCCCCGGCTGGAATGGGCTGACCCATTGCTCTATGCTGTAATGGGCAGAAGAAAAAGGTGAATGACACAATAACAAACCCGTGGATGAAAAGAGCTGCCTGAAATGCTATTTATATAATATAAATACATACATAAAAATATCTCTAACAGCGCCCCAGGAATTATACAGCAGGGAAGGGCCAAATTATGTGGTGTAATTAAGCACATTTTGAGATCGTATTACTTCATTAATTTGTGATTTGTTTCACTGGACATTGGTTGCATCTCATTAGTACCAGTTTGACACCAAAATATAGCAATAGGCAACAGAAAGGTGACCTGTCAATTTTGGCAAAGAGGCCTTCCACTGCGCAGCTCCATGTGGCTGCGTTTCTAGTAACATTTGAACCGTTTGAGCTAGAAACAAATAATTATGTTAAAATCTGCAGATTACGCAGCAGATGATGAATTATGTTGCAAATGCATCAAATCTACCATTATGATTAAAACACTACAGCCACACGATTGCATATTTCCAGTGACCCTGCTATGTATATGTTGAAATCAAAAGGTCTTGGCTAACACCGAACCTAAAAAGCAGAGCTGTGCCTGGCAGGTACAGGCAGGTCAGCTTTACTTAAGCAGCGGTGAAAATTATCTGGTAATGACAGGATTGCGGAACCAGTGTTACTTGGAAATCTGCGGTGGCATAGTTTCCTCTATGGGAGTCATCTGAGGCGGGACTGATTGTTTTGTTGACTTCGTCAGCCTGTGGCATCCTGAAGGTCTTGTCAACGAGCCACACCCTTGACATCCCAACTGCAGGGATAATCCAACCTTCAGTACATCAATCACCCTTTCCAGGAACAATGTAAATCGCCATTGACTTTCATGTTGAATAGATATTTTAAAAAAAAATTTAAAGTAGTGTTTTTAGAAGTTTCTTAAGTAGATGTTTCTACTCTTCGAAAAACGAACATATTTGACATGCGCTTTGTGTGCGCTAACATTTTTGTAAACCTAGACTTGCAAAATAGCATTTTAGTTAAAACATTTTAAGCTGCAATTTAGAAATATTACATTGTTATCCACGTGCTATGGTTTTGCAAACGCTTAAGAACAAAATTGTGGAAAATGTCACCCCGTTGAAGCAGCCATATTGGGTTTTGTTGTTGTTTTTTTTTGGTAGCAGCGAGTCACCCCTATATTAGTTATTAAGGATTACTTTCCACAGCAGATTCTCAGGGTTTTAACCTCACCCACAACCATCTATTAGGGCTTTTGATCTACCTAGGAAAGGTTCTTGTTAAACTGGGCTATTTGGTAAATTCCTCAAGTGCTTTTTCAAACTGTTCCGGTTGTCTTAATATCTGGTTGACTTTTATGAAGTGTTTGAAACAAGTTTTGAAAGTTTTTATGCTAGCTTTATTTGTAGACCACGAAAATAATTTGCCCAATCTGTACTTCCGTTTTAGAAACCACATGATTTTTTCTCAGTCATTATTTTGGCTGGCGGCTCCTGTGACCTTCCTGTTTACTTTTCACGCGGCCTGTGGTGAATTCGTTTTGGATGGTCTCGGGTTTGTGTTGTATGTGCGCGTGAAATTCATGCTGTTCCCCAAGCAAGCAATCGGAAATAAAAACCGAGGCGGTATCCTGCACAGTTCAGACTCTAATATGTTTCCAGATGTATAGCCACCAACTGCTGAACCCTTAGGTCGATTCAACACCTTTTATTATCTTACTTATTTATTTAGAAATTTTCCACGAAGATTGCGCCAGCATGGATTGTTTTTTTTTATGGTTGGTGCAGTGAGAACTTAAATTCTGAAAATCAGCATTCACTCAGCCTTGTGGCTTTTATGTGATTTATTTTATTATTAACTTCATTAATCTAAATTGATACTTCTGAGGGTCTAGTTGCTGGTGATGTGATGACAAAGAAAGGCTTGATCACGACAATAAAATGGCAGGCCTGCACAAATGCATACACAGAAAATGCACCATCCCAAAAACTTTAATACACATGGAATCCTAAATGTCAGAATTTGCTTCAATTGTTCGCTCTGTGAGCACCAGCGCCCAGTCATCGACCTACTTGCTAGGCGCACGTGCATTCTTGGCATTCATTGTTGCATGCCAGTGACATGCAAGGAAGCAGTGATCAATGTATCCTCGAGTGCGAACAAATGCCTCGGCCCACCCCCCCCATCCCCCGCACCATTAAACTAACCCATCTGTTCTCCCAACACATCACTGATTAGAAGAGGGACTGGCCGCATTGTCCTGTGCAGGAAAGGGAAATAATGAACCCAGTCAGAAATGGCTCTCCACGCTAACGAGGCCTATGCGCGGCGTGTCTCCTCAGCCCTCCAGATTGACCTGGCATGAGAAGAGAAACCCAGGAACGCCATTAAATCCTACTGTAGTTGCATTTATTCAGCTCTCCGTACTCCCAGATGAGGCACATTTGAGAATGGGAAACGAGCCTCCCTGTGGGTCTGCATGGTTGGAAGAGAGTGAGGGTCTGTGGTGTGAGTAGTGCCTCAAATTTGTTGATGAAGACTACTTTTGTGCTCTTACCGTGCGTTTCTCGCGACTCCTAGGCGGTTATTGCAGCAGAAGGGCTGACCGCTGAGAAGCTGCCGATGTTTAAAAAGGTGTAACGTTGGAGGAAGATGTGTGAAGCCATTGAGGCCTATGTGGTGAGTGTTATGTTAAAGCTACTTGTAGACCATGCAACCACCACAGGTTTCTTGGCACTAGACCCCCATGAGCGCAGAGAGGAGTTTAGATGGGACTCCTCTAAAGTATATGTCCTTGACTGTTTCCTCTGCATCATTTTTTGGAGCACAGTACTGGATAATAGTTTTGTTAATGTGCCTGCCTTTTAACCTGCCGTCATGGGTGTGCTGTTGTTTGGCTTCCACTGAGCTGAGCCTTTCTCTATAGTAGTTAAGGGTGGCTTTGTGGTGAAGGTCATCGGGGATCCTGTTCAATAGTGAGGCTGAGCGCACCGAAAAGCTACCGCCACTTATTCTGTTGGCTCATATTGTGTTGCCACGAACATGTAACTGCATTTATGCTTGGAGTTGAGTGAATGACTGACAGCTACACCTAAGGGTATGCCTTCCACCCTTGGGTAACTTGTTCTAGTTTCTATTTGGTATGAGACTGAGTTCTGTCCATCCTGCTTCATGATGGGAAGCAGTTGCATCAATCATGGGTATTTAGAGGAGCCCATGGCTGATAAATATACACACTGGTTAAAGGTGCCCTTCAAGGTGCTTTTTAAAAAGTATCTGATCCTCATAAATGCTGTATGATTTGAATGGGGCCCTGTCTTAATGGTTGTCAAATATGTTTGTTGTAGTCGGGTCTGGACAGGTCGTAGCGGGCACTGGGTTTTTTCCCAGTGGGCCGGAAGGGTGGGGTTCATTTTTGGACCGGTAGTGGCCGGTTTTGGTACAGGGACCGGTTTTGCGTCAGTGCTGCAATATCGGCCCCCTGTACCAAAAGCTGCTGCAGGGATTTCCAGGGACACCACCCCCCCCCCCCCCCCCTCCTCCGCCAATCCGACTCAATTGCCAGGGCCGGTTTGCGTTCCCAGTCCGGCCCTGGTTGTGTTGTGAGTTATTAAAGAAAGTATATGTATTCATCCAGTTATTGTGTCCTTCTCTTTTTTGACTCTATGCTGGAAATCATGAATAAGGCAATATGAATGCCTGTTAATGGTGGCACAGGGCAGCAAGTTATGGCACCTGAGCGTAAGAGTGATGATTGGGACTAGTCCTTCTATAAGACTGATAGTGTGATAGATATATGTGGGCCTATGTTGTGGGTGGCAGAGTAGGGCTTTATTGGTTGTTAGAGCGACCTTTGGAGTACATGCATGTTGGCTCGCAGCTAAAGTAAGGCTTGGGGTTGCATGCCGTTACCAACGGGAAGAGTTCTAGAGCACCAGTGTTACTTCAGGCAGATAACACTGCAGCTGTCAGGTGCTGCGCGAGTTTCTGTATATGAGATTCTAGTAGTTGATCTTCATATTCAGAAATCTTAATAGAGAACAAGAGTGCTGTTGGAAGGACCCAGCATTTGTATGTCCAGCAGCAGTGACCTAATGTTACTGTATTAGACACACAAATGATGTACGGAATGTGGAACAAATCAAACATTCACCCCCGAGTCAAGAGATATGGGTTAAATCCATCGTTCTTTTGCTCACCATGCCACCCCAGTTTAGACCTGGCCAAATGCAAATCAGTCTCGACCGTGCTCCTCATAGGAACAGTCCAGCCTGAACTGCAAGCCAGGTCCTCCCTGTATCAGAAACGAACATCTTGGGACCGGTTTCGGGGTTTCGCCCCTAATTAGCCAGGCTAGCTTGAATCCAGTGGCATAGTGAGCCCAGGACCCACGTCTGGGCATACCCGGTGCACCTAGGGCAAGAAAGCAAAAGACACACAAATGATGGACAGAATGTGGAATAAATCAAACATTCACCCAGTCTAGAGATATGGGTTAAATCCATCGTTCTTTTGCTCACAATACCACCCCAGTTTAGACCTGGCCAAATGCAAATCAGTCTCGACCGTGCTCCTCATAGGAACAGTCCAGCCTGAACTGCCAAGCCAGGTCCTCCCTGTATCAGAAACGAACATCTTGGGACCGGTTTCAGGGTTTCGCCCTAATTAGCCAGACCAGCTTGAATCCAGTGGCATAGTGAGCCCAGGACCCACGTCTGGGCATACCCGGTGCACCTAGGGCGAGAAAGCAAAAGACACACAAATGATGGACAGAATGTGGAATAAATCAAACATTCACCCCAGTCAAGAGATCTGGGTTAAATCCTTCTTTCTTTTGCTCACCTGCCACCTCAGTTTAGACTCAGCCATATGTAAATCAGTCTTGACCCTGCTCCTCATGGGAACAGTCCAGCCCAACTGGGGAGAAGGGTCAAGACTGATTTTCATATGGCTGCGTTTAAACTGGAATGGCACGGGGAGCAAAAAAAGCAATAGATTTAGGCCTAGATCTTTGTGCTGGGGTGAATGTTTGACATTGTTCTGCCTTCTGATGTCAAGAAAACTATTGTGATTAATGCCCCTGCTCGCGAGACGGAGAGATCAGAGCTTTGTCGGATGGCAGTTTTGACTCACCATAAAGTAGTGCAGAGAGTTAATATGCCTGCTGCAAAGAATAGATCTGTATTTTGTGTAGTTAGCTGAGCGGATTAGTAAAGCCAACCATTAACCGCGCCTTAAAATGAATGAAATGTATGTGACAGAGGGGCTATGAAGAGATGAGGGACACTTTTGCTGGGTGGTAGTGAGGAAATCCGACGAGGAGGTCAATGGGGGGAGGGAGAGGAGCCAAAAAAGATTGTTGCACTGGGTGCCTCCGGCGCTAAAGCCGGCTCTGGTTATGACCTCATACAGAACACACAACTAACTGGAGAAAGGGGGTCATATCAGTTAGCGACTTGAACCAGGCTGACTGTGCAAGTCCGGGAAAAAAAACCTCAAAAAGCTGCCAGTGAAAAAAAGCCAGACCATTTGAGTTGGATTTACTGTAGTGGTCTTTGCAACCATGCAACCAGAGTGCACGGCTGAGCAGGCACAAGTGTCCACGCAACACTCAATATAAGGGTCCATCTTTTGTAGGGGAAACCCAAACTCCTCCTTTGTTTTGCACATTATCCTACTTTTAGCTATGGTGGTTGTAATATGTGTTATCAGCAAGCTAAGCTTAACCCCTTGAGTGCCCCGCCCTTTCCCCGCCCTGTGCCGGCCCTTTCATTAGCGGGCGGGGTTCATGACGAGATAGTCTCGTCATGGGCACAGCGCAACCGCGGCCCATGACGAGACCATCTCGTCATGGGCACTCAAGAGGTTAAGGGCTGCTCAGTGCCATCATGGCTTTGGATGAATTATATTTTTCTGTCCTGTGATGTCACATGCGTTACTCTGCTTTCCTCTTCCGATGCATGTCACGGAAGAAGTGTCCTCTGCTCCCTTGTTTCTCAAGGCATATTATCTTAAATTTCAATGTGTTAACATTATTCTTACATACAAAAATATTAGTCGAGCGCTGCCTTTTGTTCGTTTGGCTATCACACTGGTGTGCTGAATTGATCGAGATGCTATCCCCCATCCCTAGAGCTTTATGTAGTTAGAGGGCCACTGCGGTTGAGCTTCCAGCAACAAACACTGTGGCTTGAGGTCAAGAAGAACTGGTTCTGTGGCCAAGAAAAGTAAGAGCAGTGTAGTTCTGCATTACCTGAGGAAGTGCCTGTGGGCTAGATTGGCCACAATGAGAAGCACGAATAGGGCAAATAACATTTCTGCAGGGACACAAAAATGCTGGGATTCACCAGACTATCCACTGGCAGCCTGTTGGAAACTCATTTGATTCTTTCATCTCTCTTTTCTAGATTTGGCTTTATTCTGACCTTCAGCGGCGGGTGTTCAACTCCATTGTACAGTAGTAGCACCATCGATTGCACACTATCTAAACTTCTCCTCTGACTTTATTCTGTAAAGCCAAAACCAAGAAAAGAAGGATGGAATCCATCACAATCCAAAGATACAGCTTTCTACCAAGGCTTACAAAATACTTACATTTACTACCATGAACTGCAAGCCAAAGAAGACACATGGTCAAAAACATTTGGCAGCTGTGTAAGGCAGATTGGAAGATGGCTTTGTATAATAAGACTGCTCCTGGAACTATAGAATAGCATACCAGATTTTTGTAGCCAAGATTGAATTTACTAGTGTGTAGTTGCACCATATACTATTTTATATAACTCTGAGCTGCTCCCACATTCCACCATGCATCAATCCACAGGCCAAGTAAGGACACCCAGGTATACGGTAATTAACAAGTCAGCCTCTCCTCATTTACAAAGATTGATTAACAAAGCATACATCATAATTTAGCATTAGGCACAAATACTAGTTCAGACCAGATTGTCTGCATTGCCCATTGGCTCTCCTCAGCTGACCCGGGACACACACTGCATATGATGTGAGAGTAAAGATTGTTGAGAATGAGGAAAGTCTCTTCAGGGAAGTATGCTTCCAAACCATTGGGAAACAAGTTTTTCATTCCTTACTGTTCCATCATCTTTAGCTCACTGCCAATTCTATTTGGATGGGGATCTTGAAAAAAAAAACTGGTCCATGAACAGGGTCAGAAACGGTGGGAGTGATCAGCTGGCATTTCGCTACGTTTTGACTACTGGGCATTGAACCTTGCTCAGGTCTTCAACATAGGGTTTCAAGTTGCGTAAAAGTATCCTCATTGGATAGTAAAGAGTAATACCTGCTACAGGGAGCCATTGGATTCGATGGTACCACAAAATTGCTTATGTTGTGAAACCTTAATGCATTTCACTTTGGCAATGCCCCAGTTTGCCTTAAACTGACTAGACACTGTACTATAGGGCCTACCTGGTGGAAACCTTAGTAAGAAATAAAGTGATTTGAAGAAGAGAAAGCGTTTTTGGCACACGCATCTAAGATGTCAAGAGATAGTATGCCCTAGAGGCTAGCGATTTCAAGAACTCGCTTCCGGGCGGAGACTGTCCTTTTACCATTAGAATAAAATGGGCAGATTCATTACATTTGTGTTTTAAACGATACAAAGCTCTTTTATATGTCTTGATTTCAGGAGCACAGTCCACAATTACTGGAAACAAGTTTTTGGAAAACTAGATACTCAAAAGAAAAGAGCAGGGTCAGAGAAAGGGCATGAAAGGTAATTGGCGAGAGAGAGGGAGATCTACAAGCTAATATCCTAAACCTAATCCGTATAGGAAATTTAATATTTTATAGTATGAAGTTCTATGCTGGAGAAATCATTCAGACAGATCTTGCAAAAGCAAGCACGTTGATGTGATGCTCTTGTTCCATCACATCTAAAAAGCAGGTGAGGTCCGGGCTCTCTAGAAGATCACTTTTAATCTAGTGGAGTATGTCTGCTTGGACAGTACTCTGCGTTCCAGGTTTCAGACTCTTGTGAGCGCCAACAAAACTAGATCACTTAAATGAGAGCCACCATTATTTTTAGACTTCTATAAGAACAGAAGCTCCACGGGCTTCGATGATCTCAGATTTCTTTTAAAGCACCTCTGTCTGTGACGGTATGTTAGACAGGAGGCGTTCAACAGGATATCGGACCTAGTGAGGATTACTTTAGGCATAGATCTCCCTCTCACCTGCATAGGTAATCCAGATGGCAAGCCTGGCTGACGTTTGTGGATTTAACGTACTCGCGGTCCGCGTGAAATAACCAAATTCATTAGACATGCTTATACGAATGGGGGATTGTGTGTACAATCCGATGCCTCTGGGTGAGTTCATTGGAAGGATCGTACGGTAGGATGGCGGTGGATAATCAATTAGTAGAGAAGAGACCATTTATGAAAGTTCAGTATTGTATAATAATTAAAGCAAAATCAAACGAAACGCTAGGACTTGAGGAATAAACTTTTCATGTGGTCTTTTTCTTCTGTTTTTGATATAATCCGCACTCACCATTATAAACAACATGAAAAATTTTACAAACGAAAATAGAGTATATTTAAACAGGGGTCTCCAACCTTTTCTGCCGTATGAGCTACTTATGTTCAATGAAAATCATCCCGAGCTACTAATATTATTAGGGCTTTAATCCTGACCACATCAGACAAGTATACGTTAGTGGCCACCATGTGCAAGATTACCAGCAATGTGAGCGCATCAGACACTGGTTCCCAGCAGTAATGTAAAGAATGCTTTGTTCATGTGGAATGTTTCTACATGGGTAATACATAACAGCCATCGCTTCAATGTCCCTTGCACTAAGTTATTATTAGTAATACATCTCCCCTAACATCAGTTCATGAGTTCTGAAAATACACACACTTCCCTCTCAAATACACACTTTGCAATTTTGGTAAAGATGCATTATTTCAACCAAACAAAAGCTTCTAATTTAGTAGGCTGGGGTGAACACAAGAGAGCTACTTCTGAGTAGCTGGAGCGCTACCAGTAACTCACGAGCTACTCGTTGGAGATACCGGATGTAAAATAAATACAAGACCATGCTGAGATTAGAAGTGCTATGAATAAGAAAAATTGCAGATTTGTTCAGTGACAAGCCTGTTCTGTTAAATTGCCCGCTAAAAGAGCATTTTTCAGTACGGGTTTCAGTTCCCGTCTCGGGAATTTTGACAGATTATTCTTTTAGTAGCTAAAGTATGAGGTGAAAAAAGCGATTCGTGTGATGACGTACAGATTGCTCGGTTTGCTCGGAGTAGTAAAGGTTCACGTCTCTAATTTTCTACAGTGTAATTTGAGGATGATGCCCCACCTTCCTCCCTGCATGCAAGGAGCGATTCCTCACCTTTTGTAATGTAATCCTGTAATGTCCTTGTCATGTTGCCTTTGTAGTTGCTTTTAAATAGTGTACTGCTGTCTCCAGTGTGCCCTCCTGCTGCTATTCCCTCATCCGGCATTGACTAGCTGAGGTTTCATTGTATGAAGTGGGCAGTTGGTGGTTGGTGTAGTCCGCATGAGAGAAGTTGGTGATGGGTGTGAGCTTCTCACAAGTGTGTGGTGTCAGTGGTATTGACATGGCCTAATGCAAGGGCAGTGACCTGGAAGAAGTGTTGAGGAGCACTTGGGTATTCCATGTTCCTGAAGACTCCTTACTTTCCCTTTTCCAAATACAGGCTGGCTGATCAACTGCCATACTCTTTGTGAGTGAGCCCTCTCTTTCCCTTTATAGTGCAATTTGCAAGATAGATCTGTTTTCATCACTCAATGTGCTTTTCGAATATAGATTATCATGCCTATATCCTGCTGGCAATGACTCGTCAGTCTTTACTGTTATTTTATATTTTTACCATATTTCATATTTTGTGACATATTACCACTTGAGCATGACTAATGCCAAAGAAAACATCCTATTGGAAAAAAAATATTTCAAGCTCTTTTTCAGATACATCACGTGCCATCCTCGTATTAAAAATCCAGAGTCAAGTTCTACTAAATTATATTAATTAAAATTGTTCACGCATTGATTTCTAGGTGATTCAAACCCAGACCCAACTTTAGCAGTCTGTATAGCTGGCTTGTTGTGTTACAACAATGCAGAAGTCATCTTCCTTTGTTATGATGGTTTTGAATTAAATGTTTTGTGATAATATGTTACTGTAAATACAAATGAGTTCCACGTGAACACTTGTTGAAAATTAATTCTTTATGCACAGTTCGCATGGACATCTAGGTTGCTCTTGTTCTTTTAATAAAGATTTTGAACTAAAGCTTCAAATATTCACTGCCCTAGCATGGATGGCACTGTGAAGAATTGCTTACTGTCTCTGAAAAACGGACTATTAAAAGTATGATTAAAAAGGATAAGGGTAAAGCTTGAGGTTTTACGTTTGAATCTGCTTTCAAATGCATGTTTTTTTATTCTCTCCGGACATTAATTGCATGCTAGCAGAGTGATTAGTGGACGTTCTTCTGTAGTGTGTTATCGGATCATGGACCCTGTTACAGTGAGTGCTAGTGCGAGTAGAGGAGTCCTCTCTTTTCTCCCATCAGCATGACAGGAAGCCATGTCAGGTCTCACTTTTCTTCTTCCTATGTAGGTGTTGCCTACAGAGACAATATTCTTTTAGCCGTTTATCGTCAAAATACATATTTTGTGCAATACTAGTACTTGGAGTGGGAATTTGGTTCAGCCCTTTATCATTCCTTGGCTTTCTTGTCAATATCATTTGTTTTCTTCTTAGTTGATGGCTTTCCTACCACTTCTTGAGTTTGTCCCTCCCCTGGAGCATAGATTCATTACCGTCCTTTTGATTGGCTGACTTGTATACTTCCACTTCTCACATTCAGGGAACTACTTTTTCTTTAAGCACTCGAGAGAGTGCATATGTTTTCAGAATCTCCTTTTTGTGTTGCTTCCCCCGCCGAATCCTTGCACCCCCACTCCCTACACTTGATTTCTCCCTTATGTACTTTTAGTCCACACTGCCCCACCCAGACCCATTTTGTTCTATCTCCCCCCTCCCACCCCACCCTGTTCATTGCTTCTTCCACCTTGGGTTTTAATTCTTATTACCTCTGTTACTTCCCCACCCCTTTGGTTAGTAAAATAAAAAAAAAAATATATATATATATAGTGAACTCAGCCTCCAACGTTGTACTTAATGAAGCGCCTGTCCACTCCTGATTTCTTCAATGTGCTTTGTTTATTCCACTACCATCGTACAAAAAGCTCGACTTGTTTCAACTGGGCTGTTACCTGGCTCACAAGTGGCATTTTGGAATGTCATCTTGTATCCTTTACCAACAGTGTGATATATATATGTATACCCAACAGCTGCCATTTGTTGCTGGGCCTTACTTGTAAAAAATCGCTTTTGCACAAGCAAAGATTATTATTCTTTATGTATTTAATGCTCCAAGTGGCGTCTAACATTCCTTGCTTTTGTGCTGTCACTTTTTAGCTACAGATAGCCATGCACTCTGTAGAAAATCTTAAAGTAAAGTGACAATGTACATTGCTTTTTATAACAGGAAAACATGTTATCTCCCTATACTTGAAGGCAATATAATAATGAAACCAGTGCTTTAAATTGGCCAGTACTGTCCGGTACTGAGTACCGGCACTCTCTTATTTTGATAAGGAGAGTGCCTGCACTTCTCAAGGGAATCGTACTACTTTTAATTGGTTTAATTGGAGAGTACCGGCACTTCTCAAAAACAAGCAGGTACTCTGGTACAGAGTACCTGCACTTCTATTTTTCCATTCAAGCACTGATAGAAACCGCTTTGCATTCACTATGTTATTTTTTGTTCATTAGGTCTCGCCTGACCCAGCGCATGCGCTGGTCTGGCGAGACTTTTTGAGAGGGCTCCAAAAAGTGCTACCAGGCCAGCCTGGAGCTACAGTTCACGTGCGCGGGCGCGCGCGGGCGCGCGCGCCGGCTTGACGCGATTACTTACACTTTCGCGGCCGCTTTGATGTTTGATCGCGATCACTTTCGCGGCCGCACGACTGCCGCTTGTTGAAAAATGTATTTATTATTATTAGTAATAATAATAATTCATTGTAGGAGGGCCTGGCAGCTCATGACACTGCAACCTTGCCATGCTGATGCTTGCTGTGTACTGCATTGTGTAGCCACAGTTTAGTTGAAACATGAGGAGCAGCTTCTAGAGGCTTTTTGAATGGCTGTGAGCCACTCAGACAATACATGATGCTTTCCGAGGCTAAATCTAAGATGTAACTTTCAAGCCTAAATGATTGTCACAGTCAGGTTCAGGTTCATATTGGGAGCAAAATGTTTGGTACTCCCTACATTCGTCTGCTCTGGCATTGGGCAGAAACTCTGGCCAAAGTTCAGCATGTTGTGACTCTGTTCTCGGTGGGTTCACCTGCCTTTGGTGTTGGCTTCTGCTGTAGCGTTCAGATGTCAGCACACAGAGTGAAAACCCAGGAAGAAGCAAGCAGCCCAAACCTTGATGTTGGTATCCTTTATCCTACCTTTAGGAGAAGGCTTGTGCAGGTGATCTGGGATCTCACTAGCATATAACAGGCTGCTCCTTGGATGCAGGCTCTGTTTATTAGATGTCACGCTGGGCCAGTACTGGTGTCACATTGGTTTTGCAGAGGCCAGCCTCTTTGTAGGGATTGTGCTCTATAATCGGCAGCATGCGAACTGCATTCTTTTTGCTTATCTGCAGAGTCTGGTCCATTGCAGTATTGGGTCTGTCACTGTTCTTGCCAAAATACCCTGCTCCACTCTTGTTAACGCTGCAACTTATTTTGTCCCCCATCGCTCTCCGTGTCCTTTAATCCTCAGTAAAAGGCGAACAAACAGTTTCTCTTATAACACCCCATAACATTCTGGGTCTAGATTATTGTGTCAGAGCAGTGCCTTAAATGGGCAGGTCTGTCGAGTACTCCTACCTACTCTTCTTTGATTTGAACGAGAGAGTACACTACTTCTCAGCACAACTGCAGTGCTTAAAATCAGAGTACCACATATTTAGGAAACAAATTGGCCATAGTGAGCACCTACACGTCTATATTTCAATTTCAAGCACTGTACCACCTTCCCAGTAGATTGGGATTTGAGGCATTGCGTTCTACCCACAATGCCCTTTGTAGAGTTTAGTTGACTGCCTCTGCTACCCTGTGAACCAGGAACGTGCTCAAGCTTCGCTTTTAACAGTTTTGCTGACTTCTTACACTGGGCATTAGCTTACATTTGTAGCCGCTTATTTTAAGCTCTGTTCGAGAGTCAGACAGCTTAATCTGTCTCTTGGACAGAGCTCAAAATAAGCGGCTACTAATGTTAGCAATGTATATAACAAGCATTTGCAATGCAATAGGTCTCGCTTTTACTGGAGTTTTAGCTATTGACATTGTAAATCACAATAACTTTTGTGTTTTGGTTTATAAAATGTAAATAAAGGGCATTGTCCTTTACAATGCCAATTGCTTATACTCACGTAAAAGCGAGACCTATTGCATTGCAAATGCTTGTTTTACATTTGGTGGAGAGACCAATGGCGAATAGAGTGATGTTATAAAACACTGATGAAAACCTCAGAAACCCAGCCGAAAAGGCAAAAAAACTCCAAATGTCATTGATTTTGCTCTTCAGAGTTGGGTTTGCTTTGTAAGCCCCTGAGAGGACATTTGTGCCAATATCAACGAAGGAAACAAATGTCCGTCTGGACAACTAGACTGTGAGTGCAACAGTGTAGGCTTCAGTGGGATTACAACTGCACTGCGTATTGGTGTGTTGGGTGAATGGCTGTTGGTTATGTTCCGTGTGGTGCTTGGTAGCTGCACAAGGCACATGTATTGGAATAGAAGATTGAGAACCAGCGACCGAAGGGCGGCTTAAAACCAACAAAGTGGAGCTATCATTTCTGGAATGCAAGCCAGAGTAGCCGGTTTGCTGTTTTTTTTCCTGACAAGCACGTGTCATTTGAAGTGTAGCAAATTTGCTGCTAACTCAGTTCACCTTTTAGCCCTGGGGCGGCTTGTGACGTCCTAAGTCTCTTCTTGCACTCTCTGGGGTATTATATGAAATGGCAAGGAAACATTTATGAAGCTAAAGTTTCTTAAAACGCATCCGGCATGCTAACAAATTCCACTTGTTTGTGAATGGCATCTGACCTGCCAGAGACCAGTCAGTCATTCGAATAGGAATGCATCGCGTTGCAAACCTGCCAGGCGTGTTTTACTCAAAAGGTATGAAAAAGGGCTGGGTCTTGCGTGCTGAAGATTAGCACAGTTGAAGGGGTTCTGTATTACTGTTTAGTTTCTGTGCTTTTTCTCCAGGCCTGTGAGTTCGTTCCTTAACTACAGTCCTGTTTGGGCAGTGAACACGGGCTCACCCTGTTGCCCACCCACTAAAACAACCCCAGTCTTACCATTAAGCATTGTAGCTCTCATTCAGCCCTGTTTCTGGTCTATACCTGTGAAGGGTAAATTCCACCTGTTTGTCCCCTGTGTTTTAATGTGACATTTGTCGGAACGATTTTCTGGTTCAAACCGCTTCTGGCCATCCGTGCTAAGACGCACTTCTTCAATCTGAAATTCACACTGGTTCATCTTAAAAAATGTAAAAAAAAGTTTGGGAGTTTTTTTTTTTTTGGTTGCATGAGGTGCACTGTGATGAGGTTTAACTGCTGCAGGCTGGTGTCTGATTGCCAACATTTGTGCATAGGAGAGAGATTAAAATTGAGGTTTGAAGACGAGAAGACAGGGAGAGTATTGGAAGACAAGTATAGCTCTAGCTAAAACTTGCTGTGTGGTCGTCGTCGCTCTTAAGTAAGGAGACGGGACATGGCACACGAGGTGGGAATTATCTTGAAATAATATACAATGCACTCCTGTTTATAAATTAATCAAAATACAATTGTGTTGAAATGATAATCATAATATTGTGTGCAATGCTGGACCGTGCTCTGTCAGAAACACGTAACTTTGTAATGCCAATAAACCAAGCAACGCTAGTTGTTTAGAAACGGAAACACCAAGCACTACTCGTGGATCTATCACTCCAATTTTTTCTTTTTTATAACAAACACATTTTTTACACACTTTCAGTTGCTATTAGGATATTTTGTTTGTATTCACATTTATTAATGAACAATGTTAATATTCCAGATTAAAATAATGATCACTCCTGCAATTTATGAGGCACATTAGAGTGTCTTGAATTCCAATGAATTGAGTAAATTCCAAATACTTTAATATGCCCAATGCATTTTGGGATCACAAGGTCCCTTCTTCAGGGGTAACTAGTAACAAAGCAAGGAAACAAGGAGGGTTTAAAACCATTGTGAGGTTATTGTACTCCATTTAAGAAACCAATCTAAATTAAAAGTAGTGCGTACCCTAATTAACAAAGTTTCAAATTCTACCTCTTCAATCTAGATTTAATTTCATGTGGTAGTGCTTGCCCAGTGAAGAAGAAATAAAGAGAAGTACTTTTGTGGAGAAGAAAGGTTGTCCTTAACCCCCAACAGAAACAATGAAAAATGTGTATTGAAAAGTACAGCACGCCAAGATGAAAACAAAAAGAAAATGTAGTGCTACTAAGGGCCATGAAAGAGTCGGACCCAATCTCCTTGATTCAAAAACCGATCTGTAATTTCCAAAGTGTGGCCACTTGCCATAACAAAAATGTTAATGGGTGTATGAGCCGTGTTGGAACAGCCAGAAAACCCTCTGTCAGTAAACATCACTCATGAGAAAACGTCCACGAGTTTCCAATTTTAAATCAAACTCAAGCATTGTCCTTAAATCCTCTCCATCCCATAATTATCTGTACCAAGAAATTAGGTATGATAACTCAAAAAACTGCAAGCTATTGATGCCAACTAAATAAACAGTTCTACAAATAATATGCATAACTCCGTATAACACGTGGTGTGAAAAAAGAACTTCAATGTGCTACCATGGTAGCCCAAGCTCCAAAAAGCCGAACCAATATGCTGTATAAACCAGGTCTGAAAATTACATAAAGTGGGTTTTATTCATTATCCTCTGCTGATTTTACCTGTAGATTCTACGTGTTCGTGATGAATAACGGTACTTCCTACCTTCGCGAGGTGTGTATTGAACAACGCCTTTCCAGTCAGTGCTGCTGAGACTACCGACATGAAACAGTAGTTTCGTCCCTGGTTCTTAAAATCCTGTTCCGTCTAATGCAGTACATAATTTAACCGTCTACATTGAAGAAGCATTGTCTATGCTATGTTTATAGAAATGAAAACCAGCGCCATCTTGAAACATAAATTACAAATTAAATTTACTAGGATATCAACGTAATTCTGATATTGCCTAAATCTAAACAGAAAAAAATACCAAGTAACAATTTTATAAGCGCCAATAAATTGTAATCAAACAAGTAGAGATACTGGAAAAAATTATACACAAAGTGAGTAAGGAATACCTATGTCTTTGCGATCCGGTTATAAAAAGAGACCACAAACGCACCCACAGTGCCCTAAGAAAGATAGTGTCATTATGCGAATACCCGAATTTTAAAAATAGTGCTGAAAATAGAACAAGTACTGAAAATGGAAAAAAGATAAGGCATAGAAATAAGCATTGTTAAACACTTTTAGTGCAGCTTAGAACATGAGGTACAATATTCCATTCTAGCATGAATGATCAGAATCTATTCATGACAAACAATATTTTATATGAGAGAAAGAAAGCTATTATACATTCATTA
This sequence comes from Triturus cristatus, assembly GCF_964204655.1. NCBI lineage: Eukaryota > Metazoa > Chordata > Amphibia > Caudata > Salamandridae > Triturus > Triturus cristatus. The sequence continues at coordinate 144,628,641 of NC_140588.1, forward strand.
TGTACTGAAAAAAGTCATCTACATGAAGTGTACATCAAATGATTTAGTGTTACGTCTGTTCATAATGTGAATGTTATGAGTTTTGTGTGTCATAGAAAACAACTGAATTCTAATTTGTCATTTAGTCCCTTTGGGAGGAAAGGGTATCAAAGCGTCTAATCCGGTATGTTTCCCTTTGGGACAGTATTTTTGAATGATTCATCCCAGGAGTAACCTTTAAAGCTTCCAAAACTTGAAAATGAATTTGTGCCAAGTTATTTTGACGCTCTATCCAGTGAGCTGCTAAATTGGAATTGAGATTTTTAATTTGCATCATGCTTTTATGTTCCGAATTTTGATATTTCGCTCTGTCTTCCCATTCTACATAAGTCCACAATGACATTTAATGCAATAAATCACATTACTTGTGTTGCAATCTGCTTAGTGTGCAAGTGTGACTATGTTTCCTTTTGTGGGATGGGAAACTGTTTTCCCAGTGATTACATTATTGCAAAGGTTGCAATTACAACATCTTTTAGTGCCAACCCATTTCTGTGAGGTGATATTGCTTGGTGGTGTTAATATTTCGCTTAGATTTTTGGTTCTAGTATGTGCGACAGAGGTTGCCTTTCGAATATACCACCAAACTCTGGTTCCAATAGTAGATGATCTGGTGAAAATCTTGTTACAAACACTATTCAGTCTGATTTATTTCTGCTGGATTTTTCAAGAAATGTATCTTGGTCCATTGTCATTATTTTGGCTGCTACGGCGTTCAGCAAATCTTTTGGATACCCTCTAGATTCGTTTATTGTTCATCAATGTTTTTTTGACATGTGACAGCGTCTGAGGTTGTTTGTTTGATTCACATGAACTGAGAACAATGTAAGTTCCATATCAAAGATGGTGGATGAAAGCTTTGATGTAAAAGACAATTGTTTCGATCTGTGCTTTTACGAAAAACACTTGTCCTCAAACATTCTTCCTGCAATTGGGACCATGAGGTAACCAAGATGCCCTGCCTGCCTCTTGTATTGTTTATACTACAATGCAGTCTAGGAAAAAGAATGAGTATTGTTCTTTTTTTTATTTGTTAAAGAAGAAATAGAGTTAAATTAAACATTTAATTTCTTTCCATTATCTAGCATTTGCAAACGGAGTAGCAGTCTAAAAATATTTAAATATAGCGTTTGTTTTACAGTTGTGTTGGTCAAAACTAGCTTGCTGAGTGTTGACGATCGTATCAGCGATTTATCATTTTGAGCTTGTTTCTGTCCATTAATCCTTAGCACTCAATGCACGTGCAGACCCTGTTGTTCCTGTGCTCTCTTATGTTGCTATGCATTTAGTAACTTACAGGGAGATAAGCCGATGAAGAGTGTTGCCCCTCCCATGGTGACTCACCTTCAACTATTGCTTAGGCGTAGGCTGTGCAGAGCTCTGTGGGAAATATGTTGCTTTGACCCATCATCTGGACTAAACTAACCTCTCTTGGAAACTTTTGTGTCACAATGAGACGGCTTTCGGGGAGGGACACGCCTTTTTAAAAAACTTTATTTTTTTCTGCTTCATAAGTTTTGTCATAAGCAAATTGAGTGTGATCGAGAAGAAAAAAGAGTTTTGCTTACGTCATTTCAACATGCCCATAAGTTAAATGACCGAGACTCGAAAACGATACATAAAACTGCTGACGTAAACAATGAAAACAGTTTAAAGTACTCCCTCTCTATACTTCAGTCTCTCTTTTGGCAGCTTTTCATGTCCTAATCTCTTTTCCATTCACGCCTCCCATGTTTCAATACCCGCAATCCAATTTCCTAATTTAAACGTTAGGTCCGTTTTCATTTTAATTTCCTCAGTCTAAATTCTTGATTTTTCCAAAAATTCAATGGACTAGCTTCATTTTACAATAATAGTGAAAACATGTTACATTTAATCCAATTGAATTAGAGGTTGCATTCGAAATGTACAGTTAAATACAAAAACGGAACTGAATCCGCAGTAAGTGAGCTGCATTTAATGATATTTATCACTTATTTAAAGTTAAGGAACTTGTGATAATTTCTATTTTTGAGTCAATAGATTAAGATAAATAAAGTGGTGAATCGTGACTGACACAGAATGGACAGTTGATAACTGTGTTGCGCTTATTTTAAAATTGTTCTCTACATAACAGCATTTTTCAAACAGCTGTGCAGTTTCACACCATTTCGCAGTCCAGACTTTCACACTGCGAAATTTGGCACGTGACTTCCATTTTGTTTTCCCCACTATAAATAGACAAAACGTTAATTGGTTCACTTTTGTTGGACTGCCAATTTGGTCCTCCTTTTAGTAAAAACTAGTTGTGGGTAAAGTTGCAAAAAATGCTTAGAACCTCCATGAAGGCCAATGGAAACGTTCAGAACTTTGCAAAGCTATGCCTATCAACGTGAAAATTGTGACTTTTGTGACAATTCATGTCATATCTCTCCTTTATTTAGCACTACCAAAATGGTTCTGCTTAAGATATTCTTGACAGAAAACAAAACCAGATTTGTGAAGCTATTTGCTGCTGTAAAGCTACGTGTACACCCAGAAATTGGTCCATTTACATCGGACAAATTTCCACAAACACATACCTGTTAGAGGTAGATGGTTTATTGTACTTGGTGATTGTTAACAACTACATAAGATTATGCAATAGCAAACCTCACACAGGGGATGGGGAATGGGAAGTTCAAAGCATGGTTTACCTTCAGTGTTTGATTTTCCTCAAACGTTTGTGAGGTTTGCGAACTCCTCTTCGAACTCTTTAATGAGAGTTCTAGAACTGTTCTAATTAATTTGGTGCATGGCTCTTAATAACAATATACACAGCTGAGAGTGACGGGTCTAAAACGTCTGCAGTGTTTTACTTAAGTTATCAATGGTGCTGGAACAATTGTCGGAGTGGGGGTGCTGTCATCCCTGTTACCTGAATGAAATCGAAGAGATTGTGAAACAAGCATTGACATAGCCAATAGGTCTCGCCTTTAGGACCTTAAAAGTGTTTAGCCATGCAACAGTTGATGTTGTTGTACCAATGATATTGTGCTGCATAACTAAATACTTATAAGGTCCCAAAGGTGAGACCTATTGGCTATACCAATGCTTGTCCTTATTGCTCATGTAGAAACAAATCAACTCTTCATTTTATTCTCCATAATTCAAGTAAAGACAGTACTAAGCAACCTGTAAGGTCAAACTGGAGATCGGAAAGGGGAGTTTCTCTGCCAAGTTGTGTCTAGCTTTGTGCAGCGGTGCCGTGGTATACCACCTTCACCTTCCTCTGATGGTAGGACCACGGTCAGTTGCACTGAACTGAACCAGAATTCTTAAATCAGGTCAGAGATTGTTGAAGTGTGGCGAGTTTGGTGAGAGGTGAGAAAAGCCCTCCCTGCCCCACATGTGTGTGGAAGCCGCAGTGGAGTTGTGTATGCACGGTGCAAATTGTACCCGACTCGTAAATGAGCGGATGGACTTTCTTACGCTTTATTGTGCTAAAATCTTTCTCGTGTCGGCTATTGAAGTGATTTCACACATCATCCTTTTCCTTGACTTTAAAGTTGATCTCTGCGCCTCCCCCAGCGGGGAAGATTACAGGCAGTCGAGCAGAGGCGGTTATTTTGGGGGCAGTTTTGCTGAAAGCTAATTCTTTTATTTTTGTGATTTTAGTTTTTTGTTCCCGCAAGCTAGGTAAGAAGCAAATGGGGAGCTGATGGAGTTGTTTTTTTTTTTTTTTACAGATGTAGTGCCGGATTCCAAAATAATATCGTACAAAAGTAGTGCTTTCGTTTGAGAGGAAATGAGCGCGCACACGGTGTGTAAACGTTCTGCCGAGATTCAAGTAGTCGGTCGTCTTCACCCAAGACTGTGTTCCTAAACAAGCTGCATACGCGAAGCGGCGGCATTTTCGTTGCTATGACAACAAAAGTTTTGCAAGATGGCGTTGGACTGTCCACAGTCCGTACGGACACGCGCATGCTGTTTGCTTTGGACAGATGGCGAGAGCAGCCATCTTTGTCCATGCAGACGCGTGCGTGTAAGCCCTCGGGAGAATTGATTACAAAAGGCACTCGCATGGCGAGGGCTGCGCATGCGCTGCTTTTGTCAGGCGAGACCTAAAAATCCAAGTGCCGCACAACAAAATGTTTCGTAAATAAGCCACTTCCATTCAGTAGGGTAGTGGTAAGGGTGTGGTATGTAGCCGGTAGCACATTTTGGAGCACATTGTTCCTAATATTACTAAACCAGGGTGTGGAAGCAAACTGCCATTTCTAGAAAGCGCATTTTCCATTGAAACGGCCGCTAAATTTCTATCGTACATGAAGTTTTACTGATAAACCTTCATAGTGCACAAATGAAAACATGTGTAAATCAGAGTTCTGCAGATATGTAATTTGCACATCGTATACATCACACTTGAGGATTACAAAAAAACCAATGTGATTCATTTGTGCTTTCCTTACTGCTGATATATTTTGAAATGTTTGTACAGTTCATTTACATATATTTAAATTGTTAGAAAAAGTTGACTTCCTACAGTCACACTCCCTGTACCCCGCAGGTTGACACATAGTTCACCTTACAAAATCCACTCATTTTTCAGTCAAAGAAAGAAAACGCTGTTTTCATGCTAAAAGAATAAGGAGCAGTTTGCAAGAAGATATTGCCTGATATTTTATATTTCTCTTTGAACACACAGCAAATGTGACCAAATAAAAACACAATTTCATTGACTTTTTATTGCCCTTTCGCTTTCTGAATTCCAGCATAGTTGTTACCCTTACTTCCAGCGCATGTGTAACTGCTCAGTAAGGGACAGATATATGACCATTCGTTTTGCAACTCGCAATATGCGACTCGCAAAACAGAATGTACTAATTAATCTCAGAAACATTTAGTGATTCCCAGTGGGGTCACAAAGGACCTGCCCCATCAATTTTCATGAGGTCGGTCGCAATTTGTGACCCATTGGGAATAGGCTACAATCACAGCAATGGTGGTCTGCTGGGGACAACAGACCACCATGTCTGTGTTCACCTTTTAAATAAAGCAACTTTTTTTTAGCATATGCAGTGCGTTTTCCGTAAAGGAAAATGGGATGCGTTTAAAAGAAAAAAATGAAAAGTTTTTCTTTTAATTTTCAGGTCAACCCTGGCCATCGAATGCGCTGCTCTGCGAGGCATGCTGCATTAAGGTTAGGCGTCGGAAGCTCCACCCATTTCACATCCATCTTTTCAATTGGCTCCTGTTACTGTCCTTGTGATATCGTTGCTTTTCATTTGTAAATAGGCTCAATAGTCCCTACTTGGTACCGCCTTGTCTGCATTTTTAACCTGACTTATTACGTGTGTTGTTACATGGTCTGCTTTATAAGTCGGTGAGGACAATTTTCTTTAATGATGTTCCCCTATTCCACCCAGGACATCGCAGCAAGCTAAACGCTTTTAGTAATGTAGTTATTTAAATTACAGCACGGTCCGCTTTCATTATAGCGGCCGTGCTTATGTACTTATTTATTTGACAGTGTGGACCGCTTTCACATTATCAGCTGCTCTTATTCATTTAATTAATAGCACTGGCAGCTTTCACTTCAATGGCTGCACTACAGAACCTTTCTAAATTAATTATCTTTTAAAACTTTGGGTGAAAGCGCCATATGCGCTTTCATTTTAATATTGGTCACGCCCCTTTCTTTAGACGCTGCTCACTGTAACCTGATTATGGGAGCAGCGTCTAAAGAAAGGTACGCGGCCACTATCAAAGTGGTCACACATTTGCAAGAGCTTTAGCTATTGGCAAAAAAAAAAATGCCTTTTATTTATGTGTTTTTAAAAGCACATAAAAAAGGGACTGTCATTTACAATGGCAAAAGCTTAAACGCTTGCAAATGCGAGACCAATTGCATTGAAAATGCTTGTTTAAGGGCAGGCAGTGGCCCGTTGGAAAATATTCAGAGATTTTAGGTTGGCAAATAAAAGTTCAGGATTGGACCACTGCGTTCTTGGCGACATACAGATACCCGGTAACCTTGTTTATGGTCCCTGTTTAGTACGCAAACTCAAATGAATGGGCCCAAGTGAACAATGAGAAAATCGAAATTAGGTGTCCCAGAACTCCGAGTGCAGCCTGATGAAAAACCAATCCTCTCAGAAGGCCCATCTTCAAGGCATGGGACTAAATCTTTTGCCTGCACGGATTATATGTTTTTAAAGCCACAGTAGTCACTTGCTTGCCCAAACTTTTTAACAGCGCCCCTATTGTTTAGCAGACTTCACTGTTGTGCTTCCGAAGTAGTAGTCAAGACTGTAGTGACTGAATGCAAACATCAGTATCGTCTCTCTACCTAAAGAAACTGACTGGCGTCCACATTCCAGAAATATTTCTGAAATCTTCTCACCCGAAAGGAGCCTTCTATTTCAATTACCCCCGGGCTGGTGTTGCAGACCTCAGCCTGTGTTTTTTTTTTTTTTTTAGTTTTTTTGTTTTATGTTCTCAGGAAAACCGTGTTGTGCAGCACTCCTTATACTGATTAGAAGCACTTGGTTGCAGTAAGGCGTGTACATTGCTATAGCCATTTCTAATGAATAATTTACGACGGCTTGCTTGAAATTCTCCGCTGCCGTGCAGGTGCTGCATCATTTATGGAAATATGCATACCAACCGCAAGGAAAGCGTCAGTTGAACCCCTTCACCGTCTTAACAAGCGACCGAGCTGGGCGCCATTTCTGTCTGAGTGCTATATGTGTGATAATTGTTTACAGTGCCAATATTTGTATGGTTGGAGTAAGTTTGGAGGTGTAATATGGAAATACTGCATTTGAGTGTGTGCGTAAATGGTATATTGAAGCGGGACCTCTGGGGCCAGGGTACTTTGACTGCCCAGGGAGGGGACAGTAGTCTTTGTTATGACCTGTGACAGTTTACACAGGGTTGCTGCTAAGCCCCAAATTATATTTTGTAAAGATGTGCTCCTTTCCTGCTGGCGGTGATAAGTGCTGTTTTATGTTAATAAATAAAAAAGGCAGATTTTTTTATTGTAACATAAATTCCACTCCTTATGTCATCACTGAAATAAACTGGTGAAAATGGAACACTCTAACCTAATGATGTAAGTGAACACAGAACAAAAACAAATAGCCCCTCTAGGCAGTTTCTGTGATAGGATCCCTGTCAGGAGAGTAGCGTGCGAACCAAAACTACACATGAGCCTGTAACTAAAATCACAAACATGCTTATGTCCCACGTTTCTAGATATTGCATTAAGGTTGCCCAGCTACTTATTACAGACAGTGAAATGCCAAGTGAAAGGAGATTTTAACTTTCCAGAAGTGAAATGAAGCAGGGACAGAGCCCTTTTGTACACATGAGCTCACCCAACAATGATCTATGGCTAGTTAACATTTTTTTTAAATCCCTAATTTTAGACTTTATATCAGGGGCAGCTTGTGAGACTTTGAAAACAATGGGATAATTCACAAATATTTTTCTGTGAGTATGTGTCCTACTTCTGGTCTTAATTTGTAAATGCTCCTAAACACCTGGACTAGGTTTGCAAAGTATTTTCTGTCAGTAGTTTTACATTACTTTTGGCTTATCTTGGAATTTCTCATGTATTTTCAGGCATAAGAGATTCTTACTGCTGAAAAAAAAATGTTTCCATTCCTAAAGGGTTGTTTTCATACTTTTTTCCTATTTCCTAAGCCTCGACATCCAGGCAGGAGTAACTCACCCTTGAGCCTGAGGAGACACTCACATATAGAAGAAAGCTCTTTGAATCTGGCCTCTGATTCAAAAATTACATCCAAGTCTGCCCAATGTGGCTTAAAAGTAAGGGGCACCAAAGCAGGGTGCAGATCGCAAATTGTCTTCACGTTTTGCACGGCAAAGAGCTACTGCTTTGCGTTTATACATACATCTCAACTTGCCTACTCTAGCGTCGCTCACCTGGCTTGCTCCCCTTCATCTGGATTGCTGCCAGTCACTTTTGCTAACAATCTGCAGGTAACACTTATGTATTTTAATGTAGTCCTTCATTCACTATTGCCCAATGTATGGCGGTCTGTCGTGCATTTTTGGTAACACATGAAGTAAGTGGTTCTTTTGTAGGAGACCCGTTTAAGGTAAAGGGCTGATGCTGTTTGTTTTTGGTTACTGCTAATTTGCATACAATTGGTGCTCCTTGTCTTTTAACTCTGGGTTTGGCAGTGCAGCCGTCTAATGGATCCGTTCCTACCAATATCCATACATTGGGCTTTGGGGCTCTTTGTTTTGATTGTCTTCTTTCTGAGACCAGCCTCTTTCAGTCTTTGGCTTGAGATTTTGTCTTTCGCATCTTGGCTCAGCCCAGTGCTTTAATCCTCTCTAACCTAATACTTTTGACTCCTTGGGTGCCTCCACTCATGAGCTTACATTGAACCAAGCTGTAACTTGCTAATGTTAAGTATGCGTTACCACACACAACCCAGACCTGGTGGCTTTGCCAGTGCTAGTTTATTTTACCAAACAAACATAGCCTGCTTTTATTTAACCATATGGGAACCACTGAGAGCAGGTTAAAAAGCAGATGTAGTCGTTTTCAAGCATCTCCTGTATCAATGCGGACGGTACAAAGTTTAGCTAGCCGTACAATAAAGTTACATTTATAATTATGATGATTTGGTATTAACTTGTAAGCGGAGCTATTTTTATGGACTAAGCAATTGCCATGTGTGCACAGTAAACACAAGCAAGCAAAACATTGGCTTCAATAATGCCATAACCTGTGTACCTTGTACAGCTTAGCACACGCCACCAGACTGTTTCAGTGTGATTCTGGGCAGTTAAAAAACTCAGGTCTTCTAGGCGGTGAGGAGATGCCCCACCCACCTACTGTTGTAGGTGGAAACTAAAAATACTTTTGTTGGAGTTTGTTTTTAGCTCCTAAATATAGAAATCTCCTTAGGAACTGCCAGTATATGCACACATCAAAAAGACAAAACGTGTTGGCTGTTTCTGAAATGCTTCATGCGCACTGTAGTATAACCTGTTTTTCCCTCGCTGAACCACTCTGCCTTTATCTCAGTCCGATCTTGACCTGTAAAATCTCGATGATTCTACTCTCAAAGTAAGAAATTAACTAGTGTTGCTTATATATTTGAGTCTCAGATGCTAGGAGGCTCTCTGGTCCTTTCACAGACACTCCCCCCACTCCTCTTGGTGAGGAAACCTCTTTTTCTATGTAGTGACCCCTCTCTCTTTCACTTCAATACCTCCAAACAGTGCGAATCGGTTCTCCAATACACATCACTGGCGCAACCTCCTCACAACATGAGCACAGAAGCATTGGCATTCTTTTCCTCAGGGTCGTGAAGAGAAAAATCATGTATTTGTGAACTTATTAATATGATTCTTCAGCAACAGTATAGTATCTCTTTGGTAATGTTGTGTTATCAGCATTTGTGGAGCACCCATTCTGCCATTAATTTAAATATGTTGATTAGCAGATACATAAAACACATTAGGAACGATTCACAAAGGTAAATAAGTATGTTTATATTGACTTGTGTATATTTGCGACTACACCGAGGTGTAACCCTACAGTTGTTTTGCTGTTCACAATTTCCAAGTGTAGAATTACACCTAGGCATAGACTTGCATGTCTGCACCCTCTCAAATTGGGTTGGAGCCCCCTACAACAGGATCTACGAGCTATTGGCTATTTGGTGTATTGTTCCACCTTCTACAAAGTGCTTCCATTGACATACATGAGGGAGTATTTGTATATGAAAAGTACACTCAGCTGTCCGATTGTTTGACATATTTTCCTTTGTGCATTTTATAGAGAAAGCAGTCAGTTTTTGTTACTTGTATCTCCGCATTGGCAAAGCAAATAACTCGGGCTTTAAAGTAGGAAACCACATTTGTAAACAGCATTTGTGAATGCCTGTAGTGGCACATAAAAGCCCAATGTATTTGGTTTTGTCAATGCTTGTTTCAATTTGTTTCACATTGTCTTTACTGCTCTACTTTGTAATCACACCAGGCAGTGCTGCAGCATGTAATAAAATAGAGAGGAGACGTGTAAAAGTAAGCAAGCCACTAGAAATAACAAGGTGACTACAAGATAATCGCCGCCAGTTGTGAAACGCGCAGTGCCTTTCTATTTTGTCCTGTCAAGCCTTCATGTTCGAGTGACAGGCTTGCTGAAATGATGATAAAGTACACACAGTGCATCGGGAGATTTGGAAGTGTGGGTAAGGATACAGATCTCAAATAGGTGGTTGGCTATAACAAATACTATCAACACTGAAAGGCCATTGTTGCAAGTTCTATTTGATGGTAAGTACCATTAACATTTGAAAGAAGGACTATAACAGTAATAATATTAATAGGAGTTGTAATAAAATAGTAGTAATTAGTTTACAAATGTAAAATGTGCAACTGTGATATTTTAAGAACCGTCTCCGAAACATTTTTGAAACTATAATAATAAGAGTGATAAATATAATGAACTATGTACTGGCTTTTTGTTTTATACGCTAGTAAATAACATGTTACCATGAAATCATAGATATTTTAAACCATTTAAAAAAAAATCTGTTTATTCGTATTTAAAGCATTACACGGTATGCATTACAAACAGTGCAAAGAATAGCTAATACAGTAACTCCCTGAAACAAAACACAGATTCAATGAGACAGTATAGCAGCGGTTCAGTGGAATATAGCACATTACAACGCGTGCTATTAAGACGCAGTAGGTAACAACGCGGTCGTTACAACGACCGCGTTGTTACCACGCATGGCATTAAATCGCAAGTCGTTTCAACGACTTGCGCTAGGTGGTGCGCTGGACTTAGGAATAGTATAAATTACTATTCCTACTCTAGTTAGCACAACAGCAGGGAAGGTGTTGGAGTTTAAAATCGAACACATTCCCTGGTGTTGCACGCCACCTAGCGCAAGGCGTTTAAATGTCTTGCGATGTAATGCCACGCGTGGTAACAACACGGTAGTTGTAACAACCGCGTTGTTACCTACTTGCGTGGTATTGATAGCGTTGTAAACGCTGTTTCCTGTTCAGTCTATCATCTCGCCCTGTGAAGAGTGACCAGGAGGAATGATCCATAAGTCTTTGGAGGGTGAGAGAGGGAGGTACAGGCAAACACATTCACGTATAAACTGATGAGCCCACGTCGAACCAGGATTTGTAACCCAGATCTAAAGGAGGGACTAAGGGGCATCTCCCAGCTGTCAACCATCACAGTGTAGGACATGACCTCGAAACTCCGTAAATGTCTGGCCCACAGCACGGGACATGGGGGCCCCGCCCAGGTTTACTAGAGTTCAGTTAAATCAGCAGTCAATGCGCGGGCAGCAACGGTTGTGCCCCAGAGTGACTTCAAGGCAGTGCTAACAATTACAGCTGTTTTCCTCTCCCAGACAGTCCACAAAGGCACTCGAGCTCCAAATCTCATTCTGCGTTATTGTCAAAGCGGGCCTTCCAGAGTTGGCACTCTTCTGCCACTGCCCACTCCAATAAAATGATTAACCTAATTTTAGAAAAGCCGCAGCTGTTTATTGGGTATGAGTAAAAATGTAATTCCTTTGAACAGGATCTGCCTTAGCATGTTTTTTTTAACAGCGCTAGCACAAAAACTGCTGACTGGAATTACACCTAATATTTGGCAGGATTACATACATCTTGGTCCAGAAAATGTGCTTTTTGTGATTTGCTGTAAATCCGTTCAGAAGTTTTTCAGAAATTAGGGATCAAGATGTATATCTGGATGGTTGGGTTCCAGCAACACTCATGAGTGTTCTGATTGGCCCAGGGGCCTTTTTTCACCAAGCCAACTCGTTCGTGTGGGAGCAAGTGTTCTGATTTGCTGGCTGCAACATGGTAGAAAATGTTGCAGGCAGCCATTGCAAGACTCAAGGACTTAGCCCTTATCCTGAAATTATTTTTATTAAAGCAGCTAAAATGATGTTTTGTAGAGATACCCTTCCCCCTAGTCCTCTTAGAGGGTGGGGGGTGGGGGGGGGAGGGTGGCGGGGCGGGGGAAGTGTGTGCCAGATAGACCAACCCCTGGGGGCCCAAAATATTTATTTTCTCCCGTGGGACTGTGGCAAAGAAAACGCTGGGCGGGTTGCGTGCGTTTAAAAAAAAAATATATATATATTATTAATTTACCTTATTGGACCCAGGGGTGGGCCAGCAATCTTTCCATCATTTGATCTTTTTGCTTTTGTCTCCATAAGTGGGAAGGGTATGCCCAGACGTGGGTCTCATTATCACTGTGTCACTGGATTTAAGCTAGACTGGGTGATGAGCGGTGATACCCTGAAACTGGTCCCAGGATGCTTGTTTCCAGGCAAAGGAGGACCTGGCCTGGCAGTTCGGGTTGGACTGTTCCCATGGGGAGCAGGGTCAAGACTGATTTGCACATGGCTCGGTACAAACTGAAATGGCGTGACAACCAAAAAACAATTACTTTAACCCAGATCTGTGACTAGGGGTGAATGTTCAATTTATTTAGCGTTCCTGTTCTTTTTGCATACTGCCCAGTGGCAGCCGCTACTGGGTAATATATATATTTATTTATTTTTGTAAGTCTCCGGTTCAGCGAATGCTCGAAATCACCAGATCGGGAACAGTGCCCGGCTAATCTGAGGTTTGCCAGTCCTTGGTAATTTACCCCATCATCCTCCACTCCCCATTCAAGAAAGGGACATGCAAGCTTCCATTTGTGTTCAAAATTGTTTTAGTCCACCACCAGAAAACTGGCTCAACACGTTTTGGCTATACACCTAGCCTTGATCACATTAGTGAGCTCCATTGTGAAATTAATTTTTATAACCGTCGCATGCTATTGACATACAAAAACTACTTCAAAATCCATTTGTTTACATGCATTTATGCAAAAGGAATAACCCAGAAACCCTAATGATCTAACAGTATCCTTTAATTTTTTTTCTAACTGAAAATTAACATGACATTAATAAATTATTCAAAAAATCAATTAATATTCTTTAATACATTCAAAATCTTCATAGCTCCCCAATTTGCATTATTTACTCATAACGAATAAGACCATTTCCCAAATGTTTACACAATAAATAAATTAATATAAAGTTTGTCTAGCCCAAGTGGGTATCATGCACTGACACACTCAACTGGGGAAAGTACTTTCAAAGAATTATCAAACAATTATACATACATACGTTGATATTATTGAAATGCAACTCGCTCCCAGGAGCTCTGTTTTATTCCTTAACATTATTGTGAAATTAATATTCATTAATGCATTCACTATCTTCATCTCTCCAATCGGCATGATTCATTTGTAAAGGATAATAACAAATCTCAACAAGCATTGGCATAGCCAATAGGTCTCGCCTTTGGGACCTTATAAGTGTTTAGCCATGCAACAGTTGCATAACTAAACCCTTATAAGGTCCCAAAAGCGAGACCTATTAGCTATGCCAAGCGGCCGTAAAAGTGAAAGTGATCGCGATCAAACATCAAAGCGGCCGTGTGGCCGCTAAAGTGAAAGTAATCACGGTAAATGTGGCGCGCGCGCCCCCGCGCACATGCACTGTAGCTCTAGGCTGGCCTGGTAGCACTTTTTGGAGCCCTCTCAATAAGTCTCGCCAGACCAGCGCATGCGCTGGGTCAGGCGAGACCTAAAAATGAGCTAGCGGAAATAAATAAACTAGTGTATGTCTTGCCCCGATGGGCATAGTACACTGTCATATTCAAATGGAGAAGGTAATTTCAACTAATTCACTGAAATTTATATGCAGATTAATGCTTTCGTAGAACATCTTGCTCCCAGGGGCTCTGACGGGTCCCATAACAGTGTTGTACATTGCATTCTTCAAATAATTCAACTCATTCAAACCTCCTGACTTTCGTTTTTCATCATTATTTCCTTCTGGGTCTTATCTTTCTTGCTACATTCTATCCTGGGGGCTCTTGTGTTTGCTCTGCCCCTCCTGTTAAGCCCTTTTCCTTTGGGATTCCCTCGTCCTATTTTCAACAGATGTTCGGCCCTTCTGTCTACCCGTAAAAAACGGAACTCATCAGACAAACTTGTCGATCCTGTGGAACTGCTCCCATCTCTTTCATTCTCCACCTCATGTATCTCTCAGATATATGAGGTTGGCTCCGTTCCCAGAACGAATACCCCGATGTGCCAGGTACAATCTTAGGTTTTTGACATTCCTGAAATTATTTTTCTAAAGACTTAGCTTCATTTCTCAGCATTAACAGCACATATTTTCATTGTCAATATTAGTTTCAAATCTGTTTTTTAACCCTAGCTGAATGGTTTTTTTTTTTAGGGGCAGGGGGTCGGGGGGGATTTTTTATAGCATGAACTTGACCCGAAGGTATCGAAGGCACGGGGAAATGAAGTGATTTGCCCAGAATTACAGGATGTTGATCATCCCTGCCGAGACTCAAACCCGGTTCCCCAGCTTCTTTGAGGTTGACCGCTCTAGCCGTTAGGCCTCATTCAGTTTTACTGGGTATGGATTACAGACATTTTGCTAGGAATATTTGTGACCTGCATTTGCAGTACTCCTGACTTATTACTGAATTTCAAGAGAAGGCCAGGGATCTTCCTGGCTTACTCCTAGAATTCAGGAATAAGCCAGGCATATTACAACATACCTGCCAACTTGCCGAACAATCTCACCGTGTGAGGAGTGCACGGGGCCTTTAAAGGGGTGGGGCCTCTTGCCTAGAAGTACCTACGAGGGACTTTTGAACCCCCCAAAAAAACCAAGCGTTTGAGCTATTGCCATTTTAAATGACAATGCCTTTTATGTGTTGTTTTAAAAACAGATAAATAAAAGGCATTGTCATTTACAATGCCAATAGCTTAAACTCTCGCAAATGCGAGACCCATTGCATTGCAAATGCGTGCTATAATTTTTTTTTGAAGCGCTAGGAGAAATCGTTGCAGGCAGCACAAACCTATTTGAGAAAATAGTGCTTAGAGGCTGTAATTCAAGCCTACCGCGCAACAACACATGTAATGGGGATGGCGCCATGGGAGGTTACAAAATGATACAAGGTGGTACTAGGGAGGGACTACTAAGCCTTTTGACCAATAAAAAGCCACAGTTTACAGTGGACAGTGAAACAAGCCAATGAAAAACGTGGGAGAGCTTCAAGTCCCTACCTCAATACAGCATGCCTCACAGAGCCGGGCATATGCTGCCGAGGCTTGACATAAAAATTAAGTTTGCTAAAGCTTGTGCCGATGTCCTGGGGTGTTTCCACACTCTTTAATGGACCTGGGCAGTTCAAAGCCTCGGAAAACAAGCTGGAAAATAACAATTTACCATGGTTTTCACCTTGTTTTCCCTGCCACCATGTGATATCGGCTCCTCACTACGAGACCATGTGATGGGAGCCGATATTGTGTGTCACACGGTGGCACCTTATGAGTTGGCAGGCATGTTACAAGAATAAGACACAACGCGAGCTTTGTGAATCGGGGTGAAAATGTTTAGGTAACTTAACTCCTGAAATGCAATATCATGATCAAAAAAATGATTGCATCGTGTTTCCCTTGTTTGTGAGTCACAGACACAAAGATCACGGTTGTCCTGTGGTTGTTTCAACGTGTTTTACCCCGGCAATCCTGTCTGTACTCAGAAAACCTATTGTTTTTGTATGCATGCTCCTCGCATGCAGATGCATTTATTTATCTTTGTATTAGATGCATGAAATATTAAAATTTCAATGTGTACATTTTCCAGATTTCTCAAAGGATTGTGTGACTAATTAGAACTTGGACGGCCTCTGTCCAAGTGCTCTGTTTATCTCAAAGGGGTTTGCTAATGGAAGTGATCAGCCTCATCAGCATTACAAGTCCCGCGAGAACACTGCTGGTCTGGAGTTTTTCACTTGCACACTTCAGTTGATAAAGTCACGTGAAGTGTTCTGGTGAAGTGCCAGGCAAAAACATACAGGAATCTGTGCAGAAACACTGATTCCAGCATGTTGTTTCAAAATAAAAAATGCCACGGGAAGCAAATGGAATTATTCTTTTCCCCCTCCCCATCCCCTTGTGTGTCACGTATGCCCATGTTATTGGTAATTCTGGAGGAGAGTGGTTAATTACTAGACCACGCAAAATGGCTCCTCATTAGAAGGGGTGCCACCATTTTGTCTTATCCAGGAGTCATTTGGTCTACTACATGCACTTTCTTTGACACTCTTGAGAATGTGTTGGTAATCCATGCCGATTCATTCAGAATGCCGCAATATTTACTGTGTCCTCCCTTCCAATCACAACACTAACCCTTGCCTTACTCTGAAGATTCTGGACACACTTGGGCCTTAGTTCGAGTTTGGCTGATGGGGATACTCTGTCAGAACCTGACAGACTTCCCATCAGCCTTATTACAAGTGCCACAGGCTATGATGCATTGCACTTGAGCTATAGTGGATGGGACATCCATCGCGTTAGTGATAGAGCATCTTGTCCGTCAAACTGTAAATAAGGCCCTTGATTTTCTCCTAGGGATTTATTGTCCAGTTGGTTTGAGGACTCTGCGGTTTTCTGACCTGAAAAATTGCTGCACCTTACATGATGCTGTCTTTATCAGTTCAATATTTCCAAAGAGGATAAAAATAAAGTCCTCCAAATTGCCATATAATGGCTTTTACCCTTAAGGTTTCCTGAATTTTCAGAAGCTTTAACGTAGCTTCCTTACACGGGTTCTTGCATACTGTCAAATTTCAGTTGAAAAATCACAAATGCTTTTTGTCCTCCCTTGCTTTCAATCCTGGTAATTACTGAGATTCTGAATAACTGAGCTCCTTTGAAGATGAGTAAAGACAGTAAATTGTGCATGAGATCATTGCTCACATGCATTTTGATACCAACTTCACATTGAGAAATCATGAAAGGTTGTGATGATGTGAAAGACTGCAAGTGCCAGAACCCATTTATTTTTTTAACTTAAAACCAACACTTAAATACTATGAATCGATGCTTCCTTTCATCGATATAAAACACCTTTACTCAGAATGTTTACTGTGAGCCCCGCTAACTGCTGTGAAAGAAACCAATCCTCATTTGAATGAAGGCATTTGAAGGATTCTAGGCACGTGCACTGTTGAAAAACTGAGCATCGCTGAAGATGGAGCATGGCTGTGAAATGCACAGAAAGAGATTGCTAACATGTGTTGTGTAATTGACTTTAAAATGAGAAAAATGTGGAGAATTTGGATGTGACTGCTTTTGTCAGGATATGTTGGGGCCCCACTGGGGGCTAACACCTCAGTACTAAAAAGAAACCTGCAAGCACGAGTATACACTGAGGTCTTTGCTGGGGTCTGGCACCTGCTTACTACAAACTCTAAAGCTGTCTTATCTAAGTGCATCCATACCTTCTCTTCAAAGTTTATTTGCTGGCTGCTGAGGTCTGATGGTTCCCTGCCAATTTAATTTACCTTCACTTTTCAGTGAAGATATTGGATGGTTGTTGTATGAAATATTCGAAGCAGAGTGACTGCTGAAGAGCTGAACTCGGGTATCCTCATTAAAGCTTGGTAATCACCATTAAATGAACCAAAAAGATGGCGTACATGTTCCCAACATAAATTAGAAAAAATATAAAGATTGAGATGTTGAAGGCTGCAGTAGCCAGAATACATTGGGTTCTCATGAAGGACTAACAGCGGAATTTTGAAATTGATGTAGTGTGAAACACTACAAGGACCAGAATGCAATGGGGCACACTATGTACCAACATGATTGGTACAAATGCTTAACCTGCCTTACTTGAGTGCAAACACATCAACACTTTAAATATTGTATTGGTGGGAGACCGATCCTTGGAGTTTTGCAGCGTGTCACTATCCTAAATATAGTTAGACCACCCCTTGGTTTGATGCCATTGATAAAGTATTTTGTACAGAAAGTATGCTTTTTGGTGCTAGTCTGTTTTTCCTAACTTATCTACATTTTGTCCTCACATTAGTACTGCATCCAAAGGCAGGTGTAGAGAAAACTATTCATCCCACCGTATGCAAAAAGAAAACACTTAGCGGGTAACAATGCCTTGTGTTTCTTACCGCTACTCTTAAATGTTTGTCTTGACAGCTGTGACCGTAGGGCATTATACCTAGGTGCTTATTTTAATCGCTTCTTCCGTTGCATATTTTTATGCAGTTCTGTCTCCCCTAGGGACTCCTACCTTGAAAGTGACCACTTATGTAGCTAGTGAATCACCTAATCACAAAATGTTACGGTAGAAACACGCCCCCACCATCCTTGTTGTGTTTGAGTATTGATTGGTGGTGATGATGATACTGCATATGGTGTTGTAAAGGGTTGTTTCATTTCCCGCCCTCCGGTACTTGGAAAGAAAGTCCATTGGAGTCATTGTCCAGCAGTCTGTATGACACACATTTAGATAACAGCTGGTCCGTCTCTGCCTTTCAACATTCCCTGCTCAGTAAAAATAGCCCCATTGAAGTGGTTAGTAATAACCTCCATTAACTGAGCATTTAGAGCCCATTTTAGTGTGTGATTTTTAGTTGATAATGTTGATGATTATCTTCCACTTGGAACAGTCCTCTTGGAAACTGAAATTTGCATTGTGGCATTAATTGGTAGAAGGGCATACATTGAACTCTTTGTACGTGCATTTCTTTTTATAATTTGTGATTTAATCGCGATGTTGTTACCAACATCTTTGCTCTTTAAAGGTGAGCTTTCCTGAACTATTGAAGAGTTTCTATAACAGAAGTGTGCAGCATAAGTCCTGTTGGTCTGAATCCTGGTCAGATTGTAGTATTGATATCTCAGCTGTTGCTGTCCAGATCTTACAGAAGGAATGTTGGAGTTCAAAACACTCTGACAAACCAACACTTTGTGGAAGTCATAACTGTAGTAAACCTTGGCTAGATGAATACCCCTTTCTAACCCTTAACTATTAGCGCATATATTGTTATTTAGGCCAGTAAATTATAGCTCTTCTGTCGAGAGTGATTTCAATTACTGCTTGATCCAGACGCAGTAGAATTGCTAAAAGCAGATAACCTATTAATATCGCAACTTTACTTCCAAGGTAGTGCTCCTTTTAATGTACTAAGCGATGGTGCGTGATGACCAGTAGCGTGTTGAGGTGTCGCAGGTATGTTCCTTTCTGTGCAGGCATTTAGTTTTGGTGGGCTGTTAGTTAGTTCAGTTTGATACTCGGATGTAAGATTGTACCTGGGCTAGGACTATGCCACTTCTCTTGTATATGGAACCCTTTTGAGTTTTTCAGGCCACAACATTTTTCGAAGTGACAGTAATTCTTTTTTTTTAATAACACATTTTACTTGGTTTTCCTGATGCAAAATGGGCTAGAGCCCTACAAGTACCTGCAAGAAACCACATGAATCAGGAGTACCATAATATTTTAAACAATTGTAACTCCCGCAAAACTGCAGGTCCAACAGTGTAAACATGGTGCAGACAATCCTAGATCCCAGCAATTGCATAAAATTTTCAAAAATACAGAGGCAATTATATAACACGGAATGAGACGTCTAGTGGACATTGGTAAGAGTGGGGGGATCTGTCAAGGATGGGAGGGGGGGAAGATCTATGCCTCGGTATGTCGCCCAATGGGTCCATATTTTTCTATGCTTCTGGGGGCAGCCACAGGCCAGAAACACTGCCACCTCAGCACCCATACACCTGTCCAGTTCAGCAGTAATTATTTTTTTAACGGGCTACTATGGGTTTCATAATTTTCCATGCGGAGTGATCTCCATTTTTTGATCTTTGAGAAGTAATTGATGATTTCTTTCTGTTTTAACTGAAGCTTGAATGGTAGATTTGGATGTATTTCCTGGATATCTGTATCTCAAAGGACTTACTGTGTGACTGTGGGACACTGTGATTTAAGGAGTCTGTTAAGTATGTATTTCACACCTATGTTTAAAGGAAACTTTAAGTTTCAAAATAAATTATGGATAAAAAAGGTTTGAGAGTCCATGTGGAAGGGAGACTGTGTTTGAAGAACAGCGACAGAACAAAACAGCATAGCTTTAAAACCTTTAATTTCTAGTGATTGGTCTCCAGACGGATATAAGCAACTAAAATATTCACCACTGTGGCTTCTTCAAGTGGGAATACCCTTTGATCTGAAGCGCATTCATATATGAGAGCACTGTGTGCGTTTCATGTTGGATCTGTATTGAATCTCAAATAATCTGCACGTATTCTAGATGAGTAACTCATTTTTAATTTAATCAACAATGGCTTCTCACATGAGTCTGACCATTTATATTTGTTTGCTGGGTAAGCATGAGGCTGTTCGGTGGATGGCTGCATTAGTAGAACATGGCACATTGGAAGCGAAATTCCTCTTTAGCTCCGATCCCCATGCAACCAGAGAAAGCTTCACAGCCTTATGGCTGAAGGATCGCAAGATGATGGCTGTCTTCATTGTCTTCTTGTAAGTACCAACTGTAGGCATAGCTATTGCATATGTATGCATAGTACGACTGCTTGAACCACTCATCTGAAATGTGGAGGATTAAGGCTTCCAGTAACTATACCTTAAATGGTGAAATAAGGTGATCTAGATATCTCGTACACCCTTTTCATTTGTGCAATGCAGAGTGTAGCCCAATGTGTGAATCTGCGATTTGAAAAGGAGTGGATGTGGCTTAACGGATAGAGCAACTAGTACGGCTAGAGCAGCTGACTTTGAAGCTGGGGAACAGGTTCAAGTCTGGCGGGAGGCTCAAGCATCCTGTGGTTTTGGGCAAATCGCTTAATCTCCCAGTGCCTAAAAATGAATGTGTCTGCCTATAATGCACCTGGTGTTCATGTAAAGTGCTCCGACACCTTCAGGTCAAGTTTGCGCTATATAAAACTGCAAAAAAAAACACACAAAAAACAACAACAAAAAGTAGTAGTCTCGTTGAAGCATCTAACGTAATGGTGCTTGCACCAGAAGAAGCAGAACATCCCTCATTTCTATGGGCAGCACCCCTATGCAGTTTTTCATCAGACTATAGGAATTCAAAACCAGAACATCTGATGGGCCTAGACACGCAAACAGCAGTTCACACAAAGATGGCCCTAGTCTTTAAACTTTAGCCATAGAGAAGGGTTTCGCTGCTGTAAAATGATTGGATCAGGGTTTGGGAGTATTTACAGCCTAGTGCAGGAATCTAGAATTACTCGATTCTGAACTCGAACGTTTAACCTGGTTTGTTTCAGTTTCTACAACAGTTATTGTGTAGCAACTTGCTAGCCTGGGTCCTTCAAGTTAAAGTATGTTTTGTTTCATTTACAGATATGTGAACAAGTAACGGTTGCATACCTTGTAGCAAAAGTGTTTATTGTGCGTACTAATCTAATGTGAGGCAGCCTGCTGAAAGTAAATGACTCAAACTTGATAAATACTTTCAAAAGAGCTGTGATGGCCCTGTCAGTGAACAGAGATATTTGATAGCGACCCACCTGTGGCACTTCAGCGTGGGGCTTCGGCACGATTTTACAGAAGGGGTGGGGGGGGGGGGCGGAGACGAACGAACGTGAAATGATTTAAAAAGCAAATTTGTGTGACGAGACCGTAAACTAGCCCTCTTCATACATATTTTTTTGGGCCAAAATGACTTGCTGACACCTAACGCTATTGATCACGCCAATTGGCACTTTTTTTCCCCAGTACAAGGTAATGCGGGGGTGGAGAGGTACCTTGGTTTGAGCGATTATAACAATTTCCAAAAAGGTCCGTTTATGCAGGTTTTGAGGTGTTTTGAAATGTGGGCTTCCTTTTGGTGCAGAATGTTTTAAAAAAATATTGTTTACAAATATTTTTATTAAAAATCGGAAGAGTAAGTATTTCTGTGTGTTGTGAATTTATCCCAGTAGAGGAAGGTGTTAACCCAATAATCCCAAAAATTATGTATTTGTTTAGTTGAAGTGTAGCACCAATGACACTTTGCAACACAGGCTAAGGAGAGGTTACTTTTTAGTAATGAATTTTAAAGAGAAATGCTTTAAATCAGCAAGCATATCAATGACAGCTCATTATGGGCACAACACAGAGGCTAATGCTTCTAAAAGAAAACTGGTAGCTCTTGAACTTGGTAATTTCTTTATTTTATTTATAGAGTTTTCTATAGCGCGAGCGTGACCCAGAAGTGTCAAAGCAGTGTACAAGGTAATCTGTTGGCTAACATACCGTAGCAGAATGCACTAGGGTTGTCCGTCGTATGCGCTACTTTTTACAGTGAGTAAACTTGCAGCAGAAATCACTGGAGGTGTGTGGATGTCCTGTTTGGAGTGTAAAAAATCAATTTGGTGACAAGTACTCGTGTGGGATAGTCTGACCTGGAATAGTCTGTTTCTGTAGTTTCCTAGTGTGTCTTGATGATGGTCTCATGGGGTAAGGAAGTTAAATTGAGTAAAATCTCTTCATCTGTTTTGAGTATCCTGGTGACCAAATCAGGGTGGTCTAAGAGTAAGGATGGTTTTGTTGAAAAGAATCTGTTCATCAAAATGGTTTTCACCTCAATTGAAAATGTCAGCGGATCTTTTATATCCTGATGTGAAATACAATCAGATGCAGACAATGCTGGTTGAAGAACTGTTTAACTCTCCTCAAGTATTTGGAAGAGTGGTGAAAAAACATATCTTGATCAGGTGCAACTGGAAATACAGGCTATAGATGGGCATTTTGCTTAATGAGCTCTCCGTCTGAACAGTAAATGGCCCTAGGAAGACGAGACCCTTCAAAAAGATGTATTCTCCGGATCAGGGGTTCATATTGAATGCCTTCACTGTGCACTGAAGGAACGTAATAATTTTCAGCAGCCTTACATTGTAAGTCCTATGACATTTTCCTGAATCGTTCACCTTGCTCTCCAGCTCCCCATTAAAGCCCACTTCACACTACTGAAATTTTCCACAAGTGTTTTTATTTAAACCCACCCACCCTTCAGCAGCCATTTTATTCATCTGCAGCTTGAGGTTCTCCCATTCTGATTCAGCATCTGCCTACGCTTCCTTATGGGTAAACCTCAACCCACAGAACACCATTATTTTGGGCATATTTCCTCCTAATTCCCATCCTGAACAGATTTATTCCTGTCCTTCAAATGTGTAAATCTACAGACCTTGTTCAAGTTAGAAACTGTCTGCACAGTGTTCAGGAATGCCAACTTGCAGGCAGGTTTCTGTCTGGTCACAAACGTTTGTAGTTGGATCCACTGTAAAATGCTTATAGCCCTCCTGCTTGGAGCAAGATTAATAGATAAACCATAGAAACACAAAAAGATGATAGGTGAAATGCATAAAATTGTCAAACATTCACCCCCAGTCACAGATCTGTGTTAAATCCATTGTTACTTTGCTCACCATGCCACCCCAGTTTGGACCCAACCATATGGAACTCAGTCTTCTCCCATCTCCACATGGGTCTAGTCTGAACTGCTAGGCCAGGTCCTTCCTGTACTAGAAAACAAGTATCCTGGGACCGGTATCAGGTTATCATCCCTCATCAGAAAGGCTAGCTTGAATCCAGTGCCATAGAAAGCACAGGACCAACGCCTGGGCATACCCTTCCCACTTAGGACGACTATAGCAACACAAAAAGATGATGGACAGAATGCTGAATATTGTCAAACATTCACCCCCAGTCACAGATCTGGGCTAAATCCATCATTTTTTTGCTCACCATGCCACCCCAGTTTGGACTCAGCCATATGCAAATAAATCGTGAGCCTGCGCCCCATGGGAACAGTCAAGCCTGAACTGCCAGGCCAGGTCCTCCCTAAGTGGGAAGGGTATGCCCAGACGTGGGTCTGGTGCTCACTATGCCACTGGATTCAAGCTAGCCTGGCTGTTCAGGGGTGATACCCTGAAACCGGTCCCAGGATGCCTGTTTTCCGGTCCAGGGAAGGCCTGGCCTGGCAGTTCATGCTCAACTGTTCCCATGGAAAGAGGGTTAAGACTGATTTGCATATGGCAAGGTCCAAACTGGGGTGGCATAGTGAGCAAAGAAAACAATGGATTACACCCAGATCTGTGACTGTCCACCTTGGTGGATTTCCTTTTGCATAACTAAGTTTGACTTTAGATGCATGCCCCTCAGTGAAATGTTTTTCTAGTTTCGTTAAGGTTGAGCAGCTGAGGTCTGCATCAAAACACTTGAATTTGACAAATCCTAACTCTAGTTACAAAGTGCCACAAGAATAAACAAGATCAACACACCAATTTAACATATACTTGAAAATATGATAGTCTTCTTCATGCAAGAGTTGTAGGATATACGATCGACAGGGAGATACCCAGTTACTTTGTAGAATTTCTGCAGGCTATGTTGTAGATGGGGGGCACTAACCTGTCCTTAACTTCCAATAAATGATACATTAGTAAACAGCTGGTTGGCATAAAATAGAGCTAATATTGGTTGGTCCAAGGAATAACATTACTCTCTTCTCAAAGAATTATAATTCTTTGAGGCTTTATGGTGTGCCCACATGAATATACAACGTTACATCACAGTGTTTACAACGCGATACCTTTACAACACAGGCATTACAACGCAAGTTGCTACAACGATTTGCGCTGGAGGGCGCTGGACTTAGGAATAGTATGATTTACTATTCCAACTCCAGCCTACGTTACAGTAGGGAAGGTGTTGGAATAGTAAATCATACTATTCCTTAGCTTAGAGCGCCATCTCGCGCAAGTCATTGTAATGACTTGCGTTGTAATACCTGCGTTGTAAAGGTATTGTGGTGTAAACACCGCAATGTAACCGGTGTTTCCCGCCCACATCCATGCTCAAAATCCAATCAGTAACCGTTAGCCAACGTATAACAAGGGATCATCGATATTTGTAATGACAGTACTTCTTATTTGAAACTCCTCCCAAGGATGCAAATATTTTTAAATTAATCTGATAAGTGCTTCCTTCGCTTGTATGATCATTGGACTTAGTGTTGACTATTGTAAGGTGCTATATATGTCAACAAGGCACAACACTGATTATGTTGTTACAGAGGATTCAACATTTTGCAGTTAGAGTTGTCACTAAAGCTAAAGTACATATCCCGTGTGCTAATTTATTTATTCAGAACAGTGTTTTGATTATATTTTCCACTGAGAAGATCATTCACAGTATATCGGGTGGAAAAATCTTGACCACTCTGTGTGGAAATAAGTAGATTAACCTTTCATAGACTCTGCCAGGGTTAGAGCCAGGAGCGTACTTGAATACTCAAGTGAGGTGGTGCTGCTGTAGAACAACTTGGATTAAGTATGGCATAGGAATTAGTATAACTATTGTTAGGGCTGTCCTGTAGTTATTATTTGTTTCTATGTATTAGTTCAGTGTTTCATTGTTACGTGCCAATGTCATCTTTCTCAATTAATCTTATCCTTATTTCTTTTATGAAATTATTACCATGGGTCTTAATCTCTGATGCTTGTAAAAAAGTAACTATATATGTTTGAACAAAAAAATTATTGAATTAATCCTTGGAATGCTTTGCACTAAAGAAGATGAACCTGGTGATAAGTCCTGAGAGTTTGACGCGTGACTAGACCGATTGGTCAGAAACATGCATCATGCAAGCACACAGCCAACTGCAGTCTTCGATTAGTTCAGAAAGGAGGGGCTCCTTTATGTGCAGAAGAGAGGTTCCGCAATACCTTTTGGCTTGGGTAACATTTCCTGTGGGCTGTGCCTGTAGACTTGACGCCTGCTAAGCGATTTAGATAATGTTTCAGCCACTGCTAACTCCGGACCACCTTTCAGTTCTCCAGAGGCTGAGCTCATGCCAAGCACTCCATCCCTCACTTGTTCGTTTTTCTCCATGAGACACCCTAAGTGTGACTTACTTACCTAGATGTGGGTTCTGTAGTCCCCCCTGCTATAGGAGTGAAAGTTCATGTAATTGAGGTGGCCCAGCACGGCCGACAGACTGCAGAAGCACACGCCAGTGTAAAGAAGACCCATAACCTAGCAAGTCAGACTGGGTTGTTGGAGTCAGGTTGGAGCCTAGACTTATTGCCATGTCTTTAGTCCCTGTTGGCAGTAGATCAATGTATGTGGGTGACAGAATTTGAAGAGGGGTCCATGCGAAGTATGTGGAGGTGCCCCTCACACTTAGACTTTCAAAGTGAGTGAAGATGGCAAGTGGCTGAGGGGGCTTCAAGAACCTTGAGGCCCCTTGTGCTCATCTGCATTTCTGTGGATTCGGGACTCTCTCACACCTCTGGCAAAGTGAGCAACAAAATGATGTCCTGGAAGTCAGTCCAGAGTAATTACCGGGGACTAAGATTCATTTAAGCATTCTATCAATGTTTTGTGTATTTTTCCGAGTCTACTGCTTGAGGCCGATTCCTGCTGCTAGAAGAATGCCCACACGGGTTCAAAGTTTGACAGCTTGTGTACGGCCATTTTATATTGATTCATTGCACGTTTTACCCCGCACATTCCAAACGCGAACAGAATATTCTGTTTTTCCATGTGGTGCCAATTATATGTTGGATTACATTTTTTTTCACAGCATATTTAATAAATCGTAAGAGTAATGTTCCTTTCTGTCTCGGCACAGATAGCTACTGTTCTTCGTTGAGAACCCGAAACTCTGACGTATGTGTTACTTTTTCTGTGCATGGAATGCATCTTCCTAGAATAGTTGATTTACTGATTGCCGTGTTGAGTATTTCAAGGAGCTCCGAACTTTTTTTTTTTTTAAAGAATGTTATACGCATAGTGCTCTGTACAGAAAAAATGTACAATGTTCACACTAGGAACTTGACCTTTAGGCAGCTAGACCATAACGTATGCATTTTGCATCAGTAAATCTGTTCTCAGGCTTGCATATATTTTCATTCATTAGCATGACTTGAAACAAAGAATATTAGTTAACTGTTTAAATTGTCTGATGTGGGTGGTATGCTCCTGGGTATTAAAGAAGAATTTGGTAGCAACAACATTCTAATATTCAACAATGAAATGGAATGTGATGTTTTCGTTTTGCGAGTTTTTCTACTGAGAACCTCGATGTCAAAATACACCAATGTTTGGCTATATTTTTCTGCTTTCTGTCATTTGTAACTTCACTATTTGTGAAACTGGCGATTAACCACTTGATTGGTAGTCCTAACCCCCACCCAGTACTGAGTCCTTGTTTGAATGTTTGTGGCAGTTTGCACTTGAGCATTCATAACTTATTTTTTTCCACAAATGGTAAAAGGGCCAACATTGCATCCTTTTCCTCACATTTAGGGGATTCAGAAGTTACCCAGGGTATATGGTCTGGGGGGAGCATAGAAAATTACCAAAATATAGCAAATGTTTTTTTTTGGGGGGGAGTGAATTGGAAAAACGTGCTACGTAAGAAACTGTATGGTTTTTGTCCTAAAATGACCTCATCAAAAGGTTTGCTGTGCTACGATCCTAAGGGGCACATGCATCAATGTAGGCTTTTGTGATTCCTTAATTGCGAGCAATAAAGGAATTGCAAAAGCCTATGCATGTAGGAATCGCTTAAAAAATAGTGATTCCCAAACATTCCTTATTAAGTCGCAATCAAGGAATGGCTTCCCATTCATTCTTATGGGCATACAGGCCCATAGGAATGAATGGGAAATTGCATGCGCACTTTGCGAGGACCAATAGGTACTCGCAGATTGCGCATGCAATTTCAAGGATGCAAGGGTGTCAAAAGGACATCCCGTTGCACCCCTGAAATAGTGATGTACACCCATGTTGCGCGCACACATGCCCCAAGGGGATGTGTGTGTGTGACCTGAAACTTTGAAAAATGCACTTTAGTGCATTTTTCAAAGTTTTCGCTCAGTACCATCAGGTTGAAATAATTGGTATTTTGCGGTCCATAATAGCAAATCGCTATTTTAAATGCAGTCTTGCATTGCATTTAAGGCATCGCAATTTGCGTTTCCTTAAATGCAATCACAAATTGCGATTTTTGCATTTGGGATGATGCACATGCATCAAGCCATGCTTTTGCGAGTCCTTAATCGCGATTATTAAGGAATCGCAATTAAGGACTCTCAAAAGCCTATGCATGTAGGAATCGCCATTAAAATAGCGATTCCCAAACATTTCTTAATTGCGACTCGCACATTGCGAGTCGCGTTTAAGGAATGGTGTCCCATTCATTCCTGTGGGCCTACAGGCCCATAGGAATAAATGGGAAATTGCATGCGCTATTTGCGAGTACCAATAGGTATTGCATGCGCTATTTGCGAGTACCAATAGGTACTCTCAAATTGCGCATGCAATTTCAAGGGTGCCAAAAGGGCACCCTGTTGCACCCCTGAAATTGATATTTGCACCCATGTTGTGCACACACATGCCGTGTGTGTGTGTGTCTGTGTGTGTGTGTGTGTGTGTGTGTGTGTGTGTGTGTGAGTAAAACTTGGAACATTGCATTTAAGGCTTTGCGATTCCTTAAATGCAATCGCAAATTGCGATTTTTGCATTTGGGATTCTGCAAATCTGCCCCTTTTGCGACGCAATTTCCAATGATGCATGTGCGCCAGCTTTCAAGAACAAGCAGAGTTTTAGAATTAAACTGTTTTTAACTACAGCTTTGCATTTTCTAACTGGTAGTCCATTTTTCCTATTTTTTGTGGTTTCAACCTACTTGTGGTGGAATCAGGTGGGATACCCATGGGTGTACTCGTAATGCTATACATTTCTGAAAGCTAGACACAATTCTAAATTCAACAAGGGGTCATTAGTGTAGAGTGCTCATAGTTTTCCCCAAATAAACTAATTGTCGAAACAAAAAATTAATGGAAAAAATAGCAATTGGTAACAACGTTTTCATCCGTAATTTATTGCCCTGGGGCCGATTTACAAAAATGATATACCATTATGTCCGTCACACGTTTCTGGGCAGAGGGATAGATAATTTGATGGGTGTCTAAAAATATGCAACACCCTGAGCCAACAAAGGAGCAACAGCTTGTAAGGATTTTTCATTGTGTACTGATAATGCAGCAATTCATTTTGTAAAAACGAGTGAATCAAAAGTGTATATATTGGAAACTTATGTATTTTTTAAACATGCACTAGATGCTGAGTATAGGAATAGTAGGCAATTTTACACCTCTGAATTTAGGGTTACTACTACCATGCGAGTCAGAGGGCAATTTGAAAAATTGGATCTTTCTTGCTCCTTGGCTTGCATTTGGAAGCCAATAATGGAGAGAAACTCAATTCATAATAAAAAATGTAATACTATACCATTCTGTGTTCCCACACTTCTCCCATCTCTCACTTGTGTGGGTGGGCCTAGTGTTGGCGAAACCCAAGTCCCCAAAATGCAATCTGCAGACATCAGCATATCCTGTATGTATAAATAAATAAATAAAACTTCACCTGTTTTGCAATGGGGTAGCCACAGCATTTGGGCCTGGGGTCTGCTTCCATCCAGGAAAACCTACCAAACCCAGACATTTTTTAAACTAGACACCCACGAGAGTTCAGGGTGATCTGTCCTGTATGGATTCCATGACTGCTTCTTAATCACTGTGCCTCCAATTCTCATATTTTGGCTAAAATGACTCATTTTCCTCACATTTCTGGGATGGAAATTTCCAGCATCTGTGAGGGTTCAAAAAATACCTACCACCCGAGTTCCCACACTTTTCCGGATAAACAGTACCCACCTGGTGTGACTGTGCCTAGCGCCCGCAACAGGAACGGATCAAACCGGGACCGTGCCAA
This sequence comes from Triturus cristatus, assembly GCF_964204655.1. NCBI lineage: Eukaryota > Metazoa > Chordata > Amphibia > Caudata > Salamandridae > Triturus > Triturus cristatus. The sequence goes on from NC_140588.1 coordinate 144,658,379, forward strand.
GCCAATATGGTCCTCACATGGTCCCAGGTTTAACCCTTTTTTTGGACCATGTAATTATCTAGAAACCTAGAGGGCTTGTGTCCGTTAGGGTGGTCAATTAGGGATTAACAGCCCCAAATGCTCCTCAGGGGGGCAGAGAGGCTCATTTGGAAGCAGTTGCTCATTCTTGGGCAGGGGTGCGGTGGGGCTTTGGGGAGGTCCAATGGGTGGATCCCGGCTCTGTTATTGTACTCCTGCGATGATCTCCAAGCAAGAGTCCACTAGGGAGAGACTTTATTGGAAAAGAAGATTCACCCCTTTCCATTGATACTACTTCAATCAAAATCTCTGCTTTGCGGGCTGAGATATACCCCATGGCAAAGATGCAAGTGAAAGTAAAAATTATCATTTCACTTCAACCAAAATGACATCAACATGGTGAGAAAAAAATCTGCTTTGGGTTGTTAGCGAGACTCTTCCCCCAACAGCTCAACCTAAAATTAATAAAAAAGCAATCCCTCTAGTTTCAGCACTAAAGGGATTCCTTGCCCTGGGTGTTTTGACATGACCACCACGTCAATAGCACCTGGCTGGGCCGCTGTTGATGTGGTGGTCAAGTCAATAGCACTTATGGGTTTCAGATAGATATTTTTGGTATTTGACTCATTGAGCAGTGTCGTTTTTAGGCTCCTAAGAAAAAGTTAAGGATTCTTTCCTTATTGTTTTTATCAATTAGGCACTAGAGGACAGTGTCACTCACAAGTGCACATCAGCATGGGTGTGGAATTGAAAAAGTATCTATTTGTCCAACTGCAGTATTCTTCATCAAGCTATTTGTCATCCTAAAAAAAAGTCCCTTTTTTTGCCATGTGGTCCAGTAACAATGGCGCTGTTCTCATTATATATTAACTTTAATATTAGCCTCTTGATTTAGCCAGAGCACATTTTTTTTATTTGATTATGCAACTTCTATGGCTCTACCTGATTCCAAACATACCAGGGCTCTATTTATGTCCTGCCAAATACCCCTATTACTGCCTCTACAGCACCTCTGATTGGCATCCAGCTGCCCTCTCCATATCCTGATCCTGTCCTGACCTGTGTAACCGCTGGCATTTGGACCAATTCCCTGATCGTTTCTGCCTTCCACACCTTGCTTTTTACTAATGCTCCTTTCCCACAAGCCTTTGCCTTCATCTTTGTTGGTATGATACCCCCCCCCCCCCCCCACCCCCCCCATGATACTCCTCCCCGCCCTGTGTTACTTGGGTTATAGCAACCGGCCTCAGCTCAAGGAGTAGAGTTTTTAAGAAAGATGAAAAGGTGTTTAGACTGGAATAGCGCCAACCCACCTCTCCTTTCGGATATTCTTTATTCCAAAAAACATTTGTGTGTAACTTGACCAATGTTTGATTCAGAGCCTATTCGGCTATCATGAGCCTGTCTGTTTCCAAGCCTTACGCTCGAATTCTTGGAGTAAGTAAACCAGGCTGAAAGTTAATAAAGGTCGGTCAGTCAGTCAATCAATCAGGATTTATAAAGCGCGGCTAATCACCAGATCGGTCTTAATGGAGTCATTTTAGAACAGATGATATATCGACCTATAAAAATATTGCATCCACAGTAATATTTCTCACTACATTTTCAATAGATGTGGATTAAAGAATGGTAACTCTGTACTTCAATACTTATACTTACTCAGACTAAAAAATGGTAGTCAATATTATGGATGCCATCAGGGCATTTTGTGAATAAAATTACGCTTACAATAGTTTTAAGGAGAAAGCAAGACACATTCAATAGAAGAAGTAATACAGTAGAATTGTGATGACGAGATGGGATACAGTAGCGTGATGACTGCGGAAGAGAAGTTAGTACATAACGCGTCATACCACACTGCCGCCATTTCTAAGAATGTTAAATAACCGATGTTATGGCATGGCTGGGGCATACTTTTGTTATAAATTATTCACTTACAATTTTATATAGTACAGACAAGAGCCAGCTGGTGGTAGAGCACTTTACATAGGAATATAAATCCCCAAAGATGTAAAATGTAGAATACAGTGCAATATTTAAATGGCACAACTGCCGTTCATACACTGTGAGAGGAATTCCTGCCTGTCTAGAATACCCTGCCGGCTGTCAACATTCATCCTCGGCTGCTTCTGCACTGTTAATTAATGGCTTTCTGTTGGGAGCCTGTCGTATGTGTTAACACAAGATCACTGGTAACATCAGCCGTCAGCGCCGCTGACAGGAGAGAACCACAGTAAATCAATAGCTCTATCAGATATTGCATGCAGGCTCGGGTTACCAAGAAGACAAATCGGCATTTTGCGGTCTTTTTTAATTTGCAACGTTTTAAAGTTTGTAACATAACACAGCTAAAACAATTTGTCGTCTACAGGAGCCATATGGCTCCTTGCGTCTTCCTGTTTCTGCACAGCCTTCTGGGAGGAAGAATTGGCTGGGGAAATTGGCATGGATGGACAGGAAGGCACGTACCTGCTGTCCAATTCAGTTTTTTTTTTTGTTTTTGTTTTTTTAGTGTGAAAGGTTTATTGCAGCACGAGAAATGAATCGGTTCTTTTGACTCTCTGTAGGCCATTCAGTTGCATTTATAAACAGTTCTTACCACCTCATAAATCATAGCCTCACTACTTCATCTCCTTTTAACCCTGTAAGAAGTGGTATGTAATTATTATGAAAATGTTTGCACTGTGCCTCTCTCAGTGCACAGTCAGTATACAGGACAGTGTAACCATCCACAGAATACCATAGCTTTGATGGACAGTCCATTTTAGCATTGGCAAACCATGAAAACCAATGGTTGAAGTGGGATGACCCGAAGTCCACCAACTCTTTGTATTTCTTATTGTATGATTTTTAAGAATCGACTGAGTATACAAAATAGTAATGAATGCAATGTTTGAATTAATCTCGGCCACTGGTAATTACTCAGGGCTGCATCCCAGTCCTCGTAATATTGCCCACCATACCACCTGGGTTTGTAGCCGGTCATATGCCAATCAGTCTTGACAATACTCCAGCATGAACAGACCACCCTAAACTGTCAGGGCAGACCAGGCCCTCCCTGAACCAAAACACAAGCAACCCAGGACTGGTTTCATCCTTATTAGAGGTCATCGGTCTGGTATTGTGTGTTTCCAGTACCATAGTACCAAGTTATCACTGTTCCAGTTGAGAACACGTCTTCTTCTGACTCTAAAGCGGTCTGTAGCTAGACCTAAACACTTGTGGAATGGTGGCACTTCACTGGAAGTATTGCTTTTAGCTGCCCATAAGTCTGTCTTCTAAACAAACAGCAAATTGCGTGAATCCCCCCCCCCCCCCCCCGTATCTTGTCATATTATTGTTACTACATTTGCCTACAACACGTTGATGGCCTTCAATATAAACCCAGGAATGCATTTGCTACCACACTATCTCACACACCCATGTCTACTTTAAAGGAGGCAGTTTCATGTTGTGCATTGTGTTTACTTCTTTTTATAGTGCTGGTTTGGTATTATAGGAGAGGTGTCTGGGGCATGCAGCTAGGGTATGCGTCACATTTTGGCTGCTCACGAGTGTATTTTATTGGTGCTTTTATATTGGTATTTATATAGCACTTTCCACACCCCTAAAGCATTTTCCGAAGTGGTCCATTTGCATTATTTATTTAGTGTACCATACCCCAGGTGAGACTGAAGCACTCTAATTTTCGTCAGGCAATGTGGGTCCTCTCAAAGAACATAGTTGAAGGAGTGTTGTTTATTGACTGGCCTATGTGGGATATGGCGAGGGAGGCTTGGCGGCATGGGGGGCGCACAGCACATTCAGGGCAACCATGCATAAGGAAGTGCTTTGCAGAGAAGTGTCAGAATAGGTGCAGCCAAGCATGCAGGTGCTTATTTGCTTGTGTGTGGGGAATTATTGAACATTGAGACCTCCTTTGGTGTGCATCATGAATATTGAGTAGAGTCTACCCAGGAGTAACAGGAGAACATTCCACTGGAGGCACTGTAAACTAAGTAAAAGAGTAACGTTTTGCAGTGCTTAATTTGAGCCGGTGGTTTCTGGTGCTCAGCACCGGCACTTAACTGTCAACACCACACTTATGACAGTCTGCCACATGGTGGCGCTGCTATTCTAGTTTAGAGAGGAGCAGAACAGCGGTTGTTTATGAATACAATATACATAAGAAAATGACTAATACCTGCCTCCCCACCTGGAATAATCTGAACTGTCGCACTTGCAGGTGAGAGAGATGGTTAGTAGTTGTTTTGATACCGTTGGCAGGGATGTCAGGGGAAATTGGTGGTGCAAGCTGCAGTGGCTTCCTGGTCAGGGCCCTGGCACTTTTTATTCAAGAAATTAAGCACTGAACGTATGGCATACACGCAGGAATGAAAGGTAAGTGAAAATATGAGTTGTGGTGGGAAGCCCAGGCCCTACCTGGTCCTCACAGGCACAAACAGGAGGACAACACATGAGGACACGCTTAACCAGGACGCTCTGTGAGGAAAATAGGACGCCGACACATTGATGACACCCCTGAAATGTTGAGTAGGTTTAGAATGCCTCAAACCCGCACCCTGTGATGCAAGAATGAACTGTCCAATTGAGGCCTTTGCTGTCCATGCAGTGGGTGGCGAATAGAGTGGGTAGAAAGAGACCGATTCAGGCCTTGGAAAGCCTGCAATGTGGAATGTAATAGGAAACCTATATATCACGCACACATCACGTTCTCCCTCTCCCTCGTATTCCAGCAATTCAGTTAGCCATCAGCCCTTGAGATAAAACCCAAACAGCACTCCAAGTGCGTTTGTAAATCAACAATTCGATTCACAGTAGCTATTATTTTATAGGGCAGCTTCATGCACAGTACAATGCAGCAGTTCACTTCAGGCAGAGAGGAAGCGGTGCTGATTACATTGTTACCGTTCTTGAAAGTTGGTTTCAAAACAGATGGGGCAGCAGGCGCTACCCTTTGTGATGCTGGGCAGGTCCTCTGTTGCTGTGACTCTCTATTTGAAGATATCGAGCAGTTTCAAAAGGAATTGCAGACTTCATTCAGTAGGAGGCAGGGCACAAGTCGAGGGTACGTTTACCCACAACTTTCACAGCTTGGATGCCATCTAGCCCCCCCAAGAAGTTGGGCCCCACAGAAATATGCTAAACTCCTCCTGGTGTCATTTTCAGACTTTTTGACACATTCAGCAGCGCCTGCACATTCTGTTTTGGTTCCGAGCAGCAACGTGGAGGCTGGGAAGGGACTTAATAGATTCCATTTGGGCCCACAACAAAGGCCGAAGTTAAGGGGCCAGCACACCTCCTTTTGCTGGAGTATCTTGTCTGGGAGCTATGTTGAACCCCACACACCTAGCTGTAAAGGCAATTGAGGGAAAACAAAGGCACACAGCTTGTGACTTCACAGGTACTTAAGAGAGGCATGCTATTGGCTTAATTCAGTCCCTGTATATAAGAGAAATGCGTGCACTGTAAGAATGTCTGATGTGTGGGTCTGTTCCAGTATTTACACAAATAACAATTGAACTCCCACTATTTTGTTGTATTTCTTTTGATCAAATCTCTTTTTGCTGGCAGACCAAATGAATAAACACTTTTAAAGCGCTACTAATCCCGATGCAGTGTCAAAGCACTTTACATCAACGTGCACATTATACATTGACAATAAATCATGTGTGTAAATCCATGTACAGCATGCATTACATAAGACAGTGATGGTTACAAGGCGTAGGAGCCACATGTCCTTCATAGCTCACTGTGATATATTTACGAACTGTAAGTAAAGGATCTCTGTGTTAAAAGCAGTAAACCACTTACCCATCTACATAAAATAAATATCTGCCATCTATGTGTTACGTAATTTGCTTTGCAGGAGACATCTAAACCCTCTAAGCTACTTTGGTTCAAAACTGGAACTAGACAAACCACCAGTTTCTCCAGCTAATTCATTAACCTCCAGAGTTATTTTATCATTATTATCATCCCTAAGATTTAGTTGGCACACCAAGATCTCTGAAGCAGGTGGCTTAACCCCAGACTTTGCAACCAATTAAGCAGAACAGATTTACTGCCACATTTCTCCTTGTAGCCAACTCCTTCAGGCAGGGTTCAAAAAAATAAATGGTTAAGTTGCGGCCCAAATTTTGCGTTGGGATTGCGTCACTTTTTTCGCACAACTCCAACGCAAATTCTAATTTGTTAAATATTGCAATGTGTTCAAATGTGTTGATAATAGACCTGCTAAACATATTTGTGAGGTCTTGGGATCTGATGTCACTTCTTGTGATGCCACGTGCAATGTCACACGCCATGATGTCATTTGCATACTGCCTAACTTGGTTAGTCTCCCCCATTTCTTTTTTTAAGGCTTGTGTCGTGGTAGGGGGTCTTGGAAGAAGGAGCCCATGACACGGAATAGTTTTCTAGGATACTTTATTAACCCTAATTCATATTTAGCACACACATGTCCTTAATGAACATTTGCAACTGTTGGATGATGTGGAAACTCCTTTTGTGGTGGAAAAACAAACAGTGGTTTGTTGATAGGACCAATGTTGCATTGGAAAAAACATGAATGCTTTCTTTACAATCATCCTTTGGCTTACCTGCATTTTTACTTTAAATTGAAAGCTCTGGCCAGAGAAGGCGAGTGCATAAAAGAGGCTTGAGCATGTGATATGTCCTATGCCAGCTTTTAAGGTCTTTATTTTAACAGTGATAGAGCACAAACATCTATAAACATGATACATACACAACGAAATGCAGAACTGAGAATAAGAATTTGAAAATTTCACATTACACACATTAGAAAGGGACACATGCTAAAAATAGAAGAGTGGCAGAAGCCCCATAAAAGAGTGCTTTTAAACGTAATATAGAAATACATATGCTAATTTACACTAATAGATTTAAAAAGAGTGAGATTTGCTGCTATACGTGAAGTGGCCTTGTGCTATTGAAATATGTTTGTAGAGAATGCATTGCATAGAAACATAGGTGGTATAGCTTGTAAACATTGAGATATAAGCTTGAAACTTTGTAGACTAATACTAGAGATAATATAAATATTTCATTTTTTTTAATTTCTCTTAAACTTAGAAAATGTGCACTTATATGAAAGTTATGAATTTTGTAGTAGTAGGATATTCCTAACGATAACTAGTGTCATTTAACAGTAATTTGTGAATATTGAATATAATTTGTTATCTTTATTATGATTTTATTTCATTTAACAATGTTTTAGAATGGATGAAGTAAAGCAAATTTGAAGTCTACTTAAGGACTTCTTGTTGAGACATGTTTTTGGTATTAACCTTTCCCCCTTTTTCAAAAAATGCGTAGTGATTTAATAGATTGTTGCATTTCCTGTACCGCAATTGCACATTCTTTCATTTTTTCTGACAGCTAGCAAGACTAAGAACTATGATTTCTACTCTCCTGTGTATTGCTATTCTATTTCTTTTCCCCTATCAATAACTGGTGTGGACCTGTGAATCTGTCGGTTCTCATGAAAAACATGGGAAATCATGTTGATGTAGCGACCATTTAGGTGACTTATTGCACATCCTGAACACATGATGGTCTTTCGATGGTGGTATGATGTCACATCACTCAGACGTTGTCTCAAGAACTTATGAAAGTAGCAACCCCAAAGAAGGGGCAACACACGCTATTCCTTTTGCTGTGCGTCCCATTCAACTTAATTTGCTTGTTGAGCGCATTTGTTTGATTTCCTTTCCTCTTTTCACAACTATATGATTGATCTGGAACTTTGATGCATGCATTTTCTGTGATGCCAACAACTTTTCGTTCTGACCGATTTCGAGGTATCAAACCATCCTTTGGTTTTGGACTATCTGTCAATTGTACATTCGGAAACAGATGAACTTGAGATCTTTCATGCCGAAAAAGAAATGTCCTCGTTTGCTAAAGCTTTATGCTTAATGGACTCGCCCTTAGAGAGTTAACCTTTATTTCCCCCTCACCTGATAGTATCAACTCTGTTTGTTAGCTTGGAGAACCGTCCTTCTGTCTTCTGGGCAGGGCTTTGTAACTCTGAAAGTGGATTTAGAAACATCCTTAAACAAATGCTGGGTGCTTTAATTAAAGCCATGATATTTCCGACTGAATTGCTAAAGAGATTAATCGCTCCAATGAATTTTTAATCTTTAATACAATAACTAACAAACTTCAAACTGTCTGAGACTGGCATTGTATCCTATTTGTTGTCTCTTGAAACTGTGCATTTAGGGAAAGATTTAATGTGGGACTTTTTGGTTAGTTGGATACCAATTAATGGTCCTCGTTGAGCTGCTGACTGCTGTATTTTGGGAACCCTAAATTTCATCCCTCCTGTTGGCCGGAACAAGATCCATCGGAGGACCATCCCCTCAGGGTTAGATACGTGTGAGAACACACGAGATGAAGATGGTCAAGAGTTTACTCTAATCGTAGGAGGGCCCAGTGTGGTTAGAGTAGTTGTAGCAGAGAGAGAGAGAGAGAAAAAACTGAGTGGGCTTTGGTCCTGTCTACTTCAGCAATTAGTTTTCTTCAACCAGCCTGTTTCAGCCACTGGCTTGGGACTTTGTAAAGCATATCTCCCTCATCCCAGTGCACTATTTGCCACTCACCTAATGCTACTGGTAGTTTGGTTGTATCCTTCCACCACATGCCAGTTCTCACCGTCAACAGCGTGATGGACAGCTTTCGAACTATATACCTCTCAGTCCGCTCCTGCTGACTCCCTCATGTGTAAAATGATGGCATATTAAACCATTACCTATTGGCTTTACCAAGGCTTGCTCTTCTCCCTGTCTCAGGTTTTGGAAGAAGAAGAACAGGACTCCAAGCAATGTGTATTTACTTCCCCTGCCCTTCCCCCTACACTGCATTACGCATGTGGAGCCAGACGACAAGTCCTTTGTATGTTTGGAGATATTACGTTTCATAGAGAGGGTTGCCACTAAACTGAGATCAGGACAGAGCAGAGTGCATTCAGGCCATGGTAGTGGCACTGCACGGAGAAAGAAAGGTGTGTGGAGGGGGCGGTAGAAGCTTAAGTTGCTGCTGCTCATGCATGTTTTGTCTGCCTAGGATTAGCTGTTTTCATTTCCTCTGCCTGTTCTGGGTATCCGGTCTATGTTTTATGGACACTTTTACATGTGCTGCATTTGCTGTGTGGGGGTGGGGAAGTTGCAGTGATGGTGCCTCTGCTGTATCTGTTCTGTGTGTGAGTTGAGGAAAATTGCATTCCAGGGGCCCATTTTGTACTTTTGAGAAGCCTACCTTCAGAAATACCTTGTACTCACCATGTTGTCTTGGAGTAATGAGCTGAACAAGCGAGGTCCCACAACCTATCGATATGGGATCTGATTGGGTAATCTTTATCCCTTGGCTCTTGTAGAGAGAAAAGTGAAATATCTGCATTTGCATCACTTGAAGGGTTCTATGTGTGCTTCATCATTTGGCATTAAGAACATCTCCCGGCCAATCCAGTACACTTCTGAAACACAATATGGCTTTGCCAACCTGGGTAACACACATCCACAGCATGGACCTAAACCCCTGTGTTGCAGCACTACTTTATTAAGCCGGGTCTGGTGGCTTAGTGGACTAAAGCATCTCCTATAGGGGCTTGTGTTCGACCTTCTTGTCACAGGTTCCAATCCCGGCCTGTACGCTCAGACTTTCATCCTTCTGAAGTTGATAAAATGAGCACCATTGAGTTGGGTAAAAATAACATCTGTTATTCAGCGCAAAGATACCCTTGGATGAAAATGTGCTTTAGAAATACACCTGCTATGTTATATTAGTTCTACAAGAGAGGTGAACCTCCTGGGCTTTATAATGAGAATTGATCAACTAAAGTAGTTAATGCCATGGTGGAGCCGGTTGTGGTATGCACTTCCCTATGATCCTGACGGTCAACAGGGACTGTTTACATCCATTCTTACACAAGCAACAAACATCTTGTCAAGCGTATGGGTTCAGTGGATACCCTTTTACAGAATATTATGCAACATTGGTCTATTTAATTATTTTGTGTAAAGCAACTAATTTGTGAGCTCCATCGCATTCTGGCTTTGTTCATCACTCTTAGAGTCCTTAAAGATGCACATAAGACAAGAATACAATTTCAAAAGGGTGAGCATTCTACTTTAAATAATTAAGGTACCCACCTTCATACTTTCCTTGCTGCAGGCCTCTCACGTTTCTAAGGCTATTTTTGCATCCTTCAGTTACAGGTAGCTAGCCACAGGCCTCATTAAAAAAAGACGCTGTGTTTTTTTCTCTCCAAGCTTTCTAATTCTGGAACTCTAGCTTATGAGGCTAACCCAGAACACAGCCTTTGCCACTGATCAATCTAGTCCTTTTCTTATTTGTGAGTATGATTATGTCTTTACAGAATCTTTCAGGCCATTCTCAGACTAATATCAGATATTACAACACAGGTGTTTACCTTGCATGCCTTTACTCAGTGGTTCGGTTGACATTTACAACGTATTGTAATACCATGCAGTGCTTTACAATGCAGGTCTTTACCCTGCGTTGCAAAGTCTGATAGGGGTGATTCCATAAACCCCTCTTTTTCTGTTTTCGGGGGTTATTATCAAACCTCCCATTTTTCCCAATTAATTCTTCTTACATCACTTTACCTCTACCCACCTTTAACTGTAAAATCACCCTCACCTCCCTTTACCTCTACTCGCCCTTAGACTCTAAAATCAGACTTACCTTGCTTTATTTTCTCTCTACCTTGCGCACTAAAATCACCCTTCTATCCTTTTGCCTCTACATACTCCTTAAAATCACCCGGCCTTCCTTAATGTCTACATACTCCTTACCCCTTAAATTTACCCTTACCTCCCTTTACCCACGACTAAACTGTTAAATCACCCTACCCTCCTTTTACTTTTGCCCACACCTTTGTCTTAAAAAAAAAAACATTACAGTAAAATGTTATATATAAAAAAAAAAAAAGTACTTGCATACAGAGTTGAGTACCGCCCGATAAAGGATGCATGGTAAAAATTAAAATTCCCTCAACTATACTTAACTGTATGGTGCTTACATGTGCCGTAAAGGGTGCGGGCTAAAGGTCATGTGCAGTAATGGCTGCGAAGTAAAGTCTACATACCTCCTAGATATTCCTATTCTCGTCCAGCGGCGGCTCCTCTGCTAAGGCGGAGGAGCGTTGCCCCACTGGTCTCTGAGCAGTTTAAAAAAATACAAATAAAATGATAACAATCCAACATTATTATTAGGGTTCCCGGTTCTATGGTATTTATTTTTTGGCCATTTCCATCTGTATTTATCCATATTTATTCTGTGTTTTGCATATAAATGAAGTTGTAAAAGTGTACATTTCCATATCTATTTAACTGATAGAAGCGCACTTATACATCGTTGTCTGTCATGTTTTAGCTATTTTAGCCAAATATTACAGAACAGTACATCCATTGGTAAATATTAGCATTACACCATAAATTATTTATTTAAAGAAATTTCATCCTGTTTTTTAATTAACCATGCTGTTCATCTGCTCAGCTGCTGGCCCATAATTCATGAAAGAAAGCACTAAGAGTCACTTTAAAAGAAGCACAATTTTCTGTATTTATCCATTTTTTAAAATAAATACAGACAGAAAACACATTGTTTTCTGTATGTATTTATCTGTAAAAATCCGTAAAAACTGAAAACAGGGAACCTTAATTATTGTCATTTTATTTTTCCTACTGCAGTGGCTCAGTTAGTTTTATGCGGGACGAGGCGGGCTGGGCTGGCCAGAGCACTGCAGGGGGAGGAGTGGAGGCGCACTGTAAGTGCCCAAAACTGTTTGACCGGCCGTCTTGGGCTGGCCAAACAGTCCTGCACACTTAGCATGTTCTTTACCGGCTGTATTGTACAGCCTGGGTGGAGAACAGCACAGCCTCCCACTCCCTGTCTGAGCCCTGAACCAAATCACATCATTGCTGTAAGGCAGCGTTGTGATTGGCTATGAGAGTATGGGAGCCTGTGTGCTTCCGGCACTCGAGACCGGCACAAAGAAGAAGAGGATGGAGGAGAGGCGGCAGCTGGCTGTACCCAGGTAAGTGTTTTTTTTTCATCCACCCCTCCTCTCTGCCCTACCACCCTCGTTTGTTATTAGCCGCCACTGTTCTCGTCTGGGTATTCTTAATCAATTTCTAACTGCAGACCTTTGTTACTCAGATAACATACTTAAGGCTTCACTGATCAATGGTCTAATCTAGATAATGCATTTTCAGTCACACAGCTGTGGTTCTTTAGTACAGTATGCAAAACATCTCATGGATTCTTCAAGTTCCTTCGGAAAAAGGTATTTTGCCTGCACCCAGCTTCCTTTTGCCATAAATCAGCATTCAGTGCTAAATATGACAAAAGATTATTTTCTCGACCCTCTGCCTTCCCAGAGATTACTATTTATTGTTAAAATTTGTAACTGATGGCAGAAAAATGTAACTGTACGTTTCTAGTATCCACATTCTAAATATATTTTCCTTACATAGTTGATTTTATATATGTACAGCAATTTTTTTCTAGATAGTATTTTTATACCTGCAATGATATTTTTAGCACTGTTATGATGCGTCGGTGTAAATTCTGTTGAAATAAAGAGGATTCGCTTAAATCCTACTACATTTCACTGGAACACGATTGAAACTTTTTTGTTTGCAATAAAATGCAAATCGATTCGTTATGTTAAGTACAAAATATGCCCTTGCTCTGTGTATAATGAGGTACATGCGTGACCAATTTCAACTTTAAAAGTGTGGTGCATGGCGATCGGCAGGGATTTGGTTGTCCTCCTAGTATTGACATAGCTGCTCTCTTCACCCACATTTTGCCCTGCCTACCTGGAGCCTGTCAGTGCTTATTGCCATATGTGTTCTGAATCAACATTTGTCTTCACATAGCTTGTTAAATGAGAACTCCTTTCCTGTGCCACAGTTGATACTGCTGACTTGCTTTGTGGGCATGGAAGCCCTACTCTGCCGAGCAGCCCAACAAAACTTACGAAACCAAGATGGCAATAAAGTTCACACCAACTCTGACAAGCAGTGACAGGAATATCTCTTCTGTTCGTCCAACCATGATTTGGCTGTCTTTAAAAATATATTTACTAACCAGCCTTTGACCACTACCCCTCCTAAACTTAATATTTCATTTTTCTTTTTTGGGGGTGGGACCCCCCTTTTTACATTTACTCCTAACCTTCCTTTACCACTACCCACCCCTTGCTACCTTTACCACTGCTCACCCTTTAACTCTAAAATTACCCTTACCTCCCTTTACCACTACCCACTCCTAAACCCTAAAATGAGCTTAACCATCCTTTACCACCACCCACCCTTAAACCCTAAAATTAAAAAAACAAAGGTTACAGGACATTATAGTTAGCCTCACATTTTACTCATACAAAACCAGTGAAATTCAGCACTTCTAGTTACCTGAGCTAACTATAACTTACGCTCCTGCACCCTGCAATGCACTGCTTATGACCTCCCATATTACATCACCCATGACATGGTCAGTTACATCACTCATGACATCACTGACCTCTTAAATTAGATCACTGATGTCTTCATCCACAAAGCCACTCGCCTTCAGTCACACCCCCATAGAACCATTGATACACCCACTGACCTACCCACACAACCACTCACACATCACATCCACTTACTCATCCACACAGCCCCTCACACATCCACTCACACACACAGGCACTGACATAGCCACTCACCCATACACCTACTCATGCAGCCACCTATACAATCAATCACACAGCCATTCACTCACCTATACAGCTACTCTCACTCCTTCACCCATGCAGTCACTCACATATCCAGGGACTCACCCATACAGCCTCTCAACAGAGCCACTCACACACCCACAGAACCACTTACATAACAATTCACACATCCATACAAGCACTCATACATCTACTCACTCACCAAAAACCCACTCAAATAATGCAGACACAACGATTGATGTAGAGTATGCGGAACAATGTCAAACACTAAACCCTCAGTACAGAGAACTGCGCCTATAAATCCATCCTTTTTTAGGTCTCGCCTGACCCAGCGCATGCGATGGTCTGGCGAGACTTATTGAGAGGGCTCCAAAAAGTGCTACCAGGCCAGCCTAGAGCTACAGTGCATGTGCGCCGTGCTTTACCGCGATTACTTTCACTTTCGCTTGGCATAGCCTACAAGTCTTGCTTTTGGGACCTTATAAGTATTTAGTTATGCAACTGTTGCATGGCTAAACACTTATAAGGTCCCAAAGGCGAGACCTATTGGCTATGACCATGCTTGTTTTTTGCTTGTCACCCCAGTTGGATCCAGCCATAGGGAAATCAGTCTTGACCCTGCTCCCATGGAACTTTCCAGCCCGTACTGCCAGGCCAGGTCCTCCCTGGAACGGTAACAATCATCCTGTTTGAGATTTTCACTCCTCATCAGCCTGTATAGCTTAAATTCAGTGGCATGACGAGCATGAGACCCACATCTGGGTATCCCTGTCCCACATGGGGTGACAATGCAAAAAGAACAATTGATGAACGGAATGCTGAACAATTTCAAACACTCATCCCCAGTACAGAGGATGAGTATAACGCCACCAAAGTTTGGAGCCAGCCATATGCCAATCAGTCTTGACCCTGTTCCCCATGGGAACAGTCCTTGCAATACTTAACCATGTGTGATGAAGGCATTGTGTGGTAAAAAACCATAATTGGCATCGCGTGGCACCAACTTGCCCTAGTACCCTAAGCGGACCCTGTTTCTCTATATGGCAGATATTTAGCTCGGATGCATTAAAATGGTGTTCCCATTGTGACCTAGCAGCCATCGACACTGTAAACGGACTCTTGGCGAGTGCGCCTGTGACTCAGGAGCTAGATGTTATTGGCTCGATTCATAAACAGTTCCTGCTTGCCATGTTTTTCCGCCCTATTTTGATCTTTGGTGTCACGTTTAGTCATAAACGGAAAGCCCGGGTATCTGCGCACCCAAGAATACACGAAGTGAGAAACAGCAGAACTTCCTCCCTGTCAAGGTCCGAACCAGTTGAGCCGGCTGCCTCGCTTTTGGCGTGTTTACTCTGCAGCGAGGAAGTTATGGTTCAGGTCCAAGAGAATTGTGCTTTAATACATTTTGGTACACTTCTGAACCTTGGCAAGACGGCCGCGGATCTTTGAGTGCAACGAACTGGGAAACATCCTGTCAGCTTTTCTCTCTCACTATTGTTTTGCTCCCAAGCTGGATCTCTGTGTGCCTTGTGGTATAGCTTCCCTGAAGTAACAATGCATAAAGGTTTACCAATAAAGTAAAGCTGACCACAAAACTGGCAATTTGCTGTCTTTATATCGTTTACCCAATTATATGTACTGTAGCAAAATGGCTGAGAGAACACACAAAGCTTTCTACTGCTGACACTCACAGGTCAAACACATTTAATGCAACTGTGACGCATAGATTATACTTTATATAGAAAAACATTTCTCTTTTTTCCAACTTTTTATTTATGGCCTCGACCCTATATTTAAGCAACATAAAAATAAATAAAAGATTAACCGGACAGTCAGGTACAGACGTGTAAAGTCGAGACGGGAGGACTAATTTTCTTAACTTGTATAGATATTTCAAAGTGGCCCTTTGGATAATTGGTATACTAAATATGCCATTAATGGTCAGTCACTAACCACATGGACTTAACATATTTCGCAGTCTGTGACTGCGCCAGGAATGACCGCTGGCCCTCCCTCCATCTGTACTGATTGCTTACCCAATGTCTCTTCTGCGCCTGATTGATTACCTGTCTCCCCTTCCCCCTCCTCTCTCCCTTTCCTCTTTTTCACCTATATCTGTTGTAGCCAGTATGTTTGAAAAAATGCAAATAGATATTTAAAAATAAATAAATGGATAGCACCTTTCCTCCCTTGGTCTGTTCAAGTGCCCTTCGCATTTTCCCTCATCCCACTGCAGCCTATAGTGTGGAACAGTGGGTCAGCCCACTTCAGCCACGGGTTCTCTTCGCTGCTAGCGCTCACGTTTTGCTCTCCCATTTATGGGCATAGAAAAATAAGAAGTAGTCCACTTCAGGGCCAGGACTGGTAGACCAATGCCTACTTTCATTTCTGCTTTTATGTCATATTTATGTATTGTTGTAGTGTATTTTTACCACATGCTAACGTATGGGTGTGGTGTTTTTTCGCTTATTACTTTCACGCTTTGTATATGTATTGCATATGGTTTCAGCAAAAATGTAAAAAATCTCATGGTTGCCAAGGTCAGGCCTATTGGATTGGCAATGCTTAGTTCCATCTGAAATGCGTCAGAAAATAGCTTTATTGAGCAATTTATTAGGTTTTACTAATGTTCATTATAGGCCAGTGGATTGAGTGGATATGAAGAATCTTTATACTTATGCCTACTTTTTATTTAGGTGTTTTGTCAGGAGGAACGGTTTGGCTGCCTTCTCCTCTAGATGTTTTTTCCCTAAGCTGTACAATACTGCTCCCCACTAGGTCTTGACTGCAGTACACTGACCACAAATACATTTTGCAGAAACCTGGGAATTATACTCGGGACAGACTCAAATCGATTGCTGTATTCTGTATGGCCAAATTCCTAAAGGCAATGTGGATTAGACCTGCCAAGTGTTGACTTGGTAGCCATTAAAATGCCACTTTTCCCAGGGCCCTTTCTATTGTATTGAGCTACTTGGATAACTTGTAGTTGACTGATGTCTTTTAGTACCTACAGAAGATATTTATTATGTTTTATGTCTCGTTTTTACAACAAAAGTATTTGTTAGAAACGGGGTAGCGTGGTACGGAGCGGGTAGGCTAAACTCTGAGGTATTGTGTAAAGCATCTGCGCAGCCCACTCACAGGTGACACACTAGGCACACAACAAAAGAGACTCCACACCAGGTTAGGTGAAAAAACAGCATATGTATTATGCAGAACACGTTATCAGACAATCACAGTTGTAAAGGCACTGGGCCAATTGACACCAGGTAGCAATATACAAGGGGAATTATTTACAGGGTAGGGCCGATCGGGCCGCTGCCAGAACCATCACCATTACAGTTAGGATAAATGTAAGTGCATCATAAATAAATGTGCAACCGCCAGTAGTAATAGCCAGTACCTACTGGTGAATAAAAGGACCTCAGCACCATCCCCTTAGCAAAAGAAAATCATATTAGGGTTAGGCATAGAAAGGCAAATTGCATAATCATATTATCATTGGCATAAAATGCAACATTAGGCATACCATCACACTATGCATAAAAATAGGCATAGATCACCTTAGATCCGATAGAAGTCCATTATGCATAAATCCATCAGTGTATCCTTAGGGGAAAACATGGTCAGTAACATAGAGCATTAGGCAGGAACATCTGCTGTAGGCATAGACCTGTGAACATAGAAACCCGTTGGGTATCATCTCAGCGTGGGGCACATGGGCCAAAACACCTGGGCATGGATACCTTATAAGTACATTAGACATCATTAGGTCATACTTCATATCAACGTGATCCGACAAGGACCTGGAACATCACATTAAACATGCACATTAGCATTGGCATAATCACCTGACATTATGCATACTTGGATGAAAAACAAGTTATGCAGAACCCCAATGATTTAAGCATTCGGGGGAAACATGAGGCATCCACCCGAGCATCAGTGCATTATACATAAAACTTAGGTTCATTATGTAGAAACATACTAGCATCTTAGGGGTATGACACCACCTTAGGCATAACATCAGGCATCATCCTCATGAGCATAAATGTGCTAGGCATCATATCCGCATAAGAGCATGTTTGGAGGAGGCATGGAATAGAACATCATTGCATGTCATTAGTATTGAGCCTCAGTAGGCATGAATCAGGATGCAGTTCCCTAGGCCTGAAACATAATCTGGCATGGACCTAGAACATCCTGCTGTGGAAGACTAGCTATAGGGTAGGCCAAATAAACACGTTATGCATACATCATGAGGCGTAAAAGCACATTAGGCCCAACAGTAGGCAGGGCAACACGTTCTGTCGGATATCCGCATCCGTCACAGTGGGCATAACCCCATGGGTTATAGTACATTCGATCATGTGCCTTAGGCATAAATCATTAGCAACACATTAGGGCTCATCATATGGGCACTGGCCTCACTCTGTACCCTCAGCATACGTACATTACGCCCTAGGCTCAAACCACAATCACGGGGCGTAAAACATAATCCGTAGAGCCCACCATTTTATGCACCACGAACCTGCCCCTCGAGGCAACTACCAACTGTCTGGGTCCGTTGGAGCCCTTCCTCCCTGGGGCTCTAAAGTCGAATTATTCCCAACGTTGCAGCGGCCCGCAGGGGCGCGCCACTGATGAAGAGTGAAGCCCGAGCACCAGGGGCGGGCACCGGCAATGTGTCCCGACACCCCCCCAATCACTGGACGACTGCCCCACTCGCCGGCAGTCCAGGGACTCCGCTCTCCTCCTCGTGTAAGCTCCGGTTTCTCTCCACCCCTCAGGACTTCTCCCGGATGGCCGCAAGCAGCGCATGGGCTCTCCTCCGCTCCCGGGGAACCCCGCCTTTACGGAGCAAAGTCTCCGTCGACGTTGGCCAGCGCGGGGTAGGTTCTGGCCTGGCTCCTTTCAGCTCCGGGCTTCCTGTCCCCAATGACGTTTTCTGGTCACTAGGCAACGGCCAGCAATAATCTCAGAGCGGCTCCCCCTGGACGTCAGTGGGGGTATCCGCTCGGTGTTCCTGAGGCTCCCGGGCCAGCAACGGTGATCTCAGAGGCAATGCGGGGCTTGTTCCTGCTTTACTTCACACAGTGTCCACACACGGGGTAGGCTCCCGCTACATTTAACCATAAGCGGGGTAGGCACCTGCTATACGTCAAAAGCAATAACGCGGGTGGGCACCCGCGACGAACCACACACGCGGGGTTAGGCTCCCACTAGTTTTAAGGACACAGCTCTCCCAGGCGGCACTGTAAACCAGCACACACGCGGGGTGGGCTCCCGCTGATTTCCGGAGCAGGCAGGGGAATCCCACATGCCGGGATCCCCTCGTAGCGCTGCAACATCAGCGCGCTGTAGGACACCAGCTCCTTTCTCCTCCCCCTGTGGCGCTGTTATAGCGCTTTAGCAGCACAGCGCTGCAAGCGTCAGCTCCTCTCTTCTCCTGGGCAGACCACGTGCTCACAGGGCGCTAGGCAGCAGGCAGCTGGATGTAAGGTATAGCGCTCACCCGGTGCTGGGCTTAGGAAGGCCGGAGAGCAGGCAGGCAATACTGGGTAAGATCCGCAGGCAGTGGGCACTTATCAAGACAGGACAGCAGTTCCTAGGAACAGTCAACCCCCGTGACGTGGCACGCCTCCGGACACAGCAGTCTTCACTCCAGTAGGGGCTCTCACTGGCCCTGTGGACAGCGGAGGCGTACAGATGGGCACAGGGGCCAGCACACAGGCCCTTGCGGCGGTACCTCCTGGCAGAGTGTCCCCTCTCAAGCAAAGTCCACGCACAGTCCCCTCACATGGAGTCTCAGCTTCTCTATAAATGAACTCCTCACCCCACCCATCAGAAAGGGCCAGAACCTTCTAGAAGGCTCTCTGGGGAGACCGGCCCCAACTGGTTTTGGGGGAGGTGGACAGCACTCTATCTGCCAGTCTTCTCTCCAAGAGCTGGGTGCTGGGAGACAGACAATTAGACTGGCAACCCACCTCAGGCAGGCGGCACAACCCCACAGTAATGGCGTCCATTTTAAAAGTGAAGTTTCTGCAATGGTGAAAATAAAGGCACGTACAACATTGCACAGCATTTATTATTTTCCTCTCACACCACACATGGCATACACATTTCCTACCATGGGGGAGATGTCCCCTAAAGGGGGGGTTCCTAATATAAGCCTATGTAAGGCAGAAGGCACACACACCGGGCACTGCTAACCAGCGCTAAAGTGTCCAACGTCCTACAACCACTCATTCCACAACAGCAAAAAGGCTAGGGGGAAAGCGCAAAAGTTTGGGATGACCCTGCAAGCAGGGCCAGGTCCCAACAGTATTGTAATGGGGAATTTGTGTGTTTTTTTGTAAATGAGAATTTCTTTTTTTTGCTGCTATTGAAATGGACCGACAAAAGAGTATTTAAAAGTTTTATGTCCTACTATTCGTGTTTATAAGTGTATTGGTCTGTGTGATACATTTTTGATCTAAAGTGATCGAAATAGAGATTTTGAACTGAACTGTAACAACACTTTCTTGGGGAGTTGGGTAAATTAAAAAGAGGTACAGTATTAGTGTGTTTTATCCAGACAAAGACGGTTCTGTTTCTTAATGGCTAAAACATAGCCGAGTAAACATATCCGAGAATTTCACAAGAACTGCTGAAGGGCTATTAGTCCTAAAAGGTGGCACTGTTGAACTAGCATACACTGGGCCATGTACCAGCCAGCAATAATTTAATGGCGTTTTGCTGCTTAGAAGAGACCAGTAAAAAGACGGCAGAGCTGAAGAGACTTGGTCTCTCGTTCAAAGCTCATAATCCGCCTTACCGCTCTGTCTTGAAAAATCATTAGCCCTGCATACAATGCGTTGAACTAGCATAATTGGTCATTTATTTCTGCACTAACACATGGTCTTATATATTTTTAAGTTAAAGTTGACAGACTTGGCACAATAGTTTTATTTAACACTGTAACCCCACCTCCAGCATGAGGATCCACGGTTATATCTACTTTGAGAGTAATATCTATTTTTTATGGTAGAAGGAACACCTACTGCCTTGCCCAGTGTTTCTCAAACTGTGGATTGCAGTCTGATTATGGTGGGTTGCAAAAGTCCAAGCAATAAAGACTCCTTTAAATTCTGCATTTATCTTGGCACATTTGCTGCGCTTCAAAGACCGAGGCCAAATATGTTATGTATTTGGACAAATTGCTGTTTATTTTTTAACATGTGGATTGGTGTTTACGAACTCCTCTCACTTTGCAGTCAGAGAAAGAAAAGTTAAGTGAATTATGTGACAATTTGGCGTGTGAAAGAAAAGACTGTTGGATGTCATTTTTGTGTAATAAATAACATGTAACTACCTGGAAATGAACTGTACAGAATCAGCAGATTGAAAAATAAAACTGAAGCACATTTTTAAGAATTCTGAAGTGTGATGGAAACGATGATTTTAATAGGATCAATACAAATTGGGGCACTTTACTGGGTGATGCACAAATGATAAATATTTACTTAACCCCGATTTCTACACACTATAATTTCTCTGCAATATAGTTTTATCAGTAAAACTGTGTCTGTGCACATTTAGTGGCATTTTTATGGAAAATGTGCGGTTTGTAAAAGACAGCCTACCAGGTGATGCTTTAGTTCCATTAGAAAATCTCCCGCCTCATGTCCATTTCAGGTCCATGTCAGGTTCTGTTTATGATTTCTGTTTTGCAGCTGTTGGTGTATTATTTGAAAAAATTGGAAGCATTTGGTAAACCAATTAAAGGAGCCATTAGGAAACTAAAAATTTCAGGTGAGCTTGGTAATCCATGTTTTTCCCCATAATGTTACAAGGTCTGTAATGTGCCTTAGGCCCCTAAGACCTAATTTTGCTTGCCCATGTGAAGTTAGCAATAAGGCAGTAAGAAAGGAATTTGACAGTGGCCAGTCAGCTTAAAGGGAGTAGAATTTAGGAGAAATAGTTTTATGTCTGTTTTTAGGGAGTGAATTGCTCTCCAGGGGCCATATTACACAAAGTGCCCCGGGGGCGCAACAGGCGTTGTGCCCGATTAGCGCACCCCTGGGGCACTTTGGCATTTCAAAAAGGGCTGCAGATGCTTGTGCGGCCCCTTCTGTAATAACGATAGCGCTGGCGATCATAAAGCGCCAGCGCTATCTTCTGAGGGCGGTCCCTCATTGCATGGGGGCGTGCCCCTTGCAAATGAGGGAATCCCTTTGCCTCTGCCCCCAGGCTGTATTAGACGCAGATGCAAGAGCAGCCCTCTGGATGGGGGTCGGATAGACCACTCAGACATCCCCTTGCAGGCGGATGTAGTCACTAACTGCATCCGCCTGCACCCCCTTTAAAAGTGCAGGCAGGTTGCCGCCTGCACTGTGAAAACACAAAGCTGCTTTAAAGCAGCCTCTCCATTTATCATGTGAATTCACTGCCCCCAAGCAGCGTGAGTTCACAGCTGCCCTGGGGGCAACGCATTCATCATAATTTGGCGCAGTTTTCTTCATTGCGTTAGGCGCACCTTTTTAAAGGTGCGCCCAGCACAATGAAGGAAAATGCACTGGATTTATAATGCGGCCCCACATTGATTGATTGACTGGCTTTGTAGAGCACACAAATATCCTAAATAAAGGGTGCCCCATCCGTGGCTAAATTAGAAGGAAACAAAATAAGCAGACTCTGCGTGAAAGGCAAGAACGTTACTTTTTGGTTTCCTGAGTGCAGGAGGGAGGAAGATTACAATGTTTCATCACTATAAACAAGAAGGAACAACCTCAGGTTCTGGAGCAGCGTTGTCTAGGGACATTAAGAAGCGAAGAGAACAAGAAAGGATGTAACAGCTAATTGTTTTCTGAAGCTAAAAGAACCCAGTGGAATAGAAAGCACAAGGGCACAAACAAATTATTTTGAACAGAGAACGCAAAGCAATAGGAAGCCAGTGAAGATTTGTGTGGAAATGACCAGTAGAAGCACGATGAATTAATAATAATTTTTTGATGAGTACCCTAAACCAGTTAATAGGCGTCCATTGCATTTTACATGGCCATCCTCTGCAATGCCGCCTCTTTCCCCAAACTTAAGAGGATGGAAAATCCTCCTAATTCGTTGGCTTTCCACCACCATAAGTGCGTATGGTGCTTCGATTGCTCAACAAATCCTGTTCTTGTGAATCATAATAAAGTGGAATTTCGAAGCGGAAATGGCTTTTTTGTAGAGACAGATGAGTAACATTCTGGGTGCGCAAAACCCCTTGCGATTCAAGCCCAAAGAGTTTTGTGGGTCTGTCTGTTGTGTCAAGTACTTCCTTTGTCTACTTCGAGGCTATGATTAATTTGCTTTAGTCTGTGAAACCTATCCATAATAACCCCAAGTGTTGGTCCCCCTCTTCAGAAATCCTCTACTGGAAGCACCCAGTTAACTATTTTTTTCATACAGCTGATACCATCAATATAAATGTTTTTTAACCATTTGCCTACAAATATACATTTTGATCTACATTGTTATTGTATGCAGTAGATGTTTGAGGCATCTTCATGCCACATTTTCAGCACAGTGGTGGTGTGCTTTTTTTCCACCTAGAATTTCCATCTTCTTAGAAGTCATTCAGTGCGATTGGCATTCGGCTGTTCTGTTAAATGCATTACCGCATTGCGCCTGTCTCAGATGCTTAATGAAGTATTTTCCATTTCACAAGAAAAACACTTCAAGGATCCAAAACTGAATTCTCCCTCTGTGCGATTCATTTAGCCACCTGGTATTAATGTTAATGTATACAGCTGACAAGTTAGTCTATTGGGCTGAGCGCTTGCTTAATATCCTGCAGGCCACAGGCTTGACTAGTTGGAAGATTTCTTCTTAGGTCTATAAAATAAGTACCATTAATTTCGGTAATAATGAGAGATTTATGTAGTGGCATAGAAAACATAATGTTCGAGGCATATGAGCTGCAGATTGTACACTTAGCATAGATCGCCATCTGGTGTTGGGCCCGGATGTTTGCAGTTTGTTTTTCTTCTTGGACAGTCTTTGGAAGTCACGAGTTTGGTGACTCCTCCTTCGGTCCGTACTGCGCATGGGCTTCGGCTCCATCCTCAGATTGTTTTTTTCCGCCATCGGGCTCGGATGTGATACTTCGTGCTCCGGCTTCGAACTTCTACGGTTCCAGCCTCGACGGAAAATCCTCGTATCTTCGAGTTTCTTCATCATCATCTTCATCTCTCGAAGCAGCACTTTTCTCCATCCCGTACATCGGCACCGGCCTTCGGGCCCTCCTCGACTCCGGTCCCGGCCGATGGAAAGGACTCCGTTCAAAAAGTGCCCAAAATGTGGGTCTAAATTTCCCCACACCGACCTCCATCAGGTGTGTAATCTTTGCCTCTCTCCAGAACACGAGGCCAGAGACTGCCCCGCCTGTAAGTCTTTTCGATCGAAGAAAACCATCCGGGATCGAAAAGCTCGACGCACCATGGCGCACTCATCGTCTGCAGCTCCACCGGACATCTTCGGAGACGGCGCCAAAGCTTCGGGG
Source organism: Triturus cristatus (assembly GCF_964204655.1). Taxonomy (NCBI): domain Eukaryota; kingdom Metazoa; phylum Chordata; class Amphibia; order Caudata; family Salamandridae; genus Triturus; species Triturus cristatus. The sequence goes on from NC_140588.1 coordinate 144,682,693, forward strand.
CAAACGCACACCGAACAGGAAGAAGACGTCATCAGCGCTTCCGAAGCCGACGACTCCGACGTGGAGGACATCACACCGGCGCAGCGGGCCGTGAGTACTGTGCCCCCTCCCACCCCCGCGCCCAAAACCAAAGAGACTCAGGTTACTCCCTCGCCTGCCGGCCTGGGCAAAACCAAGACCAAAGCTTCGATCACCCCACCTTCGGGCTCGGTGTCGAAGCATCCAAAGTCTCACGGCAGCTCGGGATCGAGCCAGCCGACGCCCGGTGCCGAAAAACAGCATCCGGCACCGAAGAAAGCAATATCCAGCTCGACTCCGAAGCCACCGGTGCCGAAGCCTGGACTCTCGGTGCCGACCAAACACAAACATAAATCTGTCGGCACCGACGCTCCGACGCCGAAAACTCCTTCGACGCCGAAAAAACAGGAGGCCCCAAAAAAGCATGGCGCACACAAACCATCGAAGTCCTCGGCTCCGAAATCACCGGTGCCGACGGACGATTCGACGCCACTGGCTCTGTTTACACCAGACCCTCTACAAAAGACTCTGTCCAAAGATCCAAAGACTGGACTATTGACTTTAATTATCAAGAAAAGACGCCTTGATACTCCGGCTCCTCCTCCACCACCCAAAAGGAAGGACTCTGCTACTTCTCCCCTCAGAGTGCCCTCCCCACTACCGCCTCCCCTACCTCCTCCACCACCTCCACCCCCTCCCCCTCCCAGGTCTCCGCCACCTCCACCTCACTACGATCCGGCCCCATCCCCAGATCCGGATGATGGGGACCCGGACAATTACCCGGCGGACGTCCCAATGGATCCCACTCCACCAGGGACCCCAGACCCATGGGAGGATTACAATAACCCTGATATACCAGATATACCTCAGGACGACCTATACCCATCCAGGCCGTCTCCTCCAGAGGACTCCTTAGGGTTTCATCATTTAGTGCAGAGAGCAGCACACTACCATGGGGTGGACATGCACAGTGAACCAGTGGAAGAAGACTTCCTACTGGATACATTTGACATACAAGACAAATCCACTTCTATTCTACCCATGCTTAAGGGTGTCACCAAGCACGCTACAGAGGTGTTCAAAGACCCTGTCAGGGCCAGAGTACTGAACCCTAGAATAGAGAAGAAGTACAAAGCGGCACCCACAGACCCTGCATACATTAAGGGCCCTGCTCCCCTAGATTCCCTAGTTGTCTCCACAGCTAGAAAGCGGGCTAACTCCCAATCCTCAGGAGAAGCCCCACCGCCAGACAAGGAATCTAAACTTCTGGACGCGTCTGGTAAACGCACCGCCTCCCAAGCTGCAAACATATGGCGCATTGCAAACACACAAGCACTGCTTGCGCGATATGACAGAGCACACTATGACGAACTAGAGGCTCTCATGCAGCACCTTCCAGAAAAACACAAGCGCAAGGCTCATGACCTGATACAGGAGGGTAAACTAATTACAAACACCTCCATTAAGTGTGCCCTCGATGCAGCCGACACTGCTTCTAGAGCCATAAATACAAGTGTCCTGCTTCGTCGCCATGCCTGGCTCAGGATCTCAGGGTTCAAGCCTGAAGTCCAGGCGTCCATACTCAATCACCCCTTTGACCAGCAAACTCTCTTTGGGCCAAAGGTAGACGAAGCGCTGGAAAAGATGAAAAAGGACACAGACACAGCAAAGTCTATGGGGGCACTCCAAACACAAGCCTCTAAACGTTCCTTTCGACGCTCGTCCTTTCGTGGCACAGGCAGAGGCTCCTCCACCGATAACGCCTCTACCTCCTACAAGTCCCCTCCTCAAAATACCTTTTCAAAGGGCAATCAAAGGGGTGGTTACAGAGGCAACAACAATAAGGGCAGGGGCAAAACCAACAACACCCGTTCTGCCACCCCACCCGCACAATGACTCCCCTCCGCTCCCCCCAGACCATCCCACTCCGGTCGGGGGCAGACTACAAAACTTTATCCACACATGGGAGTCCATAACATCGGACAAATGGGTGACCCAAATCATTCGGTCAGGGTACTGTCTCGAACTAACATCTACCCCACCCAATATCCCACCAAGGCACCGTCCAATGTCTCAAGAACATTCCACACTGCTCAAACAAGAGGTACTCTCACTCCTCCAAAAACACGCTATAGAGCAGGTCCCCGTCAATCAACAAAATCTAGGGGTCTACTCCCTATATTTCTTAATACCAAAGAAAGACGGGACCCTCAGACCCATTCTCGACCTCCGGCCTCTAAATGCCTACATACATTCAGACCATTTTCACATGGTCACCCTACAACAAGTCCTCCCACTCCTCTGCCAGGGAGACTTTCTCACAACCTTGGATCTGAAAGACGCATACTTTCACATCCCAATACACCCCTCTCACAGGAAATACCTCAGGTTCGTGGTGGACGGGCAACATTACCAATTCACGGTTCTCCCCTTCGGGGTCACCACCGCACCACGGGTGTTTACCAAATGCCTAGCAGTAGTAGCAGCACACCTCAGACGTCAACATATTCACGTCTTCCCTTACCTAGACGACTGGCTGATAAAAGCCGCGTCCTACGACCAATGTGTGCAACATACAAACAGCACCATCCAACTGCTCCACCAGCTAGGCTTCACGGTGAACTACCAAAAGTCCCACCTCATACCATCTCACACAAAGCAATATCTCGGGGCCACTATAGACACCTCCAAAGGTATTACCTATCCAAACTCAGCGAGAATCACAAGCATTCAAGCCTTACGCAAAACATTCCTTCCTCAACACTCTCTTCCAGCAAGAGTGTTTATGAAGCTCATAGGAATGATGGCGTCTTGCATCTTCATAGTGCCCCATGCAAGACTCCACATGCGTCCACTTCAAGAGTGCCTAGCACAACAGTGGAACCAGGCCCAGGGTCAGCTGACGGATCTGGTGTTGGTGGACGGCCGCACACATCACTCTCTGCAGTGGTGGAACACCACAAACCTTTCCAAAGGGCGGCCGTTCCTGGACCCGGTTCCTCAGGTGATTCTAACAGCGGACGCATCGCTCTCCGGCTGGGGAGCGCACCTCCTACACCTCACCATGCAAGGTCTATGGACGCCACAGCAAAAATCGCTCCACATCAACCATCTGGAGCTCTTGGCGATCTTTCTAGCCCTAAAATCTTTCCAAAAACCAGATTTCGGGCAAAGCAGTCCTCATTCGCACAGACAACATGACTGCGATGTATTATATACAAAAACAGGGGGGACACACTCTCCCCAGCTCTCCCGCTTAGCCCAGAGCATATGGAGATGGGCAATTCCCCAAAACATCTTTCTCCTGGCACAGCACGTTCCAGGCGTACAAAACACCATGGCAGATCTGCTCAGCAGACAAACGCAACAACTACACGAATGGGAACTGCATCCACAAGTTCTTCACCCATTCTTCCAACAGTGGGGGCATCCTCAGATAGACCTCTTCGCCACCCATGAAAACAAAAAATGCCCAAGCTTCGCCGCCAGATACCCACACCCATTGTCCAAGGGCAATGCGATATGGATGAACTGGTCAGGCAGATTTGCATACGCCTTTCCACCTCTCCCACTAATTCCATTAGTGGTCAGGAAGCTACAACAGCACTCCCTCACACTCATTCTGGTAGCTCCCACGTGGGCCAGGCAGCCGTGGTACACCACGCTACCACAACTATCAGTGGTGCCACATCAAAAACTGCACCTATCCCCATGCCTCCTAACCCAGAACCATGGAGAAATCAGGCACCCGGACCCAGCTCAGCTCAACCTGGCGATCTGGCTCCTGAGATCTTAGAATTCGGATACCTTAACCTTCCCCCTGATTGCATGAACATCATCATGGAAGCCAGACGTCCTACCACTAGGGCATGCTATGCCGCAAAGTGGAAAAGATTTGTAATTTACTGCCGTAATAATACAATCAACCCTCTAGATGCATCCATACAGCACATCATATGCTATCTGCTCCATCTTCACAGGTGTAACCTGGCATATTCATCCATACGCCTACACCTAGCAGCGATCGCTGCTTATCTACAAAACAGACAGCATTTATCACTCTTCAGAGTGCCCGCTATTACAGCCTTCATGGAAGGCCTTAAACGAGTAATTCCTCCCAGGGCACCACCTTCCCCTGTATGGAATCTAAATTTAGTTCTCACACGACTAATGGGTCCGCCCTTCGAACCAATGCACAAATGTGAGCTACAGTTTCTCACCTGGAAAACAGCTTTCCTTGTAGCTATCACTTCCCTTAGAAGGGTTGGTGAAATACAAGCATTCACCATACAGGAACCCTACATACAAATGCATCACAGCAAGGTCATACTTCGCACAAATCCGAAGTTTCTGCCCAAAGTCATTTCCCCCTTCCATCTCAATCAATCAGTGGAATTACCTGTCTTCTTTTCGCAACCCCAATCTGTTGCGGAAAGGGCCTTACACACACTTGATGTGAAAAGGGCGTTGCTATACTACATACAAAGAACGCAACCCTTCAGGAAGACTAAACAATTGTTCGTTTCCTTCTCTCCACCACATAAAGGCAACCCCATTTCGAAATCAGGGATAGCTAGGTGGATTGTAAAATGCATACAAATTTGCTATCAAAAGGCAAAGAGAACATTATCTGTTCCTCCTAAAGCCCACTCTACAAGAAAGTTAGGGGCTTCTATGGCTTTTCTAGGGAATATACCCTTAGATGACATCTGCAAAGCAGCCACATGGTCTACACCGCACACCTTCACAAAACACTACTGTGTAGATGTGCATTCCAAGCAGCAAGCTAGGGTGGGCCAGGCTGTACTAAAGACACTTTTTCAAACAGCTGCAACGGATACCGGTGGTCGCCGCTAAGGTTGGGTACTGCTATATAATCTATGCTAAGTGTACAATCTGCAGCTCATATGCCTCGAACGGAATATGCTACTTACCAGTATGCATCTGTTCTTGGCATGTAGAGCTGCAGAGTTGTACACGCCCACCCGCCTCCCCGGCTACCTGTATCCGTTCCAGTACATCTTATTTAGATACAACACATGGGTTTCTCACTGTTATTACTACGCTCCATCATTTCCCTGTTGGCGAAAAACAATCTGAGGATGGAGCCGAAGCCCATGCGCAGTACGGACCGAAGGAGGAGTCACCAAACTCGTGACTTCCAAAGACTGTCCAAGAAGAAAAACAAACTGCAAACATCCGGGCCCAACACCAGATGGCGATCTATGCTAAGTGTACAACTCTGCAGCTCTACATGCCAAGAACAGATGCATACTGGTAAGTAGCATATTCCTTGTGGAATTCCAATTCTGGGAAGTCTTGTCAGCCTAACCTGCTTAATCAAAATTTGCATAGGTGAATGTCATTTGCCATTTGGTAGAGAGCAAGATATAGAATGGCTTTCTATAGTCTGGCTTGACAGCACAGCTGTCACCTGACAATTATGGGAGAATCATCTGGAGATGGGTTTCGGGTCCGCCCACACGTTGGGAGACAGGAGCACATGTCCTGTTGTATTTAGACAAACGTTGTGTGCTTCTACAAAAAAGTGCTTGTCCTCCACACTGATTTTTTTTTCTCTCAAGGGCGGAGTTTGAATTTTCAGAGAAACACACATGACATAATGCTACTAAAGATTTTTTATGTTGATCTCTGGCAGCAGCACAGATTGGAGAAGGGCAGTCATTACCCTTTATGGATTTTTAGGTCTGGCATGACAGTACAACTGTCACCTGACCTTTTAACTCACACATACATATTCATTCCCATGCTATCTACTTGTAATGTTTCAGATTACCATACAACATTCCTTTAAAGCCATTGCCAATGCATGTTTTAAATTGACTTTTAAATACATTGTGTGAATGGCATTAATCTTGAGCATGGGCTCTGTCTGTTGGTTTTTCTGCAAAGTTTGTGTAGTTTGAACACATCCTTTTTTCATTTAACATTGCCCCTCCTTTTTCACTGCTTGTTGCGCAATGATGTTTCACTTTTCTAAAAACTTATTCCCAGAGGTTACTCCTGAATATCAATTCTTTCTTTCTACCACTTTTTTCCCTCTCTCATTCGTTCTTGCTCCCCCTAACCCTTTCTTCTGCCATTTTGTGAAATTACTTCCCCCCCTCTCCTCAGGCGGCTTCTTTTTTTGTGTTTTATTTCTGTAGGGGTGCCCCATATCTACCCTCATTCCCCCTCTTAGCGCTATCCCTATGTTGCCCTTATTATTTTTGTCTCCTTACCTCTTTTTTGTACTTATTAAAGCCATTGTTCTTACTTGCCCACATTTTTTCCCTTTCAAATTTTTTTTGCAAATTACTATTTTTGCTACTGATTAGGGTTTGTTTGATTGTTTTTGAGCAAACAGTTCTTAATTTGTTTTTCCGATAAATGTTGTTTTGGTTAGTCGCTGGCTGAGACGTGGCTTTTCGTCATCTAGTTTAGTTTTAATGATTTACATGCTACAAATAATGACACTAATGACTTAAGCACCTTGTAACAATCAAGTTTGTGATTAGCTCTGCTAAGTTTTTCATTATCATTATTTTTATTTTGTAAACCACCTCAGTGTGGTTCCTGTGATGAATTTGTTTCTTTTTTAATTTTGCTTCACATTCGTAATTTCCACCTCTCCTTTTAAAGCCTCTACATAAGAATCCAGACTTTAAAAAAAACTGAGTTCTTTTGTTAATCGAGCCCAAAGTAATGTGGCCTCAGTTTACTTTATTGATTGCAGAATAAATTCTGTTTCGGTCATTGGATACCATCACACTCTTGATGCATGTTTCTCTCCCAACACCTCGTGATTATCTTTGAGATGCTTGAGGTTAGTAGTATCTTAATTTCACGAGATATCTGTTTACATTCTCCTGGCCGTTGTCTGTGAAATGAGATCCAGATTGTAAGCGTACAAGCGGCTTTAGCCAGTGTACGCTTACATTAAGGTCAGCACGCTTTATATCAGTTTCTACTTTTGTGTTGAAATTGAGCTGAGAACGCGATGCTTGGTTCTAGGGGTTGTTCGATGCATGCTTTATTCGGATTTTTCTTACAGACCATTGCCCATGCTACTGTCCTTTTTTTTTTTTTTTTTTTTTTTATAGTCTTTTTGTTTTGTTTTTTGCATTTTGTGTCTTTTTATGAAACAAAGAACAATTGTGCAAGGACTCCTTTTGCACATTCTTTTCTTTTACTAATTGTATCCTTACCCCTATTGTATGTCATCATTGTAAGTTCTAATGCAAAAGAGTACACAGTTCCTCTAGTCGAAAAAGAGAGAGGAAAGGGGGGGGAAGGGGACACAGAGATGTATTGTCACGTGTCAGGGGAATAAGGCCTGGTCACGAGTAATGCAGGTCAAGAAAGTAGAAGAGGGGGGGGAAACCCTTATTAGAACTAGGGCTCTCACACACCCAGCAAGCTAGGTGTCATGCTTCATCATTTGAGCCTGCCCCTCGTCAGGTCGGCGCTGCAATTCCTGACGGGCTCCCAATATTGGGGCTCTTTAGCGGGGATCTTTTGTTCCTGCCGAAGGGTGCCGTGGGGGTAAGGGGCCCTAGGAAGTGTAGATGTAAATGAATGTATAAAATAGATACTGTTAGTCCACACGTAAATTTTATTAAAGTGGTAAACAGCCTAATTAAAAACAATGAAAGTTGAGGTGGGTATAGACACTAGTGATTATGTAGCTAGTTATGCTTACCCTACTCTCAAGAAGATCGACATGTTTCGTGCTTTGATAGCCAAAATGGTCAGAGCACTTCCTCAGGATCAGAAAATAAGAACTATCTACAAACAAGGTAAGTGACTGATCTACATACCTAGCAGGTGCAACAAGGTAACCTGCAAGGGAAGATAAAAGACAACAACGTGACAATAACAAAAAAACAACACATTGAAATGCACTCACATGATGAGACTGTCGTCAATGGGAGGCTCTAAGTGTCAATGGGGATACACACGGGTGCAGGGAAGTGGCAGTCACCCAGGTGGAAGGTATAAAATTATTCACAAATTGTGATGAAAGCAATATGTGCAGTAAACGGAATAACAATAAAATATCCAATCAAGGCAGTACAGGCAAAAAACTCACCACTACTGCTATCAAGCCAATCTTGCAGCAGAGACCGGCGGATATAGAGGACTCCAATGTGGGTCCTAAGGATTGTTGTCGGAAGGGTGAGAAAACGGATTAACATAAATGTAAAATCGCCACAGTACCGATAACGGTACTGGAAGGAGTCTGGAGGATCAAACCATGGCGCCCACGTTGGTGAGAGAGACCAAGGACAGTCAGGGCGGCCCATCGCCTCATCGTAAACTCGCACGGGCGGTAAGGTGTGCAGCCATGGTGACCCAGCAAAGCAAGGGGCAGTCGGCGCGGAGGCCAGGAACAAAAAGGGGGGTTGTGCCGCCACACACCCACGCTGTCAACCTGGTGTCAGGGACAAGTGCCGCCACCACTCGTTGCAGGCGGGCCAGTTCACGGACGGTGGCGCCCATGAAGTTACAACAATGGAGTAGGTGCCAAAACCGCTCCGTGATGAAAACTCACCTCAATGAGGGTCCGGACCACGGAAGAGGATACAAGTATTACTCACCGCGTCGAAAGGTGCCTGTGCTCCTAAACCTACCCCTACCGCCAGCCCTGGGACGGTTATTGGTGGGTCTGAGTACGAGCCTGATATGCTGCGTAAGGATGACGTGTATAACGAAATTACAAAAGGATATACAGAAGTTCGATAAGGAGAAAGTATATCCATACCTCAAAGCTGATTATACCTCAGAAAAAGAGCCTCCCATTGACGACAGTCTCATCATGTGAGTGCATTTCAATGTGTTGTTTTTTTGTTATTGTCACGTTGTTGTCTTTTATCTTCCCTTGCAGGTTACCTTGTTGCACCTGCTAGGTATGTAGATTAGTCACTTACCTTGTTTGTAGATAGTTCTTATTTTCTGATCCTGAGGAAGTGCTCTGACCATTTTGGCTATCAAAGCACGAAACATGTCGATCTTCTTGAGAGTAGGGTAAGCATAACTAGCTACATAATCACTAGTGTCTATACCCACCTTAACTTTCATTGTTTTTAATTAGGCTGTTTACCACTTTAATAAAATTTACGTGTGGACTAACAGTACCTATTTTATACATTCATTTACATCTACACTTCCTAGGGCCCCTTACCCCCACGGCACCCTTCGGCAGGAACAAAAGATCCCCGCTAAAGAGACCCAATATTGGGAGCCCGTCCGGAATTGCAGCGCCGACCTGACGAGGGGCAGGCTCAAATGATGAAGCATGACACCTAGCTTGCTGGGTGTGTGAGAGCCCTAGTTCTAATAAGGGTTTCCCCCCCCTCTTCTACTTTCTTGACCTGCATTACTCGTGACCAGGCCTTATTCCCCTGACACGTGACAATACATCTCTGTGTCCCCTTCCCCCCCTTTCCTCTCTCTTTTTCGACTAGCGGAACTGTGTACTCTTTTGCATTAGTAGTTGACGGGGTATGTACACTGGACCTCATTAAACCTACCCCTTTGTCCCTAATTTGTTGACATCATTGTAAGTTCCCCTTTTTAGGAAAACAGCATTTTCTTAATGTACTAGAATGACTACACGTCTCATTTAAAATTTGGTGGTCTGTCCTAAAGAGAGTTGCCCCTACAAAGCCTTTCCCGCTGACCTATAACTGGCACAGTGGCTTTCCTGATGGTGGCACCAGTGGCAGCCCTGCCGTCTGGAAAACCACATTTCCCTAACCTCTAAATGAAGAACGGCTGCCAAGAGGGATGCGGTCAAGACTTCTGCAAACATACCTTCATGCCCCCCCGCCCCCCTGTAAATGTGGGTCTGTATGTTGTCTGCAGGCATTTCTGTATTTCAAAATATCCTTAATTATGTTCGAAAAAGTAATCAACATTTAATAATGCACTGCTTTAAAATCATGATGACACTGAACACCCTACTGTGTAAATTGGATAGGCTGTGGATCTGCCAATGGTTGCAGGATAGAAGCCACACCAGATAGTGGAAACAGAATGTGATACTTGTAGGGCCAGCATTGCCATTGCCTCGCAAATGCATCAAACAAACATCTTTTCAGGTCTACCTTTCCAACGGGCTATAGAAAAGGCCCCTGTATTTAAATAAAGTATGATGCTGACCTGCTGAGGCTGCCATCAAGCATTCGGTCTTCCTGGGATGGTCCTGACTATTCATTCCCTAGATGCTCCTACCTGCCTCCTGCCTGTGGGCTTCCATGGTTTTTGAAAGTGCAAGTGGCATGAACTCCATACCTCCTGTCAAAGATGGGCTACCTCATCCCTGGCCTGTAGGAGACAAAGTATTATTATTCATAAATTGTTACATGTAATGTTTTTAGTACCACTTGTTTTGTAAAATTTGACTCCAGAGCGCTCGGGAGGTGGCAACGGTCTCTGTCTGGTGAATGGAGCTGGGATCAGTCAGACACCAATCGATGGTCCTGAACTACGGTGAAGGAGGACAAAGTTGGGAAATGCACTCATTGTAAAGGTCTGGTCTGAAACCAAAAGGTTGCAAAAAGTGAGGTGGTGTGCTCCTTTGCATAGGGTCTTCAGAAATGCAGGCTCCTGGGGACAAATAGGACACCTTTGTCCTGTACGAACAATCTTTGGGAAGCAATCTTTCAAAATAGAAGTGGAAGGAACATAATTGAAGCACGGACGTCCAGTGCATATCCAAAAGGGCTAAATCCATGGTTAATTTTCAGAGTAAGCACTCACTATATAAAAGATCCACATTTAGATTTATGACCTGTAAGCAAAGTGTGATGCAATCTGGTATGGATGCGACCCTCATGGGCCTATGCTGGGCATCCCTCCTTCACAGTTTTGAAAGTAGTCTTTGGTCGCATATCTACTTATATTATGGAATATTGGCAGAATTTTTACTTCATTGGGAGGTCTTTGTGCTGCTTAAAGTAGACCTATAGATGACACATCTGCAGTTTCAAAGGCAATTTCAAGTCCTATTTCCTGGATTTGATTGTTGACAGAGGAAGGTGACTACCAGATTGTCATTTAATTTTGCCCTGTTCGCCTTCTAGTGATCAGCTGTCTGGAACGGAGACGTTACCTGAATTATGTCACGTGCAAAGTCTTTGAGAACTTATTTACAGACGAGGTGGCCAATCAGCGCACAGAACAACTTTATGGAGAACGGTGTGCTATTTCGGTTACTTTATTCTGCACCAGTTATTCCAAAAGTAATTTACATTGCAAAAGGACACATAGTTTATGGATTTGCTTTATTGTTTTTACCTACTGCTTGTGCCATTGTATTTCTTTATTAGACATACTGGATATTTCTGTTGCTGATTGACACAATGAACGGTGCCCTCATCGTTATCAGTGAGTGTGTGAGTGGCTTGTTGAATAAAGTGTTCATCCATTGAACAGAAGATGCTCCAAACCCCATGAGCAATTTTGTGTTTTTGAGATTCTCCTGACTGACCCACCTTTACAAGATTTGCCCTATGATGCGACTTGCTCTTACTGTTCTGCGTCTTTGTGCTATTAACTGTCTTTCTATACAAGTCTACACATTTGCACAGCATTTTACGTGTTATAATATTCTTAGTTAATCATCTTTCTTGTTGCTCTTAAATATTATGAACTTAGTGTGCACACGTGTAACATTTCAGGCTATTCATGGACCTATATGAGTTTCTCTTATATTCATTGCATGTCATTGCATTTTAGGTGGTTAGCATAAAAACCCAGCCAGCATGGATCTGGCCCACCTGGGCCTCTGTCGCATTCCCATAGAGACTGACATCACTCAACATAGATATTTGAACTAAAAATGCCAGCATTATGTGACTGGCAGCAAAGTCCCTAACCTCATGGCGAGTGTGTGGCAAACATGCTTTAGCAAATCAAAAATAATGTACTGGAATTAGTTAGAATTTCATGTGCACCAAACCGGAAGTTGTAAGTGATTATTTGTCTATATGAGTGGTAGCTTGTCTCTAAACAGTTATATGTATATAGGGTAGGTGACTGTAGGAACTTATCTCAAAACCCCTTGTGAACAGTTCAGTAATTATTAAAAAAATGATTCTGCTGGGAAGAACTCCTCAATTTCTATTCTTTGAGGGCTACTGTAGCTTACTGCTTGATTTTTGTCTCGCAGCTTAGCGGTAGTCCATGAGAATCTCTAAATCCATGGATCTAGTTCTGGGTTGCATTCATCCTGGGGCATCCTACGCCATCAGGCTTATTCTACTTGTGTGATCTCAGTTGATTGTTCTGACTGTTTTCATTTTTTGACCTTCTTCTCAAAGCAAAGACTTCAGGAACTGTTTCATCCAAGGATCAAAATCAGTGTTTAACATTCATAGAAAGGTGTCCCTGACCTGAGATTGGAGAATGATGCAGTCACAATTCCTCTGCCTTGAAAATTTTGATGAACTGGAGGATATACCTTCAGTTAGCACACCCAGCATCAGGACAGTCTGGGGGACCAGCCATATGTTTGTGACATTTGATGTAAACAAATAAACAATTGGTCACTATTCCCCTAAAATAAAAAGATATGCTCACCACCTTTGCAGTAATTATAACTTTCCAAAACAATTTTTTCTAAATTTTGTTTTTCTGGCTAATGGACTTTCTAAAAGATTGTTCCAGCGCTGCACAAAACAAGTGGAATGTGACCTCAACAATAACAATAACATAGAATGTTTTATACTTAATATTTCTAATGTGTTTTGTGTTGAATGCAACAATGTTTACAGTCTTGGGAGAAGGAAACCTCTTCGCCAAAGCGTCACTTGCAAGAGGCACTCCGGGCAAAGGTGGAGAAAAATGTATTTCTGATGCTCCTACATCTGCTTGCTTTCCTGCTGCTGCACCTCACACCTGCATGGATGCTGCAAGAAACTTGTGTCTTGGCACTTAATGTAACTTTCTGTTTTGTTTAGTTGTCTGACTGCAGTCTATAATGAATGGAATCCTACATTTGCCATTGTTTCCCCCTCGTATAAATGTCATGGGCTGGAGATGGTGTCGAATTTCCCTGCTTTACTTAGTAGCTGTTATCATAGTTGCAAACATTTGAAAAAAAAAATTCCAGGGACACTTTGCAGCACAGCTATCAATTACTTCAAAATGTACCACACCCACTGCCCCAAAGCTCCGTCCACCCCACATAATTAGCATAATTTAACTCTGCCTCCTTAAAATACGGTCACAGATTGTCACTTGCATTATAAAATAAGCAATGTGCTATTAAAGTTCACACATACGTACAGTCAAGACCGATAACACCTTCCCAACTGGACAAAATATCAATCTCAAACAGCCCAGTGACAGACATTATTCACTCACTCTCTCAGAACCGGTAGATTGATCCTAGTGCAACAATATTTTTTGGTGCCCTTTGACCTAATTCTCCACGGCTTCCCTCACAACCACTGGCCAACAGTGCCACTCATCTCTCCATAGTCCCCCTGTCACAAATATTTAATCTGTTATAACACTGCTCATACCAGTACAGGGTGTCAGAGCAATTAACATCACAGACACATTACACAGAGACAATGAATCATAAGTGTGTAAATAAGTCTACGAAATGTTAAGTAAAACAATGAGGATTACAAGGTGTAGAAGTCACATGTCACAGATACTAGGAGGCAGTATATTTCAAGGGTGTTTGGTATGGAGAAGGAGAAACACAGTTTTAAAACGTACCACAGTGGTTGGGGTTAGCTTTACTAATAAGAATGCATTTGTACCCAAACTAACTCCTTTTAGCAACATTAGGTTCTTTGATATCCATGATACGCAAGACTTTGCAGCAGGCACAATTAACCCTCTGCTCTACTTGCACTAGACAAAACTCCGATCTCTCTCTTGCAAGAACATTAAACAAGATGTTCTCTTTGACTTCCTATCGGCATCACTGACAGAGCTGGGAAAATACCTCCTACTGCTCGGCCTGGTTGCTGTAGCTCAGCTGCGGTCTGTAGAGTCACTACTACATTGCATCTATCTGCAGCTGAGCTGTTGACTGAAGTCAGGGTGAAGAGGGCATGGTGTGGGGCACGCTGTCTTCAGTGCCATACCGTGTGCCATTAGACACTCCACACAGCCGAGCTCCAGGCGACCCTACAAGAGCAGGGCAAGGCAGCACTCTTCGAGGAGGTCCCAGATGACACTCCTTGTCCTTTCATTTAGTTCCAGCAGCAGCAATTCCTGGTGGCCCGGTCTAGCTGCGGTAGGAATTTGAAATTAAAAATATGATCCTGCCTGTGCCGACTGGAGCCTTTTAGTCACTGTCACTTCACAAATGAGGTGACTGCTAAACTTCGTTCATCGGCGCTAACATTTCACTTGCCGCCTGCAGGAACCTCATTGTGGTGGGCAGCCGGCCTTTCGGCCGCATGCACATGCGTACTGCTGATGCTGACCAATAGTGCCAGGGAGAGGTAGGCAGGTAGCCTGTGCTGCGTAATGCAACAAGAAACAGTCCAATCAGCGTAACCAGCAACCCCCATTGAAGCTTAACTGAACATCCATTGGCTGCTGTGCATCGCTTGCCTTGTGTCACTGTAACTTCACGAAAAACAGCAGATTCTACGATTAACAGAGGTAATTCACTCAGATTTGTTAAAAAGCTGATTTGCGTGACAATCCATTTACTTGCGGTAATGCGGTACAGTGACAAAATGCTTACTAACTCAAGATGTGTCACACTTCAGGGCAAAATTCCCTTGAAAGACTGTTTTTAAAAAGGCCAACTAAACAATTTCATTGAGAACCTTCGATATCTCTGCACTGGCCCACATAAATGCATAGAGGCAATATTTCATTCTTGGAGTCTGCAATCGGGGGCCTACTGAGTGCTTCGAAACAAGCTGGCCTCCTAGTTTGTTATGACGTAATTTCGGAAATTAGTAGCTCTATAGTAAAGTTAATTGAACACAGGGCCAGCTTTAGGGCTGGTGGAGCACGGTGCAACAATCTTTTTGGCGCCCCTCATTGACCTCCTTCTCCATGAATTCCCTCATTACCACCCTGCAACAGTGCCCCTCAAATTTCCAAAGCCCCTCTCTGACATACATTGCATTTTTTATAGATCTTAGCCAAAGCCAGACCAACACGGTTTGTTAATGCTTGTTTAACAGGTCTTGATATAAACAGGCCTAGGTACAGGGGTCATGTTTTTCGTTTACCCTAAAAGTTAATACACCATTGTCAAATACCGGAGTAACATCCTGTGAAAATGTTATGTTAATCAACTAATACAACACTCCACCTTTCTCTCTATAACACGCTCGAAGGAGATGTCGAGAAAGGTTATCACGTATGCTGTAAAAATGTCCGTTCAACTTCCGGGAACCGCATGCTGTGGGTCACAACCGTCGACCAAGCTACAAACACAGCTGTGAGTCTCACCGAACCCTGCAAAGCTGAGCCGGCACGCGTCCACGCCACACTTCAGATGGGATAAACAAACCAGACAAACCCACCAGAATCCAGACAAGCGCCTCTTTTCCAAAATTTCCAACACTCTGAGCGGCGACTGTCCAAGGCGTATCTTCTCAGTTTACATCGTCGTATGCAGTTTGAATTTTTCCACTTTTTTTGTCTCCTCCACCCCATGGCAATCAAGGCTCTCAGGGAACGGCTTCTGACTTGAAGGTGTTGACCAATAGCAGCTCAGTTGTTCCCCTGTTTCGAAAACAAGCAGCTTCCGGGGGAACTATTCTGGTACGTTCTAATAAACACAGTTTTACGAACAAGTAAAGGATACCGGTCTGTAAAAGACTCCTAAGTTAACTCACGCCTGTGAAGTCACGCTCATGGAGTTAGTCACCACTTTGCTGTGAGGTACCAGAGCACAGAGGCGGGACTTGGCAGGGCTGGAAGTGCAATTGCCGGGACTGTCCCGGGGTAGTGAATTACCCAGGACAGTCTCCAACTTGCACAGTACAGTGGGCAGCTATGTGTTATAATTGCCAATTGCATATGGTCCAAAGTTCATCAACCTTAGAAGGTGGAGAGTTATGTTGACCCCTACATTGGTCAATGTTTATAGGTTGTGTAACACAAAGTGGGTATTTTTATACCCCGACAGTTAAACTATAATTCCTGCATTGTTTTCCATATTTATGAGCTGCAGAATCCCAATATGACAACACAGAACTACCCTCCCTCTGTTTAAATGAAGTTCCCCTCCTCTTTTCCACCGACTTACTATCCCTACTTCCATTCCTACCCATGCAATCAGGGTTGTAGTGTGCACCTTCTGCCTTCTCCGCCTGTACATTTTTCCCTTTAGGTTGGGGCTTAGTATCATAATAGCACTCTTTACACTATATCCACATTTTCTCTCCTCACATGTCTACGTTTTAGCAGCACAAAATATTTTCGCTATGGAGAGGCCAAAAGTGTTGGCTTTTTAGTTAGTTCTCAAATGTGCTCTCCCTGCTATGACAAAACAGTAGTAACTTGCGAAAACGTGAGAAAATAATGCGGGCCCGTTTCACACCCCTTTTTGAAGAAAAATAGAAAATATAACACAACAGGTTTTCTTCTGCATTTAATCAGAATTTGCCAGATTTTATGGATTTTTAATAATTGTAGGGAGTACTCCTGGAAATTTACAAAAGTTATAGCATTAAAGGAATATTTCCCCTATATACTTATTTTGATTTTCCCACCTGGCAAACGTGCCTCCAGACTATGCACAGTGAAAAAGTGCATTTTCAGGTTTCACAATTTTTTCTTGTTTTTTTGTTCCCTCTGGTTAAACTCCTCTCTCCTTTACACCACGGCTCTCCCTCCAAGATTTTTGAAGGTGTACCTTTCCTAGCTTTACCAAGAAAGCAATGATTCTAACCTTGTTTTGAGAGCCACTGGACTTCGACTCTCCATGCCAAATGCTTGTTAGAATGTGCTAAAATTTGAATTTGCATGTGTTTCGTCCTCTCTGCATAGCCCAGCCTCGACTTTTTCTCCGCTTCCACCTCTAAACAGCTTTTTTAAATCTGTATTAATATCAGTGCTTTCAACTGTTTAATGCACAATTTACAGTCGTAAAAGTTTACTTACCCTGGATTCACTGAATCAGGATGTGGAATTTAAAACAGCAACTGCTTTTTACACACCAAGAGTAATGGTAGGGTGTGCACGACACAAAAGGATGTGAATTGAGTGATGTATTTTTAGGCTACTCCCGCTCTCCAGAGAGAGGGTGAGTTTATCCTGCACACGTCTCCCTTAGAATATTGCTCATACTCCATTAGCCCCTCTTATGACCTTCCTGATTGGTAAGGTAGCAAGTGAAGCATTGTTTAAAACAGAAATGTGATGCAAAAATCTCATTAACAGTTACTAGCTCAGCCCACCCCATTATTTGCCCACAGTTCCACACTAGAAGACCATATTATTGTAATCAGACTTAGTTCTGCTACTATAGGAACAGTCTAAGACAAACTGTCAGTCCAGATCCCCCTGAACAGGTACACAAGCAAGCCCAGGCAGTGAGTTACAACTAGGATGCTGATGCACATTGAGCATGGAACCCACATTTGGGTCTCTCCATTACGCTTGGGGCATTGCACTGAGGAGAAGACAAAAGTTGATGGATGCGATGCTTGCAAGCCTCCGCCACTGCCAAGCATCCTTTCCCAGCAGAGATGCGTCATTCACTCACCATCTGAGAAGGATGGCCGCCAAGCTTGATCTGTAACACAGCATCTCATAGGCCATTTTACATGGCCATCGCAAAACGTTTGTGGTTTGTGATATGGTTTCAGAGTGTGACATAGTTTGAAAAAGAAGCCTTGGAGGGGTCTGCAAACAGCAGGTCAGTTCCAATGGGACCGTTGGTTCGCCAACTCCCCGCGGCCAAGTCTCGCAACCCCCTGTCTTCATTCTGCTGCTCGTTGCTCTAATCTGTTCCAAATCTGCAAATGTGAAATCGAGTGAGCACAGTACGCATATCTGTAAGTTAAAAAGTGAAGTGCGTGTAGATAAGAATGTCACAGGAAGTCAGGTGTTACTGTGATAACATTTATGCCGTGGGGTGCTGTGACTGCAAACCTATGTCCTCAGATGACCTCAAATTAAAGTCCTCATTGAAGGACTGTGTATTTTGTTTTGAAAACGTGATCATCTTACGTTGGGAGATCCCCATTTGAACTACTGGAAGACCAGTCATGACTCATGGCAGTAAACCACTTGAAACATTTAAGGGTGACAGTGTATCAAACGGCGGGAAAAGGTTTATCACGGTGTGGTGGTATCACACACTCTGTGTTTGTTCACATCCCACACATAGACTGCTGTTATCTTCTTACACGTTCTATTTTAAACACTACGTTATGCCAACACATCTGCTTGCAAATATTTTTTTCAGGTACGATCGCAGTTTACATACAAAATCTGCGTTCACTCTCATATGAGCACGGCTTTAATACAGGCGAGCGAAGCTGGTAAACAAACGTGGTGTGTGAGTAAGAAGAGTTTCCATGCTGTTAAGGTTTTCTGCGTCCTCCTTTCGCTGTTACCGGACGTTGGCCTCAAATGTGTTGGATTGTCGTCGCGTCTTGCAGAATATTCAGTCATGTTTGCCTTTTGCATGGTTGCAATGAGTTTTTTTTAACCCGGAAGTAATAGTATATTTAATATCTGTGAAAACGACTGCATCCGGTTCTAGCTTGTCTTACCTTGATCTGCTCATTTTGGATTCCTTTTAACTTGTTCTACATTTTGGAGATAGATGTTTGCCTTAATACTCCACTATTTCCAGGGAAAAACCACAGCCATTTGTTCATGTTTTAAAATTCAGCGATTTTCTGTTTTTCTTTACCTTAACTATCAGTCGGACCATTAAGGCAGTTCTATAACACATCTTAAAGTGTTTTCTTCATACGTGTTTAAAGTATGCACCAACAAGAGGAGTAAATACCAGCTTTAGGGGGATTTTTCTTGATTTTTGTACTTCTCGGGACTTTAAAATTGTGGCCAAGCCATTATAAACCCAGCTAAGTCACAACCCTAATATCAGGAAGGATGTTCCTAAAAATAATACGGGCCTTCCAAGAAATTTTAGGTCTGATTGAAATGAGCCAAATTTCCCAAGGAAGAGCAGGAGGTGTCCTCAGAAATGCTATAATTCACTGCAACCTGGTTACCTGTCAGGATTAACTCAGAATATTTGATTTGCAGCTATATGGGATGAACCCCTTTCAGCACCAGTTGACACGCAGTAAGTATTACCAAAAAATTAGCATGCAGTTGGTTTAGCATTTCCTCTTAGTTGTCACCGGAGTAATTCGAAATCAATGTTTCCGATTTGAACTACTTGCAGAGGATTTTCATCCTCCTGGGGTTGTGTCTGGACCCAGGTGCTGGTTGATCATGCTTGCATGCTCCTGTTCTCTTTTTGAGGTGTGCTGCTGTTCCAATTCTGACCTTTTGGTAACTCGCCTCATTCCCGTCTCTACCTTCCGCTTTGTGCCTTGGTGCCTAACCTAGGAGGCTGATTCTCAAACTGTTCCTTTTTATTTAAACGTTTGAGCTTATTGAAAACCGCACGATAAAAACAAGTTATCAACGATAAATATGAGTCCCAATATGAAATGAGAATAAAAATACATTAGATATAAGAAAAAGTGACAATAGAAAACTAAATACAAAATAACAGTAAAATATAATTTTTTCCCTGTAAGTAATTTTATAATGAAATAAGGAGGAAAGGTAGAGGAGCAGGGGAAAGGATAAAACAATAACCAACTTGCTATAATAGATGGAGAAACTGTTAAACTGCTAAATTAAACTGTAAATGTTTACAAAAAGAGAAAGGGAAGACAAACATCATGGGGCAGATTTACAACTTCTGGCGCATCCCTGCAAATCAGCAGGGATGCGCCAAGAAAGATGCGTCATGCAAAACTACCCGTGCTCCACCATGGATGCGCCGCATTTACAATGCGGCGCGGGCGCACAGATAGGCAGATGCGTGACGTATCTGCAGGCATAAGGTGGGCGCAGTGCGAGAGTCATGTCGCGGGCGCGACACAACTCCGCAACTGTTCCAACCCGGCCTATCTCCAACATGCTGCGTCACGCCTTACGCCTGCTTCAAGCAGGCGCAATGTTTTGACGCAGCGGCATCGGAAAAGTGACTGAGTGAAATCTTGTAGATTTCACTGCGTCACTTTTCCGAGGCTCTCCTCTGACGTAACGCCCACACTGCGACGTAACGGCCACATGAAACCTGACACAGGTTTCATGTGGCGCAGTGCTTTACAACATGACACATCTGCCTAGATGCGTCACGTTGTAAATAAGTCGCAACGTGGCGCATGGTTTACGCCGCCGCTGCGTCAAAAAAGTGACGCAACGGCGGCATAAAAGTGTTGCAAGGGGCTTGTAAATCTGCCCCCTTATGCATATTATAAAGATATCCTAGTAATATAAGGCAAATTAGGTGTAATTCAAGGTGGTTTCTTTACCTCATCTCTCAAACAGTTTCAAACCTTCATTTGTTACTGAAGTGTCCTCACTGTAGAACTGTGCCTCTTAAGCTTCTCTTGAAGCATAATCCATACTGAACGGAACATCGACCTCTTGAGGCTTGAGCCGTGGAACCAGCACACCGTCCCCATGAAGCTTGAGCTGTGGGGATGGGCACACCATTCTCTTGAAGCTTGAAATGCGAGAGAAGGTACACCATCTTCTTAATACGTGAGTGGTGGGGCCGAGCACACAGTCCCCATGAAGCTCGAGCTGTGGGGATGGGCACACCATTCTCTGGAAGCTTGAAATGTGAGAGAAGGTACACCATCTTCTTAATACGTGAGTGGTGGGGCCGAGCACACAGTCCCCATGAAGCTCGAGCTGTGGGGATGGGCACACCCTTCTCTTGAAGCTTGAAATGCGAGACAAGGTACACCATCTTCTTAATGCGTGAGTGGTGGGCCCGAGCACACTGTCCCCATGAAGCTTGAGCTGTGGGGAGGGCGCACCATTCTCTTGAAGCTTGAAATGCGAGACAAGGTACAACATCTTCTTCTTCTTCTTCTTCTTAATTTGTGAGAGGTGGGGCCGGGCACACCGTCCTCTTGAATCTTGCAGAGTGTTTCTTTACAACTTCCACTCTGCTAAAAGCTTGCCAGGCCCATGAGACGTTTTGAAACCTTAATGATGAATCCCAACTTCCAACAATGTTAACAGGGTATGCAAGGATGCCGAAGATTAATCCTTGGGTATGCAATGCTTAGGGGCAATCCCTGCAGCCTGCTATATTACCTGTCAGCTGTGCCTATTGTGTGCTGGCCTTAGCTTCTTACCAATGCCTGAAAGAGGCTCACACATCATTTTAGTAACGCAGTTCTTTGTGTTCCATGTTCCCACTAGACCGTGAGCCCAAATGCTGCCAATGGTTATTTACAGCACTTAGACACTGCAGAAGCATCCTGTTAAGTCCTATATAACATGTTATTCTTATATTGATATTGCTGCTGATAGTGCTGGTCTTAGTATGGCAGGCGTGTGTAGTTTTTTTTCTTGTGTTGCCAGTTTTTGTTGGCTTCGTAATCCTTCTAGAAAAAAATTGCGCGGAGATGGAATAACTAGTTGCTGCCAGCTAGGCTGATCAGTGGAATTATAGTTGGCAATTCATATTTTTTCAATGGAATTGCTTTCAGCAGCTTACGGGCACTGTGCCATTTCTCACTGATCAGCAGTGAGTCAATTAGGCCATCTGTTTCTGTGGCTTTCATTAGGATAAAAGGAAGCTATTGGCTGACTCAGGAAATGCCTTCTATATTAAGATATTTCAGATATGAAATGCAGCAATGGCTCTGGTGATGTTTAGTCCTACGGCTTTTCACCTCCAAGGTCTGGTAAGGTTACTCAAAGAGTGATGGATGAAGTCACATAACATAGATTGAGTGGGAAATGCCAGTTACCAATGCTGAAGGGATGTCTCCATTTGTAGCATTTGCATTCCTTTATGTGCACATTTTAACCATTGCACTTTTGTTGAATTCTGTATATGACACACTAAATGTGCATCGCCAAGTTAAGAGGTCTTGCAGTAACACTAAGCACATTTTATGTTACCTATCACTTGTCTTCTGTGCAACTGCCACCAGTGTGGTATCATGACACTTTGTCCATCACGGTTGTAGGCAGACGTGTGGTTCTAGAAGTGTGAATGTCCATCACGATTGAACGCAGACTTTTGTTCGTTATAGAAGTGTGAATGCCCATCGCGATTGTAATTAGACTTGTGTGGTTGTAGAAGTATGTGGTTGAATTAGTACCAATGTGGGAAGAATTGGTGAAGTGTGCAAGGTCCAGGCACATGGTCTAGTCTTGTTGCGGCGAGGATGGCGCGGCTTTCATGCCTGCTCATATTTAAAGGGTATGTTAGACAGAGAGACTGAGCTTTGTGCAACTTTAAATGTATGGTTTTTTTTTTGTAAAGCGCACTGCTGCCGAGGCGTCGTGGCGCTGTAGCCCACTGGGGAACCCGTCCTGGCTATCCCTGTGAGATGGTCCCTCCTGGGTATCTCCAAGGTGAAACCAGGCATCCCCGGCGAATGTGGGGGGCAGTTTGTGGAGATGAGGCAAGCTAATGCCCAGAGTTGCCGAGTATGATCCCTGGTTAGAGTGGGCACCGAGGCGAGAATTATCAAGTCCGCTGGCCCTGGTCCACGACCCTGCCGCGTCAGGAATTTAACCCTGGTCCCGGGCCGTCCTCTGCTTCCGGGTCGGCTGCCTCTAACCAGTGAGCCACACTATTCCACAATGATATAACTTCTGCAGCTTTAGCCTTACAGTACGAACCCATCAACCTTTACAGTTGTAGTGGCATGTACAAAACCATACAGAAAGTGTTGCACAACATGAAGAGCAAATAAAAACCCCTTGGTTGAAACTTTTGTGACTGGGCAGTTTTCTAGCGTTTGTGACGGAGCTTAATAGTAGACGAAAGAGAGATCCTGCAGATGTATAGGGGGGATATAAAAGCAACCCAGAAACTTTGAGCGGTCAAACAGTGTTTTCAAAGGTAAAGCGTACGGGAAAGTTGTCAAATCCCGATCAGCATGACTGTTATCAACTGCAGCATAAGTGGAACAAAACTGAGGCCCGTTTAATATTGACGAGATTGATGCAATAATTAAAAAATTCAAATTCATGACTAAAGATGAGATAGAAAGTGATGATTTTGAATATTTTATCCTGAATGATTTCAAACATTTTTAGTTTCAAAGGTTGGTAGCTTGAAATTAATTGTAACTCCTAAAAAAAATATATTCGGCAATTCTAGGTAGTGATTAAACGTCTCTTGTTGGGTCTAAAAAAAATTGCATTTGTAAACTACATAACAGCTTGCCAGTGTGGGTTGAGAAAATTAACAATAGTTCTAGAGCGACGTGCCCTTATATCACCTCACAATTAAATACTTGTATTACTATATGCTTTAAAAATCTACTTTGATGTCTTCAGAAGGCACCTTTGTAGATCGGAGCATTTTTAGGAATACACTGTAGGATTGGAGATTTTAGTGGATCGCTTGTTGAGCAAGTCCGACACATCCTCAAGGCTGCAGATCTGGAATACTAATGATAATTCCTCGACACCAGAGATTGATTGAAACAAAGGCTTGTGTCCGCAACCCCCCCTCCCCACACACACAACTGCCACACAGTGTCCTTGTGGCTGATACGCTTTATCTGAATATTTTGGGGCAGAGCCTGTCCAGTGTTTTCATTGGCATACTTTTGGTCCTTTCTCTGTTTTTTTTTATTGCGTCCTTTCTCTGTTTTTTTTTTTATTGCAACGCATACCTAGTTGATTTACAGTGTACAATAAAAATAAAATGAAAATGGTTCCCTCTAAAAAGTTTTGCTTGGGATTCTATGAGGTATACTTGGCTCCGCATATAGGGGTCCATTAGGATGGAGGGCAGATGTCCTCCGCCGGGCAGGCGGTAGCAACCGCTGGACCAGCGGCAGACATCCGCTCGCCATCGAAGCCCTGAACACCGCCGGTCCGATTAGCATTGCGGTCGTGACCGCAGCGGTGTGATTTACTGCCCGCCACTTTTCCGCCGGTTGCAGTCCGTCCACTTGCCTGGTGTGCGGAGCTGGACCGCTATGATTGTGGCGGATGAGGCCCAAGCACCGCCGGCACGATTATGATGCCGGCGGTAGCCAGCTTTCAGCGGCGGTGGAACCGCCATGAAAAGGCATGCGGAAAATGTCTCCGGGGGTCCATTGCGGACCCCCAATGTGTTGGGGGGGGGGGGTGTATGGGTGCACTGGGGGGTACCCATGGGGTACCCATGGTACCCCCTACATGTCCCTGTACCAGGTGGCAGGCACTGTACAGTGCCTGCAACAGAGTGCAGGGACATGGAGGACCTGCTTGTTTGGACATCGCGGCGGTGCTGCTGGCAGTACCGCCCGCCACAATGTTCACCGCTGCTATCCGACCGCTGCGGTTGGATTTCCACTGTGGAGCATAATAATTGGACCGGCGGTTTTCCCGCGGTCCTGGCGGGCGGTGTTTTCCCGCTACCATGGCGGTTGGAGTGATTTTCCGACCGCCATGCTAATGGACCCCATAGCTTGCTAGGTCAAGTTAATAATTTGAAGTTAGTCAATGGATCCCTCTCATTGCATTTTCAATGGGATACCCAACATTCAACCTTTGTACAGTGTTAGTGCTCCAGAGTTGGCCTACCAAGCAGATATTCTTCCTACATTATATGATAGTCCATTTTGGGGAGTACTTCAATCTCACCCTCACGCTATTGGGTTTAATAATCTGATTTGCAGGGAGCGCTTCCATTGCAGTGCATGAGGTGCAATGTTTTTATCCGGGGACAGAAACAGTTTGTTGATTGAAGAAGACCTCTTGTAAGGAGAGCTTTCCTCTCTAAAAAGAAAAACCCATTCTGCATTATGACCAAATATTTAAGTATGATGTAAATAAGTATGGAAATTCCTCATAATATTTTCTGATATTTTTTTCTGTGCAAAAATCTATTAAAAAAGTAAAAATAAAATATGTTTAAATGTAACACCTGGCAAATTATTACAGCTGTTCCATACTTTTATTTGTCATAGCTCAAGTAAGTCCTTCTTATTGTAGTGGCAGTGCTGGATTGCCTGCATCTTTTGCGCAAACCTAAATGAGTCCGCATTTAGTTCATGAGGAAGGACACAATATGCTTAGTACTTTACTTGTACAAATTCTGGGGGTTCATCATTCCTTTTAAAGGCTAGAGCTTTGAAAGAATGACTACCATTAGTTTACATTATACCTTCAGAGACAGGATCAAGGCACACCTTTCTAAACACAATGGCTTTAGTTGCAGTTGAAATATATTGTGAAATACAGAACACAGTGAATAAGACTCCCGCCCTTCCTCTCAGAACCGACAGAGATCAGATGCGGAGTACCCCAAGGATCCTCCCTCAGCCCCACACTCTTCAGCGTCTACATGGCCCCCTCGCAACCATGGTCCGAAATCACGGTCTCAACATCCTCTCCTACGCCGATGACACCCAGCTCATCCTCTCCCTCACCAAGGAACCCAGCATCATCATGCACAACTTGAAAGAAGGGATAAAAGCCATCACTAACTGGATGAGCAACAGCTGCCTGAAGCTCAACTTCAGAAAACAGAAGTCCTCACACTCGGCTCCACTCCCTCTGCAGGGAGCAACACCTGGTCACCCCCTGCCCTCGGACACCCACCCCCCAAAAAAGACCACGCACACAACCTCAGCATCATACTCGACTCTTCGCTCACCATGAACTGCCAGATCAACGTGTATCCTCCACCTGCGTCAACACTCTCCGCATACTTCGCAAGACATTCAAGTGGATCCCCCCAACTCTGGCAAAACCGTCCCCATGCACTCATCACCAGCCAACTGGACTACTGCAACTCCCTCTATGCCGGATTCAACAAACACCTCCTCCGCAAACTATAGACCGTCCAGAATGCAGCAGTCAGACTTATCGTTGATATCCCATGACACAACCACATCACCCAACACATCTGTGACCTCCACTGACTCACCGTCAAAAAAAGAATAACCTTCAAGCTGCTCACACAGGCCTACAAAGCCCCCACAACACCAGACCCCAATACCTCAATGACAGAATCTCCTTCCAAACCTCCGCTCAGCCGACCTCACCCTAGCCACTCCCTCATTTGTACAGGACCAGAGCTGGTGGAAGGTCCTTCTCCTACCTTCACCTCCTATGCAGCCCAATACTACACCAATTCAGAAGGGACCTCAAGACCTGGCTCTTTCAATGATCCTAACGGAGCTGCTCACCCCCCCCCCCCCCCAGCGCCTTGAGACTCTCGCATGTGAGTAGTGCACTACAAAAACCCTGATTGATTGTAAGCGCAACAATTAAGGGCCTGATTTAGACTTTAGCTGATGAATAACTCTGTCACAAATGTGATGGATATCCCTTCTGCCTTATTACAAGTGGCATAGGATACAATGCTCCTAATATGGTGAATGGGATATCCACCACGTTTTTAACTGAGTATCCCACCTGCCAAACTCTAAATTAGGCCGCAAGTTTAATTTTGCTTCCCTCCATATATATGAAAAGAGTGGTGGTGGACAGCCTTAGAAGAGACTATAAACAATTGGTTGCATTGCATGTATCGGGTGTGTAAATTCCAAATACATTCAGTTCTCTCGCCATTGCATGTTATGTTATGTATTTGGATTGACTTTAGCCTTGAACATGGCTATACGTGTACAGACAAGGCTGCATGGACTTATTGTTGCACCCAGTGACACTGGAGATGATGCAATTTCTGTTTGGTGAAGGCATTAAATTGATGATCCTTTGTGTAGTTGCACATGTATTAGCTTGAGCAAATCTAAGCCACTGGTCTGTAGCGTCGGCTGTTCTTCCCTTCTTGTTAACATAGTAATAGATTGTTTTTATAGCTGCTCTACAGATCCAGATTCAGCTGTCTGAAACCTTTCTAAGTGCAAGTTCCTGTACCATAGCGTGTTTTCTCCATGTTATTTTCCATAGGAAACTTTAGACACGGCTACAGCTTGAACTGCTGAACGGAATTACACAAATTTGGCAAAAAGGTAGCCCTTGTTTCAGAAAGAACTCTTTTTGTTAAATGGTGTAAATCCGTTCAGTAGTTCCTGAGAAATTAAAATAGGGAAACAAAGGTGAAAAAAAGAAAAGGGGGCAGGGTAGAAACACACTGACCCCCTAGGCCTGCTCAGGCGGTCCCACAAGGACCCCCAGGGCCAAAAAAAGCATTAAAAAAAAAAAAACGGCGAGATTCACACACACCCAGCGCAAATTTCGGCCGGAAAAAAACCCAAAAAACGAAGCACTGGCTCCCACGCTTCGTTATTATTTAGTCCCTGGGTGGGCCAAGTCCCAGGGGCATGCAAATTGTTTTGAGAATGGCAGTCAGTAATTTAGAGTGGGTGTATCAAAGGTTATATTCGTGCGTGAGATGATGCATCAAATTATCACATGGATGATGTCATCAGTGACGTCATTTGAGATGTCATCAGTGATGTCACTGACCATGTCATGAATGATGTAATATGTGACGTCATCAGCAGTGCATTGCGGGGGCGTGAGTTATAGTTAGCTGAACTAACTATAACAGGGGAATTTCTCTGGTTTTGTACAAGTGAAATATCTAACTAACTATAACTTTCCCTAAAACCTATTTTTTTTTCAGTGAATTTCTAAGGTTTTTTAAATGCTAATTTCTAACTACAACGTGCCTGAAACCTATGTTTTTTTCAGTGAAAATATATATATATCAGTGGTGGCTTGCGATGCCTTACAGTTGTGGGTCCTAAAATCAAAGCATCAGTATTTTATTTTTGAGCAAATATGAGTAGGGAAAGTCTAAATATGCATGCACACATCCTTTGTAAAAGATAGGTATGCTACTTTTTGACTTTTCCGTACTGCAGACTAAAGTTGCTCGCGTTAGTAAAACTAAAGAGAAGTTGAATAAACAAAGTGCTAAATATGGGATTTGTAAAATTTATATGTCTCTCATCATATCTCTCTTAGGAAAGGAACAGTATAAAAAAACCTATTGCAAGCATCCCCTTTTTAAAATCTCACTAAAAGTGAGCTTCCTGTAACATGCTTTACCCTGCTCTTCTCTATGTGTTTGTAAGCAGCAGATGTGGTGAAATACCCATAAATCAGGTGCTTGTCTGGTGTAATGAATATTTGAAGAGCCCCTTTATCAGGTTGAGCTTGGGCAGCGCATGCGCTGCTCTGCAAGGCATACTGTAATGTACACTGTGGCTTGAAGCCCATCCTCTTGTTTTCATTTGTTCCCGTTCGTGCCATTTATAAATGCATGCTTCTGTTTGGTCAGCATATCTAATTGCTCCCACCTTTTTGTTGTTTTAGATATTCCCTGCGGACTGCCGCACCTGCTACTTGTGGTTTTCCACTTTCTTTAATTAACGTATATTTGTGCACACTCCTTTTTAGGTCTCGCCTAGGCAACGCATATGCGCTGCTCTCGGAGATTACCTTTAGAAATTGGTCCGCTCTTTTTCAGCGCTCGTGCTTGTGCTGGCATCCACCTTGCGGGAGCAAGCAGCGGCGCTTGCTAATTGAAAAACACGGATGGTCGGTGCACCGCTGCTCGCTCTCACAAAGGGTATGCTAGCACAAGCACAAGTGCTTAAAACTTGTTTTTGTGGTAAGAGAGATGTGTAACTAGGATAATGCAGCTACTGCTGCGGCTGCGCGGGAGTTCAAACAATAACAAACACAAGGCACATTTCTGCCGCCTGACCTTTGTCATGCACCCTAGAGAATGAAGCTGAAAATGCATGCAGTAAGCATGGCCACGTGTAGGGCAGTGGGATTCAGCCAGGTCCCCATCGCCATCAGCCCGACAGTCTGTACAAACAGCGTGTATGAAATCGTTGCTTTAACTTTCATGGCCGAGGGCCACGCTTGTCTTTCAGAGCTTGTCTTCTTTGCTAGGAAGGCGCTCATTTCCGCTGCAGTGTCCTGTGGCCTCTGGTGCCCCGCAGCGCAAACCAAGGCACGCTTCCTGAGGAGAGCAACTTAGAATAACAGACAGCTGACTCGGACAACCCGGCCACTTCCATAAATTAAGTGCAATCTGCGCCGCGGTCGCATTTCAAAGCCAAGGGTAAGAGAGATGTATAACCAGGATAACGCCGCTGCGGCTGCGCCGGGAGTCCAAACAATAACAAACACAAGGCACATTTCTGCCGCCTGACCTTTGTCATGCATCCTAGAGAATGAAGCTGAAAATGCATGCAGTAAGCATGGCCACGTGTGGGGCAGCGGGATTCAGCCAGGTCCCCATCGCCATCAGCCCGACAGTCTGTACAAACAGAGTGTATGATATCGTCCAAGAATAGCCTTCTAGCACCAATATTGCCAAAGTCACGTGATATCCTTGTGCTGGAGTGCGCACGAAATTATCTTTATTTTGGATTTAAAATAACGACTCCTGTATTTATAGTCTCCCTATCACAGCAAATAACATTGTAGTATAGAGAGTCTGTGATGTCAAGGTGTGACCGCACAGGGTCTGAGAAGCTTGGATGGGATACAGGTGCACGTTACTAAGGAAACAAACTTCATATGGAGGACATCTGCATATTTTGTGTGTTTAGGGTAAGTCCCGTCCCCGTCAGTGTGAAGGAGGAGGGGGAGATGCCAAGGCTGAGACAGCAAATGGAAACGGGAAAGAACTAGCCCACTCGATGAAACATACCCGACCATGCATTTTCCAAACTCCTGTTACTTAAAACTCCAGGAACAGGTGTTGCCGGAGAATATTGGAGGGCAAGAGTAGTGCACAACCGCTTGGAGTAACTATAGCCCCTATGGACTCTTCCATTCGTACCACTTTTACAAGCTCCACTTTTTTAGCACCCCCTCAACCCAGTGTGCCAATCTTTTACATCAATGTGCCTATTCCACTCTTTTCTGATGCCCAATGCCTCTTAGTAATTGCACCAATGACCTCTCTTACAACACAACCTGCCATTTGCATTACTTCTGCTCTGTCCTGGCCTTCTCTCAGACCTCCCCTCTACAGAGCCCCAGGCCTTCCACTTGCTGTTCTCCCACCTTGACTTGTTTCTGCACCGTGACCATGCGCTCTCCCTTACTGAGCTTACTCGGGTCTCCACACTTGAAGCCCCTGATTTCTCACATATGGTCCTCTTAACTTCTCCATTGCTGTGGCACTAGCCAAACTCCACTAACTAGAAGGCCTCTCTTCTATGCTTCTGTTGTATTGGGGATATGCTGATTATGAATATTGCTTTAAATAACTTGTATACTTTTCATAGTATGGTCTTGTGTGCTCTGCTGCCCTGGTTTCCACTGTTGTCCATTGGGAATGTCAATTCAGACTTTCTGACTGGACAGTAGAGTTTCCAGCGACTCCTGCCTGGTCTTCACTTTATCTTCATTCTACAACTAATAAATCAACTTCAAACCTTTTGCTGCACCCAAAGTGTTCCTTCATGGTGTATACATCGGGTGGGCTGAAGCAAAGTGTTACTGACACTACAGCAAGGCAACGGGTGAGGAGGGCTCATTGAATAATATATATAAATATATATTGAACTTGTTAAATAAGAATTGGCATTTAGACAAGCATTGGCATAGCCAATAGGTCTCGCCTTTGGGACCTTATAAGTGTTTAGCCATGCAACAGTTCATGTTGTTGCACCAAGGATATTGTGCTGCAAAACTAAATACTTATAATGTCCTAAAGGCGAGACCTATTGGCTATGCCAATGCTTGTTTCTTCGGCTGATGACTTGTGTATTAGCATGCTGCATGCATGGCGCACACCTTATGGACTGCGGCGATGACTTGTGTATTAGCATGATGGACACACGGCGGCCACCTTACGGACTGTCTTAAAAAAAGAACTAACATCGTGTGAAATCCCCTCCAAGGTATCGGAGTGCTTTTTTTCGACTCCTCTTGTAACGGGAGCAAGAGCTTTGATAGCACGATTTATGTGCTTATTTGTAAAAAAAACAAAATTACATCACGCAAATTCCGGCCCAAGCATGGTGGTGTTGATGTGCTTATTTGTTCATGCTACTGTGGGCACGCATTACACCCTGCAAGTCTTTACCACATTCATCTATTTGTCATTTATGTGCCTGATTAAAAAAAGAAATAACCGTACAAATTCCGCCCCAAGTGCTTTTTCGACTCCTCTTTTAATGGGAGCAGGGAGCGTTGATATTTAGCACGATTTATATGCTTTATTTGAAAAAAAAATTACACCATGCAATCTCCGCCCCAATTGTGGTGTATTTGGTCTGCTTATTTGCTACAGTTGGCACTCATTACTCCCTGCAGGGCTTTCTCGCATTCATCTATTTGTCTTTTGGGTGCTTTATTTGAAAAAAGAATTCACATCATGCAAACTCCACTCCAAGGGATAGAAGTCCTTTTTCAACTCCTCATCTAACATCTTTCATGGGATCACCCACACGTAACATGGCTGACACGCAACGTGGGCAATAATTTACAACTGAACTGTGGTGGAATCTGCCATCTTTAGTGGGATCACCCACACGTAACATGGCCGATGCTTTTGAATAGAACGGCAATGGATTCGGCTTTATGTAACCGTTTTTTTGTCCCAAAAGAACAGTTAATAGTACAGCACCCAATATAATGATCTGCATGGATAAATACTTATAAGGTCCCAAAGGCAAGACCTATTGCATTGCAAATGCTTGTTTTTCTCTGCTCTGAAATCTCTTGCTTTCCACTGCTTGAAGCAACATGGAGGGAAAGCTTGGGTGCCTCCT
Source organism: Triturus cristatus (assembly GCF_964204655.1). Taxonomy (NCBI): domain Eukaryota; kingdom Metazoa; phylum Chordata; class Amphibia; order Caudata; family Salamandridae; genus Triturus; species Triturus cristatus. The sequence goes on from NC_140588.1 coordinate 144,714,603, forward strand.
CTTAAGTACAGGATGCATTTTAAGTGCTGCACAGGAAGCTTGACACTGAAGTCTGTACAGCTTCATCAAAACTTGTGGTGATAAACTGTGCAGACTCCAGTGCCCAACTTGCCACCTGCAGCCTCTAATCCCAATCTTTGATTACTTGTCACAGGATTAGGTGGAGTCAGTAAGGCTTGTTGGCCACACCCCATCCTGTGACGAAGTGTGAACTTGTGGGAAGGCTTGGCTCCAGTCTCTGAAGCCCCTTGCACTACAGGGCTTGAGCCAGGAGCTCCCAGAGGCTGACAGTTGTCGTGGTGGAGTTTAGACTAAGAGGCAATAACTTTGCTGAGCTGATGACCTCCCAGGCATCAGGGCTGTGAGCTCCTCAGCCCAGCAAATTCTGATTAATGGCACTATTTGTCGTAGATGCGTATGTGCAGCCACAAAGGAGGTCCAGGAAGAAATACAGTATGAACCAGGGTGAGTGCTTTTGAGTGCTGCCCTCGATGAATTGTTTTTCTTTGGAAATCAGTTTGTCAGCTATTTGGCAAACAGTAAAGGGGCGAAGCCCAAGAACCCATATGGGAATACCGCCCATGATATATATATATATATATATTTACTGTAAAAAAACAAAGGTTACAGGGACGTTATAGCTAGGAAATAACATTTAAAAAACCTAAACAATTTACTGAAAAAAGGGGCGTCAGGGTATTCCTACCTCGATGTTTGCAAACCCGAATTCAAGACTTTGCAGCACAACATTATTCTTTACTAGAGCATTGCGTATCTCAACAGGGGAATCAAATCTCAGTCCTACAAAGATACATTTGAAAGGCAATGTAACAATCTGTGTCTGATGTGCAGAGATTTGGTTTCAATTATTAGTGGTGGAATGTTAGTGGAGTTGTAATGCACCTAGCACAAAATCCTCCAGAACCCTCATAGTAACCCGTGGACCCCCACCAAAGTAACAAAGTCATACAACCATGATCACCCACAGAGGTACCAGGTTGGGGCTCTGGGTCTACTTCATTGTGTTGGGGCGCAGTCTACTGCAGTCCTACTAATCCAGTCACCTTTGCGGCTAATTGTGTGGTTTAATAGCTTCTATTGGTACCGGAGCTGGTAGATACCTAGGAGAATGACACAAACGTTTGGGAGTACCTTTATCTCGAAACCCACTGGTCCAAGCCCAGCAAGGACAAGGATAGAGACAATGCAAGTCCTGGGGTAGCAGCTGTAGGTTTAAATTAGAAGTAAGAGCCTGTGCTACAAACACAATTTCAGTAGTTCCAGGTCAAGGCAACCTTCTTTAGCCAAATCGCTGAATCCCCAGCCCAAGGGTGATGTTGATATTGAAGTACTCGTTATTTGAAGATGCTTACATACTCCCCGCTGCACAGGGATTGGAGGATGAAATAGACTCACCTCATGACAGCAGCCCCGATGGTGTTGTGCTGGGAATGCCGCACAGCCGGTTTAGGCCATTGCCTTTGTCTTGGGCAGGTGCAGTCCAACAGCTGTCTCCCACAGGTTCACTCAGTTAGCTTGGCTCTGTAATTGTCTGCCATTTGGTGACTTGTCCTGAGAAATCACTTCCAGCTTCATCCTCTTCAGGTATTCAGTCGCAGCTGAGGTATCTTCAGTTTTTGGCCAAGATTTAGGCTTAGTTTAAAAGAGCAATGGCAATGAGCAAGTTCATATCGGATCAAAGGTGTTCTCTGTTTCACTGGATTGCAGCCCCTTCCTGAATATCAAGAGAAATGTTGAACCTGGTTCTGGTCCAGGGACACAGTACTCATGGCCTGACCTGGCCAATCAGATGAGGTACAGCTTTTTAATCATGAACGCTCCTCCTACCCCAAAGGGGCATGAACACAGCTTGATCAATACATTCAGGGATTGTCTTCTTGAAGCTTCTCCTGAGCTAGTTTGAGTTGACCTGGAAAAAAGTGTGGCTATGTCTTCTGATAAATTACTGCTTACGTTTTTTAACATGAAGAGTGTAGGGTATTAAGTATGTGCAACACAGAACAAAATGTCAATACCTGTAAGTTAACTGTACACATTCAGCAGTTAGACAAAGAAAAATTAAGCACATTATGTTTGTAATTCTGAAGTGTGATGAAAACAAATATTTTAATAGGGTCACATCAATACATTTTACTTGGAGCTGCACTAAAGTAAATATTTACTGGTAGTTGGTTGTAACACATTATCATTTGTGTGCAGTACAGTCTATCAGTAAAACCGTATGTCTGTGTCAATTTAGTGACCTTTTCAATGGAAAATGTGCTATCTGTAAATGACAGTGCGCTACCCTATGATACTTTAGTTACATAAAAAAAAATCGCCGCCTCCTGTCCATTACAGCTCAGTAGGTCGGTAAAGTTTGCCATTGTAAAAACTGAGTTGTGGTTCTAAAGTTTGGGAAGGACTTCTCTAAATTAAAATGAACTTTAGGTGCCCTCTGACCTCAGAGCCCAGCCCTCGAGTCTCGTAAAACAGGGAACCCTCAGTTAGCACTCGTGGTTTGTGAGCTCCCTGAGGTTAGAAACATGATTATACGAAAAAAAGAACAACATCCGTTACAGCTCTTCAGATCCCTGCAGGGGACGATTCAGTCTCAACATGTGCTTTTTTTTTTTTTTTTGGTTGTAAATCAGCCTGCTATTATTATGCTTTTTGCAATACTTGGTGTTGTATACTAGTCCATCAGCCGCATATTCAATAGCAGGTCTTTGTGACTCAAGTGAGTAGCATTCCATCACAGTTCGTCTTGTATAATTTTCTTTCTGGTGTTTGCCAGACGACCATACTTATTTTGTTCTCCTTTGTCATTTCATTATTTTTATACTTGTATAAGTTCTCACCACAATGCTCCCCATGTTAAAGGGGCAAAAGATTGATGAGGTCTGAAGCGAAACAGACTCATTGGATTGACTGTGGGGCAAATGCACTTTGTACCTGTAATCTCTTTTTTGAGATGTGCCAGCCAAAAACATTCGAGTTGAAAGTTCAGTGTCTTCGATCTTAGTATGGGGTAGAGTTGTGGGTCAGTGGATCCACTCCTTATATTTTTGTGTAGGCTGGAAGAAGTGTATAAATGTTGAAATATAAACATCTGCCTGTGTTTATAATCTCTGGTTTTGGTACAAGTAGGAGCGGTTGTGAACATTTAAATGGGGAAAAAAATAAAATGTGTTCTGTTTGTGGTTCCTGTTCTTACTTATGAACTATGATTTCTGAACCTATTAATGAAACTTTACGCACACATTATGTGTCAATTATGTACTTAAATGTTGTTTTTTGTAGTTATAAATTCCTAATATACAGAAAATATTTTGACCATCTAAACTGGTGATTCACGATTCTTAAAGATTCCAGTGAGCTGTAAATCTACGAATATATGACGTTACTCCGCTAACAATCACTCCGCATACCATCACCACAAAATTTTTACTACGCAAATTCAATCACCCCACAATTTATGACAACGCAAACTTTTACCACGCATGCCATTACAACACAAAGGCATGAGTGGTAAAGGTATACTCCTAGTAAAAGTTTTAAAGGTAAGTGAGAGTACCCTGCAAAAAACACTAACCTACACTACCCTACTCTACACCAACTCCACAACATTACCCTAAACCCTGCACTACACATACACTACCCTACACTACACTAACACTACCCTAAACCCTAAAACACTACCATACACTACACAAACACTACCCTACACTACACTAACACTACCCAAATCCCTTAAAAATTAACGCCCACCCCAGGCCCAGTCTCCCTCACCTCTCTCTCCTCGTGGTTTCTCTGTCCTTCTGCTTCCTGCATCACGTCGTCTTTCTGTGAGGGGCGGTGCATGTCGATGTGAGGAAACGGAAAAGCCTGTTTCCTCACAAAGACATGGATCGCCCAAATTGGTTTTTTTTTACAATGTATGTGCATTTACCATACATACCTTTACAACGATTTTCGTTGTAAAGGCATGCGTGATAAATGCACATGCGGTGGAAAAAAATGTGGAGTAATGGTATGCGGGGTAGGTGCACTATGCGGAGAAAAGGTATGCGGGGTCAAAGTCCGCGTTGTAAAAAATTAGTTGTAAACTATATTTACCTAAATCTACATATCTTAGGTTTCATTCCATGATTTGTGCAGATTTATGAATTTATGAGGATTTCCAGATATCCCCACGGATATGTATAAAAACCCATTCAAATCCTAGATTTCCAAGCACATCTCCCTTCCAGATACTTACACCCATGGTTTTCATAGGACAGACTGACAATCACACAGCTTGTAGTTATATTTTTTTTACATATGTTTTCTGAATCGGGAAATACATTTCCTGGTGTGCCATACTCCTTTGCTCCCTAGGAATACTCTTACATCTGCCTCTTTTAGGAGTGGATGGATCTGTGGTTTCAGGGTGCAGTTGGCCTTTCAAAATCGACCTAGCTTACTGTGTTACAAACATTGTGCATGACCACACCCCTTACTACTTCCTGTCCTCTCAACCTCCCATTGCCCCATAACTTAGAGAATATCTGCCATTCTTGGACATTTTTACCCGAGTCACAATTGGAATTTGGAGTCAGAAAAAAAGTGTGATTCAATTTTTCGAATTTGAGATCAATATTCAAAATATGATGTTAGCATCAAGCATACGTGTCATGTAGCTGCGATATTAGACACACGCTTATGTTCTTGTGCATTTTAACTGATTCTGTGTGGCTATGCCATGGCTGAACTGGTGTCATACTGTTTGACACTGCAGATTTGTCCGGCATGGGTTCATTTCTCTTTCTTATTGCAGGCACGAGGGAGACCCTGTGCGAGCCGGCTTTAGCGCTGGTGTGACAATCATTTTTGGCGCCCCCTCATCATATGACCGCCTCCTGGGATCCTCTCATTTCCACCTGGCAAAAGTGCCCCTCATCTATCCAATAATAAATTATTGCTAAACATTGCACCCCCACCTGAGGTCAGCGCCCTGCCACAGGCCAGCACCCAGTGTGGCCGCACCGGTCGCACTGCCCAAAAGCCGGCCCTGACCCTGTGAATCTCCATTCTTTTTTGCCACCTTTTCTTTCATTTTTCTCATGCATTTGAGATGCGCCAATAATTCTCCCCTATGCCCATAATCTATCTATCACTTTAACGTGAGCCACTGTCCACGCAGGCCCCACTGCCCCTTGCTATGCCCGGCTCACCTTACTGGTTCTCCCTAAAAGATTCCAGCTTCAGGGTCCGTCTCACTTGCAACCCACCCTGTTGTGGCCCAATCTGCGTCACTTTGTATTCAGTGTGGCAGCTTGCAATTAGCTTGATCAGTTTTAGTTTAGCCTTCATTTTATTATTGAGCCCTCCCATTTTACCTTGGCTTTGTAGTTGTCACTCAAACTCCTACGTCGACCCCCTCAGCCACTTCCCCAAGAACCCACGGTCTGTGTACTTTTCTGTAGTCACTTATCTGTCTTCACAGCTTGGGTGTTCGCGCCTTCACCGTCTGTCTCCGCCTTTTTTAGAACATCAGGCAGTATTTAAGTAGAATTTGAAAGAACATGGTCATTAAAAGAACAGCAGCAGCAAATGGAACTGTAATAACAAGAGGTTTTTACAAGGGCTCTCTGTAGTAACTATTCTTTGATGTTTCCATCATATTTATTTTATTCTCATTTTGTCGGAATTTTTTCACACTTCTTTTGTGAAATGTGAAGCTGCCGTCAGTACATCACCACTTTTAATTACCCAATAAATGTACACTCCTACTTGGATGCCTGATGAGCTGTGGTGCTAGTAGGAGCCATGCATAGTAACTTCAACATATTCATATGAATCCTTTAAGATTATAGTAAAAGCATGCAGACATCTGCATCTGGTTGTTTAATAAGGAAACAGGTAGTTGGATAGTGCATACCAAAGAATAGAGAGGGGAGCATGATTCTAGGCGCCAGAAATTGTAAAAAGTACTGGTAAAAAATGTAACGGTCTCCGCCCTTCTTAAATATTTTGCATTTACCCCTCTAAGAAATAGAAAAAAAAGCGTAGTAAACGCTTATTGGCTTTGCTAATGCTTATTGCCAGTGTTCTGCAGTGTAAAAAAAATGCTTGTTTGCTGCTGCTGAACAGTAGTTGAGAAAAAAAGATAAAATAATACGTGCTACTGCAGATCTACATAAACAAACACATAACGGCATGATGCAGGCACATATTTTTTTGATTTAACATTGAAAGTTGGCAGATGCCTTGGAACTGCAAATAAAAAAAAATAGTGAAAAAAGTGTCAAATATTTTGCATTAAGAAAGGAGCAGCCATGCAACAGTTTGCAGTTGCCTGGCCTATCACGATAAAATATGTTTAAAAAAAGGAGCGTGACAGGGAGGGGAGAGCAGTAGAGGTGTGCAATGGAGTATGGAGTAGATAATCATTACCTCAAAGTGGCGGGAGCTACTGAGGGTGTGGAAGATACACAGAAAAGTTGGGGAAGGGATTAAAATATATATTTTCAAAGAGGTAGGGTAGTAGCAATGCAATAGAGGTAGAGACTGCATGTCTTTGAGAAAGCTGTCTGTAGACAACACCTACAAGAATTAATAAAATAGGTCTTGCCTATGTGAGAGCTATTGGCTTTGCCAATGTGTTTTAACAATGTTGCACCCCAGCGTTTATACTTTCCAGCATGGGTAAAAGTTAGTGCAGTAAAAAAAAGTGCATTTGAGTGTCGTGGAGCAGAGTTGAGTAGTATGTCATGGCATAGAGTGAACTAGAGTGTAGTAGACTGCCATGGAGAGGTAAAGAGGGCGTAGAGTGGAGTAGAGCGTCGTAGACTGGAATAGAGTGAAATGGCGTAGATTATCATAGAGGGGAGTTTCGTGGAGAGGCAAAAAGTAGAGTGTCGTAGAGTGAACTGGCATAGAGTAAAGTGGAGTAGTGTTGTGGAGTGGCATACAGTGAAATGTTGTAGAATAGTGTCTCGCAAAGGGGAGTGGCGTAGTGCCATAGAGTGGATTGTCATGAAGTAGAGAGCAGTGAAGTTGAGTGGAGTGCTGCAGAGTGAATTACAGTGGAATGGTGTAGAATGGAGTAAAGTGGCATAAAGTGGAGTAGCGTGGAGTGGTATGGAGTGACATAGAGCAGAGTGTTGTAGGCTGGTCTGGCATAGAATGGTGTAGTGTTGTAGAGTGTCGTACTGAGGGTTGTAGTGTAGAGTGTCTTGTCAGGGTGGAATGCATAGAATGAAGTAAAGTGGCGTAGAGTGGATTGGCGTAGAGTGGAATAGAGTGTTTTGGAGTAGCATGGTGTAGGGTGTTATGGTGTAAAGTGTCGTAGACTGGAATAGAGTAGAGTTTTGTAGAGTGGACTGGCATAGGGTGGAGTATCGTACAGTGTCAGGAAGTGGCATACACTGGAGTAGTGTTATGGAGTACAGTAGATTGCTGCAGAGTGTAGTGGCGTTAAGTGTCATGGAGTAGAGGCAGAAGAGTGACCTGGCATAGAATGAAGTGGAGTGTCCTAGAGTGGAGTACAGTGTTGTAGAGTAGCATACAGTGGAGTGATGAAGAATGGTTTAAAGTGGCATAGAATGGAGCAATTTCCAGTGCAGTGCAGTGCTGTAGAATGATGTGGAGTGTCAGAGTAAAGTAGTGTCGTGGAGAGTCGGAGAGTGGTGTCGTAGAGTGGAGTAGTGTTGTGCAATAGAGTGGCATGAAGCAGGGTGGAGTGGCTTAGAATGGAGTAAAGTGGCATAGAGTGGAATAGAGTATTGTGGAGTAGAGTGTTGTAGGGTAGAGTGGCGTAGATTGTCACAGCGTCGTGTATTGTATAGTGTCATGCAGTGGGTGTAGAGTTCACTGACAAAATAATGATGGCAAAAATATAGATGGCAAAAATATAGACGAAAAAATATAGAATACAAAAATATTGATTTCCTATACTTAAATAGGTAAGTACAAAAATATCGGGGGGAAAATATCGGTTAAAAATATAGTTGAACAAAATATTGATTTTCTTATATATATATATATATATATATATATATATATATATATATATATATTATATTCTGTATACCCAAGTTACTGTATGTCAACAAGAACCACTCGGACACCTTCACGTGCTGCAAAAAATCGTAATTTTAATGACAAGTTTGAAACTACGCATTTCGGCTTTACGCCTTTGTCACGCTCAAAAGAAGCTCAGTTTCACCATGTTTAAATTCACTATTTCCAAAAATAAACAAAGGACTATTTACAAAACCCATGTGTGACCACTGCCAAACGTGGCGGCCATTTTGTAACGTCTAAGCCTGAATTCATATGTGTATGTAGCCGAGCTATTATGGTACAAATCTATACACAAAAGTTACTCCCACATATTTCTCAACATTGGTATAGCTGAAAGCCACAATATATATATTATTAAGCGGCAATTGTGGACATTGATAATATCACATATGCGCAATAATTTGGCATCATTCCAATAGCAAGGCTCACTATAAATTAGTACACAGCATGTTCTATCAAACCCAAGTGGGTTACAAAAATTAATACAACAGATACATCAGTCATTGCTGACCACTTTTTCACCCAAGTGGGTTAAGGTGTACATCAGTTCTTAGATCCAATCGTCTCATTCTGTCACAGTTGTTAATCAAGTTGACATATGGCCACACCGATTTTTCAAATAGTAGATAAATGAAATACCAACCTGAAATATAAAAAAATTAAAATTACTGAAAGCATCTGCTCCTCTGTCCTCTTAAATACCTCATTATTTATCATGTAAGTGGATTGCCAGCTCTTCGCTCGAGTTTAGACCATTAGGTGCTAAACTTTTCAAATCTATGATGTATCTTGACTCTAATTTTCTAAGAGATAATTCTCTATTACCTCCTCTTATTCCCGAATTTATTGAGTCAATAACAACCATACGAACTTGATTCTCATCCTGACTATGTTTGGCAAAAAAATGCCGGGCTACCGGATATTGTTGGTTGTTATTAAATAATGAGGTATTTAAGAGGACAGAGGAGCAGATGCTTTCAGTAATTTTAAGGAAAGTGTTAGATAGCGGAGGGGTAAAAATTACTACTCCCACTCCAGTGATTGCAACAATAGGGAAAGTGTTGGATAGCGGAGGGGTAAAAATTACTATTACCACTCCAATCAGTGCAACATTGGGGAAAGTATTAGATTGAGGAGGGGTAACAATTTGTATTCTTACTCCAGTCCGTTCAAAATTAAAAACAAACAAAATATTAACAACAAAAATATTTTAAAAACACAATAAATACAAAATATATAAATGTTAAAAATTAAAATACAAATATATTTAATATTACTGATTTTAAAAACATATTATAATGTTAGATGCATATGACAGATATCTACAAATATATAAAATAAAATATAATTTTCAAACAAATAAATATATTTAATTATAATTATTTCGAAACAAAAACATTAGTTATTACATAAATGTACTTTTTTTAATTTCCTACCCTATACCACTGCGTAATTCACAACGCACATCTAAATTGAAAAAGAGAAATGTACTTACGTAATTAACATAATTAATTACCAATTAAAGAATTATTATTAATTAAAAAGCAAATTAAAACCCACAAAAAATAATAAACTTCCCACACTTTACCCCTATGACCCCCACAAACCACAGCTAAAATTAAACTGTAAAATAAAGTAATTACACAATTAAAACTTCTTTTCAATTAAAAAACTAATACTTAACATCTAATTCTAAAGTACATAAAATTAACTCCCCACCCTTTGCCCTATAAAAGTAAAACCCACACACAAAAAATATAAACAATTACCCTAATTAAATATCAATTATTTAATATTAATTATCAACTAATTATTAATTAAAAAACATACATTACTTCCCACCCTTTACCCCTATAAACCCCACAACCCACACCTAAAATTAATTACACAATTTCCATATTTAATTTTCAATTAATTATTAATAAAGAACTAATTATTAAGGAACCATAAATTACTTCCTGTCCTTTTCCCCTATAAACTCCACAACGCACACCTAAAATTATTTACACAATATCCATATTTCGTTTTCAGTTAGTTAATTAATACTGATTACCAACTTACTATTAATTAATTAAAAATAAATTACTTCCCACCCCTTACCCCTATAAACCCCACAACCCGCACCTAAAAAATTACACAATTACCATAATTATTTAACATTTAATTAATATGGATAAACAACCAATTAATAATTAATTAATAATAAATTACTTCCCACAACACTACAATATCTCAAATAAATATTAATAAATGCAAAATAATCATGAATGTATTATAATTAAATTACTTCCCGCCCTATTCCCCTATAAACCCACAACCCGCTACAGAACTAAAAAACGCACCATTAAACTAAATTTGATAACTAATAAAAATGTAATACATATATTAGAAAACATAAATCTTATATACAAAAAAATACATCACATACATTTAAAATATATACCAAAATACATAACACTAAGTCAAAAATCTATAATATTTCTTACTTTAAATATTTTTTTGAACACGATATTCTTGCTGTAGATATTTAAAACTCGATATTTCTGTAGGTCAACATCTCCAACTCGGTATTCTGTCTCTGAAGTGAAGTGGCATATGGCGGAGTGGACTTGTGTGTCGTAGAGTTGAGAAGCGTATAGTGTTCTAGAGTCGACTTGCCTAGAGTATAGTGTTGTAGCGTGGCGTAAGGTGGAGTGGAGACGTGATGTAGAGTGGCGTGGAGTATAGTGTTGTAGACTTGAAGAGTGTAGAGCGGAGTATGCATGTTTAGTAGTGCACTGCCATTACAGACAACGCATTGTCATTTGAAATTACAATTAAATATGCACAGATTTACAGTTTTATTGATAAAACTATGCAGCACAAATGATAATGTGAGGAAAGCGGCATCACCTAGTGTACTGATTTGTATTTTTCGTATTGAAATATTTGTTTTCATTATACTCCAGAATTGCAAAGAAATTTGCTTCATTTGTGATTTCCTAACTGATGGATTCTGAAATATTTGTACATTTAAATTAGTGACATACAAATTGTGTTGTGTTCTAGAAAAAACAATTCCCACCCTCTTTCCCACTCTCATTACCCAGCAAGATTGTCGCGTAAATCCTCTCACTTTACAGTCATAGAAAGAGAAGTAAACATAAACCTCCCTCAGGAGGCCGAGCCAGACATTTGACCTCTGTCTTTGAATGCACAGCAAATGTGACAAGATGAGAACAAGATTTACAGGCCTGTTTACAGAAAGGAGCACTTGTGGAAGAATACAAGGAAAGGTAGTGTGAAAAGGCTTTGCTCCTTGAGAGGGACACACTCATGCTGGTCAGACTAAAACAAATAAAGCCATGTGAGTTACAAACCACAAAGTCGATGGTGAGCAACGGGTGGAATGTATTCCCAGGGAATCTTTCTGAAAGTCACCAAGAAGTCTTTAGCAAACCAGCCAGCTCAGCTGTCTAGTAGTCTTCGACCTAAAAATTGGATAAGCTAGGTTTGAAAGAAAGCAGTATTTTAATGTAGAATAAAAACGCCTCTGAGACACATTAAGTGCGATTCACTAAGAATTTGCTGTGGCTTAGTCCAGAGCTACAGACGTAAGCCTGAATCACTCAAATTCTGGAGAAATCCAGAACTACAAGAGTAAGTCATACATGCTGACAGCAAAATCGTTGTGACATGTCCGCAGGATTAATTTTGCTGGAAAAGTCACAAGACACCCATGTCTACAAGTCAAAACCAAGACAATTATTAAGTGGGAAACGTGGGAGGCAGGATGTTGGCTATTCCATCATGAGACATGGAACTATGAAACTTACTTGCTACCCCTAATCCCCTGACGGCAAAGAAAAGCAACCATACCAGTGGCAATAGATTTATCCATATGTCATTGTAGCCCTATTTAAATCAAACTGAGCATGGGCGTAACACAGACGTCTGAAACTCCTGAGGTGCAGAAAGCACCCAACTCTTAAGGGGGCCCCCATTCAGCACAAGGCTAATGAATATCTGTGAGATATGAGATTCTCTGGGGAGCCTGATTACTTTCTATAAGGGGAGCCCTTCATTTTGCATTATGCCACTGGGACTGTGGTACTTAGCCGACACTGTGAATGCATTGAAAAATGGTCCCATGCAAACCATTTAATTCTTTTAATCAGCTCTTCATTATATATGCTAATTTTAATTTCAGCAGTGCTGTAACTGTACGTTTTTTGTCATTAAATAACGGAAGATTGAATATGTCAGTTTACATTAAGTAAATTACTTCACATGGCCTTCCTCTTGCTTTCTACTTTGATATCTTACTCAGCGTTCTAGTGAACACAGCACTCAGCATTTGTTGAAGGCACGTGCTAGGCATGCCAATTCCTCATAATTGTACAAGACTGGTTAGAGCGTAATAATAAATATTTTAACATTTTAGTTTCATCAGATGAGAATTGTTAGATGCCATTGTTAGATAATGGCATTTAAATTTTATGTCGCATATATAAATCGAATTTCTGTACAAGCCTACTGAATTGCACGGCAGACAGCACAGGACGCATACTGTCCTTGGTATTCCCAAATGTAAAAAAATATCTATTTTACATTAAAGAAAGATATGAAAGTGCTCCCCATGTCCCATGACCTTTGTGAGGAGACCAACATGAAGTGGGAACAAAAGAGATCGGTATTCCATTCTAATAAATGTGAAACTGAAACCTGTAAATTATAGAAAAGGAAGATTTGAAAAACATCAAGAGGAGTCTCTATAATGTAAGATAGTTGCAAAGAAAAGGAGCGGGTAGAGTTTCTGAGGAGAGGTTCGACAACAGGGCATGGAGGATGGTTGTGGTTACTTCTATTTTGTGACACCTTGCTTGTAATGTTTGAGTAAAGTTTTTTTTTGCACTGATGGACGTGATCCGGTTGAAATTCAGAAGGAAATACAGCTCAATTTTCTTTTTCTCTCTTCTTTACGGTGAAACCTGTCAGACAAAGCAGCTTTCTGGTTGCGAAAGACTTCTTGGGGACATTCTGAAAACTTCCCTGGAAATGCATTAGGATTGGGTGGAACTTGTGGAGTTTACCTCTGTAGAATTCAGTTACATAGAATTCCACGAGACTCCAAAGGTCAGTGCGAATGCACCACACAGAACTTCAGAGGGTGCTGCTGCGCGAGTTCATTTTTTCCCCCCCTCAAGTAGATTTTCTACGAGAACAGCAGCTTCCTCACCATAAACGGTTGCGACAGTCTGCGTTGGTAAAATCTTACCTGGTGCCCTCCTAGCACCCGAAAACCATGCCAGCTGATGCCAATTTTCACTCATCAACTTACCGTTGGCAAGCCGCAGGTGAGGAACAACTCCGCCACGCAGCAGTTGGTGGAATTTGGCCAGAACTAGTGGTCAAAATTCCACCAACTTTTCCGGCAGATTGAAATTTATTTTGCACCCTTAAAATGCATAACACTCATTGCTTACAACCGGTTTTGTGCTTTGTAACTCACATTTGCTTGCTTTCTCTTTGATGGCTTTATTTGTTTTACTTTACTCTATCCAAATGCACTCTGCGCCACTCTACTGTATACCACTGCACTCTTCATCACTGCACTTTACATCACTCCTGTCTAGGGCACTTCACTCTACTCTGCACAACTTCACTCTGCAACACTGTATTGTACGTCACTGCACTCTATGCCAGTACACTCTGTGCCAATGCACTCTACTCTATACCACTCAACTGTACACCCCTGCATTACTTTACATCACTGCACTCTATGCCACTGGACTCTGTCATTATGTTCTACGCCACTGCACCATACTCCATGCCACTGCACACTACGCCAGCCTACTCTAAATTACTGCACACTAAGCTACTGCATTCTAAGCCAATTTACTCTAAGCCAATGCACTCTACTCTGCGCCACTGTACTCTGCACCACTGCTCTCTACGCCGCTGCTCTCTATGCCACTGCGCTCTACGGTAGTCTACGCTGCGCTACTGCACTCTGTCACTCTACCCTGCATCACTCCACCCTACGCCACTGCACTCTATGCCACTCCACTCTGCACCACTGCACTCCCTGCTACTCTACTCTATACCACTGCACTCTACTCCACTGTATTCTACTATGCACCTCTTTAATTTATGCCACTGCATTCTATGATGCTGCATTTTATGCCTCTGAATTCTGTGCCACTGCACTCTACACTACTATAGTTTGCAACACTGTGCCAATGCACTCTACAACAGCTCACTTTACTCTAAGCCACTGTACATTATTCTACACGACTGGACTATACTCTGCACCGCTTTGCTCTACGCCACTGCACTCAACTGTGCATCACAGTATTCAACACCACTGCACTCTACGACATCTACTCTGCAACACGGCACTCTACGCCACTGCACTCTGCCACTCTACTGCATTCTATGCCAATGCACTCCACACCACTGTACCCTAAGACGCTCTGCTCTGCATCACTCCACTCTTTTCCACTGCACTCTGCAGAACAATTTTCTTCTCTGTGCCCCTGCACTCTAGTATCCAACACACTAATCTACGCCAATACATTCTATGCAGATAAATTCTATGCCGCTACACACTACACCACTATACTCTGGAACACTCTACGCCAAAGCACTGTACACCAGTCCACTCTACTCTACCACACTCTACTGTACTTCACTCTCCGCGACTCCACTCTGTCCGTCTCCAAAATATGACACTCTATGCTACTCCACTCTACGACACTCCATGCCACTCTCCTCTATGCCACTAACTTTTAGCCATGCTGAACAGCCACCAAACTGGTGTACAACATGGCTAAAACACATTGGCAAAGTCCATAGCTCTTGCATAAGCAAGACCTATTGGCTTTGCCAATGCTTGTTCAGATTATTTTTGGGATGTCTATACTGTTGATTGAACTGTGGCTAAGAAAAGTGGTCATGACATTGCAGCCTTCCCTGCTGGCATCATCCAAGCCATCTTCCCAGCCTGTCTATTGAAGACTGACGGAGTAAACCCACTTTCCACCTGCCGCCCAATTTCACCGCATGAACCATACTTTGTTATTACTAAAGAAATTGCGTCTGCGGTCGCTCAAACTATTTCTGCATTATTAGTTCTGCATACGCTGCCTAAACCTGATTAAAAATGACTTGTATTACAATGCACCTCACATTTAAATAGCAGAGTATTCACAGCCTTCTTAGGTGAAGGTGAGACACTGGTCAGTTTTTCTAGTGTAAGAGCAAGGACACCCATATATCTTACGCACAACAGGTGTGGCCTTAGGCTTGGAAATTAGCTGTAATTACATGCCTGGTGGATGGTATTACTGGCTTAGGTAGGATACGATTACCCTGCCATTCTAATGAGACGTGGTTATGCTTTATTGCCAGTGTAAGACCAAAACGCATGATCCAGTCTTGGAAAGGCCATGCTAACACAAGGAGTAAAGAAATGAAAAAATGGAGGAGGTTTGAATGAGTGTGCTCCCTTTGTTCGTAGGTATGCTCGATGAACCATTCAAGCTCGGAACAATACGATTTGCAGAATTACATCATAGCAAAAACAATTGTCATATATTGAGACAAAGTTTAGCAAAGTAAAGAATAGTGAAATGGGAACATTAGTTTATACACTGTGTACGTTTCCTAAGAAGTTGTTGATCTGGTTCTCCAGGACTCATAGTCTGGTTAAACAACATGTCAGTGTGTATTGATGGCAGAAATAATTTGAGAGTTAATAATTAGCCAACTAGGGCGAACTGAGGCTTTTACACTCATCACATGGCCACCGAGTGAAAACCCACTATAACATGGTGAGCTGTAAACCCTTTCAAAGGATACGTTTCCTGTTCAGGTGTGAACATAACATGTGTCATAGTGAGTCTTCACAGGGTGGCTGTGTGATCAGTGTGTCACACTGTGCCATGTGAATTGGTAGGCCAGACATTTTAGTTCGCTTGAGTGGTAGATAAGCCCATCCAGTGACATGCCGCTGCCTCCTCCCTGGCACATTTGCTCCTTCCCCGGTTCAGTCTGGTGCTCTGTGCTGGGGTGCCCTCTGAATTACCTATTGTTTGGGATGTGCTGTATATACCCTCTTGGATCAAACTACATGCTGATGTAAGAACTGTTTTGATGTTTTTATGGTTCAAAAAGCAGTTGACTATTATTTTGTTTTGCGCCTATTGGTACACTGCCCTGTTTGCATCTCTTCACAATTTTCGCAATAGTTTTAAAAGCTATTTGTACTTTTTCAATCATTTAGGGGCCGATTCCGTTCCGGGTCGGAAAGCACTCTGACCGAGTCGTATCCGGAGTGTTTTCCGACCGAGCCAGACCCCTACAGTCCGACCGAGCGAGTACGATGCACACGTATGCTGTCGGACTCGGTTCGGTCGGACTCCCATAGAACTCAATGTGAGCCAGTTGTACGGCGCGTACATGCGCTCCCATTGACTGAATGGGTACGTCTCGAACAAGTGCGCCCCCTACAGTGGGTACGCGTTGGTGCCATCTGCACCGTACATGCCTGTGTTGGTGAGACCCATAGGTCTCCCCCTGTGTCCGAGTCGTAGGGCTGCGGGTGTCGGGGAGTCCGACGCAGACCCCCAAAGTCCGTCTCCGGGAGCTTTTGTGAGCCAGACACTCGGGCTTGCACAGCCTGTCTGACGCGTGCATCGTACTGGCTCGGTTGTAAATCGCATCCATTGCACGCCACGGTTAGCTTCCGACCGAGACGTACGGAGCGGTTCGGACCCGGAAACGACTCGGTCGGGGAATCTCATGTATCTCGCATCGTACAGCTGTACAAGGCGTACGGCTCGTAGTTTTTCTGTCCGGATCGCGTTCGGTGCCCTTCCGACCCGGATCGGAATTGCCCCTTTATGTGTAATGGTTTTTGCTAGTTATAATCTGAAGCAGAGTGTACTTCACCCTGAGTTTGTGAACTGTTGGTCCTAAAAAAAATTTAAAAAATGCAATCGTTTAAGAGAAGCAAGAAACTGCTAAAGGAAATTGTTCATATAGAGCGCAATTAGGTGAACCATTTTTAGGCATTTAAATATTGCACACCATTTTTCTTTTACAAATGGTAGCTTCTTGTTCTTGAAAGATATTTTATTTACTCCTAAGAAATGTGGAGCTTCAAGTAACCATTGACTACATATTTTAGCAAATTAAGCAAACTCCAGTAAGCTTCAGATTTTTTGGTTTTAGGTAACCAAGCATTGCAAAATCTAATATGTCTGGCTTTAATGTGCGAATGTACACAAACTGCATTTGTGCATGCCCGCTTTTCTATGTGTTACCATTTTAAAACCAGATCTGTAGACTTTGCCAGTCTTTGTTTTGTTTTAAGCAGATAGATTGTGGGCATGTGTGTGGGTAAGTGTGTGTGTGTGTGTGAGTGAGAGAGACTTGAATACGATTCCTGACTAAAATATTAAAAAGCCTGCTGCATTAAAAGCCAACGAGTATTGCTTTCTCCCCGAATAAATACCGTCGGCAAAACCCTAATGGTGTTTGAAAGTGTTTGCAACACACTAGTGAGTGATTTCGAATGCTTTCTTGTTTTCGAAATTTGAAAAAGAGGATAGGAATTGAGAGGGCTAATAAGGTCCTGGGGGATGCGTTTTCAGTAATTGAAAATCAGATGAGGCCAAGTTTAAAATTTAATCTGTGCAAAGGGACATCAACTTAGTGTTTTCTTTTGCAAGATAATTTGACTGGAAAAAGGGTGCCCTTCCCCAATTTGTATTAATGTTTCATAAAGTAATGTCTCGGCTTCTCCATGCTCTAGCTTGGCTACCTTATCACTCTGAGAAGTCCTATTTAAAGCAAAACGCTCTTTAATTGTGGCGCATGCGTGAAATGTGAATCTTGATTCGAGGTTTGTAATGGGTGATGTCAGTTAATATTTTCGGGCCCTGTACCCGCTGCTTGACATTTGAATTTTGCTGGTGAAAAAGAAAAAAGCAGTTCGGCTTAGGTGTGTGCATATGTGGGTTTTTGTGAGTGCACAGATATAGGGGATTGCATTAAGTCTCCTATATGTTATTCAAAATGCTTTTCTAAATTAAGTGGCTAGATGTGGAATGATGACCAGGATAATAAATCTTGATCTTCGGTCTTCACCTTGGAGACAGTCAGATTGTCTTATTCAGCATCACTTTCCCAATTTTTCAGGGCCTTTAGTTAGGCCCTCATTACATGAGTTTCTATCTGTGATCATACTGTGCTCATTTAGTTATTGGGGTTTTCATGTATACATTAGCACAAAGAAGACATGCACACGTTTTTGCTTATTCCCCATTTGTTTATGGGACATGTCTATTTCAGAAGTTAAAGCTTTGCTTTGGTATTTCACGAATAAGATGTATCGTGATCCTATATAATTATTTCACATCTGTTGGGCCCTTTAAGTTCTCTGGGACCTCTTAAGATTTGAATTGGCTGAGGTGGGTTTGTTGGTTTTTCACAGTGAGCTGGAAGTCATTTGGAGAAGTGTGGCTAACTGGTTAGAGAAGGCATACCCTGAAGCAGAGGTCAGACCCGGGACCAGGGTTCAATTCCCGACGCGGCAGGGTCTGAGCCCAAGTGTCCACGGACTCGATAATTCTCACTTCGGTGCCTACTCGAATCATGGGTTCACACTCTGCAACTCTGGGCAATAGCTTGCTTAATCTCCACTATGGCCCCCCCCCCCCGTGGCGGGATGCCTGGCTTTCACCTTGGGGATGCCCAGTACGGGTTATCTCACAGGGAAAAAGCCAGGACGGGTTCCCAATGCAAGCGCCGAGATGCCCAAGGGTAAGTCGAGCGCTATATAAGAACATACATACATACATTTCTATTGGTGCTTAATTGCCACATGCATAAAGGAGTTAAAGTCTTGAATTAAAGGCGATGGTACTGAGCTTCATACAACTCTGTCAGCTACCTAGCACATGGCTGTGGCAGTCACCATGAATGTTCAGCATCTTGAACCAGCCAAATTCCCAGCCCTGATTGAGACCTGCAGTGGTAGATGCCCAGGCAGCTAGGCTCTGTGCCAGACAGTACCCTGCAAAGAAACAAAAGAACAGTTCCTACACTTATGTAGTGTGTACTCTCTCTTTTACCTGAAGAAATAGAATTGCCAAACGCTGCACAGACACACTATTAGGTTGGCTGTGACTGGGTACACTTGTACACCCACTCTGGATAGGATTTGGACGTGACTGGAACAGAGGTGATACTTCACTGGACTTTGGAATAACAATAATGGAACAATGGGATAGAAAGCAAGCCACGCTGTCAGTCTAGCTTAACTCGCCACTAGAAAGATGCAAAGGCACAGAGTCCTTTGTCTATTGACTTTTGCAAGCTGGTTATGGTTAACATCACTTCTAGGCAACCTCTCCTCCTGGAAATGGTTTGTCCCACCATTTTTAGTTTCTGTGCCATTTTCTCTCTGTGCAGTCACCAGCTTGGATTGGTCTACTATACGTCAGTTTTCGAACACAACAACAGCCCAGTTTATCACAAGGTAATTACCTCTTTCTACCTCTTGATCAGCCACGGGCCATTTTGTAACACTACTATTCTCTATAATCTTGACAGACGTACAGCGCTTTCTCTTAATGACTAGATA
The DNA here is from genome assembly GCF_964204655.1 of Triturus cristatus. Lineage (NCBI taxonomy): Eukaryota > Metazoa > Chordata > Amphibia > Caudata > Salamandridae > Triturus > Triturus cristatus. Next base: position 144,734,305 of record NC_140588.1, read on the forward strand.
TTCTGATCAAGTGACAAGAGGGCACCTTCAATATATTAAGAAACACATACCAAGGTAACATTGAGATTCACAACATGTTTGTTTAGAGAAGAATGAGTGAAATCGGGGTCATGCAAATGCTAGTACTAACATTAACAGTTCCTATGTACTTGAAGGACACGCATCATTACTGGAAAAGAAGATGTGGCCTGGAGTTAAAGATATTGGGTTAACTCAAGAGTTATTGTCTCCCCTTCCACGGGCACACCATGCCACATTTTGTTTGCCTCTTGCAGCTCTCTCACCTGTGAATTGAGAGAGTGATCAGTATCTAACTCTGACATGAGACACTGGACCAGTTCCTGCACATTCTTTTTGATGGGTGTGTTCTAAAGTGGGCTCATTATACTTTTGTATTTCTTGTATATGCCTTCGGACCTGAATGTTTCTTTCCTTCATCACGCTGTGCATGACTCAAGTGCTTGAGATTATCCACCTGTGACTTCCCAGAATGCCCTCATAGCGGCACTGTTAAAATGCTTTCAGTGACGGCTAAAGGCGATTCTACACTTTAAACTATTCTACTGCTGTGTGTCCTTAAAGCTCGCAAGGACTGCGTGGGTGTTGCATACAAGATCTTTTTCAGGAAGTAAGATAATACAACCTCAGCTCCGTTCTATACCTTATAAGGGCAACCATGTTAATGCCTTGAGAGAATAAAGACTTCAAGTTTATGCTGATGAATAATTTTTTTTATTACTGTCTTATTTTTGTACCCCGCCAAAATTTGAGAAAGACTCCGCATGCTGCACAATGGCAGCATTGCTCGCCATGAATTCTGGTACTAGTGTTATTTTGAGCGATAGAGTTCCTAACCTGTTGTCTGTGGACCCCTTGGACTTGCAGCCCTATATGATCTATTGAGTTTAGATTTGTGCTACAACATGGCGCTCATTGTATCCCACAAGCTGTCATTTTTCAAGTGGCTTGCTAGCCCTTTACGATCTACCAAGTTTTGATTCATGCTCCAGCATGATGCCCATAGTAAACTATGTGACTCCGCCCCATGGATTTTGGCTGTTCACCTTTGGAATGTTGCTCTAAGAGATTTTAATTATCCACCTTTTTTCCAAGGATAATTTTTTGTAAGAATTTAAATTTAAATTCCATGAGTTTTCACTGTTAGTGTGGATCACATTTATGTTCCAAAATGGCTTCCACAGAATATTTTGCGACTCCGGCTACATTTGGTATCTAATTGCAGTTCCTATTTTGGCTTTATATATGTGCACTTCTGCGTCGGCCCCACCTATTGATTTTTGATTGTGCACCTTTGTAATGTAGCTTTAAGAGGTTTTAATTATCAGACTTTTTGCAACAATCATTTTTTGTAATCATTTACATTTATTTCCATGAGTGTTTACTCTTTGAGTGGTTCCTATACATTTTATAACATGGAATCCCTCGCAAGTCTGCCCCTTGTGGGTTGTCTACTTGCAGTCCTTCTTTTGACTTTATATATGTGCACTTCTGCGCCGGGCTCACCCGCTGATTTTTCACCTGCTCATTTTCTGTAGTGAGTGGGCAGGCGCAGTTCGGTCTTCATACTAACACACAGGGGTAAGTTTTTGCTGTGTTTCTTTGTTGACACAGACATGGTTTATTTGCCCTTTGTGTTTTGACCAGGGTCACGCACTGATTGTTTTTACAGGGAGCTGTTGTGGAGACACTCCTGCTTACCCTAGCTTATTGAATTCAGTACCTACTATTAATTACATTTTTGGGAAAACTGCATCATCCCACACTAAGGGGCCCATTACGATGGCGGGCGAACTTTGTCCGCCCACCACCGTAACGGTAAACGAGACCGACCGTCAATGGTGGGGCGGTCCCGCTATCGCAATTAGGATGCGTCCACCACCCTGGCGATCGCATCTTGCATATTATGCATAGCGGCGGGCGGTGTTGTCCGCAGCACCCGCCGCAATGCAAAATATGCATGTCGTGCATTGGCATGCACAATGTGACCGGCACCGCGTGGTGCCTGCCACCCCGTGCATGCCAATGAAGGGGGGGTACCATGGATACCTCCCAAGTGCAGGCATCCACCCCCCCAACCCGCCTGGGTCCCACGACGGGCCCCAAAAGGCATTCTCAGGATGCCTCTCCATGGAGGAGTCTCCGCCATGGAAAGGCATCCCCCACGCACCTGTCGTAATATGGATGGCGGTCTTTCCGTCCGTCGCGTTGCCCCTCGCCATACTAATATGACGGGGGGGGGTGAAACGGGAGCAACTTGCGGGCGGATCGCGAACCACCCGATATGCTAATAGGCCCCTAAGTGCTTGTGCATGTGTCTCTTGTTTTTTTACATTCTATATGTTGAGATAATCAAAATCCAGTGTTATTGTCTGTGTTAGGGTTTGTGCATGATGGCCATTTTATGTTTTTAAGTTACATTTGGCACGTCATTTTTTGTCCATTGGGATAGTGGTGACACCAGGAAGTGGTTATTCGAGACATATTCGGAATATCATCAACATTGTCACACTTGGGGCCCCGATTATGATGTCGGGCAGAGCACCGCGGTCGGTGACAGTCTGCCCGATATCTGAGGTTGCAGTACGACTGCCAGAAAATGATGTGGTCAGTCAGAGTGCAACTGTCAGAGGGACTGAGCGACGCCTCCGACAGGCTCAAGGAGCCCATCGAAGCATCAGTCAGAGCGTAATCCCTACAGTGGAATGGCACCACCGTAGGGATTACAATTACCATTTTCCCACTGCCTTTACATGGCGGTCCGACCGCCATGTAAAGGCAGACAATTGGGACTTTGGGCTCTTCTGGCAGGGCCCCTGTCCCCTATGGGCCTCCGCTATGGGGCCAGGGGGAGGCACATGTGGTGCCCCCAAAACATCCATGCACCATGTGGCAGGCACCACATAGTGCCTGGATTTTTGAAAACATGCCTTTTTCAATTGTGGTTTGTGCTGCGGCCCTTTTCGGGGCCATAGCACAAGCCGCAGTTGAGAAAGGCATATTTACAACCGCCTTTACGGCGGTCGCATCGTAATAAGACGGGTAGAGCCGCCGACTACATGTCAGGTGACCGCCATCGTAATGAGGCCCTTGGTGTTGCCCCAGCCTGTGTATATACATCTTGTATGTTCACTGTAGGAGGTTTTTTTTCAGCAGTATCGTTCTGACCTCTTACTGCCATATTACATGTTTTCCTGACATTTATGCTTTTTGTTTTTTAGGCTCCGGAACTGTTTAGAAAATTAAACAGTATTAGCAGATTAATCAATTATGTATCCATGAAAAGCAAAATTGAAAATAGAAAGTTTTAAGATGCTCTCTAAATATGAAGGAATTTAAAATTAGTAGCAAAAACATAAGTTGGTATCCTTATGTTGATTTATGGGAGTGTTGCAAGTACTGCAAACATACATCAGTATGGACCATTGGAGTCCTCTATTGAAGCTGTAGAATGTGCTGTCAATAATGGCGTATGCGTTAGGAGCTAAAAAAAAACCCGTTATATACTAGAATTTAGAATATTGCTTCGTCTTTAAGAAATAAAGCTATTTTTAAACGTTCCTATTAAAATGTAAATTCTGCATTTTTGTTTCATAATTTGTGTTTTGGTTTTATGTATACTTGTTTCTGTATTTTGTTTGCATTGGTTTGTGGTCCAAAGCATAGAAATTACTTAGGTGGGCTCCCCAGTTTCCGGTAATAACTCAATGGGGCTGCTCAGACATCAAAATGTTAGTAACTGCTACTTTAGAGCACTGTACTCGTGTCTTCATTTCCCATGCAAAGTATGCAAACACCAAGAAGAACGATCTCTATTACTGGTTGTGTATCCATAAAGAGATCGAGCGAACATGTTTTATTCTGATGCATTGTAAATTCTGTGAGAAATTGACTGATTTCTGAACATTGTTTGCATCAGGAGTGAATTTTAAATTACATAAGACTTTAAAATTATATAAGCTAAATATTTAACGGTTTACAAATGTAATATGTATGTTGTACATATGCTGAATCGCATAATGTCATTGGTCATCAATTACCTTTTTTAAGTGGGAGTGGGGGCTATAACTCACAAGACATAAAACTTTGAGTGTATCATGTTGATTTCCTCACCAGTAATAAATTAATAAATGAATTACACGGTGTGTTTCTGCTTATGTATTTTATGCCATGACATTTTTTCAAATGCATTATATATATATATATATATATATATATATATATATATATATATATATATAGGTATTTAACCAATTTCAGGCAGTGCTTAATTTGAGCCGGAGCTTTCCGGTGCTGAGCATCGGCACTTAATTGGCTTCTGGTGCTCGGCACCGGCACCTAATTGTCAACACCGCACTTAGGGCAGTCTGCCACAAGGTGGCGCTGCTCACGTAATTTAGAGAGGAGCAGTATAACAGCTGTTTAGGGAAACAATATACATAAAAAAATTACTAATACGTGCCTCCCCCAGCCATTCCTTTAGCTTTGGGGACCCAGCATAATCTTTACTGTCGCATTTACATGCGAGAGAGAGGGTTAGTAGTTGTTTTGGCAGTGACAACAGGGGCGATGGGTGGTGCAAGCTGCAGTGGCCTCCTGGTCAGAGCCCTGGCACTTAATATTTTACAAACTAAGCACTGATTTCAGGGTGCAAAGGGTAAAATGTGTGCAGTGATCACGTTCAAGATACTTTGTGAACAGTCCACTATAGTGATATGTGAATGTGCATTTTTTAGTGAATTTGCGTCGGAGAGGTATTTTGGTCTTTCCGATCTGGTGACAAACCTACAGAAATCTAGATTATTCTCATTGAGTGCACGGACACGTAAACATTTGCCCGCATACCCAGATTTGAGGTTTGGATGGCATGTCCTCCTAAGTACCTGAGTATGCCAATTGCACACGGCCAACAATACATGTTAGATTTCAATATTGGACACGTTTTGACAGGGCTGTGCAATTCTGGGAAGTTATGGTCAATATTACTGCCTTCCATGATGGGGCACATTGCGCTGGTCAAGATGATAATGTATCCGAGTTGTCTTTCTGTATGATGTCATTAGTCCCATGAAGCAGCTTTAGCAAGCTTGAAAATATAATGTCAACTGTTGTCTGGGTTGAAGCACACTCAAAGGTCAAATTATCAATATTGAAATACCCCAACTCTAAAGGCAGCTAGCTCTTCCTGATGTAGATCTTTAAACTTAGACTATCCTATAAACTACACGGTTAGTAGCTAGGAAGATTGATCAAACATTGAAATTGCCTAACTGGCAAGAACATATGAGATGAGCAATTAGAATATCTACTCTTCTCACATGGTAGGTTGACATTGAAGACGCATTATTATAAACCGTATTGAATAATGCTAATGTCATGGGTACCAGATTGTATAAAAGAGTGGGTGTTTGATCTGTGGGGGTCTGATGCTTTTCTATATGTTAATGAAGGAAAGTGTTGTCCTTGAGTGGGTTATTGGGAGTGAATGGCGCAATGGAACATTTGTTTGAGGGAGGCTTGCTTTTAAAAAATGTAAATTAACATTTTAGGATGTACAGACACAATTTGGTGCCTAGATGAGGACAACTGGGTTTTGCGTTGATGTACAGGTTTTGCTAATGGACGTGCCCTTTGTTGGGTCTCCTGTCTTTGGAGAGAAGGCAGACTCCGCTTCAGAACACTTTTAGTACAGCATAGTACTGTTGAACCCTGCTTAACAATTTCTGCTCCAGGTTTAGGAAATTTAGGGGCTAGTCCAAACGGCAGGCATATAGGCAGGGGCAGTCCTTCCAGTCAGTGAAGCCACGGGCACCCGTTCTTTTCAGGGCTCTGGGTGGGGAACCGGCACACAACGTAGAAGTCAGTTAGGCCATTGGAGAAAATGTTGACTCAAAGTGCACCTGGGCTGTGGGAACCATTATTTCAACAAAGCAATAACCATGTTGTGGGCTACTGAGGAACAGGCGTCCTATGTGTTCCTTGATCCAGTATAGTTGGAGGGAGCCAGATCGGCTCATCAAGACCCATTACCAGTGGTTAATTTGTAAAATAAAAAGTGCCGGGGCTTTGCTCGGGAGGCAGTGCTAACAGCAGAAATGTGCTGGTGCAAACTACCTCCTGACTAGAGCCGCGGCACTTATTAACCTGGAGAGGACTTGGCCTAATAGGTAGAGCTGCCGATTTCAGAGCTGGAGAACCCGGTTCGAGTCTCTGCGTGGCTCAACATCCTGTCTCTCTGGGGAAAATCCTATGCCTTCTAAATAAGAGTGTCCTCAAATGGTGCTATAAGTACCGGTGCCGAGGATTAGGTGCCGGAGCTGAGCACCTGAAAGCACTGGCTCAAACCTCAATTGAAAGTGGTCAAGACGGTTACTTGTGAAGATTCTTTTTTTCATAGTAGCATACCTGATTAGCGCCATTACCCCAGTGCATGAAATAGTAAAACTCCAAATATGAGAATATGATTAGGCATAACTGTTCAGTTCGTTAGAAACTCAACGTACATAATCTTATTTGATTGGGTGTTAATAGTTCAGTTTGCTATCCGCTTCTACTTCACTTTTTATAAAATAAACAGTTCAAACAAGATGGGTCATTTTGCTGGTGCTGAATCTATTTTGGTAGCATCATTGAAGAGTAAATTAAATTACACCAATTAAGTGTTGGCTGTACTTTCCTGTTATTTGAATTACCTATGTTCATTAATAAATTGCTAGACGTTTGCTTTTTTCCCCAAACATTTACTTTTTTTAAGGAAAGCTGCAGATCTTTAATTTCTCTTTCTTCACAGTAGGATAACACGGACTAGAAATATATGTCTATCTTTTCGTTCCTAACAAGAACAGAGCATTATTCTTTATAGTCTCCAATCTCAAATTCATTCACATTTACAGAATGTTTTAAAATGTACAACTTTTTTATTTATTTATTTATATACACTTTATTGATCTATTATGTAATCTTCTAAGCAGTTGCGGACCCTATGAGTACGGTTCGCGGACCCCGTGGCGTCCGCGGACCACAAGTTAAGAACTACTGGCATAGAGGAATAAATGTCTGCGACAATCTTCCTGGCATGGTAGCTAAAGACAACACACTTATGCGATATATCATTAATATGCAATAGCAGAACAGAGACACACTATCTCCCCTGACTTCAATGTGCACGTCAATGCACGGAAACATGCAAACAAACCAAGGAGCACTACTAAATAAACCATGAGGTTGGGTTTATTTGTTCTTCGAGAGTGGCTAGTATTCCTGCTTGCTATATTAGACTGATTTGGGAAAGCGGGGGTGATGTCAATCGCTCTGGACTTTGTCTTTATAACTTTTTAACGCAGATTATGGCGTGACTAGTGCAAACACAACAGCATAGTATACATATTGCACTATGTGAGTTGTGTGCATTGCGTAGTTAGCAACACTAATTAAAGACTACTCTCTTTGTGGGACCTCTTTAATGTAGCTGCACCAGCGTACAGACACGAAGTGGTTTGCATCCTAGCACTTTATCCTGTTTAAAATGTGACCTTTTGTAACTTACAATTTTGTGACACGGTCTTGGGACTGAAGTGAACCTGGTGGCCCTATTATGCTGTCCGCTATCTAGTGTTAAATGTACGTGAGTGGGTAGAAAAGGCAGCGAGCATTGTATCACAAAATGTGTTTAATGTGTCGATTTTTAAAAATAGTTTCTAACTCAAGTTGATAAATATTCTACTAAAGCATGTGCTGTTTAATTACATTTCTTATGGCATACCTTAGTAGCAGTAACTCTAATGCTTATTTAGTCCTCAATCAATACAAAACGTACATAAAATATTTATTGAGCGGGATATCTAAGCACAGAGATGGATACACAAAGTTTATAAAGCAAGTCACATAAAATAGGACTCAACATCGATTGTGATAAATACCAAATAGATATAATAAATGATTTCAACAGAACACTTAAATAGGGATGATTCAGTAAAGCTCATTGGATTTTATGTACACATACACGGAGCCATCATTTGAACTGGCACATAATTATCTCTCTCTTTGAATTTATATGTTAATACATACATATACAAATTTTAAAATGGGTATAACAATAAATTGTATCCAGTTTTAAATAATTGCATTCATTCAGAGAGATCATAAAAGCTTTTAGGGGTTGAATCAGTTACCCATGTTACCATCAAGGTTCAATTTAAATTGGGTAAACATATTATCACCTAACTTTGACACCAATTTGTTAATAATCTAAAACAATTTTTCCCAAAAAGAAACCGTGGAAATTTGATTTAATCAAGGGATGAATAGATTATCCATATCGATTTTGCTCAAATATGAATTTACCTTGAAAAACACAAAGACAAGAGGCATTTGGCAAAACAGGAACAGTTGGTTTAATCAAACACCACAGCTAGCAGTGCAGCATACAGAAACGGGTCTGAGGACTGACTCAAAGTACAATCTTCTGAATGTCTTTTTATGCATATTTTGAAGCATCATAAAACAATTAATAGATACTGATTCGGGTGTGGAATGTGGGTATAGTCATGAAGCCATAAATTACTCCCACCTGATGAAAAATGCAGGTGGGTCTTGACCTTGTATGGACACAATGTGGCCCACTGGGTAACGTGTCCAGATGTCCGGCATGAGGAGCGTGATCACTATGTGTGTAGTGTGTGCTGTGTCCTGATTGGCTGAGGGTTCCTAACTTCATGTGGCACCTAACTTTATGGTGTTTTGGGAATGTGCGCCTCCTCCGGCCATGTGCATTTTATTAGGGCCAATCTCCCAGGACCATTGTGGTGTTGCTGCCTATCTATGGAACTAAACTCTAATCTGGATTTGTCCTGTTTGCACATTTGTCCTGCTGGTTACATGCCACCCTACCTGTGATCTGTCAATCGTTAGCCTCAGACCCAGGGTGCAGGGCCTGCATAACCAAGTATTTCTGACTCAGGGTTGATGCAGAGATCATGTCGAGGGATTTTGACAACAGTGAATCAATATCGTTTTTGTACATATACCGATCATTGTGTACATCAACATCAATATTCACGTCAGAACCCAAAAAATGTAGGGCCATTGGTAAATTATAATTTAGTGCTTTAGAATTCTGAAAATCTATATAATCCGAGACACATTAGTCATATTATTTAAAGTGATTTAAGTATGTTACCTTGTGATCTGAACACAGGTTACTTGGCAACCAGCAAGGCTTGAGTAAATCCCTCAGCTATTTAGATAAAAGTTTCAACTAACTAAAAAGTCAGTGTCTCACAAGAAATAAAGATGAATGAAAAACCTAATCAGTGTAATTTAATGTAAACAAACATAAAAATCTTTGAGTTTACGTAGAGAAGCGACTAGTCACACGGATTTGATCACTGATTCCACTTATTTATTTGGAAATTGTACCGCGGTCATGAAAGAAAAAGCCTGAATATATCTTCCAGCTATTCAGACGGAAGTTGCATCTGACAAAGTATTGTGTGTCTTGCAATAAATTAAAACAGAATAGTAAAAAACTAAACTAAAATGTAATTTGACAGAAAAGGACAGAAACAAACTTTTTTTGATTTACCTTGAACTATTCATCATCGCAGCAGTTTCATTAGGGTCAGAGAAGCCGAAAATTGCAAGAACATAATGATAAGTAAGAAGTCTGGTGAAGAAACATAGTTGTAATCCACAGAAGCCTGTCCTTTAACAATTTTGCTTGTTACATAAGTCAGGTAGGAATTTTGAGCAAAAACCTAGAGGTCAAGTCACCTCCAAGCAAGAGATTGTTGACCTTACTCTCTGCTGGTCTCACACTGTGTAGTCGTGAATTACCTTCAGTGGGATCACAGGTAAGCCGACAAAGGTTCTGGGTTTTGCAGTTTAGTTCCTGTGTTACTTGTCACGGTCCTACTGCAAAGTCTCCATTGATAATGGTTCCTCATATATGCTTCTGCTAAATTCCAACATTAGTGAGGCAAGTTGTACATGCCAGTAAATGTCTTAATCTTCCTTTATATTATTTATAGTTAAACCACTTTCAAAAAGCGCTAATGCTAAGCTAAGAGTCAGAAATTAATTTACCGAGACTGCTCTGAGCTATGCTCCTCAGGACTCTTCCTTCTGCTTCCTGTAGGCTTTGAATTTAGGAGGGGCGGGCAGTTTTCTGTATCTTTTTTGATCCTCTGATGGCTACTGGATAGGACTTCATAGCTTAGTTGCCGGTAGACAACAGGAAATGGTCTATAGATTCAAATCGGGTAAACATTTTTGCCCTTTCCTCATGAGTAGTTTCGGAGTGATTAATGACTCTCTCTTGAGCAGTGCGGACACCTGGAGGTAACTCTGGTCTGTGGTCAGAGTCCAGCTTAACCTAGAAGTCAAGACCGGTGACTCGGATGGGAAATTTTGATAGAACGAGGCATAACTGGAAACATTTGGTTCACTGGCGTAACAGAACTTGAGGGTGCCCTCCTGCAAGGTACGTGGAGGGGGCCCCTCCATACTGATTGAGGACCTCTCTGGGCAGAGTACTGTGCTGAGGGGGCCCTCTGGAACTTTGTGCCACCCCCCTCCCGCACCGCGGGGGCCTGTCTTACGCCACTGATTTGGTTCTCCAAACAAGAGATCTCACTTGGGGCTATGGATTACCCTGCAAGTTTGCGTTCTACATCCACAACTCTCAAAGCCTGTCATCTGTACTATGTGGTCCCTGCTCAGGCAGTAGTTTAAAAGGCAGCACATGGTTCCTCTATCTCAAATGGCCATTGGATCCTGAGAGGAGAATAAGATCCGAGTCCCAGCGCAGATGCCAAGACTTGTGTATGTGGGACTCGGCAGCCATTAACATACCCGTTGCCTTACCCATGAGGCAATCAGGAGGACTTTCAAAATAACAACTGAGGAGCTTCTTGCGCAGAAATAAAATGCATTCATGCGCAGAAATTGAAGTCGTTGTGCAGAAAGATTATTATCCTGCTTAAAATATTTTCGTGATGGCCCGCTGTTGATTGTTTTATACTGACCTATTTTCCATAGTCCTTGTTGATAACTGTAATGAATACCTTGGCTCATAAAAAGTAGGCCTTGCCTAGGTTGTCAGGCCTTAATGCTAAATTTCATTTGCTTTGTCCATTTTTTTCTTCACTTTTCACTTTTTCAATTGTTACATGTACTGTAGAGTGCAGAAACGTGTCTATGCAGCAGAAACGATGAACATAAATTAATCTTATCTTGGCAAGGGTAGGCAGTTGTCTGTGCCACGAATAGCGATGCAACGTTTTCCAAAATAAGAGTCTGATTTTATTAGATTCTCTTACCTGACTGCCCTTCAGTTCTGTTCAGTGTGGAGTTCAAGCCTGTTTCTGTAACCTGTCTGTAATACCCCTGGTTTAGCGGTCATTTGCTGTGCGTCTACTTAGATTAATCCCATTAAGTTGTTGTTGATCCGAGACCTCTCATATTTCCTCGTAAACTCAAAGGTTTTGAAACAAGAAGGCAAGTTAGTTCTGAATTTGATGCAGTAGAAAAAATGGTGCCAAGAGATCATGTAATATAAAAGGTGTCCTAGAGAAAATGTAAGATTTGGATGCCCTATATCTTATGGGAACTGCTGCAGTTGGTGCCTAAAAAAATCTTTTGAAAATATGTCTGCTCCAGAGTATTTGTCAGCCATTATATAAAAAACAACTATATGGCGCTTTTATTACAGCTTCATAGATACTGCTCAAGGTTTTAAGTGGCATTCATATTAATGATAGATATAGGAGGAAGAATAATTAATTAAATGAAGCACGAGATTTGACATTTTTAATGGGGGGGGGGGTGGATCAGCCCAGTTGACATTGAGGGATTGTTACACACAGACAGTTTAACAAATATATTTTTTATTGTTGATTTAGCAAACATATACATCAGGATTTATAGAATTTTTGGAGGAGCATTAGAGGGTTGTTTCGTGCCATAAATCTATTGGTGTTATCATATTTCCCTTTTTAGGTCTCGCCTACCAGACAGCAGAATGTGTCTGGTTGTGAAAGGCCTATTGTGGGGTTTATCAAAACTTACAATGGGTTTAAAGCCCTCCCGTGCTCATCACTGATTGTCCACTCTCATCTGCTTACTTTTCATTTATTCAATAGCATCCCTTTGCCAACTTGTGTTTGTCCCTTCCCTGGAGCATAGTCTCTTTACCATCCCTTTCCTTGGCTGACTTTTTTTGTTTCATTTCTTACTTTTAGGGAACGACTTTTTGGTTCTGCAGTTAGCCAAGACCTTTTAATTTAACTAAAATAATGTGTAATATACCCTCTTAAAGGGGTTTTCAGTCACCCCTCTACACCCATTGGTCTGTTGTTGTGTCATTCTCATTTTGCTTCCGCCCACTACAGCATGGGGCATTGGGTCAGCCTACTTAAGCCTCGGTTTAACGTCGCTTTGAGAGACTGCATTTTGCTCTTTCACAATGAGTATATCCGCAAACAAGGTAGTTGAGTGCCATTGTTGCCTGATGTGGTAGTAGGGTGCCCTACAAGTGAGCCCACGGCACATTCCAGCTTTATCAGTTCCTTTGTTGTTTGTAGATGCTGCACAACAAAAGCAAAAACATTATGCTTTTTGCTAATGCTGTGGCAATAGATCCAAAAGGCGAGAGTTACTTGCTTTGCCAGGGCTCTTTAATGAAGGGTTCAGGTTGCGATTAGTGCAACAGGATATTATTATGTTTGTTTTGTAATACCTGGCATTTTGCCTTCTGATGTAAGTATTGCTTAACCTTTGCTTATAGTTGGCACTGAATGCAATGTGTGTTAGGAAGGGCAGGTAGCAGTGATTGGGACCTTTGTGATATATTATTAATGGGTTTATTTTTTCACTGCATGCTGTTCTTGTTAGTTTAGCCCAAATAATACGTGACTGATGTGAGAGAATCGTTTACATTTTTTTTAAAGTTGCTTGCTTTAAAGAAAAGAGGAGCCTAGGGGATTACATTCCAATTTATCAGCATAGGACTGGTTTGTATCAGAAGTTAGCACAGAACCCATTGATCAATATAAAGAGTCAAAGTGTATAGTTGACACAATTGACTGGTTTGACAGGCAGAGCAGCAATCAGCCGACTGCCCATGGAATGCCGTGTTTCTAATAAGGAATGTCCGTGCTACGGACATTTTAATACTGTTTTTCAGTAGTTTTCATTGGAGCCGTCACTTAAACATGAGAATGTCTTCCATTCATAAACTCACCCTGTGATTTGTTTCCATATTTATACGGTTTGGGATTCATGAAAATGCAAACTACTGGTTGGGCTCCTGCAGATTGCCTGTAAATTGTCAATCTGCAGTTTTTCGGTTAGGGGAAGTTTGCATTTGCACAACTGTATTTGGGACACTTTCCCACCCTTAATCAGGGCTGGACTAGCGGTAGCGGGCATCAGGAGTTTTCCCGGTGGGCCGGAAGTGAGGGGGCGGTTTTGGACCGGTAGGAGGCATTTTTGTTACTGGGGGCCGGTTTTGCAACAGTGCTGCCATATCGCCCTCCCTGTAATAAAAGTGCAGCAGCAGTATTTCCCACCAGCAAATCCCTACAAAAACATGTCCAACTTAATTGCCATGACTGGTTTGCATTTCCAGTGTGGCCTTGCCCTGAATATGCACTTATTCCAGTACTCCTTGGAGTAACCTTTGGTCCACAGTGCCAGAGCCAGTGTGTGCAAAATACTCGTAAATACCCTGGATGTGGTATCTGTATGTCCGTGCATTGCCAGTGCCACTCCTTGCCCCCTGCCCGATATTCTACATTCGTAAATCTAATCGGAAATTTCTGCAAATCCTAAATCTTCAATCCTTGATTTTGGAGCTGTGGATTTAAATGGCGCTGTTTCTTGATATTTTAACCTGGCTGTTCAGAAAAAAACCTGGAATGTAAGGAAACTTGTTATAGATAGGTTGATTGGCTTCCTGAAGAATGTGACAGAACTGTTTACAAGTTTGTTCGTGAATATCGGTTGTAAATCTGGGCGAGTAAGAACTAAGCAGTGTGTTTAGGCTTGAATGGTGTTGGAATTTGTTTTTAAATAAATTCTTCATTCCTAATAAGGTGCTGTCAGGGTTTGTCAAAACAAGAGCTACAGCTTTAGAAACTGAAGCCAAAATAACACATGAATTTGTATCGCTGTTTTACAGGACCTCATTATGATATGATCCCATGTTACATATTTACTCCACTGTTGCCACCATCTCTGGCGCCGCGGCCAGGGCTACTGACTCCGGAATCTGGCGATCACGGTTCGATCCCCGGCGCCGGCGGCAGATTAGCCCAGCGCCATGTGACTCTGGGCAATAGCTTGCTTAATCTTCCCGACGGCCCCCAGCGCCTAGAGACCCTTACGGGTGATTGTTTGCGCTTTACAAATGTGGATTATCTCTCTAGGACACACATGGAAGAAAAGAAAACTCCTTATCTACCATTTTTAGCTCAAGCCCTATCAGACAGTGTGGCTGGCTGGTTTGCTAAAAACTTGAGGGTATTCTGAAAGCTTCCCTAGGAATTAATTCCGCCCCTTGCTTACCATTGCCTTTGTGTTTTGTAACTCACAGTCGCTTGCTTTCTTTTTGCTGGCTTGATTTGTTTTAGTCTGTGCAGCATGTCTTTGGACTGGGGTATAACCGGTTTACTGTATTCTACCACAAAGTGCTCGTTTTCTATAAACAGGCCTGTATATTTTGTTCTTATGTGGTCACATTTACTGTGCATTTAACCCCTTGGCTGCGGCAGGAATTCCGCCGCAGCGCTGGGGGGGGTTTGGGGGCAGCGCGGTGGCGCTGTGCTCATGACGGAGCTACTCCGTCATGAGTTACGGTTGAGCTGTGCTCATGATGGAGTGGTTCCATCATGACTCCACCCACTGCGCTAATCGCCCGCACAGGCGGGGAATTAGCGCCGCGTGGGAGGAGCGGCCGCCAACGGCCGCGGCATGACGGAACCACTCCGTCATGAGCACACGGCACCCGTGGCTCATGACGGAGTGGTTCCGTCATGAGCAGGGAAGGGGTTAAAGACAGAGGTCAAGTGTCGGATTTACCTGACAATCTGGGAGGTGGACAGGAAAGGCTTTTCTTTAGCACACAACAACATTTAAATGGGTGTAAATGAACTGTGTGAATATTTCAGAATATATCAGAGTTAGGAAATCGCAAATGAAGCCTTTTTTTGTGCTGTAAACATATATTTTAATACAATCAAAACAAATCAATGCACTAGGTGATGCCATTTCCACACATTATCATTTGTGTGCTGGATAGTTTTATCAATAATATTATGTCTGTGCAACTGTAATGGCCATTTCAAGGGAAAATGTCTTGTCTGTAATGGCAGTGCATTACCACACCATGCATAATCCATTCTAATCCACTCTATGCCACTCTGCTCCCCTCCATTGTAACATTCAAAGCCACTCCACTCTACTCTATGCCAGTCCACGCTACGACACTCCACTCTGACACTCTCCTGTACTCCACTCTGAAAATCTTACACTCCACTCTAATCCACTCCGACACTCCACTCTGCTCTATTCCACTCCACTCTACTCCACTCTACGTCACTTCGCTCTACGACACACTACGGTACTCTGTGCCACCTCCCTCTAGGACACTCAACTTTAAGCCACTCTTCGACTCTCCATTCCACTCTTCTCTACACCACTCATGCAATCCACTCCACTCTAGTCCTCTCCACTGTGACACTCTGCAATACTTCTCTCCACTCTGACACTCCAGGATACTCCTCTTCACTCTGGACACTCCACTCCACTCCACGCTACTAACTTTTAGCCATGCTGAACAGATGCCATGGTAATGTACAACATGGTTAAAACACATTGGCAAAGCCAATAGCTCTTTTATAGGCAAGACCTGTTGGCTTTGCCAATGCTTTTTAGATTTAGTGACGAATGCAGATTGTGGCATTAATTCATACCAAACCTTTTTTCGAAAATAGAATCCAGGGATGAGAATGTGCTGTTGCAATTTTGCAATTACTGCTGTTGGTGGGGGTGGGGGTGGGGGGGGTGCAAGTGTTTGCACGTATAGTTTAGCTGTTGCTCACTGCTAATCAGGAATCTGCTGTTTTCAATTGTGTGCCAATTTGATAAAGGCATTCTGTCTTCAAATAAACCAGCATTTGCTTACATAAACTGATTTGCCTCTCTGAAACAAGTCATCACTATCAAAGTGATTTAGCAAGTTTCCTTTTTTCCTTCCCTATTACATTAGTTTATTGTACAGGAACCATCACATCAACATGGAAACGTTAAGAATGATTAATTAAAAAGTGCATAAGCCCATGCTGTGCAGCCCCTCTAGCCCAAATACTGCCCTACTGTTTACTACTCCTCATAAAATAGTATATTCGACCACAGCTGGTGCCTGCATGGAGGTGGAAAAGGAAGGAGCAGAAAAAGGGATGAGAGATGCAAATGTGAGCTGGGATCTGTCCAATCATTTTGGCAGAAAAGTGGTCATCCTAAGTGTGGAGACTACCTGTAAATAGGATGGAATCCTCTAAAAGTGTATCACACAAGATGGTGGGCGAGTAGGAAGTGTCTCGTCTTCTCGTCCCCGTCGTCGGCTGCGGCCGTTTCCAGCACCATAAGGGCTCAGCAAAGCATCCGGGAGTGCCCCAGCAGAAACATTCGGAGCGGCGGGCCGTTACCTCCCGTCTGTAGTGAGGGGCAAGCTCGTAGCCATCTGGGCAGCGAATAACAAGGTCCACAAAGAAAAGAGATCAGCTGACTAGTCCGGTCAAAGAGCTAGAATTAATTCACAGTCGAACCAGGGCTTCTGAGAGTAGACTTAGACAAGGCGGAATATGCTGCTCTCCGACCAAAACATTCCTTTTACATAGGTGGAGACAAATCCAGATGGTTGTTGGCTAAGCTGAGGACCCAGCGGCAGCAAGCTGGGGTTCATTATTTGCAGACATTGGAGGGTAGGGAAGTGGTCGACGATAACTCTATTGCCACAGAATTCCAGGACTTTTATGCATACCTTTATTCCGGACAAGATCTAGAGCCGCTGTGCATCGCTGCTTATCTGCGAGGAGTAAACATGCCCCGCCTCACACCAGTACAGGCAGCCTCATTAGACTCCCCCATTAAACTGGAAGAGTTCATTTCAGCGATATCCTGTCAGAAGCTCCTAAAATCCCTGGGACCTGACAGATACTTGGTGAGATTTACAAATCTTTCTGCCAGGTCTTAGCCCGTATTCTCATTAGGTTATTCTATTCATTCTTGGGCCCCGGTTCCATCCACCTCCTCCATGCTAACGGCGGCCATTGTGGTTATCCCGACAACAGGGAAGGGCAAACCGCTATGTTACTCATACTGTCCAATATCGTTCCTGAATGTGAATTTCCAGCTCTTTACAAGCATACTTGTGGCATGGCTGGGTTCTCAGATGCCGGGTGATATCGATCCCGACCAGGTGGGGTTTATTCACCAAAGAGAATGCAGTGATGATACAAAACGAATCCTACACCTAATAGATAAGGCCAACCATTCAGAAGTTAAGGCCCTGTTGCTCACTGTCGACACAGAGAATGTGTTTGACTGCTTGCGCTGGCACTACCTGGAGCAGACTCTCTCCCATTTTGGGCTGGGCAATCGTCTCCAGGTTTGGATAGCGAGCTGTTACAGCTCACCCACGGCGACAGTCAGGGTTAATGACATTGCTTCATCGCCCTTTCCCATTAGCAGAGGACCCAGCAGGGGTGTCGCTTGTCACCCCTGATGTTTGTCCTTTACATGGAGCCCATGGCCCAGTGGATCAGAGATTACCCAGGAATTACGGGAATCCTTTTATGGGGAGAACGGCACACAATCAGGATATACGCTGATGATGTCTCAGTCTCTCTAGTCAACCCCAGCACTGCCCTCCCGACCTTCCTAGATGAATTGTCCATGTTGGGCTCGGCATCAGGATTCCGCATTAACATCAACAAATCACAGGCCCTTTCCCTATCAATATCCTGTAATCAGTTGCCCCGCCTTAATGGAGGACGCTCACTGAATCGTTCTCACTGAAAATCTGGTTGCCTCCCTTCAACTCAGCACCTAAGAACATCATATGTGGCGTACCCCAAGGATCTTCTCTCAGCCCCACCCTGTTCAACAGCTACATGACCCCCCTCGCGCACATAGTCAGATCCCGCGGCCTCAACATAATCTCCTACACAGACGACACTCAATGTATCCTCATGCTCCCTGTCTCAGCGATGACCCCTCCAAAGCCAGAACCAACTTCTCCGACGCTATGACCAACATAGCCAACTGGATGAGAGACAACTGCTCAGACTCAACTCCAACATGACAGAAGTACTGATCTTCGGAAACTCCACCTCTGCCTGCCACCACAGTTGGTGGTCAGCTGAACTTGGACCCACTCCCACGCCAACAGACCATGACGCAACCTAGGGTACATCCTCGACAGCCAACTATCCATGAAATGACAAGTCAACGCTGGCGCCTCCTCCCGCTTCCACACACTTTGCATGCTCCGCAGAATCTTCAGCTGGATCGCTGTCACTCATGCTCCATCATCAGCCGCCCTGACTATGGCATCGCTTTCTACACTGTCCTCTCCTCCCGGCTCCAAAAGACTCCGGACCATACATAACGCTGCAGCCAGACTCATCCTGGACCTCCCTAAACAGTGCCATATCCCCCCCCACCTCGGAAACCTCGACTGGCACCCTATACAGAAGAGGTACCAGTTCAAGATCCACAAACACGTTTACCAAGCCCTTCACTACCAAGGACCATTCTACATCAAACATCAACTGAGCCTCCATCAGCCTTCTAGACACCTTTGTTTGTCATCTCTAGCCCTTGCATACATTCCCTGCATCCACCGCAGTGGGCTTTCCTTCACTTCTCTACCTCCGTACTGCACCCTCTCTTGCAGACTTCAAAAAGTGACTAAAGACCTTGTTGTTTGACCAAGACACTGCTTCCTCAGCTCCCAGATACACCTAGGGGTGACAGTGCCACGCTATACAAAAACAGTTTGACTGATTGATGGGGATTCTGTGTACATAGCCTAGAGATGTGGGGCAAGGAGGTGTTTTTAGGTTTTATAAAATACCGCCGCAAGTTTGTCTAGACCTGGGGCCTTGGATCCATTGAGGGAGTCAATTGCTTGTATCAGCTCATCGTTCGATATAGGCTCACAAAGAAATTGCCTCTGAACATCAGTGGCCACACGCAGTTTCAGCAAGATAGTCAACCCCATCACTAGTTGGGTGGGAGGTCTATAAGTGCTCATAATATCAGAGAAGTGCAAGAAGAATGGCACCATTGTCAGTCACACATGTCCCATCAGACAACTGCAGCTCAGGGATGTACCCACTGCCTCTGGGCGGGTAAAGTAGCCTTGTCAATGTGTGGCATGGGCACTCACCTTCTCTTTAACGCCTTGCCTTGGCATACTTCCCCAAGAAGGTCGCTTCTCACTCGGGCAGCTCCCGATATTTGTTCAACAATTTAGCACGGTGGTATAACTGTGGCCCAACAAGTTGTTGAGTGTCCACTCTGTCGATTTCCATCAGCTCGGTTTCTATAAGAGACCAGCTATGATGCATGTCCTGCAGCACCCCAGCATGCTTGGATATGCACACTTCGCGAATGCAGACTTTAAAGACCTCCTAGTGGGTGACCTGTGTGGTGACAGAGCCCATGTTTAACTCAACGTTTTCAGCGACTGAATCGCAGAGCTCCGAACGGAACAGCTCCTCGTGGAGGAAGTGCATGGGAAACACCAGTGGCGTTCCAAACCACCTCCTTAAGGTATCCTCAGTACCATCTGGACTGGGGAGTGATCAGAAAGTGTGCATGAAAGATGGGTTACAGTTTCCAGCCATGGGGCGACTGCCACAGAGATGAACCAGTAGCCCATACGGGTCCATGTGTTGTGCGAAGAAGAATAGCGTGTGTATTCAGAAGTAGTAGTGTGGTGTAGGCACCAGACATCTCTAAGGAGATATTTGTTGCAAATGCCGTGGAAGACCCATAAGGAGTATGGTTTGCCACTCAACACTCTAGCGGTGGTGTCCAGTAGGGGGTCAAAGATCAAGTTAAAATTGCTTCCCATGATAATATGATCTGCGTCTGTGCGTCCCCACAGGGAAAGGAGGCTGTGGAAAAAGTCTGGGGAGTCAACATTAGGGGCATATACATTTACTAATAACAACCGCTGACCCACCAGGGTGCCTGCTGCTATGATGTATCAACCATCCTCTTCGAAATAACTGGTGGAGTGGTGGAAAGGGAGACTTTTGTGTATTAAGGTATAAACTCCCCTCGAGTATGTACTGTAGCTCGTGAAGTATCTGTGGAGGCCCCAGGAGGGAGGTTTATCTCCTGTGAGAATGCAATTTTTGTACTGTGCAGGGTAAGGTAGTTCAGTACAAGCTTGCCATAGCGGTGGTTATTAAGGCTTCTAATGTTCCACGAGAGGAACGTAATTTCAGCCACTGATCCCCACGGTATTACGTGGTGCTGCCACCTAATAACAAGGATGGGGTATGCTGGTATCGAGAAAGCATTGTGGCCCTTTCCTGTGGTGTATATCGACTAACAACAGCACGACAATGGCCCCCCAGCCACACTGGGCACCAAGGAGCGTAGCAAATCCCAGAAGAGATCCCCAAGAAGAACAAAACCCCCAACAATCTCCAGTGTGGTATATACTGTGGGAGTGGGGGGCAACACTGTAGCAATCAAGCCCCTATTGCAAATGGACTTTAAACAATGTTAGTGGGTCATAAACTGGTAGTGAGGTAAAGGTGTAATCAAGATGCAAAAACCAGAGAAAGATGCATATTGCCATAGGTGCAGTTGACATAGAAGAACAGCAATATCAAGTTTAGTACTCAGGACCAGAGTCTGAAATAAGTCAGGTGGGAAAAGGTCCGTGCTGGCCAAGGCGTGTAGATCCAGAGTGGAGCATTCAGGCATGTTGTGGTGAAGTGGAGATCTCTCCTTAGCATATAGTTTGCAGACGGTTGTGGCATTAGTGGGAGTGTCAAAAAAGCGGGTCTTGCTATTGAGATCAACCCAAAGGCAGCAAAGTAGGACATGTCATATTTCAGACCCATTTTACGCAGCATGTGTTTGGTTTCTGTGAATTTGCGATGTGCCACCTGTACCACCATTGTAAAGTCTGGAAAGAAGGATATGGTGGAACCCTGGTAATGTACCACCCTCCTCACGTGTCATTTGGAGAGCTGTATCACAATCACAGAAGTTCAAAAGACAGGGAGCGATGGGCCCTCTCCACCACAAAGGTTGGCATGAAGCTTTGGCAGCCAAAGAGCTCAAGTGAGGAGGCGCTCCGCAAACAGGTTGTGGCGGCCTGTGTCTGTGGATTCCGCAATGCCCAGTATGTGGAGGTTGTTGCTAGGGTTTCTCACCTCCAAATCCTTGTTGTTGATGGCTATCATTTTGAGGAACTGCTCTACTTTCTCCAGTGGCTTTGTGGTCGTCGCAGTGCCTTCTTTGTGGCTCAATACATGCTCCTCCACACCATTCAATCTGACGTTCTGACGATGCAGGCGCTCTCTTATACAGTCTAGGCATTTCGTAAGGGTGTCAAACCGGGCATCAATTGAGTGGCATCTACGCTAGTCAGTTGTTCAGAGTCTATGGCCCCATCTGCACCTGCCTTCATGTCCGATTAGGCCCCTGATCTGTCGGCCTCCCTAGGCCATTCAAATGGCAACTCTTGTTGCGTAGAATGACCGTGCACCATGGTCTGAGAAGCATGGTCTAGGATCAGGAGCAGTAAGGTAGGGGGAAGGTGGGGGGAAGGTGTGGGATCTAAGTAGTGTGGTGTTCCCAACCTAGATGTCCCTTAAGGCATGTCCCTGTGTGCCAGCACCAGTCGGGAGCAGCCTCAGGAGACCCAATCGGGTGTGTGTAGGTTTGGGATTTAGCTGTATAGGCGCTGTGAACAGACCAGTGAGTGACTGGCACTATGGGAGAAGAGTTGGTGGACACCCCTGGCCTCCGGTTGTCCCCACAGCAGTCTTAAGCACCTATGTAGAGGAGGTAGGTAGAGCGCACCCAATAGGTCAGAGCGGAAGGCACCCAGGAGTTACAGTGGAGGGCCTCTGTCAGGCCAGGCACTCTGCAGCCGGTCCTTCCCCATTCAGTAGCATAAAATAACGTAGAACCTCCAGCTCACCCACTGCCCCTGTCACCTGGGGCCCTCGAGGTACTGGCCAAGCCACCAACCGTTCACGCCGAAGTTCTGTGCATTGGGCGATTAGGCACTCCAAATCACCCTGTTCCATGTCGCCTACGACAAGGGATGCATTGCTGTGCCCTGAATTTCATGGATGCGGTATTCAACCCAATATTCAAAGGGGGTCGCACTCGCCGGAGCTTCACTGCCAAACTGCCATCTTGATTCAGGCTTGGCCACACCCTCCAATTACCACACTTTGTATAAAAGTCACTTTACTAAGAGAGAGGCTGTAGAATTGATCCACATAGGAAGACTATCAGTCTACCAGTTTTCCTATACAAGTATATATGAATGTTTTGATTTTAATAAAATTGCATAGGTGTACAAGGTAATTTTTAGGTCTGTCATTTGCGGCAACGTTTGCTTTCCCACCAGACTATTTTTGAAAAACTACACAATTAAGCACGTTCACAGAGGGCTCTTTAGTAGCAGGCTTTTGCTCATACCCACCACAGTACACAGCCGGTTGCAGTGTATCACTCCACTTTTCCATTTGGCTCCTTTTACTTCGACTGATTGTAGAAAGCTACTGCACATTGATCACTGAAAAGAATGGAACACCTTTTGGGCATATGTGAACAAAGGTGTGTTCAAAGTAAAAAATAACACACCGGG
This sequence comes from Triturus cristatus, assembly GCF_964204655.1. Lineage (NCBI taxonomy): Eukaryota > Metazoa > Chordata > Amphibia > Caudata > Salamandridae > Triturus > Triturus cristatus. Next base: position 144,757,238 of record NC_140588.1, read on the forward strand.
AAGCCTAAAGTCCAACTAGTGTTTATTGCAAAATAACAATATTATCTAGCACTATTGCTCGTACCTCTCCCTAAAGTGAGCATTGAGGAACACACATGGTGGAAAATCCAACGTGGTGCCCGTTGGTTCCGGTTTGGTGGTCTAGCGTCTCTTCCTCGCATTGGTACTGGCGGTCCCGCCCCTTCCACTGGCCGACCGGAGTTATATCTGTTGATTGCGGATGTGAACCGATACCTCCCGGGACCGGCAGAGTGAGGGGTAGGTCGACCGCACACGGACAGAGTCCAAAACGTGAGTAACCGATATGCGGGCTTCTGATCTGGGGTACGGGAACATTGCTCGACGCCCCCTCTGTTTTGTGGTAATACTCGAACCTGACGCTAGTATTTGAGTGCATGCCGGACTTTGCCTGCACAAACTCCGCTCCCAGTTGGGTCAGTAGGACGGCCCCCTGGGGTATGTCTATCGCTACGGACAGCAGGGGAGCAAGAGGATGTGATGGGAATTTGCCCCCTGGCTGTCGGACATGCCCGTTTTAACAGCGCCAGCTGCACGTGTATAATAACCTGATTCTGCAAGCTGGTGGAGATCCTGGCGGAGGAAAAGCAGTGTGCACCATTGGCCTACTTTACATCCCTGCGTGGATGCTGAGTGGTTCCAGGGGGCGCACTACGTTTGACTCCCTCGTGGATTTCGTACCAACAACACCCAGGAAACACAATGTCCTCAAAATCAAGGCTTAGTGTTGTTGCAAAGGGACCTATGCCTATCGGGTCCCATGTTAATTTTTAACCATTGACCAGTAACTGCCTGCAGGCAACCCCTACCTGCATACTGACCCTTTTATTTCCTCCTTTCTGAACCTCTACATCCATTAGGACACTGCACCTTACAGTGTCTACACCTGCCAGTGCACGTTGTTATATATTGCTGACCCGAACTGGGTGAGGTCTGTGCGTGCTCTGCGCACATTGTGTTTTTCTGACTGCTACTTTTACTTTTAAAAAAAATTAAATTGCCTGACGCATGGTCACAGACACTTGAGTGTGATGCATGCATCTATACATATCTGAAGTGCAGTGCTACACCATCATGGTTGAATTGTAGACTATTGAATCACAGTTGAATTGTAGACTTGTGATGATTGATTCACTAACTATTACGATTCTTCTTTGTTACAGGTTTTTGTAGTAGATCTACAGGTACTACTTTTTAGGGTGCGATATGGGTGGTCACCTATTGTTTCACTAAACAGACCACCCCCAAAAAGTGTAGTTAGATCTCACATCGGTCCTGAAGAATTGCCGTTGAATTGACACTAGGCAAGAAACATGTTGGCCTGATATTGTTGTGCAAAACCCTGCAACCTTAGAGCAGGTGTACAAGCACCATCGTTTTTAATCAGGATAGTGACCACGTTCATTAAAGTTGTTTTGGGTGGACCGATAATTCCGGTTTTAGTTTTACACATTTTTCACTTAGACATCTACACTCACTAGGGCCCTTACACGCACTGCACTCAACGGCTAAGAAAAAAGATCTCGTCCAAGAAGGCCCCATCATGGGTGCCGATCGGGTTTTGCAGCGCCGACCCGATAAGGAGCAGACCCAGTGTGGAAGCCAGACACCTAGCTGGCTGGGTGTGTGAGGGTCTTTTTCTGAAAGGAGAAAAGATTTTCTCCTGTCTCCAGTAAGCATTGTGGCTCTCTATACACACATTGACTTGTAACACCCAGTAGGAACGGCATACCACTTTGTTTTGTAAAATTGCTAGCAGTACAGCAAAAGATCAAAGACAATTGTAATTTCAATTGAACTTGCTAGTAAAAGATTTGTTGCAGCGAAAAAGTTAAAAACATTCAAATGCGACACCCATGTGTGTATATATAGGTATTCTCTTAATACAAGTCAATGAAGAATAATCACCGGACAGAAACGTGTCTCTCTCAGTGAAACCTCATCTAATGTGCAGGTGGCAGGACCTTACCCTCCAGAAAGTGAAAAATGACCTTGAGGAAGATATCATTCACATAACCAATAATAGCTTTATTATTCTCCCAAAATAACACTTCCCATCTCTGCCAGGTTTAAAAGCGAGATTGTGCTGTACAAGGTATGCAAACCTGAGCCCTACGGCTTCCGGGCCTGCTAGAGCCATAAAAATGTGAAAAACATATTCTGTGTCACACAAAGCTTCAAGCTAATATAAAATGACATCCTCATTTGATTAAATGGTTGATGCATTCATGATTACATATGTGGTTACTAATACTACATTAGACATGAGTAAATAAACATGATATAGACATATTTTGTTTGTTTTCACAGGTTTCACAGAGTCTGCATTTTAATTGTATGGTTATATTAATATTATATACCAGCTAATTGCTTTGTCATCAATTCGAATGCCCAGTTAGATAGCTGTTTATTTTCTGCCTCTCTTTTAAAGTTGTTGTTATAATGTTTGACATTGTAACATTGTAGTTGGCTGAGATTTCAATCCTTGGTTAGGATGTGGTTTATTCTTGTCTCCTTCAATAATAAGAATAAAAATAACGCATGACAGAACTGAACGCTTGCTGTTTAAAAACATCACTAGTAAAACAGTCATATCTTTTTTTATTACAAACACATGGAAGTCACACTTAGGAGGCAGCATGTTTTCTTTTTTTCTTGTTTTGTGGCACATGTTGGCTTTACTAATGTGTGTTTAAGAATTGACATTTGGAATCACACTTTCTCTAATGCCCTCCTTGTAGCTTTTGGTGTCAGTTTTTGTTCACTCTCTACTTTAATCTTGTAGGAAGCTGGCTCCTTATAAAATACAACAACAAAAAAGTATATTGTTTAGAGTCCAGGTATCCCTTACTAGTGGACAGGACTTGCTTTAACGATCCCAAGGTGCTCTTATTTTGGTAGTGTGGTCAAGCAGTCTTAGGCTTATCAAGGAGGAATGTTGGACATTCATTGCATGCACACAGTCAATAAAGGATCCACACATCCTCAATGAGGAGATCCACACCAATGTAGATAAACAATACATATTGTAATGACATTTTTAGCACCAAGAACTTTTTTTATTGCCAGTTTTGAAGAAAACAGGTAAATATACTTGTATTGACTCTAATTCGGTAATGGTACCGTATGAGGAAAACCACATATACTGCATTTGGGTAATTATCAGCGACTTACAGGACTAATATTTTATAGTTAAGGTAAGTACGGTGCAAGATCCAAGGCAGAATCAACAGGTCACCTCTGGAGGCTTTGGAGCATCGGCTGCCCTGTTTTCAATAGGAAACGGACCTGGGAAAAGGAGCCTTTATGTAGGGACTGGGGGGCCAGTCCAGTTGAACCAACATGAGCCTTAGGTCTCACAATGCTCGGGCACGTATGGATCCCTGCGGCCCACTTCTCGAGCTGTGGGGCTTGAGTGCAGAGATGTTTTGAGTAGTCGAGTTTTCACTGCGGAGGCACTCACGGTAGGGGAGGCCTGCACAAAGAGGCTGCAGACAGGGACTGGGAGTTCAGTAGGCAAGCCCAATGTAGAGCTTGTCTCTGGAGGGTCTCAGGACCTTGCTTGCACACTTCGACTCAGGCTGGAGGGGGCACAGGTGCAGTGGTGCTTTCCAGTGTTGGGTTGTCTGATATCTGGAGTCCTCGCGGTTCTTCTTGGGTGCCTGCAGTGTGCAGGGGAGCAGATCCACTACTCCACCCTTGCTACTCCACCCTTGAATTGCTGCCCATCTTCCCAGGCTTTTGGAGACAGAGCAGCTGCAGGACGAGTCGTCTTTGGTGCAATTGTTTGGGACAGTAGGCAGGCCGGCAGGGTTGGCGTCAAGTCTGTTGCTGCTACTCAGTTCTTGCTTTTCGCGAGTCTTCGTTGTCCTCGTTCTTAGGTTTATAGAATCTGCTTTCCTGGTGCCAGGGACTCCCCTAAATACTAAATGTAGGGGCTTTAAGGGTAGTGAAGGATGATAGCCAATGAGCTACTTACCCTTGGGGTCACTACACCCCCTAGATTACCACTTCCTGTGGGAAGTGGGCATAACCTTGTCCCAGAGTTCCTAATTTTGCCATCACCAAGATGACGGAATTTTCATCAAGGGGGCGCATGAGGCAGCTCACCTTAAGGGTGGGAATGACCTGGTAGTGCACCACGGCTCCCTGCATATCTAATTTCTCACCTGTCCTGGTGCCAAATGGGCCCATGGCAAGGGTTTGGCATTTCCCCTGTCTGTGGAAGCAGTAATCTCATATCAAGGGGGCAGAAGAGGCCTTTGAAGCCAGCTGTCTGATATGCTGATTATGGAGCCATCCTGCTTGAACGATATGACAAATCCTCCGGCAAGAGCAAGCGTTGTTACTGCCCTGAGAGAGAGTGGGCTCTCACCCTCAAGGGGTCAGAAATCGGTCTATGGTGGTAGGTTGGTCTACAGCAGTCAGCCACCACACTGGAGGCTGGTAGATTTTCAGAGGGCACCTCTAAGGTGCCCTCAGGTGCATGCATTAAGAAATCCTCCACTGGAATCAGTTTTTGTTTATTAATACAAGGTGTTTGATACCAAACTCCATAGATTTCAGTGAAGCTATCATGTAGCTGGGGAACTCGTTTTTACCAGACTACAGCACATGTAGCTAGAATGTCTTCCCAATTTACTTGTGACATCTAAAAATTGACTTAGAAATCAAAGGGGCATGTCCACACATGTAGTATAATGCACCCTGTCTTAGGGTTGTAAGGCTTGCTGTAAGGGTGGCTTGCCTATACTGCATCCATTATCTGTAGGCATGGCACACAGGGATGTGTGCCATGTTGTGTTTTCACTTTTTTTGCACCAAGACACGCAGCCTGCAATGGCAGTCTGCCTGAGTAAGGTGAGCGGTCCCTTGGGGTGGCACAATACACGATAAAGCTCTTGGGGACCCTCATTAGTACCCAAGCCCTGGATACTCAGGTTACTATTATTAGGGACTTACAGGGTTGCTAAAGGTATGGTCAATTGAGGGAAAAATTGTACAGTTTTAGGGAAAGAGATCTGGCACTGGGGACCTGGATAGCAGTAATTCAGTGCGCTTTCTGTCAAAATTGCATCAAATACCAGGCACAAAATGGGGGTGACCATGCCAAACAGGGGCACTTTCCTACAGACCTATACTCCATGTTCTAGAATATGACACATTAAACATTTATAGTAGAATTTCACTATCCTAATTGCATCATTAGCAACAATGCCTTTATTGACTGGCTTTATTTTTGTTTCAATCTTTGTCAGTGAAACAGTGGCTTTACTTTGCTACTTGGGTAAGTCTGATCTAGTATGTTGCTTCTTATCAGACAATTCCTCAAGGTCTTGTGTACTCGGATTTGGTGAGTCCCATTTCAAAATGTCTGTTGTAGTATTTATAACGCTTCTGGATATTGTAGGTACAAGGGATAATCCGTCGCGTAGGACTGAAATTTAAATGTCTGTTGGTTGGCAAGTGAAGATGACCTATATTGGTTTATGCTTTGTTCTAAGTTTGAGCTCCCCAACGATAAGTCTGTCCTATTGCCCTAGAGTTGTATTTTTGTTTGCCTTTCCCTCCACCTTTCTTTCCTCCTTTGTCAAAAAAAGGTTGGGGTTGAACATTATTTGATGGACTCAGTCTTGCTTGTGATGAATTTGACAATGTTTCTGAAAAAGAATATTTTGTGTTGTAGACTTCCTTTATAGTGTTTGCTATGCTCAACTGACTTTGTAGGTGAATAAGAGTTAAACTATGAAAAGGCAACATTGGTATTGTCATTTATTAAATCCTTTTCAAATTTGTCTGTCTTCTGGATGTAGGAGAATATTTTAGATAGAGAAATGTCTTTGCCAACTTTCCCAAACAGACTTTTTGCATCCAAATTGCTTGATTTGCCTAATATTTCTTTTTCTAAATCTTCAATTTCGTGTAGTTGTTTCAGACCCCCTCCCCGTCCCCCAAAGAAGCCTCTACTACACTGCTGAGGGACTAGAGGTAAACTTGGGCAATGAAATCTACATGAAGTAAGACTTCTTGGGGACATTATGAAAACTTCCCTAGGACTGCATTGCGTTCATTGGTCACCGTTGGCTCTGTGTTTTGTAACTCACAGTTGCTTGCTTTATATATTCTGGCTTTATTTGTTTCAGGCTGTACAGCTTATGTTAGTCTCTCCCGTGGAGCATAGCCTGTTTACTGCATTCTTACATAAGTGCGCACTTTCTGTAAATAGGCCTATACATTTTATTCTTAACTTGTCACATTTGTTGTGCATTCGGAGACCGAGGTTGAATGTCAGGCTCTGTCTTCAGAGGTAGCTTGGTGTTTACTTTTTTTTTCTCTGACTGTAAGGTTAGAGGATTTATCGATCTGGGAGTGTGAAACGATAGACTTTTTTCTAGCACACAACACATTTTAAATGTCTAATGAACTGTGTAAATGTTTCAGAATATATCAGAATGAAGAATTACAAAAATATGTTCTTCATTTGTGCTTTTCTAAGTATGCTGATAACAATTATTTCCATATGATAAAAAAATAATACACTAGGTGATTCCATTTCCATGCGTTATCATTTGTGAACTGTTAATAGTTTTATCGGTAAAACTGTAAGTCTGTCTAAATGTAATTGTCATTTTGTTGTCTGTAATGGCAGTGCACTACCACACCATGAATAATCCACTATACGGCATTCTACGCCCCTCCACTTCACTCTGCGCCCCTCCACTTCACTCTGCGCCCCTCCACTTCAGTCTACGCTCCTCCACTTCACTCCACGCCTGCCTCTCTGTGCCCCTCCATTCTATAATGCTCCACTCTACTCTACAATACTCCACCCTTGCATACTTCACTCTACACCACTTTACTCGACTCTATGCCACTTTACTCCACTCTACGTTGCTTTACTCCACTCTGAAACCTAAGTCCACTCTTTGCCACTTTACTCCACTCAACAATACGCCACTCTGACACTCCACTCTATGCTACTCTACTCCGACGCTCCACTCTACTTCATTCTGCGCTACTCCACTCTGACACTCCTCTCCCCTCAGCTACTCCATTTTACAAGACTCCCTCTATGCTATTTGATGACCTTTACTCCAGTCTTTCCCATTCCACTATACTCACCGCTGCACGACTTTACTCCACTCAGTGCCCCTCCGCTCTACGTCACTTCATGCCTCTAAATTTTAGCCATGCTGAACAGCAGCCAGGCTAGTGTACAACATGGCTAAAACACATTGTCAAAACAAATGGCTCTTGCATAGGCGAGACCTATTGAATTTGCCAATGCTTATTGTACCTGCCTCTGCTTTGTGACCTGGATGTCTGTCGGATCAAGGGCAGTGCCAAGGGTACAAAATGGGAAACCGGGGTAATGGCTGCTGCCCCTAATTGACGTCCAACCCCGGGCAGGTCTGGGAGTCCAGCCCCCTGTGGCCATCCCACATCTTCAAGCCCGGGAGCCTTTCGCGCTTGAAACTCCGGATGTCTGACTGAAACCGGAGACGCCGTTTGTTACGTCAGCTCTTGCCTGACTGCACACCAGCTATGGCCGATGCTAATCATTTGCAGGCCTCGCTTGGAATGTCAGCTCTCTCCTCTTCCCGAAACAACCACTAATAAGCCGTGGTATATTTTCAAAACTGCTTCAAACGTTCCTGCCTATACTGCTCCAACACCTTGAACACACCCTGCACGTTGCAGACACGTTCAGGTCTTCTCTTCCTGTTTTAGTGTTTGTACGTTTTAAGGTAAAACGATGCATCTTCATTAAGACTTTATCCAGTGATCGAAAGCCAGCATGACCGTGGGGAAAAAAACATAAACGTTCAATCTGATTTGTGTTTGTGCCTTTGGGAAAGGGGAGGGATGTGGGGGGGGGGGGGGGGGGGGAGGGGGCAAGGGGAGGGGGCACGAAAAAAGCCCAGTAAAAGATTTGGAAAGCGCAACCGAATGTGTTCAATGTACTCACTTTATCGAGTTCCAGTTTTGGCTCTGTTGACACAGCATGTGACGTTGGCATGGTCTGGATTACTGAGTCTAGCGAGCACATCAAATCTACAAAGCCCAAAAGTGATGATATGCATGGGGAGACAGGCGCTCAGCTCTCTGGCACCACGCCATTGCTTGGCTTCCCCTGTTGGTAGGGAAGCTCCAGAGCGTCCCTGTTGGCATAGTAAACAATTATTGGCAAAGCCAATGGGTTTCGCCTATGTGAAAAGCATTCAATCAGTCATCACTAATTTTATAGCGTGGCTTATCACCTGTGAGGGTATCCAGGCGCTGGGTCGCCCCACTTAGTGGCAAATGAAAAACAAGCATTGGCATAGCCAATAGGTCTCGCCTTTGGGACCTTATAAGTGTTTAGCTATGCAACAGTTGCATAACTAAATACTTATAAGGTCCCAAAAGCGAGACATATTGGCTATGCAAAGCGGCCGTGCGGCCACGAAAGTGAAAGTGATCGCACTCGCGATCACGATCAAACATCAAAGCGCACATGCACTGTAGCTCTATGCTGGCCTGGTAGCACTTTTTGGAGCCCTCTCAATAAGTCTCGCCAGACCAGCGAATGCGCTGGGTCAGGCGAGACCTAATAAAACGATAATTTTGCAATTGAATTTAAAACGTCTTGGAAGAGAATTTATGGTCCTCACTGATAGTCTGCGGTCCTATGAAAATTGGCATAGATCGTGTTCTCAGTCATCATAGTTTATCCGTTCCCTGCTGTGTATTCAGTCCTATAAAACTTTCCAGGAAAAGGCTTTCTTACATAGAACACTCTTATGTAGATAATTTTTCATCCCTGCTTTCTCCCTTTCGCGTAGTTTTGCTGCCTTTTCCACCTTCTTTCTCCCTTTTCTGGCTGTCTCTCTTTTGCTTCAGTTCAAATTCTGATGACAAAAATGTCCCACACTTCAAAAACGACTGCTGGTGCCCACAACCAGCAACCACCTGGCCAAATTAAGCACAGTATCCCCTCTGTCCCGTTAGGCTGATCCATCCATGCCCCTTCTTAGGATTCGAATTATTGAAGCCCTTTCACAGCCAAGTCTACGTGTGTAGCCAGACCTAATTACGTTTTGGTAACTGGGCTATAAAGGGAGATGAAACTTTGTTTCTGCTCAAACAATGTTACTTTTTTTTTTTTCTTGAAAGTATTCGTCCTCTTTGGCAGCATCCATGGAATGTTTTATGGACGGGCTATAAGCAGAATGGGACTACTGCAGTGGCGTAGCGTGGGTGGGTCGACGGGAGCGGTTGTTCCGGGCGCAAACTTTAAAAAGAAATTATTCCACCCCCTAACCCATGGACCGTTAGCACTTCCTGAGATAACGGTCCACGGGTTAGGGGGCGCAATACTTTCTTTTACAATTTTGCCCTGGACACTGGCAACCCACGCTACGCTGCTGGACTACTGTATTGTTCCAAATGAGGCTTCTTTACAAGTTTCTGATGGGGCTACTAACAGAAGTTAGAGACCTAACTGGAGGATTGTGGGTTTATCCAGTGACTCCATCTGCTGAAAATCCAGTGGCGAATCAGGAATTACGAAAGGGATTTGGCATGGTCTGCCCAATCCCCCAGTAATCCTCATTTTTTAGTGAAACCTCAGGGTCCCTCTTATAATCTCTGGCAGCCCTGCACCCCGGGAGCTACCGGTACCCCAGGATAAGAAACGTCCAGTGGGTGGGTGCAAGGGAAGGTTGAAGTTACTGAGACAAATGCAGGCACTCCCTATCGGTTAGTAGTAAAAAATATAGATTTTGTTTAAGTCTGAGTCACCAAGTTAGCAATAAAGGTCTTTTTTGGCAAGATATTCATGACGTCAAGAAGTTTGAGCCAAGGACTATAAACATACACAGAGTTTCAGTAGAAGAGATTTAAACTGGTCTGGTATTATAATTGCGCAGTTAATCTATTTCCTACTTTATTCACTGCTGATGATGGAAGTAATCCATAATGAATGACATTAATAAACAGTATGAGCCTGTTTAGGACGATGTAAATAGTTTCTAATGCTGTCACAAATCTTGTTCAGGTCACTTAAGTGTGAAATATTTCAACATTTGTCAGCGTCTTTTACTATCTGTTTACATTGTACCATTGAAGCGATTTCTACATGTTCCATTTCCTCGGTGAATCGTTGAATTAACTGTATTTGTTGACGGATATTAGTTTAAAGTTACCCATTGCCTAGTGTCTTTTGTATTTTTTTACTCAGTCTTCAAAGCCTTTGAATTCATTTATTTACAAGCTGCTTTTATGTTAATGTTGCACTAGAAATCGAAAATCATAAACTCAGTCACCATCTGTTTTTATGGGACCTCCAATGTCTACAGCACTAATAAAGGCTGCTTAGAGCGAGTGGAAAGTTGGAGTTTCTAGGACTAGTTACACAGTTGAACTGAGCTGGAGATAGTAGAGATCACCAAAATTACAAAACATAACATCCTCTAGCTTGTGTTTTGTGTAGTTACAGGTAAGAGTCGGTGTATCTCTTTTTATTAGTTGAGACTATTAGTTTATGCAACAAGTATGTGCTTCATTGATGGACGAAATTGTGAGTTCCACAACTTTACCCATCAGGTATTTTACCGTTAGTGACGATTAGCCGTATGGATTTATCAAAGCTAGGAGTATGCAGAAGTAACACACATGCGCTGCTCGTGTACATAATCATGACATGCTGGTAAACATGCTTTGAGGCACCGCACTCTAGAAAAACATATGCTTAATTTGAGCCGGTGGTTTCCAGTGCCTTAATTGTCAACACCAGCTCTTATAACGGTCGATTACAGTTGGTTAATGATTTAGTATACTTTACGAATGACTAATACCTGCCACCCTTGCCATTCATATAGCTTTGGGTGGCATGAAATTGTCATGTGTACGGGTGTGAGCCTAGTAGTTGTCTTGGTACGGTCATTGGCAGCGCTGGTAGGGGCAACAGGAGATGTACAAGTTGTAGTAGCCTCAGGGCAAGGGCCCTGGCACTTATATTTTTACAAACTAAGCACTGCACATATACCACCTCTACACTCACTATAAACTAATTTATCTCGATGACACCATGAAAATGTTGATTTTGCAACTTAGCTACTTGTATATGTAAGCTGTACAGATATCTGTTGTGTAAGAAGGTACTTCTATGCATAACTAATTATAATGCATTAATATTTAGTCACAATCCACTGATTAGTCAACTTTTTCCGCAGAACTATTCAAGCTTTGATTCATGACTGCCCTACAGAGCTGCTGAATACACAATGTCACGTGACCTATCATGACATTAGGACCTGGTCCGGTGTGTTTGGCAGCCTACCCTATGGAAAACGCTTTCCTGTAGGCTTTAGCTCATTCATGGTTGTGCCCTCTATCAATGTATAGGACGGGCTCTTCCAGCCACAATCTCCCGGAAAATATCCCCTCAGTAATATGTATGCATCCAAGCTAACTAATGGTCACTAACCTTACTAGTTCCAGGGGATCTACACATCCAGGAGGTAAGGCTAACAGCAGCACAACCATCTGATAGGGCAGGTTGGGATATCATACCTCATTATCTAAATATACTTTGCAACATTTACTCAGCAGCAGTGACTAAGCTGTGTATGGATATAAACGTCCTACCTCTGTTCACTACATACCTACCGGGTGCGGCTTCACAAGCAATCCGGCTTGATGCTAGTCTGATGCACAAAACCACACATCTTCCCCCACTTCACCTTCTGATGTAGAACAGACAATGCAGTTGTGAATCCTACCTTCCAATTTATAAAAGCAGTGGCGTCTCCAGCAGAGGATTGAGGTAGTCACATGACCACTCTGCTCTACCTCTCTTTACCAGGCTGTGCAGCCAGCCTATCATGGCACATAAGGAGTCAAAACCCTAGACATAAGTCAAGGAACTATTGACTGGGAAATGCACAAAGAATGGCAAGGAGCCTTTCACATGACCACCCCTGACAAGACTGGACACCCTCCCCCTCCTCTCTTTGAGATGGGATCACATTGATGGAGTTGGTCTAATTAACACCAGAATATTCTTACAAGAGTACACTTTTTTCAACAAAAAGGAGAAACTGGTGGCGTTACCCTAAACAAAGAGGTGGTGGTGGTGGCCAGAAACTGCAAATGTTCCAAGACTAGGTCGGCTCTACCTTGAGATCAAAGTACCACTGCTTGCTGAACACAGTATGTTGGTGGTACACCCCTCCTCCATAATATTTACATAGAATAGAGAAAAGGCGATCTCAAGAAATACCACAGACCACGGGGAACAGATGTAGTTAAAGCCAATCTGGCAGCTGGTGAATGGGCATCGGAGAAGGAAGAAACCCTCACCTAGAGACATAGCAGATCTTCTTGAGAGGCTCTGAGTAAGCCTCTCTGGTCAATGAAGAACACCCTTGAGTAGTCTCCTACAACGTCTTGGAGAAAGTTTTGACAGCCGGAGCCCATGGTGATATGTGAAAATGGGAGAGGCTCCTCTTCGGACCTCAGCCCAATAATGATGATAATGGGTATTTCGGGGGAAGAGGGTAATTTCCTTACCCACATGGCTGTGGAGTGTTTTTAGCGGGATGTCCTATGTAGCTCAGTCTCTTCAACCATCAGTTATTCGACTGGAACGTAGCTAGTTGCAACCAAGCTGGAGAGCGACATATGGAGGAGTTGGTTATCGCTAGTACGAAATGCCAGACAGAATTTTTTTGTCTCAAACACAATTAGAAGATGCACATGTCTCATTAGTGGCCCTGTGTTAGGGGGCGGGGGGGGGGGGGTGCTTGTTCTTTTGATGTTTGGTACACTCTTGTTGTTTTTTTTTTAACATATATTCCCCCTTGCCGGCTACTGGTTGTATGTGTAAGAGTTCTTAATGAATAAACAAATAGGTGGAGATGCTTAGGGTTACTCGAAGAAGCTGCCTCTTTCTGTAGCCCCTACCTCTAAATATGTGTTTATTTATCTGCATCATTGATTCATTTTATTTGCATAGGGCGGTCCTATACATATGGCATGTAGTAAAGGTCAATATTAATTAATTTTGTGATAAAGGCGCAAATCCTGGCCCCAATTCTTTTCTTGCACTACTTTTGGTTCAAAATGGCGGTATTTCATGGTGAGCCATTCTAAACCTAGAATATTAGCCTTTGCCCTATTTCCTTACAAGCATATTCACCCCGAACTGCTAAACCGCTGGTGAGAATTACTCGATGACAATTTTTGTTCATGAAGAATTTGGGAATATGCATATTTAGATGTACAGGAAAGACAACATAAATTGCTTTAACAATTGCATTGTGAGTTCTGTCGTATTACAATGAAATGCCATCCATTGAAATGATTTTTTTTTTTTTGCAGCTCGCCATCATGAGCGTAACTCTTTTCCCCATAAGACTATTCTTTGCCGCTTCCATGATGCTACTTGCCTGGCCTTTTGCGTTTGTGGCCGCGATGGGACGCACGGAGGAGGATCTCGAGAAGCCCCCCACCTGGTGGAGAACGTGAGTTTCTGCAAGCATAAATTTCACTTTGTACCTGCAAGCATATGAATTTCTCTAATGTTAATGCATTTCCACTATCTAAGTACATGAATCTGAAGGAAAATAAAGCCTTCAGCAATGTTTACTGTTGCCTAACTACTAGGTTTTCAAAATGGTGGCCTTTGTAGGCTGTGCCCTATCCATGCGGGTTGTCTCTCTACCAAAAGTTTAAGATAAACCCTAATGTAACGTAAATGAGTTTCACTATGACCGGTTATATATAAAATTATCTTATGTCGATGTACTATAAAATGGAGCCGATTTGGCCTTCCTGGAATAACACTGGACATATGTTGTGAATATAACCTGTGATACCATTGTATTTCTAATCCAACGTAAAGCAAATGCTCTGATAGTATTTTGATTATTTTATCTCATCCCACTTGCTTGCAGTACAACGACAAAATCGAAGACAGGAAAAGGGAATTTGCCAATAATTAGTAGATTGCCTGACTGTAGACCACTTGCTTTCCTGCCTCATTTAGATGCTGGGATGGTGGGTTTTACAAGGACAGAGATGTATCGGCCATCAGGAAAGCTCTGTGGGATCGGCACATACCAGTGAAAATGGCAGTGGAAAGTGGCCGCATTTTTTTTTTCTCTTGGCCGGGTTCCCCATTTCCACATTGGGAGCCCTAGTCCGGAAAGGTCCTGTGCATGCATGCAGTCAGGGACATTGATTGTTTTTATTTTTTAATTTTATTTTAAGAAGACAGAACCACGTTTTGGGGGTCTTTATTAGAAGAATAAAAGAATTGCCAACAAGTCCTCCATGCCACCGTGGTATGGAGGACCTGCTGTAATTGTGTTTTTAGTGCAGTAGCTTTAATCATGGTCAAGCAGTTTGGTACCAGAAATCCACAGACAAGGCAGTGATCTCAAATTACAATAGGCCAGCCTTGGACATTCACACTAAATAAGCCCCTATCCTCCACAACGCCATTCTGAAGGTGAAACAAGGGTGCATAAGTGTAGCATTGTAAATGAGTTGTAGTTAAGTAACATAATAACATATTAGCATTTTTCTTCTGGTTTAGGTGGAAACCTAAATATTGCTTTAACAAACCTCATTTTTTGGGGATCATTGAATTTTATAAAACTATGGGTGCATATTGTGTTGAAGACATTCATAGTCCTTCTATATCAGAGCTTCCCAACTTATGCCCAGGAGGTCTAAATCTGTACCAGCTTTTCCGAACAGCCACCTACAATGAATCTAAATGGAGCTCATTTACAGTGGTCTTCCTGAAAATCCGGCCTGCATCCTGCCCTCCTGGACATACATTGAGCACTTTAGTTCAAAGTGATTGCTTATCAAGTAGAGTAGTTTTTAATTCAGTCACTGAATTGCTCATTACAACATACTATGCAAATTGAGGCCCATGAGTAAATCCACCATACTGTGATGATTTTGTATGATAATTCATATTTGAATGCAAGTGCCCTAGAAAACCAAAGACCAAGCGGAATTTGTTCATTGTTGAATAAAATTGTTAGGGACCCTATGTGCGCTCTTGGCTTAACCACCAACTCTATTTTTTGTGCGCCTCTTCATTTAATTTATCCCTCCTGCCTAGTCTTAGGCCATTACCCAGCTTCTAACTCTGTCAGCCACTTGGAGTCTTCAATTAAACTAGTTCGTGCTTGAGGTCCAGCCTACCCAATCTGTGTTGAGCTTTGCAGGGTATGAAGTAGTGTAGAGTAGGTTCTTCCTGCTGTTTTGTAAAGGACCTTCCTTGATGGTATGGCGACATCCACTTCCACTAAATGTCTACCTACTCTGCACTGAAATAGCTTGTTGTTTCTTACATATATTTAGGTGGGTGTTGTGCGAAGTGATGCATTGACTCCTCCTTCCGGGTGCGAGGCATGCCAATCTGTGGAGGTCCTGATGGTAATGGCAGGTGTTATCCTTGTGTTCTGCGAGACACTCGGCAGACTTTAGTCGTTGAGGCTGTTCACTAAAAACCCTGTAAGGAACATGCTCAGTTGGCAAGAGTTGCTGAAAAAAGTTTGTGTGAAGTCGGCAGGGTAAGCGATGGAATATGGTCTGTTCAGAACAAAAGTGGTAGATTTCTTTCCCAAGCATCTTACAAGCAAGAGAGTTACTGTAGTAGCAATAGGCCTTTGAATTTCATGTCTAACATCTGAAAGAGAATATTTCCCAAATAGTGGTAATCCCCACCAGCTTTAGCTCAGCAGGTTTATGGTAAAGACTGAAAAATTAACCTTCACAACCAGTGCTCACTCTGAGGTATCGTGGTTCTTGCTATTAAAGGCTTGTGATACAACTGAGTTGATTGGCAGCTCTTAGGTACTGGAGAAGTCTCATCTGGAAGACCGTATTAACAGAGGTAGGTCTATGGCTAAGTCAAACGCAGAATGGGTGCTAGCATTTTCGGTTCCGCAGACAAAAATAGTTCTTTACAACCAAACCCTTGTGGAGCCTAGTGATTCGTAGGAGGGGTAAAATGTTTCACTTGATACCAGTACAGTTATTAGGAAATGGTATTTTCTTAAAAATGATGCAAACCCTCACTCACACAAGGTGATATGCCTCTTCTTAGGGTCACTCTTCATTTAGGATGCAAGTCAAGCCCGGACGATTTTAGATTCTTAGTTTCCCTCTGTAGGTGACCTATGCTGGTTTCTGTCCTTCCTTTTACAATGGGCCTTATTGGTTTACAATTGTGTAGCAGTGGGTGATACATTTTATTTCCCCCCATTTTCAAAAGATTAAATAATTCTTACTGGTAGAGCTGCTATAACCCTGCCTTTACTATTAAATAGCGCTTGATTTATTTTATTTGACGACTTGTTTATGCCTCTAAAGTGGGGCTCACATTTCTTAAGGAAAATGGCTGTATTTCAGTTTCCCTGTTGCAGTACAGCACTCTTTTGCTCCCCTTGGCTGGTGGTACTGTAAGGCGATTTCCTCATCTAGCCTTATGACTAAGAACTCTGGGCAAAGGTAGCTTGGTGTATACCTATTATGTCCCCCTGCATGGATCAATCATTGATAGCGTAAATGATATAGGTGGTTGTGGTGTAAGAGGAATAGTAGTTTAGATGTTATATGCGGTAACGTGTATATTTAAAGGACTGTATAAGAGTAATTTCCACACTGATGTGAAAGGGTCGGGCCCATATGTTCTGGACCTGTTCTAGAGAGACAATCCGATGGTTCTTTTTAGCAGCATGGAAGCGTAGAGGGGAGAAAATGTGTTAGTGAGCCAATCAATTAATCCATAATCCACTTAGACACAGACAACTACGTAACTTTAGTTTGATTTATTACAAAGACAAAAACAGCTGAACATAAAGGCACCTTAAGATGAGAGTGTAAATATACATGGGAATTAGCATAAAGCCAAATCTGCATATCCAATTGAGACGATGTAGCATGAACAATACAATTAATTCGAGAAGCAGAATGCAGAGAATCAGAAAGCAGGAGTCCAAATTTCCCTGCATTGAAGGTTGATGAATCAAGAGCATTAATCTATCCCTACACTATCACTAAAGTGACATCCCTACTTGAGCATCTTCAGGAAGACGGTAAAGGTATCAGTATGTGGAGTCTTAATACGAAATCTATGCACAATCATTGGGTCATGGAGCATATAGCTAGAAAAGATGGAGCTTGTTCTAAGATCCTATCTTTGAAGGTAAGGAAGAAGTGGGGCCCTTCCCTACTTCCCTCATCACATTACTCGTAGATAACTTTCCCAAGATTCATTGCGGTTCATGCCATCTGCTCTGGGTACAATCCTAAAGGTGTTTTTCCATGGGACAACAGTGTTCTTTCCTTGCAGCATTTTGTCCTTGGTTCTCCAGGCCTTCTCTTGTGTGAAACACAACAACCTTCTTTTATGGACTCGAGCCACACAATTGTAACTTCTCTCCTTGCCTGACTAATAAAACAAAGGCATTGTTCTAGTTGACGAGAACGCTTCTTTCACCTGCAACACAAATGTGAGAAAGAACAAATTCCATCATACACATGAAATGTAAACTGTTCATTCTAAAACGAGAGTTTCTAGGGAACTGCATTTCAGACCTACAAATTAAGCTTACATAGGGAAGCAGTGTATCAGCTTTACGAAATTACATAAAATATAAGGCACCTTCAGTTAATGCATTTACTTGTATGTAAAACAACACAGTTAATAAACACATTTAGTACATGGATAATTGACTAATTGCAAAACACGAGTTCTTCACGTTAACATTTTCTGCTAGTTACATTACCTTCCACGTTAATTATCCATGTTACTTTTCAATGGCCTAAACACTTCACATTTCAGGTTAATACATTCCAAAATGCTAACACTTCATGTTAATGCAACAAAGGATTATATGCGGACGCGCTCCACATGTGTGATTATAATCAGTGGTCGAAGTGGGGGAAAAAAAGTAGGGGAACTGTGGGCGGAGAATCCGAGGGTGGGAATAACCAAAGGATTGGCTCAGTGGGCGGAGCCAGAGGTGTGGCCAGAATGCACAAATATCCCAATTTTTAGCATTTGTTTGGCATTTCACTGCCCAGTTTAATCAACCAATGGATACACAGGATTATATAAGGTTATAATGAGTTATTGACATTAAAACACATTCACAAAGTGGGATATGCTTCTAATCACAGAATGTCCCAAATACGATAAAATGTGGAAGCCCAAGCCATTTGTCGCCGAGCTATGGAGTTTATCATCAGCACTTCTCCCTTTTTCCACAACAGCAGTTCAAACATGAATGGCAAAATATCCTAGTTTGCAAACGTTTTCTATATAATTATGGCTCTGCCATATTTGCCTCCTAATGCAAGATCTGCTGCATGATCTGACCATTTAAACTAATAAATTGTTTATAGCTCAAAAGTATCAAAAGTTAATAAAACATGTGACTTGTTTTGCTGCGGAGTGGATGGCTTATTGCAAAGGTTGACTCATCACCTTTCTCACTGTTGCATTTGTATGTTACACTGGTACTAATAAGGCAAAATCTTTACAAAGACTGTTAGCATGTGTACACATGTCAAAATAATAAAATATCAGAAAATATACTGCATTACGCTAAAGCCTTTATTTAATTGCATAATTTAGTCAACACTGTGGCATAATTTTGTCCTCCTTTGCTGCATATTTAATTACAGTGGCCCCACAGCAAGCAGCACATGTTAAAAGTGCTTGTGAATGAAGCAGAGAGACTGTGAAGTTTGCGAACTTAGTTTGGTGTGCGTGCAAATTCTGCATTGCCAATCCCTGGCGAGTTGCAGTTACTACTTCTGAAATAAGGCAAATGGAGCGAACTATGGGTGAGGCAGACTGGCCTCAAGGGCAGGGCCGGTCTTAGCACTGGTGGTGCCCTGTGCATTAATGTTTGTTATTACACTCTAATGGCCACCTCTGCCATGGATTCCCTCACTACCACCCTTTAGCAGTGCCCCTCAAGTCTCCATAACCACACTCTCTCTCAGATGCATTTAATTTGATCTACAGCACCACTCATACCAGTGTAGGGTGTCAGAGCACTTTACATCACACACATTACTCAGAGACAATCAATATGTGTGTAAATCACTGTATAGAAAATGTTACACAAGACTACGGACTACAAGGTGTAGGAGTCATACTACTAGGCCATATAGTTTTAATAGTGATTGGTCTGGAGAAACACAAACTCAGAATTTTTAAACGTAATACCATGGTTGGGGGTTCTCTTTAATAATCAGAATTGATTTCTGTCCAAAAGAACACTTTTTGCAACATTAGGATAATCAAAGACTGGGGGGAAAAATATAACACTCTAATTTAAACCTTGCAGTTTGTATGCAGCTTTTAGATGAAAGTTTATAGCTCACTGTTGTATGTTAGGATTTTAACTTATAAACTGCAAGTAACAAAAGTATCTCTCTGACAAAAGCAGTAGCCCACTGACCTATTTACATTATGTGCACTTTGTGATCTGTGTAGGAGGGTGGGATCTGACTGCATGGTTGCCCCCACTTTTTTACTGGTGTTTTGCTGGTTTTCGACATAGTCTGGCTGGGATCCTGCTATTCAGGACACCAGCCTATCTGCTTTCTCTCTTAAATTGATTACAAGTACTATAGGTACACTCCAGATTGGATTCTGGGGTACCCTTATAAATCCCTAGTATATGGTATACTATGTACCAAGACCCCAGAGGCCTACCAGGGGCTGCAGCATGTATTGTGCCACCCCTGGGAAGCCTTCCAAAATGACACCACAGGTCTGCTACTGCAGCCTGGGTAAGGTGGTGCATGCACCCCTTACTGACATATAGGTTCACTATATCTCTCTATCACTGCACATATAAACCTATCAGTCACCCCTATGGCAGGCCTTACCAGTCCTGAAGGCAGGGTGCTGGGTTTTATGTGAGAGGGTGCCAGTGGATGAGCAGAGCCCTCTGCAGCCTTTGGAACCTTTATTCTGGGGTTGTTTGTGATGCAGCCAAACCATACACTGTTAAGTGCATTATAACCAAACGGTAAATGCTAACTTTGGGATGGCTGCACGGAAACATGTCGTATTTTGTGTCAAACACTTTGGAATCATACCCCCACACCAGTAACTGGTGTGGGAGTATGATCCCACCCTTCTAGAGGGAGAGACATGACAGCACCGGTATACCCGGTACCAGCTAATAGAGCCCTGGCATCACAAAATGGATGCTGCCAGCCACAGACACAAGTTTGCCCTCCTGCTGCTGGAAGAAACTCTGGCAGGGGAGGCCTGGACAATAGGTTTTCTGTCACAGGGAGGTGTCACCACCTCCCAGAAAGGCTTTAGTGTATTGGGGCTGGGTGGGTGCACTCCAAGAGTGCTTTGAAGTTCAGCACTGAAGGCACATTTGGTGTCCCTGTGCATAGTCCAGCTCAAACCGGTTGCAGGGGCTACCAGCCCCTGCTCTGGCACGAAACTGGACAAAGGAAATGGGTGTCGCCACCCCTCTTTCCTGACCCTCCCATAGGTGGGTCCCTAGAGTTTATCCCACTCCTTCCTTGGGTATAAGAAAGGGACCCCTGGCTACAGGACTTTAGATTACACCTGGACGAAACTCTGATACTGAATGCTGGAACTTCGATGATCTACATTGAACTAGATGAGTGAAGAATCTCCCTTGTAGTAAAGGAGTTACTCCCCTGCAAGGCAGGCACCAAAGACACATCTGACCGGTTTGCAGCTCCGAAGCTCCCGCCAGACTCCAAAGAATTTTGCAACACAGGAGGTGGGTTTCCGTGGTCTTAGAGGTCGATCAGTGCCCACAGCAAGTCTGAGGCCCGTATCCCTCGTGGCGACCGTGCAAACCGAAACCCTGGACACCACGTCACTTTGCAGAAGCATCAGCTTTCCAACAACTGCTGCAGCTGAGCTTTGGATTACTTATAGCCCTGACCCCGAGCAGCATTTGCACTGAAGATTACCCGCCTACACTCCACGAGTGTTGCATGAGCTGGCCCTTTGTGTTTCCTCTCGAGGTCCCTTTGCGATCCCTAGTCCGTCGACTGGTGGGTCCCTGTGAAGGCAACTTTACCTCTAATTAGGCTTACCTGATTGCTCCAGACGTGGCCTGACTCTCCATTGCTTGGGGAGTCACCAGGACCTTGCTGGTCCGCACCAAAGCATCTTTTCTCTTCCTGCATGGGTTGCTGTTTCCAAGGCTTGTTGTGTTCAATATGAGCACCGTCACCGCAGCACTCGACATCCTTTGTGGGACAGCTCAAATCCAGCTTCTGGTTGTCGTCGATGCCTCCTGGTCCTCGTGGCTGCAGAGTCAAGCTTTGCACCTAAATCACCCAACATCGGTGGGCTTTCGTCTACCGTGTCCCTGGTCACTGGCAAGTGACCCAGACTCTGTCCCCTCTGCTTTCAGGTTCTTCTGATCTTCGATCCAGGCTTGGATCACACCGGACACTTTTCTCCTTCCCGGCAGCAGCACTTTGCAGCAGATCACCATTGAAATCAACGTCGATCCCCGACACCATTTGACACCTATGCACCCGGCTTCCCTGGGTGAGGTAACTCGAATACTCCGGTGCTCCCGTG
The DNA here is from genome assembly GCF_964204655.1 of Triturus cristatus. Taxonomy (NCBI): domain Eukaryota; kingdom Metazoa; phylum Chordata; class Amphibia; order Caudata; family Salamandridae; genus Triturus; species Triturus cristatus. The sequence goes on from NC_140588.1 coordinate 144,778,875, forward strand.
GGTGCTGGGCCTAGAACCCCCTAAGTCTAAAGGGGTTTGCTCAAAGGCCTCTCCTAAGTGTCCTTAACTTCGAAAATTCCAACGGAGACTTTCCCATAAAATAGTACGGGGCTCGCGCCTATGTTCTCACACTGCACGCGTCCCCCATGGGTCTCCTGTGTCACTACCTTGGGTGGTTCCTTGGGGTCCCAAAGATTCTATGTGCTTTAGGCACTGTGTCTAGTCAAGTTGTGGTTCTTGTACTACTTTCTTAATATATGGTTTGGTCCGCCCCTAGGGCCATTGTATATTGTGCTATTTACTGTCGTTTTAGAACTGTATTATTGTGTATCTTGGACTCTAATCTCATAAAGAGATTTGTAGTGAGTGTTTAGAAATAAATACGTATATTTTATATATAACTTGTGTGGATCTCCTTTCATTTAGTAATTCAAGAGGTTATAATCTGGTAAACCAAGCTGCTTTACACTCCTTCAAGACTTAGCCTAAATGCTGCTCTCCATAGCTACCACTAGGATAGCTTTCAATAAAGGTTGTCTTTAAACCTATCATCAATAAGGGTTGTTGGGAATGGTACAAGGTGCCCACTATAACTAGTGGACAGCATATACCAGGCCAACTTCTCGCAATCTGTATGGTACTTGTTCTTTGCAGGAGGCACATTAACCCTCTGAGCTACATTTCCATGAATCGAAACTTCCACTAGACAAAATGATCTCTCTCTAGGAAGAACATTAAACACCAGAGTCATCATGACATTTTTATTGTTGCCGAAAATTGCTGGAGGCCAGGAAGGAGGCAGCAAGCGCTTTTTAAATCTTAATATACTTGCAAACATAATGCCTCCACCCAAAGTCAGCACCCGGTGCGGTCACACCGGTTGCACTGCCCTAGAGCTGGCCCTTCTCAAGTGTCTTGTGACCTCAGTGACAGAGTCACTGTCGCTCTAGGGTGTGCTGCTTCATATGCCTGTCTGCAAGACTAGAGGTGTACTTCAGTATGGATTGTGGTGGACAAACCTTGAAGGTTAACCCACACTTGCCACTGCTAGGGTTCACCTGCTGGTGCTAAGACACCATAGCTTCTAAGGTCTTGTGCAGCCTTCTAAGGTCTAGCATGGGATTGTGCTCTCTCAGGAGAGTGGTCTGGTGGACTGATTATTAAGGCTGAACCTGGATCCCCCGTTCCAAATTCAGTAGCTCTGGCCATAGTGCCACATCCTCTCCCCCGCTGAACACCACACTGCCCCACTGAGAAAAACTCACACTGCCTTCAACTACAACCCAATTGCTGCCGGCTATAAACACCTGGATGCGGCTCAATTTAAATGACGCACTAGACAAGAGCAATATGCGGCCTACCAAAAAAAGTAACAACATCCTGGAAAAAGCAAACCCTCATAGGGAATGTAAAATTTAGCAAACCATGTGAAATGTAAGCAGGAACAACATGGTTACCTTAATGCGTTTACACTCACTATTCAGAAATCAGTGAGTGCTTTTGCCTGAAAAGTTAAGGACATGACTACAGGGCCCTGAATGGACCCATTTCAATGTCCATTGCTTATATCCTTACAAAACGTAAGCAGTATGGTAAAAAGACCACATCCCTGGACGCAGAGCCACAGTACACATTTTGTTTTCCAATCCACACATTGCAGTACCTCCAGGGTTGGTGCACTAGTTACAAGCCCGGGGAAAACAAAGACAAGAAAACAAAAGTAGCGCTTCACTGGCAAACTCTGTAAAAGTGGCGCTAATGTGTTTGGGTGTGAATAAAATCAATCTGGTCAGTTTGCTACCACTCTGTATTACTTTATTTAGTTATTTTATCATATTTTTAACCTTTTATTCCAGATGCTGCACTTTGGAATTAAAATACGACATTTCCAGCAAAACTTATTTCCTTTTTTGGATCCATATCACAGGGGAGCAAATAAAAGAAAGGAGAGGAAAGAGTGTGAAAACCCCGTCTTGAAATTTTGGTTTTCTGTAAGAGAAGAACTGCTAGACAGAAAGAGAGGGAAGAAGGAAAGAGTGGGGAGGGGGCAACTGACGCGACAGAGCAGAAGTGGACACTGTATTTTTCTTCTCTGGGTAAGAAGGAAAAGACAGAGTCTTGTTACTTCTCTGCCGCCCTTCCCCGAATGCCAGGAACGCCGAGCTTTATTTATAGGCGATAGTGATTTCTTGCGTCCTGGGACGCATTTTCAAAATAAAAAGGTAGGGGAACGGAATCCTTGGAATTGAAGAAGTAGGGGCACGCCGTGCCCTGCCGATCCCCCCCACTTCGACCACTGATAACAATGCACCCCTACAAATAAAATGTGACTCCCACTACATCAGGTGCAATGTGCAGCCTGCCATAGCCACTTTTGAAGCAAAGCTATTATTGCCGGCTCCATAAGGTTCCACCGGTGGATGTGTTTTATTACTTCTCGAAGCATGTTATAAGGCCTCATTACCAGTGGAGGGAGGTTGGAGGCAGCATAACAAATAGTCGCTTACAGCGGCAAAGAATCTTGCTGTTACCTGCTTGACCGGTTAGACCAGAAGTCTCCATCATAGTTCCTGACACTCTGGAATCATGCCACATTTTTAGGTCAAGCCTGGGCAGTGCATGCTCAGCTCTACGAGCCATGCTGTATTGGAGTATGGAATAGAAGCTCCGCCCAAATTTCTCATTGGCTAGTGTCATTGTCCTTTGTAAATGCTGGCTTCTAATTAGTTAATAGGCCTTTTAGTTCCTCCTTAGTACGCCTTGTCATAATTCGTAACCTCCCATGAGGACTGGCCCTTTTACTTCAGTTGTTACACGGTGAGTCCTTTTTAATCTGTAAACACTATTTTCTTTAAGTAGTTTCTCCTACTGGAGGCACGGCATGCTTTCCTGCAACATTCAGCGTGCACTCGTGCTTTCACTTTCTAAGCAGCCTGGGACAGTGGTGGCCGCTTCTTTGTATAGGTCTTGCATTTACAAGAGTTTGAGCTATTGGCATTGTGCATGACAATACAAAAGGCATTATCATTTACAATGCCAATAGCTGAAACTCTCGCAAATGTGAGACCTATTGCATTGCAAATGCTTGTTAGGATCACCACCGGTTGCTTTAAAAAAAAAAATGCCATTTAGATACATTGTATGCCAATGTGTCTTTTGTTCTTAACCTGAAAACGTGCCCTAAATGTAGCCCCTTGAAGTTGAACCTGCGCTTGACACCTCTGTTTTGCATAAACAAGCAGCCGGACACTATTCTCTCCTCCTTTTTCAAGCGTCAAGCCAAACGGGGTCTGAAACGTTAGTGCGGTGTGAGAGAAATCCTTTATTAGGCAACTAAACTACATTTTTCCCTCTGACATTTAGCACGATTGTTATGCCGAATTAGCAACAATGATCCAGTTGCCAGACGTCAGCACCTAAAACACGAGGACTTGTTTAAGAAAACGAGACAATCCGCTTTCTGTAACTTGACGAGGTTACTGTGCCTCCGGGGTTTTCTTTTCACGCACACCCACATTAAACTCGCACCGTTTCCATGTGCCTGTTGCATAGGAGATGACCCGATCCGGTTGCCGTCGCACTCGCATAGGTGAAATGCAGACGTCTAGCCTTGCATGGCGTGGAAGGTTGAGCGCACTTCTTGGAAGGAGTGGAGTTAGCTGCCTCTGATTGGCGGGCTCCGCCGCTGCCACGTCACCGAGGCGAGCGGCTGAGAGCGCGCAAGGGGAGGGGCTGGAGACGATGTTGGATAACAAACCGTGTGAAGTGACTCCCAGCGGTTCAAATGCCATGCACTTGTGTGCTCTGGTCGCTTGTGTGTGACAGTGTGACATTTCCATGTTTGCTTAGGTGTGACATTTATTTCCGTACGTATGACACTCTGAGTGGCACTTTATTACGAGCAGGACAGAATATTTTAATCTGTGCCAAGCAATTAATTTCAGAAATTAATCCGTTTTCTGATATTTAATGGCCTAGCAGGGTCTTAAAACATTTGCATTACTCTGGAACTGCTGATTCAACTATACAATTGACGATGATCACACTTTGGAGGCGGTCCCTGCCCGTCATCGTGTTTAACTAGATTTGGGGTTTTGGTTGTTTATTTGGGCTGAGCTTTACCTTAAGTTGATCTGGCATTATTTTGATTTACTATTAAGAGATTATTTGCTAGTTTCCTAATTTACTACCTTTTGCCTTCTGTAGTGATTTTAAATTTGAATAAACCCACAAGGTTTGACCCGGAATCCGGCCTCGTGTAAGCCATTTGATATGGTTTTGGATTAAATCTTATGAAGACTCACAAGGTCTTATAAAGACTCAGATAGTCCTGAGCCCCCGCACTGACCCTCTTGATCATTTACTTAGAGCGTCAAATGTGAGACTATCTAAACTTTCGTTGCTGATACTGATCATTAAACTCATGATGTTTCCCTCGGTAAACAACGTTTACCCCGCAACTTTTTCCCCGCTTGTAATCACAACGCGGTCGTTGCAACGACCGCGTTGTGATTCCGCATACCATTACTCCGCAAGTCGGAAGAACGACATGCGGGGAGGGGGTGGGGGGGGGAGGTGTTGGATTTAAAATCCAACACCTTCCCTAGTGTCTGCAAACACTGGAGTTGGAATAGTAAATTATACTATTCCAACATCCAGCGCCCCCCCCCCTCCGCAAGCCGTTGTTACGACTTGCGGAGTAATGGTATGCGGAATCACAACGCGGTCGTTGTAACGACCGTGTTGTGATTCCAAGCGGGGAAAAAGACGGCGGAATAACGTCATACATTAGTTTCCCTCCGCTGCTATATTATGCCTTTGCTTTTCCATTTGCATCTCACTCTGTTAATCATCTCTCTCCCCTCAACTTTTGCCTTTTACCCAGCTATTTGTTCTCTGCCTTATATGGCCTATCCCGTGTCATCTTGCTCTATCCCTTTTTCAGTCTGCTCTTCTCTCCTCCCCTCACTTTCTATCCTCCTCCTCCATGTTATCTATCCAGGCTCCTTCACTTGATCTTCCATTCCTTGCTTCTGCCCTCTTTCATTTCCTCTCTTTTATTGCTGTCATTTCATCCCTCCGTATGTTTCTCATTCTGTCCCATGTGGTCCCCACCTAACTGCTTACACCTCATCTTTTTTTTTCCCATCTCTTTTCTTATTTTTCTTCATACGTCACCTCTTTTTGTCTCTCACCTGCTTTCCTCCTTCCTTTGTCGATCCCGACAATCTCACCCCACTTATCTTTCCTGGTCTCTCAAGGCACTCCTCTTGAGTTTCTCTCTTCCAGTCTCATTCCTCTCCTCTCTCCATGTCTCCCCTTCCCGCCTAAGTTCTAATTATTCTACTATCTCCCTTTTTTCTTTTTTCACCAATACCCCTTGCCCCTTTCCATTTGTTTCTCTATCTGTCCATCCCTCTTCCTTTTGTCTCTCAATCCACTCTATCCTTCTTTAATCACTCTCTCTGTCTCCTCCCTGTCCTTCTACCCCTTCCTCTTTTTTCATCCTCTTACTCTGTCCTCTCCTCATGCCCCTTTCCTCTTTGTATCTTATCTGTTTCTCCTCCCTTCTCTTGTCAACATGTTTACATTTGTTCTTCAGATTTTTTTAGTGTGAAAGTCTACCTGTTTTTCTGAGTGACCCTGACCAGAGGGAATGCTCTTCATTACAAGAGGCCAGAGCAGAGGTCCCTGTGGGCTGGCACAGCTCACTGCACCCAGTGCCAGCTTCCACATTTTCTTAGTTTTGACAGCTCTCTTCACCTAGACACATCCATGCGATGATTCAGACAATGACTACCCCTTCCAGGTACAGTGGCATGTCCCTGCACGCACACACATGGCAGCTTCTTGCAGTTATGGAAAAAGCCAACTCACTGCTCAGTGTGTGGTCCCTGCATGGAAAGGCAGCTTAAAAATGTTGCTTAATGGGTTAGTCTGATTTTACCAACAGCCTTTAACAAATCTTTTATTTGTGTTGAAGGCTGGCCAATCTCACAGTCCCCGTAATAATGTCAGCCCACAGCTAGTCACATAGGGACCTGGTGACCTCTCTCACTATGAGCAGATGGGTACCACTGCAGGATGCACACACGCTGCTTGGTGGGTCCCATTGGACAGAGTGATCCAACAATTGTGACTGTTACACCTGTACACTAGGGTCTTTGCACCAATCAGGGTCCCTGCACAAATTGGGAGAACTGAGGCTGTTAGCCACACCTTTACAGTTGCAGCTGGTGCATAGTTGCTTACACAGCTGAAATTGGTGTAGCTACACACAAGGTGGGGTACAGTGAGCCCTGAGCAACACAGATCCAGACTGTATCCGGAAAAGTTGAAATAGTTCCCTCACTGGCCGGTGGCACCTTAGCTCCAACTCTCCTCTAGTGCCTCCTTGGATGGATCATCACAGAGCCGCTTATGGCACAATCCTGGTGCTCTGACATTTGTTCCTTTTTTCCACACCTTTTGGATCCAGAGTAGCTGTCCGCTCAAGAATTATTCTATGTACTTTTCTGTTTTGCAGTACTTCGAGATAATGTCGCAAACTAAGAGATCAGTTTGTAATTGGTGCAGTTTCTGCCATTCCTGAAACTATTCTTTGGGTGCTCATGACGTCTGTCTGTGGAGTATGAACTCCTTGTGAGCCTCGGATGCCCTACCTGACAGCGCCAACTTGCTTTTTTGGTTCTGCAGAAAGCCAGACAGGATATTCTTGCGCGTTTGGAGATAGCAGCAAGGGTCACCGCCTGCACCTCTGCGTGCCCATTTTTGATAGAGATACAGGGACAGGGTCCTTTTCGCAAAGGACATGTTTTTGCTGAAAGTTCAGGTCTTTCTGAGTGGAGGATTCATCTTCATCTAGACATTGATCCCACTCAAGGGACAGGTCTTTGGGTCTGCAGATTTGTTTAGCGATTCTAATCTCCTTTTCAAAGCAGCACCTTACCTTGGTGAACATGGCCCCAATGTCGGTGCCTGGCACTTTTCTTGCTCAATGCTTGGCACTGTTTTCTCCCCTGTCAGCTCTTCCAGCTTCTTGTGCTGACCGGTTTATTTAGGTTGCAGCTTTCATCCATGCTTGGACTACCCTCCACTCTCTTCTTGATTTCTCTGACGTGCCTATGGTTCTCAATGCGCCTGCAGCTACTTCAACCGTACATATGCTGGCAGCCTCTTCCACAGCGCTGGTCACCTCCACTCTTGAGCCTGATACCACTTTGGCAGGTTTTCTTTACATCCGAAGGCCTCACTGCTTGCTTCGACATCAGGATCAAGACAGATGTTAACAGGGTGCTGCTACCAATTTCTTTCTCGGGGCATGAGGGGGGCTATTCTTTTAAAAATTGTGTGGTACTTGCTGATGCCTAAGTTCAGAGCTTTACTACCCCAAAGGTAGGGGCAGTTGTGAATTTATTCTGTTTTTATTTAGACACTGAAGAGTTTTCCTGGTATCTTACACAGAGTCTTTAGAGGTTTCCTTTTTTGTGCCCAGATCCAACATTATCTTGCCATCTATGGGCCTTTCCTCCTGATTGCCTCCTGACAGTCCATTCTGAGGACTTGGTTTCCTTCAAAGAGGAGTTGCACATCACTTGTTGAAGTTCTGAAATTGTCTCCATTATTGGCAAAATTTGAAGTCAACATTCTGCAGACGGGTCATATGTTTGAACCTTTGTTACCTTTTAATGAGATGTTATGGGTGGCAGAGCTGGTTCTTTCCTCTTCCCCAGCTGACGGGGAGTGTTTGTGGATGGAATTGATGGGGAAGAATGTTTCTTTGGGGAGCTTGGCTCTGTGTGCCTGAGCAGGTGGGTCATCTTCTTCTGAATCACGTGAGAAGCCACTTTGCTAAAGTGATTCATAATGGGTTTGTGATTGCTAGACAGCTTCTTGGGTCTGGTCTACACTGTGTATTTAGTGGACAGGTCTATGGGCTCCTCTGTGGTCTTTCATAAGCATGCCTGCCTGTGCTCCTTGGGCCTTCATGTGGATAGTCAGGCACACATATTATATGTGACCTCTGATGGTTCTTATTTCTTTAATAAGCAGACCTCCTTAGTCATGAATGCTGCTGCTAAGGAAATGCTGATGTGCGATCAGTGGGTTTGCTATCTGTTGAGAACATACCCCAAAATCGAAATGGAAGATTCTGACATTTTACAGGGCTGCAACATTACAGGCATCACCAATAATCCTTTCCTGATCACCTGTTGTCCCTGCCTTCCCTTGTCTGCATCGTGGTGTGGAGGAGGTTGGTGGAGTAGGCTGGGCTAGTACCTTTATAGCATACCGTGACCAGAACACTCATTTGTTATCATTGTCACCCCAGCTTCCGTTTCAGACCATGTTGAGTTCCTCCTTGGAAGCAGTTCTAAAAAGTAGTTTGTGTTCTTGGGAATAGGGGTGTTCGACCAGAGATCTGCCTGGAGATTACTGTGCTGTGGGGCCCACTCGTTCTACTGTATCCCTATTGACCACATGGTGCACAGTACTGATGGAGTTTCTATACAAAGGTTGGAAGAATTTGGTCTTGCAGTTGCTTGTTTCAAGGTTGTTTTTTCTTCTGTTAGAGCATCATGTGTTGGTTACATTGTGGTTGCTACTTTGACATGCATGTCATCTGCACGTTGGAGTAAGGAGGGTTCTTGCTTCTTCTTAAACTTTACTTGTTGATGAATGCCCATGTTCCTCATTTGGATCTCATGGGCGCTCTGGTGGGACTACATTGCTGATATCGGTTATTTGAACTGACTGTTTCATCATTCCCTGCTCAGGTCTTCAGGTTGAGAGTGAATGACCGAATTCTCCGGTTTATGGTTGGCGTATTGGTGCTTGATCATCTGCCGCATTTGGGGGCTATATGTTTTCACTGACTTGGATTAGGTTTGTGGGTCTTCTCGCTGCACCTTGATGTATAGTGGATCTGATTGGAGGATAGTCTAGCTGACCTGTAGTGGGGGCAAAGGCTGGGAAACGTACGTTTATCTTGTTGGCATATTGAGTACTCGCCTGTCGGTGGTTGTGTGTTTGCACAGTTCTTCAGTATTCTTTAAGAGATGTGGTAGGTTATGATTTTTATGATTATTGAATATTGGATGTTTTTCTCAGACAGTCCTTGTTTCTGTCTATGCATCTTTGATCGTGTTCCTGCGTAATTGGAAAGCTTTGCCTAGCAAGGGGAAGTAATACTGTGGCACTGAGAAGCATTTTCTAAGGCATTACTTCTGTTTCCTTCTACTCTTATCTTATCATTCTGCCACCTAGAATTAATTTTCATGAGCGCTGGCCCCTGGTGCTATTGACTGGATCTGTAGCCAGGCAAGTATGGTGGTGGTGTAGAATATTTGTTACCATGAGCTCAGTCGGGTCCTTTTGGGCTGATGAATGATTAAAAAGACTTTGGATTAGTCTCATCTGATGGTCTCTCAGGTGGGGATGACTACACTGGAATATAATCTGATTGTGCCTTGTACCGGAAATATCATTACCGAAGGTAAGTGTTGGAAAAGGGTCCTCTCTGAAGGGTCACCCAAAATGTTTTGCCTTCTCCTCCTATTTATCTGACCTCGTTTTGGTTGGCCTTAAGACTCTGAGCACTTTACCACTGCAAACCAGTTCTAAAGTGCATGTGCTTCTCCCGTAAACATGATGACATTGGTGTATACCCGATTGGTATATTTGAGGTCTTGGCATTTAAAGCTACTTGCCAACCGTTAAACTCCCCTTTTATTGCATATAAGTCATCCCTAATGTAGGCCCTAAGGGCAGGGTGTTATTTAAGTAAGAGGTAGGACATGTTCTTTTATGTTTTGCATGTCCTGTTAGTGAAAAACATTCTATTTCATCTTTCACTACTGTGAGGCCTACTCCTCTCATAGGTTAGCATTGGGAATTCCTTAATTCACTTTTAAGCTGTAATTCCTGATCAGAGAAGAATAGCTTTTTTCATGTTTCATATGTTTTGAGTGGTAATGACCAATCCCTTCTTACTGGTGAAGTTGGAATTAATATTGCTGTTTTAGAAATGCCACTTTTAGAAAGTGGACGTTTCTCTGTTCATATAACTCTGTGCTCTTTGCAGCCTGTCTCCAATACACATCTGGTTTGGGTGGCAGCTACACTTTGCGTATTCCCTCTAGACAGTCACAAAGACAGGAAGGTAAGGCTCATCTGCATTCTGAGCACTCAGCTGTATTCTGATGGGTCTTCTTGGGCAGGGAGGAATGGGAGGGGCTGACACCCTTCAAAAGATAGTGTCCTGTCTACACACAAAGCACTGATTTACCCCCCACAGATAGCTTGGCAGACAAGATTGGGTTGAAAGGGATCCTTCTGTACTTCAGAGAGCTGCTTTGAAGTCACCTCCCATACCAGAGGCACTTTTGGGTATAAGTACTGTGTCTCTAACCCCTTAAAATTAGACACTTCTGGATTTTGATCTGATGCTCTGTCAGAAGGACTGCTGTGCTGCTTAAAGGACTCAACTGGGCTGCTTTTCTGGAAGGACAGCTTTTCGGCCTGTAGCCCTGCTGCCTGCTGCTCTCTGACTCTACTGAAGGAGACCTTACCTCTGCCTTCCCTCCAAGTGATCTGCAAGTGCTTGCTGGCTTGTCTCCTGTTTTCTGAAGTCTCCGGGACAAAAAATACTTCTTACAATTCTACTGGTGCTGCTGGACTCTGCCCTTTGTGAGCTCTACCCTTGCCTAAGGAGCCCCATCCAAGTTCTGGGCCTCAGAAGTGGCTTCTGCAGTTTTGGAACATGGATTTCAAGGCATCTCCGTCTGCGCATAGCAGAACTGGTGCATTGACCTGGTTGTAGGAGTAAAATCAGCACATCGCATCGGAACCAGATCTTTACCTCCAGAGATCGATGCATGGGACACCGTATCGCCGCCCCTGCAGCTTGGTGAGATCAATGCATCCCCGACTGCGTGGCAGGATCCAGAGAATAGATTGATGTCTCTCCACTCCGGCACCTGTCTTTGGAACTGATGCATCGCCTTTACTGCGTGGAGAAGATCGATGCATCCTGCGCCTGCGAGACTCGACCTCAACACATCTCGTTGCTTGTGACCAGGAGAGGTACTTTGTTCACTGGGCTGGCGCTCTTTTGCGGTAGGCCCAAACTTTCACTTAGCCCTGGTCCAGCGTGACCTAAAGCATTCTTTTTAGCGCTTCTTAGTGCTTTACTCAATTTATTTCTTTAAACTTAAAATTTAAACTTCTGTACATGGGGTTGTTACTCAGATACATATTCTCTATTTTCCTAACCTGTGGAGTCTTTTTGTGGTGTTTCTTATTCTGTTACAGTGTGTGTGTATTGCACAAATACTTAATACATTGCCTCTTTAGATGAGCCTCGTTGCTCTGTGTCAAGCTACCAGAGGGTGAGCACAGATTATCTTTTAGTGTGTATCTAGCTTGCCCTGACTAGAGCGGTGTTTCCTGCTTGGACACGGTACATTCCTCTACCAACCATAAACCCCATTTCTATCAGTAAATAACCTTTTCATCAGCACATCACATGGCTTTCAGGGACTTCCTTGTATATCTCCCTTTTGCTCCCAGGGCTGAATTTCACTTCTTAACAGGTTCCATTCACAGGTTCCCCATAAGCAACAGGATGATGCAAAGAAATCTGATGCAAAAAGAACTATTGATGTACAGACTGCAGAACAATGTCATACATTCACCCCAGTACAGAGATCTGGGCCTAAATCCATCGTTTTTTTGCTCACCATACCATTCTAGTTTGGACCCAGCCATATGCAAATCAGTCTTGACCCTGTGCCCTATGAGAACAGTCCGGCCCGAACTGCCAAGCCAGGTCCTCCCTGGACTGGATACAAGCATCCTAGGACCGGTCATTTGTGTGTCTTTTTGCTTTCTCGCCCTAAGTGCGCCAGGTATGCCCAGACGTGGGTCCTGGGCTCACTGTGCCACAGGAATCAAGCTATCCTGGCTGAAGAGGGGTGAAACCCGAAACCGGCCCTAGGATGCTTGTTTCCAGTCCAGGTAGGACCTGGCTTGGCAGTTCGGGCTGGACTGTTCCCATGAGGCACAGGGTCAAGACTGATTTACATATGGCTGGGCGTCAAACTGGAACGGCATGGTGAGCAAAAAAACGATGGATTTAGGCCCAGATCTCTGTACTGGGGTGAATGTATGACATTGTTCTGCATTCTGTCCAACAACTGTTATTTTTGTATTTGTCACCCCGAGTGGGAAGGGTATGCCCAGACGTGGGTCCTGTGCTCTCCATGCCACTGGAATCAAGCTATCCTGGCTGAAGGGTGAAACCCCGTAACCGGTCCTAGGATGCTTGTTTCCAGTCCAGGGAGGACCTGGCTTGGCAGTTCGGGCTGGACTGTTCCCATGAGGCACAGGGTCAAGACTAATTTGCATATGGCTGGGGTCAAACTGGAACAGCATGGTGACACATTGATAAACCAAACATACTTTAAGTGATGGGAGTATTGCTGCAAATAATCTACATTCCCAGGCAACTGCCATTGGTAGCATTCCTGCAGATCATTTTGGCCCACTGTTCAACTCTAGCCAGATGACCGGTCTTGTCAGGCCTCATCAGTGAGATATAGTTTGGATCCGATAGCACAGAGATCAATGGACCCACGTCTGGGCGTTCCCTTAACCACATTGAGTGTCCAATGAAATAAACAAAAACTGATGGGAGGAATACTTTCTCCTGATAGTTGCATTGAGCATCATCTTAGCCCATCATTTGCGTCTGTTGGTACATGGCATAACAGGTGTGACATGTCCCAGAGTGAGGCAAAGTGCTCAGCAGGGGCTAAACTTAGCCAGCGATATTTGGGGGTGTTAACCTCAAACTTCCCAACTTAAAAAATAATGGGTTGCAGGGTGGAGGGGTGAGATGATGAGGGTTTGGGGTGGATAATTTCATGTGTAACAGGGTCAACACTGATTTGCATTATGTGGGCCTCTGTCTAGAGTTCACAGTGGGTGACAAACAATGGGTTGGAATGTTGCCGAGTGATTGCCTCAGGTTAGGCTATTTGCAAGTATTCATCCCATCACCTTTTGGGTGTTTAATTTCCAGTAGCATGTTTAATTGCTAGTAGCATGGCCGGAAACTTGAGACTGGCACAACTTGTTAAGCCTACTACACTCAATGTTTGTGAATTCCAAAAAGTGGTAAATTTGCATCCATTTAAGGAGCACTTCTGTGGGTGCAGATTTGCTATTTTTTTTAAATAAATTAGTAAATACATATATGTTTAAGATGGCAATTAAAAAAATTAGCAAGTTTTAACCTCTTTTTGAAATGAGTAGAGAAAAACTGATACAGACATAGAAGAACCGCCTCATGACCCCTTGACCCAGTTACCAAACCAAGAATGCATTTAAAGAGTGTCGCGCCACAAATGCCGCCTGAAGCTATGCCCCTGCCTGGCCCTCTTGGGCCTGGTAGGTCTTTCTGAACACATGTAGTAAGCCTGAGTCGTAAATGGAGGAGGGCACGCAGACAAATTAATAGTGCGAGCCAAGCCATGGGTCTGGCTTGGCGTTCAGAGCCATGAAAACATTTGGCATGTATATTGTGCAACAACGTAATGTAAAAATATGATGCAATCTCTTCAAAATTGAAACAACTGTACTTCCTTAACATGCGTAATCGTTTCACCTTAGTACATCACATTGTCACTGCGTAGACATTTATTAAAAGAGATTGTTTTTAGAAACATTTATGGCTCCCCCCGCCCCCAATGACAATGTCATTAGTGAACTAAGAGGCAAGTCAGTAATCGGAGTAACCCCTAAGCATGACCTACATTTGTATCGATAGAGCACCATTATAGTCTATTTAATCAAACATGAGAGTTGCTTGTATAATGCACAATCTGAACTCAAGTTTATAAAAGTGCGTTCATGTATGATTAAAAAAAAAGGAGGCTCTGTGAAACAAATACATTTTTTGCCTAGAAGTACACAATTTGGACAAGCAGGGAAGCCCACATTGATTTCAAGTTATCTGGTTTCACATTTTGAAATTCTGCCAAAAGATGGGTATTTCAGTCTCCCTCGCTCCTGTTTACAGCAGAAGTCACTGTTTTGTCTTGGCTCACGACAAGAAAAACTGACACAGAGATAGCAGACCCGACTCAGGCCCTGCAAACCTAACTACCAAGCCTAGAGTGCATTTATTTGGAGGGGTGTCACACCCCCTAAAACTACGCCCCGTGTGATTAGTGCGTGTGCTTCCCAAAGCTGGAGTTGCATCGCGAGTAGGGGTGTTTATGTGAATACGAGTGCCAGTGTCGCCTGCATTTTGGATTTGCTCCTTCACTTGTTGGTTGAGACTTGGGAGCTAGGAAGTTCTGTAAGAAGTCATTTGTACTTTTGTCCCTGGGAGCTTGCACTCACTTATTACTGTTTTTTTGGGCCAGGGGTTGCAGATTGATGTGAGGAGGCGTGTGCATTGGTTTTGCAATAGATGCCTGGATTTCAGCACACAGTGTCCTAATATACTGCTATTCCACAATTCACAACTTTGATCAAGCTGCGAGTTGATCCATTTCCTCAAGTACCACCAGATCCGAGCTTCTATTGACTATGGAAAATGTAGTAGGGCTTGTGATTTCTACTGTTCCCAGCGTCCTTGCTTTAAGTCACTAGCTTAATCTTTTGTTTCCTTGACACTGCATGCATGATCTCTTGAAGGTACAGCTTACCTAGGAGTATTATGTTGATCTAGGATAGACAAATGTAGAATATTTATCTATACACATAGATGTCTTCTTTTACATTGCTCTTTGTAAATGATTGCAGGTTCTTGGACATCACGCTAAAAGTGATCATGAGAGTAATGTGGTTTGCTGGTGGATTCCACTGGGTGACTGTAAAAGGCAAAATCGCCCTACCCGCCGAGGCACCAATCCTGACGCTCGCTCCACACTCCTCGTACTTTGATGCAATACCAGTGACTATGACCATGGCGTCCATTGTGATGAAGGCTGAAAGCAAGAATATTCCTGTGTGGGGAAGTAAGTGAACTGCTTATCTTGGGGCTCTACTTGAAATGGATGCACCCTATAAAGCCATAAGTGAAAAGTAACGTGCATGCCAGCTGCTTCGTTAATTCTTTGGGCTATACTAGAGGTAGTGTGGGCGGGGGGCTTGGTAAAAATCTACATATTACATTTGTGATCAGTTTCAAAGTCTAATGTAGGAGTTCACATTTGAACTAGTGATATGAACGTTTGTGATAAACGTTAGCGATGTAAGCACACTTGGAAAGCATTTATATTTTATTTAAATGTTTGGTAAAATGCTAGCATGAGATGGAGCTGCTTCGTAGCGCTACTGAATGTTGGACTTGGATCTTGATTTACCCTTTCTCCTTCTTCAGCTGTGAGGATCCATTTTTAATGGACAGGGGGCAGTGGTAGTTTTCAATTAAAAATCACAATATATCAACAGACTTTAATTGTTCTCTCTCAATTCCAGTTGGACAGTTATTGGCCCAGTTATTTGCCATAGAGTAACATAAGATTAAACAGGAACTATTTCTTATCACGCTACTCCAAATTTGCCATACTGAGTCGTAAGTGTCTGGAAACGGCAGCTTACAGAGTATGAGCGTATTCAATTTCTCACGCTCACTCAGAATGGTGCTTCTAGTCAAGATTCACTGCTTTTGAGTAATTATGTCCACTAATAAGAGTCGTCTTTGTGAGCTGATGATACATTTATTTTGGTGGAGGCATTTATACCGAGCAATTGCCTGGTATAAAGTAGCATGGGCAATTTGTGATTCTGTTTAGGCTATGTTCTCAGTGATGAAGTCAGTACCAGCATCCACCCAGTATGAACCTCTGTGGTTTTGAGGTAGGTAAAGAACCAATTACAGTTGCCAAAACATCGACACCTTTTTGCCTTTTTTTTCAAGTATCATTTTGACATGAATATAATTCTTGCAAACGATTGTGTTTGGGTACTGGAAACATTGTTCCATTTGCCCTCGTGCAAGATACAACACTGATCTCTACTTTACAAGTGTGTTCAAATGTGTTTCTTAATGAGCTGAAAATCTACTCTGTTGGAATCACTTCATTATTACTCTTGACTCTTATGACTTGCCTGATCCCTCCGTCACTGCTCTCACGCTTTTGTGATCGGGGGTGAAAACGGCAGTGGAGATGGGTAAGTAATGCCAGTGTGCAAGGGGAGCATACTCCAGCCCTGAGAGCTCTCTCTCTCTACCACCACCACTGCCGCTACCACCACCACCGCCACCACCCTACCACCACCCCTACCACCACCACCACCCCTCACCACCCTCCTGAGATCTGGCCTACTTACAGGTACTGAAAACAGAGCCATTCATAAACTTGGGAAACCCTTAATCGTGGCAACGCTCACAGATCCTCTCATAGAGCCACTTTCAGTGATGTCACCAGCTACAGGCATGAGTGGACTGCAGTTCTTCCACAATGAAACTATAATTTTCTCTGTACAACTTCAGCGGGAATTACCTAGCAACTGAATGGAATACCGTGGGAAAACTTGTGACGGGAATGGGAATCACTTACCTTATCTTAATCATGTTGGCTATCTTTCTGGTAATTGTGGAGATTTACTTCAATAACCGTTTCTATTTTCTTGTTCATTACTGTATGGCTAATTGCGCAGTCACAGATTCTATTGTGGACTGGCCTATTTTTTGCCTGTTCTTAACGTCTGTGTACCTTGCCTTCTGGTGGTAGATTTGAAAACTGCTACTCAAACTTATATGGAACGTCCTCTTCGCTTGCATAGGTGTGAACTAGTGCAAGTATCCTTTTTGGGATTATTGTGGCCTGAAAGCTGCCTCTCGTTTTCAACAATTGTGTACCTTTTGGGATTTATTTATCCTTCTGTGGCTAAGCAGCCTGTGCTACAGTGCTTTTGTATAGCACCACCAACAGATCTGCACCCTCTGTTATCCTGATGGGAAATATAAACGAATTTGCTCTGTGTTTATATTTATAAATAAGCATATATAGTAGCTATTCTTGAAACTACAAGTGATAAATTATCTGTGTGCTTTGCCATACAAACAGGTGGTGTATCAACCATGCCACAATGCAATACAACCATAAAGTAAGTAGTACAGTCCATTGTTTGGTTTTCAAAACATCACTATGCATACAGACTGCTTCAGGTATCATAAAGAAATTGCATAGTCCATGCAGAAGTTTACATGTGACCGTGACTCGTATATCTGCTGACTTGCATGATGACCTTGTTAGGCATTTGCCATTTTGGGAGTGACCTCATAAAAAGACACACTTACTCTCCCCTGTCGCGGTCTCCCCTGCTCCTTGCCAGTTTTCTTTCGAATGGATAACCATCCGACACAACATGTCTGTACTGTGTCCGACCACTGAAATGACAGCACCGAAGAGTCATCTGGTGTGCCCCTATAACAAAGGAGACTGCTTACTAATTGAGTAGGCTTGATTACATTTTAAAGAAGTCAAATCGAGAAGTAAGTATGGGGGATCAGATAGTGATATGTATACGACCACCTCTTGGGTCAAGGAGGAAAGTAAGACACCATATCTGAGGACCTCAACTTTCCTGTGCAGATGTTTCTCTCGTTGGCCAAACATTGTGCAAGTTCATAACACTGGGTGTGTGACTTTGCACAGGAAATACATATTTTTGCTGAAATTCCCATTTATATTTTCATTTAGCCTCTTGGCATCTGCTATTGTACCCTCTTGGCAAATACGACCTGCAAAACAGCCTCAAACTGTATGCACTGTGCCTTAAAACTGAAAATCTGTTGTGTGTTTAAATTGTCATGACTGGAACTTGGGTATGTCAGCAATAGAATGTGCACAGAAATTTGGCACAGCTGCCCGAAGTGCAGCATTCAATTTTAAGCTTGCAGGATATGTTTTCTCCTCTTCTACCTAGAAAAAAGGTAACGGGTGCCTAGCAGCACATGTTAATGCAACGCACTGTGTACCTTTAATAGAAAGTGACAACTTTTTGAAATTGTATTGGCATTTTTGGTTAACATAAAAACATTACAGCCAAATTTTGTTCCTGAAAAAATAAAATGTTATACCTAGTATCAGCATCCATTTCAAAATAGTAAAGAACGTACATTTTAAATGGAACAACAGACTCGCTGCCAACCCTCAAGACATAGGAATTGTGCACCACAGAACCCTGGCTGATCAGCAGCATTTTAATTCCTCTTCAAGGTATTCTATGCTAAGGACAATGTCACCCACACAAGACGAGCCTGCATGCTGGAACTAGAGGGTTCTGAGACGCCTGCGGGGCACGCTTCTTACTGACTAGTTGGAAGAACTATTTTCTAAGCATCTCACTACTTCCAGTAATTGGCATGATCACTCAGGAAATCAATAAAACCACCGCCTGCCTGTTTGATCTAACAGGGCCTGCCAATTTTAATTTATTGATCTCCTATTACTGTTCAAACCTTAGTCTTAGCATAAAAAATCAGTTCGGTGAGAAGATCTGTCTCGCATTGCCAGCCGAAAAATTTGAGTTTGGATGCCATTTGATAAACTGTCCAAATGTACTGTGCTGTTTGTTTCGAAAACCTATCATTTTTTTTAATCATTTGTAAGATATTTTGAAGATCAATAAAATTGTATTTAAAAAACAAACAAACATATCTTGTCTCTGGCGCATGGAAAATTCCCCCCTTCCAACTAGGTGTTCTTCGGCTGACTCCCAAGGTACTCCTGAGCGGGCCTTCTTACACTGAGTTCTTGAAGGTTGCCAGAAAAGAGTCCTCTCTCGCACCAAACTAGAGGACAGGTCTAGTTGAGCAATTAAGCAATCCAGTTGAATTTGTAGAAAGAGATGACTGAGTAAATTGTGTAAAGCAACCCCACCACAACTGATAAAAGTTAACAGTTGCTCCTCCAGAAATGGCCATGGAGTTCATGAAGGTCACACTTACGCATCATAAACAGGTAAATACGGCATGTTGAACCATCTACAAGTAATCCGCTAAGAATAAATAAATTAAGAAGCTATCTCCCATTATTTACAAGATGAAAATAGAATTAAAAATATGTACGGGGCTCCCCACTAATTCTGTGCAGGAAGGTGAGCAACTCTTGGCAAAACTGAGGAAACCCTTGCCCAGTTTATCATGCTGTAGTGAAATTAAGTGCATTTCATCCACTTTTTCTTTGTCTTCAACCATGGATCTTCAGCTGTAGAGACTAAATGGCCAGGAATCCAGGTTGGCTCATATCAGCCACTGCTTTTGTGCATATTAAGGATGGCCCCAAGGGGGGAAGTTTGTAGAGGTCAAGGCAGGGAGTGAGGGGGCGTGTTCGTGCTACGAAATCAAATATCTGTTCATATGCTCTTTTTATTCAGGGAAGCTTGAAAGGATAGTGTGTGCACACATACGTATCTAAAAATACGAAAGAAATTAAATTTTTATCAAATGACGACAGTTTCACAAGGATAAGGAAGCGGGAAAAAAATATGATATACATCTTTGATCTGGTCCCTAGGCAGAAACTTTGGATGGTATTGAAGGACCTTGGTCTCCCACCATACCTACTCGATGTGTTGATTCGCCTCCACACAGGGAACTTTGCACAGGTGAGGTGCGGGAAGAACGGGGAACAATCTGCACGCTTCCCTGTAACTCGGGGGGTACGACAGGGCTGCGTATTGGCCCCTACACTATTTAGCCTGTACGTCAATGGATTGATTGACAAACTAAATGGTATCAAGGACACTGAATCCCCCCGACTGGTCTCTGGTCGGGTGCCTGCTCTGATGTTCGCGGACGACACGTTGTTGTTATCCCGGACATCATCGGGCATCCAGCGGGTACTGGACGGGTTCGCAACCTTTTGTGCTTCGCGGGGACTGGAGATCAACTTGGGGAAGACCAGGTTTATGATCTTCAGCCCCCCGAGGCGCACACGCCCAAACCCTGTACTGGGGGGTGTCCCCTTGGAAAGAGTCAAGACCTTCACATACTTAGGGGTCACGCTTACTGAGAATTTTACCTGGGATGCTCAAGTGGCAAAATCTTCTTTGAGGCTATCCCAAATATCGGGGGGGAATCGGTAGATTTCACAGAACCTCTATTTCCAAACCTGTTTACCCTTTATTGGAGATCTACAAAACTCAGGTTAGGTCCGCAGCATTGTACGCTGCAGAACTGTGGGGCCATACAAATACAACCAATCTTCGGAAGGTGGAACAAGCCTTCATGCGTGGTCTGGTTGGCCTCCCCCAGAGTACGCCTCTAATACCATTACGCTTGGATATGGATTTGGTTCCCGTTAATGACTTGGCTGCTGCACGACCACTGCTTTTTTGGAGAAGGCTCTGGTCTGTATCTGAGCTTGAATTTTTTAGAGCTGAATTTAGTGCAATTTGGGGGACGCTAAAGTGTAAGTACATTCCCTGGCTGCTCCATATAAAGTCTTCCTTTTACCAAATCGATCTGCCCCAACTTTGGGACACTCCGGATATTAGCTGTATGAGGACTCAAAGGTCAGAGATACTGGCAGCTGTCAAACTTTTTAACTCCAATAGATTAAACTGCTCAGCCTCTCTGGGCAGGTTGACCTCCGAGTTTCTATTGATGAAAACTGAACCTAAATTGGAAGTATTTTTGGATGTAGTACAGCCTTCATTGGCGAGAAAACTTTATACTCAGTTAAGATATGGTTGCCTCCCAATTGGGGTGTTTACATCAAGCTGGGGAAAATCGATCGAGGCCAACTGCCCAATATGCAAAACATGCAAAGAAGATGTTGTGCACATTTTGTTCTTTTGTCCAGCATACAGCATGATCCGAAAATGTTGGCTTTTTCCTTTGTGCAAAATATTGGGCCTCAGAAAATGCGTACAAGCTCGCAGAGTTCTAACCTATGATACCAACCCACTTATTGTCTACGCAGTTTCCCGTTTTCTATTTGCCATGTGGAGGAGATGAATGAGTTTTATTAATCCATAGTAATGGCTTATCAGTTTTTACTTTCTTATTAACTGACCATGATAACTCATTGTTTAATAATTGTTTTTTAAACTACCATTGTTCTATTTATGATCTTATTTTCGTACCTGTATATATTTTATTATACTTTTATGGTCCCGCGACCGAAATAAAGTTATCATGATTGATTGGTGATTGCGGCGTGAGAATGTTCCAAAATGTGACATTTCTCTTTGAGCACTACAACGTAAGTCATAGGAGGTTCAAGATGGAAAACAAGCATCTAACTGCAAATACGGACAATGATGCAGCATTGTTGCAGTATGTACCATTGCAATGCTTAGAGTAACGTGCTAATGGTATGTTGTATGTTGGAAAAACTACTAATAACATTTGTTTTAAAAAAAAAAGCATCTAACTGCAAAGTGGAACACTTTTTAAATGTTGAACCTTTTTCGAGTTTACCTTGATTTAGCTTAAATCAAATTGAAGGTTTATGATTGCGTGTGGCATGAAGGGTAGGTTGCAGTTACAGCTCCCAATGGCTTCGTTTGGGTCACATCTACATTCACTAAGAGGGCCTGTGTTGTATTGCACTGCCCAATCCTAGCTCGTAGATTAATAATTTCCCATATAAAATAACGAAACAATGATTTCGCTTTTTAATCGATATCGGGTCCAGATAATGATGAGCCAATTACCTATATTTACCTATATGGCCCATCCAAAAGTATCACTAACAAGTTATACTTATCTGCGCATGTCATATAAAAAAATAGGTCGCATTAGCCAGAACCCTAAACTGTTTTATGCTTTGGAGCTTTAGAAACTGTCATTAATTGGGCTGATTTGGGGCACCAATTAAAACCAGACGCACAAACCTACACATGGTTTTGAGGCAGCCAGCAGAAGTACTCTCAAACAGGCTTAGCACATCTAGGAAAGCCAGGTTCAGGGGGTACTCCTGTTTGCACCCAGATCCTGCAAGAGAAAGAATGAGACCCTCTCAATGCTGGTTGGAGCATTTTCCATCTGACGTAGGTACCCGTTTTATCAAGTGAAAATCCTGTTTCAGTTTTTAGAAAACCGTATAAATTACAAGAAAATAATCAGGACCTGAACAGTGGGACCATTCAATCAACTATTTGGCCTCATTTATTAGGCTTACACTTCTACTGTTGGCAAGAGCCAGTGCTTAATTTGAACTAGTGGTTGCGGGGTGGGGCCCACCGGAACTCCTTTTTTGGGCACCTTCTTATTTTTCATCATTAGACTCTGTGCCAGGATGAGCAAGAAAAACAGAAAAGAGGGAAATAAGGATTTCACTCTGCTCTGAAACAATCTACTCTACGCCAATCCACTCTACTTCACTCCAATCTGCGCAGCAGCACTTTTTGCCGTAGCACTCTGCGTCAATCTACTCTGTACTTTACTCCACTGCAGTCTAGGCCACTCTACTCCACTGAACAACATTCCACTCTGACACTCCACGTTTAGGAAGACATCACAGAAACGTGATAAAGGCTTGTTATCCAAGATAAAGAAGCATATTGCAATGAATGCATCAGGTTGTTGTCAGATAATAGGAATTATCAAAAAATCAAAATCTGCTGATTTACGTCAAGAGATAGCATCCCTTACTGAACAGGCAGAGGCCCAGGGGTATATTTCTAAACAAGAAGCAATCTTTTTGTGCGACAGTGAAGGAAAAATTCCATACTCCTACACGCTTCCAAAAATGCATAAAAACAAACTCCATTTCCCCCCCCGGTAGACCCATTGTTTCGGGCATTGGCTCTTTGCTGGAGCCTTTATCACGTTTCTGTGATGTCTTCCTAAAACCAACCAATTGTTCAGGGCACCACTACATATCTTCAGGATACGAAAAGCCTGCTACAACTTCTTGAAGATATCAGAGTCAATGATACCACGATATTGGTGAGCTTTGACATCGAAAGCTTATATACAAGCATTCCCCAGGATGACACCCTTGAAGTTCTTAGGAGTACCCTTGATGCCACTAACTGGACATATCGAACACCAAAGAATTTTGTTTTGGAATGTGCCAGACTGGCCTTAAAGAAGAATTTTTTTGAATTTGAAGGTACCCTCGATCTTCAAACAGGGGGTACTTCTATGGGAAGCACATTTGCGCTGAGCGTGGCAGGTCTCTATATGTTTAACTTTGAGCAAAAATTTATACTCACTGAACAGAACCCTTTTTTCAGTTACATCACCTTCTGGAGACGTTATATTGATGATGTCCTCGCGATCTGGCAAGGACCGGAAAACATCTTAGCTGAATTTTGTCAGTGCATCAACACCTGTGATCAGAATCTGCGATTCACTCACACCAAAGATAAAAACACCATGGTCTTTTTGGATGTCGTGATTAAAAAGGAAAACAACCGTCTTGAGACGATGACCCATTACAAACCTACAGCGAAGAACAGCCTACTGAGGTTTGAAAGTTTCCATCCTAGACCTTTGAGGGAAAATCTTCCATATGGTCAGTACTTAAGATTACGACGCAATTGCAGCAAAATCCAAGATTACAAAAAACAAGCCCTTGGTCTCACCACAAAACTTTCATCAAAAGGCTATCCTGAAAGAATTCTCAATAAGTGCCAGAAACGGGCACGTAACCAACCAAGAACGGCACTACTGGAGAGTAGACTCACTAAAGAGGCTACTTTACCATTGACTTGTGTGACTACATACAACATGGCATCTAACCTAGTTACCAAGTCTATTAACAAACATTGGACAATTCTTAACACCGGCAATTTCAAATGGGAGAAACCATTGTTTTCTTACAAAAAATCCAGAAGCTTAAAAGACACCCTAGTGAATACACGACCTAAAATAGTAGTTCAACCACAACAAACTACTGTCCTCAACGCATGGGGTCTTCCAGACATCACTGGACACTACAAATGTGGCAATTGCAGTGTCTGTCACCTTACAGAGAACACAAAAACTTTGGAACTAGAAACTGGTAAGGTATGGACCTTGAGAACACATACTAACTGCAACAGTACTAATGTAGTCTACAGCATCATCTGCCCCTGCAAACTCCAATATGTGGGCATGACAAGCAGAAAAATAAAACAACGAATCTGCGAACACCGCAGCACTATCAGGTGCAAAAAATCTATGACAAAACTCACTGAACATTTCCTAACCAATGGCCATACAACCAATGACCTAAAATGGACTACCATCAAGCAAATCAAGGCAGGAGAGAGAATGCAAGAACGACTGTTTGAAAAAGAACAACGTTGGGTGTATAGACTCTCCACTCACAAAAACGGTTTGAAGGATAACATCCCATGGAACTCTGTCCTTCCCAAATAGACAAGCACTAATCTGATTCATTGTTGACTACAATACTGGTTGTGTTTGTTCTCCCGCTATTAAGGCATGAGAATGACTGGTCAGATTGTCTGTGCGCTTTGGCTTCCCTGTATGAGTATCTTTAGTACTTTGTTTTGACCTCTGGTCTTCATCCACTTCCGATTATTATACCGGTTTCCTCTTTCTAATCTGGGATACTTCTCACCCTTATTTCGGCCATTGGGATCCCCTTAGCATCCTACTTGACAGATCCTCCAGTCCCCTAATGGACTGGTTGGTTCCATGACTCCGGATCCTGATTACTGGGACCTCGTCCATTATAGTTTTTGGTTTTGGCCCGCTGTTTACCACACGCGCGCCTTTATCGCCTTATTATTTCCTTTCACGCCACTGTAGGATGGGCACTTGGCTATTTGTTCAATAATCTCAGAGCGAGATGGGCGTTCCGCTATTGCTTGACAACCCTGCTATTGCTTGACAACCCTGAGCGTCCCCAGTCACCAATCACGCCCCCTCATCTGCCATTCTCTTTAAGGACGAGCGTTCGCTATTGGTTTCCCTCCGGGAGCACACGCTTCCTGATTGGCTCACCATTCTCCATTAGCCTTCAACCAGGAAATATCTGCTTCCCGCACCGGCACTCAGCACGTCTCGATCACTTTCGAGACGCGGTTGCGGGTTACGGTTGTAGGCTGAAGAACTGTTCCTAGTTTCCAACAAGTAAGTTAACTGCGGTTTCATGTGGGTGGGCACCATGGAGCGTTTCCTTTAACGCCGCCTGATTTATTTACATACCGCATATCGTCCACTTACAGATTGTGGTGAAACTTGACTACGTGACCTCGGCATCCTCGAGGCACCCTCTTCCCGCATCAATAGTAAGGCTGGCCCTTACGTTTTTTCCAATTCACTGTAATTTTCGTCCACGCACGATGGTTTGAGAGTGCAATTTTGTTGTTTATTTCAGTTAGTTGTAATTAAGAAGGCACACGTCGGTATGAATCAGTTACTGGCATTGGTGTGTTTCTTTTGTGGGACGAATGGCACTCGTGCTTGTCACATGACCACTCGTCGCTTATATTGTGCACCCCGGTACCTACCTTGTGAGTGCACTATATCACCTGTCTGTTTCTTTGTGGATAGATGGAGTGATAACGGGTGAATGGAAGCCCGGTTTGATGTTTGCATGTTGTAATCCACAACAGAGTACGGTTATACCATTCCACTGAAGTTGGCTAAATAGAATGACTGTTGAGTTAGTCACTCACAATCACGTCATAGTATCACCGATTGATGACTGAGAGGAGCATGAATCGATAGCTGCTTACATAACATATTTAGTTGTGTATATATTGTTTTCCTTTTTCTTCCACAGGTACATTCCCACTGTAATTACAGGAGGGGACTTTTAAATCTAACCAAGGGTAGGGTACACCTTAGCGTGTGTAGACCGCCCTGGTTAGCACCATCGGTCCTGAAGAAAACCTGGAGATTTTTCCTATAAGGTTGAAACATGTAGACCTATTTCACTTAGTTCACTTCACATTTTTTTCGATACCTCAGGTCAATTTAACCTCATATGGTATCCCCAATTCATTTTAACATTGTTCAATTGCTCCATGATTAAAAAATCTTTTTGATAGAGAGTTAAATTTGACCAATTTTTAATCCACGTCTAGCACTTGCACTATACACAAAAATACCAGCTCCACTGAAGTCAGGTGTCGTAGCACACCCGGATGGCACTCGGCTCTCCGGGTGGGACCCCGATGATGAAGCATGTCACCAACTAGGTTGGTGAGTGAGGGGTCTTCTATAAGAAAGGTTATACTTTCTCCTTTCAGTGCACCTCTCTTTATTCTTGAGGTAGTGAATTACCTTTGAGGGTGTACTCCTTCCAGTGTTTGTTAAAAAATGAGCACAGTTACCAGGCTTGCGATTACAGCAGGAGCGGCCGGTCCACTGGGGCTGAGGGCCATGTCCTCCACCTTTTGCCCCTCATGACATTGTCAGGCTGAACAAAGGTCAGCCTGACAGACACTGTTCACTTTCAGTTCAGGCAGCCAGTAGCCAGACATGTGCATTTAGTGCAGGCTTCTGGCTGCCTGAGCTGAACTTTTCTCGACTGAGGAAGTCACAGCTCGTGTGCGCATGACGTCCTCAGCTCGGCAAAGGTCCCTGAGGCCCTCCCCTCAGTGACGAGGGGTAGTGTCACTGATTGCCTTGCACCTGGGCGCTTCAGTTTGAAGCCCTGAAGTGCCCAGGGTCGAGTGTCCATCAGCGACACTTCATCACAGAGTGGGGTGGGGTCAGCAGTCTCACCAACCCCATCCCACTCTGTGATGATGTTGGACTGCTGCCCTCCCTCCAATAGCGGCTCGTGGGGGCAGTGGGGCGGGGCAGAAGCAGGGTGGGGGGGGTAGTAAACTACGGCATACGGCCGAATAGAGGTAAGTAAACCAGTATAGAAATAAAATTCATTTCATTGCGCGCGCTGCATTGCCAAATGCGATGCAGCGCGCGCAACAAAATTTGTTTTATTTATTTGTTTACTTACCTCCATTGGGCCGTATTCCGTAGTTTACTACCCCCCACCCTGCTCCCGCCCCTCCGCCCGCAGCACTCCCACTATGAGCCTTCACTGCCTCCCTCATTGGCTGACCTTAGGTCAGCCAATGAGGTTAGGCAGCAGTCCCAAGCCTCCTGGAACCTGCGATACAGAGCTGGCTGCAGGTAAGTGTTTGTTTTTCTTTAAAACTGTTTGGCGCGTGTGTGCGTGTATGTAAGAATGTTTGGTGAAGAGTTTTGTCAATAGATGTGTTTGTGTGCGTGCGTGTGTGTTTGTATGAATGTTTGGTGAAGAGCGTTGTGGATGGATGTGTTTGTGTGCATGCGTGCGTGTGTGTGTGAATATATTGCTTCGAGTGTTATGTGTATGTGTGCGTGAGAGTGTGTCCGGTCCGCCACCCTTGCTTCAAAACTTTCCGGCCACCACTGGATTACAACCTTTTATACTTTTAAGAGCAACAAAGATGATGAACAGCACAGCAAGTTTTATGTTTTAGTAATCTGAATGAGGTCAGTATTTGCTTCCTTTTTAAGCCATTACCTTGCAGATAAATTAATATGGTAATGCGGATGAGTGCAGTCAGAGGCGGGGCCAGAAAGAAATCTGTTTGCTTGATTACAGAAAGCTTATTGCAAGCACAGCTGATGCACAGCACCAAGCCTGAACACATCTGCAGAGAACAAATGGTAATAGAATAGCCTGGCTCTACTGACACATCCACTTACCTTGCTGAATATCAGCAGCTCGGTAGATCTCTATATTACCAGTGGCAAGAAGATTACCCTTCAAAGGCCTCTATATTGCACATCGAGCGACCTATAGGATGAGCTCAACACGTTTAGAATGCAAAGTCAGACTGCACAACTACTAATAATCCCACCCTTCTCGGAAACTTGCTTTGCTGGAAAATCCTCCTGCGTACAGACATGCAGGATGTGAAATATACTACCTAAAAGGATAACGACCATCCACAATGATTGAAGATTCAGAAAACTGTTAAAGCCCTGGCTTTTCTCAGAATACGAGCCCAATGCAATAAGTCTCACATTTACGAGAGTTTGAAGTATTGGCATGACAATGCCTTTTTTATGTGTTGTTTTTAAAACAGATAATTAAGGGCATTGTCATTTACGGTGCCAATAGCTTAAACTCACGCAAATGCGAGATTTATTGCATTGCAAATGCTTTTTTTTATAAAAGCGCCCCATGCCACGCTTTCACTTTAATGGCGGCCGCGTCCCTTTCTTTAGACTGGGCTCGTCTAAAGAAAGGGGCCCTGGTGCCATTAAAGTGAAAGCGCAGTATGGGGTGTTTTTTTGTAAAAGCACCCCATGCCACGGTTTCAATTTAATAGCAGCCGTGCACCTTTCTTTAGACACTGCTCGTCTAAAGGAAAGGGACAGCTGCCATTAACCTGAAAGCACTCCATGGGGCGATTTGGAAAAAAAAAATGTGAAGAAATAGAAAAAAAATACATGTACCTGAGTTTGGCGCTGCAAATAAACCAAAGGCGCGGCTGCAACTGTATCAGTGTGGCATTCCGTGGTATTAAAAAAAAATTAGAATAAAGCATTGCGGGAGAGCGTGTCCTGCCTGAAACAGCAGGCAGGTGAAAACCATTTAACAAAATAGTACTCGGAGGCTGTAGTTAAAGCCTACAGAGTAATAACACATGTAACAGCGAGTGTCCTCATGGAAGTTTACAAAATGAGACAGGGCGGTACTAAGGAGGGACTACTAAGCTTATTGACCAATGAAAAGCCACAGTTTATAAAGGACAATGACACAAGCCAATGAAAAATATGGGTGGAGAGTGGGCCTCATACATGACATAATAAACTCAATATAAATGAATGCTACTTCAGCCAACACGCACTCCCATTCATGCACTGCGGATGTAGTAACTAACTGACCATCTGGGAAGTACACTGGGGTCTCGATAAGAGGTTGGGAGGTAATATGTAAATGCTACATTACAAGACTTCATTTTCTCCCATTTCCACAGTGACATCACCACCAAATGGAGACCTCCTCCCTGTTCTCAGTAAACATCTGATGTAGGCTTAGCGGGGCAGGGCCAGACCTATGTTAGAAACTCTCAGTATGTCCAATGGGGTGATGGGGAGCAGAAATATCAGCTGTGTGAAAGCTAATTACCCTCTTCCCATTTTATGCCCCTTACTTCGGTAAGCTGTTCTAAATCTACCCAAATTCAACACATTACAGGGTTATATAAATAGCCCAGCAGTCATTAATTTAATTAGTTTTCCTTGGTCATTATCTTGGGTGCTCTTTGTGATCTGAGTTGTCCAATATTTGTTGGCGGGAGAAAGAGTACAGTGTCCACCTGGGCGCCATTTCATAATGAGGCACTCGAAGCGATCAAGTCACTTCTATACTGGGCTCCTGTTTTAGACAGTGCTGCTCACTAGAGTGTTACGAGGTCAATCCTGTGCAGTATCGGAATGTCGGAATTATCAGGGAAAAGCACAACTCCCATAATTCAAAATTATGAGAGACAGGATCTGTGTTACTCCATTGATATTCGTTCAATGGGGTATGAGAAATGTTTTTGCTCTTTTAAGGCATTCACATATATAATAATCTTTCACCAACAAAAAACTCTAAAGAATTAGATTATGTATACCAGGTGTTAAGTCTCTTCTAAAAACCACAGTGAATGTATTTTTGTTTTAGTGCCTACAAACGTCTTGTCAGAGCCACCTTGAAGTGCTGTTGCATTCCTATGCCAGATATAATGGATGAGAGGTTCATATTTGTAGTCTGTTAGGACAAACTTGGGCGCATGTGATTAGGACATCTTTGTCCCTACAAGCATGCCATTGGAGAGGGAAGCTGGTGCAAATCCGCCATATGTAATCAGCTATAGTGGCCAATAGTAAGTTGTGTTCTAAGGGTTTCTGGTGCACCTGATTAATCTGAAAGTTATGCCTCAGCCTTTGCTTTGCTTTAATCTGGGCTGGAAGATTGGGTAGAAGTGGGTGAACTCAAAATTTCAGAATAAGGGGCAGTTTTATTCCATCACACCTTGGCTAGAAAGCCTTTAGTGCACATAATCATGCTAGTAACAGGACATTTTCATTATAGAAATTGGCTAATGGCAAGAAATCCACATTCCCTTTCAATTTTATGACCTGATTGACGTCGGGGACATATGTTGGTATGTGAGAATTTTCTGCTAGGTTACAATTTATGAAATAATTCCTTACCTATAATAGTGTATCCACTATTGTGTTCACTAACATACAACCCTCGTATAGATCGGAACAAGATATCCCTTTGTTTTTTTCCCCCAACTGATCCTCCCTCTTAAACATAAGGCAACACTGTCACCAAATTTCAATTCCTCCCATTCATGCAGGAAACCTTTCTTATTTTATCATGCCAATGTACCTTCTTTTTGTAGCGTTTAAAATATTTATCATTAACAGGACAGTTCTTTGCATTACCCAGATGATTTGGGCTACACCATCTGTAACGCGTGCTCCTGTGTATTATCCCCACTTATTGCCATACATTTTTCGTTTTGTCAACCACATTGCTTCTTAAAATGGCAAAATCTTTGCTAATTGTTCCCTGTGCACTTTCGATACACAGTTCTCCGGAAACTCAATGGTCCAAGCAACACTAATCGACCCTTGAAGTGTAGTATCAGTACACACTCACATCCATTCTTACATCTTCTGAGTTGGTTTTCCACAGTATTTGTTCATGCGGCACTGGTTTGTATGTGATGTGTTCACAGTCACAAGTTACAGCCATCACCCTTAAGACAAAAAACTAACAGTGGCAGCCAGCACGGATCTGGGAATGGCGAGGCGGGAATGAGGGGGTAAGGAAGTGTAAAAAATATTTTTAATCGACTTATGGCACACAGACGGGACTGGGGGCCTAGGCATGTTCTCCACTCAGGCTGTAATGCAGCCTGGGTGGAGAATATGCTAAGTGTGCATGACTGTCTGGCCGGCCCGGACGGTCGGCCAAAACGTCATGCACACTTCAGTGTGCCCACCACGTCTCCCCTGCACCACTCCCCCCCCCCCATGCTGCCACAGAAGGAACAAATAAATTAATGATAACGTCACGTTATTATCATTTTATTTTTCCTTCTCTTCCCTGTTGCAACGCAGTGGGACGACACTTCTCCGCCTTAACGGAGGAGCTGCCACTGCGATTTAGTCAATTGATGTGCCCTCTTTCTGAGCCCTGGAATAAAACTTGTATGTTTGTAACACTGTTTTCCCTTTCTTTCCATAAGTTTCCAGTAAATGTTTGATAGCAACTTGGAAGAAAATCATATTAAGTGCACAAAACCACAGAAAAGGATGAACAAAAACAACTAAAGTAGTCACAATACTCTCTACCTCCCAGGCACAAGAACGCGTCAACAATGTTTCCAAATGTTAGTCCTGTTTCTTAAAACATTGATTATTTATGCACTATGAAAGATGAAATTATTTCCTGCCTGACAAACAAAATTTTAATTCGACTATTAATACGAAAAGTTGTTAAATATCACCCTAGTCTATTGAAACAGGAAAATAGTAACTCAATGTGGATATACTTAGTTTTATGAAGTCATGCAATATTTCCAAATAGATGCATCTCACTTATGACAGGGACAAGTTAGAATTCCATGCCAGTACAGCTGCCAACAGGATTCCTTGGGTCATATACAGTGAGGTGACACGTGGTGCCCACATGTCTCAGGTAGACTCATTGCAGTTCCTGTACATCACTAGTGCTGGTGCAATTTTTTTCTGATTTCCCTTCTCTAGCCTGTTCTGAGAAGACCTATGTGCAGAGTACATTAAAAGGATTCCGTAGATGACGGATCAAAAGAACCTAGCCAAGAAAAACGGGGGATTCACCAATTGGGTGAAAGACCACCTCTACTGGTAGAAAAGAAGCATTTCTTTTCTAGAGTCCACTCACTCACCCATGGTTGCCCCTAGGTGACATGCTTCATCATTGGGGCCATCCCAAACATCTACTGCTTGGGGCGTGCTGCGACTTGCGGAGTTACGTAGGAGCACTTACTTTGTGAGGATATGTGTAGTGCAGTGTAGGGGAGTGGAGTAAGTGATGTTTAATATTTACCTAACTAGTGAGCTAATGTCTTATTCCTGCTCCTAGTTGGTAAGAATAAAAAGGGGGTTAATAAAAGGGAAGAATAACTGTTATGTAATTACAATCCCTAGACAGGACCTATGTGCAGCCATCAGCATGCTGCTTCAGTACTGCCTTGCCCCAGTGGCGACTGGCAACTTCCTGAGGGTCACGGGCGGGGGCACCTCAGCAAAAAGATAATAATAATAATAAAATAAACTTACCTTCCTTTCTTTGCAGCGCGACATCCTTCTCCGTCGGGTGTCTTCAGGAAGCTCCTGATGCATCCTTCTCCGTCGGGTGTCTTCAGGAAGCTCCCGATGCAGGAAACTGCACTACCCAATCCTAGTGTTGCTTTCACAGCATGAAAGCAGCACCAGGATTGAATAGAGCAGGCTCTTCCAGCGCTCGTAGGAGCCCTGGAGGTCTACGCTTTATCTAACCTAGTTGTCTAAAACATCTAGGTTAGAGAACTTTAAAATGCGCATGTTTGGAGGGCCATCCCAAGACTGCCGACCAAGGGACATGCGCTTTTCAAAGTGCACATCTCCCTGCTGCTGCGACTCTGCAGCGCTGGCCCTGCACTGTCCTAACACTTAGTTCAGGATGGGTTGCTGAACAATGAAATGGTAATAAATGAACTTTATCACCATTTTATATTTCGGCTCTGAGGCTTGAGGGGCGACTCTCCTCTGCTCAAATGGAGTTGCCGGCCCTGTTTCCTTGTACTTATCCCCCCTTTACTTGAATGCTAGCCAGGAACTGTCTGCTTCGGCATTGGCCTAGCTCTTTACAGAGGCCTCCTGGACTAACTCATTTCAGTGCCGGTAGACCAGTTCCCTACCCCTACAACTGGATACCAGCTTTTACAGAGACAACACAACAGCAGACTTTCCACAAGTGAACAGTCTATCCCTCTGATCAGCCGTGCCCTACTGGTTCCAGTTGTTGCTCCTCTAAACTCCTGTTAGCTACCATTGTCGTAAGGATCGATGTGACATAATGAGATGGATAAGAGTAAATGTCCATTCAGTGATGAAGAACATTCAGTGTAAAGAGAGACTATGGAACAGGTCCTCTGTGAAAGTGTGAGTCTTGTCTGTCACTTCTCTTCCAGAATCAATTCCTCCACCCCGTATTATAGCAACTTATTGCCTCACACATCAGCACTCACACTCCACTTGAGCACGCCACAAGAAGGGTGAATATTGCACATAGAGGTAGATGGAGCAGGGACTGCAGGAAGGAATTAAAAAAAGGCATATAGATGTTAAAAACTGAAAAAGTGGAACTCCTAAAACTAGTATAGCTACTGCAATTGTAGCAATGTTTGTAAGGAGGGGTAAGACATATATACTTAATTTTGTCCCTAGCCCCAAAGTGTTGAGTTGTATTGAAGTGGTTCCATACTGCTACCAATAGATACTTTCATTATATGTTTTGAGAATGCTCTATATTTACCCACACGAAGAATGCATTTTTTGCTTTGCTGCAGTAAGTTGGTTAGTAGTAAATCCTTTAAAGGGGACTGGAGTATCAATTATATGCTAGTCTTCCCCTACACAATATGATACTGTGTGCTTTACCACCCCTCTCTATGCTGACCCTTCTCAGTATCTTAAACTCTTGGACTCTGATGATACCTGGAGCCCCCCTTTGGCTTAAGAAAGCGAATGCAGCCGTTAGTGCCACCCAGATTGCTTGTCCGAACACTGTGGGGTCCCTTTGATGAGACTTTTCCTCTTCTCTTAGATTTTGTGCTTGGGCCAAAATGAACTAGCATTCATGCAGTGCTGTTGGAAAATCAGTTGTGCTGTTTTGCTTGAATGTAATCAATATGTTTCATCATATCTTTTTATTGGCATTTTAGGTGACACACACATTTCATAACTTTGCACTGTCGCACAGCTTGATTTCTCATCTTGTGGGTATGCTTGAATGGAATAACTGAGCAAAACGATATTTAGCAGAGTTGCGTGTAAATGTCATCTGCCACACTTGCTTTAAACAGACCATTTTAACCTAACACTAAGGTACTCTGCCTTTTCATGATCAAGGACAGTAGCAGCAAGTCCCGCAAAACCCGTCCTTTCAAAGTGGACAGTTTCGAGGACACAAAAAAGGCCATGGCCAGGCTCCAATTCTCAATGACCCCGGCTACATCCAAGCAGCGACTGTCTCTACCCCTAGCACCCACCAATCATATTTTAGGTTTAGAGATTATCCTCAGTGGTGAAGGAAAGTAACAGACACGTAGGTGGTATTGATAAGCAGAACGACTACTCTATCGGGTTCATGTCCATCCCACTAGATATACGTCCACAACAGCAGATCACCAACAAATATCTCCTACCACTTCTACTCCGGGAGATTTGATCCCTCTTAAGCAATACATGGAGTGATAGGGGAATGGCCATTACATCACAGGGCTCAAAGAGTCTACTCAGTATATTTCTTAAAAAGATAGGATGGCTGTACATTGTATGCTATACTGGATACGTGTGCAGTAAGACGCCTTGTTGCAAAGCAAATCATCCACTTCAAAATGACAGGGAGAGTTTCTTTTTGCACTAGCAATCAGTATTGGTGAACACCAAGTGTTATCAGTAGATTAAACTTTCATTCAGGTACATGAAAATAAGGTTGTCTTACACTCACATCCAAGATTCCTTCCAAAGGTGGTATCCCATTTTCACCTTAATGAAACCAGTGAACTACCAAAATACTTTTAAAATCCTGGAAGAAGGGCAGAAAGGCTACTTTATTCAGAACATGTCAGACATGCCTCCATGTACTAAATTGATCGGGGCAGACCTTTGCGGAAGACAAGGTCTTTCTTTCATTTGCACATTTTACATCTTGGTAAACCTATCTCTCGAGACCGCACTTTTTTATGCACATGCAAATAAAAAGTTGTGGACTATCACAAGTACAGTCCACACAAACAAGCATTGGCCAAGCCAATAGGCCTCACCTATGCAAGAGCTTTTGGCATTGACAATATGTTTTTGCCGTGTTTGACACCAGTGTGGCTGTTGTGCAGCAAGGCTAAAAGTTAGTGGGGTAAATGAGAGTGGTGTGGAGTGGAGTGTTGTAAAATGCAATACAGTGGAGTGTTATGGAGTGACATAGAGTGTTTTGGAGTGGTGTAGAGGATAGGGAAGTGGCAAAGAGGGTGTTGCATAGAGTGTTGTAGAGTGGCACAGAGTGAAGTAGATTCTCATGCAGTGGAGTAGCATAGAGTGGAGTAGTGTAGGAAACTGGAATGGCATAGCATGGTGTAGAAGTAAAGTGTTTTAGAGTCGAGTGGCATAGAGTGATGGAGTGGAGTAAAGTGGCAAATAGGAAGTTGCGTAGAGCATGGTAGAGTGGAGTATTGTATTGAGTGGAGTAGATTTTAATGGAATAGAGCATCATAGATTGGAGTATTGTAGAGTATAGTGACGTTGAGTGGAGTAGAGTGGCCTGGAGTGAAGAGGCATAGAGTGGTGCAGAGTAGATTGTCGAAGAGTGCATTGATTTTGAGTAAAGCTGTGTTGAGAGCATTGGCATAGAGTGCAGAAGTGTAGGGCAGGGTATTGCAGAGTAGACTGCATTGGAGCAGAATAGATTGTTTCAGATTAGATTGAAGTGGCGTGGGGTGGTACAGGGTAGAGTGCAGTAGTGTAGAGTGGTTTAGAGTGCTGTGGTGCAGAATAGAATAGAGTGGGGATGGAGTGATGCAGAGTGTAGTGGAGTAGAGTGCATTGGCATAGAGTAGAGTGGTGTGAAGAGCAGTGACGTACAGTGCAATGGCATCCAGGCCTTGTATGCACAAAACAGCGAAGGCCCGAAGCAACTCATCATGGTTATCCAAAGCCTGATATTTCCAACAAGCATGATGAGCCCCAACTGCATGCATCATACACTGCACGCATCTTACGTTACAAAATCCAGATGCTCCAGCTCGAGGGGACCAGATAATGTCCAAATTTCAGTCTTAAAAACCAGAGCCCTCTCTCTGGTCTAATTCTTAGTCACCCATCTTTAGGCACTGCTATGAGCACTTGGAGGTCGCGCCTTCATGAGAAGACAACATCCGCCCACGGTACAAAAATCGGGGCACATCTCTCCCCTAGTAACTACCCAAAAAAGCACTGCTAGAAGCTTTTGGCAAGATATTCGCAAAAAGTATTTTATGAACCTATTTTATTGAGTTTTGTAATTTCACCCTGTGCTTGTACATGGGTAATCAATTGGGTCCCTTGCTCACTGTGCCACTGGATTCAAGCTAGCCTGGCTGAAGAAGGGATGCCCAGACGTCAATAAGTATGGCATAGAATCCCATCCATCAGGCAGAATGTACTATGAACAGCATGAAGGAATCTACGGATATTGGAAGGTAGTTTCCCAATTGTGACGCGGATCCTAAAGTAAGTACAGCAGTTCTTAACAATCTTTACATAGTGAAGGCATAGTCTACAAACAAGTAAACAATTTCAACCAATCCTATCAATGACCCCCTCCCTTAACTAACTTTTGTTGTGCTTAGTATATCAGTGGTCAATACGAATCATGCGCTGCCAATCTGCCGGGTATCCTTTCACACAGAGTTTGATCAACTTGGGAAAGCAGCACCTGAGGTTTTAACTCTCTAGTCTCTCAGGCCAACATTGAGTAGTCAGGGTAGACCCTGGGTCTTCCCTTTAGGAACTTGGCTACCGGAGCCAGCTGATGATAGAGCATTTTAGAGAGAGGAGGCATTGTCCCCTTCAGACTCTTCTCCTTCTACCGCATCATATCTATCAGGTTCTCCCAGGCGCTGGCAAAGCCCAATGACTCCTTGCCCCTCCTGGTGTCTGTTAGGAGCGCACCCGTCTCCCATTCCACTCAGCAGAGGAGGTCAGCCGTCTATCCCTTGATTTGTGGTCCAGTGATGGAACAGGCAGGACTCAAACCAAAATGTGCCCCACTCGACAATATCGCAATTATTCAAGCAATTACTGAAAAATACATAAGGACAGGAAGGTGGTTTATATATGCAGCTTTCAGTTACTTCTGCACCGCATTTGACAGACCCGCTCTCTGGAAGAAATTAGCATCTCTTAGCATACCCTAATTTCTGCTACATTTAATGATTTACTTGAATAAGCTGTTCAGTGGTAACCTACTGGAGAAGGATCATGTTTCTCACTTAAGTACCAAAGTGTTGAGTCAAGCAAACAAACTGAGAAGGTATTATAATTTTCATGGGGGGGGA
Organism: Triturus cristatus; assembly: GCF_964204655.1. Classification (NCBI taxonomy): domain Eukaryota; kingdom Metazoa; phylum Chordata; class Amphibia; order Caudata; family Salamandridae; genus Triturus; species Triturus cristatus. The sequence goes on from NC_140588.1 coordinate 144,816,156, forward strand.
GACATTTTTCTTCACTTCTCCTTTTGTTTCACATAAAAACCTTTATCAACAAGGCAATCCCCATATAACCACTCAATGGTACAATACTATTAAAATATCACACTTATATAACAAAAGTTCCGGAATTATATCATATTTATTAAAAAAAAGGTTTAACAATAAAAAATCCTAAATCAATCAATACAGTACATATTAAAAACAATCACTTCATAACATCATCCATTTTGTACATTTTGGATTAAAAATTACAAAACACAAACTGTTATGAGCCCGCATAACAGAAAACAAACACAGACAATGGACTTTGTCATCTAAAGACACATCTTGAATGACCGTGATTTTACACCGTGATTTGGGATATATTTGACCCACTACTATCTCCAATTCTCTACGGCGGTCTCTCAGATTGTGTATATCTTTGGCGTCGACGCGTTTCGATGGTTTTACTTTATATGACCATCTTTATCAAGACAAATTTATAGGCTTGAGTTGCTTCCGGCTCAATTTCGAATCTTTATAAATTCTGCCCACTACTTAGAGAATCCTTCCTGGGATGATTGTAGGAGGAAGGATTACGTACTGGTTTCAGTATATTTACTTCAATTTGCCGAAGTACACAGACTTCAGTTGCGGTATGTGTGGATGCGCTTGCGTAGTATCACGTCGCGTGTTTCTTAGTCAATATAAAATTATTTTGTCAGAGACTGGGGTCCGTTTGTCATACCCTTATATCGCGTCTCCTATCAGTTCCTTACGGCTTTCAACTAATTCCGCCGGTATGGAGTCGTCTTGCTCCGTCTGTTCACATAAAAACCTTGCCAAGTTTATTGTATGCTATATTAGATGGCTCCTATGAATTTAGAAGGTCTGTCGATTGGATCAACAAAACGTCATAATACAGGGGCTGAGTCTTCTTCTATCATCAGAAAATGTAAGTCTGGCAAGCTCACAGTACCACATTTAAACTCCGAAACCTCCATAATTATAGATGCTGTCAGCATCCTCGAACATGACCACTCTTATTCCCAAGGAATTAGTGGAAACAGATCTAACCCTTTCATATGTCACTTTTGCATACCCAAGGTTTTACAAAGAGAAGCGACAATAATCCATTTTCAAATGTGTATTGAAAAGATATAATCCTTCTAAGTAAAACATGAACTGCGATTATTAGACAGATGAGACAACCAATTGCCATAAGCATTATTGAAATGGTAAAAAATGCAAATAATTCAATCATGTTGATCATTCCTAAAATTACTCCTGTCTATCACTAATACCACTGCACTTGTGGGAGCATTGTGGGAGTACCCTTTTGCCAGTCCCAGTTTTAATGATCTAACCCCATACCTTGGTGTAATGTCTCAGGAAACCAGGCTCAATGCATTAACGAATGCACTCTATCTCGGTGTGTAAGCCCAAACACCTCTGCCTGCACTGCTATCTTCCTTCTTAAAATGTATGCAGGTGCCTGTGGTTCGGCATCTCATTCACAGCTCTCCGGAGCATCCATGATAACTCAGTCATGAAGTGCCTCTCGCATGAATTCAAAACGTACGCTGTTTTATTTATACTCTAGCCTTGTCTCATTCTGCAAGAGACACAGAAAAACAGCTTTACTGTGTGTGGGTAATAGAGTTGTTTCCTACGAGCACAAAATAAAGCAAGGACATTGCGTTCTAGTACGTGTCTCTGAAACTAACAGTGCAGACTACAGACCACAATGTCTAACTATAATAAATCTGTGTGTGGCATTTTGTCGTATTTGTGAAAAATATTTCAAACCACCATCTCAAAAAGATGCTAAGTTAGAAAGGAAAACTAAAATAGAGACAACATGTAATCCCTATAACAGCAGTAGAGATAGTAGGAACTGATTGCTGACCATTCATGAACTCTATTGAGGGTAAAATCTTGCGTGAACTTTGCGTCTTGAATTGCTTACCTTCTGTAAGGGTTCTTCATCTAGGAATGGAACTCTCTAGCACGTACGTGTTGGGTCTGACTGCTGTCATCAGCTAGGGATACTGTTTACCCCACTCGGAGGAGGACTCCTTAAGAAAGCTTTCCTGGAGAGAAATGTTAATTGAACACGTTCTGACAGCACCTTTAGAAAAACCTTTTTATTGCCCTAAACCTATTTAAACAATAGCAGGTTTCACTGGGGGCTAAGTCAGCATTGGAGTTAAAAGCTTTCCTTAAGGGCTCAAGTCCTGCGCTAAGCATGGAATTAAATAGGGCTTTGTGCTCTTGCCAGGCCAGATATGAATGGATCCAGTCCTCAAGCACTACAAGTATATGCAACCCTAATTCAATTGGAACATAGAGCACAAAGTTTGCCGCCTGCATGTACTTTAAATGCTGCCTTTAAGGAGAGTGACTGGGGCCTGGGATAATATTAACAGAAATCAAAGATTATGCCCTCTTTTAGGAAGGGTTATGTATTATTTATTATGTGACCTTATAATTCATCAGTTGTTCCCTCAGTTTTGGGACCAATATCAATAAAACATAGTGGTGTAGAGTAGAAAAGAGTGGTGTAGATTGCAGTGACATAGAGCGCAATGGAGAGAGTGGTGTAGCTTGCAGTGGCGTAGCGTTCAGTGGTGCAAAGTAGAGTGACACAGAGTGCAGTGGCGCAGAATAGAGTGGTATGGAGAGCAGTCACATAGAGTACAGTGGTGCAAAAAGGAATAGAGTGGCGTGGAGTGCAGTGACTTGGAGGTCAAAGGTGTATAGTGGCGTAGTGTGCAGTGACTTAAGGGTGTTGTAGATTATAGTGGCATAGAGTGTAGTAGTGCAGAGTAGGTTTCATAGAGTATATTGGTTTTGAGCAAAGTGATGTTGAGTGCATTGGTGTAGAGTAGAGTGGCGTAGCACAGAGTGAAGTGGCCTAGAGTCCAGAGCGTGGAGTGGTGTAGAGTAGATTGTTGCAGAGTAGAGTGAAGTGGGGTAGAGTGTAGTGGTGCAGGGTAGAGTGCAGTGGCAGAATAGAGGCATAGAGTGCAGTGTTGTAAAGTGGCATAGAGTAGAGTGGTGCAGAGTAGAGAGGCATAGAGTGATGTGGTGTAGAGTGCAGTCAGAGTGCTTTGGTGCACAGTAGATTAGAGTGGCGTAGAGTGCTTTGGTGCTGTGCTTTGGCATAGAGTTGAGTGGCGTAGAGTTCAGAGGCCGAGACTGCAGTGTTGCAGAGAAGAGTGTCGTAGAGAGCAGTGGAGTAGAGTGACATATAGTGTAGAGTGGAGTGCAGCGGCTTTGAGTGTTGTAGAGTATAGTTGTGTACTGTACAGTGGTTTACAGTGCAGTGGTGCAGAGTAGATTGGTGTAGAGTGTATTGGTTTTGTGTAAAGTGGTGTAGAGTGCAGTGTGGTAGAGTGCAGCGGCGTAGACTAGAGTAGTGCAGAGTGACGCTGGGTAGATTTTATGGTGAAGAGTGGCATAAAGTGGAGTGGCGCAGAGTGGAATAGAGTGGCGTAGAGTGCAGTGGCGTATATTGTTTCAGAGTGCAGTGCGGCATCGTAGGGTGCAGTAGTGCAGAGTAGATTAGGGTGGACTGGCGTAGTGTGCCATGGCATAGAGTGGAGCGATGTATAGTGACGTAGAGTAGAGTGGTGCAGACTAGAGTGAAGAGGCATTGAGTGCAGTGGTGGAGAGTTGAGTGGCGTGGAGTGATGATGATTAGAGTGGAGAGGTGCAGGGTAGAGTGCAGTGGTGTAGTGTGCAATGGCGTAGAGTGCAGTGTTGCAGAATAGACTGTTGTAGAGTGTAATAGTGTATGGCAGAGTGCATTTGCATGGAGTGCAGGGTTGTACAGTGATGCCGAGTAGAATGGAGTTGAGTGCAGTGGCATAAAGTATTGCAGATTAGAGTATAGTGGCGTGGAGTACAGTGGTGCAGACTACAGTGTAGTGGCATAGAGTAGACTGTTTGAAAGTGGTTCATGGTAGAGTACAGTGGCTAGTAGATTAAAGTGGCAAAGTGTGGATTGGCATAGAGTGTACTAGCGTAGAGTGGAGTGGCACAGAGTAGAGTGCATTGGCTTAGTGTGCAGTGGCACAGAGTGGTGTGGAGTGATGTAGAGTGCAATGGCGAAGAGTGCAGTAGTGCATAGTAGAGTAGTGTAAGATAGAGGGCATTATCATAGAGTAAAGTGGTGTAGAATAGAGAAGAGTGGAGCAGAGTAGAGTGTAGTGATGCAGTGTGGAGTGGGGCAGAGTAGACTGCAGTGGTGTAGAGTGGAGTAAAGTCTAGTATGCATGGTGTTGTAGCATACTAGTGTTACAGACAACACATCTTTAATTGAAATGACCATTACATTTGCACAGACAAACAGTTTATTGATGAAAGTATACAGCACACAAATTATAAAGTGTGGAAATGTCATCACCTAGTGTATTGATTTGTTTTGATTGTATTGAAATATTTGTTTCCTCCACACTTCAGAATTACCAAAACATTTGCTTCATTTGTGCTTTTATTCTGATATATTCTGAAGTATTTGCATAGTTCATTTACAGACATTTCAAGTTTGCTGTGTGCTAGACAAAAAACATTGTACAGCCTTCCTCAAGCACATCCCCAGTAGGCAGCATAATTGTAACAAAAATCCTCTCACTTTGAAGTCATAGAATGAAAAGTAAATGCAAATCTCCATAGAAGACATAGCCTGACGTTTAACCTCTGTCTTTGAATCCACAGCAAATGTGACAGGAGAAGAACAAGATTTAAAAGCCTGTTTACAGAAATCCAGTTCTGGTGGAAGAACACAGTAAATTGGGTTTGGGCAACGGAAGGGACAAACTCAAGCTGGACTGCCTAAAACAAATAGAGCCAGCAAATAGAAAGCAAGCAAATGTGAATTACAAACCACAAAACCAATGTTAAGCAATGGGCATAATGTATTCCCAGGGTATCTTTCCGAATATCCCCAAGAAGTTGTTAGCAAACCAAACAGTTGCGCTGTCTGGTTGGTTTCAACCTAGAAAGGGCCCATGCTGGCTTTTCTTGGCAATTTCCCACTTTAGTATCATTAAAAGGCAGCAACATAATCATCTGCTGATATGTATACAAAGCAATGCTATGTAGGCATTTGCGACAGAGAAGCACAACTGGGACAAACATTTTTAAAAACAATAATACAGCTTCCTCTAGTTTGTCTACCTCAGCCTTGAGGGGTTGGCGTACTGCTTGCAAATCATTGCATGGCAAGTGATTGACAAGTGAACACATGCTGCAAACGGAAAATGTTACTTACAGGTAGCCAACTGCTTTTAGCTTGTCGTGTTGTAGATTTACTTGTTCTACCCACCTCCGCTTCTGGATGAAATTAAAGGGCTGCTGCTTTGTTTTTTACAAAGAATTTAATCTTTAATTACCTCCATGAGCAGACACATCTATTCCAATGTAAAGAGTTAGTCATCCAGGGGGGCTGTGTGATGTTGCATTGTGTTTTGGCAGGATAGTGTATAGCATTCAAATCTACAAAAGTACAAGCTACAAACAGTTAGTTAGAGGTAAGTAATATGTTCCTTAACATCATAACTCTGGTAGAGTTACGATGTTTCCAGCAGCTCACTTATCTGACTCCTGGTGCCTGCTGTGATGTGGCAGGAAGCCGCTTCTATGCCACTGGGATACTCCAACTCACATCTGCCTTTGCATGAACTTGCGCATTAAAGTGCGCCGTGCACCCGCAATGTGGGGATTCGCCCAGTCCAAGGGCAGGCCCATCCACGCCAGTCGGAGCCTGGAGGAGGCTACCTGGGACCCCAAACGTCAAAGTCTTACATTGTTGGGCGCATCATGGGCAATAAAAAGACGATCCCAGTTTCCACTGAAGTTGTTACATCTCAGGATACTTTTCTGGCCAAGGTGACAAAGGCCCTGGAAAAGGAGCTTGCCCTCATGGAAAGAAGACCATCGCTGGTAGTGGGGGCGGGATGGGGAACAAATTATACCTTTTTATCCCGGGGAGGGGGGGGTAAATGTAAATGTTTGTCCAGAAACAGAGCTGCCAAAACAGTCTACAGCCACCCTCCCTCCTTCTAAACCTCTTAAAGCAACTCCCAGTGCCAATGGGGCCCTGCTTCTACCTGCAGCAACCTAATAAATGGCAAAAGGAAAAGAGGGCTCGCTAAAACATCTTTTACTTGCCCCGCCAACAAAATCAGAAATGTTGCTCCCTCCTTGGCTTCGCCATCCTGTAACGGCTTGCAACTGGATGTCGCAACATTAACTCTAAACTGGCATGAATTTCAGGATAAATTTAAACAACTACTGCAGCTGATTTTTGCACGTTCAGATGCCATAGATCGTGCACTTGATGGGCTAACAGCTAGCAGAGTACCGCAAAACTCTATGGTGGGTGGAAACTGTAATTCCGACAATTATGTCTCTGCACTTCAAGTTTCGGATAACCCACTCATAATCTGTGATAATATCTCATAACATCCATAATCTGAGCCAAGGTTGCAAAAGTAAGTTTGTTGGAATTACACCTTGTCAAGACCTCTCAAGCACCGCCACTCCACTAAATACTGCAAATTAAACGGTGCCTACTCCCGGCCACATTAGATACTACCCTAAGATGTAGCATGACTCAGGATTCCACCCAGACAATGTAGTGAGGGAGCATAGTACTATGAGTAAGTCTATATCTAAGCTCCCCTCTCCTTCCCTTCTAATAAGGAATAACCACCAATTTATGAATCTAGCGCCAGCAGCATGTCATTTTGTACTAATCCTAGTTAACGTCCCTTTACTCCGAGCTAATCAAAGAGAGTCAACAACCCAATTGATAGATAAAGCCTGGCACTGGTTGTCACAAGAATCTAACATAGGCCATCTTGTACAAAATCACTTGATCATGGCCAGATGAACTCCCTGGATTGGGCCAGATACTAAAGTGATCGAAAATGATTGTGTCATCCTCAGTTTTGATAATCAAAGGCTGGTTAGAGATTTATTAAGACGGTTACCAGACTCTCCTTCACCACAGTCGCAGATCTACACTGTCCATCAGTTTTGTTTTTATAAACCCTCCGTGATATTTAGTTCTAATACATATGACTCAAGCTGTTCAACAAAGAGTACTTTGTCCATCCCTTCTCAGCAGGCCTACAGCTTTGTTCTTATTTCTAACAGGTTTGCTGCCCTGGAGGACATGGACTCTCTTTTTCTCCCAACTCTTTTCTATCTCCTAATGAGTTGGAATGCTTCAACTTAAAAGCTTCTTCTGCTGCAATTGCTGTGGGGGGGTCAGCCTGTAGTATCAGATTCACAAGGCACGGATTCCATGCATAACCCACATAGTGTTCCAGTTGTAATTCAGCCAGTTGAGACTCCCTCGCAGGAGTCTTTTTCGGGTATCACATTCCTTTCATGGAACGTAGTCGGTTATAATAATAAAAAAGATAATTTGGATCGGTATAAGGAGTTTAGAAACTCTCATATTATCTCTTTTCTGGAAACCTGGGCGCAAAGCAATCTATATTTGCCAATGGTTACCGTTCTTTCTTCACTCCAGCACTTCCCTCTCCTTCAGGTAGAGCAAAAAGGGGTTTACTTACACTCATAGCCAACACGATTTAATTTGAAAAGGTTTCCTTCTTGAATAGTTTGCTGTATTTTCATATCATAGTAGGTATGGGACGTAGTAAGACCGATCTAATGTTGAAATATTTTTACAATAACAATTTTACTAATCACTCTCTAGTGGCCGAAGAGTTGTGTACAAAATTAGAGGACTTGCTTTATCACCACCCAAGACCAATTTTTATCATATGGGCTGGAGACTTCAATACGCGTACATGTAGTAGAATCGATCAGCGTATTTGTGGGGTAACTTACTTCAGCTAGTCTTTGATTTCCCATTTTAGTCATCAAAAATATGGTAATACTTTAAATAGCCTTCTGGTGATGTGGGATTTAGGTTTAATAAATCCATTACATCCCTCAATAGTCATATACTCCCAACTTTACAACGGTCTGGAATTACCTTGACAATTGATCATATAATTATTCCTGCTAATTTTAAGGGAAGTGTTAAGAATACACTGGTGCAGCTGACTGAATGTAGGGATCATGCTTTACTTCTTTTGACCTTTTCCTGGCCACATTCTAATAAATCAAGCTCTCTCCTCGCACCTAAATGCTCCTATCTAGTAAAAATGGGTACATTTTAAAATGGGAAAAAATTATTCTAACTCTTTTCTGCCGAAGGTTGTAGGGGACACGCTACAGGAGTTTCAAGCTTGCTTAGATGCACTAACAGGTAGTTCTCAAGTGGTGGGTGCTTTCTGCCAAATTTTAATTTCTATTAGAGCCCACCTCTTTCAACCAATATCACAAAACAGCTCCCTGTCTACCCGATGGTTTGAGTCAAATTGCTCAAAAGCGTCTCGAAACCTTCGGAAAGCCCTTAAAACACATGCTAGAAATCAAACACTGATGATTAATCTGAGGGCTATTTTTAAATCGGCATGGGAATAGCAGATGAGGCTTTCTGGGAAGTGACAAATGCCCTCTTTCTGCAAGGGGAGGGCAGTCCATCCCTTGATCTCTACATAGATGAAACTATTTAGTTAACTCATTTACAGAATATATTTCAAGCCCAATTGGTTAGAAATGCAATGGATATTGTGGTTTCCTCTCCTGCTCTCCCAGCGCTGGAGTTTTCATATGAGGAAATAGAGCTCGCCCTATCTGAATCACCCACCTTAAAGGGAGCCGGACCGGGTGGTGTCCCATTCGATAGCTTTCTTGCAAACACATCCTTGTGGACCCCACTTCTGACCCTAGTTTCTAGTGCTCTAGCCAAAACAGGTTCCATGTCATTGTGGAAACAATCGCTGATTATCCCAATTTTCAAGAAGGGAGATCCTTCTAATCAAACTAAGTATCACCCAATCTCCCTACAGGATAGCACAGTCATGCTAATGGGGAGATTGTTATTAAATAGATTGAAGGAATGGGCGGTTGAGAATAAAGTTTTGGCTGAGATCCAGCATGGATTTAGACAAGGAAGGGGTATGGTAGATCAGTGCTTAAACCTAGCCCTAACTGCAGCTAAATATGCCTGCTCCAAAAAAGGCCAACTCTACATGAACTTTATGGACTTGTCCGCGTCCTTTGACTGTGTGCAAACAGCAAACTCTGGGTCCTCATGGAGTCAATGTGCGTGGATAACTCCATAATTAATTTTATTAGGGAGCTATATAGAGACGCAGGGGCTGTAATTAGATACGGGAAACAGGGCGAATGTACAAATTCTTTTAGAATCAAAAAGGGTGTGCGACAGGGGTGTGTTCTTGCTCCATTTCATTTTTCGTTATATACCAATAATTTAAGTGCAGCCCTTAGTGCTGAATGCAAAGATGTTCCAATTGTAGGTGGTATACCTTTGCCCGCTCTCCTTTATGACTCGGTCCTTATGGCTAGAACACCAATGGTCCTTCAGCGATTTATTGGTATATTTTCAGACTATATGGCAAAATTGGGCCTTTGTGTAAATACATCCAAAACCTTTGTGATGTCAGTTGGTACCGGAAAACAAAAACTAATGTCCCTTCAATTAGCAAGAGAACCCTGGAACGAGTGGAGACTTTTACATATTTGGGAATACTTTTTGATGCCAAATTAAATTGGTCTACAATGGTGTCAAATAGGATGAACTTTAGGAAAAAGTATAGCAGCACCGTTGAAATTTGCCTCTAATCTAGGTAAGAAACCTAGCAAGGAATTGGTGAAAGTTTATGTGGCAAAATCAGTTTCCATAGCTTCCTATGGTGATGCAATTTGGGGCACTGCACAAGTGGATGTTTTACAGGCTGTTGAGGATACATTTCTAAAAAGATTGCTGTCAATCCCAGCCTCTTACCCGAATATTATTATTCATAAAGAACTAGGTATCCCCTATATAACTGATTCAATTAAATTGGCCCTGCTTTTACTATGGCTAACAATTTGGAAAAGGAATTCTGTTAAACTAAACCAAATGGTGCTTGAGAATCCAGTATTCCTTGGTTAGCGTATGTAAAACAGACTTTTAATGATCTGGGCTTAGCATTTTTGTACGATTCCCCATCTCACTACTTGTCATTTCCCAAAATGAGATTAAAAGATCTTTTTTTGGCCAAGTGCGAACATGATAGGTGGCAACAAAACCAATCCAAATCTATGGTATTAACTTACCAGGCATTGCCCGTGGTGGCAACGGGACATGCCTCCTATCTGTCTTTTGTTTTCACAATACGCACCGCTTCCTATTGACTAGGTTGAGACTGAAAATCTTCCCTTTAATGGTTGGCTACCCATCCCAAGTATACTCACTTAATCAATTGTCTCCTTGCCTTTATGATGTGTTGTCAACCCAATCCATTTCTCACATTTTATTCTTTTGCCTATTTTAAAATATGGAGAGGAAAAAATGTAATATCCCAATGATGAGAAAATTAAGTATACATTCGCATTCACTAGCCCTTGCAGTAATAAACTCACTGGAAACTCCTTTCATATGTTTAATGACAGCCAGTTTCTTGCACTCAGTTTTACAGATTAGAAAGAGATCATCCACAAGAGGGGCTGTACTATCAGAATTTTTAACCACTGAAAACGGTTTCTCAAAGCTTTGTAACTGCAATGTCTTAGTGTAATTGCTACTGTGACCTAAGTACGTGCCGCGCTCCTAGAGATCGCATAGGTTACAGAAGGCCGCTTTTTAAATTATATTTAATACTTTTAATATTTAAAAAAAGTTATTGCATATTTTTATATGTTGTTTATATTTAATATTTGGACAATTATGCATATATCAAATGCGACTAAAGCTGATTTGATTTGATTGATTTGAGTTACGATGTTCACTCCAAAATAATTCAGACTGCATCAGCCCTTACTGACATCAGTAATTCAGCTGTCAAATGGAAATTTTTATTTTGTTCACTTGAGTTTTTAAATACATGTGTTGGGTCTGTATTCCAGCTTCTTATTTGTTTCCCCATCAGCTCTAATCAACTACATTCGACCCGTATTTGTTTCTCGGTCAGACCAGGATTCTCGTAAAAAAACAGTTGAAGAAATAAGGAGGCGTGCTAATTCCAATGGAAAGTGGCCACAGGTAACTATTAGACCCACTGTGTTGATTGTATTTTGTCAAGCATTGGCGTTTATGTGCAAATGCAAACTGGATTTACACACCATTACCTATTCAATTTTTTAATATTGCTTTAAAGTTGGGCTTTTGGCAAAATCACTAGAAAATCAAACAAAGTTAATATTTTAAACGGTCTTTTCATGCTTCAAAGTCCTTTTAGGTTTGTGCTTGCTTCTTAATTTTTAGACCTTAAGTCATTATACCACACCTTCTGTTTCCATACCCTGGAGAGTACCTAATATTTTGATGATGTTGTGGCCCTTTAGACCTGGAACTTCTCTTTGCAGAGAAGCCTTTGCTTCAACACCAAGGATGCTCACCTCCCTGGAAAGAGGGTGTACTTTACCAGTTGTTGTTTGAGTTGTTTATGTTTTTGAAGTCACCATCAGCCTAATAGGGAGTTGCGCTCACTTCCTGCTGTTTACATGGCCACAAAGGGTCTTCAGAAGATTACTTGTGATGTGCTTAGAATGCTTCATAGTACTGAGTCACAGTTGCATGACTATAATGGTGCTACACAACATTTACTCTGCCACCTTGGAGTCAATAATTGGAGTGGCTTCAACAGGTGTCTGGAGTGGGTAATGGAAAACACAGTTGGGTGTGGGCCTTCTAGGTGGATTCCCTTTTGTTGGAAGATGAACTGTAAGAGTGTTTTGTGAGTTTGTGGCTGATACATTGGCTGCGTTTAATGAAACACACACCTGAAGATTACTCGTGCAAGACTGCAGGAGAAAACTCCCTACTGCTATTGAAATATCGGGCATGTTTTTCAAATGGGAGGTAGCATTATATATTACATGGTTAGTCCAAAAATTGGCAGAATCTTGATCAATTTTTAATTTAAAGCTTTCTCTGGAGAACCCCAATTTTTGTCAAAAGAGAGGAAAGTGTACGTGGGAGACTTGAATAGCCATGTCTTGTGGAAGCTCTGGAATGAACGGGAGAAGGTGTTTGTGCCCTCTTTACTGAACCTTCTCATGAAATACTATAACACCTACAGGACAGATTGACTGTATCAATTTCAGGGGAATATGGACCTGTTTCACAATTTAATTAGGTGATACATTTACTTGGGTTTTTGTTACTTTGGTAGAAGGTGATAAATTCAGCCAGTGTAGCGATGGCTTATGGTTCGAATTCTAGCAATATGTATTACAAAACAAAACGCCAGAAACAAAACCGAAAGACACGAAGGAAGAATTTGGGGAAAGTGGTACATATTGAAATAACATTGCTGTCTAATGCTGAAGGCCAGCCTGTACGTCACTGCATTGTAAATGCATTGCCAAACTATACCGTTTTTAAGTATATCTAAGAATTTCTACACTACTTTTAAGAGATTAGTTATGACGGGCTGAAACATAAATGCCTTGTATTTGTAGAATAATAGAATCATAGAAAAATGAAGAAGGCGTGGAAGGAACATTCTCTGTGGTTTCCCGAGTAGAGGCAGGATATGAAGTCCGTTCTCACAGTTAGTTTGTGATCTCAAGAATAAAAATTGAACAAAGGATTTTTGAATGTGGACAGTTTACTTCTTAAGAAGAAATTTCAGTCTCAAGGATGCTATCTAGAATATCCCGATATGGGACCATTCCTTGGAGTCACAATAGATTAGAACCACAGACCTGCAGTTACTGGTTTCATATGCCAATTACAACTATCTGATACCCACCCTAAAGGCTAGAGATATTGGTGGGCACCTTATATCTTCAACAACCAACACCTCAGGCCTTGAAGATGCTATCGAGTAGTTGCTCCAAGACTGTGAAACCAATAACTCTAGTTCAATGGTTCTAATCTACTGTGGCTTCTGATAATGGAATCACACCAGCAGTAAAAGCAATAGGGGCTTGATTTATTGTAAGGTGGTATGTACTCAGTTGTCAGGGTGGTGAAGGACATTACGTCTGCGACCCTGACGGACAAAGTACTGCCATATTTAGAGATCACAGCATGACCCTCAGTGATTTCTGTACCTTTAGAGGAATCACAGTCATGCGGTCCCTCTGATGGTACCAAATGTTTTGTGAACGGCCCCTGTCCATTTTGACAGGCGTCCTCCAAAGCTTTTGTTTTTCAAGAACTAGGTGCGTCTGGGGAAGGGGTGCATTATTTTTATTTTTCTCTGTCTCTGTCAGGTTTTGCCTGGCAGTCACAGAAACAAGCATTTGCAATGCAATAGGTCTTGCATTTGGTAAAGTTAGAGCTATTGACATTGAAAATAACAATGTTTTTACTTTTGTTTTTTATTTTCAGAGGAGTTATTATATTTGCATAGCACCATTGCCAGTCGTATAAAGTAAAAAATATTGTCATTTTCAATGCCCACAGCTCGAACTTTAACAAATGCGAGACCTGTTGCATTGGAAATGCAATCTGTCTTGCATTTGTTGGAGTTGGAGTTATTGGCATTATAAATGGCAATGTTTTTACCTAGCCATGCTGCAGGATGCAGTACCATATGTGGCCAAAAGAGGTCACATGGGACCTCTGTTGGCCACATATGGTACTGCACCCTGCAAAGTTGGAATTGTTGGCATTATAAATGCCAATTTGTTTACTTAGCCATGTTGCAGGGTGCAGTACCATATGTGGTAAAAAGAGGCCCATGAGACCTCTTTTGGTCACATATGGTACTGCACCCTGCAGAAGATATGGTAAAGCCACCCTACCTATAATGCATTGCATGCAAGATAGTACCACAAGTACATTCAAATAGCTATGTCCCTATCTACAAATAGTAGCTTTGAAATGTTACAAAAGAATTATTATATTAATTCCTGATTAGGTTGTACTCTGTATGGAGCTGATGATGGGAAATGTATAGAAGGTCTCATATAAAGGTGAGATGTGCTAGTGAGTAAAGTAAACACTGCCAGCCTTGCTTAATACCAAGCGTTTGTCCTGCCTGAAGCACTTTATGAAAATAGTGCTCTGAAGCTGTAATTAAAACTTAGGGAGTAACAACACATGTAACAGGGAGTGTCCTCATGGGTGGTTACAAGAAGAATCAAGTCGGTACTAAGGAGGAACTTCCAAGCCAATTGACCAATGAAAAGCCATCATTTACCAAGGACAGGGAAAGGAGCCAATTAAAAAGATGGATGGAAAGTGGGTGGAGGTTTATTCCCATATCCTGAATACAGCATGTCTCAAAGAGACAGCGCAAAAGCCTCCTAGGCGTGACCTAAAAAGGACATCAGACCATCATTGTTAAATATGGCGGGTGATGTGATGCCCTTCCTTCAACTGCCCTCAGTCTGTCACACCTGTTAGTCAGCTTTCCATCAATAGAGCCAATAGGAGCATTGCTGATGGAAACTTGACAGTCCGCCTGACTCTAAATAGGTTGGCAGATGCAGAATTTTGCAGACACAGTACTCCATAATGTTTGTGGTGAAGTACACTGACTGCCAAACTGTAAATCTGGCCAATGGAAATTTTCACCAACAACCTGATGTTTTATTGCTAGTTTTGCAGCATATGAACTTAGAATGCCCCAACCGATATTTGTTTGTAATGCAAAAATGTAATGCAGAAAGAAAGAGAACTGCTTGGCATGCGGATGTTTGAACTCTCCGAATGGTGCATGAAAAGTGATTAAAGCAACGTTTTTAATGGTTATGGTTCTTGGCTTTAAGATTACACAATTGAGTAACAGTAGAGCGTAAACCAGCAAATGGAATTTAAAATGGATGTAGTGAAGAAAACATCATACATCAAACTTGCATTCCAGACTCCAAGTTAAACAATCGGAGACAAAGCCAACAGGTTGGCATCTTTAACACAAAGCGCACACATCTTCATCATGGGCCATAGTAGTGCGTATTTCTTTACACAGACCGGTAATGTATCAGTGCAAGGGTCCCTAACACACAGCTGAAAGCACTAGAATACACAGCAAAATCCAAGCCCTTCCCCACAATTATTTTAAGATCAGCACAAGCTGCAGCAGTGCAAACCCTTTTTCCCTAATAGTCATAATGTGGTCAGAAGTGCAAGATAAAGCGCCACCATTACCAGTACCACAACCACTATATTACAGGTGCAGCAGTACTACCCCCATCAACCTATTACAGGTTCAGCAGCGCAAGAACCACCTCTGCCCAATGACAGGTGCCACTGCATGAGCACCACCAAAGCAATATTACAAGTGAAGCAGCGCAAGCACCACCACACGCAGTATTCTCGAATAGAAGAAGCAACAATATTATTAAGATCCAGAAATGTATGTGGTTTCATAAATCAACACAGACACTGCTGAGAACACTGCTTATGAGTTAGTTTTGCGCAACAAGTGTAAAATACGCAGAAACAGCTTTCCTACATTAGGTACACTGAGTTTTTTATAATTTTTTATTTATTATTATTTTGTAGTTTTTCCTATAGCGCTGACATGACCAGAGGGTGTCGGAGTGCTTCACATCAATACTGAAACAAAACATATCTGATTATAATCACAAGTTAGGAAGAAAAATAGCAGTGAAGGGGAATAGAGCTTTTAGGTGGAGGAAGTCTTGCTACTTGAGATAGTGGCTAAGGAGGCGACCTTTTAGCTACTTCTTGAAGCTCAAGAAGGAGGGGGTTGTCTTGAAATGTACTGGGATATAGTTCCAGATATTAGGGTCATTGCTTGAGGGTTTTGTGTTTGTGGGCTTTGGAGGAATGAGGAGTAGGATGTTTGAAGTTCCTTGTCTTCTTGTTTGGCCTCCCTTTTTGAGTTTAGAGGCGAGGTATGCTGGTTTCCCCATGTGGAAGGCTTCGTGGATTAAACAAGCAGTTCTGAAGCTACAATGAGCTTCAATTGGTAGCCAACTCAGTTCTTTCAGGGCAGCAGAGATGTGGTCATATTTTTATTCCAGTTATTATTCTGGCTGTGTTGATGCCTGTGGGGGGAATGAGGGTGAAGGGCAGGATTCAGATGCATGTTTTAGGTTCCTTCTGATATTTATGACCCTATATTACTATCTCTAATTGGATTTCCAGGCGCATTAGTCACTTGTTTAGTGTGGACATGTGATATTGAGGAGAGTGTATGGGTGTTTTGCTTCAGATTGTATGGGGTATGGCGATCCAGAGGCTGAGGGTGCTTGAGTTGGAGTGAGATGTAAGTTGTTGGCAGGAGTGCGAGTAGAGTTGTCACGGTGTACTTTATTTTTAATGACTGGACTGGTGGGTTAGTGGAGTTGGTCTCTTTGAGAAGTGGTCGTCAGTGTATTAGTGGACGTGGAGGGTAGGTAGTGGGAGTTGTGAGCGTCTTTCAACAACCCAAACTGTCTGTAGGGAAGGGGGTGGGGTTTGTGAGTAGGTGTGGAGGTCGGGGGATTTGTTGGGGTGGGGGATGAATTTGGAATTGGAGTTGGTAGTCTGGGCTGGGCTTGAGTGTGTTGGTGAGTGAGAAGACCAAGTTAGGCCGGAAAGGTGTAGTGGTGTGGACCAGTATGCAGCCTGGTCTGCTGGGTTCGGTACCAGCTGGGGTGAAGGCAAAGAGTTGTGAGGGATGGAGTAGGGTTGTCGGTATAACTCATGCTTGTTCCATTTTGTGCAGTGTCCTGTTGGGGGAGTGGTTGGTGGAGAGAGGTTTGAGACAGTGATGTGGCGATTTTTAGTGAAGGGAATATGGATTTGAAAGAGCGTAGGTTGGTATTATTGGCCTATATGACGGTAGTTCAGTTTCTGAAGATGATAATGGTAGCATTGCCCTTGAACATGTTGTGGGAGAGAGGTTGGGGGGAAGGAGTTTAGACTGGGAGGTTTTAAAAGGGGAATAGTGCATGGGTGGAGGGTTCTGTGGAGGCCTGCATCATTGGTCCTTTTGATTGGAACTCATAGATTTGATAAGAGACAGGACAGGCAAATTTCCTAGCTTTTCTTTAATAGGCCTGGTACACATTATGTGTGAAGGCCTGTGTGCTCAATTGACTGTGGGGATATGTCTTAGGAGTGACTGACCGAGTCCAGATGGGAAGCTGTGGCCAGGTGATGCCTACAAATAGTAGGAGGCTGTTAGTCAATGGTGGCTAATGCTTGGAGGAGACCACAGTGGGGATGGGAAACGACTAGCACCCTTGCTACTCTCAATGCAAGCAGAAGGTTGGAGGCCTCTGTTTAATCAGCAACTGCATTCTGCAAATATCTTTAACTTAGTCTCAGGCAATTACACTACAATTCTTGCTAATGTAATTACTTGTGACTAAAACAGGTATAAAATGCAGTCTCCACTTTCATGACAACAAGGAAGCGCACATGGAAATTGTCTAGAAAGGTGAGTTATGGATCTTTAAATTTGGAGTAGGCAAGCTGAAAAACTTGAAAAAAGACCAACCTACAAAATTTAACTATCTTTGCACAACAAATCTTACATAAGGCTTGCATGTGGCAAATGGGACTTGAATTAGTTTAGTAGTCATTGTCCTTTGGAGCAACCACTTAACAGAATTGTTCCAGCTGGTGCGACAAGGAACTTTGCCCACATTCTTTGAAGGTCTACCTGCTCACTAAGCTTCTTTATTTGCACGTGGCACATGTGCTATGTGTAGTCTTGTAATTTTTTGGTGTTCAAACAAACTAGCACTTTAATAAAGAACAAGCGACACCTTCTAATGTATGGTATCCGGGTGGGCATCAGACATTCAGAAACAAACTTGAGGACTAACTTTAAGGACGCAGTAATTTATTAGATCTCTGATTTCTCACTCTACCTTGCACCAGAGACATGCAAAACAGGCGACCGACGTTTTAGTTTTCGTTTTTTAGTTTTTTTATCAGTGACCTCTTCAGGTTTGCAGTTTGCTCGCAAGAGACATTTTTCTATTTTATGTGTGACACTCTGTGTGCCGCTTTATCAAACCTGAAAAAAAGGTGGTGCAACATTGGCAATTTCAGAAGTGACACCATTTTGTTATGTTTAGCATAGTGGCATGCAATTACTAGGGGGACGACTTATTGTCGTACGAAGAGATACACTGGGGCAGGAGGAAACTGGATCCATCACGCTGCCTAGTACTGTAAGCAGGACAGATTTATCCAATATAAAAATGGCGGCAACGTTGGAAGAACATTTGCAGCCATATTGGTTTAGTAGTTGAAGGGGCAAAGGACAGATGAGTGGCATGGAAGTCTTGCCAGCTTGTTTCGCTCCCCAAAAATGTACTGCTTTCACACAGTTCCACACGAGCAGACACTCAAGGTGTATGACAGCCTTGTACTACTGCTTGGAAGACCGTGCGGGCCACCCGCAAGAAACAGCATACTTAAGTGCTTACTAGAGGCCCCCTTGAAAGGGAGGGGAAGTCACGCACCTTTGCTTGTTCTAGACTTCATCTGCTCCTTCCTCTCATTATGTATGCCTCCTCGAGTCCTCCCACTTTGCGTCTCTGAACATGCATGTGTCTGAAGAATGCATGGGAGGAAGCATAAAGCTGGAAAACAAGGTCTCCTTGTCTCCCATCCTGGTCCTCGTGTCCCCCTACAAGATCCTGCTCTTTGTTGACGTCTGTGCCTACCTTCATTTGTCCCCTATGCTCCCCCTCCCCTTACTGCATACGCCTACTTCTTTAGCTCTATGGTTATAAGCCACCGCCTTTCAGACTTTCTTTGGAACTTCTTATTCGGAGAAATAATAGTAAATATGGATAATGTATTAGTACACAGTGATAGTAAATAATACTTGATAGGCAATAGTCAGAACTGAGGTGGCCGAGGTTACTATAATCCATGACATTTAATAATTGTTTGCGTAGATTGTCTTTCATTCCATTTCATGAAGCACATCTATGCCAATCTTTTCTGAAGCAGTGCTGGACATGTTTCTAGGGCCAACTCCGATCTTACCCTCTCCTGCATGTTGCAGTTTTTGTCTACACCCTGCTGCTCACGGCAGCATCATGTACCTTTTCCTAAACCCCACGTGCACTGCAGTACCCTCCTGCACTCTGCAGCTTATCTCTAACTTGAGACTCCTCCTACACCATACAACACCTTCATGACTCGGGCAGATCCCTCCTGCACCTTGTGATGTCTCCTGTGCAATTTTTACCTGACCAGCCACCACTGCTCTCCCCGAGGTTGTCTTGCACCGCAAGCCCCCTGCCTTCCAACAGTGAATGCGAAGGAGAGTACCCGGGAAGGTAAGAGGCGGTGGAAGTAGCAGAGTAGCAATCCACACACCGGTGCAGCTGTCATGCAGCAGATGTGAGCTGTATGCTGTGAGATCTCTTCCTGCACTCCACTGAAAATATTGCACTCTGCACCTGGGTGTCCCTGCTGCCTTTTTGCACCCTGTGGCCACCATTTGCACCCATCTGCTACCGGTGCTCCCAAACCACCCTGAGGCTCAGTTAAAACACTAATACATGTCCCTTTGTAAATGCCTCAGGCATCACCCCGCTCCCTCCTGCACCACGAACGCCCTAATCTCCTGCTACACTGTGAACATCAATGTGGTTTGTGCCCTGCAGCTCCCTTCTGGGCTCTTAAAATTCTGCAGTTCCTTCTTGCACCCCGAACAGCCCGAGACACTATTCTACCCCCAGAGCACACTTGTGGGTTTTTTCGGACTATAAGCTTGGTAGATTTTTCACCTACATCCACCATGATGAGAATGAGTTGTCATATGCAGCAGAGGTTGTGGGGGAGATTATGCCTTTTGTGTCCACGCAGCATGGCCTTGTGCTGGTGCCAACATTTCTGGTTGGCTTTTTATGGGAGGTACATTATTAGACATGCTGGTGGTGGTATGCTTGTTCTTTTTGGGGTGAGGAGGGGCATTGTGCTTTTGCTGCCAGTGCTCTACTTGCCCTGTCGAGTGCCTTTACAATGCCAATGACGTTCCTTTTCGGTTGGCTTAGAGGAGGGACATGGGATTGCTGTTGCGTGTGTAATATGCTAACACTACTCATATATCAGCATTGTATTGCTCGTAGCAGCTCAGTGTGCAGGTGCTGTGTGTACATGCTGTGTGCATGAGGGAAAATTTACCTCCCAATACCCCTGCTTCATCTGTTCTTAATGTTCAAGGGAGTTACATTTGCACTGGCGATTCCCATGCTTTTACGTTTGACTTTGGAATTACGTTTTTTTAAATCGCTCTTTTAATGGCATTTGTTCAACAATTGGGCATAAATGGACACAACAATGTGTAAGACTGCAACACATAAGATGGCTACAAATTGGCAGGAGAAACTTCATGTATAATGTAAGGAAATGCCTTTTTAGGTCTCGCTGGCATTGCAGCGCGAAGCGCTGCCACCAACGAGACTTATTGTTGCCGTGTTTGCTCCCAAGGGAGACAGACCAGGGCACGCGCAGCGATCGGGGTCTGTGGACGCGCTTGCGCAGACGCACACGCGCGCGCACACACTCCGCCGCTGCCGACCCCCCTCACCGCATCCCCGGCTGCCTAACGCGCGCGCGCACACACCTCGCACCGGGGCCCGCAGCCCTCCTCCTCCCTGCCCGCAGCACCTTCTCCACTGCCAGGCGTTCTAGGTGCATCTGCACATCTCCTGCTAATTCAGTTTAAGAGATAAATCGCAGAGAGCTCAATGTCTGCCTCACTGTTAGCTTTAAACGTTTAGTCATAATAACGGAGAAGTTCATCTTTTTTCCGAGACTGTTTCGAATGGTTTCTCTTTATTTAGCGTGAAGATCAATTTCATGTGTCCCATTTCTGCACTCGCTGTGGAGTCATGTAGTCGGACAAAGACCTAATGAGGTGGCAGTCACCGTAATGCCTTCATCACTGCAACAATGTCATCCGAGGCCTACACAAACTAATTATTTCAGCTCGTTCTCTCGAACATCTTTCACTCGGTATATTAATTGTGCCTACTACATCGATTTAAGGAAGGAGAAAATATTTCCGCAAATTCATTTACTTGATCTGAAGCCTTGCGAAGGAAATGAAGCAAAGAGTCAAAACTGTTCCTTACTCGATCCACATCTCACATAGATTTTAAACTATTCCAGATAATTTAAATTCACAATTTTTCACTGCATTGAACATCGGTCATGGTTACATCTCTTCCACCCGTGGCCACACAGATTGACAATGAATGTATGCGTTTCTGTAAACTCAAGCCGTGTCACTGAGGGCGTTTGCTGCCGTTATAGCCTATATCGTTTCTTGCTTCAGGTATTAGTATTTCTGACTATTTGCATGTTACGCACGGCGTGTCCTGGACATTTTCCCGGAAGTGCCCCCTTCAAAGGGTGTCGTGACCTGGACATGCTTCTGGAGGGGCAGGAAGTCCTCGTGTGCGGCTCCACTGGTCATACTCTGTTTTCGCATGGCTTGCACATGTTGACTGACTGTAGGGGAAGTTCTAGCGCAATAGGACTGTACCATTTGAATAAGAGCGAGGATACCAAAAACAAATAACCCTTTCTTTCTATATTGCGTACTGGTGCATTGTTTGTGATCTCCAGTGGTTGTTATTTAATTATTCATGTTTTTCAAAGCCAAGTGCAGTCGACCGCTCATTTCTAAGATGGTGTGTACCAGATAGTGTCATAAAAATCGCTTGTGTGAGTGGCATCCACAGGTTTTTTTTTATATAAAAGAGATTTGGAAGTAGTTGCTGTCATTGTTTCAAAGGTATTGGTGCCTTAGCAATTTAGAATGTGCCTACATCGTCACGTCCTGCTTTACACTATAATACCGACTATTGTCAAATAAATACAGTTGTGTCAAATATTTATTTGTAAATGATGTACACTATCCCTGGGATTTTGCTGGGCCTTCTCTGTGAAAAGCAGGCATTTGTAAATCCCCATTGAACGCCAGGGTATGCATTCAAAATTGTTTTGGTGTGGATTTTGGCACACAGAGGTCATTAGCAGAATCACACGGAATGTTTGTACCTCAAGAAAACCCAAAAGCCAGACTAGATACTGCCATGGTATATCGTATAGGGCTCAACTCCTTTTCATTCTCACTTGAATCATGGCAAATTTATTAATATTAAGATTCACCCATACCAAAGCCGCCGGAACACAAGCTGTGGAAAGGATAGTCTTATAGGAAGAGGTTGGGCAGTGTACAGGGCATTGCTAAATTGCCTAATTGCAACTTCTGCTGCTCTACTTGTCCTTGATGCAGCCCGATATGTTTAAAACTTGTGCTCATTGTTGTGCATGTCTGCGTGGAGTTACTCACTCCTTGCAAAGCTAAATGAACGTATCCATCCTGTGAAGAAACAAACCATTGCCAGATTTGCATGCCATGTGCATAATTAATCTGCTGCTCTTCAGTGATTGCAGTGCTATAGGTCTCGCATTTGCGAGAGTTTAAGCTATTGGCATTGTAAATGGCAATACCTTTTATTTATGTTTTAAAAACCAACACGTAAATAAAAGGCATTGTCATTTACAATGCCAACAGCTCAAACTCTCGCAAGTGCGAGACCTATTGCATTGCAAATGCTTGTTTTACATGATCAACCACATGTTTTTAGACAGATGCTGCTTGTTTTTTCAACCCGGAAGGTGAACAGAGGACTTCTAAACAGACCTCAGTGCCATTATTCTGACCCTTAAAAGGTATATGTCTGAATGTCTCACCCACATTTGGCATAAGTTAACTTGCTTATAAGTCCCTAGCATAAGCTACCAGGGGTACCTTGCGCCTGTAAGTTACAGTGTCTTTTGTGGAATGCTGCACTTATTGTGCCACCATGAGTTTGACAAAGCAACGTGTGATTCCCAGCCCGCCGTTACTGGCAGGCAGAGCAATTCTAAACGCTAACTCGGCTTTGCCATTTAAATTAATAGCAAAGTTTAAACCTACCTTTTTAATATTTATAAGTCACCCCCTAAGTCAGGGCTACTGTGCCCTAAATGCAAGGTACATTATATTAAAGAAGTTGGATATGTAGTTCTTAACTTTACATGTTCTGACAGTAAAAACCCAGAATTGTCATTTTTATTGTGGAAAATAGCCCATTGGGGAGCACAGGGTTACTCACTGACAGCTCAGCAGTGCTAACGTCTGAATGGAACTACTAAATATGATACTTTAAGGTTTCAAAAAAATTGTTGCATTAGCCCGACTTGATGCTCAAGTCGAGTTCAATGTAATTTTTGGACAAGTGGCAACTTTAGTAAGTAATTAATGAAATTAAATAGTGCACTCAAAAATAATGCAAGTTAGAGCAAAGTATGAAAATTAGGTGGGCTAATCTGTGTAGCAGCCTGCCCGTCTCCGGAAATAAACTGTAGAGACACCAGGGAACCGAAGTTGCCTGGAAACAGAGTGCTAAACCCTTTAAGGCCCGTGGGCCAAATCTCAGTAACTTTCTTACGTCTTAATACATTTTAACAACAGTTAAGTGTGGATTAAAAAACAAATCATTTCTATGTCCCAACCCTTTTCTGTATAGAATCCATTCAACACCAAAGCTGACAGCTGTGCCTTGGAACAATAGCAATCAATCACAATGCATTTCGGGTGTCACGCACACCCTTCATCAGGGGTCACTGTAAAACACAATATATGTATTGGTATACATGAATTTCTGCTATCTTACATGAAATAATCAACTTGAGCAATAATTACTCTCCAAAAGCACCAGTGCCACTACATAGAGCATCAGTTACAATGTATGAAAAACCCATTGAGAGCATTAGGAAGAACCAACATCGCAGAAGAAACCTGTGCATTACTGATGCCAGTAAGAGGCTCATCCTGTATAATATATTATAGAAGCAACTGTGAAAAAGGGAACCGGCGTAAATGTTCCCTGTTCAACACAGGATACCATGTGTTCATGTTACTGCAACAGCAACCAAACACACCCACCCGGTGAGCACCCAAGTGAACAACGGATGTCAAATGGAAGATAGAACAAGTTATCATGCAAAATAAAGTAACCCAAATGATAAAAAAAGGTAAAAGGAGAGTCAGGACAAAGCTTACTTAATTACTGCTGGATGACGTTTCCGTAAGCAAGAGTAAGAAACGCCCCTTGAAAAACACCACGTACAACGTCGTTCGTGCGCTGCAAGGAACAAGTATGTGGCTTTCAGTCATCTGCTGCAATCTGTGCCAACCACAGAGGTTACATTCGAAATTCTCAGCGTTATCTCAACGTAGGTCAAAGAAACGCCTCTGCAAATATGGAAACTACTGGTCCTCTTGTTACAGACAATGAGGTGCTGCAAGATGTGAATACTCGCTTAGAGGAGATAATCTGGCATGTATATGTTCAAGTATAACTGCGAAAAAAAAGGTGGAACCGCATCAGACCAACCACTAATGTATGTTTTGCATAAGGACAGCTGTAATCACATGACCATTGCAATGACAAAAGAGATAAAACTCCTTGGTGTAGTCAGAGGTCCCCAAAACTGGGGTATTTGTTATCTCAGTCTTCGTTTTTTTTTAAGGTCATATCTTATAATTTCTGTCTTTCGCCTGCTTAACAGAAGCCTGTAAAGGCGCTATTGAAGTGCTGTAATGAAAGACCCATTGTCAAACATAATTACAGTGACCATGAATCTTCTGCATTCGCTCAAAAGTTTCTAGCTCAGTTATTTAACGTATAGATGCAGCTCTTTCAGGAGTTACTCGTCGCCCAGAAGCTGTCATTAATTGTCCTAGGTAATGGACCTCCTCCTGACAATGCTGAACTTTGTCTTTTTCTACATTGTATCCTCTCTGTGCGAGTGTAACCAGAAGAGATATGATTTGTTTTCTACATTGTTGTTCTGTAAGACTGCAAATTAATATGTTATCAACATACTACAACAAGGTACTGTCACACGAGGTTTGACAGATCATTTCTCACCACTGTTGAAAATGCTAGGGGACTCACATTACCCTTAAGGTAAGCGAAAATACAAATACTGAGTCCCGCAATAGAAAAAGGTTGTCAAATAATGGCTGTCTGGATGGAGAGGGATGCTAAAAAAACGTATTCTTGAGATCTATAACAGAGAAGTATTTAGTAAACTGAGGAATATTCATCAAAATGATAGAAAGGTCAGGAACAATTAGAAATTCTGGTATTGCTACCTCATTTAGAGGGCAGATGTTTTGTACCATACACAAGGTATTACCCTTAAATTTCTTGATCAAATAAATCAGGGTATTACAAGGAGATGCTCTAGGATAAGCAACTCCTTGCTCTAGCAATGCCCTAGTCTGCTTCTTTAGAAAGAGGATATTGTCTCTGCCTAGGTACATTAGCACCTTCCTTCAATGTAATTCGAAATTGTGTAGCTGACAAAAAAGGCATACATCATGGGGACCGTTAGTCCACAAGGTGTCTGGCACTTGGGAAAGATCTGCTTCCCCGACAGAATCAAAAGCTCTACCTGGTGTGGGCGTTCTTACTTCCAATACTTTCCTTAACAGTACATCATCCTGAAAGACTACCACAGTTTTCTTAGAACCATCGTCCAGCAGTTGATCATCCAATATTTTCCAACTGTTTCCTGGCTCAATGAATATAACACATGCCCACAAGACATGGTTATGATCACTAGCTATCAGAGCTCCATAGGTTGATGTTATCTCTAAGGCCTCTATTTGTAATATCAACTCCTTGTCAGGTACCCAAGAGTCTTGTCTTTGTCTCCGGAAAAGAAGCTCTTTAGGTAACTGAACCTCTCTTCCCAGTAACTCTGGTGTTTCTGCTTTTATTGTATACACTGCTGCAGTAAATGCGTTATAGCAGAGTGTCTAGCTCTAATTTGATCTCCAGTAGGAGAATCGACTGTTACAGCCATGATCCTAGAAGGTGAAACTCCAGGGGTAGAACAAATCATAGTTCCATGAGGCTCAAAATGTAATAGTCTTATTAAATTTGGCCATAAGATCTCTACCCACTAGATTAACTGGTGCGGCTGGAGAGAATAGTAAACGGACATCAATGTACCACCCGCTTATTTCCATCTTCACTGGTTTAGTAAATGGAACCCTCATTACTACCCCAGAGAATCCTTGTGTGTCCATTGATATATTCGAAGTTGGAAGATTTCCCTTGCTAATACAAGATAGGTTTGCTCCGTATCTAGGAGGACTGTATACCTCTTGTCATTGTTGATAGCTACTTTCACAGTGGAATCCTCATCTGGCCTGTGTGTTACTGACAATACGGGGCATATGGAACTACTCTGTGGGCACTTTCATTGCGCTTATCCTCCCACATAATTTTGAAGGTATTTCTGCCTCTCACATCTACACCTTCCTGTCCACTTTGATGTGGAGTCACCATTGGGGTGCTTGGTAACTTTGTTGTGGTGGCATTTGTTGCGCCTGAGGCATTACTGGTTGCTGCACATTTTGTGGTGGTGTCTGAGGTACATGTATTATTTGCATGTTTGAGTGGGGCTGCACTACTGTATTTCCTGGCTGATTGTAAACACCTGTCCTTCCATTTTGTTCATCCCATCCCTTAGTCCTGCAATCTCTAATGAAATGTCCAAATCTGTGACAATAGTGTCGTGTTTGTTCCATCCTTTGGGGTCCTATTCTGCCCCTTCCTATTCCTCCTCATCCTCCTCTGGTATTTCCTTGTGCCGTTACACTGTCCTGCTGTTGTGGGTACTGTTGTTGGGTGGTCCCTTGTACAGATCCCACAGACATTCCAGTCATTTGAGTAGTGGCTACTACTACAACTTCTTCCACTACTTCTTTCTTTGTCAAACTTATCTGTTGCTTTCTGTGTCACCTTCTGCTCTGTTCTCTCTTTATCCTGCTTCTTTTTTCAAAAATGAATTATATGTGCACGTATCTCTGTCCAGGGTTTGGCTTCCACTGTCACTATATTATCAAGATTATCCTGCACATCAGAGGGTAAACCCTTCTTCACTACATTGTAAAACACATCATTTTCCCCTGTTACTTTCCAAACCTCACCTACTTCAAGAGTCCATTTTTTGTTCATCCACCTGAGAAACTGAGCGTGATCTTCATTTTGCTGCATTGATTGAACCATGAGGGACCCAATGTCTCGCCTCTACGGATACCTTTTCCTCAACTGAGCCCAAACTACTGTCTGAACTAAATTGAATGGAGAACCATCATACCTAGTCTCAGTGAGGGTAGCACTTCTCACTCCAGCCATCTGAAAAACAGTATCTGTCTCATCTTCTATAAGTAAACTTTGTTACGTACTGACAGGGTAATACCAGCAGTTTGCTTTTCAAAAGCTCTAATCCATTTCCCTGCTCCCTCTGTAAGTGGCAGTAACAACTTTTTAAGATTATCCTTGTCCATTTGTGGCCAAGGAACATCATGAGTTGCCCTGGATCCCTTACGTATCAGGGGCATCTGATATATGGGAGTGACAGAATGTTGAGGTAGTGCTGTCTGGCATATGTTTTACCACACGCGCAAACATTTCCGCATGTAGAAATAATCCTAGTCTGGATCTCCCTCACCATAAAAAATACAATCCTCAGATTATGTCATGTCACATGGATCAAATGACCCTTCCCGTGCCTATGGGCTCATCTTTGGGACTAAACCTTCAGTCCATCCTGGTAAATTATCCACATAATGTACAACACTGTACCAACTGTTTTATCACTAAGGGTGAGATCTGTGCTGCGCAAAACTGATTGAACACTGATCTGCTGTTTTTGTCTATTATGTAGTGTCAATCCTCCCATAACTTTACAACATCCCATCCTAGTCTGGTTTGCCATGTGTTCTCCGAAATAGCAACCGCTCAGGCTCAGTCACTCTGGGTTTCCTAGTTCTAGAGAACATGTCTTTCTCTTTTCCTGTAGTGTCCTTGCGATTAGGCAATCCCATTGCAACCTTTGTGTGGTCAAGGCCAAAAAGGGCCTTTCTTGAGGACTAATATCAGTAGAGCGCCTAGCTTCTGAACATTGGAGAATTTCACCCATGTGATCTACACGCCTATGTATTTTCTCCACTCTATTTGCCATTCTCCCAGAACTTCCCTGAATCTGCCCTGAAAGATTATCATACTATCCTTCTCTCTTCGCTTCCCTCACCTCATTTCGTGCTAGCCATAACTGAACACTTTCTGGTGAAACTATTACATTCCCCTTCCACTTCTGCCAAGCTGATTATTATCTTCAGTCCTCCTAAAATTCTCATCTCGTTTTTTGAGATATTGGCTTTTGCGCCATACTAACAGCCCTGTCTACATAATCATTCCATCTAGGATCATCTGCATTTCTTCGTGGTGGGTGTTAGAACTGGGGGTCTCTAGTTGGCTGAGGCAGTTACTTTAGTCCAAATAGGGACCCTTGCTTCAAGTCAGGGAAAGGACTGATTACCCCTGCTCACCCCCTGGTAGCTTGGCACGGGCAGCCAGGCTTATCTTGAAGGCAATGTGTAAAGTATTTGCAACCACGCTCCCAGTGACACAGTGATAACACCACAAATGGACACCACACTGATGTATGAAAATAGCGGTATCTTTATCAAGAAGAAAAATACGGTAAAACAAAACGGAAAGGATCCAACATATGTGTATTCGTAATATTTCAATTTGCCGGATATTAGGCCAACAAACACTTGTAGTTTCTGGATGTATTAATGAGCAGTTCACGATGTTCAAAATGCAGTCCTTATGCAATGTTATGCAGTTCATAATACAAGTCGTATAGTCAGACTAATGCAGTTCATAATGCAAGAATAATGCAATCCTCAATGCACGTAATCAGGCAGTTCGTAATGCAAGTATCCCACACTCCTTAATGCAAGTAATAAGGCAGTTCGTAATGCGAGATTAATTCAATCCTCAATGCACGTAATCGGGCAGTTCGTAATGCAGGAAAAATACAATCCCTAATGCAATTAATAAGGCAATTCGTAATGCAGGAATAATACAATCCCTTATGCAAGTAATAAGGTAGTTCGTATGCAGGAATAATACCAGGCCAATCGGCGTGATTATCACGGGCACCACTACGCCCCAACCACAGATAACAGTCCTGAACATCCGAGGGCAGCCCCGGGACTGCCGGGCAGGTCCGGGCCGCTCGAGGACTCAGCGCGTCTAACGGGATGCAGCGGGAGAGAGACGGGAGCACTCCTGTACTCCTCTTGCAGGTCTCCCCAGGCCACACACTCTTGCGGCTCCCGACCAGAGTCCAAGCCTTAAGTGGGGGATGCGCTGCCTCGCTCTCTCTCTCTCCCTGCTCGTTGGATGTCCTGCTGGGTGCTTCCGATGACAACGCAGCTCCGATGCAGGCAGCGCTGTAGCCGGACAGGTTACGGTGCTGCCTTCTCCGTTGCTTACGATCTTGGGCAGATTCCTCTGGCAAACAATGATCACGATTACCTCCCAACTTCCTTAGCTCTACGAAATCCTTCAGCACGTTGCGGCTTGGGCCGGCAGTGGCAATATTGATCCGCAGCCTCCGTTACAATGACGGTTCAGGCCACAACAGCTACACAGCAGCATGGACGATGAATCACGCTGCGGGGCACTGCAGTCACGGGGCACTTTCCAACCAGCACCACAGACTCTCACGGTAGTCTCAGGCTGCAAAAAGCACATGCACACAATGTCGCTGAGACACACTTGGAAACTTTGATATTCCTGAGTTTCCACAACAGGGAGCCAGCTCTCCTCAGGCCCTTGGGGACAAGTTACTTCGGGTCACAGCAAACAGCAAAGTCCTTTCAAGCAGGGGGACACAGCACACAGCAAAGTCCCTTAGCCTCTCCTTAGTTAAATCAGCAACCTGAAGGCCAGCCCCAGAACACACAGCAAGGGTCAGTTTTTCTCTTCAGCCGTTCTTCCTTGGCAGAGGTTCCTCTTGACCACAAAGTAGTTTCAATCCTTTTCAGTCTAGATCCAGTGCTTAATTTGTGCCGGTGCTTTCCGGTGCTTAGCACCGGCACTTAATTATCAGGGCTGGGTCTACACGCAATGCAGCACTTCATTGATTTTGATAGCGCTGCCCTGCACAGAGTGTTACTGTTACGGTTGCTGCTTTTGTCATTTAACTTGAAGTAACGTAACAGTAACACTGACCGACAACACAAACTGCCAGGAAAGGTCCGACTTGGAAAGCAGCCCTGCTATCCATCAGGAAAGCAGCCCTGCTATCGTCATCAACTGCTGGGGGCTCACGCGCGCGCGTGTGTGTGTGTGTGTGTGTGTGTGGGGGGGGGGGGAGGGGTTACTGTGAAGTAGTGCCAGGAAGAGGGTACTGAAAGAGGGTACTGAGTGACATCACTGGCAGAGTACCTGCTACAGTACTACCTCGCCTGGGACGGTGTGCTAGCTAGAGCAGTGTTCTTCTGGAGTCCAGCTGCGAAATTTAAAAAACGTCCGGAAGGGTCCGGGAAGGCGCCAGGCGGGAAGCATCACGCACGGTACAACAACAGCACAGCACAATTGGGTAGGGTAGTACAACTTACAAGCAGGGTGAAAATATTTGATTCCACCGTGTGTCACTGTCACAGCAGTTATTATTATTATTATTTATTGGTGTTGTAATTGCGTTGGTAATTTCCAATGATAAAAACTGGGATATCTCTGCTGCGCACATACTCACAGTCTTATATTATGAGATAATAAATTAATCACTTACATCCGAGCGAGGCCGAGTCAGTGAATGAGCCAGTGTCTTGCAGCGCTATACAGAGCACTGCTGGGTTTAACTGCACGCTTTAGGATTTTACTCTGCTCTGAATTCATAACTCGGGTAATTGAGCGGGACATGCCAGAGAATTCATGGGACGAGCCGAGCCACGGGCCCGGCTCGGCTCTGCGTGCCCAAGGCCGAGCCAAACCCGCAGAGCAAAAATCAACGAAGAAATCCGGATTCAGATGTGTAGGTAGCGCCTGGTGCTATAGCGCTTCTGTGTTCAACTTTCTTCAGCAGTTTCCCTGCCTGGCTTCTATCCAATGCAGGTGAACGTTTCAAACGTGAAGGTTTTACTCCCGTGTCTGCCATGCGGCCACACACTTCAAGCTTTCTTGTTTATGCTCCGTGAGGGAGGGGCCCGGCTCGGGCTCGAGGCCAGTGACACTGCCAGTGTTCCCACCTGGCGGGTGGAATTGGGCTGGATTTTAGTTGTGGATTTGTGCGGGGGTGGAGCTATGTGCGGCAGGAGGCAATGTGCTCAGATTCCAGATTGCGCATTTGCCACGGCCCAGCATACCCACACCCCACCGAGTCATCGTGGTACGGGTAACGGGCCACGGCCTTTCATCTCGGTCACTCACTGAGTGTGTGTCAGCCAGCGCGACCCGACGACGACGTCACGTTGGTGGACTGGCAGTGGCAGCAGAGCAGTAACTCAACTGGTTACCACAGTAGTACTGAGTACCGGCCCCGCCCGGCGTCCAAGATCCCAGGTGAGGCAGGTAACTGCAAGATGGAACTCCACTTGACTGGCACTAGGCCCCGCCGTGGCACTGGCCGTCCCCCAATCAGTTAATAAAGCAGCTGGCTACAGCTCAGCTAGCAAGCAGCCTAAGGCAGGGCTTTGCACTGACTGACTGCAGTCAGTGAGTTTGTGTGTGTGAGTCCCGGGGGCCGGCCCGAAGAACTTTGTTGTCTCTTGTTTTTTTAACAGTCAACTTTAGCGGGTGGGCCGCGGCGTAGTAGGAGCCACCAATGCCGCCATGCGCGCCCACCCCACCGCACCACCCCATAATGATGATCAATCAATCATGATGCCATTGCCAAGAGCAATGAGAATGGAGATTCATGCTGACTGAATCTCATGAGTCACTCTGGTTCCATGGTCATGGTTCTCAACGAACTTCTTCTCAATTTGGCGGTCGCGGGCCGCAGCCTTTAGTTAGTGTGTTGCCGGCCTGGTGGGCGGGTGGGAAGTGTGCAGCGTGAGCCGAGCGTGCGCAGTTTCATTTTTTCACATTGCGCATTTGCCACGCACGCCCCAGCATACCCTCACGGGCAGGCCGGCCGGCCGGACCACACCGAGTCATACATCGCCCGGCCCGTTCGCAACAACTTCCCCGCCAGCCGACTAGCCGAGCTAAGCCAAGCCATAGTACTAGTAGTAGTAGTTTTAGCAGTGCCACTGGAAGATGTGGGTGGAATCTGCAGCTAATAGAGTAAGTGGGCAGAGCCAGTGGAGGAAGTGGGTGGAGCCAGCGAAAAGTAGGTGTGGCCTTCGACAAACATTTCAGCACCTGCACTTCATATTTTACAAATTAAGCACTGTCTAGATCAGTCCAATGTGCAGGGCTTTCAGCTCTCATAGTTATACCCCTCAATGTCTTTGAAGTCTTTGTGTTCAGGGGGCACTGACCCCTGTCTAAATCAGTTCTGGGAGTCTTCCTGCCATTGGCACCTTCTTCCTTTGATAGTGGGGGTCTGGTTCCTCAAACACTCATCAGGAAGTGGAGTCACTGTTTTATGGCGGCAGCCCAAGCCTCTTCACCTACAGGGGCTACTCCTCCCCTCTACACTTCAGATGCAGGTCAGCCTGTTGCTGTCTCACCTACCACTCCCCTGGATCAAGACACTTCCCAGATCCTATCACATTCAAATCCAGACAGTCAATCCACAACCAGGCAGAGACACACAGAATTGTTAGAACAAGAAAACCAGCCGCTTCTAAAAGCGTGGTTTCTAAACACACAATTCAAAAACCACCTTCATAAAAAGATGTGTTATTAAATTGTGAGCTCAGGCACACTAAACTTCACCTCTCCATCTTAAGCCTATGGGAAGATAGGCTAGAAACATATTACATAGCCATCCCCATTCTGTCCTATGGGCAAGATGGCCTTGCAACAGTTAAAAAACGAAATGGAGAGTATTTCACTATCAGGACATGGTACACACCTCAGTACATGTCCTACCTTTCACAGACACTACACCCTGCCTAGGGGGGTACCTTGGGCCTACTATAGGGGTGTCTGATGTGCATGGAAAGGGAAGCGTAAGGCCTGGCAAGTGAGTGCACTTGTCAGGACAAGATGGCAGTTAGCAAACTGCACGCAGGCACTGCAGTGGCAGGCCTGGGTTCTCTCTTTAGGGCTACTTGTGTGGTTAGCACAATTAGTTCTGCAGGCCCACTAGTAGCATTTGCATTACCAGCCCTGTCACACATAGTGCGCTTTACTAGGGACTTTACTAGTAATGCAAACATACCAATCATGGAATCACTAATCCATACTACTTTAAACAGGGAGCACTTGCACTTTGACATTGATCAGCAGTGGCAAAGTACCCAAAGCACCTAAGTTGGCAACACCATGTCAGAAAAAAGGTCTGGGGGGAAGGCAAAAAGTTTAGGGAACTTTAGCCAAAAAGGGCCAAGTCCAACAGTGGGGTAGACATTTTCTCCCTAACTACCCTTCCTGTTACATTCCTCTTTTGTAATAAGTGCAATGTTGCTGATGAAACTAGCGAATGAGTGTCAATATCTCCTGGACCCTGCCGGGAAGAGGCTGGATCTAAATGCAGTGTAAACTGTGCTTCTAATTGTCCTGAAAATTGAGTCACCCCTCCTTGCTCGCTGTCTGGGAGTACTTGTATGTCTTGGATTTGACATCCCTGGGGCAACATTAGGGGATCCCTTTGGAGATTGTGAAGGGGTCTCAATTTCAGGATTCCCAAATCCCACTGCGTCTTCCTGTAGCTGTGTCAGTGGTTAAATGCCAGGTACTAAGGAGAAGTACTCATTGAGTCATAGGTAGGCGGGGGAGTGGGTGTGGCACTAGGGGTATCGACATTTGAGGAGTCCTTGTATACTTCTCACAAAAAACTCACAGTAAAGCTAAGGTGTCTTCTCGCTTCTGCAATTTAGCTCCTGCATATTTACTCTTAAGGTGTGTAACAATGTGCTCTAATATTTTGTCATCAAATGTCCCTTCCTTTAGCCAGGGATTTGTGTACTTCTGAGCAGCCTTAAACCACTCCTGACAATATTGTTGTGATTGTTTCTCGTCACCTGGAAAGGTCTTTTGCATGCGCTTTAAGGGAGTTTCCATAATCCCCCGTATTTATAACAACTTTTGCAATTTAACTTTTATCTGTCTACTGAATATTTCTTTTACATTTTTACAGTAGTCCTCACAACCAAGAAATCCATCAATTGGTCTTTTCAGTCATACGTTAAACATTATATGTCATAACATTCAGCATCATTACACAACAATATCCCTCTGTGGTACATTTCTATTTACGTGCACACACATGTCACCATCAACATAAAAATATGAACACTTCAACTAATTCTAAATGGTAATAATCATTGTTTTGACAATAAAATGTAAATAATGTTGGCAGCAACTGGCCACATCTGTCCGTGCTCAAGAGAGGATAACCCTCAAACCATGCATCTCATAGACCATGGAATGACTTCTGAACTTTAGGTCCAGGACAGTAATTCAGGTGTTCAGATCGTACTTGGAGGTAAAGTTTAGCAACAACAGCCTTTCAGCTGTACCTCTGTCAAATAGTGGGACACATATTGGAAACCCAACTTCGAATCGCCTACATTGACAACTCCCAACTTTATATTGAGATAAACAATCTACCGATTACGCAGTGCCTTAACTTAATATTGTGCAACACATGTACATAATCTTGCATGTGATAACCTTATATCCTTATATTTACATTACCTCCGTGTTTACCATTGCCAGAGAGAGAAGTCATATTACAGATATATAACATGAAACGAAGTCCGCATTGTCCTCACCTTAAAGATGGCAATTGCTGGGTCATACTGGCCCTGTGAATAGGCAGAACTTTAGACATGGTGCCTGCTTATCTCGTCAAAGATGCGCAATGATCTATGCAGCGAGGGTAGGCGGTACTCCGGTGGCAGCAGTCGGTTGAGGGCAAAAGGAACAAAATGTTGCGGGGTAACTTAAAATAAATTAGAAAGAGAAGACTTCTTTTGGCAAGGCAAACATAGCTTTTTACTTTTGCAGCAGGGAGAGTAGCTATCGCCACACAGGTAAAGAGCTTCTCTCCATTTGCTGCTTCACAGGCAGTCACTTATATAGCAACATGAACAATGCGTATTACAAAATGTCAAATAATTAGTTACTTAGAAGTTACATGTTTGTTACAAAAGATCACATCACCGAAGTCCCTAACCCTTTAACCTATTTCTTACACATTCTTTCTTCCAGTTCTAACAATTCTCAGCAAACTAACTATTCACTACTCTTGAATGCATGTGTATTGTGTGTGTATTATCCTTCTGCTCCCAAGACCTCTTATCAGATTCTCTGTCCCTTTTGCTTATTCAATCTCCTGCTCTTTAATCATGTTTTCAATTTACTGGGACAACAGAATATGTGCCTGTTTGCTAAGACCATAAATTCCTTCAAGCTTATAACAGGGGTTTTCCTTTAACTAAGACCTTGCTGATCATTCTTTCTAATTTCAACTGAATTCTTCCCCTCTCTGGCATCAGCACCGATTTTAGGCCTGCTCTGCTCTTTCACCATATACAATTTTAGATCTTTTCTACAGATTTCTGCTGTAGCATAATTTCTTCATGTTCCATTTTCCTTCCAACGCATGTGACTGACCCTCTCTATATGAAAATAAACAGCAGTTCTCTTTGTTCTGAGTATAGCTAACAGAATAGAATAATAATGTGAGCAATACCTCTCTAAAATAAAAAGAACTGCATGTCTAAAATGTCCAATGTTAAAAAAATGTAAAATTGTCTAAGGCAAAATTTCTAAATATCTGAAGCAAAAACCATAAATTCCTAATGACATAATGTTTGCAGAGCTTTTATAATGTGTTAGACAAAGACATCACACAGTTTCATGGCATATCATTAACCTTCAAACTGTTCCAAATGCATCTCCTCAGCTATGGAAGCGAAATGATACTTCTGCACATTCAGAGACCGAGATACTGTCGCTTCAGCAGAATTTCGATGATTTTCTGGAAAGCAAATTAAAAGAACTGCTGGTGCAGAACATCTAAACATACTCTTTCTGAAATGCAGCCTAGTGATCCTGGTTATTCTAACTAAACCAACCCTATATTAAGCATTATTTTTCTAAGGGAAAAATAATTTTCCATGCTTACTCCTACTTCTAAGCACTGTCATGAGATTTAGAAGGAGGCAAAAAACATAATTGAGAAAACAGTGTTACTTGGGCAGCGTATAAGTGACTAATGTTATGTTATGTTAAATATATTTATAAAGCGCACATTCGCCAAGCAGTTTCTTGGCGCTGGTGACCGGAATATGACTTGCAGCTCATAAACCCATTTATAAGCTTGTATGAGCAACCAAGTTTTCAAGAGTCATCTAAATTTGGGCTAACAGGACGCTGATCTAATATTAGATTGGAGGGAGTTCCAGAATCGAGGGGCCAGAACAAAAAATCCAGCACCTCCTTTCCTCTTCTTCTTAAAAGGGGAAATGACCAGAAGGTTGATGTGTGAGGACCTCAGATCGTGAGTAGGAGTGCACCTGTGAATGCGTGAAGAGACAAACTCAACCAGGTGCCATGAAGGGATTTAGCTATAGTGCATCCAACTTTAAAAGCAGAACGCTGTTTCAGCGTTGAAGTTTCTTCATCAGAAGTGTAATATGACACCTCCTTAACTGTCTGCAAATCAGTCTAGCTGCCTTGTTGTGTACCAACTGTAGTCTCTTTACCAGATATTCTGAGAGACCAAGATAGAGCAAATTCGCATAGTCAATAAAATAGATGACTAATGTGAGAACAACCTGGACAAGGGTTTCAAAGGATAAAATCCTTCCAAAGTTTTTAATCTTCCGGAGCTGGAAGAAGCAGGAGGAGACTAAGGAGGTCAACCTGAGGTTTCATAGAAAGATTGTTATAAGAACTCCTAGACTCTTCACTGAGGTTGTGGGCTGGAGGGAATTGCCCATTTTGGCAGGACAAAAGTTGGAATTTCATGGATTTTGAGAATCTCCAACCAGGGCAAGCTCTGACTTGTCAGGGTTTAATTTCAGATGATTGATATTCATCCAGTGATCTGTGAAAAGCATGTTTTTTTTAAAGTTCAAGATTGAGTCCAGAGTGCTATTGATTGCAAAAAGAAGTTGCATATAGCCAGCATGCTTTAAAGTGCACACATTCATTTTCCTCAATGACTGTGCCAGAAGATAAATATATACATTAAAAAGGAGGGTGGGACAACGATGATCCCTGAGGTACACAGCATGTCTGGAAAGTTGAACCGTCTGGGAACAATCTTTTAAAAAAGTCACAAACCAATTAAGCTCTGTTCCCTGTATACCCGCGACATCGACATAACCTACTAGAATTTCATGGTTGACCGTGTCAAAGGCCGCAGATAGATCAAAAGCACAAGTGACTGGGTAGTGCTATTGCCAGCTTCTTCCTCATTTCATCCAACACGGTTAGGATTACTGCCTCAGTTGAGTGAGATGGGCGAAAGCCCACCTGGTGGGGATCAAGGAAGCAGGATTGGTCAAGGAAAGAACAGAGGCAGTTGGCAACATGAGCTTCGAACACCTTGGCCAAAAATTGAATCAATGGAATGGGGTGGTAGTTACTCAAAACAAAAGGGTCAGCACCAGTTTTCTTAAGGAGTGGGACCGCAATTGCTTTCTTAAAGGCTCTGGGGACTAGACCATGTTTTAGCGAACCATTGAGCAAGGATAAAGCAGGATCAGGGAGTGCAGAGAATGCTTCTTTTAAAACTTGAGGCGGGAAGCTATCGGAGGGAGAGCCAGATGTTACCTTAGTAAGCAAGTTAAAGAAAAGTTCCTTACTAATAATGGGTAATTCAGCCATAAAATAAGGATTCCTAGCCGCAACAGGTCGGTTCCCAGAAGCGCTTACAGGGATGCTAGCTTTATTGGCAATAATATTATCAATAAAGGAATTAAGAGCATCGCAATAGATTGAGTAGGGGGGTATGTTTACCTCCACTCTTTCAGGATTAGATAATTCAGAAACAATTGCAAATATGTCTTAAGATTTGTTGGTTGAATACAAAATCTTTCCAGGAAATTCATTAACCTTAGCTTGTAAAATGGAGTTTTTGTATTGCTTGAGTTGAACCTGATAGATGCAGTTTTTGTCTGGAGAGCGATTTATTTTCCAATTATGTCCAGTACAGTGTAGAGCTAGAATTGCAAGTTTAAGATCATCCAAAAACCATTTCTGCGCATCATGGTGCCCGCCCGGCCAGCCTAACTTTCCTAAAAGGAGCATGAATATTCCTGGCTTCTGCTAGTCATGCAGTTCTGACACCATATTTCGGACCCTGGCTTTCTTTTTTCAAATCATTATTTTATTGTGTGTTCCATTGAAATGAACTTGTGCTACGAATCTAACAATGCATTTAGTTCTTACAAATTTCGGGGGACTGCTATATGGTGTTGATGGGAACATTAGTTTTTTCTTAATATTAATGGACTGGCTACACTGCACTTAACAAGCAGAGACGTGCCTCGCCAGTCCTGTGCTGGCACATTGCCAGGTATTAAGCTCTTCCTGACGCTAAGCAGGATGC
The DNA here is from genome assembly GCF_964204655.1 of Triturus cristatus. NCBI lineage: Eukaryota > Metazoa > Chordata > Amphibia > Caudata > Salamandridae > Triturus > Triturus cristatus. The sequence continues at coordinate 144,854,728 of NC_140588.1, forward strand.
GCCCTGACTGGAAGCTCTCTGGGAACGGAGTTCGAGATTGCATGCCGACCACAGTGACCACTCGTACAGGCGGGTCACTGCACAGTGACGGTAATTTGGATTGACTGATGGCAGTAGTTTGTTTTCACAATGAGCCTTTCTATTACTGACCAAATCCGTTGGCTTGCCACTGTATAATATAAATGACTTTGTAATCCGGATGAGCTTCTTGAAAATGTTATGATGCCTCCCACACGGAGACTGAAGTCATTTCGAATGTTTGCCAATTCGTTTTCCTATTTTTCATGCATTTTTTAAATGTCTGGTTTAAAATAGCTTTAGCTGTTTGCCAGCACTCATGTAATCACAAAAAGAGAGATTTAAAAGTGTATATGAGAAAGGGCCTTTGACTTCGTCTAACGTTTGTGTTCGTTCATGCATTTGATTGGTCAGCAGTTGTGTTATTCCATCGATAAAGTAGTTCCATTGCTTACAACTGATGGAGATAGTGTTACCACAAACACCATGTCCAATAAAGCAAGAAGGGGCTTTGTATGTCGATGTTTTTCTTTATAGTGAGCTAATTCATCATCCATTGCGCTATTCCACTCCTTACATTTCTAATAGTAATGTTGCAACTAGGGGTGGGCGGAATTTGTGTAGTCGCGGTACGCAAATCTCCGCGTAATGGTTAAAAATCTCCGCGAACACGCAGAAATTCCGCGAACACGCGGAATTGCTTGTTTGCGATGCTTTTTTCCTGTTCGCGACCACTGTTTGCATGCTCGGGGGGAAATATCTCGCGAACACGCATTTTGAGATCGCGAGCAAGCAAAAAATTCCGCGAAGCTGCGGAAAGCAGAATTTTGGGAAATTCCGCGTTCTCCGCGTTACGCAAAATTACCCAAATTCCGCAAATTCCGCGAGTGGAACGGAATTTGCCGCCCAGGCCTAGTTGCAACGCATGGACAATGAAGTTTCCAAATAGTGCAATGAAATTGTATTAATATACCTTTTTCTCTGATTTAATGAAAAGAAACCCCATGTGCTTACAATTATAAATTGCTGCCACTCTCAATAAAATCAGAGTTTCAAACAGGGGCGGGGGGGGCGGGGGCAGGAGCAGCATACCTTGATGGAGGCTTAGTGACGTAATGGAAATTTGCTGCATTAAAGAATTCCGTAGCACTTAATCATTCTGAAATGGCGGTGTCATTGAGTTTCTTAGATTATGCACCATCTAAAATATGAGCGACAGGTGAAACGCTTCGGCATGTAAAGAGAATGCCGTCAATTAATTTGGGTATGACTTTATAGTCAGTCACTGACTATATTAGGTGCGGAAATTACTTTCACAATCCACGTTCGACAGAGTGGCCAGGAGAATCCCTGACACCATGGGCTCTTTGCTCTACCTGCTCCTCTGCTCACATATCTGTTATGATGGTAAACACATTTTAGAAGTTGTCTCTACCCTGGAAATATGCTTCACATTCATGTTTCACTCAGTTTTAGATCAAAACATCCATTTCACTTGAAGTGTTTCCTTAACTGGCTAAACGAACTTCCCTTTCAACTTCTAGTTTGATAAAGGACTGACTGGTTCCGCCAGGTCTTTGAACTTTCCGTCCTGGCTTGGAGAAAATACCAATTTTAAATAAACAAAAAACCCTTCCACTTCTTCCTGTTTTCCTTTTACAGATCTTAGCAAAGAACAGCTGTTCTGTTTTATTTGAGTATGCTCTGATCCTTCCTGCCCTCTGTTTAGAATGAGTGTGACTCAAATGTTTCTGAAAGTAGGTCATACGAGTTATCTACAAAATCAAGGGACAGTGCTGCGAATGAAAATCGCACACACGGTTTATTCCAAAAGAGTGTGGGCAAACGTAAACATAACAAAGGGATATACAATTAAAGCACAATAATTTATTAGCAAATAACTACTTAGACAGCTCACACAAATGGAATTGCCTCATAGTACACTTTGGGCAGGCGGTATTGGCATATATTTATAAGAATTTTTCTTTTCTTATACCGGGCATATTAGTTTCGTTTTTTTTTCTATGTGCAGTGATTAATAGGCGTGACTGTTATCCAAGGATGACATGCCGAGCTGGCTCTGCAGGAATTTGAGTTCATAACATGCAGATCACACTCAGTTGTTTGAAGCAACACCTAAATTACCAAACACCTTCATCATTTAGTTGAACTCATTGGCACTCCTTTTACCCGTATGAGAAGACTGACCGTCTGACTCTCCCCCATCACCAAGGCGTTTCAATCTTTAACTTGCATGATACAACTTGATCTCTGTAGCATCCCCCAGAGCTATCTTGCTGACTTTATGACAGTCCCAGAGGCTGTGCCTCTTTCATATCAGACCATTTCTACTATTTTGAAATTAATTGAAAGAGATGGGTGTTGGTAGCTTGTAGTTCACCGTTTTGTCATGTGTCAGAATAAATTGCACAAACCACACAGCAAACGCTCAACAGAGAACTTCAGGAAATCTTTGCTTCTCGAGTGGACGCACTGCAACGCAAGTAGACATGTTCATCAATGGACCATAAAACTGCAGTGGAAAGAATCCCTAATGTCATTTTTCAAAAACAAAATTGTTTTGCATCACCCTTGAAAAAGTAAAAGGGTCCAGTTCGATATGAAGTTGTGAAGGTTTCTCTGGATGCCAGCAGTGAGTTTTTTACTCGCAAAGCCATTTAAACTTCCAGGCGTGTTCTCCTCAAGAAGTAAAGCCAACACCCAGATTCAGAGAGTTTGGATGTGCAGAATGCAGAAAAGATCAGTCAAGATCTGTGTCTTGCACCACCTTCCTGACTACCCTTTGTAGTGGTAACCCTAATGCCAGGGCTTTAAGTGGGATGAAAAAACTGAGGGGTCTCTCAAAGGGGCATGGCCGGTGCAGTTAAGGGCATGGCTTAAAACACTTAAGCTAAAAATCCGTGCTTAGCATAGTGTGCTGCCCGACTTGTATTTTGCTGTTTCTGGCATTGCATCCAGATATATGATGCAACAAGTAACATCATACCTACAACAATTCAGGACTATTGGCTTTGTCAATGATTGTTAGTTGCATAAGATAAATAAGCAGCAACTATGGCTTCCACTTACAGCCCTGGTGATACCACGACAATGTTTCTGTTCCTGAGTTTCAAAAAGAGACGGGAAATCCAGAGAGAAAATGACTCTCTCTAAAGGATTTCCCTTCCCCTACAACGCTCACCTTATGACGTCATGCTGTAACTTCTCCACTACTGAGAAGTGAACAGTTTGAGCACATACACATCCATGTGCCTGCTGTCACTGCAGTCTGGAAACAAACGGAGCGCCTGTGCCAGGGCACAAAACAGAGCCCGATAGAGACTCGTTTCGAAGCCTCCTGTAAAAAACTGCCGGTGCTCAGCACCAGTGAGACCCGGCCCACTTAAAGCACTGCCTAATGCTCCACATTCCATTGTCTGGCAGTCGGACACATGCAGCACCGGTTTTGTAGCGCAAAGGTGAGCAATACATTTGATGATGTGACGAGTAAACAATATTGTAGACCTGTTTGTCCTGATGGCTCAGTGGACTGATGCCTCCATTGCAGAAGTCTGTGCTTGACCTGATAATCTGAGGTTCAAATCCTGGTGGGTCCACGCAGCCTTTATTCCTTCAGAGGCTGATAAAATGAGTACAATTGGGTTCGGTAATTTGAAACATCTGTTATTCAGTGCCAAAATGCCTCAAGGGTTGAACCTGACCTGTACTGCTGTACATGTTATGTAATGCATTGTCTTGTGCAATAAATAGGACATAACTCTTAATTCTTTTATGGGCCTCCTGGAAAAAAGCATTGTTCGTGGGTGAGTACACGAATGCTAACACACTACAAATTCTTGCATGTACACACCACAAGAACACACATTCACATAGATCACAACCACTTGCACACACAACATCAAACATCTACAGAGACTCTGTTAGATAAACCAGGAATGCTGCTTTGTGTAGAACTTAAGACCACCTAAGAATCCAAACCACTTCACCAACAAAAAAATAATAATAATAATACTTTTTTGCTGTTTTTGGCAAAGCCTGGAAGTTAAAACCGGCTCGAAAAAAAAGCCTATAGAGGTCACAAGTGTAAGCCACAATCCTGGCTAGAAATGTAAAAAATAAACTTTTAAAACAGTATTAACTGCCTTCCTGTTCTGTGAGATGCACATACTGGCACGCTGGATATCCCATTAACAATATTTGGGTTAGTAATGTAGAATCCAAAAAAGAAAGTATTTTTAGTTGTAGTTACAACTGTGGCTATCATTTGGAGGAAGCTCCAAAGCCAGAGGAGTTACTGAATATGTAGGAACTCAATATTTACAAACCAAGGCATTACTTTTGCGCTTTGAAGGTAACTCATCTAGCCCAATCATTTATTATACATTCCGGGTCTTGTAGATCTCGTTGTGACAAGATGCTCTCAGTAGTTCAAGTACCAGAATGCTTGTAAATGTTGGACTTCAAGAGTATCTAGCCTTGTGCCATGATGCTGCCTAAAGCATATAAGACCATGACCAGGGGGGTAATACGGGCCACACTCCAATACAGCAGGACAACAGGAAGCTAAAAAGGAAGGGAATTGAATCACTAGAGCAAAGAGTGTGTGAAGGGAATGTGGTACTAAGGATCCACCAACTGACCTAGACATTTGTAAACTGACACTAACCCTTAATAAGTACAAACATGAAATGACTGAGGCAAATAGGAAACCCTACTTGACCACCTAAGGCAGGGACAAAGTGGGGCGACTGTCAGCCTGGTAGAAGGGAAGATGAGCCTCGGTGGGTGAGTGCAGTCATTAATAAGGAAGAGATGGAAGTATCCATAGATAAAGGCATACCACATGTGATTGCAGAGAATTCTGTTGGACACTATATCAACCAGGGTGACTGGTGAAGTGGCTTAAATGACTGACTTCTTGAGAGACCCACTCATCATGTGATTGAAGACAGAGACTATGGCCACTGTAGAGGTTAACATTGAGATAGAAAAAGGTCAGAACTTATCTGACAAACAGAAATGTCCCATGGCCTCAACAGCTCTCTAAAGAGGTTGTCCAGAAACTGGCCTCCCGATTAAGCCCATACATTATCACTGTTTGTCATACCAGCCTACCTCACTCCTTAATTTGGAGACCAAGGTCTTGGCTAAAGTGCTAGCAAACAGACTACTGAAAACGATCACAACTCTGATTCAACAGGACCAGCAGGTTCTACGTTGGACGTTATGAAGACCGGAGAGAAGCCACTGGTTATTATTTGAATACTGAGAGGGGGTTGACTCCATTGATTGGAAATGCTACTGGTACTAGAACACTTCTGGGCGGCCCAAAGTATAGACCCGGTGTTCATCTCTTGGGAATGTCGCCCACTGCTGTGATGAGTGAATGGGACTCTTTCATCTAATTTTCAATTGGGAGGGGCACAAGACAGGAGTGCCCTCCATCCCCATTGCTTTTTGCATTGCCCATAGAACTGCAGGCCTGCTAGATCTGCACAACGGATGGGATATGTGTGTATGAGAAGGAAAACAGAGTTGAAGATAGAATTTTGCTCTATGCCTATGGCTTTCTGTGGTACGAAGTGGACTCACCTGACTCAGTATTGGTATTGTAGGCCGCCTTTCAAAGATTTGAATTCGAGACATGAGTCCACCTTCCTGTAAGGAAATAAATGTGATGTTGGAGGACTCTACACACTGAACAATCTGGTTGCTAGGGGTGCCTTTAAATACTTCGGAGTAGAAGTTACAACAGTCATGAGGCCTTTCTTTGAGTTGGCCCTTTGCAGCTTTCGGTCGAATGCTAAGAGGCAGCATAAGTTGCTGATTTCGCTGATGGGTAGAGCTGCCATCTCTTAGAAGATAGCTCTCCTTAATTCTTATACCTCATACAAAATACCCCATGTGTGATCCTGGAATCACTTTTTTCAGAGATCCTTATTATGGGAGAGTGGTCACTCTATGGGGAATGGAACTTATCTTGATTAATTATATGATTGTGGGGGAAGCCGCAAGCTGCCTACTACAGACAAAAATGCAGGTTGGTCAAAGCTACTGCACTACACAACCGGAAAATCATAAAGGGCCTTCCCTTGTGGGTGGGCACTTTATTAAAAGATGGGAATAAATCAAAAGGGTTCAAAATATGGGACTTCATAGGCATCTCCGAAGTAGATGATATAGGGAAGCAGAACAACATGAAAATAGCTGCAGATGGGGTATAACTTGGCCCCATCAAAGAAGTATAAATATATGCAAACAGACTGTGTTTTGACGACGTGTTCTACTGAGTCAACTAGTCGCATATTCTTTGCCTGCCCAATGTGCCAGCGCCCGAGTGCAAAATGGCTTGCCCCCATCTGTAAAAGGTTTGGCATCCACTGTCACCATGAAGCTCTGTGCATTTTAAAATCTGACTCTAGCCTGTTGGTTGCTTGCGCAGTTACCAAGTTTCTTGGCAATGTGTGGGCGATTAGAAGGTCTGAGTTGAAAATGTTATTTTATTACACTTGCTATTGTGTATTTTTTCAAAGTACTTTTTATGGTGTTTTCCAACTGCTCATTTATTTATTTAGAAATCTGTTTATTGAGTTTTAACTGATATACAACACATCGTGAAGCAGAATAATGCGCAGCTACATTTGACTTATATTGATATATTCATACTGGCCTACAAATAACTATAAGAATGGGTGCATTGCTCGGTTCCTTATCACAATGAAGGCCTCCGCGGCAGCAACTTCAACTATTAAAACTGCCATACATCTTAAAGCCTTATCCTGTCAGGGTGACCCGAAGGTAAAAACATACTACTGTTGCACCCACTTTCCCCTGGTGTTTCTCCATAAACAGATAACCAATTCTTTTATCAATAACAAAGACTACACAGTAGGGTAACCATTGCCCCTGCGAGCCAACAACAATGACAACAGCAGCAGTGCCCGGTATTTGTCTAAGCATTAACTTCCCAACGCCCCCTGGGCTACCTCCTCTCAAGCCCCGCACACCCTGTTCAAGACATTATACGGACTGTGCTGTGTGTGTTCCTATGCCTCGCCACACCGACTAACGCTACGCTGTCTTGCGCTATGGCACTCTGCCGGACAGGTCAGCTCCCCCCCGCCCAGGACGGCTCCCTGGTGTTTTCCAACTGCTCATTAGCCTTTGTGTAATTGATGATTTTTTTTTTGGTCCCGGTTATAGCATTATCGCCATCATTAAGCCAACACGGTGTCATGTTGCCTACCTCTAACCAAGCACAGGCTTATGTTTATTTAGACTCTAGGCGCTTTTATATTAATTTAATTCTTTTCACAATTTTTAGATTAACTAATGGAGTATCACTTCTAAATCGATTAATAATTTTTGTTGTATGTATCTTAAGCTTTGTATGAATTGTATGCAATTGCACTTTTATGGTCCGAGGACCAAAATAAAGGTTTATGGTGATGATCACAGCGTATCCCATTCTGACAGAACAGCTGGCATGGGAGAAGTAGGGATATTAGAGAATACTGGGGCAGGATAGTCCATGAACTCTCAGCAAACGTAGGGGCAGAAATCCCTCTGACACCATAATATGTACAGTTAGGCATACCCAGCGAGGTGGGTCTCACCAGAGCTAAATTAATCCTCCGGTCCCCAGGACTCATGGTAGCCAAGATAGACATTACTTCTGACTGGGGAAACTTGATGTGCTCAACAAGACATACATGACACATGGAAACAGACAAATGGCTAAAGGCAGACAAGGTGATATATGAAAGCAAGGGATGTCAATGGAAATCTCAGTAAATATGGGGCCTGTAGATTAACTCCTGCAGGCTGGGCAAAATGGTGGGTGAGGATGGTACATAGTAGGATCAAAGCGACAAGAGACTATGGAGATGAAAGATCTTCTTGGAGTGGTGTGAGAGGGCAAGGCACTGAATGCCTTTAGAAATAAAGGACTAAAACATGTCCTTACTAGTTGTATCTGCCTCTCTATATATATACATTAGTCCATAGCTTCGAAAAGAAACACACTAGATTATGACTCAGTAATGCCTCATGATGTCATAAATGTAGAACATCTGTGTTGGTATTATTCACCTCACATTAGAGCGTATGTACAGATCTGAAATGATATATTCTGAGCAACACCTCACACTGCTGAAGTAGTATTGGTTTAAGTATTTTCACTGGACAAAAAAAAAGTTTAAAAAAAAGAGTGCCCGGAATCATCAAACACCATTAACTGAGAAAATAAGAACGTGGACTATGCTTTCAAATTGTTTTGAGGGAATGTTTGAGATTTTAGTGACAATAAGCTATGTCAAGTGTCCCCCCTCCCACGAAGCAGCGCAGATGAGTAGTAAACAAGAACTCGCGCTTCTGGGTCCTGGGAAGCGGAACCTTGTGTTAAGGCACAGAGTATCCTCACATCAAGCAAGGCTGCCACCCCCTCAGCTTTCCTGCAGCCATACCTTCTGCTGTAGTTGCTTCCAGAGAGGTCCAGACATTTTCTCTCTGCTTCTGTAGGTGATTCCCAAAACATGTCAAGACCCCTTCCTAGTCTTCACTGTTTTCCTTTCCTCGAGTCAGGTGGCTCAGTAACTTAAGCATTCGTGTAGACGTCCTTTGTGATCTATTATTGTTAAATGTGAAGCACTGGTGACAGCTTTCATTTGCTATCTTTATTGTAAGTCCCCCTCCTCGCTAGTTGTGTAAAGGAGAAGCTGGCATCTTCTACAGGCTCAGGCACCCTTCCTAAAATTAATAGTAATTTTACCCTGTGGTAATATTTAATTGTAAAATGTTAAACTGCCATGCATTACTACTTTAAAAACAGACCTGTTGACGTTTTCAATGCTTGTCTTTCTCTTTAACTGAGTGCTGTGCATAGTCGAATACTATTACTGTTGGGTTCCGGCAGTATTATGAGCAGTGTTGCAATAATGCACTTTCCGTATACTGGAAACATGCCCTCTCTTTGCTAAACAAGTAGTTCTGTGGCAGAGGAAGACATATTATTTACTGCAAAAGCCGGAATGACGGGAATGCTTTCTCAAGTCTCCAGCATAGCTTTTAGGTAGCTAGCCTCTAACCCATTGCTCTGTTACTCTGAAAGGTGATGTAAGCAGACTCTTGGCAGGAGCAAGGCTTATTGGTGGCGGCTCGGCACCATGGGTTATGACTCATGTGAGGTCTGGACGGTTCTCCGTGAACCTGGCATGGCATCCAGGAGATACTTTGAAAATTCAGATGGTGGGCGACCAGTGGACTTTTCTTACATGGTGATATTACACAATATTACTTTTGTCTCTTATTGTGGGGTCCCTTCTCTTTAAGGTAGACCATTTGGAAAAGGGAAGCAGCAGCTTGTATGCTTCTAATGTGCAGCTTTTCTGGCAAAATAGTTGTATTACCTTAATAATGCTCTGCGTTTTGTTCCTATACAATAGTGAATTAGCCCAGTTTAGGATAGCAACAGTCACCATAGCCTCAGTTGCAAACCAACATTTTCCCAAGTAAGTTTAGCAACAATCAACATAGTGACTGCCATGAAACTCATTTTGCCTCATCAACATTTGAACTAACAGAACGCTGTCCAAAACAGTAGATTAACGATAGAACAGACCATCACTGTTGTAATTATTGTGTGGCTTGGGCACATTTTCAGGGGAAGCTAACAAACTTACCAGATTGTAATTCAGATCCACTTACCCAGTTCTCAACAAACAGTTGGAAATTTACCTCTGTATGGCCAGATGAACTAACCTATTTTGCAGTCACAAATACTTTGATTCATGAAGTAGAAGTGTTTGTGATGGCAAATAATTGTTATCTCATGTACTAAACCCATTTTAGGAGTTGATAAATGTTTGCCAATTCCTAGAATGGGTTTCCAAATGGTAACTGATTCGCAATTTGAAAGGGGCATATTCAGGCCTCCCATCAAAATTATGAATCAATACTATGCATATATAAATGGTTTGTAATGGGAATTCTAGTCGCAAATCATTTAAAAGTTACAGACTACCGAGTTGGGTCTTTAATACATTTGGCCTTTGTGAATTAAGGCACCATAGCCACCTCTCGTATAAAAGTTTTAATAAGACTTTTTTTTCAAAAAGCAGCCTCGTTTCCATTAAGGAAATCAAGTCGCTTAAATAAAACCTTTATTATAAAACAATCAGACACATGGTGGTCTGCTCACCATTGCAGGCCACCATCCCTGTGTTTTTAGCCAATTGTTGAGTTAACTAATGTTGTTTATGCAGGTTGGTCTTAGACCCACTAGGAGCCGGTATTTTGCCAACTGACCTTTTAATATGTAGGTTGGTTCACATAAAATAATACTGTTTGCAAAAAAGACTAGTGCCAAATTGCAACCTCTATCTTAGTACATCTGGCCTTAGGTTTGTTCCTACTTTAAGAATGTTCTGATCATTTTGGAATTTACAATGTTTTACAGGAGGTTTCTTATGAACTGCAACTGTCACAATTTCCCTGACCATAATTTGGGAACTCCATTGTTGCACAAGATAAAGCATGTTTATTTTATCATGCGAAAATCTCTCAGCAAGTGCTAAAATATGTTTGTCCATGGAAAAACTCCTTTCTCTACACCCCTGCCAATTTCGGGGTTGTTCCCTGCCGAATCCCATCCTGGAAACTGATATGCTTTTTCACTTGATCAGAGTAAGTTTCCAAACATTATTCAAGTGGGAATGAGGTAAGCGAAAGTTAGTAAATAGCCTTAAGCCCACATGTTGTAGAAAATTACCAGTGCAAAGCAGTGGGGCGGCGCTCCTCCGCCCCAGTGGAGGAACCGCCCCTGTATTCAACTGAAGACTCAAGTGCAGCTAATATGTCTCTGCAGTGTCATTCCTGTGGTACTTGGCAAGGTTTTGCACCCACTACACTGTCCTTTGTAATTGGGGCAATCGAAGGGGAATCATGGGAAACATTATTGCAAGAGTAGGGCTATTTATGGCACTTTTCCTCTCTTACTGAACCACTTTCAGATGTGCTCTCTTGGAGTCATAGGTCTTATTTTAAGCCCCCCTTCGTTTAACAATACCGTAAAGTTCAACTGATTTTTTAAAAACTTTTTTCTTTTAAACGTGCTATTAACTTCACAAAACATGCCCTGATTTTTCTGTAGAAGTCTTGTTAGAATATTTTATTTTCTGCGAATGTGTTTAGAGAGCAACATCAAGAGTGAGCGTTTCCCAGTTTCAGGATTTTTTTTTGGAGTCAAATGAAGAATCATTGGCATCTTTTTAATTTGTGAACGCTCCACGGTTGCGGAATGCCAGGCTGAGCTATCTGTTTTTAGTATATTCTCTGGCAGTAGCTAGAAGAATGCTCTGCCACCTTCCAGAGGTATGTCTGAACTGAAAATACGACTCACAGGTGGGGCGGTCGATCTCGAATCTGGGGAACTGGGTTTGAGTCTTGGCAATGTCGCTGAAGATCCTGTGATTCTGGGCAAATCACTTAATCTCCCCATGCCTAACAAAAATGAATTTGTCCTCATGTAACGCAACTGGTGCTATATAAAGCGCTCTGATACCCAATACCTTTGGGTCAAGTTTGCGCTATATAAAACTCAGTTAAAAAAATTAAATAAATAAATAAAATGTAATTCCCCGCCTAGTATAGCACATTTACTCCCACAGAATAAATGACATTACATCACGGTCTTTACACTGCGATATGTTTACAACACAAGTCGTTATAACAACTTGTGCTGGAGGGCGCTGGACTTAGGAATAGTATGATTTACTATTCCAACTCCAGCCTACGTAACAGTAGGGAAGGTGTTGGAATAGTAAATCATACTATTCCTTAGTGTATGGCGCCATCCAGCGCAATTCGTTGTAACGACTTGCGTTGTAATGGCCACGTTGTAAATGTATCACGGTGTAAAGACCACCTTGTAACGGATGTCTCCTTAACGGATGTCTCCCACTCCCACACAATATCCTAGTCTGCCTCCGTATTCAAAAATTCTAAAATCTGCTTCGATGACTAATACAACACTCCCATCAGTTCAGCTATTATGAAGTTCTTGTTTACCCATCGTCTCTTTATCTGAATGAGAGAAATCTTCAGTATCCTGAAGAATTAAGTTTCCTGCAGATTACTCTCCAGACAATTCCCTTAAGTTCCAAAACCTCTTTACACACAGACTGAACTCCATGAGAGATGGTCTTTTTAGTACAGACGTGGAAAAGGAGAGAAGATCATCGACTGAGCATTCATATCATGGACCAGACTTTGCAGACTCCGATTTATCCTATAGTCAGTGGACGGTGTTTGCAGTCACTGGTGTTATAGAAACACAACCCTTTGAAGTAAAACCCATGTCTCCAGTAGAAGTTGAATCCGTTTAGTTATTTTCAAGATGACCTCTGTTCCTTGCTCATTACAAAAGCTGGTGTCTGCTTCCTGTACATGGTGATCGGTGCCGTTTCACAACTCCTTCACAGAAAACTATATAACTGGGATCCAAAAACTAGTTTAGATTACATTGCTGCCTACAAAATATTTTGCCCCATGGATCTGACCAGCTATCATCCGATTGCTAGGGTCACACATCTTGAAAACGTTTTTGAGAATGTGGTGAAGTCACAATTGACCCACCACCTTGAATAACACTTTTGTTGGCAGATAGGCCTTGCTGAGGTACCTAACTGCACTTTAGGATGCCCCAAAACTACATTCATGCCAATAGACCCGACTCCTGTTTTTTATTCACCAAAAATGGCTTGATTTTGGCTGTCTTCCGTCTGAAACTGCCTTTGCTTCTATACAAGTCAATGGGAGAAATATATTCTCTTGATTCTTATTTTTCTTTTTTTTTTATCTCCCACTTCCATCTTCCAAAATGTTGGCATGCATGAAACTGCTATTTTGATTGGCAGGTAGCATGGTTCCTAACTGGTATTATTGGCCCTTTCTGCTGAATTTGATGGCTTAAGCCACTGCTGGACAGACCGGCCAAAGCAGCAGAGGAAGTAGACTTTATACCGCATCTGTGCCCTATTTTCAGTTGAAATTATTTAATCCAGCCAATCTAGAGAGTAGATGGCCCCTCACTCCCTGCAGATCTGTAGTGACCTGCTGAGCTTTCCACAAGCTATACACGGCCTACAGCCAGCTCATGGCTAAAGAAGGGACACTTACCCATAGCTAGGAAAGTGAAAGCACAAGTGGTTCCTGTTCTTCTCTTATGTATCTTTTGAAGCCCATGCCAATGATAAAACACGGTAGCAGCCATATTTCTTTACATGCCACCGTCACCTGAATAACGTGCAGGCCAATATTGCACATATAATGCTCTCGCTTTTGACGCTGTATCAAATCCATGATCGGGTTTAGAAGCCTGGAGCCAATGCGTAACATTTTGTACAGTTGACACTGTAGCACTGAACCAGTATTGACTGGCATAGTGGTTTTGAGATCTGCTCAGGCAAGTCTTGCATGTGTCTGGCTGAAGCACAGAGTTATACAAGTTGTAGAACCGCTTTCACAGAATGATTCACCTGTGTCAAAAACATGGATTTCATTTGTGAAGCTCTTTAATAAGAGACTATAAATTAATCTATGGCCCGTTGTATAGTTCTTAGAGTGGATCCTTGCCATTCAATGTTTTTTAAATGATCTAGAGTTGCACTGCCTTCTACATTCATACTTTTTTTTTTAAACATACTTTATTGGTTTTCCTTTTATCCGTTGCATCCGTGAACACAACTTATACATTATGCTGTAATTAAGCAAAGTATCATACATTTGTTGGTTACATTATATTCCAACCGTCAGTTTACCTGAAATTGTTATGGCTACATCATGTATACATATATTTCACCTAAGACTAAAATAAACTTCCAGTATCTGGATTTGCCCTCAAGTTACAACAACTACCTTCTACATTCATACATGCATGAGTATTTTACTAAAATAAAGTGTGCCAAGCAATTTGCATTCCAGTGCCAATTGCACGTGTCAGGTGGGTTTGCCCACCTAACACAAATGTAAGACATTTGTAATCTGTGTTGCAAAATACTGAGGCAGCCAAGTTAAAACTGCTGTATTTATTGTGTCTCTTGAAGTTGTGCCTTCTAAGCTATATTTATCTTGCTCAGGCTCAAGATACTGGTGAGTACTGCATCAGTGTAAAAGTTCCATGTTTGTTGTGCTTCACTGAAGAATTAGTATTGCTGTTGAACTGAATATGTATCAATGAATGCAAATAACAAATATGTGGGTGTGAATATGTATTAATGGATCCAAATAACAAATCTGTAGGTGTAAGGTCATTTTGCTGTTTGACAGTACAGCCATATCTATCCATTTACCAAATGCTCTGTTTTCCCTTTAAGGTAATGATATTTCCAGAGGGAACGTGTACCAACAGATCCTGCCTCATCACTTTCAAACCTGGTAGGAAATTATCTCTTTTGCATTTTTGTGGAATCCTGTTTTGTCTATGAATCTCTTATGACTCCTACAAGACCAAGACTCAGCTTAATGTTATGTTAGTGATTGTAAGTTCTTGATCATCCAATGTCTCCTCTGCTGCTTGATCATCTTTAATGTATTTTGTCTCCTCATATGTGCATTTTTCATGGAAAAGGAAGGTTTCATAGACATGTATTTCTTACTTCTTCAAGGTTTTTTTCATCTTCGTGTGGCTTGCATAATCATTTTTTCCAGTGTGAACAATAATTTGTAATCTAGGGCCCTCATCTGACCACAATATTTTCTCCCATGTCGTTATTGCCCTGGACATGAAGCTGTTCTGTTTGTCTTGCCTGGCCCGCAGAATGCACTCCATGTTTTTGAAATACTGTAATTATAGCTAAGCTGGGTTCTGTTCTCCAGTGGGGTTTTTATCAGTCAGAAAAACTCTGGTTAATCAGTTCCAAAGCCCGCTCGACTCCTTTAAGTACTTTATCTCATATGAAAATATTTGTTTTATCAATAATCCTTTTTTAAACTGCACACAGATTCTCATCTTCCACTACATTCTATTAATTTTCCTTGCATTGTTAAGGCATTTGAGGCTTGACGTAGGGGGTTAATCCTAAACCTGAAATGATACCCAATCCTAAGTAGAGCACATAACTTCATGCTAACCTATATGCGTTAGCAAGCGCCATCCTACTGGATTTTTGGATGGATGGAAATCTCCTTCCATGATCTATGCACAGTACTACAAGCATTGATGATTGTTCCTAAACATTGTAGGGGACACACCCCCAGGAGCATCAATAGGAGTAAAGCAGATCAGTCTCCTGGTTTTTTGAGGTAGAGCCTAGCGCAGCGCACTGCACTGGCGAGACTTATAGTAAGGGGGCTTCAAAAAGCTCACCACATGCTCGTGCATGTGGCCTATTGCTTGCGGTTACCCGCACAGGCACCATCTGTTTTGAATTATCGTGTCCAGACGCGTGCGCGATAATGCAAAATAGATGGCTTGGTGCTTGCTATCGCGCGCACCACTCGTGGGACGCTGCATTCCTTTTTTTGTTCAACTTTCAGCGCGAGGTGCGCGCTGAAAGGCAAGTTAGACCCACAACTGAAATGCCCTCCTGCCAGGCGGTGAACAACAACTTGGGAAGCACGAGGAGCCTTTTATTTTGCAGTTAAAGGAAGTAAACAGTGCAGAAATTTCATCGAAACTATGCACAGCGTTGAATTTATGACTGTAGGTGGTAGCCAGCGGAGAGGGAGCATTATCTTGGCAGGGCTTTGCTCCTCGAATCAGAATGTACAAATTTCTCATTTCTGTTTAGCTGCATTACTGTCATTCAATTTTGCTATACTCTCTTGAATATGCAATTTCGCAGCATGATTTATGACACATTTTCTGAAATCTGCAGTAGGCGCGGTTTAACGCACGTGTGGTTTACACTTTATACTGATGCACAGCTCCAAAAACGCATTACTTTATAACCGATTGTCAAGCAATAAAAGAAAGTTAATGTTCTTTTTACACCATGGCCATTGATTTAGAATTCTAAGGCTTAACTGAATGCTTCGATGCTTTCACATTTGAGAGAAAGTTTTTTCTGTCTGTAACGTTCAGAGAAGTGAAGCGTTTATCTATATGCGGTGTCTGCTTTTTCATTATACCTTTTTAGGTCTCGCCTGACCCAGCGCATGCGCTGGTCTGGCGAGACTTATTGAGAGGGCTCCAAAAAGTGCTACCAGGCCAGCCTAGAGCTACAGTGCATGGGCGCGGGCGCGCGCACCGCGATTACTTTCACTATTGCAGCCCCATGGCCGCTTTGATGTTTGATCGCGATCACTTTCGCGGCCGCACGGCCGCTTGGCATAGCCAATAGGTCTCGCTTTTTGGACCTTATAAGTATTTAGTTATGCAACTGTTGCATGGCTAAACACTTATAAGGTCCCAAAGGCGAGACCTATTGGCTATGCCAATGCTTGTTACTCTTGTATCACGCTTTCGAGCGTGCTTGGATCCTCTCTGTGCTATGATGTTCAGCACGATTATGATATTTATTTTTGGTGGTACACGGCATCTCGGGTGCACTTTCCCCCTGCTCCTTGTGACTTGTGTATTGGCGGTGAGGTGTAGTTCAGCTAGTCAGGTCTTAAATGAACGTTTTGTGCTTGCGCCATATGTTATTGTTATCAGATTTTGCGATGGGGTACAGTTCATCTAGTTATTTCTTAATGTATAAATTGTTTTTTCATGAGACGCAATCATTATCATGCTGAGACACCGGCTACCCAGGAGCATGCGGGCAGTGACCTTTGGCAGTGGACGTGCACGCCATGCTCTGCCTGCAGGGGAGGGGAAGGGCGGGGTTGGGAGTCCCGGCACAATCAATTGGGGCTCTTTCAAGTAGAGACCACTTGACCTGAACTGCTGACGCAGCATTTCATCATGCGCCCACCGTTGCCTCCAGAAGCACCTGTCACTTTCTGGCTTAACAACAAAATTTCAAATCTCAGTATCACTTCTTTGGGGAAACCATTTCCCTTGCATAGGGCATAAGTAACTCATGCTTCCATAGCACAGACCTTTGCCTACACATCCAGTACTCACCGTTCTTCAAACGGTCCTAAGTGATGGCGCCTCGTCATAAAAAGCAGCTGCACTGATGTACTGGGAGGCAACCTTGTGTTTGCTAAGTGCTTTGCCGATGACAACTCACCTGAGTGCACCGAAGCATGACCAACTCCACCACAGAACTTCTGGATATTATGCACACCAAACCGAAAAAAACTGATGGATAACTGGTCACATTACTTCCACTGCTGCTGTGTGCCATCACATCAACTTCTGAACGAGGGGTCTGGTCGTTCAGTTTGGTGGCTTAGTGGATTAATGCACTCTTTCTAGGGATGCGTGTTTGACCTCATGGTAACGGGTTCAAATCCCAACAGGTCCCACTCAACCTTTCATCCTTCCAAAGTCGATGCTTTGAGTTGGGTAACAATAAAGATCTATTATTTTAGCTTCAAGATGGCCCAACGTGTGAAAGTGTGTTTTCCATATGCATATGTGGGTTTAAGTAAATTTTGCAACAAAAATCTGAGGTAGATCAAGATGACACTTGTAGGCTTATAAGAGGCTTATAATGGGCAGGTAGAAGCGCTGCCCATTGTGCTGGGCTTGCATGATTTTTTAATAGGGTCATTCAGTTATACACGCTGCTCTACAACATAGCTGTAAGACATTGGCAGAGCCAATTGCTGTGGCTAAGCACTTATAAGGTCCCAAAGGCGAGACCTATTGGCTATAGCAATGCTCGTCATCACTGTGTATCTCATTCATAGCAGGCAATATAATAACCGTTTTTTTTAAAAAATATCTTTATTACCATTTTTCTTTTATTGTTACATACATTTTAAGTGACAATACATACTGCATCGATATCCGCATTATCCGTTTTTGCCCCTATGGACACAAATCAACATTTTACTCGCTCACTGATTCTAGCATATTATGTGTCGATGGTGTAGAGGCATTTGTACACTTACAACTTATCATTAGAAACTATAACTATTACACGCTGTCATCTCCAAGGCAATATAATAACCGATGGCAAGAGATCAAAGAGGTACATGTCACTGGGAGCCCTTGTCTAGCTTATGGTAGTTTATTTCTTGTGAGCCCTTTTGTCTCCCTTAGGCTCACTTGTTACTCTTTCCCTGCCTCAGCTGCTGTCTGGGGTGGAATGCCTCATATTACAGTAATGCTTGTTATTATATCCCTCTTCTAGGTGAGGTACATCTAGGAGCCCTACTCCAGTAGTTCAGAAAATAAAAAAAATAGTGTCTGGCAATTACTTAGTCTTTTTAGGTCTCGCCTAGCGTGGCAGTGCATGCGCTGCACGCTCCGCGAGATTTATTGTTAAAGAGGACTTTCAGAAGAGGGCTTGAAGCCCCGCCCCTCATTTCTATTGGCTGGCGTCACCGTTTATGCTAAATGGTGGCCTGCCATTGGAAATGAGGGTTTTGGGTTCACACCCTTTCGCCTCCGATCCGGACTCGGTGGCCTGCTTTGCTGCTGTCGCAAAGCACTTTCTTATCTTTATGGGGCCATGTGTTTCTAATTAGAAACCCAACGCCCCATAAAGACTAGAGATCCCCATGCTCCGGCTGCACCATGGTTATCTTTCACTTATTATATATCTGTATGCAATGACAGAAACAGCAAAATACAAGTTGTCGTACACGACCACCAGCAAGGCTCCGTTTAAGGGCACTGTGCGTCTTAATCTCCATGTCTGTCCAGCTGCAAGGTTGACTGTGGCGTTACAACCAGAACTGCAGAATTTGGAATTTGAGAACCATTATTGAATCTCGGCGTGCTCAAAATCCTGTGATTCTGGGCACATCACTTCTCCCGTGCCTTAAAACATGAATGTGATCTTGTGTAATTTAACCGGTGCTTATGCACAGTGATCCAAGATCTTTGTGTGGAGTTTGCGCTATATAAAACTGCAATAAACGCTACTCCATCATGGTTTTACATTTGTTTTCATCTTGTTGGTTGGCCTGCTGGGGTTTCCTTTCGTCCTGGCTAATCTTGCTTGTAGTAGCGAGCGCAGAGCTCTGGGCCTCTGTGTGAACTGACCTGCACCAAAACTAACTCAGTGTTGCCGTTAGTTGTCCTAATCCCCCACAGATGCAGGGGCATAGCTGGCTAGGGCACGCTTTTACTGCCAGTGTTGTGTGTGCTGCGTGATCACGAGTGTGTCAGGAGCTGTGGTCGCTACTGGGTTCCATCCTCCTACAGGTGAGAGCCAGGGCTTTAAGTGGGCCGGGTCCTGCCGGTGCTCTACACTGGCAGTTCTATAAACCAGTTGCCAAATCGGGTCTCTATCGAGCTCTCTATTTTTGCCCTCGGGGTGAAAAAAAAATCTTACCCCTGCAGCAGTTCCACTCGTCACTGCTTTTGAGGTAACTTCAAGGAGACTCGTTTTAGTTCTTTCAGTCTCATCATTTCAGAATGGAAACATTTTCAATGTTATATACAAGGAAGCCGTAGTTGTTGCTGATTTATCTTACACAAACAACAACCATTGGCAAAGCCAATAGCCCTGGCTTACTGTAGGTTTAATGTTACTTACTTTATCAGTATTATATATCTGTATGCAGTGACAGAAGGAGCGAAATACAAGTTGTCGTACACGCCCACCAGCAAGGCTCAGTTTAATGGTGCTGTGCGTCTTAATCTCCACGTCTGTCCAGCTGCAGGGTTGACTGTGGCATAGCAACCAGAACTGCAGAATTTGGAATTTGAGAACCATGATTGAATCTCAGCGTGCTCAAATTCCTGTGATTCTGGGCACATTAGTTCTCCCGTGTCTCAAAACATGAATGTGATCTTGTCCAATATCTGTGTGGAGTTCTCGCTATATAAAACTGCTATAAACGCTACTCCATCATGGTTTTACATTTGTTTTCATCTTGTTACTTAGAGGAGTCGAGCGAAATGCTGCGCATGGGCGGTCTGCTGTGCCACTTCTTTTCAATCTCCTAGGCATCTATCCCGGACCCAGCTACACGAAAAACCTCTTGTGTGCCTGTGCAAGTAGCCGCTCTTCCTCACACTTTTCAGGTTACTGCTGCTGCACTTTGACTCCAGGGAGCACTTCAGCTGCATGCTGCAGATCCTCGCTGCTCCCCCTGCTACCCCACTGCCGGGGTCTTTAATGGTGCACTCGTGTGTGCCCCCAACCGAGGCTAACAGAGGGCACCTTGGCCCCAGCACTGCAGCAGTCCATATTCCTCGAAAGTGTTTGCCTTGAGGTTAACTGCAAACGTGAAGCACTCTTCAAAAGTTCACCATGTAGCACGCTGCTTATTTGCAGTCTGCACCCATTATTGTGTGCCACTGTGCTTGTGCAAATTAACAAAGCAGCGCTTTCTTTTAGCTACATAAATAAAAACATTCCGATTTTGAAACTCAACGGTCACTTTATTTTCAGGTGCCATTTACGGGTGCTTTTTGTTGGACATGTTTTGTGTTTAACGCACTATTAATTTATTTATAGCCTGTAAGATTTATTGCTCAATGTTTCTCATTTTTGTGTTGGAATGAGGGGAAAATGACTTAATTGACGTTAGTTCAACCCCGATGCGCAGCGGCAGGGCGGTTTCAGAGGTCTCCCTTCTGTTGCTCTTCCCCCTACATCTGTGCTTTTATGGCTCTCTCGCCAGTGTGCCTCTCTGCTCCGTGCACTTCCCCCACATGACATACCTGGCATGCTGTCCTGCTCCTCTGTATTCTTTCTGCTCTGCCACACTTTTCACACACAACAGCTATTTATTTTCTCACATGAGCGCCTGCCGAGCTGGGCCTCTTTGCTTCGCTAGGTTTCTCTTTTCCATAAATGAGCTCCCTGCCGAGATTTATGGCTGCGTCTGCTACTCCACCCTCCTGCAGTGAGCCATTAGACCACATGTAATGTCACCAGGGCAGTGTCATAAACCCAGCACACTTGCAGATCAAGACTTTGTATTTAGATTATAAAGTACATTCAATATAGCCTTTGCACATACTAGCACATTAATCATTGCCAACTAATTACACTCTACTAAATACCAGATAAATATATCCCACATAAAACCACTATGCCACATAGCAACCATCCATACAAATACACTCCACACCATGCCACATAATTCCCATCAGCATAAATTCACTCAAAATACCACACAGTTCGACACCACACAATTCAGCTCCACACATTTCCATTCTGCACCACATAATTCAACAACAAACCACATAATTCAAATCAACACACTTACACAACAAATGCATCCAATCCACAACCTCAAAATTCAACATCATGTCACACAATTCAACAGCTCACCACATAACTAAATTCCACTACATACTACACCACAAGACAACATACCAATACACATATTTACACTCCATAACACTCAATCCCATTCTACATAATTCCAGCTAATTTAATACCACATAATTACTATCCACATAATTCCACTACACAAATACACACACCCACTATTCCACCCCACAAATTTCCACAACGAACAAGTTCAATCCAATCCATATAATTAAACTCCACACTACATACATCCACTCCATAAACAAAAGACATTGTCATTTACAACACCATTAATTCCAACTTTCACTAATCGGAGGCCAATTGCATTTCAAATGCTTGTGTTATTGTACTTTGTGGCCGGTCTGCTCCAGTGTATCTCTTTGGGCTCTACAAACAAATTTGGTGATGAAGTGTAAATTGTATTTTTCTTAACAACTTTGTAATTAAAAAGTTCTTCTCTTTAATTTCCTGTAATTCCCATAGTTGAAAAAACAAGCATTTGCAATGCAATAGGTCTCGCATTTCGCGAGTTTGAGCTATTGGCAAATGGGCTGCTGGATGCTGTTGACGTAGGAGTGGTTGATCATAAGAACTTGCAGGAGACACTTGTGAACTCTCGTTCAACGTTGTGTGGTGCAGTGTGGCAGCAGTGCGGTGAGCGGCAGCCAGGCCTGAAAGCACAGAGGAGTGCAGCACGGTAGCGGGGCTTGGGACAGAACCAGGGTCCCTAGTGCTGGACATGGTGCAGGTGCAGATAGGCGCAGCTGTGCCTGCTGCACGCATCCTTTCATTATCCGTTTTGCAGCTGCCATTAAGTAGTTTGTGGGAAAGAGGAGGAGAGCAGGGTTCCGTTGGCGGGAAACGAAAACCAGTTATGTCACTTCCTGTACGATGGATGATCGGAAATCCAGTGACGTCCCTTTCTGTGCAGATGGCTGATAGGAAATTAAGTTCTCTTTGTAGGTTTCTTCTACTTGCTTGCAGTGCAATACAGCAGGTTAAACATTCACACTACACATATAGCCAGCGCACCTTTGTGCATGATAGCCTTTACATTCATGAGCACATTGAAGTTTGGTACAATCAGACTACAGCATTAGTTCTGTATTGAAGAGATAAAAGTTGGAGGGATTGCGGCTCTTCTCGAGATTACATATGGAAAGATAAACAGTTTTCAAAGCCTGCGTTCTATACGTTTTATCTTGAGTAACACAGATGCAGGCCATGAAACTGCTAAGCTCGGCGTTTCATTATTGCAAAATATCCAAGATAAGGATTGCCTGAAAACTGGTAAATATGAAACTTTGCATCACTTTTGCAATTACCACGAAGGTGTGTTATTACCATGAGTGCTTGGCGCTGTACCTGTGTGTGTTCCATCAGTGCTTGGTGTTGCACTGTAATGGCATTCTTTAAAAAAAAAATATCTCTGGGGTAAAAATCTTTCACAACAGGGCACATAATTTGACAGATTATTTTCCCCTTCTTACTACCATACTCCCGTCGGTGCACTGTAGTCACCAGCAAGCCACTTTCGTCCTCCTGAGAAGGAATGATGGCAGCCGTTTGACCAACTCTCTGAGGAATACGGCTGGGTTTGGCAGGTACCACGCATGCAGTTGGAAGAACTTGCACAAAAAAAAAAAAAAAAAATTACAAATGCAATAGGTCTCGCCTTTCATTAAGTTAAAGCCATTTGCTTTGCTATACAATACCATTAGCAAAGCAAATGGCTTTAACTTAATCAAAGGCGAGACCTATTGCATTTTCAGTGCTCGTTTTCATTAGATGTGTGATGTACAAAAAAATATATTTTATTATTGGTCTATTTCGGTGACAGTTTCCAAGAAAGTTGTTGACATGTTTCGCTGCATATAAAAATTTTCGCAGATTCATAAGGCTCAAAATATTTTAATAGGAACCAGTTTTACTCATCTGTATAGTGGTCCAAACTGTATGGTAAATAGAATTTTAATCTAGTTAAACGTCCAAATCTTTCAAAAAAGCACCCTGCCGTAGCAATTTAAACCACAGGTCCAAAAGAATCAATCGCTAAATGTTACCAGGATATGAATGATGAAAGGGTATGGCGTGAAAATAATCCCTAAAGAGGGAACAATTATTACACACCAAATTCTCTGTCCACACGTTGGCTTAGGTGTGTCAAGGGGATGGCGAGCAGCTTTGCTTGTGATATTTGTGTCTGTACACTCACTTCTATGACGATGAGCCCGCAGCTGAGCTTCCTACCTTGTGGGTATTGAAATTACCTTCCACACCTTTGCCTCAAAATCTTGGTCCCCATCATACAAGTAACAAGCATTGAAAATGCAATAGGCCTTGCCTTTTAGGCTTTGCTAATGGTATTGTATAGCAAAGCAAATGGCTTTAACTTAATAAAAGGCAAGGCCTATTGCAACGTCAAATTAGCGACCTGCAGAGCCTAGCATGGTTGGAAGCCCTCCCCAAGACCCTACCGCCCGATCTCATCAGCCCTCCCTCCCCTACCGTCCCTGCTCTACGGGTCTCTGCACTGCTCCCCTCCACATCTCCTCAGCCCTCCTTATCCTCCTACCCCCAACACTTAGTTTCTCTGCCCTTCTCCCCTCCTGATCTCCTCGGCCCTCCTCGCCCCAGCCCTTTATCTCCTTTCCCGCACACCCCCTCAACCTCTCCGCCCCAGTCCTGATCCTCCTCCCGCTGCTGCCTCTGGCCCCAACTCTCTGCTCTCCCCACTCCAGGGCGACTCCTCGCCATCGGTGCCCAGCCCCCGGGGCACATCTAGTCCCGCAGTCTCACCGGGCTTCGGTCACCAAGGCCTCCTGTGGCCGCCTCACGGAGTCCCTGTGTCAGCACCGGTGACGGTGCGCGTGGCCTCAGCCTCCGGTTCACCAGTGCGAACCCCGGACAGGGCCTGAAGAGTCGTCCTCCATGGCGCCCGAAACCAGCGGCGGCTGCGCGTGACGTCACACGCCGTGGGGCGGGGCCCGCCGAGCTACCGTCATCATGCAGCCTGAGATGCGGATAGGGTGAGTTCACCTAACATGGCCTCCGACCAAGAAAGACAGAGTACAGCCTAGTGTTACAGGCCCTGAAGACGCGGCATGGAGTGGAGAAAGACAGTTGTCGCGACCCTGAGGTTGGACTATTTTAATTAAATATGGCAGCCGGATTGTCTGCACGTGAGTTGGGGGGAGGACGCCTTCAGTCTTTTAGAGCCGTCCCAGTTGGACTGGCTCGCGAGCCATCCCAGTTGTACTGTCTCGCATGACTGGTTTCTTATCTTTATGGGGCCATGTGTTTGGCCCCATAAAGATAAAAAAAACTTTTACGCCAGCAGTAAGTCGGGGAAGCCAGTCCAACTGGGACAGCTCTAATAGAGAAAAGTGTACGTCACTAGACGCTCTTTTCCAATGGCTGGCCACCGTTTATCATAAACGGTGACGCCAGCCAATGGAAAGGAGGGGCGGGGCTCAAAGCCCACTAGAGAAATCTACCCTAAAACGTTAAATCTAGCCAGCGAGACTGCGCATGTCTGCGCAGTCTTACGCCAGGCGAGACCTAAAAATGGCTGTGGTACCCAAAAAGGCTGAGGGAAGGCTGAAAAGTGCATTCCGCCCAACTGTAGTACACTGTGGTTACTATCTTGAAAATACAAGCATTGGCAAAGTTAATAAATCTCATGTTTGGGACCCGTTTGCTTTGCCAATGGTTTTTGCCGATGCTGTACAGCAAAAGAAAAAGGCTCAATGATATGACTTTTGTGACTACTTCATTTTGTAGGTGTGCCTCAGGCATGTGCCTACATAATAACGCAGCCGTCTTTTTTGTTTGTTTGTTTAGCGATCTGAGATGGATCAGTAATAAAAAAACAAGCATTGGCGTAGCCAATAGGTCTCGCGTTGTGACCGTATAAGTGTTTAGCCACGCAACACTTGATGTTGTTGCACCAAGGATATTTGTACTAAGTAACTAAACACTTATGTAAATGTATGGTTTTTTATATAGCGCCGATCACCACTACGGGTATCTCAGCGCTGTACTCATACCGCTGAAGGAACCCTTCCTGGCTTTCCATGTGAGGTGTCCACTCCTGGGCACCCCCATGGTGAGGCCAGGCATCCCAGCGCTGTTGGGGCCGTTGTGGAGATTAAGCAAGCTATTGCCCAGAGTTGCAGCGTGGGACCCATGATTAGAATAGGCACTGAGGCGAGAATATCCGGTCCGCGGAATTTATAGCCCGAGATCCTGCCGCGACGGGAATCGAACCCTGGTCCCGGACCAGTGCTCTGCATCGAGGTCTGCCGCTCTAACCATTGAGCCACACTTCTCCCAAAGGCGAGACCTATTGGCTATGCCAATGCTTGTTACACTGTTAACACTGTATGGGCATTGGTTGCACCTCATCTTAATAAAAAGCAACAGACAGGTGACCTGTGAAGCTTTTCAAAGGGACTTCAGCTGTGCAGCAACACATTTTGCTGCCTACTTTGTAATTTTCGAACCGTTGGAGCTACAAACTTAAACAAATTGAGTTAAAATCTGCAGATTATGCAGCAGATGGATTATTTGGAAAACTCGGGAAGTCTAAAATTATGCGAAAAACGTGGCGGCAGCACAATTGCATGATTCTAGTTGCCCTGCACATAAGGGACCAACCCTTAAACCTGTGTGATAGAGACAGGCCAAAAATAGGGCAACATTAGTCTGTCATTGTTTAACACCGTTGACAGCTGTTGTGGTTTCGCTGCCAATGTCTCATTTATTGTGAATGTTTATTAATTGAATATACCTTTACTGAAGCTCTTAATAAAGAAATGTACAGACGGATAGACATTTAGGACTCTTGGATACTTTATTGTACAAAAAGCAGTCATGAAATCTATTAAT
This sequence comes from Triturus cristatus, assembly GCF_964204655.1. Classification (NCBI taxonomy): domain Eukaryota; kingdom Metazoa; phylum Chordata; class Amphibia; order Caudata; family Salamandridae; genus Triturus; species Triturus cristatus. Next base: position 144,880,989 of record NC_140588.1, read on the forward strand.
TGTGTACAGACGTCTTTATCTTCAGGGTTTACAGAAAGGTTTGTAGTTTCCAGAAAGTTTCAGACAAAATGTATATGTGAAGAACTTGTATGTGGAGTTGAGTACGTAGTATTCGTGCACATAAAAATGAGAGTTAAAGAGCAGATAAAAGTCCAGGAAGGAGAAGAGAGAAAGAGAGAAAGAGAGAAGAAGCGAGAGAAAGAGAAAGAGAAGAAGAGAGAGAGAAGAAGAGAGAGAGAAGAAGAGAGAGAGAAGAAGAGAGAGAGAAGAGAGAGAGCGAGAGAGAAGAAGAGAGAGATAGAAGAAGAAGACAAAGAGAAGAGAAGAAGAAGAGGAGAAAGAGAGAAAGAACAAACCTCTTCTCCTGCGGTTTCTGATTGGTGGTGTTGGCCATGCCAGTTTTTGAAGGAAATCTCTTCAGAGCTAGACAGTGGGAAGCCACGCCAGCAGCCTCCACGTGGTTCATTCTGGAGTTAAAGAGGGCTTGTGGTGAGTGATGTCACAACACATCCGGAAACCCCAGCTGACGTCATCTAACAAAGAATGCCTCCTGGTGAATTTTAAAGATACAGGATTGGGAGGAGATAACCGTTTCCTTCTGCACAGTGGGTGGCCACTTTAATTGCCACCTTGAAGAGGCAGCAAAGGGCTCTGTGGTACCCGGTTTGTGGCATGAAAGGAGTGTGTCAGGCCTTCTTCCTAAGGTGGTTACCCTGTCAATGATGTAAGAGAAAAGGCCTGGCACTAGGAGTTCACATGTGGGAACTATTGCGGTAAAACCGATTCCGCAGGTTATGTCCCATTCCACAAGGCCGTAGCAGAGATTAATTTACATTGCAGCCAGTATTATCGAGAACGCTTATTGGTAATAACGGGTGCAGTATTAACATGTGCGGTAATACCACAGGGGTTTGGCAACGCGACTAAATATCGAAGAAAGGACCGAAAAAATGGAGATGGGGAGCACGGCAGTTGAAGACGCCATTTTGCCTGTAGCGCCGAACATCCGTGCACCGGTTCATGGATGTGTACTCGGGGACGGGCGCATGATGGACCCGAGCTTTCAGTGCCCCCGTCCAAGGATGCGTGCACAGGGATTGGGCACATGCAGGACCCGAGCGTTCACGTGCTGACAGGGGAGGGCAGAGGTATTACGGGGACATACCTCACAAATCCCTCCTGCCCGTGTGAGCCTTTGAGAGGGGGCAGCTCTAAGCCTCTGCGGAGGGAGCCTCCTGCCCTTCGCGTGCCTGAGCCACTTACACTTACATATAGTCCATGGAAAGGCGAGTGTTTACCCAGCCCATGTAAGGGAAGGGACATCTCTGGCTAAGCATGGGTGTGAGGGCCGCCCTCTGAGAGCCGCCCTGAAATCAGGCACTGAAACCGCTGTAGTGTATTCCCTTTACCGCAAGGGATATGGGGGAGGGTTGGCTCTGCTAGTGGGGAGTAATTGTGGAAACGGTCTGAATGACCTTTATTCTGCACTCTATTCCCCAGATTCACTGCTTTTTAACAACATTTCCTCCAGATATAACCTGGAAATAACATATGCCACGGCAACATTGATCTGTGCCACCTTCTCCCACGAGTGCTCGAAAATGAAGTGCCTTGCGGATGCAAGCAAAAACAAGCCCGGCTTCTAAAGTGCTCCGGACGCGAGCGAGCGCCCGCCGCGCGAAAGTGAAAGCAAATTTGTCACGGCGAGAAGCAGCGGAGTGTGGCGCGCGCGCTTGGCGGGGCGGGGGGGCGGACCCTTTGAAGTATGATGCCGAGGGCGCCAGTGGGCTGAAGCGCTTCCCCAAATGGATTGCATGGCGGCACGATGCACGTGATTGTGCGCGTGCTCGCCATGCAATCCACTTTTGGGAGCACTTTGAAATGCCCCTCTTACTAGAGTCTCGCATAGCGATTGCGTAAACGCAATAGCTAGGCGAGACCTAAAAATCAAAGTAAGCGCAAAAGTGTTTGTATTTTTTCATCTTCGAACAGAGTAGAACAATCCCAGGGCAAAGGGAGAAACACATTGATGAGAGTGAGCTATCTGGAGAGTGGAGGGAAGAGATGCACAGGGGCAATTTAAAGTAGCACAAGTGGGGAGGAGAAGCACAGCAGTGAGAGCGCAGCGTGGAGGGAGACAAGCACACAGGCGGGGGAGCAGCACAGAGCAGGTGCAGAGAAGCAGGCTGGTGAGCTAGAGGAACACGAGAGGCAGACAGGCGAGAAAGAGCAACATGGAGCATGGAGGGAGAGAAGCACCAGGTGAGAGATAGCATTGCAGAGTGTGGGCAGGGTAGAAGTACGAGGGAGAGAGCTGAAAAAAGCATGCACTCACATGGAGTGTTCAAACTAAAAGAATAAATTGTTTACTAAAAGTCATTAGTGAAATGATAACAGGATGCCAATCATACATAGATGGTAAAGAGGCTGTGCTCAGGGGATGGACATAGGTAAGATTGACAAGCTGTATAATGGAAAGCCATTGAATAAGAAGCAAGCAGATGAGTGTTGAGAAAACCAACCAGTGCAAAGCAAATGGGTGTGTTACAATCCCAGGTAAGCTCTTGGTAACCCTACAAAAGGTCTTTTGCATCCAGACAGCTGCACCAGCACAAAATGTGAATCCGTATATCAATGTGTATCACAGATACACTTGGCAATTTTCTTTATATTAAAAAGTGATTTTTATTTATCAGGAACAGTTAGTGGCCTATAATGAAATAAGATAGAGTAGAATCATATGGAGTGAAGTGTGTAAACGAACACTCATATTTCTTTATAGTGTATCCTAGGTCGTTACAATTAAACATGGAAGAAAGCACCATATTGAATGGTCAATATGATGCGTAACTTATTCTATGAACTTCTACACAAATGTCAGTCAGCATAGGGGTAGCAATAAATCTGCTACTTTTGTTTGAAATAGTTCTTGCAACAGTTTGTTCTGTCTTGTATGCTGTGTATCTAGTGTCTGTTGTCTGAGATAATGTAGAACCCTGGCATGACATGGTTTCATAGGCCAATTGTAAGAGCTTGAAGGGTTAGGGCCGAGCTGGTATCAACCTGCTTCTTTGGGGAGGGGGTGTTACTACTCCATTTTATTTTATTAAATCTACTGTGTGTGTACATTGGTGACTGGTTGGCTGGAAACGGAGCCCTGCAGTGTGCAAAAAGTAGATACTTGTGCCTGCATGAAACAAACCAATTCAAGAAGCATAGGTGTTTAATAGAAAGAACAAATAGAAGAAAAATACACCTTACCAGTGCCAAATGCCATCTGACATCTCATTAGAGCAGCCTGAGGAAGAGCAGGTGGAGACACCGCTAGGAAGAAGCTTACTCTGTCCATCAGTGGTGGTGCTGCCATCAGTGTTACATCATTGAACTTCTAGGGAATGTGAAAAATGCAAGTGTCACGTAAAGAACAAGCATAGCAAATGAATGACGCTCATTCGGCAAGATAGTGTTAAGGGGGTATTATGTCGCTGTTGGCACACTTTGGAGCTCACTGTCGGAAATATATTTCTACATCACGGTGTTGTAGCGTATTGTCATTTACAGACCGCACATTCTCCATTGAAATGGCCACTAAAATTTGCAAACGCATAAACTTTTCCTGATCAAACTATAGGAATAATGTGTGGAAATGTGGTCTCAACAAATATTTACATTTGTGCATCACCAAGTAAACTGTCTTTATTAGTTTTGATCCTATTAAAATCTTTGTTTCCATCACACTTCACAATCATAAAAAATGGCTTCATTTGTGCTTTTCCAATTGCCTATGTATTTTTAAATATTTGTAGAGTTTATTTAGAGGTATTTAAATGTTGCTGTCTGTTAGAAAGAAATATATCCCACAGCCTTTCCTTTCACACCAGCAAGACTGTCACACAGTTCAGTTTACAAAATCCTCTCACTTTGTAGTCCGCGAATAAATAATAAACACCAATTTCCGTGTTAAAAACCATTAGCAGTACTTTGTGAGAAGTCATAGTCTGTGACAAGATAATGTAATTTATAGGAATCTTTAGTACTGAGTCACAACTCCATCATGATTATTTTGGGGATGTTGAAACACCCCGCTGCACCTCTACTTCCAGCGCCTACGCTGTCCATGTGGCACTAGTAAAGAGAGGAACGAAAGCGTTTGTGTGGGTGCTTTGCCTACTGGCAGTGGATGGCTCCCCATATCAGCCTGTGGTCCTATGTTGTGGCGTTTAGTGCCACCTGCTTGGAGGAAGACCCAGTGAGGGGGGGAGTAAAGGAGGCATTGGAAGCTCAGACGCTCTTGATGGTGCTTCAGATGGTAATAAACACTGTATTTCAACAATGTATCTTTACTTTAACTGTAATGTGTCTTAATCTTGGGTTGTGTCAGTTGTGAGGCTTGTAATTTTGCAGTTGCCATCATTATTATAAATAAGCAGTTTAATGGTTTTATTCTAAAACAAACCAACAGCACATTTCCTCATTAACCCCATGTCCCACTCATATCTTCCATGTTGTCAATTCTAGAAGGGCAATACAAACACAAGCGGTATAAAAGATTCCTAATTATCAGTAATATCATACTTCATCATCGGTAATTCTATCGTCCTCCACTTGAATATTCACACCATTGTCTCCAAGTTTGCGCATGTTGTTTAAGGCTACCTCATGCTTTGCACACAGTTTCATCTGTTCTGGCACAGAAGTCCATGCCCCTTGTCCATTCCCCCAGTGTGGGAGCAGTCCCTGAGCACCAGTTCTTGGCAATTTCTCTTTTGGCCATCAAAAAGCCTATGCCGACCAGGGTTCTAATGCAGCACAGTCCTCTACATACTTCCACAAGTCCCAGTATCTTCATTTTGGGGTCTGTGCTTAATGTTCTACACACACCTCTCCCCAGTACATGTGCCACTTTTCTTGCCAGTAGTGAGTTATAACAGGACATTGCCAATTCCCACATGAAAGTAAGTGTCCTTGGAGTCTTTACATCTCAAGTATTGAGCGTCTTGTGCATGTCCTATATTCTATTAATTTTCCAAATCGAAGAACGATAAGAGCGAGGTATGGTGTGGTGCCTTCTACGTTAGTCACTTGTTGTGATAGAAAGAGTGGTAAATGAAGGAGGGTGCACCCTGGCATGTGCTTTTACAGTTAGTTGGGCTCTATTGAGAGTGAGACATTGTTCTTGGCCTACCGCAAGGCAAAGTAAGATCATATTTCCTGCTGTTGTACAAAGGAAGGGTCATTGTGGTCCACTGTGGTCTGTAGAAGAATTCCATTCCGAAGCACTGTGCTCAAGAGGAGTGCAGGCATCAGGGCTATTTCAGTGTGTCTGTGTGTGTCAGAGGAGGAGAGCACAGAGTAGTGAGTACTGTGTCACCCTATGGCCAGGCTGTACAGCAAAATATGTTTTTTGGTTACCTGTTGGTGTAGCGATAATTCTCTTCATTTAACACAATGTTGCTCTGTTGGTGACTTGAATGATGAAGTGTTCTGCTTTGTTACCTCATGGACTGATGTGAGGTCGAGAAATAAACACTGAAGTAGTACTCATTTGCTGGATATCCCAAACCCTTAGGAGAGCCTACTACATATTGCTCGTCAAGTTCCAGAAAGACATTTCCGTGCTGTCCTTTCAGAATATGGAAATAGAGAGAGAACAGGCCTTGTCTTTAGTCAGTAGTCTACTCAAGCAATTTGTGTACTTTGGGCCACAGCCTACCAGACACCACAGCTGTCTGGTTTGCTAAAGACATATTTGGTACTTTCAGAAAGTTGACCTAGGAATGTATTTCACCCGTTAAATACCATTGGCGCTGTTGTTTGTAACTCACATGTTCTGGCTTTTTGTTTGCTGGCTTTATTTGAGGTAGGCTCTCGAGGTTCAGTTCATCCCTCCCTTTACGTAAATAGTGTTTACTGTATTCTTCCACGAACTCCCTTTCAGTAAACAGGCCTATAAATCTTGTTCTTATCTTGTCACATTTGCTGTATATTCTAAGACCGAGGTCAAATATCAGGTGCTGTCTTCCAAGGGCGCCTGCTTACTTTTCTTTCTCTGACTTCAAAGCAAGAGGATTTATGTGACAATCTTGCTGGATACTGCCGTTAGGCTAGAGGTTTTTTTCTAGCATACAACATTTAAATTAAATGTAAAAGTATTTCAGAATATATCAGAATTAGGAACACAAATGAAGCACATTTTTTGTTATTTCAGAAGTGTGTTAGAAACAAATACTTTAATATGATCAAAACAAATCATTACACTTGTTGATGCAATTTCCACACATTTTCGTTTGTGCACTGTATATTTGTATTAGTAAAACTGTATGTCTGTGCAAATGCAATGGTCATTTCAATTCAAAATGTATTGTCTGTAATGGCAGCGCTCGACCACACAATCCATACTCTGCTCTACGGCACTCAACGCTATGCTGCACCACACCACACCACTCCACACCACTGCACTCTACTCTGCACCACTCCACTTTACACCACTGCACTCTGCTCCACTCTACATCACTCCACTGTACGCCACTGTGCAACTTCATGCTTCACCGCTGTAGTCTACCCTGTACCACTCTACTCTGTACTAAGGCACTCCTTGCCACTCTACTCTACACCACTACACTCTTCACCACTCCAGTCTAGGCCACACCTATCTACTCTTCACTACTCCAAACTACACCACTGCACTCCATGCCAGTGCATTCTATACCAGTACACTCTACGCCAATGCACTTTACTCTGTAAAAACTCAACTCTATGCTCCTGCACTCTATGCTAATCCACTGTACGCCACTCTAATCTACTCTGTACCACTACACTCTATGCCACTGCACTCTACCCCACTTTACTCTATGCCATTACACTGTGACACTCTGCGCAACTGCACTCTACCCTCCATCACACCACGCCACTTCACTCTACTCTGAAACTGTCTACTCTGTGACACTGCTCTCTAGCCACTCCACTCTATGCCATTTCACTGTACGCCACTCTACTCTTAACCACTGCACTCAATGACACTGCACTGTACTCTGCATTACTGTACTCTATGCCACTGCTCTCTATGCCACTCTACTCCACTCTACACCACTGCACTCTGACACTCTACTCTGCAACACAGTGCTCTCCGCCACTGAACTCTACACCACTCTATGCTACTCCACACCACTGCAATCTACAGCACTATAGTCTACACTGCACCACTCAAAGCTACTGTATTCTTCACCACTCTATGCCACTGCACTCTGCCATTTGACTCTACTCTGAACTCTATGCCACTGTGCTCTGCCACTGCCCTCTGCATTATTCAACTCTATGCATTGCACTCTGCACCATTCTATGCCACTCCATTCTATGCCACTCCACTCTGCGCCACTGTACTCTGCGCCGCTCCACTCTGCGCCGCTCCACTCTATCATGCAACACTCTAATTCACAACTACAAAAAGTATCCCACCCAATATGTTTGGGGCTCAGCGCTAAACTCTTGTGGCGTTACCCGCTTAGCACTGGAAAAGGAGCAATTCCTTTTTGTTTAGTAACACTCACATTCCCTAGTGGTTTCATGCTTCATCATCGGGTTCACCCTGACTCCTAAAGGTCAGGGTGGGCTCAACCATATTCCAGATGTATAGTTGCAAGATAATAGGCAAAGACACTAGGGTCATAGGACCATCACCTCCTGAAGACCCTCTGTATATATATTTTAATATCCACAATGCCTCCGCTGATAAAGGGACACCTGGTGACGAAGGAGGAATTTTACTTTTTTAGACCCCCTGGCCTATCTCTCTAAAGTGCTCCCTGGAATTTGGTCTGCAGCTAATTGCCAACTGTTGTGGCCTGGGTCCCTAAGCACTCTCCAATGGCCGGTTGGCTGGCTTCCTGACCACGAGATCACAGGCACAGAAAATATCGCCCCATTTCCATGAGATCATAAGGACTGCACAGGGTTTAGCGGAAACGGGTGGAAGTAATCCTTGGTTGGGACAGGGACCGCCCGACATGTGCAGTAATCACACTGTGCAGAGGAGTGTTCTCATAATAATCAGAGGCTCACCTAAGGGACGCCTTAGTGTGTGGAGTTCGAGGAGTGCGGGGAAAGTTTGCGGAGTCCGAGGGACCCGAGCTTACAACTGGAAACCTCTGCTAGCTAGCACTCGATAGCATGTGGTGTCGAAGGGGGTTTGGGGGAAGTTTTCAGAGTCCGCAGGACAAGAGGTGGCAGCCTAAACTGTGTCTCTGACTCCAGTGCCTAACATCGTGGTGACAGTCCGAGGTCACTGGCTTCCTCTCCCTGGACCCACGCCAGAAGTTACTCTGTTGAGAATATCGTGACTGGACCCGAGGGGTCTCATTGTGCCTTGTATGCACCCAAAGCTGGCTACTTGAAGCAACTGCAGCTCGCACCTCTGCCGGAGGGAAAGATTCTCCAAATTGGAAGCGTGCCAGCTTTGAGTGTCAGTCTTTTGCCCACTGGGGGATAGTGATCTCGCTCTTGTGAAGGTGCCACTCGATGCCTGAGGACCTTATCTGCATGCATGAGAACACGTAACTGTTTCCTTCTACTTTAGGTGGTCCCGACAATCTAAGTAAGCAATGTGTACCGTTGGCTGGTGTAGTTTGAGTGGCTCGGTCACAGGGCGTAGTCAGAACCTGTAATTTCTTGACCATTACAACTGTACGGGGGTATGCAATATTGGGAATGTTGTGTTTTATGCTAATGTGTTAGCTGGAAAGTGGAATACCTCTGAGCAGCCTGCATAAAGGTTTCTGTCAATGATATGGGAGGGATTGCTTGGATCGGGACATCCTCAGAGAAGTATGCACATGGGTTTATGTTTCTTACGAGGCTGAGGGGATAGCGGGGCAAGTGAATACTTATGACTAGTACATGTATGTTCAGGCCTTTCTGCTGGTAATGGAAGAGTTTGATAATTGAATATAACTTTAAAGTATATATCCAATGTGTATGTCTTTTGATTTCAATGAGTGTGTATTGCAAGACCAGTGTTTTATACATATGGTGTGGAGTCTCTCTGTAGTGTACACAGTGTGTTGGGAGGGTGGGGGTTGTGGCAATACTTTACACTTTGACCCTGAGGATAAGCCTGACTGCTCTGTGCCAAGCTGCCCAAGGGTGAGCACAGGTTATTAAACAAGTGTATCGTACTCATCCTATCTAGGACTGTGGATTCAGCCTGGCTTCGATGCGTCCCAGCCAGCCAGAAACTGCTGGATCTAACAGTGTTGTTTCTAGTTTGATTGATCTTGATGAGAGTGACCATCTCCTTTTCCCTCATGCACATTAGTAGTGGAAATGAGCAGGCGTCAGACAGGGTTTTCAGCCAAGTTGTTCTTGTTGAAAAAACGACCCTAAAAAGTTGAATCTCATATTGAAAAGCATTCTACAGTCCACAGCATCCTCTCCCTGGTGTGGCCAAATAGTCACAACCTGAGCTAGATGTCATGTGCAATACAAAGTATCTTTTGGTCTTCTAGTACTTCAGTAAGTTTTTTTCTCCCCTTTTATGTACCTTGAGATGTCACAAATTTCTGTTTTATTTTGTGTTTTCTCCCGAAACCCCTGTATGATTTCCGTCTCTGGTTATCATATACAGAAAGGGGCTTTTAGGCATTTTTTATCTGCCATTGACTACAATGTTGCATGACATTTCGCAGATGGTTTAAATTTTCCGCAGGAAGCAGTGATTGGGCAAATTGGTTCAACAATATAGGTGTTTGCCTTTTGTAGAGTGTTATATTTTACATTACTTATTCGTTGTGTGTGTTCCGGTTTCCGCCTTGGCAGCAAGATCTTATAATATATGTCAAAGCGCATCTTCTAAGTCCTCACATGGCATGTCCAAGCATGCATTTGTTTGTGCTAGTTTTTGCATGAGTGAGCACTTCAAAAGCAGACTTCTTAGCATTGCAAATGCGTTTTTCCTGTATCTTTTCCTTTGTACATTTCTGCTGATGATTGCTCCTGGAGATTTAGTTCGATCTCTCAGGATATTGGGCTGTTCAGCATTTCTTGGGTTTTGTGTCTTTTTTTCAGCCATTATTCGTGCAGATGTTATTTTAGTCCTAACTAAACCGATGTGTATGTAACATACCTAACATAGTGTTTGCTTCAGTGCTTAGCCATTGAGTTATGGAAAGTGCTATGTAAATGTCCCCACAATGCAATACATTAATCTCAGATTATGTTTGGTCTTCATGAATATATGGCAGCTTTTCAAATAACTTCAGTTATTTAAAGCAGTTGGTCTAAAATACTTAATTTTTTCAGCTTTGTTGTGTCCGATCAACTTGTCTGTTAATGGTTAGACAAAACTGATAAGTTAATTACTTCCCCATAGTTGCTAACTAAGGCATGTCAGGCGGAGGGACCTTCTGCTGAGATCCCATGTACGAAACTCCCTTTTCTATGTATTGCTTTTGCTCGGCTTGTGGTTTGTTTGTTCCAGCTCACTCTAGCTAGCTAACCAACTGTATTGTTTATTTCACAGTACGTTCTGTTTGTGATAGAAAGTGGTATGCCCCATCGGTCACTTAATCAATGGTGTGATTGTTTTGTCATGGTATGTAAGCAAGATAAGATCAGCAGCGGCTCCTCCGCTAAGGCGGAGAAACGTCTCCCCACTGCTCTGTGACCAGTTCAGAAAGAAAAAATAAATTGATAATAATGCAGCGTTATTAGCATTTTATTTTTCCGTCCTGGCTCAGCTGATTTACTTTGTAGGTGCGGGCGGGCTGGGCTGTCACAGGGGCAGGATAGGAGTGGTGGGCACTCTTAAGTGCGCATGATGGTTTGGCCGACCGTCTTGGGCCGGCCAAATAGTCATTCACACGTAACATGTTCTCCACCCGGCTGTATTGCACAGCCTGGGTGGAGAACATGCACATGCTCCCAGGTCCTGTCTGAGCGCCAAACCACGGTGCTTAGACAAATCACAATGCTGCTGTCATACTTGTGACCACATTGTCGTGCTTCCTGCTTCTGGACTTCACCTAAGAGGACCGGAAGGCGACGGCCTGCCTGCTGGTAAGTGATTTTTTCCATCCCCCTCGGCCTCGTCACTCTATTAAGTAGCAGCCACCACTGGATAAAATGTAGGGCCAACTTCTTTCAACAAATGCTGTATTGTGTGGTTCTATCTTGGCCCACAGTACTCCTAGCTTTTGTGTCTTTAGGTTCTGAAACTATTTTTAATTCTTCTGATCTTGCATTGGCATAATAAAACTTAGTTTGTGTCAATTAAACGTGGATTTCACACTTGAGGAACACTCACCCTAACACTGGAGTGTATTTTGAAACCATATTGTATATTTATAAGCTTTTCGATGACATGCCTATTGTCCACCTCTTATAAAATGTGCCTTGCTGCATGCTCACAAGACTATAACAGCCTGCCCACATTATTTTCCTAATTTACTCTGGTCAGTTCCATTATCATTCAAGTACTACACTGAGGCAGTTCAGCCAGGGAAAGTCTAATTCCTCACTGTAAATTGAAAGTTTAGGTTATTGCCTTTATCGCAAGATTATTCCTGGTTTAAGTGCTTACTGCAGATTAGTTCCTGTGCCCCAGATATTTTTATTCTAATACCTCTACTGCTTTAAATTAAACGTGATTCCGGGATGAGTTAGGGCAGTGATGCTAGCATGCAGGCCTTTGCTGGGCAAATTCAGTGTTTTCATGGACAGTTAAAAGGAAACAGACTTTGTAGTTTACCCATCAGATATTCTACTCCAGTACTTGAGTATCCACCCATGCCTCTCTATTTCTGTTCGAGTTTCATTGCTTAAGTTTGTATTATGTTCCTAATAGTGATACACCCGTGCTTCAAAGAAATAATGAGTTCTAGTTACAAAGTAGAGTATATGTGTGGAGATCTCTACCTTAGCTTGGGTGGAGATCTCATGAATGGAATGTACCATTTCTGTGTGGAGGTCTCGGCCTAGATTTGAATTTAACAGTCTCCACCTCCTCGGAAGAGACTAGGTGGAGACTACTACGACCAAATGTACAATGCAACGATTAGTAACTTTCTGTCAGATTGTGAGCTCTTCCCCATCAGAGTGGGAAGTTCTCTATAAAAACGAATACGCAAAATGAATAAAGCTAAGTAGAAATGTTTGAGAAATATTCTATATTGAATTAAAAAAATATAAAAACACCCTTCCCGTATACCTCCTCACCTATGTTTGTCACAGTAAGAAAACACAACACACCATCTCAAAAAAGTAACATCCTTAACTAATATTTTGTTTTAAAAGAATTTTTAATAAATTGTATTAATTATAATGTTAATTCCTCACCTTACAGTATCAGTTGTAGTGAATATATGACTAACTTGGTTGAGAGTTATATTTTATGTTAATCTTATGGTAAATTAATTTTAATTTGTTAGCAGTTATATGAAATGAAAATGTAATTGTTATTTCTTGTCTCCATTGATTTCTTGGGAGTGTATTGCAATACCAGTGGTTGGCCATTTGTGCTGCTTTACTTACTCCAATGCTTGGCTGCAGTACTTTTGAGGTAGTTTTGGCCATAGTACCACTGTATTGGATGCAGGTGTCTATTATGTGAAATGCTGTTGTCTTTCTCATTTTTGGGTTTTTGTATTGGCCTGTCACTACCAAAACTCCTCCTTTAACGTCAATAAAGCCCACCCATTTATTATTATTTCCTATTGTCTCACCCGTCCCCTTGTCTTCCCACATTTACTATTAAAATGTATACCCCATTGGGCAGAGAGCTCAGCACCCGTAGCCGGTGGTGGCTGCTGCAAAACTCAAGGAAGGGGTGGTAGGGGAGGTGGGGATGGGATGGGAAATTAGGAAAATAAGAATAAAAAAAGTACCTATAATGCTGCCGACGCTGCTGTTTGCCTCGGTGCTCTTCTTCTCTACTGATAGTGTCCCAGCAGTACCTGGGACACCAGCACAGGCTCCCCACTCAATCCTGGCACTGCTGTCAATAGCACAAGGATTGGTCTGAGTGGCTCGGTTTGCCCCTTAGACAGTGCCTGGGAGTCTGTGCTGTTCCTCCAACCCGCTGTGAACACACAGCTGGGGGTGGAGAAACGTATGACGGTTTGGCCGGCCTAAGATGGCCAGCCAAACCGTCATGGACACTTACAGGGCTGCACTACTCCTCCCTTGCTGTCATCATGGCATGCCTAGACTTGGTTGGCTCTATCAGGGAAATAAAAATAAAATGACAATTCATTGGTTTTATTATCATTTTATTTTTCCCGGTTTTTCAGCGGTGGGCGGCACTTCTCCGCTATAGCGGAGGACCCACCGCTGCCCATAGCAGAGAACTCCATATAGAAACATTAAGTTGGGGAAGAAGTGGAGAACATCATTTAGAGGTTTGTGAACAGCATATTTGAATAGTTAAAGTAGTTAACTTTTGACTTTTGTGAACAGAGACCCATATATTTTGGTCACCCCTTGACTCCGTGCTTCCACCTAAACCCAATTTGAATCTCAAATCTCTTCTCCCTGCTCCTTGGTTCAGTGACATGCTACTTGGGCTAAACAAGCATTGGCAAAGCAAATCGGTGTTGCTTCTGCCAGAGCTATTGGTTTATTTTATTTTAGCGGTGTTGTACAGCACTGTAGTTGTACAGTATGTTTAAAGTTGTTTTCTAAATTGCTATGAAATAACTATTATACTTAAGTTATTGATTAATGCTTGAGGGATGATATGAGCTTTGCATTAAAATGTGAAATGGAAGGGAAGTAGCAACATGAATAACGGCTGTCTTAAAATACGGTTTAGTCAATTTATCTTTATTCGATCACTTCAATGATCATAAGAGACAATAAAAAACACATGGTAAGCAAAGGATTAAAATAATTTCATCACATCATAAAATTCAACAAATAGATTCACGATTACCAGACATAAAAAACGAGCAGAACACAGGTTCATGTTCCTTATACAGTCATAGCTGCCCTCTACCTAATAGCCCTTTGGATGTAGATTGCAGTTAAATACGATATCTTTAAATTTGACAATGACTGTAGATAGATAAAAGCTGCTCTGGTGAGACGAATATTAGTTTATTTAAAAAAAGGGAAAAAGATAAAACTTCCTAAAAGAAGCATCAAATTTACAAAATAACATAAAGTGCAATGTGCTTTGCCTCCAGCAGCCATCACAAGGACACACAGATACATTTTCAAAATAAGAACTCTGAGTGGACAAGGCCACCAAGAAATCGTCATGTGGCGAGCCTGAGTATGACCACACTGCACCTTTTTATGGGGGGGTTGGAGGGGCTTAATATAGAGAAAGGGATGAGTAGTGGTAGGTAATATGTAAGGTGGATAATGGGTAGGGTGCAAGTAAATACCCATCATGTTTGGTGGAAAGGACTGTTTGATTTTAATTCAATTGATTGAAATGATTGTGATTATGGTGCAAATAAATTAACGTAAACATTGCAAGTGACGAGAGGTGGGAAGCAGATTTTCTTATCTCAAAAGGAAAAAGAATGCAACAGTGTGTCTAGACAAGGCAAGCAGGTGCCTGAATGTGATAACGTGTGCTTGAGCTAAGAATGAATGTGATTTGTTTTTAAAAGCACAGCAAAAGTGCATCCCTGTAGCTCATTTTTTCGCAGAGTTGTATTGAAAATAAAACTTAGGTTGTAGGTGAGGTGCAGTCATTAATATTATTTAAAGTTGTCTAACTGAACAAATGAAAGGCAGCGTTGTTCGAGGTGAAATAAAAGTAGATTTAAAGCTGAATGTAAATGTTAACCTCTTGGTTGCCTTTTGGACACCCATAAGCTAAAATAAGTGAAGAGTAACATTTTCCTGTGTACCTTGCACAAATCCCATATTTTTGCAGTCACAACTTATCTTTAAAGCTGCCTGACTGTGCTGAAAATGACCATACTAGCAAGGGTGCTTTTCTTATTCCAGGCCCTACCAGTAACACCTCCAGTAGGCATGCTGCAAACTCTGCAGAAAGAACTCCACCACTTTGTTTGGAAAGGCCGGACACCATTTATGTGCAGGGGACAAGCCTACCGGCTGACTAGGGAGGAAGACCTGGGGATCCCTAATCTCTTGCACTACTACCAAGTGATGTAGCTCCACATTTTAGCGTTAAGTTCCACGGAGTCAGAAAAACATTGCTGTTTTATAGACAGGGCGGTAGCGGGAAAACATCTATGGAAGGTCCCCTTCTTGCACAGGCAACATAGGGCCTTGGGCGTTTACTCCTCTTCCATTACCAGAGCCAGCCTCAGAGTATGGGACCAGATAGGTATCCGCCATGGCTTGACCTCCTTCCCATCACCGCCAACACCTATTCTGGGTAAAGCAGAGTTTACCCTGGGTCTCCACCCCAATGCTTTTTCGGCCTGGCAAGCGGCAGGCTGCCACTCAGTGGGCCATATGTTTGATGTTGCAGGGCTCATTCCTTTTAAACAGATTATGGGTTAGTAGAGACGGAGCGGCTGCAATACATGCAAATTAGACACTGGCTCACTCATCCAGGCATACCTAAGTGAGCACAGCGTCCACTCACTCCCTTTGAAAAGTGGCTGCTGTCTAAAGACAACGACCGATGCATCATCGCTGAACTATACACTTTCCTAATACACTCTTCTTCTGTGGACAAACCTAAGGGGCAGAAGCAATGGCAGCAGGAGTTGGGGTAGACTCTGACGCACAAAGAATGGGGGGAAGATCTGCTACAGGGCGAGACATATGGCGCGGAACACCAAAAGCACTGTTAAGATTGCAACTTACTGGTAATTGACTCCTGTTAGAATTCACAGAGGCAACCCCAACCGCAGTGCAGACTGCTGGAGGGACTGCGGGGCTCCCATGATATTGAGAGGCAGTGCTGGCTGACATTGACATGTACCTTACCACGCAACTGCCCCGCTTTCCAACCTACATTGACCTGGGACACCCCAAACCGCTGACATTTTCCCACTCAAATCCTGTAGGAGGTGACACATTGGACTAGTGTTGGGAGCAGCACTTCAAGCCATTCGTTCTCACTGGGTAACGGAGATGCTCCCGACACACACATAGCATGCCTGTACAGGATGTGGCGTATCTTGGGCATGGAGCGCCTGACCCTGGCATTAACCTCTCAGTTAGACACCAGAATATTTAGCGGATCTCCTCTGAATTCTTTGAATTAGCAAACCTGAGATACCTACACCTATTGCGCTTAACTGAGACAGATGCTAAGACACAAGAGAAGGGAGCAGTGACGCGGAAGTGATCTACGGGCCCCAACACCATTTAGGCATATTATAGCGGAGAGAGTACAACCAGGGAAGGGGGTAAAGGGTTTGAGTTGGGCATTCTTGCTTGTGTTGAATATTTTTCCATATAGAACAGCAAGAGGAGTGAGAGCTTTGTGTGGCTCCAGTGCCCTATGTAGCTTTGTAAGCAATAACATAAAGTTGAATAACAAAGCTCTCTAACAAAAGGATTGGAAGGTAGCTTTGTTCAAGGAGAATAAAACGTAGGTTATGTTTGAGGTGCAGTCGCAAATATTGTTTAAAGCGGTCTAACATAAGAATTGACGGGCAGCATTGTTTGAGGTTGAATAAAGGTATATACAGAGCCCTCACATGCCGTTTTGTTTGAGATAAGAAAATGTGTTTCCCATACTGCTTTCACTTGCAGTGTTGAAGGGGGGTGGGGAATTTGAATTATTCCGTTTTTTCTATGTCCACATTAACTAATTTGCACCACAATCGCAAAACGTTGTAGCGTCACTGTGACTTGAATGGGATTCACCAGCTTCAAAGGCCACTGCTCTGCACATACAGAAACACATAGCAATGCAGGCCATGCCATCTGCAGATAAGTGGCCTTTGAAGCTTTGAAGTCCAGACGTCCCCACAACTGCTTGTGTTTTTGGTGCAAATTAATTAACGTGCTCATCTAAAACAGATGCATGAAATTTAACCCCTAGCGTTGCCAGTGAAGATAACTTTGGAAGCATGTTTTATTACCTCAAAGGAAATGGAGTGTGACAGTGTGTAAAACAGGGGAGAGCAGTTCCCCGAATGTGATTACGTGTGCTTTAGCGTGCAAGGTCCCCACAAAGTCACTCATTAAATACATAAACTCAGGCAAATAAAATATAGTTTTTAAATAACACAGTAAGGATGTTGCCGAGATGTAGTTGCAAAAAGTGGTGAAAGCTAAATAAACAAGCGGACACAGACAACGGGAGGGCGGGAGAGAGCAGACGACAGAGCCAGCTATGAAAGATGCACTCTGTAGAGCAGATCAACAAAAAGAAAGAAATAGCTCCTAAAAGTGAGAGCAGTGAAGGGCACAAGTACTTGGGCCACGTACTAGGGTAGAGTCACATGCAGGAAGAGGGAAGTGCTGACCACCAGGAAGCAAGCAATTGTAAGTGGTTTTGAAGCCACCAAATGGTAAGTAATGGGCAGCCTTCAAACCCAATAATAGTAAACAACATGTTTTGAAGAAACCGTGCATGCACTGTCTATTCGAGACCTAAAAAGAACTGCAAAGGTTTAGATAGGGCCTGTCATAAAAACTACCTCCATGAGGATAAGATCAAGTATAAGCTTGCTTTGAGGGATCATCATAAAGTCTTTTGCTCTACATGGGCCGCCTTTTATTCTGACAATCACTTTCTCTCCAAATCGACCTAAAATGCTATTTCCGATTGTTAAATCTTTAACAGATCCTGCCAATCTCTTTCCATTCCCTGCGCTTTCACAGATCCTATGTGATGATTTTGTAGCATTTTTTTCTGTAAAAAAAGTGGCTGGTATTTATGCCTCTTTTCCCTCTTCCCAAGGAAGAAACAATGTCCTCTCTCCTATTTCTTTTACATGCTCTCTGAGGACCTTCATTCCTATTTAGCAGCCTTTGTTGAATTTTGTTATGTCAGGTTCACCACTTGATCCTCTACCACCTGTGTTTTTTAGCAATCTTTTTTCCCCGGCTCTTTTCCACTATGTTTAATCTCAAGTCTTCTTTATCGGAGGGCTTAGTTCCTAAGGCATGGAAACATGATAAGGTAATACCCTTACTGAATAAACCTAACCTTGATATCTTTAACTGGACCAATTTGTGACCCATTTCGCTTTTGACGTTATTTGCTAAAATTCTTGAAAAGCTTGTTAATCAACAACTTTCAGCCTTTTTGGAAACCAATTGTCTCCTTTATTCATTGCAGTTGGGATTCAGAGTTGGTTATAGTACGGAAACCACTTTTTGGGTGTCACTGAACAGCTTGGGCTCAGCTTCCTAGGGGCGATACTACTGCTCTAATTCTGTTAGATCTAAGTGTGGCTTTCAATGCTCTCTCACCAGGTGCTTCTTCAAAGGCGGGAGAATTTGTGTATGGCCCTTGCTTGGTTACATTCCTTTTTGCAGGACCTCTGCTTCTAAGTCTGTGCTAAATCACATAACTCCATCTCATACATTCTACTTTCTGGGGTGCCTCAGGGCTCTTCCTTGAGCCCTACCTTGTTTAATATCTACATGTCACCTTTGGCAGACATAGTGTAAGATTGCAGTTTTCCGCTGTTTCCCTATGCCGATGATACCAAATCTTGGTATCTTTATTTCCCAATAAAGATTGTAGCTCAGCTACTTGTAACTTTTGCCTTACTAATGTGGTGACTTGGATGAACAGTAATCCCCTAAAGTTAAATGGGAAAAAGTCCGAAATCGTACTGGTCAGTAATCAACCGCAACATTGGAGTACACACCGTTGGCCGGGCGATCTGGGGACTGGTTCTACCACTGCTCCGTTAGTTAAGAACTTAGACATCTGGTTAGATGACAAGCTAACGATGGACGAGCAAATAACCAGGGTAGCCTCCTCCTGTTTCGGCATCCTGAGGTGGCTAAGAAATATTATTTGCCTCCTTCTGGTTTCAGCTCAAACGACGGTGGTTCAGGCACTGATCATTTCAAGGATGACTATGGTGACATTCTTTAGTTGGGGGCCTCGAAAACTGCACCCAGGTGACTACAAGTCATTCAGAATGTGGCAGTTCAGCTGCTATATCACCTTCCTGAGCATTCCTCAGTCTCTCATTTTCTTCAGGGCCTACATTAGCTCCCAGTTGGCAAGCGAGTCCAATTTAAGGCATTATGCTATATGTATAAAGCTTTGTAATTTCTGGACCGCTTTACCTTAGGTCATTGGTGTCTCCAAATCATCCCAATCGGTCGCTCTGTTCTAGCAATTTGAACTTTGCCATTGTCCCTAGATTTTGCAAGGCAGGTGGTTGCTCCTTCGTCCTTCCCTTATCTGGACTCCAAATTGTGGAATCCTCTACTTGCCTCACTTAGGTCCTGTAAACCTTTGGATCAGTTTAAGAAACTTCTGAAGACGTGGCTTTGCTAATGTCTCTACTTCAGTCCCTTATGTTGTACTAGCTCAGCAAAACCCCTTCAGGGTAGCTATGCGCTTTATAAATCCACATAATGATATATTTAAAGTAACATATTCAGAACCTAAACACAAAGGAGGTCATTACGATGGGGGAAGGCCCGCCAGCTGTGCGGTGGCGAGTCCTCCGCCATCGGGCAGCAATTTTCCACCTGCTACATTACGATGGCGGGGGGAATCGCTTTGTGACCGCAGCTATCGCAAAGACCGCCTGCCACGCTTCCGCCACAGGCAATCGTTACAATTGCCTGGCGGAGCGGTCAGCATGTGTAAAATGGTGGCGTGCCTAGCAGACACCGTCCGCCATATCACGATGCTGGCCGCAGCCAGCCTTTCCATGGCGTGTAAACCGCCATTAAAAGGCTGGCAGCCATTGGTTTTTGGGGCTTGACACGTAGTGCAGGGAAAGGCACTACATGCATTTTTACTATTGCGGCGGGTGCGGGGTAACTTTATTACTCCTAAACTGAGAAAAATCCTAACTTTAAGACTTTCGGTATTCACAGAAGGCATTTAGGAGTCCTAAAGTTAGGAGTCCTAACTTTACTACTCCTAAACTGAGAAAAATCCTAACTTTAAGACCTTCGGTATTCACAGAAGGCATTTAGGAGTCCTAAAGTTAGGACTCCTAACTTCTGTGAATACTGAAATGAGTAGGTGCCTTCTGTGAATACCAAAATGAGTAAGCGACTTCTGTGAATACCAAAATGATAGTTAGTTTTGGATTTTGTCTTAAGTTAGTTCTGTGAATCGGGCCCTATTTCCTCTATCCTTCAAAAAAGTACAACAAGAAGTACAAGAAGTGCAGAGATATAGTGCACTGGTAAATCACCTTCAGCTACTGGCCAGCCCCACTGATTGATAAATTCAAAGTTGGTGAATATGATGCAACTTATGAACTGACATTAAATATGAACAATATTTAAAAAAAAATGCAATTCTAAACTCGAATCTGTGAATTTATATATAACACCAACATGTATATTTACTGCGTGGAAATTAGGGGCAATAAATAAAATAATTCTGAGAAAGAATCAAGGTTTACATCACATGAGATGCATTTCTTATCTCAAAGGATGCTAGCTCAAGCAGAAACTCATCAAACTCGGAGTACTGGGAAAGGTCTATATGATGATCAGATACCGAACATGGCTGCGTTAAGTTGCAACGTTGCAAGCTCCATGATGTGCAAAGATAAACAAGTGAAAACCACTCCAAAGTGATGGTTGAAGCGCAAATGGTAGGTAGTGGCAGTAGTAGGGCAGAATGGGTGTGTGGCTTGTTTGGAAAAAGTTGTCAGTGAACGATGTAGGTAGGTGCAGTAAGGCTGAGAGATCTGGCAGGAAGACTGGTTGAAAAAAACTTTGCACGGGTTCTGATGGAGACAGCAGAGCAGTGGTTGATGCAGTAGACTGGCAGAAAGAGTCGTCAGCAGTACTACTTTAGTGATGAAGAAATAAGGAAATTGCAAGAGCACAATATTGGAGGCCATGGACCAACACGGGATTCATAAAATATGAAGGCCCTCTTAACACTCCATCACAGCTATAAAACCAGTCAACAAATCTATAACGAGTAATAAACTATTTCACCACAAATTAAGGGGCAAAGACCAAAACCAGATTTTTAAGGAGCTCCTTAAAAAGGAGAACTTAGTAATGACCTGTAAATTGAAGGAAAATGAGTACCAGTTATCAACAGATCCAGAATAGTGTCAGCTACTTCTAGCTCGACTGACCTGAAAAAGAAGATAGATGACAGAAGACAGGACAAATACTATCAAAAGCGAGTGAAAACAGGCATGGAACACCAACATGAGAAACAAACCACAGAGGGAGAAGGAAAAGAACGTACCACCACACACCACGAGGCAACACAGCCATTTTGGAAACCGGTGGAAAACAAGACCGAGGGAAAAAAAGACCTGAAGTGGAGGAGGGAGATGGCGAGACACATAGATGGAGGACTTGAGGTTCCCTGGGCCTCCCGCCAGTTAAGACTGCAGTCCTTCTGTTGCTCGAGTACAAGCTGTGACACGGGCACGTGAAGGGTCTAAGGGTGAGAGGAAGTAAGTGGGGGAAGAGATAGAAATAAAAATACAAAGGCTGCAGCGCTGAAATATAGTGTTTGAAACACTGATAACGCTATAATCAACGTATACCCTAAAAGAAAAGCGAGCAAGGGAGCAAACGCTCCTAAAGGCATAAAACAGAAATAGACCAATATAGTGCTAGATGAGAGGATAACCATTGAAAAGAAACATATGCAGACCAAACAGAAACACAATGTATTGCTCTCAAAAGAACAGTCATAATCAGGGCTTTAAGTGTGATGAAAATACTGGGGTTGGTCTCTCCAAGGGGCGTGGCTGCTGTAATTAAGGGCATGACTTAAAACACTTGAGCTAAAAATCTGTGCTTAGCATAGCGTGCCGCCCAACTGGTATTTTGCTGCTTCTGTCCGTTCATCCAGATATATAACACAACAAGTAACATTACAGCTACAACAATCCAGTACTATTGGCTTTGTCAATGGTTGGTAGTTGCATAAAATAAATAAGCAACTATCACTTTATTGTATATAATATTGAAAATGCTACTCGCTCCTGTGGGCATGATTGTGGCTTAAGGCTAGAGCAGCCGATCTTCGAACTGAGAAAACAGGCTCGAACCGGACATCCTGTGATTCAAAAAATGAATATGCCCTTGTGTAATGTAACTGGTGGTCATGTAAAGCGCTCTAAGTTTGCGTTATATAAAACTGAAAAACGAGTCTCTTTGAAGTTGCATCAGAGGCAGTGAAGGGCTGTACTATTGCAGAGTTAATGTTTTTTTTTTCTTTTCACCCTGAGGGTAAAAACGTAGAGCCCAATAGGGACCCGTCTCGTCACCTGCTTTTAAAAACTGCCGGCGCTGAGCACCGGCAGGACCCGGCCCACTTAAAGCCCAGGTCATAATGAAGTGTAGAACTAATAATAAAAACGTTAGAAAAGAAAAGAATGACACCCATTTCTCAGACGCTACATATGGAGCCCAATTTATATAAAGAAAGAAACTGGGCGAATATGCCAGAAAAGACTAAAGAAACAAATAAAGAAATGAGATGGAGTCATAAGAAAAGAAACCATTGAAAAAAATAGTTGTTTTAAAAAAAAAAAATTCAAGTTCCTAAGTATACTCCTATATGTTCTCACTGGGGGTTTTGATGCAGGGGGTAATAAGCCGTGTCCACCCAGTGTGCAAGGCCATCCTGGACAAAGGGAGGGAAAGGAACCTGAAAAAAAAAAAATATTTTGAACTTACAATAGAAATTAAGAAACAAGCAAAATAAACTTTGAGACTTCCTTTTTTCAAGCTGCTAATTATTGTGTAATTCAACCCTCTCCAATACCTGCATAAATCTATTTTTTTTTTTTAATGTGTTTTTTCTCAAGCATTATGTGCAGTTTTTTTGTTATTCTTTCAAAAATGGTAACCCACCAGAAATTCTTTGAGATGGTGAGAGGGGGGGGGGGGGGGGGGAAATAAGCTACAAAAACCCACTCAATCGCTATTACTTCCCAAGAAAAAACATTTGATAGATAAATGCGAAAATTCATCAGTTTTATTTATTAATTGCACACAATATATATAATACTGAAGATTTAATCATGGATATATACTTTCATAAAGTCATTCCAATTTCATTATTCAAATATGTTCAACTCGCAACTTGATCTCCTTAATTCTTTGCATTCAGAATCTCACATTTACTCTTCTAGCTAGTTAAAATTGACATTCCTGGAGAAACCACCTTAACCCTCCAAACATGGTCCATTGTTCATTCCTTGGTTTTCTAGTACACAGTTGATCTGTATTCCGTGAAGCTAAATTCAATGTAGGGTCAGCACAAATTCATGTGGTTTTCTTAAAATTATGGCCACCTACTTCAGACCCATTTCCAAATTACTTGCTATAAACATAAGGGAAATTTTCAGGTCTTTTCCATCTTTCAGAGGAACATTTACATAATTGTTATGGATAACGTAGGTGGCCTCCTCTTTCTGGATCTGGAACCACTAAATGCACGCATTTAACTGGAACAAATACTAAGAATGGCTCAGTTTCTACCACACGTCAGTGGCACCATCCTGTTAAACAGAGGCATTCAAGAGGCGTATTTCATACAGGGCCCACTTAGATTTCCTATACGTATGTCTGATCAGACCCAGCTTTTGTTGCTCTTGAAGCCTACAGTCTTACTGTGGTTAAATCAGTCCTATCCCTATCAGCATGACATCAGAATACGTTTTTGTCCAACTGTACTCACACCTGTAGTTGTTTGAATTCACATGTGTATAGTACCCACATTGACTGGTGCTGAGTTGCAGCTGGCCCATTTACAGCACTGGCAGACTTACCTATAAAAGGAGATGATGTGCCTCTGAGGAAGTTTTGATGAGATGCCAAATATGTAAAGTAAATCCCCTTTGATGATCATCACCCATTGTGCGCAGTTTGTACCTTACTCGGGAGATGAGCCCTTTACGCACCTGCATTGCCGCTACTTGGTACACCAAGGGGCAGAGCGGTCATATCGA
Source organism: Triturus cristatus (assembly GCF_964204655.1). Classification (NCBI taxonomy): domain Eukaryota; kingdom Metazoa; phylum Chordata; class Amphibia; order Caudata; family Salamandridae; genus Triturus; species Triturus cristatus. The sequence continues at coordinate 144,905,015 of NC_140588.1, forward strand.
GAACGAAGCTTGGACCCTGGCACACTGCTGGGATACAGACGTTAAGCAAATTGTATGAAGACGGGAGCCTACTGTCATATGAGGATTTGTCCCGGAGAACCGATATTGCCCGGACCAATTCCTATTGTACAACTCGACAATCACCGCACTGACTTGAGCCTGGGAGGACCTGAATGCCGAGCCCCAACCTCACCTATTTGTAACATATTTACATGTTATGGGTTTGGGCAGTCACATAATACACTGGTTAACCACCGCGTTATTAACACATTCGAGGAAACTCACTCACACCCCTACGTAACAAGTGGGAAGCAGACAGAGGGAGGCCATAGGTGGACAAAGAATGGGAGTTGGTTCTAGCAAGCTCTACACGAATGCCACGGAACGCTAAATTCCACCTTGTACAATTTTACATTATCCACAGGGCATATCTATCGCCTGATAAACTAAACGGGTGCTTTCAGAAAAACACTGCTGCTTGCCCCCGCAGCGACCTTGTGGATGCCGACCTCCTCCATATGTTGTGGTCCTGCCACGCTCTACAAAGGTACTGGCAGGAAGTAACGTCCTGCTTAACCACTTGCACAGACCGTATACAGCTGCACACCTGGGAGGAGTGCATGCTAGGACTGTTCCCTAGATCCAAAAAACACAAGGTAACTTCTAGATTCATGGACCTGGCACTAATAACAGCCGAGCGGCTGATCACACGCACATGGACGAACAAATGTTCCCCTCAGCCCAAGGCCTGGAAACAATCTCTTCTGGTATGGGCCCAGGCAGAAAGTGTAGTGTTACATAAAGAAGACACGTTGGGACTAAGGAAATACCCCATTGTGCAACACTGGGACTTCATAATGGTAGCTCTGCAACTCACGATACTAACAGCCGAAGGGGATTCTCTGGTCAGGGACGGAGATCATGTTTAGAGATAATTATACCCAAGCCCCATTCTTGCGGATGCACTCCATGTGGGTGCCTGGGCAGCTTGGGGGACCTAAATGTGTTCAATGACAACATATATGTTAATACACTCGATTGACATGATTTCAAAAGTGGGGAGGTTGGGGTGGAGTGGGGGTAGCTAATGTTGTGAATTGGGGCTGGGCTAGCAACTCTGTTATACCAATGTTTGAATTGTTGGAAATAAAAACCTCTGTATTGCAGTTGTTCTGGCACTGGGCAAAGGTAACACAACTGATGGAATCCAGTTTGCGGACTTATATCAGGGGACTAGTAAGGGGTTAGTATATCCGAGTTGTATAACAGCTATGCTTACTCTTGAAGCACGTTTTAGTGACATAATGTCATATATATATCTGTAAGAGGATTGACAACTGCTAATTGTTGGACATTGTAATGTGTTCATAATCGACCTGCATACCCCAAAATGAAAGTAAAAATGTCAAAATGCCAATAAAGAGATACATTTTTTTAAATAAAATGATCATCACCCATTGTGAAAAAAATTGTAATTAATCAGGAAAATATTGGAGCTTTGGGGGTAAAACATTATAAAAACAGTATATTGTTTTCCATGACTGTCATAATCACATAATCCTGGAGAGGAACTGTCTCGCAGGCTTGACTTGTTTTCCTTTGTCCACTACTGTGACACTCTGCTTAATTTGTGGAAACAGATGAGCAGGAACCCAAAGTTTTCCTAAAGAGCCTGATGTCGGTGCTGCCAAATGTTGGGGTTGCCAAATACCAATACTGCCTGGTCTGGATCTCACTTCCTGCCTCTCTCCCCGCTCTCTTTATTTTACTCTTTTCTGCCTTTCTCTCTCTTACACTTGGTCGAAGTGTAATGACTAAAACGAAGTCCTGGCCCCAAAATGAGTGCCCATGCTGGCAAAATTGCACACCGGTGACGTTGCAATGATGCATTCTAAACATGGCTCTTAGTCTTAAGGGCGCATTTGTCTTTTCACACATGCATTGTGATATAAGCTTACCATACTGGCTTGTCAACGCAGTGTTTTTCACTGCTAAGTGCTTTTGTGACATTTGCCTTGGCACGCTTTCATCACCCTAATGCAACAGCTTTATGCCAAAGTAAACCATGTGTTGCTTTGTTATCCTTATTGACTTATTCACTTTTGAGAACCATCTGTGTAATTTAAGTGAAGGCTTCTGGTTCTAAATTCCTATTTCATTTTGGCAATGAAAATGTTTCCTAGTGAATTCCAAAGTAAATGTTTCACTTCCTTAACTCATTGTTTTACCTCTTCTGTGCAAACCTTGGTTTTCCAGAGCTTCTTGCCATGCCAAGTCCTACATGCGCAGTTCAAAATACATGGCCTTCGTTGAGCGAGGTCAAGAAAAAGGCCCTTCTTGAAGAAGAATTTAGGATTATTTTATCTTGAAAGAGCAAGACCTGTCTTGCGTATTACAGCACTTTTTGTTCTTTTATGGAACATTTCAGCAAGAAAATGTGTTTGGTGTATTGTAATCGTCCTTTTTAATTTGAAGTCTACTAGACATTGCAGCTGTCTGGTTTGATACAAACATCTTGGGGACATCTAGAAAGCTTGTATTCCGCCTGTTGCTTACCACTGGCTTTGTGATTTGTAGTTCACATTTTCTGGCTTTCTATTTGCTGGCTTTATATGTTTTAGGCTGTTCAGCATGAGTTTATCCCTCCCAAGGAGCAAAGCCTTTTCACACTATCTCTCCTTGTATTCTTCCATGGTACTCCTTTCTGTAAACATGCCTATAAATCTTCTCTTGTCACATTTGCTGTGCATTCAAAGACACAGGTCAGATGTCAGGCTCTGTCTTCTGAGGGAGCTTGTTGTTTCCCTTTCTTTCTCTGACTTCAAATTGAGAGGATTTATGTGACAATCTTGCTGGATACTGGGGGTAGGAAAGGATTTTGTTTCCAGCACACAACATTTAAATGCACTGTGCAAGGATTTCATGATATATCAGAGTTAGGAAGGAACAAATGAAGCATCATTTTTGTTAAATCTGAAGTGTGTTGCAAACAAGTACTTTAATATGATCAAAACAATTCAATACACAAGGTGATGCCATTTCCATACATTGTCGTTCCTGTGCTCTATAGATTTATTTTAAAATGTCTGTGCAAATGTAATGGTCATTTCAATTGAAAATAGGTTGACTGCAATGGCAGTGTGCTACCACAACATGCATGCATACTCCACGCCACTGCACTCTACTCTGCACCACTACGCTCTATGCCACTGCACTTTGCACTACTTCACTCTTTGCCTCTTAACTTTGCACCATTCTATTCAACACCAATGCACTCTACACCACTCTACTATATATCATTGTACTCTTTGCCACTGCACTCTACACCACTCCTGTCTAGGCCTCTCCACTCTATGCCACCCTGCAACACTGCACTCTACGCCGCTGCACTCTGTGCCAATACACGGTACCACTCAACTCTACGCCTTTTCACTCTACCCCAATCTACTGCACATCGCTCTTGTCTACTCTTCACCACTGCACTCTATGCCGCTACACTCTCTGCACCACTTTTACACTCTACGCCACTTCACTCTACTCTTAAACAATCTATTCTGCCTTACTGCACTCTACTCCAGGCAACTGCACTCTATGCCACTCTACTCTAAACCACTGCACTCTACATGGCTGCTCTCTATGCTGCTGAACTCTGCTCTTCACCCTTGCACTCTACACCACTCTACACCAATGCACTCTACACCACTCTACACAACTGCACTCTATGAAACGCTACTCTGCAGCACTGCACTCTCCGCCACTGAACTGTATGCCAATCTGTACTACTGCACTCTATGCCAATGCACTCTACTCTAGAGTGCATCACTGTACTCTTCTCCACTGCACTCTGCACCACTCTCTTCCACTGCGCTCTCTTCCACTGCGCTCTCTTCCACTGCGCTTTCCTCTGCGCCACTCTACTCTGCACCACTCTACTCTGTACCTCTGCATTTTATGCACCTGAACTCTACTCTGCACCACTACACTTTACTATGCACCACTCTTATCTTCTTATGGTTCCAATTATTATATTGTACAACAACACACACACGTACAGACAGGTAGTTATACTTAGATCATACATTACTTAGGAAGAGCGTTTTTTGTTTTGCTAATAACTTTGCACTCTAAATATGCCGCTGCACTCTGTGCTGCTGCACTCCATGCCACTATACTCTGCAACCCTCTATGCCAATTCACTCCACAGTAGTCCACTCCACCCCGATCTACTCTGCACCATTCTACTTTACACCACTGCACTCTTGCTGCATCACTGTACTGATCACCAATGCACTCTACTCAACACCATTCTACTCTACGCCACTGCACTCTACCACACTCTACACCACTTCACTCTATGCCACTGTGCAGCTCTGCACTCTACACCACTGAACTCTACATCACTCTACTCTGCACTACTGCAGTCAATGCCAATGCACTGTACGCCTCTGTACTCTGTAGCACTCTACTGCATTCTATGCCACTGCGCTCTATGGCATTATACTATACTCTACTCTGCACCACTATACACCCCTGCACTCTATGCCACTCTACTCCGCACCATTGCACTCTATGCCACTGTGTTCTACGCCACTCTACACCACTCCACTCTGCATGACTGCACTCTAAACCCCTGCACTCTACTATGCAACACTCTAATTCACGCCACTGCATTCTATGACACTGCATTGTACACCACTGAATTCTATGCCAGCACACTTTACGCATCTATACTCTGCAGCATTATATATTAATTACACTGTGGCAGTCAGAGTTTCCATAAAAAGGAGAGTTTTATGTTTGAGACTGTTTGACAAATCTTCACAAAACTTTGCAAAAAAGTTCATCCACTTCAGCTGCTTCCGGCAAAGTTTCGGAGTGGTCTGTCAAACAAAGGGCTAAGAAAATGGTGGGGTCCCATAACGTTGTGTTTCCATGTTAATTTCCATAGGAAATTTTGGAAAGCAACACAAAGCAACAATGAAATTACCCCACATTTGGTCAGGTTGGAACATCATCAGAAAATATGCTTTTCGTTATTTGGTGTAAATCTATTCAGCCGTTTTCCAGAAAATTGTGTGGAGGTGCTTGGGGTGATCACAGAGAGGCTAAAAATATAGTGCTATTGGGATACGTAGGTAGTACAACAGGAGTCCACCAGTACAGTAAATGTTTTTTTCTCTGGTTGCTCTTTTTGGTACTGAGGAAACAGTACTGGTCCCATGACCCTGAGCAATCTGATTGGCTGGTTGCAACTTGGAGTAAAATGTTGCAGCCACCATTACTGGGAATGGGGACTTGGTCCCCTTGTCCTGAATTTGTGTTTTAAAAACAATTGTATACGGTGGCACTCATGGGGGAGCCCAGTGAGCCCAGTAGGTGTCCAGCAAGGCTCTCCCATGAGGTACCATAGTATTTCCACAAGAGCTGTACCTCAGGGCCATGTAAACTTCATATGGGAATGTAAAGAGTTAGTAACTAAAGGGGGAATAGGGTGTGCATCATCATCACCTTAGTTACCCAAAAACATTTTCAGTATCTCAATATTGTCATCCAACTCGTTCAGTAGGTTACAAAATCAGACATTTTGTCTGTGGTGGATGCACTGTATGGCACACTGTTAAGCGTTATCATGGTAGCGCGGCCCCATGAACTGGCAGGTGCAAAAGTGGCTGAACACTGCAGGATACTTGTCAGCAGGAATTGCTGTTGCTACAGGAAGGCTTTGTTTTATTATGCAATGGGCTGGATATTATGCCAGTGTTAGCCAGAATTCCACTATGAAAGCCCATAATATATCAAGCAATGAGTCCCTGTGGATACATATCACTGAGCTTTGTGTATCAATGGACTTAAGTTGATTTTTAGATGTATGTTAACTGACTGGACAGAATCAAATGGGGTGTACCTCCTCTGCTAGAGCCTTCCTTGCAGGTCTGTACAAGTAATCTATATGTTGATCTCCTGGCTGAGGGAGTTTGTTTATACCTGAATAATATAGATGGGAGTTGTACAGGACCCTGCTCAGATGCGACTGTTCCCTTGTCTCGCATAAGTCTGGGCACTGCCCTCAAAACATGTAGGACTGAGGGGCACCTGACTCTAATGATAAACTGGATACCAGCTACAGGGTGTCTAGGCTCTTCCAAGAGTTTACCCAAAGCTTTTTATTTCCAGATATTCCTATTTTTTGGAATGATTTGATTTGGCATCCATTTTTAAGAAGAGTTCTTATTCCGATTGGGCTAACTACCGCCTGGTCGCCATGTTGGAAGTATGTGCAGTGCAGAATCTTATTTAAAATATTAGTAGCTTAGGCCTAGGTTAATCATCTAATCCCTATTTTCCAGACTAGTTTCAGACCAAAATGTTGAAATTTCCATATTATGTGTATTATCCATTTCGGTCCGCTGTTAGTGCTATTTATTTACTATATACTAACACGTGAGTGAGGATAACCCTGGGAAGATTGGGTAATGTTTTTGCAATATCTGAATGCATTTATGCTAATAAAGGGCTTTAAGCAGGGGTGTGTTGCAGTGCCCTGCTGTACTACCCTTACAGTGCTTACTTAGGCTTGGTATTGTCAAAAGCTAAAGCTGCTCCAGCAAAAATTGGTAGTCATCCTAAATGTTTTTGCAATATGCTAATGAGATTGTAATCATGCACTGCATATGTGTTGATCTGTTGAACTTTTTACATCCACACAAGAAAAGGTAAGGAACATTGAGGACCTAGGCATTTGGGTGCTGCTTACATTTCACAGTCTCTAACCAACAATTATGTTGGTGTTTGGATGACTAATACTCTTTGTCTGTGTTTTTATCTAGCAACCATAGGAAATATTGGATTGTCATTGTCTTGCACCCCAATATATGATGAGTTGTACAGGGCTGAGCTAATCTCGTGAATCCAGAGAGCCAACATGTTGCCTTCTTTATGCTACCGCCACTCAATTTTTCCTGGATATATGTGGCTCTGCAGGTGATCATAGTCCATATAATACCCATAGAAGATTAATCAGGTTACCAAAGAGCACCCTGTTAAGGTTGCATTTTTAAGGTTTCGTCATAGCGTTATGACTGCGGAGAAAGGTTCTCTATAATCTGGGGATCCATTCTATGACATAAGGATTCTCCATCTACCGCTAGGGCCGAGTTGCTGCCAGAGGTAATTCAAGACCTTCGTGTGAAACATGTCTGAAGTGGAAATGTAACTACAGGCTGTTTTAATGAGGTGATTACATGACAGACTAAAGTTGTCTCCTGTTAGAAATGGGGTCTCTAGTTGGCAGTGGTTTGCACCCTGTTCAAGTAGGGACCCTCAGGACCCTCACTCTAGTCAGGGTAAGGGAGTCGCACAACCAAGATAACTCCTGCTCTCACCCCCTTAGTAGCTTGGCACAAGCAGTCAGGCTTATCTCAGAGGCAATGTGTAAAGCATTTGTACATATACACACAGTAACACAGTGTACCCACCACAAAAGGAGTCAACACCAGTTTAGAAAACTAGCCAATATTTATCTGAATAAAACAAGACCAAAGTGATGAAAATCCAATATACACAAGTTAAAATATCACTTTTCAAAGATTAAACAAGTTTAATCCATAGAAAGAAATGGATGCGTTTGTTTAAGCATAACTTACCTTATATGTGCCAAAAATCAGACAGTACAAGGCACAGGGAAGGTGAGGCGCCGGAACAGCAAAGCAAAGTGATGCCTCGGTTCCTTACTACACAGGAGAGGTGATGCGTTGGTTCCTTACTGCCAGGATAAGTGATGCGTTGGTTCCTTACTGCCAGGCAGGGTAGGTGATGCGTCGGTTCCTTACTGACAGAGGAGGTGATGCATTGGTTCCTTAATGGCAGGGGAGATGATGCGTCCGTTTCCCGACATGCGACCCCGGTTCCTTACTGAGGTGCGGTGTCGATAAAGTCGGCGTCAAGGGATGATGAATCGAAAGTCCAGATGCTTTGTGTTGGTGCAGCAGCAGCGATGCAGACACTGTTGATTTTGCAGCCGCGAGGTAGTTGCTGCTGCACCGATTCTTCAGCCACGAGCAGGTGCTGCGTCAAAGTCGGAGCGGGTGCCACGGACCTCAGTGATATGGTGCTCGGGACTCACGCTGCGGTGATTTTTCTGATGCACTGCAACTACAAGCTGTGGCCTGCGGTGAAATTCATGCCGATGTTACCAGCGGAAACCACGCTTCGGTGCAGGCACCGGCGATGCGTCTATCTTTTTCAGCGATGCATCCATAAAACAGGCGTTGGGAGTCAATCTTTGGATTTTCTCTTTAGATCACCAGGTTACACTTCCAAGGGCCCAGGAACTGGATTTGGCACCACATGGCAAGTTAGGACTCTCAGCCGAAGAACCAGCACTGGTAGGTGAAATCTTTGTTTGTCCTGAGATTTCTTAACAGGAGGCAAGCACACACAAGCTGTTAGAGAACCTTGGAAGCAGGATGTAGAAAGAAAAGTCCAGTCCTTTCACTCCCAAGACAGAAGCAGCAAGCAGCAGGCCAGCACAACAAAGAAACAGGCAGAGTAGCAGTCCCTCCTACAGCATCCAGCTCCTCTTCCTGTCAGAATGTCCACAGTCCAGAAGTGTTCTGGTTTTGGGGTGTTAGAGGTCCAATACTTTTACCTGTTTCTGCCTTTAAAGTAGGCAGACTTCAAAAGAAAGATTTTTTGTAGGGCACAAGACCATGCCTTTCCCTGACCTGTCTCCAGACACACTATAGAGGGGTGGAGACAGCTTTCTGTGAGGACAGGCACAGCGCTATTCAGGTGTCAATGACAGCTCCTCTCACTACCCTAGCTCAGCAAAGCCCATAAGTCTGGTGATGGGCCATCAGGATATGCAAGGCACACCTCAGCTCCCATTGTTTGACTGTGTAGAGTGAATACACAAAATCCCAACTGTCAGTCAACCCAGACGTGTATTGTATAGACAGGCAGAGGCACAGAATGGTTAAGCAAGAAAATGCCCACTTTCTAAAAGGGGCATTTTTCAAACATGCAATTTAAAAACCAACTTCTCCAAAAGATGGTCTTTTAAATTGTGAGTTCAGAGACCCCAAACTCCAAATCTCTATCTGCTCCCAATGGGAAATTACACTTAAGTTATTTCAAGGCAATCCCCATGTTACCCTATGGGAGAGATAAACAAATGTAGCAGTATTTCGCTATTAGGACATGTAACACATACCGGTATATGTCCTTCCTTTTAAATGCTCTGTACCCTGTCCACTGGACTGCCTTGGGGCTACCTTAGGGATGACTTACATTTAGTAGAAGGGAAGGTTTGGGCCTGGCAAATGGGTGCACTTGCCAGGTCGAAATGGCAGTTTACAACTGCACACATAGGCACTGCAGTGGCGGATCTGAGACATGTTTGCAGGGCTACTAATGTGGGTGGCACAATCAGTGCTCTAGGCCCACTAGTAGCATATGATTTAAAGGCCCTGGGCACACTATGTGCACTTTATTTAGGACTTAATGGTGAATCATATATGCCAGTCCTGGATAAACTAATCACAAATACAATTTACACAGGGAGCACTTGCACTTTAGCACTGGTAAAGGGTGGTAGAGGGCCCAGAGTCCTCACACCAGGAAAAACGATGTAAAAAAACTACAGGAGGAAGGCAAAACCTTTGGGGTTAACCCTGCAAAAAGGGAAGGTCCAACATCAATCAAGCATGAGATTTAAACGCAATGTGCGCATATTGCATCTACATTATCAGCTCCCATTTTGATAGGCTAAATCAAACCAAGCTTTTTAACCCACTTTGGCAGCAGATAAGATTTAAGCATTATTTAGATCGAAGCAAAAACCTCTTTCAGAATCCTGCCAGAAGTGACTGTCTTTGTCCTGCAAGGGGAGCCTCTGCAGGAGGTGCTTTTAGAAAATCAAATCCATTGTGCACATCTGGTACACTTGAAAAGTTCTTATACTAGCTGGCTGTGTCAGGTATTTGTGCTGCTTGGATTTATCTACTTGAAGAAAGGGGGTACACATTTTTATTTTAACATTAATTACCCCATGTTTTTTGTAAAATATTTAATTTTTTGGGTGTGGCAACTAAGAAGTTGGCCGTCGATTTGTAGATTGCTATGAGCTTTGTTGTGCCTTTGCGTTTATTTTATATCATTTATTTAATTTAATGTTTTATTTAATTCTTTAAATTTACTTTTTCGTATTTTAAACTAAGAAATGTGATAGTGTTTCAGCATTAATTCATCAAGTACGATCTACTATGGTATAAATGGAATGTTGGCATAATTGCCCTCAAAATGTCAAGGATGGTCCATTGAGCCAGACTCTGCTAGAATGTCATACTAATTCTGAAAAATGTGGCACGGGTGGGCACTATTATGCCAAGGACAGAAAGCATGTCCCAAATATGGGTGCCGCAGTTACTGTTATAAGAGCTGCATGAAAGCCAAGTAGTATGTCATAGATGGGACCGATTATGGCAGAATGTAACAAAGAATGGCTATAATATGTCTCAGATTGACCCTTTTGGTGCTGAAGTAGCCAGAATATTGCCAAGAGTAGTCCACAAGCAAGCGGATATTGGAACTATTTGTCATGAGCGAGCTTCCTCCCCACACTTTGACCATACCCCTTGATGCCCCAAACAAACATACACATGCACTTACACCTTTTGACATACTCCTGCATGCATGCTTAACAGCAAACTGAACAGCAGCAGGGGTAGGTAGAGTAGATGAGCCAGGGATTGGGGTACTTCTTTCCCCTAATCTTGCTGGTGCTTGCACCTCTCCATACCTAGGTAAAACTGAGTTTTCCTGTCAATGCTCATTGCTATGACACTGCCTTTCTCAATTGCTTGCTGTGCGAACACAGGTAAGGGAGTCATTAGCTTAGCTCTCAGGCTTAGTGGAAACCCTCAGCTTTGCTGGTAACCAGTAGCGGTCACCACAAACAAAGGGTGGTGAGGCGGGTTGAGGGAACGCACTGGGGGGTTAGTAATAAAATATCTTTAAAAAAAGAACTTACTTTAAGCTGCCGCTGGCCTCCCGCGTCACGTCACGCATCCTCTCCTCTTCCTAGTTTCAGCAGCCCCCGAGACAGACTCCCATCCCATTCTTCTGTTGGAAAGACGCTCCACCCAGACAAGGGAGTCTGTGGGATTTCTCCAGCCCGGCTGTTCAGTGCAGCCGGGCTGGGGAAACCTAAGTGCGCATGTGTGTTTTAGCCTGCCTGAGACGACTGGCCAAACACATATACACACTTAGAGTGCACATAGCAGTCGTCCTCCACCCTCCCATGCCTCTTCCCGCCCCACCCTCCTGCACTGGCTCAAAGCTGCAAATGAAAAATAAAACTATGCTAGAATATGTTTTTATTTTTCATTTGCTGACTCTGAGCCAGGCAGTGGGACGACGCTTCTTCACCATTGCGGAGGAGCCGTTGCTGCTAGTAACTCCCTTGGTGGAAGGAGAGTGGTCTTTGCTCACCACACATAAATGGACCAGCTGCCACTGATATTTCCCTAGGTAATTGTGCAGTAGAATGTATTGTTTTGACATACTGCCTTAGCAATGCTTCAAAAATGCACTTTTCTTTTCAGGACATACACCTGACGGCCTCATTGCACTTGTTGCCTTGGCATGTATCATGTTAGTGCCATGGAGGTGAATGGCATGAGCAGGTTGGGTGAGCAAGAGACGAGATTTTACTTTACCTAGGGCAGCAAAAATCATTTTGCTAGACATCCCAGTGCCATTTCTCAGGGTTGTTAGTTCATTTCAGCAGTACCATTTGGTCTGGTGAGGCTGGATCCAGATATACCTAGTTGATTACTGACTTTGCTCAAAACCCGCTGTACTAGTACTGAGCCACACACTGCATAAGTGAGAAATCAGTAGAGAACTGCAATCAGTTGTTATTAACCAGTTGACGATCCTTGTGTGTTTTATTTCTTTTATCAATGGGACATTCCACAGAAGGCAGCCTTGCTCTTTTGAGTCCCGTATCTAAAGTTTCGATTTATCATACCCTCAGAACAACGGAGTAAGACATGTCCAGTGAAATTTCTTAATTTGTTTATTAGGGCGGCACACTGAGATTCTCTGCCTATAGTTTTTAGGTCTTGGCTGCGAAGGCTGCGCTTGCGCAGTCTCGCTCCGAGATTTAATGACTTTGAGTGACTTTGAGAAGAGGGGCTTGCACCCGCCCCTCTTCTCTCCTGTTCTCCATTGGCTGGCCTCTTAAATGCTGGCCAGCCACTGGAGAAGAGGTCCAGTCACTCCGTTGAAGCCCCGTCCTTTTCGGATCGGGGGGCGTGTTTTTTCGTTGCTTTTCGCAGGGCGTGTTTTTCTCTCCTCCAGCCAATGGCATGAGGAGAGAAAAAGAAACACGCCCCCGAATCCGAAACCGAGGCTGCGTTTCTCCGAGGCAGTTCTTCTCTGCCTCGGAGAAAGGCGGTGGTGTCCCGGCGTTGCTCCCTCACCTTAAATTGATTGACGGGACTTGCAGCCATCTAACTCATTGTACATTACGCCACTTAATCTTGGAGAGAAATGTTCGTAAAAAAACTGCACAGCACACATGGCTTCAAGTTGAGGACGTGCTTTAGGAGGAAGAGTTCAATAGATAGACGCTGGTGCCACAAATAACATCTCCGCGTCACTCGACTACACCCTGTATTCCGGCACCAACAAGATGAGGGGAAGCTTCGCAGATCGGGCGCCATGGGCATGATCCCCCCCCCCGCCTGTGCGAAAGGCCAGCCCTTGCCTGCATGAGTGGATTTCACACCTCCTTCCCGCACTGCACAGCTCTTCCGAGTTACGGTCCAACCCTGGTGAGGTGTTTGTTTGTCCAAACTCTTGACAACTGCCGGTACTCTCACAATCAAAATAAAAAGCGGCCGGTGCTCAGTACCATTTAAAGCACTGACCGGGACGCATTTAACCAGCCTCACCCCCCGCGCTTAATGCTGAATTTAATTGACTGGGGAAGTTTACTAGAACCTGGAACACTGGCATCCTCGATACACGAAATGTGGCGGCACTAAAGGCCAAGCGCTGGGCAGGGGGTGACGCTGCTGCCAAGGGACAAGCTCGGCCCGCAGTGCCCACCCCTCACATGCCCCGCTCCGGCCCTGGCTCTTACAGCGCTCATGCAGCTGCAGACATTCCCAGAGCGGGCCGGGCCACGAGCCATCGCCTCACCCAAACCCACTTCTCATTGTGACGTATCACCTTTCGCACCTGAACCCCATGACGGCGGGTAGACTGAACTCCACAGCGCGAGCCGGGACTCTGTGAAATGCTCACACCGGAAGTGTTAGATCGAGGGGCGCGTGTGCATGCCGGAATATGTGTGTACGTTTGTATGCCGTAACTTGGAGCTCCTGCATTTGATTACTTTCGATTACAAGTTTATTATCTTATCAAACTTCCAATCCCCATTCATGTTGGTATTTGTTGTTTTTCACTTATGTTGACCCATCGTCCTAAAAACTCTTCGAATGATTCCCAGGCAAACGCGTGTATATACATACTTTACTGCCCCGTTTCTGATTACTATGGGGTAATCAGGCTGTGTCCGGTGGGCTGTGCTAAAAGATCAACTCTCAGCCCCTCCCTTCTCCTGGACTCTTCCTTCCCCCCCCCCCCCCCCCGCACCCTACGCTCCTGTCTGGGTTAAGTGAGACCCTCGGGGTCCCGGCGTCAATTTATTTTGGAGGATGCCCAGGTGAGTCAGCAACTAAATTCCTGATCTTTATCAGCAACAATTTACTTTGTGTTGAGAGCTCCGTAACGGAGCCAATAATTATTATTTAAATAATGCTGTATTAGAAATCGTAGCTGTCTTTCATTGAAGTGTGTGTGTGTGTGGGTGGCTGTGTGTGGGTGGCTCTGTGTGTGTGTGTGTGTGGCTGGCTCTGTGTGTGTGTGTGGGAGGCTCTGTGTGTGGGAGGCTCTGTGTGTGGGAGGCTCTGTGTGTGGGAGGCTCTGTGTGTGGGAGGCTTTGTGTGTGTGTGTGGGAGGCTCTGTGTGTGTGTCTGGCTCTGTGTGTCTGTGGCTCTGTGGGTGGCTTTTTTTGTAGGTGGCTATATGCGTGGTGGCTCTGTCTGTGTGTGGGTAACTGTGTGTGTGTGTAGGTGGCTCTGTGGGTGGCTCTATTTGTGTGTGGGTTGCTCTATGTGAGTGACTCTGTGTGGGTGGCTCTGTGTGTGTGTGGGTGGCTTTGTGTGTGTGGCTCTGTGTGTGGGTGCAAATGCAATAGGTCTCGCATTTGAGAGGGATTAAGCTATTGACATTGTAAATAACAATGCCGTTTCTTTAAATGTTTGAAAAACAAAAACAAAAATAATGTCATGAGCAATGCCAATAGCTCTAACTTTAACAATGCCGAGACCATTGCATTGTAAATGCTTGTTCCTTTTGACATTCGTTTTCGTCCGTGTTCTTCAGCTAGAAGTGCTGGAACCATCTTTGACTCTTCATTGACTTTCTCTGAGCAACTTTCTTCAGTTGTGGAGAGCAGTTGCTTGTATATTCGTAGAATCCCCAAAAATGTAATTTTGTGAAATTGCAGGTTCGGCGTCTGGTTCTTTCTCACATCAGGTATTGTTTCTGTGTATATGGTGAATTTGCAACTCCATTTTCCATCTCTACTTGGGTCTATTGAAAACTCCTGTGTCAGTCTTCTCCTTTCTCTTAAGTATTATACTCCTATTTCTTCCTAGCGGTCTACGCTTCTTTGGCTACTACTTACATCTCAGTTCAGATTTCATTATCTGTGCATGTTTTCAAGTGCCCCACTCTTACTTCATCTTACCTATGTTCTCTGATCTCTTCATAAACCCCACCTAGTTCCATTCGCTTTCGCTCCCAATTTCTCCTTTTTCACAACCTTCATGTACCTCACCATGCATTTGTTATTTCATTCTCCTTGTCACTAGAATATTCTTCTGAATTCCATCCATTCTGCTCCTACTGTTTCTGTGTCCAGGAGACTAGTAAAAGAACATTTGTTGGCTACTGAAGACTGAGCGTAACGCTGTACCTAATGTGGCTACCTTTTTTTCTGCGTTGCACTGCTTGTTGTTTCCTTCTATGTAAAGTGTCTTATATAAATTGCTGTAACAAAATCGTCAAATGAAAAAGGTGGTTTCAGTGCTGTTTTTGATTGAGCAAGATTAATGTAAAGAAAGTGAGTGTGTGTAATTAAATATACAGAACTGTTGATTATGATGAATTAGAGGACTCGCATGGACCACTTGGATAGCCCAATTTATTATTTTGGCTTAATGGCAGTTGCTCATTTTTTGGCAAGTTATTGCAAATAGCTACGAACAGCGGTTCCTAACCTTTTGACTTCTGTGAACTCCCACTGAGTCATTACTGGAAGCCGGGACCCTGTCTAAGCAATTTTATGATTTGAACCACAAAACTCTTCTAAAAAAAAAAAAAAAATACGGAATATGAGTACATCGAACAAATATACAAATTATGATTTTTTTTAACTTAATTCACAAACCAATATAGAAAAATATTTTTTTTAGGTTTATTGGGAAAAGTGCGTTATTTCTATTTGTTTCCTAATTCTAAAAGACAACGCGATATGACATATTACTTTGTTTTTTTTGCTCCTAATATATGATCCCTGTTTGTCAGCGCTTCACTTGAGTCGACCCTTCGTCCATACTATATATTTGTGCCGCTAACACGAATCAAGCCAAGGATACCCACTTATTTTTTACCCCCCACTTTTAAATTCCTTCGCATTTGCACAGCGTTTTAAAATGTAAAAATTGTAATGTTACACTTTGCTTCCTTATTTATGTATGCTTTATTAAACTGCTAATATGTTATTTTCGAAACAGATGTGAACCCCATGGGTAGGGGTCACAGACCCCCTAGAGGTCCATGGACCACACATTAAATACCCCTGGGGTTGGTATATAGATATGTTTGAGAGACATAGATTTACAAGCATCCTGTTCCAAAGTGGAGTTGGGCACTCTTACGTGATAATAATACACATCTGTGAAGGTTCCATTGGAGGTCAGATTACTTTGATGCAGGTATTTTTTCTTGTGACAGCGGGGTATCATTATATGTGTATGGTGGACTCGAGTCAAGTTTGGTAACATCCTCATTTTCGACAAAGAGCTCTATGTGTTGCAACCTTCCATCTTACAGAAGACTGTACATATAGATGGCCTACCATTGGCATAAGCTTTCACCCTATTGGGGAAACAAGTGGTGACATGGAGTGGCTCCTGCCAAGAGGGAAAGCCTTCTTGTGGGAGCCTACAACAGTGATCATGAGTGGCCATGACTATATTTGCCCGTGGGCATACACCGCACTATCTGTCACAGCCAGGTTCAAAATGACATACATGGCAGTGAAGCGACAAGCACCCCTTGCAGTTAGACTAGTCCTATTCTTGTCTAAGTGAGCGAGATGTTTGTGGAATGGAATAGCCGGTCTTCCATGGTGTGGAATGTCTATGGGTGAGGCCATCCATATTCAAGAGGCTCACACAAGATGTCTCTCCACCAATGGATACCAAACTTCCCCTCTACTCCCAGTGGAAAGGTTTCTGCTCAACTCATCAGTAGATGACTGGGCAGGATTATCCAGGTAGATTGGAAACCAGTTCACTCATCTCTTTCTTTGTCTGAGGAGTACTTCGTGTAAACCCTCTCCTCAATGGCTCTCCTGCTCACTTTACCCTATATTTAAGCATATGTGATGAGGGTCACGGCATCCCATACCAACAGGATGCAACATTCAAATAAGAGGGCTTCAACACTCTGTAGCCTAGTTTTCACTCTGCAGACCAGCAGCGAGAGTGTATTAACTTGTTGACAGATACTTTGTTAAACATAACTTTTTCTCATTGAACACCTGAATTTTTTTCCGGCTTCTAGGCATCTGTTGACTGCTTCAAAAGGAAACCACCAATACCCATAGAGTTCTTTGCCTATGTAAAACAGTCCGACGTGGTGCAGGACACCCCTGTTACTTTTAATAAATGTAAACATTTGTGGTTTCAGATACATTGTTATGCAGTGCGTATGTTTTTAAAGAATGAGTGCCGGTGTCCAATGGTATTCTCAGAAGCCAGGCGATGTTATTAAATGTTGCTGATCCCAATGCGTAGTCTTGAATCCACCCCATGTCTCTTTAATCTACTGTCACACATTCCCTGCCGCTTTATCTCACCCCTGCTTCCTCCCTCTGAGATGGTTTTTCTATCTTTCTCTGATTCCTTATTTCACATGTGTTTGTTTCTTCTCCTTTCTTACTCCCTGTCAATAATAAGTACCGGTCTGCAAAAATGAGTGCTGGTGGGCCTCACTGGCTCAAATTAAGCACTGTTCTGTACTTTGACGGCTTGTTACTATACTATGAATAACTTCTGTTTTTCAGACATAACTGGGTATTTATTAAAAACTGTAATATGTAATATATATATTTTTCTAGGAGCCTTTATACCTGGAGTTCCAGTTCAGCCAGTTGTTTTACGCTATCCAAATAAAATGGTACGTGCACATTACAAATTTGATCCACCAATATAAATACGGCGGGCTTCGACCTTTTCTAAACACTGTTATTAAACAATGCCAGTGCGCAGTGCATATCCGTATTGCATACTTCAAAAATGTTAAGACACCAACCATCTAATAATATTGCATGCTAACTTATTGCTTTTTTCCAAACAGTATGATTAATGTTAATTTTTATGAACTATTGAAATTAATTAAGAGACTTAACACAAATCTGGTTATCGTTAAAGGATTGTTTTCTTTTATTTGTAATATGAAATCGGTCAACTATATTATGGGGTCTATTAGATGGGAATTTTTGGGGCCCGCTGTGTTAAGTATTTTTGAGGTCGCAAACGGACCAATTCACAGAATAGGGACATTTGTGACCACAAAAATGCTGTTTGTTATGTACAAACACTAAATTGCGAATCTACAGAATCGCAATTTGGGTTTGTGACCCAGTATTTGAAAGAAGTGTGTTTAGTGTGTCCCTTCCACATGTCAAATCATGTTGGCATATATTAATGTCTTGCAACCGAATTCAGTTGCAAAAACATGAATATTTTACCACCTCCTCAAAGGACCCCTTCCCCTTTGGGAATGTTGTAAAAATATTTTTTAAGAGTACCACTGACTTCTCTTAAAAATGAAACGTTTCGCTTTTTTTTTTGTTTTTTTTAAACACATCCAGTTTTCCATTAAAGAAAACGAATTGCATTTAAAAAAAACAATTGCTTTGTTTAAAAGCAATCACAGGCTTGGTGGTCTGCTGACCTAATGGGTGGCAAAGTGTGACCTACCTCATTAATATTCATAAGGTAGGTCAATTTGCGACCCCTAGGAATCGTAAATTTAATTGTAAAATTTCATACATTAGGAATTGTGATTTCCAAATTGCGATTAGATAAAAATGGCAATTTGGAAATCACAATTCCCTTGTTGATACATCTGGTCCTTGAATTGGTACCGTTTCTCTTTGAGTACAAGCAGACTTTCCTTTATACTAAGGTTACAGCTTTGCAGCTTATCAATTGCAAGATCATCAAATTCAAATATAACTTCAATCAACTACTGATAGTTTACCCTTCATTTATATTTGTACTATTTATATATTTAAATAGCACTTACTACTCGTGACGAGACATTAACATCACTGTGCTGATCAAAAACGTTTTCTAAAAAGGCATAAATGGAACAAAAACTTAAGAAGAACATACATCTAAATCATAGTTTCAATTCAATTAATCTTTATTCGATTATATATATCATAGTAATAAAAGATAAAAGCCACATTGAAACCTTAAAAGGCCTTATTGAACACGATGCAGTACAATTCATTCCAAAAACAATGTGTGAGCATTTAAGATCTTTATACATTTTTATAAAAATTACAACCTATTGAACTAAGCACACGTCCAGTGTAAGGCACCTTTTAAATAACTAGTAACCACCAACATCACCTCCTGATCCGATAATAGCTGTAAACATAAAAAGGCAGGGCGAAACTGAGTAAAACCTCTCGCTTTTAAAAATGGTAATAATTACCTTCTACGTAAAAACTCATAATATTTACAGAATAAAACCAGACATATCAAGGTCTGGGGTGAACTGTCATCACAAGGGCAGGTTAAAAGAGCATGGGGATCGAACTGGCCTGGAAGAAAACCGATCAGTGTACATGTGGAACCCAGACAAAATGTAGTAAGCATAGATCTCTCCCGGGGATGTTTGACTGCTATGAGATAGGGTTCAACACCAACAACGGATATCGGCAGTAAATCGGATCTGTTGGAGTTTTTTTCCAGCTCCCAGGCTTCCCTGTCATCTTTAAGCTTATTTAAAATGTATTCCTTAAAGATATAAATCAACAACAAAAGAGTGTGTCCATCAAATGTGAACAAGTGCAGGGAAGATAAGAAGAGTGAATCACTATGTTTTTAAAAGAACCCTCACTCACCAACCTAGTTGGTGACATGCTTCATCATTGGGTTCCCACCGGAGAGACCGAGTGTCTCCCCGGTGTGCTACGACGCCTGAATTACAGCGGAGCAGGTTTTTTGTGTGTGGGTGCAGTGCAAAGAGTGATAGTGTAAGTTTAAAATATGTCGCAGTTTCAACCAATAATGAATTTAATAATGGTAAACTGGACACAGTTAAAATGGTGTGGCGGACGGTATGAACTGGTGATAATTAGACCAGCTACGTCCTAAATCAAGTGCATAGTGAAAGGAGTGGTCACCCTTCAGCAATTTCTGAGAGGTTCAGTTCTGTTGAAATGAAAAAAGGACAATACAGAACAAACAAACAGAGATTCACATCATACATATATATTTGCACAAGAACAGGCATGAGCTAAATCACACACGTGTCGTGAGGAAATTTCATGCACACACATGGTGGGGATTTCCATGTCCTTGGAACTGCGGGTAGCAAAATTCATTAGTATTTGCCCGTGTTCAGAATCTAAAGGCATGTGGTGCTCTTTAGCGCTATCGCTAATTGTGCCGATAAAGTGATACACCCTGTTTTTTGTGGGGTGATACGGCAAAGCGACAAAAGTATATGGCCTTCACATTGATGGTCAGCACTGTATTATGGCCGATCTGTAGGAGGCGTAAAATAAAATAAAATAAAATGCTTGGGTTGTGATGGAGAATCGAGGGTAAATGTATCAAGTGAAATTGTGAACATCGCGAGAGCCAATCTCATTGCTTACGTGATGTTCAATTTTGTTTCACAGCATGAGTCCGGGTGGGAGGCGGGACTTGTAGTCACACTCTGGACGTGGAGTGAAAAGAATAAGAAAGATTAAAAACTTACACGATTGGAGGGTGGGTATAGGCTTCCGTCCTGTAGCACCATTACTTACTACTCCAAAGCCACCAGCCCTCTGCAACACCTATTCGGCCCTCCTGCGGACTCGGATGTTGATGTCCCGAGCCGCCGAGAGGAAGAAATAGTCAGCGTTTTTCCAATTGGGACGGCGTCACGTCATCACGTGAATCACGTGGGACGTGGACGCGGGGAAAAGAAGGAAGAGACTAGACTGCTGCTTGTCAAGGGCAAAATGAAGACTTTGTACACTTCCGGGAAGCCTCGGTAGAATTATAGCGGTACAGTGACCAGAGGCTGGAATGAAAAAAGGGGGTATTTTCGTTAGCCCAAAACAAGGAGGGATACAGCCTGACAATAACGTTACCATAATAACTCTATCTGCCATAGGAGAATTTTTTATTTATGGTGAATAACGTTTTGCGTGTTGCAATAATTTAGAACAGTCGTGCCAGTGAAACAGTGCCATGATCATAGCCTAGTCTGTCTTTAGTGGAGGCGGGGCTTGGTGTAGAAAATAAACCCATAGTTCAATACCTAATGTCGTAAGCCAATGGAAATGAAAATTCCTTAAAGATATCACAGTCGCCCTTTTTAAGTAGATATGGCCGGTTAAAATATCCATGCAGTCTAGAGAACGGGAAGAGGACTTTATATAATTAATCCATGGTATCTTATGGTCATACGTGCATTCTATGCAATCCTCAATCACGCTCCTGTTGAACCCCAGTCTCTCATTTACCCAAACAGATATCCAGAGTAACAGTGGGGCCAATTTAACCTGATCCTCCACATAATTCAAACCCAGTTCCTCATGGATTGCAAACTAGGCGCTATTTGGGCCCAGCCCCAAACGTTTTCTACAGAATCGGTCCTCCTCAAGCTGGATCGTCCTACCCCTACGGTAACCCCAAATGGCTGCACCGTATGTCAGGACTGGTAGACATTTCATTCTGTATATTTGCAACAGGGGCAAAATGGGTTTATTACCCACACCGACAGTGAAAATCTAAACAAGGCACAGCAGACTTGTGTGAACTTGGAGCAACGACTGGAAATGCAAGAAACCCAGTTGTTCTGATGGTCAAATGATACCCCCAGGTAGGGAAAGGTGGAAAACCTAGTCATGTTTTGCCCTTTGATACCAATGGGTTGTGTTCTAGCGTTCTTCCTCCCGCAGATCATATAATGGGTCTTTGAGATGTTTGTATCAAGGTCCAGATCATCCATGAACTCCACAAACTTGTCAACCAGAAGTTTTAACCCGTTTGCCGTTCGTACCATCAGTACGGCATCGTCGACGTATAGCAGGGTAGGCACACTGACAAACTTTATCCTAGACAGGTCAACCCTATTTTCAATCAAGTAGTTATTCAGGCTATTAATAGATAATAAAGACAATCTTGGAGCCAACACACATCCCTGCATAAACCCCGTGCGAGACTGAAAGATTCAGTTGTCTCCCCCTCTGTGCCGTATCTAATGTGGGCATTTACGTCTGCGTGTAAAGCTCTAAGAAAAGCGATCACCCATTTCCCTAAGGATATCGCAGAGCTTGGATCTAATCACTCAATCATAGGCACTACTAAGGTCCATAAAGGCAAGAAAAATAGACCTTTGCTTCGCCACAACATACTTCCCTATGATAAGGTTAAGTTTCAGGCACTGTTCCAGTGTGCCCATCCCTTCCCTGAATCCATATTGGACAGGGCAGATAATATCGTTTGCCTGGGGCCAAGCTTTCACTCGCTGAAGGACAATGCACCCAACCACCTTTACCACTGAACTTAACAGGGAGATTGATCTATAGCAGGCAGAGTCCTGCCTATTCCCCATCTTGAACACTTGGACTATGGTCGCAGAGTTCCTAGCCAGCGGTAGGCCCAGCTGGGTATCGGCATTAGGAACATTGGTCAGAACTGTAGCCCAGACATGTGGTTTAGCCTTCTATAGATCCATCGGTATCCCATCTGGCCCAGGTGCTTTGTTAGACGGCTACCCATGATAGCCTCACAGACCTCCTCATGCTCAAACCGTATCTCTGGTGGGTACAATTTATTAGCATCATCATGAAGAATAGGGAGTTGTTTGCCCAGAGCGTATACCTTATGGTGATGGTCAACCCAAAGGGCTGGAGAGATAGAAGAGCCTATATCATCTTGCACAGTCACATTGGGCTGCCTTCCATTAACTGCTGCCCAAAAAACCCTTAGAGTCTCTAGAGGAGCAGGTGGACACCAGCCGATCCCAAGATGCTTCCTTCAGTTCAGCCTTTCGCTTCCCTAAGGCTGCTTTGTACACCCTCCTGACATCGTTAATAATGTCCTGATTACTGGGTTTACTGTTGAGGACCTCTCACAAATAGTTACCCGCCAACCTACAGACTTTATCTAGCTATTCCGACTTTGAACTCCTGGGTCAACTCGCCATATCCCTTACGATATTTACGGTAGACTTATTTAACTGGTTAAATGCATCCACAATTAAGGCAGGTAATGTTTCCAAAGATTGCAGGGGCTCCATAATAATATCAATATTGAGGCTGACTACAGATGTAATCACTATAGGTAATGGGAGGTTGCTACACTTTACTCTCAAACCCCCTTCTTTCGTAGTTAGCTCATCAATCCTGGGACAGAATTTTCAGCAGGACCAACATTTACTCTCAGTACAGTTTCTATTGGGTTATGGTCCCTAAAGTTAGTTTTATCAACCACCCCTTGGCTGAGTTAATATAGTTAAAAGATAAAGCAGCGAAGAAACACGTAATCTTGATAATGCCATTTTTTTTTTTCTGGTTAACACTTAATTTCTGGTTGATGGTTTTCAGGACTGCAGAGACTTGTCCATGGAATTACATGTTTTCCAGTCTCAGTGAAAACCAATATTGCATTTTTAAAATTTTGTTTACAGTAACTGTCCTTATCTTCTGACAGGTTACGACAGGTTTCCTTCTAAAACACGTACTTGTTCCCTTCCAAAGTAATCAAATGTCTTGGGTTCTGTGCAAAATAAATGCCTTGCTTGGATCAAGGCCTATACTGAATTTTAAATGTAAGGTTCCTGTACTATTCGGCTGCAGTAAGAGTTCTTCTATATAACTAGACCGTTTATGATCAAAAGATTCTTTCTTTTATTGGAAACGACTTTTATGTTTTGTCAATTCATATCAAACCAATTCATAAAGAAATTAGTACCTTTATGAGTTTTAAGTTATGCCTACCTTATCAGTAAAATTCCTACTTTTTAGGGATTTTTGAAAATCCTCAGGGATGAAAACTGTAGATTTCAGTGAGTATGCATAACACAAAACCAGTAAATATTCAGTTATTGGAAAATCGTCAGGCTTACAATTAAGATGCATATACACGTCAAAAGTTCCTACTGGCTTGCAACTCTCCGAGCACCCCAAGCAATGTCTCCGTCAACCCTAGATCATTAACACTCAACATAGCTGTCTTTCTTTCTGCCAAAATGACTCCCCGCCAAGTAGTATTCATAAATGGAAGTTCTTCCCACCCATGCCTTAGGAAGTTTTCTTAATAGGTCATACCAATGCATAGAGACAACTGCTTTAATCACTTTTAGTCGACGAAAATCTTGTAGGCTCCTCTTCAATATGCAAACCTTTATCTGCAACAGCCTTTAGTTATGGAAAAATGGTGGTTATGGCTTTTGCGTATTATCTTTAAAGATGAAGGACCAACATATTAAAACCTCCATTCCGTTAAATGTGCGCGACCCCTATCTGAAATGTCAGGCCCTCTGGCTTGAATGATATTATCAAAAGACTCAACATTTGCCGTCATTCCTCCTGATTAGTAGTACAAAGTTGAAGTCTACTATTTCTAAATATCTTCATAAACATTTTGTTGTTTTAGCACGACATTTTAAATTTTCCTAGTTTTGACCGAAAACACAGTTTTAGGGTTGCCGGCTCCATGTAAGGAGACCAATTTGGTTGGTAGAGACCTACTAAATGTCCTCATCCAGAAAATGATTACTTCAAAAAATAGCATGTAAGGCAGGCACATCCACTGTAGGTTCAGCAGGGCTAGATCCACCCACAAAAAACTCATTTATTTATAAAACATTTAAGTAGAACTAATTTCAAAAGTCAGTGGCTTTCGAGAAGATCTGGCATGCATATTTGTTCAACATCCTTGGCCTCAAGAATATTATCCTGGATTAACTTCAGGATTTATTGAAATTATATATTGTTATCACTTATATTAACTACTACTGCATCAAAGAGGGATTTGTGGATTTCTGAGAAATATTCGTAGTGTAAGTCGAATGCAGCCGAACAGGTGTGTTTTATGTTTTTAGACCTGGACCTCTTCCTAAATATTGCATAACTGTCTTTAATGTCACGATGAAATGAAGGGCTGTCATGTTAAGAGTAAGCTTAAAAACCCTGCGTTGGAAGTTTAAAAGCATCCTGTTTTTCTGATGTGAAGAAAATGGTCACACATCAGCTCTAAATCACCCATGCTGGCTCTCTAATTCAGTGCCTGCCTGGCTGTGCTGCTGTTGACAGCACTGGCTTGATTTGATTTCTGTTTTCATCATGAAGTGTGTTTGCAGGGAAAAATGAACCAAATCCCTTCAGCAATGATTTGCCCTTGGAAAGTGACAGATTGAAAAATGTGTAATTGTGATGGTGAGCTTTATAGTGGAGACGTAGAGAATGCAAAAAAAACACAATGGGATTTGCTTATGGACAGAATTGTTTGTTAACATTGCTTTCTGTTGCTTTGTTTATAGGACACAATTACGTGGACGTGGCAGGGACCCGGCGCGTAAGTACAGATGTCATTACTGTCTTATGGTTCCTTTATTTCAAGTCACAGTATTGTGGGTGCTTTCTTACTTTCCCAGAATCATGACAACGTTAAATAATTGTCCCTTGTGGCTCTTGTGGCCCTTCACACCCTTACGGATATGGAGGAGATATGATGGTGCCCCAACACATACTGTCTGAAAGTAGAACAGTCAAGAGTAGCTACTTTTCAGGGACATGCGTTCCTGCTTCACTCTCTACATAGCGTAGTTCTAGTTTTGTAGTTGCTGCTGGCAATGAAAGGGAGCAAGATCATATTTAAATTGGGCACGCTCGTTGCAAATGACTTCCATGCCAGTCTGATAGTGTCACTGGGAATGCCTACTGTCAGAACACAACAGTAGCTATTCTGAGCATTATGTACAGTGCAGTGGCTACCTCTCTGATGGAACTACCACACCAATCACATCCAGCTTTGGTTGATCTATATTCTTGGTATAAAATTATGACTTCCTGAACCAGCTGTGTACCTAGAAGGATAGAGTGCAGGGGCGGCTGCCTCTGTACGGGGGTGGTGGGGTGGGGAGGCATGATAAAAAAACATACCTTCTTTGCCGCCGCATGTCTCTCCTCCGTCCTCGCTCTCTGCCACCGTAAACACCCAGACTCCCGGACTCTCCCAGCCAATCACGAAGCTGCAGGAGCAGCATCGCGATTGATCTGAGCGGCCTGTTTGGCTGGTCAGGCAGTACCTGGGACACTGGGCATGTTCTCCACCAGGCTGTGCAATACAGCCCAGTGGAGAGCATGCCAAGTGCGCATGACTGTTTGGCCAGCCCCAAAGGGATGGCCGAGCTGTCATGCACACTTAGGGAGGGAGTGCAAACAACCCCTGCTCCCTCTGACGATGGCGAGCCCTGCCCTACCTGACCTTCCTGGAGTCCCGTAAAGAAAAATAAAATAATTTCTTTTTGCTATCATATTTTATTTTTATTTTGCACTGCTCAACGAGCAGTGGGGCAACACTCCGCCTTAGCAGAGGAGCCGCCACTGGTAGAGTGATAGGTTTTTGAAATGGTGGTGGTGAAAGATGAATGAATCTTGTGGTGGGGCATACAGCTTCGCCATCATAGACTCTGCTTTTCCATTTCGGCGACCAACTAGCTTGTTGGCCTGCATAGGGCTGTCTTCCATTCAGAGTGTGTGAATTGCAGAGACTTATGGCATCCAGTGTTTTAACATTCCTGTAGCACTCCGCATTAGTGGGCCCAGGAGGATGCACATACATTGTATCTCTTGTCAGGAAGGAAGGTTACGTAATCCAATGTGTCTGTACTTAGTATGGTGTGAGGGACTATGCCTGCTGTGTTAATTAGTGTGCTCCTGCAAGTCGTTGCTATGTGAGAATGCATATGCGTAGAAATTTACAGAGGTTAGTTGATTATATGCCCCAGCAAGGAGTTCACAGGTGAACTGAGCTGTCTTTGGAACAAGCCTGTGGGTCCTTGATCCTAAAGCTATGCATTGTGACCAGGAGAGTGCTAAGGTTTCCTTTGTGGAGGACTCGGATAGCAGCGGGCTCTTTCCTGAGGAATGAACTAAACCTCCGGAAGCTAAAGGCTGGTACTGGGGTAGGCTGAAGGCACCAGAGGTAGATTAAGGCAATCCAGATTCAAGCCTGTCTTCACCAAGCAAAAGAGGTAAGAATTGGATAAGATCTGGCGTAATCTGGATCAGGTGATTTCTGGTCAGGCATTCAGTGGGCCCCCCAGCCTTCTAATTAAGAGCAGTTTTAGCTGTTTTTGGACTTGAGTACTCATGTAAAGTGGGTTTCCTGGAATGTGATAACCAGGTTTTGACCAATATATACAATGATATTTTATGGATAGCTTAATTTCCCAGACACGCATTGCACTCCAGACCAGTGGTGATGAATAACTATTGACCATGTTAGCACCAAAGGCAGGCATTTTGTCTTAGTCTGTTGTTATGTAGGTATAGCCAGGGCTACATTTGCACTTAAAGCTCTACTTGCCAAAGGCCGCTATTTGATGTTTGGGAACAGGTGGGTAAGGTCATGGCTTACATCATTCTCCTACCTTCAAGAGATGCCTCTGGCAGAATATGAATAACAGGAATTTAAAGTCAAATTACTTCAAGGAAAATGTGGGCGGGGGGGGGGAATTAGCCATCTTCACATGTTGCATGCAGTTTGGGAAAAAAATCATGAACTCTAAGGAGCTAAGAGTTGGATATGTACAAGTTTCTCCAAGCAGGACTCAGTAGCTGCTTACAGAAGAGGGTTCTCCCAAATGTTCATCTATGCTCTGATTGCTAGGTGTACAATGATTCAATGTCTATTTCGTTTGATAAAACAACTAAGGCTGTCATTATGAGTGGTCAGTTCTGATGGGCCTAGTAGGTTTGGACCGGTACCTCTACTAGCTTGAACAGGGACTTGATCAACGATTGCCTGTCTCTTGATGGGGCAGACCGCATTCCCTGGTTGACCTACATTAAAACTTTCCTAGAGGATTTTGGACATCCTGAGTACTTTTCTAATCCTGACAGTTTGAATAATGTCACCAGAAATAATCTAAAATCATTATGTCTAGATCATTTGGAGTCTATTCATCTGTTAATAATACTGTGAAACCGTCAGTGAGAGCACACCAAGTACTCCTGACTCAGGAATACAGCCATACTTATTAAATACCATAGGAGCCTATGATAGGTTGTTACTGACCCGCTCACGCCTTGGAATTTTTAACATCAGGGTCACTTTTCCAAATACTATCGATTGATCTCGCTCCCTATGTTTATGACCGTGTGATAATAGCTCTGCTCAGTCAACAATTCATGTTATGTTTTTTTGCAAATTTTATTCTGTGCTTAGGACAAAATGGATTTTACCTATTTTAAAGTGGTGCAGCCTGAGACAATACCTGCCTTTTTAAAGTTGCAATATCTGAATGATGGACCTGTGACTGATCATATCAAATACCTGAAAGGGGTGGTTAGACACCGGACGACAATGGATGGCCCTCTCCTTTCTTAAATTGTCTAAGTCCTTTTTAAAATCTATTTTATTCAAATTATTTTGATGTAATGTATGCTCTTTTAACATGTATTGTGCTTTTATGGTTTAATACTTTTTAAATCGAATAAAGAGTATTCTGATCTGATCTAATGGGCCTAGTAGCAGGAGTTACAGGTCCCATTGGAACTCTGTGTTTAGTTGATACACTGCTGCTATGTGGTTTTCCACACAGATAATTCACCCTCTGCCAGCAGGCGACATTTCTGGATGGAATACGTGGGAAAGATTTAGAAACAGTATGGTATCAGCTTTCTGCATGCTGGTCCGAAACATTGGCACTCCAGTTTCTTACCACCGTCTGAAATTACTGGGATCCTTGGTTATGGTAAATCTGGAGGAGAAAAATAATTGGGATTTTTATGGGCCTCTCGTTATAAAGTTGTAAATGCTTTATATCAATGTGTTGATGCTGTCTTTTTTCAGTTTTGAATTGAGGGAGAGACTTTATTTGATTGCCTTGAACAATTTGAGAATTGGGCTAGAACCTGATTTCCACCTCTCCTGTCCTTTCACCCTCCTTCCTTTATTTAAACTTAATGATGCTCTGCCATTGAACTGTGTACATTTCCAGTTTTCCTTTTACTGTTCCTTTTACCGGTCTAGCACAGACCCAGCATTCCACTGAATTTCAGTAGAATTGCATTGTTGTGTGTGTTTTGCTGCCAAACTATTTTAGATTTCACGCAGAGTGGTCTACTACATGGCTGTGCATGCCACAGAAGGAACTCTAGAGATGATCTACATGGAGGTCTGGCAGCAAATTTTCACTTTGAAGGTCAGCACGACCTTCAAGCATTTCATTTACGAGTTCTTTGACTCTCTAGGTCTGTTTAAATACACTTTTTGTATGGAATGGAGCTTTGAATGCCTGCATCATTCATGTTCTGAGCAAGCGCTGGATTAATTAACCACCTTTAGTAGTGTGAGCAAAGTACATCTAGCGATCCACTCCTTACCCATTCCTGCGATGCAACTCTGAGACATATGTCACTCACTTGAGTCTGAGCCGAGTGTATATGTACCGTCTATTAGGTATGCTCCATTATTCTTTTGTCCTGTTTCACGATTGGTATAGGGCAGAAACTTCGTTGACTGATATAGATGAAACTGCAATTTTACTACAAGCTTCCGCTGCTACGCCCCTAGTGTGAACTTCACTGCAGAGTGCTAGCAATAATATGCTGTTTTTTTGTTAAAATTTATGTTTTCAACTTTTACAGATATTCTATTTAGATGTGACATAGTTTACTTCATTGCTGTGTTATTCCCTTTCGCTGTTTGCCTTTATGTCCAATAGTCATGCAAAAAATATATATATTCAGACATCTAATATATTGATTGCATCTCCACACAGATATATCTTTACTCTGTACAAGTAACCTCATTAATTTAAATGGCATAACTATGAGTCCTTGGGAAATCTTATTTTGTCCTACAAAAATGATTGGAAATAGTCTCCATACTTAAGGTCACTTTTTTATTCCGTTTTTATTGGCCATATTTTCATGTTACTTTAAAAAAAGCTAATCTCTCTCAATATAGCACTGAACGATCCTCTCTATGATCTTTGCACGGAACGTTGGGTAAGGCATTGTCATTGTGGGCTCCTTGTTTGCTTCATTATGGGCATTTAGGGCCCTCCTAATATCAGAGAGATGTTACAAGATAGTCATTAATGTTTAAAGTGTTCCAGCCTCCTGTACAAGATGGAAGAATGTAATCATAATTCTAAAATGTTGCACAAACTCCTCATTTGTTTTGCTAAATATTTTGGTCTATCACCATTTTAAATTCAAAGTTATGTTACTTTGGATGTAAACCAACTAATATACATGCAGATTAAGAAATTGCATTTGAAAACTCCCTGTAAAAAAATTCACAATAATCACAGGATCATACAAGAAATCTAAAATAACAATAACTGCCTTATCAGTCATCATTAAAAATTCATAAAACCGACTTTTGGAATTCATAGCAAGAACGTATATTCCTTAACAGCGAATAAAAGGTGTGTCATTAAACGGAAGATGAGCATAGGTTGCTATAATCCACTATGACTAAATATCCCTGTGAGCAAAAGATACACAATTGATGGAGGGAATGCAGAACAGATCAAGACATTCACCCCCAGTCAAGAGATCTGGGTTAAATCCACCATTCTTTTGCTCACCATGCCACCCCAGTTTAGACCTGGCCATATGCAAATCTGTCTTGACCCTGTGCCTCATGGAAACAGTCCAGCCCGAATTGCCAAGCCAGGTCCTCCCTGGACCGGAAACAAGCATCCTAGGACTGGTTTCGGGGTTTCACCCCTCTTCAGCCAGGATAGCTTGAATCCAGTGGCACAGTGAGCCCGGGACCCACGTCTGGACATACCCGGCGTACTTAGGGCGAGAAAGCAAAAGACACACAATTGATGGACGGAATGCAGAACAAATCAAAACATTCACCCCCAGTCAAGAGATCTGGGTTAAATCCACCATTCTTTTGCTCACCATGCCACCCCAGTTTAGACCTGGCCATATGCAAATCAGTCTTGACCCTGTGCCTCATGGCAACAGTCCAGCCCGAACTGCCAAGCCAGGTCCTCCCTGGACCGGAAACAAGCATCCTAGGACTGGTTTCGGGGTTTCACCCCTCTTCAGCCAGGATAGCTTGAATCCAGTGGCACAGTGAGCCCGGGACCCACGTCTGGACATACCCGGCGGACTTAGGGCGAGAAAGCAAAAGACACTCAATTGATGGACGGAATGCAGAACAAATCAAAACATTCACCCCCAGTCAAGAGATCTGGGTTAAATCCATTATTCTTTTGCTCACCATGCCACCCCAGTTTAGACCTGGCCATATGCAAATCAGTCTTGACCCTCTACCTCATGGAAACAGTCCAGCCCGAACTGCCAAGTCAGATCTTCCCTGGACTGGAAAGAAGCATCCTAGGACCGATTTTGGGGTTTCAAATACAAAGTTCTTTAAAGTTATGGATTAAAAATATCTAAAAATTTCTCTCACTTAAATATAGTTTTATAGTGCCATAATGTTTTGAATAAAGTGCCTAGGGATCTAGGAGATTCCCTCTGAAGCTCGCCCTCAAATGGTCTCAGCCCTTTGGCGCACCAAATATGAAGCCACTACGATATAGGCCTCAGTTTAGTGAGCTCTACAGCAGGCTTCAAGGTGAACTCTAACCTTAAGGGTAATAGATGAGCATTCTAGCTCAGATTCGTTAAGGACCTTATGTAGATATATTCTCTTCAATCCCTAGGTTTGTAAATTCAGTGTCTCCAAAGATCTGCAGCATAAACAGCAGCATTAATTGCTTGAGCTTTATAAATTTCTATTACTGGGGAGATTGGGTGCGAAGAAGTGTGCTTAGCAATTCTGAGAATGTCTGAAGCCCTGAGTTAAATGATTCGGGAGCTTTCTGTAATTTGTGGCATGAAATGGAGTTGGTTAGCCTGATTCCCAAATAATCCAATTCATTGACTCTCGTGAGGATGTTCTCCCCCAACCTCACGAGCTAACATTTTCTTACCACCAAACATCAGTGCTACATAAATACACAATTCTGAGAATGCCACAACTTGATTTCTACAAATGGTAAACAAAGTTCTACCTTCTACATGCCGTTGTATTAAACCATTCAACATTGCAGTAGTGAGGCCTATGTTTATCAATGAAGTCCATAGCAAATGGTTCTGAATATTATGAAATGCAGACTTTAGGTACACGATGACCACATAAAGGGATTTTTTTTTTTCTTTAAGAGAAATATTTTTTTGCAGTCATAAGATCTAAAGACTTGGTCTACAATATGTATGCTCTTCTTGAAGGCAGTTTGACAATGTGAAAGAACGTCATTCTCCAATTCAAGTCTTGCGAGCATCAGCCCCCCAAAGATGTGAAGAGTCGGTGAGACTGATTGGGGTAATTAGCCTGATTTCTGTGGCAACCCTCCTTGTGTATATTAATAATCTCTGCAAGAGCAGAGCCCTGAGCCATCCTTCAAAATAACATTCACAAGAATCATGCTATAGTGGGGTCAGATGAAAGGCTCAGCCTTTCACGAGTACATTTCTGCCTTATCTGGGCCAGGCACCCTGCCTCCCTTTTTGGGACTGTGTACCACCAATCATTTGCATATTTAGAGAAATGGCCCCCACAAGATTGTTAGCGGAGGTAGCGGCCGGCCTGGTCACCCAAGTTACTCATTAGGTGTTGCAGGAGTCTTTAGGAGTTAACTTTGGGGAAAGGCTCCTGGAGATGTCTTCCCTTCTGGATCGTGCGAAGCCTTTGTAGAGCAGTTGAAGACCCTGGTGGCAGAACTCTTCAACTATATTTTATCAGGGGTAGTATTCTTTTTGAGAAGAAGAATTTAAAGGATCCCATCAACGTAAATTCTTTTTGGCCTATAACACTACTCAATACTGAATACAAAATCCTGGCCAAATTAATTTATGCAAGGTTGGCTGTGCTGTTACACAAAGAGATGTAAATGGCGTTGTGCTCGGATGAGAACTCTATCTTTTATTACTGTTGCTTCTTTGTTACTTTTCCTCATAAGTGATTAATCAACTGAGGCATTGATAGCATCCAGCGGACATTATCGTCACCTGTTGTATCAGTTACATGCAGCCTCTATATCTCTGTATAGCTGTTGGTACTCACAGTTGTTTTGTTTATAATGTCAATCATTGGTGTAAAATCATTGTGTTGTAAAGTAGGTACCTGTATATCAAAAAAGAAATAAAGAGATATTAAAAAGAAAAAAGCGTATTGCTCTTGCTGTGGAACTGTAAGATAAGAATTGTGGTGCCTGTAAATTATACACTGCTTGTAGGTCTGCAACAGTCCATCCTCATGTTAGTGTTTACATACAAATCTCTCACACTTGATTTTTTGGCCTTATTCTACATGTTCATTCCCTGTGTCTCAGCACTCACTTAATGCGCAGTATATGTGTACACCTTATCTGTAATCGGGAGCATAGGCAATTGATGTCTCTGTCCTTCTAAAGTTCCTGTCCCAACAATATAGATCAATATGAACCAACCTCTGGGTGTCTCTACTATTTCTTCTCTCTCTCTGCACGGCATTGGTTGGCACCCTGCTGCCCACGAGTTGTTCTAGCGTACTTTCTGCCGTTTTTTTCCCAGCCATCTGTCTTGATACTCATTGGTGTTGATCTGCCAATTAAGAACATTCAAACTTCAGTTCCCCCTGACCTCCCTCTGTTGTTGTTGAAGTGCCTCCCTTTATCATCCAGGATTCCATATAAGTTCAATAGGTAGGGAGTCCAATCCCCCAAATAAAGTGGGCGTCGTTATGAATGGTGTGAAGGGTAAATTCACAAAATAATAGAGTAATCTTGGTGATACCACCATTCTGGGCAGCTCTATTCTGTGTGCAGCTGTAGCTGACATCACATTGTCTTCCTTGTGATGTACTTGCACACAGAAATATCAAAATCTATCTGCTTCCCATTGCGTGACTGGGGTATGAACGGGGGGTTGAAGGGGAGGATCCAACTATGACGTTATTGAGAAGAAGCAGGGTCAGGATTTGTTCCATTTTCTCCAAACACCATTGTTCATTGCGGGACCTCGGCCAGTAATGACACCATTCAACCATGAAAGCACATTATGGGCAGACTATGAAATCAGGTTCCTCTCTCCAGCTACTTCTGTATCTCTAGTATTACTACAGTCCATCATATTTCTTTCCAGTTGATCCATGGCTAGAAAGATGGGGGATCTGCCTTTTATTTGGTTCCTCCCCTGCTGGTCTTTTTGTTTGTTGGACTCCCCCACTCTAAAAACAATATGATTATTGTCTTTTGGTATTTGTGGCCTAGCTGGTTTCTCAACCAGTGTTTCTTGTGTAATAATTTATTCTGTGTTGGAAATTTGTGGATCCCGGTGTACCTATTGTTGAAGAATAATCATTGGTAGGTGTTTATGTGCTCCGTTTGCTGACTTGTATTTCTACCGAAGCAAAAACGTGGTTGTTCCAGTAAGAGTATGCATCATGTCTTGGTTTCCATACCTTACTGTCATTATTCTCCCTTGATATTCCAGTTTTGGTTTGTTTCCTTAAATAATTAATTCAACTCATCCTGTGTCATGTGTGTTACTAATTCTTCCTGTAATTTTGTAATGTCAATGATTGAAATCTGGTTGTTTTTTCTTGGTTAATTTGTTAAGTGTGAGGATCATTATTATGCACTATTATTATTTGTTGGTGTTGTTATTATTTATTATCAAAATAATACACTTTTCTTTGTATATTCTTTTGATAGTTTGCATAAGGACTGCTTTAGTGAAATCCTATGACTTGGGGTATTTGTTCATTAGGGTGCGTGTATTCCACTACGGTTAATGCATGCATTTTTTTGTTTTATTATATTGTATAATAAAGTAATTCAACCACTTCATAGATTTGTTTTTTTAGTGTTTTAATGTTATTTTGGTTAAGCAACTTGTTGTACTTCCCAGTGGTCTTTTCATCTTTTACACTTGAAATAAGTGTTTCTGATTTTTTCTCAAAAATATCTTTTCTGATTTCTTCTCAAAAATATCTTCTTCCTACATTTATGTTTGATGGCTGTTTAGGCAATTCTGAAGGGAAAATCTTATTTCAGTGCAGTTTCTGTAACCCTCTTTTGAAGGGTTTATTATATCATATATATCCATTTATATATCTGGAGTCTTCCCCCTGCAGTTCCACACACCTTTAGAATAAAAGACCTGGACCACGCCATGCTGTCAATGTCTTGTTGAGATGACCTAGGGCCACATGTATGAAGCATTTTCCAGTCAGAAACGGATGATAGGGTTGTTTCTGACTCCAAAAATGCTTTTGCGTACGTACAAAACACAAACTGCAATTTGGTAACACAGGACTGAACTGCAGTTTGTGTTTTCGATTTGGTATTTGGAAGGGGCGTGTTTAGTGCGTCCCTTCCAAATACCGAATCTGAATCTGAAGTATAAATGTTTTGCAACTGAATTACTGTTGCAAAACATTCAGATTTCTTATTGAAGGAGGTGGTAACCCATTCGCAAATGGGGAGGGGACCCAGGTGACCCTTTCCCCTTTGAGAATGGGAAACACATTTCCAAAAATTGAACTGCAAAGTTTTATTTTTTGTATTTAAATGCTTCCCTAAGGAAAACCAGCTGCATTAAAAAAAACATTTTTGACCTCAGCAGGCCACCACCCCTGTTACAACTGCGATTCCTAATGGGTCACAAATTGCGGCCTATCTCATTGATATGCATGAGGTAGGTCTATGTGCTACCCACTAGGACTTGCTAATGACCTCTCAAAAGAGTTACATTCATTAGGAATACAGGTTTCCTGTAGATCAGAGGATCTATATATAGCGCAAAGAGTATTGGGGAGCAGGGACAGCCCTGACGAGTGCCTCTCCTAATCATAATTTTCTCGGAACTCTCACCCATTACTGATACCCTGGCTACCGGGTCTTTATACATGGCTCTAATAGCGTTAACTGCTTTTAAACCAAATCCCCTGTCTTCAAGAATACCCCAAAGATAATCCCAGGTTACACGATCAAAAGCCTTCTCTGCGTCGAGGAGGATCATGGCCATCTCGCCCCCCCTGGCAGCATGAGTGTCAAACAGAGCGATTGCTCTCCGTATATGATCTGTAGTGCCCCGCCCAGGCACAAACCCATGCTGCCAGGGGGAAACAAGACCGCCAATAACCCCCCCCCCAACCTTTTGGCCCAAATTTTGGAATACAGTTTAGTGTCTGCATTAATAAGTGATATATTAAACAAAAAATTGCTACGTTCATCTAATTTAAGGGCACAGCATTTTAAAACACTGTTTAATCTGTACTTTACTCCAGCCAAATTGTTTTCGTGGGGATTGGTGGAGAACGATAAGTGCCCTAGGTGTCAGACTGGCCCTGCAGATCTATTACATATGTTTTTTGAATGCGATAAGTTATCCTCGATACTTAGAGAAATTTCAGATTTTCTGGCTGGATTGTTAAAATGCAGAATTGTTCTATCTTCTACACAGGTGGTGGTAGGTGTAGATAGCAAAGTTGAATTGTCTAACTCTGCTGAAGCATTGGTTTTTGTTTCGGCTGCTGTGTTGCGCATTCTTATTTCAACAGGATGGAAAGACCCTTCCCCACCCACCTTTCAAATGTGGATGGCAAGGCTCCTTGCGATACATAATATTGAGTCTTGCCTATATGACCAAAAAGGGGGAAGGATAAGGGATATGGGCAGAAATATGTGGGCTCCTCTTGATAGTTGGAGAAGATCAAACTGATGATTTATGCAGGGGTTATTCTCTGATCTTGTATTATGTAATTTTCTCATTTAGTTTGGTTGTAGAAGAATGTGTATATATTCTATTATTGGTTATTTGTATCGATTGATTGGATTACCGTGTACACCAGAAAAACTTTCAATAAAAAAAAAAAAAAAAAAAGGAATACAGGTTTCCTACAGCGATTACGGAGACAATCACAATTATGAAATCGGTATTCCTAATAATAGTACATCTGGCCCCAAATTCTGTGGCCACTGGGCGCTGGGATTGAGGGTAGTCGTTTACAGTGTATGACTGTGTGTGACCTACTGTGTCTTTGAAACAGCTAGAGGTGGGGTTAAATAGCTACTGTGGGTGAGGGCACTGCATAAAGAGCATGCACTCAGTGCCCTTCAGGTTCGGGGGGAGTGTTATTTCATGCTAGACATGGCCTGCAAGAACTAAATACCATTGTTCAAGGTTCGTTCATACCCAGTCAGTACTGTAGGTAGGAAATGTCAGCAGGGCATTACCAAAGACCATGCACCAAGAAAAGAGTCCCCTAGGCACTGGAAATGGGGAAACTGGTTTATGGGGCTGGAAGAAAGACATGCTTTTCACTAAGTTCCTCTTGAATGGTGAACTCAGTCTGTAGTGGCACAGGGTGTGGGTGTGAAGGCCTCTTCCTCTATGTCCTGGGCAGAGCTAGAGGCAATACCAAGTGAACATTGTGGTTGGGCCACTAGATTTATGTTATTTCCAGAGTCCTCCTCCTGCACCTAGTACTCTTTAGACATGTGCATTCTGTGGTAGGGAATTGGTTGCAGTGCCTGACAGGAAGCCATGTGCTGGTGACATGGTGCTTGGCTTCCTCCAGTATATTACTACAAAACCCAAACAGTTCAATGTACAAGTATATGTGATGGCTAGACTCAATAGATCTAAAATACTTTTTGCCCCCACAGGAATCTAGGTACTCGTATCTTTTTATTGAAATAATTCAAGATAGCTGGCCCGAAAGGGGCTTTGTTACTAAAGTAGGAGTAAAATGCCCCACGTATACGGTTCTCACACACCAACTGATACAAGTACAATCGGAACCTTCACTACAGTTAATATAATAACACTGATGATATGGCACTGTGACTATGTGTGTCATCCAAGCGTGATATACCACGCTGGTTCTGAGTTTGATTTATGAAAAACAATTGGTCCTTCAAACATGTATGAGTAAGAGAACAATGAATATAGATCAGAATCTGTGCTATATTAGGTAGAGATGTCCATCTGGACATGTAGATTTAATATTTAAACCGTGGTTATTCAAAATCAAAGAGAGCGTAATAGAGTGGGACACAGTCCTGTATCCTTCAACAAACAACAAATAAGGACAATCACATATATATAGACATTTTTCAGGCAAAACAAACAAGCTTAACGCCAATGCAGATAATAGGGGCGAGCTTTTAGGAAGTAAACAGTAATGCACTGGCTTTAACACATGAGTTTAACGCGCATGCTGTTTAAAAGATTCGACGACATTTCGATCTATACCAAGATACATAGATCATCATCAGGACGAGAGTTATAACAAGCCTGAAAAACACACTGCCTGGTTAGCTAGCGAGTGCGGGGAGAGAGGGATCCGAGGGTAAGGGTAGAGGTAGCGGTTGCTAACTGTTTATCATTTCAAGGTATTAATTCAATGCGTGGATGGAGGGCGGCGCCGGTAGAGCAGGTAATTTCAGCGAAGGCGTCCGCGGCAGTTCAGATCTCTTGTCGATCACAAGGGAGCCGTTAGGTGTTCTGAATTGGAATGAGCAGGATCGCTCGGTTATGAGTGTGATGTCACATAAATATAGTTTATTCTAAAACTCTTACTGATGGCAGTGCATGTTAACTTCGAACCTGGGCCCAAGCATTTCTGAGTAATTTGGAACCAATCTAGTTTGGTTGTTTTGTACCACCACATATAGGGCTCTTCTTTAGGATAACAATATGTAAAGCCAGATATTTGAACCACCCATTAACTCAATCCAGGATTTTAAGCATAAGTACTGTTTGAT
This sequence comes from Triturus cristatus, assembly GCF_964204655.1. Lineage (NCBI taxonomy): Eukaryota > Metazoa > Chordata > Amphibia > Caudata > Salamandridae > Triturus > Triturus cristatus. The sequence goes on from NC_140588.1 coordinate 144,943,634, forward strand.
AACAATGGGGAGAGGATGTGGCCTCACTGCTAGGTCGGTGGACCTCAAATCTGGGGAACTGGGTTTGTGTCTCAGCAACGACTTCAACATCCTGTGATTCTCGGCAAATCACTAAATCCCCCTTTGTGCCAAACAAAATGAATGTCTCCTGGTGTAACTCAATTGGTGCTCATGTAGAGCGCACAGATACCTGATACCTTCGGGTCAAGTTTGCGCTGTATAAAACTCAGAGAAAAAAAAACATGGTGCTTGGGCTAAGTGTCTTCTGTGGCACCAGTGTCTTGTTTCATTAAAACAGAAATGTGGTACCCTGAAGATCAGCAACACTTATATAGATAATTGATGAATAAAGAATTGATGTATGCCAAAATAGTGAACCACTGAATGAGTAATCTTTGGTGTTGAATTATGTTGCCGACTCAGTATGTCAGGGACCAAGTATACAAATTTACTATGGAGCGTCCATTAATTGAAGCAATGGTGCACCCGAATCAACGTATCAGCCGAATGAACGCATCAGCCTAAAGCACCTTCATTCAGAGCAAACTATTGCTTCAACTGACGTACACAGTATTTACCATGCCATTTTTATCAAGAAATGGTCTTTTGTTACCTATAAGGCCTATAAAGATATCTAGTAACGGTCAGTGATTCTGCGGTCATGCTTCTTAATCTGAAACGACAGTAACAACATCTTTTAATAGTAATTGTTACTACTGCTTTGTTTCTCTATATAGTGGTAATCAAGCAGCACCGCATCTTTTAGTTTGTACTCTTTTTGAAAACATTTGTTGATTTTCATTCAATGACCACTTTGTGTGTGCACCTAATAAATGGGTAGTGTTATTGCAGCCTTTTAATCAATATCATATTTTTGAGAAACCTTTTGTTTCAGTTTCAAGGTTTGTAATAACTCTGGTGAAGGTGACAAACATTAGCCCACCAGTGATATCATTGATTATTTCATTTGTAAAGTCATGTTTGAGGTCGTGACAATGCATGAGTGGGGGTTTGTGTTTTATTTTCTTAGCATGAAGTCCCATTAAGTAAACTTTTTTTTGTGTCAATATGCAAAATTAAATGTGATCAGCTTCTCTGAGTGGCACCATTTCCGTTTATATATACCCTTTCAAACGGCAGAGATTCCGAATATTTTGTCCACTTTCTCATCAATGGTTTACTTACAATAAAGTGAGTTTATTCTACATATATTTATATAGTATGTATTATATATATATATTATAATATATGTAATCTAGCGTGCTGCATGCGAATGACTATGCTGATATTTTTCTGGTATATTTGCTGTACAGATAGATGTGTTCAGTTATATTCATAATTCAATTTTATAAAAACATCAAATTGTGGCTCACACTATCGTTTTCCAGAGGATTACTGGGGCAGATTCCAGTTTCCCAATTAGTGGGGTGAATTTGTGACTGTGAACCCAAGAAGCTTTCCCCCCCCCCCCCCCCCCAGCCCATCTACTAACAACCTCTCCTCACTTCAGCGGCACAGCCCCTGCTGCTTTATCGATGATTGTTCAATACAGCTTGGTACAGCCCACAATGTTGGCCTGGGGTTTGTACAGCTTCCAAAGTGTACTCGCCACTCCTGCACGCAATTGCGTTCCATGGTGCGCCAAAGTGTCTGAAAGGTGATATGATGTGTAGTATAAAACAAGGAAGTATACAAGTAAATAAATATCTTAACAAAATAATTATGCACCTTATCTAAGCAACACCTGTTTCCCAAGACGTGAGGCGAGATGGTAATAGGATGGGACTGCTTGGTAGGAGGAGCGTAAAGTAAAGTGCCAGTAGCGGCGAACGTCATTTAGAGTTCAGCAGATAGGGGACATCCTTCAACAATGCAGATATCCCCTCCGCCCAATTGAGATTGTTTACATTTAATGAGGATGGGTAGGAAATTATTGTATACATATAATAAGGGCGGACAAGACATTTGCTTATTTTTGGTAAATGTCCTGTGTCTGCCTAATTCAAAGTAAGCCCTCCAGGTTTTAAAATGTTGGGTAGCTAATACATACGTTTATTAACCATGCGTAGAGGCCCAGGCCTGGGCCTTGCTTTAGATGATGAGAAACACGGTCTGGATTGATTTGGTAGAACTGTCTCCAAATAGTTGGCCGTGGTCATTTTGTCCCACAGATCGATATTGAAGTCCTGGTTGGGCTGTTTTTCTCCATTAACTTGTAATGGAGTCCATTACGTTAGAAGCAATTGTTTATATCTTGTTTACTTTGCTGAAAAGTCTCAGCTGTTTTGTGAACCGTTCTAATAGTCACACTTTTTACTCCATTAAAAAATAACCGAGAACCACAGGCCCCGCGGGAAGGCAATATTGATCTGTGTTGCAATCTAATGCACGGTGACCATTGGACCTATAGCAACATTAACACTTCACTGAAGGCCTGCAGTGCCTTGATTTTTGTTAAGCCCTTAAGTGCCTGCTGTGCATCTGTGTAACAAGCACAGCCATTGATGGGGGCCCTTCTCCGGTTTACCCAGCGCACAATGTTTATAGAGTCTTTGCTTTGTACAGTTTTGCAAGGCAAGCACTCTAAACGTTTGCCCATTGGTGTCTCCACTACAGATTTCATTGGTGCCTTCACTATAATCTTTATCCAGGCAGTATTAATCAAAGACTTTGTCCCACAAGCTAGTAATAAATTAGACTGTGCTATGTTCATTCACAATTAACAATAAGGGGGATTTGCTCACATTCAAAAATGTGAACTACAATCTGTTCTAAACCAAAGTACCGTTCTTACTGAATTTTGATAAGGCAACTTTAATTGACTTCCGGTTTTGTTGATTACTTCACATACAACATGAATATAGCATATTCCACTATCTAGTGCAGGGTGCAGAAACGTTGTTATGGCGTTTTCTTTGTTAGTACAAATTTTCTAAAGTGTTTGGACGTCAACCATTGGCATGTTTCGGATTACTCTATATGACGTCCCCCCCCCTGCCAACTATCGCAAGTAGACTTCACCTTGAAATGCCTTTATCCTAAGGTTTACAAGCACGCAGAAGGATATCAAAGCAAAATATTTTTTTAAGCAGAAATATAATCTGGGAAGCAAGAAAAGGCACTGAGCCCACAGCACATCTGTTGAGCACACTCACTGACAGACCTAAGCGAGTTTTGGACCTATTTGTTTTTGCACATCGGCTCTCCAATGTTTCCTGTTGGATGATATTGATTTTATTCACATTTTCACTTAAACACTATACACCAAAATCTAGTTATGGAAATGTCTACTTTTAAATTATGTGCCACACTTTATACATTTTTTGTGTATGGACCTGTATAGACTCCACAAGCTTTGCATGGCTAGGTCTCATTACGAATGCCCCGAAATAATCCCAGTTATTTCTCCACTGCTTGAATTATTATTACAGGTGGTTCTGTCATTCCAGGGTCAATGTGGGACAATGAGGGGGATTAGAAGTTTTTCTGGAATAACATACAGGAGTAGATGTTTCTTCATCCTTTATTGGGCACCTGTTAATGAGGGCCCAAGTGGTAGCTTGTAATGTTTTTTCAAGAAACATATATATATATATTACCTACTGGCGGTCGCCAGTAGGTAGTTATAGTTAGGACCACGTTTCCATAGGAAAACCTCAACATTCTATTTTGAATAACTTTGGCGCCGGTCGACGAATCCTCGCGAATTTCTCAAAATAGGTGGGGCGCTACGCTCCGCTCCTACCCTGAAAGTCTCGGGGGGATCCGTCAAGCGGGGGCTGAGATAAAAGGGGGGTCCCAAAACGCGTTTTTCCCATGCATTTTTCCATAGGACCTTTAGAACGAGCTACAGCCCGAACGGCTGAACAGAATTACTCAAAATTTGGCACAGAGGTAGTCCCTAGGTCAAGGAAGTGCCTTTTGTAGGTTTGGTGTAAATCTGTTCAGTAGATTCTGAGAAAATAGCCTTTAAATCAATATATATATCTGAGCCCGCTTACGGTACGCTTACCGTACGCTTACGGTAAGCGTACGGTGGCGTGCGCGAGCGCGATTCTGATTGGCTCTTAGATCTTAGTAAACATTCGAATCGGCCGAAACCAGGAAGCGGCGGCCGCCATTTTGTGTATTTCAATCTGAAAAAAAAGAGTGAAAACAAGGAAAGGGGGCAATGAGGAGAGTTACAGACCCCCTAACATTTGTAAGGGGGTCAAAGAAGGACAGAAAAGTACAAAAAAAACATTTATTGATTTTAAAAAAAATCACGGGGTACGCGTACGGTAAGCTTACGGTAAGCGTACGGTAGAAAAAAAAAAAAAAAAAAAATGAAAATCAGATTTAAGTGTTTAGATATTAGGGGGCTCTAAAAAGAGCCGTTGTGTTTATGAAATGATTTTTTAGTGGTACCTACAAGTAAGTACCGATGCAGAGTCTAAGGTTCAAGAGGAAGACTCTGTTCCCTTCATCATTGAAGTGCACACCATCTCCTCTATAAATGTCTTGCATGTCATAACGCAAGTTGTTGTGGTAAATGGCACCCATACCATAGTCACGGAGGAAAGCAGAAACAGATTTGTTGACGTGCTTTCTTGCTTTGTCATCGCACCGCGTGCCCACCGTGCGTGCACGGCACTAACTGCGTAAAGTGGGCGCGCGGTGCGCGAAGCGCACCGCGTGCTCACTGTGCGCGCACGGTGCGCGAAGCGCACCGTGCGCGCACGGAACGAACTGCGTTAAGTGGGCGCGCACGCCACGAATGGCGTAAAGTAACTTAGCATTTAAAAAACCTTGCAAATTCACTGAAAAAACCATAGGTTTCACACATGTTATAGTTAGTGGAAATTTTACTGATAAAAAACCAATGAAATTCCCCCGTTATAGTTAGTGGAGGCAACTATAACTCACGCGACCGCAATCTTCTGCTGATGACATATGTGTCTTTATGAAAAAAAAATATTTGTAATATATGTATAGCTAAAAATGTATGGAAGAAGACATGGGCAAATAAGTGTCTAAATACAGTATTAGCATCAGCAGAGGATTGCGGTCGCGTGAGTTATAGTTGCCTGCACTAACTATAACGGGGGAATTTCATTGGTTTTTTATCAGTAAAATTTCCACTAACTATAACATGTGTGAAACCTATGGTTTTTTCAGTGAATATATATATATGTACAAACTAAAGGGCCTTGCTTTTCTTGAGGTGAAAATTCTTTTAATATAAAAAACACAAAATAATTAAATTTCAAAGTAGAAAGTGAATCCCCCTTTTACTGCACACACCTCCATGGGCAGGGGTGTGTCTCCAAATATTTCTGGTACATTTAGCATGTAAATCTTTCTTATACCAATGAAGTGAGCATGGAAGGATAGTTGATTCCAGATTCGCTGAGTCTCCATGGGAAAAGGAGAGTATCATTTTTGGCTGCATCACTGGAAGCATTGCTCTATAAAGGATTCGCAATGCCAACATGCTCCCAGGGTGAGAAGCATACTGCGGAGAGTTATAAAGGTTAATTTTGATCTGTTTTAAATCTGGTCCTTGAGTCCGCTTTAGCTGTTACACCAATAATTCCTGCACAACATGCATGCAAAGACAGGCTTTCGGTCAGCGGGCTTCATCCATTGGTCTGTTAAGATGTCATTCACGTTTTGTTCCACTCATGGGGCAGTGGGTCTGCCCACCTTACCAAGTGGCTCTCTTAAATTTGAGGGATTGCATAAAGCTTTTGCACGTTGTTCACATTGCCCAAAACTAGTTATTTTCTCTTCAGTTCCAAAGCTGTTTCAAAGTGTGCTTTTTATATATATTCTTTTTATATTAACTTTAAATACTTGTTATTTATTTATTTCGCCTACTCGTTAGGTGCCCAGTTAGATAAATGGTGGCAATTTGTTTTTCTTCCTATTTTTTGGGGCATAAACTTGCAATAAAAGTTTTAAAAACTAGCAAGGCCAGATCTATTACCTTGGCAATGCTTTGTGTACTGGCATATGGTGCAGCAAGTGGACACATCTTCACATTAAGAGGCAATGATGACACTAACTTTCAGAGCAGTTTTTTTGTTGCTCCTTCAAATGGCACATGTAAATGCGGATGAGACGATGATGCCCCGGTCAAGCCAAATTTAAAACATTCAGTTTAATTTTAAGACACCGTACATGATAGTGACTTTGAGATGGTTCCAAGATGTAACGCCTTACTTCTTAAAGTGACAGGGTACTTATTTTATGATACGTTGTTTAAGATTCTGTTTGTGTGTCTCATTAGTAAGACTTTTGTGCTTGGCCCCTGCAGACTGATGCGCTCCGCACAGTGATGGATACACCAAATACATGTTGAGGCCTTGAGACCCTGTGTCAGCCCCCTGAACCAGATCACAATCCGAATAATTCAATGGTAGATGCTGGAACCTGAATCCTGCCAGTTCTCGCTCTATTCCGGCATTGCCGGGGCGCCTTTAACTTACTCTTTCCTGATAAGGTCACCAGTGTAAGGACCACGATATTGCAAATGGATTGAAACGTTGTTCTCCCTCTCCCAGTGCTTGCACCTCTCTGTGTCCCAGTTACTTTTCTCCTCAGCTTGGTGTGCTCTCTTCCCTTTATATTTCCTATTTGTTCCCGCCTTGTGTAACCGTGGTTCCGGGTGCTTTTTTCCCATTGTGTTTTTCTTTCTTTGGGCTCACTACCCACAAAGCAATCCTAGCCCTGTATGGGGTTTCAGTGTAGAATTATCAGGTGTTTACTGAGGCACAGTGGCAGAAAAATAAAACACCAATATTTTTTCCACATATCAAAAAAGAAAAAAACCCCACAACATATACACTAGAACAGGCAGTGTCTCGTACCATTATACCATTATGGGAGGTCATGAGCAGAGCACGATGGGTCTTATGGTATCTAGAAATAGGGAGTTTCAGCCTTTATGTAGGTTTTGGCTCATAACCATAAAATGATCTTCAACTGAAAATATTAAAACAATTTGTATGCTTTTTAGATGGCACAAATTTGTTTATGATCCTAGAAGTCTTCCATGATATCTTTTTTAAATGATTTTCAGTAAAATCTTGTAATGGTGTTCTTGGGTCCTTGCCAATTGACATCCATGTCCGCTGGGCATGTAGCCCTGCCTTCAGCACTTTACACGGCTGCAATCAATTATTGGCAATGAAATTTGAATACCCCCAAAGATGAGATCCATCGTCATTCATCTTACCTTCAGAAGACTACTCAAGAATTGGCTGTTCCCTACATGACCGCCATACTCAAAACTCAAATGTACAACAGTAGTATGCACCAGACACCAGTAGTGCATGTGTGTATGTAAACGTGTATAATTATACATGTATATATTTATAAATGTGCATTTCTTTTTACAAAAGTGTACATCACTTATGGTTATAATATAATATATAAATTCTGATATTTATGCTTAACATGTATATAGGCCCCTGGATTGGCAGCATGAGGATTTGACTATATGTTTATGGGTACCTGTTTAATTATAATAACATATATAAACATGATTACACAGGACGTATGACTAAATGTTAAACTATTCATGACACTTAATACTTCAAAAAAAGTATCCTAAATAAATCACAAATAAATAATAAAACCAAATAATAATAAAGACAGAGAATAGTTTTATGTTTGTGTGTGTGTATGTATATATATATATGTGTGTGTGTATAATTATATATTCCTTTAATTGTTTCTTATTCTTATCATATACATACAGGTCAAAATATACATGACAAATTAGTAGATGAGCGTATGCATACAGATTTATTTGTCCAAATGACAATTACGTTCTATAGGGAACATATGTAAGTGCTGAACTATTTATCTACATGTGTAATTTAAAGAAAAATTTGCTAAAATGTGAATGCCTTAGCTTGTAAATAATATATGCATGTACATGTGGGTATTTTTAATGTGCAACTATCTTCAATAGTACATAAAATTGTATGTTTGTGTTAAGGTGTCCAGCTATTCATTTCTCCTATATATTATAATGTGAGGATCTATCTATCTATCTATCTATCTATCTATCTATCTATCTATCTATCTATCTATCTATTGGAGGAAATGCAAAGTAGAATAAAATATCAGTAACATATATGGTGATATGTATGGTTATGGATTTATTTTCTATCATAACACATCTATCACAATGTGTAAACCTAATTATAGTAAATGTAAATATAAGTGCTTAACTAGTGAAATACCGTGGTAAAAAATTGTAAAGTTTTATTTATCTGTAAAAAATGGAATTCTTGATTTTATAAATATTTGTCCTTGTATGTTCATGTGGGTCATTATATAGTACAATTTTATACTTCTAGATTATTATTTTGCATATGCATAATATGTTAACATTTCCAAGTAACAAAGCTAAAAGTGCTCCAACACCTCGTTAGGGGAGGTATGCGCAATATAAATACAATTTGCATTTACTATACATCTCAACTGTTTTGTAGGAAAAATGGTGGTTATAATGGCATTTCTGTGCATTTTATCAGTATATATATTGTTTCCAGAGATTGTTCTCAACTACAGAACAGAGAGAAACTGCAGTGGTCCACTGAGGCTTGAAGCCATGTAGTGTAATCATGGAGCTAGGAATGGCAAGTTGATATTGCAAAAGGTTGAGCTCATAAACATGCACTCTTCAGAAGGAGTTCTAAAACGTTACTTCAGTTTTTGAGACCAGGTGCAACATGTGGGTACTGCATAATTCATGTGGGTACTGGGTAATTGTCTTACATCAATTTCTGACATTCTCCACAATGTATCATAGATAACCTCTAACTGCTGATTTCTCATTTTTGCGGTTGTCAAAAAGCCACAGGGTTAACTATGGAAAGCTGCATAAATCCTGGATTTCATGCCAGAAGGGTTGCTTTGTCAATATTCAGAGCCGGAGACTTAAAAAAACCACAAAAAAAAAAACATGACCAATTAATCTTCCGATGAACTTCTATTGGAGTCGCTAAAGATATAAGTTTTTAATGAGGAAGATTCACCCGGATCCCAGATCCAGCAGCTATTAGTTAGCTGGATCTTTGATCTGGGTTGGCCCCGTTGAAATATGCTGAATTTGCTGCAGTGTACCTTTCTGCCGCAAGACACATTCTGCAGCGCCTGCATGTTGCCTGATTTCTGTTCGGAGCTGCAATCTGCAGGCGGTAAGAGGACTTTCTTATTTTCACTTCCGGCTGGGCACAAAACAAAGACCTCCTTTAAAAAGGCCATTTGCCCTCCTTTTGTTTGAGTATCATCCTGACTGCAAGGTAGCTGGAGTCCAACACCTAGATGCCAATGCAATGAAGGGAAACAAAGGGACAGTTTATCACTTCTCAAGTACTTAAGAGAAACTAAGATGTGGAGGCCTTTTTTAAAACTTTATTCAACCCTGTATGTAAGAGAGATGCACGCACTGCAAGAATGTCAGATGTATCTGTCTCTATGACAAGTTTACTAATTTATGTTTTACATTTCTTTTATGATGCTACTCATCCCAATAAAAGGTGTCAGGGCGCTTTAAATCCCTCTCACAAGCACACTCTCACACACTCTATACAGAGACAATAAATAATAAAAGTTTGTAAATCTCTGTACAGGAAATGTTAAGTAATATTTAGAAGGTGTTTGAGTCACACACTGTCTGTACTGGTAGGCATTATATGTTAAGATTGCATGAATTACAAGATTAGGATTTAAAAGATACCACCGTGATTAGGGTTGCTGTACAAATAAAAGTTTATTACTGCCCAAATTAACCCTTTTAGCGACCTTAGAATACCGACATATAGGCAAAAAATAAGGTTCTGAAACCTTATATTGCAATTTTAACACAGCTCCTCGATGCTGCTTCATAGCTCAATGTGCTACATTATAAGGATAGCAGCTTATGAACTGCAAATCAATCACTATGATATGTTACAAAAGCAGTAACACACTGAGCTATCTACATAAAATACAAATCTGTGATCTGCATGTTACATGATGTGCTTTGCAACAGGCACATTTCAGTCAAAACTGCGAGTAGAAAAAAAACGTGTCCAATGTGGACATATCTAAGAAGTAAAAGTTACATTTCCTGGATCTGATGCGCATGACTGTTGACCATGCTCAGGGCCCATTTTACTGCCTGCAACTCTTAACTATCATCTTATGGGAGCTTGCGTGTTTTGTCTTCTGCTGCAGTGGGAGAGTCATAAGATACTCTGTTGTTCAGTTGTTGATGGGTAGTAGATAGGTGAGATAACATCAGCTTCCGTCCTTGCTGGGCAGACTTCTGTTTACACATTGCAACAGTGTCAACGGTCAATAGTTGCAAATTTAAAAAGAAACTTTTACGCTGATTTAGTAGCACTGGCGTGACAAAAGTTGAGGGGCCTGCAAGGTACATGGAGGGGCCCCCGCTCCAGATTTAATCTGGAGCTCAGGCCTCAGTACTGTGCTGAGAGGGTCCATTGCACCCCCCCCCCCCCCCCCCTGTGGGGGCTGCGGGGGCCTGTGTTATGCCACTGGTTAGTGGTTCACCTCCGGGGCTTCTGGGACGGACCATACATCGACAAATTGTGCTTTGTCTTAAAAAATGTTAAATGATATATGCAAAACCGTATATAATGACAAGAACCCCATGTCTATAAGAAAGCTCTGCAACATCCCTCTTTAGTATATTGTCTGTAGGTATAGTGCATTTAACAATTACATCAAAATGAAATTCACTGCGGAATTATTCATTTTCAACCAACCCCACCTCAGTCAAAATCAATGGCCCCTATGGCACCAGACAGAGAGGACCAAATAGGAGAGGGTGGGAGACATATAAAGACAGGCAGAAGGGGCAATTGAATAACTGCCTCGATAAGCTAACCATTGAATAACCAGTTGGTCCCACCATCCACCTGAAATTCTAGTCCAAAAAGATGACACATAACTGCAAACGCAGAACCACAAACAGTGTCTCTCTGCCACATCCTTGACCACAGTGGCGGAACTAATGGAGTAGCAGGAAGGTGGGGCATGGCCCCCCTGGTTTGCTTTGTTCCCAAGCACTCCTGCTCATGTCCATGTTAGCATCAGGATAATAATTACTTGCATTTTACATTTGAGGTGAAGAAATGAATATGCTAAAGTAGTCACACAAGTAACAACATGGGCCATGGGTGGACTAATTCCGCAAATGAATTGTTTGTATTTTAAAAGTAAATTGTGTCACAATTAATGTCGTCAGACTAGAATGAAAGGGCCCTGGCAGGGTTAATATGTGGAGCACCAAAAAGATATCCTGAGACCGTGCCACACTGGGCTGGCCTTCTGATGAAAGGATAGCCTGTGGCATAAGAACACTCTACTGGGTTTCTGGCCGTGCTGCACGGCTCACCATTGGATTCGGCCTCAGATGAAAACGGAGTCTGAGGCTGCACCGCATTGGACTGGGCCTCTTGCTGATTACACTCTCAGCAGGAAGGCAGCTTTGGTTGCAGTGCAGGAGATCCTCAGTGGGTAAATAAGTGAAGGAAGCTTCTCCAGGGGTGTAGCTATCAATAGTGCAGCAGGTGTAGTGTCAACTAGACTCAGGGGCCTTAGGGGCCCAATGGGCCCAAACTCTGCCTGTCAGTTACTATCCAGCCAGTGGATGGAGGTCACATTTTCCTTGCTTGCACTAGGGCCCATGACACCCCTGCTACACTTTTACGCCTCTCAAGGGTGCAGTGCCCTGGGAGGCATGGAGGACCCTTCATGGTGGTGAGGGTACGTTTTAATAAATAGCATATTTCACTCTGTATTGTGGTCCAATATTGCCATTGAGGGGTTCTTGTGACATCAAAACCCACAAGGCTGAAGGTCATGTGGTTTGTATATATCGCCAAAATCATTAAATGACAATATAGGACCGTATTACATATGGTAACAGTTATCCAATTGTTATTTAATATTTGTATACGTATTTTGGTGTGGTTAGTTGAAAGAAAATTGTTTCTATATTTTATATAGCTTTACTTAAATTCACCAAGTATTCAAATGGTTGGAACGGAGTCCCTGAGGAATTTTTTGCCCCCACAGGCACCTATACCGGCCTCCCCCACTGCTTGAGCATGCCATCCTTTGCAGTCCCCCAGAAAGGCTGGACAGAGTTGTCTTTCCCAAACATATGCACTCTTCATTAGTTTGAGTCTTGACCGGTACAGCAGTGCCACTTTTGCGTCCAGTTGAACAAATTCCTTCCTCAGACTTTGTAGGGCCAGCTTTTTGCCTCTCTCTCTGCTTCAACCAACAAAGACACGTTTGGAGGCAAAACATTGATAGAGCTGGTTTCCACAACTGTTGTATTACACAAAGTTAGGACCCAGGCCGGGGAAGGCAAAGCCAGACCCGATAGAGGCCTGGAGTAGAACGCCGGCCGGCGGCGGGACCCCTCCACGCCACGCCCCCGCAATTAGGAAACCCGGCTAGGCCGGGGAGGGCATGATAGGCCCACAAACAAAGGAAGCCCCCCCCCCCAATCAGGGGGCGAGAAAGGTAGGCAAGGGGGAGGTTAAAAGGGGCCAACGGCCCAGGATATTCAATTCCAAGGCTCCCCCTCGCGTCAGAAGAAGAAGAAAAGCCCACCCACCCTCACCTATGAATACGGGCGTCGCAGCCGTAGGGGGGGAAGGGTAGCGGAGCTGACACGAGGAACCTAGTAGAGAACGAAAGTACTAGGAGATAGATGAAAGGCTCACACAGTGTCCTTGGATGCCTCACGCCAGGGGCACTGGGGGAGCCATTGGGCGGCGTGCCGCCAGAGAAAGAACAGAGATGACACTCCCGCAGGACCCCGGGGATGCCTTACGGCAGGGGTACCAGACGGAGAAGATGACAAGGACCCAGCCGCAAGAAAATAGAGTAGATGCTCAAGTAAGGTCCTTGGGATGCCAAACGGCAGAGTCCCCTGGGAGAAGGGAGGGCCCAGAAAGGATACAGGACGAGCGGGACGGCACTTGCAGCCCGGGCATGCCCAGAAAGGGACACCCTCCAAATCGGTAGCAAGTTGAAGCCTAGACCCGTGAATCGAAACACAGGGATTGGGGCACCTCCCTCCTCTCCCAGGCAATTGGGGCGGCTGGGTCCAGAATGCGAATAGAGAAAATAATGAACAATAGATAAAAGTGAAACATGGTCATTGAAGGACTATAGCAAGACCATGAATGTTGAAATTTGAAATATGAAGATTTCATGTTACAAAATGTTTGTTGTAAAAATAAAAGTGCGACCTTTTCAGGCACCAAGAAGTGGTCAAGTGCTAATTAAGGGAAAAGCGCGCAGCGATGGCAACAACCAGGGGGGAGCGGGGAGGGAGTGCTCACCGCCTGGACGGGGTTCTATTCGGGCAACAACATGAGACCCTTCCAGAATCTCAGAAATGGCCTGTATTTTTCTAGGAAAAACGCTGCGACCCAGTAGTGCACAGAGTAAACTCTGGATATAGAAATTCACGCCTCACTAAGTTTGGGGGTGCCCCTCATGAGCAATTGGAAAAAAACATGGAATTGCTCACTTGCTAATGGGATAGACAAAAAGCACAGACCGATGCCGAAGTGAAACATTAAAAAAAATAAAGCAGAAATGGGTGCTTTCCTACTTGTGGGTTGGCATTGAGTGGGCCAGGTAATCCCCTTGGGTGTGCCTGGCCCTCCTTCTAGATTAGGGCATGCTGGCCGCACAAACATCTCTGCAGCAGGTTCCTTCACCCTGTAAGACATTTAAAACTGCACTCTTTGTGGCCAATTAAGCAAGTCAGAACAGATTTACTGTCACGGTTGCCCTTTTTGACAATTTCTTTGCGCTGTTGTTTTAAAAATAAATTAATGTATATGCTCTCGGAATCTGTTTTTCTTCCGTTTTCCCCTTGTGACTCCACCCCCTTTCTATTGCCACACAGTGACTCCCAATTTATGGGCTCCAGGAGTACATTTTTCACATTTCCGGCATTGGTTTGAGAGATGGAAAGCTAGAGTAGTGTAATTTTTGGGAAGGAAAATCGAGTGTCTCCTTCTTTGATCAGCAGTGCAGGCGGCTTTTATGCAGCAGTTGATTGCACTGAACATACCAGGCGGCGGGAAGTAATGCGCCAATAATCAGTTTGAAAAAGAGGGCTGTGCTTTCTAGAGGAAAGATGGGCGCCAATTATAAACCGTTGTCGCTGTTTTTCTTGAAACAACAGAGACAAAGGTTTATAATTGGCTCCCATCTTAAAGCGCATTCCTCGTATTCAAACTGATTATTGGTTTGTATGGTTCTTTCTCAAATCTGATCCTATTTCTGTCGAATAATCAATCAGGCAGTCCAAGAGGGGAAAATGAATTTAACCTTGAAACTGATGGAATTAACCTAATTTTCTGAATTTTCACAATGTACTACACTTACCATGTTTGTGTCACTTCTGATACGAGTCCACCCTGTTTAAATCTGTATACATCTTTTATACACTCTCGATGTGAGAGTTTACAATTATGCCCTAGGTTGGTTGAGTCCTTCGTTGTCTTTGCCCACGTTCCCACTTATCCCAGTGTTAGAGTTTTGAGTGTCGAGCAGTGAAGCATCTGTTAAAAAAAAAAAAGTGTTTGTTTTTCTTGGGAGCCTGCTACTTACTGAATGCCGGGGTGCTGATTGCCAAGGATGTGGCGTTACAGCCAGACCTGCCCACTTTGGAACCAAGTAAACAGGTTCGAGTGTCTCGGTGTCGGCTTAACATTCTGTAATTCTGGGTAAAAAAATTTAATTTGCCCGCGCATTATTATTATTTTTTTTAATTAATGTGACTTTGGGTAATGCAGCTGGTGCTCATGTAAAGCTCTTTGGCACCTTGGGGTCGAGGTTGAGCTATTTAAAAACGGCAAAAAAAGGCTGTCGAATCTTAAATCCACCCCATGCTTTGTTATTCCAATAACTACGCATCCCCATTTTTATCAGGTATGTAGGTCTTTTTTTTCTCCCCTTTTTCTCGGTTTACCGTTTACCCATCTTTTTTTCTCTCCTTTTAGATTCATTTTGTCTTTCTTTTTTTTGCTCTGCGTCATGGTATGATGACAAAAAAGACGTCACCGTCTCCAAAAAGGAGTGTTGTGCTATTTCTTACGCACATTAAGTATTGCCCTCGTGCTAATTACTTCCTGGAAGTAACTGTCAAAAATATAGGCGTGCTGACATAAAATACCTAGGTTGCCTTACAACATTTTATCCAACAGTACAACATTGCCCTCTAGTGGCAAATTATGTCTTCGTCGTTTTCTGGCTCTACTAAAACAACAAAAAATATGAAATTAACTACAAAAAGCTTTGACCAGGGCTTTCAAAGGGCCGACATTGGTGCTCTCGCCTACTTTTTGTGGACCAGCTGCGATTTTTGAGTAGAAACCTTTGGGTATGTTTATCAAAACGGTGCTTACCCTATAGAAATAAGCAGTGTCAATATCTATCTGTCTATCTCTCTGTCTGTCTGTCTGTCTGTCGTTTGTCTGTCACCACTACATTTTTTTAAATGAAGGATTCCTACAAGTGCAATTTTTATCATCTCAATATACATTGTTCAATTGATTTAAGGGACATTAATTAACGACTATTGTGTAATATACCATTCAGATTTAGATTGAAAAACCTATTGTATTGACTAGATCACGATAAAGTGTATTAAAGTCACAGATCAGTGAGTAAATGGAGCTGTGCTTCAGAAGTGCTCATGCAAACTGGATAAACGAAGAGTCTATATGTACATGTTCTCGAGTGACAGGAGGAATATACATAAGGGATCAAAATTTAAATGAGAAAGATGGAAAATATACACTGTTCCATTTACAAAAATGGTCCACTTGTTTTAACGTCGATAAAGTTTTGATCCAGTTGGACTAATCCGTGGGTCACCATCAGGGCTGGACTCTTAACCCAAAGCAGCCCTGGCAATTTTGACGGACCAGCCTCCCTGCTGCTTTTGTTACTGGGGGCCGATATATCGGAACACTGGCCCACAGTAAGAAAAATGGCCCCCACTGCTGCAAAATCAGCCCCCACTCTTCCATCCTCCCAGGGAAATGCCCAGTGCCTGCTATGGCCAGTCCGGCCCTGGTCATCATCAGGATGTAATGGGTATAAACATGTGGGCAAAACTCAGTGCAGCAACCATAACAATTAAACAAAGCATGATGTGGAGTCCACTAAATAGTGCCAGCTTCACCATAGGCAAGCAGGTCTGTGTATTTATGGAAAGCCCCATGAGGATCAAACCGTAAGAGTGAGGGCATCAGCAGGAGTGAATGCATCACCGCGCTGATAGTTATGGCTGCGTTTTATTTCGTTCATCCAGGTTGACTCCTGTCTAGGATCTACAATTCACTGGAGCTGCTTGTTTTCCGATGTATGTGAGGATGGTGTGCTTGCTTGTGGAATGTACCAGTTGCATCTGTTGTCATGTGACATCTCTCCTGACCAGACAGCCTGCTTCAGATAGTAAATGAATGGAAGTTCAAAGGTATATGTCCTCCACCATGACTGCTGTTCCTCGGACATGATTGCACCACAGTCGTGTATCTGGGCACATGTTCCCTTGAAGGAAACGGTTGTCTCAGCAATACAACAACATAGTTCCAGTGTTGAGATATAAAGGTGCTATAACACAACTGACTATGTCACAGTGCTATTATTTTCTTTACTTTAGGCTGTGCTGCATAGTAGCCTGCACTTCTATGTAACATGTCTAAAAAACATTAACAAAGCCAACATATCTTGCATAGGCTAAACCTTTTGGCTTTGCCAATGCTTGTTTGCAGCTCCTTCCATTGCCTTGCTACAGAACAGCATGATCAATTAACATGTACCACACTGCTGGATGGGAGAGGCGGTAGGAGAGCAGGTACTGGCCTTTTGGGAGAATAGCGTGGGCCAGGGAATAATCAGCCTGGGCTGCCTATGGTGATTCCAATTGTAGAAGCCTCCAATAAAAGCAATATAACAAGCCGCCGAAGTAGGTGCTGGAGAGGAGGGAGGGAGCACCAACAACAGACTGGGGCAGGGAGAAAGCAAAATGCATGAGACTGACTGCACAAACACGCACTCTTTGAGCATGCATGTAAAGACTAAAAAACACAGAAAGTTTCCGCAGGAGTCTGCAGCCAGTGAAACTAAGACAGACAGGAAGCTGTACAAGGCCCATGCTCCATGGCAGGGCCAATGCTGAAGTCCAGGTGGAAGGAGCAGGAGACACTGGCCAATCGTAAGCAAAGATACCAGAGTGAAGTGTAAGCCAACCAATGGTAAGTAGTGGGGGCGAGGGGCTTTTTTAAAAGGTGCACCTTTCGGAAACAATGAAAATGCACCCTACTACCATGAGTGTGCTGCCCCCAGGGCAGCCGCAAACTTGTGCTGCTCCCAGGGCAGCACATTCAGGTGAAAAACAGAGCTGCTGCTTTAAAGCCATCCTGTGTTTTCACAGTGCAGATGGCAACCCACCTGCACCTTGATGGAGGGTTAGAGATCTCCTTGCAGGCGGGTGCAGTCAGTGACTGAACCCCCCTGCAAGGGGATGTCAGGGGGGTCCACAGAACCCTCTTTGCACCCTGCAGAGGGCTGCTCTCAGGATGACAATGACAGTACACCATCTTTTAGGTGGAGCACTGTCAGTGTGCCTCCTGACAGCTTCTTGCTCTGCGCCTGCATCTGTAATACGGCATGGGCGCAGAGGCAAAGGGATTCTCACATCTGCATGGGGCATGCCCCCATGCAAATGAGGGAACACCCCCTGCTGGGTAGCGCTGGTGCTTTATGTGCCCCAGCGCTATCGGTATTACAGAAGGGGCTGCACAAGCATCTGCAGCCCCTTCTGGAATACTGAACTGCCCAGGGGCGCGCAACGCAGGCGCAAACGCCCGTTGCAACCCCGGCACACTCTCTGTAATATGGCCCCAACTGCTCAATTATTCATTTTTCGACTGTCTGCCCTGTGTCTTTGCTTACTCTTCAGAGGGGATGGAGAGAGGCTGTGGGGGAACATGGTGTAGCAGAGGAAGGATGAGTTCTAACTGAAGTAGAGTGCAAAAGACACCAGCAAGACTGTTCTGTTGGGAAACTGAAAAACGTGAGAGGCACGGATGAATTGCTGGGGCGAAGTTGAAGTGGAGTAAAACAATCAATTGGGAGCAAGCAGAGGAGTTAAAAGAAATTGCAAAACAGTAGAGTAAAGCACAAGAGAAAGACACCGGAATGAAGGTGAAGGAAGAGAAGAAAAAAGAGGAAGGCAATTGATGACAAAAAAGAGAAGTGAAAGAGAGGAATACGATGGAGCAGAAGTTATGGAAGGACAGTGAGAGGTGAGAACAAAGAGGATAGCAGTTGATTTAAAGAAAAAGAGAATAACCAGAAGGATGGAAGTTGACAGAGGAGAGAAAAAAGATGGGAGTGAAAAAAGAGGAAAATGGTAAAGAGGGCAAGGAAAATGTTGAGATGCGAGAGGATGAATAGAAAGCTAAGGCAGAGAATAAAAAAAGTCAAAAAAGATAGGAAGGGCAGAGAATGGAAGGAAAGAGAAAGGACAGGAGAGGAATGGAGAGAGAAAAGATAAGAAGGACACAAATAACGAAATGGTAGATAGAGGAGAGAGAAAATGGAAGGAGATATGGAGGAGAAATAGCAGAAGCTTAGTGTTGAGCGAGGGCAAACATGAAGAAGGCAAGGAGAGAAAGCGAAAGGACGAGCCATGGATCTGAGAGAAAGGGAGAAGAGGATAATCGAGAACTAGAAAATGGAGCAGAAAGTCAGGGAAAGGTGAGCGGGAGCAAAGATAGGCTAATAGGGAGTGAAGGGCGACCCAGAAAAGGATAAGAGATTGAAAAGAGGAAAATGGGAACCAGCAAGAGAGGTTGAGCGGAGATAGGGGTCAGAAAGAAGGATTTTAGGAAAAATAGGTGAAAGCAGGGGGAGAAAGAGAGGAAGAAATGGCAATACAGATGTGAACATGAAAGTGGCGTACAGTGTAAAGAAGGCAGGGGAAATAAATGGAGCTGGAGGGGACGTGGTATGGCTCAAACAAGATAAGACAGAAGTGGGGTAAGAGAAAAAGAATCAAAATGAGAGAGTAAAAAACGAGCAAAGAGAAAAGGTGAAGACGATTAAGAAATAAGATGAGATAGAGAGGAGAAAGGAAAGACGGGTAAGAAGAGGAGCTCACAGATTCATTCATGTCCAGAGGCCCAGCTATCATTAGTACAGTAAGTGCTGTCTTACTGGTGAACCAGGGTGTGAGGGGACCACTGCACCCCAATTGTGCCTCTTTTTAAGGCCGATTGCTCAAAGAGTAAGAGTGCCTATTTTTATTGCATTCGTTGGGGCCCACGACCCTTGTTAAGCCACTAATTCTAGCTGCAGGATTTTAAAATTGGTTGTGTGACCAATCCGTGTGTGAATCTTGGTGGCTGAATACTCTCCTCTCCCCAATCAAAGTTATGCTCTTTAATTCCTGAAGGTGCTGCACGATCTAACACAAGCATAAGACCATCTTCTCATTCTTCTCATTCTTCTTTGCAACCTGCTGAATATTTTTCACAATAGTTGTTTTCATATATTACAACGTTGATGTAATGTGCTGCAATGCAACCAGCCCATATTATAGTTAAATAATCTCTTATATTTTTCTGTCTTTCAGTCTAGACATTCTATGGCTTTCTCTGTGCCAGTTCCACAATTATGTGGAAATTGAGGTGAGTAGATGACAAACTTTTTTGTAAAACATTTTTGATTATTACAGTATGGTGGAAAAATAAACTGTGCTTAAGTTCAGATAGACTCGGTGGAGACATATGGAGGAACATAGATATCATGTTTTAGGTTATTTGTCCTATTTCAGGTCTCAAAAAAAAATATATAAAAAGAGCCAATATAGGCAATACCTAGTGAAAGTGTTAACTCAATAGCCATGACAGTGCTATGTCAAATCCTTTGTAGGTAGCTGCCTTAAAAAGCCACCACAAATGGTCACAAGAGTGTCACATTGTGACAAATGTTCTAAAATAGCCTAGTTACAAGAGGAAAGGGTTCTCCAAAATAACCACCTCATAACACCAGGGCCAAGCAATCTATGAATGCAGTCCAGGTTATAGATACCATAGCAGAACAATCACGTACAAATATATCATTTGTGCTTGGTTTGTAGGAATTTGGTCAGAAAACACGTACATAGATAGATCGATAGATAGATGTGTTCACTGCAAAAAACAAAGGTTAAAGTAATGTTATAGTTAGATGAATTTGTCAGTGACAAGAATAATGTTTTGAGCTAAAAAAAAACACAGAAATTGACCAGTTATAGTTAGCATAGCTAAGTATAACTTGCGCCCCCACTACGCACTGCTTATGACCTCACTTATTTCATCACTCATGACATGTTCTATGACCTAGTTTATGACATTACTGATGACATCATCCAATAAGTGTTAGTTTGTTGTACAGCATACATAGTGACAGGGAGCTACCATATTACTTTCCTAACTAATTCTGCACAGCCTATGTCCAGCTGATTGGTGTGTTAGTGTTTACAAAACGCATGTGCTCCTAATGCATCATAGGTGTGTAGAGGTATTGAACATGTTGTGCATAATTTCATTAAAGAGTAACCCTGTGTGCAGGTGACAGTTGACAACCCGTGTCCAGCATGATCCTCACAAGTTTTTAGGCTCTGCAGAAAAAGGGCAAAGAGTCACACGAAAGAAGTTACAGGTGGGAAGGAGTGAGGAAGGGGAGTTCTGTTGGTTATATTGGCATATAATATAACAGTCAGAGATATGAGAAGCAGAGTATAACAATTGATTTGTATGTAAACAGGTATTGTTGGTCGTATGAGAAGCACTATGAGATACAGAAGGGGAGGGAATCCCACATTTTCTTTTGTCTCCTGGAAAGATACAAACGAATGTTAGGGTAAAGATTCTACATACATTCTAATTCTACATACTTTTGAAGGGCCTGATCACCAGTTTGGCGACCCGACCGCCCAACAACCATGACCGTGGTCTCTAGAAGAATGCAGTGCCGTTCACCGTATCACGATGTATCCGACGGGTCGGCGGCGGTCTTCCTGGCAGTGGTCAATGTTTTTCCATATTTATCGATGCATGTGTGTATATTTTGTCTGCACCTGTCAAATTTACACGTGCATGATACATGTGTAAAAATAACACCTACTCATTGCTGGAGTCTGGCACATATACGGCCAGTCTAGTCAATGGGCAGATCATACAAAAATGGACTTACCTGTATTTCGGCGCCAACAGAGTAGTTTTCTTTAGTGTAAAGATGCTGCTGTGAAGGGGGGACCTGGAGAAAGGGAATCTGATGGTAAGAACAGAAAATGGGTGAGTATGCACCCCAAACCCTTTGATTCTGCCTACTCAAGGCAGGCGGTCGCACCGCCATGGTCGACTCTTCGGAAAGCCAACTCCTAATATGGATGGCAGTGAACTTCTCTGTACCTCCCTATGACCGCTGCTTTCCTCCCACCGCTCCTGCAGCTGTCTGCAACTGGCTGGCAGTGTTCGTGGTTCGCTGGCGGTCTTTCCAACAGCAATGTGACAATCTCGTAATACGGCGGTCGGACCGCTACTGTGGTCTCTGGACCGCCAAACTCATAATCCGCCCCTAAGTATTGTAAGCAACCATGAGTTATTAGATAGAATCATCTCAGCATGACAATTTCTACATAACATAGAAGACTATGTGCAGCAGGTATTAAGCAATGTACATGTGCTTGTTTTGCTTCAGAAGATGGGCTACCTGTAAAGTTTTCACCACAGTATGAAGGCTGCAGGTAGTATAACCTTTAGCACCTTCAGACATTTCTTATTTTAACCAAATAGTGTCTTTTTTGCCAAGTGTTGCATAGAGTGAACACAGTTCTTAGTAGATAATTATTAATACCCTGTAGTGTATTTCTCATGCGAGTTTCACTGTCTGCAAACAGTGTGGAACAGGATAAACTCTTTCCATAGAGTGAAAACTGTTTATAGTACCCATTTCTCCACACATATCAACATCTTTTCTCATCGTAGGTTCGGTGGTTGTCAGGGGTGTGACACAAAAGCTGTCTGCAGTAAGGTATTTGTTTTGGAACAGGCATTCAGTAATTTTGGGAGCTTGGCTTACTCTAAAGAGCAACATAAATCTCCCTGGGCCATTCAGGACACTCTGTTTTTAAATTAGCACTCCCGCAAGAGTCGTTGACTCAACCGTCCAGATATAGAATTATTTTTTATCCTTATTTTCCAAAAACTACTGAAATTACCAAATCACAAATAGCACAGTCTATGGAACAATATCTAGCTTCTTGCCAAATTGTAATTCTGTTCAGCGGTTTTTGCTGTAGCCCGTCATAAAGAAGGCTATGGAAAATGTATGGCGATTGTGTTTTTGGACCCCTTTTTTTTCTCGGCACCCGCTTTACTGATTATCCCAAAACTTTTCATGCGCAAACTAGTCTAAAGTTGCACGTTTTTAGAAACATTCACAGAGATTCGTTAAACGGTGCCTAAATTATTAGCAACGCAAAAAGTGCTTTTCCTATAGAACAGCTGACATGAATGTTATTTAAGGGTCGCCAAGGGTCACAGTTGATACCCCTGGCTTGCCCCTTGTGACCTGTGGCACTGCTTTTGTGACTCCTGGCCTCAGAGGATGCAAAATCAGTGCCTGGAAAGCAGGTGCAGCTCTTCCAAATGGACAATGGTTGGCGCTCCACTTGCCTGGTTTCTTCTCATTTTTTTATTACACAAATAGTGAATAATATTATTTACTATTAGTGTATATATTAGTGTATTTGTGAAAGCTAATGTAAGTAAAAAATGCTGTTAAATGAATGTTGTATGCATGCTTGCGGGTGAGAGTGTGTTTACGTGCACTAGAGTGTGTGAATTTGTTAGTATGTGTGAGCATGTGTGTGTGAGTCAAAGTAAAGGTCAAATGGTGTGGGATGGCACTTTTGCTACCGCTTGGCGAATTGACCTCCATGACAGTTGACCGAACTATAATTACCTAGTGGCGACCGCCACTAGGTAATATATGTATGTAATGATAAAAATCCTAGCGTAACATGCAGCGAGGGGTCCTTTACAAGTGTTTGCACCAATTTAGGAAATCTTTATCTGAGATAAGTGCTAACTGGCCTGCCTGATGGTTTTGTTGTATACACCATGCTTTTTGCCAGACCCAGAACTGCAGTTTCTAGACGCAGAAACGTGTATCCATAACAGAGCTGCTGAGTAAATCGAAGGTTACTGTTATCAAGGCCGCCAAAAAAGAAAGCACTTAAGTGGATCGATGGGCATGTTAAGTAGCTTCTTTAAAGTTTACACCCAATATTGAATGGCACCGCCACAAACAACCTTCCCCTTGTTTTTAGGTTACAGATCATTCATAGTTGCACATATTTTGTCATCTGCTGCCATCTTGTGAGTCGATATGGAATAGCCTACCAGAATATTTGAAAGCATGCATTATTGGCACAGAGGCTAAACGCAGTCGGGCCCGAGTTAAGTAAAAACAAAACTGTTCGACATAAGCTCTTTACTTGGATTTATTTGCCCAATCGTTATGCTCAGAAATCACCAAAATTGACAAGATCGTTTAGTTTCCTTGGTGTCTTCAAAGAAAATCACAACACAGTAAACAAGCTTCCTCTCGTCTCAGAATCCAGCATCCCCAACGAGATGTACTCTCTGGCTGCATCTCTGCCTTTGACCTTGTACAGTGCCCTGATGTATTTTAGCTAGGTTAGAGGTTTATCAATTACCTCATACTTACATGCATAGATACATCTTTGCATGACATAACTTTTTGACATTCTTCGTTGCAGATCTGTGTGTTTTTTTTTCTTCATTTTTTACATCACATTCGGTTTTCTCCACCCTCTGTCTAGCGCAATACAGAGGAGTCTAGTAAATCTCAGATCTCCTCTGGGAGGAGACCTGCAAGGCTCTTAAGACCTTCCTGGATTGAATGAATTGGTTATTGATTCCTTTTGACTGTATACTTTTTTGAGCTCAGCAATTAATGTATTCCATTTAGGTTTTGCTTTATTTATTTTTTATTATAGAAAGATGGCTGCTCGTGATGTGCTTGACGGGTGCCCTGAAATTCAGATGATGGTGTAGCATTGGCACCCTTTCAGCTGCCTGACGTTCAAGGAACCTTACAGGCAGAGGCCAGGCAATGGCCAGGTTTTACGAAGAGCATGGAGCGTCCATCTCTCCTGGGGAATAGAGTGACATAAAGGCGCTTCTTTGGAAACACCTGCCTTCTCACCAGCCCCATTCTTAATTGAAGCCTAGCTGTGCCTGCCACATCTCTAAATTGTAGCCTCATTACCTCTACGTCCCTCGTCCTCGACCCAGTCATCACTAATGAGGTATTCCACTTGACAGGAAACAAAACAGGAAACACTTTTAGGCTCCACCCACCCTCCTGCCAGGGGCTATAAGTACATAGCCCACAGAAAGCATATCCTGATTGTTTCCTGTCAGTGGACCTGACTGGGACGCTGGGGTAGGTGCTGGGCACTTACCTGCTTCGTGTTGTCCTGTAGTTTTCTCCTCTGCTGGACTCCATGGACCTTCGTGGGAGCTGCTTGAGTCGGGTTGCTGGGCTTCCTGGACTCCTTCAGGTTCTTGGTTGCCGGTACTGCTGGGCTGCGCTGGTTTCACGGAATCCTGCTGTCGGGTGAGTCCTCCTGTGCTGCGTGTCCTTTGCGCTGTGGCTGTAGTCCCACCTGTCGACCGCTGCTGCTTGCTGGAGCTTAATGGTTCTGTCAGGCTCTTCCTGCCTTGGGGCTGCCAGAGTCTGTGTTCACTCTTTTTGGTGATGTGGAGCGTTCAGGTTGGGATCCGAGTGCTCTGTTTGGTGCTATTCGTGCCTTCCCGTTCGGAGCGGTCATTGTGGGGCACCCGGGTTGGGCTCCGGGTGCTCCGCTGCTCGTCTTCTGTGCTGGGCTCCTGGGTTGGGCCCCAGGGTGCTTCTCGGCGTTTTAGGGCATGTCGGCGTCTGTTTCCCGGCGTCTGTTTCCTGGAGTCCTTGTGGGTGCTGGGTGCCGGGGCTGGATTCTCCGCATCGTTTCGGCGTTCAGCGGCCATGTTGGGTAGGGTTTTGTGTCTTTGTTTGACCACGCCCCCTCCCACCTCGCTTCTCAGGATTCTGCACAGCTGTTTGGCCTTCTGGTGCTTCGAGATCGGTTTTCCGGTTTGTTTTTTATTTAAATGGAGTGGGGGTTACATTCTGCTGTATCCTGTCTTGGCTCATGATAGGGAAGCATCAGAAAAAGCGTAGACATGTGTCTCCTGTCTCCTCTTCCTCTTCCCCAGCTGATAGTGGGGATTCTGCTCCTCTGGTGATGCGTGCCCGGTTGAATGACGGCAGGCTGAAGCGCTTGATTTTGGAGACTTTGTCTGATATGAAGTCCTTCAAGAAGTCTGCCTGGAGTCGTTCTGGTGGGGGTGTTGCCCTCTATTCGGACATTTCTTCATACGATTCTTCTGATAACTCTTCCTTGGGGGCGGTGGATCTGAAAGGCAAATATGTTTCCAAGGAGTTGTTGTCTGACCTTCTTTCTCATGTACGTGAGAACATGGGGTTTCCTGATGATGCTGTGGCCAGTACTTCCTCGGATGCTGTTCTGCCGCAATTTCGGAAGCCTGTTACTACTTCTCTTCCTATCCATCCCTTTGTGATGAATGTCCTCTTGAAAGAATGGAAGGATCCGGATCACATCATGATGCCGCGCTTTATGTCCAAACTGTATCCTGTGCAGGACATGGAGGAATCGTTTCCTGAGTCGGTGCATGTGGATTCCATTGTCGCGAGTTTGGTTGGTCGTCCTTCTATGGCGGATGATAATATTCTGCGTGATGGTGTGGATAAGAAGATTGACTCTGCATTGAGGAAGTCTTATGCTGGCTCTCACCTTGCTATCCGTTCTGGTGTCTATGGGGCTTATGTCTTTCAATCACTGTTGACTGACTTTAAGACTTTATTTTCCACGATGCAGGAGGGGGGCAGTTGCCCGGACTTGCTGGAATCCATGGAACGTCAAGCCGAATTCCTCTCGGACATTGTCTTTGATTCTGTGCGCGCTTCTGCCTTGCCCTGTGGTTCCTCTATTGAAGGGTTGGAATACGGACACCGCGCAGAGGTCCATGGCTTTGCGGTTTCCCTTTACTGGTCCTCGTCTGTTTGGGGACACTCTTGAGGATAAGCTTCATAAGGTGTTCAAACAGCGAAAGCATTCCTTTTCCTTCCGTCGCCAGCCTTCTTGTAAGGATTTTTCTTTCTCTCATGCCAAGACTTTTCGTCAGCCTTCCCGATTTCAGCAGTCCTCCTTTAAGGGCCCAAAAGGTGTTGGTAGGGGTTTTCCCCAGAAATTTCAGAAGAAGCCCCCCAGAGATGCTGGACAGGGTCTGCCGCGTTCCTGACTATGCTGCCCCCGAGGTTGGTCATGCTGGTGTTCCTCCAGAGGTTGGTGGGAGGCTGCGGTTGTTCCTTCCTGCTTGGCGTCTGATGACCTTTGATCAGTGGGTGCTGGATGTTCTAGTCCGGGGTATCGGATCGAGTTTCTGTCCCTTCCTCCTCCCTCGGGTGTGGTGCGGACTCCGTCGCCCTTGGACCTGTCTCGATGTCAGTCTTTGATCAACGGTGTTCACTCTTTACTCTTGAAGAAGGCGATTGTGCCTGTTCCCCGGTTGAAGTGGGGTCTGGGGACCTATTCAGTTGTTTTTCTTGTTCCGAAGGTCAGAGGGGGTTTTCGGATTGTCATCAATCTCCGGAGTCTGAACTTGTTTGTCCGGAAGATCCCTTTCAAAATGGAGACCTTGCCACGGGTGATACCTTTGATTCAGGCCGGCTGGGTGTTGGCTACGCTTGATCTCCAGGACGCCTATCTTCATGTGCCTGTAGCTCTGGAGGATCAGCGGTTCCTGTGCTTCTGCTTGGAGGGTCGACATTGGCAGTTCTGTGTCCTTCCATTTGGTCTCCGGTCTGCTCCCCGCGTGTTCACCATGGTAGTGGCTCCCTTGGTGGCCCATCTTCACCTCCTGGGTGTGTTGGTGTTTCCTTACTTGGATGATTGACTGCTCCAGGCTTCTTCCCCTGCGGTCCTGTCTCAGCACCTGTCCTTGACCATTCGTATGCTAGAGAAGCATGGGTTTCTCGTGAACTTTCTGAAATGCCAGCTGATTCCTGCCACTCGGAGGTCTTTCATAGGGGCCGTCTTCGATTCAGTCCTGGCCAAGGTGTTCCTTCCGGATTCCCGGCTTCTGCACCTTCAGTTCCTGTTGCGTAGGTTGTTGTCTCAGGCTGCGGCTCCCCTCCTTCAGTGGCTCGAGGTTCAGGGTCATATGGCTGCTACTGTCTTCACGGTGCCGTGGGCCAGGGTTCATCTTCGGCCTATGCTGTGGCATCTTTAACGTTGGGTGCCCTTTCCAGTTCAGGACTATGCTATTTCTGTGCCAGTGTCTCTGGAGGTTGTGTCCGCTCTCCAGTGGTGGCTGGATTCCTCCAATCTCTCCAGGGGGTTGTGGATTCACCTGCCGCCTCCGTTGGTGTTGACAACGGATGCCAGTGCGTCCGGTTGGGGGGCGACTCTGGGTCAGTGGGCTGTCCAGGCTCGTTGGCTCCGGTCGGAGTCCCGCCGGTCCTCCAATTGGAGGGAGCTGTATGCGGTGGACCGTGCACTTCGTTTCTTCCAGGATTGTCTGCTGAGGTGCAATGTCCTGGTGCGGTCCGACAACTCAGTAACTGTGGCTTACATCAACCACCAGGGCAGTAATCGCAGTCCTTCATTGAATCTGGCGGCCTGTGCAATTGCGGGTTGGGCGGAGCGTCATCTTCTGGCCATCGCTGCTCTGCATATCAGGGGTGTGGACAATGTGGTGGCAGATGCCCTGAGTCGCAGGTTTCCGTCTTCTCTGACCCTGTGTCTCTCCCCCAGGATTTTCACGATGCTCTGTCGGAGGTTCGGGACTCCCGAGCTGGACTTGTTTGCCTCCAAGACACATTCGCAGCTCCCCCTCTTTTGTCCCAGACTCCGGAGTTGGGTGCTTGGGGGGTGGAGGCGTTGTCTCTCCGGTGGCCCTCTTGGTTGCTGTATGCCTTCCCCTGATTCCAGCCTTCTTGCTGAAGGTCCAGTGGATGGGTGCCCGGGTGGTGGCTGTTATGCCTCACTGGCCTCGGAGGTCCTGGTTCCCGTTGTTGTTGAGTCTGGCGGTGGGTCCTCCTTGGATTCTACCCCACTACCCATCTCCCCTGAGGTCGCCTCTCCCTCCCTCCTGGTCCCTCTCACCCTGGCGGTATGGAGGTTGAACGGGTGTCTCTTGGGGTCCGGGGTTTGCCTGACCACCTCATCACTGTGATGCAGGTCTCCCGTAGGAAGTCCACTTTTGCCTCCTACTCAAAGCATTGGGCTTCTTTCTCCTCCTGGTGTTCGGGGCTTGGTCTGTCTCCTGTCACTTGCCCTATCGCTTCTATCCTTCAGTTTTTTCTGGATGGGTTTCAGAAGAAGTATGCCTTGTCTACTCTGAAGGGGCAGTGGGCTGCTGTTCGGGCTTTCCGGGATCCGGCTTCGCGCCCGTCTTCGGATGGGTTGTTGGTTTCCCAGTTTTTCTGGAGTTTCTCTCTGTCTTCTCCTTCTGCTCGTTCTCCGGTTCCTTCTTGGGATCTTTCTTTAGTCCTGGGTGCTCTGCAGTCCTCTTCCTTTGAGCCCTTGGAGTCTGTTGACCTTAAGTTCCTCTCTTTTAAGGTGGCTTTTCTGGTTGCTGTTACTTCTGCTTGGCAGTTGGGTGAGCTCACTGCCTTGCATTGTTATCCTCCCTTTTCACGTTTCTTTGATGACGCGGTGGTCCTTTCTTCGAATCCTGGGTTTGTTCCGAAGATTCGTTCTCTTCATTGCTCTAAGGAGTTGATTCTTCCTTCTTTCTGTCCTTCTCCTTCCTCGCCTG
Organism: Triturus cristatus; assembly: GCF_964204655.1. Taxonomy (NCBI): domain Eukaryota; kingdom Metazoa; phylum Chordata; class Amphibia; order Caudata; family Salamandridae; genus Triturus; species Triturus cristatus. Next base: position 144,972,649 of record NC_140588.1, read on the forward strand.
CTGAGTTGTTGCTTCACTTTCTGGATGTGAAGCGTGCGTTGTCTGTTTATGTTGCCCGCTCTGTGGAGTTTCGGTCTTCCGACTCTCTCTTTGGGACTTTTGGTCTGGCTGGTCGAGGTAAGGCTGCCTCCCGTCTTATTCTGGGTCGCTGGATCAAGGTTGTCATTTCTCTGGCATATCAGGGCTCTGGTTTGCCTTGCCCTTCTGGAGTTCAGGACCGTTCCACTAGGGGTGTTTCTGCTTCCTGGGCTACTTTTCATGGGGTTTCCCTTGATGAGATCTGTCGGGCTGGGACTTGGGAGTCTGATTCTACTTTTGTGAGGCACTATCGTCTGAATTGTGCTCTGTCTGACCGGACCAATTTTGGTTGTGGTGTGTTGATTGCTGTGGGGGTTGTTCCCCCCCCCCCTGATTCTGTGTGTTTAATAAAGTTTTTTCACTTGCTGCACTCCACTTTTGTGTTCGGTCTCTGTTCTCTGTGTGGTTTGCCAAAGGCCTGCTTGTGGGGTTGCTTTGGTATGCCTCATTAGTGATGACTGGGTCGAGGACGAGGGACGTAGAGGTAATGCTATGATTACTTACCGGTAATCCCCATTACTCTTAGTCCTACTCGTCCTCGACCCAGTCATACTTCCCGCCCACCCTCCCTGTTCAGGCCTTTGTTGCTTGGTATGTCAGGATGTGCTTTCTGTTGGCTATGTACTTATAGCCCCTGGCAGGAGGGTGGGTGGAGCCTAAAAGTGTTTCCTGTTTTGTTTCCTGTCAAGTGGAATACCTCATTAGTGATGACTGGGTCGAGGACGAGTAGGACTAAGTAATGGGGATTCATAAGTAATCATAGCATCATCAGGAACCCACCATCATTAAGGCAAAACCCACTCATTGGTCTAGATCACCGTTTCTGAAAGTGAGACACCAGCCTTGCTTCCAGCCGGGTACCACTGCCCCAAAATATGGATGGGTTCAATCTTAGCCTACAGCCTCAAAACCACGTAACGTGGCACAAATGTCACCTATTTGTTTGAAGCCAGCACAGTGGTCATCTTTCCATGTACTTTGAGGAATTGTGCCATAGCAACATCACTTGTTGTTCAAATCAGCTGACTTTGACGTGTATGTTAGCAAATGATCGCCTTAGTGCCTCGAAAGCTACGAATCAATGTATACATTTATAGGGGGCTACAGTTGCAATCCTCATAAAGAGAAATCCTGTAATTCGAAGAGAAAATATTGCTCTCTATGTCTTCTCTGCGTTATAAGACCAATCGTTTTAACACCGTTTAGTACATCAAGGTGCTCTAAAACAGAACATCCCACCAGAACCGGGGTTGACGAGCACACCTTCCTTGCTGGAAAATGTTGAAATCATCATCAACACCTCGGCCGTCCATCCCACTCTTAGGAACACTTTGGGTAACCCACAAAAATAAATTTTTAAGTTCCAGCAAGAAATTGCACTGGGTTTTTAGTCCATATAAACGTGTAGGATTAAAATATTGGTCAAACTTCACAAATGTCTTTTTTCTATCTAAATTATTCTCTTCCCCCTTTCAGTAGGGGTGTGCGGCTCGGTGCGTTTGCCCAGGGTTAACTCGGGTATAAGTACAAACATTTTGACAGACATAATTCTAATGTGAATGCAAATTCACATAGTTAAACCTGCCTGTGTTCACTTCGCTTACATTGAGCAGGCACCAAGATATTTCCCCTGCGCCTCTTTCAGGTAACACTTTAAAATCCAGAAAAAGATGCAGGCGGGGCCAAAGTCTGCATGCGTAACTGCCTCCTCTGCATGCAAAACTCGCTATATGCTCTCCTGCCAGGTTTGCATGCAAGGGGGCTTATTTACAAGCCCATTGCGCCACTGGTGCGTCACTTTTATTGATGCACCAGCAGCGCAATTGGCTTCCCCATATTTACAAGGCCATTTAAAGTCAACCTGCGTGACTTTTCATGGCCTTGTAAACATGTTTCCCTTTCACGCATAACTCTGTGTGAAAGGGGCTTTCCATGGGTGTTGCTGTGGGTGTTGCCATGCAACATCCATGGATCGTGACACATTCCCAGATTTACAGCATGTTGTAATCCTGGGAATGCGTCAGAATCCTACTACTTCCCAGATTCGGCGTGAGGAGGCGTAACGAGGAGAAATACTTTTATTTCTCCTTGTTTTTCCCTCTTGCTATGAGTGCTGCATTATGCAGCATGCATGGAAAGAGGAAAATGCCTCTAATTGTTTTTGTGCAGGAAGGTGTCCCTTTCTGCCCAAAAACAAATATCCCCTCAGCGCAGGCACCCTTGCAAAATGCCTCAAGGGTGTCTGCGCTGGCGCACGGCTGCTGTTTGTGCACCATTGCAGGGGAGAAGGACAGGAATGCGCTGTATCCCCAGCTATTTTGATGCACAGCAGCGCATCAGGAAGGCTCGCTGCTCTGCCGTGCGTCAAAATATTGTTAAATGAGGCCCACAGTTAGTGACTTTTTTCCATGTGCTAGTTAGACTTGGGCACCTAAAAATCTTTAAATAGAGCGGTGGATGTTTCCGGATTTTTTCAGAGTGTTCCTAACCCAGCCACAAGGTGGCCGTAGTGTGCAAAATGTAAATCAACGGCAAGCACTAACTTCGATAAGCAACAATGTTTGCTGCATATAAGGAATGCCGTATCCAATGATGTAAGTGATGCAGTGGTGATGGCCAAGAAGTATAAAACTACAATACAGTGTCAAGAAATATATAACTGCGCGAAACAATGGCCAACTAGAATTACTACTTGTTGTATAGATCGAACCGGATCTTGGGCTCTGATAATTATTAGCAAGCCCGCTGTGCACATTGTCTCAGAATCCGCCATTTTAGATGTGTACATGTAGAGGGGAGGACACTGACATTCACATATGGTAACAAATGTCAAGGAAGGCGCAAGTCGCACAGAACTGTGGCCCCCCATTGGTTGGCGTGTGTCCGTCCAGTATGACGCTTTAAAGTGAAATTAAATTGGAGGGGTAACTCGTGTTTTTTTTTTTAGCTTTAAAGCTAACTTTGCATTTGCCAGTCCTTTGCGCGCTGAGCACGTGGCTGTTTTACAAGCCTGTCTGCAGTTTCTGTGTCTTGGGTGTTACTTTGATGTTCCCACACTGATTTATGTACTTGTAAGTTCAGATGGAGAAGCAGCAATCTTACTAAGACAAGGGGTGAGGGGCGTACACCAGTCAATCAAGAACTCCACCTCATAGTTATAACGTGGCACAAATCCCATATTAATAACCAGGGGTCAGATCTGAGGTCAGGGTCTGAATGCTGGAGTCACATCAGTATAACCTGCTGCAATAGTTACCAGCAAGTGAGCTTCTAAAAGGACAGGTTGAGCTGGAAAGTGGGTCAGATGCTGTCTCCTCCTCACAATGCATTGTGCAGAATAGACTATAAAGAGGGACAAAAAATAAATAAAAGCAAAACCTGGATGATTCTTTATCTGGATGCTCATTCTAATGATTGTGAATGTGGGTTCCGGGACCACCACCGGCCTATAACAAATTATTCAGAGCAGCAGCTCATGTTCATGTTGCATCACTTTGAAACCTCTACTCTAATGAAGTCTTTTTGTCACAGTTTCTTCCGATCTACACACCTTCCGAAGAGGAAAAGAAAAACCCCGCTCTGTATGCGATTAATGTGAGGCGTATAATGGCAGAGTAAGTATGCGGCCATGTTTGTTGTGTTACAACTCCTCAGTGTCTCCTGTAGGGAAGTGTGGGTATTGCTTGGAATGAGGTTGCTGGCTCTGATGGGCATTTAGCAGTGACCTACTTTGTCCAGCTGCACATCTATGATTAATAGATTTTTGCCCAACTATCAATAAAAAGAATTCCCTCTTTGGTTCATCATTCACAGGCGGTTGCACGAAGGCTTGCAAACCTAAGTATTTGGGGACAAAAATGTTGAATTCTCGGAATCTTGATGTATTATCCTTCCAAGAAAGGCTGCATTTGCAATTGTTTGCATTAAGTAGTCCTACTGGGAGGGTGGGGAAAATGCAATTAATTCTGAACCAGCAGTCTTTGAAAAATGTAGGCGCTTGGATTGTTGCATGTTAGAACAACAAGATCAATAATATTGTTTTCAATTTTCTTAGAAAGGGTTATATAGAAAAATAGATTGATGACTTAATAATGCATCTGTTGATTGGATGAATAATACTGTAATCAATTTTCTTAGAACGAGTTATTATACAGAACAACAGACTGAACTTTTAACAATACGTTTGCTGATTGTGGCCGACTTTGCTCAGATACACGGGACAAAAGACATGTATCTTGTCATGTTACTGAATAAAAAAAACTGTTGTGGTGCTTATATGCTCTAAGTTGTGAAACTGACAAGCTTTCCAATTTATTTCAATTCTAAATTGAGCTTGCTTACAGATCCTACAAAGTGCGAGGTTTATAACTTTGAAATACACTTTTTAGTACAAGCTAGTTTACTAGAAACCGCTCCCAGTACTGTCCTCCGAATGTCAGAAAAAGACAACAAATATGTGTCCAAATTCTGTGCCAAGCTCCACCATTGACATAGCCTTCAAGATTTCAACAAATCTTTTCAAGCTAGTATCGAATGGTTTGAAAATTAGTTCATTCATAGGAATAAGTAATCCTTGGGAGTTTTAATATTATAGCTTTATTGGGTCTTAAGTACGAACATAAGAAATTGAAGACCATAATGGCAGAACATCCTTTGACAGAATTATGAAATGAATCCTCACACACTGCATTATTTCTAAGGAACCTTGACACAAAGGTGTCCCCATTCTCCATCCCTTATTGATATTGCACGACAGCCATTATTTAAAAGGGCTCAAGACAATAACTTAGTAATAACTTAGTTAGACAGCCAGGGGTCAAAGTCATATCTTACATTTAGAAATCAATCACTTAATGTAACTATTTATTTGGAAAATCAGAAAGGAAACAATTTGGGAAGTCATTCCTTGAAGCAGCGATTTTGATGGAGAGTTTGATGGAATTGTCCCGTGATAAATTTCAAAAAGATTAAACACAATCTAAGAGAAAGTGTAATGAAGAAATATGAGTTATTGAGGTTAACTGTTATTGAAAAACACCTTTCTTTGCCTAGATGAAAGACCCAAACGACCAGTACAGCTAACTGGTCCAATCTGTATGCACCATGCCCAGCTAGTTGAGTTTTCAAACACAAGCATTCTATTTCTGATCAACGTATTCTCTGTTTATAAGAGGATTTGTTTTACAGTACTGATTTCCAACTACATTTTTTATTTTGGTCCCTCTAGTGACTAAACTTGCAAAGGTAAGGAAGCGTGCACATGTAGCAACCTAACACACACAATGTTGGTGCTGTCTTTGAAAGAATATCCTTGCTCCTTAAGGGAGACACACACTATTGGGAAACAGAGAAAGTATTACAGGGGTCGTCTTAATTGCAAATAAAGTTGTTCTCTGGCTTTGGAAAAACAATACAACAGGCGTGTACTCCCGGCTAGTTTGTCAGAGTAATTTTATTTAACCTCGCTTGAGGAAAATACACAGGTGTTTGAATACATGTGAAGCGCTTCTAGTCATAGGCACACGTTATAATTAGTGTGTGATTTACTACCGTGGTGTTGAATAGTTAAATTCCCACTTTGAGTGTCTTTACAATGCTATTTATTCCTTCCCTATTTTTCACCCATTACAAGGGCGTGTTAGTCATTAAGACTTATTCTACATCTACACAGTAAGCCTCTTTATGGTTAAACAAAAGTTAAATGTAATGCTAATCTAGTGCAACACTGCCACCATATGGATTCTGTGGGAATCGCAAAACTTTCCTATTTCTTATCGGCTTTGCATTTTATTTTTAATCAGTCCAGTGAAAGTTGTCATACATAGCCTATAGACGTGTAACTTTTATTTAATAACGGTTGTCATCCTATATATATAAATATACGTGGAACCCACTAAAAGAACCAAAATCCAAAAAAGAGCTCATTTTATTACTCGCATCGTATGAATTGTGCGTCATTTGCTTTCGCATTATGCAAAATTTCGGGAAAATGGTGTGAAATTACGTGTAAGTACACGTAATATTTTAGCGTGAAATGCGGTTTTGTGCCGTTTTTGGATATGAGGACGCATTTCGCGCTGAAATAAAACTGCGAAAAATAATTAATACAAACAGCCACTTGTAGAACAGAGGGCTGTTGTTTCAAGTAATTTTTTTTCGCTGTTTGCTCACCCTCGCAGTGCTACATTTTACAGTGTCGAGTAGTGTAATAGCGAGACTGGCATAATGACATAATTTTGGTAATTTTGTGCAACAAGTATGAGGGGAAATTCCCAAAATGAGTAGTTTTAAATGATCTGAAATATAATGGGTACAAATGCATACCTTTTAAGGGCCTGACAGTCAGAGGTTGGGTATTCTATAGTTGTAAGATCCCACTAGAGGCATATACCCCTTCCGGCACTCACTTTCCTGTAAGGTGATATCAGGACACCATTGAAAACTATGGCTGGGGTATGTACCCTTCCTGCTGTAGTCGTTTCCTGTGGGACCTCCTGCTCAATATTTTGTAGGTGAGCAGATAGATCCCTTATGAGAAAACCAGACCCATGATGGGTTATTATTGCCCGTCTGTATTGGAACAACGAGGAAACAAACAATGGACTGGAATACTGCCCAGAGAAATTTGCCTGAAATTAATTCAGACATTCCACTCATCCGTTTTTAGTTTTCCTCATATCGCTGATACAGTACTCCTAAGTATTTTTAATAATCGATGGTATGCGAGAGTATATACATTCCTACAATATTATCAGCAGGGTTGGACAAAACAAGCATTTGGCAATGCCTGATGTAGTCAGGCGATCACATTAAAGCACTTGTTCGTATATGTAATCTTTGGGCAGACGTGTGGCAGAGCTCCGACTGCAATGTTCAGAGTATGTTATTTGGAAAACCTATGAAATCTGCTTTTTGATATTAAGAGGCTGTGTTGTCTGTGTAGGTTCTAGTTCTCTGAGAATTGATTTGTGGGGGGTCGAATTGATTTGATAGATTATTGCCTTTGTACAATACAGAGGCAAAAAAGAGATCCAGTTCCTGCACATCAAAAAATAAATACATTTGTAAAAATATTGGTACCAGGAAAGGTAGAGATACCTTGTTCTGGTTCCTCTGCTAATTTATATCTTTGTTTGCACTGAATATAAGCGTTGCACATTATGTTCATTTGGGATTTTAACATAGCCTTTCATTTAGTCTTTTTTTGGCACAGAAGCATAAAAATGTGTGCAGTTTATTTCAAGGACGTAATCCATCCATTCTTCTTTCTTTGAAGGGCTCTGGGAGTGTCTGTCACAGACTACACGTTTGAAGATTGCCAGCTGGCATTGGCGGACGGGCAGCTGCGTCTCCCTTCTAACACTTCCCTTCTAGAGTTTGCAAAGCTCGTGAGAAGCCTCGGGTGAGAGCACCTTGTTTCTGTCTCCATTATTAACATGCTTTGTTCTTAGCGGAAGTTGCCTGTATTGCATTATGGGTAAGAGCTGAGCGCTCTACGTAATTTAAATGTGCTGAACCAAGCTCTTGCTTTTTGAATGGGAGGTTATTGTGTGAGCCTGCTCCTGGGTTTGGTTGCGTATTACAAAGCTGTTGCCATGCTCCCATAATGCCTTCAGAGCAAGAAGGCAAAAGCCACACAGTTGATGAACGGTATGCAAAACAAATGAAAACATTCTCCCCCAGTCAAGAGATCCGGGATAAATCCATCATTCTTTTGCTCACCATGCCACCCCAGTTTAGACCTGGCCATATGCAAATCAGCCTTGACCCTGTGCCTCATGCAAACAGTCCAACCCGAACTGTCAAGCCAGGTCCTCCCAGGACCGGAAACAAGCATCCTAGGACTGGTTTCTGGTTCACCCCTCATCAGCCAGTATAGCTTGAAACCAGTGGCACAGTGAGCCTGGGACCCACGTGTGGGCATACTCTGCGCACTTAGGACAAGAAGGCAAAAGAGACACAGTTGATAGACGGAATGCAGAACAAATCAAAACATTCACCTCCAGTCAAGAGATCTGGGGCAAATCCATCATTCTTTTTCTAACCATGCCACTCCAGTTTAGACCTGGCCATATGCAAATCTGCCTTGACCCTGTGCCTCATTTTTTTTTTTAAACAGACTTTATTAGGTCACAAAACAAAATGCAGTCAATCCCCTTCCCCGTACTCCGCCCTCCAGCCAAATCAGAACGTGGTGCAGTGACCAGTCCACCAAACTGATCACAACTGTACAACATTCACCCCAACAGTGTCTATGCTACGAGGTAGGTAATCCACAGGAGTAATCCACAATGAATGTGCGATAAAACCAATATGCCCCCCGCCCCATCCCCCAGCAACCCCCCAACGTAACTCCCCTCCTACCCACCCACCCAAGCATGTCGCCAGTATCTATCATAATTACATGTGCATCAAAGCCTCACCTCCCACTCGTCTGATCCGCCTCCAAGTTATCCCAGCAGAGAGTGCCTCAAGAGCATAGGGGGAAGCCTGTTACAGGGTGCTCACGGAACCGGGGCCCCATCATCCTCCACCGGTTCTCCCCCATCTCCCACAGCCGAGCGCTTGAACAATTCCAGGAGCGCCAACCATGCCCGGGCCCATTCGTGCGATCTTTCATTTTCACTACGTCTAGCCAGACACAATCGATAAGTCCCCTCACTTCCCGCCCATTTCTCCATTTCCCTAGCCCACCGCAAGAAATTAGGTCCCTGCCTCGCCTTCCAATGGGAAGTAATCTCCCGCTTGGCCAGGACCAGCCCCAAGTCAATAAACCTACTGGTTACCTTAGTCTTTGCAGTATGCGGAAACCCATGTAGCAAACATACCCCCGGGCCCACCTCCAAATCCCTCTCTGTCACCGTCAGGAGTAACGTTGCCACTTCTTGCCAAAATCCTGTCACCTGCGAACAGTCCCAGAACATGTGAAGAAAAGTCTTGACCCTGTGCCTCATGGGAACAGTCGAGCCCGAACTGCCAAGCCAGGTCCTCTCTGGACCGGAAACAAGCATCCTAGGACTGGTTTCGGGGTTTCACCCCTCATCTTTATTTTTGCTTATAATGCCTTCAGCAGCTACTTATTCCGTTATCACCATCTAGTATTGATTATATTAATGACACTGTCTTCCCCAGCCATTTACCACTAAATACATTTTGTGCCTCATTTCCAATTTTTTTGCAGTCAGAGATATGAATATAAAATGTGGATTTAGTGTCTCAAATCTTGTTCCACATTATTGGATTTTGATGACTTCTCAACCTTAAAATCAGGCATCAGTGTGTATAGATCACACCTCGGGACCCCCTGTGTGCATTTCTTTTGATAACTTTGTGTGATGGCCCGTGGTGCTGCTACTTAACGAGGGTGGTGGGGGGGAGAAGATAACATTTTTTTTAAATCACTTACCTGCAGGCTAGCCGCTGCCCCTCCTCCATCCTTCTCCTGTTCTTTCGACGAGGCAGGGAAGCAGGAAGCACACAGACTCCTCGACTCCCCTAGCCAATCAAGACGCTGCTGTCACCAGTATGACAGCAGCATCCTGATTGGTTGGTCTCAGCACCGTAGTTCGGCACTCTAGACACGGCCTGGGAACCTGTGCATGTTCTCCACCCAGTCTGTTCAATACAGCCGGGTGGAGAACATCCTAAGTGCGCATGACTGTTTGGCCGGCCCAAGACGGCTGGCCAGCCAAACCACCATGTGCACTTAAGAGAGTGCCCACCACTCCTCCCCCTGCTCTGTACAGCCAAACCCCACCTCACACCTAGAATTGAGCCAGTACGGAAAAATAAAATGATAATAACATTGTGTTATCATATTATTTTACCTTTTTGAACTGCTCACAGAGCAGTGGGGCAGTGCTCCTCCTACTAAGTGGAAGAGCCCTCGCTGGTGGTTGCCCCCCTGGACTTTCTGATCTTTTCCACTTTGCCTATATATACTGCTCTTTATTCTACCTTCACTTTCCTGTTGAGCATTCAAATGGGAGCAGCAGTGCTGTATGTAGGCATACGGATTTGTATAGTAGAAAGCTAGTCCGATAGAAACAGAGCGCTGTACATGAAGAGGGAGTATTTACATATTTGAATTTCATAAGGACGTTGAATTTCACATAGTTCTACATTCATCACATTTCACTCCTATTTAGGGAATTAGGTGCAGGAAAATTAAGAGTATTTCCTAGAATCATATGATTCACAGCCAAGTGTCGGAGCTGAGATTCGAACCCTGGTTCCTCAGTCACAAGACCATGCCAGTGTCTCACCACTAACCACATCTCCTTCCCTTGCTACTTGTTAGCCAGGCAGAAGGCACTGTTGGTTATCTGGTAGGACTCATAAACAGGGAAGCTGATCGGTCTGATACGAAACAAAAGAGCAGTAAGCATAAGTAGGGGGGAGTCGAGGATGCTAAACCAATGCGAAAAAGAGACCTGGGGAGTGAGTTGCTTTTATCTGCAGCGCACTTCAACGGTGCCAGATTCGATCCAGCCTTTTTCTACAGTGATTTTGAAAGTTTACTTGTTTAATTGACACAGAGTTCTAATTGTGTGTGTATCTTATAGCGCAATGACACAAGATTGTACAGAAACATTGATAACCACAGTCAAAACAAAAATAGGCCTTTGAGGCTTTTTATTTTGGCCCTCTAGTTATGTTGGTATTTAACAATTCCCACCTCATTTACTGTTTTTGGGTGTACTTTCTTGCATTTTGGATAAAGGCATGCATTACTGTTGCTGTATTTTAAAATCAGTCACGATATGTTTGTCTTTAAATAGGTTAAAGCCGGAGAAACTGGAGACGGAACTTGATAAATATTCTATGAGTGCCAGGAAAAGGAAAGGTGAAAGGATAAGTCTGAAAGAGTTTGCTGCATACCTGGAAGTTCCAGTGTCAGAAGTATTAGAAGATTTGTTTGCTCTTTTTGACGAGGTAAGGTGCTCATATATAATTTGGACATCCATTTTATTTACCGTCATTCCATCTTCATAGTTAATTTAGCAAAAACTTAAAACCTCTTAGACTTGGACATTTTCAAAAATATTTAATAATACTTTGTTGTTAATATGTAAGCTCACCTTTAAACTCAGCCCATGTATGAATATCCGTATATGTGTCTAAGATACAAAATAGGACGCCACATATGTGCAAGTTGGGCTTAAATTTATAAGCCATGCATGCATCACTAAGCGGCCACTTCTGAGTCGGCCGGAACCTGAGGTAGGGAGGTACTGGACTGGAGTTTCCTCTTCTGTTGGCATCTTCACCCCAGTTACTAGTATTCACAAATTTTTGAACTCTGGAATGGAGAATAACATGTGAGACCTAAAATTACTGGGTTAATTACTGAATGAGAGTCCCAGTTCCAGGCCTTTTTCTGTGCATGTTTTCCCCTTGTTTTCCACGGTATGAATAAGTATTTGGAAAAGGATTGTCTGACTGGATGCGTTCCACACCTGGTAAAACTTGGAATCGTGTGAGGTGGAATCTTCTGCAGAGATACCACTCCACACTTCTCAAAATCACCCCCCTTCATTTTTGTAGAAAAGTCTATCTTATGCATTTAATGGTGGTGCATCCCAAGGCATGCGACAAATGCTCCCCGATGGATCCGAAGGCCATCAGGGAGTAGAAAGCCAAACTTTACATCACTTCCAACCCTAGCTTCACCGTTCAATTCAGACTCAGTTGTGGTTCTGGAGCCAATCAGTACCTAATTTAAGCAGGTGGTTTACATTGCTCAGCACTTGCAATTAATCATGAACATCAGCGCTTTTCATGAGGATCAGTTAAGGACACATTCATATTTCCACAAAAAAGAGAAAGGGTCAGAGCTTTGAAGGTCCAGCACCAAACGTATCTACCTATTAGGCCCCTTGAATCAGCACTATGCCACGGTGCAGCAGGTCTGGAATGTGACCCACATGCATCCCAAATAGGTGGCTAAAAACCACCACTATCAAGAACTGCGAATTGACCCTGCACCCGAGAAGGATAAGTGTTTGTGTTATGTGATTGTCCTAGGGTATGGCATTTAAACAATAACAAAATATATAAAACAGAATAGCTTCCCAGGAGAAAAGTATCACAAAATCATATATCTTGATTGTAGTTGGAAAAAATCTTTTTATTGAGAATCACTTGTTCTTTTAAAAGCACCACACAATTGCTTGCCAACTTGTTTCATCCCTCTTGGGACTTTTTCAGGGCTTATTAAAGAGTCTGTGTCTGCTGTTGATGTTAAATATGACTTCAAGCCAACCTTAATGTGACTTCAAGCCAACCTTAACAGCAGCGTTGGTAAAATCGTGTATTGATCTTTAAAGTTAGTGTTGTCGGTATTGTGTCATTATACGCCAATGAGCACGTAAACAACATGCTTGTTAAGTCGATTTGGAGGTGGCCACTATATCAAAGCGAAGAGCCTCTTATCTTTTCAATTTCAAAATTAGAAATTGGAGTCCCAAAATTTCTCATGTGCATCCTATGGTAAAAGTAGTAAAAATACCTGCGTTATCAGTATTAAATCTGTGTGCTCAGCGATTCTTATCAAACATCAATGATATCCGGTAGCGCGGTGTATTCAAGTATTTTCAATAGGTTATTGGTCCAAGTATTTAATCTTCCGTGTACACGCGGCCGTCCGGTTACTCCAAAAAGTAGGACACATTCTTATATGGTAGGCGTGGGGAGATTAAGTGATTAGCCCAGAATCACAGGATTTTGAGCCGACGCACAGCTACAAAGCTGGTTCCCCAGCTCTGAAGTCAGCGGGTCTGGCCATTATGTCACATCATCTCCCTACTTTCACGGTTAGTAGCTGGTTCTGTTTTAGGCAGCGCTAACAGGATAAATAGGCTGGTGCAAGCTGCCTCCTGACGAGTGCCCCGGCACTTATTTTTATTTTTTTAATTAACCACTGGAGCCAATGTGCCCCCAATTCCCTGGACTGTTCTCAACAGTGCTACAGATTGTGGCCTTGCCTGGGGGACATCCTGCTACTTTTAATGGTTCTGTATCCCTCTGGTGTACCTTCAGCCCCCATGTATCTGTTGTGGCCTTCAGTTGGTCTTCCTGACGGTGGGGCATTTCCCAGTGTCAAACCCATTTGGCATCAGTCCATTCGGGCTTCAAACCTTGACCCTTCTGTTGCAGTTCCACTATTTATTCCAGTTCCGGGGCCAGCTTAGTTGATTCCAGTTTTGGATTCTACTTCAACTCTTTAGGCGGACCCAGAACCAACAACGGCTATAGGATTACCAGGACATAAGGTAGGTCACACCTCTCCTCCTGCCCCCTTGCCTTGAAGGCAGTATTTCAGAAGGATGGAAGCCCTCTTTGGCTCTGACTGCAGTGCTTTTCAACGATTGGAGCATGTCCCTTAAAATGAAGAAAGACAGGAGGTAGATAACTTGCTCTCCCTCATTAGAATGATGCTGGCTTATACTTTGATGTTCCAAATTCCAGTGGCCGGGGCACATCACTAAAACAACAGAACTGAATTTGCAGTTATGGGCCTCAACTGTAGAAAGAACTGTTCTGTGGTGGAAGTTTGCAAAGCCGCAGAGTTGGGTCTACAGTTGCCCACTGTGGAGATTAAGGCTAACCTTTGGACCAATATTTTGCAGCCCGTACCTTCAAATTCAGAGCCATTGCTTCCATTTAATGAAGCTTTCACTGAGGCATGGCCTGGTCCAGAGCTTGCTTGGCCCCCACCAATGAGTCGCCCAATTGCTCAGTGATGCAGACGTGTGCCAGATGATCCTATCTTTTTAGGCACCTGCCTCCTGGGAGCACTCAGGTTCAAGCCTCTACAAGTATTGTTAATCTTATCTCATTTTCAACAGCGCCACTGGACAGGGAGCCCAAGAAAATGACTCCATGGACAAGAGAGGATTCGCTTTGGTGGGCCTTGCACTAAGATCATTAAATGATGTGTGCTCCTGGAGTCGCTACACCAGTGCCTTCTGGGATGTAGCAAGTAAGATCTAACCTGCCCCGCCAGAGGATTTTCAGAATTTCTTCTCCTGAAATATGCAGGATGGCCAAGAAGCAGCAAGGCACCGTTTGAGGTCCTGACACAAAAGACTGAGTAGCCCGGGCTATGGACAACAGTTTTGCGATCCTTGTAGACTCACTACCATGACTTCCAAGGTTCTCTTGTGGACATGCCCATTAGATTGAGTCAGGCTGTTTGGGGGAAAAGGCTGATTCATCCCTTAGTGCTTCAAAGACAGCAGATCTGCATCATATTCTCTGAGGCTTCTTCCTCCGCTGGCCAGTTCTACCTGCAATATTGCAGCCTGACCAACAGTTGGCTCAGTCATGTAGTGGCTCCAAGGGCAGGGGTGGTGATAGGGGGGAAGGCCACAATTAGATGCAACAGTCCTCCTCTTTCCTGCCACTGTCAATGCGTTTCAGTTCCCCCTACAGCTGCTATCTGAGGTTGGTAGACCGCAGGATTCAATACTGCTTTTTCTTCAAATAGTTCAGTTTGGACACCCTCCTTTTCTTGGCTATTCCACCCCACATTCCCCTAGTTTTTGCACAAACGTTGGTGGATCATGCTGACATCAGCAGAGAATTGCAAATATTGCTTACCAAGGGCAGAATTGAGGTGGTGACAGAGAAAGAAAGGGATATTTAGTGACATTCTCTATACTTTTTGCTCCCCAAGACAGGAGACTGAGGGTGATTGTGGACCCGAGGCTCAGTGGCGTAGCTAGACGTTGAGCCGCCCATAGCGCTCGCTCTATTTGCTGCCCGGCGGCTGCATGTAAGAGCGGGGGGATGGCGATTCCCGTGACAGCAGCAGGTAAGAGTGGGAGGGGGGGGGGTGAGAGTCGACGCCCCCAAAACTGGTGCCCTCTGAGGCTGAGAACCTCCCCCCCATTTCTATGCCACTGCCTAGGCTCTACAGTGCCTTCCTCAGAAAGAGAAGTTCCAAATGATAATACTGTCTTGTTAGAAATGAGGGGGCTCTGGTTGACGCAGGTGTGAACCCACAACAAGCAGGGACCCCTTACTTCTTGTCAGGGCGAAGGATGACTCCCCAGAATAACCCCTGCTCACCCTCTAGGTGCGTGGCGCGAGCAGTCTAGGCTAAGTCTCAGGCGTACACGGTTAAGCAGATGCAATTACACATACAGTAAACCCCTTTCATGCACCACAAACGGACACCAATCAGGAAGTATATAAAAATAAGCTTTTATGTAGATTCAGCAGATTCAAATACAAGGCCCAGTAACGTTGAACTGATGGGGCCACAATTCTTGGAAATACGGTAAAGTTCTCTTTGTTTTACGGAAAGTTCTTTAGGCGGGCACAAGGTAACTGTAGGCCTCAGCGTACTTTGTGCTGAGGCAGCGCCCCGGAAGCACACAGCAGATGACAGGGAAATAAGAACGTTGCGGACCCTGGATCCGATGCGAGCTCGCGGTCGAGTTCGTAAGTACAGTACCTTGTTTCTTGACGCAAAGGCGGGTGCGGGATTTCAGCGGCTCTTCGACAGAAGAGCGAGGCGGCGTCCGGGGCTCCCACACTTCACGATGGTGTCTGATCCTCAGGCTCACGACAAGAGCGGGGTGTTGTAGGTGGCGGGTGAACAAAGCGGGGCAGCCGGGCACGCAGATGCGTCCGGGCCGTCCGAGGCTTGGAGATGCTCACAAACGCCGATTCCGGCGGGAGGGTGAAGGTGCAGAGCGAGCCTCCACGAGCGAGGTGATGGGGCAGCCCAGCACAGCGTAGGGGGAGCGGCTCCGATCGAGCGAGGCTCTTCCCAAGGCGGGGGCGGCTAAGCAGTCCTGGTCACGGCTCAGGGAGGGACTGGGCACGAGGGTCACAGCTCCGGCGAGGGAAGGGACACCACAGTCCAGCAGCAGGCGAGTGAAGATCAGGTAGAGCCCAATGGTCCTGGGGCTCAGTTCAGGGGGCAAGCTCAGTTCCAAGCCCTTGGAGATCGTTTTGGAAAAGCACAAGTCTTGAAAGTAAAAGTAAAGTAAAGTTTTCAGCAACAGTTTCTCTTCTCTCCTTTGGCAGCAAGGTCACCACTGCAGGCCAATCCCCCAGGATAGGGACAGTCTTCCTCCTACAGCTTTCCCGGTGCCTCCTCCTCAGGCAGAGATTCTTCTTGGTCAAAAGCGGATCTAGTTTCTCAGGAGCAGGGCTCCTCCATTTATACAGCAAATCTTTTGTTCTCCCAGGCCAGGGGGGCCCTTGCCTAGTTCAGTCCGGTTTCTGAGCACTTTGTTTACGTGATGCAGGCTTCTCCTTTCAGAGTGCAGGGCAGAGTCATCAGACGCTCCACAGGGGGTGGAGCCGGCATCGAGGTAGCGGAGCACTGTCCTATTCAGAACCTAGGAGCACTCCTCCCACCCATCTACCTGTCGATCGTCCTATTCATACCAGGCTACCTAGCCCTGCCCATCTGGGTTCCCCCAGCCCTGTCACTCACACCAGCCAGACATCAGATACACAACACGCAGAGGCGGCTGAAAGGTTTAGGCAAGCAAAGGCCAACTTTCTAAAAGCGGCATTTGCAAACCCGGAATATTAAAATAAACCTTGCGAAAAGATGTACCCTATTATTCCGAGTTCAGGCATACTAAACTCGATCTCCTACCATGTTCCCTGGGTCGGTTAGGATCATAGGGTGTAATAATCCAGGCCGCCCATACTGGCCTATGGGAACAGGGTAGCCTTGCAGTAGTGAACAACAAGATGGCGGTAATTCACTACTAGGACATGCCACGCATCCAGGCTTGTCCTACCTTAGGCGTACAATGCACCCTGCCCGTGGGCCTACCAGAGGGGTGACTAACATGCAGCTAAGGGAAGGGTTTAGGGACTGGCAAGTGTGGGCACTTGCCGGTCAGCATGTCAGTACCAGACTGCACGCAGGTTCTGCGATGGCAGACCTTAGACATATTTTACCGGCCGCTTCTGTGGGTGGCACAACCAGTGCTGCAAGCCCACCAGCGGTGTTCGCATTTACATGCCCTGGCGCCCCTGGCGCACTTTACTGGGGTCTGACAGTAAATCAAACAATCCAATCATGGAATCCAACCAACATATACAATTTACATAGGGAGCACTCGCACCACGACACTGGTTGGCAGTGGCACAGCGCGCTGAGCGGCCAACACCATAAAAACACATGAGGCACAGTGACAAAAAGAGGAAGGGAGACTCGCGCCAAGGTGCCAGGTCTAACATGTCTCAACTCCTATTGGCCTCAAACCCCAAATACTAGAAGGTGTCCTTGGACTTGCAGGACAGGTACTTCCAGGTGCTGATTCTGCACTCCTCACAAAATACCTCATAGGATCTCCCTGAGCATCAGTCACCTGGCAGGTTACTTGAGCATCAGCAGCCAAACTCAGAAGGTGTCCTCTTACCAGTCATGAATGCCATCTGCATCCAGATGCGGCAAAGGGCATCTTGGTTCGTTAGATCTTTGCACTGCTTCCAGGAACAGTCAATCGACAGCTTTTTGCACCCTGGAGTTTCTTTCTCCATAGGAGACGTGTTCCAGCTTTGGTGGACTTGGGCATCCTTTATGCATTTCCTCCTCTGCCGTTTTCCCACAGGTCCTGAAGAAAGTCCAGAGGGACCAGGCTCGGCTTATTCTGATAGCCCTGGACTGAGCACGGAGGGGCTGATACTCAGAGTTCATGAGTCTCAGCATATGCCCTCTGCTTTGACTGCCTCTTCTGTCGAATCTGCTGCTTTATTAACCGTGCAGGCCCCTGAATCAGAACCTCCAGAATCTACAACTCTACGCAGAATCATCTGAGAGGTTTTGATATACTGATGCAGGTGGTAGATGTCATTTTGATCGACTCTTTGTTCAAGTTACCCGTTGTGATGCATTTCTTGTTAGAATTTTTATATATGTCCCCTTTATTATTCCACAGTGCAATAAAAATGTCCTACTTACTTTTCTAATGCAGGCTTCCATCGAGCCTCTGCATAGTTGTTTGTACCCCGAGACCCTTGACTCTGAAAACCAAACTTGTCTTTGTCATTACTTCTGCAGTTCCGTTAGCAGGTTCAGTGCCACATTCCAGTGCATTGTTGTTATCCCACTATGCAACCTGGACAGAGGCCACCCTGCCTTATGCCAATCAATACTAACCTTGCTCCACATGCGAACAGTCAAGAAGCAGCAAGGCACCGTTTGAGGTCCTGACACAAAAGACTGAGTAGCCCGGGCTATGGACAACAGTTTTGCGATCCTTGTAGACTCACTACCATGACTTCCAAGGTTCTCTTGTGGACATGCCCATTAGATTGAGTCAGGCTGTTTGGGGGAAAAGGCTGATTCATCCCTTAGTGCTTCAAAGACAGCAGATCTGCATCATATTCTCTGAGGCTTCTTCCTCCGCTGGCCAGTTCTACCTGCAATATTGCAGCCTGACCAACAGTTGGCTCAGTCATGTAGTGGCTCCAAGGGCAGGGGTGGTGATAGGGGGGAAGGCCACAATTAGATGCAACAGTCCTCCTCTTTCCTGCCACTGTCAATGCGTTTCAGTTCCCCCTACAGCTGCTATCTGAGGTTGGTAGACCGCAGGATTCAATACTGCTTTTTCTTCAAATAGTTCAGTTTGGACACCCTCCTTTTCTTGGCTAGACTAAACTCGATCTCCTACCATGTTCCCTGGGTCGGTTAGGATCATAGGGTGTAATAATCCAGGCCGCCCATACTGGCCTATGGGAACAGGGTAGCCTTGCAGTAGTGAACAACAAGATGGCGGTAATTCACTACTAGGACATGCCACGCATCCAGGCTTGTCCTACCTTAGGCGTACAATGCACCCTGCCCGTGGGCCTACCAGAGGGGTGACTAACATGCAGCTAAGGGAAGGGTTTAGGGACTGGCAAGTGTGGGCACTTGCCGGTCAGCATGTCAGTACCAGACTGCACGCAGGTTCTGCGATGGCAGACCTTAGACATATTTTACCGGCCGCTTCTGTGGGTGGCACAACCAGTGCTGCAAGCCCACCAGCGGTGTTCGCATTTACATGCCCTGGCGTCCCTGGCGCACTTTACTGGGGTCTGACAGTAAATCAAACAATCCAATCATGGAATCCAACCAACATATACAATTTACATAGGGAGCACTCGCACCGCGACACTGGTTGGCAGTGGCACAGCGCGCTGAGCGGCCAACACCATAAAAACACATGAGGCACAGTGACAAAAAGAGGAAGGGAGACTCGCGCCAAGGTGCCAGGTCTAACATGTCTCAACTCCTATTGGCCTCAAACCCCAAATACTAGAAGGTGTCCTTGGACTTGCAGGACAGGTACTTCCAGGTGCTGATTCTGCACTCCTCACAAAATACCTCATAGGATCTCCCTGAGCATCAGTCACCTGGCAGGTTACTTGAGCATCAGCAGCCAAACTCAGCAGGTGTCCTCTTACCAGTCATGAATGCCATCTGCATCCAGATGCGGCAAAGGGCATCTTGGTTCGTTAGATCTTTGCACTGCTTCCAGGAACAGTCAATCGACAGCTTTTTGCACCCTGGAGTTTCTTTCTCCATAGGAGACGTGTTCCAGCTTTGGTGGACTTGGGCATCCTTTATGCATTTCCTCCTCTGCCGTTTTCCCACAGGTCCGGAAGAAAGTCCAGAGGGACCAGGCTCGGCTTATTCTGATAGCCCTGGACTGAGCACGGAGGGGCTGATACTCAGAGTTCATGAGTCTCAGCATATGCCCTCTGCTTTGACTGCCTCTTCTGTCGAATCTGCTGCTTTATTAACCGTGCAGGCCCCTGAATCAGAACCTCCAGAATCTACAACTCTACGCAGAATCATCTGAGAGGTTTTGATATACTGATGCAGGTGGTAGATGTCCTTTTGATCGACTCTTTGTTCAAGTTACCCGTTGTGATGCATTTCTTGTTAGAATTTTTATATATGTCCCCTTTATTATTCCACAGTGCAATAAAAATGTCCTACTTACTTTTCTAATGCAGGCTTCCATCGAGCCTCTGCATAGTTGTTTGTACCCGGAGACCCTTGACTCTGAAAACCAAACTTGTCTTTGCCATTACTTCTG
Source organism: Triturus cristatus (assembly GCF_964204655.1). Lineage (NCBI taxonomy): Eukaryota > Metazoa > Chordata > Amphibia > Caudata > Salamandridae > Triturus > Triturus cristatus. The sequence goes on from NC_140588.1 coordinate 144,992,793, forward strand.
CAGTTCCTTTAGCAGGTTCAGTGCCACATTCCAGTGCATTGTTGTTATCCCACTATGCAACCTGGACAGAGGCCACCCTGCCTTATGCCAATCAATACTAACCTTGCTCCACATGCGAACAGTCTAGCGACCGTCTTCGATAAGGATACACAAGCAACCCTAGACAAGTTTCGGTCTATTTGGGAGAAGGCTTTATGCTGGCAGATTCATCTGAGACGTCTCCTGTGTAAACCTAGCTTTTCTCTCTCTCTAAATTGAGCAGGAGAACCACGAGTTTGGCAGGGCAGGAGCAATGCCAAACTGTAAATGACCCCTTTATTGTTGATACTCAACAGTTTACATGCTGTCTTATGCTGTGCTGTGTTCAGTGCTAATACTGAAATTTAGGCCTGTCTCCCAGAGCATGCAGAACTCTACACGTGCACAGAGAGAATCCGCTGAGTGTGAAAATAGTCACTTATGCCAAAGCTTTCTGCGTACCATGTAAATAGTATATCCAGTAGTATGTCGTAAGTTGGGGAAATCTGCTAAAAATGTGCATGCTTTGATCATGGATACGCTTTCATATCTTGTACTGTTGCATGGTATTCCCTCACAAAACGGTTAGGATTATTTTTCAATAAGCAGTGGAAAGACTTGAGACTGTAGCACTATATAGTCACCAGCAGAGTGGATGGGTCTGGTGATTCCTTTCTGTTCTAAGATTCTGTATTTCTTTGTCCTTGTTTAAAATTACGTTTAGTAGTAATGATGACTGGCAAACAACTGCTGAATAATGTTCGAAACTTTCACATGCAGTTGTGTTTTTCACTCTGCTGTAATTTATAGAGTTGGAAATTCTTGAGTGTGGTCACTAAGGACACAATCATTTTAGCAGAGTTATGGGGGTGTCATAGAATGGGATATACAAATTCGATACCCTACATTTACCAACAGATGAGAAAGCGGGTCACTTGTATATTTATTTTGTTTAGCTTAGTGGTTCATTTGGGTAATATTTCTGTTTTCTCAAGGTGTGAGAATCCATAAAACCGGTAAAGTAGGTTGAAGTGTGTATAGTCTGGGGCGTCTCACCGCCATGAAAAGTTTGGCGGTCTAGAAAGTTGTAATATGCTTGGCGGTGCCACAGAGACACCGCCAGCATATTATTCCCCCGGACCACGGAGGGATCGTGTTCCAACCATCAAAGTTGTTATACGGCAGTCGAACTGCTGGTGGACCTGTAGCCATACCGCCACTGCTGCACCACCGTGAGTATGGCGGTCCACGGACCACCAAACTCATAATCAGACCCTAAGTCCATTTGTCCACCCTCTAAACATAACCCAGTTGAGCTACAATTGGTAGTATAATTTTTAGATGACTTCCAGCCTGCTTCTCAGGAGATGTAAATACCACTAGCAATGATGGATGTTATTTGTACAAAAAGATACAAATCCAGAGTGGCTAATTCTCCAGTCCCAGGGCTTAGTTCTCCTCTTCACTTAACCTCAATCAGCTCACCTAGGAAAAACAAAGTGGAAGTGTATTGCCAAATCTTTCTCAAACAGCAACTCAATCCCCACCCTCCTCACAAACCATGGAATGAACAGGGTCAGAGTCCATCTGGCCTGTTTCGGGGATGTGATCTCATGGCCATGTTGCTGTTCTGAGAACCTAGAGACCTAATTTCTAATCCAGGCTTAACCGCTTGGTGAAGAATAAAGTTATTGCTGGAAGTAGCTTCTTCATCCTTTGCATCAAATTGCAAATTTGTTTAATGTAAAAATGTAAATGTTTAATGCAGATAAAACTGGCCGTTGTGCTATTTCATATAACCTAAGTTAAATGTATCCTACGCCTTTGCCATCACCCCCCCCCCCCCCGTTTCTGTAAACTGATGAAAATAATTCCACATTCTCGGTGCAGTTGGATTGAAGCACCTCATGTTAAAGAGTCTCCATCTGCCACTATGATGTTCTCTGTGAGACGAGGCTGCTACTCAGAGCTCGGTCTGTTCTCACAAAATCCTATTAAGGCATATATAACTTAGGGTAGTTTGGATTACAGAATAGAAAACCCCCATTAAAACCTATTCAAGATGTTGACAAACAAAATGTCATAACCACCTGTGCTCTCTGAGACACTGATAAAAAAAAGCATACTTTGCTGGCAACGGTTTCATTATTATCGAGAGGGAGAGTTTTTGGTAAAGTAAGACCCGTTATTTTTATAGCGGCAATCTCTGACCTTGTGAAAAGATGCACTTCTTTTCAATTTTTGGCTAAGAGCGGTAGACTGGACTGCTATATGTTTCTAAAAGGAGACATAGAGTTTCAACTCGAGATCTGGAATACATTGCACCACAAAATTCTTCCTGGTGCTTATTGGACTTTTACAGCCAGTGGTGGCAACCCAGCACAGGTAAGAGCGGCGGGGGGTGTGGGGGGGGGGGCGAGTTGGGTTGTGGGGAGTCAACAGACGGCTGGGTAGGTAAATTTAACTAAAAATAAAATAAAACCACTTACCTTACGCTGGCTGCATCGCCGAGTCGGTGATGTGGTGAGCGCAAGGTAAGTGGTATTTATTTATTTTTCAATTTAATTTTGCCTATCCCGTCATATGTCGATTCCACCCCCTCCCGACCCCGCCCTGCCTTACCGCTCTTACCTGTGCTAGCCGCCACTGGTCCCCGCATCCTGATAGTTTTTTTTTCTACAACAAAGAAATGTCCCGGATTTCGAGAGGGTCAGGTGAGCGAGCACATTATCATAGTGTGTACAGACTCATGGCTCCTCCAACCCTCTCAACAGGAGCATAAGCTGAGATGTTTTAAAAGCCACCTGCTGTGCTGCCTCCATTTTCTCAAGCATCTCAGGAGGATTTAATGAGGTGCGAATCAGTGTACCATCACCCCAAGCCAGACTCATTAGCAGCCTGCTCCTGGGTCTCCTCACACATGAGGCGAAGGTGTGTGTGCGTGCGTGCGTGTGTGTGTGTGTGTTTAAGTATTTTTAGTGTAGTCCTTTTGTGACTGTGATCCCGGCCCTACCAAACTAATCCTATTTCTATGTCTGCTGCGGTCCCGGTTTTTCATTCTTATCTTTTTGTCACCCTACACAAGATGGATTTGAATTATGCCATGTAACAAACACTGCTGTCACGACTGATTTGCATATGGCTGGGTTCAAACTGGAATGGCATGGTGAGCAAAAAAACGATGGATTTAGGCCCAGATCTCTGTACTGGGGTGAATGTATGACATTGTTCTGCATTCTGTCCATCAACTGTTGTTTTTGCATTTGTTTCAGGACTAGGCCTGTGTAAAATTGTGATTATGCCAGCAAAATTCCAGAATTTAACTTCATGTGAAATTTCTTGAGATTAGACATTACCCAACTGTGTATAATTCTTTTGCTTGCGAGAAGTCGATTCTTGCAGAAAAAGCGTGGCTGAAATGTGTTTACTGCTCATACCAGTCTCTTGCCGGCATCTCACAAGACATTTTTTATGCGTGTTCATCCCCCTCTCCTTCATTTCTTACAGTATATCTTTTTCACAGATTTAGATCAAATCAGCCAACTCTATTGCTCAGATCCTTCGACATGGCCTATAAAAATGGGGAACCATGATAAATTGGTCACCTGTTAGACGATGATTCAATTGTGAAAAAAAATATTTTTAATTTTAATTTGTTTGAACATAAGTTTTACAAATACTAACAGTTTGCAGAAAAAAAAAACTTAAAAATCTGCATTTTTCATTTATTGCTTGTCTGAAACTAAATACAAGTTAACCACGCATCCTGGCTAGCCTTCAAACCATCATCTTGAGTGGCTACTGCAGTGCAACTTGTAGGCTGTTCATCTTTGCTGTTGTGGCTACGTCTTAGGGGCATCTAGATGCTGCCCGTTTCATGTTGATCATTCTCTCTAATGGCCCTTAGTTTTTCTTTTTTAGACAGATGATATTCAGTTGGAAATATTAGAAAGACAATGGAAATACTTCTAAGATAATTTCTTGTTTCTTACAGACTGAAGAGGGTGCCATCGATCTCAGAGAATACATCATCGCTCTATCGGTTGTATGTCGTCCTTCGAAGCCCTTAAAAACAATTGAGCTGGCGTTTAAGGCAAGTTAGATCTCAAACATTAGGATTAAATGCGTTTTGTAACCATTAACAAGGACAGTTAAGATGCTCTTTATTATAAACCCAAGGGTAGTAGAGCTCACCATTGGGATAACATTGCATTGTTTGCATTTACCAGAAACTCCTATGTTACATAAACCCCCAGAATAGCATGCTAGTAAATTAATACCTACGTTCATGAAGAAATGCTATTTGTGGTATTTTTTTGTGTATTGATATATATGCATGTGAATTATAGAGAATGGCACATTACCCTTCTGCCAGTCAACACATCACATTCATACCTCACTAGAAGGCGAAAACTATTCTGCCAAAATGCTTAGGGGGTAAGTATACTTTTTGCCATAGATTACGAAGGAGGCTTGAGTGGTATAACAATTAGAAAAAAATGCATTTTAGTGAAAACCAAAAAAGCTAATTAAATACATTGATTTCAGAAAGAACTCCTATGTCCCCAAAACTTATAACAAGTAGCTTCTCCTCTCTAAAAGTAGTATTTCTCGAATCCCGAGATGTTAGCATCTTATGCCAAATTACAGCTATCATCTATCTATACAAGACATTCATAAAATACATCTACACCAAACTAGTGAGCTCTTGCCGAACCTGTAAGCGCAGCACCAATGCAGATTCAGACCAGGTTTGAGTAAATGCATTATATTTTTAGCATAACTGACCATGATTAGTGCTCTCCGTTCACATTGACAATGATTACAATGACATGCCTTCGAATTGACACAAGGTCAGCATCAACATAAATATTAAAATGCTATTCAATAATTTTGTTAAGTATCTAGCATTTACATTACTAGGTCTGAAATTTTGAAAAATAAATTGGCTCATCAAGGTAATTTTCAGAGCTTAAGTAAAGGTTTGGAAATGTCAACGTCAAGTTATGGTTAAGGCTGTTGATGTAGTGAAGTATTTGCCAAAGACTAAGGCCCTGATTTAAATTTCGGCGGACGAGTTACTCCGTCACAACTGTGACGGATATCCCGTCTGCCGAAATATAAATCCCATAGGATATTATGGGATTTATATTTCAGCGGACAGGATATCTGTCACGGTTGTGATTAGTAACCCGTCCGCCAAAATCTAAATAATGCCCTAAGTCTGTCTTTTTATCCTACTTGACATTTTGGCAGTATTTTGACACAACAAACCATGAAATCTTCGTCCGCACATAAAAAATACATATAAGCATTGTGCTAAGTCTTATTAATCTTGTTCCGAATAGGCTGCGTGTCAGGTGTCTTGCATCTTAGCTGTTGTTCCAAAATCTTTGTTTTGGAAGCTTTTGAGTAGAAGTCTCCTTGATGGTGCCCTCTGGGTTGTGGAATTCTTTGAGGATCCTCTGAAGTTCCATAGTAGGACATTTGGAGTTGGGGATCCTGTGGGAACAGGACACTCATGTTGCCTTCATGATGAAAGATTTGTAGATCCTTTTGCATCGGTGAAAGTATAGTTTGTGGTTTTGGTTGTTAAATGACTACTTTTGGGTCCGAATTACAGGGATTTCTGTTTGTCCTTAATCCCCCTCCTCAAAAAAGAGATTAGGAAGTGCATGGCCATCTTAAAGGGAATGACGCCAATTAAGCCTTCAGAAGTTCCGTTGTAGAGCTGCTCTACTTCTGTTATTTGATTGGGAGGTGAGATGACCTTGAGAGGAATGGATTGCAATGTGGTTACCCTTGTTCCTCTGTCTGTAGGTGGACTTGTGAGTCACTATTAATGTAACACTTTTTCTTGTGGGAAGGTCTCTAACAAAGGAGATGGAGATTGCTTCAGACGGTGGGAGATTTCTTCCAAAGTGTCTAGCTATATATATAGCTTCAAAGACGAGTTGGGAGATGTTGAGAGACTTGAGGTATGTCATAAAGGACCTTAGTCGGGGAAAGGTTTGGTAGATTGAACCTGATGTTCTGGTCCCTCACGATGCCGAGGTTACAGTAGTTTAAGCTGATGTTAGAAATGGCATCTAGAAGAGCATCTTCGATTGCACTTTAGTTCGTGGAGATCTTAATGTCAGTAGGAATGGGTCAGGTGAGGGTTAAGAGCAGGCTACAAGTTTTCACAGTCGTTTGTGTTGAAAGTTCATGGGTTGTGAAGAGTCCTTGAAGTTAATTGCAAGACCTACTCTGGTCTTTTGAGGACAATTATAAGGGAGGTTTCCATATCAAGGGGTGTTTGTGCTGTGAAAGACTGGGGTTGCGCCATCTCTTAACCAAGTTTTGGTGATGTACAGTAGGCAAAGTTTTGCACCTCAGATCAGATGTTAGATGTCTAGATGGAATTTAATCATTGATTGTGCATTGATAAGGAGGCAACCCTTCTAAAAGAAGTATAATTGGTAGGAGGGGAGTGATTATTAGTATGAAGTGAGGAGAGCTGCAGAGGAGAAGTAGAGAAAGTGACTGCACTGGTGGATTTGTTAGTTTGACGACCTGCCTTCCTGCTCCAGGAAGGCTTGTAGGGCCTTACCTGGGTTACAGTATGTCTGGAGAAGCAGAGGGATGGGGTTGGTTAGTGAAGGAATTCCATTATACGTAATAACGAAATGCTCCCTTTGATTGAAAATTACACCATTGCTGCACGAGGAGACAGTGACTATCGACCCAAGTAATTACCCTGTCCTTCCGTGCAGCAGGGCATGCTATGACAAGCCTGACAGCAAGCTGAACTTTCACAGAGAATCTTTAAAGTCTAAAATGGTCAGATTTGTCAATACCAACAATAATTACAATATGTAAAGCCCAGGTAGTTGCAAGGATCCTCAACAACCTTCCTCTCACGACATCATGGGAGATTTTCTCTAGCCAACGGCTCAAAACATTTCTGTTCATTCCACGAAAGAGTCACAACTTAATAACAGCATCTGTTGAAATTAAGAAATAAAAAAACCTACGCAATTCAGCACTAAGATAAGTACGGAGGTGCCCGGGGGACGAAAAGTTGGTTAACATTTACAAGCAAGCCCACAAAACATTACACAAGTATAATTCTTAGTGAAACAATAATGCTCCAACCAGTTCTGGACAAAATTCATCCATGCAAGTAAAAACCACAATTCAAAGTCATTTTGGTCTCTCGTGAACGGGGGAATATGTGGCCAAGGAGGACAAAGTAGTGCAAATATCTGTGAAGATGAATGGGTAACTTTTTTAACGACCCACTATAAAGTGTCTGAAAAGGAAGAAAGCCCATTGGCCAAAGCCATAGCATCGGTCTCCCCGGCCAATCCAAGCCAACTGCAGTTCCCCCCAGGCACAATGCGTACTGGGATACCTGAGCAATCAGTTGATATGGCTACACAGATAGAGTCAAAAAAGGGAAGGAAAATGAGGGCTTTTAGAATTAGGTCCAGCATACATACCCATTAAACTATGTGAACACAATTAGTATGCAGTTCCTATCAAAAGGAAGATGACGAATTGTAACTGTTGGGTGGAAATCAGTAAAAGACAGGAGATGAATCTCCTTTTGGAAAAAGGCCCTCACACACCCAACAAGTAGGTGTCTTGCTTCATCATCGTGTCTGCTCCTACTCGGGCCAGCGCTGCAATGGCCGATCAGGCGCCCGTGATGAGGCCTACTTAACGGAGATCTTTATTCCAAGGCCGACAGATAATGTGTGAGTGAGGGTCCTAGTGTCGTGTAGGTGAATGTGAAATGTAAAGTGAAATTTAAAATAGGGCAAAATAGTCCAATCAAAATAGTTTTAATGAAGTTGGCTACTCCCCTAATTAAAATGAAAAAATCGCGTATAGTCTCTTAATGTTGCGAATTTCTACGCTTATGAAATGAGGTCGACATGTTTCTTGCCTTAGTATCAAATCGATGGCAATTCCTCAGGACCTAATCAAATACTACCTACACATTTTTTGGTGGTGGTCACCCAACAATAACAGTGAAAAAGAGGCCACCCTTACGGCACCCTAAAAAATGTGGGGGTACCTTTAGTTTCAATAAAGCTAATTAAGTATTAACCTGTAATGATAAAAAACAGTTAGGACAGTCAAAAAACAAAGCAATACAATGTTATTTTCCTTGAAGACCAATGTTATTGGTTCAGTTAGTGACAGTGCGTCAAAAGCATGCAGATGGCCCGTGGGCGGTGACATGCTTGATGCATCTATACTGTACTAGATCAGTATATGAGCATACAGGTGATGAAGATAAAAATCAGTGAACTTAGCAATAGGTATAAAATTATAAGGTCTAGCAATTATGAAAAGAATAAAACACAATCCACGAGAAAACACCTCACCCTTATTCAGTCTGTTCCGGGCCATAACAGTACCGGTCGCCGTCGACACTGAACTCTAGTGTCCTAATATATAGTAAGATTGATATTAGCTCTTGTAAAGATACTAAACACGATCGGCATAGATGATAAAACCTGGATGACATTCAGGAGAGAACACTGTGTGTGCATATTACCGTAGCAACGAAGAACGGGGTAAGTAAATGTGTGAAGTTGGTCAAAAATGTATCCAATCGAGCACTTAAATTGGTGCGAAGGCTTATAGTGAAAACAGACCTCCGACGGGGTTACCCAGACATAATAACGTGTAGGAACAGCAAGTTGTGTTTTAAATAATATTATTAACGCTTGCTGCTCGTGGGGAATCTTACCAAATCTGAAAGGAATTGCAGAAGGGCCTCGAGAGGCGGAAACGCAAATACGTACATATTTATCAAGTTAGCACAGTAAATATAGTCCGCTCCCGTTTACTCACGGAATCCTCTGGCGGAATCACGAAGTTGATCCTACCCTGACGGATCGGCCGGTCCAAGCAGTCTGCTTGGTGAAATTGGACCAAGGAGGATATAGAGAACTGACAGGTCGGGGTGGGCGTGTCAACAAGGACTTCCGGGTGGTTGGGTGGATTGCTAGAATGCCGACCTTTAGACAGCGCCATATTGGAAAGGTAAACACATGACCACATCAGAGTCATGTGATATTAGGGAGATCCAAAACGGACCTGGCAATCTGAACGTTGAGGTCGCAATGTCTGACAATGCGAATGATGTGTAAGTCAAATAAAAGGAAAATAAACGAGCACGGTCTCGATAAAACGGGTGAATGATGGAGCGACCCGAATGGCGTGCATTAACGGGAAAGGGTTGTTCCAAAATACACGCAGATGGTAGTGGTGCAGAAGAATTGTCAGTAGGTCACATTAAATCACTACAAGGGGTTTGAATGAAAAATATTAATAACCACAGAGGTGAAGGAAGGAACAATCAAAGACGTATTCAACTCCTCTTAGTGGAGAAGCCCGAGAGAAGAGGGACAAAGTTGGTTTATTGTCTCAGATAAACTTCATAAGAAGAACCAATCATCTAGATAAGATTATGATGGATAAAGGGTCAGAGTTAAGGTCTCCAGATGTAGTTAAGTCACTATAAGAATCATTCAATTATGAGGTTAGAAGACTCCAAGGGATGTCTTTGTTAAGTCCGGATTTGTCCGATGACAGTCTTAGGACCCACCGTTGTTCTAAACGAAACAAGGTGTCTCTTGACATGCCTGGGTGCGCTTCCAAAACGCACCAATTAAAGGAATCAGGAGGATGTTGTATTTCTTTGAAGTGAGTGGTCATTTTAGTGTTTGTCTTAGAGCATCTAAAATTGCTCCTGTGTTCCATCATTCGTACTTTCACTTGCCTTGTTGTCATCCCTATGTAAATAAGGTTGCACGTTCACCTCACCATATAGATGCAGTTAGCTGTGTTACAGTTGGTATGTTTAATCAATCGCAAGCTGACACCATTAGGGAAATTCAGTAGTTTAGTGGCCTTAGTTTGAGGACAGACTGCGCAAGACCCACACGGGAAGTGTCCCTGGACTGGTGGTAAGTCCCAAAGTGTTGTTTGTGCCACGTTGTGGTGTTTCTTGGGTCTAATGTGTACCAACATATCTTTTATATTGTTAGTTCGTTTAAAAGCGAACCTTGGTATAGAGAGGTTCAGTGTGCCAGTGTTAAGGATGCCCCAATTTTTACGAATGATGTTCCTTAATCGATAGGAATCAGAGGTGTATGTTGTAACACAAGTGATGGTTGTATCTAGTTCTCTGATCCTGTCCTCCAACAAACCATCTTGATTATTGTTTCTCGCCCTTTTGTAAGCTTCGTCAATAACCTGTCTAGGATATTCACGTTGAAGATCTTGTTTTTTTTTTTTTTTTTTTTTTTTTTGAAACCGTTTATTACAATCTCAAATAGTTACAAGTATGGGCCTACAACCTTCTGGCCGGCCGCTAGAGTAGCAGTAGCATATGACATACATACAGAAAAATCTCTTGGCGGTGCGAAAAGAGTAAATCAGGAGATATCAGCAGTGCAGGCCACATAACTCCGAGCCAACAATACGGTTTCCTTTTGGCAAAACACAACAACACAAAAACAACCACACCCGCAAGGCAACCCGCAATCCCAAGTGACAGCACGCGCTCCTTAAGTGGGGGACCCCAACCAATCGCCAAACTCTGAAGAGGGGAATGAGAACAAATCAGGGACTGGGGAACCACGTGCCCATGGCTGGGGGAGGGGGTCGGCTAGGGGGACGGAGCTGGTGAAGCAGCCGGCAGCAGCGGCGGCTCGCAAATACCCCCGCGATAGGCGTTCCAGGGGCCCCAGATTTTCACCCACGCCCCAGGCTTACCCCTCGCAACATACACCACCTTTTCACGAAACATACACCAATCCATGTGTTCTTTCCAGGCCGACACCGCCGGAGGCCTCTGGGATCCCCACAATTGAGCAATGTCACGCTTAGCGATCATGTATCCCAGAGTCACCCACCGCGTCTGCGGAACCGAGTAGTCAGTTGGCTCCCACACATTCAGCAAGCATCTCCTCGCTTCAGGCAACAGCACGACACGCGTAACCACTCGCAGGACCTCATGCACACCACGCCAGAATCGCTCCACCTTTGGGCATTCCCACAGAATATGCAAGAAAGTTGCCAAAGCACCACAGCCACGCTTACACAGTCCATCCTCAGCTAAGCCCATACGTAGTAGCCTTGGCCCCGTCACATAGACCCGGTGGAGGATCTTAAGCTGGACGAAGCGAAGGCGAGCCGGGATGGCCACCTCCTTCGGAGAAGCCACCGCGGACATCCAGTCCTCGTCGTGCAACTCCAGCCCATCGGCAACCCAGGCCTTGCGGAGGCCAGTCAGCAGGCCCGATCGGTCGTTAATCAGTTTTTTGTATATGAGGGAGATCGTGCTGTCTGGGACATGGCCATCCAGCACTCTGTCCTCCAGGGGGGAAGACTCCGGAATGGACGCGACATCCGGGAAGACGGAGCCCAGCGCGTGGCGGACTTGTAAGTACCGGAAGTACTCACTGCCTTGCAACTGAAACTCCGTCTGCAGCATCTCGAAAGTTTTGAATCCCCCCCTCGTCCAGAGATCTCCCACTGTGCTGATGCCGATCGTGTCCCATTTCTCGAAGCCCTTCGAGGTCCACAAGGAGCCCAACCTCGCCGATGCATATAGCGGTGACGCCCGGGTCAAACGGTCCTTCCACCCCATAGCTGCGTTAGCCGCGTGCCACACACGCACCATGACATGCGTCGGTCCCGTCAGGCGAGGGTCCGGCGCGCCAGAGTAAAGCGCCCGATTGTAGTCGCCACCGGGCAGGAGCATCTTGTCCATTTCAAATGCCGGGTTCAGGGCGGGCCCGTAAAGGCCATGATTAATCGCAGCTAGCTGGGAGGCCCAGTAATACCGTTTAATATCCGGGAGGGCAACCCCCCTATCGTACCACGGGAGCGTCAATTTAGCCAAGGCGATACGTGGCCTCCCGTCCCAGAACAGGCGACGCTGCAAACTCTCCACCTCTCGGAAGTAGCGCGCCGGAACCAAATCCATAGTGTTCTGGAGAGCGTACAGAAAGCGCGGCAACGACATCATTTTAAACAAGGCCGCTCGGCCAAGCGGCGAAAGCGGCAGACGCCGCCAACGCACCACGTCCTCCTTCAAGCGCTGGAGGGGGGGCAGCAAATTCCGCTCGTAGCGGGCCTCCGGGTCCAGAGTAATATATATACCCAGGTACCGAAACCCCTGGGAGGCGATCTGGATCGGACAGTCCCGTGGTAGGACCGGAGCCTCCCCGGCAAGCACATATACACAGGATTTCGCCCAGTTGATGACGAGGCCTGAGTTGCGACCGAATGAGCGCAAAACATCAACTAGGACTATCAGTGATTTACGCGGGGAGGCAAGATATAGAAGGATATCATCAGCGTAGAGGGACACACGGTCCTCATGCTCGGGGGTCCAACGGAGACCACGGATGGAAGGGTGCCACCGCAGCCACTCCGCCAGGGGCTCCAGGGCCAGTGCAAACAGGAGGGGCGACAGGGGGCAGCCCTGTCGCGTACCCCGTCCCAGTGCGAATGGGGCCGAAACTCGTCCATTCACCACCACCTGTGCCAATGGGCCGGAATACAGCAATTTGACCCAGCTGATGAAGCCCGGTCCGAAGCCAAACTTCGCCAGCATCGCCCAAATGTATGGCCACTCAAGTGTATCAAACGCCATGGTGGCATCCAAGGACGCCAAGATGGCCGGTTCCCGCACGAACGGAACACGCGCGAGCACCCCGTGCAAGCGTCGCAGATTAAGGGCCGTGTTACGATGGGGTATGAAGCCGGACTGGTCTTGGTGGACCAAATCGCCCACCACGCCGACCAGCCGGTTGGCCAGCACCTTGGCGAGGATTTTGGGCTCCGCATTCAAGAGCGAGATAGGCCTATAGGATGTGACCCGCTCACGGGGCCTCCCCTCCTTGTGGATCACCACGATCGTGGCCAGACGCTGGTCCGGCGGAAGGGAACCCCGCGAGCAGGCCGCCAGGAACATCGCGCGCAGGTGGGGCGCCAGCACATCCGGTCGCAGCTTGTACAGCTCGATAGGAATGCCATTGGGGCCCATGGCCTTGCCAGATGCGACCGAGCGGATAGCAAGGGCAATTTCGTCCGAGGTGGGAGGAGCGTCCAGCGAATCCCTGTCCTCCACCGAAAGGGAGGGCAGCGCGATGTCCCGAAGCAGGGCATGGGAATCCTCCTCCGAGCAGGGAGATACAGGGGAATATACCTCGCGGAAATAATCCGCGAAGCAGGAGACAATGGCGTCCGGCTCGGTGACACATACACCATCCATCCTCTCGATCAACGGAACCACACGACTCGCTCTCTCCTTTTTATCCAACCACGCTATCAATTTACCAGCCTTATCACCCACATCATACAGTCGCCCCTGTTGCTCTCTACTGAGGCCCCTGGCCGCCTCCGTGACGAGGGCCCTATAGGCCGCCTGCTTGAGGTGTAGAACATGCAATGTGGCATCCGTCACCCCGCTCCCCAGGTCACCCTCTAGTTCAGTAATTTCGGCCTCCACCCGGGTTACCTCCTCCCGCTCGCGCCTCCGGGCATGGGAGATAAAGGAGAGGGCCTCCCCCCTAAGAACTACCTTAAAAGCCTCCCAAAGGGAGATGGCAGAAGGGACAGACCCCACATTCTCCTCAAAGTACCGCTGCAAGGATTTGATCAATTCGGCTTGAATAGTGGGGTCGCGCAGGTACCAGGCATTAATTGGGGCCACCCTGCCCTCCCCCCTCGGGAAGACATCCAGATGCAGCAGTAGTGGGAAGTGATCTGAAATACCCCGCGCCAAATGGCGCACCTCTCCCACCCTCCCAGCAGAGGCCGCAGGAACAAGGATATAATCAAGCCGCGAGAGGCTACCATGGGCGCCCGAGTGAAAGGTGTATTGCAGCTGAGCGGGATGCTTTAGTCGCCAGCAATCCACCAATCCTAGGGTATCTAAGAGGCCGGACAGCCACGCCTGTGCCCGGGGGAGGTCCCTGGGGGGATGACGATCCATAGACCCTGAAGCCACCGCATTGAAGTCCCCCCCAACTACCAGAAGCCCATCCGGGAGGTCAAGGAGGAGGCGCCCCAGGTCCGCAAACGTGGTAGATTGCAACCCCGGCGGAACGTACACTGATACATAAACGACCACTCTGCCCTCCATTCTACCTACCAAGACAGTGTAACGTCCCCTCTCATCATGGCGCACCTCATCAATCTCCAATGGGAGCGAGTTCTTAATCATGATGCCCACCCCCCGCGAGCCCGAGGTGAAGCCCGAATGGGCCACCAAGCGATAGCCTCTCCGATTCATGGCATGAAAGGAATTACCTATAAGGTGCGTCTCCTGCAGGAAGATCACATCTGGTGAAATTCGTTTCAGATACTGCAGGACCACACCACGCTTAATCCTATCCCCCAGTCCGTTAACATTCCATGATAACACAGTCAGGTCCCTACCCCCCATCATACATGGAAGCCATCAATCGTCCCCCACAGAGCATCTCAAAAACGACAATACAGTAAAGGGTTCGCCTTGCGGTGCAAACAAACAACACTCCACCCCCACCCACCCATCCCAACAGAACTCCCCCCTCCCTGCACCCCTGCATGAGCCCAGACAGCCCCCCCAAAGTGCAGTGTGCCTGTCGCCCCATAGATGAAAAACTAACTAGTCCCCCAGAGGAGGAGGGAAAGCCCCCAACGGACCCCGTACGACCTCCATAGGAGGGGAACATACACGATCAGTGAATGGTAACCAAAATGTTGTCCAGAGCAAGGCCTACTTTTCACCCCTCAGTTCTGATCCGGTGCGCCCTCCCCGCCAACCGCACCCCCCCCACCCCCCCGGCCCCGATCCCCAGGCAGAGTATCCAACCAGTCCCCAGCCGCCTCGGGACGGTCAAAAAAATGCGTGCGACCATCCACCTCTACCCTCAGCTTAGCTGGAAAAGGCATTGAGTACTTAAGGTTCATGTCCCGTAGGCGACGTTTAACTCCGAGAAAACTCAGTCTCTGCTTTTGGACCGTCGGAGTAAAGTCAGGGTAAAAATTCACGTCCATATTATCAAGCTTGACCGGTCCCTGTAGCCTGGAAGTCTGCAAGATAGCGTCTCTGTCCCGAAAGTTAAAAATCCGGGCAATGAGAGGCCGCGGCGGAGCTCCGACCTTAGGTCTTCCTCCGGGGACCCTGTGAGCACGTTCCACCGCAAAAAGTTTACTCAGCCCCCGGGGCTGGAGATGGGCGAGGATCAGGTCTTCCACAAACAAATCTGCCGCCTCCTCCTCCCGTCCCTCCGGCACCCCGACAATACGAACGTTGTTCCTCCGGGCCCGACCCTCGGCGTCCTCCAATCGACGGTCCATCATGGCGCTCGCCTGGCCAAGCCGGTGCACCTCCTTTTGAAGGGCCGCCACGTCTGTAGTGAGACTTAAGGTGGTGTGGGCCAGGGAATCGACCCGGTCATTTGTTTTAGACAAGTCGGCTCTCACCAGGCCCACCTCCACCAGGGCCGAGTCTATCTTTTGCGCCAGAGTATCAAAGCGCTGGTCCACCGAGGCCTTCATTTCGGCAATGGCGCCCATGACGTCCCGGAGGGTCAGATCCGCGGGTTGAGCAGACGCCTCAGCCGGGCCCGCGGGGGATGTACGCTGTGCCTCTGGGGATCCCTTCTGGAGGGTGTAGCGGTCCATACTGTTTGACTGAGGTGCCGGGCCGCGGCGGGTCGATTTCACCTTGGCCCGGTCGCCATCTTGCTTTGTGGACATGTCGCACTCCCGAAGTCGTGCCAATCTCCTCGAAAGGGCCGCTAAACCAGTACACAGGTTCCGGGGGGGGGGTTGACCACTGCACCGCAGGACAACTCACAGCCGGCGGGTCAGCCGGGCACAGGGGCAAGGCCACACCACCGCACCCCGCTCCGCAACCCTACCTCGCTTGAGGGCAAGGAGGGCGCAAAAGCGAAAGTGAAAGCGTGGGGTACGCGAGTCGCCCAGCCCTGCCCGCCGTTGTTGTTCGCTTTGTCCCCGGATCGCCCCACAACTCCAATCCGGGGGGCCGGCGCGGAGAAGGCCGCAATCTTCGATCGGTGCTCCCACCAGTGTCCGGGGTCCGATTCGAAAACGGAAAACGGGTGCCGCCTCAGCTCGGGTACACAGACACAGTCCCCTCGTCAAAGACAGGATATAATCAGGATTAATTCAGGAGGTCGCGGAGGTCCTCGGGAGCTTCGCACCTACGCGGCCATCTTGGTTGCGCGCTAGGCTCCTCCTCGAAGATCTTGTTTTAACGTGTTAGCTTCCCTTTTGTAATCACCAAGGGTGCTGCAGTTCCTTCTGATACGGAGGAACTGGCCAACAGGTAGATTGTGTCTAAGTGCCCTAGGGTGATGACTACTGAAAAGTAGGAGACTGTTTCTGTCAGAAGGTTTTCGATATAAGGTGGTGGAAATTATCCCTGCCTCCAACCTTATCAAGAGATCAAGAAACGGAATATCGCCCGTTGAAATTGTGTTTGTGAATTTCAAGAACGGGTTGAGAGTATTAATCCAAGTGCAAAACTCGTTGCACTTGATAATCACCCTTCCAAAGGATACGTATGTCATCTATAAACCGTTTCCACAGCAAGATGTTGGAATATATGGATTATCAGGATGAAAAATCTTGCGCTCTTCAAAAGCCGACATGTACATACATGCCAGGCTGGGAGCGATGGTACTATCCATTGAAGTACCTTGTGTCTGATGGTAAAGTTGGGTGCCGAACTGAAAGGAGTTTTCTGTAAGGGCAATGATGGCACATTCCATGATGAATGACACTGGGGTGGGTGAATCCCACTCTGCATTATTTAAGGTGTCTTCGATAACATCTAGGGTTGCTCTTTGAGGAATATTGGTGTAGAGGGCCTCAACATCTAAAGTAACCAAGAGGTTCACCTCATTGGGATGTTGGACCCCCTCTAGGAGACGCAACACGTCTGTGGTATCTCTAACAAAGGAATGGAATGGAATGGAACGGGATTTATAAAGCGCATGGCTGCCCGAGAGCGTCCCAGCGCTGACAGAAAATCTGGGTAGGTCAGGCGGAAGCGTAAAGGAGGTTAAGGGAACAGCCAAGTCTTTAGAGATTTACGAAAGGGCGAGAGGTTGGGTTGGGCACGGAGGTCCAGTGAAAGAGCATTCCACATCTTGGTCGCCTGATATGAAAACCGCCGGCCACCGGAGCGAGCTTTCTTGATCCTGGGTATTTGGGTAAGGTGGGCATTAGAGGAGCGAAGAGTTCTAGTCGTGGTATAAGGGACCACAAGGTCTTTGAGAATGGGCGGAGCTTTTCCATAGAGGATTTTATGGGTTAGGCACAGGGCCTTGAACTGCACCCTTTGCTCCACGGGCAACCAGTGGAGTGCTCTGATCGCCGGTTTGGCAGAGTGGCGATTTTTTGTGCCTGTGAGACTCCGAGCAGCAGCATTTTGCACCACCTGCAGCCTGGCTATAACTTTTTTTGGAGCACCGAGATATAGGGCATTTCCATAGTCCAGTCTGGACAGGATGAGGCCCTGTAGGAGTAGCTTTCTTGACTGGAAGGGAAGCAGGTGGAGGATCTTGCGGGAGGTACGAAGTAAGCCAAAGCAGGTTCCAGCCGTTTTCCTTGCCTGGGTGTTTAGGGTCAGGTTATGGTCCAACCAAATCCCCAAGCTTTTAATGTCGGTTTTAGGGGTTGGGGGAGGACCCATGCACGGGGGCCATAGAGATTCCGGTCGGAAGTGGGACTGATTGCCCATCACCATTAGCTCCGTTTTATCCCCATTGAGTTTTAGATGGGAGACGTTCATCCAGCTGACTATGTCCCCTAGGCAGGAGTGCAGGTCGCTGGTGAGATTATCTGGCCGACTAAGGGAGACAACAAGCTGAGTGTCGTCAGCGTAGGTAAGGAGTTTGATACCATACGGGGCGACAATTTTTTCCAGGGGCGACATATACACGTTGAAGAGCGTCGGGCTCAAAGACGAGCCCTGAGGCACTCCGCAACGTATCGGGGTCTCCCTGGAGATAAAGTCGCCTTCCGCCACCTGGAAAGAGCGATTGTGGAGATAAGATTTGAGCCAAGCGAGGGCCAGACCTGAAATACCAAGGTTTTCAAGCCGCTGTGCCAGAATAATGTGGTTGACGGTGTCGAATGCCGCGCTGAGATCCAGAAGGATCACTGCCACTAATCCTCCTGCATCAATGATCTTCCTAGCCTCTTCGACAACCGCCACCATCGCTGTTTCAGTGCCCTGGCCCGGGCGGAAGCCAGTTTGTGATGTTTTAAGTAAATTGTTGGATTCCAAATAGTTTGATAGCTGACCATTGATAAATTTTTCAGCCATCTTGCTAATGCCCGGGAGGAGAGAGATCGGCCTGAAGTTGGCCAAATTGCCAGGGTTGAGGTTGGGTTTTTTGATTTTGATTAAGGCTTTTACCACAGCCTTCTTCCAGCTTGCGGGAACCGTTCCACTTTCTATAGAAGAGTTTATCAGGTTAACCATTGGTGTTAGAATGGTGGGGGCAACTTGTTTTAGATGTCGGACTGGTGCTGGGTCATGCGGGGACCCGCTTTTGAGAGATTGTAGTATGGGCCCTAAGGTTGCCTCACTGATGGAAAGGAACCTGATTAGTTCTATATCCCTATTCTGGCACTGCGGCGAGAGCGGAAGAAAGGGGTCCACAGGGGGAAGAGGGGGGAGGTGTTGGAGGATATTTTGAATTTTCAAGTCAAAGAACGTGGCTAACTCATTGCAATGGTTGTCCGAGAGATTCTGCGTGACAGGTGGTACTGGTGTCTTTAAACGTTTTTTCACAATTTGAAACATTTCTCTGGACGAACAGGATGCCTCACTAATTTTTTCATTAAAAAAGGATATTTGAGCGTTTTTTAGAGCCTTTTTGTAATTGAGAATAGTCCGTTTGTAGTCATTTTTGCTATTGGAATCGAAATGGAAAAGAAAGGTGTCTCCTTGACAAAAGGTTGGATGAAATGATCGACAAATTTGGAAAGAGGCTCAAGTACAGACCCAATACCGGACACTATTGGTCTTCCAGGTACAGGTGTAATCCCTTTGCGGATTTTTGGGAGATAGAGCACAACTGGCACAACGTAAACATGACGAACATACCTGGGTTCAAGCCAGGGATTGTAGTGTCTCACTTGTCGTGCACCTACACAGTGTTTTGGAAAAAAAGATTTCTAGCTCTTAGAATGGGGGGAATGGCCTTTCTTACTTCACTTGCCCGGCTGGTGCAGCATACACGATAATACAAAGTGCAAGGGGTGCGGGAACAGTAAGGAATCGATAGAGCATGTAGTATGTCTCTGCCCTGCACTACTGAATGACCGAAGGACTCTGCTATGGGGCGAATTGAACAAACTTGTTGTCCGCACCTGTTGGAAAGCTATCTTTGCATCCATGAACCCAGGGAATTCGATACTTAATATGCGGTTCTCTAAGTTTGTCACAAGAGTGGCAAGAAGGTTTACTTAGTGGGAAAGCCAGTGAGTCAATATTCATCAATCTGTACTGGATTGCGCTAAACTCAAGATGTAAATCTGCATGTTTTATTGCAACCTATGACAGTGACCCTGTTTGGTACGTTGACTGTTTTTTTCCAAGGCTTTGTGTTTCTTGTGATTGTAGAGTTCTTGCCATCTTTTCTAGGGTTGTATTTTCTTACAAATAGACCCTCAAAGCCAGTGGAATTACTAGTAGGTTTTTAACAATGATTAGAGTCCCGTCCTCTTCCTTTAATGTGATGGCAAAAACTAGCAATCGATCATTGTTTTTTAACTGTGATTTAACCAAAGGAGCCCTCACCTAGAATGAATCCTGTGATCTCCTTGAAATACAGTCTAAATACTTACGGATGTCAATTAGGTCTTACACAATCACTTACCATTAAATATCTTTATTTTTCATGATTTGCAATTAAATGTGATTCCATTAACGGATTAAGGGCCTTCTTCAGGATTCCCATAGAATGTGAGGAAATTATGCAGTTTGGATTTAAAAACTAATGAATTTTACACCTTCTTTTTTCTTCTTTCTATTTTGTGTAAATATCTTAATCACCAATTGTTATATACATTTGACTGTTTGTATGCTCATTATTGTAAGGATTTTTATTAATCAAACAATAAAGTGTATTTGTTAAAGGATAAGAAGAGCTGGAAGGTGTGCTTGGGATAGGGTGGCACAGGTGAGAGGAGGTAAAGTAGTGGATTGGGCCATGATTAGCCCGAGGGGGATGAAAAGAGATAGAGTGTGGAGTGCTTATTGAAGGCAATAAAGACAAGGGGTTGATATCATCTGAATTGCCTGAAAGGAATTGATTGATGTAATGAATGAAGAGTGTGCTTGTTGGAAAAGGTGAAAGTGAGGAGTGGGTGAAAATGTTATAGGATGAGGCATGGAAAGGTGCAAGACAGAAGGGTTAGGTAGGAGGCGAGGATAAGGGAAAGCGCAGTTAGGGTGAGTTTAATGCCAGAAAGTTTTGAAAGAGAGGAAATAGGAGGGAAAGGGGTCACAGAAGAGGGCAGAGGAATGAACGTTGCTAGATATGGTCTGTAATGGTGGGTGGGGTATGGGGAGGGTTGCATGTTGAATGTTGTTCTCTTTTGGATGCCATTCAAGCTATTATAACTGCAGATAATTAAAGTCCCAAGTAACCTAGTAAGGGGTTCAGCCTTAAAGAAGAGATGGCATAAATCGAAAAGTTGTTCTTTCATTCATGATTTTATATGGTCATCATGCTTGTTTAAGGGCTAAGATCATTCAAAATAAATTGAAAAACAAACATCCATATAAATTCTAAAGTTTTTCATAGAATAATTGACTTGACTGTTGGTTGGGCTGCTGCGGTACCTGAAGCCTGTATTAAATTGTGCACTGCTCAGAGGTCACTAACTTACATTCTTTTAAGGAGTTTCCAATTATGCGAGGGTCCACTACCACCACCTTATGCTTTCCCTTCCACGTGGCTTTACAGAAACTGTTACATTCTGACCCAACACACCCCTTCGCTTGTGTAGCCCTAATAGGTTTGCACAGCCAGCCATTTGCCACATAGTGAATGGAAGCTTTTGGCTCCATTGGAAATTGTAGCTGTTCATTAGACTGAAGTATTTGTATTTTATTTTTGTAGCTGTACCAGTCTGAAGAAGAGGAAACGATATCTGAAGATGACTTTAATTGCATTCTGAAAACTGCGTTGGGGGTGTCGGAGCTTAATGTAGCAGACCTTTTTAAAGCGATAGACGATGTGGAAAATGGGAAAATTACATTTGGTAAGATCTGCATACAATTGTCTAAAATGAAATGTATCATAGGTATTTGCACTGTGTATCGTCATTATCCCAATATTGATATGGAAAAGTTGTCATCAAGCTACGAAATACACACATTTAGCAAAAGAAATATGAAAAGGCAAGCCTTACATTATGTTAAAAAGAGGCAAAATTTCGAAAGACGCCCTATAAACATAAAGCCTTGTTTCAGTTGAAATTGATGATGCCCAGGGCAAATGCACATCACGTATATGACATGAAGCTACTTACTCATTTGCAACTTTTAAAATAAAAATCCTTTTTACTGAAATAAAATAAAAAGGACTGATATGTTTGTGAATATATGATTGGACTGGGTACTCCTTATCTTTCTAACATTTTGTTAGGTTCGCTGTTAAGTAATAGGTATACTTCTAAGGATATTGAGTTGCTTTTTAGGTAGAGCCTAGAGGCAGCGCGCATACGCTGCTCAGCGAGGCATGATGTAATCCTTCTGTGGGCTTTGAACACACCTACCACTTTTTGATTGGTTGCTTGGTGATCTGCTTTTACAAATTCCATTGCTTTTGTTGGTAAACAGGGGACATTTGTCCCGACTTGTCTGTTGTATTACTGCTCTAGCGCTTGCCCCTGCTACATGGGTCCTTTCAGTAGTGGGCGTATGTTTTCTTTTAGTGCACTACTTTTTCTTTGCACCATTTTCTCACCACTCGGTGCACAGCGCTGCCTTCAGAGCCAGTACTGTTGTTTGTGCGACTCTGCCCGTGCCTAACCCTTGCCTCAGGGCTATGAAACCCATTGTTCAAATTAATGACACTGCACCACAAACGTTCAACTTTGGGGCAGTCTTGCAAAAGGCGGGGCACAGATGGCCCATGATTGTAAAGGTGGTCTTTGAAAAATATGAGATTTTTGCCAGACTTCTTCATACCCCAAACACCCCCACCCCCTTTCGAGTTGGTTCTCTCCTCCTACCCTGGACCTCTTCCTGTTACACTCCCATGCCTGCTGCCACCTAGAGAGACATAGTAACATCAGTGCTTAATTTGAGTCAGTGGTTTCGGGTACTCAGCACTGGCATTTAATTGTCGGGACCGTCACCTTGTGACAGTCTGCCACAAGCTGGCGCTATCTCAGATGACCACAACAAAAGTCAATTATTAATTAAATGTACATTGAAATTGACTATTACCTGCCGCCCAAGCCATTCCTATACCTTTGGGTGCCTGGAATAGTCTGAATTGTCACACTTGTAGGAGTGTGAAGGTTAGTAGTTGTGTTGTTACTATCATTGGCAGCATGGCAGAGAAAATGTGTGACACAAGTGGCAGTGGTCTCCTGACGAGAACCCTGGCACTTATTTATTTACAAAATTACCATTGAGTAACATGCTTGGGTGGGACACACCCACCCATTTACCCCACACACAGACACACACACACTGGTGTGGGACGGGGATGCAACACATTTTAATCTTTCCCACGTAAAAGGAAGTGCAACAGCTTGCACACCT
The DNA here is from genome assembly GCF_964204655.1 of Triturus cristatus. Classification (NCBI taxonomy): domain Eukaryota; kingdom Metazoa; phylum Chordata; class Amphibia; order Caudata; family Salamandridae; genus Triturus; species Triturus cristatus. Next base: position 145,015,639 of record NC_140588.1, read on the forward strand.
GGTTAAATAGATGAAAATGCAAAGAAGTGCGAAGAATTTTTCTAATGCAATTATCAGAATATTTCAGCTGTGGTAGATAGAAGCACATTTAACGTAGGTGTGAATCTTTTTGTCACCAACTAGTTATGAGGATAGGGCACATTGGGCCCAGGTGGGTTTGCATCCTACAAAATGTGGAGTGCATTTTAAAAAAAATATATAAACTATGGACTTCTGTTTAAAAGAAGGGCGCAGGTTCATGCAAGTACAACCTTTTTTTTATATTAAGGCAAAGGCTTTTGAAGGCATGGGCAAAAAGGTCAATTTCACAGGGCCCCACCTTCCAAACAACCAACGCCAGGAAAAAATAAAAAGTAAAAATCAGCAACATCTGGTATCCCCTTGCTGCTCTCCCAAGAAATATAAACAAAACAAGTAAAACAGCAAACCAAAAAGGAAAATTTTAGGTTATCTTACCAAGGGCTTTACGTGGGATGAAAAAAATGAGGGGTCTCTTAAAGCGGTGTGGCGATGTAATTAAGTGAATGGCTCAAGAACACATAAGCTAAAGATCTGTGCTTAGCGTAGTGTGCCACCAGACTGGTATTTTACTGTTTCTGTCATTGCATCTAAATAATATGATACATAAAGTAACAGTATAACTACAACAAGTCAGAACTATTGGCTTTGTCAATGGTTAGCTGTATAAGAAATTAGCAACAACTATGGCTTTGTTGTATATAATATTGAAAATGCTTCTGTTCTGAAATGATTAGACTGAAAGTACTGAAATGAATCTCTTTGAAGTTACATCAAAGGCTTTAAGCAGTGGTACTGCTGCAGAGTTGAGATTTTTATTTTCATCCTGAGGGTGAGGGTCAAAATGTAGAGCCGATAGGGACCTGTTTTAGCACATGCTTTTAAGAACTTCCAGTTCTGAGCACCGGTAGGACCTAGCCCTGATTTTACCTGAAGTAAAAGGAAGCGGAATAGCATGGAAAAGTCTAGGCTTTTTAATAAAAATAAAAAATATCACTTGGCCTTACCAGAATCGCAAAACATAAATATTTTGATATTTTTCTCTGACCAAAGGCGGAAGTAGTGCATGTTAACAGAAGAATGAAGATGTGAAGTTAAAAAAACATACATTCAATACCCTAAGCCTAATCCGTTAGCGGCAACATTAATAAAAAGTATACATTTGAAGGACAGTTACAATTGGACGCATTCTAAAAGACAGGATGAGGGAACAAACCAAACGCCCTCTCCCCAAGGCAGATACTGGATGCAACAAATCATTCGTCCTATAAAGTAACCTGTTAATTATTTGTCGGACAAATAACTTCACGCTTTCTATTTAGTAGCTGGAGGACGCAGGGAAAAAGTTGCGTAATTCACAGGGATGTCCAGTGGAATAATATGGTGTGTACCTTATGTAAGCCTTGCTGGGTGCATAAAGTCGCTATAAAAATACCAACATCTCTAGACAGGATTCAAATTATATTTAAATGTGCCATTGCGTACTGTTTAACCAAAAGCCGTGGTGGCCCAAATAAACAAAAGACGAGCAAACCGCGTGTGAACATAGGGGGAAAACAAACAGGTGCATTTTATTACTGGGAGCTGGGGCTGCAGCAAGAGTGAGTGAAGAGTAGGGTTTTGTCATTTAGGGCAGGTGCACTCCGAAGTGCCAGCTTGTATTATTATTTTGAATATATATTGCAGAGCGCCGCCCGCTCTTGTACATAGGTTCCGTAAACTGCCTTTTTCTCTGGTCAACTTTGGATTTGACATCCAACATGGAGAGAGATGGCAAGAAGTGAGCTGAAGGGCACAGCACAAATGTGGCACTCTATTAAAAAAACAGCAAAATATTCAAATATTGTACGGTAACAGAGGGTTGCGAAGTAGCAAACTAAACAAAAAAATCCAACTAACAATAAGCAATACTTAAAATTTGTAATATTTCTCGGTTTATATCGACTTTGAATAATCGTACAGGGTTGTTTTTCTTTTTTTAAAGATGTTGAGTGTGTGGCAATACCAGTGGGGGATAATGTACTTCATTGCTAAACACTTATAAGGACCAAAAGGTGAGACCTATTGGCTATGCCAATGCTTGTTCCAATATACAGTATGTATTATTGTGATGTTAAGGTTGGGTTTTAAATTGTCATATTTGCTTTGTGCAGATTTAGGTTGTTTAAAAAATGAACACAGACCGCTATACGGCAACATTAATAATCAACTAGCTTTATTTAACCACCACAAGAGTGTCCCCCTCCCCATGCTGCCTCCACTAGAAGGCAGCACCCAAGTGCCTGGTGGGCATGGGCTTCTGGTGTTTGAAAAAGGATCCTGTGGTGCGTGGTCACTATACACATCACCAAGCATTTTTGGGAATTGGCAAAGCCTCTAACACAATATTCATGTCTGGGGCGAATGGAGCACCTCATAACCCCTGGCAAGGGCTCAAAAATTACATATTGTGCTTCATGGAGCCCGAAGACATTTCCAAATGGTGTTTGGGGGCTACAGGAAGTGCAGCAGCCCCCCCACCCTAGAGTGGTTTTAAAAGTCTGCAGCAGCCCCTGTATGTTTCTGAAAGGCGCCTTAAGTCTCCGTGCATTGAATCCCTGAACCTGGGAGAAGTTTCCCATTGTTTTAAAGCCTCCTGGTGCTGGTGCTTTTGCACCAAGGCTGTGAAGTGCAGGGACTCTTGTTGGATGGTCCTACGCCTGCATGGGCAGCACAGTAGAAACAGAAGCAAGACTCTGCAACTCATGTTATTTAGTTCAGTGCTTTATTGGCCCTGTTGATGCCTGACAATGCAAAGTCAACCCCACTGACTTCAAAGATGGGTTATCGCATGTTGCATATTGGTTCTGTCCCCATTGCTTTCAGTGGCATTGCAATGATAAAGAATAACATATTATCTGCTTCTACAAATAAGGCGACCCCCTGAAATTCAGTAGGTCTGCCTTATTCACAATGACACTCCCTTATGTGATATTGAATCTAGTGTAGGTGGGGTATTAAAGGCTCAGGACACACCAAGGGTATACAATTATATGAAGGTGCCAAAGATATTTCTAGTTACCTGGTTGTACTGATTTGTAGTTTAATACATAATATTAGTATTGTGTGTGTGTGTGTGTGTAATAAAAGTACTTTTCCTTTTTATAAGAAATATCACTGACTGGGCAATTAATTTTTGAGTGTTGATGTGTACCAGCGAGCTGGGGTTACTAGCCCACACTACCTCTCCTGAGTAGGTCTTGGACTGCTCTGCTACCCTGAGAAAGTCAAGTGTTACGAAGGGATACTTGGTTCCCAGTGAAGAGAAAGTTGTGGGCTTACTACTTGTGAAGGACTTGCATCATTCGCAGCAAAATACCCAATTTCTTACAACAGTCACACACAAATGGCAGTAACCACTCTTTGTGATTGGCATATTTTTTAAATACCCCTGCATTCAGTTTTGTACATTGTTATTGAACTTAGTTATGTCTACCAAACCAACTTTAATTATTGATATGCATAGTTGGTTACTTCTTCCTCTGAGGACTATAGCAGAAGTACTGCTGCCTCATCAAAGAGACAAAGAAGCTGCTGCACCCTCACACTGCATCCCTGTAAGCTTGAAAGGCAGCTTTCATTTTCAAGTTTCGCTGCTATACCACAAACTCTGCACTTCATTTAATTCAGTTGAACCAATTTTTTCATTGTTACCAAAAGTATAATGCATGCAAATTAGCAATAAAGACGTACAGGCACATGCATCAAAGCTATTTGCGATCGCAAACGGCGCGAAGCGCAAAAATCGGCCGTTTGCGATCGCAAAAATAGCTTTTGCGATGCATGAAACAACTTGCCACTCACAATTTAAGAAATCGCAAATTATTGTGATTTCTTAAATAGCGATTGCATTTAAGGAATCCCTAATTGGATTCCTTAAATGCAATGCATTACAGTTTCCAAAATAGCGATTTCGCTATTAGCGTGAGCAAATTACCATGAGGCTGGACCTCATGGTAATTTGCGAAAACTTAGAAAAATGCACTTATTTGCATTTTAATAAGTTTCATGTTGCCCACACACATGCCCTTAGAGCATGTGTGTATGCAACATTTGTGCAGAGTGAACATACATGGGTGCAACAGGGTGTCATTTTGACACCCTTGCACCATGGAAATTGCGGGAGCAATTTGCGAGTACCTACTGGTACTCGCAAATTGCTCCCGCAATCTCTAATTCATTCCTATGGGCCTGGAGGCCCATAGGAATGAATGGGAAGACATTCCTTAATTGCGACTCGCAATTTGCTAGTCGCAATTAAGGAATTTGTGGGAATCGCTATTTCTTTAGCGATTCCTACATGCATAGGGTTTTGCTATTCCTTAATTGCGATTCCTTAATAATCGCTATTAAGGAATCGCAAAACCCTATGATGATGCATGTGCCTGGTAATGTTTTGCCTGAGTTCTCTGGCTTTTTCTGATGATTAGACCATAATACCATCTTCTGGCCAAGTGTTATGTCCATCGTTATACTTTTTTCATTTCTGTTGGTGCATTGCACCTTGGTACTTTTAGAATGGACAAGTTGGGGTATAGTGTAATATTAAAATTATGACCATATTCATTTACCACATTCACAAGTGGGCAAATCTAATAGATCCAAATTGATGCTGCAGAATGTAACTGGCTGCACAGCTGTGATAAAATGTGATTACTGCAAAACAACCTGATTCTTAGTCAAAACTAATAAATCCTATCAAAAACTTTTCTTAAATATCACCGAGAGATCCTAATTAACATACTATTGAGAAACAAGGCAACTGAGTGATGAAATGTTATTTTCGGTTAGATGATTCGTCGAAAGACAGTTGTCACATGTAAACTATTTAGGATTATCAATCCAAGGACCAATTTAACCATTCATCCGCATTATAGGCCGTAGGCTTCAAAATTGTCATTCTTATGATTCGTTTTGGATTTCAAGTGTCTAAGAGAAATGCTAAACTTATGAGATCGTTGACATGTCTTTCCAAAAATCTCATTGATTTAGAGAAGCGTGGATCATACAGTCTGATTGCTTTGGTGTGCCAACTATACATATTTTAAGGTATGGTCTAGCTACCTATTATAGCCCAAAGGGGGAGATCAAGAAACAGACTAACAATGTAAATTCACTTATAGTACATGTTTTCTTACCATATTTTGTTGTTAAGCATGTGGCCTTATTCATACCATAAATGCACACATTGAGAAAATCATGTGACATTTATTATGCAGAAATTTCCATTCTTCTTTACTGATAAGATCATCAGCAGACTAACCTTCAAAGAATCCTACCAGTTTAATCTGGAGTTCTTGGGTGGGATCGTACTCCAGTTTCAAATAATATCGCTGCTTCAAAAATGCAATTTCTTATGTTCTGAATTACTATTTTCTGATACTTTTATAAGAATTTAATGGTCTTGATCTCACCATTCCCAACGGAGACCTTTATTTCTCTCCGAGGTTTTGTCATATTTGTACAATTAAGTGTTACTAACATAAAGGTTTTCCACACTGTCTCTTTCAAAATATCTTAGTATAATTTTTCATTGGCGGACAGAACCAAGACTTCTTCTGGAAAGCGCTAGGATGAATTATTGTCATCTTCCACTTGCTTTAGACGATGCAAACTAAGAACATAAAGTATGTCACTTAGAAGGTGGACAACATAATCATAACTTCTTTTTACTGATTTTCGATGTTGTAAACAATATCTATAAAATTTAAATCTTCTAGTAAATTGAAATAATTAAATTCTAAATTAATAATATGACATATTTGATTTGATGAGAAGTCTTCCACTTTTATAAGGTTTGTATTTCTCGTTTGTCTATGTCCTGTTGGACAAATTGAGGACTTGTGAAGCATCTGATTAGATGAGAGGGTTTCATTGTCATAGGTTTTCTTGTACCCATTGTTTCTGACACCTTCGCCTTCCTTGTCTTCATTTGATTCATCCACTGGCATTTCTGAAATTTTCTAAAATTGCCTGCATTTCTTCTACGAGAAATAGCATTATTCTTGTACAAGATCCTAGGTTTTCAAAGCCCGATTAATTCTTCTTAGCGGAACTGGGTGTATCAGTTTGTTTTGCCTATCACTTCTTTACAGATTTTTGCCTACATATAAATTACCATGGATAACATAGGTTGAATGTGTATATCTGCCCTCCTAATCCTTCAGCTCTCTTTATAATTTGGGTTGTTGTCTTTACTGATGCCTTGTTGATGCTTTTTGAAGAAATTGCTAATGAGTTGTCAACCTGGCATTAGGTCTTGAGTGAGTCCCTCTGTTCTGCCAGACCTAACCACTTGATTTCTGGGTATCTCATACTGCTGAAGTATAGCTGCAGAGCTCTTATGAGCTTACTCACTCTTGCCTGACATCTCTAAATCTAAGCAGCCTGGAGTGCAATCCGGCTCCAACAGGTTGTGATACAAGGTCACAGTAAGATGTCCCATTAGAAAATCCCAGGCTGCTTTATATTTAAAAGAGCTGCAATAATAAGATCACCTCCTGACCAGATCTTTGCATCATGACCTGAACTCTAGCTCACTACCAGATCAAATCCCTGGGCTCACTCCATAGGCACCTATAGAGTTCTTACAGCCGCTCAGCTAGTGAACATACAAAGACTTTCCAATGGTGCTCAGGGGCACACAGTGGTCTTCGAACCTACAGAGTATCACCCTCTCCTTGAATAGTCGTTATACACTGACAGGTTTTTCGTTTTGAAAGATCCTGTAGCAAATTAAATGAATTGTTCTCCATTTGCCTCCACACCAGATTTGCAAGTCATGCATATAATAAAGATCCACACGCACTCAATTTAAATGGTACTCTTTACATAATCGTTATCCTAAGTGTCTGATATAGATATGGCTTTCTTGGATCAACATTGCATATGGCACTGTTTATAACTACCTGATTCCAAGATGGCGTAAGGTGTGGAGTTTGCAAAAACAGCAATTGAGGTGCTATTTTCAAGTTGCTGATCATGTTCTAACAATCGTTTCATTCGTGAGAAAAAAAGTGCATCAGGATCATAGATAACTAAAGTTAAATTCTAGGAATTCATATATTGCCAGTTTAGAAAATGTGGGCCTGATTTTTGAGTTTGGTGATTTTGGTGGTGTTGCAAACTCAACGTAGTAAGTACTCTGTATGCCAAATCCTCGATCTACCTGCTGCATTTATAGTCCGATGGAATACTTCCTTTCGACAGAGTAGGTCCCATCGGAGGAGCGTTTTTACACAATGCACCTTTTTTAGGGTGGGCATTTAAAGTCTATGGCTTTCGCCATCTGTCTCTGCTAGGAAAAAGCTGGCAGTAAGGGGCATGGAAAAAACAATTATAATGCCCAGACCATGAGAGAAAACTACCATGGTGTGGGGTCCATTTGTTTTTCAAAAGCAAACTCCCCCTTTGGAAGTTTGCGTCCGAAAAAACAAACGTTTCAAACATTTGATGGCCAGCCAACATGGCCGATGGTACCATCTGTCAAACTTTTGCTTCATTGTCAGGAGCTGTCATGACGTCGGTGTCAAAAGTTGTAAGCAAGTTTCACTGAATGACTCTAAATTTGGTGGTGGTGGTCCCTCGGGATGGTGGAGGTACTGCCCTCTGCCATCGATGTCGGAGCCAACACTGACAATTTCCAAATCAGACCCTTTGTAGCTTGCAATGTTTTGAAGATGTATTTGGGACAGAGCTTCACCTTCTCAACCTTTGTTATTCTCCTACCAAAGAAGAATTACTCCCCCTCCACATTAATAATCTCCTTATAGTGAGCTACATCGATAGATTTGTCAAAAAAAGTCCAGATTTAATCAGAGTATGAGGGGTCTTTAATAAGAGCAGAAAAAATGCACCTTTGGCATCTACCTTAAGGCATCATTCTGACATTCATCAATGCCATGCTTTACGGATATGTACTAAGAGAGGAAGTGGAGGAGCAAAAATACTGACTAGTTGGTGTCAGAGTGCATCTTCCTTATTTTTGTACTGGGAGTGTTATCCTCTGTGGAATTTAGTCATTCCAGGGAAACAAATTGATTGGTCCCTTTTTTTTAAATGTAATCCTTCAAGAGGAGCATGTTGAATGGGCACTTTATTTTTAGGTCTTGCAGACCTGCGTTGCAGCGCACATGCGCTGCTCGCTCTGCGAGGCTTCTTGTAATCGGGATATTTCAGAAGTGGACTTGAAGGCACGCCCATCATTTTGATTGGCTGGCGTCATCGTTTATGCTAAACGGTGGCCTCCGATTGAAAATGAGGCTTCTTTGTTACCGCCCTGTCTCCTTTTTGGACGGCCCATCCGGACTGGATGTTTTACTTGCGGTGTAACACTGTCTCCTTCTATTAGTGGGTAGGCACTTTCTTTTTGTCATTCAGCTGCGAAGCGCGATGCTGCAGTGCAATGCGCTCTAAATTGTGTTTTTTTATTACTTTAACGTGCGCGGCGCCCGCTAGGGACTCCGCACACAACTTTATTTATTTATATTTTCACTGCGTCAGTCATGCGGACTTTATGGTTTTATAGAAGCATTTCCTTTGTTTTGTGGTTTATTTTATCAGAACTTTTGACAGCTGATTTCCATGTATGAGGATAGGTCGACTCTGACTCGCGTTCATTTTACAACTTGTTGGAAAGGCTGGAACAGATCGTCGGTGCGTGTTCCATGAGACAGTCTCCCTGGACATGCGCTTGTGTGTTGTCACTAGGGACATTGCTGCCTAGACTGCAGCCTTGCTGTGCTCGAGGTGTCTAGCGACAAACTTCGGAACAAACTGGTCGCCCTATGAGAGAGGGAGAAGCATTCCCTGCCCATCATTCAAACTGATCGCCAATCGCAACCGTCAACAAATCTGGCGAGCACTCGGCCGCTGGAGCTCACGGGAGCAGAAATGCTGATTAATTACATGTAGGCACCGCTGAGATTTTCTGGCGTTAAAAGCACATTCGATTAACACTCCACTCTCCCTAAAGTAAGTCTACTTTAAGGGAATGTTGACAGTTAATTGAAAGACGCTTAGTCTTGAAAACAATATATTTTGCAATCGTAGTCAATGGTAGCAAAACACAAGATGCTTTTAACCATCAGGAGATACAAGGCTGTCTAACACTGTACCTTTGCACTGTTTTGCCTCCTTTCATGTTGCTATTCAGTCGTTTGCCCCGAGTTTGTCCACAAATATTGGCGGGGTTTGGCAGAGGGCGGCACTGCGGCGGTGGTGGTGTAAGCGGAATAGACCGATGTTTAAAACAAAATTTCATATTGTAGGCTGGTAGCTTGCAGCGTTGCACCAATGTCCCTCCCGGTACAACAGAGACCTTATTTCAGAGGCATGCTTCTGTTATCAGCACTGTTGACATATTTAACGCTCTGCTTGGTTTCTTTGTGTCCAGGGATTTAAGTGGGATGAAAAAACTGGGGGTCTCTCAAAGGGGCATGGCTTACAAACACATACGGTAAATATCTGCCTTAGCATAGTGTGCTGCCCGACTTGTATTTTGCTGTTTTTGTCATTGCATCCAGATATATGATGCAACAAGTAACATCATACCTACAACAAGTCAGAACTATTGGCTTTGTCAATGGTTGTTAGTTGCATTCGATAACTAAGCAGCAACTATGGCTTGTTGTATATAATATTGAAAACATTTTCACTTAAAGCCCTGGTGACACCACAACGATGTTGCTGCTCCTGCGTTTTAAAAAGAGAAGGGAAATCCAGAGAAAAAATGACTCTCTTTAAAGGATTTCCCCTCCCCTACAACGCTCACCTGGCATGACGTCATGCTGTAACTTCTCCACTTGTGAGAAGTGAGCAGTGTGAGCACCGAACATCGATGTGCCTGCTTTCACTGCAGTCTGGAAAAAAAAGGACCGCCTGTGCCAGGGCACAAAACAGAGCCCGATAGAGACCCGTTTTGAAGCCCCCTTTAAAAACTGCCGGTGCTCAGCATAGGTGAGACCCGGCCCACTTAAAGCCCTATCTGTGTCCTAGAGTCCTTGAGAGTTTTACGAATGGTTTATAATGGTGTAATATTGTTTGTATGAAACCTTCACCCACTCCTGGCTTTGTAGCCAACAGCTCTTTGCATTATGGGACTTACAGTTTGTTTTTCCTACTATTAGTGTGCAGTCCCGCGTCCCACTATGCAGTGCTCTGCTGAGTGAAAGTCAGGACTGGATGCGGGTGTCATGACGAGCTAAAGAGATATGAAGGAGTAATACTGTGTTGTGTTGTACTGCATCACTTATATAGCGCTTACTACTCCTATATCGGGCACTGAAGCGCTTGCCTACATGAGTAGCATTCTACATCATTTAGGGCATATGGTTGGAATTGTGTTGTCTTTGCTTTGGGTTTGATTCTATATGAGAAGTGTTTTCATGTACTACTTAATGACGAAGAGTAATAGAGCTAAAGAACTACGTGGATGGAGGTGACTGTCTATCATTATCAAACTCAATCACCAGCCTTGATGCAGAAGCCACCGCTGACTAAGGACAACAACTTCACCAGTGCACTCCACATGACATGAGAACAGGAATCGGCAGGGCGATAAGGGCCCTGGGTGTAAAACCACTTAATATCGATTCAGAATATTTTATTTGACTGCTTCTGGTAGTCTTTGGCACCTTTCATGAACCAATCCATAGTCAGAGAGGACAGTACACTAATCTGTAGTACGCATGTGAACCCTGCCAGGTTGAAATGCCTTGCTGTAGCTCAGGAAACAAATATACGCGTTCTTATAATGTAACATCGCTGTTTTTATTCTCTCATGACCTTCATCTTATAATTCGTGGAGAATAAAAATCACACATTATCCTAACAGTGGCGCTAACAATAAGGGTGCTCGCCTCCAAAATCCATTGCATAACAAGCATTTGCAATGCAATAGGTCTCGCATTTGTGAGAGTTTAAGCTACTAGCATTGCAAATGACAATGCCTTCTATTTGTTTTAAAAACCAAAACATAAATAAGACATTGTAATTTACAATGCGAATAGCTCACACTTGTGTAAATGCGAAACCTATTGCATTGCAAATGCTTGTTAAGGAAAGGAATCATTGAACGTGTACCTCTAGAAGGACTGAATTCCACCAAGGGCAGGACTACCAGTACTTCACTTATTCTGGTGTGTCATTTTCCTCAGTGGATAACAATTTAGGGATAGCCCCACCTTGGTTTGGTCTGTTGTGCCAGTGTCCCAAGTCAATCACTGACGTCATGATACATTGTCTTCTATTATTCACATTTTTATTGTGCTTTTTTAGGTCTCGCGTGCGTTGCAGGGCAGAGCCCTGCTCCGCCTCCGCGAGAGATTTTGTAGAAGAGGATTTCAGAAAAGGGCTTTAAGCCCGGCCCCTCTTTTCCATTGGCTGGCATCACCGTTTATGCTAAACGGTGGCCTGCCATTGGAAAGGAGCTTTCTGGGTTGCCTCCCTTTGGCCTTTTCCTCCGGCCTCTCCGTACTGGCTCACCTGCTTTCCTTCTGTCGTAAGTGATTTCTTATCTTTATGGGGCCATGTGTTTAAACACTTGGCCCCATAAAGTCAAGAGATCACACGCGGTAAGGATTCGCTCTCATTCTGTCTGCACCGTTCCTTTGCTTTCTTTGGGAACCATGTTTTCAATCCATCTCATGCCAGCTATAGTCTGGGTCCTCCCCTGCTCATCCAGTGGGTAGGCGGGATATAGTGCCTACGCAGATATGTAAGATGCGTGAGGTGGAGGTGTGCCGAGGTGGAGAGCTCTGGAGGTTTGTACCCACCGCAGCATCACTGGCAATCAGGCATTCTAGAACGTTCCTTTGCTTGGAGAGCTCTGCTGAGGCCCTGAGACCAGTCCCATTCGCCGAATGCCCCCTAAAGCAAGGCAGGGGCTTTGTTTAACCTCGGTGTAAGGGGGCGCCCCATGGCAGGCTCAGGCTAAGATCTGGCTCCGGGGCCCATTACAGAACGAGCCGCAGACGCCGGGGCACCGCCCTTTCCACTCCTTGGGCATTTCCCCCACCCCCTAAAAAAACAAATATATCAACCAGGCAGTACACAGCGACTTGGAGAGCTGCTACTACGCCGTGCAACATCGAACAGTTTAAATGACTGCATTCATCTTTCCAATCCCTTGCAAACGAAACTTAGTGCTGAGCAAACCTTAAAACAATATGCCATAGGCTGCAGCACCAATCATACATGCCAACATCCCAGATTTAGGCTGCAGATGCCCAGATTTAAAGACGGAATACATGTCATTTTTGGCTTCCTCAAATTTACAACTGCCTCTACTCCAAAGAAATTGGATAGAAATACAATTCCCATTTCTCGGCCTAGCCACCTTTCTAGAGGTTCCCAAAATGTTGGTTAGCATTACCATAGTGTAACCTGAAAGAACGCTGCACCTTCTGACCAATTGGGCTGCTAAATTAGTTTAATACTCTTATTCGGGTGTACGGAATCCAAGAAACAGCTGTGCGTTAAACCTCATTTTAAACAAGTAAGTGGGCAGATCGCTGCTAAGCTCCGTATTAAGTTTAGAAGTGATATTTTGTGAATGACCACATGGTTTACCAGGTGCTTTTGTTAGAAATTTAGAACCGCTCTCAAACGTAGCTGTCGAAAGACTGTTCTTTTGGTGACCGAAATGTAGATACTGTGACCTGGGCTAAAACCCAAACTTCCACAGTAGGTAACGTTATCAAATCAAGTCCATGTCACCAGGGACATCACTATACCTCTCTGCAAACTTACAGCGTCAGAGGAGTTGCTTCGCTTATAGTTAACCGACCCAACACAAACAGCGAATTTAAGTAGAATAGGGTCTCTCCTCACAACTAATACCTATGGCGGGTCATCCGAGGGCTGGGCTGCTGTTTTCGTTTTCAGGACCAGGACTCCTGGCTCGAGTCTAAGGCGGTGGTGGTTCGCCGACCCCTGAAGCAGCAGAGACCGCCCATCCATTCGACTACAACCCTACATCGTACCGATGAGGACAGGTGCGGGAGGGCCCGTTGTAGGAGCTGCGAGTCCCCGCTAATCTCCCCTCACCGGCCGGGGGCACGCGGCCCTGTAGGACTGATGCGCACAATCAACTGCATTCATTCAGGTGACCAGCTGTCTAGGATTTGCTAAGGCACTCCCGCGTTTCCACCAGCGGTCCATTCAGATTTCGGCGAGTACATGTCCAAGTTTTCAGATGGTCAACAGAAAATAAAGAAAAGTAAGTTTAATGTGTTCCGAGCAGGACGAATTATCGGCTATCATCAGAAAGCAATTTAGTAAAAAAAAAAAAAAAACACCCCACCCCACACACGAGGTTAAGCTTCCAATTCCTTTGAATATATCCCTTTAGTGACTCATTCTCAGGTTGAGAAGCACTGTCATTGACTGTGGGACTCAACACCTGGCTCTTCGACTGAAGGCCCGCAGCACAGCGCCTAGATACCCTCGCAGGTGATAAGCTGCTCTTTACAAAAACGGATTGATTTGTTATTCCATACCCGTCGGCTGTTGTGAAATCGTAGCACTTTATTGTTTGATAAATGCCCCTGGTTTTCAAAACCAGTTAACCAGGGCACAAGTCCTAAAAAAAGAAGTGGGGGGACGCTGACATCACGACAGGATGTGACCTCACGAAAGGTGGTTCGCACCATCAGACTCATTGCCTCCCGTCGCTCACCCCTTAGATGCGATTGCATCAGAGAAGCCAGCGTGTGAGCAACGTTCTGAATGAGCTCCGATCTCGCCCCAGAGAGGCCAAAGAGTGAATGTGTGGCTCCATTTGCTCTAGTTATTGAGCTCCCTGGAAAAATAAGTGGGGGGACGCCGTCCACCCGCGTGGTACCCCGACTCGAGCCCTGCAGTTAACCTATATTAAATACAGCACCCAATGAAGGAGCTGCCCCATGCATCTGTTCAGTGCAAAGTGATCACACAAAAAAAGCGCTTAACGTGCCCGCCACTTATACTCAGCCCGTTTTCCACATCACACATTTTAGAAGCAAGCTCATTTCAGACAGTACATTTAAAATGCAAATATTATTGCAAAGGTTTTAAGAGCCGCACACTACAACGATATGTTGACTACTCCGTCTGTGTGTAGTACCATGAGCGCCAGAGATTGGGCGCAGAGACCTCACAGCGCTCACTTGGCGCGCCAGAGACCACGCACGCCAGAGACTGCGCCCAGCGCTCACATGACGCATCAGAGACTGTGCCCAGCGCTCACCTGGTGCGCCAGAGACTGCGCCCAGCGTTCACCTGGCGCGCCAGAGACTGCGCCCAGCGACCTCACAGCGCTCACCTGGCGCACCAGAGACTGTGCCCAGCACTTACCTCGCGCCAGAGACTGCGGCCATTGACCTAACAGCGCTCACCTGGCTTCCAATGGTGCAGTGGCACCGGGGCCCAGAAGCCTGGGAAGGCGCTCTGAACTGTGATTATTGCTGTATTTCACATTGGGGTCCGTTTCTTTCCTTGTACTTGGGCACATGACGCGCTGGCTACGCAACAGGCGTCCGTGTTTCACGTAGACCTTTATTGGGAGTTACGTTGGGGTCACCATTTCATGGAGATTAGTTATCCGGGTTATTGCGTTTTCAGGTATCCATACTGTGTGCTACTGTAAACCTTATTCCATGCTTTATAATTAGATACAAGCATAGAACCCGTTTTCCGGACAAAAATCAAGGAAATGTGCAAATGAAGTGCTGTGCAACTTACTGAAGAACTAACAGAAATATTCTTGTCTGATTGACCCTGCGATAGCCATGAAAGTATCCTTTACTCTCACATGTCGGGAGCAAGGAATCCATTTATTTTCCTACATCCAGTACTTTAAATGGGCAGGTGCTGCCCGGTACCGTGTACCTGCACTTCTCTAATTTGAAAGAGAGCGTACCTGCAGTTTTCACCTCTGCTGCAATACATTTAATGAGAGAGTCCCGACACTTCTCAGTAGCAAGTAGATTCTCTGAATAGAGAGTGCCTGCATTTATGTACTCCCATTTAAAACATTTCCTACAACCGTTCAGCAGGTTTCAACCTGCATTTAGTAAATGTTCGTTCTGTAGAGCAGGTACTTTCCCATAGCATATGCAGTCCATTAAACACCAATAAGGTCAGCATTTCACTCTGTTCCTATAACTTGTTAGCCTGACCCGACCCCCCCACCCTCTCCTGGGGAATTTCCTAATCCTCTCTGTCTTATTTCAGGTTCATGACTGTATTTTTGTACACGGGCTCTCTGCATGGCAACGCACCCTAAGCAGGTTGGCATACTGTCTACAGGCCATGCTTACAGATGAGCCTCTGTGCGCAGTATTACTTGTGCAGCAGGCGGTGCTGTCAATCAACGCTCTTATCACCCATCCCTCTCAACGCCCCCTGACACTGAAACCGTTAATCTGGCGTTGCTCAATCTAGCCTGGATGAGGTATCCTGTGTTTGGCCAGCCCCGCAGAGCTCAGTGCTTTAAATGGGCCGGTACTCACAGGTACTGAGTACCGGCACTTCTTATTTTTACCACTCTGAGTACCAGCACTTCTCTGCTGCCAAGGAGAGTACCGGTACTCATAAACGGTAGGCACCTTGGCTGTGCTGTTGACCTGTATGACAGCCAAGGCACTTCTGTAGCAGTGACTGCTGAGCTGAGCCCCCGCTGAACTATTGAGCGTGGGCTCATTTGCATAACGTCCGGTATTCACCATCTTGCTGTGTTGAAAACACAGGATTGAGGCAGCGCAATTAAGAAATCCAAAGAAGCTAACCAGGTTAAAATGGTTTTCATCTTTCCTGATTCTTTTGCTTGAGTGTCTGCATATGTTTGCCTGTGGGCGGTTTTGTGTGAGGAGAGAAGGGGGGGGGGGGGGTAGATTCGAGACACTCTTGGGAGGTATATGGGGTGGGTGTGCGTGCGCGCAACACCAAATAACAGTATGGAAACTTCAAATATTATTAAACAAGGAAATGTTAAAACATCACCGCCTTTGGCTTTTGTGAGGAGTTAACCTATTTTGTTTATAGAAACGCATTTCTCGTGTGTTTTGGTACCTGTTGCAAGTAAGTCAATAAGTAACAGTATGTCTTGCTCTTAGTCCCGCCCCCAGCCCCGCCCACTCACCCCATTTTAATGAGTACCTGCACTATTTTTTTCCCATTTAAAGCACTGGCAGTGCTCATGGTTGAGATGTCGGCGCACTGCGGGTTAGGTTTTATTACCAGACCCAGGGCCTTCCCCGAACCGGCCTTTGCATACAGGCTCATAAATGGAGCTGGTGTGTCGAGTGAGTAGATGATTTAGGCGGGAAGGAACCTAAACCCTCGAAGGGGAAACCTGACTGCCAAGCACCTCGTCCACCTTCCGTATGTGGCTGTCAAATGGCGTCACCGAGTGTGCGCGCGCGCTTTTAAAAGGCTCGCTAATGGATTTCCTTTGTGTCTTGTAAACGTCGCATTCCAGACTGCATCCGAGTGAAAGTGGAAGCAGCCTAAAAATAGGAGCACAGTGAAAAGATGAGCAGTGCTGGGAAGAGGTGGATGCAGCGTGTTTCTGAGCTGCCCGCATCTCCCGCGCGGGGTGCTGCGCCCTGCCCTTGCATAGAGAGCCAGGCGCATTGAGCCCAATAGTAAGCATTAGCCGTGTTCACCCTCGAAAGGCAGGCAGTGCACTTTCAAAAGGGAAGAACGCGAGGGCAAATCGGGACCGGCGCTGGGCATGGGCAGTGTGGGCAGCTGCCCAGGGCCCCGCGGCCGTCTAACTACGATGGCCCCCCCCCCACAAGACCATCAACCTTTTGAAATTGTGTCATTGTGTGAGGCCCAAGGTGGGTCCCCCCTCACCTGGGCCTGGCTGCCATGGACTGAAAGGGCAATATGACACTGCATCCCTTTCAGCTGCTGCACACTGGGCTGGTCTAGGTTTGTGGCCGTGATCAGCCTAATCGCTGCATCTGCATGGTAACAGCGGTTAGGCAGATGCTTGAACTGGCCTGAGGTGTGAAGTGAGCCCTGCCCCTGCGTGAGTGAAACGTAGATCATCCTGCCGGGATCACAACAGCAAGAATTTGCAACGCAATAGGTCTCACATTTACGCAAGTTTAAGCTATTGGTATTGTAAATGACAATGCGTTTTATTTGTGTTTTAAAAACCAAAACAAAAATAAAAGGCATTGTCATTTACAATGCCAATAGCTCAAACTCGCGTAAATGCGAGACCTATTGCATTGCAAATGCTTGTCTTATTGACAGTGTGTGTATAATAGAGACCTGTTCCTGGGATGTGTTCCACGAGTATGAAGCTGCTAAAGGCTTTACTAGCAGTTTGAAGGGTCTGTTCTTTTCATGCTGTCGGGGATAAAGTTTTACAAATCTTTAGTATGTTCGTGGAGCCTTTATGATGGATTGCTACGTGTGCAGATGTGCGATTGTGATGATCGGGGCAAGAACAATACAGGGCGATAGTTTCTGTAACTATTTGATTTTCTTCCACCTTGTTCTCCACTGTTAAAAATAAACAAGCATTGAAAATGCAATAGATCTCGCCTTTGATTAAGTTAAAGCCATTTGCTTTGCTAATGGTATTGTATAGCAAAGCAAATGGCTTTAACTTAATGAAAGGCGAGACCTATTGCATTTTTAATGCTTGTTTTAAATATGTCTCTAAAGAATTGCTCATAAGACTGCCAAACTTTTAGCCTTAAGGCATCTCCGCCAGAGATATGACACTCTTTCCAAAAGGCCTATAAACCACTCCTCCGGCGCTAGTTGTCCTAGTCTTATAATCCCAGTCCAGCTCAGGTTTAACAACTGGTATCTTGCTGAAAACAGCCCTGATACCATAGGTTGCCTCATGAACTAGAGGCGCAAAGCGTCCATGGTTTTTCCTCCTGCATTATTTATGTGCCAAGTGCGAGATTCAGTCTACGTAGGTGGAGAAAACACAGGAGCCGCACCAGATCAACCAGATAGGCCACCCAGAGCGAGTGGGCTGAAAGCCCACTCCTGTCCACCTTCGGCCAGCTGATTGCTAGGAGCATGCCTTCAACACCCAGGGGTGCGATCTGTCTCCAACCTTGTCACACACTGTGCCACCACAAACCCAAGCACCCTCTTACGCTCCTATTCACCCTCCATCCATATCCCTAACAAACTCACAGGTAAACAAATCTACTTGAGGGTCTAAGAGGTGTTAAGGGGGTTGTGTTGGGCAGCGGGCAGTGCTTAATTTCAGCCAGTGTTTTCCAGTGCTCAGCACCCGCACTTATTTGTCAACACCGGCAATTGTGACAGTCTGCTACAAGGTGGGGCTGGCTGGCTAATTTGGAGATGACAACAACAGTTAAATATTAATTCCATATACTTTAAAAATGACTATTAACTTCCGCCCAAGCCATTCTTATAGCTTTTGAGCCCTGGAATAGTCTGAATTGCCACACTTCTACAAGTGTGACAATTCAGACTGTTCCAAATGTGATGGGTAGTAGTTGTGTTATCATTTGCAGCATGCAAGGGGCAATGTGTGGGGCAAGCTGCAGTTGCCTCATGACACGAGCCCTGGCACTAATTTTATTTTATTTTTTTTAAATATTAAGCACTGGTGGCAAGAGCTCACCACATCCTTCCCATTTTGCGGGCATTCCTGAATTTTTCATGCCCCCATTTAGAGCTATTTGGAAGCCTAGAACAAATTTGTTAGGGGTGTGGTGACTGTCTAGGTTTGCTACAGAACTACAAGCCGATGAAGAGACATGCTCTGGAGAGCGCGTGGCATTCCATTCATGAAAGTCTCCTCAGGCCCCAGGCCGTCGCGTGATAACGTACCAGAGCATGACAGACCTGTTTTCGGGACAGACGGTTATATTTTCGATGGCAGCTGAAGTAACACTTCATACCTTCTTAGTTTCCTTGGCGTGGGAAGCAGGTAATACCCAGAGCGGCCGTGAAAGCCAGTCAGAGAAGCGCCACAAGCGAAAACTAAGGGTGAGGGGAAGGGAAGAGTTCCCGCTCTTCTATGTTTGGTAGTATTTTCACCTGTACATCAAGCACCATAAAGCAAAACCGGCGATGTCACCTCGGCTGTGGCTGCCGCATAGACAGTGTATTAAAGGCCAGAGGCCGACCTTGACGCTGGGGAACCGGGTTCGAGTCTGGCAGGAGGCTCAAACATCCTGTGATTCTGGACAAATCACTTAATCTCCCGTGCCTAAAAGTGAATATGTCCCTCTGTAACGCAACTGGTGCTCATGTAAAGCGCTCTGATAACTTCGGGTCGAGTTTGCGCTATATAAACTGCACACACAAAAAATTCAGGCCCACGCATTTCTGCAACTTTTTACGAGTATAAAGAACACACACACAATCATACACTACAAATCTACGCATCATTTAGAGTGAGTAGCCGCACACACATGGCAGGCTCAGGGTCGTACTACGACAGAATATAGGCCTGGGTACCAAAACAAATGTGCCCCCTAGTAGCGAAACAAAATCAGCGACCTGCTGAAATGGCTTCTGATCTGACCATCGGCGAGTCCACCTCCGGACCCAGATCACATTTCATCCCTGCCCTGTGGCATTGCCTCCCTCCTCGGTCTCTCTCGACCCTACTGTCTCCGAGATACCATGCACTGGCGCGCGCACACAAGTGTGCACCTAAAGCCAGAGGTGATTGCATGGTTTAAGTGCACTGAATGAATATTACAGTTTAGGTGATGTAAGTCATTCACAGCTGAGGTTTGCTAGAGAAGCCAGGCCAGTCTTCTGCATGCCCACTTTCTCCAGCACATTCCGGCAGCCCAGTACGTGTCACCAGGTAGGACCTGAGATGAGACAAATCCAAGACAGTGAGCACTGAGTGTTCCAATTTAGAAACAGCTCTTTCTGATAAGAGAAAACACATCTGGGGACTGACGAGTACAGTGTGTACTAGGCTGTGCTTCAAAGAATGTGTTCAAATATTGAAAGAATGTGTTCAAATGTTGTGTATAACTCCGAAGAAGCTCCTTGTGCTCGCGGGCAGGTACGTTCAGTTAAGGAAGCAGGGTCTTCTTGGCAGGCAGCCTGTTGAGTTATGCACTTGGTAGCCCAAGGCAAGGTTGGCATCGCTTAAGTAGGGACAGGGCCCCGGCAGGCACCGTCATAGTATGGGAACAGAGTCCAGAGTGGAGCCAAGAATCTCATAGGCTGCAAAGAACAGAAAATGGAGGCATCCTGAATGCATCAATATGCAAATTGGGATGAAGAATGTGGAAGGTAATAGAGGGAACAGCCAACGGGACAGCCCAACTTGGGTTGGCTCGAGCTCTATTTCCTTATCAAACCTGGGATGGCCCATTTAATGAGATGGGGAGTCTCGCTGTCGAGCACATTCTTGTTTTCTACTTTTGCTCTTAATACAGCTGAGGGCAAGGGAAGACTGACTTGGTCAAACCTGTTCTCCCAGACGTCGACTTGCTGCTAATCCTCCCACTGAGAGAAGAAATCCAACTCCGGACAAAAGATCGCTACTTTAACAAACAAGGCGAGGAGTCAGCAGGAAACCACCCCATGGGGTGTACCATTCACTCACTTCGAGTAAGAAGGAACAGCGGGCCCAGGAGTGGAGGAGGGAAGCCTCTCTGCCCTCTGGGCCTCATCCGTAGACTGCATAATACACATTCCTCTGCTCGGCTCCACCCCCTCCGCCCTCAATAGATACCCTGTTGCAAAGCGTGGTGTGGGTAGAAGGAAGGTGGCCTGCTGGTCTGCTCAAGTTCCCTCGCTGAACGGTTTCACCTGGGCAGGCGCCTGCACGCAAATTGATGCAGCCCTTGACAAGAGAAGGCCGCAAGCCAGGTACATGGTCTTGAATTTTAAAATTACACAATACTAACACTCCTACGGACGACCCCAGTCAGAGCAGTAAAATCCACTCCGACGGGTATCCACCTAACCCAGGAGGGGAGAAGAGATATACTCCGAACCGGAGGAATAAAATACATCCAGGCCTTAAGGACCTCTACTCTGCTGTGGTACGCAGATCGTGGGGAATTAGTGCATTCAACGTAATGGAACATTAGCTATACTGGGCATGGTCTGTAAGGGACAACCGCAAAGAACCCTCTCTTGTAAACCCAGAAACACGGACAAGCGTGCCTCAGCGCAAGCTCGCCAAGGGTCGATGCAGATGGCGCGGACAGATTATAAATTTAAAAAAACAAAAAACAAAGCTCACCTAAGAAAAATGTGTCTGCCATTCTGAAAAAAGCACTGAAATGAAGTATGTCTTACACTGGCTGAAGGCTTTTCCTACACTCGGTCGGGCACAGAGTACCTCTCACCCTCAGCCATGTGCAGCCTGGCTCTCTCGCGCACTTTTTTCCTCAGACTCACCAGCGTCTTCAACAAGTGCTCGCCATTGCCTTGTCCTCCCCGTGCACCTCTGAGCTCCGTGCCTGCTTCACAGCTGTAAGACTTTTCTTATCTGCTTGTTCAATAAACAAGCAGATAAGAAAAGTCTTCACGGCAGCCGTGAATCAGGAGAGCCAGTCTGGCGAAAGGGAGGCAACCTAAAACCCTCTTTTCCGATGGGAAGCCAGCGTTTAACATAAACGCTGACGCTACCCAATGGAAAGGAGGGGCGGGGCTTGAGTCCCCTTCTCCAAAGTAACTTGATCACTATAAATCTCAAGGCGAGGAGCGCATGCGCGCTCAACGCCAGCCGAGACCTAAAAATGACCACAGTCCTCAGCACCTTCCTGACCGAGAACTGACCAACAGAATGTCATTTAAAGCCACAGCCTACTTTTTGCCAGGAGCAAAAGGATAAGATTGGTCCTGTCATTTTCTGTACCACGTATAGATTAAGAGGAAGACATTCTGTGCCACTTCAAACTTAAGTGTCAAAAGAGATTTTGCACAGAGCCTTCGGAGGACACATCTTTCCACTTCAAACACACTGCACAGTGGATTTTACTCAAATATCTTATAGTAGTAGCTGCAGGACTCACTTATATCTACTGGGTCTACTTTTGATCTGTATGTTGTGCGTCTCCGAAAGATAATAGTAAAAAATATTAGGTATCCCATTTTGCTACAATAGCAAAACTTTAAATACAAATAATAAAGTTTCTTTTGTGGTAACTTGGTTACTCCTAACCTCTAGGCTGTCTTCCTTTATCAACTTTGGAGGCACCTTGTCACGTAGGTGTGGGATCGGTAACTGCTTCGAATGCGGGTCAATATGAACATTGCGCCCTGGATATTAAGCTGATGCTGTGCACATATCTGATCTGTGTGCCATGCAAAACCTGCCAACCTTTCTAATTAGGGGCGGGCGGAAATTGCGTAGTCACGCTTCGCAAAGCTCTGCGAAATGGTAAAAAATCTCTGCGTGCACGCAGAAATTCCACGAACACGCGGAATTGCTTGTTCGCGATGCTTTTTCCTGTTCGTGAACGCTGTTTGCATGCTTGGCGGGAAATATCTTGCGAACACGCATTTTGAGAACGCGAACAAGCAAAAAATTCTGCGAAGAATTTTAGGCAATTCTCTGCGGAACGCGAAATTATCCAAATTCCACGAGCGGAATGGAATTTACCGGCCTGGCCTACATTCTATGCGTATTTGTGTACCTTTGCCAGTTCCCTCAATTGAGGTTTGTTTTTGACCAATGGCTGAGAGGTCCCTTGCAGAGTACTCACAAAGGGATAAAGCCTGCGGACTAGGAGTAAATGTATCACCATAAGGCTTAAATGTGTCTTACTCCTGAAACCTGCCTTTTTCCTGTTCCTAATTTTGTGTGTACATTTGACACCTATTGGGGATGAGAATTGAGATGGGGAAGGCATCATTAAGCACTTTAAAATGTTTATGAACAGTTTAAGCAGATCCTCCTAGCCAAAGGTACCACAGTGGGAGAAAGTGTCAATAGAGTAGTGTGTGCAGAAAATGTGTGGGAGTAAATGTCTGACGCAGCTGGCCCCATGCATAGTGTAGCAATAGGTAGAGTACCTTTTACCTCACACGCCGAATGCATCGTTGGCATCGAGCTTGTTGACTCAAACTCTACTCATCTCCTGGATCTTCTTCCTAATGAGGAGAAAGAGTATCTTCTGCTTGATCAGTACACCAGCGGCGGCCTCCATAAATGAAGGCTCGTTGTGTGGGTGGGATCGTGCGGGAGGCGTTGTGCACAGGGGGAATACAATATGATTTTTTTTTTTAACTTACCTTTTGCCGCTGACCCCTCCACCATCGCGCCCCCTCTCCTCTTCTTTCCTGCTGGTCCCAGCAGCCCTTGGGACAGACACCCAGTCCAATCCCCGCGCTGCCTGGTCTGAGCAGGCAGGAAAGACTCCCTGCTTAGACCAGGGAGTCTGTGGGGTTTCTCCAGCCAGTCTGCTCAGTGGAGCTGGGCTGGAGAAAACCAAAGTGTGCATTTGTGTTCTGGTCTGCCTGAGATGGCCGGCCAAAACACATATGCCCACTTAGAGAGTGGAGTGCACATAGCACTCCACCCCCCCCCCCCCCCCCTCCATGCCTCGGCCCCGTCCGCCCCAACACTGCTAGCTAAGAGCCAGCAAATGTAAATTAAAACAATACAAGAACATTGTTTTAATTTACATTTGCTAGCTCTGGGCCAGGCAGTGGGGCGACGTTCCTCCGCCATTGCGGAGGAGCTGCAACTGCAGTACACCCCTACTCTGCATGCTTAACCCCTTCAGCGCGGCACGGATTTCCGCGCTGTGCTGAAGGTTCCGTGCGCGGGCGGGGCCATGACGGAGCGGTTCCGTCATGCGCACAGCGCAACCGACGCGCATGACGGAACCGCTCTGTCATGCGCATCGAAAGGGTTAAAGCCAAGCAATTCTGGAGAGCCCTCATTCAGATGATGACACTCACCACTCAGGTGTGCACAGGATGGCTCTTCCCCAAACAAGGAGACACAAAGGCTATGTGGATCATCTGGTGCAGATGGTCTGTGACAGGATGCAGATTCTTGCTGAACAAAATCTGGTAGTATGGTGACCTGTTTCGACTCAAAGATTTGGGGTAATGGGTGGGGAAGGGTATTGTTTTAGGGGAGAAGTGTGTAAAACGTATACAACCAGTGTTTCAGTTGAGGCGGTGATTGAAGGCGGGGCCCGTTGGGACTCATTTTTGGGAACTGGAACTTATTTTTCAACATCAGGCTCTGATGCAGAAAAGAAGAGATAATGGCAGCAAAGATAAAAGCACCAAAGATGAAAGGAAGAAGGAAGCCAAACACGAGAAAACAATGACAAAGGTAGAAAGAAGGGATAAAAAAGAAACTGCACGTTTGAGATACAGGGAGAGTGTAGGGCGGTGCATGAAAGAAGCATGAAGTTAAGACTGGGTACCCTTGGTAATCGGTAACCATAACATTCAGCAGCACTCGTGCTAGGCGTCTGAGAATAACTTTGGGTACAGGCACTTTTTTTTTTTTTTTTTTACAATTTAAGCACTGGATGAAACCTATTTCTTTCTTGTTGGTATTCACTAACATTCATGGCTCATCCCACCTTGTGAAAGAACGTAGATCACCTCCAAAATAAAGGTTTATATAAGCTTTTTGGAGGTCGGTGCATGGTTGTGAATACCCCCAAAATTAATGGTATATAGTAGAAAGGGTAAACCACCTGGAGCAATATTTTGCTGATGAATCGAAAACTGTGCACACAATTGTCTGCTCTGTTAACTGGGAAGTAAACAGGAACCGAGTGTTACCGACCATAACTTTTGCGTGAACATCACTTGTGTTTAGTGGCTGTAAGGCAGTGCTTAATTCGTAACAAAATAAGTGCCAGGGCTCTCGTCAGGAGGCCACTGCAGATTGCACCACACATCGCCCCTGCCAGCGCTGCCAATAATAGTAACAACACAACTGCTAACCTTCACCCTCCTACACGTGTGACAATTCGGACTATTTCAGGACCCCAAGGCTATAAGACTGGCTTGGCCGGCAGCTAATAGTATTTTTTAATGTATATTGAATTAATAAGGGGGAGATGATTCGCACCGGAGGCTCAGGAGAGGTTGTTTGGCGGTACCAGGGGCAAACTACAAGGACCAGGAGGTAGAGGGGCAGCAGCGTCATCAACGCTCCTCCCTCCTGCACCGGACTTGAATAAATAACCTCGCGCCTCCCGCTCTGCGGGAGACGATTCGCACCGGAGGCTCAGGAGAGGTTGTTCGGCGGTACCAGGGGCAAACTACAAGGACCAGGAGGTAGAGGGGCAGCAGCGTCATCAGCGCTCCTCCCTCCTGCACCGGACTTGAATAAATAACCTCGCGCCTCCCGCTCTGCGGGAGACGATTCGCACCGGAGGCTCAGGAGAGGTTGTTTGGCGGTACCAGGGGCAAACTACAAGGACCAGGAGGTAGAGGGGCAGCAGCGTCCTCAGCGCTCCTCCCTCCTGCACCGGACTTGAATAAATAACCTCACGCCTCCCGCTCTGCGGGAGACGATTCGCACCGGAGGCTCAGGAGAGGTTGTTCGGCGGTACCAGGGGTAAACTACAAGGACCAGGAGGTAGAGGGGCAGCAGCGTCATCAGCGCTCCTCCCTCCTGCACCGGACTTGAATAAATAACCTCGCGCATCCCGCCTCACGCATCCCGCCTCGCGGGACGCGCACGGGCGGCGCCGGGCAAAGGGCGGGCCGTCTGTGGCCGTCCGGGGCCAGAGGAGGCCAGGCCGGGCCTACTCTCTTTCCATCTGGACACCAAGATTCAACCATGGGTAAGCGGAAGCTACATATCACACAGGATACTTAACCTCTGCAGTGGGGGTGTTAACATCAGAAATTGCACAGGCCGAGAGAGAACTTGGTCTCAATAACAACGAAGTACATGACCCTGGTCCTATGCAGCCATCAGGGAATATCCCAGCTCCATTAGATCCTGCTGTCATTATTGGCCCCCCACCCCTGGCTCAAGAACTGCAAAATGATGTTGGAAATGTTTTGGCCCCTGATTCCCCGATAATTTCGTCCAAACCCACCTCCTGTCAGGCCCCTGCTACCAAAAGACAATCTAAGCCCCAACCAAAAGGCACCAGGAAAACGGGCAAAAAAAATAATAAGCGGGACATTATATCCAACCGTACCTCATCGGACCCTACCCAAGTGATTATTGACTCTCTCCACTCCTCTGTTCGGGATATGGTGGAACATATTTTTACCAGTAGACTTGAGGAGTTTCTCACTAGCATTGCTAAAGACATTTTTGACACGCTGAATATGTGTGTTGCTAGTTTACTAGAGAAATGTGCTCAGATTGACTCTACCCTTTTAGCCATTAACAAGGCCCCTAAACTTACCCAAAATAGTACCCCTCCTAGATTGGCTTATTTAACATCAGCTGGTCCTAGTAGTAGGATAGTGGGGGATTCCCCTAGGATACAGAGTGTAGATGCGCCCCCAAAGCAGAGTACCACCATCACAACCCTAGAGGCTAGGGACCAGGAGGGGCATTCTAATAGGAAAACTAGTCCATCAGCCCAACCTACACCCCAGGTCAATGCTGTTAGTGAGCATACCTCAAGTAATCCCCTAACTCATCCTCACACCAATCTTCCTCCTGAGGCTGTCCCGTTGGTGGTCATCTTGGTTAATGTCCCACCACTATTGCAAGGGAAAAGTGAATCACCCGAGGCACTACTGTTAGATACCAGGATATGGTGTGACCAGAACTGCTCGTGTGATGCTAATATATCACGCTATATTTTGACAGCCAGGCGGGTTGGATGGATAGGAGAAACTAAGAAAAAATTTAAGGGAGACTGTGTGATGGTAAATTTCAATAACCCTTATGTAGCCCCACGTTTATTATGGGACGCCTCTGATATGGCCAGGGATGGCAACATTAGGGCTGTCCCTTTAAGCCTTTTTTATCCATCGCCCTTTACCTCTTCTATTAACCGAGGGAGACATTGTCCTCCGTTACGATCGGTGCGTTCGTTGGCAACGGTCCGTTGTGCTGTTCCTAGCGAAGACCCCGCGCCTTGGCGTTTTACCAAGGCCCCTCCTCAGGGTTATTCCAGCACCAATAGGATAGACAGGCCCACTGACACCATTGCTCTATCTCACAGGTTTTTACCCCTGTCCCAGCTAGATGTCAATGACTGACTAGTCCCTACAGCCCCCATACCTTGTAACACTGGTTACGACACTATTAACCTAGGGGACCCAGGTGTCTTCGTGAGAATAATGAGCTGGAACGTAGCTGGTCTACGGTCTAAACAAGAAGATGCTAATTGGTTAAAATTTGTTTCATCTTTTGACATTATAGCCCTACAAGAGACCTGGGCTAGGGAAAACAATCTGTGGATTGACTGTTTTAAATCTTATTCTCTCCCCGCATTACCATCGGCAGCAGGAAGAGCTATGGGTGGCCTGCTGTTCCTTTGCTCCATAAAACTAAAGGCCAAGATCTCCCAGCTAGATACAAATTCCCTTAATTGCCAAATGTTGGAATGTACATTGGAGACGCAATCCAAAATGTTGTTTATTAACTTTTATAATGCTGGGGATTGTGTACCTGTGAATGCGAATCTTAGTTTTTTATCAAATTTTTGGAATTATACAAAGCACGTCAGACCACTTTTGTACAAATTATTTTTATGGGTGATTTTAATATTCATCTTTGTGAGGATAATTGTAAGATTGTTGACCCTCATGGCCCCCCGCATTCTGTACCCCCTCACTTTGAACACTCTACTAAGGGTGAGGCTCTTGAAGAGCTTCTTCAACTGGCGGATCTTTATGAGCCTTGTTTTTTATCCAAGAGTCAATAGGTGGCGACGTTTGAAGCTAGGGATAGCGAATCAATCATCGATTATATTTTTCTATCACCAGCTCTTTTAAGGTGGGTCTACAGGTATTATGTTTTTCGGTCTCCATTTAGTGACCATAACCCTGTAATCCTAGTTTTAGATAAGGGTTTTTGTCCCAAGGACACAACACTGGCCCCAGCCCCCCCTGTTACCCTAGTCTCCTGTGATCATGGTAGGAAATTAAAGTGGGCCAAAGTAGTTCCAGAGGACTTTATGGAAAATTTAATTGTAAATAACAGTGTCGCGTTTGGGAAGTGTTTGGACCCCTCCACTACGGGGGGAGAAATTATCTCCGCTTATGATTCCATCTGTTCCCAGGTTGCATCAGACCTTACGATCACCTTCAAATTGCGTCCTTTACAAGGGAAAAGGTGGTTTGACCCCAGCTGCTCCAGGGCCCACCAAAATATACTAATTGCCTTAAAAAAGCAACCCCGGGACAAGGCCCAAATTTCTATCCTTAGGAAAAATTACAAACTAACTACTCAGAGGCGTAAAAACGAACTTAAGCAAGAGGCCTGGGATGCCTTAACCTCGGTAGAGGTCCTCAAGGATAGTGCTAAGTTCTGGAACATAGTTAATAGCCCACTCTTAACAGGGGAAGAGTGGCTGGTTCACTTTGAACAAATTTACGCTAGCAATTTGACCCTGGTCAGTTTTGAGGTCCGTGAAACACCTTCCCCCTCTAATCGCTTGATATTTGATAAACTTGATGTATGTAAGGCTATAAAAGATTCTGCCTCAAATAAGGCCCCAGGACCAGATGGTGTCCCGTTGGACCTTTACAAAGGTGACATCGAGCTCTGGAGTAATATCTTAACCAATGTCTTTAATGCTAGTGTTGTGAATGGGTTCCCGGAGTCCTGGTCCAAATCAATTATCATACCGGTTTTTAAAAAGGGAGAGAGGGGTGATCCGAGATGTTACCGGCCCATCTCACTAATTGACTCAGCGGTGAAAATCCTGGGCTAAGTGATCCTGCACAAAATTTCAGACTGGGTAACCGAGAGGGAGATTTTATCCGAGGCACAATTTGGCTTTAGATCTGGTAGAGGCACCATGGAACAATGCCTTAATCTGTATTTGTTAATTAATAAGTACACTAAATCAACTAAAGGTCCCATATATTTGGCATTTATGGATCTATCCACAGCTTCTGATCTGGTGAACAGATCAAAGCTGTGGACGATCCTACTGGATTTGGGGATTGATCCTTGCCTAGTCCATTTTCTTGAGGATTTGCATCAAGACCTACATGCTGCAGTAAGGGTGTCCCACGAGGGGAAATGCACACAACACTTTAAATCGTCTAGAGGGGTCCGCCAGGGCTGCATCCTGGCCCCCCTACTTTTTACCTTATACATTGATAGGTTAGATATCACCCTAGGCAAGGCCTGCTTGGATATACCGCGTATAGGGAGCGGTAGCTTACCTGTTCTTCTGTACGCGGACGATTCTGTTCTATTGGCCCGTATCCCTCTGGGATTACAGCGACTACTGAACTCCTTTGGGGAGTTCATGAGTTCTCTGGATTTAGTGGTGAATAGCACTAAATCGCATGTTATGTCCCTGGGCATACACAAAAACAGAGGCAAACATTTTTATTGTAACGGAGTAGAGGTCACAAAGGTAAAGGTATTTACCTACCCGGGGGTCCTGTTTGATGACAGGTGTTCATGGACCCCTCAGCTTTTAGCCAAGAAGAATAACGTAGGCAGAGCTTCCTCAGCTATACTAAGTTTTGCTTGACGTTTGGGCGGCAAACCATGTGAGGCAGTTCTTGCCATCTATAGGGCGAAATGTCTAGCTTTAGCGGTTTACGGTGCCGCTATCTGGGGGTACAAAAAAGCGGAGGGTGTTCAAACTGTAGAAAATAAATTCTTTCGCTCACTCCTTTCCGTCCCCCAGTCTTCCTCCACCTTCTCAATACACCAAGAATTAGGAATGGATTATGTTTCTGATCGTATAAGTCTGGCCCCTTTATTATTCTGGTTGAAAATATGGCTGAACCCTGAACTCTCTCTAAACCGACTGATCTTAAAAGACTGTATGGGTTTAGATAGAGTGTTTGATATCCCGTGGCTCCTGTATATCAAGAAAACATTTTATAATCTAGGGCGCTCTTAGATCTATGACAACCCAGAAACGATTACTAAGGGGGTTGTTAACCAGATTAAAGTTCAATTCTTGAATTTAAGGTCTCTAGAGCGGGAGGGGGAGGAACTTAATAAAGTGTCTGTAAGGGCCCATTTCTTACTAATAACCTCCCCCCAGATTGAGCCTTATCTTAAGTTAGTTACGAATCATTTTCACCGCTGGCTGTTGACTAGATTCCGTTTTAACCTAATACATTTTAATCTAGGGAGCTTTCAAGGTTGGTGCAAACCAGAAGATGCTGCTCTTTGTAAATGCGACGACAGCTCAATCCAAGACACTGCGCACTTTATCCTATTCTGTAATCACTATACTGTAAGCAGAGCGAAGTATATTTTACCATTGTTTCAAGGGAGAGGTTTTTATCAAGTTAAACCAGCACTGATGTATCTCCAATTACTTGACTGCCCATGGATCATTTTTAATATTGCTACCTTTCTGGTAACTGCGGTAAGGAAAAGGAAAAAACTTGACGCTCAGTCCGGATTTTGACACTAGGGGCACATTTATTGGCTTGATTGATCCTCCTATGAAACATTTTACACTGTATTTTGTAATGCATCTTATTTGTATGAATGATTGTGATGTACTTTTATGATTTTAATTAATCGATTAAAGTGGTTTGACTGACTGACTGACTGACTGACTGAATTAATAATTAACTGGTGTTGTGCTCATCTCTAAATTAGCCGCACAGCTCCGCCTAGTGGCAGACTGCCACAATCCCCGGTATTGACAATTAAGTGCCGGAAACCACCGGCTCAAATTAAGCACTGACTGTGTAGGGAAATGTTAGAATATAGTTAAAAGTCGTATCCTTTGGCATTGTTAAAGTTATGTCCTTCTTTTCTAGATAAATTCTACACGTTTGCAGAGGTGCACCCCGACTTTGCAGAGGAGTACATTTACCCTGAACATACGGGATACGAAAGCTGCCTGCACACTCCTTCAGCTGAGACGCCGAATGGTTTCTGTACTGACTTCAGCCCAGAGGAGGAAGAAAGGAACCCGCTGATAAAGAAGCAGGACTGATCACAGACCCACTCCATGTACCTCTCCTGGTGAGAGGTGACGGTCTTTTCTTAGGCTCTGAACATAGTTGCTCAAAATGTACATGACAAAATATTGTATGTAACTTTTTGTGAGAGTTTATTATCTTTTTCACTTCCGTAAAATGTTAATTTATCATTATTTTCATATTAGAGATTGGGATGTTATTTTCAGTTCCATTTTTAAGTGTCTTTTGAAAGCCAAGAATGTGAATGCTCTTCATATGTAGTCTTTGTACTTCAGAGGAAGCCACACACGTATTTATAATCGACTCTTTCTTTTCCTGTACTGTACACGGTGTCTTACAGTGTGCACCTACAAGGGATAATGCTCTGACTACTGTGGTGTTTTGTGCACTTTGGTAATTAGTAGTTTATCTGTATCCAACACTGTACCTCGTTTATTGCTTTCGCTCATTAGTTCGAGGCAGTTTTTGGAAGACAGCCGTTATGCTCAGGTTGATGTGTTTTTATTTTCTATGACGTGGTGATTGAATCTGTCATAGTGTCCGCATCCGGGTCCTAGAGCGGTGATTTCCGGCAGTGTTCGGTGATTTCCGGCAGTGTTTCCTTTTTCAGGAGCCCATCAAGAGCCAGAATAAACAAAACACATGAAAGTGAAAGAAGACATCCAGCTTTGTGCGTTGTTTTCGCAGTATCGCAAGCTGCGTGACTGCAACGTACATGGACAAGCTTGGTCAGGGCCAGCTTTAGCGCCGGTGGCGCCCGGTGCGACAATCATTTTTGGCACCCAATTACCCCCCCCCCCCCCCCCCCCCGCCCCCGCCCACCAAGGTCAGCGCCCAGTGCAGCCGCACCGGCCGCACACGCACAGCCCTAAAGCAGGCCATGCGCCCGGTGAACGCAATGAACCTACAAGTAGGTTTACTTATTTTAGTATCAATTCTATGACGCAGTTTGATTGGTTAATGGCCTGTACTCCTGTGCAGCCTTGCTCCCTCAATTTAGAACGTTTGGGAGTCTAAATCAAGCCACGGACTTCAATCTATTTTAGTTTCCCTGATGTTGACATTGACGTCTAAGATTACAACTGGGCTTATCAATGCCAGCACTGTACTCTTGTGGCGTTCCTTTCTTTTAAAAAGCACCTTTTTCATATTTGTGCATCAGTAAGGTTAGTCGCACCGGCAGCCTTACCATGAAGTCTTCCGTGGCCAAACATGTGGGACTTCAGCTCCAGAATTTGGATAGAACTGTCATGGGCTCCTGAGTAGGAAAGGCATTTTGCACATTTTGTATCTGCAGCACAGACCCACGTGTTACAATTTGTAAGGTGCCGTTTTGTGGAATGCAATAGAACCTAGCCTATATTTTTAATCTTGGTAATATATAGCATGTGCTAAAATTCCTACATTCCAAAAATTTCGATTGTATATTTAGGTATACTTTTTTGTTGCAAGTTAGTTTGGTGTAGTCCCCTGTGATCTTTTTTAATGGAATTATTTTACTACGAGAACTTTTTTTCTGGAAACATGAAACTTCCTGGAATGAAAAGTTGTAGAAGTGACTTTAAAGTAAATCCTTGGAATCCCAAACGTGTTAATAGTATATGTACTGCACCATACCAGTATCACAAACAAAAAAGAAAGCAAAACCACAAAAAAAACTTGAAGAAAAGTTGGCAAGCATTCCTAGAAGGGCGGAGATATTTAATTTATCTGCCAACAATTCAGCTCGCTAATATCCATGTCGCCTTTCAGTTCCCTCTATATATTCCAATGCCAGTATATCGGTGCATGTAATTTTTTAAAATTGTAACGAACATTGATTCCACATTTTTAATAAAAAAAATTGATTCTTTACTACTTTGAAATCAGCAGTGCAGGTGCTGTTATCAATTTAATTTGTTCAGAAATTCCCACAGAGAAAGATATCGATTTGTGAGAAAAACATTGTGCACAAAGCTTCTAAAGCTGGGTTTTGTCAGCACCTTGACGTTCACTAAAATGCGATCGATACGAAAGACGCCAAACGAAATTCATCTAACTAGCTTTTAATCCAACTATCAGTGTTAAAATTAAGACAGTGATATGTTGTGGCACCTAGATATTTGTATAACCTGGCAAAATTCTGCGAGTGAACTCCAAACACTTTCTTGTGACAGCCACTGCTGAAGGATGCCTCCCTGATCTAGGATAGAAGATCAACTTCGGATAAATGTATGTTGTACGTCAAAATTCGAGGTCAGGAGTGTCAACGCACAGTTTTGATCGTCTACCAATATTTCAAGCATTCTTTGGGAGTATTGATTTACTGTTTTACCTTCACATCGACTCACCTTGACAATATGTTGGTAGTCGTTGTTGTGTAGTTGATATAAGTTCAGATCGATAAAAATCCTTGATAGATTTGTAAAAATACCCAGAGGATAACTTATTTTTCAGGTAACAATCATTTATAATGCAGCCAGGTAAGACTCCTTAAATCATTGACTAACTTGTTAGCCTGTTTTCTGACATTAGTGAGTCAGAGTAAAGTTCTATAAACTTATACTAGCCTCGCTCGATTAAAAGGCCATATTATTGTGCTACTTTTTTTTCAACATGCACAAGACACACTTTTATTACTCTGAGTTGAGCTAACGTAAAAACGAATGTTAGCACCACAAAAATGAAGGAACATAAGTGTGTTGTTTGCAGATGTTGATATTTTCCTAATTCCAACCACATTTTGGTGTACCGAGACCATGGGTACATTTTGTTCTCTAGAGCAGCGTCACTATGCCTCTCACTCTTGTAGCTGGACTCCAAGGGTTGTATGTATATGGAAATTGAATTTTCTTGGCCATTGCTATATCCCATGGTGTTATTTACTTTTTCTGATGTGTTTTCAATCTGCAGAACTACTGTACATTCTCAACTTGTAATGACATTTTTAAAGATACACAATGTGAAGATTCCAGCCCATTAGGAGAAGTGACTTCCTCTGTGTGATGGGCTTAAGCGAAGACCCTTTGAACCCCCCCATGAGTCCTGTGCAGTTGTAAAGCCTATCCGTGTATGGTGAGCTCTTCTGCCCATCTCCTTTGAGGGGGTGAGGGAACAGTGTGACCCGGATTTGAGGAATCATTTCTTAGAAAAGTACCTGAACAGGACAGGGACCTTTACGGGATTTAGACCCAGGGTCCTGCTCCACAGAAATTTTGCAGTTATGTAGGTCTGAAAAAATAATTTCTACTTGAAGAGGGGTTGCATTTTATATGTTCTTAGATTTATTCATTCATCCAAAGAGATCTATTTTTCCAAAGTAGAAGCTATTGTACTCTGATCCTTGGAAAAAACAGGTTTGGCTTATTGTAAGCAGTGGTTTTCAAAAATGAGGGCAGACTTTATCCTGTAAGGGAAGCAATCTGCCATGCAAAATGTGTGCAGAAATCGTATGTCTGTGTCGAACCTGTTACTAAAACTATCTGGTAAGTGGAATGGAGGAAGCAAAAGCGTGACAGCACATAGACCATTCTATAACATAAGGGAAACACTTGACTTTTAATTGTACTATTATCCCTACTTCCAAAGTTTACATGCTTTTTAGGCATTTTTGCTGCTTTTTGCAAAAGTAGTGGTTACAAAAAAGGGAGTCGAAATCTACAACCAAGGGTTTGCAGCTGATGTCAGGACTATGGATCTAAATCAGCATCTACACCATTCTTAGTTCCTCTCTCATTATAGCTTGGTTACTGGGAATATTAGGGAAATAGGGTTTGGCCAATTCATAATAACTAGATGCCTTCTTTCAGTGCGTGAGGGCAAAGAATGATGCTTATTTCCTGCCCAGTTTATGCAACATGACTTTTCACGCAGTCTATTTTTAAATATGAAGTGGTATATGTTTTTTTTAGAAATATTTTCTTTCCAAAGTTTTGACACAACTCCGTGATTACACACTTATTACATTTCAATGTGACGGGTACATTTCCTGTACTTTGGCAGTGACATTTGGACTTTACATTCCATAGTGTCAGTTACAGTAATGTTTTAATGGACTTTAAATCATGAGCTTGAATGTTCCTAGTATGTTTTTTGTTTATCAATGAAAGTGGAAATTATCAGTACTGGCTCAATATCCTACTTACCTCAGCAGACACACTCATTACCATTACCAGATATTTAATTGCATAATTTGAATTCTCAAACGGTTGTTGGCTTATCAAATACTCTCATAAAAGTATTAAGAACCTAGACCAGGTAAGGAAGCTTTTTATACCTTTGTAAGTCGATAAAGTTGAGCCTCTGATCAAATTAGATGATGTGTTCTAGAGAAAGCAGTGAAGAATTGCAAACGTTTATTGCTTGTAAACTCTCGTAAATGTGTTTGAGGAAGGTCTGATTGGAATGTGATGCCATGTTTTTATGTTGTGTCCTGGTAAAGATCAAACTAGATTCTTTTTACTGTTTTGGGGCAAGCAGAAAGTATATTTGTTACATGTTTCAATCACATAATGGTTCAGAAAAATAGTACACGCCTTCTGTACTGTCAATTTTGTACTTATCTAGAAAATGTACACATACCTCAATAACTAATGTAGTAGAAATTGGTATAAGGTACGATGTTTATCTATAGAATTCCTTCTTTCCCCAACTTTGCGATGGTTACTAGATTACATAACTTAAAATTGAATGTTGCAAAATCATATTCACTTCTTTAAAACTATAATACGAAATGATTACCAATGCCACAGGTATCAAAAAGATGCTTAACTGTGAATAATACCTTATTTTGTTGATTTTGTGACATGATCCAGATATGGCAGTCATGCATTCAGATTCTTATTTCAGGACTTTATTAAGTAAGCACAAATTGAACCAATGAATTGTAACGTCATTTTTGCCCACTCAGCTAGAATTCCAAGCTCTATGGCTTTACCTTATGCTTTCTCCTGTGACTGCATCAAAAGCCTTTGTGATTGAGAGACCCTTTCCAGCTAAGTAGGGGTGTCTGTCGATGGATATGGGACACTTATGCCAGATCTGTAACATCAGCTGAGCTAGCGAGGACTATTAGGGTCATCTTCCAGAAGCTTGTAGGACATTAAATAGATTCTGTTGATGTTATTTATTCTCTTAAACCACTGCCAGACTTTTTAGAGCCATGAAGAATTACCTGTTGTTTGACACTGCATATGTCCTACTTACTCAAGCAGGGTTGGCCACTATACTGACAAGAGCCATGGCCCTCACCCATGGGAGCAGTATTGTCAGAGGTTCCACTTTCACAATTGTTTGGTAGACATTCATCTTAATTTCTGTTAACACACTCACTTCCACTCAGATTTTGTATTCAAATAATGGAGTTGTCCTTATTTCACACTGCCACTCATAGTTGCATGGCATTTCATTATTTAGCAAGTACAGCCAGGTGTGAAAGTTGGGTAAGAATAATTTATCAAAGATACTATACTTTGTATTTAAAGTAAGAGCTAGCTGAAAGAGTTTAACATATTTAAAGGGAATCAACACTTTTACCCTTTAATACATGTTCTCTTCCTTGGTTTCTTTGGTTTTATGGAGGAATCCACACTGGCCTTGTTCTAGCTCATTTCCCGAAAACATTTCTGGATTCTTACTAATCATGGAAAAGTAATTTCTTGTCATAAGTACTACTTGACCAGGTCTTTTAAATTGTTCACTTCACACCTGCAATATTGAACTTCAGTGTTTTCCCATTGTTAAGCAGTGTTGCATACATGTTTTCTGAACTTTAGGGAAGAATATTTTTAGGTGTTAAAGGGTGAAATTTCATCTTCCATAAAGTATTGCCTCTTCCGCTGGTACATACAAGTACACAAAACCCTTTGTTCTCTGTTTCACCTTTTCATTTTTTGTTAAAGATCAATTGAAATTCCCAGTTTTGTTAAGTACTTATTTTGGCATCATCTACCTGGACTGTAAATAAAACAGAGAGCACCAACCGTAATTCCACCTGGCAAAAGACTTTTTGATGTCAGAACCTTGAAACGGCACTTGTGCTCCAGCAAAAGGCGGTGAGGGCAAGTTGAATTGGAATAAGTAAAGACCATATTTTGCAGTGTAACTAACTCTTAAGACTAGGCGGTAATAGGCTAGAATAAAGCTAGGTAAAAAACAATCCAGGGATCATGTGAAACATGAGGATTTATTTCTACAACTAAATTAAATGATCATGTGCCAAAGCATCTTGTGCTTTAGAAAATTACATTCTAATAGCAGTCTGCTTCTTTAATATGTTTCTAACATTTGACAGAAACCAAAAATGAAAGCAGAATTATTTTCACGCTGCATATCTGCAGATAAGACATTGTCTACCAATTAGAAGTTGAACTATACACAAATAAGATTTCTCTGGACCTCACAGAAAAGTGTGCTCCAGGACATGAGGCACCATCTGTGTTGTGTGAAAATTTCCCAAACCTTATTTGAAAATGTATTTTCAGTACACTATAGAATCATTATTTCTTTTAATTTTCTAAAGCAATAGCACCGCGCCCATAATTAGCCTGTGATGATACATCAAACAAAACTCAGAGACTGGACACAATCTTTTGTTTGTTATCCCTCATTGAAACAATTCTATGGCTGCGTATATCAGATTTTTTAAAAGGATTGTTAACGTTTTTGTGTTTTGATTTTGAAAATTACCAAAATGATGGGCCAATTGTGTGTGTCTGAGTATGGAGACATTGATTCAACATTTACATCTTTTAATTCAGCTCAAATAAATGTTCCTGTTCTGGTCCCCACAAGCATTTAACAGTCTACAAGGACACAAGCGTTAAAGTGATACGAATTCTGATAGGTGTGGTCTGTTACGTATTGTTCTGTGTGAACATGCACCACCACCTATACATAGAATAACTTCTCATTAAAATATGTTGTTTTAAAAATGGGAATTCAAGTATTTTTTCGCCGTTTTTCATGTTAATCAAAATGTCCTTCTCACGAAAATTGTACTTCCTTAATTCATGCTTTCTTCAAAGGTAAGCCTCACTATTCCATTAACCTCTAATGTGCATTTTTGCATCAAATGATCATTTATGATTTGATTACTGAAAGGTGGAAGTAAGGTTTCAAAGAGAAATATGGGATCCTCACCCTGATCAAAATCTTATTTCTTCCTTGTAATTGTCAGTTGTCAATGAATTTACAATGTCTTGTTCAGTATGTCCTGTGAAGTGCTATCTCTTGCACTGAGCCAAACAACAATTAAGTTAAAAATGCCCGAATCATGATTTTTTAATGAGTGATGCTGATTTTCTGGAGCACTGTGGTCAAAGGTGAAAGTATATTATGATAAAAAAGGTTTCATACGAATTGTTTCATTTTGTAACACTAAATCAGCATTAACTCTGCACATTGGACTTTTCTTTCATGTGGCTGACTTACGGTGACTTTTCATTGTAAAATTAAAATTGAAAAGCAGAGTTACTATGTGTCTGTGTATGACTTTTACTCTGTGCATGTGGGTTGGGAAGCCTGCTTTGCTAAGTAATAACAACACATCTTGACAACATGGTTTGTATCTAACTACATTACTCCTTTCACCTGCATTTTTGATCATGCTCCCACTCTTTGTCTTTGGAAATTGCAGTGGACCGGCCATATCATGTGCTATCCAGGAAAAAGAAT
Organism: Triturus cristatus; assembly: GCF_964204655.1. Taxonomy (NCBI): domain Eukaryota; kingdom Metazoa; phylum Chordata; class Amphibia; order Caudata; family Salamandridae; genus Triturus; species Triturus cristatus. Next base: position 145,054,354 of record NC_140588.1, read on the forward strand.
TACAATGCAGGGCTCAGAAGACTGTCCGTAGTTTGAGAAATGGGAGATGCCAGTGTGCTAATACAATGGGCGCTAAAGGTTTATGAACGTCCACTCAGGATTCCTGCAACAACAATGTTCAATTAGTGACTTAGTTTAAATAAGGATAATTAGGAAAAAATACACTTTTGTGTCTTTTTATCTCTGATTCTTGAAGCTTTACTTTTTGTTGACCTACTTTTTATGTGCTTGTTTTGTGTTATATCCTTGTTTTGTTTTTCATACTGAATCTGTCTTAGATTGAAACCTCGTCTTTATTAACTTGTTTCATGTACATGTCACTGTTGCCTTGCCTGAGTGATCAATGACTGTAATGCTGTCACAATATGCATGGGATGATGTCCTTTGGTTCCCAATGAAATAGATGTTTTTCATTACCCTGTTGATATTGCTTATTGTTTAGTTGCACTTCACAGTCGCGTATTTTCTTGACCTGGCTTGTACTAACATCAGAGTAATAACAGCACCATATTGTTAAAAGAACACATGTTGTTCCTCTGCTTGCTTCTACGCCCATGTAGATTAGCTTGTCATTGAGCTTTTCCCAATGATTTCACCATTGTCACTGTCTTTTAAAAAAAATATTATACACTCAGAACAAAATGCTGAAAAAGATGTTTCTGCAAGCATTCTTGCTTCAAAGCATTGGTTTACTTTATTGGACAGTCCATGGACCTTGTTAAAATGATTGGTCGGTTTCTGGCTGCTCAAACAAATATGTCTTAATCAGGAAGTAATATCTGCAGTCAAACTTTTAAACATAAAAACAACATGGTACAGTTAAGTCTTAGCGGTGATGTACACCTACTCTTATTTTCTGTAGCCAGTTTTGCTGTACCCCATTCGTTCACAAGTTTGCACTTGCTTTCATGCTTGCGAGACAAAAGATTGTCCAAGGTGGTACCTATCCAGGTGATATAGATTTGACGTACAGTCTCAGTATCCTGTGTAATGATTACATAAGAGAATGAAATAACGCGAATACAAAGTATAACGCTAATACAAAGGAGGAGAGAGTTCAATGACGCAATGCTCCTGAGGACAGTGGAGCTCTTGATAACAAGAATGCTAGATTTGGTAACAATGAAAGAATATATATAACAGGGATGCCACACTGGAGGGTGAGTGATAAACACCAGATAATTCTCTTTATGTAGTGCAGCTGCGCTACTGAGTTGCTATTGAATTCCCAACAGTGCTGCGTCTAAAATGTTTTTGGTCCTCATTGCAAGTGGGTTCCCAATTCTGAATTGTTGGGTAAGTAAAACCACTGATCCAGTCAGAATTATGAACTTTACGGGAATGCCAAGGATCTCTTTACTTTCACACCAAGATTTTGGCTACCTAAAACAAATGTAATATCTGTCTCAAAGTCCGGAGGAAAACAAGGAAATACCTGCGGAATCAGACCCAGAATAACAGTTTGCTCTGGTAATCCTCATTCCATAGCACATCCTCAGGGTCCAATTTACAATAGGGTGGATTTTACCAACCCGAGTTTCCCTGGTCTTGGTGATTGCAGAGGAAATACCAGCCCATTTTCTGCCATCTTTTGATGAGGGTCTTTGTATTCTGCCTCTAGGGTAATGATTATGTCAACTGTTTGATTCTGATAACATTTTTTAAGGCTTTCCAAAAATTAAGTTTTGTTTGCCTTTTACAGATAAAAAGATGGCTGTTAGAGTATTATTCCACTGACAACAGCACAGTTCTCTATAGCTTTCTGTGACCTGAACACTTAACCTTGACGGATCACATGCCCAAGTATGTTTAGGGGTGTTGAACATAAAGGATAAATTTGAAAACCCCATTTCTTTCGGTTCCTGAAGACAACATACATTGTGCGAAGCTTATTAGTACACAACAGTGATGTAGTACATGCAGTACTTCATTAAACCTGCTAGAGTGGTTGGTAGGGTGTTGGAATACATTATTTTACTTAGTTATTACTATTTTCCTCAGCTGGACCTACATTTTGATGTAGTGTTTATAACGTGAAAGCATTTGGGAATGCTAAAAGTAACAATATTTATCACCTAGATGTAAAAATGTTGATTTGCCATCTTGCACAAACTCCAAGCCCCTGCCGTCAAAGAACTCCTGTGGTTGTATCATGACCCTGCTTAGGTGCATAAAAGGGACTTGCACTCTTGTGCTGTCTACAGCCATAGATTCTCTTGGCTACTCTCCAAGGTAGCACATGGTGTGCAGACATTATTACTCTTGGACATGGACCTGTTGTTGGCGCTCGATGTTTCAGCTGTGCCGTGTGCAGCTCTTGCACTAACTTTTAGAGTAGTTGAGTTAGTATACGTGCTGTAGACTGAGCAAATTTTGTTTTTGTTAAAGTGTTTTTTCATTGTCAAGTTTGGTTTTCTGGATGTGTGAGTGGTTGAAGCGGAAATTATTCAGTAGGTGAAGGAGTACATGGCTGAATGGTTCAGTGAGTGATTAAGTGCAGAGATGAATGACTAATGGAGTGCATTGACAGTTACCAGTTTGAAAGATCAAGCATTCAGAATGGCTACAGACATAGAGGCAGGATTACAAATTCTAGTACCTTTGGGCAACAAGGGCTGCAATGAAACACTCCCTGACCTAAGAGTTCTACATTACTACAAAGCACCTGAGGCAAGTAAGTAATTTAAGTAATGAGGGTAATGTTCAGCATATTCTATGTTTATTTAATGGAATTCATATTTCCACTGTAATTATTGAAACATTCTGTTCTCAGGGACTCTGTCAGCTATTACGTGCTTACTGTGTTAGTGGGTGTTGTGATTGTATTCCTTCTATATTTGTGATCTGTTTACTGATTTTTTGTGTGAAAATCTGGTCCCCTTACAAAAGGTACTGCAGGGCATTGGAGGGAAAGTAACAGTTTTGCAGTGGATGAGCACGCGCACCAGGCACCATAAGTTGTAAAAAGTCAGGGCTAGAATGACGGGTACCATGGTGGCTAGGGGGGTAAAGAGTCAGATGCTAGTGGCTGCAGAGGACAACAGGCAGCCCAGGGTGTGGAGGGAGGCTAGTGGCAAACTCTTTTGATGTGTTGCAAAATAATAGGCTCCATACTCAGCAGAGAGTAGAGAGAGGGCAAAAAATGTGGACTGTGTGAAGGCATAGGAGACAAAAGGGACCACTGGTGGAACTGTGAGATCCTCACATCTTCAAGAGTGAGTCATAGTTAAGGCCCATTGAAGGCTGGCTCACCTGTCACTAAAGTCCTGAAGAAGGGTGGGATATTCACCCACTCCAGCTCCATGGTTCGTTGAAGGTTTGGGTCCATTTGTACTAGTACAGCACACATCAGCATGATTCAGTAGTACAGCTAACACGCAGGATGGACCAGCTGCATGCAGCCATGTCTCTCACTGTCAACTTCATTGAAAATCAGTCCCTGGTAGAATTGCTGAGAGGTGGAATAGTAACAGTTTAAACCAAAGAAGTCCAGTCCAAAACAGCTGAAAATATGAGACAGCAGTAAGACATAACTATAAATAGTTAGAATCTTCAACATAGTGATTTCTATCCCAGTTTTAGTAGCTGACTATAGACCAGCATTGAGTGAGCACTGTTCACCAGTAACCGTCTTCCCTAGATTTTCAATCCCTACAGTTTTCAAGTCTCACTTTTCCAACATAGCCACCACATCTACACAGCCACAACACAACATCTGCTCTTATACCCCTTTTGTGTCCGTCACTTCTGACACTGCAAAGGTGGTGGCTCTAACAGGTTTCTAATATGAGCGAGGGGCACAGCAAGCTCTAGCACAGTTAGTTGCCCCATCAAAGCATAGCGTGCCTTCCTCATGCCGACTCATGCACCCAATGTTTTAGTGGAGTGGATGTATGCCCTGTAAGGGGAAAACATTAATCACATTTAAAAATAAGTTGATGTAAACTGAGCTGATAAAAGTGTGAATGACACAACAACCAATAGCTGAGCATGGCTGACCTTTTGTCCCTTTCTAGATATAGATGGTAGAAACTAAGGTTGCCATATAGATTTATCATATAGTCCTTTTGCCATCATTTAGCCTTTCATTCTAAATTTGTCAGTGAAATCATTTACAAAATGGCAATTTGCTTCACATTTTACCGCCCACTTTACCGCCTCTGGAGAATAACTAGATCATGTTGGCACTTGTTATTGCATCTAGATTACTGTCTGCTTTGCCACCCGTTTATTGCTGTAGGTACATTTTGAAATTAAAAAAACACATTAAAGGAATTTGCAATCAACTCACAATAAGTGTTAACTGTAGCAATGGATGCTAATGGTCACTGGATATTTCACTTTCTAGCAACATAATCAATGAGTGAACATGCTCTGTAAGTGTTTGTAAAAGGGAAATTCCGAGGTACCGGAGGGGAGAAGGTGGCCTATCACTAAAATGCAGAGAGAAGGCTTGCCAGAAATGGCATTATTTTCAGAGGTGAAGATATGCTGGGCGCAAAGGAAGAACAGGCTTATCATTCTGGCAGGCCAAACAGAAAGAGGTCCAGAAACCATTTTCTCTGAAGCCTCCAACATTGAGAAAGAGGTAAAGTTTATCGAGCCAGTGGTGCAGCATATGCCAGCTTGGGGCTAAAGACTTCACTGGAACAATGCAAATGATCCCTTATTGTGCACTTTCAAGGCCATCCCTTCTGACCTAAACGTCACCCAGTCCTGCAATGAACCTACCCACATCAAGGGATCCACCTTCAACTTAATCATTGCTAAAGATAACGTTATTCAATTGGATGGTATATCACATTGTGACTGGTCGGATCATTAGCTAATTTAATTTCTCATCTTGGAAAGGGTGGCATTTAGACAAGGACAACCTCGTAGGGCCAAACAGTGGTAATGGGACTTGAGGAACATCAATTTAAACAAATTAACCAGCATCATTAATAACCTGCTTCCTCCGCCCCCTAACCTGACAAATCTGGACAACCTCACCAAAGAGGGCCGGCTTTAGCACTGGTGGCGCCCTTTGCGACAATGTTTTTTGGTGCCCCACCCCATGACCACTACTGCCACAGATTCTCACACTACCACCATTGGACAGTGCTCTTCAAGTCTCAAAAACCTCTTGTATTTTAGATTAATTTAGCTTTATAACGCGACCCATACCAGTTTACGGTGTAAGAACAGTTTACATCACACACACATTGCACAGAGACAATCATACATGCGTAAATGAGTGTATAGGAAATGTTACATAAGACAAAGGGCTACAAGGTGTGGGAGTAAAATGACATCCATTCTGGTAGGCAGTATAGTTTGAGTCTTTTGTCTGGAAAACCCCAAATTCTGAATTTAAAATGTTTCACCAATGTTTGGGTTTTTCTTTAATAATAAGAATTAATTTCTACATAAATTAACCCTTTTTGCAATATTAGGATAACAAAAGACTGGCAAAAAACACACACCGCCCTAATACATTCCTTGAAGTTTGCATACAGCTCTTTGATGACAGTTAATATCTTAGGATTTTAACTTATACTAGTAACAACAGGATCTCTCTGACAAAAGCGGTAACCCATTGAACAAATTATATTTTATGCAGTTTGTGATATGAATGGGACACTTAATTTGCAGCAGACATTTAAACCCTCTGCACTACCAGTCAACATTTCATAGACAAAGCTCCGGTCTTCCTCCAGGAAGAACGTTAATCAGATGACATTTTTATTGCTGGAGCTAAGAACGCGGCACCAGCTGCCTCTAACACAATAAACATGGTGCCCCCACCCCAAGTCAGCGCCCGGTGCAATGGCACCGATCGCACTGCCCTAGAGCCGGCCCTGTCACCAAACACTACATCCAACCCATTGCTAATATATTCGACTCAATTGCTCCAAAACAACTCAAAAGAATTCACAGCAAGCCAACCAAACCCTGGTTAAACTGCTCCTTTATGAGGAAAGACACATACTGAGGTTGGCGGAGAGGTCATGGAGAAATTCTCACTCCATAACAAACATTAAGCAGCTGAGGATGACAAGAAGTTCCTATAACAAACATATCAGCAGTGCTAAAACTGCTAACTATAGGTCACTGCATGACCACTCCAAAAACAGGCCACAAAAACTGTTTGAAATCATCAAACAGCAAGCTACCCACTCAACTAACCCACACTCTGCTCACAATGACTTAACCCCTGGTACTGAGGAGTTTTCTGCACACTTCATTGAAAAGACAAGAAAGCTCGAACTACAACTACTACGCATCACACCAAATACTCATTGTCTGTCTCAGTCCACTCCTCTCGGCTAATCCTGTTGAGTTCCCCTCTTTCTGGCTCTATGTACTAGTCTTTAAAGTACCAGGCATTGTTTAATACCTTTATACTCCAAGATGACGTTGAGCTACTCAAACCTATAGCTTCATCAAACCTTCAAATCATCTGCCTGCTAATCTTTTCAAAGAACCCATATCCTCAGTGCTCCCACTCTGGTCTAAATTTGTCTGTGAATCTCTCCTGCATGGATTGATTCCGAGTTGCCTCTAGATTGGTTAAGTCAACCCATCCCAAAAAAGGCAAATGCAGACCTAAAAGATCCTAACAGACCGATTTCCAATATCATGACTTAAGCCACATTACTTGAGAAAAGCGTACACACACAACGATGTAATTTCATCGATCAATTTCAACTCCTCTACCAATACTAGTCAGGCTTCAGATCAAGACACAGTACTGAACCTGCAATGCCTTGCAACTACTGTACCAGAATGAAAGTTGGCTACTTATACTTCTTGATCTTTCCTCTGCGCTAGACACAGTCAAACATGACAACTTGATTGCTCTTCTTGAAAAAAGGATGGGGTTATCAGGCCCAGTCTTATATTGGTTTACCTCGTTGCTACATAAAAAATCTCAGAGAGTCAAAGTCAATCATTCCCTTTTTAACAATCCCCCTGTCTCAATTGGAGTGCCTCAAGGACCGGCACTATCACCCAAGCTCTTCAGCTTGTTCATGGAACTTCTCACCAAAATTCTGAACCACTCGAACATACACTACCTCATGTACGCAGACGATACTCAATTGTACTTGAAAAGTTCTAAACCGGATGACATCAAAACTCTTAACTCTGCCCTGGTGAAAACTCAACATTGGTTAACTTACAATCACCTTATGCTAAATACTGTGAAAACCGAATTCCGCCTGATTTCTCCTCACAATCAATCACTCTACATCCTTTCAGGACTGGCTCAAACAAGTAACGGCCCCAATTGAGCTCCACATGTTGTGGACTTCACTAGATCATTAGGAATAACTCAGGACAAACACCTGAATATGCAAGACCACACCAGCGCAGAAACTAGAGGAGATAATCACCAATACACGTTAAGGAAAATCAAACCTTTCCTTCCTCCTGACGAGATGAAGCTTGTAGTCCAATCCCAAGTTATCTCCCTCTTAGGTTACGGAATTGTGACCCTCGCTGGACTTCTCAAAGTTAGACTGGCCCCTTTAAGGGCTACTCTGAACTCTGCTGCCAGACTCATCTTTGGTTCAAGAAAATGTGAGCACATCACACCAGACTTAATTTAACTCAAGTGGCTCCCCTTCAAAGCAAGGATTCATTTCAAGATAGCCTTTTTGACACACATAGCGCTTCACTATAACACTCCAGTTTACCTGGCAAAAAACTTTAAGTCTCCAGCTTGAATCGAAACCTAAGAAGCTCTAATAATCTACTGATGAAACCACAAAAATTCAACAAGAAGAGAACTTATAACTGAGCCTTCTCTGATCTTGCTCCGAGAATTTGAAACACTCTTCCTCCCGAAATCAGATCTAACCCCTCGATTGCTACATTAAAAAAAAAAAAAGAAGTCAAGTTTTTGCATTTGTCACCCCGAGTGGAACGGGTATGGTCAGACGTGAGTCCCGTGCTGTCCATACCATTGAAATCCAGCTATCCTGGCTGAAGAGGGGTGAAACCCCGAAACCGGTCCTAGGATGCTTGTTTCCAGTCCAGGGAGGACCTGGCTTGGCAGTTCCGGCTGGACTGTTCTTATGAGGCACAGGGTCAAGACTGATTTGCATATGGCTGGGTTCAAACTGGAATGGCATGGTGAGCAAAAAAACGATGGATTTAGGCCCAGATCTCTGTATTGGGGTGAATGTATGACATTTTTCTGCAGTCTGTCCATCAACTGTTGTTTTTGAGGTTGTAGAGAATAGCACATGTGGCTATAATTATACAATGAATCAAAAGAAGGTATCCTACAACCTATCTCCAACAAAGATATTTGTTGGATTTGAAAAATAGAGAATTAAAGGCAGCCTGCAGCAAACCTGGAACAGATAAGAGACCGGGGTGCCACTAGGTGCCTAAAGGTGACATGGCACCCATGATGACTATATGTCACACGGACGTTCCTAATATAGAGAACAGATGCAAAGAATTGAGAGGGAGTAGACCCATTGCAAGTTTTATATTGTTTGTTTGTCCAGAGACCATAGGGAAAGGGCGATAGAGGGTGATTAGCACACCAGTACTATTTCCCGGGCTTCTTTTTCTAGTCCTGATGAAATCCCTTAGTGACAGTAAAGTAGAAGTTAGTGTAGGGCCATTGTGACCCACATACACCCTACCTTTGTTTTTGCTCATACTGTGGACATCTTCTATTAAAGGGATAACTGGGCGTTCACTAGGTATTTCTTTTTAAATTACAGTAGACACCGGCAAAAAATCTATATCTTAAAGTGCTCCCTGGAATATGGTTGAGCCTATCTTGGGTTTTAGGGGAAAGGATGCGACCCGATGATGAAGCATGCGCTAATAGACTGGTTGAGGGCCATGTACAATCCTAAATAGGCTCCTCGTGGGTAGCATTTTATTTGCTCTTTTACAATTCCAACAAAAATCTATTAGAGATCAGTTGTAGGATACTTTGTTGTGATAAGCATTTGATTAAGGTGATAAGCATTTGATTATGGGGGGTATGTCCTATATCCTGAAACTCCCTCTCCCCTTCCTGGCCATACAACAGTTGTTGTTATTGGTAGTAGCTGCTTTGGTATAATTTTCGTAACACATTGTAGGGTCATGCTCAAGAGACCTCCATTTTTATGCAGACATTGAAATCTGGCCTTAATTAGCCCTAAAGGTCTCTTGACAATGCTCCTTGTTTATCTGTGGCAGTATTGTACCTCCTTAGATTAGGGGTGCTAGGCTGTCATAATCCATTGCCTTAAGGACTTTTTTTTTAAAACTGGTTTAATGTTCAAAAAAGTAAAACATTTGAAAAATAACTTTAATTATGACCTAAAATGACCTAACAACGAGCCATCTCCGAACTCTCCTCTGGATAGCCTCTTACACAGTCAGTACTGTCCAAGTATATAGAAGTCATGAGTATTTACATGGTATTGAGCAACTTGGCTTGTGATCAGACGTTGGCATTACATACATCTTGTATGTTTAACCCTTTTGTCTCTTAAGTGTCTCCCCTCCCCCCGAGCTAATCCTTTTTTTTGCTAATTGGGATAGTTCGCGATTAGGCCTCTATAACGTTTTGGCCACAAAAGCTATCCACGCCAAATTTGCATCCTTTTTTCCAACATCCTGGGCAATCTTAAGGTACCTAGGGTTTGTGGATTCCCATGGAGGTGACTGAGAAATTAGCCAAAACAAAGCTACATTCAGTTTTTTTAGGGCAGGGGATGAGAAAAAGTGCTGCAGAAGAAAGTGGCTGTTTTTTTTTCTTGCAAATGGCATCAACAAAATATTTGCAGTGCTAAAATCACCATCTTCCCAGCTTTCAGAAACAGGCAGACTTGATTCAGAAAACCAAACTTTTGAACAGTTTTGGCATTTTAATGGGACATAAGCCATTTTTCCTTTTTTATGTGGGTTCAACCTCCTTCCAGTTTGAGTTGGAAACTAGTATGCAACCCATGTTGGATCCTGGATAGCTATACATCTCAGAAAATTAGTCAAAATTCTGAATTCATCAAAGGGCCATTTATGTAGACCCTTCAAGGTTTTCCCCAAAGAAATTAAGTGTTGAAATAAACCAATATTGAAAATGAGTAGGAAAACATGGACATTTGTGACAACGTTTTCATTCCTAACTTCTCATCACAAGTGATTTACAAACGCAATATACCATTACATCTGCTAGACCCATCTGGTTGCGAGGATATATAGGTTTTTCCAAGAACTCAAGGTACCCAGAGCCAATAACAGCTGCATCTTGCAATGGATTTTCATTGTGTACCAGGTATAGAGCAATTCATATGGCAAAATATAAGTAATGAAAAATAGGTATGAAGCACACCTATTGTGGAAAAGTAGGTCTGTTATCTTGCCATTCACTCCACCATTTTGTGCTATACCCTTCATGACTGACCTTCTCTCTCTTTCACGATCACTCTGGAGCTCCACTTTTGACCTCCCACATTCCTGCACGGACGCTCACACCCTGTTCGGGCTTTGACCTGCCACAAACTGACCAGCCCATGCTCAACCAGTCGGACAGGGAGTTTCCCAGATGTTTATCGTCCTCACCCTGCACACTATGCCCTGCAGGCGTCCAACAGCTACCATCTGCAGGCCTATCAGATTGACCTCTGCTTGCTGTGTAATCATTCCTCTCTCCTGTGCCCTGCAGGGGTCCAACAACTACCATCTGCGGACTTATCTGATCGAACTTTACTTGTTGTATAAACATGCTTTTCGCCTACACCCTGTAGGGGCCTCACCGCTACCATCTGTGGACTTATCAGATTAACCTTTGTTTGACATATAATCATGCCTTTTTCACCTATGCCCTGCAGGGGCCAAACAGCCACCACCTGCTGATTGTATCATAACTGACCATTGCTTGTCTGTAAATTATTGGTGTTTGTTATTGTTCACCTAGCACGCACAGGGTGGGGATGAAGGGTATATAAGGTGCAGAAGCAAAGCACTCAGGAGATTGCCTCCTCAGACAAGCTGCGGGTGTCTGTTGCCGATGCTCTCTCTCCATCTCATGAGATTGTAATAAATATCCTTTCTCTCGGCGCTCTAATGTTGGTCTCAGTTTGTATCCCGGACCCGTAGATGAAGGGTGGACCCTGCACCTTTGGGTGGTCCCCCAAAAGACCCCCAAATCCACAATTGGTGCCCAACGTCGGGCCCGATCAGAGACGCGGCTGCCCGGTTGAGGGGTCCAGAGGAGGAAGTTGAATGGACGGTGGTGGGGCATGCCTAAGTGAAAAAGACCCTCGTCCTCGTAGCCACCACCCGACCTTCACTACATCCAAAAAGACCCCCGCAAGTGGCTCCGGTCCTGACTCGGGCCCCGATAGACTTGGATGATCTTTGCAGTAAAGAGACCGCCTGGAGAACGAGACAAAGGATTCTGGTAGGGTCGCTGGTTTGCGACACCTTTTTGTTATTTGTTTGGTTAGCTGGTTTTCTTCGGTAAGAAGTCACTCTTTGCAAAGAGTGATACTGGGCGGGTAATGTGGACTTTTTGTCCGAACTAGAAATTTGTAGAGACGTTTTTTAACATAGAAAAACATGCCCGCGTTTAGTAAATTTGCACGATGGTTTGGTTGCTGTATATCTCGATCGAGGGTGTTGGTAGATAGTCAGCCGGCTCCCCCGGAAGGTACTTCAAGTAAGGATATGTACATAAAATACGGTATTTCTCCCATAATGTATAATTCATTATGGCATAAATACACGTCCAAGGATAAAGAGACTCAGTGGCCCATATATGGTTCTTTTGAATCTCACAAAATTGAGGCTGTAGAAATACAGCTCTTTAGACGAAAGTCGCGACAAGCTATGTTTGACGCCCTGGGCCAATGGAAAAAGGAGGGAGCTGAAAGAGAGAGAAGGGCTCAGGCGAAGCTACAGAAAGAGGCTTGAAAGAGCGATAAACAGACATTAATAGATTTACAGCAGGAAAAAGTTGCATCCAATCTTGCGTGCACAGACAGAGAACACAGGTTGAATGTGTCTGGTCAGTATCCTGTGCGTCATACACCACTAGTGCAAGCAGACCCCCATGAAGAGGAGCTTCTCCTCCATCCATTGCCAACACCGTACCATGTCCCTCCCCATCCTATCCCACGGCCGGCTGATGGAAATGTACCCTCTGAAAATGCACAACCCCAGCCTCCCGATCCCACTGCCCCTCCCGCTCAATCTGACCCCGAGACCACATCTTCTGCTCGATCCCACACACCCCGCATTACATCCGCACAGAAAGAGGCCTTGGATGGTCTAGTTCGCACCTGCCTGGCGGATATTTTCACCTCTAGCCAAGTCCGTGCTATCTATGAGGCCTATGCACCACCTCAAAAGGGCTACTTCCTACAACAATTTGCTTATGAAGTATTCTCTCTTTATGAGAAACGCCACAAAGTGACACCAGCAGACCATCTACAGCCAGGCCCTTAAACAACAGCTCGACCAAATACAGTTACCACCCGGCGCTGTTCTCATCCAATATGTCAATGACATTCTGTTGGCTGCAGACACTCCGGCCCTGGCTCGCACTGCCTCTCTTACTACACTGCGCTTTTTGGCATCACAGGGCCATAAGGTATCCAAGAATAAGCTACAGTATTGTAGACAGCAGGTGACCTACCTCGGCCATCTGCTGTCTAAGGAGGGACGTACTCTCACACCTGACCGCATCCAAACAATACTACACCTTTCCTCTCCCACCACCCAAAGAGATGTTCGTGCACTAATTGGTCTCACTTCCTTTTGTCGCCAATGGATACCGAATTTTTCCCTCATAGTTAAGCCACTCCTTGCTTTGCTTACAAAAGACACACCCACACCTCTTCCTTGGACACATGAACACGACCAAGCCTTTCAAGACTTACGCCACGCTCTTTGCTCTTCACCAGTATTGGGCACACCTGATTACTCTAAACCCTTCTGCCTCTACACCCATGAGCGCTCAGGATGTGCTCTCTCAGTCCTGACCCAAATTCACGGCACCAAACAACGCCCATGCGCTTACTTTTCAGCCACCCTAGACCCTGTGGCCCGAGGTCTGCCCTCTTGCCTTAGAGCGGTTGCAGCAGCGGCCGTCTCTATCCGACAAAGTGAAGGGATTGTGTTGGGAACTAGATTGACTGTATTAGTTCCACACACAGTCGACATATTACTGAATCAGACAAAGACACAACACCTCACTAGTGCACGACTAACAGAATACGAACTTACGCTATTAGCACCCCATATCACGCTAAAGAGATGTGCGACCTTGAATCCTGCCACTCTCCTGCCCACACCAGATCCTGACATCCCAGACATTGCACATGACTGCCTATTTCGAACAGAAGAACAGACTAAGGGACGGGTAGACTTAAAAGACACCACTCTCACGGAACAGGATGGGCAATTCTGGGTGGACAGATCTTGTATTAAACTATCAAACGGTACCACATCTGCTGCCTATGCCGTCACCACTACCAATACCATTGTTGAGACTGCACGCATACCTCAGAAATCGGCCCAGGCCGCAGAACTTATAGCTGTCACCCGCGCTTGTATCCTTAGCCAGGATCTCGCTGTCACCATCTATACCGAAAGCCAGTACGCCTTTGGAGTGGCCCACAGTTTTGGTATCATTTGGAAGGAGAGAGGGTTCTTAACGTCACATGGTACGCCCATTCAGCATGGTGACTTAGTCACTGCATTGCTCCAAGCATTGACACTATCCAGAACATTAGCTATTGTTAAATCCAACGCACACAAGAAGGTCACAGACAAAATAGGATTAGGAAATGCATTTGCTGATGAGACAGCCCGGGCTACAGCACAGGAAAGAATACACACCCCTATGTACATAGTAAAATCCCAAGCAGAGAAGTGGCATGATGTTAGACAACAGATCCGGGACATCCAGTCCACTGCCACCTCTGAAGAACTTCAAAATTGGGAGAAGGAGGGCATGCTTGATGAAGAAAATTGTTGGCGATCCAAAGATGCAAACCTTTGGAAATTGCCAAATGCTTATCTCCTCCCATTGTTGAACATGACTCATTTGCCAGCACACACCAATGCAGCCACCATGACTAAAATATTACAGTAAGTGTGGGATAACCACCAACTCCGGGTTACCGCCTCCAGGCTGGTCCAACAGTGTTTGGTTTGTCTCCGCTACAATGTAGGTAAAGGGACTCGGGTACCTCGGGCAGGATATGCCATCCCCACATAACCTTTTGAAGTGCTGCAAATGGATTATATCCAAATGGAACGATGCAACAACCTTAAATATGTTTTGGTGGTTGTCTGCGCGTTCAGCAAATGGGTGGAGGCTTACCCGGTTAGAGACAACACTGCCCTAACCTCCGCCAAGATATTGCTGAAGGAATTCTTTCCCCGCTACAGCCTTTGCCGAGTCCTATGGAGTGACAGTGGGAGTCATTTCATTGGAGAAATAGTCAAGCATATACTATCAGGATTAGGTGTTCGACAAAAATTTCATGCAGTCTTCCACCCCCAATCAGCAGACCTAGTGGAAAGATACAATGCCACGATCAAATCCAAACTAGCCAAAATAGTAGAAACTACGGGGCTAAAATGGCCAGATGCGCTACCACTGGCCCTTCTATCAATAAGATTTGTCCCTCATTCCTGCACCTCATTGACTCCGTATGAGGTGGTCTTTGGACTCCCAATGAACATCTGGGGCGCACCCCCTGCTACCACATTGTCTGATTCACCTTGTGAATTGCTGAGTGATTATTTGTCCGTACTTACACAAACTTTGTCTTCCATTCATCAGCAGGTCCAGGAAGCATTGCCTGATCGATCCACCGGGCCGGGGCATGCCATCCGACCCGGCCACTTCGTCATGGTAAAAAAACTTTGCTCGAAAGAAGATGCTGGAACCCCGGTGGAAAGGTCCCCTGCTAGTCCTTCTGACCACTAGAACGGCCCTGCGAGTGGAAGGCAAGAAATCCTGGATCCATGCTGTGCACTGCCGGAAGATCCCAAGCATCACTCAAACTGATCCTACCATGTCCACCTACAAGGAAGTTCTAACGTGCGACATCCCTGTGTGTAGTCTCCCAGAACCAGAACTGGAATTATTCAAAGATAACACCGTGCCAACTAAACAAAGATACAACCTACGCCCACGCATGGCTTCTGGAGCTCCAGCGACTGGACAGGGGAGGTGAGCCAAAAGTTGCAGGGCGGTAGTATTATCTGGAAGGGTGGATTGGCACTCCAGGTAGCGGGGTACTGAGAAGCCTAGCCAGGAGAAGCAACAACCAGCTACCGGCGACGCGTAGGTCTCACCTTTTCTCTCCAACAGCTGTACAGCCCAAAAGAAGACTGATTATGACAAACAAAGAAACCATGGAACTTTCCAACAAGAAGATAGCACAATGTAACCAACTGCATAATAACAGGTCAATAGCTTTGACAACAGTTCTCCTCCTCACTATTATCTTTGGCATCCTCTTCTGGATCCTAGAGGAAGGGGCACCAGCCAAGGATACCATATTGCCCACTGATGCCACGCCTCCTGAACATTCCCATGTCTCCTTGTCCCCTTATCTCCAAAATAGGCGACAAGAGTTTTGGAACAACACCTTCATCCAAATGTTGAATCAACATAATGAGGTATTGAATAAAACGAACTGTTGGGTCTGTGGTCTCTTGCCTCACTCCATGGAGAATAACATTCCCTTCCTCCCTTACTCTTACTCTATACACCCCTCTTGCGCTGCCTGGATGTCGCTCATCATGGCCGCCCATCGGTCCAGCGGCCTTGCCGACATCACTCTCCAACAATTGCAAGATGAGTTCTGGCAGAACAAAACGGGCAATGCTGTTTGTCCAAAGAACAATTCTACATGCATGTCTGAGGATGAGAAGGAGGAAATGCTGGTATTCGACTCTACCAGTAGAATACGCTTCTCCAGCTTCAAAGCAAGGACACCCGCCAAGCGGACCCCACCGCTAGCTGTTGTTCGCATTCCTGGGCTAATGTGTATCAGAGGCTTAGGTATTGAGTACGTTGGGGACAGCTCTTGTGTCGTGACAACAACTCTGAATACGACATCTCCACCGCCCCTTGTTGCCTCCCCAAACACCTACTTCGTGTGTGGAACAAAGGCCTACACTTGGCTTCACGAGAACTGGGGAGGCACCTGTTACATTGCTTTCCTCCTTCCCCCTGCCTACATTGCTTCTCCTCTTCATCATCGCGCCCGCCGCAGCAACGATGTGGGCCAACAAACAGACACAATCTCTCAACAATTATTGGATGCCATGAAGGGCATCCTTCCCTTCTGGGGACCAATGGCAAACAGCGGAGCCATTCGCCACCTCACCAGAGTCATGGAAGCCACTGTCAACATCACAGCTGGTATTTTGGCCAACAACACTGCGGAGCTCCAAGCGGTACGCCTCGTCACTCTACAAAATTGCATGGTCCTTGATGTCATCCTAGCTGACCGCGGAGGAGCATGTCACATCATCGGCACCAGCTGTTGCGTGTATGTTCCGGATCATTCATCATCTGTCTACGAGGCTATTTCCGCACTCCATCGAATAGCCTCTGACCTCCATCAAGATACAGACCCATGGTCCCTTGGTTCTTGGATATAGCAACTTCTGCTGACATGGGGATGGAAGGTTCTAATGATCATCCTGATACCTCTTGCCCTGGTTCTCTTTTGTTGTCTTTGCCTTCAATGTGGTCCTCCACTCTGTGGCCTCTGCGCAAATGCTATCAAGTCAGTCCCCGTAAATGCACAGGTCAAGAACGATAAAATAAGGACTGAACGTGAGACACAGCTATTGATGAACATTGTAATTGACTAAAAAAAAAAAAAAGGTTTCGCTTATGGCAAAAGGAGGGACTGTGGAAAAGTAGGTCTGCTGTTATCTTGCCATTCACTCCACCATGTTGTGCTATACTCTTCATGACTGACCTCTCTCTTTCACGATCACTCTGGAGCTCCACTTTTGACCTCCCACATTCCTGCACGGACGCTCACACCCTGTTTGTGCTTTGACCTTCCACAAACTGACCAGCCCATGCTCAACCAGTCGGACAGGGAGTTTCCCAGATGTTTATCGTCCTCACCCTGCACACTATGCCCTGCAGGCGTCCAACAGCTACCATCTGCAGGCCTATCAGATTGACCTCTGCTTGCTGTGTAATCATTATTCCTCTCTCCTGTGCCCTGCAGGGGTCCAACAACTACCATCTGCGGACTTATCTGATCGAACTTTACTTGTCGTATAAACATGCTTTTCGCCTACACCCTGCAGGGGCCTCACCGCTACCATCTGTGGACTTATCAGATTAACCTTTGTTTGACATATAATCATGCCTTTTTCACCTATGCCCTGCAGGGGCCAAACAGCCACCACCTGCTGATTGTATCATAACTGACCATTGCTTGTCTGTAAATTATTGGTGTTTGTTATTGTTCACCTAGCACGCACAGGGTGGGGATGAAGGGTATATAAGGTGCAGAAGCAAAGCACTCAGGAGATTGCCTCCTCAGACAAGCTGCAGGTGCCGATGCTCTCTCTCCATCTCATGAGATTGTAATAAATATCCTTTCTCTCGGCGCTCTAGTGTTGGTCTCAGTTTGTATCCCGGACCCATGGACGAAGGGTGGACCCTGCACCTTTGGGTGGTCCCCCAAAAGACCCCCAAATCCACACTATGTATTTCCAAAATGGGAACAAGATATGGAGTTTAGAAGCAGTGGCTATTTGCACATCTCTGAATTTGTGAGTGTCCACAATAGCATGTGAATTAGTAGGAATTTCTCAAAATGTCTTCTTGCTTACAGACTGTCTTATAATTGGGAGGCACAAATGCAGAGAAATGCAGTTGGTAATAACACTTGTTCTACTATTCTGTGTTCCCGTAAGTCTCCTGATAAAAAAATGTACACACTTGTGTGGGTAGGCCTAGTACTCGCGATAAGAAAGGGTCCAAAATGCAACAAGGACACATTACATTTTCCCACTGAAATGTGACAATTTTTTGCAATGTCCCTAGTTGTGGATTTTGGACCCTAACTCAGCCAGCAACTAGGGAACCATACGGGGTGACTTGCATGGCTCTCACCAGGCTGTGTTACCCAGAATCCCATGCAAACCTGCGGGGAGGCACAAACTTCCTTCCAACCCAGTATTCCCCCAAGACTTCTGATAAATATGGTACCTCACTTGTGTGAGTAGGTCTCGTTCTGACTACGAGAAACTGCCCAAAACACAATATGGACACCTCACATTTTTCCACTGAAAACTGACCCTCTTTTTACAATGTTCCTAGCTGTGGATTTTGGGCCTAGCTCAGCTGGCACGTAGAAAAACCTAGCAAACATGTACATTTTTTAACCTAGACACCTAGGGGAATCCACGAAGGGTGTGACTTGCATGGCTCTCACCGGGTTGAATTACCCAGAACCCCTTGCAAACCACAAACTTTGACAAAAAAAACCATTCTCCTCACATTCCTGTGATGGAAAGTTCTGGAATCTGTGGGAAGCCTCAAACTTCTTTCACTAAGCATTCCCCCAAGTATTCTGATAAAAATGGCACCTCACTTGTGTGGGTTGGCCTAGTGCCCGCGAAATGAAACGGCCAGAAATGCAATATGGATACCACATTTTTCCACTGAAAACGGAAACTTTTTTTAATGTGCCTAGCTGTGGATTTTGGACCCTAGCTCAGGCAGCACCTAGGGAAACCTAGCAATCCTGTTTAGTTTTGAAAACTAGATACTTTGGAGAATAATCCAGGGTTGGGTGGCTTGTCTGGCTCCCATTAGGTTTCCTACCCAGAAGCCCTTGCAAGCCTCAAATGTTGACTGCAAAAACACAATTTCTTCACATTTCTGTGATGGAAAGTTCTGAAATCTGTAGGGAGCAGCTCCTTTCCTTCCACCTACTATTCCCTCAAGTTGCCCTATAAAAATGGAACTGGACTTGTGTGAGTAGGTCTAGCACCCGTGACAGAAAACAGCCCAAAACGTAACATGGACACATCACATGTTTCCACTTTTTCCACTGAAAACTGACCCTTTTTTGCAATGTGCCTAGCTGTGGAGTTTGGGCCGCCTTAGCTCAGCGGGCACCTTGGGAAACCTACCAGACCTGTACATTGTTTTAAACTGGACACCTAGGGGAATGCAGGATTGGGGTGATATGTGTGGCTCTCCCCAGGTTATGTTACCCAGAATCCCTTGCAAACCTCAAACTTTGACTAAAAAGCAAATTTTCCTCACAATTCTGTGATGGAAAGTTTTGGAATCTGTGGGAGCCACAAACTTCCTTCTACCCAGCATTTACCCAAGTCTTCTGGTAAAAATGCTGCCCCACTTGTGTGTCTGGGCCTAGTGACCGTGACAGAAAAGGTCAATGAATGTCCCTTTCGAGGACTCCCACTAATGTTAGATTGATCCTCTCCTGTCACGGGAAGTAGGCCCCGCACACAAGTGGGGCAGCATTTTTTATTCGGACAAGTGAGGAAATGCTGGGTGGTAGGAATTGTGTGGATTCCTTCTGATTCTGCAAGAATATGGCACAGAACGGCAAGGAAAATATGTGATTTTAGCCACGTTTGGGGTTTGCAGGGCATTGTAGGTAAGAAAACGATGGGATCCATGAGAGGCACATCATCCTGTATTGCCCTGGGTATCTAGTTTTCAGAAATTCCTGTGTTTAGTAGGCTTTCCGAGGTGGCCACCGAACCTAGGCTGCTACTCCTTATGTTGATATTGCCACATTGCATCTTGGACCCGACACTTTTGCGGACATTAGGTCCACCCACAGAGGTAAGGTACCATTTTCATCAGTAGATGTAGGGGAATGCAGGTTGGAAGTAAGTTGTGGCTCTCTGCAGATTCCAGTACTTTGTGGGATCCACACGGGCCACCCTAGAGTCCCCCTGGTATCTAGTTAACAAAAATATCTACAGTTGGTATATTTTCCTTAGAGACAATGTGCACCCTGACAGAGAAATACCTAAAAAACAAATATTACTGCACAATCATCTATACCTCAAGTACACACATATACTAGTTGGATTTGGCATGGGGAAGAGGGAAAAGCTCAAAATGTACATTTTATTAACAAGATACTTTACAAGAATGAAATACACAGTTAAAGTAAAAAAAAACTAAACTGAACCAATGACTCATGACTCGGGAGCTGTAAAACCATGACAGGGCACCAGCTGCTTTACAGGCCATTCACACACCTTTCATGCAAAACGCACACAAAACCATTCACACAGCCAGCTGAGAGCCGAACACATTGCAACTCAAACATCAACAGACAGCTCCATTCAAAGGCCCATCATTTTCAGACTGACACAGCAGTCACGCCTCCTGGAAGCTGAAAATAGTGTGTGGATTGGCGTTAAGCTGGCAATGTGTGCGTAGTGACTAGCAGCAAGTCCTTACACATACACCGCGAGCCATATGCCACCTCACACACATTGCCAGCCAAGCGCCAGTCCACATACAACAGAAATTTATTTTCTCCCAAAAAAGAAAACACAAACCAATTTGAAGGATATGAAAAACCAGCTATGACTACAAACACAACAGGTCTAACTAAATACATCAAACTTCTGCCAACCGTGAAACTGAACACAAAATGTAAAAGAAAACAGACCAGTCGGTTCACTTTTACGCTCACGGTTGCTCCCAATACTTCAGCTGCATGTGGTACAATTTAAAACATGCAGGCCCACATATCCCAGGATTAGAAGGACACTCGGGCAGTACATATGACTCTCCTTCCGCACTCCTCTTTGGACGCAGACTCTACATTTCCTACGGGGAAAGTTTTTTGGGGCGAGGGAGAAATATTATCTAGAAAGTTGCGATCTTTCAATCTAGCCACATCCTCTTCCACTCCAAATCTAGGGACACTTGCCTGCTCCACTACAACAAGGCTGCCTCTCACAGACTGCTGAAACTGAACAAGAGTCAACTTTGAATCTGGAGAACAATCCTTGAATATAACGAAAGCATTGAAGGATGCTAAATGAAACAAATGGACAGCCAACTTCTTATATGAATGTATGACTTATAAACAGCAGCGTAAGGCTCCAAATTCTGATCTACTCTATCTACACCGCTCATGTGCTTACTGTAGTCTAAATACACACAGGTTTGCGCACATCAGCAACCTAACCCCAAGCACTCACAGGTGAAGTATTTTCATCATGAATGGTTATTCAGCATGTGGACATCTCGCCTGACTGAAAATTTCACAGCTAGAAGTTTATCACTACACAAGGCACTGCACTGTCCCCTCTAAAGCTTTTTATATTACAAGCTCTATAGGATAACCATTACATTTAGGGCAGATTGTACCAGAAGCAACAGTGTCCACTTTGAACAATTCCTTGAACAATTGCACACCAGTGTATAAGTTATGTACGTATAAATGGTGACCCTTGTTAAAAAAAAGTTCTCTACCAAGTTTTCTCACTTACTCAAGTGGCGGTCAATAGAACACTCCCTACCAGTGTACACCCTGAAATAATAGACATATCCCGTACTACTCTCAAAACAGCAAATACATCTTAATTCCATAACATGCCCTCTTGCTAGGAATGTACTGCTTAAAACCCAAACGACCCTTGAACAGCACCAAAGACTCATCCATAGTTATTTCTTTCCCTGGAACTTAGATCTCTGAAAAGCGATGTTCAAAAGGATCAAGGACAGGCTGAATCTTGAAGAGACAGTCACAATCTGGGTGATCCTGTGGCAATGCTGCCGCATTATCGACAAAATGCAGCATCCAAAGCAAAAGCAAATACCGATCACGACTCATGGTTGCAGAAGATATAGCAGTTGCCATAAGGGACTAGTAGACCATTATGAAGACAGCAATCACTTCCTTATCAATCCCATCACAAAAGCTAAACCCAGAACTTCAACTCACCCAGATTTGAGGGAGTCCACCTGCTAGCTCAGTGTGGGACTTAAGCATTGAGGTGTTGTCCCTCAAATACTGTTCAGCATTCACATTATGCTGGTCAACAATCTCATCCACAGATACATAATCCATAAACAACTGAAATTTTTTTATAGGTAAAAGGTTTTCAGTATTGCCTCTACACCCTGCGAAACCACTGAAGGCAGGCAACACAGGCTGCATCAGGTTTGGGGCAACCCAGAGTTCAGCACTTCCAATGGGAAGCATTTCAGCCCCAGGTTGCAATCCAGATTCCTCTTGCTGCACTATATCAGTGTCCTCCTCTAAAGGACGCAGTTTTTCTGCACTTAGATTTGCTTCATCATCAATCATCTGATGATAAAGCCACTCTCGGTGCGGAGGACCTGCATCTCGGACAGAAAATTCACTGCCTGAATCTAGACTTCCTCCTCTGCCTCAAATGCAGAGTCAGTCTCAGAACTATGGTCAGAGGAAGATTCAAAAAGCAAACCAAGAACCTGCTGAGTGGTAATCCTGTGGCTAGCCATAATCATTACTAATAAAGGTAACGCAACAAATGAGACAACAGTAGCCAACACTGTGTAAAATAAGTAATAAACAAAGTGTGGGTTTATCAAACAGAAAGTAAAACTACTGGCATATAGTAATCTGGAAGGAAAAGTCAAATCCATATAAAGCAAACAAAGACCTATATTCTCAAAAATGATACCACTCACTTGTATTTGTATTTTGGGGTATTTGTAGAGCGCAACATTCATCCCAAGGGACATCACGGCGCTAGGACCGAAAGAAATGCAGTGCAGGTTATTCTAATATTAATATTTGGTAGGGTCTGTATCTAGGGAACAACAGATAGTCATCTGTCAGGTGTAGGTCGAGTGGGAGGTTGTTCCAGAGGACCACCGTTGTTTTAGAGAAGGTTCGGTCACCCATCCTGACTTTGGTTGTGCGTTTGACTGTTACGAAGGCCTGATAAGGCAATCTCAGGTTGCGCGATGGGACATGGAATTCTATTTTGCCTCGCAAAATGTGTGGACCTTTATTATGTAAGGTTCTGTGTGCGTAGCACATGAGCTTGAAACTGGCTCTTTGGTGTACCTGTAGCCAGTGTAGCTCTTTCATGCAGAGATGCTGAGCTATATTTACTTTTATTACAGATCAATTTAGCAGCGGCGTTTTGGACCACCTGGAGTCGAGTGAAAAGATAATCCGCCATGCCAACATAAAGTGCATTCCCATAGTCCAGTCTGCTAAGAAAAAGTGCCTGTGTCACAGTTTTTCTGCAATTCAAAGGGATCTAGGGAAAGAGTCTTCTAAAGAGTTTCAGTGTGGCGAAATCTTTTCCGCACAGTGTGCGTACTTGATCCTGCATGGATAAGGTATCATCAAAGATGATGCCCAAGTACTTTGCAGCCCGCTTTGGTTCAGGGGCGGTGCCTAATGCCTGGGGCCACCAGCTACTGTCCCAAATTGCATGTGCACCACCGAAAAGCAAGATCCCAGATTTTCCCGCAGTTCATTTTAGGCAGAGCCCGCACATCCAGCCTGCAATTTCAGTGAGACAGTTGATTAGGTTGCTCTTAGTATCAGCATTGGTCAGCCCGTCAGACGGGGATCATTAATTGTGTATCGTCGGCGTATGATCAGATGTCAAAACCCCATTTCCTGCTGATGTCCGCCAGGGATTAGACATATACATTAAAAAGGGTGGGGCTCAGAGTAGCTCCCTGTGGAATTCCATATTTAATGCTTTTTGCGGTGGAGGAGTAAGATCCCATCTGGATTGTTTGGGTTCGATCTTTCAGGAAAGATGCAAACCATGATAGGGCTTTTGAGCAGAGCCCTTTTTCGTGGAGGATTCGTAGTAGGTTATTGTGAGATACGGTGTTGAAAGCCGCAGTAAGGTCAAAAAGGATCAGTACTACGCCTCTACTTTGATCAACTAGTGATCTGATATTGTCAGACACAGCAAGTAAGGTGGCCTTGGTGCTGTTGTTGGCCCTAAAGCCAGTTTGTGAGGGGTCTAGTAAGTTATTAGTTTCAATGAAAGTGGTAAGTTGTCTATTGACCAATCTCTCCAGGACCTTGGACAAATATGATAATTGAGAGAATGGCTGGTAATTTGCTGGATCTTAAATTTCAAGGCCTGATTTCTTTAGTAGGGGAAAGACCACTGTTTTCTTCCATATATCTGGGAAAGATGCTAGCTCTAAGGATTGGTTGAGGACTTTAGTGACATGGGGGCATAGAACTAACACTAGTTGAGAAAAAAGGAAATGTGGGCAGGGATCTTGACCTCAGTCATAGCTTTAGCTACTTGTTCTTCTGAGAAAGGCGTTAAAGGGTCGAGGTGGACATGTGCTGAGGGATGGGGTGCCAAATTTTCCCAGTCTATAATATTATCATCGTTGGGAATATCAATGGATGCGTAGATTTTTGTCACCTTGTCTGTAAAGAAATTATTAAGTAGCTCACAATTCTCAGTTGTGGGTGCCATAGATTGAGATAGAGTAGTGGGCTTGCAAAGTTTTCGAATTTACTTTGTAGAGTACTTAGGATGAACTGCCATTATC
The DNA here is from genome assembly GCF_964204655.1 of Triturus cristatus. Lineage (NCBI taxonomy): Eukaryota > Metazoa > Chordata > Amphibia > Caudata > Salamandridae > Triturus > Triturus cristatus. The sequence continues at coordinate 145,078,892 of NC_140588.1, forward strand.
TTCAATCCTTTTTGTGTAATAATTTTTTTTTAGCATTTTTTAGGGCACAGTGATAGATTTTCAGTTCAGCTAGGTAGTTTTGTCTGTCTATGCTGTCTTTTGTCAGTATCCATTTATGCTCCTAGGTTCGGCACTTCCTTCTCATTAGTTTTAGTTCTAATTTGTACCACTTTTCAGATTGGGTTTTATTAGTAGATTTAGTATTAAGTTTGGGGGCGCACTGATCAAGTGTTTTTTCAATATCTTGTTGTAAATGTGTAGCTAATATATGTGCAGAGTTGGAATAAGGTATGATGGAGTCGTGGGAGAAAAGAGCAGTGAACGATTCCTGGGTGATTTGGTTCCAGGCCCTTTTCCCTGACTGCAATATTGTTTCAGCCTTAGATGGTTTATTGGGTAGGCTGAAAGGGAAAGAGATTAGGAAGTGGTCCGTCCAGGGTAGAGGTGTAATCTCATGAATATTCATAGTTTTTATATTGGAGAACAATAGATCTAGAGTATGTCCAGCCGCATGGGTTGGTTAGGTGATCCACTGGGTTAATTGCATTATAGCCATATAATTTTCCAGGTGTTTGACCCCTGGGTTAGTGGGGTTTTCATAGTGAAGATTAAAGTCCCCTATAACTAACAACGGGTTCTGTTTTAAGTAGAGGGGAAAAAGTTGTGGTAATAGGTTGGCACTTAGGCCGGGATTGTAGCCAGGGGTGTTGTAGATGACAGCCCCTCCAAATAATTTGTAGTCTCTCTTAGACACTGAGAATGCTAGAATCTCATGTGTGCCTGATTGAGTGACTATAATAGGAAGGCACGTGAGGTGGTCTTTGTATAGGATAGCTGCCAGAGAAAGCCATACTGAGGATCATCTGTATCTACTTTGCACAGACACCCCAAGCACCAAGGATATCCCACTCGAAAGGAAAAACAAGAAAATTACACAAGACAACACAATACACATCTTGCACAAATCAAAAGAGAATTTGACACAGAATAAAACAGGAGCTAAATATAATGCAATTATTACACAATTAAAGAAAACGCATTCATGCAGGGCAGTATTTGAATTAAACAGTACACCCATCCAGCACTATGTACGTATCCTATCACTCCGCCAATACCTAAGCACTTATAAATTCAACATGTACTCTCTTTGCAGCACTGAAATTATTCTAGTTACTAGTCATGTACCTAAGGAATGACCAAGCCAGTAAAACTAGTACAGCTACGATATTCTGTGCACTATGCATGCAGACCTCTAATCAGCTACATAGCTTTGATACAGTCTTTTAAATACCCAATTAGTACCTATGCTGTCTAGGAATCCATCTGTCTGTCCCATGTACTTCTCCATTCAACCATCCAGCACTATCTACGTATCCTATCACTCCACCAATACCTAAGCACTTATAAATTCAGCACGCACTTTCTTTGCAACACTGAAATTACTCCAGTTATTAGTCGTATACTTAAGGAATGGCGTAGTCAAAAACACAATGCAGGTACAATATTTTGTACACTATGCATGCACACCTCTAACCAGCTACAAACTATTGATACGCTCTTCTAAATACCCAGTTATTACCTATGCAGTGTAGGAATCCTCCTGTCTGTCCCATGCATTTCTCCAATCACCAATCCAGCACTATCTACTTATCCTATTACTCCACCAATACCTAAGCACTTATAAATTCACTATACACTCTGTTTGTAATACTGTAATTATTCTAGTTACTAGTCATGAACTTATGGAATGGCCTAGCTACTAACACAAGTACATCTATAATATTTTGTGCATTATCCAAGCAGACCTCTAACTACATACTAATGATACACTCTTCTAAATACCCAGTTAGTACTCATACAGTGTAGGAATCGTCCAGTCTGTCCCATGCACTTCTTTAATCACTTATCTACCACTATCTACTTATCCTATCACTCCACCAATACGTAAACACTTATAAATTAAGTGTTCACTCTGTTTGCAGCACTGTCATCATTCCAGTTACTAGTGGTATTCTTATAAAATGACCTAGGCCCCAACACAAGTACACATAAAATATTCTGTGCATAATCCCTACAAATCTCTAAGCAGATACATACTATTGGTCCACTCCATTAAATACTGAAGTAGTACCCATGCAGCGTAGGATACCTCCTGTCAGTTTCATGCAAATCTTCAATCACCCATCCAGCACTATGTTCTTATTGTATCAGTCTGCCAATACCTAACCACTTATGGGGCAGATTTACAAGCACCCTGCGCCACAGTACGTCACTTTTTGTAACGTAGTGATGGCGCCAGGCACTCCTTCATATTTACAAGGAGAGGAAAAGCCACCCTGCGTGGTTTTTCCTCTCCTTGTAAATATGACCCCTTCATACACAGAACTTTGTAGGTGTTGCTGTGGGTGTTTCCACGCAACACCCATAGAACAAGACACATCTCCAGATTTATGAGAAATCGTAAATCTGGAGATGTGTGTGAATGCTGCACCATCCTAGAGTTGGTGTAGCAAGGCGCAACGAGGAGAATTGTTTTCATTTCTCCTCATTTTTTCCTCTTTCAATGCATGCTGCATTCCACAGCATACATTGAAAGAGGAAAATGCCTTTACTGATTGTTTTTGTGCAGGAAGGGACACCTTCCTGCACAAAAACAATCTCCACACCACACAGACATCCTTGCACCATGGTGCAAGGGTGCCTGTGTCACCGCATGGCTGCAGTTTGTGCAGCAGTGCAGAGGGAAGCACAGAGTTGCAACATATTCATTCACATATGTCACATCCCTGTGCTTCGGAAGTGCCACAGTGCAGTGCAGATAAAGAGCTTGCAGTGTCACGCTGCAGTACTTCCTCATATATCTTCACCTATAAATTCACCATACACTACTAATGCATTCTTTCAGTCACTCATGCTGTATACATATATTCAACCAAACTTTCACACATTACCTTGCAATTATAGTTCTTTCTTTAACCAGATAAGGTAGTTCTGATAAGAACTTTTTTTTTCTTTTGTATTTTTTTTAACAATTTTGTTTTTTTTTTTGTTTTTGCAAAAAATGAACAAAAAACCCCCAAATAAAACAGGAAACATTTGGAATTACTTATCATTCCAAAAACAAAAAAACAAAAAAATTAACAACGATGGTTGCGTTGCGCAGCACAAACTGCATTCAACAAACTGCTCACCGAAGCATATAAGTTTCTTACACTTCACGCAGTGTTGCTCGAGAAAGGCAAATTCTGGCCTAATGTCCATTGCAGGTGATCCTGAGGATGCTCCAGATGTACTTGCCACAGCAGGTGAGGGGTTCAAAGCAGCTCGCCTCATTTCCTCCCGAGCAAGATTGAGAGGATGTGTGGTCCGGAGATGCTTGTACATAGAAGCAGTGCCACAAGAGTATTTTTTTTCACTGCCTCTTGACAGGACTCGGTCACAAATTTTGCACGTCACCTTTCTCGCATTTACTTTCTTCTCTCCAGGTGGAAAAGTGAAGAATTTCCACACGACAGATTCCGGACTCTGCGGACGTGGTGCCTCCTGCAAGAATTCTTCTTCAGTAGATACTTCCTCCTGCTGCTGCCAAGATGCCATTTTGTTTGATATTGAAAAACACCAAAAAAACAAACAAAAAGGGTTCTTGTAGGAAAAGAGATGTCTCTCTAAAGATGCTCCAACAAGAATGATTAAAATGGGTGGGGTCCTTCAATAGTTACAGTGGGAAATGTTATGAACTAATTATCTTTTTTTTTTTAGGTCACATGGGATCCGCGCACTCTGCGCTCACGAAGCACGCACCCGACGTGAGTTCGCAAAAATATATTTAAAAATAATATAAGTTTATTATAAGTACAAATATATTATTTTTATGAATATCTTAGATAGTCTCTTGCCCTAATATGTATATTAAACACACATACATATCATTTTAGAACATCAAAAACTTTCGCGGGAGTCGCGCACCCAGCGTGCCCCAGCACGTATATGACATTACACGGGACCCGCCACCGCACAAGTGGTTACCATAATGCGCATTTGTGAAGAATTTGCGGGAGCAGGAGTCGCGGACTGGTCGCATACCAATCGTGAACATCACGTAATATTAAATGTATATGATGTAACTGAAAAACACACAGCCATCGGACACCGTACGCAGATCCATCACGACATTTCTAAAATGGCAGCTAGAATCCGTGCACCCACCGTGATGTGTACGCTTTGGGAGAGCGACTCCGAAAAAAAATTGGCAAAAAAAATTTTACAAAGAAAATAATATAAATATATTAAAATTAGAAAAATTGAACAATATTTCAGTTGTAATTTTTTTGTAGCAATTTTCAGAAAAATATATGTTATTTCATGAATAAAATATTTAAAAATAAACAGTTAAAACACTGTAGAAAATCAGTACAAAAAAATAGGTATAACTACTATTACACTTACAAATTAGCATTTAAAAAACCTTTGAAATTCACTGAAAAAAATTAGCATTTAAAAAAGCTTTGAAATTCAGTGAAAAAACCATTGGTTTCAGACGTTATAGTTAGAAATTAGCATTTAAAAAACCTTAAAAATTCACAGAAAAAAACCTAGGTTTCAGGGGTGTTATAGTTAGCTGGACATTTCACTCGTACAAAACCATAGAAATTCCTCTGTTATAGTTAGTTCTGCTAACTATACCTCGCGCGCCCGCAATGCACTGCTGATGATGTCACATATTACATCATTCATGACATGGTCAGTGACATCACTGATGACATCATCCACGTGACAATCTGATACACCTCATCATACACTAGTATAACCTTTCATCATTCACTGTAAAATAAAGAGTACCATATTTTTAACCATTGACACACCCATACCAGTTACTACATACCTCTCACTGATTCCTAAGTCTACACACACAACTACCCATTCAACAACAGAATCACTTATACATGCAGTCACTAATTAATAGAACACTATCAAATGCACTTATACACATATATAGACATTGACACATCAGCCGTCATCTTAGTCGGTTATGCAGTCATCCTATTCACTCATGAAAAAAATTAATCACACTTACATTTACTCACTTACACAATTATACACACACCTCATTTATTCAAACACATAGTAACTCATAGTTAATATGTTAAAAAATCACCATTACAATTATACACTCATTCATATAGTTACTCTCACAATCACTGACTCTTATATATACTTATTTATATACACCAACTCTCACGTACAATGCCTTTTATTTTTGTACTTTGTTGAAGATGTACAACTAAAACATATATTCACTCACCAACACACAAATAAATACACTCAGTCACCCAAACAACTGTTTCCACATGCACTCTTAAACCTATACACCTAGTCAATTAACCATTCACACATCTATGCATAGTTACACACACCCCATCCAACCACACACAAACTCAGTGTCCCATACAAATACTCACCCAACTAATCAATAACTAATATACACACTCATGTAGTTAGTGACCAACTGATGCAGCATGTTATACAACAAAAGAGACAGTGATACACACATTCACATAGTTTAGTTACTAATCCATGTATTAAGTGAGACACTTTTAATTACTCACTTAAACAGACAGTCAGACAGCTACTAAATCCTCCATCCAGACAGTTATATATCCACTCAATCTTCAATACAGATAGGTATATATATAATACATATTTAAATTTCAAACTAAACCACAGTCACTGGATGATGTCATCAGTGATGTCATCAGTGATGTCACTGACCATGTCATGAATGATGTAATATGTGACATCATCAGCAGTGCATTGCGGGCGCGCGAGTTATAGTTAGCAGAACTAACTATAACAGAGGAAAATATATATATATATATATATATATATGTGTTTTCAAAGTGTTGTCCAAAAATTGAAGACGCACTCAGCAAGGGATGTTTCATCAGAAACTTTACTGTGAAACCGGCATTTCATTCCAAGCATTTTTCATAGCCTGATGAATATCAGAGATCCTGCTCTTTCATCAGCGGCTTGCTAACAGTCCGTATTCCATGACGCTGGTGCTTTTCCTCCACCAACCAACCATGACCTTTCTGGAAAGTTAAATAATCCAATTGAATGTAGCCTGTTTTGTTTTTAGGATAACAGCACACATGACTGACACTGAAAAACGGACAGAGGCCTAAAATCAGCAAAACCAATCTGAAAAGGTGGGAGGAACACTACCAAGTCAGACTGTCATTCTTGACACATGCCAATAACTCGTGTTTCTACCTGCAATATACAGAATATTGGTTTATGACATCCTTCATCACTGTGTGAATGAGATCGAACCTTCAACCTACATAGTACAGTGGTTTGTGGAGAGGGTTACTTGCCCTTTAACAAATATTTACTACTTGCTGCAGGCGCACGTTCTTTTAAAGGGCTGCGAGAGAACATCGAGTAAAGAATAAGGGTAAAACATTAAAAGCCCCAAGAAATGTTCAATACGTATCTGCGAGACACCTTTTGTGAGTAAACAGTGAAAGATAATATCACGTTATGTAGGCTAGGCAGGGCAACACTTAATGGCAGGAAATCCTTTTCAATAGTGTACACTGTTTTCTGATTTTAATATAATTACTTAACAACTTGATAATTAATTTCAGAGAAACATCCCCTAATCCGAGGCGTGAAATTTAAACAGTTTCCTCACCGTATAAACTGAATAAATAGTTGCACTATTAGTCCAACATAGTTAGCAGCCATGGTATGTAACTGCAAATGTTTCTATTGCAAAAAAGACTTCCTCAATTCTTTGAGCGTGAGACCCTGCAGCATTAGATGCGTAGAAAACACGCAACCTCTGTAAATGCGACTCCAGTTAAAAATTATGTAGCCCTAAACCCACATCTATGGTCTATTGATGAATACATGTAACAATATGGCGGTGTTTAAAAAGAGTTCTAAGATTTTACAAAGTATATATGTCATTGCAAAATGGGTGGAAATTGTTTCTCAATTAAGCGGAGAAGAAAAGTGCGATCAAAGCCTCTAGATGGCGACCTTGAGCTATTCTCCTTTTCGCAGTCGTTTTAAAAAACACGCGATCTAGAATTAAATCCAATAGAATCCAGTCTAACAATTCTGTACTCACGACTGCTTGCATTTTATAACAGAATAGATTCATCACGAGAAAAGGATGCATGATGAGACGGTCAAAAATTGAAAATCTGTCTATTTCGACCAGTGGCTGAATCTTGAGGAATATTTAGTGTTGAGAGCAAGGGCTACGAACACTTTTTATGCCCAGTTTTAACGTTAGCTCAGTTAGCGAGCTAAACAGAAAATGTTGACGCTGACAATATTACTTACTGCCCGTGCAAAAATGGCGGTGGTATTAGCACAAGCGTTAACATAGGGTCACATTAATTTCAGAAAACACACATGGAGCGGGTGGTCTAAGAACCAAAAAGGACTACTACCACCCAGAAAAAAGTGGCGAAGCATGGGCAGCCATTGAGAACTGTTCAAATTAAATGTTAAAATTAAATCACAACTGACAATAGTCCGTGTCCTGGAAACATTTAGAAACAAGCATTGGCATTACCAATAGTCCTCGCCTTTGCGACCTCTATAGGTAGGTGCTTAGCCCTGCAGCATATTAACCTGGGCACTACAACATCTAATGTTACTTCATGCGCCACTGGTGAACGGCCACACACACCCAAAGTTGGGCTTTCGTGCTATCTAATGAACACTGGAAATGCAATTCATGACCACATAGGGCAAGTCTGCAACCTAAAGGAAATGTAATGATGAATACAAATAATGTTATTGAATTCATGCCTTCACTAACTGCACCAGTTAGTGATGCAATGAAAACAAACCTATATTGATTAATGGCTGGAGTGACATGATGCATTTTACTTGATTATTTTTCCAGCTTCTTTCTGAAATGTGCAAGTAAATGGGATCTGAAATTGTCTTATTCTTTATAGTTTCTACATGCTTACTGTAGTTTTGCATTGTGTTTAATAGTCGTTATTAACCAGGGTTTACAGTGTACAGTGCCTAGGCGGAGCCTAAAGGTGCTCTTTTCAACCTATAGTGTGCCAAGGAGTACTCAATTAATTAATCAGACTACCCAAGGCATCACAAAACCTAAAATAATTTAATGAAAACTGTCTGATAATCATCAGCTCCCTTCAGGAGAAAGCCTGGTGCACGTAACGAGCTTGAGGCGCACTCAAAAAGAGTGTCAATACATTACTTAAAAATGTACTCAAAAGACATGCAATTTTTGGGCTATATTAATTAGAACACAACACAGCATATTTTTCCAGTAATGTCAGCTGCCCCACATTATTATGTTAGTACCACAGAAATATTCTTAGTTTTTACTTTGAAATGCTTGTTTTTTTTAGAAGTGATTGAAAAAGTAATTTCTGGTCTTGATCAACCTGTGAAGTGGCAGGCAAGCGTATTAAATCAACAGGAATACCACACGTGCCTAGGACTGGAAATAAGGTATGACGACAGGCAGTCAGTTCACAACGGCATCTATTACATGTACAAGAGGCACAAGAACACTCACGCTTTGGACTATTCAGACAGAAGAGTACAAATAGAGAACCTTAGTTGCAAACAAGCATTGGTGAGGTCCAGAGAAATAATGGGGTGGGGCAGAAGCAACACAGAGGAGGAAAGGAAACACAGAAGCAACACAAGGGGGTGCCTAAGCAATATGATGGAGGGTGGAGTGGGGGAGGACACCAAAGCAATACGATTGAGTGAGGGGGGGGGCACAAAAGCAACACAGGGAGGGTGGGAGAGTTAGAAAAACAATATGGGGATTTTGGAAAACCAATACAAGGCTGTGCGTGGGGAGCCGAATAATAAAGGGGGAGAAGAAGAACTCAGGTGGGGAGAAAACAGCATGGAGGGGCGGGGAGAAGCACTATGGTGACAGACAGCAACACAGGGTGCACAGGGAGAGAAGTACACGAGGGAGACAGCTTGAAATCAACCATGATGTACTCAATAGAAGAAGAAAATAGTGCTTGAAATGCAAGCAGCGAAATGAGGGATTACAGCCAATCAAAGAGAATGTAAATCAGGAATGCACCACCGCAGGGACAAATACAAGACTGACATGCTGGGACACGCATAAAAAAGCAGGCAAATGAGTAACTGGCAAGACAACCAATTGTAAGCAATGGGTAGGCTTCAAGGCCCCTCCATAGTCTTGGTATGTCACAATATGCCTCACAATTGCCAGTGCATGCGCTCTCTTGTAGGCTCGACCTAGAAGTATTTTCCTTCTCCTTTACTGCTCTCAGCTAGTGTGTTTGGTTAGGAGGAAGTAACAGGCTGCTTGACACTGTTCATCTCACACTACATGCAGAAATAACCACAGGAAAGTGCTACAAACATTATTGAGTGCTACTTAATCACTGAAGGGCCCAACACAACTTGACAATATGCGGGATTGAGGAATGGAAGCCCCTTCTGGGCTACCTCCAGATGCAGAACTAAGACACATGAAAACAATGAGTATGCGCTACAAGACTGCATCTCATTTCAAACCATGGACACATGACGGATGGCTAGAAAGTCAAACAAAACTTTCACCCTTAAATTGTGGGGAAACACAATCTACCACTGAAAATGGATTTCCCTTATAACAACAAATGAGGTGTCATCATGCACTGTAAGCATTTATTAAATATGTTGGCAACTGGTGGCAAGCTAAACTGAAGGGAAGTTATTTTGTCAAGGGCTTGTATGCATATATAGTACTGATTGAACCGTATAGCCGCGCCTGGATACCCTCACTGGTGATTAGCCACGCTTTACAAATCCCGTTTTGATATGATTGTAAATATGTCAGAAAACATTTTCCATGGATATCAATGTGGCAGCCACTGCAGTCAACACCAGAAATTTACAGATCAGCTTTTATGCAAAAGCATGACCTGACCAGGAAAACCTTTAGGTTTGAGGCTTTACTAATAGAAAACACTTGAAAATTGCCTGGGCGCTGATCCGGTGCACCACAATCAGCTGTTTTAGCAGAACTAGCTCTATTATGTTTTAGCAGTACTATCTTAATGGTTCATACATGACCCCCTGCTTTACAAACTTGAATGACAAGCACATGTAAAGCATTCAAAGAGTTTTGCTTATGTTCCTGAATCCCAAATGTTTTTAAATGGGTCCTGATTGGCTGTCTCCTACATCTAACTGCACGCATTACATTTGCAATCATTATGGAAAGTATTTACCTAGCGTTAATAAATAAGTTCTAAGAGTGGGAACATCAGCTATAGAAAAGACTGAGCTTGGCCAAAGTGCAGGGCGATACAGAATAATGGTTACCGATCTTCCCAATGGTCAATTGTAAAAATTCCATTTCAGGATTGGACACTGCTTTTACGCAATGGAGATACTACTTCACTAAATTAGGCCCTGATATAACAAATACACAATCCTGGCACCTATGGAACGCTAGAAAGCAATTAGGACCGGCAACTATGAACCCACTGACATAATTCAATGACAATATCAGACCAAAAACACAACACACAAGGATGGACCTATTTTTGCATTGAATGTTCAGCTACTAAATGGACCCGATCCATACAGATTTTGCTTAGTGGGTGTGCCTTGCCCTGGTAGCAAGTACTCTTAACTTACTCCTGTATTGCAGGGGTAAGTCAGGAGTACTCCTGCCTCTTGACACCAATATGCCATAAGTACTCAAGAACATAAGTCACAGCAGAATGTTTCTGAATCAGGCCCATGCGTCACTATCCAGTAAGCTACAAAAGTCACAGTCTCCACACTAAGGGTTGCACAATGATCAGTAGTAGGCCCTGAGGTTTTGCTGCACCGCATACTTGTAATTGTGTGACAACCCCCAATCTCTAAGGTCATTTCCAAAAGTAATTGTAGTACCCATATGATATTTGAGGCTTTTGCTTACTGCCTTGTCTTTGCAGAACAGTAAAATCTAGGTTACGGATTATGATTTGCCTCCATAAAAATTCACCCAACCGAGCTGTGCAAACTACGAAGTAGCAGGGGCTATAGCTGCACAGAGACTAGTCCATAAAAAGCTGATCAAGCTTTAAAACATGCTGCACGGCTGTGCCTCAAGCAGTCTAAAGTTTTATCGATGCTCACAAGTTCTCGTACACTGCAACCAGTATGTCTCCTCCGCAATCAGTTACCAATTTTCACTATCTGGTACCATTGTGAGGTTAAAAAAAACAACTGTAAATAAGACCTGTTTTGTTTTGCTATTGAAATAAAAACAAAAAGATCTATGTAGGCAGAGATGGCAACGTTTTGAATCATTAGCTTAATCTTCATGGGTTTATTAGGTGCTTCTGTCTTGTGTTCAAATTTAAAATTATAGTGCTTAAACACTCGCGAATGCAAAACCTATTGCATTGCAAATGCATTCGGCATTAGGAGAAAGTGTGTCCTGCCTGCAAGAGCAGGCAGTACAAAGCAATTTGATAAAATAGTGCTCGGAGGCTGTAACTAAAGCCTACCGAGCAACATTACTTGTAACAGGGGGTGTCTTCATGGGAGGTTACAAAATGGGAAAAGGCGGTTCTAAGGAGGACCTACTAAGCCTATTGACCAATGAAAAGCCACAGTTTACAATGGACAATGACATAAACCAATTACAAATATGGTCGGAGAGTGGACAGAGCTTAGTGGGGATACATGTGGGAACCATTTCCCTGGGACAGTACTTGTTCCCTGTGATGGGGCTGGCAGAAGCCTGGCTTGCACCCCCCATCCCCTCACTCCCCCGGGTGTACCCATTCTCTGTACTAGCAAAGCATGTATTTGAATTTACATCCTCACCACTGGAGTGGACAACAAAAAATGGCGCCATTTGTGTATAGAAAGCGTTAAAACAGACTCACTTTTATATCAGAGGAGTAAGCCACATTTGGTTGATGAGTGACAATCAAACTGCTCCCAAAATATTATTTTGTGTGGTGCCCTGAAGTGGACAATTCTAAAACTGGCATGGGATGCTTATTGTCAACCCCACAGTCACAAGGCCTCTTGGGAATCGAGGATTTTCAAGGGGGCCAGTGGGGGCCACTGGAAAGTGAGACAGGATGGGAAAGAGCCAAATTCCAGGAAGCTTAGAATTTGGGTGAACCTCGCCCAGCCCTACCATCTTGCTAGGACATTGTCCTCACTCGGCTGTCCCCTGCAAATGAAGAAATGTTTCTTTTTTTCCCTTTTTTTTCGCTCTTACGACTGCATTAAAACCTGACCATGTGACGCAGTGAGCAGCCGTGGTCCGTGCAGGTAACAGCGGTGGAGAGGTCAGGCCATGTAAGGGGGGATTTCGAGGGACGATGCTGAGGGAAAATTATTTATTTATTTAATTTTCCTTCAGCATCATCCCTCGAAATCCCCCCTCTTACACCGCCCCACCGCTGTTACCTGCACGGACCGTGGCTGGCAGTGAGTAGCGCAAGAGTAACAGGAAGGGGCATATGGTTACTGTACAATCCACCAGAGCATGCACAGCGCCCTCTGCAGGACGATGCAGCAAACAGCACACCCAACATCTGCACACAGCCATGTCTGAGAGGTGTTTACTCTGGAATGGTACAGCTGGGTGCCTCATCTAGCAAACTCTGCCACCGTGTGATTTAATGCTCCTATTCAAAGGGCTTACCAGCACACTAGAATCCAAAAACACCAGGCCCCTGGGGGCATGAAGTTCCCCAATCATTACTGGGACATACACCTGCGTAATGAAAAGTGATTAAAGGTGAACACACAGCTTGGCACGTTTGTGGAACACAGCCTCACAGATATGGGCTGGAAGACTGTGAAACCCATTCTTTTTTCCTGACCGGCGCAGACGGAAACCGCCTGTCTTCGCAGAAATTCCCACTCTACATTTTTAAGGGTTGATTGTTTTACAGCCCGCCCCGTGGCTTTACACACAAATTGTTATTTTCCGAAGCCACACAAAAGGAGTATATTCTTGGGGAGGGAGGCCTAGGAATGGGCAGGGTATGAGCTGGCATAGTGAACACTAGTCTGTTCAAACTCTGCGTTTTTATTGGGTGATGAGTGGGTCACGTGACTGGTGTTTTCTCTAAGGAGCCACCAGGGAATAAAGCCATGTCAGCCCAGCTGCAAAAATTATTGCCAAAACAGACCCTTTGGCTAGTGCCAACATTCCTTGAGTGTCAATGTATTAAGTATGTGAGAAGGCCAAATTTTTAAAGCACACTCTCACATCATCTTCCTTCATCAGGGATCAGGTTTACCTCCCACTGCTGGCAATTTGGCAACGCACACTGTTCCAGATTCCGATACACACATTTGGTGACTGCTTAGAGTTCTTTGTAATAAAGCCAGACAAAGCCACATTTAAGGCACCTTTCTAAGCACTGAATGAATTCAAAAAACCTTACAGAGGTAAGATATTTGTCCCTCGTGTGTTGACTGACAGCGCAGACAGCGTTATCTTATCTTTATATCTGACCACTAATGCAAATCACTATAAAGAAATGGCTTTAATATGTGCAAAGATCTGATGTTTTCCTACATCTGGCGTGAGTAGCTCACCCAGTTCCACGTTGTGCTTATCATTCTGGGATTTGTAGTCCATTATAATTAAGGCTCCCTGTTTTCCGTTTTTACTGATTTTTATAGATAAATACAGACAGAAAACAATGTGTTTTCTGTCTGCATTTATTTTTAAACGTGGATAAATTCAGAAAATTGTGCTTCTTTTAAGTGACTCTCCGTGCTGTCTTTTATGAATTGTAGGCCAGCAGCTGAGCAAATGGACAGCATGGGAAATTAAAAAACTTGATGAAATTTCTTTTTTTACTGCATATGTCAACATACATTTATGGTATAATGCTAGCATTTACCAGTGGATGTATTGGTGTGTAATATTTAGCAGCTAAAATATGACAGACATCAAAGTATGAGTGCGCGTCTATCAGTTAAATAGATATGGAAATGTACCGTTTTACAACTTCATTTACACGCATTTATACGATAAATACAGATAAAATGGGCAAAAAAATAAATATGGATAAATACAGAAGGTAATGGCCAAAAAATAAATACCATAAAACCGGGACCACTAATTATAAAGACAAAGAAGCAAAACTGCAAGGCATTCTTGTTTCTATGCAGATAGTGAATTCACTGCAGATGTCTGCGTTTGAACTTGTGGTTACAGGTTAAAATTTTACCTGGTATACTTGACCTTTCATCCTTCCAAGGTCGATAACATGAACATAATTTACATCTTCATTCTAAGTGCCAGGGCAACTATGGAATTGGGTGCAACCTGTGTTCGTGCCCTATTTCCAGTTATGGGTTGTACACAAATTGCAATTAGTTCCTGCAAATGCAAATACCTCTTTGTAACAGCTAGAGAGGTGCATAAAGGGAAGCAATAATTTTCTAGTATCAGGGCAAATAATCCACTACGCACTGAGGGCCCGATTCACAGAATTAACTTAAGACAAAATCCTAAACTTACTACTTTTGGTATTCACAGAATGCACTTACTACTTTTGGTATTCACAGAATGGGTTTACGACTACTAACTTTACGTCCACACTCGGGCCGGAGATTCCGGCCCGGAGGCGGAGATTCTGGCCCGGAGGTGGGACTTCCGGCCCGGAGGTGGGGATTCCGGCCCAGAGGTGGAGATTTTGGCCATGGCTAAATCTCCGCCACCTGCCGGAATCCTCACCTCCGAGCCGGAATCCCCACCTCCGGGCCGGAAGTCCCACCTCCGGGCCAGAAGTCCCACCTCCGGGCCAGAAGTCCCACCTCCGGGCCGGAATCTCCGGCCCGAGTGTGGACGTAAAGTTAGTAGTCGTAAATCCATTCTGTGAATACCAAAAGTAGCAAGTGCATTCTGTGAATAACAAAAGTAGTAAGTTTAGGATTTTGTCTTAAGTTAGCTCTGTGAATTGGGCCCTGTATGTTATACAATGAATAGGTTTATTTCACCTGAATGATTAGTGTCAGTGTAATTTCCTTGCAGTTGTGAAGGATCCTGCTTATTTCAAATGATTCCATTCAGTTTCAATAGTCAATTTACAACAGTTGCCTTTATTTTATCTGATATAACCTGAAATGGCATTTAATTCAATCAATGCACTGGTATCCTAACTGGACGAGCTATAACAACCTGGCATTTGCCAAGTAAGTAGCACATAATTCTTTAAGTAGTGAACTCTATTCTGCCTAGAATCTGAAAAAAGGCTGTATGACGCGCTTTCCAAAAGGAAGCAGGTGTACACCACAAGAAGCCATTGTTTGTTATTAGACTTGACACATATCTAAAGAAGCACAGCTGTCAATGTCATTTTCAAAGAAGGAAACAGGTGTTCCAAGATTCATTACGGGTGGGACAATGGGAGTGGTACTTGCCGAATCCTCCCGTTCAGTGCTGGGGATCCGGTTCAGCAGAGGTGGCCGAGCCCTTGAACCGTGCTAGCAGTCCATTGGTCTATTCCTGTCCTCGGCAGCAGCCAGCGCAGCCTGAGCAAGCAGTGAACGAAATGTCAGCTTCCTCAACCAGAGATTGCTGCCTCTCCCTAACACTGTGACTCCTGCTGGGTGGGCCCGGCTGCAAGCCTCGGACAGGGACGGGTTAAGGTGCAACACGCTCCTCCGGCACCACACCCAGACAAGGCTTTACCTCCCAGACACCCTCAAAGCCTCCTCACAGAACCGCAGATCAGACGCATGAGCTGTGTGTGTCAGCACATGGGATATTACCTCCCGAGGCCGGGTGGCTTAACAAAGTATGTGGTGGGGCAGAGAGGAGGCCAAGGCCCTCCACTCGCTGCTGCCATGTCCAGGAGGACTGAGGACGCCTCTCATATTACCTGCACCCAGCGCCCCTCCGAGCCTCACAGGACATGCTGCTCCGGCCTGGAGTCAAAACTCTACATTCCTCCGACATCAAATGGGACACACCGCCTGTTTTCTAGCCCACGTCCGGCTACTGCTGCGACCCCAATAAACCCATCGGAAGGGCTCTGTCAATAAATGATAAAACTTCTTTGTTTAAGTCTCCGAGTAGGCTGATGGCTCTTGAGTTTCTGCCTTCTTGGGTTAGCCAAAAACAAGGAGGAGGGGCTATCACACTCTGCACAGTGTGATGGCCAAACAAAAGGTTCTCTGAGTGAAATCGCCAGGGACAGAACTAAGCATGCAAATGCGGGGCATTTACACAAATGCACCAATAACAAGCCAGCATTTCTGAATGCCACAGATAGCAACCAATGGCAATCGGTGAGTTTGCCAAACCCCACAGAAGAGAGATAACAGGTCGATCAAGCTCGACCTAAAAAATAGGGCCTTTAGTGGGGCTGGTCTGCTGTGTCTCAGACCAAGCAGTAATTTAAAACTGACTTGTAAACTGATCCCTAACAGGCCCTATAGTCATCTCCTTTACTATTCAAACACCGATCAATTTCTCAAAAATGACTGTAAAAACCCTTAAGGTGCTAATATCAACAATGCCGTCCCTTTTTACATTTCACGTTATACTTCACCTTGTATTTCCTAAGAGTTTTTTTATCTTCCTGTAGTTATTTTCATGCAGCGTAGGACTATTGTATTGTGAGTACTGTGAAATGAGTCCTCTCTAGGGTCCTGATTACGAGGCGGTCGGTTCATTCTGACCAGTGCGTAAACTCCTATTTACGCACTGGTCTGAATTAGGAGTTGGTAGTTATTTAATGCATCCGATAATTATCAGATGCGTTAAATACCCCAACCTTCACTAAATTTTGGCAGGCCAAACCGGCCAAAATTTAACAGGGAAAAGCATACAGTATTTAGAGTATAATATGGGTTTTGGTGCATTAAAGAGTAAACTCCACCTGTTTCCCCATCAACTCGTGATTGGTGCTACTTATTGCACCTAGTAAATAATGTACCCCATGGTATCATTATTTATCGGGTGTGATAAATAGCACCTAAACTCATATTCCAGGCCTAGGTGTTTCGGTGAGTTCAGGTGGGTGTTCAGGCGAGGCATGATTGAGAGCTCTAGAGTTGCAGCTAAAGGCAATGTGAGTTTCTTACAGCACTTGTCGGTGGTCAATAAAATGCTGAGACTACATTCTCATTGCATCCTTAGCCTCTCTGCAGAGCACAGAGAGTGCTGGTCAAATATGTGCCAATTGTACTTACCATTCGATGTGAAAATATGTGAAGGTATACACAGCGGTTGGAATATTGAAAGCGCCTGAGATAAAGCGCGTGAGGCACAGGCTCAAAACTGATTTGCATATGACCAGGTCTAAACTGGGGTGGAATGGTGAGCAAAAGAATGATGGATATAACCCAGATCTATTGACTAGTTGTGTATGTTCTATTTGCTTTGCATTCCATCCATCATCTGTACTGGATTCAAGCAAGCCTGGCTGATGATAGGTGATGCCCCCGAAACCGGTCCCAGGATGCTTGTTTCATGTCCAGGGAGGACCTGGCTTGGCAGTTTGGTCTGGACTGTTCTCATGAGGCATAGGGTCAAGACTGATTTGCATATGACTGGGTCTAATCTGGGGTGGCATGGTGAGCAAAAGAACGATGGATTTAACTCGGATCTTGACTGGGGGTGAATGTTTGATTTGCTCTGCATTCAGTCCATCATCTGTGTGTCTTTTGCTTTCTCTCCCTAAGTGCGCCAGGTATGCCCAGATGTGGGTCCGGGGCTCACTGTGCCACTAGATTCTGGATTCAAACTAGCCTGGCTGATGAGGGGTGATGCCCCGAAACCAGGTCAGGATGCTTGTTTCCGGTCCAGGGAGGACCTAACTTGGCACTTCGGTTTGAACTGTTCCAATGAGGCACAGGTTCAAGACTGATTTGCACATGGCTGGGTCTAAACATTGATGGCATAGTGGGCAAAAGAACGATGGATTTAACCGAGATCAATTGACTGGGGGTGAATGTTTAATTTGCTCTGCAGTCTGTCCATCATCTGTGTGTCTTAGAGGTAAAGAACAGGCTGCAGTTTGAATTGAGGAAAGGAAGAGGGCACCGTGAAGGAGGGATGATAAAAAGAAGTACATACCGTGAAAGTACTGTTATGAAAAGAAAGGAGATAACGTGTGAAATTTGAAAATGGGGGACTTCAGAAGGATGCCAGGAGGAAATGGGCAAAAGTGTCTAACAGGAAAAGTGCTTTTGCCATTATCATTCCACTTAAAGCAATGGGAAATGTGGCTGCCCGTGGCTCACACAGTGTGCCAATTAAGAGGGCGGCCACCTTAGTGCTGCATTCTGGCACATCCACCACGCTTCACTTACTGGGACCCCCACAGGAGTCCCCCCACGTCCGGTGCCTTCACCGTGTTATTAATGGCACACAAGGGGCTGGGGTCAGGTACTTATACCTGCCTCCAACCACTGGTCAACCTCTTTGTTCCCCCACTAGACACACTGTTTGGAGCGTCATGTCTTTTGGTCTTGTGATATTGTGTGCACCGGTTTTGTTGCAGTGAGTGCGGGGCTATCTGACCTCTTGGTTGTTGTGGGAAGGTTAGGTTGATAACAAAGAATATGGTTGATCAAACAAAGCTAAGCTGGAGTTCAAGACCCAGCTCTGGTTTAATTTTACCAGGCCTGGGGGATCGGGCCGTCCCGGGACCCAACTTGTGTTATTCCCCTGCTGGACACTGTGTCTGGCGCATAGTGTCTCTTAGTCTGGTGATACCACGCGCATCAGTTTTGATGCAGTGAGTGTGGAGCCATCCGTGCTCCTGGTTGTTGTTGAAAGGTTAGGTTGATGACAAAAAACTTGGTTGCTCAAACGGAGGTAGGCTGGAGTTCATTTTACCAGACCTGGGGGCTTGGGCCATCCCGGGTCACAACTTGTGTTGTGAAGGGGGTGTGCCTGCAGCATGTCCTGACTTGTGTTATGAAGTGGTTGTGTGTGCTGCATTTATTCAGTGCCAGCCGGTCATCTCATCAAGTTGGGGCTGAGGTGGTGGCTGCGGATACCAGGTTATCATAGTGTTTTCCAGGTTGCGGGCGGGGGTCAAAAGAGCAAAATATGTTTAAGGCCCATGACCCGGTCGTGCACGGGCCCAATGGGTTTGTTAGATGCCAGACAGCATGGGCTGGCCCTAGCTCATAAGGAGTGCAGTCACAGGAGCCCAGCCGGGTAAGGCAGTGGATCCGAACTCTATTCACTGTTTTGGGCCCAGGGCAACCGTGAAAGACGGCTGCAATTGTGTTGATAACAACGGATGTCTCTGCTGACAAAACATTTGTATTTGTCACCAGGGGGATGGACCCCTGTACAGTTTGCCACATTGTTGTTTATGACTGATAAGCAAGGTTGGCATCATGCCCAGGGTCAAGTGGATCTGGATAGCAGCAACAGCGTTGCTTTGTAGGACTGCTCCGGATTCATTTGTTGGTTGCGTTTATAGACTCTGCACCAGCCTTGCTGCAAATATTATTCAGTAGCATGCCTGGCTGGGTCACGGAGCTTACTCTGGGGTAATGATATGGAGTTGAAGTTGGCAAGCATGCAAGCCATCGAGCTGAGTATCTGCTCAGTTGCAAAAATGTTTTGGCAACTGGGTGCACACAGTGACTGTTGCTATTTAGGCCCCTTTTTTATCAGGAGGTGAGCTGGCTGACCGGTACTGAATTGCTTGTTCAACAAGGGCATTGTACAATGTTGAAACATTTGTATAGTATTTGGTTTTCTGCCTCATGCGGTGGGTGCTAATAGGCCCAGTGTGTGGCTTGTGGTTGAGCGGTTCTACGTCTGGCTGCCTGGCCCTGTGCAGTGACTCACGGGTGCAGAGCATGATTTCCAGTCTGAAAGGTCTCCGTTCAAGCATGGTGTTCACTTAGAGATAGTTTCCCCACAGAGGGCTTCAACTTTAGCTCTGTGTTTGACCTTTGGCCTCTGTGAGAACAGCAGCGTTGGTGGTTTGCCTTCAGGCAGGAATTGGAAGGAGCCGGCTGGGAGCCTCTCCTTCAGGACCCTTATATCTTGTGCATGTTCCACCATCCATGCGTTTACACAAGGGCCTCCTGTAGTGGGCTATGCATCCAGCAGTTAGCTGGGGCCAGTGTGAGTCCAGACCCTCTTCAGTGGTCATCCCCCATTTTCTTGTTGATTTCTGCCAGGGGAACTGAGGGGAATATATGACGTTACAACGCATGTAATTACAACACATGATTTTACAACGTAGTCTTTACATCACAACTACCATTAAGTTGCATTATTTTACAATGCATGCCATTACAACGCATTTTTTAAAACTACCATTACAATGCATTCCATTACAATGCATACCATTACAACGCATAATACTTTTAGGGCAACAGTAGGGTAAGTGTTGGATAGTGTAGGAGTAAAAATAATATTCCCACTCCAGTGAGTGCAACAGTAGGAAAAGTGTTGGATAGTGTAGGGGTAAAAATTACTATTCCCATGTACCCCAAAACCCATACCCACCCTAAAACTAAACAAATCTCCTTTACTTACCTTATAATGCGTTGTAATGGCATGTGTTGTAATGGTATTCGTTATAATGGCATTCATTGTAGTGACATGCATTGTAATGGCATGCATTGTAATGGCCGGCGATGTAAAGGCAGGTGTGTTGTAACAGTTGCGTTGCACAGGTAGGTCATTGCAATGACTACGTTGTAATGGATGCTTCCCACTGAGGGTCGTGGTGAGTTTATATAGCTCATTTTTGGTACTTGGGGAATTGGCTTTCTGTCGGTACTGTCTTTTCAACGGAAGCCCTTGTGTTTGCTAGTTTAATTTCAAGCTTGCTTACAAGCAGAAACAAATCTGAAGATGTAGCTCTAGTTCTAGATTTGCAGCGTGCACCATGCATAACCCTCCGCATGAAAGTGCGTAAGGCATCTTAGGTATATCGGGGTACAAAGGAATGCCGGACAAGAATAAACGGGGTACAGAGCAAGTGGATACCAATAATTGTAACTTTAGCAAAGCCATGCTGCTCATGTTAACTATTGCTTATTCGTTTCAGGTGCGGATTCTCATCCATATTTGTGATGCATCCAGTTGAAGTCGCACTCCTTGAAGCTTGATCATGGCTTCCTTGGCTCTGTTGGTGGCTTCTTTATACTTACCAGGTCCTTCTTAAACTTTTCACAGCTGTGCCCAGGACCTGGGTGCGGATGTACACACGAGTGGTGTCAGAGGCTTCGGGCAGTCGCATCGGTTCTAATGAGGTGAACGCGGGTCTGAGAATGAAGGCTCTGGTTACCACGAATGAATCGGGTGGTCAGGGAGCATTGTATCATGTATTGCCACACTGTTCTGAGCGTAGTATATGCAGGCGTAAGTAACATTAGTAGCCACTAGTTTAAAGTGCATCACCTTTGTCATGAAAGCAGGCATTACATTAAGTGTTAAGTAGTACCCACACAGGACTTCAATGGAGTAATTTATCTCTGCTAGATAATCGAAAAACAGAGCAACAGAGAAGCATTGCAGCCATCCACGCCTCACTAGAGGGAGGCAGGGAGATAAGAAAGAATTGCGTCATCCAGCGAGAGAAGCAAGACACTATTCAAAACAGTATTAAATATTTTCAATAAGGACATTGAGGTATCCAGGTATGAAGAAGGGCACTTTCATTGTGTATGATGACCCAACGCCAAGTGGCAGTACTCTGCAGCAGGCGGCTGACCGTCGGAGCTATCATATGAAAATGCAAGCATGAACCAGCAGATTACAACACAGGTCTCCCCTGCATTAGAGGGCCCCTCCTACATGTGCATAATGTGCCGGCAAAAACAAAGAGTTGAGCAGTCCACGACATCCCGAGTTTAACCTCACACAGCACAGCGCAACAGCATTCTTCAGGAAATACCCACCTGTAATTCCTTTTCAACTTGGCAGTGCAGAGAATTATTATTTTTGTAGTGATGAAGCGCTGCACGTGTGGCCATTCCTTGCTTTAGAAATACAAAAAGCATTTGTTCCCTGAATAGAATGCAGATACAGGTCTAGTGGCTAGCGGACTAATGCATCCACTGTAGAGGACTGTGTTTGACCTCATTGTCACAGGTTCAAATCCCAGCAGGCACACCCAGCCTTTCATCCTTCTGAGGTCGATAAAAATAGTACCATTAAGTTGGGTATCAATAAACATCTGTTCTTCAGCACCAAGATACCTTTCAGGGTAAAGATGAGCACAACTACACATTATGTTTAGCACAGTAAATGTCAATCACCATACTTGTAGGCTTGCCACCAGCTCCTCCGATTTGCCACCTTTCCTCCTACTGTGGTCAGGACAGGAAACACATACAGATAGTAGCATCTGCCAGACATAGCTCTGAGATAGCAAAGTACGGTCTGAAGCACTAGGTAAGGCACATTATTGTTGTAATTGTCCAGCAGCGAACAAACGCACGTCCCGCCACACACACAGAAGTACATTCTCTGTAATGGCATTACAGGCCTCTCTCACTAATGCATCAAGCAAGTTAAAATGAAATAGTAACAAAACAAGCCATGCTCACAAAGGTAAAGCACATAGAAGTAGCACATAGCCCCAAATGACAAAAGGTCACAGTAAAACTGACGGCCAGCCTTTATGCAAACAATATGTTGCATTCTGGGACTTGTAGCTGCACTTAAACATGATATGTATGGCCTCGAAAATCCTAAAATGCAAAGCGTGCACACCTGGGGCATTGAGCTCAAATTACTGTCTCCAAAATATGAACAATGATGGGCAAAGTCAATAGGTTCAGTATTTTGCATAGCTGCAGGACCTCAAGTCAATACTAGATGTCTCTCCCTCCTCGGAAGTAACTGCAGAAAATTATAATAAGGCTCCAGGCCATCCAAACGTTACTAGATGTCTCTCTAGAGTCAGTTGCAATGGATTGGATTCTTTACCAAGCTGCAGTGTGTCAAGTTGTGGCTAGATGGCTTTCTTGAGTGACAGTCAAGTGCATTAAGTGAGCTGTATTACATACCTAGGTTACTCAAGTGAGGCAGAGGGGTCCCAGTAGGACTCGCAATAAGGTGGACTGTGTTAGAACATAAACTGGGAATCTTGGATTCCGACATTGATGTCATTAGACCACTCACATTGTTAACATTTAAACAGCCTGGGAAGAGTGTAGGTAGAACCGTACAGTATTTCACTGCATGTGGGAAATTCCTTTGAGGAATAATGGTCATATTGCAATTAAACAAAGACACTCATTGCTTAATGCCTCATGTTTCTAACCTCACCGGAAGCGGGGCTGTCATAGTGAGGATGGTCACCAACTTATAGCGGTCTATGGTGTCTACTCTAGGAAGACATTTTCACATGCCCTATACTAACTGGAGCCTCTATGATATAGCAGCCGGCCCGCGTATGCTCACATACTAAGGCATCTGCAGCAGTGAGTGTTGCTTGCCGAAAGTGCTGAGGATATGAGCGTTAAATAGCATTACCAGGTCCCACTGGGCTTTCAGCCAAATGGCCACTTGTGCGAGCAGGTTAAATGGTGAGTTCAAAAGGGCATAGGAGGGGTGATGGCAATGGCAAAGTAAACCTGTGCAGTTTTATGTTGAGTAACTTAAAGGGCCTGGGAAGATTGTGAGCAGAACAGCACAGTAGTCAAGAGCACACAGAAAAATCCTTTAAGGAATAATGGTAGAACTCAGGCATGTACACTATCCCCTATCCCTGGTCACTGCACTCCGGGACATGAGAGGGTCTTGCAATAAAATGGCAGCCAGTTCATCTGCTCTTATAACCAGGCAGCCATTGCCATGTGACAACACAAGTTATTTATGGCCTTTAGGA
This sequence comes from Triturus cristatus, assembly GCF_964204655.1. Lineage (NCBI taxonomy): Eukaryota > Metazoa > Chordata > Amphibia > Caudata > Salamandridae > Triturus > Triturus cristatus. Next base: position 145,102,738 of record NC_140588.1, read on the forward strand.
AAGGGAGTGCTCAATAAATATTTGCCTACACCACACCAGCAAGGTGTAAGGTAATAATATCAGGCTAGGTCACCAGAGATGGGGCAATCAATCCCCTATAACAATAGGAATCCTTGGCGGGTGTTCCAGCTGGCACAATGTCAGATGGAAGTAAGAACTCTGCATATCTCCCAGCATTTTTACTTTCAAGAAGTCTTCCGAGTTGTAAGGTGAGGGTAGGTAACAGAGAACATAAGTCACGCCATAACCAATTAATCATGTCTAATAATGCTGTTAATAATTAGGGTGTCATGGCGGTATGAGATTGGGGCAAGCCGCTGGGAGATAAAAAATTATGATTTTCAAAGGAAACATCATGATTATACACAGCTTTCGCTGGTGCAGTTGGGCATGAGCGGGTTTAATGTAGAAATACTGGGGATATATACCATCGGGTTGGCAGGCTCCCACTTTAAGGGTCCCCGATTTGAGCAGTGTTGTCTTTAATGTGCAAAACCTACCTGAAGGATGAGCAGACCTCATATCGCTGTAGAGAGCATTGATTGGTTGGAGGATGCCATGTGCCCCTATTATTGGGTGAGGGTTTATACTAAGGAGGTTCAGAGAAACAGGTGACCTCGGATTATAGGAAAGCGGCAGGGCTAGCCCAACTAGCCCAAGGGGTACAATTGGGCAGTGCCAGCGAACAACATGTCTGGGGTAATTTGCGAGAGGAGATTGGTAGAACAGCTTGGGTCCCTCAAGCTACAGTACAGGTTAATGTGCACAGCCATAACTTTAATGGCTGTGGGGGGCACCACACCCCTCCAGGTAATAGAGTCAATCAAAGGATGGGGCATGTAGGTCAGAGCTAAATAAAGATGCCTTTAACCCTGTATTTGACAAGGCACAGGCACTTTTAATACTGTTGAACAAAGCCAGGGTATTTACTTGGTGATGCGCAAAAGACCATTATCCACTGGAACTGGATTACAGCTAAGGCTCCCTGGTTTCCATTCTTACGGTTTTTTACCGATAAATACAGACAGAACACAATTTGTTTTCTGTCTGCATTTATTTTTAAAAGTGGATTAGTACAGAAAATTTTGCTTCTTTTAAGTGACTCTCCATGCTGTCTTTCATGAATTGAAGTCCTACAGGTGAGTAGTTTGACAGCATGGGAAATTAAAAAACAGGATGAAATTTCTTTAAATAATGGCATATGTCAACATACATTTGTTGTTACATAATATTTGGCAGCTTAAATAGCTAAATCACGACTGACATCAAAGTATGATTGTGTATCAATCAGTTTAATAAATATGGAAATGTACAGTTTTACAACTTCATTTATACACAAAACACAAAATAAATATGGATAAATACAGACGGAAATGTTAAAAAATAAATACCATAAAACCGGGAGCCCTCACTATAGCACAATATGGGTTCAAGAGATTTGCATCAGTAAAGCGGTGAGAGGTTCCAAAGTTAGTGGTAAGTCAATGGAAATCTGCTCTCATCAAAACCAGTCAAATAACATTGTGTGCCACAGGATGCTTAACTTAAGTTAGAGACTGCTGGTCCCATGACTAGCACAGCGAGGTGGTGTAGGAATGGTTGCCCTAGAAAGAGGGGCATGGTTCTCAAGGTTTTGAGGACACAGGTTGAGAGGACAACGGCTGACAAAGTATTAAAGCAATTCAAATTCCCATAATTTAGGAGAGGGCAAGCAAAATTTGACCATCCATTTACCAAATGTTTTCTCCAACACAAAGCATTCCCACTTGCCTGCATCCTGGCATTATTTTTATAAAAATGTTGGTGCTGGGCAAACAACGCTAGGTTTGGTGCATTGGGGTTGGTTTCCAAGCAATGTAGGAAGCTGGCTCTATATATGCTATACCAAAATTAGATACAGTGGGCACAGAGTCCAGTGAGTCCCCAGAGGTATAGCAGAGGCTGAAGTATAATATACCTTATTCTGTTTTGTGGTAGTGTGGTTGACCAGACAGGCTTATAAGAGGGTAGTGTAAGCATTTGTGTACACACTCGGCCAAGAATGATGTCACACACTCAAGAGTGCATCCAGACCAATTGTTTGCCCTACCGATTGAGAACATGAAAGGAAACAGAGTGCTTGAAGTGCAGTTATGTGAACCTCCGGTCACACCCCTGTTTCAGGTCCACCCTTGCCTTGGGTTAGGTGGTAGAGGCACACTGGATATTCATGAAAGGGCAGGATACAGCCACAACACCGGGGGACATACTAACAATTGGCCAGGTTTGGGGAGGGCTAGACCTCAAGCCCCCAACCCGAGCGATGCAATGGTATTATCGGGCAAAACACCCTACTCTCCCCTAGTCATGACAAATAATTATCATCCCCGGGGGTCCTATTTATTGCAGGTGCTGTACTCCCATACAAACGGAGGTAAGCGTGTGAAGATAATTGAATTGTGTTAACCACAAACAATAACTGCTAGGGCGCTCGACCTCGGACCTGGGGAACTCGGTTCGAGTCTTGGTAATGACGCTGAACATCCTGTGATTCTGGGCAAATCACTTAATCTCCCTGTGCCTAACAAAGAATGAATGTGTGTCCTAATGTAACATAACTGGTGCTATGTAAAGCGCTCTGATACCTGATTGGATTTGGGTCAAGTTCACGTTATATAAAATTCTGGAAAAAAAAAATTGGAGGCGATCACCAATATGCAGCAGAAACCAGGGGGGGCGCCCTCCCCCATTAAGTAATTCACTTTGGCAGTATGTCGATTTGGATATAGTTACCAGTGAATCCTGAATTTGGGGCCTTGGCAGTGAGGGTTTAAATACAGGGCACAGCCAACCCCTAATCAGAAGGCACAAATTGGCACAGAGGGCACCATAGGGACATCACACAGAACTGTGGTTAAAGAAGAGAACAGTAGTACCCTACTTATGGGGAGGCCATCGAACATTCCAACAGAAGGGTAAATAAAGCCATGTGCAAGCCCACCAAGCAGAAGGGCTTGGTTCAACTTAAATCAAAATCAAATAAAATAAGTAGGGCTTGGTAAATTATGGTGTGGCCTCATTAGTGCAAACACCACATGGTACCCTGATAGGACGGGGCACACATGCCAGAGGTGAATAGGTAATTGGTCCAGCTAGAAGGACTGGTAACTGCAGGTTGCAGGAAGTTATGGAGCCTGCCATGGTGGGGGGCCCCCGGATGAGACGGCGGCCACATCCAGGGCAAGGCATAGGCAAGGCGTGAGTAAAGGCATGAACTGGTGGTTGATGTTATTTAAGGGGTAAATCCCCAGATAAAATGGTTGCACTGTTTGGGTTGGCTATGGTGCCGTTTTGCTCATCAGGTGGGTGGGCAGCTTAGGTTACTCATCGCTGCCTACCCTTGGATCACCCGTAAGTTAACCCACCACATTGGCATACTTCTGTATGAAATAAACCTGCAGCAAACTGTTTTCCACCGAACTCTGTGTGTCCTGATTATTGCAGTGTGTACTAAGTACCTTGCTGTGCTTCGGGGAAGGGTTGCGGATATCTGCACTATGTGAAAACCATCATCTTTGCACATCCACAAATGCAGCCACTCTGAATGAATCAATATGAATGTTACCACCACACTCCTGCAAACTGAAAAGTAAAAACGTCTGCACAAATGTCATCAGCATTACATATCACATACGCAATCAATAAAAACTTCCAGAAGCAGGTGTGTTCCAGTAATACACAGTTAATGAAACGGATACATTAAAAAGAAACATACTGCAGACAGCTTACAGGCTACTGTGGAAAATGCCATTTAACATCACAACATACTAGTATTCATGGAAGTTGCTGTGCTGAAGGAGGAGAAGCTGACTGCTCATCATCTAAGAGCAAATGCAAAGCACCACAACCAAAGGCAGTATTTGTGTTGTACTGTCTGTGTTTGCACGTTTTCAACACATGAGCACTGTACTGTCACATCAGCCTACTATTGTAGTATTAGACCGGGCATCTTTTAGCATGATTTCCCCACTCTTTTTGCCTCTGACCTCCTGTTTTCAACTGTGTGCTGCATTTAGTTTTTGCTGTTTTCAGGATTCTGGGCACTTTACCACTGTTGATCAGTGCTAAAGTGCAAGCGCTTCCTGTGTAAATTGTATTGGTGATTGGTTTATCCATGATTGGCATATTTGATTTACTGGTAAGTCCCAAGTAAAGTGCACCAGGTGTTCCCAGGGCCTGTAAATCAAATGCTACTAGTGGGTCTGCAGCACTGATTGTGCCACCACATGAGTAGCCCTGCAAACATGTCTCAGACCTGACACTGCAGTGTCTGAGTGTGCAGTTTTGAACTGCCATTTCGAACTGGCAAGTACACCCACTTGCCAGGCCCATACCTTCACTTTTGCTATGATGTAAGACACTCCTAAGGAAGGCTGAATGCAGCCCCATGGGCAGGGTGCAGTGTATTTAAAAGGTAGGACATGTGCAGTTGTGTTTTACATGTCCTAATAGCGAAATACTGCTAATTTCGTTTTTGGGTTGAGCTTCAACACGCATGCCGGTAAAGTACAATCATTGAGCTTTTCTTCCTTATCTGTTCTGTGGGATAACTTGTTTTAAAATGTTAATAATTTCCTGCCTTCTGCTCTTCGCACGCTCTAAGGTCAACACCAACACTCAAACCCAGTTCCAATGTTGGCAGCCCTGGTTGTTACACCACATATTGTTGTAAATCAGGTTCCCTTAGAAACTCCGAGGTGCACTGCCGAAGCGCAAACAACGATTCTAAGACACATTTCCACTGCAGCCGGCACAGGGAGGTAATAAACACAGGCACAACATGCTGTTATTTTTTTCTGTTTGTGCTATTGCAACATGCCTGCAGCTCTCACACACAGCCCTCCTGCCAGGAGCGAAGAGCATTGTACAGAATCATTAAAAAACCAAGATAGTGTTGCTTTTTTTATTTTTTATTTACCATGTCGGCCACTTCATGGGCCTCCATGTGCATACTTTTATGTACACAGGCGCTGTGCTTTATATTGCAGTAGGGCGCCCAGTTTTCAGTTGACAAAGCCAATGATTTTTAGGTCTCGCCTGAGCCAGGGCTTTAGCGCTGCTCTGGCGAGAGTTTTAGTAAGCAGGTTTTGGAAGTGTTAACTAGTGACTTTTTTCAGGCCTCCAGCTACAGTGCATGTGCGCCGGGCGCGCGCACCATTTGTCAGCCTGCGTGATCACTTTTGCGGCCACTTTGAAGTTCTCAGTGAGCCGTGCGGCCACTGAGAACATCAAAGCGGCCGCGAAAGTGCACACCATTTGCCAGCCTGCGTGCCTCTCTCTGCCTTAGTGCGCGCGACGTGCCCTACCCCCCTCCCTTATCCCACTGCTTGTTCTCTTTTAGATGACAAGTACGCGCTACTCCAAAATCTTATTTACTTTTTATTTTTATTTTCTTTCATGCTCTTCTTCCCACTATGTGTTTCTTTCTCGCCCTCCCTCAATTGTCGATGCTGCTTCCCCATTACCACTTTCCTTTACCGTTCTTGTTTGGGTTTAGCCCTCTGCTCGGGAAACCTTCTCTCCGCACCAACAAATAAACCGGTCGGATAGGCAACTACCTCAAAGGAATCGCCCGCTACGGAACGAATTGAACACAACGACTGGCCCATCCGGCTGGAAAACAAAATGCGGGTTGGCTGGTTCTCCTCGTTAAAAACCTGTCAAATAAATACAGCAACTGCAGCATGAGGAACTTATTTATAGGTTGAACAATAAAAACCTATCAAAAAGGGAAAAATCTAGCACGCAGTGCCGAAATACGCTCTCTCGTTCTTGCCGTCAAACCTTGGGGTTGATACCCTTTAAGGAAATGTATAGTAAACCTTGGGCTGGTACCTATTAGAACATTTACTTTACTGTAACCTACTGGCAGAACATACACACAACACAATAATTGACGTGCTTTCAGAACAATTAGTTCGATTAATTCTACTTGGGTACGGATGTTTAGTTCCACATAAAGACAAAAGAAAGATTTAAAACATCAGACTTTTTTATTTAAACAAAAACTTTATTGAAAATATCTTGTCTGGTCAGAACGCTGGAAAAAAGACTCATGCGCACACTTTTTAAAATCGCAAAATCTGGGATGTACAATAATCAGGAGGGTCCCTTGCACTCTAGCGATTAGCACTCAGCAGTCACCATGGATGTGCTTTCAGAACGTGAGCTACCGCCGACCGATGCGTTGTCACTCGTTTTTCATTGCTGAGCACGCATACAGCTCTGCCAGTGCGTCTCAATTTTAGTCTGCAGGGCGCCCTGTCCTTCCATTACTGGGACATGAAAACAGCATTGCCAATGTATCTCAATCAAGGTTCACGACCCACCCTGATCTTTCTTTCCTAGAATATGCAAATGGAGCTGACAGTGCATCTCAATCCTTATTTGCATGCTATAGGTCCGACATGCAATGGCTCTCCCAGGTCTCCTCAGTCAGAGCTCTGTGACTCTGCACGTCAAACCCGTCTCTTAGTCCTTATAACAGCACCGGGACGGACGCACAGCTCTGTCAATGCACATCAATAGGGCAGTGGCGCAGCAAGTATGCATGGCATGGACCTTAATGCGACCATAAACCCCCCCCCCTCCTTCCCTCGCTTGTAGCGGAAAGTTAAAGAAGGCCATAAATTGAAGGCAGCGAGCCCTCACAGCCCTGAACCCTAGCGCTTCGACCTCCAGGTACAAGCGCTGTAATTGTGCAATACAGCCTCGTCTACAGGTTTGGCCTGTAGACCCTAACCCTATTCCGCGGCCATCCCTCGCTATTCGATTGCTAGGACACACGCAGAGCTCCGACAGTGCACCTCAGTCCTGACCTGTAGAAATAAACTATACGCACTTTTACCATTTCTCCTCAGTAATGTACTGAAACACGCCTGCTATTTAAGAAACAAGACCCACACAACTCTGCAATCACGTTCAGTCCTGCCCTGCTCTTCTATTATAGGGGTGCATGCAGTGCTCTGCCAATACACCTCACACCTCTAAAACTGTCTATTCCATTACTGAGACCCACATAGCTCTTAGTGGGACCTCAGTCGGGCGCTCCATCCCTCCATGCTCCAGCCCCCTCACTTCCTAACACATTGCTGCCTCTTTGCTGCTCTGACTGCCCCCACCCTCTCCTCCCCCCTCACCCCTCTGCACCCCTTCCCTCCACTAAGTGCTTCTCCCGCACAATGGCACCTTCCGCTGATCACATTAATTACCCGCCTCATTGTTGGCTGTCGCCGGATCCGTGGCTGGTGCGCATCGTTCCCGGAGCTGACAAAGGCGCCTGCTCCCTGCCGCCCTCGAGCGCGTGCAGGACACATCCTCCCTCGGAGCGGCGGCGGAACGGAGTGTGCCGGCTTTCAAAGGCTGACACCTCATCTCCTCCTCTGGGCTCGGGGATGCATGCGGCCCCCTAAACACATCTAACTCTTTTATCCCTCCTCCCCCTGATCTCTTGCTGGCAGTTTCTTCTTCGGATGGGAGAGAAGTACCATTTCAGTGCATATATTACATACACCCAGTCGTCCATATGAGGTTAGAGGCGAGAAGGCAGCGCAGTAAGAGATATCTTTGCTTCTGTCGACTGTGGCAGGCACCCGTGGTCGGACTGGGACAGAAAATAAGTCTGGGTACCAAAATATAAGTGGCCTCCTTTAGTAAATTAGATAGCTAAAACAAGCATTGGCATGGCCAATATGTCTCGCCTTTGGGACCTTATAAGTATTTAGTTCTGCAACACAATATCATTGGTACAACAACATCAACTGTTGCATGGCTAAACACTTATAAGGTCCCAAAGGCGAGACCTATTGGCTATGCCAATGCTTGTTTAAATTGCTGCTTTCCGCCATCGCTCTTTACCGGCCCTTCATGCTGCAGCTAAGGAGGGGAGACTCTGCTCACACCAAGGTCTAGGATGGAGGGTTTGGGACGAGAATTCGCAGGCTGGACCGGCAGCAACCTCCTGGCCGGGGGCGGCAGGGTGACATGATCTGTGCCAGGAAAGATTCCTTATAACACGTCCTGTGCCATGACCCCCCCCCCCCCCTTCACTATAGTGGTAGCTTCCTCCTGAAGGAAATGCTGCTCCGCGTTGTTGTAATGGCCGCTCAGTTATTGCCTGCAACTACATCCAAATCTACACGATAAACTTGCCCCCCAAAAATAGAAATGTAATATATTCCGATGAAAGCTTCAAGCTGATGGGGGAAAGTGTGAGTTTGGTCGACCACTTACACTGTGCACAATTCAGTGGACAGTCGAATGTGCATTCATCAGTACTGTTATTACACACATAAAGCGCACCACGTTTGTTGACCTTAGAAGGATGAACAGCTGAGTCGGGGTCATGTTGCTATTTAAAATCGTAAAGTAAGTCAGGCCTCTTAGGATAAAAATATCTTTGCAATGGCAATATAACCCTCTGAGCTCTCACAGCATCTGTATTGCAGGGAAACAAGCCACAAGTATTCATTACTTTAAAACTGCTAGTATCTGCATGTGTACATAAAACGCTTTGTAATCATGATTGATACACCGTTAGAAAATAAATCACAGATATTTATGTTTTTTTAAAAAGCACATTCCTTTCACATGTACTGTTCATAGAATTGTAGAAGTTTGTTGTACGGTGAGCTAGTCTAAATGATTGCATTAGGGTAGAAGCCACACAGGGCAGGATACTGTGAAAATGAGATGAGATGAGAAATAACAAAACAAATTACTGGAACTAAAGATATACAGAAACAAAGCAGCTCCAAAACAGGATAGCCTTCATTTGTCCTTCTTGAAATACATGCATAGAACAAAGAAACACCTGCCATGCAAGTCAGGTTTCAAATGCTAACAACTGCATCTGTGAAGCATCGGCGCTTCCCATTTTCAAGGTCCGAGACACATGCTGCTGTGTTACTCCCAACATGGTATCCTTTACAAAGGGGCCATTTGTCTGATCCATGCATTCAGACATAGTTGCACAGCTAACATGGAGGCCCATGTCATGTGTGTCTCTTTGCATGCTCTGAATTTTGAAACCCATACTTATAATTTTCAAAAGTGAAACTACAAGCCCCAGAATGCCACATGCTTTTAGATAAATATACAGAACTGGTTGAAATTTTCACACATGCCATGTCGGCATCTGGCAATTATGCTTAATAAGCATGAAACATGCTCAGGTGCATCATTCACTAAATGAGAAGAATGAAAAAAGTGTGTTTAAGAAGATTAATGCCTGTCACATTAACTAAAGGGAGTCCCTCGCCACTGCATACAACCTACTTGGGGGCATATTATCAAGGACGGTGTTAAAATTATCGCCGCTTTAGCGGCAGGAAACTGCCGCTAAAACGGCGATAATGGGCTTGATAATATTCCGTAGAGAATTCCAATAGAAGCCCATGTTCTCGTGTTAACCTGGGCTTCTATTGGAAATCTCTATGGCATGTTATCAAGCCCATTATCGCCGTTTTAGCGGCAGTTTTCTGCCGCTAAAGCGGCGATAATTTTAACGCCATTCCTTGATAATATGCCCCTTGCTTCTTCTTAAAAACAGCAGCAAGATGATGTCATCATTCAAAAATAAACCTTATCTTATGTGTAACTTTGGATCCTGCCATTAGCTGTTGACAGAAGTTAACATGTCATCTGCCAGGGAGTTTCCATTATAGGTTTGCTCTACTGCAGGAAGAACATTGTGAAAGTCACTTTATATACCATGAAGCAAAAACGCTAGAAGGAATTTTTACAGTTAACTGGCTTTTTTGTGGTGATAACATAAATTGGTAATTGCATTGACTTTATGGGTGTGTGCCAAAAAGAATAATCAGAATGGCACTTCTAACCTTAATGCATTTATCAGAGTACCACTTGCATTCAGTTTTAGCTCATGGACAGGCCTATTAATTTAACTACACACATTTCCATTCCACAGCACATAGTTCAACAAGAAACCACATAACTCAAAAACACAATTACACAACACACCACATACCACATACATCGAATCCACACCACAAAATTCCACAACATGCCACAAAATTCAACAGCACATCACATAATTAAACTCTACTACATACCCCTCCACAATACAAAATACAAATGCACAGAATTAAGCTCCATGCCATAAAATCCCACTCCACATAATTCCAGTACACTCAATACCACATAATTACTATCCACATAATTCCACCGCACACCATGCCACACAATTCCACAACACAAATCCACTCCACACCACACGCAAAATACAACTAACATTTCCAAAACAATCCACATATTTCCACTCCACACACATCCACTCTAAACCAAAACAAATATATAAAACACATTGTCATTTACAACGCCAGTATCTCTAACTCTCACAAATGTGAGACCTATTGTATTGTAAATGCGTGTTCACTATTGCAAGGACTATCTCTCCCACAGGGGAACATGTGGATTGCCTTGAAATATCTTACAAATGTAATTTCACATTGGTAGCTGATGGAGATTTGAAGTTTGGGGTCTCTGAGCCACAATTTAATAGTACATATTTTGGTGAAGTTGGTTTTTGAATTGCACGTTTAAAAATGCCACTTTTAGAAAGTGGGCATTTTCTTAACCATTCTGTGCCTCTGCCTGTCTGTAGAATCTATGTCTTTGTAAGGATGACAGTTGAGCTCTTATGCATTCACACTAGAAAGTCATACAAAGGGAGCTGACGTATGGTTTGCATATCCTGATGAGTCATCACCAGGCTGATGGGCTTTCCTGAGCTAGAGTGGTGGGTATAGTTGTCACTGACAGAATAGGGCTGTGCCTTTCCTCACACAAAGCTGCCTTTACCCTGCTGTAATCTGTCTGGAGCCAGGTCAGGGAAAGACAGGGTCTTGTGCACTACAAAGTCTTTCCTTTAAAGTGTGCCAATATCAAAGGCTGAAATGGGTATAAATATTGGACCTCTGACACTCTCAAATCAGAACACTTACGGACTGAGGACATTTTGCCTGGTAGAAGAGCTGGATGCTGTAGGAGGGACTCTCACTCTGCCTACTGTTTAAACTTAGGGGGTAAAGGGTCCGAGGCCTCAGCTAACCAATGGTAATAGAGCTAATCCGGTGGGGTTTACTCGTTCGTGACAATGGGAAACCCCTTCCCCATTATGGTTAGAGTTATAGTGAGAATGTCGGAACAAGTAAAAATATTAAACAAAAGTTCCTTGGAATCAAAATATATTTATTTTGTCGTGTTTCATAGCCTGGTGAGAACATTTTATAGCCAACATGTGTTTCGCCCCCTTAAATCGGCCGTCCCATCCTTCTCCCCCTTCCCCTCTCTTCTCCCCCCTTCTATTGTTTTCTGGTCTTATGTCTCTCTTTGTGCTACCAACTCCTCCTGCTAATCTTTTGCCCACCATTCATGCTGGGTTGGACTCACCCACCCACCTCCCTTCCGGCACGCTTTCATTATGCCTTTTGTGCACTTTTGTTTAACTTCATTTTGTATAGCCCTGAGGAAGCCCCAGTCCAGATGGCCGATGTAAGGGGGCAAAACACGTGTTGGCTATAAAATGTTCTCACCAGGCTATGAAACATGACAAAAGTAAATTGGATTTGATGCCACAGAACGTTTGATTACTATTTTAACTCGTTCCGACATTCTCACTCTGCCTACTGCATTGTTGTGCTGGCCTACCGCTTGCCGCTTCTGTCTTGGGAATGAAAGGACTGGACTTTGATTTCTGTGACCTACTTCCAAGGTTCTCCAAGTGCTTGTGTGTGCTTGCCTCCTGTTAAGCAGCCTCAGGGCCATTAAAGACTTTACCTACCAGTGCCTGGGCTCTTCTGCTGAGAGCCCTGACTGGTAAAGTGGTACCAATTCCAATTCTGGGCCCTTGAAAGTGTAACCTGGTGAGAAAATCAATGCATTCACTCCCAACCCCCATTTATTCGACTAAACTATGCTGTGCAGCTAAAGAATCGATGCAGCCGATTCCCATGCACCGTGTCACCGATGTCTGTGGCAGCCACTTGGACTCTGACACAGCCCCTGCTTCGCCACTGAAGAACCGATGCATCGCCTGCTTTGTGCCTATGGATTCAATGCAGCACATGCATCACCACTGGTGGGTTGACACAGTGCATCTGGATTTTCGATGCATTGTCCCCGAGCGCCAATTTCTTCATTGATGCTGCCCAGCAGTAAGGAACGGAAGCTGCGTGTCTGGAGATTGACGCATCACCTATTTTAGCTTTGTGACTTCTAACCCTTACTATAGTGAGGGTCCCTACTTGGACAGGGTGCAAACCATTGCCAACTAGAGACCGCATTTCTAACATGTAGCATTTCATAAGACTTGTAGTCTGACTGTATTTATAGACTTTTCCCTATATATATACATAGACGCAAAGATTATATGACTCCATTCATCCTTGGATGGTGGTCATTCACATATTTATATGTACTGACAGTGCTCTAGTACTTACAATGCAATCTCTTACAGTTACTCGAGAGGGCATCTGCAACATCCCTGTAATTTCCTATTGCATCAAAACTTTGACTGTAGTTCTCAACCTTGAACATCTCTGGTACACAACCCGAAGGCCTGTTTTGACCACTAACTCTCCATTTTCACTGCCAAGTTCTTCCCTCCTGGCTTTACTATCGGACTTCTAATACAAACAATAAGACTTTCTCTAACTAACGAGAATCATGATAATACATATGTGAAAAGAAGAAAAGAATTTGCTGGCAAGACTAAATGCATTTCAATTGAGGCCTGTAGTCAGGCTATGTTAGATGAGCAGTTAATTCAAACTTAAACACATGATTGTACATACACATGTTAACTTGAAGAATAAATGTAAAACGGTAGTAAAAGTACATGATTACATGTTTCAACGGAACATTAAAGTACACGCATATAAATCTCTACAATTATTACATTTCAGTAATGTATTTCAATTCTTCACACAAGTTAATGAAGTTAAGGCACAAAGTGAACATAATGTCAAATATGAGTACATAATTGTTTGAAGGTGGAGCTTAAATTGCACCTCTCCAAACCGCTCTTTGATGGGGATGTTAACCTCTTCAATGCCTATGACGAGCTGGTCTCGTCATGGGCTGCGGTTGCGCTGTGCCCATGACGAGACCAGCTCGTCATAAACCCCGCCCGCTAATACAACGGCCGGCACAGGGCGGGGAAAGGGGCGGGCACTGAAGGGGTTAAACATCACAATCAAGACATGAATCTTATTAGATGAGACCAGTTCAAAACCCTGATGTTTTCAACATTTTACGTCTGTAATTCTCCAAGTGTTTCATCTCATCATAAAATCTACACTGACTCTCCTCTAGTTCCACATCTTTTCTCTTCCTTCTCATTTCCCTTCCATGCTGCACTTTTCTTTTAACTTTTATACACTGTTACCCCTTTAAGATTGCTAACAAACTGCACAAATGTCAATAATGATAAGGGGTCTCAAGATGGAGCCCAATATCCCACTTCCAAGGTTTCCAAACCACTTGCCTACACCAGCAAATCAATTTCCAATTGCTTCACAAGCTGCAGTAAATTCCAACTCCTGTAAATCTCCCTTTAAGTCTGTAATATTCTTAATGTATTTCTTCACCTCCTCACTTCAATCGGGTAAATAGGTACAGCGTTGCTGAACCTTCAACATCTTACAGACTCCGCCCTCCTTTGCTAGAAAGATGTCTAATGCAAGGCAGTTCTGCCTTACTATAGACCTTATGGCTATCATTTCAGTGTCCATGGCCAACAATAAATTAGAAATTGTACCTAACTTATCAACTATAATGGATAGCGTTCTAATTTTTAGATCATTCAAAACTGTCACAGAAGGAATCAATACGCCAAAATTATCTCCAACTATTTCAGAATCACTGCTGTTCGTTTGGTTCTAAATTGTGATCCGCACACTGGATCATCTAGATGTTCTACATGATAAATCTTCAGGGTGATTATTGCCAAATAACATGTGCCATACCACCTTCTGGGCAATATAAAATATGCATGTTCCCCACAAACACAATAAACTTCAGGAATAGAAGGATTCTGATTCAAGATGTGATCAAAATTACTCCTTTCCATCAATTTAGTGTGAACTACAGATTTAACTCTACCATCATGCATCAATCACCCTTCTCCTGTCTTCCTCCAAATCTAGAAATTTGTTTTCCACATCAGTTAAGGAACAAGTAATATTATGCCTATGAGCATAAGCAGTATCTAGCGTTGCAAAGTGGTTAAAGAAACAATCAGCTGTATCCATCTCTTTAGAATTGGGATGGCGTTTGAAATGCTTAAACATATGGACTTCAGAAAATACTAAATCATAATTTGAGAAATACTACTAAAATGGCTTGTTCATATAAAAGACACAATAAAAGGCTACATGTAATACCATATGTAATAGGAAAATGGTGATAGGTAATTCCTTCTGCAGCTGAAGCAGGTAACTGCGTGCACATATAACAATCTTTAGCATCCAAGGTATCAATATATTCATAAAGCAACTTCAAATAAGTGTTTGAGGAAAAATATTCTCTCTATGAATCTACATGTAGTGTTTTAAAATCAAATGCATGCAAACTACTGTCAGTAGGAATCAGAGTTCTAGAAGTAGTCTTAGATCTAAGTTCAGTTGATTTGGGAGGTGTATGTTAATATAATTCTAAAAGCAAAACAATTAGTCCAACAACTATAGTGATTAATACAGCAGCAAGATTAAGCCTACATCTAATATGATTGTTGGTTTCCATGACTACACTAGAATCGCACCGAAAATAGTAGCAATCGGATTTCATATGTACGTTTCTGCTTGTGCAGATGGAAAACCAAGTCCATGATTTGCTTGATGAAATTATTTCCAAATTCTTCATGAGTCTTCCCTAACCCTACTCTGTCTTCTAAATGACACCTTTACGCTCCTTCTGCAACCTCTGGCTAGTAAATCGTCTTAATTCTTTTTTAGAAAGTTAATTTAATTATTTCTAATGCAAATAAAGATCAAAGTTCAGTTCAAAAGACCATACCAGTTGCAACTCGGAGCAGTTCATTCAATGGTAAAAACAGATTCAAAGCACTGTTCAGTAATGAACCCAAATTCATGGAGTTTCAACTGAGATTTCACTACTATCCTCCTAATCACAATATCCCCTCTCACAGTCATTTGCCACAAAGTATGTCTATTCAGGGAATGAGTACCTCTGCAAGGTACTCTGGTTGTTTCTAATCTCTTGAGCGCAGATCGTTTATCTTCACTGTAACTCAGACCAGAGTCCTCAGTATCTTCTGGGATAGTACGTGGTGCATGTCTGCAGGCCAACTTAGGGGCATATTATCAAGAAACGGCGTTAAAATTATCGCTGCTTTAGCGTCAGAAAACTGCCGCTAAAGCGTCGATAATGGGCTTGATAATATGCCGCAGAAAATTCCCATAGAAGCCCATGTTGACACCAGAACATGAGCTTCTATGGGAATTCTCAAGGGCATATTATCAAGCACATTATCGCCGCTTTAGCTGCAGTTTTCTGCCGCCACTCAGCTTGACACAGCACAAGGCCCTTTGTCAAAGTCTGAATTTGGCTCAATCAGCACCACAAGCCAAGGCTGTTCTGTCTTAATCCCAAATGTTGACACCATTCAGACCGCGGATATGTTGTTTCAGGTTCTTGTTGATTTTCTTCAGTTTGGTCAACCTCTTCCCACTGCCCTTCAGTTGTTGTCTGCATTTCTGGAAGAGGTACTGTCACATCATCAAGGGAATATTCCACCCTGCGAATATTGGCAGCGTGGATACAGTTGGGGAGAACCCCACACTTAGCAGCCGTATTTATCACAAAGATAACCTAGAAAGGACCATTCCATTGAGGTTCCAGACACTTTTACCAAATGTGTTTCATCACCAAGACCCAGTCACCAGGACTGAGGTGATGGCACTGCTCCTGATGCGGTGGGGCAGTAGCGGCTCCAACTTGGTGAGACACAGAATGTACTACATCAGCTAGTCCCTTGCAGTAATCAAGAATCATGCCATCTGTAATGTTCACAATTGCATTTGCAAACACCACTGGCAGTCTCAATCGCTGGACCCATGATGAGTTTATGTGGGGATAGTTCTGTCTTCCTGCGGAAACTTATTAACACAATAGGCAAAGCATCAAGCCACTTCAGAGACGTTGATGCACACATCTTGGCCAACCTGGATTTCAACTTGCAATTCACTTGTTCCACAATGCCTGAAGTCTTAGACCGATACTTGCAATGCAGTCTTTGCTCCACTTGTAATGATGCACACATCATTTTCAGGACCTCATTATTGGAATGAGTTCCTAAATCTGACTCCAGTGATGTTGGGAAAGTGAACCTGGGGATCAGTTCCTTCAGCAACAACTTAGCTACTGTGAGGCTATCAGTTCTTCTGTTTGGGTATGTTTCAACCTAACAAAAGAAGATATACACAATCCCTAGGACATATCTCAGCCTCTTGCAGACAGGCATCTTGCTGAAGTTCACCTGCTTCCTGTTGACTGGCCCTCCTGATCTTCTTATATGTGGTGCTTTTTCCTATATTCATCTGCTGACGCACAACACATCTGTGGCACAATCCTTCTGCCATTAATCTGAATCAGGGGTTAAACCAATAATGTCAAAATAACCTGACCATGGCAACACTCCCAACATGTGCGGGATCGTGAAAATGTCTAGCCATTGGGGACAGCAAGCTCTCTGGCAATACAGGTTCTCCATCCACTGAAACCCAAATGTCATGCTATCTTTTAACACAACCTGCTCTGATCCAACCCTGCTGTTCTACCTCTGGTACTTCCTCCTCCAGGATTTTCATTTCTTCCCAAATATCAACTGTTGTCAACAAAAGGTTCTAATTGGTCTCATCCTCAGATTCATTTACATATTTTTCATTATATGTTCAGGATACATGAGCTCCATATTGTGTAACCACATCAGCATATCGGTTGCCAACTGCAATGCCTCCAACAACCTCATGACATGTTCTCCATCAAGGATGGGATAACCTGATGATGTCATGAATCCCCTCTGTGTCCATAACTATCCAAAGTCATGCACCTCACCAAATCCATACTGACTGTCAGTAAAAGTAATCACTCTACGCTGCTCAGAAACCTAGCATGCTCTTGTAAGACTGATCAGTTCAGCCACTTGTGCAGAAGGCACCCTTTGAAGCTCCTCATCCTCTCTCAGGCAAGAGCCATCCACAAACAGTACGTAATTGGACTCTGACAGTGGCTCTCTCTTGAATATCTGTTCTTGGCTTGGTGCGTGGCTCAGTGACATCGAGACAGTTAAGCTCTACTTCCCCATCATCATTTTAATTTTTGGGCAAGGTAACAAGGTAGCAGTATTCAAAGAAGCACATTGCTTCAGATTGATATTCTCAGCTGCAAGTATAATCTGCTCATATTTAGTCAATTGGCTGTTGGTCAAGTGCTTAAGAAGGGTAGGTATTAACAAGATTTCCACAGAATGGGGTACCATTACAATAAGAGGGTGTCCCATGACAATACGTTCACATCTTTTAATGCTTACACCTACTACCGCTACAGCTGTAAGGCATCCAGGCAGTCCTGTGGCCACAGGTTCAAGGGTAGCAGAAAATAAGCCACAGTTCTCAGTCAAGCCCATGCTCTATGTCGGCACTGAGGGATTGCAACCCTCTCTCACTGCAGAAAAGTGTAAATGCTTTGTTATAATTGGGTATAAAAAGATCTGGAGCATGACAGAGACTTTCCTTCTGCTCTTGGAAAGCAATCAAACAATTGTTATCCCATGGTACCAGATCTAACACATTATTGTGTGTCAGTATCTGTAAAGGCTTGGCCACTAGGGAAAAGATGGGTATCCACTGCCGACAGTAAACCACCATTCTCAAAAACATCCTAACTGGATTCATTTTCAGAATCGCTGAGATCCTTTTTTGCGACACCTTCCTCGCTCCCTTCTGAATGTTATGTCCAAGATATAGAACTTCTCTTTGACAATACTGAAACTTGCTCGTGGACACTTTATGTCCATTCTCAGCCAAGACATTTAGCAATGCAATGGTCTCTTGTTTAGAAGCTTCTTGGCTATATGATGCTACCAGTAGATCATCAATGTACTGAACCAAGGCTGAGTACAGGACATTACCAGGGGCTCAAGGTTCTCTTTAAAGATTTGATTGAAGATTGAGAGACTCTCTGTACACAATTGTGAAACACGGCGCCATGCCAAAACATGGTTCTGGACCATAAAGGTGACATGGTACTGACTGTCCTCATGCAAGGGTAGAGAGAAGAATGCCCGGCACAAATCAATCACAGTATACCACTCAGCCTCCCATGGAATCTGAAATAAAATCACAGCTGGATTTGGCACCACAGAACAGCAGGGAACAACTATGTTATTAATCTTTCTCAGGTCTGGCCTTGCCGATTATATGTATATACTAGTAGAGGTTGTGTCTCCTGAAATGAATACTATTGATGTCCTTATGTCCACCCAGGAACCAAAGGTAGTAAGACTGAATTGTCAACTGGGTACAAATTACTGCAACAACTGTCATCTGGGGTCAATTGAGCAAACAGGTAATAAAAAAAAGTTTACAAAAAAATCTTTCCCAGGTCATGCACGATGATGTACTTACTGCTAGGTTTTCTGCAGGATCATGATCCGTGAGTTTACATGGACTCCCCATTATCTCTTTCAAAATGCATTGCTGTATCATTGACTCAATTATCGAGGTAGTGCCAGCTATCATTTCAGGAGTCAAATTGTAAAGAGAAGTTCTTGGATTAAGCATTCGGTTTAAAATTTATACAGTCAGACTCAACTCCTTTTATGAGACATTTGTCCTTGCCAGAGAAGTCCAAGACTTTAGTCTTCACCGTATCTCTGAGATCCGGTGGCAAATCATTGTCGTCATCAAAGTGTACAGTACAATGTTTGGCCCTTAATTCGCCAATTTGAAATCAACATCTTGGTCATGAGCCTGAAAGTTCAATCAGTTCGGTGTGAAATAAATGGTGCAATTGAGCTTACAAAGCAAATTGAGTTCTAAAACATTTTCAGGATTAGAAGCACACACACAAGCTGATGGCACTCTTTAAAGGACCCTATTTTAACAAGCACTTCTCCTGTTACAGGGTTTGTCATTTGATTATTTGTAACTCCTACAACTTGGAATCTTTTTCCAGAGAGAGGTAGGTTTGGAACACCTGGTGTTCTAACAGTGGAACAGGTATCACAAGTGTCAATCAAAAATGATACAGGGTGGCCATTCCCCTGACCTTCCACGAATGAACCACTTGCGTCTACCTCTAAGTCTCCGCCAACCACACAATCTTCCTTTCGGTCAGGCACTGTCATTGTGACAGATCTGAGCTGTAGCCCTCAAGTGTGTCAAACACAGGAAGCTGCTGAAACTGATTTTGGATCTGGAAGGGATTATGATTACAATTCAGGACGTGGTAAGTATTAAATCTACGACTACATACATTTTACTGAGGAATCGGGCTTAAGGAACTTTCATCACTGGAACTTAGGGAATATTAGGACCTTGTGTCCTTGCCTTTGGCACATTGTGCGACTGTGCGGAATCGTTAGCCTGTGTCTGCGCAAATCCTGAATTTTGAACTTGATTCTCATTCTTTATTCTGTTGGGATTAAGACGGCATTATCACTTCAGTGCCCAAACTTGTTACAATAATGACATGGATTAGACTTCTTCGATATTGCCACATCAATCCCAGTACTCGGGTCAATCGGGACACCATGACCTCTACCCGGTGGCGGATGACCATTTCCACCCTGCATCACAGGAACACCCTGTTGATGCATATCCTTTTGCATAACACCAACATTCCCTATAAACAGTTGATTCTGGCTCCCTCTCTGTGCTGCTTTAATCTGAGCTACCATGAGCTTTTCCATCAACCTCTTCTGTTTCATTTCCAATTCATCACTGTAATACTTTGCATATCTCAAGATCTCACCAATTGACTTATTTTGCCATCAGATTTAATGCTGTTAAATCATCATACTAACCTCAGGTCTCAATCCTGTTACAAGCTGAGACACAAAACTTCCTATGTTTTGGTTTCTGGATTTTCCGTCCCACTGTGCTGTTTAAACACTTGCAACAATCTCTCATAAAAAGCATGCAGTCTCTTAAGGCCCCTAAATTAATCTGTCAATCTTAATCCAATCAGTGTCCTGCGCCAGCATGTTCCTTTTCAAAAAGGTAATCACATGTTGATATTTTTCTATCACCAAAGGCGAGGTGGCATGAGATATTGGATTTCTTTGAGGCTCTTTCTCTGGCCACTGCTTAGATACTTTACACTCAGCCCACAGTGTCAAAAAGGATATTTAAATCTATCCACAATACCTGTGAAATCATCCCAAACCAATCAACCTGAGTGTACCACTCCACTGGCTTCTATCTCAATTTGTGGAAATAGTTTAAGAACAAAGCAAGCTCACTTCTACTCCACTGCACATGAACATAACCTCTACCAGGCACCTCTCTCAGCGGGAAATTGAAGCTTCTTCCATATCTATCAAACACGGATCTGGATTTCCCCTTTACTTTCATCTGATCTATCTTCTTGGCCCACCTGCCTTCCCACTTGTCCAATTCACTCCATTTCTGGATGCTACCAATTAACTCCCTAATTTGCATTTACATCCCTGATGTCCTCATACTGGTAATATCATTTTCATCAAAACATACATGATAACTTCTGTGTAAGGATTTGGTCCTACTGAAATCTATGTCATAAACTCAAGCTAATTCAGACAGCTTAACATGAGCTTATCCGGCAAGCCTAGTGACATCTTTGCACATGTATATAAATTCATTTTCTTGATAGGTATCTAAGTGAAAAGATCAAGGTTTCTAACATCTCATCCGATTATAATTTTAATTTGACCACATCCACTGCATTCTTCTTCCCTGGAGACTAGGGTTCCCTGCTCCACCCTAAACCCTCACATTCTCGTGGGGATCCATTGAAAATCCTAATCTAATCATCCAATTCTTGTGAATTAACTGCATTTTGGACTCCAGAGGTATTGAATATTATCTATTCCTGGGGACAACTGCTTGAACCACCCTAAAGTGAATTCCAAATGGAGAGATGAGAACTTTGTGACCTCTGAGCGGGTTCTTCTACAGGGGTGAGTTCTGTCTGACTCATTGCCGATCATAAAGAAGTGACATATGGGGAAGTTACCTAATTTGGGACCATAGGAATTCTTCCTATGCCCCTATCCAGAGATGGCAGGAACAGTAGTTGTCATGTTTACTACAGTAGGAACCGTCAAAGAATGTATTTATATAAGGGAACTGCAGGACCAATAGTAACAGGAAATGTAATTGCGTCTGGAGCATTAGAACAGTAGAGTTAATAGTGGCACAAATCCACAAATATTTTCTCATTGGTTTCTGACTTGGGTGGTGCCTCTTTTCAGAGTCTCCACCGGTAACATCACTATTCATCCCTTCAGATTGGGTCAAACTATAAGACAGTGGGCAGGTTGACAATAACACATCCAGAAAATCATCACTAGAACCACTATTACTATCTTCGCCCTCTGTACTCTTTGATTTATCTTCCTATTTCTTTTTCTTCTTGTCTTTCTGAGGTACCTTACCCATCAATGTAGGGTATAACCTAGTTCTCTCAATTATGTCAGCTATCCATTTTTGTTGGTCTGCATCCCACCTAGCTTCAGCACAGCTACATACAGCCTTTCTGACCTTACCCTGACATCTTTCTTCTCTTTGACATGGCTGCACACTCCCATGAATTAAGTGCTCCATACTGTGCGGTTCTAGGTGGTGGCTTCATCTCATACAATACCCTTCTCAGAGTTTCAATAATTCGCAAATTAAATGTGCCATAGCATGGAAACATCAAAACACCTTCTTTTTCTGTGATCTTAGCCACTGACTCAGCCAAATAAAGTATGGAGCCCCACATTTATGGCCATATAATGACCTGCTGTGCCTTCTGGTGGCGTGTCTTCTCCTTCTCGAACAGGGACTCTCACATAGCTTTGAAATGTGTTATTTTTCAGCAACATTTTCAACAATTACATATATAATTTTTGTTTCAAGCCAGGAAATAATCTATTTAACCACAGCTCTCATTTGGCATCAACAACCAATTTCAGGGTGTCACTCTGTTACTTAATTAACCATTAACAGCGTGGCACTAATGCCAACCAACCAATGTCAGGGTGGCACCTTCTGACATACTTCTCACTCCTTACAGCGGTTTACCCTCCTTTACAAGTTTTACAAGCTCATTCTTTTCTCAGCACTAAGCAAGCATAAAACAACAAGCAATTTCAACAAATAACTTTTTGTCTGAGCCACTAAAGAATTTAAAGTATTCAATCACCCAAAAATGGTCCGGAGTGACACTTTCCAACCACTTTCCTGGCAGGGTATGCTCAGACGTGAGTCCCTTGCTCACTTTGCCACTGGATTCAAGCAAGCCTGGCTGAAGACGGCTGAAATGCCAGAAACCGGTCCTGGGAAGCTTGTTTCCGGTCCAGGGAAGGCATGGCTTGGCAGTTCGGGCTGGACTGTTCCCATGAGGCACAGGGTCAGACTGATTTGCATATGGCCATGTCTGAACTGGGTTGGTAGAGTGGGCTAAAGAACGGTGATGGATCAAACCCAGATCTTTGACTGGGTGTGAGTGTTTGATTGGTTCTGATGCTCTGTCCATCACCACCCCCTTTTGTACCGCTTTGTTCGCCATAAATTGGCAGGGTATGCTCAGACGTGTGTCCCTTGCTCACTTTGCCACTGGATTCAAGCAAGCCTGGCTGAAGATGGCTGAAATGCCAGAAACCGGTCCTAGGAAGCTTGTTTGCGGTCCAGGGAAGGCATGGCTTGGCAGTTCGGGCTGGACTGTTCCCATGAGGTACAGGGTCAGACTGATTTGCATATGGCCATGTCTGAACTGGGGTGGCAGAGTGGGCTAAAGAACGGTGAGGGATCAAACCCAGATCTTTGACTGGGTGTGAGTGTTTGATTGGTTCTGATGCTCCGTCCATCACCACCCCCTTTTGTACCGCTTTGTTCGCCATAAATTGTCAGGGTATGCTCAGACGTGAGTCCCTTGCACACTTTGCCACTGGATTCAAGCAAGCCTGGCTGAAGACGGCTGAAATGCCAGAAACCGGTCCTAGGAAGCTTGTTTCCGGTCCAGGGAAGGCATGGCTTGGCATTTCGGGCTAGACTGTTCCCATGAGGCACAGGGTCAGACTGATTTGCATATGGCCATGTCTGAACTGGGGTGGCAGAGTGGGCTAAAGAACAGTGATGGATCAAACCCAGATCTTTGACTGGGTGTGAGTGTTTGATTGGTTCTGATGTTTCGTCCATCACCACCCCCTTTTGTACCGCTTTGTTTGCCATAAATTGGCAGGGTATGCTCAGACGTGAGTCCCTTGCTCACTTTGCCACTGGATTCAAGCAAGCCTAGCTGAAGACGGCTGAAATGCCAGAAACCGGTCCTAGGAAGCTTGTTTCCGGTCCAGGGAAGGCATGGCTTGGCAGCTCGGGCTGGACTGTTCCCATGAGGCACAGGGTCAGACTGATTTGAATTTTGGCCATGTCTGAACTGGGGTGGCAGAGTGGGCTAAAGAATGGTGATGGATCAAACCCAGATCTTTGACTGGGTGTGAGTGTTTGATTGGTTCTGATGCTCCGTCCATCACCACCCCATTTTGTACCGCTTTGTTCGCCATAAATTGGCAGGGTATGCTCAGACGTGAGTCCCTTGCTCACTTTGCCACTGGATTCAAGCAAGCCTGGCTGAAATGCCAGAAACCGGTCCTAGGAAGCTTGTTTCCGGTCCAGGGAAGGCATGGCTTGGCAGTTCGGGCTGGACTGTTCCCATGAGGCACAGGGTCAGACTGATTTGCATATGGCCATGTCTGAACTGGGGGGCAGAGTGGGCTAAAGAACGGTGATGGATCAAACCCAGATCTTTGACTGGGTGTGAGTGTTTGATTGGTTCTGATGCTCCGCCCATCACCACCCCCTTTTGTACCACTTTCCAACCTATCCAGACACACACTTGTGTGCGACCTCGACCAGCGGGAATCCCTCCAATTAATGCAGTTTCTCCTTTGTGCAACAGGATCTACTGCATCAATCACAATTCACTCTCACACAAAGTTATAAACCCCTATCTCAATTGTGCACCCGATGTTATCTCACTACTAACCTCACAAAACCTAGCAGACAAATTACAACATAGTTTATTCATACTTATCCCAGGATCTTTGGCTACATCCAGCCTGAAAACAACTTCAACTGCTCAGCATTAAGCGCATTCCCAGCTGTACCACAGCTAAAACATCATCGCATCACACTGCACAATCTTAACAAAATACTGCAAGGTTGACATACACAATTACAATGCGCAGTCCTATTAAAAATACTCACTTCTCCGCTGTTACAACTCTTTACCGAGCCACTGGAACTCCGCTGATCCTCTGAATCAAGACGGGGGTTTAAGGGCTAGGACTGGGCTTGGGCAAATCTGGAATTTCTGTAGGGAATACTCTATCTCCCTTTTGCTTCACTAACTAGCAATCCTCTGCTACCATTTGAAACAGTGCTGGGCCTTACAACGTAATATCTTAGTCAAGTCAATAATGTTTTTTCCCCATTGTTTGTATGGACTCTTCTTAGTTAAGATGAAGCATTGAAAAGGAGAGGACATCAACAATGCATTGCTAACTTGTGAAGCCAATTTGAATCCACAATAAGGACCAAGAATGGCTAAATATAGTTAACAGGTTTTATTTGGATTACCAACTAATCCAGTATATGTGCAAACCACAAGTTCAGTAAATGCAGAAATGCAAGAGGTAAACTAACATATCTCAATAGGATGAGACACAAAATAATGAGATACTGAATTGTGATAACCAGAACAACATAGAACATCAAAACTTTGACTGTAATTCTCAACCTGGCACATATCTTCGTCCTGGTACTGTCAGATCGAGACACCACAGGATCAGAATGATGCACAAAGAGGTTCACCTCCTGTTATCCCCAGCTCTGATAATAAGAACACACAGAGCAGCAGGAGAGGGAAAGGTTAGAGGGAGAGGGAACAGCAAGGATTTAGAACCTGTAGAAAACAGGAGAATAAATATTGATACTGCTCATAGATGGCTACTTTAAAATATATCTCGCTATACACAATGAATACCATTGTGGAAAATGATGGTCAAACCTCCATAAGTTCCACTACATTTGTCAATAATTTCGAAGACTTATTCCCTGCTGAGGCCTGTAGAAACAAAGCAGAAAGAAATCAACTCATTCCTTTCCATCAAAACCCACATTCAGTCCCACAATTAATCATTTGAAAGTTGCTGCTTATTCATCCTACATACCTTATATAACAAAAAAGGTAAGACAAAATAGAACAGGGGAGTCTTGGGAAGGAGTGTACCAGCCAATAACTTGTTTACTCCTTTATATAAGGTCACCGCCCAAAGTGGAACTACCTGAAAACACTGAGTAATCATAGATGTTTTTTTTCCATAGTCATTTAACCAGGTCTTCTTGTTCACAATTGAACGCCAATCCAGTGGAGCGGTGCATGAAATGCCAAAATAATAGTTATAAGAAAATACGAAAAGCACAGTACGAAACAAGTCTCACAACACTTCCTCCTGGAAGCTGTTTTATTCCAATACTGGAGACAGGATTTTGCGACACTCCTGAAGCGGCACAAAACAAACTGTCTGTTTTATCCACACCTTGCGCAGGAACAACACGGGACCAAAATTCTCTGCCCAAAGCTGTTTCGTGTCTTATCATTGGGATGCTCTGACCTCCAACCGCCAATAACGAGCAACTTCCTCTGCACCGGAAAATGCGGACCACAATCCTTCCTTCTGTCCAGAAGGGGGAAAAGAACCAGGGATTAGGAACCCAAAATACGAGGCGACAAATGCCTCTCAACGCGGAAGCACCTGGAGAGTGCTTCTGAATGCGACCTTGGAACCCGGATCGCCGAGATTCCTGGAAACGGGTTTGAATTACGCACGTAGCCTGTCATGCGACGTGTCCTTTTATCCCATGAGCCTCTAAGCCTAGGGCTCATGGTAAATGTAGTTTTTTGTGTCATCCAAGGAACGAGGAAGGCGCTGTCTTCCGTGATTGCTGACAGTTACATGATGAACAGAAGGCCTCTTTTGACCACTAATTCTCCATGTTCACTGCCAAGTTCTTTCCTACAGGCCTCTCTATCGTCAGTCTAATACAAACAATAAGCCTTTCTCTAACTAACGAGAATCATAATAATGCACCTGCGAAAAGAAGAAAAGAATATGCTGGCAAGACAAAATGCATTTCAATTGAAGCCTGTAGTCAGGCTAAGTTGTAAACTTGAAGAATAAATGTGAAACATGAGTAAAAGTTCATGATTACATGTTTCAACTGAACATTAGAGTACATATATATAAATCCCTAATCACTACGATGGTTACATTTCATTCATGCATTTAAATGCTTCACACACGTTACTGAAGTTAAGGCACACAGTGAGGATAAAATTTCAAAATTCGAGTACTTATTTGTAAAATTGTGACATATGAGGGTGGAGCCTAAATTGCGCTGCCCCAGTACCAATGCATAGATTACGTGGAACTATGTCAGTGGTTACAGGTTAATTTGGTCTAATATTTACTTAACTTAAGTGATTCCGAAGTAGCCTCCTTATTGTTATACATTGGCATACAAATCTAGACACAACACAGTTGGAAACAAGTGAAAGTGTGGGAACTTTATCTACAAGTGCTTGTCAGTACGGACAAGAGAAGTGACACGAGATGCAAACCAATGCAGCAGCATGTCTGAATGGGGAACGTAGGAAGGCGCCCATGTCCACCTCGGGGGAGTCCATCACCAACACAAGTCAGTACCAACCCGCGTTGGTTTTTCCGCCCAGTGATCATGAGTCCAGGCCAATGCAGCCATGTCCACTGTTGTCTTGGGACATGGGACTAGATTCACAACATGCAACCATGCGTCCGGACACGTGCAATGAGTCACATCCAGTTGTGGCTGCAGGTACCTTGTCACTCGCCCATGAACACGAGTGCAGCAGCGTAGGCCAACATCTCCAGTGAGCTATCGTCATCCACCACATCTGACATGTCGTCGACGTAATCCATCAGCTGACCCAGACAGATGTGCTGACTCCAACCACTGGACCCAATGTGCACCAAAGCCAAATCGGGTAGTGGCTCAATGTGCTCACTGCACACGCCGACTCGTGCAATCTCCCAGGCCCAGTTTCCAGCCTGCATGCCAAACATCCATGCATGCCATAGCCGGGCATCACGGTGACACTGTCGTGGTCCAACAGGGGGTGCACACACACGTCGAAATCCAGGTCAGCT
Source organism: Triturus cristatus (assembly GCF_964204655.1). Lineage (NCBI taxonomy): Eukaryota > Metazoa > Chordata > Amphibia > Caudata > Salamandridae > Triturus > Triturus cristatus. Next base: position 145,130,252 of record NC_140588.1, read on the forward strand.
ACTGTTACGTTGGACAGGCAGACATCCATGGACCACTCGAACATGCACGAGCGACAATGCAACACAGGCTGAGCGCAGGTGACGTCCGCAAGGCGTAAGCTCAGCCGGTAACTGATCCGCAACACTGCCAACGGCAGTGCCCCCAGTACATGCAGCAGATATTCACGGTACAGGTCCACGTGACTGGAGTCGAGCATGTGTCCGGGCTGGTCTGCTATTGCGTCAGTGGCACTGCTTGAAGCGGCAATGGCTTACCCTGTGCCAGTTGCTGGATGAAATGGCACAGCTCTGTGCAATGAGCAGTGTCTGTGTGCAACGGGTACAGGCCTGGGTTGGGGTGGGAGTACGTGTGAAGGCCATCTCATGCAAGCTAACTACAACCAAGGACTCCTGCATGTGTATGTGTACACATTGGTCTCATGGCGGGCAGTGCGTTGTGTGGGAGTCACAAGCAAATGCTCTCATATCGTGCAGGCCGAAAGCAAGTCCATGCTCGGAGCTACAGATGTGCTACAGCCTGATACTTCAGACAAAGGACCATTCATCCCTACAATCAATTCACCATCTGCATGCATACAGGAGAGGTACAGAGGCCTGTTGTGGGTGTGGTGTGATGCCGGCGACCCTGGGACCCATGGTTGATATGCCCAGCACGTTGCACATGATTCGCCACCCTTTGTCCTACGCTGCCACACAGCTGCCCCACTCCCACGAGCCCCCACACCTGTGTGCGCTTCCCGGTTGCTTCACGTGCACTCCTAGGGCACACCATGGTAATGCCTGTCTGCGCATGTCCAGCAGCATGCCAACAACACCGTGACGCTGGCCTCTGAGGGTGGGTGAACACGTGAGAGCAGGCCAATGGTCCGGACAGGGCGGACACAGGTGTACAGCCCATGGCGGGCAGTGATTGTGCTGTGAATGAGGCTAGGCAATTGACTCATGCATCCGCAGGGCTGATACACAGAACACTTGGAATGCATATGCCAAGACTCCGTACGGTCTTGCGCTCCTACATGTCTCCGTACGTGCGGCCCGCCCTCCTGGTGCATGCCACATTGCAACATCGGCTACTGTGGCCCCGGTGGCGATAACACCCCAACACAGAGACACATTTACCGCACTTCCTGCCCAAGGCCAGGTCCGAGCTATGACCTGCTTCCCCTGCCGAATCAGCACACCCCTGCACTGACCGGACATAACGGACCAGCACACACCGCTCGTGCATACAGGGTGATGCGTGCAGATCTACATGTCCAGGGTCACTGCCAACGCAGAGGTGACATGGTGTTGTCTGCTAAAGATAGCACACTGTGAAGTTGCAGGGCCCGTGCACATCTTGCTGACACAATGACCACACGGACACACTTGCTCAGATGGTGTGAATGGCTACGTGCATGTGCGCATGGCCACATTTATTAGCAGGCACACATACTGAGTGACACCTGTGTTGGATGTGTGTGGGGAGTGTGCACACCAGCCAGCAAGGGCTGCCTGGTGCAGTCAGACATAGACAACAGTGTACAGCTGAAAGAACACAACCATTCAACCATAAGGGCCCCATGACTTGTGCTGCACAGAGTCTGTGGCCCCGGATGCCCAGCGTCCTGCACGGGCCTAGTGCCACAGGATGCTGACTTGCAGTGCACTGGGGCAGGGTCACGAGTGCAGAGCAGGTTCTCGTAGATGGCAGGGGGCTTGTCGCGCAGTGTCTCGTGGACAGTGGAAGGTGTGATCCCAGGGCATGATGCAGAGGGCAGGACCACGCAGAAACAGTCACTTTGGCGGAGAAGAATGGAACAGACACATGTCAGACACCAGGTCCGGTCCAGCCAGATGGAGATGCAGGAAACCACCAGTCTCTGGACTCAGTCGCCACCAAGGTCCAACCAGATAGTGCCCATGACTCATTGCGCACAGAGTTAGTGGCACCAGTACCGTTAGGGGATGCCGCCTGCGATGAGGCGTGGCTGATGGTGTTGGCTCCTCCACATCTTGCCCAGGACACAGTTCCACATGTGTGACATACTGGACCGCAGTGTAGACCTAAGGCAGCGGTCAGCATGGGCCATTCACGAGTGTCGCAGGCTTAGGTTGGAATGCCCCTCCGGCCTGCGTAGTTCAGATTCGGTGGCCCCATGGCAGGCGGACTTGCGGTGAACAGGGTTGATGGCACCAGGTCAGTTGTTGATAGTGTTCGATCACCTCCGTGACTTGGATCCGGCGTACGTCCGGACTGAGCCGCATCTTCCTCTTTCTCCTCTCCGTGCGTTCACTGGTGTGGACTCGGCCATTCATGATTCGTGACCAGGTGCTGGATGTGGAACCTACTGGTCTGCACGGTAGGCCTGAGCCCTCATACACGGGTAACCGGCTAGCATTGGGCAGGGTTAGTGGCACCACGTGTCGCCGGCTGGCATTGAACAGGGTTAGTGGCACCATGTATCGCCGGCTGGTGTTGAACAGGGTTAGCGGCACCACGTGTCGCCGGCTGGTGTTGAACAGGGTTAGTGGCACCACGTGTCGCCGGCCTGCCATGTGGAACTATGCCACACTGATCGAAGGGGTTCTGGTGCTGTGGTCACAGCCACGCCCTTGGGGTCACTGCCATTCACAACTCAGGACACAGTTCCACATGTGGGACCTACTGGGCCGAAGAGGACGCCAGAGGAGTATGTAAACGAGAAAGGAGTAATGTTGGCCAGCATCGGGGGGGCAGCGATGGTCTGCTGAGGCTGCAGAGGTCGCGGAACTGGTGCTTGGAGCTTGCACCGGCATGTGGTGGGCCTTCTTTGCCACACGACGGTGTAGGCAGGTGAGCGGAGCCTCGTTGATGCGCTGGGGCAGGCATGATGGGTCTGTGGTCCAGCGGCACGGGGTGCAGCAGGTGCACAGGGATGCAGGCCCTGTCGCGATCGGCACAGGAGTCGTGGTGGCCTGCGGTGCACCACCCCGGCAGGCGCATTGTCCATTTCGAATGAGGACCATGAGTGTTGCGACTGGCTTTATGTTCACACCCCTACGCAGGCCTGGCGTACGCAGGTCCAACCCACTACGCATACGCATGCAGGGGGGATGTAACGTGCGACATTTTTGTGTTCAGCAACACAGCCTGTGGGGACATGGTGGCGTCTACTGGCCACTTCACTCCATGCACCAGCAGTTGTACTCCACATGGCCAATCCCATGGCTTGCACTCTGTGGTCTGTCCGGCACCACCACGCCATACCTGGCATTGGGTGGGTTGACATTCCTTGGTCACTTTCCCTTCTCGCACATGCCTGCTCCATGCCTCTCCTCATATCCTGCTATTGTGTGTCTGTGGTGCCATGCCATGGCTGGATTGTGTGCGTGGCAAGGCCGGATTCCCAATGGGGTTGTGTTGTCATGTCTGGTCGGTTGGCATGTTGCGTGTCATGTCGTCTGCAGTTGTACTGCGTGCCCATTGGCAGTGGCGTGAGTTGCATGACTGTGGGTCTTCCGGTGTGGCTCTTGGCTGGGCTCCCTTTCATACTGCAGTTAGTCGTCCTGCTTAGCACCAGAAGAAGGCAGGTGTATAATCCCTGCTGCTACCGCGGCTTATCGCCTGTTTTCGGTTCGCATTGCGGATCTGGCAGTTCGTTGTGAATGTTGTATTGTGGTTTTTACGTGTGTTTTTGCAGGGGAACGCGTACTCTGCATCTCATTAGTGTTAGTTGGTGGTGTCCACCGTGGGGATACATTTTGGGGCAGTTATCGCGTGAATACTGGCGATGTCTGCAATTTGCACCAGCTTGTGAATGGGGTGTTAAATCTATCTCCGCTTTTGATGCGTTAATGTGGAGATAAATCTGAGATGAGTCCTTGTGAATATGGCCCTGTGTGTATTGATACACACAATTAACTTACATCCATCTCTGACACAAGTCACAACAGAGTTTGTGTCCCTGATTGAAATTGCACTTACAGAAAAACCTTTTTTCGAAGATTTTTTCCCGTAAAAAATAAGTATGCTGCAACGAGCACCACTTTTGTCCCAAATCTGGTTAAACTCTTCACAAAAAAAAATGAACACAAACTATAAACATAACTGGCAAGCTGTATAAATCAATGTTGACTTTATGAAGAATGCATACTGATGATGGGTTCCTTATATGGACTGCTGACCTATTATTGCTCCCCCACACCTTTGATTTGATAACGTCAGTGTTCTGTTAACCTGATCATCTGCATCCAACATGAAGCATACTTGTAGCCACACTTCCCTGAACCCACTGATGACCATGCAAAGGATGCTAGTGCCAGTCAGCAATAAACCAAGAGAATGGGACAAGAGAGAATAAGACTGGATACCTGCTTGTTCTCACTAGAGCAGGATTGATAGCTACATCAAGAAATATTTATTTCAGTATTTTATCATCTGCATTACAATTCACTGTTGCTAGTATACAATTTGAAATACCTGGTGATAATCTCTGTATAACCCGTTCTCTACAGTTTGTGGAATCTCTATGACTTCCTAGAACTGAATAACCAAATAAATCTCTGCAATAGATGAATAGTACAACCTGAACTAAAATACATGTTGCTATATAGACATCTAACCAGTGAGGGCAGTGCTTTAAAAGAAAAGAATAAATATAGTTGATAAACATTTGTAATTCAGTCCTTCTCCACAACGCGCTGGCCCTAACATATTTTGGATAAATTAAGAACAATTGACTCTACAACATTCATGGACAAGATTATTGACTACAATCTTACTAAAGGGTCTATACTCTTCATAGGAATCGCCATGTCCTGAAGATGGTCTTATAGACGAATCGCGCAAAAGACCGAGACGTCTTCACTCCAACCTATTTCTTCAATCTACTATTGAACCTTTACACTTATGTCTAATGTATAGGCTGTTTTCAAGGATTTAAGTTGGAATGGGCTATATTACATTTGTGATGATGATCAACTAGTGCTAAATCTTCCATTTCTATCACCTATTTATCAGGGAGGTTTTCATACCCATTGACTTTCTTAAAAATATAAATTTATACAAAAATAAGAAATACACCTGTTTTTGTCTCTTTTTGCTTAAAGATTAAGTCACTATTTAGTTATTTCATGAAGTTATATAAGTATGGACACTAACCCAATATTTGAGGCACAGTATGCTACACACTACATACCGCATTGTAGCCAACGGACAGCTCCAGATATTCATCACTGGTTAATGACTCCCATCAGAGTTGCAACTGATGTTCTTGGAGAGGAGTCACAACCCTGCACACACAAAGACACAAAACATGGTGAAGCATGCTTTTGGTCGTCTGAAGTCTTGATTTTGCTGTCTGCACAGAACAGGTAGAATAGCTGCAAAGAAGCTGGCTCTAAGGAGCAATGTGACAGTAACTTTTGCTTACTTAATTGGTAACATTTTATAATATCTCACAGGGTTAAGACACTTGCTGCAGAGGTCTTTGTGTGCCCAGCAATTTTCAGTGGAGTATAGTGACAATAAGATAACTCCACTTATTAGTCCAGTTCCAGTAGCGTTCTATGTTTTGTCCAGTCACAATTTCGACTCAGAAAATAGCGTAGAAGGTTAATGTGCCTGCTGCAAAGCACACTGTGTAACATGCAGATAAGAGATATACATTGTTTGTAGATAGGTAAGCAGGTGTCTGTTAGACAGATATCATTTTGTTAATTCCAGTTCTTAAGTGGGTCCGGATCTGGAAAGTGAATAATATATCTTAAAGGCAGACATCAGTGCTTAATTTGTGCTGGTGGTTCCAAGTGTGGCCCCACACCAGCCATTTTTGGGGACAGGCACTTATTTTTCCTTCTCAGACTTTAACTTGGAGCAAGAGAGAGAAAACACACAAAGAGGAAGAGAAAGGCTGAAAAACAGTGATAATCATAAAAAGCAGGAATATGCAAGAGTTCTTCCTTTGAAGGGGCAAGGTGTGTCTGGTACTGAATTAAAGAGGCATGAGGTGGAATCGAGCCTTTGGATTTGGCATGCTGACATTCTATGGAGGCAGCTGCGTGCTTCTGAGAAAAACATACCCAGCCAAAACGTATTTTCTTTACAAATTGAGAACTGGTAGATGTTTTATTAAAAGTTGAAACAGTCGAGGTTCCAAGAGCGCTGGATCAGGTGCTAGCACGGGCCACCTAAACTTGACTAGATTTAAAATAGTCTGTTTCCAATTTTAGAAAATCAAAACTTAAAATAGACCCATCACTCCATATAGTGATTTGAAAAAAGGGGCTTATTTACAATCCCCTTGCACCACCGGTACGTCACTTTTTCCCATGTTAAAATTGAGTCACCGGCAGTGTAGGGGCTTGTAAATAAGCCCCAAAGTATCTGCCATAATCTAAGCATTCTAGGCCAACTTTAGCTAGTCCTCATGAAAGTGTGAATTCTGTCACAATTTAGATCAACTAACAGGCCTGTTTTGAAGACGTATATTATTTTCAAACTGAAAATTCATGAGACAAAATACATGAAAACGTAGGGGCAAATTACCCAAAAGTCACGCAGCACAGCAAGTTATCTTGCTGCCCTGCATGACAGGGAAAGGGCAGGAATGCTCTATATTTAACATAAAAAGGCACATTCCTGTATTTTCCCACTGCTGGCACACTATGTGGTGAGTAGTACCAATGCAGGCACCATTGCACAATAGTGCAGGGGTGCCTGCGTTGTAAGAAGAATTGTTTTTGTGCAGGAAGGAACCATCCTGCTCAAAAACAATCCCCTGAAGCCTTTTCCTCTTCCTACTTGTGCTGCAAAAGGCAGCACACACAGAAAGAGGAAGTAATGGGGAAAAATAAAAAGATTTCTCCTTGTTATGTCTCCCCTTGGAAGGTGTAGCATTCTGACGCAATCTACCAGTATTTTCTTATTTTCAAAACCTTTATTAAGGATAGTCAATACAGACATATTACATTGCGCTACATAATAACATTAAGGCAGGACTTATAGAATCAAAATCAGCTGCACTCTACCAGCAACAGGAAAACATTAGAGGCTACAATCACAACATTTCTTCACGGGGGGACCCTTCCCCAGAGGAGGATACCGACTCGGCCACAGCCGGGGGGGTACATAACACAAGGCAGGGGGGGACGAAAGAGGACGGGACGATCACTGACCAGTTCTACCAGTATTGGTAAATCTGGAAATGCTTTGGAATCCATGGGTGAAGGCGTGGGAACACCCACACTTCACCCATGGAACACCTTCTCAGGGCAGAGTAATGCGACACAGAGATTTGCGCTGCGCTGTGTTGTGTTACTCTGGATTTATCGAGCCACTAAGACCACGCAATGTGGCCTTGCATGGCTTGATAAATCAAACTTAAGGGTTGCATCACTTTTTCACCCTGTTACGTGGCACAAAAGTGGTGCAACCCTATGATAAATATGCCACTCAGTGCATTGCATTCTAATGCACTTGTAATAAGGCAAATGGGATATCCTTCATGTTTGTGTGATGGAGTACCCATCCTCCAAATGTTAAATCAGACCCATAGTTGTGTCTAGTTTAATATAGCCCTAGAGCGCGCTGTAGCAGGCTCTACCGGCCATTTAAGGCCCACTCCAGCATTAGGAGGGAGCGGGCCTTTAATGGCCGGTAGAGCCCGCTACGGAGGGTTCTAAGTAAGCCTGGGCAGATATCGCGGAGTTCTGCTATGCGGAACTCCGCAAAGTGCAAAAAACACCTCTGCTGCACTACGCGGAGCTCTGCAAGTGGTGGAGTGCGTTGGATAAATGCTGTTCGCTGTGATTTTCAGTGCCAGGTGCTTGTCTGCACTGTGCAATCATCGCTAATGGCACCATGCACAGGGCAAGTGGGTGCTGCTTACTTTCTGCCACTCAAGTAGATTTTTACTCGAGCGGCAGCTTTCTTTACGCGAGCAGATTCTCATTGCATTGAGAAATCTCGCCAGGAAGTAGATTTTTCACGCTCGCCAACTTGATGTTGACGATCGCGAACGAGGAAAAATTTCACCGGGAGGTGGATTTTCCTCACTCGCCAAATTGACGTTGCCGAATGTTAAGTTTATAAGTGTGGCCCTCCTGGGACACCGTAGTGTTTCTCTTACTGACCTGTCCCTACGAGGACACCGTATTGCTGCTTTCCTCACTAGCTGTCCGTTGGAATGTGTCAGTTGACAGCTGGTGATCCTGAGCAGCTGCTGTTACGTGCGCTCTGCGTCAGGAGCTGTGTTGGCGAATACATTAAAGAACTTGTTTGCTATCCGCATCTGGTCTACAGGAGTTCTTTACAGTGGCGACGAGCGCCAACACCGGAACCCACAGTTAACAAAAATTTAAGAGGAAAGGACGGACATAAGCCACACAGTGCTACGAGTACAAGTAAAGAAGATTGTATGGGATACAAGCAGCTAGGATCAAAAAGAAGAACGAGGTGAAATAAAAAGAGGTCCGTGAGATTTTTACAATACACAGTCTATGCAATCGTGTGGAGAAAAAGAAAAAATAACTGGTGTATAATTTAAAAAGACTGTACAACCCGCATCGAACCACGACGGGAAAAAAAAGCACAAAGGTAAGAGTCTCTACTCAGCTTCTAACTGGCCGAATTAAAAAAATATATATACGCAACGTGTGTTAAGCATTGAATGGCTTTTGACAGTTCAACGGACATACCAACTGTCAGCTGAGTGGAACGTCACTAATTTATGCAGCTACGGCGTGATGTACTTAGCGCGCTTGCAGGAGGAATAAAAAGCAAAGTGTGTCAGCTGGGAGATACAGGTGATGACGCATCACGCATAGCAGCGTGCGGCCATTTTGGAAAATAAGTAAACAAACTCCTCGGTCAATTTCAGACAAATGACATTGCGCTTCCAAACGCAAAGCAAAAACGGACCATAATAAAATAAAATGAAGTAAAGTGGATAAAAAAGAATCGAAACAAAGCAGAATTAAAAAGGAACAAGAAGGGTTTAATTTTAAGCAAGAATAAAAAGAAAAATAATAAATTTAGAGCTATTTGGAAAACAAAAAGAAGCAGAAAAGTACAAATTAGAAACATAGATCAAAAAATAAATAAATAACAATACTGTGCTATACTCTGATACATTCCATAAGCAAGATGGCATCTGGCTATTTGTGGAATCTCGCTCCCCCACAATCGTTCCTACCTGGTAAGGGTGAACCAGTACTAAGATGGGAGGAATGGAGAGAGTATTTCAATAATTACATATCGCAATTTGATGAGGACGACGAATTTACACCCAAAAAAAATACAAGCTCTTATTACATTGTCTAGGAGCAGGAGGTATCAAAGTATACAACGGAATAAATAAAAAACAAGAGGGGAAGGTGAAGATGATGTTTATGCAAACGCAATAGATGACCTAAATGAGTATTACAAGCCGAAAGTGTGTGTGGGTGTGGATAGGTACAAATTCTTCCACAGGAAGCAAGGAAAAGATGAGTCCGTGGATGACTATGTGTCCGCACTCAAAAAATTGGCATTAAACTGTTGTTTTGGCGACTTGCATGATGAATTAATCAGAGATCAAATCGTGATGCAAGGATCAAACGCTGATATCCAGGACAGTTTATGGGCAAAAGGGGAGTACCCTCTCCAAAACATAATAGATGTTGCGAGGAAGGCAGAGCTAACTGGTCGCTGTGCAAAAGCAGTTATCGCTGAGAACAATGAAAAAAAAGAGAGTGGTACCGTAAGCAGAGCGACACGTTAAGTCGACATCGAAACAGACATGGAGCAACAAAAAGACCAAACCTATATACAACAAAGGAATGAATAGCGAAATGAAGCGTTGTTATAGATGCGGCGACGACTCACATTGGGCTGATGACAGGAAATGTCCTGCTAGGGGAGTGAAATGCACGTACTGCGGAGTAATAGGACATTTCCAGAAGGTGTGCAGGAGGCGTAATGCAGGCACAGTCAAAATAATTAATGAAGAAGAAGTGTACCACCCTGATACATCAGATGATGAAATAAATATGTGTGTCCTTTGTATAGAAGATGAAGAAGTAAATGAGATCAGTGCAATTGAGACCACTAAAAAGAAGAAACCCATCTGTGACATGACCATAGGGGGTGTGAATATAAACATTGTCGCCGATTCAGGCTCACCCTACACGATAGTGAACAGAATGGTCTGGGAAGAAAAGTTCTCACCATGTATCGGAAACCACCTGGAAAAGGCAGACATTTCTATAAAATCGTTCACAGGTGAACCAATTGACGTATGCGGATACAGAAAGCTAAATTTTGTATATAAAGGAAGGGTGTCAGAAGGAAAACTGTACGTGTCTGCAGTAGGACCGTCTGTACTGGGATGGTTGGACCAAGGCCATTTGGGCATTATACTTGATCCCAGCAAATCTGACCCTGTCCTTGTCGTCCAAAACTCAGTCGACTTCAGCCATTCCCTCTTAAAAAAATACCCCAAGGTATTCAGTGACAGTATTGGGGCGCTTAAGGGATACCAGCACAAAATAATAGTCAAACCACAGGCCACACCTGTAGTACACAAGACACGAAATCTTCAGTTCGCTATAAAGGATGAGGTAAAAACACAACTGGACAAACTTCTAAAAGAAGGTATCATAGAACAGGTGGAGGCTAGCGAATGGATTGCGCCATTAGTCGTGGCTAAGCGCCCCAATGGAAAATTAAAGTTATGTATAGACCTTAGAGACCTCAACAGAAACATTATCGTTGAACAATTTCCTCTACCAAAGATAAGTGAAATGCTTGCCACTACAAAGGGAGTCAAATGGTTTTCAACAATTGACTTAAAATCAGCGTACCACCAGGTACCATTACATCGCGAAAGCAAAAAACTCACCGCATTCATTACACCCTTTGGGTGTTTCCAGTTCACTAGGGTGCCGTTCGGGCTGGCATCTGCTGCAGCGATGTTTCAAAGACTTATGAACAACATTTTCAAGGGAGTTACAGGTATACTGATGTTCCAAGATGACATCCTTGTCATGGGAAGTTCAAAAGAGGAACACAATGAAAATGTACAACAGGTGCTAGGAATCTTGGAGACAAAATGTCTCACGGCAGAGTACAGCAAATGCAAGTTTGCATGTGAATCTGTGAATTACCTGGGACACGAAATCAACAGAAATGGTATCAGCCCAAAGAAGGACCTACTCGAGGCAATAAAGAATTCACAAATACCGACAAACAAGGAGGAGTTGAGGTCGTTCCTAGGACTAGTGGAATTTTACGCAAAGTTTATAAAGAGCTTCTCCAATAAAACATGAACTGCGACAACTACTTAAAATGAAGAGGGAATTTGAGTGGGACATCGTTTGTCAGGAAGCGTTCACCTCACTCAAAGAAGATCTGTACACTGCAATACCTTTACAAGGTTTTGACCCCTTGCTCTGCAATATCATTACTACTGATGCGAGTTCAAAAGGACTAGGAGCAGTCCTAACACAGAAAGACAATGAAGGTAATGAGTACACAATAGCTTTCGCATCACGGTCCTTAACCCCAACGGAGGAAAAATTCTCCGTCATCGAGCGTGAGGCATTGGCATGTGTGTGGGCTTTAGAGCACTTTCGGCACTTTGTATGGGGTAGCAAAGTAACTCTATGCACAGACCATAAGCCACTCACAAAGGTGTTCACAACAAAAGGTTTGTATACGGCATCGCCAAGGCTAGCTCGGTTGTCCGTTCGCCTTTTTGATTTTAATTACTCGATTCAATATGTACCAGGTGTGAAAAATGTAGTTGCAGATTACTTAAGCAGGTTACCCGTTGAAACCAGAGAGCATGATAACCCTGCACAAGTAGAGGAGTATTGCATTGCCAACCTGGAGGACTGCCTATAGGGCATCTCAAAAGAAGAATGGCATTCGGAACAAGAAAATGACAAGGACATTTGTCAAGTAATCAAAATGCTATCAGGGGAGTGGACAAGCAAAAACAAACTCAGCGAACAACTAAGACATTTTTATGAGGTAAAGGATGAACTGTCACACGAAAATGATTTGCTGTTAAGGGGCGGTAGAGTAGTTCCCCCTGTCACCTTGAGAAAACGAATACTGCAGTTATGCCACGAAGGACATTTGGGAATTGTAAAATGTAAAAACAGGGTGAAAGAAAGTTACTGGTGGCCCGGTGTCAGCATTGATGTGGAAAGAATGGTTAGGGACTGCAGCATGTGTCTGCACTCCGACAAAACCCAAGTGACCCTTAGACCACCACTTCACCCACTCACATGTCCCGCCATGCCATGGGAAAGGGTGGGGGTAGACATAATGGGCCCTGTGCTGGAACATTATGAACAGTGGTACATTATCGTCATCATTGACCATTTTACAAAATGGCCCGAACTTAGATTTACAACCAGGCCAGATTCTAAAACTGTAGTTGAGTTCTTAGATGCAGTATTTATACGGGAAGGGCTACCCAAACAGATTATCAGTGACAATGGACCACAGTTCATGTCGGACATATTCAAGGCTTACACATCAAGAAACCAAATTGTGCACAAAACTACATCGGTGTACCACCCAGCCGGGAACGGCGCGGTGGAACGCTTCAACCGAGTACTCAAGGGCATCATACAGCTTGCCAACAGCAACAGGTTTAGTTGGAAAAAAGAGATCCTTAAAACATTGTGGGCTTACAGGATCACACCGAGTGACACCACTGGCCACAGCCCATGTGTACTCATGCAGGGTAGGACTCCTCTCACTAAAGACAACGTGGGTTGGATCTTGGCCGCAAAAAGAGTACACTGGTCTTCTGAGCAGATTAGGAAGAGAGTTGCGCAAGTGCAGCACAAAGGCAAACACCGATATGACCTCAGACACGGTTGTAAACCGGTACAACTCTCTGTTGGGGACACTGTAAAGGTCAAGAGGAGTGGACATACAGGCAAGGGACAAGATAAATTCTCCCCACCACTAACCGTTAACAAACTATATTGCAACTCTGCACTGTTGAGCGATGGTAATGTTTGACACTTCTCTGCCCTCTCTGTGTGAAAACCCAGCACCGAGTACCATACCATTACGCCCAGTGCGTTACCTGGCAGTGGACAAACCTGTATCAACAAGCACCACAACGTTCTATCAGACTCGTCTGACTGTGAGTCTGCAAACGATCCACTCACTTCACGCTATGAGTCATCCAACCAGACAGCACCCACACCAGCAGATGTGATGCGCACTACCCCGGAGGGCTCCGACCCTGGTAGGGTAGTCAGAGTATTGCCCCCCACTCCTGGGCACAGTGAGTCACCCCATGCCAGCACCAGCAGATATGGTAGAAGGGTGTTGCCCCCGGTCAAACTCTGTGATTATGTTTGTACTTAAACTTCTGGGGTATGCAATGCAATGTACTGTGTGTTTTCTCCTGTTATCTTCTTCTTCTTCTCTCCTTGTTCTTTCGGGGGAAGATGTGTTAAGTTTATAAGTGTGGCCCTCCTGGGACACTGTAGTGTTTCTCTTACTGACCTGTCCCTGCGAGGACACCGTATCGCTGCTTTCCTCACCAGCTGTCCGTTGGAATGTGTCAGTTGACAGCTGGTGATCCTGAGCAGCTGCTGTTACGTGCGCTCCGCATCAGGAGCTGTGTTGGTGAATACATTAAAGAACTTGTTTGCTATCCGTATCCGGTCTACAGGAGTTCTTTACACGGAGCGGAGTTTTTCAGAACTCCGCGTAACGTGGAGTGAGGACATCTCCGCAAACTCCGCGAGTGAGCGGAGCTCACCGCCCGGACTTAGTTCTAAGGCTATTAGAACATTCTGCCTCTAGAGGGAAAAATTATCAACTTTGTAAAACAAATGCGGTAGAAATCTCCTCGGGCTCCATGAGACCTGTGTTAAACATTGGAATGTTGATACTCCAGGCTTCTACCAGCCATTAGAATCCCGGAGAACTCCATTGTTTTCAATGAAGAGCTCAACATTCCAATGTTATAATGTCCATGCAAAAACAGGATTTTGCTGTACCAAGCAGCCTGCTGATAATAACTGCAATATAAAGGCTTTTTAAAAAATAATAATCTTGAAATCAGAAAACTGAAATCCCTCACCTTTGTATTGCACCACAAAATAATTGCACTTCATGCCACACTCTTCCATCACCCTACACATACCATTTATCTCACAGTTGGCAGCTTCTTTTTTAACTATACTCTCTCCCTTTGTCACTCATTTCCTATCTATTTCTCACTCCATCTTTTTCACTTTTGTCACTGTATCGCTCTTCCTTAGGGTTAAAGTCTGATGATGAACAAGCATTGGAAAATTCAAGAGGTCAGGCCTAAGCAAGCATGTAATTTCTTTGTTTATTTACTTATCCTAAACCGGCAATATAGAAACAAATGGGTAGTACATAAAACATAAAGAAGAGGCCCGATAGACTAGGCGACAGCAGCACTTTTCAGATGGCTGCGCACGTGATCAGGTAAAATGTTGTCACTCACAGTGCAAGACGCCAAGCGAGCTTAACTACTGCCCCTTTGTATACTGCAGCTGAGGGCAAGATGGGAAACACAGTGGAACAGGCCAATGGGTGATGAGGGCTGCCCCAAAGCCCCTGCACGTATGTCTTTTATTACGATTTCCTTAAATGTGCGGCTGGCGAGACAGCTTAGGATGTCTTTAGGCCAGATCTAAAAAAAATATAAGGCCCCCAGCCTTAACAAAAGTGAATGCCCTGCAACTACAGCACAAGTTAAGCACTAGCTCTGTTTGTTGATCCGAGGCGCACTTCGTTGATTGAAGTACGGAGTTTTGACTTATCAGAATAGGCAAGTATTGTCTGAATATTTTCTAGTGTCGGAGCCAAGGTGTCCTAGCGCGGATCCCTGCCCGACAGTCACACTTAATCACCTTGATAAAGATGGATCCGTCTGCTTGTGAGCCGCCTGGATAATGTACTGAGCAAGACAGTCGACGGCATTAATCAGTCGTAAAGGGAACAGCATCGGGAGGAGGAACATGACAACCTTGAGGAGAGAGAGCGATCAAACCGCAGATACATTCTTGGATCCAGTCTCATTACGGACAACATGTCAGGAAGGCGGCGCGAAGACGTTCTCTCTGCTCGGCCCACATGCTCGCCAACTGTTTCCGAAACGCGCCTGTCAAAAAGATGCGCAACTGCTACTAACAACCTTGTGCGGCTGTTCACCTGCCAGGAAAGGCACCTACGGGGATCCGTACTGATGTCACGATGACACGGGCGCCATGATGCATACTGTTGGGCACACCACGTGCTAAAAATATCCGAACAGCTGGCGCGTGAAAAAACGTTCTCTGTGGCAAGATATATTTCGGAAAAGCTGAAATATCTGTCATGCTCGTCAATGTAGGCGTGCATAAATAACGCTTTGCTAAAAATCATCTATAGGTGACTTAGAAATTAATCTTCACAGGTGGCTTTGGAGGAAACCTTCTCTGAAGCTTTACTTCAAGCAAGCTCCGTGTTGCTTATCATAAGTGCGACAACTACAAAGGGACAGCAGACGCTAACTCTGTTTAATGTTTAAACTCAAGTTAGAATAGTGACGTTACTGGCAGGCGAATCTCCAAAGCAGCAGCCTTCTCCAGAACAAGGTAAACACTTCAACTTTAAAAGAAAAAAAATCTGCAACTAACTCACGTAAATTGTGTACATTTGTTGTTATCTTGTGTTTCACATTTTGTCAAATAATGGTTTCTTTACCAAATCCAAAATGAGTCACCCAGCACTGTTCTTCCAAGAAACTTCTAAAGTTAAAATACTTGTTGAGGCCAAAAACAGAAAACGTTCTGTACTGTCAAGCCTTTGTGTGAGTCTATTGGAGTTGTGCTGAACACAAAGGGGTCGATTCACAAAAGCATTCTATGAGTACGGGAGGCAGCAATACAGAAGTACTCTTTTACAGACTTCCTCCTAGTAAAAGTGCAAAGAGAGCACAATCCTTTCTGTTTGTGTTATTCCTTCAATATCGCCATTATATTCCCATTTTAGATGTTTCGGGGTCAATTCATAAAGGCATGTAAGAGTGTGTAATAGAGTACTACAGCAGTGTTGACATGATGTAAATCCAGCATGTGCTTCCCAAGTTATCAATGTTTATTGATCACCATTTAATTGAAAATGAGAAATAAGATACCTGGGGCCACATGTATCCAATGCTCAGTTTGTTATTACCATATAGCGATTTTTACAGAATCGCTATTTGGTAATCGCAAAATGCAATGCACGTAAGGAATCGCCAAAGATCTGTTGATTCCTTAATTTTACCAAATAGCAATTCGGTATATAGTAATTCATTATTATATAATATTACTCCATTTGTTTCTATGGGCCAAAAGGCTCATAGGTGGGAATAGTTTTGCATTTGCGAATTTGCGATTATCTAATTGGTAATCACATATTAGTTAATGCAAAGCCAAGGGTGCCTGGGGGCCTAAGTCCACCCTGCAGCACCCCCAAGAAAATAAACGTGTACATGTAAAGCGTGCGCTACTTGGCACTTTGAAAAATGCATTTTTCAAAGTTTGCACATGGTCACTATCAACTTGAAGTCAATGGTAATTGCATTTTCCTAAATGCACAATTTGCATTTGGAAAATGCTTCATACATGTGCTAAGGGAATCGCAATTTGTGATTCCCTATTTTTAGTTGCAATTTTAGGTATTCGCAATTTTTGCGATTACTTAAATTTGCAACTACAAAGCCTTTCATCATCATGAAAGGCTATTTTGCATTTGCAAATGGCTGATTTCACAGAATCGCACCATTTGCAAATACAAAAAACTTTCATACATGTGGCCCCGTGGATGGGTGAGCATGTGTAAAATCAAACTAATAATACCTTGAATTAAGCATCTTTATTTTCAGCTCTGAAATATTTACGGTATTAGAACAAGACTTCAAGGCGAGCCCAGCAAGAGGGCACTGATGCTAAGAACGGCAGATCATTAGCTCTGGCTAATGGTTCTCCGCGCTATCTTTTCTGCTACGTTAATGCCATGGAGCAATAGTCTAATAGATCGGTGGAAGGTTTTCACAAAATTACACATCTTTTTTATATTCTATTGGCAGCTTACTGGGAAAATTGGGTTCTTAGTTGAGGGGTTGTGTGAGCCCTTCTCAAGCAACCACCACAGTCTCTTTCAGGGTGAAACACAAATAGTCACTAACTTAACCTGCGCATAACCATCTGGTAGCTTGGCACAAAAAGCAGTCAGCTTAACTTGGAAGCGATGTTTAAAGTATTTATGCAGCACACAAACAGTGATAAAGTTTCATTTGTCATTTTCAGATACCAATTCTAGCCAAGATATCGCTACCGGTAAGTCTTACTTTCAGCCTTTTATCTGATCTAACAGATTGGATCCACAATGTGAAATCAGGATTCCTTGTTGATCATTGTCCTGCATATCTCTTCCTCTTCTTTAGGGACACTATCACTCCAGCACCACACCCTTTGTGCAGTTCTTCACTAGAACTTGCATCTGTGCCTATATCTTAGAAGTCAGCTATGATGGTCCCATTGCTGAAGAAAATGGACGCTGACACCACAACTCTAAGTAGCTATCATCTGATTTGGCTCCCTCTCTACCCTGCTAAGTTTCTAGCTAGAGAGGGTAACTGTCAGCTACCAGCAAACATTGAGAACACTAATAGCTTTGATGTTACCCAAATGAGGTTCCACCATTTACATGGCACTGAGGTGGCTCTGTTGCCAGTTATGAATGACATTCAGACAGTTTGACCAAGAAGGATTTGCAGCACATTTAGATGTAAGTAATACATTTGACATTGTGTCCCATAAAAAGATCTGTAAAGGGATTTTTTCAAATGGGATTCACAACCTTGCTCTAAAATGGTTGCCCCCTTCCTTTCCAATTGTTCCCAACCAGTCACCATGAAACCTTTTCATTCCAACTCGAAGCCTTTGGTTTGTGGAGCCCTCAATGGTGCATCCTTGAACATTACTTTGTTTAATAGCTAAATGACTCCACTGGCTCATGTTATTCATAGTTATGGCTTTGATGTTATTTCCTGTGATGAGTCTCAGATTGTTGTCTACTCTGCTTACAGTGGCATTGCTTACACGGTTAACCTCAGGGCCATTTTGCTGGGAGTTGACCTTTGGACGAAAAATCACCCCCTGAAGGTTGATGGAGATAAAACAGAACTACTGGTGCTTGAAGAGGCCTCTGATTTAGTCTTCTTGATGCCCTCAGAAGTAGGGCAGTCCAACTCTACCACATGAATGAACTAGTAATCTAAGAGTGGTAACTGATGTTGCTCTCTAGTTCTTTAAACACATTACCCTTCTCAACTCTAGGTCCTTCTTTTTCCTGCTCACAGCGCACAAGGTATTGCCACTTTTGCCCAGGGCCTCGTGTAGTACTGTGGTGCAGGCTATCACTTTAGCTCTCTCTGATTGTGATAACTGTCTTTTTTCTGGTCTGGCTTGCCTAAGAAAACTATATCTCGTCTCCAACAAATCCCGAACTGTGCAGTCAGAGTTTTACTGAATCAATCTTTTCTGCTTTGAGTTCTCTCCATCTAATAAAGCTGCATTGTCTCCCTGTCTTTCAACATATACACGTTAAGTTTTTTGTATATAACACAGAGCTTTCTATAAAACAGGCCCACATTTTATTCAATATAGAATTCTACCTTCTTAGGGGCTGAATACGAGTTTGGCGGTGTGGTGGCAGGAACGCCACACCACCAAATCTGCGTGAGAACCGCCCTCCGTATTATGACTTTTTTAGTCACTGGTGGGTGGTTCTTTTGGTGTTTCCACTGCGGTGCCTATAAAATAGACACCACAATGAGAACATCAAAGGAAGTTCTAGCATGGCATGGACTGTGAAGTCCACTCTGTACTGGAACTGGGGGTGCATGCACACAGGGGGCACATGTTGTACCCCCCTGTGTGCATCCACATGGAGTGAGGCACAAAGGTGCCCTGTAGGGCCCCCTTTCCTTCCTCACCACCACTGTTTTCATGGAGGAAACACCTCCATGAAATCAGTGGCGGTAAGAAAAGTTGTAATATGCTTGGCGGGACCGCAGGCTACTATAAAGTAAACAAATAATCTATTTAGTTTGTTCAATAAAAGTGGTTTGTGTCTTGAGATCATTTTCACAAATACATCTCTCTGCCTTCTCCAGCCACTTCAAAATTATAACTTGGTTGATTCTATTCCACATTTTGTAATAATAAATTCCATATTTTTAAAGTGGGTACTTATGAGCCTAAGGGTGTCCAGGCTTTGGGCGGCCATCTTGGAGGTTATGTGAGCTATTGCCCAGAGTCACATGAGGCTGAGCTGAGCTGCCACCAGGGATCGAACCGTGAGCCCTGGGCTCCAGACTCAGTCGATCTGGCTGCTGTGCCACACCTCTACACCAATACAGTCTAAAGATCAATAACATATCATGGGTTAAAACACTTCACTGTTTCTCAGCTGATGGTGTAGCTGGAATCTGTATCCATGGCGGGCGATGCTCCAGACCTTGCTTACTTTAGGGATGACTGTTGATGAGAGGTACACACAACTATATTAATATGATTAAATAATCTTTTGGATTGAAAAATGTGTTAATGTTGTACAACCTTCCTCCTTTGGTTTTAAGGCTGTTGTGTGCATTCGTAAACATATGGCAAGCTTAACACCAAAGCACTGGGAAAAAAAAATCAGTCTTCTTCCATTTCCTGCAGTACAGTGCGGTTGTAGCGAGACTTTCAGCCGTCTGAGCAATTCTGGAAAGTTTACTTCAGCCCTTGCTCTCTCATACCTTCTGACTTCATAGAAGTGACTTGTTGCCCAGATCTTATTGGTCATAAATCAGACATGAAGTGTTGTTAATGTGTGTCTGGCTCAGAAGTTTGGCTGCCAGCTCTCGCTTAGCAGGGTAAAATCTGTTAAACAACTGGCGACTTGAAGTCTCTTGTAACACTGTGGATTTATTTGGCAACTGTAAATAGCCAGCAGGGATAATTGTTTTGAGGCGTGGAGTGCTACCCTCCGCGTCTGCCCAAGTCTTTTATCAGACTGCATTGCTGCAACGTCTCTCCTCAGAATGACCATCTATGTGTCCTTCACAGCGTCCTTTCAGCTAATAATAAAGTCATTTGAAATGCTGAAAAATTAAATATTAACACAGAAGCCTGGTTGGGCATTTGTACTCCTAAACCACTAATAATGCCAAAGTAAATCAATACAAATCCCTCGACCAGGCAATATATATATATACATATATATATATATAACCCAGTGAGGGTAGCCTCTGGGTGGTTATAGTTACGGCAAAGTTTACATAGGAATGTTATTTCATGGTTTGCTTGATCTCTGGTGAAGTTTAATGAATCTTCACAAAACTTCCCCAAAAAAATATCCACCTCAGCTCCTTCCTGGAAAGTTTTGGGGTGATGTATCAAGCACAGGCTGAGAAAAAAGGGTGTCCCAAAATACATTTTCAACATTCATTTTCCATAGGAAAATTAGAGATGGCCACAGCGAAAACGGCTGAACTGAATTACACCATATTTGTCAGAAAGCTAGATCTTGGTCTAGAAAGTGTGCTTTTGATGATTTGGTGTAATTCTGCTCAGTAGTTTAAGAGATATTTAGGTTAAGAAAATATAGATATTTCATGCCACAGAGGATCCTCTGACCCAAGAGATCATGACATAAGATGTGATTAGCCACCCATCTGATAATTTATTGGGGAGGGGGGCATGTGCCTCTCAAACCTTTTTTTGGCCCCGGAGTTCCCAACTGCCCCGGGCCGCATTTTAATAAAAATGGATGGGGGCACGTGGCCTCCCTCCCCGAGCCTTTGTATGTCCCTGGGGACCCCATCCCCTGATGCCGTGTTTCCAGTTATGGAGAGTGGGGCATTCGCGCTCCCCTCTCAGTGCCATTCTATGGACCTGGATCCTCATCCCTTGCTGCCAATTTCATGACGGTGTCTTGGGACCCCAACCCATGGGTTACTGTTTCAGGGAAGCCTTATGTGCTTCCACCCTGTTGGAGGCGAACGTTGCTTCCACCTGGTGGGAGCACAAAATTATCTCCCAGCCCGCGCTCTTATGGGCAGGAGTCAGAGAAATGCTCCCTCCCTTTTTGTGTGTGACCTCCATCTGTAATTTTGATTTACTAAATAACGTTGGAATGAAAAAGGACAGAAACTTTCCAGTGGTTAAAAGTAATTGAAGAATTTTCACCCGCTAGATCCTTTCTGCCTAAGGAATGAATTATACCTACTGTCACTCAGTGGGACATGAGTTGGAAAAGTAAAGGGCTTCCAGACCTACTTCCCTATCTGGATTTTTAATTAGATGTTACCTGTAGGCGTAGAGGCAAGTGTAGGTGGAAAAAGAACACAGCTTTTGTAAAAGCCATCATTGCAGTGTAAACCATGGTAAAATATTTATTATAAGCTTACTCGCCTTACTACTCTAACCGTACAGGGCCCTTTATGATTAGACAATCTGAAGCGTTTCCATTTACCACAGAGGCAATGATCCTTTGATGAATCTTTCTCCACCGATAGGAGGTGTTGAAATTAGGGTGACCAAACCCCATGTTAGCTGTCCAATGAGAACCATTAATTGACAGCAAACTTCACAAATTAAAGATCAAATGTAGATACCACCACTCTTAAAACCATGCTGTAGAGAATAGCAATAGGAAGACTCAACCTACTATAGAAGTTAAGTCAAGTTAAGATAATGCAGATCAAAAGCTCTGCAGCTGCAATACAAAATAATAGACGTAACACCTGATGTTCTGTCAAAGTTCGATGATTCTCCCTACGATGCCTTAAGTCAAACAGCAGTTTGAATGGAAAAATAAACAGGACTCAACAATAGACTCAGGCAGATAATTGATTAATTTGGTTATTGTGTTAAAGATTCAAATGTAATTGCCATAAGCAGTTGTTTGAGAAGTTCAGTTCAGAGTATCACAACTTGCACAAAAATGGCAAACATTTAAGCAGGCTTTCTTTAAATGGTTATAATTAGAATCAATTACAGTGTTACTGAGTCCTATCACCATTAGGGCAGAAGGATAATTCATTGTCTAACAGCTCAGGCCCTACAAAGATGGAAAAGGGTTCAAATCTAAAGTCCATTAAGGGGGAGTCCATTAGCATGAGCAAGGAAATAAAGGAATGAAAAAATGGAAATGATTCGGCAAAGAAGGTTCAGTTCATCAGCTACTGCCGGTAGCATGAACAAGGTAGGCCAAAAGCAAGAGATAGTTCATAAAACGAACAGCAAAGCATCCTCTCGCACGGGGAAATGAAAAAGTATGGCGTTTCCCCTCCTTTCGGGTTTATTCTTTTATAAAGTTTTTAGGATTGTCCAAGTGTGGTGGCATCACACCACCATCAAAGGCTATCACATTTCCATATTCGCATAGTGCCACATAGGACACATGCACCAGTAAGAAGTTTTCCCATTTAGTCATGAGAAACGAAAGATTCGAAGAAAAGAAATACAAAGTTGCGTTTTAAAGTAACAGCTGCAATCCTGTTCCCACAGGAAAATAAAATGTGAATGTTAAAGAAACATTCAAGAATGTTGGGGTGTACACATGTACAGTACAAATAAAGCAAAATTTCACTATGAGAAAAGTAACCATTGCACTAATCCAGGAGAAAGGTCATCATTAGAAAAACATTTTGAAAAAGTCCTTGAAATTAGCATCACACATTTTAATGAAATGAGCTTTAAACCAATATCACATGCAGCGAAATTAAATCAATTAAAATAAAGAATATATAGAACTTTCACAAATCATTATTACATAAAAACAGCTAACGTTAGAAATACCTTACTACTGCAATTTTTCTCAACATTCATGTAAATGCATATTTTTTAAAACTCCTATTGCAAAAATCGTTTTTATATTTTATAAACTATAGAAGTTCTAGTATCGCTGTGGAAAAATTTCAAACTTGTACTTTATTTCTACACCTTTTTGCAACAACTTTTCAAACTAGTGCGTTCTCAGCAAAAAGCATTTAAAAAACTAGGGGCCAGATGTGCAAAAAAATCAGTTTGCGATTTTCTAATTGTGACATTTTTAAATTCACAATTACGAAATCGCAAACACCCATGTACAAATGTGTCTTAGACACATTTTGTGATTCCCAGTGAGTCGCAAATAGACCTACCTCATTAATATTCATGAGGTAGGTCTTACATTGCGACCCATTGTGAATGGCCTGCTCTCACAAGGATGGTGGCCTGCTGGAGTCAGCCAACCACCATGTCTGTGATTGCTTTTTAAATAAAACAATTATTTTTTGTAATGCAACTCATTTTCCTTAAAGGAAAACAGGATGTAATTCAAAAATGAAAATGAAAATCTGCCTTTTCATTTTTTAAGAGTATGCAGTGGTCATGGGACCACTGCCTGTTCTTGTAAAATGTTAGCGCCCACATTCACAAAGAGGAAGGATTCCCATTTGCGGATGGGTTACCACCGACTTGAAGTTGGTGGTAACTGGTAATGTCGCAATACATTCCTACACACCAGTGCGACTCGCTATGAGGAAGGGATGCTCTTAACACGCCCCATTCTAATAGTGACTCGCAAACCCTATTTTGTGATTCGTTAATAGGTTACCGACTCGCAAATTAGGGTAGAAACATGCCAGAAAGCATTTTACTGGTCTTAAACGTCTGTTTGGAAGCGGTAAAATGCTTCATACATCTGGTCCTAGGCCACTTTACTTAACATCAAAATTTTCATCAATACACATTAATAAGCAATATATGCAGTAGACATTTATTAGTGCAACTTGTTTATATGGTATAAGTTTTGTTCTGTATATATGTTTCTTCAGCTTCACGTTTCAAAGCTTTGAAGGTGCTTCTACTACACTTATCTTCTTGTGTCACTGCTTTTAACTTGTGCAAAGTGTACTTTCAGCTTTTCATCTCTTACTTTGGACATATGTTGTGTATTGTGATTTTTATAAATCGTGCTACATCACCTTCATAGGATTAAAGATGTGACTTCAGTAAGCAATGTCTTCAATTGACACCAGTAGCATGCATGGCAAAGGGACAACATCACTGTAAAAAAAAAAAGCCAAAGCAAGCGGTATAAGCCCTTGATCTGGAACCTTACGTATCTTTTATGATAAAAAGAGGAGGCTGTAACACGTGGATTTGCCTGTAAATACGCTATTTCCTTTTTCGCTATTTATGCTATCAGGTTTCCCCCTCCTGACGCAAATGTGAGGGCGTGTTTCCTTAGAAAAAGAATAAAAGAGATAGGACAAAAACTCTATAGCACATTAAGAGGATGGGACTGGAGGCATAATATGATATTCGTCACCATCTTAGTAAAGAAAGCAAAATCAATATACGCATATCGTCTGTCTGGCGGCGACATTTCAGAATGCTAGTAGTCCTCTTAGCCTGATGGTGGCAGTAGAGCTCCATGTTATATTTTACCGACACTGGGCGAGCAAAACGATACAGGAAACAGTTTTACGTTTAAATTACAAAGATGCCTGTATAAGTGTTTGAAGAATGTTGTTAGTCGGTGATGTGTCTTATTAGCAAAGTTAGAACTCAACAAAACGAGTACAGGATAGAAAAGTTTCTGAGGTGAACAGAACAACTTCCAGAAAATCTCTTTTATTAACATCAGAAATAAAATGAGCTCGACGTAGATATTCAAGAAGGTAAAAAGACAAACGCGCCCTCTACACATTTAGAATAACATAACACAGCATTTACTATGGGAGCTTAAACTCTTGACCAAGGTTCACATGCGAGACAATACTATCCATCAGTTTGTTTACGCAATATAAAAGACAACGAGGCACCAAGGAAAATCGAAGAAAACAGGATACTGAAAGATTCCCGAAAATCTGAAATGAACACTTTCATCATCTAACGCATTCAGTGGCACAGTCTAGTTTTGCAATTTGTGCAATGGTTGTCTTTGAACGCGGCTTGCTCCCTTTCCTCTAGTGCACGCAGTCAAACAATATACGACCCTATTGCAGCAGTCGAAGCGCATTATGGGGCATATTATCAAGCACCGCGTTAAAATTATCGCCACTTTAAAGCTGCGATAATGGGCTTGATAATATCCTGCAGAGAATTCCAATAGAAGCCCATGTTGACACCAGAACATGGGCTTCTATTGGAATTCTCAAGGGCATATTATCAAGCCCATTAGCGGCGATAATTTTAACCCCGTTTCTTGATAATATGCTTCAATAAACGTATGGGAACTATGATGCTGAGTGCACTGGTGGCCGAGGCAATGGCGCGGCTGACACAAACAAAATATTCCGTACATGTGTTTTTTTGTCTTTACCTATAGGTAACTAACTACGGGGCATATTATCAAGGACGGCGTTAAAAATTATCGCCGTCCTTGATAATATGCCCCGTAGTTAGTTACCTATAGGTAAAGACAAAAAAACACATGTACGGAATATTTTGTTTGTGTCAGCCGCGCCATTGCCTCGGCCACCAGTGCACTCAGCATCATAGTTCCCATACGTTAATGGGCTTGATAATATGCCCTGGAGAATTCCAATAGAAGTCCATGTTCTGGTGTGAACATGGGCTTTTATTGGAATTCTCCGGGGCATATTATCAAGCCCATTATCGCCGCTTTAGAAAACTGCAGCTAAACCGGTGATAATTTTAACGTCGTCCTTGATAATATGCCCCTACATAAACAATAACACACACCTAAATGAAAAATAAAAGCAAGTTAAACTAATCAGTAGGGAAGGCTCTATGTTAGATTCTGAAACCTCTATTGGTTAATGCGATCACTGCAGATGTATGTCTGTGTATGTATTCAGAGAGCCACAGAATTGAATCCTGGTTGGTGCAGTGTGGAGTAGTGACTTGTGTATTTCGAAGTCCAAGCCAGTGACAGAAAGCTCTGTGAATAAGCAAATTATCTTAAACTTGCATTACTCACACTTAGGACAGGCTGTCACAAAATGTGCAGGTTTAAGATAAAAAAGGGCTTCCAAAATAGAAATTTTAGTAATATGTATGTATACGTTACTTAGTGCAAACATTTTTTGTTATAACTGTCCATAAAAGCACACTCTCAACATCTCAGCTGAAAACACCGATGCAATTTCTCTCTAAAAGAATAATTCTTTGCCACCAGGAAGCTTCAAGTGACTTCATCAATCAAAGCCAATATTGGCTCCTATGCAGATGCTTGTGATGGCTTTAGGACGGTGTGATCGGTGCCACCGCTACCTGGTGCTGAGCTCTGATGGCGCTGTACTTTGTTATATATCATGGTTTAAAAGCATCTGCTGCAGAGTTCCTTGTGCGTTCACCAATTTTCTGGTATCAATAATAATGTTAAGATAACTCTGGAAATTAATGTAACAGTTGGCTAGAGATCAGAGTTTCGTCTAGTGGCAGTTTTGACTCATAACAAATTAGTGCAGATGGTGAACATGACTTTTGCAAAGCACGAGTACAATGCGGATCATTGAATTGTATATTATGGAGATAGCTCAATGGGTTACTGTTTTTGTCACAGAGATCCTTTTGTTACCTGCAGTTCATAAGTTACAATTCTAATATATAGCAGGTGAGTAGCGCGCTATACAAATGCTATGATTGATTGATTGATAGCACAGTGAGCTATGAAGTGTCATCAAAGAGCTACATGCAAACTGCAAAGTTTAGGTTAGAGCGTTATGTTTTTCCCCCGTCTTTCATTATGTCAGAGATGGGCTATAGAGAGATGAGGGTGCTGTTGGAGGGTAGTAGTGAGGGAATCAGTGGAAACGGAGGTCATTCAGGGGCGCCAACAAAGATTGTTGCACCGGGCCCCACCAGCACTAAATCTGTCCCTGCCAGCCTTTAAATTTGCAGAATTAACAAATTGTACACTTTTACATTCATTTAGGTAGCAGACACCCTGGCAAGAAGGCTTGTTTTTTGCTTAGCTGTCTGTCCCTCAGTGGGCTTCACAACACAGGAGGCTCCCTCCCTTCCACTTCAGCTGAACTGGAATTAACTGCTCTGGGACGGGTGTCTTTTAACAAAAAGTAGGGGAACAGTTTTTGTTAAATTAAAAAAGTTTGGACACATCATGCCCAAAAGACCCCACCCACTTCGACCTTTGCTTAATTGGCAGAATATTCACACAATCACATATATTTGCATTTTTATTGACAAAACTAGAGATGTCTATTGACACAATCAGGTGAAATCTATCTGCATAGTAAAGGTATAAAGTAATGTGTGAGGATCATTTTCTAATCATTTGCAATGATGGATCCTAAATATTGTCAGAATAATAATCGTAGGACTTCTCCCAGGCATATTAGAACAATATATTCTGTACATTTTACAATTGTACACTCTAAGTAATTTTCATACTCCTTGTAGGTTTGAAATAAGGCCAGGAAACTAAGGGTGTGCAAAATAGTGAAAATCATTCAAAGAGTAGCTTTTGTGAGGTGGTCTGGGAATATATATAAACATCCACTTTTTTAGTTAAATACATTTTTTAGTTTTCCCTATTCTTCACCATAGGGAGACTCTGCAGTGAGCACAGAAATCTACATATGGTAAAGTATAGAGGAAAATGCAAAAATTATTTCACTCTAAAATAAATATGAAACATACTTTTATACTATATATTATTTTAAAATAGATTCATATATTTATTTAAAATGTAGAACAAAATAAAAATATCTAAGGTGCTACTAGCATAATTTGGAGAGAAATCAATAATTAATCGAAACATATCAAATAAAATTAAAGTTATTTTTGGGAAGTTTAAATAAATAAAAAATACATTGCCACCTAGAAAAGATAATGGGCCCTATTCACAGAACCAGTCTGAGACAAAATCCTAAACTTGCTACTCATTGTATTCACAGAATGCACTTACGACTGTCCTCAGTTTACTTCCACACTCAGGCCGGAATTTCCGCACCCGGAGCGGAAGCTCCGCACCCGGAGTGGAAGCTCCACATCCAGAGTGGAATTCCCACCATCGGGCCGGAATCTCCGCTCTCTGGCCAGAATACCCACATCTGGTGTTAATTGACTATATCTGATGCATTGTGGGTATTCCGGCCCGATGGTGGAAATTCCACTCAGGGTGTGGAGCTTCCACTCCGGGTGCGGAACTTCCGCTCCGGGTGCGGAAATTCTGGCCCGAGTGCGGATGTAAACTTAGGACAGTCGTAAGTGCACTCTGTGAATCCCATGAGTAAGTTCAGGATTTTGTCGTCTCAGACTGTTTTTGTGAATCGGGTCCATTTTTTTTAGTATGCATTAATAAAAATTAAAAGTAATGTGCAAAATTAATTAAAGTATTTTAGATATATTTCAATAAAAACATTGTTATATTAATTCTTAAATTTAAAGTAGGGTTAAAATATATGAAAAATGTGTACTATTTTTTACTTTTTTTATCATTAAACCTCTATGGGTGAGTTTTACAGAACCATTGGTTGGCCAAGTATGGCACTGGAATTACTGCTTTTTTTGATAATAGTGTTGGAGTTTTGGTTTTGTTTTGATTACTGTCATTGAAACGATGGCCGATAGCACATCCTGTCATTCCTACACCGGATGCTAAACACAACTCTATCAATGCGCCTCAGCCTTGGTCGACAACTCCCTGGGTCTTCCAACGCCGGGACTATCATCCAGGTTTGCTAATGCCTAGAAAACTGACCAGCACCACCCACAGCTTTCCCTCATCTAGGACCCTCTCACAGCTCTGCCAGTGCACCTCAGTCTTGCAAAGGATTTGTACTGTCACAACAAGCAATGCCATTTTGCCCTTGGATAGAAATCCCTCAGGGAAGGTCTTCTAGAAAGAGAGAGAATATGGTCTCTTCCAAAATAACACAAAGAATGACACTAAGGAGCTTATTACGAGTCTGGCATCCACGGACCTCCAGACTCGCGGGGGCGCGGCGATGGCGGTCTTCTGACAGGGCAGTTGGTATGACAGAAAGGGACACCCAAGCGTCTGCGACCCCTTCTGTAATACCAAAGTGCCCTGGGGCATGCAAAGCGGGTGCAAATGCCCCTTGCGCCTGCAGTGCTCATGTAATATGGCCCCATGCGCTGTAATATACAATGTGCCCTTGGGGCGCAACAGGCTTTTGCAATCGCATTGCAAGCCCCCGGAGCCCTTTGGTATTACAGAAGGGGTTGCAGACGCTTGTGCAGTCTCTTCTGTAATACGGATAGTGCTGGTGCACAAATAGCGCCAGGCTTTCATCAGAGGGTGTTCCCTCATTTGCATGAGGGTGTGGCCCTATGCAAATGAGGGACTCTCTTTGCCTCTGTGCATGTGTCATATTATAGACGTGGACGCAAAGGTAAAGAAGCCGTCAGGAGGCACGCTGACAGTGCGCCACCTAAAAAGGTAGCACACTGTCAATGCGCCCCCATGTTTGCAGCCGTATGGAGGGGATGAAAGGGGTCCTATTGACCCCCTGGACACCCTTTGCAGGTGGGTGCAATCACTCACTGCACCTGCCTGCAAGGGGATCTCTCTCCCCTCTTAAAAGTGCAGGAGGGTTGCCTCCTGAATAGTGAAACACAGAGAGTCTGCTTCAAAGATGCTCCGGGAGCAAGACCTCTGACCTCCTGTTCAGGGTAACTGCTCTCCCCTAGCGCAGCTCCGTCCTTAAGGCACTGCCCCCAGCACCTTCTGGTGACCCAGGTAGGTGTTTAAGGCCCTCCTCCGGCTGCAGGCTCCTGCCTGCGCCTCATCTCTATTGGTCCAGCGGAAGAGCCTGCTCCTCTGCTGTTCCGCTCTGTCAGTCTTTTTCTGTTGCTGTTTATTCTGCTTTCCTTTTCTGTCTTTTTCTTTTTTGCCTATTTTCTCTCTTTGCCTCTGTTTTTCCTTTTCCGCCTTAATCGCACCACTACAGCCCCTGTGGTCCCTCCCCCTCAGTGTGTTCCCGCTCATGCCTCCCAGCTGCTCTCCCTCCCCTACCCCTACTTAATGGGGGCCGCTGCGCAACAAGGCGAGCAAGACCTCTGACCTCCCAGTTAGGGTAACTGCTCTCCCCTCGTGAAGCTCCATCCTAAAGGCACTGCCACCAGTGCCTTCTGGTGAACCAGGTAGGTGTTTGAGGCCCTCCTCCACATGCAGGCTCCTGCCTGCGCCTCATTCCTGGTGGTCCAGTGGAAGAGCCTGCTCTCCTGCTGGTCCGCTCTGTCAGCCTTTTTCTGTCTTTTTCTGTTTATTCTGTCTTTTTTCAGCTTTCTTTTTTATTTTTATTTTTGCCTTTTTGCCTATTTTTTCTCTTTACCTCTGTTTTACCTTTTTTTGCCTTCTTCCCTCCACTGCTGCCCCTGCGGCCCCTCCCCCCCAGCGTGTTCCCGCTCTCAGCTGCTCTCCCTCCCCCGACCCCTACTTATTGGTGGCCACTGGGCGGCCACGCCAAATGCGTGCCAAAGGCAATCCCATCTGTGCCCGTCCGTGACCCAACCGTGACCAGGCCAGGGACCCAGGTCCCTCAACCTCCGGCAGCAACGATACAACCATTCTCCATGCACTCAACCCCGGATACAACAACAACTGCCAGCTCTCGATGCCGAGCAACTCCAAAGGCCTGTTCTCCTGCCAACACTGCTGCTCCACCTTCACCCACCTCCGGACCCAGACAGCCACCCTCAACCCACCAGATGCGTACCTAAACCCCTGAGCTGCATCCTCCTCAATGTGCGCTCAATCTGTGCTCTCTGCACAGACCCGCAGTAGAGGTTTGGGACCTCGTCAACACTCCCTTGCCTGACGTTGCCTTCCTCACAGAGACCTGGACCAAAGCAAGCTCCGCTCCCGACATCACAACTGTCATCCCCAACGGATTCCACCTAGACAAGCTCAGTGACCCGAACACCACAGCCCTTCTAGAGAATCTCACCGATGTTGGACTGAAGCAACTCGTCTCCACTCCAACCCACACAGCAGGACACACTCTTGACAGCATCTTCGCTGGAGGAAACAACATTCTCTTCAGTCACACCACGCAACCTCTCTGGTCAGACCACCACTGCGTCCACTTCTCTTTCTCAAAACCCACTGCACACAAGCTCACGCCATGCCTCCCATGCAGAAACTGGAGCAAAGTCACTTAAGAACACCTCACCTCCTCCCTCAGCTGCATTCCTCCCCCTACCACGACAGACAACAACCCATCAGCAAACAACCTTCACCAATGGATTGCCAACAGCGCTAATGCTTTCGCCTCCCTGCAGAACTCCCCCAGACCACACAACTCGAAAGCCACCTGGTTTCACCAACGACCTCCGAGAATCTAAGCACTCATGCTGATGACTGGAGAAAGCATGGAGAAACAGAAAAACCCCGGAAGCACGCACCAGCTCATCAAATCAACTAAGAGAAACTTCATCCAGGACAGAATCTTCTCCAACTCCCACAACTCCAAGGAACTCCTCACCATCAAACAAGAATTCACCAGACCCCACAGCGAACTACTGATGTCCCTCCCTCCCTCCCAAGGCCCTGCAACAAACTCAGCTCCTTCTTTCACCTCAAGATCTGGACGCTCCATGACAACTTCAATGACCAAGACCATGGCACAGACCCTACACCCTCCACCAGCAATCCCACCCAGCGGACCCTCCTCACCTGGACCCCTGTCACCACTGAAGACACAGCAAGAATTATGAAAAGCATCCACTCCGGAGCACCCACTGACCACTGTCCACTGCACATCCTCCACGGGGCCACCACTGCCATCGCACCAGAACTGCGACAGACAATCAACTGCGCCCTTGAAACAGCCACGTTCCCCAATGACTGGAAAAGCATTGAAGTGAAACCTCTCCTCAAGAAACCCTCTGTAGACCCAACTGACTTCAAGAACTACAGACCCATCTGTCTTCTCCCCTCTGCCGCCAAAGTAATTGAGAAAGTCGTCAACACCCAGCTAATGCACTTCATAGAAACCAATAACATCCTCAACTCCTCTCATTCTCGATTCTGCAGCAACCACAGCACCGAGACTGCCCTCATAGCCACCACTGATAACATCTCCACCCTCCTCGATCAAGGCCACAAGGCAGCCCTCATAGTACTAGACCTCTCAGCAGCCTTCGACACCGTCTCCCACCGCACACTAGCCACCAGACTCCATGACGCTGGTATCCAGGGAACTGCCTTAGATTGGATTTGATCTTTTCTCTCAGGTAGAACACAAAGAATAAGACTCCCGCCCTTCCTCTCCAAACTCACAGAGATCAGATGCACCCCCACGGACTCAACATAGTATCATACACTGACGACACCCAGCTCATCCTCTCCCTCACCAAGGAACCCGACATCACCAGGCACAGTTTCCAAGAAGGAATGACGGACGTCGCATCTTGAATGAGCAGCAGCTGCCTGAAGCTCAACTTGGAGAACACGGAAGTCCTCATCCTCGGGTCCACCCCCTCAGCATGGGACAACACCTGGTGGCCCCCCGCTCCCGGAAACCCACTGACCCCTATGGACCACGCCCGCTGCCTCGGCATCATGCTCTACTCCTCACTCGCCAGATCAATGCCATGACCTCCACATGCTTCAACACCCTCCACATACTCCGCAAGACCTTTAAATGGATCCCCCCGACCCCAGGAAGACCGTCACCCACGCACTCAACACCAGCAGACTTGACTACGGAAACGCACTCTACACCGTAGTCAACAAAAATCTCCTTTGCAAACTCCAGACCGTCCAGAATGGCTCAGCCAGACTCGTTCTTAGAATCCCACGACACTACCACATCACCCAGCACCTCAGTGACCTCCACTGGCTCCCCGTCGAAAATAAGAATAACCTTCAAACTACAAAGCCCTCCATAACACCAGACCTCCTTCCACGCCTCCTTCCACACCCCCAAGCACAACCTCCCTCAGCCGACCTAGCCCTAGCCACGGTCCCCCACATCCACAGGACCAGAGCAGATGGCAATTTTGCGGCCAAGACCTGGAACAAACTCTCCCTCAGCATCAGATGAAGCCCGACACTGCACCTATTTAGAAAGGACTTCAGACCTGGCTCTTCGGATGACCACGGAGCTGCCCCTCCCCCCTTCCCCAGCACCTTGAGACTTCACGGGTGAGTAGTGCGCTCTATCAATCCCTGATTGATTGATTGATATTTCACTTGAATGTAGTGCCCCCAGGGCTGCTCAAGTTTGCAGCTGCCCTGGGGGCAGCGCATTCAATCTAATACGGTGCTCTTCTCGTTAGAGCTGAACGCACCTTTCGAAAAAGGTGCGTCCGGTGCTAGCAAGGAAAATGCATCACATTGTATAATGTGAACCAAGGTGGACCTCCCTGAAACCTAAAAAGAGCTTGTCCCTGTTCACAATAGCCCTTAATGGCCTTCTTCACCTCGCAGATGGCCACGCCCTACCACCCCCGGAAATCGCCATGGAACTGTGATTGACATGTTTAGGAATCTCCCTTTAATTGCAACTTGGAGCAGAACTTAATTTCAAAGCAGCTCTTGCTGGAGCTCCGAACAGTGTGGCCTTTATATTATTTTAAAAATGATTATTTCTCAACATCGAGAACTCGATGGAGGTATTTTGAAAATTCATTAGTTGGTTATATCTTCTGGGCAATGATGACTACTGTGATGCTCAGAGGCCCGTCACTACAGGAGGTTTATAGAGGACAGAGTTTAGCATGAAGTGACATGTCCAAGCACTTTCAAACTGCCATCGGGAACCATAGTACAACCAAGAGAAAATAAGGCCAGAGAACTGGGGAGGTCCCTTAAGGTGATTTGGTCTAAATCCTACTGAAATATTGTCTGACAGTCTGTCTTTACAGTACTTTAATAATGATGGACATTTTATAGCATACGCCATGAAGCAGATCGATTTAGTGATAACATGTTACTATAAACTGATGCAGATTGGGGTGTACAAAATCTCCCTACTTCCACGGATAGAGTAATTTCACAGTTACACGCACATACACTCACCATACACTAGGGCCCATTTCACTAACATACACTCAAATACTCTACCAGCATTGAACCTGTGGAAAGAAACCTCCTAAACTCCTAAACCCCACACCTACACCGAGGTCGATAAGACCTAGCTATTGCAATTGTCATAATCTAAGCAATCTATATATCAATAATCAAATAGAGTACTCAATAATTGACAAGAAATAATCACCAACACCGTATTTAAAATTATGATTCTTTATTTAAAATTAGTCAAAAGAAATTAATCAGAATAAATCATTTTCTCATAATTACCTATTCTAGCTAAATGTCAGAATGGGTCATCAGGACAAGTCTCTCAGTAGAAATCTCCCAAGTCACCGTCCTCTCAGCATCAATCTTCACCAACGCAAAATCCCGAATGCAATGACACAGACCCTCTCTAGTCTAGTATATTTATAATGAAACTTACAATATTAAAGAAACATAAAATGTTCAACACATCCGCCGAACCGCTGAGCAGAGCGAGCAGGAAAGGATGTAGCATCGCTACATTTGGAAAATCTCCGCTCAGGAAATCACAAAAATAAAAAGACAGAACAGGAACCAAAAATAAAAATGTATCTCTTCACAGTCCACATTTCCTCAGCGATGACACAATGCTCAGAGTTCTTTCTTAACAGTTCCTTTGTCCTCCAAGGCTGTCCAATACAGCTGGAAACCTGCCCAGAACTGCTGCTGTCCTCACTGAAAGTTTTAACCAGGCAAGGACTGTGATCAAATGTGTTCAGCAAGGCCTTCTCATCACAAATTCTCACTCGAGGCCAGGCTGCAAACGGCGGACATTTTTGGTTAGGCCAAAATGGACCATCTTAATTAAAAGAGACAAAAACAACGTTACCACAGCATAGTGATTAAACAGTGTTAACCCCACTAATACCCTTATGTGTATGTAATTATCTAGCTTTAGCAACACAGAAAAGCATTAATTTCAAAGCGTTTCGTGCTTAAAATAAACAGCACTCAGCAACGTTTATTTAATAAAACATGCACATTTGTCAATAGCAATACAAAAGCGTTCCCACGTGTCGGTTTTCTTCTCATTAGTATGTTGGTAAGTTTAAACACACACTTACACAAAACAAATAATTATTAATTAACGATTATTAATTTTAATCATGACAAATAGACAAACCAGAGCTTCAAAACCCTATAGATTTTCATTAGAAAATCCTGCTCCAGCAAAGCCACCACTTAATAATCAACTCATCTTGGTAGGATGAAAGGCTGAGTAGGCAGTATATTTCAACATTCGATGCTTGTTGGCACATTAATGCACTGATCTTACTGGACGGCTTAAAGAGAGGAAAACATCCCTGTAAGTACATTAGTTGTGCGCCACAGACCATCATATGCTCATAAATCTACTTATGTGTTCTTACTAACTCGCATAAGCAAGAATGTGTGTTTATTTCTTCACAGTGCACAGCACTCAAAGTTTTAAAGAAACACATCCTGTGTTAGAAGATTGGAATGTTGAGAGCTCCGGTGTATTTTATCATAGCACAGTAAGGCTAAAAGTGCAGCATGTCGAGTGGCGGCCAGCACAGGTAAGAGCAGTGAGACGGGGAATGGGGCGGGGGGGGGAAGTCAACAGATGGCGGTATGGGTAAAATGAAATAAAAGTAAAAAAAACTCTTACCTTGCACTCGCCATGTCGCTGGATTTGGCGATGCGGTGAGCAGAAGGTGTTTTTTTTTTCTTACTTAATTTTACCTATCCCGTCATCTGTCAACCTCCCTCTGCCCCGCCTCACCGCTCTTACCTGAGCCAGCCGCCACTGAGCATGTCACGTGGCCCCTTATTACAAGTGGCTTGTTAGTCCTCATGGTTAATTTGGCTCCCCAGTGTTACCTATACCATGAACCTGAGTTACTGGAGGATTAAGATCCCGTAGAACCCCTTAGAAAAGAGGAATTAGCACAGAAATAAGTAAGTTCAGGTCCACTTTGACCAGTCATTTCTCCTTTTTTTCCGTATTTCCCAAAAGGCAGCTGAAATCTCCTTTTGAAAATCAACAGATCTGTGGTGTTCCTGTAGATCTCATAATTCCAAGAATGCTGGTGACAGCTTTTAAGAGTGCACTCATAATGAGGGTGTTAGAACTGGGGGTCTCAAGTTGGCTGAGGCAGTTACCTTAGTCCAGATAGGGACACCCTCTTTGATAACCCCTGCTCACCCCCTGGTAGCTTGGCACGAGCAGCCAGGCTTATCTTCAATGCAATTTGTAAAGTATTTGCAACCATACTCCCAGTGACACTGTGATAAAACCACAAATGGACACCACACTGATGTATGAAAATAGCAGTATCTTTATCAAAAAGAAAAATACGGTAAGACCAAACAATAAGAATCCAACGTATGCGTATTCATAATATTTCACTTTGCCGGTTATTAGGCCAACAAACACTTGTAGGTTCTTGCGGTATTAATGAGCAGTGCACGATGTTCAAATGCATTCCTAATGCAATGCTATGCAGTTCGTAATGCAGTTCGTACTGTCAGACTAATGCAGTTCGTAATGCAAGAATAATGCAATCCTCAATGCAAGTAATCAGGCAGTTCGTAATGCAAGAATAATGCATTCCTCAATGCACGTAATCAGGCAGTTCGTAATTCAGGAATAATGCAATCCTCAATGCACGTAATCAGTTAGTTCGTAATGCAAGTATAACGCACTCCTTAATGCAAGTAATACGGCAGTTCGTAATGTGAGAATATTTCAATCCTCAATGCATGTAATCAGGCAGTTCGTAATGCAAGTATAATGCACTCCTTAATGCAAGTAATAAGGCAGTTCGTAATGCGAGTATAATTAAATCCTCAATGCACGTAATCAGGCAGTTCGTAATGCAAGTATAATACAGTCCCTAATGCAAGTAATAAGGCAGGAATAATACCAGACCAATCAGCGTGATTAGCGCGGGCACCACTAGGCCCCAACCACAGACAACAGTCCTGAACTTCCGAGGGTCTCCCGGTACTGCCGGGCAGGTCCGGGCTGCTCGAGGACTCAATGTGTCTAAAGCGATGCAGCGGGAGAGAGACGGGAGCACTCCTGTACTCCTCATGCACGCCTCCCCAGGCCACACACGCTTGCAGCTCCCGACCGGAGTCTAAGCCTTACCTGCGGGATGCGGTGCCTCGCTCTCTCTCTCTCCCCGCTCGTCGGACGTCCTGCTGGGCGCTCCCGATGACGACGCAGCTCTGATGCAAGGCGATGCTGTACCCGGACAGGTTATAGCGCTGCCTTCTCGATTGCTGGTGATCTTGGGCAGATTCCTCTTGCGAACAACGATCACAATGACCTCATGACTTCCTCAGCTTTACGAAATTCTTTAGCACGTTGTGGCTCAGCCCGGCGGCAGCGATCTTGATCCGCAGCCTCAGTTACGATGACGGATCGGGCTACAAACAGCTACACAGCAGCGTGGGCGATGATTCACGCTGCGGGGCACTGCAGTCACGGGGCACTTTCCAACCAGCACCACGGACCCCACGGCAGTCTCAGGCTGCACACGCACACTCACAAAGCATCACTGAGACTCGGTTGGGCTTCGGGCCACACAGTCCCAGGGCAATGCCTACGAAGGTCCCAGTCAGCAAAAAGCACACGCACACAGCGTCGCTGAGACACAATTGGAAACTTTGATGTTCCTGAGTTTCCACAACAGGGAGCCAGCTCTCCTCGAGCCCTTGGGGACAAGTTACTTCGGGACACAGCACACAGCAAAGTCCTTTCACGCAGAGGGACACAGCGCACAGCAAAGTCCCTTAGCCTCTCATTAGTTAAATCAGCAAACTGCAGGCCAGCCCCAGAACACACAGCAAGGGTCAGTCCTTCTCTTCAGTCTCTTCAGCTGTTCTTCCTAAGCA
The DNA here is from genome assembly GCF_964204655.1 of Triturus cristatus. Lineage (NCBI taxonomy): Eukaryota > Metazoa > Chordata > Amphibia > Caudata > Salamandridae > Triturus > Triturus cristatus. The sequence goes on from NC_140588.1 coordinate 145,168,152, forward strand.
GAGGTTCCTCTTGACCACAAAGTAGTTTCAATCCTTTTCAGTCTTGATCAGTCCATCCTTTACTCTTCTTATTACACTGATTTCTTGCACTACTCTGCTCTTCTTACTATTTTTCCTCCACTTTTACTTTCTATTCTCTGTTATTTCTGTATCCTTTAGGAGTCCTTTCTCTTACCTATTCTCTTCTTCCGCTGTTTCTTGTCTTTGGCGTCACCATGCTCCTCTCACTCCGATTGCTTTTTTCTCTTCAGATCTGGACTCTTTTCCTTGATCTGTTTACTCTTTCTGTCTATATTTCTCTTGTTTCCTCTGTCTTACTTTTTCCTTCTATTCTCTGCTTACTTCTTGCCTCATTTTCTTAATCTTTTTTATTCTTTTGAGTGTGTTGTTGTTATCATATGATAAATGTTGTCTCTTTTTCTTTTAAATTGGTCTTGCAGCTTATTATTCCCGCTTCCATATGTTCCTCCCTTCCCACCAATATGTTCAATGTTGTCTCGTGGAATGTACGTGGGTTAGGTCATCCAGTCAAGCTTCAAAAGATATTGTCTCACCTATCCAAACTTAATACCCATGTTGCCTTTTTACAAGAAACTCACTGTAATGATGTGTAATCGCTTTAAACTTAAACGTCAATGGGTTAATCAAATTGTTTTCTCTCCTGCTCTTGATCGTCATGGTGGTGTTGCTATTTTATTTCATAAGTCGATTAATGCACAAATTGTATCAACAGAATGTGATGCTAATGGAGGATGGGTTATGGTTGATGCTATAATTGATAAAATGCTAATTACTTTCCTTAATATTTATAGTCCCGTTAAACCTGACCCCCAGTTTTGGAACTGTATTAAATTGAAATTTTCTTCCATCTCTAATCCTAATATAATTGTCGGTGGTGACTTCAATAATTTGCTGCAGCCCTTTTATGATAGGAAATCAAATTGTAAATTTAAGCCTGACAAAACTCATAAAGTATTTAAATCGACCATTGCCTCTCGTCTTTTTTATGATGTATGGAAAACATGTAATTTGGATAACTCTGAATTTACCTTCTATTCTCCTGTTCACCATACTATGTCACGTATTGATTACATTTTGGTCTCTAAATCACTATTTCCTTGTTTCCATACCTCCGAAATTGGTTCTTTTTTTATCTCTGATCACGCCCCCATTTCTGCCTCTTTTGATTTATCCCATACCACTTGCAAACAAGGCCATTGGCGTTTTAATGACCATCTACTCTCAGATCCAATTTTTATGTCAGAAGCGACTTCTTTTATTAATGAATTTTTTACCTTCAGACACCTCGGTTCATAACAATTGGGATGCCTTTAAAGCCTCATTTAGAGCATTTACCATTGCTTATTCTGCAAAGAAAAAAAAATCACTTCAAACTAAATATCAGGAAACTCTCTTAAAAATTAAAACCCTGGAACACAGTTACTTTTCCTCGAAATCCTCCTCCTGTATTAAATCTAAATTTCATGGTGGCCAAAATAAAGCAGGAAAAATGTTAGCAAACTATTTAAAAATTAAGTCAGAACACAAGAATATTGGTCCTATTCACTCGGAAAAAAACAAAAAACTTCTTTATTCTGATTCTGACACTATTGATACATTCCAATCTTACTATGAACTTCTATATACAGAGGATACTAATCCTTCTGAAAAAGACCTTGAAACATTTTTTCAAGATATCCTCAAACCTTATTCTCCTCCCGATACTTTTTTATCCCTTGAGAATGATCTTTCCCTTCAAGAAATAACCAATGCACTTAAATCCTTAAAAAAGGCCAAAGCACCAGGGCCTGATGGTTTTTCAATTGAGCTATTCTTAGCTCTCTCTTCAATCTTTACACCAATATTATTAAACCTCTTTAACTCATTCTTCTCAATCTCTAAAGCATGTGGTTCATTTTTAGAAGCCCTTATTATTGTCATTCCCAAACCAGCCAAGGATTCTTCCTTTTGTAAAAATGTTCGACCCATTTCCCTCATTAATTATGATTGTAAAATATCAAACCAGATCAGTCTGGATTTGTTAAGGGCAGACTTGACTCTGACAATGCTAGAATGTTCTCAAATATTTTGGCAGTTGGTAGAAAGTACTCCTCTCCTTTAGCTGCCCTCTCACTTGATGCTGAAAAAGCCTTTGATTGAATAAATTGGTATTTCATGCTATATACCCTTCAATGGTTCGGCTTCGGTCAAAGGTTTATTTCTTTTATTAAATTATTATATACTGCTCTACGTGCTTGTGTTTTTGTTAATGGTTCTTTCTCCCCTTATTTCCACTTGCAACGAGGTGCCCACTCTCTCAATTACTTTTCCCTATTTATTTGGAACCCTTTCTTGAACGTATTAGAAATAATTCTAATATTACTGGTTTCAATCTTTATTCCCACCATATTAAATTATCCTCTTATGCAGATGACATTCTTACTGCTCAGCATAGGGCAGGAACAATGGAGTTTGATCTTTTTGGCCCTGTGACTGAGGAGGAAGTACTGAGGGTGCTTGGGAAATTGAAGAGTGGCTCCCCCAAGGACCCTGTCCCGATGCGATAATTAAAACAGGTTGCGACGACCATTGTGGCCCCGGTGACCGAGCTGATTAACCTGTCTCTATCGCAGGGAGTGGTGCCACCTGGATGGAAAGGAGCGGTCGTTAAGGCCCTCCTGAAGAAGCTGAGCCTTGACCCCACTGACCTGGCCAATTTTAGGCCGATCTCTCTGCTTCCGGGTGTAAGCAAGATAGCTGAAAGATTGGTTAACCACCAACTATCTAATTTCCTGGAGGCCAATGGCCGGTTACGGGATTCCCAGACGGGATTTCGTCCTGGACAGGGCACAGACACCGCCCTTCTGGCTGTGGTGGAGGAAGCCAGGTGCATTCTGGATTCAGGAGGATCAGTGGCAGTGATCCTCCTGGACCTGAGTGCGGCTTTTGATATGGTAAATCATCAGGTACTACTCCAACGGCTGGAAGGGTTGGGTGTCACAGGGATGGCTCGGAGATGGCTTGCCTCCTTTTTAGGAGGACGGTCATTTGAAGTCTGGGAAGGAAATGAGAAGTCTCCCCCCTTTGCCCTCCAGTGTGGGGTTCCTCAGGGCTCGTCGCTGAGCCCTACCCTATTTAATGTATATATGGCCCCCCTGGAGGATGTGGTGTCTCCGTTCGGCTTTAACATCATTAGTTACGCGGACGACACACAGTTGGTGGTGGGGCTTTCTCAATTAGAGAAGCAACCTGCGATGCTTCATTCCTGCCTGGAGGAAGTGTTTAGGTGGATGTCGAATTCGTCCCTTAAACTGAATGGCTCAAAGACCGAGCTTATGATCGTAGGCCAAACGTCCTTCTCCCTGTCTCCCAGTAGCTGGCCTGACTGCTTGGGAGCCCCTCCCTGCCCGAAGAAGGAGATTAAGAGCCTGGGGGTGTGGCTGGAGCAGGACTTGACATTTCGAACACACGCCAAAAAGATTGCTGGTATCTGTTTTGGTATGCTCCGGTCAGCCCGCAGGATTCTGTCACTCCTCCCTGAGACCTCTCGTAAGCTGCTTATACAGGGGCTCATCATTTCGAGGCTGGATTACAGCAATGCACTTTTTTTGGGCGCGCCGGAGTCTACAGGGGAAGGGTCCAGCGGTCTTAAGAAACATGATCAAACCCTATAAAGCAGCAAGGGCTCTCCGTTCGGATCATAAGTTCCTCCTCCAGTCTTCTAGAGTAAGACGAGCCCGCACTGGAGGGAGAAGGTTTTCAGTGAATACGGCCTCCGCTTGGAATGCGCTTCCACTTGTATTGCGGGCAGAGATCAGTACTCTGCGTTTTCGCAAACTATTAAAAACTCATCTTTTCCCAGTTTAGTGTGTCCTGGTTGGCTGTGGTTGGTCTCTGGATAGCGCTGGGATGCTCAATGGTAACCGTGCGCAATATAAAATTCCAAATAATAATAATAATTATTTATATGTCCAATCCCTGCGAATCTCTCCCTCCTTTTTTACAAGAGATTGCTTCATTTTCTAACATCTCTGGATATAAACGTAATTTTTCAAAAACTGAGATTTTACCTTTAAATCCAACATGTTATCAATATATGTTTGATACCACCAATTTTACTTGATGTCCCCATAAGATTAAATACTTAGGAACATGGTTTCCCCCCAATATTTCGGATACTTTAACTCATAATTTTTCAGCATTAAAATCCAAGATTACTAATTTTCTTTCTTCCTGGTCCCCATTATTTTTATCTTGGTGGGGTCATCTAGATACGATTAAAATTATGATTGCTCCCCAAATACTTTTTTTACTCTCAATGCTACCTTTTAAAATTCCTAAGTATAATTTCTCTCAGAATAACTCTATTTGTACCAAAGTTTTGTGGAACAATAAACGTGCTCGTATTGCTCTTTCTAAATTAATTTATCCAAAATCAGAGGGTGGTGTTCGATTTTCTGATTTTAAAATGTATCACAATGCTTTTTTAATTCAACAGTTTTATGCTATGTCCAAAGATTATCTTGATTTGCCGATTCCAACTTTGTTGTTGTGTAACGTTCATTGTTCCAGGATTTTTCATTTCAAGATATTATGTTTATGTCCAATTGTACTTTCATTTCCAAGTATCCCATTTTAAAACACTCTCATCACCTAATACACACATTATTTTTCAAAGATTTTGACCCTTAACAATCTTTTCTTTCCTCATCCATATGGTTTAATAAACACATTAAATTTCGTCACAAATCTTTTTACTACAAACATCGGAAGGAAAAGGGCATTTATTATGTACATCAATTGCTAATTCATAACTGATCATGCCTTTCCTCCAACTCCAAGAGAAATCCAATCTTCCTGACTCTTGTATTCAACAATACAATAAATTATCTCCAATTATTCAAACCTGTTTACAAGGATTGACCTCTACACCTATCCATATTTCGTTTACCCCTATTACACCGTTATTTCATGTACCTCATGATCCAACTCCCAGTGCTTCCTTTATATATAAAACCCTATCCTCACACACTACCACCCGTAGCAAATCCCATATTGAATTGTCTTAGGAACTAGACTTATCCAAATCAATGTCTACTCATCAATGGGATTGTTTTTTTGGCAAAAGATGTTCAAAACATCTAAAGCTGCTAACATTACACAATCATTATATTTTATTTTTAATAGAGTTGTAATAACTCCCCTTTTTTACATAAACTTGACCATTCTATTTCACCATTATGTTGGTCATGTCTTTCTTCTGAGGGCTTATTGATGCACTTGCTGTATTATTGTCCTAAGGTCCTTAACTTTTGCTTAATTTTCTCCTGTGATGTTCCTTTTGCTATTTACAATATCTTTTAGGTACTATGTCTCCGGCTTTTGACCAAATCCCATCAAAAACCATGTATTTTTTGATAATCAATTTTATTGAGTTAAAATCACACCAAAACAGTACATTGGTAGCAGAATCAAATACATTAAGATGAGAGTCGACAGCCACACAACTAGGGACAAGGGAGCATATGGCATACAGCAGGGTAAAGTAATGCCCGTAAGGGACATGAAGCCTACACGTCCGCAACCTTCTTAGGGAACTAGGTTGAACCATTTGCCCCACACCTTCTGGAAAAGTTCAGGACAACCACAGGCTTCAAAGAGGGATTCCTCTTGGGTCCCACACCAGTCCACCCCCCGTTTCCACTGCCTGACACTAGGAGGCTTGGCCTGGGACCAGAGTGCCGTAATGTCCCGCTTCGCCACAGCTGTTCCGAGAAAGTGCTTATCTGCTCAGGAACCGTCTAGGCTGTCAAACACCCCCAGGAGCAAGCGCACTGGGTCATGTGGGACCTCCCACCCCAGGGTCAGTGTAAGTTCCAACTCCACCCCTGCCCAAAACGCCGCCAGGACCGGACATAGCCAGACCATGTGGTAGAGGTCTGCAGGATCATGATCGCATCATGTGCAATTGGAGGAGGACCGCAGGCTGGCACTGTAGAGACGCGCAGGGGTGAGGTACGCCATGTGCAAGTAATAGAGTTGGACTGACCTCAGCTTAGAGGAGGTCGACAGCATTTTAGGAGCCATAAGGGCGTCCCTCTAGTCCGCGTCCTCCAAGGGGCCCAACCACCCCTCCCAGCGGCCACGCAGGGAGTTTAAAGAAGCGGAACCGTTATTTACCAATGAGCGGTAGATCCGAGACACCCCACCTCTACCCAACTTCTCCATCATCACCTGGGCTTCTAGAGGGCTGAATTCCGGGAGAGAGATGGGAGACGGAATGTGTACGTGAAGCGCATGTCTAAGTTGCAAGTATTTGTATACTTGGGAGAGGTGGAGGGAGAAGCGCTGCTGCAAGTCCTCAAAGGATCTGATATGGTCCCCCACCCAGAGGTTGCCGAGAAGCGAGATCCCGATGCTGTCCCATCGGTTAAAGTCCGAAAGAGACGAGGTCTCCTGCAGCCACATACCACACCACAGAGCGTCTGTCTAGTGAGTTTCCGGACCCACTTCGTGTGGCGCAACGCTGTGCGCCAAGCCAGGAAAACTGTCCTGGTGACTGGGGGGAGATCCTGGGGTATAGGAGCTCCATATAAGTAAGCCTGGAGTTGAGGGAACTCCATCAAGCAAAGTTCTACCTGGTACGCCGGGTCGGACCAGCCGCCCGCGAACCAATCATGGATCACTATGAGTCTCGTGGCTAGATAGTACAGGTGGAGATTGGTGACTCCCATGCCCCCGTCATAGGGAGGTATACTGCAATGCGCCAGAGACATACGTGGTCTCCCACCCCCCAGAGAAACCGGGTAAGGATACCGTCAATTTCACGGAACCAGCTCCCCGGAAGATGAAGGGAGACGTTTTGTAAAATATACAAGAACCGGGGAAGTACCATCATTTTAAAGAGGGCACTCCTGCCCAAGGGATTGAGCAGGAGGGACTGCCACTTCCGAAGGTCCGCTTTTGTCTTGTTAATCAGGGGCATAATGTTTAAGGCCCATTCGAGTTCCGAGAGGAGGGCGATCCACACACCCAAATATTTGAAGGACAGCCTGCGCAGAGGGATGTTCGTCTGCCAATCAAAGCAGTCCCGCGATGGGTGGAGAGGCACCAGGGTGGATTTCGCCGGATTGAGCTGCAGGCGAAATGCAGAGAGGACCGCCAGACAACGCAGGCCAGAACTCTCCGGCTCCGCCAGAAAAAGGAGAACATCGTCCGCGTAGAGAGCGATGTTGTTGACCCAATAAGGGTCCCAAGCCCACCCACGGATACTAGAGTCTTGGCGTACAAGAGATGCCAAGGGCTCCATCGCCAGCGCAAACATGAGCGGCGAGAGTGGGCATCCCTGGCGAGTGCCCCTCTGGATGGGAAATTTCTCTGGAGTAAAGGACTCAGACGTGGCACCGGAACGGAAGGCCGAACCCCATCAACTCCAGCACGTCCTACAAATATCCCCAAGCAACCGTGTCAACCGCTTTCTCGAAATCAAGGACAAGCAAGGCCAGGTACGGGGGGGAGGTGGCAGTGCGCAAGAGCGAGATGGAGGCGAAATATGCAGTGCCGAGTGCCTCGGGCGGGCATAAAGCCATTCTGATCCAGGTGGACCAGGGTGTGTAAATGGGGGCGGACCCGCTGAGCCAGGATGTTAGCAAAGAGTTTCACCTCGGTATTGATGAGGGAAATGGGGCGATAGTCTGCACAGGCAAGGGAGGGCGGTCGTGTCTTCGGGAGAACCACTATGGTGGCCACGTCTGTTTCGGGGGGAAAAGATCCTGTGTCCACCACGTGCTGGAACAGCGCCATCAAGTGGGGGACCAGAAGGTCTCAATAGGTTGCGTAATATTCTTGCGGGTACCCATCTGGCCCAGGTGTCCTGCCCGAGTGTAAGATTGAAATGGCCCCATGGATCTCCTCCGGGGAAAGGGGAAGATCTAGGGTCTTGGAGACGTCCTGGGGGAGGCGGGGCAACCGGGTCCTGGTCTCTGACAGCACTGCCGCCAGAGAGTCCGCAGGAGGCCCGGCAGCATACAGCTTGGCGTAGTACCCTGCAAAGGCCTGAGCAATGGCCCTCGAGGTGGAATGGTGGTGGCTGGCTGCATCGCAGACCTCCGGGATGACGCGGTCCGCCTTGGGGTACGAAATTAAGTTATGGAGCAATTTGCCGTTTTTATCACCCCAGCCATACACGCACGCCACCGATGAACGCCAAAGCATTTTGGCTGAATCCAAGGAAACCTGACTAATTTCTTTTCGTATTAGAGCAAGTTGCCGGGAGGAGTCAGGAGTTTCAGCAGCGGCCTGGGCCGCCTCCATCAGTGTCGCACAGGCCTCCAGCTGCACTAGACGGGCGGCCTGAGTTGCGCGACGTGCATGAACCAAGCCTCTAGCCACTCCCCGCATCGTCACCTTGCCAGCCTCCCACAACGTGGCCGGCGAGGTGACCGAGCCTGTGTTAATCCGGAAGTATTGCCGCAGCTCCTGTTCGAGGGCTTCGACGAAGTCCTTGTCCTGCAGGATCCAAGCGTCCATACGCCAGGTCGTACGGACGCCCCCAGGTTGAGTCCCAAGACGAAGGGAGACCGGGGAGTGATCCGAGATGCTGCGCGGTAGAATGTCCGCCCCCGACACCAATCGGCAGTCGGTGGCTGGCACCAAGAACAGATCAATACAAGAGTGGGTGCGATGGGATGCCGCGGTGTGGGTGTATTGGTTCCGGCGAGGATTCCACACCCTCCAAGCGTCGCAGAGACCCAGGGCAGAGGACCAATCAGAGAGTCACTTAGTGGAGGAGAGGCGGGACGCAGAGGGAGCACCGGATGTGTCGCGCGGTGGATACATGACAACGTTAAAATAGCCCCCGACAACCGCCAACCCAGACGGGAAGGAGGAATAAACGCTTGTAAGGTGTCGGAGGGTGGATGGCAGCATGGCGGGAGGAACATATACACTCAGGAGATTAATAAGGTGCCCCTCGATCTTGCCAGACAGGGCCACGTAGCGGCCTTGTGTATCCATTCTCAGCTCGTGTCAAGGTAAAGGGAAGAACTTTGCGGATCAGTATGGCCACCCCCCTGGAGCCCCGCGAGAAGCCGGAATGCCAAACCCTATCGAACCCATAGTAGGCGAGGAAGGTGCAGTGGGTGCCCATCAGGTGCGTCTCTTGCAGGAATAGGATATCAGGGCCCTGACGGTGGGCGCTACGGAGGACAGCAGTGCGCTTAATGCGGTCTAAGAGGCCATTGACGTTCCAGGACAGGATGTGGAGGGGTCTACCCAAGACGGACATCATTAGGGTGGACAGTGTGAGTAGAGGGCCGCGTGAAGGGTGACCGGGCTCCACTGGAGTGGACGAGTCCAGGATGGAGCATGGGGGGGAGAACCACCCGGCCGAGTGAGGCCCGTGTTCCCACCGGACTCCCAAGTACTCGGGGAAGCGCCATGGGGGACCAGGGATGGCGGCCAGTAGGCGGCAGAAAACAATAAACATGCAGGCAACAACGTGATGTCCCTCCACCCACGATCCCTCCCCCCCATTGTATGCGGGGCCTGAAAGTAAGGTCCACGTGGTCTGCCAAAGCTCTCGTCAATGTTGGTGGCGTGTATGCTTAGTAAGCTACCAAGAAAAACAAACAACATTAGTGGCTCGTGAGCAGCCGGAAACAACAAACCTGCGGGAGACAACGGTCTACCCCCCTCCCTCACCCCCAACTCCCCTCACCCTACACTTCCAAACATGAAGCATCTGTCACCCTGAAACAGCACCTAAAACAACAATACGAAGCTCAAGATATTAAGCTAAAACACTAAGCAGGACGTGAGCGTATCAGTGCTGGCCCCGAGAAGTAAGCACAAAGTACTCAGGGTACCCAACAAACCAGCAAGTCAAGCAGTGTCTTGGCGAAGGTGGACCCCTCCATACATACGGATACATCAGGGTTAACAGCTGCAAGGAACGATTAGGAACAAACTTGGACCCCACTCAGCTGGGCCGCCGGAGTCAATCAGCATCACCGTTGGCAGATCCATGAAGCACGGGGCTCCGGGATACGTTCGAGTCTGACAGGGAGGGCCGCAGCGGTGCAGATGGGATCGAAATTGGGCCCGACCCCCCCGATGACCCAGACAGGCTAAGAGGATCATGGCTCCGAAGAAGTGTAGGAGGGGGGGCGTCTGAGACCTCGCCACCAGGGACAGTGAGGCCCCTCCCTGCCAGCTGTTCTTCTTGCGGGAGCGATTGCGGTGTCTCTGAGGTTTAGGAGGAGATGGTTGGGAGTGCCGTGGGCCACCGGGAAGGAGGGCCGGATGCGCCTGAAGAGGGCGCTCCTCCGTGAGCCAGGTCCAGGCCTCTTGGGGAGTATCGAAGAAGAAGGTCTTGTCCTGGAAGACCACCCGGAGGCGGGCCGTGAAGAGGAGACCGTACTGGAGACCCAGGCCACGAAGTTTCTGTTTAACATCATCATAGGTGCGCCGTTGGGCGTGCACCTCCCTGATATTGTCAGGGAGCACCATAATTTTGTTATTTTGAAAGAGCAGTGGCCCCTGCAACCTCACCGCCTTAGGGATACCGTCCCGGTCTCGAAAATTGAAGATCCTCATGATGATGGGCCGCAGTGGGGCCCCGGGTGGGGGATGAGGAGCCAGAGAGTGGTGGGCGTGCTCAACTGCAAACCAAGGGGAGAGGAGGTCCTTGGGCATCCAGGATCGCACCCAGGTTTCCATGAATGTATCTGCCCGGCCCTGTTCGGCCCCCTCCGGAAATCCGACCAGTCGCAGGTTGTTCCTCCGTGATCTGTTTTCTGCATCCTCAGCCCGGTGGTGGAGCTCGGAAGTCCGGTTCTGAAGCTGAGCCACCTGGGTCTTAAACTGGATTATGTCATCCTTCGCTGTGGAAATACGCGACTCAGCTTCTGTAATCCAGGCCGTGGCGTTACAGAGATCTTGAAGAATGAGGGCCGCGTCAACCCAAACCTCACCAATCTTGCTTTCGACTGGGGCCTGGGAAGCTCCAATGGCCTGCAGAATGGTTTCCAGGTCACCCCCAGCAGGAGTGGGGGGCACCGCAGTCCCCTCTCCAGGGTCCCGGTCGCTGGTAGTATACCGGTCCATTGTGGTTTGGGTTGGCGGGACAACCGCCTGCGTGTTACGGACTCTAGCCATCGTCACCAGTGAAGAAAGTCGTTGGTGCAGGCCTGGAGATAAGGCACGGCTGGAAGTCCAGCAGGAGGAGGAGGTCAGCACCCATACCGTCGATACTCAGGTCTGGGTGCTCCCCGGTATGCCCGAGCTGACCCCTCACACAGAGCCGCAGCCCGAGACAGCCAGAATGGCGTGGAGACACCAACGGCAGGAAGAACTCCGACCCAAGGCGGAGGTCGCTGGGCCGGAGACACAAGGGGCCAACACACCCCCAGCCAGCAAACACAGAGAGGCCCCTCCTAGGGAACTGTGGCACCAGAAGGCGAGGGAAGCAGTAAGAAGGAGGGGGGGCGTGGGGCGGTGCCACCACCACCCCACCTGCCACCCGACTATGATGGCCGAACCCAGCCCCACACACCGGCAGGCAGCCTCCAAAGACACAAGCCAAACCAGATGCCCCAAAGGGCGGACGCCCCGGCCAGACCAGAGCGACAGTGGTGGGTGCTTGGAGAGAGAGGCCAGGCAGGTCCAAGGCCTCCCACAGGCCAGCAGGCACTGGGGCATCCCCTGAGGCGAAGCACGTTACAGGGGGGGGCCCGAAGCAGCAGTACCATCACTCTGCCCGCCACCCGACACAGTGGCCAATCACCGCCCCCTACAGTCTGGGGCACAAGGCCCCCACCAGGCACCGGTACCTCCAGAAGGCCCGCAGCAAGAAGGGGTCCCCGCTCCAACATCAGTTTGAAACAGCAGGGAAGGTATGGTGAAGCAGCCAAAGTCAGAGCCCCCACAGGTCCTCAAGAACAGAGGTGCGGCCCTTGAGAAGAAGTGCAGCGGGCGGGGGGTGGAGGGGGGAAGAACACCTACGTCCCCCCACCGCCTGCCACCCGACACAGTGGCCCAGGCCCTAGCCCCACTCACCGGCGGTCCGAGGCCTGCAGTTGACACTAGGCGCTGGCCCCTCGAAGAATCCGGCTCGGCGGGGACCAGGGCAGATGAGGGGAAGAACGCCCGCAGCTCCAACAGGTCTCCGGAAGGGCCCCGCAAGGCCTACGGTGTCCCCAAGGCTCGGACGCCTCTACAAATCCGGCGCAGCAGGCTGGGAGCGGGTCCGGCCAAAGGAAGGAGACCACAGCCTCGGAGGGCCTCAGGGGAGCACAGGGCTACACCCCTGCAGGATCCAGCGCAGGGCGATGTCCGGGCCTCCCGCATCCACCAGGGAAGGCCTCACCCCGCATGCACGGTAGACCGTGCCGGTCGGGAGAGAGCCCCAAAAGCGATCGGGGGAGGAGCCCGTTCCCCACACCACTGCCCGACACCGGCAGTCAAGGCTCATGCTTCTGCTCACCGCGGCAGGCCCACCCAAATAGACTCAAGGGTAGGCTCCCCAGAGCCACAGACCGATCCTCGATGTCTGAAAAGGTGGGACGCTCCCGGTGGCTGCCGCACTCTGCCTCCAGCCCTAGGCGTCCTCACACCAGAGGTGTCTGCAAGCGGACCTTCCCAGAGGGCAGACAGGCTCGATCACCAGCGAAACCAAGGGAGTTGGACCCCCAAGGTGCCGAGCCTAGGGAGGAGGGTCCGCCGGGGCCGCCATTTTGAGGACACCAGGCAGGGTGAAGAAGGCAGCGGCCCTTCACGGCGAGAACGCCGGTCCGCCTGCACGAAGGATCCAGAGAGAGCCGGCGGCATTGGAAAGCTCAGCAGGGACGCATAAGAGGTGAGCAGCAGCTGGTACCAGGCGGATGCCGGAGGGGTCCGGAGCACTCTTAAAGTGCGCCTGCCATCTTGAAGCCTCAGGTCACGCCCCCTCAAAAACTATATTATTTGGCCTTTTTTATTGCTGTTGCATGTAAAGTCATATTAACATTTTGGAAAGACAACTCTAAAATATCTTTTATTCTTTGGTGGAATTTCATTTATGATGAACACAGAATTGCATCACTCTACCACTGTTCCGTTTACCAAAAGATTAAGATTTATTATGGTTACCTTTTCATCATTCCTATCCTCACACTCATCTGTCTCATAATTTTCGCTCTTCATCCTTTTTCATATTTCCTCCTTCTCTAATTATTTCCACTCCTTTCACTTCTTTCTTCTCTTCTCTTAATTTTCTTTTCTGTCCTCCTTTCTATCACAACATTATAATGACTCTATAATTTTTATCTTTTGGAACAATCTTTTTCATTAAGATGTTATAAGGTTATACTACTCTTATTCCTCCTCTTATGTAATATACTCTTTTCTTATAATAGTTGCAAATGTCGTTATACTATTTATTCATTCAAATGTACTTTAGCAATGTATGCTTAATCTTATTTCATATTTTTGTCCTAGTGATATGGGGCCCGATTCACAGAACTAACTTAAGACAAAATCCTAAACTTACTACCATTTTGGTATTCACAGAAGGCACTTACTCATATTGGTATTCACAGAAGGCACTTACTCATTTCGGTATTCACAGAAGTTAGGAGTCCTAACTTTAGGACTCCTAAATGCCTTCTGTGAATACCGAAAGTCTTAAAATTAGGATTTTTCTCAGTTTAGTAGTAGTATAGTTAGGACTCCTAACTTTAGGACTCCTAAATGCCTTCTGTGAATACCGAAAGTGTTAAAATTAGGATTTTTCTCAATTTAGTAGTCCTAAATCTAAATTTAGGACTACTAAATTGAGAAAAATCCTAATTTTAAGACTTTCGGTATTCACAGAAGGCATTTAGGAGTCCTAAAGTTAGGACTCCTAACTTCTGTGAATACCGAAATGAGTAAGTGCCTTCTGTGAATACCAAAATGAGTAAGTGCCTTCTGTGAATACCAAAATGGTAGTAAGTTTAGGATTTTGTCTTAAGTTAGTTCTGTGAATCGGGCCCATGCTGTTTATTTGATGTGTTCATTCTTTCAATAAAAATTATTTAACAAAAAAAATTAACTGTGGAGTATTTCAGGGCTCCAATTTGTCCTCCCTGCTATTCAAATGTTATATCCGCCCACTGATACATACTTTACAGAGGCAAAATGTAAAGATAAACAATTACGCTGATGACATGCAGCTGTTATTTAATACCGCTGATACGCCAGAATCTACTGAATTCTTCCAGAACACCATGATCTTTATTTGGCACTGGATGAACTGCCATCAACTTAAACTAAACTCGGATAAAACCAGGGTGGTGATGGTCAAAAACAAGCTGCATTGTTGGAGCCCTTTCCTTTGGCCACAGGAGCTGGGTGCCCTGTCCACCCCTAAAAAACTGTGAAAAGCCTCAGGATTCTAGTCGACGAAGATCTCTCAATGAAGCCTCAGATTGGAGCAGTGACCTCCTCTTGCTTTTTCCAACTGCATAAGATTAAAAAAATAGCACATTTTTATCGTTTGAGGCCATTATCCAGATAGTAAATTGTGCTTTTCGTCTCACAAATTAATTATGCTAATACTCTTTATTTAGGTCTTCCTGAGTGACTGAGTCACAGACTCCAGCTTGACTAAAATCAAACAGCCAGATTGGTATGTCATCAACCTAGACACTGCTATATTAAACCCCTGTTGAAAAAACTACACTGGTTCCCATTCCCTCAGAGAATCCTTTTTAAAACTGGATGCACAAATTTCAAAACCCACCATGGCAATAGCTCCTTCTGTGTGTCCTACAGAATTCGTAATTACACCACCAAGTGAAATCTCGGATCTGCTCATCACAATCTTTTAGAGGTCTCCAAATTCAAGAAGAGATCAGGGGGAACCAGGTTTTCCGTGCTTGCTCCTGGTGTCATGGAATTCCCCCACACCTAATATTTGAGTCATGACATCCTACAAGAGCTTTAGATTCTCGTTATCAACCTGGCTGTTTAGACAAGCTTATAAATAATTGTCTCATTTTTGCTCTGCTTCCGAGCCCTTAATGCCATGAAACCTCTTTTGTGAACGTGCACTGTTAGACCAGGCATCGTTTGGGGTGTTTCCCCTGTCTTTTTGCTCTCTGACCTCCTGATTTCGATGATATGCTGGACTTCGTTTTTGCTGGTTTAGTGTCTCCGTGCACATTTCACTGCTATTTAGTGCTAAAGTGCAAGTGCTTCAACTGTAAATTGTGTTATGTTTGGTTTTTCCTGATTGGTATATTTGATTTACTAGGATGACCCTAGTACAGTGCACTTTGTGTGTCGAGGATCTGTAAGTCAAATACTACTAGTGGGCCTGCAGCACTGGTTGTGCCACCCACACAAGTAGCATTTCAAACGTGTCTCAGACCTGCCACTGCAGTGTCTGTGCTCAGTTTTTACTGTCGACCTAGCAAGTGCAATCACTTACCAGGTCTGAACCTTTCCTTTACTTACATGTGAGTCACCCCTAAAGTTGGCCCAAGGTAGCCCCATGGGCAGGGTGTAATGCATGTGAAAGGTAGGACATGTTGTAGTGTGTTTTACATGTCCTGATAGTGAAATACTGTGCGTATTGAAAGGCTGTCTGTCCCATAGGTTAACATGGGAGGGGCCTTGTAACATCTTACAAGTGTAACTTACCTTTGGGACATGGTAGAGGAATAGAGTTTAAGCTCTCTGGACTCAGAATTCAATAACACGTTTTAGGATAGGTGGTTTTTAAATTGTGTGTTTGAAAATACTACTCTTAGAATGTGGGCATTTTCTTACTTTACCATCCTGTGTGCTTCGGCCTGATTGCATATTTAACATCTGGTTTTGGAGTGACAGCAGCGGGGGATGAGCATTCACACTAGACAGTCACAAAGGGGGGTTGATGTGTGTCCTTCCTTTCCTTAGTGACCCATAGCCAGGCTGAATAGGCCTTTTCTGCATTTTGAGTTGTGGGAGGAGTTTTCACAAGCACCTGAATAGGCTGTCTACTCTAGGTTTAAGATCATGGAGGGAGCACCAAGAATGAATTCACACTCTGTTAGGTAAGTCTTTTCAATGTATTTTATTCTTCTTTAGTGACACAAACGATAGGACATCAGCCAACGAGTTTCGTTCCTTTCAAAGGAACTTCATCAGGGCTAAATATTAAAGGTGAAAGGGTCCAAAGTATCGAGTTTTTTAGAAAAGATGCGAGTGTATATAACATAGTAGGCCCCACAATAGGGGTGGGATAGTAGTAGACTCCAGCCAAAGTAATCTGGAAAGTCCTCGTAATGGCGTCAAATGTCCCCGTCAGTATCGTAGTGTAAGCTGTTTACTCTGCACAGTGCTGTCTCCACCTCCTGTAGTGAAGCTGGACCAGGGAGGATAGAATTGGTTTTCACTGGATTCAGAGACTTTCTGCCTAACATTTTCAAGGGAAAAAAGTATAAATATTGGAGCCCTGGTTTCAGAACTTTAGAACTTGTTTGGACTAAGGAACCTGCCAAGAAGAAGAACTGTAGAAGCTGCAAGGAGGAAATACCACTTTGCTGTGTACTTTGCTGTGCTTGCCTGCAATGGCTGCTTCTGTCTTGGGCATTGAAAGGACTGAGATGAACTTTCTGCAACTCATTTTCCTGAGTTTCTCCAAGGGCTTGAGGTAGAGCTTGCCCATTTTCAAGAAGTCTCAGGAACAGCAAAGACTTCAAGATCATCTGCTACCAGCACTGGGAACTGTGAGTTTTGTGCTGCAAAAGAAAAAAAAGCAACCTAATGCCTTCAATGCCACCACTGCCAGCTCTGTGACCTGTTTCCACTGCAGAGAGCACCGCCCCACTTCATATCGCAACCCTGGTCTCACCGACAATGACGCCACCACCGAACCGCTGTTGCACCGTAAACTAAGGGCACAGCACCTCGCACCGCCTTGCTTCACATCACCTCCCTGGTATCCCCGACCATGGCACTCTACGCTGACATCAATGCCGCTGCCTGCAACATGGCCTGGGGGCACCGCTTGTAAGTTACTTAACGCACCACCCTGTACCACACTGCAGCCTTGGCCTACTGACATTGGTGCCCTTGCTCCAGATGGTCTACAGACAACAGCTCTTCAGCAACGATGACGCTGCTGCTTGCACCGTGGCCTGCCAGCACTGCAACGAGCAACGCCCCGCTTTGAACTGGAGCCCTAGTCTCACCGACACTACTGGACGCCGTCACTGAGCCTCTGCTTGCACTGCGACCTGGGGGCACAGCACTTTGCACCGCACCACTTTGCACCACAGCCCAGATGCCTGCCGACGCTGATGCTCCTGACTTCAACCTCACGGAGTTCGATATGTAACGCTTGTGACTTCAAGGGCCTAACAATTCCTGCACCTGGACCAACGTCGGCTGCCGCCACCTCTCTGGAGCTCATTACAAGGTCCCCGGCGCACTGATTTTCCAATGTGCTATTTGTGGGTCTTCCCAACACCATAGCTGGCCTGCGATGCCGCAGTCAGGCTACAATGTTGGTTTTGTTTGTTCATGATGCAGTGATAGTCCAGACTGAACCATCGACTTCAAGGAACTGTATTTTAAGTCTATTTTTGCAATATTTGTGTTTTGATTACTGTTTGTTGGACTTTTATCGTTTTAGTCTGGTTTTACAAGATAAATATTGGCTATTTTTATAAAAGTGGTGTCAAGTCCTTTTGTAGTGTTTTCACGATATTACTGTGTGCTATGCGCAAATGCTTTACACATTGCCTCTGAGATAAGCCTGACTGCTCGTGCCAAACTACCAAGGGGGTGAGCAGGGGTTATTTTAGAAATGTAATCCCCTTACCCTGACTAGAAGGAAGGATCCCTACTTGGACAAGGTGCATACCTCTGCCAACTAGAGACCCCATTTCTCACATGCGCTCTATAAGTTAAATGTAACATAACATAACTTAACATAACACACAAAAAAACTCCAGTGCAGGGTTGTTTTGTGAAAGCAAAATAAACAGCAGTCCTGTTGACCTGGGAAGTTTCCTCCCTGCATGTGAGAGCCACTGTTTGTTTTTCCTTCCTGGTTTCGCCATGCCTTGTGTTGTGGAAGTTGGCAGGAAAAGTCAATGATGTTAGTCATGACCTAAACAGGACAGGGCTGCTTGTACTAAACTCCAGTGACTATGTGGTGGATGGGCAGCTGTGTCATGGGTTTCCAATGGCAGAGTCTCAATTGGTGGATCCCCAGCCTCTAAATAAGGTGGGGAACTGCAGGTGCGTTGGAGTGGAAGCACAACTAATTTACTGAAGATCTCCTGCTCTGTCAAACTCTAATTGATACCCTATATATGCACTGTCTCTAAGGAATATATTTCATTTATTCATGTATTTTGTTTCATGCTGAGCATGTCATCTTCTGACCATTTTTTAGTGGCTAAAGCCAAATGATTGCCTTGTGCCCTAGTGCTGAGATTGTTGCATCAAGGGGAGTGTGAATGCTTTGCTCCTGTTAGGTGGCATCCCCAAAGAGGACTGGAGGCAAGGCTTATATGTATGTTTCATTGATTAAAAGAACATTTGCTCTGATGTCTAATCCAATGAGAAAGACCA
Source organism: Triturus cristatus (assembly GCF_964204655.1). Classification (NCBI taxonomy): domain Eukaryota; kingdom Metazoa; phylum Chordata; class Amphibia; order Caudata; family Salamandridae; genus Triturus; species Triturus cristatus. Next base: position 145,186,740 of record NC_140588.1, read on the forward strand.
TTTTGTTTACAAAAGAGATAGGCAAAAAGGTATAGTACCTTGCTGAAAATGCGGCAACATGGCAAAAATGTTGATGATGCTATTTATCTGAGAGCTGGTGAAATGCTTGCTTACATAAAATATTAATTTTAAACAAATTAAAATAAAATCACACTCTCTAGTATTTTTATTTTTTAAATAATAGATAGTAAATGTAATTAAAAGTTGTGAGTAATTAATATAAAAAGTTTACTTTTCAATAAACGTTTAAAAATATAATTATGTTTTAAACATAAGCTATCTAGTATTGTTTTTGAAATAATAAAAAAAATGATGAATAAATATGCATATTTTGCAAGACTAAAATCTTTAACACATATGTAATTAAAAATAATTTCTTGTGGGGTGTTATATTAAGTCCCTGCCTCAATTATTTTCTATTTTGTAGTACCTGTGAGTGGCCGTGTGGTCACAGGCTGGTGCAAAACATACATTTGGCATCCACAGTACCATCCTCATAACACTCTGGACCTGTGGAAGAACAGAATAGGACTGGATCTTCTGCATGTGACCTGAGAAGAGACTAAATGACTGGACCTGCTCTGTCTCCTGTACCCAGGACAAGTAGACTCCAAGGGTCATACGGCTAACTCCTGTTAAAACTACAGGGACACAACAACCTACATGAGGCCTTTCCTGCAACTTCTCAGCTGACCAGTTCCAATTGGCTCTTCCATGGTCCCTGCTTCTTGCCTCTGCTGGAGTGATTTTTGAACATCCAAGTGTGGTCCCCAAGGTATTTGACCCTTGTCTAGCGTCAAAGTGTGGAGCTCCTAACAAAACCTGGAACTTAGAAACTTTTTGGCTTAAAAGGCCTTTGGTGGACCAGGACAAAGCTGCCAAGCTGAGCCAACAAAGGTGTGGTGCTGCTGGGCCAAAGATTGCTGTAGCTCCTGCTCTGAGCTTTTCCACAGCAGCAGATCTTTCCATCTGGACCGCCCAGCAACAGTATCAGGTCTGGCATAAACCCGTTCAATCCGAATGTAGAACTATCCACCAGGAAAAGTGCCAAAGGTATGCGGCTGGCAAGAAGCCTTCTCTGGGCACACATGTTAAATTTCTCCCACTTGATGCTTTCCCTCCAAAAATCAAATGGTTCACCAGGATCTCGTCTGACATATATCTGATGACACAGAGCACTCTTCGGCTATAGCCTCCTGCCTTGTCCCACTAACAATTTTGACTTTCATTCGAGAAACTGTGGGGCAGATTTTCAGAGAAGTCTTGCAATGCAGCACAGCAGCCAAAAATGCTGTGCTGCATTGCGTGACAGGGAGGGAACAGGAGAGTGACATATACAGAGATATGGCTCTCTGCTCCCCTCTCTGTAGCTCCGGTGCTGATTTCAGCTGCCATGCGCCAGGAACACACCTTAGTGCCATAACGCTAAGGTGCATGCCTGAGTCTACTGGAAGGGTACCCTTCCTGTACAAACTATTATGTCTAGACAAGTTCAAACACTTTTCCCACTTTCTAGTGTGCTACACAGTGCAGCACACATGCAATGTAGGAAAAGAAAGGAGAAATGAAAACATTTCTCCTCTTAACGTCTCCTTTGAGATGGAGTTAACTTTTGGTGCTAAACCCTGTCTATAATTATTTGTATATAGGGTTTTGTGTCAAAAGGCACGAGTGGTTGCATGGGAACGCCCATGTTCCACCGATGTAATGCCCCCTTGGCACTAGGTAAAGCAAAACAATGCTTTGTCCTGATTTGCATTCTTTTTAGGGTACTTTTGTGATCCTAACCCAGCGCAAAATGTTTGAAAATCTACCCCTAAGTCTGAAGATTAAACTTCTGACTAGGTCAAACTTGTTTTCTGTATCCGGCTCGCTCTCCATCGCGGTCAGCCTTAACTTGCACCTAGGTTCTTTTCAAGCACAGCCAGGGGCCATATTAAAGAAAGTGCCATGGGGTCGCAATGGGCGTTTGCACCCACTTTGTGTCAAAAATGGGACACGTTTGTTTGTGCAGCACCTTTTGTAATACAGATAGCGCTGGTGCACATATACCAACAGCGCTATTGAGAGAGACGGTATTCCCTCATTTGCTTGAGGATGTGGCCCCATGCAAATGATGGAATCACTTTGCCTCTGTGCCCACAGAGACACAGGCATAGAAGCAAACGTTTTCTTAGGAGGTACACTGAAATTGCACTACAGAAAGGTATCTCACTGTCAGCGTACTTCCTGAGGGCAGCCCTCTCAAGGGATGAAAGTGGGTCCCATGGACCACCCCAGAAATCCCTCTGCAGGTGGGGACAGTCACACACTCCACCCACCTGCAAGGAGATCTGTAATCCCTTCTGAAAGTGCCGGTGGGTTGCCACCTGCACAGAGAAACAGGTAGCAGCTTTTAAATAGCTGATCTGTATTTCTCTTTGATGTGCTACCTTGGGGCAGCTCGAGTTTGTGGCTGCCCTGAGGGCAGCGCATTCTTTGCACCCAGCACACCTGCTTAAATGTGTGTCTTGGTGTAAACAGGTAAAGTGCACCCTTTCAGTCATACAGGCACAGATGACTGCGGTTGTCGATTAATGATTTTTCGTGCAATTTTCACATTTGAACTTTGAAAATTCATGACTCCCATTTCTCTTATCGGATGTTTGTCATGTTGTCATTTTATTTATTAAAATGTACTCTATTTTTGTAAATCGAATTGGGATTTTTCTTGTGTTGAGTTTTGAATGTAATGCTTTTGTCGTACTGTGTCAATACTTTGTACATTGCCTCTAAGTTAAACCAATCTGATTGATAATATAGCTACCATGTTGTTGAGCTTTGGTTAATTAAGTGCCTTTACAGCTTCACCCTGGCAAGGGTTGTGGTTATTACTTAAGGTGGGTGCTCATCAAACTCAATTAATACCCCAATTTCTTATAGTAAGTATATCACAGTTTGCAGCCACACCCCCTATTCTCACCCACATCTACTACACATAGGTATACCAATCTGTGCAGAGATCTCTGTCACATTGGAGGAGATCTCCAGACAGAAAAGATAGGAGAGGGGAAGGCTCAGGTCTCCGGATGTAGGTTTGTGAGTAGCATTTTACAACACATTAGTAGTACTACTTAGCATGCGGCAAAATGCAGTATGTAAATAGGCTGCTCAGTGTTGGGATGCATTTATGCATAGCTGCTTGGGCCAGCATACTGTGGATCATACAATGTGCTTTAATGTTTTTTTATTTGCTTTTGCTTTGCCATTCAAACCCTGCCTTCCGATTTTCTCAATTAATCCAATTTATAAGGATGATTGCCTATCTGGGAAATACCTTCCAAATCTGACAAGACAAAATATGATTCATTTTTGAACCAGTCTCTAGGTCATTAGCTCGAGTTTCCTCGACTTCAAACACTGGCTACTTAAAATCTTTCTTTTTCAGGATTCTCGTTGCTTTTGATCCAATTCTTTTAATCACTTCTTTTTTCTGACTGTAGATGAACTAGTCATGCCATCATTCTGTGGTTTGTATTCTGTCAGTTCATCCCATCAGTATGACCTTTGCCATTTTGCTGCAGCATTGTCTGAAGTGCCCTAAATCTACACTACGATTTCGGATTTCTGAGAAAATTGCAATAAGAAAACAACAATGTACTAAATATTCTATATGTGACCTGTGTAAAATTACAATTCTAGGTAAGCCCACAATATGTCAGTTATTCCCAATTTGATCAGTTAACAGATGTTTCAATGTGTTTTTATTGGCATTACTGTATAAGTTGCTACATTATTAGACATGTTCATATTAAGCAGGATCATTACATACTTACTACACATGGGTCATCATTTTGTGTAACCTTTAACCACTTGGTAGAAGATTGATCAATAACTAAGAACAATGGAAACCCAAATTGTGCAGGTGGGTGCATAGAGTCCGAATGGGTGCATATGTGCAATACTATACTGAAAGTAATGAATAATCATGGGGTGTCAGCTAGTTAGCATTCATTTCATAAGAATAGAAGACTACGTTGATCTTAAGCAAGTAGCCGTAATATATTATAACATTTGCCATTTCCAAGTACACATGTTAAATACAGACTATTAGGACAATGGGGCATATTTACAAAAAAATGTTGGAGCACAGAGCTGCACCAAATTCTTTTTAAAATGCAGGGATGCGTTGTATTCACAAGAATATAGTGCACCCCTGTGTTTCCCTAGTGCAGGTGCAAAAATAGCTGCCGAGCGCCAGCGCAGGCACCCTGCCGCCAGGAAACGTCCTTTAGGATGATACCGGAATCCTGCTGTGCCTTCACAGCGACGGCAACAGAAAGAACGCATCTTTAGTTCACAATCGCTCTGCATGCAAGTCCTTACAACATCGTGTTTTAGGGCGGCACAATGGTGAAGTGGGGTTGGAATTAAAGTCCAACACCTTTCCTACTGTTGTGCAGACTGGAGATGGAATAGTAAATGAAACTATTCCAATATCCAGCACCCCCCTAGGGCAAGTCATTAAAACGACTTGCGTGTAGAACAAATGTGCACTAAAGACGCAGTCATTCAAATGACGGAGTTCCTAAGGCATGCGTGAAAAAATCATGCGGCATTCCATCATAAATTCCTACTGCCATTTTACAAGGGTCCCTGCGCTGCAGGAATGATTGTTTATGTGCAGGAAAGGACACCTTTCTGCACATAAACACGCAATAATGGCATTTTGCTCTTTCTATGTTGGCTGCAGAATGCAGCACACATGAAAGAGTAAAGAACGAGGAGAAAATAATAATGTATTTTTTATCGCCACTCTAATGCTTGGTATTCCATGGCATTTGTTTATGACACTGCTTCAGCCTTGTAAATCTGGGGCAGCGTAAAAAAGCAATGGGTGCTGCGGTGGAACACCCACAGCAACACCCATTGCATGTTGCTTTGCCACAGAGAACTGCGGCGGAAAGGGGCATACAATGTGACGTTAAGCCACGCAAAGTGGCTTAGTGCCACCTTGTAAATATGATAAATGGCACTACGCCACCGGAGCGTCAAAAAATATGCCCCAATGTAGTACATAGTCCGGGGGTGTTATGACAGAATGTTGTCATCTTTCTAGTTGTTAATTAAGGCTGTGACCAACTCGTCTCATTGCTGTACTATTTCCTCAGTCCTCTCCTTTCTTCCTTATGGAGAGCACACCTCTCTGCTTTGGCCCAATGTATTACAATGTATTCCTATCTGGCTAGAGAGGGGAAGCTGCATCCTTCCTTGCTAGGGTGATGTCTTTTCTGCTAAGCAGTAATGCCAAGTCCAAAAGATTGCTATTGTCTTGTTTTGGATGTCTTAAAACATCCCATAATTGATAATTCAAGTGTCTGTAATCCACTCACCAGTTTTCTTCGATACTTGGACAGCCCCACATTATGTGTATGAAGTCAACCTGAAATTCCTGATGTCTTGGATACCACAAGGAGACCCCAGGGTATATCGTAATTATCTTAAGTGGGGTCAAGTAGTCCCTGTGCAAAATGTGAAACTGTATATATTTAAAACATGCATTTTGTGAAGCCTTATGTGGGTAGCTCAGTATTCTTGCCACTCTGTGTCAATAAAAACCCTCTTGATGTCTGTCTCTTATTTTCCCTGAGTGAGTCTATGGAAACCCTGTTGTGTGTTCCAGTAGTGCTTTTTAAAGCCAGCTAACACATTTTCTCCTGTCTCCTCTGGTATGGCAGCTTTGTAGCAGCTCATGAGTTTGGGCCCGATTCACAGAACTAACTTAAGACAAAATCCTAAACTTACTACCATTTTGGTATTCACAGAAGGCACTTACTCATTTTGGTATTCACAGAAGGCACTTACTCATTTCGGTATTCACAGAAGTTAGGAGTCCTAACTTTAGGACTCCTAAATGCCTTCTGTGAATACCGAAAGTCTTAAAATTAGGATTTATCGCAGTTTAGTAGTAGTATAGTTAGTACTCCTAACTTTAGGACTCCTAAATGCCTTCTGTGAATACCGAAAGTCTTAAATTTAGGATTTTTTTCAATTTAGTAGTAGTAAACTTAAGACTCCTAACTTTAGGACTCCTAAATGCCTTCTGTGAATACCGAAAGCCTTAAAATTAGGAATTTTCTCAGTTTAGTAGTAGTATAGTTAGGACTCCTAACTTTAGGACTCCTAAATGCCTTCTGTGAAAACCGAAAGTCTTAAAATTAGGATTTTTCTAAATTTAGTAGTAGTAAACTTAGGACTCCTAACTTTAGGACTCCTAAATGCCTTCTGTGAATAACGAAAGCCTTAAAATTAGGATTTTTTTCAATTTAGTAGTAGTAAACTTAAGACTCCTAACTTTAGGACTCCTAAATGCCTTCTGTGAATACCGAAAGCCTTAAAATTAGGAATTTTCTCAGTTTAGTAGTAGTATAGTTAGGACTCCTAACTTTAGGACTCCTAAATGCCTTCTGTGAAAACCGAAAGTCTTAAAATTAGGATTTTTCTCAATTTAGTAGTAGTAAACTTAGGACTCCTAACTTTAGGACTCCTAAATGCCTTCTGTGAATAACAAAAGCCTTAAAATTAGGATTTTTCTCAGTTTAGTAGTAGTAAAGTTAGGAGTCCTAACTTTAGGACTCCTAAACTGAGAAAAATCCTAATTTTAAGACTTACGGTATTCACAGAAGGCATTTAGGAGTCCTAAAGTTAGGACTCCTAACTTCTGTGAATACCGAAGTGAGTAAGTGTCTTCTGTGAATACCAAAATGAGTAAGTGCCTTCTGTGAATACGAAAATGGTAGTAAGTTTAGGATTTTGTCTTAAGTTAGTTCTGTGAATCGGGCCCTTTGTATTTATTTTGGTTGATCTCTCACAGGCTTTAACTATTCTCCCATATGTTAAAAACCTGCCCGGTATTGAGTCCGTATTCCTCTCCAAGTTACTGGAAAATGAATGGGTGCCTTCTTGAAATAAATCTGCACTACTTAGATGCCTTCCTCTATCCATAACAGTAGATCATTTGTTGCAATCAATCCTGAATGTGTGGGGAAACTTATAAGAGGGATTGCAAGTACATATAGCGTCAACTTATGTGTGAGGTGAAGACTTCTTTTCAGGCAAGAGTGCATACTACTATATGGAGGCCTTTGGAGGGCCTGAGAGTTGGGTAAAAAATCTTGTTTAAGACCCAATCCTTGAGGTGGATGGGGTTTATTTCAAATTCTGGTAACAAGTGTTCTGCCAACCATCCGGCAGCCCACAGTAGCTGAGCCACCAAACAGAGCTAAAAATGTGGTGCTCCCCATTCTCCTTGGCAATTTCAGCTTTGTTAGTGTCTGGATCTATCGGACTACCCACCGCCTTTCACACTCCAGCCGTAGTGGGGGAAGTATTCAGGGTGAACCTCAGGGTGCTAGGTGCATTTCACTCACTTAAATGCTACCTAGGAAGACTGCCTGTCGGGTGGAGGCTCCTAGCAGGTTCTCAACACATGCCTCTCACCCTCAGCTTGTCCCCTCTTTTACTCCCTCTTTTCCCTGAGAAAGAAAAGCGGACTTATATTTCTTTAATTCTCTGCTCCGATATGTGGTGGTGTTTTCCTTATCTTTGTTTCCCAGGCACACCAGAGCATGACTCAGCAGCCTCCATGAGCCAACAAGCCTCCGTGACTCAGCAACCCCCATGACTCAGCAGCCTCCATGACTCAGCAACCTCCATGACTCAGCAGCCTCTGTGACTCAACAACCTCCATGATTCAGCAGCCTCCGAGACTCAACAAGCTTCCACGACTCAGCAAACTCCATGACTCAACAGCCTACATGACTCATCAGCCTGGCAAAAGGTATTTAACTCTCAGCCAGGCTTGTCTTCAGTGCTTCACATTGAGTTTCCTGTTGAAGATCCTGCAGCGTGACGGCTCTTCTCTTCAGGTGCTGGTCAGACGAGTCCTGTTCCATCCTTGCTGCTGCTACCCGCAGATAAGTCTAAAATACTTTTTGGGCTACCTTCAACTCTTGTGCTCGGTGGAATTCCATTGTTTTGACTTCCGGCTCATTTCTGGTTATTGGGGAGATCTTGGGTAACTGGGCACTAAACTCTTCGCAGTCAGAGACTTCCTGACTTCAGTTCCTATTTCACAGTTCCCTCTTGTTCCCGCTCAGCTTACTTTATGCTACTTGTCTGGATTTTGGTCATTTCCTCCTCATATCATTTATGTAAATCGTGTATAGTTCTTGCTGATAGCAGTGTATATTATTATTGCAGTGTTTATTGTTATCCTGATAAGAAACGCTTATCTCTTGAGGCGGAAGCCGAGAGCTCGATCCCTTAACTTTTTTAAAAATTTGAGTGTCACAATTTTGTGTTTTTAACTCACCTGACATCCTCTCCTGGCATATTTTCAGGGCTTTAGCACGCTCCTGACCAGCCCGCACAGCGGATCTTAGCGCTGCCGCGGGAGTATACCAAACAATCACCTTGCCGCCATTACCGGCGAAACATCAGGCCACGCCCCTTTCCTGAGGCCACGCCCCCCTACCGCCATCCTCTATCCCTTGAAATCATGGGCATTTTCCGGACGCGCAGCGGACAAGCGCAGCGGGCGCGCCGCCTGCGCGCCGAAGCCGCGCCTAAGGCAAGCCCGTCTGCGCCCATCCGCGCCCGAACGGGGCTCAGGGCTGGACCCCCTCGCTCATCTGTACCCTTGGACATGATGGGAACGGAAACTCACAGGCATAGGACACACTATACTAGACAAAAACTTCTATCTCTATGCCCGAAACTTAAAAATAGCTGCTACCACACCTTGCAGGCTGACTCTTTACCTTTCTTCTGTGAGACCTGTAAGTACACTCCTCAATTCTTGAAGAAAGGAAAAAGGGAGACAGCTAAATTAAAAATGTTGCTACTTAACTGCAGATCCATGAAGAAGCATAAAACAGAGATTTATGATCTACTAACGGAAAGAAGTCCTGATGTACTTTTTTTTAACCGAGACGTGGCTAGACATTGCTTCGTCGCCTGAAGCTCTCGAAGCCACTCCTCAAGGATATTGCCTACTCAGATTAGATAGACAGAAACAGAGAGGTGGGGGGTTAGCTCTTATCCATAAAACTCAGTTAGAGTGCACCTTACTGAAGGCTACGCTACCTAATAGCGAGAGCGGCTTTTTCACAATAAAAGCAGGATCCAAAAGCATTATAAATGGACTACTTATATACCGCCCGCCTGGAGGGGCTGCACAGTTCGGCGAACAACTCACAGAACTGATAACCCAGCCAGTACTTCAGTACAAAAATTTTCTCATCCTAGTTGACCTCAACCTTCACTTTGATAATACGGATTGTGGGGAGGCTCAGGCTGTGGCAGAAGCACTGAAATCTCTAGAGCTCAACCTTCAATCCAGATCCCCCTCGCACCAATTAGGGCATCTTTTGGACCCCATATTTGCTAACTGGGAGGGTGTCAACATCTCCGCCCCAATCAGAATAATTTGGTCCGATCACTTCATCATTCCATTTGAAATAGAAGGTATTCCTTCTGATACCAGAACTAATAATCCCTTACCCCAGAAACGTAGAGACTGGAAAAAGTTCAAGCAGGAGACATTCAAGCTTGCCCTACTTGAGACATCCCCGCCCCCTAGCAACACCTTGCAGGAGGCGTGGGACAATTATGAAAGTTGGATGTCCAATGCACTAGATACAGTAGTACCCTGGACACTCAAACCTCCAGCAAGACTGACCAAAACTGCCCCCTGGTTCTCTCAAGAACTCAAAGGAGCTAAAGCAAAATGCAAAAATTTGGAAAGACAATGGAGGAAAAGCTACAATTTAGAAAGTAAGTCACACTATAGAACAGAACTAAAAAAATATCACAAACTTGTAAGAGCAGCGAAAGGTGACTATTTTAAGGGCAGAATAGAATCTGCCGATAACCCCACCAGAGAACTCTTTGCCATTTACAAAGAGTTAACGGTCCCGACCAGACTCGAAGCACAAGACACCTACTCCAGCGAGCTATGCGACTCCATAGCCGATCATTTTGTCGGCAAGGTCGACAAAATATATGCCACTTTCACAGACGGAGCTGATTCCTCTAGTAAACATATGGTAGTCAAAGATAACTCCACGGTTAAACCCCGTCTGACATGCTTTAAAGTACCTGAGAGACAGGAACTGCTGAACATTGCTAAAAGCATACAGTCTGGCTCCCCTTGTGACGTGTGCCCCCCCCAATCGCTGTAAGGGAGTCCTGGAGAGTATGAACGATCAGATCACTCATATTGTTACTCTCTCTTTCCAAGAATGCCATGTGCTTGATGCATGGAAAACAGCCCAGGTTATCCCTTTGAAAAAAAAACCTAACGTCCACATCTCCCAACTTCAAAATCTTCGTCCCATCTCCCTTCTTCCCTTCTGTGCAAAAATAGTGGAAAAAGTGGTCAACGGGCAACTCATGAAATACCTGGAGAAGGAATCCCTCCTCCACCCTACTCAATCGAGGTTTAGAGCCGGCTACTCGACAGAGTCAGCCGTCCTCTATTCCACTGAGTGCCTCAGACAGATGGCGGACGAAGGACAGACAGCAGCGTTGGTTTTATTAGACCTCAGTGCAGCATTTGACACCGTGCTGCACACAACGCTGCTGTCTCGCCTCTCTGACATGGGAGTGGAGGGACCTGCCCATGCCTGGTTAAATTCTTTCCTGGTTAACAGAAGTTTCCAGATGCATTGTCCCCCTTTCAAATCTTCCCCCCGGAAGCTGAGCCATGGGGTTCCACAGGGCTCCAGCTTAAGCCCTACCCTGTTCAACCTTTATATGGAACCCCTGGCTCATATAGCTGAAGCTTTCGGGGTGGATATTGTCACTTATGCCGACGACACCCAACTGATGATCAAGCTGTCGCTCGACCATACGGAAGATGCCAATAACTTTTCCAAATGCTTGTCATCAGTGGCATTATGGATGAATAACAACTGTTTACGCCTGAATGGCGAAAAAACTGAACTTTTGGTTGTTGGTAAATCCCCCTCTGCCTGGTCGCACATGTGGTGGCTGGCGGAACTGGGCAATTTTCCTTCTCCCACGGACTCTGTCAGAAATCTTGGAGTAATACTCGACTCGGATCTCTCTTTCAGGTCTCAGGTCAATAAAGTCACGGGCAGGTGCTTTAGCACACTAAAAACCCTCCGTAAAATCCTTGACCTTCTCCTCATCAATGCCAGAAAGACACTTGTCCATGCCCTAGTCACACCCCATCTTGACTACGGCAATGTCCTACTCCTAGGTCTAAGTAAAAAAAGGCCTACACCAACTGCAGTGCGTGCAAAACGCTGCTGCCCGCCTGGTACTCAACCTGCCTCGTAGAGCATCTGGGAAGAATGCTCTAGCGAAGCTTCACTGGCTTCCGGTCAAGGAACGCATTAAATTTAAAGCCCTATGCTTTACGCATCGCATCGCCCAGGGCAAAGGCCCAGGATATCTGCAAAAACTCCTCACAATTCACTGCCCCACCAAAAACCTGAGGTCGGCCGGAGCTATGCTGATTAAACTCCCCCGTACCCACAGAGCCAAGATGGGTGGCCGTTCTTTCAGATACCTGGCCCCTAAACACTGGAATGAACTACCACTCGATCTTCGAATGGAACCTTCAGAAACTAGATTCCGGGCCAGACTTAAAACTTATCTGTTTCCAGTCTTCTAATTCTCTCTCCTCCCTCTGACCCTTGTTTCGTTCTCCCCTACTTCTGTCTCCTGAGATATAGCAGTATTCTAGCGCGGGGATACACTATTTTTAGTGCAGCCAGGCGCTTTAGAAATGGCCTTATTATTATTATTTTATGTCTCTGATTTTTCTCGCTGAAAGAAGGTATTGGTAACGCTCTCAAGCCTTGGACAAGCTTCAGCTGGAGGATACAGATTATGTCTTATCTCATTGAAATAAGAATGTATGGTGTGCTTATGTGTAATCTTCATTGGCACAATATTGTGTGTGTGTATATATTTTTGGGGCAATATTGTGTGAGTGTGTATTTATCTTTGGCGCCATATGGTGTGAGTGCAGTTCTGATTTATTCTAATCATTCTAAAAGACCTCTTTTATCATGACCCAATGCAGAAATGTATGCATGATTTATGTAATTGATTGTTTGTGCTCTTATTGATGTCTTTTACTACTGCTGCAGGAGCTGGTCTCCATACTCATTCCTAGCTTTAGGACAGATTTCCCAGATTGGTCTGTGACCCGGAGTTTGCTTCTCCACCGGCACGAACGCACACCAGTTGTTTCTTTCTTTATTTTAGCTTTTTATTTAAAAAAATTATTTTAGTTTATTGTTTGTTCCCAAAGCCCCTTCCCTTGAGATTATAGAATGAGCACTGGTATTTCTGGGTCAGTGTTAGTTGGATGATTTCTGGGGATTGTTGGGGTCCAGCTACCTCTGCGTGTCCAGCAGAGAGAAGAACGCGTTCCAACGTTCATCTTCCCAGATTGGTACCTAATAGTTAGTGCCAGTGCCAAACTTCGTCTACCAGAACTCTGGATTAATTCACCTAGGATATGGTCTAAATATCTTAAAGCTTTCCAAGGCAATATCAAAATGAGGTTCACAAAAAACATAAAGTAAATGTGGTAACATAACCATATTTGCTAGCGTAATTCAACCTATTTCAGTCAAGGATAGCAATGTCTAAGAATTTGATTGGCATTCTCAGGGATCCCACCACGCTCCCTGAAATACCTTGTAACACGGGGGTTCCATGCACTAGATTCATACCCCAAGTATTGAAACACATTTTGTTCCCATCTTATATAATTTCCGCCCAGGTCAACTCAAAAGGTGTCCATTGGAAACCAACAGGATTTAGATCAGTACTCTCCGAAACCAGAAACTCCTTTGAATTCTTGGCTAATGTCTAGGCTATTGTAGACATGTTCGCATGAACATCTTTTTACTTGTAGCATCATATCATTAGAGTAAAGGGAAATGGCATGAGTGGTGCCAACTAGGAGTGTACCCCAGTCAGGTCTTTCTATCCTTAATCTATTGGCTAGTGGTTCCATGGCCAGAGCAAATAGCAGAGGTCACAGTGGGCAGCCCAGTCACGTTCTCCTGCTCACTCGATACAAAGGTGATATGTTGTGGCCAGTTTTGACTGTGGGAGTGGGTCTAGCACATAGCAGTTTGACCAATTATATGTCTCCCTATGTCAAAATTTTTCAGGGTCATAAACATACACTGCCAGTCTAGAGTATCAAAAGCTTTCTCCAAGTCAAAAGTCAGACAGGCTGATGGAGGACAGGGCTGGAATCAACGCATTGTGTAGACCAAGTCTGCTGGCCAGACATTTTTCAAAGTTTAAATCTTTCTAAGGTGAATGCCAAGCATTCAATGTTTTTACAGGAATTATTGGTCACTTGCACTTGTGCAGTTCTATAAGCTACCTTGGACAATGCGCAGCAGTCACCCTTCATTTTTGTTCCGTGCTTCTGATTTTGTGCGTCTTTTGATAGACCCAACTCCCCAGGCTCCTCCCTTGCAGTTCATGTTATGGTGCTGTTGCATTTGGATATCACACATAGTTCACCACTCCAAACCCACATTGATGCTGTTATTTTCACAGTTATTTTAAAGCTATTTATTTTTATAATAAAGTGCCTGGTTGTAAACAAACTTCAACTTAGCATAAAAAATGAATTGATGAAGAAACAGTTGTTGGATTCAAGAATCCATAGCAAGAATGGAGAGTTCAGTTTGGAGAAGCATTACCAAGACATCTCATTACGAATCCATCAGGTTGATACTTTGTTAGGTTGAGAGCTAGAGGAGATTTAAACCTAATTATGTGCAGTTTATAAAACACAAAATTGTCCAATGGACAGTTTCATTTTTCAGACTGCCTAGTAATGCCATTAGCCTGGATTCCACACTTTACAACTGCTAACCAGTGCTAAAGTGTTTGTACTATCTCCCCTAAACATGGTAATATTGGGTCATCCCCAATTGGCATATTTAATTTACTTATAAGTCCCTAGTAAAGTGCACTACATGTTCCCAGGGCATGCAAATTAAATGCTACTAGTAAGGCTGCAGCACTGATTGTTTCACCCACATAAGTAGCCCCTTAACCACTCTCAGGCCTCCCACTGCAAAACCTGTGTGTGCAGTTTCACACTGCCATGTCAACCTGGAAAGTAAACCCTCTTGCCAGGGCTAAACCTTCCCTTTTTGCACATATGTTACCCCTACTGAAGGCACTGTGGAACCCATAGGGCAGGGTGCAGTGAATTTAAAAAGCATGACATGTACTTTTAAACTTTGCATGCCTTGGTAGTGAAAAACTCCCAACTTCGTTTTTCTCTACTGCATAGCCTATCCCTCCAATTGGATAACATTGGAATAACCTTATTAAATTTTTAAGTGTAATTCCCTATTGTGAAAAAATTCAAGTCAAGTTTAGTGGCACTGAACTCACAATTTAAAATGACAACTTATAGTGAAATTGGATTTTAAATTACAGTTTAGCAAGTATCACTTTTAGAAAGTTTAAGAACGTGACTTGGAGTGATCCTGTTAAGGGAGCAGGGGACAGGATCCGTAAATATTTGATATACAAAAGGGACCCTCTATACCATGAATTTATTCAAGAGTTACCCAGGCTGCATTACCATGCCGTGCCTGCTTTAACACACACATTACCTATTTTTTAAAAGGTTATTTAGATGTCCTCATACATCTGTACCTTCACTTAAATACGTAATGAAAACATATAGGTCAAGACATAATAGATGAGACATGAACCAAAAACGTAAAAAGCATTGTAGACAAGAGGTGTTCTTTCTTGTGAACATATAGTTTGTCCACAGATAACTTGTTTACTTTTATAGTAGTTTTGGTGTATTCACATTAATGTACAAAACAAAAAAAGAAGACAATTGACTCCACAATTAAACAGATGACATAATGATTAAACATATACATTACATATTCACATGATCCACCTATATCCATATCATCATAAATGTTATCAGCAGAGAGGATTCATCAATGTCCTCCTTATGTATTGTTGTGAGTACAGCAGGGGGCCCTATGTGGTTTGGGCACAATGTTTCACCCTTAGCCTACCTAGTCAGTTACGTACCCTATGCTTTAATGTCATCTCACCATTGGAGATGGCTGCAAGTTGTAATCTGTGGGAGGTAACTGGAGAAATCTGCCACTTGGATATGGCTTCTAGAGATAGGGCCAAAGGGAACATTGGGGCACACAAATAATTATAGTCATCTGCTTTCAAGATGCAAGTAAAGTTGCTTGGGGGTGGGGTTGCCTTACTTTTGGGAGGTGGTTTGCTCACTTCTTTAGCTTGGATAGTTGAAGGGTCCTGGAGTAGAGACAGACACAGTGGACCTGTGTGGGTTCACACTGTGCAATGTAGTCTCTATAAATCTATAAGGCCCTGAATAATTTGCATTTAATGGGGAAAAAATATGTGTATGGAAGAAATGTTTGAGGACAGATTTCTTGATGTCCTACCTTGTACACAGATCGTGGCACACTCTGTCTGACATGCAGGCTCACGGTATTTAATATATTAATGTATTTAATCAGCCTCTGCGCATTGAGGAAAAGTATGGAGAAAGGAGAGCTTACCAAAACAGGTTATCCCTCTCTATAGCGAGTGCACATGAGTGCAGTAACGTGTGGAGTGTAGAGCTAAATACCTTGAATGTGAATTCCTTGTTGGTAGCTGCATGGCTGGCACTTGACAGGCTCGTTTACAACTCAGGTGTCAATTTCCTCTTGTTTTTGACCTCTCCCTGTTGCAAATAATGCCACAGTCACACTGGTGCATGCGAGATGTAGTTATCTATGCCCCCTGTTGTGTCTGGAGCCCCTGTGCAAGTCTGAAGCCCCCGTGCAGTGTGAATCTCCTGTTCATGGAGCACTGACGTGTGAGGCCTCAAAAATTCATCTCATCATAGTTTTCCCCTGTTTTCTAATGTCTCAAAGATTTAGCTTTACAGCAGATGCCTCATAATGTTGCTTTCTGGGTGATGCAGTGCGGTGCTTGTGGGGCCTTTGGCGGTGTGGCTCAAAGATATGCCTGATGATTAAAATATTCAGTCCAAGTAACATAGTTGTGGTTCACGGGGGATTCCACAGACATAATCTGCACATGATTCAGATAAAAACAATAATACACATATACAGATTTGCTTGTCAGCCATAGAACCAAAGATATCAAACAATAAAAAGGTGCACAACATTTTACATTTCTGCCATCAATTGCGTCCATTTTGTTTTTGGCCACTTTGGGTTTACCGTCTTTGGTACTCTAAGGTTCTAAATGCTTACAGTGTTGTATATTTTTGCTAAGTGCGCGTGAGTATGTGGTGTGTGATGCCACTGCAATCAGGCAGTATTCACTAATAAGATTGCACACTGATTTTCTTGCGTATATTTGATTACAAGTGGACCCTCTGTTTTATAGAGGACGGTGTTCCCTAAAGTGATGACCTTATCTGGGAGGAATGAGTAGGAAGGACAGACTGTGAATCAAAGGCAAAGAAATTGCCAATCTCAGATAGTTTGTTTAGGCCATATTTGGTCGTGCGCATGTGTAATATCATTTGCACCTCTTGGCGTAGTAGTACATGTTCCGTATTGGTGGTTTCTACATGCCTCAGCACTGTCCATCTGAGGTCTGTCAGTGCATGGAGTTTTCTCCATGTAGTGTTGGACCATGGGTGCATGCATTGTTTTGTTTCAAATACACAATTTGTGTTGACCAATGTGCTTCCTTATTGATTGGTTGTTTTCCCTTCTAGACTATCTCACAAGGGAATACCATGGAATATATGACGTTCTTTGAATTACAGTACGTAAACTCTATATGTTTAACTTTTGTGTCCCTGTAGGGGATTTCCACGCCTTCCATGGTGCTATTGCATGTAGAACAGATTCCACACTTATGGTGGCCTCCCACTGGGGGCAGGTTCAGCAAAGTATTTAATAAAGGGTTTGAACTCTCAGAGTCGTGTTGGAACTAGCAAGACTGTCTCGGATGTTTTTGTTGTGTTTCAATGCAAACATGGGCAGTTCTTTAAATTGAAGAAGGCCTGGATTTACCAATTTTTTGGGATTGAATTCTACAGTGAGTTGGTTACTCCAGAAAAGGCTATTTGTTTCCTGGCTGTAGCAGATTCTTTCTTAGAGTGTACCAGGCATGTTTCACTGCTCTCTTGAGTAGTTTCTTTGGGTAGTCTTGTTATAGTTTGGAGAGTATGTTACTGGCATTGATGAAGTAATCCTCTTTCTTCGTGCAGTTCCTCCTTGTTTGAAGGAACTGGCTTTAGAGTAACTTGTCCCTCAGTTTCCTCTGGTGGAAGCTGGAGTAGTGTAAGAATGTGTTCCTGTTTATCTCTTTTGTGTACAGTGAGGTATAAACTCTAATGTTTTCGTGGTGCATTGTGATGTCAAGAAATGGATCTCCTTTTTGTGTGTAGTCATGGAGAATTGTGTTAAACCAGTTGACAAAGTCCCTGATGTTCTCCTCCGAGCCCTTCCATATAATAAGCACATCATTGATGTATTGTTTCCATATGGAGATGTTCTCTCCAAAAGGGTTATTTTGAGGACCAATTTGTCTTCGTAGAGAGCCATGAACATAATAGCCTTTTCCGGTGATAAGGAACAGCTCATAGCTTTCACTTTAGTTTGTAGGTATAACTGTTTAATGAACCAAAAAGTTTGTATTTAAGGCAAATTATAGCAAATTCCAGAATGTATTTGATGGGGACCTCAAATGGTAGCTGCCTTTTGTTGAGGAAATATTCCATAGTCTCCAAGGCACACTCTTGGGATATATTCGGGTACAGGTTCAAGATGTCCCGGGTGACACAAGTGTCACATGTTTCATCAAATTCCATACACTCCAGAGAGTATTTATGACATCCATGGGCTTCTTTGGATAGCTTGGTATGTTGATTATTAATGGTTTAAGAAATACATCGACATATTTCGCTGGGTGTTCAAGTATGGAGTTCACCCCTGAGATGATCAGTCGCCCTGGTGGATTCTGTGGGTCTTGTCTATTTTTGGGCACATAGGGTTTTTGTTGGGTAAGTAGCCTTCCTCTTTCCTTGATAACCACCCTTTGCTCCTTCCAAAGTTGGTGAACTTAGTGATCTTGCTTGTGATCATTGGGAAGGGGTCATCTTGTATCATTTTGTAGTATTCCTTTTTCTGCAATTGCCTTATTATTTAATGTTCATATGTCTCTCTGTCCGTAAGGACTATAGCTCCGCCTTTGTCTGCCAGCTTGACGATTAGCTCCTGGCATGATATCAATCTCAGGAGGGCACAGTGTTCTTCTCTTAATAGATTATGTCTGGTGTATTTACCCTTCTTCTCAATGGCATTTATGTCCCTTACTACAGTTTTTTCAAGAGTTTGTAGTTTTATGGGGCATGTTTAATATCGGAGGATTAAAGCTGGATGGTCCCTTTATTCTGGAGAAATATCTTTCTTGTGGTGTCATATGGTCTGAGAAAAAGACTTTCAACTGCATTTTATGGACGAATTGTAGTGCTTCCATTCTTATTTGCATGAGTCCAGTATGTGGCTCGAATAAAGAACAGGCCTTTGTTGAATAGCCGTGTTTCCTTCAGGTCCAATTGCCTTTTGTATTTGTGATTTAGATCTGGTACCCCCATCTTTATGTTTGTCGTCTAGTGGTGATCTCTCCTGTGTTCTGGTTGAACTGTCTCTTACCTCGGTTTCTTCCACGTACCAATCCTCGACCTCTGACAAAAAAAGATTCCTGTTGGTTTGGGACTGCACTTGCCAATGGTTTCAATTCACTTGAGCTGTCAGAGTAAGAGGAGGTGTCTGAGAATAAGATAAACTTCCTCTTGCTTCATCATTGGAATTTGGTTAATGCTCGTTTGTTATCTGGTTGTTTATAAAAGTCTTTGTCTAGCTATGTGTAGACTTTGCTCCGGGCGAAGTTTGTAACGTTCTTCTGCACTTTCGTTCCCTTGAAGTCTTCTTGTATTCTTCTTGAATATAGACAATTCTTTTTCTATTTTATTCAGAAAGGCTCTGGCATCTTTGATGGCAGTGTTATTTAGGAGAGCTTCCTCTAATTCCCTGATAAGTTTGAGTTCCTTTTTGCTGTGTCTTTTTGCTGTTTTAATGGACCCCACATCCAGTCCCAAGAGTACTTGGTAGCAATATGGCTAAAGTCACAGATGAACTCTGAGTCTGCAATAATGATGCAGGGGACTTTTTTTTTAGCTTGTAATCCTAGGGTTATTGTTCCTGTTCTTAGATGTTCTAGTAAGACCTCACCATGTAGTGATGTTCTAATTTGTTTTTTCTTTAGTATTGTAGTTTTTTCTACCTCAGATTGCTAGGCAATACTCTGTTTACTTCTACCGATATTTAGAGTGGATGACCTTCTAAATAGTTCTTCTATGTCTTCTTTCCAGAAGCTCAGGGTTTTGGGCTCTGAAATGCTAGTGTATGGCTTTCATTATAAACCATATAACTTGGGCAGGTACTGGTGAGGTGTGAGGGGATCTTTTTGGAGACCATTAGTGTTGATCCCTGCAGACAGTGCTGCAGAGAGGTAGTAGATCCCAACCAAAAGGGACTCTCTCATGAGCTAGCGCCCACACTTACAATGTCAAGCATGACAGGGAGTGATCCTGTTAAGGGATTCGGGGGCAGGATCTGTAAAAAGTCGGTAACCAAGCATTACAATGTCACAGTAAGTGCCCAGTCAGTTAGTGGGCATTACTTTGTCTCTAAAATGCAAGATGAGCGACAGCTCACAACTATGAATAAAGGCTATTAAATCTGCACATAGGGTCAGGATCAGCAAATGCATTGTTAGACAATAAAACTCACTGCATAAGGCACACAGTGCATTTGTGGTTCACAGGACATTTTGCAGATGGGCAGTTACTGGCCCGAAACGTGATTTCAGATAAAGTAGGGCGGGCTACTCACCTTATGTAATACACTGCAGCTGCCCATTCATAAGCATTCCATGCATAGACAGCGACTTAAAGGGACACATGGTCAGGTGTCTCGAAAAAAAACCTTTAAATCCCACCAAAGAAAGTACTTAACAAATTAAGCTTGTGAAGACATTTTTAGAACCATACTTAGAAACTAACTGTGGTACTCCACACGGATTTAAAAACCATTGGACTTAGGTGCTTTCAGGAGCCTGCCTCGTTTCTCAAGGACATATACTAATGCTGATAAGCTGGCTTTCACAGATTTCTGAATAATGAATGGCTTTTGAGGTGGTTGATTGGTCTGGACTCTCAGGACCGTACAAGATGTTGAGAAGGATGCTAGTGTAGCTTTTGACAACTTCAGCTGTCATAGAGGAGAATAATTTAGGTTCTACTGACCACCAGTGGCATATGAGTTGACAGCTCGGGAAGCAAAAATGGGACTACTGGAGTGTGATTCCAAGTAAACCTTTGAGCACAAGAAGAGACGTGCTAGGAGGCTATGTTACATCAGTGCCTAAATATAAGTTAAGGGCTTACTAGAGGTCCTGTATGTACTGAAGAGGGAGAAGCACTGACTGCATTGACAAGCTGCTCACATTGAGGTACCATACTTATCATGTAGCTGAGCTCTTGCTTGATCAGTGCTTTCCTGTAGATTTATCCTTCTCTGCCACCTGAGGGATATCCTACCTGTTGACTACTTTCCAAAGTGCCTATACAAGGCCAAGGTACTCATTTCAAGATGGGTGAAGCCTACATTAACTTAATTATAAAAATCTAATATGCTAGCTGCTTTATCATTAGCCCAGATTGTAACTGCCATGAGCCATTCTGAAGTTAAAAGATATAATTACACATCAGTCATGGAACCGACACACTCGGCCTCTCACCAGTTATGGTAAATACCAAAAATAGAAAAACATTAAAGATGAACTGTCCATAACTCTGGAAGGATTCATATTGCGAGGGTCGAGAATCCTAATTCCGGGGGAGTTTGTGACAGGAAATAATTTTACGATGAAATTAATGTATGCTTCAGCCGTCTTAGATGACTACCTTGACCTTGTATAGGCACTCTGGAAAGTAGTCAGCAGGATTTTGATCCTTCCCAGGGAAGATGCATGATGGTATAATTGTACTCTCGTAACTGTAGTCCCCACTGTTCAATGCAAGGAGGCATCTCGGCTTTTGGATTGCCTAAGATAAGATGATCCGTTACCGCTGGTGGATCACTGTGACTTGGTTAAGGCAGCTCATCTATGAGACCTTGCAATGTGCCGACCTTTCAATCATCTTTAGTAATAGATGGAGACGTGACCTTCTTCACTGCCATCTGAAAAATTTCACTATTCTGTGAGTGGTCATCAGCCCTTTATTCTTCTAAGACCTGTGAAGTTGTTCTGATCCTCACTCTGCAACTTTGTGAATGAACTGCTTTGAGAATGGACGACTCCGTAAGCACAACCACGAACACTTCTTTTTGAGCCAAATTTACTGAGTGCTGTGGTAGAATGACTCTCTTCAGTGCATTCAGTAAATCAATTATTTCTTCTCTTCTAAATGTCTATTAGCGTTTTCTGACACCTGGTTGAGCTCCGCCTTGCAGTGCTTTTGTTTGCAGCGTTATTTTACAAGTTATGATTATCAGTGGCTGTGCTTTAGAGACCGGGTTGAATCCACCTTCAGCGTTAGCACTCTGTATGATGTACAACTTCTCTTGGGGTGGCAGCGGATTACCTTTATGTATGGACTGACAAGCTGGTTCATGACCATCAATGTGTAGATTCTTTGCAACGCTTTCATTGTCTTCACCTGCTTTACAGCATCTGGAGCTATGCTTTGACTCCACATGCATGAAGTATCGATTCCGTACTTTGACAGCAACACGTGTGACATGCACAAGAAGTTTGCTTGGACCATGGCACACTCTGTGGGAGAGCACAGTTGTTCTTTGGGTTATGTATCCACTATCTTGTCGCCAGTTGTAACCCCCTCCCCATCCTGGGTACCCGCAAATGACAATGTCCACATGTTGTTTAGCATTACACGTCTTTATTCTTCTGAGTGTAACTGCAAACTCTACATTCTAAACCAAGCTTCACTGTATTCCGCTCTGACACCTACATCACAGCTCAATGGATCACAAAAGGAGCCAAAAGAGTAGCCGTCATAAACCTCGCAAGAAACTACAGGACTCATGTGGAGCAACAGGCTTGCAGGAAGCAGTGCAGTAAGACCAATGTCAAAACTTGGCTTCTTCTTCGATTCCCAAGTAAATGCCATGTTTTCCACCATGAAGGCATTATTAACATTCATTAAAGAGCACTTTCCAAGATGGTGGTCAATCCAAATGATGTAATCTACCAATACCAGTCCATCATGAATTAAGGTCCTTTATGTGTGATGTCAGTTCATCTTAGAATATATTTAAGGAGTCAGTTCTGAATGATGGATGCATCACAACACATTTGTCTCCTTATTTTACATTGCGTTCTTCATCACCTTGTTCTGTTTTTGACCCAGATGTTTGCTTTTCTTGAAGCTGGAACTTGTATTGACTATGAGTGTTTTCCCTTTCCTGTTCCTTCAGGAGGAGTTTGCTTTTATTCCTATTTTGTATGTGTCCTGGTTGTGCAATAAACAACTTATGAGATATCAGGGGTCACATTTCTATCTAAACTGGCCTAAATCTGCCTCCGAACTCAAGGAAGGGGGAGAGATCCTTCATTCCGATGGATCCCCTATTTTCCTATCCCATTCGACCTGAGGGTAAAGCTGTATTCTCTTATTCGCCAGCGCAGGTCTCTTACTTGTGGGTTATTGCTATGGTACATATTCATTGGATGTCGTAATTGCTTCTTATGATTTAAAACCCTGAGTTATAGTTCTTCTCCCAAATATCCCAAATCCTGCATTACATCCCAATTTGTTAACCGTTTGAACCAATGCTAACTACTCCCATTTTGTTGGTGGATTATGAAGTATCCATTTAATACATATTTCTCGTCTAGCCAGTCGAATTAGTACAAAAAGCAAGTTTTTTTATTTATTACTTAATTTAAACTTTCCTGCATTGAGAATTTTAACCATAAACATAACTGATTCTGTGCTTACCTCTATATGTTGACCCATCACCTCCATAAGGATCTTAACCACATCATTTAAAACCTTTCTGAAGCTGGGGTCACTGCCAAAACATATGGATATCATTTGCCATCTCTCCTCCGCATTTGAGACAGCATTTCACCTCCTGGTTATTCAGCTTTGTCAGTTTCTTTGGCGTCCAATACGCTCTGTGCACTGTGAGTAAATGTTTTTTTCTGAGAGGTGCAGATTTGATAGTATACCAAAATGTAGACATTGATACTTGCTATAATTCTTGAGTATCCAGCGTCAGCAGATCCTTCCCCCAGATCTCTATAGGCAAGGTAAAATCCTCATCTCCTGCTACCGTAAATGTCCAGGACCATCTTGATACTTCCTTCATTTGTATCACACTTCCTTGTATTTTTGTATTTTCAACTCAAGGTTGCTGTTTCCTGACCCATATTTCCTCAGGGAATTTAGATAGGGTACCATTGGTCATTGCTGACAATTGATTCCATCCTTTTAGAGTGTTCACCTCAATCAGCTGACCCCATTTTGTTATACCCTCCTCTTTCAGGGGAATTGTGAGTTTGTCTTTCAGGCATACTGGAGTTCCTTGGGAAGCCCAAATTGGGGCATAATCGCTGCAATATGGTATTTTTAGAGTTCTTCTGATTTGGTACCATAGCTTGGAGGCTGCCAATAGCACTTTCAGTTTAATCTTTTTAAAGAACGTTGGATGCCCAAATTTATATAAGAAGAAACTATCTTCCAGCGGTGTCATCGCTTGCAAGTATGGGGGATAGGCCTGATATTCTTTAAGTAGTCATCTTATATTCCTGAATTGGAATGCTCTACAATATTGATTGAAATACGGGCTTGCAATCCCTCCATGCTCTTCTTTTCTTTGGAGTTTTTTCCACGCTATTCTGATCCCCTTTGAGGCCCATATAAAGCTACTCAATTCTCCTTGCAGTTTTTGAAACCATTCTCTCTTGAATTCCAATGGTATGGTATTAAAAAGGTACGTAAATTTTGGGAGAACTGACATCTTTAGAATATTGGATCTTCCAATGAATGATAAAGGAAGACTCGCCCTCACTTTTAATACCTTCCTAGTTTTAGACACCAGTTTGTTAAAGTTCAGGTAAGCTATTTCGTCAATGTTCTTCACTACAAGAATGCCCAGATATCTTATCCTATCCTTTACTAAGGGATTATTGCTTTGGGCGTTCCACTCCATAATTTCCGATATTTGTTGGTTGACTTGGTAACCATACTTTCCTAAACTGATCCAAGATCTCCAATATGATCGGGAGTGAAACTGAAAGGTTATTTGTAAAAACCATTAGGTCATCTGCATAAAGGGCAACTTTCTTCTCCAAGCCCCGATACTTTAAAGGGGTAATATTATGGTTGGATGTAAGAACATTGGCTAATGGTTCAATATACAGATTAGAAAGCAGTGGGGAAATTGGGCATCCCTGCCGAGTGCCTCTTTTAATGGTTAGCTTCTCTGTGAGATTACCATTGACCAGAACCCTAGATGTTGAATTTTTATAAAGAGATTTTACTCCACCTGAAAATACTCCCCCCCAGTTTGTACAATTCAAATACTCTATGTAGAAAGGGCCAGCTAATCCTATCAAAGGTCTTTGCTGCATGAAAGGTAAGCACCGACAGGGAAATTCTCTCCTGGGTGGCCACATCTATTGCAACAACCAGCTCATGTGTCAGTTCCTGAATTTGTCTTCCCTTCACAAAGCCTTTCTGGTTTTGATGCATCAACTGTTCAGCAACTTTTCCCAGACATCTAGTCAGTATTTGAGTGTATATTTTCTAATCGCTATTTAGTAGCGATATAGGTCTATACGTCTCACAATGTTTTGGGGCCTTCCCTGGTTTCAATATTATACATGTAGTTGATTCTTCCCATGACTTTGGTAAGTCTTGTCCTTTTAAAATGGTAGCATTTAAGACCTCTGTCAGGGAAGCAACCAGTTCTTCTTTTAAGGATCTATACATTTCATTAAGTAATGCATCTGGGCCAGCTACCTTCCCTTTTTTTAGCTTCGCTACAACACTTGTCACCTCTTCATTTGTTATCTCCGACTTAAGTTTATCCCTCGGTTCTTGTGACAAGGTTGGAATTACTATCTTCTCAAGGTAGCAGTCTATTTGATCTTCTGAGGCCGCTGTATCTTCTAAATATAGCACCTGAAAGAACTTAGTAAAGGCTTTCTCAATCTCTGAGTCTTCTATGCTGAGATTTATCTGGTCCTCTGCTTGAATGACTGAGATCTTATTTCGGTTTTGTTCTATTTTGAGTTACCAGGCTAGCATTGCACCACATCCCTCTCCATACTCAGAATGTGAAAACTTGCTTGCCTCCCATTTGTTTCTATCTATAAGCTCTAAAACACGGGATGGTTCTTCTTTTTTCTCTTTTATTTCCTTTTCTTATTTGCCTATCTCTTGAGAGGTTTTAGCTTACTCTGCTACCCAGCCTAGGTGCTGTAATTCACTTCTAGTTCATTTTCTTCCTGGTATGTTTATGCTTAAAAGCTGCTAAACTAATTATCCTCCTCCTGAAAACAGCTTTATATGTGTCCCAAGTAACCTGGAAAGGGGCCCCATTTTTATTTAGTGAAAACAATTTTTTTGTCTCTGCTTTCAATTTCTCCCTGACCTGCTGGTCTAAGAGCAGAGTTCTATCCAGTGTCCATCTCGGGTAGAGGGCCTTGTCTTGTAGTGTAGTTCCTATTTCCCTAATAGGCTCTACGCATTGGAATAATATACCCTATAGATTTGGCATAGGACTGAGGTCAGTATGCCTCTATCGAGTATATTAAACTTAATTAATTTGTACCAGCTAACTCAGAGGCCACTAGAAACTCCTTGTAAACAAGAAGGGATTAGTTTCTGGCAACCGCATAAACATGACAATTTTGTTTCCCTTTAGAATCAGAACACTCTCAGAATCGTGGAAACAACAGATAACAGTTTCACTCAGCTAATCGTGCATACTTAGTTTCTTCAGAGTTACACTGAAAGAATAGACGGGCGTTGCAATAAAAGGATTTATTGAACAGTCTTGTTTCTCGTGTCAGAGATATGAGCTGTTACAATCGCAAGACAGTATGCGAGATATATTTAAGTTCAGTTAGTAGTCCTAACCTTACTAATACTAAATGCCTTCTGTGAATACCAAAAGTAGTAAGTTTAGGATTTTGTCTCAAGTTAGTAGTAGTAAAGTTAGTAGTCCTAACTTTAGTTCTATTAAATGCCTTCTGTGAATACCAAAAGTAGTAAGTTTAGGACTTTGTCTGAGACTAGTTCTGTGCATCGGCCCCCATATTTTTTTTATTTGTAAGAGTAAATTTATGCTTTTTGACCCCTTTCCCTTTCCAGACATCTACCAGTCCCAGTTATTCTGTGTAACATTTCAACCATTCCCTCATTTTGGGTAAATTAAATACTTTCCTTATGAGTAGTCTGTCTTCCCTTGGGTCTCTTATCACGCTGAAATCTCCACCCAGGATTACAGGGGCAGAGAAATCCAAAAGATGACTATACAGAGCCTGCAAAGGGGTGGGTCCATCTACATTTGGACCATAATATCCTGCCACAACATATATTTTGCAGAACATTCTTTCACAGAGACCCATCTCCCCTTAGAGTCAGTGTTTACTCCTTCTACCATCGCTTTAGCAGACTTCATTAACACAATCACCATCCTTTTAACGCAGCTTGCCTGGTCGGTACAGACATATGAATCCACCACTCTTTGCTTCTTCATTATCTCTCCCCATTCCGCCTTCAGTAGATGTGTTTCTTGCGGAATTATAATTCGCTATTTGAAATATTCCAGGATATTTTGTCTTCTACTTCTAACTCTGGGACCACACACATTCCATGTTAAAATATTAACTGATATCAAGCTTGTTTATATAGACTCTGATGGTCCCCTGTATCTCCTTATATCTTGGATCTCTCAAATTTTCACAAGTTGGGAAAGATATATATTTTTTTCCCACATGCTCTCACACCCAGAGCGAATATATCATAATACTTTCTTGTGAGTTACTTCCGTCCCCCTCCCTCCCTAGGAGAATCCTCCCTTTCTTCTTAGGGCGAGTCAGTTCGCCCCTTTCGAGAACCCTGCTCTCTAGGCATTAACTTTATTTTTTTTGTTGTTTTTTGATCCGGTCTATAAAAATCTCCACCTCCTTAGGGTCCCTTATGTTGTGCATCTGATTTCTCCACATTATTTTTAGAGAGGCTTGACCGTCGACTCCACCCAGGGTAAAAACCCTTTCAGGAGGTCAATCACAAAACTCTTAATGTTCTCCCATTCCATCCCCTCTGGAACATTCAAGATCCTCAAATTGGGTCCTCCTTGCCTGGTTTTCAAGGGTTTCAATTTTCCCCCTAAGGTCCTTCTTATTAGTTTTCAGAATGTGTATCTCCTCCTGGCTCACGTCTTCTTCCGTGCCCAATTCATCTGGAGAAGCTTCCACTATTGCTACTCGCTCCATAAGGGTATTGATTTTAGCCTCAAGGGCTTCGCACGTCCCTTGTATTTTCACTTGGTTTCTTTCTGAAGAAGCAAATTCACCCTCATATTGGAGATTAGAGACTCAATTAATTTCTCCATGCCTGTATGTTCGCTCTGGCCTTGGAAACTTAGCCCCTCTTTTTGCAATTCATCTTGTAGCACTGCTTGCACTTGTTGGTCCAGGGATGATTCTACTGTATCGATCTCTTCTACTGCCAAGGTTTGGTATCTAATATTGCTCATAATCTCCCCAGTCATATTTGGACCTTCTTTCCTTCCCTTCGGTTCTCCTGTAAGTAGACTAGGGGAGTCTTGTTTGGGTTGAACTTTAAAAAAAGGAACGTAAAGAGGGAGTAATTTTTACTTTGGCACCTACTGGTCTGCCTCGTGGTGGTATGGGGGAGAACTCCAAACTTTGGATTAGTGCACCTTGTTTCCCCTTCTTATTGTTGATTGTAGGCATTAAAACAGGATTTTTCTGTGGCGTGCCAATGGTAGTAGTAATTGCTAGGCTCCTGTTACTTAAACATTAGGCTTATCCCCCTTCTTTGACTACAGTCCTGGTCTTGCACCTTTAAAGGTGTATACTTTTTGCCCCTTTTCTCTCTTCCAGCTAGTTCTGTGATACCAGAGCTTGTGCTTGTTTATTTCCTCCACCTCAGTCACTTACCGAAGTCATGTGCACGCTGCCTGTCCACGGCTCCTTCTCTTGAGTCTTGTTGCCCATCCGCAGTGTGAATAATCCTGCTGCTGTGCTGCCAAGACTATTTTCCACCTTGCCCTGGAATCTGCATTTATTTCTATCTCTAGAGGACAGCACAGGTACTACACCTTCTATTTTAGATGTACTCTAAGACCTGGACATCACGTCAAATTTGAACATCAACAGTGGACTAAAACCCGGTTCGGTATTCATACCTACCTTACCGTCAGATGATCTGATTGACATATTTTATAAGGCAGTGACTAATGATTTTCCTCTGCTTGAAGATACGTTAGCTAGCAGACATACAAAGTCTGTACTCAATCTAACTTTTACACAAAATCATGCCCTAAACTCACTGGAAAATACACCGCAAATTGTCATCAAGGAGGCAGACAAAGGGGGTAACATAGTGGTTATGCAAGAAAATGATTATATCAGGGAAATAGACAGGCACCTTTCAGATGGTGAAGCCTACATGAGACTAGCCACCAACCCCCTTAACAATATTACAAGACTAATTGAATCTAAATTAACAGAATTAACATTCTGGCGGGAACAATGTCTGATCAATGATGTGGAATAAAAATATAAATACATGTTTGTCCCTTCACCTTGGGAACCATGTATATATATACTTCCTAAAATACACAAAACAGGTACATTTCCCCGGGTAGACCCATCATCTCGGGATTAGGCTTTCCTATAGAGCACATATCAGAATACATAGTGACCCAGTTCTGGGACACCCCCGCGCCGCACGGCCACCAGCTGCTGCGTGTGCCTTCCCGCCCTGTGCATCGCCTGCCCCGTCTCAGCCGCGAGACCACGCCCCCTGCCACCGAGCGGCGTGGTCTGCACTCAATTCCTGCCCTGTGACCCTTTATTTGTTTTTGCCTTGATTTTGGTGTCCCTGTATTTGTTTTGCCTCGTTATCGGTCCGTTTTTATTGTAATTGTATTGCTGTTGTTGCACTAATTGTTTTTCTCTCCTCCGTTGTTTCCCTGGTTTGCCCCCCTCGGCCACCCCCGTCTCATCCCTCCCCGCCACCACCGGTAACCCCGCCCCTTTTCTTTCTGTACCCTCCCCGCTCCCGCCTCCCAGCTGCTCCGCCCACCCGCGCACTTGGCCATATATGGCGACCGTGCGACGCAGGTGAGTGTGACCCAGTTCTGGGACACCCCCGCGCTGCACGGCCACCAGCTGCTGCGTGTGCCTTCCCGCCCTGTGCCTCGCCTGCCCCGTCTCAGCCGCGAGACCACGCTCCCTGCCACCGAGCGGCGTGGTCTGCACTCGATTCCTGCCCTGTGACCCTTTATTTGTTTTTGCCTTGATTTTGGTGTCCCTGTATTTGTTTTGCCTCGTTATCGGTCCGTTTTTATTGTAATTGTATTGCTGTTGTTGCACTAATTGTTTTTCTCTCCTCCGTTGTTTCCCTGGTTTGCCCCCCTCGGCCACCCCCGTCTCATCCCTCCCCGCTCCCCGCTTCCCGCCACCACCGGTAACCCCGCCCCTTTTCTTTCTGTACCCTCCCAGCTCCCGCCTCCCAGCTGCTCCGCCCACCCGCGCACTTGGCCATATATGGCGACCGTGCGACGCAGGTGAGTGTGACCCAGTTCTGGGACACCCCCGCGCCGCACGGCCACCAGCTGCTGCGTGTGCCTTCCCGCCCTGTGCCTCGCCTGCCCCGTCTCAGCCACAAGACCACGCCCCCTGCCACCGAGCGGCGTGGTCTGCACTCGATTCCTGCCCTGTGACCCTTTATTTGTTTTTGCCTTGATTTTGGTGTCCCTGTATTTGTTTTGCCTCGTTATCGGTCCGTTTTTATTGTAATTGTATTGCTGTTGTTGCACTAATTGTTTTTCTCTCCTCCGTTGTTTCCCTGGTTTGCCCCCCTCGGCCACCCCGTCTCATCCCTCCCCGCTCCCCGCTTCCCGCCACCACCGGTAACCCCGCCCCTTTTCTTTCTGTACCCTCCCCGCTCCCGCCTCCCAGCTGCTCCGCCCACCCGCGCACTTCGCCATATATGGCGACCGTGTGAACGCGCAGCGGGCGCGCCGATTGTGTGCCGAAGGCGCACCAAAGGCAAGCCCGTCTACGCCCGTCCGCGCCTGGACCGCGCCCAGTGCCAGGACCCCTGGACCCCACCGACGGAATACGACCCGACAGTCCTACGACGCCACAACACTCATCGCACTCAACACCGGCAGGACCCAGGGATGCTACCGAGCTACTCCGAAGCACACCCACGGACCCTTCAGCTGCCGCGCCTGCCAGTTCACCTGCATCCGGACCTGCCCGGCACCAGCACCTGCCAAGCCGAACACCAGCAGCAACCACCTCAAGTGCATCCTGCTCAACACCCGCTCCGTCCACAGACACGCCATCGAACTCTGGAACCTCCTAGATGCCACAGCCCCTGACGTTGCCTTCATCACGGAGACCTGGATGAACGCCTCCTCAGCGCCCGACATCGCCATCGCCATCCCAGAGGGCTACAAGATCACCCGGAGGGACCGCAACGCCAACCAGGTGGGAGGAGGCATCGCCATCATCCACAGGAACACCATCCGCATCACGACCAGCACCGACAACACCCCACCCTCCGCCGAACACCTGCATTTCCAGATCCACACCGACCCGAAGACCACCCTCAGAGGCACCCTGATTTACCGACCTCCGGGACCACGCACCCAATTCAGCGAGGACATCGCCGACTGCGTCAGCCCGCATGCCCTCCCCTCCGCTGACTACATCCTCCTGGGGGACTTCAACTTCCACCTGGAGAACAATAACGACCGCAACACCACCACCCTGCTCGACAACCTCGCCAACCTTGGACTCAAGCAACTGGTGAGCACCCCCACCCACCTCGCCGGACACACACTCGACGCCATCTTCTCATCCAGCAAAGACGTCGATTTCAGCCACGCCACAGAACTCCACTGGACGGACCACAGATGCATCCACTTCACCTTCAGGAGAACGACGATCCACCACCACCAGCAACAGGTTGCACGAAGAAGCTGGAACAACATCACAGCCGACCAGCTCGCCGCTTCCCTGAGCCAGCACCCTCCGGCCAGCTCAGCGAACCCCAGCCAGGCCGCCGACAACCTCACGAAGTGGATCAGCAACTGCGCGGACGAACTCGCCCCTCTGAGGACCCCGCCCAGCAGACCTGGCAGTAAGAAATCCCCATGGTTCACCGACGAACTCAAGAGCTCCAAGAAGAACTGCCGAGCCCTCGAGAAAGTCTGGAGAAAGGAACCCACACCGGACAACAGGTCCACCCTCAAGCTCGCCACCCGGAAGCACCACCAACTGATCCGCACCGCCAAGAAAACGGCTTTCAAGAACCGACTGGATAACAACGCACACAACTGCAAGGAACTCTTCAACATCGTGAAAGAGCTCTCCAACCCCAACGCCGGAAACAACGACATCACCCCTTCGCAAGACCTCTGCAACTCCCTCGCCTCCTACTTCCACAACAAGATCGCGGACATACACAACAGCTTCAGCACCCATCCGACCCACGCCACGTCCACAGCAACGCCACCCACCACCACCCTCCGAGCCTGGACCCCGATCAGCACCGAAGACACCATCCGCATGATGAACTCCGTCCACTCCGGAATTCCGACCGACCCCTGCCCTCACCACGTCTTCAACAAAGCCGACGCTGTCATCGCACCCCACCTGCGGGACATTATCAACACCTCATTCGACACCGCCACCTTCCCCGAGAGCTGGAAGCACGCCGAACTCAGCGCTCTACTCAAGAAACCTACGGCAGACCCCACCGAACTCAAGAATTACCGCCCCATCTCTCTACTCCCGTTTCCAGCCAAAGTCATCGAGAAGACCGTCAACAAACAGCTGGCCGCCTTCCTTGAGACGAACGGATCCCTCGACCCCTCGCAGTCCGGATTCCGTGCCAACCACAGCACCGAGACCGCCCTCATCGCCGCCACCGACGACATCCGAGCCCTGATGGACAACGGAGAAACAGCGGCCCTCATCCTCCTAGACCTCTCCGCGGCTTTCGACACGGTCTGCCACCGCACCCTAGTGCAGCGCCTCTGCAGCGTCGGAATCCAGGAGAAGGCACTGGAGTGGATCATCTCCTTCCTCGACGGAAGAACACAGAGAGTCCGCCTACCACCGTACAAGTCAGAGGCCACCGAAGTCATCTGCGGCGTCCCTCAAGGATCCTCGCTGAGCCCTACACTCTTCAACGTCTACATGAGCCCCCTCGCGGCCATCGCACGCCAACACAACCTCAACATAATCTCCTACGCCGACGACACCCAGCTGATCCTCTCCCTGACCAACGACCCCGCCGCCGCCAGAGCCAACCTGCACGAAGGGATGAAAGAGGTAGCCGAGTGGATGACGACGAGCCGCCTGAAACTGAACTCAGACAAGACGGAGGTCCTCATCCTGGGCTCCTCGCCCTCCGCCTGGGACGACTCCTGGTGGCCCCCCGCCCTGGGCACCGCACCCAAACCGACGAACCACGCACGCAACCTGGGCTTCATCCTGGACTCCTCCCTCTCCATGACCAGGCAAGTCAACGCCGTGTCCTCGTCGTGCTTCAACATCCTG
Organism: Triturus cristatus; assembly: GCF_964204655.1. NCBI lineage: Eukaryota > Metazoa > Chordata > Amphibia > Caudata > Salamandridae > Triturus > Triturus cristatus. The sequence goes on from NC_140588.1 coordinate 145,219,710, forward strand.
CGCATGCTTCGGAAGATCTTCTGGTGGATCCCCACGGAGACCAGGAAGACCGTCACCCAGGCCCTCGTCACCAGCCGACTGGACTACGGCAACGCCCTCTACGCCGGAACCACCGACAAGCTCCAGAAGAGACTCCAGCGGATCCAGAACGCCTCAGCCAGACTCATCCTCGACATCCCACGGAACAGCCACATCTCCGGACACCTGAGAGACCTGCACTGGCTCCCCGTCAACAAAAGAATCACCTTCCGGCTCCTCACCCACGCACACAAAGCCCTTCACGATCAAGGCCCGAGCTACCTTAACAACCGAATCAACTTCTACGCTCCCAAACGCCACCTCCGATCTGCCAGCCACGCCGCCGTCCCACGCATCCGTAGAGCCACAACAGGAGGAAGGTCCTTCTCCTACCTGGCCGCCAAGACCTGGAACTCCCTCCCGGCCGACCTGCGCCTGACCCAAGACCACCTCTCCTTCAGTAAGAAGCTCAAGACCTGGCTGTTCGAGCAGTAACGGCACCCCCCCCCCCCCCCCCTCTAAGCGCCTTGAGACCCTACGGGTAGGTAGTGCGCTCTATAAATGTCTTTGATTGATTGATTGATGTTTTCTTACAACCGTTAGTTCACAACCTTCCATCTTACTTGAAAGACACAGGAGACCTTCTAAATAAATAAGAAGATATTAAATGGGTAGAAGACTTCACATTTGTCACTTCAGATGTCTGCTCTCTCTATACTTGTATAACCTTGGAAAAGGGAATAGAATCACTGTCAGCCACCTTGTCTTCTAGATATGCAACATTATTTGAACACACACCAATGTTATTAGATCTGAACATGCTTAACGCTTGAAAACTATGTATTTCTTCACCAGGGGAACTGGTACAGACACACCATTGGTGTTGCTCTGGGCTTCACCGTCATACACCAAACTATACATGGGTGCCTTCGAGCTCAAACATTTATGGAGGGCTAGTCCACCAGAAGTGACTGAACACATCATTTACTGGGGTCGCTATAGCGACAACATTTTTGTTATTTGGGCAGGTAATGATGTACATTTGGAGGAATAACTGAGACATTTGAATACCAATATCTATAATCTACAGTTTACTCACAAGACACATAAACAAGAAATAGATTTTTTGGTATGTGATAATTTATGTGAAAGAAAACAATATTACGTTGAAACTTTTTAGAAAGACCACTGCATGTAACTCGATCTTACATGCAACTAGTGCTCACCAACCATCTCAAAATAATTTTATTCCACTGGGTGAGATGACACGGATTAGGAGAAACTATAGTTAGGATTCCGTCTTCCACATGGAACTCAAAAAATGGGGGCTGGGCTTCATATCTAGAGGATACTCACAAAGGGTTCTGACTCAAGCTAGGAACAAAATACTTTCAAGACCACAACAGTCATTATTAAGGAACAGGGATGCAACACACAAAAAGCTGAAGGAAAGGAAGTTGAACTTCATTACTAGGTAAAATGCACACAGTCATGCCATTTATAAAATCTTACATAAACATTGGCACTTATTAAGACAGGACAAAACAGTGACGAAATTCATCACAAGTAAACCTAAAGTTACGTACAGAAGGGGCACGACCCTGAGGAATATACTTTGTCCTAGCTATTTAAAGCCGAAAAAATAAGAACTATGCTGGTTACCAAACAGACCACATGGCTTTTTCAAATGGACCCAATGTAATGCCAGCCCATTTGCAGATAACAAGTTAACACAATTCCAATATAATATGCCTATCATACATCATATACGACAATTTATAAATTGCAACTCTAGATTTGTTGTTTATTGCATAAAATGCCACTGTGGCCTTATGCATAGGTAGCACTCTCCGACCCTTAAAAGAGTGAATCTGTGCCCATATTAGGGCTATCAGAAACAACAATACAGACTATCCACTAGCTGTACATTTTAACATAACTCATACTTTCATGACCATGACCAATATTCGGTTTTATGGGATAGTACATGCACAGAGCAATCCTAGAGGGGGAAATAGGGTATTAGCCCTAAGGAAATTAGAAACCTAATGGATTTTGAAAGTATGGGCAGTAGAAAAGGGCTTGAACATCGACAGATAATTACATGTCTTCCTATCAGAATAACATTTAACAATGATTCTGTTCACAATTTTGTTCTGCTAGACGTATATTGAAAATGACTACATGTGACCAGGATGCTGTTGTCGAAACATATGGAGATAAAACCAATGTATGGTTACCATGCTGGGTACGTATTATGTTGACGCATACTCTGTTCAGGTTACGTCTCTTCCCCAATGTAATACCTGTGTACAATCTATCTCTTCCTTTTACTATGGACATGAAATGCCATGGACTCAAGACATTGCAATTTAGACATATGTATTCTGCTGAAATTACAACTTTGGATATGTTGACCTTATTTATGACCAGTAATGTGTGTGTTTTACGGAATAAGTTCCATAGCAATATTTGAAAGATATGTAACGTACCTAAATAATTTTTGCATACTGTTTCTCCAACATTTGCATATTACTAAAGGTTTCTGACTTCTTTTCGATCACAAAAATAGTGAAAACAAAATGTATCCTATCGAAAATATCTACATACTGTCTCTCTTACACTAACACACTATTAAGGGTATTCTGACAATACTTCTCTACTTATCCTGACTCACTCTGTGACTAACCTAAGATGGCTGTGTGCTTTGAGAGTCATTGTTGGAGTTTTTTACTTCGAAACAAAACCATTCACGCACACTCAAAGTCGGTTTTCAGTGTTTGAGCCCTACCCCTGAAGTCTAGCCCAGCTTTAATAAAACAGCCACAAGTCGATGGAGCCGCTTGGCTACACATGCCATAGACAATCGTAATACAGGTCAGTTTTGTGTATTTTAGACTATGGACATACTTGGTTAAAAAACGGGCACGATCGCATTTAAGAATTTCTGAGGACAAACTGTACAATAGTTATAGGGGACATTGGCAGACAGTTAGAAATCGAGTGTCCCCCACCCTACCATAAACTTTGCTCTTTTACAGGGACTTAACAGGGTCCAGTTTATGAAGAAAGCCTAAGAGCTTGAATGATTTGCAATTCACATTACCCAACGAGCTTAGTGCGTACACACTATATTGTATTTCTCACTTAACTTTCACACGCTAGCAGGTTGTGTGCCTCCCTCTCCAAGTACTTGTATGGTCTCACAAACAACCATATAGTATCACGTGCATACCTTACATGACTGACTTTGAAATATATTATATTGGAATATGCCATCGAGCACTATGTAGATTACGGTTTTACAATTTTAAAAATACTGGAACACAAGTAGAATGAGACTCTGTTTTTAGAATGATTATTAATTAAATCCTTACCAACTCGCATCTGTTTAAACGTTGTTTTCTGTTTTTCATATACTTTGTTTATTGGAGTTGGAATGCCTTTATTCTCGAAGACTGCGTTACTTACTGCTTTGTTACCACTAATTTTGTGAAATTCGGAATTTGGAGATATTAGGACTGCTTTCATATGGCAAATCTTCTATTGATACTCACTTTTAGGTTGGGCATTAAACTAACTATTCTGTCAACCTAGTTTAAATGTATCAAACACTTATTACAGTATTGTTGAAATATATGCCATTTTATTGTTATACGGCCTTGAAAAAGTCACTTCTGTGACGAAACACGTGTTGGCTGTTGTTTTCATCACTAAACACTGTTTGCCTCAAATTGGACTGCAAATTCTGATTCCTCTTAATACCATGGAAACAAATGTACTATGTTTTTGTTTGTCAAGAAAATTAATAATCGAAACATAATTCTTTCTTTTTGTTGCTCTGCACCTGTGAAAAGAATTGAAAAGATCTCTTTGAAGACCAATTGATGTCGTAAATAGATATCATATGTAATAGTGGAGTGCCGGTGTTGGACTTGGCCTTTTTTGCAGGATCATCCCTAAACTTTTTGCCTTTCTCCTAACCTTTTTTCTGACATGGCGGTGGTTTTAGGACTCTGGGCACTTTAGCACTGCTGTCCAGTGTAAAGTGCTTGTGCTCTCTGTGATAAAGATGGTAAGAGTGGTCTACACCTATTTGGCCTATTTAATTTACCTGCCAGTCCCTTATAAATTGGTATCTCATATACCCAGGGCTGGTAAACTAAATGCTACTGGTGGGCTTGCAGCGCTGATTGCGCCACCCACCAAAGTAGCCTTGCAAACCTATCTCAGGCCTCTGCCATGGCAGGGACTGTGCGCGCAGTGTTACTGCTGCTGTGACGTGGCACCTAAAGTGTGTGCCATGTCGATGACCCCCTTTTACTACATGTCAGTCAACCCTAAGGTAAGCCCTAGCTAGCCCTATGGGTAGGGTGCATTGTAGGTAAAAGATAGGACATGTACCTTAAGTGTGTGACATGTCCTGGTAGTGACAAACAGCCATTTTGGTTTCTCACTACTGTGGGAATGCATTGGGGATTAACTGATAAGTGTTATAGTGGTAATTCCTGATATGAGAGGAGCAGCGTCATCAAGTTTGGTATGTTTGGAATAGTGATAATAAATGCTACGCACTGGTGTGCGCAGATTCATTATAACTATTTTAGAAATGCCACTTTTAGAAGTTGGCATTTCTGTGTGCTATGTGTCTGCCTGCCTGATGTGAATTGGATGTCTGGCTGTTGAGTGACAGGGGCTGGTGATGTGTGTGTGGCTCCAGGAGGGGCAGGGTGAGTCAGCACGAGGCTGAATGGGACATCTCCATTTGGAGTTATGGGAGGAGAAGTCCCTGGTCCCTGAATAGGTCTGTGCCTAGCCTGTACAAGGGGAAGAGGAGCCTGGTAAAGAAAGTGCTCTAATTCCCCCTTGAACCAGCTGCATCTGGTTCCCCCAAAGTCCTGTACTGCAGACAAAGGAAAATGTACTATAAAATAGGGGCTGTGACCCCATGAGGGGGGTGCTTTTTCCTGTGCTGGCGCCTGCTGGGCTCCAGGAGGAACCGCCACAAGGGACTGCCTCCCTGTTGGAGGGCCCTATGTGCTGGCCTGCCTGAGCCCTGCCTTGTGCCCCCCTGAACTTTGTCTTGGACCTAGCGCCTCGTGGAGCGCTATCTTTTTATGCTGAGAAGAGCGCTTCTATTTTTAATCTGCAGCACTGGGCTGCGCCATGGGATTCCCCCGCATTTTGGGTGCTTCTGCAGCAGATCGGGAGCCTACCCCACATTGAGGTGCCTTTTGAGCGGGTGCCCACCCCGCTTTATGCTTTTAATTGACGGCGGGTGCCTACCCCACATTGCCGCTGTGTTGGCGGGTGTCCATGCCGCTTATGGTATTTTCGAGCGGGTCCCCACCCCGCATTGCCGCCGAGAAGAAGAGCCGTCGGACCGACCAGGAAGCCAGGTTGCCTTGCCTGTTGGCAGTGCCTTTGATACAGCGAGGAGTGGAGCTGGAAGGAGGGCGGGAGACTACCCCACCTCCGTGTCCGCAAGTCACAGCTACATTTGTTCCTGGGTGCGGAGGAGTCCCGGAGGTCGGCGCATGCCTGCGCAGGGCTCCCGTGAGTGAGAGAGAGCTCCCTTTTGGCCGGCCCAGATACAGTGTCGGTGCCTGGGACCAGCCGCGAGAGGAGAGCAGAGTCCCCGGAGAGCCCGGTGAGTGGGGCTCGAACCGATGCGTTGGCAGTACTCATGAGGCACTGTAATAGTAGTGCCTAGTTCCTGAGCGGACCCGTAGGAGAGCGGGTCGCTCCAACGATTGGGGGCATTTTGTTGTAGAGTCCCTGAGTGGGACAGGAGAGGCACAGCCGTGTCAGGCCGCATTATCCCAGTTGCACCGTGAGAACGCGGGCAGCTGTAACGTTTGGCTACATTTGTTGGCAGAGCCCCAGAGGGGGCCCAGAGGGCACAGCGAGTGCCAGTGCCCACATTGTTCTGCACAGCTGCACCGCAATTAGCGGCAGCTGCAACGTTTAGGCCAGTTCATTGTTAGGAGTCCCAGTGGGAACCCAGGAGGCACAGTTGTGCCAGTGCAATTGCACACTTTTGATTCTGCTGCATTGGTAGCCAGCCCTGACAATTTCGGACATTTGAGCATTTGAGCCCTCTGAGAAGGCCAGTTGGTCAGTGTTAGGTTGATAGGGCGCCGGGCCCTAATGTGATTTATGTGGTGCCTATGACAAATGTGATTTATGCCTCTAATGTGATTTATGCTTATGAGGTTATTGCGTAATGTGTTTATGCTTATGAGGTTATTGCATCATGTATTTATGCTGGTGAGGCCTAATGCGTAATGTATTTATACTAATGAGGTTTGGGGGTAATGTGTTTATGCCTAATGTCATGTTATGATATTTTAGGATGGTGTCTAATGCTAATATAATAATGCTAAGGTCATTATGGTACCAGTAGTTACTGGTTGTGTTGTATATTTACTACCTGCATTGTGATGGTTCTGAGAGTGGCCAGACTGGCCCTGTCTTGTATATAATCCCCTGTGAATATTGCCTAGTGCCAGTGGGCACAGTGTAAATGTGTGATTATGTTTCTAATGTGTCTATGATAATACAAAGGCTATTTTTCATATAACCTTGTGTGGAGTTCTTTTTTGTGGTGTGCCTAGTGTGTTGCTGCTGTGTGTGTGTGTTGCGCAAACGCTTTACACATTGCCTCTGGGATAAGCCTGACTTCTTGTGCCAAGCTACCAAGAGGGTGAGCAGGGGTTATCTTCAGCGTGTAACTCCCTTGCCCTGACTAGATTGGTGGTTTCTGCCTGGCTTAGGCGCTAGCCCTAGCCAACCAGAAATCCCATTTCTAAAAGCCTGGGTATAGTTCTTATATATATTTTGACACAAGGAGTTTTTACTTTGTGTAATCAGATCTTAGGTGGTAGGGTGTGTTATTACCCTGAGTGGCCCCACTACTGAACTAATCTCTGTGTACTCTGTGTATCTACACTACATAACCCCTAAATAGCTCATTTTACGAGGTGCAACATTTTGTTCCGCTACCCCCCTATGTTTGTTATGCTTTTGCACTTCATGCCGCCTAGGGAGCTCGGAAGCTCCTGACAGGACTCGTCAGCCGACCTCCATATTCTCCTCGCACTAGCGGAAGTTGAGATTATCCTCATTGATGATGTTGACGAGTCTTTGGACCAGGAGGAGTTTGCTGCTTGCCATTCCCATCATTACTTATTTGCAACTTCAATCAAGCCTTTTAGGATTGCTAGAAGTTTTTGAATACTTGTGTGATTCCTCCAATTTGGGATAGGCCTAATGAGATGCTTGACACCCTTTACATGTTGTGCTGTGGGCAGGGTGGCACTGTGGCTACTGGCAGAACTGCCCTTTCTTCATGCAATCTATAAAGGGTCTCAGCAGACTGTTTGAACATCTACTCCTTTGACAGGTTGTCGGACAGGGATACACAGTGGTGACTACATAAGAGGAAAACATGAGGTGATGATTAGGGAAGATGGATCTATGGCTGACCTGAAGTTGACCATTCTCTGCTGCAGGACACCTTACCTTCTATATTTAATTATTTGGATAAGAAGAAGCCACCAACCTGCGAGAATTGTTAAAGAATGCCCTTGGTTGGAGTAGCAGACTGAATGGGTCATTGGGGGGTCCAACAAGAGGTAAAGCATCTGATCCAGGGTTTGTGGTGGTGGCCAAAGATTGTTCTCAATTGCAACACCTAGGATGCAACTGGATACGTAGAAGCCTATTTTTGGATGTACAATGTTCAACCAGCCAGGCCTTTGTCACTGGAGGCTCTATGGCTGGATGTTCTGTAGGATTCGCAACCATGTTATGTCACTGACATCATGCTGCTTCCTGTCTCGTCTCTCCTCTCAAATGCACAACTGTTTCTTTTTAATGCTCCAGTTGGTGGTGTTTCCTATTTAGAGAAGTGGTGAAATGTTTAAAGCCCTATTTGTAAGCAAGCTCTGACACTTTCATCTGTTCTATTGTGAAACCTCTCCTGGTCTACTGCAGGCAGTAAGGAGAAAAAACCCCGATCTGAAAATCAAATAGAGGAGTTTCAGATCAGTATGGAGTCTCAGTGGGTTTAAATGAAATTAAATGAAAATAGATTTTGTAGTGCACAACTAAGACCCTGCTGTTGAGTGTCTATTGAAAAGATATGAGAATATGTTACAGCTCACATGTTTAAATTCCACTGGAGTGACTCAGATGTTGCTTTTGTATTTGATAACATGAGTACCATTTTTCCATTCATTTGGGTAACAATAATAATTGTTACTAATGCCAATACATACTTTGGTGACCAGGACCAAAGTAGCAAGCCAGTGGGGATAGTATAATGTAGTAAATAACTGACCAAAAATGATCACTAGCAAAGCATAAAAAACCAAAGCAATCAGTAAACAGCCAGGATCTTAACCAAGATAAAACAGAGTGGAGTGGAAAAGACAAGTTATATAGTGCAGCACTACAATATTTAATTACATCAACACGATCCAAAAAAGAGGTGCCTGGGTTTGTAATCAATGTTTCTAGATTGATTCATATATAATAAGTTTTTAGGATCCTCTTGGACAAGCCTATATCTTTAGATACCAGCAAATAAACAATGGATTAGGATGAGGTGCGTGTGTAATGTAAATTTTCCTATGAACGGATTGCGAATTATAATGCCAGGATAAATCAGTCATTTATGGGATTCACATTCACTGAAAGGAAAATGGCTAGCAAATGGGGGAGTACTGCAGAGGATGCACACCACTGTTGAACATTTAGTACCTACTGCTCACCCACCATGAACAGGATAACCTTCATCTTTGATCCAGGAAGAATTGTGCTGCTCTGGCTTTTATGATTGGCTGCTTAACACTGTATAAAATTACACTAATTGTAGTTGGTCAAAAGGCAGCCAGTCAGAATTTCTGAAACAACATTGTTCTTCAGCTAATATGGTTGGACGCTCTCAATCAATCAGAAGTGTTCTCTAAGATCAAAGCATTCTCATTAAATAGCCAGGACAGCTTACACATTTTTGTATAAGCTTTAATACCAATGTATTAATGATAGACTACATTATTTCATAGAAGTGCAAAAAACACTTGAGTTCTGTTGTGTGAGCAAATGCTGAACGGTTTCACCATGTAGCAGAAAAGTATGTATTTATCTCATACACTTCCTCCTCCATCACACTGCTAAGTTCTACCTCAACATACACCCCATAACTATTGGACCACAAATTTATCAACTTTAGTGACAGCACGGTAAACAAACCCAACCCAATCACCTGGACTGACCATGCTCACTGCAAATTCACAATTCGGATCCCATATCACCACAAATCCACCACCACCAGACCCGCCCAATAAGATTGGAACAAGGTCTCAGAAGAAGCTTAGACTACCAAACTACTGGAGTATCGGCCTGCGCAAAGCAGCAACCTTTCTGAATCCATCTCCAACCTCAGCGACTGGATCACCGCCTGTGCTAAAAACTTGGCGTCCCTCAAATCCAGCAAAACTACAAGATCCAGACCGCAAGCCAATTGGTACATAGAAGAGCTCAGGATGACAAGGCACCATTGTAAACAACTGGAGCACCAATGAAGAATGAGCAAGGACAATAAGGACAGAAACACCTTCATATCAACCCTCAGTCACTACCACCAGCTGATTAGAGCCACCAACTGATGTCTGCACCAACAGCAGCAAAGAGATGTTCGCCATTGAGAAAGAGTTGACCCCCCCAGCAACCAACTCCACCAGTATTACCCCCTCACAGGACCTCTGCACCAAGCTGCCCCAATTTTTCTGCATCATGATAACCAGCATATATGACATTTTCGACCCCGACTGGAGCATACCAAATTTACAATGCCCCTCCCCATCTCAACCAAGGAAACCATACTGACAACCTGCCTGACATCACCATGGATGAAACCGCTTCCTCCAAGCAGTTAATTCATTTGGGCACAATCAGACAGTTATCCCACGATGTATCTGTCAAAATACTGCAAGCCATCAGCTCATCACCCACCCTGATTCTGAACACCTCCATCACAACAGCCACCTGTCCAGGTGCCTGGAAAAATGGCAAAAGATCCCCCCTTGTCAAGAAGATATCCTTGATATGGCAAGGCCAGTCACTAAGGACCCATCTGACTGCTAACCTAAGGGCCAAAGTTCTGAAGAATCTGATCAACATGTGCCTAACCAAACACCTTATGGAGACCCTCTTCTTGGTACCACTCATTTCAGGTTTTAGACCTAACACAGCACAGCAACAACCCTCATCACCGTGGCATACAACATTTGTTTGATCATAGACCGAGGAGAAACCAAAGCCTTTTGCCTCAGTATTCCAACCTGTACTCTTCCAACATCTGAATGAAACTGGAATTCAAACACCCACACTCCACTGGATATGCTCCTTCCTGACTGGCTGAATCTTGTCAGTCAGTCAGTCAGCCGGGTAGCCTACTGCTTGGATTCCCCCAACCTCATGTGTGGAGTTCTGCAAGGCACAGCCCTCGGCTTGACCCTCTCCAGCATCTTCATGATTTTGTTCGCCAACATTATCCACACTCACAGAATCGACCTCCTATCCAATGCTGACAACAACCAGCTAATAATCTTCTTGTAGGACAAACCACCTAACACTCAGACCAAGTTTGCAGCCTGCATGACCGAAGTCATCGACAGGATGAAAAACAACTGTCTCAAACTGAACAAGGATAATACATAAGTTGTGATTTTTGGCAGAACTTCCTCACTGCAGGAGTCCACCTGATGGCCAGCAGAACTTGAACCCAAGAACCGCTGCATTATCATGGACAATCAACTTACCATGACCACCCAAGTCAGCGCTGTCTCTGACATATACTTCCACACCCTGAAGATGCTGAAGAAAATATACAAATCACTCCCAACCAGCACCCATGGAGCCATCACCCAAGCCATTATCATAAACAAACTGGACTACAGCTACACCAGAATCAGCCCGCAATTAACCAGACATCTCCAAGCCATACAGAACCCAGCAGCCAGGATCACATTCAACCTTCTCCACCACATGCACATCACAGCTCACATTTAAGAGCTCCACTAGCTTCCTAAACACATATGAGCTCTGTTCAAACTCCTCGCGCACACCTTTAAAGCCCTACGCAACTGGGGCCCAACTGACCTCAACAAACGCATCACATTCCAATACCTCACCAGAAAACAATGCTCAGCCGGACTAGTACTCATACACATACCAATCAATCAATCAGTCAGTCCATTTGTAGAGTGCACTACACACCCGTGAGGGTCTCAAGGCACTGGGGGGGCGGAGGGAGCTGCTACTGCTCGAACAGCCAGGTCTTGAGAAGTCTCCTGAAGGTCAGCAGGTCCTGGGTCTGTCGCAGGCGGATGGGGAGGGTGTTCCAAGTCTTGGCGGCGAGGTGGGAGAATGATCTGCCGCTGGCGGTTGCTCATCGGATGCGGGGGACGGTGGCAAGGGCGAGGTCAGCGGAGTGAAGCTGGCGGTTCGGGATGTAGAAGGTGAGTAGTTCGTTGAGGTACGCTGGTCTGGTGTTGTGGAGTACTTTGTGAGCATGAGTGAGGAGCTTGAAGGTGATCCTCTTGTTGACGGGGAGCCAGTGCAGGTCTTTCAGGTGGGCTGTGATGTGGCGATGGCGAGGGATGTCGAGGATGAGGTGTGCAGAGGCGATCTGTATGTGTTGTAGTCGGTTCTAGAGTTTGGCTGAAGTTCCCACGTAGAGGGCGTTGCCGTAGTCCAGCCTATTGATGACAAGGGCCTGGGTGACCGTCCTTCTGGTTCAGGTGGGGATCCATCTGTAGATCTTGCGGAGCATGCGGAGGTTGTTGAAGCAGGAAGAAGAGACGGCGTTGACTTGTTGGGTCATAGACAGCGATGAGTCCAGGATGACCCCCAGGTTGCATGCATGGTCAGTGGGCGTCGATGCAGCTCCCAGCGCGGCTGGCCACCATGAGTCGTCCCAGGCGGAGGGGGTGGATCCGATGATGAGGACATCCGTCTTGTTCGAGTTCAGTTTCAAGTGGCTGTTCTTCATCCATTCAGCGATGGCCTTCATTCCTTCGTAGAGGTTGGTTTTGGTGGTGGTGGGGGCCATGGTGAGGGAGAGGATCATCTGGGTGTCGTCAGCGTATGAGATGATGTTGAGGTCGTGCGATCGGACGATGTTGGCAAGCGGTGCCATGTAGATGTTGAAGAGTGTCGGACTGAGGGACGGTCCTTGGGGTACGCCGCAGATGATCTTGGTTTCTTTAGATTGGAATGGAGGGAGGCGGACACTCTGGGTTCTGCCGGTGAGGTCCAGTCCAGGGCTTTGCCACGGATCCCTGCGTTGTGGAGGCGTGTGCGTAGGGTGTGGTGGCAGACGGTGTCGAAGGCGGTCGAAAGGTCCAGGAGTAAGAGGGCCGCAGTTTCTCCGTTGTCCAGCAGGGCCCTGATGTCGTCGGTTGCGTCGATGAGGGTTGTTTCGGTGCTGTAGTTGCTGCGGAATCCGGATTGGGACGGGTCAGGAATGTTGTTCTCTTTGAAGAAGGAGGTCAGTTGCCTGTTGACAATCTTCTCGATGACGGGAGTAGAGAGATGGGCCGGAAGTTCTTGAGGTCTTTGGGGTCTGCCTTGGGTTTCTTGAGTAAGGCGTTGATCTCGGCGTGCTTCCAGGTCTCCGGGACGGTGGCGGTTTTGAAGGAGTTGTTGATAAGCTTGCGGAGATGGGGTGTGATGGTGGGGCTTGCTTTGTTGGAGATGTGGTGCTGGCAGGGGTCTGATGGTGAGCCGGAGTGGATGGTGTTTTCGTTGTTGACGTGGGCCCAGGAGAGCAGGGGGTCGGTGTGGCTGGGGGGTGGTGCGTCTGAGGTGTAGGTCCCTGTCAGGGGGGCCTGGTTGTTGAAGCTGTTGTGGATGTCTGCGATCTTGCGGTGGAAGTGCTGGAGCAAGGTTTTCTATTGAAAATTTATTGAGATTTAAACTCCAGTTTATGTTATATGTCATGATTAAAATTACTGATAATTAATTGATAATTATTAATTTTGTTAAAGTCTTTGACTAATCAACATTACTAATGAAAGAATTATACGTGGGAATGCATTTATGTTGCTTTATTAATATGTGAACTAAATTGGTGAGCAAATTAATTAAATAAGTATTGCAAAAGTGCTATTTGTTTCGTGTTTGCGTTTTTAAATAACGTGCTTTAATGCTTCTTTGTGTTGCAGACGGCTAGATAATCACATACACATAAGGGTATTAGTGGATATTAACACTGTATAATCATTACGATGTGGTAACGTTGTTTTGTATTTCTTTTAATTAAGATGGTCCGTTTTGGCCTAATCCAAGATGGCCGATATTTACAGCCTGCACTAGAGTGATTGAAATGTGACGAGAGGCCTTGCTGAACATGGTTTGAAATCACCTGACTTCGGCCTCTGATTGTATTGAAAAGTTTCCATGAGGACAGCAGCTCCAGGCTCGCTGACAGTTGCCCTTGGAGGAGAATAAAGCCACAATGAACTCTGATAAACTTGCGGTGGCTTCACTATGGTTCCGAGGAAAAGCATTCATGAATGTATCATTTTTCTAGCTTGAGTTTCCTTCTTCCGTGTTTTTATTTTTGTGATTTTTCTGAGCGGAGGTTTTCTAAATGTTGCCAATCAACATTCTTTCCTGCTCGCTCTGCTCAGCAGTTCAACGGACGTTTAGAGTTTGTTTGTTACTTTCAATTTGTTATTTTCTCTATAAATAATGTTAGACTAGAGAGGGTCTAAGGCCCAGGGATCCGTAAGGTTCGCCGTTAAAGCTTACTGCTGGAGAAGTAATAGGTATTCTCTGAGCTTGTCTGAAGGACTGGGCAGAGGTAAGCGCTGCTTAGTTAACGTGTGTTATAATTCTGTAGTGGGACAGACTGTTCGCTGTTCTCGGGAAAGGCAGGATTCTGTGCGGATGTATTACATTTTCTGGTATGAGAGTGCGTGAGTGTATGAGCATTTAGTTGATTGTGAGACTCTTTGGAGGATTCCTATAGGAAACAGTTAATGGATGCATGTTAAAAGGGCAGAGTAGAGGGATGTGCTACTGTGTCAACAAAAGTAATAATTCCGTGGTAGAGCAGAGGTAAGCGCTGTTCTGGAGGAAAGATTCTTGTGAAAAAGACTTTTCTTTACTATTCTGTGGTTAGCGAAGCAGACAATGGAGATGTTTATATGTTGTAACTAATAGATTTTGTAGAATCTGAAACGAAGTCTACTGAGAAGGCTTTGTAAAGGAGGGGTAGATGAGTGACAGGAGACAGAGTAGAAGCTGCAGCCAGTGACTATTGACGTCATACAGACCGCGCTGTGATTGGGCAGTGGATTAGAACAGTGCTCGCGCTGGGATTGGTGTGTTGGTGTGAGCCGCGCAGGGATTGGAAGGAGTACAGGGTGACGTAGACGCTCCAGGATTGGTGCGTTAGTGTGAGTCGCGCTGTTATTGGACAAAAGATTGTACAGTTGCGGAAAGGACTAGAGGGTTGTAGTAAACGCGAAAATGTATTATCAACCGGAGGAAAAGAAAAAGAAATCCTTGTTCGGTAAAATTAAAAGGTGGTTCGACAAGGATAAAAACATAATAACTAGAGAAGGTGAATTGCTACCTCCGACGAGAACTCCTGCATCCTTCATGGTTGCGAAATATGGGTATCATACCTGTATATGGTTAGACAACTGGGCTAAGTACACTAAGGACGATGGTGTTTTAGCGTTCCCGGAACATGGTTCATTTAATTTGGCCGTGTTGAGAAATTTACGGGAAAAGATGATGTGTCTAGAGCCTAGACCAAGGCCGACAAAGTTCGAGGCGTTGGTGGAATGGGAAGATGAGGTGCATGAGCGAGAAAAGCAGAGGAGTGGAGGCAATTATAGGTATATTTTTGGGAGGAAATATGATCGTGAAACTCATCATGATCGAATGAGGAGATGGCGAGATGCTAGTATGTCAGAGGGATTATATCCTATGAGAACTGTTGAAGAAGCGGAAGGGAGGAAAGGTGCAGAAAAGGTGCCTGATACAGATGTAAGAAGGTATAGGGCTAATGATTATGAAGATGAGGTCTTGGATGACATGATTTATAAGAGACCACTTCCATATAGACCAGAACCAGAAGAAAGAACGCCAGTTGCTACTCCCATAAGGGATACTTTACGAATTGTTAAAACTGAGATTGTGACCCCTGATTTGAAAAGTGGTAGCTCTTTCACGGAAAGAGAGAGAGAGAGAGCGAGAGAGAGAGAATCAAATGGGTGATGAGAAAACAAGAGAATTAGCCAGAACAACATCTGAGCTGACTGAGAAAATTAGAGAGCTGACGAAAAATCTAGAAGCTGTTACAGTACCTGTAACCATTGGTCCGGTTGTGCCTATTTTTGATAAACAAAGAATGGGTGAAAATGGTTTGACGGTTCCTTATATTGGAAATGGTTTGGTTGGTTCTTGCACTTTGGAGGAATCAAGAATGAGGACGGGAGAAAATAATTTGAGACAGTCGAGACATGACACATGTAGTGGAGGATCAGATGTGCAGCCTAATTCAGGATTGAATACTGGTTGTTTGGGAGGAACGATTTTGGAACCACAGAGGATGGCAGAACAAGTGGGTGCAGTGAAAAAGTCTACTGAAATAACAGCTGAGGATTTGAATGATTGGTTGAAAGTTCTTCAAAAGAAGGATAAAGATTCACAGGCAATTGATGTAGCCAGGTTGCGCATAGAATTGGAGGAGCTTATTGCAGGAACAATTCCTACAGAAATTTTGAAAAACCATCATGATGGAGAACTGTTATTTATGTGCAAGAGTATCACCTGGAGGGCTAAGAGTACACATGACAGGTTAAGAGCAATAGCGAGTGAACTAGGAGTTGATATGGATAAGATAAAAGCTTTGCAGAGGTCTTACAGGATGGATTTCTCTGATAAGGACAGTGAAAATCTAAATGGTGTTGGCAGAACAGGGCAGATTAAGGAGATGATTGCCTTATTGCGAAAATGGGGTGATGTGGAAAAATGGAAGGATAGATGGTACAAGCAAAGGGAAGATTCAGTGGACAGGACTTACTCAGCGTTTCCCATGAGAGAAAAAGAAAAGACAGTGGATGCTTATCCTATGAGAGAGATTCCTGGAGGAGGATATGTACATGTCCCATGGACTAGACAGGATATTTTGTCATTTACGAATGATTTTCCTCGACTGAGAGAAAAGCCCGTCGAGTGGTATAGGCAGGTAGACAGGTTTGTAAAATTGTCAAAAGTGCTGTGGATTGACCTGAATAGTCTGTTTGATATAATTGTTCCAGCAGACTTGTGGGCAGAGTGTAAAATAGTTGTAGATTGGCCTGCTAAGGAGTACCCAAGAGATCCGAAAACGGGAGCACCAGACCCAGAGGTTATGAGGAAGTACGAGCAGGTTATTGTGTTCCTGAAAAATAAGGTACCCCCGAAAGAGACAGACTGGGTTAAGATAGATCGAACACATCAAGAAGCAAAAGAATCAGTTCATGCTTTTTATGAAAGGCTGATACTGGCTTTTAAACAGTTCAGTGGAGATGAACACCTGGGTGACAAGGATTTGAGTCATTTTGTATACAGGTTTGTATATGGCCTGAGACCTGAAATCAGTGAAAGGATTCAAGAGCATACAGTTGATTGGCAGAGTAAAAAGATTGATGAAATCTTGAGACATGCAAAGTATTTCAGTGATGAGATTGAGGCAAAACAGAGAAAGCTGAAAGAGAAAGCAATGTGGGCACAGGTGAAGGTTGCTGAAAGACAAGAAGCACAGATGGTGGAACAAGCAAATAATCCAGGAAATAGACCCAGATATGCAGGAAAAGGGAAGGGGAATCTAGAAGAAGCAAAGAAAAAGTTCCCATGTCACAACTGTGGACAATTGGGGCATTGGAGATCTGAGTGTACCAATCCACCATTAGTGAGTAATGAGAATAAATCCTTGAATCAACAGGTGCAGAACGAGGGGTGTAATCATCAGCAACAACAGCAGAAGGTTGTCAGACAGCAGAGCCAAGAGCCAAAACCGCCCTTGCCGCAGAATAGAGGGTCCCAAAAGTATAACCAGGACTCAGGATTCTACAATGATGAGCAGGTAAACAAACCGAGACGTTCTAACCTGGTACAGCAGTACTGGTTAAAGAATGAGGGAAGTGAGTCTGAAGGGGACTATTGACGGTGCCGAAGAGAGGAGGAAGAGTGCATACTTGGTGCAACTCTAGAAATAGACCAGGCAGGACCATTTGTAGATGGGAAAATAAATGGGGAGAATGTTACTTTTTTGGTAGACACAGGAGCGACGAGATCAACTGTCAGGTCAGCAGATATAAGAAATCTTCCTCTCTCGGACGAAGCAATCCAAGTGGTTGGTGTAGCCAATACACAGATTAAGACTCGTCTTACCGAACCAGTAAAGGTAAGAATAGGGAAATTTTCAGACATGCACAGGTTTGTAGTCTGTGACACTAGTCCAGTGAACTTGTTAGGTAGGGACTTATTATGTAAGATGAATTGCACAATTTTCTGTACTCCGGATGGAATAGCTTTTGAGACACCAGATGAGGATGTTTTGTACAGGATGACTCTAGATAATAGAGAGAGTGAGATTGTTGGTACATATGCTGTGTTTAATCCGGATGATTTGCCTCAAGAGTTGAGACACACAGTAAAAACAGCGGTTTGGGATTTTACTGGAGAAGATGTGGGATTGATGAATAATGTAGATCCAGTGAAGATTTTAGTGAAAGAGGGGATTGTTTATCCTAATATCCCACAGTACAGATTGACACCAGAGATAATTGAAGGAATAACCCCTATAATTGACAAGATGATTCAACAGGGTGTTTTGAGAGAGTTACTGAGTAGCCCGTGTAATTCACCGATAATGGGGCTAAAGAAACCTAATGGAAAGTTCAGGATTGTCCAAGATTTGAGAAAAGTTAACAAAATTGTGGTGGCATGTTGTCCCATTGTGCCAAATCCTTCAGTGATTTTGTATCAGATTCCTCATGATGCTGAGTGGTACATGGTAATTGATTTGTGTCATGCTTTCTTTTCAATTCCATTGCATCATGATAGCCAGCCGATTTTTGCATTTCGGTTTGGACAGCGTATTTTGGCATGGTGTCGTATCCCACAGGGGTATACAGAGAGTCCTTCGATATTCAATCAGTTGTTGAAAAAATCATTGGAGAGTTTGATCATGCCTGAAAGCTCAGTACTAGTGCAGTACATCGATGACCTACTTGTGGCATCGAAGACACGTGAAGCTTGTGAAGTAGATACCATAGCTTTACTGAATCATCTGGCAGATGGAGGGTTAAAGGTATCTCCAGCCAAATTGCAATTTTGCAAGAAAGAGGTGCATTATCTTGGACACAATATTGAAAAGGGACTGAGAAAGGTGACCGATGACAGGATCAAAATTATCAAAGGAATGAGAGCCCCAATGACCCAGAGAGAAGTGAGGATGTTTCTGGGGATGGTGGGTTATTGTCGTCAGTGGATAAGTAATTTCTCCCTGATAGCAAAGCCACTGATTAAATTGACAAAAAGTGAAGTGAAAGACCCATTGGAACTGAATGCAGAACAAATGGCAGCATTTGAAGAGTTAAAAAGCAGAATGTGTGAAGCCCCTGCTTTGGGAATGCCAGACTATGAGAAGGAGTT
Source organism: Triturus cristatus (assembly GCF_964204655.1). Classification (NCBI taxonomy): domain Eukaryota; kingdom Metazoa; phylum Chordata; class Amphibia; order Caudata; family Salamandridae; genus Triturus; species Triturus cristatus. Next base: position 145,238,457 of record NC_140588.1, read on the forward strand.
TGAGTTGTACTGCAGTGAGAGAAATGGATGTGCACTTTCAGTGTTAATTCAGAAACATGGACAACTGAGAAGGCCAATTGCGTACTTCTCATCAACACTTGCTCCCGTAGCTGTGGGTTTGCCAGGTTGCCTGAAAGCAGTAGCTGCTACATGCAGAAGCTTGGAACAGAGTGAGGGTATAATAATGGGATATCCTGTACGGGTATTCGTACCTCATGATGTGGCAATTCTTTTGACAAGAAGCAGGACTCAATATATGTCACATAGTCGGCTGACTAAATATGAGAAAATCATTCTGGGAGCATCAAATGTGACTCTTGAGAGATGTGTAAATGTGAATCCAGCAACTTTGTTACCAGATGCTGAAAATGTGAATGTGGGAGATGATGTTGATCATGATTGTTTGGATGTGCTTGACTACTGCACAAAACCCAGACCAGACATAAGAGATTTTCCATTACCTGAGAGTGATCATGTGCTGTTTGTGGATGGATCATGTCTGAGAACTGATGATGGTGTGCTAAGTGCAGCATATGCAGTGTGCAAAGTTTCAGAGGTTATGGAAGCTTCGTCTTTGAAAGGAGTAAGGTCTGCTCAAGTGGCTGAATTGGTGGCCTTGACGAAAGCTTGCAAGATTGGGAAGAATCTGAGAGTGACTGTGATGACTGATAGTCAGTATGGATTTGGAGTGGTTCATGATTTTGGCCAACTGTGGCTACAGAGAGGTTTCTTGACGTCGAGTGGGACTCCAATAAAGAATGCTGAAGTGATTGGAAAGTTGCTTGAGGCGATTCAGCTGCCTAAAGAGCTAGCAGTTGTGAAATGTGCTGCTCATGGACAAGGAGATGATTTTGTTACTCTTGGTAATCGTTTTGCCAATGACATAGCACAGTATTGTGCAAAGAACAATCATTCGATTAATCGTGGACGAGAAAGGGAGATGTCTTTTTGTTCTGTGATGTTTACTAATGTCCTAGAAACGTGGGATGAAGTGAAACAGTTGCAGGATGAAGCAGGAGATGAGGAAATGAGAGATTGGATCAAGGCAGGTTGTGCCTCAAGAGAGACAGATCATGTTTGGATCTATAGAGATGGAAGACCAGTTATGCCAAATTCAATGTTATCAACAATGGCAAGAATGTATCATGGCCAGGGACATCTGGGGAGGGACGCAATGATTAGGTCCTTTAAACAAACCTGGTACAATGCAAAGTTCAGACTGATTGCAGAGAGCATCTGTCAAAGATGTTTGATTTGTCAGCAGTTCAATACTGGGAAGAAGACAGTGGTGAGCCTAGGAACAATAGGCAGAGAAGGAGGTCCTTTTACCAGAATGCAAATTGATTTCATTGAAATGCCCCAAGTGAACAGGTTGAGGTATGTTCTAGTGGTAGTCTGTTTGTTCTCAAGATGGGTGGAGGCCTATCCGACTAGGAGGAATGATGGAATAACAGTTGCAAAGTTACTGTTGAGAGAGTTGATTCCTAGGTACGGGTTCCCAGTGACTATTGAGTCAGACAGAGGTGGACACTTCTACAATGAGCTCATGGGTTTAATTTGTGAAGCATTGAGCATACAGCAGAAGCTACATTGTGCATACAGACCAGAGGCTTCTGGTGTCGTTGAACAGATGAATGGCACAATCAAAAACCAAATTGGTAAGATGTGTTTAGCCACTGGAATGAAATGGCCTGATGTCTTGCCTCTAGTGCTAATGACTATTAGGTCTACTCCAGATAGAACAACAGGGTTGAGTCCACATGAAATATTGATGGGACGTGCGATGAGACATGCTTTCGTGCCTGTCAACAAGTTGATGACAATAACTGATGACATGATTTTGGATTACTGTAAAGGCCTGGCTGGCGCAGTTCATTCTGTGTTTCACCAGGTTGGAGAAGACGCCACTACACTTGAGAAGAAGCAGCCCATGATCTGAGTCCAGGGGACTGGGTGAGGATTAAGGTGCACAGAAGAAGAAATTGCTTGGTTCCAAGGTGGGGAAGGCCAAGACAAGTTATTCTGACTACGACAACTGCAGTGTAGTGTGCTGGTGTGAAAAACTGGGTTCATGCGAGTCATACTCTAAGAGTTCCAAATCCAAAGGATGGGACTGGGAAAGAGTATTTTGAAGAGTCAGATTCCAGTGATGATGCAGAAACTGAACCAGTGAAAAGAAAAAAGAATCCTGAAAGGGGGGAAGGAGAAAGAGAGTCAGGTGATTCTTTTTTCTTTCCAAGAGAGACTTCAAGAGAAACATTGAGAGACTCAGGGGAGAGATTGGATTCTGTAAGAGTGTCTGAAGTTCCAACAAGCAGTGGAGAAGAAAGAAGAGAAAAGAGCAATTCCACAGAGACTACACCTGAATCAGATGAGGAGGTTGAAAATCCACAAAATCCACCTGAGATTACTTCTGAAGAAGCAGGGTCAGTAGAAGATAGAGAGGGACAGATTGCGGAAGACCCCCGAGGAGGTGTAGGGAACATTTCTGATAAGCTAGGTGAAGGGACAAATAGACAGCAAGATGATTGCGTGTCGGAGATCCGAGGAGGGACAGTAGCAGGGAAATCTCAATTGGTGGGGAAGAAGTCTGTGGAGCAAGGGAGAATTGTTGAAGAACAAGAGGCAAATGAAACAGAATCAGATGAAAGTGAGAATGAGAAATCAGAGGGTCGAGTTCTGAGAAAGAGAACTTGGATTGGAGAGAGAAATAATAAAGAAGTAAGACCAAAAAGGGTTGTAAGAGGAGATCGTTGGCCTAACAGGATAAAGAGGCTAAGGTACAGACTGACACGAGCAAGTGCGAGTTCAAGTTCATCAAAAGCTGAACAGGTGAACGAGGTGTCCAGTCAGAATCAAGCGAAAGGTGAAAACCAAAAGGTTTCAAAAGAACCAGAGGAGATCAAGAGAATCAGAAAACCTAACCAGAAGTATAGGTCACCGGAATGGACGTACGTGGCACTGTCTGAGGGTGAAGAGGCAGAGAGTCAAGGAAATCAAGAGGGGACCGTACGAGAAGTGGTTGAGGAGGAGAAAACTGTTGGAATCCTGAAAGTCATCTTGACTGACATTGGAGAAGAGTCGGATGCTCAGGATGTTGTTGAAGATCTGATACAATTTGATGTTGCTGAAGAAGAAGTGAAAAGTGATGAAAATCCAAATTGAGTGAACAAAAAGGAGTCACTTGGAGAAGAGTGAAAAGAAGAATATCTGATATTAGCTGTTTGAAATAATCTAGAGTTCTAAAATTCGGTAGTGGAGTAATAGAGGCTAAGTCAAAAGACACTGCCAAAGTAGTAAAATGGCTAACACAGAAAATAATCAAAGTAGATGTGCCTTCTTGAAAAGATGGTGTAGAATGTGCTGCTGCTGTACGGGATTATTAATGCTACTATGGGGTGTACTTGCTTTATTAGTTACCTTTAGGGTTACAATAGATACTTTTGGAATACATACTGATAATATGACTAATATAGGGAAGAGTTCACAGAAAGTAGTTCCAACTAGAATTAGTAACATTTACATACATAAAGATAGATCGATTAATGATTTTTCTAGTAATGTTTTTTCAAAATTGTTGTACGAATACGTAAAGACAATGGAAGTTAGGGATTGCTACGTCTGTATGCAATTACCTGCATCCGTTTCAGAGGGTGTTACTTATCACCATTTACCAGCTACGTATGAGATTTCATGTAGTGTGCTAAGTAGTGTTTTTTATTTGTTAGGGAAAATAGATTATGAGATGTCTAACAAAGATAACATTTTTGGGCAATTACCTATGAATGCGAAGCTGAATCCAGCTAAAGAAGCTAACATTTTTGGTGAGATTTTTATTGAGGCAGAAGAACTAACATTAGATTACATTTTTAGAAACAATTTAACTTGCAGTTTGAAAGAAGAAGAAAAAGCTTTCCTAGACATGGTAGAGAAAAGGAGAGTGAGCATGCATGAAAAGGCAGGGAAATATGAAGTGAGTAAGACAATGTGGGATATTGAGATGGGAAAGGAGTTGAGGAATGGGGCCAGTCCAACTTTGGCTTTAGATGCACCACAGAAGGGTAAACTATGCATTATCAGAAAGAAATCCCAATATGATAATTACTTTGTTGGGACTAGTGAGTGTCATGATACATACTTTATTGCAACGGGATGGGGTTTTAAAGGTGGCGAGGATCCAGTTTTCCCGGGAGTGTATTATATTTGTGGGAATAAGGCTTATTACAGGTTGCCTGACCATTGGTATGGCACGTGTTATGTTGGCCTGGTCTTTCCAAAGATTTTCCATATAGATAAGATAGAAGATGTAGAACAGATTAATCTACTAACACGCTTTAAGAGAGAAACTTGGTCAGAAATTGTAGGTGATATTTTTGGAGCTTTAATTCCAGCAGTGGGAATTTCTTTAAATGCATATGGAATTCGGAAACTGTCAACAGTGGTGGATCGCTTATTGACAAGTACCGCTGGAGGGTTTCTTTTGGTTAATACGGAGATGATTGCCGTACGAGCTATGTCTATGCAAAATCGACTTGCCCTTGATATTCTATTGGCCAAGGAGGGTGGAGTCTGTGGAATGCTGAAAGTTCAACATTGTTGCACTTACATTCCTGACGAAAGCAAAGATCTAAAGGTCTATATCAAAAATATTACTGATTTGCATGAAGAATTAGTACCACTGGAAGCTGAAAGTATCTGGACTAAAATGTCTAATAAGCTACTTGCTGTTAAGAGTTTTATTGCTAAGATAGGTAGTACCATTATTGGTAAAATATTATTTCCTTTGACATGTGTAATTGTTGCTTTATTGATGCTTAGATTAGGGTGTTTGTGTTGTAAAAACAGGGGAGGGAAAAAGAGAATAATTAGAGGAAATACTGCAAAGAAACAAAAGAGGTCAAAGAGAGACCCACAAGAAATAGAATTAGAAGAATTGAGGGAGAGTGTTTACTTGGAGTCGAAGAGGGATGATGAAAGAGAGTCTGGTGTGTAGTGTCGTAAAAAAAAAAAAAAAAACATATCATTTTCTCCTAAAAATGGGGACAACATTTTTTTTGGGGGTTGGTTTTTGTGGTGATATATATCACCAAAGGGGGGATTGCTGGAGCAGGGTTTTCTATTGAAAATTTATTGAGATTTAAACTCCAGTTTATGTTATATGTCATGATTAAAATTACTGATAATTAATTGATAATTATTAATTTTGTTAAAGTCTTTGACTAATCAACATTACTAATGAAAGAATTATACGTGGGAATGCATTTATGTTGCTTTATTAATATGTGAACTAAATTGGTGAGCAAATTAATTAAATAAGTATTGCAAAAGTGCTATTTGTTTCGTGTTTGCGTTTTTAAATAACGTGCTTTAATGCTTCTTTGTGTTGCAGACGGCTAGATAATCACATACACATAAGGGTATTAGTGGGTATTAACACTGTATAATCATTACGATGTGGTAACGTTGTTTTGTATTTCTTTTAATTAAGATGCTCCGTTTTGGCCTAATCCAAGATGGCCGATATTTACAGCCTGCACTAGAGTGATTGAAATGTGACGAGAGGCCTTGCTGAACATGGTTTGAAATCACCTGACTTCGGCCTCTGATTGTATTGAAAAGTTTCCGTGAGGACAGCAGCTCCAGGCTCGCTGCCAGTTGCCCTTGGAGAAGAATAAAGCAACAATGAACTCTGATAAACTTGCGGTGGCTTCACTATGGTTCCGAGGAAAAGCATTCATGAATGTATCATTTTTCTAGCTTGAGTTTCCTTCTTCCGTGTTTTTATTTTTGTGATTTTTCTGAGCGGATGTTTTCTAAATGTTGCCAATCAACATCCTTTCCTGCTCGCTCTGCTCAGCAGTTCAACGGACGTTTAGAGTTTGTTTGTTACTTTCAATTTGTTATTTTCTCTATAAATAATGTTAGACTAGAGAGGGTCTAAGGCCACTTCTTCCCGAACCTATGCTTGAGAGGATCGACTCTGATTGAGAGGACGGCGACTCGGGAGACTTTACTGAGAGACCGGTCCTGACCCAAATGACACTTAGCTAGAATAGGTAATTATGGGAATAATGATTTTGCTAATGATTGACTTTCTTTGAACTAATTTAGATAAAAAGATGACTTTTGTTTGAATTCCAGTGGTTATTTCTTTGTCATTTATTGAGTTCCAAATGTATTTCCTGTGTTTAAAATCATGACTCAAGACATATCTTTAAGGTCGCATTGACCACGCCTTAAATGCAGATTGTTTAGGTTTTCTCTCGTATATTCAGTGTGGATAGAGTAATAGAATGAATGTTAGTGTAATGGGCCCTAGCGTATGATGAGTGTATGTGCGTGCGACTGTGGATTTACTCTGTCCGTGGAAGTAGGGAGAATTTATATGCTCCGATCTGCAGCAGAAGAAGGTGGCTAGGAAGTCGCAGAGGTCTTGTGATGGCAGGATCTCGTTGGAGTTGGAGCTGGGGTTGGAGAGTTCCTTCACGATGTTGAAGAGCTCTTTGCTGTTGTGCGCGTTGTTGTCGATGCATTCTTTGAAGGGGGTCCTTTTGGCGGTACGGATGAGTTGGTGGTATCTGCGGATGGTGCTCTTGTAGGCTGTATTGTTGTCCGGTGTCTGTTCGTATTGCCACTTCTTCTCGAGCCTTCAGCAGGCCTGCTTGGATGCCTGGAGGTCGGCGGTGAACCAGGTGGCTTTTTGTCGGTGCGTCCGTTAGAGGGTTTCTTGATCGGGGCGAGAGTGTTGGCACAGTCGTGGATCCATTGCCTGAGGTTGCGGGCAGCGGTGTCAGTGTCGGTGGTGTCAGTTGGTGGGTTTCGGGCGAGGGTGGTGATTAGCTTGTCTTCGATGACTTTGCTCCAGTTGCGGCGATGGGTCCTTTGTGTGTGGTGGTGCACAGTAGGCTTCTCGAAGGTGAAGTAAATGCAGCGGTGGTCGGTCCAGTGTTGTTCGGTGGTGTGGCTGAAGGTGACGTGGTTGCTGGCGGAGAAGATGGGGTCGAGCGTGTGTCCGGCGGAATGGGTGGGAGACGTGACGAGCTGTTTCAGTCCGAGGTTGGCGAGGTTATCGAGCAGGGTGGTGGCGTTGCTGTTGTTGGTGTTTTCGAAGTGGAAGTTCAGGTCTCCAAGGAGGATGTAGTCCGTGGATGCAAGGGCGTGTGTGCTGACGAAGTCGGCGATGGAGTCTCCGAACTGTATCCGGGGGTTCTGTAGATGAGGGTTCCTCTGAGGGTGGTGTTGGGGTCGATGTGGATCTGGAAGTGCAGGTGTTTGGCAGCGCTGAGGGTGTTGTTGATGCTGGTCGAGATTCTGAGCGTGTTTCTGTGGACAATGGCGATTCCTCCTCCTGCTCCGTTGGTGCGTTCCCTGCGGGTGATCTTGTAGCCGTCCAGGATACCTATGGCGATGTCGGGTGCCGAGGAGGAGTTCATCCAGGTCTCCATCAGGAAGGCGGCGTCCGGGGAGGAAGAGTTGAGTAGGTCCCAGAGTTCGATGGCATACTTGCGGGTGGAGCGTGTGTTGGGAAGTATGCATCTGAGGTGGTTGTGTCTTGTCTAGGTGGGTGATTTGGCGGCTCGGAGGGTGGTGAAGCTGCAGCTCTGGCAGGAGAAGGTTCCTTGGGTGCGCTTCGGGGTGGCCAGGAAGCAGGTGTGCGATCGGCCCGTGTGGAGTGCGTGGAGGGTGTTGGCATCATAGTGGCGTCAGGTGTCATGGTGTTCGCGGAGGGCAGGGGGTCTGGCGCTGGGCGCTGTTCAGGCACAGACGGGCTTGCCCTAGGCACGGCCGCGCAGCGGCCACCATAAAAAGGGCAGGTGAGAGGGAGGAGCAGCTGGGTGGCGGGAGCGGGACGAATGGGCAAGCAGGGGGGGCGGGGCCGCAGGGGACGCAGCGGCGGTAAAACGGAAGATTAAAACGGGCAGAGAATCCAGAAGGTAAAAAGGGCACAGTAAAGCAGTACAAAACGGAGTAAAGAATGGAATAAGACAGACTACAGTATAACGAGATTCAAGGCAGAGGAGGGCCTCGAGCTCACGGCGGCGGCAGCGGTAGCAGCAGGCTCAGGGACACGGGCACAGACAGGTGGTGCTGTGCAGCGTGGGGAGCAACCTGCCGGGAACAGGGTCAAAAGTCGCTCCACAGAACCAGATCCGGAGGTAGGGCTTTCTCCTCCATCGCTCAAGAAGCCTGGAGTGACCTGCCATTACATATTACAGCTGCCTCTTCAATTCTCGAATTACCAAGAAGCTGAAAACAGCGCTGCTTGAATAGACTTTCACTAGCCTAGCTAAAGGCCAGGATTAACTGTGCTTCAGTGCCAGGATGCCATCCCCGGGTGTCAGAGTGCTCTACAAACAGCATAACACAACACAACGATAACTGCACCTCGGTGAGCATCACGCATAACATGGAAACACACCCCCAAAGGCTCAAAGCAAAGGCCACATACTTCAAACAGTTCAGACATGCACGCTGTAGCAAAGTACACTTGTGAATAAGCGCCTCTGCTCTCCATACAGGGGTAGTAAGCTCTATATAACTTCAGTAGCGGCTCCTCCACAATGGCGGGGGAGCATCGCCCTGCTGGCTCAGAGCCAGCAGCGAAAAACATGAAATGATATTTCAATGTCGTTTTATTTTTAAGCCGCTGTCAGCCAGCGGGTGCAGGAAGGGGTGGGGCTGAGGCAGGGGAGGAGTGAGGAGTGAGGAGGAGTGCTAGTGCACTCCCTAAGTGCTCATGTGTGTTTAGGCCATCCGTCTCCGGATGACCTAAACCCACATGCGCACTTAGGTTTCTCTAACCCGGCTGTGTTGAACACCTGTGTTAGAGAAACCCCATAGACTCCCTGGTCTGAGCAGGGCGTCTGTCTAGCCTGTGCAGGTCAATGCCCGTGATGCTCTGCAGCACAGGGATTTGACGGGGAGTCTGTGACTAGGCTGCAGTGTCTGCTGGGACAAGGAAGTCCCTGCACCAAGGCGCCACACGGGAGGCGGCAGGCTGTAGGTAAATGTAACTTTTAAAAAATGTTTTATATTTCTTATTATGTTCCCCCTAGCTTCCCTTGTGCCTCCCCCCGCACACCCTCCCCTGCTTCGGCCCGCGCTCCCCTGTTCCTTCCACGTTGTGTATGTGGCGGCTGCCACTGTACAGCTCTCATAATGCAGTACACTGTACGTAAGATCAACAGACCCATCTAGACTCTCAATGCAGCTGCCAGCGGTAACAACATTGCTTAATTAGACTTCACACCGTGCTTTTCTCTGGCACTCTAATAAACTTGCCTGCATCTCCTCGAAAGCTTTACAATTCTGTTTTTTTGCCATTCACCTTCATAGAGATATGAGAGCATAAGGTCGCAATGTTTACCCTCCTGCTTAGACAGGCTAAATTGCAGACCAAACGAGAATTTACGGTGAACGGCTGAAAAATGATTTCCAATAACGGTTTATGCAAGTGAAAACGCCGAAATAACAAATGAAAATGCCTGACTGAATGCACCTCAACAACAGGCCTAAACACGAAAAAAAAAACATCAGCAACTGCTCATAGATGTCCTGCCTTTTGAAAGAGATGGAAATGCGAAATGAACAGCAGGCTTTATCAAAGTAACAGATCCGTGGAAGGGTGAAGGTGCTCAGTGCAATGTCACGCCTCGCAGCCCGCCTAGGGAACGCCATTACCCGGAGACACTGGGCGCATGCTGATTACCTGACACTCAGTGCCGCTCAGTTCAAGCAATCAATGCACACCACTAGTCCAATAAAATGTAATGAAAAGAGTCAGAGCGCTGTATTAAGGGACGCTAGGCAGTGTGTTCCCAAAAAATGGGACTACTGTGCTGCAGTTACAATTTTTATATCCGGTGCCCAGGAGTGATTGGGTTATTTCATATAAAATGACACATTTATTGATCAAAGGGCTGAGCCTCGGGAAGACCAATCTTTGCTCTGCAGACAGCTGAGAAACAGTGATAGATTGTGTGACAAGGCAGGGTTTGCTTGGCAGGGGGAGATAAACCTAAGCACTAACTGCCAAATAATTCTTATTTTCAGTTTGCAGACATTTGGTGGAGTGCACAATTCATCATTGTCCAATCCATTGTAATTCTACAGCACACACTGAGCTTTATGTACTGAGCGAAAGCACGAGGAATAAAGGAACACTGCTATGCTTCTGAGGAAGATTGCTAAGATTGTTTCAAACAATGCCTAAATTCTGAAACAAAGTCTCAATAGCTTGAGATATATATATATATATATACATATACATATACATATATATATATGTGTGTGTGTGTGTGTGTGTGTGTGTGTATGTATTTATAGATACACACACATCTGTCTATCTACTTATCTAATCCAATGGCACCACCAGTATGTCAACTCTTCATTAAGAAAATTATTATAAATTAATTTAACACTTACTGTGTTATCTAACATAATAAATATACCACCTAATCATGCGTTCATTGCAGAAATATTAAACCACATTATTTGCCTATGAATCCACAATCTAATAATAGGGCGAGCACCACTTTATAAATATAATTCTGTTTCAGAAATTTAGACATCTTCAACCATCTGAAAAAACTAGTTTGCATTAAAACACAAACAAATGTTACAGAGTCATTGAGCAACCGTGATCAACTACTATACAAAAAGCAACATAGATAAAGACATCCTATTTCCCAGCATCACCTATCCACCATTTTAACATGAAATAAAAAGCAAAAAATAATGCACAACTACTGTAACAATGAAAAACTTACTATACTACTGCAACACACCTACTATCGTTCACAAAGACAACCATGTAATATACCCACATGTTTGAGACTGCACTAGGGGGTCCAGACAGCCCTGCCAAGTACCACGCACCAGGTGTTAGACTAACGCATTTCAGTGTGGTGGCCCGCATCACTGCACTGAAATGCAAAGTCACGCATAACGGGTCCTCCTCAGATGTCAATCCCAGTGCCAGCTGGTAATTAGCACCACTTAGAAAGCTGGCAGCACGCGGTCAGCAACGCCTGCGCAGACTTGGAGGCTGGCTCAGCTTGCTCTGGGCTGGCTTTAGGGACCACAATGTAACAACTTCACCCGCGGTTACTCAATGTTCAGATTCGCTAACCTCAAGTGACTACACAAGTAAATAAGAGTTTGCATAATTTGCACTGCCCAAATGGTTACTTTCGACACAGACTGAGACTGACTACGCACACCTATAGGCGCAGGGCTGCCTTTCGGTGCGAGAGTGCAGCAATCTGTTTAAATTGGGCAGCGGGCACCGCGCATTCATGTGTGGCTGTAAATTGACTAATGGCTGCGACCCGACCCAGACTGCAGCCGCTGCCGGAGTGGTGTTGCTTCAAGTTCAGCTGCCCCAGCCTGCAAGGGTCATCGTGTCCTGGACCGTGGCCGCTGGCCTGGAGCCTGGCTGTGCAGGGGAAGTCATTGCGGCGGACTGCTGGTATCGTCAAAAATCACAGGTGAGACCCCAGGTTGCGACTAGCCTTCACTCAGGCACGCCGACAGAAACCCTGGCATGCTGTTGACGCAGCCTGTTCAGTGTAAGCTTAGCTTGCTAAGTCTGAGGACTGCAGCTGTAACGCAAGCCAAGCACACTGCGCACTGTGGGTAAATAAACAAAGCACACTTGTAATGCATTTTCCTGTGCAGCCCATGCCAGTCACTTGCAGGCCCTTTGTAGACTATGCTCACTGCTGGTCACTGAGAAAGTGCGGCGCAGCTCAGAATGTGTTTGACCATAAAGTGCCGATTTGAAGAAATGTAATTAAAATCTGACCTGCTGTTTTTCCCAGGCCCCTGCCACCTCCCAGTAGGGTTTATTTAGCCGAATGTTGTTCAGTTTTTGACTCAACAGCTGTTCACCACATGCCCTCTTTTAATCATGTGATAGTTACAATGCACTGGCACTAGGATCACCATGATGCCCAGGTGACAGCGAGCTAATACTCAAAGCACTACCCAGTGCAGCTTGTCTGAGGACTTGGAGAAGTGCAGCCCCTAGGACACCCAGGCAGCAGCCCCTCTCTGCTGACACTGAGCAAAGACTGCATGTAATAGCCATAACAGAGCAGCGTACAATCTGACGCCAGTCCTGAAAAGCCAGGCCTGGCCTATCATGCAATAATCAGAAAAGCAATGCCGATGGCCCTTAACCTCATCTCAACCTGGCCCAAATCTTGCTTGCCACAGGTGAGCTGAACACTACGGGTGTGAATGGGGCTAGATGGACAGGGAAGGGGCAGGTTGGTTCTGGTAGAAATGAATAGAATTAGCTCTAATGGCTATGTGGTGTTTGAATGGACTGGGTGGGGCAGGTTGGTTCGTATTGGGAATGGAGTTTCAGAGTACTGGAAAGAGCCAGGCTCATTTTAATCACAATGCAATCTGGCCCAGCCATTTATGAGAATCATTCAATCTTACTCCTAAATAGACATCTTTAAGCACCCATTCAAGGTTGACCCCATCCAGAGCCACATTGCCCCTTATTATTACAATTCCATAGATCTCTCTACAGGTGTTCTCACTGATATGTATGTCTACCCATTTCACGTTTCGCCTGTTGTTGGACACAGCAGTTGTGTAAGATGTTGTTAGCTCGGGCTGGACAGGTCCCTAATTCTGGACCTCTACAGTTTGAGTACAACAGGAAAGTTCTCGCTGTCATTGCAATCATAAGTTTCCATGTCAGCCATTTCATGCCATGTCCTGACATATAGCAATATATAGTCTATGTTGCTTTTGTAGTCACCCCTCTTAAAAGTGGGCTTAGCGCCAGTATCTGAATTGGATTGGAGTGACCTTTGCATGCTCTTCAACTGTGGGACACTGCTAGATTTACAATCTGAAGGGCAGCAGAACTTAACCTAAGGCTTTTTGAAGGGTTTGACTAAGGGGCAATTCCCCAGCATTCGTCTTCAGCTAAAGTAAGTTCTGCCATGAGCAGATAGGGTTTGTCGGAAGCATTAAAGTCACCTGCACCGACCACGTGATGTCCTGGCCCGTGGGCATCTAGCAGGGTGTGTAAGATTGATAGGGTTTTAGAGGTTTTGTTAAAAGGGGAAGACCTATTATAAATGTTGATTAACAGATAGGGAATCCCTGAATTTGTGGACATTTTTAGAACAAAGAGGTTGTTATGGTTCCTGCCACAGCTCTCCTCCCAACACTTATGAGTGAGCTGATGTCCCGTACCCTGACTTTTGACCATATTACATGCTGTTGGTGATAGCTAGCTGCAGCTGGTGTTCCATGGTTTTTTTAAAAGGCTTAATGGCTCTTACAAATGTTTTACCATGCATATACAAGGTCAGGTTTCAGGCGCCACGGAAACATTCAGAAAATCCACCAGATTAAGCATCAAGAAACCAGCATAAATTACCTCAGCGTGAACCATCCGGAAGACAGCCCTCATCAAATGAACCCCCTGCACCTGTTCCTTGCTATAAGCTATTAGAACGTGACCTTTGTGAACATTCTATAGCACCTTTTAGAAGGCAGCCCCACACCTGAAACCTGACCTTGTATACGCATGGTAAACCATTTGTAAGAGCCACTAAGCCTTTTCAAACAAACCGTGGAACACCAGCTGCAGCTAGCTATCACCAACAGCATGTAATATGGTCAAAAGTCAGGGTACAGGACATCAGCTCACTCATAAGTGTTGGGAGGAGAGCTGTGGCAGGAACCATGACAACCTCCTTGTTCTAAAAATGCCCCCAAATTCAGGGATTCCCCATCTGTTAATCAACATTTATAATAGGTCTTCCCCTTTTAACAAAACCTCCAAAACCCTATCAATTTTACACACCCTGCTAGATGCCCACGGGCCAGGACATCACATGGTTGATGCAGGTGACTTTAATGGTTCCTACAAACCCTATCTGCTCATGGCAGAGCTTACTTTAGCTGAAGACGAATGCTGGGGAATTGCCCCTTAGTCAAACCCTTCAAAAAGCCGTAGGTTAAGTTCTGCTGCCCTTCAGATTGTAAATCTAGCAGTGTCCCATAGTTGAAGAGCATGCAAAGTTCACTCCAATCCAATTCGGTTACTGGAACTAAGCCCACTTTTAAGAGGGGTGACTACAAAAGCAACATAGACTATATATTGCTAGATGTCAGAACATGGCATGAAATGGTTGACATGGAAACCTATGATTGCAATGACAGCGACCATTTTCCTGTTGCACTCAAACTGTAGAGGTCCAGAATTAGGGACCTGTCCAGCCCGAGCTAACAACATCTTACACATCTGCTGTGTCCAACAACAGGCGAAACGTGAAATGGGTAGACATACATATCAGTGAGAACACCTATAGAGAGATCTATGGAATTGTCAGCAAAGCTTTGACAAAACTTAAAACTCTGGATGACATACCCTCCCAAACTACGGCAGGACATGAAGATCCATTCCAGACCCTGAAGCCATATTTTATCAAAGAGGTCAAAACCAGCACCAAGCTTCTGAAAACTCATGAGTGGTTCAATCCTCACTATGATTAAGGGCAGCAAATCTCAATGGGAAGACAAGGTTTGGTAAGACCTTCTAGATGAAGCAAAGGGAAAAAATGACAAATTCTATTGGCATATAGTCACCCACAATAGATGCAGGGACCATTCACGTCCTGAATGTCATGTTTCAGTGGAGAAATGGGTCAGGATTTTTTCCACTCTTATCGATGAGCCTCTGATAGAGGGGAATGTCCACAAGCAGGGGATCCCACTAGCTACCCAGGAGACAGGGGGAGATAGAGTGGCTCTTACATTGGAGGAAACACTCAAACACTTTTATGTACAGAAAGTGGGGAAAGCTCCGGGGCTTGACCGATTTCCCTCTGACTTACTATGTTCAGAAGCTTTGATATGAGACCCCTGCATCAATCATTTATCTAACGTTATAGCATTGGGTGCCCCTGTACCCAAATCATGGAAAGAGGCTGGAATAATTCCTATAAATAAAAAGTGTGCTAAACAAGACTTATCACCCCATTAGTCTTATCGATAATATCCCAAAAATATATAGCAAGCAACTCCTATTGAAACTATGGGAATGGATATAGCTTAGTAATGCGCTATCTCACGTTCAAGCAGGTTTCAAACACAAAATAAGTACAGTTCACCATGTCTTACGGTTTTTGACTATAAAACGAAAATCTGTCAACATAGACAAAGGGTCGTTATTTGTACCATTTGTCAACCTCCAAGCTGCATTTGACCTCTTTCACAGGGCCAAAGTTTGGGAGATCCTTGGGAGCGCAGGGGTTCCTGGTGGTCTATTGATACTAATTCAGCAATTGTACACAGACAACTTTGCTAGAGTAAGATGGGGCCCAGGTGGGGAGACAGCTAAAGACATTCCATTAAGGCGACAAGCCTGCCAGGGATGCGTACTGACACCAACACTCTCATTGTTTATTATTGGCTGTATTCCCTATCTCGTGGATAATCAGAATAATAATCCTAAAATGGCTGGGACAAAAATCCCGGGTCTTCTCTTTGCAGATTACACTCTCTTTCTCGCTAAAATAGCAAGATTCCTGAGTACCTTATTAGGGAGGTTTAGTGTCTTCTGCAAGATTCACGATCTGGAAATAAATAACAGCAAAACCAAATACATGGTCTTCACAAACCAGAGGAAAATAAGGGGCAAGGTGGCTCTGGATGTGGTCACTCATGAATAGGTGCTTAAGTTTGTGTATTTAGGAGTAAGATTGAATGATTCTCATAAATGTCTGGGCCAGATTGCAAAAAGTGCAATGCCATTAAAACACAGAGCTGGGTCTATTGTTGGGCTACCTAACAAGCCTCCTTGTATTCAATTACACCAGTGCTAGGTATTTTTTGAAGCCTAAGCATGTGGAGCAGCATTCTATGGCGCTTACCTGCGGGGCTACTTCAACTTTGACTTACTAGTCTAGAGCAATATTATATTTATCAAAACTCTTCTGAGGCTCCAGAAAAGCAACCTACTACTCCTGTTAAGGTTCAACCTAAATCTTAGACAGATCTCCGACAAACCCTGTCTGAAACCAGTCCTTTACTGAGCTAGGATTTGGTCAGCAAAGGATTTGGCCGCTTTAGAGAATGCCTCAAGGAGATATTGGCGACACAGCTGAAATTAATAATTCCCTGGGTACACCACCTAAAGACTTAGCTCATCAAACTAGGATTAACTGACTAATGGCTATGTCCTGACTCAATCCCGTAGAACGCCAGACAAACAAACAAGTCCACCTATTGGAAGATTGTCCTCACCAAAAGATTTCTGGCTGTCAAAAGGGGCGGTCATACAAATTCCTTTTTGTCTTTAAAAACTGGCCCACCGTTCAAAGAGTTGTTAAATTACCTTAATATTCACCTTCCAAGAACTCTGTATATTAAGTAAATCTAGGGATTTTGCCATTTGTTTCCTTCACTCACTCCTGGAACAAAACAAACCTATCCAAAAGCTCTTGCCCAATGGGCTGGTATGCTATTGAAACCAAGGAGCATTTACTATTCTTTGGCTACGCCTACACAAAGCAGAATGCGCATTGGATAGCTCTACTTTGTCGGGTCCTTGAGATCATAGACTGGCACACTGCATTAAGAATATCTAAATCAGACAGCAAGAGCTGTAAAGTTTATTCAATCTCAAACTATCTATGCTCCATCTGGCTCGCTAAGGCTAAGTAAAAGTATACACTTATAAGGGTCTCTATATATGGTTTAATTTTTTTAAATCTCTTTTAATTGTATTGTGCACCTTGGGCTTACTTACACCAGCTACACCACATGATACCTCCAAATAGTAACCAGTGTAGACTTTCCAGAATGCATAGCAGATGCCTTTCGAGTCCAATTTAAGGACTTTTCTTGAGGTTTTTGTCACTGGCTTAAGTCTTTGTATGTATGCACTCTAGTCCTAAGGGAGGTATCTTGATTTGTATCCTATTTTATTTAATTGTATTACTTGATTTTAATTTAAATATTTTATCATGTCTTATGTGTTTTAAAAAAATCTGCAGTGTGCACTTCTATGGTTCTAAGAACCAAAATAAAGTTATTGATTGATTAAATATAACCACTCTGCCATATTAACAATGAAATACTGCTTCACATGCAAACATACCCTTGTTCCAACTACAAGCATGGCCTCATATAACATTATACACTGTACCATTCTCTAACAGTGTTACATCTATAATGCTATACAGCCACGTAAGTAGTGACACAGACCCATACAACTGCTTCAATCTATAATGACACAATGTGCAATTGATAGATTGATAGCTATAGAGCCAATACATATAAAAAAATTACAACACACAACTCATTATTACATTGCAAATTAACTTAGATATCCAAATATAGTCTGATTAGAACTATTTTAAAAGTACTCTATAAAAACAATAAGCATATTAAAAACCATAATTATATTAACGATGATGTCAGTAACAAAATCATCTATTACCTGATTAGTGAAATCAAAATTAATGTATAGAGCAGTATCATGGAGAATGGCATGAGTGATGTCAGTGATACCATATATGAAGTCCTGATCAGTGCATGACTGGGGTAGGAGTTATGGTTAGAGTTATGTTTTGTTTAGCCAGCCCCAAAACGCAATTTGGAGACATCAAAATTTTGCCTTGCATATTGGCCCATTCTGGTTATATTGGTAGCTGCTGTCTTTGGACCCAGTCCTGGCTGCCACTTATGGAAAGCTATCAAACCCAGTGTGGCTGGCCCTATTGACCATACCAGGAACTGGTCAAAATTGGGCGATAAGATTTTGGCCATTGGGTGGAAGTGCCAAGGTTTTCTGTCACGTAAATACGGCAGAAATAGCATTTTTAGCACATACTTTGATGTTTGCAGGGCAGTCTGTCAGTGTCAGAAAACATCCTGTGTTTCACACAAGCCACACCACTCTGGATTCCCCGGGGACTCTGGGTTTCAGAAATGCCCAAGGTTGTTTGCGTTCTTTGGTTGCCCGCTGATCAAGAGCCCAAATAGTTCAGCCATTCACCATGGCAGCAAGAGGAAATTGGGATTTAACCCCTTTCTGTCAGACCATTTGTCAAATCTTTGCCCAAAAATGAAAACTTCCTATAGATTGCCATGGGAATAGGGATGCTGTAGGCTACAGGGAGACAGAAGGACTGTTGGACCTTTTAGGTGTGAGGGTCAGGCTTGATACCTCCGTAGGCTTCCCCAACGCTGTTTTTCTTTTTTTTAAATCCAGTGTCTAGTGGTCTTTCAACCCACCCCGGGGAAAGTTGGATTAGGGTGCAAATTACACAATCTGACCCCAATGAGGCAGAACAACTGTTAAGCCCTTTAGGGGAGTATGGAAAGGACTGATGCAACGGTGGGCCACTACCACCCCATTCTTCTTTTGTAAAACAAATCTCTGTCTTGTAGTAGGTATTCTATCCCTCAGAGTGGAGCAGATTTAGGGTAAATCGCTCAATCTGGCTCCCAGTGGGGACATAAATAATGTGAGGACCTTTAAAGCTTAAGAGCTCACCCGAAATAACAGGGCAGGCTGCCCCACCCCATTATTTTAACAAAACAATTCCCTGGGTCCCCGTGGAATTGCAGATTGGGCATAAGCCTTGCAATCTGCTTCTCACAGGTGCAGAAAGACTGTTGGGTAATTTTGGAGAGTGGGCAGCGCCCAATACCAGGGTGGGCTGCCCCACCCCACCCCACCCCACCCCACCCCATTTTTCTAATGAAATAAATATCCCTGCTGCTAGAGAGATTTCTGTTCCCTTCGGAGCTGTTGGGAATAAACCCTCCATCATCATTCATGGGGCCAGAAAGACAGTTTTTTGAAAAAAATACAAAGCTTTGCACAGTAGAGATTGGTCAGAGTGTGAAGTCCTACCAACAACCTACTAAAACCTTGGCACTGCATAGCAGGGGTTGACTGTGGGACCTGGTGCACATGAGCGTTTCGTCCTCTATACATAAGAGGTTGAGTGTGGCCCCATAATAGACAAATAGCATAAAACAAAAAAAATATTTGCCCAATTGGACTCAATTATTTTTTTAATGTTGCTTCAGTGGAGGTCCTGCAATCCGGGTTAGTGGACCTATGTGGACTAAAGTTCCTGATATCCAACTATTCTCGCCTGCCAAAAATGGTTTTAAATGCTAAGTTATCAAAGCGTCTTGCTGGATATACATCATACCAATCAAAGTTATTTCCTTGAGTAAAGTTCTACATTTACATTGTGAACCCTCTGAAACATGCAATAGAAAGGCCTTTTACATTGTGAATCTGACAAATGCAATCAGAAGGGTTTTCAATGTGAATTCCATGACAAGCTCCATAGAGAGATGCCTTGCATTTTGAAGTATTGGACAAATACAGTAGTAACATGTTTTACATTGCCAATGTCAAATGGAATAGGAAGTGATTTACTACAGATATTTCTTTCTAGGCTCAGACACAGTAAATGTTTGCGGCCAGATTTATCAATATTTGATGCTGTGCAACAGAGCAAGACAACTTGCTGCGCTATGTTGCATCAAATGGAGAGAGCAGGAATGCTCCCTATTTCCTAACATATGGTGCATTCCTTCTCTCTATCTGCGCTGGCCCAATGTGTGCTGCCTAGTGCCTACTCAGGCACCCTTGCTCTATGGTGCAGTAGTGCCTGCATTGCAGGCAGGATTTTTGTGTGTGCAGGAAAGCCACCTTCCTGCACAAAATCAATTCTCAGAGATGTTTTGTCTCTTTCTAAGTGTGCTGCACTATACAGTATACTATACACTGTACACTTAGAAAGAGTAAAAAATGAGGAGAAATAAAAACATGTCTCCTTGCACCTTTATCCGGAAGATGTACAATTTTGATGCATTCCCAGGTTTACTTATCTTGGTAATGCTTGGAATGCGCCAAATCAAATTGATGAATACATGGGAGCACACACTCTCCACCCATTAAACGGCTTCCCAGCACAGAGTAACACAAGGTAGGAGTTTGCGCTGCCTGGCGCTACTCCCAATTTACAAAGCCAAAGTAGCTTTCGTGGCTTGGTAAATCTGACTTAAGGATTACATTGCCCTTTCGTCACCCTGCAAGGGCAACACAATCATTTGATAAATCTGGCATTGGTGTCTCCAGAAGAATAGTTAAAGTTTATATCGATATATATTTTGCTTATTCTTAAATTGTTTGATGGGTTACTCTAGGCAGAGACAATGTGGTCATATTTATGTTCAAGTTATAGCTAACAAGTTTGCTTTATTGATTACATTTTTAATTGTGGTGACAAAGGCAGAAAGCCTTTCATTTTAAATAGTTAATGACTTGACTTACCTTTTTGATTGTGAAAACCCTTATGTTTTGCAAAAGAGAATCATAAAAGACCATTGCTGGCTTTTATAATTAGAGCCTGCTAGTGTGCCAAATGTCTCACAGTACATCACAAATAATAGGAGCAGATTATATTAACAGTTAGTTGATCTCGCCCCTATGATACTCCTTTAGGGTTTGCGATGTGCTGTGTGGTTGATCGGCGAGGTCCACAAATGAGGGATTCCAACACACAATTCCACCTGAAATCATGTTAATATTTGTCATTTTGATTAAAGTATTTAATGTGTGTGCATTGAAGTACTAAGCGCTCGTTGGACACTATATATATACATATATGTATATTCACTGAAAAAAACATAGGTTTCACACACTTTATAGTTAGGAATTAGCATTTAAAAAACCTTGCAAATTCACTTAAAAAACCATAGGTTTCACACATGTTATAGTTAGGTGGACATTTCACTCGTAAAAAACCAATGAAATTCCCCCGTTATAGTTAGTTGAGATAACTATAACTCACGCGCCCGCAATCCTCTGCTCATGACGTCACATATTACATCACTCATGACATGGTCAGTGGCATCACTCATGACATCACTGATGACATCATCCTTGTGATAGAGTGGCGGTCGCGCGAGTTATAGTTATCTCAACTAACTATAACGGGGGAATTTCATTGTTTTTTACGAGTGAAATGTCCACCTAGCTATAACATGTGTGAAACCTATGGTTTTTTAAGTGAATTTGCAATGTTTTTTAAATGCTAATTCCTAACTATAACTTGTGTGAAACCTATGGTTTTTTCAGTGAATTTGTACGTTTTTTTAAATGCTAAGTTATGTATTTATTATTATATTTTTTATATATTTATTTTACAATAAACTACGTATTAATTTTTTTTTTTTTTTGATGGTTTTTCACCGTGCGCGCACCCTGCGATTTTTTTAAAAAAAATTAAAAATGTTTTTTTCTGCCTTCGGGGTCCTTTAGGGACCCCCTGACAAAGGCTAGGGGGTCAGGAACTCTCTACCCTGCCCCCTTTTCACGTTCGCCACCTTCCTTTTTCACTCTCGCACTCAAAACAAACAAAATGGCGGCCGACACTTCCTGATTTCGACCGATTCGAACGTTGACTGACATGTAACCACCAATCAGAATTACGCTCGCGCACGTTAGGGTGCGCGCACCGTGCGTGCACGGTGCGCGGTTATAGATATTTATGTACTTTAACTGCAATTTTCTTAGGAACTACTGAACAGATTGACTCCATATATGCAAAAGGCACATCCCTGACCTGAGGACTACCTCTTTGCCAAATTTCAAGTAATTCTGTTCAGCCGTTCGGCCTGTACCCTCGACTAAAGGTCCTATGGGAAAATGCATGGGGAAAACGTGTTTTGGGACCCCCCTTTTTTCTCGGCCCCCGCTTGACGAATCCCCCCGAGACTTTCAGGGTAGGAGCTGAGCGGAGCGCCCCATTAGTTTTGAAAATTTCGCGAGGATTCGTCAACCGGCGCCAAAGTTATTCAAAATAGAATTTTGAGATTTCCTATGGAAATACGGTCCTAACTATAACTATCTACTGGCGACCGCCAGTAGATAATAAATATATTTATTTTTTAAATATATAAAAATATATTGATATATATGTGTGTGTGTTTTAAGAAAAAAAACACGGCACTCCAGGAGATCTAATAATCCATATTTTAATGCAACTTAATTACTTAATAATGCTGATGCATTTTGACCTACAAGTTCTTGGTCATGGCAGAAAAGTCTCTGTTAACAAGTAGGCATTCTGAGAGTTGTAGACTCTTTGTGAATTATTGATGTGTTGTGCTTCACTATTAATATGTTTGTGGTCACACTATATTCTTGTGCAGGTTTCAAATTAATTTAATTTATTTCTATGTCGGCCCAAATTGAAATTCATGATTACTTTAGTCATCATATAGTTTCATTCTTTGCCCAATCCTAGACACAAATCCAGAAATGCTCCAATAAGAACAATATATAATGCTCCAAGAATATGATTAGATTTCTAATCAAATATGTGAAAAAGATCATGAAAATTTACCTACAAACATAAAAGAAGATGAGGAAAAGATAAAAACTGAAATTCAAGAAGAACAGAAAAAAGTCAAGAAAAGAGAAGGAAGAACATTAGATAATATGAGTAAGAAATAAAACAACATAAACACAGGAAGTTCTTAAAAAAGACTACACTTGAGGGACAGTCTTTACATTCTGTAGACAATATGATAACTCAAACAAGAAATGTAGTTTGGATAAAATAATAATGGAACCTTCCTCACCAGACAACACCAGTAAATCTGGAAATTAGTTTAATGTATATTGAAAAAGAACAGAAAGGAGTCATGGGGGTTGACCTTGACAACAAATATTAAAAGGAAAACAAGGAGAGGCAGTGGAAAGAAAATCTCTTCTACGAGATGTGAAGAAATAGACCAAAAAGAAACAACAAAATAAAATCTAGTTGCAAATCTCGACTTAAACTATAAATTAACAGAAACAGAATAAAGGTGTTAGATTTGGCCCTCTTGGCAGAGCCACCACCAAATATTTTGCCTTCACACCTCCTGTTTTCTGAATTTAGTTTTTGTTGGAAGAACTGTGCACACTTTACCATTGTGCTCATTGCTTAAAACATGGTAGGATTGGCTTACACCTGATTAGCATATTTGATTTACTTACAAGTCCTTAGTAGGATGGTATACCATGTACATAGGGGCGGTAAATTAAAAGAAACTAGTTGGTCTGCAGCACTTATTGCGCCATCCACTTAGGTAGCCCTGTAAAACTTGCCTCAGGCCTGCCATTGCAACCTGTGTGGAGATTTAGATGGCAATTTGAAAAGACAGAATAAACCTTTAGTCAAACCTAAACCTCCTTTTTTTTATACCTATAGGTCACCTCAAGGTTAGTCCCTAACCACCCCTAGGGCAGGGTGCATTGTATATAAAAAGTTGGATGTTTACTTTTAAGTATTTCATGTCCTGGTAGGGAAAAACTCACACATTTGTTTTTCAACACTGTGAAGCCTACCTCTCCCAAAGGATAACATTGGTTTACCTTATTAGAATTAATAAATAACAGCGTTTGTTTGGTGATAGGTAGAAATGTCATGTTTGGTGCCTAAAGAATTGTAACTTAAAACGCTCTTTAATGGTAAAGTTGGATTTTAAGTCTCAATTTTGATAATAGCACTTTTAGAAAGTTGGCATTTTCTTGTCCTAATCATTTGGTGCTTGCAGCCTGTATCCTGGGTCACATGACTAGGTATGTTGTCAGTTAGCCTTTGTGTATTCCTCCCAGACGATGACACAAAGGGGACTAGGGATTGGCAGGATGGTCTATTCTGGCAGGATAGGGTGATGGAGCTATACACAGCCCGACTTACATTTCAAAGGAGCTGCCTCAGAACAGACACGAAGAACCTTGCACTAATCTTTTGTGACCCCAAGACCATTGGAGCTTGCGCTGGAAGGCAGAAAATTCCAGGGCCATCTGTGTGGGGAAAACTCTAGGGGCCCCATTCATAAAGGCAATCTGAGACAAAAGTCTACATTTACGACTTTTGGTATTCACAGAGGTCATTTATGAGTCGTATCTTTACATCCTCAGTCGGGCAGTAATCTCCGGATCGGGCCAGATGAAGTGTAATCAATGGGCCAGAATGTAATGTTTACAAAAAGGAACATTAGGAGTGTCAGATAAATGGTAGAGGAGGTCATGAAAATCAGTTTGGGCAGGGAAAAGGGTGTGGCCAGACAGTACATCCATCCCAGAAAAGTTTGCTCCTTCGAATCATGGTACATGCAGACCACAATTTGCGCTCCCCTCAGTGTTAACTGTAGTGTTACACCAAAGGTAATTAAAACTGAGAGGTGTTATACTTACATATCACATTATAGTGGGGCAATTGATTCTTTTAATACTAGCATAACTAATTTGACTAATGAGATTCGATTTTTGGAGGAACTGGGACTATGGGAAACTGTAGGAGCAAAGAAATAAATTTGGTAAGGTAGGTGAATGGTTAGGTAATATTGGTTATGGTGTTTTTAAAACAGTTTTAGCACCTATAATAATCATAATAATTTGAGCAATTATTCTATTTCTTGCATTACAATTATTAGAGCATATGGTTAGTAGAAATAATTGTAAGACTAAGAGCAATAATCAGTCAAGGAGAGAAACATTTGGAAATGGATGATTACAGCGATCAAGGGTATCAACAACTGAAGAATATTGAGGAAAATGTTTGATTGTCGAGGAATATAAAGGTCTCAAACTGAACTGATGGCTGATTAATAAAGTTTATTAATGGGATTATAGTGCTTATTAAAAAATATTCAGAGGGAGAGGTTGTAGAAGTTTTTTCAATGTGCAATTTTGGGTGACAAATTAGTTTTGTGAATTAGTGATTTTAATGAGGCACATGGTTATAACCAATGAACTAATGATTTGAATGTAGAACATTTTGATTATTTGTTTAGACCTGTAGTTAATCATGTAGTATAGTTATGCCACATTTTTTTGTGAGATGCCATTTAATTAAAATAGATGCAGTTTCTAGTGTTCTGCTCATCTTTCTCCTGCTCATTCCCTTCGAAGACAGAAGCTCTACAGTAATATATGTAGCCAATAAAATGCAAAAACTGTTCAGGAAATCCATTTTGCCCATAGGGTTAATAGATGCTTGAGAGGCATACTGCCCGGGTGACATGGAATATAGGGGCTCATTACGATGCCCGCCATCGTAGCGGCGCTGGGACCGCCCGCCAGACGTGCGGCAGTCCCACCACTGCAATTATGATGCGTCCGTCATACTGGCAGGTGCATCCTGGGCTTTTAACATTGCTGACTACCGTCCACAATGTTAAAAGTGCTTGCACTGCATTTCCCTGCACTACGTGGCAGGCACCACACGGTGCCTGCCACTTGGTGCATGGAAATGCTGGGGAGCACCATGGGTACCCCCCAGTGCAACCCCCCACACAGAGGGGGCACGCAATGGGCCCCCGAATCCAGCCTCTGAGTGTCTTTTTGCGGCGGGATGACCGCTGCAATAAGACAGGCGGAAATGGATTCCGTAATCCCTACGGCAATGCTGGCCTGTGTCCTGGTTCTGTAAGGCGGGCAGAAAAGGACCGCCTTCTGGAACAGTGGTGGACAGACTTTCCGTCCACCGCGGACACATTGGGATTCCCACCGCCATCCTAATTTGGCAGTGGGAATTTCCTGTGTGATGGCAGAAGGACCGCCACCACCGGGACGGTGGTGGCGGTCCTTCTGCCATCATAATGAGCCCCATAGTTTTTATTCTCCGGTGCATCATTCCAAACCCAGGATAGATAACGGCTTCCTGACTCTTAATTTACTTATCTCTTTATTTTATGCTGAAATTGGCCCCATTTTGATTTCAGATCATGCACTGGTAGTTGTTGATTTCAAGCTATTACCGGATGCTTCCCTGTCCAATAGATAGTGTTTCAATAACCGCCTATTCAGAGAACTTTTTTGTGGAACATTTAAAAAAAATTCAAGAGACTTTTTGGATACTAATATCCGTCTGTTTACTCTTTTTAACATTGAGTGGGATGCTGTTAAAGCAGTAGCCGAGGTTTATATTCTAAATTATGTAGCTACTAAAAAGAAGAAAGCACCTAGGGAATACTCTCTTTTACTAGCTTTTATTATACAACTTGAACACACATAATATACTTCAAGCAAAGAATCAACGTTAAAAGGCATCCTTTAGGCCCAGTTTGATTTTAAAAAAAGATTGGTGGAAGGTGCATCTGGTATGTTATAAAAAAAATGATGCAAAATATTATGGTGGTCACAATAAAGCAGGTGAACTGCTAGCCAATTACTTGAAAGTAAAGAAACAAAAATCAAAAATTGACACCATTACCGACAAAGAGGGTAATACGCATTTCAAAGACTATAAAATCTTGAACTGCTTCATGGAATATTATCAGGATTGTACACACCAGATCATTCTCGTTCAAAAGAGGTTTTAGACACTTTTTTGATTCTCTTCCTAAACATTAGGACCAATTTGTAGATCTGCTTAGTGAAATCTCCGTCCCTGAGATAAAAGCAGCTCTCACCAAACTACCTTAAGACAAGCCTTCTGGCCCAGAGGGCCTATCACGCAAATTTTACACCCAATTCTCACATATTTTGTTACTACATTTTTTATCTCTATTACATCATTCTCTTTCTAACAATAGAGCCTGTGGTTCCTTTTGAAAGCTATGCTTTTCTTATTTCTCCAGAAAGATAAAGACGTATTTATTTATGGTAGCTAAAAGCCAATTCCCTGATCAATTCAGATTGCAAGATTTTTGCAAACATTTTGGCCTTGCGTATTAACGACTTTCTTCCACACTTGATTGGAATAGAGCAATCCGTTTTTGTGAAGGTAGACATATGAAAGATAATTCTAGGGCACTTTTGGAAATCATTCAACTTGCTTCAGAAAGCAAGATCCCTACTGCAGCTATAATGTTAGATGCAGAAAAGGACTTCAACCATGGCAATTGGAACTTTATGGTGCAAGCTTTAAAATTGCATGGCTTTGGCACAGGGATTTTAAAATATATCAATTTATTGTATGCTTCATCCATAACCTATATTTATGTTAATGGTCTCCAATCTCCTTACTTTAACTTACATAGGGACACATAACAGGTATGTCCTTTATCACCGTTTTTGCAAACCCTTTGTCAATCATCTTCCTTTCATGATTACAAATACAAAGAAACAGATGTTCCATTTACTGCATATGCAGACGATGTTTCACTATATGTCTCAGACCATTGCTGATTCCTTTTATTTACTAAATAAATACTCTGTTATATCCGGTTATAAATTAAACATGGTAAGTCAGAAGTCGTGCCCTTAAATTGGTACTGCTTAAAGGAAATGTTTACAGATTCTAGATTTACTTGGAATTCAAAGAGTATCAAATGTTTGGGAATTAAATATTTAAATTCTGTCAAAGAAACAATTTGACTCAACTTGGCTGACGTTAAACATAAAATTCTCATCATGTCAGATTTATTGTAATCTTTGTATTTATTATGGTGGGGCAGATTAGATACCATCAAAATAATGATGTTATCAGTTGTTAATTTCTAATTTCTATTTATCAATGCTTTCAGACATTGTTAAAAACCGTTACAGACTGACTAGTAACTTTCTATGGAAAAAACATGTATCTCATTACACAAATTGTGTGAATCTAAAAATTTGGGTGGGGTAAACTTTCCTGATTTCTGAAGTGTCACTATGCTTTTGTATTGAAACAAATTTGGCTTCTATTATCTAGCTAGGAAGGTGTTCATATTATTGTGTGGCATAAATTGGAAGACTCATTGATTTCTCCCTTCAATTATAGGAATGTGGTTCATATCTCAAAACCTAAAAAAACCTACTTATATCCTATTTTTGTGAATTTAATTCACCGGGCACAACCTAGTCTCACCCGGCCGTTGTCACACTTATAGACATTTCTGGAATCTTCTATATAGTACAATGATACAATAAACTTCCCAAATTGATTATTTTTTTGGGAAGTATTGGGTGGCTAAGGTTATCCTTCAGGTCAAACGGTTACTATAAGGCTCTGATTTACTCTCCTCTAATGAACTTCAGCGTAAATATATTACCTCCTTGCCTATGATCAAATACAAGTTGTTAAAAATTACTATTTCCCAATTCATGTCTCTTCTTAAAACTGTAGATACCCCTGCTCATAGGACACCTCCTGATACTTTAAATTTTTCCCTTGGTGTTAACGGATCTAACTCTAAAGTGAAGACACAATGGGAATTAGACTTAAACCTGGAATACTATTTGGTCTAAAATCCACTTCACCTAGCTTGGCTAGTACCACACAAACACTACTATTTTTGCAAAAGGTTATTCCTAACCCCTTCCACACTTCATAAATACAACATCACCAATTATAATAAATGTTGGACTTGTGGAACTGTGACTGGAAGTCTTATGCATATGTTTATTCATTGTCCATTAGTTAAAACCTTCTGGTTGTAAGTTTGGGCAAAAGTCTCAAAGATTTGTTCTGCAACTTTCCCTTTTGACATGTTGCATATTTTTCTAGGTAGCCCTTTGCCAATATGGCTTACAAAAAATATAGTCAGAACATTTGTTGACTCATTGCTATTGCTCTACAAATCATAATATCCAGTTGGAAGGATGCCACTGTGGTCACTTTTTACCAGATGGTGGAATCTGTGATTTCATGATCACAGACTTAATAGAGCAAGCTCAATTTCTACCCAGCAACTAATTATGAATGACTTAGTTTGGATTCCACTTTCTACATAGTTATCGTGAAAACATGTCCAATTCACTGATGCAAATGTTAGTTTTCATACTCCAGGAATAGTCATTTTTGTTTTTGTTATACTAAAGTATGACCTCTGACTCTTATAGTGGGCATTTGGATTGCTCATAGGTGTTTTTTACTTTCCTAAGGCTTTTCAGTTTTCTTGCTTTTACCATACTTCTTACTTTCTCTTTGTATTGCCCTCCCTTCTTATTCTTTTCTTTGTTTCTCTTCTTCCCGTTCCCTTCTACATCATTTTCCTCAAATCAAAAGAACCAAAAATACAAAATGCTAGTTTACCATGGAATGATGTTGCCAGTTGTATATATGTTTCTATAGTTGTACAAGGTTATATAAAATATTGTTCATTGTTAGGCTTAAATCCTATTGTTCTTTTACCCTTAGACTATTGGTACATTTTCAACAAAGGAACTTGACAACAGCCTTTTGTCACCCCTTTCCACTTGAAACCTAGGCATGGGAAGGAAAACAAATTCCAGAACCAGATCCCCATCTGGTTGCCTGGATAGCCTAGACATTTCTTCCACTTCAAAGGATGGCACCATGTATGACTATTGAACCCTTATAGCAACTCTTCAGAACACTGCTGGTCCTGCGGAGGTCCCCCAGAAGCACTGCCTTGTACTTCATAGGATTGCCATGATGTTTGAGGCTTATTTTATTGCATCAGAGGACTGCCCTGCAGTTACAAGAGGACTGCTCTGCTGCTTGAAGTTTGCCTTGTACCCCAAGAGGTCTGCACTTGCTGCTTGATGCCTGCCTTACTGCATGACCCCAGAACTACCAGAGTGACACCATGGGCTAGTTGGATGGCCTCCTATGTGACCTCCAGGTACATAACAACCTCCAGAGTCCTTTAACCCTGCACCTGGAGTGAATCCTGACCCCCAGAAGTGAAGCCCAGCAAGTCATGGACTCTTGAAAATGGTACTATACATGCTCCTCTAGCAAAAAACCAGAAACTTGGGATTTAGAAAAAATCACTTTCACCAAAAAGCAGCTTGAAAACCGACAGGAGACTGGGACATACCTATTTGCCAATCAGCCCAAGGTGCATTGCCAGTCAGCCTGATTTTGCAGTAGCTCCTTCGACATTGTTCTCCACAGCAGCAAATCCTTTTCAGCTGGAGCTCTGAGCAACGTTATTTCGCCTCGCGTCGTCAGCTACAGCCTGAAGCTTTGTCTCGCTGGAGATTTTTGACTTTCTATAAAAGTGACAAAGTCGGAACATAGAATCTTCAGTGCCCCTCCGTCCAACAAATCCCTGACAATGACGACTCCTCCACAGCCACTGATGGCTGCCTTGCCTCACTGATCTTTACTTTCACAGGAACTTTTCTTCAAAATTTCTTTTAAGTCCAAAGGTAATCCCGGACCATGCTCAATCCATCTTGTGTAGCCGAACCACACTCCATCATGGCCGGCTTGAACTTTTGACTTTGCCCCGGTCTCACACAACCAGATACCCACGATTATTGCTTTGATCTTTTATGTACTATACTTCACTTAAACCTTTAAAAATCCATAATTCGGATTTTGCTTATTGGATTTAATTTATTTTGGTGTAATTTTATTTATTAAACTTGATTTTTTTTTCTACATTGGAGTTGAATTTTTTCCATGCTGTGGTTTCTCTTTATTACTGTTTGCATGCTGCATAAAACTTGAAACAGTGCCTCTAAGTTAAGTCTGACTGATTTTGTACCAATCAATCAGAGAGTTAGGCACAGGTTTTAATTAGTGATTTTTGTGGTTCACCCTGGCAGAGATTGTGGTTCTTGCTTTATCTCCTACAGTCAAAAACCTAATTTTCAACATAGGGGATGCTTCTCAAAAAGCTGATACAAAATCCAGATAGGCACTTCTTTGCCCTACAAATACTCAGATTTAACACCACATTTAATTGAGGGTCACAAGAAGTCAGATGTATTTTGATGAGTCATTGGATTGTTTTGTGTTATGTCAGTGATTGGAAAAATTGAGAAATCTCAACCCACACACAAAACAATCACTATCATTAAAGGACATTTGGGTACATAGCCATCTAATGAGACTTACAAATGGCATGTGGCTTGACCCAAAGCATGGTTTTATCAAATGTGGAAAGTGCAGCTGCATGGAATATATGCTTCCTACAGGGTACATGGGACAAATTTAGAAATACAGTTCATGCTCATACACATTTTTGTATTTATATCCTGATATTTCCTTGTAAAATATTATATGCTTGAAGCACAATCTTTTCTCCATGTAAAAGGCTATTTGAACATTGACTAGTTGTTGAGAAAGTAAATATCACATATCATGTTGATAGGCATTTTAAACACAGAAACCTACTGAATAAACGTAGTGATGAAGGGAGAGAATATTGTGAAAGAGGGAACCCAAATATATTTTATATCTGAACATAAAGTACCTGTATGGAGTGAATATGGATGAGAAAATGATAGTTCACATTGATGATTATGGACTCCTATTTTGGAGCATTGTTCATGACATGTCATTTGGCTGTAATTCTTATGATTGAATATAAGCTTTTGTGAATTATATGCATACGTTGAATATACCGGTTGGGAGACATGAATTGGGCTGATTACATTGGAGAACATTTTGCATACAGCATTTGCCCATGGGGCAACATCTGATATGTGTAATATAGTCTGAGAAGCCTCTTCAATTAGTGAAATAGTTTATATACAAACTGAGGTTGTAAGCTTATAGATAGTGATATTGTAGGTATATTCAGGATTATGCTTATTATATAGATCCACTTAATGGTGGTATGAGCATTAATGCTATAGGGATCAATTAACCCATAAGCCTCTTGGATTGCTTTGAATATCAAAGGAATGCACAATTTATTTCACGATCTCAGGATGCAGAGAGTACCTAATCCACTATTGGTATTAATGCCAAATTTTTACTCTCATATAAAGCACAGTCTTTCTTTTGTTTCTATTAGATACAATGATGTTATTTACCACGAAATTATTTATATAAAAATGTATAATGAAGTAGATTGCTATAGCAACAACAATATATTGGATAATCATAATTGTCATTTAAATTTTGATTTTGGATCAAATAAGTGATTGACAGTGTGATATACAAGAACATTTTAAACTGTTTTTATATTTGCTTATGTAGCAGCTGAAGACATGGCTCTTTGACTAGGTCAACTATTGCCCTCTCCTACTCCTGACTGCCGCTAAGTGCCGGGACGCTTCTGTTTGAGGTAGCTGTTTGCGCTATATTAAGTAACACTATTATTATTAATATTATTTGCTTCAAGGGGCTCTCTGCTGTCTAGAGAAAGGCTGCTACTAAGCCGAAACTCGTTACAGCCACAATAAAAGGGGAATGAAAGCATATATATTTGCTGGGAATACAATTCCTTAAATGACAACTAAAATAATAACCAAAGTATGATAAAGTTATGCATTTGTCAACCAATTAAAAGTTAACACCTTTTTTTATTATGGTCACACAGACCTGAATGCAATGTGAATACCATAATAATTTATACACTTATATTTCTATTAGAACAATTGTCTTGTCTCAAAACACTGTTAACAAGTGTTAGTTATTATCCAACTCAATGGAGCACCTTTTCTCGACTTCGGAAGAATGAAAAGCGTAGTACATCCACCAAGATTCAAACTTGGAACCTTCAGATTACACACAGATTTCTGCAAATGATCCATTTTACCAGCTTAATTCCTTGTCTACAAATGTTTCTTCCATGTGCAGACCATTTATACCCAGAAACATGCAAGATACAATATTTCTTTCCAAAACTCAAGCAGAGGAAATCTGTGTAAAAAAATATGGTTCGGGATTTGTGCAATTTTTTACAGGGCAAACTGTCTATTGTAATGTAGCAGAAACACTTTATGTAATGTCAGTGCTTTAAATGGAAAAAAATAAGTGCAGGTACTCCCCAAAAAAAAGTCGTTGATTGGGAGCGGAGTTTGGGGCGGGGCAAGGGGGCGGGCAGTTTTCCAATAAATGGCCCACTGACGAATCAGTACTAGTGCTGCAGTTTTTTTTTTAAAGCATGAATGCATTGATGTAATCTAGAGGGCCGGGATTTTGTTTCATGCAAATCCCTCTCATTTAAATTGTTGATGGACGAAGATTTGCGTGCGATTAAAACAATGGGCATACTAACAAGCTGTATCCCTGAACAATGTGGCCCAAGCTCGCGCCAATCAGGTTTTTTTGTCACCTTCAGACCCCCTCTGAAAGGGACCCTGCAGCGATACTCGACCTTTCACTCCAGAGATGCACACACAGCTCAGTGTTCTACTGAAGGCGAGCTGCTCTGCTGGCGCTTTTGAACCAGCACAGCCCTGACTTCAGCTTGGTTTGAAAGGTGCTTTAACCCTTTGTAGGCCGTACAGAAAGACCTGCCAAGGATGGAGCGCAGCACCAACCGCATCAAAACCGGTACTCTCCTTTCCCGCGGAATGGTCCCAGTACTCAAGGGGAGAAAATATAAAAGTGCCGGTACTCCGTACCGGTGAGTACCGGCCCATTTAAAGCACTGAGTAATGTTTAGGCCTTGACCTTGCACTTCAGAGTACAGAAGTCTACAGAACCTGTAATACTTCTGAGTGCTTTTGGGATATCTGTGAACCTATAGCAATTGTACTGTGGCTGATTCAGTAGGCAATATAATGCTTGTGTAGTTACCTCGCACCTTGCAGCCAGTGGCTAATGTTCATCTATAGTGGCGGCCAGTACCTTTTGGAGGGAGGGGGCAGATGAGACACACACACACGCACAGCAGACATACACATAACACTCACAACCATGCACTCACAGACGCGCGCACATACACACAAACACATTTATTCACAACACTTTTTCCCAAACATTCATACATGCACGCACGCACCAAACAATTTAAAAATAAAAAACACTTACCTTCAGCCAGCTCTGCGCTGCCTCGGCGGTTCAGAAGGCTTGAGACTGCTGCCTTCCCTCATTGACTGACCTAAGGTCAGCCAATGAGGGAAGGCAGCGGTCCCAATGTCATCACAGAGTGAGATGGGGTCAGTGAGACCACTGACTCCACCCCACTCTGTGATCACTGATTGACACTCGACCCTGGGCGCTTCAGGGTTTAAAACTGAAGTGCCCAGGTGCGAGGCAATCAGTGACCTACCCCTCGTCACTGAGGGGAGGGCTCAGCAACCTTTGCTGAGCTGAGAACATCACGCCCACTGGAGCTGTGACTTTCTCACCCCAGCAAAGTTCAGTTCAGGCAGCCATGAGCCAGCGCTAAATGCACATGTCTGGCTGTTTGAACTGAAAGTGAACAGTGTCTGTCAGGCTGACCTATGTTCAGCCTGACAGGCATTGTTGGAGGGGCGTGGCCCCTCTGCCCATATGGACCGGCCGCGCCTGCTAACAACTAATAAAAAGATTTAAACCATAAATCGAGCATTCCATTTCATCCTCGGACTGCGCCACCATCCTTAGATGACAAAAAACGAGTGCTCTTATCACAGGAGCGTGACATCCCCTCAAACAGAAATTACTAGGCTGTTTTGTATAATTGATGGGCTCAACCTGGATTTATGAAGTGGAGGCTATATGTCACCCTTAAGTAAAAACCTTTTCATCTTAACATGTGCAGACATATGGAGCAGAGTAATTTAGACTCCACCCTCTATATATACTATATTCATATATTACGATATACAATCTGTGTATTCAATGTGTGCCTTAACTCATTAACTGGTGCGTTTCACTTTTATGTATTATTATAGAAAAACATTGCTGTGCACATTTAGAAATCACATGTAGTATATTGGAGGGAATAAATAACCCATATATTTACGTTTATTGAAAGTGCACGTTATAATGATGATAGTTTGCTTCTGTATGGTTAATAAGGTAATAATGTACCTCTGTTTTGATTTTCGAGCTAACTTAACTTGACATTATGCCTTAGATGAGTGTTACGCATTTTGAATTATCAGTATGCTGCTTATTAATTTCTTTTCAGGTGCATTATAAAGTCGCTCGTCCGCTAGCGAAAGCCTCATTATTTTGTACTAGATTCATAGTGGGCATGAACATGAAACGTTGGCAGCAGAGGTGGAGAGAAGACGATTAAAGGAGTCTTTCATACCGTTGTACCAGGAAGTTGCAACTCACAAAAGGTGAGCAGTTGTGTACTTAGGGGCATATTATCAAGGACGGCGTTAAAATTATCGCCGCTTTAGCGGCAGGAAACTGCCGCTAAATGCGGCGATAATGGGCTTGATAATATGCCACAGAGAATTCCAATTGAAGCCCGTGTTCTGGTGTCAACATGGGCTTCTATTGGAATTCTCTGCGGCATATTATCAAGCTCATTATCGCCGCTTTAGCGGCAGTTTCCTTGCCGTCCTTGATAATATGCCCCGTAATTGTGTTTGGATGGCAATTTAGGAGGCTACCGACTCCTGGCAAATATCGCCATGAGTTTGGCCTCCGACTGTGGGAGCGAGATATAGATGTTCAGGGACTTTCAATTGTGCTTTTAACTGATGTTCTATAGTAGTTAGAGCAGAGACCCTTTCTTGCTTTGAAGAGAGCAGAAATTCTCTAACTTGTTTGCTTCTTTCAGTATGAAGCTTGATGCTAAACACTCTTTCGTTTCCTCTGAACTTCTGCTAAGGTTCATGTGATGCAGTCACCTTCCTCATTTCCCCTTTAGAAACTCCCTTTGCATTTTCATTGCTCAATTTAGTTAGGATTATTTTCTAAATGGAACACTCGGTTTGGAGAATTTGCATCCTTTACAGAGTGATTATTTGCATTATGTATTTCATAATACTCAAATTCAGAGAGTTTAAGTGCCATAATATTTTCCTGTAATAATACATTGCATTAATCCTTACCAATTTTGCTGATTGCTATTAAATACTAATTAAAAAATAAACCTTTATGATTGCATTCCATCCTCTCTGTTGTGATTGTGGAACTGCATTGCTTTAATTGAAATGTAAATTAATTCTGAATGCCAGCTCTCCCTAAGTGCTTCAAGTAGACTACTAAAGTTCCATTCGACCAGTGGGGAATCTGTTTGATGACTATACTAAGAGATTGAGGTTTACATACCCCCACTCCATCGCATATTATTCACTTATGTGGCTCACAAGAAACATTCTCTTGCAAGATTGATCAAAACTGATTAATTCTTTGCAATACATATTACACTATGACCAGGCCGCTCTGCTCATGTTTCCCGCTCACAGGTCTTAATGCACCTTCACTTCCTGTTGCAACAGTTCAATAAATTCCAACAGTCCAATGAATTTCAATGCAACCTTTACTTTGAAACAGCATTTTGATATTAGAGAACCTTATTTTAAATTGTGTACTATTCACAGTAGCTGTTATCAATATATATGTGCATGTGTTTGGATGAACGGATCCCAGTTAAAAATATGGCAGCTTCACTGCTAAGCAATTATATGTACCCGTGGGGGGAGAGGTGCTTAAGCTAGGACCTGAGATGGCTTACTAAGTAAATCAGCCCTTACCTCTCATACACACCATCACATTCTGAGAGAAGCACCATACAGCACACTGCTTTATTAATCTCCTTAAAGCAATTCAATTGGAGTGTGACATCTGGTGCACCAGAGATGTGCAAACAGGAGACCTGTTACACTTGATCCAGGACTTAATTGATAAATATATATACATTTAAAAAAAATAAGTTATTGATGTATGCTGGTATGTCAATGGAACTTGTGATTGTCCTGATCAAATCATCAGGGGGACCCTTGGAAGATGGGTGCCAAGGGCAATTGTTTTTTTGCCCTTGTCTTAAATGGTACCAGGACCCTGTTGTTGCCATA
This sequence comes from Triturus cristatus, assembly GCF_964204655.1. Lineage (NCBI taxonomy): Eukaryota > Metazoa > Chordata > Amphibia > Caudata > Salamandridae > Triturus > Triturus cristatus. The sequence goes on from NC_140588.1 coordinate 145,275,067, forward strand.
TGTTGGCATTGCTGAATACTGAGGGTGCCAAATCTTGCTTCCACCTTTCGTCCACCAGCCTACATTTCACGTCTCTTTTTCTTCCCTGCTTCCTCCCTTTGTTACTGTTTCCCTAACTTTCCCCTTCCCCTTCTTCCTCCATTTGCTGCCTTTCAATGTGTTGCTCTGGTTCAAATCGGATGATGAAAAATAACTTCCAGACTCCAAAAAACGCCCAGATTCCCCCCACCTGCAACCAATGGCAAAATGTAAGTGCCTGCCAGATCAGTGAATTGATCATAAGTCTACCATCAAACAGGGCCGGACTGCTAACGCAAAGCAGCCCTGGCAATTTTGTCAGACCTGTGAGCATGTATGCACTGCTGTTTTTTTGTTTTTGAGGGCCGATATTGCAGTACTGCTGCAAAACCGGCCCCTAGTAATAAATCTAGCCCCCACCCGCTGAAAAACCTGCCCCCTTCCTTTCAGCCTCCCGTGGAAACCCCGATGCCTGCTGCGGCCAGTCCGGCCCTGCACTCAAAGCCCACCCATGTCGTTTAGGATCAAGCAGTGTGGAATCAGCAGAGGTGCAGCTTAGTCAGTGAGATTCGGGGGGGTGTAAATCTCAAAATTCCCAACTAAAAACAGTGACCTGCAGGGTGGAGGGGTGACATGAAACAAGGCCGAGGATTAACTATTTCCATGAGGATCAGGGGCAGTACTGATTTCCATTAGGTAAACATATATTTAGTGTGGCACAATGGGAGAAAAATGATTGGTTTATAATACTACCCTGAGCGATTGCCAGTGGTTAGACTATTTGCAAGCATTCCTCCTATCCCCTTTTGGGTGTCCGATTGCCAATAGAATGCCTGAAAACTTGAGACAAATGCAGCTTTCCAAGCCTACTACTGACAATGTTTGTGAACTGCAAAGATTAGTCAATTTGCTCCTGGTCTAGGAGTATTTCTATGCGTTCAGATTAACAACATTTTGGCTGAAAGGGTCATTATATATATTCAAGATCCCGGTTCGAAAACGAACAAATTAAAACCTCCTAGTGAAATGAGAATGATGAGAAAAACAACTCAGACATAGCAGACCTGATTCAGGGCCCCCAGACCCAAATATCAAAACAAGATTGATTTGATTTGAAAACAAGACCCAATTTGAATGGTGTCACACCCCGAACTACTCTGCTGAAGCTATGCCCCTGCCCTTCTCAACTGACCCAGGTACTTTTCCCTGAGAACTTGTGGCTTTGGTTACATACAGTGCAATGTCCTGGTGTCCTTGCCATGGGGTCACTTATTCTAAATGTATTTTCACTGGATGCACTCTTCTTTGTCTCTGCTACAAGAAGCTCTGATGGTCGGGTTGCCAAATTGGTGCATGTGGGCAGGGCTCCATGTTTCTCGTCCTCATCCAAGTGAATGACAAGTCCCATGTATTAAGCCAGAGCCGCAAATAGAGAGCACATAGGCAAATGAATAGTGTGAGCCGAGCCATGGGTTTGATTGGCCCTAAAGGTCCCTGCTTGATCCGAGCCATAAAAACGTTTGGTATGTATATCGTGCAACACACATAATGTAAAAATACAGAATAATCTCTTCAAAATTCAAAAAAGTATTTCTTTAAAATGATCAAGTGTTTCAACTTAGTGCATCAAATTATATCACAGCCTAGCCAGACATTTAATCAAAAGTGATAGTTTTTAGCAACATTCATGGCTTGCCCTGCAATGACAATGCTATTAGTGAACTAAGGGGCGTATTCACAAGAAAAGTTACGGAGCGTGGAGTTAGCTTTCTTGGCTTAACGCCGCGCTCCACCACTTTTGAAAAGCAGGGCTGCACCATATTCACAATACGGTGCAGCCCTGTGTTTTCCCCATGCGCTGGCGCTAATTTCAGCTGCCTAGTGCCAATGCAGTCATCCTTGCACCATAGTGCAAGGTGCCTGCGTTGTGGGAATGATCGTTTATGTGCAGGAAGGTGTCCCTTCCAGCACCTCAACAATCTTAAATGGCAATATGTAACTTCTATGTGTGCTGCTTTGTGCAGCACACATAAAAGTTGCAACTCGTCGATGGGATACCGTCCTGCACATAAACATTCATGTATGGTATTTTGCTGTTTTTATGTGTGCTGCACAATCCAGCACACATAGAAAAAGCAAAAACGAGGAGAAATAAAGCATTTCTCCTTGTTGCACCATGTTAAGACGCGTTTTTTTTGGTCTTAATTTTGGCGCGGCCTATTTTTACACCACCCTTGTAAATATGAGGCAGCATCAAAATTAATGGGTGTTGCGGCGGAACGCCCGCCGCAACACCCATTGCCCATCCCCTGCTAGTTAAGTATAGCATACAAGGGTGGCTTATTTACAAGGCAGCGTTAAGCCACTTTAAGTGGCTTAATCCTGCCTTGTAAATAAGCCGAAGCCCATATCAGCTCAGGAACGTCGAAAAAAGTGACATTCTCGTGGTGATACGGGTTTGTAAATATGCCCCTAAGAGACATGCCAGTAATCATGTCAATCATAAACATAGCCTATGTTCTTGTTATAGATGGGGGCACATTACAGTCTATTAAATCAAATATGAGAGGTGCTTGTACAGCGCACATCCTAAAATCAAATGTTTAAAAGTGCAGTCATGTATGATAATTAAGACAAAGGATGCTCTGTGCATTAAAATATGTGCCTAGGATAACAGAACTTGGACAATCAGGGAAGCTGGTATTGATTCCAGGTTATCTGGTTTCACATTTTAAAATGCAGTCACCAAATGGGCATTGCTGTCTTTCTATCCAGTTTACATCAAAGGCAAGTTGAAGCAAGTAGTACTGTAAAGGTTACTTCAGGTGATGCTGGACCAGGCCAAAGTCAAAGTTCGTACCGACAGCAATGGGGCGCCGGCCGGCTACAGGACCCACGCAGGCCCAGTGAACAAAGTACCTTTCCTGGTCGTAAGCAGCAAGATGCATCAATCTTCTCCATGCAGAGAAGGCGATGCGTCAGTTACGAAGACGGGTGCCAGAATCGAGAGGCATCTAGTGATGCACCAGTTTCTGCCATGCAGTTGGAGGGATACATTGATTTCACCAAGCTGCTGTGGTGATGATATGCTGTCTGATGCATTGATGTCTAGAGGCAAATCGCAGGTTCTGAAGTGATGCGCCAATTTTGCTCCCACAACCGCGTCAATGCACTGGTTCTTTTACACACAGACAGGAGATGGGGCGAAATCCATGTTGCAAGCACCTGGGCCACCTACAGTGAGTCAGGCAAAGGAGCAGGGGTACAGACTTTGATATCTCTGAATCTCAAGCAACACGAGGCAAGCTAACAAGCCCATGGAGATCAGTATGAAGAAGACAGAGTCCAGCTCTCCTTTAGCAAAGTCAGAAAGCAGCAGGGCAACAAACCGGGCAACAAACAGAAACGCAGGACTTTCAGATCAGCAGTCCAGTTGTGTCCTTTAAGCGGCACCGCAGTTCTTCTGACACAGGTTCAGGTGTAGGTCCAGAAGTGTCTGATTTGCTGGGGTCAGAGTCCCAGTACTTATACCCAAATATACCTTTGAAGTGGGGGAGACTTCAAAGAATGGATTTAAAGTGCACCAGTATCCCTTTCAACCCAGTCCTTTCGGCCCAGTAGTAGCATTTAATTTACAGGCCCTGGGGAAATGTAGTGCACTTTGCTACGGACTTATTAGCAAAGTAAATATGCCAGTTGGGTGCAAGCCAATGTTACTATGTTTTAGGTAGAGAGCACATGCACTTTAGCACTAGTTAACAGTGATAAAATGCGCAGAGTCCTAAAGCCAGCAAAAAACGAGTACAGTAAGGTTGGAGGGAGGCAAGAAAATGTTGGGCGAAGACCACCCTAAGGCTGTCAAGTCTGACACTTTGCATCTAGTGAGCCGAGTGAATCTCTTGCTAAGTGGAGCTGTGGGGCTACTTGCAAGTATAACAGCAGCACTCACTCAACATGTATTGGATATACAAAGACAAATATGCAGGTCCTCAGTTGGCATACGTATTGTTATTTATGCACAGAGCTTAAGGATGCGTATCATTAGTAGGTTGTAATGTAGCTGAACATACAGCACCTATAAGCTGTATCCTGCTGCACTTAGTCAGGCTAAATGAATGATGCTGCAGGTACAGTCAAAGTAAATTGTCCTATTTACGTTAGATACAGATACTGCCAGCATTCACTAACATTCATTCAGTCTTTAATATGTGTAATGATTGAGGCTTTTGTGTGTGTGCGTGTGTGTATATATATATATATATATATATATATATATATATATATATATATTACCTACTGGCAGTCGCCAGTAGGTAGTTATAGTTAGGACCTATTTTCCATAGGAAATCCACAACATTCTATTTGGCATAACGTTGGCGCCTATTGACGAATCTGCGTGAAATGTTCCAAACTTTTGGCCAGCTCCGGTCTGCTCCAATCCTGAAAATTTCACGATGATTCGTCAAGCAGGGGCAGAGAAAAAAGGGGGGTCCCAAAACACGTTTTCCCCATGCATTTTCCCATAGGACCTGTTGACGCAGCTACAGTCCGAACTGCTGAACGGAATTACACCAAATTTGGCAAAGAGGTAGTCCTCAGTTCAGACTCGTGCCTTTTGCTTAAATGGTGTAAATCCATTCAGTAGTTCCTGAGAAAATTAGAGTTAAAAAGATAGATATATCTGGGAGGAGCCTAACCACACATCTCATATTGAGATCTGATTGGCTGTCAGTACTTCATCCAAGAAGTGTTGGCAGCCATCTTGGGACCAATATACATGATAGCACCTCATTAAAAAGCATTGCAGTTAAGCAAAAGGTTTTAAGACTTTAGTTATATTATAAATCATTTGTTGATGGTACCATACTCATTTTAGGAATTGTGGTGTGTTCTAGGGTGATTTTACCATATGAAAAAGCCTTCTGCTGTGATATCATAAATCATGTTTGAGAGAAAACTATGTTCTCATGCTTTTCCCACAGAGGTTTGGAAGGTGATCGATGAGCTAAACTGAGAGCATATTTTCTGTAAATTCACATTATCTTTCTCAGTCATGTGAGAATGAAGTCTGACATTCTCAGTAAAACATGTACATCCAACAAGGACAGAGACTGTCAGTTGATTCCTTTGTGTTCTACTGCAGCTTCCCAGAGTGTTCTAAAGAACAACTAGAGCGCTAACAGTCCTACTTATGACCAACGTATTGCACACCTGAAGCCATCTTGATTGGAATAAAGTGGTAACTCTTAAAACATTTAATTTAAAAAGGAACAAAATGAGAGGGTTCATTTTGCCATAGAAAGTATGATTAGTGCTGCAGGAAGAAAACTTAGGGCACATTTTGAGTGACTTCTCAAATCCTCTTCTATTTCATTAAACAATTCTGACATGCAGACTGAAACATGCACTTTCAATACCAGCAGCAGACTTCCCTGGTGAGCAGTAGCTTTACTACAGTGATCTAATAAGCAACTAGAGTGCTAACATTCTGAATTTATGGCAAATGTGTGACACATCTGAATGCCTTCTTGATGGAATCAAAGTAAAAAGCTGAAAGTATTTCCTTCTGAGGAGACTGTAGTAAATGAGGAAATTAGGAAACTTCATAACAAATATATCTCCCAAGATGGCCACCAGAGACAAAAGAGCCCAAATGTAGTCCAAATATCAACCAGATGTAGCCCAAGTATACCCCAATGACAGAATGTCCCAGAGTGTTCTAACGAACAACTAGAGCGCTAACAGTCTTACTTATGACAAAAGTATGGCACACCTGAAGCCATCTTGATTGGAATAAAGTGGTAACACTTAAAACATTTAATTTACAAAGGAACAAAATGAGGGGGTTCATTTTGCCATAGAAATTATGATTAGTGCTGCAGTAAGAAAAATTAGGGCACATTTTGACTTCTCAAATCCTCTTCTATTTCATAAAAGAATTCTGACATGCAGACTGAAACATGCACTTTGAATACCAGCAGCAGACTTCCCTGGTGAGCAGTAGCTTTACTACAGTGATCTAATGAGCAACTAGAGTGCTAACATTCAGAATTTATGGCAAATGTGTGACACATCTGAATGCCTTCTTGATGGAACCAAAGTAAAAAACTGAAAGTATTTCCTACTGAGGAGACTGTAGTAAATGAGGAAATTAGGAAACTTCATAACAAATAAGTCTCCCAAAATGGCCACCAGAGACAAAAGAGCCCAAATGTAGCCCAAATATCACCCAAATGTAGCCCAAGTAGAGCCCAATGACAGAATGTCCCAGAGTGTTCTAACGAACCACTAGAACGCTAACAGTCTTACTTATGACAAAAGTATGGCATACCTGAAGACATCTTGATTGGAATAAAGTGGTAACACTTAAAACATTTAATTTACAAAGGAACAAAATGAGGGGGTTCATTTTGCCATAGAAATTATGATTAGTGCTGCAGAAAGAAAAATTAGGGCACATTTGACTTCTCAAATCCTCTTCTATTTCATAAAAAAATTCTGACATGCAGACTGAAACATGCACTTTGAATACCAGCAGCAGACTTCCCTGGTGAGCAGTAGCTTTACTACAGTGATCTAATGAGCAACTAGGGTGCTAACATTCAGAATTTATGGCAAATGTGTGACACATCTGAATGCCTTCTTGATTAGGGGTGGGCGGAATTTGCGAAGTTCACTTTCGCAAATTATCGCGAAAATGTCACAAATCTCCGCAAACACGCGGAAATATTGCGAAGATGCGGACGTTTTTTCCCCGCCTGTTCGCGATATTTTCTGCATGGTTGCGGGTCGCCAACTTACCCCTGCGGTTGCTCGCGGGCGCGGCCATCTTGTTTTCAGTTGTCTAGCGGTGCATGATCGCGAGAAGAAAGACGTGATCGCGCGACGCATGACGTCACTGCTGACGCGAACTGTCGCGAGACAGCGCAAATGGCTAAAACAATACAACATCTCATGGAGAACGCGACCGGATCGTGAAAACTTGTCGGCGAACGCAGGGATTCAGGTAAGGCGATCGCGCGCGCGCGAGAATGTATTATTTTACAGCGTGAGCAAGAAACAAATTATCGCAAAGCTGCGGAATGCGGAAATTTTGACATTTCCGCGCTCTCCGCGGAACACGAAAATGCCAAATTATCGCAATTTCTGCGAACGGAACGAAATTTTCGCCCAGGCCTATTCTTGATGGAACCAAAGTAAAAAAACTGAAAGTAATTCCTACTGAGGAGACTGTAGTAAATGAGGAAATTAGGAAACTTCATAACAAATAAATCTCCCAAGATGGCCACCAGAGACAGAAGAGCCGAAATGTAGTCCAAATATCAACCAGATGTAGCACAAGTATAGCCCAATGACAGAATGTCCCAGAGTGCTCTAACGAACAACTAGAGCGCTAACAGTCTTACTTATGACAAAAGTATGGCACACCTGAAGCCATCTTGATTGGAATAAAGTGGTAACACTTAAAACATTTAATTTACAAAGGAACAAAATGAGGGGGTTCATTTTGCCATAGAAATTATGATTAGTGCTGCAGAAAGAAAAATTAGGGCACATTTTGAGTGACTTCTCAAATCCTCTTCTATTTCATTAAAACATTCTGACATGCAGACTGAAACATGCACTTTCAATACCAGCAGCAGACTTCCCTGGTGAGCAGTAGCTTTACTACAGTGATCTAATAAGCAACTAGAGTGCTAACATTCTGAATTTATGGCAAATGTGTGACACATCTGAATGCCTTCTTGATGGAATCAAAGTAAAAAGCTGAAATTATTTCCTACTGAGGAGACTGTAGTAAATGAGGAGATTAGGAAACTTCATAACAAATAAGTCTGCCAAAATGGCCACCAGAGACAAAAGAGCCCAAATGTAGCCCAAATATCACCCAAATGTAGCCCAAGTATAGCCCAATGACAGAATGTCCCAGAGTGTTCTAACGAACAACTAGAGCGCTAATAGTCTTACTTATGACAAAAGTATGGCACACCTGAAGCCATCTTGATTGGAATAAAGTGGTAACACTTAAAACATTTAATTTACAAAGGAACAAAATGAGGGGGTTCATTTTGCCATAGAAATTATGATTAGTGCTGCAGAAAGAAAAATTAGGGCTCATTTTGACTTCTCAAATCCTCTTCTATTTCATAAAAAAATTCTGACATGCAGACTGAAACATGCACTTTGAATACCAACAGCAGACTTCCCTGGTGAGCAGTAGCTTTACTATAGTGATCTAATGAGCAACTAGAGTGCTAACATTCAGAATTTATGGCAAATGTGTGACACATCTGAATGCCTTCTTGATGGAACCAAAGTAAGAAACTGAAAGTAATTCCTACTGAGGAGACTGCAGTAAATGAGGAAATTAGGAAACTTCATAACAAATAAATCTCCGAAGATGGCCACCAGAGACAAAAGAGCCCAAATGTAGTCCAAATATCAACCAGATGTAGCCCAAGTATAGCCCAATGACAGAATGTCCCAGAGTGTTCTAACGAACAACTAGAGCTCTAACAGTCTTACTTATGACAAAAGTATGGCACACCTGAAGCCAACTTAATTGGAATAAAGTGGTAACACTTAAAACATTTAATTTACAAAGGAACAAAATGAGGGGGTTCATTTTGCCATAGAAATTATGATTAGTGCTGCAGAAAGAAAAATTAGGGCACATTTTGACTTCTCAAATCCTCTTCTATTTCATAAAAAAATTCTGACATGCAGACTGAAACATGCACTTTGAATACCAGCAGCAGACTTCCCTGGTGAGCAGTAGCTTTACTACAGTGATCTAATGAGCAACTAGAGTGCTAACATTCAGAATTTATGGCAAATGTGTGACACATTTGAATGCCTTCTTGATGGAACCAAAGTAAAAAACTGAAAGTAATTCCTACTGAGGAGACTGGAGTAAATGAGGAAATTAGGAAACTTCATAACAAATAAATCTCCCAAGATGGCCACCAGAGAAAAAAGAGCCCAAATGTAGTCCAAATATCAACCAGATGTAGCCCAAGTATAGCCCAATGACAGAATGTCCCAGAGTGTTCTAACGAACAACTAGAGCGCTAACAGTCTTACTTATGACAAAAGTATGGCACACCTGAAGCCATCTTGATTGGAATAAAGTGGTAACACTTAAAACATTTAATTTACAAAGGAACAAAATGAGGGGGTTCATTTTGCCATAGAAATTATGATTAGTGCTGCAGAAAGAAAAATGAGGGCACATTTTGAGTGACTTCTCAAATCCTCTTCTATTTCATTAAAAAATTCTGACATGCAGACTGAAACATGCACTTTCAATACCAGCAGCAGACTTCCCTGGTGAGCAGTAGCTTTACTACAGTGATCTAATAAGCAACTAGAGTGCTAACATTCTGAATTTATGGCAAATGTGTGACACATCTGAATGCCTTCTTGATGGAATCAAAGTAAAAAGCTGAAAGTATTTCCTACTGAGGAGACTGTAGTAAATGAGGAAATTAGGAAACTTCATAACAAATAGTCCCCCAAAATGGCCACCAGAGACAAAAGAGCTCAAATGTAGCCCAAATAGCACCCAAATGTAGCCCAAGTATAGCCCAATGACAGAATGTCCCAGAGTGTTCTAACGAACAACTAGAGCGCTAACAGTCTTACTTATGACAAAAGTATGGCACACCTGAAGCCATCTTGATTGGAATAAAGTGGTAACACTTAAAACATTTAATTTACAAAGGAACAAAACGAGGGGGTTCATTTTGCCATAGAAATTATGATTAGTGCAGCAGAAAGAAAAATCAGGGCACATTTTGACTTCTCAAATCCTCTTCTATCTCATAAAAAAAGTTCTGACATGCAGACTGAAACATGCACTTTGAATACCAGCAGCAGACTTCCCTGGTGAGCAGTAGCTTTACTACAGTGATCTAATGAGCAACTAGAGTGCTAACATTCAGAATTTATGGCAAATGTGTGACACATCTGAATGCCTTCTTGATGGAACCAAAGTAAAAAACTGAAAATATTTCCTACTGAGGAGACTGTAGTAAATGAGGAAATTAGGAAACTTCATAACAAATAAGTCTCCCAAAATGGCCACCAGAGACAAAAGAGCCCAAATGTAGCCCAAATATCACCCAAATGTAGCCCAAGTGGAGCCCAATGACAGAATGTCCCAGAGTGTTCTAACGAACCACTAGAACGCTAACAGTCTTACTTATGACAAAAGTATGGCATACCTGAAGCCATCTTGATTGGAATAAAGTGGTAACACTTAAAACATTTAATTTACAAAGGAACAAAATGAGGGGGTTCATTTTGCCATAGAAATTATGATTAGTGCTGCAGAAAGGAAAATTAGGGCACATTTGACTTCTCAAATCCTCTTCTATTTCATAAAAAAATTCTGACATGCAGACTGAAACATGCACTTTGAATACCAGCAGCAGACTTCCCTGGTGAGCAGTAGCTTTACTACAGTGATCTAATGAGCAACTAGAGTGCTAACATTCAGAATTTATGGCAAATGTGTGACACATCTGAATGCCTTCTTGATTAGGGGTGGGCGGAATTTGCGAAGTTCACTTTCGCAAATTATCGCGAAAATGTCACAAATCTCCGCAAACACGCGGAAATATCGCGAAGATGCGGAAGTTTTTTCCCCGCCCGTTCGCGATATTTTTTGCATGGTTGCGGGTGGCCAACTTACCCCTGCGGTTGCTCGCGGGCGCGGCCATCTTGTTTTCAGTTGTCTCGCGGTGCATGATCGCGAGAAGAAAGACGTGATCGCGCGACGCATGACGTCACTGCGGACGTGAACTGTCGCGAGACAGCGCAAATGGCTAAAACAATACAACATCTCATGGAGAACGCGACCGGATCGGGAAAACTTGTTGGCGAACGCAGAGATTCAGGTAAGGCGATCGCGCACGCGCGAGAATGTATTATTTTACAGCGCGAGCAAGAAACAAATTATCGCAAAGCTGCGGAATGCGGAAATTTTGACATTTCCGCGCTCTCCGCGGAACGCGAATATGCCAAATTATCGCAATTTCTGCGAACGGAACGAAATTTTCGCCCAGGCCTATTCTTGATGGAACCAAAGTAAAAAAACAAAGTAATTCCTACTGAGGAGACTACAGTAAATGAGGAAATTAGGAAACTTCATAACAAATAAATCTCCCAAGATGGCCACCAGAGACAAAAGAGCCCAAATGTAGTCCAAATATCAACCAGATGTAGCAAAAGTATAGCCCAATGACAGAATGTCCCAGAGTGTTCTAACGAACAACTAGAGTGCTAACAGTCTTACTTATGACAAAAGTATGGCACACCTGAAGCCATCTTGATTGGAATAAAGTGGTAACACTTAAAACATTTAATTTACAAAGGAACAAAATGAGGGGGTTCATTTTGCCATAGAAATTATGATTAGTGCTGCAGAAAGAAAAATTAGGGCACATTTTGACTTCTTAAATCCTCTTCAATTTCATAAAAAATTCTGACATGCAGACTGAAACATGCACTTTGAATACGAGCAGTAGACTTCCCTGGTGAGCAGTAGCTTTACTACAGTGATCTAATGAGCAGCTAGAGTGCTAACATTCAGAATTTATGGCAAATGTGTGACACATCTGAATGCATTCTTGATGGAACCAAAATAAAAAACTGAAAGTATTTCCTACTGAGGAGACTGCAGTAAATGAGGAAATTAGGAAACTTCATAACAAATAAATCTCCCAAGATGGCCACCAGAGACAAAAGAGCCCAAATGTAGCCCAAATACCACCCAGATGTAGCCCAAGTATAGCCCAATGACAGAATGTCCCAGAGTGTTCTTAAGAACAACTAGAGCGCTTACTGTCTTACTTATGACAAAAGTATGGCACACCTGAAGCCATCTTGATTGGAATAAAGTGGTAACACTTAAAACATTTAATTTACAAAGGAACAAAATGAGGGGGTTCATTTTGCCATAGAAATTATGATTAGTGCTGCAGAAAGAAAAATTAGGGCACATTTTGACTTCTTAAATCCTCTTCAATTTCATAAAAAATTCTGACATGCAGACTGAAACATGCACTTTGAATACGAGCAGTAGACTTCCCTGGTGAGCAGTAGCTTTACTACAGTGATCTAATGAGCAGCTAGAGTGCTAACATTCAGAATTTATGGCAAATGTGTGACACATCTGAATGCATTCTTGATGGAACCAAAATAAAAAACTGAAAGTATTTCCTACTGAGGAGACTGCAGTAAATGAGGAAATTAGGAAACTTCATAACAAATAAATCTCCCAAGATGGCCACCAGAGACAAAAGAGCCCAAATGTAGCCCAAATACCACCCAGATGTAGCCCAAGTATAGCCCAATGACAGAATGTCCCAGAGTGTTCTTAAGAACAACTAGAGCGCTTACTGTCTTACTTATGACAAAAGTATGGCACACCTGAAGCCATCTTGATTGGAATAAAGTGGTAACACTTAAAACATTTAATTTACAAAGGAACAAAATGAGGGGGTTCATTTTGCCATATAAATTATGATTAGTGCTGCAGAAAGAAAAATTATGGCACATTTTGACTTCTTAAATCCTCTTCAATTTCATAAAAAATTCTGACATGCAGACTGAAACATGCACTTTGAATAGGAGCAGTAGACTTCCCTGGTGAGCAGTAGCTTTACTACAGTGATCTAATGAGCAGCTAGAGTGCTAACATTCAGAATTTATGGCAAATGTGTGACACATCTGAATGCATTCTTGATGGAACCAAAATAAAAAACTGAAACTATTTCCTACTGAGGAGACTGCAGTAAATGAGGAAATTAGGAAACTTCATAACAAATAAATCTCCCAAGATGGCCACCAGAGACAAAAGAGCCCAAATGTAGCCCAAATACCACCCAGATGTAGCCCAAGTATAGCCCAATGACAGAATGTCCCAGAGTGTTCTTAAGAACAACTAGAGCGCTTACTGTCTTACTTATGACAAAAGTATGGCACACCTGAAGCCATCTTGATTGGAATAAACTGGTAACACTTAAAACATTTAATTTAAAAAGGAACACAATGAGGGGGTTCATTTTGCCATAGAAATTATGATTAGTGCTGAAGAAAGAAAAATTAGGGCACATTTTGAGTGACTTCTCAAATCCTCTTCTATTTCATTGAAAAATTTTGATATGCAGACTGAAACATGCACTTTTAATACCAGCAGTAGACTTCCGTGGTGAGCAGTAGCTTTACTACAGTGATCTAATGAGCAACTAAAGTGATAACATTCAGAATTTATGGCAAATGTGTGATATATATGAATACCTTCTTGATGTAATCAAAGTAAAAAACTGAAAGCATTTCCTACTGAGGAGACTGCAGTAAATGAGGAAATTAGGAAACTTCATAACAAATAAATCTCCCAAGATGGCCACCAGAGACAAAAGAGCACAAATGCAGCACAAATATCACCCAGATGTAGCCCACACGTAGCCCAATGACAGAAGTGTGCAAAACACTTATTTTTTGTGTATTTGCAGCTTTATATAGTGCAGACTTGTCAGGTATTGGAGTGCTTTACATGAGCATTGGTTACATCACACAAGATCAAATTCGTTTTGGTTGTAGACATGGGGAGATTAAGTGATTTGACCAGAATCACAGAATGTTGAGCTGAAGCAGAAACTCCAACCTGGTTCCCCAGTTGCAAAGTCTGCAGCTCTGGAAGTAACACCACATACTCTCCCCTAGGTGCAACATGTAATCAAGTGGTCAACTGGATAAAAAAACATAAAGATTACAAATAATTTAAAAGTTCTTTGTCGCTAATTCAAAACTCAGAAAATATGTCCTCATTTTAGTTTTTTAGAGCACTAACCATAATTTTGATGCAAATAAGACCCTCTCATATATGTAATTTCTAAAGGAAATGCTCTAGGTATTACAGTTTTGATTACATCAAGATGACGTCAAGCATTCCACACTTTTGTAATAAATATAGAATGTTAGCAATCTAGTTGTTCATTGGGCTACTGTTGAGAGGCAGAGGCCAGGGGCACGGACTCTGAAAATTGAAGGCAGTTAGGAGAGTGCAGAGGCAACAATTTGACCACACTGGACAGGCAGGAAGGGTAGTGGCAGCACAACAGACTATGGAGGGCAGTGGAAAGGGGGGCAGGGGCAACAAACCAACAATACAGGACTGGCAAGAGAGGCTGTGGCAATATAATAGACCATTGTGGGCAGAAGGAAGAGGCAGTGGTAGTACAACAATACATGCCAACAGACCCGTTTCAGCCAGGAACCGTCCAATGTTTTTAAGCTCAAATGGGCTTTATTTGATCGGTTTCCTGTCTACAATCTCCTCTTTTTCAATGTAACTCAAAGGGGAAAATCAATACGCCAGTTTTTTTTCAAAATCTCCCTCTTACCAAGTTCAAAATGTTCGCAAGTATGGTACATTGGATCATGGTAGGCAGGAGGAATTGGGGTAGGGACATGGACTCGGATAACAGAGGACAGGAGGGATATGGAGAGGTGCACCAAACTGACCCTACAGGGCAGGCATCAGGGTTTGCAGCAGCACAATACACAACACAGGGCATGCGGGACGGGAGTGCAGCGCAACAATCCATAGAAAGCAATAGGGAGGAGACAGGACCATGCACATGGACAACAGAGAACAGAGGGGAAAGAGGCAATGATAGCTAGCTGACCATAATGGACAGACAGGAGAGAAAGCTGAAGCATAACAGACCATAAAGGGCAGGAGGGACGGATCAGGGGCATAACAATGGAACAGACAAGCAAGGGGGGAGGGAATAGGGGTCTGCACATGGAAACAGAGGGATGGGGGCAAGGGGGCAGGGCAGGAGCAGCAAGATGACCATGGAGGTCAGGCAGGATGGGCACTAGAAACAAGACACACCATGGAGAGCAACAATGAGACTATGATGGCATACACACAGACCATGGAGGGAAGGTGGGAGGGGGTCAGGGGCAGCTAGCTGACCACACAGGGAAGGTGGGAGGGGCCATGGCAGCACAGAAGACCATGCATGGCAAGCGGGAGGGTTAGTGGCAGCACAATGGCTATGATGGGCAAGAAGGAGGGTGCAGGGGCATGCACAAAGGACCATGGAGGATAGAAGGGAGGGTCAGGACCTGGGCACAGACAAGAGAGTTCAGGGGAAGGGGCCTCACAACATACCGCGTGGGGCAGGCAGGAGGAGCAGTTGCAGCACAACAGACCAGGGAGGGCAGAAGGGTGTGGCAGTAAAATGGACCATGGAGGACATGAGGAAGGGGATAGGGGCATGGCATGTGGACAGGCAAGGTGAAGGTGGCAGGCACAGGTTACAGTCATCTGACAATGCTAGGCAGGTGGGAGGGGAGTGGCAGCTCAACAGAACACTCAGAGTAGATAGGAGTGGCAGGTTCATGGAACATGGTGGGCAAAAAGGATGGAGCAGGGGCATGCACAAAGACATCGGAGGGCAGGGGGAAGGAGAATAGGGGCAGCAAGCTAAGCACATAAGCTAAGCAGGAGGTCAATGATGGGCCATAGAATTTGGAAATGGAGGGCAGGAGGAATGGACTGGTACATCATGCTAAATGGAGGGCAGTGGCAGCATATCAGACCAAGCATGGCAGGAGAGAGGAGGCTAGTCCATGGATTCAGACAACAGAGGATCGGGAGGAGGTGGATGGGGCAGCAAGCTAACTGTTCAGAGAAGGTGGGTATTAGGAACTTTATTGTTTTTAAAATGTGTGTCTGTGCGAACTACTTAAAATATGAACAAGTATGCAGCATAATCTCACTTTTGATCAGGAAGAAGACGACGTTTGTGACTGTGACTCTGGGCTCACTTGGCAGAAACACCCACTGACCCTCCATCCCCCATCGCAAAATGTAATGCCCGTGAAAAGGGTAGGTGGACGGAGTGTTATATAGAACATAGTCCTGAGAGCACGATTGAAAATGAAAACTAGATATAGTATATGGTATAAATTATGCTCCAAAAAGTGTGATATAAGATGAACTGGGCGTGAAATATAATATGCAATACATTGTGCGCAATGACAGATTCATTGGAGAGCGCGAGATAGCACAGGCACTAGCGCGTGCTATGCGATATGCGCCTTGGAGTGTAATATGCACGGGGCAATGTTGTGTAACCTAACTAGTCTCTAAAGTTGTAATATAAAATATGTGCTGGGGAGTGTAATGTTGCATATGCACTGTGACAAAGATATGGATCCCAGATTGTAATATGTATGGCATAGCGCTGTGCGTTATAACATAGGCATCAAGGAAGGCACGTTAGATGGGGCAATATAACCCGCGCGAAGGCAAGTGTGGCATGACATATTCACGGGGTGGTGTTACAGTGCACATGGGCTAGAGAGTGTCATAGCAGACGCACTAGCTGGTGGAATACAACAGAGAGCTGTGTGGCACTCGGCGGGCACTGGTGGGTGTAACACAGCATTGGGCTCAGCCAGGAGCACTCTGTGACTCTCAAGTGAGTTTCGTCTCCTTTCCAGAGAGTAAAACAAAAAGTATTACACATCCGGCGGTTGATGTGTGTTTTATTAACCATGAGGGTTTTTTTTTGCATAGTTTGGTCGAATTTTTGTCGAATCCCCTTTGAATGGCTTGGTGTGCGTGTGTATTAATTGTGCCCGTCAATAGCTACCCATGCTTGTATAAATAAACGACAAGGGTGTCTACTTGGAGCGTACCCACCGGCGGGGGTTCCGGGATTAGGCACGGTAGGGCGTCAGACACGTCAGAGCTTCACTAGCAGTGTAAATACATTCCACGTGGATTCATTGTATACATAGTCGCCTTGTCATGAATATCACGCAAATCGTCATGGTGATCGGTACATACGGTTTGTCCAGCATGTCCTAGGTGTTTCTATAAATATATATATTTTTAAAAATAATAAAAAACAAAGGCCGGCCCCGTTGGATGGGGTCCCCAGGGACATAAGTGGCCTGAGGAGGGGGGCAACGCAGCCCCCCTCCTAAAGAATTAAAAAAAAAAAAAAGGCCATGACCCGGGGGTTGGGGTCCCCGGGGCCGATTAAGGCCTTGGGAGGGCCAAATTAATTTTTTTCAACAAAAAAAATTAGGGTGCAGGCCCTGGGGAATGGGTCCCCAGGGCCAATAAATTAGAAAAAGAAGGGGGGCCACACAGCCCTCCTTCTTAAAAAAATAAATAAAAGACCGGCATCGTGCCAGAGGCCACGCCCCCTCCTTGCAGCACTCTGCAAACGCGCCCCCTGCCCAGTTGTAAGTTGGGGAATTAATTCCCCTTCAATACTGAGGGTCCCTGAGGGCCAACTAGCCCAACAGGTATCTCCAGTATGCGCCAGGGAGCTGCGTTGCAGACAGGTGTTCTGAGGCCATGCCCCTATTTACTCCTCTATGCAACACAGCTCTGTGGCACTTACTGGAGGTACCTAGTGGGCTAGTTTGACCCTAGGGACCCTTAGGATTCAAGGGGACTTAATCTCTCAATTTAGAACGGCCACAGGCGCGTTTACTCAGTGGTGAAGGGAGGGGACGGGGCCTGAGGTGACGTGTGCAATCACGCCCTGTGGCGTGTTTTAAGTTGGGGAAATAATTCCCTTTCAATCCTGAGGGACCCTGGGGGCCAACTAGCCCACCAGGTGCTTCCAGTAAGTGCCACTGCTCTGCATTGCAGAGAGGTGGTGCAGACCGTGCCCCTTTTTACACCTCTCTGCAATGGCGCTTACTGGACGTACCTAGTGGGCTATTTTGCCCCTAGGGACCCTCAGGATTCAAGGGGACTTAATCTCCCAACTTAAAAAACGGCCACAGGGCTTGTTTACACAGTGGGGAAGGGAGGGGACGGGGCCTGAGGTGATGTGTGAAAACACGTCCTATGGCACGTTTTAAGTTGGGGAAATAATTCCCCTTCAATCCTGAGGGCCCCTGGGGGCTAACTAGCCCACCAGGTGCTTCCAGTAAGCGCCACTGAGCTGCGTTGCAGAAGCAATGGCGCTTACTGGACGTACCTAGTGGGCTATTTTGCCCCAAGGGACCCTCAGGATTCAAATGAACTTAACCTCCCAACTAAAAACGGCCACAGGGCATGTTTACACAGTGGTGAAGGGAGGGGACGGGGCCTGAGTTAACGTGTGCAGACAAGCCCTGTGGCGCGTTTTAAGTTGGGGAAATAATTCTAACTAGCCCACCAGGTGCTTCCAGTAAGCGCCACTGCGCTGCGTTGCAGAGAGGTGGTCTAGGCCGTGCCCCTTTTTACATCTCTTTGCAATGCAGCTCTGTGGCGCTTACTGGAGGTACCTAGTGGTCTAGTTGGACCCTAGGGACCCTCAGGATTCAAGGGGACTTAATCTCCCAACTTAAAACGGCCACAGGGCGTGTTTACACAGTGGGGAAGGGAGGGGACGGGGCCTGAGGTGACGTGTGCAAACATGCCCTGTGGGGCATTTTAAGAGGTAGTTTTAATCCCCTGCCCTATTATATACTAGGGGCTTAGAGAGGAGGTCATGCTAATCACAGGGGGACCCCAACGCATAGTGTTCCCTAGTGTATGTAGGTGTTTTCACTGTATTCTGAGTGTCTTTTAACATAGCACTGGCTCTAGGACTGGTTAGTCAGATTCAGTTACCACCAGTATCCGTCTGAAAAAGTTGAGGGTACAGGATGATTTTGAAACAAGGCTTCTTTCTGCTCTTCTGTTTGTTCTTTCTGCACGTTATCCTTCTTCCAGCACTTTTCTTCATCTTTGAGGACTTCTGTTGCTTCTTTCTGCATTTCTTTTTTTTCTTTCTGTGCGTTTTTTCTTCTTTCTTAACATGTCCTATCTCTGTAGGCATAGTTAGAAATTAGCATTAAAAAACCTTTGAAATTCGCTGAAAAAACCATAGGTTTCAGGCACGTTATAGTTAGGAATTAGCATTTAAAAAACCTTAGAAATTCACTGAAAAAACCATAGGTTTCAGGGGTGTTATAGTTAGCTGGACTTTTCACTAGTACAAAACCATTGAAATTCCCCCGTTATAGTTAGTTCAGCTAACTATAACTCGCGCGCCCGCAATGCACTGCTGATGACGTCACATATTACATCACTCATGCCATGGTCAGTGACATCACTCATGACATCACTGATGACATCTCAAATGACATCACTGATGACATCATCCTTGTGATAGAGTGGCAGACCTCCTCTCCCCCTAATATAACCTTTGATACACACATTCAAAAACAGAAACTAAAAATTTCAAAACAATGGACATACCAATACCAGTTACAACAACCTATTCAGTAATTCTAAGATCCACATACACATCCACTCATTCACCAACAGTCCTATACAGTCACTCATACATGTACTCACTCATCATATGTACTCATACACCTATACATCCTGTTACACAACGCCACTCATCCATAGAGTTACTCACACACATAGTCACTCATGCTAATAAAGAATCAAACATCCATTTACTTGCATATACAGTTATACACACACCACCACACTTACTTCTACAGAAACTTACACATACTTAGTCTTTTAACGAATCACTTATAGAAACACATACTTATTCATACAGGCACTCTTTCAATCTCTCACTCTCACATATACTCACTTATATACACCAATAGTCACATATACTAGTTTAAAACATATGTAGTTACTCATAAAGACACTATTGACACAGTCATTCACTCACTAACACACCCATGCACACACTCATCCACCCATACAGTCCTGCACACATGCTGTCTTCAACACATACAAACAGTGAGTCACTCATTCATGCACCTATGCACTACGTAATACCCCCCACCGAACCATACAGACACTCAGACACTCATACTGATACTCAAAAAGCCAACTAATAACCTATATAGACACTCGTGTAGCTACTCATTAACCAATGCAGCCACTTATACACAAAGTGAGAGACTGATACAGATATTTACATATTTAAACATTACTCACTAAGCCATGTATTCACTAAGATACACTTAATCAGTCAGTTATACAATCAATTTTTCGAAAACAAATCATCCATTTAGACACTTATATACCCATTTATTCTTCCATCGACCTTGGGATATACATATATACAACATATGTAATTTTCAGAAAAACACTCATTCACTGGATGATGTCATCAGTGATGTCATCAGTGATGTCATTTGAGATGTCATCAGTAATGTCATGAGAGATGTCACTGACCATGTCATGAGTGATGTAATATGTGACGTCATCAGCAGTGCATTGCGGGCGCGCGAGTTATAGTTAGCTGAACTAACTATAACGGGGGAATTTCAATGGTTTTGTACGAGTGAAAAGTCCAGCTAACTATAACGCCCCTGAAACCTATAGTTTTTTCAGTGAATTTCTAAGGTTTTTTAAATGCTAATTCCTAACTATAACATGCCTGAAACCTATGGTTTTTTCAGCGAATATATATATATATATATATATGTATCATACTTCATGCGCAAGTAATAGAACATTGTAATGAGAACTGTTTTCGGGGTGGACTAGCAGCTGCAATTCACATATGCAGATACAGTGATATTTTGGGTAGCATAATAAATGTAAATGTAAATTTGATACTTGTATAGCGCACTACTCACCCGCAAGGGTCTCAAGGCGCTTGTACGAATACCGCTGTGGAACCCATCCTGGCTTTCCCTGTGAGGCGTCCACTCCTGGGCACCCCCAAGGTGGAGGCCAGGCATCCTTAGCGTTGTGGGGGCCGTTGTGGAGATTAAGCAAGCTATTGCCCAGAGTTGCACTCCATGATTGGAATAGGCACCGAGGCGAGAATTATCAGGTCCTTGAAATTTTTGAGCCCAAGACCCGCCGAGGCGGGGAATTGAACCCTGGTCCCGGGCTATATCTCTGCATCAGGATCTGCCGCTCTAATCATTGAGCCACACTTCTCCACTTCAGTACATACATTTGTAGTTCCATGAAACTTTGTTACAGCATAATAATAAACACTGTGCTTGTATTTTTTCCCAAATGTTGTTATATATCTCTAAATTGCGGTGGGGGGTGGAGCGTTGAAATTATCCAGTGTACTCTTTCTTCATTCCCAGCCTTAGAAAAGTGAGCATTGTAGGAAACCTTCACAATGCAAAATTGCCAAAAGATTTTCTCAGCATTCACAAATGAGAATGCCCTACCATTACCTTTCAGTAGTCAGTAAAACATTAATACTTTATGACTAGATTTTGATCATGAAACATTAATGCATAGCATTCCAATTCGGTATTTGGAAGAGATGCTCTAAACATGCACATTTTAAATACCGATTTGGTATACAGTCGCATACCCAAACTGCGATTCGTTAATGTGTTACTGAATCACAATTTGTTTTTTTTACATATCGAAAGGCTGTTTTGCTGTGCAAATGGCTTGATTCTGCAAATTGAACCCCTTGCGACTGCAAATAGCATTTGCCCCATTCAGCCATTATTGCTATGGTTCTCTGAGAATTGATAACTTAATAAACATAGGAAACACAACAAATGTATTTAGACATAAAGAGAGGTTCCTAAATAAATGGATAAATGGCTGAAAGAAATGATTGAGTAATTAATTTAGGAGTTCAAAAATCATACAGCATACCAAGCACACCATTCACTGGGCACTTTCCAGCTTAGTTGTGGTAGTACCAAGCTTGGACATGGTAGACTCACAAATGTTGCCACTGTGTTATCTGAGGCCACGAAATAAATGTAAGAGTAAAATGTTGAAATATGTCAGACAGGAGAACTGACTAACTCTACCAACAACTCAGTCCTAGCTTTACCAAACGCAGACAGAAACTAATGCAAAATATATGGAAGCTATTGCTGTAATAAAATTATCTTAAAACAATGTGAAATGGCGAAGGAAAATTATATAGGCAGGAGCCAAGATGTCAAACAAAATTTGCCATAAAATGGTAGCTGCTAATGTTTCAATATAGTGCTTTTAAATCTGGTATCTAGTGAAAAGGGTTTTATGTACTAAGAAAGTGGTTTTCAACTTCTTCCTGTCATTCCCAATCCAATCAAGTGTTGAAAATAATTCATTTGAAAACGTGTACATTTTTTTAATTGGTGTGGCGAAAACTAATTCATCATTATGTGCTGTTCAATTTTCCAAACTTAATATTTTAATGAGTGGCAAAAACAAATGCTGTTTTGGGCTCTGGCGAATATTGCCTACTGTGAGATCCAATTATGGAACTCCCTTGCCTTATGAGATTCCGGGACCTATGAAGATACAAATGATTTCCTCATTATTTCGACTCCGTGTGTTTTTTGTTGTACACATGTATGGACAGTCTGAATGCAATTTGCGCTCCAGCATTATGAGCATGTGCATGAACTCTGTGACCCCTTAAACCAGGATGATTTTTTTTTGTTGAGCCAATAATCAAAAAGGCTCAACTTATAATTGTTTGTTTGGGTGTTCTGCTACCTCATCTCTTCCACCAGCGCATCTGAAGCAGAACTGTTTATGACATTTTAAGAATTATATTTGTGCAATGATTTTGGTAAACACACTATTGTGTTTGCCAAGGGATATATACCACCAACATCCATTAACTCAGGGGCTTCAGCTAATGTATGTTTTCGGCCTAATCTGTTTGAAAACGTTTTGTAAAGTTTCCTAATGTTGCCCTTCATGAAGGCAGCTATGTTTCCTGGTTTAACTTCGCCTTCACCAGAGCAAAGTATTTTTGGCACTATGAGATAACTATCACTGCCTTGTGAAACAACATGTCCATTTCAAATGATCGAACAGTCAGGCTAACAAAAAGAATGCTGAATATTTATTTTAAATGTTACTTTACCATTTGTAGACTATTTCAAATGACAATGGTAATTGCTTTCAGAGATTTCAGAAAGATTGCTTTTTACTGCATTGTTGCATATGTTGTAACCTCCATCTGGAGCACGCTATATTACGGATTTTAAAAATGTTTATGTGTGTTGAAATGCTGTAAACGTACTCAAAATATGGTTATTCACTGGGGTTGGTTAGTAAGCAAGCCAATAATACATGTTCTCCAGAAGGGTAATCTACCAGAACATATTGCTTTAAATATTGCCTTACAAAAATATTTTAGCTGGAAGATTGACTTGTAAGTGTACACAGAGAAGTATAGATTTACTTTCATTAACTCACATTTATGTTCTGTGATTATATATGTGTGTGTGTGCGCACCCACACACAAACACACACCCACACACAACATGACATACCTATGATTATGAGGACCAGCCATTGACCGTAGTGAAGTGAGTAGTTACTATTTTACCTCCACAGCACTTTGATAGTAGGGTTATAAAGTGGTCCTAAGCAAATCTAACTGCGCTTTTAGTTTTTGATACACTTGCTCGAAAGTACCTAAACACACAACTGCGACTGGTCCTCACAATGCACCGGTCCTCACAAAGATAGTGTTTGTGTCGTTCTCACAATATTTTACTCACGCTGTGAGGGCAAAGTCGGTCCCCACAGTGTAGGTTACACACACACAATAGTAAACCTATGCTTAACAATATACAGTTACCTCACAATATTGTGCAAGTTGACATTTTTCTGGCTACAATATTTTTTTTAGGACAATGCTTTTGTAGTCAATATTCTGACATACTATTCTCCACGTGAAAAGAGGAGAGATGTCTGGATCAGAACACAATTTGCTATCACATGCTATCATTAGGGAAGAGTAGGGCACTGCAAGACCCCCATTTTAAGGCTAAAATATTACTATTGAACGAGCACTTTGTTATTGGACGGTGGAGTTGTTTTTATGGCCCTGATTGCATTCCATTGCCAGAGTAACCTGCTAGGTCAAGGTTTATACTCTGCTCATTCATTTGGAACTGGAAACGCAGCAAACAAAGTAACCTGAGAACGGATGGGTCAAAGACCCCCAGATGGGAGGAGCTAAGAGCTGTCAGAAAAAGATTGACATGTAATGATACCTGGGAGATCTTATGAAGTGATGAGGGATAGTATTGGTTGAAGTGTTGGTTGCTGGCTGGCCACACTGTCTGTCAACCCACGCCCGATGACCAAAGGGTCCTTAATACCTGGTTCTTATACTATCACACTTCTTGTGCTAGAGTACGGCATTTTAAATAATGTTGCTCTTCCAGCAGGTCTGGACTGGCCATAGCTGGCATCGGGCATTTCCCGGGGGCTATGGGGGGGAGGAGGAGGCTGGAAGGGTGGGGGCAGGTTTTTTGAGCGGGGCATTCTTGTTACTGGAGGCCTGTTTTGCAGCAGTGTTGCAACATCGACCCCTCAGTAACAAAAGCAGTAGTGCGGTTTAGTGAAGCAGCAGTGCTTCACAGCAGCCGTGGCCCGTGGAGCGAGTTCCGTGGGGCGGTAAGGCGGGGCGGGGGAGGGGCAGGGTGGGGGGTTCTAAAAACCGGAATATGGATGATTGCAGGTAAGTAAACAATTAAATAAATAAAACGAATTTCGTAGCGCGCGCTGCATCGCAAAACGGAACTCCCTCCACGGGCCGCGGCTGCTTCACAGTAGCGCCCTCACCCACCCCTGAAGTCCATCCTACCTTCCCTCCCTTACCCCCACACCCCCATGGCCGGTCCGATAGAATTGCCACGGCTGCTTTGTGTTCTTAGTCCAGCCCTGTGTTCTTCGTGCGGAGCAAGCTTTGTGACAGTAATCAGGTGATTCTGACTGAGCTCTGCTGATAGTGTGTATTATTCTTAACAAACGTAAATCATCTCTGTAGTCTACTCTGCCGCCCTATGGGTATCTAAGCTAATTCGGAAACACCTTTAAGCTGGCCCCTCCCAACTAGCCAGACTGCTCTGATTGCTAGGTAACACTGCTTATCAATCCAACAGTATGTGTAGCCAGGGTGTGGTGACCAGGCTTTTGCTCTCCTGTGTGTGCAGAAAACTACTAGGCTATGACTGAGGGCAGACCGGTGTCCAACCTGCTTCTCCAGCAGGCGGCTGCATTTGAGGATGTGGCAGGTCACCGCCGACAGCCACCGGCTGCAGATGAGCAACAAAGAAGCAAGCAGAGAGTGGCGCAGATAAGCTCTAACAGTTCTCAGTCTCTAGCTCAAAGGTTCTGTGGTTCCTCAATCACCTAAGACAGACAATTGAAACCCCATTTTGTCTGCTGCCTGGCCTGGGAGAAGTACAGCTCCTCACTTACAGCTCATTTGAGCTGACACTTCTAGGTGCATGGTGGAGGGGGGTGTTGTGGAGTTAGCTGGATAATCCAGGTCAAACCCTGGGACATGTTTACACCAAGCCCAGTCAGGGAACACTAAAAGGACTAAGCATGACCTGACCACGGCGGCCTCATACCCACAATTATTTGCACAATAGGTGCATACCCAGGGGGGCCTTTCATTTATATAAAAACAAATACATTTTATTGTAACTATTACTTCAACATATATCGGGATTATTCAGCCCTAGCTTGTGTTCTCTATTGTACACAATATATCAGGTGGAAACACTCCCACTTCCAGGCATGATGAAGCAAGCTGTTTTTCTGTGTTCACTCTCTATGCTTCTTATTGCATTGCTAGTAAGGTCTACCTGCCTTAGTGGAGTTAGCATGATCAGCGACTAAACGTAACTGCAGGGTTATTTTGATAGATACAGGTTATTTTGGTTAAGGAGGAGTTTGTAACTAGTCTGAGGTGGTCCTAGAAATAAATTACATTGGGGACCTTGATAAAAAGTAGCATATTTATGCCAGAAAGTTCGATATTTTGGGGACTTTGTGCAATGAGGTTAGGGTTTAGGTCACACGTAATGAGCGTAACCGGTACACAAAGCAGCTCAAAATAATTCTGTCTACCTATAGTCCCTAAAAGTGATGCGACAGGATGCCAGAATTTAAGCAGGATACCTTAACTCCCCAAATACTATTTACAGTTGCTGCCGCTTGTGATTTGAACATTCTCCATACTGCGGGTTAGATCTACGAGGAAGTGCTGCAGCGTGGCACCGCAAGCCCTTTGGCTGCACCACGCTGCGGCACTTCCGAAGCACAGGGATGCGACATATTTACAAGAATATGTCGCATCTCTGTACTTCCCCCTGCACTGGAGCACAAACTGCAGCCATGCGCTGACGCAGGCACCCCTGCACCATGATGCAAGGATGCCTGCGTCGTGGGGAGATTGTTTTTGTGCAGGAAGGGGCATCTTCCTGCACAAAAACAATCAGTACAGGCATGTTCCTCTTTCAATGCGTGCTGTGGAATGCAGCACGCATTCAAAGAGGAAAAACGAGGAGAAATTAAAATATTTCTCCTCGTTGAGCCTCGCTACGCCACTGCTAGGGTGGCGTAGCATTCAGACACATCTCCAGATTTATGATTTCTCGTAAATCTGGAGATGTGTCTTGTTCCATGGGTGTTGGTGGGAACGCCCACAGCAGCACCCATGGAACGCCCCTTCAACACAAAGTGCTGCGTGTGAAGGGGCCGTATTTACAAGGAGAGGAAAAGTCACGCAGGGTGGCTTTTCCTTTCCTTGTAAATCTGGAGGAGCCCCTTGCGCCACCAATACGTCACGAAAAGTGACGTACTGGTGGCGCAGGGGGCTTGTAAATCTGCCCCTGCGTTGTTTTTCACATCTTTTCGTCTCTCTTACATGTTAAGGTAGGGTTCATTGTGCAGAAGAATGCGCCTGCCTGCTCTGTACAGGCTATACAAAGCTTACCCTGTACACTGGAGCTGTGCACAGACTCAGCGCTCCAAACATTCAACAAAATATGTGTTTTGAGGTAGACAAACTGTCAGTGTGTTCTTCGT
The DNA here is from genome assembly GCF_964204655.1 of Triturus cristatus. Taxonomy (NCBI): domain Eukaryota; kingdom Metazoa; phylum Chordata; class Amphibia; order Caudata; family Salamandridae; genus Triturus; species Triturus cristatus. The sequence continues at coordinate 145,301,903 of NC_140588.1, forward strand.
AGAATGCGAGTTCCTAATTCAATCCTTTATTTTTGTTATTTGTCATTTTGCTTCTTGCAGCTTTGTTTCCCTCACTATGACGGTGTCAGTTGATGCATAACCTGCCTCCCTGTGACACAGCAGCCGGATCGTGAAACCTGTATCTCTGATATACATAATGTTCAGGGCTGTGCAGACTGTGTGTAGCACTGGAGTGGTGTTCTGCTCCATTTGAAAATTGTCAGTTTCATACCTCCCATCAGCACTTCAGCAGTGCGACACCATGTATGACATTTATATTGCATATTAGGGTGAAACTGCTGAAATGAACGTAATTGCACAGACTTGAGTGCTTTGTTGCGCTAATGATAATGTGTCACGCAGAGTGTCACTTTTAAGATATTGGACTGTCACTCATGAGAAGGCTGCAATCATTGGAATATCACAAATAGGCACACTGTAAGCTGGCCGGCTGGTACCTTAGTGTTGAGAACTGGTTATATTCCTGTGAGGTAAAGGAGCTCTCTACATGTATGCACGTGTGTGTTTGTGTAATTTCGTCTGTCTGAGTTTATGTCTGTCTGTCTGGGTCTCGGTGCGTGAGATTGTGTGTCGCAACATGGGACTATGATCATTGGCCTGAAATTCATGCAGAGACTGATGAAATGCTGAGCAAGCCATCCAGAGTTACAGCTTTACTTGAAAATGTGTGGTTAGTCTACGAGGCCACACCCCCAAGTCTCTACTCAGCAGAATGCACACAATAAGCCATCATGGCTGATTGACTTTGATTAAGTAACCCTTTTCCATTCCAGTCATCACACCCCAGCACTGACAGCATTCATTGTGACTGTGTTGAGCTGCAACGCAGGCTGTCAGCTATGTACTTGTATGTTTAATGTCATCATCGTGAGTTGGGGAGGAGATAACAAGACAGATATAAAGTGTAGAGCTCAGGGCCTTACTCTTTCCTGGGAAGACTATGGGCCTCATTTATTTACAATATGTTGACGCACAGCAGCGCAGCAAGACTTCCTGCTGCTCTGCGGCAAAAGAAAAGGGCAGGAATGTGCCGTATCTACAAGATTCCTGTCCTTTTCCCCTCCGCTGGCGCACAACGGGCTGCCATACGCCAACGAAGGCACCCTTGGGCCATGGTGCAATGGTGTCTGCGTTGTAGGGGTGATTGTTTTTGTGCAGGAAGGAACACCTTTCTCCACACCAAAAAAATCACCGGAGGTTGTTTCCTCTTTCTATGTGTGCTGCAGAATACAGCGCACATAGAAAAGGTAAAAACAAAAAGAAATAAAGGTATTTCTCCTCGTTGCACCTACCTTACGCCTCCCCTGGGGAGGTGTAGAAATCTGACACATTCCCAGGTTTACAAAACCTTGTAAATCGGGGAATGCGTCAGGTTTCATGGATGTTGCGTGGGAACACCCAGAGCAACACCCATGGGCACAGAGTAATGCGTGAAAGGCGGCCATATTTACAAGACCATGAAAAGCCACAAAAGGTGCATTTATGTGGCCTTATACATATGAGAAGGCACACGGTGCCGAGGGAGCTTCAAAAAAGGTGATGCACTAGCAGCACAATTGGCTTGTAAATAAGCCCCTATAAATGTATATTTGCACTCTCAATTGATCATGTTATGGATGTCAGAGATTTTTCATTTAAAGCTGTATTTTAATTCCCAGTTTATCTTTGTATAACTGCTGTATTATATTGTAGTTGTATTTATATGACACTTTCGGGCATATTTACAAGCCCCTAACGTCACCGGAGCATCAATTTTTCTGATGCTCCGATGGCGTTGCTCCATACTCCATATTTACAAGGTGGCGTTAAGCCACTTAACGTTAATTAACGCCTCCTTGTAACTATGCCGCCTTATGCCGCAGTCCGCTGTGGCAAAGGGGGGGGGGGGCAATGGATGCTGCTGTGGGTGTTCCACCGCATCACCCATTGCTTTTTGACCCTGCCCCACACATATTTTAATTTTTCCTCATATTTTGCTCTATGTGTGCTGCATTCTGTCGCGCACATAGAAACAGCAAATTGCTTTTAAAGATTGTTTATGTGCAGAAAAGTATCCCTTCCTGCACATAAACAATCGCCCCTATAGCGCAGGCACACTCGCAATACGGCACAAGCGTGACTGCGCTTGGCACTAGGCAGGTTTTTTGCGCCAGCGCTAGGGGAAACACACGGGTCCCTGCATTTTGAAAATGTCAGAGCGAGGCAGTGCCAAATTTGGCGTTACACCGCGCTCTGACATTTTCTTGTCCATATCCCCCTTTATGTTCTTGATGAGGCAGCAAAGCATGTTGGTAGATGAGTAGCATGCTATTCTGTAGGACGGTCTTGGTTGAAAGGGCATGGCTTTGTAATGTGACCTGTGTGGAATGTGTACTGATTCTGTGTGTGATGTCCAATGCAGTGCTCTTTTCATATCACATGTTGCTGAGTGGGAGCTAGAATGCTTAAACTTAATTGCAGTATTTTGTATGTTTTGCTTACGATTAGAAATATGTGCTATTTGAAAGTGTGGCTAATGTGGAGAGAGCTTGATGTCATGCATGATAAGCAGTAACTTACTCTTATAATTGTGCTACCATTGTGCAGCTGTGCTTATGCTTAGCATAGGCAAGGGGTAGGGAGGGATAGTGGTGCATTTGCCTGCCATCCGTGAAAGGGAGATTTAGTTATAGTTTTTGGGTATGTATGATTCTGTGGTATCTGCTATTCTGCCATTTTTTTGGGGGAGATCGGTTATGCTTCTTCGTTATTGTGATCCAAAATCATAAGGAAAGAAGAGATAGATTTGTACTGCCTTCCAAAATGTCAAGTAATCTTGGATGTTTCTTGTTTTTGCTGGAAGGTAATTTCATAATTCTTTCCCCTTCATGGAAAAGGCAGTACTACGGATATGTCACTTCTTCTAAGTTGGAATGGTTGGCAAAGGATGCCAATCTAGATTAAATGGCTATATTTTGTCAGTATGTTTGAACTTTCAGTTGAATGAAAGAGTGACCTGTGTCATAGATTGCTCAGATGGAACTGCAGGGTGCCTTGAAGGATGAATGTTTGGCAATGGGCAGCCATTGGAGCACTTGAAGGGTTAGTGTGATGTAGGTGGAGTTGCAGTAGTTGTCAAGGTGCTGCCTTCTTTGAAGTCTTCAGAGTAGAAAGAGGGAGGCATAGGACTTGTCCATGTGCATAGCCTAGTTGAATTAGAACCATAGTAATAATTCGCCTAGACCTCACAATTGGAACCTGGAGCTTGTGTAGGAACAGGAGTTGAAGATTTGTCATGATATAACAATTACTTCTTGCGATTTGATTCACTTGTTATATAAGCGATACGTCGGACATCATGATCCCTCCCTCGTTTCTTACTTCAGTACATGTCAGCAGAGGATATCCAAGTTCCAGAGGCCATATGGAAATATACTTGTAGGTCTTCCACTCTCCGTAGGATTGGCTCTTGGTCTTGGATGGATTTAGCTACGGATGGTTCCCCAGCAGCCATCTGTTGACAACTTTGAGCAAGGGGTCTAGTTCAGAAGCATCTATGTTGGTCACGCTTTCCAGCTTGAGGATAATTTGAGTAGTTGTAGCAAGTTAGTAAAGGACTTGATGAGGTATGTGTCAATATAAACTAATCTTGCAATCTTTATCCAACAGGTACATTCATAACTTACAGATTTCACTGGTCCCATAGTCAATCCCACAGGAAATGGGATTGGGATGAGAGAGAGGAAGAGAGACACTGGTTGCCACCACAATCGTTGGTAGATCACCCGGGCAAGTTCAGCATTGTAGGAGCATTGAAATTTAAGAACAAAGGAGATGATTAGCATGGAGTGTACGTTGTTTTGGAGTTTGACTTTAGGTATCATAATGATATATCTCCTAAAAATCTCTGTATTTCCCACTTTCAATTCTGAAATGAAATTCTATATTTTTTTAGTTGAAATGGAATTATACTTGGAGGAAATGTATGTTGGTTCCTAACAGGGTTACCTTCTTTATTATGAAATGACCTGCAAATCTGTTTTGGTTCAATGTAACAAATTCATAAATTTAACATGAATGATATTCATTAAAATTACATATTCCATCTGAACCCTAGGTAGTCATATATTTGCCACTCCGTGTTACTCTTTAATGTGAAGTTCTGACCAAATTCCTCCAATCACCACGTGGCGGAAATCTTCCCACGAGAGGCTCCAGAATGTGCGAGCATGAGCGAGGTTTGGCCTCTCCTAGCATGATTTTCTAACACTTGCAGTTGTCGGCATTTGCAGGCGGCAGTGTTAGAAAAGCTGCAGTTTGAGTAGATTTGCTGCTGTTCAAGTAGATTTTTGTAATCGAGCAGCAGCAAAATCAAATCAAATGACCGTGCGATCTTGTGAAATGCTTGGTACAAAATTATAGAGCGAGCATGGCGAGCTGCATATGTTTCACCCGTTGGCAGAATTCCATAGAATCTCCTGGAGTTTTTCTGTAACTCCTTCGATTTTGTAGAGTGAAACCCCACGAGTTCTGCCTACACCTAATCATAATTGCCTAGCATGGGCGCTATGGACCATGAGGAAATTACACTCTAAGCATTCAAAACGCCACCAGCGTTGGAAAGTTTAGTGAGAATCCTATGACCCCATCGGACTTGTATGCCTTTTTACCTTTGCTCATTTGTTTACTGGAAAAAGTACGATGATGGACGGAATGATGAACATATCTAACATTCACCCCCAGTCACAGATCTGAGTTTAATCTATCGTTTTGACTCAGCCATATGCACATCAGTCTTCTATCGTTTTGACTCAGCCATATGCACATCAGTCTTGTCCCTGCTTCCCATGGGAACAGTCCAGCCTGAACTGCCAGGCCAGGTCCTCCCTGAACAGGAAACAAGCATCCTGGAATCGGTTTCGGGGTATCACCCCTCATCAGCTAGGCTAGCTTGAATCCAGTGGCACAGGACCCGGTGCATCGAGGTAAGTGCTCTTCGTGCCGCTTCTTGATGGTCTGGTAGGCATTAAAGAGGAATTGGATGATCCTAGATCTTTTGGATATTTGTAGAGGTAGGAGGAGATCTAGTTCAAGATAGTTTCTTGAATGTCAAGTTCCTCCACCCTCAGTTGAATTGATGTGTGGTAAACTGGGTTATAGGTGGCAAACATGTACGGTAGTAGTAGTGAAGCAACCCAATTTCTGACCACAGTTGCCTTCAGGTCATCCGAGATAGAGACCAGGGGGTTCAAAGTGTCTTCTTGGAGTAGTGGTATTTTTGTAAAGTAGGGTGTCTGTTAATGCTGTAGCAATGCAGGAACTTAACATGGTGCTAGGTGGTCCATTTATGTTAATCGGTTTACTGAATTTGGTGTTTGAGAGTTGTGTGAAGAAGGCTGTGTTCTGATGTCAGTTAAAGGTAGCTGCCTTGCTAATTGTGTTCTCTGTACATGGTTTGAAACTTACCTTTCCCCAGAGGTGATGTGCTAGGATCTTTCTTTTGGAGATGAGGTAGTCTGCCATGGCATCACAGAATTCTTGAATGTGATGGATCTTAGTTGTGGGTTGTGGATTTCTGTGAGGATACTATTTAGATCTTTGGAAGGGTTTTGGAGATCCACTGGCAATAGTGGAGGAGGTGGATGATTTGTAGAACCTGACGTGGATGTGTGATTTTTAATTCTTCCTTTTGCATTGTAGGACATTGATTTCTGTCTTCAGCTTCTTTATCTTTTCATTGACCTATGGAATTTTTGGTTGTTGGTTGGGCCATTTGGACAACCTGAGGAATATCAGCCCATCGAAGCCTTTGAAATGCAAGTTGTAGAGTTGCTCCTTTTTCTTATATTTATTTGGGTGGTTAGCCAGTGATTAGGTGGGAGTTGTGTTTTTTCAACTAGGTAGTGTTGGTGGTCACTATTGCTGTAGTATGTTTCAAGAGATTGAGGTTGGCAACGATGAAGATGATGTTGTGGTCAAGTCAGCTGATACTGAGCTTTTTAGCTACATTTGTGAATCAAGGCAGAGAGAAGATACGAGTGATAGCACAGAGACAAGTTTGGGCCATTTTTGGCCCTCTAGCTTCATCAGAAGAAATCTTGAGTGGTTGAGATTTGGTCAGCGGGTCCAGATGTTAATGTCTTCCAGGATGAAAAGTGCATTATGGTTTACGTAATATCAGGAATGACATAATCAAAGGCTTCAGTGAAGGCTCAATTCTTTAATGGAGGTTAGTACATCCAATGGGAAAAGGTAGATGAGGATGTGTTGTGTATGAAAATTGATTCATGCTCATTATGATTAACTCTTGATATTCACAAAAGGTAATCTTGCAGTTGTAAATCATTTTACACATGAACAATATTGCGGTATAATGGTGTAATATTGTGCATGAGTAAAACTCGCTCAATCATTATAAGTAGTCCAGAAGAGTATCCAAGCATGCAATACTGTTCATGCCGTTCCAACATTGCAGGTGACCTGAACCAGAAATTACCAGATCTGCAAATACCAGATCCATAAATCATGGACCTGGAGGCACCAGCCCCGGAATTGTCCTAAGAGGTGCTTGGGCTGCAGGCAGCTGCGGTGCCTGACTATTGCCTTTTCTCCCTCTGCGACACGGGGAGGGTGTGGCAAAGTCTCCTCCCAGTTTATGGTTGCCCTGCTGTGCTCCCGAAGGCATGCAGGGTACCCCTGTCTCATTTAGCCCCTACTGGTGGCAGGTGGTAAATGTCAGCAGGGAATAGTCAGTTAATGACGGTGGAAGATTCTGTTAATCCAGTTCTGGTTGTTATTCCCCATTCTGGTCTCATTGACCGATGATTTCAGGATTTAGGTGCGCATATTGAAGTAAGAGAAAATGAAAGATGAGTCAGGACTGCATTTTGTCTGCATTTAATTTGTACAGACGCATCAAGTACGGTACAGAACTATCAAACAAACAATTATCCTGACTAGAGGAAAGAAATCTTGGTTGTTTTACAAGCATGAATGAGAAATCATGAGGAACTTAGCGGCCATTCTACCACCCAAGACCACATGAATAATTGACCCACTGAAACAAAACACCTCACTGACCGACGTTTACGGGCCCACCAAGATGACAATATTTCTAAAGGAGCGATTAATTAAATATGTATAGGATTCTCTGTCCATACAATTTAGAAAACCATAAATTCATTACTTCTCTCGAAAAACTTCAGTTAAATCAGTGTGACTGTAGTGTCACGGTCTGAGACACCGATGTTATGGCAATGTCACCTACCCTATTAGATGCGAAAAGTTAATTCTTTCCTGTCACTGTGCCTGTGGAATGAATGGGGAGCGGGTAAAATAATACTGAAAGGAAGCAATCTTTGGTTAGTTTAGTGGAGGAAGCCGAAATGCAGCTCGAGTTGTTAAATGTTTTCAGCCACGGGCAATCCCAGCGATTGTCGCTGAATCAAGGTTAAAAGAAACCGCATGTTTCCGCATCTATTTTTTGCAATAGCTGTAGAACAATCTAAATGCTAATTCAATATCTGTACAAAATCCTGGAAGCATATATTAATGACTGTTAATGTGACGGTTCAATGCTGAGGACACTCCAAAAATTAGTATGCGGAAAGCTATAATTCTGAAACCAAATGATTGCTATTCCAGTTTTCCCTCGCTTTGTGTAACGAGGCAACGGATCTGAAAAAATACTCCGTTTAACTGGAGAAAGACCTTAACCCGAACCTTTTCTATTTCTATTCGAATAACTTAAATCGGTCTTCCATTTATAAACATCTGTTTAATCTTGGAAAAAAAACATTCTGACATCCTTTCTTGTTACATGTCATTTCTATCTGCACAGTTCAAGTGTACTGTAACAGGTGCAGTGCAACTATAGGCTGTTTCGAAGTATTTTAGGATCTTTAAATATGAAAATCAACTTGCAGATCTGCTCCTGCATATCGTACAGCATCAAATCTTACCTGGTATAGTGGTAATGTTGCAAGATCACATTTACATCTGTAAACAACGTGCTGATATGAAAATTGAGGAGAAAAAAGACCAGCAGGATGATTTGCGCTAAAGAAAAATAAAAGACATCCTAGGCGAGTAAAATCCAATGCCATTTTTGTATGTTGGTGTTTATTCTTTCCAAGTCTGTAAGCAAAGTATAGGAGGAACAACACAGTGAGGTGCAGCTGACACGTTTCGCCTTTGTGACTTTATCAAGGCTGGAATTTGGCACAGAGAAACAGTAATCATTGAGTGGTCTGGACTGGGACGGACTGGGAACCCAAAGCAGCCCTGGCAATTTTGTCCGGCTGGACCCTACCCCAGGGGGAGGGGGGCTGCAAGTGTCAAGCACTGCTGCTTAACAAAACCAGCCCCCAGCACTGCTGCTTTTGTTACTTGGAGCTGATTTTGCAGCATCGCTGCAAAACCCATCCCCAGAAATAAAACCAGCCTCCACCGCTCCAAAATCGCCTCCCACGCTTCCAGCCTCCCGGGCAAACGCCCGATGCCCGCTATTTATGAAGTTTTCATGAGAGAGGGAAAATTGAAGTACAACAATGCTAGAATGGTTGCACAGCTAAGTGTAGTAATAGATCCTCTTGCATTCATGAAGACGGTGCAACCAACGCAAATTCCTAATTATCCATCCATTAACATTAATCTGGGTTATCACTACAATAGCAGCATTGTTAAAGGTGTATGGCAGTTTATGGCACTTTAGAAGTGATGGAACAGTGACCATGCCACCTTCTTCCCTTGACTTCTAACAGTACTATATGGTGATGCCATGCTACTTTAACCTTAATGCTATTGGATTTATAAACCTGATTTCTGCTATTTGATAAATAACATGGCCTTCGTGATTATCACACCATCTTCTGGATTTACGGAGGTTCTAGGGCTGCTCTAAGAGGGATGTGCATTCTGATATTGTTGGCCCCTGCGGTGCTGCCAATCACCAGGGATTGCATAATGTTATGTCAGCCTAGTTGTGGTTCGATCTCATGCCTCTTTCTTTCACCAACCTACACTTCCTGTCTCTCTGTTTCACTCTTGCAGGTTCAGTTTCATCCTCGCTTTCTCCCTTTGTAACTGTTTTGCTAGCTTTCTTTTCGCCTTTTTACTCCCTTATCTGACCATCTCTCTCTGGGTTAAAGTCTGATGATGAAAAATAAGTCCTGCTCCCCATAAATGAGTGCTAGTATCAACTGCGTGTAAGCATCAGAACAAATTAAGCATTGCTGGTATTCCCTGCTAACCACGGCAACAGGTACTTTTGTGGCACAAAGTTGAGTTCCGTATCCTCACTGACACTTTCCGGAGACAATGTAGATTGTCCAAGTATGTGATAAGAGAATCTGGATTTCGTTAAAGACACAGAGGCTAGCATTATGCATACATCTTTTATTGCCAGCTCCTTGCAGCACTTCAAAGCATAACATCACAAAACACAAAATTCCAGAACTAGAATGTCCCTTAAGTCTATATAACTCTCGACACAGCAGCCATCTTCCTCTTTTAAGCTGCTCCATTCCCAAAACTTGAAATGTCCTGTAGCCCAATAAACACAACTATCTCCTCATCCTTCTTTCCTCCTTTTATGCATCTGAAAAAATAACATGTGAGAAATACATCTTGATCTTTCGAAGCTATTTATAACATTGCTTGCATTCATTTACAAAAGTTACATTGCATACCTATTCCCTCCTCCAATCTTACTCACCTGGCCGGGATGGAGGGATAATGCTAGAATCCGTGTATTTAATGAAATCCAGATTCTTTCTTCACCTACTTGGAGAATATACATTTCATGTCAAGACCGGGGGCTGGCATTATGCATGTTCAAAGCTGTGAAAACTACACAGACAATACATGTTCCATTGGTTTTAAATAAAACTTTGCAAACACATCCACATTGGACCAATCAGCCACTTTCCAAAGTTCATCCAAATGTCCACCTAATGTGAATACTTTACGTGCCATTGCTCCTCTTACTGAATGCACCCCAAATGTTTGCAGATCAACACCTGCTTTAATCATACAGCTTCTCACCCAACGAGCTATACTTGCTGAACTTACAGAATTGTAAGGCCTGATGTGAGAAATCAACAATTGGCTATCTCCATCCTTTCTGAAAGCTTCCATTCTCTTCTCATACCTCATACTCCTTCAAACATCTCTCCGCACATAATTTAGGATGGTCATCACACTTAGGATAGAATATTGAGGATGACATTGTCTTTGTCCTTTTTGTGATCTGAAATATTACTCCATCTACATTATAACATCTATTACCTACCTCCAAAGCTCTTACATTCAAAACTCTCCTGAAAGAAAGCAAGCACAACAAAGTTGCCATCTTCCCAGACAAGTGTTTCAATGTTAAATACCTATTAACCGTCCAATGCTCAAACAATTGCAAAAGCAAATTTACATCTCACATACAATTGTACCATGGCCTAGGAGGCCTCTGAGCTACATTCCTTTCATTACTCTATAAATTAAAGGTTGTTTACCTATAGAACATCCTCCTACCAGACCAAGACCAGCTGCAACTGCAGACCTGTAACAATTAATGTTTCTGTAACTTAAACCTCTTTCAAACAACAAAGATAACATATTAAAAAGCTATATGGCAGATGCCTCAACGGGATCCAAACTTCTTTCCATGCACCAACACACCCATTTCTTCCGTGCACCAACATACCGTTTTCTAGTGCCTGGTGCCCATGATTCTCTGAGTAACTCCTGAGCCTGTTGCGAAAGTCCTGTGTACTGATTTCCCCTCCAGAAATCTTACAGACATGAAGGTACAATGCCCCTTCCACAACCATAGGATGCAACTCTCCTTCTGGGCCCAACAGTACTTGCTTTGAATGTGGAAGCAAAAAGGGCTCCTCCACTGCTAACTCTAACAGACCTGGAAACCAAGGTTGACCTGCACAACAAGGAGTCACCAGAACCATCTTACATCTCTGCTTCCTGACCATCAGCAACACCCTCTGAATCATTGCAAATGAGGGAAAAGCATGTCCCTGAACTACTTTCCAATCCTGCTAAAAAGCATCCTCCTCCTCTGCCTGTGGATCAGGTCTCCAGGTGTAATAACAAAATAACTGGAAAGTTGGGGCATATTATCGAGAACGGCGATAAAATTATAGCCGCTTTAGCGGCAGGAAACTGCTGCTAAAGCGGCAATAATGGGCTTGATAATATGCTCTTGTGAATTCCCATAGCAGCCCAGGTTCTGATGTGAACCTGGGCTTCTATTGGAATTCTCAAGGGCCTATTATGAAGCTCATTATCGCTGCTTTAGCGGCAGTTTCCTGCCGCTAAAGCGGCGATAATCTTAACGCCGTTCTTGATAATATGCCCGTCAGTCTTTATGAAAAAACAAATCTTCCTCTAGAGTTCCCCAAACCTGAAATATCCTCTTGAAAATATGAAGATCTAGCTTCCAACTGCTGTAGTCTATTAGATGCCTTGAATTCCAGTCTGCCACTAGATTGCCCTGTCACAGAAAATACTCTGCCTGTAACCCTATTTTCTGCTCCAGGCAAAACCTCCAAATCTGCTTCACACCCTGTGCCAGAGTCCTCGATCTGCTCCCTCCTAACGGTTTATATACCATTGTCTACCTTTAACAAGACTTTGTAATTTCTACATTTTTTTCCAAAGCTCTGCAAAGCAAAGAGCATTCCTTCATCTTCAACCCACAGATCCTTTGTTAAAATGTTCTAACTGTTCACAAACCAACTTAACCTTTCCCCTACCTTTTCTGGGGTAGAACCAAAATCTGTCCTCATGCTTACCCTGATATCCTTGTGAAAACTGTGCAGTTCCTCTGACCTGGCATGTCCTGCCTGTTCTTCCTCTCTGGAGGTATAATCCCATGGTTTATTGAAATACCCTGAAGAAACCTCAACCCTGAGACTGGTAGTGGGACCTCGTAAATGATCGCCCAGGGAAAATTCTCCTTGCCCCGATAAAAATCCGGCCACCAAATACTCCTCTCAATGATGTTTGTGCCTTATCCAGGCTGGAAAGGGTCTCTGCATACCTGCCCACATCCTTCACCAAACCTTTAGGGTTTTCTGATGGTTCCTGTTTGGCAAAATCAGCTAACTTTGGGCTTATTCTCATTAAAATAGCCTTGCGCCTTTCTGTCATTATGGCAGTAATTGCGTTTCGCAAGAAGCAAACTGCTCCATGCAATAACTCATTATCCACGTGTACCAACTTCATCTTAGCTTCCTCAGCCATGTCCAGGATTCTGGCTAATAACCCCAATATATCCAGCAAACAATCCTGACACTGCTTAAGTGCCTTCTCTAATACCTTCCTTGGGCCATGCCCCATCTTAAAAAGAAAACGTATGAGGCCAGGATTTAAATATGGAGTTATGCAAGCTTTGTCTTCAACCACGGGCCCAGAGCATTCCACCTTCATGACTGCCCTAGCCTTTTTCTCTAAGTATCTCGATCCATAACTTTAAAAAAATCAATTACATGTGTAAGCGGCCACCCAGCGGCACTCCTGAGATGTCTTATTATCTCTGGACTGAACATGTCCTCCCCTTAAAGATCCTTAACAATCCCTTTTTCCTTCCTATCCCTTTCAACCTTGTTAACATCCATATCCCAGCCATCATTGTCATAATCATCAAGGACAAACATCATCATTGTCCTCATGATCATGGCTATAATCATCATCAGGTATAACATGTCTCTCCTTTGTGCTGCTAAGAACACCGAGCCTCATTTATGAAAACTGTTGCATCGCTGCATGAAAACAGCGATGCAACAGTTTTCAATGCGCCCTCCTTGTGACAGGATGGATGTGCCGTACTTAATGTACGGCGCTCCATGTCTCAAGGAGTTACAGATATGTCAGTATTTCCGACATATCTGTAGGTGCAAAAGTGGCACATTGCTGGGGTGTGTCTGAAAACAGACGCAACTCCAGCAATGTGTCTTTTCACATGGGACAAGCCCCATGTGGAAGGGCCTGCATCAGTCTTACACCTGCTGTGAGGTGGGTAAGATATTGATGCAGTAGCGTCTTAGAAGTGTCGCAGTGAAATCTATGACATTTCACTGAGCCCCTTCTACGACCCTTTACTGTGGGGGAACGCCCACCCTGCATACATTATACCTGACGTAGGTGTAATGTAGCGCAGGGGTTTACAGAGTGACGCTTCTGCTTAAATGCGTCACTTTGTAAATATGGCGCAACGTGGTGCAATATTTATGCTGCCGCAGCATCACAAAAAATGACTCAACGAGGGTGTAAAAGTGTCTCAGGCCTTCATAAATAAGGCTCACCATCTTTTGTGTCGCGCCGCCCATCTTCAACGCTTGTGGAGCTGAGCTCACCTCGCTAATTTGCTAAAAATCAGCCATTACATTCAATATTCTTTGTCTTCCTCCTTATCTTTCCATATCTCCTTTCCTTAACCCCTTCGTCCTTATCTAAAGACCAATATTCATCTCCTGAGTTATCCACTGTTTTCCTCTTCCTTCTAAATACAATCTCAAATACCACCTTTACAGAGGCCCTTACTTCATCTTGTACCATCTTTTTCAAACATGCTGCCCCATTATCAACTGATGTTTCACCTTGGTCGCTCATTTCACAAAATCTGCTCAGTGAAAAACTTCCTTCTTATATATAATTTTCTCTTTTTTTTCTCTGTAACACTTCCGCTACACACTTAAACCTGCCAACCCTCGAAACGCAGTGAATGACACGTCAGCTGTTTCGATAGTTGACCGAACAAAATGAACACTGTCTGGCCTTCACAAAAATGGCACTTTATGTCTTTGTAAGTCGCATTAAAACCAATGCGATGCCTTTATTCAAAATGGCCGCCAACGTGATGCCGTCACGCAAAATACATGCCAACGTCAAGAGCAACCATATGGAAGCCTCCAAAGGACTGTAAGTCCTCCTAGCCCCCATGCGCACCCAACGAATGTGAAGCCTTATCCGCAAGCAACGGATGCTGTGGAAGACACAACCAGAAGCAGTTACCGTGCTTGAGCCTGTTAAGGCTGCATGCACTGCCAAAGGTCAGAAAAAACGAAATATTGCTTATTTATGTTTATAGAAATCAAGCAATTGCTTCTAAACAAACAAAACCTGTTCAAAAAACCAAACTAAACTTCCCAAAGCTAAGTAACCCATAAATTGGGCTTCTACACACAGTTTAAAAAAAAAATAAGAATCCTTAATTAAACCAGTGGCGGCTGCTCCATTAGGGCATTGGAGCACCGCAGAAAGCAGAATGAAGGAGTATGCCTGGTTGGGGGCGGGAGGGTGCGTATGCCTGGTTGGGGGCAGATGGTTGGGCGGGTCGGGGAGGAGTGGCTTGCACCACTCTGAGTACCAGACTGCTTTGGTTGGCCCTGGGGTGACCAAAGCAGTCATGCACACTCTACATTTTCTCTATGTAGGATGCATGCAGCCTACATAAAGAAACTGGTGTCCCTACTGGTGCCCAGCTGGGCGCCATTTGGGACTCCCCACCAATCACAACGCTGCCATTGCAGCGTTGTGATTGGCTTCCAGGAGGGGAGGGAGGATGCCTGTTCCGGGGCAGAGGCGGTGCGGGACCCGGCCCAGGAGCAGAGGAGGCGCGGGACCTTGTCAGGTAGGTTTCTTTTTATTTTAACCCCCCTTTGCGGTAAGCCCCACACGACAATCCCTCCCCCGCGAGTATTGAGAGCCGGAGTGTATTCCGGTTTTAATCAGACCAAAGTAATTAAATATTTTGAACTCTGTTGTGTGCTTGACTCTGCTTCACACAGACGTAAGCGCTGTTCGAGCTCGGGCTTTCCTTCAAAATCCCTGCTAATGTCTTGCTACTTTATGTGCATCAGTTGAGTCCGTTGTTAAGTTGTGTCTCCCAGACCTTTTTTTTATTTTACTTCATGCTGGCGAAAGGCCGAAGGAACATGACTTCTAAGGGAGTAAAAGTGTTTCAGACATCTGCTTGAATCTAGAGAGCTGCAAGTTGGCGCAGTGAGTTAATTGTGCATTGCGGAGCCTTGTGTGTCACAGCTGTCAGTCCAATAAGGTGACCCCGGCTCCCAGGCATTTGAAGTGCTCTTAAAACTTGTGATGCCAAGACCTCTGGTGAACAGTGCTTGTGAATGGCAGAACTGCCAATCAATTACTGTTTTGATACGCTCATTTTTAATGAACCACCCGGTGTGGTGGGGAGAGAGCAGTACACATGCTCTGGTTGTCTCCAGTGATGTGACGTGTTATCTTGGGGTATCTCCCGGGGCATGCTGTGAAGTGTGAATGGCTGCTTGTTCTCAGTACATGCTGTCTTTGCCCTGTTAGTGTATTCCTGTCTTTGCTCTGTTAGTGTCTTCCTGTCTTTGCTCTGTTAGTGTCTTCATGTCTTTGCTCAGGTTGATTTCAGTTTTACGCACCGGTCCCCATCAGAGTTTCCTCGTGGTGCTCTCTGTTCTCTTGAACGCTGTCCAGGTTTTCCAGTATGTCTGAACTAGGCCTTGTGATGGGTGGTTCATGGTGTCGTGTCCAGGCTGAGTTTTGGTGGAGGTGATTTGACTGGTGTGAGGGTTGAGGGCCGTCGTTGGTCGGATCTGCAAAGAACGAGCATTAATTTGGGGGTGATTTGAAATGCTGGATGGACTCTGGGTTGCTGTGCCAATTGAAGGCTGTAAACAAAACTCCCCAGCTGTGCGATAAATGTTGTTTTATTTCTAGCTAAATATTACCACAGCAGAGAAGATAAACTGAAGCCGTAAGCGTGATCAAGCGCCAAATTACCTTGAATACCTGTTTGTCTCACAATCTGAGCAGGAGCCGAGAGGGTCCGTCAAATGGCTTCTCTGATGCCTAAAGGTGAGAAGCAAGTGTCAGGGAGTGATTAATGACCGACAACCTTGAAATTGGCACGATAAATTATACCGCAAATCAAAAGTGTTGTTTTGTGTATCAACGTGTTTGTGCAAATTAAGCACACTGTTCAAATTCAAAGGCATTTAGCTTGTTTCCCTCTTGAATGTCAGAATATTCAATTGTTGATTTGCAACTCGTGTAAAAACCAATGTCGCCGCATTATTTTTTGTTCATACGTTACAGGTTTTAATATGGCATGTTATTCCTATGACTGTGCGTCTAATGTACGATAGATTTGTAGCAAATGTTTCAGCGACAGCCAACAAATTATATGATATAATTTCCTATGATGTCTCGTTGTGTGCATATTTTTGTGAAAGGTCCCAAAAATCGTCGCACTAGCCCTGTATAAGACTGGGTGTGGTTCTATACCAGCGGTCAAACAACGAGGGTGAAACTACCACTTTGCACCATGGAAGAAATTTGTTTCCCACCAAATCCAATTAAATGTGATTTGTTCATCAGACAGTAATGTGGTTTCAGGTGGTAGAAAAGTTTGCATGCCGTTGACACCCACAGCCTGTCATGACATCCGGCTTTCCTCGATGATAAATGATGACAGGCCTGATCTTTAATGGGCCTCTTGTTTGCAGATTCAAGCAGACAGATGCCGCCTCTGGCCTCGTGACTCTTCTCAAGGTTCTCATGGCCCGTAGTATCCGTGGCTCATCAGAAAGTGACACTCAGAGACTAAACAGGAGCCAGGCAGAGTCCTTTGTGCGAGTATGTCTAAACTCACTAGGTGTCAGAGCAAACATACATAGGTAATGCAAATAATGAGGTCTAGAACATGCACATACACACAACAGGGACACCATCCTGGGGACCAGTGTGCTAGAAAGAGGACCTGTAACATGGTTATGTCCCAGTCTTACTTTTTAAATTGCACCGCTTTCTAACTGTTGCTGTCTGCCAGCCACAGAGTCTTTGGCTTAGTCTGTCGAAGGGGGCCCCGGAGGCTTCAAGTAGTGATTGCTCACACTTTCTGTCTCAGCCTGACTTGGCAGGAGACTTCATCTAAGGCTGTGGCTGCTCCCCCACAGAGCGTAGGGCAGGATGCTCACATCCACACACAGACCTGACCTAGAGCATCAATGGTCATAGAACAACCACATACCTACTGTGAAAGAATAGCACACAGTGGCACAGATAGACACAGCACGTGGTAGGCCAGCGTCTGATATGCAGCGTATTAGACTGACAGTTTTGCCAGTCACTGTCTTTGTTTGAACAGATTCACAATTGCTTCATTAGCCTTCCTGCTTTCTCAAATTTGCTTGAAAATACACCATTTGTCTACTCTTTTTTCTAAATTTTCTGGGGGGGGGGAGAACCCCCCCAAACCCCCCATAGGTTGTCCGGGCTTGCTCGCTACGCTTGCTCACCACAGTGCAGTACGGCAATTCTTTTCCACCCTACCACTTTCAAATGTCACCAGCCGCCACTGAATTAAACAACTATCAGGCACATGCATCAACGTAGACTTTTGCGATTCATTAATTGCGATTATTAAGGAATCACAAAAGCCTATGCATGTAGGAATCGCTATAAAAATAGCAATTCCTACACATTCCTTAATTGCGACTCGCAAATTGCGAGTCGCAATTAAGGAATGCCGTTCCATTCATTCCTATGGGCCTCCAGGCCCATAGGAATGAATTGGAGATTACATGAGCAATTTGCGAGTACCAGTTGGTACTCACACATTGCTCATGCAATTTCAAGGGTGCAAGGGTGTCAAAATGACACCCTATTGCACCCCTGAAATTGATCTGTGCACATATGTTGCACACACACATGCTCTAAGGGCATGTGTGTGCGCAACATGAAAATTTTAAAATTCACAAAAGTGCATTTTTCAAAGTTTTTGCAAATTACCATGAAGTTCAACTTCATGGTAATTTGCTCCCCCTATTAGCGAAATCACTATTTTTTTTACTTTAATGCATTGCATTTAAGGAATCTCAATTTGGGATTCCTTAAATGCAATCGCAATTTAAGTAATCGCAATTTAGAGATTCCTTAAATTGCGATTTTTGCATTTGGGATGATGCATCCCAAGTGCAAAAATACCGGTCGCAAAGGGGCAGATTCTGATAATCTGCCCGTTTGCGACCGTTTTTTCCTTTGATGCATGTGCCTATATATGTTTTAACATCCTAAAACAATACTTATTTTTAAACAAGTAAAATTTGCTCAAAAATCTAAATATATAAGATTATGGGCTACAGTCAGCTTCTCACCCACACAATACTTCTCTGTCAAGGAGCAACAGATTAAAGAGGAAGATGGCTGCTGTGTTGAGAGTTATATAGACTACAGTGATATTCTAGTTCTGGAATTTTGTGTTAAGTAAAGCCACAGCCTCAGGTAATCTTGGAGTGGGGAGACTGTGAGCCACGGTTCCCAAATCTGTTCTTCTCCCCAGTAGTGGAGATTCCAAGCCCGCCTGCATGAGCCCAGAGGACTACAGCACCCAGCATCCTTCGCATGCCAGCGCATACTTGGCCCACGGGACGCGCGCATCGACAAGCCTGGGCCAAGGGCTGGCCCGTCCTCGCCTGTCGAAGCCCGGAGGAGGCTGGGCTGGGCCCTCCCCTGAACAGGTTGCTCCATAGATTTATCAAGGTGGACACTTGGCGACATCAGATATTTGGGGAGATGGGGAAGCTTAAGTCCAAAAGTTGTCACCAGGGTCTCGAGGCGGTTAACACCCTGGACACTTTTCTGCTGAGAGCGGCTGATGTTCTAACAAAAGAGATTGAGAGGGCAGAAGGAAGGTTATCAGGAGGGGAGGGGAGCACTCAGATTTTACAGACTTTACAGACATCTGGTCCTATTGGTGACTCTTCCCACAATGTCCCTGTTATGCCTGCTAGCTTGAGCGCGCTGAACTTTGCCATAAGTACGGACCCCCCACCATTACCTAGCATGTGCTACCCAAGGCTCTTCTGAGGAGCCTCCGACTAAAAAAAAGAGGGGTGGTAGGCCCTCAAGACCAGCTAAGACTGTAAAGATGGTTACTGGGGGAGGGGCAGGAAGAGAACTTATTGTAAAATCAAAATCTAGTCCTGTGGTAACTAATTTGGAATTGGAGCAAACTGTCTCACGCCTCTTGCAGTGAAAGGGAAAAAGGATCCTTTGGACAAGACTGAGTTGCCTAAGCGTATTTCAGTTTCTACATTTCAATCCAGCTAACACCATTAACATTCCATCTCCCTCATTCATGCTAGAGAAGATTGAACCATATATAATCAGCAAATAAACAAAGGAGAATACAATTTTCTAAATAAAAAATATATATAATTTATTAACAAGATCACAAGTGAAATAGAACAATGAATTCCTAGACAATATGCCTTACAATAATCATACAAAAAGGGAGAAATTCATTTATACAATCTAATTATAAAAAACACAAAGACAATACTATATAAAAAAAAGAGAGTATAACATAGACAAACAAAATATGCCTTTAAGATTTTACATATCCGTGGTGTAACAGATCAAAAGGGCGTGGAACTTGGTATTTTATGGTTGCTACTCGTTCACCACCGCCCGTGTTCACAAATTATGTAGTTAGTAGTGCTTCGACGCGTTTCGATGGATTTAAAGTTTTACCATCTTTTTCAAGACCAATCAATAGACTCTCTTAGATTGTTTAAAAAGCTTGTAACAACGACCAATAACAACCTATTATTGGTGACGTGCTCTGCATTCAATTTTGGGTTCGGGATGTTGTCACACGACTTCCCCGAAAGGCCTCTATATCAATTATTAATGGCCAACAATGTATCTTCCGTTTTCTTTAAAAGGGTTGCTTTTAGTAGCATCCTTATGGTCAAAAAATGTAATGGCGGTCCCATTCAAAGTTAAAAACAGTAGGTTCTTAGAAGTAGGCAAATGTTGCTTGCGAATAGTTTATATTGCCTCTTTGAGACGAATCGTAATTGTTGTAGAGGCTGTTCTAATGATCGTAGCCTTTAGGTGCTCCCATATAGATTAAAAAGGGTTTCAAAGGATGCACACTCCCGCGTGGAGTTCGTCAGGGAATAGTAGCAAGTTCACATCTCTTGCAGCCACTGATAAAGAGGTTGGAGCAGATTGAGGCTAGCCTAGCCCTGATCAGAGATCGGAGAGTAGTATATTTCAAAGTAGTGAGAGGCTTACAGAGGACCAGAGAGTTGTAACTTGTACATGCAAATGTAAAACCGATTCTACTGATAACATACCACACAGAAGTAGAGCTGTAACCACACTCCCCCAGCAACACCTTCAGGATAACAGAGGGGCAGAGAGCAGCGCAATTTACTTAGAAGCAATTGGGGGTGATGGTACAGGTGACGGGCAGCAAAAACATCCGGGAAACAAACACGCATGGTACTCTAATAGCCATCGTCAGCCTATACATATACCTAGAGGAATGGAAACGTCTAGAGAACCTAGGGTGGGCCAGGATATAACAGAGGATGGACGGGGAGTCTATTGTCACGTGGTTTTAGGCCACTCCCTATTTACAGTGCTAAGTTAGCTCAATCAAGTTAGCTGTTGAAAAAACATCTTGTTGCTTTTGCTGCCTTTGCACCCGACACTGTTGTTACATGTTATTCATTTGAGAAATGCAGACTCACTCTTGTCTCAAGTGAATGTTATTTATACATCCTTAACAGTTGCTAGTGCCCTTGGTCTGTACATCGAGTAAAGAACTGTTCTAGGACACTAGACGGTGCCGGCTGATTATGTTCAGGGTGATCGTACCACTGTTTAGTCACAACATGCACGCAGCTGCAAATACCAGAATGTCGTGGGCTTTAATATCACAGCGCAGCATATTGTTAGAGCATTCGATAGAAGAGCTGTTGCAGAGAACACTGAGCTGATCCTGTGATGTGATACACCAAAGCTGATCTATACGGTATGGGGTCCCCTATGCAAGCCTATGAGACCTTCTAATAGTCTAATAATATTTTATTAGTTGCTAGAGAAAGGAGGGTGGTTGTTTTCCACTGTCATTAGTAATATGATAGCTCCTTTCATTTTCTATGGTATTGTAACAATGCTAATGGTAATGATCTTAACCATTTGTCTACTTATGTTAGCCAAAGTACTGTATAACAGGACTCGAGGTTTATGAATAAATTCTTTAAACTTTACTGTGTCTTAGTTATTCTGTTGTGGACTGATATATATGTGCAAACGGGTATTTCGGGTTCCCACCATTCCTGAGAATAACTAAGTTGCATGTTCTGGGTTGTCTATACATTGGGACCGCCGAGCTAAATCTCGGATAACGAATGTGACACTAAGCTAGTCGGATAAGGGGTTCTTAGTTCTGAGGGGAGTTTCTGGTACACCACAATTCTCTAAGGTTCTGGTTTCCTGCGCATAGTTCTGTGCATACGCAGAATCCCTACAAGATGGCGCACCTAACGTTTGGTCTTAATATCTGAGATGCCTTAGTAGTGCTTTTTATTAGTCCACAACGCCCTCACTCTAGTTTCCGGATAACGGGAGTGACGGTTTAACCTACCTAGGTTTTAGTCTATAGGTTCTTTCAAGCTTGATAATAAAAAAGGTTACACTAATCTAAGCCCAAGTGCTACTGAAGATCTCGTTGTATCTTCTTTTTAATCCTTATGGCGGTAGATATTCCCGCTCATAGTAGGGTGTCTCTGCGTGCTCATTTGAGGACGTATGGGGTGCCTGATGACGGGATGGCAGTGGTGTTTATCGTAAGTGCAAGTGCCACTTACCCTTATGAGTTGTTTTACTCTTGGGTTACCTTTGAGGCTGTGGAAGATACAGATAAAACGTTCCACAAATACACTGCTACGCAGGTGCCTCTACATTATACCCCATATATGGCTTTAGAAATTCCTATTTCAACCTGGCAGCACACTATTTGGTTTAATGGCGCCCTCCCCCACACGGTCACCCCGGCGAGACTGGGTCCTTTGTCAATTGAAGGAGCTACTTGGCCGGTGCTGACCGGACATACGCCTCATCCACGCTACCTGACGGTAGGAGTGGATAGCTTACGTATACTACACACGACCTTGATTACGGTCCATAGGGCGTTAGTGCAGTATGTGTCGCGCACTGTACAGGTGGGGGAACCTGCAGTTGCGGGACACGGGGCTGATCACCATCATGCGGTTGTGATCAGTCCTGTAATGGTAAACGCGGTTGTTGGCAAGCGCCCCCAGAATAAGGATGAGTATCCTTATTGGCTTGCAGAGAAATTCGATCAACTGGAAGCCGTGTTTCCTAACACTAGTCCTGTGGATAAACACAGGATACTCACTATTACTTTGCCGAAAGAACTTGTCCCGGACATTGTCGATTGTGACAATTGGGGCAAAGTCTTTGCCGCAACCTATTCGAAGTGCTTCGGCACTACGTCTATGTCGGTACTACCTTCCGTTATCAAGAAGGTCCAGGAGGACCATGGGGCAGAAGCAGCTATTGAATTGGGAATGCAGCTTATCGACAGCTTCGATATAGTATGTTCCATGATTACGGGAAATCTCAAAGGAGATGCCATGCAGTTTCAAGTGGGAAACATGATGGCACTTATTGCGGATGACGATAAGCCGAGGGAGTTTGCAAAAGTTATTGCGAAAGCCTATAGGATGGTTGGACGTAGTGCCCTAGGCGTGAAACCCGTCATCAAAATTCCTGATGTAGTACAGCACACTAAAGTGAGTTCGTCTACAAAGGACGATAAACCCAACTTTCCAAAACAAAATTGGCGAGCTAAAAAACAAGATAAACAGCAACAGAAACAGGAGACTCGTCCAGCGTCCCCAGTTCAGGCATATGTTGAACGCACTTATGATTTGCGTGATCGTTCTCGTATTAAGTCACCTGATAGGTTTCAGGTTCCTGACCAGCGCTCTCCTCGTTCTTCACAGGAAACGGCGGCTTCACACTTTGGTGGAGGAGACCGTGGGAGGGGCCGGGGTGCTCAAGGTCGAGACCAGCCCCGACAGGCGGACGGAAAAGGCAAGCAGGAGGATTCTGCACGTCCACGTCCTCCGTTTCAGAAAAAGAAGGTTGCTGCAATCTCAGCGAAGTATGCCTCAGATGGTGCGGACACAGCTTCTGAACATGAAATGGGCGCTGACGCTGCTAGACAGCGCGGCGGAAGTTACAGTAGTGCGGGGAGCACTGCGTCCATTTCTGGAGGCGACAGCAACTAAAATCTATGTAACAGTAGAAACTGCTGATACTCGCGTAGCCCCCCCTGAGAGATTATTTGACATAGTCCTCAATATTGAGGGTGACATACAACGAAAAATTAACGCGGTATTTTGGGATAATCTAACAACCACCTATGATATACTATTGGCGGAGAAAGATTGGCCCCCGGCTTTCATTCTAAACGCTCCAAGGGGGGAATAAGTCATTCTTCCTTCTTTTGGACACGTAGTGCCCAAGGAGGAGTCTAAGAAGTTGGCCGAGGAGTGGGCACGGGTGCTTGCACCTGCGTTGTATCGTAATCAGGTGGGGTGGGATAAAAGTTCTACCCTCCACGAATTTCCATTGCGGTCCGACCCCCAGCCTCAGCCCCAATACCCTATGCGTCGTGAGGCTAGGTCTCACGTCGCGGCAATCCTTGAACAATTAGAATATCAGGGAGTAATTGAAACGTGTGTGTCATCCATGAATAATCCTTTATTCACTGTAACGAAGCCTGACGGATCGTACCGCCTAGTTTTGGATTACCGGCACTTAAACTCGCACTGCCGGAATTGTGCGGTGCAAAATACCCATAGTTCAGCTCTCGTCGATAGTCTTGTGAGAAAAAGGTTCAAAACCACACTCGACTTGTCCAATGGTTTTTATTGCCATAACATATCCCCTCATAGTTATGAGTGGACCGCTTTTACTTCGGGTGGTAAACAAAAAGTGTTCAAAAGGCTACCAATGGGCTATAAGAATAGTCCTGGGGTATTTGCTGCCCGTGTGGTCTCTCTCTTAGAGATGGTAGACCCGGAGGCGTACTCGAACGTTGATGACATCTACTTAACAGACGACGAGTTGCTTCCACACCTTTCTCGCATGGACAACATAATTACTATGTTTGCGGACTTTGGTTACAAGTTTAACTTTAAGAAGTCCCACATTGCCGAGTACACAGTTTTATTCTTGGGGTACGAACTCAACAATGAGGGCCGAGGCTTGGCTCCGCAGTTCCTTGAGAAATGCGCACGCCTTCGTATCCCTACGACACTGAAACAACTACAATCATTGCTGGGCTTTCTGAATTTCGGTCGTACCTACATTCCTGAATATGCCCAGCGTATCAAGACACTATATGCCTTGGTGCAACCTACTTTTACCAAATCTTGCTGGCTGCCAGAACATTCGGCTGCATTACACTCTTTGCAGTCTGACCTTCTTACTGCAAAATATTTACAAACTAGTGATAACCACACAAACCTGGTCATAAGAATTGTACCGGGTGTGGAGGGGTTCACGTACTTAACATACAATGAAGGAGACACTGTCCCCATTGCTTACAAATCTCATTTATATACTTCGGCTGAAATGCGCTTCTCCACTGTCGAAAAGGTTTTGACAGCAGTTCAGATGGCAATCCTGAAAGAATGAGCGCTATCACAGGGGAAGCGCATGATGGTGGTAACACCATTTCCTGCCTTAGAGGCAGTCACTAAAGCAAGTGTGCCGAATTCTAAAGCTTTGCATCCAAGGTGGATACAATGGGCGACCTCCTTAGCCTCGCCTGATGTCGAATACATCTTTGACGCAGGACTTCAGACTCAGGAGAGTTTGGAGTATGAATTAGTTCATCCGGCTCCACTTACATTGCGCCCGTTGGAGGAGTTCCATTGTGTCATATACACTGATGGGTCCGCGCAGCCCGCAACTGGATCAAGGCACGCTTATTCAGCGGCTTGCGCAATTGTTGTTTGTACTTTCGTGAATGGAGAATTCATACAGGATGTGGTGCATACGCAGACTTTGGGTGATTGTACCGCACTATTGGCGGAGCTTAGAGCTCTGGTGCTTGCACTGGAGTTTGCTGATTACAGAGTCACAACTCTTATAGTGAGTGATTCTTACTATTGTGTACAATCTTACAACGACAATCTGATGTTTTGGATCGCGAATGGATTTCGTGATTCAAAAGGTAGCACAGTGAAGCATAAAACGCTTTGGGCTAGGGTGGCTGAACTAAAATGCAGTCGACCCCTTGTGAATGTTATTCACACTCTTGGTCACCAAAGAGTTGGCGTCCATGCTGTCGGTAACAGTTTGGCTGACGAGGCAGCTAAAACAGCAGTGGCAACATACTTAGTAGCAGCAGTTACAAGATCCAAAAGTAAGATCGATGATGACATCTTGGCAGCTATTGCTGCATCAGAGACTGGGACGAACTTCCCTAGAGGTTTCCCTTCTCGATACCATTATCACTTAAGTCCTGATAACGTCCCGTTAGTGAGGATTAATGATGTTGGGGATAGGGTTATTCCCAATTCGGACTGCAGGCCCGAATTGGTACAAGCTGCGCACGAGGGTGTTGCGTCTGCGCACGCCGGAGTGTCCGCAACTGTGTCACTGTTGCAACAGCGTTATTGGTGGTACGGTTTGTACAAACATACACGGACTTATGTCCTCAATTGTGGGATTTGCCAACAAATAAAGCCATCTACGGTGGCGCGTCCACCACAAACGCAGCTGCATATATCTAATCAACCACTAGCGTGTGTATATTTAGATCACTGCGGTCCTTTTTCCTCGGACACTGCGTACAAGTATATCTTGGTTGCAGTAGATTCGTGCACACGTTTTCTTTGGGTGTGGCCACACAGGAGTGCTGATGCCAGGACTGTCATCAAAGCATTGCGTGTCTTTATAGGGAGTTTTGCATGTGGCACCCTTCACTCTGATCAGGGCCCTGCGTTCGCCTCTAAGGCTTACAAAGAAGCTATGAGAAGTTTGGGGGTCCAAGTCAAATTTTCGTCTCCATACCGGCCTGAGGGCAATAGTGTTGTGGAACGAATGAACCGTGACCTAAAGCAATCATTGACAGCCAGGGTGTTAGGTACTGGCAAAAACTGGCTAGCCCATTTGTATGACGTCCAACGTGCACTTAATAATCTCCCTAGAAGGTCTCTGGGTGGGAGGACCCCGTACATGATGCTCTTCGGAGTTCGAATGTTTGTCCCTGACCTTGAGGGTCTCGACATGGCGGCGGAAGCCGCGCCTTTTGACTTAGATGACCACTGTACTGTCTTACAGAATCTTCAAGAAACAAGAGACACTCTAGCAAAAGAGCACATATCCTCTGCGACCGAAGCTGGACTTCAGATTCCGGTAGTCGGCTGGCTACCCCGAGTTGGTGATCTGGTCCGTGAGAAGGTGGAGAAGAAAAAGGAGTTTGGCCCCTCTTATCGTGCACCAGTGCCGGTGCTTGGAGTTGAGGGTACCCGTACGATTGTTTTGCCTCCGCTTCCTGGTCACAGAGACAACAGGTACATTTCAGTTGACAATGTCAAGCTACACAGGGTGGCCGATACTCCATAGTCTGACACCTTCAGTTTCTTGCCCTTCGATGATGCGCAGTTCTGTTGTGGTGCCACCATCTGACATCGTGCCTGAGGTTGCCATTGAAATGCAAGTACTTTCTGATTCTGCTGTTTCACCTGCGGATGGTGCTTTGCCTGATGATGCTGAGTATTCTTATCCTGCTGATGTACCTTTGTCCCTTTTGCATTCAACTGACATTGTCCAGTCTAATTCTTCCTTTGGAACTGAATCATTGACTTCCACTGCCCCTTCCAAATTTTCAAAATTTTTTGCCTGGTTCAAGAGACAATTTTTGGTTCCCCCCTGGATTTACATTTGGCTGGTGCTCATTTGCAATTTTTTGTTCATGTCCATTGGTTTTGTGGTAGTGTTTTTTAGGCTGATAAATGGACACTACCTGAATGAACGTTCTACAATTAGATTAATTAATGGAACTTTGGCTCCACATTCATCGTCGCACATCATGAAGAGGGACCAGACTTTTGTAAATATCACCGCCTGGCCTGTCCGTGATGGAATAGCATGGGATGCAGTTAAATTTCAAATTCATGGGCCCACGGAAGTGATTAATGTGCCATCTGTATATCGTGTTTCTATGGGTGATGTGGTGAAGCAAGACATTCGATCTGATGATTGGGATGTTAAAACTATAGAGACACTGTTTTCTGATTTGAAATACTATGCCGCATTTGATGCTGAGGATTTGTATTTGAATAATGAAAACTATGCAGAACAGTTTTGTTATCAACATTATGGCACACATTTTCTTCATAGGGCGAACACATTTCGTAGTTTAGTCAACTTTACGCAGTGGGAACATTGACCAGCCCCGAAGAGTGGTAGTTCAAAAACATTGATCGAAAATTTTTCGTATTTTTCGGATTTCAGTGTATCCAATAATGCATCTTTTTATTTTAAGCTCAGAGACGAACCTATTTCAAAGGTGCGTTTGACCCACACTAAATTGTTGTTTTCTAAGTCCTTCATGGACGATTTGGCAATTGGAGGGTATGACGTTTGGAAACATACTATTGAACTCAAATCGGTTTGGGGAACTAAATCTTGGCAAGTACAAGGTACAGAAGCTTTACATCGTGCCTGCCTCATCCCTAACCACATGTTATTTTTAAATTCCACAATTTTTCAGACAACCTGTTTGGGATTGGCTATTTCTAAAAAATTAAATTCCCCCTCAATCCCGGATCTGGGTGCTTATCCTGGTTGGGAGAATCACACAGATCTGTCCCTTACTATGTTGCAGTCTTTTATTTCCAATTCCACCTTTAATATTAGTGCATTGGACCCTAAAGGTTGGTTGGTATGGCAAAAAAGTTCGGATACCTGTCAACGTAGATTTTTGGGGTTGATTCCCGGGTACATACAGGATAGAGTAGACCCTCGTTTTTTGTCCTCACACACTGTCACTACCTACTCGGTAGGTAAATTGTGTCAGTCATGGTTGCAACATTCCACATTAGAATCAGTTAAATTTCACTTGTCCCGTTTGCATGACAAAATTGATTTGAATGATTTTGTTAAAGGTCCCGCATTGGGAAGATCCAAAAG
This sequence comes from Triturus cristatus, assembly GCF_964204655.1. NCBI lineage: Eukaryota > Metazoa > Chordata > Amphibia > Caudata > Salamandridae > Triturus > Triturus cristatus. The sequence goes on from NC_140588.1 coordinate 145,329,953, forward strand.
ATGGGTGTATGCTGTTTCCAACGAGGTTTGGAAGTTGTCGCAGATTGAGGCTGCTTCCAGGCTCCGTGCTATTGACCAGGCCAATATGGAAAAAGTGTTGGCAGTAATAGATAATAGTATAAATACCTTATCTTCGAGAATATATACATTGGATAACATTGTTTCATCTGTTGTAGATATTGTCCAGGACGATGTGTCTGTGTTGTATCATGGTCAAAATCAATTGCGTTCGATAATGCAATTTGCATGGACTTTGCAGACGTTAAAGGCGGGGAAAGTGCCGTGGGATTATATGAATATTTCTTCTTTATTCCGCCCATTTAATCTGACAGCAAAGCAGCAATTCATGTCCATGAAAGATGCTACGTATTCACTACTGCATATAGAAAAGTTAGAACCTTTGCCTTTTTCTGTTGCTGAGTCGGATTATGCTGTGTGGCTTATCCATGGGATGGTCACTCTACCGATTTCTATGTATAGGTTTAGTTCGTGCATGAAACATTATGCCTTAGGCAGATACGAAAAACTTGGTTCTGCATTCTTGCATGAGGTCTGGTCTCTCCCATTTACATATCGCTGTGAGAGAGACGGCAAAGAAGTTTATTTGAAAGGTGAGGAGTGTACGTCTGCTCCTGATCATTCTGTAGTATGTAGACATATCCAATTACATGGATCATGTAATATGAATGCCCCTAATTTAGCTTGCGTATTGAAGGACATTCCTGTGCCAGTTATAACGCCGTCATTTACGCTGCTTGGTAATGGTAGTTATTTGCTTTTAAATAGTGAGGCTTGCTGTGGGATGTTAGCTGGAATTCCCTATATTGTTTCAGTTTCACGGAGAGTAATTTGCTGTAATAACGTGCTTTTCCCACCCCCGCAAGGCCGACTGGATATATCCATCTGGCCGACGATTCCAACCTTGAAAGCAGAGTTCAATAGGATGAGCAGAATAAGGGCTCTTTTGTCTCAAAAGGAGGTTGTGTTGACTTCGTCACGTGAAACATTTCTCCTTCAGGTGGCGAACACTCGCACGGAAGTTCAAGCGCTTTTGAATACTGACCTCCCCCTACATTTTGGCACACTAATACACACTATCTTCAATGCTTCTTCTACGACTGGTCTGGTCCATTTTTTTAAAATTGTAGGCTCTGACCTTGTGACGTCTTTCCAGTCTATCTTTGGTATAATACCAGCTATTTTTCATTCTATTTTTTCTGGGGTTTTCGGAGGGTTTCCTCTGATACTCGCATTAATTGCTGGCATACTCCTGTTGGTCTGCGCACTACGCTATGGCTGCACGACTTGCGCTACTCGACCACGGATTCAGCCTGTTCCATCTGCGTAGCCGGATGTGGGAAACTTATGGGACTTTGCCACTGGCTACCTTGAGTGTCGCGTATGGATTATCCTTCCGGTTCCCGTTTTTCACTTGTGTACAGCCTGTTTTTCACTGTCTCGAATGTCCGTTCCAATGGGCTCTGGATATGTGTCTGTCAAACTTGGTGTCACCTGACCTGGATTTTGATCGACTGATGTATCCCTTAGTGGTTCATGAGTTTGACTGTTCTGGAGTGGGGTTTATGGCCTTGGGTGCGGCGCATGGAGTCCTTGGATTATGGGATATCGAGAAAGCAGCAGTTGACTTCTTGGCACGAAGTTACATCGAGATGCCTGCTTCTTGTCCACGTGGAGTGCTTGATGCTCATTTCCCTGTGGAACACGTGTGTTCTTTTTCTTTGCTGAATTGGATGACAGCCAATTTTGCGGATGACTCCAATGAGTTTCTACTGGAAGCTGCAGCTGCATATGCTGCTTATACTTTCCTGAATTGACTACCGGATGGCGAGTTCAATGGAGTGAATTTTTTTCTATCTTCTCACAAACGATCGTTGGCCTCTATGGACGATGGATGGTGTTTTTACATTTTTTTTCTCTCTCTCTCTCTTCTTCGAAATCTTTTCTTCCTCTCATTTTCTGAACTCACATTTCAAGTTCTTTAGTCTGCATCGTTGATCTTGAACTCTGCGTTCTGTTGGAATATTCACCCCTGGTTGTACAGTGGTTCGAACAAAGGGGGATGTCACGTGGTTTTAGGCCACTCCCTATTTACAGTGCTAAGTTAGCTCAATCAAGTTAGGTGTTGGAAAAACATCTTGTTGCTTTTGCTGCCTTTGCACCCGACACTGTTGTTACATGTTATTCATTTGAGAAATGCAGACTCACTCTTGTCTCAAGTGAATGTTATTTATACATCCTTAACAGTTGCTAGTGCCCTTGGTCTGTACATCGAGTAAAGAACTGTTCTAGGACACTAGACGGTGCCGGCTGATTATGGTCAGGGTGATCGTACCACTGTTTAGTCACAACATGCACGCAGCTGCAAATACCAGAATGTCGTGGGCTTTAATATCACAGCGCAGCATATTGTTAGAGCATTCGATAGAAGAGCTGTTGCAGAGAACACTGAGCTGATCCTGTGATGTGATACACCAAAGCTGATCTATACGGTATGGGGTCCCCTATGCAAGCCTATGAGACCTTCTAATAGTCTAATAATATTTTATTAGTTGCTAGAGAAAGGAGGGTGGTTGTTTTCCACTGTCATTAGTAATATGATAGCTCCTTTCATTTTCTATGGTATTGTAACAATGCTAATGGTAATGATCTTAACCATTTGTCTACTTATGTTAGCCAAAGTACTGTATAACAGGACTCGAGGTTTATGAATAAATTCTTTAAACTTTACTGTGTCTTAGTTATTCTGTTGTGGACTGATATATATGTGCAAACGGGTATTTCGGGTTCCCACCATTCCTGAGAATAACTAAGTCGCATGTTCTGGGTTGTCTATACATTGGGACCGCCGAGCTAAATCTCGGATAACGAATGTGACACTAAGCTAGTCGGATAAGGGGTTCTTAGTTCTGAGGGGAGTTTCTGGTACACCACAATTCTCTAAGGTTCTGGTTTCCTGCGCATAGTTCTGTGCATACGCAGAATCCCTACAACACTATCCACAAAAGATTGATGTCAATTTAACTTTAAACCTTCCCCCAGCTGCATCCCCATTCAGAATTATACTAATAAACACCCCAGAATTGCATCAGGCGCAGCTAGAAACAACTCAGCAACTGATATAAGTAATTACACTGGTTATCCAAGTTTACTGACCCTTACGATCACCCCTTCATCACAAATCATATTATTATGGTGAGAAGAGTCCAATGGCTGGGTTATTCCCCGAAAATAAATGGGGGGGACTGTATAGTTATTAACTTCAATAATCAAAACTTTGTGAAATACCTTCTGGATAGACTCCCTAGCACTCCCACTTTGGCTTCGCAAATTTACGCTGTCCTATTAGGGTTCTTCTATAGGCCACAGGGGGGAAGAAATACAGAGAGCAGAATGGCTACCATATTAGATACTCAACCACCCGCTGCTCCCCTGGTTACCCAGGAGAGATGGATTCCAATACCTATAATCCTGCTGGTTAATAGGTTCGCGGCCCTGGAAGGGCTTGAATCTTGCGACTGACAGGAGGGGGACAGGGAAACCCAGCGTTTACTACAAAATTGCGATCAGAATGCTAATGTTAATGTTAATGAGATTTATAAAAGCGCACAAATACCCAAAGGTGTCTTGGCGCTAGGAAATACAAGCCGCAAGCTAGCACCTAATACTAGATAAGCCAGGTTTTTAATTGCTTTCTGCAGCCAGTCAAAGAACTGACATTCCTAAGTTCAAGAGGCAGGGCGTTCCACAGTTTTGATGCGCCGTAATAAAATCTACGGCCTCCCCAATGAGCCGTGCGAATTCTAGGTACCGACAATAATCTTGCCCCCATCGACCGAAAGTGTCTGGTCGGTTGGTACCATACGAAGAGATTCTGAAGAAATAAAGGGCCTATGTGGTGCAAGGCTTTATAAACAATGCACAAGGCTTTGAATTTTATACGCTGAGGCACCGGGAACCAGTGCAAATTGTGAATATCGTTGGAAACTGGACAGTGTCTGGGAATGTTAAGCAATAGACATGCTGCCGAATTCTGAATCATCTGGAGTTTCTTCAGACATTGCTTCTAGGCATTAAGATATAGCCCATTGAATTAGTCTAATTTAGATTGAATGAGAGAAGAAACTACTGTTTTCCTGGTATTTTCCGGGATATACGGGAAAATCTTCCTTATTTTCTTTATAAGGAAGTATGAAGCAGAAACAGCGGCGTTGGTTTGTTGGCAAAGTGTCAATCTGTTGTCAATCAGCACACCCAAGGTTTTTACTTTTGCCGCTGGCTTTGGTGGTAAACCCATCTCCGCCGGCCACCACAAATTACTCCAGGAGGGCTGCAAGCTGCCGAAAATCAGAACTTCTGTTTTATCGGAATTAAGTTTAAGGCAGTGCACTGTCATCCATTTGTTAATAGTACTCATGCATCTTCGAAACTGCAGAGCAGGGGAGTTTTGGTGTTTATGTGCAGCTACCACAATCTGGGTGTTATGTTATGTTATGTCATCTGGTGTTTTATTGAGCGCTCAGCTACTCAAGCAGAGTGTCCCGGCGCTGTGTACTGCTGGGTAACCCATCCTGGCTTTCCCTGTGAGATGGTCCCTTACTGGGCATCTCCAAGGTGAAGACCAAGCATCCCCGGCGCTGATGGGGCCGTTAGTGGAGATTAAGCAAGCTATTGCCCAGAGTTGCTGAGTGTGATCCATGATTAGAGTAGGCACCGAGGCGAGAATTATCGAGTCCGCTGACCTTGGCCCAAGACCCTGCCGCGTCGGGAATCGAACCCTGGTCCCTGACCGACCTCTGCTTCCGGGTCTGCTGCCTCTAACCGGTGAGCCACACCACTCCACTGGGTGTCATCGGAAAATGTGGTTAGGCTGAACCCAAATCCCCGGATTAGTGGGGAAAGATCAGAGACGTAGATGTTAAACAACGAGGGGCTCAACAAACTGCCCTGAGGAACACCACAAGGCAAAACGTAAGGGGCTGAGTTAAAGCCGTCAATAGATACAGTGGATCTGTTAAAAAAGAGGCCAATAATACCCGAGCCACTTCCCCTACTCCCAACTTCTCCAGACGCCTTTGCAAGAATGAGAGTATTTCTCCATTAGCTAATCACCCCCCCGGACCTGAGGGAAGGCATGGTCAAATGTTTGAACTGGAATATTGCAGGACTCAGATCGAAGATAACTAATGATGATTGGCTTAGAATTATAGACCGTTATGATTTAGTATGTTTGCAGGAAACCTGGGAAGTGGGGCATGTTCATATTAATGGATACCGCTCAATTCAAACTCCAGCTATTTCATCACAGTCAGGTCGAGCGAGGGGGGGGGGGGTTAATGACCCTGATTAGAAACACATTCTGTGTTAAAATTTACCATACTGACATCATGATAATTCATTTTTATAATAAGAATTTTCAGGGTAATATAGCAGAGGTAATTGAATCATTAGAAGGTGCTATTAATAGGGTTATAATTATTCACCATCATCCTATGAACATAATTTGGATGGGCGATTTTATTCTATATAGTTGCCCAAAGATTTTAAAACCCGTATGTGGGCTGATGGATGACGAAGGCGAAGTTCCAATACACTTCTCACATACACCCTATGGGGAATTAAATAGGCTCTTGATTGTGCGAAATTTGGTTATACTTAACCCTATTGACGAGTCCTTGGACACCTTGGAAAAAACTTTTGGGGATCCCATATATGGTTCTACGCTAGATTATTTGTTGGTTGTATTTATTTTAAAGCCTTTATTTAATCAGGTAGAAGTGCTTGGTTTAAATTTTTGCGATCATGCTGCACTTTCCTTCCAGATTCGATGGAATAACCCTTTTAACCAGCCTGAAAGAAGAATGCCATTGCCTACAATAGCTAGAAGAAATTGCACTGTACTTAAATGGGCAAAGATAGATAAGGATGTATTTGTCCCTCATATAATTGGCTGCATCCAGCAGGAACTTAAAATCTGCCTTGATCCGAATAGTGATCTGTCATCTATTGTAGAGGCCTTTGTCTCACTGCTTAAGGCAGTGGAAAGTAACTTATGCTCATGTAATGAGAAACAGCATTCTACAGCTCCACGCTGGTTCAATACGACCTGTAGTAAAGCTCTTGGCGATCTACATAAAGTACTGAAAGGGAGACCAAGAGACAAAGACTTGGTTGTTTCTGCCCGTACCCATTACAAGGAGTGTAGATGATTGAGGCTGAAAATGTTGAAAGAGGAGGCTTGGGCCGATCTGTACTGTGCAGCACTGTTAAAAGATTCAAAGAAATTCTGGGCCGTAGTTAACTCTCCCTTTTTAAACCAAGATACAGGCCCTTCCTTAGAAGTCCATGTAGGAGAGGATGAATGGGTGGACCAATATTCAGGTATTTCTGGCCCGGCCCCAAATGAGGAAAGTAAAAATGAAGTTGTTTTAAATATGGATGTATGTACCCCCATAGTTTTGTCTATGGCAGTAGTGAAATGTGGCCTGATACAATGCAGTGGCTCTAATGCCCCAGGCCTGGACGGGCCCCCTGTCAATTTCTTCTTTGATATTCCAGATCTTTGGGTGCCGCTTTTAACAAATGTATTTAATACAATTACTATAGCGGGCCCTCTGGCATCATGGAAAACAACTACCATTGTGCCAATCCATAAAAAAAGGGCTAAGTCCCTCCCTAAGAACTATATACCTATTTCACTACTGGATGGTACTTTAAAACTAATGGGTCGTCTGCTTTTAAACAGATTAGAAAAATGGGCGATGAAAGAAAATATTTTAATACTGGTGCAGTATGGTTGTAAGAAAGAGATGGGAACTTTGGATCAGTGCCTAAACCTGAATCTAATTGCAGCTAAATGCACCCAAATTAAAGAAGGATCCATTTACATGGGGTTTATGAACCTCTCTGCAGCTTTCGATTCCGTGCTACACATTAAACTATGGATTATCTTAATAGACATGGGAATTGATAAGAATATAATATTTTTCATCCGTCAATTATATTCCCAATGCACGGCATGTGTTAGGTTTGGTAGCCAGGGTGAATGCACATGATCATTCCCTATACTTAGGGGTGTCAGGCAGTGGTGCGTGTTCACCCCCTTCCTGTTCTTATTGTATACTAATGGCATTGAAGCAGCAGTTGATCAACCCGCAGCTGATGCCCCTATGATTAATAAAAAAACGGTCTCTATATTGCTCTTCAATGACGATGCCGTCTTAGTTGCAAGGACTGGCTTAGCTCTTCAAAATCTGATTAATAACTATGTGTCTTATGTGGCCTCCTTGCATTTAAAGGTTAATGAGTCAAAAACTTTTATTTTGATCGTGGGAAAGGAACCAAAAAAAAACCCCTCATTTTACATTTTGGGACGCAAAGTTGAGATTACGAAGTCCTTTTTATACCTGGGTATACTTTTTACCAGTAGGGGAACATGGGCAAATATGATTTTAAACAGATGCAATGCCCTAGAGAAGTGCACCGTGGCTATGTTCTCCTTCATAGAAAACTGGGCAGTAAGCCATTAAAGCCAATTAAAAAGATTTATTCAGCTAAGACCATTTCTTCCGCAACATATGGAGCTGGAGTTTGGGGAATATCGAAGGCTGATCACTTACAATGACTAGAAGATGGTTTCTATAAAAAACTATTATCTCTACCTAATAGTTGCTCAAGCTATACAATGCATCACAAATTGAATTTGCCATATATAACAGACGTTATATCTCTTGCGCCAGTCTTACTATGGCTTTCAATCTGGCAAAGGGATACAGTGGGTGTTAGAACTGGGGGTCTCTAGTTGGCTGAGGTAGTTACCTTAGGCCAAAAAGGGACCCTTGCTTCTAAGTCAGGGAAAGGAAGGACACCTTCTCAGATAGCCCCTGCTCCCCCCCTCGGTAGCTTGGCACGAGCAGCCAGGCTTATCTCCAAGGCAAATGTGTAAAGTATTTGCAACCAAGCTCTCAGTAACCCAATGATAACACCACAAATGGACTCCACACAAGTTTCATAAAAAACAATTATATGTTTATATAAAAAGATATACGATGAGATCACACGATAAAAATCCAACATATGCATATTTGTAATATTTCACCTGCCCAATAATTAGGACAGCAAGCCCTTGTAGGTTCTTGCAGTATTACTGAGCAATTCTCGATGATCCAATGCAGTCCTAATGCAATGCTATGCAGTTCATAATGCAAGAATCAGGCACTTCGTGATGTAAAAATAATGCAGTTCGTTATGCAACAATCAGACAGTTCGTTATGCAAAAATAATGCAATGCGTAATGCAACAATCAGGCAGTTCGTAATGCAAAAAGAATGCAATTTGTAATGGAACAATCAGGCAGTTCGTAATGCAAAAATAATGCAATGCGTAATGCAACAATCAGGCAGTTCGTAATGCCAAAATAATGTACTCCGGCACCGATCGCGGTGCTCTGGATGGTCTCTATGCCACTCTTACTGACTCGTGGTTAGCTACTGCCAAAATAAGCCCCCAACACGGTTTATGATGGAAAACAAAGTGTAGCTCCATACTCCGGCCCCGGTACTGCCACTCCTCGGCAAGTACGGGCCGCAATACGGACTTCAGCGGAGGCTCGGGCTGCAAAGTGGGGAAAGGCCAAGAGCGTTCTCTAGTAGCCCGCACCCCGCCCCAGGCGGCGACACATGCGCGCTCGCTGAGCGTTACCTGGGGGGTAGGATCTCACGGTCCTCTCCTCGCGGCTTGGGTCTCCGATGCGACTTCCTTGATCTTGGGCAGTGGAACACCGCCCTCCCCCCCGACCGGGATGGTTCAAGGTCCCTTTTTGGCAAAAGCAGGCTCGGGCCGGCGGCACAGTTCCTCTGCGTATGCCGGTCTGGGCCGATGGCAATGACGAAGGTCTCAGGCTGCAACAGGGCACACGCACACAGCATCGCTGAGACTCAATTAACCTCCGGGTGCACACAATCACAGAGCAATCCTCACAAAGGTCTCAGGCTGCACGAAGCACATGCACACATCGTTGTTGAGACTCACTTGAGCTTCGGGTGGACACGATCACAGGGCAATCATCACAAAGGTCTCAGGCTGCATGAAGCACACGCGCACAGTGTCGCTGAGACTCACTTGGATTCCGGGTGCCCACAATCACAGGGCAATCCTCACAAAGGTCTCAGGCTGCACAAAGCACAAGCACACAGCGTCGCTGAGACTCACTTGGATTTCGGGTGCCCACAATCATGGGGCAATTTTACGAAGGTCTCAGGCTGCAATAAGTACACGCACACAGCATCGCTGAGACACACCTGAAAACTTTTCTATTCCTGAGTTTCCACAACAGGGAGCCAGCTCTCCTCGGGCCCTTGGGGACAAGTTACTTCAGGACACAACACACAGCAAAGTCCTTTCAAGCAGGGGGACACAGCACACAGCAAAGTCCCTTAGCCTCTCCTTGGTTAAATCAGCAAACTGCAGGCCAGCCCCAGGACACACACCAAGGGTGAGTCCTTTCCTTCAGTCTCTTCAGCTGTTTCTTCCTTGGCAGAGGTTCCTCTTGATCACAAAGTAGTTTCAATCCTTTTCAGTCTTGATCAGTCCAACATTCAGGGGTTTCCGCTCTCATAGGTATACCCCTAAATGTCTTTGAAGTCTTTGTGTTCAGGGGGGCACTGACCCCTGTCCAAACCAGTTCTGGGTGTCTCCCTGCCATTGACACCTTATTCCTTTGATAGTGGGGGTCTGGATCCTCAGTCACTCAGCAGGAGATGGAGCCATTGTTTTATGGCAGCAGCCCAGGCCTCTTCACCTCCAGGGGTTACTCCTCCCCTACACTCCAGATGCAGGTCAGCCTGTTCCTGTCTCACCTCCTCCCCTGGGTCAAGACATTCCCCAGATCCTATCACTTTCAAATCCAGACATTCAATCCACAACCAGGCAGAGACACACAGAATTGTTAGAACTCAAAAAAACAGCCACTTCTAAAAGTGTAGTTTCTAAACACACAATGCAAAAACCACCTTCACAAAAAGATGTGTTATTAAATTGAGAGTTCAGGCACACTAAACTTCACTTCTCCGTCTTAAGCCTATGGGAAGATAGGCTGGAAACATATTACACAGCCTCCCCCATTCTGCCCAATGGGCAAGATGGCCTTTCAACAGTGAAAAACGAAAATGGAGATTATTTCACTGTCAGGACAAGGTACACAGCTCAGTACATGTCATACTTTTCACATACACTGCACCCTGCCCAGCGGGGTACCTTGGGCCTACCATAGGGGTGTCTGATGTGCATAAAAGGGGATGGTAAGGCCTGGAAAGTGGGTGCACTTGTCAGGACAACAAGGCAGTTTAACAAACTGTGCGCAGGAACTGCAGTGGTAGGCCTGAGTTCCCTCTTTACGGTTACTGGTGTAGGTGGCACAATTAGTGCTGTAGGCCCAATAGTACCATTTGTGTTACCAGCCCTGGCACACATAGTGCACTTTACTAGGGACTTTACTAGTAAAACAAATATACTAATTATGGACAACCAATTACCATTACACTTTATAGAGGGAGCACTTGCACTTTGACACTGATCAGCAGTGGCAAAGTGCCCAAAGCATCTAAGTTGACAACACCATGTCATAAAAAAGGTCTAGGAGGAAGGCAAAGGTTTGGAGAACTTTAGCCAAAAAGGGCCAAGTCCAACAGTGGGCCTAACCCAAAACATCATTAAGGATTGCCTTGATTGTGAACAAGCCCACAAGTCCCCTTGGCTCAACTATGTAAGAGAAATATTAGTAAGTCTGGGTCTAGAAGCATTATACAATGAACCTCTTAATTGCTAGAAAGTTCCCAAAGCTGAAATGAAATCATGCTTCCAAACGTTCAGGGAAAAAAAGAGATACACATCGAACTGTAACAAAACCATGGTAGTATTATACCTGGGATTGCCACCTGTTTCTGTGGGCCCAAATTCCTACTTGGGTGCTGTGACCATCATGCGCCACCGACATGTATTAATAAGTTTTAGATTAAATCTTATCCCCTGTATGTTGGGTTTCCCCTCGGTAGGGCATTCAATTAGTCAACTGCCAGTATGTCCATGTGATGGTACTTCTTCGCAGTCCAATCTTCATTTTATATTTTTTTGAAAATTTTATATCACTGAGCGTAAAAAGTATATTTGCCCAATATTTCAGAAATATAAATTTGCCCAATGTCATCCAGCACTGTTTTTCCTCCAAATGCTACCTGATCCTTATGTATGTTTCTCCCTTGCGTCCTATCTATGTTTGGCTTTAGTAAATCGGAGATCGATTAACCCATTGTTTGCACCCTAACTGATGATGGTACCGTTTTGTATGTATTCTTTATATTTCAAATGACTTTACCTGTTTCAATACTGCACTATTAAACTCAACTTCTTTTTATCTTGCTTTTATCTGTAATTACTGATTATTATGCTATGAAAATGAGACATATTAATCGATTGTTTGTATGACTTCCACACTTTTATGATCTTAATGGTTAAGGTCGAATAAAGTTAATTGAATTGAAGTGTTAGGTGATGTTATGCTTTGAAGTGCTGCAAGGAGCTGGCATAAAAGATATGCGCATAATGCTAGCCTCCAGTCTTGATATGGAATTGGCCAGCACTCAAGGCTTAAGTCAAGTGTGGCAGTGTAGGTTTCATAGTGTCTACAGTGCAATACGTCTATAACAAAGCATTGAGAACACAATATTGTCATTCAATGATATTGTCTACAATATCAAGTACAAAATATATTGTGTTAGTCTATCCATATTCAAAAGACAACAATGTCAAAAACCAAAACCGTGTAAAAAATGTCAGTTTGTAGAATTGGACACCAAAATATTAAAAAGAAAATATAGTACTCCTACAAATCCTGTGTGAAAAACAAAATATTGAAAGCAAGATCATTGACAACAAAACTATTGCAATATCAATCAATCAATGAATCAATCAGGGGTTTATAAAGCACGCTACTCACCCGTCAGGGTCTTAAGGTGCTGGGGGGGGGGGGGGGGGGGCAGCTCCGGATCAGTCACAGAGCCAGGTCTTGAGGTCCTTCCTGAATATGTGCAGGGTCGGGGAGCATCTGATGTTCACAGGGAGATCGTTCCAGGTCTTGGCCGCGATGTAGGAGAAGGCTCTCCCACCTGATCTGTTTCTGTGGATGCGGGGGACCTCTGCCAGGGCAAGGTCGGCGGAGTGGAGGTTCCTCTAGTGTACGTGGAAGGATACTCTCTCGTTGAGGTATTTGGGTCCGATGTTGTTGAGGGATTTGTAGGCATGGGTGAGGAGTTTGAAGGTGACCTGCTTCTCCACGGGGAGCCAGTGGAGGTCTCGTAGTTGTTGGGTCATGTGTTTGTGACGCAAAGTCCTGAGGATGAGTCTGGCTGCGGCGTTCTGGATGGTTTGGAGTTTGTGTAGAAGGGTTCTGTTGATTCCGGCGTATAGGGTGTTGCCGTAGTCGAGTCTGCTGGTTATGAGTGCGTGGGTAACGGTCCTTCTTCATTCGGGGGGATCCATTTGAAGGTCTTACAGAGGATGCGTAGGCAGTTGAAACTGGTGGAGGCGACGGCGTTGATCTGGCGGTTCATGGAGAAGAAGGAGTTGAGGATGATGCCAAGGTTTTGTGCGTGGTCTGTAGGGGTGGGTGGATCCCTGAGGGCAGACAGCCATCAGGTGTTGTCCCAGGCGGAGATGCAGGGTCCGAGGATGAGGACCTCGGTCTTCTCTGAGTTATATGATATCACATCATACACTCTAAAGTTAGAAAAAATTATGTGTACCTCAACCCATTTAAAAGAAAAATGCAATAAAATACATTTTCACACATTGAACAAATACAATAATACGAAGACAAGTTCAACACATTATACAATTCACATATCATTAAACAAATCCATGCACAATAAATATTGTAAAAATTCTCAGACATATGAAAATATCCACACAATCTATATCACAATCCAGCTAATCCCTTCAGAACAACAAAATGTTATATAAAAATTAAATAAAGCTAAAAACTGAAAAATAAGAGAAAAGTTTGAAAAATGACAGGATGTTCAGAAAGTCAGACTACTTTCTTCAAAGTCCATAAATTATAACTTCCACACAAGTTCAAAAGAATCCCTCCAGAAAATCTTAACATAAAAACATTAAAAACATCTACTGACCCTACCTCACATTTAAACTATGTCCCAAATGTGCAATCAATAATTTCAAATCTCTAATGACTCCTCCACAGTACACTATTTTCACCATAATGCACTTGAATATAAAGAAATAAATCCCCTGCCATAAATGTCAAAACACCAAACTAAGAACATAAATTTCAATCAAACTTCAAAATTCTAACTAAAAGCTAAGTACGCCTATCTTAAAAGCACAAGCAAAAAACCAACATCCTTACCTATAAATGAAAGTTAAAAAAGCAATTTATACCTTAAAGAAACAAGCTGGAAACCCACATCCCTATCCGCCACCAGCTGCTGTCCATCAAGGCTCATACTATAAGTAATGCAGAAATCCATTTGGAGCCTCCAAGCAGTCTGGAATACAGATACTAGCCAAACGTTCCGCCTGGAATCCCTGTAATTACGAGTTAGATCCCAGGGAATTGTGAATAACTGTACATACCCATTTTTACAGTGATATCCTGCACTGGATATCGGGGTCCTGGAACATCGTGCCCGGAAAAAAAAACTGTAGCATATTTACAAGCAATTGGTGTAGGGCAGCGTCACAAACAATTTTGCTGCGCTGTCCTAAGCCAATTCAAAAGGACAGGAATGCTCCGTATTTACAAGACACAGTGCATTCCTGTCCTTTCAGCCAGCGCCGGCACACATTTTTGCACCAACGTAGGCACCCTTGCACCATGGGACAAGGGTGTCTGTGTTGTTGGCACAATTGTGTTTGTGCAGAAAGAGGTACCTTCCTGCACAAAAACAATCATGAGAGGCATTTCTCTTTTTCTATGTGTGCTGCAGAATGCAGCACACGTGGAAAGCGGAAATAATGAGGAGAAATGCAAACATTTCACTAGTTAGTTAGTTTTGGCACTGCCCCAGATTTACGCTATGTTTTAAATCTGGGGCAGTGTCAAAAACCATGAGAACACTCACAGCAACACCCAAGGAATGCCCCTTCCACGCAGAGTAAGGCATTGCCTTACTCCATATTTACAAGGCCATAAAAAGCCATGCAGGGTGGCGTTGCATGGCCTATTAAATATGGGCCAGCACATTTTGCCTCGGAGCATCACAAAAGTGATGCGCCAGTGGCGTGAAAGTGCAGCATGGGCATTGTAAATAGGCCCCTTGGCTTCTAACTCTGAGCTGTCAGAGTATCCATGGGATGACTTACATGTCTTTTTGAGACAAACAAACTGTAACATTAAAAGCATCAAATTCAAGACACCAGGAAAACTTTGCTGTTTGGGTCCAGCAGAAGTTTACAGGTACTTTAAGCAGATATTGCAAACAATACTATCCTTCATCTGCAACAAAACAAACCCACCTCTTGGAGAAAGTACTAATTTATTTTTGCAAAAGAGTACCAAGCAAAAGGTAGTCCTCATGTTCATATGCTGTTCTGGGTAAAAGACGCACCTAAATTTGGAACAGACACAGATGAGTCTGTACTTTCTTTCATAGAACAGTATATTACATGTAGCATTCCAAAACACACTGAGGAAAAAACTCTAATGCGTTTCAAATCACATAGATGTGAAAAATAATGTCAGCAGAAATATGCATATTTTTTTAGCTACCTATTAAACCTTCATGTTTTTCATAGTCTGAAGCCAGTTGCTTCCTCCCGGTTCTCTTTGAAAAACCTTAAAAACCAACAATACTTTTTACAACCATTTCAAAAGTACCCACAAAATCATCCCAGGACTTGTGACACCGTTTCTGACTACCCCTAAATTTCAACCTGCACTCCTCTGGGGTGAATTCAAGCTTATTGACAAGAGCTTTCTTTATGGTGGGATTCCTCAACCTCTCCCTTCTCCATGGTCAGTAGGTCATCCGTCCCATCACCAGGAATATGACTCCAAAAGCCAGCTCTCAAATCCTCCTGAGAGATCCTCTGTACCTCTAGAGCTACTTCATGTGCCTGAAATCACCTGTCTATATCACCCCCTCCTTAAAGACAGGCACTATGTCTCTGAGCATATGGACCCTTTCTTCTGCACTGGACATGGTAATGGTGTTCCCACCATTTTTGCTAGACTCTAACAACTATTTGGCCTTCAAATTCAGCTCCTTGAGACTCAATTAATGAGCCAGCAAGATACTTTTCGTCTCCAAGACTCTCTTAACTTCAGCTTTTCTCTCATCTGCAGCCAGCTGGGCCAGCTGCAGCCTCAGGGTCCATTCATCCTGTCTATTCTTGAGGTCCTCATAGGAATGGGTTTGGGAGGAGACGGCACTTCCTGTATTTAATTAAATTTGGAAGTCTCTGGGGGCTCCCCTTTCTCCTCTGGAGCCTTACCCAGGCATTTCTCTGCTCCTCTCCCTCCTTCCCAGAGCCTCTACTCTTTGGGCCTCTGATTCTGAAGTCAACTACAACCAGGTTTCTCCCTTCTCTAGAGTGCAGAAGGGTACAACTTGTTTACCCCGTATCATTACAACGACCACGTTGTTGCAGCGCATGCCATTACAACATAAGTTGTTACAGCAGCTTGTTGTAGGGGGCAGAAGATGTTGGATTTTTAATCCAACAGCTTCCCTAACGTTGCACAGACTGGAGTTGGAATAGCAAATTATACTATTCCAACAACCAGCGCCCCCCTACAGCAAGTTGTTGTAATGACTTGCATTGTAATTGGTATGCGATGTAACAACTCGGTCGTTGTAATGAAGGCGTTGATAGAGCGTCATGTTATTCTGAAATTTGTCGGGGTGCATCATATTCACCGTTAGTCAGCACCCGCATATTAATCGATGTATGTTAAGTTTGCCATAGAAATGTATTACTAGAATTGTTTAACTTAGGTATGATTAGAAATGTAAGCATGCTTTTTATGACAAGAAATGCTGCAGATCATTGTGAATGTATTTTAGTAAACGCATAATGTTTGATTTTACGTAATGCAATGTATTAGGTTAAACGTGTGCCATGTTAAAGTTGCACGCGCAAGTGTGCTTATTCACGTATAAAGAGTGATGAACTAATGCTTAATGTGTGATTTAGTAATGTGTTTAACAGTGTAAAGGCCTGATCGTGTATACGTTTAAGGAGAAGGCCTGTTCATTTTCTTATGTTAGCTAAACGTTGTAGGCCGAAAATTATTTCCCTTGGTAAAGGCTTTGGGTTACAGGATGATGGAAAATCTTAAAGAGAAGAGAATAGTTTTTAGTTCCCATGTTTCGGTTGCAGGTGCAAGGACATTTAGCTCGTTAGTGAGACTAGGTCTTTGTTTTACGAGTTAGGATGGTACGAGAAGCCAACAGGGAAGTACATTGGAATGTGTGGATGATACTTTCAGCGGAGAAGGTGCCTGGGACCCAAGGTCAAGCTAACCGTCATTGGGTGGGATACAAGTTTAGCTGTAAAAGTACTGGAAGAAGACCTGGCTGAAGAGGTGTGCCGAAGGGCGTGCGCTACGTTTTTGGGATTTTGTATTAGGGACAGTGCCCCGAGGGTTGAGCAGTTGAGGTTTAGATGGGGAGCTAGAAGGTGCATCTTAGAACGAGCTCTGACTAAGTGAATGTATTTCTTAGGAAGTCTTCACTTCTGACACCTTTTTATTCTCTTGCCTGGGATGGGAAATGCTAAGTAGGGATGTCACCGTAGAGATAGAGTAGGAAAAGACTGATTTTCTTTTAGGCTAATGATTCCTAATGTAGATGTGGGCTTTACTATTGCATTTCTTATGCTTCTTGAGCTTGTTATTCTATTTGTTCTGAGTCGTATGAGACTCTTACATAGACTTGCATTTGTTTTAGTGCCCATTTATCTTCTTCACCTTGTGCTAAGGTGTTTGTATGTGCAGTTATTTTTGGTTGTAATAAAATCTTACAAATTTTAGATTCAGAGTCAGTGGTCCTTTTAGAGCAGAAATTGATTTGGTTAATTATGTATTGAGATTTGAATTTTCTCCCCTCTACACTATTTATCAGATAAAAAGATCCTGGTGACCTGAGAGGATTCTTGGAGATAATCAGGTAGACAAGAATCCGGTCCTATCAGTTGGTAGCGGAGTAGGATGGTTATCTCTGATAGTGAGGGGAGATCTAGATTAGGATAGGAGATTCTAGAGGAGGCCCATAGAAGTCAAGTGATGGTGACTCATCGGATGGCGAGCAGCGGACGACGGCAGTTGATGGAGATTGATGGAGAGTAGTGGTGCGGCGGAAAGCAGCAGTTCGTGGAGGAGTGAGTATGAAGAGGGTGAGATGTTTGTAGATTGCGGTGTTGATTTGTTTGCGTGATGTCTTGCGGAGTTGGAGTGAGTGATTGTGAGATCAGGCTGTGAGCGCGCGCAGCCCGGGAAAATCTTAGGCTCGACGAGTAGCTTAAATGATTGTGGTGAAGAAGACATCCACGGTAGATTTTGTTGACCACTGAAAGGGGATCGTGAGACGTCATCGATTACCCAGACCGAGATAGGGGGTGCAAATGTGTGAGTGCATGAGCAACCGACGCTGGTCGTGGGTTGTACGTGGAATTGAGTAACCGAAACCTATCAGAGAGGCGATTGTCCGGTCGTTTCGCGGAAAGACAGTTGCCAGTTGAGGTCGACAACTTCAAGAGACTGTGGACGGACAGTCAGAGAAGTAACTTGTTTGGGACAAACGGTTATTTCAGCGTATGAATGGGACAAATGCAATGGTGAGACGTGAAGTGTGAAGGAGGGTAACTGCTGCGAGTGAAGGAAAAGTGACATCAGAAGGTGTCGCGCTGCGATAGGTCGGTTGCTGTGAGTCGCGCTGCTATTGGTGGATTTGACATCAGGAAGTGAATGAAAACATTGTGTGCGGGAGAAAAATTTGTTCACCATGAAATGTTTTAAGGTTTTCCGAGAATTATGTAGAGGTGACAAACATGTGGTTACTCGAGGGGGAGAAGAAGCCCCTCCCGAGGATACTCCGGCGCATTATATGGCAAGGAATGTGGGTTTGCATACTATAATTTGGCTTGAAAATTGGCATAAAATGACCCAAGGTGAGGGAGAACTGGCTTTCCCACGATATGGCTCCTTCAGGTTGGAAGTGTTGTATCAGTTGAAATCTGTAATGTCTTCGTTGCGACCTTTGCCGAGACCAACTCAGTTTGAGGCATTGCATGCTTGGATTAGAGCAGCACATGACAGGCACAGAGACCGAAGTCAAGAAAGGGTGAAGAAGTCAATTAAGGCATTCCAGGAGGCGAGGTGGGATGCACAAGAAAAAAGGTGGAGAGTACAAACGATAGAGGGGGACAGGTTGTACCCACTACTGGAGAAGACAGACAGTGCTAAGTCAAAGAGTGCAGATGACGACGATAGTGATACAGATGATAGTCTAGTAGAGAGGTTGCTGTCTGAGAGACCACCTCCATACAATCCAGATTCCTATGAAGGGAAGTCGGCTCAAGCGGAAGAGACTAGTGGATTACAGACTCAGTGAGAGGTGAGAGTAGAAGGGAAAATCTCGACAGGAACTGAGGGTATGAAAAGTCAGTCTGTAGCAAGCACAGAGGTTGGGAGAGGTGCGAGGTTACCGATGCTTTAAAGGTATCGGTTACCATTGGACCTATTTCAGTTTACGACATGGATCAAGAAAGGGTTGGGAGTTCAGTACAGTCAGCTGTAGGATCGAGGAGTGTGGTAGACGGAAATGGAACAGTGAGCGGGATGGAGCAGACTCCAAAACCTATCGAATGGAGTACGCCATTGCCAGCTACGGCAGACTCCTCTAGGGGACAGGTGGATGCGAGATCAGCAAGACCAAGGTCTTTGGCCGAGTCAAGGTTGGATCTGAGGATGTGGGTACCTCCTGCAAGGAATCAGTGTGAAAGAATGGTAGAGAGTGAGGAGCGAGGCAATTCAGGAAACTGACCAGTCACTAGGAATATGACAGAAGAGAATAGACTTCAAGAACAGGAATGCGAGTACGACGAACGAAATGGGGCAGCTTGTCGAGAAATATTGAAGGGAGCCTTGAAAGGGAGAATGTTAGATGTTGTAAGGTTAAAAGCAGAAGTAGACGAGATAATAAGTGGAAATTTGCCTCTTGAAAGAACGCACATGTACGAGCAAGATGAGTTACTTTTTGTAGCAAAAGATGTGACTCGCAAGGCAAGAACTGCACATGAGAAGTTGTCAGAATTGGCTAAAAATTATGACGTGGATCTATCTAAAACAAAATCATTGCAGGGGAGCCATAGATTGCAGTATAGCGACCAAGAATTGGAAGAGAAGAGGGTCATGGGATTGAGGTCCCATATCAAAGATTTGATTATAGCAATGCGTGCATGGATCATGCTTGATAAATGGGAAGAAAGGTGGTCGAAGAAGAAGAGTTCTAAAAGGACGATAGGAGAGACACCACCTCCAGGTGGGGGTATGCTGGATGCAGGAAATTTCACTTTATGAGAGGTACAGAATGGAGGATATGTGCATGTGCCTTGGAGTAGGGGTGATTTGGCTGCATTTACGAATGATTTTCCCCACTTGAGGGAAAAGCCTGTCGAGTGGTACAAGCAGGTTGATCGGTTTGTCAAGATCTCAAAGGTGTTGTGGATTGACTTGAATACGCTGTTTGACATCGTGGTTCTGAGCGATTTATGGTCGGCATGTAAGATCGCTGTTGAGTGGCCAACTTCAGAGCCTGATAGGGATCCTGTTTCAAATGGTCCATCACCCATAGTCATGAAGAAGTTCAAACAAGTGATTACGTGGCTGAAGTCGAAGATTTCTCCTCAGGATATTGATTGGGTCAAAATAGATCGGACAGTGCAAGAGCCAAAAGAGACAGTGCATGTGTTTTATGAAAGACTCTTGCAGGCCTTTAAGCAGTACAGTGGATTAGATGTATTGGATACAAAAGACATGGGACAGTTTGTTTCGAAGTTTGTGTTGGCATTGAGGCCAGAGGTTAGTCTCATGATACAGCAGCATTTGATTTGTTTGCAGAATAAGCCGGTGGATGAGATTTTGCAAACGGCTCAGGGACAGCCTAATGGAGGAACGTTAGGAAGGAAGCAGGGAAATAACCAAGGAGGAAATCAGAATGTTCAAGGTCAGGGAAGACCCAAGTCAGTTGATCCCAAGACAGGGATGGATGTGGCGACATTGAAAAAGACCACTGCTTGTCATCTTTGTCACCAGGTTGGACACTGGAAACGCGAGTGTCCCTTGAATCCGATGAATCAGGTGCAGCAAGAAGTAGAGATAGTTCAGATACCTGTACCTGAAGTAGTTCCCACTGTGACTAGACCTAGGATGGTGAAAGGGGGGACTAGAAGTCCGCAGGTGCAAGTTCCTCAGCCACCTATGGTTCAAAGTGTTCAGCAAGGAGTTCGAACTTACCAACAGATGCCCTTGTTCGAAGGGTGTGAGGAGTTTGGTCCAGACCCGTTGGCATGACGGTGCCTGAGAGGGGAGGAAGACTGCACGCTTGGAGCAGTCTTGGAGGTAGACCAGAGGGGACCATTTGTAGAAGCAGATATTGATGGTCACCCTACCACCTTTTTGGTTGAAACTGATGCTACCCGGTCTACTGTGAGATCAGCAGTAGTCCCTAACCTACCCCTCTCAGGACAATCGATCCAAGTTGTTGGTGTAGCAAATAAGAAATTGACTAGCCCATTGACAGAGCCAATTCCTGTGAGAATAGGAACATTCAGAGATCGACACCAGTTCGTGGTGTGTGATTCAAGCCCAGTTTGTCTGTTAGGAAGAGATCTGTTGAGCAAGCTGAATTGCACTATTTATTGCACACCGAAGGGAGTTGAAGTGCAGACAAAGGATGATGATGCGACCTTTAAGGTTGCAAATCAGCGCGTGTGTATAGAAATGTGCCCGGTGCTGACAGTGGAGGAGCTTCCACTTGATTTGAGGGATTCTGTGTCAATTGATGTGTGGGACTTCAGTGGAGAAGAGATCGGATTGATCAAAGGTGTAGAGCCAGTGAAGATTCAGGTCAAGCCGAATGTAGAATTTCCTAGGACGCCCCAGTACAATTTGTCACCTGAGACAATTGCAGGGATCAAACCTGTAATTGAGTCTATTATCAAGCAGGGAATTCTGAAAGAGATCATGGGTAGCCCATGTAATTCACCAATCATGGGACTACAGAAACCAAGTGGGAAATTCAGGATTGTGCAAGACCTACGAAAAATAAATGAGATAGTTTTTCCATGTTGTCCAGTGGTACCGAATACATCTGTGACTCCGCTTCAAATTCCATGTGAAGCTGAGTGGTTTACAGTGATTGATCTGTGTCAAGCATTCTTCTCAATCCCACTCCAGGAGGAAAGCCAACTTCTTTTTGCTTTCCGGCAGGAGAACCGTGTGTTAACGTGGTGTCGTATCCCACAGGGGTACACAGAGATTCCATCGATCTTTAATCAGATCCTGAAGAAGAATCTTGAAAGTCTTGTGTTGCCGCAGAACTCTTTTCTGGTGCAATACATTAATGACCTGCTCGTTGCTTCAGAAACTGAAGACGCTTGCAGGATCGATACCATTGCTTTACAGAATCATTTGGCAGAAAATGGACATAAGGTGTCTCCGAACAAATTGCAGTATTGTCTGAGTGAAGTGCAGTATTTGGGTCACAGAATTGAGAAGGGCAAGAGAAAGGTGTCACCAGATCGTATTGAGGCTATTGTGAATATGCCTGTGCCCACCACTCAAAGTGAAGTCAGAATGTTCTTGGGGATGGTTGGCTATTGTCGCCAATGGATTCCCAACTTCTCCTTTGAAGCGAAGCCTTTGTAACAGCTGACGCACAAGGATGTGAGTGATCCGGTACCATGGGACAATGACTGTTTGATGTCATTTTTAAGTCTGAGAGAAGCCCTGTGTCACGCTCCAGCTTTGGGGATGCCTGATTACAACAATGCATTCACAGTGTTCTGTTGTGAGAGAGAAGGTTGTGCATTGTCAGTCCTGACTCAGAATCATGGAGGTGTCCGTAGACCAGTTGCCTACTTTTCAGCTACTTTAGATCCAGTAGCTTCTGCATTGCCCGGATGTCTTAAATCCGTTGCTGCAACAGGTGTCAGTATTGAAAGATGTGAGAGTATTGTAATGGGACATCCACTTACAGTTTATGTGCCACATTCTGTTGAACTGTTGATGACAAGGACTAAAACACAGCACCTCACGAACAACAGGTTGACACGTTACGAGCAAGTTATACTTGCTGCAGAACATGTAACATTGAAGAGGTGTTCTGTTTTAAACCCAGCAACATTGATGCCTATTCCAAATGCAGATGGTGAAGATTGTGAGGATCACGATTGTCTCGATATGACTGAACTATGCACCAAACCGAGACCAGACATTGTCGATGAACCGCTCCCTGACCCTGATGAAATTTTCTTTGTGGACGGTTCATGTCTAAGAGACGATGTTGGTCGATGAGAGCAGCGTTTGCTGTATGTACCATCACAGGAGTGGTTGAGGCTGCTTGTTTAGAGGGAGTACACTCCGCACAGGTAGCTGAAATCATTGCTTTGACCCGTGCCTGTTTGGCTGCTGATCAGATTCAGATAACGATTTATACCGACAGTCAATACGGGTTTGGTGTTGTTCATGATTTAGGACAGTTATGGTCAAAGAGAAGATTCATGACATCTTCAGGTTCGCCCACCAGAAATGGGGAATATGTGAGACAGTTGTTGGAAGCATTACAATGTCCGAAAGAGATTGCAGTTGTCAAATGTTCTGCCCATTCCAAAGGGAGTGATTTTGTGTCTTTAGGCAATAACTATGCTGATGAGGTTGCCCGGTTCTGTGCAGAACAAGGATGCATATTTACTGGAGGGTACACTGGAGAAAGCCAAGAAAGAACCGATCTCAGCATGATGTTAGCCATGGCCGATACATGGGAGGAACTAAAACGATTGCAGGATGAGGCTACTGATCAAGAACGAGATAGCTGGATACGAGCAGGATGTGAGAAGGGAGATGTGGATGTGTGGGTTTCGAGTGATGGACGAGCTGTGCTGCTGGAATATCTGTTAAGTCCAATGGCAAGGTTGATACATGGTGCAGTACATCTTGGTAGAGATGCAATGGTGCGAGTGTTCAGACAGACATGGTACAATCCGAAGTTTTGTGCAGTTGCGGAAGCTGTATGTCAGAGGTGTGTTACATGTCAGCAGATGAATGCAGGAAAGAGAACTGCTGTAACTTTGAGTCACACTGGGAGGTCAGGAGGGCCTTTCAATTGGATGCAGTTGGACTTTATTGAGATGCCGGAGTGTAATGGGTTGAGGTACATCTTGGTCGTGGTATGTGTCTTTTCAAGGTTGGTGGAGGCTTACCCAACAAGTAGGTGTGACACACTCACTGTAGCTAAGCTGTTGCTGAGGGAACTTATCCCTAGGTTTGGGCTTCCGACCTCTTTGGAGTCGGACAGAGGGACACATTTCCATAGGGAGATCATGAAATCGCTCTGTGCTGCCTTGAATGTGGATCTGAGATTGCATTGCAGTTATCGACCAGAGGCTTCTGGGATTGTGGAACAAGTTAATGGGACTTTGAAAGTGCAGATGGCGAAAGTGTGTTCTTCGACATCCCTGAAATGGCCTGACGCACTGCCCTTGGTCCTCATGAGCCTTTGTAGTGTTCCATATAGGAGAACGGGGTTGTCTCCACACGAAATCCTGATGGAGAGGGCAATGCGATTACCAGCGATACCTGCTACTGCTTTGATTAACATCACTGATGACTTGATTCTTGACTACTGTAAGGGACTGGCTGACGTAGTCCGTTCTGTGTCCCAGCAGGTGCAAGCAGTAACTGTTCCAGCCGCAAGTGACCTGTGCCACGACTTGTGCCCGGGGGACTGGGTGCTTGTGCGTAAACACGTGAGGAAGAGTTGTTTGGATGTTCGTTGACGTGGTCCGTACCAGGTAATACTGGTCACTAACACGGCAGTGAAGTGTGGGGGACTGCCGAACTGGGTGCATGCCTCCCATACCCACAGAGTTCCAGCACCCTTGGAAGATACAGCCCCTCTTGTGAATGAAAATCCAGCTGAGGTGGCAGGGCCATCTGAGAGGGCAAGCCAAGCTGTGAGGGTTGCTGATGCAGTTGGTTGTGCACTAGATCGTGCTGAAAGGGGTTGTGTAAATCGAAGCCCCGACTTTGACTCGGACGGAGAAAGTGTTGCTGTGGGTGGAGTAAAGTCAAATTCTGCTGAAGAAGGAAGTAGTGCACAGGGTACCCCAAGGGTGAGCAGAAGTGCCACAGAAGCAGAAAGAGTTTGGCCTGTGAGTCAGAGGCGGCTGAACTTGAGATTGGTACCTGAAAGAGATCTTGCCCCAGTTTCTGAAATGTCTGAATCTGAACAAAGTGACGAAGAGCAAGCTCGAGCTAATCTGAGAAGATCCAGGAGAACAAGAGTGCTGTGTCAAAGGTACGCCTCACCGGAGTGGACATACGAGGTGACTGATGCCAGGTCAGCGATTCTCCGAATCTGAAAATAGACGTGCTGTTGTTGGTTCCAGGAGTGGAAATCGAAGGAATACTGACTCTCAATATTCCGAATCCACCACTTCTGAGCAAGATTCGTGAATTGATTCTGGAGACGCTGGTTTTTCCGACTTTTGGTTTTGTACCACTGCATCAATAATTATTGGTGCTACGTCTTGAACTTTTGCAACGTGTTTTAGAGATTTTGGGAGCTGATCTTATCCTGGATTGAAGGTAAAAACTTTGTTGTATATAAAAGTCCAAAGAAGATAACCTAGGCCCGAGTGGAAGAATACATTTAGGGACTTTCCGTCAAGATGACAAAAGAGGGCTAGGGAAGTCTTTTTGTGGACTGTGTAAATAAGGAACTGAAAGTTGCCAGGGGATTTCCAGCTTTGAAGTGTCGTTTGAACTGGTTGACAAACAATATCTGGAGGAGAAAGAGGCTCTTAATTGTTGTCGAGCCAAGAACTTTGCAAAGATGGCAGATGCTGGAAATACTCACCGTAGAGCTAAATTAGTGATAGGTACGCTTATAGGGCTCGTGATAGTTTCTATAGTTGTAATAGTTGTAGCCTCATATATCGTTTCACATGAACACAAGGGGGAGGTACAGGGGACACCTACACCTACCACCTCTAGCCAGAAGGAGGTTACTATAGGAGCTAAAAGAGCTTTGCTACTCGAAGAGAGTCGTAGATTTCATATAGATATATCTATAAGGGATTTTAAGCTCAATGCGTATGCAAAACCATTGTACGAATCTGTGGATGCGATGGATGCGAAAGATTGCTATGTGTGCATGCAGCTACCTTCTTCTGTAGATGAGGGTATTAGATACCATCATCTTCCACTAACATATGGAATTTCTTGTAGTTTGTTGCTTAGCATCTTCTATGAGAGAGGTCAGTTTGAGTATTTCTTTTCCAATTACGATGCAGTACTTCCTGAAGTTCCAGCTTACAAGCATTTGAATAAATACAATTATTACAAGTCAGAGGACAGACTCTGAGAGTATTTCATACCGTCTTTGGAACTAGATACGGCTTATGCTCACCGACATAATTTGACATGTTCATTGTCAGATACAGAAAAGAAGTTTGTAGGTCAAGTAGAAGATAGATATAGAAAACTAACACAGACACGAAATACATGAGATAGTCCAGTAGACTGGACTGATGAGGAGAGATTACACAGATCTAAGGGGAGTTATGGACCTATAGCATTGGACCAGGTGCAAAAGGGGAAGTTGTGTGTGAGACGTCCTCAGACCTACTATGAAAAGGTTTCGGTAGGACAAAGTACGTGTGATCATTTCTTTACAATGGAAGATTCAGCTAAGAACTTTTTGCAAGGCTCGGTGCAAGTGATTCCAACTGTGTATTATGTGTGCGGAAGGAATGCCTATGTGAGGTTGCCAGCGAATTGGTATGGTACGTGTTATTTGGCTATTATTTTTCCGAAGATATATCATGCAGAAGATTTGGAGCTTTTGGAGACTGGACATCACTCTAGAGTAAGGAGAGCTGTGAGTGCAGGAGCAGTGATTGGTGATGTCTTTGGAGCAATGATACCGAGTTTGGGTGTGGTTTTGAATGATGTGAAGTTAAGAAGGTTGGCGACTGTGGTTGATGAGTTGTCAATGAATACAGCAAGGTCTTTGATATTGGTGGATGGAGAGATGTTATCGATAAGGACGATGGTTTTGCAGAATCGTCTTGCTTTAGACGTATTATTGGCAAAAGAGGGCGGAGTCTGTAAATTATTGAAGGATCAGTAATGTTGTACGTATATTCCAGACAATAGCAAGGATCTGGAGACATATATAGACAACATTACTACGATTCATCAAGTGATTGAGGATTTGACTGCAGAAGGGGTGTGGGAAAAGATTGGTAAAGGATTTGGTCGTGTGGGAAGTTGGTTTGCGAATTTGGGAAAGGGGTTCCTTGGGTTTGTGCTAAAACCTCTCATTATTGTTGTGGTTTGTGTGATCTGCTTGTGGGGTCTCATCAGAGCTTACAAGTGGTACAGAGGAAACAGAATTGAAAGAGCTCTTAGAGCAAGTGAATTGCGAATGGCTAGACTGCAGGACAGTCAGTATCAGAATATCAAGAATATGGAGAGGTTCCGATGGGGGAGGATGGCAACAAGTACTGTTTAGGTTGGTTCTTTCTCCAAGGGAGTAGATTGTGTGATGGTGTGATGACATTTGTCATCAAGGGGGGGAACTGATAGAGCGTCATGTTATTCTGAAATTTGTAGGGGTGCATCATATTCACCGTTAGTCAGCACCCGCATATTAATCGATGTATGTTAAGTTTGCCGAAGAAATGTATTACTAGAATTGTTTAACTTAGGTGTGATTAGAAATGTAACCATGCTTTTTATGACAAGTAATGCTGCAGATCATTGTGAATGCTTTTTAGTAAACGCATAATGTTTGATTTTACATAATGGAATGTATTAGGTTAAACGTGTGCCATGTTAAAGTTGCACGTGCAAGTTTGCTTATTCACGTATAAAGAGTGATGAACTAATGCTTAATGTGTGATTTAGTAATGTGTTTAACAGTGTAAAGGCCTGATCGCGTATACATTTAAGGATAAGGCCTGTTCATTTTCTTATGTTAGCTAAACGTTGTAGGCTGAAAATGATTTCCCTTGGTAAAGGCTTTGGTTACAGGATGATGGAAAATCTTAGAGAAGAGAAAAGTTTTTCGTTCCCATATTTCTGTTGCAGGTGCAAGAACATTTAGCTCGTTAGTGAGACTAGGTCTTTGTTTTAGGAGTTAGGATGGTACGTGAAGCCAACAGGGGAGTACATTGGAATGTGCGGATGATACTTTCAGCGGAGAAGGTGCCTGGGACCCAAGGTCAAGCTAACCGTCGTTGGATGGGATACAAGTTTAGCTGTAAAAGTACTGGAAGAAGACCTGGCTGAAGAGGTGTGCCGAAGGGCGTGTCCTACGTTTTTGTGATTTTGTATTAGGGACAGTGCCCCGAGGGTTGAGCAGTTGAGGTTTAGATGGGGAGCTAGAAGGTGCATCTTAGAATGAGCTCTGACTAAGTGAATGTATTTGTTAGGAAGTCTTCACTTCTGACACCTTTTTATTCTCTTGCCTGGGATGGGAAATCCTAAGTAGGGATGTCACCGTAGAGACAGAGTAGGGAAAGACTAACTGATTTTCTTTTAGGCTAATGATTCCTAATGTAGATGTGGGCTTGACTATTGCATTTCTTATGCGTCTTGAGCTTGTTATTCTATTTGTTCTGAGTCATATGAGACTCTGACGTAGACTTGCATTTGTTTTAGTGCCCATTTATCTTCTTCACCTTGTGCTAAGGTGTTTGTATGTGCGGGTATTATTGATTTGGTTAATTATGTAGAGAGATTAAAATTTTCTCCCCTCTACACTATTTAGCAGATAAAAAGATCCTGGCGACCTGAGAGGATTCTTGGAGATAATCAGGTAGACAAGAATCCGGTCCTATCAGCGTTGTTATGGCATGCGTTCTAAAGGTATGTGTTATAACGTGGCATATTTGCGCTGAAATAGTCCTCTTCAAACTCTTCCTGTAGGCAGATTGCATTCTGCAGATATACTCCTAGCATCTAAGGGTGAACTAGTACTCAAACTTGGACGTATAGGTGAGTAAATGGGTGTGTGAATGGTTTTATGGGTGTGTGACTGAGTGTTGTAGTCAAAGTCTGGCTATATGAGTGCTGGGTACATAGGTGTTTTTGTTGGAGTGTAACTGGGTGTGTAAGTGCCTGCCTGACTGTGTGAGTATGTGCAAATTGCATTCTGTTAAATTATATACTATAAGAAAACACCCACATCTAATTTCAAACTCATTCATTCATAAGGCTTTATGGAATTATTGTACTTTCAGTAAACCAATGTCTCTTTCTCCTTCCATGCTCACTGTATTGTTAGCTATTGTTCTCATCTAAGCTCCCTTCTATTTTCCCTTCTAGTAAAGTGTCTAGAAGCTACCAATTTTCTTTCAACTTTTATATACTCACATTTTGTTATCTAAATATACTTTTATATACTACAGCCTAATTAACATACTTGTAAAAGCTCTTTGCTGTGCTCCAGTTTTATTTCTATGTCTGTTAAAATCTGTTTATATTCCAAATCTCCAGTGAGAGCTCCAGCAATCCACCTCCACTCTCAGTAGAAAAGCCGCTAAAATGGCTAGCATTCACCATGTGCAACTCTAGTTAACAAATCACAGGCATCCTTTCATCGTTTGTTTTTGTTATACCACTTCTTAATGGTCAGTATTTCTTTGACCTTTTCCATTATTTCTGTGAGGAAGCCCAATTTGGTTGTTTTTCTTCCATGAATCCACCTTGTATCTAAAATGGCAGGTGCAACTTTCCTCTCATGGTGTGGCGAGCCAATCACGCCATTGCTGGTGGTCTGTGAATCTCCAGAATCCCCACGGGGATCCGCGGAGGGTTCGTGTCCCTATCTATATATATATAATTATTTTTTCACTACTCCAAACCTATTGAACGGATGTATACCAAATAACAAAAATCATACTTTGTGGACCTAGATCTAGCTTTCTGCCAAATTTGGTGTCATTCCGTTCAGCAGTTCGTGCTGTAGTTGTGTCTACGAGAATTGGCATTAGAAACGTCATATTTTTTACCCCCCACCCTATTTCTTAGGCCCCCACTTGACAAATCACCCTAAAACTTGCAAAACACAACTAGACAAAGAGGGGCACTTTCTTTGGGAAAATTTCATGAAGATTAGTCAAAACAGAACCAAAGTTGTAAGCAAGTCAAAAAACGCTTTTCCTATGAAAACTAGGTGCTCACTTTAACTACCTACTGGCAACCGCCAGTAGGTAAATATATATATTTATAAAACACACAATAAGGCAAACACATGTTGTCAAAATCAACCCTAGCACTGAAAGGAACTCATTTATGTGAGGATGTACTCCTTGTGAAAGAGCAGATTGTGAGCAGAATACGGGTGACTCACAATTCACAATCTACCATTCTTCCATCTCCCTCCTTCCCTTACAATTTTTTGATAAAATATTTATTTTGCAAACTTGCATTTTTTGTATTCCTTGCATGCATCCTACGTGAAAGTGTTTGCTGATGTTAGTGTGACAGTGTTTCTGTAATTATTGTTTGACCATGCCTATGGATTTTCTTATTCAGTAAAGCACATGCTACACATACTTCCCTGTACTCCCAGCAGAGCACAGGAGATTATAGTTGACAGCAAGTAGGTTAATGCAAAGAAAATGTTGTGACAGAGAGTACTGATAGGCTACTGTACACATACACATAATGGTAAAATGAGTCCAGTCAAGATGGTGTGGTATATGTGAGAAAGGGGGTAGTGATTCCTAGTATTCTGTGACATATGTTTAGGGAGATCGTGGTTAGTCTCTATGTCCCTAATGAGGTTCCATATACCTATAGATGCAGTGCTGGTCCTGTGTTGGGATTGAAAGCTGGATTTTCAGTAGGAGGAAGGGTGTGCGTGAGGTTGGGGATCTATACAAATTTGTTTTCTACCAGATGCACCAAGGGCATGACTAGGTCTGTCAGGTATGACTGGTGGCCTATCAGCCGGGACCCGAATTAGCTGAAAAATATAGCTAAACTGGTTCAGATCCTGGTGCTCTACCTGATGGCTGTTGTTCCACTGGTGGTCATTCAGGTTACAGAGAAAGTTGGACATGGAGTACATGAATCCCTTCATGTTGGCCATATAATGTTAGACAGAGTCCTGTTGTGCAAAAATGTCCACCTCCTGGAAGGCAGTATTTTCCAATGCCAACCTCCACATGTGCATACGCTTCTCACTCAGTCAGATGGTTGAATAGGAGGACAGACTTCATGGGGTATGACAAATGTTGGATGCGTGAGGTGCATTGCTCACCCAGTGATCTCTGTCAGTGTGCGACGCTGGAAAGAGCACAGAAGTTGCACCAGGACTAGAAGGTGGAACTGAGGATCTACCTGGGATACCTGGAGGCAGGTGAAGGTATGCGAGTCCAACTTATCTGGCACAAGTACTCGGGGTTTTGGATATTATGCCTGCGAATGTTGCCCAACAAGTGACACTGGTGACTGGCAGTGATGTGGTGTTAGGTAGGTAATCATGAATAGGGCCGCCAAACTCTTTGTTTGGATGTTGAGTGCAGCTGTGATGGTAGCCTACAGGAGTATGTGGTCTCAGATTTGCATATCAGCATTATCCCCTGGCTCTTGTTCCCCCGTTGTTTAGAATGAGAGATACACTTGTTTGACCAGGGACTTGTGATTGGGTGGGTATGTAAACAAACCCATACTGAGATATATGACATGGTGTTTTTTAGGTAGTGCATGTGCGACAGTGACACTGACACAGCCACTCTTTTGTGAATTTCCTGTGTCTGCCAAACTCTAAATAGAGCCCGTAATGTTGCTGCTGTGATTGTTGCTGTGGATGCCTCAACCAACAATGGATTACCAGATGGGCTCTTCTTTTGATGTTTGAGGATTCTGCTGGTTCAAACTTCAAACATACGAGGAACAAAAGTTGTGTCAGCGGTGTAATTTAAACAAGTTGTAATTTTAAGGAGGGTATTATGTCACATCTTACTGTGCATCTGTTCTTGGGTACTCTTAATCCATTTAAATCTTCCACTGGCACTGCATTCCCAGCCTTCATATTTGCAGGTTGTGTTTGGCTTGCAAATAAATTATTCAATTATAGCATAGCCATGGCCATGGCTGAATTTAAATGAGTGTACACTAAGTAGATGGATGGAAGAAAAAGCCCAAAGGTAAGTCTGTCTTTAGTGGGTCAAGAATCTAGACAGAGTTGGGTTGGAGTGGAACTATTCAGCATGCGATTGGGGTTTGATCCACATAAATCTCCATTAGGGGGCCTTGTTACCAAGACCTCATAACTTCTAATGTGGTAATAAGGCACCTTTGAATCCTGATTTTGCAAAGGTATGGTAA
The DNA here is from genome assembly GCF_964204655.1 of Triturus cristatus. Lineage (NCBI taxonomy): Eukaryota > Metazoa > Chordata > Amphibia > Caudata > Salamandridae > Triturus > Triturus cristatus. The sequence continues at coordinate 145,361,613 of NC_140588.1, forward strand.
ATTATGATTGTGTCACTACTGCACCATTAGAAGCTGGACCATGAAGAAAGGGGAACAGCAGCAGTAATTTGTGTTTGGACTCCAATTTCAGCATGTTTTCTCTAATCATGGTCATTTTCCTTCAGCTGCATTTGACCACGTTTTTTTCTAAAAAAATTTGCATGGCCAAACAAAATTGGAACTGCACTTTTCTTACAAAATCCCGATTTAGCAGGTAACTAACATTACACATTAAAACAGGATTACCCACCAGCCAGAAAATTACATCTGAAAGAGAACCACCTTAAATTAGTTTGTAAACAGTAGAGCCACATCCTGTTGTGTAGTTCCTAAAAATGCATAGGATCTGCACGTTTGTTGGACAACATAAACTGAGTGATTGGTCTAGACTGATTCCGGACACCCTCACAGGATATGTCAGCCTGTAGCCCAGCTAACTCACAGTGCCACCAAAAGCCCCCCAACCTTACCAAGGAGCGAATAGTTTCTGGCTACCATTGAACATGACAATCCTTGTCCCTTCAGGGATCGTGGAAACAGTATAGTACTTTTCACCCCAGTCAATCGTGCTCACTTAGTCTCAGAGAGATACACAGAATAAACATTGGGGACATTTTCAATAAGCATTTTTTGAACTAGCGTCTTTCTAGTATAAAACATATTTGCAGTTAGAGGGAAGTTGGAAATATAATACCCTTAAACATGCAGGTTTTTGGGTGTGCACAAACTCACTGTGCATTCCAGCTAAATCAATAATTTGCAATTATGCAAAGTAGCTCAGTCGCCCTAGGATGAAGATAGCGGTGACCTTCGTACATAGTATGTTAATCCTGTTATGTACGCCATGTGCAGGGGATTTTACTAAGAATCCTCATGCATAATAAATGAGGCTATTTTCAAGGAAACCAATCGACATTTATTCAGCACATAACTGGGTAAAAGGTCAGTGCTAGAACTGTTATGCAGAGCAAGGTAGGACAAATGTAGGTCAAAGGTAGCTTTGCTACTTTGGCCTAGGTTGGGGAACAAAACAATCCTCTATCTGGAAAATGAGTACACTATCACCCCACTTTGTTCCAGTTCCAAAGTCTTCTTGACCAAGGATGGGAGTATTCTGCACAGTACTTGATAGACTGCTATTTGACCAAGGCAGGTGTCACATTGACAGCTGGTCTCCTAAGGGTGAATTGGCATCATATGAAGTCTGCAACTTGCTGGGGTTGCTAAGGATCTGCCGAAAACCATGGAAGCGTGCCTGCCCAAGAGTGAAGGAGAGTGCCTGACCCTAATGAGGAGCCCAACATCTTCCTGGAGTGTGGAACACCCAGATGTAGCAGACTGCCATCAAGGATTGAGCCTGGTGTTGGCTCATGTTATGAGGGATCCCCCAGTCTTCAGTGCAGTTCCTGTAGTGAGATGTATGAAGAAGCCATCCATCATCGTAGTGCCCAGCATTCCTGCCACAGGCACCAAAGGACTAGTGTTACAGCTGCCTGCCCAAGGTGATCACTTTAAGGAGCTGCCTGTACCATCCCAGGAGCCGCAACTTCCAAAGGTGAGCAGGCATCTGCACCAGAACTCAGGTGGCATCTGCCGAAGATAAGCATTGGCCCTGAGACTGCAGCTTCTGAAGAAAACCGCCCGCTTGCACCAGTCCGAAGGGCGCAACTGACAATGATAAGGGCCTGCAGAGGAGGCATAATGTACTGTTCAACACCAGTGGCCCTGGGAGGCGTGAGACTGTTGTCTGCATCTTCTTTCACCAACACTGATCCCAAGCATGCAAAGCAGCAGATCACACCAGCCAGCACCACTGATCCAGAAAGCCATTGAGCATGTTTTTTTTTTTATTGATTGCACATAACAGTGAGCCGGACCTTATAGAGCGATATATGGATATATAAGTACATGACATAGTTCACATATTTACAACCAATTTAGGATAACACCCATTAATAGTATCGAACATCCATGATAGTCTCTGCATGACATCACTTAGTGGTCTAAGATCGTTAATATGCATCTCAAACGATAATCAAATACGAAAAGTTTTCAGCATTTTCATCTACACCAGGAGTCCAGCCAATCATGTCATGATTAGTCAAATCTATCAGGATCTAACACAGTTATAGTATTCTAACAAAAACTCTTACCCAACCTCCCTCTCCCTCCCCACATGCTTGGCCATAATATCTAACAGTAGTATTTGCACATTTTTCACATCCGCAGTTGTATGTGTCTCGGTTAAAAAGACTGACGTAGACAAACTGTACAGTCCTGCTAACTTACATAGTATAGCCCACAAAGATTGTGTGGAGCCTATGTGTCCCGTAGCCGTTGATCAAACCCCCATGCGATAGTCCGAGTCCGCCGCAGTAGGACAAAATGTCTATCGCAGCATATTCCTCTATCATTGCATTCCAGCTCAACGAAATCGGTGTTTTCCTTAGGCCTCTATGTTCCTCCCGTTGCAGTTCAGCCCCCTCCGCCTTACCCCACCTCAACATTTCCGTGTGCCATTCCTGCAGGGACAGGGTCCTAGTGGCTTTCCAGCTTGTGGTTATGGCTCTCTTTGCCAGTAGGAGCACAAGATTAACAAAACGGGAGGCAGAGCTACCCTTCTTTTCACGTGGCCCTAGTCCCAATATGCAGTATTCCAGAGTGTCATTCCGGCTCACCGGAGCTATATCCATCAATATTTTGCAGACCGTCGCCCAGTAGTGTCCCAGTCTAGGGCAGTCCCATATCATGTGTATCAACCCTGCATCGGGTGCACGGCAGCACCGGCAGGCATCGTCTGCCCCCTGAAACATAGCGCCCAGTCTGTGTGGTGTTAAATAAGCTCCGTGTAACACGATCAATTGAATACATTTAAATTTAGGATTCCAAGAGACCTTCTTGCGGTGCCCCAATATAGTGTCCCATTCCTTAGCTGCAAATGCACGGCCTACGTCCCCTTCCCACTTGTCTCGTAGCGGCCATAAAGAGACCACCTTCTCAGTTCGAATTCCGTGAGTTAGCCATTTTGTCAGTCGTGCCCCATTTCTCATTAGGTATTGCTTGGTAAGCAATGCATTTGTGGATGGTTCAGTGCCCTCGGGTGTCCATGTAGTGCGTATATATCTGGATATGTGTACGTGTAAGAGGAACAGCGTTTCAGGGGCGCCATGTACACGCACAAACGTTTCAAGTGTCATTAATACACCCTCCGAAAAGAACTCCCCTATCGTGGTGATGCCCGTTCTAGCCCATGCTTGTAGTGCGCGGTCAGTGGTCAGCCCCGAACGTGTAGGGATACCCAGTAGTGGAATAGTGGGGGCATACGGTGTCTTCTGTCCAGTGTACCTCACTGCACTCCGCCAATAAGTAATAGCTAACTTCAATAAGTGGGGATTCAACGGCAATAGGGGAGCCTGTGGTAATAAGAGCCTGTGTATGACCCCCTTGTCCCTGTCCCGTGACGACATATCCAATTCTTGCAAATTACGTCCTGCCAGCCAATATGCTAGCCATTGCAACTGGCTGGCATAGCAATATGCACGCAAATCCGGCACTCCCATCCCCCCTTGTTTCGTGGTGAGTTGTAATTTCACTAGGCGAATACGCCTGCGCCCTGTACCCCATATTAAGTCGGACACCAGAGAGTTCAATATTGTAAAGATCCTCGTGGGGACAAGTATCGGTAAGTTGGTGAAATAATAAAGGAGCCGCGGCAGCAGCACCATTTTCGTGGCGGCTACTCTGCCCGCCACCGATAAGGGCAATGAGACCCAGAACTGAATTTGAGATTTGAGAGCGGCGATCGCACGCATAAGATTGCCATCCAGTAGGTCCGCGGCATTGCGATAAATTTGTATTCTGAGATATTTAAAGGTATCGGGTGATATGTGGAAGGTCCAGGGGCCAAACATGAAATTCCCGCTTCTTGCAGCGCCATCAAAGAAATATGCGTATGACTTGGCAGCATTACTAGCCAGGCCAGAAAGATCTTGGAATGACTCAAAAATGGATGGCATTGGGTGAGGATCTGCAGTCATGTCCTTGATATAAAGAACGAGATCATCTGCGTATGCTGAGACAGTGTGGGATGTACAACCACGCGTTATTCCCTTGCAGGTGGCGAAAGCACGGAGTCTGTGTAAAAGCGGCTCCAGTGCCAGAATGAATAGCAACGTCGACATGGGTCAGCCCTGCCTGGTTCCCTGCGCCACCACATATTGCCCTGAAATATGCTGACCCGTACGCGCGCGCGTGGTGGGGTTCGTGTATAGTAAGCGCACCCATGCTATATATCCCTCAGGTATACCAAAACGTGTGAGTGCATAGAGCAGATAGTCCCAACGTAAGGAGTCAAACGCCTGCCTCAAATCAAGGGATATGCAACCTTCCCTAGTTCCCGTGTCTAGTGTGCCCAGCATGACCTGGTGCAGGCGTCTTATATTGAGTGCAGTGTTCCCACCAGGTACAAACCCACATTGATCGGGGTGTATTAGTGTGGGGATAAACTGACCAAGACGAGTGGCCAACAACTTACTGAGGATTTTATAGTCAGTATTAAGGAGCGACAAGGGCTATAGCTCGATATGAGCAGGGCATCCCTCCTGGGTTTTACTAAGGAGACCACTAACAATTGCAATGTAGTAGCGGGGAGACCACCCTCTTCCAACGATTCGCGGTATATACATTGCAAACGAGGAGTTAGTAAGTCGGCATATACCGCGTAAAATTCAACCGGCAGACCATCAGTCCCTGGGGTTTTATTGCGTGGTAAAGCCTTAATCCCCTGCCGGATTTCCGCCCCTGTGATTGGTCTCATTAAGTCATCGCGTTGTTGTTGTGTGAGTTGTGGGAAGCATAAACCGTCGAAGAAGTGTTCAAAGTCATTGTCAGTAAGTCCAGGTAACGGACCGTAAAGGTGCTCATAAAAGTCCCTAAACGCAGTATTGATGTTTAATTGAGTGGTCACCACAGCCATTGAGCATGTAAGCGAGGCTGAACTTGTATGTCTGCGAGGCTGTGCCTGATTCACACAAAAGAAAATCCTGCTTTTAGAATGCTAAACTCTGTGGGTATGAAAACTATTGAACTAAGCTACAAATGTTCCATTGGGATTATTGTTAATGATCTGCACCTGTGCCTAATCAATATGTATACCCATACCTTTGAGTAAGTTATCAGAGATGTTAGAAACTTTCCAGAGGGGAGATGGCACCTTAGAGGACAACACACTTCACACTCACATGTGATGGTGCAACCCTGCAACTGAACCATCTCTTGAGTGTGCAGTATTTTGTGTTGCTTCAAGAATGAAGTACTTTCTATTCACTAAATGATAAGTTCGTGGCTGGACAATATGCTACTGTGTCTGTTGAGTGACTGTTGAGTTCTGAGCTCTTGAGCACATGCTAATGCCCCAAAGAAGCCTTTGACTACTCATCCTCCCTACCATGAGAGTTAAGTGCTGAAGGGATACCTTTGCCTAATTTGCAGACCCGTAGTAGGATGTAATCCCAGACAACGATCTCACCCACCACATTTGGGGCAGAGTAGCCCTGTCTGCCCCATGGCCCCCCAAACGGGGTCTACCAATTTGCTGTATGAATTGGTAATTATATCAACAATAATAAATATATTAGAAAATAATAGATTGATTTTTAATTCTTGATTCGGTCATGAGAAATTCTGTTTCCACTTTGAGCATGATGATACATCATCAACTGCATCTTATGACTTCACTAAACAGTATTAGCCAACATGCTTTTCTCTTCCTAGTGCAGATTTGCGAGCATCATTCTCTGGGCTTAGTAAAATGGAAATCCGTCAAAGGATGTCCTGGGGTATATATTCAATGGGTTAGGGCTAACATATTTTACAGGAGTATTCCTCTTGACTCCTTCTAACTGTCGGTTTTGCTTTGACTAAAACCTGGAAGAAATGCTAAACGGGTAGTCGTTCTAGGTTGTGGTCCTAGAAAGTCTGAAATGATTGGTTCCTGCCCACCTCAGAGAGAGAAACCGCCTGAAATGGGCAAGTCATAAGATGCAATTGATGATGTTCCATAATGTACACGGATGAAGGTATGCAGCCAGCAAATATCACACCCAACTACAGAATCTGGAAAATATTTCTCCTAAAAGAAGCAAAAATTAAAATCTAGGTTATAATTTTCTACTACCTTCAGTATTGATACAATGAACATTTGTATATAAAACAATTGTCAATAATATTGGACACTTTTGTCGAGTTGGGCAATCTGTTACCTTCATGAGAACTACAGCAATGAGGCATGGATTCTCAGGTCTTTTTGGCACAGGGTTTACTACAGCGAGATCTGTTCTGGAGATCCACTGATGAGACAGAAGGGTGACTGCTTGTGGGTACCGGTCACATTGTAGGTTCTTCAGAGAGCACCTGTGGTCTGGTAAAAGACAATCAGTAAATCCAAAGATCAGTAAGGTCCAACACTAATGGGAAAGTGGAAAACATCCTAAACTAATTAGGATGGGTAGAGTACTTTGCACTAAAGAGAATGAATGCAAGGCAATAAAGGGGTACGAAAGTTGATCTAGCAAATGGGACAATGAGCAATAGCCTTGGTTCTGAAGAGAGAATGAATAGAAACCATGGTATGATATTGAGCAAAATAAAAAATATTCAATTAGAAAACTTCCTAATTTATTTCAGGTTAGGACAGTAAGGGCCAGTCAGTCAATTCACTTTATGCGATACTTATGTAAAGAAGATCATAAAAGTACAAATATGCACAGTAAAAAAACCTTGGTGCTTAAAAAACAGCATTCATTAAAAAGGTCATTACATTCATAGTTATTAAACAGGTGGGAAAAAAAACCAGGTGATGAAAACTAGAGTTACCAATTCATACTTACGTATTGTACAATAGTCTGATCTTCCGTGTCTGAATTAAAAAGGATGCCACAGAAAAGCAGACCATAGGATCAGGCAAAGATTGTAAAAAATACATACTTACACGGCTTTGTTTAAAATGATATTTACACAGCAGTGGCAACATAAATCTTTTGCGCGGTTCCATATAAAATCTACAAAAGAAGAAAATGTGCAAATTTAATAGTATAAATGCCATCACAAGGACAGAATGGTAACTCATTTATGGAATAAAGTCCCGCTGGGTGGGCCAGCATACATGGAATGAAGTTCAATCCAAATCTAATTAAAATAAATCTATGACATGAAGTTGTCACATTAAATTAATATGAAGAAGTCTCTTCCTGTGCCATTGGTCCAGCTAAATATAATTTGACCGATATTTTTGTGAGGCTTATTTTCAATCTTTCGTTCGCCCTTTGTTTAAGGAAGGTGGCTTAATCTCCTGTTTTGAAATGTTGGAACACTCGTTGGGGGAGACCAATAGATGCTCTAAACAAAGAGAGGAAAGGGTGGATTTGATGTAAGTAATCCACGGAATCTTATTGGCATGTTTCAGGGATAGGCAATCTTCATTTAGCTTTTGGGTGACATGGATTGATTCCCTTCTCCAAATAGAGTGCCCCAGGTTGATTGGAGCCAAGCTAAGTAAGGGTCAGTAAGGGTCTAATCATTAGAACACTGCAAAATGTAGGTTTAAATTGAGGACTCCTTAATTTGCACGGGCTGTGCTAATTAGCATGTGCACAGTTTGCACCTGATTCCGAGTTTGACATCTCAGAAAAAGGAATGACGAGGCAGTAGTGCTTGTTATTCCACATTCAAAGGAGCCCAAACAGCACCATACTAATATTTGAGTTTCCACCAAAAATTGCATTACTGACCCTCCAGAGATGGGGTCCTCAGAGTAGGCACTGAGTTACAAGACATTCTTGGAGCTATACAAAATATGCGAAAGAAGTCATGTTCCCTTCTTTATTGAAGTGCTTCTACCAATACTTACCTGTTTCGTGTCAATAAAGCAAATAAGTGCAAAATGGCATATAGAGGTAGTGACGATTACTTTTTTGATGCCATCTGTGTTCGGAGTAGCATAGCTGCCGAATAGAAGCTTCTCAGCCCTGCCTTTTATTCAACATCACTTTGCATTCTGGGACATGCAATTTTATTTTTTTGCCATATATGTATATGGCTAGAACAGGCGACCTCAAGGCTGGGGAAGCGGGTTTGAGTCTCGGTAGGGACGCTCAACATCCGGTGATTCTGGGCAAATCGCTTAATCTCCTCGGGGCAGATTTACAAGCCCCTTGCGTCACTTTTGCACCGTCGTTACATCACTTTTGTAACGCAGCGGCAGTGTAAAAGTTGCGGCCCATTTACAACGTGAAGCATCTAGGGAGATGAGTCACGTTGTGAAGCCCTGCGCCACATTAAACCTGCGTCAGGTTTAATGTATGCAGGGTGGGCGTTCTGTCGCAGGAAGCCCCGTAAAAGTGATGCAGTGAAATCTACAAGATTGTATGTTAGGCATAGGGAGGCCCTGAGCATTGCTGGAGTTGCGTCGTGCTTGCGACACGACTCCAGCAATGCGTGACTTTTCCGTCAACAGATGCGTCAGAATTTCTGACGCATCTGTCAATCCTTGCGCCATGGTGCGCCGCATCCATGGTGACGCAAGGATTTGGCAACTTGGCGCAGGGAAAGTGACGCATCTCTGCAGATGCGTCACTTTCTTGTAAATCTGCCCCCTCGTGCCTAACAGAAATTAATGTGGCTGTCTGTAAAGCAACTGGTGCTCACGTAAAGCGCTCTGACATATTCTGATCGAATTCGTGCAATGTAAAACTCCCCGCCTACCCAAAATAAATAAATTAATTAATTAGTAAAAAAAAAAGCAGCCATTCAAATTGCTATCTAAAATCCAAAGGTAGGCCTGTACAAGGGTGTTAGACAGTGTTAAGAGGTCACGTGACATCAAGGATGCCGCCCCTAAATGTGCTCGTATCTTGTGCTTGTTCTGGTGTGATATTACCTAGTCAAAGTTCTAAAAACTTTTAAGGCGTCAAACTTGTGCACTGCTCTTTCTAGCAATATGCTAAGATATCTTAGTTCCACGCTCCAATGTCACCGGCTGTAGTTTCTGAAACATTCCAACTTCTTGAGTTTAATTAAATACTACAGTTTCGCTAATGCAGCATTAATGAAAACACTTGCTAGAACCTGGACCATGCAGGGTGGCGTTTGCTATCAGTCAGTATCTATCTGTTAGTTAGCCCTGTCCAAATGGAAATGGCAGGCCATGTGCTTGCAAACGCCTCAGCCTGTCACTGCCAAAAGCCAATGTTTTTGCACCTTGCCTGTGATCAATGTCCTTGCAGAGGTGCTCTTCCGCGAGCTAATTAGATCTGAAGGCACGAGCCGCGTGCCCCGCCAATCAGTCGCTCAGAAAAAGCAAAAGGATGTCTCAACGAGTAAACATGGCAATCTATTTGTAAAAAGATTGCAGGGCCTTTAGAAGGCTGCTGTATGTTTACCTCTGGATTAGCGGCATGTCTTAACAGGTCTATCCTCCGCTGTCAATCATCCCCCGTATCCCTGGATACCAGCCCCATCGCACCTTGGCAGGAACGGACTGAAAAAGCAATCATGTGATGCGCAGGGAGTAGGATTTAATTAAATTGCCCACGCTTTTAAATTACACGAAGCGACTTCACGTGCCAGAGCATTAGAGGGGTTTAGTTCATTTTAATGTTAGAAGGTTTAACACAAATTTTAAGTTGACTGATAAAGCTTCCCGAAAACGTTCTTCCACCAAACTGGAAGCCCTTTTTTATGGAAAAAAAATTGTCTTTCTCTTTTCACGTTTTTGATATATTTCGCGTCTATCGCGTGTTAAAACACGGTTGTATACATTAATAAAAAAATGGGTAAATTTGTAGAATTTTTGCAATAGAAGTTTGGGCCCCGACTCTAGCCACCATTATTAAAAGTTCTTAGTAATATCTATTTCCACCAGAAACAGTGTTTCTGCCGATTTGGGAATGGCAAGAAATTAGAGCTTTAAGAAGCTTTATGTATCCTGCTGATGATGATATAAAAGACAGTCTTGCTTTAACGAAGGGCTAAAATCAGGAAACAGCAAAGTAGAATTGTGTTCAATGGGAAATTAAGAAGCCTTTTACCACAGAAACACATGCTTTGTGTACAGTTGGGTAGACTAAGCAGGCAGTGATGCTGGAACTACTTTCAGAGATGAGGAGCTTACCGACAGTGCCAGATTTCCAAAGCGATATGGGGTTTAAATATATCCTATCAAAGCCCTGTCAGGGTTCCCAGGTCTAGGCGTGATGGACTGCTCCAGTCAGGGGGTTTTCTTTCAATTCCAAGACTTATAGTCTTGTTTTATTCCATTTTTAAACCAGGGCTCCAAGTCCTAAAATGCAAAGAAAGAACCTGGACTGGAGCAGCTCATCCCAGTGAAGCGTCTCCCACACAACTCAAGGGTCTTTACTTTGCCAGGACTGGACCACATCTCATAACTATTTCATTAAAGTCTACGATTTTCCTGTTTTTCCTCTCACCTCTTGCCCTTCTCTCTTGAGTTCTTCCCTTTTCTCATTTTGTCCTGCCCTTAATCTTCAGCTTCTCTTCATCTCCTCATCCATCATTACTCAAATCCTCACCCTGGACCTGTCTGCTGTGCACCGCTTTTCATTCATAAATAGGCCCTTAGCACACTTGACTCTTGATCCCATTTTATAGGAGACTTCTGCTCTAACACACTTGTAGCGGGCCACACGGCCACTACGCGCTCAGGCGTACGCACACACCCCTCGTGACCGGGCGCGGTTACGGGGATATATAATAAAGGGGCAGAGGTCGCACGTGACCTTACGGTCGGACTGTACTCCACAGCAGTTGTGTCCATTAATTGTCCCGCTAGTGTCATAGGCCGCAATACCCCGTCCCAGAAACTCCACACTGGCGGCGAAGGTGTGGTGCGGATCCCCGCCGCGGTGCACCTCGTGTTTTCCCGGAGGTGAGCGCGCGCACGCCCGCTGCACGCGGTGCGCGTGGAAGGAGCGGCTGAGTCCCGATCGGCCATACGGCAGCTGAGGCATCCCTTGCTCACTGCGTGTCTCCAGCGCGAGTCGGAGCAGCTCGAGGAGGCGGCGTGTGTGCCCCCCAGCCCGGTCATCTGTCCCTGGTGAGAAGGCGCGCATGCGCGTAGGAAGCCTGCATCGGCACGACGCGTGTGCAGCGTGCGAGCGGTAGAGAGAGTGGCGGCTCTACGCGCGAGGGTGTGCGCCCTGCGCGAGTGAACACGAGCGTCGTGGGGAGGTGTGCAGACGAAGAAAAGGGGACCAGAGAAGCTGCTAGAAGCCTAGAAAGGGTGAAGAGGCTGTCCTGCTGACGCTGGAAGGTGCGCTGCTAGAGTGAGAGGCACAAAATTCACCTGCTACGCTGGGAAGGAAGAGAGAAAAAGAAAAAAGGGGACACACATCAGAGAAGGGGCATTGGAGTGCGAGCTAACCCACAGGGGCCAAGAAGAGAGGAGAAATAAAAGAGTGTTCTGGAGAGTAAAACTGGGACAGTGAGGTAAAGGTTGCACCTCTTGTGGAGTCACGGCCAAGGGCGGACAAGGTGCTCAGGGAGACTGAGCAAGAGCGAGGGAGTCGACGCCCGCAGGCGACAGAAGCCATCCCCTCACGGTGTCCGGCAGCGCAAGGCAGAGGCGCGGAGAGCTACGGCATGGTGGATGACAAAGCGACCCCGCCTGCTTTCTCACATGCATCGGTGACGCCCCTGCCACCGTTCAGCCAGTTGGCGGACCCAGCCACTGCGGTGCCGCGATGGAAGCGTTGGGTAGGCCGCCTCAACCACTATTTCACTTGGACACGGGAGGAGGATGGAAAGGTGAAGAGGTCCCTACTGATGCACTTTGGAGGCGACGAGCTCTACGAGTTATTCGAGACACTACCGAACACCGGACAGGATGATGACTACGATGCCGCAGTCACAGCCCTCAACAAGTAATTTGATCCCCAAATGAATCCTGATTATGAAAGATTCAACCGGCGGCAGGCTCGCCAAGGGGATACGGAGACAATGGACATGTACTACGCGAGGCTTCGGAGGCTGGCAGCAACGTGTACTGGCATAGACCAAAACGACGAGATCCGGGCGCAACTGATCGCCGGATGCAAGGCCGTGTCGCTGAGGCGCCTTATCCTGCGACAACCAGGGATCTCACTGGATGACATTCTGATCCTAGCACGCTCACACGAACTCTCGGACAAACGCGCCGAAGAAATGGAAACGGTGAGGCTGCGGAATACGTCGGGGGCAGCGACACCCAAGCCAGTACGGATCAAAGAGGAAGCAGTGGAGGCCATACAGAGGCGCCCCGGCGGTGCTCCACGCGGACGCGTCGGAAGCCTGAAGCACCTCACGCTAGAAGACAAGGAGCCCGGAGAGCTACCAAATGAAGTCCCGGAAACTGCATATTATGAGAACGACGACGACGTCTTCGTCATCTCCTTCACAGGACGAGGGGGTAAGAAGAGGCGTCCGCCTCCCATGTGCCACATCCTGGTCAATGGATCACCGGTGCAAGCGCTGATAGACACGGGGGCGTCCGTCACCGTCATGGACACCCACCAATTTGACCGGTTACAACCAAAGCCGAAGCTTTACCCTAGCAAGACCAGGATCTTCACGTACGGGGGCGTGGAGCCACTCCCCCTGAGGGGCATGGTCGAGGTAGAAGTGTCCAGCGGAGCGCACACGATGACAGCTACGTTCCATGTCACGGAGGGTGGAACAGGCACGCTCGTAGGATGCCATACTGCGGAGGACCTTGAACTGGTGTTCTTCGCCAAACAAGTGCATGATATCCACGCAGAGGACATCCTGAAACACTTTCCCCAGCTCTTCATGGGGCTAAGAAAGCTAAAGAACCTACAGGTAAAGCTACACATTGACAGAAGCGTGCAACCACGAGCACTCCGACACAGAAGGATACCGCTGCACATCCGCCCGCTGGTGGAGAAGGAGCTGCAAGCATTGGAAGACCTGGGCGTCATCAAAAAGGTGTCGGGGCCCACACCATGGGTGTCACCCCTAGTGGTGGCTCCCAAACCAAAACAGCCTGGGGCGATTCGCCTGTTTGTGGACATGCGACTTCCCAATCAAGCCATCAAACGGGAGCATCATGTGACCCCGACGATGGACGACATCGTTGCGGACTTGAACGGGGCACAATGGTTTTCGAAGTTGGACCTCAACTCGGGCTACCACCAACTAGAGTTGGCCCCGGAGAGCAGATATATTATCACCTTCTCGACGCACGTGGGGTTGAGGAGGTACACCCGGCTCAGCTTTGGGGTGTTGTCGGCGGCAGAGGTTTTTCAGAACGTGATTCAGGAAACCCTCTTGGGACTCGTCGGAGTAATCAACCTGAGTGACGATATTCTCATTTACTCCAAAAGCCTGGAAGAACATCACGCCAGACTGCGGGCGACACTGCAGCGGTTGGTGGACTGCGGACTCACGCTGCATAAGAAGAAGTGCGCGTTCTATCAGAGCTCGATAGACTTCTTTGGGTACGTGTTCTCCAGGGATGGGCTGAAGGTCAACCCTCGGAAGGCGGCAGCAATTCGGAACACGCCCGTGCCACAAAGTCCCACGGCAATAAGAAGCTTTCTTGGTATGGCGACATACTACGGCCAGTTCCTGCCGAATCTGGCCACGCTGGCAGAGCCCCTGAGGCAACTGACAAAGGCCGGGGCGCCATGGGTTTGGACGCCCAGGGAGGACGCGGAGTTCCAAGAAGTGAAGAAGGCGCTCCTGGACCAAACAACGATGGCGTATTTCCACCCAGGGCGGAACACAGAGCTGGTGGTGGATGCCAGCCCGGTGGGGCTAGCCGCGGTGCTGCTACAGGAGTCCAGGCCAGGAGTGTACGCACCCATGTCATACGCCAGTCGGGCGCTGTCGCCAACCAAAACGTGATATGCACAGATAGAGCGCGAGGCCCTGGCCATCCGCTGGGCCTGTCAGTACTTTCACCTGTACCTGTTTGGCCACCCGTTCAAAGTCATAACGGACCATAAACCGCTGGTGCCACTATTCGGTGGGTCAAACAGGCTGGCACCGCCTAGGATCGAGAGGTGGGCGGTGCAGCTGCAGGCTTACTCGTTCCAACTGATCTTTTGCCCGGGGGCCAACAACCCAGCTGATTTCCTATCCAGACACCCGCCGCCGGAGGACGATCGAATCCCGTCGCAAGACAGCCTAAGGACGGAGGCCTTTGTACAAATGGTGGAAGAGGACGCGTGCCCGCGAGCGATAACCAAGGCAGAGATGTGCGAGGCCACAGAAGAAGATGCCACGCTTCAGCGCGTCAAGGATGCTCTGGCTACGGGACGCTGGCACAGGTTCCTGGACGGAGTGGCCGGACTGGTGGAGGATGAGCAGAACGCAAGAAAACAGCTGTGGAAGGTGCGGCACGAGCTGAGCGTGGGAGAATCTGGCCTGGTGCTGAGAGGCCAGAACATCGTGGTCCCACATGACCTCCAGAGGCGCTTGGTGTCCATAGCGCACCAGGGCCACCAAGGCGCAGGGAAGACGAAGGCAAGACTCCGGTCCAAAGTATGGTTCCCGGGCATGGATCGACTCGTTGATGAGGAAGTGAGGACCTGTCACTCATGTGCGATAACAGGGACTGACCCCGTTCTGGCCCCGGTGATCACCGAGGAACCCTGCGACACGCCGTGGTCGAAGGTGAGCATCGACTTCGGCAGTTTTCCAGATGGGTGACACACGATGGTCATAATAGACTCATGCACGAAGTTCCCCGTAGTCGAGTTGGTGTCATCCACGGGGTTCATGCAAGTGCAACCCGCTCTGGAAAAGGTGTTTGCAACGTTTGGCCTACCTGAAGAGATGAAGTCGGACAATGGCCTGCCCTTCCAAGGGCAGGAGTTTTAAGACTTTCTAGGGCGCAGAGGGGTCAAGCATCGGCGAATCACGCCTCAATGGCCGCAGGCCAACGGAGAGGTGGAGCGTTTCATGAGGACCCTCAACAGGGCCATGCGTATAGGGGTCGAACAACACCAAGACCTGGAAACGTGCCTCCATCAGTTCCTGTTCGCTTACCGGCAAATGCCCCACACAACGACCGGGTGTGCCCCGGCAACACTCCTCTTAAAACGCCATCCGTGAGATCTCATCCCCGAAGCGGGTACCTGGATGCCCCCGGACTGGGATCCAGTACGAACACAGCAAAGGTGCCAACAAACTAATGACAAGGCCACGGTGCAACGAGGGGCCAGAGTCCCGAACATTCATGTGGGTTCGAAAGTGATCCTAAAAGACCGGCACCCTGGCTGGAAGTTCCGCACACCATATGAACCAGAAAGCTGGACTGTAACCCAGGTGCAGGGGACGATGGTCACCGCCCAGAGGCGGCGACACACTGTGGTAAGGAATGTGTCGTGGTTCAGCGTGATACCAGACAACTCGCTTGGACGCTCGGGTGACCCAGACGATGATGAAAACCATGGCGCAGCCGAGTATCCGTGCAGTCCAGGATCGTGGGTCGCAGGGCCGGATAGCTCGGTAATGCCGCAGACCGGAGGAGGCGGCGAACGTCTGAGGAGCCCTGTCCATGGCGGAGACGGGGAAGAGTCTGGCCCCCAGAGGCCGCCTGGCAGCAAGTCCACTACACCACCAGAAATAGGGTTTCGGAGTCAAAGGTACCAGCTAAGGCCGAACCCGGCCCCCAGTCAAAAACTAAAGGACTATGCCTGTCGAGTAGACGGAAGCAGGAGGGTTTCGAAGGAGCCTCAGCTGATAGCGCACTGAAGACTTTGGACACACAGGCTCCCATTTCAATTCTCGTATCACTCATCTCATCTCTCTCTCTCTCTCTCTTTCTCTTTCTTTCTTTTCTTTTGTTTCATCCACCTGTATCGTGATTACATTGTTTGGAGTTCTGCTGGTGTGTTTGGCCAGCTAAAGGTTTGGAGGGAGGTAGCGGGCCACACGGCCACTACGAGCTCAGGCGTACGCACGCACCCCTCATGACCGGGCGCGGTTACGGGGTATATAATAAAGGGGCGGAAGTCGCACGTGACCTTACGGCCGGACTGTACTCCACAGCAGTTGTGTCCATTAATTGTCCCGCTAGTGTCATAGGCCGCAATACCCCATCCCAGAAACTCCACAACACTAACAATTGTATTGCTATGATGATAATCTGTTAGGCAATATAGTTTCATAGTGTGCAACTGATGGAAGCTGTCACTGAGTCACAGAAACTGAGCTGCTAATTATATTTACACTTGAGGGTGCCCTGCAACAGCACAGCCGACCAGCTCGCTTGCATTTAACCAAGTGGACTTCTGGCTGATCTCCAAGTATCATTTGTAATATTACACTAAAATCTTTCTTAGGTAAAAATAAACACAAAAACTATTCTTGAGAACAGGTCATGTGAAACTTATGTTAGAAAGTGTGTTATATTAGCATATCCCCCTCAAAGGGAATTGAACATTTCTGGATGACATTCTTGCAATTCAGTCCTCAAGACCACCATAGTGTAGACCAAGGTGGTGCAGATCAGAAAAAGGCTGGTGAATATGACCTGAGGAGTTTTGCCTGATGTAGGGAGGCTTTCTAATGCATGTTTGCCAGCAGTTGCCTGCTGTCAGGAACATCACCATCCCCTGACCTCTAAGACATACAGTGCATAGGTGGAGGTGAGGCAGCCAGAAGAGACAAACACAATGTTTTAATGGCTGTCCTACTACCGACCACCTCCTACTGATGCTCTCAATTCTTATATTTGAGTTTTACTTTGGGAATGCAAACAATGTTCCATTCTGCCTAACCATCATGTATTCTTTTCCACTTCTTCTGCATGATTCATACATGGCTGCAATGCCTGATATTAGAGAAGCATTGAAATATCTTTGGCATCTTCATCACTAAATGCACCAACTCTTCAGAGGACTAAATGATTTGAATTAAGGGAGCATGATCTCATCAAGTTATAGGTGAAGCTGAGAAATCCACAGACCGAAATGCAGATGGAGCTACATCAGTTGTATTGTCAGCAGAGATGTTTTGAGGTATAGGCAAAGTAGACTCCTGCCCAGGGCCACCACTTTTCAAGGGGCCTCCTTATTAGGCTTGTAAAACGATCCCGGATTGTCCAGTGTTTTCAAATAAACAGTTTGTTTACATACTGAATTATTTTTTAGCCAGTTAAGGCTGTCCGGCTATTTCAAACCTTACCTGAGAGACAGTAGGGTTAAAGAAAATACATATTAGATTAGATTCTGGTTTAAAGTGCTTAAGTCAAAACCAACTGCACAAGTCTTTGTCTGTATGCATTATGCTCCACTTACAGTGCAGTAATTATTGCCATTGTGTGCTCACTCTGCGACTGCAACATTCTGGTGGAGCTACTGCCAGACTGGTGGAATCACAGCCTAGGGACATCCAATTCCAAATACCAGCCCCTCACAGTGTCATGTAGTTTCCATCAATGTATAAGTACTGCACGTTTGTGGATGATATAAACTTTGGGATGGTGCCAGACTGATCCCATGAACCCCCGCAGACTATGTTGTCCCTTGGACCAGCTAGCTCACTGTACCACCATAAGCACCCCTAAACCTAGACAGGGAGCAAACAGTTCTGGCAACCACTGGCCATGTCAACCCTGCTCCCTCAGGAACTGTGTTGCTGGACCTAGAACCGTTCGTTCATACAGTTGTGCTCTCGTTTGCTCAGAGAAATACACAAAAAACACACAAAGGGAAGTTTTGAATGTTTATTGAAACAAAGTGATTCTTGTTTAGAAAATATGTGCTGCAATGATCAATAGACAGAAGCAGATTAAATTTTTAATAAATGTCAGGACAGGGAACAGAACGAAAAGATCCACCATTATGCTGAAACAACAAATATAGTGCAAGCATATGACATAATATAACAATCTGGCGTACTCCTACAATGCAAAATCCTAACCTTTGGGTCTAGGATGTATGTGTATGTTCTTCCAAGAAACCCCCTACTGAATGACCCAACCCCATTACCTGGTGGGTAAGAATGTGAGACCTGTCTTGGTCACAAACTGGACACCCCTAACAGAGATGTCAGTCGGCTGCTAGACAATAGCTACATCATGTAGGGATCTCTTGAAGTCAGCAGAAGTGCCTCCTCTGACTACACCCAGAAATAGATGTTTATATATGGGAAAATGCATCCTTGCCTTGGGCTGATATTGTGATCGGGCTGCCATTGTTTGTATTCTACAGGTAGCTGTGTCACCATAAAGACGTAAATAGCAAACACATTTGCACAACGTACATGTAGGCCTTGTACACAATGCCAAGGCAGTATGATAGTGTTCTCGCAAAGTTTATTCGCAAAAGCAAGGTTGGTGTTTCCAAGGAACAAACACATGTGTCACAAATGCAAACGTGTGTCAAAAGTCGATGTGAAAAAGCAAAGGCAACTTTAGGAAAGATACATGTACATGTAGAAATGGCAACATTTCCTACAAGGCCTTACTGGGCCACATGACTACAGCAGAGGCAGTGCAGTAAACAAAAGCACCCATCAGGACCGTATCAGCACTGTATGCCTGAATGGTGCTGACAGTGCAGGTACTCCACACATTGTGTGAAGAAGGCTTAGTTGGACCACTAGTCTTTCTGCTTTTCTCATGCAGTCCAGCTGGAGACTGCTTGTGGCAAGGTAGGGCACAAGTGTAGGCCACAAGGCTAAGCCACAGGTCAATATGCAATGCAGAGCAGCATTTCATGTTCCCTTCATGACTGCACTGACCATGTGTAGCTTCTTGGCCGGTGCAATCACAGCCTAGTGCCAATGAAATCGGAATTCCTGTTCCTCACAAGACAGGAACTGAAAAGCATTAAACAAAAAATGCTCTTTCTGTATGCCAAGTGCCAAAAGGTGAAACACCAGTCTACTGCACCACATGCACCACATGCAGCAGGCTGTTCACGCAGTTTATTTTTCTGCTTCTTTGGTGCTGACCAGAGAGAGACTGTTTGCTTCATGGTTGGATCCAGGCAGGCTGCCCAAGAAAGAGGGTTGTCAATGACCCCACTATAGTTGACGATGGTGTGAATGAGCAGAAGATGTATAATACATTCACAGTTGTTCCAAGCACGAAGCCTCAAATTATATTTGGCCCGAGGTTCGTACAATCCTTAAGATATACCTGATTGTCAGCACATATCTGTTTTGCCACAGTTGCACTGTGCCATGTCCCTGTTTTTCTCTATTTAGAATCTGCCAACACAGACTATTAAGCCCCTTCACAGTACTTACACTCCAACATTTGCTAAAAATGAACAAGATGTCTTCTCCATCCTCACAAGGAAACAATCAAAACCGGGAATAGTTTCACCAAATTGTGGCAGAATATACAGCTGGCAGCAGGGCCAGACTGAGAACCCAAAGCAGCCCTGGTAATTTTGTCAGACCAGCCCCCAGGGGTACGCAAGTGAGAGGAACTGCTGCTTTTGTTACTGAGGGCTGATATTGCAGCCCTCACCACTAAAAAACCAGCCCCCAACCATCCAGTCTCCCGGAAAACACCTGATGCCCCCTGGTTAGCAGAGCCATACAAAGTAAAATTAAACTTGGAATGACAGTGGTACTACAGTGACAGTGACTACTGGTGGACGACAACACAGTTTTATGTAACAAGCTCCAAACGGGCAATGCCAGGTCTCCTAAGGCCCAACGTGAAGGACTTTGTGTAGTGTCTCCCAAGAGTCCTCATTTGCATTCTTACTCTACAACATTTCTATGTTGCCTTGTGCATATGCATGAACAACATGGCATGTACTGTCAAATGAACCAAAACTGTCTCATTCACCTAGTTTATAAATCCTTGGTTCATCTTCATCCACATGTCAAAAGCAACTCTGCATTTAGGAATAATACTCCATGGAAATGTCATGGTTGCTCCCCAAACATGTCCACGTAAAGCTCTCCATGCTTCAAAAATCCTATTTTTTGTTAAAATTTTCATTTTTTTTGGAGTTTTATATAGCGCAAACTTGACTGAAAGATATCAGGTAACATAGCATCAGTTGCTTACACAGGGACACATTCAGTTTTTAGGGCGTGGAGCGTCATTGCTGAGACTCAAACTTGGTTCGCTTTGAGATCGACCGCCCGAGCCGTTGGCCACATCATTGATTATCAGTGGAGCGGATAACAACCCTTGTGATGATGTGCCTAGATCAGTGTAATATAATCTGCACCGGCCACTCCTAGACACCCATTGGTAGGCTGATGGTGAAGATTACAAACTACAGCAGCCAGACTATGGGACATATTTAGAGGTTGGCGAAAATGGGACAGCTGCCAAAAAATTGTGGATGGAGCTCCATCTTACCTCATCATTCCACATCATTCCCCATAGCACAGCCACTGTCTGCCTCATCACCATAGCACCCTCTGGGTATATGAGAAGCCAGCTGACTTGCAATGGAGTCCCCTTCCAAATAAGGGCAGTTCCTCCAAAGCTATGTCCACCGGGGTCCTTTCTGTTTGGTACTGCCAAGAAGTAAGCCATGGCTGTCTTCGACAGGAAAAACGTTTGGAGAAGTGCCCCACAGACGGAAAGAAATCTAACATGAATATGGCCCTTAGGAGACCTGGCATTACCCCTTTGCAGCCTAACAACAGGGATCTCATATGTAATTAATAACTGCCAGGCATGGCACTCTGAATATGCTGCTGAGGATAATTGTTTCCCCACATTGGCTCTCCCATGTAAGTAAGAGCTGTTCCAAGGGCAATATATGGGCAATGAAGGCAGTCTACCACAATGGCGGCATTGGCATCTATCTTAAAATGAGGCCGAATGTCTGAAACTAGAGAATGTTAATTGCATTTTATTTATATTTAAAGATATTTCAATGGTGTATTCCTTGCTGCATGAACCAGAATGGCAATTTACACAGGAAGTCACAGGCCCGGCCAATAAAATGGTGGATATCGGTTCTGATGTGTTTATAACTTTAGAGCCGCAGATAAAAAAAACTCGTTAGCATGACACTCCTGGTAGGAAATAAATAATCCAAAGTCCACCTCTTTATATAGCCTGGCACTAAAAGAAGCAGTCCAAGAACTACAAAGTTCCAAGTTGTGGGATTTTGGGGCATCACTTTCCGTATTCAAGAAACAAATTAATGCCATAACAAGAGCCCGCTCTCTGCAAGAGGATAAAGCAACTTTAGCAAAGAGAACCCGTGCTTGGCAGGTCTTAATTCCTACAGTAGTCTTCCAGTTTATGCTTCTCAGGTTAGGCATCCACACACCTCTGGGTGCAATACTTACCTGGACCTCAGGGGCTTATTTACAAGCCCCTTGCGCCGCTGGCGCGTCACTTTTAAAATGGGAAAAAGTGACGCACCGGTGGCGCAAGTGGCTTGCAAATAAAGTCCTTGAATCCTGTAGACTGCGTGACCCTAGAAAAGAAACCACGATTCACGTCAGTTGCATCGGCCCCATTCTGCATCTGAGCGCAGAGAGCTGCTGAGAGGGATTTTTAACAAAAACAAAAAAATAAGACCATGCAAGCAAGCTGCAAGCCCTTATCACAATGCCTAATCCAGAGCACAGGAAAATAATTGGGCCAAAGAGGGGCACAGCATAGCCCACAAACCAGGCTTGTTAAGGGTGTTGAAGTCAGGTGCACCTTACAACAAATATCTTTGGTCTGTGCTGTATAAAACTAAACCTCACTAAATATTTTCTTCCTGCCTTACCCCCCACTCAAACCCCTAAAGTTTCCCCTTGCAACCATCTATAAACCCCCAATTCGGTCATCCCTGCTGACCCCTTAAACTTGTAACCTCTTACCACTTCCTAAAATGACTATCTAAGTAAACTTTCCTATGCTACTTCCCCTTCCTGCCTGCTCCCATATTGACTTTTCCCAATCAATAAACTTAAACTATTAACAAGCTAACAACTATTAGCACGAAAAAACGCAGAATTTAAGCTCTTCCCAGTAAAGACACCAGCACCTGCTTCAAGCGACAACCATATTTACATAATTCCCCCACCCAGTGCACCTGCCCCCAACAGTACTGTCGGGCACATGTGCCTTTATTAAAATCTCAGCATGCTCACTGTGTACTCCCGGTGCCGCTTGCCGTGTACCCTACCCCCCTCGGGTGGGGCGGTTCTGAAAGGGGCAAGAAACCAGTAGAAGCCCGCTGGCTGTGTAGATCGTCTTCCCAAACTTCACTGCTCCCATTGTTTGCTGCTATAAGTCTGTACCTCTCTCCCCCCACTTCGCCTCCGTGTCCCAAGCCAGCCGTGCCCTGAACTCTTCATCATAATGGGACCGCGCGTACCCCCGTATGTAACTAGTGCCCTTCTGATCACGTCCATGTATTTAAACAATACGACAGATCTGTCTGGAACTTTTCGCAGTATACACTGGCGAATATCAGGAAGGCTGCCAACCAATTCTCTATGGTCATGGCCACCCGGGGTCTCTTGGCAATCTCCAATTCCTCTTCTTTGGACCCTTCCTTCGCCGTAAGCTCCCAATGCAGCAGCTTCAGCATGTCCACATATTCGCCCTTCCAAATCTTCTCTTTGGTGGCCAACGTAAGGTGGGCCCCCAATGGCTTAATTATCCCCATGTAAGTCAGCTTCTTCAGTTGAACGTCGTGGCTCTCCTTCACCACCCCTGTGGTTACCCCCTCTGACCCCTTTTCTTCTGCAGCTGGGACTGTGCTTGGCCCCGCCGTCTGACACTTCCCTTGTCCCGGTGCCTTGGCCTCTTTCTTGTTCTCCTTCCCTCTCACTTGTTGCGCCTCTGGACCCACACCTGTATCTTTGATGTATGCACCTCTCAGCAAGCGAACCTCCCCTCACCTCCCCCATGCGTCTGTACCCACTAACACCTTGCCCTGGGTTTTGTTACCCTCCTGTGTTCCTGCCTGTTCCTTGCCTGGCGTCAAGGCTGGCATCCTCCACGGATCCTGCTGCCCTACCAGTCAGCACCCTGATACCCTGTCGTTGCCACCACTCTGCGCCTGCACCCCCCTGCCTCTGTGCCTACTGCCACACCGCCCCACACTGTGCTTTTCCTCTGCGTGTGTGCTTTAGCCTTACCTGGCATCAAGGTTGGCATCCTGACCGGATCCCGCCGCCTAACCAGTTGTGCAGGAAGTGCCACCACTCTATCCGTACCCTTGTGCGAGCTGCCTTGCCCCGTCTGCAAAAAACTAGCCACATCATTAGTAACAACCCCCATCCCTCCTGTCTTTCGTCCTCCTCCACTAGAATCTCCCTGTCCTCTAACATAACCTCGTCATAATCCAACATTAACTGTCCATCATCCAATATTAACTGTCCGTCCCCCCTTGGCTGTTCCCTGCATACCTGTGCCTGTTCTCTCCCATTGCGTATCAATTCTCCCACGTCTAAGCCTGCATGCCGCTGGTCCGACGCCAGTCTCCCCGCTTCGTCCTATCTGTGCGGTCCCAACACCGGTGCCCTTTCCCCTGAGGCCATATCGACCCACCAGGGTAGTGACACCAAAGACCGCTCTTCTGTCCAACCTTGCACCGCTTCCTGGACATCCCACGCAGGGGTCTGGCTGCCCGCACAGGTCAGTGCCTGCCCATACTCTCGGCGGGGCGGAGCCGCATGCAACTCACCCGGGTATCCCACCTTCTGCCCCTGGAAAGGAAAGGCGAAGTCCGACAAGCCGGGGTTAGTACCCTCCTCTGTCCCTGCCACCCCTGGACCCCACTGCCAATCCCCCCCCCACCAGCCACCCAGAGAACCCTATGGAATGGCCCTTCCATTGCACTGGGGTGCCCCTCTTTCCCCTTTTCTGGCACGAGTAGCCCCTGTGGCTAACCCGGAGCTCCCCTTCGGTGCCCCCCGCTCCTCCCTCCTCCCCATCACTCCACTCCAACAGGTTGATGAGCCTCTTCCCCGTTCGACCCACCCCCAACCCTCTGACCTGTGCTGGGGGTACCCCGCTCCCACCTCCACCAGCACCTCCATGCTGCCCGGAAACCCCCGTGCCCAACCCCCACCCTCTAACCATTAATGCCTGAGCCCCTCTGGGGCCCTCTCCAACCACCCTCCCAGCTACAGGGACGGCATAGGTCCCCACCGAATCCCCCCTGTTCGGGCCATCCGCTGGGGCCTGCCTGCCCCTCCTTCTTTCTGTCCCCTTCCCCGCGCTCCGACATTGATTTGGGACTGGCAGTGCCCTCCCCCCTCCCTACCCCCCCAAACGCCCTCCCTGGGCTCCCCCCTCCATGGTACCTGATACAGGGCCCGGTGGGCCCCCACCCCCACCCATATCTCCTGTTCCCCCTTCACCTGGCTGCGCCATGCCATTCCCCACCTCCCTGCCCGCCTGGCATCCCCTGCCAGATCACTGGTTAATGCCCCCCTCCCGGCTGCTTCTGGGCGCACTTCCTTGCCACTGAAGCACCTCCCGCCCCAGGCACAAACTCAAGGGCGGGCTTAAGTGCCGCGTCCCACCCCGCCCTGCCTTCCCTCACGGTGCCGCCTTTGTAGTGTGGCCGTGCCCGCCCCTGCAGTATTATCCTGGGGTTTGCGGGTCCGCGGCAGCGAGCATGCGAACACCACCGCCGTAACCCCGCCTGCCGTGAAGGCCTCACCTCCGACGCAGGACGCAGCAAATCCATGTGGCCCGCTTCCGCGAGCAGGTGCAGGCCTCCGCCACCTTGGAGTCGTCTCCCAGAGCCGCTATCTACAACCGCCAGCACACATCCACAGACGCCCTGCTGTTATGTCAATGCCTGACCACCATGGGTACCCAACACCCGCTTATAAACCGCCAAAAACTACGACACTCGACAAAATCTTTCTGCCCTGTCACAAAATCATTCTGCACAGTCCCTATAAGGCCTGCTGTCGTGTCACCCAGCGAAAATGGTGTCTGGTGACCTAAGATGGCCGATCTTACAGGGCCAGCCCACTGTAGCCCAACCAGCCCAATTGGGCTCTGGCAGCACCAAATGGCCCAAAAACCCCGGGCAGGTCAGGCCTCCCGATGGCCGGCCATCCCCTCCAAAGCCCTAATGTGCGATTTGTTAAATTCCCTGCAACTTTCAGTGGAAAGGTAAAAACCATTGGGAAAAACATGTAACTATTGCCCGAAAAGATATTATATAAACAGGCACTGCCACTTTAACCCCCCCCCACAAGCCGGCCAGCAACGAGACTGTATCAATACGTCATCTGTTAGTGCCTTGAAGGCTTGCAGGAAAAGATCCTCACAGACATGCACTGTCACTTTAGTAATTAATAGCGCTTTAGTTCCATTAGTCTGACAGCAATGAGATCACATTGATATGCTTAGTCAGTGTTGCTTTATTCATTTTGTGGAGGACGTCCACTGGGTAAGAGCTTTTGCGATATGCATGGCCACTTTAGTATTCTTGAGCTGGCTTGGAAGGAGATGACAGTCCCATCAGCGCGTACTGTTTATACTTCTTGTTAGTTTCGAAAGTTAGTATCTGGTTCTATTGCATTGGTTCTAAAAATGTGCCCTATGTTTTACGAGATAAAACATGAGAATGTGAAATGGTTTTAATTAACAGTGTGCTTCTGAAATAAATTAAATTGAATTGATATCGGTTTTGCTGCCATGGCAAACAGAGCATACACAACAAGATGATGGGCAGAGTACTGAAACTTTTCAACCACTCACCCCCAGTCTAGAGATTTTGGTTAAATTCATCGTTCTTTTGCTTACTATGCCACTCCAGTTTGGACCCAGATATATGTAAATCATTCTTGACCCTGCTCCTCATGGGAACAGTCCTGCTTGAACTGCCAGAACCAGGTCCTTCTTGGATTGGAAACCAGCCTCCTAGGACATGTTTCGGGGTATCATCCCTCATCAGCTTAGTTAGCTTGAATTAGTGTCACAGTAAGCAAGGGGCCCGTGTGTGGGCATACCCTTGACCAATTAGGGCAAACATAGTAAACACAACAAGATGATGGACGGAGTGCTGAAACTTTTCAACCACTAACCCCCAGTCAAGAGATCTGGTTTCAATCCACCGTTCCTTTGCTCACTATGCCACCCCAGTTTGAGGAGCATCCTCACCAAATCTCCCTCATGTGATCGGTTCAATTCAAGCTAGGGCATCTCACTCACTGTATAATAGTTATTTATCTGTATATTTGTGTTTACCCCTCAATACCAAATTGTAATCATTTTACAGCTCTATGAGAGGAGAGATGGCAGTGGGTCATAGAAGAAGGTGGGGTTCCTGATCCAAGGACAACCAGATGGGCTCGGTCTGGCACACTTCCTATGACATCGCGCTTAGCCAAGGGTGTGCTGGCACTCTAGATCTGTGGGAACCCAAAGGTTTTCATATGAGGTGGTTGAAGATTGTTCAGTGTGCATGCAAAGATATCCAAAGTCAGAAAATGTAGACATAAGCAAAAACATGCAGAGTTTCTCAACTTCAAATGTTTCACAGATTTACGGTAAAAGTGAGAAGAAAGTCATCAGAATAATGGTTTAACTGCAAGGTACAGAGGCCTATAATATGGATAACTTTTTTAATTGCTCTCAGACAAAAGCATCACTTCAAAGGAGCATTCTTGTGTTAAAAAAATCAACATGCAAGAACAAGCACAATACTCTGGAACCAGCAGCCATCTTTTTTGTTGTTGTTGCTCAAACACAGATAGTACCTTTCTTTGTTTTAAGTAATTGTTTATGAAGTCCCCACCACATCAATACAAATGTCTCCAAATAAATGGAGGAAGACATAGAAAACTAGGATACAGTTAGTGTCATAACTCTTATCATGTAAAAGAAAGAGAGGTGCACTTTCCAAATAATATCAGTATCCTAAGTTTGAGATATGTAGGCAAGAAAAAGCAAGAAAAAAAGAAGAAGGAAGGAGAGAAGAAAGGGGAGGAAAGAAAGAAAGGAAATGAAAAGGGCCCTCTAAGGGCCAAGCTAACACTAAACAGTAAAGCTACCTGACACAATCACAGTGTGGTGAAGCAACATCTGTGTGCAACAAAATCCTCATCAACAATAACAATAAAGGGCCACCAGAAAGCTCGTGGATATTTCCACTGGATTGAACAGTGAGGGTTTGGGGAGCAGCGTTCCTCCTGGTCAGAGCATTTACCTTGTCCCCACTATTGACAGCAAGATAGCTGTAGTTTTTCAGTTGCAAATATACTGCCACAGCTGCGAGCTGGCTAAGTAGAAATCCTCTTGTAGGGCTGCAAAAGGTTTAAGATGATTGACAGCCAGTAAGGGGTCAATAGTGAGGATGCCAGCCTGTTTCCAGAGAGTCCACATGGTGGTGGCCCCCCCACATATATATTGGCATTATGCCATATAGTTGCTCCCCTGTGTATCCATACATCACTATTGAGGAGTCGGTGTGCTCGAGTCAATGTCTTAGACGTAGCCTATATAATGGGGATAGCAGTTTGGAAGGACAGTAGGGAAAGGTTGTACAACTTGTTGAGACCCGGGCCAATGGTCTGAAAATCCTGTTTAATATGGACCCAGAGAGAGACTTCTTCTAGTCAGCCAGAGGTAAACAAGTTGGGACAGCTGGAGCACTGTCTGGTAATGCTTTACACCCAGGAGGCTTAGTCCTCCACATCACTTGAAATTTTCAGCCTGAGTCTTATGTTCCCACATATGAAGGATTTGATACCCATTATCAATTTCCCGGTCCAGACCACCAAGGGTAACATACCCATGACATATGTGAAGTGTGACACTACCTTCATTTTTATCACCTGCAACCTCCTCCATAGGGATAAGTTCAGGTGTGTTCATTTCACCTAGCCCATCTACGTTTTGGCAATAAGCAGACTGAGGTTGTCTGCTGCTTGCCATATGCAGTAATGCATCCCTTATATGCAGGAGCAGTTTTGCAAGAATCAGATAAGTATGTTATGTTTAAACAAATAGGTGACCATCCCTATTTTTAGTTATCTCAGAGCTCAAGCTTGAAGAGCATCAGAAGGATTTATAGAGCGAGTTGCATTTGTGGAATAGTACGTGATTTTTGGAAAGGTACGTACCTTGTGGTAGAATCAGATATTAGTGTAGACAGCTGCGGGATGAGATGTAGAAATATGAGGACAGGGGGAAGATGGTCAAAGACAGAAAAGAAGTTACGAATAAAATGCTTGGAGTTGTTGGCAAGTTCATTCAAAATAATACGTATAGCGAAATGTCCAGCCAAATGCTGAAAACTGTTGATCATGGATAATGTTTTAGGTGGTGTGATATGCCAGCAGGGCAGAGGTATAGAGATCAAATGATCAAAGGGTCTAGTTGATAAACCTAAATAGGTAGCCATCATTGTCTGTACAGTAATCTATCGCTAAGGCTCAACATATTCTTTGATTGAAGAACACAACAACAGATTGGAATTTGGGAAATTCATTGGATTTCAGCGATTGAAAGTTACACTAAGTACTATTTCTGAGGATTCAAGAGATATGAGGTCCACTTGGAGTGGACCTTTTTGAGAACAGATTGAACGAGGTGTTTTTTTGGAGTCTGGAGGCATTTGAAGTTGATGCATTCTCAGTTGGAAGAGATTGAGATCTTATGCGGTTCCAACTATTGCAATGATTCTGTGGGACCTGGTGCTAATATGGATAATTGGGGAAGAGTTTGTGATTGTGTCTTGTACTCTGGTCACCTCAGGTAAGTTCTCCTCTTATGACGGGGATGTTAGTAGAGAAGCTTAACTTGTTATCCGTGACCCAAATTTGTTCACAAATATTCAAAGAACGCTCTGGTGTTAGAAGTACATTTTCAGTTGATTGCATGAAATATTTTTGAGAAGGCCGACAGATGCTGGGGCTTCAGAGTAAACTACAGATTTCATCAGAGGATCTTGGGCTCCAGCCACAAGAAAAGGTATATTGAATGGCATGGATAAATGGTTATTAGAATGGAATTAGGGTACAGTTTCAGTACATTTAATACATGGGACAGCATACAACATCAGATTGATCAGTCCTTGAAGATCACTGTGTCAGGTTGAAATAAATTCCATATCAGTGGTACTTTTCACCACCATTTTGTTATCCAATAAGACTGCTTGATTGATTTTATAAATAGTTTGATGTCATGTCAATAAGGGAATAAACATGTTTCATATACATACATATCTTTAGATTAAACTACAGCATACGGTTTTAAAAATATCTCCAATACTCCTAAAAACATTCACATTTTTACACTAAAAGTTTGTCTCCTTTTATTTTTTTTAAAAAGTGCAATAGATCACATATTTCAGCAGACTTCAACTATCATTTAGACAAAGTACAATTCTTTTTAAACAAAAACAGGTCATAACAGTAAGCCAAGAAAAGAAAACCACTAAAATCTGACCATCTCCCAATTCAAATTGGGGCACTCTTCTGTAAACTCAATTTCACAAAAGATATGATTGGTCATATGTATAAACAGGGCAAACATTATCATTGTACAAAATGCAATTCCTTTGTGCAAAATAGATCAACAGTAGTGCCAAGTACAATTATATTTATATGGAGTGCAATTGGATAATAAAGGCATTGACGTGCAAAATCCGACTTTTTTCTTTAAGGGAAAAATTGGGACAATATAGCATGCACTTTTTTTTGCAAAAATGCGGCAATAGCTAGAAGGTTCCCAAAAAATGGCTTTGCATTACAGCTTAGGCCCAATTTCTGTGTATTAGCAGGCCTCAATGTTCCCATTCCATATCTCTAATACAATGGGCCACTCCGCTCTGTTTACTGTTCATAAACAACAGATATGAATGTCCCTACCATGTAGCACAATGATATATATAATATCGCACCTAAAGAATAGTCAACGATCACTTGTGTGGTGAACCTGTAACATTTTGAAAGCCGGTAGCAGCAATTTTCTTCTACTATTGTCAAAGCATGTTCAAACTATGAGTAACTGCAGAAAGGCTAATGATGCATTTTGACAAAAGGGACACGTAACTCTTTCAGCCCCAGCCAGCCTAGCCAACTTCCATCCTGTAAAGGCTGAGACTTTCAGGGCCCACCTCCTTATATAAACACTTTTTATATCCCGCAGGTAAGCCTGACTATATCCCCTGAAACTTGTCTCCTTTAGATGATACACATTATCTCTCTTACACATATCTTCTATATCACTCCTCCTAGAGCCCTCTCTCTTTTGCTCAGAGCTTTAATGTTTGTATCTGTGGCACTAAGGACATTCGTCGGAGTTCGGCCCCTCCAGGAGCATTCAGGGAGACTTTATTATCAAGGAGATTAGCAGCCCATTGATCAGCACGCTTCTCTTGCAGTAGGGATTTAACTATTTGCCTTAAGGACCCCTCTTCTGCTCTAAAGTTACTAAACCAATAATTAAGGAGCCGCTGCTTGTATTAAAATAGTATGCTAGTAAGGCCCAACTCAAACTTGAGGCACTATTAATGGATCTACTCGACAGGTCAAGCCATTTTTTCCACACATTAATTTCTATAGTTTGCACCCTTCTCAAATATTTTACAGGCAGCACCTCACATCCATACAATAGCAGGCTAACAATTTTGGAATTATAAGTCTCGCTTAGCACTACAATGGACTTATGACTCAATGCTAAGTCCATCCTATATAAAGCATCTGCAACAGCCTTAGCTCGCGCTTCCTGGCGGTCAACATAAGGTGTAAAATTTAAGTTATATCTAAAATGAGGACCAAGATAGCGGTATTCCTTAACCACCTCTACTAAGACACCATTAACCCACCACTTAAACCTTTCATTCTGGACCCTCCCTTTTGAGAGGACTATAGTTTTGGTTTTACCCGTCTTTGTTTTCAGGTCGTTGGATTTACAGTATTTAGCAAAAACATCTAGTTGCCTCTGAAGGCTGACCAGCGTAAGATCCAACAGAATCGTATCATCAGCATAAAGCATTACTAAGATGGCCTTGTTGCCTAATTTTGGTGTAAAGGATCGAGCCTGGATTAATCCTACCATGACGCCCACAATATATATAGATAACAGGAGCGTGCCATCATACACCCCTGCCTTAATTCATTTGGGGGTGGCAATTATCTTTATAGACATTGCTCCAATACCCCCTAGCTCAACCCTGGTCTATGAGCCTTCATGTATTTGGATAATCAGCTTTAGTAAACCTGGAGGACACCCCATTTCCTCATTTGTTCCCTCAAAGTAAAGGCCTTTTTTAGTGTCACACACTGTTGATAAATAGATCTATGACACATACAGAGGTTGTTTCTTTTTTAAGGTATGTTTTTCAACCAAAATGTTTTATATTAGACAGTCTTTCTTTGTTGAATAGCCTTTATGAAAACCATTCGGACCTTAGGAAAAATATTAGCATCGCTTATCCAATCTTCTAACAGCCCCAGGAGATGTTTTGCATATATCGGTAGGTCCTGCTTCTCCTTTTTTTACATCCCAACCCTAATAATACCTTTCCAGGTTCTTGGCATCCCTTGACCCTTGACTGCTGATTATTGCTCCAAATACTGGAGCCAGGGCTTGAGCCTACAAACTTGGGTTGAGTTTCATGATGTTAGAGTAAAGGAAATTAGGACCCTGGGCCCTAGATGTTTTGAGGCCTTTTATGATGAATTCAATATTCCCTACTCATGAAGACAAGTGGCTCTCCACCACCCTCATATCTGAGGGCCCAACCTGCATACTCCCCACTCCTACGTCATTCACCTCTGTAAGTTTATACTGCTCTGATATACAGCTCACCCATGTTTCCTCCGGGACCGGTACTGCTACAATATTATTGGTAGCCCCCAGCACTCTATTTACCATATTCCAAAAGCCCTCAGTACTTCCTGATCTCAGGGAGACAATTGTTTTGGTCCATATACCTTCACTGTCTTCTCAAACTATTCTTCTAAGCTCTTTCCCATAGTTTTTCCTATGACATTTGATTAGATATACATTATTATGGCTACCTCTTTTAAAGACCTTCCCTATGTTCCTATTCACTGCAGCCTTGTCCTGTGTTTTATCAAATCCAGAGAAGACCGTCCTGCCCTGACCACCCTTTAAGCCAGCTCTCACCCTATTATTTATGGAGGCAATTAAAATCTCAAACACCTGCAAAATGAGCTGAGGGGCAAAGTAGACCGATCTTTCAATAACGCCCTCATTCTATTTTGAGTATAAACTTTTAATTTACAAGTCCATACCAGTCTACGCTCATTCAAGCAGTGAATCGGTGCACTATTTCACCAAAGATCTTTTAAATGTGCCTCCCTGTGCAGTGTAAGGATTAAGGGCTTGTAATTACTGCATACTAGATTGCCTACTACCAAATCCATAACTAAATCGAAACGTTCTGTGGAAATCATTACATAATCTATCAACATAGACACCCGTTCATTATCAAAGGTATGTTGAGCAAGCTGATCCCCTATGCATCTGCCATTAACAATTTTCAGGTTCAAGCTATCAAGCAGCAAGCCCAGTTGTCTCCCTCTCACATCCCTCCGATGGCACTCCAGAAGCTGACACGGGATACCCAAAGCATTTTCTTTCTCCCTTTGGAACACATCCTTCGTTGGGGTATGGGGAATTTATGCATTAAAATCACCCATCAACAGAATTGATACCTTCGGAAAGCTTTAGCTCACCATATCCATCAAGACTACCAGCTCCTTTAACTGATTATCCAACCTTTTATTTGGTGGAAAATAGGAGCTTTAAATCTGGGCAGTCTTTTATCCCCCTTCCATGCTGCTTTTTTGATGACAAGCCACAAATTGAGATAATCAATAAATTAGTACACTCCTGAAATAGGATGCACCCCTCAATTTCATATTTTACCCCTATCATTATGGCCAGGCCCCCCGCAGGCTGACCGAACTTCCCCTTAACTGCTACAGTGCTAAAAACCCTATAGTCGATCATTGCAACATCAATTCCCATGCCTCTTGCAGTGCAATAATCGAAGCATTTCTCTCTTCACTAATAGCCTGCAAAGAGTCTGAATTTCTATTCAGACCCGCCATGTTCCATGACAACAAGTTAACCTCAATGTCATCAGTATCTACAAAATAGAGGTCTAGAAATCACCTTTTTATCATTTATTGTTCCCGTGATCCATTCCCATGTGTTGTCATGCTGGTTTGCTGATTTTTCACAACTGGAAAAGATCTGCCTTCCTTTTTCAGATTTCACAATAAGGATGTTATCATACCCAACAAACTCATGGCCCCTAATCCCTCCGACAAGGAAACATGGTTTGGCTAAATAATTGAGGCCCCCGCACTCTTCCCCTGTGCATTCACCTGAGTTAACAACATTTTGAAGGGGATGGGCCTACGAAGGAATGAGTCGTAGATTTCAAAACCTGACCTTGGAAGCACATCCAATGAATTCATGACTTCATCTGTCATAATCCTGCAATAAAATTAGACTCAGGCAACTGGCCACAATGTAGCCATTTCTCTGGCCTTCGGGAGAACAACCATAGAAATGTATTTAGAAGAAACTTTTGAAAACCTTGGAATTGACCAAAAGAGAGATAAAATACATGATCTATTAAAAACACATTCCATATTAGCAAAGATATCCACCAATTGCAGGACCCACTCTTCTTTCGCAGAGGGGCTAACTACTGATTCCTTGCCCCATCATTGTTCGGCCTCAGACCCAAAAGGCTCAGCTCCTACGTTTAGGGGGAGACTGATCTTGTTGTGTGCGTGCACCAATCTGTCCTGGCCCGGCTGCTTGAATCCTTACCATGGGCCATCAGTCACACCTGCCCCCTCATGAGAATTAAGGTTCAATTTTGGAAGGGCTGCCATGACCTGGGCATCAACATGACCTTCTACTGCCAATGATTGCCCAGTGGGGGTCTCTTCTTGCAGAACCAACAAAGGGAATTTAAGCTTTCTTGCTCTTTTCTTTTTTAGCCTTCACATTTATTCTCTTTCTTAAATCTGACTTTAACAGGTTCCTCTTTGTTAACTTGCTTTTTACCCTTTTTTACTTTTTTAAATGTCTGAAAGATGTCATTACTATTCTGAATTTCCTGTGCTGGATCCAACAATTCTTACCCCTTACTGGGGATGGCTTGTCCTAAACCATCTTGTTCTTTAAAGAGGGATTCCAGCTGGGATAGGTCAACCGACATGTTGCCGTTGTTCACCTTTGTTTCGATTGCCAACTCAAAGCCCCCTCTTGGACTCCCATCTCCCTGCAACTTGGGACAGGACTTTTTGCACTCACCTAGCTACTCTCACCTACTGCTTTTAAAGGTCATTCCTTAAGTAACTCTGAACGGATATCTAGAATATGATCAGAGCTGTCAGTGGTTTTGTCCAGTAGAGACAAAAATTGATGATAGAACCTGCTCAAGATTTATGAGATAGTTTGAAAAGCACACATACTCCAATGTAATATTACTAAATGGGTTCAATAGCAAATTGGTGGACATTGAAATGTTTGAAAGAACAGAAGTTGTGAGACTTAGAGTGCTAGTAAACATTTCCAGAGATTTTTTCACCCACTTGGGCATCTCACACAATACTTCAACATCTGTGTTTAGTACCTTCACATTTGTTTAGAAAGGTGAAGTGTCCAGTAATGTATAGTCCAATGCAATAGACCCCTGTAAAACCTGTGGTTCTGCTATAAAGAGACACACTGGGGAACGTTCCCTCAAGGCTGAATTTTCCCCCTACAGTGAAGTTCGTGGACTGCCTGAATAGAGTTCTGCAGCTCACACCCGGCCTCTGTTGGCACAGTCTGCTGCTCTATATATGCTTGCATCTCAACATTCATCCTCAGCTGAACCAACACTATGCTGGAGGTAGGAGTTACTTCAGGTAATTTTTGAAAGTGCGCCAATATTAGTCTACTTCCTTTTAAGACTCTATTTCTTAATGGGTTGGATTTAGTTCTTTGGCACAGTCTGGAACAAAAATTTCTACCAAATCTCAGTTTATTTGCTGTTATAATACTAACCAAAGTTGTCAGCGGATGAATAGATCACTGAGGCAAACAGAGCTGGGTAAAAATGAAAAAGATGTAATGCCCAGAGGGTCGTCGTGGAAAAAGAAAAAAAGGGGGGGTCCGGAACCTGCAAGCTGTGCCCAATCCAGGTAAAGCCGCTTCCACAGCCACTGGTTCACCCCTTACTTTGGATACCACAATTAGCGCTGCCTCACTTTCCCCAGTAGCTGGTTCCATGATAGCTCTGCGGGGAAGGGGTACAAGCACACTCCAAGGTTGCAAAGTGAGTTATGGCAGACTATTGCAACACTTGGCTGCCTCGATTCTATAGCACCAGGATTCACACCTGGCCTTACCCCTCTTCCAGTCCTCCAACTTGCAGCCTTACAAATTTTGTGGTATGGTAAAGCAGCAAAATGCCAGTTTGATGACAGGTAGACAATATAAACAGAAAAGATGGTAATTCTCCTAGGTTGCAAGCTGCACCCAGACCTAGCTGGACGGCTTCCGCAATCCCAGGAATCCCCCAGAAGCAGCAGGGATCTAACCCAGCTGCACCCTGACTGACAGGCTGCAACATACACAAAGTTATTTTGGGGCTTCACACCCCCACCACTCACTATGCCTTGTTAAAGAATTGTACAAAGTTTATTTAGGTCTCGCTTTAACTACAGTCTCGGCCTCACCACCATGGTCTCACTGCCGCATCTACAATATCTACCCCCCCTGTCACCAAGTCCAGCGCCCAGCGTCAAGTCCTTCAATCTTGTCTAAAAAGCCAGGGGAGGGGGCACGAGCACGCTCTCTTGTTAAATGAAATTCTTCAGGCTCGAAGATTAGAAGTAGGTGTCCCAACATAGAGCCTCAATTGGTAGACTGAGAAATGATGTCCCCACTATGTCCTTCACAGCAGCATGATGGACAATGGAAAATGGAGGATGGTCTGTGATCACTCCAATCATTATAATAGTGTCCTTTCCTTTCTGCTATGTATTACATATTGCATAGCACATGAAAAATCACTAGCTTGCCAAGCAAAGTAATACATTTCAAAAAGAAGTACTGAAGTCCCAACAAATGGTCCACAGAGGCCCAATCCAGCAGGCACCAACAGTCAAAATTGAGGAGGGGTAGGGGAGTGTGTTGAGCAGGCCTTCCTGTGGGTGCAGGCTACACCGGCCTAATGCCAGCCGCTTCTGCGTCCAAACAGAGGAACCCGCTGCTCTGAGCCTCACCTGTACTTACAACACAGCTCTCACTCCCTCTCATCAGATGCTGCGTAGTGATGTGAAGGATGGTACCACTCACTGATCCATCAGGTGATTGGTGACTTGGCTACTGTGAAAAAGCTTTTCGCAGTTGTGACCCCAGCTAGCTGGTCCCCATGTCCTGCGTCCCCGTCTATCCAGTCTCTAAGTAACAGTCTATGGTCAACCAGCAACCAGCTTCACAGGTCAGATGGCGTGTGACGACATCACGTATGCGTGCACAACCTCCACCAATAAGAGGAAAAAACTGCTGATAATTATGTGACCAACTATGCCGTTGAGGCCAATTCCACAGCAGCAGCAATTGGCTATGTCACAATATATGCCCTGGCATACCTTAATGCTGAACAGTCCTTCCGTAATGGGCCAATGTTTTTTTATTGCATTTGTAATAAATAAAAGGTGTTGACCAACATTAGTCTGGGCCCACTAAAATGGAAGGCTAAAACATGATTACCTCAATAAAACATACCAGATAAGAGTAGCTTAAATCATTTCAAGTAATCGTTTACAGGTTGTATATTTACAGTTCATATAAGGCTATTGACTTCATTTTATTATCTTCCAAGATGTTCATTAGTGTAAAATGCAATTTAACTTTGAAGCAGGTTCATTGATTTAACTGACTTAAAGTCAAAAATTAATTGTGCATTAAAATGTCATCCCTAGATAGCTATCAGATTTGCTGGAAATCAAGTGATAAAACAACACACCTTTTCGCAAGCACATTTTCTGGTGATGACAGTATTGAAATATACAAAATATAATTGAAGGAAGTAGTCACCCAACAATTGCTTATTGCCTTTTGCTTGCTAGGGACATTCATTTTACTAAACAAAACCTGCATGAGTAAGGCTGGAGGAAACTAACTGAAGAATTCACAAACATTTTCAATATATTACTGAACCACCGTGTACTCTCAGGCTTTGACAACTGGTAGTTCTCTCCAAGGCAGAGCAAAGGCAGTTTTTAGCAGGGCTGTTATCATTTTTAATGACCATTGTATACACATACACACATCTCAGAAGGATGCAGTTCATTGAGATTGACGAACCTAGGACCTCATTAGGACCGTGACCTCCGACCCGCTCGCTGCATTATAATTAAGGCTCCCTGTTTTCCGTTTTTACTGGGTTTTACAGATAAATACACACAGAAAACCATTTATTTTCTTGTCTGTATTTAAATGTGGATAAAAACGGAAATTGGGTGCTTTTTGAGTGAATCTAAAAACACTTTGCCATGACTGCCAGGCCAATAACTGTGTGGAGTGAAAGGTTGGGGGGGCGTTAAAAAAGAAAGGAATTTTAGTAAAGAGGCCTACACAGCAATAGCTATTCACAAGGCGGATTCTGAAATGTGCATATTTTCACATCAGTGCATTGATTTATCTTTTGCGGGTGTTCATATCACTGAAACCTG
The DNA here is from genome assembly GCF_964204655.1 of Triturus cristatus. Classification (NCBI taxonomy): domain Eukaryota; kingdom Metazoa; phylum Chordata; class Amphibia; order Caudata; family Salamandridae; genus Triturus; species Triturus cristatus. Next base: position 145,399,263 of record NC_140588.1, read on the forward strand.
GCAGGCATTCAAGCATGACTGCATATTTATTGGTTAAATAAATGTGGAAATATACCAGTTTCAGCTTTACATTTTTCACAAAATCCATAATAAATATGGATGAATTACGATAAAGTTGACTAAAAATAAATATGGAAAAATACAGACGGAAATGACAAAAAAATAAATACCATAAATCCGGGAGCCCTAATTATAATGGTGGGTGGATGCGTGGCGGCCGAGAAGACTGATCTCCATGGATCTGATGGGCTCAAGGAGCACGTTGGTCCGTCGGAGGTGGAGTAATGCCTACAATGATGGCGGTGCCTGCCAGGCACTGCCATAGGCATTACGATGTTCCTTTTCACCAGCCCTTTCATGGCGGTGAACCCGACATGAAACGGTAGGCGGAAAGGGAAATTGGGAACCTGCAGTGGGCCTTCCTTCCACCCCTGGGCCTCAGTTTTGGGTTTTGAGGGCACCTATGGTGCCCCCCTACATAGTCCTGCACCATGTGACAGGCACGGCATAGTACCTAGTACATAGTGCAGGGATGTTTCAGGTATATTTTATACACTGCGGTGGGTGCTGCAGCCCGCAGGACCCACCACAGTTCATAGAATAGACATTGTGAATGCCGTGGTGGCGGTGGCATTCTTTTTCTGACTGCGGGACCACGACTTGTAGTCAGGCAGTCCCTTTTATGAATGGATGCCATCCTAACGAGGCCCCTAGTCACAAAGGTAAGGGAAACTTTATGGTATGCAAAGTTTCTATACATGCGGGGTCATAATTTGCATGTGTTTTGTGCATTCACATACATCCCTTACCTATGTAAGCATGAATTATGAAAGGTATAAAATAGGTGTGAGTATATATGTACTTGTGTCCCTTACTAACAGACACTTGTTTTTCTTTCTTTGTCCTGTATTAGCAGTGCACCAGTGTCGGATCCAGTAGGTATTGCACCCAATAAAATTCAACACCACTGTGGTGCTGTGGTGTTCACTTGGGAGCAAAGTGGGTGTTCAACTACTATTCGCCTCCTATTTGAAATGATGACTTAAGAACACTGGAATATTGTTAATTGTCTTTGACTTCTTTAAGTTAAACCCCACCATTCAAGACCCTCCATTACACTTTGCCCTGCATTTTATCTACTCATCCTTTGGCTTTTAATAGAAAAGCAGTCTCATATTATCCAGAACACGACCTACTTTAACAAAAAAGCTAGAGATCAAAAGCATTTATATGATACACAGTAAAATTTCAAGTTAAACATTCTGAGTTTTATCCTTTGTTCATCAGCCTGATGGCATGTGGGTGACTGGACTTTCTGCACTTTGTATTGCACAGCTGTCACACTTCTTAGCACAAATCCTACTAATGTTTTCGATCACCAGGTTGCTGATTTACTAATATTTCAAGCAACACAGGGCAGCAAGCAAGGTTTCTTCACTGCATTGCCTGCAAGGAAAACAGCAGAAATGTGCCATACCAACAAAGATATGGTTAATTTCTTCTGCTTCCTATTGCTGGTGTACTGTGTGCTGCGTAACGCTAATGCAGGCACCCTTGCACCATAATGCAATGAGGTCTGTGTTACAGGCAGGATTACTTTTGAGCTGGAAGGGACACCTTTCTGCACAAAAACAATCCTTAATGGCGTTTTCCTCTTTCTATGTGTGTTGCACATGCAGCAAAAGTGGAAATAAGAAATTAGGAGGTAGAAAGAAGAAATAAAAAGGAGAAATAAATGTATTTCTCCTCGTTACGCCTCACTGGGGAAGGCATAGCATTTTGACACATTCTCAGGTTTACAGGTCTTTGCAAATCTGGGAATTCACCAAAAACCAAGGTTGGATGCAGGAGAACGCCCATGTTCCACTCATGGAACGGCTTCCCAAAGCAAGGCAGTGCTATATTTATATACTAAGTCACACAAAGAGGCTTTTCAAGGCTTAGTAAATAACAAAAATGATTTTGAGTTGGACTGTGCTACAAACATGACACATTTCTGATGCAAAATCTTAGTAATTGTTTTCCCAGTTCCCAATAGAGGCACAGATGAAATGAAATGGACAGCAGCACTCATTGGATTCAGATGCAAGAAGGCTTCACACTGAAAGGCAACTGGCGAACAATGAGACAAGAATGGTATAATTGTTTAATACCTTGGTTCTGGATTTAAATGCATCTCCAGATTTAGAAATTGTAGTTCTATAAAGAAAACGATTATGATCTTAATTTTTAATATGATTTTTATATAGATCAGTTTGTGATGGATTGTAAATTATCACAGGACACTAGCCTGTGGTATGGCATTCTCCCAAGGTTCAAAATTCCTTTTCTTTGGGCAGCACTTTAAGTTTTGTAATTATCTGGTGGTGCCAATAGAGAACCCTTTTTGTTTCATGGTTTCAGATGTTGCAGTACCCCAAATTGTAGATTTCTAAATTTCGGCAATATTTATATAGATGTAGGTATGATCATTTACCATAATATAATTTCAAAAATATTGTGGGTCACATATATTGTCTAAAAATATTAAGATGTCAAAAAAACAGTTTGACAGAATATTAAAGGTAAGAATATCATTCTGGGTACTATATGTCGTTTCATTAAATATAGTTGTAAATAATATTGTTTATTAAATAATTTGGTATGTTTTATTCATTTTTGTTTTATAGGTGACCATTATTTTGTGAGTAATAATCATGTAGTATAGTTTATTTCTTTTTTATGTGATAATCTATTTAAAGATTTTCTTTATATTATTTGAATTTATTTATTGGTGAGTTGTTGGGTTATAGAAGGGTTGTTACGTAGTTTTCTAATGTTTATTTGTATGTTTTTATAAATACTTCATTTTTAAATTAGTTATTTGTTAATTCGAATAGTAATTGTGTTAATTATTTAATGTGTAACAATATAACAGCTAATTATAAATAAAATGACAATTGTTGTCATTGTTAATTGATTAATTAGTTTATGTGTATTGATAATTTTCATTTGATTTTTTTTAGAATTTTGGGGAAGTAGTTTGGGAATGGTTTAAAAACAATTATATATATATATATATATATATATATATATATATATATATATATTCACTGAAAAAAACATAGGTTTCAAGCAAGTTATAGTTGAAATTAGCATTTAAATAACCTTAGAAATTCACTGAAAAAACAATAGGTTTCAGGGACGTTATAGTTAGATGGACATTTCACGCGTACAAAACCAGAGAAATTCGGCCGTTATAGTTAGTTCAGCTAACTATAACTCGCGCCCTGCAATGCTGATGACGTCACATATTACATCATTCATGGCATGGTCAGTGTGATCACTGATGACATCACTGATGACATCTCAAATGACATCACTGATGACATCATCCAGTGACTTTGTGTTTCTTTAAAGTTTAAATATGTTTTATATATATGCCAAGGTGTATTGAAGAATGCGTGAGTGTATAAGTGTCTGGATGGAGGATTTAGTAGGTGCGTGACTAACTGTATATGTCAGTGATTAAATGTGTCTTACTGAATGCATGGGTTAGTGACTAAACTGTGTGAATGTCTGTATCAGTCTGCCTGTTGTTGTGTAAGCTGCTGCATGGGTTGGTCAGTAGCTACATGAGTGTCTATATGGGTTATTGATTGGTTGCCTGAGTATTTGTATGGCAGACTGAATGTGTGTGTGGGTGGGTGTGAGGTATGTGACTCTGTGCATAGATGTGTGAGTGGTTGATTCACTGGGTGTATGGGTTCAAGAGTGCATGTGGAAACAGCTGTATGGGTGGGTGAGTGTGTGTATGGGTGTGTTGGTGAGTGAATGGATGTCTCAGTGGTACATGTCCAAGTACCTACCTATGTAAAAGGCAGTGTATGTGAGAGTTGGAGTATATAAATGACTATATGTGAGAGTCATTGATTGTGAGAGTGGCTGTATGGATGAGTTGTTGCTTGTATCAGTGATTATATAAGCGAGTTAGTATGCGTTAGTATCTGTGGGCCCGATTCACAGAACTAACTTAAGACAAAATCCTAAACTTACTACTTTTGGGATTCAGAGAAGGGATTTAGTAGTAGTAAAGTTAGGATTTTGTCTTATGTCTATCTTAAGTCTGTCTTAAGTCTGTCCTAAGTTTGTCTTAAGTTTGTCTTAAGTCTGTCTTATGTCTGTCTTAAGTTTGTCTCAAGTCTGTCTTAAGTCTGTCTTAAGTCTGTCCTAAGTTTGTCTTAAGTCTGTCTTAAGTTTGTCTTAAATCTGTCTTAAGTCTACCTTAAGTCTGTCCTATTCACAGAAGGCATATAGTAGTAGTAAAGTTAGGATTTTGTCTTAAGTTTGACTTAAGTTTGACTTAAGTTTGACTTAAGACAGACTTAAGACAGACTTAAAACAGACTTAAGACAGACTTAAGACAAACTAAGGACAGACTTAAGACAGACTTAAGACACAATCCTAACTTTACTACTACTAAATGCCTTCTGTGAATATCCAAAAGTAGTAAGTTTAGGATTTTGTCTTAAGTTAGTTCTGTGAATCGGGCCCAAAATGAATAAGTGAGGTGGTGTGTATATAACTGTATAGGTGAGTAAATGGGAGTGTGATTGATTCTTTGCATGACTGACTAGGTGTGTGAGTAATTCCATGGATGAGTGGCAGTGTGTGTGTCTGTATAGGTGTATAAGTGCATATGATAGTGTTGTATTGATGAGTGACTGCATGTATGAATGATTGTATGGGTGAATGAGTGAATGTGTGTGTAGACCTAGGAATCAGTGAGTGCATACATAGTAACTGGTATTGGTGTGTCGATGGTTTTGAAAATGGTAGTCTGTATTTTACAGTGGGTGTATCAAAGGTTAAATTACACTGGTAGGAGATGCATCAGATTTTCACGTGGATGATGTCATCAGTGATACCATCAGTGATGTCATTTGAGATGCCATCAATGATGTCATCACTGATGTCACTGACCATGTCATGAATGAGGTAATATGTGATGTCATCAGCAGTGCAGTGCGGGGGTGCGAGTTATATTTAGCTGAACTAACTATAACGGCCGAATTTCTCTGGTTTTGTACGAGTGAAATGTCCAACTAACTATAATGTCCCTGAAACCTATGGCTTTTTCAGTGAATTTCTAAGGTTTTTTAAATGCTAATTTCTAACTATAACGTGCCTGAAACCTATGTTTTTTTCAGTGAATTTCAATGGTTGTTTAAATGCTAATTTCTAACTATAACGTCCCTGAAACCTATGGTTTCTTCAGCGAATTTCAACGTTTTTTAAATGCTAATTTCTACGTATAATGTGCCTCAATCCTATGGTTTCTCTATTGACTACATATATACATATATATATTTAAATTCATAGTTTAAAAAACTATATTAACTAATTTTTTTTATTATTATGCAGAAGTCGCGCACCCTTCGTGCACCCTACAGGAAGGGTGCACGTGTAGCCATTTCAGAAGTAGCCCGGGGGTCACGACTTTGGTGTAATTTTTAACCCTTTCTGTGCCTATGACGAGCTGGACTAGTCATGGAGCACAGTCGCCATGTGCCCATGACGAGTCCAGCTCGTCATGACACCCACCCACGGGGGAAGCGCTGGCACTCCCCCCGTGAGTGGTCAATCCTTTTTCTTTTACTTGGTCTTCCCCTGCCTCCCCCTGCCCCCCACCCCGTGTCATCAATGACATCAGCGCGCGAGCTGCACTGACGTCATTGGAGGTTTCCCCTTTATTCTCCGTCACGCAGGAAGCTATTTGATTCCTGCGTAACGGAGAAGAAAGAGGTGAGTTTTGGGGCTGGGGAGGGGGTATTGAGTGTAAGAGGCCCGATCGGTGGCGTAGCTAGGGTGGGGCGGTGGGGGCACTATTTTGGGGGAGGACAAAGGCATTCAGATGAGGCCGGCTTGCTTTCGTGGACGTTCGGGGATAGGCAGAGAAGGAATAGGACTCGGGTAATGTCTTCTTCTTTTTGTGCTGGCAGCTGTCCCCCCCTCTATTCCTATTATTCCCTCTCTTTCTGTCTTGCTCCTCACATACTGAAAACCGTGACTTGAAGAAACGGTTCACAACCTCTATTTCCTTCTTTCATTTAGTTGCTTCCCTGTGAAATGGATCCAAAAAAGAAAAACACTCTTCCGAGAAATGCCCTTTTTCTGACATTTTTCTATTCCAAAGTGCAGCAGGATGGAGAGAAATAGAAGGTTTTAAATATGAAAAATAAATTTATAACTAAATAAAGCAAGACAGAGGGGTTGCAAAGTGGCCAGATTGGTTTTATTTACATCCAAATACATCAGCATCACTTTACAGAGTTGCAAGTGAAGCGCTACTTTCGTTTTCTCGTCTTTCTTTGAACAGCATTGTTGTTCCCAGGTGGGAAAGTGTACCATTCCTGGAGGTACTGCAATACCTGGTTGATGGTTGGATTGGAAAACACAGTGTGTATCATGGCTCTGTGTTTATGGATGTGGTCTTTTTATACCATACTGCTTACGTTTTGTAAGGATATAAGCAATGGACATTGAAACGGTTCCCTTCAGGGCCCTCTAGTCATGTCCATAACTTCTCAGGTAAAACCACTCGCTGATTTCTGAATAGTGAGTGAGAGATCGTTAAGGTAACCATGTTGTTTTTGCTTACATTTCACATGCTTTACTTAATCTTGCATTCCCTATGAGTGGTTGCTTTTACTTTTTTTTTAGGCAGCATATTACTCTTATCAAGTGCATAATTTGAATTGAGCCACATCCAAGTGTTTATAGCGGGCACAATTAGGTTATAGCTGAAGGCAGTGTGAGTTTCTCTCAGTGGGGAAGTATGGTGTTCAGTGGGGTAGAGGATGTGGCACTATGGCCAGAGCTGTCAATTTGGAACTGGGGAACCGGGCTCAGCCTTCATGACCAGTCCACCAGACCACTCTACTGAGGGAGCACATTCCCATGCTAGACCTTAGAAGGCCCCACTAGACCTTAGAAGGCTTGATGTCTTAGCACAAGCAGGTGTACCCTAGTGGTGTCAATTGTGGGTTAACCTTGAAGGCCTGTCCACCACAATCCATACTGAAGTTCATCTCCAGTCTTGTGGGCAGGCCTACGAAGCAGCACAGCCTAGAGCAACAGTGATCCAGTCGCTGTGACTCTGTCACTGAGGTCACATGAACCTTGAGCAGGTTAGGGCGATATGAACGGTGTGACCTCACTGGGTACCTATTTCGGGTGGGTGCGTAGTGTTTGCAAGTATATTATGGTTTGAAAAAAACTTGCTGCCTCCTTCCTGGCCTCCAGCAATTTTCAGAAACAATAAAAATGTCATGATAACTTTGGTGATTAATGTTCTTCCTAGAGAGAGATGGAGTTTTGTCTAGTGGAAGGGTTGACTCCTGGAAAGGTAGCACAGAGGGTTAATGGGCCTGCTGCAAAGAACATGTACCATGCAGATCACAAAGTGCACTGCTTTAATGGGGGGACCATGATGAATGGTCATTTAATGTCAGCTGTAGATGATGGATCCCTGAACAGTGTCATGTATGTGCATGTTTGCATTGTGCTGAGGGGATTACCAGGTAATTATTCACACAGCTCTCTGATGGATGCCACATGCGGTTTTTCTGAGTCCCCAGATAGATCATGCAGTCTGTGTGTTCTCTTTTGTACTGCCAGTCACCGGTGTATTCAACTGTGTAGCCTTGGACTGTGTCATGTATGTGCATGTAACTTGCATGATCGAGGTAACTATTAGTGACGATACTACGTGTCTCTCGGACCTCTTTCAAGTGGTCGCCGTCCTTTTTCCCCAGCAACCCCCCCTCCCCAGTGGCGGCAATCTGAGAGATAGCCTCGGGCACCACAAGCTGTAGCTACGCCTCTGCCCCCGATTTCTCTTTTATGCATTCCTGCTGCACGATCGTGCGATCGTGCAGCAGGTATGGCCACTAGCGCCAGGGTTTTTTTTCTTTTTTTAGGTTTGGGGTTGTTTGTGGGAGTGGCCCCTTAGGCAAGGGTCGCTCCCCTTATGGCCACATTATTTTTTAAATATTTTAAAGTGCAAACAAAATCAAAGAGGTAGCAGACGATACGTTACAAGAGGAAAAGTGATGTGTGCATGTTACAAAAGAGTACAAAATACAAGTAGAGGTAAAATACTGCAATAAATGGCAGACACTCAGAAAACAAGAGCAAACGTTACGTTACATGAGGCAATGGTGGTAATTGTGCATGTATCAAAAGCAAACAAAATACAAGAGGCAGCAAACAATACGTTACAAGAGGAAAAGTGACATGTGTGCAAGTTACAAAAGAGTACAAAGTACAAGTAGAGGTATAAAAGTGCAATAAATGGCATACACTCAAAACACAGGAACACACTGGGAAGGCACTTCTATAGGCATGGAGAATAGAATTTCCTATAATGTAAATACTTCCTTCAGATAATAGAGAGGGCATGAATTAAGTTTGGAAGTGTCTTTGCAGGAGGAGAACTTTGAGGTCAGTTTTGAAGGACTGGGAAGAGGGGGTGGTCCGGAGCTGAGGCTGAGTTCCAGATTCTCGCCGTATTGCCTGTAAAGGATTGGGCCATCGATCTTTCCTTCTTGAAAGTGGGAGGTTCAAGCAATACATTTTGCGCAGTACGTGATGGTCTAGAGCATTATATGCATATGTGACATTAATGTTTTTTTCTCTTTTTTATTCTAGTCTAAAGCTTTTGATTCCTGTTTCCGGTTTCGAAAGTGGTTGTTCTGCAGTTTTGTGTAGTTGCATTTTTTTTGGTAAGAATTATTTTGTTGTTGTATTTACTCCAAATGAGTAATATTGTAATGTTTGAATGAATTTTTTTGTAAGTGATGTCATAATGGCAGCATATTTAGTTAGTGGTTTGAGCATGAAATTCTTTGCGATGTGTTTTGCATGGTCTTATGTGTAATTATTTTTCTCTTTCTTTTTTAGTGGGATATTGTTGATCCATACTGTGTCTGTGCAGAGTAGGTGGTGGTGAGTAGTTTAGCTGCCTCTGGCAAGTGAGTGGTATTGTTTTGGAGTATATATGTGTTTTTGATAAAGGTGCTTTTTGTTTATTACTTATTTTTCAAAGTGTTTGTTGTTGTTGACTTGTTTGACAAGTTACCTTTATTAGTAAGCATTATGGCTAGCCGTAGAATGACTGCTCACCAGGTGGTTGGTATGCTTCTTGAATCTTCCTCTGAGCATGATTATGAGACTGACAGTGCGTCTGAGGGAAAGGAGGGAGGGGAAGATTCTGGCAGTGAGTTTTCTCTCCACATGGAATCATTGGATGATGAAGGTACTCTCAGTGCAGATGAAGGTACTCTTGGTGTGGATGAAGCAACTCTCAGTGCAGATGAAGTGCCTGTTTTAGAGGAGGAAACTGCTGTGCAGATGGTGCAAGAGGCATCTGGATTGCAGTCTGAGGCTGCTAGGCTTCCTACTGGAAGTGCTGGACTTTGGGTTGATCCAAACATGGTGCAGCCGGTGTTGCCTGCCTTTAGCGGTGATGCAGGGTGTAGAGTGGATTGTGAACATTTTTTGCCTATACAGTTTTTTCAGTTGTTTATGGATGATGTATTTTTGGGTGAGATTGTTGAGCAGACGAATTTGTATGCTGAACAGTTTTTGAGGGACAACAATGACAAATTTAGGCACCAGAGCTACCCGGTGGATTCCCACAAATCTGGAAAGAGATTAAGAAGTTTTTGGGTTTGACTTTATTGATAGGTGTGGTAAGGAAGCCAAACTTGGCTTCATATTGGTCTACTAACCCCTTGTTGGCAACTGCCATATTTCCTGCAGTTATGACTCGTAATCGGTATTTACTTTTGCTACGTATGCTGCATTTTATTGATAATTCTATGGCGTTGCCACGAGATCACCCTGACTGTGACCGTCTTTTTAAGATTCGGCCCATTCTTGATCACTTTGTAGATCGATTTTCTGAGATCTATACTCCAGGGAAAGAAATATCTATTGATGAGTCTTTGGTCTTGTTCAAGGGCCGTTTGGTTTTTAGGCAGTACATCCCTAGCAAGAGGGCACACTATGGAATTAAGCTGTATATGTTGTCTGAGAGTAGGACAGGATATGTTTTTAATTTTCGTGTGTACACTGCTAGAGATTCTAATATTGACCCCCCAGGTTGTCCGTCCACTTTTGGAGTTTCAGAGAAAATTGTGTGGGATCTTGCTAGAAGACTGTTTAACAGAGGCCACCATTTGTATCTTGATAACTTCTACTCTGCTTACATTTCACATGCTTTACTTAATCTTGCATTCCCTATGAGTGGTTGCTTTTACTTTTTTTTTAGGCAGCATATTACTCTTATCAAGTGCATAATTTGAATTGAGCCACATCCAAGTGTTTATAGCGGGCACAATTAGGTTATAGCTGAAGGCAGTGTGAGTTTCTCTCAGTGGGGAAGTATGGTGTTCAGTGGGGTAGAGGATGTGGCACTATGGCCAGAGCTGTCAATTTGGAACTGGGGAACCGGGTTCAGCCTTCATGACCAGTCCACCAGACCACTCTACTGAGGGAGCACATTCCCATGCTAGACCTTAGAAGGCCCCACTAGACCTTAGAAGGCTTGATGTCTTAGCACAAGCAGGTGTACCCTAGTGGTGTCAATTGTGGGTTAACCTTGAAGGCCTGTCCACCACAATCCATACTGAAGTTCATCTCCAGTCTTGTGGGCAGGCCTACGAAGCAGCACAGCCTAGAGCAACAGTGATCCAGTTGCTGTGACTCTGTCACTGAGGTCACATGAACCTTGAGCAGGTTAGGGCGATATGAACGGTGTGACCTCACTGGGTACCTATTTCGGGTGGGTGCGTAGTGTTTGCAAGTATATTATGGTTTGAAAAAAACTTGCTGCCTCCTTCCTGGCCTCCAGCAATTTTCAGAAACAATAAAAATGTCATGATAACTTTGGTGATTAATGTTCTTCCTAGAGAGAGATGGAGTTTTGTCTAGTGGAAGGGTTGACTCCTGGAAAGGTAGCACAGAGGGTTAATGGGCCTGCTGCAAAGAACATGTACCATGCAGATCACAAAGTGCACTGCTTTAATGGGGGGACCATGATGAATGGTCATTTAATGTCAGCTGTAGATGATGGATCCCTGAACAGTGTCATGTATGTGCATGTTTGCATTGTGCTGAGGGGATTACCAGGTAATTATTCACACAGCTCTCTGATGGATGCCACATGCGGTTTTTCTGAGTCCCCAGATAGATCATGCAGTCTGTGTGTTCTCTTTTGTACTGCCAGTCACCGGTGTATTCAACTGTGTAGCCTTGGACTGTGTCATGTATGTGCATGTAACTTGCATGATCGAGGTAACTATTAGTGACGATACTACGTGTCTCTCGGACCTCTTTCAAGTGGTCGCCGTCCTTTTTCCCCAGCAACCCCCCCTCCCCAGGGGCGGCAATCTGAGAGATAGCCTCGGGCACCACAAGCTGTAGCTACGCCTCTGCCCCCGATTTCTCTTTTATGCATTCCTGCTGCACGATCGTGCGATCGTGCAGCAGGTATGGCCACTAGCGCCAGGGTTTTTTTTCTTTTTTTAGGTTTGGGGTTGTTTGTGGGAGTGGCCCCTTAGGCAAGGGTCGCTCCCCTTATGGCCACATTATTTTTTAAATATTTTAAAGTGCAAACAAAATCAAAGAGGTAGCAGACGATACGTTACAAGAGGAAAAGTGATGTGTGCATGTTACAAAAGAGTACAAAATACAAGTAGAGGTAAAATACTGCAATAAATGGCAGACACTCAGAAAACAAGAGCAAACATTACGTTACATGAGGCAATGGTGGTAATTGTGCATGTATCAAAAGCAAACAAAATACAAGAGGCAGCAAACAATACGTTACAAGAGGAAAAGTGACATGTGTGCAAGTTACAAAAGAGTACAAAGTACAAGTAGAGGTATAAAAGTGCAATAAATGGCAGACACTCAAAACACAGGAACACACTGGGAAGGCACTTCTATAGGCATGGAGAATAGAATTTCCTATAATGTAAATACTTCCTTCAGATAATAGAGAGGGCATGAATTAAGTTTGGAAGTGTCTTTGCAGGAGGAGAACTTTGAGGTCAGTTTTGAAGGACTGGGAAGAGGGGGTGGTCCGGAGCTGAGGCTGAGTTCCAGATTCTCGCCGTGTTGCCTGTAAAGGATTGGGCCATCGATCTTTCCTTCTTGAAAGTGGGAGGTTCAAGCAATACATTTTGCGCAGTACGTGATGGTCTAGAGCATTATATGCATATGTGTCATTAATGTTTTTTTCTCTTTTTTATTCTAGTCTAAAGCTTTTGATTCCTGTTTCCGGTTTCGAAAGTGGTTGTTCTGCAGTTTTGTGTAGTTGCATTTTTTTTGGTAAGAATTATTTTGTTGTTGTATTTACTCCAAATGAGTAATATTGTAATGTTTGAATGAATTTTTTTGTAAGTGATGTCATAATGGCAGCATATTTAGTTAGTGGTTTGAGCATGAAATTCTTTGCGATGTGTTTTGCATGGTCTTATGTGTAATTATTTTTCTCTTTCTTTTTTAGTGGGATATTGTTGATCCATACTGTGTCTGTGCAGAGTAGGTGGTGGTGAGTAGTTTAGCTGCCTCTGGCAAGTGAGTGGTATTGTTTTGGAGTATATATGTGTTTTTGATAAAGGTGCTTTTTGTTTATTACTTATTTTTCAAAGTGTTTGTTGTTGTTGACTTGTTTGACAAGTTACCTTTATTAGTAAGCATTATGGCTAGCCGTAGAATGACTGCTCACCAGGTGGTTGGTATGCTTCTTGAATCTTCCTCTGAGCATGATTATGAGACTGACAGTGCGTCTGAGGGAAAGGAGGGAGGGGAAGATTCTGGCAGTGAGTTTTCTCTCCACATGGAATCATTGGATGATGAAGGTACTCTCAGTGCAGATGAAGGTACTCTTGGTGTGGATGAAGCAACTCTCAGTGCGGATGAAGTGCCTGTTTTAGAGGAGGAAACCGCTGTGCAGATGGTGCAAGAGGCATCTGGATTGCAGTCTGAGGCTGCTAGGCTTCCTACTGGAAGTGCTGGACTTTGGGTTGATACAAACATGGTGCAGGCGGTGTTGCCTGCCTTTAGCGGTGATGCAGGGTGTAGAGTGGATTGTGAACATTTTTTGCCTATACAGTTTTTTCAGTTGTTTATGGATGATGTATTTTTGGGTGAGATTGTTGAGCAGACGAATTTGTATGCTGAACAGTTTTTGAGGGACAACAATGACAAACTTAGGCACCAGAGCTACCCGGTGGATTCCCACAAATCTGGAAAGAGATTAAGAAGTTTTTGGGTTTGACTTTATTGATAGGTGTGGTAAGGAAGCCAAACTTGGCTTCATATTGGTCTACTAACCCCTTGTTGGCAACTGCCATATTTCCTGCAGTTATGACTCGTAATCGGTATTTACTTTTGCTACGTATGCTGCATTTTATTGATAATTCTATGGCGTTGCCACGAGATCACCCTGACTGTGACCGTCTTTTTAAGATTCGGCCCATTCTTGATCACTTTGTAGATCGATTTTCTGAGATCTATACTCCAGGGAAAGAAATATCTATTGATGAGTCTTTGGTCTTGTTCAAGGGCCGTTTGGTTTTTAGGCAGTACATCCCTAGCAAGAGGGCACACTATGGAATTAAGCTGTATATGTTGTCTGAGAGTAGGACAGGATATGTTTTTAATTTTCGTGTGTACACTGCTAGAGATTCTAATATTGACCCCCCAGGTTGTCCGTCCACTTTTGGAGTTTCAGAGAAAATTGTGTGGGATCTTGCTAGAAGACTGTTTAACAGAGGCCACCATTTGTATCTTGATAACTTCTACACTGCTGTGCAATTATTTAAGGAATTGTATAATGTGGACACTTTTGCATGTGGCACAATCCGCTCTAACCGTAAAGGTTATCCGAAAGAGCTTGTTTGCAAAAAACTTCAGAGGGGGCAGTGCAGTTCCTTGCGTAGTGATGAACTACTAGCTGTAAAATTTGTGGACAGGAGGGATGTGTACATGCTGACTACCATCCATGATGAGAGTACTTCACCTGTGGCTGTTTGGGGTCAGGTTGCTGAAGTGCGCAAACCTGTGTGCATTCTAGACTAATAAGCACATGGGTGGTGTTGACAGAGTAGATCAGAGGTTGGAACCTTACACTGCTATTCGGAAGGCTTATGTTTGGTATAAGAAGTTGGCCATCCATTTCTTCGAATTAGCAAGTTTCAATGCTTTTATTGTGTTCAAGGAGTGTTCTCCTGCATCAAAGTTAACATTTCTTCAGTTTTAGCACTCTGTGATAGCTAGCCTTGTTGTTGTGGAACAGGCAAGTGTTCCTAGATTTGGAGTGGTGGAGGATGTGGCTCGATTGAAAGATCGCCACTTTCCTGATTACATTCCTCCCACATCTTCAAAAGTTTTTCCCACTAGGAGATGTAGAGTCTGTTGACGAAGAGGTACTTGGAAGGAGTCTCGTTATTTCTGTCCCGGGTGTCCTTCTAATCCTGGGCTCCCTGCTTGTTTTAGAGCGTACCACACGCAAAATACATTTTGGGAGCTTCTATGAGTGGTAAAGTGAACTGTCTGGTCTGTATTGTTTAAAAAAATTATTCTGTTTCAAGGTTGGCATTAGTGCAATGTATTTAGTTTCAGATTTTGTGTTAGAAGATTTGTATCTATTTGCAATTTGTTTGTGATTTTTTGTATGTAAAATCCTAAACGTGATGGCGGTGTGTGTAGGTTGGCGCTTTGCTGGAGGTGTGCGTGGACTGGCGCTTGGCTGGCGGTGTGTGTGTTCTGGCACTTGGCTGGCGGTGTGCGTGGACTGGCGCTTGGTTGGTGGTGTGCGTGGAGTGGCGCTTGGCTGGCGGTGTGCGTAGACTGGCGCTTGGCTGGAGGTGTGCGTGGACTGGTGCTTGGCTGGAGGTGTGCGTGGACTGGTGCTTGGCTGGTGGTGTGCGTGGACTGGCACTTGGCTGGAGGTGTGTGTGGACTGGCGCTTGGCTGGTGGTGTGCGTGGAGTGGCACTTGGTTGGCAGTGTGCGTGGACTGGCACTTGGCTGGAGGTGTGCGTGGACTGGTGCTTGGCTGGAGGTGTGTGTGGACTGGCGCTTGGCTGGCAGTGTGCGTGCACTGGTGCTTAGCTGGTGGTGTGTGTGGACTGGCGCTCGGCTGGCGGTGTGTGAGTAGTGACTTGCTGCTGGTCACTACACACACTGCTAGCTGAGCGCCACTCCACGCAATCCATCAGTTTGTGTAGTTGGTGTGTCAGGAATGTGGGCGTGTGGAAGTGATGGGCCCTTGAATGGCGCTGTCTGCTGGTGTGAGTGTTGTAATGTGATGGGCCCGCGGCTGGCGGCGTGAATGTTTTGTATGTGTCACACGTATGAAAGGTGTATGAATGGCCTGTAAAGAGGTTGGTGCCTTGTCGTGGCTTTACAGCTCACGAGCTGTGAGTCAATGGTTCAGTTTCTCGTCCTTTCAATTATTAATAGTGCATTTCATTTTTGTGACATCACTTGCTAATACAATTGTATATACTGAACCATTACTCACCCTCGTGCCAAATCCAACCAGTATGTGTGTGTGCTTTAGGATTAGATGGCTGTGCAGAAATCTTTATAATATTTGTCTTTTTTGTCTTCCTGAAGCAGGGTGTACCTTGTCCCTTTTTGTGAATGTTGTGATGTGTTGGTTTTGTGCCTGGTGGTGTGAATGGTCTTGTGTGTATCACGTATGAAAGGTGTGTGAATGGCCTGTAAAGTGGTTGGTGCCTTGCCGTGGCTTTACAGCTCACGAGCTTGGTTCAATTTTTATGTCCATTTAATTATTGACAGTGCATTTCATTTTTGTGAAATCTCTTGTTAATAAAATTTAATATACTGAACCATCACTCGCCCTCGTGCCAAATCCAACCAGTATGTGTGTGTGTGTTTGAGGAATAGATGGCTGTGCAGGAATCTTTGTCTTTTTAGTTTCTCTGCCAAGGTGTATGTTCCATGTAAGAATAACCCACCAACTGTAGATATTGTCGTAAACCCATGGGAGTTCATGGTGATGTCTCTCTTGTGAATTCCAAAAAGTTATTTTATCCACAATGTCCTGCAAACCTCAAAATGTCTGTCACATTTTCCTTGCAATATTGTGCCGAAATTCTCACGCTGTAGCAACAAACAACTAATTATGTCAAAACGATCTGGTTTTGCAAGGGGGTCAAGTGTCTTTTTGGCCCGTGCTTGGCGGCCATCTAGGGAAACCTACCAAACCCACATATTTCTAAAAACTGGACACCCGGGGGCTTCCAGGGAGGTAAGGTTTGCGTGGATCCCCCAAAGTGTCCGTACCCAGAATCTCCTGCAAACCTCAATTTTAGCTGAAAAAATCACTTTTTTCACACATTTTCCAAACCACCTGGTTTTGCAAGGGGGGTCACTTGGGTTTTTGTCCCGGTGCTCGGTGGCCATCTAGGGAAACCTACCAAACCCACACATTTCTGAAAACTAGACACCCGGGGGCTTCCAGGGAGGTGAGGTTTGCGAGGATCCCCCAACGTTCCTTACCCAGAATCCCATGCAAACCTCAACTTTAGCTGAAAAAATCACTTTTTTCACACATTTTTGTGTAGGAAAGTTGTGGCATCACCGGGCTCACTCAAATTTCCCACCACCCAGCATTTCCCCGGGTCTCCCGGTAAAAATGGTGCCTCACTTGTGTAGGAGGCCCAAGTACCCGCGACAGGCAAGGGCCCAAAACGTAGTGAGGTGACATCAAAATTGCCTATCTCAAAACCACCTGGTTTTGCAAGGGGGGTCATTTGGGTTTTTGGCCCGGTGCTCGGCGGCCATCTAGGGAAACCTACCAAACCCACACATTTCTGAAAATTATACACCCGGGGGCTTCCAGGGAGGTGAGGTTTGCATGAATCCCCCAACGTTTCCTTACCCAGAATCCCATGCAAACCTCAATTTTAGCTGAAAAAAATTACTTTTTTCACACATTTTTGTGTGGGAAAGTTGTGGCATCACCGGGCTCACTCAAATTTCTCACCACCCAGCGTTCCCCCGGGTCTCCCGTTAAAAATGGTGCCTCACTTGTGTGGGAATCTGTTAGATCTGGGGATCTCTAGTTGGCAGAGGTAGGTACCACTGTCCAAATAGGGACCCTTGCTTCTAGTCAGGGTAAGGGGGATACACACTTTAGATAACCCCTGCTCACCCCCTTGGTAGCTTGGCACGAGCAGACAGGCTTATCTAAGGCAATGTGTAAAGTATTTGTACCAACACTCACAGTAACACAGTGAAAGCACCACAAATGGACTCCACACCAGTGTAGATAAATAAAGTACTTTTATATAAACTACACAAGACCAAAATGACAAAAATCCAACATACACAGTTCAAGAATATGGTTTCAAAAAGAGTTCTTAGTTTAGTGACAAAATCCTTCACCTTAGCGTCAATTTTAGCCAACAGTACCTGGTGATGCGATAAAAGTTCTTAGCGGCACTCAGGCGTTGAAAAACAAGCAACAGCGTCAGTCCTGAGACCCTGGGGTGACGATGCGACAACCCCGCTGCACGCAGCGGGCGTGGGCGACGAATCCGGTCTGTATGGGGAGTGCGGCGATACTTGTATGGATTCCAAGGCGTACCTTTTCTGGTAGAAATGTACTCGCTAAGGCACGATGCGACAAAATTCAGGCCACTAACGAGCGGGGTGACAATTTTCACCAGCGATGATCTGGGTTGGCTCTGCGACGATATTCGCAGCGATAAAATTCTGCCCGCTAACGAGCGGTGCGAGGATTTTTAGCTGGCTCTGCGACAATGTTCGCAGCGATAAAATTTGGCACGCTAACGAGCGGTGCGATGATCTTGGTTGGCTCTGCGACGATCTCACCCAGCGGCGGCAGGCTCTGCGACGATGCTCGCAGCGATAAAATTCTGCCCGCTAATGAGCGTAGCGGGGATCTGGGCTGGCTCTGCGACGATGTTCGCAGCGACAAAATTCGGCCCGCTAACGAGTGGGGTGACGATTTCACCAGCGATGATCCGGCTCAGCGGCAGCAAGCTCTGCGAAGATGTTCGCAGCGATAAAATTCTGCCCGCTAACAAGCGGAGCGATGGAAATTTTCTCGGTAAGCCGGCTGTGCGTGAAAAAGTGTAGATCCTTTGCTTCTTTCTTCTTGGTCAGCTTCCCACCAGCAGGCACAACTTCCAGAGGCCCCACAATTGGATCAAGCACTCTAGGAAGGGCATAACTCATTCGGCAGAGTTCAGGGGGAAGCTGGGGGTGAAGTCCTTTTGTTCCTGGGACTTCTTAACAGGAGGCCAGCTCTTCTCAGGCCCTTGGAGATCTCTTCAAGCAAGGGGACACAGCAACAGCAAAGTCCTTCCCCTATCCTTGGCAGCAAAGCAACTGCAGGTCAGCCCACAAACACACAGCAGGACAGTCCTTCCTCTTCAGTCTTCCAGCTTTCTCCTTGGCAGAGGTTCCTTCTTGATTCCAGGATGATCTAATTTCTTGGGATCAGGGTCCCAATATTTATACCCCCAAATCATTGGTCCTCTGAGGGCAGAGGGGCCTTTGCCCAGTTCAAACCAGTTTTGGAGCACTCTGTTTACATGACTCCTTCTTTCCTTTGACAGTGCAGGGCAGAAACATCAGACACCCCACAGGAGGTGGAGCCAGCATTGTGGAGAGAAAGCACAGCCCTGGAGCACTTTGTTGACATGATTCCTTCTCTCCTTTCACAGTGCAGGGCAGAGATATCAGATGCACCACAGGGGGTGGAGCCAGCACTGTGAGGGGCAGGCACTGTCCTATTCAGGTCCCAGGTGCAACTCCTCCCACCCATCTACATGGAGAGCTCTCTAGTCAGCCCTGTGCTGACTTACCCTGTCTCCGGGAATTCCCCAGCCCCCTGGAATTCCCCAGCCCCTGTCACTCAAACTCCAGACAAGAAATACACAACCTAACAGAGGCAGGTTTGAATGGTTAGACAAGAAAATACCTACTTTCTAAAAGTGGAATTTTCAAACACAGAATGTTAAAACCAACTTCACTAAAAGATTTATTTTGTCATTCTGAGTTCAGGCATACTAAACTTTAATTTTCTATCTTGCTTCTATGGGAAGATATGCAGGTAAACATTATACTCAGCATTCCCCATTATAGCATATGGGCAAGATAGCCTTTCAATAGTGAAAAACGAAAATGGCTGTAATTCACTACCAGAGCATGTCACCTACACCAGTACATGCTCTACCTTTCACATACACTGCACCCAGCCCAGGGGGGTGCCTAGGGCCTTCCATAGAGGTGTCCAATGTGTACAGAAAGGGAAGGGTTAGGTCTGGCCAGTGTGGACACTAGTCAGGTCAGCATGGGAGTTGGCAACTGCACCCAGGCACTGCGATGGCAGGCCTGTAACACCATTTTAGAGCTACTCCTGTGGGTGGCACAATCAGTGCTGCAGGCCCACTAGTAGCATTTGAACCACCAACCCTGGCACACTCAGTGCACTTTACTAGGGGCTAACAGGTTAAACAAATGTACCAATCATGGATAACCAATCAATATAACAATTTATACAGAGAGCATATGCACTTTAGCAGTGATCAGCAGTGGTAAAGTGCCCAGAGTCCTATTGCCAACAACCATGGGTCAGAAAAAATAAAGGAGGCAGAAGCAAAAAGTTTGGGGATAACCTTTCAAAAAGGGCCATTTCCAACAGAGGCCCAAGTACCCGCGACAGGCAAGAGCCCAAAACATAGTGAGGCAACATAAAAATTGCCTATCTCAAAACCACCTGCTTTTGCAAGGGGGGTCACTTGGGTTTTTGGCCCGGTGCTCGGCGGCCATCTAGGGAAACCTACCAATCCCATAGATTTCTGAAAACTAGACACCCGGGGGTTTCTGGGGAAATATGGCTTGTATAGGTTTGCTAGGTTTCCCAAGGTGCCCGCAGAGCTAGGGTTCAAAAACTAGAGCTAGTCACTTTGCCAAAAAAGGGTAATTTTTCAATGCGATATTGAGGTGTGACCATGTTGCGTTTTATGCCGTTTCCTGTCGCGGGCACTAGGCTGACCCGCACAAGCGAGGTACCATTTTTCTCGTAAGCATTTGGGGAACGTGGGGTGGATGGAAATTTGTGGCTCCACGCAGATTCCGGAATTTTCCACCACAGAAATGTGGAGAAAATATGTTTTTTATGACAATTTTTTAGGTTTGCAAGGGATTCTGGGTAACAGACCCTGGTGGGAGGCAGGCAAGTCACCCCATCCTGGATTCCCCTGGGTGTCTAGTTTTCAAAAATGTATAGGTTTGCTAGGTTTTCCAAGGTGCCCGCAGAGCTAGGGTTCAAAAACTAGAGCTAGGCACTTTGCCAAAAAAGGATAATTTTTCACTGCGAAATTGAGGTGTGACCACGTTGCGTTTTACGCCGTTTTCTGTCGCAGGCACTAGACCGACTCACACAAGTGAGGTACCATTTTTCTAGTAAGACTTTGGGGAACGTGGGGTGGGTGATAATTTGTGGATCCACGCAGATTCCGGAACTTTCCACCACAGAAATGTGGGGAAAATGTGTTTTTTTAAACAATTTTTTCGGTTTGCAAGGGATTCTGGGTAACAGAACCTGGTGGGAGGCAGTCAAGTCACCCCATCCTGGATTCCCCTGGGTGGCTAGTTTTAAAAAATGTATAGGTTTGCTAGGTTTCCCAAGGTGCCCGCAGAGCTAGGGTTCAAAAAATACAGCTAGACATTTTACCAAAAAAGGGTAATTTTTCACTGCGTAATTTAGGTGTGACCACATTGCGTTTTGCGCCGTTTCATGCCGTGGGCACTAGGCCGACCCACACAAGTGAGGTACCATTTTTCACGTAAGACTTTGGGGAACGCGGGGTGGGTGGAAATATGTGGATCCATGCAGATTCCGGAACTTTCCACCACAGAAATGTGGGGAAAATGTGTTTTTTTGGACAATTTTTTAGGTTTGCAAGGGATTCTGGGTAAAAGTGCCTGGTGGGAGGCAGTCAAGTCACCCCATGCTGGATTCCCCTGGGTGTCTAGTTTTCAAAAATGTATAGGTTTGCTAAGTTTCCCAAGGTGCCCGCAGAGCTAGGGTTCAAAAACTAGAGCTAGGCACTTTGCCAAACAAGGGTCATTTTTCACTGCGAAATTGAGGTGTGACCACGTTGCGTTTTGCGCCGTTTCATGCCGCGGGCACTAGGCCGACCCCCACAAGTGAGGTACCATTTTTCTCGTAAGACTTTGGGGAACGCGGGGTGGGTGGAAATTTGTGGATCCACGCAGATTCTGGGACTTTCCACCACAGAAATGTGGGTAAAATATGTTTTTTTGACAATTTTTTAGGTTAGGTTTTCAAGGGATTCTGGGTAACAGACCCTGGAGGGAGGCAGGCAAGTCACCCCATCCTGGATTCCCCTGGGTGTCTACTTTTCAAAAATGTATAGGTTTGCTAGGTTTCCCAATGTGCCCGCAGAGCTAGGGTACAAAAACTAGAGCTAGGCACTTTGCCAAAAAAGGGTCATTTTTCAAATCGATATTGAGGTGTGACCACGTTGCGTTTTGTGCCGTTTCTTGTCACGGGCACTAAGCCGACCCGCACAAGTGAGGTACCATTTTTATCGTAAGACTTTGGGGAACGCGGGGTGGATGGAAATTTGTGGCTCCACGCAGATTCCGGAACTTTCCACCACAGAAATGTGGAGAAAATATGTTTTTTTTGACAATTTTTTAGGTTTGCAAGAGATTCTGGGTAACAGACCCTGGTGGGAGGCAGGCAGGTCACCCCATCCTGGACTCCCCTGGGTGTATAGTTTTCAAAAATGTATAGGTTAGCTAGATTTTCCTAGGTGCCCGCAGAGCTAGGGTTCAAAAACTAGAGCTAGGCACTTTGCCAAAAAAGGATAATTTTTCACTGCGAAATTGAGGTGTGACCACGTTGCGCTTTGCGCCGTTTCCTGTCGCAGGCACTAGACCGACCCACACAAGTGAGGTACCGTTTTTCTTGTAAGACTTTGGGGAACGTGGGGTGGGTGGAAATTTGTGGATCCACACAGATTCCGGAACTTTCCACCACAGAAATGTGGGGAAAATGTGTTTTTTTAAACAATTTTTTCGGTTTGCAAGGGATTCTGGGTAACAGAACCTGGTGGGAGGCAGTCAAGTCACCCCATCCTGGATTCCCCTGGGTGGCTAGTTTTAAAAAATGTATAGGTTTCTAGGTTTCCCAAGGTGCCCGCAGATCTAGGGTTAAAAAACATACAGCTAGACATTTTACCAAAAAAGGGTCATTTTTCATTGCGTAATTTAGGTGTGACCACATTGCGTTTTGCGCCGTTTCATGCCGCGGGCACTAGGCCGACCCACACAAGTGAGGTACCATTTTTCGCGTAAGACTTTGGGGAACGCGGGGTGGGTGGAAATATGTGGATCCATGCAGATTCCGGAACTTTCCACCACAGAAATGTGGGGAAAATTTGTTTTTTTTGACAATTTTGTAGGTTTGCAAGAGATTCTGGGTAACAGACCCTGGTGGGAGGCAGTCAAGTCACCCCATGCTGGATTCCCCTGGGTGTCTAGCTTTCAAAAATGTATAGGTTTGCTAAGTTTCCCAAGGTGCCCGCAGAGCTAGGGTTCAAAAACTAGAGCTAGGCACTTTGCCAAACAAGGGTCATTTTTCACTGCGAAATTGAGGTGTGACCACGTTGCGTTTTGCGCCGTTTCCTGCCGCGGGCACTAGGCCGACCCCCACAAGTGAGGTACCATTTTTCTCGTAAGACTTTGGGGAACGCGGGGTGGGTGGAAATTTGTGGATCCACGCAGATTCCGGAACTTTCCACCACAGAAATGTGGGGAAAATGTGTTTTTTTGACAATTCTTTAGGTTAGGTTTGCAAGGGATTCTGGGTAACAGACCCTGGAGGGAGGCAGGCAAGTCACCCCATCCTGGATTCCCCTGGGTGTCTACTTTTCAAAAATGTATAGGTTTGCTAGGTTTCCCAATGTGCCCGCAGAGCTAGGGTTCAAAAACTAGAGCTAGGCACTTTGCCAAAAAAGGGTCATTTTTCAAATCGATATTGAGGTGTGACCACGTTGCGTTTTGTGCCGTTTCTTGTCACAGGCACTAAGCCGACCCGCACAAGTGAGGTACCATTTTTATCGTAAGACTTTGGGGGGCGCGGGGTGGATGGAAATTTGTGGCTCCACGCAGATTCCGGAACTTTCCACCACAGAAATGTGGAGAAAATATGGTTTTTTTGACAATTTTTTAGGTTTGCAAGAGATTCTGGGTAACAGACACTTGTGGGAGGCAGGCAGGTCACCCCATCCTAGACTCCCCTGGGTGTATAGTTTTCAAAAATGTATAGGTTTGCTAGGTTTTCCAAGTTGCCCGCATAGCTAGGATTAAAAAACTAGAGCTAGGCACTTTGCCAAAAAAGGGTAATTTTTTACTGCGAAATTGAGGTGTGACCACGTTGCGTTTTGAGCCGTTTCCTGTCGCAGGCACTAGGCCGACCCGCACAAGTGAGGTACCATTTTTCTTGTTAGACTTTGAGGAACGTGGGGTGGGTGGAAATTTGTGGATCCACAGAGATTCCAGAGCTTTCCACCACAGAAATGTGGGAAAAATTTGTTTTTTTTGACAATTTTGTAGGTTTGCAAGGGATTCTGGGTAACAGACCCTGGTGGGAGGCAGTCAAGTCACCCATGCTGGATTCCCCTGGGTGTCTAGTTTTCAAAAATGTATAGGCTTGCTAGGTTTCCCAAGGTGCCCGCAGGCTAGGGTTCAAAAACTAGAGCTAGGCACTTTGCCGAAAAAGGGTCATTTTTTACTGCGAAATTGAGGTGTGACCACGATACGTTTTGCGCCGTTTCCTGTCACGGGCACTAGGCCAAACCACACAAGTGAGGTACCGCTTTCCTCGTAAGACTTTGGGGAACGCGGGGTGGGTGGAAATTTGTGGATCCACGCATATTCCGGAACTTTCCACCACAGAAATGTGGGGAAAATGTGTTTTTTTAAACAATTTTTTTGGTTTGCAAGGGATTCTGGGTAACAGAACCTGGTGGGAGGCAGTCAAGTCACCCATCCTGGATTCCCCTGGGTGTATAGTTTTCAAAAATGTATAGGTTTGCTAGGTTTTCCAAGTTGCCCGCATAGCTAGGATTAAAAAACTAGAGCTAGGCACTTTGCCAAAAAAGGGTAATTTTTTACTGCGAAATTGAGGTGTGACCACGTTGCGTTTTGAGCCGTTTCCTGTCGCAGGCACTAGGCCGACCCGCACAAGTGAGGTACCATTTTTCTTGTTAGACTTTGGGGAACGTGGGGTGGGTGGAAATTTGTGGATCCACAGAGATTCCAGAGCTTTCCACCACAGAAATGTGGGAAAAATTTGTTTTTTTTGACAATTTTGTAGGTTTGCAAGGGATTCTGGGTAACAGACCCTGGTGGGAGGCAGTCAAGTCACCCATGCTGGATTCCCCTGGGTGTCTAGTTTTCAAAAATGTATAGGCTTGCTAGGTTTCCCAAGGTGCCCGCAGGCTAGGGTTCAAAAACTAGAGCTAGGCACTTTGCCGAAAAAGGGTCATTTTTCACTGCGAAATTGAGGTGTGACCACGAATCGTTTTGCGCCGTTTCCTGTCACGGGCACTAGGCCAAACCACACAAGTGAGGTACCGCTTTCCTCGTAAGACTTTGGGGAACGCGGGGTGGGTGGAAATTTGTGGATCCACGCATATTCCTGAACTTTCCACCACAGAAATGTGGGGAAAATGTGTTTTTTTAAACAATTTTTTTGGTTTGCAAGGGATTCTGGGTAACAGAACCTGGTGGGAGGCAGTCAAGTCACCCATCCTGGATTCCCCTGGGTGTCTAGTTTTCAAAAATTATAGGTTTGCTAGGTTTCTCAAGATGCCCGCAGAGCTAGGGTTCATAAACTACAGCTAGACATTTTGCCAAAAAAGGGTCATTTTTCACTGCGAAATTGAGGGGTGACCACGTTGAGTTTTGTGCCGTTTCCTGTCACAGGCACTAGGCCGACCCGCACAAGTGAGGTACTTTTTTTCTTGTAAGACTTTGGGGAACGTGGGGTGGGTGGAAATTTGTCGATCCGCGCAGATTCCAGAACTTTCCACCACAGAAATGTGGGGAAAATTTGTTTTTTTGGACAATTTTTTAGGTTTGCAAGGGATTCTGGGTAACAGACCCTGGTGGGAGGCAGTCAAGTCACCCCATCCTGGATTCCCCTGGGTGGCTAGTTTTAAAAAATGTATAGGTTTGCTAGGTTTCCCAAGGTGCCCGCAGAGCTAGGGTTAAAAAAATACAGCTAGACATTTTACCAAAAAAGGGTCATTTTTCATTGCGTAATTTAGGTGTGACCACATTGCGTTTTGCGCCGTTTCATGCCGCGGGCACTAGGCCGAACCACACAAGTGAGGTACCATTTTTCGCGTAAGACTTTGGGGAACGCGGGGTGGGTGGAAATATGTGGATCCATGCAGATTCCGGAACTTTCCACCACAGAAATGTGGGGAAAATGTGTTTTTTTGGACAATTTTTTAGGTTTGCAAGGGATTCTGGGTAACAGACCCTGGTGGGAGGCAGTCAAGTCACCCCATGCTGGATTCCCCTGGGTGTCTAGTTTTCAAAAATGTATAGGTTTGCTAAGTTTCCCAAGGTGCCCGCAGAGCTAGGGTTCAAAAACTAGAGCTAGGCACTTTGCCAAAAAAGGGTCATTTTTCAAATCGATATTGAGGTGTGACCACGTTGCGTTTTGTGCCGTTTCTTGTCACAGGCACTAAGCCGACCCGCACAAGTGAGGTACCATTTTTATCGTAAGACTTTGGGGAGCGCGGGGTGGATGGAAATTTGTGGCTCCACGCAGATTCCGGAACTTTCCACCACAGAAATGTGGAGAAAATATGTTTTTTTGGACAATTTTTTAGGTTTGCAAGAGATTCTGGGTAACAGACCCTTGTGGGAGGCAGGCAGGTGACCCCATCCTAGACTCCCCTGGGTGTATAGTTTTCAAAAATGTATAGGGGTGCTAGGTTTTCCAAGTTGCCCGCATAGCTAGGATTAAAAAACTAGAGCTAGGCACTTTGCCAAAAAAGGGTAATTTTTTACTGCGAAATTGAGGTGTGGCCACGTTGCGTTTTGAGCCGTTTCCTGTCGCAGGCACTAGGCCGACCCGCACAAGTGAGGTACCATTTTTCTTGTTAGACTTTGGGGAACGTGGGGTGGGTGGAAATTTGTGGATCCACACAGATTCCAGAGCTTTCCACCACAGAAATGTGGGAAAAATTTGTTTTTTTTGGACAATTTTGTAGGTTTGCAAGGGATTCTGGGTAACAGACCCTGGTGGGAGGCAGTCAAGTCACCCCATGCTGGATTCCCCTGGGTGTCTAGTTTTCAAAAATGTATAGGCTTGCTAGGTTTCCCAAGGTGCCCGCAGGCTAGGGTTCAAAAACTAGAGCTAGGCACTTTGCCGAAAAAGGGTCATTTTTCACTGCGAAATTGAGGTGTGACCACGATACGTTTTGCGCCGTTTCCTGTCACGGGCACTAGGCCAAACCACACAAGTGAGGTACCGCTTTCCTCGTAAGACTTTGGGGAACGCGGGGTGGGTGGAAATTTGTGGATCCACGCATATTCCGGAACTTTCCACCACAGAAATGTGGGGAAAATGTGTTTTTTTAAACAATTTTTTTGGTTTGCAAGGGATTCTGGGTAACAGAACCTGGTGGGAGGCAGTCAAGTCACCCATCCTGGATTCCCCTGGGTGTCTAGTTTTCAAAAATTATAGGTTTGCTAGGTTTCTCAAGATGCCCGCAGAGCTAGGGTTCATAAACTACAGCTAGACATTTTGCCAAAAAAGGGTCATTTTTCACTGCGAAATTGAGGGGTGACCACGTTGAGTTTTGTGCCGTTTCCTGTCACAGGCACTAGGCCGACCCGCACAAGTGAGGTACTTTTTTTCTTGTAAGACTTTGGGGAACGTGGGGTGGGTGGAAATTTGTCGATCCACTCAGATTCCAGAACTTTCCACCACAGAAATGTGGGGAAAATTTGTTTTTTTGGACAATTTTTTAGGTTTGCAAGGGATTCTGGGTAACAGACCCTGGTGGGAGGCAGTCAAGTCACCCCATCCTGGATTCCCCTGGGTGTCTAGGTTTCAAAAATGTATAGGTTTGCTAGGTTTCCCAAGGGGCCCGTAGAGCTAGGGTTCAAAAACTAGAGCTAGGCACTTTGCCGAAAAAGGGTCATTTAACACTGAGAAATTGAGGTCTGACCACGTTACGTTTTGCGCCGTTTCCTGCCGCGGGCACTATGCCGACCCCCACAAGTGAGGTACCATTTTGCTCGCAAGACTTTGGGGAACGCGAGATGGATGGAAATTTGTGGTTCCACGCAGATTCTGGAACTTTCCACCACAGAAAAGTGGAGAAAAAAAGGTTTTTTTGACAATTTTTTAGGTTTGCAAGAGATTCTGGGTAACAGACCCTGGTGGGAGGCAGGCAGGTCACCCCATCCTGGATTCCCCTGGGTGTCTAGTTTTCAAAAATGTATAGGCTTGCTAGGTTTCCCAAGGTGCCCGCAGGCTAGGGTTCAAAAACTAGAGCTAGGCACTTTGCCGAAAAAGGGTCATTTTTCACTGCGAAATTGAGGTGTGACCACGATACGTTTTGCGCCGTTTCCTGTCACGGGCACTAGGCCAAACCACACAAGTGAGGTACCGCTTTCCTCGTAAGACTTTGGGGAACGCGGGGTGGGTGGAAATTTGTGGATCCACGCATATTCCGGAACTTTCCACCACAGAAATGTGGGGAAAATGTGTTTTTTTAAACAATTTTTTTGGTTTGCAAGGGATTCTGGGTAACAGAACCTGGTGGGAGGCAGTCAAGTCACCCATCCTGGATTCCCCTGGGTGTCTAGTTTTCAAAAATTATAGGTTTGCTAGGTTTCTCAAGATGCCCGCAGAGCTAGGGTTCATAAACTACAGCTAGACATTTTGCCAAAAAAGGGTCATTTTTCACTGCGAAATTGAGGGGTGACCACGTTGAGTTTTGTGCCGTTTCCTGTCACAGGCACTAGGCCGACCCGCACAAGTGAGGTACTTTTTTTCTTGTAAGACTTTGGGGAACGTGGGGTGGGTGGAAATTTGTCGATCCACGCAGATTCCAGAACTTTCCACCACAGAAATGTGGGGAAAATTTGTTTTTTTGGACAATTTTTTAGGTTTGCAAGGGATTCTGGGTAACAGACCCTGGTGGGAGGCAGTCAAGTCACCCCATCCTGGATTCCCCTGGGTGTCTAGGTTTCAAAAATGTATAGGTTTGCTAGGTTTCCCAAGGGGCCCGTAGAGCTAGGGTTCAAAAACTAGAGCTAGGCACTTTGCCGAAAAAGGGTCATTTAACACTGAGAAATTGAGGTCTGACCACGTTACGTTTTGCGCCGTTTCCTGCCGCGGGCACTATGCCGACCCCCACAAGTGAGGTACCATTTTGCTCGCAAGACTTTGGGGAACGCGAGATGGATGGAAATTTGTGGTTCCACGCAGATTCTGGAACTTTCCACCACAGAAAAGTGGAGAAAAAAAGTTTTTTTTGACAATTTTTTAGGTTTGCAAGAGATTCTGGGTAACAGACCCTGGTGGGAGGCAGGCAGGTCACCCCATCCTGGATTCCACTGGGTGTCTAGTTTTCAAAAATGTATAGGTTTGCTAGGTTTTCCAAGGTGCCCGCATAGCTAGGATTCAAAAACTAGAGCTAGGCACTTTGCTAAAAAAGGGTCATTTAACACTGCGACATTGAGGTGTGACCACGTTACGTTTTGCGCCGTTTCCTGTCACGGGCACTAGGCCAACCCACACAAGTGAGGTACTGCTTTTCTCGTAAGACTTTGGCGAACGCGGGGTGGGTGTAAATTTGTGGATCCACGCAGATTCCGGAACTTCTCACCACAGAAATGTGGGGAAAATGTGTTTTTTTAAACAATTTTTTCGGTTTGCAAGGGATTCTGGGTAACAGAAGCTGGTGGGAGGCAGTCAAGTCACCCATCCTGGATTCCCCTGGGTGTCTAGTTTTAAAAAATGTATAGGTTTGCTAGGTTTCCCAAGGTGCCCGCAGAGCCAGGGTTCCAAAACTACAGCTAGACATTTTGCCAAAAAAGGGTCATTTTTCACTGCGAAATTGAGGTGTGATCACATTGCGTTTTGCGCCGTTTCCTGCCGTGGGCACTAGGCCGACCCCCACAAGTGAGGTACCAATTTCCTCGAAAGACTTTGGGGAACGCAGGGTGGGTGGAAATTTGTGGATCCACTCAGATTCCGGAACATTCCACCACAGAAATGTGGGGAAAATGTGTTTTTTTGACAATTTTTTAGGTTTGCAAGGGATTCTGGGTAACAGACTCTGGTGAGAGGCAGTCAAGTCACCCCATCCTGGATTCCCCTGGGTCATTTTTCAATGCGATATTGAGGTGTGACCACGTTGTGTTTTGCACCGTTTCCTGTCGCGGGCACTAGGCCGACCCACACAAGTGAGGTACCATTTTTCCCGTAAGACTTTGGGGAACGTGGGGTGGGGGGAAATTTGTGGATCCACGGAGATTCCAGAACATTCCACCACAGAAATGTGGGGAAAATGTGTTATTTTTGACAATTTTTTAGGTATGCAAGGGATTCTGGGTAACAGACCCTGGTGGGAGGCAGTCAAGTCACCCATCCTGGATTCCCCTGGTTGTCTAGTTTTCAAAAATGTATAGGTTTTCTAGGTTTCCCAAGGTGCCCGCAGAGCTAGGGTTCAAAAACTAGAGCTAGGCACTTCGCGAAAAAAGGGTCATTTTTCACTGCGAAATTGAGGTGTTACCACGTTGTGTTTTGCGCCGTTTCCTGTCGCGGGCACTATGCTGACCCACACAATTGAGGTACAATTTTTCCCGTAAGTCTTTGGGGAACGCGGGGTGGATGGAAATTTGTGGCTGTACGCAGATTCCGGAACTTTCCACCACAGAAATGTGGGGAAAATGTGTTTTTTTTGATAATATTTTAGGTTTGCAAGGAATTCTGGGTAACAGACCCTGGTGGGAGGCAGTCAAGTCACCCCATCCTGGATTCCCCTGGGTGTCTAGTTTTCAAAAATGTATAGGTTTGCTAGGTTTCCCAAGGTGCCCCTAGAACTAGGGTTCAAAAACTACAGCTAGACATTTTGCCAAAAAAGGGTTATTTTTCACTGCGAAATTGAGGTGTGACCATGTTGCGTTTTGCGCCATTTCCTGCCGCGGGCACTAGGCCGACCCCCACAAGTGAGGTACAATTTTTCTCGCAAGACTTTGGGGAACGCGGGGTGGGTGGAAATTTGTGGATCCACGCAGATTCCGGAACTTTCCACCACAGAAATGTGGAGAAAATGTGTTTTTTTGACAATTGTTTAGGTTTGCAAGGGATTCTGGGTAACAGACCCTGGTGGGAGGCAGTAAAGTCACCCCATCCTGGATTCCCCTGGGTGTCTACTTTTCAAAAATGTATAGGTTTGGTAGGTTTCCCAAGGTGCCCGCAGAGCTAGGGTTCAAAAACTAGAGCTAGGCACTTTGCCAAAAAAGGGTCCTTTTTCACTGCGAAATTGAGGTGTGACCACGTTGCGTTTTGCTCCGTTTCCTGCCGCGGGCACTAGGCCGACCCTCACAAGTGAAGTACCATTTTTCTCCTAAGACTTTGGGGAACGCGCGGTAGGCGGATATTTGTGGATCCCCGCAGATTCCGGAACTTTCCACCACAGAAATGTGGGGAAAATGTTTTTATTTTTTATTTTTTTAGGTTTGCAAGGGATTCTGTGTAACAGACCCTGGTGGGAGGCAGTCAAGTCACCACATCCTGGATTCCCCTGGGTGTCCAGTTTTCAAAAATGTAAAGGTTTGCTAGGTTTCCCAAGGTGCCCGCAGAGCTTGGGTTCAAAAACTAGAGCAAGGCACTTTGCCAAAAAAGCATCATTTTTCAATGCGATAATGAGGTGTGACCACGTTGCGTTTTGCGCCGTTTCCTGTCGCGGGCAATAGGCCAACCCGTACGAGTGAGGTACCATTTTTCTCGTAAGACTTTGGGGAACGCGGGGTGGATGAAAATTTGTGGCTACACGCAGATTCTGGAACTTTCCACCACAGAAATGTGGAGAAAATATGTTTTTTTTTTACAATATTTTAGGTTTGCAAGGGATTCTGGGTGACAGACCCTGGTGGGTGGCAGTCAAGTCACCCCATCCTGGATTTCCCTGGATGTCTAGTTTTCAAAAATGTATAGGTTTGCTAGGTTTCCCAAGGTGCCCGCAGAGCTAGGGTTCAAAAACTACAGCTAGGCACATTGCCAAAAAAGGGTCATTTTTCACTGCAAAATTGAGGTGTTACCACGTTGCATTTTGCGCCGTTTCCTGTCGCGGGCACTAGGCCGACCCACACAAGTGAGGTACCATTTTTCCCGTAAGTCTTTGGGGAACACGGGGTGGATGAAAATTTGTGGCTGCACGCAGATTCCGGAATTTTCCTCCACAGAAATGTGGGGAAAATGTGTTTTTTTTTACAATGTTTTAGGTTTGCAAGAAATTCTGGGTAACAGACCCTGGTGGGAGGCAGGCAAGTCACCCCATCCTGGATTCCCCTGGGTGTCCGTGTTTCAAAAATGTATAGGTTTGCTAGGTTTTCCAAGGTGCCCGCAGAGCTAGGGTTCAAAAACTAGAGCTAGGCACTTTGCCAAAAAAGGGTCAATTTTCACTGCGAAATTGAGGTGTGACCACGTTGCGTTTTGTGCCGTTTCAAGTCCCAGGCACTAGGCCGACCCAAACAAGTGAGGTACCGTTTTTTAGGTCGAGGACCGTCCGGTCTGCCGAAGGCAGAACCGGAAGTCGGAGATTTAATGTTTCTGAGAGTGGCTCCTTAGCCCGCCTCTCTTTTTGCCTCTCCTCCATTGGCTGGCCTCCTAAACGGAGGCCAGCCATTGGAGGAGAGAGCCGTCCCTCCAAATAGGCTCTGTCTTTTTCAGATTCGGGGGCGTGTTTCGTGCTGTTCTTTCCACTTTTTAGCAACGCCCTTTTTTAGGCGCGTTTTTCTCTCCTCCTGCCAATGGCAAGAGGAGAGAAAAAGAAACACGCCCCCGAATCTGAAAACGCCACTGCTTTGCCTCGGAGAAAGGCAGTGGTGTGCTTGCCTTTTGCTCTGCCTTGTTCCTGTATGTTCCTTCAATAAATAAAGGTATTATACTGTAAAAGACGATGGATATCCTGCCCATCACAACAGTAGACCTATTTTCCGTATTGACTGAGAACATATTAGAGTCCGTCACTTAGCAGGGCGAGGTAGTCTAACTTTTTGTGTGCTTAAGTCAAAATGAACATTATGAACACTACCGTCTTGACATGCGACCAAACTCTATCGTCTGAAAACATGTTCCTCCTAACAAGTTATTTCTTCTTTTTAGCTCTTCCAGGCTTTAGCCACTCAGGTTCACTCTTTCAGCCAGCAATAAATCTCGCAAATAAAGTCTGCTTGCAATTTACGGGCCGGGCCGCGCCGTGCCAGAATCAATTGCCGTAAATTCACCAACTCAAAGCATCAATACTTACCTACCGTCTCGCGACAGAGGATCTTCCATAAATGAAAATGAAAATAATGAAAATAAATTTATTGAGCGCGATTGCTGCCCGGGGGCGTCCAAGCGCTAAGTTGTGCTGAGGCGGAGAGACCAGGAACGGAGGAATTAAG
This sequence comes from Triturus cristatus, assembly GCF_964204655.1. Classification (NCBI taxonomy): domain Eukaryota; kingdom Metazoa; phylum Chordata; class Amphibia; order Caudata; family Salamandridae; genus Triturus; species Triturus cristatus. The sequence continues at coordinate 145,432,064 of NC_140588.1, forward strand.
ACACGAAGGATTTAGCGAACAGTAGTGTCTTCAAGTTTTTCCGGAATGAAAGCAGATTTGGATTCGATCGGAGTGAGAGGGGAAGGGCGTTCCAGAGTTTGGCAGTGTTTAGAGAGAACAGCCTGCCACCCGACCTGACCCTCTTCGCTCTGGGAACAACAGCAAGAAAGGCTTCCATCGACCTAAGGTTCCTGTTTGGGTGATAGGGGGTTACAAGGTCGTTGTTAATGGGTGGGCCTGTTTTCCAAAAGGCATGATGTGCCATGCATAACGCCTTGAATGCTACTCTCTGCCTCACTGGCAGCCAGTGGAGACTCTTCAGAGCAGGTCTGGCTGACTGGGATCGTGGAATCTGTAGCAGGGTGCGAGCTGCACAGTTTTGCACGATCTGTAATTTCCGGAGGGTCATTTCAGGAGCCCCAACATACAGGGCATTATTCGAGTCCAGACGAGACTGAATGAGGCCTTGTACCGCCACCTTTCTAGCTTCTAACGGTAGAAGTGGAAGGATCTTTCTGAGAATTCTTAGTAGGCCAAAGCATGTGGCGGACAACTTCGTGGCCTGGGTGGTAAACGAGAGTTTGTTATCCAGCCACACTCCTAGGCTCTTCACACTTTCCTTGGGGGTGGGGGGGGGGACCCAGAGTACAGGGCCATAGAGAGGTGAAAGGTACTGGGGGGGTTGGGCCTAGGAGCATTAGCTCCGTCTTGTCCCCATTCAGTTTTAGGGAGGAGGAGGTCATCCATCCCTTGACATCCTCTAAGCATTTTAGCAGATCTGCCGGGCATTGCCTGTTGTTGCTAGCGGCCAATGAGACCACTAGTTGAGTGTCGTCGGCGTATGACACAATTTTGATGCCATACGGTTCGACGACACCCGCCAGCGGCCTCATGTATACGTTGAACAGCACAGGGCTCAGGGAAGAGCCCTGTGGTACTCCGCAGCTGAGGGTTTTCCTGGAGGACATTGTCTCGCCATCAAAGATCCGAAAGGATCTCTCCGACAGGAAAGACTCAAACCACCTTAGTGCGTCGCCAGATACTCCGATGTCATGGAGACGGTTCAGCAAGGTGTTATGGCTGACCGTATCGAATGCGGCACTTAGATCAAGGAGGATCACTGCCACTGATCCCCCCTGATCCAGTACCCTTCGAGATTCTTCTGTGACTGCTAGCAAGGCGGTTTCAGTACCGTGCTTTGGTCTAAAGCCTGTCTGCGATGTGTGTAGCAGAGAATGGTTCTCCAGGAACTGAACGAGTTGGGCGTTTACAAACTTCTCCAGGACCTTGCTGACCCAAGGGAGAAGTGAGATGGGGCGATAGCTAGCGTTATCATCGGGATCTAGGCTAGGTTTTTTTAGCAGCGCCCGCACCATGGCTTGCTTCCATGTCGTGGGGACTACGCATGCAGAGATGGACGAGTTGAGAAGTTCCAGCATTATTGGCAAGGTGGTTTTAGATGCCTGCAGCAGGACATCTGGGGGGGCAGGGTCACATGGGGAGCCTGATTTAACTTGGCGTGCCACCTTATCTAAGGTGTCGAGATCCAGAAGAGGGAAGTGCTCAAGGGAGGGCTGCTCGGGATGAAGGTGCGATCTAGGAAGAGGTGAGGCAGTCGCGTCCCGGTTTCTAGCTACTGATGGGAATGTAGAGTAGATTTTTACAACTTTGTCATGAAAAAAGTTAGCAAGCTCATTACATTGGTCCTGGGTTTTATTGGGCGGGGTTGCTGTATTGGGGCTGGTGCATAGCTTTATTATACTAAAGATTTCCTTCGGCTTAGATTTAGCTTCAGGAATTTTATCTGAGTAGTAGGTTGCTTGGGCGAGCCTGATTCCTGTTTTATAGGTTTTAATCGCCTCTTTATAGGCGGCCTTTTTGTCCGGAAGGAAATCTAGTCGCCAGGCTCTCTCTTGTTGCCTGCAACGGCGTTTTAGTTCCCTCAGGGATTCGGAGAACCAGGGTGCAGATTTGTGTATTTTCTTTGAGGAAGATCTGCGAAGAGGGAGGATCGGGTCCAATGAATTTGTAATCCAGTCTACAAAATTACTATTTGCCACATTAGGGTCTGGGCAGGGTAGTGGACGAGTAGCGTCCAGAATGTGTACCCAGGCATCCACAGGGAGCTTTTTCCAATTTCTTCTGGTCGTGGATTGGGGTGGTAACTGGGGGACTTTTTGTGTGGTCCAAGTAAACGGGACCAGAAAGTGGTCCGACCATGGGATGGGAATAGGTAAATCGACCGTCAGACCCGGGCAGTTGCTGAATATGGGGTCCAGCAAATTGCCCTTTTCGTGAGTTGGAGCTGACACCAGCTGGGACATTTGAAGAGCTCCAAGGTCCTCTGTTATTTCCTTAGCGAATTGGTCTGAAAAAGATCCGATAGCTCCACTTTGCTTTTTTGACTCGAAAGTACTTAACCAATTGAAGGCAGAGGAAGCCAATCATAAAGTTCACTCGTATTGAGTGACAGGCAATGGGCAGTAGTGGAACGGGCAGCATATCTGCACCGCCCCATGAAGCCAGCAATTGGTTCAAAGAGAAAGATACGGACTCATTGAAGACGGCCCACTTTCCCAGTAAGAGTACCGCCCCCACCGACAGGAAGTGACCTCTAAGTCGCTGGTGCACGAGGGAACCATTCCAGGCTGCGTGCTCTGCCGGTCGTGCAGAAGGGGCTCTCTGATAGGCTGACATCGGGGAAGTCAGACCTCTGTGGCAGGTTTTAGGGCGGGGCGTTCAGTCTTATGAAGCTCCGTGTATCTTGATGCCTTATTTCCCTGTAAGCGCATGTGCATGATGATATGCATGCGCACTAAAATATTCTCTTTAAAACCTGTTTTTCACAACTCCCCAGTTGCTCGGCAGCAGAAGGTTAGCAAATAACTTCAGCATTCGATAGCTCTGTTTTGATGCTGGGAAGCTGAGAGGCCAGACATGTATGTCTGGGGGATACACTTTGTATGTGTGTGGCTCTGTGTGGGTGGTTCTGTATGTGTGTGGGGTTGGCTCTCTCACTACGTCACTCTCTCTCCCTAACTCTCTCTCTCACTACCTCACTATCTCTCACTACCTCACTATCTCTCACTATACTACACTCTCTCTCACTAACTCTCTACCTCACTCTCTAACTCACTACTCAACTCTCTCTTTCTCACAGCAACACAATATCACTACCACAGTAACTATCTCTCACTCTAACACACTACTTAGAAACTTCACTCTCTCTCTATCTCACTACCTCACTCTCTATCACTACATCACTATCTATTTCTATCTCACTCTCACTACCTCACTATATCACAATACACTCTCTCAAAACTTCACTACATCACTCTCTCACTACCTCGCAAATTCACTCTCTCTTTCTAACTCACTAATTCACTCTATCTCACTACCTCACTCTCTCTCTCTCAAATACACTAAGTCACTTACACTCACTCTTTCACTACATCACTCTATCTCACTACTTCACTACATCACTCTCTGTTTCTATCTTAATACCTCACAACATCCCTCACTACCTCACTCTCTCTTTCACTACCTCAATCTTTCGCTATCTCACAACATCACTCACTGTTTCTATCTCACTATGTCAGAAAATACCTCACTCACTAACTCAATCTTTCACTACCTCACTCTCTATCTACATCACTCTCTCACTACCTCACTCTCTCTTTCAATACCTCACTCTCTCTCTATCTCACTACCTCACTCTCTCTCTGCTAATGCAATAGGTATCACATATGCAAAAAAAAAACTAATGCCAATAGAAATGACAATGCCATTTATTTAGGGATACAAAAATGATAAAAAAAATAATGAGCAATACCAATAGCTCTACCTATAATATTGCCGAGACCATTGCATTGTAAATGCTTGTCTTGTAGGACTTTGGGAAACGTGGGGTGGGTGGAAATTTGTGGATTCACGCAGATTCCGGAACTTTCCACCACAGAAATGTGGGGAAAATGTGTTTTTTTTGACAATTTTTTAGGTTTGCAAGGGATTCTGGGTAACAGACCCTGGTGGGAGGCAATCAAGTCACCCCATCCTGGATTCCCCTGGGTGTTTAGTTTTCAAAAATGTATAGGTTTGCTAGGTTTCCAAGGTGCCCGCAGAACTAAGGTTCAAAATCTAGAACTAGGCACTTTGCCAAAAAAGGGTCATTTTTCACTGTGAAATTGAGGTGTGACCATGTTGCGTTTTGCGCCGTTTCCTGTCGCGAGCACTAGGCTAACCCACACAAGTGAGGTACCATTTTTCTCGTAAGACTTTGGGGAACGTGGGGTGGGTGGAAATTTGTGGATTGACACAGATTCCAGAACTTTCCACCACAGAAATGTGGGGAAAATTTGTTTTTTTAAACAATTTTTTCGGTTTGCATGGGATTCTGGGTAACAGAACCTGGTGGGACGCAGTCAAGTCACCCCATACTGGATTTCCCTGGGTGTCTAGTTTTCAAAAATGTATAGGTTTGCTAGGTTTCCCAAGGTCTCCGCAGAGCTAGGGTTCAAAAACTACAGCTAGACATTTTGCCAAAAAAGGGGTTAATTTTTCACTGCGAAATTGAGGTGTGACCATGTTGCGTTTTGCGACAATTCCTGCCGCGGGCACTACGCCGACCCCCACAAGTGAGGTACCATTTTTCTCGTAAGACTTTGGGGAACGCGGGGTGGGTGCAAATTTGTGGATCCACGCAGATTCCGGAACATTCCTCCACAGAAATATGGGGAAAATTAGTTTTTTTGACAATTGTTTAGGTTTGCAAGGGTTTCTGGGTAACAGACCCTGGTGGGAGGCAGTCAAGTCACCCCATCCTGGATTCCCCTGGATGTCTAGTTTTAAAAAATGTATAGGTTTGCTTGGTTTCCCAAGGTGCCCGCAGAGCTAGGGTTCAAAAACTACAGTTAGACATTTTGCCAAAAAAGGGGTAATTTTTCACTGCGAAATTGAGGTGTGACCATGTTGCGTTTTGCGCCAATTCCTGCCGCGGGCACTAGGCCGACCCCCACAAGTGAGGTACCATTTTTCTCGTAAGACTTTGGGGAACGCTGGGTGATGGAAATTTGTGGCTCCACGCAGATTCCGGAACTTTCCACCACAGAAATGTGGAGAAAAGATGTTTTTTTTGACAATTTTTTAGGTTTGCAAGGGATTCTGGGTAACAGACCCTGGTGGGAGGCAGGCAGGTCACCCCATCCTGGATTGCCCTGGGTGTCTAGTTTTCAAAAATGTATAGGTTTGCTAGGTTTCCCAAGGTGCCCGCAGAGCTAGGGTTCATAAACTACAGCTAGACATTTTGCCAAAAAAGGGTCATTTTTCAATGCGATATTGAGGTGTGACCACGTTGCGTTTTGCGCCGTTTCCTGTCGCGTGCACTAGGCCGACCCGCACAAGTGAGGTACCATTTTTCTCATAAGACTTTGGGGAATGCGGGGTGGATGGAAATTTGTGGCTCCACGCAGATTCCGGAACTTTCAACCACAGAAATGTGTAGAAAATATGTTTTTTTTTAACAATATTTTAGGTTTGTAAGGGATTCTGGGTGACAGACCCTGGTGGGAGGCAGTCAAGTCACCCCATCCTGGATTCCCCTGGATGTCTAGTTTTCAAAAATGTGTAGGTTTGCTTGGTTTCCCAAGGTGCCCGCAGAGCTAGGGTTCAAAAACTACAGCTAGGCACATTGCCAAAAAAGGATCATTTTTCACTGCGAAATTGAGGTGTTACCACATTGTGTTTTGCGTCGTTTTCTGTCGCGGGCACTAGGCTGACCCACACAAGTGAGGTACCATTTTTCCCGTAAGTCTTTCGGGATCGCGGGATGGATGGAAATTTCTGGCTGCACGCAGATTTCTGAACTTTCCACCACAGAAATGTGGGGAAAATGTGTTTTTTTTGACAATATTTTAGGTTTGCAAGGAATTCTGGGTAACAGACCCTGGTGGGAGGCAGTCAAGTCACCCCATCCTGGATTTCCCTGGGTGTATAGTTTTCAAAAATGTATAGGTTTGCTAGGTTTCCCAAGGTGCCCGCAGAGCTAGGGTTCAAAAACTACAGCTAGACATTTTGCCAAAAAAGGGGTAATTTTTCAATGCGAAATTGAGGTGTGACCATGTTGTGTTTTGCGCTGTTTCCTGTCGCAAGCACTAGGCCGACCCGCAGAAGTGAGGTACCATTTGTCTCATAAGACTTTGGGGAACGCGGGGTGGATGAAAATTTGTGGCTCCAGGCAGATTCCGGAACTTTCCACCACAGAAATGTGGAGAAAATATGTTTTTTTGACAATTTTTCAGGCTTGCAAGGGATTCTGGGTAACAGACCCTGGTGGGAGGCAGTCAAGTCACCCCATCCTGGATTCCCCTGGATGTCTAGTTTTCAAAAATGTGTAGGTTTGCTTGGTTTCCCAAGGTGCCCGCAGAGCTAGGGTTCAAAAACTACAGCTAGGCACATTGCCAAAAAAGGATCATTTTTCACTGCGAAATTGAGGTGTTACCACATTGTGTTTTGCGCCGTTTTCTGTCGCGGGCACTAGGCTGACCCACACAAGTGAGGTACCATTTTTCCCGTAAGTCTTTCGGGATCGCGGGATGGATGGAAATTTCTGGCTGCACGCAGATTCCTGAACTTTCCACCACAGAAATGTGGGGAAAATGTGTTTTTTTTGACAATATTTTAGGTTTGCAAGGAATTCTGGGTAACAGACCCTGGTGGGAGGCAGTCAAGTCACCCCATCCTGGATTTCCCTGGGTGTATAGTTTTCAAAAATGTATAGGTTTGCTAGGTTTCCCAAGGTGCCCGCAGAGCTAGGGTTCAAAAACTACAGCTAGACATTTTGCCAAAAAAGGGGTAATTTTTCAATGCGAAATTGAGGTGTGACCATGTTGTGTTTTGCGCTGTTTCCTGTCGCAAGCACTAGGCCGACCCGCAGAAGTGAGGTACCATTTGTCTCATAAGACTTTGGGGAACGCGGGGTGGATGAAAATTTGTGGCTCCAGGCAGATTCCGGAACTTTCCACCACAGAAATGTGGAGAAAATATGTTTTTTTGACAATTTTTCAGGCTTGCAAGGGATTCTGGGTAACAGACCCTGGTGGGAGGCAGGCAAGTCACGCCATCCTGGATTACCCTGGGTGTCCGGATTTCAAAAATGTGTAGGTTTGCTTGGTTTCCCAAGGTGCCCGCAGAGCTAGGGTTCAAAAACTACAGCTAGGCACATTGCCAAAAAAGGATCATTTTTCACTGCGAAATTAAGGTGTTACCACGTTGTGTTTTGCGCCGTTTTCTGTCGCGGGCACTAGGCTGACCCACACAAGTGAGGTACCATTTTTCCCGTAAGTCTTTCGGGATCGCGGGATGGATGGAAATTTCTGGCTGCACGCAGATTCCTGAACTTTCCACCACAGAAATGTGGGGAAAATGTGTTTTTTTTTACAATATTTTAGGTTTTCAAGGAATTCTGGGTAACAGACCCTGGTGGGAGGCAGTCAAGTCACCCCATCCTGGATTTCCCTGGGTGTCTAGTTTTTAAAAATGTATAGGTTTGCTAGGTTTCCCAAGGTGCCCGCAGAGCTAGGGTTCAAAAACTACAGCTAGACATTTTGCCAAAAAAGGGGTAATTTTTCAATGCGAAATTGAGGTGTGACCATGTTGTGTTTTGCGCTGTTTCCTGTCGCAAGCACTAGGCCGACCCGCAGAAGTGAGGTACCATTTGTCTCGTAAGACTTTGGGGAACGCGGGGTGGATGAAAATTTGTGGCTCCAGGCAGATTCCGGAACTTTCCACCACAGAAATGTGGAGAAAATATGTTTTTTTGACAATTTTTCAGGCTTGCAAGGGATTCTGGGTAACAGACCCTGGTGGGAGGCAGGCAAGTCATGCCCTCCTGGATTACCCTGGGTGTCCGGATTTAAAAAATGTATAGGTTTGCTAGGTTTTCCAAGGTGCCCGCAGAGCTAGGGTTCAAAAACTAGAGCTAGGCACTTTGCCAAAAAAGGGTCAATTTTCACTGCGAAATTGAGGTGTGACCACGTTGCGTTTTGCGCCGTTTCCTGTTGCAGGCACTAGGCCGACCCGCACAAGTGAGGTACCGTTTTTCTTGTAGGACTTTGGGAAACGTGGGGTGGGTGGAAATTCGTGGATTCACGCAGATTCCGGAACTTTTCACCACAGAAATGTAGGGAAAATGTGTTTTTTTTGACAATTTTTTAGGTTTGCAAGGGATTCTGGGTAACAGACCCTGGTGGGAGGCAGTCAAGTCACCCCATCCTGGATTCCCCTGGGTGTCCAGTTTTTAAAAATGTATAGGTTTGCTAGGTTTCCAAGGTGCCCGCAGAACTAGGGTTCAAAAACTAGAGCTAAGCACTTTGTCGAAAAAGGGTCATTTTTCACTGCGAAATTGAGGTGTGACCACGTTGCGTTTTGTGCCGTTTCCTGTCGTGAGGACTAGGCCAACCCACACAAGTGAGGTACCGTTTTTCTCGTAAGACTTTGGGGAACGCACGGTGGGTGGAAATTTGTGGATCGACTCAGATTCCGGAACTTTCCACCACAGAAATATGTTTTTTTTAAAAAAAATTCGGTTTGCTGGGGATTCTGGGTAACAGAACCTGGTGGGAGGCAGTCAAGTCACCCCATCCTGGATTTCCCTGGGTGTCTTTTTTTCAAAAATGTATAGGTTTGCTAGGTTTCCCAAGGTGCCCGCAGAGCTAGGGTTCAAAAACTACAGGTAGACATTTTGCCAAAAAAGGGTCATTTTTCAATGCGGAATTGAGGTGTGACCATGTTGCGTTTTGCGCCGATTCCTGCCGCGGGCACTAGGCCGACCCCCACAAGTGAGGTACAATTTTTCTCGTAAGACATTGGGGAACGCGGGGTGTGTGGAAATTTGTGGATCCATGCAGATTCCGGAACATTCCACCACAGAAATGTGGGGGAAATGTGTTTTTTTGACAATTTTTTAGGTTTGCAAGGGATTCTGGGTAACAGACCGTGGTGGGAGGCAGTCAAGTCACCCCATCCTGGATTCCCCTGCGTGTCTAGTTTTCAAAAATGTATAGGTTTGCAACATTTCACTAGGTGCTGGCAGAGCTAGTTTTCAAAAACTACAGCTAGACACTTCACAAAAAAAGGGTACATTTTCATTGTGAAAATGTGGTGTGTTCACATTGGGTTTTGAGCCATTTCCTGTCGTGGGCACTATGCCTACCCACACAAGTGAGGTACCATTTTTATCGGGAGACTTAGGGTAATTCAGATTTGTAAAGGAACTGTTATTACCTATTGACTTTCGAAGCATTTCTGCCTTCCAAATTAAAGACATTGTGTAAAAAAGAAGTCATTTTAAAAAATGACTGATAATTCTCATGCTGGTATGAGAATTCCCAATTTCAGAAATGTGCAAATATCTACTGTTTCTAAACTCTATATTTTATTCCCATTTCAGAAATACATAGGTGTCTTTCATACCGATTTTGCCATGTACACATTTTTACAGAATAATTACTATATACCCGGTACATAATAACAACCATTGCAAGTTGCTGCTCAGTTTTTGGCTCTGGGTTCGTCGGGTTCTTGGTGAACCTACAAGTCCTATATATCCCCACAACCTGTCATATCCAGCGGATGTAACAGAATATTGCTTTCAAAGAGCTGTCATAATTAGAAGAAGTTAAAGGTGAAAACGTTGACACAAAAGGCCGTTGTTTTTCAACTAATTTTCAATTTATCCTATATTTAACTGTTAGTTTCTATAAAGAAACCTTGATGGATCTACACAAATGACCCCTTGCTGAATTCAGAATTGTGTGTACTTCTCTAAAATGTATAGCTTTCCAGGATCCATTATTGCTTTTGTACCCATTTCTACCATTAACTGGAAGGAGGTCGAAAGCACAAAAAATATCAAAAATAGGCTATGTCCCAGAAAAATGCCAAAACTGTGTAAAAAAATGTTGGATTTCTGACAAAAGTCTGGTATCCCTTAAAAGCTGGGAAAATGATGATTTCAGCCCCACACACCCTTTTTTGATAACATTTGCAGGGAAAAACCCAGATGCTTTCATTTGCAGCCCGTTTTTCCCATTTTTCCCCCAAAAAACAAAGTTTTGCTGTATTTTGGCTCATTTCTGTGACCCCTCCAGGGGAATCCACAAACCCTGAGTACCTTTAGAATCCCCATGATGTTGGAAGAAAAGAACGCAAATTTGGCGTGGATACTTTATGTGGTCAAAAAGTTACAGGGGCCTCATCACGCACTACCCCAAATAGCCAAAAAAAGGCTTGGCACAGGAGGGGGAAAAGGCCTGGCAGCGAAGGGGTTAATGTATGAAATATCTTTGAATTAATTATGAATAAAAGTTTTGCATTAATTTTTTGTTTAAATTAATTTACAAAAGTATTTTTAAGCTAATATTTTCAATATAATGTGTTTGAAAGTAATTTTGCTATATGCGTGACATATGCGCGTAGAGTGTGGGACCCCTCCCCGCACGTATTTCCAGGGTCGCGCCATGATCCCGCCGTGATCGTGCTGGGACGCTACTTCAGCGTATTTTTAAACTTGAAAAAATGACTATTGAATCTTTGAATATGATATTAGAATGAACAGTATTGCTAATATACTTATAAGTTTATAGAAATTTCTATATATAGTGTATAATCATGTATTCGATTTTTCGCGGGTGCTCGAAGGGTGCGTGACGGGTGCGCACACCCTACGCGACTTCATGTCAGCAGAAGAAAAAAAGAATCTGAATGGTTTAAATCAATTTCGTTGTGGAAGAGGGAGGATCCATCTTCTTGATATTCCCCTTATTTTTTGTCTTTCACAGAGACAAGACCTGTTTCATACTTCTCTTCTTAACTTTACCTTTTTTGTGTGTGTTTTTTTTAAACTATGGCTTCCAGTCTTGCTGAGGTTGATCCTGTGGCTGTTGAGGAAGAAGAACAGATGGTGGACCAGGGTAACAAGAAAAAAGAGAGCATTGTATGGGCTTTTTTCACCGTTCCTCAAGGTGAAAAAAAAGGTGAATGCAAGAAAAGTTACTTGCATTATTTGCAAGAGAGTGCAGTCTAGAGGATCCGAAAAGAAATATTCGTGCCGTACTAGCAGCATGTAAAAGCATCTTAAGATGATACACCCACTACACCTGGCAAGAGAGGAGAGGAGAAGAGCGTTGAATGCTGCTACCGAACGTGTTCGCAATGCTCTATCAACATAAGCACAGGTTCCACCTGCTTCAACAACATCAGCACAGGTTCCACTTGCTCCAAGGCCCCACATTCTTCCTGAATTTTTTAAATGCAGCAGTTAGTTGCATTAAGTGTGACACCAAGCTGTGAATTGGAGAGCAGTGTGTGGGTATTATCTCCGCTGCTCTAAAAGCACATACATTTAAATTTTTCTTTTTATAATGTGCTTTTGTTTTTGTTGGAGAGATCATGTCCTGATCTTCATTTTTGTCTGTTGTTCTTAAAATAAAAAACACACAAAAAGTTAAAAAAGTTAAAAAATAAAATGCTAAATTATTCTGGAAAAAAAAATAACGGTTCTCACGGAACCACCTCTACTGGTTAAAAAAAGAAAAATTACCTGAGTGATTGTACGAGAGTATGGAAACTGTGTGGGTGATTGTTGAACTGCAAGGCTACTGCATGGTTGTTTTATGTATGTTTCGGTAGTGGAATGTGATTGTATGAGTTCATAGATAATACCTGGGTGATTGGAGGTGTGCACGAGGAGTGACAGTGTGATTGCTGGACTGCATGTGTACTACCTGGGTAATTGGAGGAGTGAACCAGTAGTGTGTAGGTGGTTAGAGGACTGCATGGATAGTGTGCATGTGATTGTAGCACTGCATGTGTTAGTGCCTGGGTCATTGCATGGGTACATGGATAGTGACTGGATACATAGAGTGCTGCAAGGAGAGTGCACGGTGAATTTATAAGTGCTTGGGTTTTGGCAGAGTGATTGGATAAGGGCATGGGACTGGATGGATAATTGGAGGAGTGCATACGTAGTAACAGGGAGATTACTAAACTGTATAGGTAGCACTCAAAGGATTGTAGAAGTGCATCAGTTAGTGTCTGGGTAATTGCATGAATACATGGGTAGTGACTGGATGATTAGAGTACTGCAAAGACAGTGCATGGTGAATTTATAAGTGCTTGGGTATTAACGAGTGATTGGATAAGTACATAGTGCTGGATGGGTGATTAGAGGAGTCCATGGGAAGTTACAGGGGTATTGTTGGACTGCATGGGTACTATTTGGGTAATTGGAGGAGTGAATCAGTAGTGTGTAGGTGGTTAGAGGTCTGTATGGGTAGTGTATGTAGGATTGTAGCAGTGCATTAGTTAGTGCCCGGACCATTGCATGAGTACATGAGTAGTGACTGGATGATTGGAGTACTGCAAAGAGAGTGCATGGTGTATTTGTAAGTGCTTGGGTATTGGCGGAGTGATTGGATTAGTACATGGTACTGGCTGGGTGATTGGAGGAGTGCACAGGTAGTGACAGTGTGATTGCTGGACTGCATGAGTACTACCTGGGTAATTGGAGGAGTAAATCAGTAGTGTGTATGTGATTAGAGAACTGCATGGATAGTGCACATGTGATTGTAGCACTGCATGTGTTAGTGCCTGGGTCATTGCATGAGTAGAAGGGTACTGACTGGATGATTAGAGTACTGCAAGGAGAGTGCATGGTGAATTTATAAGTGCTTGGGATTTGGCGGAGTGATTGGATAAGTACATATTGCTGAATGGGTGATTAGAGGAGTCCATGGAAAGTTACTAGGATAATTGGAGGAGTGCATAGGTAGTAACATGGAGATTACTAAACTGTTTAGGTAGCATTCAAAGGATTGTAGAAGTGCATGAGTTAGTGCCTGGGTAATTGCATGAGTACATGGGAACTGACTGGATGATTAGAGTACTGCAAGGAGAGTGCATGGTGAATGTATAAGTGCTTGAGTTTTGGCGGAATAATTTCATAAGGACATGGGACTGTCTGAGTGATTGAAGGAGTGCACAGGGAGTGACAGTGTGATTGCTGGACTGCATGGGTAGTACCTGGGTAATTGGAGGAGTGAATCAGTAGTATGTAGGTGGTTAAAGATCTGCATGGGTAGTGCATGTAGGATAGTAGCGGTGCACGAGTTCATGCCTGGGTCATTGCATAAATACATGGGTAGTGACTATATGATTAGACTACTGCAAAGAGAGTGCATGGTGAATGTATAAGTGCTTGAGTATTGGCGGAGTGATTGGATAAGTACATAGTCCTGGATGGGTGATTAGAGGAGTCCAAGGGAAGTTACAGGGGTATTGCTGGACTGCATGGGTACTACTTGGGTAATTGGAGGAGTGAATCAGTAGTGTGTAGGTGGTTAGAGGACTGCATGGATAGTGCACATGTGATTGTAGCACTGCATGTGTTAGTGCCTGACCATTGCATGAGTACATGGATAGTGACTGGATACTTAGAGGGCTACAAGAAGAGTGCATGGTGAATTTGTAAGTGCTTGTGTTTTGGCAGAGTGATTGGATAAGGGCATGGGACTGGCTGGGTAATTGGATGAGTGCATAGGTAGTAACAGGGAGATTACTAAACTATATAGGTAGCACTCAAAGGATTGTAGAGCTGCGCGAGTTAGTGCCAGGATAGTTGCATGAGTACATGGGTACTGACTGGATGATTAGAGTACTGCAAGGAGAGTGCATGGTGAATTTATAAGTGCTTGGGTATTGGCAGAATAATAACACAAGGACATGAACATGATTGGGTAAAGTGTATGGTGCTGGATGGGTGATTGGAGGAGTCCATGGGAAGTGACAGGGGGATTGCTGGAGTGCATGTCCACTACCTGGGTAATTGGAGGAGTGAATCAGTAGTGTGTAGGTGGTTAGAAGACAGCATGGATAGTGCCTATGTGATTGTAGCATTGCATGTGTTAGTGCCTGGGTCATTGCATGAGTACATGGGCAGTGACTGGATGATTAGAGTAGAAGGAAAGTGCATGGTGAATTTATACATGCTTGGGTTTTGGTGGACTGATTGGATAAGTACATGGTGCTGGGTGGGTGATTGGAGGACTGCATAGGTAGTAACAGGGAGATTACTGAACTGTATGGAAAGTGCACATGTAATTGTACCAGTGCATGTGTTAGTGCCTGGGTTATTAAAACAGACTTAAGAAAGAAGAACAAATAACAACGCATTTAATGATCATTTTTAAAACCACATATATCTTCAGCTTTGTATCTAAAATTATGTGGCATCATTCAACTATACCTTTGCTTAAAGTACAAAAAGAAACCTAATTAACAGCACCTTATTTCACCATTCTATCTTTAATTTTATGCCATAATTTAACTTTACCTTCAGTACAAACTAATAACAGAAACCTAATTAATAACACCTTATATGATCATCTTTCAAACACCACAGTTGTGCTGCATGTTTACCAAAGTATCTATAATTATTCAGTATCATTAAACTATACCTTTGTAGAGAGAAGAAAAAATGATGCCTAATAAACTACACCTTATATGAACATGTTTTAAAATACACATTTGTACAGCATCTTCAATCAACTATCTAAAAATATGAGGCATCATTCAGCTATACCTTTGAACAGACTTAAAAATATGTATATTATTGTACAGATTGGTTTTTAAACAAACTTCAAGTACAATGAAACTAATTCCAATATACATCTCTACATTTAATAATATATTTCAAACAACAGTTTTAGAATAATGTCAAATCTTTTTTAAATAAACCTCAAAAATATATAACTCACCTTGCAAATAAATCTGTTGAATGAAAAATCTCACACACTCAGACAGGATTTTCTTTTACACACAGTCAATATAAATCAGCAGACTCTGTAAGGTAAAACCAGTAATGGCAAGGTTTCCCTCTCTTTTTCCATACAAATACACATAAGCAACAAATGACATTGCTTCCCATAGTTTGTAAAACACAATTCCATTGGTCACAGATAATAACCATTATCAACTGACTTCTTCACCCCTTCTGCTTAATGTCAGTTTCCATAGCAACAGGTCATGCAACATTCAACTTAACTCACAGGTCACAAGTTCACCACACAATGTTGCAAATGAGAACAGCAGGTGTGGTTGGCGTTGCAAAACATGACCTTATCCTGCTTTACCTTTCAAACATTTTTTACTAACCAATAAGAAACTTGCCTTTTAAACAAAGTAAAATGCACCCTATTTTTGAATGTACAATGTTCTTAAATAGCCAATCAAATCTCTACTTTCTTTAAAACAGAATCTTTTCCACCATTTTAGATATCTGTCATTCTACTAACTGACTACCTCAGCTACAGACATCTTTTCATTACCTACAGTCATCAATTCAAGATGCTTTCAGTGTGCATTGTTGGGCACAGCTATGTTTTCTGGTGTGGTGCAAAAGGTATGCTGAACGCAGAGGTATTGACAAAGACCTAGCTTTGCAAAAGGTAGAAATTAAATGGATTGGATTAAAGCGGCACCAATTGATGCCTTTGGTTAAAACCTTTTTACATCTCCAACCCCCTGACCTCATGATTGAGCACTGTGGTGGCAATGACCTAGGCACATTGACTGGAGTAGGTCTGGAAATGCTAATGAAGGACACCTTTGCAGAATTGATGTTGCTTTTCCCCAAAACTGCCTTTGTATACTCTAACATATGCCAAAGACAGAAATGGAAATGGTCCAATCAATTTTGTCCTCAGATTGAGAAAGCTAGAAAGAATGTCAATAAATCTGTTTCTGCTTACCTCAGAGACCATAGAATGGGCTCCATATATAACAACAATCTACTTTTTCATATGGAGGGTGTGAGAAGTTGGCCTGGTATATGCTGTCCACTAGTTATAGTGGGCACCTTGCACCAGTCCAAACAACCCCTTATTGATAATAGGTTAAAGACAACCTTGTGGTAGCTATGGAGAGCAGCCTTCAGGCTAAGTCTTGAAGGAATGTAAAGCAGCTGGTTTTACCAGTCTATAATCTCTTGAGTTACTAAATGAAAGGAGACCACACCAGGTATATATACAGGTATATATATAAAATATATGTATTTATTACTTAACACACCCCTCTAGTCTCTTTATGCATATACGTTACATTTCAAATAAACAGTAAAGTAGCACGAAATACACGTCAGACCCTAGGGGCGAGCCAAACCATATACTAAAATAGTGGTATAAGAACCACGACCTAACTAGACACAAGGCCTAGAGCCTGTAGAATCGCTGGGACCCCAAGGACCCACCCAAGGTAGTGACACAGGGGACCCACGGGGGCCATGTGCAGTGTGAGAACACAGCCGCGAGCTCCCGTTAGCTTCTATGGGGAAAGTCGCGGTTAGATTTTTAAAGATTTTGGACACTTAGAGATGGACTAGGACCAAACCCTTTTGGACTTAGACAGTTCTAGGGTCAACACCCACGGGAGCACCGAAGTACTCGAGTTATCTCACCCAGGGAAGCCGGGTGCATAGGTGTCAAATGGTGTCGGATCACGTCGTCGTTTTCAGTGGAAGCTGGCGAAGAAGTGCTGCTGCCAGGAAGATGCGAAGTGTCCGAGGAGATCCAAGCCTGGATCGAAGATGTGAAGAACCTGAAAGCAGAGGGGACAGAGTCTAGGTCACTTGCCAATGACCAGGGGCACGATAGACGAATGCCCACCGATGTCGGGTGTTTCAGGTGAAGAAGGTGAAGCTTGACTCTTCAGCCACGAGGACCAGGAGGCGTCGAGGACAACCAGGAACTGGATTCGAGCTGTCCCACAAAGGATGTCAAGTGCTGCAGCATCTGTGGCCGTTTTGGACACAACAAGCCTCGGCAACAGCAACCCCCGCAGAAAGATGCTTAGGTGCGGACCAGTAAGGTTCGAGGGACTCCCCCAGCGAGGAGGAGTGAGGGCATGTCTGGAGCAACCAGGGAAGCCCAAGGAAAGTCACAGTTACCTTCACAGGGACCCACCAGTCGACAGACCAGGGATCGCAAAGGAACCTCGAGAGGAATCACAAAATGGCGGCCCACGGGTCACTCGGGTTGACTAGGCCAACAATTTTCAGTGGATACTCTGCTCGGGGTCTGGGCTACAAGTAACCCAATTCACAGCCTCAGGAGACGTCGAGAAGCTGATGCACTTGCAAATGTGCACAGTGTCCAGGGGTTCCGGTTCCACAGTACCCACGAGGGCTACGGGTCTCAGCTTTGCTGGGGACTCAGTTCAGCCTCTGGGAAGTCTGGAAGTCCACCTCTGGTGTTGCAACGTCTTCGGCATCTGGCAGGGGCTTCGGAGATGCAGACCAGACAGATGCGTCTTTGGTGCCTGCCAAGCAGGGGAGTAAATCCTTTACTCCAAGGGAGATTCTTCAGTCATCTGGCGTTGAACAGATCATCGAAGTTCCAGGATTCAGTTTCAGAGTTTCATCCAGGGATATCTAAAGTCCTGTTGCCAGGGGTTCCTACTTTATACCCAAGGAAGGGGTTGGACTAACTCAGGGGGCCCACCTATGGGAGGGTTTGGAAAGAGGTGTGGCTACACTCATTTCCTTTGTCCAGTTTTGAGACAGAGCAGGGGCTGGTAGCCCCTGAACCGGTTTAAGCTGGACTATGCACAGGGACACCAAATGTGCCCCCTGTGCAGGACTTCAAAGCACTCTCAGAGTGCACCTACCCGGCCCCAGTACACTAAAGACTGGCTGGGAGGTGGTAGCACCTCCCTGTGACAGGAAACCTATTGTCCAGGCCTTCCCTGCTGGAGTTTTGGTCAGCAGCAGGAGGCCAGACTCGTGTCTGTGGTTGCAGCATCCATTTTGTGATCCCAGGGCTCTTTTAAGTTGGTACCGGGTATGCCGCTGCTGTCATGTCTCTCCCTCTAGAAAAGTGGGATCATACTCCCACACCAGTTACTGATGTGGGGTATGATTCCAAGGTGTTTGACACCAAACTCAACATGATTCCGTGCAGTCAGCCCAAAGTTAGCATTTACCATTGGATTATAATGCACTTAAGAGTATATGGTCAGGCTGCATCACAGGAAACCCCAGAGAAGAGATTCCAAAGGCTGCAGAGGGGCTCAGCTCATGCCTGGGCACCCTCTCACACAAAACCAAGCACCCTGCCTTCAAGATTGATAAGGCCTGCCATATGGGTGACTGATAGGTTTCTATGTGCAGTGATAGGTGAGATATAGTGAACCTATATCTCAGTAAGGGGTGCATGCACCACCTTACCCAGGCTGCAGTATCAGACCTGTGGTGTCATTTTGGAGTGCTTTCCAGGGGTGGCATAATACATGCTTCAGCCCCTGTTAGGCCTCTGGGGTACCTATGCCCTGGGTACATAGTATACCATATACTAGGGACTTATACGGGCACTTCAGAAGCCAATCTGTTATGTACCTAGGGTACATGGAATCAATTTAGAGAGGAAGCAGCTAGACTGAGGCTCTGAATAGCAGGGCCCCAGCAAGACTAAAGTCGAAAATCAGTGTTACAACAGCAAAAAGTGGGGGCAACCATAAGAAGCAGATCCTACTCACCTACAGAGGGCATCTACAGGAGTAACGGAGTACACTTTACTAAAGAAGGGAACAGAGTGTTTCTCAACAACCTAAAGCTCTGCATCCCACTTACATATAGCTGAGAGAAACTCATAATACACAGAAGGGCTTTTTTTTTTAGCCACCCAATTAGCCAACATATAACCTATGTTTATTTAAAAAAATCTTAATTATTTTTGCTTGGAGTCGTGCACCCAGCGCGACTCAGAGCCGTACACCCATTGCGTTTACACTAGGGGGCCACGCTGAGCGCCGCGCACCCATCGCGTTCACACTACGGGGCCGTGCACCTCTCACGTTCACACCAGGGGGCCGTGCTGGGAGCCGCGCACCCCCCGCATTCACACCAGGGGTCCGCGCTGAGCACCGCACTAGGGTCGCAACTCCAATTTATTTTTTTAAACCGTCTTCTTCCATTAATTTACATTCGCCCCGGGGACTCCCTCCCCCGGGGCATGCCGAAATATACTTTTTTTTAAAACGGAGGAGGGGGGACTGCCCCCCCCTCCCGGGCCATTTTGGGCCCCGGGAACCCCATCTCCCGGGACCTGGCCTCATGGTTAGGGACCGTGGGGGGAGCCCCAATGCCCCCACGGTCTTGCGGGCTCCCCGTCTCCTGCGGGAGCCGGCATTGCTTTTCCACACAGGGAGCTGCTGACATGCAGCTCCCCGTGTGGAAAAGTAATCTGCTTTGGATTTTGGAAGCGAGAGCAGGAAACCTGCTCTCGCTTCCAAAATCCAAAGCAGAGTTTGCTATGACAGGGCGGAAGCCATGCTCACGCCCTGTCATAGCAAACAGCAGTGTCCCGGAGGTGGGCACCCCGGTACACTACAGGACCTAGCCCTGTGGGGTGGCAGTCCCCAGGGCCATGAAGGGCTCCAGAGGGGGGTCACACAGCCCCCCTCCCAATGTGTTTAAAGTCCCGGGGAGGTGGTGGTCCCTGGGGCTCGGGGGTCCATAATGGACCCCCGCATTTACATACTTTGTGACCCGGGGAGGTGGTGGTCCCCGGGGCATGTGGGGGGATCAAGCCCCCTCACAGGTTTTTGTTTTATTTTATAAAACAGCCCCGGGGTGGCGGTCCCCTGGGCAGTGGGGCGCCATGTGCCCCCACGAATATTTAAGAAAAGCCCCAGGGGGTGGTGGTCCCCGAGGCTTGGGGGGGCCTAAAACACAGGCCCTGGGGGTGACGGTCCCTGGGGCTGCGGGGGCCCCCGCGGCCTCCACAATTATAAAATATAAATTGGGCAATGCCCCCGGGGCCTGGCCCACTCAGGGGCCTCATTTAAATGAAGCCAGCGCTTCATTTTTTTAAATAATTTCGACAGGATTTGCGACCCCAGCGTGAATTCCACCAAAATTATTTTACAAAAATGCTTTTTTGGGCCCTGAGGGTCCTTGTAGGAACCCTGAGCAGGTCTGGGGGTCAGCGTGTTTCTACCCTGCCCCCTTTTCTTGTTTTTCACCTTTGTTTCACTGTTTTCATGTGACTCGGTTCTACAGAGTCACAAAATGGCTGCCAACACTTCCTGGTTTGGAGTGTTGGCAGCCAATCACAGTGAAGCTCGTGGACGGGAGGGTTCGCGAACCCACCTCGGCCGTTGATATCAAAACTTTTATTTTTCGAATTTCTCAGCAACTACTGAACTGATTTACACCATTTAAAGAACAGGTTGCTTTCTGAAGCAAGCACTACCTTTTTGCCAAATTTGGTGTAATTCCGTTCAGCAGTTCAGGCTGTAGCCTTGGCTAAAGTTTCCTATGGAAAATTGATTTTGAAACTTTTATTTTTTGTATTTATCAGGAACTACTGAACGGATTTACACCATTTAACAAAAAGAACTCTTTCTGAACCAATGGCTACCTTTTTTCCAAATTTGGTGTAATTCCGTTCAGCAGTTCGGGCTGTAGCTTTGTCTAAAGTTTCCTATAGAAAATAACATGGGGAAAACATGTTTTGGGACCCTCCTTTATTCTCGGCCCCCGCTTGGCGAATCACCCTAAAACTTTCAAAACCGGACTTGACCGGAGCTGATCACTAGTTTTGAAAATTTTGCGAAGATTCGTCAACCGGCGCCAAAGTTATTGGGAGAACAAAAAACACTTTTCCTATGGGAACTAGGTCCTTACTATAACTACCTACTGGCGACCGCCAATAGGTAATATATATATATATATATATATATATATATATTCACTGAAAAAACCATGGGTTTCACACACGTTATAGTTAGGAATTAGCATTTAAAAAACCTTAGAAATTCACTGAAAAAACCATAGGTTTCACACACGTTATAGTTAGGAATTAGCATTTAAAAAACCTTAGAAATTCAGTGAAAAAACCATAGGTTTCACACATGTTATAGTTAGCTGGACATTTTACTCGTAAAAAACCAATGAAATTGCCCCGTTATAGTTAGTTCAGCTAACTATAACTCGCGCGCCCGCAATGCACTGCTGATGACGTCACATATTACATCACTCATGACATGGTCAGTGACATCACTCATGACATCACTGATGACATCTCAAATGACATCACTGATGACATCACTGATGACATCATCCAGTGAATGTGTGTTTTTCTGAAAATTAAATATGTTTTATATATGTATATCTCAAGGTCGATGGAAGAATAAATGGGTATATAAGTGTCTAAATGGATGATTTGTTTTTGAAAAATTGATTGTGTAACTGACTGATTAAGTGTATCTCTCACTTTGTGTATAAGTGGCTGCATGGGTTGGTGAGTAGCTACATGGGTGTCTATATAGGTTATTAGTTGTTTTTTTGAGTATCAGTCTGAGTGTCTGTATGGTACGGTGGGGGGTATTACGTAGTGCATAGATGCATGAATGAGTGACTCACTGTTTGTATGTGTTGAAGACAGTATGTGTGCAGGACTGTATGGGTGGATGAGTGTGTGTATGGGTGTGTTAGTGAGTGAATGACTGTCTCAATAGTGTCTTCAGGAGTAACTACATATGTTTTAAACTAGTATATGTGACTATTGGTGTATATATGTGAGTATATGTGAGAGGGAGAGATTGAAAGAGTTCCTGTATGAATAAGTATGTGTTTCTATAAGTGATTGTTTAAAAGACTAAGTATGTGTAAGTTTCCGTAGAAGTAAGTATGGTGGTGTGTGTATTACTGTATATGCAAGTAAATGTATGTTTTATTCTTTATTAGCATGAGTGACTATGTGTGTGAGTAACTCTATGGATGAGTGGCATTGTGTAACAGGATGTATAGATGTATGAGTACATATGATGAGTGAGTACATGTATGAGTGACTGTATAGGACTGTTGGTGAATGAGTGGATGTGTATGTGGATCTTAGAATTACTGAAGAGGTTGTTGTAACTGGTATTGGTATGTCCATTGTTTTGAAATTTTTAGTCTCTATTTTTGAATATGTGTATCAAAGCTTATATTAAGGTGAGAGGAGGTCTGCCACTCTATCACAAGGATGATGTCATCAGTGATGTCATCAGTGATGTCATTTGAGATGTCATCAGTGATGTCATGAGTGATGTCACTGACCATGTCATGAGTGATGTAATATGTGACGTCATCAGCAGTGCATTGCGGGCGCGCGAGTTATAGTTAGCTGAACTAACTATAACGGGGCAATTTCATTGGTTTTTTACGAGTAAAATGTCCAGCTAACTATAACATGTGTGAAACCTATGGTTTTTTCACTGAATTTCTAAGGTTTTTTAAATGCTAATTCCTAACTATAACGTGTGTGAAACCTATGGTTTTTTCAGTGAATTTCTAAGGTTTTTTAAATGCTAATTCCTAACTATAACGTGTGTGAAACCCATGGTTTTTTCAGTGAATTTGCAAGGTTTTTTAAATGCTAATTCCTAACTATAACGTGTGTGAAACCCATGGTTTTTTCAGTGAATTTGCAAGGTTTTTTAAATGCTATTTTTTTTTTTTATTCTTCATTTTTTTCAAACATATTTTTAATTTAATTTTCTTATCTTTTATAAAGACTATGCTTAAATTTTTAAAATCCTTAAATATTTTTTTTATATATATTTTTTAAAATAAACATGTAAAATTTATTTCCAGATTTTTTTTTTTTTTATAGTACGCGTACCGTAAGCTCACGGTAAGCGTACGGTTTACGCAACGTCCGTAATCTATCTACGCTGCTTGCGTATAGTTACGTACTTTGCGTAGCCGCGCGTACTGCGCGTGGGACGCGTGCGCGCTTACGCAACACGCGCACGTTACGCGGAAGTGCCGGGGAGTGACTGTTATTCGCATGCGCGCAAGCGCGTGTCTTTTTTACGCGCACGCGTACTTTTTGCCGTAAGCGTACCGTAAGCGTACCGTAAGCGTACGGTTGGTCATGTGATCATGAAACACAACTTTTGATTGGTTGAAAGTACTTTCAGTTCTAGAACTCTCCTACACCACACCCATTCCCCTCATTTCTGCTTGTGATCCCTTGGGAGAAGGAGCTGGTTTGTCTTTGGGATACGATGGCAGAACAGCAGAGCTCTTCTGAGAGTGAGGCTAGCACCAGCAGCACTGTCTTGAGGCAGAGAGCGAGGAAAGTAAAGCCTTCTTATGTTTGGGATTATTTTACTTTTCCAGAAGGCCAGCAAAAGGTGAATGCACCCTTAGTTACTTGCAAGCTGTGTAAGCGTGTACTTTCTAGAGGTAATCCTAACAGGAAGTATTCCTTTGGGAATCACACCATGAAGAGACACCTCCAGGATGTACACAGAAGGACACATGGTCATCTTTTTGGAGGTAACTCTTCAGAAAGACGAGCCAGTACATCCACAGCAGCTCAGCCTGGACCATCACCTGCAGGGCAGACTCCTTCTTCTGCAGGTCAGGTGAGCCCTTCATCTGTGGGGGGAGAATCTCCTTTTGCTGGCCCTCTGGAAATTAACCCTCGGTTTGCGAGGGTTGAAGTACGGTGCGCCACTTGTCACGATCTAATTACTTATAGGGAGACCAGTGTTTCCCTGGTGAACAGTAAAATAGATCAGCACACTTGTCGTACCGTCTAATATTCCCAATCTTTCTTTCCTCTGTCCCTGCATGAACACAACGGTTCTTTTAAGAGCCAACCTTATCTTTCATCTTTTTTTTACATATGTTTTTAAAAACTTTTTTTTATTTTTTTTTACCGTACGCGTACGGTAAGCGTACCTTTTTTTTTATTTTTAAAAAAAAACACTAAAAATCATTTATCACATTAGAAGGTCCTTGAGAGACTACAATTATTATTATTGACTTACCATACTCACTCAAAAAAATATTTATTCATTTGTTTTTTTTAAAAATAGTTTTTAAAATGGTTGTAGTTTCCGAAAATTTTCTATATCGATCTGAAAAAAAAGAAAAAAGTATTAATATTTTTAAACCATTTTATAATACAGTACACATATTTACATTTTTTACCCAAAAATATTTTTGCCTTATTTTTGCTGTTTTCAGAATATATTGCATTTCACTATAAATTGTGAAAGCAATTGCATTCATCATTTTACAGCGGGCAAAAAAAAATAACAATCTCAAAGATTGTATTAAAAAAGCCCAGAATCTCTTCTCACTTAAACTTATCATTACAGAAATGCATATTATTCTAAAAAAATATCATCTAAAAACAATACTTTTTTCTTTAAAATACCGTCTGATATGTTTGTTTCAGAAGTATAATCACAAAATTATATCTCAAATAACTCCAAAATACATCTGATTTTATTTCCTTTAGGCCAAATAGTATTTTTTTTTTTTCCTGGAATAAATTTCCAAGGGAAAACCATTAAAATTCTAAAGTTTAATCTGTCCAGATCTCACCAATTCTCTGTAACATTTTGGTTCACGAAAATTTTTTGAATAATTTATTTAGTCCACAATAGAATTGCTTACTTTTCCACATGGCCAAATGGTAATTTTTTAAATCATTTTTGAAAAAATTTCCAATGGCAGTCCAATAGCATTCTAAAATTTAAAATGTGCAGAAGTTACCGATTATCTCTAAATTATTGGTTTTTCAAAATTGCATTAAAAATTAAAAAAGTCCATATTACAATTGGTTATCTTTCCTTTAGGCCAAATGATAATTTTAAAAATCTTTTTTCTACAAAATTGCAATGGTAATCCAGTAAAATGGTAAAATTATTTTGTCCAGATCTTGCCAAATCTCTCTAAAATTTAGGTTTCAGGAAGATTAGATAGGAATTTGCTAAATCAAAAGGCAAACGTTGTTTGAAAATCAATTGGGAATCATTACACAGTGTCCAGCCTTTTTCACATTTTAGATAAACTGTGTAATGTCCAGAAGTAACAGTAGGTCCATCATGGAAAATTATTGCAACAGTTACAAAAGTTTTTCCTGAAATTGATAATTGCTGTCCTGTAAACTTCTTTATTAAAGTATCCAATTTTGATCCATCAGCTCTACATCGTTGCATCATTAAAATTACATACTGTCCGTATTCCCTTAAAATTAATGTTGATAACATGTCAGAATTACACTCACCACATTTCATGCTATGATTAGCATCTTTAACTAATTTTGCAAAAGTGACTGTTTTACTCTCTGGCAATGTCAAATAAATAAACCTTTCATTATCAACAATAGAGCCACATATATTATAACAATTATCACAACTATGTTCCCATTTATAAGAGAGACCAAAAAAAATGTCAATGGGAACTCCTTCTTCTTCCACTACCTGAAGAAAATACATCAAAAATTCGTGTGCATCTTGCTGTTCATTTTGAGAAAACTGTGTTCGTCCTGAACATACATCTAAAAGTTTTCTAATATCAGTAGCACTTTCTATTTGAGTTTTATCTTTACTCAGCTTTTGAAAAAGGAGACTGAGCTCTGAACAGAATCTTTTTCCCTGATTTACTATTATCTGCTCTTGCAAACTTTCCAGATAAAATGCAACATTCAGCACTACATTAGCGTAGCAGTTGACACCAGAGCTATTTTCAAAATGACATCCTACAACCTGTTCTTCATTGTCCTTTTTCTTTTTGTTTGCAATTACATCACTCCTCTTTTTTTTCCTCTTCTCTACATCCTCATTACAGATATTCTCATTTCTCCTTTTACGAGAAACTACACGTTTCTCCAACACAGGATACTGACCTAAATGAGGAGCATAGCTTCTTCTTAATCTATTATACTCCTTTACACAGTTTGTATCAGCACTAACTTTTGAGTCATCAAAGTCTATCATGAATAAACCTGATAATGTTTTGACTCGTGACAAAGCTACATATGCCATACCTTCTTTGAACACAGTTGAACCAATGTTCACAAATGCACAATCTACAGTCAATCCTTGAGACTTGTGGATAGTTACAGCATATGCTAGTGAAAACGGAAACTGCTTCCTACGTACATATAAGTCTTTCACAAGCATGAAACGAACTGAACAACGACAAATGTCTTTAACTTCCTCTATCTGATCAAATTTTATTTTTAAACATTCAATTCCATCTTTTTTCTGATAATTAATAAAACCCACAACTCTTCCCATCGCTCCATTCACTAAGCCTTTCTCAACATCCAAATTTCTCCTTAAAAACACTCTACAGTTCATGCAAACATATAGATTTTTTTCTAATCCTGCTGTTTTGGAGATGTTCTTCTCTAGTGAGTCCAATTTATTTTTCAGTTTGCCTGTTACTGTGACAGTAATTCTTCCATCCTCAATTTTGTCCACTGCTTCCAATTTCCTGATGTCTTCCTTTTCCAATTTCAAAAGCTCCTCATTAAATATTGAGCATTCACGTAGAGTTGGCATTAAGCAGATGACACTTTTGTTTTCTGCAATATTCTTGTATATTTTCTCTGCAACTATTTCTTCCTTTGGAAATAAATTATGTAGCAGCCGACTCTGTAATGCTTTTTTCCCAACTTCTGTGAGTAGTCCAATCCTGATATCTTTCAGAATACTTCCATATTCTTCATCGTTTGCTTGCCTCATATTAGTTGTAAGTTCCTTGTACTCAAAGAAGGACCAAATATTTGTATTTCCAATGCTTCCCAATGACTTCTTCGTGTCTTCATGTGTCACAGTATTAAACACTGGTTGTCCTTTAACTGGAGTAAGTTGCAAAAGATCCCCAAAAACTATGACGTGTTTTCCACCAAATAACACGTCATAGTCTGTCTTCAAAATTTGCTGCATTCTTAAATGCACAAAGGCAAGCATTAAGTTTGATACCATGCTCACCTCATCAATAATGAGAACTTGCATCTTCTTCAATACTCGTGAAACTTCCAAGGATGCTTCTCCAGTTAGCTTGTTGAATTGTATTTTGTTCTCATGCTCCACTGGTAACATTAGCAAACGATGTAAGGTGATTCCTTTTATGTTATATGCTGCTAACCCAGTTGGAGCAGTAACCACACAAGACAAAGTAGAATCCGTTTTTTGCTTTAGGTAGCTTCTGATGACTTTAATTAGGAAACTTTTTCCAGTGCCAGCTTGTCCGCTTACATACATCCTGATTGGATGAAATGATGTGCATGAGCACTCTTTTTTGATATGTAGAAATCCGTGATCAATTTTGTTTTTGATCTCTTCATAAATTTGTTGCTGCTCTTGATTCAGTTGTCTTTCCAAATTTTCTAAGTCTATAAATTCTTCTTGAGCTTGATTCATAGCCGTTTCCACTTCATTCATGGCTATTGATGCTTCATTTTCAACGATTGGTTGTCCTAGGGGATCTTGACTGTGTGTTCCTGAACTTTGGCTGTCCTGAGAACTGTCTCTAGCTATTTCTGCTGCAATTGTAGTTTCCTGTTCAATTTCTTCATTTAACATTTGCAGATAAGTTGAGAATGTACTGCATTGTATGCTGTCTTTGCAAGCATTAAAAGAATCTTCATAGCTCTGGAATTCTCCCAGTAGTTCATCCTCTGTACGCCATGGTTTAAACAACTGTAAAAGAGCCAAGTAGTAAAATTCTTTCTTGTCGGTAGTGTCGCAACTCAGCTTCCGGTGATTTATCAAACTTCCTTTGGTTTGCTTCACCAAACATCCTTCTTCACCAACAACTTTATATTTTCCACTGTTGATGTCTTCTGCAGCTTTCCGTGAATAAATGTAGTTCTGTAACACTTCATAGAGACACATGTTCTCCAGATGATGACTTCTCTTGGGATAATATGTGTCCAACATGTTTGTTTTCAATATGTCTGTACTTTCTGGGTCATTCTCAGCCAAATATTCAATTTCTCCAACAGATTTCAGTACCCGATTTCTCATTGCTGCAAGGCCTAAACTTGCCCAAATTATTCTTCTTGACTTCGAGTAGAGACTTGCAGAAGATAACCTATCTGAACATTCGTAGGATCCAATTTCTCGATGCGATAACATCTTCAAACTGAAACTGTACAGCTTCTTACTGACAGTCTTCTCGTGAGAAATCTCTTCCCACATTTCCTTCAATTCTGTTTTTTCTGATTTCGTAATGTAAGACGTTACATATCGAGCAACAGCAATGGAATTGTCAGCAACATACTGTATATCCATGTTAGCGTTCCACATGGATAAAATGACTGGGTTGTAGTCATTTATATTTTTTGATTCTTCTTTTCTTTTAAGGTTGTAGGTATTCTTAGGTGATTTTCTTGTGATAGTATGTCTCACAGCTGACATAAAACTGTTGACTCTTCCATTTGTAAGAACAGGTCTAGGAAATCCAAATCGACATTTAGTGTAGTATTTTTCTTTGCTCTTGTATTTCCGTCGACAGTATTTTCCACACCGATGACTTTGGAAACGTAGAACTTGCTCCTTTAACTTGTTCTCTTCTGTGCTTTTAGGTATAGCACATGTTGCATATTCTTCAATGTAAGATAACACTGCTTCATCAGTATCAGTTCCAAACTTTGGGGCATCCTTGATCCACAGCAGCATATGAATATGAGGAGCACCTCTTGCCTGGTACTCTTTTCTCCAAAAGAAATCCACTACTTCTCCAAGAGGTGGATTTTTTTTATTGCAGATGAAGGACATCATAGCCTCAAATCTATGATTGAAATATCTGCAAACATTAACCGGATCCAATGAGCACAGTTCTCCTGCTGTCTTGTATTCGATGTTTTTAATGTTTGAATTGGCCTCTCGTAGAAAATCCAGTAAATCATCCCAAGCGTACTCGGCACAGCTTAGGGTAAGGAACCATGTTGGTGTTCCTAAATTGCGTAACATGCATTTTAGTTCACCATGGCGTCGGTACCAATATTCATTTGTCCCACGCTGACAAGCCATCAGATTGATCAGTTGTGTTTCCAAATGATCATCTCGGTGCTGCACTTTCTCCATAAAATCCTTAGCAGACACATTTTGTAAATGTACTCCACTTTTTAAAATGTGATTTACTGCATAAGACAGTGCAGACAAGTCGCTTTCAAATAAAAGATGGAACAAATAAGGAATACTTTGTCGAAATCTGGGATCTTCAGCATATAGTCTTGTAGTTCGATACTCTGAAGCTGGAATCTGTTCTGGACGTTCATCATATCGTCCTCCTTTTCCTTTAGGAAACAGCTGGGGAAAACATCGAGCTTCCAAGCTCTCCTCCCATACACTCACGGGATTTCCTTTTGCTTTCTTCATCTGAAAGAGATCAATATTGTCTCCCATAACTTCTTTCGAATGGAGAGGATGTATGCTAAAATGTTCATAAATTTCTTCTTCCTTTGACTTGTCCACTTTTTCAATTTGTCCAGTTGGTGTTTCTGTGTCTCCTTGTAAATCTTCTTCTTCTTCTTCTTCTTCTATATAAATTGATTCATACCATTTGTTATTTTTTTTCAAATACAAATTTGCTCTTTGTACTTTCCGCACATCTACCAGCTCCTGCCAAATCTTCTTATTCTTTGTAGGTACACCATTAACCAGAATAATTAATGGTTCAGTTTCCAAAGTATCCGCATCAATAGTTTCCATATTTTTTTTCAAATCCAAGGGCAAATACACCACTCTACCTTTTAAACCTCTCAGTAAATCTGAAGGAGGTAATTTACCAGTTTTGGGCTCCATACGTACTATGGTCTGGAACGGATGAACACATTGAATGAGTATAGACTCATATGTATTTAATTCAGAAAGTTCAGCAGGAATAGCATCCAATTCTAAATTATTATGTACAGCTCTGGTCGGCATTCTATTTTCCTCTAACTTGTTGTAGCAGTATTTACAAATACGCTGATCTTCACCCAATTCAAAACAATTTTCAAGAAATATATATGTGGCAAAATCCATCCACTTATAATTATCTTCATTTTCACTCTTTCTGTAGAGATCAACATTCCTAGTTTGTTTTCTATAATGAGTTCTGCGGCAACAAATACAAGTAACATTTGGTCTTTCATTAGAGATTATTGCAAATTTTGTTATGTGATCATTAAATGTCTTACTTACACAAGGTTCTACATTCTCTTCCACTTCTGCCTCATTTACTGTGTCCTTCTCTGCACTGTTTTGTTCAGGACCAAAGTAACAAAACTGAATTTCATCAACAACCTTCTCTACATCTGATACCGTTCCTCGGAACAGAGCCCTATTCAATTCATTTAACTTTATTGCTGGACTTTTGGCAAAATACAACCGTCTCACAAACTTTCTCATTTCAGTATGATGAACAGCCAGCATCCTAAAATGATGGAAAACACTATTGCACACTTTTCTAGATAGACAAGCAAGAGAATGACCCTGCAAACCAGTATTCTCTCTCACTCTGCATGGATCCAGACTTTGAAGCACCTTAATCTTTTGTTTTACACTTTTTTTACTATATTCTCTTAGAAACTCTCGAAATCTGTCAATAGATTCCTGACGCACAGTGCAAATACTACTACAATTCCAAGTGTACACTGGGGCTTTAGGACGTCTCCCCATTGCCTCATCTGCCATCACTTGTACCTCATCTCTTGGAACCATTATCTCCTTCTCCATTATGCAACCATTTTTTACTTCGTATGAACGACCTCTGGTGTCAACTGCATGCAGCAAACTATTACTTTGAAAATAGCTCTCTTCATTAAAAAAAGGTTCACTACTTGAACTATGCATCCACTTTCCTAAAAACACTTTACAAAAGTTTGTTCTGTTCACTACTCTTTTGCTTTTGCTTTGTGATTTCAGTACATTAACCATTTTATCTAATGTACGCATCCTATTCAAAATTAATATGAATAGTTTCCTTTTTAATTCTAATGCTTTTGCTGCAATGGCTTCAATTTCTTTTTTTCTCTTGTAATATTTAGCCTTTTGCTTATATTTCTTTATATCCTTTATCAAATTGGACATAACTCTTCTCTGAAACATTTTTCTACGTATCTCTTTAAATGCTGTTTTTCTGTTTATGTTAAACTTTTCAATTGCAGAAGGTATATTTGCATTAACTAAATTCTCATTTTTTTGCTGTTCTCTATGTTTTGTTACATTTTTCCGAGAACAGACATTTTGTACATTTTTCTTTGTTTTGAATATTTTGTTTAGAAATTGTTTTTTTTGCTTACCAGAAGATTTTTTCTTTTTCCCAACATCAGCATCTTCTACTAACTTTGGTCCTCCAGTTGTCTTCAAATATAGTTTTTTTTTTAGCGTTTTTTGAACTCGAGATTTTGTAGGCATCTTAAATTTTGTTCACTGTTCTTCAGTAATACCTGAAAAAAACTAAAAAAAAAATCCTTTATTGTATTTAAATATATTACTACATTTCTTTTCACAATAGTCACAAAACGAAATTTCTTTGCCAATTTGAATGCACACAAACTGCTCTTTTTTTTGGGCAAGTGAAAATCTCTTTTACAAACTGTCACATTATGAAACCAAGCTGTTTTTTCAGACCACCACCGTGTGTATTCTCTGTGACTGCCTACACTCCAGCAGGGGCAACCAGCCTTAGTGATGCTGAATGTATTTGCATTACAGACTTAAACCTGAAAACCCCACTCGCTTCTAATTACTGTGCATGACTATACATGGCAAGCACATGGGTGTGTGCTAAGCCTCTGCTTCTTCCCCCAAAAATTCGCTCCCCCTTTCCATCTACTGCAACTGTGAAATCACCAGAGCAAGACGCAATAAATCTCTGCCTATAATTCTTCTATGCACACAGAGTCATGTTTTCACATTAGTGCCAAAACGAAATTTCTTTGCCAATTTGAAAGCACACTTACTGCTCTTTTTTTTTCGGGCCAAGTGAAAATCTCTTTTTACAATTTGAAATCACTTTTACAGACTGACACATTCTGAAACCTTTTTTTTAAATTTATTTAAATGCACATGTCCAAGCTGTTTTTTTTTCAGACCACCACCGTGTGTATTCTCTGTGACTGCCTACACTCCAGCAGGGGCAACCAGCCTTAGTGATGCTGAATGTATTTGCATTACAGACTTAAACCTGAAAACCCCACTCGCTTCTAATTACTGTGCATGACTATACATGGCAAGCACATGGGTGTGTGCTAAGCCTCTGCTTCTTCCCCCAAAAATTCGCTCCCCCTTTCCATCTACTGCAACTGTGAAATCACCAGAGCAAGACGCAATAAATCTCTGCCTATAATTCTTCTATGCACACAGAGTCATGTTTTCACATTAGTGCCAAAACGAAATTTCTTTGCCAATTTGAAAGCACACTTACTGCTCTTTTTTTTTCGGGCCAAGTGAAAATCTCTTTTTACAATTTGAAATCACTTTTACAGACTGACACATTCTGAAACCTTTTTTTTAAATTTATTTAAATGCACATGTCCAAGCTGTTTTTTTTTCAGACCACCACCGTGTGTATTCTCTGTGACTGCCTACACTCCAGCAGGGGCAACCAGCCTTAGTGATGCTGAATGTATTTGCATTACAGACTTAAACCTGAAAACCCCACTCGCTTCTAATTACTGTGCATGACTATACATGGCAAGCACATGGGTGTG
This sequence comes from Triturus cristatus, assembly GCF_964204655.1. Classification (NCBI taxonomy): domain Eukaryota; kingdom Metazoa; phylum Chordata; class Amphibia; order Caudata; family Salamandridae; genus Triturus; species Triturus cristatus. Next base: position 145,464,613 of record NC_140588.1, read on the forward strand.
TGCTAAGCCTCTGCTTCTTCCACCAAAAATTCGCTCCCCCTTTCCATCTACTGCAACTGTGAAATCACCAGAGCAAGACGCAATAAATCTCTGCCTATAATTCTTCTATGCACACAGAGTCATGTTTTCACATTAGTGCCAAAACGAAATTTCTTTGCCAATTTGAAAGCACACTTACTGCTCTTTTTTTTTCGGGCCAAGTGAAAATCTCTTTTTACAATTTGAAATCACTTTTACAGACTGACACATTCTGAAACCTTTTTTTTAAATTTATTTAAATGCACATGTCCAAGCTGTTTTTTTTTCAGACCACCACCGTGTGTATTCTCTGTGACTGCCTACACTCCAGCAGGGGCAACCAGCCTTAGTGATGCTGAATGTATTTGCATTACAGACTTAAACCTGAAAACCCCACTCGCTTCTAATTACTTTGCATGACTATACATGGCAAGCACAGGGTGTGTGCTAAGCCTCTGCTTCTTCCCCCAAAAATTCGCTCCTCTTTTCCATCTACTGCAACTGTGAAATCACCAGAGCAAGACGCAATAAATCTCTGCCTATAATTCTTCTATGCACACAGAGTCATGTTTTCACATTAGTGCCAAAACGAAATTTCTTTGCCAATTTGAAAGCACACTTACTGCTCTTTTTTTTTCGGGCCAAGTGAAAATCTCTTTTTACAATTTGAAATCACTTTTACAGACTGACACATTCTGAAACCTTTTTTTTAAATTTATTTAAATGCACATTTCCAAGCTGTTTTTTTTTCAGACCACCACCGTGTGTATTCTCTGTGACTGCCTACACTCCAGCAGGGGCAACCAGCCTTAGTGATGCTGAATGTATTTGCATTACAGACTTAAACCTGAAAACCCCACTGGCTTGTAAATACTGTGCATGACTATACACGGCAAGGACATGGGTGTGTGCTAAGCCTCTGCTTCTTCCCCCAAAAATTCGCTCCTCTTTTCCATCTACTGCAACTGTGAAATCACCAGAGCAAGACGCAATAAATCTCTGCCTATAATTCTTCTATGCACACAGAGTCATGTTTTCACATTAGTGCCAAAACGAAATTTCTTTGCCAATTTGAAAGCACACTTACTGCTCTTTTTTTTTCGGGCCAAGTGAAAATCTCTTTTTACAATTTGAAATCACTTTTACAGACTGACACATTCTGAAACCTTTTTTTTAAATTTATTTAAATGCACATTTCCAAGCTGTTTTTTTTTCAGACCACCACCGTGTGTATTCTCTGTGACTGCCTACACTCCAGCAGGGGCAACCAGCCTTAGTGATGCTGAATGTATTTGCATTACAGACTTAAACCTGAAAACCCCACTGGCTTGTAAATACTGTGCATGACTATACACGGCAAAGACATGGGTGTGTGCTAAGCCTCTGCTTCTTCCCCCAAAAATTCGCTCCCCCTTTCCATCTACTGCAACTGTGAAATCACCAGAGCAAGACGCAATAAATCTCTGCCTATAATTCTTCTATGCACACAGAGTCATGTTTTCACATTAGTGCCAAAACGAAATTTCTTTGCCAATTTGAAAGCACACTTACTGCTCTTTTTTTTTCGGGCCAAGTGAAAATCTCTTTTTACAATTTGAAATCACTTTTACAGACTGACACATTCTGAAACCTTTTTTTTAAATTTATTTAAATGCACATGTCCAAGCTGTTTTTTTTTCAGACCACCACCGTGTGTATTCTCTGTGACTGCCTACACTCCAGCAGGGGCAACCAGCCTTAGTGATGCTGAATGTATTTGCATTACAGACTTAAACCTGAAAACCCCACTCGCTTCTAATTACTGTGCATGACTATACATGGCAAGCACATGGGTGTGTGCTAAGCCTCTGCTTCTTCCCTCAAAAATTCGCTCCTCTTTTCCATCTACTGCAACTGTGAAATCACCAGAGCAAGACGCAATAAATCTCTGCCTATAATTCTTCTATGCACACAGAGTCATGTTTTCACATTAGTGCCAAAACGAAATTTCTTTGCCAATTTGAAAGCACACTTACTGCTCTTTTTTTTTCGGGCCAAGTGAAAATCTCTTTTTACAATTTGAAATCACTTTTACAGACTGACACATTCTGAAACCTTTTTTTTAAATTTATTTAAATGCACATGTCCAAGCTGTTTTTTTTTCAGACCACCACCGTGTGTATTCTCTGTGACTGCCTACACTCCAGCAGGGGCAACCAGCCTTAGTGATGCTGAATGTATTTGCATTACAGACTTAAACCTGAAAACCCCACTCGCTTCTAATTACTGTGCATGACTATACATGGCAAGCACATGGGTGTGTGCTAAGCCTCTGCTTCTTCCCCCAAAAATTCGCTCCCCCTTTCCATCTACTGCAACTGTGAAATCACCAGAGCAAGACGCAATAAATCTCTGCCTATAATTCTTCCATGCACACAGAGTCATGTTTTCACATTAGTGCCAAAACGAAATTTCTTTGCCAATTTGAAAGCACACTTACTGCTCTTTTTTTTTCGGGCCAAGTGAAAATCTCTTTTTACAATTTGAAATCACTTTTACAGACTGACACATTCTGAAACCTTTTTTTTAATTTTATTTAAATGCACATGTCCAAGCTGTTTTTTTTTCAGACCACCACCGTGTGTATTCTCTGTGACTGCCTACACTCCAGCAGGGGCAACCAGCCTTAGTGATGCTGAATGTATTTGCATTACAGACTTAAACCTGAAAACCCCACTCGCTTCTAATTACTTTGCATGACTATACATGGCAAGCACATGGGTGTGTGCTAAGCCTCTGCTTCTTCCCCCAAAAATTCGCTCCCCCTTTCCATCTACTGCAACTGTGAAATCACCAGAGCAAGACGCAATAAATCCCGGCCTATAATTCTTCTATGCACACAGAGTCATGTTTTCACATTAGTGCCAAAACGAAATTTCTTTGCCAATTTGAAAGCACACTTACTGCTCTTTTTTTTTCGGGCCAAGTGAAAATCTCTTTTTACAATTTGAAATCACTTTTACAGACTGACACATTCTGAAACCTTTTTTTTAAATTTATTTAAATGCACATGTCCAAGCTGTTTTTTTTTCAGACCACCACCGTGTGTATTCTCTGTGACTGCCTACACTCCAGCAGGGGCAACCAGCCTTAGTGATGCTGAATGTATTTGCATTACAGACTTAAACCTGAAAACCCCACTCGCTTCTAATTACTGTGCATGACTATACATGGCAAGCACATGGGTGTGTGCTAAGCCTCTGCTTCTTCCCCCAAAAATTCGCTCCTCTTTTCCATCTACTGCAACTGTGAAATCACCAGAGCAAGACGCAATAAATCTCTGCCTATAATTCTTCTATGCACACAGAGTCATGTTTTCACATTAGTGCCAAAACGAAATTTCTTTGCCAATTTGAAAGCACACTTACTGCTCTTTTTTTTTCGGGCCAAGTGAAAATCACTTTTACAGACTGACACATTATGAAACCACCATGTGTAACTACAACAAAAACAATTCCCATTTCTATTATTCATTTCTTAAGTTACCACATACATCCCCTCTCAAACTGTAAACTCACCTTTAAAATTAGTTAGTTGTGAAAGAAATGTGACACTCAAACAGCAGAATATCAGAGCCAGGATCTCTGTTGTGTTCACCTCTCTCCTCTCAGCAGAACCAGATAATGGCAAACTTTCCCTCTATTTTTCCACACATATACATGTAAGTTTCAAATCTCAGTGCTTCCCCCTTTTTTTCAAATGTAATGACACATTTCTATTGGTTGAAAACCAACCCTTTTCCAAAAGTACCCTGCCCCCAACTTGACTTCTGCCTAGTACCCTTCCCCCAACTTGACTTCTGCCTGCTACCATAGCAACAGCTCATGGAACACTGCTGTGTGCAGTTAGGTCAGAAGTTCGACACACAATGTTTCAATTCCACAGAGCAAGAGTGCTTGACTTTTCAAACCTAACAGCAAATCCATAGTACTGTTCTTTGGTTACACATTTTTTTGTACCAATACAAAACATGCTTCTATTAATTTTCACATACAGCCTAGTTTTTTTTCTAGAATGGTATGAAACAGCCAATCAGTTCTTTTTGTTTTGTAAAAAATATGTATGCCTCCATTTCCAAACTGTCTTTCTTTTCATATTGCCATTCTACTGAAAGACACCTCCTGAGTGCATCCAGTTCTCCTTTGAAGATGTTCACAGTGTGGATTGTAGGGCACAGCTATGTCTTCTGGAGTGAAAAGTTTGCAGAGAAAACAGATATGGTGAGAGACCTTGCTTTGCCAAATGTAGACATTAAATGGATTGGTCAGAGAGGGTTAAAGTGGCACCAATTGATGCCATTGGTGAAATCCTTCATTCAAATCCAACACCCTGACCTCATAATAGTGCACTGTGGTGGCAATGACCTAGGCACTTTGACTGGGGTAGGTCTGGAAATGCTTATGAAGGACACCTTTGCACAACTGTTTACACTTTTCCCTAAAACTGCCTTTGTGTTTTCCAACATATGCCAAAGGCAAAAATGGAACTGGTCCAATCATTTCTGTCCACAGATTGACAAAGCAAGAAAGCACGTCAACAAATCTGTTTCTGCTTTCCTCCGTGACTATGGTATGGGTGCCATTTACCACAACAACTTGCGTTACGACATGCAAGACATTTATAGAGGAGATGGTGTGCACTTCAATGATGAAGGGAACAGAGTCTTCCTCTTGAACCTTAGACTCTGCATCGGTACTTACTTGTAGGTACCACTAAAAAAATGACTCCATAAACACAACAGCTCTTTTTAGAGCTCCCTAATTTCTAAACTCTTAAATCTGCTTTTCATTTATTTATTTTTATTTTTTTTACCGTACGCTTACCGTAAGCTTACCGTACGCGTACCCCGTGATTTTTTTTAAAATCAATAAATGTTTTTTTTGTACTTTTCTGTCCTTCTTTGACCCCCTTACAATTGTTAGGGGGTCTGTAACTCTCCTCATTGCCCCCTTTCCTTGTTTTCACTCTTTTTTTTCAGAGTGAAATACACAAAATGGCGGCCGCCGCTTCCTGGTTTCGGCCAATTCGAATGTTTACTAAGATCTAAGAGCCAATCAGAATCGCGCTCGCGCACGCCACCGTACGCTTACCGTAAGCGTACGGTAAGCGTACCGTAAGCGGGCTCAGATATATATATTGATTTAAAGGCTATTTTCTCAGAATCTACTGAACAGATTTACACCAAACCTACAAAAGGCACTTCCTTGACCTAGGGACTACCTCTCTGCCAAATTTTGAGTAATTCTGTTCAGCCGTTCAGGCTGTAGCTCGTTCTAAAGGTCCTATGGAAAAATGCATGGGAAAAACGCGTTTTGGGACCCCCCTTTTATCTCAGCCCCCGCTTGACGGATCCCCCCGAGACTTTCAGGGTAGGAGCGGAGCGTAGCGCCCCACCTATTTTGAGAAATTCGCGAGGATTCGTCGACCGGCGCCAAAGTTATTCAAAATAGAATGTTGAGGTTTTCCTATGGAAACGTGGTCCTAACTATAACTACCTACTGGCGACCGCCAGTAGGTAATATATATATATATATATATATATACGAGAAGCTCCTCCCAGGCGATCCGTACGTTGTTTGGGTGGCACGCTGAGCCGGTAGAGCTCAAACCGGCAAAAGTATTCCACAGAACAGCAAATTACAGCGCGCCCTCAGATAATTATGGAAAGCAGTATATTTTATTTCCTCAGAATGTTACTTATTTTGAAAGTCAAACTTCCTTGATCATACGATCCTATATATATATTAGTATGACAGAGGTGAAAGTTTATGACCCCACTGTTCAAATACAAGTAATACACTACATTCCAAATTATGTAGGTAGCCCTCTGCTGGAAATACAGTTTTCATACCAACACCTTTCACCCTATTAGCCTCAAAAGAAGTATGCCTTATGTAGAAAATCTAGGATTAAAAAGAAACTGTAGTGAATGGGAAGGAACAACACAGGCACAAAAGGATGTAATCACTCGATTCAAGCAGAGAGGGTGTCCAAAACAACTACTAGAAGCAGCAAAACAAAGAGCATATACAGTGAAAAGAGAAGACATGATATTTGGTTGTGCTAAGAAAAGGAACTAGGTTAACGCCAGGGAAGAAAAAAAAAGATTCATTATTTACTATAGCACTGAGTGGCAACAATTCAAAAGAACTTTGGCCAAGCACTGGCATTTTGTCAGGAATGATCCAATAATTGGCAGAAAAGTTGGGAAAAGAATACCAGTGACTTACAGAAAGGTAACATCGATGAGGGATATTTTAGTCAACTCTAGCCCAGAAGTATCAGACAATACACTTTCGCTAGCAAAGAGTAGGGGTTTCAGAAAATGTACAAAATGCAAAGCCTCTCAATATGATATCAACAAGATAGAATATACATCACCCTTTCAGATAAGAAAAAGTAGAATAAAGGGGGTATTACACAGAATTTGCAGTGTATGTTTTAACATACCCATGCACCCCCGCAGATGTAGGAAGCACAGTGCATCAGATGCCCAAATTTATATTACAGCACATTTGTGCGATCAAAAAACCACAGTAAAACATACCCAGTTGCTTGACAATTCAATGCAGTGCATAGAGGTGAATAAAAGCTCCTAGGATACTATGATTGATTCAGTACAAAGAACCCTGAGGGATGGTAACTTTTAGTATACTTTTAGTATACTGCACTGTCTAGGAGAGCTTGGAAGGTTTGGAGACTTTACCTGATCTGAGCACTAAAGAACAAAGAACTTTTAATGAATATTAAATATGCATATTGAAACTAGATCATCACTATCTCCTGCATATTAGCATCCTCCTGAAGAGATATAATTTTTGGCTAAGAGAACGAAGATAAGAGGAACTGGTTGAGTAGTATATAACAAGCTAAAGAAATCTTGCCTCCACATGTAAGTGTGGCAGAGCAGTGGAAGAGAGAATAAGAGATCAATTTCTCCTCAAATGTGTTAGCACCAAAATGAGGAAATGGCTTTGGCTAAAAGATGAGCCTCCATTAGATACTGTGATTAATACTGCTAAAAGAGTTGACATATGGTCAAGTGTGTCAGCAAGTACCTCAGCAAGAAAAAATTGAAGAAGCTGTTTGTTAAACAGAAGAACAATTGTGTGAAAGAGAGGAAGACTAAATGTATGTGTTAATGTTTCTGGTGCTGTTGACTGGGCCACAGAGCCAATGCTAGTCATTGTTCAACTGTGCATGTCAACTGCAATGTCTGTGGTAAAAAAAAGGATATTTTGGGAGATGTTGTATGAGTCAAAACAAAAAAGAAAAAAGTAAAAATATGAAAGAAGTTACTCCAGAAATAATTTTTCAAGTTGTTGATGTGGGGGGTAATCATGCAAGTGAAGTTGTGAGAATTAACCATTAAGATGTTCTCATGAGGTTTGATTCCTGCTCATATTTATAGATAAGTTAAAGTCAAGATTTAAAAAGAAATTTGAAGGAAAGGTGACATTATGTGAGTTAGATGTGCACCAAGGGCAATATGGATGCATCCTCATTTAAATGATGGGTAATTGTATTGTGAATCAGGTGTTTGGGTAGCAGTAGAACCACATAAAAGGTTTACGCTTCCACCAGAGGTGACAATTTGAGAAGCTGCCCTCAACTAAAACTTTGTGGAGTAAAATAAAATTCCAATGCAAATCCACAACTGATTACAAGTCAGGCGGTTCACCCATCGCCAGATTTGTAGGGGCGTGGCGGTGGCGTTCTACCAACCGACCTATCATGAATCATGCGGTGGGACTGCCACAGCCCACCGCAGCTGCCAGAGAACCACTGTTCTTTGGCAGTGTTGCAACAGTCGGGAGGCCGCAATATGCCTGGCAGGACCGCTGCAGTCCTGCCAAGCATATTATGTGTTTCCTCTCCGCCTTCGGTGTCATGGAGGTTCATCTTTCATGACCACCGTGACAGAGAGGAAACAAAGTGAGCCCTGCAGGTCCCCCTGTGCCTCCTCTGCATGGAGATGCACACAGGTGGTCACAACATGTGCCTCTGTGTGTGCGTGTGCCCTGGGTCCTGCACAGCATGGACTTTTCAGTCCATGCCATGCAGAAACAGTTTTTGCCATTCTCATTGTAGTGCCCATTTTCTGAGGCAACGCAGTGGTAACAATTTTTAAAAAAACACACTGAAAGGGGGGCCCTGAACTGATACTTAGGCAGGAGTGCAGGGGAACAAGACTAAAAAATCAAAAAACCAATGCAAGTGCCTGAAAACTGTTTGTTTAGCATGATGAAAGATCTCAACCATAGAAACAGGACATAAATCCCAACATCCACAAGGGGATGCAACTAGTGTACAATTAAAGACGCTTGTATGTAGAGTAGTATAAATCAACTTTCATATTATCAGGATGAGTATCATCAATTTATTATATATATCCATCATACAAAAATACATATATAGCAGTGTACATCAGCTAATCGTAAATAATCAATAAAATTCAAACACATAAAAAGAATTCCTGTAGAACGACACAAACCCATATAAGTCAAATCATGCTTCACACACTCTGCCCCATGCTATCACAAATTCATTCAGCACGAGCTCTTACATTCACACTCCCATTCAAACACATGAAAATGACAAGGACAACAACCCAAATGACCAAATACAGAGTCCTAACAAATAATCATAAATATGCAAAATACACGCAGAAAAAAGATAATAATACACACTATTAATTATACAATGCCAGACTTTTCATGGTGGGCTCACCGCAATGAAAAATGTTGGCGGTCGGGAAACTCAGAATATGCTTGGCGGTGCTGCAGTAGCATGGCCTAGCATAATGTTGCTCCAGACAGCCGCACCACCACCAGGGAATGTAGTTCCCTTGCGGTTATGATGGACACAAAATGGTCCGACCACAGTACTTGTAGTACAATGGTCAGACCACTGGTGCGACATTCCCTGACTGCCACCACATCACCACCACGGGTTCTGTGGTCCGATGGACTGCCAAACTTGTAATCAGGCCCTTGGAAATATCATAGCCAAAAGCATATTATAAAATGAATAGTAACCTACCAAAGTCCTAAAAAAACCGATGACAAATTCTAAACCAACATACCAAATCTTTTATATTTAAAATAATAAATATATTATTTAATTACATCAGTCAAAAAATGTATTCAAATTCCAGTGTTAATGTGGACTGATATAATAAAATTATATGCAAATTACATAAAAAGAATTTAACCATCACTAACCAAGAAAGTTCAAAATAAACTCAATTTATCACTTAAAACAATTTCATCACATAAATCAAACAATTTCACATAACAATCACATAATGTTTTCACAAACAATATAATGTCACAGATACCACCCAAAGCAAAATAAATAAATACAATGTACTGTCTTGTAGTGGCAACATTTTCTCTGTATCCATATAACACAAAATAGAAATCCACCAAAAATGTGAAAAATATTGTCCAAAAAGTCTCCCAAAAATGCAAAAATAAAACATATCCAATAGGAACCTATCGAAGCAATCCAAAGTATCTAAGAACCATAAAAAACGCACAAAAGTAATTGAAAAAATGAAACGTTCCAGGAAACCTGAAAAAATCTAAACAAAGTTAAAAATATTTGTTTATTATAAACCAAACATGATTTTCTTAACAAAATAAACTTGCAAAGTCCATAGGACACGCTCTTAGACAAAAAACAGTAAAGTAAACTGAAAAACCCACCATCAAATGACATTATATTTCCAAAATACATATACATAGTTAGTCATCTAAATATAATTAACATAGCACAATTTAACATAGCATAGCGATACATTACTAAGATAGTGAAAATAGTGTACAAAAGGTCAAAACTACAAGCGAGTGAAAAATAGTAACACTAATAGATCTAAATATACACATAAGCCACAAACAACACTATAGCTAACTTTTAGACCTCTCCAAACCCGCCTATTCTCAAAACCCTTAAAACATTCAGAACTAAGGACTTACCTGTTCTAGCAAACAGCGGCACCTTACTGTGACCTGTTTCCAGGAATATTACCACAAATAACACAAATAGGTTTCAAAACCGAAGGTAGAGGTAAAAAAATAGCTACTAAATGAAACTAAAAGATGACTATCTCTCCATAGAAATGAATGTAAAATATTGTAAAAATATTTAATGAATGTATAAAAATGTACAAAATATTAAGCATGTAAAACATGTCAAAAATGTTGAAGTAAAATGAAAAATATGGTAAAATTAAATAGTAGGATAAAATATATACAATTATTTAATACATACTGAAGAAACATATGTTAAAATAATGTGGAAAAATGTATATAAAAAAGTTAAGAAACAATAAAAATCTGTTAAACAAAAGGAAATTTAAGTTGAAAATATACAACATACATCAGTATTTGAATTTAATTTACATGTTTTTATTTTTATTAATACAATTATTTTTAAATGTTTTATTTACTGAACTTTATATAAATGTTTATTTTAAAAATTGAAGTATATATGATTAAACATGTAAAGGTAAAAAATAAATAGATTTTGGAAACATAAATGAAATTAGAAAAATGTGTCACATGTCTTTGTTATACATGTAATGTAATTAATAATATTGTATGTTACATAAAACATATTTAATAAACTAAAAGAAAGGCCTGAGGAGGTTTTGAGACCAGCAGGGGATGACTCCCCTCTAACACAACTAGAAAAAACAAAAAGTGACCCCTGGGTCTACATGTCAAAGACAAAAGGAATGATATTAACACCTGGGGGTAACCGTCCACACAGGAATTGGATGCCACCTCAAGTTTTTTTGCCAAGGTTTAAGGTGTCACAAGCTCGCCCGACAATACGGGGAGCATGCTGAACAGTAGAAGTAGCGTTCGAGTGGTGACCCACTCCAACCACTGGTTGTATAAATCTTCCACTTACTGAATTTGATATGAGTGGATAGTTCACTTATTGCACGTCAATGACCTAAATAAAGCCGCTACACCTCTACGGAGGGTGATAGGCTGAAACATGTGGACCCCCACAGTTCTTTGACAGATTGAATATCCCTCTGTCATAGCCTTACTTTTTAATCCTGACCTCTGCATGCCCCATTAAATATTGTCTGGCATACCATAGAGTTAGTTTTAGTTCACTCACACTTTCTTTTTCCTTCCTAACACCATAGCCTGCTCATCTTCAGGTTTTAGGATACCTCTTTCTCTCACAAATAAAACATCCCTGAGCTCCTCCCTCTGAGTGAGGGGGTTGTATCCCGCACTACGACTAGGTTCGTAGTTCAAGAAGGTTATCTGATGATGAAGCATGCTACCCACGGGTGGGTGAGGGAAATTGGACATTCCGGCACTCTCTTTGACATATAGACCCAGGGGCCATTTTTTGGGTTTTCTACATACAAAAAATAACAAACTTTGTTTATTATATTTCTAATCACCAACAATGCTGCTAAAGTAACATAAAGTATTCTACTATATACATATAAAAGAAAAATATAATATTTGATAATGCGAATCTAAACTGAAAGAATCACACTCCGATATAAAACAAAACTGTTAGACACAAAATGGGTGACATTTACTATTTCCACTCAAATCTTACCAAATAGGGGTAAGGTGTTGAAAACTAAAGGGGTGACATTTACTATTACCGCTCAAATCTAACCCTATTTTGGGACAGTGTTGGACATAAAAAGGGTGATATTTACTTTTCCCACTCCAATCCAAACCAATTTATGGAAAGGTATTGGACACTAAAGGGTTGACATTTCCTATTCCCACTCTAATCTAAACCAATTTAGGGAAGGTATTGTACGCTAAAGGAGAGCTATTTACTATTCCCGCTCCAATCAAAACCAATTTAAGGAATGTGTTGGGCACTAAAGGGGTGACGTTTGCGTTTCCCATTCCAATCTAAACCAATTTGGGGGAAGTGTTGGACACGGAAGGTCTAACATTTACTATCCCCACTCCAAGCTTTGCCTATTTCGAGAAGATGATGGATATTAAAGGGGTGACATTTACCATTTTAACTTAAATCTAAACCAATTTGAGGAAGGTGTTGGTCACTAAAGGGGTGACATTTACTATTCCCACTCTAATCTAAAACAATTTGAGGAAGGTGTTGGAAATTAAAGGGCTGACATTTACTATTCCTACTTCAGTCTAAACCGTATTGGGTGAAGTAGTTGGACACTAAGCGGCCGATTCCAATCTCGCTCGGAAGGGGTCCGAACGCGATCTGGCTGGAAAAAGTACAAGCCGTACGCGTGTTCTCCTCCCGACTTGTACATCTGTAAGAGCGAGCGAGTACGATGCGAGCAACGCGAAATTCGCCAACCGAATCGTTTCTGGGTCCAAACTGCTCCATACGTCTCATCCGTAAGCAAACCGTGCCATGCAATGGAGGCAATTTCCAACTAAGCCAGTTCGATGCACGCATCGGACAGCTGGATCGAGCCGAAGTTTCCAGCTCGCTAAACATCCGGGAAGCTGCCTTTGGGGGTCCGCGTTGGACCCCTGTCACCCACAGCCTTACGACTCGGACACAGGGGGAGACCCAAGTGTCTCCCCAACACAGGCATGTATGGTGCAGATGGCTCTGGTGCGTACCCACTGTAGGGGGCGCCCTTGTGCGAGACATACCCATTCAGTCAATGGGAGCCCATGTACGCGCCGTAAGACCGGCTCCCATTGACTTCTATGGGAGTCCGACCGAACTGAGTCCGGCAGCATGCGGCCGCATCGTACTCACTCGGGAGGACTGCAGGAGTCTGGCTCGGTTGGAAAACACTCCGGATCCGGCTCGGTCACAGAACTTCCCGACCCAGATCGGAATCAGCGCCTAAATCGTTGGAATTTACTATTCCCACTCCAATGTTAAGAAGTTGTTTGACGCTAAAGAGATGAGATTATTTATAATATCCATTTCAAAATATAATATTTTTAACAAGGTAATACAAAGTAAACATTTTAAATACACAATCAATGCTACATAATCACATACATTATTTTTACTATAACATTTAAAATTCAAAAAACTTAATCGAATAACACAAAAAACAAAGCTACACACCTATATATATATAGATCTAAGTATTAAAATATAAAAAATATATTTTAATTACAAATAATAATTAATATATTTTAAAACATTTTTGCTACCATTCATAAAGTTTGAACCATATAGTCACAAATAAAATCATAATACAAAATTAGCAATCATAAAACAAAATGTAAATACATGTCATAATTAAAAAAGCCATATATTTTTTAAATTAAATTAATTTAAAAATAAAAACATCTAAAATACTTCTACGATTTTATAAAATATGTTTCAAAATATTTACAATGTAAATATTGTACATACAAATATTTCTAAATACTTAACTGTATTAAAAAATGTGTTATATATTTTTTAATTGCATACTTTTATTTTTATTTAATACCATTAGTATATATCTCCATTAATATGAAATTAACACGTATTAAAAATATTAATGTAACAAACAGTATTTAAAAATTTTAAAATATAAAATTATTCACTTAAAATGTAATTTGAAAATGTAATGTTTAAAAAAATCCCCCCCTCTTATCCCCTAAAAGCCCAATCTCCCGATACTAAAACAAATATTAAACAATTATGTATATAGTAATACAAATGAAAAGTACAAATTGCAACAATTTCAAAACAGAAAAATTATATTACTTAAAACACAATAAAAAATATAAATGAACATATACAAACACACTACAATAACGAGGATACAAAACAATATTACATACAAAGATTTTTTTTACATTGATATTCATTACAAAGATATTAAAAACAGCACTATTCCTTTGATATTCCTGTTGAAGATATTTTTGATATACAACTGTCCTTGACACAATATTTTTGTATCATGATTTTTTTCCCGATATTTTGTCTAAATACCATTTGTTTGTGGATCGATTTCATAGCTCTCAATTGTGAGGTAGTTGTGGATAGTTTCCCTTTACCTAATATAGATGAAATTGATACAACGCTAAATGGGGTAAAATATTTTACGAAGATTGACCTACCTTCATCCTCTTACCAGATAGAACTTGATAGCAACTCACACGAGTTGACTGCCTTCATTACTCCCACTAGGGCATCTAAGTTCAAAATCTTATATCTGCCATATCAGTCTTTCAAAGAGTAATAACAAAAGTGTTGCATGATTTACAAGAGGTCTGATGTTATTAAGACAGTCTATTGATCTAAGAGCATAGAAGAGCATGATCAGAGGGTTTGATTAGTGATTAATACGTTGAGTGAAGCTGGAGTAACACGGAGGAAAGACAAATTAAAGTTTAGGTTCAGTGAGGTGTTATATTGGTCATCACATTTCAGGCATTTCATCAAACAAAGACACGTTGACACTATTGTCAGTTTGAAGGAACCATGTAACAAAGAAGAGTTGGTTTCCTTTCTCGGTGTGGTTGAACAATATAACAAATTCATCAAAGGTTATGTAAATATACTGTCTAAGAAAATTGAGTAAGAGGAATGAGTTTTAGAAGAGCTAAGAGTGTCAAGAAGAGTTTTCTGCCATTAAGATTGACCATAAGAATGACCCAAGGGTACAAGCTTTAATACCTAGGGATGAGACCATATATGTCACTGATTCCTGTTAGGAAGCTCAGAGTGTGGTCTTCCTACAAAATAGGCTAGGTGTTTATGATTGATAGCTTATGCATCTTGTGTGCATGGATGATGTTGGCCAGAGGGATCATGTATGCATTGTAGTGGGTGGGGTTCAGTGATGAACCTTGAGGCACTCCACAGATGAGTTTGTGGGCTTTGGAGGAGTGAGGTGCCAGTCTGACAGCTTGTGTTTTATCTTTTAAGAAGGCGCAGATCCAGTGGGGAGCGGAAGTGGCATTTAGTTCCCTCTCTGCTGTTGACTGGGGTATTTACAATTAACCCCTTGGGTGCAGGTTTATTTCCCGCGCTGTGCGGGAGAAATAAACGGTGGGCGGGATTACGACAGCTCCCGGCCGTCGTGCGCACACGCCCACCGTGATGCATGACGGCCGAGAGCCATCATGCGCATACAAAGGGTTAAGCTCCTACAGTAAATAACTTTCTGTAGCATGATATCCACTTTATCACTAACCCCATTCTTGTTTTAGCCATAATTTATTTTAATGTAACAAGTCTATTCACAATTGGATAGAAAGTGTCCTCCTGTTAAAATCAGAGGCGTCCATGATTTGCCATCAATATACATTGTAAAGTAGCAATTTCTAGCTGGAATTGTATTTCAGTCCATTATTTATGTAACTAGTTAGTCTTCGGTTATTCAAGTAAAACAAATGTGTTTGAGGTTTGATCCCACAAGCTTCTCCACGATCCATGCTTTCTCCTGGTTACCCTGTAATGTGCATGTTCCCCAGGCTTAACTCATAACACACGTCAATTCTTCATTTTATTTCTATGATAACTGAGAAGAAACATGTCTTAAGTGTTGGTTTCCCAACAGTGAGCTATCAAATTATGCTTTGAAAACACTAAGAAATGATGAAATGGAGGAAGCATGGAATATTCCTCCAGCTATTGCAGCAGGATAGTAAGGAGAAACGTGGGATCTTTTTTTGGGAAAAGGTAAGGGATTTGGGTTATGTGATTATCAATAGCCGAATGAAAGGAGATTCACCAGCTAAGCCGACTCTCACAGGTCCTATTACTTTTTCCATAATAGATTACATTATTTATTAATTTAAAATGCTCCAGCATTTCCCAAATGGTTCAGTGCATGACAGTGGCCTAAGTGATCACAGTAGTATTTGGGGACAAGGGACCCAGTAGTTCACAATGTGCACTTTATTCATTGATCTGTAAAAACATAGGTTAACTTTTTAAGGAGCTATCTGCTTGTATTAATATATTTCCGATTAGTGAAGGTGAATTAATTACAAAATGTGAAATATGTTAGGATAATTTTGAAAATAGACTGGAAAACAGCTTATTACTTTCAAGGCATAAAAGTGACCAGGAGAAGTAGAGGCCGTTCTCTTTGTGACTTTCACTAGGACATTGAGACAATCCTCTTTGTGGAAATAATTAAGGTGACTCAAAGGCGATATACAAATGAGTCTATAGAGTTGGGATTTACAAGTATTTTTGCCCTGGATTTGGCCGCAGTAATGCAGTAGGACCATTAATCGTTGCACTCCACAGAAGGTTCTCTGTGGGATATTTTAGAGAGGTAGTAGACATACAGGGGTTTATTTACAAGTCCTTTGCGCCACCAGAATGTCACTTTTTCCCACACTAAATGTGACGCACTGGCGGCGCAAGGGACTTGTAAATAAACCCCACAGTTTCTTTCATAAAAGCTTGCCTTTGCTTTTGAAATCTATGGCCTCTCATTGAATGGTTTGATCAGTTTTCTGTATCTAAAATATGAACATGTCCATCTGTGCACATACTGTTTAAAATACAAATTCAGATTTGTGAAATATAAAATATATGTGTATAAGCACACATGCTGAAGTATGAAGAATCCCAACTACATAACTGCAGCTTAAAGAGGTCAATATAACATGATTAAAAAGAACAAATGACACAACGTAGATTGAAGAGGCAAGTACCTGCCAAGGGGGAATCCTAGATGCATACAGGGACAGGGCTGACTCTAGCCATGGGCAGTATGGGCAGCTGCCCAGTGTCCTGCACTCAGTCCACCAATTTGGGGCCGCACACTAATGTGACTCAACAAGGCCATGGTGGCACACTGGTCATCTTGTGTTCCCTGCCTTTCCAATTGAAAGACAAGTGTGTTGTTGAAATTGTGCCCACTGGAGGGGGCCCATTCTCCCGGGGCTTGGTGCTACGGAGTAAGAAGGGTAGATCCAGGGGATTGGATCCCCTCTTATGGTCCCAGTTGCAAGGAGACACATTCTGCACATAAAAAGATTATGCATGGAAATATTGCCTGCATGAGGGTGCATTTCAAGAGAAGCGGACTTCTGTTGTTGGGGGCTGGGCTGAGAAACCTGGTTCTATTCTGATAGAACTTAATCTATCTGGCAGTAATGAGGGCTGACCAGAACTCATATAGACCTAGGGCCATATTTATATAATTCTTTCACACAGTGCAATACAGCAAGGCACCTTGCTGCAAGGCGTGAACGGGCAGGAATGCACTGTATTTACCATTATACGGCACATTCTTGTCCTTTCTTAGTGCTAGTGCACTTTTGGCTTCCTAGCGCTAGCGTAGACCCTCTTGTGTCATGGGTCAAGGGTGCCTGATTGAGGACAGGATTTTTTTTTGTGCTGGAAGGGACACCTTCCTACACAAACACAATCCTGATAGGCATTTCCCTCTTCCTATGTGTTCTGCAGAAGGAGAAATAAAGATATTATTCCTCACCTTGGGAGACGTAGCATTTTGATGCATCTCCAGGCCTACGACTAATGGAATCCACTCAGTGCACTTACGATGTCAAAGAAGAGTACGCAAAAATTTAATATGTTTAAAACTGCAGAAGTATTGTGTTAAACCACTTTTTTAACATGATAGCAATAGTGTTGCCAATGACCTTTTTAACAATTTTGACACAAATAACAGAATATGAGAGTCTACAAATGTCCAGGCAATCTCCTGTCTGCCGAGCAAATTAACTTAATTTATTCAAATTGTTATATCAGACCACTCAATCCCAATCCAACACACATATACTGGTCAAGTGGGTTGACGTTAGGAGCACAGGGTGGAAGATAGAAAACATCACCTAAAATGACACAGGTGCCTATTGAGCACAGTTAAAGATTTAAAAAACAGATGTGCACCTTACATTTCAGCGCATTCTATGGATGTGATACACGGAAAGCGTTTTTCACCAAAATGAAAGTTTCACAATGCGTACAGCACTATGATTGCATGTAGACCAATAAAACAGAGATCTGTTGTGTTTGCATGGGGGTACCATTCCTTGTACACAGTGAACAAAGCATGAAAGTACGAGGGGAGGGGATTCACTTACCTCCTGCTGTAATGGTTGAGCCTGAGCAGCCGCATGGTCCCCAGTCCTCCTGCCTATTCTTCTTGATTCCCCCATGTCTCTTTCTTCCCCAGAAGGTTATTTGTTATTATGTGGATCTCTGTCGAGGCCTCAACAAATAAAGCTTCAATAAAGTTTTGAGATTATTTTGGCATCCTATAATACAACTAGGTGCTGCAAGGACCAATTTCCTAGCTGATGACTGCCTTTCATTGTGATCCCCATCACTGACTTGCACACTGAAAAGTTGACTTGTAGCATCAGGCGAAAGAACAAACATGAGTCAATAATTGTTCTTAAAAAGTTGTATTATTGGATAAGTTCCACGGACATGTAGCTATAATTCCACATAGAAGCCTTGTCACATGTACCAAAACACATTATTTCAGTTTTCTTGTAGTTAATTATGAGATCATTTGTTATGCAATATAGGTCTAGAATGGTAATCATTGGAGAGCCACAAGAGTACGGGAGGTCAATAACATGATGTTGGCATAATACACTGACAGGACATGTATATCTCCAATCAGCAGTGTTAGTGCATCCCCACTGACTAGGCATTTATTCATATCTGCAAGAAATATGTCAAACATCAGGAGAGCCAGAAGATACGTTTTTGACACCTCCAAATGTGGGAAGTATAGTAGTGAATCCTATCTTAATTACAGATTGCACATTTGCCCATCATACATTATACTTGATCATACATAAATGTCATTGATAATGTCAATTGTGATGTCATATCTAATCTCATCAATGCTGTCATTAATATTATTTGAGATGTCATGAACTATATCACAGATTATATCATTTGAAATGTTACCAATGAAATCATGTGTAAGGTCATTGGCAGTGAATGGCAGGGCAGTGATAATTTGCATAGCATATCATAAGTGGCAAGGAGATTTTCATAAACACATGTTAATGGCGTATGTGAAAATGTAAGCAAAACTTACATTTAACTATACTACATCCAACACCCGTACTGAGAAAATGCACTGTACACATCTGCTGCATTGGGCATAGTAGAATGTCCAGGGTAGAATGTGCTGAATTCAGAGATGGAATGTGGGAACAGTCAGAAGTGACAGTTGGATAGAAACCACTATTGGATGAGGTGTATAGAATAAAGCTCCACTTACCTTACAACAGGCTTTGTTGTCCATTGAAAGAACATCACATTTCTGACAACAGGATGAGGATTGTGTTCAAGACACAGCTAGAATCCTCAACAAGGTGACGCTGAGGTAGGATAGAAAATCTGTGTCACTCAACTACCTTGGAAAAAAAACTCATGTACAGTAAGGTAGTGCATCCCGTTGCTTGGAATTCAGACGCGCAGGAGGCCTGGTTCCATTGTGAGGAAGTTTTGGTTCCTGGCATGTGATTGACTGTGTTGTAAGCTCAGTGCATACCTTTGGTATCTTCAGAGCGCAGCCTGGTGATGAATGAGGATACGCATTTGGCATCTTCAGAGCGTGGCTTTGTGGTGAACGAGGAGAAGCCGCAGTCGCATGACTGCTTAGGCATCTGAAGCAGCTGTGCTCTTAGCAGAATTAGCAGGACGGCCTCAGTTGCGTGACTGGCGAAGAATCAGGAGCAGTGTGATTGGCTAGTGCATGAAGGCTGCACCGTGAGACCTACAAATTGCTCTGTGTGTGACCGTCAAACTGTGGGACATGGAGGAGAGCATGCACATGTACGCAGGTTGTTGTACTCATCTTATTGGCTCTCATTTTGGTTTGGGCTGACAGCCACAGGGTGAATGGCTGACATCTTGGTTTGGGCTGATTTCTACAGCATGTTCACTGGAAGATGCAACTGTGACACGTACAACATTATCATCAACTGTGCGTGCACATATTAAAACAACGATGACATACACACCCCAAAAAATTAACCCTAATGACATTGTTTGCATATATTTAAACAACAGGGGCACACACACCATTGGTACCTTAACCTTGTTATTTATGTCAAGTTGTGCTATTTTTTTAGGCTGATTTCTAAGAAATTGAACAGTATGAGGTGCAAAGAGGAAAATGCAGAATGGCACAACTACTCCTTTTTTCTTAAATTTGCTCATATGGGCTAAATGGAAGAAAGTTTTTAGCAATTACACACGGATGTGTGACACAAATTTTAGCACGTAAAGGAAGCACTTGCTCCTGCTGCATTGCCTAGGTACGAAGGGACAAGATGTGTTGGAGAATTTACCGGAACTTGCCAGGCTGAGATGTGCGATCTCAATGAGTTTGAAATAGCTATGGATAAACTGGATCATCAATATTTGCCCTGTGTCAGTACTATACTTGAAAGGTACTATTTTGGCTTGAGGAGTCAAGGTCAGGATGAGTCAGTAGAAGAATGTATTACAAGTTTAAGGAAACTGGCATCAACATGTAAATCTGGTGGTACTGTTGAAGAGAGAATCCGGGACCAGTTTGTGTTACGTTGCAATAGTGATAAGTTACTTGAGGAATTGTGGATGAAGGATGAGTCACCACTTGAGGAAGTACTGTTAGTTGCAACGCTTGTTGAACACATGTTGAAGTGTGTTGTAAAACTTAAGACAGAAATGGGAGTGAGGTGCACTGAAAAGGAAGGTTTGACAGAAGTAAGTGCAGCGAAAATGTCTAAGAACTACCTGAAGAAAAATTAATTAGAAGTTAAGGAACAGAAAAAAACTGAATCGGATTTTAAGGGTACATATTTCAGATGTTGGCTCAAAGGTCATAAAGCTAATGATAGATCTTGTCCAGTTTGGTTCCAGGTGGTTAATTTCTGTGGGATCAGAGGTCATTCTAGCAAGTTTTGCAGGAGTAGAGGGAAGACAATGTTGCAGGAGTAGTAGGAAGAAAACAAATAGGAACAGAAGCTATGAAGTGTGTCAAGAAGTGATTCTACAAGTAGGTGAGATGGGCAAAATGTTTTCCTCAGAGATGATAACAATTGATGATGTGCAGATCTCAATGAAATTTGATTCATGTTCATGAATCACAATAATTTCTAACCTGACATTTGTAAAAAAAAAATCCCAAAGAGAGAAAATTAATGGAAATGGATGTAAAAACAGGTGGGTATGGAGGCACGAAAATTTAAATATTGGGTTATTTTGAAGCCAACATAGGGATTAGTGGAAAACATACTTGTGGGAAGATTAATGTGTTGTGTCATGGGGATGATTTGTTGGGGTGGGCTCATCAAAAAGAATTGGGTATGAGTCTACATCCTAACAAAATACCACTAGTTCAGGTAGATAAAGTAGGTATAAATTGTAACAAGTTTGAAAAGGAATTTGAAAGTTTGTTTCAAGACAGACTAGGAAAGTTGAGAGGGTAAAAACACAAAATCAGGTTGAGGATGAATGCAAGCCCAGTAGTGGCTAAAGTCAGAGAAGTTCTGTTGAGCATGCAAACTGCTGTGCAAGTGAGTTGAAAAGATTATGCGAGTGTAGAGTAATTGAACCTGGGGTGGCAACAGAATGGTTAGCTCCCATAGTAGTGGTATGCAAAGAAAATGTGGACCTCCATCTTTGTGTGGACTAACGTGTCCTTAACAGAGAGGTAGTAGTAGATACATTCCCTTTGCGCAACATTGAAGAAATGGTCGCAACTTTTTCTGGTGCAAAGTAGTCACTACTCTTGACTTGGTCCGCGTATCACCAGACTGAACTAGAAGAGGTTTTTCAAGACCTAACAGCCTATATGAAAGGAATACTTGGAGTGAAATGCTACCAGGATAATAATCTTATTTTTGGAACAACGAGTACTGAACATGATCACAGAGTAAGGGAGGTTTTGGGTGGGCTACAAGTGGCAGGTTTAACACTCATGGCTTGTAAATGTAAATTTGGTGTGAGTGAAGTCAGTTACATGGGTTACAGAATCTCAGAAATAGGGATAAGGCCACGTACTGAGCTGGTTGAAACAATCAAATCTATGGAAGAGCCAAAGTCTAAGGAGGAATTGTCATAATTCCTCGGTATGGTGGAATATACCAGCATCTTTATTAAAGATTTTTCTAGTAAGACGTTTGAAACTGCAGAAAAAGAGGGTGGAATTTCTTTGGAATAATGAGTGTATGGATGAATTTGCAAAAGTAAAAAATTATTTATGTTATGCACCTTGTTTACAAGCATATGACCGAACTTGTGACACAAAGATAGCATGTGATTCCAGTAAAGGGTTTGGCAGCCCTTCTAATACAGTCTAAGGGGGTGATTAGGATGGCGGGCGGACACCCTAGCGGAAACGGGACCCCCGCCAGCCATGCGGCGGTCCCGCCACCCATATCATGATGCGACCGCGGCGGTCCCATCAGGCATTCTCAACATTGCGGCGGGTGCTGGTGGCTGCCGCACACGCTGCAATGGTGAAATGCCGCGCAGTGCCTGCCACCTTGTGCAGGGCAATAAAGCCAAGTGCATCCCCCATCCCCCCACCCACCTGGGGGCCCGCAACGTGCCCCCAACGTGAATCCCTGCCAGCCTTTCCATGGCGGAAAGGCCTTGATTTCCACACATCTAGCAGGCACTGCCACCATATTGTGGCCCAAGTCCGCCCGGCCAGCCTTCGGGATGATTGCCAACCGGACGAAAAGTGCATCTGCGTGATACCCCCGCCATTATAATATTGCAGGGGGTAAATCGGGTTGCGATGGCAGGTGGACCATAGGTACCCCCCAAGTTCAACCCCCATCCCCCCACCCTCCCGGGGGCCCACAACGGGCCCCCGAAGTGAATCCCCGCCAGCCTTTCCATGGTGGCATCGCCGCCATGGAAAGGCCTTGATTTCCAAACATCCTAATATGGATGGCAGTGCCACCATATTGTGGGCCAAGTCCGCCCGACTGGCATTCAGAATGATTGCCGACCGGCGGAAAAGTGCGTCTCCGCCACGATACCATATTATAATATGGTGGGGGGTAAATTGGGTTGCGATGGCGGGCGGATCGCCACCGTCGTGCCAGCAGTGGCGATCCACCCGCCATCCTAATCAACCGGTAAGTATGGTAAGGAGAATGTAATAGCTTTTGTTTCACATACTTTGAAGGAAGCAGAATGTAAGTACATGAGAGTCATTGAGAGATAATCATTAGCTGTTTACTGGCCTGTCAACAGATTCAAACAGTTTCTGTGGGGAATTAAGTTTATAGTTTGAACAGATCATAAGCAGATGGTGGAAGTGTTTTCAAGGGAGGGTTTGGATTCCATTTCGACATGAATCAAGATTCGGATTGTGGGTCTGCAAGATTTCTTTTCTGCTGTAAATATGTTCTTGGTGCTAGCAACTATTCGGTGGACTGTTTGTTGAGATTAGTAGATCAGGGGCAGATGAAATGGATGACATAGATGAAAAGGACCTGGTGAGTGTGTGTGTGTTTGAGGTTACTCACGGGAGTATAACAGAGAGTGAATGCATTGAAGAGCTACAGAAATCTAAGGAAATGAAACAAGTGATACAAGTGTTAAACTTTGACGGACCTAATGCAGCAGAGTTAAAACAATACAAAGGAAAGTGGGGAAAATTGTTAAATGAATTTGCAGTTGACAAAGGATTTTTGTTAAGAGGAACAAGGTTGGTCTCACCAAAAACTTTGAGACAGAAAGTTTTGCAACTTGCCCATGAAGGGCACAAGAGAATTGTAAAAACTAAAGGGAGACTTTGAAGTAATTTTTGTTGGCCAGTACTAGACCATGATGTGGAATGTATGATAAGGAACTGTGTGGAGTGTGTGGCATGTGATAAAGGGCTAAGAAGTAATTAGCCTTCCATGATATGCAGAGATTTACCAACATTTCCATGGGAGGAAGTCGCTATGGATATTTTGGGTCCAGTGAAAGTAGAACATGCCACTCCCTACATAGGCACGGATGGATCTATATTCCGGGTGGGTTGAGATGTCGTCTGTACATGACATTTCTTCTTTTGAAGTCATTAGTTTTTGGAAAATATCTTCAAGTGTGAAAGTTATTTACTTTATTTACGTTATCTTCTTACAGATAATGAAGTGCAGTTTTGTTCTCATGAGACTGAAGCATATCTCAAAGAATATGGAATTGAACATAAAAAGTCAGCTTTATGCCACCCTGAAACTATTGGTGCCATTGAGAAGGTTGTGCAAACGTTGAAGGAGGGCATACAATTGGCAAGAGTGAATGGCTTAGGTTGGAAGAGGGAATTATCAAGCAGGTTATCTGGTTATCGCATGTCTCCACACACTACTACCCTGGGCAAATCCCCTTTTGAGTTGTTCAAATGGAGAACCTCATCCACAGAAGAATGTACTGGCTGCATTTTATGGAGCCCAGGTTGTGTCAACAATGTTTTGGGTGAATGGAGAGAGAAAGAGATTATAGCTCAGAACAAATGGAAAGAGAATTTTGATAAAAACAAGAAAGGGAGGAATGATGTCTCAGGAATACAATCAAAACACATGGTTGGATTTGGAATAAAAACAGGGTAGCTGTTCTTCATCAAGTGCTGGACTTATTTTCTTCCTGCAATCAGGATCCTGGCCAGGTGGTGGAAAATATGGTGGGTCCAGATATGCAGGAGACACACTCCACTGTACTCCTAACTGGAGGAAGAGTATTAGAGAAATCAAGAACCTTGCTATCTCAAGGATTTTGTGGTGTTATATTCATAAGAAGTTCTCTGGGAACAGTTACCCTCGATGTTGTATATACAAATAAGTTACAGTTTAGATTTTGTGCTCTTTTGTCAATGTTTCTTGACAGTCTTGGAAACTACATTGTATTTTAAATTTCTGTCATTCAATGCTCAATATAGATGGGTGTGCATGGGGAGGGTTGCGTTTTTTTTTTTGTGGGAGGGACAAGTGTGGCATAGTGCATTGTAGGATGTCCAGGGTAGAATCTCTTGAGGTCAGAGATGGAATGTGAGAACTGTCAGAAGCACTGTTGGATGAGGTGTATAAAATAAAGCTCCTCTTACCTTATAACTGTCTTTGTCATTGTTAGACTTGGCATCTTTTGGCGTGTTTCCCCTGACTTTTTACTTTCTGACCTCCCGTTTTTGACTCTGTTTTTGCTGGTGTAATGATTCTGCGCACTTTCCTCACTGCTGTCCAGTGGTAAAGTACAGGTGCTCCTGTATAAACTGTGTCATGGATGGTGTTTCCAGGATTGGTCTATTTGATTTATGTGTCAATCCCTAGTAAAGTGCACTGTGAGTGCCAGGGGCTATAAATCAAGGGCTGTTGGTGTGCTGCAGCACTGGATTGTGCCACCCACGCAAACAGCCCATAAAGTGTAAAACTGGCCTGCCATTGCAGAGCCTGTGCTCAGCCTGGGGCTGCCATGTCGACTGGCAAGTGCACACACTTGCAAGTCCCTAAACCTTCCCTTTTCTACATGTGAAACGCTCCTCTGGTAAGCCCAAGGTACCCCCATGGGCAGGGTGCATTGTATGTGAAAGGTAGAACATGCCCTGGTATGTGTGGCATGGCCTACTACGTTTTTCACTATTGCGATGGCTACCTATTCCCCATAGGCAAGAATGGACAGTTTGATTATTACATCCTATAATCCTAACTGACCCAGGCAACATGGTAGAAATTCGAGTTTAGTATGCCTGAACTATGACCTGCCAGCACCGTGACGAGCACCACCTTTATCTCACACCACGACCCTGGTCTCAACAACGACGCCATCTGACGCCGCCACCAAGCCGCTGCTCGCACCGAGACCTGAGGGCACCACACGCCGCACTGCTGCACTTCGCACCGCAGCACCCGACGCCAGCGCTCCTGACTCCATCAGAGAGGAGATCTACCTGCAACGCATGTGACAACGAGAGGTCAACGACCTGCATTTCTGAAAGGTACTGTTTGCGGGTCTTCCCGACAGCGTAGCTGACCCGCGATGCCGCGGTCAGCCAGAACTGTTTGGATTTGTTTGTTCACGACGCCGTGATAGCCCCAGACTGAGCTATCGACATCCAGGAACTGTTTTTCAAGGATACTTTGATAACTGTATTGTGGATTTGTATTGCATTGGTCTTGTCTTAAGTATATAAAAATATTGGCTATTTTTCTAAACTGGTGTGGTGTCCTTTTGTAGTGCTTACATTGTATTACTGTTGGTTTTATGCAAATGCTTTACACACTACCTCTAAGATAAGCCTGACTGCTCGTGCCAAGCTACCAAGGGGGTGAGCAGGGGTTATTTTAGGAGTGTAACTCCCTTATCCTGACTAGGAAGAAGGGTCCCTACTTGGAAAAAGGTGCAAGCCCTTGCCAACTAGAGACCCACATTTCTAACAGTCATCCATTGAAAGAACATCACAACAGCCTTCAGCTGTGAGTGAGCAATCTCTGGGCACAGTGCCTGAAGCTAGACCAGTGCAGCCTACAAGCCACTCGTCCTGCTCCACATCGCTTTCTACCAAGCTCAATGGGTTTTAGCCACCGGACCAAACCAGATTCAGCCCCCATTCCATGTCACAACAGACTCTTGGAACTGTGCCTGGCATACGGCCAGACCCTTTGTCAACTTGCGCCAGTGGTTCCAATCTGTATGGTGTTCTTGCTCTATGAGGTGGACTCGGAGCAAGTACACTGTTACAATGTTATTAACATGCATAAATCTTTTTGCCCCTCTTTAGCTTTGGCACTTGATAGATCTTGGTTAAGCTTGAAACGCTAACAATACGTTAAATATGCTTTATGTATACTACATGCAAGTACCTCAAAGAGCACGGAAGCTATCAGCATTGCAAACTGTTTTACCCCAGTTTAATTTTGGCCCCCCTCACACATTAATACAAAACATGACATTCCAAGAGTAAGCTCAATATGCTAACGGTCCTCTGAAGTTTGTGCAGATTCATGAAGCGGCATAAAGGTATAAGAAAATTGCACACACCTTTTCAATGGAAACTTCAGCTAATCCATATAATTTGCATATTGAAATTGGTAGCTAACTTAAACCTTGTACTAAAAATCTGAACATCCGGCCACAAAAACCCCCCACATTTGTCTTTAAAAATATCATCTTTATTTTGTGCTGTGGACTGCTATTCCTGCATCTGTCCATCAGCAATGCTCTTCATGCTTCATCATATCCCTATAAAAAATGTTCCAACACGTGCCTTTGTGAGCAGATGCTCTTCCAAAAATCCCCAAACTTACTAATTGCCTATTGTTTAAACAAAAGTTAATTCATGAAAGTAGAACATTTTAATTGCAATAAGGGCACTCTGCTACTGCTATCATGCAGTAAGCAGCTTCAAAAGTGTCTGACACCTACAAACAAAATGTGTTTTTTATAAAAGCAAAGCATAGTTTCATAAAACCCCATGGGGCATATTAGCAATAGACGGCGATTAGCGCTTTTTTATTTATCGCCGTCTATTGCTGGAATTTTTCGCCCGGTTAGCGCTTTATTAACAACACGTATCACCGAGGCGATAAAAATTCCAGCAATAGAGGGGATATCGCCGTTTTCCATGGAACAACGCTGGTTTTCCAGCGATGTTCCATGGAAAACGGCGATAAACTTGCTGATACAACCCTGTGGTCGTATCAGGATAATCCAACCCCAATGGTAAGTATAGCTAAGTCAGGATTTTAGCAGACGTTAGTTTTTGGCGAAAACCGAGGTTTTCGCCAAACACTAATGTCTGCTAAAATCCTGAGGGCCACCTTGTAAATATCGCGATGTGTATTTAGCGATAATTTACAATGTAGTCCGTCAGGGGTACGCCCAGTGACGCCCACTTTGCATCTCATTAGAGATGCGAAGCGAGGCGTCGGGAAAACGGGTGCTAACATGCGTTAATGCATGTTAGCATCCCCTTGTAGATTGGGCGATAATCTTATCTCCGCTTTTTTGGCTTTTAAGGAGAGATAAGGCCCTTGTTAATATGCCCCCATATTCTTAACTGCACAATTAAGGTCCTTTTTACAAATGACCTGGGAAATGGGTTTATTTTCCTCATCTCTGGAGTTACTGATGTCAAAGGTAGTGGTAACCCGCGGATGGGAAAAATTCTGGCCTAATCAAAGTTGTACCCTGAAGGTTCACTAAGTAACATAGAATTATCACAGTAATCAGCAATTCTGCATCTGAATCTAATGGCAACTTTTCAGTTTGGGATAGACATACACCCCAGAAAACATCAGGTAAGAGTAAAAATTCATTATTCCTAGTGGGCCTGTGACTGTTGTTTTAAGCCCCTTCATACTTAAGAGGCCTAAATGCTTTCCCCATCACTGCTTAATCAACATTCTATTCATGAAAACTAAAAAGAACCTGAGCATACTATTTCCAATCACTGACTATTGCTAGCTGCAGAGAGCAGTTTCTACATTCTCTGTCTTCTCAGACAGGATGTGTTTTTAACATACAGAAGGATAAACGTTCTAAAATTCTACATTCTTAAATACATAATTCAGTATCAACATATAACACAGTATTTCACTTCATCTTTTCAATGAAAACATATTGCTGTTAGCAATGTAATATTACATGTAATATAAAGATCGCATTATCGGTAACAAGTGTAACTTTCTTCTATTGCCATCTCAGGGACCTAGTAAAACTTATAAATTACTTCATCCCATAGAGATATGAGAATGGTATTAGTGATTTATATGAAAATAAATAAAATATATATATATATATATATTAAATATATTAAATCACAACCTCATTCGTGTTGACTATTTTATTTTTTGTAATTGGATTCACACTTTTTACTGGACGACTCCCACTTCTAAGTAATCTTCTGGAGATAGAGATGCAAAAAGAATAAACACAAAGCCATTGAAGAAAGAGAGTGATTCACTTTTGCTTAATGCCTGTAGATTTGTTAGTAGTCCTGCTCTCATTTAACTTGTTCCATGGCGAAATATTGTGAAAAACAATAGTGACTCACCATAATATCATCATATTATTATCAATTAAAAAAATATAGCTATCCTATACTGAACCCAAAAAAACACAAATATACTTGACAAAAACACTGATGTTTTTGTCAAGTATATTTGTGTCTTTGGGCTTTATTACGATGGCGTTTGACCGCCATCTTAATAAAGCCCATAATTTTAACAATATCAAACACACAAATATTGAAGCACAAAATATTGTCTACTATTTCAATATATAGGCAATATCAAAAATATCGAAACACACAATATCAACTACAATAATATTGCATAGAATAAGAAAAAATAGTACTTTAAATCATAACCTCAATTTTTACATTAAATAAATAAAAAAATCATAAATAATTAACCAAAAAGAAATGAGTAATGAATTTAAACAACAAACATTCACTTATTCATGTTTATAATGATATCTATTCACAGTACATTTACTATTGAAACTAAACACATTTAAAAAACATTAAAAGAACATAAATATGACAACATACATGAAAATAAATAAAATAAATGTAACATCTAAAATATAATAACAATACAATAATCTAACAAATGCACATATTTAAAATTAAAACAGACACACTAATTAGTGTCCAGAAAAAACGGTAATATTTGAAAAAGTTCAAACTACCCACAAAGCAGCCCATACAATTTATTATAATGAACTCTAGAAAAATAGCACATAGCCTCACTATTTTTCACTCGAACAACTTAACAAGTGCATGAAAATGACACCCTGCTTGATTAAATGTAGAAAAGCCAGAAGGAAGACTGCAACAAAAAACACAAGGCACCTTCACAGGTAAGCATGAAAATTAAATGAACTACAATGTAACCTATATACATTTATATTGCAAATAGATGAATACATTACTAAAATATCTCTTTTGTACTCTGTATATCAATCCTGAGATATTAAAGAAGAACTTCTGGAAAAAACAAGCACTGAACACTGAAAAATCAAACCCCCCACACCTGTAATCCTGAACAAAAGCACTTTCAAAGTAAGCAAAGATCAAACAGTTAGAACAATAAAACAAAACAACAACATTCAACTTGAAATTAAAATACTGCCACCCCCAAATGAACCAAACTGGCATTTTTAACATGTAACTAAAACATACATTTTCTCACCAACAGAAAACAAAAGCATAACTGACCCACATTAAAGAGAAACAGAAGAAAAGGAAGTACAGCTTAAAGCAACACCACATATGTAGGTATAAAATGTAAAATGTTTGAAAGCATTACATTATAGCAAGCAAAATAAATATTTTAACAAAATATTTACTTTTAAAAACATGATACTTTCAGGCAGAAAGAGTCACATATATCACATCACAGAAAAGTAAACAATTGCTTATGCACATGGGATACACAAAGAGTCAAGAAAGCACAGGCACCAAGAACTTGAAATGTACTAAATATTGTGTAAATGCTTGTTATGGAAGGGCTACATTGAAAAGAAATATTGCAATTAACGTCAAAGAACACAACCACCGCCAAATGTAACAGAGATAGAAGTAATTGTAATTGTAAGGGAATTTATAAAGCGCTGGAATCACCCCCGAAGGGGTATCTCCGCACTGCAGAAAGGACAAAGTATAGGTCAGGCACAAATCAGTCCTGGAATAATTCAGTCTTCAGGAGTTTCCTGAATCGAAAAATACTGGGGCATTTGCACAGGTCTTCTGCCAGAGGTATGCGAAAGTCCTTCCTCCTGCTCGTAGTTTCCTGTATCGGGAAACCACAAGCAGCCCTTTCCCTTCGGATCTGAGAAGCCTGCTTGGACGATAAGATTTAATTTTGTCTCCAAATAGCAAGGACACCTACCATAGAGAGATTTATGTGTGAGGCAGCAAAGTTTAAATTTGATTGGCTTTGTGAAAACAAAGCCAGTGAAGCAGAGGTCTAGAAGGGGCATGTGGGGGCATTTTAAGAGCCAGACGTGCAGCAACATTCTGAACTATCTGCAATCTACTCAGAAGAGATTCATTTGCAGATGCTAAAAGAGCATTGCAGTAATCAAGTCGGCCAATAACCAGAACTTGAATCATGGTACGCTGTACTGATAAGGGCTGCCACTGAAACACTCTGCGCAGGAGACTCTTGGGTGCCGATTATGATCCGGTAAAAAAACTCCCCGTATGACTCGTATCCGGTCTTTTTACCGTACGAATCGTACAAGTGCCGTACAAACTGGCAATTACGATTCGCATGGTAAAAAGTCCATACGAATCGCATTGGGAATTATTCCCCACACGTCCTCGGGTCGGAAAATGTGTCCGACACGTCCACGGATGATTTACTGTACAAATGTGAAAAGTGAAGTCCGACCGCGGAATTACGATCCATCCCGTGCGTCCGATGTTACAACCGTATGGAAAAAACACCGTCCGCACCGAACTCCCATAGCAACCATGGAGACATGTGCCCGCATACGCGCCGACCCCCCCCAGCCCCTGTACGTATGCGCCGTACCCCCCCCAGCCCCTGTACGTTCGAATCGTACCCCCACCCGTGTATGTACACCCGTGTACGTGTCGTAACCCCCCGTGTATGTACACCCGTGTACGTGTCGAACCCCCCGTGTATGTACACCCGTGTACGTGTCGTAACCCCCCGGTGTATGTACACCTTTGTACGTGTCGAAACCCGTAGCGCTGGGGGTATGCACCATACATACACGGGTGGGGGTACGACTCGAACGTACACGGGTGTACATACACGGGGTGGTTCGACACGTACAAGGGTGTACATACACGGGGGGTTCGACACGTACAAGGGTGTACATACACGGGGGGGTTCGACACGTACACGGGTGTACATACACAGGAGGTTCGACACGTACAAGGGTGTACATACACGGGGGGTTACGACACGTACAAGGGTGTACATACACGGGGGGGTTCAACATGTACAAGGGTGTACATACACCGGTGGGGTTACGACACGTGCAAGGGTCTACATACACGGGGGGTTCGACACGTACAAGGGTGTACATACACGAGGGGGTTCGACACGTACACGGGTGTACATACACGGGAGGTTCGACACGTACAAGGGTGTACATACACGGGGGGTTACGACACGTACAAGGGTGTACATACACGGGGGTTCGACACGTACAAGGGTGTACATACACGGGGGGGTTTGCCACGTACACGGGTGTACATACACGGGAGGTTCGACACGTACAAGGGTGTACATACACGGGGGGTTACGACACATACAAGGGTGTACATACACGGGGGGGTTCGACACGTACAAGGGTGTACATACACCGGGGGGGTTACGACACGTACAAGGGTGTACATACACGGGGGGTTCGACACGTACAAGGGTGTACATACACGGGAGGTTCGACACGTACAAGGGTGTACATACACGGGGGGTTACGACACGTACAAGGGTGTACATACACGGGGGGTTCGACACGTACAAGGGTGTACATACACCGGGGGGGTTACGACACGTACACGGGTGTACATACACGGGGGGTTCGACACATACAAGGGTGTACATACACGGGGGTACGACTCGAACGTACGAGGGCTGGGGGGGTTGGCGCATACTTACGGGGGCTGGGGGGGGTTGGCGTGTACGTACGGGGGCGGGGGGGTACGGCGTGTACCGGGCCACCTACTCTGGTCGTTTCGCGCCGTACTTCGCTTTTCCGGCACTTTTTGGGTGCCGTGAAAATATTGCCGTCCGGACTGCTGTCGGTTCGAATCGTGGTTCCTGGGTCGTGAAACGCTGCCTGAAAGCGTCCCGACGTCACGTCGCAGCATTCCCGGATCACATTCGTATGTATATTTTCGTCGGTCGGTGTTTTTACGATTCGTACGGAAATAGTGTTTCCGTGCGAATCGTAATTCCATGTTTGTGAAGTTTTACGACCGTGTACGAGTCGGACGGAGAAAACGCTCCGATCGACGGTTCGTACCCAGTTTTTACCGGATCGTAATCGGCACCATAGTGTGGTAGCAGGTCCCTTGATCTTTCATAGTCAGAGAGTTATCCAGATGGGCCCCTAAATTGTTAGCCACAAGAGAGTGAGTAGGAGCGGGGCCTAACACAGTGGGCCACGAGTTAGGATATAAAGATGGATCGAGCAGAACCAAACAAAAGGATCTCAGTCTTAGACGCATTAAGCTGAAGAAAGTTTTCCGACATCCAGCCAGACATGGCCTGCATGCCCTCTGCAAAGCGTTGGTCAACTAACTCTGTGTCCTTATCAAAGGATAAAAGTAGTTGAGTGTCGTCAGCTTATGAATAGGGAGTGAAACCATATTCCCTAATAATCTTAGCAAGGGGGGCCACATGAAAATTAAACAATGTGGGGCTCAAACAAGAGCCCTGCAGCTCCCCCTTAGTAAGCTTTAAAGTATGGGAACAAAATGGACCTAAATTAATCATCTGTGTACGCTGATCCAGAAAACTAGCAAGCCACTTGAGTGCATGTCCCTGCAGACCAGATTATCCCAAATGATTAATCAGTTTCTGGTGAGAGACAGTATCAAAGGCTGCTGTCAGATCTAACAACACCAGCAGCACTGCCTTGTTGTTAGTCAGAGCCATTCTAAAACAATCTGTGACACCAATGAGAGTGGTTTCTGTCGAGTGTTGGGGTCTGAATCCAGACTGGGAGGGGTCGAGGGTTCCTTTAGATTCGAGGTAACCCATCAGCTGGGTATTGACATACCCTTCCACCATTTTGCTCATAAGCGGCAAGAGTGAGATAGGGCGATAATTAGCATTCACCTCAGCAAGTAACTGTGCTTGTTTTAATAGGTAACACCTGTGCAGTCTTCCATTTAAGCGGGAGTACCCCCTCACTCAGAGAAGTGATAAGGATGTCACAGATAGTAGGTGCCAGGAGGGGGGCAAGTAAAGCAAACCCATACGCTGGCATAATATCAAGGGGAGAACCAGATTTCGACGTTCTCAACATGGCTTCTAACTGAGATATCTGTATTCCATTAAAGTGTTGAAGGCCCGTCACAGACAATCTCAAAGTAGAGGGCAGCAGATTTGAAGAATCCAGGGAATTAGAAACCTGGGGTAATTGATCATAGATTAAGTTTATTTTTGCATCAAAGTAATTAGCTATGTTGTCACATAGTACTTGGGAAGGAGGAGTTTGTAAATTACAAGCGGTAGGGTTGGAGAAAGTGTTAAGAATTTTGTAAAGTTTATTAGTTGAGTTGCCTGCTTGACTGAGCTTTAGAATTTCATGGGCTTTCCGTGCCTTTCTTAGATTCTTATGGTAAGAAGTATGAGCTTCTTTAAAGTTAAGTTTCTTCATTTCTGTATGGATTCTGCAGCAAAGTTTTTCCAGGTTTTAACATTTCGATTTTTCATTACGTAAATCCTGGGTGTACCAAGCTGTGCATTTTTTATGACTGTTGGTTTGTTGTAATTTTAGGGGGGTGAGAGTATCTGTCACCGTAATTACAGCCTCATTAAAGACCGTAAGCTTATTGTCTATGTCCATATGCCCATCAAATGTTGGGGGGGACAAAGTTTTTGTTGAAGGCATCAAGAGTAACTTTGTGCCTTTGCCTTTTATGGCTGTGCGGTTGGTACGCAGGTGCTTGAGATTTAACGCAGCCCTTGATCTGAAATGGAATCAAAAAGTGGTCTGTCCAAATCACAGGGCGAGGGGGATCAGAAGATATACAGGGTGTATTAGTGAGTGGGATATCCAGCGTATGACCTGCAGAGTGGGTGGGGCCCGTATTGGTCTGAGTAAGACATATACTTCAAGATTTAAGAGGCAAGCATTAGTACCCAAGAACCCACCCCTAACATTTTGTAAAACTTAGCCCCTAATTACGATGTTGGGTGGACTTGAGTCTGCCCGACTCCGTTTTGGTGTGTGAACTGACCGACCATAGGTCAGTGGTTCCGAACACCGTATTATGATGCGTCCGCACATGATGCGGTGGCAAACTCCCATTTCTCTATGGGAGTTCGTGCTGTGGGTGGTTTCCACCAACAGCACAAGCACCTATAGAGAAATGTGAGTTTGTGTAAATCCCTGCACTGTGTGGCAGGCACCCCCCAGTGCCTGCAACACGGTGTGAGGACTTACAGGGGCAGGCCCCCAACCGGAGGCCGCTGAGGGATGGGGGCCCTGCTAGGGTCCCCCAAAGTCACTTTCCGACAGGCTTTTCATGTCGGACAGCCCAACATGGAAAGCCTGTCGGAAACCGACATAATAATCGCTACAGCAGAAACACCGTACATGAGGGCTTACGTGCCAGTTTCTGACAGGCTGACGAGCTCCTTGAGCCTGTGAGAAGCCACCCGGAATCACCGTCTGGTTTAAACTCTGACTGCCTACATTCTAATTAGGCGGTTGGGCTTTACACCATGGATGTCATTCAGCAAGCCTCTTTCTATAGGTCGGAGGCTTTCCAACTGACATCCTAATGATCCCCTTAGGGCCTCATTATGAGTCTGGCGCTCCATGGACCGCCAAACTCATGGTGACGGTCTCCCGACTGACCCATTATGACTAGGGCGGTTGGGCTGCCCTGGGACCATTGCAACTGCCAGGGAGCCACTGTTCCCTGGCCGTTGTGCAGTGGTCCTGAGGTCGCAATATGCTTGGCGGGATCACCGTGGTCCCGCCAAGCATATTACGAATTTCCTCCCTGCCACACAATGGAAACCGCGGCGCAGAGGAAACCTCATGCCATGTGAATGCACATAGGGACGCACAACATGTGCTCCCCTGTATACATTCACCCCAGTACCTGCACGGCATGGACTGTAGCAGTCCATGCCGTGCAGGTATTGCCTTTGATGTTCCCATTGCGCTGCCTGTTTCATAGGCACCAGCCTGGGAACGCCAAAGAATCACCCTCCAATCCAAGAGAAAACTCTTATTCTGGTGAGCGATTCGTACACGGGTTTGGGGGTGCACGAGCAGGGCGGGTCCGCTCCTGCACCTCCAAATGCGTTCACATTAAATGTTTACAAAATGTTAAACAATGTAGTGAACAAATAGAAATGTATATGTAAAGTATAAATTAAATAGTACTACAAAAACATATCTCTATATTAAATAGTACTAATTAGCATATATACTAATATTGCATTATAAAGATTTACGAATACAATGTACATTGTATAAAAAGTAAGTGTATGGGAAACCTTCACGTTTATTGATAATTGTTCTAAAACAACTACACACTATGCAAAAGTGCAAATTAGAAACCATTAGCAGAAGATGTTGGAGAATAAAAGTATCAGATTTACTGTTCCCACTCCAATGCAAACTATTTTGGGGATGGTGTTGGGAAGTAATGGGGTAGGATTCACTATTCTCGCTTCAATGTAAAGCTCTTTGGAGAAGGTATTAGAAACTAAAGGGGTTAAATTTACTATTTGAACTCAAACCTAAACCATTTTGGGGAAGGTGTTGCACACTAAAGGGGTCAGAATTACTATTCCCAGTCCAATCTGAAATACTTTGTTGAAGGTGTTAGAGACTAACAGGGTTAGATTTACTATCCCTACTCTAACATAAACCATTTTGGAAAAAGTGTTGGGCACTAAAGTGGTCCGAGTTACTATTCCTACTCCAATGTAAACCATTTTAGGTAAAGTGTTAAATACTAAAGGTGTTAGATTTACTATTCCTACTCCAAAACAGGGGTAACATTCAATAATCTTACAAGGCCATGCATTATTTTTCAAATTCACTAATAGTAATAAAATAAATAAATATAATTTACAATACATGTTTAGAATTAACATAAATTCTCAAAAAACTAATATTATACATTATTAAACAAAAATTAACAGCATATTGATAGAAATAAAAACATTAAAAAAGTATTCATAATTTAAATATAAAAAATAATATAAGTTAAATATTTATAAACTGTAACATTTTAATGTTCTGAAACATCTTTGCTAACAATGTAAATATTATAAAAACAAATTGCAAACTAAAATTAAAAAACTTTAGTTCAATTTTTCGAATAAATTGTAACAATTGGCATTTAAAATAGACAAATAAATACAATAACTTATTTACTTTAAATTAACACAATATTCATATACAATAACAACACATATACACAGAAGTAAACTATATTTTAAATAATGTAAAGATATTAAAATCAATTTAAGTATTGACAATTATTTACAAAATATAAAAAAGAATGCACATTTTGAAAATTAAGACATTTAAATATTAATTCTTATATTTAAAAATGTAAAAATTGACAACAATGTCAAATAAATCTCTTATAATGTAAAACATTTAATTAAATGTAAAGTTTATAAGAAATGCTTGTATTCCTATTCCCATATAAAGTCAATATCCCACTAATAAAAATATTGGTATTCAGTTTTTTAAATTAAAGACAACACAACATCAAAGCACATAAAAGAACACACTTCAATGCAAATAATACTAAATACAGATTGCTTTCAATAAGAAAACAAATTTAAATAAAAGCTAACTTTTTAAAATAAAAAACAATTAATTTAAATTTAAAATAAAACAAGTAAATACTACAATTGTACATAAATAAATGTTTTGAATGTTTACATTCATTTATCAGAAACACAAAATATACACAAAATAATGTAACCTGAACATAAAATAACATAACTATGATCTACCTTTAAAAAATGTAAATTACAAAATGTAAAACAAATGTATAGCTTAAATAAATACAACGTACAAATCAAAACACTATAAAAAAAACATTTGTAACATTTACGTATAGATATTTAAAATTTAGAAAACATAAAATTACTAATCACAAAATTAAATGAATCAAATAATTACAAAGTATGTTTTAAAAAAGTCCACTCACTGTTTTCCTAGGAACCCATCATCCCACCACTAAAATGTTTATTAAACATATATTTCTTGCGCTTATCATCAGAAGACTCAACGATGGCAATGACATGTATGTTGGCATCTCACACAAAGACTCCAGACGATCCAAATCACCGCTGCCAAACTCACCCTTAATGTCCCCAGAAACACCCACTTCACTCCCTCCCTCATTCACCTGCACTGGCTACCCATCTCGAAACACTCCTAGTTCCATCTGCTCATCCACACCCACAAGGCACTCCACAACACAGGTCCCGCTTACCTCTACGACTAACTCCAACTCTACCATCCCACAAGGCAACTAGGCTCCACCTCCCTCTCGCACAAATCCTGTGCATCTTCAGAAGTAGGACAGGACAGGAGGGCAAAACTTCTCCTTCATTGCCACCAAAAACTGGAACAAACTTCCTCTACACATCAGAACTGCTACTCCACTCCCTCAATTTCCACAAGAAGCTGAAGACCCGGCTGATCAACTAGGAGCTCTGCTGGGCCCACGGTCCTGCTCCAAAAACTTGGATACCCTCATGGGGGATAACCTGCGCTAAACAAATTAACTTAACATGACATGACATATATTTTGTTTATACATTTTACACTGCATGCATTTTAAAATTAAATTCAATAAATATTGCAATAACTTTTTAAAAATACATAACATAACTTTAAAAAACTAACAACTATTTATCAAACGTATTGAAAAATGTTATTATATTTTAGCTAATCACATATGATATTTTACAACAAAAACAAGACTAAAACAATATGCTTACCTTCAATATTTATGTCCACAATATTTTTGAAAGCACGATATTGCTGCAACAATATTTTTGGATCCCTATATTTTTTTCAACTTGCTGTCAAAACACCCACTTAACTTCTTTCAAGAAAAAGCCCTAGGATTCCACTGTTCTATGGGGCATCCTGGAAAAGTGACAGCAAAATGATCCGGAATTCTAAAGCTGAAGTTGGTGAGTCGTACAAAAGGGGGTGGTGATGGACGGAGCATCAGAACCAATCAAACACTCACACCCAGTCAACAGATCTGGGTTTGATCCATCACCATTTTTTAGCCCACTCTGCCACCCCAGTTCAGATATGGCCATATGCAAATCAGTCTGACCCTGTGCCTCATGGGAACAGTCCAGGCCGAACTGCCAAGCCATGCCTTCCCTGGACCAGAAACAAGCTTCCTAGGACCGGTTTCTGGCATTTCAGCCGTCTTCAGCCAGGCTTGCTTGAATCCAGTGGCAAAGTGAGCAAGGGACTCACGTCTGAGCATACCCTGCCAACTTATGGCGAACAAAGCAGTACAAAAGGGGGTGGTGATGGACGGAGCATCAGAACCAATCAAACACTCACACCCAGTCAACAGATCTGGGTTTGATCCATCACCATTTTTTAGCCCACTCTGCCACCCCAGTTCAGATATGGCCATATGCAAATCAGTCTGACCCTGTGCCTCATGGGAACAGTCCAGGCCGAACTGCCAAGCCATGCCTTCCCTGGACCAGAAACAAGCTTCCTAGGACCGGTTTCTGGCATTTCAGCCGTCTTCAGCCAGGCTTGCTTGAATCCAGTGGCAAAGTGAGCAAGGGACTCACGTCTGAGCATACCCTGCCAACTTATGGCGAACAAAGCAGTACAAAAGGGGGTGGTGATGGACGGAGCATCAGAACCAATCAAACACTCACACCCAGTCAATAGATCTGGGTTTGATCCATCACCATTTTTTAGCCCACTCTGCCACCCCAGTTCAGATATGGCCATATGCAAATCAGTCTGACCCTGTGCCTCATGGGAACAGTCCAGGCCGAACTGCCAAGCCATGCCTTCCCTGGACCAGAAACAAGCTTCCTAGGACCGGTTTCTGGCATTTCAGCCGTCTTCAGCCAGGCTTGCTTGAATCCAGTGGCAAAGTGAGCAAGGGACTCACGTCTGAGCATACCCTGCCAACTTATGGCGAACAAAGCAGTACAAAAGGGGGTGGTGATGGACGGAGCATCAGAACCAATCAAACACTCACACCCAGTCAACAGATCTGGGTTTGATCCATCACCATTTTTTAGCCCACTCTGCCACCCCAGTTCAGATATGGCCATATGCAAATCAGTCTGACCCTGTGCCTCATGGGAACAGTCCAGGCCGAACTGCCAAGCCATGCCTTCCCTGGACCAGAAACAAGCTTCCTAGGACCGGTTTCTGGCATTTCAGCCGTCTTCAGCCAGGCTTGCTTGAATCCAGTGGCAAAGTGAGCAAGGGACTCACGTCTGAGCATACCCTGCCAACTTATGGCGAACAAAGCAGTACAAAAGGGGGTGGTGATGGACTGCTTTGTTCGCCATAAGTTGGTGAGTCAGCATTGACTAAAGATTAGTCATTGCAAGAAAAAGCTCTCTGGAGCCAACATTGCGGGTGAAGGCCGGTTGCAGAGCAGGCAGCTCCAGTCCCTACCTCCCTCCCCCTGACCTCACCTGCATCAATAAATGTGACATCTCCTTCAGCATCAGAGGGGAATGAAATGCTGGAGTGAGGTGAAGGAGGTTTTTTCCTTCAGTACCTTGCCTTTCAAGATCCCCTGCAGGGCAGGGCAGGGCAGGGGAGCAGAGGAGAACAAATGTGGAGTGCACCCGGAGTAGAGTGAGATCAAGTGCAGACTCCCACGGTTATCGGAGCACTCGAGGCGGGTCTAGCCAAGACAAATGCTTGACTGGTGGGTAGGAAGATGTAGATGACCACAGAAACTCCCCCTCCTCCCTTCTTTCTTCCTTCTCTGCGGCTCTAGGCTGGACAGTAGCTGGATTCAATAATGGTACAAGGGTGAGACACTGGAAGCTGTAAGGTTTAGAAGAGAGGAAAAGAGGGAGTTTGTGCTGAATTAATTGTTCACCCTACACCAAGGCAGAGAACAAAGGCTTTATAAAACAAGGATACCACAAGGGTGATAAGGGATAACAGCAGTTAGCAACAGCTTCCATGCGATAGCGACTGGTTTGGGGCCCGCTTTGCATGTCAGCGATATTTATCGCTAATGACCTGCAAAGTGGGCGTACCCAAACTGGTAGGGACTGAAAGGAGTCCCTAACACAGCTATCGCCTATTAGCAATATCTGCGGCGCGATAAGAAAACGCACGCTAACCGCTATTAGCGCCAGGATTTTACACCTGGTAAAAA
Source organism: Triturus cristatus (assembly GCF_964204655.1). NCBI lineage: Eukaryota > Metazoa > Chordata > Amphibia > Caudata > Salamandridae > Triturus > Triturus cristatus. The sequence goes on from NC_140588.1 coordinate 145,505,657, forward strand.
CCTGACTTAGCCATAATAGTCAATGGGAGGTGGATTCTACGTCTAAGTCCCCACCTAGCTATTAGCGAGATTTTCCTTAGCGATAGGATTTGTATCGCTGGAAATCTCACGTTGTAGATGGGATTCGCCGCTATCGCTGGATTCTTATCGCCGTGGATATAAACGTTGGTAATACTGCATTATCTCCTCGATAGAATCCAGCGATAGGAGGCGATAAAAAAAATCGCGCTAAGCGTGTTTTGCAATAATTATCGCAAGTTGTTGCTAATATCCCCCACCATTCTTCTACAGATGCTGAATGTCTTGAATTTCTCTGACCATTCCTGGTTTATGAAATCCCCTAAGCTTCTGAAGAAAGTTAGATATAAAGCAGTATTACAACAATGTAGGAAGAAGATTTTCTCAGTGCAGTGCAGATATTCCCAATATTAATGCTTAGACAGCATTAGGCTTCTGCAGCTCTTTGTTACCTGTAGTAACCAAGGAAACTATAGGTACATTGGCTGACTTAGGCATGACTAAGGTGGGGAACCTCTTTGAGGGTCCTAGGTTAAAATTCCCTTAGATGCTGTTTATGGGTAGAAACCTATACTACCGGCAGCATTTTATTTTGTTGCCCAAATAAGAATGCTACTTGGTGACATTAACGGGTAAACATAAGATTTTCTATGTAAATGGTAAAAGATTTGCTTAGAGAGGATTGAGTAAACATTTCTGTAATATTTTGCTACCAGGCCCTAACCTCAGACCCTGGGCCACAAATAAAAGTAGCAAAAAGGAAATTAATGCAGAGCACGGGGATTGCTATTAGCGATCTACAATGGGAAAGGTACTTAGTTTGAGTCTGACCTATTTTAGGGGTGCGAAATTCCAGCGTATGGCTTTTTTTATGTGTGGATGCTTTATTTAATTCCATGTGCTGTAAACAAGATGTGTGCATCCATTGCTGAGAGATGCCCTAGATATAATTCTGAGGGAGATTGACTACAGGTGTTGGTCCTGCAACATCCTTAAACTTTATTGGTAAGCAATATTTACTGCGGTAATCTGGAACATTCAAGAAAATGTTCAATCCTCACCAAGAGGAAAATCGCTATTTTTTTATAACCCTGAAAGCAGAGTATTTTTATTTTTATAACAGCATTGATTGCGGGGTTATTGATTACTGCCCATTGGATGTCGCAGACAGGGCCTAGTTTTGAGCAAAAGGAGAAAAAAATAAGTAACGTCTGCCAATGGGAAGCCTGGCACTATGCAAGAATGAATAGGTATAGTATTTATTTATAATTGGAGCAAAACTATAGGAGAATTAGGGATGGATAGGGGTGGAGGAGGCAAAAAGGCATGCCAACCTGTCATGGTTAGGGAAGGACTACCTGGACTGAGGGTGTCTCCCAAGAGGCATGGTGTTAAGTTAGCACAGTCACCAGTCACTTTAAGGGAAAGGGCAGGGACACGGTTGTGTAGGAGATAAGTGAGTGGTTGTTCTCTTGAGGGGAGAGAAAAGTCTTTCTATCCCTGGGAAAGAAATTGTGGTGAACATAGTTTCAAGAGGTGGAGGAAGGCAGGAGTGGGGTCGAGCAAAAGATTTAATGGAAGACTTTACAAAGGAAGGGAGTTATTTACTTGATGAATTTGAAATGTGCTCCCTCTGAATTGATTTGAAAAGTTAAAGATTAGTCATTTTGTATGGTGAGGGGGCAGTTGTCAAAAGACTTTCAGAAAATTTGATTTGATATAAGCAATGTCTGCTAGGAAGTTTTTGGTACCAATGGACATATTGCATAGCAGGAGCAACATCAAACTGTAGTAAAGGTAGGCACTGTAGAGTGTTCAGAAGTTAAGAGATGGGATTAGAATTCACTTCTAGTGGCAATCAAGCTATTATCTGCTTGCAAAAAGAAAATGTTGAAAGTCTTTCTAGCCAGCTGTGCTAAAAGGAATCCTGATCAGTCTGCTACATGTCGGTGAAAGAAATGTTTACCTTTTAGTGAATCGTTGCCCTCCAACACCATATTTTAAGAGCTGAAATGGTTTTCAGATCTTGTCACAAGACATATTTGGATCAATTATATTTGTGAAAGCTGTAGGCCAACTGGAAAAATGTGTCATAGAAAAATCTGAAGACCAAAACATAGAAGAACAGACAAAAATGTTGACTACAACTAGTGTGCAGCTCAAATGATTTTGGAGGGTTTTTACCAATTGTGTGGGCTACTTACAACTGAATGCAGGAGAACCACGTCTCCTTTGATCATTCTGGCAACACCTTAATAAAAACTTTTTTGGTAACCAGCCTCATGACCTAGAACCTTCAAATACTGATGGAATGCTATTATGTGTATATTAAAGCCATCAACATTTCCAAACTGATACCTGTAACATGCTTGGGATGACATTCCCTCAGAAATATTCTTGCTTTATTGCTACCATCTAGGAGACAATTTGGATGGATTATTTTGTATTGGTATTGGTGCTTTTGAGTCAAAGAGCTTTTTTACTTTGGATTTCTTTTATTCCCTTAGTTTTTCTACTTTTTGTTTTGTTCTTATTAATGTTTAGTTTTTTTATTTAAACATGGTATGAAACTCTAAGTTCCTAATTTGTTTAGTTGTTCTTTTTTTACAATAAAAAAAGGGGGAGATGGAAGTACTGGTTAGGTTCACCCTCCAATGTACATGTAGTTCACAAAAAATCTGTAAATGTCAGATCCAAAAAACCTAACCAAGGGAATGGGGATTCCGCTGAATGCACGAAAAAACAAGACCCCTGTCCAAAGAAAAGAAAATTATTTTCTTGAGTCCCCTCACTCACGCCTGTGTGACATGCTTCATCATTGGGGCGATCCCAAACAGCTGCTGCTTGGGGGGTGCTGCAACTTGTGGAACTATGTAGGAGCCCTTTTTTGTGAAGACATGTGTAGTGCAGTGTTCGTGGAATGGTGAAAGTGATGTTAAAAATACCTAGCTAGTGAGCTGATGTTTTATTCTTGCTCCTAGTTGGTATAGATAAAAAAGGGGGTTAAATAGTAGGGAAAAGATATAGCTATTATGTGTATACAGTCCCTAATATTCGGTCGACATGTTTCGAGGTATTCCCTAAACCTCTTCTTCAGGACCACACGGGGACCAGCCCCATGCGTGCCAGTCCTTGTGAAAACCTATAATAAAGTGAGGATGCACACCTAATGTGTGAGCACCCGAGTCAAAATACATACGGTTTAGTCTTTCACCCGTGGTATTTATGCTTTGGCAATACTATGCCTCGTGGTATGCCTGGGTAGAGGGGCTTGTATTCATACCTGCGTCAAAGCGCACCTCTGTCTAATAACACCTACTGGCAGTTCAGGCATTTTCAATTGGGACTGCTTTTTGGTTCCGGCCAAGGTACGAAAGGTGAGTCAAGGCATCCATTATTGAAACCAGTTTACTTTGTTTGAGTATTTTGGGGAGGGTGGTTGCTGAGGACCAACCTACATTAAACCTGTGGCCTGTCCTTAGCTACTGAATTTTCCTTCTTTGGTTAGCTAAATGATCTTATACTTGGAAAGTATGAGAAGATAAGTGCAGGATGGATTTAGAAGGGTATGGTGTAATGGGTCATGTTAAAGAGTGTTAGGTTATAGAGATGTGAACCCAAATGAGGTTGCCAGTGGTTCAGAATTTCTGGGAGAGATACAATCACAAATAGCACATTAATTCTGAATGCCATACCATCATAAAACTTGTGCAACTGGGAAGTAAAGTGATGAGCTGGCAAAAAAAGATACTCAAAATTAAGGAAGGGTTATTGGCCAACTAGCTTAAAAGTGGACTAGTGGTGACAATAAGAAACGTAGGACAAGAAAGAATGGAGAACAGTATAAATGACTAATAGCTAATTACTCACAATGAAAGGGTTGGTGATATTTAGATCCCAGATAGACTGCAGTTAAAAGACATTGCCAGCTACAGAAAATGTTATCTTTCTTCGTTTTTTTGGGTCACAATATTCTTGTATTTGATTTTTGCATATATTGGTGATGTTAAAAAATTAGCACAGGTGCATAGGTTGGGAGTTTATCTCAGATTCAAGAAAATGACCGCTGATCTTGAATAGTAGTGAGGAAACAAAATCAACATATAGGTATAATTAGGGTATTTAGTGACAACACAACCTTGTGAACAGAAATGTTCAGAACTCATAATACAGCCGTTAGACTAAACCAATGTGTAGTCAGATCTATATCTGTAATAAAGGATAAGGGGCAGGGGTAAGAGCTGGGTGGTAATGGAAATCTTCCTATTTCTGGAGGCAATACTGGAACCAGAGGACTATATACTGGCAGAATTGCTTTATCACAATGAATCTATGATGGAGCTGTTTCATCAGTAAATTCTCCGCAATATTCAGCACCCAATATTGAAATCAGAGGTTTTTCCTTTACCACCCACTTTTAAGTCATGCCTTGGCTCTTTACAGGCAGGAATGTATGAGAGTTATAATTAAGAGCAATACAATAAAGCAGATGGCCATCCCACCACCAGTAGCTGAGATATGACCACAAACACAAAGACAGCACTCACACTGCGAGACACTGCAATGCAAGCAAAATTAAGTCTGGTAACTGTTTTCTAGTAATAGTAGGGAATGGTTTGGGTGTCCCCAGCATACTTTGTGATTACTCTAGTTTATTTTAGGCCCTGTTTATTATTGTCAGTGATATATCTAAGGGTTGTAAACCTAGCGGTTTGATCCCAGGGGCTGTGAATCTAGTAAAATGGCCATCCTTCTATGTTGTAATCTCCAGTAAACAGCAGGTATTCTTCATTGATGATGTTTATTCTTGGGTTCTTGGATTTCATATATGCTATGAAGAACAGTTATATAACAGAATATCTATGGGGTTATATTTAACACAGGCCTCGGAGTAAGAAATAAGTTGATTGCTTCTCAAATAGCTGAGCTGCCAATACATTTTTGCTTCTCCACACTTTTATTTTAAATTCTTTTGCTGCTTCAGTAGTTTGGTCCTGGGGTAAAATAAATTTGGTCTTCACAGAAATGATTTGAGTTGGGTGGTGCATTGGCTGAGGACAGCAAGGTAAATACATCATTCGCATGCCTATTTACAAATATTTATTACACAAGACCTTTGTGTCTTGAGCAGAAATGTTCACAGGAGCTCGATAGAAAGAAATACTTGAAAATGTATTTTACCATATACTTTGTTTAGTCTATGGCACAATGTAAGGTAGAGAAAACTTCATAACAGCAAAACATATAAAATAAGATGAACTTAAAAGGTCAAATTTAGAGACTGGTGGGCGGTACTCCGTTCCACCTGGTCAACAGAGGGATATTCTATGCGGCAGAATAGGTGTGTGCTAGGCAGGAGGACATTTCTGTGCCTTTCAGAGGAGCTGCCATGGTTCCATGGAGACTGTGCTGTGCGGGCATTCTGTTTAATGTGCAGTGGTGGCCGGTACGGAACAAGGGTGGCAGGGAGAGGTTGTTTGCCCCATAATGCAAACAACCCTCTGATCCTGAACTGTACATCACCCAGTTGTTCCTGAAGGCACAACACCAATATCCAGATTTACTAACACGTTGTGCTGTGTTTTTGTCACAAAAGTGATGCAAACTACGCTCAAACAGTTGGGTTGGGATTTGATTTCAGAAAATCCTAATTTGCATCAGAAAGTTACCCAAAGCAACACAAAGTAGCACTATGCACTACTTTGTGGAACTTTGCGTCAGGTCTTAAAGTTAGGATTTTTTTCAGTTTAGGAGTAGTCATTTTAGTAGTCCTAACTTTACTACTCCTAAACTGAGAAAAATCCTAACTTTAAGACTTTCGATATTCACAGAAGGCATTTAGGAATCCTAAAGTTAGGACTCCTAACTTCTGTGAACACCGAAATGAGTAGGTGCCTTCTGTGAATACCAAAATAAACAAGTGACTTCTGTGAATACCAAAATGGTAGTAAGTTTAGGATTTTGTCTTAAGTTAGTTCTGTGAATCGGGCCCAAGGTTTCTAAGCCTTAATGCTTCATCGGGGGAGAAATAAGTTAAGAAGAAACAGAAATCATCAAACTGCCATTTTAATCCAATAAACATTCACCAAGGATGCACTAATTGAAGCTCACCTGTGCATTGTTTTAAAGAAAATCAACTAAAGCAGCTAAGTAAGACTATTAGTAACACTAAAAAGGCTCACAGTTCTCATATTTCCCAAAGAAAAAGAAGGTATGAGAGAAAAGCAGACTGGGGTAAGAATAGAATAGATTCATTAGATAGGAAATGTAGCTGCACACACAAAGGGTACGAAAATGAAAGCACCAATTAATCAGCTTAATGAAAAAAGCATCTTTTGCCCAATATCCGTTGAAAATCCACCTCTTTTAATAGTAACAGGACATGATGAGCAGATGCTCTCCCGAGCAGCCTTTACAAAAGCATGTAAAGCAATTAATTTTTAAGCATGTAGAAAACTGTTTTATTAAACCTCCAACAAACTGGATCAAAATAACTTTTAAGTTAATGACAACAAAAGGCCTGATTACGTGGTTGGTCTATTTGCTTATTTACCATATAAAAGAAGATTACGAAAACAACTAAAAGTTCAGGAAGGAGAATCAAATATCAGTAAGTAATGATTATTTAGATTTCAGAAAATGTTCAGCTTGCAGTATGTGAGGCCCATTCGCTGAGTTGTGGGGTCGTTGTTTGCTTCTGGACAATATCTGTGGTGGATACTGTCATCAGAAAAAAACCCTAACGCTTTTACCTTGTGAAAAAGACCAAAGCAAGCAGAGTTCACAAGCAGTTAGCTTATTCACATATATTAGTTGTCCCTGAACAATGTTGTAACAGTGACCTTTAACCCATCTCCATCGCTAAACATCCCCCCTTGAAGGCTCCATGGGGCATATCATCAAGCGGCAGCGATAATTATCGCTGGCCGCGTTTAGCGTGCATAATCCTAACGCCGCCTATCGCCGGATTCTATCGCCCGGTCAGTGCAATATTTACAACGTGCATCGCCGAGGCGATAGAAATCTCGGCAATAGCAGCGATAAGCGGCAATATTGCAGGATTACCTGTGATAAAAACAGCGTTAGAAAAAACAGGAGATGTGGATTTAGCATAACAATCCACCTCCCATGATAAACATGGCTAAGTTGGAAAATTAGCTGGCGTAAGAAACCGTCGATATAGCCGGTTAGCGCTAGATTTAATGTCGCTAAGCCGGTTAACGATTCCCTTGATGATAGGGGGAACCTTTTTTAACAATTATTTTCGCTGTATTTCACACAGGAACGCCTACCTCGCATCTCATTAGCGATGCGAGGCGATAAGATAATGGGCGCTAAGGCATGGATTCACGCGTTAGCGTGTCCATGCTGATAGGGCGTTAAAATTATCGCCGCTTTTCTCCTGAAAACGGATGCAAAAGCGGCGATAATTTTAACGCTGGCCCTTGATGATATGCCCCTAAATCCTCCCACAATCCCCAGCAAATAAACATGGTTCATATTCTGACAGCTGACTATTCCATTCTTTATCAGCTCTTTTCCAATACTTCTCTTCACTTAACCTTCTTATCTCGTCCTGTCTTCATCTTGAGCTGCCTCTTTCTGCTATCATAAAAACCCTCCCCCATAGATGTTATTTTTGTCCCCCTTTTCTGATGTAATAATTTGGGATATTTATACCTCATGCAATGTAGCTCACTGTCCTGCTGTTAGAGGCTTCTTAGAACCCTACCATTCACCTGTTAACTTCTTTCCACGCCCTGTTTAAGGACAATGGTTTGCGTGGATCTCTCTACACTTTCCTCGGCCATAGCTGGGATCAAATTATGTCCACCCTGTCCCACTTGTCCTGTATTAATTTGAAATCCTTCTTCATTATTTTTAACAACTCCAGGCCAGTAAGTTGCACTAGGTCGTTTTCATCAACGTGAACCATGATCAAGTTAGACGTAGGCAATTTTATGCTTAGTTCCCAATGCTTGGGAGTAATTGCCCCTTCTCATGGACTTCCTACCATGCCAGGCTCACCACCACCATATTCTCACCCAAGGCCATCTGCTGGCCATAAAATTGTCTTTTTGAATGCTGCCCTCCCCACTTCACTATGCGGTTCCATTAATCCAACCATGCTTTCTTCTCCTGACTGCTGGGCCCCGCTCTGTGTGGCGAGAAAGAACCAGTGAATACCAGGTCACTCTATGCACCTGCCACGGGTCTAAGGCAACCTCACATTCTGTTGAACTTCTACCTCGCACTGCCTTTCCTTGCCACCAACAACATGAAATAGCACCAGTCAAAAATGTTTTGTGATTCTGGCCCAATAAGGAAAACATTAAAATGCTGGACTGGAAGACCTATGCCTGACATTTTTCACTTTTTGACACGCCAAAAATTGTAATGTTACAATTCAGAGAAAATAAATAATGTATTTTCTTGGTAACTTACTGTTTAGGGGTTGACAGATCTTCTGTGAACAAACTATATAGTTTAAAAGACGACTTCCCTCTGCAAAAAGGTTAGAAAGAGTTTCTGACTGTGGAGTATGTTGGCAATCCTAATGTGTGTTCTTTCAAAACCGCCGACTGCAGCCAATTGGCAGGCTTTTACAATTTGGAGGATGTTTAAAGTTACATCGACAATATCACCGACACGCCATTGCACATGGCGAACCCCTCACTCAGGGGTAAATCTTGCAAGACTAATTAGGCAGCAGAATGCAATCTTGTTTTCTCTAAATACTCCCTGTCTGTTGATCTGAGGCAATTTCTCCTCTCGATTTCATGAGGGCAATTTTTCTTCAGATATGTTGTATATTTTTTTAATTGACTTGATTTTCTTCTCATGTGAGAAGTACGTATTTCATGCCTGTTTGTTGGTTTTAGTTTGTGTTTATTTTATTCTGAGGAGTGCGTTCATGCTAGATGGGAGCCAAGCATCTCTGTCAACGTAAATGGCCATGTCAATAATTCTCACATTTGAAGAGGCATCCTTTCTAGGCATTGATGGATACAGAACAATATATCCCCTTTAGTTTTATTTGCCATTTTATTGCTTTCTTCCGTTAATTTCTGTTAATTTGTATTCCTCACAATGCATTAAAGATGCAAATTATAAAAATGTGCCATTTGGATTTCGGAATTACAATTCAAAAGAGTGATCACATCCTATTTAAACACGCTCTTCAGCCTGTCTAAGCAACCACCTGTAAATTGCTACTGCATTTTGCAGTATACTTTAATAGTATTATTTTGCTGAAAGTAAATTACCTGGGGAACATAGCATAGTTCTTAATTTGAGGAGTTCTAATGTGTACATACATTCAAAGACCACAACTTCACGTTTATCCCTTAGTTAAATTTGTAGCAATATGATTTTGAAGTATCTGTCCCTTAGGTAAACTCTTGTGAAGTTGGAAGCCTAAACTCCTACAACAGCTCACAGGTTTAGCATATCTCGTAGATGTTTGAACTAGAAGTATTTTCTCTGAAGCCTTGGAATACACATTAATCTGTTTATATTTTGAAGAATGGCCTTATTTGCATCCCACAATATTTCTGTAACAAACATAGAACCAGTTAATCTGTATGCCGGCCAAGAAGGTTTCACAATTTAGCTGCAGTTGAAGAAAAGCCGCTGCTATAACATCCAAGATTCTCTTTCTAACAGCTGTAAAAAATAAAGAAAAAGCTGGGCAATGTGATTTTAATCTCATTACCATACGGCCATGGTAAAAATAAGTGCTGGCATCCAAACCTTGTCTACGGATTCCTTCCCCACTTCCACCACTTGAACAGACACCTCCATCACTAGCTCGACCCACTTCCTCCACCATTGACACATCCCTCGTCCACCACTTGCGGAGATCACTTCACCTCTGGCACAGACCACTTCCATCACTTGCATGGCCCTCTTCTACCACTGGCATGGCCAACTTTGAGCATTGGCATGGACCACTTCCTCCACCGATAGAGCTTGCGTCCATCGATGATGTGGCAAGTTTTGAAGGAGATTGGGAAAAGGACAGTTAAAGTTGCCTTTAATTTATTGTTAGGAATGAATTCTTCTTTTGCGGCAATTGCTGGTGGAGGTTTTATTTCAAGCATGCAATCTTTTTAAATATTTCTAATTCTGGTTAAGCAGTACTAAGAATCTTGGTGGTACCCTATCACTCTGTCTGAGTGCTCTTTCAAGGTTTGCCAGGCAAAGTCCTAGGTCTTCAGAAAAGAAAATTAACAAGTGCTGAGCAAACAGAGTTAGTGCAAGGACAATTATGCCTACAAACTGATATTTGACAGCACGTTAAGCTAAGAAGGCAAACAGCACGCTCCATCACTTTAGAAAAGCAGGGCTGCACCATATTAACAAGAATATGGTGCAGCCCTGCGTTTCCCCCCTGCGCTGGCGCTAAATTTAGCTGTCTAACCCCCAACGCAGACCACCTTGCACCATAGTGCAGGGGTGTCTGCGTTGCAGGGGAAGATTGTTTATGTGCAGGACCTTCCTGCACATCAACAATCTTTAAATGGCTCAATGCAGCACAGATAGAAGTTGCAGAACGTCATTTTTTTAAATGATTGTTTATGTGCGGGAAGGGACAACTTTCTGCACATAAACAATCATTGGCGTTTTGCTGTTTCTTTGTGTGCTGCATAATGCAGCACACATGGAAACAGCAAAAACGAGGAGAAATAAAGCATTTCTTCTTGTTTCGCCGGTTAAAGACCAGCTTTTCCCTGGTCTTAATTTTGGTACTGCCCTAGATTTACATCACTCTTGTAAATATGGGGCAGCGTCAAAATCAATGGGTGTTGCGGTGGAACGCCCACAGCAACACCCATTGCCCTCCCCTTCCACACTAAGTATAACATGAAAGGGTGTCTTATTTACAAGGCAGCATTAAGCCACATTAATTGGGAATCGCTGCCTTGTAAATAAGGCGTAGCCCCTATCACCACCACAACGTCCTGAAAAGTGATGCTGCAGTGGCGACAGGGGCTTGAAATTATGCACCTTTGTTTTCTGTGAAACAGTACGACTGGAGACTCAGCCTTTTCTTTAGGTACTATGTGAAAACTTCTTGTGAAGCCCCACAGGCAATCCAGTGACTTGGCCACACTAACCCTACACCACTGTCTGTTCCTCTTTAACACTCCCACAACAATTTTAATGGGAATGCCTTGTATGTCATTTTGAAGACTTGCTCCACTCTTCTGTCTCCAGTATTTACCAATAAGTATTATCACTCTATAAAGAATTCCAGACCAGCAGCACCAGGGACTGCACTCTCAAAAAGAACAAATTGTACCTTACCTAAATATCTACTTCAGAATATCATGGTCAAAGTTTGGTATTCTTTGAATGAGTTGCAAGACAGTGGATTATTATTTGGGGTGAACAATCACTCACCTCAAGGAACTATAACACTTACTTGTCAGGGTGAACCACAAAAGCCAATAAATTAGTCTGAGTTTGACTGCTTTGTAGCTATGGCACAGAGCAGGCAGTCAGGCTTAATTTAGGGCAAAGAGTAAAGCATTTCTTTATTGGCAAAAACAAATAAAGGTAAAAAAACAAAAACAATAATAAAAAATCCCAATAGATGTACTGAGTGTTTCTTAATGTAAAAAATAATGACACCAAAACAACGAAAATCCAGTAAGAGAAACTGGAGATATCAATTTTTAAAGAATAAAGTGAAAATAGTGCCTAAAAGTAAAATGCTCCAATGATAGTCTATGGATGTGGTACACTGGGGCATAGGTGTGAATTCAGGTCCATGGCGATGCACAGCGGGTTTGATATACCAAGTGGGTTTGTACACTCAAAGATTTTACCTTATGACCAAGCCTTTTTTAAGGAGAGAAAAGGAAGTCACATCGAAACTGAACACTTTTGCGACAAGGTCCCACTGATGCTCGGGAGATCTTGGGAGTAAAAAATACCCAACTTTTCAGAGGTTTTAGGAGATGTCCTGCTAGATACAGGTCTCAGGGCATCCTGGAGAGCACTTAGGGGTCAAGACACACTCCAGAAGAAGCCATGAGCAAGGTTCGGTGCAGGTCCAGTTGAAACTGGTTAGCTGATCACTCTAGGAAAAAGTGCTCTTGCAGTTTTTTGTGTCTCTGTAGTCACACAGTGTTATATTCCCAAGTTAGGCCCATGTAGCTAAGCAGCTTATTTCTTATATTGTCCTCACAAATAGCAATTTCAGCTGTAACCTTTTGCACATATTAGCGTGCACAACATTTGGAGCGCCAATCCATCCAAGCAGACCCTCAAAACGTATATCAAAAGCAATGTCCATTCCTGGTCCTTCCACTCGGACAGAGCACAATTGTCATAACGCAAACGTTCATGGACAGTGATATCAGGGCTTAAGCCAGGGACCGCCGCACCATACTTGTCATGCACTTACGCTGTACCATCTACCAGGATGGTGTTGCTGCTGCGCATATTCTCAAGGACCTTTCGCCAAGTTATCGGTTCTTTATCGCAGCCAAAGTCCCGCTAAATGTATCGCCCCATTCACAAGCAGGTGCTAACAGCCCATATCACCAGTTTACCCGCGATAGCAGCAGCAAATGACCCTGGCAACTATCACTAATGAGATGCAGAGTAGGCGTTCCCGAGCAAAAAGTCGTGACAACACCACACCTCAACATTCTCAACGACCAGCCAGATCGGCGATAAGATTACAAAACATGCGATAAGGCACGTTAGCAGCAGGAAATTAACACGTGCTCTTACCCGTTGTAAAGTCGGTCGACAACGGGCACCAGACAAGGGAACACAGCCCAGTGCCACACATGAAGAACAACAGATGCCCTGGACCAACTAAACATGCAGCCCGGAGCCCCAATAGGGCAACAACACCCACCGCCACCACCCCTAGGACCCCCCCCTCCCCGAAGCCCTACCCCGGGCACCCCCACTTTGGACAAAGACATTGCACATCAACTCTACAAAATCATGAACCAAACAATTCGCCTGAAGTCGCACAAACACAACACCTAACATACATGTGAGGACAGAAAAAGGAGAACCACACATTCATCTTAGAATAACCAAATAATCAGTTTATTACAGAATAAACCCAAAACAACAATTCTGAAGACTCATGCCGGGTCTTCTCAGGACATTCTGTAAGTCACAGCCAGCAAGAAAAAGACCTAGATAAGAAGGTGTGTCATGCACTCATCAAAGTACAGAGAGAGAGAGCAAAGGAGAGATAGAGATTAAGAGAGAAAAAGAGGGAGAGAGAGAGAGAGAGGGAGAGAGAGAGAAAGGGAGAGAGGGAGAGAGAGAAAGAGAGAGAGAGAGAGAGAGAGAGAGAGGGAGGGAGAGAGAAAGAAAGAGAGATAGGGAGAGCGAGAGGGAGAGAGGGAGAGAGAGAGGGAGAGAGAGAGAGAGAGAGACTGCCGACACTGCGGACCCAGGCCTCACTGCTCACCTGCTGCCACCGGTGTGTCTCAAACCATGCGCCGGTACACACAGCAGTCCCTCAGGTCCCTCATCTGAGACAGTTTCCAGAGACATGAATGGCAGAGTCTATACAGTTGCATACGCCATCATTGTCTGCCTGCCCCTGCGCACACACGCTACTACACCCCAGCCCCTCCCGCCGCCCAGCGGTGATTGCCAGCCCCTGTGCAAACCAGGCCTCACTGCTCACCCTCTGCCACCTCCAAGAGGGCCCACCACGTGCCGGTGGGAGCTCCAAGGCCGGGGCCATCAACCATGGCACCCTCCACATCATGCAGCCCCACACCGCGGGCCACCAGGTCGCACACTTGATTCTGGGTCTTGATTTCGCTATGGCAGAGACCATATTAGTGCACATGGCATCATCGCAGGCTGCACACCCGCTCAGCTCTTGAGGTGCCACTAACTCTGTGAACAGGGCTCATACAAATCCTTACCAGTGCTGACTACCAGGACGGCGCATCATTGTAGGATGCACAACCGCTCAGCACTTTAGGTGCCCCTACCTCAGTGCACCGCAAGACACCATACCGTGGCGGTGTGCCTGTGCCTGCCGCAGTGTATCCGGTGCCACCAAGTCTGTGCACCGCAAGCCATGGAACCTTTATGATTGGGTCTCGTGGTGCGGACGCCATCATGTCACCCCTGGCACTGGGCAATGTGAGGTGGCAGGGCCCTAGGCCCTCATGCATAAATGATAATCACACGGAGACACCCAGTTAGGGAGTGGAAATGGCATCCAGCACGTGCGCCGGGCCCTTCTTATTGGCAGGGTCACATGTCCTGTGACGCCTGTGCTGGATGGTGTGGTGTGGGTCTAAACCAGCCGTGAAGGCGTGGCTGTGGCATGCTGACAACTAGACCTGTGAGCAGCAGATCCCAACAGGGAAGACCTGGGACATGTAGCGTTGTCGTCCCCCCTGTCAGTGTAAGTGGAGTGGGCTGTCCCAGGATATGCCAGTCCAGCGTAAGGGTGTGAACAATGACACCAGGGCTCTGGGCGTGGTCCCGTACTGGGTTGAACAAGGAAGTAACTAATGCATCTGTCTCCGTAGTAGTGTCAGCGTCACCCGGACCGCAATCGGCAGTGTCACCCTGTGACCCAAGTCCCACATCATGAGCAACATGGATGTAAGGGGGAATCACTGACCCTACATTCATCCATACTTCCGCACTTGAAAGATCATAGAAATGACACATCTGTGTGAATATGAATGTTTATTGCACATTCAGTGGAGTGTTGCAGCTGGAGCAGTGCAGGGCCATCCAAACCCCACTTCACAGTGTTGGCCCGCGAACGGCCAGCCAGAGTCCTTTAGGGAATGACAGGTATATCAGAAGAGGAGGAGTTCAGTCCGCACGCAGTCTGATAGCTGTATCATTGGTGAGCAAACAGAATATGGCAGTCCATGTCGAGGTCCACGGTGAGTGTTGCTGAGTGCATCGGGGGACAGTGGAAGGTGATGATGCAGAGGGCAGAACCAAGCAGAAACAGGCCACATGGCGGAGATGAATGCTACTGCGTCCTTCTGACCACGAAGGCAGATTCATTCGCATCTTCGTCCTCTGCTTTTGCATGTGCCTCACATGTGGGTGCTGGTGTTATGTCTCCAGCACTATGTGGCAGTGACACCTCAGGGGCCAGATATGGAATGTCTGCCGCACTGTGTGGCACTGACACATCAGGAGCGGAGATGTGGATGGGGTGGTAGCAGCAGCATGCATCAGCACCAGGATTTGTGGCAGCAATGCCATGAAGAAGGTCTTTAGGGCATTGAGGGACCCAGCTACATCTTGCAGATGTGGCAGTGTCTCTTGATGCTTGCGTCTGCTCCATTTTCTCCATGATCCTCCGCATGTGTCCCAACTCCCGGGCAAGCTCGCTGGAAGCACTCTGACTAGACAATCGTTCTTGTCACAGAGTCAGGACTCTAGCGATGTCAGCCATGGTTTGTTGGAGAGCATGGAACGGACTGTGGGTGTCTGTTAAGGACTGTGAGTGGTCCCTGAGGGGACTCAGACACCCATGTATGGAATCTAGTTTAGCTGCCATGTGGTCGAACCCCACTTGCACCTGTTCAGCCAGCTTCTCCTGTCACCCCAACACACGGCGTTGGAAGGCCATGTGTTCGTCTTGGGGGTCCTGGGAGGCAGCCATGGTAGTGGGTGCTGCCTGCTGTGTGTTCTGTGCAGGGGGTGGGTTCTACTTGTAGCAGCTGGGCTGCTCTGCTCCTGGAAGTAGACTGCTGAGGCTCTCCACGAGCTGTTGGAGGGCATCGGAGTCGAAGGTGTGGTGGTCCTCTTCATCATCAGAGATGAGAGATTCGGCCTGCTCTGCAGGAGGTGTTGGATTTCCCCCTGCAATGTGAAGGGGAGATGCGGGTTGACATTGTGTTCACATCTGTTGATGCATTGTACATATTCACATTCAGACAGCATGACAGTGTACATTGTGACTGTTTGGGTGGAGCTGCCTATTTGATGTGGGAAAGTGGACACTCCGACATCACAGATGTGTGTTTGTACTTGTACATTGTCAACTCACATGCAATGCCAAATGTGATTGGCCAGTTCCTACGCACATGCAGCACAAGTTGTGTCCTCTGTTCTGTTGTGGACATGTTGTGGTTTGTACCACATTGTTGTCAATGTTGATGTGCTCTGCATGTAATGTGTGTGTGCTGCATTTTGGGGGAGTAGCCCCTGCAGCTCTGATTTATCTGCCCCTTATCCCTTACTTGCAGTGTGCCTCTGGCTTTCTGTGCTTATAAAGTGCTGAGATGTTGCATGCTTGGGTGCATTGCTCTCTTGGTGGGAGTTGGGGGTCTGGGGCATGGTTTGTCCGCAGATGTGCCATGCTTAATTGTGCATGTGTGCCATTGTGCCCATCTCCCCCATCCCTCCAGTCCCTGGTCATTACTCACCTCTTGCTGTTTTGTCCGGTCATGTTGAGCAGTGTCCGGGCCCCCAACTCCTGCCACCGTCTCCACACTGATGACTGTGGACACCATTTCCTCCATCTCGTCCAGCACCTCCTGTGGCGCAGGACTCCCACCGCCAGTCTGCATTGCTGCCTTCCGGTTGTTTGTGAGTTTCTGCGCTTCACATCATTCCAGTGCCTCTTGACCTCTTCCATTGACCTCTTCAGCACTCCGACTGCATTCACCTTGTCCATGATGGTCTGCCATATTCCATTTTTAGTTGCCAGTGACACAGTGAAGGTGACGAACAGTAGTTGACGGTGTTCCACCACGTCCGTTATCAGGATCCTGTTTTCCTGCGGACTGAACCGCTTCTTCCTACTCTTCTTGTCCTTGCCCTTCCCTGACCCCGAGGTCCCAGGCTGGTCTTCCGGGGGGCTTGTGGTGTTTCTGGTAGTCCTCTGTACTTGCTCCAGCTACCTCCTTTGTGCTTTGTTGTTTTTTGGATATTTTTTGTGCGTTTTTTTTCTACTTTTCGAGTGCATTTTCCCCCATGACGCGTGGGAATTGCAGGCCTGTGGATGGTTTTCGATGATTTTTGTATCGCGATTGGCCTCATCGCAACTTTTTCCACGTTCGCATTTTTGCAGCGTCGCGTTGCTTTTAACGCGGTCATTTGACGCGTTATCGTGGGACTATCGCATGGTGCCGCCGGGTTGAGAGTACTACGTTAACACAGCGTTGTTTTCCCGCGATAGACTGCGATATGCAAAGTTGCATTAGGCTAAATTTGCAATGATTATCACACGTTCTTGAGAATATGCCCCTTAATGTGAAAGATTCTGCTACAGGGCGAATGGAACAAACTTGGTGTCCGCTCCTGTTGACAAGCCATTCTTACATCCATGAACCCGGACAACTCAATGCTTAACATCCGGTTCACCAAGTTTGTTACAAGAGCAGAAAAAAGGCTGACTAACTGTGAGAACCACCTGCACAGGGCTGCTCTAACCCCATTGAGACACCAATTTGTTCATCTTACAACACCCACCGATAGCGGCCGAGCCTGGCATTGCAACATCACTGTTTTTTTGTACGTCTTTGTGCCCGGTGCAGTTTTAGAATTATTTATCATCCCTCATTGGGGTTCAGACATTTACACACAGAAATACACCGCTAGTGGAATTATTAGTAGGTTTCCGGTAATGATCAGTGTTTTTCCTTTTCTTTTAGTAAGACATAAAAACTAAAGGAATTATTATCATTTTTAATAGTTATTAATCTAAAGGGGCATTGCCCAAGAGCAGTCCAAACTCATGAAGCAGGATTTTAGAGAGAATATGAAACATTTTAGTGGGTACTGACTAGGTCTCAAACTATTTTTTTTACTAAATATTATTACCTCTTATTACTTGCTTTTTAACCATGATGCTACTAATGGACTAAGGACTGTATTTATTTTTTATACACATTTTACTGTTGCACGGCCACCATTGTAATGATTTTTATTAATCAAACAATAAAGTTACTAAGGCGTGCACAACAATGTTGGATTTGTTTCCCTGAAGCTAAACTTGTTTACACATCTAGCTTTGCGCAACATTATCGCAACATCCTGAATAGCATATTCAAGGTCTCGTTTACCACTAGGACAAATGTCATCACTATCTTCATCAAAGGGGCGACAGAGCTATATACA
This sequence comes from Triturus cristatus, assembly GCF_964204655.1. NCBI lineage: Eukaryota > Metazoa > Chordata > Amphibia > Caudata > Salamandridae > Triturus > Triturus cristatus. Next base: position 145,523,777 of record NC_140588.1, read on the forward strand.
TATCATAACATCACTATCCTATATGTACATCGTAATGCTGCTTTCTATTATAAAAGATGAGCATCCTGATAGGTTAGCAGAGGAGGCACTTTCGCTGACTCTGAGGTCCTTGCATGCTGAGAAATCACCACGCAGCAGTCTGACATCTTGTGAGGGGTATCCTGTTCGTGACCAAGATGTGGTCCTTCACTCTATCCCATCGGATAATGAGGTTGGATCGTCCCTTGGGGGGATTTTTGGGTCTGCACCTACACACACTCTAGCTAGACTTAAAGTAGGATTTGAATAGTCGGAGTTCTTATTGTTTTGCTTTATATGCCTGCATATATACATTGTTTTAGCACTATGATAGAACTATATCTACTATTTATGGTTTTGGTGCTTGCAATCACTTTTATCTGCTTCTGACTATTAATCATTGCAGCACACATATTTATGCAAATATAATGTTGGTTCAATAAATATTATTGAAAACGTCCCACATTGTACTCTCTGAATACTTCTCTGAGAAAGTGAGCACGAGTGACTGAGAGAAAAGTTCTGTACTGTTTCCACAATCCCTGAGGGGTCAGGGTTGTCATGTTCAGTGGTTGCCAGAAAACCATTCACTCCCTGATATGTTAGGGGGGCATACGGTGGCACTGTGAGCTCACTGGTGTCTAGGCCAACATATCCTTCAGGGGTGTCCAGAATCAGTCTAGACACCAAGCCCTTAGTTTATGTTATCCAAACAATGTGCAGATCCTATGGATTGGTAGGAACTACATGACAGCAGGAGGTCAGGCAACTGACTGTTGGAGTTGGCTTCTTTGTTCTAGGTACAAGAGTGAGCAGGTTCAGTCCTCACAGCTCTTCTCAAGTTACAGAAACATGGTCCAGCCCTTTTCTGATCTTCCAGCGGTCCAGTAAGTGTTCTGAGGAGCGTTCCTGGAGATGCCACATTTATCGATTGCACTAGCCTGTGGATTGGGGTTGCTCCTTGCCCCTACCTAACCAATAGGATAAATGCTCCCAGGAGTAACCCTACCCACCTTTTGAGCAGTTTGTGTTTATCCCACTGCAAACAATCCCACTGTGCACCTAACATCTCAAATACACGCTGGGGAACTCTTCCTGTCTAGTGCAGCACCCATGTGCTCCCCAGAAGTGTAGCCAGGTTAATGACCAGTCCCTTTCCTGTGCCCACTCCAAACTACTTCTTGGGGTGGCTTTCCATTCACTGGATTGGGAGCCAGCTGGGATAGTGTGGGCATGGGGAAGAAAGGTTTCCCCCGCCCAGGTTTCCCCTTCTACTGAACTATGACTGAGTAGGCCTCACCACAGCATCTTTTGAGGTAATAAAGTTCCTGTAACCTCCTCAGCTGCCCCTCCTGAGCTAATAGAGATCACATGCCCCACACCCAGCACATTATGTCACCAGGCCCAAGCCATTGTTCTGCTCTGGGACCAGTTTTCACACCTCATTAAGGTGAAGCACTGTCTTGGCAGCTCCTGGAAGGCTAATACAATTTAGCCTAAAGGAACTCCACACAGGAAAAAGATAAATTTCAAAGAGTTACTGTTCCTAAATCTAACAATCTAACATCACTAATTGGACCTATAACACATAAGAAAAATAGAAAAGATGCGGAATAAGGTTTCTATCTCTACGCTGACATTTTCTACTCTTCAGCTATAACTCTAACAGTGATAATAGCTTTTGGAGGATAGTCACTGGAGGAATGTGCCAATTTTAATTTCTCACATGTTCCATTTAAATTTCAGTCACCCTACCTTTTCGGCAATAAGGTGTACTTAGGGGTGACCTATTATTATTTAAAAACAGAGTTCCACCCCTGTCACAAAGGGTTGTGTTGTTAGATTGACAGCAGGTTTTTATGCTACTGCAGTAAGGCTACAAATGGTAGGCCTATACTCAAGTGTTACAGCCCTACTCTTTTGATGTTAGAATAGGTGCTATAGTCCAGAGATGGCATTTAACTTCCAGGCACTGGGTACATTTTCTATAGATATGCTAGGGATGTATAGTCAAGTTAAATATCTATAAAGAGGTAACACAGTTTACCCATGTTCAACAGAGGGAGCACAGGCACTTTACTCTTGTTTAGCAAGGGCATAGGGCAGAGAGTTTGAAGTCCAGCAAGATCTGCTACAATTATTTCCACCTTTCTGTAGATTGTCTGTATATTATTTCCATGGTGTGGCTGATCTTTCCAATATGTTCATTATTCCTAGACTTTGCCTCCCTTTTGGATTGGTGAATATTGTAGTGTGAACACATTCCACTCTGTTGCTAGATGAGATACTGTCTTTCTATGTCGAAGCTTTTGGGAGTATGTCCTTTTGACACAACCACTGCTAAACATACACAAATTTGTATATTAAAGCATAGCTTCTCTGCAGTGTTCACACCCTCTTTCATGCACAATGTCCCACACAAAACATAACCTACAAAAATGCACAAACAGACATTTTAGCAAGTGCATACTTACCACCACAGCACACTCTCTCCAGAACGCACACCGTAACTGACATTAAACAAATAGCCATAAATCATAACACAACAAGACATAATGTTCACATTCATACTCATAATCAAAAAATGAATCAATGTAGTACAGAATTCAAACACTCTAGACAGCATACTAGCATACACACGTGAACCCAAAAATATGAATGCACCTCACGATACACTAAGGGTCATATTTAACAAAGATTCACACATTGCAGGGCAAGCAAAGTTGCTGCACTGTGTTGCATGAATGGGAGAGAATTGAAAGAGTCATATCTACTAGGATTTGGTGCTCTTCAGGTCCCTCCTAGCGCTGGTGTATTGGTAGCTGCTTAGTGCCAACATAGGTAACCTGGCGCCATGCAGCAAGGGCGCCTGTATTATGCGAAGGATTGCTTTTGTGCAGGAACAGCCTCTGTGCACAAAAACAATCTTGTAAGGCAATTTCAAAGAACATGGTAGTCACCTCGAGGGTGGCCATGGGAGTGCTCCAAACACCCAGAGCAAATGGGTGCAAAAGAGAAGTTCGCAATGGGATAAGACGGCTGAAAGAAATGAAAAAGAAATTGGACTCACTCTGCTTTGCATCGTAAGAGCTCTCTGTGACACTTTTGGCCTCTGTATTTTATGTCAGGCAGTCCAGATCAGTGGCAGTCACGGTGGATCTTGCAGATCTGGAGGGAGAGGTGAGGGGGCTGGTATGGAGCTGCCCTTAGACTCTCTAAAGGGCAGAGAGCTGCTGCTAGGATCTCCTTCCAGGGTAGGAGAGGCACTTCCAGGCTTGGAAGTTGCAGCCATGAGCGAAGAGCCACTAAGGAGATACCTTGAGAGGTGGAGGCTGCCACAGTTGCAGAGCACACAGGTGTAGAAAACGGGAAAGAAGCAAAGAGTGCAGTAAGGTGGCAGTGTTTTAAGGAGGACTTGGGGGTAAAGTATAACGTGGTGCCCGTAGACCTAAGGGAAAACCTTACAGTGCAGGGGTCCAAAATCAAAGTATATGCTAAGAAGCACCTCTAAGGCCTTTACTAAATCATTGCCTAGAGGCAATTTGCCAGAGGCAGCGAGTATAGGGAAGCCAGATAAAGGGCTCAGTTCATTTAAACTCCAAATTACTGTTAAAAAGCCTGGTCCTACTGCTACATCATATCCAGATAGGGTACGGCTTTCAAGAGTGAGGGATTCAGCACAAAATGTTACTATTATCCCATCATTGTGCACATATTTCAAAATATTGCCGAAGGCACTTGTTTCCGATTGTGGAAGATGATAACACTATTATGCAGGTGTCAAGTATGTCCCACTGTAATGAGATCACTCCCGAAACTATGACTAGGGAGACGGTGGATACCCCTGTTTCTGTAGCCGAGGGACAGGCAGTGGCAAGCCAGTCTATAGAAGCTATGATTCATGCTGTCTTCATTGAGATTAGGAGTAGATTCGAAAGTCTCGGAGGTAAATCAAAAGGAGATTTGAGGAAAATGTGAAATCTTGGATGAAAAAACGAGATGAAAGAACTACAGTCTACTGTTGAGGCAAATAAAGAACACATTTTTCTCCTGAAGGCAAGTGAAGAGGGGTGTCAAGCAAAATTAGAGCCTTTGGAAAATAATCCAAAGAAGGAATAATCTGAGGATTTTAAACGTCCTGAAAGGATTAGAGGGTGAGGATCTGAAAACCTTTTTTGTAAGATTAATCAAAGGAGGGAGACATATTGAGGGTCCAGAACTAGCTATATCAATTAACATTCAAAGAATGCTTTGTTACCCCTTCAAGCAAACCCAATAAAACCAAGCCTAGGAAGATTCTGGTAAATTTTTAGACTTACACCTTAAAGACACGCATTCTTTTGAGTGCATTGAAGCAAAAGTCGCTGAAAGTAGATGGGGTAGTTTTTTTAATCAGTGCAGATGTTTCTGGGATCATGCTAAATAGTCAATGGGATCTCAGACAGAGGATAGTCCCTCTTAAAAAGTTAGAAGCCACAGCTCAGCTGAAATTTCTGGCCACCGTCAAAATCATGATTAACAACAAGATGTGTAGTTTCCGAGAACATAAGGATGATTTGATCAGGGATATCAGTAAAAGCAGTGCCATCTGAAAATAGCAGGTAGAAGCTAGAAATGGGGTGGGGTTTAGTTAGGGTTTGACCGCTCACTACTATATCTCTGGTATTCATTGGTTTTTTAGACCTCTAGTGTACCGTTTGGTGTTTTTTTTCTCTATGTAGATATTGAGATTGAGTGGTTTCTCATATTCTCAAATTTAGTTTTCTTACTCTTTTTATAGAATGTGCATCCTGGGTGTTGCGTTTCCAAAGGCTTAGGCCTTGAGGAAGATAGGGAGGTTTCTCTCAGGGCGTAGTGGGTGATGAGGGGGTGGAGGCAAGGGCACTGGATGGGGAGCATGCGAGAAAAATATTTTAAAAAGTCCTCAAAAGCCAGTAGAAGTCTTAAGGTATGGAGGAGTTGGTTACAATTTAAGGTAAAAGGGGGGAAGAGATTTATGATATGGCAGTCCCCATAAAAATCCTGTCATGGAATATAAAAGATAAAATCTTTGCAAAAGTATTGTCTGAGAGGTTGAATGATGTGATTGGGGGACTCAGAAAGGCTTCCTAAGGGGAAGAGCAGTCCATGAGCTGACCTATGGTCTATTAGGGTCAATGGATTTGGCCATCATATATAAGGCATGCTTGCCGGAAGTAAAGTTAGATTTCCCAAAATATTTTGAGTGAATTGGATGCATCTACAAAGTATGCTCAAGCTTTTTAATTTAGGATAATATTTCCATAGGACATTTCAACATATTGATCAGAACCCCTGTGCTAGAGTTTTGGAGAATGTGAGTCTTATCTCAGACTTTAAAATAACCAGAGGAACGAGGCAGGCGTGTCCACTGTCCACCCTGTTGTTCAATTTATATCTCGGGCCCCTAGCATATAAAATCAGAAAGAAATAATCCATTCTGTCTTTCCAATGTAATGGATGGGAAAACAAATGTGGCCTTATATGCGGACGATTTAATGGTTTATACTTCAGATCTGCGAACAGCCTTGCCAATCGTTGAGAGACTAACCTTAAGCTTTGGACAGATAGCAGGGTACAATGTCAACAACACAAAGACAGAAATGATGGTTTTGTGCATGTCAGGGAGTAGTACCCTTTTCAAAGAGCAAATGAAACATCTAGGCTTTAGGGTTAAGCAGGATATTCAGAAAATCCCGGAGGCAAATTTTCTTAACCCCATGACAGACACATGTAAATTGATGACGAGTTGGGTCCACCTACCCCTTACATTACCCTGTAGAACAAATCTGTTAAAATTGTTATTTTACCCAAGTTTATGTTCATCTTTAACTCTATTTCCCTAATGTTTGAGATTGAGTGGTTAGATAAGCTACAGAGTAAGACAAATATGTTTATTGTGGCCTCCAAAGGGGCATGCATAGCTTGGAAAAAGTTGCAGAGGAAAAATAGAAAGGAGGTCTGACACTTACAAACTTGCAGGTTTATGCTTGGGCCTTCCTACTAAAGAATGGGAAAATGCTGTTAAATAGACCAGACAGCTTAGAAATAGGTAACATGTTTAAAGCCATGCTAAAAGTTGTTGAAGATGGAGATGTCTACTTTTCACCCAAATACGGAGATCCCAAGTAATACAAAAAAGTGAGGCTGAAGGTGCTGCAAGACTTGGTGGAGGGTCACGAGCTTTCCCTATTTTAGTAAATTCACACGAATCTGGGACTCCCTGGAGTCTACTAATTGCATCAAGGACAGACTGGCTATTCCCATTAAAGAGGCAGGTCTGCAATGGTGGGTCAACTATTTCAGATGGTACATTGACAGCATGGGAAAAACTCAGGAATCTTGGACATGGCAACATTTCAAAATGTAAATACCTTCAACTGATAAACTAGTCTCAGACCTTGGATATGGAAAAATGGGGGCTCGAATGATCCAAAAGAACTGCTAATCCAAGGGAAATAAGGAAGTGTTGAGATGGTCCTGGCTGTAAATTGACCTAGCCGAAGGAGATTTCACACTACCAGAGGAGCAGTGGTGACAGAACTTGCCTGGGATGCAGATAAGAGATATGTGGCAAGTATCTATGAATCGTATATACAGAACTGTCAATCCTGCTTGTTTAAGGAGGAACCATCTCTTTTCCCTTCACAGAGCGTATTGGATACCTTATAGATTGTTCAAGATGGGAAGAGGCAGTGTAGTGAGTTGTTTGAAGAGTGGGCTGGAGAAGGCAAATGACATCCATGTTTGTGGAACGTCCGGGGATACAGAGCCTCTGGGAAGAAGTATTTAAGTCCATGAGTGAGATTCTTACTGTGAATATCCAGGTATGCCTTTCTCTTGTTATATTTGTGACCCTGGAAGGCCTGGGTAGTCTGAATAAAGATAAATCAAAATTATTGTTTTACATGATACTCTTCGGTCGAAGGGAAATTTGCGGGAAGTGGTTATGAAATTCCGGACCAATGGATGTGGATTGATTGGAGTTGATAATTTACAACTTTGATATGGATGCAAAAGATCTGGGGTTGGAAGAAATAAGTTTTGGCTGTCACTCATGCTTACATCGTGAGGGTAGTGGAAGTAGGATGGTAGAATGACTCCATTGAGTAATAGGAGTTAAAGCTTGTCTGATGATTACGCCTAAATGCTGCTCCATGTGCTTCAATACCCGGTGTAAACGGTGGTATAACGAAGAATCAGTAAATCACCCCTTGGGCGGGGTGAGTTTCCTTTTACTCTCTCCTGTCTAAGATATGGGTGCAAACCGGAAAGGACCTTAGAGGGTTAACACAAGATGAATAAGGACTAAAAAAAATATCTTGTAAGACAATCTCTTCTTATTATGTGTGATGCAGAAAGAGGAAGTAACACAGAGAAATAAATATAATTCTCCTCGTTACACCTCACTGGGGAAGTCATAGCATTTTGATGCATTCCTAGGTTTACTAGCTTTAGCAAATCTGGGAATATGCCAAAATCTATTGGTGGATGCAAGAAAATGCCCATGCTGCACCCATGGAATGCCTTTGAGATGCAGTATAGCGCAAAGCAGCACAGGGGTTGTGTTACATTTTCTTTACCAAGCCACACATGGCAAAAAATTGGTGCAACCACAACGTAAAATGTTAGTAAATATAGGCCTAAAACTTTGAACATAAATAAGGCCATACATTCTAATAAAAACAAGTAGCGAAATGCCAGAGCCTACACACCAAAATGCACACCTACAATGCACCTACAATGCACATGCTGCCCTTTCCCTTAAAACACTAGCGCTCACATGCACTCCACACACTTCACACAAAGCACAAATTCACACTGTTTATTTATGTTTGAGTCTGCCCACCGTATCTGCTTATTACTTTTTTTCTAGTAACTATAGTTTCATCCAGAGGTGTAAAATGTTTTACTACGTGAGCATAAGCTAGTAAAATACATAGATTAGCATGCTGGTAGTTTACAGAGATTCCCGCTTTTTATAACCCTTCTCACTCACATACTTTTTTCTGATGCAGCTTACATTATCAACACTTTTTTTTTTATTTTGAGTCCTCATCCCACCATCTCTTTCTTGCTGGTGTACACCTCATCCCCTGGAGGGGGGGTGGTGGTCTACCCACACAAGAATATTTCTGTTCCACAGTGGTCTCCCCAGGCTCAAGAGAGATAGAACGCCAAAGGGACCCAGCAAAAATGGCTTTATATTTGAACCCTCTATTTACTCTGCAATTCACATAGGGTTTCCAGACCCTCTCAAGGCTTCAGGGGTCACAGGCTATATCCATCTGGCTTATTTGATTGATGTTTTTAACACAGTCAGGGAAAAAAGGAACATTAGCTGATTTCCAAAGTCTGCATATCTCCCGTCTTGCCAACAAAACCACATAAAAAATAAATTTCATTTTAGGAGAATTTACCCCAAAGTAAGTTTCCAGGCTGAGTTTTATATAGCGCAAACTAGACCCGAAGGTATCAGAGTCCTTTACATGAACACCACTTGCGTTACAGATGGACACATTCATTTAGTTTTTTAGGCACAGGAGATTAAGTGATTTGCCCAGAATCAAAGGATGTTGAGCGTCCCTGTCGAGACTCAAACCCAGATCCCCAGCTTTGAGGCCGACCGGCCTAGCCATTAGGCTACATAAATTGAGGGCTTACCTTAATTTGTTGTCCTATAACCTCACAAAAGAATTTACATACGGAGACCCAAAAAGGAACAAGCATTGGGCATTGCATGAACATATGTATTCCATTCGCCATAAGGAGCTTACATTTCGGACGTCTGTTATCTCTTGCAGCCATTTTTGACAGCTTACGCGGTGCCCAGTAGTACCTGTATGCTGTAAACAGATGATTTCTCTTGAATGAGGCAGATTTCACCACAGCATATGATATAGAAAAGGATACTTGCCATATCTGCCTTAAGTTCCCTTCCACGATTCCCCCTTTCCAGATTAAGGTTATATCCGAATGATGCTTGTCCTCAGCCTCAAAAAAGGCCCAATACCACATAGATACTTCCTTCTTTAAAGGACCAACCTTCATCACTGTTCAAACCATACTTCTCCTCGTCTTCTGCCCACTCTTAAGTTGCCCAGCATGATCGTAGCTGATAGTATTTGTATCTTGTTAACTGACCATTCGTATATGCCCTCAACACTTGCCACTCTACCAGACTAAACCCTACTCTGAGATATGCCCAGCAGTTTAGGCCAGCTGTCTTTAAGGGGCAGCTTAGCTGATCTTCCAGACATTCGGGTGTACCCGTGGAATCAACTAACGAGAAAAAAGGGAAGGGTAAACCACTAAAAGTCCCGGCAATTTAAACGGATGTGGTCATGTGCTCATTATATCCCAAAATAAATGTAGTTTCCAATATGCCCTGCCATAATTGCTTTGAACTTTTATATTCGATTGACCAAAATCAAGAAATCTCTGCACAACAGGTCTCTACACTAGAAAATAATAAAATCCAGCCAATTGGAGTTATTGATAATGATCATAGCAGAATGAGTCATTTTGGCGCACTAGATTTCAAATTGAAGCATCTTAAAAGCTTAATTCTTTCTCTGTCGGCCCAAGTTACTAGTTTGCCAACAAAACCTTACTCTTGTGGTCAAGATCATGAGCGTAATGGAGAAGCTCATGAGCATCTGGAGACAGACCAATTGAGTACTAACCCAAATCCATCTGTGTTGAACCAATTCAAGTTACACGAGAAGTGACTCCTATAAATTGCAGTAAAACCCATTTAGGCAAAATGTCTTAGCTTGAAAGACCACCAAATAGATCTTATCCTGCAGCGAGCATAGACAGATCTGACATATTGCAACCACTAAATTATTCTAAATGCTCAACCAAAGATCCATTGCCCCTTGCCACTTCGTGGGATAGGAGAAATCACTACAATAACGGGTGCCCATCTTTAGTGGACAAATCTGGTTTATCTACTTTTCATCAACAAAGAAGTCACTGTGTTACAGATTATTCAATATTGGCACAGGCGTCTTCATCCATTTCTTCTCTACATTCAATTGACCTGACTCAGGTCTCGAGGTTAAAACCAGAATCTTTCGAGGACACAGAAGCCATAATTAATAAAGTGACCCATCGGTTGAGGGCTGAGTCGAATTGTCTCTTCGTGGTTAGATCTGACATCGTGTATGCAAAAAGACACTCACCTAGCTTATCCTCACAGGACTATATACAAGTCATTTTAAGTTCACAGTATTTGGCTGAAGATCTTATAAACTTGAACTGCGCACATGTCACCTCCTGGGGGCTACATTGTTGGGAATAAGACTGAAGGCATTTCCCCCACCTGCTGAGATCTAAGAGCTTCTGTTGCTGGTTCATCGAATTTGGAGGAAATCGATTGACTAATGTGTTATATGGAGATGAACCATATTCTGCCAGCTAAATGGATACTCGGTGAAGTATCTGTTGTAAATTCCAAAGTGTCAAAAATTGATCATGCACCTGGCTGTAATGATGGGTCTAGCTTGTCTGCCACCAACTTTAGCGATTTGTTTACAAATTGAACTACAGGAAATGTCTTGGAGGCCAAGGATGGGGCTAGTGCAATCAGGGTTAATATATATAATTCCTCAAGAAAGTTTTGCATTATTGACAGTGTATCAACATTGTTATTTACGGCCAATTTAGGTGACACCCAGGAAGTTGACAAACGCAAGCATATCCTGCATACCAGGACAGATATGAAGGAGAACATATGCTTAGATGAGACACCAGGTGTATCATCTGGAAATAGGTCTAGTAGATCCAATTGCTCCCCACCTAGCATTAGACTACTATCATGGAATGTAGCTGGATTAGGTTCCAAGTTGATTGATTCAGATTGGGTGAGATACATAGAAGAACAGGATATCTGTCTATTCTAAGAAACTTGAGCCACAGAGTAATTATTTATGGATGGGTTTACTTCTCTTAGCGTAGATGCGAAACCAACAGAGCAATTTGGGAGTCCTTATGATTCTAATTAGGAATGGATGTATTAGTGCATTTACACTAATGGATGTAGATAGCCTTGATCTAATGGGACTCACAGTGACTTTTGCATCAGGATTCTTTTTGGCCATTGTCTATATTTATGTGAGAACTGTAAGGGGATCTGACTATTTACCCACATTACTTCTTCTGGAAGATGCTATGGATATTGTACAAGTAAATACAAAAATTATAGTAGCAGGGGATTTTAATACTTCATTTGAACCTTCCATTTATTTGCATGAGATCACAAGAGAGGAAGATGAAGTATGGAGTATTCCCCCTTTACCAGGACAACCAAAGAAAATCCTCTCTAGTTTTGCATTAAAATTAGACTCTTTAACAATTAGCAGGGGACTTAGAGCATGTAATGAGCCAACTGTCTCCGGTCCCAATAGAGCACTAACCTTCATGAGAGGAGAATGTACTAGGGTTATAGATCACATATACATACCCACCTATTTGAAGAGCTGCAAAATGTTTTTTACAAGGATATATCTAATGTGAAAACCAATCCTGATAAGGATGAAAAGTGGTTGGATCAAGCATGTAAATCAGCAAATGCATCACTAAGAATGGCTGTCATAGAGGATGATCAGACTAAGATCAGTAAAGCAAGAACCACCTATAAGGCATTTTTTATTAAGGCAAAAAGAAACTGGGATGATAAACTATGGCAAGTCCTGCTGGCCGCCAGTAAAACTAATACTATTAGATTATTTTGGATTCTTGTGGCTCAAACTAGGTCGGATAAGTTCAAATCACATCATTATAATATCTTGCCTGACAAATGGGTGGCACACTTCTCTCCCCTTAATGCTCCAGGGGATTCCAACGAATATAGGTGTAGTAATAATCCTGATGTTTTCACAGCTTTGGATTTTACATCTCCTATTGCCTTTAGCCTTGATGACACAAATAGAGCTATTGACTCCCTAAAACCTGCTAATGCCCCCAGCCCGGATAAAATCCCCAGAGATGTATATACATAGAGCCACTGATCTGGATAGTTTATTAAATTTAATATCAAATGCAGTAGCAGGGGGTGGTAAGGTGTAGGACTCTTGACTTGGGGTAGAAATCGTAACAGTACACAAAAAGGGCGATCTCTCAAATTATAGGCCGATCAGCCTTATTGACATGGCCAAAAAATGTTAGCAAAACACATTTTAGAGAAACTCCATGATTGGGCTGATATAATCGAAATTTTGTCTCCTCTTCAGGCTCGTTTGAAAGCTAAGGGTAGCACAATCGATCAGATTTTTATGGATTCAATTTTATATTGGAAATATGTCTTAATTCAAAATCAAAAACTTTATGTGGCTTTTATTGATCAAAGAGCCACGTTGGATCTTATCCCACGCCCAAATTTATGGCGAGTTTTGACGACAATGGGGGCCCCAGGCAATCTTGTGCATCTAATTAATAAATTAGATGAGAACAACTATGCTCAAGTTCAAGATGATGAAAGCTTGATACTGGGCTTGCATGAATGATGGATATACAACAAATAGCTCAAATGGCCCCTGACTAGTCTGCCTTTAGACTTTAAGTCTTTTCCTGTCTTTGAGAAGTTTTTAGATCTAATATTCCCGCCCCTAGCTAGAAGTCTGTACATACGTTTTTGCCACGGGTCTCTCCCTCTACGATCGTTTACTTGTAAATGGTATATGAAGCAAGACTCTATTACTTGTCCAGCATGTGGCCTGAATGATGAAGGCAAGATACATATAATGTTTTTTGTCCTGAATACTGTAATGTATGTTGCAAATGGATTGTGCCCATTTGCCACGACATGGGACCTACAAACAGTTGGTAGCTTTTAGGATTTTAAAAAGTGATACAACTCCAAAAATAGTATTTGCAGTTAGTACATTTTTAAAGAAGTATGGTTTATGAAAATTAAAATTCTAAAGCCTACTGCTTAACGTTGTGCTACCTAAACACTTTTTAAAATTATCTTGCCCCTTGCGCATGACTGTATGTTGCACTATGCATGGCCACTATTTAGACTTATTGCACTTTATTTTTATTGCTTCTGAGGGAATGTTGGTTTATGAAATAGCATGATATTGCTTGGATGTTCTTATTTTAAGAGACTGAGAATGTATTTTTAGTTGATTTTATTCTAGAACATGAGATGATTGCTATTTTTTTATACATTTTCTGTTAATGTGAGATGAAGTATAAAAGGATTTATATGTATTATTACATTATATGTTTTAGTGCTAATATGTTTTTGGTTGTGTACACTTTGATGGTTAACTGTAACCGAATGAAGTATTACTACTACTACTACCAGGGGAATCCCAAATTGGTGCTGAGGACATATATGTTCTTAGTGCTATTTTGAATACTTTCAGCCTAACTTTTTTGAAGTATTTTGGATCTACATAATTGAACAAAAAATAGCTCTGCCACAATCCACTTGTATAATCTACCCATTGAGGATCGGTCTGGTTTATTAGCCAGCATACGGAAATTCCTAAAATGGAATGCATAGCTATACATCTGGAGCTCAGGGAGAGCCAGCCCCCATCTTTCGCCTCAGTTTTTAAAAGCAATTGGCACATCCTAAGTTCCAGTGGAAGGGAATTCCACAGTTTGGGGCCTAGGTAGGATAACGAGCGGCCTCTCATACGAGCAAGATGGAATTTTGGCACAGAAACAGAGAAAGGCTAGCTGATCTCAGCTGCCGAGGGGGCACATAAGGTTTGACCAGGCTTTTATGTAGGGGGTGCCAAACCATGTTTGGCCCGGAACATGTAGTCACTTGGGCTTTGAGGGAGAGATTGTTATCATTAGTAAAACTCTGGTTCTTAACTTTAGGGACCCGAGCATGTAGAGGTCCCTAAGTGGCAGTCCAATGGTTAGTTCCCCAGTGTTCGGGATTGCTTCCCAGAACTAGAACCTCTGTTTTAGAACCGTTCAGCTTCAAGGCATTTCTGGACATCGACAAAGAGATATTACTCAGCCGAGCTGGAGCAAGGAAGGGTCATGATGCTGAGAGGCAGAAAGAGAAAAGATGATCTGGGCACCATCTGCATAGGAAGAAATACTCAGTCCGGACTTAACCACAATGTCTGCCAGAGGGTGAACATAGAGGTTAAAAAGCAGAGGGCTTAAATTCGAGTCCTGCGGCACTCCTGAAGATAAAGCTGCTGGATTTAATTTAGTGGTAAGGGAGAAGACTTGGAACAAGCAATATTTTAAAAAAGAGATCAGCCATATCAAGGCCACACCCCCAATACTTGAGGCTTCAAGACGATCAGCTAAGATGGAATGTGATACTGTGTCAAAAGCCGCACTCACGTCTAATAAAATAAGAGCTGCCGAGCCACCACCATCAAGCTGCTGCCTGATATATTTCGTGACCCCAAGCAGAGCCGATTTGGTTCTGTAGCCAGAGCGAAAGCCAGACTGTGATGGATGAAATAAATAGTGAATCGCCACGTGAGAGGAGAGTTGGGAGTTGATATGTCTTTCCAAAACCTTAGACAAAACAGAAAGGAAGGATATAGGATAGTAATTGGACCAGCAAAGGGCATCAAACCAGTCTTTTTCAGTAAAGTAAGTACAAGATCGTATTTACAGTTCTGAGGAACATGACCTGAGCTTGGAGAGGCATTGCGAAGATTAAGAATCACGCTAAGGACCAATTCGTTCAGAAGCCTGAGCTTGGATGGGGGAAGCGGGTCAAGAGGTGAGCCCGTCTTGATAGTTCCCAGTAAATATTGGAGAGTGGCCAAGTCCAGTGGGAGCCAGGCCCTAATTTGTCGAGACTCATCAGAAGAGGAAGCTGAGGAAAGTGTGTCAGCCTGATCAACAACATAAGAGGTAGCAGGGAAGGTAAAGTTACCTTGATGGAATGAGTCTGAATCAAGTTGGCGGTGAATGAACTCGACCTTTTTAAGGAAAAACTAGTTCTTACATTGATGTTGCATGAGTGAGGGAGGAGGCAGAAAAGTACTAGCTGCTGAAAGTTCTTTCACCATTTTAAACAGGGTTTTATAGCCGTGTTGGGAATTTGTGATCCTTTCTGTAAAGAAGGTGGCGCGAGCTGATCTACACAGAACATGGTATTTTTTCAGTGCAGCCAAATAAACTAATTTAGGCTCAGACATATAGTGCTTCCTCCATTGCCTCTCTGGGACTTTGCAGTGTTTTTTGTCTTGTTTGAGAGAGTCTGTGAAGCAAGGGGCAGGAGGGAGCATTCTGAGTTGAGGTTTGGCTAACAGAGGAAGGTTCAAATCAATAGCCTCCAAGAGTCAATGATGCACAGAAATTTGGTCTAGGTCAGGTTGGGATGTAAGGATAGGGATTTTGTTTAAGAGCCATTCATTAAGCACCGACATGTACGTTTGGACCAGTTCCTATATTTTTGCATTAAAGTCGGTCGGGTAGGAGGGGCCAGACCTGAACTACAAAGTTATCAGTGCAACAGAGTTGAAGAGGCAGTGCAACAGTTAAGGTTAATGGATTGGAAAAATGGGGTCCAAAAGGTGCCCCACTGAGTCGGTGTGGAATTAAGAAGCCGAAGACTAAGAGTGTTCAGCTCTTCTACGAGAGCTGATGCTGATTTATTGTTGGGGTCCTCAAGATGTGAGTTGAGGTCACCAAGCACAGAACAAGTGAACACCCGTAGAATATAGGGACCAGTGAGTAAGCAATGGCAGAGCCCCTGTTGTAAGAAGGCCCGGGGGGAGATAAATAGGAGCACCCGAGAAGGTGAATTTAGGGGAGAAAGGAATGGAGAAGAGCAAGACTTTGCAGTTAGGAATCTGGAGTTCCACAATTTTACAATTGTGGAGTTTCTAGAAAACAATGGCGAAACCATTGCCTATTTTATGGGGTCTATTTACACCAATCAGTGCAAAGTTGTCAAGGAGTGCAGCAATCACATCAGGTGAGGACCGATCATGAAGCCAGGTTTCGGTTTAGAAAAAACACATTAGGGTCAACAATAACAAGAAAGTTAAATAAATTAAGCTGATGTTTGGGTAAGGGGCGGAAGTTAAGGCTGAAACTGCGGAATTCGTAGGGTATACGAGAGTCAACCTCAGCATGTGTCGGGGGCATGGTATATCCACCTCGGCCAAATGGTCCGAACCCTTCAACTGCTGGGAGTTTAGGGTGCCATCAAACTAGTGCTGGAGCGGGTTATGCAAAAATGTGTATACCCACCCCATTTTGCATGTTATTTTATTAATTAGATTAATTAATTAATTAATTAATTATAATCGAACTAACGGATTGGAGTGATGTGGAAAATATTTACCAACCTTACTAATATATGAATTACACGTGGGATTTGCATCTGCATGGCTTAATTAATACGTGAACTAAATTTCTTACGCATACTAATGATAAACAATAAGAATATTGCATGATATATGTTGCTTCTGTGATGTAATTGTGATTCGTGCTTTATTTAGTAAGTATAAACCGCATTGAGTGTTGCTTTTGGCTAGATAAATACACACACATATGGGTATTAGCGAAGGAATAACATTTGCATAGCCATTTTTATGTAGTAATTATGTTTTTGTGTTTCTTTGCTTAAGTTGACCATTCTGGCCTATCGAACGATGGCTGCCTTTGGTGCCTAACCCGACTGCCAACGCTGAACAAAGCTTGGGTGAAGTGCGCCTGCGCTAAGATGAGCAACAGTGGCCTCGTCCTGACCCCAGGCAAACTGTACTTATCAAGGTCGCACTGGGAATAGTGCCAACACTACAGACAAAAGACTTTCTTAAAAACCGGAACCAGCAAGTATGCTGACACCATGGACTAAACCTTATGAGAACTTTGTAGGACGACCCCTGACCAGCCAATCAGAACAGTTTAAAACTCATTTTTGTTACATTTTGTTATTGAAATTATTATAAAAACCCTTAGAATAGAGAGGTTGGGAGTCGCTCCTTCGATTTCCTGATGATATGCTGACGGAGAGGACGGTGACACTGCAGGACAGCTGTTAGCCTGAATCTTTGACGGACTGAATTAATGCCCAAACTCCTGATGAACTGAACCTACTAAAATTGATGGGCATAGATTTGCGAGACTGCCAGATTTGACATAGAGGACGACTTTAGCCAGTATAGGTAAATATGAATGGCAACTTGATTAAATGAATGATTTGATTTGCAATATTAATATAAATTTGGATTTGAACATCTACAGAAATGAGTTGGGTTGTTTATTCATTGAAATGTGTTAATGAAAAGGTTAATTAGAGTATTAGAAATTCACTTAAACCTACAACTAACTGATCCGTCCCGTTTATGAGAGGAATACCAAAGGTGAAATTCAGGGCCTAATGAGTATTAGAAGGTTGTGTAGATTTGTTGCTCATTAGGAAAGAAGTGGTATTTTTCCCCCTCATTTCCAGCGCTTGGAAGGATAATCGCCTCTCGCACGGACTGATGGTGAGTGAATGTTGGTGTTATGGGCCCCACCAGCGAATGTATGGATAGTGTGTGTATGTGAGATCGTTTGGTCCGTGTCGGTATGGAGGGATTTTGCACTCTGCGCTGCAGCAGTTTTTCTGGCAGCAGTATGATGGTTGTTATTGTTTTGGTTTAGTGATTATTGCTTGTACATTGCTTATTGATTTTGGTTATTGATTGATATTGATTTATGTACTAACACTCTATGTTGAGTTGCGTTGAGTTATACGTTGTTTGCACGGCTCCTGGGATGTAGGAAGTCGGAAGTTTGTAACGATTCCGTAGTAGAGCAGAGGTAAGCGCTGCTCTCGGGAAAGACGGAATTGTTGTTGCCCTGTAGGTACACAGGGGAAACGTGTGACAATTGAAGTTGCACGGCGCATTGTCTGGGTTCGATTTGGTAGCATCGTCGTGTGTTGCCATTAGAGACATTTATAGTGTGAGAAAAGTGTGTATGATAGCGAAGGTTACCTGTGAAATTCTGGTCTTAGGTACCAGGGATCCAACTGGCATTCCGATAACGCTTATCGCTGGAAAGGTAATAGGTACTCTCTGAGCTTGTTAGAAAGACAAAGCAGAGGTAAGCGCTGCTTTGTTAACGTATGTCATAATTCTGTAGTAGAACAGACTGTTCGCTGTTCTCGGGAAAGACAGGATTCTGTGTGAATGTACTACTTTTTCTTGTGTGAAAGAGTATGAATGCAAAGGCATTTGGGTTGATTGTGAAACTCTAGGTTTATTTCTCAGGAGCATTGGGTCTCCAACTATGTGTCTTAAATGCTAGAGAAACAATTGGCTAATGCTTGTTAGAAGGGTGAAGTAGAGGGATGTGCTACTTTATCAACGGAAGTAATGATTCCGTAGTAGGGCAGAGGTAAGCGCTGCTCTCGGGAAAGACGGAATTCTCGTGAGAAAGGGCTTTTTGCTGTTCTTTGGTTAGCGAAGCGGACAATAGAGATGTTTCTATGTTGTTACTAACAGAAGTGTAGAAATTGAAACAAAAACTTATTGAGCGGATTTGTATAGGAGGGGTAGACAGAAGCCGGAGTAAGAGCTGCCGCAGCGGCTGCCGACGTCAAAACGACCGCGCTGGGATTGGACAGTCGGTCAGAACTGTGAAACGCCCCAGATTGGTGCGTTAGTGTACGCTGCGCTAGGATTGGAGGAAACAGGGTGACGTAGACGCTCCTTAATTGGTGCGTTAGTGTGAGTCGCGCTAGGATTTGAGGACAGTGACGTGGACGCTCTGAATTGGTGCGTTAATGTGAAGTCGCGCTGTGATTGGATAGATTAGCGGTAAAGTTGTAAAGAGGGACTAGCGTTGCGCGAAAGACAAGAAAATGTATTACGATCCACCAGAAAAGGAGAAGAAAACTTGGTTAGGGAGAATCAAGAAGTGGTTTAAGAAGGATAAACCAGTTAAAACTAGGGAAGGACAGTTACTTCCTTAACCGAAAACCCCTGCATCCATTATGATTGCGAAATATGGGTATCATACTTGTATTTGGTTAGATAATTGGGTGAGATACAACAAGGATGATGGAGTATTAGCTTTTCCAGAGCATGGTTCATTTAATTTGGCGGTTTTAAGAAATTTGAGGGAAAGGATGATGAATTTGGAACCAAGACCTAGACCGACACAGTTTGAGGCTTTGACGGAATGGGAAGATGAAATGCATGAACGAGAGAGACAAAGAAGTGGTAGAGGATATAGGTACTGGTTTGGAATACCATACGGACACGAAACGCATAGCGATCGAATGAAAAGATGGCGAGATGCGAGTATGACTGAGGGTGTGTTCCCTGTAAGAACTGTAGGAGAGAATGAAGGTCGAAAGTGTGCAGAAAAGAGGCATAATTTGGAGTCGAGAGGGTATGGAGCGAATGAGTCTGAGGATGAGGTTCTTGATGATATGTTCTATAAAAATCCACCACCGTATCGACCAGAACCAGAAATGTTAACTCCAAGTGCCCCAATGAGAGAAACGATGCGAATTATAAAATCGGAACCAGAATCCCTAAGTTTGAGTAAAAACAGTGGTACCCCGGAAGTAGAAAAGAGATCGGAAGGAAGAACAGATGGAGAAAATTCTGTAGAATTAGCAAAAACAACCCTGGAATTAACTGAGAAAATAAGAGAATTGACCAAGAATCTAGAAGCCGTAACTGTTCCAGTAACGATAGGTCCAGTAATGCCTATTTTTGAAAAACAGAAGGACAATGAGCATTGTTTGACAGTCCCTTACAGAAGTAATAACCCTGTAGAACAACCAATAGTGAGTCAGAATGAGATTCCATGGAGGTAGACTATGAGCGTTATGGAACCAAATTTTACAAATAATCCATTTGTAAATCAGAATTGTGCAGAGAGACGTATGACAATGATAGAGACAGTGTCAGAAACACAAAAAGATTTTGGACACGGAAATGTAGAAAAACCAGTAGGACCATCAACAGACGAGTTAAATGAATGGTTAAGAAGCTTGCAGAGGAAGGACAAAGAATCCCAATCAATTGATGTGGCCAAGTTACGAATGGTATTGGAAGAATTGATTGTAGGGACAATCCCGATAGAAAAATTGAAAACCTATCAGGATGAAGAATTATTATTTCTGTGCAAAAGTGTGACCTGGAGAGCGAAAAACTTGCATGAAAGGTTAGAAGAAGTAGCAAATGAAATGGGTATTGATATTGAAAAGGTAAAAGCCTTACAGAAACCTTATCAAGTAGAATTCACTGAAAAGGATATTGAAAATATGAACACCACAGGTCGAATAGGTCAAATTAAGGACATAATAATTTTGCTGAGAAAATGGAGAGACGTGGATAAATAGAGAAGCAGATGGTATAGAAAACGCGATGATGCCTCAGATAAGACATTTTCAGCCTTTCCTGTAAGAGAAAAGGAGAAGGTAGTGACTGAGTGCCCTATGAGAGAGATTCCAGGAGGAGGATATGTACATGTCCCATGGACGAGACAGGATATTTTGTCTTTTACGAATGATTTCCCCCGACTACGCGAAAAGCCCGTCGAGTGGTACAGACAGGTAGACAGATTTGTGAAATTTTCTAAAGTACTATGGATTGATTTGAATAGTCTATTTGACATAATAGTACCAGCAGATCTATGGTCAGAATGCAAGCTGATGATAAATTGGCCAACCAAGGAATATCCCAGGGATCCTAAAACAGAAGCACCAGACCCCGAGGTAATGAAGAAATATGAGCAGGTTACGGTATTTCTGAAAAATAAAGTGCCCCCTAAAGAGACAGACTGGGAAAAAATTGATCGAACACACCAGGAAAGTAAAGAGTCAGTGCATGCATATTATGAGAGGCTAATACAAGCTTTTAAGCAGTTTAGCGGAGATGAGAATCTGAGTGAAAAGTATTTGAGCCATTTTGAATACAGATTTGTATATGGTTTACGACCAGAAATTGGTGAGATGATTAAACAGCATACTGTAGATTGGCAAAACAAGAAAATAGATGAAGTATTGAGACATGCTAAATACTTCAGTGATGAAATTGAAGCAAAACAGCGGAAGTTAAAGGAAAAGGCAATGTGGGCACAGGTAAAGGTAGCGGAGAGACAGGAAGCACAATTGGTGGAACAAGCTGGGACCAAGTCAAAATTTAATAATGGGAAGTACAAAGGGAACATTGAAAAAGCTAAAAAGAAATTTCCGTGTCATAATTGCAGCAGGATAGGGCATTGGAAATCCGAGTGTAAGTTTCCCCCGAGTACAAACAATGAAAATCCATCATTGAACCCACAGGTGCAGCATGAGGTGAGTGGTCAACTGCAGCAACAGCAGCAAGTTGTTACCCCACAGAATCAGGTGCCAAAACCGCCTTTTCCACAGAGCAGAAACACACAGAAGTATAGTAGTGAATCGGGATTCTACGATGAAGAACAGGTAAATAAGCTGCCACGCGCTAGCGCTGTCTCGCAGTATTGGCTGCAACGCGATGAGAGTGATGCAGAAGAGAGTTATTGACGGTGCCGAAGGGAGGAAGAAGAGTGCGTACTTGGCGCAACTCTAGAAGTATACCAGACATGACCTTTTGTAGATGGGAGGGTTAATGATGAAAATATTACTTTCCTAGTGGATACTGGTGCTACTCGATCAACTGTTAGATCAGCTGATGTTCCTCTCTCGGATGAAACGATCCAAGTAGTTGGTGTGTCCAACAGGCAAATTAAGACATATCTTACAGAACCAGTGAAAGTCAGCATAGGGAAATTTTCAGACATGCACCGCTTTGTGGTGTGTGACGCCAGTCCTGTGAATTTATTAGGTAGGGACCTGTTGTGCAAAATGAATTGAACTATATTTTGTACTCCGGATGGAATAGCTTTTGAAACACCAGATGATGATGTATTGTATAAGATGACCCTAGCTAACAGAGAAAGTGAAGTTACTGAAACATATGCTGTATTCAACCCAGATGAATTACCAAAAGAACTGAGAAAATCTGTAAAGGCAGAAGTTTGGGATTTCACTGGAGAGGATGTAGGACTAATGAGAAATGTAGATCCAGTTAAAATAACTGTAAAAGAAGGAGTAACATATCCAAATGTTCCACAATATAGATTGACACCTGAACTAATTGAAGGTGTAACTCCTGTGATAGAGAAAATGATCAGGCAAGGAATCTTGAGAGAAATAATGAGTAGTCCATGTAATTCACCGATAATGGGACTGAAAAAGCCTAATGGGAAATTCAGGATAGTGCAAGATTTGAGAAAGGTGAATAAAATTGTGGTATCATGTTGTCCCATTGTACCAAATCCATCAGTGATTTTTTATCAGATTCCCCATGATGCAGAATGGTACACAGTAATTGATCTGTGTCATGCTTTCTTTTCCATCCCATTACATCAGGACAGTCAGCAAATTTTTGCATTTCGTTTTGGTGAGCTTATTTTGGCATGGTGCAGAATCCCACAGGGGTATACAGAAAGCCCCTCAATATTCAATCAGTTATTTAAAAAGTCTTTGGAGAGTCTAGAAATGCCTGAAAGCTCTGTTTTGGTCCAATATATTGACGACCTATTAGTAGCGTCAAAAACACGTGAAGCCTGTGAGGTAGATACAATAGCCTTGCTGAATCATTTGGCAGATGGAGGACTTAAAGTGTTACCAGCAAAATTACAGTTTTGCAAGAAGGAAGTACAGTATTTGGGACATAGCATTGAGAAAGGATTAAGGAAAATAACCATAGACAGAATCAGAATAATAAAAGGAATGAGAGCTCCCATGACTCAAAGAGAAGTGAGAATGTTTTTGGGAATGGTTGGGTACTGTCGTCAGTGGATAGGTAACTTTTCCTTGATCGCAAAGCCTTTGGTGCGATTAACGAGAAGTGATGTAAAAGATCCCCTTGAATTAAACAAAGAAGAATTAGCAGCATTTAGACAATTGAGAGATGGTTTGTGTGAAGCACCTGCATTAGGTATGCCTGACTATGAAAAGAATTTGACTTGTATTGCAGTGAGAGAAATGGATGTGCACTTTCTGTGTTGGCCCAGAAACAGGGAAAAATGAGAAGACCAATTGCATATTTTTTATCAATGCTAGATACAGTAGCTGTAGGTTTACCTGGATGTTTGAAAGCGGTGGCTGCAACGTGTCGAAGTTTGGAGCAGAGTGAAGGAATTGTGATGGGATATCCCTTGAAAGTGTTTGTACCCCATGATGTAGCCATTCTGTTGACAAGGAGTCGTACTCAGTATATGACACACAGTCGGCTGACTAAGTATGAAAAGGTCATATTGGGTGCAACTAATGTGAGTCTTGCGAGATGTGTGTATGTGAGATCATTTGGTCCGTGACGGTAGGGAGGGATTTTGCACTCCGCGCTGCAGCACTAGCAACTAGTGCAATACAAAGGACAAGTAGCAGGATCAAAGACCTGGCAGCAAGCATTAGGAATGGGTCTGAGCTTGGAAAGGGTCTGAGAGGAATAAGTTCTGGGGGGTTCCTGAAAAGGAGCAGTGGTTCTGGCCCCTGGCCCTGGCTGGACGCGGAAGGGTGCAGACGGGATTGCCTTTGGCTCAACAGCCACGCGCGTCCGCTGCATATTTCCACTGCGCGTCTGCTTCCCTAAAATTTAAATAGTGTGGTTGCAGTAAACACTAGACCGCACACCACCGTAAATGCTGATAGGAAGGCCAGAAGTGGACAGGGGTGGCCAGAATGTCATCGCAATGCCCACGCACAAACGGCACACAGCCATCACGGAACAGGGGGGAAGCCACTTCAGGCCAGGAAGAGTCGCTGAAATGTAGGCAGGAGTGGTAAAGTGGAATGATGGTGATCAGTGAGTAACACTAACCCACAAAACAACACTGTAATACATCACTAAAAAATAAGCCCCAATGCAATGTGTTTGAAAGGTATAAAAGGAGCAACTAAAACCACTAAAAGCAAATACCAGCGGGCGCTAAAAAGTAAAGTGTGGCTAGGAGGAAACTGTGTCAAGTGTGGAAGCAGGCTTACCAATCTCAGCTGCGCATCCGCTTCAGCATAGCCATAGCGGCCCAGCTAAAACTTCCAATCCTACCATGTAATTCAGTAATACCCTCTCTCGGGAAAGTAAGAAGTATCGGGTTAAAAAGGAAGGTGATTTTGGGGAGGATAATCTTCTTAATCAGGTTAACTCTACCATAGATATTAAGTGGCAGGTTAGACCATCTCACTAGCAGTTTCTCAATCTCTTGGCTCACTTTTAGGCCAATTAACTTGTGGAATGTCCTCAAGTTTCTGAGTTATTAGGACTCCCAAGTATATCATCTAGAATTTCGCCCCCTGGCTAATCAGACCCTGGTTCCAATCCATAACTTCAGTTTTATCCACGCAGACCCTATACCCAGATATCTTGCCAAATTCAACAGCCTTCTCCATCAACCTAGGCATTGCAAGTTGCAGGTTTGTTGTGTACATTAATATATCATCCGCGTACAGGGCTAATTTGACCTCCAATCTAGCCAACTTAAATAGAAATATAGTAGGATTGGCGCACCAAGGGCTCGGTATAGAGATTAAAAAGGAGGGGAGATAGAGGGCAACCCTGCCTTGTACCTCTGGTTATCTGGAAACAATCGGTTAGCTCTCCATTTACCAATACTCTTGCTGTGGTGGACATATGCACATTTTGTATTATGCCTATTATATTTTGAGGAAATCCAAAGGAATTCCCAGTGGACCCTATCAAAAGCTTTAGCTGCGTCCTCAGCCACTAATATTAAAGAGATTTCTGAACTTCTGCCATGTCTATGATCCCCATCAACAAATGCGTAGGCTCATTTAACTGCCGCCCAGGGATAAAGCACCTCTGATCAGCATGAATAACACTTTTAATAACTCCAGCCACTGTGGATGCCAATATCTCTGAAAATATCTTATTATCTACATTTATTAAGGATATTGATCTATAGGATTCTATTTTAGCAGGGTCTTTGGTTTCAAAACTAGGACTACAGTTACTTCTGACCATGAAGCCGAGGCCTCTTCCCCGTTTATATATAGTGCATTGAACAACGCCTTTAGTATTGGGATTTGTTTCTCTATGATTACTTTGTATAAATCTGATGGAAGGCCATACGGGCCCGCAGTCTTACCACTGCTCATTTTTGTACACTGAGGGGCCGATTCCGATCTTGGTCGGAAAGCACTCCAACCGAGCCGGATCCGGAGTGTTTTCCGACCGAGCCCGAGTCCTGCAGTCTGACCGAGCGAGTACGATGCAGCCGTATGCTGCCGGACTCGGTTTGGTCGGACGCCCATAGAAGTCAATGGGAGCCGGTCGTACGACGCGTACATGGGCTCCCATTGACTGAATGGGTACGTCGCGGACAAGTGCGCCACCTACAGTGGATACGCATTGGTGCCATCCACACCATACATTCCTGTGTTAGGGGGACCATGGGTCTCCCCCTGTGTCTGAGTCGTAGGGCTGCGGGTGACAGGGGGTCCGACGCGGACCCCCAAAGGCAACCACCCGGACAATTTGCAGGCCAGGACACTCCGGGTCGCACAGGCTGTCCGACGCGTGCAGCATACTGGCTCAGTCATGAATCGCATTCATTGCACGCCACGGTTAGCTTACGACCGAGACGTACGGAGCGGTTCGGACCCGGAAACGACTCTGTCGGTGAATTTCATGTAGCTCGCATCGTACTTGCTCGCTCTTACAGCTGTACGAGTCGGCCGGAAAACACGCGTAGGGGGTCGTAGTTTTTCCAGCCGGATCGCGTTCGGTGCCCTTCCGGCCTGGATCGGTATCGGCCACTGAATGTTTATCTCCTCTCCAGTGATCTCCGACCCTAATGTGTCTACTTGTGCCCTTGTTAATCTAGGAAGATCTTTATTCCTTTGCCAAGGCTCTATAATCCATATCTCTTGCTGTAAACTTTCTTTATAAAGGTTGTTCATATACTTCTGAGCTTTCCCTCTAATCTCTGCATTTGTGTCAACCCAGTCTCCGAGTCCACCAATACTTGCATTATGTTCCTAGCTTTGTCTACCTTGGCTTACCAAGCCAAGAGCGAGCTACATCTCTCACAATATGAAAAATGCTTCAGCTTACTCACTCTCCATTTGTCCTGAATTTTCTTTGTGAGCTGAGACTCATACTCTGCCTGCATCTCCTCCAGTTCTCCTCGCAGAGTAGATATTCTAGGAGATCCCTTTAATTAAGCCTTCTGAAGATTTGTTTCTTTCATCTTAATTTTAGCATGAAACATATCTTGCCTCTTCTGTGTAGCTCGCCTCCTACCAATCATTATACTGCTAATTACTGCTCTTAGGTACACCTTGTACAAATCCCATATTATTTGTAGGCTAGCAGAATCTTTATTAAACACAAAATTGTTGATGCTCTTTTCAGCCAAGTCTGCAGCCACCCCCTCATCCAACAATATAGTTCTATCAAGAGTCCACCTTCTCTGTCCCTGCTGTTTGTGATCCCTTAAATGTAGGGTCACGGAAGGTGGCCTGAAAGTAACACTGGGACATGAGCCACTGACTCAACTTCGTCACATAGAGACCGATCAACCAAAAAATAATCTATATGTGAATGATGTCCATACTTTTTACTATAAAAGGTAAAGTCTCTGCGTCAAAAAGCGAATAGATTCAGTTCCGCCATCATGTCCTTAAGCTTACACAATGTCTTAGGGGAGCTTATATATTTAGCCCTTGATGTTCTATCAAGGTCTATATGATATAATAATAAAATCTCCTCCAAGGATATTGGGGACAGATATCTCCAAGAATCGGGATTGCAGCCTCTCCAATTCATCTGGAAAACCACTGTTTGGACCATAATAAGTTGCACAGGCTATCTGTCTGTCCCGAATGCCCTGGATAGCCACCAACCATCCACCTGAGCTATCCGAATCATACTCCAATAGATGTATTCCAGAGTTTTTGTTAACGACTAAAACTACCCCTCTAGTGCTTTCCCTTTGATCTGATCACACTACTTCCTGCACCCAGCATAGCTTAATAAAACAGGATCTACTATCTTTCCTCTCCAGGTGTGTTCTCTTGAAGCATTATGATGTGTGCCCCACTATCTCTGAGATACTCTGACACCATTGCCTGTTTTCCCTTTGATCTCAACCCATTAACATTCCAGTTATTAATATATTAGCCCTCATATCCATTTTCATTGCCTTGTACCCACATGAGACCTCCCTGTAAGCTCTCTTGCTTGACCTTATAGAATGGGGTCCTTCCTAAGACCGCTATGTTGTTACTACTAATGTGTGAGATGAGGACAACATGTTTAGTTTTTTCCCCCATGTCCCCAGCCCCCCGTGCTCCCCCCTTCCCGTTGGGGAACCCTTCCTCCTATCCTTAGGCGATACTGTCCACCATTCACAAGCTCTCTCCTGTGGAAAACTGTGCATAATTTTGTCACATGTGCTGGACAAACATAGCCCTGTACATATCATCTACAGATCGAGTTTACATCTCCTCTGTCTCAGAAAGGACAGCTATGTTCCAGAGGCAGCAGCCGAGGTCTCATTCATCTGAGCTATTGGCACATCCACCTCCTTTGGAACCCGCAAACTGTACATCTTATTCTTCCACATAATCTTTAACATTGCAGGAAATTTCATCTGAACCTTGGCCCTCTTCCTCTGTAAGTCGTTTATCCTGGTGCCCAGTTCCCATTGTTTCTGTGCAGTCCACTTACTGACATCAGACTTCACTTGGTAGATGATTTCCTCATGCTTTAGGGTTCTCTCCCTCAGTGCATGGCCTAAAACTAGTTCTTCAATCGTGTAGGTTAGAAAATGAATGAGGATTTTCCTGGGGGATTTCCTGTTGACTGTTAATTTAAACAGATCTCTGTGCACTCTTTGGATCTATTTAGCCAGGTTCACATCCAGTCTGTGCAGGCGGAGTCCCTCTTTTAATAATTTACGAACAAAAGCTTTCACATCCCCATTCTCTGCACCTTCCGGGATATTTAATAGTCTCAGGTTATTCTGCCTTGAATGGTTTTCCAATCTTCCAAGGTCATGTTGCAGAGCCTCATTCTGTAGCTATAAGGCCTCAATATCTTGAGAGTTTATTTTCACCGTTGCTGACATTTCTCTCATTCTTTTCAAGAGCCGTGGTGCGTTCAGCGAGACTGTCCAGTTTCGTGACTCGTGGGCTAGTTCCATGGAGGCTTCTGTGGTGCTAAACCCTTTCCTTTGGCCTGCAGCACTCTGTCCCCCTCATCTAGGTCCACCAGAGGAGCAAAAAGGTTGCTGGTGGGGATGGAAGTCTCTTTGGTCCTTAACAAAATACCATGGTCTTGGCCCCCCACCCCCCACCTGCAACTGTACAGTGGATTTTTCCTGCTCCATGATTTTGAAATAGGAGTTAAGCAAAGGTGAGGACTTAAAGAAAGCAGAACATTCGCTTAACCCGCAGTGGTTTGGTCTTACAGTGCTTTTTAATGATTTTTTAATAGTAACAACAGTAATCACTTCTTTCGCAGGCAACTTGTTAGAATCCCCAAGATCCCTGGTTGGCGGAGGTAGGTACTGCAGGCCAAGCAGGGACCCGTGAGCCCCAACGTTAGGGAAAAGACAGGTCACCTCTAGAGATAGCCTCGCTCCACCTCCTTGGTAGCTTGGCATAGGCAGCCGGGCTTATCCTCAAGGCTTATGTGTAAAGTATTTGCAATTACACTCACAGTAAACCAATGATGACACCACAAATAAACTCCACACGAGTTTCATAGAAAACAAGTATATGTTTATAAAACGATATACGATGTGACCACACAATACTAAGCCAACATACGCATCGGGGTAACGTTTCCCCTGGCCTATTATTATTGAGCTAAACTAAACAATCCTACGTAATCCTAATGTCGTAATATGCAGTTCGTTATGCAACAGTCAGGTACTTCACATCATAATAATGCAGAGCGTAATACGGTTATCTGGTGATTTGTACTGTTACTGTAATGCAATGCGTAATGCAACAACGTAGTAAACTGTTATGCCCCCGAAATGCAACGCGTACGATCCCCCTTCAGGTACTGTTAGGAAAAAGCAATGCAATGTGTAGTACAGTTATCAGGGAGTTCGTTATGCGAAACTAATGCAATGTGCAACACATATATCCAGCAGTTCACAATGCAACACTAATTAAATTAGTAGGTAGGTCGCTCCCCCTCCGCACAGCACCACCTGTGCGTCCTGTCCCTGCCCCAGCTGCCGCTGCTGAGGTAAGTTAAGGCCCTCCTACGGCCAGTGGTAGGCCTTAGGTCTGTTCGATTGTTCATTGCACTGCCCATTCCATTTTCTCTTTGCCGTCTGTGACTGCAGTTGTCTGTCTTCCCCCTGTGCCTGTATTCTCTCCTGTACCCTTCTTTTCTTCTGTTCCCATCATCACCCCCGTGATTGTGCCCTCCTTTTCCTTCTGTGCCCCCGTGATCTGTGCCCCGGTTTTCCTTCTGTGCCCCGTGAGCTGTGCCCCGTTTTTCCTTTCTGTGCCCCTGTGATCTGTGCCCCGTTTTTCCTTTCTGTGCCCCCATGATCTGTGCCCCATTTTTCCTTTCTGTGCCCCTGTGATCTGTGCCCCGTTTTTCCTTTCTGGGCCCCCGTGATCTGTGCCCCGTTTTTCCTTTCTGGGCCCCCGTGATCTGTGCCCCGTTTTTCCTTTGTGTGACCCCGTGATCTGTGCCCCGTTTTTACTTTCTATGCCCCCGTGATCTGTGCCCCGTTTTTTCTTTCTGTGCCCCTGTGATCAGTGCCCTCTTTTTCCTTCTGTGCCCCAGATTTCCTTCTGTGCCCCCGTGATCTGTGCCCCGGTTTTCCTTCTGTGCCCCGTGAGCTGTGCCCCGTTTTTCCTTTCTGTGCCCCTGTGATCTGTGCCCCGTTTTTCCTTTCTGTGCCCCCATGATCTGTGCCCCATTTTTCCTTTCTGTGCCCCTGTGATCTGTGCCCCGTTTTTCCTTTCTGGGCCCCCGTGATCTGTGCCCCGTTTTTCCTTTCTGGGCCCCCGTGATCTGTGCCCCGTTTTTCCTTTGTGTGACCCCGTGATCTGTGCCCCGTTTTTACTTTCTATGCCCCCGTGATCTGTGCCCCGTTTTTTCTTTCTGTGCCCCTGTGATCAGTGCCCTCTTTTTCCTTCTGTGCCCCAGATTTCCTTCTGTGCCCCCGTGATCTGTGCCCCGGTTTCCTTCTGTGCCCCTGTGATCTGTGCCCCGTTTTTCATTTCTGTGCCCCCGTGATCTGTGCCCCATTTTTCCTTTCTGTGCCCTGTGATCTGTGCCCCGTTTTTCCTTTCTGGGCCCCTGTGATCTGTGCCCCGTTTTTCCTTTGTGTGACCCCGTGATCTGTGCCCCATTTTTACTTTCTATGCCCCCGTGATCTGTGCCCCGTTTTTTCTTTCTGTGCCCCTGTGATCAGTGCCCTCTTTTTCCTTCTGTGCCCCAGTTTTCCTTCTGTGCCCCCGTGATCTGTGCCCCGGTTTCCTTCTGTGTCCCCGCGATCTGTGCCCCGGTTTTCCTTCTGTGACCCCGTGATCTGTGCCCCATTTTTCCTTTCTGTGCCCCCGTGATCTGTGCCGCGTTTTTCCTTTCTGTGACCCCGTGATCTCTGCCCCGGTTTTCCTTTCTGTGACCCCCGTGATCTGTGCCCTTGCCCTCCGTGCCGTCCACCGCTCCCTCTGCTATGTCCCCTGCGGCCCGCCCCCTGACTGTCCATTCGCTGCCCCTACCTCCCGCCTCCTGCCTCCCAGCTGCTCCTACCTCCCACCTCCCCATATATGGCGGCCGCTGCGTGGCTGCGCACATCAGGTGTACCTAAGGCAAGCCCGTCTGTGCCTGTCCGCGCCTGGACCGTGCCCAGCGCTAGGACCCCTGGCCCCCGCGAATGGCACGACGCCCGTCTCTGCTACGACTCCAGCACCCTCCACGCACTCAACGCCGGCCGATCACGCACCTGCTGCCTGGCCGCCCCGAGGCGCACCCAAGGACCCTTCTCCTGCCGGAACTGCAGCTTCACCAGAATCCGGCTCGCCAACCCACCTACCACAGAAGCCAACCACCTCAGATGCATCCTTCTCAACACCTGCTCCCCATGCAAACACGCAGTGGAACTCTGGGACCTACTGGACTCCAACACCCCAGACGTTGCCTTCCTGACGGAGACCTGGCTGAACCCCTCCTTGGTACCCGACATCGCCATAGCCATCCCGGAAGGCTATAAAATCACCCGTAGGGACCGCACCAATGGAGTAGGAGGAGGAATCGCCATTGTCCACAGGAACTCTCTCAAGGTCTCAAACAACACTTACGACACCCTCAGCACCGCCGAACACATGCACTTCAAGATCCACACCGATCCCAACACCACCCTCAGAGGAACCCTCATCTACAAACCCCCCGGACCACGAGCACAGTTCGGCGACTCCATCACCGACCTCGTCAGCACACACACCCTCGCCTCCACGTTCTACATCCTCCTTGGGGACCTGAACTTCCACCTCGAGAACAATAACAACACCAACTCGTCCACCTCGCCAACCTCGCCAACCTCGGACTCAGACAACTCGTCACTACACCCACCCACTCCGCCAGCCACACGCTTGACCCCATCTTCTCCGCAAGCTCCCACCTCTCCTTCAACCACACCACCGAGCTCCACTGGACCGATCACCGCTGCATCCACTTCACCTTCCGGAAACCCACCACGCACCACTGCACCCAACAGATGCCACGCCGCTGCTGGAGCAAAGTCACTGAAGACCAGCTTTCCACCTCCCTTGCCCGGATCCCACGCACAGATCCAAACGAACCCGACACCGCCGCTCGCAACCTCAAACAGTGGATCAACGACTGGCCAACACCCTCGCCCCACTCAAGAAGCCCTCCAACACCCACACTAACAAGAAAGCCAGCTGGTTCACCGAAGACCTCCAGGCCTCCAAGCGAACCTACTGAAAACTCGAAAAAAACTTGATCCGTGAACGAACACCGGAAAGCTACACCACCCACAAGAACGCCACCCGCAGACACCACCACCTCATCAGATCCGCCAAAAGGACCTCCTTCAAAGACCACCTAGACAACAACACACACAACAGCAAAGAGCTCTTCAACATCATGAAGGAACTCTCCAACCCCAGCTCCAACACCAACAACATCCCACCTTCACAAGACATGTGCGACTCGCTGGCCACCTTCTTCCATCGCAAGATTGTCGACATCCACGACAGCTTCAGCACCGTCACCACCCCGGCAACCACTGAGACCTCCGCTCCCATGACCACCATCCGCACCAACCGCCTGACCTCCTGGACCAACATCAACGACGACGACACCATCAAGATCATGAACACCGTCCACTCCGGATCCCCGGAAGACCTCTTCCCAAACCACATCTTCAACAAAGCCAGCTGCACCATCGCACCCCATCTCCGGAAAACCATCAACATCTTCTTCGAGACAGCGACCTTCCCGGAGAGATTGAAGCACACAGAGATCAAAGCCTTACTCAAGAAACCCAAGGCAGACCTCAAGGACCTCTAGAACTTCCGTCCCATCTCCCTGCTCCCGTTCCCGGCGAAGATCATCGAAAGGCCGTCAACAAACAACTGACCAGCTTCCTCGAGGAGAACAACATCCTGAACCCATCCCAGTCTGGGTTCCACAGCAACCACAGCACCGAAACTGCCCCCATCACCACCACGATGACATCAGGACCCTGCTAGACAACGGAGAAACCACGTCCCTCATCCTCCTGGACCTGTCAGCCGCCTTCGACACGGTCTGCCACCGCACACTACGAACACGCCTCTATGACGCCGGAATCCAAGAGAAAGCCCTGGACTGAACCACCTCCTTGCTCTCCGGCAGAACACAGAGCATCCGCCTCCCCCCTTCTGCTCCGAAGCCACTGAGATCACCTGTGGCGTCCTAAGGTTCATCCCTCAGCCCAACGTTGTTCAACGTCTACATGGCACCACTCGCCCACATCGCACGATGGCACGACCTCAACATCATCTCCTATGCTGACGACACCCAGCTGATCCTCTCCCTCACCAAGGACCCCCACACCGCCAGAACTAACCTCCATGAAGGAATGAAGGCTGTCGCCGACTGGATGAGAAACAGCCGACTGAAGCTGAACTTGGACAAGACGAAGGTCCTCATCCTCGGATCCACCCCCTCGGCCTCGGACGACTCCTGGTGGCTGACTGCCGTAGGAGCACCCCCAACACCCACCGACCACACACGCAACCTAGGGGTCATCCTCGACTCTACCCTCTCCATGACGAAGCAGGTCAACGCCGTCTCCTCCTCCTGCTTCAACACCCTCCGCATGCTTCGCAGGATCTTCAAATGGATCCCCACCGAAACAAGAAGGACGGTCACCAGGCCCTCGTCAGCAGTAGACTGGACTACGGAAACGCACTCTATGCAGGAGCCCCGGCCAAACTCCTGAAACGGCTTCAACGCATCCAGAACGCCTCCGCACGCCTGATCCTCGACATCCCTCGCCGCTGCCACATCACACCCCACCTGACAGACCTACACTGGCTCCCTGTCAACAAGAGGATAACCTTTAAACTCCTCACCCACGCACACAAGGCACTCCACAACACCGGAGCAACATACCTCAACAGCCGACTCAGCCTCTACACCCCCACCCGCCAGCTCTGCTCCACAGACCGCACCCTCGCCACTGTACCCCGCATCCAAAGAGTGACCACCGGCGGCAGATCATTCTCCCACCTTGCCGCCAAGACATGGAACACCCCCCCCATCTGCCTGCGGCAGATAGAAGACCTTCTGACCTTCAGAAGACTTCTCAAGACCTGGCTCTTCGAACAGTAGCAGCTTCCCCCCTCCCCCCCCTAGAGCCTTGAGACCCTCGCGGGTAGGTAGTGAGCTTTACAAATAAGTACCATGATTGATTGATTGATTGATGTGTAATACAACAAAACGGCAGTTCGTGATGTGGGACTAAAACAAAGCGTAACACCTCTATCAGGCAGTTCGTTATGCACACCTAGTGCAATGCATAACACACCTATCCGGCAGTTCGTTTAGCAAACAAATGCAATGGGCAATATGACAAAACATGCAGTCCATTGTGCAGAGATAAAGCAATGTGTTAGACAATCATCAGATACTTCGCTATGCAGAAGTAATGCAATACGTAAGTTTACTCCAGCATCATTCACGGTGCCTCCGGCGGTCTCTCCGCCACTCGTGCTGGCTTACGATTAATCTCCAGCCACAGTTGCCCCCCCCACATGGGTAAGATGGAACACAGTAAATGCAGCTTCACACTCAGGCCCCGGTGCTGCCACTCCCTTGGCACACGGACCTCAATCGGAGCCAAAGCCAAGGCTCACACTGCAGAACAGAGAGAGAGTCTGAGAGCGTCTCCCTTCGAGTCCGCGCCCCGCCCCGCCCCAGGAGTTGACACACGTTACCTGGGGGGCGCAAACCCACTCTCCCATCCTTGTTCAGTGACTTGGGTCTCCAAAGCAATCTCTGATTTTCCAGACAATGGGAAGATCCCAGGCTGCACAGTACACCCACACTCAGAGTCCACCAAGACTCACGGGAACTCCAGGTGCATGATTAACCAGACAGCTTCCTCACGAGGGTCTCAGGCTACGCACGACACATGCACGCAGCGTCGCTGAGACACACTTGATCTTCTTGTGCCCACGATCACACGACACAACTTGCGCAGGTCTCAGGTCGTAGAAAACACACACACTCTACGTCGCTAAGACACACTTTATCCACCGATTTGCCCCCAATCACAGGGTACCTCTTGTGCAGGTCTCAGGCAGTAGAAGTTATATGCACACAGCGTCGCTTGAGACACACTGATCTCCCGGTGCCCCTGATCACAGGGCAACTCCAGCGAGGGTCGCAGGCTGCGAACAGCACACGCACACAGCGTCGCCGAGGCACACTCACTCTTTTGGTGTGCACAATCACGGGCCAATCCACACGAAATCCTCAGGCTGCCCCCAAGCACATGCACATAGCGTCACTGAGACTTACTTGGCTGCCCGGTACACGTGCTCACAGGACGATCCTCTCGAAGGACTCAGGCTAGACAGAGCACACGCACCCACTGCATATCTGAGTCTCGGTTGGAACTCCCGGTGCCCAAGATTACAGGGCACAACTTGCGATGGTCTCAGGCTAGACAGAGCACACACACCCACCGTGTATCTGAGAGTCTTCTCTGGAAACTTTTGTGTTCCTGTGTTTCCAAACAGGAATCCAGCTCACCTCGGGCCCTTGGGGATAGTTACTTCAGAACACAGCACACAGCAAAGTCCTTCAAGCAGGGGGACACAGCACACAGCAAAGTCCCTTCAGCCTTTCCTTGGTTAAAATAGCAAACTGCAGGCCAGCCCCAGATCACACAGCAAGAGCAGTCCTATCCAGCAGTCTCATCAGTTGTTTCTTCCTCGCAAAGGTTCCTCTTGATCCATGAAGTAGCTCCAGTCTTGTTCACACTTGATCAAGCCATTCTCCAACGTTCAGGGGCTTCAGCTCACATAGTTATACCCCTCAATGGCTTTGAAGTCTTTGTGTTACAGGGGGCACTGACCCCTGCTCAAACCAGTTCTGGGTGCCTCCCTACCAGGGACACCTTTTACCTTTAGTGGGGGTCTGGATTCTCAATCACTCAGCAGGAGATGGGACAATTGTTTTATAGCACCAGCCCAGGCCTCTTCACCTCTAGGCTTACTCCTCCTCCTGCACACCAGATGCAGGTCAGCCAGCTGTCTCACCTCCTCCCCTTGGTCAAGACATTCCTCAGATCCTATCGCTTTCAAAACCAGCCAGTCAATCCACGACCAGGCAGAAACACACAGAAATGTTAAAAGGACAAAACCCCAGCCACTTCTGAAAGAGTGGCTTACAAACACACATTGCAAAAACCATCTTCATAAAAAGATGTGTTATTGCAGGGTGAGTTCAGGCATACTAAACTTCACCTTTCCATCTTAAGCCTTTGGGGAGATAGGCTGGAAAACATATTACAAAGCCTCCCCATTCTATTCTAATGAGCAAGAGGGCCTTTCAGCAGTGAAAACGAAATGGAGTTTATTTCACTGCTAGGACATGGTACACACCTTTGTGCATGTCCCACCTTTCACATGCACTGCACTCTGTCCAGGGGGTACCCTAGACCTACCATAGGGGTGCCTGATGTGTATGGAAAGGGAAGGGCAGAGTCTGGTAAGTGTGTGCACTTACCAGAACAACAATGCAGTTTAGGAAACTGAGCACATAATGGACAGCCAATCTCCATTACACTTCACACAGGGAGCACTTGCACTTTGACACTGTTTAGCAGTGGCAAGTGTCCGGAGCATCTGAGTTGGCAACACATGTCAGAAAAAAGGTCTAGGGGAAAAATCAAAAAGTTTATGGAACTTTAGCTAAAAAGGGCCAAGTACCACACAACTCTTTGGCCTTTTGGCTCTGTATCTTCCTATCAGGTGCAGACCTCAAGTGATATCTATTTTTTACTAATGGTGGAGGAGGTCCATCCGTAGGGGAAGCCCTTTCTGCAGTACTTTCAGGGCTTTGCTGATGTACACCTTTATTACGGTTGTTTATTTCTCTTCGACCCACACTGAACCCCCAAGAGAAGTTAATAGTGCCTGTGAAGAAGATCCTTTTTCCACAGACATTTGGGGCTTCTCCCTAATACCTGTACTCCTCTTACCAACCTTCTTATTGATCGTTTTAGGGACAAACAATGCCTGCCGTGTCCCGGGCTCCTTTTCACATACACATCCGCATTCCTTCTTCAGCTCTGCTCCTACATGTCACTGACAGCACCCTCCTGTGCTCGCGACTGCGCTGACTCTACTGGAACCAACCCAGAAACCAGTTCAGACTGCAGCAGCACGAGAGCGCTGCAGCAGACCGCTTGACACCGTAACCCATCTGCCGAGCCCAGGAACTCTACAGAGGAGACCGCTACTGCCGGTACGGGTTTCCTCACTCTCTCCAACCTACTCAATCTCGATGTACATCAAGAGGGGAGAAAACTCTTCGTTAACACTGCCAAAAAGAAATACAGCACCCTCCTGCGGGCAAAGAGCTACCACGACTAGGGTCAGCCCACTACCATGTGTCCCGCCCTGTATTATTTCTAATACTTTCAATTAATTTTTGGTGATCATGATTTTTATGGCAAAAATCCACAACACAGTAGACAATCTGAAGAACAGATAAAAATGAGAAGAAACTGTCAAAACTCTGTGATCTCGAAAACATGAGGTGCATTAATACCTTTCTTTTTTCATGAGTACTCGTAGGGTGACCATTTCCCTCCATGGAATTATGAATAGTTTCTAGTCCTGGACTTTTGTGTGCTAGCCTAATGCATTATGGGTGTTCTGATTTTAATTTCCCTCCGTTAAAGCAGTTAGACTAACACACCAGAAATCAATGATTTGTAGGTGAAAAGTTCAAGACTGGCGGCGCTGTCTAAAGTGACTTGTAGTAAGTTAGGCACCATAATTGGAATCAGGGTGCACCTGCAACTTGTAAGAATTCTGTATGCACAAGCATAGCTTTCTTTGATTTTCTTCAATGCACTAATGTGGAATTTCAGCTCATGTGGGACTTTGAGATGATTGCATAGTTTTCAGAGTTAGTTGAGATAAATCCTCTCAGACCTGGCCCTCTCTGCAGGGTCATCCCACACTTTTTGCCTTCACCCTTCCTGAACCCGTTTTTGTGGGCTTTTAGGACTCTGCAGGCTGTAACACTGCTAATCAGTGATAAAGTGCCTGTGCTCACACCTGTAAAACTGGTAAGATTGGCTTACACCTAATTGGCACATTTAATTTTCTTGTAAGTCCATAGTATATTGGCGCTACATGCACCAGAGCCTGTGAATTAAATACTACTAGTGGACCTGCAGCACTTATTGTGCCACCCATTTAAGTAACCTTTTTAAACATGTCTAAGGTCTATCATTGCAGCCGCTATGCAGGTTTTAACTGCCATTTCAACCTAAAAAAACAAACTTTCATCAGGCCTAAACCATAATTTTTAATACATATAAGTCACCCCTAGGGTAAATAGCAAAGAGAGCAGGATGCAGCGTATTTGAAAGGTAGGACATGCACTTTTAAGTTTTACATGTCCTGATAGTGAAAAACTCTCAAATTCGTGTTTGACTATTTAAAAACCTTCCGCTATCATTAGATAACATTGGATTGCCATTATTACATTTAGTAACTTTTGGTCGGGAGAAGGCAGGAATGCCATGGTTGGTGTCTGAAGAATTGTAATTTAAAACTCTCTTTAATGGTAGAATCAGAGTTGTGAAAATGCCACTTTTAGAAGGATGATGTTTTGTGCGCTCCCATTTGGTGCCTACAACCTGGGCCTGGGTCACATGTCTAGGTGTAGTTGGCA
The DNA here is from genome assembly GCF_964204655.1 of Triturus cristatus. NCBI lineage: Eukaryota > Metazoa > Chordata > Amphibia > Caudata > Salamandridae > Triturus > Triturus cristatus. The sequence continues at coordinate 145,562,224 of NC_140588.1, forward strand.
GTTGGTCTCTGTGTATTCTTCCCAGACAGCCATACAATAGAGGGTCCTGATATTGGCAGGATGGGCCATCCTGACCTGATAAAGGGGGGGCGGAACTGTCACCTGTCAAAATTGCACTTTAAAGATACTGCCTCAGCTCACACACAAAGGATTTCACATAAGCCTATTGTGCCTGCAGACAGACAGGGACCAGGCCAGGGAGGCAGTAAATTCCAGACACTTCTGTAGAGGAAAGACTCCAGAAGTTTCTTCAAAGTCAAAGTGGGCATTCTTTGATGCAAAACAGGAGAAATTCATACCCATGTAGTGGCTAATTGCACAAATAAACCCAAAAACCTGGGATCAATCCATGCTTCCCAACATAACCAAATTGTGCAGTTTTAGGAAAGTCCTCTTTTTCTTCATCTCCACAAATGACTGCACCTTCAAATACATGAATTCAGTGTGTGCACTGTACAAAAACGTCTTGTGTTTATTTGACTAGGCTATCCTCTATCGTTCATGTATTAATAGAATCTAGGACTCATACAGGGTGCCCATGACAACTAACTTTCCACTTAATTTACTAGTGGCATTGTCAGGGTGGAGGTGTGGTAGCAGCACTTTTAAAAGATGCCTCTCAATTCACTGATAGAATGTGATGTACTATGATGAAACACTTATGAATTTCAAAAAGACCTTCTTATTTTTACATCATGTTTACTGCTCTTGATTTGATGACTCACCTACCTCTAAAAACAAATAGTGATGGATCCTGTAAGGTCATGGCTTAATTTTTATGTTAATAAGTCGAAGTAGTCAATGTCTGAGGCAAAAAGGTTATCATAAGTCTGATCCCTTGGGGGTGTACAGAAATGTGTGATCTCACGAATACTATTCGTCCCTTTAAAGCCTACTTGTGGCAGTAAGCAGAGGTTCTGGAACAAGATTGAATTCTAAAGATTTGGTCACTTTTTTGTTTCTCAGGAGGCCTTATCTCTGGTGACATGATTACACACACACGCACACACACATATATATATTACCTAATGGCAGTCACAAGTAGGTAGTTATAGTTAGAACTATGTTTTCACAGGAAAACCGTTTTTTGCCTTGCCTATATCTTTGGAGCGTTTGACGACTCTTCACGAAATTATCCCAAAAAAGTGTGTCAGCGATTCTTGCTGTGCATGTAAAGTTTTGACACGATCCATTAAGCTGGGGGCAAAGGGGGGAGGGGGGTCAAAGAAGTACATTTCCCATGCTAATTTCCATAGACTCTTTAGACACACCTGCAGCCTGAACCCTTTATGGAATTCACCAAATTTGGCAGAAAGCTAGCTTTTGGTCCACAGATTGTGCCTTTTGTTACCTGGTGTAAATCCATCTAGGGGTTTTCAAGATATTAAATGAATTCCAGATTTGTATATCTGTGACCCCGAACAATTCGGGATGATTTTGCGATGAATTGCGAATGCGCATGCCAACAGCAATGCTGTGAATGGCTGGCCGTAACCTGAGCAAAGAGTTGTGACCACCATTTTAGTTCATTGGAACAGTCCCCAGGGCTCAAGCAAAATGGCAGAAAGTGGTATAAGGGGTAAGGTCTGATGTGACCTTACCCCATGGCTGGAATATAGGGGCCTTTGAGGAACCCTGGAGGTGTATAATAAGTTTTTTTTACTCGTGCAAAGTTTGCAAATTTACCACAACCATCAGCACAGCCCTCATGTAACGTTGTGACAAATTTGCGAATATCCCTGAATTAAAAAAAAATACATTCCCAGACTCATTTAAACACTAATGCATTCACTCATAGATGCACTCAGAGACTCATGCACCCAGTCACACATCTACTGAAACACCCATGCACCAACTCACACACCAACTCAGAGACACATGCACCTGCTCAGATACCCACTCAGATATCATGCCCACTCAGAGACACACTCAGAGATTCATGCACCCAGTCACAGAGTCACTCAGACACTCATGTACCCATTCAAACAGCCACTGAGACACTCACAGACCCACCCACTCACAGTCCCACACATGGACTCATGGACCCACACACAGACCCACTCAGACTCTCACCCACCCACTCACAGGCCAATTCAGAGACTTGTGCGCCTACTGACATATCCACTCAAAGTCATGCACCCACTTACAGACCCACCTCAGAGTCTCAAGCACCCACACACAGATCCACTCAAAGACACATATACTCACTCATGGACCAACTCAGATACTCACACAACCATGCACTCAAAGACTGATGCATCTACTCACACACCCACTCAGGGTATCACACCCACTCAGAGATCCAGAGACACATTCATCCACTCCCAAAACTCACTCTGAAACTCATACACCCACTCACACACCCACTCATATACTCATTTAGAGACTTATGCATCCACTCACAGATCCACTCAGACACCCATGCGCCCAGTTACAGACACACATAGAGACTCATGCACCCACTCACACATCTACTCAGAGAGTCATGCACCCACTTGCAGACCGACTCAAAGACTCATTCACTCACTCATGGACCTGCTCATATACTCACACACCCACTCACAGACACTCTCAGAGACTTGTGCATCCATGCACACACCCACTCAGAGACTCACACCCACTCAAAGACCCACTCAGAGACATATGCCCCCACTCACAGACTCACTCAGAAACTCTTGCACCCACTCACACACTAACTCAGAGACTCACAATCCCACTCACCGACTCACTCAGACACTCATGTACCCACTTACAGACCCAATCAGAGTCTCATGCACACACTCAAAGTTCCACTCAAAGACTCATGCACCCTCTCACAGACCCCATGCAGACACACATGCAAACACTCACAGACCCCCTCAGAGACTGATACACAGTATGAGACTCATGTACTCACTCACACATCCACTCAGAGAGTCATGCACCCACTCACAGATCTATACAGCAACTCACACACCCCTTCCCAAAAGAATTAAAACCCTAAAATGTCACTGAAAAAAATTAAAGATTACATGGACATTACAGTTACAAAATAGAACATTAAAGTACAATAGAAATTCACTAAAAAACACAGCTTATAGGGACATTACGGCTACAAAATAGAATTTAAAAAAACCTTAGAAATTCTCTGAAAAATCAAATGTTACAGGAACATTATAGTCAGGCTCACATTTCACTAATACAAAACCATAGAAATTCGGCAGTTATAGTTACCTGAGCTAACAATAACTTTCACCTCTGCAATGCACTGCTTATGACCTCACATATTACATCGCTCATGACATGGTCAGTGACATCACTGATGACATTACTGATGATATTTCAAATGACATCACTGAAGACTTCATCCACAGAACCCACTGACACCACCACAGAACTGCTCATACACCCACTCCTACTCATACAGCCACTCACATACCAATTCAGAGACCCATAAAACCACTCACACAGCCACTCACTCCCCCTTACAGCCACTCACACCCCCAATCACTCATACAGCCACTGACACAGCCCCTCACCCATACAGTCTCTTTCACACCCACTCATACAGCTACTCACACAGTGAGTCAATCATGGATACAGCTACTCACACACCGACTCACTCAGCCATACAGCCACTCACACATTCATACAGTTACTCACACACCCACTCACTTACTCATACAGATACTAACACATCTACTTACTTACCTATACAGTTACTGACACAAGCACACACACCCATACAGCAATCTCACATTCACTCACTCACCCATATTCATTAACACCCCCCCTCCCTCATCAATACACCACTTATGCACCCACTCACCTCCCATGCAGCCACTCACACTCAACATCACTCACCTATACCACCTCTCACATACCCACTAATTCACCCATGCAGCCACACAAACAATCACTCACTCACCCATACAGCCACTCGCACAACCACTCACACAGACATGCAACTACTCACACCCATAGAGCCACTCAGACACCTACTCACACATGGATACACACAGTCACATAGCCACTCACATAATATGTGTTACAAATAGTATAACTCATTAGTAGTACAGAAAGTATACTCCTTTAACTTTTGCAGTATCTTAGTGTATACCTTTAACACTCATAAACCTTTAGAAAACACTCACAATCACTGGATGATGTAATCAGGGATGTCACTGACCATTTCATGAGGGATGTAGCATGTAAGGTCATAAGCATGTAAGTTATAGTTAGCTCAAGTAGCTATAACTACTGAAGTTCAGTAGTTTTGTACGAGTGAAATGTGAGCCTAACTATAATGTCCCTGTAACCTTTTCTTTTCACAGTGAATTTCTACATTTTTTAAAATTCTATTTACTAATTATAACGACCCTGTAACCTTTGTTTTTTTAAGTGAATTTCTAAGGTTTTTTTAAATTCCAGTTCGGAACTATAAATTTCCCATAACCTTTTATTTTTTAAGTGGATATATGCATATATATATAGACACAAATACATTTTGGAATTGTAAGATGATGTGGTTCAGTTTAACACTTCTGCCTTCCCCTTTATGAATTAGATATCTATAAAATCTGTCCTCCATAGTTGCTGTCCAGTACGTTTGCCACCTCAGGGCAATAGCCAGGCAACTGCACATTTCAGTATCCCAACAGCATCCTTTGCAACAAAGAACAGTGCCCCCTTCCAGACAGATTACAACGTGCTTTCATTGTGTAGGACCCCTATTGCAAAGGGCTTTTATTGCATATGCCCACATTCAAGATGTGGGGTAATACATATTAAAACCAGTTGGCAAGTGAGGATGCACTCTGTTATTTATGGTATCGTATGCTGAGGAGATATATGTACATCTATGTGTAAATATATAAATATGTGGAAAGCGCATTCCTCTAGGCCTAAACATATATTGGGGAGCATTTATATATCTTCTACTAAGGCGACCCATACTTTAAACTAAAAATCCATAACAAAACTATGCAAAATGAATGAACTGTAATTAAATAAAGCATCACACAAAAATACCACCGAAACCTCAATATTGTGCTGCCATGCTTCCCATAATGTGCCGCATAATTTCATTGTTTATGCCGCAACATCCTGGAGGGCATTGGTGATGCCTTGCCTGTTCTTCGCACTACAGCAATGATCACCCACCATGATCTCCCTGCTCCTCCTCTGCGACCTAGACTCTTCACACTGGACTTTAGAAGACAACTTTTCTGCGGTAACGACCTGGTTCCTGTATCGAGCCCGTGCTCCATTGTGGTTGACCTGAACTTGCGACTTTCTCCTTCTCTAGCACAATCAGATGGTTGTGAGTGGAGCTTTGTGCTATTAGATGCAATACTAACCTTAAATCTTTTAAACTGCATTTCTCCGGTTCTACTGTGTGGATCTTTACTGTTTTGGTGTCAAATAATTTATTGAAGTTTAATCTATTTTGTTAAAGTGGTTTGTAATTTTTCTTGTGTTGTGTTTTCACTTTATTACTATTTGAGTGCTGCATTAAAACTTTGCACATTGCCTCTAATTTAACCCTTACTGATTTTGTGCCAAGCTACCAGAGGATTAAGCACAGGTTAATTTACTGCCTTTTCGTAGTTCACCCTGACATGCATTGTGGCTATTGCTTGAGTAGGGTTTCACCCCACTGAACCAACAACTCCCATTTCTCACAAATACCTTAAGCTTGTGCAAAAGCAATGGGCAGATTCACACACATCTACCTAACTTTGATGGGACAGATCAAAAACTGCATTGTGATTTATGGAAAAATAAACAAAACAAATTTAAATCCTCTGCAATAAACATTCATTTTTTCAAAGGCTAGGTAAGCCCACGCCACAAGGCATGCACACACATGGACAGTTCTAATATGCAGCGATTATTACGTTATTATTATTATTGCTGACTCTATATTTTACCAGTTGTCAGGCAGTAAAAATCTCTTAACTTTATACTTTAGCACATCAAAGTAGAGATAAAACAGTATCATATTGTCTATAAAATAGTATGGAGAAATCACCATGGTTAACATCGCCATAGCCATTTCCATTTTCCACATTCTAGCACAAGTAAGTTATAATACAGGATAGCTAAAGACAACTCCAAATGCCAAAATGCGATGTTATTTATTTAAATCATCAACAAATCTATTTTAATTAAGTCCATTTTAATTGAGACATAAAGCATCTTGTGCGTGGGAAAAGGCCACTGGTCCCATCAGTTCTCCTTGGCTTGCTCTGTTTATTTTTCGCATCCTTGTCTTCTCACTCTGCTTGAAATGTCACCTGTAATGTAATAGCTATTTGCTGAACTCACTGATGGCTCATTTCACATATTCATTATTCTTTATGAGATGGTTCATAGCAAACATTATAGAGCAGAAAGGCTTTTGTCTAGAGCGGTTGGCCTTTACTATTGATTTTTTTTCATAGTAGCTGTTTAATACATAAATGATTTTTATACATGTCTTTCCTTCTAGATGGATTTCTTATAAATCAGTGCATCTTAAAATGAACTCTTTTCTAGCCATCTTCCTCAGGAGCTCTGGAAAGTCATAAAGGAGAAAAACTGTGACATAAAATAAGATGAACTATTTCCCTTGAGGTCTGCCCTAAAGACAGCTTGGCTGTCTCCCCACCCTCACGTTTCCCCCCCAAAAATAATAAAAACAATACATACATACATACATACATATATATTAGTATACATACATGTGACAATACTTCGGAATTCAGTCAGCCCTCTTCATCCAGTGCTCAGTTTAAAGTGTTATTTGCATTTTGCTACTGCCCAGCACAATGTACAGCATGGAGCAATGGGGTGTCCCACTTCATCCACTCCCTGACTTCCTATGTGAGCGACAGCATTTTATCTAATTGAATGTGTACAGCCGCCTGAAAAGGAGTGCACTTCAGTGCCAGGACTGATGGAATAATCCTTAATAGTTTAAATATTTTGGGCCTCATTTATGAGGCCCCACCAGCACTTTTGCGCCACCAGAAAGTCACTGGCATATTTATAAGGCCAAGTAAAGCCATGTTACACAGCTTTTCATGCCTTATCATTATGTGCCCCAACTGCATGAAAGGGGCGTTCCATTGGTGTTGCTGCAGCGTTCCCAGCAACATCCATGGCTTTTTGACACTGACCCAGATGTAAGAAAAATTCTAAGTCTGAGGCAGCACCAAAAACGTATCCCTCCCCGGGGGAGGCGTAACGGAGGCACAACGAGGAGAAATATCTTTATTTTTCCTCTTTCTATGTGTCCTGCATTCTGCAGCACACACAGAAAGAGGAGAACGCCTCTTGTGATTATTTTTTTGCAGGAAGGAGCCCCTTCCTGCACAAAAATAATCATCCCATCAACGCTGGCACCCTTGCACCATGGTGCAAAGGTGCCTGCATTGGCTCACAGCAGCCCATTGTGTGCCGGTGCAGGGGAAAAGGATAGGAAAGCACCATATCAAACAGATATGGCACATTCCTGCCCTTTTCTCTTGCCGTAGGGCAGTGCAGCAGCAAGGTCTGCTGCGCTGCCCTACGCCAAAAAATACATACATGAGGCCCTTTATGTCTTTGTCAAATACTTGCATTCTATTTGGAAAAAATGCACCTTAGCCAGGGACAGATTTACTGGCTACGGCAATGTTTTACATTGGATTGGTTCTAAAATTGGGTTACTTATATGATAATATTATCCGTTTGTTTTATGTTGATGTTCTATGTCCACGTGTTGTTTGAACCTCAGAAATATTATAGAATGTGTGCGTACGATTCTCGAAATGAATGTGCAAAATAAAAAAGGACAGTTCCAATTTACTTTTCAATTAAAATCATGAGCATGTGCAGAGTTCCCCAATAGCTATAAATATGATTGTCTGTTTGTTCGTCTTTGTTTCGATTTGGTCCTCACTTATGTAGAAGATATTGCGTACCCAAGAAAAAAATGTTTGCTTTACTGTTTTATTAAGCTCTAACTCAGTTAAAGCAAGTGCAGAGATAGTTGTTTGACAAAATCGCGACCAAACAGAGTGTAAGGTTTTATAAATGAAATGAGCAGCTTACCCAAAGGCTGTAGTTACGTCTTTGATGTGTCACACCTAGGGGTGGGTGGAATGTTTCATTCCACCCATGGGATTGGCGGAATTAATTGATTCCACGTTACTCTTGTTACACGGAGTTCTAGCCAAATTCCGCCAACTACCATGTGGCTGAATTTTTCCTCACACAGCTATAGAAATGCGAGCGAGATTTGGCATCACCGAGCACCATTTTCTAATGCGGGCTGTTGCGAGTGGTCATGGGCAGAGGACTGCTTCTCCAGTAGTTTTGCTGCCACTCGGGTTGATTTTCCACTCGAGTAGCAGCAAAATCAACTCGAATGGCAGCGAGCTCCTGCTCACCGCACAGTACAGTTCGTGCTGATGTTTCAGCGCTGTTTCCGCTACTGGCGCTAAATTGCAGGGTGAGCAGCGCAACATGCATATTTTCCGCATATTGGCGGAACTCTGCAGAATCTCCCTGAGTTTTTATGTAACTCTGCGGAATACCACAGAGTGAATCTGCGAGTTATGCCCACCCCTAGCCACCTTTAAATGAAGATGTTAGTCAGTTTATCCAAGGGTAGGGGCCATATTGAAAAGAGGTGTAGATGTGAAGATGGAGAGGTGACTGAGAAGGGGTGAATTGGAAATGTTTGTGGGGTGTGGGGATACATCCGTGATAGGGGGAAGGAGTCTGGTATAATTCAGCTATTGTCTGTGTATGTCAGGGTTTTCTTGGACATTCATTTAAAGATTGTTGGCCCGATTCACAAAAATAATCTGAGATAAAATCCTAACTTAATGACTTTCGGTATTCACAAAGTGCATTTAGGAGTTGTGAAGTTAGGATTTTATCTCAGTTAAACCTAAGTTTTGGTCTTAAGTTTAACTTAAACACATACAAATATTACACTACAAAACAGCCCTGTCACCCCAGTCCAATAGTTCCTGCCCAGAGAGCAGGCAAAAGAGCATGTATTCTGAGTTGGTGTTTCTTATCTATGCCTGTGGGACAACGTTTGTAAAATAAAAACATGGCAATGGAGTGTCTCTCGTGAGGCTTACTCACCACTTCTAATAATGACTTGAATGAGGGAATTGACGCAGAGGTACTCATTTCATCCAATGTCCGAGTATCATCTATTCATTTTCTCGTAGGAGGAAAGTATTATAGTCTCGCTGTGGAAGTAAAAGCATTTGCTATTTCCCTCATGAGCTTTAGTAAATATAAACCTGCTGTTCTCTTATTCCCTTTTTGCCAGGTGAGCTCCTTCACTGATGCAGCGCACTTCTTACAGCAGGACAGAGGGACTAGAGTAATTAACTGGGCTCTACTTCAGGCACCCAGTGTTAAATTCTAAACCATTTACAAACGGCTATGGCGGTCCCACCTCAGTGCATAATGATCCCTCTTCGTTTTCATCTTGCAAAGCAGAATCCCCCATATTAGGGAGGCAAGGGGTTGATCTATTATTTCAACCCTCGAAATGTGAGTTCAGGCATTTCTTATTGGAATGTTTTATTGGGGGAAGTCTTTTTTTGCTACTTCTGGCCTCCTCTCAGATGCATGGTTAGTCTGTCCCTTTTTGAAGGTCTAGTCTGATCGGCTGGGAACCGCAGATGGGGTAGGGTTCCTGTGGGTGTCTTGTCCCATTCACGCTTGATAGTGATGGACATCTTTGTATGCTGGTATGTTACCCTCTGTGCTCCAAAAGAATGCCTAATGCTGTCAGATAGCTGCTCATCATGGTTGGTGTTATTTTTCTTTTCTCCCATTCATCGTATTATGTGTTTAAGGTACTAAACTAGATAGAAGTACCAAATACCATTTTCAGACCTCAGGCATCTCAATACTACCTTAGGAACTGCTATGCAAAAATACTGCTATGTTATTAATTTTATGTGGCGTATTACAAAGATGCTAGGACCTTGATTGTTCGACATCGGCTTCATGATCCTTTTTTGGTATCAATGACTTTCACTTGAACAGGGAAACCTTTCAGCCAGTTCCTCTGGGAACTCCTTGTTGCCCGCTTGCTTGAACTCTTTTGTGACTTTATTCCAAACCCTGATTTACCATAGTTTTGTTTACCCAAAATGGTTACCTCGTGTTTGTTCACTATTTTGTAAACTTTGGTGGACACAGCCTTGATTGGCTGAGTCTGTCCATCATAAAGCTCTCTATAAACTCTTCTGTCCACCATCAGATTTTATTGTGCAGTGTCCATGTGTCCACACATGCTTAGTATGGTTTGATCATGGGAGTTTTTTCAGATTTTTTAGGCCAATTTGGGGTGGATACCATCATTATGGTTCATTAATGCCCACTTACGGTTGCCTGTGGGTGGAATTTTATGAGTCTGATGCATTCTTCTGGTCTACTTGAGGGTGAGCCATTCTACCATAATAGTAGATACTCTGCTATCCATATGCTTTTTTGGTAGTGCTTTGTGTGGCCTTTTGACCTTTTTGCTGAATTGCTCTTTTCATTTTTTAGGTCTCGCGCCTAGCGTTGCAGTGCGCAGCACTGCTCGCGTAGCACTGCTCGCACAGCGCGAGACCTGTTGTAAGGGGTTTAGGAAAGCTACCCACACGCTTGTGCGTGTGTTTTGCTTTCCCCGTCTGGCATTGGCTTACGCGTGCATTTTTTAAAAGAAAATGGTACGCGATTGGGAAAAGGCGGGACAATGTCCCGCCTTAGAAACACCCATTCCCGACAGTGGCCAGTACGCGCAGCAGCGCACGTTCACCTTGCTGTTGCTGTCGCTCCTGCGCGCCCTCCCCCCGCTCCACTGTGGTGCGCGCGCATCACTAGTTGTTGACAATAGCGATCGCGACGTGATCGTTTTCAGTGCCACTTGTTTTCTTTACTTTTGGTATAATCGCGGCACCCGCGCTTTACTTTTGATGTTATAAGTAAAGCGCGGGTGCCGCGATTATACCACAAGTAAAGAAATAGAAAAAAAATCTATCTCTTTACTTTTGCTATAGTCGAGGCACCCGCGCTTTACTTTTAACATTAAAAGTAAAGCGCGGGTGCCACGATTATACCAAAAGTAAAGAAATAGATTTTTTTTTCTATTTCTTCACTTTTTGTATAATTGCAGCCCCCGCGCTTTACTTTTAATGGGGCATATTATCAAGAAATGGCGAATGGGCTTCTATGGGAATTCTCAAGGGCATATTATCAAGCTCATTATCGCCGCTTTAGCGGCAGTTTTCTGCCGCTAAAGCGGCGATAATTTTAACGCCGTTTCTTGATAATATGCCCCAATGTTAGAAGTAAAGCGCGGGTGCTGCGAATATACCAAAAGTAAAGAAATAGAAAAAAACATCTATTTCTTTACTTTTGGTATAATCGCGGCACCCGCGCTTTACTTTTAACATTAAAAGTGAAGCGTCGGTGCCGCGATGCTTGTTTCTTTTGTTGTAAAGCACTCTGTGAGAACAAATTTTCTTTCCAGCCCTCTCTCTCTGTGTATGAGCCTCTTCCCTCTTCCCTCTTCATGCTCCGTGCAACTATGAAGCACTGTGTGTTTGTGTGCAACACCTCTCAGTCTCACTCCAGTATCCAGGTTGTTGATACACCTGTGGGCTTGTGTCCCCGACCCACATTGCAAACTTTCACCCCTGTGATTTCTGCTCCCCCTCTGTGTTTCTCAGTCTGCTGCATATGCTTCTCCCCATCCCCCTTCTTTTGTCCCAGGTTTGCAGTTTTATATAGTGGAAACCCGAAGGTATTGGAGCGCTATACATGAGCACCAGTTACATTACATAAGGTTGGCTTTTTTTGGGGGGGCGGGGGGCACGAGGAGATTAAGTGATTTGCCCAGAATCACATCATGCCAATGCATAGACGCTCCTGGTTCCCCAGTTCAAAGGTCAGCAGCCCTGGCTGTAACGTCACATTCTCTGCTCTTTTTGACTGGACAAATACATTTAATTCTAGGACCCTGCCTTCAATAATTTCTGCCGCTCCCCTCATTCCCTTCATCGGCCCTTCCCATCCCCTAATTCCAATCAATACTCAGTCTCTTCCACCAACCCTACTCGTGATCCGATCCCCAGTGCACAAGCTGCAGTTCTGACAGCCTGCAGCTCAGGGCATCACCAACTGCAAGGGTTGCGGGGTTCTACATACAGTGGTGCGGCCTGGTCACAGTGTCTGCTCCAGCCTCAGTACATGCAGCCTATGCAGCAGCAGCACTGTCACGGTGAGGTCTGCAGTGCTTTGCAGTACTATTGGAGCCCATTACATGTGACACACAGCACTACTAAAAAGAATGAGATGGACTGCATTACCATGAGATTAGAGACTTACATTGTAGTGCAACGCTATTGAGGCTGAAGGTGTGCTGTGCAGGAGGCTATTTACAATGAGCTGTTTTTATGAGCGGACGATCTGAAAAATACTTGTTTTTTGACTTTGGTCAACTGGGTGTCTTTTCTGGTTGTCCATTTGCTTCATTTTCATAGAGGAGCAATTAAGCAAGGTCATAATCTGTGTTTTAAGGCACAGGGAGATTAAGTGAGTTGCCCAGAGTCACAGGATGTTCAGCGACGCCAAGACGCAACCCAGTATCCCCAGGTCAAAGTCATCAGCTCTGGCCTTAATACTACGGGGCAGATTTACAAGCCCCTTGCGCCACTTTTACGTCACTTTTAACATGGGAAAAGTGACGCAAAAGTGGCGCAAGGGGCTTGTAAATCTGCCCCTACATCTTTTACTCTCCTTTGCCTCAACCCTTACTCACACATGCAAGGCTCTTTAAATTTTTTAAAAAATCACTTTTGGTATTCGTTTTTTTTATTTACCTCTACCATGAACGGTAAATAAAAAAAATAATAGGTGTGATGACTTGGCGGGTATGGCCCCGCCAGTCACCCAAGCTTAGTTAGCATTAGCAAGAATGTGTTTGCTTTACTAATGCTTGATAAACTACCAAAGATGTCTCCCTTAGGCTGAGGTGCATTGACAGAGCTGAGTTGACACTGCATGTTTAAATACTAGAGATTCTCGCTTAATTCAGAAACACTGCACCCAGGAAAAGAGACAGAGGCAAAATTAATAGTTGCAGGATGTGTGGCTCTTCGACTGACGGTCAAGTTAGTGAACGCTTCCTGGTTCCTGCTCGAAATAGGCAGATCCCACAGCTCAGGTACAGTAACTAAGAGGCAAATGTAATATAGGTTTCATTTAAAGGCTGCAGGTTTCGAGAGGGCACGCACGTTAAAATAGATTAGATGTATTTATTTGTAATGTCTCTTTTAGTAGCCTGGAATTGCCATGCTTTTATTGTGCATTGTATTGTAACTGCATTATTACAGCACTTACTACTCCTACTTTGTGTTTGTGGAAGATTCTAGAAGGACTCCCTACTTTACCACGAGTCGGTGCAAGTTCTATGGTAGTGCTAGCATTGGACATTCTGAGTTCTTTCTATAGTACTCAGGTGCTTTCTTCGTGTTTTCCACTTTTTCGATACTATGTTTAAAATAAAAACGTTTTTCCCCCCATATTACTAACCTTGTCCTAGATTGAATTTTTGTGACTGTTAATAACAAGCATTGGCATAGCCAATAGGTCTCGCTTTTGGACCTTATAAGTGTTTAGCCATGCAACAGGTGATGTTGTTGCACCAAGGATATTGTGCTGCCTAACTAAGTACTTATAAGGTCCCAAAAGCGAGACCTATTGGCTATGCCAATGCTTGTTTAAAGTTATTTTCATCCTTTTCGGCCTTAAACACACACCTTGCTAGATCAGACCAAACAGTGGCGAAGGGGGAGGCTGGCGGGGAGGGGGGGCAGAGGGGGAGATCTGACAAAATTTGAAACAATTTCAAACAATGTTCTTTTTTATATAGTCATTCTTCCACAGCTTGGGGAATGGCTTCATGAGGAGACGCAGACAGGAATTGTGACAATTACACAAAGGATGCTGTTGAGGCTGATTAGACAGATGGTGCCATGTTGGCTCAGTGGCTTCAAAATGCGATGGCTAAATAAAAAGATTAAACAAAGAGTGTTCACGCTTGACATTTGTCAATAGGTTAATTAGCTGAAAACTAGACACTGACCTGTCTCTGGATGCGAACTCTCTCTCTCTCTCTCTCTCTCTCTATATATATATATATATATATATATATATATATATATATATATTATCTACTGGCGGTCGCCAGTAGATAGTTATAGTTAGGACCGAGTTTACATAGGAAATCTGAAAATTCTATTTTGAATAACTTTGGCGCCGGTTGACGAATCCTCGCGAAATTTTCCAAACTAATGGGGCGCTCCGCTCAGCTCCTACCCTGAAAGTCTCGGGGTGATTCGTCAAGCGTGGGCTGAGAAAAAAGGGGGGTCCCAAAACGCGTTTTCCCCATGCATTTTCCCATAGGACCTTTAGTCGAAGGTACAGCCCGAACGGCTGAACAGAAGTACTTGAAATTTGGCAAAGAGGTAGTCCTCAGGTCAGGCATGTGCCTTTTGCATATATGGTGTCAATCTGTTCAGTAGTTCCTGAGAAAATTGCAGTTAAAAGCACATAAAGATCTATAAGCGCGCACCGTGCGCGCACCGTGCGCGCACCATAACGTGCGCGAGCGTAATTCTGATTGGTGGTTACATGTCAGTCAACATTCGAATCGGTCGAAATCAGGAAGTGTCGGCCGCCATTTTGTGTGTTTTGTGTGTGACAGTGAAAAAGAAAGGTGGAGAACGTGAAAAGGGGGCAGGGTAGACAGTTCCTGACCCCCTAGCCTTTGTCAGGGGGTCCCTGAAGGACCCCGAAGGGTGAAAAAAACATTTTATTTTTTTTCAAAAAATCACGGGGTGCGCGCACGGTGCACGCACGGTGCGCGCATGGTGGCAAAAAATTCGTAAAAATCCTCGGGCCTGATTCACAGAATTAACTTAAGACAAAATCCTAACCTTACTACTTTTGGTATTCACAGAATGCACTTACTACTTTTGGTATTCACAGAATGCACTTACTACTTTTGGTATTCACAGAATGGATTTACGACTACTAACTTTACGTCCGCACTCGGGCCGGAAATTCTGGTACCTACAAGTAAGTACCGATGTCAGAGATTTAATTTGTGTTGCTCTTGTTCTGTAAGACTTGCACTCGTAGGAAAGGGGCAACTTGTTTTCTTGAACTGTGATGATTAGCATTCAGCAGAAATCACTATCTCACAGATGCGAGGCAAATGCTAACACATTTGAAAACAACAGGGTAGATTTTCCTTCCACTCCTGCAATGGGTGAGGTAGTTCCTACATGTTCAAAAGCCCAATTAACCCTTACCACATGTGCTCTTACATACATGTATGCAGTCTTCATGCAGTTGTGCAAGTGTCCATGCAGATCTCTCTTGCACCTGCCAATACACAGTCTCCAGAAACACACTCTTAGCACACAGCCAGGTGCTTCTCCTGCACTCCCATGCTTACTATTCAGCACTGTGTGGTATTTCAGATAGCAGTGTGTAACGCTAACACATTCAACATCACCAAGGCTCATTTCCTTTGCTCCAGTCTAATCACTCACCCAGGTTCCACATGCTCTTGGTCTCAAGTAGCTGTTAGGACATGTGCTCTTTTCTGCCTCTCTAAACTATAAGGAAAATGTGTCAGGCTGTTACAGTAATTATCACTTGCTCTACCACAGTAGTAAATGTGCTTTGAAATTGGCAATCAAATATCGTTTTCTGCCTAGAATCACACCATGAGTCTGTGTGCACACAGGAATTGTTGTCAGAGATTTAATTTGTGTTGCTCTTGTTCTGTAAGACTTGCACTCGTTGGAAAGGGGCAGCTTGTTTTCTTGAACTGTGATGGTTAGCATTCAGCAGAAATCACTATCTCACAAATGGGAGGCAAATGCTAACACATTTGAAATCAATATGGTAGATTTTCGTTCCACTCCTGCAATGGGTGAGGTAGTTCCGACATGTTCAAAAGCCCAATTAACCCTTACCACATGTGCTCTCACATACATCTATACAGTCTTCATGCAGTTGTGCAAGTGTCCATGCAGATCTCTCTTGCACCTGACAATACCCAGTATCCAGAAACACACTCTTAGCACACAGCCAGGTGCTTCTCCTGCACTCCCATGCTTACTATTTTGCACTGTGTGGTATTTCAGATAGCAGTGTGTAACACTAACACATTCAACATCACCAAGGCTCATTTCCTTTGCTCTAGTGCAATCACTCACCCAGGTTCCACATGCTCATGGTCTCAAGTAGCTGTTAGGACATGTGCTCTTTTCTGCCTCTCTAAACTATAAGGAAAATGTGTCAGGCTGTTACAGTAATTATCACTTGCTCTACCACAGTAGTAAATGTGCTTTGAAATTGCCTATCAAATATCGTTTTCTGCCTAGAATCACACCATGAGTCTGTGTGCACACAGGAATTGTTGTCAGAGATTTAATTTGTGTTGCTCTTGTTCTGTAAGACTTGCACTCGTAGGAAAGGGGCAGCTTGTTTTCTTGAACTGTGATGGTTAGCATTCAGCAGAAATCACTATCTCACAAATGGGAGGCAAATGCTAACACATTTGAAAACAACAGGGTAGATTTTCCTTCCACTCCTGCAATGGGTGAGGTAGTTCCTACATGTTCAAACGCCCAATTAACCCTTACCACATGTGCTCTTACATACATGTATGCAGTCTTCATGCAGTTGTGCAAGTGTCCATGCAGATCTCTCTTGCACCTGCCAATACACAGTCTCCAGAAACACACTCTTAGCACACAGCCAGGTGCTTCTCCTGCACTCCCATGCTTACTATTCAGCACTGTGTGGTATTTCAGATAGCAGTGTGTAACGCTAACACATTCAACATCACCAAGGCTCATTTCCTTTGCTCTAGTCTAATCACTGACCCAGGTTCCACATGCTCTTGGTCTCAAGTAGCTGTTAGGACATGTGCTCTTTTCTGCCTCTCTAAACTATAAGGAAAATGTGTCAGGCTGTTACAGTAATTATCACTTGCTCTACCACAGTAGTAAATGTGCTTTGAAATTGCCTATCAAATATCGTTTTCTGCCTAGAATCACACCATGAGTCTGTGTGCACACAGGAATTGTTGTCAGAGATTTAATTCGTGTTGCTCTTGTTCTGTAAGACTTGCACTCGTAGGAAAGAGGCAGCTTGTTTTCTTGAACTGTGATGGTTAGCATTCAGCTGAAATCACTATCTCACAAATGGGAGGCAAATGCTAACACATTTGAAATCAATATGGTAGATTTTCGTTCCACTCCTGCAATGGGTGAGGTAGTTCCTACATGTTCAAGAGCCCAATTAACCCTTACCACATGTGCTCTTACATACATCTATGCAGTCTTCATGCAGTTGTGCAAGTGTCCATGCAGATCTCTCTTGCACCTGACAATACACAGTCTCCAGAAACACAATCTTAGCACACAGCCAGGTGCTTCTCCTGCACTCCCATGCTTACTATTCAGTACTGTGTGGTATTTCAGATAGCAGTGTGTAACGCTAACGCATTCAACATCACCAAGGCTCATTTCCTTTGCTCTAGTCTAATCACTCACCCAGGTTTCACATGCTCATGGTCTCAAGTAGCTGTTAGTACATGTGCTCTTTTCTGCCTCTCTAAACTATAAGGAAAATGTGTCAGGCTGTTACAGTAATTATCACTTGCTCTACCACAGTAGTAAATGTGCTTTGAAATTGCCAATCAAATATCGGTTTCTGCCTAGAATCACACTATGAGTCTGTGTGCACACAGGAATTGTTGTCAGAGATTTAATTTTTGTTGCTTTTGTTCTGTAAGACTTGCACTCGTAGGAAAGGGGCAGCTCATATGATAGGATTTGAAAAGCTCAAAAAAATATAGTAATATATTTAAATTACATAAAGGTATTTTTTTTTAGTTTCTTTTAGGTATTGGTGAACAACACTGAAATAAATTAAACATGCCTATAAAATCAAGAAAGAGAAAAGAACAGCAAAAACATCTATATTTCAAGACAACTGGACAACACAAATTAGTTGAAGAACCTCATGTTGGAAAAAAGAAAAAGTCTTCTGGTAAGCAGACTAAGGATTTTTTTAAAAATATCTTCAAACATAGAAAAAATTTCAAAATTATATCCACTGCAAATAGTGTTTCAAGTAGAAAACAACAATACAATAGAAAGAAAATACTAAATGCTAATGTACAATCAGAAGTAGGAAAGAATGACTTAAAAAGAAAAACAGAATTTCAAAACATTCGTAGAAAAATGTTTCAGAGAAGAGTGATGTTCAATTTGCTAAAGGATGTGAAAAAATATAGGAAGAAAGCAAAATTTTATAAGAAAAAGAAACATATTGAATCAATTGTTGCAAAGGCTTTGGAATTAAAAAGAAAACTATTCATTTTAATTTTGAACAGGATCCGTACATTAGATAAAATAGTCAATGTAATGAAGTCAAAAAGCAAAAGGAAAAGAGTAGTGAAAAAAAATAACTTTTGTAAAGTGTTTTTAGGAGGATGGAAGCATACTTCGAGTACTGAACCATTTTTTAATGAAGAGAGTTATCTTCAAAGTAATAGTTTGCTGCATGCAGTTGACACCAGTGGTCGAGCTCATGAAGTTAAGGATGGTTGTGTAATGGAAATGGAGAAAATGGTTCCAAGAAATGAGGAAGAAGTTTTAGCTGATGAGTTTATGGGGAAACGTCCTAAAGCCCCAGTGTACACTTGGAATTGTAGTAGTATTTGTACTGTACGACAAGAATATATTGATAAATTACGTGACTTTCTAAGAGAATATAGTAAAAAAAAGTGTTAAACAGAAGATTAAGGTGCTTCAAAGACTAGATCCATGCAGAGTGAGAAAGAATACTGGTTTGCAAGGACATTCTCTGGCTTGTCTTTCTAGGAAAGTTTGTCAAAGTGTTTTTCACCATTTTAGGATGCTGGCAGTTCATCATACTGAAAGGAGAAAGTTTGTGAGAAGATTGTATTTTGCTAAAAGTCCAGCACTAAAGTTAAATGAGTTGAATAGTGCTCTGTTCCATGGATCTGTATCAGATGTGAAGAAGGTTTGTGAGGATATTGAGTTTTGTTACTTTGGTCAAGAGCAAGAAAGTGCAGGAAATGACACAGTTATTGAAGAAAATGTGGAAGAGAATGTAGAACCCACTGTTAGTAAAAAATGTGAAGATCAAATGACAAAATTTACTATCATCTCTAATGAAAGACCAAATATTACTTGTATTTGTTGCCGGAGAAGCTATCATAAAACTCAAACAAGGAATGTTGATCTCTATAAAAAAAAGTGAAAAAGAAAATAATTATGAGTGGAAGGATTTTGCTACATTTTGTTTCTGGAAAATTGTTTTGATTTGGGTGAAGATCAGCGTATTTGTAAATACTGTTATAACAAGTTAGAAGAAAATAAAATGCCAGCTAGAGCTGTACATAATAATTTAGAATTGGTTGATATTCCTGCAGAACTTAGTGATTTAAATACGTATGAGTCTATACTCATTCAATGTGTCCATTCGTTTCAGACTATAGTTCGCATGGAGCCCAAAACAGGTAAATTACCTCCTTCAGATTTACAAAGAGGTTTAAAAGGAAGAGTTGTCTATTTGCCATTAGATTTTAAAAAAAATATTGAAACAATTGATGCAGATAGTTTGGAAACTGAACCATTAGTTATTCTGGTTAATGGTGTACCTACAAAGAATAAGAAAATTTGGCAGGAGCTAGTAGATGTACGAAAAGTACAAAGAGCAAATTTATATTTGAAAAGAAATAATAAGTACTACGAATCAATTTATATGGATGAAGATGAAGAAGTTTTACTAGCAGACACAGGAATACCAACTGGGCAAATTGAAAAAGTGGATAAGTCAAAAGAAGAAGAAATTTATGAACATTTCAGCATACATCCTCTTCATTCTAAAGAAGTTATGGGAAACACTATTGATCTGTTTCAGATGAAAAAAGCAAAAGGAACTCCCGTGAGTGTATGGGAGGAGAGCTTGGAAGCTCGTTGTTTTCCCCAGCTGTTTCCTACAGGAAAAGGTGGACGATATGATGAATGTCCAGTACAGATTCCTGCTTCTGAGTATCGGACTACAAGATTATATGCAGAAGATCCAAGATTTCGTCAAAGTATTCCTTATTTGTTCCATCTTTTATTTGAAAGTGACTTGTCTGCACTATCTTATGCAGTAAATCACATTTTAAAAACTGGAGTACATCTACGTAATGTTTCTGCAAAGGATTTTATGAACAAAGTGCAACAGCGAGATGATCATTTGGAATCTAAATTGATTAATCTGATTGCTTGTCAGCGTGGAACTAATGAATATTGGTACCGACGCCATGGAGAATTGAAATGTATGTTACGGAATTTAGGAACTCCTACATGGTTCCTTACCCTAAGTTGTGCTGAGTACGCTTGGGATGATTTACTGGATTTTCTTCGAGAGGCAAATTCAAATATTGAAAATATCCAATACAAGACAGCAGGAGAATTGTGCTCATTGGATCCGGTTAATGTTTGCAGATATTTCAATCATAGATTTGAGGCTATGATGTCCTTCATTTGCAATAAAAAAAATCCACCTGTTGGAGAAGTTGTGGATTTCTTTTGGAGAAAAGAGTACCAAGCAAGAGGTACTCCTCATATTCATATGCTGTTGTGGATCAAGGATGCCCCAAAATTTGGAACAGATTCTGATGATGCAGTTTTATCTTTCATTGAAGAATATGCAACATGTGCTATACCTAAAAGCACAGAAGAAAAAAACTTAAAAGAGCAAGTTTTACGTTTCCAAAGTCATCGCTGTGGAAAATACTGTCGACGAAAGTACAAGAGTAAAGATAAATTCTACACAAAATGTCAATTTGGATTTCCACGACCTGTTCTTTCAAAAGGAAGAGTAAACAGTTTTATGTCAGCTGTGCGACATACCATTACAAGAAAATCTCCGAAAAATACCTACAACCTAAGAAGAAAAGAAGAGTCAAAATATATAAATTACTACAACCCAGTCATTTTATCCATGTGGAATGCTAACAATGATATTCAGTATGTAGCTGACAATTCTATTGCTGTTGCTCGGTATGTCACATCTTACATCACTAAATCTGATAAAACGGAATTGAAAGAAATGTGGGAAGAGATTTCTCACGAGAAGACTGTCAGTGAAAAGCTATACAGTTTCAGTTTAAAGATGTTATCGCATCGAGAAATTGGCTCATACGAATGCTCAGACAGGTTATCATCTGCAAGTCTGTACTCCAAATCCAGAAGAATAATTTGGGTAAGTTTAGGCCTTGCAGGAATGCGAAATCAGGTACTGAAATCTATTCGAGAAATTGAATATTTAGCAGAGAACGAACCAGAAAGTACAGACATTTTGAAAACAAATATGTTGGACACATATTACCCAAACAGAAGTCATCATCTTGAGAACATGTGTCTCTATGAATTGCTACAGAACTACATTTATAAACGGAATGCCACAGAAGACATCAACAATGGAAAATATAAAGTCATTGGTGAGGAAGGATGTTTGGTGAAACAAACAAAAGGAAGTTTGATTAATCACAGGAAGCTGAGTTGCGACACTAATGACAAAAAGGAATTTTACTACTTAGCACTTTTACAGCTGTTTAAACCATGGCGTTCAGAGGATGAATTACTTGGAGATTTTCAGAGCTATGAAGATTCCTTTAATGCATGCAAAGATAACATAGAATGCAGTACTTTCTCAAATTATGTACAAATGTTAAATGAAGAAATTGAACAAGAAGCTACAATTGCAGCTGAAGTAGCTAGAGACAGTTCTCAAGACAGTCAAAGTTCTGGTACGCTCAGTCAAAATCCCCTAGGACAACCAATCGTAGAAAATGAAGCTGCAATAGCCATGACTGAAGTGGAAACAGCTATGAATCAAGCTCAGGAAGATTTAATAGACTTACCAAATTTGGAACAACAACTGAATGATGAACAACAACAAATTTATGAAGAAGTCACAAAACAAATTGATCATGGATTACTACATGAAAATAAAGAGTGCTCATGCACAGCATTTGAACCAATCAGAATGTATGTGAGTGGACAAGCTGGAACTGGAAAAAGTTTCTTAATAAAGTAATTAGAAGCTACCTACAGAAAAAAACTGATTCACCTTTGTCTTGTGTTGTTACTGCTCCAACTGGGTTAGCAGCATATAACATAAAAGGAATTACCTTACATCGTTTGCTAATGTTACCAGTAGAGCATGAGAACAAAATAGAATACCGCAAGCTAACAGGAGAAGCATGTTTTGAAGTTTCAAGACTGTTGAAGAAAATTAAAGTTCTCATTATTGATGAGGTAAGCATGGTATCAAATTTAATGCTTGCCTTTGTACATTTAAGAATGCAGCAAATTCTAAAGACAGACTATGACGTGTTATTTGGAGGAAAACATGTTATAGTTTTGGAGGATCTACTGCAGCTCACTCCAGTTAAAGGACAACCAGTATTTAATACTGTTACACATGAAGACACAAAAAAGTCGTTAGGAAGTATAGGTAATGTGAATATTTGGTCATACTTTGAGTACAAAGAACTCATTACCAATATGCGGCAAGCAAATGATGATGATTATGCAAGTCTTCTCAAAGGTATCAGAATTGGACTACTCACAGAAAATGGCAGAAAAGCTTTACAGGGTCGCTTGCTATGTAATTTGTTTCCAGCAGAACAAATAGTTCCAGAGAAAATATACAAGAAAATTGCAGAAAAAAATACTGTAATCTGCTTAATGCCAACACTATATGAATGCTCTATATTCAATGAAGAACTTTTGAAATTGGAAAATGAAGAGATTATGAAAATGGAAGCCGTGGATAAAATACAGCATGAAGGAATAACTATTACATTGACAGGCAAATTGAAAACTAAATTGGATTCTCTAGAGAAAAACATATCGAAAACAGCTGGTTTAGAAAAGAATCTTTATGTATGTATGAACTGTCGAGTAATTTTAAGACGTAATTTGAATGTAGAAAAAGGTTTAGTGAATGGAGCTATGGGTAAAGTTGTGGGTTTTGTTAACTACCAGAAAAAAGATGGAATTAAATTTTTAAAAATAAAATTTGATCAGATTGAAGAGGTTAAAGACATTAGTCGTTGTTCAGTTCGTTTTTTGCTTGTGAAAGACTTATATGTACGTAGGAAGCAGTTTCCGTTTTCTCTAGCATATGCTGTAACTATTCACAAATCTCAAGGATTACCTGTAGATAATGCTTTTGTAAACATTGGATCTAGTTTTTTTAAAGAAGGTATGGCATATGTTGCTTTGTCACGAGTGAAAAAATTATCTGGTTTATTCATGATAGACTTTGATGACTCAAAAGTTAGTGCTGATGCAAATTGTGTAAAGGAGTATAATAGATTAAGAAGAAGCTATGCTCCTCATTTAGGTCAGTATCCTGTGTTTGAAAAACGTGTTGTTTGTCGGAAAATGAGAATTGAGAATATCTGTAATGAGGATGTACAGAAGAGAAAACAAAAGGAGAGTGATGTGATTGCAAGCAAAAAGAAAAAGGACAATGTTGAAGAGGTTGTTGGTTGTCATTTTGAAAATAGTTCTGGTGTCAACTGCTATGCTAATGTAGTGCTGAATGTTGTATTTTATCTTGAAAGTTTGCAAGAGCAGATAATACTAAATCATGAAAAAAGATTTTGTTCTCTGCTGAGTTTCTTTTATGAGAAGCTGAGTAATGATAAAACTAAAATAGAGAGTGCTTCTGATGTTAGAAATCTTTTAGATGTATGTTCTGGATGTACACAGTTTACTGAAAATGTCCAGCAAGATGCACAGGAATTCTTAATGTATATGCTTATGGTACTGGAAGATGAAGGGGTAGAAATAGAAAATATGTTTGGTCTCTCTTATAAATGGGAACATTGTTGTGAAAACTGTATGAACACATGCAGCACTAATGTTGATTCTGAAAGGTTCATACATTTAACATGACCAGAGAGTAAAGCAGTGACTTTTAGTAAATGAGTTAAAGATCAATCACAACATGGAATGTTCTCAATGTAAATCAGAAATGTTATCAACGTTATTTTTAAAGAAATATGGACAGTATATAATTTTAATGATGCAACGTTGTAGAGCTGATGGAACAAAATTGGACACTTTAATAAAGAAGTTTACAGGAAATCAATTATCAATATCAGGAAAGACTTTTGTTGCAGTTGCAATAATTTTCCATGATGGACCTTCTATAACTTCTGGTCATTACACAGTTTATCTAAAATGTGAAAAAGGCTGGACACTGTGTAATGATTCTCAATTGATTTTCAAGCAACGTTTGCCTGCAGAATTACCAAATTCCTACTTAATTTTTCTAAAACCAAAATTTTAGATACAAATTGCACCATCTGAAGAAACCATTATTTCGATTTTATAAGATTACCATTGGCTATTTCACCTAAAAAGGGTTTAAAAATTACCAATTGGCCTCATGGATAGGTAAATATTTCTATTGTGGACTTCTTTGACCAATATTATCTTGGTGTATGTGCTTAAGCAACAAGATTTACAGACGTTATTTATTGCAAATAGTTATTGTTCTTAGAAGATATTTTTAATATATATGACATTTCTATCAAGGTATGTTTTACTGAGGATAGATTCAGGGCTTTTTTAAACAATCTTTTTGATTGTTAATTTTTTTGCCCGCTGTTAAGTGATGAATGCAATTGATATCACTATTTTCAGTGAAATTCAATATATTCTGAAAACAGCAAAAAAAGGGCAAAAAATTACTTTGTTAAATATGAAAATATGTGTACTGTATTCTAAAATGTATTGTTAAATATTACTACTTTTTTTCAGATCAAGAAAGAAAATTTAGGAAATTGAATCCATTTTTCTTGTAATTAAAAAAAACATTTATTTCTAATTAAGTTATTTTGTTGGTCAGGCAAGTTCAAAATATCTGTATTTCTCACCCCTTCACTTTCATGCTCCCTTTTCTTCATGTCTCCTCACTCTGCTTTTCTCATTGCCCTTCCCTCTCTCTTCTTCCTTTACTGCTCTTTTGTAACTCCCTCACTCCTTCTCTACTACTCCCCTAGGTTTACTGCCTCCATCACTATTTTTTCAACCATGTTTCTCTCCCTGTCTCCATATGTCTCAGTCATTCTAACTGCCTTACTCTTTCTCAGTTCCTTTCTCTCTGTCTCTGTTTCTGTCTCCCTCCCTTTGTCTGACTTGCCCTTAATTTCCTTAACATCTCTGGGGCAGATTTACAAGCCCCCTGCGCCACCACTACGTCACTTTTCATGACGTACTGGTGGCGCAGGGGGCTCCTCCATATTTACAAGGAGAGGAAAAGCCACCCTGCGTGACTTTTCCTCTCCTCCTAAATACAGCCACTTCACACGCAGCACTGTGCGTTGAAGGGGCGTTCCATGGGTGTTGTTGTGGGTGTTCCCATGCAACACCCATAGAACTAGACACATCTCCAGATTTGCGAGAAATCGTAACTCTGGAGATATGTGTGAATGCTACGCCACCCTAGAGGTGGCGTAGCGAGGCGCAATGAGGAGAAATGTTTTCATTTCTCCTCGTTTTTTCCTCTTTCAGTGCGTCTCTTCCTGCACAAGAACAATCTCCCCACCATGCCGGCATCCTTGCAGCATGGTGCAAGGGAGCCTGCGCCGGCGCATGGCTGCAGTTTGTGCGCCAGCGCAGGGGAGGCATAGAGATGCAACACATTCTTGTAAATATGTCGCATCTCTGTGCTTCGAAACTAACGCAGCACGATGCAGCAAAATTACTTGCTGCACCGTGCTGCGTTAGTTTGTTATAAATCTGCCCTTCTGTTTCTACCACTCCTCCTCTTTCCATCACTCATTTTCCATCTATGTTAATTTTTTAACCTTCTCCGTCATTCTCCTTCCCTCACCTTCCCTAACTGTCACTATCCTTTACTCATAGTCACTCCTATTCTCCTACTTCACTTCCTCCTGTCTGTATCTCACACCCCTTCACATTTTCGCATTCTTTCCTTCACTCTCCCTCACTCTGCTTTGCTCATTGAAATCCTGACTCCCTTTCTCTCACTCCAGTTTCCTAAATCCCTCCATCTCTCACTTTCCCTTACCCCCTTTTCTAATCCTCATACCCCTTATCTCACCATCACTCCACTTCTCTTACTTTCAATCCCTTTACCCTGCTGTACTTCATCCGCTTCATCTGTTACTCCCTTTTCCTATCTCTGTCCCTTACTCCCCTTTTCTCACTCACCCCTCCCTCACTCTCCATTACTCACTGCCATTCCCTTACTCATTCACTCTTCTTACCTGTATCCTCTACCTTTAGTCCTTTTGTTGCAGTCAGTCTTTCACTTCCCTTTCATGACTGATCATACTTTCCTTTTCTCACTCATTCTGTCAGTCGTTTCCTCCTCTTCACTCAGTCATTTCAATCATTTCAATCATTCATGTATACACTACACATTCATTCAACAAAATTACAACACAGTATATTAAGAATATAGCTCTTCTTGGAGAAGTGAAGTGAGTTCTGAAAAGAACTGTTTTTTTTGTCGAGCAGCAAAAAAAAAAAAAAAAACTGTTCACCAGGAACAAAAAAAAAAAATGAGAGATGTCATCAGTGATGTCATGAGTGATGTCACTGACCATGTCATGAGTGATGTAATATGTGACGTCATCATCATATAACGGGGGAACTTCAATGGTTTTGTACGAGTTAAATGTCCAGCTAACTATAACATGTGTGAAACCTATGGTTTTTTCAGTGAATTTGCAAGGTTTTTTAAATGCTAATTCCTAACTATAACGTGTGTGAAACCTATGGTTTTTTCAGTGAATATATATATATATATATATACATACTGCTGGTAAAAATCGACTATGATGTAGGCAACACATAGTTGTTTTAATAGTGCCAGCTGCAGATTCATACCATCCTAGGCACGCTTTAATGGGATGTATGTAATTAAGTCATTTTCTTAATTACATGTTCGCCTCCTCTGGTGAAGATTAAAAAACAGAACTAAGGTATGGCATGAGGCGAAATTACCTGAAAATACTTTATCATCTTTAAATTATATAACTTGCTACCTTCGCTGGTATGTTGTCTTATAGAAACAAATGCATACCAGGGCTGAATAATATGAAAACATTTTCTAAGAAGGTAAGTACAAGAGAATAAAAAGCGTAATAATATACTTAGCATATACCATGATAGGTGGGATGCTGTAGGAACAGCATGCACAATGGAGGAGCAGTATGAACTAGACAGGACAAATACACTGGATAATACACTAGGGCTGAAAGACAATGAGACAGATGTTGGTTTTACCGAATACACAATTCAGAAGTTAACAATACCAGATAGAACATTGCAAAATTGAAGAAGAATAACAACAAAGAAGGCATATAGAACAATTATGTCTTTGCTGTAGCCCCAAATTCCTTGTCTTCAAGACAATGCTGTTGAAGAAAGTCATGTTGTTTAGCTGGATCCTCAAAGGAGTACGAGTTCTCTTTCTAAGTAACTTTGAAAAAGTATGGTTGAACTAGGCCATATCTGATGTTCAGGGATTTTAGTTGAGGCCAAAATTCCAGGAAGCATTTTCTTCTTGAAGCAGTAGCACTGGAAACACCTTGCGAAAAAAATATACCTTGTTACCAGACCAATGGAGAGGGCCCACTTGCTTGGCTGCAGACAGGATGTGCATTAAATCAGTGTGTTGCAAAAAAAGGATAATGATGCCTCTAGGCCTCTGATGTGAAGATGTAGCAGGCAGTATAGGGCAAAGACGATGGGCTCTTTGAATATTAAATAGACTGTGGTCATGTAAGTAAACAATAGAAGGGATAACAATTTGCAGGAAGGAAATCATGTTGGGTCCTTCAGAGTTCTCAGGAATTCCATAAAGTCACTGGTTATTTCTCCAATTCCTGTTTTCGGTAGTCCTTTTGAGCAACTCTATTTCCTTCGTCAACTGACATACCTCTGGAATCGCGTCTTCCACAACACTAAATTCTTTGTTCAATATCAGTGATGCAGTGATCATGTGTGGACCATTTATCCTTAATGCATTTAAGGGAAGCAATGGTTTCCAAAATGATGGGTTTCAAGGCTCTTATTTCCTCCCTGATATCCTCCAGAGTGAAAGGAGGAGGAGTTTTGGATGGAGTGTCGGAATTCTTCTTTGCTCTCTTAAGTGAAGCAGAGGGCTTTTTGGACATAGTCCCATACCTTGAAGCAGAGCACCCCAATGCAAGCTCACTAGAGCTCTCCATAAGGGCAGAGAGAGCTTTAGGGGCACGGTCCCATCGGTGAAATTTAGGACGAGTAATGAGCTTAGTGGAAGATGGAAGAGGTTAGGTCTTATCCTTATGCTTAAAAGTTCTCCCTTAAAGAAAGGATGGGTATATAAGACCATGAATGAACATTTCTAGTAGGTGAGGACGTGGAGGCAATTGTTCTGTCACTTCCCTAAGAAGACCAATGTAGGGTTGAAAACTTGTTGCACAGGTAGAGCAGAAAATTGGTAGGCATGCATCTAGATCATCGTGAGGGTGAAGAGTGCTCTGGATCTGCAACAGGGGTTCAAAAAGCAGTCAAAATGAATTTAGCTTCACATGGACCAGCCTGTGGAGTTTGCATGAAATGCTGTTAAAATATGTCATGCGCCTGCAGGGCTATGCCTTAAAGTTCAAATGCTGCTTGAGGAGTGCCACACAGACTCTACACTTAGGCAAAAAAAGTCACTATGAGTCTGTTTGGATAAGAATAGACGTTATTACCCAGCCAGCATAACTCAGTAAAACTTCTGAGATTGAAGAAGATTGAAAAGAGTTAGTGCCCCATTACACACTGCATAGACTGCAAGTCAAATCTAAAGCAGCCAGAAAGGAATGGCAGCAATTAATAGTAGAGACGTCAAGCAGAGTCGGAAACACATCTTGGAGGAGAGACAGTCTTTACAACGAAACTGTTACAACGCATGCCTTTACATCGCATGTTGTTGCAATGCAAAAGGTGTGCAGCAGTGGGTAGAAGGTGTTGGAATTAATTCCAACACCTTCCCTACTGTTGCACACACTGGAGTTGGAATAGAAAATTAATCTCTTCCAACTTCCAGCGCCCCCCGGACAGAAAGTTGGAGTAAAAGTTTGCATTGCAACAGCATGCGATGTAATAGCATGCGTTGTAACGTCACCTATTTATCTTGGAGCCTTCAAACATCAATAAATAAATAGCCCGCTGCCATTTTACATAAGCATCGTCTCAGAAACATAGAGAGCCTCAAAATTCAGATCTAACACAGCAGTGTAGGTAGAAAAACATGCCAGCACAGGTCATAAATCACTCCATAAAGGTCAAGAAAGGGGGCGCCAGCCTTTGAACCTTGAAATCTCGTACATTGACCGCGCCGAGTCCTCGTGAGAACGCTGGAGCCGATGGAGCGATTTACAGTCTGGAGGCCGTCTTGCACAGATTTCCGATGTATAAGTATTAAAATTCAAGGTTTGGGCTTGGCAAAAGATTTGTTTTTCCAAGTCGAATTGGCAGTTTTAACTGCACACAGGCTCTGCAATGGCGAGCCTGAGACAGGTTTAAAGGACTACTTAAATGGGTGGCACAATCAGTGCTGCAGGCTCATTGGTAGCATTTAATTTACAGGCCTTGAGTACATGTACTAGGGATTTATAAGTAAATGTATTATCCAAATTGGGTATGAGACAATATTGCCATGTTTAGAGGAGAGAGTACAAGCACTTTAGCATAGGTTAGCAGTGATGAAGTGCGCAGAGCTCTAAGACCAGCAAGTAGAGACAAAATGTTCAGGGGTGACCCTGCAGAGAGGGCCAGGTCCAACACAGGCAAAGTATTATATTTTAATCTTGATTCATTTGGGCCAAGATATTATCAAATGTTCTTTTAGATGAGATGAGCCTCAAAGCCATGAGGGGCAGGCATCACATTTATAGGGTTCCTATTGATGTGGAATTTAAGAAATTTTGCATATTTGGTCATGAAGTTTAATTAATGAATAGATGAATGCTAATTTGTAGGACACTCTGTTATACTATGTCCTGGCACTAGGTTTCAAGAAAGTAGGCATGTAAATAAATTGGCATCTAAAGCAGCCTTTCCAGAAGGAGATATAGCTTTTGTCACATTAAATTGCTTGTAGAAGCTAGTTCTCATATTTAGAAACCCGACAAGAATAGGAGTGCAGGTTCTGAAAATCATAGTAAGTATGACAAAGTGAGCCACACCAGAGTAAAGTAGCCTAGGTGGGTAGAAGGGGCAATATCTGTTAGATGAAGCAAAGGTCAGATTTACAACTTTAGGGTGCAGTGCGAATAAAATACACTTGGTTATGAACAGCCAGTGAAGACTGAAAAGATGTGCAGAGATTGCTAAGCATACTGGCATCACCCAATACAAGTCTGGCAGCAAAATTGAGTACGAGCTGAAGCTTTTGAATGGAGCTTTTAGTAAGACCCAGATAAAAGGAGTTATAATAGTCAATAAAAGGCACAATAAAACCCCAAACAATTGATTTCCAGCAGCGTAAGGGTGACGCAACTCAATGATAAATCTGCCCCTTTGTTCTGAGGGTAACTTATGAGAGGACCAGGTGGTAGGAATAGTTCCTAGAAGGGAAACTGGTTTGTCACTTTTAAGTGTTGTTATTAATCGAGAGTGAATCTGCCCATAGACATTGTTTGACCCTTTTGCATCTGTCATCCAGATTGCCCTCAAAATAGTAAATTATCTGGCTGTTGCAAACGTAAGACACAAGAGAGATGTCGAAGGAGGAAACTAAGTTGGCTGGTGGGGTCACTGAATTCTTCAGAGTCAAGAACTCAGCAAGTTATAGCTTTATGGTAAAAAAGAAAAGGAGGCAAGTGAAAAGCTCGAGATTTGCTGCTCTGAAAGGAGTTATACCATTGGAGGGTGTTTCATCTGATGCCAAACTTAGAGAGGTGCTGAAGGAG
The DNA here is from genome assembly GCF_964204655.1 of Triturus cristatus. Taxonomy (NCBI): domain Eukaryota; kingdom Metazoa; phylum Chordata; class Amphibia; order Caudata; family Salamandridae; genus Triturus; species Triturus cristatus. The sequence continues at coordinate 145,593,299 of NC_140588.1, forward strand.
GACAGAGTGAGAACCAATGTGAAAAGCTGCACTGAGGTCCTTGAGATCTATCTATCTATCTATCTATCTATCTATCTATCTATCTATCTATCTATCTATCTATCTATCTATCTATCTATCTATCTATCTATCTATCTATCTATCTATCTATCTATCTATCTATCTATCTATCTATCTATCTATCTATCTATCTATCTATCTATCTATCTATCTATCTATCTATCTATCTATCTATCTATCTGTCTGTCTGTCTGTCTGTCTGTCTGTCTGTCTGTCTGTCTGTCTGTCTGTCTATCTATCTATCTATCTATCTATCTATCTATCTATCTATCTATCTATCTATCTATCTATCATCTATCTGTCTGTCTGTCTGTCTGTCTGTCTGTCTGTCTGTCTGTCTGTCTGTCTGTCTGTCTGTCTGTCTGTCTGTCTATCTATCTATCTATCTATCTATCTATCTATCTATCTATCTATCTATCTATCTATCTATCTATCTATCTATCTGTCTGTCTGTCTGTCTGTCTGTCTGTCTGTCTGTCTGTCTGTCTGTCTGTCTGTCTGTCTCTATGACGAGTCTGAGATTGTAAACTATAGATAACAAGGCTGCTTCAGTATTATATAGGGGACAAAACCCAGCCTGATGGGTAATGAAGAGCACGTGTATGTATTGCATAAGTTGCTTGTTGACCTCTGTCTTTTTGATTTTGACAACCAAACAAAGTATCAAGATGGGTCTGTAACTGCTTAGCTCGGTGGTTTCTACGGAAGACTTTTTCAGAAGAAGTACGATACGAGACAGTTGCAGCGCAGAATGGACTTGACCAGTAGCAAATGAAGTATGAAGGATCTAATTCAAAGCAGGGCACATGGAATCAAGAATGAGCGTGACACAGTAGCGTAACAAAGGCCCCACAGCCCCCGCAGTGCAGGGGGGCCCGCGAGCTCCAGGGGACCCCCTCAGCACAGTACCCTGGCCTGAGAGCTTCTGAGTGAGTCCGGAGGGGGGCCCTTTCATGTACTTTGCAGTGGGGCCTACTCAAGTTTTGTTACGCCACTGGCACAACAACATGGGCTGGGGGTCACGAGGTAAATTCTCATTTGATGCAGTGAGCAAGGACAATGATGTGAGGGATTGTATAGGGGAAAAGGAATCAAAGGAAGAAGCATCTTCAATAGGCATGTCAGCAGAATGTTGTGAGGTGGTTGGAGTGGTAAAGTAAAGATAGATACCTTGAATTTTATTGTGAAAGCGTCAGATAGCAAGTTGAATAGTACTTCTGTAGCAGTTGTTGCTGAGCTAGTAGCAAGAGGTACAAGGAACGTTTTCACAATGCCAAACACCTCCTTTGATGAATCGCTTGCTTCTAGGCTACAGCTAGAATGGAATGAGCCTTTGGCGGCACCTTGAACAAAAGTAGTCAGTGCAGGCGGAAGAGTCGTACTGCAAGTGCCATTGGAGTTCTGGATCATTGCAACGTTGCTCATTGGTTTCCAGAGAGCCGAAGGAAACGCGCGTTGAGAGTGGCCAGATTTGATAGTTGTGACTGGATTCAGGGTATAGGTAACCCAAGAGTGAAACTGACTAAACTTGTCATCTATTTTCGAGGTAAGAAGAAAGATCACAGGCAGGAAGAGTAGAGGTTCAGTAAAGTTAGGACCTGTGGTTTTAGCTCAGGAGCATTTAAAAGAAGGCATCATAGCAGAAGGAGACAGGATAATTTGAATGTGACTGGTTCCTGTCTGAGGAGGTAGATGATCAAAAAAATTATTGCAGTAATTGCCAGTTGTTGATATTAATTTAGGCGATCCATCAGTCACTTTTGTGTAGTCTTCAGTGCCATGCCCCAAGTGTGACGGTAAGCCCAGTTATAGATCATGTGCTCACTGTAACATATGATTCAAAGTGCTACCTACTAATGAGGCCCACATAGGCCAAAACTAGTGTGGGATTGCATGTAATCCTATTTAGAGAGTCTGGCTGGCAGTTTGGGGTGGGCTGCTCCTATTGGAGCAGAATACAGACTGATTTGCATATGGCTTTTTGCCATCAGAGAAAAACAATGAACTGGTTTGAGGCCTTGAAGTAATTACCAGAGTCTGCGACTAATGCAACGATTCCCCCATCACTTTTTTAATTTCCTCAATGCAATGAGGCATTCAAAGTAAAAAAAAACAACCCTTTTAGCCAATGCTTTTAAATGCACGCAGCCTCTACTTATATGAATCCAGGTCTATTTTGAATAAAAGCATATCATGAGCCAGTAAAAACTAATCTGAGTTGGGCCTCCACGTACCACCTTCTTCAGTCCAGTTGTGCTCTTCTGCTTAGAACTGCTCCAGATGGAATCTTCTATTTTTCATTTCACTGATTCTCTCAATGTGCATCCGTGTTGCTAAGCAACCCATTTTTGTCTCTCTCATAAGAACACACTCTACCTCCCCAGTGCTATCATTCCTCAGCTGGTAGATTTTGTTTTTGTTGTTTTGAAATGACAAAAATAAGTAAATGGAGCTCATTTCAATATGTCTCCGTTGTTATCGCATCCCCGTGGGAATGCGCATTACCAAAATTATATTTTTAGATGCACCATTGTTAGACATAAAAGAAGTATAGACAACATACCAGCGAAGGTAGCAAGTTATATAATTTAAAGATGATAAAGTATTTTCAGGTAATTTCGCCTCATGCCATACCTTAGTTCTGTTTTTTAATCTTCACCAGAGGAGGCGAACATGTAATTGAGAAAATGACTTAATTACATACATCCCATTAAAGCGTGCCTAGGATGGTATGAATCTGCAGCTGGCAATATTAAAACAACTATGTGTTGCCTACATCATAGTCGATTTTTACCAGCAGTATGTATATATATATATATACATATATTCACTGAAAAAACCATAGGTTTTACACACGTTATAGTTAGGAATTAGCATTTAAAAAACCTTGCAAATTCACTGAAAAAACCATAGGTTTCACACATGTTATAGTTAGCTGGACATTTCACTCGTACAAAACCATTGAAATTCCCCCGTTATAGTTAGTTCAGCTAACTATAAATCGCGCGCCCGCAATCCACTGCTGATGACATCACATATTACATCACTCATGACATGGTCAGTGACATCACACATGACATCACTGATGACATCTCAAATGACATCACTGATGACATCACTGATGACATCATCCTTGTGTAAGAGTGGCAGACCTCCTCTTATCCTAATATAAACTTTGATACACACAATGAAAAATACAAATTAAAGTTTTGAAAACTATAGAGATACCAATACCAGTTAGAACAACCTATTCAGTAATTCCAAAATCTACATACGCATACACTCATTCATCAACACTTCTATATAGTCACTCATACATGTACTCAGTCATCATATGTACTCATACACCTATACATCCTGTTACACACCTACACTCATACATAGAGTTACTCACACACATACTGACACATGCAAATAAACATCCATTTACTTGCATGTACAGCTATACACACACCAGTACACTTACTTCTACAGAAACGTACACATACTTACTCTCTAAAACAATCACTTATAGAAACACATACTTATCAAAGGAGGTGTTTGGCATTGTGAAAACGTTCCTTGTACCTCTTGCTACTAGCTCAGCAACAACTGCTACAGAAGTACTATTCAACTTGCTATCTGACGCTTTCACAATAAAATTCAAGGTATCTATCTTTACTTTACCACTCCAACCACCTCACAACATTCTGCTGACATGCCTATTGAAGATGCTTCTTCCTTTGATTCCTTTTCCCCTATGCACTCCCTCACATCATTGTCCTTGCTCACTGCATCAAATGAGAATTTACCTCGTGACCCCCAGCCCATGTTGTTGTGCCAGTGGCGTAACAAAACTTGAGTAGGCCCCACTGCAAAGTACATGAAAGGGCCCCCCTCCGGACTCACTCAGAAACTCTCAGGCCAGGGTACTGTGCTGAGGGGGTCCCCTGGAGCTCGCGGGCCCCCCTGCACTGTGGGGGCTGTGGGGCCTTTGTTATGCTACTGTGTCACGCTCATTCTTGATTACATGTGCCCTGCTTTGAATTAGATCCTTCATACTTCATTTGCTACTGGTCAAGTCCATTCTGCGCTGCAACTGTCTCGTATCGTACTTCTTCTGAAAAAGTCTTCCGTAGAAACCACCAAGCTAAGCAGTTACAGACCCATCTTGATACTTTGTTTGGTTGTCAAAATCAAAAAGACAGAGGTCAACAAGCAATTTATGCAATACATCAAACATGCTCTTCATTACCCATCAGGCTGTGTTTTGTCCCCTATATAATACTGAAGCAGCCTTGTTATCTATAGTTTACAATCTCAGACTCGTCATAGAGACAGACAGACAGACAGACAGACAGATAGATATCATAGAGACAGACAGACAGACAGATAGATAGATAGATAGATAGATAGATAGATAGATAGATAGATAGATAGATAAATAGATAGATAGATAGATAGATAGATAGATAGATAGATAGATAGATAGATAGATAGATAGATAGATAGACAGACAGACAGACAGACAGACAGACAGACAGACAGACAGGCAAGCAGGCAGGCAGGCAGGCAGGCAGACAGACAGACAGACAGACAGACAGACAGACAGACAGATGATAGATAGATAGATAGATAGATAGATAGATAGATAGATAGATAGATAGATAGATAGATAGATAGATAGATAGATAGATAGATAGATAGATAGATAGATAGATAGATCTCAAGGACCTCAGTGAAGCTTTTCACATTGGTTCTCACTCTGTCCTCCTTCAGCACCCCTCTAAGTTTGGCATCAGATGAAACACCCTCCAATGGTATAACTCCTTTCAGAGCAGCAAATCTCGAGCTGTTCACTTGCCTCCTTTTCTTTTTTACCATAAAGCTATAACTTGCTGAGTTCTTGACTCTGAAGAATTCAGTGACCCCACCAGCCAACTTAGTTTCCTCCTTCGACATCTCTCTTGTGTCTTACGTTTGCAACAGCCAGATAATTTACTATTTTGAGGGCAATCTGGATGACAGATGCAAAAGGGTCAAACAATGTCTATGGGCAGATTCACTCTCGATTAATAACAACACTTAAAAGTGACAAACCAGTTTCCCTTCTAGGAACTATTCCTACCACCTGGTCCTCTCATAAGTTACCCTCAGAACAAAGGGGCAGATTTATCATTGAGTTGCGTCACCCTTACGCTGCTGGAAATCAATTGTTTGGGGTTTTATTGTGCCTTTTATTGACTATTATAACTCCTTTTATCTGGGTCTTACTAAAAGCTCCATTCAAAAGCTTCAGCTCGTACTCAATTTTGCTGCCAGACTTGTATTGGGTGATGCCAGTCTGCACATCTTTTCAGTCTTCACTGGCTGTTCATAACCAAGTGTATTTTATTCGCACTGCACCCTAAAGTTTGGTAAATCTGACCTTTGTTTCATCTAACAGATATTGCCCCTTCTACCCACCTAGGCTGCTTTACTCTGGTGTGGCTCACCTTGTCATACTTCCTATGATTTTCAGAACCTGCACTCCTATTCTTGTCGGGTTTCTAAATATGAGAACTAGCTTCTACAAGCAATTTAATGTGACAAAAGCTATATCTCCTTCTGGAAAGGCTGCTTAAGATGCCAATTTATTTACATGCCTACTTTCTTGAAACCTAGTGCCAGGACATAGTATAACAGAGTGTCCTACAAATTAGCATTCATCTATTCATTAATTAAACTTCATGACCAAATCTGCAAAATTTCTTAAATTCCACATCAATAGGAACCCTATAAATGTGATGCCTGCCCCTCATGGCTATGAGGCTCATCTCACCTAAAAGAACATTTGATAATATCTTGGTCCAAATGAATCAAGATTAAAATATAATATTTTGCCTGTGTTGGACCTGGCCCTCTCTGCAGGGTCACCCCTGAACATTTTGTCTCTACTTGCTGGTCTTAGAGCTCTGTGCACTTCATCACTGCTAACCGGTGCTAAAGTGCTTGTGCTCTCTCCTCTAAACATGGCAATATTGTCTCATACCCAATTTGGATAATACATTTACTTATAAATCCCTAGTACATGTACTCAAGGCCTGTAAATTAAATGCTACCAATGCTACCATTGAGCCTGCAGCACTAATTGTGCCATCCATTTAAGTAGTCCTTTAAACCTGTCTCAGGCTCGCCATTGCAGAGCCTGTGTGCAGTTAAAACTGCCAATTCGACTTGGAAAAACAAATCTTTTGCCAAGCCCAAACCTTGAATTTTAATACTTATACATCGGAAATCTGTGCAAGACGGCCTCCAGACTGTAAATCGCTCCATCGGCTCCAGCGTTCTCACGAGGACTCGGCGCGGTCAATGTACGAGATTTCAAGGTTCAAAGGCTGGCGCCCCCTTTCTTGACCTTTATGGAGTGATTTATGACCTGTGCTAGCATGTTTTTCTACCTACACTGCTGTGTTAGATCTGAATTTTGAGGCTCTCTATGTTTCTGAGACGATTCTGCTTATGTAAAATGGCAGCGGGCTATTTATTTATTGATGTTTGAAGGCTCCAAGATTTTACAACGCATGCTATTACATCGCATGCTGTTGCAGTGCAAACTTTTACTCCAACTTTCTGTCCGGGGGGCGCTGGAAGTGGGAAGAGATTAATTTTCTATTCCAACTCCAGTGTGTGCAACAGTAGGGAAGGTGTTGGAATTAATTCCAACACCTTCTACCCACTGCTGCACACCTTTTGCATTGCAACAACATGCGATGTAAAGGCATGCGTTGTAACAGTTTCGTTGTAAAGACTGTCTCTCCTCTAAGATGTGTTTCCGACTCTGCTTGACGTCTCTACTACTAATTGCTGCCATTCCTTTCTGGCTGCTTTAGATTTGACTTGCAGTCTATGCAGTGTGTAATGGGGCACTAACTCTTTTCAATCTTCTTCAATCTCAGAAGTTTTACTGAGTTATGCTGGCTGGGTAATAACGTCTATTCTTATCCAAACAGACTCATAGTGACTTTTTTTTGCCTAAGTGTAGAGTCTGTGTGGCACTCCTCAAGCAGCATTTGAATTTTAAGGCATAGCCCTGCAGGCGCATGACATATTTCAACAGCATTTCATGCAAACTCTCCACAGGCTGGTCCATGTGAAGCTAAATTCATTTTGACTGCTTTTTGAACCCCTGTTGCAGATCCAGAGCACTCTTCACCCTCACGATGATCTAGATGCATGCCTACCAGTTTTCTGGTCTACCTGTGCAACAAGTTTTCAACCCTACATTGGTCTTCTTAGGGAAGTGACAGTACAATTGCCTCCACATCCTCACCTACTAGAAATGTTCATTCATGGTTTTATATACCCATCCTTTCTTTAAGGGAGAACTTTTAAGCATAAGGATAAGACCTAACCTCTTCCATCTTCCACTAAGCTCATTACTCGTCATAAATTTCACCGATGGGACCTTGCCCCTAAAGCTCTCTCTGCCCTTATGGAGAGCTCTAGTGAGCTTGTATTGGGGTGCTCTGCTTCAAGGTATGGGACTATGTCCAAAAAGCCCTCTGCTTCACTTAAGAGAGCAAAGAAGAATTCCGACACTCCATCCAAAACTCCTCCTCCTTTCACTCTGGAGGATATCAGGGAGGAAATAAGAGCCTTGAAACCCTTCATTTTGGAAACCATTGCTTCCCTTAAATGCATTAAGGATAAATGGTCCACACATGATCACTGCATCACTGATATTGAACAAAGAATTTAGTGTTGTGGAAGACGCGATTCCAGAGGTATGTCAGTTGACGAAGGAAATAGAGTTGCTCAAAAGGACTACCGAAAACAGGAATTGGAGAAATAACCAGTGACTTTATGGAATTCCTGAGAACTCTGAAGGACCCAACATGATTTCCTTCCTGCAAATTGTTATCCCTTCTATTGTTTACTTACCTGACCACAGTCTATTTAATATTCAAAGAGCCCATCGTCTTTGCCCTATACTGCCTGCTACATCTTCACATCAGAGGCCTAGAGGCATCATTATCCTTTTTTTGTAACACACTGATTTAATGCACATCCTGTCTGCAGCCAAGCAAGTGGGCCCTCTCCATTGGTCTGGTAACAAGGTATATTTTTTTCGCAAGGTGTTTCCAGTGCTACCGCTTCAAGAAGAAAATGCTTCCTGGAATTTTGGCCTCAACTAAAATCCCTGAACATCAGATATGGCCTAGTTCAACCATACTTTTTCAAAGTTACTTAGAAAGAGAACTCTTACTCCTTTGAGGATCCAGCTAAACAACATGACTTTCTTCAACAGCATTGTCTTGAAGACAAGGAATTTGGGGCTACAGCAAAGACATAATTGTTCTATATGCCTTCTTTGTTGTTATTCTTCTTCAATTTTGTAATGTTCTATCTGGTATTGTTAACTTCTGAATTGTGTATTCGGTAAAACCAACATCTGTCTCATTGTCTTTCAGCCCTAGTGCATTATCCAGTGTATTTGTCCTGTCTAGTTCATACTGCTCCTCCATTGTGCATGCTGTTCCTACAGCATCCCACCTATCATGGTATATGCTAAGTATATTATTACGCTTTTTATTCTCTTGTACTTACCTTCTTAGAAAATGTTTTCATATTATTCCGCCCTGGTATGCATTTGTTTCTCTCTCCATGGTTATTGCTGTCATTTATCTCTTTCAAAGTACAGTATGTTCCCCTTCATGTTCGCCGGAGCCGAGTCTGGCTACATCTTTTTTAGGTGCTCTGCATTCTCCTCAACCCTCGGGATTTATTATTTTTTCACATAAGGTAATTTTTGCAACTAAGGTTTATCTTTCCTGTGCTGCCTTTAGGTTTACTCTGTCTCTTCAGGGGTTCCTCACCCCAGTTGCAGATTCCTGCTTTTCTCTACCTTTAAAAAAAAACTATTTTCCTCTTTCTTTTTATTCTCTGCTGCAACCTCCTATGTACAATATGCTCATGCCTATATTTATTCCTAATGTTCACATATGAATTCTCCCCGTACAACTCTCAGGGTCACAACCTGGAATGTTGAAGGTTTAAAAAATCCTATGAAACACCAGCAGGTTTTGTCTCACTAGCTAGATTGCATTGCTAACTTGCATTACTTCAAGAAACTCACCTTATTAAAGCAGACATTAAGAAGCTCAAAAAGCAATGGGTGAGCAAACTTTTCTTTTAATCTTCTTCGCAGCATAAAAATGGTGTTGCCAGTCCATGCCATAAAGGTTTAACTATTTCCCTTGTTTCCCAGGAAAATGACAAAGAAGGTTAATATTGATGGGCTAATTTTCACAATTCTTAATGGATATGGCCCCACCAACCCTGAATCCATATTTTTGACGCATATTTTCAATTAGTCACTCAAAATGTTACTGAAAACTTAATTTTAGGGAGCGACTGCAATCAAATAATTGACCTTTTCTAGATCGTCATTCAAATATGAAATTTCTCCCTTGTTGAGCTCACAAAGCATTTAAACATGCTATCAAGCATAATTCCCTCTCGGATTCCAGGAGATTGGCCCATCCTTCCCTTCAATAATTTTCCCCTCATAAAACAAAGAATAGACTTTGTTTCCCTTAGCAAAAACCCCACTCAACTCTTAGTTAACTCTTGGATAGGATTTTAATTTCAGACCATGCCCCTGTGTCTACTGATTTAGAAGTTCTCTGCAACCCTTCACCTAGATCCTGTTGGACGTTCAACAATCACTTACTTTCTGATAAGGTATTTATCACTTCTCAGGAGGTATTTGTTGATGAATATTTCGAGATTGATGATACAGGAGAGTCTTCTTTCCATTTTGTTTGGGATGCAATAAGGCTGCATCCAGAAGTTTTGTTATTGTGTATGTTTCTAACAAACGGAAAGCTATAGAGAAGGAATCATCTGCCATTCTTAGCAAAATGAAGAGATTAGAGCATAAATATTTTATGTCTAAAAATAATAACGCTGATCTTGATCAATTGGTGGCAGCCAAGATCCAATTTATTAAGACTACTGTGGAAAAAGGCATGTGGCACTCTTCTTAAAATGAATGGCAGATATTATGGGGGACACAATAAAACTGGGAATTTGCTAGCTAACTACCTTACCTTAAAAGCAGAAAAGACTATTACCAAACATTACATACTCCTGAAGCAACCCTTCAGAGCATTCCTTCTCTTCATTCTTTTCTCGTTCTTACATGCACAAGCCCTCACTATTCGGTTTGGATTCTTTCAAAGTCTCACTACTAGTGGAATAATTGTTTTATGCATTCAAACGCTTTCCAATCGTTAAGGCACTGGGACCAGATGGGTTTACAGTTGAATTTCACCATCAGTTTTCAAAATTACTTTTTCCTAAAAGATATAATTACTCATTTACTCTCATTGAACAAATCATCTGGATCTTTTATGAATGCTATGATCTGTCTAATGCCTGAAAAATTCAGAACTCCCTTACAATGCAAGAATTACCGTCCCATATCACCAATAAACACAGACTGTAAACTTTTCACTAAAGCATAGACCTTATGCCATAATGACTTTATGCCAGATCTAGTAGACGTGGAGCAGTCCTGCTTTGTTAAAAATAGGAATATAATGGACAATTCAAAGATCTTTTTAAACATTCTGAGTAAAAACAGCTAAACATAATCACTCCGCGGCAGCGCTACTAGATACTGAAAAGGCATTAGATCAAGTGGATTGGAAATATCTAATGTACACTCTTCACTGGCACAGGTTTGACCCTCAATTTCTTCAATTAATTTCCTTAATATATTCCTCACCATACACTTCTGTTTCGGTCAACTGTATTGAATCTTCCTATTTTTCCCTCCATAGAGGCACGCAGCAGGGATTCCCCTTATTGGCCATGCTTTCTATACTTGCAGCTGGGCTTTTTTAGGTTGAAACACTCTGATGTCTTTTACAGCTTTCTGTTAAATAAAGTCCATATTAAATTTACAGCCTTCTCTATATCTCCAAGCTGGAAATATCAATCCGTCACTTTTTTGAAGAACTGAAAGCATATTAGAAAGTTTCATGTTGCAAATAACATAGAAAAATCTGAAAACATGCCCTTGAATAAGTTCTGATTTAAAGCACCTTTTTCTGGGATGGGTCTCTCCTGGAGCTCTAACTGGATCAAATGTCTAGCTATCTTACACCGTAAAAATTTCAGAGATACTCTGCAAACTAAAATGGAAGTCTTCTTGCAAAAATTACAAAACTCATGCAGGGTTGGTCCCCCTTATTTTTGTTATGGTGGGGTCACCTAGATACTAGTAAAATGGTAGTTGTTCCAATTATTACTTTCTTCCCTATGATGCTACCTATTAAAATCCTGGGAAATACTTTATAGCCATTGATAGAATTGTATCTAAATTTTTATGGACGAAGAAACCTTCTAGAATTTCCTTACATAGCCTAAAGTTACTAAAATCAGTTGGATGGGTCATCTTTCCTGATTCTCCTTGCTATCATAAGGCATTTGTTATAATGTCAACTGTGTTTTCGTGACCTTTCAGACCCTCCACCCAAATTATGATCTCAGCTTTAGCCTTTATCTTTCCCTTCTTTCAAACTCATATTATAAATATGAACATCCTCTTAAATATTGGATACCCACAGTTATTTCTCATTCTTGTTCTGTTTTTAAGCCCTATCTGACAGCTTAACTTTCTCCGTCTGAACAATTCCTTAACAGTACTATTTGGTATAATAAAAAGCTACTTGCACATGGTAAACTTCTATTTTGGCGGACTTGGTTAAATAAGGGTATATTCATCGTATCTCAATTGACTATGCATAATAATTTAATTATATATAACGATATGCGTTCTTCCTCTAGAGGACATGAATCGGCGAGGAAGCCACCAAGATCCGGCCGGGTGCGAACCATACAGGCCAGCGGCTCCAATATGAGGCCAACAATAAAGGGGATAGGGGGCACCCCTGCCTGATGCCTCTCTGTATCGGCCAGTTGGCAGAGAGAGTGCCATTGACCCGGACCCGGGCTTTGGGCATGTGGTATAACAATGGGTCTATCATGAGATTGGCTTCCTCATTTTAATGGAGAGGGAGTTGGATCATTCAGTGTCGGCCGCCATAGTTGCGGTCGTTCTTCCACCCAGGCCCACGCCTCCTCAGGGGTGTGAAAGAACAACGTGGACTCTTGATAAATAACTTTCAGTTTGGCCGGAAATAACAGCATATATTGGAGCCCCATAGCACGTAGTTTGATCTTGACTTGGTCAAAGGTCCGCCTCTGCTTTTGTACGTCGCAGGAATAGTCAGGAAAGACCATCACTTTAGTATTTTCATAACGGATCTCCCCTTTATTCCGGATTTCCCTCAGTATTAAGTCTCTATCGTGAAAGTTCAGGAAACGTGCTATTAGGGGTCGAGGGGGGGCCCCTGGTGGAGGAGCAAGGTTCGGCATTCTGTGCGCCCGTTCAATAACAAAACATGTCGAGAACTGCACCTGTGGTAGTATATTCTTCAGGAATGTCAGAAGAAATTGTCCTGGGTCCACCCCTTCCACTTTTTCTGGAAAAACAACAAATCTGAGGTTGTTTCTCCTGGCCCTATTTTCAGCATCATCCACTCTCCAGGCCAATTCCGCTACTGTCGACAAAAGTCCTGCAACATCTTTGCGTGTGACCTGGGAGGTGTGTTCCAGCTCCGAGATGCAGTGTTCAGTTTCGGTCACCTGCTCTGAGACCCTACGGAGATCCTGGCGCAACAGTATCACCTCAGAATGAACCTCTGCTATTCTCTCCTCCAAACTTTCCCTGGACTCGCGAATGGCCTGCAGGATGGTCACCGTATCCGGGGGTGGAACAGGACCGCCCTCCGCACCCAGCGCAGCTGGTACCACCTTGGCTAAGCGATCTAATTTACCCTGCCGAGACTGCTTGGGTTCCCTGTCCTTGTCTTTGTCCTTTGCCATGATGAAGGGGTGCGGAGAAGGCAACAACCCGGCCAGCGTCAGTAGGATCCTCTATTCCTACCTCTATTCAGTAACAGAGCCAGCCGTCGAGCCCCAGGTGGTGTAGTGGTGGCCAAGGCGTCGGGCAAAGTCTGAGTGGGGTCTCGGGGTGGTGTAAAGCCTTGCAGACATACCTTCAGGCTCAGCGTCCCAGTGATGGATCCACCTAGACACTGTTTTCCTCCGCAACACCGTTGGGATGCCCCCCTGACAGGTGAAATGGAAGTCGTCAGCAGCCAGGGAGAACCAGCACCAGGAAGTGGTGGTCTTCAGAGGAACCGCATGGGGACAGGCGATCCAGAACCAGTACCGTGAACGGTGGGGGACAACAAGATCAGCGCTCCTCGTATATCTGCCAGCTGGTAATAAGATCTTGGCACGTCAGCACCACCAGCCGATGTCCTCCCCTTCCAGTCACAGGTCCTAGCACAGCGCCCGGAGTCCAAACCCACAAACTCAGATTTGAGCGGAACCTGGTCCCACCACTACAAAGATTGAAGCGAGACATAGCTAGTTGGAGGCTACTTCCACTCTCCCTGCTTGGCAGGGCGGCACTCTTTAAGATGATGTCCCTGCCCCGCTTCCTCTATGCACTGCAGAACTCCCTGGACCCAGTTCCAGCAAGCTAGTTTAGGGTTATAGAAGGCCTACAAAGAGATTTGCTATGAAGAGGGAAGTAGAGAATAGCATTGGCCAAGTTAATGCTCAGCTGTTACGATGGGGGTATTGGTCTTCCCAACTTCAAAAAGTATTATTGGGCTTCACATCTTGCAGCAATACATCACTGTATTTATTAGCGCGCGGACGATCCAGGCTACGCCATGGATAGGCGGCTTCTACCAGGTGGGAACTACAATGGGGCACTGTACTCAACACCACACAAATATCACCTAACAGGGCCGACTTGCCACTCAGTCCGGGTCTGGCACGCATGGAGTAGAGGCTTGAGGTGGGGACAGGCACTTACACTCATCACCCCCATCTGGGACTCAGACAAACTGGGGAACCTCTGGACTTCGAAGGGGTTCGACAAGTGGGATCTGATTGGGATCTCAAAGATAGGGGACTTATGGGTGAAGGGTGATGGGAAAACGTTCGCACCCTACAACGCGAACATGACCTAGCTGACTCGGAATACTTTAGATACCTACAAGTTCCGCACGCAGACCTACCCAGAGGGTCTTCCCCCCTGGAATACTCACCACTCGAGGATAGGTTATTAAATGGCCACCTACCTGAAAAAGCCATCTGACTGACATACAAGAAATTGATCAACAACATATCAGACCCCCTCCAGCAAACGAGAGAGAAATGAGAGAGACGGCTTTGAAATAGATGACGAGGAGTGGCAGATTGCAGTCGCCTCACCCAGAAAGGTGGCCTGAGATTAGTTCAACTCAAAATCCTACACCGTATATACATTACAGGACCGTATCTGGTCCGGATGGGGAAATTAGAGGCGGGAGATTGTAGGAGACAGTGTGGCAGCAAGGGAACTTTCCTCCACATATTATGAGAATGTGGTCGTATACAGCCATACTGGTGCAAAATACATGACATACTTCGCGAAACACTAGGCCTCACCATTCATCCTGAAGCTAAGAGATGCCTGCTAAATATTTGGGAGCCAACGGATCTCAATAGTAAGAACAAGCTGTGGGTCACCCTAGGCCTCATGTTAGCAAAGAGAAACATAGCGCAACTTTGGGGAGCCACACACCCACCCAAAATCACGGCATGGAAGAACAACCTAGATTGGTGTATGTTTAGGGAAAAGACAGTCTACGTTGCTCGGGGTTGTCCCAAAAAGTGGTCCCAGGTCTGGAATGCATGGAATGAATACAGAGGGAACATTGTGCCCCCCCAAGCCTGTGACCCCTCTGATGACTCCCCCTTCCCTTAAAGTGTAACCAATGCTCAACTACGGATGCGTACCTATTTGATCTATTGATTCTCTATATCCTAATGTATTGGTCTCTCTTTTTATGTGAATACTTTATTGTATGATTACCTAAAATCATTTACAAATACAATGCATGTTACTTTCATAGTTAAAACATTAGATTAGTAAAAAAGGATCTAAAAAGGCATCTAAAATGAGGTTTTATTTAAAAGAAAAAACTTCTAGTAACATATACATCTGTTGATCAGTCAATGCCCTAATATTAATTCATCTTAGCTCTTTGGGCTTAGTGCAAGATCACTAATGGCCATAACGACCTGTGATATTAATTGCTCAGTGAAAATAGCAATGTTCTTGACCATTGGACTTGGCACAAGATCACTAATGGTGATGCTGATGCTCCTAGACAGTCGGAGTGTAGATTGTTATTATGCTGTTATTTTTTGTTCATTGAGTTTGACATAAAGGGCCCGATTAACAGAACTAACTTAAGACAAAATCCTAAACTTACTACCATATTGGTATTCACAGAAGGCACTTACTCATTTTGGTATTCACAGAAGCCACTTACTCATTTTGGTATTCACAGAAGTTAGGAGTCCTAACTTTAAGACTCCTAAATGCCTTCTGTGAATACCGAAAGTCTTAAAGTTAGGATTTTTCTCAGTTTAGGCGTATTAAAGTTAAGACTCCTAACTTTACTACTCCTAAACTGAGAAAAATCCTAACTTTAAGACTTTCGGTATTCACAGAAGGCATTTAGGAGTCCTAGAGTTAGGAGTCCTAACTCTACAACTCCTAAACTGAGAACAATCCCAACTTTAAGACTTTCGGTATTCACAGAAGGCATTTAGGAGTCCTAAAGTTAGGAGTCCTAACTTTACTACTCCTAAACTGAGAAAAATCCTAACTTTAAGACTTTCGGTATTCACAGAAGGCATTTAGGAGTCCTAAAGTTAGGACTCCTAACTTCGGCGAATACCAAAATGAGTAAGGGCCTTCTGTGAATACCAAAATGAGTAAGTGCCTTCTGTGAATACAAAATGGTAGTAAGTTTAGGATTTTGTCTTAAATTAGTTCTGTGAATCGGGCCCCAAGTCTTTCCGGCAGTGGCAAAAAACTTCCCGGCACGTGCAAGCTCCATTGGTACTGTCGTAGTATATATGTGCGTTAAGCCTCCTTGCATGTTCTTACTTTATTTAGGTTGAACATTATCCTTAAGTATTTACGCCTCGGGCTTACCAAGGCTGGACAACAACAGATGACATGCTCTGCTGATTCTGTGGGGTATTGACACAGGGGACATCCTCTGTTTCCAGCTGGTATGGATTTCCGATGTGCCCTGTAGACCTTTATTGGTAAAGTTAGCAGCCTGGTCTTCAGGACATTTTGAAGAGCTTGTCTACCCAGACCGGCTTTCAGGTATGGTTGGCATAATCTGGCTTCCTGTGATTTGGCAAGGCCCTCTGCGCCATGGATAGCTCTAATTGTTTCTATGTCCTGGTTCCTTGAGATGATCTTCCCCTGTTTTTTTACAGGTTGTTTAGGCTAGCCATTGGCAGTTGTAATACCGTTGTATGATCAGCTGTCAGGCATAGTGTGTTGTTTGCTGAAACAAGGTACCTAGCCCATCGACTAGTTTTGTCCGTGAAGAGTGTTTAAAGTGCTTCCCTCAAGGTACCCGGGCTAGCCTTGTTCATATGGTGATACAGCTTCACTATATCTTTTTTGCATTCTATGTCCATTGATGTTAAGTTAAACTCAAGTCGGATCAGTGTACGCCTTGTCGAGAGTGGCAGCCGAAAGACCTTTCTGAAAGCCATGATGTACAAGTGCTCCAATTTATTGGTCTCTCTTGAATGTACTGCGCAATCTCGATTCAACGTGTTTAAAAAAAAGAATTGTAAAAAAAAAAAAAAAGCCCATCAGAGTCTTGGAGGGTCTCATGCAACATAAGTGAGCCAGCCTACAACAACCATCATGCTCTCTACCCAATTACACCAGAATGATATGTGCTTCATAAATAAATATCCATGTCTGCAGAAAAAAGGTGCGCTGTATGTGAATGAAATGAAATAAAATAAAGATGAAATAAGGAGTTATCTATCGTAGACTGAACTGAACCATGTGCGCAAACTTAAACCCACAACAACCATCATGCACTATGCCTGACTACACCAGCATGCTATGTGCTCTGTGTTAAGACAAATCATTGCTTGTGTAAAATATATAATCTTCTGCATGTAAATGAAACAAAAGAGAATAAAGTGCCTTATATCGCATGCTGAAGTCAACTTTGTGAACAAGCATAACATTAAACTCAAGTGGTCACCGGTGTGAAATCTATAATCACGGTAGCTCAAAGCTGAAATCGGTGACGTTGCCGTTCGTAAAACTAAAAAACTTTATCTGTCAAATAAACTGCTCGTTTTAAACCCATTTCCAACACCCCAGGTGAACCAGTTAAATTATGAGATAGACATAGAAAAGTGAACCAGAAAACAAGTAAACACAGAAAAGATACACGTGCGAAAACTACTCATTCCCATCCCGTAACTACCGATCAAAATCAATTAGCACATGTAGTATAAAAGTCACATAGGGCCATATGTAGGTAATTTATATTTACCGATTCTTAAATACCGAATTTTACCGATTCGGTATTTATGAATCGGTAAATATAATGTAGGTAAAAAATCGCTAAATTTTACCGATTCGGTAATATTCGGTATTACTGATTCGGTATTAACTGAATCGGTAATAAGGAATACCTTCCTATTCATTCCTATGGGCCTGGAGGCCCATAGGAATGAATGGGAAGCCATTGACTATTACCGATTCGGTAAATACCAATTCGGTAATAGGGGGAGCAGATTCAAGGGTGGCAGGGTGTCACATTGACACCCTGTTGCACCCCTGAATCGTGGATGTGTGCACATGTGGCGCACATACATGCCCTAAGGGCATGTATGTCTGCCACATGGCATATCTAACAGGTATTCAGTATTTACCACCAACCTGTAGTTGGTGTTAAATAACGAATCCTTGAAGCAAAAAAGCACTCACTTGAGTGCTCCCTACATAGGATTTGAGGATTCAGTAATTTACTGAATCGGTATTTTACCGATTTCTTAAAATACCGATTCGGTAAATTACTGAATCATTAAAACCTGCCTCCTACATTGGAAAGGGCTAAATACCGGTCGGTAACGGGAAAATTACCGATTTTCGGCCGTTACCGACCGGTATTTAGCTATCTACATATGGCCCATAATAATGTGGTAAAAAGTAACATCTCTGCAAAGAGTAAAATATGGGTAAAATTATAAAAGTTCACAATCCTCTACCATTGATAACGAGATGTTGTCAAACATTTCTTTCAGATGACATTTAATATAACCTCATATTCCCAGGGAGCCTCTGTGATAAGTAATCTGCGACCTGTTCAATTAAACTATGGGTGAAAACCATCTGATGGACAAAATTGTGAACATTTCTCTAAACTGTATACGCGGAGTGCATTCCTTCACTTCCTCTTCTCACGATTAGAAGGTTGGCATTTTCCTGCCTTAGCAATTTGGTGCATGCAGCCTGTCTCTGGTCACATGAATGGGAGTAGTTGACAGTTTGGCTTTGTGTATTCTTTCTAGACAGCCACACACAGTGGGAGTTTAGGTGTGACTAAATGGGCCATCAATGGCAGAATGGGAGGGAGGAGCTATGCTCAGTCTCACTTTCACCTGAATAGGTTGTGTCCTCTCTCCACACAAAAGCCTGTATACCCCCTGTAGTTAGTCTGTGGGCAGGGAAGGCAGGGTATCTGTGCACTTCAAATGCATGCCTCTAGAAACTTCTCCTCACTTCAAAGGCACAACTGTATATAAAACACCACCACTTCAGTACACTTCTGGACCTGTGATACTCTGCCAGGAAGAAGGACTACTGTGCTTCTGAAGGACTGCCACTATTCTGGACTGCACTCTGCTGGACTCCTGCTTTGCTCTGCTGACCCACTGCCTGCTGACCCCTTGACTGGGTGAGAAGGACTGGACCCACATGTCTTGAACCCAGAACCCAGAAATACTCCAAGGGCTAGTTGGCTGGCCTCCTAATTTGAAGCCTCAAGGACATAACAAGCTTCCAATCTCCTTGCACCTGGACTCTATCATCTGTGAGTCTACCCTGCCAAGTGGTGCCACCCAGTCCATGACTCTTGGAAGTGGGCCTAAGTTATCTGCCAGTGGAACCCACGCATCTTATCTGCTGAGCTACACATTCCCAAGCAGATCTGATGCATCTCTTTAACTGAGTGGCTCATTCTTGCGCAGTACATATGCATTGCTGCTGCGTAGATTAGACATGTCGTAAAGACCCGCATTGCCTCCACAGCCCTCTGAACTGATGCAGCGCCCTGACAGCAATGTGCACCCACATCTCAGGTCCTAACATTGCCCTTCAGCGGCAGCCTCGATGACTTCACCGGATTCCGCAATGCAGACATGCATCTCGTTCTGATCCGGACTGATGCATCACCAGCTGCACACCGCATACCCAATGCCAGACGTCGCAACGTAAGCCCCGTTAATGGGATCCTCGACGATGAAGCAACAGGACCTCTGACACATCGATTCGGCTGCGCATCTTCGACATCGATCCACACAGCGCTCCTTAACCAGGATTTAAGATACTCTGTTCGGTGGGTCTAACTGGGTCCAATAGCCTGCCTGTGCTCCATCACAGTTGGCGTGAACTTGTGAATTGGACCTGGGCCGACACGACCAGATGTCTCCAGTAGCGCTTTGTGATTTTTGGTTCTATAAATACTATAAAACTCAATATCTCTGCTTCTACTAATTGCATTTCTGTCATTTTGGTCTTGCTTTTTTTATTCAAAATTCCTCTATTTTCTAACTCTTTCGTGGGCTCCTTTTGTGGCGTGTTTTCACAGTTATTTTGTTTGAAGTGTTGCACAAATACTTAACAAATTTCCTCTGAGTTAAACCAGACTGCTCTGTGCCAAGCTACCAAGGAATAAATAAGCACAGGTTCATGTGGAGTTTGCTTGTGCCTTACCCTGACAAGGACTGTGGTTGCTGATTAACCAAATCTTACACCTCAGTCAATCAATTAGCCCAATTTCTTACAGCCTGTATAGAACGTCATCAAAACACACTGTCCAGTCTGGCCAATATACCCAGACAATATACCTTGCATCTCTGAAGCCATTTGAGGCTTTGAAAGCAAATCTTCACTCAATATCGAATCAATAAAATTCAAAACTACTCATGTCCAAAACAAGCTCTTCTCAGGTGAAGCAACTGCCTAATGCAACTCTTTACACCACAGAACGCAAGACCAACCCCACTCTGCATCTCTTGTTTCTTTTACCAAACATCCAAAAACCTTGCTGTTTACTACTTTCTGAAATAACTGAAATCCATTTGATCCACTGTAAGATTCAAGGTTTCACTGTCTTCTGCAATGATTACTGTTCTCTCTATGAATTTGTAAGATAACACTTGTAAAGGAGTCAAATATGTAGGTTAGAGGGATATTTTCTAATCTTATGTGCTTTAAGGATGCATGTAATAACATGAAGCACACATTCCAGTAAGTGAGGTAAGCTGATTAACAGGGTGTTGCTAGTGTTCAGCTGTGAAAAGGCAAACTCTTAGATTGTGACTATGGAGTCTGATTGCGTTAGGAAAGATGTGACTTTCCTTAAAAGCTATCATGCTGCCTGGGACGTTCAACCATAGACACACCAACGTATGTAAACATGCCTGTTGGTTTACAATGTTTCATACATTACTCCTCAGAAAAGGGGGCTCATGAAAAGCTGTAAAAACAATCACCAGGCATAAAATCAGTACTACAAGAAAGAAAAGCCCCTATTAAATCAGAGTACAGCACTAGGCTAACTATAAGTCAGCCATCACTCAATCTACAGCTACTCATTTATACTGAGACACAACTAGACAATAGCCATCTGGGCACTAGCTAGTCAGCTTGCAATCCAGTCAGCTGATGTCATCCTGCCAATCAGTCTCCCAGTTAGCTCCATTAGCGTTCTTGAATGCCAGGTAATGAAATGGCATCCAGCACAACGGCCACCCATGCCACCAGCTGATGCCAACCAAACTTACTATCGAAGCTATCATGTCAGGACTAACCAGCCACTTATTCTGGCAGCCGATGCCAGGCAGTCAACAGTCTCTCAGGTATCAACCAGTGATGATCTGAATAACTTCTAGTACCTCTATCCTTCGTAAGGTGTACATGTCATTAATGTATCGAAATCTATCATAATAAACAATGAGGATATGCTTCTGGAGCAAACCTCATCAGAAAAATGCAACCTGTCAGTCCTACACTATCTTTTGAGATCCTAGCCCTGCTGAGTAACAGGCTTCAAGCAGGGAGTACCCTACGGGCATTACTGATCCGCACATCATATGGGAGTGCATGCATGTCCTGTTACAAATCAGCACCATGTTGCAAATGATTACATGTGACCATTTTAATCAAGCCCATGTATAGGCACAGAAAACCCACATGGTCAGTGGGGCTTGTCATGACATAGCTACGTCTATGTGCCACCGCCTTCACCATTAGAAGTTTACTGGAAGCACGGCTGGGGACTTGCAGCCCCTTGTGACTCTGCCAGAGATAGGCAGGAACAAGTGAGTTTGCACAGGGCTTGTCAGGTCTTTGTACTACCAATTTACCAAAGAGCCAATTAGATGTATTGGGCCCAAGAGTCCCAAGGTAAAAAGTCCAAGGACAATCATAAAAACTACAAAAGACAAATTAAAAGTCTAAACCATGAAGGTTTATTTACAATTAAGAATCGTAACCAAAAGTGTTAGCCAGGCAATTTAATAATTCATAATTAGCAATAGGATAACATAAGAACAACCTCAAGAAATATTTTGAGTATAGAGTCAAATAACAGTCTGTCATTGAGATTGCTTAGTAAGTATGGGGAAAAGGCTCTGTCTCACACCCCAAATAAGGCACATTTTATAGGTTCACATGTGTAGAGAATCATGCCCCTAACCTAATGTTAGGTGGCACCATGGGACTGAACTATTAATGTTACATGACACAAATCAATTGATTTTGCGGAAATTATGTTACACAGAACAGGGTACACCAGGAAACCAGCTAAAATTAATAAACAAGTATCCCCTTTAAACTACATACAAGGGGAAATTACATTGCAATTCCAAGCAATGATTTATTAAATGCTTAATAGAAGCACAGTTAAACCATCAGGCAGCATCAACCTTGAATTCAACCTTAGCTGTAACTTTACAAGAACATCTCCAGCATGGCTTCCCTTTAAGGACACATTTGTTACAGCACAAAACGGTTCAACAGAAAACAAGTTTCAAATCAACTATTTTATGAATAGAAAAAGGCATTGTAGATAGAAAAACATGTAAGCCAAAAAGTTCCCATTCTACTTTTAAAAGACATGGGGCCCGATTCACAGAACTAACTTAAGACAAAATCCTAATCTTACTACTTTTG
Organism: Triturus cristatus; assembly: GCF_964204655.1. Classification (NCBI taxonomy): domain Eukaryota; kingdom Metazoa; phylum Chordata; class Amphibia; order Caudata; family Salamandridae; genus Triturus; species Triturus cristatus. Next base: position 145,615,755 of record NC_140588.1, read on the forward strand.
GTATTCACAGAATGCATTTACTACTTTTGGTATTCACAGAATGCACTTACTCATTGATACCAAAAGTAGTAAGTTTAGGATTTTGTCTTAAGTTGGTTCTGTGAATCGGGCCCCTTTTGTCTTCAGCTGTATAAGCAACCAGACCACATGCCCAGTAAATACGTTTTGTGGCTTACTTGGGCTAACTTAACACATGGAAATGATCTTTAGTCTTTATTTATGAGTTTGGTCTAACAAACCTTACAACTTCCCACATGAACTCATGAACAACTAGCTACAGTTGAAATTTTCCGATGCTGGACTGACCAAGGGAAACTGGACTCACCAATTGCCAATAGCAAAAAGGAAAATTGGATTTAGTTTCAGGGATGAACCACATATTTAACTTATCATATGTCTGGAACTGTTGTGGCCAAAGAGATTGTAAAATTGTTCTGGAATAACTATGATCTCTAGGGCTGGCAGAGGTGTGATTCAGGCTTCCACAAAGTCAGGGATGCGAAGCAGTGCTATCACGAGGTGGGGAAGAGGAAACATTATGTCCCAGGGCTCACACTTTCTAGGCCCTGCACTCACTATGCAGAGGTTATTTCTAGATTTTTTAATCACAAGCAAGCTTTCCATCTTCATCAGTAATCAAGCAGATTTTGTGGCCATAAGACTTGATGGCACCAGAGGCCATTATTTTTCTTCCCCTGGACTCGTTTTATTATACTTAGAAACAGGTGCTGATGACACCTATGAAAAAACAGAGAAAGCCACTCTTTGTTCGCCATATTACGTTTTGGCTCCAGGCTTCGCAAAATAATTTGGCATGCCTGATACAATGATGGTGGCAGAACAGTGCAAGCTTATCATACTTACTCCTGCCATTTCGGCAGTATAGTTCTGGGTAACTGAGCTGTATTATACTTGTGGATCATGGCTATCTTAACTTCTTCGAGAAGACTGTCACATAGACTTTAGTTATTGGTTTTGCTCTTTTTTTCCTGGAGAGCGACATCATCTCTGCACACCTGCAGTGTGCACCTGCAGTACAAATTCATCTTGCAAAGATTGCAGTGGGGTTTCCTTCAGAGTTCTAGGCTTGTTCTCTACTTTGGTGAAGATTACAACTTACAGAATCAAATTCCTGGTGAAACCTACCTCTGAGGTCATATCGATCCATAAAATATTAAAACACAAAAACCTCAGAAATTACATTTCCAAGACGAAAATATTGACTCTGTATACTTAACTATAAAACGTACAATCTCGCAAACACAAATATTGTTGCAAGAATTATAGATTTTTAAATATATCAAAAATAAAAATATCAGAAACAAAAATATCATTACCTTTACCAAACCTAATATGTCAAAAATATTAATTTACACAATGTTGACTACATTATTATGGCAAAATAATTAAATGATCAATAATCAAAAGAAAAAAATACTTTTCACATCAAACAATTACTTCAAATATACCCAAGATTTGCTATACTCATACTTACATTGAATACAAAATATTACATCTGCATATTTACCATTCACCCCCAAAAAATGTATATATCTAAAATATCTACAATAAAACCCACAAAGAAATTAGCAATAACTACAATCATTTAAACACAAACCTAAATATTAATAAATATACATATACATATAAGTCTATGACCAAAAATATCAAACTATATATTATACATAAAAAATAAAACCTAAATTAGCGTTAACTAAAGAAGGATTCATTTCATTAAAAAAATGCCCAACTGTACTAAACCAACCAATTAAATAAAACTATAAATAACTTTAACCAATAAAATCAAACAAACAATTAAATCAACAATATAAAAGGCACACTAATTTAAAGAACTAAGGCCCTGATTTCAAGTTTGATGGTCCAGCTGCTGTACTTCTGTGTCAGCGGACTTCTACCCGCTGTATTATGAGGCAAGCAGTCTGAAACGTCGACTGTATCGACCATGTTGTTCCCGCCTGGGCCGCGGCAGTCTGCAATGTTAGCAATGCATACCCTATCACCATCAGGGTCATGGTTTCCAACCTTGCCTATTATGGCAACACAGTTGTAATGACGGTCCCCTAGTGGCGGTTCCCCAACAGCGGTAGTCTGCCCCGGTACGCTCGCAGCAAAGCACCACAGCAGTGCTCATTGGATGGATTTAAAAACTACACAGTTTATGGCCACTGGACAAGTGGACACACTTAAAAACCACACTATAAAACTCGCCCCATCCCTGACCATGATCCTTTGCTTCTTAACTGCAGCACTGCAAGACAGCCACCACCGTTTTGTGTTTTTGAGATAAGGCAGTCCTTTTTTTCATCATCATTGTTTGGAGCCCAAGTCCAATATACTCCTCTCAATAGGAAAATGGAAATGTGTACCAGAATAGTCGACAAAGTGAATGCTGTAGGTACGACCCTGTGCACACAGCCAGAAATTAGGAAGAGGTGGCATGACCCTGGCCTCCAAGCATTACTTAGACGCCCAGAAGACTGGCGGTGGTCCTCCCATCCCCCCAGTACAATTCTTTCCCTGAGAGTAGAAGGTCTATGCCATCCTTCATTCTGAGGGCTTGACAGGAATAGCTGGGGGATTGGAGTATGCTAAGTTACACTTCACTAATGTCCTATATGCTCTCAACTCAGCTTTTGCTAATGTGTTCTCTATCTACTTTTCTAAAACGCAGTACTCAAAGTATCAGAGATGTTGGATTGTCAGTTTCAATGTGTATTGTTGCATATAAGATCACATGTATCAATCTCCATTACATGCTACATGTTGCAATGCTGTCTGTAAGTGTTGTACTATGACATTATCATCCCAGGACCCAGTGTCAGTGTGTAAATATATGGTCCAGTCCACCTGCATTTCGGCAACAGTTATGTTACACTAACCATTTATCATGTGTTGGGAAGTAGAGATAGAAATTACTACCACTACCATGAAACCCTGTTTCTGTAACTTGAAACAAGATGCAATAGTGTTGTTAACCCCTACTCACTTGTCAGTCATCTTACAACTGATGTTCACCTCTCATGGAGTTACCCATTTGTCAAGTGCAGGAAAGAAGAGATAGAAATGACTACAACTATCATGAGGCCCTGTTTCTGTAATAGAAAACAAGATGTAATTGTGATCTTACCCATTCTCACTTGTCTGCCATGTTACAACTGATATTCAGCTCTCATGGACTGTGCAATGTAAATGCAATGCCCTACTCAGAGACACGTCTTACTACTTTGCTTGATGTTGTCCTGGTATCTTGAACTGAAACAATTGATGGTATTAGTGACAACATACCAAGTGTGTACCTCAAATATATGTAAGGCATGAAGGTAACGTAGCTGATTAGAAGTGGAAGGTGACCCATTGGCTCTGCACTGCTCACATGATGACTAATGCTAAATATACAACCAAGTTGTGTGTCCGCCTGTATTCTACACAAATAGGCCTTGTAATGGTCAAATACATATGTTACTTCTACACTGTGTTGGCTTAAAGGTTTGGGAGGTGTCATGTTCATTTCTTATTCAAAAATGCAACATAACAGCACAACTAATGTGCAGCTCAATTCTACTACATGTATTGAATGTATTGAATGTCTAAACATTTCTTATAAACAAGTGAAATACCATGAAAACAGATAAAAATTGTAATCTCTACATATTTTGTTTATTCCTAGGTCTCTACTTACTTTTACACAAACGATGTGGATGTAGATACCACCAGTAACAATGTTCTCAATATCTCAACAGGTCTATCTGGCAGAGCACCTGGCCAGAGCTTGGCCACCAAACAGACTTCCACTTCACCCCAGGATCAAATCCTCAGTTTGACAACACTCCTGGAGATCAGGACGTGGATGACCTTTCTGACACATTTGGTCACCCTGGGCAGAAGGCAACAGTGGGTCTCACTGTGCCCACAACAACACCACCCGCCACAGATGCAACAGCACTGCCAACTCCTGCCCCTCCAAATTGTATACCTAGCACAGTCAGTAACATCTTGTGTCCCCTAGTCCTGGATCCTAAGGTGACATTAACAACCTTGTGCAGGGCATTACAAGCACCATCGACCCCTTCCTATGGTCAAACTACATCCGGGCCATCAACATCTGCAGAAGCCACAGGAAGGGAGGCCCTGTCAGAGGAAGATATGCCTGCAGACACCCCTGTCTCTGCAGCAGTGGACCCCTCACCTTCGTTTGCAAGCGGGGATGTCCATGCAAACATCTAGGAGGTGCGGAAGGCAAGACACCCACTTCTGCTAGTAAGAAACCTCACCTCTAATTTCCTCCTGTGTGTACAACGCATTCTTTTTGTGGACTATTTCTGGACACTTTTTCATTTCTAATGGGAGTAGTATTTTAGACTTTGGGCTTCAGACACTTTGGCAGCTACAACTATGGTTTCATTTACCTTGACTGACGTCTTCCCTTTTGGTTTTCCCTGTTTGGATTTGCACATTGTTAATTTTCTCCTTGTTCACTTTAATAAATACCCTAGTCACAAACTCATTCCCTCCTGTAGTATCCCTCACATCTAGCAATGAATATATACTACCATGTGAACTTTACAATGCCAAAACAAGCTGCTTGTGTAAGCATGGATATGTTGAACGTAAACAATGTTTAACTCAGGATCACCACCATGTCACACCAACACATACATACAAGTGTCTGGTCTTATAACATCTTTACTACATAGTTCCAACCATGGGCTGACATGATGTCAGAAAACATACCAAATCAAACATAACTCTGATATTCTGTGTCAGTGATCACATTTTCGGGTGCAGACGTTAACAGCATGGAAGGAGGAACACATCAGGCAATTTCCTATGGAATACACGACATAAAAAAGGTCCACATCATCAACTGAAGCCAAATTGCCCACCTCACAAATTAATTCCCACATCATTTTCTTAAACCAAGAAACAGACACATGTCAGTACAAGAGTGTAACATTTCATAAAATAAAAGATGGGTCCTTGGGTTGCTGTATCCAGATGTAAGTTTATTCTCATCAAACAGGAATCAATATACAGGATACAGGCCCCAGTTAAGATCCAGTTAAAGCTCAGTTAAGGCCCAGTTTAAAACCCAGTTAAGCCCCACCGGGAGCAGCTGCCCTGCTGCTCAGCCTCAGATCTAACTGGCAGTAGAATCAAAGATACACAAAAGGAACTCTTAGGTGACATCACAGATGAGGCTGAGGGGCTTAGAACAAACACAGAAGAAGGACAGAGAAGAAGGAAAAGCAGGATGTAACACATCTCCCTCCTTGACAGAAATACGAGACAGATGTGAAATAGAACATACAGCAGAGATGAAAGTAACACAACTTCACCTTTAAAAGAAATTAGAGACATACGGAAACGACAGAAAGAAGAAAAGTAAATGATAGAACAAACAGCACATAAAAGAAAACCCTCTTCCCCAAGTAAGTGAAAGAGGATAGAGATCAAATGGAAACATTTACAAAATATTCATAAATATAACGACATTTTCAAATATAATGCCATTTAGATGAAATAATCACCATGGCACAATGGATTAGCATTTTCAAATATAACACCATTTAGATGAAATGATCACCATTCCCCTCCCTTGGGAAAAATCCACTAAAACATTTCTGACTCAAGTTTCAAATCTTCCTAAAATATTGGAGAACACTGCTCCCAAAACCTCGTCATCAATTGAAAATGAACACCTCTAAAACATTAGAGCACATACGTGGTTCATATATAAACAAAGAAGCACTAAGACTCCTCACATGAAAGCGAGCACGAATATAACTGAGCACACTATGGCTCTTTACTTTTAAACTTGAAAAAATGAAGCCCTGAGACTTCTCACCTGAAAGCGAGCATGAATATAACTGAGCACACTATGGCTCTTTACCTTTAAACTTGAAAAAATGAAGCCCTAAGACTTCTCACCTGAAAGCGAGCATGAATATAACTGAGCACACTATGGCTCTTTACCTTTAAACTTGAAAAAATGAAGCCCTAAGACTTCTCACCTGAAAGCGAGCATGAATATAACTGAGCACACTATGGCTCTTTACCTTTAAACTTGAAAGCTTGGAGCGCCTCAAAAAAAAATGAGCACCGAATGTGGCTCCGACAATACATATCCAAATACTGGAGCAAACAATCTCCAGCTTTACCTTTTTAAAATGGAGCACCTCAAAAATGAGCACCGATGTGGCTCCGCACACAATTACATTAAATTAAATAAATCATCACAAAACGCATCACCAATACATATCCAAACACTGAAGCAACCAATCTCCATAACCATGAAAACAAATGAGCACCTCAACGAAGGTTGAGCACCATTGTGGCTCAAAAGTACGCAATAATAAAATTCTTCAAACCCATCACACAAAAGTATAAGTAACAGCGCAAACATCACACTGCATAACTTAACAATATGCATAATGAAATACACAACTTTTTAAAACATAACAAACTAAAATAATAAAGGTAGTCACCATAGTCTGATTTTTTGAAGAGAACTACTCCTCTGATGTGTGGCACCAGGAAGACAAAAAGTAAAGTCAAACTTGAAGAAGTCATAATGGCTTGCACAGCTCTGTCCACTTTGGGAAAATGAATACCTCCATTGTCGGGAGAAAGACACACACACAGGCTGAGCAGCACATCGTTCCAGTTCAAGACGTAAAACTAATTCTTCCAATGCAGTGTTTCTGTGAGACGTTAATTTCATTTCTCGTCGCCAGTGTAACATTTCATAAAATAAAAGATGAGTCCTTGGGTTGCTGTATCCAGATGTAAGTTTATTCTCATCAAACAGGAATCAATGTACAGGATACAGGCCCCAGTTAAGATCCAGTTAAAGCTCAGTTAAGGCCCAGTTTATAACCCAGTTAAGCCCCACCGGGAGCAGCTGCCCTGCTGCTCAGCCTCAGATCTAACTGGCAGTAGAATCAAAGATGCACAAAAGGAACTCTTAGGTGACATCACAGATGAGGCTGAGGGGCTTAGAACAAACACAGAAGAAGGACAGAGAAGAAGGAAAAGCAGGATGTAACAAAGAGTTTCTGATGACAGGGTCATTCCAACCAACTGCTGCTGCATCCAGTGAAATGTCGGAAACAAATGTCAGTGATGTGCCACAAGCACTTTTGCCTGCAATGAGGATACATATCAACAGCTACATACAGTTCATACACAATGAGGATTTCAACAATATGAACTCAGAATAGCATGAGTTTGGCTCAACACAGCATACGGTTGGAGCACATGATGGCACACATTTTGCATTTGGACCACCACACCACAAGGAACAAGCCTATCTCTGTGCAAGCTGTCTTGGTAAAGGATTTGTATTCCCAAAGTCTGTGACAGAGATTCCCAGGAACAACTGGGTCCACTCCGTACATCCAAACAGCATCATATACCTGCCAATGTCGCAACTCTGAAATGTCCAAATGAAGATGCTTTTAAGTCGACAGGACACAGTTTTCCAGGAAATGTGTTTATTGTCAAGAAGCAGCGACCTCTAGCAGTCACCCACTCCCCAGCCAAGCTCTTCTGTTGGCTTCCACAGCAGGAATTCCAACAGTAGAACTGTTTCTGGGATATGGCTGACATCTAAAAGATGCATAGTAAAGGAAAACATAACATATCTCCCATTCTAATGAACATTAAAAAAACACACAACAATAATAATAATTACAATACTTGAAGAAGAAATCTAAGTACAAATATAATCATCAACTCTTCTAGGCTTTAGTTCTCAAACGCTCACTGGAATGCCAGATCCATGAAACACCACAACACGAGGGAAATGAGTCTTCTTCTTCCATTCACGTACTTCCACATCAGTACAAATAACAACTCTTCTCGTATTCCACCACCTTCCATCCGATAATCTAATGAAATTACCTTTTACTTCCTCAACCCTCTTGGGATCAGAAAACTTTGAACTTCCCTTCTTTACTATGTTGTCTGTACATGTCCTCACGAAATCTCCAACTACAAAAACTCTCTCCAACTTTCTTAACTTGTCATTATGTCTTTATCCATAAGTGTCTTGACATTTTCTCACTTTCTCACACAATAATTTGTCATCAACATCTTTCTCACCACATCTAGCCATCCAGGCAGGCACAGTCACCATACAAGGAATTCTCCCTTTAAGCAAACAAAATGGAGTTTCTCCGGTGGTGGAATGGGGAGTTGTCCTATAGTTCCATAACATTTTCTTTATCTGGCTCCTCCAACACACATTCATGGAGACAGCTAACTGAATATTTTCAACTAAAACACGGTTAACAGGCTCCACTAAACCATTTCCCCTGGGGTGATGTACAGGGGTTCTGACATGTTTGATACCCCACTTCTTTAAACAAATCACAAAATTCAGCTGAGACAAATTGGGGACCATTATCTGTGACTACTTCAGCAGGACAGCCTTCCCTGTGAAACATTTCTTCACAAAAACCGATAATGTTGAAAGACCTTGGGGCATATTATCAAGAAATTTCCAATAGAAGCCCATGTTTTGGTGACAATATGGGCTCCTATTGGAATTCTCAAGGGCATATTATCAAGCCCAATATCGCCATTTTAGCGGTAGTTTTCTGACGGTAAAGCGGCGTTAATTTTAACTCCATGCTTGATAATGGATCTCTGACATATTATCGACAGACACATTATCGAACTACACAAATATCGCATCAAATATATCGACATCAAAAATATCGACATTGTATACTTATTTAAAAAACTACACTAATATCGACACTACAATATCGTAATACAATTATATCGATCACACAAATATCGCACACATAAATATCGCAATACTAAATATCGACATGAGTTAATAAATATGACACATGTCACAAATATCGATAACCAAAATATAGACATCAATAATATCGTTTTTTTAAAATATATCGACAATTCTAATACTAATGAAACCAATACTTTCAACAACATAAAGACAATATTTTCCCAAAACATACATTTTCAAATGAGATTCTACTTAAACATAAACATAACATTTATAGCGATCTCAATATTTAACAACATAATAAAAAAACACTGAAATTATTATCACATTGGCATTTCGAACACATTTAAATAAAATTACTACACATTATAAACAATCTTTTTATATATAATGATTTAAAACTCTCCTCCTTTAAAACTAAATATACTCTTAATTAGCATTTTCCATAAAAGGAAACCAATTAACTAAAAAAAATTCAAACCATCCAATAGAAAGGCCACATACAGAAAACAACCAATAACATTCAAGAAACAATTTGAAACCACTATATAAACCAATTAAAACAAGTCTTCTACTGTGCCTTAAACCAAAGCATTGAACGAAGAAGAAACTCTGCTAAACAGAAGAAACCTACATCCTACTACTATTCTAAAAAAGTAAGTAAATATTCTTTTCTAACTAAACTGCCAAATTAAACTAAAACACTAATGTATCTTTACTCAAATAAATAACTAACTTTTATATTCCATCTCTTTGGTGCCGATTACGATCCGGTAGAAAAAATCCCCGTGCGACTCGTATCCGGTCTTTTTACCGTACGAATCGTACAAGTTCCGTACGAACTGGCAATCACGATTCGCATGGTAAAAAGTCCATACGAACCGCATTCGGAATCATTCCCCACACGTCCTCGGGTCGGAAAATGTGTCCGACACGTCCTCGGACGATTTACCGTACAAACGTGAAAAGTCAAGTCCGACCGATGAATCACGATCCCACCCGTGCGTCCGAACTCACAACCGTATGGTAAAAACACCGTCCGCACCGAACTCCCATTGCAACCATGGAGATATGTGCCCCGCATACGCGCCAAACACTCCCCCCAGCATCCATACATTCGAGTCGTACTCCCCGTTAATGTACACCCCCCTGTATGTACACCCGTGTACGTGTCGAACCCCCACCCGTGTATGTACACCCCAGTACGATCGAGTCGTACCCCCACCCCTGTACGTGTCATACCCCCGTGTACCTACACCCCAGTACGTTCGAGTCGTACCCCCACCCCTGTACGTGTCATACCCCGTGTACCTACACCCCAGTACGTTCGAGTCGTACCCCCACCCCTGTACGTGTTGTACCACCGTGTACCCACACCCCAGTACGTTCGAGTCGTACCCCCACCCCTGTACGTGTCGTACCACCATGTACCCACACCCCAGTACGTTCGAGTCGTACCCCCACCCCTGTACGTGTCGTACCACCGTGTACCCACACCCCAGTACGTTCGAGTCGTACCCCCACCCCTGTACGTGTCGTACCACTGTGTACCCACACCCCAGTACGTTCGAGTCATACCCCCACCCCTGTACGTGTCGTACCACCGTGTACCCACACCCCAGTACGTTCGAGTCGTACCCCCACCCCTGTACGTGTCGTACCACCGTGTACCCACACCCCAGTACGTTCGAGTCGTACCCCCACCCCTGTACGTGTCGTACCACCGTCTAAGTACACCCCAGTACGTTCGAGTCGTACCCCCACCCCTGTACGTGTCGTACCACCGTGTACCCACACCCCAGTACGTTCGAGTCGTACCCCCACCCCTGTACGTGTCGTACCACCGTGTACCCCCACCCCAGTACGTTCGAGTCGTACCCCCACCCCTGTACGTGTCGTACCACCGTGTACCCACACCCCAGTACGTTCGAGTCGCACCCCCACCACAACCTCCTAAGTACGGAGCGCACCCCATGCCCCAACATCACAACCGCATGTACCAAGCCACACACAAGGACAGCACCGTACAACCAAATGGCCCATGTACACACCGTACACACGCTCAAGACGCACGTACACAACCAGGACAAAACAAAACAACACAAGAATACACTATTCGAATGGCACAAAGCCACTAAACATGGCCAACAAACACTAAAAAACACACCTTCACTGACCTGCAACTGCCAAAAACAAACAGAGGCCCAAAACACCACCACTCCTTATAACACACCCACCCAAACTTCAAAGACAGCCACACCCACCAATGGACTAATAAAAAGGGCCCACACACACAAACCATGAGCCTTTGCAACAGACTCACTGCTGCCAGACACCACAGACAACCTACAGCACCATACTACAAGCTTCACCACACCTTACACTTGCACACCTTCACACAACCACCTTCACAAACACCCCCTCATCACATTCACACACACACACACACCTGCACAACCACACCCACACACCCACAACCATCCACACACCCCCCCACCATCCACACCCCCCCCACCATCCACACCCACACCCCTCACCATGCCCACTACCAAGAATCCAAAGTTCAGTAACCGAGAGTTGGAGGTTCTTGTTGATGAAATCCTCAGAGTCGAGCCATAGCTCTTTGGAACATTGGTCAGAAACACCAGCATGGTAGCAAAAACAGCCATGTGGCAGACCATCATCGATGCTGTGAATGCTGTTGGGGACACCAGAAGGACCAGGCAGGAATGCCATAACAGGTGGTACGATCTGCGGAGGAGGGTCCGAGCCAAGAGGCAGGAGGAACACGACCAGGCCAACGCCACCGGAGGAGGGCCCTCCCGCAGACCCGTACAATACCAGCCCTGGGAGGATAGGGTGATGGCCATACTGCCGGTGGAGGCAGTCGAAGGATTAGAAGGACTCCGAGACCCGGGTGAGTACACAAACAACGCACCTCACATGGGGGGAACGGCATCCACAACCAAAATCACTAACAGGCACGCAACCACCCCAAGCCATCGCATTACTCAACCACACTCCATGAACACGCACATGCCACTGCTGCCACCATGCCCCATGCACCCAGCTGGACAATGTCAAGTCACAGGCCACAGAAGACACCAACACATGACACGGTAACCCGGATGGCGGGAGTCTGGGCCCCAAAAATCACATAGTGCAACTCCGAAGCAGACAACAATGCCCTCTGCCCATATGGCCCAGGTCACAGCCAGACAAACAGTGTGTCCCAACACAGGAATGACTTGCCAGCAAATGGCGGACGCCTTGCATCAACACATGGGGGTGAAGGCACTGATTTGCACATGACAGCAGCTAATGAACAGCCAACATTGTGAAAGAGTGGCAGCACACACCACCACAGCAGCAGCGCACACACAGACACTACACCCAATGGGTGCCTGGAGATCAGAAACAAACTCACATCAACAAGCCAAGGGCCATTCAAAGGACTGGAAAAAGTGTGTGTCTAGGAAGCTGGGCTGAGGTGACAGAGGGTGATACACAGAGGGAGGGAGAGGGGGAGAGAGAGGGAGGGAGACACAGGGAGACGGACAGAGGGAGGAGGCTGACACACAGAGGGAGGGAAAGGGGGACAGAGAGGGAGGGAGAGGGGGACAGAGAGGGAGGGAGACACAGGAAGACGGACAGAGGGAGGAGGGTGACACACGGAGGGAGGGAGAGGGGGACAGAGAGGGAGGGAGACGGACAGAGGGAGGAGGCTGACACACGGAGGGAGGGAGAGGGGGACAGAGAAGGAGGGAGAGGGGGACAGAGAGGGAGGGAGAGGGGGACAGAGAGGGAGCGAGACACAGGGAGAGCAAATCAGCCGTGTGGCGTGTGCGAATGTCTGCTCGTCAGCAGGTAGACTGCGTGCATGTAGACAAGGGTGGCCAGTCCCAGAACCCCCCCTCTTCCCCATGGCAAAACACAGGGCCATGTCACAACCTGTTCACGAGCACAACGACAGCTACCTGGATCATATAAGTGTGTGGATCCACTCCATGTGCACATGTACAGTGCTACACGGAAGGCGCCAATGCATGGCTCGCCACACCTGCCCACTCCACTGCAGACTGCAGTCACACTTGACGCAGCAAGTAAGACCGTGCCACACATAGTTAAAGGGGCCAAAGTGGTGCCCAAGGGACACACCCATGCACAAGTGCACTGTGAGTGGAATGCAAGACAGATCCTAATTCCAAGAGGAAAAGTGCCAACTTTGAAACTGATGAAACATGGATGTTGCATGGACCAAAATTAACATTGTCTCTCTCACACACAGGTCAACGTCGTGGTTCACCCCCCAACACTGGGGGGGAAGACTCACAGGACCCGGATCTGCAGGAGCCCGATCCCACCGGCAGCGACCACTCTCACCACTCTGTGGACGACCCCGACCGACCTGGCCCCTCTGGTGTCCAACCACCTGCAGCACCTGCGTCAGGTACAACTGTGCCAACCACCACCCCCACTCCTGCCACATCCCAGGAGACACCCAGGATCCCTGCCCCAACACCACAATGCAGCCAGGCTGGCCAGGAGGGACACGGTGTCCCGGGCACCCAGGAGGAGGCAGGTGACATCGCCAATGCCACCCCTCAGGGGTCCCGGAGACCCGATGTACCCACAAGGGCAGGCCAGGTGCAAGTGGGCAGGGGTGGTGGGAGTGGAGGACGGCGGAGGCGCGAGCCTGACCAGTTGGCTGGGGAACCGGTATTTGCCCATGTCCGAAACATCATGGACACATACCGGCAGGACACCACGGGCATGGCCCAGGTTGTGTCCACCCTCAATGAGATCAAGGGGACCCTCGATGAGATAAAGACCCAGCAGGCCCAGCAACATGCCTGTCTACTGCGACACCAACGGAGGATGGAGGACAGACAGGCTGAGCAAGTGACGGCATTCCAGGGGATTCACGATACACTCCGTCGGATGGCCGACAACATGGCCGACCCTCCCTGTGCCAGAAGGCGGAGAACATCACCACCAACAGGGAGGGATCAGGAGGAGGAGGAGGAAACATCCGATGGAGCATCCCAGACGTCGTCACGGCCTGCTGCTGAGGGTCCCCGCAGGAGGCCGGGTCGTCCACGGAAAGGACCGTGAGGGTCGGCGCTACATCACCATCTCCCAGGACACCTGGCCTGGCACCTGGCCCACTGGAGCAACAGCATCACAGCATCAAGAGACATTCTCTGCCACATGGCCCTGCTGGTCACTGTCTGACCAATGTTGACAAAGACTGTGGCATGGACTCTGAGGATTTCAAATGGCAAGGACACCAACTCCCCTACTGAACTTTGGATTCCAAACTCCCGGAAAGCCCCTCACTTTGTCCCCCCCCCCCCCCCCCAATAATAAATCACACTATGAAGAGTAGATGCCTGCTGGTTGCATTATTACCTAACATGTGTCTTGTAAAGTCTAAACATGCCTGAGTCATCTTTTGTCTTCAACCATCCACACCCTGGGGCCTGAGTCTGGCACAGGACACATGGGTCACAGTGTATTAGGCAAGACAGACATGGAGCACCATACACACCCGTGATGGGCCCAACCAGCTGAGGGGGTGGCCGAACAACCGTGCTGACAGACACATTGAGTACAGCAACAGTCATGCGCAGAGGTCAGGGATCCAGTCCAGTGTCCTGGGGGGCACCCAGGTATGTGTAGACAGGTGGCAGAACCATGTCCTGCAAGCTTGAGTCCGGTGGATGCAGAGAATGGGGTCCTGGACAACGTTGGATGCATGGGGATGGCACATGTCACAATACCCACACAGTCATGGACATCATGCCCAATACACAGTCTCAGCCCACACACACAGCTTGCATCTTGCTACTCGACACATTGACACATAGCCACAATCAGGGAATACCATTCCAGACATGCTGGATGCACCGTGGCAACACACCAGCATTGACTGAGAAGAGGCACCTTGGAGGCATAGGGACACCTTTATTAGTCATGGTTTCGGGATTGCAGAGGCTACTTGAAGTACACATGAACACATCATGTGGAGTAACATGTGGGTCCAACACTGGCACCCCCCTTCTGCAGCACAAATGCGTGTTCGCCATGGAACTGGCACACAAGCGTCGGCTAACAGCTAAACACCCACAGCTGCTCACGGAGAGCCTGCCATACACCATAGATCCGCTGATGTGGAAGTCCCACACCATGTCAAGCCAATGCTAACCGTATGTGTCCGAGGGCAGTGTCACACACATTGATGCCATCATCACAATCCCCTATCCCATCACTGATGACTGTCAACCAGGCAGACCATCTATTCAGGTGTACACAGCTGCATGTCGTGTCCCATGGTGATGCTACATGGCTGCAGAGGAACCAAACATCGACAGGGGCAGTGTGCATACATCGTGAACACCTGCCACACCCAATACACCCCAGATGCATCCCTTACCCTATGGAGATTTCCAAACGTGTCCGTGCCTGTAACGCTGAGTCAGCCCACGATGTCATGTCCATGAGGAATAGCAGTGCCACAACAATGCAAGCAGCAGACGTCATGCACAAGTACCTGGGGAAGAGAGACACACAAGAAGTCAGCCACAAAAAGCACAGCCACGTGCATGTGCATGTACTCGACACATGTATGGATGACAACATGCTAGGTCACAATTATGACTGGGAAATACAACCATCACTGCCACCATCACTCCAGTGACACACCCACACACACCTCTGACTCACGTGCCATACATGCAGGTGGACACACACATCACAACACATTCCACACGGGGACCAATGCGTGCACACTCAGACACTGGTACTCACCACTAAGCAAAGAAGTCGCGTATGAGCCGAGTCCGGATGTCCTCTTGCGGCTCCACATCCTCCACATCACTAGCCCCATTGCCAAGCCCTTCGTCCTCCATGGGTGGATGGTCCTCGTCATGTTGATTCAGGATGAGTGGCACAGCTCTTTCAACTGCCATGTTGTGCAGCATGCAGCAGACCATGAAGATCTTGCAGACCTTCGCCGGGGCATATGGGAGTGCGCCGCCGGTCTTGTGTAGGCACCTGAATCGGCTCTTCAGCAGGCCAAACGTCCTCTCGATCACTCGCCTTGTCCGGCCATGGGCGGTGTTGTAGCGGAGCTGGGCCGGCGTGATGGGGTTGCGGAGAGGTGTGAGCAGCCAAGGCATGTTGGGATAGCCAGCGTCCCCTACATGGGAAGCACATGGACATCGTTAGAA
This sequence comes from Triturus cristatus, assembly GCF_964204655.1. Classification (NCBI taxonomy): domain Eukaryota; kingdom Metazoa; phylum Chordata; class Amphibia; order Caudata; family Salamandridae; genus Triturus; species Triturus cristatus. Next base: position 145,631,763 of record NC_140588.1, read on the forward strand.
GTGGTGAAGCGGTCGTGCTGGTAGGTTATGCAAAATACAGGACAGACAGACTGTACCCACCAACAACACATGCCCGTTCGTTGCGCAGCTGCATCATCATTTCAGGCATCCTGCTACGCCTCATGATGTAGGCATCGTGTGCTGATCCTGGAAAACGAGCACAGACATGTGAAATCACCATGTTGGCCTGACACACCACAAGGGCATTAATGGAGTGGTAGTGCTTTCGATTGCGGTACGCCACCTCCCGTGCGTGTGGTGGTACCAAAGCTACATGTGTTCCATCTATGGACCCAATGACATGGGGCATCCCTCCCAGGGCATAGAATCCACGCTTGACCGCAGTCATCTGTTCAGGGGTTGGGAACTTGATGAAGTCATCCAGGTGAATCAACATGGCCTCTAAGAAATCATGCAGCACACGGCAGAACATGCTCTGGGACATGCCACCAACATGAGCTATGATATTTTGAAAGGTACCCGTGGCAAGAAAATGTAGGGCAGCCATTACCTTCAGCTGGGGTGTCAGTGCCGTAGGATACCTGTGCTTCGGTTGCAGGTGTGGTGCCAGTCTCGCCGTCAATTCCAGAATCAACGGTTGGGTGAAGCGGTAGAGCCGGATGCTGTCATTCTCCTGCATGGCAGCCAAGTCCGGAATTGGTCGGGCAAGAGGCGGCGCTCTGCAGTAATTTGGAAATGACAAGGAAGAGTGAGTGCACTACGACAACAAATCATATGTACTGAGCACATGTTAATCTGTCAATACACATATGCTACATAGGGAGTCAGGTATGTGCTACATGCCCAGGACACGTATGGATGCAAGGTGACACTCCTACCAAGACCCAGTTACACACGGAGATTGAGAACCTCCCCATGCCACGTCATGGGAATAGCTGTGTCCCAGTGCAAGTGAACAGCCAGACGCAAGACAGGAGTGACATACGCCCACACATCAGCAGCAGTAGGATGCCGATTGCAGAGACTGGTAGCGGAACACTGGAGCCACAGGTCACATGACATTACACTAGGACAGCCCACACACCTTGCCATGAAGGTGCACATGTCATGACTCACCACACATTCCTTGTGAGGATGCTGACATGTCCTTGTCACGCTACTCCGTGTCCCATGCATACATGTGCACCTCACATCCGATACCACATGTGGCATGGTGTGCGGAACAGTGTGCAATGACAATCTACACACAGACACATGTTGGTTGCTGCAACGGCTGCAGCTTTTGAGGGTGCTCCAACATCAACCTGATGGGAAGCCCCCACACATACATGACATAGTCACATTGTGCACCGTGGGTAGTGACAAGTCAGGTGTGATAACCCCTGTACCGGGCATCAGGGGACACTTCTGTGTGTTGGTGTCCGTGCCATGCCAGTGACGCTCACCCCAAGTGTGCAGTACGACATGCACACATGTCAAAGGAGTCAAGGCCATGCCTGGCACACATTGCACCATCAGACAGTACATCTGTACACATCTCATCATACATCTGGTGCCTTCTCGACTCAGGAGTCATGTGCCACATCACAGGCCGTCACACCTGTGCCCCACACATGTAGTAATGCACAGACGATGCCTTGATGTCAATTAATGGACAAGTATGTCCATCCATGGACAAGTATGTCCATCCATGGACAAGTATGTCCATCCATGGACAAGTATGTCCGCCCTATCCCTACCTGTGTGCCGCCTGTCACCACTGTGATGTGTGAAAACCGCTGTACTGCTGCGAAGAGGGCCTGTGTACGTTCCCATATCACTATGGGAGTGCTGCCGTATGTGTACCCATCGTGATGGTGAGCGTACAGGCATGTGTACGGCCCGTACCACTACGAGTAGGCATACGCAAGAACACCCATAGTGGTACGGGCCGTACACATGCCTGTACGCTCCCTATCACTATGGGTGTCCTCGCGTATGCGTAGTCGTAGTGGTACGGGCCGTACACACGCCTGTACGCTCCCCATCACTATGGGTGGCCTCGCGTATGCATACTCGTTGTGGTACGGGCCGTACACACGCATGTACGCTCACTATCACTACGAGTACGCATACGCGAGCAGACCCATACTGATTGTGAGCGTTGATGCGTGTGTACGGCCCGTACCACTACGAGTACGCATACGCGAGGACACCCATAATGATAGTGAACGTAGGCACGCGTGTAGGGGCCGTTGCAATGCATTTGGGGTGCCCTAGGGCCCCGAAACGCACCGTACCTGTGTGTGACGCTGAAAATTATATAGGGGACAAGTATTAAGGCCTACATGCATGCTGGTTGTCATGGAGACCAAGTTCAAATTTCGAAATTGTTCTGGAAGGTGCACAGCAGATGTCAGTTGGAATACTTCTACTTTGTTGCAATGTGTTTGTGGGGCTGACATCATGCAGGAGAATGAAACCGATAGAGAACCCACAGACTGCTAGGTTTGAAGGGATTGGAGGAAACATAGGATGCAAATGTGAGTGACCAATCACTCGGTACTCCTGTGCATGAGATGGGCCAGCAAGGCAGATATAAGGCAGCCAGGTCCCATGAGGGAGCACTTGCCTGCACATCTCTGTATTCCACGACCCAGCTGCTGCTACTGATTCCCTGGAACCATGTCAAGGGCTGTGGAGAGGTCACAGCCATTCACCCTGGAGGAGAACATGGCTTTGGTGGATGTGATCCTCCCACGGTACCCCATGCTGTATGGGCGACCAGGTTATCAGGTGAGTGCAGTGTCCACTGCCACAGACTGTGTCCCTTTTTTGTGACTGTGATTTCTGCCATTGTGTCCAGGTGTGACACACATGCCATGTACTGTAGGGGGGGTCCCAAGGGGGGGGAATGCCTGATGTCTCCCAGCAGTGGCCTGAGACAGGAGGGGTGGGGGCCTATCACTCCCAGCAGTGCCCTGAGACAGGTGGGGTGGGGGCCTATCACTCCCAGCAGTGCCCTGAGACAGGAGGGGTGGGTGCAGAGTCCTCCCAGCAGTGCCCTGAGACAGGTGGGGTGGGGGCCTATCACTCCCAGCAGTGCCCTGAGACAGGAGGGGTGGGGGCCTATCACTCCCAGCAGTGCCCTGAGACAGGTGGGGTGGGTACCTATCACTCCCAGCAGTGCCCTGAGACAGGAGGGGTGGGTGCAGAGTCCTCCCAGCAGTGCCCTGAGACAGGTGGGGTGGGGGCCTATCACTCCCAGCAGTGCCCTGAGACAGGTGGGGTGGGGGCCTATCACTCCCAGCAGTGCCCTGAGACAGGAGGGGTGGGGGCCTATCACTCCCAGCAGTGCCCTGAGACAGGTGGGGTGGGTACCTATCACTCCCAGCAGTGCCCTGAGACAGGAGGGGTGGGTGCAGAGTCCTCCCAGCAGTGCCCTGAGACAGGTGGGGTGGGGGCCTATCACTCCCAGCAGTGCCCTGAAACAGGTGGGGTGGGTGTGATGCACAGTGTGAGCCTGGATCATTGTTGTGTAGTTGCCCTCATTCCACCTGCTCCTTTCAATGGCACGTACTGCTTTTGGCCTTCCCCCAGAGGATCATGTCCCTATGACAAAGGTGCAATGCGTTGGATGCATACTAGGCCTTGTTGTAAACAGCGAATGTGTTCTAATCTGTGTCCCTGTGACATGTGGCAGGTGTACTGATGTAGTGTCACTTGTCCATCCTCACAGGTAGACGCCTCTGCCAAGGAGCAGATATGGCTGGACGCCGTCAGCGCCGTGAGGATTGCGGAAGGTCGGAGGCGGCGCATGTCCCAGGTGAGGAAACGCTGGCAGGATATCCGGTGCTGGACGCGGAGGATCGCACGGGTCCTGCTGTGGGACTCATCTGAGAGCCACAAGAACCGCGGGCGCCGCCGTCTCTCCCACATCCAGAAACGTGTGCTGGCGGTGGTCTTTCCTGACTTGGACAGGCGTCTACAGGAGATGCAGCAGCCGGAAGGGGGTAGGTACATGTGTGTGTTTGTTGTGTTTCACCAGCATTTGTAAGTGCAATGTTCCATGGATACACTTCCAGGGTTTATGGTGCTGTGCTGATCCAATCCCCCACAGACTTGCTGTGCTCTCCTGCCTCCCTTCCCCTCCTTGCAATGTGTTCCCTGGTCTGTGTGTAGTCGCTCCATCACAAGGTCATGTAGCCTGACACCTTCTACAAGTGTACAATGCCTGCAGCATAATGTGTGGGGGTGGTGTGTAACAGGATTTGGGACCTTACCTGTGCCCTGTACAGTTCTGGACCTGTGGGTTCCATGTCAGTTGGCACTAATGCTGAGTCCAGACATGGGAGTTAGTCTCTCAAGTGTGAGGCCTTACAGTACGCATGTCCTATGTGGTGGCCTGTGACATGATGTGCATGAGTGTGCGTGACGCATAGTGCAGGGATGTTAGCGTGTGTTGCAGTCATTCCCATTCAGGAGCATGGAGTTGTGTGGCCACTACTGTCCCCAGGGGCATTTTTTCCTAGGTATCATGTGTGTAATCCGAATATGTTGACAATCTCTGTGTCTACAGCATAGGTTGTGCTCTGTGCCATTGTCCCCTGGCACCATGTATATTGACGTGCGATGTATTGCAAGTGTCCACTGTACAGCCTGACCGGATTTTCCAAGTACATACTCACGGTGGCCATTGCCTGTGTGTCTTGTAGCAATCATCAGATGATGCCCATTTGTACATGATTCTTTGGACAGGCGCACCTTGGGTATTTGGTGTGCAACCTTGATTAGTTGCATCCCATGTGTATTTCACCCAGACTAAGAGATGTACGTGCTTCATGTGTCTCCATAGATTTGTCTCATGTAGGGGGTGGGTGGTGCGGGCATGGCCTACATGTCAAGACCTGTCATCTCCTTGCTAGGACTAGCCAGTGTGTGATGTTTGCCTGGACATACACTCAAGGTGCAGTGTGCCAGTCAGGGTTGGCATGTTATCAGTATTACCTATGCTGCATGTGCCTCTTGTTCCTGCCTATGGTCCCTGCTCATCCCTATTTGCTGCCACGCTATGTGGTGCTGATGCAGTGCTGGATTGTCCCCAGGGCCTTGCTCCTCAGTCAAAATTCCATATCATCTCATTTGCTAGTGTGTCATGCTCTCCATAGTTATTCCATGGCATGGTGGGTAGAGGAACTGTGTCGTGCATGCCCTACATATGTACCTTGTTTTGTAGATGTAACTCTTCCTTTGTTTCAGGCTATGCACTGTAACCTACGTAGATTTGACTCATGTGACATATGTATACAGGTGTATGATTACTTTCTGTCTCTTCACCCTGCCCACAGCATCGTCGGGGGACACGGAGGGAGACATGGACACAGACGGCGCGGAGGGACGGAGCACCAGTGCCAGCGGTGACATCGGGGATGGCACTTCGAGTGGGACTGAGGCGGTGAAGAGTGAACCCGGGGACCCGTCGACTGGCACAACAGAGTATGAAGCCGACGGGTCCGAGGAGGATCACTCCGAGTGGGCGGTGGCTGCACCATCATCTGACAGCAGCCCTACATCTGGCACCGCCCCCTCCATTGCCATCAGCCACCTCCCACATGCTCGTGTCCCTTCCCAGCGTGCACGGTCCCCACATGTCTCCTTCCTGCCAGGCACCACACCCCCTGCCCCTGTCTCCACTGCTGCCGCCAATGCTGAGTCTGTGGACATCCAGCGGCAGTTGCAGATTGGTCAGACTGCGATCCTTAATGTCCTCCATGGCCACAGCCAGGTCCTCAACAACATGGAGGCATACTTGGAGGGCATTCATTCATCGCAGGCTGACCAACGCAACTTGCTGAGGTCCATAGACTCCACACTGACTGCAGCAGTGGGACTCCTGCAGCGCTACGTCCCACCCCCTACCCCTGCTCCTTCCACAATTCCCACTCCCATGCCTGTCCCACATACACCCAGACGTAAGCATGCACCCACCACAACAGACACAGGCACCACACCAGCAGGGAAGGTCCGCCGCACACCACCTGACACGCACACACAGGGTGCAGTAGGCACACCCACTGGGTCGGGGGGCAAACGTGTGACATGCAGCCAGAGTGGGAGTCCGCATTCCACCCAATCCACTCCCTCCAAATCCCCTCCCCTCAGCTCTCCTGGCCACATCTCCCCCAAAGACTCCTTCATGGCCGCTCTGTCCCTGAGCCCCACAGTGACGCCACCACGCAAGCGGTCAAGGAAGTCCTCGGTCAGGGTGCTTGAGTCCCCCCCTGTCCACATCCTCCCCCAGTGGCGCTGCGACCCATCCCTCTGACCCCCCCCCTCCTTGGGGCCTGTGGTTCCTTCGGGTGCAGGGGAGTCCCTGGAGGACCTTGCCAAGGTGTGCAGTGAGATCCTAGAATCCACCTTTGGCCCTGCCCCACCCCCTGTGGTGGAGTCCTCCATCCCTGCACCCAATTCGCCTACCCTTTGCCCTCCTGTCCCTGCGGTGCCTGTTCCTTCCCCCCACATGATGCCCTCACCCTTGTGGAAGACGACGACTCGTAACTGTGCAGGCAAGCTAGGGGACACGCATCCCACTGTGTCCCCCATCCAGCTCGGACTCCTGGACTGCCCTATGGCCTTTGTTATGATGGGACTTACGTCATACTAGTTTTTTGCTCATGCTGAATAAAGCTATTTATTTTTTGCCCTTGGAACACTCCTGCATTGCTGGCATTGCTGTTGGTGGGGCTGCTACATGGTTGTGGGTGTTGGTCATGTGTTGGGTGTGTGGGAAATGTAGTGGTGTGCTGCTCATAGGGGGACCCTGGGATCAGTGTGCCTCACACGGTGTTAGCTACCTTTCTCCATTCATGTAAGCAGTTGCTGCATGTTGCAATTGTCCCAAGGTGTTTTCCTTCCTCTGTGTACCCTGACTTCTTCCCTGCAGGGTGTTCCCAATATTTAGTGCAGAGCTGTGAGTACATTAACTGGGTGTGTGACGGACTCCTTCACCTTGGCACATGCATGCTGAGCCATTCTCCAGCTGCATCATTCGTGGCATCCTTGGTAGTCATTGTACTTGTGTATGTGGACTATTGACATGACTTCATGTGTAAATGTTTTGTTTTTGGCCCTATGCATGCGTATACTTCCATCCTCGCACACATGTGGTACATGTACTGCAGGGTCTTTGTGCACCTGACTGACATTTGTGGGCATGGTATCTGTGACTACTCCACCCTTTGCGTTCCATGGGCACTGCTGGGAGTGATGGGCCCCCACCCCTCCTGTCTCAGGGCACTGCTGGGAGTGATAGGCCCCCACCCATCCTGTCTCAGGGCACTGCTGGGAGGACTCTGCACCCACCCCTCCTGTCTCAGGGCACTGCTGGGAGGACTCTGCACACACCCCTCCTGTGTCTGGGCACTGCTGGGAGTGATAGGCACCCACCCCTCCTGTCTTAGGGCACTGCTGGGAGGACTCTGCACACACCCCTCCTGTCTCAGGGCACTGCTGGGAGGACTCTGCACACACCCCTCCTGTCTCAGGGCACTGCTGGGAGGACTCTGCACCCACCTCTCCAATTTCACAATATGTACGCTCATGACATACACGGATGTGGATACGCTCCATGCATTCGAGGTGGTGGTACGTGTCTTACTTACACTGTTGGGGTGGGGCTACGCTCCATGCATTCGAGGTGAGGGTACGTGTCTTACTTACACTGTTGGGGTGGGGGTACGCTCCATACGTACGCGGGTGTGGGTACGGGTCGTACTTACACTGTTGGGGTGGGGGTACGCTCCATACGTACGCGGGTGTGGGTACGGGTTGTACTTACACTGTTGGGGTGGGGGTACGCTCCATACGTACGCGGGTGGGTACGGGTCATACTTACACTGTTGGGGTGGGGGTACGCTCCATATGTACGCGGGTGGGTACGGGTCGTACTTACACTGTTGGGGTGGGGGTACGCTCCATACGTATGCGGGTGGGTACGGGTCGTACTTACACTGTTGGGGTGAGGGTACGCTCCATACGTATGCGGGTGGGTACGGGTCGTACTTACACTGTTGGGGTGGGGGTACGCTCCATACCTACGCGGGTGGGTACGGGTCGTACTTACACTGTTGGGGTGGGGGTACACTCCATACGTACACGGGTGTGGGTACGGGTCGTACTTACACTGTTGTGGTGGGGGTACGCTCCATACGTACGCGGGTGGGTACGGGTCGTACTTACACTGTTGGGGTGGGGGTACGCTCCATACGTACGCGGGTGGGTACGGGTCGTACTTACACTGTTGGGGTGGGGGTACGCTCCATACGTACGCGGGTGGGTACGGGTCGTACTTACACTGTTGGGGTGGGGGTACGCTCCATACGTACGCGGGTGGGTACGGGTCGTACTTACACTGTTGGGGTGGGGGTACGCTCCATACGTACGCGGGTGTGGGTACGGGTCATACTTACACTGTTGGGGTGGGGGTACGCTCCATATGTACGCGGGTGGGTACGGGTCGTACTTACACTGTTGGGGTGGGGGTACGCTCCATGCATAAGGGGTGGGGGTAGGGTCCGTACATATCCGTCCCCACGCTGTGTGATGCTTGTGCGGGCCGTACCCAGGCCTTTGCCACGTGGGTACGAGCCGTCCCGCCATTGTTGGGATGACGTGGGTGTGGGCGTGGTTCGACTCGTACACACGCTCTTCAGGCGTGGGTACGGGACGTACCTGTCTGGTTGTGTTGCCTGTTCGCGTCGTGACGGACTTCCGTTGTGGCAGTCGCTGGATTATCTGGACTCGCCCCCACCCCCTCGTAGTGACCAGGGCATGGGAGTCAGGTATGTCCAGGGCATGTGTGCTGTGTGACTTTGGTGGGGGGTTTGTGGCCTGCCCTGGTCCTGCCACCCCCACCCCACCCCACTTTCCCCCCTCCCTTAGTTGTTCTGACCTTCTGCAGCGTCTGCGTCCGAACCTGTAGAGGAGGTCGATTGCTATGAGGGCCGGGATGACTCGTAGGTTCGGGTCCATGTCTGTCCGTCGCGTACTGGTCCTCCTTGTTCGCGTCGTCCTTTCGCGTACTGGTCCTCCTTGTTCGCGTCGTCCTGTCTGTCCGTCGCGTACTGGTAGTCCTTGTTCGCGTCGTCCTGATTTCCCGGCAGTTTTTGGCTGCCGGAAAATATTCACCGTGCGGGATGACGTCGGTGCGAATCGTAATTCCTGGTTCGTGAATGGCAGGCTGCGTGCGTCCCGACGTCAGGTCGGCGCTTTCCCGGTTCGCATTTGTATGTTTATTTTGTTCGGTCGGGGTTTTTTACGATTCATATGGAAATGGTGTTCCCGTGCGAATCGTAATTCCATGTTGGTAGATTTTGACGACCGGGTACGCGTCGGACGGAGAATATGCTCCGTCCGACGGTTCGTACTCGGTTTTTACAGGATCGTAATTGGCACCAAAATGTTTCCACTACAGATATTACTCCAAACAGCTAAAGAAAATATTGAAGATTGCCAGAAAAGACTCACTAAAAAGTAAGTATACTATCAAAATACTTTATAAAATATTAATTAAATCCTACTCAAACCCCAAAACATCCTAAACCCCTAAACAAATCCATGTTCTCTTTTTTAAATTTTAAAAAACCTGTATAAATTAACACCTATAGTCTATACCACTGGGCATGAGGGTAGGCTCTGTTTGCTTAGGGAGAGGTTAGGCTACTGCATCTTATTTATTAGGGAGGAGGGGCACATAGTAAGAGGGGTAGGGGACGGGGGTACATTGACATGTGGTGGGGGAGGGGGGGGGGTAGAGAACTGGGTGGGAAGGTTGTTCCTTCTCCTGAATAATTGGTCTTGATGATAAATGTGTGGTACTTCCGGGACAGGTGAAGGCGGGGGAATGTTTTTTGAGTTGTTGATTTGTAAAACAATAAAATACGTTTCAACAAAAAAAATATAGGGGCAAATTTATGACGACTGGCACATCCCTGCATATCAGCAGGGATGCGCCAGTTATTATGCACCACAGCTGCGCCACCATGGATGCGCCGCATTTATAATGCGGCGCACCATGGGGCAAAAACGGCACAGATGCGTGACGCATCTGTGCCGAAAAGTGGCGCATTGCTGGAGTTGCGTCGCAAGCGCGACGCAGCTCCAGCAATGATCTGGGGGGCCCTATCTTTAAAATTCTGCGTCAATCCTTAAGCCTGCTTCAAGCAGGCGCAGGGTTTTGACGCAGCATGGGCCTAAAAGTGACTGAGTGAAATCTTGTAGATTTCACTCAGCCACTTTTAGGAGGCGTTCCTGCGCCGGAACGCCCCCACCTGCCCTGGAACTCCTACATGTGGCGCAGGGCTTTACAACGTGACGCATCTCCCAGATGCGTCACGTTGTAAATACCCCGCACCATGGCGCAGGATTTGCGCCGCTGCTGCGTCACAAAAGTGACGCAACGGCGGCCCAAAAGTGGCGCAAGTGCATCATAAATCTGCCCCTTGGTCTATACCAAACAGCAATACCACCCCACTTAAAAAACTAAACCAACCACAACAATATATGTTCTTTAACTTTCAGAGACTACATCAACTAAACAGCATTTTGTCTACAAACAACATCTTCATTCAAATACAACCAAAAACACTTGGTAAGTATATATAAAAAAAATGCTTTTTTGCTATTTTCATTTAAATATATAAAGTACTATTGCATATATTTTAATATACATTTTTTCCAGATTTCTAACACATCACGATGACAGAAGAAGCCCAATTTATAACTTCGCAGAAAGGAAAATTCCTATTGTGTTACATGGGTTACACATACACCCAAGAAAAGCAGACGGACCGAAAAGTGAACTGGAAGTGTACTAAATATTATTCTAACAAATGCTACGGATGAGCAACAACAAGAGAAACAACTGTACTATATACAAGAGAGCATAACCATCCACCCAATCTCTCTGAAACAGAAGTCAGATCAACCCTTGAAAATATCAAAGAATTAAGCACTGGTTCACAAACTGCTACAAGTGTAATCCTAAAAGAACTATTACCTAGAGTGCCCAAAGAAGCAAGAGGCCAATTACCATCAATTGCTTCTATAAAAAGAACTATTGCTAGGACCAAAAAAGCAACCACGACAACTATACCATCCCCTAAAACTTTTCAAGAGATCATCATTCCACCAGAATTAAGTATCACCCACAATAATGAACCTTTTATTTTTTTTGATAACAAAAGCACAGAAAAAAGAATCATAATGTTTGCTACTGCAAACAATATAACTAAACTGCAACAATGCCAAACATGGATGATGGATGGCACCTTTACAATATGCCCAAAACCATTCTACCAGCTTTACACAATACACGGTCAATATCACAACACTTCCATACCTTTAATTTATGCACTATTACCTAACAAACAAAACACAACATATAATGAAATGCTAGGAAAACTAAAACAAGAATCAAATGATTTTTACCCTCCAAGAATTATCATAGACTTTGAGCAAGCCATGATAATTTCCATTCTAAAACTGTACCCCCATACAGCTATCCAAGGATGTTACTTCCATCTAAACCAATGTATATGGAGACATTTACAAAAATCTTCACTAAGGTGCCGATTACGATCCGGTAAAAAATGTTCCCGTGCGACTCGTATCCGGTCTTTTTACCGTACGATTCGTACAAGTGCCGTACGAACTGGCAATCACGATTCGCATGGTAAAAAGTCCATACGAACCGCATTGGGAATCATTCCCCACACGTCCTCGGGTCGGAAAATGTGTCCGACACGTCCTCGGACGATTTACCGTACAAACGTGAAAAGTCAAGTCCGACCGAGGAATCACGATCCATCCCGTGCGTCCGAGGTCACAACCGGATGGAAAAAACACCGTCCGCACCGAACTCCCATAGCAACCATGGAGACGTGCCCGCATACGCGCCGACCCCCCCCAGCCCCCGTACGTAAGCGCCGACCCCCCCAGCCCCCGTATGTACGCACCGTACCCCCCCCAGCCCCCGCATGTACGCACCGTACCCCCCCCGCCCCCGCATGTACGCGCCGTCCCCCCCTGCCCCCGCATGTACGCACCGTACCCCCCCAGCCCCCGCATGTACGCACCGTACCCCCCACCCAGCCCCCGCATGTACGCACCGTACCCCCCCTGCCCCCGCATGTACGCGCCGTCCCCCCCTGTATGTACACCCGTGTACGTGTCGAACCCCCCGTGTACGTTCGAGTCGTACCCCCACCCGTGTACGTTCGAGTCGAACCCCCCGTGTACGTTCGAGTCGAACCCCCCGTGTAAGTTCGAGTCGAACCCCCCCCGTGTACGTTCGAGTCGAACCCCCCCCCCGTGTACGTTCGAGTCGAACCCCCCCCGTGTACGTTTGAGTCGAACCCCCTGTGTGCGTTCGAGTCGAACCCCCCCGTGTACGTTCGAGTCGAACCCCCCCGTGTACGTTCGAGTCGAACCCCCCGTGTACGTTCGAGTACGCACCGTACATACACGGGTGGGGGTACGACTCGAACGTACACGGGGGGTTCGACTCGAACGTACACGGGGGGGGTTCGACTCGAACGTACACGGGGGGTTCGACTCGAACGTACACGAGGGGTTCGACTCGAACGTACACGGGGGGGTTCGACTCGAACGTACACGGGGGGTTCGACACGTACACGGGTGTACATACAGGGGGGTTCGGCGCGTACGTACGGGGGCTGGGGGGGTACGGTGCGTACATGCGGGGGCTGGGGGGGGTACGGTGCATACATGCGGGGGCTGGGGGGGGTACGGTGCGTACATGCGGGGGCTGGGGGGGGTACGGTGCGTACATGTGGGGGCAGGGGGGGGTACGGCGCTTACCGGGCCACCTACTCTGGTCGTTTCGCGCCGTACTTCGCATTTGCGGCACTTTTTGGGTGCCGTGAAAATATTGCCGTCCGGACTGCTGTCGGTTCGAATCGTAATTCCTGGGTCGTGAAACGCTGCCTGAAAGCGTACCGACGTCACGTCGCAGCATTCCCGGATCACATTCGTATGTATATTTTCGTCGGTCGGTGTTTTTTACGATTCGTACGGAAATGGTGTTTCCGTGCGAATCGTAATTCCATGTTTGTAAAGTTTTACGACCGGGTACGAGTCGGACGGGGAAAACGCTCCGACCGACGGTTCGTACCCGGTTTTTACCGGATCGTAATCGGCACCTATGTGTAGAATATGCCACTAACATAAGTTGCACATCAAATAAAACTTCTAACAGCCCTAGCTTATGTACCTACCACAGATGTTGCAGAACATTACAATCTTTTATTAGAAAGTCCATTCTACAAACAAAATGAAGTAAAGTTATCTCCCCTCTTAGATTATTTTGAGGATACCTGGGTGGGGAGACTACACAGATCAGGCCATAGACGTCAGCCCAAGTTCCAAATACCTTGGTGGAATGTATATGTAAGTACACTCAACCAACAAGCTAAAACTAACAACGCCGTCGAGGGCTGGCATAATGCATTCCTAACTTCTACTGGGAGAACAACTCCAACACTACAAAAACTACTAATTGCCATACAAAAGGAACGAAGTTTCCAAGAATTAAGAATGCAACAATCTGTCCTACAATTAAAACCAAAACAGTCTAGACAAACTACTCAAATGTATAATTACCTACAACAACAGGTACAGCTATACCCATCCACAAGAGGACTTGAGTACTTAAATATAATAGCTCAAACTCTCTTCTAAACCCTTTCCTAAATATTAACCCACAATTCTACTAAAACAACTATCACAACATAAATAAACCAGTTTATTATATCACATATTTAATTATGTGGTCTAAAATATATAAATCAATTATATCGACATATATTTAGACAACATAATTAAACAAACCAAGTACACAACAACAATATTAAATATATAAGGTTTGGCCACCAACAATAAAAATATTTAAATGAACTTACCTGTGTAGTTGCTCCAATGGGATAATAACATTCCTTCCAAATAAAACCAGGTAGTTCAAAATCCATAGGTATCCAAAAAAAAATCCCAATAAAATGTAAAAATACAACTGTTTATCGAAAACAACGTCTACGCAAAAAAACGACTATCCATTAACCATAAAAATCCCGAAAAATATTAAAAAGGTAAATAACCGCTCCTGGAAACCCGAACAATAAAGGAAGTGTAAAATAAACATTAGTAAACACAACTAATACACACTTCCTTTAAAAAAAATAAGGTGTTTGAAACCGACGAAAATATCTTCTCCATAAAACCTACAAAAGAGAAACAAACATTCCCACCCACCCACAAACACACAAAACGCACCTAAAAACATCACTACAAACGTTATTCAAACACTATAAAACTTTAACACACCGAAATAACAAAACACTAACAAAGCCACAAACACGGAACACAACGTAAATTATAAAACCGTATACAAACTATTACTAACACCCTAACTTCTAAAACATCAATCAATACACACTTATTACAACATTACTACTTCCAAAAAACACTTAAAACTATTTAATAATAAAGAAAATAACTCTTACCTTCTCAAACGCGAAACAGCTCCCGACCGCGACCTGGATTCAACCAAAATAACCCAAAACAACAGCGAGCGGTTACAAAATAAAAGACCCAAACAAACATAACAACTAAAAAAATACCAATAAATGCCCTAACTATTTATTTAACATTACACATTACTTTAAAAATTAGTAAAACATTAGAATAAAATACTCAAAAAGAAAACCTATTTTTTTTATCTATGTGAAAATTATTTAACGTATAAAAATAAATATAATAAATAAAATATTTTTATTAATATATCAATAAAACAGTATATATTACCAAAATAAATAGATTAACATGATATAATTAATATATTGTATCTACAACATACCAAATTTTTTTTTTTTAAATACATATTCTAAAATGTAAACAATTTCAATATTAAATATGTAATATAAATATTAATAATTAAAATATATTAGTCATATATTTCAAAACATACAATTTCTTATAAATTCAAATAAAGTCTAAAAATTTTGAGAGTACACAATATAAATTTATAAATATTATACAGCTATAAAAATCAGATTTTTTTATTTTTAATTATTTTGTGTGTTCATATATTCATGTCCAAAATATACATTAAACAAATATATATCCATTATAAAAAAATTATAACTATAATACAAATGTTAAATATTAATTATTTTATTACATGTTTATTTCAATGATTTAATTATTAGAATATACGTTATTACGCATATTCTAATAAACAAAATTTTCTCTCTAATGAATATACATTCCAACAACTATAAAATAAATCTTATTTTCCTTTCTACTATTTAAAAAAAAAAATGGAATTTGCATTCTGATATAACTTCTATCTTTTATCCAACCAAAACTAAAATCTACAGATTTTTTGTAAATTAAATCAAATTAATTTAACTGTTCCTATTCAACTCTATATTTAATTCTAATATTTGCTATTTACCAAACTTAATTAACATACTATTCCCACTACAGACTGAACTTAATTAATTTACTATTCTCACTCCAACCTATATTAAATTAGAGTATGTGCTGGACACTGAAATAAATTAATTTAGTATTCCCACTCCAGTCTATATTAAATAAAGATAAATGCTGGACACTGAACTTAATACATTAACTATTCTCACTCCAACCTATATTTAATTAGAGTATGTGCTGGACACTGAACTAAATTAATTTACTATTCCCACTCCAGTCTATATTTAATTAAGATAAGTGCTGGACACTGAACTTAATTAATTTACTATTCTCACTCCAACCTATTTTACATTAGAGTAGGTGCTGGACACTGAACTTAATTAATTAACTATTCCCACTCCAGTCTATATTTAAATAAGATAAGTGCTGGACACTGAACTTAATTAATTTACTATTCTCACTCCAACCTATATTTAATTAGAGTATGTGCTGGGCACAGAACTTAATTAATTTACTATTCCCACTCCAATCTATATTTATTTAAGATAAGTGCTGGACACTGAAAGTAATTAATTTACTATTCTCACTCCAATCTATATTTAATTAGGGTAGATGCTGGACACTGAACTTAATTAATTTACTATTCCCACTCTAGTCTATATTTAATTAAGATAAGTGCTGGACACTGAACACAATTAATTCACTATTCTCACTCCAACCTATATTAAATTAGAGTAGGTGCTGGACACTGAACTTAATTAATTTACTATTCCCACTCCAGTCTATATTTAATTAAGATAAGTGCTGGACACTGAACTTAATTAATTTACTATTCTCACTCCAACCTATATTTAATTAGAGTATGTGCTGGACACTGAACAGAATTAATTTACTATTTCCACTCCAGTCTATATTTAATTAAGATAAGTGCTGGACACTGAACTTCATTAATTTACTATTCTCACTCCAACCTATATCACATTAGAGTAGGTGCTGGACACTGAACTTAATTAATTAACTATTCCCACTCCAGTCTATATTTAATTAAGATAAGTGCTGGACACTGAACTTAATTAATTTACTATTCTCACTCCAACCTATATTTTATTACAGTATGTGCTGGACACAGAACTTAATTAATTTACTATTCCCACTCCAATCTATATTTAATTTAGATATGTGCTGGACACTGAACTTAATTAATTTACTATTCTAAGTCCAATCTATATTTAATTAGGGTAGATGCTGGACACTGAACTTAAATAATTGACTATTCCCACTCTAGTCTATATTTAATTAAGATAAGTGCTGGACACTGAACATAATTAATTTACTATTCTCACTCCAACCTATATTAAATTAGAGTAGGTGCTGGATACTGAACTTAATTAATTTACTATTCCCACTCCACTCTATATTTAATTAAGAAAACTGCTGGACACTGAACTTAATTAATTTACTATTCTCACTCCAACCTATATTAAATTAGTGTAGGTGCTGGACACTGAACTAAATTAATTTACTATTCCCACTCCAGTCTATATTAAATTAAAATAAGTGCTGGACACTGAACTTAATTAATTTCCTATTCTCACTCCAACCTATATTTAATTATAGTATGTGCTGGACACTGAACTGAATTAATTTATTATTCCCACTCCAATCTATATTCAATTAAGATAAGTGCTGGACACTGAACTTAATTAATTTACTATTCTCACTCCAAACTATATTAAATTAAAGTAGGTGCTGGACAATGAACTTAATTAATGTACTATTCCCACTCCTCCACTCTATATTTAATTAAGATAAGTGCTGGACACTGAACTTAATTAATTTACTATTCTCACTCCAACCTATATTAAATTAGGGTAGGTGCTGGACACTGAACTAAATTAATTTACTATTCCCACTCCAGTCTATATAAAATTAAAATAAGTGCTGGACACTGAACTTAATTAATTTCCTATTCTCACTCCAACCTATATTTAATTATAGTATGTGCTGGACACTGAACTGAATTAATTTACTATTCCCACTCCAATCTATATTTAATTAAGATAAGTGCTGGACACTGAACTTCATTAATTTACTATTCTCACTCCAACCTATATTACATTAGAGTAGGTGCTGGACACTGAACTTAATTAATTAACTATTCCCACTCCAGTCTATATTTAATTAAGATAAGTGCTGGACACTGAACTTAATTAATTTACTATTCTCACTCCAACCTATATTTTATTACAGTATGTGCTGGACACAGAACTTAATTAATTTACTATTCCCACTCCAATCTATATTTAATTTAGATATGTGCTGGACACTGAACTTAATTAATTTACTATTCTCAGTCCAATCTATATTTAATTAGGGTAGATGCTGGACACTGAACTTAAATAATTGACTATTCCCACTCTAGTCTATATTTAATTAAGATAAGTGCTGGACACTGAACATAATTAATTTACTATTCTCACTCCAACCTATATTAAATTAGAGTAGGTGCTGGATACTGAACTTAATTAATTTACTATTCCCACTCCACTCTATATTTAATTAAGAAAACTGCTGGACACTGAACTTAATTAATTTACTATTCTCACTCCAACCTATATTAAATTAGGGTAGGTGCTGGACACTGAACTAAATTAATTTACTATTCCCACTCCAGTCTATATTAAATTAAAATAAGTGCTGGACACTGAACTTAATTAATTTCCTATTCTCACTCCAACCTATATTTAATTATAGTATGTGCTGGACACTGAACTGAATTAATGTACTATTCCCACTCCAATCTATATTCAATTAAGATAAGTGCTGGACACTGAACTTAATTAATTTACTATTCTCACTCCAAACTATATTAAATTAAAGTAGGTGCTGGACAATGAACTTAATTAATGTACTATTCCCACTCCTCCACTCTATATTTAATTAAGATAAGTGCTGGACACTGAACTTAATTAATTTACTATTCTCACTCCAACCTATATTAAATTAGGGTAGGTGCTGGACACTGAACTAAATTAATTTACTATTCCCACTCCAGTCTATATAAAATTAAAATAAGTGCTGGACACTGAACTTAATTAATTTCCTATTCTCACTCCAACCTATATTTAATTATAGTATGTGCTGGACACTGAACTGAATTAATTTACTATTCCCACTCCAATCTATATTTAATTAAGATAAGTGCTGGACACTGAACTTAATTAATTTACTATTCTCACTCCAAACTATATTAAATTACAGTAGGTGCTGGACAATGAACTTAATTAATTTACTATTCCCACTCCAGTCTATATTTAATTAAGATAAGTGCTGGACACTGAACTTAATTAATTTACTATTCTCACTCCAACCTATATTAAATTAGGGTAGGTGCTGGACACTGAACTAAAATAATTTACTATTCCCACTCCAGTCTATATTAAATTAAGATAAGTGCTGGACACTGAACTTAATAAATTTACTATTCTCACTCCAACCTATATTTAATTAGAGTATGTGCTGGACACTGAACTGAATTAATTTACTATTCCCACTCCAGTCTATATTTAATTAAGATAAGTGCTGGACACTGAACTTAATTAATTTACTATTCTCACTCCAACCTATATTACATTAGAGTAGGTGCTGGACAGTGAACTTAATTTATTTACTATTCCCACTCCAATCTATATTTAATTAAGATAAGTGCTGGACACTGAACTAAATTAATTTACTATTCTCACTCCAAACTATATTAAATTACAGTAAGTGCTGGACAATGAACCTAATTAATTTACTATTCCCACTCCAGTCTATATTTAATTAAGATAAGTGCTGGACACTGAACTTAATTAATTTACTATTCTGACTGAAATCTATATTTAATTATGGGATTTGTTAAATTCTAAAATATATTTAAATTTTCTAAATATTTTTTTTTTAAATTAAAAAATGCATAAACATTTTAAATTAACTTCCCACCCTTATCCCCTATAACCCAAAATTCCGCTCCTAAAATTATTTGTAAAATTCTAAATTAAAGTTACAATTTCTAAATTATTTTTATAAAAAATTAACAAATATATAAACATTTTTAAAACACTTCCCACCCTTATCCCCTATTAACCAACATCCCACTCCTAAAATTATTAGTAAAATTCTTAATTTATTTTACAATTTCTAAATTTTTTTTTTTTTAAATTAACAAATATATAAACATTTTTAAAACACTTCCCACCCTTATCCCCTATCAACCAACATCCCGCTCCGAAATATATTTGTAAAATTCGAAATTTAATTTACAATTTATAAATATTTTTAATAAAAAATTAACAAATATATAAACATTTTTAAAACCCTTCCCACCCTTATCCCCTATAAACCAACATCCCGCTCCAAAAGTTTTTTCTAAAATTCTAAATTTAATTTACAATTTCTAAATAAATTTTAAAAAATTGTAAACAATATATAAACATTTTTAAAACACTTCCCACCAGACCCCACATTCGTCTGTCAATTAGAGTAAATGGGGAACAAGAATCTGCCCACATATCTACATCGACATTATTAATGGAAACAATACATTTAGGAGGAGAATATTCAGTAATTGACTCAACATTGGACATTTCTAAATTGCTGACAACTAATACTTCTATGTCCGCGTCATCATCTAAATATACTTCTCCATCATTGTTGGCTACTACAGCAGAGTTTATTACATTAACACTTTTTTGATTCTTAGAAAATCCCTCTGCTTTGCACATTCTAGAAACATTGCCTAATTTTTTGCATTTAAAACATCTGCTTTTTACAGCAGGACAATGGTTAACTTCAGCTGTGTGCCTGGTATTCCCACATCAACTTTAGGAACTGAACCTGCTAATTCCTTAACATATAATGAAGTATTTTCAATACATCTGGCAATCTCTATAGCTTTATCAAGAGAAGGATCTTTTAAATCCAACAATTTTTCTTGTATTTTGATGTTGTTGGTTCTGTAGATTAATTGATCTCTCATGATCATCTCTGAGATCCATGAATTTACAAGTTATGGCTAATCTTCTCAAAGCAGCGACATACTGTTCAATCTTTTCACCCTGAATTTGAGAACGAGAAAAAAACCTATGTCTCTCTACAACAATGCTCAATTTTTTTCTGTAATTTTCAGTGAGAGCTGTCATAGCATTTTCATATTCATCTTCAGCTTCTTCACCAGAACCATCCTCTACATTTCTTACCATTGTATGTACAATGAGTAGAGTACTTAATACTCTCCTGCCTTCAACGCCTAAACTAACTTTAAGTATTGCTAATTTTCTTTTTGCAACAAAAACATTGCCCCCAATTGCTTCTAGATAAGTAGTTAATGACTCTTTCCAGTCCTCCCAATCCATGAGGTCAGGACCTGGTTCCTGCAAGAACATCGGAGGAGGAGGTATAGACTGAGAAGCCATGGTAGCACCAAAATGAAGTACTATCACAGATATTAAACTATATTTTGTTTGTTCCCTTTTTGAAAATTACAGTAAGTAATCCTCTGAACTAAATTCTAAGCAATAGTGATTGGTTCAGCACAACAAAATATAAAATGAGAATTAAATGCAGTCACAAATATCACATAAGTGATAGCAGTCACTTAAAAATGTCACCGCCAGTAACAAATGAAGTCACAGTTATTACATAAGTTGTAGTAGTCGCTTTAGACTTTCACCGCTAGTAGCAATCACTTTAAAATCCCAATGCTTTGTGGTGCACTGACACAAATGAGGTTGAAGGAAGATTCAAACGGAGGAGTAAAATTGCTCGATTCAGCGACAATTGCCAAAACAACACAATTCGAAATAGAAAGCTTGCCGCCTGCCGGTAGTTATTTTACTTCTGAAGGACTCCAAAATGGCGGCATTCATAGCGTGTTGGCGTCATCACGTTTTCCCACATGACGTGCGCCGTGACGTCTCCTTGTGTGGTAGCGTCGGTGAAAGCTCACGTAAGTTGGAAGGGACACAAGCTCAGGACTCTCCAATGCGTCACTCCGGAATCTCCAATACGTCACAGCTCACTGCAGCTCCGGGCTCTTGGAAGTTCGTCACAAGCATCCGTCACCGAGAATTCCAGACTTCTGTCTTAAAGCTTGTTGTCGTTGCCATGGACGCCGTGACCATGGATACTGGCATGGACAGCAAACGGTGAGGGTTT
Organism: Triturus cristatus; assembly: GCF_964204655.1. Classification (NCBI taxonomy): domain Eukaryota; kingdom Metazoa; phylum Chordata; class Amphibia; order Caudata; family Salamandridae; genus Triturus; species Triturus cristatus. The sequence continues at coordinate 145,653,405 of NC_140588.1, forward strand.
CCATTTGAATTCTGAACTCACCCACAGTCCTGCGCACTTAAACTTCAGAAAAATACACAAAATTGAGATCAAATAGTGTCATTCCAGACAGCGCATATTACACTCGGTGAACACGCAGCCAGGGGTCGGTAGATGAGCACTTCTGAGTGTTTCTTTTTTTTAAACAAATTGGTAAAAAAAAATATAACTCCTCAAATCGCCTCAAAACGCCTCACTTCTCTTGGACTGTTCCTCAACAGGTAATCCCACCTTCTTCGCCAATTTTAAGTCAACAGGACACAGTTTTCCAGGAAATGTGTTTATTGTCAAAAAGCAGCGACCCCCCAGCAGTCACCCACTGAGCTCCCCAGCCGAGCTCTTCTGTTGGCATACACAGCAGGAATTCCAACAGTAGAACTGTTGCTTGGATATGGCTGTCATCTAAAAGATGCATAGTAAAGGAAAATATAACAGATGCCATGGTGAAGGTACTTAAAATAGACCAAAATAAAGAGATTGGCTATGACACCATACATGTGACACAATGTACATAGCCAACGTCAAAAGAACAAAGTCTAAGACACAATTCTAAGCTAAGCAAAGCAACATTAACAAAACAAACACCTTTCACCAGATTTTGCCAGAGCTTCGTCTTCCTAGTAATTTCCATAAACATCCTCCTAATATCATCACAAAAAGAGTTGCTTTAATAGTCAAAGTTATGACTTTTCACAAGAGCCTTGTGAAAAGGCTGTTGTCGATGAGATCTTGATGCAAGTCAGCTTCTTCCTCTTCATCACTCTCATCATCTTTTGGCATTTCAGGATCCTCACCTGGTGGCTCATCATGGTCTCCATCCTCTGCAATATAAGGGGTGTTCCATCGCAGGACAATGTTGTGGAGCCTGTAGCAGGCTACAGTGATTTGACACATCTTCCCGGGTGATTAGAGGCGGGCTCCCAAGTCTTATCCAGACATATGAATCTCGCCTTCAGGCACTCAAAAGCCCACTCCACTGGATGCCATGTTCTTTCATGGGTCTCATTGAACCGGATTTCCCCTGGCGTTGTTGTATTTCTCAGCAGTGTCAACAACCATGGATGGTTGGGATAAACTGAGTCTCCTAGATGAAAGACAGCCAGAAGTGCAACTATATGATAAACACTTTCTGATTATATTACCCGACATTACCCATACAAAGTTTGAACAGATCAAACTTATCAGCCAGGCCCTCTCCAGTACCAGTTGTGACATCAGCTGAGATATGGTGCTGCCCGCAGTATGAAGGAATATTGGACTGAGCCTGAGAACTGGACACAGAAGTTTGAGATGTACAAATCCAGGAAACAGGCAACTTGCACGTTGATAGAATGGAAATGTTTCCATTAACAGTACACTTGTTCCCTAGCTTGCAATGGCCCTAAAGCGATATGGGTGCCATCAATGGCTCCAACCACATGTGGGATGCAACCAAATGCATAGAAATCTCTAATACATGGGCTAAATTCTCACATCTGGGGAACTGTATGTAGTTGTCAATGCATTTCATCATTGCATGAAGCACGTCTTTGAGTACACCACTGAACATTGGTTGTGAAATTCCATCAGATATAGCCACAGTGTACTGAAACAAACCTGTGGCCAGAAAATGTTATACTGTCATAAGTCTCACTATAGGTGGAATACATGTCAGCTTCGTGTTTTGAGGTAGTAGATCAGGTTCCAACTGATGGCATAAATCCTGTATTTTTTGCCTGTTTAAACAAAAACAAAACTTCTTGATTACATACCTTTCTTCAATGGTCTGAAAGTCTGGAAATAAGTGGGACACTGGAGGCTGTTGTCTTCTTCCTCCCTCAGGGTATATGTGAGGAGTGAAAACTATTTTGAACATTGGTCACAGTGTCCAGAGTAACATATATGACGGCATATTATCAAGAACGGCGTTAAAATTATCGCCGCTTTAGCGGCAGGAAACTGCCACTAAAGCGGGAAAAATGGGTTTGATAATATGCCCTTGAGAATTCCAATGGAAGCCCATGTTCTGGTGTGAACCTGGGCTTCTATTGGAATTCTCAAGGGCATATTATCAAGCCCATTATCGCCGCTTCGGCTGCAGTTTCCTGCCGCTAATGCGTCGATAATTTTAACGCCGTTCTTGATAATATGCCCCATGAAGAGTAAACCAAAAGTCATGTGACAAAACATAGCTGCTTCAGAAAGCACCACGCATAATTCAAATAATGATTGTCTACTGGTCAACATACAACAATAATACCCATTGTGACCTTCACATGTGTCTGTAAGAGAAAGGAGCATATCATCCATTCGGAAACGTAAAATGTGCACAATAATGATGATTTCACACAATTTCAGATAAAAAAACATCAACTATGGTTTACAGTGCACAGTACACATTTTGCGGATATGCAGAGTAATGCACTACACAGATGAAGTTTGTAGTAGAAATTACATGAGTATGGAGTATTTCAAATATTAACATGTTAGCTCTCATTTGTAGTGATGGTGATGCACTTTACAGTCACCAATACTGTAGGTCCAACCTCTAAAATGGCGGATGCCTGGCCCTGCATATAGGACATTTGGAACTACTGCCAGCAGCGGAAGTCAACCACGCGGTGGGCTTTTGCTTCCACGGCAGACACAGCCATAGGCTACAGTTGGTAATTGTGACAGGCGTGGTCCAATGTCCAATTTGGCCAGTATTTACGCATTCAGCGCAACTGCACTAGATGTTAGGATTTTGAACTACATACAGATGCGCTGACTAAGAAATGAATGGATAGAGGATACCCCCAAAAACTTTGTAAACATTCGATGAAACAAGCGTGGTTCACACCCTGAGAAAATCTTTTAACGAGAAAAATCTAATCACCAATGGATCGTATTGTATGCGTTACCACCTTTGGACCCCACAGTCAGCCTGTCAAGAAAATAATCATGAACAACTGGCATCTGACTGAATGCTCGATATCCGGTGTAGGCCGACCGCTATTCGCACTAAAGAAAAATCGGAGTATTGGCCAGCAAGTGATACATACCTCTTCTCCCCCTCAAGAAAGATGTGACACATTGAGGTCGATGCTCAACCTGCAACCAGCTCAGGGGCACCACAAATGCGGTAGTTGCTCCGTGTACAACACTACAATAGAAGGCAACACTTTCAGCGATGGTCAAAGACATTGGCGCCATATTGATTTCACCAACTGTAAGACCCGAAATGTAGTATATGAGATCTTTTGATGTATATTGGCAAAACAAGTCAGGAAGTGCGACAAAGGATCATACAACATCATTCCAGACTAAAGAATAAGGTTTTAACAGCACCGATGGTGAATCATTTTATTGCAAACAACCACTCTGAGGATGAGTTCAAATGGACAGTTCTAGGTTCAATTAAATCAACATTAAGAAGTGACTATGACACACTGCTAACCCAAAGTGAAGCATTTCTGATTATGAAATTTGACACTGCAATAAGAGGGCTTAATGAATTATCAGAAATTGCGAGGTTGTAAGACACTTGATAGAATTTTCAGCTTTGCGAACTACGATACCCAGAATGCAATGTATCAAGTTGCTTGCTTTGAAATTCACTCCGGGTTTTGAAAATTGCCGAAGGATTTTCAAAAAAACAGTCTAACTGAAATCCGGCTGTTGAAGCAGAAGAGCAAGGACCAGTGAGCTGAAGGACACCCATTTGAAAGGCAAGTGACTTGGGACTGTAGCACGCAGTAATTATGAAGGTTTTCAACTGCAAACCAACCACGCGCTGCTAAATGCTGGAACCCCTCTGAGCTCAAAATGTGTTTAGAGAAATATGCGTGGATAAGCTCTCAAGTGCAACTGAAAGAGAACAGCTGCCAGAAAGATAGCGTTTGAATCTAGATGCCTCTGACATAAGTGAAATTTCTTGGTTTTTAGTAACGTGATCCTACGGGAGTCAGAGTGTTCAAAAGAAATTAGGCACCAGACACAAAAAGAAAGAATAAGGTACATGTTATATGTCTCCTCTCAATTATCTATGAGTACTGGCTAAAAGTGCTCTGCTCTAGAGAATAATTATGTCTTATTTCAATACAGCAGGTAGAATTGGAGTAAAATGGTGTAACAAGGAAACAGCCCCTTCAGTAGCGAAAATAAAGTAGGTCAAATAAAAATTATGTTAATATACATAGGGGGTTGGGTGAGGGTGAGTTACACAATACTAAAACACACATTCACCAAGACCACCAAGTTCGAGTCCTGAGGAGAACCCTCAAGCGGTATAGGGTTTGAAACGCGTTGGCTTGTGCTCATGGGACTAACAGCTGGGTGTGCCTCGAGGGAATTTATAATTTCTTTCGTCCCCCTATAGACAACACCCTTTGAATCAAGTTCTCCCTGAGCGGTACACAAAGGCAGGACAAAAGGCAGGAGCCTCTGGGACTATATTTAAGTGTCCGCCAGGTGTATTTGTAAAATTACGGACTGTTGATCTGTATCTGTATTGTTTATCTAATGTTATATGTATTGCACTGTGATTTTTATTATGCATTTTGTGGTGTTACAATACTATATATTGTTTTGAATGTGTAAATATGTTTGTGAAAAATTTGTGTGGCCCGACAAAAGACATGAGAATATTAGTTTAATCTTGTTTGAAAAAAGTATAAAAAGAAGTGAAATAAATAAAAACACAAGCTTTAGAACAAAGCACTGAAGTCTCGTATGAGTAATTAAAAAGCGACCTATCTGGACAAAGTGTTTGTTAGTAAAATTTAAGAGTGGTCTAGTCCATATAATGCACAGACCCAAGCCTTCCGTGTTCACTTAGTGTGGACCATGGCCCAGGCTGTGCCAGAGTCACTTTGTCAATACAACTCATGCACAGAGTAATCTACCTGTAGACCTGCCGATCCGTGAATGTTCCCAAAATGAATTTTCTGAAACACTACTAGCCCGATTAGTTTTACATGGACTACATTTGGTATGTTGAATGGGGTAACCCCCTGACCTGATACGTCTTTTTATTGACCCACATTGTCTGTGTATGTCTTTTACTTCTGGCAGGCCCACTTACAGGTCTGGTGCCACGTTCCATTAGTAATGATTGTATTGTAGAGGCCTATTGCACAGGTGACACATAAACAGTGCAGACAGTTGGTTACTTCAGAAGAGTTTTCGATAAGTGAATCACCAACATGGTTACAATCAACCAATCTAAATAGACAAACAATGGTATGTTTAATGTCATCCCTGTAACAGTGCCACGTACGTCAAAAGGTATGTCCTGTGATGGTAGTACATACCACACAAACTGAATCAGACTTAGTATGATATACCATTGAGTGCTCAACATGTCCACACATCCCCAGAGAGGTGCTCTCAAAGACACACATGCTAGCCCTTTCTTTGTGGCCTACGTTTGGGGATGTAGTATATACTATGGTACTAGCCTGTATGCATCAAATCAATGGGCTTGACTATAAAGGTGTCTGTACAATCATGCAAATTTAGTTTACCCTTCAGAAGTTCGTAATGAAGTGTTGTGTTTCATAAAATCTTTAACTTGTGCTGGTGGCTTCCGGTGCTCAGCACCTGCACTTAATTGTCCACACCGACACTTGTGACAGTCTCCCACAAGGTGGCACTGTCAGGCCAATTTATAGATGACCACAACAAAAGTTAATTATTATTTAAAAAATTACTATTAACTGCCGTCCAAGCTATTTTTATAGCTTTGGGGGTCTGAAATAATCAGAATTGTCACACTTGTATGAGTGTGATGTTAACAGTTGCATTATTACTGTCATAAGCAGTATGGCAGGGGCAATGTGTGGTGCAAGCAGCAATGGCCTCCTTATGGGAGCTATGGCACTAATTGTTTTACAAATCAAGCACTCATTTCATACTATCTCACATCACAGTATTTGTAGGATGGCCAAGGGCTACATGAAGTTAGTGGGCTGCCTTAGTCAGTGTAGGTCATGACCAGGGTTGATGATAGTCAAAGTGTGCGTTCATGTCTTTGTTGGGCTTAGCATGTGAGACTGACACATGTAGTGTGTTAACTAATGATTGATACTTTTGCTAGATGTATACAAAATATGTGTCAACCAAACAAGTACCCTAAGACTTGCAGTTATAATATATGGGCCCGATTCACAGAACTAACTTAAGACAAAATCCTAAACTTACTACCATTTTCGTATTCACAGAAGGCACTTACTCATTTTGGTATTCACAGAAGACGCTTACTCACTTCGGTATTCACAGAAGTTAGGAGTCCTAACTTTAGGACTCCTAAATGCCTTCTGTGAATACCGAAAGTCTTAAAATTAGGATTTTTCTCAGTTTAGGAGTCCTAAAGTTAGGAGTCCTAACTATACTACTACTAAACTGAGAAAAATCCTAATTTTAAGGCTTTCGGTATTCACAGAAGGTATTTAGGAGTCCTAAAGTTAGGAGTCCTAACTTTACTACTACTAAATTGAGAAAAATCCTAATTTTAAGACTTTCGGTATTCACAGAAGGCATTTAGGAGTCCTAAAGTTAGGAGTCCTAACTATACTACTACTAAACTGAGAAAAATCCTAATTTTAAGGCTTTCGGTATTCACAGAAGGTATTTAGGAGTCCTAAAGTTAGGAGTCCTAACTTTACTACTACTAAATTGAGAAAAATCCTAATTTTAAGACTTTCGGTATTCACAGAAGGCATTTAGGAGTCCTAAAGTTAGGAGTCCTAACTATACTACTACTAAACTGAGAAAAATCCTAATTTTAAGGCTTTCGGTATTCACAGAAGGTATTTAGGAGTCCTAAAGTTAGGAGTCCTAACTTTACTACTACTAAATTGAGAAAAATCCTAATTTTAAGACTTTCGGTATTCACAGTACGCATTTAGGAGTCCTAAAGTTAGGAGTCCTAACTATACTACTACTAAACTGAGAAAAATCCTAATTTTAAGGCTTTCGGTATTCACAGAAGGTATTTAGGAGTCCTAAAGTTAGGAGTCCTAACTTTACTACTACTAAATTGAGAAAAATCCTAATGTTAAGACTTTCGGTATTCACAGTACGCATTTAGGAGTCATAAAAGTTAGGAGTCCTAACTATACTACTACTAAACTGAGAAAAATCCTATTTTTAAGACTTTCGGTATTCACAGAAGGCATTTAGGAGTCCTAAAGTTAAGACTCCTAACTTCTGTGAATACGGAAATGAGTAAGTGCCTTCTGTGAATACCAAAAGGAGTAAGTGCCTTCTGTGAATACCAAAATGGTAGTAAGTTTAGGCTTTTGTCTTAAGTTAGTTCTGTGAATCGGGCCCTATGTATTTATCTATCATATGCATACATGTCATCAGAAGCAGTCCATTTGGCAAGCCATCTCCCGGAAGGTGCAGACCCTGTTTTATTTTTGCCAGCGCAGAGTCCATTGTCATAAGAGGTAGGAGGACCTGAGGTGCTAGACCAGGAAGATTACAGAGGCCCAGCTGGGACATTTCCCCCAACGTGGACCAGGTGCATGCCAGACCCTGACCTAAGCTAATGGCCAGCATACTAGTGGTGGCCTACCTGAGGCCTGATGGGCAGTAGAGGGCCCAAAAGCAATGCTAAGGAGTTGAGTCCTGGCCAGAGTCATACATGTTACATTGTCAAATCTGTGTGTTACAGCAGGCAGTTACCCATCATTATTGGGGGTGGCCCATGTGCGCTACACAAGCAGAGTGACTGTTTGTGTAGGTCTGGTAGTTGGTGCATGTTGATGTGCTGTGCCTATTGTATTTATGACCTTGCACACAGCCGAGTCTAGTCCACTACCAATTTACTGTCTTGAGCAGACACATGGCTGAGTGAAATAAAAAATCTGCTCATTGTGGTAGATGTTGGGGCTGACAGTTGTACTAAACAGGCTATTTTTCTTCCTTATGTTAGGAGTGATATTCCCTCACTACTGTCTCTCATGTAATGATGACCCTATTGCATGTGAAATGGCATACTGTGTACTCTTTATGCAGTGGCTTCACAACACTTCCCATTATTAAGTTGGGATTCAACAGTGACATGTGTGTGCAAACATCACTGCTGCCATCAGCATTAGTAGCTACATGTTGAACAGTGCACATTTACCTGTTATTACTTCATCTGCAATGGTGTTTGAAGATTCATTCACTGACTGGTGAGATGCATCATAGGGTGAGATGTAGAAATGTAGAGATCTTATGGGAGTGTCTATGCTCAGTCTTACAAGGTCATTTGTGTTTGCTATACCAAATTGTTCTGTGATTTGCCATCTCATTAGGACTAGAGTGCTCCCACTGTCTTTGATATTCACTGACACCCAACAACCTTCAAATGTGTATTGGCTTGAAGGATTGCAATCTATGATTGGTGTTATCACCTGTACCAATCAGGATTGGGGATGTTAATAATGTCTTGTGCTGTGTGATTTTGGAGTATATATCTCCCAAAACTTTGACCCTCAATGTTTCAAGACATCTTTTCTATGCTACATGTGATACATAGCTAAACTACTTCAGTGCAGCTGTCATTAGACTTTTCAGGTAGTGGGCATATGATGCAGTTTGAACTCAAGAGTGTCATCAGTCTGCAATGAGCATTTGCATGTGACATGATTTCTGGCACAGCACATACTGATTATAAATTGGTCTTTAACTTGGCCTTCATGACATCATGATGTGTTATGAGGAAAATGACGATTTATTGGAATCTGGGCCTGGTGTGAACAATGTGTAAATGTAAAACTTGCATCCATCCCATTTAGTAGTATCATTTTACTATGGTATAATACAAATGCCAAAGCATGTAAGGGTATCAACTATCCTAGTATGGGCATGAGGATGAAGTGTAGACAAGTCCAGCAGTTGAGTGTGTTATGTCACGCGGTTCATGCTGATTTTTAGTGCTGGGTGTTTTGTCCAGGTCTTTAAAAAACGTTTGAACGGCACCAAGTGCCACGCAAGAGAGCACAGCTTGTTTCTGCAACTCAAGTAGATGTTCTACTCGAGTGGCAGCTTCCTCAACGCAAACTGAAGGTTTCTCAACATGAGGGGTAACAACCATCTGCAACTGCCCGCATTGCAAAATCTCACCGGCAGGTGGTCTGGAGCGAGATTTTCTTAGCTTGCATTTGCCAATTTAATGTTGGTGAGTGAGGAAAAAGATCCACTCCACTCTGTGGAGATTTTTTGGAACTCTGACCTCTGGACAAACCCTGCGAGTAAAGCAGAATTTCATGCCCAGGTCTACCAACAGTGCATTTGGATCTGTCTGGGGTTATGACAGAAGTGAAAACAACTGTTTGCAGGTTATGTACCATGCATTTGCTCATGCTAATTTAGAAGTCTATATAGTGAACCATGAAGCTGGTCTGATTTGTGCACTTAACACATGTTTTCTATGTGATGGTCAAGTGTGGAAACGCAGTTCCAATAAACCTATTTTACATGTCATTTCCGATTCATCCAAAGGAGAAGGGGCCAATGTCATTGGGGACCCAGCTGTTCGCAGTGGTTTCAGACATGACAGCACAGACACAGAGTGACCCTGTGACCAGGAGGGTGTGGGAAGTGCCATGAAGGACACAAGCTCAAATTCATCATCATCCGAGTCATCCTCCATTGGACACTCCACAGGATAAGTTTCAACTCCATCCTTGGCAGACACCCCTAGTTCCATCACCACCCTCCCTGTTGTCCCCCAACCAGTTGGCCGGGTCCACTCCTGTAAGAGCTGAGCCATCTCCTTCACTGCAGGCAGCTCAGCCCCTGTTCCCCCTACAGCACTGAATTATGCCCTGACATAAATGCCATCCAGATGCAGGCAGCCAGCTGACAGATATGGTGACTTATCTGGCAGGCATCCACTGTGCCATGTCTGGCCTACAGAGGCCTTTTCAGGCTGTGGCCTCCTCCCTCTCTCACAGCAGTCTTACACCCCACCTCACCCCACCTCGTTTCCCTTCCCCATTCAAATTCCCTATTCCCATACATGTCCTAAGCACAGGCACACATCGGCATGCACACACTTCATCAGACCCAAGCACCATGCACAAACAAAAAATGCATAAAAAAGGTAGGCATGCATCCACAAACCAGATACTCAACCCCTTACCACCACCACCCCAACATACCCCAGACATCTCACCTAAAGACCCCTCCACAACCACTAGCATTCCTGTATACACTACACCAACACCCACCCACCAATACCCCTCCACAATTCTGAGCATTCCTGCAGATACCACACCAACACCCACAGACCCCTCTACAACAGCCAGCATTCCTGCAGACACCACACCACACCAACACCCAGAAACCCCTCCACGTTGACCAGCACACCCACATCACACACACCCAACAATCACAAATGTTCACAGTCACCCATACAACAAAAACCTACAAAACACACAGTAGATACAGCACACACACCTCTGAATTCCACTCCTTCTACCTCCCGAAACCAACTCCCTCCCAAACATCCTCTCCTTTTCACCATGAAAGTGTCTTGTTTGCCCTTGCCCTCAACCCTGCAACATCTGACCCCTCTGTCCCAAAGTCCAAAAAACTCTCCCAAGCCCCAACCCAACTCTTCCACATCCCAATCCCCCCCTGAAAATCAGATCCCCACCCCAATAAACCCAGGCTATCCATAAGAAGTCAAAGTAAACCCCTCACAAAACCAAACCCACCCCTGCCTAAACCCACCCCTCCCACCAAGTACCATCTTTGAGTTACCTGGTATGCCCAATGGATGCCCCTTTGTGAGGAGGTTTCCAGGCAGTATCAGTAGGGACATGTTTAGTGGCACAGCATTGTGCTGTGGCACAGATTTCTGGAACGGACTGGCCATTGGGCTTTGTTTAACCTATTTATTAAAAATGTTCATAGTTTTGAAGACACTAGTCCTGCCATCAGTTTTCTAATTATTTGATGTTATTGAATAGGTAGTGATGAATGACTACAGTTGTGTTGGTTTCATCCCTGATTGCTTATCCAGTTGAAGTGGTTGGTAGGATCTGACCATCAACCCAGTGCTGGAGTTGTGCAGGACAAGGGGAAACGGCCATTGGATGGATTTGTGGGATGAATTCCAATTGGGGCTGACATTGCATTGGGTGTTGTATTATATGGTAAGTATTTCAGCTTGGTCTGGTCAATGCGAACACCATTTAGGATGCACTTCTCCGTATAATGTAGGTTGGAGGTGTGTGTGGTGTGTTTGAGTTAGTTAATTGTTTATCAACACATGGAGGGTGTTATATTGTCATATGGACATTTGTATGGACATGTGTACATTTTCCTGTGTGTACCTTACTCCTACTTTGGCTAAATGTATGACAAATGCGGTTAGTGCTGTGTTCGCTTTCATGGCTTGCAATTACACATCATCTACACATGCATGGCAGTTGGTTATGCTATTGGTTGTACCTGAAGTACATCACTTCACAGGTCCTGTGCACATAGAGGATTTAAAGGAATTGACCATGGCACAGCGCCCCACCCTTTCAGGTTTCCCCTTGGTAAAGGCATGCATATTCTGTAGAGAGTGTTTACATTGTCCCCTTTGAATGCTTCTCACACTGGTTATTTGTAATCCCATTTAATTACATTACCTTTTGATGTGGGTGATGTGTGAGAGTCCATTAGAGTTGCAGCAGAGGAGGTGTGTTTCAGTTTCATGACACTTCCATACATATGTATCTTTGATCTCACAACAGGACCTTGAATGTTTGCAATGTGAGGGTGTCACAGGTATTGATGGGTGTGATATTGATAAGCTGCAGTTGTGTGACACAATTTGATGCACACATCACTATCACTGATTATGGGATGTAAACACGTTTATTTGTTTACAGTGTGCCTATGCAGTGTCAGTGACCTGGCTGATGAGGGCATCATTGAGCAGTATTTGGGTTGTACGTTGATAACCAATTCTGAACAGGGTCCCACAAAATACTTTTGGCCCAGGGACCCAAACCCCTTGCCAGGTCCATGTTGGGGCATCGATTTTGCTGAGGAGTCTATGGAAACAGGTAAGAGAAGTAATACGTATAGTTGGTTTGGTTGCTATCATGACAGTGTCAGTTTTGAATGCCATCCAGCAAGTACAGCAGTGGGAGAATATGAACGATCGGCTCCATGGCAGCACAAGACATGTGGAGGTGAGCACAGGTGGGTTTTGGACTTATATCCCTCCCTTTCCACCAGCTCAGATGTGGTGGTCGGACTGCCTCATTCACACCGGCTGTAAGGCACCTCGTAATCGGTGGTAACACTGGCGATCTGCCCTCCGACGTATTGGTCTATCCTGCCACTACCGTGGTCGGGATTTCCAGGTGGTGGCGGCGGTACCACGGCAGTCCTTCATCTATGTAACCATATTGTTCATTATACGGCAGTCGGACTACCAGCAGTGCAGTGGACTGGCAAACTCGTAATCAGGCCCTAATTACTTAAAAGATACTCTGCCGGAATCTATCAACAAACCATTAAAGAAGAAATATATACATCTCAAGAAGAACATTACAAAGTAAGTAATACCTATCTGTTTAACTAAAATGTAACTGGTATGAAACTTCAAAATGTAAAATAGCCCATAAATATGAACACACACTTCAACTTTTATCTATTTACATAAATTTCCTAAAAGAAACAATCTACAACTTTGTAACCGATTAACTGCCAGAAAATACCAACTATCACAAACCAGCAAAAAGATATAAGAAAGTAAGTAGTAGTAGTAGTAGTAGTAGTAGTGAGTATACATAAAAAAACCAAATGATAAACTCACCAAAATAGTGAACAAATATAAACGACCTGAATCTCTACAAACTTTCAAAAAGTACCATTAAAATATAACTTGCATTTTCTTTTCATGCAATAGAAAAGAAAGCACCTGCTCCACATTAGGACACCCCCAACGGAATAGCTGCAAAACCATGTGAAACATATCAACAGAACATACATGTGCGTATACAAAATAGAAATAATGACATTTTGTAACATGTTAATAACAAACGTGCACCAGTTAAACTACAATATATATTTACACGATTGCACTATTTACAGATACAATGACAGAGACCCTCACATTTATCAAAGCACAGAAAGGAAAGCAGTGACCAAATTACATGTGCAACACCTACAGCCAAGAAAGGGAATCATCAGAAACTATAAACTGAAATGTACAAATATCATTCTAATGCATGTGTTGAGAAGGCAACTATAAAATATGGTGTAATTCATGTAAGAGAGCACAACCACTCCCTAAATATGACAGAAACAGGAGTAGGAGAAATATTACAAGAGATAAGCACTAGCTCCAAGTAACGCACAAGCAAAATCATGAAAAATATACTACCTAGGGGCATATTAGCAAGGAAGTGGTGGAGAGAGGTGTTAGCTTTCTTGGCTTAATGCCTCTCTCCGCCTTATCGGAAACACGAGGCTGCACCATATTATCAAGGATATGGTGCAGGCTCGCATTTCCCCGTGCGATGTCGCTAAGGTTTACGACTTAGCGCCAACGCAGGCACCCTTGTACCAGAGTGCAAGGGTGTCTGCGAGCAGGGAGGTTTGTTTATGTACAGGAAGGAGTCCCTTCCTGCACATAAACAAACCTAAAATGCCAGTTTGTAACTTACGTGTGTGCTGCTTCATGCAGCACACATGTAAGTTATAAAATGGCATTTATAAAAAAGGTTAGTTTATGTACAGAAAGTGACACCTTCCTGTACATAAACAAATTATGGCATTTTCCTTTTTCCAAGTGTGCTGTATAAGGCAGCACACATGAAAGAAGCAAAAAAGAGGAGAAATAAAGCATTTCTCCACTTTTCGCCATCTTAAGACCAGGATTTTCCAGGTCTTAAGTTCGGCGCTGCCACCTATTATCGCCACCCTTGATAATAGGTGGCGGTGTCAAATTCAATGGGTGTTGCGGTGGAACGCCCACCGCAACACCCACTGCATGCCCCTTCCATGCTAAATTTAGCATGAAAGGGGCACTATTATCAAGACAGTGTTAAGCCACTTAAGACGGCTTTAAGCCAGGTTAAGTGGCTTAACGCTGCCTTGATAATAGGGAGCTGACCCTATCACCACCACAATGCCACAAAAAGTGACGTTGTGGTGGCAATAGTGGCTTGATAATATGCCCCCTAGAGTCCTCAAAAACGTAACAGGGCAACTACCACCTCTTCCCACTTTAAAGTGTTTAATTGCATCAAGTAAAGAAAGCCACCAGCAATACCCCACCTGCCCCTCGAAGACAACAAAACATACACATACCTGAACATTTAACATTTACACATAATGAGGGGCCTTTCCTTTCACATAACAACCTAAACAATGAGAAACAAATTGTAATATTCTCTACAGCAAACAACCTAATGAAACTTAGCCAATGTCAGACTTGAATAATGGATGGGGCCTTCAAGATGTATCCCAAACCACTCACTCAAACATACACCACACATGGTGAATATCAAAATACAAATATCCATTTTAGATCTACCCTACTACCAAAAAAAACAATGCATCCTTGCTATGAGCTCTTAAACCATAAAACATAAAACAAATAACTACTACCCCCAAAATATAATCATAAACTTTAAACAAGCCATGATTCAAACCATTCTAAAAATATACCCCCACACAGCCTTGCAAGGATGTTACTATCGGTCAGTCATTCCAAATGCTATAATCAGTTAATTCAAACCATAACATTACATGCAATAAAATTGAAAGTAGACATAAAATCATTCCACAAAAAAATATTCTTAACATCGCCTTACTAAAAGTATTACAGCATATCAATACAAATAAAAAAAAGACAAAAAAACATTCTTTTCCACCATATTAAACAGCCCGTATCCTTCTTTCTGACGGCCGGGACAAAAACATTTGCAATACTAAAACAGTCCAAGGGATATATCTGAAGATAAACAAGCACTGGTCTTACTCACAGAAAACCTTTAACTTTTACTAATGGCAACATAAAATGTTGGCGAAGAGAGCAATAATGGTCACAGAATACCATAAAATACAGTGTATTTTAAATAGAAAAATAATCACTGGTACAAAGGCCTAATTCATCAACCTTGTGCCACCCTTGAGGTTTTGCGAAAAAGATGTAAAAGTATGTAATCGAAACCTTGTTAGAAGGATTGTTGATGGGGGATTGTAACTACGGTTAGGTAAGACTCTAGTTGGGGAGATGTTTTTGTAGAATATGGGCCTGTACAGTAAGTTTAAGAACCTCCCTTGCTTCTCTTTCCACATTCACATTGGAAAAATATTTGTTTTCATCCCATATGAGATCTTTTTTAACTAGCCCGTTTGGGGATTCAAACATATCCGTGCACTCCAATTTCACTGCTAACGTCCTAATGTTGCAGAGCCAAGAGATATTATTTCCCCTCCCCAAACACAGCCAATCTTTAGCTATTTTCTGAGTTAATTCGACATCTGGATTGGTCCATATCCTTATCCAGCGCAATATAGGAGCCACTGCAACCAAATCAGACACGTATCCTTCCCAGTGGTGGCTCCAGAGGGAGTGCTGAGGGGAGGAGGGGAGGTGGGGGTGGGGCTGGGTGCAGGGGTAGTGGAGTCGGACATACAAAGGCCAGGAGTAAAGTAAGTAAATGAATAAATAAAACTATTTACCTTGCGCTTGCTGCAATGCCAACTCGGCGATGCAGCGAGCGCAAGGTAAATAGTTGAATTTATTTTTTGGGGCGGACGCATCCTAATAGCAGTGGTAGGACTGTTGCATGTCTGGCGGGCGGTCCCAAACACCACTATGGTGGCGGGCGGACTATGAGCCCCAAAGTCCTAAAAAACTATGACGAACTGTAAACCAACATACTAAATCTATTTTTTAAAATATTAAACATATTTTATTAGATCACTCAAACAATTATGTAAAATCGAAATGCTAAGAAAGACGGGTATATATAAATTATTTAAAAATAAATTACCCATCACCAGCCAAGATAGATAAAAGCAAACTCATTAATTTCCAACACGTAATCCAAACGATTCCACATAAGTATCTAGGTTCCATAAAAAAACGGAAAAGTGTTTAAAAAAAAATAATGATTCCAAGAAACCACCCCAAAAAAAGAAATCAACAAAAAAAATCAATGGTTTCCTATAAACAAAAAAAAAAACACACACTCCAAATGCCTATAAAAAGCATTCATAGACAAAACCTGTGAAGTAAATTAAAAAAAAAACACCCACAAAACACATTACATTCCCAAAAATACATATATATAACAGTTAATCATCAAAATATACCTAACTTCACACAATTTTACAAAGCATAGTGATACATTATTAAAATAGTGTACAAAAAAGGAAAATAACAAACTAGTGTAAAACACTAACAGCAGTGCATCTAAATATACCATACACCCATAAACAGCACTATAACTAACTTGTAAACCTCTCTCCTAAATCTCCCCTAATCTCTCTATTAAAAAAGTGTCAAAGAAGGGCTTACTTGTTCTGATGAACAGCAGCACCTTACTGGGACCTGGTTCCAGGAAAAGAGGTGAAAATAGTACACATAGGGGCATATCAACAACAACCAGCGATAATTATCGCTAAGCGCACTTAGCGCTAGGATAATTATTGACGGCTAGCGTTGATTTTTATCGCTGAGATAGCGTGCTATTAGCAACGCTTATCTCAATAGCGATAAAAATCCTCACGCTAAGTGGCTAACGTGAGATTATCGCTGGAAACCCAGCGATAATCTCACGTTAGCTTGTTGATAGGGACAGACAAACTTAGCCATGATATCCTCCTTCCATAGGATATCATGGCTAAGTCAGAAAAATACCAGACGTAAAAAAGCACCGTTAACCGCGGTTAGCGCTGCTTTTTTTGTCTCTAACAGGGTTAGCGATATTCTTGATAATAGGAGAAATGTCGCTTAGCGACATTTCTCCTATTATTTTCCTCTGGAACGCCCCCTTTGCATCTCATTAGAGATGCAAGGGGAAGCGTAGAGTAAAAGGGTGCTAACATGCAAATTTGCATGTTAGCACCCTGTTGTTGATAGGGTGCTAGTTTTATCTCTGCTTTTTTGGCTTTTAAAGCCAAAAAAGCAGAGATAAAGTCCTTGTTAATATGCCCCATAGATTGCAAAATACGAGATAGCAGAACAAAAAAAAAGACTATATCCCCATTGAAATGAATGGCAAACATTAAAAAAAATTGAATAAATGTTTTAAAATGTGTAAACATGTATTAAACATGTAAAACATATCAAACAATGTTATAAAAAAGAATGAAAATATTGTATAATAGAAATTAAATAATAGTATAAAATGTATACAAATATTTAATTTATTTTTTATTAAACATGTTTTAAAATAATGTTGAAAATATATGTATAAAAATAAGAAATGTTAGATGTTACATTTTTACTTGAATTATATAAGATTTAAAATTTTAAACTATAGAATAATTAAAAATTGGAAATTCATAAAATACCATGGTGCCAATTACGATCCTGTAAAAACCGGGTACGAACCGTCGGACGGAGCATATTCTCCGTCCGACGCGTACCCGGTCGTCAAAATCTACCAACCTGGAATTACGATTCGCACGGAAACACAATTTCCGTACGAATCGTAAAAAACCCCGACCGAACAAAATAAACCTACAAATGCGATCCGGGAAAGCGGCGACCTGACGTCGGGACGCTCGCAGCCTGCCATTCACGAACCAGGAATTACGATTCGCACCGACGTCATCCCACACAGTGAATATTTTCCGGCTGCCAAAAACTGCCGGGAAATCAGGACGACACGAACAAGGACCACCAGTACGTGACGGACAGACAGGACGACGCCAACAAGGTAGACCAGTGCGCGACGGACAGACAGGACGATGCGAACAAGGAGGACCAGTACGCGACGGACACACAGGACGACGCGAACAAGGAGGACCAGTACGCGACGGACACACAGGACGACGCGAACAAGGAGGACCCGTACGCGACGGACAGACATTGACCCAAACCTACGTGTCATCCCGGCCCTCATAGCAGTCGACCTCCTCTACAGGTTCCGACGCAGACGCCGCAGAAGGTCAGAACAACTAAGGGAGGGGGGAAAGGGGGGTGGGGGGGGTGGCAGGACCAGGGCAGGCCACAAACCCCCCACCAAAGTCACACAGCACACATGCCCTGGACATACCTGACTCCCAGGCACTGGTCACTACGAGGGGGTGGGGGCGTGTCCAGCTAAGCCAGCGACCGCCACTACGGAAGTCCGTCACGACGCGAACCGGCAACACAACCAGACATGTACGTCCCGTACCCACGCCTGAAGAGCGTGGGTACGAGTCGTACCACGCCCACACCCACGTCATCCCAACAATGGCGGGACGGCTCGTACCCACGTGGCAAAGGCCTGGGTACGGGCCGCACAAGCATCACATAGCGTGTGGACGGACATGTACGGACCGTACCCCCACCCCGTATGCATGGAGCGTACCCCCACCCCAACAGTGTAAGTACGACACGTACCCTCAGCCGCGTACGTATGGAGCGTACCCCCACCCCAACAGTGTAAGTACGACACGTACCCTCACCTCGAAAGCATGGAGCGTACCCCCACCCCAACAGTGTAAGTCCGACCCGTACCCTCACCTCGAATGCATGGAGCGTACCCCCACCCCAACAGTGTAAGTACGACACGTACCCTCAGCCGCGTACGTATGGAGCGTACCCCCACCCCAACAGTGTAAGTACGACACGTACCCTCAGCCGCGTACGTATGGAGCGTACCCCCACCCCAACAGTGTAAGTACGACACGTACCCTCACCTCGAAAGCATGGAGCATACCCCCACCCCAACAGTGTAAGTACGACCCGTACCCTCACCTCGAATGCATGGAGCGTACCCCCACCCCAACAGTGTAAGTACGACACGTACCCTCACCTCGAATGCATGGAGCGTACCCCCACCCCAACAGTGTAAGTACGACACGTACCCTCACCTCGAAAGCATGGAGCGTACCCACAACCGTGCATGTTATGAGCGTACATATTGTGAAATAGGAGAGGTGGGTGCAGAGTCCTCCCAGCAGTGCCCTGAGACAGGAGGGGTGGGTGCAGAGTCCTCCCAGCATTGCCCTGAGACAGGAGGGGTGGGTGCAGAGTCCTCCCAGCAGTGCCCTGAGACAGGAGGGGTGGGTGCAGAGTCCTCCCAGCAGTGCCCAGACACAGGAGGGGTGGGGCCTATCACTCCCAGCAGTGCCCTGAGACAGGAGGGGTGGGTGCAGAGTCCCCCCAGCAGTGCCCAGACATATGAGGGGTGGGTGCCTATCACTCCCAGCAGTGCCCTGAGACAGGAGGGGTGGGTGCAGAGTCCTCCCAGCAGTGCCCAGAGACAGCAGGGGTGTGTGCAGAGTCCCCCCAGCAGTGCCCAGAGACAGCAGGGGTGTGTGTAGAGTCCCCCCAGCAGTGCCCAGACATATGAGGGGTGGGTGCCTATCACTCCCAGCAGTGCCCTGAGACAGGAGGGGTGTGTGCAGAGTCCCCCCAGCAGTGCCCAGACATATGAGGGGTGGGTGCCTATCACTCCCAGCAGTGCCCTGAGACAGGAGGGGTGTGTGCAGAGTCCCCCCAGCAGTGCCCTGAGACAGGAGGGGTGGGTGCAGAGTCCCCCCAGCAGTGCCCAGACATATGAGGGGTGGGTGCCTATCACTCCCAGCAGTGCCCTGAGACAGGTGGGGTGGGTGCAGAGTCCCCCCAGCAGTGCCCAGACATATGAGGGGTGGGTGCCTATCACTCCCAGCAGTGCCCTGAGACAGGAGGGGTGGGTGCAGAGTCCTCCCAGCAGTGCCCAGAGACAGCAGGGGTGTGTGCAGAGTCCCCCCAGCAGTGCCCAGAGACAGCAGGGGTGTGTGCAGAGTCCCCCCAGCAGTGCCCAGACATATGAGGGGTGGGTGCCTATCACTCCCAGCAGTGCCCTGAGACAGGAGGGGTGGGTGCAGAGTCCCCCCAGCAGTGCCCAGACATATGAGGGGTGGGTGCCTATCACTCCCAGCAGTGCCCTGAGACAGGAGGGGTGGGTGCAGAGTCCTCCCAGCAGTGCCCAGAGACAGCAGGGGTGTGTGCAGAGTCCCCCCAGCAGTGCCCAGACATATGAGGGGTGGGTGCCTATCACTCCCATCAGTGCCCTGAGACAGGAGGGGTGTGTGCAGAGTCCCCCCAGCAGTGCCCAGACATATGAGGGGTGGGTGCCTATCACTCCCAGCAGTGCCCTGAGACAGGAGGGGTGTGTGCAGAGTCCCCCCAGCAGTGCCCTGTGACAGGAGGGGTGGGTGCAGAGTCCTCCCAGCAGTGCCCAGAGACAGGAGGGGTGGGTGCAGAGTCCTCCCAGCAGTGCCCAGACACAGGAGGGGTGGGTGCAGAGTCCTCCCAACAGTGCCCTGAGACAGCAGGGTTGTGTGCAGAGTCCCCCCAGCAGTGCCCTGAGACAGGAGGGGTGGGTGCAGAGTCCTCCCAGCAGTGCCCAGACACAGGAGGGGTGGGGGCCTATCACTCCCAGCAGTGCCCTGAGACAGGAGGGGTGGGTGCAGAGTCCTCCCAGCAGTGCCCAGAGACAGGAGGGGTGGGTGCAGAGTCCCCCCAGCAGTGCCCAGACATATGAGGGGTGGGTGCCTATCACTCCCAGCAGTGCCCTGAGACAGGAGGGGTGGGTGCAGAGTCCTCCCAGCAGTGCCCAGAGACAGCAGGGGTGTGTGCAGAGTCCCCCCAGCAGTGCCCAGAGACAGCAGGGGTGTGTGTAGAGTCCCCCCAGCAGTGCCCAGACATATGAGGGGTGGGTGCCTATCACTCCCAGCAGTGCCCTGAGACAGGAGGGGTGTGTGCAGAGTCCCCCCAGCAGTGCCCAGACATATGAGGGGTGGGTGCCTATCACTCCCAGCAGTGCCCTGAGACAGGAGGGGTGTGTGCAGAGTCCCCCCAGCAGTGCCCTGAGACAGGAGGGGTGGGTGCAGAGTCCTCCCAGCAGTGCCCAGACACAGGAGGGGTGGGTGCAGAGTCCTCCCAGCAGTGCCCAGACACAGGAGGGGTGGGTGCAGAGTCCTCCCAGCAGTGCCCTGAGACAGGAGGGGTGGGTGCAGAGTCCTCCCAGCAGTGCCCTGAGACAGGAGGGGTGGGGGCCTATCCCTCCCAGCAGTGCCCATGGAACGCAAAGGGTGGAGTAGTCACATATACCATGCCCACAAATGTCAGTCAGGTGCACAAAAACCCTGCAGTACATGTACCACATGTGTGCGAGGATGGAAGTATACGCATGCATAGGGCCAAAAACAAAACATTTACACATGAAGTCATGTCAATAGTCCACATACACAAGTACAATGACTACCAAGGATGCCACGAATGATGCAGGTGGAGAATGGCTCAGCATGCATTTGCAAAGTTGAAGGAGTCCCTCACACACCCAGCTAATGTACTCACAGCTCTGCACTAAATATTGGGATCACCCTGCAGGGAAGAAGTCAGGGTACACAGAGGAAGGAAAACACCTTGGGACAATTGCAACATGCAGCAACTGCCTACATGAATGGAGAAAGGTAGCTAACACCGTGTGAGGCACACTAATCCCAGGGTCCCCCATATGAGCAGCACACCACTACATTTCCCACACACCCAACACATGACCAACAACCATGTAGCAGCCCCATCAACAGCAATGCCAGCAATGCAGGAGTGTTCCAAGGGCAAAAAATATATAGCTTTATTCAGCATGAGCAAATAACTAGTATGACGTAAGTCCAATAATAACAAAGGCCATAGGGCAGTCCAGGAGTCCCAGCTGGATGGGGGACACAGTGGGATGCGTGTCCCCTAGCTTGCCTGCACAGTTACAAGTCCTCGTCTTCAACAGGGGTGAGGGCATCATGTGGGGGGGAAGGAACAGGCACCGCAGGGACAGGAGGGCAAAGGGTAGGCAAATTGGGTGCAGGGATGGAGAACTCCACCACAGGGGGTGGGGCAGGGCCAAAGGTGGATTCTAGGATCTCACTGCAGACCTTGGCAAGGTCCTCCAGGGACTCCCCTGCACCCGAAGGAACCACAGGCCCCAAGGAGGGGGGGGGGGTCAGAGGGATGGGTCGCAGCGCCACTGGGGGAGGATGTGGACAGGGGGGGGACTCAAGCACCCTGACCGAGGACTTCCTTGACCGCTTGCGTGGTGGCGTCACTGTGGGGCTCAGGGACAGAGCGGCCATGAACGAGTCTTTGGGGCAGATGTGGCCAGGAGAGCTGAGGGGAGGGGATTTGGAGGGAGTGGATTGGGTGGAATGCGGACTCCCACTCTGGCTGCGTGTCACACGTTTGCCCCCCGACCCAGTGGGTGTGCCTACTGCACCCTGTGTGTGCGTGTCAGGAGGTGTGCGGCGGACCTTCCCTGCTGGTGTGGTGCCTGTGTCTGTTGTGGTGGGTGCATGCTTACGTCTGGGTGTATGTGGGACAGGCATGGGAGTGGGAATTGTGGAAGGAGCAGGGGTATGGGGTGGGGCGTAGCGCTGCAGGAGACCCACTGCTGCAGTCAGTGTGGAGTCTATGGACCTCAGCAAGTTGTGTTGGTCAGCCTGCGATGAATGAATGCCCTCCAAGTATGCCTCCATGTTGTTGAGGACCTGGCTGTGGCCATGGAGGACATTAAGGATCGCAGTCTGACCAATCTGCAACTGCCGCTGGATGTCCACAGACTCAGCATTGGCGGCAGCAGTGGAGACAGGGGCAGGGGGTGCGGTGCCTGGCAGGAAGGAGACATGTGGGGACCGGGCACGCTGGGAAGGGACACGAGCACGTGGGAGGCGGCTGATGCCAATGGAGGGGGCGGTGCCAGATGTAGGGCTGCTGTCAGATGGTGGTGCAGCCACCGCCCACTCGGAGTGATCCTCCTCGGACCCGTCGGCTTCATACTCTGTAGTGCCAGTCGACAGGTCCCCGGGTTCACTCTCCACCGCCTCAGTCCCACTCGAAGTGCCAGCCCCGATGTCACCGCTGGCACTGGTGCTCCGTCCCTCCACGCCGTCTGTGTTCATGTCTCCCTCCGTGTCCCCCGACGACGATGCTGTGGGCAGGGTGAAGAGACAGAAAGTAATCATACACCTGTATACATATGTCACATGAGTCAAATCTACGTAGGTTACAGTGCATAGCCTGAAACAAAGGAAGAGTTACATCTACAAAACAAGGTACATATGTAGGGCATGCAAGACACAGTTTTTCGACCCACCATGCCATGGAATAACTATGGAGAGCATGACACACTAGCAAATGAGATGATATGGAATTTTGACTGAGGAGCAAGGCCCCGGGGACAATCCAGCACTGCATCAGCACCACACAGTGTGGCAGCAAATAGGGATGAGCAGGGACCATAGGCAGGAACAAGAGGCACATGCAGCATAGGTAGTACTGATCACATGCCCACCCTGACTGGCACACTGCACCTTGAGTGTATGTCCAGGCAAACATCACACACTGGCCACTCCTAGCAAGGAGATATCAGGTCTTGACATGTCGGACATGCCCGCACCACCCACCCCCTACATGAGACAAATCTATGGAGACACAGGAAGCACGTACATCTCTTAGTCTGGGTGAAATACACATGGGATGCAACAAATCAAGGTTGCACACCAAATACCCAAGGGGCGCCTGTCCAAAGATTCATGTACAAATGGGCATCATCAGATGATTGCTACAAGACACACAGGCAATGGCCACAGTGAGTATGTACTTGGAAAATCAGGTCAGGCTGGACAGTGGACACTAGTAATACATCGCACGTCAATATACATGTGGCACAGAGCACAACCTATGCTGTAGACACAGAGATTGTCGACATTCTCGGCTTACACACATGATACCTAGGAAAAGATGCCCCTGGGGACAGTAGTGGCCACACAACTCCATGCACCTGAATGGAAATGACTGCAACACACGCTAACATCCCTGCACTATGCGTAACGCACAATCATGCACATCATGTCACAGGCCACCACATGGGACATGCCTGCTGGAAGGCCTTGCACTCGAGAGATTAACTCCCATGTCTGGAATCAGCATTAGTGCCAACTGACATGGAACCCACAAGTCCAGAACTGGACAGGGCACAGGCAAGGTCACAAAACCTGTTACACACCACCCCCACACATGATGCTGCAGGCATTGTACACTTGTAGAAGGTGTCAGGCTACATGACCTTGTGATGGAGCGACTACACACAGACCAGGGAACACATTGCAAGGAGGGGAAGGGAGGCAGGAGAGCACAGCAATTCTTTGGGGAATAGGATCAGCACAGCACCATAAACCCTGGAAGTGTATCCATGGAACATTGCACTTACAAATGCTGGTGAAACACAACAAACACACACATGTACCTACCCCCTTCCGGCTGCTGCATCTCCTGTAGACGCCTGTCCAAGTCAGGAAAGACCACCGCCAGCACACGTTTCTGGATGTGGGAGAGACGGCGGCGCCCGCGGTTCTTGTGGCTCTCAGGTGAGTCCCCCAGCAGGACCCGTGCGATCCTCCGCGTCCAGCACCGGATATCCTTCCAGCGTTTCCTCACCTGGGTCAGGCGCCGCTTCCGACCTTCCGCCCTCCTCACGGCGCTGACGGCGTCCAGCCATATCTGCTCCTTGGCAGAGGCGTCTACCTGTGAGGATGGACAAGTGACACTACATCAATACACCTGGCACATGTCACAGGGACACAGATTAGAACACATTCGCTGTTCACAACAAGGCCTAGTATGCATCCAACGCATTGCACCTTTGTCATAGGGACATGATCCTCTGGGGAAGGCCAAAAGCAGTACGTGCCATTGAAAGGACACAGGTGGAATGAGGGCAACGACACAATCAAAGATCCAGCCTCACACTGTGCATCACACCCACCCCTCCTGTCTCAGGGCACTGCTGGGAGGACTCTGCACCCACCCCTCCTGTCTCAGGGCACTGCTGGGAGGACTCTGCCCCCACCCCTCCTGTCTCAGGGCACTGCTGGGAGTGATAGGCCCCCACCCCTCCTGTCTCAGGGCACTGCTGGGAGACATCACCCATTCCCCCCCTTGGGACCCACCCTACAGTACATAGCATGTGTGTCACACCTGGACACATTTGCAGAAGTCACAGTCACAAAAAAGGGACACAGTCTGTGGCAGTGGACACTGCACTCACCTGATAACCTGGTCGCCCATACAGCATGGGGTACCGTGGGAGGATCACATCCACCAAAGCCATGTTCTCCTCCAGGGTGAATGGCTGTGACCTCTCCACAGCCCTTGACATGGTTCCAGGGAATCAGTAGCAGCAGCTGGGTCGTGGAATACAGAGATGTGCAGGCAAGTGCTCCCTCATGGGACCTGGCTGCCTTATATCTGCCTTGCTGGCCCATATCATGCACAGGAGTACAGAGTGATTGGTCACTCACATTTGCATCCTATGTTTTCTCCAATCCCTTCAAACCTAGCAGTCTGTGGATTCTCTATCGGTTTCATTCTCCTGCATGATGTCAGCCCCACAAACACATTGCTACAAAGTAGAAGAATTCCAACTGACTTCTGCTGTGCACCTTCCAGAACAATTTCGAAAATTGAACTTGGTCTCCATGACAACCAGCCTGCATGTAGGCCTTAATACTTGTCCCCTATGTAATTTTGAGCTTCACACACAGGTACGGTGCGTTTCGGGGCCCTAGGGCACCCCAAATGCATTCCAACGGCCCGTTCACGCGTGCCTACGTTCACTATCACTATGGGTGTCCTCGCGTCTGCGTACTCGTAGTGGTACGGGCCGTACACACGCATGTACGCTCACTATCACTACGAGTACGCATACGCGAGGAGACCCATAGTGATAGTGAGTGTACATGCGTGTGTACGGCCTGTACCAGTACGAGTACGCATACGCGAGGAGACCCATAGTGATAGTGAGCGTACATGCGTGTGTACGGCCCATACCACTAAGAGTACGCATACGCGAGGAGACCCATAGTGATAGTGAGCGTACATGCGTGCGTACGGCCCTATCACTATGGGTCTGCTCGCGTATGCGTACTCGTAGTGTTACGGGCCGTACACACGCATGTACGCTCATTATCACTATGGGTCTGCTCGCGTATGCGTACTCGTAGTGGTACGGGCCGTACTAATGCCTGTACGCTCGCCATCACGATGGGTACACATACGGCAGCACTCCCATAGTGATTTGGGAACGTACACAGGCCCTCTTAGCAGCAGTACGGCGGTTTTTACACATCACAGTGGTGATAGGCGGCACACAGGTAGGAAGAGGGCGGACATACTTGTCCATGGATGGACATACTTGTCCATGGATGGACATCAAGCCATCGTCTGTGCATTACTACATGTGTGGGGCACAGGTGTGACAGGCTGTGATGTGGAACATTACTCCTGAGTGGAGAAGGCACCAGATGTATGATGAGATGTGTACAGGTGTACTGTGTGACAGTGCCATGTGTGCCAGGCATGCCCTTGACTCCTTTGACATGTGTGCATGTCGTACTGCACACTTGTGATGACCGACACTGGCATGGCACGGACACCAACACACGGAAGTGTCCCCTGATGCCCGGTACAGGGGTTACCACACCTGCCTTGTCACTACCCACGGTGCACAATGTGACTATGTCATGTATGTGTGGGGGCTTCCCATCAGGTATATGTTGGAGCACCCTCAAAAGCTGCAGCTGTTGCAGCAACCAACATGTGTCTGTGTGTAGATTGACATTACACACTGTTCCGCACACCATGCCACATGTGTTATCGGATGTGATGTGCACATGTATGCATGGGACACGGAGTAGCGTGACAATGACATGTCTGCATCCTCACAATGATTGTGTGGTGAGTCATGACATGTGCACCTTCATGGCAAGGTGTGTGGGCTGTCCTAGTGTAATGTCATGTGACCTGTGGCTCTAGTGTTCCGCTACCAGTCTCTGCAATCGGCATCCTACTTCTGCTGATGTGTGGGCGTATGTCACTCCTGTCTTGCGTCTGCCTGTTCACTTGCACTGGGACACAGCTATTCCCATGGCATGGAATGGGGAGGTTCTCTATCTCCGTGTGTAGCTGGGTCTTGGTAGGAGTGTCACCTGGCAGCCATACGTGTCCTGGGCATGTAGCACATACCTGACTCCCTATGTAGCATATGTGTATTGACAGATTAACATGTGCTCAGTACAAATGATTTGTTGTTGTGGTGCACTCACTCTTCCTTGTCACTTCCAAATTACTGCAGAGCGCCGCCTCTTCCCCAAGCAATGCCGGACTTGGCTGACATGCAGGAGAATGATCGGATCCGGTGCTACCGCTTCCCACGACGGTTGATTCTGGAGTTGACGGCGAGACTGGCACCACACCTGGAACCGCAGCACAGGTATCCTACGGCACTGACACCCCAGCTGAATGTAATGGCAGCCCTACATTTTCTTGCCACGGGAACCTTCCAATAGACCATAGCTCATGTTGGTGGCATGTCCCAGAGCATGTTCTGCCGTGTGCTGCATGATTTCTTGGAGGCCATGTTGATTCACCTGGATGACTTCATCAAGTTCCCAACCCCTGAACAGTTGACTGCGGTCAAGCGTGGATTCTATGCCCTGGGAGGGATGCCCCATGTCATTGGGTCCATAGATGGGACACATGTAGCTTTGGTACCACCACACGCACGGGAGGTAGCGTACCGCAATCGGAAGCACTACCACTCCATCAATGCCCTTGTGGTGTGTCAGTCCAACATGTTGATTTCACATGTCTGTGCTCGTTTTCCAGGATCAGCACACGATGCCTACATCATGAGGTGTAGCAGGATGCCTGAAATGATGATGCAGCTGCGCAACGAAAGAGCATGTGTTGTTGGTGGGTACAGTCTGTCAGTCCTGTATTTTGCATAGCCTACCAGCACGACCGCTTCACCAGTTCTAACGATGTCCATGTGCTTCCCATGTAGGGGACGCCGGCTATCCCAACATGCCATGGCTGCTCACACCTCTCCGCAACCCCATCACGCCGGCCCAGCTCCGCTACAACACCGCCCATGGCCGGACAAGGCGAGTGATTGAGAGGACGTTTGGCATGCTGAAGAGCCGCTTTCGGTGCCTCCACAAGACCGGCGGCGCCCTCCCATATGCCCCTGCGAAGGTCTGCAAAATCTTCATGGTCTGCTGTATGCTGCACAACATGGCAGTTGAGAAAGCTGTGCCACTCATCCTAGATCAACATGACGAGGACCATCCACCCGTGGAGGACGAAGGCCTTGGCAATGGGGCTAGTGATGTGGAGGATGTGGAGCCGCAGGCGGACATCCGGACTCGGCTCATACGCGACTTCTTTGCTTAGTGGTGAGTACCTGTGTCTGTGTGTGCACGCATTTGTCCCCGTGTGGCATGTGTTGTGATGTGTGTGTCCACCTGCATGTATGGCACGTGAGTCAGAGGTGTGTGTGGGTGTGTCACTGGAGTGATGTGCCAGTGATGGTTGTATTTCCCCAGTCATAATTGTGACCTAGCATGTTGTCATCCTAACATGCGTCGAGTACATGCACATGCATGTGGCTGTGCTTTTTGTGGCTGACTTCTTGTGTGTCTCTCTTCCCCAGGTACTTGCGCATGCCGTCTGCTGGTTGCATTGTTGTGGCACTGCTCTTCCTCATGGACACGTCATCGTGGGCTGACTCAGCGTTACAGGCACGGACACGTTTGGAAGTCTCCATAGGGTAAGGGATGCATCAGGGGTGTATTGGGTGTGGCAGTTGTTCACGATGTATGCACACTGCCCCTGTCGAAGTTTGGTTCCTCTGCAGCCATGTAGCATCAGCATGGGACACGACATGCAGCTGGGTACACCTGAATAGATGGTCTGACTGATTGACAGTCATCAGTGATGGGATAGTGGATTGTGATGATGGCATCAATGTGTGTGACACTGCCCTCGGACACATACGGTTAGCATTGGCTTGACATGGTGTGGGACTTCCACATCAGCGGATCAATGGTGTATGGCAGGCTCTCCGTGAGCAGCTGTGGGTGTTTAGCTGTTAGCCGACAATTGTGTGCCAGTTCCATGGCTAACACGCATTAGTGCTGCAGAAGGGGGGTGCCAGTGTTGGACCCACATGTTACTCCACAAGATGTGTTCATGTGTACTTCAAGTTGCCTCTGCAATCCCGAAAACATGACTAATAAAGGTGTCCCTATGCCTCCAAGGTGCCTCTTCTCAGTCAATGCTGGTGTGTTGCCACGGTGCATCCAGCATGTCTGGCATGGTTTTCCCTGATTGTGGCTATGTGTCAATGTGTCGAGTAGCAAGATGCAAGCTGTGTGTGTGGGCTGAGACTGTGTTTTGGGCATGATGTCCATGACTGTGTGGGTATTGTGACATGTGCCATCCCCATGCATCCAACGTTGGCCAGGCCCCCATTCTCTGCATCCACCGGACTCAAGCTTGCAGGACATGGTTCTGCCACCTGTCTACACATACCTGGGTGCCCCCCAGGACACTCCACATGATCCCTGACCTCTGTGCATGACTGTTGCTGTACTCAATGTGTCTGTCAGCACGGTTGTGCGGCCACCCCCTCAGCTGGTTGGGCCCATCACGGGTGTGTATGGTGCTCCATGTCTGTCTTGCCTAATACACTGTGACCCATGTGTCCTGTGCCAGACTCAGGCACCAGGGTGTGGATGGTTGAAGTCAAAAGATAACTCAGGCATGTTTAGACTTTACAACACACATGTAAGGTAATAATTCAACCAGCAGGCATCTTCTCTTCATGGTGTGAATTTTTATTTTTGTGGGGGGGTGGGGGGGGGGGTATGACGTGAGGGGCTTTCCGGGAGTTTGGAATCCAAAGTTCAGTAGGGGAGTTGGTGTCCTTGCCATTGGAAATCCTCATAGTCCATGCCACAGTCTTTGTCAACATTGGTCAGACAGTGACCAGCAGGGCCATGTGGCAGAGAATGTCTCTTGATGCTGTGATGCTGTTGCTCCAGTGGGCCAGGTGCCAGGCCAGGTGTCCTGGGAGATGGTGATGTTGCGCCAACCCTCACGGTCTTCTCCGTGGACGACCCGCCCTCCTGCGGGGACCCTCAGAAGCAGGCCATGACGACGTCTGGGATGCTCCATCGGATGTTGCCTCCTCCTCCTCCTGATCCCTCCCTGTGGGTGGTGATGTTCTCCGCCTTCTGGCACAGGGAGGGTAGCGGCCATCCGACGGAGTGTATCGTGAATCCCCTGGAACACCGTCACTTGCTCAGCCTGTCTGTCCTCCATCCTCCGTTGGTGTAGCAGTAGACAGGCATGTTGCTGGGCCTGCTGGGTCTTGATCCCCTCGAGGATGGACACAACCTGGGCCATGCCCGTGGTGTCCTGCCGGTATGTGTCCATGATGTTACGGACATGGGCAAATACCGGTTCCCAGGCAACTGGTCAGGCTCGCGCCTCCGCCGTCCTCCACTCCCACCACCCCTGCCCACTTGCACCTGGCCTGCCCTTGTGGGCACATCGCGTCTCCGGGACCCCTGAGGGGTGGCATTGGCGTTGTCGGCTGCCTCCTCCTGGGTGCCCGGGACACCGTGTCCCTCCTGGCCAGCCTGGCTGCATTGTGGTGTTGGGGCAGGGATCCTGGGTGTCTCCTGGGATGTGGCAGGAGTGGGGGTGGTGGTTGGCACAGTTGTACCTGACGCAGGTGCTGCAGGTGGTTGGACACCAGAGGGGCCAGGTCGGTCGGGGTCGTCCGCAGAGTGGTGAGAGTGGTCGCTGCCGGTGGGATCGGGCTCCTGCAAATCCGGGTCCTGTGAGTCTTCCCCCCCAGTGTTGGGGGGTGAACCACGATGTTGACCTGTGTGTGAGAGGGACAATGTTAATTTTGGTGCATGCAACATCCATGTTTCATCAGTTTCAAAGTTGGCACATTTCCTCTAGGAATTAGGATCTGTCTTGCATTCCACTCACAGTGCACTTGTGCATGGGTGTGTCCCTTGGGCACCACTTTGGCCCCTTTAACTATGTGTGGCACGGTCTTACTTGCTGCGTCAAGTGTGACTGCAGTCAGCAGTGGAGTGGGCAGGTGTGGCGAGCCATGCATTGGCACCTTCCGTGTAGCACTGTACATGTGCACATGGAGTGGAGCCACACACTTATATGATGCAGGTAGCTGTCGTTGTGCTCGTGAACAGGTTGTGACATGGCCCTGTGTTTTGCCATGGGGAAGAGGGGGGGTTCTGGCACTGGCCACCCTTGTCTACATGCACGCAGTCTACCTGCTGACGAGCAGACATTCCCACACGCCACACGGCTGATTTGCTCTCCCTGTGTCTCGCTCCCTCTCTGTCCCCCTCTCCCTCCCTCTCTGTCCCCCTCTCCCTCCCTCCGTGTGTCAGCCTCCTCCCTCTGTCCGTGTCCCTGTGTCTCCCACCCTCTCTGTCCCCCTCTCCCTCCCTCTCTGTCCCCCTCTCCCTCCCTCTCTGTCCCCCTCTCCCTCCCTCCGTGTGTCAGCCTCCTCCCTCTGTCCGTGTCCCTGTGTCTCCCACCCTCTCTGTCCCCCTCTCCCTCCCTCTCTGTCCCCCTCTCCCTCCCTCCGTGTGTCAGCCTCCTCCCTCTGTCCCCCTCTCCCTCCCTCTCTGTCCCCCTCTCACTCCCTCCATGTGTCAGCCTCCTCCCTCTGTCCCCCTCTCCCTCCCTCTCTGTCCCCCTCTCCCTCCCTCTGTGTCCCCCTCTCCCTCCCTCTGTGTGTCACCCTCTGTCACCTCAGGCCAGCTTCCTGGGCACACACTGTTAGCAGATCATTGAATGGCCCTTGGCTTGTTGAAGTGAGTTTGTTTCTGATCTCCAGGCACCCATTGGGTGTAGTGTCTGTGTGTGCGCTGCTGCTGTGGTGGTGTGTGCTGCCACTCTTTCACAGTGTTGGCTGTTCATTAGCTGCTGTCATGTGCGAAACAGTGCCTTCACCCCCATGTGTTGATGCAAGGCGTCCGCCATTTGCTGGCGAGTCTTTCCTGTGTGGGGACACAGTGTTTGTCTGGCAGTGACCTAGGCCATATGGGCAGAGGGCATTGTTGTCTGCTACTGAGTTGCACTATGTGATTTTTGGGGCCCACCCTCCCGCCATCCGGGTTACCGTGTCATGTGTTGGTGTCTTCTGTGGCCTGTGACTTGACATTGTCCAGCTGGGTGCATGGAGCATGGTGGCAGCAGTGGCATGTGCGTGTTCATGGAGTGTGGTTGAGTCATGCGATAGGTTGGGGTGGTTGCGTGCCTGTTAGTGATTTTGGTTGTGGATGACGTTCCCCCCATGTGAGGTGCATTGTTTGTGTACTCACCCGGGTCTCGGAGTCCTTCTAATCCGTCCACTGCCTCCACCGGCAGTATGGCCATCACCCTCTCCTCCCAGGGCTGGTAGTGTACGGGTCTGCGGGAGGGCCCTCCTCCAGTGGCGTTGGCCTGGTTGTGTTCCTCCCGCATCTTGGCTCGGACCCTCCTCCGCAGATTGTACCACCTGGATTGGCATTCCTGCCTGGTCCTTCTGGTGTCCCCAACAGCATTCACAGCATCGATGATGGTCTGCCACATGGCTGTTTTTGCTGCCATGCTGGTGTTTCTGACCAATGTTCCAAAGAGCTGTGGCTCGACTCTGAGGGTTTCATCGACAAGAACCTCCAACTCTCGGTTACTGAACTTTGGATTCTTGGTAGTGGGCATGGTGAGGGGTGTGGGTGTGGATGGTGGGGGGGGTGTGGATGGTTGTGGGTGTGTGGGTGTGGTTGTGCAGGTGTGTGTGTGTGATTGTGATGAGGGGGTGTTTGCGAAGGTGGTTGTGTGAAGGTGTGCAAGTGTAAGGTGTGATGAAGCTTGTAGTAAGGTGCTGTAAGTTGTCTGTGGTGTCTGGCAGCAGTGAGTCTGTTGCAAAGGCTCATGGTTTGTGTGTGTGGGCCCTTTTTATTGGTCCATTGGTGGGTGTGGCTGTGTTTGAAGTTTGGGTGGGTGTGTTATAAGGAGTGGTGGTGTATTGGGCCTCTGTTTGTTTTTGGCAGTTGCAGGTCAGTGAATGTGTTATTTTAGTGGTTGTTGGACATGTTCAGTGGCTTTGTGCCATTCGAATGGTGTATTCTTGTGTTGTTTTGGTTTGTCCTGGTTTTGTACGTGCGTTTTGAGCGTGTGTACGGTGTGTAGATGGGCCATTTGGTTGTACGGTGCTGTCCTTGTGTGTGGCTTGGTACGACTCGTACATGCAGTTGTGATGTTGGGGCATGGGGTGCGCTCCGTACTTAGGAGGTTGTGGTGTGGGTAGGACTCGAACGTACTGGGGTGTAGGTACACGGTGGTACGACACGTACAGGGGTGGGGGTACGACTCGAACGTACTGGGGTGTAGGTACACGGTGGTACGACACGTACAGGGGTGGGGGTACGACTCGAACGTACTGGGGTGTTGGTACACGGGGGTATGACACGTACTGGGGTGTAGGTACACGGTGGTACGACACGTACAGGGGTGGGGGTACGACTCGAACGTACTGGGGTGTAGGTACACGGTGGTACGACACGTACAGGGGTGGTGGTACGACTCGAACGTACTGGGGTGTAGGTACACGGTGGTAAGACACGTACAGGGGTGGGGGTACGACTCGAACGTACTGGGGTGTAGGTACACGGTGGTACGACACGTACAGGGGTGGGGGTACGACTCGAACGTACTGGGGTGTTGGTACACGGGGGTATGACACGTACTGGGGTGTAGGTACACGGTGGTACGACACGTACAGGGGTGGGGGTACGACTCGAACGTACTGGGGTGTAAGTACACGGTGGTACGACACGTACAGGGGTGGGGGTACGACTCGAACGTACTGGGGTGTAGGTACACGGTGGTACGACACGTACTGGCGTGGGGGTACGACTCGAACGTACTGGGGTGTAGATAGACGGTGGTACGACACGTACAGGGGTGGGGGTACGACTCGAACGTACTGGGGTGTAGGTTCACGGTGGTACGACACGTACAGGGGTGGGGGTACGACTCGAACATACTGGGGTGTAGGTACACGGTGGTACGACACGTACAGGGGTGGGGGTACGACTCGAACGTACTGGGGTGTAGGTACACGGTGGTACGACACGTACAGGGGTGGGGGTACGACTCGAACGTACTGGGGTGTAGGTACACGGTGGTACGACACGTACAGGGGTGGGGGTACGACTCGAACGTACTGGGGTGTAGGTACACGGTGGTACGACACGTACAGGGGTGGGGGTACGACTCGAACGTACTGGGGTGTAGGTACACGGTGGTACGACACGTACAGGGGTGGGGGTACGACTCGAACGTACTGGGGTGTAGGTACACGGTGGTACGACACGTACAGGGGTGGTGGTACGACTCGAACGTACTGGGGTGTAGGTACACGGTGGTAAGACACGTACAGGGGTGGGGGTACGACTCGAACGTACTGGGGTGTAGGTACACGGTGGTACGACACGTACAGGGGTGGGGGTACGACTCGAACGTACTGGGGTGTTGGTACACGGGGGTATGACACGTACTGGGGTGTAGGTACACGGTGGTACGACACGTACAGGGGTGGGGGTACGACTCGAACGTACTGGGGTGTAAGTACACGGTGGTACGACACGTACAGGGGTGGGGGTACGACTCGAACGTACTGGGGTGTAGGTACACGGTGGTACGACACGTACTGGGGTGGGGGTACGACTCGAACGTACTGGGGTGTAGATACACGGTGGTACGACACGTACAGGGGTGGGGGTACGACTCGAACGTACTGGGGTGTAGGTTCACGGTGGTACGACACGTACAGGGGTGGGGGTACGACTCGAACGTACTGGGGTGTAGGTACACGGTGGTACGACACGTACAGGGGTGGGGGTACGACTCGAACGTACTGGGGTGTAGGTACACGGTGGTACGACACGTACAGGGGTGGGGGTACGACTCGAACGTACTGGGGTGTAGGTACACGGTGGTACGACACGTACAGGGGTGGGGGGACGACTCGAACGTACTGGGGTGTAGGTACACGGTGGTACGACACGTACAGGGGTGGGGGTACGACTCGAACGTACTGGGGTGTAGGTACACGGTGGTACGACACGTACAGGGGTGGGGGTACGACTCGAACGTACTGGGGTGTAGGTACACGGTGGTACGACACGTACAGGGGTGGGGGTACGACTCGAACGTACTGGGGTGTAGGTACACGGTGGTACGACACGTACAGGGGTGGGGGTACGACTCGAACGTACTGGGGTGTTGGTACACGGGGTATGACACGTACTGGGGTGTAGGTACACGGTGGTACGACACGTAAAGGGGTGGGGGTACGACTCGACCGTACAGGGGTGTGGGTACACGGGGGTACGACATGTACAGGGGTGGGGGTACGACTCGAACGTACTGGGGTGTTGGTACACGGGGGTATGACACGTACTGGGGTGTAGGTACACGGTGGTACGACACGTAAAGGGGTGGGGGTACGACTCGACCGTACAGGGGTGTGGGTACACGGGGGTACGACATGTACAGGGGTGGGGGTACGACTCGAACGTACTGGGGTGTTGGTACACGGGGGTATGACACGTACTGGGGTGTAGGTACACGGTGGTAAGACACGTACAGGGGTGGGGGTACGACTCGAACGTACTGGGGTGTAGGTACACGGTGGTACGACACGTACAGGGGTGGGGGTACGACTCGAACATACTGGGGTGTTGGTACACGGGGGTATGACACGTACTGGGGTGTAGGTACACGGTGGTACGACACGTACAGGGGTGGGGGTACGACTCGAACGTACTGGGGTGTAAGTACACAGTGGTACGACACGTACAGGGGTGGGGGTACGACTCGAACGTACTGGGGTGTAGGTACACAGTGGTACGACACGTACAGGGGTGGGGGTACGACTCGAACGTACTGGGGTGTAGATACACGGTGGTACGACACGTACAGGGGTGGGGGTACGACTCGAACGTACTGGGGTGTAGGTTCACGGTGGTACGACACGTACAGGGGTGGGGGTACGACTCGAACGTACTGGGGTGTAGGTACACGGTGGTACGACACGTACAGGGGTGGGGGTACGACTCGAACGTACTGGGGTGTAGGTACACGGTGGTACGACACGTACAGGGGTGGGGGTACGACTCGAACGTACTGGGGTGTAGGTACACGGTGGTACGACACGTACAGGGGTGGGGGTACGACTCGAACGTACTGGGGTGTAGGTACACGGTGGTACGACACGTACAGGGGTGGGGGTACGACTCGAACGTACTGGGGTGTAGGTACACGGTGGTACGACACGTACAGGGGTGGGGGTACGACTCATACGTACTGGTGTGTAGGTACACGGTGGTACGACACGTACAGGGGTGGGGGTACGACTCGAACGTACTGGGGTGTAGGTACACGGTGGTACGACACGTACAGGGTTGGGGGTACGACTCGAACGTACTGGGGTGTTGGTACACGGGGGTATGACACGTACTGGGGTGTAGGTACACGGTGGTACGACACGTACAGGGGTGGGGGTACGACTCAAACGTACAGGGGTGTGGGTACACGGGGGTACGACATGTACAGGGGTGGGGGTACGACTCGAACGTACTGGGGTGTTGGTACACGGGGGTATGACACGTACTGGGGTGTAGGTACACGGTGGCACGACACGTACAGGGGTGGGGGTACGACTCGAACGTACAGGGGTGTGGGTACACGGGGGTACGACACGTACAGGGGTGGGGGTACGACTCGAAAGTACTGGGGTGTAGGTACACGGTGGTACGACACGTACAGGGGTGGGGGTACGACTCGAGCGTACTGGGGTGTAGGTACACAGTGGTACAACACGTACAGGGGTGGGGGTACGACTCAAACGTACTGGGGTGTACATACACGGGTGGATGTTCGACACGTACACGGGTGTACATACAGGGGGGGTGTACATTCACGGGGAGTACGACTCGAACGTATGGGTGCTGGGGGGAGTGTTGGGCACGTATGCGGGCACATGTCTCCATGGTTGCAATGGGAGTTCGGTGCGGACGGTGTTTTTACTATACGGTTGTGAGTTCGGACGCACGGGTGGGATCGTGATTCCTCGGTCGGACTTCACTTTTCACGTTTGTACGGTAAATCGTCCGAGGACGTGTCGGACACATTTTCCGACCCGAGGACGTGTGGGGAATGATTCCCAATGCGGTTCGTATGGACTTTTTACCATGCGAATTGTGATTGCCAGTTCGTACGGCACTTGTACGATTCGTACGGTAAAAAGACCGGTTACGAGTCGCACGGGGAATTTTTTTACCGGATCGCAATCGGCACCATAGTCTTTACTATACAAAATTTGGGAAAGGTTTTGGACACTAAAGGTGTGACATTTTCTATTCCGACTCCAAGCTAACTATATTGGTGGAAGGTGTTGAACAGTAAAGTGGTGACATTTACTATTCCCACTCCAATCTAACCATATTGGTGGAAGGTATTGGTCACTAAAGGGGTGACATTTACTATTCCCACTCCATTCTAAACCAATTTGGGGATGGTGTTGGACAGTCAAAGAGTGACATTTACTATTTCCACTCCAATCTAAACCAATTTGGGGAAGGTGTTGGACCCTAACGGGGTGACATTTAGAATGCCTACCCCAATCTAACAATATTGGTGAAAGGTATTGGTTACTAAAGGGGATACATTTACTATTTCCATTCCAAACTAACCCAATTTAGGGAAGGTGTTGGACACTAAAGGGGTGACATTTACTATTCTCACTCCAAGCTAACCATATTGGAGGAAGGTGTTGGCCACCAAAGGGGTGACATTTATTATTCCCACTCCAATAAAAACCAATTTGGGGAATGAGTTGAACACTAAAGAGGTGACATTTAGTATTCTCACTCCAATTTAAACGAATTTGGGGAAATTGTTGGACACTAAAAGGGTGACATTTACTATTCCCACCCCAATCTAAACTAATCTGGGAAAGGTGTTGGACACTAAATGAGTGACATTTACTATTTCAACTCCAATCTAAACCAATCTGGGGAAGGTGTTGGCCCCTAAAGGGGTGACATTTACTATTCCCACTCTAATTTAAACTAATTTGGGGAACATGTTGGACACTAAAAGTGACATTTACTATTCCCACTCCATTGTAAACCAATTTGGGGAAGGTGGTAGACTGTAGAAGAGTGACATTTACTATTTCACCTCAATCTAACCATATTGGGGAAAGGTGTTGGTCACTAAAGGGGTGACATTTACTATTCCCACGCCAATAAAAACCAATTTGGGGAATGAGTTGAACACTAAAGGGGTAACATTTAGTATTCTGACTCAAATTTAAACTAATTTGGGAAAAGTGTTGGACACTAATAGGGTGACATTTACTATTCCTACCCCAATCTAAACTAATTAGGGGAAGGTGTTCGGCATGAAATGAGTGACATTTACGATTTCAACTCCAATCTAAACAAATTTGGGGAAGGTGTTGGCCCCTAAAGGGGTAACATTTAATATGCCCACTCCAATCCAAACCAATTTGGGGAAGGTGTTGGGCACTAAAGGGGTGAAATTTACTATTCCCACTCCAATCTAAACTAATATGGGGAAGGTGTTGGACTCTAATAGGGTGACATTTACTATTGCCACTCTAATCTAACCAATAATTGGGGGAAGGTGCTGGGGACTTAAGAGTAGAAATGTACAATATTCACTTCAAAAGAAAACATTTTACAGAACATGAAACAAAATAAAATCTTACATACACAATCAATACTTCATATACTCACATATTTTTTAAATAAAATGAAGGAACATGTTATCTAACAACACACTAATCCAAACTACACACTTTAATATACTTATATATATATATATATTAAATGAAAAATGTACTCTTTTAATCACTATTAAATATTGATATATTGTTAAAAATATTTACTACCATTCATAAACTTCAAACAATAAAATACAAATAATTCAGAATACAAAATGAACAATAAAAAATAAAAAAAACTCTATAATTTGTATATTAAAAAAATATAAAAAATGTGTAACTTAAAATTAAAATGCTTTTTTAATAAACAAAATGAATATTTCTACAGGTATGGATATTTGTGTACAAATATATCATTTTTAATTTTAACATGACAATATGTCTAAATATTCTACTTAATTTGAACTTTTTATATGTTTTTAATATTTTATAATATTTAAATTGTTCTTATGAAAAATGAATACCATTAATACATATCTTAATTAATATCAAATTGAAATACATAACAAATATTAATATAATAAAATAAATGCAAATATTTGAAAATATTATTTTGCATATCTTTAAAAAAAAATCTTTCCACCCTTATCCCCTAAAAACCTAATATCCGTCGATTAAAACAATTATTCAACAATTAACTATATACATGAATGCAACTTAAAATGCAAATTTCAACATACATAAAATAATATCTTACTAAAAGCACAAATAAAAAAACATAAGTTAAACACACTACAATACATTACATACTAATTTACACTTACATTTATTACATTCGAAAATATTTTCGACATCCATATTTTTATAAGAATATTAAAAAACAACACTAAAAGCAATATTTGTACATTCAATATTCCTGTCCATGATATTTTTGACATCCCGATATTCTTGACACAATATTTTTGTATCACAAAATTATTTTTCCAATATTTTGTCCAAACATCTTACCTCTGTGCTGGTGGAGGAGAGTTTCTCCAGAGACCTGTACAAAGACTATCTGCATGCTGAACATGGGATGTATTGTTAAAGGGGGGTCAGCATTTATCAAACAAAAGAGGAACTTTTGGGAAGCCAGGTCTGATCAAGATGAGTGTCAAATAATGCGACCTTAGACCCAGCCAAATGAATTAGGGATCACATTCAAGGCTTTCTTAAGGGACTTATAAAGAGATGCTATGTTCAGTCACCAACTGTTGTGTAGTTCCTATATATTCCTATATAGAATCTGTGCGCTCGGATAACATAAACTGTGGGTTTGGTGGCAGACTGGTTCTGAGCATCCCCGCAGGAAATGTGAGCCTATTTGCATTAGCTAGCTCACAGTGCCACTAGTGTCTCCTCTTATCGGGGAGAGAATAGTTTCTGGCAACCTCAGAACATGACAACCCTGATCCCTCAAGATCGTGGAAACAATGTATTACTTTTTCGCTCAGTCACTCGTGCTCAGAGACACACAGAATAAACAGTCTGGGCATTTCAATAAGGATTTATTGAACAGTTGTTATTCTCGTGTAGAATATATGAGCTGCAACAACCATTAGACAGTAGCAGAGATATATGATTAGCAGTACTATGAATATAAAGAATAGTACAGTTCTACTATCTTGCAATAAGCATGAATAAATACATGAATATAACATGCAGGATAAAAGTGTGAGTACTACTACGATGCCTATCTAGATGTACCTAAGTGTACCTAGCATGTGAGTACGTGTGAAGCCAAGAATCCCTCTAGGTTTAGTCGAACCCAATTACCTGAAGTGTGAGAATGTAGGAGCCCGTTCTGGTCTCGAGTTGGACACCCTGCGAGGGATGTTCAGTCTACTGTCAGCTGGAGCGTCTGCATGCAGGAGCCTCAGCATCTCTGATCAGTGTGTCGGCCTGGAAGTTTCATTCCCTCTAGCTAATACTTGCAAGATGTGCTGTATTTATGCAGAAAGTATCTAGGGGTCCTTTGTCCCTTGTCATGTATTAGCCATTGTTGGATTTGAGGATGATGTATGGGATGAACCTTGAACGTCGATATGCTGGGGTAGGTGGTGTAGCCCCTGCCTGGTTTTCACAAACCTTATGAATATTCATTCATACTGTGTGAGTCTATTGATGAAGTTATAGGACTCTATTGTTCAGGAGAAACCCTCCTTCTGCACCCAGGACTAGAACTAGGTAATGGTTCAATCCTTAAGGCTTGTAACTGTGTAGTGTAAGGGGGGTAATGTAGGTGACGGTGTATGATATTACCAGGGCCTATATTAGGGTACCTATATGAAACATAACACAACTGGTCAAGAAAATGTGGACAAGTGTTTTTTTGTTAGCCGTTAGCAAAGATGAAATGGGAAAAGCCACACATGGCTTCAGGATCTGGACAGCGATATATACAGTTTAAATACCTACAGTGGCCAATCAGCTGTCTCCATGTAGATCTGGTGACATTTCTGTGCAGGCAGTCAAATCAGTTTCTCTTATCCTTGTGTGCACAGGCATTGTTCTGGGGTGAATGTATCTTACAAAATGAAACCAGACTGGTTTGAAACTGCAATGGGGTTTCTGAAACTTAGCCCCATGGCTCACTCCAACCAGAAGCACAGGTAATTACTTTTTTTAGGCAGGAAATTAACATCTTGTGCTGGATGCAATATGTCCTCGTAGAAGACACCGCCATTCTACACATGGTCCCCAGGTACCCCACACTTACAACCGCACATTACATACCACATACACAGAGATGAAAGCGGAGTTCTCCACTTAGGATGGACTGAATAGAGCTTCTTCATGACACGTTTTTTATTGAATTTTATTTGACACATTTTGTATGCAAGACAAATTGTAACAATATCTACACCAAAAAAAGAAAGAATGAAGGCATGTAGTCCTCTCCTACACTCCACCCCTTACTCCCCATGGATTCCTATCTCTCCTCCCCCCAGACGAAATCCGAGGTCATTCAGCCCATTCAGGACTGCAAGCGGTTACCTCTAGTAGGTGCATATTTCAGTCTCCAGCATTGATGCATGGGTTTCTCCTGGATTGAGGGTAATACCCCGACAGTCTGCCTATTTCCCCCATATATGTGTGTATTTTAGGGGGCATCCCTTGGCTTCATACACTGTTTTTTCCAAACGCAGGCAGACGTATAATCTCTGCTCCCATTCCTCAATGGGATGGTTCATCTTTCCCTTAGCTTACTCCAACCAGAAGAACACTGAATTACTTTTTTTTAGAAGGAAACTAACATCTTGTGCTGGATGCAATATGTCTTCACAGAAGGAACCATCCATTCTATACATGGTCCCCAGGTACCCCACACTTACAATCACTCATAACATGCCACATACACACAGATGAAGGCAGAGTTTTCCAGTTATGGTGGACTGAATAGATCTTCTTTATAATAAGTTATTTTTTATTGAATTTTATTTGGCACATTTTATATGCAGGACAAATTGTAAAAATAGCTGAACCAAAAAAAAAAAAAAAAGAACCAAGGCACGTAGTACTCTTCCACACTCCACCCCTGACTCTCCATAGATTCCCGTTCCTCCTCCCCCATACAAAATCAGATGACAGTCAGCCCGTTCAGGACTGCAAGGGGTTACCCCTACTAGGTGCGTATTACAGTCTCCAGGATTGCTGCTTTGGTTTTCCCTGGATTGAGGGCAATACCCCAACAGTCTGCCCATTTCACCTATATTGTTGGGGATTTGAAAGGGCAGCCCTTGGCTTTGTATACTGTTTTTTACAAACGTATTCAGTAGACTAATCCCTGTCGCAATTCTCCAATTGGAGGGTTCATTTTTCCAATGGCAAGCAACATCTTGTTTCATCACACATCCTGCTTCTAGACAGAGCAGAGAACATCAGAAGAGTCTGCTGTGTGCTAGATTAATGTGCGGTAAAACTGCATCACTTTGTGTTCTCCCAGTTGACCAATAGCAGTTTGGCTCTAAGGCCTTAATTCCTGGAAGACCATCTAAGTCCAAGATATAAGTTAACAAGGCATGCCTACGTTGTAGGTAGCAATAGAAATGGCTGTGGTGTAGTGTTTGGTAAGATTTCAGTATTGTACACTTTATTAAGTCACCCAGGGTGGAGATGCCTGTAGCATGCCATTTCTGGAATACCTCCAACCCCTCCACCTGTCTCAGGACGGTGTCCACCCAAAGAAGAGTTTATTTTGCCATACCATGCGATACAGGGTGGTCTTCCATATCTGCACTATCAGTTTAGTTGCCGGTGGGAGTGGCAAATGCACCGCACTCCTGTATACCGCTTAGTTAGGGCCATGCACGGGAAAGCCAGATTCCACAAGAAACTTCAAAGCAAGGATTTGATCTTATGCAAGAGGGAGCACTGGATATCATATGAGTAATTCTGCAGCTGGCACAGAAACCAGGGTAGGGACACAACTTTGAAAATATGGAATCTACCCAGGAGCGACATGGGCAGCGCCAACTATGGGCCCGATTCACAGACCTAGCTTAAGACAATATCCTAAACTTACTACCATTTTGGTATTCACAGAAGGCACTTACTCATTTTGGTATTCACAGAAGGCACTTACTCATTTATGAGTAAGTGCCTTCTGTGAATACCAAAATGTGTAAGTGCATTTTCTCATTTTGGTATTCACAGAAGGCACTTACTCATCAATGAGTAAGTGCCTTCTGTGAATACCAAAATGAGTAAGTGCCTTCTGTGAATACCAAAATGGTAGTGAGTTTAGGATTTTGTCTTAAGTTAGTTCTGTGAATCTGGCCCCATGTTTTTATGTCAGATGTCAGTTTATCTCCCACACCACTTTAACGTCGTCCAGAGTAACATGTACTCCCAAATACCACAAACTGCACATGATTACTTGCAGGTTGTCTGCCCAGCTCAGGTCCTTGAGGTTAAGCATTTGCCAG
This sequence comes from Triturus cristatus, assembly GCF_964204655.1. NCBI lineage: Eukaryota > Metazoa > Chordata > Amphibia > Caudata > Salamandridae > Triturus > Triturus cristatus. The sequence goes on from NC_140588.1 coordinate 145,697,194, forward strand.
GAAGATCAATGATTTTGCAATGTTAATAAAGAGGCCTCACGCTTCCCCAAAATTCTAAAGAATTTGGAGTGCCTGCAGATTAGACGTTTTACGGTCTGTCAAGAATATCAGAATGTCATTCTCATACAAGGCCACACTATCAAAAATCCTATCTCTCCACTTGAATCTCCTCACCTGTGCATTGATATCGAACCATTCTGACCAGTGCTCTATGGCAATGGCAAAGGAGAGTGGTAAAAGTGCAGCAGCCTTGTCTTGTTCCTCTATGTACCAGAAAGGGTTCAGATGTTTTGTTGCCCACTCAAGCACAGGCGGTCACGTCTATGTACTATAGTGACAGGCAACACATTTGTGCCTGAAATTAAGAAACTGGAGGAGAGTGAATAAGTAATTTCACCTGACAGAATAGAACGCTTTTTCAATGCCTGCCAACAGTATTATGGTCTGCTACCATAAGCTCTCTGCCACTGTCAGTACATTGTATAACCACCAGATGTTGTGACGAGTGGCCAGGATTTTCCCCCAGATTCAGGTGGCTTTAGGCAGCCATGATCTCCATTGCTGTGAGGTCCCCCTCCAGAGAGTTCTGCTTGACACCCAAGAGTCCGAAAGGGGTAGATCAAGCAAAAGGCTGTCAATGATGCTTTGGGGTATTGTGTCTCGCTGCACATAGATAGAGCTGTATAGTATCACGCAAACTGTCAGGCTATTTCTTTATTGTCAGTAATGTTCGAGCAGTCTAGGGCACCAAGATGGCACCAAGTTACAAAATTGGGGTGTGATGTTGTATATTATAGAAAAGTCAGTGAAGTACCTTGCTCGATTTATCTTCCCACTGGTACAGATGTGTCTGTGTGGCTAGCCATATTTTATTTGCTTCGTCCAGGAGTATTTGCCGGTGCAGCAACTGAGTGAGGTCTAAGTTACTATGAAGGTCCGGCTCTGCATCCATGAAATATTGTGTTTCCAGATTTTGAATCTGCGATTCCAAGTCAGCAACCGATTGTCTTTTTCTGTGTTTCTCGCCTGCTAAATAACTTATGATATTGCCCCTGAGAGTCACTTTAAAGGCTTACCAGAGACACTTGGGAAATGTACAGACCCTTCATTCTGGGAGAAGAGCAGATCTATTGCTTTGGCCATGTGGGCTTTGCATGCCTTTTTTTGAAGAGACCAAGTGACCAACCTCCAGCGCATTTGGGACACAAATGTCCCTATCCTAATGAGTATTTCAACTGGGGAATGGTTTGAAAGCCCCCTGGCAAGAATCTTTGGTGCTGCTACTCTATGAACCTCTACTTTGGGAAAACTAAAATAGACTAATCAGACAAACGTTTTTTGTGCTCTGGAATAAAAGATAAACCCTCGCTCTCATGAGTGAAACAGATACCATACATCAGAGAGGCACATAACTTCTATGAAAGGTGTCATCAGGGAATGGTCCATGGCCATCCTGCCTCCTAACTGGAGCCTATCTTTAGTGCCATTAACCACTCCATTCCAATCCTTCCATCACAAGAGGACCCTCTGGGAGGCCTCCCAACAGTTTTGTGATTAACTCCAAGAAGGAGGTGCTTAATGAAAGAGGAACCTAGACATTGACCAATATTCATGTTTCACCAAAGAGGAGATCACTAACCGCCACATACCTTCGCCATCTGGTGACTCATTCTTTTTGGGCCACAAATGGCAGGTGGCCTTTAACAAGACTAGCTGTCCCCCCAACCCCCTCAATAATCCAGAGTGAAAGACCTGAGTGAACCTATAGTGGGCCAGGAAGGGAACCTTTTTGCCCAGTAAGTGAGTGTCCTGGAGGAACAGGGAGTCTGCCTGTAGTCTCTTAGCGGCACGGAGGACTGCTGTTCTCTTAATCTTGTCTAAAAGGCCATTCACATTCCAGGATATTATGTGGATCTTTGTTGGTCCCATTAACATGATCAACCATCAGGGCGGAGAAGGCGGTCCATAACAGTGGGCGTGCCAGGGGTCATGGGTGAATTTCTTAGCTGCATCAACAGAAACCGCTAACAACAACATCCCGATCCCATCAGCCATATACTTCGAAAACATGATGAATCTGTTGTGGGACCGACCATAAACTGATGCCACCTGGAGACCAGTAAGGTAATCTCCCAAATGTGACCCTTCCCAACATTTTAAATGTAGCGACTGCGACCCTCTATAGTCTATGGAGGGTCAGCATGGCCTAATGTGCGAGCAAATTATTTGACGTTAGAAAAAGGGGGGAAAAGCGCACACCTATTATAATATGTAAACCTAAAGGCATGTTTCAAAACAACGGTGCAGCAGTGCGACACACGCTTGTCTGTGTGAGTGTCAAAGTATCAAGAAGGAGGATTACTAACCAACGAGGTAGTATGCACTGCGCACTGGATTTCTAGAAAACCCTTTGATGATTTAACATTTCGATCAAATAAAGAGTACGATAAAACCAACATTTGTTAGTAATCCTCCTAATGTGCGAGCAACCATCGTCTTTGTGCTCCATCGTCTTTGCACTCCACCAGTGACTCGCCACAGAGCGTTGTCAAGAACAGTGCCTCTAGCATGTAGAATAGCATTGTTTCATGACAGAAAAATCTGGGCACTAGACCTCCAAGAGCCCTAGGGGTGAAGACGTATTTCCATCACTTTAATCTCAGTAGCCATCAGCCATCTTTTACTCTGTAGTTTGGCATTGGGGAAGTACTCTGCTGGTGGTACATCTCAAACATGGCTCTCAATAGGAGTGCTCAGTCAATTGAGATGCGACTGGTAACTGCTGTTAGCAGCTAGATCAGAATTAAGAGGTCAACAGGAATACCCCAGATCTGTTTACTTTCACCGGGAGTTGCTGAGTGCCAAAAGCAGCTAATATATCTGGGTAAAACACCTGTGGTAAATGAGGATTTTCTGGGGAAATCAAACCAAGAATTACCGATTCCCTGTATAATTCCCCATTTATCAGGTAAATCTCCAGGCTCAACCTGTAAATCCCTCTAATTCCACCCCCTGCTGAGGTATTGTTGACTCCAAGGTTTGAAATTTACACCTGTGCAGTCACACTAGTAATGATGCCCTCTGGGTTCTGATACAATCTGTCATTAAAAAAACTAAAAATTGAGCTCCTTCCCTGGACTTTGACACTGTTGAGTAAGCCAAAAGAAAAGTAGAGGGCATTTCAGATGAATGGGGCAGCTCACATTTCCATTTGACTACTTGCATCCCTACATATACAGTACAGCACAATAGATGATCTTTAAGACCATTTTGGGGGAATTTACAAGGGCACCGCTAATACCATGCTGGTAGTAGATTCTGTTCTTCAGGACCACTAAGACATAATTAAGGGCCTGATTACGATGCCGGTCGGGCAGCATCCTCGGTCCTGTTGGAGGCAGTCGGACTGTCGAAGGTTTCTTTGGAAGCGGTCATTCCGACCAACGGATTACGATGCATGCATTGTGTACTCTGACCGACTGCTGAAAGACTGCCGACTCCAACAGCTTTTCTCCAACTGCCGAGATGACGGTCAGAGACAAACTGCATCCATAGAGCTGTACAGGGCTCTCCAACTGTTGTCCGGATTACGATGTGATTTTCCAACGACCCAACTGTGTCGGTTCGACTGGCTGCCTGGAGTCATCGGAATCAAAGGATTTGGGGTGCATACTCACCCCAATCTGCTTCTCTCCAGCAGTCTTCTCCGTGTATGTTTTGTCACAGGTCCCCCCTCACCTCAGAAGATGAACCCCGAAGTCAACAATCCTGTGGGTGCCGCAAGACAGGTAAGCCCGACTGCGATATGTATCCCCATTGGCTGGACTGTGCACATTCTGCCCCACTCCAGCAATGGGATACGGGGTGCAAAAGCCATATCCCCACATATGTTATGCATGTGTGTACATATGACATAGTTTCTGTGAGTTTTGTACACATTTGCAGCAACATATTTGGGGATATGTGCTCTGCTGTATCTGCAGTGGTTGCATCGCAATCTGGCGGGGGGAAGCTTCCTGGCCTCAGCAGTCGGAAAGGGCTTGCGAAGACGGCGGTCGGACGGTGTGTTTGACGGCATCATAATGAGTCCCTAAGTGTAGTATTTCCATGATCATCTTTGTGCTTGAATGTAGCACTTCATATGAGCATTTCTAGTCTGTAATGGGTATTCATCTTCACCTGCAAACAGAAAAGGATTACATAATTGTTATGTGTTCTTTAAATATATATCTGACAACTGAAACACATAGGTGTTCTTAAAATCATGCTTTATGTCAAAATGCTGTGGTCTGCTTGTGGATATGTCTTAGAAGGTGCTGTTCTCTTGGCACAAATGATGGTGCACTTTTGTGACAGTGCAGCCCTGGTTTGCAGTGGCAAGTGTCTGTAGCAAGCACGTTTGATGCATGATCCATTCTGTACAATGTGACACACTTTAGTGCTGCAATGTATTGCATTGTCATAGGAAACGTGTAGTAGTGGCATATGACTTTTAAATACAGCGGATTAAGTCAGGTTCTTTGTGGCGGGCACCTTATCTTGAAGTGTAATAGGCAACTGTTTCATAGAATCTTTTAGTTATGAGTTGATCATGGGAATATGGCACACACGTGTGAACATGAGTTCTCTGTCATATGTCATCTTCATGTTCATGGAGTGGAAATTCATCCGGTTACTTACGACCTGCTGCTGGTTGTTACAGCCACCAGATGAATGAGGGTGCACTCTTGCGCAATTCTTTATTGCTTTTTTACTCTGATTGTGAAAAATCTTTGGAAAGCGAAGTCATTTATTTCGTGAAATTTAATGCAAATTTATGAACATTATGCATATCTTTGTGGAATTATATGAAATATGTTTAGTGTTATCTTTGAGTTAAATGTCACTGAAGGGAATACCTTTCCTAAAAATGTAATGAGAGATAGCCGTAGCGCACTGCTTCCGAGCAGAAAATGTCTAGGGTGGGTGATTTTCCGCGGAAAACAGTTTCCCGTGGCCGAAAATTACACAAAATCATGTGAAGTGGAATTTTAGGAACTCTCATAAATTTTGAGTAGTGCAACATTTACACGTATCACCGGAGTCATAAATTTGCTCTATTAGCCTCAAAATTGACATTTTGATCTACATGTCAAATTTTTTGGCTGGGTCCAAACTGCGGTGGCATGGTGCGCGAAAAACGATGGACTGTGATGCGGCCCGTGCGATTGCCAGTGGCCGAGATAAAATGCGCAGTGAAGTCTGGATTATGTTTAAGGGTGGGCGTAGTTCGCGAAGTAGCACTTCGCGAAGCTACGCAAAGTGAAGTTCGCACTACGCGAGCTACGCGTAGCACTTCGCGAACTGTGAAGTAACATGTTCGCACTGTGCAAGATGTTGTTTTCAATGATTGCACAGTGCGGACAAGCAACCGGCACTGTGCAATCATTGAAAATGGCATCTTGCACAGTGCGAGCTGTAGTTTTCTGCTGCTCGAGTAGATTTTTACTCGAGCTGCAGCTTTCTCAACGCGAACTGGTAGTTTCTCATCGCGAGCGGTCGCGAGCATACGCGACCCCTCGCAATGAGAAACCTGACCTTCTCGCGTTGGGAATCTCGCCGGGAGGTTTATTTTCCATGCTCGCGATCGCGAACAAGGAAAAAGTCTCGCCAGGATGTCATTTTGCTTGCTCGCGGTCGCGAGCAAGCAAAAAATGACCGCAGCACTACGCAACACTACGCTACGCGTGTTCGCACTGTGCTACGTGCAGTTCGCGTAGTGCGAAGTAGCGCGAACTTCGCAAACTACGCGAGCGTAGCATAGTGCTTCGCCCAGGCCTAATTATGTTATAATATTTCACTGCCACACAAGTGAGTCATTAGCCCTATATAAACCGTTTCTTTTAATTTGAAACAATTTCGTTAGGGTGAGTAGACATATTTGCGAAGGTCTCTTTATAGGCAGCGTATGGATGTGAAAAGCTTGCTATTATGGAAATATCCTATACGCACAATGGACCCCTTTATCACTTCCATATCTACGTTTGACATTTATACAATATACATTGAACCTCTCGATAGCGGTAATAATCTGCTAAATAACATTCAATTCCTCAAACATTTTAAAGTGCTTTTGGTTTTTTTTATTTTCAGTTCAAATGGTGCGTTTGCGTCACCGTACCTCTCGTCAGAATATACATCAGGATAATACATACCAACGAATGTCGGTTTTCCGAACATGGGCACAGGCGCCATCTTGATAACTTCTGTGTCTGTGGAACAGGTGTACCGCTTTCCAGCCCCCCACCTTCCCTCGGCCCCCAGAGGAGGTAAATCAAAATGTCTAGTGCAGCCTAAAAATAGTCTTTTATTACAGTAGATAAAGTGAAGGAACACAGCTTAACATCTGTATGTCCCAGTATGTTTACTTATGGAGGTTGATAAACGCTCTTGAAATCAGTGGCAAACAGTTGTTCTGGCGTTATGAGTAATAGCCCTGTCAGCATCGTGACACGGACACTGCAACATTCACCGCATTAACATATTTCCATTTTCAGTCCCGGGGGTGCATGGTTTAGCATATTTTATGGCTAAACCATGAGGTATGAAAGAGGCTGAACTGAATTAAGGAATATGTGAACGCTCTGAATCTACTTTTCTTAATTCTGCGGTTAAAGTTGTTGAAACACTAACATTCCTTCAGGAGAATATACTAGAAATGGTGGCAACTGATATTTATGTTTTCTTAGAGTTGGAATAAAGAAAAAACATGTTTTTCCCCTGTCCGGCTCCTAATGGGACCCGTAGAGTGAGAGTGTACCCTGTAACTCTAAACAAAATGGAAGACAATTACAGCAGATAAACCTCACAAATTTCTGTTGAATATTAAAACCGCTGAAACTCTCTTGATGTAACTAACGTTAACTGGGATGTTGAAATCAAAATGCAGAAGATTTTTCAAAAGGATGATTTTTTTTTGTTTGTTTTTCTACCACTTCATACCTCATTTCTGTGGGTTCTAAGCCTCTAAGGGGGATATTTTCAAACCGTTTGCGCTGGTTTAATGTCACATAAGTGACGCTAACAAGCGCACATTTTTTGTTTCGCTATTTTCTTTCCAGTGCAAAACTTGTTTTCCGTTGGAAAGCACCCTCTTAGTAGCGCAAAGCAGCGAAGCACTGCTTTGCGTTACTTTGCGCCGAGGGGGGGTTACATAGGTGGTACATGGGCGTTCCCATGCAACCACCCATGCCTTTTGACGCAAAACCATATTTACAAAGATTTGTAAACATGCTTCAAAGGAGGCACTAGCAGGAGAAACGCTTTCATTTCTCCGTGCTTTTCTGACTTTGCATGCAGAGTGGGAAAAGCTTTGCATTGTGCCTAGCATAGTATTTTGTACAGGAAGGGTACCCTTTCTGTTCAAAGCCTATGCTACACTCATGCGCACCCTAGCACTACGGCGCTAAGGTGTGTGTGTGGGGCACATGGCAGCTGAAATCAGTGCACGCGCTAGGGAGAGGGGAGGAAAGAGCCATATGTCTGAAGATATGGCGCTCTCCTGCTCCCTCCCTGTTGCGCAACGCAGTGCAGCCTCGCAGGGGGCTGCGCTGCGTTGCTTGACTTTTTTGGAAATCTCCCCCTAAGTGACAGGTGTTATGATTACCCAGTTTAATAGCGCCCAGTTTACTGACTTCGGGAGGAGGAAAGGCTAAGGCCCTCATTACGAGTACTGTAGCATTCTATACCCCATACATTCCAATTAATATTATGCAATTTAAACTTGTTTTCCTACCTCATTTAATTGATATTTAGCAGATGTGGAAAACATCTGCCTCTGGTAAAAATCGCACATACAATTTTTACTTGGTGCAGCGACAAGCATGAGCAAAATAACAGGAAATAACCATTTCCCGTACGGCAGAATCCATGATACATTAGCAATCAGTAGATTACTGATAAAAGGCCTATATCTGTTCCATAATAGATGGATTTTGTAATCCCTGTGTAAACGGCAGTGCCCAATTTCTTTATAATCAGCGACTAGTGATGCACTCAGTCGACGATTATAGCGAAAAGACGTCAGAAGAAGTTGACTATTATAAGTTATTACAGTTGAGTTCTAAAGTCACAGTGCCTGCTGCAGCAGATGATTTGAAAGGCAGGTCAGGTCATGGAGCATAACTGGAGCAGCTGTTTAAAGCAAAGAAAGCAGAACGCTGTTTTTCTTTCTTCTGCTCTATTGTAATAGCTTACAATGACAAGCAGAGAGAATATGTTTATTTTTGCACTCCTTTCTGCACATTCCGAGCTACTGCAGTTTTTTTTAAACTGACTTGTATTGAACGGTTTTCAATATCTGTTTTGCAGCAAATATCTAACAGGTTTTCAAAGTTTTAATTTTGGATTAGAAGTCTTATTTTTATTCTTCATGTTTGCAAACATTCTTGCTCTTTCATATGAAAGAGTTTCCAAAAAGTTGTAAGTGGTTTGTGGAAAAAGTGATTGTATGACCATGTATGATATGGAATAAAGTACCCAGGCATACATGATAATGATATTGCAAGTCACCTCGGAGATCCATAATCTTACAAGAAATTCGGCCTTCAGCCTTGTTCTTCTATATGTTTATGGAACTCCTCTGTGATTAGCAATATCGTTATCATGTACAGCAGGGGATACTTTATTCCGTATATTACAGCAGCTGAACAGGCAAACAGCAGGACAACTATTAAACAGAAGACAGGACACCCACTGAAGGTAGGAGGCAACTATCTTGGGCCAAGGATCAACATCCAAACTCTGGTGACAGTATCCACATCCATCCTCCCATGGCATTTACCCCCTCTGGTGGCATAAATGTGAAACATCAGCATTGTGGACCCCACCAGCAGTGCAAACATGCATTTTCTGACTCTGAATTGCAGGCACTGTCAGATGGTGTTGTTATGTATTATGACGGTGTTTTGGACCACACCACCAAAGACACATACCCATCTTCGGAAAAAGTCACTGAGCAAGTCAATGCAGTATCTTCACACAAATCAGAAGGGGAGAGAGGTACTGCTCCTTTTCCATCCTCCCTGTCATGCACACACTATAACCACAAAAGGAGGAAAAGGAGGAAGAGGTGGGTGTCCAAAATACCCCTCCTCTTTTGGAAAACAGGGGGTCATTTTAAAATTGCCCTCACCCACTAAGTAGTGGCATACTTCAACATAGGGCTGCTACAATATCCCTGCGCAGACCAACACCTGGAATGGAGAAAAGGGAAGGGGAAAACAAAACAAACATAAATGTGTTGGGATCCACACAGTAAGTTATATACAAATGGACAGTGGTTGTGTGAGTGTAAAACTAGCTCAGAGATAACCTCCCCAATTTTTATGCATGGGTTCCCTGCATAGGATTAAAAAATAAAAAAAAACTGAGGCCATGCGCAGAGGGGTATTGGCCATAGCATCCAACCCCTTGTGGGCTGTCAGCCTCCTGCTGCTGCATAGCCTTGGCTGCAGAGCTTGGTCTGCCACCAGGCCCTGCAAAAAAAATCATTCCCTCACCCCAACACTATACCCCCTATGCCATAGGCACTCAACCACCTATACCTAAAGCAAATCTATAATCTTTCCCCAAAAATCACCAATAATTGTTATCAAATGTATATGTCAATAATACGCCGCAGTGCAATATTTATTAAAATTCACTATGTATAAAAAATACTTAACAAAGTTTTATTGAAATACATGCCTGTGACTTTCTTTTTACATAGATTTTATTATTACATTTTGTGGGTGAAAAATTCAAAAATTAATAGTCAGACTTTTTTTTAACAGGAAAAATAAAACAAACATGACTCAGAATCTTTCACGTAACATTGTTCCGCCCAAAAAATGCTATTTTAAAAAGAACCACTGAAGAGCTTTGTATACTTTTGATACATTTTCGGACCACATAAAACACAGCCACAGAACCACCCCTAGCGATCACTGCACTCCCAGCTGTAGAGTAAACGTTCCAGCCTGGGTAGTGCTTTTGAAAAGAAAAAAATATGGTAGATTCTTTTGGGGGTCATGGTTTCATTGACCCAGGAGACTAACTATTTTTTTTCTAATATTGCCAGGAGGCTGCAGAACTCCCTGCAGCCCCCACAACCGTAAAAGAACGTTTTGGTGATGCCTCTGCCCCTTCTAGGAACATCACCAAAAAATATATAAATCGCCCTTGGAGTGTATTATAGAGCACTCTTTGAAGGAGTGGTGAATGATAAATTAGTGTATTTTTTTTTTTTTTTTACTTTACAGAGTTTTATATAGCGCGAACCTGACCCGATTCGGGTATCAGAGCGCTTTACATAGCACCAGTTGCATTACATGAGGACAATTTTTTTAGGCACGGGTAGATTAAGTGATTTGCCCAGAATCACAGGATGTTTAGCGTCATTGCTGAGACTCGAAACCAGGTCCCCAGATTCAAGGTCCACCGCCCTAGCCGTTAGGCCAACTCCTCTCCCGATGGATGTGGCTGCTCATTTATTATTCACTTTTTGTGAACTTTTGCAAAAATAATTCTGGGTCTTTTGGTCCCACCCAGGACACCTTCTGCTTTTTTTTAATAGGGGGCAGGTGTGGAGCCCCAGAGACCCAGTGGCCCCATCAGCTCCCTCCATGCAACCCCATTTCTCGAGACATGCAGAAGCCAGAATAGTTTAATATTTATGGGGTGGTTGGTGCCTTCCAGACCATTATTTGTCTTGGGGGGCGCAGGGGGAACCCCAGGTCCCATGGGCCCTGCCTTCTCCCTCCAGAAGCCAGTGTTTTTATTTTTAGGTGGGGTACCCCATGCACATCTGGGGCACTGCATTAGAACGTTCCTCATGGGGGGCTGCAGAGTGAGGCCCAGGGCCCCCGCAGAGCTGCTGGCTCCTCACAGGCACCCATTCCAGGTGAAGTGGGAGCAGTTTTCATTTGTCCCCCCCCCCCCCCCCGGCGGGAGCAATTGTCTGTTTTTGCTCTGCCTGAGAATGCAAGCAGGGAAAAAGTTTTGTTCTCGTTCCCCGCGAGAGCTGGTTTGTGCTCCTGCCGGGAGGGAGAACATTACTCTTTCGCTGTGCGCACTCTTGGGCAGGGAAAAACGGTGTCCCTGGTGTTGGGGATCCTGGGATACCACCCCTGAGCCAGCCTCAGGGCATGGGGTACTCAGGTCCATGGTATGGCTCTGGGATGGTGGTCGATTGGTCCTTCCCCATCTTGGCCACAGCAAGTTCCTGGATACCCTCTAGGTTGATAAGCAGCACTATATAAATCAAATGATTGATTGAGTGCCTTGTGGCCCTGTCGAATGGGGTTGCTAGGGCCACTTCTGGCTCAGGAGGAGGTCTGCCTCAATTTTTTAGGCAACCCCTGGGGATAGGGTCCCCGGTGCCACTTAGAGGCTTGGAGGGGTGGCCACACGCTCCCCTCCCTCTAAATAGGATATGCGCAAATTCTCCGTGACCCTGGCCCACTCTAGGGGGTATTTTTTTCAAATACTTGGAAATCCACTCTTTAAAAAAAAAAAAAAACTTTACTGCAGCTTTGCAGTACAAGTTAAAAAAAACAACATTTTTGGCATCATGGCTAAGGGGTCAGGGTGTCCCTACCCTGCCCGATGTCTTTTTTAATGTTTATGTTAGGACTCGGGACTGAATCCTGAGTCCTAAGATGGCTGCTGCCACATCCTTATTGATGTGGTGGCAGCCAATCAGATCTCACCATGAGATCAGTTGGAACGCATTTTTAAACATTAATTGCTCAGAAACTACAGAACAGTTTACACCAATGCCCAAAAAGTACTATTTCTTGACCAAGACCTAGCTTTCTGCCAAATTTGGTGCCAATTTGATCTGCGGCTTGGGCTGTGGCTGTGACTAAAGTTCCCATGGAAACATTAATGGGGAGAACATGTTTGGGATCCCCCCTTTTTCTCGGCCCCTGCTAGACTGATCCCCCAGAAATTTTCCAGGTAGGAGCTGAGGTGGAAGACATGTTTTTGGGGGAATTTGTTTGTGAAGATTTGTTAAAGAGCACCAAAGTTATTAGGAAAACAAAAAATTGTTTTCCTATGGAAACGTGGTCCTAACTATAACTATATGTAGATATGCAAAAAATGCCTTGTCTATGGAGAAGCAATCTTAACTATAACTGCCCAGTGTCAATGATGTCTTTTGAGATGTCATCAGTGATGTCATAAATTATGTCATAAAACATGTCATGACTGATGTAATATGTGAGGTCATAAGCAGTGCATGGAGAGGGCACAAGATATACTTAGCTCTGCTAACTCTAACTCGTGAATTTCTGTGTTTTTTAGTTCAAAACATTAAGGTTGTCACTGACACATTCTCCTAACTATAACATCATTTTAACCTTTGCTTTTTCCAGTAAATATATAAATATGTACAAACATCACAAAAAAATGCTCCTGACTTCAGAGCCCAAGAGAAGGTAGCCAGTTCATCAGCGGAGCTGCTGATCCTCTGAATTATAATACTTCTCAGACAAGACAAAACAAGCTCTCAGGTGTGCAGTGCAAAATAATGTATTGCCACAAAACTTGACCCAACTATAATAAGTAGGAGGAATTTGGTTTTGTAATTGTTAATTGAATCACTGAGAACTAAGAATGATATATGAGAGAGGGACATCAACAATTGATTGCAAGTACATGCCCACTTGGGCCTAGTTTTGTTGAAATGAAAAGCACAGATCATATGACTGAATAAGAATGACAAGAAGGTTGGACAGTGCAAAAAAAAAATGACTTGCAGGGATTTTTGCCTATGCAGTATGTTAAATTTACTTTGATATTGTAAAGTGTATTCACACTATTATACATTCGATTTAATTTTTTTATTTTATTGTATATGTTTCAGATAAAAGAAATTTTGTACACCGATTTATGGTATGATTTGAAAAATGAGGTGACTCGAATCTGTGGTTCACAGCAGTATAATGTGCATGTTTGTACTTGTAGAGCTTGGTGAAATATAAGTCAAACTATTTTACAAGATGGCGGCGGCTAGGAAACAATGATGTTTTGTACTTCCTTTATGTTTACCACTTTAGCACTGTACATATGTAGCAAGTAAAGTTTGGAACCATGTTCGTGAACAAGACACTGTCGGGTCGAAGTGCTGGGGAATTAAACTCTTTTGCACTGCGGACCTGAGAGTGCGTTTTCTCTTGTCAGAGAAGAATTGTAATATGTACAAACATACACATATTTTGTCAAGATTAGGATCCTTAAAATTGTAATAGTAATTTAAACCAAATTTAATTCATTATAATGAATTCTTAATTACATTTTTTTAGCATGAAGTCATTAAATTTAAAAATAATACATAGCAAATAATTTATTTAAAAATAGAATAAATGTGGGTTAATTATTTTAATTTTATATAAAAAGGAGTAATAATAGTTTTAAAGTTTTAGTGATCGGTGGAGAATAGAGTTATTAAGGTCTTTTAGTGTTAGGGATGAGTAGTGCATAGAGGTAGTAAGGTTTTTGGGCTCTGATATGGGCAGTGTATAGGGGTGGTAAGGAGTTTTTAGGACTCATGGATGGGCATCTGTATGGATAATAAAGTGTTTTAGGGCTCAGTGATGAGTAGTGCAGAGGGGCAGTAAAGATTTTGAAAGTCCCAGGGCTGGGTAGTGTATAGGTGTAGTAATGTCTATTTTAAGAGCTCTGGATTTGGTACTTAAATAACATTTAATTGAAACCAAAACTCTTAATTACAATTATTTGTATTAGCATTATATTTCATTTTAAAATGACAATATATTTAATTAAAATTAATTTATTTTAAAATACATTGGATATTAAATATATAAATATATATTGTCTAACTATGCCACTCTACCGCAACTTGTGTATCAGGGACTACAGGATAATATTTTGGATATTAAGAACAGATATAGCCCAAACTATAGTATTTGCTGTCTTTCGTTATCCATTATATATGTGGAGATGCAGACAAAATAAAGGTTGCCTTGTTGTTGCCAGACTGATTTCTGGGACTTGTATGTATTCCCTGACTGTATCATGCTACTGGTTGAGAGTATCTGATTCACACACTGTTGTTGTATTTTGGGTGTGGTCTATCAGCAAAATGTATGAACACTAAGGAGCATACTTCAGAGAAACTGGCAGAGCATGGTGTTACACCAAAATTGGAAACGCCGCGCTCTGACAGTTTCAAAATACAGGGATGAGCCATATTCACAAGAATGCGGTGAACCCCTGCATTACCCCTAGCGCTGGCACTAAAAAATCTGTGTAGCGCCAGCGCAGACACCCTGCGACATTTTGCTAGGGTGCCTTCGCTGCATGGGCCATTGTTTATGTGCAGGAAGGGACACCTTTCTGTACATAAACAATCTTTACAGGCGATTTGCTCTATCTATTTGTGCTGCAGAATGCAGCACACGTGGAAAGGTCAAAATATGAGGAGAAATAAAACATTTCTCAACGTATCGCCTGCTTAAGACCAGGTATTCCCTGTTGGTATTTTAGTGCTGCCCCATACCTTGTAAATATGGGGCAGACTCAAAAAACAATGGGTGTTGCGGCAGAACGCCGACTGCAACACCCACTGCACTCCCCTTTAATGCTAAGTGAAGCGTGAATAGGGGCATTACTTACAAGGCAGCATTAAGCCACGTTACTTGGCTTAACGCCGCCTTGTAAATAAGGCGAAGGAGGTAACGCCATGAGAACTTCGGAAAAAGTGACGTTCTGGTGGTGATAACTCCTTGTAAATGTCCCACAGTACCTTCCTACACTTCGAATGATTCCTTCTTATATGTGGCTATTTTTTAGACCTTGTTATATTTTTTATATGATGTTTTAAGGGTTTTATTACTTTGATGTACCATATTTAATGTGCTTTTATGGCAATTGATGTGATAAAGATGATTTGGTATATATATATATATATATATATATATATATATATATATATTCACTGAAAAAACCATAGGTTTTAGGGGTGTTATAGTTAGCTGGACTTTTCCCTCGTACAAATCCCTAGAAATTCCCCTGTTATAGTTAGTTCAGCTAACTATAACTCGCGCCCCCGCAATGCACTGCTGATGACATCACATATTACATCACTCATGACATGGTCAGTGACATCACTGATGACATCACTGATGACATCTCAAATGACATCACTGATGACATCAATGATGACGTCATCCAGTGACTGAGTGTTTTTCTGAAAAGTTTAAATATGTTTTATATATTTATAGTGAAAGGCCTGTGGAAGAATGAGTGGGTGTACAAGTGTGTGAATGGATGATTTTCTAGGTGCGTAACTGATTCTATAAGTGAGTCATTAAATGTATCTTACTGCAGACTAGTGACTAAACTGTGTGAAGGTCTGTATGTGTCTGTCTGTTGGTGTATAAGTGGCTGCATGGTTTTGTGAATAGCTATATGAGTGTCTATATGGGTTATTGATTGGTTGTCTGAGTATCTGTATGGGTGCCTGAGTGTTTGTGTGGGTAGGGTGTGTGTGACTCTGTGCATAGATGTGTGACTGGGTGACTCTATGGGTGCATGGTTTTAAGAGTACATCTGTGATGAACTGTATGGTTGAGTGAGTGTATGTATGGGTGTGTTAGGGATTGAATGTATATCTCAGTTGTACATGTGTCAGTAACTACATATGTGAAAGGTAGTATATATACGTGTAAGAGTATATAAGTGGGTATATGTGAGAGTGTGTGATTGTGAGAGTGGCTGTATGGATGAGTGTGTGCTTGTATCAATGATTGTATAAGAGCGTAAGAATGTGGTATAACTGCATAGGTGAGTAAATGGGAGTGTGATTAATTATTTGCATGACTGACTAGGTGTGAGAGTACCTCTATGGATGATTGGTGGTGTGTGAGTTTCTATGTAGGTGTATAAATGCATATGATAGTCTTGTACGGAGTGACTGTAAGTATGAGTGACTGTACAGGTGAGTGAGTGGAGGTGTATGTAGACCTAAGAGTTAATGAGTGGGTATGTAGTTATTGGTATTGGAGTATCTATGGTTTTCAGAATGGACGTCTGAAATTTTGAGTTGGTGTATCAACGGTTAAATTAGGGTGTGAGAAGATGCAGTAATTTATCACATGGATGATGTCATCAGTGATGTCATCAGTGATGTCATTTGAGATGTCATCAGTGATGTCATCAGTGATGTCACTGACCATGTCATGATTGATGTAATATGTGACGTCATTAGCAGTGCATTGCGGGGGCGTGAGTTATAGTTAGCTGAACTAACTATAATAGGGGAATTTCTAGGGTTTTGTACGAGGGAAATGTCCAGATAACTATAACACCCCTGAAACCTATGGTTTTTTCAGTGAATTTCTAAGGTTTTTTAAATGCCAATTCCTAACTATAACGTGCATGAAACCTATGTTTTTTTTAGTGAATTTCAAAGGTTTTTTAAATGCTAATTCCTATCTATAACTTATCTGTGAAGATATCATTTTTAATGAATTTGATTGGATTTGTATATTTTTCAAAATCAGTGTGTCAATTTCATTAATTACGTTTTTTTTACAATACTTTTATATCACCATTTTTTAAACTTATTTTTTCAATTAATTCTTTTAAAAATTAAAAAATATTATTTGAACTTAATCGGTTTTTCAAACATATTTTTTTAACGATATGTTCAAAACTTTATTTTATATATTTTTACACTGTTTTTGGATCCGCGCACCCTACGCGCACTGTTCTCGATCCCTATGCGATAGCATCCGCGCATGGTATGCGTTGGGTACGTGTTTAGTGCGCGATTGCAATGCGACCGGTACGCGACTCCCAGCCTATACGCGACACGTTCGATGTACGTAACGTGACGTTTACGCGCTTCCGCAATGCGTCATCTGCGTCTATGACGCGGTAGGTACACGGATCCCGCGAAATATTTAACATTTAAAAAAACATATATATATGTATTTCATGTGAATATTAATTGAAGACAAACTCTAAACTAGTCTTAAAACTAATATATTTTTACATGTAATCCTATAATTTGCGTAAGCGCAGGGTGCGCGGATCCCATGTGACCTGCAAAAAAAGAGATTTGATTGGTTCATTAAACTTCCTCTTCTAACTATTGAAAGACCCCACCCATTTCAATCATTCTTCTTTGACCTTCTTTAGAGCACCATCTCTTTGGAGAGAAGAAGATTTTTTAGACTAAGTTTACACTTAGCTCTAACTTTTTTCAACAAAAATGGCTTCAGGGCAGCAGGCATCACCTGCATCACCTCATACTTCTGAGGATGAATTTTTGGAGGCACCACCCAAAAAACATTTTTCTTCAGTGGTGTGGAACTTTTTTACTTTTTCCGAGGGGCAGAATAAGACCAATGCCACCTTGGTCATGTACAAGATTTGCAAAAGAGTCCTGTCACGAGGGGATCCTAACAAGAAATACTCTTGCGGCACGGCAAGTATGATGAAGCACATGAGGACCCTTCATCCAAACAATCTTGCAGGAGAAGAGTGCAGACGGATGAGAAACACTCCTGCTCCTGCGCCATCCACCTCATCGCAGCCGAGCACATCAAGATTGCATCCATCAGCCCAAACCTTGGACATCCGTCCTCAATCTCAATTTTTAAAAGTGCTCTGCACTAAGTGCAATGCGACTTTGTGCTATGGTGAGCAGCCGATCGATCTGATCTGCCGCCGGCAAGAAAGTCACATTTGCTAGTTTTTTATTTTTGTTTTTTTTATTGTTCCCTGAAGTTCATTGTTTGGTTTCACCTGTTTTGTTTTTTTTGCAGAAAAACCAAAAAAAATTAAAAATTGTTCAGAAAACTCAAAAAAATTATAAAAGAAGAAAGAAGAAAAAAAAAGTTCTTGTAAGAACTAACTTTCCTGGTTTAAAGAAAGAGCTAAATTTCTTTGTTAGTGTGTGAAAGTTTAGATGAATGTATGTGTAGTGCGTAATTGACTGAATGAATGCATTAGTAGCGTATGGTGAATGTATAAGTGCAGAACTATGAGGAAGTGCTGCAGCATCACACAGTAACCTCTTTAACTGCAGTGTGCTGTAGTACTTCCGAAGCACAGGGATGCAACATATGTACATAAATATGTTGCAAATCTATGCTTCTCTCTGCACGGCTGCTTAAACTGCAGCCATGTGATGACACAGGCACCCTTGCACCATAGTGCAAGGATATCTGTGTCATGTGCTGTTTATTTGTGTGCAGGAAGACACACCTTCCTGCACAAAAACAATCAGAAAACACATTTTTCTCTTTCAATGTATGCTGAACATTTTAGCATGCATTGAAGATATAAAAATGTGGAGAAATTAAAACAATTCTCTTTCAATTTTAGAATGGTGCACCATTCACACACATATCGAGATTCATGATTTCTGATAAATCTAGACATGTGTCTTGTTCTATGTGTATTCAGTGCAATCATACACAACAAAACTTATAGAACACCCTTTCAACGCAAAGTGGTGTGTATGATGAGGTTGTATTTACATGGAGTATAAAAAGTGCACAGAGTTCCTTTTCCTCTCTTTGTAAATATGAAAGTGTCTTGCACAATAACTATGTTACAAAAAGTGACATATTTCCAGTTTCAAAATTCCTTGCGAATGATAGAAGGTAAGCACAGAGTTTTGTCTCCAAAGATGTTCAAAGAAGAATGATTTAAATGATTGCGGTCCTTCAATAGGTACAATGGGAAATATTATGAACCCCTCAAATCTCTTTTTTTGCAGGTCACATGATATCTGATTATGGTCAGATTTGAAAACTACATACGTATAAACAGAGTGTTTTTAGAAACATGTTTCAACTTTGTAGCTTCTTGCAGACCTCGTCATTCTGCATATTGAGACTTAGTTAAACTTACCTTCACAATAATAGGAATAAAAAATGGTATACATTTTTCTCATATATTCATTGCAATCTAAATTGCTTGTTTTAAAAATGTGGATCTGTGAAAGAAAAGAAAAAAAAGATTATAACATGTAATAATACATTTTTTATAACACAGCATAATTTCCACAAAGTAATTTGTTTGCCTTTTTCGCTGTTCTCAGAATATATTGAATTTCACTAAAAATAGTGATTTCAATCGTACTCATCACTTAACAGCGGGAAAAAAAAACAATCAGAAAGATTGTTAAAAAAAAACCAATATACTATTCTCAGTAAAATACCAGAAAATACAAATCACACATATATGAAATGCTTACAGATTACAAAATGTTATAACTTAAATTATAAAATGTAAATGTTGCCGCATTAAAATAATCACCGAATAAATGACCACCAAAAAGTCCATAATTCAAAAATATACCTTTCCTTGAGGCCAAATGGTATTTTTACACTGCTTCTTTCTGTAAATTGTCCAATGGTAGTCCTATTAAATTACAATAATAAATTCCTCAGAGAGTGAATTATCTTCCTAAAACTTTGGCTTTAAAAATATTAGGTAGGAATTTGGTAATTCACTAGGCAAACGTTGTTTGAAAACCAACTGGGCATCATTACAAAGTGTCCACCCTTTGTCACATTTTAGATAGGCAGTATAATGTCCAGATGTGGTGGAAGGACCATCATGGAAAATTATTGCAATTGCTACAAAAGTCCTTCCTGATATTGATAGTTGTGCTGCTACAAATTGTTTTATTAAAGTATCCAATTTTCTTCCGTCAGCTGTACAACGTTGCATCATTAAAATGATGTATTTTCCATATTTTGTTAAGAATAATGTGGATAACGTTTCTGATTTACATTGGCTACACTCCATGTTTTGAATTGCACCTTTCACTAATTTATTGAAAGACACTGATTTACAGTCTGGTAATGTTAAATACACAAATCTCTCAGTGTCTACAATCGTGTTACATGTATACATGCAATTTTCACAATAAAGTTCCCATTTGTAAGAAAGGCCAAAAATATTTTCTATTTCTACACCTTCATTTTCAAAAGTGGTAAGCATATACATTAAAAATTCCTGAGCATCTTGTTGGATATTTTGTGTAAAACCAGAACACACATCCAAAAGACTACGAACATCTGAAACAGATTGTATTTTACTTCTATCTGTTGTCAATTTTTCATAAACAGAATGCAACAGAGAACAAAATCTTTTTTGCCGATTCTCCATAATTTGTTCTTGCAAACCTTCAAGATAAAAAACAACATTGACCACTACATAAGCATAGCAGTTGACACCAGAACTATTTTCAAACTGATAACCAACAATCTCTCCAACAGTGTCCAATTTCTTTTTACCTGCAATCACAACATTATCTTGTTCTTTTCTTTTCTTGACACCTTCAGAACAGATATTCTCTAACCTTCTTTTTCGACCAACCACACGCTTTTCAAATACAGGATATTGACCTAAATTTGGAGCATACACCCTTCTTAACCTATTATACTCTTTTACACAGTTTGCATCTGCAGTAACCTTTGTCTCATCAAAATCAATCAAAAACAAACCAGATAAAGCAACATATGCCATACCCTCTTTAAATACGGTAGAGCCAATGTTCACCAATGCACTGTCTACACTTAATCCTTGAGATTTATGAATAGTCACTGCATATGCCAGAGAAAATGGAAATTGTTTCCTACGGACATATAAATCTATAACAAGCAAAAAACGAACTGAACAACGACCAATTTCTTTAACTTCATCAATCTGATCAAATTTAATTTTTAAAAATTCAATTCCTTCTTTTTTCTGATAATTCACAAAATCCACCACTTTGCCCATTGCACCAGTAACTAAACCTTTCTCTACATCCAAATTACGCCTTAAAATTACCCGACAGTTTACACACGCATATAGTGTCTTTTCTAAACCAGCAGTTTTAGATATTTTTTTTTTCTAAACAATCCAGTTTTGATCTCAACTTACCCGTCAAAATAATAGTGATTCCTTCATGCAGTATTTTATCAATGGCTTCCATTTTCACAATTTCTTCATTTTCCAGTTTTAATAATTCTTCGTTGAATATTGAACACTCATGCAGTGTTGGCATTAAGCAAATCACGGACTTATTTTTAGCAATTTCCACGTACACTTTTGCAGGAACTGCATTTTCATTTGGAAAGACATTGCAAAGTAATCAACTCTCCAAAGCTTCTTTCCCTTTTTTTGAAAGAATTCCAATTATTATATCTTGAAGAATACTTCCATATTCAGCATCATTTGCCTGTCGCATATTTGTTGTCAGTTCTTTGTATTCAAAATTACTCCAAATGTTCACATTACCAACACTGCCAAGAGACTTTCTGGTATCTTCATGAGCAAGTGTTTTAAATACCGGTTGTCCTTTTACCGGAGTCAGTTGCAGTTGATCTTCAAAAACTATGACGCGTTTTCCTCCAAATAACACGTCATACTCTGTTTTAAGAATTTTCTGCCTTCTTAAATGCACAAAGGCAAGCATCAAGTTTGAAACCATGCTCACCTCATCAATAATGAGAAGTTTAATTTTCTTCAGGACTCTTGAAACTTCACAACAAGCTTCTCCAGATAGCTTGTGGTATTCCAATTCGTTCTCATGCTCTCCTGGTAGCATTAGTAAACGATGTAAAGTAATTCCTTTAATGTTATGTGCTGCCAACCCAGTTGGTGCAGTGACAACACAAGACAAATGTGACTCAGTAGTTTTTTGCAGATAACTTGTAATTACTTTAATTAAGAAACGTTTTCCTGTTCCAGCTTGACCACTTACATACATTCGGATAGGTTAAAATGATGTACATGAGCACCCTCTCTTTTCATGAAGTAATCCATGGTCAATCTGCTCTTTTACTTGCTGATATATTTGTTTCTGTTCAACATTTAGTTGCTCTTCCAAGTTTCCTAACTGTATTGCATCTTCTTGTGCTTGATACATTGCTGTTTCCACCTCATTCAGTGCAGCAGAACTTTGACTGTCTTGAGAACTGTCTCTAGCAATGTCAGCTGCAATTATAGCTTCTTGATCAATTTCATCATTCAACATTTTGACATAATTTGCGAAAGCACTACATTGTATGCTATCTTTAGAAGCATTTGAATCTTCATAGCTTGGAAAATCTCCAAGTAATTCCAGTTCAGAACACCATGGTTTGAACATTTGCAAAAGGGCTAAATAGTAAAATTCCCTTTTGTCAGCAGTGTCGCAACTCAGTTTTCTGTGATTAATTAAATTTCCTTTCCTTTGTTTCACCAGACATCCTTCGGAACCAATCACTGCATATTTTCCATCGTTGATGTTCTCTGTAGTATTCCGTTTAAAAGTGTAGTTTTGCAGAACTTCATAGAGACACATGTTCTCAAGATGATGACTTCTATTTGGATAGTATGTGTCCAACATATTGGTTTATAAAATATCTGTACTTTCATGGTCATTTTCTGCTAAATATTCAATTTCTTGAACAGATCTCAGTACCCGATTTCACATTCCTGCAAGACCTAGACTCACCCAAATGATTCTTCTACATTTGGAATATAAACTTGCAGATGATAACCTATCTGAACATTCATATGCTCCAATTTCACGATGCGATAACATCTTCAAACTGAAACTGTATAATTTCTTACTTAGAGTCTTCTCGTGAGAAATCTCTTCCCACATTTCTTTCAATTCAGTCTTTTCTGATTTAGTAATGTAAGACGTTATATATTGAGCAACAGCAATGGAATTGTCCGCAACATACTGAATATCCATGTTAGTGTTCCACATGGATAAAATAACTGGATTATAGTAATTTATGTATTTTGATTCTTCGCGTCTTCGTAAGTTGTAGGTGTTTTTCGGAGACTTTCTTGTGATGGTATGTCGTACAGCTGACATAAAACTGTTCACTCTTCCTTTGGATAATACAGGATGTGGAAATCCAAAACTACATTTGGTATAGAACTTATCCTTTGACTTGTACTTTCGTCGACAGTATTTTCCACACCTGTGGCTTTGAAATCGTAAGACTTGTTGTTTTAAGTTTTTGTCTTCTCTGCTATTGGGAAGAGCACACGTAGCATAATCTTCAATGAAAGAGAAAACAGTTTCATCTGAATCTGTTCCAAATTTGGGGGCGTCCTTGACCCATAACAACATATGTATGTGAGGAGCACCTCTTGCTTGATACTCCTTTCTCCAAAAGAAATCCACAACTTCTCCAAGAGGAGGATTTTTTTTATTGCAGATGAAAGACATCATAGCTTCAAATCTATGATTGAAATATCTGCATACATTGACAGGATCCAAAGAGCACAATTCTCCAGGTGTCTTGTATTCAATATTTTTTATAATGGAATTTGCCTCTCGAAGAAATTCAAGTAAATCATCCCAAGCATACTCAGCACAGCTTAGCGTAACGAACCATGTAGGAGTTCCCAAGTTCCGTAGCATACATTTCAGTTCTCCATGTCGACGGTACCAATATTCATTAGTCCCACGCTGACATGCCATCAGATTAATGAACTGAGATTCTAAATGATCATCTCTCTGATGCACTTTATCCATAAAATCCTTTGCAGTTACATTTTGAAGATGCATTCTAGTTTTTAAAATGTGATTTACTGCATATGAAAGTCCAGACAAGTCACTTTCAAACAAAAGATGAAACATATAAGGGATACATTGACGAAATCTTGGATCTTCTGCATATAATCTTGTTGTCCGATATTCAGATGCAGGAATCTGCACAGGACGTTCATCATATCGTCCACCTTTTCCTGTTGGAAACAACTGCGGGAAACAACGAGATTCCAAGCTCTCTTCCCATACACTCATGGTACTTCCTGTTGCTTTTTTCATTTGAAACAACTCAATCGTATTCCCCATCACCTCTTTGGAATTAAGTGGATGTACACTATAATGTTCATAGATCTCTTCACATCTGGACATGTCCACTTTTTCAATTTGTCCACTTAATGTTTCAGTATCTTCTGCTAAATATATTTCTTCTTCTCCAACAAACACATTTCTATCGTACTCATTATTTTTTAACAGATACAATGATGCCTTTTGCACTTTTCTAACATCATCTAACTCTTGCCAGATTTTCTTATTCTTAGTAGGAACACCATGAACTAGAATGATTAGTGGCTCATTTTCTGCATGAGCTACACCAATAGTTTCAATATTTTTCCTTAAATCTAATGGTAAATACACAACTCTTCCTTTCAATCCTCTTTGCAACTCTGATGGAGGTAATTTACTTGTTTTGGGCACCATACGAACAATAGCCTGAAACGGGTGAACACATTGTATGAGAATAGGTTCATACGTATTTAAATCTATCAGCTCTGGAGGAATAGCAACCAACTCTAGATTATTATGAACAGCTCTAGCAGGCATTTTATTCTCATCTAATTTGTTATAACAATATTTGCAAATACGCTGCTCACATCCCAAATGAAAACAATCCTCTACCAACAAATAAGTTGCAAATTCCATCCACTTATCATTATCTTCTATTTCACTTTTAAAATACAGATTGACACCCCTAGTCTGATTTTTATAGTGAGTTCGCCGACAACAAATACAAGAAACATTTGGTCTTTCACCTGAAATTACCTTAAACTTTGTGATTCCATCCTCAAATTTTTCTGTAATTACGGGTTCTACATTGTCTTCAAAATTTTGTTCTACTAATGTGTCAGTTTCTTCATTCTCTTGGTGAGGCCCAAAGTAACAAAACTCAATATCCTCACAGACCTGCTTCACATCTGATACTGACCCACACAAAAGAGCACTGCTCAACTCACTTAACTTTAGTGCTGGACTTTTTGCATAATACAACCTTCTCACTAACTTCCGCATTTGAGTATGATGTACTGCCAGCATTCTGAAATGGTGAAAAACACTTTGACAAACTTTCCTAGAAAGACAAGCCAGAGAATGACCTTGCAAACCACTATGTTTTCTCACTCTGCAAGGGTCTAGTCCTTGCAACAGCTTAATCTTTTGTTTTACACTTTTTTTAGTATAGGCTCGTAAAAAACGACATAATTTTTCAATAGATTCCTGTCGTACACTGCAAACACTACTGCAATCCCAAGTGTACACAGGGTTTTTTGCACGTCTCCCTAAAACTTCTTCTGCATTTCTTTCAACCATTTTCTCTTTCTCCATTGGACAACCGTCACTAACCTCACAACCTCTACCACTGGTGTCAACTGCATACAATAATTTTTCGCTCAGTGAATAACTCTCTTCATTAAAAAAAGGCTCTGAACTAGAACTGTGTTTCCATTCTCCCCAAAAAATATCACAATTTTTTTTTTTATTAATAACTCTTTTCCTCCTACTTTTGGCCTTCATTACATATATTGGTTTATCTAGTGATCGAATTCTGTTTAACACTAAAATAAACAGTTTCCTTTTTACTTCAAAAGCCTTTTCCACAATGCTTTCAATATGCTTCTTCTTTTTATAAATTAAAGCTCCCTTTTTATATTTCTTCACATCTTTCAGCAAATTATGCACTACTCTCTTGTAAAATATCTTTTTGCGTAATTCCTTATACTGATTTTGCCTTCTTTTACCATACTTTATCTCCTTTGACTGAACATTTGCTTTTTTACTCTTCCTTTTATTTTGAATTTTTTTCTTACTTGAAAAATTCTCAGAAGTTCCAGCATTATCTACATTCTGTTTGCTCCTACAAACATTTTTAATAAATTGCTTCGTGATCTTACCAGAAGATTTTTTCCTTTTAGCCACATTATCTTGTTCATTCAATACTTGTGGTTGATGTTTCTTCAAATAATCCTCCAGTCTCTGTTCTTTTCTTTTTCTTTTTTTTCTGGCATAATTTCTCTATTTTAACATTGAAAAACAGTATCTGTAAAAAAGAATCACAAATAAATGTATATTAATAACTTTCAAATTTACACTATTCCATTACTATACAAACACATTTTATATAAAAACTGACTAAGAAACTATAGCCCTGAACCACAAGTGTCACGATGGTTAAAACACTACATGCATAGTGCATACTACTTTGAAGCAGTTCATGCCCTAAAGCCTACCTCACTAAAAGACTACATGCTAACTGACTGAATGATTACAGTACTATAAGGAGACACACTGGGTGGGTAACAGGGTGTTTGCTAGAAGTGTATGAATACTAAATGGGGTATTGAAGGTGTGAAAGACAACTGTGTAGGTGATTAGAGGACTGAAGGCATACTGGATAGGCATTTAAAGCAGTCCATGTGCTAAGGCCTGTCTCACTGCATGAGTACTTGGGTACTGATTGACTGATTAGACTACAGCAAGGAGAGTGCCTGGGTGAATTGATAAGTGGTAGGCTTTTGGCGCAGGGAATGGATTAGTACTTGGTACTGAATGGGTCACTAGAGGAGTGCAAAGGGAGTCACAGGATGTTTGCTAGATGGTATGGATACTGACTAGGGAATTGAAATTCTGAAAGTCAAGTGTCTGGGTGGTTAGAAGAGTGCATGCATAGTGGATAGGGGTTTGAAACAGTCCATGTGCTAAGGCCTGGCTCAGTGCATGAATACTTAGGCACTGACTGAATGATTAGAGTACTGCAAAGAGAGTGTCTTGGTGAATTTATAAGTGTTTGGGTTTTGGCACAGTTAATGGATTACTACATGATGCTGAATGGGTCACTAGAGGACTGCAAAGGGAGTGACAGGGTGTTTCCTGGAAGTGTATGGATACTGACTAGGGAATTGAAGGTGTGAAAAACAACTATGTAGGTGGTTAGAGAACTACATGCATAGTGAATAGGCGTTTGAAACAGTCTATGTGATAAGGCCTGGCTCACTGCATGAGTACTTGAGTACTGACTGAATGATTAGAGTACAGCAAAAAGACTGCCTGGGAGAATTTATAAGTGTTTGGGTTTTGGCACAGTGAATGGATTAGTACATGGTGCTGAATGGGTCACTAGAGGACTGCAAAGGGAGTGACAGGGTGTTTCCTGGAAGTGTGTGGAGACTGACTAGGGCATTGAAGGTGTAAAAGACAAGTGTATAGTATGTTAGAACACTACATGCATACTGCATAGACATTTGAAGCAGTCTATTTGATAATGAATGGTTCACATCATAAGTACTTGGAAACTGACTAAATCATCAGACTACTGCTAGGACAGTGCCTGGGTAAAACTTTTAAATTTTCAGTTCTGCCACAGTGAAGAGAATAGTACATGGTACTGCACCTTAGTGTCAAACCCTGACTCATTTTATCAATGCATAAGCAAAGACTAGCTTCTAATGCTACTAAAACTTGACAACATGACCGGTTTTAAAAGAGTTATCTGTCAGAAAATACACGATGTTACCCAATCCTTCTCTCACAGTGGTTCCCAAATGCACACAGACTCACTGTGTGATTCTAGACAACAACCACTATCCCTAGGAGTTTACCTAAACTGATTCACTACTATGGAAGTGTTAACGAAACTGTACACAATGTACATATTTAAAGACTGCACTTTTGTGTCAAAGCCTGACTCATTTAATCAACGCATAAGCAAAGACTGGCTTCTAATGCTTCTAAAACTTGACAACATGACCGGTTTAAAAAGATTTATCTGTCAGAAAATGCACGATGTTACCCAATCCTTCTCTCACAGTGATTCCCAAATGCACACATACTCACTGTGTGATTCTAGACAAGCAACACTATCCCTAGGAGTTTACCAAAACTCATTCACTACACTGGAAGTGGTAAGGGAACTGCACACAATCTACATATTTCAGGACTGCACTTTTGTGTCAAAGCCTGACTCATTTAATCAAAACATAAGCAAAAACTGCCTTCTAATGCTACTAAAACTTGACAACAAGACAGGTTTTAAAACAGTTATCTGCCACCAAATACACAATCTTACCAAATGCTTCTCTCACAGTGGTTCCCAAATGCACACAGACTCACTGTGTGATTCTAGACAACAACCACTATCCCTAGAAGTTTACCAAAACTCATTTACTACTGTGGAAGTGGTAAGGGAAGTGCACACAATCTACATATTTCAGGACTGCACTTTTGTGTCAAAGGCTGACTCACTTAATAAAAGCATAAGCAAAGACTGGCTTCTAATGCTACTAAAACTTGACAACCTGACAGGCTTTAAAATAGTTATCTGTCAGCAAATACACGATGTTACCAAACACTTCTCTCACAGTGGTTCCCAAATGCACACAGACTCACAGTGTGATTCTAGACAAACAACACTATCCCTAGGAGTTTACCAAAACTCATTCACTACTATGGAAGTGGTAAAGGAACTGCACACAATGTACATATTTCAAGACTGCACTTTTGTGTCAAAGCCTGACTCATTTAATCAACGCATAAGCAAAGACTGCCGTCCAATGCTACTAAAACTTGACAACATGTCACGTTTTAAAAGAGTTATCTGCCAGAAAATACACAATGTTTCCAAATGCTTTTCTCACAGTGGTTTCAAAATGCACACAGACTCACAGTGTGATTCTAGACAAGCACCACTATTCCGAGGAGTTTACCAAAACTCATTCACTACTATGGAAGTGGTAAAGGAACTGCACACAATGTACATATTTCACGACTGCACTTTTGTGTCAAAGCCTCACTCATTTAATCAACACATAAGCAAAGACTGGCTTCCAATGCTACTAAAACTTGACAACATGACAGGTTTTAAAAGAGTTATCTGTCAGC
Source organism: Triturus cristatus (assembly GCF_964204655.1). NCBI lineage: Eukaryota > Metazoa > Chordata > Amphibia > Caudata > Salamandridae > Triturus > Triturus cristatus. The sequence continues at coordinate 145,725,893 of NC_140588.1, forward strand.
AAATACACAATGTTACCAAATGCTTCTCTCACAGTGGTTCCCAAATGCACTCAGACTCACTGTGTGATTCTAGACAAACAACACTATCCCTTGCACTATATCAAACCACATTTCTTCATCTACAAGGAGTACTACATTTTAGTGCAGAAACATAACTAATTTCACAAATTCATAAACAATGACTGGTTTCTAATTCTACCAAAATATTAAAACTGCATAGTTATCTGTCTACAAACACATGAAAAAAACAAATGCTTATCACAGAATGGTTTCTACATGCACACACACTGTCAATAAAATTGTAGAGAAAAAAAAGTACTCCCTACACTTTAGCAGAAGAAATACATTAGTCTGATTAAAATAAAAATAGTCTACATACATCCACTCACAATTAAATAACTCACCTTTCAAGATGTTTTGTAGATTAAGAAGTATATCAGTCACACACCAGATATCAGCCACACACCAGATTTTCTTATACAGAATCTCTGCACTGTGCACCTGTCAGCAGAACCAAAGAATGGCAAAGTTTCCCTCTCATTTTCCACACATATACATGTAAACATTAAATCACATTCCTTCCCTCATAAATTCAAAATCAAACACACATTTCTATTGGTTAAACATTTCAACCCTTTCCAAATGACATAAACTTCAACCCTTCCCCCAATCTGCCTTCTGCCCATTACCATAGAAACAGGTCATGGAACACTGTACTGAGCACACAGGTCACAAGCTCAGCACACACAATGTTGCCTATCAAGACAGCAAGTGTGCTTGACTTCTCAACATATCAGCTTATCATATATAATGTTCCTTAGAATCAGTTTTTGTTTACCAATAAGAATCATGCGTTTAAAAAACAGAAATATACACCCTACCTTTTAGTGTAGAAGGTTGTCAAACAACCAATCATTTCTTTTCTTTTTTCAAAACTGCTTCTTAGCCACCATTTTAGAAACATCTTACTTTCCAAACTGCCATTTCATTTACAGAGACCATCTGAGTGCATCCAGACCTCCTTACAAGATGCTTAGAGTGTGGATTGTGGTACACAGCTACATTTTCTGGAGCCAAAGGTATGCAGAAAACAAAGGCATTCACAAAGACCTAGGTTTGCCAAATGTAGACATTAAATGGATTGGACAGAGAGGGTTAAAGTGGCACCAATTGATGCCATTGGTGAAATCATTCATGCAAATCCAACACCCTGACCTCATAATAGTGCACTGTGGTGGCAATGATCTAGGCACTTTGACTGGGGTAGGTCTGGAAATGCTTATGAAGGACACCTTTGCAGAACTGATTTAACTTTTCCCTAAACTGCCTTTGTGTATTCTAACATATGCCAAAGGCAGAAATGGAACTGGTCCAATCATTTTTGTCCACAGATTGAGAAAGCTAGGAAACATTTGAATAAATCTGTTTCTGCTTTTCTCCGAGACTACAGAATGGGGTCCATTTAGAATAACAATCTGCGCTTTCATATGCAAGAGATGTATAGGAGAGATGGAGTACATTTTACTGATGAAGGAAACAGAGTTTTCCTCAACAACTTTAGACTCTGTATAGGTACTTACTTATAAGTATCAAAAACTCTGAATGAACACAACAGCTCTTTTTAGAGCCACTCAAGAACAAAACACTTAACCTTAATCTTTATCTCCCAACAATTTCATTTTTTTTTCCTTGGATCCGCAAACCCACCGCGAGAGAATCCGTGCATCCAACGCGGTAGGATGCACGCACCGTGCGCGCATATGGGCATTTTTTGTTTTTTTTTAAAGGGGGGCCTTCTGGGACCCCCTAAGCACCTCTAGAGGGTCAGAGTATTTCCACTCTGCCCCCTTTATATGTTTTACACACTTATTCCCCTTGCTTCTTCAGCCTCGCTTCTACCGAGGCAGAAAATGGCTGCCAACAGTTCCTGGTTTCAAATGTAGACAGACACTCGACAGCCAATTAGAATTCAGCAGGTGATCGGGAGGGTGCGCGCTCGGTTCGGGGAGGGTGCGCTTACGGTGCGGGTAGGGTCCGCGGATCCTCCCCGGCCATAGATTTTTATGTACTTTTAACTCTAATTTTCTCAGGAACTACTGAACGGATTCACACCATTTATGCAAAAGGCACAAGTCTGAACTGAGGACTACCTCTTTGCCAAATTTGGTGTCATTCCGTTCAGCGGTTCGGGCTGCAGCTCCTATGGGAAATTGCATGGGGAAAACGTGTTTTGGGACCCCCCTTTTTTCTCGGCCCCTGCTTGACCACAAAACTTTCAGGGTAGGAGCGGAGCAGAGTTGGCCAAAAGTTTGAAAATTTCGTGAGGATTCATCAACCGGTGCCAGACTTATTGGGAATAGAATGTTGCGGATTTCCTATGGAAAATAGGTCCTAACTATAACTATCTACTGGCGACCGCCAGTAGATAATATATATATATATATTCAGTGAAAAAACCATAGGTTTCACACACGTTATAGTTAGGAATTAGCATTTAAAAAACCTTAGCAATTCAGTGAAAAAACCATAGGTTTCACACATGTTATAGTTAGCTGGACATTTTACTCGTAAAAAAACAATGAAATTCCCCCGTTATAGTTAGTTCAGCTAACTATAACTCGCACGCCCGCAATGCACTGCTGATGACGTCACATATTACATCACTCATGACATGGTCAGTGACATCACTCATGACATCACTGATGACCATCTCAAATGACATCACTGATGACCTCACTGATGACATCATCCAGTGAATGTGTGTTTTTCTGAAAATTAAATATGTTTTATATATGTATATCCCAAGGTCGATGGAAGAATAAATGGGTATATTACTGTCTAAATGGATGATTTCTTTTTGAAAAATTGATTGTGTAACTGACTGATTAAGTGTATCATAGTGAATACATGGCTTAGTGAGTAATGTTTAAATATATAAATATCTGTATCATTTTTTCACTTTGTGTATAAGTGGCTGCATGGGTTGGTGAGTAGCTACATGGGTGTCTATATAGGTTATTAGTTGGTTTTTTGAGTATCAGTATGAGTGTCTGCATGGTTTGGTGGGGGGTATTACGTAGTGCATAGGTGCATGAATGAGTGACTCACTGTTTGTATGTGTTGAACAGAGCATGTGTGCAGGACTGCATGGGTGGATGTGTGTGTGTATGGGTGTGTTAGTGAGTGAATGACTGTCTCAATAGTGTCTTTATGAGTAAGTACATATGTTTAAAACTAGTATATGTGACTATTGGTTTATATATGTGAGTATATGTGAGAGTGAGAGATTGAAAGAGTTCCTGTATGAATAAGTATGTATTTCTATAAGTGATTGTTTAAAAGACTAAGTATGTGTAAGTTTCCGTAGAAGTAAGTGTGGTGGTGTGTGTATAACTGTATATGCAAGTAAATGTATGTTTGATTCTTTATTAGCATGAGTGACTATGTGTGTGAGTAGCTCTATGGATGAGTGGCATTGTGTAACAGGATGTATAGGTGTATGAGTACATATGATAAGTGAGTACATGTATGAGTGACTGTATTGGACTGTTGGTGAATGAGTGGATGTGTATGTGGATCTTAGAATTACTGAAGAGGTTGTTGTAACTGTTATTGGTATGTCCATTCTTATGTAAATTTTAGTCTCTATTTTTGAATGTGTGTATCAAAGGTTTTATTAGGGGAAGAGGAGGTCTGCCACTCTATCACAAGGATAATGTCATCAGTGAGGTCATCAGTGATGTCATTTGAGATGTCATCAGTGATGTCATGAGTGATGTCACTGACCATGTCATGAGTGATGTAATATGTGACGTCATCAGCAGTGCATTGCGGGCGCGCGAGTTATAGTTAGCTGAACTAACTATAACGGGGGAATTTCATTGGTTTTTTACGAGTAAAATGTCCAGCTAACTATAACATGTGTGAAACCTATGGTTTTTTCACTGAATTTCTAAGGTTTTTTAAATGCTAATTCCTAACTATAACGTGTGTGAAACCTATGGTTTTTTCACTGAATTTCTAAGGTTTTTTAAATGCTAATTCCTAACTATAACGTGTGTGAAACCCATGGTTTTTTCAGTGAATTTGCAAGGTTTTTTAAATGCTAATTGTTTTTTTTTTCTTCTATTTTTTTTAACATATTTTTATTTTAATTTTCTTACCTTTTATAAAGACTATGGTTAAATTTTTAAAATTCTTTAATATGTTTATTTTTAATATATTTTTTAAAATAAACATGTAAAATTTATTTGCAGTACATTTTTTTTTTTTTTTAATTATTTTTTTAGTACGCGTACCGTAAGCTTACGGTAAGCGTACGGTTTACGCAACGCCCGTAATTTATCTACGCTGTTTGCGTATAGTTACGCAATTTGCATAGCCGCGCGTACTCCGCGTGGGACGCGTACGCGTGTACGCTACACGCGCACGTTACGCGGAAGTGTCGGGTAGTGACTGTTATGCGCATGCGCGCAAGCGCGTGTCTTTTTTACGCGCATGCGCACTTTTGCCGTAAGCGTACCGTAAGCGTACCGTAAGCGTACGGTAGGTCATGTGATCATGAAACACAACTTTTGATTGGTTGAAACTACTTTCAGTTCTAGAACTCTCCTACACCACACCCATTCCCCTCATTTCTGCTTGTGATCCCTTAGGAGAAGGAGCTGGGTTGTCTTTGTGATACGATGGCAGAACAGCAGAGCTCTTCTGAGAGTGAGGCTAGCACTAGCAGCACTGTTTTGAGGCAGAGAGCGAGGAAACAAAAGCCCTCTTATGTATGGGATTATTTTACTTTTCCTGAAGGCCAGCAAAAGGTGAATGCACCCTTAGTAACTTGCAAGCTGTGTCAGCGTGTACTTTCAAGAGGTAATCCTGACAGGAAGTATTCCTTTGGGAATCATACCATGAAGAGACACCTCAAGGATGTACACAGAAGGACACATGGTCATCTTTTTGGAGGTAACTCTTCAGAAAGACAAGCAAGTACATCCACAGCAGCTCAGCCTGGACCATCATCTGCAGAGCTGACTCCTTCTTCTGCAGGTCAGGTGAGCCCTTCATCTGTGGGGGAGCATCTCCTTTTGCTGGCCCTCTGGAAATGAACCCTCGATTTCGGAGGGTTGATATTCGATGCGCCTTTTGTCAAGATCTAATTTGCCATAGGGAGACCAGTGTTTCCCTAGTGAACAACAAAATAGATCAGCACACTTGTCGCTTTGAATAATTTTCCCATTCTTTCTTTCCTCTGTCCCTGCATGAACACAACGGTTCTTTTAAGAGCCAACCTTATCTTTCATCTTTTTTTTACATATGTTTTTAAAAACTTTTTTTTTTTTTTTTTTACCGTACGCGTACGGAGCGCGTACCTTATTTTTTTAAAAAAAAAACACTAAAAATCAATTATCACATTACAAGGTCTTTGAGAGTACAATTATTATTATTGACTTACCATACCCACTCAAAAAAATATTTATTCATTTGTTTTTTTTAAAAATTGCTTTAAAAATGGTTCTCTGCCTGTAATTCCTATTTGCACACAGAGTCATGTTTTCACATTAGTCACAAAACGAAATTTCTTTGCCAATTTGAAAGCACACTTACTGCTCTTTTTTTTTGGCAAGTGAAAATCACTTTTACAGACTGACACATTATGAAACCACTTTTTTGATTTTTTTAAATGCACATGTCCAAACTGCTTTTTCAGACCACCACCATGTGTAACCTGGGTGGCTGCCTACATTCCAGCAAGGGCAACCAGCCTTAGTGATGCTGAATGTATTTGCATTACAGACTGAAACCTGAAAACCCCACTCGCTTGTAAATACTGTGCATGATTATACATGGAAAGGAGCTGGGTGTGTGCTAAGAGTCTGCTTCTGCACCAAACAATCGCTTCCCCTTTTTCCTACTAATGCAACTGTGAAATCACCAGAAAAAAACGCAATAAATCTCTGCCTGTAATTCCTATTTCCACACAGAGTCATGTTTTCACATTAGTCCCAAAACGAAATTTCTTTGCCAATTTGAAAGCACACTTACTGCTCTTTTTTTTTGGCAAGTGAAAATCACTTTTACAGACTGACACATTATGAAACCACTTTTTTGATTTTTTTAAATGCACATGTCCAAACTGCTTTTTCAGACCACCACCATGTGTAACCTGGGTGGCTGCCTACATTCCAGCAAGGGCAACCAGCCTTAGTGATGCTGAATGTATTTGCATTACAGACTAAAACCTGAAAACCCCACTCGCTTGTAAATACTGTGCATGATTATACATGGCAAGCAGATGGGTGTGTGCTAAGAGTCTGCTTCTTCCCCCAAAAAATCGCTCCCCCTTTTTCCTACTAATGCAACTGTGAAATCACCAGAAAAAAACGCAATAAATCTCTGCCTGTAATTCCTATTTCCACACAGAGTCATGTTTTCACATTAGTCCCAAAACGAAATTTCTTTGCCAATTTGAATGCACACTTACTGCTCTTTTTTTTTGGCAAGTGAAAATCACTTTTACAGACTGACACATTATGAAACCACTTTTTTGATTTTTTTTAAATGCACATGTCCAAACTGCTTTTTCAGACCACCACCATGTGTAACCTGGGTGGCTGCCTACATTCCAGCAAGGGCAACCAGCCTTAGTGATGCTGAATGTATTTGCATTACTGAGTCCAACCTCAAACCCTTAAACTATTCTTTTTTTTTCCAGTGCACCTTAATTTATCGTGAAAACATAGTCCATATTATTTTACATGTTCCTCACATTTAAATTTCTCCCAAAACAGAAAATGATAAACGCAACTTCAACAAAAAGAATTTCCATTTCTATTATTCATTTCTTAATTTACCATATACATCTCCTCTCAAACTCTAACCTCACCTTTAAAATTAGTTAGTTGTGAAAGAAATGTGGCACTCAAACAGCAGATTATCAGAGCCAGGATCTCTGTTCTGTTCACCTCTCTCCTCTCAGCAGAACCAGATAATGGCAAACTTTCCCTCTATTTTTCCACACATATACATGTAAGTTTCAAATCTCAGTGCTTCCCCCTTTTTTCAAATGTAATCACACATTTCTATTGGTTGAAAACCAACCCTTTTCCAAAAGTACCCTGCCCCCAACTTGACTTCTGCCTAGTACCCTTCCCCCAACTTGACTTCTGCCTGCTACCATAGCAACAGCTCATGGAACACTGCTGTGTGGAGTTAGGTCAGAAGTTCGCCACACAATGTTTCAATTCCACAGAGCAAGAGTGCTTGACTTTTCAAACCTAACAGCAAATCCATAGTACTGTTCTTTGGTAACACATTTTTTTGTACCAATACAAAACATGCTTCTATTAATTTACACATACAGCCTAGTTTTTATTCTAGAATGGTATGAAACAGCCAATCAGTTCTTTTTGTTTTGAAAAAAATATGTATGCCTCCATTTCCAAACTGTCTTTCTTTTCATATTGCCATTCTACTGAAAGACACCTCCTGAGTGCATCCAGTTCTCCTTTGAAGATGTTCACAGTGTGGATTGTAGGGCACAGCTATGTCTTCTGGAGTGAAAAGTTTGCAGAGAAAACAGATATGGTGAGAGACCTTGCTTTGCCAAATGTAGACATTAAATGGATTGGTCAGAGAGGGTTAAAGTGGCACCAATTGATGCCATTGGTGAAATCCTTCATGCAAATCCAACACCCTGACCTCATAATAGTGCACTGTGGTGGCAATGACCTAGGCACTTTGACTGGGGTAGGTCTGGAAATGCTTATGAAGGACACCTTTGCACAACTGTTTTCACTTTTCCCTAAAACTGCCTTTGTGTTTTCCAACATATGCCAAAGGCAAAAATGGAACTGGTCCAATCATTTCTGTCCGCAGATTGACAAAGCAAGAAAGCACGTCAACAAATCTGTTTCTGCTTTCCTCCGTGACTATGGTATGGGTGCCATTTACCACAACAACTTGCGTTATGACATGCAAGACATTTATAGAGGAGATGGTGTGCACTTCAATGATGAAGGGAACAGAGTCTTCCTCTTGAACCTTAGACTCTGCATCGGTACTTACTTGTAGGTACCACTAACAAAATGACTTCATAAACACAACAGCTCTTTTTAGAGCTCCCTAATATCTAAACTCTTAAATCTGCATTTCATTTCTTTTTTAATTTATTTTTTCTTCCGTACGCTTACCGTAAGCTTACCGTACGCGTACCCCGTGATTTTTTTAAAAATCAATAAATGTTTTCTTTGTACTTTACAGTCCTTCTTTGACCCCCTCACAAATGTAAGGGGGTCTGTAACTCTCCTCCTTGCCCCCTTTTCTTGTTTTCACTCTTTTTTTTCTGAGTGAAACACACAAAATGGCGGCCGCCGCTTCCTGGTTTCGGCTGATTCGAATGTTTACTAAGATCTAACAGCCAATCAGAATCGCGCTCGCGCACGCCACCGTACGCGTACGGTAAGCGTACCATAAGCGTACCGTAAGCGGGCTCAGATATATATATTGATTTAAAGGCTATTTTCTCAGAATCTACTGAACAGATTTACACCAAACCTACAAAAGGCACTTCCTTGACCTACGGACTACCTCTCTGCCAAATTTCTAGTAATTCTGTTCAGCCGTTCGGGCTGTAGCTCGTTCTAAAGGTCCTATGGAAAAATGCATGGGAAAAACGCGTTTTGGGACCCCCCTTTTATCTCAGCCCCCGCTTGACGAATCCCCCCGAGACTTTCAGGGTAGGAGCGGAGCGTAGCGCCCCACCTATTTTGAGAAATTCGCGAGGATTCATCGACCGGCGCCAAAGTTATTCAAAATAAAATGTTGCGGATTTCCTATGGAAAAGGGGTCCTAACTATAACTACCTACTGGCGACCGCCTGTAGGTAATATATATATATATATATATATATATATATATATATATATATATATTTGTATATACATATATATGCACACATATATATATATTACCCACTGGCGGTCGGCAGTAGGTAGTTATAGTTAGAACCTAGTTTCCATAGGAAAAGCATTTTTTGATTTGCTAATAACTTTAGCGTCGTTTGACAAATCTTTGCAAATTTCTCCTCAAAAAAAGTTTATCTAGGTCCGCTCCTATCCTGAAAGTTTGGGGGTGATTCGTTGAGCGGGGGCTGAGAAAAAAGGGGGGTCCCAAAACGCATTTTTCGTGTGTTAATATCCATAGGAAATTTTGAGACTTCTGAACGGAATAACTCTAAATTTGGCAAAAAGGTAGTGCTTGGTTCAGAAAGCGACCGTTTTTTTTTTAAGTGGTGTAAATCCGTTCAGTAGTTGCTGAGAAATTAAAAAAATAAAAGTTTTGATATCTATGGCCACAGTGGATTCGCAAACCCTCATGACCACGAGCTTTATTCTAATTGACTGTGAACATTCCAAACCAGGAAGTGTTGGCAGCCATCTTGTGACCCACAAGAACCTCCAGGGCCAAAAAAAGCATTTAAAAAAAATAATTTCAGCGGAATTCACTACAAGCACGAAACGCGTCAGGCAGGACTTCATGTTGCTGTTAGCTGTATTTCCTCCACGCTGCTTTCCTCCTTAAATAAACGTGGCTGAAAACTTACCTTCTTGCGAGGCTTCCTTCATAGCAGGCACCTGTGTTTGTGGAATGTTTTGCGGCTTGCCTGAGCCGCGGAGTGAAGCCCCGGGGCTGGTCTCAGCCCTCCAGCAGAGACGCCAATCGACGCCTTTGCCTTTGGGAGAAGATGCCGGTTTTTGGGGGAACAATCTAAACAGCGTGATAGTGAATGCTGCTACACAACCCACTGGGGTGATTATTGAACAATAGTGATGAAATGTCAAGACAGCTCAATGTAGAAAGACCGGCATCACAAATACCATCAGGCCACAGGAGTGGCCGCGCCCACCTGGGCGGGACTTCAACTATTGAAAAGTGGTGCCGAAAATCGTCGTGCCAATTCCTTCAAAGTCCAGTACCTTTGAAGAAGTGCTACAAGCACGAAACGCGTCAGGCAGGACTTCATGTTGCTGTTAGCTATATTTCCTCCACGCTGCTTTCCTCCTTGAATAAACGTGGCTGAAAACTTACCTTCTTGCGAGGCTTCCTTCATAGCAGGCACCTGTGTTTGTGGAATATATATATATATGTATATACATATATATGCACACATATATATATATATTACCTACTGGCGGTCGCCAGTAGGTAGTTATAGTTAGAACCTAGTTTCCATAGGAAAAGCATTTTTTCATTTGCTAATAACTTTGGCGTCGTTTGACAAATCTTTGCAAAATTCTCCCCCAAAAAAGTCTATCTAGGTCCGCTCCTATCCTGAAAGTTTGGGGGTGATTCGTTGAGCGGGGGCTGAGAATAAAGGGGGGGACCAAAACGCATTTTTCGTGTGTTAATATCCATAGGAAATTTTGAGACAGGCTACAGCACGAACTGCTGAACGGAATGACTCTAAATTTGGCAAAAAGGTAGTGCTTGGTTCAGAAAGCGACCTTTTTTTTTTTTAAATGGTGTAAATCCGTTCTGTAGTTGCTGAGAAATTAAAAAAAATAAAAGTTTTGATATCTATGGCCACAGTGGATTCGCAAACCCTCATGACCACAAGCTTTATTCTAATTGACTGTGAACACTCCAAACCACGAAGTGTTGGCAGCCATCTTGTGACTCGCTAGAATCGAGTCACAAGAAAACAGTGAAAAAAATGTTTAAAAACAAGAAAAGGAGGCATGGTAGAAATACCCTGACCCCCTAGGCCTCCTCAGGGGGTCCCACAAGAACCTCCAGGGCCAAAAAAAGCATTTTTTAAAAATAATTTCAGCAGAATTCGCATTGCGGTCGAGAATCCTGCCAAAATAAAAAAAAAAAATTAAGCACGGGTTCCCGCGCTTCATTAAAATGAGGCCCCCGGAGTCCATTGAGTAACAGATTTCTTTAAAATCAATCTCAAAGCAGTGTTTACCAGATATTCATTATTTTTATCCCACAGTTAAGCCAAATGTATAATGTCTTTGCTAAACCACCCACACAGGTCCCACGATTAAGAGGTGATGCTCTTTTCATGGCGCGTGCGCCTCTGACGTCAGAGCAGCACAAGGCGGCTAACATGGGTATTGACTCGAGTGCACAAGAGCAGGGCTCCGGTCCCTCGATCAGCAGCTTTTCTTCTGACCAGGGAAATGTATTTTTAGCAAGAAATAGTGAAGACATGGATACATATGGAATTACTTTAGAATAAATTCCGTTTTTTTGCTGTTTTATATAGTGCGAACCTGACCCAAAGGTATTGGAGCGCTTTACAGGCGCACCAGTGTTGTTACACAAGGATTGGCCGCTAGTAGGAGCCATCAGTGGTTCTGATGTGTGTGGCCGGGCTACAAATGCCCGCACCAGGCTCTTGTTTGGTGCATAAGGTCACTCGTGGCGCGGGTCGTACCTTCAAAGCCAGCATGTCAGGGGTCCCTGTCCCAGGGGAAGGGATGTTGTAAACGGACAGCCCGCCCTGGCTGTGCCCCCACAGGAGTGTCACCGCATAAAACAACATAGAACACGACCCCTCCTGTGTTATTATTATAAATGAGATGTTTCTCTTCCAGGAAATATTATACATTGAGAAGGGGCAGAGTTATAGTGCAGCCTTATCTGAATGCTTCACGTACATGACATTCGCGGCATCAGGCGCTCTTGTAGGTCTCTGGATGAAGCCCCGATGCACACACAGTGCACCCTGAAGACTATACACAGGTGTAGGCGCTGTATGTCGGGTGAAAGGAGGAGTCTGTGAAAAGAGTGTGTGTCTGGTGGAAGGAACAGTCTGTGAAAAGAGTGTGTATTGGGTTAAAGGAGCGGTCTGTGAAAAGAGTGTGTCTGGTGAAAGGAGCGTCAGGTACATGCGGCGGTAAGTACTAGGTGGGATGTGTGAAAACAGGTACACGGTCGACAGGTGTCATGAGTCAAAATGAAGAGTGATTGGAGAAAGGAGTGTAGGGTGAAATCCACGGCTTGGCCTGGATACCAAGGGCCTGAACATGCGCAGCCATATGCTCCTGATAAGTTCTGCAACCACCCACAAGGATCATGGTTCTACTGCACCTGCTGCACTATAGCTAGATAAGCCATTGGTGCAAACTTCTGGGATGCAATGGTGCATTCTCGGTGGAGGCCACAGGGCGGCACCAGACCCTGTGTAAACACTGCCTGGTCTGCAGACTTTATCCTGGGCGGCCTACTCGGGTGGTTAGGGTGGGAGGGATCTAACTCCCGCTCTGCAGGGACGTTTTAAGGATTTGGGGGCCCCCTGTTCGGAACAGCTTTGATTTTATGATCCAGATGCAGCTCTTTCATGCCCTCTTTGGTTAATTCTAAATGTGTGTACATCCAATTTTCAGGGATGGTGAGGTGTGTTTTTATTATTGCAACACAGCAGCAGCTCACTTATATCACTGCAAAGGATCTCTGACACCCCCCATTTCTCATATGTAGGGTACGGTATTGATCTAAAAGAAATATTTTATATGGATGTTGCATCAAACATAAACACATTTTGTCAGCAAAATGTCTATAATAGACTCTCCCAGTTTAAAAATAAATGACAGAAAAATGCTATTTACAATCTGTTTAAAAATTATTCAGGATCATCAGGGCAAGACTCTGCAGAACAGAGGGAGGTGCCCCTGAAAGGCTGGGACCCATGCCTTAAACATCTCTGACTCTCCATCCTAACGGAAGTTACATTTACTTACAAAGTTTCATGTCCACACTACCTCCACAGCATAGGAGTCACACAATGTGACTAGCAATGAAGGCGCCCACGGCCCGCCCACCGCACTGCCCAGGCAGCCCCCTTACCTCCAGGTGTGAGGCCCACTCCTCCTGCCCTCGGATGGACGCTGCACCGTCACCAAGCTGTGGCTGCTGTTGTTGGTCGAGCAGGATGTCCTGGAGGGCCCCTAGACACGACTTTGGTTGTCCTGAGGCCCCTCTGTGCCCAGGCTGCAGTGTGCCATGGGGTGCCCCCTCGGATCAGAACCAGTGGGCAGGCAGCAGTCTGCCCTGGGGTGCCATGATCAAGCCTCGGGCCGTCTAGGGTGTCCGTTGGTCACGCGTGTCCGGAGGTGTCCTCACATGTTCCTCATGGCAGAAGGTGTCTTACTTCTACCTGGGCCATAGCACCCCCCCCCCTCCAAGAGAGGAGGCCTAAGTTGGCTCCCTGAAGAGACCAGCCAATGAGAGGTCCGTCCTCGGAGTGCCCCCATTGACCGATGAATGGGCCTGACAGAGGTGAGAACAGCTGCGGGGGCGGAAGGGGGTGGTGGGGGGGTCAGGGCAGACCTGTGACTTCACTTAACGTGGGTCTGAATTCAAGGCCTGGTGCTCCAGTGCCCACACAGAACGTCTGCATCCTGTGGGGAGAGGCCACCGCACATCTCAAAACATGAACAGTTAAAACACATCTTTTCACTTTTATAATTCTATGCATTTATTTATTATCGTTCATTGTTTTTGGCCACGGTTTAACAGACACATTGTTAGATTAAAATGTGCACTCTTTTATTCTGTCGGAGTCAGGGGCATGAGTAAGTCCCACCCTTGGTCACTGTGGGAGAGTCCTGTGGTCTTCCAGGCTGCAGTAGGGGGGTTAACCACTTCCAACATAAGGTGTACTCTCTGCACACCAAGGCCTGCCCCGGGAGATGCACTTTTCTCGCCAAAGCATGTCCTGGGAAACGCTCCCTGCACACCGAGGCCTGTCCTGGGAGGTGCACACCGAGCATGTCCCGAGAGATGATCTCCGCACACCAAGGCCTGTCTGGGAGATGCTCTCCGCACATGAGGCCTGTTCCGGAGGATGCTCTGTGCACACTGAGGCCTGTCCCGGGAGATGCTCTCTGTACACCGAAGCCTGTCCCGGGAGATGCTCCCTGTACACCGATCCTGTCCTGAGAAATGCTCTGTGTACACCGAGGCCTGTCCTGGGAGATGCTTGCTGCACACCAAGGCCTGTCCTGGGAGATGCTCTCTGTACACTGAACCTGTCCTCGGATATGCTCTCTGCACACCGAGCCTGTCCTGAGAGATGATCTCTGCACTTCAAGGCCTGTCCTTGGAGATGCTCTCTGCACACCAAGGCCTGTCCCGGGAGATGCTCAGTGCACACCGAGGCCTTTCCCGGGAGATGCTCTCTGCACACTGAGGCCTGTCCCAGGAGATGCATTTTTCACGCCGAGGCCTGTCCTGGGAAATGCTCACTGCACACTGAGGCCTGTCTTAGAAGATGCTCTATGCACACCGAGCATGTCCTGAGAGATGATCTCCGCACACCAAGGCCTTTCTGGGAAAGATGCACTTTGCACACCGAGTCCTGTCCTGGGAGATGCTCTCTGCACACCGAGGCCTGTCCCAGGAGATGCTCTGTGCACATCGGGCCTGTCCCGGGAGATGCTCTCTGTACACTGAGACTGTCCTGGAAGATGCTCTCTGTACACCAAGGCCTGTACTGGGAGATGCTCTCTGCACACGAGGGTGGCCACTGAATTACTTCCAAACCCCACCACCCCTTCCCCCGCCCTTTCGCTATCTTTTACAGAGTCTGTTCTCTGCCAGAGCAGGGCTGCAAGTCCAGGACATCATGCCGAGGCACTAGATTGAATCCTGAAACAGAGGTTTCAGGGATGTTATAGTTAGAAATTAGCATTTAAAAAACCTTTGAAATTCACTGAAAAAAACCATTGGTTTCAGGGATGTTATAGTTAGAAATTAGCATTTAAAAAACCTTTGAAATTCACTGAAAAATCATAGGTTTCAGGCACGTTATAGTTAGAAATTAGCATTTAAAAAACCTTTGAAATTCACTGAAAAGACCATAGGTTTCAGGGACGCTAAAGTTAGAAATTAGCATTTAAAAAGCCTTTGAAATTCACTGAAAAAATCATAGGTTTCAGGCACGTTATAGTTATAAAACCTTAGAAATTCACTGAAAAAAACATAGTTTTCAGGGACGTTATAGTTAGTTGGACATTTTACTCGTACAAAACCATAGAAATGTAGCCGTTATAGTTAGTTCAGCTAACTATAACTCGCTCCCCCGCAATGCACTGCTGATGATGTCACATCATTCATGACATGGTCAGTGACATCACTGATGACATCACTGATGACATCTCAAATAACATCATCCAGTGACTGTATGTTTCTGTAAAGTTTAAATGTGTTTTATATATATGCCACGGTGTATTGAAGAATAAGTGGGTGTATAAGTGTCTGGATGGAGGATTTAGTATGTGCGTGACTGACTGTATAAGTGAGTGATTAAATTTGACTTACTGAATGCATGGGTTAGTGAATAAACTGTGTGAATGTCTGTATCAGTCTGTCTGTTGTTGTGTAACCTGCTGCATGGGTTGGTCAGTAGCTACATGAGTGTCTATATGGGTTATTGTTCGGTTGCCTGAGTATTTGTATGGGAGATTGTGTGTGTGTGTGTGGGTGAGTGGGAGGTGTGTGATTCTGTGCATAGATGTGTGAGTGGTTGATTCACTGGGTGTATGGGTTCAAGAGTGCATGTGGAAACAGCTGTATGGGTGGGTGAGTGTGTGTATTGGTGGGTTGGTGAGTGAATGGATGCCTCAGTGGTACACGTCCAAGTTACTACATATGTAAAAGACAATTTATGTGAGAGTTGGAGTATATAAATGTCTATACGTGAGAGTCAGTTGGGGCAACCGAAGCAGTTGCGATGCGAAGTGGAAGCGGTGCAGGGTGCTGTGACCTCACGGTGCAGTGCAGACAGCCACTCGGTGACAGTCGTCCAACGGCATCGGTGATGCCAAGTCTACGATGTGGTGTGAGGCGGTGCTCAATGCAGTGCTGGCTGGTCACGGTGCAGGCCATGGAGCCGGTTCATGTTCCGGTCGGGCAGCGATGCGGTCGGTGATGTCCAGGCAGAGTGAAGCAAGGCGTGCAGAGTGCGGTGCCTACATGACACGCTGCAAGTGACGGCTCGGTGACATCCGCCCAGCTCCATCGGTGAGACCAAAGATGCAGTGTGAAGTGCGGCAGTGTCTTTAGGACACGGAACCAGCGACAGACTCGGTGACAAAGTCGGCTGCTCTTTTCATCTGCGGTGACTGAAACCAGCGGTTCCAAAGAAGGTGCTCAGAAGGCTTGTGAAGTCTTTGCTGTTACTGAGACTTCTTGAACAGGGAGCAAACTCTACTTCAAGCCCTTGGAGATACTTTGTCAAGCAGGATTCACACAGAGTTCCTCTCCTTGGCAAAAACAGCTACTGCAGGCAAACCCCAGACAGTACACAGCAAAGGGGCAGTACTCCTCCTCCAGCTTCTTTCAGCTCTTCTCCTAGGTAGAGGTACCTCTTGAAGTCCAAAGGTTATCTAAAGTTCAGGGGTCTGGGCCCCACTATTTATAGTAAAAAATAATTTGTTCTCTGGAGGCAGAGAGTGTCTGTGCTCAGCAAAACAAGTTCTGTCCTCTTTGGCCCAGCTTCCTGGCAGGAGGTGGAGACAGCATTGTCCAAGGCAGACCAGACCCATTCAGGTGTGAAAGAAATCTCCTCACTCTACTCTAAATGCAGCCCAGGTCTATTTAGCCCAGCCCTCACTCACCCTGGAAAGGCAGGACACACCTCACGCTCCAAGTGGTTGTCTGAGCAGAATGCACAACCCCAGCCCCTGTCACTCCAAAGCCAGACAATCAATACAGAAACCTAGCAGAGGCACACTGGATGACTAAGGAAGAAAACACCTACTTTCTAAAAGTGCTATTTTCAAACCCAAAATGTAAAAATCATCCTTACTAAAAGATGCATCTTAAGATTCTGAGTTCAGGCATACTAAACATTACCTTTCTATTTTGTCCCCATGGAAAGTTATATTTATAACATGTTATAAATAAACTCTCATTCTATCCTATGGGACCTTTCAATAGTGAAAAATGAAATTGGCAGTATTTCACTATCAGGACATGCCACACACATCAGGGCATATCCTACCTTTCTCATAGACTGCACCCTAACCGCACCCTATCCACAGGGGTACCGTGGGCCTACCGTAGGGGTGACTCACATGTAAGAAAAGGGAAGGTTATTGCCTGAAAAGTGGGTGCACTTGCCAGGTCGACATGGCAGTACCAATCTGCACACCAACACTGCAGTGGCAGGTCTGAGTTACATTTACAGACAGCTCTTGTGGGTGGCACAATCAGTGCTCAAAGCCCACTAGCAGCATTTGATTTACAGGCCCTGGGCACAAACAGTGCACTGTACTAGGGACTTTCCAGTAAATCAAATATGCCAATCAAGGAAACAGCAATCCATATACACAATTTACACAGAGAGCATATGCACTTTAGCACTGATCAGCAGTGGTAAAGTGCCCAGAGTCATACAACCAACAAAAATAGGGTCCAAAACAGGAGGCCAAAAGCAAATATTTTTAATTTAAAACAGCACTTGACAGTTGGACCCTGCTTTACGACTGATTGCCTCATGAGGCCAAACTCCACAAGTATTTGGCTGTGGGAGGAGTTCTGTGCTAGTTTGAAATTTTAATGATAAACGTTTACTTGCAATTTGCCCAATAAGGCCGAGTTGCGTATGTGAAGGCCCTCACTGCCATAGGTTAAAATTGGCAGGACCTTTGTTGTCTTTACCCTTAAAAGAGGGTCAAGTGCTGGACCTTTCAGCCTCTTGTGTAAGGTGTTAAAAGCAACAATCAGTGTGTTGCTCTTGTTTGTGATGGCCGAGAGCTGTTGGTTGACCATTCCCTTGTAATCTAGCAGTACGCCTAAGTTATTTTACTGTGTCCAGAGGATATGCACCAAGGTGTCAAATTTCATTCTTCTTGACTGCCTTGCTTACCATCATCACCTTGTTTTTATTTTGGTTAATAGCTAGGTCATTTTCCATAGCGTCCAGTTGTAGTGTGTTGATTTGTCTCTGCTTTGGTGACTGCACAGGACCACACAGATGAGGAATAGTGTCCACCTCATTTGGCAAACAAAAAGGATGCTGCTGCCACCTCCAAAGATGAATTTAATCTAACACAGTCCTCAAGTCAGATCACATAGGAATTGAGTATGACTAACCTAAAATCATGGGCTAGAAACATTATTAGAATCATTTGTGAGCTGGACAGAGTGACATTCATAATTTCTAAAGATAAAAAAAACCTTAGGGCAAAGCTGCTACAGATGCAGCAGCCATATGTCAACTGGTCCAGCTCGAAAGAGCCTGGGCTAGCGGCTAGAGAGGCCAGAATTGATATTGTCCTCCATGATAGAATTTGCTACAAGGGAAACCACCGCTTTAACTGCACCATGTACCATGGCCATCTCTCCATCCAGTGTCATGACAAAGGCCCCCGCAGCCCTTGCGAGCTGCGGGGGGCACAAGCGTAAGGGGACCACCTCAGCACTGTACACTGGCCTGAGAGCTTCTGAGAGAGTCTGGAGTGGGGCCGCTCTATGTACTTTACAGGGGACCCCCTCAAGGTTCGTTACACCAAACATCACAAGATTGACATCCATTCCCAAATCTGTGCCAAAAATAGCTGTCAAAGTATCCCCCACATTCTTCCAAAATAAACGTAATTCTATACATTTGAAGAACATGTGGATATCGTCAGCTTTATCGCTTTTACATCTAGGGCATTGTGGGGTCGGGACTGAGGCAAACTTAGCAATTCTAGCCGGAGTATAATAAAGCCTGTTTAGCACAAAAAGGTGATTCTTTTTTAGCCTCGCAGGCTTTATAAATCTGTAAAGTAGTTTCAGGGAGGATTCAAATCGAGCTTATATGAGGTGGGCATGGGGAAGAGAGTTCCACACCGATGATTGGGACGGGATCTCGCTGTCCTTCGCATCAAGCAGTCTTCTTTTTTCCTTGGTTGTGGGTCTTGAAATAACTGCTCAAGATCCCAATTCCCTTTAAATTCGCCCACTTCCGCCTCATACCATGATCTTGGCTGGAGGTACTTAAATCTTGAGAAGGTGGGGCCAATCTTGACCACTAACAGCTCCCATGGGAGTACCCCATCTAAGTCCACCAGGTCCGACCATTTCCACAAGCCAGCCTTCCTTATCGGAGTCGCTAGGCTGTCATTCAAGCATTCTGGGGTCCCCGGTGAATTCCATATTGGGGCAAAATCGGAAAAATAACCCATACCCCAAATTCGCCTCATTTTGTACCAGATTGACAAGGCAGTTTTTAGGACCTTGAGGCGCACACGTTTAAAAAATCTGGGAGCCCCGAATTTATACAAAAACCTACCTTGCCCGTTGTCCCCCTCTGCTAATACCATTTCCCCCAAAAGCCTACCCCACTTAGTCTCCTCTGGAGTTGCTAATAACATCGTAATGCCCTCAAACTGAAATGCCATTAGGTACCAGTTAATATCTGGTATGGCCAGGCCGCCCTTCAAGAGCTTTCTTCTTAGTTTCTTCCATGATAGTCTTGCGATTTTCTGCCCCCATATAAAGCTTCCAATTTTGCCCTGGATTTTACTGATGATTTTCTGTGGAAAAGTGAGAGGGATCGTGTTAAAAAGATATGTCAGTTTAGGGAGGACCAACATCTTTACTAGGTTTACCCTTCCGTAGATCGTCATAGGGAGGTTTTTCCACCTAGCAAAGAGATAATCTATGTCCTTTTCAATTTTGACCAGGTTTTAGAGGGGTATTTTCTTCAGATCCTTCACTATTTTTATCCCGAGATATCTAAACTTCCCACTTTCTGAGCCTCCCCTGTATGTTGTATTCCAACACATAATTTCGGTTTTGGCTGAATTAACTAGATATCCCGACAATGAGCCAAACTCCTGTAATAATATATCAATCCGAGGGATGGCAATTTTGGGGTCACTGGTATAGATAATAACATCATCGGCGTAGAGTGCAATTTTACAATGATAATCTTGTGATTCAAATGGTCTAATGCCGTTATCCAGCCTGATCATCTGTGCCCAGGGTTCAATATATATGTTGAATAAAAGCG
Organism: Triturus cristatus; assembly: GCF_964204655.1. Classification (NCBI taxonomy): domain Eukaryota; kingdom Metazoa; phylum Chordata; class Amphibia; order Caudata; family Salamandridae; genus Triturus; species Triturus cristatus. The sequence goes on from NC_140588.1 coordinate 145,745,904, forward strand.
GGGATAAGGGTACCCCTGCCTTGTTCCTCTCTGTATTTCGAAACTAGGAATCAGGGAACCATTTAGCAAGATTTTCGCAGACGCCCCAGCGTAACATTTCTTTAGGGTCTGCACAAATATTGGGCCCATACCTGCGGTCTCTAACGCCCCCTCATAAATATCTCCAACATACTAGATCAAAAGCCTTAGCGGCATCTAAGGCCACTACCGCTAAGGGATCGGCCCTGATCTCTGCCAAGTCAATATTCCTGATCAAAATTTGGGTTTGCTCCTGGATGGATCTCCCGACCATGAAGCCTTTGTGGTCGGTATTTATTAGGCTTGGCGCCAATTTTGCCAGCCTCCATGCTAAAATGCCCATAAAGATCTTATAATCGGCATTCAGCAGGGAGACTGGTCAATAGGAGTCTGCCAATAGGCGGTCTTTCCCTGGCTTCAATATTAATACTATTGTGGCCTCTTTCCAAAATCTTGGGACCACCCCGGAGGTGCTGTAAACTGAATTAGAAAGTGTATGAAGAATAGGCAAAAGCTAACCTGCTAACAATTTATAAATTATATTGGGGTGAGAGTCAAGGCCGGCCGCTTTTTTATTTTTTGCCCTCTTAATTTGAACCCCTATCTCCTCAATAGAGAAAGGCGCTTCTAACAAATCTTTAGCAGCTTCGATTAACATGGGTAGGGATTTGTCCCTTAACCATGAGCTAATTGCTTCAGGAGAAGGAGTTATGTCCTCTCTGTACAGGTCTGAAAAGCGGCACCGAAGACATTCCTGCATTTCTGCATGCTTACTTGATTTGGTACCCTCACTATCTATGATAAGTTTGTTTATATAATTTTTTGCCCGGTCCAACCTTGCTTTCCAGGCCAATAAGGCTCCGGCTCTTTCCCCGTATTTGAAATTCTCCATGTTCCGTACCTGCCACTGGGCTTGCATTTCTCATCTAGAAAGAGCCTAAGATTCTGCCTGGCTTTCTCAAGTTCCTTTTCTAGTTCGTCCGAATCCCTAGTACTCTCTTGATTAATGAAACTCCTTTCTTTTTCAAGGGCAGATATTCTTGACTCTAGGGACTGTAATTCAAGGATCTTTTTCTATTTTTAATTCTTATTTGACTACCCAGCACCCCTCTCAAATTGGCTTTATATGCATCCCAGACCTGATCTATTGAGGCAGAACCTATATTAAAAGGAAAAAAATTCGATGGTGGCATCTTTGATTGCCTGAGTAATCCCTGAGTCTGACAAGAATGCTCTATTCAAAGTCCACCTTGATTGCGGACTTGAGTTCAAATGATTTTATAAGGGAGGTGCTGTCGCAGTTAGATATGGGATTATTACTATATCTTATTATTCTAACCAGGAGGGAGGTCTGCTTAAGGTGGAAAGACCCGATCCCCCCAATAGAGAAAACTGGGTAAACGCTGCGCTGAATATGGCACATTTGGACCAGGGAGACAGGACAGGAGTACATGAAAACATCTGGTCTCCCCTTTTAGCGTGGGGACGCTGTCTGCACCTGATAAACTGTTAGATCTATGGTGGTCGAAACCTGGTCCAATGATTACACCTGACCTCTACCACGTGAGGAAGCCCATGGGGGTATAGATCTATGCAATGAGCCGAAGGGCACCCAGGTCCAATTTACTCGGCTTGTAAAATCTGCCTTGGTCTAAGTTGAGATGAGGAAAAAACAAAAAGGTTCGTTACACCACTGTCTCCATCATCTTAGGCGTTACTACAGAGAGGACAGAGAAGATCATCCCGTAGGGAAAACCCCTGGGCCCTCCAGGGGAGACTGTCACTACAAATGAAAATGAGCCCCTTGCTGCTTCACTGTTCTTTTATTTGCCTTCAGATTTACTGTTATACATACATTATTTTTCATATATGAATACAAAAAGAAACAGGGTATGGGGCAATAGTCACTGCCCCTATCAGCTATCAGGTTATAGTTAGTCTTTTTCTCAGGGTGCCAGGGACCTTAGGCTCAATACCCCTAAGCTTCCTTGGGACAATCCCACAATTTAAACAAGAACACAATGATCCAGCACTCCACTCAATATTAAAACAGGTCTATTTCAACAAAATTTCAGATCCATGCAGCAGGTCTTGTATACATTTTCTTTATTCATAATCTTCTTAAAAACACACGACCGTAGCCAACGCGTTTCATCCCTAAGGACTTCTTCAGGGCTACAAATAAGTACACATAATATGTATTATATTTACAGTAATATTATTTACAATAATATTTACAAACATATATACAGTTAAAAAACAAGATAATACAAACCTTTTCCATTTACAATTATTTATATCCTATTATACTTGTTTAAATCTATATCATAAATTCAAACAGTTTATAAATTCTAGTGCTTGAAAGAGGATTCAAAACGATTTAGTCAATGTACACTATTAATCCATGACTTGCTGAAAAACACACTTGTTAAGATAACATTGATAAGCCAACAGTTCTTCCTCCCCAAACCTATTCATGGGTTTGTATGAGACGGAGCATGCCTGGGGATCTGGCTCTAAGAGATGGAGCAACACAAATTATTTTCTGTGCAAGATACATAGATGATGTCATACTTATCTGGAATGGAGGGAAGGAAGAACTGTTGGCTTATCAATGTTATCTTAACACAAAAAGGTTTAATGTTAAACTAACCATGAAATACTCAAGAGAAAGCATTGATTTTTTGGACCTTAAACTGTTTGTCACTGATAATAAGATTCAAAGTGACATTTATAAGAAACACACCTCATGCAACAGCGTGCTTCACGCTGACAGTGCACATCTGAGCATACCCATAAATGCGATACCATATGGCGAGATGGTCCGCGCCAGAACAAACTGTAGCCAGGACCATTCTTTCCATAAAAATCTAGAGACCATTAAAAAAAACTTCCATAGCAGAGGCTAATCAAACAAATGTCTTCAACGGGCTGAGACGAGAATTAGGAAAGTGAACAGGCAGAGTATGCTTAGTCACAAACCTAAAAATGTTAATAAAATGCAAAATGAGACTGTGGTCTTTATAACCCAGTATAATGCCTACACTCATCATATTTACAACATATTACGAAGGAACTAGCATCTATTGACATCAGCAAAGTTACCTATAGGCACAATTTCTGACAAACCTGGGATGATATAGGAGTCTAAACTTTACTACTCCTAAACTGAGACAAATCCTAAATGTAAGACTTCCGGTATTCACAGAAGGCATTTAGGAGTCCTAAAGTACTACTCATAAACTGAGAAAAATCCTAACTTTAAGACTTTCGGTATTCACAGAAGGCATTTAGGAGTCCTAAAGTTAGGAGTCCTAACTTCTGTGAATACCAAAATGAGTAAGTGCCTTCTGTGAATACCAAAATGAGTAAGTGCCTTCTGTGAATACCAAAATGGTAGTAAGTTTAGGATTTTGTCTTAAGTTAGTTCTGTGACTCGGGCCCTTACTCTACAACCTCTGTAATTAAGGCCGCTTCCTGTCTGGTCTTAGTAGACCCGGCTAACAGTTTGCTCACCATTCGGCTTTCTTCATACACTCGCTGTTGAAAGGTTTCCCTTTACGTCTTTTTTGCTTTTTCAAGCTGACCTCATTTAGACGCATTTCTCAGATTTTGAACACTTTCAACTGCCTGCTGGAGTTCAACTATTTTAATACATCGTGTTTTAGACTGAGTGGCCAAAAAGGTGATCATTTGCCCACGCACGGCTGCCTTGAACCCTCCCCATACTGAGAATGGTTCTGCTGTCCCCTCATTGATTCTGAAATACTTAAGAATCCATTCTCTACACATTGTTCATCTTGAAGAAGAAGACGATCCATCTGCCACCTGGATCTCTCCCTCCGCCCCTCTTCGATTTCTAGATCAAGCTTGATAAAGGAGTGGTCTGAAAATGAATTAGCTCCAATTTCTGCCTCTATGATATTCAAGGACCGGAATGTTAGAAAAAAATCAATACGAAATGCCGTCTGTAATTGGCCAGAATGGCATGTGTAATTACTTATGGCCGGATTAGCATTACACCATGGATCAATCAACTGATAGTCATAAACTATGGCATCGAAGACTTTGTTAGTCTTTGGGTTCAGTTGTTTTTTATTTTTATTAGAAGTATCTGTTTTTAAGTCTTGGATATAATTAAAATCCCCACCAAAAATGATCTGACCAGGGGCTCCCCTAAGCAGCTCGTTAATCTTCACTAACGCTGAGGCGTCGTTCATAATCGGACCGTAGTAGTTGACAAAGTTCAAAATATTTCCATTTAATTTCACCATAACCCATAGCCATCTTCCCTGGGGATGTCTCTGAACTTGGCCAAATTCCCAAGCCATACTTCTAGAAAAGTAGATAGCTACTCCTCTCATTGCCAACCCAGCTGACGCAAAAAAAAGCATCTGAGACTGTTTTAGGCAGAATGAGCTTGGGTAAATTTGTTTCAAGGTGTGTTTCTTGGGGAAAAGGAACTTGGGGCGTAAAGGAGGCCAGCCATTTTAGAAGCCCTCTGTATTTTTGTTTCTTTAGCATACCATTTACATTTACTGAAATAATACGACATATACTAGCCATATCTATGATTTAAATAGCCACAATAATCGATCAAATTCAAAACCCTTTTTTTCCTCTCTTTGTTCCCTTTGCCCCTGCTCTTTTTGCTGCTATTACCCCCCTCCTCCCCAACACCCCCCAGAAATTTAGAAAACCCCCACCAACCACATCTCACACTCTGCTATTACACTATGGGGTGCCTTGGAACCGCACCATAGGTGACTCTCTTCTCCTCCCGACCCTAGAGATCCTTAGCATCAAATTAAATACATTATCATTTATCATTATCATTTTGCGGATGAAATCTCTTTCAGCAATCCCTGGGCTTCTTCTATTGTAGAGAACATATGGAAGTTCCCCTTATAAGAACTCAAAGCTTTGATTGCTGGGCTATTGAAGCCTGCGCCCCTTGGGTTTTAAAAAGATGCAGTAGTTTCACAAACTCTTTCCGCCTACGTGCGGCTACCACAGACATATCAGAAAAGATCCGACATTTTGAGACCTCATTTACAGGGAATTGTTTTTGCTGTATAGCCTCAGTCAGAATCCTCTCTTTGATCCGATAATCGGCAAAGTTAATTAAAATTGTGCGTGGGATCATTGAATTAGGTAGGGGATGTGACGGAACTCGATGCGCCCTTGCAATCGTGAGGTCACCAGTAAACTCCGGCAAGACCTTCTGCTTGATAAACGACTCAACCCATTGGAGAGTTTGAGATCCCTCACTTCCCTCAGGTACTCCAATTGTACGTAAGTTCGATCGTCCAGAATGATTTTCAAGTTCCTCAAGTTTATTTTCCAGGGCGATTTTATCTTTTGCTGCCTCATTTACTTTCAGGAGCATTGAGTTCAGTTGATCCTCCAACAGGGCCTTGACTCGGCTTTTTTACATCTAGCCGGAAAACAAGCCCCGGCTTCTTCAATTTTCCAAGACGCTGATGGAGGAAGGCTATCTAATTTTCCTGGGACATCTTCATTTCTCTGCTTACTTCCAAAATAAGATTCAGCATAGTCTTTATGTCAATCTGTTGAATATTAGCTCCTTCGGTCGATAACTGAGGCTCATCTTGTTGTAACTTCCCATCTTGCTTCTGGGGCCCAGCTTGCTGGTCTGGGAAATCCAAAATGGCCTTACAAAGCATCTTGGGCTGCGTATGGGGATGTGCCTGCACCTCGGGCAGCTGCGCTATGGCGTCTTCAGGAGATGACTGAGCCAATGCCGAGGCCTGAGTTGGTGGTTTTAAAGAAACAGACTGATTGTCCAGAGGTTGACCAGGCTTTTGTGGTAGTAAGGGGAGCCAGCACCGGTGCCTGGGCCCAAGGAGACAAAAGTAAAGTCTAGAGGGGGCTTGTTGGCACGCCCACTGATCCCCTCTGTGTAAGTTGTATCAGGTCTGCTGTGGATTGGGCCAAGGCTGAGGCCGGCTGCGACGCTTTTTCGGAAAATAGTAGAAAGTCTTTGGGATTTCTCTTCGCATCTTTCTTTAAACTCACTGTAAGCTCAACAGTTGCTTCCCTTTACATGCTAGTTGAGCCATCCATTAGCTTCTGTGCAGTGGGATCCACCCCCTCTTGAAGGGATTTGTCTAGCTCTTCTTTGGAGCTCTCAAGGCTTGAATTAAGACCAGGTCGATTCGGAGTATTCTCGGCTCTTGCCACCGAAGACGCTGCTTTTGACTGGACTAGGCGAGTTTTGGCCTTTAGCCCTGCCGCGGAATCAACTTTTGCAAAGGCATTCGCCTTTTTTAAATGTTTACCCATTTTTCCCCCATGGATGTTAAACCCTGTTCGCCAGGTAGTTAAAGCCTCAATTAATAAACAGCAGTCTTGTTTTGCGCCTAAACCTTGAGGGAGGGGAGTGGCCGCCTCTGACACCATCAGACTCCTGAGATCAGAATTACCAGAGCCCAGTACCCCACAACCAGCTCTGGTGGCTTAGTCAACCGATACAGTTGTCGTGCGGCTGGCTCACCTCGAAGAAAAATCGACTTTGTCATTACAGCACTCTTGCCATCACTGCCTGGCTCAAGCGCCCATATAGCCTCCTAGATCCCCTCCAGCTCCAATTATCGCAAAAATGTTGAAAAGCTCAGCTTAATAGCCCAAAAACTTCTGACCAGCGAGCTCACACTGGCCTGGACTCGAGAGGTTTTATGTCCTGGTAAGAGACATCCAGCAGCCAACAACCAGCAACCAACAGCCCACAGCCAACCTTCGTCTGGGCCGCTCTCCGTCAGCTTCCCCTGTTCGTACGCCTCCCGCCGGCGTCGTTGCACTGCCTTCTCTCCTGTAGTGAGCTTCCCCTGTGGAGCAGTCGAAACGCTGTGCAGCCATAGCAGCAGAAGCCGTGAGCAGCGGAACACAATCTCTGCACATCCGCGAATCCCCCGCTATGCCGAAGTGCCGAAACGCCAAAGTTACCGGACCACCATCCATCAGAGCGGGGCCTCTGCTACGGGGAACGGACGCCAAGGTGCGAAGGTCCGAGCGCTCCATTGCGGGGGGAGGAGCAGCCATCTACAAGAGTGACAACCGCCTTGTTGCAATTTATAATAAAATTTTGCATTACATACAACTGAGTCACGTGTTTTTTGTTGCCATGTTTACGTGATTTTTATTTTTTTATAAACATTTCTCTTTGTCCCCTAAAAAGGGATGTGATTGTGAAAGAAATCACCAAGCTACACAGTGGATAATTCAGTTTCCATGCTGGTCTTGCACCAGTAATGAGAGGAATCGTATATGCTATAAATTGTGTTTTTGACATTTTATGCAGTGTTTAAATCAAATGACATTGCTATAATTTATTGATTTGTGCTAATGATAGCTTTTCATAATTTATTTTCTGCTGCTGGGTAGGGCTAAGGTTAAGTGGTAAATGTTTGCGCTAGATTCTAAGCTACAAACTTCATTGAAATTGAATTTTATTTACCACTTGCGATATTTACTAATTATTGCATGTGATACCTTTCTCTATTGCTTTCCACGTGTGGTAATCGTGCAGGCCGTTATCGCACCTGGTTTTTACAGATATATAATTGATACTAAAGGAATTTTATACCATTCTTTTCTTCAGACATCCCTTTGCAAAGTATCTTATTACTCCACGAGTCATAATCTTGATCTTAAATGGAGGAGACGGTGAGCATATTAGGAAGAATTAGAACCTTTGGCTTGCGGCCGGGGGATGTATATCTATGGTGCAAGCAGTAGGTTACTGCATGGGCTTCATTTAGGGGTCGCAGCTGCGGCCCCTGTCTGCCCCTTGCTATGCCTGGCACTGCCTTTGCAACCCCTGGCCTCAGAGGTGGCAAAATCAGTGCCTCGTACATAGGAGCAGCTTACCCTAATGGATTGGTGTTCCATTTCCTGTTTTATTACCCAAATATTGAATAATGTTATCCACTATTAGAGTAAAAAAGTTGGAGTGTAATTAGCTGGAATATGACCCTATCTGAAAGTTAGGATAAGTAAAAATAAATGTTATATGTATGATGTATGCATGCTTGTAGGTGAGTGTATTTATCTGAGAGCGCTGTGCATGAATGTGTGTATGTTTAAGCATGTGTGTGTGTTTGAGTCAAAGTAAAGGTCAAAGGGTGTGTGATGTCACTTCCACTACCCCTGGCATTTTGGTGAATTGACGCCCATGGTATACTGAGACAGTTTATCTGCTAAAGTTATACTCAGGGCTACTGAAATTATGCGGCAGGCGAGCACCAAAATATGTAGCATGGATGGCTAAATTAGGCAACAAGGAAAGGCAAATTATGCAGCATTAAGCAGCACAATTTGTGATAGTATTACTTCATTATTCCGTAGTCTTTACACATTGCAATACTGTCGAGTGAGAATTTCACCTCATTAGTACCAGTTTAACAACGAAATACAGACATAAGCAACGGAAAGATGACCAGTTAATTTTCTGCAAAGGACCATAGGAGTTACATTTCATGGGTTTAAACGTATAATTGCTTCTTTACTGATTCCATCAAGACCCCAGTTTATCACTTTGTTATCTCTTTTGAGGACTAACTCATTCCATTTCCTGATTTGTTAGTTCACTAAAATATAGTGGTGTCACTTATATCAAATGTATAACTGCATAATTTCAAAATGAGTACAAGTGTAACAGAAGTGCACTTGTCACACTCTGGTGAATTTTGCACTAGATTGGGAGGTACAAGCCTCCCAGAAGTGTTCAAAATATGGACTGTACCAACTAACAGCAATATTTACACGTAGGTGCAAATAGCAGGTGCTACTACCTCTGGGACAAATACAGTTTAACCCAGATCTTCCAGTGCGATTAGCATCATGTTTACACCCTCTGTTGAAAGAAATGTGCAATAAAATGTGCAAACTTAATTTTACCAGTATTGTTCCTGCTATTAGTGTTAATCTGGTCTACAGGAATTATGTGATGTGTGAGGGTCAAATTATGTGGCATAATATGCCACTTTCTGTGGCGTATTATTTCACTGTTTTGTCACTTGAACACACAATATTCTGAGCAAAAGCGTTAGCTTGTTAGTACCAGTTTAACATTTTAGGGGTATATTCACAAGGACGCGTGATAACTACCGCATGAGTAGCGTAACACAACTTTCAATATCGTAGCCCATTGTGTGAAAATAACCCCATGTCAACGAGGAATTCACAACATGGAGGTACCATGCAATAGTCTGCCGAAACCGCAGACAATGTCCGCATTAGAACCACCTCGATGGAGATAAAAACACAAACCACAACACAAAAAAACACACGATGGGCCAAAGCGCAATGAGGAAATCAGCCATAAGCAGGGCCAGGCATGCAACACACACCTGGCAGGTGGGGAAAAACACCATAAAAACAGGAAAAACAAACAAACACAAGCTGACCAACACCCAAGCACCATGGAGGCAGCCGGATTAGGCGCAGAGGACGAGTGCAACCCCACAAACACCCCGGACGACCAGACCGGGACCTCGGGGACAGGGAAGGGCAAGGACAAGAAGACGAGGAAGACAAAGTTCAGTCCGCAGGTGAACAGGATCATAGTCAGGGAGGTGATGGAACACCATCAACAACTCTTCGTCACCTCCAACGGCTTATTGGTCACCAAAACTGGAATATGGCGGGACATAGTCGACAAGGTGAATGCTGTCGGAGAGCACAAGAGGACAATGGGCGAGGTCAAGATGTGATGGAATGACGTCAAGCAGAAAACCAAGGAGAAACTCTCTGCCAACCAGAAGGCAGCAACGCTGACTGGAGGTGGGGGCCCAGCTCCACAGCTGGAGCTGGATGACATGGAGGAGCTAGTGTCCACAGTCATCAGTGTGGAGACTGTGGCCGGAGTCGGGGGACCGGACACTGCTTGACAGGACACAACACAACCGCAACAGGGTGAGTGACCAACAGGTACTGGGGGACGGGTGGAGATGGCCACAATGGCACACATGCACAATCAAGCAGAGCACAGTGCACACCCACAATGACCCTTGGTCATCGCCCAGATCTACAGACTGTCACAAGGTACAATGCCATGCTGTCTGAATGTCAACATGTACCATGTGGCTACATACATGTGGACACATTGTAAAACACCATCCCCCATTCATATCGCAGGCCCACCTTCAACCCCCACCTGCAGAGCAGTCCCAGCCACTCTTCACTGATGACGAGGAGGACAACACCAGCATCGACACCCAAACCATCCAAGACATCATTGACCTCATCCGCAAATTACCACCAGGATCAAGGCAGCCCAGCTACATCGATGACATCCCACCCACCACCCAAACCCCCCAGCAGGAGGTATCCACAGCCCGGCACTCTCCCAAGAATCCCAGTCACAACACATGGCCTTCCAACGCCGTGTGCTGGAGGGCCAGAGGGAGACGGCTGAGCAGTTGCGGGTGGGGTTCGACCTCATGGCTACCAAACTGGACGCCATCCTTGGGTGTCTAGGCCTGACTGACATCACTGGAGTCGTGACGCGGAGGGAAGAACACCTGTCTGCTCAAAGTGGCTCCAGCGATGCCAGCCGTGAGCTGGTACACATACTGAGGCTCATGGAGGACATGGTGCGGATGGAGGCGGAAAGGATAGCAGCCACCGCTGCACATCAGCGAAATGTAGCTGGGATCTATCATGCCCTGCAGGTCTACATCATGGCATCACTGTCACAAGGCATGGCGCTGATGAATGCTGCTGCCCCCACAACATTCATATCTCAGACCCCTGGTGTGTCAGTACCTCCCAGTGCGGCAGGCCTATCCACCCAGGCACCTGATGTGTCAGTAGCAAACACTGCCGCAGCCGGAACAGCAACACCCACAGGTGGGGCATGCAACACATCCGGGGACTAGGACGTGGATGGGTTTGTGATCAGAAGGAGGCAATAGCATTCATTCCCGCCAATGGGCCTGTTGCTGCTTGGTCCTGCACATCGCCTCATGACCTTCCACTGTCCCCCGATACACTCAGATGCGCTCATCTTGGACAGCGACATGGACTGACACATCCTGTCTGACGAACAATGACACGGCGGACAGACTGCAGACTGTACCCTTCCTCTACTGCAGTACATGTCATCCCCGGATGGTTGGCCCTCCACGGGCCCTTATTGTGTTGTGTGCTCGGCATTGCCCTGTACCGCTCCAGCTGCAGAACTGCACTGGATGTGCCAATAAACATCTAGTGATGGACTGCTTTGTCATGTCTTACATCATTCATGTATCGATGTGTGGATGGATGTTTGGACAGTGCCTTCCCATGCGTCACTGAAGTTCAACCTGCGAGATGCAAGTCAGAGGGTGCAACATTGCGTTTTGTGTACATTGTCCCGTGGACACTACAACAGAGACACACGCATCAGCCACTTCCTTGTCCAGACATGGACTGAACCATGCCCAGGGCCCATGAGTCATTGTTGCAAGCCCTGCGCTGGTCCGGCGTATGGCATGCTAGACCACTCTGCTTACGCTCCGAGGGGGGTCACATTGCTACCCCTCGCAGGCGTACTCGCTGGTGGTGTGCAAGTCACTGGTCTAGTCATCAGCATGTCACAACCACTCCCCGAGGGCAGGTTTTCACACACACCACACCCATCCGGCACAGGGTCACTGGCCATGTGACTGTGCCAACATAAGGAGCCAACAGCGTCACATCCCCCTCTTCCGGTGCTGACTGGATGACGGACGCTCCACCCTTCTCATTCATAATGGGCACATTAGTTGTGCACAGGGTTGGTGGCATCCAAGGCCTGGCTGACGGCACGGGCCTAACACCACATGGCGCTGACTGGGGTTGCACAGGGTTAGTGGCATTGGAGGCCCTGCGGATGGCACAGGCACCCCGCCACGGGCCGGTGGCTTCGGGTGCACTGATCAGTGGCACCTTATGCTGCTGAGCGGGTGTGCAGCCTGCGATGGTGCCCCGTCCCAGCGGTCTGGCCAGTTCAGGTAATGTGTGCCCTGCTGGACCGCAGTGTGGGCCAGAGCCATTGGCCAGCGCGGGCCTACCGCCACGTGGCATCGCATCCTGAATCACAGTTAGTGGCACCCATAGGGCTGAGCGGGTGTGCAGCCTGCGATGGTGCCGGGTGCACTGGTATGTCCCATGCCATAGAGCAATCAGGACCCAGCACCACACGTGAGACCTGGTGGCCTGTGGAGTGTGGCTGCGTGGTGTGGAGGGTGCCATGTCCATGGGTCGGGGGCTTGTGGCTTGCAGTGGCACGTGGTGGGACCTCCCGTCTACATGTCGGTGACGGAAGGTGAGCATTGAGGCCTGGGTGTGCATTGGCGGCCAAGCTCCGATGGGCAGCGGGACTGGCTGGTGTGCCTCTGCTTGGGTGGGCATAGGCGGGCAGGCGATGTTGTCTTGTGCAATTGTGTGTACTGTGCCAATCTTGTATCTGGACTCTGTTTCAGATGACGGCTCTGTGTCAGATGTGTGACCTGGGGTTCTGCTATGCATGCTGGCAAGTCGTTGGAGACACACCGGTGGCAGCAGGTGAGCAGTGTACCCTCAGTGTGCAGGGGCGGCTCTACCTCTCTTCTTCTCCCTCTCTCCTTCTCTCTCCCTCACTCTTGCTCCCTCTCCCTCTCTTCTTATCCCCCTCTCCTTTTCTCTCCCTCACTCCCTCTCCCTCTCCCTCTCTTCATCTCCCTCTCTCCTTCTCTCTCTCTCCCTCACTCTCTCTCCCTTTCCCTCTCTTCTTCTTCTCTCTCTCCTTCTCTCTCCCTCACTCTCTCTCCCTCTCCCTCTCTTCTTCTCTCTCTCCTCTTCTCTCTCTCTCTCCCTCACTCTCTCTCCCTCTCCCTCTCCCTCTCTTCTTCTTCTTTCTCTCCTTCTCTCTCCCTCACTCTCTCTCCCTCTCCCTCTCCCTCTCCCTCTCTTCTCCTCTCTCTCCCCTTCTCTCTCTCTCTCCCTCTCTTCCTCTCTCTCTCCTTCGCTCTGTCTGTCCTTTGATGTGTGCAGGACACACCTTCTCATCATGTTTTTTGACTTGCAGGCTGGAACCTGCGGATTGTCCAGAGGGGAGCAACCATTTGACATCATTTAATTTCTGTGTTATTTTTAATAAAGTTAGATTTGTTGCTTCGGAAGTGGATGAGTGCTGCTCATTTCTGTTTCTACACATGCATGTCACCAGTTGTGATTGTGGGACGGCAGGCTGATTATTTTGGACATGTTTGGGTGTAGCTGATGTGGCATGTCTTTGGTCGGGGGGTGCCAGGGAGGGGTGGTCCGGGGTGTGTTGTTGGTGTGTGTTGTGGCCCTCTTGGGTGTCCGGGCCGCATGATGAGTGGTTCCATGGCATCTGTTGCCCTTCCGATGTGGCCCTGGTCTGGTCTCCCTTTTGTGGTGCAGGCTGCCATCCTACTTAACACCAGGTCAGAGCAAGTGTAGATTTCCTGGTGCTAATGCGCCTTATCGCCAGATTTGTGTTCTTATCGCAGATCTGTTCGGTCGTTGTGAATGTTGAGGAGTGGTGTGGTCGCGGCTTTTGGCACGGGAGCACCCACTGTGCATCTCATTAGCGATAGTTGCAGGGGTCCTCTGTGACAATGTTTTTTGTGGCTGCTATCGCGGGCAAACTGGTGCTGTGGGCTGTTAGCACCAGTTTGAGAATGGGGTAGTAAATTTATCACGACTTTGGCTGCGATAAAGTGCATTAATTCTGCGATAGCTCCTTGTGAATATGGCCCTTAGTGCGGCCACTAAAAGGTTCCAATGTAACCCTTGCAAGGGGCCTGCCACTACGCAGCACAACATCTGGTGCTTTTGAATGAACTCTTGAAGCTTTTGAGCTAGAAACTACTGCTTTACTGAAAACTGTAAATTATGTAAAAATGTGGTGTTAGGTGGTAAATGGGGCAAATTCATAATTGTGCGGGAAATGCAGCTGCTGCAGAATCACATAATTTTAGTGACCTAGCTGTTACTGCGCTGGCTAGCTTGGGTAAACACAACTAGGAAACCTGGTGACCCGTGTATTGACCAATACAGGAGCAGTGCTATTTGCACCTGGATGCTAAATGGAGTTAGCGCTAAAACTGACACAAATGTTTTTCGCTCCTGTTTTAACACCAACTCAGTGATCTAAATAGGCCCTTAAGAAAGTATTCATTTATGATACAAGGTCACTGAGAATATCCCAAGATTCAAGTGGGGAATACAGTCCCTCCGTTCCCCACACTATTAGCAATGGGGGTGTGATCTCACTGTTGCTCTTTGTACACTAATCAAGAAGCTCATGAGCAAATGGGTTGTATTTGCACAAGTGAGTGAGACAGCACCTCCTGCAGAGATTTGGAGGATAGCGCTGATAAAGTTGGTGATTTGATACCAGTGAAACTGAAGGTGGTTGTGGCTTGAGGACGAATGTGCTCACACAATAAGAAGGGTTTGCTATCCTAGACAAGACAATTATCAAAAGCTGGTCCTTTATAGGTCTTTACAATACAAGGGAATTTGCTGCGGTTTCGATGAGGTAAAAGAGTGTAGTGCCACACTCTGCAGTAACAGTGGATCAACAACCTTATTTGACATTGAGACATGTGTTAATGGAGGTTTGAATAGTTTACACAGCATAATAAGTCTTTATTATTCAATGTTCTATCTATTTGCTGATATTTTGCCGCAGTTGTTTTCCTTCTCAAGGGTTTCATGTCAAACATGTGGATTGTCGTACCGAGTCAAACTCCCAAAGACCTCAAGTGATCACATTTCATTGTTGGTGATAGGGCGGCACATCGAACACACAAAAGGTGAAGGAAGGAATGAATGCTTGCTATTTGTTTAACCACTGGCAATCAATCGCTCAGTGTAGTAGTCCAACCTACTTTTAATTTTGCCCACCATGCCACCTCAATTTGGACCCAGCCACATGCAAATCAGTCTTGAGGCTGCTTCAATAGGAACAGTCCAGCCTGAGCTGCCCGCCCAGGTCCTCACTGAACTGGAATACATGCAACCCCAGACCAGTTTTGCCCTGATTGGGGCAGTTCAGTCTGGTGTAGTGTACCTCGAATGGCACAGTGAACACAGGACCCATGTCTCGGCATATCCCCGTCACTTAGAGCGGTACATGAAACACACAAAAGGTGACATCAGGAAGGCTTGCAATATGTCTAACCACTGGCAATCACAAGAGGTAGCATTCTAATACATTATTTTGCCCACCATGCCACTTCAGTTTGGACCCAGCCATATGCAAATCGGTCTTGACCTTGCTTCAATAGGAACAGTACAGCTCGAACTTTCAGGCCAGGTCCTTCCTGAACCGGAACACAAGCAACCAAAGTCAATATGTCTGGCCTTGCAAGAGTGTATTTTTGTAAACTATTTTCTAAAAACATATGGAGTATGCCCCCCAGAAATTGGCAAGCATATAAAAAAGGAGTGGCCCAGTAAACCAGCCTGGGCACTGAAGTGCACTCCTTTTCAAGTGGCTGTGCATGTGATAAAACCAAATGGCATTACGTACAGTGCAAGACAGCTAACTAATGAATGAAGTGGACTGAGGCAGTGTCACGTGCCGAAGGCTATGGTGGACGGAAGCAAAACATGAATGACACCTGTGCGTACCAATGGATGAAGAGGGCTGACTGAATGCCCCTGTTTCCATGTATATAGGTATGTATTTTATTTATTCAATGTTTGGAAATCATGAGACTGTTGAGACGTCTAAAACTCCCTCTAACCCAGGCCTAAAAATCAATAGATTAGAAAGCTGTTTATGAGACTCCTAAATGGGTTATGTATCCAAAAGATTTGAATAAGCGACTTTCATTCATATTATCTGGAAAAGAAAAAAGAAACAATACAGACGACAGCTTTTGCTGTGCTTCTAGAAGACCCTATACACAGCTGATAGAAATAGGCTTTTTCCAGTGACTCACCTGCTTCTGTCACAGATTAAATCATTTAGGCTAGGTAGAGTAACTAGTACCATTGAATCTGGAAGGCACGTTACAGGCCTGATTTCAGGAGAGTCTGCCTTCTCATGGTGAAAGGGAGGACAGCATTTAGTGATGTTGGATGGATTTCCGAGTCTAATAATTTGAGAATTTTAATGGTATCATAGTTGCTCGTAGAGCTTTGGGATGATGATTAAACTTGAACTCCATTAATAAAGAAAGCCTACATTTCATCTTTATCAGACTAGTTTGTCTGGTACTGAGTACAGAAGTCAAATATTGTTCAGTGTTATTGAAAGAGCATGACACAGTTATGTGTATTGCCTGTTTATGTAAAGGTCTCTCTCTTTAAAATGTGCAACATTTGCTGGCCAGAGACCGGGCAGCCTCTTACGTCCTTTCCACAAACTGTGGTGATAAGGCTAGCAAGGTGTGTGAAATGGGCAAGACCTCAAATAACAAGATACACCGATGTATGTGCTGTTGATTGTTTAAAGAGGTTTGGCACCAGAATATATAAACCACCCTGATGGTGCTCATTTTCCAGTGGCTGCTGTTAGGATCGTATTGCAGACTGTAATGTTTTATTCCATTCTTTTTACAGTGAGGAGTGTCATATTAGAATAACATAACACCACACTGTAATAATCTAAGAGCTACAAAACACTGCACCAAACAAGAATAGAGGAAACTAAGGTACAGCAATGCACAGACCAACACAATCTAAGAACACAACGAGCAAAAACACAGAAAAAGAACACCACAACACAATCCAAGAATACAACATAAAAAAGCTAATTAGCAACATTTGATAACAACACAATGGCATGATAGAACAATACAACCCGAAAGAGGCCAACAAAACACACCACACCAAAAGAAAAAAAATCAACACTATAAACACACACAACATGACGATCCACCAATGCAATACAACAGCACAATATTACAAAGGTGTTGTGTCGACTTGTTTTTATTTCATTTTATCTCAAGTTATGTTGTTGCTATAATGTTGTATTGTGCATTTTTTGTGCTGATATTGCGCATTTGGGGGCTAATTTATGAGAGCCCTGCGTCACTTTTGCACCACGTAAAGTGGTACATGCATGGCGCAGGGTTCTGAATCAGATTCATGAAGCCACGCAAAGCCAACCTGTGTGGCTTTGAGCAGCCTCATAAATCTTGAGTAAGGCAACGCTGTGCAAATCGCTACATAGACTTACTCTGTGCCCGGGAGGTGTCCCATGGAAGTTGCAGTGGATTTTCCAACGCAACACCCATGGATTTTGAGACTGCCCCAGATTTGCAAAATCATTAAGCCTAGTGAAACTACAAATCTGTATACCTCCTGAGGTGAAGCGTAAAAAGAAGTAATATGTTTATTTCTCCGACGGTCGGAGCCCTCCCGACCAATTCGGATCATGTCAGCCGGATTCCTTTCCGACCGAGCCATTCCGATGGGCTCGGTCGGAAAGGAATCCGACACGGATTTCCGGATTGCGGACGACAGGCTCGGAGAGCCCGTCCGCCATCCGGCAATCTCCCAGTACTCCCCCGGCCACCTCTTTGCGACCGAGGGAGTACAATGGCAGCTTTTCACTGCCTTTTCATTCCAGTTTTTCTGGTACGAAAAGGCATGCGGAAGCTGTGTTTGGGGGCCCCCAGTAGGGCCCCCATGGGTGCGAGGCTGCCAAAAGGCAGCCTGGGGGC
Source organism: Triturus cristatus (assembly GCF_964204655.1). Classification (NCBI taxonomy): domain Eukaryota; kingdom Metazoa; phylum Chordata; class Amphibia; order Caudata; family Salamandridae; genus Triturus; species Triturus cristatus. Next base: position 145,763,594 of record NC_140588.1, read on the forward strand.
ATCCATGGTGCCCCTCTGTGGATCCCTGCACCCGGTGGCAGGCACCTTGGGGTGCCACCCACAGGGTGCAGGGATGAACTGCACCCCTGCTTTCAAGGATGCAGGCATGCATTCTGCTCGGAATGCATGCCTGCATTGTCTTGTATACGAGAGCTACTAGCAGGGACGTAACCGACGACAGCAGGTCGGTCGGTTACGGCTCCAGACCGATGTCGGACGGACCTGAGTCCGTCCGACATCGGAATCGGCCCCAGAGAAGAGAAAAACACGTCTTAGGATTGTTTTTGTGCAGGAAGGTGTCCTTTCCTGCACAAAAACAATCCTGCATGCAGTGGAGGCACACTTGCACCATAGTGCAAGGCTGCCTACCTTACGCTAGGTTGCTGAAACGGCGTAAGCGCAGCCAGGACGGACAGAAATGCACCATATTGCATAAATATGGTGCATTCACGTCCATTCACTTTGGCGTAGAGCAGCGCAATCAGGTGCCTTGCTGCTCTGCTCTATGCCAAAATCCCATAAATGAAGGCCTTGGTGTTTTGTTCTCTGTAGCAGTGATGTATTATTATTGGTAATGCTTTGTTGTTATTGTGTTAAATGGAGCTGTCATTATGCTACTGTCATGCTCCGTACTGCCTCTTAGCTGTTTCCCACCCTCACTTTATTTCATTCGCTTCACACTTTTTGTGATCACATCTTCAGTGATTATAATGACAAATGCTTATTTGCTCTTCTGAAACATTTTTGATGTTCTTACGGGTTTCATGTGCATAATAGATCAAATGAGACCCAATTATTCGTAATTTTGTTTGAAGTGGTTGATGTTTAGGCTGGCTGTGATTCATAGATATTCTCTCAGGTTGTAATGTGTAGTTTAAACAAAGAAGGTACATTTACGGCCTAGGATAAGAAGAAGTATGTTTCACAATTATACCATTAGTCTTTAATTCGTTTCACTAATTTGCTAAATACATTTTAAAATACTTAGAAAAACAGTTTCAAAAGGTAAAATACTAAATTATATTTCTTGTTGGAGTCTTTTTTTCTAGATTGTACTGAAGTTTTGCTCTAAGAAATAGAGTCCATCATACGATAATGAATACGGTTTTGTTAAATGTGGACACAAAGAAAGTCAAAGATTAGATGAAAACTAATTATGTTGCCTTTTTATTCCCCTTTATCATCAATAATTGCTTGAATTGTGCGATAAATACACACCCTTTGAAAAGTACATCCAATTTGCATACAAAGTCTGCACTTAACACCTTCTCAATTTTTTCTCATTACAATTTGAATGAGGCCTTGATTAGGAGTGCAACATGCAGCAGGCAGCCTGTGGCGTTCACACAAAAAAGTTCTAATTCATGACCTACAGAAAAGTTCTGTGACATTAAAAGCAACCTAGTCAAGTCCTGTGTTTGTTCCTCGTTGTGGGCAAGTATGGTATGCAGACACAATGGCGGAGGAGTGTCGCCCCACTGCCTGACTCAGAGCCAGCAAATGACAAATAAGACAATGTTCTAGCAACGTTTTATTTTTCGTTTGCCGGCTCTGAGCTGACGCTGTAGGGATGGGCACTGTGCAGAAGTTCAGAGGGTCATATCAGCAATGAGGCGATATAAAAAATTATCGCCGCTTTTGCGTCTGTTTTCGGGTGAAAAGCGGCGATAATTTTATCGCCTAATTAGCAAGGTCACGCTATCGCGTGAAACCTTGCATTAGCGCCCAGATTCTTAACGCCCAGCTTTGCATCTCTAATGAGATGCAAAGTGGACGTTCCTGACCTGACATGACTGGAGAAATGTTGCTAAGCAACATTTCTCCTATCATCAAGCCCCAAGCTATGAAGCAAGGAAGGAAACTAGCAATAACCCCTGTTATCGCTACTTTTCTTACGCCTGCTTCAGGACTGACTTAGCCATGATATCCTATGTAAGGTGGATATCATGGCTAAGTATGTGAGGCCCTATCATGAAGCTAACGCCAAACTTCGTGAGAATATCGCTGGGTCTCCAGCGATAATTTCAAGTTTGGCAGTTAGCACTAGGATTTTTATCGCTTTTGAGATAAGCGTTCCTAATAGCATGCTACCTCAGCGATAAAAAACCACGTTAGCCAGCGATAATTATCCTAGTGCTAAGTGCGCTTAGCGATAATTATCGCCAGTTTTTGCTGATATGCCCCAGAGTGAGTTGGCCCTATTTAACAAAAAGTAGTAATTCTGCATGCAGAGTAGTATACCTCTCTAGGTGGAGGTGTACTACTTTTGGAAATTCCAATACTAGTCCAGTAGTATGCTTGAATATCCGCACCAGGTTTAGGTTTCCAAGCGTACTACTGGAAATCTCAAATGACATCTTCCACAAGCTCCTATTCAACCTGTTTGGAAATTGTCATTATGTACATTTATGCACAGCAAAAAAGGAGGGCTCTGTACAAATATACTTTTTTTCCCTATCTACTGGGAAACATTTTCCATATGATGAAAACTCCTAATCTACTCCCCCAACAATCTCGGTATGGTTTGTTGCCCTTCTCACTTGGAAGGGAGGTACTGCACCACTTGACTGGAGTAATTATCCAATCATTTCCATGATGGGAACGAATTTAATTTTGGGAATGCCTACAACTGCACATTTGTGGGTGTTCACAACAAGGCTAACTACACCTTGAATCTCCCACCCTGGCGTGAGATTTGCTAATGTAAATTTCTCCACACTCATTGAAGAGAAGCAAATCAATTTTCACCTACTAGTACCTTTTGTGAATTCCAGGCAGATGTAAATTGAGATATTTTTGACTGTAAATGAAAGTTAACATAAAGATATCTTTGTGAATTTGACCCTGTGACATTTCTCAAGGCTGTTAGATTTGGGGGTCTCTAGTTGGTACAGGTAGGTACTTGTGACAAATAGGGACCTTTGCCTTTAGTCAGGGTAAGGGGGTACACTCCTAAAATAACCCCTGCTCACCCCCTTGGTAGCTTGGCACGAGCAGACAGGCTTATCTCAGAGGCAGTGTGTTAAGCATTTATGAACACATACAGTAAGCAAGTGACAACACTACAGATGGACACCACACAGGTTTTATATAAAAAATAAGTATTCTTTATATAGATTTAACACTAGACCATAAACGACAAAAATCCACAATGCTGTTACATAAAATGGTAGTTTTAGCTTAGTTCTTTTTAGTTCTTAAATGCAACACTTTTAGTTCAATGTACCTTTAGATGCGACACGCAGGGCAACGAAAGTGTTGCAACGATGGTGATGCGATGAAAGTTTGGTGCAAATAAATAAAGACATGAAGATCTTCCTGATGCTGGCACGCTTCTCCGAGGTTGCGAGAAGACTCGACTCGATGCGTCAGCTGTAGCTGCCTTGTTCCATGATGGGACGACAGCGGCCTTGGCAGCTACACTCTTCTCCGACGTTGCGAGACGCTTCCGCTCGATGCGACAATTGCAGCGGTGACACCCTTGTTCCGTGATGCGACGGCAGCAGCTCCGACGGCGGCACGCTTCTCCGTGGATGCGAGGCGCTTTTCTTGTTGAGGTGAAATGCGACAGCTACAGCGGCGACATCCAGGATGCGACGGCAGCGGCTGTGACGGTGACACGCTTCTTCCTCGATGCGAGACACTTCTCTTGATGCGGTGCAATGCGATAGCTACAGCAGCGACATCCAAGATGCGATGGCAGCGGCTGCGATGGCGACATGCTTCTTCCTTGATACGAGACACTTCTCTTGATGCGGTGCAATGCGACAGCTACAGTGGCTGCGACGGCGACACGCTTCTTCGGTGTTGCGGGACACTTCTCGTGATGCGATGCAGTGCGTCAGCTACAGCGGCGTCACCCTTGTTCCGGGATGCGACAGCAGCGGCTGCGACGGCGAGACACGTCTTCTCCGTGAGTCATGCTTCCAGCTCCTTGCGAAACGCAGTTCCTCAGAAGGCCCAAAACAGCAGCAGGCACTTCCAAAGAACTCTGGGGATCTGGTGGTTGAAGTCTGTTGTGCCTGATACTTCAGCAGGAGGCAAGCTGTTTTCCAAGCCTTTGGAGATCCTTACTCAAGTTGAATGAAAATGCACACAAAGGCCTTTCTCCTTTCTTTGTCAGGCAACCACTGCAGGCCAATCCCACAAGCAGCACTTCAGCTTAGGGATAGTCTCTCCTCAGTTTCTTCTGGTTCCACTCCTCAGCAAAGGTTTCTTCTTGTTTCCCAAAGTGATCTAAAGTTCTTGGGTTGGGGTCCCAATATTTATACTAAGTTTTCCTTTGTTCTCTGAAGGCAGAGAGGCCTTTGCCTAGTCCAAACCAGTTCTGGTCAGTCCTGGAGCACTTTGTTTACATGACTCCTTCTTTCCTTTCAGAGTGCAGGGCAGAGACATCAGACGCACCGCAGGGGGTGGAGTCAGCATTGTGGAGGAAAGGCACAGCCCTCTTCAGGTCTCAGGTGCAACTCCTCCCTCCTATCTAGATGCAGACCTCTCTATTCACCACTTGGCTACCTCACCCTGTCTCCTGGAATTCCCCAGCCCTGTCACTCAAACTCCAGACAAGGAATACACAGCTTAGCTTAGGTTTGAATGGTTAGACAAGAAAATACCTACTTTCTAAAAGTGGCATTTTCAAACACAGAATATTAAAACCAACTTCACTAAAAGATGTATTTTATCAATCTGAGTTCAGGCATACGAAATTAGAATCTCTACCATGTTCCCTGAGTCAGTTAGGATTATAAGGTGTAATAATCAAACTGCCCATTATGGCCTATGGAGAACAGGTAGCCTTGCAATAGTGAAAACCCAAAAATGGCTGTAATTCACTATTAGGACATGCCACACACACCAGGACATGTCCTACCTTATACTTACACCCTGCCCTTGGGCCTACCATAGGGGTGTCTGATATGCAGAAAAAGGAAGGTTTAGGGACTGACAAGTGGGTGCACTTGCCCAGTCAGCATGACAGTACCAGACTGCACACAGGCTCTGCAATGGCAGGCCTTAGACACACTTTTACAGGCAGCTTCTGTGGATGGCACAACCAGTGCTGTAAGCCCACCAGCAGTGTTTGGATTACCAGCCCTAGGCACTCCTGGTGCACTGACAGGTAACCCAAACCAACCAATCATGGAATCACTTTTTCATACATGAATTTACAATAGGGAGCACTTGCACTGTGGCACTTGACAGCAGTGGCACAGTGCCCAAAGCATCTAACACCAGCAAAAACACTTGAGGCAACAGCAAAAAATGGAAGGGAGACCCACGCCAAGGTGCCAGGTCTAACAGAGGCCTATTTCAAATCTCCCCCAATTGTCCATAAAGCTACTTTTGAATGTTCAACCTGCCAGATGATAATATTGCCATAAATGTCTCTACGGGAACACAACTATCATTCAAGATTTGTAAAGCATATTTCTGTCTGATGAATTTTGAATTTCAGTTCTGTACCTCCTAGTTGGGAAAAATTAAAGGGCACTACTGTTGGATGGACACACCTATATTAGTATTGGTCTGTGATTTTCTTGCATTCTGGCCACCAACAAAAAAACTAAAGCAGATGTAAGGGTTAAGCTCTAGGCCACTAATATCTTTGATGCTAACCTTGGTGATTAGAAGTACTACAGTCATTTTTACCAGTATTTTGGGGCTGATTTAGAGTTTGGAGGAGATGGTACTCAACTGCAACAGCAACTAACAGTATGTCGATGACAGAGTCAACTCCAGCTCTGTTGCCGACATACTCCTCCGATCGCCCAACAAAGATAGGGATGTCAGAGGTAAGCCATTAGACCATTGTACGAAATTGGGTTACTGGTTGAGGGTGGTGGGGTGAAACTCTACTCAAGCAACAGCCACAATCCTTGTCAGGGTGAGGCACAAACAAATACCAAATTTACCTGTGCTCAACCCCAAAGTAGCTTTGCACAGAGTAGATAGGCATAACTTAGAGACCACGTGTAAAGTATTTATGCAGCACCTCAAACATTATTTAAGTGAAACCACATCACAAGAAAAATACCAAACAAATCTAGAAAAAAGAGTAAATGTTAATAAATAATTCAAGACCAAAACAACAAAAATTCAATCAGCGATTTGCAATATTTAATATTTAAATGAAAATAAAACCAAAAAGCACAAAGCTGCAACTGTGAATATGTGGCCGAGCTAGACTGGGAAAAAGTCACAATTCAGGCTGACTGTGATGGAGCATGGGCCGGCTAAAGGGACCCAGTTAGGACAGCTGATCAAGAGTAGATTAAATCCTGGTTGTGGAGCGTTCTGGAGTCCTGCATTGAGGATGCGTCATGCAGCTGTGATTACTAGGAGCTGCGAAGCTGAGGTGAAAGGTCCCGTGTTTTTGTTGATGAAGGGTTTGGGGGTCCTGTGTTGTTGACGGAGGGTTTGCGAAGCAAAGTCCTGCATCGTTGTTGAGGATGCTGTCGATGAGGGGCTTGAAATGCGAAGGCATACATCAAGGATGCCTCAACCAGCTGTGGTTCCTGGGCGACTGCAGGTGGTGATGCGAAGTCCTTGCAGTGGGGAAATCTACGCAACAGTTCTGCACCGGTTCTGCTGAAACCACAGATGGGCTGGCAGAGGACTTTCATGCCCACTTCCAAGGTCCAGGACTGGGGTGGCACCACTTGGCAGTGTAAGACTCACAGATGGCAGAGTCCCACTGCTGGTTTTAAGGTTGTTGGAGCCTTCTGCCACTGAGCAGGTCCAGTCGTTCTCATCCCGCAAGAGGGCAGCAGGTCAGCACAGTAGGGCAGCAGTCCTTCAGATCAGCAGTCCAGCAGAGTGGCAGTCCTTTCAACAGCACAGGTGTCCTTCTTCCTGGCAGAGTCTACAGGTCCAGCAGTGTACTGAAGAGTTGGGGCTATATTTATGACCCGGTTTGTTTCGCTCCTGCACCATGCAACGTGGTGCAAGAGCAACGCAAACCTTAAGTCAGATTTTTGAAGCCACGCAAAGCCACTTTGAGTTGCTCCAAAAATCTGGAGTAACGCAACACATTGCGTTAAACTGCCATGGATAGGCATTCCATGGGTGTTGAGTGGGTGTTCCCACGCAAGTCCTATGGTTTTTGACACATTCCCAGATTTACAAGACCTTGTAAACCTGGGAATTTGCCAAAAAAGATACACCTCCCCAGGTGAAGGCATACCGAGGAGAAATATCTATATTTCTCCATGTTACTTCCCCTTTCTATGTGTGCTGAATTCTGCAGTACACATAGAAAGAGGAAAAAGCCTCTCGGTGGCCCTTTGTGGCAACACATATCTTTTCTTTGTCTTACTCTCTGGGAGCAATACACAAATACCAACTGCCAGCTAGACCTAGTCATGTGACCCAGGATCAGGCTGTAGGCACCAAATGGTTAGGACAAGAAAATGCCAACTTTCTAAAAGTGACCTTTCTAAAAGTGACTCTGTGATGAAAAATCCAACTTTACCATTAAAGGGGGTTTTGAATTACAATTGTTTAGACACCAAATGTGATCTGTTTTCTGTTTCCAATTGGACGTTACAGCTTATTAAATGTAATAATGTAACTCCAATGATATCCAGTGGTAGAGATAGGCCTTGCAGTAGTGAAAAATGAATTTAGGAGCTTATCACTACCAGGACATGTAAAGCTTAAAAGTTTGTGTCCTACTTTTTTTATCATCATCAAAATACTTTATTTCGGTCAAATGCCCATAAAAGTGCAAATGCAATAAATACATACAGTACATAAAACTATTCACCGTTATAAGTGCACATTCCCATTGCCAATAAATGTCCGTTCAAGCATTTTATAACATTCTCTGAAGGGGCAGTGAACACAAAACAACATAACCCCTCCCAAATCCGAAAAACTGGACTAAAGGCGTCCGCCATGTTGGATGTCTAGTCCATGCCTATGTAGGGATAACTTAATCTTGAGACTCGTGGTTATTTTACATAAACACAGTCTGTTTTTAGATGGTTTAAAGAAGTTTTGTGCAGATGGAAAATGTCTCCTCTAGGAGTGTGTCACTTTATATACATCGAGATTAAAAAGGATAAAAAAGTAGTTTATGGTTGATTCACTTAGTTGGACAGTGCTCTTCATAGCCCGTGGTCAAGCAACAGTAATTCTAGAAACTCGATTTTTTGAACATTTATGTGCTTCTCAGTAAATACTTCTTCATTTCAGCCATGGCTATGAAGACATAGAATAAGTTCAGAGAAAAATATAAGACTAAGTCTTCAGTTTTTCCTTGGTAGAATAAAATAAAATCCGATTTGGTAAAAAACTCAGTTAAAAAGGACGGGCTCTTTGGACCATTTGCAAAGAGTTTTCTAAGGTGCAATTATAGATTAAATGGGTCCAATTGGTCTCCTCACTCCTCTGCCAGAAATTCCTGCCTAATAGAGATCCCTTATACTATTAAAGCAGGCGAGCATGCACAACAAACTGGCCTGGACCTCCGCCAGATGGAACTGTGATTTGGCTTAGGTGTGAGTACTATAGCCCCAAGAATAACTTGCGTAAGCTAAAATCTAGTTAGTTAAATTATTCAGATAAAAGGCCAAATATTTCAACCATTTGCAGAAAATATCCTACAATGCATTTATAATTTAATAGCAGAAAGTCCAATTAGTCTCCTTACCCCCCTGCCCAAAATTCCTGCCCTTTGGAAAGCCTTTGTGCTATTAGAACAAGCAAGCACGCACCACAACTAGCCTGGGCCTTCCCCAAAAAGCACAAAGGTGTGGCTTTGGTGTAAATACTAAAGGCCCAAGAGTGACTTGCGTGTGCACCACTTAGAAAACAGTAATCTTGAGACAGCAAATCCAATCGGTTGTTGGGTGTCGTTTTTCAGAAGACTGAATGCTTCTGCACAATGAGAGGTCCCCCAGATTTCTAGACAGCTGTATCAGCCATCTAGATCTACATTTTCTGTTGGCTGGGCAGAAGAAAAATACATAAAGCCCTGATTCCTCAGCTTTCCCACAGGCCGGGCACCCTAAGGGAACTGTGCCTGTCTATTTGTTGGTAAAAGAGCGCAGAGGGAGTGACCTATGCCTAAATTGGAAATACAGGGGCATATGTATGAAGCCCATTTCCCGTTCGCAAACGGGCCGATTCTCAGATTTGGCCCGTTTGCGAACGGGAAAAAGCCTTTTGGGATGTATCATCCCAAAAGCCCCTCGCAAAATAGGGAATCGCACAATTTGCGATTCCTTATTTTGCAAAAGCATTTAAGGAATCGCAAATTGTGATTCCTTAAATGTGATGTAAAAAGCACCCAAGTTGTGTGATTTCTCCTTAAGAAATCGCTAATTACCACCAACTTGAAGTTGGTGGTTATTTGCGATTTCTTTGAAAAATTCACTTTTTTGAATTTTTCAAAGTGCCATGTGGCGCACGCACATGCCCTTAGAGCAGGTATGTGTGCCACATGTGCACACATGCACATTTCAGGGGTGCAACAGGGTGTCCTTTTGACACCCTGGCACCCTTGAAATTGCATTCTCAATTTGCGATTCTCTAATTTAGAATCGCAAATTGAGAATGTCTTCCCATTCATTCCTATGGACCTCTAGGCCCATTGGAATGAATGGTGAGGTATTCCTTAATTGCGTATCGCAATTTGCAATTCGCTATTAAGGAATATGTAGGATTCGCAAATTTATTTGCAAATCCTACATACATAGCGTTTTGCGATTCTCAAATAGCGATTGTCTAAAAATTGCTATTTGAGAATCGCATATGTATCCTTTGATACATATTCCCCACAGTTTCCTAGCTAGAACTGGTTGGACTTCATCTAGGAAAGACTCAGAGTTATAGTAATTTTTAATTCAAATAAAAGTTACTGTTAGATAGCCTAGTGCTGAGGTACCCAGAGGAGAGCAAGTTTTGCCCCCTATAACTCCTGACTAGTTCATTCCTGGATGTTGCAGGACATGACACTGTGGGATCACTCCACATGCTAATTTGCCCAATGCTCTGGAGTGTGTCCTTAATGTGTGTGAAGTAGGGTCTGCCCCAGGGAGACCCATTACCTCTTTTAACTCAGACTTATATGAAGTCAGATCCGGTGTAGCCCAAATACGTCACCAAAATGTTAATGGTCTAAGTCCTATTTCTTCTGCAATCGGTCTGATGCCCAAATCAAGTCGGAGTGGAACAAGTGGGGTGCTAGGGGAGAGACCAACTAACTGCCTGATAAAATTATTATCAATTTTGGATATACTTTTCATTGGGCAGTACTCCCAGAGGTCCACCCTATACATACTGGTACCCCTAGCTTGCACTTTATAGATCTCAACAGTAGGGTTGATGAGTTTACAGAAAGAGTTCCTGCGCATTGGCCAACGCCCCTGATATCTGTGCTAGGTTTAGGCTCATTTTTGTAATGTGTGTCGACCAGTTCATTTTTTCGGTTAGGGTGGCCCCTAGATATTCCAAAATATATACTCTCTCAAGTGGGATGTCATTCAGGCAAGGATTGGGGCGTGTAGAGATTCCTGAGTTGAAAACCATGCATTTGGTCTTCTGGATGTTAATGTCTAGCCCTTTTTTGCTACAGAAAGTGCCAAAGCTGTCAAGAATAATTTGGATGCACATTGGTGACTTAAAGAGCAGGAGGGTGTTGTCTGCAAATATCAATGCATCTTAGGGGCATCATTGTCCTTCACCTTATTCAGTTGGTCTACCAGGGCATTGATGTATAAGCAGAATAGAGTGGGGGTCAACACGCATCCCTGCCTAACACATCTGTTGACTATGAGTGGCATAGAGAGCTCCCCTTGCTTCCCATATCTAATGTGGGCAAAGTTTCCTTCATGTAGTCTCCTGATCATGTGGCAAAGATATGGAGGTACCCCAATATCATTTAATATGGACCACAACGTGTCCCTGGGTACTAGGTCAATTGCAGTTTTTAGATTGACAAATATTAGATAGAGACTACCACCCTCTAAGATCACTGTTTTCCAGTATAGAAGCTGGAGGCTAAGAATTTGGTCTACAGTGGAGGTGTTTTTCCTAAACCTTGCTTGGAATGGACTCAGGATGTTGTGGCACTCTATCCAGTCCTAAAGGCATGCCATTAGTACCAAGGCAAAAACTTTCTGCGTCACATCGATTAGACTGATGGGTCTAAAGTTGCCTGGTAGAAGTGGGGAACCCTTCATGTAGACTGGAACAAATTCTGCTCCAGTCCAGGCTTTTGGGATCAACATTCCCCCAGCACAGCATTAAATATTGCCACAGAATGGCCCCAAGATTGATGGTTCCGAGAGGAAGAGATCCCCCGGAATTTTATCTAGTCCAGGTGCTTTGTGCGAAGCTATTTTGCTTATAGCACTTAGTACCTCAGACAGGGTTATCTCTGGAAACTCCCTGGGTACACTCTGTTGCAAATCCTTGTTTAGGTTGACTGAGTTTTCCTCTGCCTCTGGTGTAGCATATAGGACCTGGGAGTGATCTTTCCAGGTTTCTGCTGCGATGTTGGGCTCAAAAGTCGGTTTTCCTTCTCTGCAACCTGAGTTGACTAGATTTCAAAAGGCCTTCAGATAATTGGCTACACGAGCCCCATGCAGGGAATCTCATTTATCCTGCTTCGATGTTTTTTTAGCTATGGCAATGGCTTCTCTATATGGAGTCCACTTGGAATTTATTTCTAGCCTATCAGTAGATTTAGGAGATTACAGCAGTGCCAATTTTACCTCCAGACTTGGTAGTGAGTTCATGATGGATCTCTGCAGCCCCTGTTAGTGAGGTAATTGTATCTTCTTTCTTTATAGCGTTGTTTTCATCCAGTAGCCAAGTGCTCCCAACCTCATATAGGTCAGTCATCATATCAGGGTATTGTTGCAGTACTGACCTGAGTATTCTTCTCCTATTAGTTGTGAGTGTTAATCTATTGTCGGATGGTGCGACTGCTGGGGATCCAGCTTACGTGACTGGTAACTCCATCTCCAGAGCCAATGCATTGTGGTTGCTGTCGTGCCTGGGCAGGACAGCAAAGTATACAACCCTTGGCCATATCCTGGTTTCTACCAGGATGTAGTCTATCAAGGAAGAATGTCCCAGCCTGCAAAAAGTATTCATCCCAGGGGAGTCCGATTTTGTATGCCCGTTGCAAGCCCTGACTGAGTAGTTCAGAGTGAGGGATTAGATCTTAAGGGCCAGCAGGGACCAGGTCCTAATGGGAGCAATATCCAGGTCTGGAATATCCCATAGCCTGTCTTATTACAGACAGCCTCGCCATGGGTGTCATCTAGGGGCTCAAATTGGCAATTAAAATCATCCCCATGACCAAATAGGTGCTGTCCATAATAACGGACAGAGGGAGGCCAATTGGTCCACAGTCAAGGATTCTTGACCTATCCCTATAGGTCTAGAGTAGACATTAACCAATGCTATTTTGACCTCAGGGGCAAAAGTGAGTAGAACTGACGGAATATAATTAGAGGATAACTCCATCCTCTTGGCCGTACATCGCAAGTGTGTACCTACCCATACACAAAGTCCACCGGACGGTCTTCCAATCCCCCTAGTGGTGATTGTCGTTGAGAAGTTCGAAAAACGCAGCCACAGCACGTCCTCCCTTGACCATGTTTCCTGAAAAGACAAAGGCCAAACTGGTCTACGGAGGACCCCAAGTCAGTGGAATCAAGTTTGCTCTTTAGACCAGCAACATTCCAGGATAGTACCCTCAGGAATGTCAGTGCTTCCTGGGTGTCCGAGTTTGCTACTTTAGGGGCAGTGTTACAGAACGATGTCACCCTCTGCGGCTCTAAAGATCCCTTCTCCCCTGGTCGTGGCTGTGCACTTCTATTGCTCGGGGCATTTGTTCTGAAACTTAGACCGCTATCCTCGCTGGCCTACTGCCCAGTTTCAGCTCCACTAAGGTGGACATGTATGGGATGAATTTAAAACGTTTGTGGAACTGGAACTTGTTTTTTGGCCCTTCTCTGCCCCTATCCTTGTTCTTGACTGCTTTTGAGGGCTCACTCTGTAGCTCCATTCTTCCCTGCCACAACCATGGACACACTGTGCACTACACAGCCATGGAATATGGCTTGCCCTCTTCATTGGTCTCCCCTCAGAAGCTTTTATTTAATCTAACTCGGGCTGGTTGCAGAGCCAATCTACCCCCTCCAGAAACCCAAACCTGTTTATTGTTTGTTATAAAAGAGCAGGGGCCTAGATATCTGGTGTGGGAGTCCAGCCTGTCATTGTATTGTATTCAGGGTGCCCAATGTAAGGTTGTTTTGTTCCCTGGTTGGTGGTGCGTGCAGTGCCTTATGAAAGGTGAGAGGGGCTTGATCGCTGTGCCTAGGTCCTGGTTGGGAGGATTCAATAGCAAGAGACTAAGAATGGTCATTGGGTTCCTAAAATTGATCAAAAACAGTCCCCTTGCCCATCTTTAGATCTGTTTCTTACCCAATTGACCCTACGAGTCATGAGAATCTACCCTGCTCTACTTATGGGATGTGCCTATATCTAGGCTTTCCTGTTTTCTGTTTTTATTTTTTGTAAATTCTGGTGTTTTTTTCCTAGTGTTTTCAAGTGATTTCAATTCCTTAAAAAACAGTGGTTATCAGTGGTTACACTTTTCATGCCATTAAAAACAACAGAAACAGTGTTTTTCCGGTGTTTATGGAAAGATTTGCTTTTATTATTGCTTTCTATCTGCACTGATAGTGCATGGTATATAGACTGTGTAGGTACAGTGTATATGAGGTTCAAATACATTTTTGCAAATCAAACCAATTGAAGTACACCATACAAAACTTCTTCAGCGAGTCTTTGGTCATGTGTGCTCGCTCTTTCCTTTCCATGTAAACTTTTATCTGTGAAAAGGCCCTCCCAACATTGGCAGTTGAGACGGGCAATGCCAAAACAGCCAGTACACAATTTGCTAACTCTGGCCACTGACCTAGCTTTCCATGCCAATACTGGTGCACTTGAAGATTGTGATTCTCTGGGCAGGTTCTGCAACATTTGCTTTCAACTGGGACTTATGCCCTCAGAGTTATTGAAGCGGTCAAAAATAAAACAGCACTTTTGAAACTACAGAGTAAATTCCTCTTTACTGACGGGATCTAGAACTTGTACGGAGCACCACAGTGAGGGTTCATTGACTTCAATGCCATGGTTAGTGAAGGGACATTTCTATGTATCATTGCAAGCGATTTCTCTTACATTGTAAAATAAAAGTTTCCTGAATTGCTCCTCACCATTGCTTTGCTTACCAAGTGGCAAGCACTCTAACATGAAATATGTTGCCTTTCCAAAGTCACTAAAGGGGTCGCCAGCTACTCTCAAGGAGATGTTTCACATCTACACCAATTATGCTGAATGCTTGTCAGACAAGGGTGTTTCCAGTCTCTAATTTTTTTTATTATGTCCAATACAGCAGTTATGTTTTCCGGTAAAAATCTAAGAATACAGTAGTGTACTTTTTTCAAATCACTATCAATATGCGACCAAAGATCCTCCCATTGCTTGACTTTGGCATTATCACTCAGCAAAAATTCTATAAACGGTTGTCACATGGATAATATAGCATTCACAGCCCCTTGGACTGAGAACCATCAGCTAAGCGACACAGTTGGGATCACTCTTTCTTTGATGCCACACAAAGCCCAAATGAGAAATATTTGTGTTTTAGTTCCTGCGCATAACAAAACAGTGCACCAGAATGGACTAAAAAGTCAATAGCAATCTTTATTAAATCTGAAGATTGTGAAGATGCTTTCAGCATACCATCTAACAAGTGGCAAAGATCTCCTACAGAAAAGCACTTCAGCTCAGGTATCAATTTTGACAGGTTATCACAAAATCTTTTCATATACATAGCTGAATCACTGCAAATACAAACAATATCACTCCAATCTTTGCTGAACTTGGAAAGAATCTTTTTACAGCAGCATTCCAAGTGACACTGTGTTCCATGTTTTCCAAAAGTCTGGTGTCATGTTTTCAACACTATCCCAGATGCTTGGTGATAACACTCTTTTCACATATACTTTTCACTGTACCTTGCCTTGAATGTTTAAAGTCTGAGGTGTTGGCAATTCACCTACAATCAATACTGACTCACTAGAAATTGAGGGCTGATGTATCAAGGGTTTTTACCCACTCTCTGTGGGTAAATGTGATGGCACATATTGGAAAAAGGTTCTTATGAAGCCAGCCAGTTTACCTAGCAGTGAAAGAATCAAACGCAGCCAAAATATCAAATCATTTTGACATTTCCTGATATTCTACAGTTTATAAAATAATTAAACAAAACCTAAAACATTCTTCTAAACCCTGCATCTTTGGACCAAAGACCACAAAACTGAAAAAAGCAAAAGGAAGTAGAATCAATATTTTAGTGACATCCCTAAACAACAACACTCAAGCAGAATAAAGTTAGCCTAGTCTTTATTGCTGCTTTACAGTTACAGTTTAAAGTTACACTGTATTGACCCTTTTGTGAAGAAAGAAATTACTCTTTCACTTTCCTTTTCATTCTATGTATGGCATTTAGTTTGTGGTTGTGCAGGTGTTTTTTCAGTGTTTATATGTTTACACTGGTGAGGGCTGTTTCCCTTTCGGTGGGGTTTTATCAGTTATTATAGGTTTAAACCTAAAACCGGACAGCCTACTTATATCTAACTAGCCAATACAAACATTTGTTGGTTAGTTCATTTTAGGTTTCTCTCTGACTTTTTTTGATCTGGAGGACACCTGCGAGGACAACAACATATAGGGATGATGCAGGAGGTAGGCTAATAGTGGGAAAGGATGCCCTGTCAGCTCTTGCAGGCTAAATCCCTTCCCCCTCCCCTCTAATGATAGCCTCTTTCATAGGGATACAATTGTTTGATGGAGCTTCATTAGAGTAGTCTTGCCCTCCACCAAAGTCATTATTGTTGGTGCTGTCATCTTGAGCACAAAAGAAAGCAGTCTTCGGTACCTCAGTGGAGTAGGGGGTAGCTATCTGGCAGATGGAGTCAATTCCCCTTAATTTTATCCCAGATGTTCTCTTGCTGGTCTTATCATCCAGTTTTTCCCCAGAGTTCTATCACTTTATCTAGGCGTGCTACCAAGGGGGCAAGTTCTTCCCTCACGATGATTTTGGTCTGCTCCCATAGATCCGTTAGTAGGTTGGCAGCCCATATGGGGTTTTTATTGTGCACGCGTGTTCTGGCAATGGAGCTGAGGTCAAAAACATCTCGGCAACGAGAGTTGTCCAACATTTGGCTTCCTGCGTTTAGCTGCCCCTCATGTTGTTTTTTAAGTCTTGCGGTACCACCCCCCTTCTGCAGATGCTCTTTAGGAGCCTCTTTGGTTTTAGTGTGGTCACCTTGTTTGGTAGGAGGAGAGTTGGGCTGATTACAGGGTTTAGCAGGAGGGGGGGCCAGACCTATAGAAGAACTTCAGGTTCAGGGGTTAGGGATAGCCGTCTTTCAGTTAGTTCGATTTCAGAGGCTACTACACCTATAGCCCTCTGCAGCATTCTATCAATTGACGTTGGTAGGAATGTCTCACAGAATATCGACGGACAGAAAATCGACCTACAAAAATATAGACACAAAAATATCGATGACAAGAATATCGAGATCCTATCTACAACATGGTAAGTACAAAAATATCGAAAATAAAATATTTAGGTGCCGATCACGATCCGGCAAAAACCGGGTACGAACCGTCGGACGGAGCCTAATCTCCGCCCGACGCGTACCCGGTCGTCAATTTTTACAAACAAGGAATCACGATTCGCACGGGTACACCATTACCGTACGATTCGTAAAAAAGCCCGAGCGAACAAAAAAACACCTACCAATGCGATCCGGGAAAGCGCCGACCTGACGTCGGGACGCTCGCAGCCAGCCATTCACGACCCAGGAATCACGATTCGCACCGACGTCACCCCGCACGGTGAATATTTTGCGGCAGCCAAAAACTGCCGGGAAATCAGGACGACGCGAACAAGGACCACCAGTACGCGACGGACAGACGACGACGCGAACAAGGAGGACCAGTACGTGACGGACACACAGGACGACGCGACCAAGGAGGACCCGTACGCGACAGGACGACGCGATCAAGGAGGACCCGTACGCGACAGGACGACGCGATCAAGGAGTACCAGTACGCGACGGACAGACATGGACCCGAACCTACGAGTCATCCCGGCCCTCATAGCAGTCCACCTCCTCTACAGGTTACGACGCAGACGCCGCAGAAGGTCAGAATAACTAAGGGAGGGGGGAAAGTGGGGTGGGGTGGGGGTGGCACGACCAGGGCAGGCCACAAAACAACCACATAAGTCACACACCACACATGGCCTGGACATACCTGACTCCCATGCCCTGGTCACCACGAGGGGGTGGGGGCGTGTCCTGATAAGCCAGCAACCGCCACAACGGAAGTCCGTCACCACGCGAACCGGCAACACAACCAGACAGGTACGTCCCGTACCCACGCCTGAAGAGCGTGGGTACGAGTCGTACCACGCCCACACACACGTCACCCCAACAATGGCGGGACGGATCGTACCCACGTGGCAAAGGCCTGGGTACGGCCCGCACAAGCATCACATAGCGTGGGGACGGATATGTACGAACCCTACCCCCACCCCGTATGCAAGGAGCGTAGCCCCCACCCCAACAGTGAAAGTACGACCCGTACCCCCACCCGCGTATGCATGGAGCGTACCCCCACCCCAACAGTGAAAGTACGACCCGTACCCCCACCCGCGTATGCATGGAGCGTACCCCCACCCCCACCCCAACAGTGTAAGTACGACCCGTACCCCCACCCGCGTATGCATGGAGCGTACCCCCACTCCAACAGTGTAAGTACGACCTGTACCCCCACCCGCGTATGCATGGAGCGTACCCCCCATGCCAACAGTGTAAGTACGACTCGAACCCTCACCCGCGGACGTACTGACCGTACCCCCACCACCACCAGTGTAAGTACGACCCGTACCCCCACCCGCGTATGCATGGAGCGTACCCCCCATGCCAACAGTGTAAGTACGACTCCTACCCCCACCCGCGGACTCACGGACCGTACCACCACCACACCAGTGTAAGTACGACTCGAACCCTCACCCGCGGACGTACGGACCGTACCCCCACCCCCACCAGTGTAAGTACGACTCCTGGACTCACGGACCGTACCCCCACCACACCAGTGTAAGTACGACTCGAACCCTCACCCGTGTATGCAAGGAGCGTACCCCCCACCCCAACAGTGTAAGTACGACCCGTACCCTCACCCGCGTATGCAAGGAGCGTACCCCCCACCCCAACAGTGTAAGTACGACCCGTACACTCACCCGCGTATGCAAGGAGCGTACCCCACACCCCAACAGTGAAAGTACGACCCGTACCCTCACCCGCGTATGCAAGGAGCGTACCCCCCACCCCAACAGTGAAAGTACGATCCGTACCCTCACCCGCGTATGCAAGGAGCGTACCCCCACTCCAACAGTGTAAGTACGACCCGTACCCCCACCCGCGTATGCATGGAGCGTACCCCCACTCCAACAGTGTAAGTACGACCCGTACCCCCACCCGCGTATGCATGGAGCGTACCCCCCACTCCAACAGTGTAAGTATGACCCGTACCCCCACCCGCGTATGCATGGAGCGTACCCCCCATGCCAACAGTGTAAGTACGACCCGTACCCTCACCCGCGTATGCAAGGAGCGTACCCCCACTCCAACAGTGTAAGTACGACCCGTACCCCCACCCGCGTATGCATGGAGCGTACCCCCCACTCCAACAGTGAAAGTACGACCCGTACCCTCACCCGCGTATGCAAGGAGCGTACCCCCCACCCCAACAGTGTAAGTACGACCCATACACTCACCTCGAATGCATGGAGCGCACCCACACCGTGTATGTCCCAAGCGTACATATCCAGAAATAGGAGGTGTGTGTGCAGAGTCCACCCAGCAGTGCCCAGACACAGGAGGGGTGTGTGCAGAGTCCTCCCAGCAGTGCCCTGAGACAGGAGGGGTGGGTGTGGAGTCCTCCCAGCAGTGCCCTGAGACAGGAGGGGTGGGTGTGGAGTCCTCCCAGCAGTGCCCAGAGACAGGAGGGGTGTAACACATGTGTGTGAGGCCGGAATTACCCACATCCATACTGCCTACAAGGGAACATGTCCCCATGAACTCATGTCAACAGACTCCACACACAAGTACAGTGATCACCAAGGATGCCACGATTGTTGCAGGTGGAGACATGGCCATGCATGCATGGCCAAAGTAGAAGGGCTCCGTCACACACACAGCTCATGTAGACACAGCTCTGCGCTAAACATTGTGAACACCCTGCAGGGAAGAAATCTGGGTACACAGAGGAAGGAATACACCCTGGGACAATTGAACCATGCAGTAACTGCTGACATGACCTAAGGAAGTTAGCCAACACCTTGTGATGGCACACAGATCCCAGGGTCGCCCCAATGAGCAGAACACTACTACAAATCCCACACACCCAAAGCCTTAAACACCACCCAAAACAATGTAGCAGCCCCACCAACACCAATACCACCATAGCAGGAGTGTGATAATGAAAACAAAATAAAGCTTTATTCAGCATGAGCACAATGTCCGTGGATCGCAGGCAGTTCAATTTTAACAAAGGCCGTAGGGCAGTCAATGATTCCCAGCTGGATGGGGGACACAGTGGGATGTGTGTCCCCTACCTTGCCTGCACAGTCAAATGGCATCGTCTTCCATACTGGTGAGGGCATCAGGGGGGGGGGAAGCAACAGGCACCGCAGGGACATCAGGGCAAAGGGGCGGCGTTGTGGGTGCAGGGATGGAGGACTCAACCACAGGGGGTGTGTCATGGCCAAAGGCGGAGGCCAGGATGGCACTACACACCTTAGCAAGGTCCTCCAGGGACTCCCCTGCACCCGAAGTGACCTCAGGCCCCAAGGAGGGGGGGGGGTCAGAGGGATGGGTTGCAGCGCCACCGGGGGAGGGTGGAGACAGGGGGGGAGACTCAACCACCCTGACGAGGACTTCCTTGACCGCTTGCGTGGTGGTGGAACTGTGGGGCTCAGGGACAGAGCGTCCATGAAGGAGTCCTTGGGGGAGATGTGGCCAGGAGAGCTGAGGGGAGGGGATTTGGAGGGAGTGGATTGTGTGGAATGCGGACTCCCACTCTGGCTGCGTGTCACACGTTTGCCCCCCGACCCAGTGGGTGTGCCTATCTCACCCTGTGTGTGCGTGTCAGGAGGAGTGCGGTGGACCTTCCCTGCTGGTGTGGTGCCTGTGTCTGTTGTGGTGGGTGCATGCCGACGTCTGGGTGTACGTGGGACAGGCATGGAAGTGGGAAGTGTGGATGGGGCAGGGGTAGGTGGGGGGAGGTCGCGCTGCAGGAGGACCCACTGCTGCAGTCAGTGTGGAGTCTAAGGACCTCAGCAAGTTGCGTTGGTCAGCCTGCGAAGAATGAATGCCCTCCAAGAATGCCTCGATGTTGGTGAGGGTTTTCCCGTGGGCATGGAGGACATTAAGGATCGCAGCCTGACCAACCTGCATTTGCCGCTGGATGTCCATAGACTCAGCATTGGCGGCAGCAGTGGAGACAGGGGCAGGGGGTGCGGTGCCTGGCAGGAAGGAGACATGCGGTGACCGGGCACGCTGGGAAGGGACACGAGCAAGTGGGAGGCGGCTGATGGGAACTGAGGGGGCGGTGCAAGGTGTTGTTCTGCTGTCAGCTGCTGGTGCAGCCACCGCCCACTCGGAGAACTCCTCCTCGGACCTGTCAGCTTCGTATTCTGACGTGCCAGTCGACAGGTCCTCGGCAGCACTATCCTCCACCTCTGTCCCACTCGATGTACCAGCCCCGATGTCACGGCTGGCACTGGTGCTCGGTCCCTCCGCCTTGCCTGTGTCCATGTCTCGCTCTGTGTCCCCCGACGATGCTGTGGGCAGGGTGGAGAGACATAAATTAATCAGACAGCTGTACACATCAGTCACATGAGTCCAATCGACATAGGTAACATTGCATAGCCTGAAAAGGAAGATCCCTAACATCTTCAAAACAAGGTACCGATGTAGGGCATGAAACACACAGTTGGTTGAGCCACCATGCCACTGAAATACCATGGAGAGCATGAGACAACAGCTAAAGACAGGAAACGGAGTCTGACATAGCACCCAGGCCCTGGGGACAATCCAGCACTGCATCTGCACCACACAGCGTTGGCGAAAATACCGATGACCAGGGACCATATCCATAAACTTGAGACACATGCTGCATAGGTAATGCTGAAAACATGCCCAACATGACTCGGTCACTGCACCTTGCGTGTGTGTCCAGAAACATCACACACTTGCCAGACCCAGCAAGTAGAAATCAGGATTTGACACATAGGCATTGCCCGCACCAACAAACCCCTACACGAGGCAAATTGTTGAGACACAGGTGGCACCAACATCTCATAGTCTGGGTGATAAACACAGGGGCAGGCAAAAAGCAAGATTGGACGCCAAACAGCCAAGGTGCGCCTGTACAAATAATGAGGTAGCAGTGCCCATCCTCAGATGAGTATAACAAGACACACAGGCACTGGCAACTGTGAGTATGAAGAAGGACAATCAGGTCAGGCTGCACAGTGGACACCTGTACATAATAGCACGTCTATATACATGGTGACAGGGGACAATGGCACAGAGCACAACCTACGCTGTAGACACTGAGAGTGTCCACGTTTATGATGACACATACAACACTGAGGAAAAGGTGCCCCAGGGGACAGTAGTGGGCACGCAACTACATGCTACTGAATGGTAATGACTGCAACACACGTCACCATCCCTGCACTATGCGTATCGCACACTCATGCACATCATGTCACAGGCCACTACATAGGACATGCGCGCTGTAAGGCATGACACATGAGAGACCAACTCCCATGTCTGGAGTCAGCATCAGTGCCAACTGACATGGAACCCACATGCAGTGAACTTGACAGTGCACAGGCAAGGTCCCACAACCTGTTACACACCACCCCCAGACATGATGCTACAGGCATTGTTCTCGTGGACAAAGCGCCAGCCTACATTACCTTGTGAAGGAGTGACTACACACAGACCAGGGAACACATTGCAAGGAGGGGAAGGGTGGCAGGGGCGCAGCGCTATACTGGGGCAAACAGGATCTGCACAGCACCTTTAAACCCTGCCAGTGAATTCATGCTACTGTGCCCTTACAAATGCCGGTGACACACAACAAACACACATGTACCTACCCCCTTCCGGCTGCTGCTTCGCCTGTAGGCGCCTCTCCAGGTCTGGAAAGACCACCGGCAGCACACGCCTGTGGAGGTGGTTCAGACAGCGGCGGCCGCGGTTCTTGTGGCTCTCAGGTGAGTCCCCCAGCAGGAGCCGTGCAATCCTCCGCGTCCAGCACCGGATATCCTGCCAGCGTTTCCTCACCTGGGACAGGCTCCGCCTCCGACCATCCACACCCCTCACGGCACTGACGGCGGTCAGCCAGATCTGCTCCTTGGCAGTGGCGCCTACCTGTGAGGAAGAACAAGTGACACCACATCAATACACCAGCCACATGTCACAGAGAGACATATGAGTACAAATTAGCTGGATACAACAAGGCATGTCATGCAGTCAACGCATTGCACCTTTGTCATAGGGACATCATGCCCTGGTGAGGGAAAAAGCAGTACGTGCCATAGTGGGTACACAGGTGGAATGATGGCAATGTCACAATCAATGATCAAGGCTCACACTGTGCATCACACCCACCCCTCCTGTCTCAGGGCACTGCTGGAAGGACTCCACACCCACCCCTCCTGTCTCAGGGCACTGCTGGAAGGACTCCACACCCACCCCTCCTGTCTCAGGGCACTGCTGTTAGTGATAGGCCCCCACCCCTCCTGTCTCAGGGCACTGCTGTGAGTGATAGGGCCCCACCCCTCCTGTCTCTGGGCACTGCTGGGAGGACTCCACACCCACCCCTCCTGTCTCAGGGCTCTGCTGGGAGACAGCAGGCACCCCCCCCCCTGGTACCCCCCCGACAGTACATGGCATGTGTGTCACACCAGGACACAATGCCTGAAGTCACAGTCACAACATAGGGAGAGTCTGTGGCAGTGGCCTATGCACTCACCTGATACCCTGGTCGGCCATACAGCATGGAGTACTGTGGGAGGATCACATCCAGCAGAGCCATGTTCTCCTCCAGGGTGAATCGCTGTGTCCTCTCCACAGCCCTTGACATGGTTCCAGGGAATCAGTAGCAGCAGCTGGGTCGACGAATGCAAAGATGTGCAGGCAAGTACTCCCTCATGGGACCTGGCTGCCTTATATGTGCCCTTCTGCCCAGTCTCATGCACAGGAGTACAGAGTGATTGGTCACTCACATTTGCATCCTATGTTTCCACCAATCCCTTCAAACCTAGCAGTCTGTGGGTTCTCTATCGGTTTCATTCTCCTGCATGATGTCAGCCCCACAAACACATTGCAACAAAGTAGAAGAATTCCAACTGACTTCTGCTGTGCACCTTCCAGAACAATGTCGAAATTTGAACTTGGTCTCCATGACAACCAGCATGCATGTAGGCCTTAATACTTGTCCCCTATGTAACTTGGAGCATCACACACAGGTACGGTGCGTTTCGGGGCCCTAGGGCACCCCAAATGCATGGCAACGGCCCGTACATGCATGCCTACGTTCACCATCACTATGGGTCTGCACGCGTATGCGTACTCGTAGTGGTACGGGCCGTACACACGCATCTTCGCTCACTATCACTATGGGTCTGCACGCGTATGCGTACTCGTAGTGATAGTGAGCGTACATGCGAGTGTACGGCCCGTACCACTACGGGTACGCATACGCGTGCAGACCCATAGTGATAGTGAGCGTACAGGCATTTGTACGGTCCGTACCACTACGAGTACGCATACGCGTGCAGACCCATAGTGATAGTGAGCGTACAGGCATTTGTACGGCCCGTACCACTACGAGTACGCATACGCGTGCAGACCCATAGTGATAGTGAGCGTACAGGCATTTGTACGGTCCGTACCACTACGAGTACGCATACGCGTGCAGACCCATAGTGATAGTGAGCGTACAGGCATTTGTACGGTCCGTACCACTACGGGTACGCATACGCGTGCAGACCCATAGTGATAGTGAGCGTACAGGCATTTGTACGGTCCGTACCACTACGGGTACGCATACGCGTGCAGACCCATAGTGATAGTGAGCGTACAGGCATTTGTACGGTCCGTACCACTACGAGTACGCATACGCGTGCAGACCCATAGTGATAGTGAGCGTACAGGCATTTGTACGGTCCGTACCACTACGGGTACGCATACGCGTGCAGACCCATAGTGATAGTGAGCGTACAGGCATTTGTACGGTCCGTACCACTACGGGTACGCATACGCATGCAGACCCATAGTGATAGGGCCGTACACACGCATCTACGCTCACTATCACTATGGGTCTGCACGCGTATGCGTACCCGTAGTGGTACGGACCGTACAAATGCCTGTACGCTCACCATCACGATGGGTACACATACGGCAGCACTCCCACAGTGATTTGGGAACATACACAGGCCCTCTTAGCAGCAGTACGGCGGTTTTCACACATCACAGTGGTGATAGGCGACACACAGGTAGGAATAGGGCGGACATACTTGTCCATGGATGGACATACTTGTCCATGGATGGACATCAAGGCATCGTCTGTGCATTACTACATGTGTGGGGCACAGGTGTGACAGGCTGTGATGTGGAACATGACTCCTGAGTGGAGAAGGCACCAGATGTATGATGAGATGTCTACAGATGTACTGTGTGATGTTGCGATGTGTGCCAGGCATGGCCTTGACTCCTTTGACATGTGTGCATGTCGTACTGCGCACTTGGGGTGAGCGGCACTGGCATGGCACGGACACCAACACACGGAAGTGTCCCCTGATGCACGGTACAGGGGTCATGACACATGACTTGTCACTACCCACAGTGCACAATGTGACTATGTCATTTATGTGTCCGGGATTTACATCTGGTTGATGTTGTAGCACCCTCAAAAGCTGCAGCCTTTGCAGCAACCAACATGTGTCTGTGTGTAGATTGTCATTGCACACTGTTCCGCACACCATGCCACATGTGTTATCGGATGTGAGGTGCACATGTATGCATGGGACACGGAGTAGCGTGACAAGGCCATGTCAGCATCCTCACAAGGAATGTGTGGTGAGTCATGACATGTGCACCTTCATGGCAAGGTGTGTGGGCAGGCCTAGTGTAATGTCATGTGACCTGTGGCTCCGGTGTTCCGCTACCAGTCTCTGCAATCGGCATCCTACTTCTGCTGATGTGTGGGTGTATGTCACTCCTGTCTTGCGTCGGGCTGTTCACTTGCACTGGGACACAGCTATTCCCATGGCGTGGCATGGGGAGGTTCTCAATCACCGTGTGTAGCTGGGTCTTGGAAGGAGTGTCACCTTGCATCCATACGTGTCCTGGGCATGTAGCACAGACCTGACTCCATATGTTGCATATGTGTATTGACAGATTAACATGTGCTCAGTACATATGAATTGTTGTCGTAGTGCACTCACTCTTCCTTGTCACTTCCTCATTACTGCAGAGCACCGCCTCTTGCCCGGATAATTCCAGACTTGGCTGCCATGCAGGAGAATGACAGCATCCGGCTCTACCGCTTCACCCAACCGTTGATTCTGGAGTTGACGGCGAGACTGACACCACACCTGCAACCGCTGCACAGGTATCCCACGGCACTGACACCCCAGCTGAAGGTAATGGCTGCCCTACATTTCCATGCCACGGGTACCTTCCAAAATACCATAGCTCATGTTGGTGGCATGTCCCAGAGCATGTTCAGCGGTGTGCTGCATGATTTCTTAGAGGCCATGTTGATTCACCTGGATGACTTCATCAAGTTCCCAACCCCTGAACAGATGACAGAGGTCAAGCGTGGATTCTATGCCCTGGGAGGGATGCCCCATGTCATTGGGTCCATAGATGGGACACATGTAGCTTTGGTACCACCACACGCACGGGAGGTGGCGTACCGAAATCGGAAGCACTACCACTCCATCAATGCCCTTGTGGTGTGTCTGTCCAACATGGTGATTTCACATGTCTGTGCTCGTTTTCCAGGATCAGCACACGATGCCTACATCATGAGGCGTAGCGGGATGCCTGATATGATGATGCAGCTGCGCAACGAACGGGCATGTGTTGTTGGTGGGTACAGTCTGTCTGTCCTGTATTCTGTATAGCCGAGCAGCACGACCGCTTCGCCAGTTCTAACGATATCCATGTGCTTTCCATGTAGGGGACGCTGGCTATCCCAACATGCCTTGGCTGCTGACACCTCTCCGCAACCCCATCACGCCGGCCCAGCTCCGCTACAACACCGCCCATGGCCGGACAAGGCGAGTGATAGAGAGGACGTTTGGCATGCTGAAGAGCCGATTCCGGTGCCTCCACAAGACCGGCGGCGCACTCCCATATGCCCCGGCGAAGGTTTGCAAGATCTTCATGGTCTGCTGCATGCTGCACAACATGGCAGTTGAAAGAGCTGTGCCACTCATCCTGAATCAACATGACGAGGACCATCCACCCGTGGAGGACGAAGGGCTTGGCAATGGGGCTAGTGATGTGGAGGATGTGGAGCCGCAAGAGGACATCCGGACTCGGCTCATACGCGACTTCTTTGCTTAGTGGTGAGTACCAGTGTCTGAGTGTGCACGCCTTGGTCCCCGTGTGGCATGTGTTGTGATGTGTGTCTCCACCTGCATGTATGGCACGTGACTCAGAGGTGTGTGTGGGTGTGTCACTGGAGTGATGGTGGCAGTGATGGTAGTATTTCCCCAGTCATAATTGTGACCTAGCATGTTGTCATCCATACATGTGTCGAGTAAATGCACATGCAAGTGGCTGTGCTTTTTGTGGCTGACTTCTTGTGTGTCTCTCTTCCCCAGGTACCTGCGCATGCCATCTGCTGGTTGCATTGTTGTGGCACTGCTATTCCTCATGGACATGGCATCGTGGGCTGACTCAGCGTTACAGGCACGGACACGTTTGGAAGTCTCCATGGGGTAAGGGATGCATCTGGGGTGTATTGGGTGTGGCAGTTGTTCACGATGTGTGCACACTGCCCCTGTCTGGGTTTGGTTCCTCTGCAGACATGTCGCATCCCCATGGGACACGACATGCAGCTGTGTACACCTGAATAGATGGTCTGCCTGGTTGTCAGTCATCAGTGATGGGATAGTGGATTGTGATGATGGCATCAATGTGTGTGACACTGCCCTCGGACACATACGGTTAGCATTGGCTTGACATGGCGTGGGACTTCCACATCAGCGGATCTATGGTGTATGGCAGGCTCTCCGTGTGCAGCTGTGGGTATTTAGCTGTTAGCCGACGCTTGTGTGCCAGTACCATGGCTATCACGCATTTGTGCTGCAGAAGGGGGGTCCCAGTGTTGGACCCACATGTTACTCCACATGATGTGTTCATGTGTACTTCGAGTTGGCTCTGCAAACCCGAATACATGACTAATAAAGGTGTCCCTATGCCTCCAAGGTGCCTCTTCTCAGTCAATGCTGGTGTGTTGGCACGGTGCATCCTGCTTGTCTGGCATGGTATTCCCTGATTGTGGCTATGTGTCAATGTGTCGAGTGGCAAGATGCACGCTGTGTGTGTGGCCTGAGACTGTGTATTGGGCATGATGTCCATGACTGCGTGGGTATTGTGACATGTGCCATCCCCATGCATCCAACATTGGCCAGGCCCCCATTCTCTGCATCCACCGGACTCAAGCTTGCAGGACATGGTTCTGCCACCTGTCTACACATACCTGGGTGCCCCCCAGGACACTGGACTGGATCCCTGACCTGTGCGCATGACTGTTGGTGTACTCAATGTGTGTGTCAGCACGGTTGTTCGGCCACCCCCTCAGCTGGTTGTGCCCATCACGGGTGTGTATGGTGCTCCATGTCTGTCTTGCCTAATAAACTGTGACCCATGTGTCCTGTGCCAGACTCAGGCCCCAGGGTGTGGATGGTTGAAGACAAAAGATGACTCAGGCATGTTTAGACTTTACAAGACACATGTTAGGTAATAATGCTACCAGCAGGCATCTACTCTTAATAGTGTGATTTATTATTGGGGGGGGGGACAAAGTGAGGGGCTTTCCGGGATTAGGGAATCCAAAGTTCAGTAGGGGAGTTGGTGTCCTTGCCATTGGAAATCCACAGAGTCCATGCCACAGTCTTTGTCAACATTGGTCAGCCAGTGACCAGCAGGGCCATGTGGCAGAGAATGTCTCTTGATGCTGTGATGCTGTTGCTCCAGTGGGCCAGGTGCCAGGCCAGGTGTCCTGGGAGATGGTGATGTAGCGCCGACCCTCACGGTCCTTTCCGTGGATGACCCGGCCTCCTGCGGGGAACCTCAGCAGCAGCCCGTGACGACGTCTGGGATGCTCCGTCGGATGTTTCCTCCTCCTCCTCCTGGACCCTCCCTGTGGGTGGTGATGTTCTCCGCCTTCTGGCACAGGGAGGGTCGGCCATGATGTCGGCCATCCGACGGAGTGTGGCGTGAATCCCCTCGAATGCCGTCACTTGCTCAGCCTGTCTGTCCTCCATCCTCCGTTGGTGTTCCAGTAGACAGGCATGTTGCTGGGCCTGCTGTGCCTTGATCCCCTCGAGGACGGACACAACCTGGGCCATGCCCGTGGTGTCCTCCCGGTATGTGTCCAGGATGTTACGGACATGGGACAATGCCGGATCCCCAGCCAACTGGTCAGGCTCGCGCCTCCGCCGTCCTCCACTCCCACCACCCCTGCCCACTTGCGCATGGCCTGCCCTTGTGGGCACATGGGGTCTCCGGGACCCCTGAGGGGTGGCATTGGCGTTGTCGCCTGCCTCCTCCTGGGTGCCCGGGACACCGTGTCCCTCCTGGCGAGGCGGGCTGCATTGTGGTGTTGGGGCAGGGATCCTGGGTGTCTCCTGGGATGTGGCAGGAGTGGGGGTGGTGGTTGGCACAGTTGTACCTGACGCAGGTGCTGCAGGTGGTTGGACACCAGAGGGGCCAGGTCGGTCGGGGTCGTCCGCAGAGTGGTGAGAGTGGTCGCTGCCGGTGGGATCGGGCTCCTGCAGATCCAGGTCCTGTGAGTGTTCCCCCCCAGTGTTGGGGGGTGCACCACGACGTTGACCTGTGTGTGAGAGAGACAATGTTAATTTTGGTCCATGCAACATCCATGTTTCATCATTTTCAAAGTTGACACATTTCCTCTTGGAATTAGGATCTGTCTTGCATTCCACTCACAGTGCACTTGTGCATGGGTGTGTCCCTTGGGCACCACTTTGGCCCCTTTAACTATGTGTGGCACAGTCTTACTTGCTGTGTCAAGTGTGACTGCAGTCAGCAGTGGAGTGTGCAGGTGTGGCGAGCCATGCATTTGCGCCTTCCTTGTAGCACTGTACATGTGCACATGGAGTGGATCCACACACTTATATGATGCAGGTAGCTGTCCTTGTGCTCGTGTACAGGTTGTGACATGGCCCTGCGTTTTGCCATGATGAAGAGGGGGGGTTCTGGCACTGGCCACCCTTGTCTACATGCACGCGGTCCACCTGCTGACGAGCAGACATTCCCACACACCAAAGGACTGATTTGCTCTCCCTGTGTCTCCCTCCTTCTCTGTCCCCCTCTCCCTCCCTCTCTGTCCCCCTCTCCCTCCCTCTGTGTGTCAGCCTCCTCCCTCTGTCCGTCTCCCTCCCTCTCTGTCCCCCTCTCCCTCCCTCTCTGTCCCCCTCTCCCTCCCTCTCTGTCCCCCTCTCCCTCCCTCTCTGTCCCCCTCTCCCTCCCTCTGTGTGTCAGCCTCCTCCCTCTGTCCGTCTCCCTCCCTCTCTGTCCCCCTCTCCCTCCCTCTCTGTCCCCCTCTCCCTCCCTCTCTGTCCCCCTCTCCCTCCCTCTGTGTGTCAGCCTCCTCCCTCTGTCCGTCTCCCTCCCTCTCTGTCCCCCTCTCCCTCCTTCTCTGTCCCCCTTTCCCTCCCTCTGTGTGTCCCCCTCTGTCACCTCGGCCCAGCTTCCTGGGCACAGACTGTTAGCAGATCTTTGAGTGGCCCTTGGCTTGTTGATGTGAGTTTGTTTCTGATCTCCAGGCACCCATTTGGTGTGATGTGTGTCTGTGCGCTGCTGCTGTGGTGGTGTATGCTGCCACTCTTTCACAATGTTGGCTGTTCATTAGCTGCCGTCATGTGCAAACCAGTGCCTTCACCCCCATGTGTTGATGCAAGGCGTCCGGCATTTGCTGGCAAGTCATTCCTGTGTTGGGACACACTGTTTGTCTGGCTGTGACCTAGGCCATATGGGCAGAGGGCATTGTTGTCTGCTTTGGAGTCGCACTATGTGATTTTTGGTGCCCAGCCTCCCGCCATCCGGGTTACCGTGTCATGTGTTGTTGTCTTCTGTGGCCTGTGACTTGACATTGTCCAGCTGGGTGCATGGGGCATGGTGGCAGCAGTGGCATGTGCCTGCTCATGGAGTGTGGTTGAGTCATGCGATGGCTTGTGGTGGTTGCGTGCCTGTTAGTAATTTTGGTTGTGGTTGCAGTTCCCCCCATGTGAGGTGCGTTGTTTGTGTACTCACCCGGGTCTCGGAGTCCTTCTAATCCTTCGACTGCCTCCACCGGCAGTATGGCCATCACCCTCTCCTCCCAGGGATGGTACTGTACGGGTCTGCGGGAGGGCCCTCCTCCGGTGGCGTTGGCCTGGTCGTGTTCCTCCTGCCTCTTGGCTCTGACCCTCCTCCGCAGATCGTACCACCTGTTCTGGCAATCCTGCTTGGTCCTCCTGGTGTCCGCAACGGCATTCACAGCATCGACGATGGTCTGCCACATGGCTGTTTTGGCTGTCTGGCTGGTGCTTCTGACCAATGTTCCAAAGATCTGTGGCTCGACTCTGAGGATTTGATCAACAAGGACCTCCAACTCTCGGTGACTGAACTTTGGATTCTTGGTAGTGGGCATGGTGAGGGGTGTGGGTGGGGATGGTGTGGGTGTGGGGGGTGTGTGGATGTTGGGGGTGTGTGTGGATGGTTGTGTGTGTGTGTGAATGTGATGAGAGGGTGTTTGTGAGGGTGGTCGTGTGAAGGTGTGCAAGTGTAAGGTGTGGTGTAGCTTGTAGTCTGGTTCTGTGGTGTGTGGCAGCAGTGAGTCTGTTGCAAAGGCTCATGGTTTGTGTGTGTGGGCCCTTTTTATTGGTCCATGGGTGGGTGTGGCAGTGTTTGAAGTTTGGGTGGGTGTGTTATAAGGAGTGGTGGTGTATTGGGCCTCTGTTTGTTTTTGGCAGTTGCAGGTCAGTGATTGTGTTATTTTAGTGGTTGTTGGCCATGTTTAGTGGCTTTGTGCCTTTCGAATGGTGTATTCTTGGGTTGTTTTGTTTTGTCCTGGTTGTGTACGTGCGTTTTGAGCGTGTGTACGGTGTGTACATGGCCCATTTGGTTGTACGATGATGTCCTTGTGTGTGGCTTTGTGCGACTCGTACATGCGGTTGTGATGTTGGGGCATGGGGTGCGCTCCGTAGTTAGGAGGTTGTGTTGGGGGTGCGCCAGGAACTACTGGGGTGTAGGTACACGGGGGGTACGACACGTACTGGGGTGGGGGGGTGTACATTGACGGTGGTACGACACGTACTGGGGTGGGGGTACGACTGGAACGTACTGGGGTGTAGGTGCACGGTGGTACGACACGTACAGGGGTGGGGGGGTGTACATTGACGGTGGTACGACACGTACTGGGGTGGGGGTACGACTGGAATGCACTGGGGTGTAGGTACACGGGGGGTATGACACGTACTGGGGTGGGGGGGTGTACATTGACGGTGGTACGACACGTACTGGGGTGGGGGTACGACTGGAATGTACTGGGGTGTAGGTAGACGGGGCTATGACACGTACTGGGGTGGGGGTACGACTGGAACGTACTGGGGTGTAGGTACACGGGGGGTATGACACGTACTGGGGTGGGGGGGTGTACATTGACGGTGGTACGACACGTACTGGGGTGGGGGTACGACTGGAATGTACTGGGGTATAGGTAGACGGGGCTATGACACGTACTGGGGTGGGGGTACGACTGGAACGTACTGGGGTGTAGGTACACGGGGGGTATGACACGTACTGGGGTGGGGGGTGTACATTGACGGTGGTACGACACGTACTGGGGTGGGGGTACGACTGGAATGCACTGGGGTGTAGGTACACGGGGGTATGACACGTACTGGGGTGGGGGGGTGTACATTGACGGTGGTACGACACGTACTGGGGTGGGGGTACGACTGGAATTTACTGGGGTGTAGGTAGACGGGGCTATGACACGTACTGGGGTGGGGGTACGACTGGAACGTACTGGGGTGTAGGTACACGGGGGGTATGACACGTACTGGGGTGGGGGGGTGTACATTGACGGTGGTACGACACGTACTGGGGTGGGGGTACGACTGGAATGTACTGGGGTGTAGGTAGACGGGGCTATGACACGTACTGGGGTGGGGGTACGACTGGAACGTACTGGGGTGTAGGTACACGGGGGGTATGACACGTACTGGGGTGGGGGGGTGTACATTGACGGTGGTACGACACGTACTGGGGTGGGGGTACGACTGGAATGTACTGGGGTGTAGGTAGACAGGGCTATGACACGTACTGGGGTGGGGGTACGACTGGAACGTACTGGGGTGTAGGTACACGGGGGGTATGACAGGTACTGGGGTGGGGGGGTGTACATTGACGGTGGTACGACACGTACTGGGGTGGGGGTACGACTGGAATGTACTGGGGTGTAGGTAGACGGGGCTATGACACGTACTGGGGTGGGGGTACGACTGGAACGTACTGGGGTGTAGGTACACGGGGGGTATGACACGTACTGGGGTGGGGGGGTGTACATTGACAGTGGTACGACACGTACTGGGGTGGGGGTACGACTGGAATGCACTGGGGTGTAGGTACACGGGGGGTATGACACGTACTGGGGTGGGGGGGTGTACATTGACGGTGGTACGACACGTACTGGGGTGGGGGTACGACTGGAATGTACTGGGGTGTAGGTAGACGGGGCTATGACACGTACTGGGGTGGGGGTACGACTGGAACGTACTGGGGTGTAGGTACACGGGGGGTATGACACGTACTGGGGTGGGGGGGTGTACATTGACGGTGGTACGACACGTACTGGGGTGGGGGTACGACTGGAATGTACTGGGGTGTAGGTAGACGGGGCTATGACACGTACTGGGGTGGGGGTACGACTGGAACGTACTGGGGTGTAGGTACACGGGGGGTATGACACGTACTGGGGTGGGGGGGTGTACATTGACGGTGGTACGACACGTACTGGGGTGGGGGTACGACTGGAATGTACTGGGGTGTAGGTAGACGGGGCTATGACACGTACTGGGGTGGGGGTACGACTGGAACGTACTGGGGTGTAGGTACACGGGGGGTATGACACGTACTGGGGTGGGGGTACGACTAGAACGTATTGGGGTGGGGGTACACGGGGGTACGACACGTACTGGGGTGGGGGTACGACTGGAACGTACGGGGGTGTAGGTACACGGTGGTACGACACGTACAGGGGTGGGGGGGTGTACATTGACGGTGGTACGACACGTACTGGGGTGGGGGTACGACTGGAATGCACTGGGGTGTAGGTACACGGGGGTATGACACGTACTGGGGTGGGGGGGTGTACATTGACGGTGGTACGACACGTACTGGGGTGGGGGTACGACTGGAATGTACTGGGGTGTAGGTAGACGGGGCTATGACACGTACTGGGGTGGGGGTATGACTGGAACGTACTGGGGTGTAGGTACACGGGGGTATGACACGTACTGGGGTGGGGGGGTGTACATTGACGGTGGTACGACACGTACTGGGGTGGGGGTACGACTGGAATGTACTGGGGTGTAGGTAGACGGGGCTATGACACGTACTGGGGTGGGGGTACGACTGGAACGTACTGGGGTGTAGGTACACGGGGGGTATGACACGTACTGGGGTGGGGGGGTGTACATTGACGGTGGTACGACACGTACTGGGGTGGGGGTACGACTGGAATGTACTGGGGTGTAGGTAGACGGGGCTATGACACGTACTGGGGTGGGGGTACGACTGGAACGTACTGGGGTGTAGGTACACGGGGGTATGACACGTACTGGGGTGGGGGTACGACTAGAACGTACTGGGGTGGGGGTACACGGGGGTACGACACGTACTGGGGTGGGGGTACGACTGGAACGTACGGGGGTGTAGGTACACGGTGGTACGACACGTACAGGGGTGGGGGGTGTACATTGACGGTGGTACGACACGTACTGGGGTGGGGGTACGACTGGAACGTACTGGGGTGTGCCTAGACGGGTGGGGGTATACATACACGGGGGGTACGTGTCGGACGTACGGGGGCTGGGGGGAGTGTTGGGCGCGTATGCGGGCACATGTCTCCATGGTTGTTGCTATAGATGTTCGGTGCGGACGGTGTTTTTTTCCATACGGTTGTACGCTCGGACGCACGGGATGGATCGTGATTCCTCGGTCGGACTTGGCATTTCACGTTTGTAAGGTAAATCGTCCGAGGACGTGTCGGACACATTTTCCGACCCGAGGACGTGTGGGGAATGTTTCCCAGTGCGGTTCGTATGGACTTTTTACCATGCGAATCGTGATTGCCAGTTCGTACGGAACTTGTACGATTCGTACGGTAAAAAGACCCGATACGAGTCGCACGGGGATATTTTTTGCCGGATCGTGATCGGCACCAGAATGTCAAAAATATCGTTATTACAAATATAAAGTATTTTTTAGTTAAAAAAAATATGTAAAATAAACCAAATAATACTTATAAATAAAATAAACATAATTAAATATATTTTATAATGTTTAAAATGAATAATTAATATATATAATGTAATAAAACATTAATTAAACATATACATATAATATATAATATATACTTACTTAATAATACATTTTAATAATTGTTTTAATAACTTATAACTTGTTAAAAATTATTATAAATACAAATACATCATACACATCAAACAATAACATGAATAAAAATTAAATATTTATATATAACACATTTAAAAAATTACCTTTAATTTGAATATTGTTAAAATTAATTATATATTACATTAGCTAAAATAATACAACAAATATTAAATAGCACCGACAATAAAACTACTACTCCAGCTCCAAAAGAAAACAGTAAAGAAAATGTTGGATAGCGTAGAGCTAAAAATTACTATTTCCACTCCAGGGAGTGTAACAATAGGGAAAGTGTTGGATAACGTACAGGTATAAATTACTATACCCACTGCAGGGAGTGCAACAGTAAGGAAAGTGTTGGATAGCGTAGGGGTAAAAATGACTATTCCAACTCCAAAGAGTGCAACAGTAGGGAAAGTGTTGGATAGCGTAGGGGTGAAAATTACTATTCCCACTCCAGAGAGTGCAACAGTAGGAAAAGTGTTGGATAGCGTAGGGGTAAAAATTACTATTCCCACTCCAGAGAGTGCAACAGTAGGGAAAGTGTTGGATAGCGTAGGGGTAAAAATTACTATTCCAACTCCACAGAGTGCAACAGTAGGGAAAGTGTTGGATAGCATAGGGGTAAAAATTACTATTCCCACTCCAGAGAGTGCAACAGTAGGGAAAGTGTTGGATAGCGTAGGGGTAAAAATTACTATTCCCACTCCAGAGAGTGCAACAGCCGGGAAAGTGTTGGATAGCGTAGGGGTAAAAATTACTATTCCCACTCCAGAGAGTGCAACAGTAGGGAAAGTGTTGGATAGCGTAGGGGTAAAAATTACTATTCCCACTCCAGAGAGTTCAACAGTAGGGAAAGTGTTGGATAGCGTAGGGGTAAAAATTACTATTCCAACTCCACAGAGTGCAACAGTAGGGAAAGTGTTGCATAGCGTAGGGGTAAAAATTACTATTCCCACTCCAGAGTGTACAACAGTAGGGAAAGTGTTGGATAGCGTAGGGGTAAAAATTACTATTCCAACTCCAGAGAATGCAACAGTACGGAAAGTGTTGGATAGCGTAGGGATAAAATTTACTATTCCAACTCCAGAGGGTGCAACAGTAGGGAAAGTGTTGGATAGCGTAGAAGTTAAAAATAACATAGTTATAAATAAAATAATTATTTAAAATAATTAGTGATTTAATTATTAAATAACTCAAAATTATTTACAAATACCAATAAATAATTATTACAAAAATAACTACCAAAGAATAATTAATTAACAATACATTAATAATAAATACCAATAAATAATAATTAATAAATGTTAATTACCAAATAATAAATATTAAACGATAAAATATTTTTCATAACCAAAAACATATGAATTATTAAAAAGTAAATACCAATTAAAATATATTTAACAATTTAAAAAAATATATACTGCAAAATAATAATTATGAAACATTAATTACCAATTAAAAAATATTGAACTATTTAATATTTTTCATACGCCAAAATAATAAATATTACACATTAATTACCAATTAATAATTACTTATTAATATATTAATTAGAAATATCAATGCATAATATTTAATTATATTTAATTCACAACTAATGATCAATCAACAATTAATTATTTTTCATAACCAAAATATTATAATTTAAAATATTTACCAATTAATAATTATTGTCCAATTAATTAATTATCAATACCCAACAACTAATTTAATAATTACTTAATTAGATTTCAATTACTTCCAACACTATTCCCCTATAAACGCACGACACACTCCACTAATAAAATAATACACTTAACATAATTATCAATTAATCAACTAATTAAAACTAATTGCCAATTAATAAAAATTAATTACCAATTCATACTTAATTAACAATAATATAATTATCAATACCAATAAATGAAAATAAATTATTAATTAATTACAATTAAATTACTTCCCACCCTATTCCCCTATAAACCCACAACCCGCTACAGAACTTAAACGCAATAATTTATTAAAATCAATTTATAATTCCTAAAAATGTATAATTAATTCCATATAATTAAATTACTTCCCACCCTATTCCCCTATAAACCAACAACCCGCTACAGAACTTAAACGCAAAAATTAATTAAAATTAATTTATAATTCCTAAAAATGTATAATTAATTCCATATAATTAAATTACTTCCCACCCTATTCCCCTATAAACCCACAACCCGCTACGGTACTAAAACACAAAATTGACTTAAAAAACCATTGTTAACATATAAAAATTGTATACATATATGTTAAAACCAGTGG
Source organism: Triturus cristatus (assembly GCF_964204655.1). NCBI lineage: Eukaryota > Metazoa > Chordata > Amphibia > Caudata > Salamandridae > Triturus > Triturus cristatus. The sequence continues at coordinate 145,800,982 of NC_140588.1, forward strand.
AACACTTAACTAAAAATATATAACACATACATATTAAATACATAATAAAATACATAACAATAATATAAATATCGATATTAGTAACATCAATATTAGTAAAATCGATATATTTGATGTCGATATTACTAACTTCGATATTACTAACATCGATATTAAAATACTTACCTTAGGATCGATATTTTGTCCATAGATATTATTGACATCGATATTCTGTCCCTTCAATATTTAAAACTCGATATTAGTGTAGGTAGATATTTTAGTTTCGATATTTTGGCTGCTCACCGTTGGTAGCAGGGACAAAGTTAAAGTCTGTGCCTGTGACCTTTCTTGCCCGGCCTGCTTCCCCATGATTGCCTAGCTGGTAGCAAGTCACCCGATTGCAACGCTATTAGGTATTATGCAGGAAAAACAGTTGGGGCAGCAAAGGAGAAAAAATCCAAAACGGAACAAGACAAATAAACCCACACCACTGACCAGAATCTTTCCATGCCACTGGGGAAGGCAGCCGTATCAGGTCCCGGGCAGACCAAGATATGAATCGCAGAAAAAAGGATTGTGGCCCAGTCCAGCCTGGTCCGGCAACAGACGGACACAGATGGGCCCGCTCTTGGTCTGAGCTTTTCCCAGGCGCGACCCGCATGCGCCATGTGCTGCGGGATGCCTCCAGTCGATTTACGGTGCTCCAGTGCCTGTGCATTGCGTGTGGCCCATGGGTTTCTGGGGAGTGTGGTCAAACTCCTCCCCAGCACAACACAGCGTGGCGTTACTTTCTCCCCGGTCAAGAGGCATGAGACAGACAGAAGCAGGTGAGGGTCCCACACTGTGGGACGCCTCCAGTTGATTTATGGCGCTTTGGTGTCTGTGCATTGCTTGTGGCCCAAGGGTTGATGGGGAGTGTGGTCCAACTCCATTCCAGCACAACACAGCGTGGCGTGTCTTTCTTCCCAGTCGGTAGGCAAGAGGCAGACAGGAGCAGGTGAGGTTGAGGGTCAAACTTGGCGGGACACCTCCAGTTGATTTATGGCGCTCCAGCGCCTGTGAGTTGTGTGTGGCCCAAGGGTTGCTGGGGAGTGTCGTTCAACACCTCCATATCACAACACAGCTTGGCGTGACTTTCTCCCGGGTTGGGAGGCAAGGGGCACACAGGAGCACTGCACCCTGCTCTCTGGACTGTTCAGGGACTAACCTAGGGTGACTTAGCTGTACTAAAACGGAAGGTATGGGTGGTTCCAAAGTCTTTATTTTGCAAGGTCAAGGTGGCAGTTTAAAACTGCACACACAGGTTGCAATGGCATGCATGAGATATGTTTAAAAGGACTACCTCAGTGGGTGGCACAACCAGTGCTGCAGGCCCACTAGTAGCATTTAATTTACAGGTCCTGGGTACATATAGTAACACTTTGCTAGGGACTACAAGTTCATGAAATAGGCCAATTGGGTTTAAGCCAATTCTACCACGTTTTAAGGAGCAAGCACTTAAGCACTCATTAGCAGTGGTAAAGTGTGCAAACAAAAATGGGTTCAGAAAACAGAAGGGTGAAGGCAAAAAGTCTGGGGTGACCTTGCAGACAGGGCCAAGTTGAACAACCATCTACCCAATTTATAGTGGACAGTCAGAATGTAATTTATGCTGTCCATCACCACCAGGTAAAAGCTATCAGTAACGGACAGTAGAAATAAAAAACAATGGCCTCCTATTCTGTTTAACAACAACTCTTATGATTTGGGGGCCATTAGTTTCACATTTTTTAAAACAAACTCCGTCTTTCTGAGTTTGTTTTTGACAAATTTAAAACTATGAAAAAGTTTAACATTTGTGTTGGAAATTGGCCCATTAGTTGTGTGGTTATCACAAGTAATAGGTCCACAGTTTTTCTCAATGGGAACGAAACACCCCAATGTATCGCTTCACTCTCACAGGGTAGCGAAGCGGAGCAGTCCGAGGCCTACTCAAGGCGGTTGGTGTGGACCAGTAATCACCAATCACAGGCACCTACTGATAACACTCAATACATGATTGTCCAGTCAGTACCTTTTTTATTACCCACAATCTACCAAAACTAGGCTGTAATTTACAAATAAATACATTGACAAATGGAACATACCATAGATAACATTGTGTAATCATTGATGAGCCTAGAGGGGTCACCCAAACATATCACGTGAGCTTAATCATGTTGTTTTTAATAAACTACTTTTAGATACATTTAAGGCGCCGATCACGATCCTGTAAAAACCGGGTACGAACCGTCGGACGGAGCATATTCTCCGTCCGACGCGTACCCGGTCGTCAAAATTGACAAACATGGAATTACGATTCGCACGGGAACACCATTTCCGTACGAATCGTAAAAAACCCCGACCGAACAAAATAAACATACAAATGCGAACCGGGAAAGCGCCGACCTGACGTCGGGACGCACGCAGCCTGGCATTCACGAACCAGGAATTACGATTCGCACCGACGTCATCCCGCACGGTGAATATTTTCCGGCAGCCAAAAACTGCCGGGAAATGAGGACGACGCGAACAAGGACTACCAGTACGCGACGGACAGACAGGACGACGCGAACAAGGAGGACCAGTACGCGACAGGATGACGCGAACAAGGAGTACCAGTACGCGACGGACAGACAGGACGACGCGAACAAGGAGGACCAGTACGCGACAGGACGACGCGAACAAGGAGGACCAGTACGCGACGGACAGACATGGACCCGAACCTACGAGTCATCCCGGCCCTCATAGCAGTCGACCTCCTCTACAGGTTCCGACGCAGACGCCGCAGAAGGTCAGAACAACTAAGGGAGGGGGGAAAGTGGGGTGGGGTGGGGGTGGCAGGACCAGGGCAGGCCACAAACCCCCCACCAAAGTCACACAGCACACATGCCCTGGACATACCTGACTCCCATGCCCTGGTCACTACGAGGGGGTGGGGGCGTGTCCAGATAAGCCAGCGACCGCCACAACGGAAGTCCGTCACGACGCGAACCGGCAACACAACCAGACAGGTACGTCCCGTACCCACGCCTGAAGAGCGTGGGTACGAGTCGAAACACGCCCACACCCACGTCACCCCAACAATGGCGGGACGGCTCGTACCCACGTGGCAAAGGCCTGGGTACGGCCCGCACAAGCATCACATAGCGTGGGGACGGATATGTACGGACCCTACTCCCACCCGTATGCATGGAGCGTACCCCCACCCCAACAGTGTAAGTACGACCCGTACCCACCCGCGTACGTATGGAGCGTACCCCCACCCCAACAGTGTAAGTACGACCCGTACCCACACCCGCGTACGTATGGAGCGTACCCCCACCCCAACAGTGTAAGTACGACCCGTACCCACACCCGCGTACGTATGGAGCGTACCCCCACCCCATAAGTGTAAGTACGACCCGTACCCACCCGCGTACATATGGAGCGTACCCCCACCCCAACAGTGTAAGTACGACCCGTACCCACACCCGCGTACGTATGGAGCGTACCCCCACCCCAACAGTGTAAGTACGACCCGTACCCACACCCGCGTACGTATGGAGCGTACCCCCACCCCAACAGTGTAAGTACGACCCGTACCCACACCCGCGTACGTATGGAGCGTACCCCCACCCCAACAGTGTAAGTACGACCCGTACCCACACCCGCGTACGTATGGAGCGTACCCCCACCACAACAGTGTAAGTACGACCCGTACCCACACCCGCGTACGTATGGAGCGTACCCCCACCCCAACAGTGTAAGTACGACCCGTACCCACCCGCGTACGTATGGAGCGTACCCCCACCCCAACAGTGTAAGTACGACCCGTACCCACACCCGCGTACGTATGGAGTGTACCCCCACCCCAATAGTGTAAGTAAGACACGTACCCTCACCTCGAATGCATGGAGCGTACCCCCACCCCAACAGTGTAAGTAAGACACGTACCCTCACCTCGAATGCATGGAGCGTAGCCCCACCCCAACAGTGTAAGTAAGACACGTACCCTCACCTCGAATGCATGGAGCGTAGCCCCACCCCAACAGTGTAAGTACGACACGTACCCCCACCTCGAATGCATGGAGCGTACCCACATCCGTCTATGTCATGAGCGTACATATTGTGAAATTGGAGAGGTGGGTGCAGAGTCCTCCCAGCAGTGCCCTGAGACAGGAGGGGTGTGTGCAGAGTCCTCCCAGCAGTGCCCTGACACAGGAGGGGTGTGTGCAGAGTCCTCCCAGCAGTGCCCTGACACAGGAGGGGTGTGTGCAGAGTCCTCCCAGCAGTGCCCTGAGACAGGAGGGGTGTGTGCAGAGTCCTCCCAGCAGTGCCCTGACACAGGAGGGGTGTGTGCAGAGTCCTCCCAGCAGTGCCCTGACACAGGAGGGGTGTGTGCAGAGTCCGCCCAGCAGTGCCCAGACACAGGAGGGGTGGGTGCAGAGTCCTCCCAGCAGTGCCCAGACACAGGAGGGGTGTGTGCAGAGTCCTCCCAGCAGTGCCCTGAGACAGGAGGGGTGTGTGCAGAGTCCTCCCAGCAGTGCCCTGACACAGGAGGGGTGTGTGCAGAGTCCTCCCAGCAGTGCCCTGACACAGGAGGGGTGTGTGCAGAGTCCTCCCAGCAGTGCCCTGACACAGGAGGGGTGGGTGCAAAGTCCTCCCAGCAGTGCCCTGAGACAGGAGGGGTGGGTGCAAAGTCCTCCCAGCAGTGCCCTGAGACAGGAGGGGTGTGTGCAGAGTCCTCCCAGCAGTGCCCTGACACAGGAGGGGTGTGTGCAGAGTCCTCCCAGCAGTGCCCTGAGACAGGAGGGGTGTGTGCAGAGTCCTCCCAGCAGTGCCCTGACACGGGAGGGGTGTGTGCAGAGTCCTCCCAGCAGTGCCCTGAGACAGGAGGGGTGGGTGCAAAGTCCTCCCAGCAGTGTCCTGACACAGGAGGGGTGTGTGCAGAGTCCTCCCAGCAATGCCCTGACACAGGAGGGGTGGGTGCAAAGTCCTCCCAGCAGTGCCCTGAGACAGGAGGGGTGGGTGCAAAGTCCTCCCAGCAGTGCCCTGAGACAGGAGGGGTGTGTGCAGAGTCCTCCCAGCAGTGCCCTGACACAGGAGGGGTGTGTGCAGAGTCCTCCCAGCAGTGCCCTGAGACAGGAGGGGTCTGTGCAGAGTCCTCCCAGCAGTGCCCTGACACAGGAGGGGTGTGTGCAGAGTCCTCCCAGCAGTGCCCTGAGACAGGAGGGGTGGGTGCAAAGTCCTCCCAGCAGTGCCCTGAGACAGGAGGGGTGTGTGCAGAGTCCTCCCAGCAGTGCCCTGAGACAGGAGGGGTGGGTGCAAAGTCCTCCCAGCAGTGCCCAGACACAGGAGGGGTGGGTGCAGAGTCCTCCCAGCAGTGCCCTGAGACAGGAGGGGTGGGTGCCTATCACTCCCAGCAGTGCCCATGGAACGCAAAGGGTGGAGTAGTCACAGATACCATGCCCACAAATGTCAGTCAGCTGCAGTACATGTACCACATGTGTTCGAGGCTGGGAGTATACGCATGCATAGCGCAGAAAAGAATACATGTACACATGAAGTCATGTCAATAGGCCACATACACAAGTACAATGACTACCAAGGATGCCATAAATGACGCAGGTGGAGACATCGCTCAGCATGCATGTGCAAAGGTGAAGGACTACGTCACACACCCAGCTAATGGACACACAGCTCTGTGCCAAAGTCAGGGGACACCCTGCAGGGAAGAAGTCAGGGTACACAGAGGAAGGAATACACCTTGGGACAATTGCAACATGCAGCAACTGCATACATGAATGGAGAAAGGTAGCTAACACCGTGTGATGCCACACAGATCCCAGGGTCCCCCCATGAGCAGCACACTACTACATTTCCCACACACCCAACACATGACCAACACCCACAACCATGTAGCAGCCCCACCAACAGCAAGGCCAGCAATGCAGGAGTGTTCCAAGGGCAAAAATAAATAGCTTTATTCAGCATGAGAAAAAAACTAGTATGACGTGAGTCCAATTTCAACAAAGGCCATAGGGCAGTCCAGGAGTCCCAACTGGATGGGGGACACAGTGGGATGCGTGTCCCCTAGCTTGCCTGCACAGTTACAATCCGTCGTCTTCCACAGGGGTCAGGGCATCATGTGGGGGGGAAGAAACAGGCACCGCAGGGACAGGAGGGTGAAGGGTAGGTGTCGTGGGTGCAGGGATGGAGGACTCCACCACAGGGGGTGGGGCAGGGCCAAAGGCGGAGGCCAGGATCTCGCTGCACACCTTAGCAAGGTCCTCCAGGGACTCCCCTGCACCCGAAGGAACCACAGGCCCCAAGGAGGGGGGGGTCAGAGGGATGGGTCGCAGCGCCACTGTGGGAGGGTGTGGACAGGGGGGGGGAATCAAGCACCATGACCGGGGACCTCCTTGACCGCTTGCGGGGTGGTGTCACTGTGGGGCTCAGGGACAGAGCGGCCATGAAGGAGTCTTTGGGGGAGATGTGGCCAGGAGAGCTGAGGGGAGGGGATATGGAGGGAGTGGATTGGGTGGAATGCGGACTCCCACTCTGGCTGCGTGTCACACGTTTGCCCCCCGACCCAGTGGGTGTGCCTACTGCACCCTGTGTGTGCGTGTCAGGAGGTGTGCGGCGGACCTTCCCTGCTGGTGTGGTGCCTGTGTCTGTTGTGGTGGTTGCATGCTTACGTCTGGGTGTATGTTGGACAGGCATGGGAGAGGGAAGTGTGGAAGGAGCAGGGGTAGGGGGTGGGACGTAGCGCTGCAGGAGACCCACTGCTGCAGTCAGTGTGGAGTCTATGGACCTCAGCAAGTTGCGTTGGTCAGCCTGCGATGAATGAATGCCCTCAAAGTATGCCTCCTTGTTGTTGAGGACCTGGCTGTGGCCATGGAGGACATTAAGGATCGCAGTCTGACCAATCTGCAACTGCCGCTGGATGTCCACAGACTCAGCATTGGCGGCAGCAGTGGAGACAGGGGCAGGGGGTGCGGTGCCTGGCAGGAAGGAGACATGTGGTGACCGGGCACGTTGGGAAGGGACACGAGCACGTGGGAGGCGGCTGATGCCAATGGAGGGGGCGGTGCCAGATGTAGGGCTGCTGTCAGATGGTGGTGCAGCCACCGCCCACTCGGAGTGATCATCCTCGGACCCGTCCGCTTCATAGTCTGTTGTGCCAGTCGACAGGTCCCCGGGGTCACTCTCCACCGCCTCTGTCCCACTCGAAGTGCCAGCCCCGATGTCACCGCTGGCACTGGTGCTCGGTCCCTCCGCGCCGTCTGTGTCCATGTCTCCCACCGTGTCCCCCGACGATGCTGTGGGCAGGGTGAAGAGACAGAAAGTAATCATACACCTGTATACATATGTCACATGAGTACAATCTACGTAGGTTACAGTGCATAACCTGAAACAAAGGATGAGTTACAACTACAAAACAAGGTACATACGTAGGCCCTGCAAGACACAGTTGTGTGACCCACCATGGCATGGAAAAACTATGGAGAGCATGACACAATAGCAAATGAGATGACATGGCATTCTGACTGAGGAGCAAGGCCCTGGGGACAATACAGCACTGCATCTGCACCACACAGCGTGGCAGGAAATTGGGATGAGCAGGGACCAAATCCAGGAACTAGAGGCACATGCAGCATAGGTAATACTGAGAACATGCCCACCCTGACTGGCACAATGCACCTTGAGTGTATGTCCAGACAAACATCACACACTGGCCAGTCCGAGCAAGGAGATGACAGGTCTTGACATGTAGGCCATGGCCGCCCCACCCACCCCCTACATGAGACACATCTGTGGAGACACAGGAAGCACTTACATCTCTTAGTCTGGGTGAAATACACATGGGATGCAATAATTCAAGATTGCACACAAAATACCCAAGGTGCGGCTCTCCAAAGAATCATGTACAAATGGGCATCATCAGATGATTGCTACAAGACACACAGGCAATGGCCACCGTGAGTATGAACTTGGAAAATCATGTCAGGCTGGACAGTGGACACTTGTAATACATCTCACGTCAATAAACATGGTGGCAGGGGACAATGGCACAGAGCACAAGCGATGCTGTAGACACAGAGATTGTCGGCATTCTCGGATTACACACATGATACCTAGGAAAAGATGCCCCTGGGGACAGTAGTGGCCACACAACTACATGCTCCTGAATGGAAAAGACTGCAACACACGCTAACATCCCTGCACTATGCCTAACGCACACTCATGCACATCATGTCACAGGCCACCACATGGGACATGCCTGCTGGAAGGCCTCGCACTCAAGAGATGAACTCCCATGTCTGAAATCAGCATTAGTGCCAACTGACATGGAACCCACAAGTCCAGAACTGGACAGGGCACAGGCAAGGTCACTAAACCTCTTACACACCACCCCCACACATGACGCTGCAGGCATTGTACACTTGGAGAAGGTGTCAGGCTACATTACTTTGTGATGGAGTGACTACACAGAGACCAGGGAACACATTGCAAGGTGGGGAAGGGAGGCAGGTGAGGCCTGCAACACTGTGGGTAACAGGATCGTCACAACACCATAAACCCTGGAAGTGTATCCATGGAACAGTGCACTTACAAATGCTGGTGAAACACAACAAACACACACATGTACCTACCCCCTTCCGGCTGCTGCATGTCCTGTAGACGCCTGTCCAAGTCAGGAAAGACCACCGCCAGCACACGTTTCTGGATGTGGGAGAGACGGCGGCGCCCGCGGTTCTTGTGGCTCTCAGGTGAGTCCCCCAGCAGGACCCGTGCGATCCTCCGCGTCCAGCACCGGATATCCTGCCAGCGTTTCCTCACCTGGGACAGGTGCCGCCTCCGACCATCCGCACTCCTCACGGCGCTGACGGCGTCCAGCCATATCTGCTCCTTGGCAGAGGCGTCTACCTGTGAGGATGAACAAGTGACACTACATCAATACACCTTGCACATGTCACGGGGACACAGATTAGAACACATTTGCAGTTTACAACAAGGCATAGTATGCATCCAACGCATTGCAACTTTGTCATAGGGACATGATCCTGTGGGGGAAGGCCAAAAGCAGTACGTGCCATTGAAAGGACACAGGTGGAATGAGGGCAACTACACAATCAATGATCCAGGCTCACACTGTGCATCACACCCACCCCTCCTGTCTCAGGGCACTGCTGGGAGTGATAGGCCCCCACCCCTCCTGTCTCAGGGCACTGCTGGGAGTGATAGGCCCCCACCCCTCCTGTCTCAGGGCACTGCTGGGAGTGATAGGCCCCCACCCCTCCTGTCTCAGGGCACTGCTGGGAGTGATAGGCCCCCACCCCTCCTGTCTCGGGGCACTGCTGGGAGACATCAGGCATTCCCCCCCCTGGGACCCCCCCTACAGTACAAAGCATGTGTGTCACACCTGGACACAATGGCAGAAGTCACAGTCACTAAAAAGGGACACAGTCTGTGCCAGTGGACACTGAACTCACCTGATAACCTGGTCGCCCATACAGCATGGGGTACCGTGGGAGGATCACATCCACCAAAGCCATGTTCTCCTCCAGGGTGAATGGCTGTGACCTCTCCACAGCCCTTGACATGGTTCCAGGGAATCAGTAGCAGCAGCTGGGTCGTGGAATACAGAGATGTGCAGGCAAGTGCTCCCTCATGGGACCTGGCTGCCTTATATCTGCCTTGCTGGCCCATCTCATGCACAGGAGTACAGAGTGATTGGTCACTCACATTTGCATCCTATGTTTCCTCCAATCCCTTCAAACCTAGCAGTCTGTGGGTTCTCTATCGGTTTCATTCTCCTGCATGATGTCAGCCCCACAAACACATTGCAACAAAGTAGATTCATTCCAACTGACTACTGCTGTGCACCTTCCAGAACACATTCAAATTTTGAACTTGGTCACCATGACAACCAGCATGCATGTAGGCCTTAATACTTGTCCCTCATGTGTCCCCTATGTAATTTGGAGCTCCACACACAGGTGCGGTGCGTTCCGGGGCCCTAGGGCACCCCAAATGCATTGCAACGGACCGTACACGCGTGCCTACGTTCACTATCACTATGGGTGTCCTCGCGTATGCGTAGTCGTAGTGGTACGGGCCGTACATGCGCCTGTACGCTCCCTATCACTACGAGTACGCATACGCGAGGCCACCCATAGTGATAGGGAGCGTACAGGCGTGTGTACGGCCCGTACCACTACGAGTACGCATACGCGAGGCCACCCATAGTGATAGGGAGCGTACAGGCGTGTGTACGGGCCGTACCACTACGTGTACGCATACACAAGATCACCCATAGTGATAGGGAGCGTACAGGCGTGTGTACGGCCCGTACCACTACGAGTACGCATACGCAAGAACACCCATAGTGGTACGGGCCGTACACACGCCTGTACGCTCCCTATCACTATGGGTGGCCTCGCGTATGCGTACTCGTAGTGGTACGGGCCGTACACACGCCTGTACGCTCCCTATCACTATGGGTGGCCTCGCGTATGCGTACTCGTAGTGGTACGGGCCGTACACACGCCTGTACGCTCCCTATCACTATGGGTGGCCTCGCGTATGCGTACTCGTAGTGATAGGGAGCGTACAGGCGTGTGTACGGCCCGTACCACTACGAGTACGCATACGCGAGGCCACCCATAGTGATAGGGAGAGTACAGGCGTGTGTACGGCCCGTACCACTACGAGTACGCATACGCGAGGCCACCCATAGTGATAGGGAGAGTACAGGCGTGTGTACGGCCCGTACCACTATGGGTGTACTTGCGTATGCCTACTCGTAGTGGTACGGGCCGTACACATGCCTGTACGCTCGCCATCACGATGGGTACACATACGGCAGCACTCCCATAGTGATATGGGAACGTACACAGGCCCTCTTCGCAGCAGTACAGCGGTTTTCACACATCACAGTGGTGACAGGCGGCACACAGGTAGGGATAGGGCGGACATACTTGTCCATGGATGGACATACTTGTCCATGAATGGACATACTTGTCCATTAATTGACATCAAGGCATCGTCTGTGCATTACTACATGTGTGGGGCACAGGTGTGACGGCCTGTGATGTGGAACATTACTCCTGAGTCGAGAAGGCACCAGATGTATGATGAGATGTGTACAGATGTACTGTGTGATGGTGCAATGTGTGCCAGGCATGCCCTTGACTCCTTTGACATGTGTGCATGTCGTACTGCACACTTGGGGTGAGCGTCACTGGCATGGCACGGACACCAACACACGGAAGTGTCCCCTGATGCCCGGTACAGGGGTTATCACACCTGACTTGTCACTACCCACGGTGCACAATGTGACTATGTCATGTATGTGTGGGGGCTTCCCATCAGGTTGATGTTGGAGCACCCTCAAAAGCTGCAGCCGTTGCAGCAACCAACATGTGTCTGTGTGTAGATTGTCATTGCACACTGTTGCGCACACCATGCCACATGTGGTATCGGATGTGAGGTGCACATGTATGCATGGGACACGGAGTAGCGTGACAAGGACATGTCAGCATCCTCACAAGGAATGTGTGGCGAGTCATGACATGTGCACCTTCATGGCAAGGTGTGTGGGCTGTCCTAGTGTAATGTCATGTAACCTGTGGCTCCAGTGTTCCGCTACCAGTCTCTGCAATCGGCATCCTACTGCTGCTGATGTGTGGGCGTATGTCACTCCTGTCTTGCGTCTGGCTGTTCACTTGCACTGGGACACAGCTATTCCCATGGCGTAGCATGGGGAGGTTCTCAATCTCTGTGTGTAGCTGGGTCTTGGTAGGAGTGTCACCTTGCATCCATACGTGTCCTGGGCATGTAGCACATACCTGACTCCCTATGTAGCATATGTGTATTGACAGATTAACATGTGCTCAGTACATATGATTTGTTGTCGTAGTGCACTCACTCTTCCTTGTCACTTCCAAATTACTGCAGAGCGCCGCCTCTTGCCCGACCAATTCCGGACTTGGCTGCCATGCAGGAGAATGACAGCATCCGGCTCTACCGCTTCACCCAACCGTTGATTCTGGAGTTGACGGCGAGACTGGCACCACACCTGCAACCGCAGCACAGGTATCCTACGGCACTGACACCCCAGCTGAAGGTAATGGCTGCCCTACATTTTCTTGCCACGGGTACCTTTCAAAATACCATAGCTCATGTTGGTGGCATGTGCCAGAGCATGTTCTGCCGTGTGCTGCATGATTTCTTAGAGGCCATGTTGATTCACCTGGATGACTTCATCAAGTTCCCAACCCCTGAACTGATGACTGCGGTCAAGCATGGATTCTATGCCCTGGGAGGGATGCCCCATGTCATTGGGTCCATAGATGGGACACATGTAGCTTTGGTACCACCACACGCACGGGAGGTGGCGTACCGCAATCGAAAGCACTACCACTCCATCAATGCCCTTGTGGTGTGTCAGTCCAACATGGTGATTTCACATGTCTGTGCTCGTTTTCCAGGATCAGCACACGATGCCTACATCATGAGGCGTAGCAGGATGCCTGAAATGATGATGCAGCTGCGCAACGAACGAGCATGTGTTGTTGGTGGGTACAGTCTGTCTGTCCTGTATTTTGCATAGCCTACCAGCACGACCGCTTCACCACTTCTAACGATGTCCATGTGCTTCCCATGTAGGGGACGCTGGCTATCCCAACATGCCTTGGCTGCTCACACCTCTCCGCAACCCCATCACGCCGGCCCAGCTCCGCTACAACACCGCCCATGGCCGGACAAGGCGAGTGATAGAGAGGACGTTTGGCCTGCTGAAGAGCCGATTCAGGTGCCTACACAAGACCGGTGGCGCACTCCCATATGCCCCGGCGAAGGTCTGCAAGATCTTCATGGTCTGCTGCATGCTGCACAACATGGCAGTTGAAAGAGCTGTGCCACTCATCCTGGATCAACATGACGAGGACCATCCACCCGTGGAGGACGAAGGGCTTGGCAATGGGGCTAGTGATGTGGAGGATGTGGAGCCGCAAGAGGACATCCGGACTCGGCTCATACGCGACTTCTTTGCTTAGTGGTGAGTACCAGTGTCTGGGTGTGCACGCATTGGTCCCCGTGTGGCATGTGTTGTGATGTGTGTGTCCACCTGCATGTATGGCACGTGAGTCAGAGGTGTGTGTGGGTGTGTCACTGGAGTGATGGTGGCAGTGATGGTTGTATTTCCCCAGTCATAATTGTGACCTAGCATGTTGTCATCCATACATGTGTCGAGTAAATGCACATGCAAGTGGCTGTGCTTTTTGTGGCTGACTTCTTGTGTGTCTCTCTTCCCCAGGTACTTGCGCATGCCGTCTGCTGGTTGCATTGTTGTGGCACTGCTATTCCTCATGGACATGACATCGTGGGCTGACTCAGCGTTACAGGCACGGACACGTTTGGAAGTCTCCATAGGGTAAGGGATGCATCTGGGGTGTATTGGGTGTGGCAGTTGTTCACGATGTATGCACACTGCCCCTGTCGATGTTTGGTTCCTCTGCAGCCATGTAGCATCACCATGGGACACGACATGCAGCTGTGTACACCTGAATAGATGGTCTGCCTGGTTGACAGTCATCAGTGATGGGATAGGGGATTGTGATGATGGCATCAATGTGTGTGACACTGCCCTCGGACACATACGGTTAGCATTGGCTTGACATGGTGTGGGACTTCCACATCTGCGGATCTATGGTGTATGGCAGGCTCTCCGTGAGCAGCTGTGGGTGTTTAGCTGTTAGCCGACGCTTGTGTGCCAGTTCCATGGCGAACACGCATTTGTGCTGCAGAAGGGGGGTGCCAGTGTTGGACCCACATGTTACTCCACATGATGTGTTCATGTGTACTTCAAGTTGCCTCTGCAATTCCGAAAACATGACTAATAAAGGTGTCCCTATGCCTCCAAGGTGCCTCTTCTCAGTCAATGCTGGTGTGTTGCCACGGTGCATCCTGCATGTCTGGCATGGTATTCCCTGATTGTGGCTATGTGTCAATGTGTCGAGTAGCAAGATGCATGCTGTGTGTGTGGGCTGAGACTGTGTATTGGCCATGATGTCCATGACTGTGTGGGTATTGTGACATGTGCCATCCCCATGCATCCAACGTTGTCCAGGACCTCATTCTCTGCATCCACCGGACTCAAGCTTGCAGGACATGGTTCTGCCACCTGTCTACACATACCTGGGTGCCCCCCAGGACACTGGACTGGATCCCTGACCTCTGCGCATGACTGTTGCTGTACTCAATGTGTCTGTCAGCACGGTTGTTCGGCCACCCCCTCAGCTGGTTGGGCCCATCACGGGTGTGTATGGTGCTCCATGTCTGTCTTGCCTAATACACTGTGACCCATGTGTCCTGTGCCCGACTCAGGCCCCAGGGTGTGGATGGTTGAAGACAAAAGATGACTCAGGCATGTTTAGACTTTACAAGACACATGTTAGGTAATAATGCAACCAGCAGGCATCTACTCTTCATAGTGTGATTTATTATTGGGGGGGGGGGGGACAAAGTGAGGGGCTTTCCGGGAGTTTGGAATCCAAAGTTCAGTAGGGGAGTTGGTGTCCTTGCCATTTGAAATCCTCAGAGTCCATGCCACAGTCTTTGTCAACATTGGTCAGCCAGTGACCAGCAGGGCCATGTGGCAGAGAATGTCTCTTGATGCTGTGATGCTGTTGGTCCAGTGGGCCAGGTGCCAGGCCAGGTGTCCTGGGAGATGGTGATGTAGCGCCGACCCTCACGGTCCTTTCCGTGGACGACCCGGCCTCCTGCGGGGACCCTCAGCAGCAGGCCGTGACGACGTCTGGGATGCTCCATCGGATGTTTCCTCCTCCTCCTCCTGATCCCTCCCTGTGGGTGGTGATGTTCTCCGCCTTCTGGCACAGGGAGGGTCGGCCATGTTGTCGGCCATCCGACGGAGTGTATCGTGAATCCCCTGGAACGCCGTCACTTACTCAGCCTGTCTGTCCTCCATCCTCCGTTGGTGTCGCAGTAGACAGGCATGTTGCTGGGCCTGCTGGGTCTTTATCTCATCGAGGGTCCCCTTGATCTCATTGAGGGTGGACACAACCTGGGCCATGCCCGTGGTGTCCTGCCGGTATGTGTCCATGATGTTACGGACATGGGCAAATACCGGTTCCCCAGCCAACTGGTCAGGCTCGCGCCTCCGCCGTCCTCCACTCCCACCACCCCTGCCCACTTGCACCTGGCCTGCCCTTGTGGGCACATCGGGTCTCCGGGACCCCTGAGGGGTGGCATTGGCGTTGTCGCCGGCCTCCTCCTGGGTGCCCGGGACACCGTGTCCCTCCTGGCCAGCCTGGCTGCATTATGGTGTTGGGGCAGGGATCCTGGGTGTCTCCTGGGATGTGGCAGGAGTGGGGGTGGTGGTTGGCACAGTTGTACCTGACGCAGGTGCTGCAGGTGGTTGGACACCAGAGGGGCCAGGTCGGTCGGGGTCGTCCACAGAGTGGTGAGAGTGGTCGCTGCCGGTGGGATCGGGCTCCCGCAGATCCGGGTCCTGTGAGTCTTCCCCCCCAGTGTTGGGGGGTGAACCACGACGTTGACCTGTGTGTGAGAGAGACAATGTTAATTTTGGTCCATGCAACATCCATGTTTCATCAGTTTCAAAGTTGGGACATTTCCTCTTGGAATTGGGATCTGTCTTGCATTCCACTCACAGTGCACTTGTGCATGGGTGTGTCCCTTGTGCACCACTTTGGCCCCTTTAACTATGTGTGGCACGGTCTTCCTTGCTGCGTCAAGTGTGACTGCAGTCAGCAGTGGAGTGGGCAGGTGTGGCAAGCCATGCATTGGCGCCTTCCGTGTAGCACTGTACATGTGCACATGGAGTGGATCCACACACTTATATGGTCCAGGTAGCTGTCGTTGTGCTCGTGAACAGGTTGTGACATGGCCCTGTGTTTTGCCATGGGGAAGAGGGGGGGTTCTGGGACTGGCCACCCTTGTCTACATGCACGCAGTCTACCTGCTGACGAGCAGACATTCGCACACGCCACACGGCTGATTTGCTCTCCCTGTGTCTCGCTCCCTCTCTGTCCCCCTCTCCCTCCCTCTCTGTCCCCCTCTCCCTCCCTCTCTGTCCCCCTCTCCCTCCCTCTCTGTCCCCCTCTCCCTCCCTCCGTGTGTCAGCCTCCTCCCTCTGTCCGTCTCCCTCCCTCTGTGTCCCCCTCTCCCTCCCTCTCTGTCCCCCTCTCCCTCCCTCTGTGTCCCCCTCTCCCTCCATCTGTGTGTCAGCCTCCTCCCTCTGTCCATCTCCCTGTGTCTCCCTCCCTCTCTGTCCCCCTCTCCCTCCCTCTCTGTCCCCCTCTCCCTCCCTCCGTGTGTCAGCCTCCTCCCTCTGTCCGTCTCCCTGTGTCTCCCTCCCTCTCTGTCCCCCTCTCCCTCCCTCTGTGTGTCACCCTCTGTCACCTCAGCCCAGCTTCCTGGGCACACACTGTTAGCAGATCTTTGAGTGGCCCTTGGCTTGTTGATGTGAGTTTGTTTCTGATCTCCAGGCACCCATTGGGTGTGATGTGTGTCTGTGCGCTGCTGCTGTGGTGGTGTGTGCTGCCACTCTTTCACAATGTTGGCTGTTCATTAGCTGCTGTCATGTGCAAAACAGTGCCTTCACCCCCATGTGTTGATGCAAGGCGTCCGCCATTTGCTGGCAAGTCATTCCTGTGTTGGGACACAGTGTTTGTCTGGCTGTGACCTAGGCCATATGGGCAGAGGGCATTGTTGTCTGCTTCGGAGTTGCACTATGTGATTTTTGGGGCCCAGCCTCCCGCCATCCGGGTTACCGTGTCATGTGTTGGTGTCTTCTGTGGCCTGTGACTTGACATTGTCCAGCTGGGTGCATGGGGCATGGTGGCAGCAGTGGCATGTGCGTGCTCATGGAGTGTGGTTGAGTCATGCGATGGCTTGGGGTGGTTGCGTGCCTGTTAGTGATTTTGGTTGTGGATGCCGTTCCCCCCATGTGAGGTGCGTTGTTTGTGTACTCACCCGGGTCTCGGAGTCCTTCTAATCCTTTGACTACCTCCACCGGCAGTATGGCCATCACCCTCTCCTCCCAGGGCTGGTAGTGTACGGGTCTGCGGGAGGGCCCTCCTCCGGTGGCGTTGGCCTGGTCGTGTTCCTCCTGCCTCTTGGCTCGGACCCTCCTCTGCAGATCGTACCACCTGTTCTGGCATTCCTGCCTGGTCCTTCTGGTGTCCCCAACAGCATTCACAGCATCGATGATGGTCTGCCACATGGCTGTTTTTGCTGCCATGCTGGTGTTTCTGACCAATGTTCCAAAGAGCTGTGGCTCGACTCTGAGGATTTCATCGACAAGAACCTCCAACTCTCGGTTACTGAACTTTGGATTCTTGGTAGTGGGCATGGTGAGGGGTGTGGGTGTGGATGGTGGGGGGGGGGTGTGGATGGTGGGGGGGTGTGTGGATGGTTGTGGGTGTGTGGGTGTGGTTGTGCAGGTGTGTGTGTGAATGTGATGAGGGTGTGTTTGTGAAGGTGGTTGTGTGGAGATGTGCAAGTGTAAGGTGTGGTGAAGCTTGTAGTAAGGTGCTGTAAGTTGTCTGTGGTGTCTGGCAGCAGTGAGTCTGTTGCAAAGGCTCATGGTTTGTGTGTGTGGGCCCTTTTTATTGGTCCATTGGTGGGTGTGGCTGTGTTTGAAGTTTGGGTGGGTGTGTTATAAGGAGTGGTGGTGTTTAGGGCCTCTGTTTGTTTTTGGCAGTTGCAGGTCAGTGTATGTGTTTTTTTAGTGTTTGTTGGCCATGTTTAGTGGCTTTGTGCCATTCGAATAGTGTATTCTTGTGTTGTTTTGTTTTGTCCTGGTTGTGTACGTGCGTTTTGAGCGTGTGTACGGTGTGTAGATGGGCCATTTGGTTGTACGGTGCTGTCCTTGTGTGTGGCTTGGCACGACTCGTACATGCGGTTGTGATGTTGGGGCATGGGGTGCGCTCCGTACTTAGGAGGTTGTGGTGGGGGTGCGACTGGAACTTACTGGGGTGTGGGTACACGGTGGTACGACACGTACAGGGGTGGCGTACGACTCGAACGTACTGGGGTGTAGGTACACGGGGGTATGACACGTACAGGGGTGGGGGTACGACTCGAACGTACTGGGGTGTACTTAGACGGTGGTACGACACGTACAGGGGTGGGGGTACGACTCGAACGTACTGGGGTGTGGGTACACGGTGGTACGACACGTACAGGGGTGGGGGTACGACTCGAACGTACTGGGGTGTGGGTACACGGTGGTACGACACGTACAGGGGTGGGGGTACGACTCGAACGTACTGGGGTGTAGGTACACGGGGGTATGACACGTACAGGGATGGGGGTACGACTCGATCGTACTGGGGTGTGGGTACACGGTGGTACGACACGTACAGGGGTGGGGGTACGACTCGAACGTACTGGGGTGTACTTAGACGGCGGTACGACACGTACAGGGGTGGGGGTACGACTTGAACGTACTGGGGTGTGGGTACACGGTGGTACGACACGTACAGGGGTGGGGGTACGACTCGAACATACTGGGGTGTGGGTACACGGTGGTACGACACGTACAGGGGTGGGGGTACGACTCGAACGTACTGGGGTGTAGGTACACGGGGGTATGACACGTACAGGGGTGGGGGTACGACTCGAACGTACTGGGGTGTGGGTACACGGTGGTACGACACGTACAGGGGTGGGGGTACGACTCGAACGTACTGGGGTGTACTTAGACGGTGGTACGACACGTACAGGGGTGGGGGTACGACTCGAACGTACTGGGGTGTGGGTACACGGTGGTACGACACGTACAGGGGTGGGGGTACGACTCGAACGTACTGGGGTGTGGGTACACGGTGGTACGACACGTACAGGGGTGGGGGTACGACTCGAACGTACTGGGGTGTAGGTACACGGGGGTATGACACGTACAGGGGTGGGGGTACGACTCGAACGTACTGGGGTGTGGGTACACGGTGGTACGACACGTACAGGGGTGGGGGTACGACTCGAACGTACTGGGGTGTACTTAGATGGTGGTACGACACGTACAGGGGTGGGGGTACGACTTGAACGTACTGGGGTGTGGGTACACGGTGGTACGACACGTACAGGGGTGGGGGTACGACTCGAACGTACTGGGGTGTGGGTACACGGTGGTACGACACGTACAGGGGTGGGGGTACGACTCGAACGTACTGGGGTGTAGGTACACGGGGGTATGACACGTACAGGGGTGGGGGTATGACTCGAACGTACTGGGGTGTGGGTACACGGTGGTACGACACGTACAGGGGTGTACATACACGGTGGTACGACACGTACAGGGGTGGGGGTACGACTCGAACGTACTGGGGTGTAGGTACACGGGGGTATGACACATACAGGGGTGGGGGTACGACTCGAACGTACAGGGGTGTACATACACGGTGGTACGACACGTACAGGGGTGTACATACACGGTGGTATGACACGTACAGGGGTGGGGGTACGACTCGAACGTACTGGGGTGTGGGTACACGGTGGTACGATACGTACAGGGGTGGGGGTACGACTCGAATGTACTGGGGTGTGGGTACACGGTGGTACAACACGTACAGGGGTGGGGGTACGACTCAAACGTACTGGGGTGTGGGTACACGGTGGTACGACACGTACAGGGGTGGGGGTACGACTCGAACATACTGGGGTGTGGGTACACGGTGGTACGACACGTACAGGGGTGGGGGTACGACTCGAACGTACTGGGGTGTGGGTACACGGGGGTATGACACGTAGAGGGGTGGGGGTACGACTCGATCGTACTGGGGTGTACATACACGGGTGGGGGTTCGACACGTACACGGGTGTACATACAGGGGGGGGTGTACATTAACGGGGAGTACGACTCGAACGTATGGATGCTGGGGGAAGTGTTTGGCGCGTATGCGGGCACATATCTCCATGGTTGCAATGGGAGTTCGGTGCGGACGGTGTTTTTACCATACGGTTGTGAGTTCGGACGCACGGGTGGGATCGTGATTCCTCGGTCGGACTTGACTTTTCACGTTTGTACGGTAAATCGTCCGAGGACGTGTCAGACACATTTTCCGACCCGAGGACGTGTGGGGAATGATTCCAAATGCGGTTCGTATGGACTTTTTACCATGCGAATCGTGATTGCCAGTTCGTACGGAACTTGTACGATTCGTACGGTAAAAAGACCGGATACGAGTCGCACGGGGATTTTTTCTACTGGATCGTAATCGGCACCTTAGCAGGAATCATTGTATTTATTGCAGTGATCAACAAAGCAATATGGATCATTATGGTGAACCAATAAAGCATTTATGAGAGATAACAGAATCCCTGAATTTGTGCAACTCTCAGGCATTTGATACCAAGCTGCAATTATACACACAGCCCCTAGAGGGCATCACTTTGGGAAAGTACTGCATTGCAACCATACAGACCAGGGTGTAACAAAATCAACATTACATTTATGTATTTTCAGTCCTTGCTGGTCCTCCTGAATATAACCATACACCTGCCCCCCGATGGTGCTTCCCCACACAGATGAGCACTTGGGGGTCCATCCGGTGACTGGAGTCCACAGGTGAAATGAAGGAACGAAGAGAGGGCCCCATGCACACCCTCTCCCCCAGCAATAATTCAAGCAGCTTCTTCACGCTGTCCCCGGGACCCTGGTCCACCCCAAGGGAATTTCACCGGTTGGCAGCGGATGTTCCACGCTCTCCAAGAAGAAAAATGTAAAAGGTTGCCAAACTTCTAGATGCGACATCTCGGGCCCCGTTGGGCTGATTTGGACAATCCTGGACACATTTTACTCCTGATGGCGGATTCTAGTCACCAGGAACAGTTATAGCACCCCTCCTTACCTCCAAAATGGTGTAGTCTTTAAAGAGCTGTCTTCCTGGTTCCATGCGCCAGCTTTCCATTGGTTCTTTGTTGGTGGGAGCAGAAAAGTCCAGGGTTTACCCCCAACTTGTCCTCAGGTGGTATAATGGGGCCAGTCTCTCTGGCCCTTGGGGAAACCCACTAGTCCTGGGGACAACGGGGCAGAGTCCATGGTCTTGAGTGGGGGTCAGAGGGTTCCTCCTTCCAGTTCTTCGTGGCAGTCCCAGGATACAGCAGCGAAGTGAAGAAAAATCCACAGGCAAGAGAGAGTCTCTCCCTTGTGCAAGAGGTGTTAAAGGGGAGAGGCCAGTCCTGAGGTGCCACATCACCTCTCCAACCCTCTTGCACAACATGTTGGGACAATCCAAAATGGCTTAATTTAGGAGCCACTGGTCACATCAGTTCCTCTGGTCTAAGCTCCACCCCTCTCTGGCATCACTGCTAGGGACTTGCACACTGGAATTTTAAAGAGAGCCCCCCTCTGGGTTGGCTCTAGTTGTCTGGGCACTCTCCTTTGCTCAGTGGGCTAGGGTAGGCCCATCCCCGGTACAGTGTGACAGCTGAGTGATTGATGGCGATCATTCTGCCCCACCTCTTTCTTCCTCAGGAGCTGGGAGAAGTACTGCTAATTGCTCCTTTTGTGTGGGGCGGCCTTGGTTCCTGCTGCTGGGGAAAATGTAATCAACTGGGCACAGCAGGGTGAGGCCTGGGCTCTGATCCTGAGCTGAGCCAGGGAATTATAACAAGTCTGTGTGACCCATAAGGTGTACAGATATCATTTTGGGAGTTAAATATTTTGCTTTCTTGCATAGAGTAAACCCCAATTCAAGACCTTAATGATCTCTGTAGGCCAAAGGGGAGTGAAGCTACACTCTAAGGCAGTTCTCTTCCTAAGTTTATAATGGGGTGCCACTACAGTCAAAAATGTAAAGCACACTGACTTTCCCTATTAGTGTACACTACCCTTATAAGGCCTATCCCAGGTGAATGCCTAATCCTGCATAGTCCCCATTGTACGAGGCAACCTGTGCACTGTTATAGGGCTGTGTACGACAGTAGTCTCCCACGCGCAGCCTGCATATGTGTGCACACGTGAGTGCTCACTTGTTCACATGTATCCTGCTAAGTGCCCCTTACCCTTGCTGCATTGCAGCAGTCATTTTCATAAAAGGCAGACACTGCCAGTAAACACATGTAGTCCGTTTTCCATGTGATCACCATGGGTGAGACACCGGTCATGAGACTCACCCACAGTAAAAGGTCCAAAAACCAGGTGATCAGAAAAACATCAACTCTGGGCATACTGATGGGGCAGAGCACAGTGCAACAAGCTGGGTATCATGTTTGATGGAGCCATCCATCAAACTTTACCAACATTGACAGAAACTGCTCTGACAGTGGTCCCTGACAATGTATTGCTATGTCCTTGAGGCTGATGTACATCTCTGAATTTGGTTGACCGAATATCCATTAGGACGAAAGAGTAAAGTACTCCGTCACTATGATGGACAAAAAAACACACTTGTCAAACTCTAGATCAGGCCCTTTTTTAGTTGACTTGCAACTCACTAACAATTTGCCAAGGTTCTTCACTGTGCTTGGCAAGAGTTAAAGTTTTAGTAATTGATTGAGAAAGAGAACAGGAGGAAGTCAATGGAGAAAAAAGACAGAGAAGAAGTCTCTATTTTCTACAGGTACACTGCCCCTTCAAATCAAAGGGAGATGGTTCTGTTAGAGATGAATCATATGTTCAATGCCTCTGAAAATGTTGAATGTTTCTATCTCAGATCAGGATCTAGCAAATGTTTTAGGACCATGTTTTTTATATTCGTCTAAAAAGTAAAAGTATGCCAATCAATGGGGTTTAAAGCAAGAACGATCTATGTAGTGTGCACAGGTGTGGGACAGTCCAACATCCTACACAGGGGCATAGCTTAGTCAGTGAGACTCGGGGAGTGTGAATCTCACATTTTTCAGCAAGTTGGAGGGGTGAGATGACTTAGGTTTGGAATAGGCTGTTGCCATGAGGACCTGAGTTACCTCTGATTTGGATTGTGTGGGCCTCTGTCTAGAGGGGCACAGTGGATGAAAAATGATGGATTGGACTACAACACCAAGCGATTTCTACTGCTAAGATTATTTGTAAGCATTCACTTTCACCATCTATAGGGTGTTTGCTTACCAGTATTATGCCTGGAAACGTGAGAATAGTGCAGCTTTCTAAGCCTACTACTGCCAAGGTCCATGAATTTAAAAAAGTAGTACATTTGCACCCATTCAAGGAGTACTTTCAAGGAGTACTTCTATGGGTGCAGATCTACCACTTTGTTTGGTTAACTAAATATATTTAAGATCTTGATAAAAAAATGAACAATTTAAAACTTCTTAATGAAATGAGAGCACAGACATGACAGACGTGACTCAGGGCTCCCAGTCCCAAACCAAGAATGCATTTGAGGGGTGTCACACCCCGAAACCCCTGCGGATGCTGTGCCCTGGCTTTCCCAAATCAGGACCTTATGCACTCATACCATTTGCAATAATAAACATTGCATTTACCTGATCAAATGTTCATGCCCACTGAGGTACATAGGTATGACCACTAGAGCAGTAAAAACCTGAATTTTTGAACACCAGAGCAATATCAGTTGCCAAAAAAACACGAACAAAATGTGTGCACATTTCATTGATCCAGTCAGCCGAGGTAATGTACTGGACGGTACTTGAAACCAAAGCATCTTGGGAGAAGAAGAAGCTCTTCGAGATGGAGCAGCCATGGATTTTCCGCCTGCCCACCAACATCATAGGCCTGAACGATGAAATCCTGTGGCATGAGCTGAATACCTAACCATTTTCTGCAGCACACCGTCCTGTTTGTACATACCGAGTCCCCTTACTCTGGACGCATACTCAGTTCCATTAACCTGGGTTGCATTCCCCCTGGGCCGGCAGGGCATGTACACACAGTAAATTAATTGAGGGTACATCATCTAGCCTTGGTCCCACTAGTTGGCGCCTACCCACTTCTGATAGTGTCAGCTGGACTTGGAGAACATCGCTCCTGACCACATACATAAATGATGTTGCCACCTCCATAAGGGATCCCATGTTAAACTCCTGTTCCCACAACAAGATGCTCTCTTATGGCAATTTCAAATAGTTTCATTTGGGCTTGGAGACCTCCTCTCCTGGTCGTCTCCTACATCTATCAACAAAATCCCTACCACTCCCAACATGGCCACTAAACCCAACAACTATTTCTACCTTTATGCTATGCTTTCACCGCGCACCTACATAGGCCCCAGGTACAGCCATGGCCTCCTGGCAAAGATCTATTTTTTACTTTTATCCTTATTTATGTTCACGTAATTGTAATGTTGGGGGTTCCACTCCTAACTCACAAATACCAGGAGCAAGAGTTGTGGGAGGAAATATACTTTATTTCGACATCGGCGGGAGAGCGCCGGGAAAGACGTGACCTCGCGGGTCTCTCTCCTTTCGCGCATGCGCATTCGCCCGTTATCACGCGTCCTCGCGCGCTGCATCACCACGTAGCGTGCGAGGACTAGAGCGCAACACTACAAATCTCCCTTCTTTTATTAAACAAAGATAAGTGGTCCATACTGTCCCTAGGGTCTTTCAGCTACCCTCTAGTTCAAAGTCTCGGAAGTGGCTGGGTCTTACTACCACTCTGCCCACCCTAGTGAGCCTTACCGGAGTGGAGGATTCTTCTTGGGTACCTTCCTCCGCTAGGCTTCCTGCTTGGCCTCTCGGTGTGTTCAGTTCTTCTCTCCTCAGGGTTCTGCTCTCCTCTCCACTCTGTTCCACGATCTCAGGTGTTATTTGCTCCCCATGCTCCTCACTGCTCTCTTCTCCAATCCTGTCTTTCTCTGCAGCTGCATTACTTCCTTCGTTTTCCCTTGCGCTTATGTGTTGTGGTGTCCTTTCACTCTCCTCCTCGGGCCATCGTAGGATCTTGTTACATTTGGTCATACGGTCTTGAGACCACACGTTCCCATCACTGAGCAATGCAGCCCTGTCGTACACTTCTTTCACTTGTAGAGGCAGGCTGTATTTGCTGTCTCCCTTCTTTTTCCTCATGGCAAATCTAACTCTCACCCATTCCCCTCTCTCCAGGGTTGTGGCCTTCACTTTGATTGTAGTATTCAGTATATATTCTTTGGGCCTTCTCCAGGTTGTGCTGTACTACTGCCGGAGAACACTTGCTGGTTATCGTCTTTTCTCTCCACATTACATTGTCTTTGGTGAATGGATGCCTTCCTCTCAAGATTTGGAAAGGGCTATACCCTGTGCCTGTGGGGGTGATACGGTATGCCCATATCATGTTCTTTACCTCCTTCTCCCAGTCCTTGCCCATCATGATGGCTGCTTGAATGGATCCCATGATGACTCTATTGAAACGTTCCACTTGCCCATTACTCGACGGATAATACACGGATGTATGTTGTACTTTGATCCCATTCCTCTCAGCATATTTGTACCACTTTTCAGAGGTGAATTGCGGTCCATTGTCACTCAGGATGGTTCTCGGGATTCCTTCCCTGAGGAAAACTGAAGTCATGAACTTAATCACTGTTTCCGTATCCATCGCCTCTTGAATATGTATCTCCGGCCATTTGGAGTATTTGTCTACAAGAACGCACAGATATTTGGGCGTCCCTTGGTTGTCCAGCACCGGTCCTAGAATGTCCACCGCCACTTCTTCCCACGGATCCTTCTGTAGAGTGAATTTTCCCAACGCCGGCCTTAAAGGATTCAGTGTCTTGTCTGTTCTTTGCCATTGGTCGCATTCTCTGACATGCCTCTCTACTTGGACGTCCATTCCGGGCCACCAGTACATGTGCTTCACTCTCATCTTGGTTTTCACTATTCCCAAGTGTCCTTCGTGCAGTAGCACGACCAGGCAAGATACCTGGGGGGGATGACTTTGTCACCTCTGTACAGGAAAATTCATTAGTCTTCCACTGACAGCTCCTCTCTGACTTCATAGAACTTCCTGAGCGCCTCTCGCAGCTGTCTTTTCTCGGGCCATCCATGTACTATGTGTTCCTTGACCTCTCCAATTTCACTGTCGTCTTCGTACGCTTGGGTCCATTCTTGCTTACTTATCACCCTTTCGGGGTCTTCCATCACCGCTACCATCTCTTCCTCTTCTGTTGCTGGGTTGGGGGCTTCTTCCATAGCTGCTGCTCTGCTGAGGTAATCAGCGACTTTGTTTCGTGTCCCTGGTATGTACTCCACATCATACCTGTATTCTAGTAACTTTAGTGTCATCTTGGCTATGCGCGGCGTGGTGCTGGCATGTCCACTGGAGGTGAGCACCTTGACTAAAGGCTTGTGATCCGTTCTGAGTTTGAACCTCGTGCCCCATAGAAATTGACGGAACCTTCCCATGGCCCATACCACCGCTAGCATCTCCTTCTCGATTACACTATATTTCTGTTCCGTGGGTGATAATGATCTGGATGCAAAACAAAGGGTCTCCGTCGTCCCTTCTCTCCTCTCTTGCATGAGAACTGCTCCCAATCCTTTCTCACTGGCGTCCGTTGTCAGTATAGATTGTCCCTGCGGGTCATATCCTTGCAGTGGTACAGCTTGGCTGATGTCGCACTTCAATGCTTCAAATTCCTTTTGCGTTCCTTCTGTCCACTGGAACGCTGTTTTGTCCCTTATCAATTGTCTCAGGTGGTGTGTCTTGGTGGCAAAGTGTTGCACGAATTTGCTATAATATTCTGCCATCCCTAAGAAGGATCTCACTTCTTCTTTGTTGGATGGTGCCACAGCATTACAGATAGCCTTCACATTTGCTCGTTTGGGTGTAGTGCCTTGTCCACCTATTTCATGTCCCAAATATGTGACTGACGTCATCCCTAGTCGGCACTTCTCCCATTCTGCGGTCAGGCCGTTGGCCCCCAACACCCAAAGTACCTTGTCTAGCTTCTTATCATGGTCTTTCCTGTCTGATCCCATCACCAGTATGTCATCCTGGAAATATTGGATGCCCTCGATGTCCTTGAAGAGGCGATGCATTCATTTCTGGAACACCGCCGCTGCGGAAGCGAGACCAAACGGCATCCAGCGGAATTGATAGCATCCAAAAGGAGTTATAAAGGAAGTCAATTTCCTGCTTGTTGGATGTAGATCAATCTGGTGATAAGCAGAGGTGAGGTCGATGGTGGAAAACCACTTTATCCCCTTTGTTTTGGACAACATTTCTTCGATGCGCGGCAATGGGAATTTTTCCACTACTAGGCACTTATTCAGCTCACGAAGGTCCACACACAGACGAACTTTCCCATTTGGTTTCATGGCTACTATCAAGGGGGCCAGCCATTCCGAGCTGTCTATGGGCTTTATTATTCCATTTTCTTCTAGTCTACATAGTTCAAGCTGTACAGCTTCCTTTATGGCTAGCGGCACGTTGCGGACTTTGTGTGATACTGGTCTTGAATTTTCCTTAAGTACTATTTTGTGGGTGAATTTCTCTAATTTGCCCACTTTCCCACCAAATACCTTCGGGAATTTGCTTTTTATTTCTTCTAGTTCCGGCCAGCTCCCTGGCGCTGTCAGTAGCACTTGCGTGTCTCCTCCTGGGTCTAACTTGATCCCGAGGTCCCCTTGATCCATCCATCCTAGGACGGATGGGCCTTTTTCTGCTACATATAATTTGCACTCCGCATATCTCCCCTTGAATTCGAAGTTCAACTTCCTGTATCCCACCATGGGAATGGGTTCGCACTTGTACGACACTGGTCGTATGTCCGGTGGTTCTAGCCTTGATCCCAAACTGGGCTCAAATTCTTCCTTCCACACTGCCCTTTGGACTATGGTGTACGGAGATCCTGAGTCTGCTATAATCTTGATTTTCACACCTCCTATTAGCATGTTGCATTGTGGTTTGCGGGAGTGCTTGCCCTCGACGCCTAGCACTGGCTCGTCCATGCATAATACGCCGTCTTCCTCCTCTTGTTCTTCTTCTACTTCCTGTTGATCGTGCATCACATACTTCACCATTGGTCTCTTCGTTTTCCGGCGGCACACTTTTTCATAGTGCCCCATTATGCCGCAGAACATACATTTTGCTCGGAAAGCTGAGCATCGTTTGTCTTGGGCTGCATGCGCTGGACTACCACACCTGTAGCACATCGTGCTGTTGTCTCTATTCGGCTTCCATGATTGTCCCGGTTTTCCTTTCCATTTTTCTGTCCTTTCCCATCGGGCAGCATGGTTTTGCTCCGTTCCTGCGGTTCAGCGTCATCCACTTTGTTCACCATGGTTCTCTGGATGGTCTCCCTCTTTGCAGCGTCTGCGCACCTTTTCGACAGTTCCGCCTTTTTTACCATGGCTATTACTTCCTTCAGTGATGCCTCACTGTTGGTCCACAACTTGTCTTGCACTGTTTTGTTGGTGGGGAGCATAACTATCTGATCTTTAATGAACTCGTCATTCAGGACTCCGTACCTGCACATTACCGCCAACTTCCTCAACGCCGCCACATAATCATCTATGGATTCGCCAGTTTCTTGTTTCCTTTGCTGGAAATTGTACCGGTCAATGGAGACGCACACCGCGGGCCGGTAGTGGGTGTCGAGGTCTTCTGTTGCGTGTTTGAATACGTCATCATCTGTGTCCGGCCTGGTTGCGGGTACCAGGTTCTGAAAGACTCGTATCCCTTCTGGGCCTAAATTGTGCAGTAGGATCCTTTTCTTCCTCGCACTGGGGAAGGCCTCCCCATTTTCATCTTCTTGCGCTGCAATGTAGTTCTTGAAGTACTCTCTCCAATCTTCCCATTTCATTTGAGGTTCTCCTGGTCTCGGCAGGAACGGGATCGGCGTCGTCAGTGATGATGCTTGCGTGCTCATCGTGGCGCGTCCTTCTGGCACTGCCCCTGGGCCTCTCGGACTGTGTGGCACGTCCGCGCTCTCACCTTGCGCTTGATCTTGTCAGGGTTCTTCCGCTCCCCTGTCTCTGCGTGCTGCTGTGTCCGCCAGGGTCTCTTTGGGTAGGAGCTGGTCTTCTCCATTTTATTTCTTTATATATTTAATTTTTTTCTCCTTGCCCTTCACCCTGTGGATGTCTGCTGTTCCTTGTTGCTGCCTCTTCCATGCTCTCCCGCCTTGTTATGCTCCCTGAAGGTGGTTCTCTCTGGTGCCTTCTCATGCTTGACACCCTTGCCACGTGAGGTGTCTGTGGTTGAGTTCCCCTCTATTTTTTTCTTTTCTGCACTAGCATCCCACTCTCATTGCCACTGTAATGTTGGGAGTTCCACTCCTAACTCACAAAGACCAGGAGCAAGAGTTGTGGGAGGAAATATACTTTATTTCGACATCGGCGGGAGAGCACCGGGAAAGACGCGACCTCGCGGGTCTCTCTCCTTTCGCGCATGGGCATTCGCCCGTTATCACGCGTCCTCGCGCGCTGTGTCACCACGTAGTGCGCTAGGACTAGAACGCAACACTACAGTAATTTGGATTGATAGTCAACAAAACCAATAAAAGAAAAACATAAAAATACGACATACTTTTTTCACCCCCAACATGGCCGCCGAACTGGCCGCTCATCCTACGGGTAACTAGTATAGCAGAACAAGTGACCATGTGAGCTGCATCTCTATGAGAGGGATGCCATCCTGCAGCCGCAGTGTTCCAAGACTGTTAAGGAGGGTAGGTGAGACCACAGAGTCCCGACCACCAACAAGTCAGCCCGCTGGGATGAGGGGGCCTTTTTACTTCGTGTCAGCTCTGTTCAAAAGACGGTCTTCATAGCGTGGTAGTGCCCCTCGTTTACCGTTACTGATCTCCGCAATATAGTCTTTGGAGCTAGTTCCTAACCGGATATGATGATTTCCGGTGGGTAATGTCTCCCATCACTGATTACTCGGCATGTGTTGGCAGCATGGCAATGCGTATATACCCTAGGACATGGTATTTTTGAGCTACTCCTCTACTTAGCTGTTACTACCCATCGTTCTCCATTACTGTTTACAGAGTCGGATACGCTAATACTTCATTATGGCCCTGGCAATTCAAAGGCAGGGTGCTGTCAATACCGATGTCAGTATTTGTTTAGGGATTACCCCTGCCACAACATATACGGGGTCGATAACCTGATTTCTGCACAACTACACTCACTCCGTCGAAGGGGCATGTACGCAACATTTGAGGCTTTCCTTACTTACCTATGAGTATTTTTATACTGCACAACCTCCCCCTGTTGCTTAGGCACCGTACTGCACTTTGAACTGCCTTTTCTATTGATAACAACAGCGCATGATGAATTTTACATTCAACTGGAACCTGCTTAGGTAGAAATATATTTAGCGTGTGGGCCCTCTCTATTTTGGTGACATAATTCTACGCAGTCTTCCACAGCTATTTTCATTACAATACACAGGCTCACTCCAGTTCCTTAAGCAAAGTGTACATGTAAGTCCTGGCACATGATTCCCTATTTTTAACCTTTGAACTCGGATGCTTCTTTTCCTCTTTTTCCTATGAAGGTGTCCCTCAAATTGACTGGGACCCTCCATCTTTCCTAAGGAGCAGTATTATGCCTCTCTCAAGGTAAGTCACTTGAACGCCAAAACGTAGATACTACCACCAGATCACATTTGTGGATTTGATGTAAGTGATTGCACGACTATCCACACGATACCTCTATGTGTTGCTACCTAGAAATATTTGTTATTGTATGTTTGTTGAGCTTCGCTCTGTGAGCATTGGTCACCTCACTGTTTGACTGAGTAGGCCCACATCACCTATTCTATAGAAATGGATGAATTCACCTATGTACCACTACGGTGGAACGAGAAATCATTTTTAATTACCTGTCGCATGTATTTTTCCACCTTATGTCTCCCTCTCTTTTTGGTGGAACCATAGTCCGGCATACATTTAGGGGCAAGCCGGTGAACATTGTTAAGTCATCCTTTATTAGAAGGGAGACCTGAAGCTGCAGATTGAGGCAGACTTTATTGTTTTTTTGGTCCCGACGAAGTGCTGCCGGATCTTTGAGTCCCCAAGGCAAGAAACATGTTCACCACTTTTTACTAGAAGCTACCCTGGTGATTAAAGACCACATGATAGCACCACTGTTTTTATTTAGACCTGGTACCCTTCCTCTATAAAAGTTAGTTTTTAGGATACCAGAGCCTATTTTAGCCACCACTCACTCACTGCACTAGTTACACTGTTCTTTAGCTCCCTCACTTGCACTCATCTATACAGGGTCTTCAGATCAAAAGATCTCTGAAAAAGAGCCCCCAGGCCCATCAGGCATTGCAGCGCTGGCTTGACGAGGAGCGCCCAATGATGAAGCATGACACTCTAACAGGTGTGGGAGGGCACCAAGATATAACCTTCAGGCCTTCCTGCGACAGGACTACCAACCACTTGGGTCAACCTTTAGTGACCAATTTTGCGAAGGAGGAACTACCCAATCTTGATATTTGTTGATCTGTTCCCGGGGAGGAGCTAGGGTGTAGGACCTCGTTAAAATATTTTACTCTTCCTTCCCTCTTTTGTTTTTGAGAAACTCATGATTACAGCCATGTACAACACAACAACGTGGAGTATCTGTCCAGGGTTCACTTATTTCAAGTGTATTTTCACTGCACACACTCTTGCTCATCTCTGCTATTAGAAACCTTAATTGGTAGTTTGGTCAAAACGATGCATATGGGTAAGGCTTCTTGTTTCAAGTCCTCGTCTTTTACAAATCATTTTCTCAATTGTTTTGACAGTCCCATGTGCTAAGCCTCATTTGCATATATGGGCGGGCGTGCAGGCAAATTATTAGGGTGAGCCATCCTGAGCTGAGCCAGGGTCAGGCTTGGCTCTAAGAGTCCGTGCACAAGCCAGGTCGTGAAAATGGCTGGCAAGTATATTGTGGAAGAAATATCATGTAACCTTTACCAGGTTGAAGCATCTCACCTTAGGACATCAGATTATATCACTGTATAGACAGATATTTATAAAACGTGACAGTTTTTAGAAACACTCTTGGCCAGCCATTAGTGAACTGAGAGGCAAGTCAGTAGTCATGTGAGCACTGAACGTAGCCTAGGTTCTTATTATAGATGGAGCACCATTATAGTCTATTAACTAAAACATAAGAGGTGCTTGTACAGCCTACACCCTAAACTCAAGTATTTAAAAATGCTCTTTTGTGTGATAAAAAGGAGGCTCTGTGAAATAAAATATTTGCAGTGGATCAAACAATTTGGACAAGTAGGGAAGTCGGTATTGATTCCAGCTTGTCTGATTTCGTATTTTTAAATTCAGTCAGTAGATGGGTATCTCTGCCTCTTTGTCTCTCTCATTTACATTAAAAGGTCACAATTTTGTCCTTCATTATGTACTCGGGATGAAAAACCTACACAGAGATAGCAGACCCGAATCAGGGCCCTCAGATTGATCAGAAATGTTGATGCATTGATGCATCTGTTGCGGCAAAAGTCATGCATTGCTGGAGTTGTGTCGGAAAAATAACGCAACTCCAGCAAATGCATGGGGAGGCCTATTTCTAATACACTGCATCACTCCTTACGCCTGCTCCAAGCAGGCATAGGGTTTTGAGTCGGTGGCGTCCTGAAAGTGGCACAGTGAAATCTTGTAGATTTCACTGCGACACTTCTACGAGGCTTTCCCACATGGGAACGCCCATCCTGCATACATTATACCTGACGCAGGTATATTGTGGCGCAGGGCTTTACAACGTGACACATCTCCCTAGATGCGTCACATTGTAAATGGGCTGCAGTGTGGCGCAATGTTTACATTGCTGCTTCGTCACAAAAATTGACGCAATGGAGGCGCAAAAGTCTCACAAGGGGCTTGTAAATCTGCCCCAAGGTGTTTATTGAGTGAGTTGCACCCTGAATATTACCTTGTTGCAAACATTTTTAATTTCACAATATTGAATTCATGCTTACTGATCATTTCGATTACTATTACTATAGTACAGAGAAAGCTAATATTAATTGATAATGTCAAAAATAACTAATTTTCACTAACACTATGTTTCTTATTTTTGTATTTTCAAAAATCTCAAAATCTCCTCTGGTACTTTGTTGTCTAATTTTGCACTGAGGAAAAAGCCCTTTTGGCAGATTCAACAGTGATTATTTTTAGTATAGAGAATGTTAATGTCAGTTTTATCTAAAGATGACTATAATTCCTTCTCTATTACCAGTTAATTATTTTTTAATATAAGAAATTGCTCTTTGACTGGGTGAATCATTTATCTAATGTCAATATTGATCACTTGCCTAAGAGATAAAAATACTCGCATTCATGAAACTATTGCTCCAGTTGAACCCAAGTGGATTGTATTTTGCACAAAGATAATGTTAACCTTGAATTTAAATAAGATGGAAGAAATATTACCTTGGTAGGGGGGTTAAAGCATGTTTTATATTATGAAATAGGCGAGATTCTAATGTTTTTATACATTGAAGGGCCGTGGGTAAAACAAAAATTTGTTTATTTGAAATTCTTGTATGTGGGCGGATATAGTATTTCAGTAACAACATTTATTTTTTATTGTAAAAGTATACGTTTTTAAATACGATGTGTGCTTTATGTATTACTTGTGTAGATGAATTGTTTATAATGCCTATTTAGGCTTGATAGCAAACTATTAATAAACTGAAACTGAAACCTCATGTTAGGCCATTTGCAAACACTTTAATTGCAGAGCATTCCTATATATGATTTTCATGTATATTGAAAGTTATTCACATTGACGTATAAATACATTTCAACAGCGTAGCTATTTTCAATGATTTAGATAGTAGAGTATCAGAATACATAAACATTCTTAAAAAGAATTGTGCTCTCTAGTACAGAGATTTTTCTGCTTTGAAGGTTACGTTGTATTTGTCAAACATGAGGCATCTCATTACCTTATCTCATAATAATATTATCCAAAATAAACCTAAGACAACCAGTTAACCTTCCTACACGCAGGGCAGGACACATGCTAGATCTCATCTTTTCAAACATTGATCTTCAGGTGAATGAATATCTCCCCCTCACCTGTACCAATAATTTGGCTTTATTATGGCTAACCTTCCCATTAACCACGAGATTTTCTCAAAAAATTAAAAGTAGCTAGAAGGAGGTCTAATGTGACAAGGGAAGGTTTTGAAAATGCCCTGGGAGCAATACCTCCAGTCTGGCCTAACAACATTGAATCTGATGCTCATTTAATACATTCTTGAATTGCCTCATCATTAGATATTATTACTCCTTACAGATCAAAGAGTTCCAATCGGAATAAGCCTTCAGTGCCTTGGTTTATAGAAGAGTGGGCAGCAGAAGGGCATGCTTGAACAGCCCATGAAAGGAGATGGAGAGCCATGTACGATAATAATTTGAAAGTGCTTTAGAAGCAAGCTCTCAAGAAGTATAGCTATTCCATAATGTAGGCCTGTTTACTATTCCATGCTAAAAAACTTGAATCGGCAGGCAACTCACTAATGTATTTATTTATTTATTATGAAGTTTTATATAGCGCTGGCCAGACCCGAGGGTATAGGAGCGCTTTACAACAGTCGTACTGCGAAAGTCAGAGAATACAATAATAGAATAGAACAAGGGAAGAAAGTCTCAGCAGGTTGTGTAACCTTGACGCACTGAAGTCCTGTAGTGTCTTAGATGAGTGCCGTTGCTTAGGCAGAGCTCCTCTTTCGGGGAGGAGGGAACAAGGTAGGGATCCGGGAGGTGTAGGAGGTAGAGGTCACAGGACACAGAGTCAAAGTCATGCGATGTGCCGGCTAAAGCACTTTGATGGATCCTATTGGTTCGCTAGAGAACGATCGAGGTAAAGGACTTTGAGCAGTCTTTTGAATTTTGCAAAGGAGGGGATAGTTCTGATGTGGGGGAGAATAGAGTTCCAGATTTTGGGCGCGTTACCAGCGAAGGACTGGGCCGCGGTTTTTTTGTTTGCGTGTTTTCAGCGGGATGAGTAGTAGAGTGTTGGAGCTCCTGAGGTTCCTGGTCTGACCGGATTTTTTCAGTTTGGCAGCCAGGTATTCCGGTTTGCCTGTGTGAAGGGCTTTGTGCGTGAGGCAGGCTGTTCTAAAGCGAGCCCGCATTTCAATTGGGAGCCATTTTAGTTCTCTGAGTGAGGGTGAGATGTGTTCAGGTTTCTTAACTCCGGTGACCATTCTGGCTGCTGCATTGAGAGTTGTTTTGAGGGGAGCAATGTGTGATTTTGCAGTACCAGAGAGGACTGCATTCCCATAGTCTAGTCTAGACTAATCAGATATTTTCAACAGTAAACTTTTTTCTCAAACCACAGAACTGCATAGAAGTTTCCCAACTGATTCAAGAGCTCTGTGATCAGCTCAATACCTTCTTCCCAGACAAAATTGCTGCTATCTACAAACATTTTTAGCCGCCACAACCCGATTTTGGCAATATCACGTCTGCAAGCATTGGGGTTGAATCAGGAGATGGACCAACCCTGAGAATCCTAGAACCTGCCACAGAAGACAAGGTTAAGTCAGCTCTAGTGGCCATTTATCAGGATCTCCTCTAGACTTGTGTCCCCCTAAAATCCTCAAATTGGGATAAGAAATCATTGCTCCTCATCTATGTAAGCTACTTAATGCCTCTCTAATTGTGGCACTCTTCTAGTTTCCATTAAATTAGCAATAATGATCTCTTGCTCCAGAAACTCTCTGCTGACCCTTCCATCTTAAAAAATCTCAGTCCTATCTACTTATAACCTGCAGCAATCAAAATCTTGGAAAACGCAGTCAACAAGCAACTGTCATGTAACTTTGAACCTCATTCCCTGCTGGATGATTCCCATTCAGGGTTTAGACAACAATATAGTATAGAGTTGGCCTAAATTACTGCTTTTGAACAGATATGCAGGATTTGGGATTAAACGTTTTATTTGACCAAGAACTGTTGTTCAATCCACAGGTCACTGCAGCCTAGTCTTTCTATTTGGGTGAAAAAGGCATAAAGGTTAAAGGTTTTGAAAAAAGGTTTCAGACTTTCTCCTATTATCAAGCAAAGAATGTGTCACCCAGGCTTTAATCACCCTGAGACCGTATTATTGTAATTCTCTTTTTTTAGATCTTCCTAAACATGCCATTCAGAGTTTATATCTTCCTAAACTTGCCATTCAAAGCTTATAGACAGCCCAAAATGCTGCAGCCCACTCAGTTTTAAAACGTCCCTTCCACACCCTAGTCACAGATATGATCTACATTGTCTTCCCATCTATAGGAGGGTCTGTTTCAAAACCCTGGTGCTCAGTTATACAGCCTTAAACCAAATGGGTCCCAAGCACCTGGAAATACTCGTCTGTTCTTACACCCAAGCAAGAACAATACTATCCTCTGAAGTGAAGCTTCTCCTAGAGTCCAAATTGCATCAGTCTTGGGCTCCTTTGTGGGTTCTTGCTGCTAGACATTGGAACAGCCTTCCAACTGACCTGCGTAAAGTTCCATTCATAGCATAGTTCTGAAAAGATTTGAAAAGTTGGCTTTTCAACTCAAGCTAACCTCTCTTCTGTGGTACTAACATTGTCCTCACTGCCAGGATACTCCTTAGGGTAGCTGTCTGCACTTTACAAATATTACTCATCTAATCATCTGCAGGGCCAATCATTTGTGGGAGTATTGAGAAACCATTTTGAATTTCAGATCACAAATAGAGCAAAAAGAACCTTCCACATTTCTGTTATGTCCTTGAATTCAGTCTAATACTTTTTATTAAAAAATCTCTATTTTCATTACTCATTTTCTTTTCCATTTTTCTTAAAATTCAATTTTTCTACAAAGTAATGATCTTTTTCTTTTCTTTAGTGTACCTAAATGACTTCTTTGTTTTATTTATTAAAGTTTCCATTTTATTATTATTATTAGTAGTAGTAGTAGTAAGTTATGGAGATGAAGACCGTGGCCTATTAAACAACATAAAAAGTCTTCCTATGTTCAAACAACCTTTGACAATCTTCCCAAAAACTTCTTGCCTTTAACCCATATTTAAAAAAAAAAAAAAAAGTTTTAAAATTGAGCCCCTCACTGACATAAAATATATGCAAACAAGCAATATATGGACATTAGAACTGTGTACCCTTCAGCCACATCAACACTTCCCATCATCATCTAAAAGATAATTTACTGTGTCCCGTGGGCATAGCGTAGGTTTAAACTTATTTGAAATTTCAATAATGCTGTTCGCATTTGAGAATTGGGTAGGTCTAAAAGCTGTGAGTATACACTTTTATCTTTCCAGGACTCACACAAATAAAAGGTAGAGCTCTTTGTGATAGTGTCTCTGAGGTCTATTAGGCTGGATTCCCTTCAGCAAATCGCATTTAATTCCTTCTTTGATAAAAAAGGGTGGTGGGGACTGGGGTTATCGACCTTGAAATCCGCAATTTTATAATTCTTATATTCCAATTGAGTTGTACTTTTCCTTTTTTGCCTACTTTATTTCACTATGACACATTTTCTTAGTGCAAAGAATTGATACTTTCAGCTGGGGAGTGGATAAATGTTTATACCAAAAGTGCATACTGAGGTTCATCTCTATAAGGTTCCAAGATTTCATATTGGTTTCTACTCTTAACACTTTGGCTACTGCACATGACGTGAGACATAGTTCTTTTTAAGGCATTTTCCTTTAATTTCCTCCTAGAAAACTCTTGAACCCAGGCATAAAGTTTCTCCCCAAATAACAATTGTGGGGGGACCAATGCTTTATAGGCTGTGCACATCATTTCAAAGGATGGTCCGCCAAAATGCCTTTTAAACTGCTTTAAACTTCCTACTGTTGTCAGAACTTCTGTCTTTAGGGCATCAAGATTCATTTTCCAATGTAATTTTTTGCTAAAAATCATACCTGTAGTGCTTTGTAAATAAAAGAGCGTTGGAACTCTTTTGGTTCCCACTGTACACTGTAGGCCTGTGACGTAAGCGTTGGCAAGATGAGTTGAAGGGAGACTTACAATGTTGAGTTCTGACGTACACACAGTGGAATAAATATGTGTAAAATTACTCTCCGTGTGTGGCGAGGTTATTGGCGAGTACATAGGCAGGCAGGACGATACAACTGGCTGGAAATAGGGGATACAAAACCCTGTACACTGAAAGGGCTCTTCCAGTGAGTTTGCTATGATTCAGCGATCCGCTTGTGCATGCCTTGTTTGCTGCCGTTGAAGTACAAAATCGATGCTGGCACATGTGGAGTCTCAGTGCAACGTCAGCTTGTATAAAAGACTTAAATATAAAGACAACGACATTGAAAGTCTACGTGTCGGTGGACAGGAACTGATTTCTTTGGTCTTCTTGGGTATGGACATCATCTTCTAGGTATTGTTGATGAATACTTCTGTTTCCAATGGAAGAAGACCTTTTGTCCACTACACATGAAAAGGTTATTCAAAACATTAGATGGCAGCTTTATGACAAGGTGTTAGAAATGGGGGTCTCTAGTTGGCAAGGGTTTGCACCTTTGTCCAAGTAGGGATCCTTCCTTCTAGTCAGGATAAGGGAGTTACACTCCTAAAATAATCCCTGCTCATCCCCTTGGTAGCTTGGCACAAGCAGTCAGGCTTATCTTAGAGGCAGTGTGTAAAGCATTTGTACATAACCAACAGTAACACAGTGAAAGCACTACAAAAGGACACCACACCAGTTTAGAAAAATATCCAATATTTTTATGTAACAAGACCCAAAATGACAAACCTCCACAATACAGTACTTAGAAATCTTCAGTTATCAAGATAGACTTGAAATAAAGTTACTTGAAGTCAGTCTGGGGCTATCACGGCATTGTGAACAACAAATCCTAAACAGTTCTGGCTGACTGCAGCATTGCGGGCCAGCTACGGTGTCGGGCAGACCCGCAAAAGAGTACCTTTAGAAATGCAGGGTCTCAGAGACCTCTCGATGAGCCCTGAAAGCCGGCGTCCGCAAGCGCCAGTTCCGGAGGTCGGTGCAGGAGTCGTCGGGCCTTTGAAATCACACACGTTGCAGATCAAACTCCTTGCGGTTAACATCGCGAGCGACGGCATCGGCAGGCGTTGGGGCTGCAGTGCAAAGTGCAGCAGTGCGGCGTGCGGTGCCCTCAGGTTGCGGTGCAGGCAGTGGCTCAGTGACGATTGTCCAGCAGCGTCGGTGAGACCATGGCTGCGATGCGAAGTGATGTGGTGCTCGTTGCGGTGCTAGCAGGTCACGGTGCAAGCAATGGCATCGTCGTTGCTGAAGCGCTGTTGTCGGCTGATGAGCTGGAGTCAATGGCACTGGAGTCGGTAGGCCAAGGCTGCGTTGCGGGATGAGGATGGTGTGTCGTGTAACTTTTGAGCGGTGCCCTAGAACCACAGTGTAAGCAGCGGTGTAGATATCGGCATCATCAGGGATACCAGGGCGATGGCCTGAAGCGAGGTGGTGCGGAGTGCGGTGCCCACAGGTCTCGGTGTAAGCAGCGGCTCGCTGGCAGCACCAGGTGGCATCGTCAGTGAGACGAGGGTTACGTGCGGCTTTGCGGCGGTGCCCTCTGTGGTGCCTTCAGAACATAGAATCAGTAGTGGTGTTGTAGACGGCATTGGGTTGCTTTTCTTCTGTTGTAGCACAAAACACACAGACCCCAGTGCTTATGGCAGAAGAACTTGAAGTCTTTGCTGTTCCTGAGACTTCTTGAACAGGGGGCAAGCTCTACCTCAAGCCCTTGGAGAAACTCACAAAAAGGAAGTTGTAGAAAGTTCAAGTCCAGTCCTTTCACTGCACAAGACAGAAGCAGCAACTGCAGGCCAACACAGCAAAGCACACAGCAAAGTGGTAGTGCCTCCTCACAGGTTCTCTAGCTCTTCTTCTTGGCAGTCTTCTCGATTACAAAAGAGTTTTAAAGTTTAGCGGTTTGGGCCCAACTTTTGTAACCCAAAATCCTTTGTCCTCTCATGCAGAGAATGTCTGTGCTTGGTCCAAACCAGTTTCGTCCTCTTTGGCTCAGCTTCCCAGAAGGAGGTGGAGAGAGCATTGTCCAAGGGCCTATTCAGGTGCAAGGGAAATCTCCTTTCACCCCTCTAAATGCAGACCGGACCTATTCAGGTGCTAGTGTCAACTCCTCCCACTTCTCTGACTGCAACTCAGGTCTATTCAGCCCAGCCCTGACTCATACAGACTCTCTGGAGCCAAAGCACATCCCGAGCCCCTGACACGCCAAAGCCAGATACTCAATACACATCCTAGCAGAGGCACACTGGATGGCT
The DNA here is from genome assembly GCF_964204655.1 of Triturus cristatus. Classification (NCBI taxonomy): domain Eukaryota; kingdom Metazoa; phylum Chordata; class Amphibia; order Caudata; family Salamandridae; genus Triturus; species Triturus cristatus. The sequence continues at coordinate 145,841,137 of NC_140588.1, forward strand.
AAGCAACAAAATACCTACTTTCAAAAAGTGGTATTTTCCAACATAGAATGTAAAAATCACCCTCACTAAAAGATGCATTTTAACATTCTGAGTTCAGGCATACTAAACTTTATTTTCCCATCTGGTCCCAATTGGAAGTTATAGTTATACCATGTTATAAATTAACTCCCATGCTTTCCTATGGTCCAGATAGCCTTTCAATAGTAAAAAACTAAATTGGCAGTATTTTATTGTCAGGACATGCCACACACATCAGGGCATGTCCTACTTTTCACATACACAGCACCCACAGAGGTACCTTGGGCCTACCTGAGAGGTGACTCACATGTAAGAAAAGGGAAGGTTAGGGCTTGGCAAGTCGGTGCACTTGCCAAGTCGACATGGCAGTTACAAACTGCGCGCAGACTCTGCAGTGGCAGGTCTGAGTTACCATTTCAGGGCTACTCATGTGGGTGGCACAATCAGTGCTGCATGCCCACTAGTAGCATTTGATTTACAGGCCCTGGCACACTCAGTGCACTTTACTAGGGACTGACAAGTAAATCAAATATGCCAATCATGGAAACGCCAATCCATAACACAATTTACACAGAGAGCATATGCACTTTAGCACTGTTCAGCAGTGGTAAAGTGCCCAGAGGCCTAAAACCAACAAAGACAGGTCCGGAAAAAATAAGAGGATGTTTGGGGATGACCTTGCAAAAAGGGCTATTTCCAACACATGGGATGTACCTGCAATCTTAAAATCTGACAACGGCCCACCTCTTAATAGTCGAGAAGTCAAAGACTTTCTAAATCACCTCAATGTAGAGCGTAAAAAAGCACTCCTCTTCAGCCTCATTCCAATGGTCTGGTAGAACGGTGCATGAGTACTTTAAAGTAACTGCTCAGAGTGCTGCATTGGAGAAGCTCAACCTCAAAGTTGTTTTCAACACTACCATTCTAGCTTAGCTTTCAACCCCTCACTCACCAACAGGGGAAATCCCTGCAACTCTCATGTTTGAAAAAACCATGACGACCAAGCTGCCCCAATGAACCAACCTCAGATCCAAGAATAAGGAAAACATTCATGCTACTGACTTTGGTCGCAAACAGAAGATGAAGATATATGATGACAGGTGCGGTAATGTAAAAGGTGTCACCTTTATCAGAGGAGATTGAGTGCTTGTCAGACAGCAACTAGAAAAAAAGGTTTGATGCTCCTTTTGAGGCTGAACCCTTTGCCATCACTTACACCAAAGGACACATGGTGACTGCCCATCCTCCTCCTGGGAAGTCCCTTAGGAGAGATTCCTCAAATTTTCTACATGTGGCCCATTACTCACCAAACATTAATGTCAATGTAAAGACTGGGTACTGACAAACTGTTGGTGACTCTGTGTCTGCTGATAAGTCCACCTCACCTGTGCAGATCACTGACACTTTGACTGCCAGTTCCCGGTCTCTAGTGACATGATCAGGACGTGTGATTCAAGCACCACGATGCATAATTGAAGAATTGTAATGGCCTGTAGTTCTAGATTATCTGTGTATTTATTCATGTATTTATTTTGTTTATTTATTTATATACTTATATTGTCTATTTTGAAAAAGGTGTAACTTTTAACTTAACAAAGAGGGAGATGTAGTATATTGTAAATAATAGAACACTGGAACTCTTTTGGTTCCCACTGTAAGTGTTGGAAAGATGAATTAATGTCAGACAGAATGTTGAGTTCTGAGTTACACTCAGCAGAATATGGACATGTAAAATTACTCTCCGTGTGTGGCGTGTCTATTGGCGAGTAACTGGGCTGGCAGAAAGATATAATATCTATCTGTAATAAGTTATTAGAGACGGCAGGACTCAGCAGGTAAGATAATTTATCAATAAAGAGCTGCATGGCAGCGAAAGACAAATGCACAGGATCTCCTCCACTGCCAGCACCAGATCAACTGTCAAAATACCTGGTCATCGCATTCTCAACCCTGCATTATTACATTCTACACAAGGAATCCTGAGTATACATGATTCCACTACAAAAGCTAAACAGTAGAATATAACAAATCTTACCTTCTCCTCACAATACCCAATTAAATACGTAACACTGAAACACAACACTAGATAAAGGGTAATGGACCACACAATGAAACAAAACAAATAATACAAAAGATACTCCATTATTACTAAAATTAACAAAATGATATGAGCCTAAAGCGGCGATAATTTTATCGCCTGGCTTGTTAATATGCCCCATTGTCTCCAACTTTTACTTTGACAAGTTTAACACTTTTATACCTGTCATACCAGCCTTTCTGTTTCTCCTAAACAATACTGACATTCATCTTAACTAAACACATCAATTGCTCCACATCAGAGTTGCTTTTGAGTCATTCATTCATTCAAATTCTTTATTCGATATTTAAAAAATATCATAAAAGTACAGAAATACATTTTTTTTAAAAACACATCTTTCAATTCATTTCAATTACAATGGCTACGCAGGATTCATTTATCATCAATTCATTCAAAGTTGACCCCTAGTATTCCTAAGTCTTATTGCGACTTTAATAAAATGTATAGTGCAAGCTAGTGTTAGTGGGTTCTCAGACCTTTGTAAGTATAAAAGAGCAACCTTAGCGTGTCTAAACTTCATTTGTTTAAATATCCTTAGTAAAAATCTGCGTCTGGGTACCGAGTAAAAAGGGCATAATAAAACAAAATGAAGGGTTTCCTGCGGACACCTATTGTCGCAGCCGCAGGTACCCTTCTGTTCAACTGTAACAGTAAAACCAGGTGGATCAGCCAACAGGTGGTGTAAGAGGTTGAGCCTAAATCGGGTAATTACAAACCTATCCTGTGCGTTGTACATAAGGGCGAGATACGGTTCCATGCCTTCTACTGTCTTTGCCATACTATAGGCACGAACTGTGGGCTTGCTTTCTTCAAGAGCCGCTCTACATGCAGTCTCTTTTGCGTAAAAGATTGTTTTGATTCTAAGTTTGTCCGCGGGGATTATTGTTGATGGGTTATAAAAAAGGTCCCTACAACCCAATCCCTCCAGAGCAGTCCATACATAATTCAGCCACAGAATGCACATTCCCTTATCTCTGTCCAAGCAGTCTCTAATTATTTGTCTGCTCAAACCTGCCTCTGTATTGGTCCAAATTCTTAGCCAGGCCGTAAGGGGTCTGATCTTAATCAGATCTTCCACGTATACCCTTCCCAGTTCGGCATGGCGAATGTGGGCCGATGTACTTTGAGAAGTTTGGAGGATCTTTCTCAAAAATTTATTCTCCTCGATCTGTATTTGCTGGGTACATACAAAACCCCAAACTTCTGCCCCATACATTACTTTGGGGCAACAGATTGAGCCATATAAGTGCATAACCTGTTCTGGAGACCACCTGCCCAACCTACGTCCATAACTCATTATGGCACCTGTGGATGCCACTAGTTTTGAGCTCCGCTCTTCAGTTAAAAGTTTAAAATTTAAAAGCCCATCAAAAAGTATACCCAGATAAGAAAAGGTCTTAACCTTTTCCATTTTAGGTGTGCCTATTTTATATGAGAACTTTTGAGTCATTTACCCCTTATGCCGGTCGAAAACTAGTATTGGCTTTCCTGACCCTCAGTATTTCAATGGTTTCCATCTGGATCTGCATATGGGTTGAGTGGTTCCACCGTGCAGATCACCACATCACAAATAAAAATGTTGTAGGTCGCTAGAGATGGCAGGATTCAGCAGGTAAGATTATTTACCAATAACGAGCTGCATGGTAGCGGAGGACAAACACACACAGGAGCTCCTCTGCTGCCAACACCATTCAAAATACCTGATCATTGCATTCTCAACCTAGAATCATTACATTCTACACAAGAAATATTGAGGATGCAAGATTCCATTACAAAAGTTAAACAGTAGAATATAACACTTTCTCCATACGTATAGTTAACAAACTTGACTCACAATATTTATTAACGCATCTAATTTTCTTTGAAGCCCCACTTGCGTCATGCCCAAAATTACCAAAACATCAACATACAATAAACACAGAACATGCCTCCTCCCTTTTCTTGGGTGGGGAAGCATGTACATCCTGTAAGGTTGCTGGAAGAGCAACAAGGTAAAATGCAAAAAAGCAGGTGCTAGGATGAGTCCTTGATGGAGACCATTCCCTATTAGGATTTTACGGGATAGTGAACCATTCCAGTTTAATTCTACCTTACCCCAATTCTCTCAATGAAAAGAGCTAGGTCTATTCATGCCACTTAATTTGTTTGATAAAGTTACTCGGTTTATTAGAAAATGAACAACGCAACAATATAAATTCCCTGTTTGTTTCTAATGCTTTCTGTCCGATAGCCCAAAGGCTAAAACAATGATCAATCATGGAATGCCCTTCTTCAAAGCCACCTTGCTCAAATTGGTCTAAATAATTGCTCTCTATCCAATTCTTTGAATATTGAAGGAGTTTTTTTTGCAGAGATTCCTGCTCCCACATGTATAAAACTGTAGTTTTTGGGTTTGGAGGCATCACTTTTCTTAAGATAATTGAGCCTTTCCAGCTTTTGGGGTAGTGGCCTGTTTTATTAATTAATTTATTTATTGAGTTTTATATAGCGCGAACTCGACCTGAGGGCATCATAGCGCTTCACATAGTTTGCATAATAGTAATTATGTGAGATACATCTGGAGTAGGTATACATACATAGTGGTAGTAGATAAACGAGATATATGAAAAGCACTAGGATGTGTTGTCAATCCTGTTTTGAGATAGTTAGAGTGTACATGTTTTACAGCATATAGTAGCAGTTGGATAAGATTACAAGGTGAAAAGGCATTAGGATAGGTTGTTGATCCAGTTTTGAGGTAGTTATAGCATACATATAGGTGTTGTTTTACAGCACATAGTAGCAGTTGCACAAGATTATAAGGGGAATACATAGAAATACATATTAACCATATTAAAACAGAAAGCTAAAATGCACAGTAAAATGGATGGGCGATATAGTTCAGGGGTAGCTAGGGATGGGCCTCATCAATGCGGGAGAGTGGGAGCACCGTTTACCCCTAGGTATTGCTGAGGTTTAAAAACAGGCGTGCAGGTGGCGGCAAAGGCCAGTCCAATGCTATTAGGGATGTGGGTCCAAGTATTTTTTGAGGAGAAGAAGTTTCAGTTTCTTCTTGAAGTGGGGGAGCACTGATTTTCATGTAAGTCATGGAGTAGTGAGTTCCAGATTCCTGGAACATTCCCAGAGAAGGAGCGGGTGCGAGTTTTCCCTTTCTTAAATTTTGGTGGAATCAGGAGTAGACAGTTTGAGCTTCTTAGGGGTTTCTTTTGTCTGGCTTTTGATAATTTGTTTGAGAGGTAGATTGGTTTATCCGTGTAAAGAGATTGGCAAGTTATGCATGCAGTTTTGAGTATAGCGCTTGCCTTGATTGGCAGCCAGTTTAGCTGCTTGAGAGTGGGAGTGATGTGGTCATAGTACCTTTACCCCAAAAGTAGCCTGCAAGTCACGTGGAGTGTTGTTTTCAGTGGGGCTGAGCAGGTTTTTGGGACACCCATAATCATTGCATTACCACCGTCCAACTTGGGTAGAGCAAGGGCTTTTACGATAGTCTTTAGGTCTTCGATGGGTATGAAGGGTTTAACTTTTTTTAGGTGTTTCAGCGTGTAGAAGGTGCTTTCTGTAGAGGCATTAATGTTACTCTTTCATGCTTAAGTGACTGTCTAGTGTGATCCCCAGGGATTTAACGAGTTTGAGATGGACAATTTATAGTTTAGTGCAGTGATGTTGTCAAGGCAGATATCTATGGAAAAGGATTTTTCTTTGTGTTGGATGACAATTAGTTCTGTTTTGTTGGGGTTGAGTGAGGTGGTTGCTGGATAGCTAGGATTGAACTGTGCGAAGAGCAGCGGCGGCTAATCCGCTAAGGCGGAGGAGCGTCGCCCCACTGATTTAAGAGCAGTGCAGAGAAAAAACAAATTATAATATCGGAACATTATTATCATTTTATTTTACTGTTCCCAGGTGAGGGGAATGGCAGGGCTGACCAGAGCAGGGTCCAGAGGGAGTAGTGGTGAGAACACTCAAAGGGGCATATTATCAACGCTTCGCGTTAAACATCGCAAATCACGCTTAGCACGATTTTGAATATCGCCGCCTATCGCTGGTTTACATCACCGTGTTAGCGGCGTATTTACAACGTCTTGCTCACAGGCGATGTACAAACCTGCGATAGACGGTGATATTAATCATTAGCATGTGAAATCAAGCGATGATTTCACACGCTAATGTAAAGCTTGATAATAGGGGAGTGTGGACGTAACCAAACAATCCACCTGCCATTCAAAACATGCCTAAGTCAAGTTTAGACCAGCATTAAGGATCCTGCGAAAACTGCGGTTAGCGCAGCTTTCATCATCGCTTCGCGGTTCCGGGCCGCGTTGTAAATAACACGATGTCTTGTTCGCGACCTTTTGTCATGGTGTTACAGGAAGGTACGCCTACTTTGCATCTCATTAGCGATGTATATCGCTAAGCTGGGTGGCGTTACAAAAACGGCAGCTAACATGTTAGCGCCGCCTTGCTAATAGGGGGATTAAATTATCGCCACTTCAGCGGCAAAAAGTGCCACTAAAGCGTCGATAATGCCCTTGTAAATATGCCCCAAAGTGCCCATGACTGTGTGGCCGGTCGTCTTGGGCCAGCCAAACAGTTATGCGCACTTTGCATGTTCCCCACCAGGCTGCAATATACAGCCTGGTGGGGAACATCCACATGCTCCCTGCCCTGTCTGAGCGCCAAGCCATGGCGCTCAAACCAATCACAACGCTGCATTGCAGCATTGCCATTGTCACAGGGGAACCAATCACAATGCTGCATTACAGCATTGCCATTGGCTTAGGGAGCCTGGGAGCACGGGGGCTTCCTGCGACGGAGGAGAAGTGGCAGAGAAGCAGTGGCTGGCGACGCGTCCAGCAGGTAAATGATTTTTTTCAATCCCCTTACCTCCCCTCACCCCCTGCCACCATTCCCTACCAGCCACGACTGGTGAAGACTGCTATTTAGGTGCTGGATGTCTTTGACTGATTTTCAGGTAGAGTTTTTGTGATTGATTGATTGAAACACTATCGAAAAAACCTAAACATGCAATTTAGATTTGTAATTATAAAAATAGCTGGAAGGTTATCTCTATGTAAGTATATGGTGTGCAAAAATATTGCTTAAATAAATATAGCGTCCTGAATGTTGCTTACAAAAATATTGTCCCACAGGTAGAAGACTTTCCATAGTAACTCCAATTAAGTTATATTTTTGCAGATGATATTGTGGCAGATTCTGACAGTGATATTATGGTACCATACCACGTGATAAAAATATTGTTGTTTTAGAAGCCACACCTTCAGCCCTTTTCAGTCATTTCCTTGTTAAGTGCCATTTACACATTCAATCATAATGTATGGCATTTTACAAATTCTTACTTTTAGAATAAGAATAGGCAAAAAGTATGTTTCCAAATTGCAGCTGAAGAGCAAACTGGGAACTGTAGGGTGTGTCATAGCTACGACTCCAGCCACTTTTGGAGCCCCCACTGTGCCAATCAATGCCCTGTGAGGAAGTGGGTTGGCAGCTGCACTGGTTCAGTGTTTTCTACAGAAAAATACTGACTAACTGAACATTAAAATGGCCTTGCTGGTGAACCCTATCGGATTGACCCATGTGAATGTGACAATGTCACTGCCAACTTTATTGAGGGCATTTCAGCATGCACTAATTTTGTGCTCAGAATCCACCGGGAGTACTGCACTGTTCCACCTCTCATCACAGCCACCAATTATCACATATACAGAAATGTGAAGGCAGTATAAAAACAGGGAAAGAAAGTTGGGTTAGAAAAGAAAACAGAGACACTGGACTCTGACTTGTTACCTCTGCTGGTCAATTATGTCTGCAATATGTAATCAATATCTAAAGACAAAGAGATATCTTTCGTAACATTCCATAATGGTTCTGAACTTAACTGTAATAAGGAATCAATACTCCTTAGCAATATCGCTGTGCAACCAGCTGCCTGAACTTTGATGTTAAACTTGAAATTACTGAAACTAAACATAAAAAGTACCTTAAATGTATGTTCACTGACACTTCTCCCTACGAATAGAATAACTACTGTGAGATATTGGGTTATTGGTTGACTGGGGTGTAAGCCCTGGTCAAGTAACATCCACAATCCCTTGCAGGGTGAACAACTAAAAGTCACTAAATTAACCTGTGTTTAACCCTGAGTAGCTTGGCACAAAAAGCAGACAGGCTTAACTTAGAGGCAACGTGTAATGTATTGATGAAGCACACAAACAGTAATAATGTGAAAACACAACACAAGAAAAATCCCAAACCAATTTAGGAAATTAATGTACATTTTAATAAATTATTTGACACCAAAATGACAAAAATGTAATCAGTGAAACTGGAGTTATGAATTTGTAAAGTTTTTAGTAAAATCTAAAGTCTAAAATTTCAGAGCGCTAACCACGGTCTAGTCGCGCTAGAAAGAGCCAAGGTCGAAAGTTATTAAGACCGACCGCAATAGAGCGCAGTTCGGATATAAGAAGTGAATTGAGCCAGTCAGTGCTTACCTTCGGACTTAGAAAAATTCTTGAAGAAAATTGTCTGAGAAGGTAGTAGTTCAGTGGGGCAAGGCTGAAAGAGTGTCCAATGTGAGAGTATCATCGTAGAATGGCCTTGGAATGAATCTGCAGTGAAGATTTTTACTTCCGGACTTAGTTGTCAAAATGGAAGAGGGTAGTAGCCAATGACAGTTCTGCAAGGTCGGATACGCCTTTGGCAAAGGACTGCTTAAATAGATTTTCTGCTGCGAAGATGAACGCCGGGATAGAAGCTGCAAAGTCAATCTAACCGGTGATGCACCTAAGGCGAACAGACGAGTAGATTGGTCTTGGTCTTCTCCTGGTCCTCAGAGCACTTTTTGGCCAAAGTTTGTCCAAGTCCTCAGTTTTAGAAGTTGGCCATCTGGGCACACTTGTCACCACAACCAATGGTCTAGGACTGGTGGAATATCTCATTGGGTTTCGGGACTTACTCAGGCTGGGTCCAGGTGCGGTTTCAAGGTGGTGGGAGCCTTATATTTCCCTGTGGCTCTGAACAGGAGGCCAGAAAACTAGCCCTTAGAGCCACTTATGGTAGTCCTGGATGCAGGTGAAGATGCAGGGCTCAACAGCTGGGCTGTCCTCTGAGGGGTCAAGGCAGGCCCCAGGCAACAAAGCAGCCCTTCCAAGTACATCAGCTGTCTGGCCAAGTACACAGCAGACCACAGCAGCAGGCAGTCCTCTGAGAGTTCCTCCATAGGTCCATTAGTGAACTGAAGAGTGGGTCTGAAGGTCCTATTTTTATATCCTGGAATGAGGCAGACATTTCTGGAAAGGTTCTATGAAGTGCATGCAAGTTCCTGACTCCTCTGCCCTGGCCCCAAACTGGCTGTGGTGACAATGCAGGATTATTAAGCCCTTGTGTGGAGACAGGACACAGCCTATTCAGGTGCAAGTGGGGCTGTGCTCAGCTCTCGTTACCGTTAAAGAGGGTTTATCATTACAATTTCATAGGTACCAAAAATGACATAGCCCCCAGCTACCATTTGGAAAACACAGCCTAATAAATGTAATAAGGAATCTCTTATGTTATACTGTGGGGATGGGTAGGCCTCACAGTAGTGAAAAACAAACTTGGGAACTTTTCACTACCAGGATATCTCAAACTTGAAAGTACATTTACACATTTTTAATTACACAGCACCCTGCCATATGGGCTAACTAGGACCTACCTTAGGGGTGATGTATGTAATAAAAGGGGAGTTTAGGGCTTGGCAGGAAGGTTTAAATGCCAAGTGAACATGACAATGCAACACCACATTCTGGCTACAATGGCAGTTCTGGGGCATGTTTTAAGGTGCTACTTAAGTGGGTGGCGCAATAAATGCTGAACGTCCTGCGGTAGCATTTAATTTACAGACTTTGGGTATATGGTATACCACTTTACAAGAGACTTATAGGTAAATTAAAAAATGGCAAACAGGTGTGAGCCAATCAAACCATGTTTGGGGGAGTGAGTGCAGGCACTTAAGCACTGATTAGCAGTGGTAAAGTGCACAGAGTCCTAAGGCAACAAAACAAATTTAGGTAAAAGTAGAGGGAAAAGGGGCACCCCTTCAGGTAGTGCCAGGTCTAACAACTACATCAAAATTCATCACTGTACACTGTGGAAGAAGAGTTATAGTTTCTCATTTATTTTTGCAGCATTGCAAGGTAATTAATACACATTCATATTCTGGTAGCCATTCCCTTAAATTTACATAAACATACTTACAGGCTAATAACTAATGCTTGACATTCTTACATAACATGAGCAAAATAGTCCTGGTTTAAGAATCTTTCTGTTCTATCCCAGGATAACACTTAAGTAAAATGCTACAAACCCACAGTCTTAGAAGAGTTCATTTTGAATGTAGAAATAGTTTAAAGTTCAAAGGAAAGAGAGGAGAGATGTCATGCTGCTGAGATCACGCATGAGTGAGGTAGGTAGAACATGAGTGGCTGTCTCACTATAAATGTTTGGATGTAGTTCTTCTTCTTGTAGTGTTCAGGGCCCAGTTGTTTGATGGTGCTTCTTTTGGTTTTAGTCAAGGTATGTGTTTGGACGAAAATCAAAAAATTAACATTTGAAATAAAAAGTACAAAGTTCGTTTCCACCATACTAAATGACTTTTAGAAATGCTTCTCTGGACTCATAATGTTATTCAATTGAATCCACAGGAAGCAACTCTTCTTTTACAAAGGAAATCCTCTGGGCATATAACATGGCCTTGCGTGCAAAAACATTGTATCACAACTCCAGGGCTGAACTACCACTGCCGTGCCGCCCATAGAACTGAAGAAGAAGTGAGGGCGGTATAGAAGTAAAAGTAGGCCTGGGAGCCACCTGTAGAAAACCTGAGGGAAACCCGACGCCATGACGTCAGACAGGAGAGCAAAACGTCATACGCAGCGAACTGTAGCAAAGGAGTCCGGCCCACAGTGCCTGACAATATCCTGTAGAATGAAAAGATATAAATACATATTTTAATAAATGGTGGTTATTGTCAAAATAGAGAAAGCAATGCAGATGTTGGTAGAGTGTGGTAGGCTGCAAGAGTTGAGACATTGCTCTTCCACCACTGCTGAAATGGTGTTCCATTGTTCATGGCGGATGGCGGTGGAAGAGCTAAATCAGAATGTTGTGAATGGGAATGTAGGTGAGTACAAATATATGTCAATAGATATAAAGATGCTTCCATTCATGCACTCACGCACACATATCCGAGCAACTATACACAATTCAACAATGATTGATGACTGTAGTAATGGATCAAAAGACTAATGAATAAAAAATGAATGTATTTTATTATTATAAATTTAACATTTACTTTTTTATTGTACAGAGTTTTATATAGCGCAATCTTGTCCCGAATCGGATATCAGAGGGCCTTACATAGCACCAGTTGCCTTACACGAGGACACATTCATTTTTCTGCTAGGCATGGGGAGATTAAATGATTTGCCCAGAATCACAGTATCTTCAGCGTCATTGCTGAGACTCAAACCCAGTTCCCCAGATTCGAGGTCGACCTCCCTAGCCGTTAGGCCAACTCCTCAACATGTATCACTAAAATTGAAAACATATCATCCAAAATGTGGAAATACCGTCAGAGGTATTTCAGACAATAGTCACATCTCTATCCAGTCGTGAGTATCGAAGTGGACGTCCTGCAGATGCATAGAAAGGAACTTTATCACAAAACTTTTCAAAATGGAGTCCATCCATCACTTTGCTACTGGTTTACTCTATTTAACCATTGGAGGATCTGTACTGAATAGTCTCTGCCTTCCATGACCTACCACCCGTTATTCTTCTTTAAACTGGTAATTTTAAGTCGCTGCGCCTGTGCATTGCTCGGTTTTAGTATCCACCGAGCAATCTCTATTTTCTACGTTTGTTTTGAACAGTACTTTATGTGACTTTCCTGATGTACATTTGTACATTTAACTCACTCACACATCTCTCCAGGCACTCAATCACTCTTTGCATTCATGCAGCTATGCATCATTCCATTGACTCATTCTTGTATTTACCTACTCACCCATCCACAGTCCAACACACAAACACACAGACTCATCAGTCAATGAACAGTCTCTTTCAGTACCTATTGAGTTGGATAGTGCTTAATAATAAGGTATTGTATCCACGCATTTATTTTTCTTTAATTTTGTTGCTTACGGACTCTTTACCTATTGTAAAGCGTTTATTTCTTATTAATTTAAGGCTGCTCATGTGCCACTTAGTTGAAATTTCGAACTTTTAGAGGTCTCCCTTCCCTTTCCGATAAAGTAGTGTCTCCATTTCTTTCTACCTTTCTAGCAGTAGTTATTTTATTCCAAAAGAATCTTATCATCTTTATTTTTCAGAGACTTCCCAGTGCAGTTTGGCAAAGCCACTCATTTTCAGTCAAACAAAACAGTAGTAGGGGTGCAGCTCACGAAGCTTCCACACCCACCCAGAGTGTATGATCTGTGGAGCGGTTCAGCTCATAGGTGTGATTCTTTTATTATTTATTAGGTTTTTAAAGGCAAAAAATTATGAAAACTCAGCATACTAGTATAACTGTCTAGGCAGAAATGTGCTTCAAAGGATTTCTTTCCATACAGTTTCACACAGATTGTAAATCAAGACAGAGGTCTGCTATAAGCACTAGTAAATTTCAAGAACCCCTGCCTGAAAAAGCATTTGGGTTGGGCATTAACAGTGCATTATGTTTTATATGTGCTGTTATTCATTGGAACTTTGCTCTGCGAGACTGTTTACCCTGCATGTGCTCTGACAAGCTTCTCACTGGTAATAAACTACACAATAGATCTGACTCGTAAAAAAGTAGTAAACCTGCACTTGCACGTTTCCGACCTCACCTTGGTCCAGAACTCCGACTGTTTGGTATCCACAAACAGTTCCTAGGTAATGTCTGGAAATCTGCAACAAATGTAGGCTTCCAGGTTCACTCCTCTAAATATATTGCACGTTCCATTTTCTCATGTGGAAGGGCATTTTTTGTGTGAGAAAATCAGCAACACCAATTCAAATGGATTTGTTTTTTCTTTTATCATTGAGGGAAACTCGTTTTTCCTGTGGGAATCCAATTTTGGGGTGAACCCTTACCCATTTTAACCCTAGAATGGGATGTACTCTTGCCCTTTGCTAGAGTAAGTGCCCGACTTGCCCGACTTTCCCAAAGATTGGAAAGGATAACTGACAAGTTTGTAAACAACCACAAATGTGGGAGTTTGTGTTTGTTCATAATCTCACAGGACAAGTAAGATCTGTAAAGCCTGCTCTGAAATCCTCTTCATGAATTTACCCACACCAAAATCTTTGCGAGAGTAAATCCTTTAAGACAGCAGAGCCACCTTTCCTGAAAGAGAAGAGTGTTTTTTTCACTTATAAATCAGGGAATGTTTGCTTGAGAAGCAGTGTAGTGAAGACCAATAATCCAGGTAAGTAGTTGTAAAACAGTGTTTATTATAAGTCAGGTGTGAAGAAGCCTGAACCCGTCCTTCCGCACGTAGAGGTAAGTGGCACATTTCATTGGTTGGAATGGCGCACCGGCATTAAAAGCAACTTGGGCCCGTATAATGTAGTCGTCACAATGTCCCTGTTTGCGCTACTGGGCACACTTTTAACAGGTGCACCGGGTGCAAACTGGGACAGTGCACCCTATTATTTTCAAGGTGCTGCTCCAAGGGTAGTTGCCAACTGACACCTGCCCTGGAAGTAGCGCATTAGTGAAAGGGAACGGCAGCTTGAAGAAGCCTCTCCATCTTTTACAGTGCAGGTGGTAGCTGTCTGCACTTCAAAGGGGAGAGGAGTTGGCCTAACGGCTAGGGCGGTTGCCCTAAAATCTGGGGAACTGGGTTCGAGTCTTGGCAAGCATGTGCATCATCCTATGATTCTGGGCAAATCACTTAATTTCCCCTTCCCTAACAAAAATCATTGGGCCTGATTCACAGAACTAATCTGAGACAAAATCCTAAACCTACTACTTTTGGTATTCACAGAAGGCATTTAGTAGTAGTAAAGTTAGGATTTTGTCTTAAGTTTGACATAAGACAGACTTAAGACAAACTTAAGACAAACTTAGGACAGACTTAAGACCGACCTAAGACAGACTTAAGACAGACTTAAGACAGACTTAAGACAAAATCCTAACTTTACTACTACTAAATGCCTTCTGTGAATAACAGAAGTAGTGAGTTTAGGATTTGGTCTCAGATTACTTCTGTGAATCAGGCCCAATGTGTCCTCATGTAACGCAACTGGTGCTCGTGTAAAGCGCTCTGATACCCGATATCTTTGGGTCAAGTTTGTACCATATAAAACTGTCAAAAAGAACAAAAACAAAGGGAGATGGAGTTCTCCCTTCAAACGGGTGCAGTGAGTGACTGCACCTATCTACAAGTAGATGTCTAGGAGTTCCGAGGGACATCCTTTGCTCCCTCCAGAGGTCTGACACTCTAACAATGCACAGTCTTTTTGTGGGACACTGTCAGTGCACCTCCTATGGGCTGTTTGCCACTGCTCCTCTGTCTATAATAGGGCACAGGCACAGAGGCAAAGTGATTCCCTCATTTGTATTGGACCAGGTCATATGTAAATGAAAGACTGTACTCTTAAGATAGCGCCGGTGTTATATGTGCCAGTGCTATCAGTATTACCGAAGGGGTCACACAAGAGATGGACATGTAAGAGCTTAGTGACAGGGGGCTCAAAAAGAGATACCCATGCCCGTTGCATCTCCACCACACTGTACATATTACGGCCTCTGGAGCACAGCGCTCGAAAACAAGCGTGCACCAGTGAGCACATAGACTATACACAGAACAAAACATGGTGCTACGCAAATGTATAAGTGCAGTATAACACAACAAGCATTGCACATTTGACTGCCAGTCATTGGAATCTACATGGTTATAAGATTTCATAAACATACTTTCATAACTTCAAAGGGCCTAACTTAAAAAGACTTGACCATGAGTATGTGAAACTCTTTTTTATGGGACTCCTCGTTTACTCCTGAATTGCGGAAACAAGCCGGGCTCCTGATATACTCCTTAAATTCAGGAGTAAGACGTAGTGCTTAAAAAGTAAGCCTCAGCCAAATCATTGTGAATCCGGTCAAAAGTATTTTGAACAACTAAGCAACCATTTGTCTAGTCTTGCATCCAGACATTCGGCCACCTGATTCCAAATACTGTCTTTATGTGTTTGCATAAAAAAATCTTATGTGTAGGCACCCTTGGTTTATAAACTGGCGAGCTTTGCATAGCTGACACATTTTGGTCTGTGACCTTGGCTTTCACTTTCAAATCTTTTTGCACCCTCAGCCCAGAGCAGCATCCTAGGAAGACATTTGTGAAAACCTTCCACAGAACATTATCCCGTCGCGCCTTGGTTGTGATTCATAGAAAATGCTGTGGCTATTAAACATGCAGTGCCATGCGGGTGCTTTATCGGTTTAATTCTAAATAAAGTAGGCCATTAGATGTGAAAGCAGTTCATATATTCTGCTGCCGGCTAGGAAGTGTGCATGCACATGTATGGGTCAGGTGGGGCTGTAATGGCCTCACAAAACCGCTGACCTTAGTGAAAGCCAAACCTTTTCTGAAATATTATAGAGACTAGACAGAACTCAGGGTCACACCAAGCCTGTGCTTAGATGATGCTACCATCTTTAAAAGAGGTGTGCAGTTCACCCAATTTACAAGAACCTGTTTTCTGAAATTCACCTAAAGAATTAAAAAAAAAATCCAGATGTGACCTCCAGCAGTTGCAGTGACACCACAACCCAATGGTGCGAAGCGCCATGTGCACCCTAATTATGCTTGCCTTGTCCGGGAATAGGAAGGCTGATTTTCCTTCTTTGAATTATGACCTACGGCACCCATACTGCCAGTGCTGTCTTAATGCATGGGCATGCTGGGCGGTTGCCTGGGGCCCCACGAGTATAGGGGACCAGACCAGAATTTAACACTAATTTTCTGTTAAACATTTGTATTCCTGTGAGTGGTTGTGAAGGCAAGACCCAGTGCAATGCTTTTCCAGGGGACTTATAATGCTGTTAAGATGGCCCTGGATGCGCCACTGTGTCAAGGGTGCTTGACTTACATAGAGGAGAGCAGATGATCACAGTGCAGTCCGAAAATGTACTGAGCTTTGAAAAATATTCATGTATTTGTAGACAATTGATCGAAATGAGCAAATCACATCACTTCAACACGAGTGATAAGGGAGCAGAGTGAAAGGGACAGATTGTGTGAAGGCCTTGTAGAGTGTCTCTGCAGAGCAATTGTATAAGCTACAGTATTTGTCATAATAGGAGATATGCAATTGAAGCTTTGAATGCAGAATGCAATGAGAGCGATTTTAGCCTGAGTACCACATTTGGGGAGAGGATGTGGTCCGTCGCCTGCGCTGCCGCCTCTGGTGCAAGAAACCAGGGTTCGAGCCTCGAGGTCGCGTCCACATCATGTGATTCTGGGCATATCACTTAATCTCCCCGTGCCTGAATGTGTAATGTAAATACGGTGCTATGTAAAGCGCTCCAATACCTTCGGGTCGAGTTCGCGCCATATAAATATGCAAAAAAGAAAAATGCGCAGAAACCACTGATTCTCTGTGGTTAGTTGCTTGAAGTTCACAGTTCTGGGCCTATCTCTGAAATATTTTTGGATAAGGTGTACCTATAACTCCCAAACCTCTTTGCAGTGAACAGTGTTAATCTTATGGTTAGTTTCTGCCCTTCCTACGTAGAAAGGTCAAGCTGGCACTTCCTGTGTGTCAAGGGAGTCAAACTGCAGAACATTCTGCCAATGGTTTTTTATGTACATTCAATTGGTTGGTCATCAACATAGGTTTTAGTAATAGTAAAGTACAATTTCATGCTGTCCGAAATGCTATACAGTTTTGGCCGTCATTACCAACATGGAACTCTGAACACCGTTTTGGAAAACATAAAAAAACAAATGGCATAAGGGGGCGCAGTGCGACTATCCTGGCCCTTGTAGGGGACCCCATTAAGCCCCTTCAGCAATAGGATTGATATAAAAAATAATCATGGGATTAATAAATTCTGTCCAGGATTTCTAAACCTTCTTTGTGTCCCAGGACCTTCTTGGAGTCACTGGGCTCCCAAATTTGGCACAGGATTTGCTGATTCTCGAAACATTTACAAAAGGAATCTGGTGGACTACAGCTGTGCTTGGCCAACCTCTGCTGCGGGTTTGGGACAGGGCCTTGCCAAATGCCTGGGCCCTACTGCCAACTACCGCCAGCATGGGTTGCTTAACCTTGGTGGTTGAGTGCAAGATCTGGCCATTGACCAGGCCTTGTGGCCAACTCACCTTGTGCACTGCAGATGGCCATGCACAGTGGGGAATGGGCATAAGCGGGCAAGGGCCAGACCCTGTGCCAACTCCCACTGTCCACAGCTGAAAGCCATGCTCAGAGGGGAATGCCACCCACTTTGGGTTGGGTGTAGGGTCTGGGCAAATTCAGCACTGCAGCCACCCCCCTGTCCACATGTGAGAAGGCCATGCACATCAGGTGTTGGCCATCTGTAGTCAAACCCCGCGACACACAACCAAAGTCCGTACCAAGTGGGAGTTGATCACACATGGTAGCATGGGTGCAGGGCCAAGACGAATGCCAGATTCTGTGATGAAATCTGACTTCAAACAACCAAAAGGCCATTTGTAGCAGGGGCTGGATCTCTCTGGCTCATTAGATGCAGTGACTGGTCCTTCTCCAGGCCCTAAGGCCTCCCCCATGGTGCGGGGCTGAAACGGGAGGACTAGAAGTACAATTTGGCAGACTGATTCCCTCAGGAGAATTGGTCTTACTTAAATCAGGTTTGGCTGCTTGAGCTGCTTCAAATTTTTATTTGTAGACCTATACTCTCTCATATGGAGAGCTACTTTAGAGGTTTTAGGTTTGCTACTTTTACTGTTAGGTATGTATGAATTCCCTTGATTATTAGAGATGATATATACCTCGGGTGATGAGAGTGATTTGACCTCCTCAAAGTGGACATTTTAGCCCAATGTTCACCTAAACACACAGCAGTTTTTTTTTGCTATATTGACAGGGGAAACAACCAAGTACCGCTTCCATTTTCCCTTCTCCTACATGCCTTCAGGATGCTCTAACCAAACTGAGAAGAAAATCCAAAAGGGAAAAAGGGCACATGCAAGATTTAAGATAAATATACCTATCCGATCAAAAGGTCCGCTGTGCGAAACCTACAAACATTATAAAGTGATCTAAAATAACCCCCAAAATGATAGAAGAATCCAAGAAAGTACAGAAAGAGAAATGCTTTCATTTATCACAATAATAACCTCTTCACACCCAGTATAAGTCCCCTTTCCAAGAGCACTCAGCTGTTCAGATTCACGTTTCAAGGGATACTTGCTCTTAAGCTTCTGTCAGTACCTTGGATTTAGCGTGACTCAAGAGGAATAGCCAAGCTCAGCCTCTTCTTAGCTCTGGTGGACGCAGAGCAGCCCATCCCTTACCTGGACTTTGCCAGGGTGCACCTGCACATGACCGGTGGTGTGTACTACTCATGGTACCTCAGCACAACAAGAATGGGCTATGCTTCCTACAGCGAGCAGATTTCAGGGGTCTATAGTACCCTCAAAAGTGACAACATCAGTGGAGCGATAAGTTTGGCAACGCCTTCCTCCTTTCACTGGTGCAACTGCCGCGGGTCATTGATTGCGCCTTTGGTGCATCGGGAGTGGGCAGGGATTCCCTAGGCAGCCATGCTTCTGAGCCAGCATAGATACTTCAGTGTTTGGCATAGAGATGTTGTCTTGCTGATTCAGTTGAAATCCTTGAATATAATAGGGGCAGCTCAGGCTTTGGGGAACCTCTGTCGTGAGATTCATTAGGACTGAATTGTTTGCTCAACTGGATCCATTCCACTTCTAAACGTTTTATGTCCATTCTGTGTTCCTTTCATCTGTATTTTGCCAACGCATCCTTTCAGCATCCTCTTTTTAAACCTTCATTTGAAGTGTAAGTGATGTTTCTGTCCACCAGGATCCTGTTCCTTGTTGCTCTTTACACTTTGGCAGTCTTGAAGATCTGGGTGCTCGCCATCGTAAAGAAGCCTACTTTTTGTACCTCAGAGACATTTTTGTTATTTGATCGGGTCAAGCGCTTTAGCATAGGTATCTCAGAACTTCAGACAAAGCACTAAGGGGCAGATCTATGTTGGAGTTGCGCCACTTTTACGCCGCCGTTGCGTCACTTTTGTGACGCAGCTGCGGCATAAACCCTGCGCCACGTTGCGCCCTATTTACATCGTGACGCATCTATGGAGATGCGTCACGGTGTAAAGCCCTGCGCCACATGAAACCTGCGTCAGGTTTCATGTGGGCGTTTCCACGCAGGGGGGGCGTTCCGTCGCAGGAACGCCCCTGAAAAGTTACTCAGTGAAATCTATAAGATTTCACTGAGTCACTTTCCCAACGCTGATGCGTCAAAACCCTGCGCCTGCTTGAAGCAGGCGTAAGGCTTGACGCACCATGTTAGGTATGGGGTATGTTGGAACAGTGCTGAAGTTGCGTCGCGCTTGCGACACAACTTCAGCACTGCTCCAACCTTATGCCGGCAGATACGTCACGCATCTGCTTGTCCTTGCGCCACGGTGCACCGCATTGTAAATGTGGCGCATCTGCGGTGGCGCAAGGGCAAACTTGCGTGACGCATCTTCCCTGGTGCATCCATGCTGATTTGCAGGGATGCGCCAGGGAACATAAATCTGCCCCTCTATTTTTTTGTCTTTTTTGTCAATAGGGTTGAGTTAGGATATACTACAGCATTCCCTGTATGCTGATATGGCCATATCAATGTATATGATGGTAAATATCTAATTGTTTTGAATTACAGATGCGCTGTCAGCAGAACATTGACAGTCAAAATCTCCCCACGGCACTTCAGTTTTGGAAATTAAGGTTTCATTGAATTTTAATCAAGATCTGGAGGAGAAAAAAATTCTATGCCTTACAATTTTACTGAAAAACTGTGAAGTTGCCATGCCAGGTGAATGCCTTCTATGGGGCAGCCTACATCGCCCACCTTGATATTTATCTGTTTCCTCACAACTGACCTTTAACTCAGCTCCCATCTCACACAAACGCCTGCGTCATATCTCCCTCTTCGCCTCAATTTGTAACTTGCTCCTGTAGACACTCACCTATGCCCTGTATTTCTCCTTCCTCCTGAATGAATTCAAGTGACCTTTCACCTCCTAAAGCAGTCTCTTTATTCTGGCTCACTCTTCAGAATGCCTTTCAGTTCTCCTCTTTACCTCAAACAATCATAGCGCCCCACCCACCACCGTGGGGATAGGTTTGTTCCACACTACCTACTTTCATACCCTATTTGTCAGTTCCTTCAAGCATTACCTATTTTCTGTCCTATCACCAAGCAGTCCAAGGGGCAGATTTACAAGCCCCCTGCGCCACTTTTACGTCACTTTTAACAAGGGAAAAGTGACGCAAAAGTGGCGCAGGGGGCTTGTAAATCTGCCCCTAAGTATCCCGTTTCATTCCTAAGCAGTAATCCTTTTGTGCTTTTTATTAATATAGTGATAGTTTATAAACAAGCTATTCCTAAAGTGTTCCTTTCAAATCATATTTAATTAAATCAATTGTTCTGTTACGTAATAGTGGTGTCTTTCTTGGAGTTGTATAATGTTTCTTACAGAGTAAGCAGGCAAAACGTCCTAAAGCCCTTTTCAGTGATTCTCTGAAGACGGATTGCTCATTTGCTGCCATTGTCTAGTTCCATCCCCGGACTGATTCACCAATCATGATTCCTGGTTCATTCATGTGGGTGGGTTGCATCATTCTGAGTTAATATCCTAGAAATTCCTATATGGCCGCTGGATGGCATCCACCTGGGCCTTCCTCAATGCATTAGGCACCTCTATAAGCTAACGCGTGGGATTCGCTGCCATCTGTATATAGTTCCAGGGGTTGTCTCCGCTGTCTTGTTGGTGGTTTATCACTTACGTAATATCTACGTCACCAGTGGTTTGTTGACATTCATTGCCATTACTTGGGTTAAAGGTGGTCCCAGTATTAGCTCCTGCCTTTCTCACTGGCGTAACGAAACTCGAGGGGGCCTCCCTGCAAGGCACGTGGAGGGGCTCCCTCCGGGCTCAATAACCCTGGGCGTAGTTCGCGAAATAGCGCTACGCGTAGGTACGTAAAGTGTACTTTGCACTACGCGAGCTACGCGTAGCACTTCGCGAACTGCGTAGTACCCTGTTCGCATTGTGCAAGATGCTGTTTTCAATGATTGCACAGTACGGACAAGCATCCGGCACTGTGCAATCATTGAAAACGGCATCTTGCACAGTGCAAGCTGTAGTTTTCTGCCGCTCGAGTAGATTTTTACTCGAGCGGCAGCTTTCTCAACGTGGACTGGTAGTTTCTCATCGCGAGCGGTTGCGAGCATACGCGACCACTCGCAATGAGAAACCTGACCTCCCCGCGTTGATAATCTCGCCGGGAGGTTTATTTTCCACGCTCGCGATCACCAACTTGATGTTGCTGATCGCGAACGAGAAAAAGTCTCGCCGGGATGTCATTTGGCTTGCTTGCGGTCGCCAACTTGACGTTGAGGACCGCGAGCAAGCAAAAAATGACCGCTGCACTACGCAACGCTGGCGTGTTTGCACTGTGCTACGTGCAATTCGCGTATTGCGAAGTAGCGCAAACTTCGCAAACTACACGAGCGTAGCGTAGTGCTTTGCCCTGGCTTATCAATTAGGAGCCCTGCAGCTAGAGTGCAGTGCTGAGGGGGCCCCCTGGAGCTGCCCCCGCCGCACAGCGGGGGTTGCGAGGTCTGTGGGGGACTGAGTTACGCCCCTGGCCTTTCCTAGCCTCTGTGTTCTGTCTCAGATCTTTATGGGTTACTGGTTCGGTAGATAACGTTGACGGGATTTGGGTAGGTTCTCCTAATTGCACATAGCTCAGAAGGGAAAAGTTTAATTAGCAATGGGTCTGTTCAGCCTCCAAACAGACAAATCCAAAGATGTTTTCAAACTTACCGAAAAAGATGTAAACAATCTCTACCAAAATGTAATACATGTGAATTAAATAGAGACACTTTCGAAAAAGTAACCGGATTTGCTCTTAGCCCTATGGGTGATCAGAGGGGTTTCTGACAGAAGTATTCTTTAGGTCAGGCAGTGAGGGCGTGTTGCCCTACAAGCTATAAAAACAACTTAATAAATTGTTGCCCACCCTGCAGCAAAGACCTCACACGGTACCTCTGCTGTTAGAACTGGGATCGCTGCAGGATCCGCAATCCCTCCAACCAGATGACCTGGATGGAGGTCAGAAGGATAATCACAATAACAATGACAAGGCCTTTCATGGTTTGTTCGTTCAGCAATAGTTTGCGGATTGAGTCAGTCAAAAGGCTATCGCATTTAAGTAAAATGTAGAAAACAGTGTCACACAAATACACTGGCTATTCCTGTACAAGCTAAACGCATGTTTTCTTTTGTCTGGTTGGAAAGGGATTTCATTTTCTAACTTGACCTTCAGTGTCACTTGCTGGCGGCTGGAAAGGTGGGCTAAGGAGAAGTGTGAAAGGCGGTCTAACACCAGCCGAAGTAAAAAAGAAGAAAACAATCTTGAGCTCCCTTTCTTGAGAACAACCTTTCTAAGTCAGGTAAAGAAAGAAACCAGGATCCTTTCACCTTACATTGGTATGATGCACACACAAGACTAGAAGCTCTCTGATTTATTGTTCCTCCTTTGCTCTTTCTTTAATTTCGCTTTTTGATGTGTTTGTATTGACCCAACTGCACACCCCCAATTGACTGTGTTTTGTGATAATATTTGCTGCTCTAATACATTACTGACATACAATTCCAACTGTTTCTTTAAACATCTTAATCTTGGAAATGCTTATCGTGTATTGTAATAGACTTTCACCAGTGGTATTGTTTACACTCAACTGCTAGTTAAGAGGACACTCTTGAGGCCTTATTATTACTTTGGCGTTGTGGCCATTTTGAGACTGCCCGCCGGATTCCGACTGGAATCCAGGTCGGGCAATCCTGCGGTGGCTGACCCACGGCGGCGCAGTGCTCAGGTTTATACATGAGCCTTAGCAAGGCACCGCAATGGGCACACTACTGCACATTCCAGCAGGGCATGGACTGTCAAGTCCATGCCCTGCATGAACTGAGGGGGCATGCATACAGGGGGCACACCATGTGCCCCCCTGCATGTATCCACTGGTGCAGAGGCAACAGAGGGCCCTGTTGGGACCCCTTTGTTTCCTCTCTGCCACACTTTTTATGGCGGGCTCACTGCCATGAAAACTGCGGTGGTGAGGAAACTTCTAATATGCTTGGTGGTGCTGCAGCTGCACCACCAGCATTATAGGGGTCTAAAACCGCTGCAAGACCGCAAGGGAACACGGATCCCTGGAGCAGCAACAGTCCCATGGTGGTCCGGCCACCCGACTAGTAATAGGGCGGTCAGACCACTGGTGCGGCAGTAGCTGCTCTGCCACCAGGGATTTGGCAGTCCAATGGATCGCCAAACTCATAATAAGGTCCTTAGTCTTATCATTCTGACATTGCTGAGAACACAATACTATAAACAAGACTCTTAAGATATTTGGAGGTGCTTTGTTAGAAATTCAATTTCAGAAATATATTTCTTATCAGTCAGTCCAATACACACATAGGAGCTACAAAACCAAACAAGCATAGGCTATTGGCAATTAGGGATGGAGGGTAATGGGACAAGGCAGGGTGGGAAGGAAAAGGAAACAGGGAAGGGGTGCCGGGTGGGAGGGAATAAGAAACAGGGACGTTGGAAGGGAAAAAGAAACATCAGGAGGCCTGTAAGCAGCAACATACTTTGAGCAAGTGGTCTGCATTAGTTCCTTCGATGCACTCGCTGCGCAGCACTGTAGTTATATCAGGCATGTTTGACCTAAAAATGAATCAAGTAGTTACCAGCAAGTTTCATAAAGAAGCAGGTAGACCTGCATGCACATCGATGAAGCGAGTACACCTAACACTGAAGTGAGTCTTAAGTTCATCATTCAACAAGACAGTTATGCTACACTAAATGAGATTAGTTTATTGTTCTCGATGTCCCTCTGTGACCTGCATCCATCGCTTTGACAGCATGGTGTCCCTCTTTGTGTTCCATTGCCACTCTTTCTGATCTGTCTCCCTTTAGGTTCAGCCCAATGTTTATAAGTGAAGCCACCCCAAATGCCTCTCGACCTTGGTCGATAGGATGAGGAGACCTGGTATCCGTTTCACAAACTTGGGGTCCAACCAACAGATGAGCTGCGTGCACCTCCCAAAGAGGAAGCCAGAAAGACACTCCATGTAACCATTCCTCCTACAACCCAAGACTACAGCAAGTACTCAAAGGGAGCCAGAAAGAACTTGCTCTTCGTAAACAAACTCCGCCAATGTGAACGTCACCCACGAGTGTCCTATGAGACGACAGATACGAATACTATATCATCCATTTTAAAGGGGGTGAGGTGGAGGAGGAACAGGGATGCAATTGTGAAAAAATAGGGCGGCGTGGAGATAAGTTTAAAAACAAACAAAGAGATATGACACCATCAGCGCTGACCATGTATGACAGCGTCATAGTGCAAATAGTACCTGAATCACATTGCGTGCATCAGATGTCCATGTGCCACGGAACAAAAAAAAAGTGACGCATGACCAATGACAAGATAGCAGATAAGAGTGACACTGATCACAACCAGTGGTAAGCTATGAGTAGGTTCCAAGCCCATTACTAAACACAAGAGTCTCACAAACGAAAGCACATGCTCTCGTCGGCTCGGCCAAAAATTACAACTTCTGTAATATATGGCCAAGGAATATGACACACATTAATTTTAAATGTACTTTTCAACAAGAATGTTGGCCATGACCACATGTTAAAATGTTATTAAACAAAGAATATAGAATGCAAGTTTTACAAACTAAGAGTAGGTAGCTCACACAGAATTACACCAATGAAGGATAACAAATTCATCACAACTTACAAAAATGTCATTTTGTAGAATGAGATGGGGATGTGGGAGAATTCACTGGGTGGTGACGGATAGACTAGGTTCAGCTCTCCTCTTCTTATGGTAGGTATCGTGTTGATGTAGCGCTTAGAAGGTTGAAAATCGTAGGGGTGCATTATATTCACTGTTAGTCGGCACCCGCATATAATCAAATGTGTACTCAGGTATTTTGTGTGCAATGTATTAAGAATTGTATAACCTATGTTGATTTCAATAGAAGTGTTAGCTATGTACAAGCATCTTATGTATATATTGAAGCAATGCATAGAGCTTAGTCCTTTGAACAATGTGATGTTAAAACGTGTAGATTAGAATTCGTGTCTGTAGACTGTTTAGTTTGACCACACATGAAAGAAAGACGTAAATCTCAATACTGTGATTTAAACCTGCTTGTGTAACCGAAGTAGTGGCCAGAATTCGCATATATCGTTGAGGCGAAAGGCCTGGTATTTTCTTATGTTAGCCAAGGGCAATAGGCCAAAAAGGATTTATTCCAGTAGAGGTTTTAGGCTGTAGTAAATTGCAAGTTAAAAGATGTGAAGTATGTCTGCCTTGCATGATCTCACCCCAGGTGCAAGGACAGTTGCTCGTTAGTAGAGAAGCTCTTTGTTCACAAATTGACTTATGTAGAAAAAGCCAGACATGGGAGTGCATTGGAATGTGCCAATCGTAACTCCTAGTGCGGATGGCGTCTGGGACTCAAGGCCAAGCGATGGACGATGGAACTGGACAGCGCTCTGTGGAAAATTACTGAAAGTCGACCCCGCAGAAGAGGAGGCGCAAAGGGCGTGTTCTGAGATTTGGGGTTCTGTATTAGGGACAGCGCCCCGAGGGTGGAGGCAGAGCAGAGCGGCCCTGAGCAGAGGAAGGCTAGGCGAAGAGATAGAGGGGGCAACTTAGACCAAGCTCTCTAAGTGAAGACTTCTTAGGAAGTTTCACTCTGACACCTTTTACTCGATTGAGGGTCTTGGGGATTGCTAAGTAGGGATGTCATCTAGTACAGAGTAGGGACAGAGATGGTATGGTCCAGTGTCCCTAATATCGACATTGGCTTGGTAGTTTTCTACCTCATGCTTTTAGAAATTGTGCTTTTAGTTATTTTTAGCCGTATGCGGATTCTTCGTAGAGTAGCATTTGTGTTAGTGCCTATGTACTTGTTGTGCCTCGTATTGAGGACTCTGTATCTTCAAATCTTTATGCTGATAATAAAAGCCAGAGAGCCAAGAGATTAAGTTTCGCGTCCTTGATTATGGCAAATTGTGGACAGTAATTTTAATAATTGTGTTTATTCCCACTACGCTATTGGGCAAGTAAAAAGTTCCATCCGACCAGAGTGGGTTCTAGTAGATAATTGTGAGATACTAAAATGGGCCGGAGCAGTTGGTAGCAGAGGATGGTTACTTCCGATAGCGAGGGACGATTAGATTAGATAAGGATAAGTGATCCTCGAGGCCCAAGAGACGATAAGTGATGCTGAATCATCAGATGGCGAGCAGCAGACGGCAGCGGATGAGCATCGACGGCGAGTAGCAGTGCGGCCGAAAGCAGCAGTTCCAGGAGTGAGTATGAAAATGAGATGTTGTAGATTGCGGTGTTGATTTGTTGTGTGATGTCTTGCGGAGTTGATGTGTATGTCGTGTGATTGTGAGATCAGGCTGTGAGCGCGCGCAGCCCGGGAATTGTGGTGTAGAAGACACCTGAGACAGATTTTGTTGACCACCCAAAGGAGATCGTGAGGTACCATCGATCACCTGGACCGAGATAGGGGGAGCGAACGTGTGTGTGTATGGCAACTTAACGCTGGTCGTGGGTTGTTGTGTGCGGATCGGAGTGTTAGTAACCTATCAGTGGCGATCTGTCTGGCCGGACGGGGGCAGACGGGCGCCAAACGAGGTCAACAAGGTCGAGAGACTGTGGACGAACAGTCAGAGGCTGTGGACGGACAGCCAGAGAAGTAACTTAATTGGTTATTTCAGTGTATGAATGGGACGAGAGCAAGCGTGAAACGTGTTTGGAGAAGGGAACTGCTGCGAACGGAGGAAGGTGACGTCAGAGGGTGTCGCGCTGTATTAGGCCGGTGGGTGTGAGTCGCGCTGTTATTGGAGGATTTAAGAACAAGAAGTAAACAGAGCGTGAGATCGAATTCGCGCATCATGAAGTGTCTCAGGGTTTTGCGAGAATTGTGTAGAGGCGATAAACATGTGGTCGTGCGAGAGGGAGAAGAAGCCCCTCCCGAGGACACCCCAGCACATTACATGGCAAAGAATGTGGGGTTACATACTATAGTTTGGATCGAGAATTGGCACAAGGTTACACAAGGTGAAGGGGAATTAGCTTTCCCGAGGTATGGCTCATTTAGACTTGCAGTGCTGTACCAACTGAAGACGGTGATGGGGTCCTTAAGACCCTTGCCAAGACCGGCGCAGTTCGAAGCATTACATGCGTGGATTAGAGCAGCGCATGATAAGGAAAAGGGAAGAAGTCAGGAGAGGATAAGGAAGTCGATTAGGGCATTTCAGGATGCCAAGTGGGACGCAGCGGAGAAAAGATGGAGAGTGCAGACAATTGAGGAAGAGAAATTGTATCCCTTGCTGATAGACTCGACGGGGATAAGGCATGTGAAAGAGCAGGAAGAGGAGAGCGACTCCGATGATGGGGTATTGCAAAGACTGTTAGACGAGAGACCACCTCCTTATAATCCGGACGGAGAGGATGATAGGTGGGGTGAGAGGGGAGAAGCTAGAAGGGTAACGATCCAACCTGAGACCCGAGTAGAAGGGTTGTTTTCGTTTGAAACAGCGAGTTCACAGGGTCAGTCTGAGGCTAGTGGGAGGATTGAAAGAGAGATGAGGTTACCGGATGCATTGAGGGTACCGGTCACCATTGGACCGATTGTGTCGATATACAGTCCGGAATCAGAGGAAAGAGAGAGGTCAGAACGAGTGGCAGAAAGAACGAGGAGAGAAAGCGGAGAAAGTGGGTTGGAAGGGGCAACGGCCCGACCTCCAAGCCCTGTACAATGGAGTACACCATTAGCAGCGGTGTCAGATACATCTAGGGGCGAAGAGGACCAGAGATCGGAGAGGCCGAGGACTCTGATGGAGTCAAGATCAGATTTAAGGTCATGGGTACCGTCGGAGAGGCACCTGAACAGGAATGTGGGTCAAGCAGAGAAAACTCGAGGTGACTTTAAGAGTTATTCGGCTCCCATGGAAACACCAGAAGAGAGGAGAGGGAAGGAACCGGAATGCGAATATGATGAGGGACGTGGAGCAAGTTGTCAGGTGTTGAAAGGAGCCTTAAAGGCAGGGATGATAGACATAGTAAGGCTCAAGGCAGAGGTAGATGAAATTATATATGGAAGTCTACCTCTTGAGAGGATAGTATCTTACAATCCAGATGAGCTGTTTTTCGTGGCGAAAGATGTGACGCGGAAAGCACGAATGGCACACGAGAAATTGAGGGGATTGGCGAAGGAATATGATGTGGATTTATCCAGGACTAGGGTGTTGCAAGGAAGCCATAGGATGCATTATACTGAGCGAGAGTTGGAAGAGAAGAGGGTTGTTGGATTGAGGTCACATGCCAGAGAACTGGTCCTAGCCATGCGGCCATGGCTGACGCTGGATAAATGGGAAGAGAAATGGTCAAAGAAAAAGACCTCTAGGGGAGCGGAAGGAGGGACCCCGGGTGAAGGGTTGTTACTAGCCAAGACCTTTCCCCTGCGGGAAGTGGCGAATGGAGGATATGTGCATGTACCATGGAGCAGGGGGGATTTGGCATCATTTACGAATGATTTTCCCAGGCTCAGGGAGAAGCCTGCAGAGTGGTACAAGCAAGTTGAGCGTTTTGTTAAGATTTCGAAGGTATTGTGGATAGACCTGAATACCTTATTTGATATTGTGGTTCCAGGAGATCTGTGGAACGCATGTAAAATTGCTGTTGATTGGCCGGACTATGAGCCTGAGAGGAATATGATTACAAATGGTCCGTCGCCAGCGGTGATGAGGCTGTATGAGAAAGTAATTACCTGGTTGAAATCGAAGGTTTCACCCCAAGACATTGATTGGGTGAAAATAGACAGGACGGTGCAGGAGCCTAAGGAGACAGTACATGAGTTTTACGAGAGGCTTTTGAAGGCTTTTAAGCAATACAGTGGCCTAGATGAGCTGGAAACGAAGGATATGGGACAGTTTGTGTCTAAGTTCGTGCTGGGTTTGAAGCCCGAGGTTAGTCTCATGATACAGCAGCATTTAATCTGTTGGCAGAATAAGCCCGTAGATGAAATCTTGCGGTACGCCAGGTACTGCACGGATGAGATTGAGTCGAAACACAAGAAGATGAAGGATAACCTATTGCTCATTCAGATGCAAGCGGCTCAGGGACCGCCGAATGGGGGTCCAGTGGTGAGGAGACAGGGAAACTACCAGACAGGGAATCAGAACGTGCAGAGTCAGGGAAGGCCGAGGCCCGTAGACCCTAGGACAGGCATAGATGTAGCAGTACTGAAAAAGACGACAGCTTGTCACCAGTGTCACCAGGTGGGACACTGGAGGCGCGAGTGTCCCTTGAACCCCTATAATCAGCCACAGATGGAGGGAGGAATGGGTCAGGTCCCTGGGGCGGAACAGGTACAGACGGTGACTGTACCGAGAATGATGCAAGGGGGGACCGGCATCTCGCAAGTGCAGGTTCCCCAGCCACCCAGAATACAGAACATACAGCAGGGAGCTCGAACTTATTTTCAGATGCCCATGTTTGAAGTAAGCGAGGAGAAAGATGTGGATTTGCTGGCCCAGCTGAGTTTAGGCCAGGACGATGATTGCATACTTAGGGCTATTCTAGAGGTGGATCAGAGAGGACCCTTCGTGGAAGCAGAACTCGACGGACACCCTACTACCTTTTTGGTTGATACGGGGGCTACCAGGTCAACTATAAGATCAGCAGTAGTCCTGGGTGTAGCTCTTTCTGGAGAAAGCATACAAGTGGTTGGAGTAGCGAACAAAAGGCTAGTTAGCCCCTTGACGGAACCGATTCCAGTCAGGATAGGAAACTTTAGGGATCGACATCAGTTCGTGGTGTGCGATTCTAGTCCTGTTTGTTTGTTGGGGAGAGACTTATTGTGCAAGCTCAATTGCACAATTTACTGTACCCCGAAAGGAGTAGAGGTGCAGACAAGAGATGAGGATGCGACCTTTAAGGTTGCAAATCAGCGGGTGTGTGTGGAAGTGTACCCAGCTTTGACGGTGGAGGAGCTTCCACAGGAGTTGAGGGAGTCAGTATCGGCTGACGTGTGGGACCTAAGTGGAGAGGAGATTGGCTTAGTCAGGGGAGTGGAACCAGTGAAGATTCAGGTTAAGCCAAACGTGGAATTCCCGAGAACACCTCAGTATAAATTATCCCCTGAAACGATTGCTGGGATCAAACCTGTGATCGAGTCTATGATTAGGCAGGGAATACTGGTGGAGATTATGGGTAGTCCATGTAATTCGCCCATTATGGGATTGCAGAAACCAAGTGGGAAGTTCAGGATAGTGCAGGACCTGCGGAAAATAAACGACATAGTCGTTCCATGTTGTCCAGTGGTACCGAATCCATCTGTGATACTGTTTCAGATCCCATGTGAAGCTGGATGGTTCACGGTGATTGACTTGTGTCAGGCATTTTTTTCGATTCCCTTACATGAAGAGAGCAGATTTCTTTTTGCATTTAGACTAGAAAATCGGATATTAACGTGGTGTCGTATCCCACAGGGGTATACGGAGAGCCCATCGATTTTTAATCAGCTCCTAAAGAAGAATCTCGAAAGTCTTGTGTTGCCGCGAAATTCTGTTTTGGTGCAATACATTGACGACCTGCTTGTCGCGTCAGAAACAGAAGACGCTTGCAGGACTGATACCATTGCGTTGCTGAACTTCTTGGGAGAAAATGGTCACAAGGTGTCTCCAAGCAAGTTGCAATACTGTTTACCTGAGGTACAGTATTTGGGGCACAGAATCGAAAAGGGTAAAAGGAAGGTGTCTCCGGATCGCATTGATGCGATCCTAAGAATGCCAGTTCCCTCGACCCAGAGGGAAGTTAGAATGTTTTTGGGAATGGTGGGCTATTGCCGCCAGTGGATCCCAAACTTTTCCTTTGAAGCGAAGCCTTTACAGCGGCTGACGCGAAAGAATGTAAGTGATCCGGTACCATGGGACGACGACTGTTTGAAATCATTTCTGAGGCTGAGAGAAGCCTTATGTAGCGCTCCTGCGTTGGGAATGCCGGATTACAACAAGGCATTTGCATTGTTCTGCTGCGAAAGAGAAGGTTGCGCATTAGCAGTGTTAACTCAGAATCATGGAGGTGTCCGTAGACCAGTTGCCTATTTCTCAGCTACGTTAGATCCAGTAGCTTCTGCGTTGCCCGGATGTCTCAGATCCGTTGCGGCAACAGGTGTCAGCATCGAGAGATGTGAGAGCATTGTGATGGGTCATCCTCTTACTGTACATGTGCCACATTCTGTTGAATTGTTGATGACTAGGACTAAAACACAGCACCTCACGAATAATAGGCTGACTCGGTATGAGCAAGTTATCCTTGCAGCCGATAATGTGACATTGAAGAGGTGTGCTGTTTTAAATCCTGCTACACTGTTACCTGTTCCCAAAATAGATGATAATGAAGATTGTGAGGACCATGATTGTCTCGACGTTACGGAACTATTCACCAAACCGAGACCGGACATTGTCGATGAACCACTCCCAGTTTCAGATGAGATTTTCTTTGTGGACGGTTCATGTTTAAGAGACAGTGTCGGTCGACTGAGAGCAGCGTTTGCTGTATGCACCATTACGGGTGTGGTTGAAGCCGCTTGTCTAGAAGGAGTACACTCCGCGCAGGTGGCCGAGCTCATCGCTTTGACTCGGGCCTGTTTGGCAGCTGAGAAGATTCGTGTAACGATTTACACGGACAGCCAATATGGGTTTGGTGTGGTTCATGACTTCGGGCAGCTGTGGTCCCAGAGAGGGTTTATGACGTCGTCAGGTTCACCCATAAGAAATGGTGACCATGTACGAAAATTGCTTGAGGCATTGCAAGGCCCTGATGAAATTGCCGTTGTTAAATGTGCTGCACATACGAAGGGGAATGATTTTGTTTCGTTGGGTAACAACTATGCTGATGAAGTAGCTCGGTTTTGTGCAGAGCAGGGATGCAATTTTACGGGGACTCACATTGAAGAAACTGAGAAGGAATTGGTGTATGATCAAATGTTAGCAATGGCAGACTCTTGGGAGGAACTGAAACAGCTTCAGGAAGGGGTTTCTGATCAGGAGCGAGACAGTTGGATACGAGCTGGATGTGAGAAAGGAGATGTGGATATATGGGTTTCGAATGATGGACGAGCAGTGTTGCCGGAAAGTTTGTTGAACCCCATGGCGAGGCTGATACATGGTGCTGTGCACCTTGGGAGAGACGCAATGATGAGAGTGTTTCGTCAGACCTGGTACAACCCAAAGTTTCGGGCAGTGGCTGAAACCGTGTGCCAGAGGTGTGTTACGTGTCAACAGATGAATGTAGGAAAGAGGACAGCTGTGACGTTGAGCCACATAGGGAGGTCAGGAGGACCTTTCAATAGGATGCAGCTGGATTTTGTAGAAATGCCGAAGTGTAATGGGTTGAGGTACATATTAGTCATAGTATGTGTCTTTTCCAG
Organism: Triturus cristatus; assembly: GCF_964204655.1. Lineage (NCBI taxonomy): Eukaryota > Metazoa > Chordata > Amphibia > Caudata > Salamandridae > Triturus > Triturus cristatus. Next base: position 145,874,067 of record NC_140588.1, read on the forward strand.
GTGGGTGGAGGCATACCCTACACGCAGATGTGACACACTCACGGTAGCAAAACTACTATTGAGAGAACTCATTCCAAGGTACGGGTTCCCGAAGTCCTTTGAATCGGACAGAGGAACTCATTTCCATAGCGAAGTTATGAAGTTGCTTTGTGCTGCCCTGAATATAGATCAGAGACTACATTGTAGCTATAGACCAGAAGCTTCAGGGATAGTGGAGCAGGTGAATGGAACTCTGAAGGCTCGGATGGCGAAAGTATGTTTGTCTACGTCTCTGAAGTTGCCTGATGCATTACCCTTGGTCCTTATGAGCCTCCGAAGTGTGCCTGATAGAAGAACTGGGTTGTCTCCCCATGAAATCCTCATGGGAAGAGTGATGCGTTTGCCTGCAATACCTGCCACTGCTCTGATAAATATCACTGATGATATGATCCTGGACTATTGTAAAGGCCTTGCTGACGTGGTCCGTTCTGTGTCTCAGCAGGTACAGACAGCAACGGTTCCAGCTGCGAGTGACTTGTGCCACGACCTGTGTCCAGGCGACTGGGTCCTAGTTCGCAAGCACGTGAGGAAGAGTTGCTTGGATGCAAGGTGGCGCGGCCCATTTCAAGTGATCCTCATCACGAACACAGCAGTTAAGTGTGGAGGTTTACCGAACTGGGTGCATGCTTCCCATACCCGTAGAGTCCCAGCACCCTTAGAAGATACAGCCCCTCTCGAGAACGAAAGTCCAGCTGAGCCGATAGAAACACCTGAGAGGGCCAGTCAAGCTGTAAGGGTTGCTGAAGCGGCTGATGGTGCACTGAATCGAGTTGGGGAAGGACGTGAAAGAAGTACTGACCCAGAAACAGGCGAAGGAGCAAGAGGTGCAGTGGGTAGTACGGAATCGAGTTCTGCCGAAGAGGAGGAGATCAGTGCACAGGGTATCGAGGGGAAGACCGGAGGTGCCACCGAAGCAGAAAGGGTTTGGCCCGCAAGACAGAACCGGGTAAACCTGAGGTCGGTACCGGACACAGATCTTGCACCAGTTTCGGAGGAGCCAGAAGAAGAATCAGGCGACGAGGAGTATCCTCAAGGTGTGAGAAGATCAAAGAGAACAAGAGTGCCAAGTCGGAAGTACGCTTCACCAGAGTGGGCATATCAAGTGACTGATGCCAGGGTTACCGAGCACGGGAAGATTGAGGTCGATGACATTGGTCAACAGTGTCCCGCTCCAGAGAGTGGAAGTGTTGTTGAAAGTTCCGGGATTGGAGATCGAAGGAATTCTGACAATTCATATTCCGAGTCCGCCCTTCCTGAGTGTCATTCGAGGTATGATCTTGGACAATTTGGAGTTCCCGACGTTCACGACTGTGCCAGACCCACAAGAACTGATCATTCTTAAGCTCGAAATATTGCAGGGAGTCCTGGAGCTGTTGGGACCAGCGGTTATGTTGGATTGATTTGAGAGGGTTGCAAGCAGAGAAGAAGATAACCTAGACCCGAGCGGAAGAAGAATAAATTTAGGGATTTTTCCGTTATAGAACGAAGAAAAGTTAGGGAGGTTTTGCCTAAGTTCGCGAAAGAGACATTAATGAGAAAGAGACTTACCTTTCCAGAGACTGTATTGGACACTGAGTATATTCCGAAGATGGCAGATCCTGCAAACCCACATCGTAGGGCTAAATTGATAATAGGCACATTGATAGAAGTTGTGATAGTCACCATATTTGCAGTAGTGATAAGTTCGTACATGGTGGCTCACAGGCAAGAGGGAAAGGTTCAGGGAGTACCCACGCCTATTACCCCAGAACAGAGAGGTGTCAGTATCAGAGAGCAGGGAACATCGAAGTTGAGGGATGATCGCAGACTCCACATGGATTTGTCGAGGGGTGATTTTAAGCTTAACGCGTATGCAAAGTTGCTGTATGAGTATGTTGATGCGATGGATGTGAAGGATTGCTATGTGTGTATGCAGTTGCCTGCTTCAGTGGATGAAGGTATCAAGTATCATCATCTCCCATTGACATATGGGATTTCTTGTAGTTTATTGCTCAGTCTATTTTTTGACAGGAGGCAGTTCGAGTATTTCTTTTCGAATTTTGATACGGTACTTCCTGAAGTTCCAGCAATAAACCATTTGAACAAATACGATTATTATAAGAAAGAGGACAGACTCCTGAAGTATTTTAGACCGACTGTGAAGTTGGATACGGCGCATGCTCACAGGAATAACCTGACATGTGCGTTATCTGAGACGGAGAAGAAATTCATTGATCAAGTAGAGGACAGGTATAGAAAGTTGACCCAGACACGACACACCGGAGATAGTCCAGTAGATTGGACAGAGGAGGAGAGGGCTCACAGGTCAAAGGGAAGTTATGGACCAATAGCGTTAGATGAAGTGCAGAGAGGGAATTTGTGTATTGGACGGCCTCAATCGGCCACGGAGAAGGTTGCAGTAGGACATAGCACCTGTTCACAGACTTTCACTCTGGACGCTTCTGTTAAGGGCTTTATGCAAGGTCCGGTAGAAGTGATTCCGACAGTGTATTATGTCTGTGGGAAGAATGCTTATGTCAGGCTACCCGCGAATTGGTATGGCATATGCTATTTGGCTATCATATTCCCGAAGATTTATCACACAGAGGACTTGGAGTTGTTAGAGACGAAGCGACATTCTAGAAGACGGAGGGCTGCAAACGCAGGTGCAGTGATTGGGGACATATATGGAGCAATGATACCTAGTATGGGTGTGGTGTTGAATGACGTGAAGATCAGGAGGTTGGCGACTGTAGTTGATGAGTTGTCTATGAACACGGCGAGGTCGCTGTTGTTGGTGGCTGGAGAGATGTTGTCGATACGAAATATGGTTATGCAGAATCGCCTTGCGTTAGACGTGTTATTAGCCAAAGAAGGAGGAGTCTGCAAATTATTGAAGGTTCAGGAATGCTGCACATATATTCCAGACAACACGAAGGAGATAGAGAAGTACATAGATAACATCACAACTATTCACAAGGAGAGTATGGACTTGACGGAGGAGAATGTGTGGGAGAAGATTGGAAAAGGATTTGGAAGAGTGGGAACGTGGTTTGCGAATTTGGGAAGAGGATTTCTTGGATCAGTGCTGAAGCCAATTATCATTGCTGTAGTTTGCGTGATTTGTTTGTGGGGATGCGTGAAAGCATGGAAGTGGTATCAAGGAGGCAAGGTTGAGAGAGCTCTTAGGGCAAACGAGAAGAGGGTGGCGAAGCTCCAGGAGCAGCAATATGAGAGTCTTAAAAGAATGGAGGGAATCCGACATGGCGGAGCCATGACTAGTACGGTTTAAATCAGTTCAGAAAGAGGGGATTGTAATGGTGTGATGACAGATGTCATCAAAGGGGGGAACTGATGTAGCGCTTAGAAGGTTGAAAATCGTAGGGGTGCGTTATATTCACTGTTAGTCGGCACCCGCATATAATCAAATGTGTACTCAGGTATTTTGTGTGCAATGTATTAAGAATTGTATAACCTATGTTGATTTCAATAGAAGTGTTAGCTATGTACAAGCATCTTATGTATATATTGAAGCAATGCATAGAGCTTAGTCCTTTGAACAATGTGATGTTAAAACGTGTAGATTAGAATTCGTGTCTGTAGACTGTTTAGTTTGACCACACATGAAAGAAAGACGTAAATGTCAATACTGTGATTTAAACCTGCTTGTGTAACCGAAGTAGTGGCCAGAATTCGCATATATCGTTGAGGCGAAAGGCCTGGTATTTTCTTATGTTAGCCAAGGGCAATAGGCCAAAAAGGATTTATTCCAGTAGAGGTTTTAGGCTGTAGTAAATTGCAAGTTAAAAGATGTGAAGTATGTCTGCCTTGCATGATCTCACCCCAGGTGCAAGGACAGTTGCTCGTTAGTAGAGAAGCTCTTTGTTCACAAATTGACTTATGTAGAAAAAGCCAGACATGGGAGTGCATTGGAATGTGCCAATCGTAACTCCTAGTGCGGATGGCGTCTGGGACTCAAGGCCAAGCGATGGACGATGGAACTGGACAGCGCTCTGTGGAAAATTACTGAAAGTCGACCCCGCAGAAGAGGAGGCGCAAAGGGCGTGTTCTGAGATTTGGGGTTCTGTATTAGGGACAGCGCCCCGAGGGTGGAGGCAGAGCAGAGCGGCCCTGAGCAGAGGAAGGCTAGGCGAAGAGATAGAGGGGGCAACTTAGACCAAGCTCTCTAAGTGAAGACTTCTTAGGAAGTTTCACTCTGACACCTTTTACTCGATTGAGGGTCTTGGGGATTGCTAAGTAGGGATGTCATCTAGTACAGAGTAGGGACAGAGATGGTATGGTCCAGTGTCCCTAATATCGACATTGGCTTGGTAGTTTTCTACCTCATGCTTTTAGAAATTGTGCTTTTAGTTATTTTTAGCCGTATGCGGATTCTTCGTAGAGTAGCATTTGTGTTAGTGCCTATGTACTTGTTGTGCCTCGTATTGAGGACTCTGTATCTTCAAATCTTTATGCTGATAATAAAAGCCAGAGAGCCAAGAGATTAAGTTTCGCGTCCTTGATTATGGCAAATTGTGGACAGTAATTTTGATAATTGTGTTTATTCCCTCTACGCTATTGGGCAAGTAAAAAGTTCCATCCGACCAGAGTGGGTTCTAGTAGATAATTGTGAGATACTAAAATGGGCCGGAGCAGTGTCACTAGTCCATGGGCTAAGTAATGTTTTGATATGCGTAACTCTAGCTATCTAGGCTGTCACGAGTTTTGCACAGTGATGTGTCTGATCTAAAAGGCACCACCTGAAGATATATTTGTTTGTGTGCGGGTTTGCTTGAGTGATTCTCAGCTAGCCTGAGTGTTGGGAGGAATAGAGGTATGGGTATATATAACATAATCAACAGAACTATGAGTCACTGAAATATTAGGAAGAGCACTATGAGTGACTTTTGATATTAAGATGCTATCAAGGGCAGAACTTAAAGGGGAATTATAATCATCAGAATGAGCCTTGATGTTTGTATGTCAATATATTGTGGTCAACAAAATCTGCCTCATCTATCTTACAAAACATTTAAATTTAGAAGCCAATATAAGGGCTAGTGGATATTAAAACCCCAGGGGCATGTGTATCAAAAAATCACATACATGAACTGCACGCACCTCCCAAAGATGAAGCCAGAAAGACACTTCACATGGCAACCACTCCTCCTACAACCAAGGACTGGAGCAAGAACTCAAAGGGAACCGGAAGGAACTTGCTCTCGGAAAACAAACAGGAACAACAGGCACGCCACCCGCTAGTGTCCTATGACATGATGGGCCCAAATGCTTACCTATCTCAAACATGGCAGCCAAAAGGTCAGCAGCAAGCTAAAGACGCTGTCTAGTGTTTCAGATGTCTGGAACCAAACATCAGCCAATGAAAAGCCAAAACACAAAGCTAGGGCGTGAAAATTATTTGAATGAGTAGTTTCAACAGGAGGTAACAATTTCTAAAGAGTCATAATAATACGATATCACCCTCTTTGAAATAATATTGAAACACAAGCCCATACAACATGAATGCCGGATAAATTACAAATTTAATATCAACTTAGCAAACAAAAAAGCGTTATTGCATTGCCCAAGCAGTACTCTGTATTAACAGCCCATTGCTTCCAGAGCCCCTCTCCAGTGGTTGAACATTTTAAAAGGTGGTAAGGGGAGAAGAGATAGGGATGTAATTGAGAAAAAACAGGTAGGGGAGGGGATAAGTTTAAAAAACCAAAGAGCTATGACGCAGTCAGCCAGCTTGCTGCTCAGCACACCTTCCTGCACAAATACCATCCACTAAGGCAGTTTTTTCTTTCTGTGTGGGCTGCAGGATGCAGGAAGAGGAAAACACAAGGTGAAATAAAGATATTTCTCCACATTACACCTCTCCTGGGAATACATTCCCTGGTCTACCAGTAAAGGTAAATATGGGAATGCACCAAAATCAATGAGCGGTACGTGGGTACACCCACACTCCACCCATTGAACGCCTCCCTGGGGCAGAGTGCAGGCATGGTGAGTGCAGAAGTGCAGAGTGTACATATTGCAATCAGAGTCACTTAGGCCGGACAGTCAACTGCTTTAAACAAACATGCAGCAAAATGGAACAAAAAGTCAAGGGTTCGAAAGGAGTGGTTTGTGGTGACCACCCATGAGTAGTTGCTAAGGGGCAAGAATGCAGGCATGAGTTCGTATAAATTCTGTGCCAAATACCTAAAATGTACATAAAGTGCAAACAAGCAATGGGCATAGCACTTCAGAATAGTCAGTCTTACTCCCTGAGGTGTTACTGCTCTCCTTGACCACCACTGGGGACACGCATTCTGGTGGGCATCTTGAATAATGCATCATCACAAACTTACAGGAACATCCTTCTCTGTCCACAACTTACAAAATCTTAGTAGAGGATATCTCTCAGAGGATGAAGCCGGTAAGAGAGGTGAGACCAGTCAAGCAGGGAGGCTCTAAGCTCTGCTGACAGTGTAGACAGAAAATGTAATACAGGGAAATGCTTTAATTATGCTGAACCATTGGTAGTTATTCAGGACCCATTCCACACTATGGGACCGATTACGTTGTCATCAGGAAATGCTCCGAACGGGATTCGAATTCTGCAAATCTGATTCAGAGCCTATGTTCTCAACCGATTAGGTCACCTTTCCAGATGACCAAGTACAATGCAAGGAAGCCGTCCGGGCTGTCTGAATTGGTTCCGAATGGGATTCAGGCAGCACAAGTCGTTTGGAGCCGAATCGTACAGCCCCATGGAGATGGTTTCTGAACAAGCGAGTACAATGACCGATTCCAACAGCCATTCCCAATCGGTTTGGCCAAGACGGACCGGCTATGGGAATCAGACTTCGGTGGCCTGTAGCAAGCCCCCTGTCACCCGTAGGCCTCCGGATGGGGCCTGTGGGGGTACCCAAGGGACACCCCCTTCCCAAACATGCACAGTGTGTTACACAGGGTGCAAGGTTTTCCCCACTCACCCCTTTTTCCAATGGGAGCCTGTGTTCTCGTTTGGAACTCAGGCTCCAATATAAGTCAATGGGAGTCCAAGTCAGTAAGCATCCTGACATATGGTAATCGGTCGGTAGGAGTCCCCAAATATGCATAATTCGGAAAGCATTTGTAACCCGATTCAGTGGGAAAGCTTTCCTGACGTCATTGTAATTGGCCCCATAGTAGGAATAAGCCGGATTTGGATTAGGCCTGGGCAGGGTTTGTGGAGGTCCGCTACTTGTAACTCTGAAGTGACTAGAAAACTCTGCAGCGCTATGCGGAATTCTGCAAGCGGCAGAGTCTGTTAGGTTGCACTGTTTGCACTGATTTTTAGCGATAGGTGTTTGTCCTGCGCTGGAAAATCTGCACAACCAGCACAATGCTCAGTTCAAGAGGGCACGGCTTGTTTTTGCCGCTCAAGTGGATTTTCGACTTGAGCGGCAGCTTCCTCAACTCAAACGGATGGTTTCTCAACCCGAGCAGTCGTGACCATCCGCGACTGTCTGCGTTGAAAAATCTCACTGGGAGGTAGTTGAGCATTGGGTTTTCCTAGCTTTGTGCTCACCAACTTAACGTTGGCGGGCTAGGAAAAAGCTCTGCTCTGCTTTGCAGTGCAGATTGTTTTTGAACTCTCTGTGCTCCGTGGAGTGCGGAAAACTCTGCAAACTCCTCAAACGGAGCAGAGTTCACCACCCAAGCCTAATTTCTATATTGTCTTACATGTTTGCATACATACATAGTTTTAGCACAAAGGTTGAATTTTTCATTCTGTTCGCTGTCTTAGTATTTCTAATAACTTCATTTGCTTCTGTCTGTTGATCATTACAGCACATATATTTTATACAAGAATCACGTTGGTTCAATACATTTTGAAACCGTCCCACTGATTATTCCTTGTATATTTCTCTGAGAGAAAAAGAGCACCAGTGACTGAGCAAAAGGGTTCTAGATCTGTTACCGCGATTACTTATGGATCAGAGTTGTCATGTCCAGTGATTGCCAGACCATTTGCTACCCACCTAGTGTCAGGGTGCCTTATGGTGGCACTGTGAGCTAGCTGGCCTGTAGGGCAATGTATCCTGAGGGAGTGCAGGGAATGAGTCTGGCACCATCCGAACGGTTATGCTGTCCACAAATGCACAGTTTCTACTGTAGGGTGGAAACTACACAACAGTGGCACTCCAGTTCAGGCAGCTTAAAAATATGCCCAGAATGCATGTGCTCATAAATATGCCAGCAGTGCCTCTAACTAAAGAAACACCCATCACTCTAGTTCAAATCACCCAAGTAGGAGGAAGTGGAGGCCTTTGTGTATCTCAGTAAAGTGTGTGCATGCCTGAACGTGTAGCGAACATTAGCCCAAAATAAATCAGTAATATGGCTGAATGTAGCAGAGTGAGAAGAGAGCACCCTCTGTGTGGCAATATAAAATTTATTTTGTGGAAGTTGGGTACATATGGCTGTGTATCTGTAATCTCTCCGCAGCTAATAGTGCAAAATAGCAACATGTTCAGGGTGATTGAGCAGGTTATGTTTCACATAATTTTGTGTGCATGTGCGCACTTGCAATTTGTGGATTGCTATATGTGTTGCACGGTATGCCAACAGGCACTTTATGTGCTTGAATTTGTGCATATAGCTGTGAACAGAAAACTCTGAGGTAGGCTAGCCACTGAAAGCTTGAGCCAGGCCCAAGCCTGAAGCCTGGATCTGGCTCAGCTCTATGTCTTGTTAAAACCAATGAGTCCATAATGAGCCGAGCTTTCATGTGGCTTCTACCTGCCACCCTCCCTATACTCAGGATATGGCGTGAGGGCCAGAGACTTCGGAACTGGGGAACCAGGTTCAAGTCTCGGTCCTGTGATTCTGGACAAACCACTTATTTTCCCTACGCCTGTAAAGAATTAAAGTGACCTTGTGTAATGTAACTGGTGCTCATGTAAAGCACTCAAATACGTACAAGTTGAGTTTGCGCTATATAAAAAGTGCACAAAGAGGCAAAAACAAAGGGGTATATTTATGAGAAGGTTTGCATCATGTTTTCACCACTCAACATCATACATGTGCAACGCAAATCTTAAGTAAGAATATTAAGCCACGCAAAGCCACTTTGCGTGGCCCTAAGTGGCTTCATGAATCTGGAGTAACCCAACGCAATGCAAATTGCTGCGTTGCGTTACTGGTCCCTGGGCAGCACAGCAAGGTGACTTGCAGCACAGCGCTGCATGACTTTCTCATAAATGAGCCCCAAAACATTAACATAAAAGAAGAAAGACAACTAGATACTCATTTAGTGGATGATTTTTACAAAGTGAAACCAGAAACCCAGTAAAAAAAGGAAAGACAAATAGATACCCCTTTCATGGCTGATGTGTACAAAGAAAAACCAGAAAAATTGTGGCTTCCCTGCTTAAAATGTGTAATCTATGGAAAATATTTAATTTCACCAAAACTCCTTTTTCTTCATTATCCGTGTGAAACCACTTTTATTAAGTACGCTTTATCATATTTTTGTGATGTTTGTTGTACGATTTACATAGCAAGCGTTTTCAGGACTTGTCTCTTGCACAGGCTCTACCAGTCGAGCCAGACCCTTACCTGGGCTCTGCCTCAGCTCTCCCTGTAAAGTTGTTGGCTCGCCCACCTCCAGGCTTTAATGTGACTGCATCTGTTGCACTAATAGCCACCCTAGTGTTCCTACGCCAATGCCACTCAAAGCACATTCATAATGTTTAAGGGTGACTAGTTTGGTGTTAGTGTGGTTACATCAGCTGTCTTTTGTAGCTGAATTTACATTATTTGAGTTGTGTATGGGTGTAGCTCAATATTAGTGTGGCCAATGTTATTGTCACACAAATGGAATGCAACCTGCCATGTGTGAGTCACAAGTCACTTGCTAAGCATTGGCATGATGGCTAAATTGCACTTCTCTCATATAAGAGCATGGTAATAAATGCTGTCTATGCCTGTGGTTCACTGCTGACCGGCTCATGTAACTGGTACATGCCTTTTGCTTAGCTTGGGTGTTTTCCTTTAAGCTGAACAGAGTTGGCTCAATATTGGTGTAATCGTGTGAGTGTCATGCCTGAGGCACATAATCTCTATGTTCAAAGTGTGTGAGTAATTGGGAAGCCCAGTACTGGAGTAGTATATTTAATAACAACAAGAGCACCCAAAGAAAGGTCAACCAGGGACCCTGGGAATTATGTATTTGCGAACAACAATAGTCCCTAGAAAGGAAGGAGTAAAGGTATCGATAAATAAGGACCCAATCAGTACTTATTTTTTTAGACTTGTCCAGCCGGACAGAGGTCAAGAATTTTACTAGTATATTGATAATGTAAAAATCTCAAAAATTCAAAGCCTGTGTCCAGTACATACAACAAAACAAGGAAACAAAAAACAAGAGGTTCAGGCATGAAGCAAGGTTTGTTAGAAGTAGCATAAAAAATGGGAAAACAAACAATTCATTCAACACCCTTATGTATCACAGTTAGTGTGTTACAGCATATAGGGTGTTTGTAAGTGTCGACGGTGTTTCGATCCTATTAAAGAAATGCAAGGATCATCATCAGGACAACAACAATAATGCCTGTAAAGTATAACCTGAATAACCTTGAAGTAAAAGGGGAAGGAAGAGGGAGAAGGTATTATAGTTAGGACAATAGAGACTTAAGCGAGTCAACAGTGAAGTACTGGAGTAGGACATGAATTAAGTGCATTGGCAAAGTGGTTCTAGTGCATTGTGCTGAAATAACAGGTTGCTTTAGGGTGGGATGAGGCACATCAGGAGATCAGGTTGTGGGTCTAGCACTGCATTAGAGGGCAGCGGTCTCTTAGTGTTGAGGTACGTTGGCAGAGAAGTGTTTGGAAGTTGATACTGTAATGGTAGGACTGTATTAGATGATATTGTGTGGTCTAGTGGCAGAAATATCCAAAGTCTCAGTGGTTGTGTAACAGTGTTGAGCTGCAAGTCAGGACTGAGATGGGCTGCACACTTTCAGGCTAGTTGGGTTCAATTGCTTGCCATTGTTTTGTGGAATGGTGTCTCTTAAAGGTGATGCACTGGCAAAAAAATGGATACTGCTCATCTCTAGTTTATAGTCACTTCCTCCATTGCATGGTTCTACCTGATATTGGTTAACTTGACATCTCTATATGGATTTGCTTTTTTACCATGGTATTACTGGAATATTTCTTGTATAGCCTTTGAGTAATTTTAAGTGAACATTTTACTGAAAAATCATGGGCGTAGCTTTAGGGGAGGTGTTTAGGATGTTACACCCCGCTAATAAATGTATTTTCTAATAAATATTTGGGTACTAGTGATTTCAGTTGGTTATAATGAGATGTCTGTCGGATTTCACCTGGTATGTTTACATACACACAAAGACAAAAACACCCACACATACTCTCCCTCTCTGTTTTGAAATACTCAAAAATGTTTATTTTACAAAATAGTGTTTTCTTTCTTACTCCTCATACCAATCCGCATTCCTCTCCTTTTTGACTGCTCCTTAGGCCCCTCTCATGCACCCTGCTTGTCATATAATGTATTTCAAAGTTATATGCCAGGATGATTGTTGGAAAATCTGAAGCTCACCCCCCCCCCCCAATGGTACTGACCAAGCAACGCCCCTTTGTAAAATGCATTATTTCGCACCATTTTGTTTCAAATGTTTTCAAGCTGCTAACCCCCCTCCCCCCCATGAAAATCTGCTTGCATAAATTTACTTCCTCCGTGCAATTATGTTCTGGCATTGCAACTGTCTTAGGACAGAGCCAATTTAGGCAGTGGACCATAGCCTTTTAAGTAACATTTTGGGCTTTACAAATTATGCAATGCGCATACCTACTAAACAGAGCCCAACGAAATTGAAGGTTCCCACGTGCCGAGGGCGAGGGGATCTTAATTGAATGCTGCATTAATCACTGTGTACTGCTTATCCATTCAAAATCTTTTTGGGTACAACACAGGCAAGCCACCCCTGTTGGTCTGTCGGAACGAGTACAAAAAATAACTTAACCGTTGGAAACTCCAACGATTAAGTTATTTTTTGTACTCGTTCCGACACACCAACAAGCTCGATTATCATAATGAGGAAGGGGTTTCCCATCGTCTCGAACGAGTAAAAAGTCCATCAGATCTACTCTATTACGTCAGGCCTCCTGAGGCCTCGGACCCTACAACCCCCACCCCATTAAAACAGGCAAGTCCCCCACCCAATGACCTGTTCACAGGTGCCAGATGCCCACAGCGGGTCTCTTTAAAATGTTTAGTTCACTCTGCATTGCTGTCCACCAGGTATGGGAGTGGGACTCCTTACATCAGAGGACTGCACTGGCACCATAAAAGCATCTGTAAATAGGCGTTCAAAACAACCTAGCAGTCTGACACAGTGATACTGTTACCAAGGCCGCTCTGGCCGTTTCGGGCAGCGTGCATTTCCCCAGGAAGCTGGGAGCCGGTTTTCCAGCGGTGGGGTCCGTTTTTGTTACCGGGCCGGTTTTGCAGCTGTGGTGCAATATTGGCCCCAGTAACAAAAGCAGCAGTGCTTCACACTTGCACCCTCCCCCCAGGGTTGGTCCTCAAAATTGCCAGGGCTGCTTTGGGTTCCCAGTGGGGCCCTGTTTGTTACATACCTCCTTTCGCAACCGGCCCCTGCACTGTAGCTTTCCTCACAGCTCACATTCTGTACATGGCATGGTCATTGAGCACAGAGTGGCAGCCATCACCTCCTTGGGATTATCAAGTCTGGTTGACGCATGCAGCAAGTCACCCGGTGGGTCCATGCGATGGATGCAAAGCACCAACTGTAGGTGTTTCAGATCCCTTTGCATAGGTTTGTTTCCCTTCCTACCTGGTGAGAGTGTCTTACAGAAAGGATTGATGACTCAGCTAAAGATATACAGGACACTGCACAGAAAACTGACATAAAAAGGTGTAATATGAACAATATGTGCATTTGGAAAGCTATAAAAATCTGTGTATTATTGGAAAAAAGTAGTATGCTGAACATATGCAAGGCCTGTACAAATACTTTCAATTTTTGCACAGCTCGTGTTTTTGTCAAGCTTTTCACTGCTAACGATAAAATAAAACTAGGAATGGTGCCAAAAATGAATTTCACACCGGATGCCACCACTACAAAGCCGTCCTAGATCTCCAGTATCAATCTTTTTGTTGCTTCAGCAGAAAGCCGTAGTATGGAGTCCCGCTACTCAATAGTCCGTCGCTACTTTTCTGGCCCAATATTCTAAGCAATCTGCGTGCCTTCTTGCAGAATATAGTATACTAAGGCCCATTGTCCCATTTCACTGTGCTGCTATTGCTGTGATTATTATGGTATGTGTGGTCCGCCTTTTCCTGTGGTTCTAATGTAATATGATTTTTAGTTAACGGTCCGAGGGTGAGTCAACTGTGTCCCCCCTTGATGAATTGTAATTCCAGCCAGGGTTCTTAAGATGATTTAATTGTGTTTTTAAGGATAAACTAAATTGTCTGTATTTATATGACTTTTATGGTGTTTTTTAATCACCAAATAAAGAACTACTGACTGACACTGTGCTGCTATAGGCAGTAGTGATTACAGGACTGCCTTGTTTCCGATAGCAGTATTATTCCTAGAACAGTATTCCTTATGGTGCTTAACCTTTTTTTTGCAACCAGGGTACAGTATTTCTAATTGCTATAATTTCTTTTGGCATCATAATGAGATTACTTCTCCATTAATTGGCTGTGTTGTGAATGAATGAATGAATGAATATAGTCTTTATAAAGCGAGAACTTAGCCCAAGGGCATCAAGGCGCTGCCGAAAGGGATCAGAGATGTCCATAGGCAAGAGACTTACAGATTCAAGCTGGTGAAGAGCCAGGTCTTTAAGACCTTACGGAACGAGGAGTGAGTTTCCAGAGCCGAAATTGAAGGAGGAAGGGAATTCCACAAGTTGGCTGCAGCTGTGAACGATTTCTGTAGCTTATCTAAGGTCCAACTGGGAACAATGGGATATATTTAGATATATTTAGATGGCATAGATAGCGATACCAGAACAACAATTTTAGCGGCTTTCTAGCCCTTCTTCAAATTTACAAAGCAGGGTTAAGGCACTTTTCTGGCTTAACGCCGCCTTGTAAATACGACCCCTTTACACGCATCACTTTTCGTGAAAGAAGCATGCAATGGGTGTTGCTGTGGGTGTCCCTCCACAACACCCATTGCTTTTAAACGCTGCCCCAGAATTACAATGATCTGTAAATGTGAGGCAGCGCCAAAAAGTAATGCCATGCAAGTACAGGTGTTAGAATGGTGAATTCTGCAGGTGTCCCTTCCTGCACATAAACAATCATGAAATAATGACGGTTTACTACTTCTATGTGTGCTGTATTCTAAACTACACTTAGAAGTAACAAATCACCATTATTGATTGTTATGTGCAGGAAGGGACACCTTCCTGCACATAAGAAATCATTCCCTACATTGTAGGCATCCTTGCACCATAAGGTACCTGCACTGGTGCCAGACAGCTAATTATAGCGCTTGGGAAAACACAAGGGTGCATCGTATTGTTGTAAATACGGTGTATCCCTGCGTTTTGGAAATGTCGAATCGAGGTGCTGCCAAATTTGTCACAGCTCCGCGCTCCAACATTTCCTTGTACATATGTCACAACGTGTTCCAGACAGGAATATAAAACGGTGCTGAGTGACAAAGGAATAATGTGTTGAAGGCACTACAGACATGTGAGCAGTAAATGAGTTTCTGAGGTTACAATCCGATCTGGCTAGCCCATTACAAGCTGCACAAGGGATTATATTACTGCTCCCCAGTAAATATCAAGGCAGCCATCCAGTGGCTGTTGCTGATATATTACATTATTATTAACACCAAGACATAATTTAAAAAACAATATATAGATCACTCTATCAAATGTGTCCATACCTTTAGGAATATATGCTTTAAAATGCCTCATTGGAGCACAAGGTTATAAACTTGTCATGTCGGAACACCCCACAAAACACATACACACACCTTCTTGTTTAAAGGTGTTTGCGCGTTTGCCTAATTTGCTCAAACTAGAACAACTGGATGTTTCAGATATCTATGATTTTAGTGAGTTGACACCACTGACAATCTTGCTCCCCATTGAAAAAAAAATCCCCACTCTGGAAAATAATGAAAATATCAACAGTATAAATAACTGGGCAATAACTTATCAGCCATGATTCCTGAAATCAATTAGATATTTGTAGTTTTATACAGTACATGATAGTGTTTTATATAGGTACAGTTACAATACATAATCACTCATTACAGTATACTTAATGAGGACAGGTTTCAGGATGCAGGTAATAATCAATGTAGGCAAGGATTTAGTGCTCACATTTCTTGGGTCCATTTCAGTTACTATGGGCCTAGTTTACAGTTTGGTGGGTAACGTACTATGTCACAAATGTGTGTAGATGTTCTGTCCACTTTAACCTAGGGGCATTATACCTTATGGCATTTTTAATATGGCGGATGAAATATCTGCTACATTTTAATCCCGCCCGCCAAACCCTAAATAAGGCCCCATGTTAGGGATTACCAATTAGACCTTGAAAATGAGAGCAAGCTCTATAAACGTTGTCAGGCAGAGGACAGGAAGAAAGAATGAACTATGGTATTTCTGACTGACTCAGAAAGTACAGCTCAAAAAAATGACATGGACATTGTCAAAATTTTAAATAAAAATTTGCAACATGTGGGGCTATAAACTGAATGTAGGCCCTTGTGCTGGCCTCAGCAGTGTGTCTGCTTTTTTATGTGATTATAACTCTGAATTTCTCCAACATAGTGCAGACCTGCCAACTCACACGGTGCCACCGTGTGTCACACGATTTCGGTTCCTTTTACATGGTCACACGGTGAGGGTCCGAAATCACACGGTAGTAAAGTAAACTGCTGACAAGGGAGTCATTTAAACAAAAATTATCCTAAGTATTTAAAACCATTGGGATGCCCATTAAGTGGCATCTAAAAGCGAATTGTATCATTCATGAAGCAATTTTTAAATTGAATGAAACAAAACACCACGGTGGCAGACAAGCCGAGCTGGAAACCACTACATATAGTTGACATCCAGTTTATCTTTTGTGGCTGTAAGGAGCTGATGTCCATTAAGAGATGTGAAAACACCCCAGGACATTGGCGACAGCCTCAGCGACCCTTTGGTTGTTTTGGGGGGTGGGGAAGGGTGGTAGGCTTGGTGGAGGGCAGAGTGCCTCTTAGCGCTCTCTCGGCATGCGGCTCAGCCCCCTCCAAGGCCTTATCCGCTCCTTCCACTGTGAAACTTGCTTTCAGGTTGGCAGCTCTGGTAGGGCTTGAGCCTCAGAGACCACAACTTGAAAACAGAGAGGCAACCACTGCTTATTGTTTTCGAGCTGTGCTGTATGCAGCTCGTGCCCAAACTCTGAGACATTCTGAATTAAATATATGCACTGTTAGCAGTGAAATTATATAAAAACAAATATTAAAACAACCACACAGCTGTGCCCTTCCCATTTATGATATGGTTTCTGATGTTTACCGATGGGTCCCTCAGTAACAGACACAGTTATGGATGGTACTGCAGTCCATCTTCTTATATGCAAAGAGCAAAAGGCAGGAAACATAAACTTCATAAAATTGAAGAAGAAAAGTGTTACGAAGTGGAATAAAAGGAGAGGTCATAAATGTCTCCAAATTAAATTTCTTTATTGCAGCACCCCCCCTCTCTAAATAGTAATCTTCTGTAGTGTCCTAGATGCAATACACTCAACGGATATCAGTACTCTCTTGCTAATTCCATGTGCATTTAGATTTTTACTTGAGATAAGGTATTATAAGTGAATTAAGAAAGACAGGAATCCTTCCTAAAAGTCTGGCTTTGTTTACTTGTGGTTTTTAATTGAGCTGTTCAATGAAAAATGTCACTTTTGCAGCCACGTTTGTGACCGTTGTATTTGCAGCACATTCAACAAACAGGAGGATGCCCTTCAAGCCTGTTGGCCTACCTTTCACAATGTCATAATCGGTTTTACGCTGCATGGAGAGTAATTTTTCTGATAATGTATTGAAAATTAATTTAGGTTTGAGTTTTGAATTTCAAAGCCTTTCCAAATGCACCCTCCGTTGGCAAGATAAATAAGCAAATACTCTCACAATGGGATAAACATTTGCATAAATATATGTAAACGCTTTTAAATCCACTTTTTCTTTTTCTATCCAGTTTGCAATCCATGCACCATCTGTTTCCACCTTTTGCTTTGGTAACTCATGTGCTGAGAAAGGTACAGCTTTGAAGGGTTTATCCTACTTTATGTGCAAACAAAACGAAATTTTTGGATGCAATATTTTCAGACTGCAGAGAAGATTTTCAGTACTATTATCAGAGTGTATTGTTAATTTAAAGTAAACACAAACACTCATGCATGTATAACACAATGACAATCATCACTATGAACCTTATTATGATGTGGGCCAGACTCTGCAGCTGGATGGAATCCGCCCGACTATTAGTCGGCAGTTCCACCAGCAGTATTAGGATGCGACTGCCCTATGGGCGGCTGGAAACATCCATTTTTCGATTGCAGCTTGTGCGGTGGCCGGAAAATGGCTGCAGCACAAGCTGCAATACAAAAATGGATGTTTTCAAACATCCCTGCACCATGTGGCAGGCACTTTGCGGTGCCTGCCACATGGTGCAGGGATGTTTAGGGGAGCACCACAGGTGCCCATCATGCACAAAGTGGAGGGTCAGGGGGGAAGTAGTCCCTGCTAGGGGCCCCCAAAGTCACTTTCTACCAGCCTTTTCATTGTTGGCAGACTGCCATGAGAGGGCAGGCGGAATGCAACATTGTAATAGCAGCGGCAGAACCGAGGCTGGCTCCGCTTCCATTTTAGGATTAGTATTCTGCCCGCCGCCCCAACAGGCTCAGTGAGCTCATCGGAAGCAGAGCGGAATTCCCTCCTGGGTTTCCCTCTGACTGGCAGTCTTATAATACCGCGGTTGGATGTAAACCTATGATGTCAGGAGGAAGACCTCTGATGAGCTGTCAGATGGCTTTCTGCCCGTCATCATAATGAGGGCCTATGTAGTTATAGCTAGGTTAGAGTGTCAATAGGAATGCTGTTTTTTGCTTTGCTAAAACTCTGCTGACTTATGACAAATATTCATGAACATTTCCAAACAAAAGTTCATCCAATTCAATTCAAAGTCTTTATTTCGATTTTCAATCATAAAATACATCATTCAAATATTTAACAATTTTAAAGGAGAAGAAGGGGTTCTTTCAGGAGGGATTTAATGTAAAAGATTTCATAACATTGTTTAAAAGCCACACCAGAACTGTATTACAAAATTCTAAACTGACCCATATGATAAGAAAGAAAAAAAAAAGAAAAAAATTAAATCCATCATGGAGTGTAACATGCTTATTAACTTCAGTTATAAGTACACATCCCATTATAAGTAAACGTTTAAAATGTTTAAAAGGCTTATGATATAGAAAGGGGCTATACAAATGGAATCTAAAATATTCACAAAAAACGTCATTTACGTGCACGGATTATCCACATCCAATGACGGAATTTTGTAACAGCAATAGTCACAGGTTGGGAGGTGTTAGTTTTAAGAAACCGTAAAGCCTCACCACCTGCCCGAAGGCCCAGCTGTAAACAAATAGGTTTAAGCCAGGACCAGCTAGGATCTTTATACTCTGGACAAATAAATAAAATATGCCCAATACTTTCCCGTTGTGTAGGACAGAAAGGACAACTAGGGTCAAGGCCTTCTCTCCATTTGGCAACGAAGGAATTAATAGGTAGTGTGTCCACCCTAAATTGATGGTATCTCTTTCTGTCCTCCACAACAGTAATGCAGTCCCAATAGCTTTCAAACACAGGCGAGTCTTTAATTTCCATAAAATCCGCAGTTAGTGATGGACCAATACATGAACCAAATCTTTTCACTGAGACCATACTCCAGTAAAGATCTCTTAAGGTTTTCCTAGGGGGGAAGGTATGTGCTGTTGGGTCTTCCCATAGACTGGCTAGGCCCATGGCAGAGTAAATTACCTGAACCTCCCGCATCCAGGGAATGTTTTGCGCCTTGTCTGCTCCTCTGACATCCATAAATGCATGAGCATACTGTGCGAGATTTGGGGTAACCCACAGTCTCCTCCAGTATGGCACTGGTCTGTATCGGGCCATATCCTCCAAACGTTGGACACCTAGGTCATAGAAAAGGGGGATCAGCGGGGTTGATACGGGAAGACCTGTGATTACTCGTAAAAACTTATTTTGGGCCCTAGTCAGCAGGGTGAGGTTACTGAATCCCCACAATACCACCCCGTAAAGAATTGCTGTTCCTATCTTTGCATCATAAATTTTAAGTGCTGGTATTATTGGCCTGGTATAGGAGAGGTGAAGCTCTTTTATTAGTGCTCCAATTAGCTGTGCGTGCTTTGTAACCAGCTGGGTAGTGTGCGGTTTCCAATCTAGCTTTGATGCAAGGGTTATACCCAGGTACGAAAAAACCTTAGTCTGTTCTAATTTGACCTCGTTCATTTGCACATTTCCTCTTATATATTTAGACTTGTGAAGGACCATGAACTTGGTAAAAGCCTATGGTCCTTGCAGAAAACCTCGAATACATCAATGGCTTTTTGTAAACCCTGTTGTGTCTTTGAGATTAATAGAGTGTCATCTGCAAACATCAACATGGGGGTTAACTGTGTTGATTCCTCGTAGGTCCTGATCTTGTCCTTGTAAAAGTCAGTCATTAGTGTCCAGTGAGCTAAGAACCTCACATCTGTTACTCACTGGTGTAAAACTAATATGAGGGTCAACCCGAGTGACATGGTCTCTCCTGCTAATGGTGGCAGTATTACTAGGTGGGTAAAAATACCCCAATGGTAGTATATTGATACGATCTTGATGTATCCTTAATGATCCTGCCTGCCTCAGAATATGATCTACCAATTGGGGGGAACCAAAACTCACAACAACACAATCTCCCTCCATACCCTTCCTAGTCTTTCCCACCCAGTCCACCCTTCTTACCATCTTAAAGTTGTTAAAAAGATGTTCACCTAACACTGTTCTTGCGTTCAAAAAAAGCAGTACTTTATTTTTAAGTGTGGACCAATGTTCCTCTTTACCATCAAAAGTTTTGAGGACATTTGCCAAAATGATGGAATACGGGCACGCCTCTGGGGGGAGGTGGAGACTTATTTTGTTTCAGGGGAATGTAATCTATATGATGTAAACTACCCCTAGGACCCCCACAACCAAACTTTACTCCACTAACTGAAGTTGGAATGTTTGGTGGTTGTGTCGCCTGAGCGACTATAGGTTCTTTGGGTTCACTCGAGCTAGTGGCTGTAAGTATGGGCGTTGGGGCACTGGCGGAGCGTGCTTCTGTCGGTTTTGTCCCAATCGTGGGCCCCTGTTGACTTCATACATGTCTTTCAAGGACTTTTAGTCTACAATCGATTGAGTCGAGTTTGTCCATCACTGGGTTGATAAGTGCCTTTAGGCGCTCCACCATATTCCCTATAAATTCTGACAATTTATTA
The DNA here is from genome assembly GCF_964204655.1 of Triturus cristatus. NCBI lineage: Eukaryota > Metazoa > Chordata > Amphibia > Caudata > Salamandridae > Triturus > Triturus cristatus. The sequence continues at coordinate 145,894,678 of NC_140588.1, forward strand.
CCCTCCGTAGGCTTATCTGTTACAGATGTAATTAAATTACCCCCTCCTTGAGTCTTGGGGTAGTTTTCCTGATTCGTTAAACTTTCTGTTTGACTACCCAGCCCAAATGTCGGATTTTTTTTCCTAGATTGTTTCGCATTTTGCCTACTTCCCTTTAAAGCACTATTCGCCTTCCGTTTCCCCAGCAGATCTTTAGCTCTAATGTCAAGTACAGCCCGTGACTGCCTAGTGCGTGTCTTGGCAGGTGAAGGGGGGGACTGGATATAAATGAACAGGAAATGTTTGTTGTATGTAACACTGATGTCAAGACATCACTAGAGGGTGTAATTGGGACTTGTGGGGATTGGAGGGGAATCTGGATGCCCCCTATTAATTCTATATTAGGTATCTGATTTGGGTTGTGGCCAAGTGGATCAAGTGATAACCTCCTCTCTACTAGTTCTATCTCCTTGGCCACAACTGTTTCTGCCCATTTAAGAAAAGCATCCAATGTCCCTACACCCCCTGCCCCGCCCCCCCCTTTAGAATTGACAATACATTTGGCCATGTGGCGGGAAGAAGGTTACTATTGGTAGAAAGAGAATCCTGCCACACCATAGTCAACAAATTATTAGCACTAGACAACTGGTCGAGTCAATCAATACCTTGCGGATCACTGACCAAATATTTAAGTCCTGAGTCCTGCTGGAAATGTCAAAAAGCTGGCCCAGCCTGGCCTCTTCTGGCCCCTGATGGCCACAGATGGCCCGCCCTTTGCCCGGGCTTAGCCCGGCGCGTCCCGCGCGCGTCCTTGCGGGACGAGGGACCAGGCGGGCTTTAAGTGCCTCCTGGCGCGTGGAGATGATGCGTCCTGCCCCTGGGTATCCAGGGGCTTGTAGTCAGGATCAGCAGATCGGCGCGGAAGCAGCTCAACGGTCCCACCAAAGAAAAAACAGCAACACCAGGGACTCGGCCCCAGACGGGCTTTAAGCACCTCCTGGCGCATGGAAATGATGTGTCCTGCCCCTGGGTATCCTGGGGCTTGTAGTCAGGATCAGCAGACCGGCACGGAAGCAGCTCAACAGTCCCACCAAAGAAAAAACAGCCACACCAGGGACTCGGTCCCAGACGGGCTTTAAGCGCTTCCTGGCACGTGGAGATGATGCATCCTGCCCCTGGGTATCCTGGGGCTTGTAGTCAGGATCAGCAAACTGGCGCGGAAGCAGCTCAGCGGTCCCACCAAAGAATAAACAGCAACACCCACAGTTCATCCACATCAGTTCCTTCCTGGAAAGTTTCAGGGTGCTCCATCACATGGGGGACTAGAAAAAGGGGATGGGGCCCAAACCGTTAATTTCCCATTTTCATTCTCCTAGGAACCTCTGTTGCAGTGACAAAAAGCCCAAGTTTATGGAATTACACTAAAGTTAGTAAAAAGCTAGGATTTTACTTAGAAAACATGCTTTTTGTGATTTGGATGTGAATCAGTTTGGATGCTTTTGAGAAATTAATATTTAAATATTGGTCAGGGTGGTCATTAAAGGGAAAATTAAATTGTGTTCAAATAAGCTCAGAATGAGCATTTGAAAGTGCCACAATCTGAAAAATATGGGCATGGCCCCTCTGTTCTGAAAATGAATTTCAAAAATATAAGGGGACAGGGTGACCACACCGATGGCATAAGGAGCATGTGGGTGGATTACAAAGGGACACCCCCCCCCTTGATTGTCTGGCTCCAACATGGACAACTTCTTGTGCAGCTGTTGCATGACACACAGAAGACATCATCTCCATTTAAGTGCATGTAGTGAATGCCTGTTTTGTGTGTCACAAAAAGGAGCCCATATAAAAGGCTATAACAGCTTCTGTAGTCACACAATAAAGGTAACCTGAGATGGGCTTTGTGAATACCGAAAAATGTAAAGTTCGGCTTTCAGTATTCACAAAGGCCATTCACAAGTAGTAAATGCCCTTTGTGAATACCAAAAGTCGTAAAGTTAGACTTTTGTCTCAGTTTACCTTTGTGAATCGGGCCCATTGTCTCCAACGTGTTCCTGCTCTTCTTGTGCAGTCAGCCCTCCCACTGGACTTTATTCACTCACCAGCAGCTTGTGTAGATCAGAGGAGTCCTCACGCTCAATTTTCTTTCTACCTCCACATTCTTTTCTGGAGTAGTCGTCCGAGCTCTTCTGGGGTCCTATTACAATTAGGACTCACTTTCCCTGGTTTTAACATGGCACACTTTCAAACAGATGTGCCGTGTGGAAACAAGGAAAGGGTGCCTATTATGTGGAATGCGCTACCCTCAGGGGAGGCGCGAACTCGTAATGTCGTGGTGGCAGCGCGCTCAAGTGAAATAGGAGAGGCTTTGAAGCTGCTACCCTGTGTTTCACTGTGCAGGCTCCAACCCACCTGCACTTTTAAGAGTGAAGAGAGATCCTCTTGCAGGCGGTGCAGTGAGTGACTGCACTCGCATGCAAGGGGATGTCTGTGGGCCCCCTCCAGAGGGCTGTGACCAGGGGGTGTACTGACTGTGCTCCACCTTTTTGTGGCACACTGTCAGTGCACCTCCTGACAACTTCTTTGCCTTAGCACCCGCGTCCATAATACGGCGTGGGGCATAGTCAATGAGATCAACTCATTTGCATGGGGCCACACCCCCATGTGAAAGAGGGAACACCTTCTATCAATAGGACTGGCTCCACATGTGTACCAGCACTATTGGCATTATAGAATGTGCTTCACAAGCATTTCTGTGGCCCCTTCTGTAATACCAAAGTTCCTTGGGGGCACAGAAATTGGGCGCAAACGCCCATTGCGCCCCTGGGACACTTCTTTAATACAGGCCCTGTTGTGTTGAACACTTCACCCTCTCTTTTGAGAAAAAGGAAGTCCTGCCTACACCTTATTATGCATACGCTGTGAGCACCACCTGCTGCAGAGAACATGAATTACTAAAGATATTCATTAATCACTTGATTTTCTACAGTGATTTGCATGCTTGCACAAATTATTGGCTCTATTAAGATCCTTCAGTGATTTGCATGCTGTCCAAATCATTTAATTCGCTCTCTACAGTGATGTGCATGTTTGCACAAAGCATTGGCTCCATCTTCTTTCCTTAGTGGCTTGCACACTGTGCAAATTATATTTTTTACTTTGCTCCAAACTAAAAAATAGGAAAACAAAAGGGTACGCCATCACACAATACTTACTCGGGTATTTGCCCCCCAATGCAAATTGTTATTCTTAGGCAAATTGCATGCTAATCCTACGTCAGCAGAACATACTTCTTCTGTGATTTTGATGTTAATATAAATCGTTATTCTTCAGCAAGCTACATGCTAATGCAAATTGGTAATTTAATATGCACGCTACCACCATATTTTCCCTTGCAGTACGTTATGCAATTTTGCTAGAGACACTCAAAACCATCCTTATTAGTAGCCCTGCTGCTTCCTGTTATTTATTTGTATTCACTAACCTGTCTAATGTTGCAGATGTATAACCACCTCCATTATTTCTTCAGGACTCTGGTCCCTCACCCATTAAATGGAGTACTTGGACTAGAACGTTTAATGTGGTGCCATCAGAGGCCACAGATATATACCAGGTAGAAAGAAAATCCTATTATACTACTACCTATGAATCAAAGGTCAGAATGTTTTTGACAACCTAAGACCATACATTCCACAATAATATGATCTTGTTGGGGGGAAAACCAAATGAGTTTCAAATTGCCATCAAACAGTTGAAATAATAGTTTGAAGATGAAGAAAACTTAGGGCCCGATTATGAGTTTGGCGTTCTCATGGTGGGCTGCTACACCAGCGCCCACTGCAAGATCACCTAACCTGCACACTGTCCGGCTGCCATATTCGGACTTGAACACAGGTTGGTCGGTAAAAGCAGAGTATTGAGAAAGGCAGTGCCATGAGAGTGATGAAGCAGGTTCCTGCATGGGACGAAATGCACCATATTAGATGAGCTGAAGGATTGGTACACCTTGCCGAGTATCAGCTGTTGATGAGCTGATTTAGAGTTTGGGAGACCGGTTACTAGGTCACAAATATTTGGATAACATGTCAGCCTTATTGCAAGTGCATATATATTAAGGCACACAAGACATCCATCACATTTGTGACACAGTAACACATCACCAAACTTTAAATAAGGCTCTTAGTTAAGGCATGGCATACAAAATTCAAAGAAGTGTTTAGTGATTTTTTGGGTCTGATTCAACGCTAAAAACATATCATCAAGTTAAAGAAGAAGTATACTTCTGTCAATCATAAATTGGAAAATGTCCAGTTGAGTGTGTGGGCTGATCAAGACAAACATATTCTGTCAATGTTGAGTGAGGGTGTCATTGAACTCATTGACATCATGCTCTGGTTGTCTCTGTTCTCCACGAGTCCAGCCACACAAAAAAATAGCAAACATCCTGTCTGTGTTGATCTTAGAAAATTGAATGAGACTCTGTGGGTTGAATCTGTCCCTCTCCCTAGATTAGATCTTTTGTTTAAGGTCGGTCACACCAAGTCGTTTACAAAGTTGGACCTAGAATCCATTTAATATTAAACCCTATAACACCCTTATTCTAGACACTACGCAGCATTCATCACACCCAGAGGCACCTAGCAAGCTTCTCACCTCCCCTTTGGGTTGGTGTCAGCACCCTTGGCATCTCAGCTAATCATTTCCAACATTTTCTGATGAGTTTGTAATGTAATAGCATTTCAGAAAGACATCCTAATTCATGGAGAAAAGTTGATTGAACATGATAGCACCGTTGGGTTTGTGTTGAAGTTACTGAAGAAAAGTGGTGTGACTCTAATCAGTGAAAAATGTTTTTTTCAGAACCTCTGAAGTTGAGTATTTGAGGTATGTACTGACTCTTAATTGCATCAGCTAGACCCAACATCCTTGGCGTGGAATTCTCCCAAACCTTTTGCCTTCACTCCTGTTTTGCTAAATTTGTTTTTGTTGGCTTTAGGACTCTGTACACTTTGCCACTGCTGACCAGTGCTAAAGTGCTTGTGTTTGCTCCGTAAAACATGGTACAATTGTCATCTATTTCATTGACACATGTAATTTGCTTGCAAGTCCCTAGTAAATGGCACTACACATACCTTTGGCCTGTAAATTAAATGCTGCTGGTGGGCCCGGAGCGTTCATTGTGCCACCCATTTATGGAGCGTTTTAAAATGTGTCTCAGGCCTGCCACTGCAGGCTGTATTGCAGCTTTAAATGACCATATCGAGCTGGCAAAACTAACCTTTTACCAGGCCTAAATCTTCCTTCCTGGCAGGATGAATGGAGAGGGGCTGTACCTAGCCCCACTTACACTTGAAAGGGCTCTGCCTCCTGCCCACACAAAGGAATCTGACACCAGTCCTGGCCTGCCTTTTGTCACCCCCGTACAATTTGGAGCCTTGATAGGGGAAGAACTTTCCAGAACCACATGTGGGTCAGGACAGGGACTGTCCCCACACAAAGGAAGGCACCAGGTTCAAATGTTAGACCTCCAGAGCCACTCATCAGAACACTTCTGGACCTATGGAAGTTACTGAAGAAGAAGCGCCCTGCTGCCAGTTAACTACCGTTCTCCTAGAAGGATTGCCTTGCTGTCTTAGAAGGAAAACAGAACCTGCTTGCCTTCATCCTAGGCTAACCAGAGATACTCCAAGGGTTAGTTGGCTGGCCTCCTATGTGAGTTACAGGGGCACAGCAAGCTACAGAGGTCTACCTTCAACTGCTCAGCTGACAAGCTGCAACTGGACCTGCCTGAGCCCTGCTGGCCTCTGTTGGAGTGAGTCCATGTTTCCCTGAGTTGTGCCTCCCTAGACCCTTGGCTGACATCAGAGTGTACTCCTAAAGAAAAGGTGAAAGTTGACCTCCTCCCAAACTCGAACGGGACAGTTTCCACCAAGACTGCGACATCAGCCAGCGTGAAGCTCCAGTGGGGCCTGCTCTTCGCGTCAACAGAGACCACCAGCAACAACAGCAATGTGAGACCTGCACCTTGTGCTACAGCAATGACAACCTGCAATGACCGCCAATGCGAAGCTGTAGCAATGACAATCCATGACCCCTGACTGGCTCTTCACAATACTGAGACGGCTGTCTTCAATGCCCAGCCGTTCTTTGCGCTACAGTGTCAACTGTCCGTGGCACTCAAACTCCTCATTGCAGCATTCTCCTACGCGAAGAAAACACTTCTTGTCAGACTTAGAAGATAACTTTATAGTTAACTAATCAGGTCCATATATACAACCTGTGCTGCGTTGTTGTTGGCCTGAACTTGTGACCTCCCCTCGATCGAGCATGAGCAGATGATCGTGAGTGGCGCTTTGTTCTTTTAGGTGCTATTTTCACTTAATACTTTGAAATTGAATATCTATGGTTCTACTGATAAGAATGTTTTATTTTTGTCATTCTAGTAACATTTTATTTATTAAAATTCACTCAATTTTTCTAAATTGGTGTGGGATTTTTCTTGTGTTTTCACTTCATTACTGTTTGCATGCTGCGTAAATACTTTACACATTGCCTCTAAATTAAGCCTGGCTGCTTTTATGCCAAGCTACCAGAGGTTTAAGCACAGGGTAATTAAATGACTTTTGTTGCTCACCTTGACAAGGATTGGTGTTGTTGCCTGCGTGGGGCTTCCACCCCCCTCAAACATTACCACAATTTCTTACAGCATCAAACCCAGAACAGGTTTAGTTGATAGCATTCGTAACGCTCCCCCACCTACAAATAAAGACCAACTTAAGACTTTCCTTGGGATGTATGAGTTCTATTCTAAGTTCCTCCAATTTTGCTACTATGACTGAATGATGTAGATCTTCATTGAAGAAAGGCTCAGACTTTTTATGAAATTCGAACTGTGAAGCAGAAATCCTCCATATTAAGAATTTGATATCTGAAGCTCCTGCCATACAACTGCTCATGGAAGGCAATGTTTGTCACATAACCATAGATGCCATTGCTTATGCACTTGACACTTTACTTTCACAACTAAAAATAGAAGCCCATTGGGTTTTCCTCCTGTATCCCATACAAAGTTGAAAGCCGGTACTCTGAGATTGAAAAGGAAATGTTGCCTGTGTATGGGAGAAGCATAGGAAAAATATTTTCTGTATATCTGTTGACCTCTGTTTGTTATCAAATTTACCACAGACCACCTATTAACATTCTTTCAAATGAGAAGATAAAAGAGGCTAGGTTAGCTAAAAAACTCTTTGATTATAACTGTCTGTCCCGTCTTCCCATTGAATGTAATCGGGACAATGAGTCTGTTGATGCAGAAGAATGCATAATTGCCAACTGTGTGCAGTGGTGTGTGAAAGTTCGGAACACTGGACGAATGAGTTGTCCCAAGATGAAATAATTCAGTCATAGATCTTATGCGCAAGGAGCCCAAGGAGAAAAGCCTTGATTTTTCATTCCCGCCTTCTTGCAAAATAGCTACCAAACTGCCTGAAGTTGATGGGTTGTTGTTTCATGGTGCAAATTTGATTTCCCCCACCAAATTAAGAAATAAAATCATAGAATCTGCTTACAGTTCCCACTCCGGTTACACGCGTATGAAAAAAAAGGAGCGAGAGAAGAGTATTGATGCTCAACATGGACTTACAGGAGCAGAGAAAATGTGTTCATCCCTAGAATATTCTGTGGATGCGCCAGAAAGCGCGAGGCATAGAATTTGCGTAGACATTCTATGATCTTTTGTAATTTTATTGGTTGTATACAGATAGATGTTAGTGCTAGTCTTGCACTTATCTCTCTGGATTGAAGTAACATTTGCTCAAGAACCTATGGCAGACCCAGTTTGGAGTCTTGGATGCGATATTTTGGTTAAAGAGGCTGCACCTGAAGTATTTCGTGCTCAGTTTACCTCACATGCTCTATGTCATTTTTTTGAATCAGTCTTTTAAATGCAGAGGTCTTGTGCACCCGGGCTCTGGTTTTGCCCAGAATGAATCTCCAGTCACAGTACTAGGATAAGAAAATGCCCCCCCCAACACTGTTGGATTGATTTGATGCAGGTTATGATTTCTAGTGCCCAACCACTGGCCTTGTATTGCCAAGGAATGTAGTTAATATCTGTATTCTTTCATAAGTTTTGCAAGTGTTGTTTCTTATATGCTAATTGTGTGTTCCAGTTTTATTTTCTTACTGTTTATTTTAGTTTTGCTTATTTCATTTTTGTTGTAAGCTTGTGTGAAGGAGGAGAGATGTGGTGACTGGCATGAATGTCCTCTTTTGGAATTTGCTCAGGTCATCAGGAGAACGTAATGATGTATGCAAGTTATTGCTGACAGAAAAGGCAAGGGGTAGCAGGGAGTGGGTGTCATGGAGCAGGACGGTCATTCCTCTAACAAAGGACCTTTACTACTAAATCACTTCTGCAAGTTGCTTCTTTTCAATTCACGACCATGTCACCACAACCATGATCACCATTTAAAATCATCCCACCACTGGTAGGATCTCAGTTCATGATCATGCCACCACAAAGCAGGCAAACATGCATTGTGACTGAGAACCCAGGGCAAGCCTGCAAACCAACCTTAACATTGAGGAGCATATTATCAAGCACGGCGTTAAAATTATCGCCGCTTTAGCGGCAGGGAACTGCCGCTAAAGCGGCGATAATGGGCTTGATAATATGACGCAGAGAATTCCAATAGAAGCCCATGTTGACACCAGAACATGGGCTTCTATGGGAATTCTTAAGGGCATATTATCAAGCCCATTATCGCCGCTTTAGCAGCAGTTTTCTGCTGCTAAAGCGGCGATAATTTTAACGCCGTTTCTTGATAATATGCCCCTTAGATTATTGGGAGGTTAAAAGAAGCAACCACATATGATAGCTGTCATTAGAAACTGTTAGATAATTTGCCTAGGTATAATGCAACCCTCATGCCAGGATTTACCATTTTTGGGTATGATGGGATATCAGTTCAATAAAACTCTTGCTTAAGATATTCAACAAGTTCATACAAACACAGGGAAATAGGAACAGTCCTGCGACTTACCTTTAACAGTATGGAGGCAAGAAAGTAGGAGATATAATGGTCAGAGAAAACAGCTGTCAACCTGAAAGGGGAAACGGCCACTACAACGTGGCCGTTTCCACGCATACACTTAACCACGCATGCTTTACAACGCCTGCGTGGTTACCACGTATGACCTTTATCACACATTCCTTTACTACGAGATGCGTAGTAAAGGAATGTGAGTTAAAAGTAAAAATAAAAAAGGGGCTTGGGGGTCTCCCCCCCCCCCTAAAAAAGCATGGATTTCAAAAAGGGGGCTTGGGGGGGTTCCCCCCCCCCCAAAAAAGAAATTTTTACCTGATCAACGCTCTTCTGTGCTTCTTGTCCTTCGGGCGAGAAGCATCATTAACAACGTTATTGCGTACGTGCGTCTACGTACTGCATTATCAAAAAATAGAAAAAGGACAAAAGAAAACAGAGAAAGAAAAATAAATCCGTCCATAGAAAGAAAAGAAAAACAGTGAGTGTATAATTTTATACTAATTTTAAAACCTTAACCATGAAAATGCCATTATCATGCATAGCTATACAACGAAAATCGTTGTAAAGGTATGCGTGGTAAAGGGATTTTTGAGGTAAAGGATATTCGTGGTAAAGGCATTCACGTTGTAACGCATACGTGGAAAAGGCATGCGTTGCAACGGAATGCGTTGAAACGTCATACAACCCCTGAAAGAGGCACTTTGCCGAGTACAATGTACAAATAAAAATGAAACTATGCTTGCATTAGGCATAATACAAATTTACAAATTAACTTCACTTTTCACGGTGTCAATTAGTACTCAAACACGGGAGTCCATGGCCTGTAATTAAACGCCTATGGTGTTTTCCACCATTACACTGATATCTACAAAGCACACTCCGCCGCCACTAGCAGTACTGAGATATTCTGTCAACATGAATATACATGTATGTTTGTGGATATATTTAATTTGTAACGTAAGTGAATCATCTATCCAAGAGATTATCTAGAGATGCCAAATACTAGGGTTTTTTCTACATTTTTGATATTGACATAAACCTCTAACATTATACAAAATGGGCACAGTTTTCATTTCGCAGACCTCTGCTTTATTTTTGCAGATGGAATACTAGCATGAGCAGAAAGGGAATTTCTGCTCAAACTGGTCTCCTGGGGTACTTCAAGTAACTTTACTATGCAAGGTATGCCCTTGCCTAGAAACCTCTCAACAGATCCATCAAAAAATGTTTATTCAATTATTAAAAATAATCATAAAAGCGTATAAAAGGCAAATAAATAGCATACAAAAACAATAAATTGACCAGAATAAAAATACACACAATATTTTTAGGTTTAAGCTCTACTTAAGAATGGCCACATAAGATTTGTATTATTAAAACAGAAGAGATTTACGATGCCGGATGGCTGATTTTAAAAAAAAAAGGCCAACTTTGAGAGAAATCCTGGATGTAGAAAGAATTGGTAAAAACACATACAGCAGGCCTGCATCTGTCAAAGTCTAGGGGCATATTACAATAAAAGTGGCGTTGCACTGGTTCGCTCCATAATAGCTAACGCCATGCTCCTACACTTTAGAAACACAGGGGTGCACCATATTTACAAGGCCCTATGGTGCAAGGGTGACTGAGTTGAGGAAATAATTGTTTATGTGCAGGAAGGTGTCCAGCACATAAACAATATTTCAGGGTGTTTTCCTGTTTCTATGTGTGCTGCATAATGCAGCACACATAGAAACAGCAAAACCATTTTCGCCATGTTAAAACCAGGTTTTCCCTGATATTAATTTTGGCGCTGCCCCATATGTACATCACCCTGGGCAACATCAAAATCAATGGGTGTTGCTGTGGAAGGCCCACCGCAACACTTATGCCCACCCCTTTCACGCTAAGTATAGCGTGAAAGTGTGCCTTATTTACAAGGCGGCGTTTAGCCACGTTAAGTGGCTTAACTCCGCCTTGTAAATAAGGCAAAGCCCCTATCGCCACAGGAACGTCTTTAAAAGTGACGTTCTTGTGGCAATAGGTGCTTGTAAATATGCCCCTAGTCTTTTCAAAAGAGGTTCCAAATGGCGACGCATAAAAGGCTCAAAATAGTTACAGAAAAAGGTAAAACGCATCAGTGACTGTGGTGATTATTCAGGGACAGATACAAATTGAGGCCATTGCGTTTTATCCTAACGGGAAAGCTTGATAACAACGAATAATACTCAATTTAAATTTTGTAAAAAGTGCGTGTTCCCAAGTATATATTACAATATTACAATATGTAGTCCCAATGTAGCCTGTACCACCGTATAAGCCCTCATATAAGGGTTTTGATTTTCCATGGCGTCTGTGGCTGACAGCCTGCCCCTCATGAAGGACCGCTTCAATCTTTTGCTTTTCAGAGTTGAAAAAAAAGAAGGTTGAGCTAAGGTGGTCTTGAAATAATGCGGCCAGGGCAATTTGTGGCCAAAATCACAAGAAATACAGTTGATTATGTATTTATTAAAAGATCTACTATCATTAGTCCATGTGTAGATCCAGAGCAGCTGGGGAGCTAAATCCTCCACATAACTGATCCCTAACTCTTTGTGTGCAAAGGAATTGAGGCTGCTCAGCGGGAGTCCCAAAAAGCATCTGTAAAAGCGATTTACCTCTGCCTGCATGCTTTTCACAGGACATGACCAACATACGCCTGCTCCATAAGCTAAAATTGGGAGGCATTTCCAGTCAAAAAATCCTATTAGGGTTGAAATTGGCCTATTCCCAATATTAGATGCAAAGTTAATCAGTTTTCCTACAGCTTTCAAGAAGTGCTGCCTTCTAAGTGTAAGACCGGAAAGCCAATTGGTGGCTGAGTCAAAGTTTATCCCCAGGTATGAGAACTGGCTGACTTTGCCAGTTGGTTTGGCCCTGACTGTGAAGCATCTTGATTTCAAACCTTTCAAACTGCTGGTCACAACAAAAGTTTTTGCTATTTTTGTTTCAAGGTCCTGACTCTCCATTAAAAGTACCCATAATCAATTGAGTAATTTCAACCCATTAGGGGTGTGAGATAGCAAAATAGCACAGTCTGTGTACAGCAACGCTGGACAGGCGTATTTTTCACCATTGGCATATCTTGCCTTTGAAAATTGATTTACTGTTAAGCTTATTAATTTATTAGAGGAACAAAATCTGACTTGAAACATAACCCTGGCGTACAACATGGGTGAGTTGAAAAGAATCTGCACACTCGCCTTAGTCCCCTTAGAGAGGATTGTCTATCCACTCCACGGGGACCAAGGCGAGTATACAGATGTCAAATACTAGAGACTTATCTAAGCCTGTACGTAATATTTATTATATCATCATAATGCTGTAACAATAGGCACAATGTGTAAATTTTTCAAAATACAAATATTTTCTTAATATGTGCCATAGAAGACTTGTTTCTGCTCAAATTAGGCTCCTATGTTACCTCTAGTTACTTTTCAATGCGAGGGATTCCCTTGCTTAGAAACTTCTCGACAGATATTGCACTTAAATCTTGTACCAACCTTTGTGTACTTTCATGCCATTTTGCTTAAATCTTGCAAAATCTCATGAAGAAACTACACATATCACGTACAGGCCTAGGCCAATATTTATCGAAAATTCATGCAATCTCTCTGCATTGCGTAAAAGGGCAGGAATTTGCTGCATTTATCATTATACAGGGCATTCCTGCCCTTTCCTAGTGCTGGCTCACTTTTGGCTGCATAGTGCCAACGCGGGCACCTTTGAGTCATGTTGCAAGGGTTCCTGTGTTGCAAGCAGGATTGCTTTGTGCCAGAATGCAGCACACTTAGAAAGAAGAAACAAGGAGAAATAAAGATATTTCTCATTGTTCCGCCTCTAGTAGGGAGGCATATAATTCTGATGCATTCCCAGGTCTACCAATGTTGGTGAATCAGGCAATGTGCACGGGAACACCCACACTCCATGCATTCCTCTCTTCCACAGTTGAATGGAAGACAGAGATTTGCACTCCTTGCCTTACTCTAGATTTATCAAGCCACACTGGGCCACACAAGGTGGCCTTGCGTGGCTTGATAAAACTCATTTAGGATTTCCATCGCCCTTGCATCCCTTGCGTGGCACAAGGGCGACACAAAACCATTTTAAATGTCGGCCCTAGATTTCTGTACCATCTTGATGCATTACCAGGTGGCTGGTGGTTGTGGTTACTCCAGGGCATGGGCCTAAACTATGCAAACATTTCTTTAGCTGCTCTATCTCACATTCCAATTCTGTGTTTCCTTGCCTCCTTTTCTGATATGATTGAAAAAATAACACTCAAGTCACTCCTGGTAACAAGCAAAGCTACCATCTATAGAGCTATGGAAACCATTTGTTGTGAGAGTGATTTTATTACATATTTATGTGGCAGAGATCTACAGAACTTGCTCAGATCATGTCTTTTCAATAAATGGGATACAACGTTCAGAATAAATTATGAACCGGAAATGTATTAAAATAAAAATACGCACATTGATAAATTAACTTCCTGATTGATAGTTGTGCCTATACCAGCACTTCCTGTGGCCGTCTTTTCACTTTCACACTGGAGAGGAGACACTTCCATATCAAGTACACAAACGCAGTCTACAGAGGCAATATGCTGCTGAGAGAACATGTTGGGGTAGTCTCTCTCTCTTAATATCTATATGTGTGATGTTACGTTTAGCTGTCTTAATGCCACCGTTGGCATTCATGTGCGTAATTCTTTTGGGGGTTTATGAATAAGGGGCAACTGGTTGTAAGTTGAATTGCTGTCATAAACTGTAGCTTGGCCCTCTAAACATATCCCACAATTGCAATAGAAACCAAGGCATAAAATGCCCTTCTTTGACTTGTAAAGTTTCGGGTATTGGCAACATTTTAAGTTCCAGTATTTTCTTGATTTGCATTATGGAGCTTGTAGTCCACAACTTGTGATGAGGAAATATTAAAGCCCCAGAATACAAAGACAAGATTAGGACTAGTTTGTCCCAAGGCAACTCAAGACTTCTTTGATATAGCCCTATGCCAACTTATTTCACAACATGGCATGCACCCTATTGTATATCACCATGTGCCCCACTGCACATCACTCTCTACCGCCGCTGCACATCACTCTGTGGTCACATAATGAGCGCACACCCATGACCCCGAAATGTTTAACAACAAGCAATTCCTCCCTTTAACTACAACACCCAAAGCTCTCATGAAGCACATCATACAGTGTACCCATGAAGCCCGCTAGTTAGCGCCCCCCTGAGGTGCACCACCAAATGTTCTCAAAGATGCCGCACCCATGTGCTGCTCCACTCTGTGCTCTTTTTTTTTGTTTAAAATGATTTTATTAGAATTGAACAAGTACAACAAGATAATGCAGTCAAAAACAATTGAAGAAAAGAAAGGGGAAGGGAAACAGGAAATTGGGATAATGTAAGCTAAAGATCATACAAGGTCAAAATTAGCAAACAATCAGATGACCAAATATGTATTTTCTTGTTTTGTATTTTTTATAAGCCATAAGTGAAGTCAGTTAGAGCAAGTAAATGCAAAGAAAGGGACATCAAGGGGGTTGAAGAACTTCTTCAATGATAGGTTGTCTTTGAAAAGAAGTGTTTATATGGTTGTCTAAGAAATTTGTGATGGGAGACCATAACATAGTACGTTTTAGAGGAATAGAGAGTGTGTGAGTATATGTGATGTCAAGGCTGTGATTATAGCAAACTACATACCACAAGGCTTTAAAAGATATGTGGAATACGTCTTTATAGTTTTAAGTGATATGCTGAAATACCACTTCTAACAAAAGGTCTATGATTTTTACATGTGGTGAAACATCCTTCCAGTCAGTAGATAAATTGCCCAATAAAATGTTAATAATAGAAAATAGCACTGATGAGTTGAAAATAGAAGTAATTTGATTTCAGACTTGTGTCAAAAAGTGGGAACTAGGGGACAAGTGAATGGTAAATGTGATAAGTCAGCAGGTCGTGAGTACCAGGACCAACAGCTATTGTTGCTGTCTGAGTATATATGATGAAGAATAGAAGGGAAAATAAAAGTCTATTGTAAATGTAAAAAATAGTTTTTTTCTCCAGGGAGGGCAAGATGGCATCTGCTTAGTACACCGCGCTAGCTGCCCTTTCCGGCTCCAACCTTAATGGAAGAATGATGGAGTAAAAAACCTTGTCTGTTTTGTAAATTGAGGAATACGCTATGTTGAAACTAGTATACAGCATAAAGAAAGCCAGACACCAGTACCTGAATCAGACCTTGGAGGCTGCCGTCTTCAGCGGGCCGAAAAAGGCTGTCTCAGTTTTGCGGCAACTAGCCGATGCTCAGCTTTGTTAGCTGACATCTAAGGGTGCGGTTTGGTTGGAAAATGGCCCGAAAGCAAACAAACAGTTGAAAGAATGTGACAAAACCTCAGCAACAATGTTGGCATGGACAGCAACCCATCTCTGGAAGGTAGCCCGAAGGCAAAAGAGAGGTGAGGCTGCTGCTTCGGCAGCAGACATCATATATAGCAGGTATAGAAGCCTGTAAGCCGGTGCTGCAGAAGGAGATATATGGGGGTCTAGTACAGTACCGCTGAGGAAGAAACAACCATCGAGCCCCAAGATCTTTGCTGGAAGGGTTCCCGGACATTTTCTGAAGGGCCCAATGTTGTGTGTCGATTTAGATACTGTATATAGGTTTCCCGATTTATGTCCTTATATAGGCACAATTCGCATTGCCCATATTTAGGCATAGAAATCCTACCCTTATTTAGGCATTATCCATGCTAACCAAATACAGGCATGGCCACCTACATCCGTTCATCTACGTCACAACGAGTTCTTGGAAAACCAGACTCTTAAGCCTTTAGGACTTCCCCTTTCTTGGCTATTGATTTCTCTAAGAACGCATTTATTATGCATGAACATCTATTCCTTAGGGGTTCATACATGACGTTCCTATGCCCGACTTTTACGTCAATACTGGCATTCCTACACACCTTGAAGGTATAAATATACCTTCACTTACCATGGCAAACCACGGTTCAGCTATCTACTTGCACAACGCGGCTCGCCACGGCAAGTTCGGAAGGAAGTCAAGTCCCCGCCTGATGCACTGACCAGACGCTGTCATCCTCCTCGCAGATAATCCAGCTCCAGTGTTTCTGACTGCCCTTGCGGGGTGTTAGGGATCGAGACATCTGAAAGAGATTCCAACATCCCTCATTCTAAGGTATGGAGCGAACTTGAACCTAGAGGGACTTGGTAAATCCTGGCAACTATAGCTGAAACTAGACTATAGACAAACAGCACCTACTTCTTACCTCGTACTACACTTAGGTTAGGTACACTGGGGTAGAACTAGCTAGAAGCATCTTAAGAGTATTAACATTTTAGCCTGTGTTATTTATGTATGTATTTTTATGAATATCTATCATAGCTATAAACCATGCCATTGCAGTATTATTTTATCTTACTGCTAACGCTGTACATATTTTACTTCGCATTCTGTCTTACGATTGTAGCAGTTCATATCTCTTGCACGAGAAATAAGACTGTTCAATAAACCCTTTTTATTGAAACGCCCATCTATCTATTTCTGTGTAACTCTGTAGAAACAAAGCATGCACGATTGAATGAGTGAAACTGATATCTATTGGTTCCACGATTCTGAGATTGTTCCGATTCTAAGGGAAACAAAGTTGTCATGTTTATGTGGTTGTCAGAAACAAATTCCTTCTTGTTTATTCGAGAAGTTTCTAGTGACCTCTGAGTTAGCTGGCACACACAAGTAATTAAGTTTAATGTACTTGATAGAGACATACTGACCTCAGTCCTATGTCAAAACTATGGTCTATATTATTCCAATGCGCGGAGCCTATCAGGAATATAGGAACTACACTACACCAAGATGGGCCAGTATACCTGTATCCAAGGAACACGCTAAGCATGAAGACCCTAGTGGCGCATGACTCAGTAGTGGATAGAGAGAATGGAATAAGCTTAGGTGAGGCCGGGAGTATATTAGATTCTGAAAGTCTTCCTATGGGTGCGGATTAAAGCCTGGCGAGAATGGCTATACTGCAGCGTCCAACGGAGGTTTCCCCTGAAAGTGGGGAAAATGTTTTTCACTTACAGATGGATCTGACCTCTCAGGTGCAGATGAGGCTTTGACAGATGAAGACTCTACTTTAGAACTATGGGGGAGAGTGTCAACAGTAGTCTGGTGGCTAGGCCAGCCACATAGAAATGCATGCTTTCCCAGAAAATACAAAGAGAGGAAGCCAGGTCCAGTGGAAGAGAGAAGAAATCGGACATTAGTATTACACAGCAGCTAAAATGGGACTACTCTTCCACACAACAAGCCTATGAGGAGGATAATTTGAGGACGACAGGTTCACCGCAAGGCGGTATTGCCACTAGTCCTGGGATGGTAGATACACCTACTGTCGAGCTCATCTACACCACACTAAAGCAGATGCAAAGTGAGGCCCGTGCAGAGAACAAGAAAGCTCACTTGGTCACCAAGAAACTACATGGGGCAGTTCGAAAAGTGAATAAGACCTTCACCGAAATGACCAAGAGAATCACCTCAATGGAAGAACTGACGGAGCTATTGGAGGCTGTGGTTGGAGCATTGGAGAAACAGCAGGACGTACAGGAGTCCCAAATGGCAGATATGATGTGGAAACTGGACTACTTTGAAAACCGCCAGCACAAAAAAATATTGACAGCCTTCAGTGCACTCAGTTCTCAGAAACAATTCTGCCGTTTGCCCCAAGGGCATAAGAATAGCCCCGTGCTGTTCTCAGCCAGAGTTATGGAACTACCTGAAAATTTTGATGCTGAGGAGTAAATCGCATAATCCTGGGGTTTCCTCACATGGGTTATAAATGTAATTTCAAGGAATCAAATATCACCCACCTCAATGTCCTATTTCTGGGATATGAGTTGTCAAGTGAAAGCAAAAGCCTAGTGACCAATTTTTGGGGAAAATGTGCGTTGTTTCAACCTCCAACGACTTAAAAAAGATTACTATCGATATTAAGATTTCTACATTTTGAGAGAACATACTGTTCAGATTATGCAGAATGGGTCAAACCGATCTAAGACTTGAGACATCCAGACTTTTCAAGCACACACTGTACAGAGGAAGACACAGAAATTCTAAGTTCCGTACAAGCTGACATGATAGCTTCCAAACACCTACACACATGTGTAAACACAACAAACGTGGTGATCCATGTAATTGTGGGTACATCAGGGTGCACATATGTCAAGTTCAATGAAGGTGACACAGTACCACTTGCTTATAAATCGTATTTATATACAAATGCTGAAATGCGTTTTGCACCTACTGAAAAAATGCTGACAGCTTTACAGACTGCTATAGTGAGAGAGCAAGCCCTGGCTCAAGAGAAATGCATATTTGTCGTGACCCGGGTACCGACTCTAGAGGCGGTCACCAGAGCAAGCATTCCAAACACTAAATATTTACAGCCACAATAGATACAATGGGCAAACTCACTCACTGCCACAGATGTAGATTACAAATTTGATTCTACACTACAAACACAAGCCTTTCTACAGTACAAACAAGACTATCCTCTACCTAATGAAATAAGGCTTCTGGATCGCTATGACGACATTATTTACACTCATGGTTCTGCTCAGCCTGCCATAGGAACAAAGCACCACAACTCAGCAGCATGCCCAATACTGAAAGGGTGTATGCATGATGGAGAATTCCATCCTGAGAAAACCTACACACAGCCACTAGGTGATTGCACAGCACAGTTGGCAGAATTAAAGGCTCTAGAACTGGCACTACAGTATACTGATGCTGGATTCCCCACACTTATAGTGTCTGATATGTATTATTGTGTGCAGTCATATAAAGAATATCTTTTTTTTTTTTATTATTATTTTTTTTATTGATTTTCACAGTAGCCAGCGAATAGATGACCAAACACAATAAATCCAATAGATTACATAAAAACATAAGTAATCACAAGTTAATTGAGCAACTTTTTTACATGATTAATAACAAAGAGCAAGTTTAGATAAATTATATTATTGACCTTGTGACCAATTATAAATTGGAGCCCATAATTTTAGGCCAAAATTTTTCTTTTTCGTCCCCTTTAAGTGATACATAGCTTTCTCTAGTTGATATATATTTAACAATTTAGTTTGCCATTGATAGAATAGGGGAGGATCAGCATCAAGCCAGTGAGAGGTGATACAAAACCTAAAAATAGACATTGATATAAATAAGAAACCTTCTTCTGCACGTGTATACAACCGGACTGGATTTGCTTGAATGCCAAGTATTACAAGATCAACTGAAAGTACTAGAGGAACATTCATAATTTGGTTTAGAAACACTTGAATCTCAGAAATAAATTGAGATAATTTAGGACATAAGAAAAACATATGAATAGAATTTGCGCCTATACATCCACAGCGATTACACTTATCTCCAACATTCCCTTTCCATTTTAATAACTTGGCCGGAGTATAATACAAGTCAAAAATACTCCTAAAACTTTGACTTTTTAAAGATCCATTACATAATACTTGATCAGACAAAGCTAGAGCATCCAGTATATTGATATTTTCAATACCCATTTCTTTTTGCCATTTTGCATTGTATGATTCGAGATTATCTTCTAAACCATTAATCATGACCTGATAAATCACCCCAATTCTGTTTTGTTTCCAACAACATTCCAATACCTCATGTTTCTTAATTCTGTTAGAATTCACTAAATTTTTAGAGTTTAAAAAGCTACGTATTTGAAGATATTTAAAAAAATCTGCTTTAGGTAAGTTGTATTGTTGTTGAAGATGCGCAAATGTTGCGAATTGTTCATTTGGAAAAAGATCCCCTAGCTGACAAACATTAAGATTTTGCCAACGCTGCATGGTATGATCTGAAAATATTAATGGCAGCGAAGGATTGTCAAATAAGGGCATATAAAAATTAAAATTGTTGTCCAAACGAAGTCTTCGTTTACATATTTTCCATATTTGAAAGGCCGTTTCCATTACTTTAAATCTTGTCTTCTTATAGTAACTTGGTTCTGAGAAGCGGACTAGGCATCTTTGTGCTTGGCTACCAAGAATCATTGTATATATAGATGGGTATAAAAAATCGTCCAGAGATATCCCTTGGAAAATTAAGATACTCATTAGTCTAAGTGATAGCGCCAAATAATATAAACGAAAATTCGGGATTCCCCAGCCACCTCGAAGCGGAGGTAAAGTACACCAAATAAGAGACCTCCTTGCTCTTTTATATCCCCATATAAAGAATATCAACATTGTTGAAACCAGAAAGGATTCAGAGATTCAAACGGCTACACAGTGAAGCACAAGCTGCTTTGGCAACAGGTGGCAAAGCTGAAATAATGCTTGCCATGGTCTCATGTTTTTCACACACTTAGCCATCAATGTGTTGGCGTTCATGTTGCAGGAAATTCCATGGCTGATGAAGCCTCAATCGTGAATGTTTGCACTGCCACGGTTGCTGCAACCACTTGTTCTAGTATGAGGATAGACAGAGACATCATGGTGGCCATCAATGCAGCTCACAATGACACACTCAAGTACTTCTACATGTTAGATGCACAAAATACACCTTATGCTCAGATTCCAAGAATGGGGGATAGAGTAATACCAACCAGTGATTGAAGACTGGGGTTAATTCTAGCTGCACATGCGGATTTAGCTTCTGCACATGCAGGGGTGGCTGCTACAATTTAATTACTGCAGCAACACTATTGGTGACCAGGTCTTTACAAACAGAACAAGGACTTTGCCCTTATATGTGACATTTGCCAGCAGAAAAAAGAGTGGAGCGTCTACCACAGACACCTCTACTGATTTCAAACAAGCCACTGGCTTGTGTTTACTCAGACCACTGCAGCCTCCTATCATCAGACTGGGCTTGCAAGTATATATTGGTTGCAGTGGATTTCTGCTCTTGATTCCTTTGGGTGTGGCCACAGCGATCAGCTGATGTCCGAACTGTTAGAAAGGATCTGCAAATCTTTATCCCGACATACGCATTTGGTACATTACATTCCAACCAGGGTCCAGCATTTACCTCTTGGGCTTACAAAGAGGCCATGGGAAGTTTGGGTTTGACCCTATGTTTCTCGTATCTCTATCCTTCCAAGGGAATACTGGAATGGAAGGGGAAAACCATGACTTAAAGCAGTCTTTAACAGTGAGGGTCCTGGGCTCAGGTCTCAGTTGGGTCCATCACCTATATGGGGTCTAGAGGATATAAATAACCTCCGGTTGCAACTTCTGTACTACGACGGAGTACCGACGGAGAGAGCGGGGCTCCCTTTCCTGAGTTGTAACCAGGTTGAGGTGGGCTTACCTGTCCCACAGATTGGACAAGTTCCAGCGAGATTGTATCCGCAAGAGCATAAACTGGTTTGGTCTTTTTTTCAAACTTTTGTGCACGTTTGTTACACTTAGCAGCAGCTTTGTTTTTGGTCCTGACGAAAGCCACACATACTTTTGTGATGATTATTGGCTGAAACATGTTGACCCTTGTCACCAAGCAGTTTTCAATAGTTACTGCTTTGCACTGTTTTTTATCTCTGGCAGGGCTATTGAGCTAATAAAAATTGTTTTTCACTAGCACTAGCCAGTTTTAGATCACCTTCACCTATTTTCTAAAAAAATTATTTTTGCGCTGCACCCTCACATCACTAAAGTGCTCCTCTTTGGGATTTTAGCATCCTTATTCTCCATACAATTGCAAAACATCCCTGAGCTCCCACCTCTCAGTGCGGTGGTTGTAGCCCTCAGTGGGACTAGGTCTTCCCACTGAGAGGAGAAAGCCCAAATGATGAAGCATGTCACCTTTCGGTGAGTGAGGGCATTCATCCATAAAAGGGATTCCTTTCCTAATTAGGGCACTGTCATCCTAGACACAGATTGATCATAGCATTTTCCCTTTTCATGCTCATGGTTTAAGGTTGTTCAGACCCGAGAGGTTAATTGTGTGTTTTATAAATAACATACCAAGTAAATCCCTGGGTGGTTGGATTCCCTATAAAATCCTGTTTGGGGTTAAGATGCGGGTCCCAGAATGTCAGCACAGTGGCGGTGGAAACACCATTTGTCATCAATGAACATTTGGATATTTTACAGGAATTGAATATTTTCTGGGATGAAAAAGCAACGTCCAAGTAAAATGCACTGCCACCTGGAGAAGTGAAGGTAGTTCTGGCAAGGCCTGGCTGGATCCCGAAGGTTGGGGATCTGGTCAGAGAAAAGATTGTCAGCAAGAAAGAGTTTGAGCCATCCTATGTTATGTTATCTTATGTTAAATGTACTTAATATTGCCCCAGGAAGTCCTCGACCTGACTACGGAGTGCAAGAAGGAAACAGAGTTCATCTTTATTAAATAACCAATTCTTGAGAGATTTCCTGAAAGTAAGAAGCTTGGTAGAGGATTTGATAAAGAGAGGAAGAATGTTCTAGGTATTGGAAGCATTTAGCGAAAAGCTCTGGCCACTCTAAGCCGCACGTTTAAATTTAGGGATGATCACGAGTTTAGCATTAGCCGATCTTAGTTGTCTATTAGGAGTGTACCAGCTGAGGCTCTTATTCAGAAAAGCAGGGCCTTGATCATGTAACGCTTTAAAGACGATACAGAGAGCCTTAAACATAACTCTACATTTGATAGGTAGCCAGTGAAGCCTTTTCAAGTGTTTAGACACAGATTGATATTTTGGGATTCTGAGTAGGAGACGCGCTGCCATGTTATGAATTGTTTGAAGCTTGTTCAGGACCGACTTATGTGCATTCAGGTACAGAGCTCCTGTGCCTGTCCAGGCTGTTGAAGATACAAGAACTGTACTCCTTCCACCCCTTGACGGCTATCGAGACAATAGGTTTGTCTCTGTTGATCTGATCAAACCACCCTATGTGGCCGACTCTCAACAGTAAATCATTTGGCCTTCTGGGAGGTTACCAATATTATCTTGCAACCATTCAGGAGGTTCCGATGGAAGCTTTAATTACAAATGAAACTTGTTCTCTCTAATGAGAGACAACACTAAACAACAACGAAGTATGTCTTTTACCTGTTGCAAAAACCATGACAACTGTACAGTCAACAAGTACAGAAACACAAATTGTTATTTGAAATCCTGTAAAGAGCATGGTCAACGTACCACAGATCGAGTCTCCATCAAGTTTAACACAACCTCCAGAGCTGCCAAGGATAGACTGGACGACTTCTGGCTACTTCATTGACATTGATGAATTCTCCTCTGGCTCATCAGAGCACCCTTCACCTCCACCACCCCAACCCTTTGAACTGAACGTGCGTGTTTTTTAACTTTGACTAATAAGAACATACTTTTTCTCTCCATGGTTACACCTTTGGATTACCATTGCATTACTTTTCCTGGTCGTTTTGATTAGTTTTGTTACAGTGTTCTTTCTCCTTTTGAATGGACATTTCATCCCAGAATGTTTGGCAGTACAAATGGAAAGCTTGATTCTGAAACCGCATGCATCATAACACCATGATGCATGCAGGAGATTTCCCTAGTAAACATTTCAGCTGTTCCAGTTCCAGATGGAATTGTATGGGATAAGATATCATTTGATGTGTATGGTCCCACTCCTGCAGTCCATAAATGTGTAGGTTCTTCCTGCTATTTCTATTTACCAATTCCTTAACCTGTTTTTGAAGTGTGGAAACTTGAGATTGGAGATATTTGACTGTGTGAGTAGTGGTGTTGAAAGTGGAGATGTGTTAATCATCTAAAACAAGTTTCCCTTTCATTCAAGACCATCTGTCATCCAAATGTTGGAGTTTTGCATTAGTTTCCTCCATGTACGGGATTACGGCCTTGATTTCTTCCAACAAAAGATGCATTGAGACTCAAGGAGGGGGTTTAGTAGGAGAAGGGGGATTTTTTTAGCCTATTAGTAGACGTTTTCCGAGCAGAGGTCAATGGTGTCGCGATAGCTGTGTTAGCAGATAAGTAAGAATGATCACTGTGGGTTGTAGGAGAAATATAGTCCTCCATCTCCAAAGTTGTTGAAGAGTGTGGAAACTAAGGGCCAGATGTACGAACATTCACATTTGCGAGTTGCAAATTGCGTCTAATTGCGACTAGCAAATGTGAATGTACAACAGTGTCTCAGACACTGTCTGCGATTCCCAATGGTTTCACAGATTGCATGCCTCATCAATATTCATGAGGCAAGCGCAATTTGCGACCCCTTGAGAATGGCCAGCACTCACAGGGATGATGGCCTGCTGGTGTCAGCAGACCACCATGTCTGTGACTGCTTTTTCAATAAAGCAGTTTTTTTTTTAAATGCAGCCTGTTTTCTTTCAAGGAAAATAGGATGCATTTAAAAAAGAAAAAAAGAAACTTTTCAGTTTAATTTTTTAAGGGCTGGCAGTGGTTCCTGGGACCACTGTCTGCTCTTAAAAAATATTTTTGCACCCATTCACAAAGGGTAAGGGGTCCCCTTGGGACCCCATCCTGTTTGCGAGTGGCCTACCAGCCTTTTGAAAAGAGTGGTAAATTGCAAGTGTTTTGCGACCGCAAATGTGGTCGCACAACAATCATACATTGCAGTCAGACTTGCTATTAGGATGGGACGCCCTTGGCACGCCCCTTCTTAATCGAGAGTCACAACCCATATTTTGCAAGTCACTAATAGGTTAGCGCCTCACAAAATATGGTTTGTACATGGGGCTGACCAATTTTGCGGTCGCAAATATGCCAAATTCCCGTTTGCGACCGCAGGAAACGGTCTTACATATGCCCCTAGGTGTTGAATTTATGAAACGAACCAGAGAGGTATTTGGATAGAAGCAATGAGGAGACACTACCAATTAGAGCCAATGATACTGATGTATGTACGGATAAGATTGAGTAAGACGCAATTAGATAAGGCAAAACTGGACATAACATCTCAAGTGTGTAGGAAACCGAGGAGAGGACTTGCTGTATATCAAGAGAAAATAAAGCCTCCCTTTCCAGAATTATGTGCAATGTGCTTACCTCATTGCCAACGTTCCATCATCAAAATGGTGGCCGCCATGAAGAGAAATGTGTCATGGAGTTGTGAGGAGAGATCTGATCCTCCCCCAGGCTCCCAGCGGCATGGAAATAATGTCCAGGTGCTCACACCGCCTCTTTTGACGCGAGCACAAGGAACTGTGGTAAGGAAGCTGCCGCCATGTGCTAACCTGCAGAGAGCTAAGCAGGTGCTGCCATCTTGGTAGGGCACCAAACCACGCCCCCTCCCACTCTGTGCTCTTTGACTGTACATCAACCTGTCGCTTCCTGATGCACATCATCACATGCACTGCTTATGCTCTTGAAACTTAGAATCCTGCTGCGCAGGTACATGCATGACTGTTGGTGTGTGTGCACTGGTGCCTGCATGTGGTGGTCTGCCTACATGTGTGGGTCTGCGTGCACTCTTGACGTGTGCCCCTACTGTGCACGCCTAAGTGTGCAAACGCAATACAAAAACCTTTTCTATTGGATTTGCCAGTGCTTGTTTTCCTTGTCTTTTGGTTTGAAAACCAGTCTGTATGTATGCAATGCCACTTTTCTTGCAAACATTTCTGCAGATTTTGCAATGCTGCTCACAGATAGAGTTCTTAGTACGACTATAGATACATGTTTGCACCCTACTCATTTCGGAGCTCTAAGCGCATTTGTGTTTTCTGATAAACGACTTAAATAAACAAACAAATGAAACTTGCGCGACCTTACACTGTAATGACGCACCGTGCTGACGTATTTCCTTGAAATACGTCCACGTCAGATGTTCCCAACCCATCGTCCCAGCCCTTAACTGCAGGCAGTTATTTTAATATATGCCGATTCCTCCTGCTTTTCATAATTAACATGTTGACTACACTATGAAATGTCAGGATATGTTTTACTTTTGGGATTTGCATGATTTACATCCAGCCTCTCCTAGGGAAAAGCAGTAGTTGAACTTATGAACAAAAATAAATTGCAAAAGCCTTCTTTTCCTGAAGGTAAGCTGGCATTCATGGGCCAGTAATTTGAATGGATGGCGATGTGGAATTACAAGAAGAGCCGTTCTGGATGTCTTCTCTTAATGCGATCTGACTTTTTTAAAGCTCTTTCCATAAATGCAAAGTTGGCTCCAGGGCAGCCAATTAATCTCTAGTCCTGCACCATTACTTTTAACAATGTCGCTGTGTCATTTGAACAAAGAACACCATAAAGCGTACGTGGCCACCTGATTGAACAAGAAAGAACAAAATTAAAGTTTAGACATATATAGGTATCCGTGCAGTACATATTGGTGACGCTATTCGACTTTCAGCCATGCACCACTGCAAATGATCAGAAATGCACCAAAGCGCATCTCATCCTGCACTGGTGTTAGAAAGACATGTATTTTTCCTAATCTTCAGTGAAAGGTAAAACTCACATTGACTCCAATTTTGAACCAAAAACGCAATTTAAAGTAGGTATTGTATTTTCCGATGAATGCATCAGACGCGGCGTTCTCGTGCATTCCTGTTTAAAAAATAATGCATTGGCTACAGTCTCTAGGGCATAATTTAATTAACATAAAACACATTATAGGTTTTAATTTTTTTTATAAATCAATTCATTCAGTCTTGGTGAATTGTGACAATTTTTTAGAAATGCTGGTCAATTCTATATATGTGAGAAACATTTTCCGAAAAGGTTAGATTACTGTAGCGGCAAAGATACTCAAGACCACCGCCCTTGAGTAGAACTTTAACCGATTTCAAACTAAGGCTTCATTTGAATGAATGAATGATTTAAGAATGTTTGGTGCATATCTACAGGCCCCTTTGTGTTGCTCTTGCTGGTGCAAGAGTGAAGCAAATTTAAAATGAGATTTATGAAGCCACACAAGGCCACCTTGTGTGGCCCTGAGTGGCTTCATAAATCTTGAGTAATGCAACGTAGCGCAAATCACTGTAGGACACCTTTGCACCATGGTGCAAGCGTGCCTGCATTGGCGCTGAGCAGCCAAAAGGGCACCAGTACAGAGGAAAAGGCGGGAATGCACCATATTGAGTTAAATTCCTGCCCTTTCCCTGTCACACAGTGCAGAGCAACAAGGTGACTTGCTGTGCTGCACTGTGTGTCTTTGCCATAAATAACGCCCTTATTGTTTGAGTTTTGTTAGCACTGTATATAATTTACATAGATAAAGTCAACACATACTAAAAGTTAATTTATCAAGGTTCTGTTAAAATAGATACACCACATTCCAAAGTTAAAATAATCAGCAGTGTGAGAACTTTTTTCCTACAACCTTAGAGCCTGGCTGATAAATGTTACCATGTGTGCCACCAATTTTGGTGTATTACATTTAAAACAAAATATTAATACCTCTGAAATAGTTCTAATACCTTCAGCCTAAAAAAAAAGTTTGAGGTTGGTTTCCTGAGCCTCTAGCAACGATGGGTATCAACAAATAACATGTTCAATGGACTAATAGACCAGTTTACACAACCTGTACATACTGTAAGATGGAGCTTTTGAGGTCCAAGAGCCATCAAAGCCATTAAAAGGAAGATACAGAAACTTAAAACGCATATAAAAGTATTCTACCAGGTCCAAATATTATAATCAATATAATCTTGACTAGAAAGTGTAGGAAGGTGGAGGATTATGTGGTGATGCTGGTTAGGCTTCACCATGCAATACTCTCACAACCCCAAAGATAGTCCTTAGATCCACAACAATGATTATTTAGCTCAGTCCTGGTAGAGTGGCAAAGAGCAGTCAGGCTTTGCAAGAGGAACATGCATTAGGCATTTCAGAGTACCAACATGGGCAGTAAGTAATTGACACATCTCGAAAGAAATCTGACATCAATTTAAACAAATTAAGCAGATTTTTATATTATTTTAGACACCAAAACGAACATGATCAGGATGCGTATAACCATAGTTCTGGATTTTAGAAGAAAACATTATTCACAGCAATTCAATACTGCAGAACGTTTGCATTACGGTCAATGGGAAAAAGTGGTCACTTGCTGGTCGAGTTGTGTGGAACCCATAGAGGGTACAGGTGGTGCGAGTCCCAGGACCCAGCCACGACAGTAACTTCAACTTTACCTGGCTCGTAGAGCCCGGGTGCAAAGTTGTCCTGGCTGTCCCTGGTGCTGAGCGGGAACTGTGGGAGAGCTGTGTTTACTGCTTACACAGTTCTTTGGGGGAACAGGGTGCAAAATATCAACAATGGGGTCATTGCTGACATCAGATGAAAGCTGTATGGAGTTCCCTCTAGATGTGGCGTTTAGTGAAGGGATCACTTGTCAGACTGGCGACCAGCATGCCTTGGCAGCCGTAAGCACTGCAGATGGTTACTTCGATGTCCAGAGGTCCCTGGGAGCATGGTAGCAGCCTGAAATTTCATGGAGGGCAGGACAACAATTTCCACAATGCACTGGACTATCTGGTTTAGGCTGATTCCTCCGAGGGCCCAATAACCAGCAATTCCTTGGATCTGGTGCCACTAGTCCAGGGGAGTCTTAGGTAGCTTCTGGCTCTCACAGGGGCCTCTCTGACTTGGGAACTGAGCGTTAGCCTAGGACCAGTCTCGGTCTTGTAGTTCCAAGAGTGTTGTTACAGGTGCAGAGAATCCCTCTTTTGGTTTGTGCAAGTCCTGTTGTTGCAGACTCGGGTCTCCTCATTGTCCTATTTGATGCAAGTTGGTTCAGAACTGTGGCTCTGGTAGGGATAGCCAATGGGCTACTAGCCCCAGTGGCTAATCCGCTTCTGTAGAGGTTAGGAAAAGGAGTTTTGACCAAACCCTTGAGGCCTGTTTTAGGTTTGTAAGGAAATTGGGATCCAAACCCATTGATGCACTAATTCACATCTATATCGTCCATTGCTGCTCTGCTATCTTGTATATATAAAAGAACAATGATACGGAGGAATAGATATGTTACTTTTATTACAGTGTGTCAAGGTCTCACCTATGTTTTCTGCAGGAACGTCATGGACATGAAGGATGGTCCACAACTTCACCAAATCACCTATTGCACCTAACGAAGTCAAAGTGACAATGGTAACCCGGGGAAAAAGGGAAACAAAACAAGGAAGGAGAAGGACTCTTGTTGCACCTCAAGCTGTGTTAGGACCAGGCAAAAACAAGGCACCACATCTGTAGGCAAGAGAAAAGAACAACAATCAGGTAAGTATGTAGGGGTATCGCTATGTCTCTAACTCTCCCTGTTGGGTTGTTAAATACCTTAAGGTTCCCCTTCTTCGTAGTGTAATTAATGGCTATGGTTTCTAGCAAGGGTCTAATCCTGGAGGGAGAAAACGAATGGGAACTATTAGTTGAGAGTAGACTCAAACAGAGAATGAACATTCAAAGGCCCTAAAGTGAAACCCACCTTATCCTTCCTGACACCAGCTGGACAGCTTTATTCATACGTTAAATGTATACTGGTGATTAAATGAAATAGCCTTAAAGCTCAGGCAGAAAACTATTAACTTTCTCTTTTTTCCTATTCAGGTTCAAAAGTGCTAAGAAGCAAGAGAAGGACCGAATGTCCACAGTGCCAGAATGCCTAATCAGATAAGTATAATGGCGCGAGTTAAAGGAAAATAAACATCTGCACAGAGCGCTAATACCGTAATGTGGCAGTAAATTGGGTTTCTGTATTTCTGCTTTGTATTGCAGGAGTGCACAGCACGAAGGAGGACAGGAATCTGGAGGGAGAAGGAGCATGCCGAAATCAGGAGCACTTGATGTGGAGGAAGCACCAGAACAACGAACTATGCTGGTTGAAGACAGCACGCAGAAGACGCCAAAATCAGAAGCACCGGAAAGGGAGAGTGCTGGGACGAGGAACCGCGCAACGCGGAAGCAGGAACACCGAAGAGACTCCTGAAGCTCCGGACGAGACCCGGAAAGTAAGATCCACACAAAAAAAACTGGAACGCGAAGCGCCGCCGCTCGGGGACGTCCGTGCTTTAACCTGTCTGGTCATTGCGCATGCGCGTCCCCCGTGCGGCGGCCATTATGGTAGTTCGCATTGCTCCGGACGTCCGGCAGCCGTGACACAGTGTAGGGAACAATCAATTACCCTCACTTTAGTCCTTCAATCCTATAAACATATGTTACCTAAATTGATATAGGGCACACATACATGGTGGGACCAATCTTCAAATCAAAATAACATTGAATTATATAAAGACATACGAATGTACATAGAAGAAAATATATACACAACATAAACACTAATATAGACAATGTAATGTTACCAATACCCTAAAGTTTGTTTTGTTAATGTCTGCCCATTTGTTTAAGGCAGTCCACTTGGAGGTAGTCAAATGGTATGTGCACAGAGGAAAACCAACCCTTTTCTTGTAAGTCTCTTGTGTCACAGAACATATTTTATAGAATACTCATTTTTTGATTCAATACAGACTCCTCCACAGTAGTGTCGTTGACGCGGACGTGTTTCAGCCTCTAAATCTTATCGGCCTCCTCAGGACGAGGGCAAAGGAACAATACTAAATCCAACCATACAAATATATACATTAATATTTCCATTCATATACATATCTCGTCTCTTATTTGTACACAGCTTTCACATGAGACACTCAGTGTCCAGGACCCGAGTGCTACCCGGTGCCAACAAGTGGGGGCGTGAGAGGGCAAAGACGCTAATCTGTAACTTACGGGCTTGTCAATAGTATAAACCATCGTGTTTGAGCACCAGGTCCTAATTTTTTATACCAGACTTCGTAAATGTGGTCTCTCTATTTCAAAAAGTCAACCTGCCTTACACAAAAAGTTTGTGTAGTACTTACTTATTTCTCTTGTAGTGGATGGCCGCTCACGGCTGAACTAATCATCCGCATAATCTGATGCTCACATTTAAATAACACAAGCATTGGCATAGCCAATAGATCTCGCTTTTGGGACCTTATAAGTATTTAGTTTTGCAGCACAATATCCTTGGTGCAACAACATCAGCTGTTGCATGGCTAAACATTGTACCTTATAAGCGTTTAGCCATGCAACGGTTGATGTTGTTGCACCAAGGATATTGTGCTGCATAACTAAATACTTATAAGGTTCCAAAAGCGAGACCTATTGGCAATACCAATGCTTGTTTACGGGGGGCTCGGGCCTCGTTAAGAAATAATGAGCAACAGCGCCGCGTTTATCGTCCAGTGTCCGCCTTTGAAAAGGCGCTTGCGGTAAAATACGAGTGCGGGCCTATCTCCCCCACCCCCAGTGCTATGTCACTAGTTGTTGCTGCAAATCAATAGCATGTATCTAGCAGTACGTTAAGAGCAATCTTAGCATGTCATTAGCCGGTGCAGTATGTCACCAGCAGTTACAGGACTTCACACTAGCAGCATGTCACCAGCAGTCCTAGAATGTGACTAGCCATGTCAGTTCCTGCAGAATATCCAGTTTGGAAAACAATCTGACCTCGTTAATGTTTTTTAACATGACTAAGAAGCTACTTCTTCAAAAACACAGAGAAGAAACGTTGAATCTCCCCAAGAAGGAAGCCGGCCAATGACTCTCCGGCAGCAATTTACACCTTTCCATACGAAGTATCCAGTTTGCGTTAAAAAAATAATGAACAAAATTCTTTCAAGCTTCTTTAATAGAAGTGCGCAGCATTAATTCATGAGGCATGCCGAGTGACAGGGAATGAACTTGTTGCGCTGCCTGTAAAGACATGCCTCCAGTGTGTGGCAATGAAAAGGGAGTGTGAGGTGCTGATTGATTTTTTATCTCCTCAAGACTAATATTTTGTGTGAAATTTCACAAAATATTCATGAACGCCGTCGTGTATTTTCAGTGTTGCCCACGAGACGCGAAGACACGTGTTCTCCGGGTGCATGGATTGTGCAGGACTTCGAAGCATTCGAACACGTTCAGCAAGAGCCCGTCTGTTACTGGGAGTATTTCTAAGAACAAGGCAGTTGCCCAACATTGCAGATGTTATAGAATGTGAATTAAAATTAAAGAAGGATAGTTCTAGGTATTATATTTCCCTTCAGGTTTTCTAGGCGCCGCAGATAGTATTCAAGAGAAGAACATAAAAACAAGACCAGCCCAGCTTAGAAAATGGTATGAGCGCAATACTGGCTCACCACTGAGAACAGCGCGAAAGTGAAAGTGATCACTATCAAGCACTGCGAGCGATGCGCTTAATGAGCATGACGAGGAAAGCCATATGGCGCCTTTGCTCGTATGTGCATGCCCGCGCACATGCACGCAACCTGTAGGCCTTCCATGGTAGCATTTTTTGAAGCCCTTACTAAAAGTCTCACCAGACCAGCACATGCGCTGGGTCAGGAGACCTAAAAAATGGCTTGTGGCTTGAATCTGCACGCCACGTCCCGATAATGAATATCGAGGACGGACTCTATCATCTGCTTTTAATAAATAGAAAAGGGACTCTGGGTAGTTCGTATGCCATTATTAGCGAAACAGAGAAACTCGGCTACTTCTGTATGGGAAGACTGGACAAGAAAGCTAGGGGGAATCAAAAATAAATTCTAAAGGTCAGACCTTTAGAATTTATTTTTGATTCCCCTTAGCGTTTGTGCCAGACAGGTGTGGATCTATATATATGACGGAGGCAGGCGGCACTAAGGACATTCCTCCCTCTGATCTGACGGGAAAGCAGGCTGCCTGTCATTTTCAACAAATGGTATCTACAATTTTTATCGACAAGAGTGACTACGGGGTGAAAAAACACTGCATCAAATAAATGTTTTCTGGAGATTCAACGTGTCCAAACTTGCTCTCTGTGTGACCAACAAATTGTCTGAGTGCCTCAGTTTCATGCACTCATCTAAACTTTCCACACACTTATGAACACCTGTTCCAGCTCCGCATTACTACTGCTCATCCCCCTCGTAAAAGCCCAATACTCCCCCAGTCAATCAAGATATATATTGACCACAACTGTCTGCAAAACTGAACACCAACTACACTGTTTGAAGTTTTTACACTTCTGTCAACTTTACTTTGGTCCTTTCCCCATGATTTTACTCACACAGAAGAAAGATCCTTCCAGTGAAAAGTACCATGTATTTGATCTGAACCACTTGCAAGGGTATGCCATAGCTCCACGTTCATCCACACTGATTACATACATCACAGCCCACAAATAATTCAGCATAAATAATACTGTGATATCCCCTTATACTACATCATATGATCAACCTCCTATTTTGAATTTTACCAACAAATTCAGCTCCCTAACCTTGCAGCCAGTCTCAATGAATCTGCCAGACTTGATCCCCAACCAAAACGTTATTCAGCGACTCAACAGCAAACTAGTTTAGGGATCCACATGGTAATAATGAGTTGCTAGTCAGTACATATTAACCAATGTAGTGTTTGAACCTAGTCCTGGATCTCCACATTACATTCCTTTTCCCATTGTAGACTTTGCTTTGTAAACTTAAAAGCACTCCCACATAGCACTATTCCACCATCAACCACAAACCTTAAATTGACACAATAATCTTAAAAATAAAAAAGTGTGGGCTTTTTAAAACTTCACCATGTTAGAGTGACCACCTCACTACAAGTCATTATGGATGCTGTCTCTAATCCTGAGTTTTTCATCTACAAATCACATATTTTAGGTGTGTTAGTCTAATTAGTTAAATGGAAGAAAAACAAGGATACAAAACCCAGTATTCACTAGGCTATCGCACAGAAGTGCAGCACTGGAAACTGTTCAAAGTTACCTGGAGGGAGATGGTGACCTTAAACCTGGTACCCATTTAAATTTGTCACAACACTTCATTCATAGGCATCTTAAACTAAACTAATTGTGTACTTCACATCTGTCACTCAGCAGGAGTCATCAAAGGAGGTGGTATGCACACCATTTATCCAATGTAATCCTTGTAATCTGTGTATATAAACAAACTTTGCGAATTGCGTGCTAAACTGGGTTGTGTCTTGCCCTGGAGACACCCAAGTAATTGCAATCACGTGGGGAGCGTCAAATAGGCGCTCCAGTCCCAGAAGCACTGCATGAAATGGATCTCAGATCCGACCAAGTAATCCGTTTAACCATATTCAATGTTAGTCCTTTTTAATCCGTAATTCAATCGCTTTCCTCGTCCCGAAATTCATCTCCACATATGTAACAATATGTATTTTGGAAACTTCACGTATTCACACGTGCCCATCCGGACCTCTTGAAGAATACGATCCAAACACAAAGGAAGTTCAGAGCAGCATTTCTTTATTAGGAACCCAATGCATTTCGGGCTTATTCCCAGCCCTTCATCAGGGGTAACTGTGAATCAACAATTTTAGAAAACACGTAATTATAAAATTATTTTTTATCAAATCTAATCAAATGCATCTAAATTTTCATTTTGCACGAAAGAGCATATGATGTTAAATCATTGAGTAAAAACATTGATTTAACTTTATGTGAAAAATATAACAAAGTGCCAAAACCGAGTGCCTAATACCCATGTTTAAAAAAAAAAAAAAGAAAAATAGTTAAAAATTTGTTTTCCCACCAAGTAAACATAACCGTCAAAAGTACCGTATTATGTAACGTATATTATCCCATAGTTCCTCTAATAGACTTTCAAGCGTTACCTCTAAACAACGTGCCTAGTGGCATCTTCCTGTTTATAATAGTATGCTTACAATCTACTCGCGCCTCTAGTTAAGCTGCTCATTAAAGTATTGATCTTATCGCGGTCATAACACTTTCGTTGTTTTGGTTTTGATTTATCCTTTACGCGCTATGGTCTAATATGTGTTTCTCTATTCATTAATGTAGTACGTATCTAAAACTTTTGTTGGTCTTACATTATTTACACATCGTTCCTACCACTATGATCTATATGCCAAACTGCGCGCGTACCTGCTCATTCCATGATTTCTTAACCGCTCGGTCTGTATCTCAGGTGATTCTCCATCTCCCATTTGGTGAGCCTTCCATTACATCTCACTTTTAAACTACTTTGACTCCACCCCCTCATTTGTAAACTAATTAATCATCCAACCCCCAGATAGTGAATTCAACAACTACAATACCCATGGTGCACTTTCTTAAAAAACGTGCCAGAAGTGATCAATGTTAAAATCAGAGAATCATATGCTAGCGCGATGACGATTAAACAAAAATCTAAGTGTTATCTCTCTCGTCAACCACCGTACTCAGATGTTGCTGTGAACTAACTGTATGTGGAATTTTAAATGAATGTATAAGTACAATTCTTCGTTCGAAATTTGTCCTCGGGTGCAAAACCAACATGGGGCATTCATATGTATAACATCAAAGGAGGTGGTATGCACACCATTTATCCAATGTAATCCTTGTAATCTGTGTATATAAACAAACTTTGCGAATTGCGTGCTAAACTGGGTTGTGTCTTGCCCTGGAGACACCCAAGTAATTGCAATCACGTGGGGAGCGTCAAATAGGCGCTCCACTCCCAGAAGCACTGCATGAAATGGATCTCAGATCCGACCAAGTAATCCGTTTAACCATATTCAATGTTAGTCCTTTTTAATCCGTAATTCAATCGCTTTCCTCGTCCCGAAATTCATCTCCACATATGTAACAATATGTATTTTGGAAACTTCACGTATTCACACGTGCCCATCCGGACCTCTTGAAGAATACGATCCAAACACAAAGGAAGTTCAGAGCAGCATTTCTTTATTAGGAACCCAATGCATTTCGGGCTTATTCCCAGCCCTTCATCAGGGGTAACTGTGAATCAACAATTTTAGAAAACACGTAATTATAAAACTATTTTTTATCAAATCTAATCAAATGCATCTAAATTTTCATTTTGCACGAAAGAGCATATGATGTTAAATCATTCAGTAAAAACATTGATTTCACTTTATGTGAAAAATATAACAAAGTGCCAAAACCGAGTGCCTAATACCCATGTTTAAAAAAAAAAAAAACAAATAGTTAAAAATTCGTTTCCCCACCAAGTAACCACATTATTTACACATCGAACATTGATCACTTCTGGAACGTTTTTTAAAGAAAGTGCACCATGGGTATTGTAGTTGTTGAATTCACTATCTGGGGGTTGGATGATTAATTAGTTTACAAATGAGGGGGTGGAGTAAAAGTAGTTTAAAAGTGAGATGTAATGGAAGGCTCACCAAACGGGAGATGGAGAATCACCTGAGATATAGACCGAGCGGTTAAGAAATCATGGAATGAGCAGGTACGCGCGCAGTTTGGCATATAGATCATAGTGGTAGGAACAATGTGTAAATAATGTAAGACCAACAAAAGTTTTAGAAACGTACTACATTAATGAATAGAGAAACACATATTAGACCATAGCGCGTAAGGATAAAACAAAACCAAAACAACGAAAGTGTTATGACCGCGATAAGATCAATACTTTAATGAGCAGCTTAACTAGAGGCGCGAGTAGATTGTAAGCAAACTATTATAAACAGGAAGATGCCACTAGGCACGTTGTTCAGAGGTAACGCTTGAAAGTCTATTAGAGGAACTATGGGATAATATACGTTACATAATACGGTACTTTTGACGGTTATGTTTACTTGGTGGGAAAACAAATTTTTAACTATTTTTTATTTTTATTTTTTTTAAACATGGGTATTAGGCACTCGGTTTTGGCACTTTGTTATATTTTTCACATAAAGTGAAATCAATGTTTTTACTGAATGATTTAACATCATATGCTCTTTCGTGCAAAATGAAAATTTAGATGCATTTGATTAGATTTGATAAACAATAATTTTATAATTACGTGTTTTCTAAAATTGTTGATTCACAGTTACCCCTGATGAAGGGCTGGGAATAAGCCCGAAATGCATTGGGTTCCTAATAAAGAAATGCTGCTCTGAACTTCCTTTGTGTTTGGATCGTATTCTTCAAGAGGTCCGGATGGGCACGTGTGAATACGTGAAGTTTCCAAAATACATATTGTTACATATGTGGAGATGAATTTCGGGACGAGGAAAGCGATTGAATTATGGATTAAAAAGGACTAACATTGAATATGGTTAAACGGATTACTTGGTCGGATCTGAGATCCATTTCATGCAGTGCTTCTGGGAGTGGAGCGCCTATTTGCCGCTCCCCACGTGATTGCAAATACTCAGCAGGAGTCACCACACCCTCTCTCTATATCCACTATGCTACGTGATCAGTAAATGCATATACAGATATTATTAACCCAATCTCCACCATTAGATCTCTTAAAGACAGCCACATCTAGTACCCTTCTACCATGCTAACCCAAATATTATTAGCTAATGAAAAGCATCATGCTAGGGTACTTTAATCTGCACTGGAGCAATACTTCTGAGCAGGCAAAAAAAATGTTTTCCTTGGTTTTTGACAACAATAACTTATCTCGCGTTGCGCACAACTCATGCAAATTAAAGGGACATTCTTGACCTTATTTACAAGCCCCCTGCGCCACGAGTACGTCACTTTTTGTGACGTACTGGTGGCGCATGTTACTGCTCCATATTTACAAGGACAGGTAAAGCCACGCTGCGTGGCTTTTTCTGTCCTTGTAAAAATGTCCCCTTTACATGCAGCACTTTGCATGAAAGGGGCTTTCCATGGGTGTTGCTGTGGGTGTTGTTACTTATCACCCATGGAACAAGACAAATTTCCAGATTTACGAGGAATCGTTAATCTGGAAATGCGTCTGAATGCTACGCCACCCTAGGGGTGGCGTAGCGAGGCGCAATGAGAAATGTTTCCACTGCTCCTCGTTTGTTCCTTTTTCAATGCGTGCTGCATTCTACAGCACGAATTGAAAGAGGAAAATGACTGTAGTGATTGTTTTTGGTGCAGGAAGGTGCCCCTTCCTGCACAAAAACAATCTCCCCATGACGCAGGCATCCTTGCACCATGGTGCAAGGGTGCCTACACCGGCGCATGGCAGCAGTTTGTGCGCCAATGTAGGGAAGATCACAGGAATGCAACATATTATTGTAAATATGTCGCATTCCTGTCCTTTGGAAGTGCTGCAGCATGGCGCAGCCAAAGGGCTTGCGTTGCAGCGCTGCGGCACTTCCTTGTAAATCTGCCCCAAGATTCTTACACAATGGTCAGATCACCTACAGATTAATTTCACTAGTGTCACTCGCAATCTATCATGTACATTGCTGCCTAAAGCTCAACATAGTTAGACCATGTAGACAAAAAAATATTTATTCAGTCTCCTTTAGTCTAAAAATCACTGCCTCTCTACTCACAGATGCGAACACACATAGCATGCTGGAATGAAATGAAAAACTATTATAACAGAGTGTCACTATTCATGGATAACCTGACTCCTGTAAACATCTCAAGAAATAGAACTTGAACTACATTCAGAGCACAACCAGTTTTAACTCTGAGAGACTTTTAATTGTTATGATTAATGACTTATTCCTTTATGCAGTGTGCTGAGCAGACCTAGCTTGATATGTCATAGCATGTTCTGTGCTCTTTTTGAATGGTTAGGATGAAGGAAGTGACCCGATTAGGGCCACCTGGGCCACTCTCAGCCTCCTCTCGCCTTCCAAGACTGAAGAGTCAATGACGCAGTAGAGAATACAAGCAAACTAGTTTATTCACTGCAGTGGAGTCCAATCAGACCAGCCCCCTATGATGGCTGACGAGGGACTGACTGATACAAGCATAATGTTACATTATGTATTTTGTGGAGTTCACAAAGGCCCGC
Source organism: Triturus cristatus (assembly GCF_964204655.1). Classification (NCBI taxonomy): domain Eukaryota; kingdom Metazoa; phylum Chordata; class Amphibia; order Caudata; family Salamandridae; genus Triturus; species Triturus cristatus. Next base: position 145,933,452 of record NC_140588.1, read on the forward strand.
CTACCATGGAAAAACACTAGTAGGTGTTGTAATACAATGGGGATACAGAACATAAGTATCGATTCTACAGCCTGGTACAAGCTATCTACATTTCAAGGTTGTCTGGCCTATCCTCCCTTCTAGACAGGTGGGAGAAGGCCTTGATCTAAAAGGAAAGGCATGCACTAACGAGCTAACATGGATATTGAAGAAACAAAACTTACCAAGGACCATTTCTCATAAATGAGCAAAATACAGTTTCAAATATCTAAGTAACAGTTTCGATTGCATCAGAACATGGCATCCTTCTAACTAAAATGGCAGCACAGATGTCAACCTAACTGGCACGACATCTGTGTCAACCAATTACATCTTACGCACAATACGTAAATATAATGTATTTAGCCATATATATGCTAACATAATATGAAGTATAACACGAGTAAGAGGTAAAACTATGTTTCAATTCTATCAGACCCTCCTTTTAGCATTTTAAGTTAAATCATCCTTATTTGTGCTATCAGGTAAGGGTCTTTACAATTCTAATGACTAAGAGTAAACTTTATTGGATAAACAATGATGTGATCAAATATTATTACATATGGAAAAGAGATGCGATATTAATCATCAGCAACATAAGTACCATCATAAACAGAATTGGCAAGGGAAGAACTTGATCTAAAAACTCCCTCATCCAACTGCATGATGATGTCAAGCTCTTGTTGAAGCATTATCTTAACATTTGTATCATGAATCGAACTTCTTTTGGGTGTAAGATAGGTGGAAAAATATAAACAACACAAAGGAATGCACTGTATCAGTACACAGCAACATATTAGAATAACAACAAAATATATCACTTTCTCTAAGATCCAGCCCCAACCACCAAACAAGGACCAACTCCAATTGCCGCTCTCCATGCCCTTAACGGTCTCCAAAATGTCTAAAATATGTTGCGTAATAATTTTTTCCACATTAGTGATGCTCACCACACATTGATCTCCTATTGCAGCGCATGCTCCACCATGCTTAGCTAAAATAAAATCAACAGCATATCTTGTTTGTTCGGAATATATGCGCATACTTTCTAATTGAGTGGTGATATCCCGTAAAGCTGCTACTGTCGAATTAGATAAAAAATGTAATTTACACCCAAAATATTCTCTAGCACGTTCACCTTTGGCCATAGCAGTACCGCCGAATGTTATAATGGAAGAAAGGATGCACCCAAAAGTAATACCATTGCTATAATTATTAACTTCCAAATCTGTAACTTCTTTGCAGAATTCCTTGGTCAATGTTCTTTTTACCCATCTTATATTTTGTTCACTATGCCTGGAAGGTACCCCGAGAGGTAACACCATTCCAAATGCTACATCCCCTGTACCATTATACATATTAGAATATATGCCATTGGATAGAAAGTAGAAACCGGGGTGTGCATAGGGTCGACCTTGGTAATCTAATAGAGCATATCTAGTGCCCATTCCTTTCATACTAGGGTCATCCCTTTCCCTAAACGTAGGACATTTTTGTATACCATTTCTCCAGAAAAGTTAAGATACAAATAAGCATCAGTACTATGTAATTCAGGACAACACGCAGGATATATTCCATCCTGTCAGTGTGATATTCCGTTTGCTGAAATATAGATCACCACAATACATTTCGGGCCTACATCCCGGATATCCTGTACCTCTTGGTTTTTTATAATATAGACATGGTCCAGGGTATCCCAAACCAAATTCACCTTTTACCTCTACAAGAGTGCCGGACGAACATATGTGTAATTTACCAGTGAGAGGTTATAGGCTGTCCATAAACTTGTAACAGAAACAGTAAGATAACAAGCTGTGTTATCCCCAAAGAATTTACGGTGGGTATCCAGGAAAACATTTGTGTGCATAGTGCGCTTCTGACGATCCGAGGGAACCGCATGATACAAGACATATGATGGTGTAACTCCAGAGCACTCCATTACCCACAACAGCCCCTCTACCCCCATAGGAGCAGTAACATAACTATGACCCAAAAGATCTTTTTCTTAAGCAACCATTCATAACCAACCCGCCCTAGGCGTATAGCAACAAGACCTTGTGCATCTGCTGCAAGGGGGCGACCAAAAAGATACATATTTCTCTATATTTATATTCATAGATAAAAGCATCAAAAGAAAGAACAACTTAGAATGGAGCCAATGATGTTAAAAAGCACAAAAGAATAAAAAAGAAAAAAAAATCAAAATGAATTGGGAATCAGGGTCCGTTCCTAGTCTCCCTGGCAGGCTTCTATTGTCCACTCCTCAGTGGTGCTATCGAGCACTCTCGCATTGGAGCCACACCGTTGCAGCACATCGGCAAATGTTCACTGTTTTCAGGCTAGGGCACTCTCCCTCCTTGGAAGATACCCTCAACTTAGGCTGTCCTGCGACATAGGCAGTGCACCAATCTTCTGATCCCTAATCTAAGAGGAATAGGCAAAAGAACACGGGACCCCTTTTTATTTTTTACTTGTTTTATGCAATGAAGTCTATCCCTAACTACACTCACTTTTCTTTTGGCGCCTTTCCGTCGAGGACGCAAGTTATACCTGTCTTTTCCGGGTACTGTCCCATCTCAAAGTAGAATCTGAAATCCCCTGTAACTCAGGTTACAGGGGATCAGATAAGGTGGAATCCTGAGGAGCCCTTATTTGCGGGGGAACTGCTTCGTTTAACACAGCATCATTTTCCTCCTTTGTTTGCGTCCAAACCAATTGAGCATACGAGAATGGAAGGAATTGCGGCACCTTGTCAGTTTCATGGTCTCCGATGCCCTTTCTCACCCAGACGTCGAAGGGCAGGGGCAGAGGCACTCTCTTACAGTGTGAGGCATTCACCCAGTTCTTTCCACCTTGCACTCTCACCACCGTCCTCATGGTGATAAGGACCAAGTAATGCCCCTTCCATCTTGGCTCCAAGCTGTCCTTTCCTTGAAATCCTTGAATCTTTTAGGAAGTTCATACAAATAGTCAACCAACAAAGGGTACTCAATATGCGAAAATCTCTTTGGTCTAGGGACACCCGACACATTCGCTGGATGACCAAAAACTACCTCATAAGGAGATAATCCAGTCCTGGAATGGGCAGTTATTCTAGTGGACAGCACAGCAAGGGGCAATGTATCTGGCCATTGCAACCCAGTACTCTCCTTCACTTTTGCCAACTTTAACCATTGTACTTCTCAACCAAGCCTGCTGACTGGGGGTGACTGACTGCATGAAACTTTTGCCAAATATGCAACCCGTCGCATATCAGCTGAATCAATTTGGCATTGAAGTGACTTCCATTGTTACTCCAGATCAAGCAGGGAAAGTCGTAACGGGGAAAAATTCCTTAATAAGGGCCTTTGACGTTGACATGGCGGTGCTTTCTTTTGTGGGGTAAGCCTCAATCCACTTGCTAAAAGCACAAACTACCACTAGCACATATTTCAAATTGTTAACCCGTGGCAATTCTATATGGTCCATTAGGAGTACCTCAAAAGGAAAAGAGGGAGGTGCAAAATTACCAGAAGGTGTAGGGGTACCCTTCCCAGGATTGTGTCTGAAACAGATCATACAGTATTTCACCAAGTGAGTAGCAACCTTTGGGATATTGTCATTGTTCCACACAGGATCTAAGAGTTTGCAAATGCCCTTAGCGCTAATATGAGCTGGTCCATGTGCCATAGTAACCACGGGAAGTACATATGCATTTGGTAACATCCACCTCTGTTTCTCAGACAAATCAGTCCAACATCCCTCGTCATCTAAACTCCCTGTCTTCTCTTGCCACACTGCCAACTCCTCCACTGTTGCTTCACTATGAATCACCTTAACATCAGCTATTGTGTCCTCAAACATCACATTCTCAGGCACCCGCCTAGCTGGGCCCGCCACAAACATTTTTTCCATCTTTGATCTAGCTGTCTCCTTAGCTGTCTGATCTGCAAATGCGTTTCCTTTTCCAACATCATCAGTAATTGTTTTATGGGCACTGTATTCTACTATTGCCAATCGTTTGGGAAGAGTCAAAGCTGTCAGAAGCCTCTCTATCAATGGACCGTGTTGAATTTTGGTCCCGTGCGATGTTAAGAATTCTCTCTCTGCCCAGGGGCGTCCAAAATTATGGGCCATCTCGAAGGCATACTGGCTGTCAGTATAAATATTGACAGTCAGTCCTTTGCTTAACTCACATGCCCGCAAAAGGGCCACCAGCTCTGCAGCCTGTGCTGATTGATAAGGAACACGTGATGTCTCAACTACAGTCCGCAGCGTGGTAATAGCATATGCCACTGTGGTGGTGCCATCTGACAATTTAAAACAAAAGCCATTGACATAGTTCCCCTTGTGGGTCAGATAAGGGAACATCAGTCAGGTCTACCTGTCCCTTCGTCTCTTCGTCTGTGCGAAACAAACAATCATGGACGTCCGTGTACCTTTCTTCCGAGGGGAGGGGTAGTGACGTGGCTGGATTCAGTGAGGCACATCTTTTAATAGTAATATGAGGTGCAAACAAGGTCAATTCATATCCAGTCAGACGAGAACTGGTAAGGTGCTGTGTCTTCGTTTTATTCAAAAGTACATCCCCAGCATGCGATACCATTACTGTGAGATCATGATTGAGAACGAGCCCTGCTGATTGTCGAATATAGACCACCGCAGACGCAGCGGCTCCTAAACAGCTCGGGAGGGCTCTGGCGACAGGGTCAAGCGTAGCAGAAAAATAAGCACATGGCCTCTGTTTACCTCCAAAGGCTAGTGTTAACACAGAAAGTGCACATCCATCCGCTTCGTGTACGTACAACACGAAAGGCTTCTTATAATCAGGTGTACCAAGCACAGGTGCAGAGCAAAGCGCAACCTTTAATTGCAACCATGGGACATCATTATTTATTGTTTAGTTAGTAAAAACCATAACAATTTAACAAAAAAACTATTATCAAAAAGATAAGAAAGACCACCATTATTGTCAATGTTTTAATGATGACATTGTAGAATAATAAAAAGAAGCCATAGCTGCAGTCCGTATATGTGTGTAAAACCAAGCGACCTGACCGATCTGCTTGAGGCAGTGAATAAAATGATTAAAGTGCAAATATTGATACCCCCGAAGGGTGTCATGGGGTTAAAGATACGTTGGCCTGGGTCTATGGGGGATGCATATTGGGAGTGAGAGTAGTGGGGGGTCGGCAAGTTAGACCACTTATCCTGGAGGTAGGGGTGGCTCGCGTTCTCGCTATTCCAAGCCATTGTGCCTTACTTCTCGTTAATCCCCTAAAAGGTAAGAGACACTATACACACGTTCTCTTTGCCCCCTCCCACTCTGCTTTTTCTACCACTACCTCGTTAATTCACCACTCTACATTGACTACCTCTTCCTACCCATAGGCCTCCACCTGTGCCCGGCCTTCTACCGCAGTCCCGCCTTGTCCACAACCGGACTAGCACCAGACATGTAGGCCCTTGTGCTCTCCTCTACGCTGCTGTTCCTATTTGGACCTTGTGCCACAATACTGTGGTAAGTTGCCCTCTGCCGTGACTGCCAGGCGAACTCACCCCCCACCGCGACAGGGCGTAATAACCCCTGTAGTCTCGATGAGATTCTCACTACTCCATTGCCACCCACGTCCGATGCTCCTTTTTATATGCACTTTCACTTCGCAGTCTGCACTTTGCGAAAAGGGAGGATTCCCTTTGGTCTACCGAATTCTCAATTCTCTCTTTTTTTCCTTTCTTCATTTTTTCCTCCTTACTTTGTATATATTTGCATAGGTTGTATGTCCTTCAGGCTCTTATCTGCCTTTGCCCTGATGATGATCCCAATATCTTTCTAAAGGGGATCGAAAAGTCATCTACTTTTTTGACACCGTGCACACAAACCTATTTAAATGTAATGTGTAACAGCTGTGTTTACTATCGCGCTTGTTTAACCCTTCACATTTACGAACAAGCACTGTGTTTTGCCTGATTGTTTTTTTTTTCGTTATTTTGTTCACCTCTATGTTTTGGATACAGGACTGTGTCCCACTTTTATTTATGTGTCGCTTGAACCTCATAATTGTATTTGATTAAATCTTACTATCCAGCTGGATAGTAGTAATATAGAACTGATTTCATTCTATATTTATTTTGCTTTGCTATCTTACCTTAATCAAGGACCACTGTTTTCAAAATTATCACTACCCAAGGTCCTTGTACACCATATTAGGTTCCCTTGTTTTGTTTAAAACAGACTTTGTTTTTGCTGGCCTTCTGATTTTGCACACTTTACCACTGCTAACCAGTGCTAAAGTGCATGTGCGCTCTCCTTCAAACATGGTAAAACTGGCTTATACTCCATAGGCATATTTAATTTATGGCACTAGTAAAGTGGCACTACCTGTGTCCAGTGCTTGTAAATTAAATGCTACACTCGTGGTCCCGCAGCACTGATTTTGCCACCCACTTAAGTAGTCCTCTAAACAGGTCTCAGGTCTGCCACTGCAGCCTGTGTGCGCAGTTTTAAACTGCCATTTCAACCTGGCATCAGAAACCTTTTGCCAGGCCTAAACCTTCCTCTTTACTCCATGTAGGTCACTCTACCATTAGGGAAGGCCCTGAACAGCCTGGAGGACGGGGTCAGTATATTTAAAAAGTTAGACATATACATTAAAGTTTTATATGTTCTGGTAGTGAAAAATTCTTACATTTGTTTTTTACTACTGCAAGTCACACCTCTCCTTTAGGATAACATTGGAGTAACCTTATTACATTTAATAGGTTATAACTTCCAAATGGGAACAAATAATTAATGTCTTTGGAATTGCAATGAAAAATCCTCTCTTATAGTAAAGTTGAATTTTAAATTACAAGTTTGACAATGCCCCTTTTAGGAAGTCCAAACCGGGGTGGCGTAGTGGGCAAAAGAACAATGGATTTAACCCAGATCTTTTGACTGGGGGAGAATGTTTGCATTGTCAGCATTCCGTCCATCAATTGTTTGCTGTAACACTTTTAGGAAGTTGGCATTTTACTTCCTTAGCCATTTAGTGCCCGCAGACTCTCTCTGGGTCACATGACTGGGTACAGCTGACAGTTGGGCTTTGTCTATTCATCCTAGACTACCACATAATAACTAGGTTCCTGGTTGGGCCATCACTGGCAGGATGAGAGGCTGTGTTTTGCCTCTACACAATGGGCTGCATAACCCCTGTATTTAGTCAAGAGTGAGGACAGAGGAGGCAGGAACCTGTGCACTTCAAAGGGAACCCTCTAGAGGCTTCTCCCACTTCAAAAGAGGCCCCTGGTATAAATATTGGACCTCATAATCCAAGTCTCCAGTAAACTTCTGGACCTGTGGAGACTTACAGGAATAATAACTGCTGTGCTGCTGAAAGGACTGCAACTCTGCTAGACTGCTGCCCTGCTAGACTACTGCCTTGCTGGACAGTTGGCTTGCTGGATTGCTGCCCTGCTGCCCTCCAACCTGAGTTAGAGAGATTTGGAGCTGCACCTAAACACAGAACTCCTACAGTCACTCCTAGGGCAAGTCTGCTGGCCTCCTGCTCAGAGCCATAGGGACAAACCAGTCTCCCAATGACCTGAAACAGCCCCCAGGTCCAGCTGGAGCAAGCCCCTGACCCCCAGGTTTTGCCCCTCAGGTCCTGATCCCTTGGTATTGCCTCCATGGAGCTGAAATGAAGTTTTTGGGCTCTTCATGAACGCAAACGGGCCCGTTGGTGCCAAACTCTTGTTGCTCGCACTGCTCTCCAATACGAAATTAAACCTGGTCCCTGTATCCAACCCACTCTCCATCGGGGTCGAACTGAACTTGTTAGTGTCTCTTGGTCTTGAACATCCAGATAGCTGTGAGTGGCTTTTTGGTGCTATTTTCACTTCCATATTTAAAATTGCATATCTCCAGTTCAACTGATCAGCTTTTTGTCATTTTCGTCTTGATGTATTTATTAAACTTGGCTCTATTTTTCTAAATTAGTGTGTGGTGTTTCTTGTTTTGTGCTCTCACTTTATTACTTTTTAGGTGCTGCATAAATACTCTACACATTCCCTCTAAGCTAAGCCTGACTGCTCTGTGCCAGGCTACCAGATGGTTGAGCGCAGGTTAATTTGGGGTTAACTTGTGCCTCTACCTGACAAAGATTGTGGTTGCTGTTTGAGTGGGGTTTCAAACCCCCCCCTCCTCCACTGATAACCCGATTCCTCACACCTACATACATGTCTGCCTAAATCTCAGAGGCAAAACATTGTCCTTTTGTTATTTCTAGTATTGCTGGTGTTATTTTTATTATTATAAAACTAATGCAACCACTACCAATACTTATCAGAATCTGCAATCAATGTCATTATTATTCTTATTGTTACAAGTATTAGTGTTATTATGATTATCATCATCATCATCATCATTATGAGAACTATCAAGGGCATTATCTCTGCTTTTTTGGCTTTAAAAGCCAAAAAAGCGGAGATAATCTTTTTGCCCTATTTACAAGAGGGTGATAACATGCATTAGCGCATGTTAGCACCCTTTTACCCGATGCCTCCCTTTGCATCTCTAATGAGATGCAAAGTGGGCGTCACTGGGTAGTACAGCCTTGCAAATATCGCTGATGTGCACATCGTGATATTTACAATGCTGTCCTAGCATTTAAGCAGACGTTAGTTTTTGGAGAAAACCGCTGTTTTCTCCAAAAACTAATGTCTGCTAAAATGCAGACTTACCTATCTCTAACATTGGGGGTGGATTATGCTGCTATGACCACAGGGTCGTATCAGCAAGGTTATCGCCGTTTTGCAGGGAACATCGCTGGAAAACCAGCGATGTTCCCTGCAAAACGGCGATTTCCCCGCTATCACTGGAATTTGTATTACCCTGGAGAAACGCGTTGCTAATAACACGCTACCAGGGTGATAAATTCCAGAGATAGACGTTGATAAATAAAAAAGCGCTAAACGCGCTTTGCGTTATTTATCGCCGTCCCTCGATGATATGCCCCTATGTTCACTTCTAGTCTTTATATTAAAATTTCTTGGTTGGTGCCTTTACTTTGGATATGAGTTACTAAGCGCTGGGAAGCCTTTGACAAAGTCATTTGATCAAAATATCTATCAGTGCGTTTAGTGTATATTGCTCTATTTTGAGCTCACAGAAAGGCGCAGGAAGAAATGTAATTCAGTCATTATTTGTTATTTGCTGGTGACAGTTGAGATGCTTTAGGCTGCTAGGTATATAGTAGTTTAAAGTCAGATTCACCCCATTAAATGCACAGCAGCATAAGAAATCATACATATATTCAAGCATTACAAATTCTTGCACATCTACTGTGCAGAGTTCTGCTGGTACAAACACAAGGAAACAGACGTTGCAATTCTAATAAGTAAATGGCAATGTGGAAGGTGCCCTTGTCTTGAGGGTAGCAATAATCAGATGTATACAGTACATTTTCAATAAAGAAAATAAATGATTCAGCAACACTTCAGAAAACCACTAAATAACAAGCATGTATTTATGTAATAACAAATTACATATCAGACAGAAAATCATTTGTACTTAACAATTTCACTTTCATTCATCCAAAATGAGGTGAGTGTATAAAGTCAGACAATTAGCTGGTTAAGATAGCTACGTGTGCTAATGCAAATGCTGCTGAGCTCTGCGAGTGATATATGACCCACATGAAGGACTCTGTACATAAAAAGATAGGCCTGCCCTATCCTTTTATGTGGAGAGTTCTCCGCCCAAAATGCAGTTTTGTGAATAATGAAAAAGTTTTGAACTTACACAAAAGTGTTAGTTTACCTTTGTGAATCAGACCCTAGCGTTCCTAATGTCTAATGGTTCGTTTTGACACTGTTACTCTGGGGAGCACCCGGGTGGACTAACTGGACTAACACTGTGCATGCTATTGGCATATACAACTTCTTTAGAAGATGCTGCATTGAAACCCTGCTGTACTGGTAGACCCTTAATCATTTGAAAAAAATGGATCCATAACTCTGTTCCATGAGGATACAGCCTTGCAGGAAAACGTGATTGCTTCTAAGCATTAACTCCTGTAGTCCTCGAAACTGGTGAAAATCTAAGGCTCAAACTGGATTCCTGTTTTACTTTGGTTCCTGGATTAGCCTTGATGTTTTGCTTTTGCATAATCCTAACTTGATTACTGTATCTCATTGTGTTTTATCAAAGGTTCAGAGGTTGTATCTGTCCTGTTTGCTCATCCAACCAGTGTTGGCAAGTGCGCATGTTTAGAGCACCGGGCCATTTTATCCAAATGAGTGGTTTGCTTGCCAAAGAGCTGACATTCTACCAAAAGGTGGCCAAACTGTGTATTTATCATTTAAACGTGCAGGAAGTCTATCATTAGTTCAGAAACACCCTTCTCACCATGCTTTTTGGACTGTAGCATCAGGACATTAGGTGATGAGCTGATAGGCAGCGGCCCTTAGCAGGTGAAGAAGGCACTGCATGCAATTAGTAATCATCCATACAGTATAGCCATACAATGGAATGAGGGCCTCCTTTACTAAAGAATGACGCAGCACGGCCCCCCAAGTCATGTTGCTGTAACGAACTGCATCATTTTAAAAGCACAGGAATGCATCGTATTCACAACACTATGAAGCCTCTGTGTGCTTTCCCCTGTGCTGGTGCACAATTGGCTGCCATGCGCTGGTGCAGGCACCCTTGTGTCATGTTGCAAGGGTGCCTGCATTCGGGGATGATTGTTTGCACAAAAACAATCATTATGGGCATTTTCCTCTTTCTATGCATGCTGCAGAATGATTCACTCATAGAAAGAGGAAAAAACGAAGAGAAATAAAAGTATTTTTCTTTGCTGCGCCACTTCTATTCCTCCCCTGCCTTTAGGATTCTGACACATTCCCAGGTTTACGACATCTTGTAAATCGGGGAATGTGTCAGCTTCCATGGATGTTGTATGGGATCACCGACAACAACACCCATGGAATGCCATTTTCATGCAGAGTAATGCGTGAAAGAGGCCCATATTTACAAGGCTATGAAAAGCCATGCAGGGTGACTTTACGTGGCCTTGTAAATATGGGGAGGCACACTGTGCCACCTTCAGGTCTACATAAGTGATGAACCGGCGGCACAATGGCCTTGTAAATGAGGCCCTCAGTGTTTTTATTGTTGCAGTGCTATGGATCAAACTCTGGATTATTTAGTTTATCACCATCAGTCATGATGGATCTCTTATTTAGATATTACAGCAATTGGATTAATTATAACGGGCCTGATTCATAAAGATTTTGCTGTGATTTATTTGTAATGTGCTTTTGGTTTATTTTTAAATTCCATGAGTAAATACAAATTAAACCAGGGGTACTAATGGCTTCTTACTCACAGAACTCAGGAGTAATCCAGAAGTACTAGAACAGAATGTCATACCTACTCATAGTAAAATCTTTGTCAAACAGGCTCAACATCCATGCTCATTCCGGAAAGTTTTTGCTTCATACTAATGGTGTGGCAAATTAAAACATTCATACTTCCCCATGTTAGTGATTACCAGTTCCAAAATGATATATTCACCCTCAGGTCACCCAAACAAGTAGCTCTTTTAAAAGAGTGAGCATGATTTCACCAACTTATGGGCCTTATTCACAAAAAACTGAAATAGGAAGGTGTGATTTACTAATGCTGTACTCTTGCCTTACTCGAGAAATCAAGGAGAAAAACTAGAAGTAGGTTTTGCTTATGCTTGGAATACAGGAGTAAGTCGGGTGTATTACAAGAAAATGCCTAAGCAAACTCTTTGTGAATCAGGCCTTAAGTGTTTGGGACCAAATCTACAAACAGTGTGCTAGAACTTACACTTGGGGGTATATTCACAAGAACGTGTGATAATTACCGCAAGAGTAGCGTAACGCAACTTTCAATATCGCAGCCCATCCCGGGAAAATAACCCCGTGTCAATGTGGAATTTACAATGAGGTGGTAGCATGTGATAGACACCAGATAACGCATCAAATGTCAGCATCAAAATCAACGCCACGCCACAAAAATGCGTAACGCGAACGCGAAAATTCATGCGATGAGGCCAATCGCGGTACAAAAAGTAGCGAAAACCAGCCACAGGCCTGCAATTCCCACTCGTCTTGTGGGAAAATGCACCATAAAAACCACAGAAACAACACACCAGAAACAAGCCTAAGCACGCAGCAACATGGATGCACCCTGACCCAGCACAGAGGACAACGCAAACCCCACAACCCCCACAGACCACCAGCAAGGAACAATGGGCTCGGGGAAGGCCAAGGAGAAAAGGGAGAGGAAGACGGGGTGTAGACCGCAGGAAAACAAAACCAGCGTCACGGAGGTGACAGAACACTACCAGCAACTGACCCACAAGCAGACTACCGTGAATGCAGCTGGAGTGTCAAGGAGGCCAACGGAGGAGGCCATGAGGCGCCGGCAGGACGTGGCAACCTAAACCAGTTACAAACCCGCTGCCAACAGGAAGGCAGCAACGGCAACATGAGGTGGCAGTCCAGCGCCACAGGAGCTGGAGGAAAGCCAGGCCATAGTCATCAGTGTGGAGACAGTGCAAGGAGTAGGGAGTATGGACACAGCTCGAGAGGACATGACAACATCAACAGGGAAAGTAGCGGACAGGGACTGGGTGGACGGGGGGAGAAGGGCACAATGACACACATGCACAACGAGGCGTTGCACACTGCACACCCACAATTACCCAGGATCATGTCCCACATCCCCTTGGCACACTGCAGCACAAAGATAGCAAGAACAGCACACCCACATTGAAGACAACGTGGTACAATGCACATAGCCGACACTGCAGAACAGAGGACACAACTGGCTCCGCACATGCACAGAAATATGCCTACCACATCTGACAGAGCTGGAAACTGTGAAATGGAAATGAACGCGTATGACCTCACATCCATCATGTAGTCCAAATCTACACTGTCCCGCAGAAGAGTCCAGCACCTCACAAACAGTCACAATGTACATTGCCAAACAGTCTGCATGTAAACCAGAACAATGCACCAACATACATGTCAACACAATGTCACCATGCAGATCACCTTCACATTCCAGAGGGGCACACAACTCCTCAGGCAGAGCACAGAAGACAACACATCTGTGATGCCGGAGAGGACCACCACACCGTCGACACCGACACCCTACAACAGCCCATGGATATCCCACGCAAACCACCACAAGGACCAGGGCAGACAAGCTACTGAGAGGAGAACACAGCCCCTGCAACAGACCACACAGCAGGAAGCACAAACAAGCACAGCTGGCACACAACAGTTCGCCCACCCACACATGGCACCCCAATGCCATCTGTCATCACGCCAAAAGGAGGTGGCCCAACAGGTGGGGGTGGTTTCTGAACCCATGGAAGGCGAGCTAGAACACATATGTTGGTGTCTATCACCCTCAGGGACCACCCACGCCCCACAAAGGAGACCCACACTGCCATAGAGACACATGCAGATGCACATTCACAGTACAGAACCACACCCAGGGGCGTGCAAATAGCAGTCACACACCCACGTTGGCGTGGCGTACGACGGCCTTGGTGACTTCCTCTATGAATGGAGAGGGTGACGACAAAGCTACATGTCCAAGCTCCAACCCGCTGCCTGCGGTGACATGTCTGCATCCGATGTACACAGCACACTGTAATGTCTTAGGGCCCAGGGCCTTCATGCATACAACAAGACCATAGGGTCACACGTAGATATCATGTCGAACTGGTGACGGGCACGTGCGCCCGGCCCCTTTATTGGCAGGGCCACATGTACAGTGATGCCTGTGCTGGATGTGTGTGGGGTGAGTGTAAGCCAGTCCACACGGAATGCTTGGTGCTGGCAACAACTTGAACATTGGACACCAGTGCAATGGAAACAGAAAGCACATGCATAACTGAGTCAACTGCACAGCAACATGGAGGGAGCCAGAGTAAGGACAGAGGTCAACCAATATTTAGTCAGGAGGTTCTGTGAGTTGCAGTGCACTGAGGTAGGGGCACTAGAGATGAGCACGCTCATGTGAAGGAATTGGTAGGATTGTGTCCCTTCAGGTTAGTCCTGATGCAGATGCAGTGGAGTGTGTTAAACCTGCATCAACTTTCTCATCAACGTCCCAGGTCTTCCACACTGCATGAGGTGACAGTTGAGTCCGCAGTCCACAGCGCAATACCAAGTAATGGTTACGGGAGTGTAGTTTGAGTACCACCTCCAATCTGCATTCCTGCCTTGGGGATGTGGCCTCCTGCCCTCCCATTGTCTGTGCCATCTCCCGTACGCACACTTGACACATCTTCCCCATGATAGTCCCAGGTCTTCCCCACTTCGTGAGGTGACATAGCTGCGCAACATCTCCACAGCACAAAACTCAATCACTAATGGACAATGGCTTGCGGTGCACATGGAGTGCTGAGCAGGGTATCAGGCCGGTGCTGGCATCCACAACAGGTCTGAGCATCTCTGTAGGTCTGTCAGGACCACCATATCAACTCTGGCAGATGGCGGTTGGAAGTGGTCCTTGCGATAGTGGCGTGTGCCTCCTGCGGTGATGCAACGTCCGGGCCTATCAGGACCTGAATCTATGTGTGGGCCCTGGTGGCCCTCAGTTGAGGCCAGAGGCTGCGGACATTGCAGGGCCACAGACACATGGCATTGATGACCCCAAGACTACCGTCACAGAGGTCATCCAAGATATCAGAAGAAGGGGTCCCAGACCTGAGCAGCACAGAGTTAGTGGCCCCAGATGCACTGCGGCCGGCACAGGCACCCTGCAATGGGACGGTGATTTGCGGTGCACTGAGGTCGGTCCATGCGCAGTGGGCGGGTCCTCATCGTTGTCCAAGGTGAATGTGGCATAGGCTTGCGGGGGACAGAGGAAGGTCTCATCCAGGGCATGATGCGGAACATCTGATGTCATCAGGCAGCAGCAAATTGAAGAGTGGAAAGAGCCAGCCTTGTTTTCATCACCAATTGGGTATCATCTACATGAGGATGAAAACAGCCCCTAGTCCATAGACTCAGACCCCACCAATGTACGACCAGAGAGTGTCCATGAATGTTGGGTAACAGACTTAGTGGCACAGGTGCTGAGCGGGGATGCAGTCTGTGATGATGCGGTACACTGACATGAACTCCACCATTGCAAAATCAAGACTGTGACCTACTGGACCACAGTGTAGGCCGGAGGCAGCGGTCAGCAGTGGCCCACAGCCACGTGTCATTGGCTGGCGAGGCACAGAGCTAGTGACACCATAGCAGTTGTCGGTAGTGTTCGATCACCTCCGTAACGATGATCCTGTTACCTCAGGACTGCAACGCATCATCCTCTTATGCCTCTCCGTGCGTGAGTTGACATGTATTCTGCCTTTTGAATAACCGATGTTCAGTTCCAAATCTGTGACCCACTCATGTGCAGCGTAGGCCGAGGGCAGTAGTCTGCGTAAGCCCACAGACACGTGTGGTTGTGATTCCATGCACATACTTGTTGGCACCACATCGAAGGGGGTATATTGACTTGTCCTATGCCTTAAATGGTGTTCACTGCCATGGTGTAATCAAGACTCAGTTCCAAATGTGTGACCTACCTGACCATGGTGTAGGCCTGAGGCAGCGGTCAGCACGGCCCATTCACTGAGTGTTGACAGCATAGGTTGGATGGCCCCACCCGCCTGCGTAGTTCAGGTTTAGTGGCACCACGTGTTTGGACACCTCCGTGTAAGTGACCCGGGTTTCGTCAGGACTGAGCCACATCTTCCTCTTACTCCTCTCCGTGCGACCACTGGTGTAGACTCCGCCATTCGTGATTTGCCCCCAGGTGCTGGATGTGGGACCTACTGGTCCGCATGGTAGTCCTGGTCCCTCATCCGCGTATCGCCAGCTGGCATTGAACAGGGTTAATGGCACCACCTGTCGCCGGCTGGCATTGAACAGGGTTAGTGGCACCACCTGTCGCCGGCTGGCGTTGAACAGGGTTAGTGGCACCATGTGTCGTAAGAAGCCCATATGGAACTATGCCTCACTGATCAGGTGGGGCCTGGTGCTGTTGCCGCTGGCCCGGATTTGGGGTCACTGCAATTCATGACTCAGGACACAGTTTCACATATGGGACCTAAAGGGCGGAAGAGTAGGCCGGAAGTGGCAGTAGAGTACGTCAACGGAAAAGGAGTAAAGCGAGCCTGTGTCGTGGAGGCCGTGATGGTCTGAGGAGGCTGCCAAGGTCACGGGACTCGGGGCTGGAGCTTGTGCCGGAACGTGGTGGGCCCTCCTTGACACACACCAGTGTCGGCAGGTGATCAGTGAGGCCTGGCTGCGCAGGGGCAGGCCTGATGGGTTCGTGGTCCAGCGTGCCGTGGTCCGGCAGGCGCACAGCATCGCAGGCAACTCCGCTCAAGAGGACGGTGTCCGCGAGGTGAGAGGCGCCACCCTGGAAGATACATTGGGCTTTCCGGAAGAGGACCACGCCCATGGCTATGTGCTTCTTATTCACAGCCCTATGCTGGCGTGGTGTACTCCGGACCATCCCACTCCAGTCATGCTTAGGGGGGCGTAACAGGCAAGATATCTGCGAGGTCCCCCACTGGCTGTGGTGACATGGTTGCGTCCACTGTCCACTACACTCCATACACCAGAGGTATATGTCGCCATGGATATGGGTGTGTTAGGCATACTGCGGTCTGTCCAGCACATCTCTGCCACTCTTGACATTGTGTAATTTCCCATTAATGGTACTACTGCATCCTTCACACATGCCTGTTTGCCACCTCCCACCACATTCGGCTGTTGTGTGGCTGAGGTGCCATGCCGTTGATGGCTCATGTTCACGGCTTGGCCAGGTAACCATTGTGAGTTGGTCTGACGTGACTGGTGGGAGGGCATGTTGTTGTGCTTGTTGGTTGTGATTTTGTGACGTGTGCATTGTCAGAGTTGTGATTTGCATGGTTGTGGAGTTGAGGTGAGTGGGGTGTTCATTTGCAACTTGCCAGGGGGCTGTGCATTTCCCTTGTTGCCATCCTGGGTATGCTGGTTGATGATGGATGGTCGGAGGATGAAAGAATCATGCACACTGGCTGTGTATTTGAAGGCTACATTGTTGGAGGTTCCACGGTGTTCTGTTGTTGCCTGCACATTGGGGTGGGATGTGTGCTTTCTATTGTGGTGACTATGTGCTGTGTCACCAGGGGGCACAGGTAGGACATGTGTGCTGTGGGTTGCCCCCAACACGTGCGTGCATTCTGCTATGACGTATGGTCCTTGCTTGGTCTCCAGCGTGACCTGCGCATTGTGTTGGACGTATGAGGACTGGGGTACCAGGGTGATGGTGATGTCCAGGACAGGTGTGAGGGACTTGGATGTGGCTGGCTGTGAGACTCCTCCGACTCTGGCGGGTTGGGGGGTGCCAGGGGCCAACAGGTGCAGCCAAGCCAGCAACTTGGTGTGGGGTGGGATGTTGGTTGTCCACTGTGTTGGTGCCGTAGGCCTGTTAGGCAATGTTGGTCGGGATGCGTGGGATGGTTGTCTCTTTCAGCCTGTGGTGGACGGTGACATTGTCAGAGGTTGGGTCTGTGCGGCTAGTACGCTTCCTGGGGGTCCCCTGTCATTGCGTCTGCGGTGGTCGGGGGGGTGTTCTGGGTGTGGGTTGTGGTCCTGGGGTGGTGTCAGTGGGTGTTGTGGCCCTCTTGGGTGTCCAGGCCGCATGATGGGTAGCTCCATGACATATGTTGCCCTTCTGATGTGGCCCTGGGCTGTGCTCCCTTTTGTGGTGCAGGCTGCCGTCCGACTTCACACCAGGTCAGAGCAGGTGTAGATTTCCTGGTGCTAACGCGCCTTATCGCCTGTTTTGTGTTTTTATCACAGATCTGGATGGTCGTTGAGAATGTTGAGATGTGATGTTGTCGCGGCTTTTGGCACGGCAACGCCCACTCTGCATCTCATTAGCGATAGTTGCACGGGTCGTCTGTGGCGATGTTGTTTGCGGCTGCTATCGTGGATTTACTGGTGCTATGGGCTGTTAGCACCAGCTTGTGAATGGGGAGGTAAATTTATCACGACTTTGGCTGTGATAAAGTGCTGTTAATTCGGCAATAGCTTCTTGTGAATATGCCCCTAGGAGTACTACTGAAATTCATTAGTGAGCTAGGAACAAGTCACACTTCAGAGAAAAATATTTGTGAATCGGGCTCTTGGATGATGGAGGTCTATATTTTCAATGTGGGACTATGGCTATTTTGACAACACCGATGCTCTCCTGGCAACATGCAACAAGGTTAGGTTGCCCTTGAGCTCCCCAGAAAATCACCAGAGCTCTGTGATTTTTTCTTTTGAACAGGTGTCATAATGTCAATGTTGTTTGATTAACTGAAACAATAGCTTGTCGTAAACACGGCTAAAATATTTGCATATGTATATAGCAGTCTTTCCTGCTTCAACCCCTGTGCGGTAACTTTCACTGTGCTACTGAGCACTGGCATATTTTGGGAATCTATTGACATTAGGGGCCAGATGTATGACCCTTTTTTGAGGCCGCAAATGGGAGAACCTCCCGTTTGAGTACGCAAAAAAGGGTAATAGCATGTACAAATGCTATTTTGCAAGCCCCTGACTCGCAAAATAGCATTTGCGACTCTCACTATTAGGAAGGGTCATCCCTTCCTAATAGTGAGTCAACATGCTATGTACTAGTGTTTTGCGACCGCAAAACACTCGCAGTTTATCACCTACTTCAAGTAGGTGGTAAACCACTTGCAAAGGGGAAGGGGTCTCCAGGGGATCCCTTCCCCTTTGTGAGTATATTGGAAAATATTTTTTAGGAGCAGGCAGTGGTCCCAGGGACTACTGCCTGCCCTTAAAAAAATGAAACGAAAACGTTTCATTTTTTTATTTCTAAATGCATCCTGTTTTCCTTTGAGGAAAACGGGCTGCATTTAAAACAAAAAAAAAGTTGCTTTATTAAAAAGCAGTTCCAGCCATGGTGGTCTGCAGAGCCCAGCAGGCCACAATCCCTGGGAGGGCTGGCATTCCCAATGGGGTCGCAAATTGCGAGAGGCTCATTAATATTAATGTGTCTCGCAATTTGCGACCCCATTGGGAATCGCAGAACAGTGTAAACACAATGTTGTACATTTCATTTAGCGCCTCGCAATTAGCAACTCGCAATGTGTCACAAATTGCGAGCCTCTAAATTAAAGGGTCGTACATCTGGCCCTAGAAGTTGCTTTGTAGCCGTATAGCATCTCCGATTAGGTTTACTTGGTTTACATTTTAACAGCCATATTTTGTAATGATTGTTGCTTACTGTTGTAAAGGATGATACAGAGCCCATCTGTTCATGTGGGATACTTCTTTATTAGTAGTGTAGTTCCAGCATAGGTGGCCAGGATGGTAGGAGAAGATAGATGGTACAAAGATAGCCCCACCAGGAGCAAGCTCCCAACAGCTCAGCCTGAGTTGACCAACTGACAATCTCACTCAGAGAGGCACTCAAGCATTCTATGATGTCATGAAACATTCTAGCAGAGCAGTACAGTGGAGAATAGAAGACAAGTAATTTACTACACTTACCATTTCCAGTAATAGCATATCTTTTATGTTTTTAGCTTTAACATGGAGACCGGCATTTCTATTTTTGAACACATTTCTGCGAAACGTAATTACGAATTCGACAACTGACTCTCGGTTAATGGAAGTTGTATGAAATATAATTTTCAGCTTTACTTAAGTTTTTTTTAAAAATGTGCCTTGCAAGATCTAGTCTTATAATTACAAGGGCGTGAGTGATTTAGTATGTTTTATGAGTGAGGAGCATTAGTGAATCACGAATTATTGAATGATTTTGAATGTATTAGCGCTATTTGAGAATTTGTTTTATTTTTGGTGCGTGGTTGTTTATGGTACTGTTTTATTGGTGTTTGGTGCTTGTATGGTTTGCTTTTTTCTGTTATTTATGTATTTCAGCACACACCGTGTTGGTTGTTATACGTTGTTATTCTGTCTGAAGTCTTGTGCTGCGTGTGTTCCATGTATTGTGTATTGTTTTAGGTGTGCTCTGCGTGGGAGGAGGTTTAAATACACTTGTGTCACATATGATAGCTCTGCTGCTGGTCAGCTGTACCTTCATCTTCTCTGGGTGTTGGTGTTCTCCAGCAGCACACAACCTAACCATTGAATAATAATGCCACATTAGCTGATTCTAAGGAGGCATTGCTGCTGCTGTGTTGAGACTGACACATCATGTGCCTAGAAAAAAAAACAGACTATGATACAGAGGAGGAGGAGTAGAAAGGAGCATATACAGTGTTAGGGCGACTAGCTTTATTTGCACTCTGATCAGGGCCGGACTGTGAGCTAAAACCGGCCCTGGCAAAGTGCTCCGCCAGCCCCCGGGGCGTTGGGGGTGCGGCCGAGCTGTTTGCCAGGGCCGTTTTCCGCCAATTTGGTTACAGAGGCCGATATTGCAGCATAGCTGCAAAATCGGCCTCTGTAACCGTGGCCCAAAATCGCCCCCCACCCTGGTGGCCTACCGGGGAAACGCCCGGTGCCCGCTACGGCCCTGACTCTGATCAAAACTCACCCAGGATTCGCCACAACGAGCAAAACAAATACCTCACCCATGGACTAACATATAAACTCTTTCTCTAGTATCTACAGGGACGGACTGGCCGTAGCGGGCACCAGGCGTTTCCCCTGTGGCCCCGAGGGGTGAGGGCTAGTTTTCTGGCCGTTGGGGCCGGTTTTGCAACTGTGCTGCAATATCGGCCTCCAGTAACAAAGGCGGGAGCAGTGCTTTTTACTAGCCGCCCCCCGGCTCCCGGGGCCTGTCGAGTAGCAATCTGCCAGGACTGTTTGCTGTTCCCAGTCAAGCCCTGAGTATCTCGATATTCCAGTTGGCATTTTTTTTAACCTCAGGCACACGTTCTGGAAGCAGTGCTGTGAACGGTGGCATAGCAAGAACACCGTGGGCCCTAATTCAAGCAAGGAAATCGGACCCCTGGTTCACTGGTTTGATAGTAAAGAAAACAAAACACTAGTTGAGGTGCGGTGGGTGGTAACTAGACATAATATCGAAAACAGAATATCGAGTTTTTAATATAGAATGGACAGAATATCGACTTGCCAAAATATAGTGGTGAAGAATATCGAAAATCAGGTAAGAAATATCGATTACAATAATATAGAAGTAAGTAATATCGACAGTCATAATATAGTTGTTAAAAATATCGAATTTTTTATAGTGTTTTAAGTGTTAGTATATGTGTTAAAAGTATGTATTAATATTGGAATGTATGTTAGAATATTTTTAAAGTAATGAATTTTATGTTATTTCATTTTTGTGTAATTTAATTCCGTAGCGGGTTGTGGGTTTATAGGGGAGTAGGGTGGGAAGTAATTTAATTATAGTACATTAAATAATAATTTATAGGAATTATTAATTATTTTTAATTTAATTTTGCGTTTTACTTCTGTAGCGGGTTGTGGGTTTATAGGGGAATAGGGTGGGAAGCAATTTAATTGTTATTAGTTAATTATTAATTGGTATTGAAAATTAATTGGTTGTTGATTAATTATTAATTGGTAAATAATTTGGATTAATTGGTAATTATTTTGTATTAATTGTTTAATTGATAATTATGTTAATTGTATTCATTTAATATTTGTAGCGGGTAGTGTGTTTATAGGGGAATATGGTGGGAAGTAATATAATTGTAAATAATTAATTATTTAATTAATTTTTGTATATTGTTAATTAATATATTTTTAATTTAATTTTGTGTTTTACTTCTGTAGCGGGTTGTGGGTTTATAGGGGAATAGGGTGGGAAGTAATTTAATTGTTATTAGTTAATTAATAATTGGTATTGAAAATTAATTGGTTGTTGATTAATTATTAATTGGTAAATAATTTGTATTAATTGGTAATTAATTTGTATTAATTGTTTAATTGATAATTATGTTAATTGTATTCATTTAATATTTGTAACGGGTAGTGTGTTTATAGGGGAATATGGTGGGAAGTAATATAATTGTAAAAAATGAATTATTTAAATAATTTGTGTATATTGTTAATTAATATATTATTAATTAATTATTAATTGGTATTATTTGCATTTATTAATGTTTGTTATTGAAAAATAATTCGTTGTTAATTAATTATTAATAGGTAATTAATTAAACAAAAATGTATTGGTATTTATAAATTAATTATTAAATATTGTGTGATTGGTAATTAATTTTAATGCTTGTTTTGGTATTAATAATTAATAATTTTTTTATAAAATAATAATTTATTCTTTTCCCTACTATTGCACTTACTGGAGTGGGAATAGTAATTTTTACCCCTACGCTATCCAACGCTTTCCCTACTGTTGCACTCTTTGGAGTGGGAATAGTAATTTTTACCCCTATGCTATCCAACGCTTTCCCTACAGTTGCACTCACTGGAGTGGGAATGGTACATTTTACCCTCACGCTATCCAACGGTTTCCCTACTGTTGCACTCTCTGGAGTGGGAATAGTAAATTTTATCCCTACGCTATCCAACCCTTTCCCTACTGTTGCACTCTTTGGAGTGGGAATAGTCATTTTTACCCCTACGCCATTTGACGTTTTCTCTACTGTTGTAATCACTGGAGTGGGAATAGTAAATTTTGCCCTCCCGCTATCCAACGCTTTCCCTACTGTTGCACTCTCTGGAGTGGGAATAGTAATTTTTATCCCTACGCTATCCAACGTTTTCCCTACTGTTGCACTCTCTGGAGTGGGATTAGTAATTTTTAGCCCTACTCTATCCAATGCTTTCCCTACTGTTGCACTCTTTGGAGTGGGAATAGTAATTTTTACCCTCCCGCTATCCAACGCTTTCCCTACTGTTGCACTCTCTGGAGTGGGAATAGTAATTTTTACCCCTACGCTATCCAATGCTTTCCCTACAGTTGCACTCACTGGAGTGGGAATAGTAATTTTTACCCCTACGCTATCCAACGCTTTCCCTACTGTTGCACTCACTGGAGTGTGAATAGTAAATTTTACCCTCCCGCTATCCAACAAATTCCCTACTGTTGCACTCTCTGGAGTGGGAATAGTAATTTTTACCCCTACGCTATCCAATGCTTTCCCTACTATTGCACTCTCTGGAGTGGGAATAGCAATTTTTACCCCTACGCTATCCAATGCTTTCCCTACTGTTGCACTCACTGGAGTGGGAATAGTAATTTTTACCCCTACGCTATCCAACGCTTTCCCTACTGTTGCACTCACTGGAGTGGGAATAGTAAATTTTACCCTCCCGCTATCCAACGCTTTCCCTACTGTTGCACTCTCTGGAGTGGGAATAGTAATTTTTACCCCTACGCTATCCAATGCTTTCCCTATTATTGCACTCTCTGGAGTGGGAATAGTAATTTTTACCCTCCCGCTATCCAACGCTTTCCCTACTGTTGTATTCTCTGTAGTGGGAATAGTAATTTTTACCCTCCCGCTATCCAACGCTTTCCCTACTGTTGCACTCTCTGGAGTGGTAATAGTAAATTTTACCCGACCGCTATCCTACGCAGAAAATATTGAATATTTTTAATTATATTACGTTAATATATATGTATTAATTTTTTTTTTTACTTACATTAATTATTTATTAATTTTAATGTTATTTAAGTATTTTTAAGTCTGTGTCAGTTAATTATATGTATTATTTCATTAATTTTACATTACTTTTAATACATTTAAAAAATTCGATATTTTGACTAACTATATTTTTTACAACGATATTTTGGATTCTATATTTTTGCACTTTCCTGTTTGGAGATAGGGATTCGATATTTTGGTATTCTATATTTTGGCATCGATATTTTTGTAAGTCTATATTTGTGTAGTCGATATTATGTCAGTGATCCGCGGTGGGTACCTCCTACCCTGGGCCCCGGTGCCATTACACCTCCTGCAGTGTTGATCGCTACGCCTCTGGCTGCAAATTGACCATTTCCAGCAAGTGCCCTACAAGTGTTCCTGATGTTTTTGCCACAAATGCTGCCTTCTGTGCTTGAGCATCATTAGCCCGTGCTATAGGACGAGTTGACTGCACACATTAGTTTTATTCCAAAACAGCTTTGAGACAAACTGTGCAAATGATGCCCACTAAAGTTTTGCTTTATATGCCATATAGTGATTTCATTGTGATGCACGCTTTGCAAATTTCAATGGATTGAAGATGTGAAGATGCCACCCCAAATATTCCTAAATGTGGCCCAGAATGTCCCCTCGTCTAAGTGATCCATGATCTGCTTGTTCTCTGGAGTCACTTGCATCTACTTAATGAGAACAGTGTGGTGTTTGGTACACTCCAAACAAATGACATCTTAAAAGGTAGTGTTCCTTGTGATCCTCTACAAGTGACAGTGCACACACTCCAAAGTCCTAACTGAGCTCTTTAATTGTACTTGCTACAACTAAGGCCAAGGATAAGTCCAATGTAGGAAGACACAAAAACAGGGGCGTTCAACATTTACATAATTTGTTTTTATCTAATTAGATAACATTTTGGAAAGTTATACAAATTAAGCATAATTAGGTGAAATACAAAACTGTCACTTAGAACTATATTTCAGCAAGAGATGCTTCTCTTGTCTATTTTTGATATTAGGATGCATTTTGAATTAAACAAATTAGCAGAAAAAAGCCCAAGTGGCTCGAGCAACAGCCGCTTGCAATCTGGTTGTTCGCGTTATTTCCGCTTACTCACAGTAAAGTTTTCCTACAATGGTGTGTAATTATGTGGCATGTTCATAATGACATAAATTCAGCAATTTTTTTAAATTCCTTAAATTGCCCGAATTATGCCAATGTAATTTAAATGTAAACTTAGGCATACACATAACGCAAAAGAGCAAACCTTTGAATTGCTGCAAAGTCGCTTGATCTGTTTCCATGCCTCAGGTGATGAACTGGTATAGAATTCTAAGAAGGCTTGTCAAATTATTTTTGCAATCAGGGCAGATATTTTCCCAATGGGAAAAGTTTATTAAACTGTTAAAATAAACAGAAAAATAGCTTTTGTTAAATATTACTGGATGTCATTTTATGTATTATTTTAAATGTAGAACAATATAAACAATGTTACACCATTAACAAATTAATTTAAATTAAAAATGTAACTATTTTGAACATTTTAAATTCAAATAAATTATGTTTTCTGAAGTTTAAATAAAACAAATCCCAGCTAAAGTTAAAAATATATTTGTATTATGTGTTAAAAATATAGATATGTTTTAATGACTCCACCCCAAATTTCAGGGAGTGGGGGGATGCAAGTATACACTTTTGAGTGACTTTACTCTTGTAAATGGTGAAAATCCAAAAGTAGCGAAGAGTAAATTTACTTGCATGTATATATTCCCTCCCTCCTCCACATGTATGGACTGGCTACAGTAGCTTCACCCACATTGGGCTCACGATTCTCATTAAAGAAAAAAAGTATTTGTGAGTAAGCAGTCAACATTCCATCCTAACAGGCAGTAAGCTGGTTTATAAATTGTTATGCTAATGTGCATGTTACATATTGCATTTTCATTACTCTGAAAACATTCTATTATGGTTTTTTAAAATGCATTGATTGCATCCTGTTTGTTGGCATCTGGGTGGTTCTTCTCAAGTGTAGTGCTGATCCTCTTTAGCTGCAAAATGAGATCTCTGGTGTTAGCTTTCAATAAAATAATGCTTTAAAGTGATGTAAATTTGTTTTTTAAATATGTGTATGGACTAACCCCGGGAGGAGACCTCCGCTCTGGCCGCGGAGTGTGCGGAGATTTGCCTTCTCTGAGTTTGGCGGAGAACATGGAGAAGTCAAATGTCCGCACACTCTGCAGCGGGGCGGAGTTGGCCAGTCCCCCGCCTCCAACCCCTATTAAGAAGTAAGTTAATAGTAATTAAACATAAACTTAAAACCACTTAACTCTTTACTGCGGCGTCTCCGGGCTGCCCTCCTCCTCTTCATTGCCGTACTGGTAATGCTTAAGAAAATATGAATCCTGCAATATGTGTAAGTGAATTTCTGAAACATATGCAAAGCTGCATTAAAAAAATACCAATTGGTGCAAAACGAGAATAAAAACAGAAAAAGTACATCATATTGAAACACATGCTGCTGTGCATTACAAATTGGTGATGACAAAACCTAGGGCCTGATTACGATGTCAGGCGGGCCGTCAGCCCCACACCCAGCTCTTCTGTCTGACTGCCGAATTTCGATGCATGCGGTCAGACCATTAGCAGTCAAGGGAAGACAGCCACCTCCACCAGGATCTTTGATCCTAACAGGGCGTTGGTCGGAATCCAAGTCCCGCAAAGAGGCCGTACAGAGGCAGGCACCACCATTGGGATTACAATGTGCCTTTCTGACAGCCTTTTCATGGTGGGAAGACCGCCATGAAAAGGCTTTCAAAAACAAACATTGGGGGCCCCCATCCCTCTAGGCCACTGTAAAATGGCCCTGGCAGTATGCACCTCCATGCACTTTGTGCCATGGACCACAAAGTGCTTATTTACACTGTGGCTTGTACCACAGCCCTTTTCCTGGGCCGCAACACAAGCGACAGTGGAAATGAGCAGGCGGTTGCATAAAACTGGATGATCGGACCTCCGACTGCTTGTCTAGTGGCCTCGTGACCGCCGTGATGGCATTTGGTGGTCCGACCGCCCAATATCGTAATCAGGACCATAGTGTGCTGTGTGTCAAAGAAGTTCAAGCGATATGCATGGGTATGAGTGAAAAAGTAACTAAGGGCATTGTTGACGTGTTCCATGGCCTGAGTGGTATGAATAAATGTGTAAATCAATATGAGCAAAGGCACATCATTAACACGAACGTTGCATGAGGTCTTAGGAAAAGCAATGGAACCAATTGTGTATGAACTCTGAACACTGAGCAAATAAGAAAAACCTTATATGCAAAAGTATCTAGATGATGGTGGATGATTCGAGTCTCAGTAGCAAGACACCTGAACCTGTCAAATGTTTAAAGGAAACATACCATCTCCAACTTGTCATTGAGGTCATTGGGAGAAAGACTGTCTACATATTTGATCTAGAATGTATTCCTTTGGGAGAGAACTCTCTGCACATTGGTGTCGGTATTAACCATGATGTTCTCCACCATGGTAAATCTGAGTTGAGCGATGTTGTGATTATGGTGCAGCCAATGGACCACAAGATTTAAATTGATTTTCCTGTATCTGATCATTCTTTTATGTTCTGTCATCCGGACTTTCACCTTCCTCTCCGGCTTGCTCATGTATATTAAGCCACAAGTGCATTTGATGACATCTTTCACCTTTTCCGAGTTGCAAACTGAAGAGTGGTGTAGCTTGATGGAACTACCTGTTTTCGGATGTGACACTGTATTACCAATAACCACATTACTGCAATGGATGCAGTTGTAGCATTTTTGCATGCCTTTATGGTTGATGGGATAGGAGTGTGATGTAGAAGAAAGAATCTCTTTCAAATGTTTGTAATGCAATTGTGTAAAAATAGGTTTATGTCTGAAAAGACCTCTGAAATAGGATTCCATCTGTACAAATCCTAGCATTTACAAATACTCAGTTTGATCGCCACTGACTTTGTGGAAAATGTTGTGATGAAAACTTTGTGTTGAGGTTTACCAATCTGGTTGTGTTGGAGTAATAATCCACGATCCATGGTACCTGTGCATTGTAAAGCAGTATTGAGAATGTTCTCCGGATAACCTTTTCTGTTTGCATTGACACTTGTATGCAAGTATCTCTGATCGCACACCTCTTGTCTGGATGTGATTCTCTTGATGCAAATGAACTGTGACGGGAGTAAATGCTGTTTTTGAGATGGAGGATGAAAACTACTGAAATGAAGGGTACTGCTCCTGTCTGTTGGTTCCTTGAAAACCCGAGTGGAAAAATCTGAGGAAGAAAGTTCCAGGTGTACATCAAAAAATACGCAGTGCGAGTTGCTAATACTATGTATGAACTGAATCCGCAGAAAGTGGCTGCTCAGTGTGCGTACATTTTGTTCGAGGTGTTTGTAGTAACGTAGTCCAAGCTGGTAGATGATGTTCAAGTAGGTTTATTGAAGTAGATGATAATGAAGCATAGATCCTGTACAGCAGCTCCACCAGGAGCAGCTAGGAACAAGATAATAGAGAACATTATAACAACATGAAGATACTATAGTGTTTTTATTCCTTTACATATTAGAAATATATCATCTATGTATCATAGATACCAGACTAAACCATCATGCCAAGCTTCAGATCAAAAAATGAATTGGTGTTGAAGGACAACCGAATCTCCCTGCAGAGGTGAATGGGTCGGGGTGACATCTCCACTCTGTGAATAAAGACTTAGAGGAGTTAGAAGCTTACATCAGACACTAGAGATTTTGCAAATAAATGGCAATAATCTAAATATTTGGGGCCGATTCACACAGATTTTGCTATGGTTTGTGTGACTTACTCTTGTGCTACTCCTGCATTACTTTTGAAATTCAGAATTAAGCCGGGACGACGACAAGGGGAAGAGCCTCCTTTAGGGTTTGGTAGGTGGGCTGCCAGGTGGGAGACGCCATTATCCTCACCACTCTAGAGGATTACTACCCGCCATATTTAAAGATCTCAAGCAGCTTGGCGGAGATCTCTATGCTTTCAGAGGAGCCACTGCCACAGCGGCTCTTCTAAACAAGCATTGGCATAGCCAATAGGTCTCGCCTTTGGGACCTTGTAAGTGCTTAGCCAGAGCTATTGGCTTTGACAATGTATTTAAGTTATGACGCAAAGCAGCATGGCTACTGTGCAGCATGTTGAAAAGTTATAATAAAAAAAGTGTTAAGTATTTTTGTTACCTTATATGCAACCAATAAGACAATATATAGAACTGAACGACCCTATTAAAAAAAGAATTAACATAAAAAATGTCTTCTAGTTTTCTTAATCTTGCAATGATTATTGAGAAAAAGTGGAATTAAAAGTACTATTTTTTCGAATATAAGAAGTAAGACCAGTAACCTTTCTAATATGGTGGGAAAACGTATTTTTTGTCTTCCATGGTACTCCCGGTTGGGGCAGGTGGGGGGGGGTGTTCAGCTCATTGTCAAATCTCCTGGCATGTATATATAAGTGAAACCTCAGAAGCGCAAATAGGTATGTTTACAATTGCAAAACCCTTTCGAAATTGGGAGAAAATGGTTTTGTGCTTGTAAATTGCCTCTTTTTTTGCATTTTTATATAGCACTAACTCTGACCCAAAGGTATTTGAGTGCTTTACGTGCGCACCAGTTACATTGCACACATGCACATTTATTTTTAGTAGGCAAGGGGAGATTAAGTGATTTGCCCAGAATACACAGATAGACACTACAATAGACACATTGAAGTATACTTCCATATTCACACAATAACGTACATAGGCTAAAACCAGGGCCACTGGAATTATACGGCACGGCTAAGTAAATTATGTGCCAGGAGAGGCAAAATTACATCACCTCACCACAACTGAAACAGACTAGGTATGGAGATCGGTTGATAAACACAAGACCTCAAACACACTTACAGTCGCATATCACAGCCTAAACAAAAACACGAACACACACACACCTATGGAGGTCAAACACAGAAACCTGAAAACAAACACTTGAAGAGAGACAATAATGCATAAACACACACACAAAAAATTAGACAGGGAGACATGCTTATGAGCACATGTTTGACATAACAAACCTGTAAATATGTTGTTTGTCGGCAGCACTGATGACGCTGTAAGTTCACAGTGCCTCTGCGCCACAAAATAAAATGTCTCCTGTATTTCTAAGACTGTTTTAATTTTGCACATGGTGCACATGAAAGAGCACGCAAAAATACATCAATAAACCTTTGTACAAGGCAGAGTTGAACAATTTCTAATTGTGTACTTCGATCCAACTGAATAATTTTTACTGAAAAGCGGCCTTTAACGCCATTCAAAAGGGTTCCTGAAAAAGCATCTTTCACTAATGTGCCCAAATTCTAAATCGGTCCCTCCGCTGCTCTAACCATGATCACCAAAGCGCCCCGAGGCCGGACCTGGGTGCAGGAAGCACACTGTGTGATTCGTTTAACCTGTGTCATTCTTTCATGAACCTATTTATTTATTTGTTGGTGTTCGTTAGTTGATTCACTCATCCATTCAAAATGTAGCGGGGTTATGTTAAACACGTGATCAGATTACCCACCTAGTGATGTAACGAAACTTCCTCATTGCATTAACCACAAGCCACGCCTGTATGTGGCATACACGGAAATAAAAGAAAAGATTTGCACAGTGGGTTAGGTCGGTGGGTTCAGCTCCAGCCTAAGAGGAAATGTGTAAGATGCAGTTAACTGGTTTGTTCTGGAATGGCACAATTAGCATTTCAGTCTGATCGGTATTAGTAATTTAAGCGCTAATACGTAATTCAGGTTGTGATGCTTGCTATTGTAAAGCCCAGTATTATATTAGACTCATTGAAAATATAGGACTTTATGAAAACATTTAAAAACTATTAGGGGAAGGCTCCATTAAATTCACTTTAAAATGCCAAATTCTTACGAAATATATGTAAATATCAATTGAAAAGCAAATCCTTATCTAAAAAAATGTAAAGATGTTTTTCGGCAGTGTCCTACTAAAAAACCTCTGTGGTGTGCTCACCCAGCAAAGCAGAAAGAAGAGACGGCGTTTCCTGTAAATCTCTTTTCCTGAACATGCTTAATGGAGGCCAACAAACATACGGCTATTTCCTGCACTACAGCCCTTTGTAATAATTGAAGAAGAGTCTTTTTTCATACGTCTTGTGGGCGGTGCATGGTGTGCCCTTCTTTACTTGTTTACAGCATGTGGCTCAAACTGTAACTATTTCAGTTAAACACCCATCATCCCCCCAGACCTCTAACTCTAAGTCTAAAGTCTTAAATGTGCAGGAACCCGTTCACCGTGCATCTAACAGGTTTACACGCATCCCAGCATCTCTAATGAGGGCATCCGCAGCGGATCGAAGATAGCATGAATGTAACCTTGCATCGGCGTGGCGCTGCATAGAACCCTTTATTATGAGGAATAACGTAGCACACAACTCAGTCTACTTAAAAAAGCAAAGCGACACAGCAGACAGACTTTCAGGCTGAAGCAAATGCAAGGACACAACGGGGACCCCAACATAAACAAGCCGAGGTGACAAGAAGGGCTGGGCGAGAAGGGAGGGGGGAATGCCAGCATCAGAGGAGCCTGATTAAAGCTGACGGAAAAGGGAGGGGGAGAAGGGAGGAGGGAGTGCGAACAGCAGCTGTGCACATGCACGCCATCGTGCACTCAAGCTTTAGGCCTGGCAAATCATGTGGGTAGCACTTTTGAAAACCCACTTACAAAATGTCTCAAAGAGACAGCTTGCGCTGTCTCAGCGAGACCTAAAAACAGGCATTGTCATTTTGCTGACCTACAATCACATTTCATGTGGCAGCTCAGCATACTTTTTTGTTTTTCAAAAGCAAATTACTGAAGCCGGAGAAAAACAAACAACAATTTTTCTGTTCGTGCCATCAGGCTTTTCCTCGTGATCCTGAAAAAAAAAAAATAGATCAAAACGTCAGCCCTAAATTGGACAGATGGTCTAATGTGCCTACACTGACGGCTTAAACCTGTTGGCCGTTGGTATAAGGCTTCCATTGGCAGACCCAGCGGCGGCACCGCTGGCAGAAACATGATAGTGGGTGTGGCTCTAAATAGAATGGGCAGGCCATCTGTTCAGGACTGGACTGGGAACAGTTGCTCGACTGTCAGGAGGGTTGAGGCTGGGGATGGTTGGGGGTCAGCCACAAAGCTCCGCTCCTGCTTTTCTTACAGGGGGCTGATCAGTGGCGGTCCATCCATTGGGGGCGTTGGGGCGTTGCCCCCCCGCTCACGCCCCACGCCCGCAGCTTCCTCGGTGTCTCTGAACTTAAGTAAACTCTCAGTTTACTTAAGTTCAGAGACGCTGAGGGAGAACTGTCAGTCAGTATGACGTTGGACCGCCCACCCCCTTCAGAGTCTGAAGGGGGTGGGCAGTCTGGTGTCATGTTGACTGACAGGCAGCCAGCAGCACACAAGTACGCATGAGTGGGGACGGAGGGAGATTTTTGCACCGTGCCCAGTCATGCGCACTAGTGTTTCCAAAGGCTGGCGCATGCCCATTAGGAGAGCGAGGGTTGAGCCAAGGCTCAAACCTCGGTCTCCTAATGGGTAGGCGGGCGGAGCGTAAGCCTGCTCTAAGCCAATCCTGGTGCTGCTCCAGCACCAGGATTGGCTGAGAGGGGTCTTGCAATGCCAGCACTGATGGGCTGTTCCAGTGAGTGAGTGTGTAGGCGCCACAAGTAATGGACCCGAGGAGGCGCGGACCCGGACCTGCTCAGGACAAGTAGGATTTTATTTAAAAAAACCCCACCCCTGCGCAACACCCCCCCCTCCCCACCCCACACGACACGAGCCGCGACAGCGTAATGGTGTTTATTTATGGTGGGGCAGTGGGGATGCAGAGATTTCCCGGGTCGGGCTCTGAAGACACAACACCTGTTCACACGCGTTAGGATGGCACGGGTGGAGGGAGCCGGGAACAAGTATGCAGGTCACCCCCGAGTCTCTATAGTCCGAGAAGCCGTGAAAGTCTCTTTTCACACTACTGGGTCTGAAGATTCTCACATTCCTGGCGTGAAGTGATCAGCTAACACATGCCATTAACATCGGCTGAGGCAGTGGCTGCTCATTAGCTCACGTCAGGCCCAGCCGTCCTCCTGGGAGGGACCATAGTCTCCACAGGGAGGGGGGTTGGGAGACAGTAATGGCAGGCCCAACCTTTACAAGAGCTTTTAACTGCCTGCTGGCTGCTCACTCACGTGATCTCTCCCATGTGTGGCCTGAGGAATCACGGTTTCTAGCCGGTTATAACTTCGGGACTATGAGTCCCAGGGTGCAAAGGGAAAATAGGGTGCAAAGGGAAAATAGGGTGCAAAGGGAAAATAGGGTGCAAAGGGAAAACAGGATTGCATTAGATACTAGTCTAGCACATGCATTCAGAAACGTAGAGGGGACATCAAGATGAACAGTTCACCTTCCCCAGTCACCAATAACATACATTCTGGAATGCCCCTTTGCTCGATGACGTTTGTTTGGCTTTTGAGATACATGACATCATTCACTGGCTGGCCCCTTTAAGATTTCCCCAGGAGTGAATGAATTATTCGATAATGTGGCCTCTTACAGGCGATGTTTGCTTCTCAGTCAACACATCTCTGGATTTTTTCAATTGATACTGTTTTTTTGTTGTCTGCTCTCAATTTAGTAGTTATGTTTCTAGGTCACTAGAAGTATTGTTTGCTTTTCCCCTAATTCTTTGAAAGAAAGAGTATGGCCGCAGGTGGTTGAGGCTTGCTCGCTCGCCACAGTGAAGTACGACAATTGTTTTACGCCCTACCAGTTTCAAATGTCACCAGCCGCCACTGGGGCTGATATTGCAGGACTGCTGCAAAACCAGCCCCCCTGTAAGAAAAGCGGCCTCAGCGGCCACAAAACCCACCCCCACCCCTCCGGCCCACCGGGGAAATGCCGGGTGCCTGCTATGGACAGCCCAGTCCTGCATCTGTTTGGTGGAATGGGCACTCCCACATTAGAGGTAGAGTACCCTCTCTACCAAACTCGAAATTAATCTTTGCAAATCAGGCCCATGGTATCGAAAAGTAATGCCACACAAGTGGATTTCCTTCACTGATGGCAGTGGTACAAATTTTTTTTAAATTCTTCATTTGCTGTCCATTTGCAGTGACATAAGGCCATACACTGCATGTATGGCACATTAGCCTCTGTCCCTTAGTTACTCAAATAAGATAAGAATAATGGAGGAAAATCTAAAACACCAGGAATGTGGTTAGAGTATTCCCCAAGGAAACCTCTTGTAAATAATAAGTTAGCATGTTCTTTAGAGATGATTAATTACCATATGAATTAGCTCTCCAGATCACTCGAAACATATCAATATGTTAATTTAGCAGTTCTGGTCAAGCCGTGGTGTTGTTCAAGCGAACATTCCGATGACAATTGGAAGGACTGCTAAATGAGATAGTCATGCAACAGACAACAACAGACAACTGATACGGCCTATATTGCCTGGCGCTTACCTTCCCTGTAGGTAATTATGTGCTTCATTTAAATGTCTTCATTATGGAGATTCCAATTAAGATTCCTCCAGAATGACTCAAAGTCGGAGGTGTTGCAGAGCTCATAAAACGTGATGATAAATATGTAGACACTGTCATAAAAAAGAGTTGTTTTTTTAAATGTAAGTTACTATAAATCTATGCCGCTGAATTTAATGATTTCTTGGTTCGACGTGGCACCTACAGTCTAAATAAAATCAGTCGTCTTATAATTAAGGCTCCATGTTTTCCGTTTTTGCAGATTTTTCCAGATAAATACAGACAGAAAAACATTTATTGTCTTGTCTGTATTTATTTTTAAATGTGTATAAAAATGGAAATTGGGGTGATTCTAAATACACTTGCCATGAGTGCCAGGCCAATAGCTGTGTGGATTGATAGGTAAGGGGGTTAAAAAAAGAAAGGAATTGTTGTAAAGAGGCTTAAATAGCAGTAGATATGCACAAGGCTGATAATGAAATTAAACACCAGTAGATATGCACAAGGCTGATACTGAAATGTGCATATTTTCATATAAGTGCACTGATTTATCTTCTGCAGGTGTTCATATCATTGAGACCTGCATTCATTCAAGCATGACAGCATATTTTTTGGTTAAATAATACAAGTTAAAATATTGTGGACAGGGGGCGGAAATGTGGTGATGTTCCCTTTGGTTTAATGTTCTCTGTAGAATGGTTTTCATGTATAGTTTGATGGCGTAAACGAAAGCTACTTCTTTCTACGTCATAAAAAGACAACAATACTTAATGCAGTCGTATGATATAAATCATAACCATCTCTATACTTTTATTAAATACTGCAAACTATTGAACTGGCGCCCCATAAAGTCAACTGCGTTGTAAAGTTTATTGATTTTCTGCAGACTCTGATGCCTTTTACTGGGCTAGCATGAATTATCACAGAATTATATTGGTTCGGTGACATGTTTATTAGCAAATGACAACCATAGTTATTTCGCCTACAATCACAATAACCAACGTTTAGGATTAAAAAAAAAAAAAAAAAATGTACCTCAAAATAGTCCGCATTTAGAAACCAGGGTGTGCACAAGTACTGTGCACATTGCATTGAGCAGAGTACCAATATCGATTCATTAACATTGCAATTATCATTAAGAGCAGATTCCACTGAACCCACGTAAAATAAGTATTAACTATTATCAAAATTAATTAGTGAATTTTCAAAAGTACAAAAATGCCATAAACTTGGAGGAGGCCCAAAAGGGTGTGGGGGGCGGGGGAATAAAAAAGACGCTGTTACATTATGGGCCTGAAGGAGAAAGGTTCTAAAAGGAAGGCAAGGAGATTATAGAGTCCACGGACAGGTCAATGGTGGCAAAATCAATCAAATCACTATCAGAAAGTAAATAGCAGATCAAAACAAGAAGGGCGTATTTACAAGCCCCCATCGCCAAAGGAACGTCACTTTTAGTGACATTCCTATGGCGATATGGGCTTCGCCTTATGTTCAAGGTAGCGTTAAGCCAATTACCGTGGCGTAATGCTGCCTTGTAAGTAAGGCACCCTTTCACGCTATACTTGGCATGAAAGGGGAGGGCAATGGGTGTTGTGGTGGGTGTTACACTGCAACACCCATTGATTTTGATGCTGTCCCATATTTACAAGGGTGGCGTAAATATAAGGCAGCGCCAAAATGAAGACCAGGGAAACCCTGGTCTTATTCTGGCAAAACGAGAAGAAATGCTTTCTTTCTCCTCGTTTTTAATGTTTCTATGTTTGCTGCATTGTGTATCACACATAGAATCAGCAAAACGCCATTGATTGTTTGTGTGCACGAAGGTGTCCCTTCCTGCACAGAAACAATCATTAAAAAAATGACGAGTTGCAACTTCTGTGTGTGCTGCACAAAGCAGCACACATAGAAGTTACAAAACTCCATTTCAAATTGTTTATGTGCAGGAAGTGACACCTTCTTGCAAATAAACAATCCTTCCCCTCAAAACAGGCACCCTTGCACTATGGTGCAAGTGTGCCTGGTTTGCGCTAGGCTGCTAAATTTAGCGTCAGCTCAGGAATAAATGCAGGGCTGCTCCGTATTCTTGTAAATACGGTGCATTCCTACATTTCAGAAGTGGCTGAGTGCGGCATTAAGCCAACAAGGCTAACGCTGAACTCCGTCACTTCTTTTGTAAATATGCCCTGAAGTCTGCCTATTGAAGTGGTAGGGTAAATGTTGCAACAACAAGCACATTTGTGTAACCAAACCCCACTCTACACGGAGGGGCATATGTACAAGCCCCTATCGCCACGGGAAAGTCACTTTTTGTGACGTTCCCATGGCGATAGGGGTCTTGCCTTATGTACAAGGCAGCGTTAATCCACTTGAGGTGGCTTAACGCTGCCTTGTACATAAGGTACCCGGCTTTCACGCTATGTTTAGCGTGAAAGGGGCGTGCAGTGGGTGTGTGGTGGGCGTTCCACCGCAATAACCATTGTATTTGAGGCTGCCCCCTATGTACAAGGGTGGCGTACATAGGCAGTGCAAAAATTAAGACCAGGAAAATCCTGTTCTTAAGTTGGCAAAATGAGGAGAAATGCATTATTTCTCCTCGTTTTTTTGCCTTTTCCATGTGTGCTGCCTTGTGCCGCACACATGGAAAAAGCAAAATGCCATGGTTTGTTTATGGACAGGAAGGTGTCCCTTCCTTTGCATAGACAAACCTTTTAAAAAAATTCCATTTTGCAACTTTCATGTGTGCTTCATGAAGCAGCACACATGAAAGTTACAAAATGGCATTTTAGGATTGTTTATGTGCAGGAAGGGACTCTTTCCTACACACAACCAATTCTCCCCTGCACACAGACACCTTTGCACTCTGGCACTCTTGTAAATATGGTGCAGCCTTGCGTTTTCGAAGTGGCGGAGTGTGTTGTTAATCCCAGAAGGCTAACGACACGCTCCGCCACTTCATTGTACATATCCCCGGAAAGAGGAGCAAGAAAAAAACCTCACATTTTGAATTACATTCCCATATATAGTCATGATTTGCATCTTGGCAGATGGGACACTCCGTCACAAACATATTGGATATCCTGTATTACAGCTGCATTGTATCCTATAGCACTTGTAATACAGCGGATGCAATATCTGTCACGTCTGATCTAAATCAGGCCCCTAGGCTGCACGAACAGTCAAACCTAACATGTGGTAAAAGTAGGTTTACCTGACATACCCAATCAGAAACAAGCAACCATGAAACAATATGCAATGAAACATAGCAACTCTACACCCACACATATTTATAGTAAAGCAATTACTTTTTAAAAATTATAGACTATTACAAGTAATGAAACAGATTTGTAAACAAATGATGGCTACCAAGCACCAATAACATGGCATGAGATTTGGAATGATATATATAACCAGAGTTGTGCTATTTGATGGATTCATCAACTCAACACTGAAGTAGATGGTGCACAATCAATCACGAGGACATACACTATTGGATGCACTGGCCCTCATCCACCAAAGTGCAAAAATAACTATTGATGGACAGAATGCAGAACAATGTCATACATTCACCCCAGTACAGAGATATGGGCCTAAATCCATCGTTTTTTTGCTCACCATGCCATTCCAGTTTGGACCCAGCCATATGCAAATCAGTCTTGACCCTGTGCCCCATGGGAACGGTCCAGCCCAAACTGCCAGGCCAGGTCCTCCCTGGACTGGAAACAAGCATCCTAGGGCCGGTTTCAGAGTTTCACCCCTCTTCAGCCAGGATGGCTTGATTCCAGTAGCATGGAGAGCACGGAATGTCAGAATTTTGGATTTAACCCAGATCTCTTGACTGGGGGTGAATGTTTTGATTTGTTCTGCATTCCATCCATCAATTGTGTGTCTTTTGCTCATCCACCAAAGTGGCATGCTTCACCATCGCTAGGTGGGCGCTGCAATACTCAAAGGACTCCTCAAATGAGGCCTCTTTGCCAGAGAGATGTGTATCTCAATGTTTGGTATTTGCCACACAATAGAGTAGTTTCCTTGTGTTGGAGATGCTGGAAACGTGGTGAATTGGGTGGTGAATTTAAAACTGGCTATGGGCCAATCAAGAGGTATTTTATTATGAAAGAAAAGCCATGTCTTCTAATCGGTGCTGCGTTGTCATTGAGCCTAGCATTTGGGACCTCAGATCAGCGCTGCATAGTTGTTGAACATCGCAGCTAGGTCATGAGCTGTGCGGGGATGTCTTCAGATCGGCACCGTGTTACTACGCCGGTTCCGATCAGCACATAGTTATCACTGCCTTGTTTTTTGTGGGAAAACAGCTACAGAACCCACTTTCAAGGTTCAAGACTGAATTGGCACCTCTGGCAGAGTCAGCAGGTAAAGCAAAGTGGAAGGAAGATTTTGATGGCCTTGAGACTTCAAGACCAGGGTGCAAGCCAGCAAACCCTTGAAGAAACTTGGGTTCATGGATGTAGAGAGCAGGTCCAGTCCTTCTCACTCCCAGGAAAGACACACCAACCAGCAGGCCAACACAGCAAAGCAGGTAGCAAAATGGCAGTCCCTCCTACAGCACAGCAATCAGCAGGCAAACACGGTAAAGCATTTAGCAAAGTCGCAGTCCCTCCTGCAGCACATCAGCTCTTCTTCCAGGCAGAATGTTCTTGGTTCCATCAAAGCTCTGATTTGGTGGTGCCAGAGGTCCAGGACTTATACCCAGTTATGCCTTTGAAGTGGGGGAACTTCAAAGAGGCCTTTGAAGATCACAAAGTCCCTGTCATGCCTGCTGGACGAACGGGTGCGCAGGTCCAGTATATAAGGACTCGAGACTGGAACGAACGCGCTTAGCGTTCTAGCTCCGAGCCCTGTTTCCGTCCTTGACTTCGTCTGCCTGACTTCCGTTTCGTGACTTCCTGTTCCTGTTCCCGTTCCGTAGTTGTGGTCGCCTTGGATTGTTTCCCTAGCGAGTGAAGAGCACAAGTTTGTTCGGCGTTATAGTGTTGTTGGTGACGCCGTTTTCTGGTCGTTGCTCTTGAGCAGTGAGCGGCAGAGTTTCTCCGGTGTCTCCAGTCTGTCCTCTCTGGATTTCGCCGAGGTCACGATTTACCTGTAGCATCGTGAAGCCACTCACGTCTTCATCTCCTGAGTGAGTGTATCTGCGCCTTTACACCAAGGCAGATTTCCCCCTTTCTCGTTTGGTTCCCTGCTTGTTGTATTTCGCTTACCTGATTGTAGGCAGTACCCCTATTTCTCCCTCAGTCTGGTTGTGTCAAATTTTGTCTTTAGTTGTTTCTCACGCTCAATTGTCCGGTTGGTTGGAGGTTGAAGACCCCTTTGTTATCCTCGCTGTCCTCAGGGATAGCTAGCGTGAACCACCGTGCCTCAGTCTTGACAGCACCTTCAGCACAAAGAACGGTAACAGCGCGGGGCGCTGCTTTCATTTGCTCTCAGGGGGGTTAATGCAGAAGAGAGTGGGAAGTGAATTGTTATGTTCTTTCCTTAGGATTACTGCAACGTTCACCACACACCACCTCCATTCTTTCTAGGAGACACTTTACGTAGAACATGTAAGTTTCTCCAGATGGGAAGAGGGACATACAGGCTCAGGGGGTAGAAGTAGTATTAACTGTCTACTGTGTGTGCAATAGACCGTTCCAGAGTGAAGTCATCTTTTAATCCTGGTCAACCTTCGATGTGCCTAAGCCTTACGGAGTGATGCCCCATCTTGATTCACATCAGAAGTAGCAGTGTTTGGTAGGCACATATACAGACAAATTTACCTAAAGAGATAAGAGGGGCTGTATGTTGTTAACCTATTCTTTCTGTTACAGCAGAGCGTTGCCAAGTATCGCAGAACTCTTCAAGAGTGTTGCCAAACCTCGAAGACCTCTTCACCCATTCATAAAACCGGACCCCCCTCCTTCCCTTGTTTTGTTTCCCTGTTTTCCCCTGTTGAGTCATCCGCTACTCTAGTGTTTGATAGAGTCGGAGAACCACAGGGGAGGATTGTGGCATACTCTACTGATTCCTGACGCTCCTGCAGAAAGACCTTAGATTCCTTACAGTCCCTGCCTTTGGCGCCCTGGCTCCAGACTCACTGCAGGGGAGTATGCAGCTCTTTGTGTGGGGACAGGCACAGCCCTACTCAGGTGCAAGTATTAGCCCCTTCCTCCCAAGCTACATCAGGATAGCCCATCAGCCTTGTGATGGGCCATCAAGAAGCAAATGCCACATCTCAGATCCCTTTGTTTGAGACTGCCTAGAGGAAAATATATTCAGAGACAGGCAGAGGCACAGAATGGTTAAATTATAAAAAAGGCAACTTTCTAAAAGTGGCATTTTCATACTTACAATTTAAAATCCGACTTCACCATAAGTTGTGATTTTAAATTGTCAGGAGACATCAAACTCCAAATCTCTATCTTATCCCAATTGGAAATTGCACTTAAAAGATGTTTTAAGACAATCCCAATGTTAACCTATGGGGGAGATAGGCCTTGCAGTAGCGAAAAATTAATGTAACAGATTATCACTTCCAGGACATGTAAAACTCAAATGTACATGTCCTACCTTTTAAATACACTGCCCCCATCCATAAGTCTGCCTAGGTCCTACCTTAGGGGTGACGTCTAGGTAATAAAAGGGAAGGTTTGGGACTGGCACACAGGATAACTGGCCAGGTCAAAATGGCAGTTTAAGATTGCACACACAGGCTCTACACAGGCTCTGCAGTGGCAGGCCTGAGAAATGTTTGTAGTGGGTGGCACAATCAGTGTTGCAAGCCAACTAGTAGCATGTCATTTGCAGGCCCTGTACACATATAGTGCACTTTACTAGGGACCTATAAGTAAATAAATATGCTAATGGTGGATAAGCCAATGTTACCATGTTTTGAGTACAGAGCACATGCACTTTAGCACTAGTTAGCAGTGGAGAAGTGCCCAGAATCCTAAAGACCGCAAAAATCCATTCAGCAAAGGGGAGGACGAAGGCAAAAGGTTTGGGGTGACCCTGCAGAAAGGGCCATTTCCAACATGTTGTACAAAATTGCTCCATGTTCCAATACCTGGGAGTAGAAATCTGTATAATGAATGCAACACCCTCAAAAATTCACATATATTACATCCCTAAGTGATGCAAAGATGTTTAGTCAACAACTGTTGAAACATATCACTTATAAAACTCTATCAACTGCAAATAACATCTTCTTAGATGATTTTAACTTCCAATGAGTTAAGTTTAATGACTCTCATGTCCTTTAACCAAGCACCTTTCTGAATAACAATGATTTGACACCACTCTTTAGGGTTTCTAGAAATGTAAAATGATCTCTCCAAGACCTTTGGATTTCAGTGGAAGGCACCCTACTGATAGGATCCTCCATACATGTTCAGTAGTCAAACCATCACCGCATTCCTTTAACGATCATCTCAGAGAACACCTTGACTTAGGGCCAAATGACCCCATCAACATATTGTCTTATGGACACAAAACAAATTGACAAACCCCAGACTGACATTGAGTTTCTCATGTCAGCTGAAACCTCCTATCTAGATGGTAAAAGTGACTCAAGTGACAAACTATTACAAAATACCTTAATACATATAATAGATGATGTAGCCCCTATCTGACTATGAATACAAACAAAACATTCTCCCAATAGTAGCTTAAAGAGCTCTATGAAGATAGGAAGAAACTCAGGGGCAAATTCACAAGGATCTATCGCAGAGTAAACTGCACTTTATTGCAGCCAAAGTAGAGATAAACTTATCGCCCCAATCACAAGACGGCGTTAACATCCCACAGCACCAGTTTACCCACGATAGCAGCCGCAAAAAACATCACCACAGATGACCCCTGCATCTATCGCTAATGAGATGCAGAGTAGGCGTTCTCGTGCCAAAAGCCACCACTCCACAACATTCACAACGACCAGCCAGAACTGCGATAAGAACACAAAACAGGTGATGAGGCGCTTTAGCAGCAGGAAAATAACCCCTGCTCTGACCTGGTGCAAAGTTGGGCCACAGCCTGCACCACAAAAGGGAGCCCAGCCCAGACCCACACCTGAAGAACAACAGATGCACCCGGGCAACTGAGCATGCAGCCCGGAGGGCCGAAAGGGCAACAACACCCGCAGCCACCGCCCCCAACACCCCCCTCCCTAGCACCCCCGACCAAAGACATGCCACATCAGCTACACCTAAACATGTACAAAATAATACGCATTATGTTGCACAGTCACAACTGGTGACATGCATGTGTTGTCACAAAAATGAGCATCACACATTCACTTTCGAAGCAACAAATGAAACTTTATTAAAAAGAACACTGAAATAAAATGAAGACGCTTGGCGGCTCCCCTCGGGACAATCCGTAGGTCACAGCCTGCAAGACAAAAATCATGATGAGAAGATGTGTCCTGCGCAAATCAAAGGACAGAGAGAGAGAGCGAAGGAGTGAGAGAGGAAGAGAGGGAGAGAGAGAGAGAAGAAGAGAGGGGAGAGAGAGAGAGAGAGGGGGAGAGAGAGAGAGAGAGAGAGAGAGAGAAGAAGAGAGGGGGGAGAGAGAGAAGAAGGGGGAGAGAGAAGAAGAGAGGGGGAGAGAGAGAGAGAGAGAGTGCCGCCTCTGCGCACCCAGGCCACACTGCTCACCTGCTGCCACTGGTGTGTCTCCAACCACTTGCCGGTATGTATTGCAGTTCACCAGAATCAGCTACGTTAACCACCAATCTCAAAGCTAGAGGTTACCCCTCCAGAATAGTCAATGACTCGATGAAGAGAGCAAGAAACAACCCCAAAGAGTCACTACTTGAGGTCCACCACAAACCCATCACTGACTTGATCACATGTGTAACCTCATTTACACCCAATTCAGCTACTACCAAAAAGATCATTTTGAAACACTGGGGTATTTTAAACACAGGGGGTTTACAGATACCAAACAACAGAGGATACTGATGAGATCGACCTCCTAGTCACCCTTGACATGGAGGCTCTATACACAAATATTCCCCAAGGAGCTACCCTCACAGTCATAGAGTCGGCCTTAAACTCCTTGGATTGGCAATCCCCCACTCCAATCTCCATTTATCATGGAATGCGCGACCCTGGCCTTAACCGAAAACTTTTTTGAATTTAAACAACAACTTTACCATCAATTCCAGGGCACTTCAATGGAGAGCACCTTTGCCCCCAGTCTAGCCTGCTTGTACATGGCAGCTTTTGAGAAGGATGTCATCAACAATGACAACAATCCATACTACAATAATTTGAGACTTTGGAAACGTTTCATAGATGACATCCTAATTTTTTGGCATGGCAGCCTAGCCACATGCAATGCATTTGTGGAATGGATTAACCACCAGAACAACTATTTGAAATTCTCACACACTATTTCAGAAACCAGTGTTGCATTTCTTGACTTGAACATCCTGTTGTCTGAGGGGAACCTCTCCACCTCCCTGTATAGGAAAGCTACTGATCGCAACAGTTTACTCCTGTACCAGAGCCACCACCCCAAAGCCCCAAAGCCTTAAAAGACAATCTACCTTTCGGTCAGTTCCTGCGCATAAGACGCAATTGCACAACGACCACTGATTACAAAAAGGAATCAGCTACGCTAGCCACCAATCTCAAAGCTAGAGGTTACCCCTCCAGAATAGTCAATGAAGAGAGCAAGAAACAAACCCAGAGAGTCACTATTTGAGGTCCACCACAAACCCACCACTGACTTGATCACATGTGTAACCTCATTTACACCCAATTCAGCTACCACCAAAAAGATCATTTTGAAACACTGGGGTATTTTAAACACAGGGGGTTTACATATACCAGGCCAAGATTTGCATACATGAGAACTCGCAGTCTAAGAGATATCCTTATCCACACGAGACCCAGGATGCAGACTATCTCTACACAAAAGAACTTGTGGGGCCTACCTTCTGTTAAAGGACACTACCCCTGTGGCTCAGGCAAAGTGTGCAAATACACGACAATAACCAAAGAGGTTACCCTACGGACAAACTTCAAATGGTCCATCCAAAAACACACCAATTGCAACACTAGACAGTGCATTTATTTGATTACCTGCCCGTGGCCTGTAGTATATCAGAATGACCATACGAACCGTCAAAACCAGAATAATCGAACATAGGAGTAACATACGCTGTCAGAGAACTACAACCAGACTATACAGACATTACACAGAGGCACATCATCCTCCAGATTCAATACACTGGATTGTACTAGAATCCCACTCACAGATTTCCAAACCTTCTCTATTCAGGATTGAACAGAGATGGGTCCATAGACTATCATCTCACACAGAACGACTCAATGACGATATCCCATGGGGCTCACTTTTCTAATGATCACCTAATGTAACCCCCATAGCTCTTTGATCATTAAGTGAGTTTATCTAGATGAGACAGACTTAGCGACTTACTTTTGTCGCTCTCCGATGGATTGTGTCGAGATGCATATTGCTAGATGGTGCCCGTCATATTCTGTCACCTTACTTGTACATTTTTGCGCCATTGCTGCCATCAATAATTGCTCGCTATGGGTTTTGGTACTGTTGATTCGTTGTTACCATGTTTCCTACGGGTACCACGCACACTGACTCAATTCATGCCTTCGATACTACAGCATTCTACTACGACCTACTCCATACTAAGATGGCCGCTGT
Organism: Triturus cristatus; assembly: GCF_964204655.1. Taxonomy (NCBI): domain Eukaryota; kingdom Metazoa; phylum Chordata; class Amphibia; order Caudata; family Salamandridae; genus Triturus; species Triturus cristatus. The sequence goes on from NC_140588.1 coordinate 145,978,341, forward strand.
ATTTACCACTAACACTAGCAGGGAGCTCCCGGCATCCACCGGTCATGCGTGAGCTCCTAGCGCCACCCATCATGCGCGAGCAACGCTCCCCACGTAGCTCCGCCCATCTCATAATAGGCGCATACTATATCCACCTGCCGCCCCGGTAACCAGGTTCCACCCCGGTTCCTGGCGGCAGGGTAGGTCAAATAGCCTGGCGTGTCCTCACGCGGGTAAGTACTGGCCCCTTGGTAGCCCTTGACTATGCGGGCTCCGATCTGGTCCCTTCCATGGTGAGCATAACCTTGGCAGCTCTCACGGGCGTCTGCTCCCCCGTGTGGAACCCCGCTACCTACAACCCCTCCCCGGCCCGACCCAACCGCGACTATTTGAAACGCGGCTGAGCACACTTAGCTTTACGCCACCCGCTGTCACCCGGTCGCTGTTGTCTTGGAGACGTTGATCCGATCCGCACGGGGGAGTTTGTATCCCCGGGTCGCTCTGCATTTTTGCTCCACCTTTGGCGGGCGCACCGCGGACCCAGCATGGATCACCTTGATTCACTTTTACAGTTGTATAGCAATCATTTTGACTATTTGTTTCACAGGACCCAATCGGTGTCCATTATATTTTTCGCCAGGACTGTTGCTAGAAATCCTAAGCGACAGGCCAGGTGAGTTAAACAACCCCCTCCGCCTTTCGCAATATATAGCGTTTCCATAAGCTGTTATTGGTTACTATTACAATAATTTTATCTAGTTTTTAATCTTCACTTTCTTGATTGCGTACATCTTAAGAGGCACCACATGGTTATAGGATTATTAATTGATCATATACGGTACGGTGACCCTAGTCTACAACATGATTGTGTTAGCACCTTTTAGCACCCTACATCACAATAATTTTGTTTAGAATTAAGGACAGATGAGATACGACTGAACCATTACATAACATTGTGCTTAACAATAGTTTATGCTTACCTTTCAGGTCACGGACCTGTGAACCTGGTACGTAGAGCACACTTAACCACATAGTGTAGATAGGTTTCTTTGATCCTGAAGAAGTGCCCAGATCCTCCTGACTATAGAGGCACGAAACATGTTGATCTTTAGAGTAGAGCTACACGACTAGACACCTTATCACTAGTACATAACCACTCCACACCATTTTAATCAGGCAGTTTACCTCATGAATAAAAAAATTGACTAGGACTTACTGACCTGTTTTAATCCACTTTCACTTACATCTACACAAACTAGGCCTCTCACCCCACTGCACCAACCGGCAGGAACAGAAGATCCCTGCTAAAGAGCCCCGGTTCGGGAGCCCGTCAGGTATTGCAGCGCCGACCTGACGAGGGGCAAGCTCATATGATGAAGCATGACACCTAGCTCGCTGGGTGTGTGAGAGCTCTAGTTCCACTAGTGGAACTCCCCCCTTCCCCTCTCCCCCTCTCCTTTTGCACTTTTGTACTAATCTAGAGTAAGTGCGGGACTACGCTTTCCCGCACTATTCAGTATCTCCTCCCTAGCCCTTTTTCTTTTCCTTGTTTCTGAGGAACATTGTACCCTGTTTGCATGCAGTTCACCAGGTCACACATCTGAGACAGACCCGTCATCTGAAACAGAGTCCAGATACATGATTGGCACAGTACACACAACTGCACAAGACAACATCGCCTGCCCGCTCATTCACACCCAGGCCGGGGCACCCCAGCCCCTTCCGCCGCCCATCGGAGCATACCCACCCATGCACACCCAGGCAGAGGCACCCCAGCCCCTCCCACCGCCCATCGGAGCATGCCCACCCATGCACACCCAGGCCTCACTGCTCACCTTCCGCCACCGGTGTGCAGACAAGAGGTCCCACCACATGCCGCTGCAAGCCATAAGACCGGGGCCAACAGACATGGCACCCTCCACATCATGCAGCCACGCTCTGCAGGCCACCAGGTCTCACGTTTGGTGCTGGGTCTTGATTACTCCATGGCAGAGGACATACCAGTGCCCCTGGCCTCATCGCAGGCTGCACACCCGCTCAACCCAGTAGGTGCCACTAACTCTGTGATCCCGGAAGCAATGACACATGGCAGTAGGCCAGCACTGCCCGCCGGCTCTGGCCTACACTGCGGTCCAGCAGGGCACACAAAACCTGAGCTGTCTGGACCGCCGGGACGGGGCATCATCACAGGCTGCACACCCGCTCAGCACTTAAGGTGCTCCTACCTCAGTGCACCCAAAGTCATCTTCCCGTGGCAGGGTGCCTGTGCCTGCGGCAGAGATTTGGGTGCCACTAACCCTGTGCAACCCCAGCCAGTGCCACGTGGTGGTAAGCCCATGACGGCCGCAAGGCCTCGGGTGCCACTAACCCTGTGCGCAACAACTCATGGGCCCTTTATGATTGAGAACCGCAGAGCGTCCGTCATCCAGTCACTACCGGCAGAGGGGAATATGACGTCGTCGGACCCTTATGTTGGCGGAGTCACATGGCCTGTGACGCCTGTGCCAGATGGGTGTGGTGTGTGTGCAAACCTGCCCTCAGGGAGTCGCTGTGACATACTGACAACTAGACCAGTGACCTGCACATCACCAGCGAGTATGCCTGCGACAGGTAGCAATGAGGGCCCCCCTCGGAGCGTAAGCGGAGTGGTCTGGCTTGCCGTATACGCCGGACCAGCGCAGGGCTTGCAACAATGACTAGTTGGCTCTGGGCATGGTTCAGTCCATGTCCGCACATGGAAGTGACTGATGCGTGTGTCCCTGTCGTAGTGTACACGGCACCCAGTACACAATATGCAATGTAGCACCCTCTGACTGGCATACCACAGGATGAGCATTATTGACGCAAGGGAAATCAATGTCCCTACATTCATACACACATTCATACGTGAATGATGAAAGACATAACACAGCAGTGCGTTACTGGATGTTTATTGCACATCCAGTGCAGTTTTGCAGCTGGAGCGGTACAGGTCAATGCCAAGCACACTACATAATATGAGCCCGTGGAGGGCTAGCCAGAATCCATCCGGGGCTGACAAGTACTGCGGACGAGGAAGGGTACAGTCTGCAGTCTGGTCGCCGTGCCATTGGTCATCAAACAGGATATGGCAGTCCATGTCACTCTACAAGGTGAGTGCATCGGAGTATATCGGGGTCAGTGGAAGGTCATGGGGCCATGTGCGGCACCAAGCAGAAACAGGCCAGGTGGCGGAAATGAATGCTAGTGCGTCCTGATCACAAACCCATCCACGTCCTTCCCCGGATGTGTGCTCTGCCCCACCTGTAGGTGTTGCAGTACCGGCTGAGGCACTATGTGCCACTGACACATCAGGTGCTGGAGTGGTACGTCTGCCGCACTGTGAGGCAATGGCACACCTGGGGGCAGAGATGTGGATGGTGTGGGGGCAGCAGCATTCATCATCGCCACACCTTGTGGCAGCAATGCCATGATGAGGATCTGCAGGGCATGGTAGATCCCAGCTACATTTCGCCTCTATCCGCATCATGTCCTCCATGAGCCTCCGCATGTGTGCCAGCTCGCGGCTGGTATCGCTGGAGCCCCTCTGTTCTTCTCTCTGTGTCATGACTCCAGCGGTGTCAGTCAGGGCTCGTTGGAGAGCATGGAGGGGGCCTAGACACCCATGGATGGCGTCTAGTTTGGTAGCCATGAGGTCGAACCCCACCTGCACCTGCTCAGCCGTCTCCCTCTGACCCTCCAGCACACGGCATTGGAAGGTCGTGTGTTGTTCCTGGGGGTCTCGGGAGACTGCCGGAGCCATGGGTGTCTCCTGCTGGGTGGTTTGTGTGGTGGGTGGGGGTCTCCTCGATGCAGCTGGGCAGCGCTGATCCTGGAGGTGAGTTGCGGCTGACGTCAATTGTGTCTAGGAGAGCTTGTGCGTCGATGCTGGGGTTGTCCTCCTCGTCATGAGTGAAGAGTGGCTGGGACTGCTCTGCAGGGGGTGTTGAGGGTGGCCCTGCAATGTGAAGGGAAGATGGTGTATTGCAATGTGTCCACATGTATGTAGCCGCATGGTATATGTTGACATTCAGACAGCATGGCATTGTACATTGTGACAGTCTATAGATCTGGGCGATGCTGTTGTGTTGTGTCCTGTCGAGCAGTGTCCTGTCACCCGACTCCGGCCACAGTATCCACACTGATGACTGTCGACACCAGCTCCTCCATGTCATCCAGCGCGAGCTGTGGCGCTGGGCACCCACCTCCAGTCTGCATTGCTGCCTTCTGGTTGGCTGCAAGTTTCTCCTTGGTCTTTCGCTTGATGTCATTCCATCGCCTCTTGACCTCATCCATTGTCCTCTTGTGCTCTCCGACGGCATTCACTTTGTCCACGATGTCCTGCCATATTCCATTTATGGTGCCCAATGACACGTTGGAGGTGAAGAACAGTTGTTGATGGTGTTCCATCACCTCCGTGACTATGATCCTGTTCGCCTGCAGACTGAACTTCGTCTTCCTCTTCTTCTTGTCCTTGCCCTTCCTTGTCCCCGAGGTCCCGGGCTGGTCGTTCGGGGTGCTTGTGGGGTTGCGCTCGTCCTCTGCGCCTGCTCCGGCTGCCTCCATGGTGCTTGGGTGTTGCTAAGTTTGTGTTTGGGTGTTTTTTCTACTTTTTTGATTTTTTGGTGTTGCAGGCCTGGTGCTGCTTAGCGCTGATTTCCTCATCGCGCTTTGGCCCATTGCAGGTTTTTTTGCGTTGGGGTTTGTGTTTCCATCTCCGTCGAGGTGGTTGTATCGCGGGCATTGGTCACGGTTTCGGCAAACTATCGCATGGGGCCGCCTTGTTGTGAATTCCACGTTGACACCGGGTTATTTTCCCGCGATAGGCTGCGATGTGTAAAGTTGCGTTAACATTTTTTGGTGATGTTTAGCACACGTTCTTGTGAATATACTCCTCAGAGAGGTGAAACAGAGCTGGGGCAAGAGCCCTCAACCACTAATCTGGACAAGCTGGGCATTGACAGAAAAAAATACAAAAGTAACATCTTTGAGATTAAGGCTTCCTACTTTGGATCTCATTTGGAACATGCTATAAACCATCTCAGAAAACTCTTTGAGATTGTCAAGCAAAACTCTTAACTCCCTTAAATGCAACATGTACATCACACCCAAAAAAGATGTGAATTAATGAGTAGATTAAAAAGATTGAGTTCTCACTGCCCGCACATTCAATGGACAATTCACACCAGGTTTCAGCCCTTACCAAATTATGAGGTGGCACAATATTGAGGAAAGTAAAGCCAGTGCATTAATTAACAAAATAGCAAAACGTGGATCAGCATCTTACAACACTCATCTGATACCTAAAACGACACTAAAAGACATCACGCCATGTGCCACGCCATTTTGGATGAATCAGAACAACTCATCATTGACAAGTGGTATTTTTGTATTTTATTTTTATTTTGTCATCCCTGCCATTCCCTCTTCCCTGCCCCGCCACCCTTATTCCCTGTCAGCCACTACTGTAAAGGACCAATCATAACACTTCACAATTGGAACAGGGTCAATTACAAAAAAAGTATGAGGATAGACAACTGTATATTGTTAGAAGGATACCTTCAGTACTACATGTCTGGCATCCACTTAGCCTGTATTTAGCACTGTCCTAATGTGGTAAACTGTGAGGTCTTTGTGGACACACCACCAGGGGCAGCACACTCATTGGAGCTCAAGAGCATTGACCCTCTACCTACAATGCGAGATATCACACAGATATCACACAGATAAATATTTTTGAAGTCCTTCCCTATGTTGCACTATTTTCAATTGAACTCAGTGAGCATCAACATGCCGGATGATGCCGATGTGGGCTGGTCCAAACATGATGATTGGCAGCAACCCTGCCCGTCGCAGTGAAATTAAGTGGGCATCGTGGTCTGACAATTTTGTTTGGCACAGTCAACCAGACAATGAACCAGGGGAAACACAGACACAGCCTCCTAGTCTCAGTTGGAGTTCGGTGTCTGCCTGCCCAAACCAATCCAGGTGCTGCTGTCATGCTGTTCACTTATGCAAACAACATGAAATCAGCACCGGGATTAGCTGAGATGATGGGCGATGTTGATGACCATTCCCCATGTATCCGTGACATGCATGCACTTGACAGGAAATGCTGTGGCATGAAGAATAAGGTGGCCGTGTTTCTGTCTCTCATGTTCAGCGTGCACCTTTCATTCACAAGTGTAATTGACAGCCCTGTGCACAAGCTGTGAGGATGTGGATTGAGGTCTGCTTTGCCTTTGTCAGTGAGAGAGCACCACCTGAAGTGTATTTGGTGAGTCCAAAAGCAGTCTTAACCAGGGCCAGACTGGGAACCAAAACCGGTCCTGGCAAAGTGCTTGGCCGGCCCCCGCGCAGGGGGGGGGGGGGTGGGGATTGCCCAGTGCCTGCTACGGCCAGTCCGGCCCTGGTCTCAACGAGCCTGCACTGGTGTGTGTGCATGTGATCATTGTACATTGAAAATAATAAACTTGCATACAACCATATTCATTACCTAGGCCACATATCGTTCCCAGTTTCATTGAATAGATTTACGTGCAGCACTTTTCAGAACTGTCTCAATAAAGCCTAGCCCATTCAGTCCGTGTTTTTTTTTTTATTACTAGAGCATTTTAATTCAAACATCGCTCCCAGATAGAATGCGGGCCCTTTCCTTGACATTATTTATTGCCATGAGAATGAGACCCTGGCTATGCCGCTGGAAATCATACGGTTTATTCAAAGGCATGTGTCTCTGAAAGGCAGAATGACATTAGATAAGGCAGTAGCTAGGACTGGGATGTAGTCAGTAGTATGGCATTCTTATTACGGAAAATTGGAAAATTCGGTATGGGTGGAGATCAGTTAATCACAGAGGAAGCTCACTTACATAAAGGCTAGTTTGGCTGGGGCTGAGTCAGTCACAGCAGCTTTACTTCTAAGGATAGAGAGTTTTTTTTTAGCATAATTGTTATTGTTTTCTGTAAGTTAGAATGATTAAAGCAAAGCCAGTAACGTATTAGACCCACTAAAATGAGAAGCCTTCGGGCCCACAAAGAGTCAATTTTATGCATGATGTGTCTACCCCTGAGATACCACCCTCTCAAATTCACAAGAGTGCTGCAAAAGTTCTTGATTTCCCCTACTTTGCCTATTTTAAACTTGAATGCATCCATTTAAGGAAAAGGTAATACAACTAAAAGGTCACAATGCATTTTTTTTTACTGTTGTGAATGGCCATAGTTCATAAATCATTGTTAAACAATTACAAATTTCAACTGTGCTTCATGGTTAAAGGACTTACTAACAGAGTCTGCTTGTGTTTCTTTGAAAGGTAAATGTACCTTCTTTCTAATCTATTTTGCTAGTTACAGCTTCCCTGCTATTAATAATTTTTTCAAAACGATTTGTAAATTACACCATTTTGTCTAGCATTCTTAATTTACGTAGTCTCACTTTGTCAATTGGTCTTGCTTGCTTCCTTCAATCACTCTGTGTAACTTGTTTTCAACATTAACACCCACCACTTTAAAAAGCCATCAGCTGCCACTGCACACCACTTAGTAGTTTGACCCCACTGTACTATGCGGTCTGTTGTTTCCCTGCCAAAGTACCGTAGGCCTTATTACATAATTTTTAACACAATAATTATCTGAGCTGCAAAAGAGGCATAGATATTTTGCTCTTTGTTGTTCTCTCTACTCACAAATGAGTGGCACATGTACAGTGCCAATCTGCATGGGCTCTAGAAACAGTGCTCACACTTTGCCTGTAGGCGGGCATTGTCTTCCCATATCTTATGTTTTCAGATAGCTATTGTTGCTTTGCCTTTTCTTATTGTTTTTGCTGCTCTGCAATAGATTAATCTGCACACCCAAATTAATGAGTTATTCAAGGTAAATAGGTATAAGGGAAATTCTATAGAGCTTATCTTTCAATTCATTATTGACACCTTGATGCAATAATGCTGCCTGTTTCTCAGTAGACTCTTCTGATTCTAATATCAAAATAGAAATTGAGTATGATAAATATGAGGATATTTTTGCACCTGTTTTAGTTCTAATAATCATGTTAACATGTTTGTAGAAGTGTACGTCTATCTAATATAGGATGCCTTTCTATATTTAAATGGTCAGTGTCATATAACAGATGACTGTTCTTGGGAACTAGCTTCATCAAACCAGTGGCAGCATCCCAAATCAGATATGATAACATAATGGCCACTTTATCCAGATAATTAAGGAAAGGAGCAAGGTGGCACAAAAAATGTAAGCTACATTGACTAATGAACACATTTCCTGACTGGCCATCCCCTTAAAATTAGCCCACCTCTATTGTGGCATACCACATATCATTAGATTCCAAATATACTGGAAACTAGGCTAGATCAGAGCATCTATTACAAAGTGTTAATCAAAAGAAGAAATTTGAAATTAAATGGGTTCCTAAATTGGAAATCTTGGTTGCTCAAGAGATGTTGTCTTAAGTAAGGGCAATTGACCATACCTGCTTTAAAATCAGTAATAAGAAGAAGATGCTAGATTCTACAATTGCTTTTAATGCTCAACAGTTAGTTAAGTGCACACCTTTTACTACAGCCCTAACTTTAACCTGTTATTTTAAAAAAAATGACTCAAATGAAAAGGGAGTGTCAATTGATTTTCTGTTTGTTTCTTTCATACCTTTGTATTTTCTTAAGTGTTATACTGAAAATTGTATCAATTTAGCCAAATGAGTAGACTCATTGAACTATATGTTCATTTTCTTTATATCTATAGCATTTAAGGAGGAGTATTGCATAGGTCTTATACATATGAACGCTCACTTAGAGGAGTCACCTGAAGACAGTATTTGTTCGTTATCAAAAGGGACCGTAAATAGCAAAACTATTGTCCCTTCAACATTCAATTTTCAGTGTTTTTATTTAAATGGAATTTGTGCCACTTACATTCACAATCTAACTGTTATAGCATTACATTTGAAGAGTGAAATGAAGAGATTAGAACTAATAAAGAATATGTTTTCTTTTATAGGTTGATTAATTACTAGTTGTTTATACTAGGGTCCTAATACAGCTGTCCATAGAATTGATGCAGCCATTGTAAGCATCTTGCAACTAATCCTTAACATCTCCTGTTATAATAATGTCACCTTTATGACAAATAAAAGTTAGAAGGAAATAAAATATGAGAGCTCTAAGACAATAGTGCAGGGAGGATAAGGTTGTTTACCGATAACCTGTATTGTGACCATTACAGCAGTTCACAACCTCATCACAATGGGCACAGATGAAATATAAGATGGCAATTTATCCTTTTGAACTATTTACAATTCCAGTATGCTAAGGTTCTCCCTGTATTTAACAATTTATAATGGCATATGCTACCTGAATATAGAGGTTTAAATATCATACTACCAAACAGAGTAACCAGAACAATAAATTGACCATCAAGACATTGTGAAAGTCCACTCCAAATAGAATTACAATTCTATTCAAAGTAAGTAGAATTGTAAGTAAATAGTAAATCTACACTTACCGATAAATAGTTACCTTCACAAAATGTTGGCTGTCAATATTCCTGTCAATTCATTTTTGGCAAGACAATATTTTTGTGTTTGATGATATTTTGACATGCAATCAATAACAGAATAACCCTTGAGGATGGCTTTGTCTACTATACAATGGGATACCTCACTTAGCCATGTTCCATTCACTGCTGAAAGATCAATGTTAGAATCTGATATTAATGTATAAATATCTGTGTCATAAGCACCAATAAATCTAGCAATACAGTGCAAAACATGGTTTACAGGATACAATTCCTTTCTGAGATTAAAAGTAGCCTTACAGATTGTTTTTAGACCATAGCATCAATGGTTTGGAGACATACAGGAAATATATGGCCTTTGAAAGTTGCAACATCACATTACAAAGCAAATTCCAGTTTCTCCAAAATTCTGCATCAAGAATAATCATAGACACTGAAAGGAGGAGCCATACAAATTCCATGGTAAAAGATTTTCGCTGACTACCTGTGAAAGAGATACAAATTTTATGTTTGTTACCAAAGTCTCACACAAAATATGCTAGTATACCTGTTATTGTCTCACATTGCCAAGTAACAGCGTTGCTCTACCTTTAAAAGCCTTACTTTTACTGTTCTTGGCTAATATTAGGATGATGAAAACCTTATCTCTCCCTAAATGAGCATTACGTTGAGTTTCATGAAGTGCCGAGACTTGTGTGGCATTAGGATGACACTTTAATTCAATTGAAAAGATATATTCAATTAAACAGATCATTACATTTGCATGAAAACTGGATAAAAGGTGGTAAAATGCTGGTTTTTCATAGTGAATGTGAGTTGCCTACCATTCATCCTTGTCTATTTCTCACTCCAAAAAGACCAGGGTGAAAAAACAGGAAATACAACCATATGAAATAATACAAATAAATCAGGCTGCCTATGATGACCACTCCAGGATGGGACAAGTCATAGCTGCAAAGCCCACACTAGGGGGCAGCAGCTGCTATCTTGACAGGCGAGACCTTTCTGTGACCCCACCCTTCTATGCTCATTGTAATTTTTCTATTTTGTTTGCATCAGTGTTGGAACTGGCACGTCCTGGTTGAGTGAGGAAAGGTCCTAGCCAAGCAGAACCTACCACTCCCATAAGGGGTGGGTGATTACACTCAGTATATAACCTGCGCTCACCCTTGGGTAGCTTGGCACTGAGCAGTCAGGCTTACCACAGACGAAATGTGTAAAGCATTGGCACCGCACTCTCAGACAATAAGTACACTGAGCATCACAATAGAGACTTCACATGTGGTGTATGTAAATAAAGTTTATATTTAACACACACATTAACTAACACGACATTAACATCATGTATTTCTGGGCTTAAATAACATTTGGAATTATCACTAACATTACCTGGCCCAACTCTGTTCAAAATGACATCAGTAATATGTACACTTGGGAAAATATCTACTTTAACCCCCAGGACCCATTTGCGTGTAAAACGTTGTCAGTACGAGGCCCAGCCCGGTAATTATTCTAATTCAATACCACACAGTTATAGTGTGCACCACAGTTCAAAAAAATATCAGAAATGTGTACACACAGATAATTACAACACTTTTGAATGTCCCGTGAGCCAAGGCCACACGGGTAAAATACAATGTTAAAAATAATATTCTTTTGGCAAGGAATCAATGTGGAAGGGAACACTGCCATACAGTATAATTAATCACAAGCAGACACTCCCATACACTCACTCAGCACCAATACGTGGTGGCACAGATATCAGGCAGGTCCACACGGAGCTTACTTGCACACACATGCACACAGCAACCTAATGTGGTACACTGATAATGCACATACAGACCCTGTGGCCAAAGCCCACCTCCACCTTTCAGCTAACCACAACTACTCTACCCCCATGGGCTGTATATAAAGAAAACACTCCTCTTGATACTAGGCCGATCATGGCCGGAGTTACACTAAGTCAGTATCCCGAGGAAAAAAGTGGGGGTAGGTAACAGGGCTACTCAGGCGGCAGTCGACAAATTGAGGTTTGGCCACTACTCAGGAAGTTCAATCAATGGATTCCACATGGTGTCTTTAGGCACCAGCCCAGTTCTGCGAAGCACAGGGGGATCAAGCAGTTGGTTGACCCATTTCTGATCATTCTCAGAAGCGTTCTTTAGCCCAGTCAATTATTCTCACCACCCAGGCCCGATCTGGGTAATAAAACCTGGCAACACGAAGTTGTCGGGACCGTATGAGGAGAGGGCAGTTGGTCTGCTGCACTGAGGGCACAAGGAGCAATCGATAAATGAGGGATGAAGCAGGGTAGCCTCTCAGAAGAAGGAAGCACCCCGTAGGACACATGCAAATCAAAGTAGCACCCAGGCAATCCGGGCACTCCAGAATTTGAATTCACTCCTCCTCGCCTACTTTTAAATGAGGCACAATGTCTGATGCAAGTTAGTATGAGTCAAACAAGAAAGTTCGGGGCATCCACAACACGGAGTCACAAATTTAGCACCTCCCGGGGAATGAGACAGAGCGTCTGATGGATGTTGACCTGAGTTGAGACAGATAATTCCAGGCACACATAATGAGGAGTTACCAAGTCTGTACCTCCCTGGAAATGAGGCACAACCTCTGGTGCACATTGAGCTGAGTTGCAACGGACAATTCCGTTCACACACAATGTAGAGTTGTAAATTCCATACCTCTTTGGAAATGAGGCACAACAACTGGTGATTGTTGATCGGATTTGCACCAGACAATCCCAGTTACACACAGGCGCAAGTTCAGTGGTGCCACACGAGGTATAATCAGGCACTGATACTGGTATGCCCCACCTCAGAGGGTTGCAAACTGTGAATTGGACACTGCACACAATGAGCATGCAGTCATTGTGTTGCATCAGAGAAATGCAGCATGATTGATGAAGTAGGCCACGTGGGGTTCCACAACCAGTAAATCCGCTCACCATAAACAAGACACTTATGCGTACTGAGGCCCAACGTTGGAGGGTCACACTCCTGAGATGTAGGCAGTGCTTTTGGGGCCCGTACCAGATAATACGGTCGCCAGGCACAATACTTTGTTCCACGCTCACACCGTGCTACCAGTGAGAATCCAGCAGACGATGTGGGCACTATCGAGGGCACCGCTCTCCAGGTGTCACAGGTAGATGGTGTGGGCCCTCACAGGAGATCTTTGATGTCCCTGAGACCTCCACAAGAAAACAGGGGGCAAGCTAACAAGCCCTTAAGGAGCATGCTTCAGGGTACCACACAGCAGCAGGTAGTCATCGCAGGCCAGCCACTATTCAGAAAGGAAGCACGATCCCTTCCAATGGCAGTAATCCTCCCTGTGCACAACAGATTCCTCTGGCAGTGTGCACCACACAGTTCAAGGATCTCCGGTCCTACGTACCCACAAGTGTATCTCTGCCCTGCTGAAGTATGGCACCAGTAGTTGTACTGTAATGTGCTTTTGAAGTAGGGGTGGTTCAGAGGGTTTTCCTTTGAACCACTGATGCCTCCCATAAATTGCAATTCTGTCTGCCGTGGGGCTGTGGAATGAAGATCTTAATCATTTGTGGGGCCATGATCTGGCTCCCAGAGGCCAAGTGTCAAAACCTCTTCCTCCAGTTTATCCAGTCAGTCCCTCAAATGGCAGAGGTCTGTCATTCCAGTTGCATGCCCCATGTTGATAGCATGTTAATAGCTGTTGCTGGGAAATGCACAGATATGTCCTGCCATCCTCTAATGTGGACTGGAGTCAAGCTAAAAGGCACACAAAGGGTGTTAGAGCAGAGACATTCCCACTTTCTTGAAATCAAAGACACACAAATGATGGATGGAAGGTGGAACAAATCAAACATTCACCCCCAGTCAAGGGTTCTGGTTAAATCCATTGTTCTTTTGCTCACCATGCTATCCCAGTTTAGACCAAGCCATATGCAAATCAGTCGTGACACTGCTCCTCATGGGAACAGTCCAGCCTGAACTGCCAAGCCAGCTCCTCCCTGGACAGGAAACAAACATCCTGGGACCGGTTTTGGGGTATCACCACTCAAAAGCCAGGCTAGCTTGAATCCATTGCACAGAGAGCCTGGGACCCACGTTTGGGTGCCGCTGTGGCACGCCAATCGTATTATGAGTTTCCTCACATACACCCTTTCAGGGTGGTGGTGAGGAACCTTAGGGGGCCCTACAGGGCTCCCAGTTCCCTTAGGGCCATAGGATGCGTGGAGGGGGGCACATGGGGTGCTCCCCTGTCTGCATGCACCCCCTTTCCTGCAAGGCATGGACTTTACAGCTCATGCCATGCATGAACGGGATTTGGCGGTCCCATTGCGGTGCCTTTTTAATAGGCACTGCTGTGAGAATGCCAAAGGACTTTCCGCCAGACTACGATATAACTCGTAATATGGCAAACGGCCAGGGTGAGGTTTGGCAGTGTGGGAGTGGGGCAGTGTGTGACGGCCCACTCCTATAGCGTCAAACTCATAATCAGGCCCTAAGTTTTTTATGTATTGCACTCTTTGTTGTCTATCCCTGTTGTGGAAAAGCTAACTCTTTCCATTTTAGGAATGGAAACCAAACTGAAATAGAATTAATGTAAAAATTGAATTGCAATTTGTGATTTTGTTATCATGTATGCAGGCTTGTATTGCAGGAATTGTGGGCCTATCCTAAAACCTAGAGAGACTTCCTGTTATACTGGTGAAGCATACTTTTGAAAATGACTATTTCCATTTGTAAATTTGGTGAGATTCAGGAAAAATGTTCTAGAACAGGTTCTAGGAGTAGGAGTGTACCCTGGTGAATCGAGGTCTGACACAGATTAGCGTACAGCAGACATTTTAATAAAATGTGCTAATTGATTGAAATAATTTAGCGTTTATGGTTATCTGTTATGACAGACTATGAGTATAGTGTTTCACAAATGTTGGCAATATTTTAAAATACTCTTAGGTGAGGGTGGAGGCCAATATTCTGGGCTGTTTTGCCAGGTATGAGAAGTCTAGCTATGTGGTGAGTGATTGTTAGGGGAAACCACTGGGGCATAGCGTTTTTGGGTTCTGTCCATTTTGGGACATGGAATTGCAATGCTGTTGCATCCTGAGGGGATGGATGTTGCATGTTCTCTCTGTGTGATAAATTGCTTCTTGGGGAGATTCTCATGAGATGTTTGCTATATGTAAAGATTATATGGAAGTTACAAGTCCTACTAAGAGAAAGATGCTACTGCAATTTCCTTTCCAGCCCTTCACAGTGTAAGGACTCCATGCAGTTTGATTCATGAAAATACTCCATACACCCAAAATCTGATAAAACATATTACTTTTCTTTAAAAAAACAGGAACACGAAAAACAACAATTTACAAGTGTTATAGGTTTTAAATGTAAACTAAAGCTGCCTTTATTTGCTTTAATACTGACTAGTTGCATGATATTTCACTGGTCCCTGCTGCATATCAAGGCCCCTATGTCAAGAGTCTATGTCTCAACATGATGCATAATTAAATAGAAATTTACAATTCTTATATCTCAAATTATTTTAAACCATGCATAAAGTATTTTGTAAAATTTGCAAATCAGTGCAGTCTTGTGGCTACTACATACAACTGAATGGAAAAGAAAGAGTCCAACAGGGGATAGCTCTTGGAGGTAGACTTCAATCGAATGCAATACTATAACACTACTCTTGCTGCAGTGCAAGATCATATGAATGCCCATATATATGACTGATTCTTTTGGAGTTTTCTGAACAGAAGCGATTAGGCTATGTTTCCAGGCTGAGGTTCATTGCATCCCTGAGCTTGGGACCCTAGAAACCCAAGAACCAGCCTTCATGTTTTTGTTGATTGACGACTGGGTAATAAAAAGTGATACTTCAAGACTCCACCTCTGCCACAGTTTTGGAATGACTAATGTCTTAAATTAAATTGTTGAAATGCTGGAGCAGAACTATTTTATCATCTTAGAGAGTGGTAATGGTTGCTTGTCCCTTTAAAGGAATATGCAGCTTTTATGCTTGAAATGTAGCAGCATGTAGTGATATATCACTAAACAAAATATTGAGCACAACACAAAGCAACACAATAATATAATGCAAATCTAAATAATAGCACAACTAAAACATAGTATGGCATAACACAAAAAACACAACGCAAGTCAATAACAATGGTGAAACACAATAACAAAATAATAATGTAAAATTAAAACACAACAGAGCAGAAAATAACACATTCCCACTGCAACAAATGCAACGTAATAATAAAAAATACCAACATACCACTACAACAAAAGCATCTAAACACACAACCGCACAGCACAAAATCAACACAATAGTATAATGCAAAAACATTGTAACACGCATGAGCAAAAGAATAGCAACTCTTCAGAGCGCAGCAGCACCAAAATTCTTAAACACAGAGTTAGACAATAGCGGCTGTTTACACTATCACAATAATCTACCACAAAACATTACAACTCAACAAACAGGTAAATATACAAATGCAATACAATAACACCACACCATTTCACGAAAACATAAAAACACTAAGCATCCCTTATGCAACGCAATTGCAAATTTGTGTTGTGTTGTTTTATGTTGGTGTATTTGAACGGATGCTGTGTTGTATGTGTGTGTTATGGTATTATTGAGTTGTGCAATTGTATTGTTGTTTTGTTACATTTTGGCGGGCTGATATAATTTGTTGTTGTGTTGCATATCTGATGTTGTTATTCTTGTATTGTGTTAATATGTTGTATTGTTATGCTGTATTGCTGTTGTTGTGTGCGTGTTATTGTAATATGGTGTTTTGTTGTTACATTGATGCTGAACCTGAACTGCAGGATGTCTTCTAAAGTGATTAAGTCATCATACAGTGGTAAAAGGTGTTTGAATCCACCAAGGCCGCTTTATTTACCACCAAGGAATTGTAATAGCACCATTCAAAAGTTTTCTGTTGCCCGGTCACCAGTGTTTTTTGATAGATAAGGTTTGGTTTAGGCAATTAAAGGTTCATAGCTGAAATGTAATGTGGGGCTAGATTTTGAGTGTAAACTTTGTGGATGAATCAAATGATTTTGAATTTAATCCAGGATGCAACTGGGAGCCTATGTAGGCCCCTGAGGCCTCTTTCGCAGACTGTAAGGAACTTGGGGGCATATTTATCAAATAGTTACGCAACACTGCAAGACATCTTGCTACACTGGATGAAAGGGAGAGGGCACTGTATTTAACATTAAATGGTGCATTCCTGCTCTCTGCCTGCGCTGGCACACAAACTGCTGCCTAGCGCCAATGCAGGCATTCTTGCCCCATGGGGCAAGGGGGCCTATGTTGCAGGATTGCTTTTGTGCAGGAAGGGACAACTCCCTGCATGAAAACAATCCTCTGCGGCCTTTTCCTCTTTCTGTGTGTGCTGCAGAATACAGCACACATAGAGGAAAATGCCGGGAGAAATAAAGATATTTCTCCTTGTTGCACAAGGAGAGGCATGGCATTTGATGCATTTCCAGGCATTCCACTAATGGTAAATTTGGGAATGCGCTAAAATCCGTGGGTGGAAGCACCCATGCTCCTCAAATGGAATACCTCCCTATGACATAGTAATGCAATGCAGTGACTTGCGTTACCATGCGTTACCATGCGTTACCATGCCCTGCAGGCCCATGCAAGGTGGCCTTGCGTGGCTTGGTAAATGTAATTCTAGGTTTTGTGTCACCCTTGCGCCCCAAGGGCGATGGAAAACTAAGATAAATATTCCACTCTGTATATTGTATGTAGGATAAATTATGTCCCTTACTTCCCTCACCAATCACCACCATTCAGGTGTTCCAAACTCAACAGCAGTAACTCAAAAATTGATGCTCTACGATGTAGGCTCTATGTGGAAAGCCCCTCCCCCATTCACCTACCTTTGCACCAGGGTTGATGTAGGGTATGATCTCTATCCATATTTCCACCTGCCCTGCCTCACCGTCTCAATCTTTAAAAAAGTGCATAACCAAGTACCCTAGAGTACCCTGGAGTGCCTACAGGTCACATGCTTGGCGCTACATACAGCTTCCAAACCCTTTTACTTAAATTGGCAGGAGTTTGATATCATTTGTGCAGCAGGTGCAGTGTCACCGGTACCCAGGCATGTGACAAACCAACTGAACACAATTATGGCTGGGGACTATTTTCCTTGCTTGATTTAGAGCCCATAGAACATATCCTTGGGCAAATGCAGAGTACTCGCTTTATTTTGAGATGCTCACGCCCTTTAAGCAAATATTCCAATTTCTGCAAAAGGTTTGGACAAGTTTAGCCAGTCACAAAATGCTTTTAAAACGGCTGATACCTGCACTGTTTCCTTTAAAAAGTTTCTGTTGCCACGTATATGTCGTGCTGAGCAGGTAAGCCGGTGAGACAAATGCGATCAGTGCCGCAAACTAATTGTCTAGTGTCTGACGAATATTCCTCTTACTGATAATTGCCTGGGAACACGTTTAAGTAACTGTCAAAACAAGTACTTCGTTGTTCAAGAACTCGTTACAAATGGTATTGGAAACTGCTAAAAGCTCTTTTCTCGGAATAACTGTACTGCCACGCTGGCGACAAGGGCAAGCAGAACTCATACCGAGCCGGGTGATTCTGCATGCATCATTTGTTCCATTTTAAATTTAATGCCAAAGTAATTAGGTGCGCGACCCATTCAAATGAATTAACCAGAGGAGTGGGCATGAGTATTAAATCTACAGATGCTTCATTTATACAAGACTACCCTTGAATGTTAAAGCTCCTGTTTAATTGCTTTGAAACATTTTTCATTTTAAAGATGCATTTTTCATTGGGAGGGGGGGGGGGGAGGGGACACAGCTCGTTTAAATTATGGTGCACAGCATATTCAATATTAATAGATTAGTTGACGGGCATATAAGTGTTATATCAAGCCGATCATGTTTTCCAGGGCTGTTAACCTTCATGCCTTTACTTGTCTTGTTCAAAAACTGAAAAGCACATTATTGAGAGAGGCATTAATGCAATGATGCAGTCTGGTGAAGCTGTGAATTTCGGTGCCTAGTTCAATTCAGATATTGTTGAATGAACAAGTGCACCGCCCCTCTGGTTTTATTCTGCGCCTTACCTCTTATCAATTAATATCTGGGTGATGATAGATGAATATAATAAGGGAGTCAGCACAGCAAAGTCACAAAGTGAAGATCTCTTGTGGGATATTGTTATGGTTTTCTTGGGTTGCATTGTAATCGAAACAATAAGTAAAAAGAACAAAAAAAACTAAAAATACACAACCAGCCAATTGAGAAAATGACTGTAGTTTAAAAAATGACTCCACCCCGAGAAATGTGTTAGGAGTGCATTATAATCATATGTATCTTCCGTGTGACTAATGTTATGAATGACAGTGGGGGGTTGCATATTTAAAATATTCTCGCAAACTAATGAAATCTATGTGTGTTTAGAGATGTAACTGATAGAATTGTAGTGCTTACGTATTAATATTTCATGACACGTTCACAAACGTTTGTTTACTAAAGGAATAATCCTGTTACTACTGTATTAATTACTAAAGTATATGTTGAAATTTTGATTTATTTGTGTGGTGGGAAGTGCACATAATGTATCCTGTGCACATGCTAATTTAGCCTAACTTGTGGGCCTGAGATGTATTTGGATTCACGCTCAAGTTTCAGTAACTTTTGATTTGATTTCATATTTTGTATTCCCACTGCAGGTGGACAAGACTTTCTTAGTAGGAGACAAGGGGCTTTATTCTTAGTAGATGGTGAGGTATGTGAAGCGGAAACTGGTACGAGGGAAATGTGATAAGAAAATGGGAGGAGAGTTCTCATGGGATGAGACAAGACCAAGGACGGCTGAAGTAAAGATTCATGGGAATGGCAAGATGGTGTAAAGAAGCCAATGTGTGCTGGTACTATGGAAATTTACTGAGTACAGTTTCTGGGATGTCCTTTGGATGGAACTGCTGTTATGATGCCACGTAGTGAGGGATAGTTAACATCCTGACTTAAGACATCCTGAGGTACAGACCTCTGCTTTGATTAGTGTGGCTTTACGCTGCTTGACCCATGTTGAAGTTTCTATCATGGAGGACTCTGATGGCTGACACATTTAAAATCTTCACTCTCCATACATTTCTGCTTTAGTCTAGGATTGCCACTTAGGATAAGTGCAGGGACAGATAGAGGATCTATGCTACTTTTGTATGACAAATTGATGCAATCTAACACAAGCTTTTGTTTCCTTATCACTTACATAGCAATCATCGAGTTGTTTGTTTTCTTTTTATTATATTGGGTAAATAGCTTCAGAAGATTTAAATTCCTGTTGTTTGCATTGCATTTCTATACAATAATGCTCAGACAAGTCTGTATTAATCTGTTTCTGAGTCTGAACTTGGAATAAACTTACTAACTTGAGACTTGGTGTTGAACTGAGTTATTGTGTAACTAAACTGGTTCACTGTATTCGGAGATTGAAATGAAGTTGTTTCTCTTACCTCTCATGTTGCACAAAAAGATCGGCGACTAAGTGTTACTGTGTAATTTGGCCCAGGCTCCATCATGACCATTCCACTAGGCACGCATTTTATGGCTGATTTCCAAACGTTTTGTGTGCACGGGTTTTAAGGTGCTCAAAACAATTTGAAATTGTTGTTGGGTAAAGCGGGAAGCATGGTGAGCAAAAGGCAAGTGCTGTACTGCTCCTAATTTTAACGCTCTGACAGGTCTGATATGTTTTCTTGCACAAGTACCCTGTGTTACATGTTCTCTAGAAAGCTCTCTGCATGCTTTTTAAGTTGATACCCCTGCAGAGTACTTGACCCTACTGGATTATGGGGTACACCATTTCAGAACAATTTTTAATATAGGTCATGTCCCCAAGTCCCTGACAGAAAAAAATAACAGCTTGTAAAATCCATACAGTGTTTTAAGGGCCTCTACTCATCATTCCATCCCTGTGCAAGAGGCATGGAGTCACATCACTGTGGTTATGAGGACCGAGGGCTATCATTTCCGTCGGAGGGGATACCAGGGGACCTATTTAAATCTGCTGCTTACTTGTGGTCCCCCATAGTGACGCAACATCTTAATGCAATCACCCGTCGCTCGCTAATGACTAGTTGGTGCCACTCTGTGATTGTGCCAATTTTTAAAAAGGGGAATAGAATGGATCCTGCATGTTCTCACCCGATCTCTTTCATGGACAGTGAAGTGAAAATCATAAGCCAGGTCCTCTTAAACCTCCTTACTCTGTGGGTTAAAGACAATAATGTTCAATTGGAGATCCAGTTATGGGTTCAGGTCAATGCGTGGGATTGTCAAACAAAACCTAAATCTTTATCTGTTGATTTCAAAATATGCAAGGGCGGGTGCAATCCACCTGGCCTTCATAGACCTCAGCCTGGCTTTTGATAGGATCACAGAGCTACACTCTGAGCCGTGCTGGTATTTATGGGGTTCGAGACGGCTCTAGCCACCATCCTGCGTGACCTGCATAAGGAACTTACCGTCTCTGTAAGGTACATGGTCAGTGGTCAATGGTAAATGTACCAAACCTTTTAGTCTAAAGAGAGGGGTGAGCCAGTGCTGTGTCCTGGCCCTCTTCCTCTTTATGATCTATAGTAATGGTCTGGAGTCAGCCCTAACTGAACTGTGGACAGATGTCCAGTCAGTGAGCTGTCGTCCACTGCCTGCACTTTTATATGCGGATGATGCTGTTCTACTATTATGCACAGCTAAGGGTCTAAAGCGTCTTCTAGATCTTTTTGTTATTTTCATGGATGGACTTGACCTCTAGACTAACTATTCCAAGTCCTATGTTATGGTTACAGGGCCTAGAAATACCAGCATTAAAAAATGTGTGGTGAAGGGTCACTCTGTCAGCAGGGTAAAGACTTTTTCTTATCTAGGCATAATACTGGCTTCCCATTTTTCCTGGCAACCACTACTGAAGAAAAATACCACGCTGCTTAAAAACGGTGGTCAACAGTATTAGTGCTTTCTCGAAATGCTTAAGCCAAACTCATATTGAGGTGCCACTCAAAGTTTATAATGACAAATCTATTCCTGCACTGAGGTTCAGGCATGCCATTTGGGGTTATGCATCTTTTGCTCCCTTACAGATAGCTGAAAATATGTTCCTGAGAAGTCTTTTAAACATCCTCCAAAGCATCTCCAGCGAGATAGCATATGAAGAATTGGGGGTGGGCTAAATTTGTGATTTTATTTGTTTCCAGCCTCTGCTTTTATGGATATCCCTTTGGTTAAAGGACCAGCTAATAGTGCACAACTGTATGACTTTGGATCACAGTTCCTGTATACCCTGGTTGCCAATTACTAGGAGAAATTTGAGGTTGAACTAAAATTGCACCATTCCAAGCATGTACCCGTGATAATATTTCGATTTCCGGCACTTTACATATTGTACTGGTTAGCCCCAAATGTAATAGTCTAGTCCATCAGCTTGTCAGACTGTTACTTTTACTTTTCACCTTTGAACTTCTGTCATGTGAGACCTGCTTTTCTCTTTTTCTAACTCTTACAGTCGCCCGATTTGTGTTTTTTCATGTCACAATTTTTATCTGGTATCTTACACCGGCAATGGACTTATTCAGTTTTTATCTAGATGGATGAATTGTTATATATTTTGATTCCCTCGACGGTCTCCCTATTGTTTCAATATTTGTTTATGCATGTATATCCCTTTTTGTGACTGTATAACAATTCTTGTCCATTGTGGATTTTTGTATTTTTATTTAGAGAGCTATAGTCTGTTTTATGACTGTATTTTTATTTTTTTATTGTGTAAACTTTTATGATTTTAAGACAAAATCAAATAAAGTCAATATTCAAGTCAATTCAGAAGTGTGCATGCGTCCCCATGCGTGCATGTGCCTACAAAATGATGCAGATGCATTTTTTTAAATTACCAATCAAAACTTAATGGGTACATTTATAAAAATTAATTTTACCAACATGAAAACGCTTTTGCTCTGTGCTGCCTAGCACTCCTAAAAATGTAAAATAAAAAAAGTATCCATTAATAGGTAGACCAATAGATGAGTGAGTGAGGGGAGGCAACAGGGACTGGGTGGGTTAAGATGGAAAAAGCAGTAAAACACAGGGATGTTGTAGAGGCACAGTAGAGAGAAAGAAACAGAGAGTGGAGGGCAGGAGAACAAAAAGCACATGAGAGAGAGAGAGAGAGCGAGAGAGAGAGAAACACTTTGTTGCATATATGGCGTTTAATGAGAAGCAAACCACGGATACAGATGGGAAACATGCACTCTCATGGAGTAAGAAAACACATTATTTCCCTAAAACTGACACAAACAAAATGATGGTAAAGTGGCTGTGCTTCAGGAGAGAGGCAACACAAGAAAAGGAAGTCAAGCCATTGAATATTAGCGAGCAAATGAGAGTGACATTAAAGCCAACCAATGGTAAGCAATGTGTGGGCTCATACCAGCTGTAGGTTTTTGGTAAGTCTACTAAAGCTTTCTCTCTTCACAATACAGGAGATTCACCGCCTTCCATTTCAGTCTAAGGAAACTCAAGGTCAGCATTTACCAGTAAGGAATAGTTGTTTTAACAACATGTGCTAGATACACTAGGTGGCCTACCTCAGCCGTGTTAAAGACAGTCCTTAAAACATTGCAAGATAATAAACCTTTTCCATAAGACCAGAGACCTGACAGTTCTATGTCAGGGTGCCACCTTACTGATCTCGAGGCTCCTCCTTATACCTACTACCTCTGGGTGAGAAGCAGTCCCACTCCACCTTTAGGAGTTATCTTCTTATGAATGAAGATGAAATGGGAGAGAGACAATATATTCAGGCTTTTGTCATTTTTAAACTCTCAATTGAAAAAGAGCTAAAAAACAAAATAAAAACGTGAGAAGGCCTTACAGGCATAACATAAATAGACAAAGGCTAGTAGGAAACAGGGACAAGAATAAGCAAATGGGAAAAGTGCTGGGAACACAATAGGCTGAGTGAGATAGATGGAGCAAGCTGATAAAGTAATGGATGGGTAGAGGAGGGGGTGATTCAAAGGATGGACTGAAGGAAAGGGGCTTGGAAATGGATTTCATAGATGGGCAGATGGGTGGGTTCGTGGCTAGGTGGATGAATGGATGTATGTGTGTGGTGATTGATAGACAAGGGCGTAGCTTCAGGGGGGTTATTTGGGGTGTTACAGCACCCCCCTAATAAATGTATTTTCAAATAAATCATTTGGTCCAGATGCTTTCAGTCAGGTATTGTGAGGTGCCTGTCAGATTTGACCTGGGCTGTTTGCAGGGTCACACTGACAAAACCATGCACACTCTCTCTCTCATATCTGTTTTGAAAGCGCTACAAAATGTTGATTTTACTAAATATTGTGCATCTCTCACTTAGAACTGCTACCAAACCGCTTTCCTTTTATTTTTCACGGGCTGTTAATCCCTAAGTGCCCTGCTTGTCGTGTTATGTATTTTAACATTATATGCCAGCATGATTGTCAGTAAATCTGAAGCCCCCTTCCCCAATCTTACTGACCAAGTTACACCCCTGTGGATGGACTAACGCTCGGTCGATGGATGGATATGTCTAAAGAAAAAGATGAAATGGAAAACATGTGGAAATGGAAGAAACAGTGCAGATAGTAAACTAGAGCCAATGGGAAAGGGGACCTGGAGATATCAGAGAAAGGGCGAACAAGAACATTCTTATGTGTAAGTTTACTATTTTTTTGGTACTCACAAACTGTGAGCTTAATTTTACTCAATTTTACAACTGTGGAGACTCCACACTTGTGGCGGAGACTTTGCACATAAAAAGATCAGCCTATCCTATCTTTTTATGTCCAGAGTTGTCTTCCCGACAACAAAGTTTCCCTAGTGGTAAAAGTACTGTTTCTCTCATACAGTTGTGTTGCCCTTGCACCACGCAATGGGGAGCAAGGGCGACACAACTACTGAGTAAGATTGACCAAGACATGCAAGACCACCTTGCGTGGCCCTCCATGGCTTCATAAATCTATAGTAACACAACACAACCCTAATCCCTGCATTGTGATACTCTGCCGCAGGGAGGGGTTCCATGGATGGAGTATGGTTGTTCCAATGCATGAACCCATGGATTTTGGTGCATACCTTGACTGGTGGACCTGGGAAGTCCTCAAAATGCTATGCCTCCCCAGGTGAGGCATAACGAGGATAAATATCTTTATTTCTCCTAGTTGTATCCTCGTTCCATGTGTGCTTGATTCTGCAGCACCCATGGAAAGAGGAAAATACCTCAGAGGACACAGAAATGTTGCTATGCCGAGCTGTGTCATTTTCAAAAAGCTGGGATGCACCATATGCGGCACTGAAAAAGCTGCCTAGCTTCAACGCAGGCACCTTTGCTGCCTGGGTTGCAGGGATGATTGTGTTTGTGGCAGAAAGGGACACCTACCTGCACAAAAACTATCATTAATGGTGTTTGGCTCCTTCTATGTGTGCTGCAGAATGCAGCACACACAGAAACAGAAAAAAACAAGGCGAAATTAAAGTATTTCTCCTCGTTGCACCATATTAACTCCTCCTTTTGAAAGTAGTTGGAGTCATATTTACAAGCCCCTTGTGCCGCCGGTCGCGACACTTTTCGTGATGCACTGGCGGCGCATTTTTCTGCCCTATATTTACAAGAACACGTAAAGCCACCCAGCATGGCTTTTTTTCTTGTCCTTGTAAATACGGCCCCTTCTCACGCACCACTTTGCATGAAAGGGGCATGTCATGGGTGTCGTTGTGGGTGTTCCCACGCAACACCCGTGGCTTCTGACACATTCCCAGATTTGCAAACTTTCATAAACCTGGGAATGCATGTGCAGCACACATAGAAAGAGGAAATCACCTCTCATGATTGTTTTTGTGCAGGAAGGTGTCCCTTCTTGCACAAAAAAATCCTGCTTACCTCACAGGCACCATAGATGCATTGGCACTAGGCAGTATATTTTGCGCCAGAGCAAGGAAAAGACAGCAATGCACTGTATGATGTTAGATACAGCGCATTCCTTCCCTTTCCCTATCACGCAGCACAGCAAGGTAGCTTACTGCGCTGCACTGCGTGATTGTTTGATAAATTGCCCTGTAGTTTTTGAATATAAAAAAAATAGTAAACTTACACAAAGTGTAGGTTAACGTTTGTGAATCAGGCCCACAGTTTACATGACCCTTTTAAAGTCATTTTTATTCACTATAATTTGTCAGGTTTTAATGCAATCCTGGAGAGGTTTGTTGGTGGGGATGGGGCACTCTGGAGGTCGTTCAACACACAGAAACATGGGTAAAGACACAATATAGACACACTACAAAATCAAACTCAAATTCTTTGGGCATATTTTCTCTGAAGTACGAATGACTACTAACCGTGGAAAAGTACAAGAATTGAAATCCACTTGTCCCTCACAGGATGTGACCATGCTGATATCCTTCTTAGGCACGGCCAGTTATTGCTCCAGGTATAATCATGATTTTGCCACGGTGAGTGTCCCATTAAGTGAGACGACAAACAATAATTTCAAGAAAATTAAACACGCAATTGAAAATGCCACTGAAATGGCCTAGTTTGATCCAAAGTTACATACTAAGATTGTTGTAGACGTAGGCCCAAAGGGGTTGGGCGGAATCCTTGCTCAACGCAATAGACATCCAAATGCTCTGAGACACATTGTGGGTTATGCCAGTATAATTCTATCTCAGACTGAACGTGCCAGTTCTCAGCCAGAAAAAGAGAGCATGGCTATAATGTGGGCTTGTGAACATTGTCATGTGTTTCTGTATGCAAAGCATGTCACCCTTGTCACTGACCACCAGCTGCAGATTAATTCTCATGAATGCCGTTTCAGCATCACAGTGCAACATTTAAAGTGGTTGAAGCATACCTCAACTTCATAGTATCTTCCATTAGTCTTGCAGCTCTATCCATTGATTAGATCATTGCTTCTACCAATACAGACAAAGACATGCTCACACTAAAGAATGTAAATGCAATGCAATCATGGATGACATTGAATATCAAAATTTCAAGAGTATACAGAAAGAACTTTCTGTCTCTCAAGAAGGTATCATACTAAGACGTTTGAGTATAGTCAGACCTGAGAGCTTGAGACAACAAGTTATTGTACTGGCACATGAAGAACATTGTGGCATTGAAGCTCAGGTTGTTAAATCATGTCACTGCAAAGTCAGCAGCTCTATGCTGCCTTCCAGTATACTTCTAGTTATTTAATGAATTAGGGCACCCCTTCTCTTTGAAGAAGAAAATAGGTGCCCTTGGTGAAACTGCAAAATAATACTATTTTGTACAGACTGTCAATGCTGAGATAAGTGCTGATTGGGGGCAAAAAGTCTGTATGAGGTGTGTTCTTCATATAAAGCCTGATAAGAAAAACAATAAAGTGAAACAATTAAACAAATTACATTACATGTGTATTTGTAAAGCACACGTTCATCCGCAGGTCTCTTGGCGTTAAATAACAGATTTTTATTGTTACCTAACTCAATGGTACTCATTTTATCGACCTCAGATGGATGAAAGGCTTTGTTGACCAACCGGGATTTGAACCAGTGACCATCAGGTCAAACACAGGCCGCTGCAATGGACGCATTAGTCCACTGAGACACCAGACCCAGTGTCTGCGGCACGAGGCTAGAGTATCTTTAAGGAAAGCAAACATGAGAGAAAAGTCAAAGAAAAGCCTGACTAGGCTTTCCATACGCAGGGAGCAGAAAAACCACAGACAAAATAAGGGTTCAATAGCAAATGGCGTGACCAGTGGTCACAGAGCAAATGCAATTCTATTATCTGTAGGCAAAGCAGTCTTAAACCCGGATGAAAAGAAACCACTAGTAACAGCTGGTTTTGCTGCATTCTTTTGCTACTGATTGCAGTACCACAGCCATTTCTAGATCTCTACATGTAGTCAAAAGAAAAATGCAGAAATACAGGTTGTTATCAGATGTTCCTATGAAGTTAGCAGCCTTGTGCTCATCCCACATCAACGTCTCTTAACAGGATAACTTACAGCATCCATTTTAAGGTCTGATCAAGCAATGCTTTTAGCTGGCTTCCCAGCTATCTTTTGCCATTGGAGGGTTCAAATGCCACTGACAATACGCACCTTCCGGCCGCAGTACAAAGTATAGGTCAATTGATGAGCCCACTTCAGCCATTGGATACATTCACTTTGAGTGACAGATTTGGTCCTTGCACATGTATACATTCACCATGAAAATAGTTCCCCTAAAGTAAACGTTGTAAGACACTTCTGTTTACCAATGACTGCTAGTGTCAATGTATAGGAGGGTGCCATCAACAATTTCCATAACAATCAAGTCATTTATTGTAAGTTGCAAAGTTGTCTCATTATAAACCATCTTTGGTAAATGTGTCTATTCTATAGAAAACTAGAACACATCCTTACAGTAGCAATACTGCATATGGAATTTTCTAGGTTGAAGGTAAACCCTCTTCACTTTATGAATGACATTTCAAGGACTTGTGAAATCTTGAAGCTGTTGGATCTCACTCAAGAGGGACACCAAGTAACCACTTCAAGAACTGCAGCTTTTGGAAAAACTTAATACGTTTATACCAGTCTCAAGTAGGACATCTAGTAAGGACTTACCAAATTCAAGTTTTATTGTTTTTACAAAAAGGTCAGCCTACATTGTTTCTGCTCACTTTGAGTGACTGCACAAGGAATGTGCACCATTTGTTCACATTCACCTAAAGATAGTTTGGTTCCATTCAGTGACAATGAAGGCTTAAAGTATATTGTATTATCTTTATTTGTGGACTACCTCTTTTACCTCTCAATGCTAGACCTATCGGCTTTGCCATTGTCTTTCTTTATTTGTGTAGTACATGCTTAAAATAAAAATTAATTAACCATTGCACAGCCTGCCAAGACCAGACCTATTGGCTTTGCCATTGCTTGTATCAGGGGTGTTCATGCTGAAGTGGCAAAACAGTACGGGCCATATTATCAAGAACGGCTATAACATTATTGCCGCTTTAGCGGCAGGAAACGGCAATAAGGGGCTTGATAATATGCTCTTGAGAATTCCAATAGAAGCCGAGGTTCTGGTGTGAAGGACATCAAACCTGGGCTTCTATTGGAATTCACAAGGGCATATTATCAAACTCCGGTGATAATGTTATCGCCGTTCTCGATAATATGGCCCTACATCTCTACATAGACTTACATTTTTTGCATTGGACAAAAATGCTCTGTGGAGCCTGAACTCCTCACATGACAGAAAGATAAATGATTACAGAAAACAAATAAAAATATTATTTTGGAGGCTGGACAACCTTGCAGAGTGGTAGAGAAAGGAGGTGGGTGAAAATCATTCTGTGGCTAGCCCTTTGCACCAAACAAAGAATGAAACAAAAGATAGAACAACAAATTGAATCCGAAGCATGAATATTACTACCTGTCCCTTTGGAGCCTCACGTCATGATAAAAAGGAAAGAACTGCAACTTAAATATAAATACAAATATTGCTTTCTTAGTTTTGGTCTCCCTAGAACCCAATTTAAAATAAAGACACTAATGTAGAGGCCAAGAGAAAGAAAATCTTTGAAAGGACTTCCCTCCTTGCAGAGCAAAATGACAAATAACAAGCAAGAATTTGCAG
Organism: Triturus cristatus; assembly: GCF_964204655.1. NCBI lineage: Eukaryota > Metazoa > Chordata > Amphibia > Caudata > Salamandridae > Triturus > Triturus cristatus. The sequence continues at coordinate 146,007,565 of NC_140588.1, forward strand.
GCTCTACAAGAATGTTATACGGCATTGAAAACCATTACAAGTAAATAGCATGGGAATAAATATGTGTTTGTGTGGAAGCAAAGAACTGTAGAATAATATTGGTGTATGTTCAAAGGTCAGGGGGCAGTTGCACTGTCAAACCAGACCTGAAAATCCATGACAGTGACTCCAATCTGTGCTCCTGCCAAAGAAAAACAACATAGTGTTATCTAAGGCAGTTGAATAACATTACAATGCAATTTTTTGTGAAACGACACACACAATATCTGCCCGAGCAAAACATGAACTCCTGGCTCCCAACATGTGGGCAGAGCTAAAGCCCCCCTCTAGTGATGCTCACAGAATTATCTGGCGACAGAAGTGAAGTCAATCCAGACCATGAAAAGGGGGTGCAGTAATGCACATTACTAGCTGTGGAGCTAAAACAAACTCTAACAGGCACATGCATCAATGTAAAAACCGGTCGCAAACGGGCAGATTCTCAGAATCTGCCCCTTTGCGACCGGTATTTTTGCATTTGGGATGCATCATCCCAAATGCAAAAATCGCAATTTAAGGAATCTCTAAATTGCGATTCCTTAAATTGCGATTGCGTTTAAGGAATCCCAAATTGAGATTCCTTAAATGCAATGCATGAAAGTGAAATAATTAGCTATTTCGCTAATAGGGGGAGCAAATTACCATGAAGTTTAACTTCATGGTAATTTGCAAAAACTTTGAAAAATGCCCTTTTGTGCATTTTTCAAAGTTTCATGTTGCGCACACACATGCCCTTAGAGCATGTGTGTGTGCAACATATGTGCACAGATCAATTTCAGGGGTGCAAAAGGGTGTCATTTTGACACCCTTGCACCCTTGAAATTGCATGAGCTAATTGCGAGTACCTACTGGTACTCGCAAATTGCTCATGAAATCTCCAATTCATTCCTATGGGCCTGGAGGCCCATAGGAATGAATGGGACGGCATTCCTTAATTGCGACTCGCAATTTGCGAGTCGCAAATAAGGAATTTTTAGGAATCGCTATTTTTATAGTGATTCCTACATGCATAGGCTTTTGCAATTCCTTAATTGCGATTCCTTAAAAATCGCAATTAAGGAATCGCAAAAGTCTTTGTTGATGCATGTGCCAGTTAGTGACAGCCAAAGCTATTGCAGCTTCGACACTCACAAAAGAATAAATAATGTTAAGCAACAGCTGATGCTACTGCAGTCTTTTGCTGTTGACTGCAGTGTCACAGGCCATTAATATTGGTCCCTGTGGAGTTAGAAGCGTGCAGTAACACATCTCGTTTAAAGATTTCTCTATGAAGTAATGAGACTTGCAATAATCCCTCATTAATATCTAGTAGTGAACTCAATTGAAGCAACTTTTCTTAAAACAATAAAGGGTCTTTGATGTAACCTTTTTGGTTACATTCTATAAATAAAGGGTAAAAGATGAAAGCTTGTTTAAAATCAGTTGCCTGACTGTATTGATATATGTGAAGACCTATTGTTAAGCAAATAAAACGATGCTACTTTGCAGATAGTATGTAAAATCAGAAATCTCTCAGTGAGGCAGGCGCAATATACTTATTTTTAATATTTCTTGCTGTCAAAGTGATATACCCACATTCTTAGGGTAAGCAATAAGCAGCTTACCTATTTGGTCAGCAAAGCCCCCATATTACTGTTCTCAGGGTCAGTGATGGTGTCCATACTTCTCAACAGAACATCATGGTTAGAAATCTGTAGAAAGGTCAGCAGCTGGAAAGTCTCCACTAACACCTCATTTCCCTTCCTTTATATTTTTTAGGTGCATACACCGAAAACATGCACTCAACTGCTCATAACTCCCTAGGTCTTAAGGTCTCTACAATGGGATTATGGAATTATCCCCTTGGCTACCCCCACACTTGCCCATTTTTATGTCTCAGAAGACGTGTTGAAGTATGTGTCAAAAAAGATAAAAAATGGACTTTACCCTTCAGCCAAGAGCTAGGATATCATGAGTAAGTGTTAGTAGTAACGTTTATTGTTTAAATTACTTAAAATTACATACAATAAAATGTACAAGATATAATTACATATCCTTCAAAAAATGACCGTCCTTTACAGTACACAAAGGTAATGAAAAAAGGAGCTCAAATTGCTTGCGTAAAACGTTCATACATAATAGAAATAAATTCCATCACATATCCAATTACATTTCCCGACAAACCCATAAAACAAAACCTAGTCGCGTCGTTAATTGTTCGTACCCCTTGCTCTCTAAATAGTAGACGTAAATATCTTTTCCGAGTATGCAACAGCTTAGGACAGATACAAAGAACCTGTTCAATAGTTTTTCCTTAAATGACACAAATGGCATAACATAAACTGATTCATTGTTTTGTTCCATACACCCTCAAATTGAATCAGAGAGATATATAAAAGCAGGTACCTTAAACAAAATATTAATCATGAAGGGATCAATGGAAAAACGAGGGGAGATTATAGTTTGTCAATAAAGTGGATGCATTATTGATTAAGAACAAATCTTTTGGCGAAGTGTGTGAGGATAAATCCAACTAAATAAAATGTTTCACAGAATACTCTTCAGCAGACCTAATGTAATTTAGCATTTTAATATTATTCCAAGTTAAAATTGAAGGTAATCCTAATTCCAGTGTCAGCTTGGTTTGAGGAGTAGATTGTCTAAGGATGAGAAACTTCCTCACCCAGTTGTGTAAAATATTGTCTAATTTACTTAAGGAGACTGAGTTCATTATAAGACAATTATTCATCAAAATGAATGCTATTTTTCATGTAGTTGCAGTAATAGTTGAATTTACCGCAGCCCCTCTGTATCTAAAAGCAAATCGTTTAAATATAATTGCATTGGCCACTTTATTACATATGTTTTTCAAGGTCTCTTGTGACCATGGTTATGTATCCTGGAAAGTTATGCCCAAACAGGGACAACTTTTACCAACCTCAATTTTTTTCTGATCATCCACTTAAAATAAGCTTTAGATTCCTCAAAGCACAAAATGTTGTTTCGTCGATTGTCTTCTTGTGAACGTGTTATCTGACGTTGAACAACAATCGGGGTTTTAGAAAACAACACAAGTTCATCCGCATAGACCAGATATGGTATAATGTGCTACCCCAGTTTAGGACAGTCCCCCTCCTTATTATCTAATGCCAAATAAAGATCAGCAAAGCTATAAAGGGAATAACAAAGGGGCTAACATGCACTCTTGGTTTATTCCATTTTCTGTGTTAATCCTTGGAGTTAAGCCTCTTTTACCAATTACTTTGACCTGCACCCAGGTATCAGAATACAGCTCTATCATTAAATTCAGAGGAGAATTATCGATCCCCTAACCTGCCAACTTTGCCCAAAATATGTCTCTGTGTACTTACATAATGCATTTGATAGTCTATAAAGCAGGCAAACAATTCTTTGTTTTCTGAAGAAGAAGAGTTTTGCACCAAACAGTTTCAAGTGACAATATTGACTTTTGTGGAAGACTGTGATTTAAAACCAGCTTTGATGGGGAGGATTTATTGAAAGGCGTTCTGCCCAGGCTGCTAACTGTGTTAATAATAATTTAATGCATCAAGTCAAGCGTCTCCTGCAATAGGGGACGTCCCCCTGTGCACAGCATAAGACCCTGGCAGGTTTTTTTCCCATTAATAATAATTTACCAAACATTTTACCGTACGTATCTAGAAACGCAATCATTTGAAACTCTGCGTTCTAATTTAGGACTCCATTTATTAAGGGGTTGTAAAATAGAGCCTTTCCATAATGAAGGCATAAGACTGGACCTAAAAACAGACTTAAAAGTGGGCATTAAAAGGTAGACCAGTTTGCTACGTTGGGGCATATTTAAGCCCCTGTCAGCACAGGAACAGTTCCAGTGGTGACTTGGGTTTCACCTTGCTTACAAGGCAGCGTTAAGCCACCTAACGTAACTTAATGCAGCCTTGTAAATAAGGCACCTTTCACGCTATACTTAGTGTGAAAGGGGCGGGCAATGGGTGTTTTGGAGGACGTTCCACAGTAACATCCATTGGATTTGACGCTGCTCCATATTTACAAGGGTGGCGTAAATATGGGGCAGCACCAAAATTAAGACCAGGGAAAACCTGGTCTTACCCTGGCGTAATGAAGAGAAATGCAACACACATAGAAACAGCAAAACACCATTGATTGTTTGTGTGCAGGAAGGGAACCTGCACATAAACAATCATGAAAAGAAATGCTGAGTTGCAACATTTATGTGTGCCGCACAAAGCAGCACACATAGAAGTTGCAAAACGCAGTGGCGGATGGTGACATTTGAAAGTGGTGAGGCATAAACTTTCTGTGGGAGTGCACCGTGGCGAGCGAGCGCAGCGAGCGAGCTCGACCTCCTTAGAGGTGGTCCGGGTGGGTTTTTCCCCCCGAGAAAATTTTGAAAAAAAAGTGGGTGAAGGGTGCATTTTCAAGCAAATTTGAGAAGCACAGAGACTAGAGCTGCAAACACACATAGACCCCACTGCAGAGGGTATGTTCTTAGGTGAAGTCCTGCTGAAACTAAAATGCATTAACATTATAATCTCAGTTTCCCCACTTAACAAAGAGTCATCCCCAGAAAATGAGTTCCCCATCCTGTTTCTTCATTACATTTTCAGACAAAATTAGGAACATTCATAGACCATCCACACATGCATTAAGCACATTGTAAAAACAAAAAAAAGAATCACGTACAATAAAGCAGAAATACACACACACAGTCGCACATACAGACATACATACCATAACACACACATACAGACATACACAGGCACATCTTGAGACTCAACATAATGAAGAACATGACAAAGAGACAGAGGGAGCAAAAATGTTTTGTGCTGATGGAGAGTTAATGTACTCACATCATGCCAGGAATCTGTGCCCAACCTACGGGTCAAAGGCTGTGACCTTGGATTTGACAGCGGGTCAATCATTGTAAACATCCTTACAATCATTTTGCTAACAGCAGAAAAGGGGCAAGTGCTCTGTTTGCATCAGAGATCCCTTCATTCCATATATGCCTTATGAAAACTGCACTTTTGAAATCGAGTCTCTCGCAGGGCTGTGTAGACTAGCGCATACATGGCAGGATAATAAGAATGTGCTTCTGGTGCTAACATTAGGAAGAGGGAGGTCGGAAGAGTTTCAGTACAAGTTGTTGCAGTCTAAACTAAATAAATTCAAATATAGTACACCGTTTTTACCGCCAAAAGCTCCAATACCCCGGGTCCATGCTTTTGGTCATCGTACCGGGTCTGTGATCCAGTAATCTGCCAGCTTCAACGTACATGGTATTTTTGGCTTAGATTCTCATCTAAAAATATATATTTACGTACAGTTTGCCCGATACAGTCTGTGTTTTCCCACTAATAAACCTGCAGCAGTGATGCTCTTTTATATTAATGTGCTACGTAATACCACTGATTTCATTTTGAAAATCACAAACACATAGATGTATATGTATTTGAAATGGGAATTCCAGTACCACCTGTTTCAAAATGAGCAGAAATGTCCCATTTTTTAATTCTTCACTTTATGTGACTATATTTGGCAATGTTGCCCCCTCTAAGAGCCATGATATACAGTGCTGCAGTATGAGAGCTAGGGCCTACCATACCGCTGTAGTATGAGCACAAGACACAGGACCTCAATATGGGAACCATAACATTAAGTCCTGCAGCATGAGAGCCAGGACATATCGTGCCACAATGGTATCAGTACAAGACACAGGACCACAATATGAAAGCCATAATATACAGTTCTGCAGTATGAGAGCTCGGACATACCATGCCACCGCAGTATGGCCACAAGACACAGGACTAACATAGAACAGCCATAATATACAGAGCAGCATTATGAGAGCTCAGCTAGGACATACTGTGCCACAAGAGATTGAGCATAAGGCACAGAACTATGATATAAGAGCCACGATATACAGTGCTTCAGTGTGAGAGCTCGGACATACCATGCCGCTGTAATATGAGTACATGACACAGGGCTACAATATGAGAGCCATAATATACAGTGCTGCAGTATGACAGCTCGGACAAATCGTGCCACCATAGTATGAGTGCAAGACATAGAAACACAATATTAGAGCCATAATATACAGAGCTGCAGTATGAGAGCTCAGCTAGCACATGCCACCAGAGATTGAGGATATGGCACAGGACTACAATATAAGAGCCACGATATACAGTGCTGCAGTTTGAGAGCTGGGACATACCATGCTGCTGTAGTATGAGCACAGGACACAGGACCACAAATGAGAGCCATAATATACAGTGCTTCAGTGTGAGAGCTAGGATGCCACCAAGTGGACTTGGAAATGCTTTTGCCATATTAAAAATAAATACCATCCTGCTCACTGGAAATGTTGGAACACGTCACTTCTTACTAAAATGCCCCTGCAGCGGTGGGAGGCGGTGGAACCAGTCTGAGATTCTGTGTCCCCATGTTCTGGGGACATGCAAGAAGGTATTGCCGACCGCTCTCCCTGTATTAGGTCAGGAATAAACTGTTTGACATTTACGTTGTCCCATTTTAATCTCCTGCCAAAGTTGGATGAGAAAGTCAGTTCTCCCATGTCTTTTCCTCGTGCCCTTTCTAAATCCAAATTCAATTGTAAAATCAATAAACTATGATCATTCAAGCAATTATTCCTGATAGAAAAATCACAGGTTCAAGGTCACTCGTGACTATATTAAAGTCAATTAAGTTAGTCTTGCCATTTCCATGAAAGGTGGGTGGTAGTGAGCATGCTTTAAAAAAAGAATCCGAGGCGAAGAGCAAATTATGTTTGGTAATAATCTTATTTAAGGCCTTTCCATTGGAGTATGCAAAAGGGGAGTAATTATCACACCTTTTGGAGTGATTAAGCCACAAACCAGGGAATTACTAAAATTACAAAGCTTTAAGTTAAAATTCAACTGCCCAGATAACCGAAGTCTGACTATGTGCTTTTAAGAGTGGTTTGGAGAGACCTGTCCAAATGTTCACTCACCTCAGCGAGCGGCTATTATCAAAAACTGTAAAATCTGGAACCACACTGAATTATGTAACTTCCTTATCTTAATTGATGGAAATGTTACGTGACCAGAACTGCTAACCCCCCTTTCGTTCGGCCAGCAGGTGATGGAATCCGCTGGGGAGCAGTACGTGTGGAAGCTGATCTAAATGAAAGAAAACTAAATCGAATGTCCTGATTAAAGCTATGTTTTCCCCGCCATCCTGCCGTATTCTAGGAAGGTACAGTAATAGATGAAAACACACTAATGGGGTTACTACCCGGCGTTTTATTGCCGAAACCTATACTTTTTACAGAAGCTGGCTTACATATCTAATTTATCTGAGCACTCAGTAACGACCCCTGGGTGACCTCCTACCCTAGTCTGGTATTTCCTCAGGTATCATTGTGTCATTGGGGGGGGAGTGGGGGGGGGGGTGTCGCGCGGGGGTGTTTTTATAAAAAATAAAATCCTACCTGTCCTGAGCAGGTCCGACCGGGTCCGCGCTGCCTCGCCTCAGGTCCGTTACTCAACTGCCGTTACTTCTGGCGCCGCCGCCTACACACTCACTCACTGGAACAGGCGCAGCCCATCTGACCCCTCTCAGCCAATCCTGTGCGGCTTAGAGCAGGCTTACGCTCCGCCCGCCTACCCATTACGAGACCGAGGTTTGAGCCTTGGCTCAACCTCGCTCTCCTAATGGGCATGCGCCAGACTCGGGAAACACTAGTGCGCATGACTGGGCACGGTGCAAAAATCGCCCTCCGTCCCCACTCATGCGCACTTGTGTGCTGCTGGCTGCCTGTCAGTCAACATGACGCCAGACCGCCCACCCCCTTCAGACTCTGAAGGGGGTGGGCGGTCCAACGTCATACTGACTGACAGTTCTCCCTCACCGTCGTCACTGAGGAAGCTGCGGGCGCGAGGCGCGGGCGGGGGGGCGACGCCCCAACGCCCCCAATGGACGGACCGCCACTGGCAAAACGCCATTTCAGAATGTTTATGAACAGGAAGGGACACCCTCAAGGCAGGCACCCTTGCACTATGGTGCAAAGGAGCCTGCGTTGGCGCTAGGCTGATAAATTCAGTGCCAGAGCAGGAAGAAACACAAGACTGCACCGTATTCTTGTAAATATGGTGCAGCCCTGCGTTTCATAAGTGGTGGAGTGCGGCATTAGGCCAACAATGCTAACGCAGCACTCTGTAGCTTCTTTTGTAAATATGCCCTATTGTTCTTTATATCTAGCATTTGAGAACCCATTAGGGCTAGAAGCACATTGCATTTTAAGTTGAGAAATATTTTAACTGCCTTTGACATTTCACCTATGGTGCTTGCGGACATGGTAACTGACTTCTTGACCGATTGTTCACCAAAGCCATATATTCAGTTAATGTTCCATTTATTATAATTTATATGATAATCCCCCAAATTCGACTTCTTATCTTGACCAGAACCTATTAGTGACCAGAACGTTTTGTTTTCAATTAAGGAGTTATGTAGGTCCGTCCATAGATACTGTTGCAATTTACATTTCAGTTCTCACAAGGCAGACCTTTTGCTCTTTTTTTTAATTGTTGCATCTCATTGTTTATAGACTTTATATTATCTGCTTTCAAAATCCTTCTCATTTTCTGTCTATAGCTTACCTTAAAAATTTTTTAAATCCTGCGCCAACTACTATTATTAAAATTAGATATCTTAATGGAAAGAAAGTTCAAGAACTATGGGGCATATTTGCATGGAAATGGCGCAGCGTGGTGCCTCAAGCAATTTTGCTGTGCCGAGCTGTGTCATTTTCAAAAGGCTGGTATTCACCTTATTAAGAGGAATACAGCACATCCCTGTGCACGCCCCTGCACTGGCACTAAAAAAGCTGCTTAGCGCCAACGCAGGCCCCCTTGCACCATGATGCAAGGGGGCCTGCATTGCAGGGATGATTGTGTTTGTGGCAGGAAGGGACACCTTGCTGCACAAAAACAATCATTAGTGGTGGTTTGCTCCTTCTATATGTGCTGCAGAATGCATCACACACAGAAAGAGCAAAAAACGAGGAGAAATAAAAGTATTTCTCCTCATTGCCCCACATTGACGTCTCCTTTTGAAAGGAGATGGGGGCCCATTTTCAAGCCCCTTGCGCCACCGGTGCATCACATTTTGTAATGCACCTGCAGAGCATTTTGTTGCCCCATATGTACAAGTACACGTAAAGCCACCCTGCATGGCTATTCGTGTCCTTGGAAATACCACCCCTTTTCAACACACATAGAAAGAGTAATTCACCTCTAGGTGTCCCTTCCTGCACAAAAACAATCTCACCTGAAACACAGACACATTTGCCCCATGGGGCAAAGGTTCCTGCGTTGGCACATGGCAGCCAATTGTGCGCCAGCTAAGAGGAAAGCACAGAGATACAACATATTACTGTAAAAATGTTGCATCTCTGTGCTTTGTCGTGCAGCGCTCAGTTACTTTCTTGTGGGTAAGCCTTTTGGCTGTGCTGCGCTGTGTTTATTTGGAAGCAAAGGGGTGTGTCATATCTACAACGATATGACGGATCCCTTTACTCTCCTCTGCGCTGGTGCATAATTGGTTGCCATGCGCAGACGCTGGCACCCTTTTACCATGGTGCAAGGGTGCCTGTGTTGCAGGGATGATTGTTTTTGTGCAGGAAGGGACACCTTCCTGCACAAAAACAATCACAAGAGGTGTTTTCTTCTTTCGATGTGTGCTTCAGAATGTAGCACGCATAGAAAGAGGAAAAAACAAGGAGAATTAAAAACATTTCTCTTCGTTGTGCCTCCCTATGCCTAACCTGGGAAGGCGTAGCATCCTGACGCATTTCAAGGTTTACGATTTCAAGTAAAACTGGAACTGTGGCAGAATCCATGAGTGCTGAGTTGGAACACAGCAACACCCATGGCACGGCCCTTTCACGCAAAGTGATGCGTGATAAGGGGCTGTATTTACAAGGCCATGAATAGCCACACAAGGTGGCTTTAGTGGCCTTGTTAATATTGGCCAGCACACTGCGCCGCCGGTGCATCAAAAAAAAAGTGACACACCAGTGGCGCAAGAGGCTTGTAAATATGTCCCTTAGTTTTTAGCGCTGCCTCAGATTTACAGATCCTTGTAAATCTGAAGCAGTGTCAAAAAGTCATGGGTGTTGCTGGGAATGGCCACAGCAACACCCATTGCACGCCCCTTTGCTGTAAATAAAAATGCATTGCATAGGGCCATATTTACAAGGCTTAATGCAGCTTATATATATCGGCTTGCATGGAGCGCCACTGAAGGGTTCAAAAAAGTGATGCTCGATTGATGCTGGGGGCTTGTAAATATGTCCGCCATGTTTTCTCATTCCAATACATTCAGGTTATAGCTGCACTCAGTGATATTAAGTCAAATAGATTTAATCATAGGATATGCGGCAAGCGCAAGGTAAGTGGTTTTATTAACTTTTAATTTAATTTTATCTGCCCCGTCGTCTGTCGACTCCCGCCCCATCCCGCTCGGCTCCTGCCCTTCCTCACCGCTCTTACCTGTGCCAGCTGCCACTGCTTTTTAAAATGATAAACTGTGTCGGCCTCAGGGCTTAAATCGAGGTAGTTAGCAGGAGCCCAGCTTGGTTGGCACCATTAACTGTCCCAGCCAGCACTGTCAATTTCTAATTATCACACAAAACCAGTGTTATTTTTTGACTATTCCAGGCCACTTCTCCTTGCAAATATGACCTGGACTCACTTTTTTAATTTCTTTACTAAAAGTACATTGAACATGTAAATAGACATGTTCAATGTACTTTTAGCAAAGAAATTTTAAAAAAAGTTTTTGGAATTGATAAGCTAAATCATTATACCCCCATAAGAAATAATGATAACTTGCCACTAATATTTAAAAGTGCATATCTGCAACAATGGCATCTCACGGGTATTTGCAGATTAGGAGACCTGTATAGTGCTGGCCGTATTCGGTCATTCGAGGCACTGAAAACTGGCTATAATTTAAATAATGATCAGACATTTCAGTATGATGCTATCACAAATTATTTAGTAAAGAAAACTGGGGGGCCCGCTCTAAATTATCGAGGATAGGAGATATCTACTGTATTTTGAATGAACAAAGACCAGATGATTTAAGTAAAATAGATGCTAAATGGCAGTCGAAATTAAATATTCTACCTAACGCTTTCTGCTCTGCTTTGAGCCTAGCACGAACATATCTGCTATCCCCTAAATTACAAGCACAATTCTATAAAACTGGATATTTTATGTATATAATATAACCCCTAATAGGATTGCCAAATGGGCAATCGGTCTTGGAACTACTTGTCCTCGGTGAACAGAATATATTGCGGATTCTGTACATATGTTTGCTATATGCCCAAAACTTGAGCCACTACTGAAAGAGGTACAACTGTTTTTAAGTAGAATTCTCTTTTCAGACATTCAACTTATGCCAACTACTATTATGCTAGGGCTATATGATCGACTTGATCTTATAGAAGGGGGCGCACTGTTGTTCGTTGCAATGACTATCCTGCGGATATGCTTTGCTATGCATTGGAAAGATCTGAATCCCCCATCGTTCGGCCAATGGCAAGCTAGCTTTATTGCCACTTATAGGTTGGAGAGAGCAGTTTATGCTAAAAAGGGAAGAAGGGCAAGAGAAAAGGGCTTGGTGGTTTGGGACCCTTTGACTAGATGGCTAGGCACTCTGAATACCTAAGATGTATAATGAATTTTTTTGCATGTTTGATTCCTTCTTCCCTCTCTCCCCCGCGTCTCGTCTGGCCTCTTTATATCCCTGCTCTCCTTTCCTTGATCAGAAAGATATTTTCTATTTTTTTTCATTGCTGTTAATATATAGATAACATTGAAATTTGTATTTATATCGAATGACTGTGCTTAATCCTTGTAATTATAATATGCCCCTCTTATTCACTCTTTTATTTTCTCTCCTGTTTTCTTTTTCTTGGACCCGGGGTGGGGGGGGATGCTGTTAAAAGATGAATTAATTTACTTGTAATGTGTAGGTAAAGCAAAAAAATAAAAAAAATAAAAAATAAAAAAGAACATGTAAATAGACAGACATCGCCACCATGTGGTACACTGTCATAAATAAGTGCCAGTATTTTCAAATCATGGGCCAGTGCTAAGCACCGCCAAACACCAGCACAAAATAAGCACTGGTCCGCTTAAACCAAAAGGAGGTTAACTAGATTAGCCTGCCAGCAGCCTGCCCATGTCAGTGCTTCCCCTTAATGAGGTGTTAAAACTACTTCCAGAGCAGAAACAATTGATTAAGCTTTTTGGCATAAAGACATGCGTGTGAGGTACATGAGTCCTCTCAGCTCAGCAAGGGCAGCTGGCTTACCTTTAGGCCCACCCATTCATAGTTAAGTGGAAAGGGAGACCTGGAGAAGAGAATGCTTTTTTCCCTGGGCTGTCTGTAGCCATCTTTGCAGCAGCTGAATGGGTGGGGGAGCTGGTGTCATGACCCATGCTATTGTCTTCGTGTAAATCCTCAAGTGAACACCAGATATCACAGCATATGCTACATGCCTAAGTATGTACCATTTGGTAAATCCAACAATTTGTGAGGGCATGGAGGCTGACTTTCAGTGGGACATATCCTTTCTGGTGTGTCTAAATTACCCTGTGGAGCATAGGTTATTCAGGAACGTACTGGCAATATGACCCTTTAATAAGCATAATGAACCAAGTAAAGCGCAATCCTGCCAATGCCTATTTATGAGGAAAAGAATCCAGAAACTCTAAGGTGGGCAAATCTGTGTGCCATCTTAGCAGACTGCAAATACCCTGCCCGAATCAACCAAGCCTTACAAATCAATGGTGGCTCGGGAGAAGAAAGACTGATTTGGTCAAGCAAAGAAGAAAAACAAGAGCAGACAAGTGGACCCTAGTTTAATGTCAAAGACTAATTGCACAATAAGGTACAAGGACAATTATTGTTGCAAAAGATCACAGCTTGACTGTCTTGCAAAGCATTCTACCTGCACAATTTTGTTGAACCTTTCAGAACGGAGCGGATTAGTAGAGAATGACAATCAGAAGACAATTGCACAGATATTAGGAATTGCAGCAAAAGACAAGCAAGGCCTACCAGTTACTCAGTTAAATATTATTAAATGAGTGCCTGTTTGAGCAAATTATATTTTCCTATTTCGGCCCAAATAAGAATTGGAAATTTGAACTTGAAAGCAGAAAAAACAAGAAAAGAAATTACACAGCAAGAAGCTGGATAGGTAGAAAAACCAACACCTGTGGATCTCTTCTCTTTCTCTCAAATCTCCCGCGACTTTCATGCTATTTGAAGGTCTGGGGTAGAAGTAATTAATGTCTGCTCAGGTGTGCCCACAGAGAAGAAGGCTGACATTCACCACTCCCGCTGGCTCAAGTACTTCAGATTAGTGCTTAAAGTTATTCTTTTGTGTTGGACATGACAGCTGGCCACAGAAGTATTATGATGTATTTGAGGAGGATGAGACTGCACATTTTCCTAAACCTACCCCTGGCTGGGCCACCAGCAGTCCCAAGGGCAGAAGGGGGCGGTCATACTGAATTTGCCTCAGAGTAGTGCATGGTGGGATAGTTTGCACTTGAACAAACCAAATGTGATACAAAGGTGGGACGGGCAGCCCCTGGATTCTTTCTGTTTATTGGTTGGGGAATTTCCAGGAGTCACCTCTACCCGTTGGCTAGTGAATCTTGCAAACATGGCAACTCGTCTATAGCATCGGAACTTGCTGCAAAACAGAAGAAAACTGGACCTGGATCCTGAGACCAATGTGGAGACCTCAAGGGTCGGACCTGCTCCCATTTGTATCCAGAACTGAGAAGTGGCTATCAAAGGTCAGTAGACTGAACTCCTGTGCGAATGCAGAGACACAACAAGTAAAAAGAGGCATTGTATCTTGAAAATATCAGCTAACCAGTAGCAACTAGGCCTGGACTGGACCATGCTGGTGAGCCCTGTTGGAGTTAGTACAGGCCCCTAAGTGCTGTCCCTGAGATCCTGGGAGAAGTGGCCTAGAGAATCTGCTTCAGAAAATCTGAAAAGGTGGAAACTGGAAAATATTTGCATTTCCAAGACCTCCACAGCGTCAGCAGCACCTTGTAGCAATGGTGTCCGACTTTGAGAAAAATCAGATTCATGTTCCAGGTTTGCCCACGAGCTCCAAAATAGAGACTAGGTCCTAAGGTAGAAACCTTGATCGGGCAATGGCGAGAAAGGTATCCACCCAATGTGAGGACTTCGCAAGTCAAGAAATTTGAATTTCTCCCACTCTGAGATTTTCTAGACAATACCAACTGCTGCAGCAGAACCTCGTCCTTGCCCGATGCAGACTTTTTACTTTCATTTTAGAAAGTCTGAAGGTAAAATCTTTGACTGAGATGACTCACTTGGGGTATCTGACCTCAACTCCATCATGTTCAGCCTGAAGTTATGACTATATTCCAGTCAATTATGAACAGTGACTTCTGATTGGTGCTTTACTTTTTCTAGGTGCTGTTTGTCCTAGAACTTTAAAAATTCTTCTCTCTCATTCTACTTGTTGTATTTTAGTCGTTTTGGTGTCATTTTTCTTGTTAACATTACTGTTAGAAATTGTTTGTGGGATTATGAATGTGTTGTGTTATGACTTTGTAATTGGTGACGTGAATAGATAATGTTTATAAACATCCAGAAGGGGCCATCGATCCAAATCCCTAGAGATAATTGCACTTCAGTTTTGTCAATGGATGACTAACAATCTTTCATCATTGCAGTTTTCATACGTTTTAGGGTTTAGGGATGACCTATGTGCATCACATTATGAAGCCATCCTCTCTGTCACTTGTCGAGGAGCAGGAACAAGCAGATGTGGCAACACATTCATTTTTTTTCTTCTTGGCAAAGCCCTCTATTTTCATTATTTTCATTTTTTGTTTTCTTGGCAAAAGCCTTTATTTTTTGCTTTCCAATAAGCTCTGTTTTTTTGCTCAGACCCCAGACAAAATCACAGGTGAAGATCTTGAATTGTAGTGTTTCTTTCATACTTTCAGAGAGAGTAATTTCCACTGCAGTGCCACCCCTGAGTAGATCCTTATTTTCACTTATCCTCTCATACTGTGGTCCAGTCTTTCAGCCAGACTTTATACAGGAATATTTGAGGCAGAAGTACATCCCAAGGGCTATGTTTGTTGAGGTTGAATCTCCAGCACCAAAGATTCCATCAATGCTAAAGTCAATGGAGAGACGCTAGGATAAATGTACAATGTCGTAAAGGTTTTCCTCTGGCCTTAGTGGTCTCCAAGCTGACAGAACTGGAGTCTGTTATTTGGGTCTGCAGAGATTCACTGATAGATTATATCAGTTGAGGTCATTGTAACTCTGGATCCCAATGAAGATCATTGTTCAGCTACTCTTACTCCTGCCTTATTTAAGTGGTGACTTGGATAAACAGTAACTCCCTAACTGTAAATCATCATCATCATCATCAGTCTTTATTCGATTTAAAATGAATCATAAAAGACACAAACATAAGAACAGGAGCACAATTTATGCGCCCTCGTTAATACCAGACATCAATAAATACATTAAAAAGACAATTAAGAAAAGCATTAAATAGATCTGTATGCTGATGAATAGATCTAAAAATAGTAAAAAAAGAATGAAAAGACACACTGACAGTTACACATTCAAGATCACTAGGCTGAAGAACCAGGCTCAATGCACATAAGTGACCCAGGCCCCATATTCCATTAGGGGACCACTAGGGTGTTCTTGGTCACTTTTCTCCGTAAAGACCATGCCCAACCCAAATATTTAGCTAGGGCCACAGAAACAATTGTTAAAGAGCTAGTGCGCAGAATTCGTAACGCCACAACACTGCTCCTGGTACCAATTGTCTTGCACATGGGGGAGAGCCAAACACGTCTTGGGGCAATAAATGTCGGACATACAAACAAAAAGTGAGCAGTTGTTTCGGATTTAGCCCCACATGCAGGGCATGATTCCTCCGATTTACTATCCCACCTCCCTGTCAAAGATCTAAGGGGTAGAGACCCAGCTCTAAACTGGAAGTAAAGTTTCCTGTCGCCAACATTGGTAACCAAGTTCCAGTATGATTCTAGGGCCGGGGCAATTTTAGCCTCTAGGAAGGTACCGGACATCCCTGAAGCTCTGTTCAATACCTGGAGGTCTACTCTATCCCAGTATGCCTTTTTGAGAGAACTCTTTGATGGAAACAAGGCTGTCCCCGGGTCAGACCATAGCACCTCCATGCCCATTCCTTTCAACGTCTCATGTAAGCTCTTTAGCCATGCAATTTTATGGAAGACATCAGTATTTATGATATCCATAAGACCGTTGGCGTAATGGGGGAGCTCAGGGGTAGTCCAGAGTCTCCGCCAGTATAAAACCGGTCGGAGCTTTGCAATGTCCAGTATGGATCTCCTACCTAGGTCATATCTAAGTGGGATCAATGGAGTACTCTGGGGGAGACCAGTTATACACCGGAAGAATTTGTTTTCAACACTGGATAAAGGGGCTAGCTGGTCAAAACCCCAAAGCTCCGCCCCGTATAATACAGAACTTAAAGCCTTAGCTTCCTAGACTTGCAGTACTGGGCTTATTGGTTTAGTGAATGACTTACTAAATTCCCTGCTTAAGGCACCGGTTAGTTGTTTAAATCGCAGGGTGGCCATTTCGATATGTTTACGCCATTTGCTATCATTTGCTATTTGGATACCAAGGTACGTGAAGTTGGTTACCATCTCCAAGGTGTAAATGGAAACAAGCCTGAAATCCTACTAGTCTGTAATCAACCACATCTTTGGGGCTCACATTTTTGGCCTGATGATCTGGGGCCGCTCCTACCCCAGCTTGGTTAGTCAAGAACCCAGGCTTCTGGTTAGATGCCAAGCTTATAATCAGGGCCACTGGACCCATGCAGCAGGAGAGGGCCAAATTATGCGGCATAATGCAGCTCATTTTTTTAATAGTATAACTTCTTTATTCAATCATTTTTAAACTTGGTAATGCTCTCTTGGCATTTGTTGTTCCTCTTTAGTACCAGTTGTTTAACATCAAATATAGCAATAAACAACAGAAAGGTGTGCAGTCCAGCTTTGCAAGGGGTCTCCCACTGCGCGAAAACACATTTCATTGCATTTTTTGTAACTGAGGTAAAAACATATTTTTGGGGGGTTAAATCTGTAGATGATGCGGCAGATGATGGATTATGTGGCAAATGTGGCAAATCTATAACTATGCGAAAATCACAGAGGCCACACAATCGCATAATTTCAGTGGCCCTGCTTATAATGGACTAACAAAATACCAAGGTACCCTCTGTTTGTTTCGGCATACTGAGATGGCTAAGACAAATTCTTTAGCTACTTCCTGTGTCAGCCCAAAGGATGGAATTACAGGCTCTGATCATCTCTAGGCTTGATAACGGTAACATTCTTGTTGGGTTCTGAACTCAGAATTTACTGCACTGTTCCACCATGAAAACAGTTACAGGTTGTATAATGTGAGAGCAATGTATGTTTAAAAGAGAAGGTAGTTTCTGGCTGCTGCCCACTCTGCTGGTTGTATAATCTTCTGCTCCAATAATCTGTGAAATTTACCTGAGAGATGTCTTCTTCCTGAACTTTTCAGTGGTGTTGAGTGGACTTCAAGCCGTACACCCAGCAGAACTGGTGTTTTTAAGAAGGTCGTAAGAGGCTTTCGCTGGAAGCTGCCTCTGCCTAGGCATTGATGGAGTTCCGTCACCACAATTTCAAGGGACCCTGACCAGAAGCGAATTGGGGACATTTTTAGGCAAGCTCAATTTCAGCGGACTTAACCCAGCCTTGCAACAAAGAAGGCTTGCTACCCACATCACAGACGCTTTGATGAGCTGGGCTCCAAGGCAAAATGTTACGCGTTGCACTTCCAGGCAACTGGGTTGTTATCCAGGCAGTGATGTCCCCAATAGATACGCACAGCGTTGCTATGGCCAGTGATCGCAGGGTTTGGAAACATTCATCGAGCGGTGGTGAGCGGTAAAACATCTTTACTGCATATTGCATTCCTTGGTGATACACACACCTAATGTACAATAAGTGGTGTTGCTGCTGCTAAACACGCTTTTGGACATGGCCCTTTCTAGTGTGCTTTCCCTCATCTTTTTGCTTTTCTCCTTCCCAGTTTTTTGCTGCTCTGGGTTCTAGCCTTAGGACTTTGAGCATGTTTGACGCTGCCATTCAATGCCAAACTGCTGTGCTCGGTTGATTCGAGTTCGCTGTAAGACCCTTGTCAAGGGGTAAGACATAATCAGGGCATGTATCTTGAATGGTCCTCCATTGGCCTGCAGCACTGATGGTGCATTCATGGAGGTAGCTCGTCGATGGGGGCACACGTTTGCCCTGGTGGGACCTGTGGGCACGGGTTACTCTCACTCGACTTGGCGTTTAAAAAGATGTGTGCCAAGGCTCTGCATGTCTCTTACCGTATCAAAGTTCTCCCTGGTGACAGGGTGTGGTGTTGGGAAGAGGTAGGGCATGTGAGTGTGTTTGATATGTGCAAGGGTTGTGAATGGTACCAGGTGGTGTGTTCTGTACGACGGGGTCTGCTACTCACATTGGGCTAGCATGAGAGGGTGTATGGAAGGGCTATCGAGCAGTATTTTCTACAGGTCACATAGTAGCAGTATAGTCTTTGGATTTGATGAGTTTGTAATGGCGAATCCTCTCCGGTAGTGCCAGAGGGTTTGACATTACATTGATGGTAATGTCACTTTGAGAAAGTGGGTATTTCGATAGTCATGGCTCTGTGTGTCTGTGGGCCGTTCTCCTAATTCACAACTGGGTGCTAGGGGAACAGCCACATCTGTGCGTTCCTAATAGAAGGCCATAAACTAGGGGCTCAAGGGAAACTGTGGACCTCTGACTCTGAAGGGCCTTTCTGAGACGGTTACATGGGGTGGAATTGGCACCTGCATTCCAAGGGGCAGGGTCTTGGCCCCACTAAAGATTGTGATCAAACCTCCTGGAGTCGGATGGCAGACAAGACAACATTTAGAGAGGACATGTGCATTTCCAAGGTGGCCTTTTAAACTGGTCGCACCTTGAAAGGCCACTGTGGTTATAACTATCGGGGCTCAGGCCTCTGAAGATAGAGATGCTTTTGGATTTGGAACCATACTACCCTGCTTCGAAGCTGGGACATCAACACAAGGAATCATTAGCGTAGGAGGGACTGCAACTGAACTATATACAGACTTGTCGCACTCCAGGAAGGGGACTATCGCTTGGTGGATTTTGCCTGGACATTGTTGGCCTCCGGATAAGTGCCAACTGTCGTGGCCTGGGTCCTGAAGTACTCACCAAGGGCCGGTGAGCTGGCCTCCTGTCCAAGAGATCCCATAGACACAAAGGATCTGTGTCTCCACAAGATTGTAAGAACTGCATGGGGTGCATCGGAGACAGGTGGAAGTGATCGTGGTTCGGACAAGAACCATCCTGACGTACACCATCGTCACGCTGTGCAGAGGAGGGTGCGCTTAGAGATCAACAGTTACCTGAAGTGCCGGGATGTGAGGAGTTCAAGGAGTGTGGGGGAAGCTTGCAGAGTCTGAGGGACTTGTGCTCACAACTAGGGGACGTGTGCTTGCTTGTTCTCCTGAGCGTGTGGTGTCCAAGGTGTGTTGGGGAAATCTGAGCCAGGAGCTGATCAGGGGGACAACAGTGCCTGTCATTATGGCCTGTGTCCAAGGTAATTTGCTCCCTCTCCCTGGACCAATGCCACAAGGTACTTTATTGTGGGGAACACCGTGACTAGGTCCTAGGGGTTTCGTGCTTCTTGGGGGCACCTACAGCTGACTGTCAGGGGCTACGTCAGGTCATACCTCTGGTTGAGGGAAAAAACTTTCTCCAGATTTGGAAGCGGGCCAGATTCCTGGGTCAATACATTTTGCCTATGTGGTGGATAGTGATCCCACACTCGTGCAGGTGCTTCCAGGTGCCTGACAGTCTAATCTGAATGGACAAAACAAAGTAAGCGTTTCTTCTTGTGTTAGGTGGTTCCGACTATCTAGTCAATGGGTCGCCAGCTGAGGCAACATGTATCGTTGGCTGGTGGGGTTGAAGGACTGAGGAGATGGGTCATGAGGCATAGTCAAATACTATTTAACCTTTCTGCTAATGGGAAGGTCCGACAATTGCATACAACTGTAAAGTGTTTATACAATGTGTGTTTCGTTTTCATTTCAATAGATAAGTTTGACAATTGTGTATAGCTGTAGAGTGCATATACAATGTGCATCTCGTTTTGATTTCAGTGTATGTGTGTAATAGAAAGACAAGTGTTTTATAGATACGATATGTAGACTTTTGTGGCATACGCAGTATGTTGCAAGGGTGATGTTGTGCCAATACTTTATCCTCGAGCCCTGAGGATAAGCTTGACTGCTCTGTGCCAAGCTGCCAGAGGGTGAGCACAGGTTATCAGACAATTGTATCATACTCATCCTATTGGGAGTGGGGGATTCTGACTGGCTTCGATGCATCCTAGCCAGCCCGAAACCGCTGGTTCTAACAACGCTAAAAAACACTTAATTCTTAATGTGCATCAACTATGGTGACGGTCACACCTTCCTTGCAAAACTTAAAATGGGACCTTGAGTTTAACATATCTGAATCAGGCATTGTGCAATACCTTCTCACAATTTTATAACTTGCATTTCAATGGTGACACGCACACCCAGGAATGTCCATGATTGGTGACGCACACACTGTGCAGTTAAGCTCATGCATTTCACAATTTACATGTGTACGCACACTATACTGTTACACATTTATAGGGTCTGTAAACAAATCTAATTGCATATAACATTATTTACATTTAGAGTCACTAAGTTATTAACCCAGTGTAAACTCATACCAGGATGCAACAAAGTGTACTTCCTTTATCTCACTTCTTGTCAATGCCGGGATATCCCCCAATGGGTTGGGAACCATGGTTAGAAGGGTTTGAGGCCTATTTAGAGGCCATTGAGGAGGAAGTCTTTTACACAGAAGAAAGAAATAACAATATTGTGCCTCTCCTTGGTCACTGAAGGAAGAAAGGTAATAAAACCTGTTGCTGTTGTTATGGGAGAGGGTGATGCTGTAGACGATTATGTCTCTGCCATTAAATTGATGGATACGCGATTGAAGAAAAAGGCAGCATTATTATGGAGAGGCCTAAATTTAATATGAGGAAACAACTTCAGGGGGAACTGGTGGAGAGTTTCATGAGTGATCCCAGAGTGTTAGCTACAACTTGTGACTGCAAAACCTTTAAGGATGAAATTTTAACGGATCAAGAGGTAAACAAAACAAATAGCAAGGAAATCCAGAAGAAGTTATTAACGACGGAGAACTTGACTTTGGAAAAGGTGCTTATAATAGCTAAGAGTGTGGCGACTACATCACAGTACATGGATCAAATTGCATTGGAAGCATGAGTCCATGCCGTGGTTATGGATAGTGTAGTGAAGAAAGGAGAAAGGAAAGTTGATACAAAACAGAAGGCATTAGAATGCTATGGATGTGGCAGCAGCAATCATTTGAGCAATGCTTCCTCTTGTGTGGCTTTGGATAAAAATGGTGGCAAATGTAAGAGGAAGGGACACTTTGCCAAAGTTTGCATCTCAAAATCGACATACATTAGACCCAAACTCAAGAAAATTCTTTCTGTTGAAAGTATAAGGGAATGAAATTCAAAATCTGGTTCTGATGAAGGAAATGTAGTCATAATTCTAACCGATTCAGTATAGGCCAACACCGTAGAAAGGACCACAGTGAGGGCACTGTATTGAAACTAAAACTGAATATTATCAAAAGGCCATTCTGTCAAATTGCAATTTCTGCTATTCCTATTTCCATGATGGCAGATTCAAGATCATTTTTTACTCATGTTGGTCCAGGTGAGTGAGACAAATTTTAAATGTCGTGTTGAGAAAATCTCATGTCAAACCTATGTCCTATGGGGGTAAACCAGTGGAGGTTTTGGGTGAGTTTTATAGCTCTTTGAGTTTAAAAGGGAACAGTACCCCAGTCACAGTTAATGAAGCGAAGGTTGATAGGTTTTGCCTATTAGGATGGGTGGAGGAAAGGAATTTGGGAATTATCTTAGACCCAAATAGCTCAGAGTAAGTATTGCTGATGGATGAATGTAGGTTTGTGTGGAGTTTTTCCCATTACATAATATGAAAAGCGAGTGTGAAGCCTGTGGGTAATAAACTTAGATGAGTGCCTTTTGCCACGAGAAAGGAATTGGGACAAGAATTGAAGTCCTTATGTCAACATGGTTTCTTCATGCCTATAGAAAGATCGGAATAGTTGTCGCTCGTATTGTTAGCCATAAAGGGAAATTGAACTCTAAGGATGAGTATAGATTTGAGGAACTTGAATGAGAGGATATAGATGGATAGGAATCCATTGCCCAACATTAAAGAAATGTTGCGATCATTGAAGGAAGCTAGAGTTTTTACGACACTTGACATTTCATCTGCCTACCATCAGATCACCTACAAGGAGATGATGGACAGAGCACCGACACTTTTCAGACACTCACCCCCAGTCACAGATCTAGGTTTAATCCATCATCATTATTTAGCTTAATTCGCCACCTCAGTTCAGACCCAGCTATATGCAAATCAGTCTTGACCCTGTGCCTCATGGAAACAGTCCAGCCTGAACTGCCAAGCCAGGTCTTCCCTGAACTGCAAACAAGAATCCTGGGACCAATTTCTGGGCAACACCCTTCATCAGCAGGGCTAGCTTAAATCCAGTGGCAAAGTGAGCAAGAGACCCACATCTGGGCATACTCTGCCAACTTAGGGCGAACAAAGCAAACACAAGGAGATGATGGACGGAGCACTGAAATTTTTCAGACACTCACCCCCAGTCACAGATCTGGGTTAAATCCATCATCGTTCTTTAGCTCACTTCACCACCTCAGTTCAGACCTAGCAATATGCAAATCAGACTTGACCCTGTGCCTCATGGGAACAGCCCAGCCCAAACTGCCAAGCTAGATCTTCCCTGAACCGGAAACAAGCATCCTGTGACCGGTTTCTGGGTAACACCCTTCATCAGCCAGGCTAGCTTGAATCCAGTGGCAAGTTGAGCAAGGGACCCATGTCTGGGTATACCCTGCCAACTTAGGGCGAACAGAGCAAACACAAGGAGATGATGGACGGATCGCTGAAACTTTTCAGACACTCACCCCCAGTCACAGATCTGGGTTGAATCCATCATCATTCTTTAGCTCACTTCGCCACCTCAGGTCAGAGCCATCTATATGCAAATCAGTCTTGACCCTGTGCCTCATGGGAACAGCCCAGCCCGAACTGCCAAGCCAGATCTTTCCTGAAACAGAAACAAGCATCCCGTGACCAGTTTCTGGGTAACACCCTTCATCAGTCAGGCTCGCTTGAGTCCAGTGGCAAAGTGAGCAAGAGACCAACGTCTGGGCATACCCTACCTATTAGGGTGAACAAAGCAAACACAAGGAGATGATGGATGGAGCGCTGAAACTTTTCAGACACTGACCCCCAGTCACAGATCTGGGTTGAATCCATCATCATTCCTTAGCTCACTTCGCCAACTCAGTTCAGACCCAGCTATTGTAGTGTAGTTCCTATATCCCTGATAGGCTCTGCGCATTGGAATAATATACACTATAGATTTGACATAGGACTGAGGTCAGTATGTCTCTATCGAGTACATTAAACTTAATTACTTGTGTGTGCCAGCTAACTCAGAGGTCACTAGAAACTTCTCGAATATACAAGAAGGGATTCGTTTCTGACAACCGCATAAACATGACAACTTTGTTTCCCTTTGAGTTGGAACAATCTCAGAACCGTGGAAACAATAGATAACAGTTTCACTCAGTCAATCGTTCATGCTTCGTTTCTACAGAGTTGCATAGAAATATGAACTGCTACAATCGTAAGACAGACTGCGAAGTACAATATATACAGAGTTAGCAGTACGATAAAATAATACTGCAATAGCATGGTTTGTAGCTATGACATATATTTATAAAATACATACATAAATAACACAGGCTAAATGTGGAGACTCATCTGATGCTTCTAATTTGTTCTACCCCAGTGTACCTAACCTAAGTGTAGTATGAGGTAAGAAATATGTGCTGTTTTCTAAAGTATAGCTAGCTATAGCTATAGTTTTGCCAAGAGTTGCCAAACGTTTCTCTAAGTTCTAGTCTGCTCCATACCTTAGAATGTGCGAGGTTGGAATCTTTTTCCGGAACTCGATATCTAACACCCCATAAGGGGAGTCAGAAACACTGGAGCTGGATTCTCTGCAAGGAGGATGACAGCGTCTGGTCAGTGCATCAGGCTCGGACTCAATCTCCTTCTGAACTTGCCGTGGCGAACCGCAAGTAGGCAGTCGAACTAGACCGTACCGGAACCGTGGTTTTCCAGGGCAAGTGCAGGTATATTTATACCTTGAAGGTGTTTAGGAATGCCTGTATTGACGTAAACGTCGGGCATCGGAACGTCATGAATGAACCCCTAAGGAATAGATGTTCATGCATACTAAATGAGTTCTTGGAGAAATCAATATCTCAGCAAGGGAAATTCCTAAAGGCTTAAGAGTCTGGTTTTCCAAGAACTCGTTCTGACGTGGATGGACGGATGTAGGAGACCATGCCTGTATTTGGTTAGCATGGACAATGCCTTAATAAGGGCTGGATTTACTATGCCTAAATAGGGCAATCTGAATTGTACCTATATAAGGGCATAAATCGGGAAACCTATATACAGAATCGAAATCTACACACAACACTATATGCAAATCAGTCCTGACCCTGTGCCTCATGGGAACAGTCAAGCCCGGACGTGGGTCCCGTGCTCTCCATGCCACTGGAGTCAAGCTATCCTGGCTGATGAGGGGTGAAACCCTGAAGCCGGTCCAAGGATACTTATTCCCAGTCCAGGGAGGACCTGGCCTGGCAGTTCAGGCTGGGCTGTTCCCATTGGGCGCAGGGTCAAGACTGATTTGCATATGGCTGGGTCCAAACTGGAATGGCATGGTGAGCAAAAAAATGATGGATTTCGGCCCAGATCTTTGTACTGGGGGGAATGTATGACATTGTTCTGCATTCTGTCCATCAATTCTTTTTGCATTTATGAACCCGAGAGGGACGGGTATGTCCAGACGTGGGTCCCGTGCTCTCCATGCCACTGGAGTCAAGCTATCTTGGCTGATGAGGGATGAAACCCTGATACCGGTCCTAGGATGCTTGTTTTCGGTCGAGAGAGGACCTGGCCTGACAGTTCAGTTTGGGCTGTTCCAATTGAGTGCAGGGTCAAGACTGATTTGCATATGGCTGGGTCCAAACTGGAATGGCATGGTGAGCAACAAAACGATGGATTTAGGCCCAGATCTCTGTATTGGGGTGAATGTATGACATTGTTCTGCAGTCTCTCCATCAATTATTTTTGCATTTGTGAACCCGAGAGGGACGGGTATGCCCAGACGTGGGTCCCGTGCTCTCCATGCCACTGGAGCCAAGCTATCCTGGCTGATGAGGGATGAAACCCTGATACCGGTCCTAGGATGCTTGTTTCCAGTCCAGAGAAGCCCTGGCCTGACAGTTCAGGTTGGGCTGTTCCCATTGGGCGCAGGGACGAGACTGATTTGCATATGGCTGGGTCCAAACTGGAATGGCATGGTGAGCAAAAAAACGATGGATTTAGGCCCAGATCTCTGTATTGGGGTGAATATATGACATTGTTCTGCAGTCTGTCCATCAATTCTTTTTGCATTTGTCAACCCGAGAGGGACGGGTATGCCCAGTCGTGGGTACCATGCTCTCCATGCCAAGGGAGTCCAGCTATCCTGGCTGATGAGGGATGAAACCCCAATACCGGTCCTAGGATGCTTGTTTTCAGTCCAGAGAGGACCTGGCCTGGCAGTTCGGGCTGGGTTGTTACCATTGGGTGCAGGGTCAAGACTGATTTGCATATGGCTGTGTCCAAACTGGAATGGCATGGTGAGTAAAAAAAAATGGCTTTAGGCCCAGACATCTGTACCGGGGTGAATGTATGACATTGTTCTGCATTCTGTCCATCAATTGTTCTTTTTGCATTAGTCACCCCTACTAGGACGGGTATACCCAGACAGGGGTCCCGTGCTCTCTATGCCACTGGAGTCAAGCTAGCCTTGCTGATGAGGGGTGAAACCCCGAAACTGGTCCTAGGATGCTCATTTCCAGTCCAAGGAGGACCTAGCCTGGCAGTTCGGCCTGGACTATTCCCATTGTGCGCAGGGTTAAGACTGATTTGCATATGGCTGGGTCCAAACTGGAATGGCATGATGAGCAAAAAAACGATGGATTTAGGCCCAGATCTCTGTACTGGGGTGAATGTATGACATTGTTCTGCATTCTGTCCATCAATTGTTCTTTTAGCATTTGTCACCCCCAGTGGGATGGGTATGCCCAGACGTGGGTGCCGTGTTCTCCATGCCACTGGAGTCAAGCTATCCTGGCTGATGAGGGGTGAAACACCGAAACCGGTCCTAGGATGCTTGTTTCCAGTACAGGGAGGACCTGGCCTGGCAGTTCCGGCTGGACTGTTCCCATTGGGCACAAGGTCAAGACTGATTTGCATATGGCTGGGTCCAAACTGGAATGGCATGGTGAGCAAAAAAATTATGGATTTAGACCCAGACCTCTGTACTGGGGTGAATGTATGACATTGTTCTGCATTCTGTCCATCAATTGTTCTTTTTGCATTTACCACCAGATCACCCTACAGAAGGAAAGCTGCAATTTGACCTCCTTTGTCACTCTAGGTGGTGCATTTAGGTTCAAGATGATTCCTTTCAGTTTGGTGTAGGAGGTTTCTGAGAGGGTGGTGGAGGCTATGTTTAAAGGGGTCCCCAAAGTGAAGTGTTTCCAAGACGACATCCTGGTGTATGGAAAAAATATGGAAAGCCATGAAAAAACACTATGGGGAGTTTTAACCTTCTTGACAGAGGGAGGTGTTACCTTGAAGGCAGGTAATTGCCAGTACACAGTGGATTCACTGGATTACCTAGGCTGCAAGTTGTCTGCTCAATGGGTGGAGATAAAGGAGAGTCTTGTAAGAGCAATTAAGGAGTTCCCAGTACCACAAAATAAAGATCAGCTATTGCTTGGTATCCTGGAATTCTATGCACATTTCATTCCCAACTGCAGTGGGAAACTCACCTCATGAGATTCCTAATGAAGAATAAAACAAGAGTTTGTGTGGTCTCAAGATCTAGATCAATAATTTGAGGCTGTTAAACTTAAGCTGATGAATGCCATTCACCTCCAGCCTTTTGACACTTGTGATGCATTGATAGTAGTGACAGATGCCTGTCAACATGGCTTAGGAGCTGTCCTGTTGCAAAAAAGGGAAGTTAGAGAAGAAGGGATAGCCTGTGCTTCATGGGCTCTTCATGGTGCAGTGCCAACGTACTCAGTGATTGAGCGAGAAGCTCTGGCATGATGATGGGGCGTGGATCACTTCACGATATATCAGTGGAGAACAGAGTTTGTCACCTGGAAGGACAACAAGCATCTGGTCAATGTGTTTACCCTGATGGGGACCCACAAAGCCGCACCTTGTATTGCTAAATGGCACTGTAGGATGTCGAAATTTCAATTCCAGTTGGAATATATTCCAGATGCAAAGAATGCTTTTGTGGAATTTTTGTCCAGCTTACCACTCAAGAGTGAAGAGACAGGAAAGGAATTGGAAGAATATGTTTGTGTTGTAGCTGCATTTGTAGCAGCTTGATGATGGGTGCATATTGGAGGAGGAATGGAAAGCTGCTGTGCAGGAAGTTGAAGCGATTCAAGAGGTTGACAGTATGTTGAGCAACGGTTGGGTGGCTGATGGTGCTAGTGAGGCTGCAAGTGCTTTTAAGCATGTGTTTCCTCAATTGAGTGTGAAAGAGGGTGTAATGAGAAGGACGGATTTACTAGTGGTTCCACGTGTGCTGCAAAGTGAGGTGTTAGCCCTTGCTCATGAGGGACACGTGGGAATGAGAGCTGTGAAGAGAAGGATCAGAGAAACCTTTTGGTGGCCTGGGATGGAGCGATGTGTGGAGCATTATGTGTGGGATTGTGTTGCTTTTGCAGTGACTGTCATGTCTCAGGTGAGCATTTCCCAGTCCAGTGGAAGCCATACCTGTTCTGGAGAGGCCTTGGGTAAAAGTCGGTCTTGATGTCATAGAGAGATATATGTGTTAGACGAGCGGAACAGGTATAGTTTGGTGCTGGTGGACTATGAAAAACGGTGACCTGAAGTGGAGTTCATTAGATTTGGAAACACTTAAGAAGAGGTGGAGTTTTTGCAGTCTTTGTTTCTGAGGGAGGGTGCCCCTGCAGAACTCATCACTGAGAATAGAGTGCATTTTTTGTTGAAGGAGTTCCAGAAATTCATGTTCTATTAGGCTATAACGCCCGCTGCAACCTCCTTATATCATGTAGTAATGACCTGGTGAAGCATTGTAACAGAATGATCAAGGACAGCATTCAGCTGTCTATGACCAACGGTTTAGATTGGAAGAAAGAGCTCATGAATTTGTTGTGGGCTGTTCGCACTACTCCCAATGCCACTACCAATATGTCATCTTTTGCCTAGTTGAAGGGTAGGTTGGCTGCCAGCAAGTTGCTCAGGCTCTGGATGTGTGATTTGAAGGTTTCTTGTGTGAAACACATGCAGGTGAAGGACAGTTGTGTAAAGGTAAGTATGTAAGCATAGGAATAACCAAAAGGAGAAATCAGGTGGTTTTCAAAAAGGGGGTTTAGGTCAAAGTAAGATTGCCTGGTATAATTTCCAAGGGACAGTCAAAATTTTCTAACCATATGGAAATTTTGTCTGTCAAAGATCAGGTGGTTTAACTAAGTGACAGGGAGTGGTGTAACAAAGAAAAATTAGCCAAAGTGAGGTGGGAAATCTTGTCACTTAACAAGGCAAGTTCTCACCTGTGAGTGGGAATGCAAGAAAATTGAGATCGGAAAGGGGGAGAAAACCACTGCAAGGTATAAAGATTATTTTTGCCCACCCACAGTTATGTCTCCTGATGAGTTGTTTGACCAGCCACTGTTGTGTCTCCTGATGATATTTGTTTATGCATGTGTTTTATTCTCATCAGCAAGAATATAGAAACATGTCTGAGTAACCACTACTAAATGGCTGTACAGGCATGCATTCCTATTCTTAAGATCACATTTTTTGTGAATTATGTTATTATGTTGGGGTTATTGTTTGGAGGAAGTTCATTGCATTTCTGTTATTTTTCTGAATATAATTTAGAAGCTGTATTAGGTTCTGAACCTAGAACTTACTTAACTGTCCCACCATAGCAACAGTGATAAGATGTAAAATGTTCATGGAAAGTATGTTCAAAAGATAAGGCAGTTGCTGGCAGCTGCCCACTTTGCCAGATATCTGATCTGCTACTCCAATAAATCTTTTAAACTTACCTGAGAGGCGTCTTCTTCACAGACTTTTCAATTCTGTACCTGGGGGCATCAAAGGCTGCACTTAGACGACTACAAGTTATTCAGAATGCGGCAGCTCAATTGTTATATCACCTTTCTAAGCACGTCTCAGCATCTAATCTTCTTTGGATCCTGAATTATCCCCCAATCAGCAATCACATCCAATTCAAGGCACTAAGCTATAATTTTAAAGCTGTGTCTAATGCAGGGCTCCTTGAACTTAAGTCACTGGTGTCGCCCTATTGTCCCAGTCGTTATCTCCGCTCTAGTAATTTGAACCTTGCTGTTGTTCCTAGGTTTTTTAAGGTGAGGCAAGGTGGGCACTCCTTCTCCTATTTAGGCCCCAAATTGTGGAATTGTTTGTCTGCCTTGCTTAGATCCTGTAAATCTCTTGATAAGTTTAAGAAGCTCCTAAAGATGTGGCTTTTCTAATCCTTCCATTTTAGTCCTTTCTGTGTTTTTTACTTGTGCGAGGAATCCCCTTTGGGGTAGCCATGCACTTTATAAATTTGCACAATAACAATAATAATGATGATGATGATAATAATATTAATAATATTAATGTTCCTCCTGTTACCTCAAATGCTTTCTCTTATCCGTCCTTTTGTCAGTTCATTCCTCCCTAAGTGTGACTCAACTTAGCCTTAGAGCCCTTCATTTGCACCCATGTACGCCTCCATTTCAACCTATAATGAAGTTTCTAACAATTTAGGAATTCCTACATTGTGTTGTCACCTAAAAGAGGCGAGTGGAGGAAATAGACTCCATACTATTAGCAGAAGCTTATGTTCATTCAAACCCATGGGTTCTGGTATTCTGTCCTTCTGTAGAAGATGTCACCAATGTAACAGACAAGGTGGTAAATCCTGGATTACAGACCAATAATATTCATTATACTGAGTACTCTCTTTAACATCTGACTCCTTCTTCCACTCATCCCTCCTGGAAAGATTTATGGAACTTTGCCAGGCAAGAGACTTCTTGAGCGTATGCTGCAGCAGGGTTTCTGGGAGAAGAGGTGATTTTAGGAAAAGGGAGTTGTCTCATGGTGGATTCCCCTTAATAAACAAGTAGTGGGATAAATAAAGGAGGACTAAAAATAATATTAATTATTGATAAGCAAACCAGCTATTTTAAATGCAGTAAATAACAAGGTTGGTGGCTTATCTCTCTGCACTTTCTTGGATCTAATGATCACAACATCAAAATGATCACTCTGAAATCTGCTTTCTTCAAGGGAGAGGGGCAGAGCATCCACAGGCCTCAAAGGACCCCTATTTAAACCTAAAATCACCTATCGGAGTCATCCCTTCTGCCACTGTAGAGGCACTGTGTTGCACCATAGACCCCCGCACTTCATGCTGCGACGTGTGCCAGTGACAACCCGAGTTTCAGGGAAAGCCCACCCCTGAGCTCATCCTCCCGCACATACATGATCCCCTCAAATTACCTGTCCCTAAAAAGTCCCTCCCTGTTTAAAAGGAAGCTGGGGGCAGAGGGGTGGGCTGCCTGTGAGCTTGGATGCCCCAAGGACAATGTCTTAGTTGGCAAACATTGGCAGGACATCTTAGCATCTCCACACCGCTTTTATAATTTACAGTAAATTACGGTGCTGATCTACGGTACTGTCAACCATGGGAGCTCGTGCCCTCACATACTGTAAGACTGGTGGGGCTACTATCTACTCATGGTTACTTAAGGACATTTTTGTCGTATGCTAACGACTTTAGCACCTGACCACCAGTCTACCCACCCGTCCCCTTGCCTACCTGTCTGCTTGCTGTCTACCACTGCCCTTCTAAGCTCCTGGTTCCTGGTTGCTGTGTGCCAATGCACTCCACTCAACTGCACTGCTCTGGCAAGCAGCAGCAATTTTGGTGAGCAAGGGGGGTTGCAAGCAAGCCTGCCAGGAGATTGGTGCCTGTAGCCATGGGTCCCATGAAATGGGCGTAGATGCAGTCCTGCAGGTGTAGTGTCTTGCAAGTTAACAGTGATAGAAACACTTTGACTCCTGATGAACTCCGTAGAACTATGATGTAATGAGTATAGTGTATTACAGTGAAGGCTGTTTTAGAATGTCGAGCTTGCAGTTACACACAGACAAATAAAGATGTCTGACAACAATCTCCATGTGGGGTGTAGACTAGTCATTTACGGGCACACCAGCTGGGAAGATACTACAAATGGCGAGGAGATTGGGGATAAGTCACCCAAAGATTGACAGTACTCTCTGAGAGAGTTTGCTGTGGTACAGGCACACTGCCTGTGTGTGCCACATGTGCCACCATCGAAGTAGGGAATCAACACTGAATGCATGTGGAGTCAAAACGCAGTTCCAGCCACTGTAAAGCAGTTAAAAATGAAAGCATTTACAGAGAATCAACACATCATTGATCGAGAACCTGTTGGTCAGGCAATACATAAAGGTATGGCGCTACTGCGCAACATCGAGCCATACATAATACGGGGTGATAATGCAGCAACAGACAAATGCAAGATAACATTACAATTTGAAAGTGATGAGGACAAAGGTGCACACAAAGAGACATCAAAGAATAAAACAGTTAGTTACTAACCAGAACCTGAGTAATGTGGCCCAGTACGACCTCAGCGCCAGGTGCAGCAATCCAGGCAAAGCACAAGGGTTGTGCTTACAATGCTGGCGGTCCAGCCAATTTGACTTAAGGGCCGCAAATGCAGTTGCAACAGAAACATGACAGTGAGTGACAATCAGAACAGTCGCAGATATCTGTTGAATACTAAACACTGATTTTACGATCGAGGCAATGATAATCAAGGATGATCCAGAGGCAAGCACATCCCAATGCCTCATAGATGGCTCACATGGACTGATTAAAGATGAACCACCAAGGGAGCTGGAGAGAACTCCTCTCTCAGCATCAGCCACTCCCACAAATGGTTACAAAGCTGATACTTTTATTAAACCACCATCATCATTCGATACCGCCAAAAAAACAAATTATTGTTTACCGATGGACTACGTGGATAGAGACCTTTGAAGACGTCATTGATGCACTTAAAGAGACAGATAACAAAAAGATTATCAAATCTTGCTGGTGATGGCAAAAAAGGAAGTCATAAAACAAATGCCATGTACTGAAAAAGAAATCACATTCCGTCAGATTAAAGAAACCTTGAATCTCAAGTTCAATCCAATGCCAAATGTTGACTATGAAAAATATGTTTTCAGTCAAGAATGACGGAAAGTTGTGAGACCCTCAATGACTTGACACACTCATCAAACACTCTAAGCTCAATTAATTTAATGATGAACAGGCCATACATCTCAGGGTCATTGATGGATACTTGTCCAATTCATTCAGACGGAGAATGCTGAGAGAAACCTTGAGTCTGGAATGAGTGTTGATGGCTGCCAGAGCTGAAGAACGTGCTGCTCGACAATCTGCTGACATTGAGATCGGAGGTGCCCAAAATGAATCAGTCATGGGTGTGAAAAGTCAGTCAAAGCAAAAGATTAGAAGACAAGGTGATATCTACAGGTTAAAATAAGTTATATTTTAGATGTGAATTTTTGTTTCCACACAGAGACAAATGTTCTGCCTTTAGAAAGATATGTAAGGGCTGTGGGAAGGAGACTGGGGGTGAGTGTCTGAAATGTTTCAATGCTCTGTCCATCATCTCCTTGTGTTGGCTTTGTTTGTCCTAAGTTGGCAGGGTGTGTCCAGACAGGGGTCCCTTGCTCACTTTGCCACTGGATTCAAGCTAGCCTGGAAGATGAGGCTGTTAGCTGCAAACCGGTCCCAGGATGCTCATTTCCGGTCCAGGTTAGACATGGCTTGGCAATTTGGGCTGGACTGTTCCCATGACGCACAGGGTCAAGACTGATATGCATATAGCTGTGTCTGAACTGGGGTGGCTAAGTGAGCTAAAGAACGATGATGGATTCAACCCAGATCTGTGACTGGGGGTGAGTGTCTGAAAAGTGTCAGTGCTCTGTCCATCATCTCCTTGTGTTTGCTTTGTTAGCCCTCAGTTGGCAGGGCATGCCTAGACGTGGGTCCCTTGCTCACTTTGCCACTGTCTTCAAGCTAGCCTGGCTGATGAGGGCTGTTAGCCTGAAACAGGAACAGCCTGGACCAGAAACAGGATGCTTGTTTCTGGTCCAAGGAAGGCATGGCTTGGCAGTTCGTGCTGGACTGTTTTTATGAGGCACAAGGTCAAGACTGATTTGCATATAGCTATGTCTGAACTGAGGTGGCAAAGTTAGCTAAAGAACAATGCTGGATTCAACCCAGATCTGTAACTGGGGGTGAGTGTTAGTGGCTGAAAAGTTGCAGTGCTCCGTCCTTCATCTCCTTCTGTTTGCTTTGTTCGCCCTAAGTTGGCAGGGTATGCCCAGATATCGGTCCCCTGCTCACTTTGCCACTGGATTCAAGCAAGCCTGGCTGATGAGGGCTGTTAGCCCTGAACCGGTCTTAGGATGCTTGTTTCCGGTCCAGGTAATACATTGTTTGGAAGTTCGGGCTGAACTGTTCCCATAAGGCACAGGGTCAATACTGATTTTCATATAGCTGTGTCTGAACTGGGGTGGTGAAGTGAGATAAAGAACGATGATTGATTCAACCCAGATCTGTGCCTGGGGGTGAGTGTCTGAAAAGTTTCAATGCTCCATCCATCATCTCCTTGTGTTTGCTTTGTTCACCCTAAGTTGGCAGGGTATGCCAGATGTGGGTCCCTTGCTCACTTTGCCACTGGATTCAAGCTAGCCTGGAAGATGAGGGTTGTTAGCCCGAAACGGGTCCCAGGATGCTTGTTTCAGGTCTAGGGAAGACATGGCTTGGCAGTTCGGGCTGGACTGTTCCCATGAGGCACAGGGTCAAGACTGATTTGTATATAGCTGTGTCTGAACTGGGGTGGCAAAGTGAGCTAAAGAACGATGATGGATTGAACTCAGATCTGTGACTGGGTGTGAGTGTCTGAAATGTTTCAGTCCTCCATCCATCATCTCCTTGTGTTTGTTCTGTGGGAAGGAGAACCATTTTGTGACTGTGTGCATAGCAAAGGATAAAAACAAGTGGGTCACAATACGAAGACAAAATGGCCACCGGAATGTTCTAGAAGCAGCTTTCGCTATTCACCCATAAGGTCCAGTGGAGACGTCAGGTATGACAAATCGATACGGAACATAAGGACACCAGAAAAGAAGAATCAAACCAAACAATAAACCATATAAAAGTGACAAATACAGCAGCCTACAATGACACTGATATAGAACAAAACCTTTGACTCAAAGAAGGGCGAATGGATGGCTCAATGATACCAAAATCTGAACATCACCAAGGCACAAGCCAAAGCGATGGTCAAGTGATGGATAAGACGACACCTGGGTGAACCTCTGCAGTAACCTCCATTATGACACCAAAGCTACTCCAAGATTTACACCGCACCATAGACGTCGCAGCTGAAATCAATAATTTTGAGAATAAAATCAGCCCTTTACTTTTGGTAAACCTGCAGACTATACTCCTTCCACTCAGACAGACCTTCAAGAGACACTGCAATGTGCCACCACTGACAATCCCCTGGACAGCTCGGTGATCCTGATAAATTTGGATGGCTTAACTTTGACACAAGAACTTAACTTACACTAACAGAGAATTCAGTGGCTGATCCATCCTACAAAACTTTGAAAAGGCTATCCTCACTAGAACCACTGAAGGTGCTCTTGCCAAATTTAGCTTTAACAACACCAGACATATGATGATAACAGAGTGCGTCAAGACAGCAATTAAATTAGACTTCGAAATAAATGATGATGAGGAGATACACCACAAAACAACACCTGACGCACTCTCAATAAGCTCCCTTGCAAGCACATCTTCCAAAAAACCCTAAGGAGAAAAAGTGTCACCTAGGAATCTACACACCCAGAAATAACACCACATCTATCAAAGACTTCAAATGCTTGCAAAGCCCCGGAAGTCCAAGAGACTGAGGAGATTCTCACAGATGCCAAGTGATGACCTGCCCCCAAACTAAGGTCTCGAAAATGGAGCATTAAGAAGAGTGCTGGCAGCGAGTGCTGTATCCAATAAAAGGGAAACAACAACAAAAAATGCTGTCCGAACACGACCAGACCTCAATCAAGCTGGGGTTGGTAAAGCACAACTACTCACCTGTGAGGGTCTCAAGGCGCTGGGGGGAGGGGCGGTGGCTCCGTTGAGTGTTGGGGTCATCCGTAGAGCCAGGCCTAGAGAATAAACAACGAAAAATGCAGGAAGATACCTGGCAACAAATTGGAATACCAGGGGAAAACGTTTGAGATTACCTGACAGTGGAATGAGCTAATGGCGATCCCCTACTCCTCTCACTCTTTTTCAGGAAAACGCAACTACCAGTTTCCCATATGACACAAGATACCTGGCAAAAAGTTGGGATAGCAGGGGGAAAGCATTTGAGATTGTCTAACAGTTAAATGATCTAATGGCGACCCCTGCCAACCCTCACTCTTCCTCAGGAAAAAGGAGTCCACATCCAATTTCCTATATGAGTCTAGATACCCTACTCGAGTTTAAACTGGCTACGTATTTTATTTTCTGTGAAAAATATATGGTGCATATTTATAATAACTGACGGATCCCTGCATATCAGCAGGGATGCGCCAGTTATTTTGCGCCCCAGCTCCGCCATCATGGATGCACCGCATTTATAATGCGGCGCACCATGGGGCAAAAACGGCACAGATGCGTCACGCATCTGTGCCGTAAAAGTGGCGCATTGCTGGAGTTGCGTCGCAAGCGCGACGCAGCTCCAGCAATGCTCTGGGGGGCCCTATCTGCACAATGCTGCGTCAATCCTTACGCCTGCTTCAAGCGGGCGCAGGGTTTTGACGCAGCATGGGCTCAAAAGTGACTGAGTGAAATCTTGTAGATTTCACTCAGCCACTTTTAGGAGGCGTTCCTGCGCCGGAACGCCCCCACCTGCCCTGGAACGCCTACATGTGGCGCAGGGCTTTACAACGTGACGCATCTCCCAGATGCGTCACGTTGTAAATACCCCGCACCATGGCGCAGGATTTGCGCCGCTGCTGCGTCACAAAAGTGACGCAACGGCGGCGTAAATGAGGTGCAAGTCAAACATAAATCTGCCCCTATGTGTTTTGTTTGGCGTCACGCAAGTGCGTCCGCTAAATAACAGTGGATCGAGGTCAAAGGACAGCAAATTTCACTTCCAGCCCAGTAGTCATACCCATGTGACCGTCCATACAACAGATACGTCGGGATGCCTTACACAGACAGCAATCAGGGCCTGCGACTCTAATAAGGCGTCACTAATGACATTGAAGTCGAATTACAGAGCCTCCTAGCAAATATAATGGCCGCAGAGCAATTGAATTGATTTGTAACCCCTCTTTTCTACAGAAAGCTAATCTGACCGGCTACACAGCGCTCGTGCAGTGTTTACTATTTCACCCTCTCCGCGGCGCGTGCATTTGGAATGAACTGTTCAGGGAATGAGGCCATTTCTTTCCCTTAAAAAGCCAAGGCCGCTGAACACCAGCCAGTTTCGAATATTTATGCACCCACAAAAATGCACTGTAAACATTTTATTAGGTGACTTCTGCCAGCGTATTTTGAAGTGCTTTTTTGAAGAAAACGCAATCATTGTTTTTACAGTAACAAGGGACAGGCAGATATTGTTCTCCACAGTACTCTACGCATTTGACGTGTATCCAGAACTCATTATAGTTTTTCATTTATCATTTTGGAATTAAGAAGATTGTATTTTCTTTTGTCAAATGCTTATTCATCATTTACAGCACTGCACAGGGAGGAAACGGCGGGGCTCCGCAAATACCCCATAGTGCAGCACTGGGACACCATACTCACAGCGGTCAGTAGTAGAACCACTGGGGAAGGTGCAGACGCCCAACCAGCAGTCACATAGTATACCTGCTGAAGGCCACGGGAGGTGGGTAGCTAGAAGCAGTGGCGGCTGGTGACATTTGAAAGTGGTGGGCGTAAAACAATTGTTGTACTTCACTGCGGCGAGCGAGCGAGCGAGCCAGAACCACCTACAGGGAGTTCTCCCCACGAGAACATTTTGAAGTTTACACATATCCACGTACAAGTATCAGTAGCCTCTGTAAGGAATCAAACATCCCCTAGAAGCATGCAAACTAAACACTGCCTGACTACAAGTTCCATACATTTTAATCTCTTACGAGGAACAGGCATGGCACATACAAATAACATTCCAGACACACATTTCGCATACATGGTATAGCAGACACATGCCAGGCTCACAACAGTGTCCCGTTTGCAGGCTCGATGCTTCTTGAGAGCCAGGGTGACCTTGGGAAGACATTCAACATAGTATCTCAAAACAGGGATGATTGGATTCATTCCCCAGACTGGCACATATTTAGCAAGGAACTATTTTTAATAAGGAAAACGTCCAATCGGAAACTGATAACAGGCCAGTTACTTACAGTTGAGATTCCCTTGCGTGGCGCCAGGGCGACGCATATGAATGGTAATTATGCCCCTTAGTGAATATGCCCTGAAATGGACACAAGTCCCATTGCTTCCAAGACCCAAACATCACCTGCCTCCCGAAAAGAAAGAACCGCGTGCCAGCCAACATGCCCCTTGATTCCGGGCCTTTAGGGCAATGGTGGCTCTTTTAAGTTCAACATATTCACCTCAGAAAAATAGGACTAAATACAATTTAGCAGAATTAAAAAGAAATGCAGTACAATCTAAATATTTTCAAATTAGTAGCGAAGCGGGAAGCTAGCCGTTCCCGCGTTTTGAATCGGGTTTTACAAGTTCAGAAATATTAATTTTCCGTTAGCTGAGTGACTGATAAGGATGCCATGCATTTTCCATGCTTAGTGCACGAAACAACAAAATATACGAACACGCCTTTGAGTCGTTTTGTCCTCTACTTATATTTTTCTGATGTGCAGTGATTTGGAACTTTAATATCTTGCATTTTTGCAGATAAAGGGAGAATATAATTCCATTCGGAAATGCGCCCCCAACATACTAAAATAATTACTTCAAACTTCATTTGTAATTCAAAATTTAAACTCTGTATAATTGTAATAATTTCCAATAAAAACATATTTTAGATGATGCTGAATTTCACCCTGGTCCACACGCTCCATATGTTAAATGCGCGATGCGCGGCCAAATATTAGGTTGGGGGAAATATAGAAAACGTGGCTTTTTGATACAGTCATCTCAATAGCCATACTATTAGTCTCGCAGTAACCACGACCACCTCCGACTGGGCTCAGGTCGGACCGGTTTTAGTTTTCAAATTTAAAATCAAACTGTCTCACATGTAAATAACATAATCCCAGCCAAGTACAAGGATGAAAAATCGCCAGGAAAACATAAAAAAACCTCGAGTATCGCGCATGGAATTGCTGCCTTGGTGCTTAAATAACGGATGCAGTTGTTTTCCAACTTAGTAGGTGCACGTATTTATATTATCGGCCTCGGAAGGATAAAAGTCGGAGACTTCAATGAAGATCACGTACCATCCCATGGAGCTTTCTGATCATCAGTGAAAAGAGCCCATGGCATGTTCGGTCTCCTGCTTGCACCCATCCAACCCGCCCCTCAATTCACAAGGCTTCGTGGGCAACCACAGCGCCCCCTCCCCCACATACTCCTGTATGCGGTGTGAACCCGTGTCCGCCCGTCCCGCTTTTTCTGTCTGTGAAAGCCTCCTGGCTGACCACCCGGAGTCCACGTTCGCTACTGCTTGGGGTTGAGCACCACTGTGCAGTCGCGGCTCGCGGGGTGGGGGGGGGGGGGGGTCGCGCACGGGGAATGAAATATTTTTTTTAAAAACTTACCTCACAGCCGGTCCACAGGTCCACGCGGCCATGCCACCTCTCAGACCTCTGATCCCCTGGGCGCCTTCACTAACGGTACTGGAGGAGGGGCCTGCCAACCCCTCTCAGCCAATCCTGGCGCTGCCAGCAGTGCCAGGATTGGCTGAGGGCACAGCTTACACTACGCCCGCCGCCTGCCCATTAGGAGACCGAGGGGCTCCTAATGAGCATGCGCAAGGCAGTAAAAACACAAGTACGCATGACTGGGCATGGAGTAAAAATTAATCTCCATGCCCACTCATGCGCACTTGTGCTGCCTTTCCCTGGCTTGTGACAATGCATGTCAGTCAACATGACGCCGGACCGCCCACGGTCCGGA
This sequence comes from Triturus cristatus, assembly GCF_964204655.1. Taxonomy (NCBI): domain Eukaryota; kingdom Metazoa; phylum Chordata; class Amphibia; order Caudata; family Salamandridae; genus Triturus; species Triturus cristatus. The sequence goes on from NC_140588.1 coordinate 146,047,362, forward strand.
CATTGTGTGCAAGAGGATCTTTGCATGTTGTATGTTGCACAACATATGTGTACACACCAATGCACCATGGATACAAATACCAGATGCACCGGACGATGATGAGGAAGATGAGGCAGGTGGACCACACCCCACTGCGGCTGCAGCAGGAATAGCCCGTAGGAACATCATCATTGACAGTTTCTTCACATGAGGACATAACATTGTGACAGTCCTTAGCATTCAGGGGACAGTACAAAATGACCACAGGCACAGCATGTGCAAATAAATTCGTCACAACATGCATTTCCTGAGTGCATGTCACTCCTCTGTACAGGCCCTCACTCTGAGAAGTGTAAGTGCAACCAGGAGTGCTGAGAATCTCTGAAATGGGAAATGGATGGTGGGTGGGTCACCTCTGTACAGAGAGGCTGTTTAGTGCATCACGTTTTCGAGAAGCCATTTCTGTGTGTCAAAGATAGTACGTAATCCCACTCAACAGCATATCACATGTGTCCCAATCATTACATAGAGTCTGTCATTTGTGGTCTACAATTGACAACAGGGCTTCTTTTGGGGTCAAACAAGTGCCACCATGAAGCAGGGATGCACACTGTGACTCAAGTCGCACAACATGGGCAACATGGACGTAAGGGGGAACCCACTGGCCCCACATTCGTCCATGCTTTCATACTTGCTTAATCATAGACATGACACATCTGTGTGTATTATAAAGTATTGTTCATGTTCAGTGAAGTGTTGAAGCTGTCTTAGTACTGGGCCATGCTAACAACACTTTCCAATGTTGCCCCGTGGAGGGCCAGCCAGAGTTCTTTGGGGATTGTCAGGTTACTCGTAAGAGGAAGTGTCCAGCCCGCAGTCAGATTGCTGTGCCATTGTTGGCCACAAAAAATATGGCAGTGCATGTCGAGGTCCAATTTTATTGTCGCAAGGTGTATCGGGGACAGTGGAAGGTGTTATTCCAGGGCATGATGCAGAGTGCAGAACCATGCAGTAACATGCCATATGGCGGAGATGAATGCCACTGCTTCCTTCATAACACTGAGGCAGATTCATCCTCATCCCCGTCCTCTGATGTTTCATGTGCCTCACATGTGGGTGGTGGTGTTTGGTCTTCAGCACTGTGTGACACTGGCACATCAGGAGCCAGAGATATGGATGTAGACGTAGCAGCAGCATTCATCTGCGCAATGTCTTGTGGCATCACTCCTATGATGAGGATCTGCAGGGCATTGAAGATCCCAACAAAAGCTTGCTTGTGGGCAACCATGGTAGCCATTCTTTGTGCATGCATCCGGGATATGTTCTCCATGACCCTCCTCATGTTTCCCAAATCACGGATGACATCGCTGTAGCCACTCAGACTGGACAGTGGTTGTTGTCTCGGAGTCATGACTCCAGCAACACCAGCCATGGATTGTTGGAGGGCATGGGGCAGACTGTGGGTGTGTGTTAGGGAGTGTAAGTGGTCCCTGATGGGACTTAGACACCCACGTATGGCATCCAGTTTGGCAGCCATGAGGGTGAACCCCACCCGCATCTGTTCAGCCAGCTCCTTCTTGCAGTCTAACATGCGGCGTTGGAAAGCCATGTGTTCTTCTTTGAGGTGCTGGGAGCCAGACGTGGTGGTGGGTGCTTCCTGCTGTGTGGTCTGTGCAGGGGGTGGGCTCACCTCGATGGTGCTCTGCTGCCCTGCTACTGGAGGTGTGCTGCAGAGGTTCTCCATGAACCACTGGAGTTCATTGAAGTTGATGTCCAGGGGCTCGTCTCCATCATTACTGACGTTCTATAGGGTTTATTCTGCAGGAGGTGTTGATTTTCCCTCTGCAATGTAAAGGGGAGATGCATTTTCACAGTGTGTCTCATGTATGGTGACGCATTGGTGAAGTTTACATACAGACTGCATGAGAATGTACATTCTGACTGTTTGTGAGGAGATGCCTATTTGATGTGGGACAGTGGAAATTTTTGCTACATCACGGATGTGAGGTTGTACTCGTACATCGTCATCTCACTGTTTCCTGCAATGCCAGATGTGATTGGCCATTTTGTGCACACATGCGGCACCAGTTGTGTCCTGTATTCTGTCGTGAAAGTGTTGCTGTCTGTACCACATTGTTGCCAATGTAGAGGTGCTCAGAATCTTATGTGTGTGTGCTGCAGTGTGGCACAGGGATCAGGACATGATCCAGAGTCATTGTGGGTGTGCTGTGTGCTCTACTCACTTGTGCATGTTTGCCATTGTGCTCATCTCCCCCTGTCCCCCCGGTCCCTGGTCAGTACTCACCCTGTTGATGTTGTGTCAGGTCATGTTGAGCAGTGTTGGGATCCCCAACTCCTGGCACTGTGTCCCGACTGATGACTGTGGCCACCATTTTCTCCATGTCATCCAGCTCCTGTTGTGCCGCTGGACCCCCACCACCAATGAGCGTTGTTGCTTTCATGTTGGCCTCGAGTTTCTTCTTGGTTTTGCCCTTCAAATCATTCCAGCGCCTCTTGACCTCTTCCATTGTCCTCCTCAAAGCTGCAACTGCATTCACATGGTCCAAGATGGTCTGCCATATTTGTGTCTTTGTTGCCAATGACACGGAGGTGACAAGCATTTGTTGGTAGTGTTCTGTCACCTCCGTGACGATGATCATGTCTTCCTGCGGACTGAACCGCGTCTTCCTCTTCCCCTTCTCCTTGGCCTTCCCCGACCCCGAAGTTCCTTGCTGGTTGTTTGTGGGGCTTGTGGGGTTCGCGTTGTCCTCTACACTCGGTCTGGGTGCATCCATGGTACTACGCAGTTTATTTATTTATTTATTTTTTTAACTGCTTTTATAGTGCATTTTCCCACATGAGGTGTGGGAATTGCAGGCCTGTTGCTGGTTACTGCTGATTTTTGAATCGTGTTTTGGAACATTGCAACTTTTCCGCGTTGGTGTTTTAAATTTTTTTTGCGTCGCGTTGATTTTAATGCGGTCATTTGGCACGTTATCATGAGACTATCGCATGGAGCAGCTGGGTTGAGAATACGACGTAAACACGGTGTTATTTTCCCACGATAGACTGCGATGTGCAAAGTTGCTTTAAGCTAATTTTGGGATAATTAACACACGTTCTTGAGGATATCCCCCCATGAGTTTTAATGTATAGAAAGCACCCTTCCCGGATTTATTGCTAAATTGCAGCAAATACTTTTATGGATTCTGAAAATGTACAGGTTCTTTTACATAGTGGACGCCTTTCTAGAATAATTGTTTAAATAAGACGAAGAAAAAGAAGTGTATAGTGTGATAGGCACTCAAAAGAAATTAAGCCACATGGAATAGGTAATATTTAACGTCTTTTTAGATATGGCCTAGACACTTTCTCTATCCTCATGTAATAAAAAGGACATTGGCTTGTTCACTTGTCATTCGCATTTTGCTTCTTCCCCTGACAGCATACATCATAGCCAAGGCTTTAAGTGGACCGGGTCCTGCTGGTGCTCAGCTCATTTTTGCCCGCACCCTCAGGGTTCTTAATATAAAAAGGTGAAGGTGCCCATCTGAAGGGCTGCCCGCTGCCTACCGGTATCAACATGAAAATCGAGAACAGACAGTGCTCCAAAATACGTGTTGATGTAATGACGAGAGGTTTATTTCAGTTGCAACAACAGGGAACTCATTTGTGTAAATCATGAAATGACTGGGAATAAATATAAATGCAGAGTGCGTTTGCATAATTACACACATTTCAGCGACATTAAAAATGACGTTTTTACGAAGATGCAACATGGTTACTTCAGCTAGAAAGCAAATGCCTTCAAAATAATTTTTGCTCCTGGAAATACTGAAACTAACATTGGAGGTAGTTAGAGAAGGGAAGGGAGCAAGAGTCCGTGCACACGTGTATGGCGCAATTAAAAAATAATGACTAATAACAGACTGAGAAATATATGTGAATGTTTGTGATGATCAATAAGGAAGCCTAGAATTGTCACAAAAGAAAATTAATGAAAATGATAATGTCCATTTTGTTTCAGTAAGACAACATATATACTGTTCATGACAATTTCAAAAAGAAGCATGTAGGTAAATAATATTACATCACAGGGCAACAAAATATATGTACATATTTGTGATCAATTCGGAAGACTAGAATTGACACAAAAGAAAATGCATGAAAAGGATAATGTCCCTTTTGTTTAGGTAAGATAACATACATCGTATTCCTGGCGATTTCAACAAGAAGCATATAGGTAAATATAATTACATCACAAGGTTACTTTTCATGGAGCATCTCCAAGCTGTATTTCAGGTACAATCTCGCATTTAAAAGACAAAGAGCTTGTTGCTAAGTGGCCACTTAAGAGAGTGAGCATTTCAGTGTAACTTGTATTTTATATCTGGGTGCAGTGACAAAAGCAGCAACATATCAGTCAGGTGGCACACTAGGCTAAGCACAGATTTTTAGATTGTGAAAGGCAGATTTACAAGCCCCTTGCAACACTTTTACGCCGCCGTTGCGTCACTTTTGTGATGCAGCGGCGGTGTAAACCATGCGCCGCATTGCGACTTATGTACAACATGACGCATCTAGGTAGATGCATCACGTTGTAAAGCACTGCACCACATGAAACCTGCGTCAGGTTTCATGTGGGCGTTCCGTTGCAGTGTGGTCGATCCATCAGAGGAGAGCCTCGGAAAAGTGATGCAGTGAAATCTACAAGATTTCACTCAGTCACTTTTCCGACGCCGCTGCATCAAAACCTTGCACCTGCTTGAAGCAGGCGTAAGGCGTGACGCAGCATGTTGGAGATAAGCCGGGTTGGAACAGTGCTGGAGTTGCGTTGTCGCCCGTGACACAACTCTCGCACTGCGCCAACCTTACGCCGGCAGATACGTCACGCATCTACCAATTCGTGTGCCACAGCGCACCGCATTGTAAATGTGGCGCATCCATGGTGGCGCACGGGAAGTTTTGCGTGACGCATCTTTCTTGGCGCATCCCTGCTGATTTGCAGGGATGCGCCAGAAGTTGTAAATCTGTCCCTGTGTTTTTAGGCCATATCCTTAATTACATCAGCCATGTCCCTTTGAGAGACCCCCCAGTTTTTTCATCCCACATAAAGTTCTGTGGTTAGCCCATGTCTTTTTTCTTGAATACATGTGCACACCTATCCAAAAAGAGTGCACTTAAGTGCAAGGACTGGTGGGCTATGCCGGTGCACCAAGTCCTGTGATCCTTCAATTAATTACTTTTTTCCTCTTTGAATGTGCAAACCTGCTACCTTTAGATATCAACATTTTTACTTATTTCTTTTAATTTCCATTCCGTATGTTTGCAAAAACACACCAAGTCCAGAACTATTCAGTTTGCCAACGATTCTTTAATTCTGTAAAATAGTTTACATATTTTTTAATAAAATCAATAAACCAAAAAATAAACTTTAGCTGCATGTTTTTGTAGAAGTTTCTTTCTGAACCCCCCTCCCCATACATCAGTTTATTATTGAGAGACATTTATGTGCCACAGAGCTGTGCACTGAGGGTCTTCATTCCACTCTTGTAATTGATCCCATGGAGCTTATTTCTCACCAGTGCTTTATTGCCAATGGCAACTGACATTTGTGAGCACCAATATAACACCGAGAGCAATGAAACTCATCTAGAGCAACACATGCAAAGGATGTGAAACATCTGATTAGCATACAACAACATGACCTATTAATATGCAAATTGATTAAATCATGATGGCATTACATATTTAACTATATGGATGATATAAATTACGCTGACTTTAATTAAACAAAGGATTATGGCAGATTTGTGTACGTATATAACTCTTCAAATTGATGGCATGGTGAATATTCATAGGGTTTTTGATGCTGAAGCTCATTCGTATTAGTTGAATGTGTAATCCGGGTTCTCATCGTAGTGCTTCGAAAATGTATGTAAGCTGTCACTTGCAATAAAATGATTTTACCAAATAACGTAAAGTATATGTGCTTTCATTACATCCCATGAAACACCCATCAAACTTCTTGGCAAAATATGTTGCCAATTACACATATTAAGCAATCTACTGATCAGAATATGTGAGGATAACTACACAAAAGGAGTCAAAGATGACTATTTCGACACCCAAGACCTTATTCAAAAAGGGAAGTGTTAGACTTTGCTTTTTCAGCCGGTTTACGCCCAGACTTTTTGCTTTGTGGCGCCCTGTTTTTGACCTTGTTGGTTGTAGGATTCTGGGCACCTTACCACTGGTATTCAGTGCTAAAGTGCATATGCTCTCCTGGTAAATTATGTAAATAGATAATTGTTTCCATGTTTGGCTTATTTGATTTACTAATAAGCAGTGCCGGACTGGCCTCAGCGGTCATCAGGCAAATGTCCTAAAAGCTGGAAGGGTGGGTTCCTGTTTTGGAGCGTTGTGGGCCGGTTTTGCAGTGATCGGGCCCCAGTATCAAAAGCAGCAGTTCTCGGTCCGGTTTTGCTAAGAGGCAGTGCTTCACACATGTGACCCCCACCCCTGGGGTGGGGGCCGGTCCCTTGTATAGTGCACTGTGTGCGCTCAGGGCCTGTAAATCAAATTTTGCTAGTGGGCCTGCAGCGCTGGTTGTGCCACCCAGACAAGCAGCCCTTCAAAGGGTTTTCAGACCTGCCACTGCAGTGTCTGCACGCAGTTATGACTGCCATATCGACTTGGCAAGTGCACCCACTTGCCAGGCCCTAACCTTCCTTTTTCTTACATGTTAGACACCCCGCAGATAGGCCCAAGGGATCCCTGTGGGCAGGGTGCAGTGTATGTGAAAGGTAGGACATGTACTGGTGTGTGAGACATGTCCTGATAAAGTGTATTTCGTTTTCAATATGGAAAGGCCATCTGTCCCATAGGATAGAATGGGAGATACTTTGTAACATCTTACAAGTATAGCTTCCCATTGGTACAAGATGGCGAAATGGAGTTTAGTATGCCTGAACACAGAATGTAAACATGCATATTTTAGTGAAAATGATTTTTATGTTGTGTGTTTGAAAATACCACTTTCAGAAAGTGGGTATATTTTTGCTTAGCCATCCTGTGTGCCTCTGCTGTGTTGTGGTGACTGTCTAGCCTTGAAATGACAGGGGCTGGAGATAAGCATTCACTGCAGACAACCACTTGGGAGGGGCAGGTGTGTCATGCCTTTCGTGGATGAGTCAGGGCTGGGCTGAATAGACATGGGCTGCATTCAGAGTAGTGGGAGGATATTCACTAGCACCTGAATAAGCCTGGTCTGCATTTAGAGTGGTGGGAGGAGATGTCCCTTGCACCTGAATCGGTCCTGTCTCCCTTGCAAAATGCTGTCCCCACCTCCTACCTGCAAGCTGGACCAGAGAGGACAGAACTGGTTTGGACTGAGCTGAGAGACATTTGTCACAAGAAAACAAAGGACAATGTGTTATAAATATTGGAGCCCAGAACTATAGATTACTGCTGACCTAAGGAACCTGCCTGGAAGACGATCTGGAAAAGCTGCCTGGAGGAACAGCCACTTTGCTACGTGCTCTGCTGTGCTGGCCTGCTGCTTGCTGCTTCTATCTTGGGCAGGGAAAGGATTGGATTGTACTTTCATCATCCTGCTGTTTGAGTTTTCTCCATGGGCTTGAGATAGAGCTTGCCTCCTGTTCATGAAGTCTCAGGGACAGCAAAGACTCCAATTACGTCTGGGTACCATGGAGGGAAACTGCAACCCAAAACCGTCACCAAGACTACTGGCGGTTCTGTCACCAGAAGGCACAGCAGAGGGCATCACCGCAGTTCGCACCGCATCCCTGGTCTCACCAATGACTGCTACCGAGCCGCTGCGTGCACCATGACCTATGGGCCCCGCACCCTTAACCGTCTTACTTCACTCTGCCACCCTGGTCTCACCGATGACACCATGGCCGGCTGCCATCATTGCCGTGGTCTGCACCATGGTCTGGGGCACCGCTCATAAGCTACATGCAGCACCGCGCCGTCCCACACCTTAGCCGCAGCACACCAACGCGAGACCCATCGACCACTTATCCTTGACGCCTGCCAAAGCTTGCATCGTGACCATCAGCACCACCATGACCACCACATCCCTGGCCTCACCAATGCCACTGGACCACCGCCACTGACCTGCTGCCTGCTCCGCTCACACAGCAGCCTCGCCGACCGCCACCACTGGAACACACCACCGTGGTCATCCGGTACAGCAAAAAGGTACTGTTTACAAGTCTTCTGTCACCAACACTGGTCCGCACCGACGTGGTCAACCGACCTGGTTGGATTTGGTTGCTTTTAGCACAGCGGTAGCATAGGATGGAGCAACAGACTTCAAGGAACTGCATTTTTAAGGTTTTTCTTGCAGAGTACAGATTTTGATTATTTTATGTTGGACTTTTATCATTTTGGTCTTGTTTGCACAGATAAATATTGGTCATTTTTCTAAAACTGGTGTGGTGTCCTTTGGTAGAGTTTTCACTGTATTACTGTATGTTATGTGCAAATGCTTTACATATTGTCTCTGAAATAAGCCTGACTGCTCGTGCCAGGCTACCAAGGGAGTGAGCAGGGGTTATTTTAGAAGGGTATCCCCCTTATTCTGACTACAAGGAAGGGTACTTATTTGGAAAAAGGTGCAAATCATTGCCAACTAGAGACCTCCATTTCTAACAGGAAGCTTATGCTTTTGTGTAAGTCTACAATAGCTTTATATCCACAAAGGGATTTAGTGTGAGAGGTGTGGCGCCGCGGCCAGGGCGACTGACACGGGATGCTGAGGATCACGGTTCGATCCCTGGCTCCGGTGGCAGGGGTCTGCCCAGCACCATGCGACTCTGGGCAATAGCTCGCTTAATCTTCCCAACGTCCCCCAGCGCCGAGATACCCCTTCGGGGGTGATTCGTGCGCTATACAAGTACTGTATTTACATTTTTACATTTACAAGTAATATTTTATGAGTGCAGAGTCTACGCACATAAAAAGATAGAGCAATCCTATCTTTTTATGTGCAAAGATTTCGCACTCGTAAAGATAATACTCGTAAATCTCTTTGTGAATAGCAAAAAATCGTAAACTTACACAAAAGTGTAAGTTTAAGTTTGTGAATCAGGCTCAAGTGTGCATTTCTCCCAATCATACAACACAACACGAAATATGCAGTCTAAAACCCATTCACATTGGATGGGAATTCTCAATGTCTGTCTTACTACCTGCATCAAATTCCTTTGCTAAGGACAAGAACATATAAGGTGGCATGCTTCATTATGGGGTCCCTGCTCACACCACTCACCAAGGTGAGTGTTGTGGATACAACTCCCCCAAATCGGGAACAAGCACTTGGTGGGATAGTTAGGAGTGTAGACCCTTTGTAAGATTGTAGGTGAGGGCGATGGGTGCAGAGTGCCGGATTGTGGGTATCTAAGTTAAAACTAACTCTTGGTTGACTCATTGTATACTTTATTTGTGTTCCTAAGGGATAGTATACAACTATGAGGGAAGTGGGTTTTAGAGCTTTTGAATACTATGTGCTGTGCAAAATTTATGACACTCATATGTAAAATGAAGATATGCATAACAATATAGGTAGTGCGCTGAAAAATGAAACAACTTACATCGTCTTTTTGCCTTGTATGATTTCAGTTTGATTACTAATAGCAGCCACGGCCCGTGCAGGTAAGAGCGGTGGGGCCGGGTGGTGGGGGGGGGGGATTTCGCAGACGATGATGAGGGAAAATTAATTATTTATTTAATTTTCCCTCATCATCGTCTGTCAAAACCCCCCCCCCCCATCCGGCCCCACCACCCCACCTCTGTTACCTGAACGGTCCGCGGCTGACAGATAGCATACATTTTCAAATTACAACTGTGATTTTTTTCCAGCCTTCAAATAGGTACATGGGCCACAGCCCAAGTCAAAAATAAGATCTTCCTCAAGTTATTCTGAAGTCATCTAATACCTCCAGCTAGGCTGACCTGGTAAAGTCATCCCAAACCATCCACAAAAACTACTCTGTGAGCTTTTAACACTTATTGAATACTAATGTACACCTTCAGGATGCGTGTTATTCACTTCAGGGTAGTGAGGGACGACTCCAGGATAGTTGTAATTACTTTATGATGATTTTATGACAACTTCTGAGTGAGCACAGATTGCTCCAGGATGATATCAAGACAACTTCAGATGACTGTAGATTAATTTTATGTGATGTTATGATAACATTTGAAAACATATGGAGTGCACAAAGATGATTTCATGACAACTTTGATTCTGGAAAACTTTAAGATGTCTAAGGGTCATTCTTGTGTGATTTCATAGCAACTTGAGGAAAAGTGTTGAACACTCATGGATGATAGAAGCAAAATATGTGTCTGGCTGTGGATCACTGATGAATGATTAAAACAGAATAAGGGATGGATCGCAGCTTTAAGGTGATACTACAAAGTACGTTCCCAGGTTTCCACCTCTTCCCTGAAGGGTGCCTTCAGTAGTTTATGAATATTGATTTGTTGGTAAGTGAATTATGAGTAAGGCTCCCAGTTTTCCATTTTTACTGATGTTTACAGATACACACAGACAGAAAACAATGTATTTTCTGTCTGCATTTATTTTTAATATGCAGATTATTGGGCTTCTTTTAAGTGACTCTCTGTGATGTCTTTCATGAATTCCAGACCAAGAGCTGAGCAGACAGACTGCGTGGAGTGCTCAGAACAGTATGACACTTCGTTAAATAATGGCATATGTCAACATCCATTTGAAGTATGATGCTATAATTTACCTGTGGGCATATTGGTATGTTATATGTGACTGCTTAATTTGTTAAACCACAACATGAATCAAAGTATGAATATGAGTTTATCAGTTAAATTAATGTGAAAATACATGTTTTTGCAACTTCATTTATTCACAAAATACAAAATAAAAATGAATGAATACCAATAAGATGAAGATCAACAACTCATGCTTTGGCAGATTTCTTGATGATTAATGTAGTAAAAAGAGGGCAGTGGAATAAAATAAATTTGATAAAGGTGGATGTTTATTAGAATGCCTCATATTGCAGCCTCCACACTCACTGGTTCTTGCCATTTTTTGAGGGACAAGGAATTATCTGAAATATATTTTCATAATATGGTGACCATTGACTTAAGACTGAAAAAACAACTGTTGTAATAAGATGGATCCATACTGACTTGTCTACATCTGATTTATTAAAGGACATATGTTATGTTATGTTAGTCATTTTTATAAGGCGCGCAGCTGCCCCAGCCAAGGGGCGTCCCGGCGCCTGATCAGGTACCACAACACAACAAATCAATGCTGGGAAGGAAAGGAAGGAATCAGTCAGCAGTTGGGAACAAAAAAGTTTTTATGGCGCGCCTAAAAGAAGTAAGGCTGTTCAGGGCTTGAATATGGACAGGGAGAGAATTCCATAATCCTGCCGCTAATACTCGAAAGGAGCGACCTCCCATCCTACTCAGTTTAAACCGTGTATTGGCCGCCAGATGGAGAAATTCCGATCTAAGAGACCGCGTAGGAACATAAGAGGAAACAAGCTTAGCGAGGGCTGGAGGAGAAGAAAGCTTCAAGATTTTAAATGTCAGGCAGAGAGCCTTAAATTTAATTCTCTGTCTGACCGGCAGCCAGTGGAGAGAGGTCAAAACTGCAGAGACAGAGCACTGTCTAGGAAGGCCAACGATGGCTCGCGCCGCGGCATTCTGCACCCTTTGCAATCTAGTAGCCTCCGCCTGATTCACTCCGAGCAGCAGCGCACTCCCATAGTCCAGCCGAGAAAGAATGGAGGCTTGGACCACCAGTTGCCGAGTAGGGGGGTCGAAGAATTTGAGGACCGGTCTCCGCCCTCGCAGAATACCATAACAGGTAGCTGCAACCTTCTTCATGCGGCTGGTGAAGGAGAGTGTAGGATCCAGCCAGACCCCCAAGTTCTTAACTTCGGCAGCTGGGATGGGAGTCACCCCCAATTCTGGAGGCCACCACTGGTCTCCCCAGAGCTCCGCCTGCTTTCCTAAGATCAGGATCTCGGTTTTTTTGGCATTTAACTGCAAACAGTTAGTTTGCATCCAATTTGCCATGGCTATGAGTCCTGCACGGAAGCTGGGAGCGTTCACCTCGAGATCACCGCTGAGTGTCACCGCCAGCTGCGTGTCGTCGGCATACGATGTCATGGTTAAGCCACATTGTCTGACGAGTGCAGCCAGAGGTTTCACATATAGGTTGAACAGAGTGGGGCTCAACGCAGAGCCCTGCGGAACCCCCAGCCCCAGTGGATGGAAAGAGGACTGACAAGGTGGAATAGCCACTTTAAAAAACCGGTCCGAGAGGAAAGAGCGAAACCATTGGAGAGCAATCCCCTCAATTCCCACTCCCTCCAAGCGCCGGATCAGAATGTCGTGAGACACCGTGTCAAACGCGGTGCTCAGATCTAACAGGAGGAGCGCCGCTGTCTGCCCAGCATCCAGCACCGTTCGCAAGTGCTCGGTCATAAAGAGCAGTGCAGTTTCGGTGCTGTGTTGTGCACGAAAACCATTCTGGCTCTGGTCTAGAATGTTATTTCGAGAAAGGTGGGCGGACAAGATGGAGTTCACATGTGCCTCGGTAACCTTGGCGGTCCAGGGCAGGAGGGAGATGGGACGGTAGTTTTCTGGTAATAGGGGGTCAAGGTTAGGCTTCTTTAAAATTGGGCTGACCACTGCCTGCTTCCAGGAAGAAGGGACCACGCCCGATGTGAGCGATAGATTGATCAGATCCAGTATGGGCTCACGACATAAGGGAGGAAGAAGTCTAAATACCTCTGGCCTCAGCGGATCTAATGGAGAACCGGATTTAATTTTGAGGCTCAGAGTATCGAAGACCTCATCAGACATTACTGGCAGGGAGGACAGGGTTTCATGAACCGTAGCCATCACACCAGTTTGCTCAGCACCAGGCACAGATGACGTAAATCCTCGGTAAATCGCCTGCACTTTCTCCACGAAAAAGGATGCCAGACTTTCACAGTGAGAGTCCGTGCAGATTTCCACCAAGGTGGCCCGTTTCCCCATAAGGTCTTTAAGAACCTTAAAGATTAATTTAGACGGGTTGGGGCTATTCTGAAACTCGAAAGCATAGTGTGCGGCCCAGGTTTGACAGATTGCCCTGTGATAGATCTTAAGCTGGGCAAAATACAAAGATTTCAAGGTGGGATCAAAGGATTTCCTCCACGCCCTCTCAGCTTGCCGGCACGTTCTCTTAAGCTCGGCAAGAGTGTCATTATACCATGGGCTGGGAACTTTAGCATGGCATTTCGACCAGCGCATCGGTATAAGAGAGTCAAGGGCGGCTAGGACCCAGTTACGAAACTGCTCGTATCCTTGTTCCACATTCAGCAGATTGCCCAGGGGCTGCGCCTCCAAGATCTTATAAAACTCCTCCAGTTTGAGCTTATGCCAATTTCTTTTAAGGATCAGTCTATCCACAGGTTTAAATTGTGGGTCATCTATAGGACATGAAACTTTAACCAGCAGATGGTCTGTCCAGCCTACCACCATCGGGTCAGAGACCCTAGCCCGCTCCAGTGTGGTAAAGAAGGGGTCAAGGATATGACCTCCTACGTGGGTAGGGGAGGTAACTAGTTGGATCATTTGCATGGCTTCAAGGTCCGCTAGCAAGGTATTAATAGGTGCTGATGACCCCTGATCAAAATGGATATTGAGGTCGCCTACGATGTTAAAATTGGCACATCTCGGAGCTAAAGAGCTAACCACGTCAGCAAGAGCGGCCTTGAAGACAGTGTCGTTTCCTGGCGGGCGGTAGATAAGCATACCGCTAAGTGTAAACTGATGACTGAAGGCTACCTTAAAAGAAGCGCTCTCACACGCTGGTAAGTCAAGAGGCACCACGGCAGCCCAGGATGTTGTACAAGATAACGTTACAAAAAAGAGTCAACGTCAACCAGCTTCATTGTTTGTTTCCAGATTCATAGCTTTCTTGAGTTGTATTCTGGAAAGCGTCCTTCTCATAATGCTGTTGCCCACAGATGGCAAGCTGTTTTTCTTGTATACATAGTCATAAACTCTTAAAACAAAACAAAAGCATGGATCAGTACCTTCTTACAAACAGTATTCATTTTTTGTTCTTCAGTAGGAGTGGTCTGCCTTTATAATGCATCTGACCCCTTGCATCAGATAGCATTCAGAATGAGCAGGTTATAGTTACAAGGGTTCATTTGTTCTTAATACAAAGTCAGCTTGTTTAAATGAGCACAGGCGATATTCGGCCATTTGCCAGTTTTAAGGTGTGGCCCAAGAAGAACCATCTGGAAGTGTGCCGTTTGTTGGAACCTTTCTGGGAGTCTCTAGATAAATAGAGGTTACTAGGATCAGCCTGAATCAACCAGAGCTATTTACCACTGGTGTCCACAGGCTTAACCTTACTGTAGGACCCAAACCTGATCATTAAGGACACCCCTTTAGCTTTCGACTCTCAGGGTAACGAAGTTGAGCAGTCCAAGGTTTACTCAGAGAGATGGTGAGGAGATAGAGAGTCCATTTTGAACAGTCACTGCCCTGCCAGTACTTTGTAGAAAATAAATACATTTCATGATATCACACACAATAAAGAGAAAGGATGACTGATCATAGAGGGAAGTTCATCTGGCACTAATGGGAGCAGTTCCCTTGGAATGCCATCGGGCACTCTTTTCTGGTACAGTACATTGGCCCTGGCCCTGTGCAGGTGGGAGCTTTATGGTGCCTGGAAATCTGCCAATTAACACACACGAGTGCACTCGTCTCTCCCATCTGAACAATGTGACAGTGCTTTTCTTTGTCCTGATAGTGACGTTCTTTCGCAGGTGCTGCTTATGTGTGCCACTGCCAGCAGAGGCTGCCCTGCTGTGATGGTGTGCACATGGCAAAGGCCACCAAGCTAGGAAACATTAATTAGGACCCAAGTGTGAGCAGCAGAGTTTGCTCTCCCTGTTGTTTGCGAACGTTAGTCAAAGGTCGATAACAGCAGTGCCAGCGGAGGTTTGCAAGTAGCAGCAGAGCTCATGTTCAAGGGGCTTTTACCACTTGGATCTTTCTCAGGCTCGGTCTCAAACATTCCTCCAAACAATCAGGTGCCCACTCCAGGTTACAGCTGTGTCACTTCTAATGTATTGGGTTTCTCTCAGTACTCAGAGATTATTAAAATTCTGATAGTGTCAGGGTTGCAGCTCTTCAGCCCTTTTAGGAGTTAAGTCTCAGAGTGCAATTCTATTGAGAAGGAGTTCTAGGACATATGCAATCACAGTGTCAGTTTCACAAGGGAGATTAGTCCATCCTCTGATCCTCAATTGCAGTCCCCTAATGTAGGTCACACCCCATGTAGTGTTGGTGTCACCTTACCTCAGCTTCTCGCAGTCTCTGCTTCCTCTAAACTGCTTCTTCATGCTAGGGTGCCTCTAACATCCTTCCTGAACACTCAGTCAGCTCACTCCCTTGACCTAGGATGCATGCAGCTGTCCAGGTTACTGGTCCCAAACCTTGCAGGAGAAGCTGGAGGTCAATACCTCAACCCTGAAGCTCAAAGAAATCTGCTGTTGCCACTGGTGTGAGACCCCAGGCTTTTGGTCAGGCTATTTTGCCACACTGACTGGATACTCCTGCTTCATTTTTGTATCTAAGCTGAAGACAGTCCTTGTGTATTGCTGTAGTGGAGTACTGTGGAGTACTGTGGCTGGTTCTGACTAGTTCTGCACATTTGTTAATTTTACACAGACTGGTCCAACTTTCATCTTTGTGAAAAGTAAGAGCAGAAAAGAAGAGGTAGAGTAGGAGTATCCTCTCAGAAGCAGCCCAAAAACAAGAGCACCAAAGCGAGGGAAGCAACGACACTTAAACATCAGATAAAATGGAATACATGACATTACAACGCAAACAATTACAATGCATGCTTTTACAACGCAGTTTTTACAATGCATACCATTACAAGGCAAAAGTAGGATAATACATTGAATGATCCATTACAACGCATACTACTACAACGCACACTTTTACAATGCTATCATTTTGTTTTGTATAATAAACCCCTGGAGCGGGATGCAGGGAAAATAGGTTTTTTTTTGGGGGGGGGGGGGGGGGTAGTGTATTAAAACGTGGGTATTTGAATGTAGTAGCTGAGTAGTAAAATTAATACGCGAGTACCAAAAATAATAACTAAACATTTAATATTTATATTATAAAAATAATACTAACAATTATTTAGGTATCTCAAAAATAATTTCTATTAAAATTACTATGTTATTACATAATATTTCATAAAAGTACCAAACATTAAAATTAATACTCGAGTACTAAAATTAATACTTACGTTTTTCTTAAAGAATGATTTTTTTTACAAATACTTTTACTATAAATAACCCAAATATAATATACACATGTTCAAAATCAAACAAAATATTAATACATTTATATACAACATTTTAATAAAATACAATTTGATCAAATATTTAAAAAAAGTTTCAATATAAACACAAGCCAAAACAAACATTATTACACTTTATTTTACCAAAGTATCTACCATTAATAATTTTAAAAATTAAACATAATTAAACACAATAACACAAAACTAATACAAACACAAACAAACAACACACCATTTGAAAATGCACGAAAAACGAAAGTCCTAGAACTCTTTCAATGAAATCACTTCGACCCGAAATGCCAAAATGGAGGTCATAACATACATTTAAAAAAAATTACGAACATCAACATAACAAAATAATTATTACCATTCTTACACAGCATTAAAAACACAATGAATAAATATACGCAAAACATATTTTCATTCCAAATAACGTTCAACACCACAAAACATATAAGAAGACCAGTCCACCATTTTAAAAACAGTGGTTACCAGATTACCAGAGACTACACGTGCGTTTTGCTACAAAAACTTTTAAACCTCAAAGTGAGTCATCTAAAACACAAATGTCTGCCCGCTGCAGTAACAGTAAATAGGACCGCCAGCCAGAGGTGCGGCGGTCCCACTGTGCCCATTAGTGTGCGACCGTCACCCTGGCGGTCGCAACTTGCATATTTGACATTGCGGCGGGCGGTGCTTTGTGCAGCACCTGCCACAATGTCAAATATGCTTGTTGTGCATTGGCCTGCACAACATGACAGGCACCGCGAGGTGCCTGCCACCTTGTGCATGCCAATGAAGGGGGTACCATAGGTACCCGCCAAGTGCAGCCCCCACCTCCCCGGGGGCCCATAACGGGCCCCAACTGTGAATTCCCGCATGCCTTTCCATGGCGGAGTTTCTGCCATGGAAAGGCATCCAACCGTAGCATATGCAATATGCAAGGCACCACCACCACATTGTGTCCCTTTTCCGCCCGGCCAGGAATCCGACCAGGGGAAAAACGGTCTTTCCGTCTGCCGCGGTGCACCCCGCCATACTAATATGGCGGGGGTGAACCAGGGACATTTGGCAGGCGGATCGCCGCCAGCGATGGTCACCACCGGCCCGGCAGTGGCGATCCGCCCGATATACTAATGACCGGCTTAGTAAGTAAAAACTATAGCAATTATAAAATATTTACAAATTAATCTAAACGCAAATATCGTAAAATAAAGCATTCTATTTTTCTTTCAGTTTGTTTGTAAACTTTTCAAACTGCTATAAAAGAGTTGAAAAAAACCTGTTTTCGACAATATATATAAAGTGAGTGAAGAAAACTATATATACATTTTTTATATCGTTTTTAATTAAATTAATAACATGTATAGTGGTGGGTTTACAATGACTATTCCAACTCGAAAGGATGCTTCCTTAAGTAAAATGCTACATATTAATGGGGTTAAAGCTACTAGTCCAAATACAAAGATTGTTTTCCTCAGAGAAAATATTATATAGTACAAGTTCAAATTACTATTCCAACTTCAAAATGTACTTGCCTCAGGGAAAATGCCGGATAGTGGTGAAGTTTAAATTAGTAATCTAATTCCAAAGGGTGCTTGCCTCTAAAAAATGCTGGATAGTGATGGGATTAAAATTACTAATCCTAGTCCAAAGGGCACTTATCTCAGGGGAAAAGGCTGGATACTGGTTGTGTTAAAATTACTATTCCAACTCCAAAGGTTGCTTGTCCTCAAAGAAAATACTAGATAGTGTTGAGGTTTTACTTACTATTCCAACTCCAAGGGGTGCTTGCTTTTGAGAAAATGCTGGATAGTGGTGACATTGAAATTATTATTCCAACTCCAAGGGGTCCTTAACACAAGATAAATGCTGGATGGTAGTGGGGTTTAAATAACTATGCCAACTTCAAAGGGTGCTTGCCTCTGAGAAAACACTGAGGCGCCGATCACGATCCTGTAAAAACCGGGTACGAACAGTCGGACGGAGCATATTCTCCGTCCGACGCGTACCCGGTCGTCAAAATATACAAACATGGAATTACGATTCGCACGGGAACACCATTTCCGTACGAATCGTAATAAACCCCGAGCGAACAAAATAAACCTACAAATGCGATCCGGGAAAGCGCCGACCTGACGTCGGGACGCTCGCAGCCTGCCATTCACGAACCAGGAATTACGATTCGCACCAACGTCATCCCGCACGGTGAATATTTTCCGGCAGCCAAAAACTGCCGGGAAATCAGGACGAGGCGAACAAGGAGGACCAGTACGCGACGGACAGACAGGACGACGCGAACAAGGAGGACCAGTACGCGACGGACAGACAGGACGACGCGAACAAGGAGGACCCGTACGCGACGAACAGACATGGACCCAAACCTACGTGTCATCCCGGCCCTCATAGCAGTCGACCTCCTCTACAGGTTCCGACGCAGACGCCGCAGAAGGTCAGAACAACTAAGGGAGGGGGGAAAGTGGGGTGGGGGGGGCAGGACCATGGCAGGCCACAAACCCCCCACCAAAGCCACACAGCACACATGCCCTGGACATACCTGACTCCCAGGCCCTGGTCACTACAAGGGGGTGGGGGCGTGTCCAGCTAAGCCAGCGACCGCCACAACGGAAGTCAGTCACGACGCGAACCGGCAACACACCCAGACAGCTTACGTCGGGTACCCACGCCTGAAGAGCATGGGTATGAGTCGTACCACGCCCACACCTACGTCACCCCAACAATGGCGGGACGGCTCGTACCCACGTGGCAAAGGCCTGGGTACGGGCCGCACAAGCATCACATAGCGTGGGGACAGACATGTACGGACCGTACCCCCACCCGCGTACGTATGGAGCGTACCACCACCCCAACAGTGTAAGTACGACCCATACCCCCACCCGCGTACGAATGGAGCGTACCCCCACCCCAACAGTGTAAGTACGACCCGTACCCCCACCCGCGTACGTATGGAGCGTACCCCCACCCCAACAGTGTAAGTACGACCCGTACCCCCACCCGCGTACGTATGGAGCGTACCCCCACGCCAACAGTGTAAGTACGACCCCTACCCCCACCCGCGTACGTATGGAGCGTACCCCCACCACAACAGTGTAAGTACGACACGTACCCCCACCCGCGTACGTATGGAGCGTACCCCCACCCCAACAGTGTAAGTACGACCCCTACCCCCACCCGCGTACGTATGGAGCGTACCCCCACCCCAACAGTGTAAGTATGACCCGTACCCCCACCCGCGTACATATGGAGCGTACCCCCACCACAACAGTGTAAGTACGACACGTACCCCCACCCGCGTACGTATGGAGCGTACCCCCACGCCAACAGTGTAAGTACGACCCCTACCCCCACCCGCGTACGTATGGAGCGTACCCCCACCACAACAGTGTAAGTACGACACGTACCCCCACCCGCGTACGTATGGAGCGTACCCCCACCCCAACAGTGTAAGTACGACCCCTACCCCCACCTCGAATGCATGGAGCGTACCCACATCCGTGTATGCCATGAGCGTACATATTGTGAAATAGGAGGGGTGTGTGCAGAGTCCTCCCAGCAGTGCCCAGACACAGGAGGGGTGGGTGCCTATCACTCCCAGCAGTGCCCAGAGACAGGAGGGGTGTGTGCAGAGTCCTCCCAGCAGTGCCCAGACACAGGAGGGGTGGGTGCCCATCACTCCCAGCAGTGCCCTGAGACAGGAGGGGTGTGTGCAGAGTCCTCCCAGCAGTGCCCTGAGACAGGAGGGGTGGGGGCCTATCACTCCCAGCAGTGCCCTGAGACAGGAGGGGTGTGTGCAGAGTCCTCCCAGCAGTGCCCTGAGACAGGAGGGGTGGGTGCAGAGTCCTCCCAGCAGTGCCCAGAGACAGGAGGGGTGTGTGCAGAGTCCTCCCAGCAGTGCCCTGAGACAGGAGGGGTGGGTGCAGAGTCCTCCCAGCAGTGCCCTGAGACAGGAGGGGTGTGTGCAGAGTCCTCCCAGCAGTGCCCTGAGACAGGAGGGGTGTGTGCAGAGTCCTCCCAGCAGTGCCCTGAGAGAGGAGGGGTGTGTGCAGAGTCCTCCCAGCAGTGCCCTGAGACAGGAGGGGTGGGGGCCTATCACTCCCAGCAGTGCCCTGAGACAGGAGTGGTGTGTGCAGAGTCCTCCCAGCAGTGCCCTGAGACAGGAGGGGTGGGGGCCTATCACTCCCAGCAGCGCCCTGAGACAGGAGGGGTGTGTGCAGAGTCCTCCCAGCAGTGCCCTGAGACAGGAGGGGTGTGTGCAGAGTCCTCCCAGCAGTGCCCTGAGACAGGAGGGGTGGGGGCCTAACACTCCCAGCAGTGCCCTGAGACAGGAGGGGTGTGTGCAGAGTCCTCCCAGCAGTGCCCTGAGACAGGAGGGGTGGGGGCCTATCACTCCCAGCAGTGCCCTGAGACTGGAGGGGTGTGTGCAGAGTCCTCCGAGCAGTGCCCTGAGACAGGAGGGGTGGGGGCCTATCACTCCCAGCAGTGCCCTGAGACAGGAGGGGTGTGTGCAGAGTCCTCCCAGCAGTGCCCTGAGACAGGAGGGGTGTGTGCAGAGTCCTCCCAGCAGTGCCCTGAGACAGGAGGGGTGGGGGCCTATCACTCCCAGCAGTGCCCTGAGACAGGAGGGGTGTGTGCAGAGTCCTCCCAGCAGTGCCCTGAGACAGGAGGGGTGTGTGCCTAACACTCACAGCAGTGCCCATGGAACGCAAAGGGTGGAGTAGCCACAGATACCATGCCCACAAATTTCAGTCAGGTGCACAAAGACCCTGCAGTACATGTACCACATGTGTGCGAGGCTGGGAGTATACGCATGCATAGCGCAGAAAAGAAAACATGTACACATGAAGTCATGTCAATAGGCCACATACACAAGTACAATGACTACCAAGGATGCCACGAATGATGCAGGTGGAGACATCGCTCAGCATGCATGTGCAAAGGTGAAGGACTACGTCACACACCCAGCTAATGGACACACAGCTCTGCGCTAAAGTCAGGGGACACCCTGCAGGGAAGAAGTCAGGGTACACAGAGGAAGGAAAACACCTTGGGACAATTGCAACATGCAGCAACTGCTTACATGAATGGAGAAAGGTAGCTAACACCGTGTGATGGCACACAGATCCCAGGGTCCCCCCTATGAGCAGCACACTACTACATTTCCAACACACCCAACACATGACCAACACCCACAACCATGTAGCAGCCCCACCAACAGCAATGCCAGCAATGCAGGAGTGTTCCAAGGGCAAAAAATAAATAGCTTTATTCAGCATGAGCAAAAAACTAGTATGACGTAAGTCCAATATTAACTAAGGCCATAGGGCAGTCCAGGAGTCCCAGCTGGATGGGGGACACAGTGGGATGCGTGTCCCCTAGCTTGCCTGCACAGTTACAATCCGTTGTCTTCCACAGGGGTGAGGGCATCATGTGGGGGGGAAGAAACAGGCACCGCAGGGACAGGAGGGTGAAGGGTAGGCATCGTGGGTGCAGGGATGGAGGACTCCACCACAGGGGGTGGGGCAGGGCCAAAGGCTGAGGCCAGGATCTCGCTGCACACCTTAGCAAGGTCCTCCAGGGACTCCCCTGCACCCGAAGGAACCACAGGCCCCAAGGAGGGGGGGGGGTCAGAGGGATGGGTCGCAGCGCCACTGGGGGTGGATGTGGACAGGGGGGGGGACTCAAGCACCCTGACCGGGGACCTCCTTGACCGCTTGCGGGGTGGTGTCAATGTGCGGCTCAGGGACAGAGCGGCCATGAACGAGTCTTTGGGGGAGATGTGGCCAGGAGAGCTGAGGGGAGGGGATTTGGAGGGAGTGGATTGGGTGGAATGCGGACTCCCACTCTGGCTGCGTGTCACACGTTTGCCCCCCGACCCAGTGGGTGTGCCTACTGCACCCTGTGTGTGCGTGTCAGGAGGTGTGCGGCGGACCTTCCCTGCTGGTGTGGTGCCTGTGTCTGTTGTGGTGGGTGCATGCTTACGTCTGGGTGTATGTGGGACAGGCATGGGAGTGGGAATTGTGGAAGGAGCAGGGGTAGGGGGTGGGACGTAGCGCTGCAGGAGACCCACTGCTGCAGTCAGTGTGGAGTCTATGGACCTCAGCAAGTTGCGTTGGTCAGCCTGCGATGAATGAATGCCCTCCAAGTATGCCTCCATGTTGTTGAGGACCTGGCTGTGGCCATGGAGGACATTAAGGATCGCAGTCTGACCAATCCGCAACTGCCGCTGGATGTCCACAGACTCAGCATTGGCGGCAGCAGTGGAGACAGGGGCAGGGGGTGCGGTGCCTGGCAGGAAGGAGACATGTGGTGACCGGGCACGTTGGGATGGGACACGAGCACATGGGAGGCGGCTGATGCCAATGGAGGGGGCGGTGCCAGATGTAGGGCTGCTGTCAGATGGTGGTGCAGCCACCGCCCACTCGGAGAGATCATCCTCGGACCCGTCAGCTTCATACTCTGTTGTGCCAGTCGACAGGTCCCCGGGTTCACTCTCCTCCGCCTCTGTCCCACTCGAAGTGCCAGCCCCGATGTCACCGCTGGCACTGGTGCTCGGTCCCTCCACGCCGTCTGTGTCCATGTCTCCCTCCGTGTCCCCCGACGATGCTGTGGGCAGGGTGAAGAGACAGAAATCAATCATACACCTGTATACATATGTCACATGAGTGAAATCTACGTAGGTTACAGTGCATAGCCTGAAACAAAGGATGAGTCACAACTACTAAACAAGGTACATATGTAGGCCCTGCAAGACACAGTTGTGTGACCCACCATGCCATGGAAAAACTATGGAGAGCATGACACAATAGCAAATGAGATGACATGGTATTCTGACTGAGGAGCAAGGCCCTGGGGACAATACAGCACTGCATCTGCACCACACAGCGTGGCAGGAAATTGGGATGAGCAGGGACCAAATCCAGGAACTAGAGGCACATGCAGCATAGGTAATACTGATAACATGCCCACCCTGAGTGGCACGCTGCACCTTGAGTGTATGTCCAGACAAACATCACACACTGGCCAGTCCGAGCAAGGAGATGACAGGTCTTGACATGTAGGCCATGGCCGCCCCACCCACCCCCTACATGAGACAAATCTGTGGAGACACAGGAAGCACTTACATCTCTTAGTCTGGGTGAAATACACATGGGATGCAATAATTCAAGATTGCACACCAAATACCCAAGGTGCGTCTGTCCAAAGTATCATGTACAAATGGGCATCATCAGATGATTGCTACAAGACACACAGGCAATGGCCACCGTGTGTATGTACTTGGAAAATCAGGTCAGGCTGGACAGTGGACACTTGAAATACATCTCAAGTCAATAAACATGGTGCCAGGGGACAATGGCACAGAGCACAACCTATGCTGTAGACACAGAGATTGTCGACATTCTCGGATTACATACATGATACCTAGGAAAAGATGCCCCTGGGGACAGTAGTGGCCACACAACTCCATGCTCCTGAATGGAAATGACTGCAATACACGCTAACATCCCTGCACTATGCGTAACGCACACTCATGCACATCATGTCACAGGCCACCACATGGGACATGCCTGCTGGAAGGCCTCGCACTCGAGAGATTAACTCCCATGTCTGGAATCAGCATTAGTGCCAACTGACGTGGAACCCACAAGTCCAGAACTGGACAGGGCACAGGCAAGGTCACTAAACCTGTTACACACCACCCCCACACATGATGCTGCAGGCATTGTACACTTGGAGAATGTGTCAGGCTACATAACTTTGTGATGGAGTGACTACACAGAGACCAGTGAACACATTGCAAGGTGGGGAAGGGAGGCAGGAGAGGCCTGCAACACTGTGGGTAACAGGATCTGCACAGCACCATAAACCCTGGAAGTGTATCCATGGAACAGTGCACTTACAAATGCTGGTGAAACACAACAAACACACACATGTACCTACCCCCTTCCGGCTGCTGCATCTCCTGTAGGCGCCTGTCCAAGTCAGGAAAGACCACCGCCAGCACACGTTTCTGGATGTGGGAGAGACGGCGGCGCCCGCAGTTCTTATGGCTCTCAGGTGAGTCCCCCAGCAGGACCCGTGCGATCCTCCGCGTCCAGCACCGGATATCCTGCCAGCGTTTCCTCACCTGGGGCAGGCGCCGCTTCCGACCATCCGCACTCCTCACGGCGCTGACGGCGTCCAGCCATATCTTCTCCTTGGCAGAGGCGTCTACCTGTGAGGATGGACAAGTGATACTACATCAATACACCTGGCACATGTCACAGGGACACAGATCATAACACATTTGCTGTTTCCAACAAGGCATAGTATGCATCCAACGCATTGCACCTTTGTCATAGGGACATGATCCTCTGGGGGAAGGCCAAAAGCAGTACGTGCCATTTAAAAAACACAGGTGGAATGAGGGCAACTACACAAGCAATGCTCCAGGCTCACACTGTGCATCACACCCACCCCTCCTGTCTCAGGGCACTGATGGGAGTGATAGGCCCCCACCCCTCCTGTCTCAGGGCACTGCTGGGAGGACTCTGCACACACCCCTCCTGTCTCAGGGCACTGCTGGGAGGACTCTGCACACACCGCTCCTGTCTCAGGGCACTGCTGGGAGTGATAGGCCCCCACCCCTCCTGTCTCAGGGTACTGCTGGGAGTGATAGGCCCCCACCCCTCCTGTCTCAGGGCACTGCTGGGAGGACTCTGCACACACCCCTCCTGTCTCAGGGCACTGCTGGGAGGACTCTGCACACACCCCTCCTGTCTCAGGGCACTGCTGGGAGTGATAGGCCCCCACCCCTCCTGTCTCTGGGCACTGCTGGGAGACATCAGGCATTCCCCCCCCTGGGACCCCCCCTACAGTACATAGCATGTGTGTCACACCTGGACAGAATGGCAGAAGTCACAGTCACAAAAAAGGGACACAGTCTGTGCCAGTGGACACTGAACTCACCTGATAACCTGGTCGCCCATACAGCATGGGGTACCGTGGGAGGATCACATCCACCAAAGCCATGTTCTCCTCCAGGGTGAATGGCTGTGACCTCTCCACAGCCCTTGACATGGTTCCAGGGAATCAGTAGCAGCAGCTGGTTCGTGGAATACAGAGATGTGCAGGCAAGTGCTCCCTCATGGGACCTGGCTGCCTTATATCTGCCTTGCTGGCCCATCTCATGCACAGGAGTACAGAGTGATTGGTCACTCACATATGCATCCTATGTTTCCTCCAATCCCTTCAAATCTAGCAGTCTGTGGGATCTCAATCAGTTTTTTTCTCCTGCATGATGTCAGCCCCACAAACACATTGCAACAATGTAGATTCATTCCAACTGACTTCTGCTGTGCACCTTCCTGAACAAAATCAAAATTTGAGCTTGGTCTCCATGACAACCAGCATGCATGTACGCCTTAATACTTGTCCCTCATGTGTCCCCTATGTAATTAGGAGCTTCACACATAGGTACGGTGCGTTCCGGGGCCCTAGGGCACCCCAAATGCATAGCAACGGCCCGTACACGCGTGCCTATGTTCACTGTCACTATGGGTGATCTCGCGTATGCGTACTCGTAGTGGTACGGGCCGTACACACGCCTGTACGCTCACTATCACTATGGGTGATCTCGCGTATGCGTACTCGTAGTGGTACGGGCCGTACACACGCCTGTACGCTCACTATCACTATGGGTGATCTCGCGTATGCGTACTCGTAGTGGTACGGGCCGTACACACGCCTGTACGCTCACTATCACTACGTGTACGCACACGCGAGGACACCCATAGTGATAGGGAGAGTACAGGCGTGTGTACGGCCCGTACCACTACGAGTACGCATACGCGAGATCACCCATAGTGATAGTGAGCGTACAGGCGTGTGTACGGCCCGTACCACTACGAGTACGCATACGCGAGATCACCCATAGTGATAGTGAGCGTACAGGCGTGTGTACGGCCCGTACCACTACGAGTACACATACGCGAGATCACCCATAGTGATAGTGAGCGTACAGGCGTGTGTACGGCCCGTACAACTACGTGTACGCATACGCGAGGACACCCGTAGTGATACGGAGAGTACAGGCGTGTGTACGGCCCGTACCACTATGGGGGTTCTTGCGTATGCGTACTCGTAGTGGTACGGACCGTACACATGCCTGTACGCTCGCCATCACGATGGGTACACATATGGCAGCACTCCCATAGTGATATGGGAACGTACACAGGCCCTCTTAGCAGCAGTAATGGTTTTCACACATCACAGTGGTGACAGGCAGCACACAGGAAGGAATAGGGCGGACATACTTGTCCATGGATGGACATACTTGTCCATGAATGGACATCAAGGCATTGTCTGTGCATTACTACATGTGTGGGGCACAGGTGTGACAGGCTGTGATGTGGCACATTACTCCAGAGTCGAGAAGGCACCAGATGTATGATGAGATGTGTACAGATGTAATGTGTGACGGTGCAATGTGTGCCAGGCATGCCCTTGACTCCTTTGACATGTGTGCATGTCGTACTGCACACTTGGGATGACCGACACTGGCATGGCATGGACACCAACACACGGAAGTGTCCC
Source organism: Triturus cristatus (assembly GCF_964204655.1). Lineage (NCBI taxonomy): Eukaryota > Metazoa > Chordata > Amphibia > Caudata > Salamandridae > Triturus > Triturus cristatus. The sequence goes on from NC_140588.1 coordinate 146,074,348, forward strand.
CTGATGCCCGTTACAGGGGTTACCACACCTGACTTGTCACTACCCACGGTGCACGATGTGACTATGTCATGTATGTGTGGGGGCTTCCCATTTGGTTGATGTTGGAGCACCATCAAAAGCTGCAGCTGTTGCAGCAACCAACATGTGTCTGTGTGTAGATTGACATCGCACACTGTTCCGCACACCATGCCACATGTGGTTTCGGATGTGAGGTGCGCATGTATGCATGGGACACGGAGTAGCGTGACAAGGACATGTCTCCATCCTCTCAATGAATGTGTGGTGAGTCATGACATGTGCACCTTCATGGCAAGGTGTGTGGGCTGTCCTAGTGTAATGTCATGTGACCTGTGGCTCTAGTGTTCCGCTACCAGTCTCTGCAATCGGCCTCCTACTTCTGCTGATGTGTGGGTGTATGTCACTCCTGTCTTGCGTCTGGCTGTTCACTTGCACTGGGACACAGCTAATCCCATGGCATGGCATGGGGAGGTTCTCAATCTCCGTGTGTAGCTGGCTCTTGGTAGGAGTGTCACCTGCCAGCCATACGTGTCCAGGGCATGTGGCACATACCTGACTCCGTATGTAGCATATGTGTATAGACAGATTAACATGTGCTCAGAACAAATTATTTGTTGTTGTGGGGCACTCACTCTTCCTTGTCACTTCCAAATTCCTGCAGAGCGCCGCCTCTTCCCCGAGCTATTCCGGACTTGGCTGCCATGCGGGAGAATGATTGTGTCCGGTGCTACCGCTTCCCCCAACCGTTGATTCTGGAGTTGACGGCGAGACTGGCACCACACCTGCAACCGCTGCACAGGTATCCTACGGCACTGACACCCAAACTGAAGGTAATGGCAGCCCTACATTTTCTAGCCACGGGTACCTTTCAAAATACCATTGCTCATGTTGGTGGCATGTCCCAGAGCATGTTCTGCCGTGTGCTGCATGATTTCTTAGAGGCCATGTTGATTCACCTGGATGACTTCATCAAGTTCCCAACCCCTGAACAGATGACTGTGGTCAAGCGTGGATTCTATGCCCTGGGAGGGATGCCCCATGTCATTGGGTCCATAGATGGGACACATGTAGCTTTGGTACCACCACACGCACGGGAGGTAGCGTACCGCAATCGGAAGCACTACCACTCCATCAATGCCCTTGTGGTGTGTCTGTCCAACATGGTGATTTCACATGTCTGTGCTCGTTTTCCAGGATCAGCACACGATGCCTACATCATGAGGCGTAGCAGGATGCCTGAAATGATGATGCAGCTGCGCAACGAACGAGCATGTGTTGTTGGTGGGTACAGTCTGTCTGTCCTGTATTTTGCATAGCCTACCAGCACGACCGCTTCACCACTTCTAACGATGTCCATGTGCTTCCCATGTAGGGAACGCTGGCTATCCCAACATGCCATGGCTGCTCACACCTCTCCGCAACCCCATCACGCCGGCCCAGCTCCGCTACAACACCGCCCATGGCCGGACAAGGCGAGTGATAGAGAGGACGTTTGGCCTGCTGAAGAGCCGATTTCGGTGCCTCCACAAGACCGGCGGCGCGCTCCCATATGCCCCTGCAAAGGTCTGCAAAATCTTCATGGTCTGCTGCATGCTGCACAACATGGCAGTTGAGAAAGCTGTGCCACTCATCCTGGATCAAGATGACGAGGACCATCCACCCGTGGAGGACGAAGGTCTTGGCAATGGGGCTAGTGATGTGGAGGATGTGGAGCCGCAAGAGGACATCCGGACTCGGCTCATACGCGACTTCTTTGCTTAGTGGTGAGTACCAGTGTCTGAGTGTGCACGCATTGGTCCCCGTGTGGCATGTGTTGTGATGTGTGTCTCCACCTGCATGTATGGCACGTGAGTCAGAGGTGTGTGTGGGTGTGTCACTGGAGTGATGGTGCCAGTGATGAGTGTATTTCCTCAGTCATAATTGTGACCTAGCATGTTGTCATCTATACATGTGTCGAGTAAATGCACATGCAAGTGGCTGTGCTTTTTGTGGCTGACTTCTTGTGTGTCTCTCTTCCCCAGGTACTTGTGCATGCCGTCTGCTGGTTGCATTGTTGTGGCACTGCTATTCCTCATGGACACGTCATCGTGGGCTGACTCAGCGTTACAGGCACGGACACGTTTGGGAGTCTCCATAGGGTAAGGGATGCATCAGGGGTGTATTGGGTGTGGCAGTTGTTCACGATGTATGCACACTGCCCCTGTTGATGTTTGGTTCCTCTGCAGACATGTAGCATCACCATGGTACACATAACATGCAGCTGGGTACACCTGAATAGATGGTCACACTTGTTGACAGTCATCAGTGATGGGATAGTGGATTGTGATGATGGCATCAATGTGTGTAACACTGCCCTCGGTCACATACGGTTAGCATTGGCTTGACATGGTGTGGAACTTCTACATCAGCGGATCTATGGTGTATGGCAGGATCTCCGTGAGCAGCTGTGGGTGTTTAGCTGTTGGCCGACAATTGTGTGCCAGTTCCATGGCTATCACGCATTTGTGCTGCAGAAGGGGGGTGCCAGTGTTGGACCCACATGTTACTCCACATGAAGTGTTCATGTGTACTTCAAGTTGCCTCTGCAATCCCGAAAACATGACTAATAAAGGTGTCCCTATGCCTCCAAGGTGCCTCTTCTCAGTCAATGCTGGTGTGTTGCCACGGTGCATCCGGCATGTTTGGCATGGTTTCCCCTGATAGAGGCTATGTGTCTATGTGTTGAGTAGCAAGATGCAAGCTGTGTGTGTGGGCTGAGACTGTGTATTATGCATGATGTCCATGACTGTGTGGGTATTGTGACATGTGCCATCCCCATGCATCCAACGTTGGCCAGGCCCCCATTCTCTGCATCCACTGGACTCAAGCTTGCAGGACATGGTTCTGCCACCTGTCTACACATACCTGGGTGCCCCCCAGGACACTGGACATGATCCCTGACCTCTGCGCATGACTGTTGCTGTACTCAATGTGTCTGTCAGCACGGTTGTTCGGCCACCCCCTCAGCTGGTTGGGCCCATCACGGGTGTGTGTGGTGCTCCATGTCTGTCTTGCCTAATACACGGTGGCCCGTGTGTCCTGTGCCAGACTCAGGCCCCAGGGTGTGGATGGTTGAAGTCAAAAGAGAACTCTGGCATGTTTAGACTTTACAAGACACATGTAAGGTAATAATGCAACCAGCAGGCATCTTCTCTTCATGGTGTGAATTTTTATTTGGGGGGGGGGGGGGTATGACGTGAGGGGCTTTCCGGGAGTTTGGAATCCAAAGTTCAGTAGGGGAGTTGGTGTCCTTGCCATTGGAAGTCCTCAGAGTCCATGCCACAGTCTTTGTCTACATTGGTCAGACAGTGACCAGCAAGGCCATGTGGCAGAGAATGTCTCTTGATGCTGTGATGCTGTTGCTCCAGTGGGCCAGGTGCCAGGCCAGGTGTCCTGGGAGATGGTGATGTTGCGCCGACCCTCACGGTCTTTTCCGTGGACGACCCGCCCTCCTGCGGGGACCCTCAGAAGCAGGCCGTGACGACGTCTGGGATGCTCCATCGGATGTTTCCTCCTCCTCCTCCTGATCCCTCCCTGTGGGTGGTGATGTTCTCCGCCTTCTGGCACAGGGAGGGTCGGCCATGTTGTCGGCCATCCGACGGAGTGTATCGTGAATTCCCGTGTACGCCGTCACGAGCTCAGCCTGTCCGTCCTCCATCCTCCGTTGGTGTTGCAGTAGACAGGCATGTAGCTCCGCATGTTGCTGGGCCTGCTGGGTCTTGATCCCCTCGAGGACGGACACAACCTGGGCCAGGCCCGTGGTGTCCTGCCGGTATGTGTCCAGGATGTTACGGACATGGGAAAATACCGGTTCCCCAGCCAACTGGTCAGGCTTGCGCCTCCGCCGTCCTCCACTCCCACCACCCCTGCCCACTTGCACCTGGCCTGCCCTTGTGGGTACATCGGGTCTCCGGGACCCCTGAGGGGTGGCATTGGCGTTGTCGCCTGCCTCCTCTTGGGTGCCCGGGACACCGTGTCCCTCCTGGCCAGCCTGGCTGCATTGTGGTGGTGGGGCAGGGATCCTGGGTGTCTCCTGGGATGTGGCAGGAGTGGGGGTGGTGGTTGGCACAGTTGTACCTGACGCAGGCGCTGCAGGTGGTTGGACACCAGAGGGGCCAGGTCGGTCGGGGTCGTCCACAGAGTGGTGAGAGTCGTCGCTGCCAGTGGGATCGGGCTCCCGCAGATCCGGGTCCTGTGAGTCTTCCCCCCCAGTGTTGGGGGGTGAACCACGACGTTGACCTGTGTGTGAGAGAGACAATGTTAATTTTGGTCCATGCAACATCCATGTTTCATCAGTTTCAAAGTTGACACTTTTCCTCTTGGAATTAGGATCTGTCTTGCATTCCACTCACAGTGCACTTGTGCATGGGTGTGTCCCTTGGGCACCACTTTGGCCCCTTTAACTATGTGTGGCACAGTCTTACTTGCTGCGTCAAGTGTGACTGCAGTCAGCAGTGGAGTGGGCAGGTGTGGCGAGCCATGCATTGGCGCCTTCCGTGTAGCACTGTACATGTGCACATGGAGTGGATCCACACACTTATATAATGCAGGTAGCTGTTGTTATGCTCGTGAACAGGTTGTGACATGGCCCTGTGTTTTGCCATGGAGAAGAGGGGGAGTTCTGGCACTGGCCACCCTTGGCTACATGCACGCAGTCTACCTGCTGACAAGCAGACATTCCCACACACCACACGGCTGATTTGCTCTCCCTGTGTCTCCCTCCCTCTCTGTCCCCCTCTCCCTCCCTCCGTGTGTCAGCCTCCTCCCTCTGTCCGTCTCCCTGTGTCTCCCTCCCTCTCTGTCCCCCTCTCCCTCCCTCCGTGTGTCAGCCTCCTCCCTCTGTCCGTCTCCCTGTGTCTCCCTCCCTCTCTGTCCCCCTCTCCCTCCCTCTCTGTCCCCCTCTCCCTCCCTCTGTGTGTCACCCTCTGTCACCTCAGCCCAGCTTCCTGGGCACACACTGTTAGCAGATCTTTGAGTGGGCCTTGGCTTGTTGATGTGAGTTTGTTTCTGATCTCCAGGCACCCATTGGGTGTAGTGTGTGTCTCTGCGCTGCTGCTGTGGTGGTGTGTGCTGCCACTCTTTCACAATGTTGGCTGTTCATTAGCTGCTGTCATGTGCAAAACAGTGCCTTCACCCCCATGTGTTGATGCAAGGCGTCCGCCATTTGCTGGCGAGTCTTTCCTGTGTGGGGACACAGTGTTTGTCTGGCTGTGACCTAGGCCATATGGGCAGAGGGCATTGTTGTCTGCTTCTGAGTTGCACTATGTGAATTTTGGGGCCCACCCTCCCGCCATCCGGGTTACCGTGTCATGTGTTGGTGTCTTCTGTGGCTTGTGACTTGACATTGTCCAGCTGGGTGCATGGGGCATGGTGGCGGCAGTGGCATGTGCGTGTTCATGGAGTGTGGTTGAGTCATGCGATATCTTGGGGTGGTTGCGTGCCTGTTAGTGATTTTGGTTGTGGATGACGTTCCCCCCATGTGAGGTGCGTTGTTTGTGTACTCTCCCGGGTCTCGGAGTCCTCCTAATCCTTCGACTGCCTCCACCGGCTGTATGGCCATCACCCTCTCCTCCCAGGGCTGGTAGTGTACGGGTCTGCGGGAGGGCCCTCCTCCAGTGGCGTTGGCCTGGTTGTGTTCCTCCAGCATCTTGGCTCGGACCCTCCTCCGCAGATCGTACCACCTGGCTTGGCATTCCTGCCTGGTCCTTCTGGTGTGTATTATGCATGATGTCCATGACTGTGTGGGTATTGTGACATGTGCCATCCCCATGCATCCAACGTTGGCCAGGCCCCCATTCTCTGCATCCACTGGACTCAAGCTTGCAGGACATGGTTCTGCCACCTGTCTACACATACCTGGGTGCCCCCCAGGACACTGGACATGATCCCTGACCTCTGCGCATGACTGTTGCTGTACTCAATGTGTCTGTCAGCACGGTTGTTCGGCCACCCCCTCAGCTGGTTGGGCCCATCACGGGTGTGTGTGGTGCTCCATGTCTGTCTTGCCTAATACACTGTGGCCCGTGTGTCCTGTGCCAGACTCAGGCCCCAGGGTGTGGATGGTTGAAGTCAAAAGAGAACTCTGGCATGTTTAGACTTTACAAGACACATGTAAGGTAATAATGCAACCAGCAGGCATCTTCTCTTCATGGTGTGAATTTTTATTTGGGGGGGGGGCATTCACAGCATCACAGCATCGATGATGGTCTGCCACATGGCTGTTTTTGCTGCCATGCTGGTCTGTCTGACCAATGTTCCAAAGAGCTGTGGCTCGACTCTGAGGATTTCATCGACAAGGACCTCCAACTCTCGGTTACTGAACTTTGGATTCTTGGTAGTGGGCATGGTGAGGGGTGTGGGTGTGGATGGTGGGGGGGGTGTGTGGATGGTTGTGGGGGTGTGGGTGTGGTTGTGCAGGTGTGTGTGTGTGTGAATGTGATGAGGGGGTGTTTGTGAAGGTGGTTGTGTGAAGGTGTGCAAGTGTAAGGTGTGGTGAAGCTTGTAGTATGGTGCTGTAGGTTGTCTGTGGTGTCTGGCAGCAGTGAGTCTGTTGCAAAGGCTCATGGTTTGTGTGTGTGTGGGCCCTTTTTATTGGTCCATTGGTGGGTGTGGCTGTGTTTGAAGTTTGTGTGGGTGTGTTATAAGGAGTGGTGGTGTATTGGGCCTCTGTTTGTTTTTGGCAGTTGCAGGTCAGTGAATGTGTTATTTTAGTGGTTGTTGGACATGTTTAGTGGCTTTGTGCCATTCGAATGGTGTATTCTTGTGTTGTTTTGGTTTGTCCTGGTTGTGTACGTGCGTTTTGAGCGTGTGTACGGTGTGTACATGGGCCATTTGGTTGTACGGTGCTGTCCTTGTGTGTGGCTTGGTGCGACTCGTACATGCGGTTGTGATGTTGGGGCCTGGGGTGCGCTCCGTACTTAGGAGGTTGTGGTGTGGGTGCGACTCTGACGTACAGGGGTGTACATACACGGTGGTACGACACGTACAGGGGTGGGGGTATGACTCGGACGTACTGGGGTGTACATACACAGGGGTAGGACACGTACAGGGGTGGGGGTACGACGCGAACGTACAGGGGTGTACATACACGGTGGTACGACACGTACAGGGGTGGGGGTACGACGCGAACGTACAGGGGTGTACATACACGGTGGTACGACACGTACAGGGGTGTCGGTACGACTCGGACGTACTGGGGTGTACATACACAGGGGTAGGACACGTACAGGGGTGTGGGTATGACGCGAACGTAATGGGGTGTACATGCACGGTGGTACGACACGTACAGGGGTGGGGGTATGACTCGGACGTACTGGGGTGTACATACACGGGGGTAGGACACGTACAGGGGTGGGGGTATGACGCGAACATAATGGGGTGTACATGCACGGGTGGGGGTTCGACAGGTACAGGGGTGGGGGTACGACGCGAACGTACTGGGGTGTACATACACGGTGGTACGACACGTACAGGGGTGTGGGTACGACGCGAACGTACAGGGGTGTACATACACGGTGGTACGACACGTACAGGGGTGGGGGTACGACTCGGACGTACTGGGGTGTACATACACGGGGGTAGGACACGTACAGGGGTGTGGGTACGACGCGTACGTAATGGGGTGTACATGCACGGTGGTACGACACGTACAGGGGTGGGGGTACGACTCGGACGTACTGGGGTGTACATACACGGGGTAGGACACGTACAGGGATGGGGGTACGACGCGAACGTAATGAGGTGTACATGCACGGGTGGGGGTTCGACAGGTACAGGGGTGGGGGTACGACACGAACGTACTGGGGTGTACATACACGGTGGTACGACACGTACAGGGGTGTGGGTACGACGCGAACGTACAGGGGTGTACATACACGGTGGTACGACACGTACAGGGGTGGGTGTATGACTCGGACGTACTGGGGTGTACATACACGGGGGTAGGACACGTACAGGGGTGGGGGTACGACTCGGACGTACTGGGGTGTACATACACGGGGGTAGGACACGTACAGGGGTGGGGGTACGACGCGAACGTACAGGGGTGTACATACACGGTGGTACGACACGTACAGGGGTGGGGGTACGACGCGAACGTACTGGGGTGTACATGCACGGGGGTAGGACAAGTACAGGGGTGTGGGTACGACGCGAACGTACAGGGGTGTACATACACGGTGGTACGACACGTACAGGGGTGGGGGTATGACTCGGACGTACTGGGGTGTACATACACGGGGGTAGGACACGTACAGGGGTGGGGGTACGACTCGGACGTACTGGGGTGTACATACACGGGGGTAGGACACGTACAGGGGTGGGGGTACGACGCGAACGTACAGGGGTGTACATACACGGTGGTACGACACGTACAGGGGTGGGGGTACGATGCGAACGTACTGGGGTGTACATGCACGGGGGTAGGACACGTACAGGGGTGGGGATACGACGCAAACGTACTGGGGTGTACATGCACGGGTGGGGGTTCGACAGGTACAGGGGTGGGGGTACGACGCGAACGTACTGGGGTGTACATACACGGTGGTACGACACGTACAGGGGTGTGGGTATGACGCGAACATACAGGGGTGTACATACACGGTGGTACGACACGTACAGGGGTGGGGGTACGACTCGGACGTACTGGGGTGTACATACACGGGGGTAGGACACGTACAGGGGTGGGGGTATGACTCGGACGTACTGGGGTGTACATACACGGGGGTAGGACACGTACAGGGGTGGGGGTACGACTCGGACGTACTGGGGTGTACATACACGGTGGTAGGACACGTACAGGGGTGGGGGTACGACGGGAACGTACTGGGGTGTACATACACGGTGGTACGACACGTACAGGGGTGGGGGTATGACTCGGACGTACTGGGGTGTACATACACGGGGGTAGGACACGTACAGGGGTGGGGGTACGACGCGAACGTACAGGGGTGTACATACACGGTGGTACGACACGTACAGGGGTGGGGGTACGACGCGAACGTACAGGGGTGTACATACACGGTGGTACGACACGTACAGGGGTGTCGGTACGACTCGGACGTGCTGGGGTGTACATACACGGGGGGTAGGACACGTACAGGGGTGTGGGTATGACGCGAACGTAATGGGGTGTACATGCACGGTGGTACGACACGTACAGGGGTGGGGGTATGACTCGGACGTACTGGGGTGTACATTCTCGGGGGTAGGACACGTACAGGGGTGGGGGTATGACGCGAACATAATGGGGTGTACATGCACGGGTGGGGGTTCGACAGGTACAGGGGTGGGGGTACGACGCGAACGTACTGGGGTGTACATACACGGTGGTACGACACGTACAGGGGTGTGGGTACGACGCGAACGTACAGGGGTGTACATACACGGTGGTACGACACGTACAGGGGTGGGGGTACGACTCGGACGTACTGGGGTGTACATACACGGGGGTAGGACACGTACAGGGGTGTGGGTACGACGCGAACGTAATGGGGTGTACATGCACGGTGGTACGACACGTACAGGGGTGGGGGTACGACTCGGACGTACTGGGGTGTACATACACGGGGTAGGACACGTACAGGGATGGGGGTACGACGCGAACGTAATGAGGTGTACATGCACGGGTGGGGGTTCGACAGGTACAGGGGTGGGGGTACGACACGAACGTACTGGGTGTACATACACGGTGGTACGACACGTACAGGGGTGTGGGTACGACGCGAACGTACAGGGGTGTACATACACGGTGGTACGACACGTACAGGGGTGGGGGTATGACTCGGACGTACTGGGGTGTACATACACGGGGGTAGGACACGTACAGGGGTGGGGGTACGACTCGGACGTACTGGGGTGTACATACACGGGGGTAGGACACGTACAGGGGTGGGGTTACGACGCGAACGTACAGGGGTGTACATACACGGTGGTACGACACGTACAGGGGTGGGGGTACGACGCGAACGTACTGGGGTGTACATGCACGGGGGTAGGACAAGTACAGGGGTGTGGGTACGACGCGAACGTACAGGGGTGTACATACACGGTGGTACGACACGTACAGGGGTGGGGGTATGACTCGGACGTACTGGCGTGTACATACACGGGGGTAGGACACGTACAGGGGTGGGGGTACGACTCGGACGTACTGGGGTGTACATACACGGGGGTAGGACACGTACAGGGGTGGGGGTACGACGCGAACGTACAGGGGTGTACATACACGGTGGTACGACACGTACAGGGGTGGGGGTACGACGCGAACGTACTGGGGTGTACATGCACGGGGGTAGGACACGTACAGGGGTGGGGATACGACGCAAACGTACTGGGGTGTACATGCACGGGTGGGGGTTCGACAGGTACAGGGGTGGGGGTACGACGCGAATGTACTGGGGTGTACATACACGGTGGTACGACACGTACAGGGGTGTGGGTACGACGCGAACATACAGGGGTGTACATACACGGTGGTACGACACGTACAGGGGTGGGGGTACGACTCGGACGTACTGGGGTGTACATACACGGGGGTAGGACACGTACAGGGGTGGGGGTACGACTCGGACGTACTGGGGTGTACATACACGGTGGTAGGACACGTACAGGGGTGGGGGTACGACGCGAACGTACAGGGGTGTACATACACGGTGGTACGACACGTACAGAGGTGGGGGTACGACGCAAACGTACTGGGGTGTACATGCACAGGGGTAGGACACGTACAGGGGTGGGGGTACGACGCGAACGTACTGGGGTGTACATGCACGGGTGGGGGTTCGACACGTACACGGGTGTACATACAGGGGGGGGTGTGTACATTAACGGGGAGTGCGACTCGAACGTATGGGTGCTGGGGGGAGTGTTGGGCGCGTATGCGGGGACATGTCTCCATGGTTGCAATGGGAGTTCGGTGCGGACGGTGTTTTTACCATACGGTTGTGAGATCGGACGCACGGGTAGGATCGTGATTCCTAGGTCGGACTTGACTTTTCACATTTGTACGGTAAATGGTCCGAGGACGTGTCGGACACATTTTCCGACCCGAGGACGTGTGGGGAAATATTCCGAATGCGGTTCGTATGGACTTTTTACCATGCGAATCGTGATTGCCACTTTGTACGGCACTTGTACGATTCGTACGGTAAAATGACCGGATACGAGTCGTACGGGCTATTTTTTTACCGGATCGTAATCGGCACCTGAATAGTGATGCTATTTAAATTACTATTCCCACTCCAAAGGGTGCTTGCTTCTGGGAAAATGCTGGATAGTGGGGAAGTTTAAATTACTATTGCAACTACAAGGGAAGCTTCCCTCTAAAAAATGTTGGATAGTGGTGGGGTTTAAATTACTATTCCAACTCCAAGGGGTGCTTGCTTCAGGGAAAATGCTAGATAGTGGTGAGGTTTAAATTACTATTCCAACTCCAAGGGGTGCTTGCTTCAGGGAAAATGCTAGATAGTGGTGAGGTTTAAATTACTATTCCAACTCCAAGGGGTGCTTGCTTCAGGGAAAATGCTAGTTAGTGGTGAGGTTTAAATTACTATTCCAACTCCAAGGGGTGCTTGCTTCAGGGAAAATGCTGGATAGTGGTGAGGTTTAAATTACTATTCCAACTCCAAGGGGTGCTTGCTTCAGGGAAAATGCTAGATAGTGGTGAGGTTTAAATTACTATTCCAACTCCAAGGGGTGCTTGCTTCAGGGAAAATGCTGGATAGTGGTGAGGTTTAAATTACTATTCCAACTCCAAGGGGTGCTTGCTTCAGGGAAAATGCTGGATAGTGGTGAGGTTTAAATTACTATTGCAACTACAAGGGAAGCTTCCCTCTAAAAAATGTTGGATAGTGGTGGGGTTTAAATTACTATTCCAACTCCACAGCATGCTTACCTCATGGAAAATACTGGATAGTGATACGGTTTAAATTACTATTCTAACTCCAAAGGGTGCTTATCCCAGGGAAAATACTGGATAGTGTTATGGTTTAAATTACTATTCCCACTCCAAAGGGTGCTTGCTTCTTAGAAAATGCTGTATATTGATGAAGTTTAAATTACTATTCCAACTCCAAGGGGTGCTTGACTCAAGATAAATGCTAGATAGTGGTGGGGTTTAAATTACTATTCCTACTCCAAAGGGTGCTTGCCTCAGTTAAAAAAGCTGGATAGTGGTGGTAATTAGTATTCCAACTCCAAAGGGTGTTTACCCCAGGGAAAATACTGGATAGTGTTGCTTGCTTCTGAGAAAATGCTGGATAGTGGTGAAGTTTTAATTACTATTCCAACTCCAAGGGGTGCTTGCTTTTGAGAAAATGCTGGATAGTGGTGAAGTTTAAATTACCATTCCAACTACAAGGGGTGCTTAACTCAAGATAAATGCTGGATGGTAGTGGGGTTTAAATAACTATACCAACTCCAAAGGGTACTTGCTTCTGAGAAAATGCTGGGTAGTGATGTTATTTAAATTACTATTACAACTCCAAAGGGTGCTTGCTTCAGGGAAAATGCTGGGTAGTGGTGAGGTTTAAATTACTATTCCTAATCCAAAGGGTGCTTGTCTCAGTTAAAAAAGCTGGATAGTGGTGGTGTTAAAATTACTATTCCAACTCCAAAGGGTGCTTGCCTCAGGGAAAATACTGGATAGTGTTACAGTTTACATTACTATTCCAAATCCAAAGGGTGCTTGTCTCAGTTAAAAAAGCTGGATAGTGGTGGTGTTAAAATTACTATTCCAACTCCAAAGGGTGCTTGCCTCACGGAAATACTGGAAAGTGTTACAGTTTAAATTACTATTCCAAATCCAAAAGGTGCTTGCTTCTGAAAAAAAGCTGGATAGTGGTGGTGTTTAAATTAATATTCCAACTCCAAGAAATGCATACCTCAAAGAGAGTGCTGAATAGTAATAGGGTTCAAATTACTATTCCTACCTCAAGAGGTGCACACTTCAAAGAGGGTGCTAGATAGTGATAAAGGTGAAATTACTATTCCTACTCTAAAAGGTGCCTACCTAAGTGAAAATGTGGGATATTGATGAAAGCTAAATTATTAATCCTGCTCCAACATAAGCTTATCTTTGTAAAACATGCTTGTTTTTTTATTAGGTTATAAATATTGTTACAAAGTATAAATATTTAATCTACTTTTTAATATATCAACAGATTGCTACTACATCCATCAACACCTGAAAAATAACAGCAATATTTGGACAGAAAATATATATACAGAAGACCTTCAGAAAAGAATATTACATTTTTCAAATAATGTCAAAATATTTTTTCTGTCAGCTTTGAAATTTTTCAACACACATCCCAAACAAAAACAAAAACATAACAAGAGAACTTCAATAAAATTGCTCAATAAAGTTTTGACTAATATTATTAGAGTGCAATAAAATGCTCTTCTACAAATAAAAAATACCCTTTGCAGGTAAGTACATTTTTGTAACTTCACTTAATAAATATATGCAAATAAACACACATGTATCTCTTCTGTGAAAATGATCACGTTTTGTAAAATCACAAAACATTAACCTGTTCTGCCTTAACCAAAAATCTATGACTGTATTTCAGATAAAATTTTGAAAACATTTTCAATGCCCTAACAATGATTATTTTCTACATTTTTAGACCACAATGCAATGCAAGTTTATATAAAAAAACAAACTGAGATATTTTAAAAAAGGTAAAATTTCAAACACAAAAACCAATGCAAATTCTTAACCGTGTTTCTCTCCCTAGTAAACTTTTTTTAAATTTTAAATATCTAATAAAACACATCACATCTTTCTCATTTTAGATTCAACAAATAAACAAAACAATCCATCAAAATAAAAGCATCAAGCAACATCTAATCCAAAGGTAAGAAGATAAAAATATTTATAAATAAAACAACTTAACCATTTTTCTCTCCCAATAAAGCTTTTCTTTTAAAAAACATGTCATCAAATATAGAAACACAACAATTTGAAAAAAATAAACATAACTTGAAAAAGTATAAACTTTGAACTGTTAAATTATTTACATAAAATGCACTGTATCTTTTTCCTCTAAACAGGTATACACAAGAAATTATTAAAAGAATAACATTTTTTTCTTCCTTCTTTTTTTTTTTCAGAACTGAAAATGTCTGCCACAGAAGCTAAATACATTACCTCCAAAAGAGGAAACAAACTACTTAATCATAATGGGTATGTTTATTGTAAGGAGAGACTATCTGAGCTCAGGTGTCATTGGAGGTGTGTGTAATACTACTCAACCCATTGCATAGGCAGAGCGGTTACTCTTGGTGACACTGTTGTAAGAACCACAGACCATAACCACTCTGCCTCTGCAATGGAGATTGAGGTTAGAGAAACAATTAATGAGATTAAAGATATTGTATCCACGTCCAATGAACCCTGTGGTGCAGTTTTAAGGGAGGGATCCCAACACATTCCCCCACAGGTTGCAAGTAGTATGCCCACCATACCTAATTTGCGAAGAATTATTCAACATCAAAAACAGACAAGTACCCACAAAGAGTAACACCCCAAACCTACTCTGACATAATAATTCCACCTGAACTCTCTGACACTGTTGGGAACGCCACAACTCCTTCAATAAATAAATTGGCAAACCTCATCCTAATTTCTATAATTTCTTGGAAATTTTGAAGAAGGAGCAAAGTTTTCAAGAAATTAGAATGTCGCAATCATTAACAGGTAGTCTGAACCCACGTATTTCTAAAAGAACTAAGGAAATGTCTGAAAGACTAATGGGTGTAATTCAACAGTTTACGTTGACAGTGGCTTCACACTGCCTTGATAATCTCACACATCCTCCATTTCTAACACTCACTATCTTTTAACTTGTCTGTTTTGCCCTAAAACAAATACTACTAATTCAATTGGTTATTTTCAAACATTTTTAAATTAATAATAAAAGTCCGGTCTCCTTACCTTCAGATGTTTTCTTTCTTCAACTCTTGGACTTACATTCCATCCATTAGTTAACCAAGAGTCCTTTTTAAAAAAAATCCATAGCAAATAATCCACAATCCATTGGGAAAATCCATAACCCAATTAAAAATATATTAATAGGCACACAAAAAGCAGTGCATATCTTAAAAAATGTACCCAATAAAAAAATCCTGAAAAATAAAGGTATTTTTAAAAAACGCAACAAATTCCAACGTTGCAATCCAATTCTTATATAAAGACAATGACACCTCAAAATTTGTAGAAATCCAAAATAAGCACACCCAAGAAAAAAATCCTGAAAAGCAAATTCCAACAATTCAATACATCTGGCCAGAAAATCCTTTCTAAAAATGATAATGAGCACATCCAAAATCTTTTACTTTAAATCACACTATAAATACATCTAACCGCAATGACGATAAAAGTATACTTTAAAAAAAAATTGTGTCACAAAACTGAAAAAGCACTCCTTTCAAAACACTTTTATTTAATAAAGTGTTTAATATATATATCATAAGCCACTTTATTAAACAAAAAAAAACAAAAAAAAGAAGAGACCCAACGTGGGCCTACTACTGCAACCTGTAATAGCGTAAAAAAGTTGGTAAACACACATCAAATATACCTAAAACACATTTTCTACATCTATGTATCTCTCTCCACTCTCCTTACAATAAACATTACCACTCCCCTATGTATTTTAATAATTTAAACTTGTCTTACCTTAACGCAGTTCTCCCTTGCTTCTGATCTCTCCCGCGACGATCTCCGTAATTATGAAAGTTACGTTTACGCTTCTACGTCATTTCTTTCTGTAAAGATAAAAAAAGGACATTTTCTTTCATTGATGTCAATAGAAAAGCATGAGAACAATGTCCAAAAATGTATTATAAAATGTACATAATAAAATGCAAAATTATTTTTATAAAATCTTTTTTACAAATGTATTACTATAATTTAAAATATTAAAAATTATTTTACAAATATATTATTAATGCATTACCTGTCTGGTATTTCTTAATTCTTATTTATTTATCTCCCCAAAAATATAAAACTGCAAAATAATATTTTAATGAATAACACATTAAAATTTATTTTTTAATTTTAAAATCATTAATACCTATTAATATATTACAATAATCCTATAATAAAATAATTGTTTATACAAAAATATATTATTAAACATTACTACAAATACTCTAGTATTTTTTTCAACCCTGAATACTACTTTACATTAGTTTATATAATTTGTTTCCCCTTTCAACTCTTATCCATTATAATATTTAAACATCACAATACTTTCTTTGTTCATTACTAATTATTAATATTTAAATTATTTTTTGTATATTAATGTTAACATAAATACCTAAGTATTAAATTAAACAATTTCATGATTTCCTCATAAGTTATGAAAAATTAGATAAAATATTTAACTAAATAATAAATGACACAATACCCATTTTCCATTGCATATTAAGTATTAAATCTTATTATTAATTATTTAATAATAACGTTTAAGTTAAGTATTAAACATGTACTGTAAATATAAAATACTGGAGTATTAATTTAACAAAAACATATTTTTTCCCAATAATTCTTCCGATGTATTTTTTAATTAAGTTTGAACAATTCAGGGGCCGATTCCGATCCGGGTCGGAAAGCACTCCGACCGAGTCGGATCAGGAGATTTTTCCGACCGAGCCAGACCCCTACAGTCCGACCGAGCGAGTACGATGCACACGTATGCTGTCGGGCTCGGTTTGGTCGGACTCCCATAGAAGTCAATGGGAGCCAGTCGTACGACGCGTACATGGCTTCCCATTGACTGAATGGTACGTCTCGAACAAGTGCACCCCCTACAGTGGGTACGCATCGGTGCCACCCGCACCATACATGCCTGTGTTGGGGAGACCCATAGGTCTCCCCCTGTGTCCGAGTCGTAGGGCTGCGGGTGTCAGGGGGTCCGACGCAGACCTCCAAAGTCCGACTCCAAGGGCTTTTGCAAGCCAGACACTCCGGCTCGCACAGGCTTTCCAACGCATGCATCGTACTGGCTCGGTTGTAAATCGCATCCATTGCACACCACGGTTAGCTTCCGACCGGGACGTACGGAGCGGTTCCGACCCGGAAACGACTCGGTCGGTGAATATCATGTAGCTCGCATCCTACTTGCTCGTTCATACAGCTGTACGAGTCGGCCGGAAAACACGCGTACTGCTCGTATTTTTCCGGCCAAACCCGATTCGGTGCCCTTCCGACCGAGATCGGAATCGGCCCCTCCGTAGTAATATTAATACCTCCATATTAATGTAAACAATAGCAGAATTTCCTCATAACTTATCAAAAAATATTTTTAATTTTACTCAAGTATTAAATCACACAATAACAGCCAATTCCCATTACATATTAAATATTACTATTACATATTAAATATTTAACATTTTAATTAATTATTAGAAATGTTATAGAAATATTAACACCTGAGTATTAAATTATCCAAAAAATAAAACCTTTTGATAAAATCTTTGCTATTAATTTTTAATTAATTAATACCAACGTAGGGGGTGATTAGGATGGTGGGCGGACTTAAGTCCACCCTCCACCCTAGTGGTAACGGGACCGGCTGCCTGCTATGCGGCGGTCCCGCCACCCCAATAATGATGCAACTGCCACTGCGGCGGTTGCATCAGTCATTTTAACATTGCGGCGGATGCTGCTGGCTGCAGCACCCACTGCCATGGTAAAATGCCATGTTGTGCATTGCCATGCACAATGTGGCAGGCACTTCATGGTACCTGCCACCTTGTGCTTGGCAATGGAGGGGGGTAGAATAGATACCCCCCGAGTGCAGCCCCCCAGCCCCCAGGAGGCTCACAACGGGCCCCCAGAGCAAATCCCTGCCAGCCTTTCCATGGCGGCATCGCAACAGGCTACCAAACAGGAGAGTTTGGAAGAAACAGCAAAGACAACCCTCACAACAGATCCGGCAGGGATAGTTGTTGGAACAGCTGGAGAATAAGTTGGGGGTGGTGGTGAAGCTGCTCCCACACAGCAGGTCATCACCGGTGTTAAAAAGACGATACACTGGGAGGATTCAACAGGAACTTTATTTTGCTCTTCACACCATCACAGGTTCCAGTCAGCTGAAGCAAGCTGTAGTACCTTCAGGTCAACTGACATTCCAAGAGGGATAGGACAAAGGGGGAAGGGAACGTACCAAGAGGTCAAAATAACAATTTTCACATTCCAAGTTTCAAAATTCATATTTCTGGCTTCGCTTATTAGATTTTTGTCATTTTATTTAACCCCTTCTGTGCCCATGACGAGCTGGACTCGTCATGGAGCACAGTCGTGCTGTGCCCATGACGAGTCCAGCTCGTCATGGGACCCACCCTTGGGGGAAGCGCTGGCGCTCCCCCCGTGATTCGTCGATTTTATTTTTTTTTACTGGGGAGGCAGGGGAAGACCTTCCCCTGCCTCCCCCCGCCCCCCCGCCCGCTTCATCAATGACGTCAGCGCGCGAGCCGCGCTGACGTCACCGGAGGCTTCCCCTTTGCTCTCCGAGGCGCAGGAAGCCATTTGCTTCCTGCGCGTCGGAGAGTAAAGGTCAGTTTTGGGGCTGGGGAGGGGGTATTATTGCATCGGTGGGTTAGGTAGGGTGGGGGCACAATGTTGGGGGGGTAGAAATGTTTTTATGTAGGCTCCGCTTTGTTCCTGCGCTTGGATCGTCCAAGTGCAGGGGCTTCTGTGTGAAATGGATCCAAAAAATAAACGCTCGTTTTCGGTTTTGTCTCGTTTTCTGTGTGATGGGTGCTGCTAGCGTGGGATGGGGGTGGGGGGCGAAATAAAGTCAGCCATAGGGGTTGCAAAGTGGCCAGATTGATTTTATTTGCATCCAAATACACCAGCATCAGAGTTTGCCAGTGCAGTGTGACTTTCGTTTTCTCGTGTAACTTTGAACAGCATTGTTGTACCAAGGGGGGGCGAAAGAAAGTAAGACAGAGGGGTTGCAAAGTGGCCAGATTGATTTTATTTGCTTCCAAGTACACCAGCATCAGAGTTTGCCAGTGATGTGCTTCTTTCGTTTTTTTGTCTTCCTTTGAACAGTATTGTTGTTCCCAGGGGGGGCGAAATAAAGTAAGCCATAGGGGTTGCAAAGTGGCCAGATTGATTTTATGTGCATCCAAGTACACCAGCATCACATAGTTTTCCAGTGAAGTGCTTCTTTCGTTTTCTGGTCTTCCTTTGAACAGCATTGTTGTTCCCCGGGGGCAAAATAAAGTTAGACAGAGGGATTGCAAAGTGGCCAGATTGATTTTATTTGCATCCAAGTACACCAGCATCAGAGTTTGCCAGTGCAGTGGGACTTTCGTTTTCTCGTCTAACTTTGAACAGTATTGTTGTTCCCAGGGGGGGCGAAATAAAGTAAGACAGAGGGGTTTCCAAGTGGCCAGATTGTTTTTATTTGCATCCAAGTACACCAGCATCAGAGTTTGCCAGTGTATTGCTACTTTCGTTTTCTCGTCTTCCTTTGAGCAGCATTGTTGTTCCCAGGGGGGGCGAAATAAAGGCAGCCATAGGGGTTGCAAAGTGGCTAGATTGATTTTATTTGCATCCAAATACACCAGCATCAGAATTTGCCAGTGCAGTGCGACTTTCGTTTTCCCGTGTAACTTTGAACAGCATTGTTGTACCAAGGGGGGGCGAAAGAAAGTAAGACAGAGGGGTTGCAAAGTGGCCAGA
Organism: Triturus cristatus; assembly: GCF_964204655.1. Classification (NCBI taxonomy): domain Eukaryota; kingdom Metazoa; phylum Chordata; class Amphibia; order Caudata; family Salamandridae; genus Triturus; species Triturus cristatus. The sequence continues at coordinate 146,094,107 of NC_140588.1, forward strand.
TTGATTTTATTTGCTTCCAAGTACACCAGCATCAGAGTTTGCCAGTGATGTGCTTCTTTGGTTTTTTGTCTTCCTTTGAACAGTATTGTTGTTCCCCGGGGGGGCAAAATAAAGTAAGCCATAGGGGTTGCAAAGTGGCCAGATTGATTTTATGTGCATCCAAGTACACCAGCATCACATAGTTTTCCAGTGAAGTGCTACTTTCGTTTTCTGGTCTTCCTTTGAACAGCATTGTTGTTCCCCGGGGGCAAAATAAAGTTAGACAGAGGGATTGCAAAGTTGCCAGATTGATTTTATTTGCATCCAAGTACACCAGCATCAGAGTTTGCCAGTGCAGTGCGACTTTCGTTTTCTCGTCTAACTTTGAACAGTATTGTTGTTCCCAGGGGGGCGAAATAAAGTAAGACAGAGGGGTTGCCAAGTGGCCAGATTGTTTTTATTTGCATCCAAGTACACCAGCATCAGAGTTTGCCAGTGTATTGCTACTTTCGTTTTCTCGTCTACCTTTGAGCAGCATTGTTGTTCCCAGGGGGGGCGAAATAAAGTCAGCCATAGGGGTTGCAAAGTGGCCAGATTGATTTTATTTGCATCCAAATACACCAGCATCAGAGTTTGCCAGTGCAGTGCGACTTTCGTTTTCTCGTGTAACTTTGAACAGCATTGTTGTACCAAGGGGGGGCGAAAGAAAGTAAGACAGAGGGGTTGCAAAGTGGCCAGATTGATTTTATTTGCTTCCAAGTACACCAGCATCAGAGTTTGCCAGTGATGTGCTTCTTTCGTTTTTTTGTCTTCCTTTGAACAGTATTGTTGTTCCCAGGGGGGGCAAAATAAAGTAAGCCATAGGGGTTGCAAAGTGGCCAGATTGATTTTATGTGCATCCAAGTACACCAGCATCACATAGTTTTCCAGTGAAGTGCTACTTTCGTTTTTCGGTCTTCCTTTGAACAGCATTGTTGTTCCCCGGGGGCAAAATAAAGTTAGACAGAGGGATTGCAAAGTGGCCAGATTGATTTCTTTTACATCTTGTGATCGGTGGGTGCTGGTAGGGGGGTGGGGGGTGAAACAAAATAAGTCAGAGGGGTTGCCAAGTGCCCTGTTTTTTTTTTTTAGTATACAAATACACCAGCATCACAGAGTTTGCCAGTGAAGTGCTACTTTCGTTTACTCGTGTAACGTTGAAGAGCATTGTTGTTCCCAGGGGGGGCGAAATAAAGTGAGACAGAGGGGTTGCAAAGTGGCCAGATTGATTTTATTTGCTTCCAAGTACACCAGCATCAGAGTTTTCCAGTGAAGTGCTACTTTCGTTTTCTCGTCTTCCTTTGAGCAGCATTGTTGTTCCCAGGGGGGGCGAAATAAAGTCAGCCATAGGGGTTGCAAAGTGGCCAGATTGATTTTATTTGCATCCAAATACAGCAGCATCAGAGTTTGCCAGTGCAGTGCGACTTTAGTTTTCTCGTGTAACTTTGAACAGCTTTGTTGTACCAAGGGGGGGGCGAAAGAAAGTAAGACAGAGGGGTTGCAAAGTGGCCAGATTGATTTTATTTGCTTCCAAGTACACCAGCATCAGAGTTTGCCAGTGATGTGCTTCTTTCGTTTTTTTGTCTTCCTTTGAACAGTATTGTTGTTCCCAGGGGGGGCGAAATAAAGTAAGCCATAGGGGTTGCAAAGTGTCCAGATTGATTTTATGTGCATCCAAGTACACCAGCATCACATAGTTTTCCAGTGAAGTGCTACTTTCATTTTCTGGTCTTCCTTTGAACAGCATTGTTGTTCCCCGGGGGCAAAATAAAGTTAGACAGAGGGATTGCAAAGTGGCCAGATTGATTTTATTTGCATCCAAGTACACCAGCATCAGAGTTTGCCAGTGCAGTGCAACTTTCGTTTTCTCGTCTAACTTTGAACAGTATTGTTGTTCCCAGGGGGGGCGAAATAAAGTAAGACAGAGGGGTTGCCAAGTGGCCAGATTGTTTTTATTTGCATCCAAGTACACCAGCATCAGAGTTTGCCAGTGTATTGCTACTTTCGTTTTCTCATCTAACTTTGAACAGCATTGTTGTTCCCAGGGGGGGCGAAATAAAGTAAGACAGAGGGGTTGCAAAGTGGCCAGATTGATTTCATTTGCATCCAAGTACACCAGCATCAGAGTTTGCCAGTGTATTGCCACTTTCGTTTTCTCGTCTTCCTTTGAACAGCATTGTTGTTTCTAGGGTGGGAGAGTGTACCATTTCTGGAGGTACTGCAATACCTGGTTGATGGGTGAATTGGAAAACACAATGTGCACCATGGTTCTGTTTTTATGGATGTGGTCTACCATACTGCTTATGTTTTGTAAGGATGTAAGCAATGGACAGTGAAACGGTTCCCTTCAGGGCCCTCTAGTCATGTCCATAACTTTTCCGGTGAAACCCCTCGCTGATTTCTGAATAGTTAGTGAGAGATCGTTTAGGTAACCATGTTGTTTCTGCTTACATTGCACATGCTTTGCATTCCCTAGGAGTGTTTTTTTTTTTTTTTAGGCAGTGTATTACTCTTATCAAGTGCATAATTTGAATTGAGCCACATCCAAGTGTTTATAGCGAGCACAATTAGGTTATAGCTGAAGGCAGTGCGAGTTTCTCTCAGTGGGCAAGTATGGCGTTCAGTGGGGATGTGGCACTATGGCCGGAGCTGTTGAATTTGGAAATGGGGAACCGGGTTCTGCATTCATGACCAGTCCACCACACCACTGTACTGAGGGAGCACATTCCCATGCTACACCGTAGAAGGCCCCACTAGACCTTAGAAGGCTTGATGTCTTAGCACAAGCAGGTGTACTGTAGTGGTGTCAACATACAAAAGAGTACAAAGTACAAGTAGAGGTATAAAAGTGCAATAAATGGCAGACACGCAAAACACAGGAACACACTGGGTAGGCACTTCTACGGGCATGGAGAACAGAATTTCCTATAATGTAAAGACTTCCTTCACACAATAGAGAGGGTGTGAATTAAGTTTGGAAGTGTCCTTGCAGGAGGAGTACTTTGAGGTTAGTTTTGAAGGACTGGGAAGAGGGAGGGGGTGGTCCGGAGCTGAGGCTCAGTTCCAGATTCTCGCCGCGTTGCTTGTAAAGGATTGGGCCATCGATCTTTCCTTTTTGAAAGTGGGAGGGTCAAGCAATACATTTTGCGCAGTACGTGATGGTGTAGAGCATTATATGCATATGTTACAATAAAGTTTTTTTTCTTCTTTTTATTCTAGTCTAAAGCTTTTCGACGGTGGCTGTTCTGCAGTTTTGTGTAGTTGCATTGTGTTGGTAAGAAATTTTTAGTTGTTGTATTTACACCAAATGAGTAATAATATAATGTCTGAATGAATTTTTTTGTAAGTGATGTCATAATGGCGGCATATTTAGTTAGTGGTTTGAGCATGAAATTCTTTGCGATGTGTTTTGCATAGTCTTATGTGTAATTGCTTTTCTCTTTCTTTTTTAGTGGGATATTGTTGATCCATACTGTGTCTGTACAGAGTTGGTGGTGGTGAGTAGTTTAGCTGCCTCTGGCAAGTGAGTGGTATTGTTTTGGAGTATATTTGAGTTTTTGATAAAGGTGCTTTTTGCTTATTACTTATTTTACAAAGAGTTTGTTGTTGTTGACAAGTTACCTTTATTAGTAAGCAATATGGCTAGCCGTAGAATGACTGCTCAACAGGTGGTCGGTATGCTTCTTGAATCTTCCTCTGAGCATGATTATGAGACTGACAGTGCGTCTGCGGGAGAGGAGGGAGGGGAAGATTCTGGCAGTGAGTTTTCACTCAACATGGAATCATCGGATGATGAAGGTACTCTCAGTGCAGATGAAGGTACTCTTGGTGTGGATGAAGCAACTCTCAGTGCGGATGAAGTGCCTGTCTTAGAGGAGGAAACTGCTGTGCCGATGGTGCAAGAGGCATCTGGATTGCAGTCTGAGGCTGCTAGGCTTCCTACTGGAAGTGCTGGACTTTGGGTTGATCCAAACATGGTGCAGCCGGTGTTGCCTGCCTTTAGCGGTGATGCAGGGTGTACAGTGAATTGTGAAAACTTTTTGCCTATACAGTTTTTTCAGTTGTTTATGGATGATGTATTTTTGGGTGAGATTGTTGAGCAGACGAAGTTGTATGCTGAACAGTTTTTGAGGAACAACAGCGACAAACTTAGGCCCCAGTCTAGAGCTACCCGGTGGACTCCCACATATCTGGAAGAGATTAAGAAGTTTTTGGGTTTGACTTTATTGATGGGTGTGGTAAGGAAGCCAACCTTGGCTTCATATTGGTCTACTAGCCCCTTGTTGGCAACTACCATATTTCCTGCAGTTATGACTCGTAATCGGTATTTACTTTTGCTACGTATGCTGCATTTTGTTGATAATTCTATGGCGTTGCCACAAGATCACCCTGACTGTGACCGTCTTTTTAAGATTCGGCCCGTTCTTGATCACTTTGTGGATCGATTTTCTGAGATCTATACTCCAGGGAAAGAAATAGTTATTGATGAGTCTTTGGTCTTGTTCAAGGGCCGTTTGGGTTTTAGGCAGCACATCCCTAGCAAGAGGGCACGCTATGGAATTAAGCTGTATATGTTGTCTGAGAGTAGCACAGGATATGTTTTTAATTTTCGTGTGTACACTGGTAGAGATTCTGCTATTGACCCCCCAGGTTGTCCGTCCACTTTTGGAGTTGCAGAGAAAATTGTGTGGGATCTTGCTAGGAGACTGTTTAACAGAGGCCACCATTTGTACCTTGATAACTTCTATACTGCTGTGCAATTATTTAAGGAATTGTATAAAGTGGACACTTTTGCATGTGGCACAATCCGCTCTAACCGTAAAGCTTATCCGAAAGAGCTTGTTTGCAAAAAACTTCAGAGGGGGCAGTGCAGTTCCTTGCGTAGTGATGAACTACTAGCTGTAAAATTTGTGGACAGGAGGGATGTGTACATGCTGACTACCATCCATGATGAGAGTACTTCACCTGTGGGGTCAGGTTGCTGAAGTGCGCAAACCTCTGTGCATTCTAGACTACAATAAGCACATGGGTGGTGTTGACAGAGTAGATCAGAGGTTGGAACCTTACTCTGCTATTCGGAAGGCTTATGTTTGGTATAAGAAGTTGGCCATCCATTTCTTCGAATTAGCAATGTTCAATGCTTTTATTGTGTTCAAGGAGTGTTCTCCTGCGTCAAAGTTGACATTTCTTCAGTTTCAGCACTCTGTGATAGCTAGCCTTGTTGTTGTGGAACAGGCAAGTGTTCCTAGATTTGGAGTGGTGGAGGATGTGGTTCGATTGAAAGATCGCCACCTTCCTGATTTCATCCCTCCCACACCGGCAAAAGATTTTCCCACTAGGAGATGTAGAGTCTGTTGGCGAAGAGATAAGCGGAAGGAGTCTCATATGTACTGCTCCGACTGTCCATCTAAACCTGGGCTGTGTGTCCCTGCTTGTTTTAGAGCGTACCATACACAAAAGAATTTTTGGGAGCAATCATGAGTGGTAAACTTAACTGATTGGTTTGTATTCTTTGAAAAATTTGATTCTGTTTCAAGGTTGGCGTTAGTGCAATGTGTTTAGTTTCTGATTTTGTGTTTGTAGATTTGTATCTATTTGTGATTTGTTTGTGTTTTTATTTTTGTCTAAAAAAATCCTAAATGTGTTGGCAGTGTGTGTGGACTGGCACTTCTTTGGCGGTGTACGTGGAATGGTGCTTGGCTGGCGGTGTGCATGGACTGGTGCTTGGCTGGTGGTGTGCGTGGACTGGTGCTTGGCTGGCGGTGTGCGTGGACTGGTGCTTGGCTGGCGGTGTGTGTGGACTGGTGCTTGGCTGGCGGTGTGCGTGGACTGGTGCTTGGCTGGCGGTGTGCGTGGACTGGTGCTTGGCTGGCGGTGTGTGTGGACTGGTGCTTGGCTGGCGGTGTGTGTGGACTGGTGCTTGGCTGGCGGTGTGTGTGGACTGGTGCTTGGCTGGCGGTGTGCGTGGACTGGTGCTTGGCTGGCGGTGTGCGTGGACTGGCGCTTGGCTAGCGGTGTGCGTGGACTGGTGTTTGGCTAGCGGTGTGCGTGGACTGGTGCTCGGCTAGCGGTGTGCGTGGACTGGCGCTCGGCTGGCTGTGTGAGTAGTGACTTGCTGCTGGTCACTACACACACAGCTAGCTGAGTGCCACTCCACGCAATCCATCTGCTTGTGTAGTTGCTGTGTCAGGAATGTGGGCGTGTGAAAGTGATGGGCCCTTGAATGGCGCTGTGTGCTGGTGTGAGTTTTGTTATGTGATGGGCCCGCGGCTGGCGGTATGAATGGTTTTATATGTCTCACGCGTGTGAAAGGTGTATGAATGGCCTGTAAAGAGGTTGGTGCCTTGTCGTGGCTTTACAGCTCACGAGCTGTGAGTCAATGGTTCAGTTTCTCGCCCTTTCAATTATTAACAGTGCATTTCATTTTTGTGAAATCACTTGCTAATACAATTGTATATTCTGAACCATCACTCACTCTCGTGCCAAATCCAACCAGTATGTGTGTGTGCTTGAGGATTAGATGGTTGTGCAGTAATATTTGCCTTTCTGAAGCAGGGTGTACCTTGTCCCTTTTGTGAATTTTGTAATGTGTTGTTTTTGTGCCTGGTGGTGCGAATGGTCTTGTGTGTATCACGTATGAAAGGTGTGTGAATGGCCTGTAAAGTGGTTGGTGCCTTGCCGTGGCTTTACAGCTCACGAGCTGTGAGTCATTGGTTCAGTTTTTTTCTCCATTGAATTATTGACAGTGCATTTCATTTTTGTGAAATCTCTTGTTAATAAAATTTAATATACTGAACCATCACTCGCCCTCATGCCAAATCCAACCAGTATGTGTGTGCGTTTGAGGAATAGGTGGCTGTGCAGGATTCTTTGTCTTTTTAGTTTCTCTGCCAAGGTGTATGTTCCATGTAAAAATAACTCACCAACTGTAGATATTGTCGTAAACCCATGGGAGTTCATGGTGATGTCTCTCTTGTGAATTCCAAAAAGGTTTTTTATCCTCAATGTCCTGCAAACCTCAAAATATCGGTCACATTGTCCATGCAATATTGTGCCAAAATTCTCACGTTGTAGAAACAATGTCAAAACGTTCTGGTTTTGCAAGGGGGTCAACTGTCTTTTTGGCCCGTGCTCGGCGGCCATCTAGGGAAACCTACCAAACCCATACATTTCTGAAAACTACACACTCGGGGGCTTCCAGGGAGGTATGGCTTGCGTGGATCCCCCAACGTTTCCTTACCCAGAATCCCCTGCAAACCTCAATTTTAGCTGAAAAAATCACTTTTTTCACACATTTTGGGGTGGGAAAGTAGTGGCATCACCGGGCTCACACAAATTTACCACCACCCAGCGTTCCCCCAGGTCTCCCGGTAAAAATGGTGCCTCACTTGTGTGGGAGGCCCAAGTACCCGCGGCAGGCAAGGGCCCAAAACGCAGTGAGGCGACATCAAAATGGCCTATCGCAAAACCACCTGGTTTTGCAAGGGGGGTCACTTAGGTTTTTGGCCCGGTGCTCGGCGGCCATCTAGGAAAACCTACCAAACCCACGCATTTCTGAAAACTAGACACCCGGCGGCTTCCAGGGAGGTATGGCTTGCGTGGATCCCCCAACGTTTCCTTACCCAGAATCCCCTGCAAACCTCAATTTTTGCTGAAAAAATCACTTTTTTCACACATTTTGGGGTGGGAAAGTAGTGGCATCACCGGGCTCACACAAATTTACCACCACCCAGCATTCCCCCAGGTCTCCCGGTAAAAATGGTGCCTCACTTGTGTGGGAGGCCCAAGTACCCGCGGCAGGCAAGGGCCCAAAACGCAGTGAGGCGACATCAAAATGGCCTATCGCAAAACCACCTGGTTTTGCAAGGGGGGTCACTTAGGTTTTTGGCCCGGTGCTCGAGGAAACCTACCAAACCCACACATTTCTGAAAACTAGACACCCGGCGGCTTCCAGGGAGGTATGGCTTGCGTGGATCCCCCAACGTTTCCTTACCCAGAATCCCCTGCAAACCTCAATTTTTGCTGAAAAAATCACTTTTTTCACACATTTTGGGGTGGGAAAGTGGTGGCATCACCGGGCTCACACAAATTTACCACCACCCAGCATTCCCCCAGGTCTCCCGGTAAAAATGGTGCCTCACTTGTGTGGGAGGCCCAAGTACCCGCGGCAGGCAAGGGCCCAAAACGCTGTGAGGCGTCATCAAAATGGCCTGTCGCAAAACCACCTGGTTTTGCAAGGGGGGTCACTTAGGTTTTTGGCCCGGTGCTCAGCGGCCATCTAGGGAAACCTACCAAACACACGCATTTCTGAAAACTAGACACCCGGCGGCTTCCTGGGAGGTATGGCTTGCATGGATCCCCCAACGTTTCCTTACCCAGAATCCCCTGCAAACCTCAATTTTTGCTGAAAAAATCACTTTTTTCACACATTTTGGGGTGGGAAAGTAGTGGCATCACCGGGCTCACACAAATTTACCACCACCCAGCGTTCCCCCAGGTCTCCCAGTAAAAATGGTGCCTCACTTGTGTGGGAGGCCCAAGTACCCGCGGCAGGCAAGGGCCCAAAACGCAGTGAGGCGACATCAAAATGGCCTGTCGCAAAACCACCTGGTTTTGCAAGGGGGGTCACTTAGGTTTTTGGCCCGCTGCTCGGCGGCCATCTAGGGAAACCTACCAAACCCATGCATTTCTGAAAACTAGACACCCGGCGGCTTCCAGGGAGGTATGGCTTGCGTGGATCCCCCAACGTTTCCTTACCCAGAATCCCCTGCAAACCTCAATTTTTGCTGAAAAAATCACTTTTTTCACACATTTTGGGGTGGGAAAGTAGTGGCATCACCGGGCTCACACAAATTTACCACCACCCAGCGTTCCCCCAGGTCTCCCGGTAAAAATGGTGCCTCACTTGTGTGGGAGGCCCAAGTACCCGCGGCAGGCAAGGGCCCAAAACGCAGTGAGGCGACATCAAAATGGCCTGTCGCAAAACCACCTGGTTTTGCAAGGGTGGTCACTTAGGTTTTTGGCCCAGTGCTCGGCAGCCATCTAGGGAAACCTACCAAACCCACACATTTCTGAAAACTAGACACCCGGCGGCTTCCAGGGAGGTATGGCTTGCGTGGATCCCCCAACGTTTCCTTACCCAGAATCCCCTGCAAACCTCAATTTTTGCTGAAAAAATCACTTTTTTCACACATTTTGGGGTGGGAAAGTAGTGGCATCACCGGGCTCACACAAATTTACCCCCACCCAGCGTTCCCCCAGGTCTCCCGGTAAAAATGGTGCCTCACTTGTGTGGGAGGCCCAAGTACCCGCGGCAGGCAAGGGCCCAAAACGTAGTGATGCGACATCAACATTGCCTATCCCAAATGTCGCATCACTACGTTTTGGGCCCTTGCCTGTCGCGGGTACTTGGGCCTCCCACACAAGTGAGGCACCATTTTTACCGGGAGACCTGGGGAAACGCTGGGTGGTGGTAAATTTGTGTGAGCCCAGTGATGCCACTACTTTCCCACCCCAAAATGTGTGAAAAAAGTGATTTTTTCAGCAAAAATTGAGGTTTGCAGGGGATTCTGGGTAAGGAAACGTTGGGGGATCCACGCAAGCCATACCTCCCTGGAAGCCGCCGGGTGTCTAGTTTTCAGAAATGCGTGGGTTTGGTAGGTTTCCCTAGATGGCCGCCGAGCACCGTGCCAAAAACCTAAGTGACCCCCCTTGCAAAACAAGGTGGTTTTGCGACATGCCATTTTGATGTCGCCTCACTGCGTTTTGGGCCCTTGCCTGCCGCGGGTACTTGGGCCTCCCACACAAGTGAGGCCCCATTTTTACCGGGAGACCTGGGGGAACGCTGGGTGGTGGTAAATTTGTGTGAGCCCGGTGATGCCACTACTTTCCCACCCCAAAATGTGTGAAAAAAGTGATTTTTTCAGCTAAAATTGAGGTTTCCAGGGGATTCTGGGTACGGAAACGTTGGGGGATCCACGCAAGCCATACCTCCCTGGAAGCCGCCGGGGGTCTAGTTTTCAGAAATGCGTGGGTTTGGTAGGTTTCCATAGATGGCCGCCGAGCACCGGGCCAAAAACCTAAGTGACCCCCCTTGCAAAACCAGGTGGTTTTGCGACAGGCCATTTTGATGTCGCCTCAATGCGTTTTGGGCCCTTGCCTGCCGCGGGTACTTGGGCCTCCCACTCAAGTGAGGCACCATTTTTACCGGGAGACCTGGGGGAACGCTGGGTGGTGGTAAATTTGTGTGAGCCCGGTGATGCCACTACTTTCCCACCCCAAAACACGTGAAAAAAGTGATTTTTTCAGCAAAAATTGAGGTTTGCAGGGGATTCTGGGTAAGGAAACGTTTGGGGATCCACGCAAGCCATACCTCCCTGGAAGCCGCCGGGTGTCTAGTTTTCAGAAATGCATGGGTTTGGTAGGTTTCCCTAGATGGCCGCCGAGCACCGGGCCAAAAACCTAAGTGACCCCCGTTGCAAAACCAGGTGGTTTTGCGACAGGCCATTTTGATGTCGCCTCACTGCGTTTTGGGCCTTGCCTGCCGCGGGTACTTGGGCCTCCCACACAAGTGAGGCACCATTTTTACCGGGAGACCTGGGGGAACGCTGGGTGGTGGTAAATTTGTGTTAGCCCGGTGATGCCACTTCTTTCCCACCCCAAAATGTGTGAAAAAAGTGATTTTTTCAGCAAAAATTGAGGTTTGCAGGGGATTCTGGGTAAGGAAACGTTGGGGGATCCGTGCAAGCCATACCTCCCTGGAAGCCGCCGGGTGTCTAGTTTTCAGAAATGCATGGGTTTGGTAGGTTTCCCTAGATGGCCGCCGAGCACCGGGCCAAAAACCTAAGTGACCCCCCTTGCAAAACCAGGTGGTTTTGCGACAGGCCATTTTGATGTCGCCTCAATGCGTTTTGGGCCCTTGCCTGCCGCGGGTACTTGGGCCTCCCACTCAAGTGAGGCACCATTTTTACCGGGAGACCTGGGGGAACGCTGGGTGGTGGTAAATTTGTGTGAGCCCGGTGATGCCACTACTTTCCCACCCCAAAACACGTGAAAAAAGTGATTTTTTCAGCAAAAATTTAGGTTTGCAGGGGATTCTGGGTAAGGAAACGTTGGGGGATCCACGCAAGCCATACCTCCCTGGAAGCCGCCGGGTGTCTAGTTTTCAGAAATGCATGGGTTTGGTAGGTTTCCCTAGATGGCCGCCGAGCACCGGGCCAAAAACCTAAGTGACCCCCCTTGCAAAACCAGGTGGTTTTGCGACAGGCCATTTTGATGTCGCCTCACTGCGTTTTGGGCCCTTGCCTGCCGCGGGTACTTGGGCCTCCCACACAAGTGAGGCACCATTTTTACCGGGAGACATGGGGGAACGCTGGGTGGTGGTAAATTTGTGTGAGCCCGGTGATGCCACTACTTTCCCACCCCAAAATGTGTGAAAAAAGTGATTTTTCAGCAAAAATTGAGGTTTGCAGGGGATTCTGGGTAAGGAAACGTTGGGGGATCCACGCAAGCCATACCTCCCTGGAAGCCGCCGGGTGTCTAGTTTTCAGAAATGCGTGGGTTTGGTAGGTTTCCCTAGATGGCCGCCGAGCACCGGGCCAAAAACCTAAGTGACCCCCCTTGAAAAACCAGGTGGTTTTGCGATAGGCCATTTTGATGTCGCCTCACTGCGTTTTGTGTCCTTGCCTCCTGCGGGTACTTGTGCCTCCCACACAAGTGAGGCACCATTTTTACCGGGAGACCTGGGGGAACGCTGGGTGGTGGTAAATTTGTGTGAGCCCGGTGATGCCACTACTTTCCCACCCCAAAATGTGTGAAAAAAGTGATTTTTTCAGCTAAAATTGAGGTTTGCAGGGGATTCTGGGTAAGGAAATGTTGGGGGATCCACGCAAGCCATACCTCCCTGGAAGCCGCCGGGTGTCTAGTTTTCAGAAATGTCTGGGTTTGGTAGGTTTCCCTAGGTGCCGGCAGGGCTAGGGTTCAAAAACTACAGCTAGTCACTTTGCCAAAAAAGGGTCATTTTTCACTGCAAAATGGAGGTGTGACCACGTTGCGTTTTGCGCCGTTTCCTGTCGCGGGCACTAGGCCGACCAGCACAAGTGAGGTACCATTTTTCTCGTAGGACTTTGGGGAACGCGGGGTGGGTGGAAATTTGTGGATCCACGCAGATTCCAGAACTTTCCATCCCAGAAATGTGGGGAAAATTTGTTTTTTTTGTCATTTTTTTACGTTTGCAAGGGATTCTGGGTAACAGACCATGGTGGGAGGCAGTCAAGTCACCCCATCCTGGATTCCCCTGGGTGTCTAGTTTTCAAAAATGTATAGGTTTGCTAGGTTTCCCTAGGTGCCGGCAGGGCTAGGGTTCAAAAACTACAGCTAGTCACTTTGCCAAAAAAGGGTCATTTTTCACTGCAAAATGGAGGTGTGACCACGTTGCGTTTTGCGCCGTTTCCTGTCGCGGGCACTAGGCCGACCCGCACAAGTGAGGTACCATTTTTCTCGTAGGACTTTGGGGAACGCGGGGTGGGTGGAAATTTGTGGATCCATGCAGATTCCAGAACTTTCCATCCCAGAAATGTGGGGAAAAGGTGTTTTTTTTGTCATTTTTTTACGTTTGCAAGGGATTCTGGGTAACAGACCATGGTGGGAGGCAGTCAAGTCACCCCATCCTGGATTCCCCTGGGTGTCTAGTTTTCACAAATGTATAGGTTTGCTAGGTTTCCCTAGGTGCCGGCAGGGCTAGGGTTCAAAAACTACAGCTAGTCACTTTGCCAAAAAAGGGTCATTTTTCACTGCAAAATGGAGGTGTGACCACATTGCGTTTTGCGCCGTTTCCTGTCGCGGGCACTAGGCCGACCCGCACAAGTGAGGTACCATTTTTCTCATAGGACTTTGGGGAACGCGGGGTGGGTGGAAATTTGTGGATCCACGCAGATTCTAGAACTTTCCATCCCAGAAATGTGGGGAAAATGTGGTTTTTTTGACATTTTTTTACGTTTGCAAGGGATTCTGGGTAACAGACCATGGTGGGAGGCAGTCAAGTCACCCCATCCTGGATTCCCCTCGGTGTCTAGTTTTCAAAAATGTATAGGTTTGCTAGGTTTCCCTAGGTGCTGGCAGGGCTAGGGTTCAAAAACTACAGCTAGTCACTTTGCCAAAAAAGGGTCATTTTTCACTGCAAAATGGAGGTGTGACTACGTTGCGTTTTGCGCCGTTTCCTGTCGCGGGCACTAGGCCGACCCACACAAGTGAGGTACCATTTTTCTCGTAAGACTTTGGGGAACGTGGGGTGGGTGGAAATTTGTGGATCCATGCAGATTCCAGAACTTTCCATCCCAGAAATGTGGGGAAAATGTGTTTTTTTTGTCATTTGTTTACGTTTGCAAGGGATTCTGGGTAACAGACCATGGTGGGAGGCAGTCAAGTCACCCCATCCTGGATTCCCCTGGGTGTCTAGTTTTCAAAAAGGTATAGGTTTGCTAGGTTTCCCTAGGTGCCGGCAGGGCTAGGGTTCAAAAACTACAGCTAGTCACTTTGCCAAAAAAGGGTCATTTTTCACTGCAAAATGGAGGTGTGACCACGTTGCGTTTTGCGCCGTTTCCTGTCGCGGGCACTAGGCCGACCCACACAAGTGAGGTACCATTTTTCTCGTAGGACTTTGGGGAACGCGGGGTGGGTGGAAATTTGTAGATCCACGCAGATTCCAGAACTTTCCATCCCAGAAATGTGGGCAAAATGTGTTGTTTTGTCAATTTTTACGTTTGCAAGGGATTCTGGGTAACAGACCATGGTGGGAGGCAGTCAAGTCACCCCATCCTGGATTCCCCTGGGTGTCTAGTTTTCAAAAATGTATAGGTTTGGTAGGTTTCCCTAGGTGCCGGCAGGGCTAGGGTTCAAAAGCTACAGCTAGTCACTTTGCCAAAAAAGGGTCATTTTTCACTGCAAAATGGAGGTGTGACCACGTTGCGTTTTGCGCCGTTTCCTGTCGCGGGCACTAGGCCGACCCGCACAAGTGAGGTACCATTTTTCTCGTAGGACTTTGGGGAACGCGGGGTGCGTGGAAATTTGTGGATCCACGCAGATTCCAGAACTTTCCATCCCAGAAATGTGGGGAAAATGTGTTTTTTTTGTCATTTTTTTACGTTTGCAAGGGATTCTGGGTAACAGACCATGGTGGGAGGCAGTCAAGTCACCCCATCCTGGATTCCCCTGGGTGTCTAGTTTTAAAAAATGTATAGGTTTGCTAGGTTTCCCTAGGTGCCGGCAGGGCTAGGGTTCAAAAACTACAGCTAGTCACTTTGCCAAAAAAGGGTCATTTTTCACTGCAAAATGGAGGTGTGACCACGTTGCATTTTGCGCCGTTTCCTGTCGCGGGCACTAGGCGGACCTGCACAAGTGAGGTATCATTTTTCTCGTAGGACTTTGGGGAACGCGGGGTGGGTGGAAATTTGTGGATCCACGCAGATTCCAGAACTTTCCATCCCAGAAATGTGGGGAAAATGTGTTTTTTTGTCATTTTTTTACGTTTGCAAGGGATTCTGGGTAACAGACCATGGTGGGAGGCAGTCAAGTCACCCCATCCTGGATTCCCCTGGGTGCCTAGTTTTCAAAAATGTATAGGTTTGCTAGGTTTCCCTAGGTGCCGGCAGGGCTAGGGTTCAAAAACTACAGCTAGTCACTTTGCCAAAAAAGGGTCATTTTTCACTGCAAAATGGAGGTGTGACCACGTTGCGTTTTGCGCCGTTTCCTGTCGCGGGCACTAGGCCGACCCGCACAAGTGAGGTACCATTTTTCTCGTAGGACTTTGGGGAACGCGGGGTGTGTGGAAATTTGTGGATCCACGCAGATTCCAGAACTTTCCATCCCAGAAATGTGGGGAAAATGTGGTTTTTTTGTCATTTTTTTACGTTTGCAAGGGATTCTGGGTAACAGACCATGGTGGGAGGCAGTCAAGTCACCCCATCCTGGATTCCCCTGGGTGTCTAGTTTTCAAAAATGTATAGGTTTGCTAGGTTTCCCTAGGTGCCGGCAGGGCTAGGGTTCAAAAACTACAGCTAGTCACTTTGCCAAAAAGGGGTCATTTTTCACTGCAAAATTGAGGTGTGACCACGTTGCGTTTTGCACCGTTTCTTGTCGCGGGCACTAGGCCGACCCGCACAAGTGAGGTACCATTTTTCTCGTAGGACTTTGGGGAACGCGGGGTGGGTGGAAATTTGTGGATCTACGCAGATTCCAGAACTTTCCATCCCAGAAATGTGGGGAAAATTTGTTTTTTTTGTCATTTTTTTACGTTTGCAAGGGATTCTGGGTAACAGACCATGGTGGGAGGCAGTCAAGTCACCCCATCCTGGATTCCCCTGGGTGTCTAGTTTTCAAAAATGTATAGGTTTGCTAGGTTTCCCTAGGTTCTGGCAGGGCTAGGGTTCAAAAACTACAGCTAGTCACTTTGCCAAAAAGGGGTCATTTTTCATTGCAAAATTGAGGTGTGACCACCTTGCGTTTTGCACCGTTTCCTGTCGCGGGCACTAGGCCCACCCACACAAGTGAGGTACCATTTTTCTCGTAAGACTTTGGGGAACGCGGGGTGGGTGGAAATTTGTGGATCCACGCAGATTCCGGAACTTTCCACGACAGAAATGTGTGGAAAATGTGTTTTTTTTGACAATTTTTTAGGTTTGCAAGGGATTCTGGGTAACAGACCCTGGTGGGAGGCAGTCAAGTCACCCCATCCTGGATTCCCCTGGGTGTCTAGTTTTCAAAAATGTATAGGTTTGCTAGGTTTCCCAAGGTGCCCGCAGAGCTAGGGTTCAAAAACTAGAGCTAGGCACTTTGCAAAAAAAGGATAATTTTGCATTGTGAAAATGTGGTGTGACCACGTTGCGTTTTGCGCCGTTTCCTGTCGTGGGCACTATGCCTACCCACACAAGTGAGGTACCATTTTTATCGGGAGACTTAGGGTAATTCAGATTTGTAAAGGAACTGTTATTATCTATTGACTTTCCATGCATTTCTGCTTTCCAAATGAAAGATATTGTGTAAAAAATAAGTCATTCTAAAAAATGACTGATAATTCTCATGCTAGTATGAGTATTCCCAATTTCAGAAATGTGCAAATATCTACTGTTTCTAAACTCTATATTTTGTTCCCATTTCAGAAATACTTAGGTGTCTTTCATACCGATTTTTCCATGTACACTTTTTTACAGAATAATTACTATATACCCGGTACATAATAAAAAACCATTGCAAGTTACTACTCAGTTTTTGGCTTTGACATAAATGCACTCTCACCTGCAAGCACACACACAACATACACTAAAAGCAATTACTACTTACCTCAGCTGCCATGGATGGGCATATTCCAACTTATTGTTCTCCATTTTTATTACACTATTAGAGAATAATATATTTTATTTATTCACTATAAGGGTCCGATTCCGATTCCGGCTGCAAAACGTACCGACCGAGACGAACCCGGAACGGAGACTGGCCGACACGGACCGGCGCCGTATGACCCGCGCAGTACAATGCAACGTGTGTGAATTACAACCGACACGTACGGAATACAAGCCGTATGACCGAGCCGTAGGGAAAACAGTGATTCGCCCAGGAACTGGACGCGATTCGCACCGACCGACACGCACCAGGATTGAACCCGGCCGACACGTACCCGCGATGTCCGATCCGTGCAATACGATGCAATGCGTGTCCAACCAGACCAACTCGCACGGAGCCCAAGCCGCATGACCGACACGCACAGAAAACAGGGACCTGAAGCAATAGAGATCTCTGCGGACGACACGCATGAAACACAGAAGAAAGTCAGCGTGAAAGACCTGGAGAGGCACGCACGAGCCAACATCAGTGTCCGTCTTGGTCAGAAGAACGTCTCCTTCATGCATAGAAAACCCAAAGGAAAAAATACAAAAAAAGGACCAAACAAGCAATGACAAAGTCAATAAATATTCAAAAGAAAAACTTGGAACAAAGACACACCCACAACTCCACTTATATAAAGGACACCAATCCTACCATGATCCTTTGCAAATTCAAGACAACAGCCAGCAGAGAACACCATCAGACAGCAACCACAGACACACTCACAACTCACCCATCACACAACTTTCACACTATTAGCACCTCACCAAAAGCACTCACACATACACCTAGCAAAACTGACACTCACCCACCCTCACTTGCACCCTCACATACACATCACTCACCACCACCATCCATCACCATGCTCCCAAAGAAGAATCCAAAGTTCACAGATAGTGAGTTAGAAGTGCTGGTAGACGAGATCATCAGAGTAGAGCCACAATTGTTTGGTACATTGGTCCAAAGGACCCCCATGTCACAGAAAACAAAGATGTGGGCTAGAATCATGGACAAGGTGAATGCACAAGCACCAATCTTGCGCACAAAGGATGATATCCAGAACAGGTGGTATGACGTGCGCAGGAGGGTCAAGAAACTCATTGAGAAAGATCACGCACTGGTGGTGGCCCTTCTGCCAAACCAGTATACTTCAGGTCCTGGAAGGAGAAGGTGCAGGACATCCTACCACCAGAGAGCGTCCGTGGTTTATCAGACATACCAGAGCCTGGTGAGCACACAACCAATATACTCAATATTGTGTGGCAAGGGGACAGTGAAACCATGCACCGTTAGCAAAGCCACAGTAACCAATAGATAATAATTGTTAGACCTGGCACCTTGGCGTGAGTCTCCCTTCCCCTTTTTGTCACTGTGCCTCATGTGTTTTTAGGGTGTTGGCCGCTCAGCACGCTGTGCCACTGCCAACCAGTGTCGCGGTGCGAGTGCTCCCTATGTAAATTGTATATGTTGGTTGGATTCCATGATTGGATCGTTTGATTTACTGTCAGACCCCAGTAAAGTGCGCCAGGAGCGCCAGGGCATGTAAATGCAAACACTGCTGGTGGGCTTGCAGCACGGGTTGTGCCACCCACAGAAGCGGCCGGTAAAATATGTCTAAGGTCTGCCATCGCAGAACCTGCGTGCAGTCTGGTACTGACATGCTGACTGGCAAGTGCCCACACTTGCCGGTCCCTAAAACCTTCCCTTAACTTCATGTTAGTCACCCCTCTGGTAGGCCCACGGGAAGGGTGCGTTGCAAGCATAAGGTAGGACAAGCCTGGATGCGTGGCATGTCCTGGTAGTGAATGACCGCCATTTTGTTGTTCACTACTGTAAGGCTACCCTGTTCTCATAGGCCAGTATTGGCGGCTTGGATTGTTACACCCTATGATCCTAACCGACCCAGGGAACATGGTAGAAGATCGAGTTTAGTATGCCTGAACTCGGAATAATAAGGTACATCTTTTCGCAAGGTTTATTTTAATATTCCGGGTTTGCAAATGCCGCTTTTAGAAAGTTGGCCTTTGATTGCCTAAACATTTCAGCCCGCCTCTGCGTGATGTGTATCTGATGTCTGGCTGGTATGAGTGACAGGGCTGGGGGAACCCAGATGGGCAGGGCTAGGTAGCCTGGTGGTGAATAGGACGATCGACAGGTAGATGGGTGGGAGGAGTGCTCCTAGGCTCTGAATAGGACAGTGCTCTGCCACCTCAATGCCGGCTCCGCCCCCTGTGGAGCGACTGATGACTCTGCCCTGTACTCTGAAAGAAGAAACCTGCATCGCGTAAACAAAGTGCTCAGAAACCGGACTGGACTAGGCAAGGGCCTCCCTGGCCTGGGAGAACAAAAGATTTGCCGTATAAATGTAGGAGCCCAGCTCCTAAGAAACTAGATCCGCTTTTGACCAAGAAGAATCTCTGCCTGAGGAGGAGGCACCGGGAAAGCTGTAGGAGGAAGACTGTCCCTATCCTGGGGGATTGGCCTGCAGTGGTGACCTTGCTGCCCAAGGGGAGAAGTGAAACTGTTGCTGAAGACTTTGCTTTATTTTTACTTTCAAGACTTGTGCTTTTCCAAAACGATCTCCAAGGGCTTGGAACTGAGCTTGCCCCCTGAACTGAGCCCCAGGACCATTGGGCTCTACCTGATCTTCACTCGCCTGCCGCTGGACTGTGGTGTCCTTTCCCTCGCCGGAGCTGTGACCCTTGTGCCCCAGTCCCTCCTTGAGCCGTGACCAGGACTGCTTAGCCGCCCCCGCCTTGGGAAGAGCCTCGCTCGATCGGAGCCGCTCCCCCTACGCTGTGCTGGGCTGCCCCTGTCACCTCGCTCGCTGGAGGCTCGCTGTGCACCTTCACCCTCCCGCCGGAATCGGCGTTGTGAGCATCTCCAAGCCTCGGACGGCCCGGACATAATCTGCGTGCCCGGCTGCCCCGCTTTGTTCACCCGCCACCTGCCACACCCCGCTCTTGTCGTGAGCCTGAAGATCAGACACCCATCGTGAAGTGTGGGAGCCTCGGACGCCGCCTCGCCCTTCTATCGAAGAGCCGCTGAAATCCCGCACCCGCCTTCGCGTCAAGAAACAAGGTACTGTACTTACGAACTCGACCGCGAGCTCGCATCGGATCCAGGGTCCGCAACGTTCTGATTTCCCTGTCATCTGCCGCGTGCTTCCCGGACGCCGCCTCAGCACGAAGTACGCTGAGGCCCACAGTTACCTTGTGCCCGCCTAAAGAACTGTCTGTAACAAAGAGAACTTTACCGTATTCCTAAGAATTGTGGCCCCATCAGTTCATCGTTACTGGGCCTTGTATTTGAATCTGCTGAATCTACATAAAAGCTTATTTTTATATACTACCTGATTGGTGTCCGTTTGTGGTGCATGCAAGGGGTTTACTGTATGTGTAATTGCATTTGCTTAACCGTGTACGCCTGAGACTTAGCCTAGACTGCTCGCGCCACGCACCTAGAGGGTGAGCAGGGGTTATTCTGGGGAGTCATCCTTCGCCCTGACAAGAAGTAAAGGGTCCCTGCTTGTTGTGGGTTCACACCTGCGTCAACCAGAGCCCCCTCATTTCTAACATTGGTGGCAGCGGTGAGGATTTACGGATTTGCATTGGTGGTTTGCGTATAGTGAACCACTGATCACCACGTAGTGAGAGCAGACCAGTAACACAGCCACAAGACTAGAATTTGTTTTTGTTTTGCCAGGAATCTCCGTTGTTTTAGCCATGCCTGGTTCACTCCCCGCCGGAAGGGCAGCTTCTATAATCTCGGGATTTGAGGACATAGATTGGGAAGAAAGCGCACTTCAGGATCATACCAATGAAGAGTTGAGAGGTTTTTGCTCCAAGTTCAGAATTGCCCAAACTGGATTGAAAAAGAAGGACCAACTCGTGAAGGCGCTGAGGGCCTGGTATGAGTCAAAGGCACCAGAGAATCAGGTGGAAATGGTTCCACCAGAAAGTGTCCATGAGTTTGGCAGAGGCCTGTCGCCAGAAGAGTTGGCAGACAGGGCAGCAACCCGGGCACACGAGGTGGAGATGTCAAAACTTCATGGGCAAATGGATATGGAAAAACAAAGACTAGCCATGGAAGAAAAGAAACTACAATTAGAGCATGACATGAAGCTGAGGGAGCTGGAGCTGAAAGCAAAAAGTTTGGAGCTTAATCCCTCTGGTGGCAGCACACCGCCAGTAACGGCGGAACCAAGAGTTTATATTCCCAAGGATGTAGTGAAGGAGTTCTTCAAGAATGACGACATCGGGCAGTGGTTCAGAGCCTACGAGGTATCCATGTCTTCCCACCGGGTCCCTGAGAGAGATTGGGGAGCGGGGTTGTGGGGACGGTTCCTGAGTGAAGGGCGGGACACACTGTTAGATTTACCTGCTGATGTTCATAATTCTTACGCCCATATGAAGGAAGCATTGATGACTAGGTATGGGTTGACCCCTGAGTTATATAGACAGAGGTTCAGGGGTTGCACTAAGATTCCCAATAGTACGTATGTGGAGTATGTGACTTTCTTTTGCAGAGCGCTGGATGGTTGGGTAAAGGGTAGTAAGGTAAATGATTATCAAGGGCTTCTTGATTTAATGGCATGGGAGCACTTGTCCAGTAATTGTTTTCCTGAGCTACGCCAGCACCTGATAGATAGTAGGCTGACTAACCCTAGGAAGCTTGCTGAGGAGGCAGACCGCTGGGTCAGTACCAGGGTCCACAAGGGTACCGTGGGAGATTCCGCCAAAGGTGGGCAGGGTCCCCAGCAGAAGAGTGGGGGGGACAGGGGTAAACAGAAGCAGTTCCAAAAAGGGCCCCAAAATAGTCCCCAAGGGAACCAAGGGAAGGGTTCTCAGCCTCCCCCACCCCAGAAACCGACCGGGGCCCCAACAGGTCCTCCTGTTCAGAAGGGGCCCGTCAGATGTTACAGGTGTAACAATTTGGGGCATTTTGCCTCTGATGTAAAGTGTCCATTGTTTGGTAAACCAGCACCCACTGGTGCTCCACCACGGCAGGTGACTAGTGTAGCCTTGGGGGAGGAGAGGGATGTCCAAGGTGGGTGGGGTCCCGCAGAGATGCCCCTGGTCTCGCTAGGAGACCGTGAAGTGGTCCCTCCAACCCAGCTGCCTGAGAACACTAAGAAGTACAGGCAGTGGGTGACCATAAATGGCCATAGGGTGGAAGCTCTTAGAGATACAGGAGCCAGTGTGACAGCTGTCAGGTGTCACCTGGTGTCTCAGAAGCAGGTGGTCCCCAATGCATTCTATCCCGTTGTTGCCGCTGACAACACAGAGAGGCACTGCAAGGTGGCTCAGGTTCCCTTTGAGTGGGGGGGGTCTCTGGTACTCTTCAGGTAGCTGTGAGGCCCGCCATGCCTGTAAACTGTTTGTTAGGGAACGATTTGGAGAGCTCACCTTGGGCTAAGGTGGCGCGGAGTGCTCACCTGGAGATGTTGGGTATGCCGGATTGGGCGTGTGTCACCACACGGTCCATGGCAGCCAGTAGAGGTACTCAAGAGGTCCTGGAGCCTGAGAGGGAGGCCCAGGAACCGGCCTCAGAGAGAAGGAGCAAGGGGCGCGGGAAGCCGGCCCCTGAAGTTCCCACGGTCCAGGAGGAAGCAGACCTTGAGGGGGATGCCCTGGAGCCTACAGGGGAACAGATAGCTGAACTGGGAGACCTTCCGGAGCTGACCCATTGGCAGCAGGAAGGGGGTCCCACCAGGGAGGACTTTTGCAAGGCACAGAAGGAGTGCCCTTCTCTCGTGGGTATGCGGCAGCAGGCTGCAGACCAGGCCGCAGGTGATCAGTCAGGATCACATTTCGTTTACTGGGAGAACGACCTCCTATATACAGAGCCTAAGGTTGCTGAGCCTGGGTCAGCCCGTGCGCTGGTGGTACCCCAGGACTTCAGAGCCTTCCTACTGGGGCTTGCTCACGATGTGCCATTGGCAGGGCATTTGGGGCAGGACAAGACCTTTGAAAGGCTTGTCACCCACTTTTATTGGCCTCAAATGCGCAGGAGTTCAGATACTCACTGCAGGACATGCCAGACTTGCCAGGCAAGTGGAAAGAGTGGAAGGAAGCAGAAGGCTCCACTCCAGCCACTCCCTGTGGTCGGTACCCCATTCCAGCGAGTGGGTATTGACATTGTAGGGCCACTGGACCCCAGGACAGCGATGGGCAATAGGTTCATCCTGGTCCTGGTGGACCATGCCACCCGGTACCCGGAAGCCATTCCTCTGAGGACAGTGACGGCCCCCGTGGTGGGACGTGCACTGATGGGAATTTTCTCCCGAGTGGGATTCCCTCTAGAGGTAGTGTCTGACCGAGGTACCAATTTCATGTCCAAGTACATGAAATCTCTTTGGCAAGAGTGTGGTGTAACCTACAAGTTCACCACACCTTACCACCCCCAAGGAAACGGGTTGGTTGAGAGATTCAACCGAACCCTCAAAGGCATGATAATGGGCCTAGAAGGACCCATGAGGCGTAAGTGGGACGTCCTCTTACCATGCCTTCTCTTCGCTTACCGTGAGGTGCCACAGAAGTCTCTGGGGTTCAGTCCCTTTGAGCTTCTGTATGGTCACCCAGTCAGAGGACCTCTAAGTCTGGTCAAGGAAGGCTGGGAGCAATCTCCCAGGAAACCTCCCCAGAATGTATATAGTTACATGCTGGCCTTCCGGAATCAGACTAGGCGATTCAGGCAACTTGCTGAGGCAAATCTGGAAGCCAGCCAGGAGGAGATGAAGTGGTGGTACGACCAGAATGCCACTCTGGTAGAGCTTCAGCCTGGACAGAAGGTATGGGTCTTGGCCCCCGTGGAGCCGTGTGCGCTCCAGGATAAGTGGACCGGTCCCTTTGAGGTGGTGGAGCGCAAGAGTCCTGTTACCTACGTGGTGGACCTGAAGTCTCCTAGGAACCCCTTAAGGGTCCTACATGTCAACCGCCTCAAGCCCCACTTGGAGAGGTCCCAAGTGGGCATGCTCTTGGCAACAGATGCTGGGATGGAAGAGGAGACAGAACCTCTTCCTGACCTCCTGTCAGCCAAGGAGCAAGATGGGTCAGTGGATGGTGTCATCCTCTCTTCCACCCTGACCCCTGAGCAACAGAATGATTGTCGCCAGCTGCTGGGACATAGTTTCTGACCTGTTTTCCCTGGTCCCTGGTGTCACGGATTGGTGCGTCCATGATGTGGACACTGGGGATAGTCCGCCTGTGCGGCACAAGGCCTACAGGGTGACTGAGAGGGTGAGGACATGCATCAAGGAGGAGGTCTCCAAGATGTTTGCACTCGGGGTAATTGAGTCTTCTAGCAGTCCTTGGGCCAGCCCCGTGGTCTTGGTCCCAAAGGCTGCAGCGCCGGGAGCCACACCCGAACTCCGGTTCTGTGTGGACTACAGAGGACTCAATTCAGTCACTAGGACTGACGCACACCCCATCCCCAGAGCTGATGAGCTCATCGATCGGCTAGGGGCTGCCAACTACCTCTGCACGTTTGATTTAACGTCTGGGTATTGGCAGATCGCCTTGACCGAGGGGGCCAAAGAGAGGTCAGCATTTTCCACCCCAGATGGGCACTACCAGTTCCGGGTTATGCCATTTGGGATGAAGAATGCCCCTGCCACCTTCCAGAGATTGGTCAACCAGGTGTTGGCTGGGCTGGATTCGTTCAGTGCAGCCTACCTGGATGACATCGCGGTGTTCAGCTCCACTTGGGAAGAACACCTGCGACACCTCTGGGAAGTGTTGATGGCGCTGCGCAAGGCAGGCCTCACGATCAAGGCGAGTAAGTGCCAGATCGGGCAGGGTTCCGTGGTGTACTTGGGACACCAAGTTGGGAGTGGCCAGGTGGCACCCCTTCAGCCCAAGATAGAAACCATCCTGAATTGGGAGGCGCCCAAAACCCAGACAGAGGTGAGAGCCTTCCTAGGTCTCACCGGGTACTACAGGAGGTTTGTCAAGGGGTATGGCAACATGGTTGCCCCCTTGACAGCGCTGACTTCGAAGAAGCAGCCCAGGAAAGTGATCTGGACTGACACCTGTCAGAAAGCTTTTGAGGCCTTGAAAACTGCTATGTGCACGGCGCCCGTGCTCTTGGCTCCCAACTTCTCCAAAGAGTTTATCGTTCAGACAGACGCTTCAGAGCATGGTGTGGGGGCTGTTCTTTCACAGATTAATGAGGAGGGCCTAGATCAACCCGTAGCCTTTCTTAGCAGGAGGTTACTTCCACGGGAACAGAGGTGGAGTGCTATTGAGCGTGAGGCATTTGCTGTGGTCTGGGCACTGAAGAAGCTAAGACCCTACCTGTTTGGGTCTCACTTCCGGGTTCAGACGGACCACAGGCCCCTTAGATGGTTGATGCATATGAGGGGTGAGAATCCAAAGCTGTTGAGGTGGTCCATTTCCCTACAGGGTATGGATTTCACGGTGGAACATCGCCCTGGTACAGATCACGCCAATGCTGACGGTCTGTCCAGATTTTTCCGCCTTAGTGATGAGGAACTCCCTGGGGTAGGGTAGTTCTCCCCACTTTTCAGCTGGAGGGGACACGTGTTAGACCTGGCACCTTGGCGTGAGTATCCCTTCCCCTTTTTGTCGCTGTGCCTCATGTGTTTTTAGGGTGTTGGCCGCTCAGCGCGCTGTGCCACTGCCAACCAGTGTCGCGGTGCGAGTGCTCCCTATGTAAATTGTATATGTTGGTTGGATTCCATGATTGGATCGTTTGATTTACTGTCAGACCCCAGTAAAGTGCGCCAGGAGCGCCAGGGCATGTAAATGCAAACACCGCTGGTGGGCTTGCAGCACGGGTTGTGCCACCCATAGAAGCGGCCGGTAAAATATGTCTAAGGTCTGCCATCGCAGAACCTGCGTGCAGTCTGGTACTGACATGCTGACTGGCAAGTGCCCACACTTGCCGGTCCCTAAAACCTTCCCTTAACTTCATGTTAGTCACCCCTCTGGTAGGCCCACGGGCAGGGTGCGTTGCAAGCATAAGGTAGGACAAGCCTGGATGCGTGGCATGTCCTGGTAGTGAATGACCGCCATTTTGTTGTTCACTACTGTAAGGCTACCCTGTTCTCATAGGCCAGTATGGGCGGCTTGGATTGTTACACCCTATGATCCTAACCGACCCAGGGAACATGGTAGAAGATCAAGTTTAGTATGCCTGAACTCGGAATAATAAGGTACATCTTTTCGCAAGGTTTATTTTAATATTCCGGGTTTGCAAATGCCGCTTTTAGAAAGTTGGCCTTTGCTTGGCTAAACATTTCAGCCCGCCTCTGCGTGATGTGTATCTGATGTCTGGCTGGTATGAGTGTCAGGGCTTGGGGAACCCAGATGGGCAGGGCTAGGTAGCCTGGTGGTGAATAGGACGATCGACAGGTAGATGGGTGGGAGGAGTGCTCCTAGGCTCTGAATAGGACAGTGCTCTGCCACCTCAATGCCGGCTCCGCCCCCTGTGGAGCGTCTGATGACTCTGCCCTGTACTCTGAAAGAAGAAACCTGCATCGCGTAAACAAAGTGCTCAGAAACCGGACTGGACTAGGCAAGGGCCCCCCTGGCCTGGGAGAACAAAAGATTTGCCGTATAAATGTAGGAGCCCAGCTCCTAAGAAACTAGATCCGCTTTTGACCAAGAAGAATCTCTGCCTGAGGAGGAGGCACCGGGAAAGCTGTAGGAGGAAGACTGTCCCTATCCTGGGGGATTGGCTTGCAGTGGTGACCTTGCTGCCAAAGGGGAGAAGAGAAACTGTTGCTGAAGACTTTGCTTTATTTTTAATTTCAAGACTTGTGCTTTTCCAAAACGATCTCCAAGGGCTTGGAACTGAGCTTGCCCCCTGAACTGAGCCCCAGGACCATTGGGCTCTACCTGATCTTCACTCGCCTGCCGCTGGACTGTGGTGTCCTTTCCCTCGCCGGAGCTGTGACCCTTGTGCCCCAGTCCCTCCTTGAGCCGTGACCAGGACTGCTTAGCCGCAACCGCCTTGGGAAGAGCCTCGCTCGATCGGAGCCGCTCCCCCTACGCTGTGCTGGGCTGCCCCTGTCACCTCGCTCGCTGGAGGCTCGCTGTGCACCTTCACCCTCCCGCCGGAATCGGCGTTGTGAGCATCTCCAAGCCTCGGACGGCCCGGACGTAATCTGCGTGCCCGGCTGCCCCGCTTTGTTCACCCGCCACCTGCAACACCCCGCTCTTGTCGTGAGCCTGAAGATCAGACACCCATCGTGAAGTGTGGGAGCCTCGGACGCCGCCTCGCCCTTCTATCGAAGAGCCGCTGAAATCCCGCACCCGCCTTCGCGTCAAGAAACAAGGTACTGTACTTACGAACTCGACCGCGAGCTCGCATCGGATCCAGGGTCCGCAACGTTCTGATTTCCCTGTCATCTGCCGCGTGCTTCCCGGACGCCGCCTCAGCACGAAGTACGCTGAGGCCCACAGTTACCTTGTGCCCGCCTAAAGAACTGTCCGTAACAAAGAGAACTTTACCGTATTCCTAAGAATTGTGGCCCCATCAGTTCATCGTTACTGGGCCTTGTATTTGAATCTGCTGAATCTACATAAAAGCTTATTTTTATATACTACCTGATTGGTGTCCGTTTGTGGTGCATGCAAGGGGTTTACTGTATGTGTAATTGCATTTGCTTAACCGTGTACGCCTGAGACTTAGCCTAGACTGCTCGCGCCACGCACCTAGAGGGTGAGCAGGGGTTATTCTGGGGAGTCATCCTTCGCCCTGACAAGAAGTAAAGGGTCCCTGCTTGTTGTGGGTTCACACCTGCGTCAACCAGAGCCCCCTCATTTCTAACAATAATCACAAGATGTGTATGCTAGTCAGACAAACACAATACCTGCCATCTCATAGTGACTTGTAACTGTGTCATGACATGTACAAACCTACCAACAAATAGAGCAAGGCAGTGACACAAAGCTAAATAAACACTGTCAGACAGTTTGCCACCGCAAACACACTACCTCACAGTGAAGCTGACTGACAGGAAGGAATAGTGGGTATGCAGGTGAAGTGAGTGTATCAAAAAGCAGGATGGGGTTTGTAGTCACAGATAATGCTCCCCCTCCCAATTGGCCCATCAAGACCTCTTTGAACAATGCCCACATCACAGGGAGTGGAAAATGACTGACAAGATGGCTGACACTGGGTTCTGCTGTGGGGAGCACAAGGCCCTGACATCATTACTTGTATGAGATGGGAACTAGGACCACTGTTAAAAAACACTTTCTCCCAAGAGATCACAGGCATACCGGACTGTGACCATGTCGTACCAATACACCAATGTGACACACAAAGACTAGCAAGATCTGCTACCACACATGCCCCAATCTTACAACATATCCTCAGTGGAATTGCACGTATGTCCTTGTTAAAGGTCAAATGTGTACAGGGATGACACACCTGTGTCAGCAAAGTGATGGCCCTTGAGTAGTAATGGCCATGTACAGCCAAATCTATACATGAGCCGGGCATGCACACACTTCGACATGCACATTGAAATGTTTCATGTTGGCTGGGCAATGCGCCACAACAATATCAATCTCTGTCTGTGACAACTTTGGACAAAGCAGTGCACAGGCATGCATTCTGACGTACAGTAGAAAATGTCATGTATGTGAACCATTGATGCCTGTAGAAATATAACTTACATTGTGTGTCTCTTCCAAACACAGGTGGTGCTGGGGACACAGCAGCAAATGAAGAGGAGTCTCTGTCTCAGACTCTGGTGGACCCTCAGCTCTCTGGTGTGGATCCGTCTCTGTCCTCTTCGGATGACGAAGAACAACCTGGCACCTCCGGTGTGAGTCATCATGCAGCACCAGCAGTACAAACATCTGCACCCCCTGTACCCATGCCTCCAGCATCTGGCAACAGACAGGGCACCCCCGCCAACACGGACAGACCAAGGACACAGAATACCGACGGCACAGGGACACAGGACCCCCAGGAAGCTACGGACAACAGCACCAGTAACAACACCCAAGGGGGCCCAGTGTCACCTGTGCGTGCCGCCGCAGGTCCTGCCCGTGTGGCTAGGGGTGCTGGTAGGCGTGGCAGGCAGAGGGCGTGGCTTGCAGAGGGGTCTGGACTGCATGATGATCCCCAACTAGCACACATCATAGAAGCGTACCAGGATAGCACCGGAGGATTCGGCCAGGTAGTGGGGATCCTCAAGGACATTCAACGGGAGCAGGCAGCCCATCATGCCTGCATGGAGGCAAAGTGGGATGCACTTACTGCGGTGCATCGGGACATACTCACATGCCTCTGCCAGATAAGCACCAACATGTCCACACCTCCCTGTGTGGCCACAACATCTGTTGCCGCAAGATCTGCCAGTGGCACAGGGAGGGAGGATGACTCTGGCGGAGAGTCCCCTGCACCGCAGACGCCTGCACCTGAGTATCCCCCCCCGAAGAAGAAGAGGGGTCGTCCGAAGAAGGACAAGTGAGACGCAGATGTCCATGCACAACCCCCAGGGCCTCAAAACCTGTTCCGGAAAATGTTTGTTGTGCACAAATCATCCACCTTGTCATATCTAAGACAACTACCCTACATGACATGGAGGGTTCATGTTGGTCCAATGTAGCAGATGACTGTGGACTTTACTCTGGATATTTCAGCTACTAGCACTTCCAACTCTACTGAGAACTTTGGATTCAAAACCCAATGTACAGCACCCACCATCCTGTGCACTATCCTCACACATGTTTGTAAATAAACTCACCAGTACACTATACTTGCCTCTGTTGTGATTACAACTTGTTATGTGTCATGGAGATGTTGATCTGCTAAACAACACAGTGCATGCCAAATACTACAGCAATGTGATCACCGTTATGTGAGTCATAGTGATGTGACACATGTGAGGGAGACACACCACTATGGCACCACAACACATACTCACTATGGCCATGTAACGCATCCCACACAATGATGTTGACCTGAAATACATTGGAATGCACAGACACCACACCTATCCACAGTCAGTGGTAACAATCCCACAGGTGAGGTAAGCAAATGTCAGTCAGATGTGGGAAGACAGACAACGCACATAACAAAGCATAGCACAGGTTCATTACACATAAGCAACATGTTTATTCCACAACAGTTGCAAGGTAATTCTATGTTACAGTGGACACATGGTCACAAAGTGTCGGAGAATTGAAGTCTAGGGGTGTGTGGTACATCAATTGATGGAAATTGACAACTTCCACCCTGGTGTTGGATTCTGGGTGTTGAGGGTCAGTGTTGACCAAACAACAGGCAAAGTACCCTGGGAAGTACAGACACAAGACACAGTCAAAAGCACAGCAGAACAGGAGAGAAATGCAATACACATGCACAAAACATGTCAAAATAAACCTACACAGAAACAAGTTAGCAGTTCGACACTACTGTGGAGTACAGACCACCTGAAAGGACACATCACTGCACGCATCCAGTCAAGTAGCGCACAGACACACTCAAACAGCAACAGAGCAGCCCCAACACATTTCAGCCAAACTCAATACATTGACATAACCCTGTAAACTCACATTCAGGGGAAGAAGTTGTTGATGAACTGTGTGCGGACGTCACCCTCATCATCATCATCACTGGCATCGTGGCCCAGGCCTGGATCCTCCACAGGTGGCGGAGGTAGGTCATCGTCATCCTGGATGAGAGGTAACTTCTTCCGCACTGCCATGTTGTGTAGCATGCAGCATACAAGGATACTTTTGCACACCTTTGCAGGGTCATATGGGAGGGCCCCTCCGGTCTTGTCCAGGCAGCGGAAGCGGCTTTTCAGGAGGCTGAATGTCCGCTCAATCACACTCCTGCTCCGACCATGTGCCTCATTGTAGCACATCTCGGCTGGTGTCACAGGGTTCCTGAGGGGTGTCAGCAACCACGGCATGTTGGGGTATCCGGAGTCACCTACATACAAACAATTGAACAATTAGCTGAGTTTTGAAAGAGGGTGGAATACAACATTGCCAAACACACACAATGGTAAACAGTGAGTACACACCGACAAGCCAGGCACGCTGGTCTGGCATCTGTGACATCAGCGTTGCAATGCGACTACTCCTCATGATGTAGGCATTGTGTGCAGAACCGGGGATACGTGCACACACATGTGTGATACACATGTCTGCAAGACATACCACCAGAGCATTGATGGAGTGGAAATGTTTCCTGTTCCGGTATGCCTGCTCATGTGCCTGTGGTGGTACCAGGGCCACTTGTGTACCATCAATAGATCCAATGACGTTCGGCATCCTCCCCAGTGTATAAAAAGCATCCTTTATGTCAGTGAGTTGACCTGGGCTAGGAAACTTGATGCACAGGTCAAGGAAATGCTATATGCCCTCCAAGACATTGCGTAGCACACAACTGAACATAGTTTGCGACATACCACCTGCAGTAGCCACAGTGTACTTGAAGGTACCAGTAGCAAAGAAGTGCAGGGCTGCCATCACCTTCACCTCTGGGGTCAGTGCTGTAGGGTATGTCTGGCCAGGTAGCAGATGTGGCGCCAACTGCTCTACCAACTCCTCAATCACTGGCCTGGTGAAGCGGTACCGTCGAATGCAGTCGCGTTCCTGCATGGTTTCAAGGTCTCGGAATGGTCTATGGACAGCTGGTGCCCTGCAGTACAGAGATGAACAAAGGACGATTGTCGATTCATCCACCCATGTGGCTATGACCAAGCAAAATATCACATGATACATCATGACAATACACAATGTACTGAGGTGTGTGCTGTTGGGTATGGACACATATATCACCTACATGCACATCACCTCACATCTCAAGTCCACATGTCTACATAAGCTCCATGTAGTGAAATGGCCAATCATTGGGCTGTGTCACTGTACCTATGTACTGCTGTCACGTTACAAACACACACCACAGTGACAAGTGAGGCCTGATGTCTCCCAGGCATCACAGCTCTTTGACATACAGATACCCAGGGTCCCTGTATTGCCACATGGACACTGGCATGAGATGGCGTATCATGTACATGCCACAAAACAACCGTGAGTCCCACAGGTAGTGGCCACTGTTGTCTCTGCAGGCCATACATGGATGTCTCGTAGACACACACACAACATCAATGTTGATGCACAAACCACATGGATGTGGAGACTGTCTCCCATTGGGCACATTTGATCAGCCACATCATGCACACAGACTGTGGGTGTACATCAGAATTGTGGCTATAGGTCTCACTGTGACGTACATCCAATCACACCCAGGACTCAGGGTGTATGTGACATGTCCTAAACATATCCAACCTGCAACTGTGTCCATGACTCATGACCATAACTGTACAGTTGCACATCACATTGGTAATGTGCACAACACACAAAGGATTCTGTCCCCATGAACACGTGCACAGCCTGGGAGCGGCTGCACAAAAGTGCCACACAACAAACCAAATGTAGCCCCCCCCAAGCACACAGGTAATGCAGCCTTACTTGCCATGGGACACAGTGTGGCACATGCTGTAGTGTGGTAGGTGTGCACCTGAGTCCCTGGCAAGTAATTGTGTGTGGAAGCAGTCAAAAAGTCACACCAATGTCAACCGACTCGGGTGACTTCTACAGAGACGCATTGCACAGTTCTGGACCGAGCCGTGCGTACGCATAGCCATTGACTGCAATGAGAACCGATGCGGGTGACTAACATGCATACGCATTGCACAGTTCAGGACTGAGCCGTGCGTACGCTTAACCATTGACTGCAATGAGAACCGATGTTGGTGACTATCATGCATACGCATTGCACAGTTCAGACCGAGCCGTGTGTACGCTTAGCCATTGCCTGCAATGAGAACCGATGCAGGTGACTAACATGCGTACGCGTTGCATTTCAGGACCGAGCCGTGTGTACGCTTAGACATTGACTGCAATGAGAACCGATGCGGCTGACTAACATGGGTACCCATTGCACAGTTCAGGACCGAGCCGTGCGTACGCTTAGAAACTGACTGTAATGAGAACCGATGCGGGTGACTATCATGCATAAGTATCGTGCAGGCCTGGACCGAGCCCTGCGCACGTTGGCCATTGAATCATATGGTGACGGGTGCGTGTGGATTTGCAAACTACGCGTTGTACAGTCAGTTGACCGAGCCGTGCGCATCCATTGGCTCTGGACTGTCATGGAGACGGATGCGGATTCAAAACTTGTACGAGTTGTGCGCTGGAAATTCAGTTGGATGCCTACAACAATGTTGCAATTTCTAGGGTTCTATGAAGGTGAAGATTTGAACAATGCGGAAAACGTGTACGAGTTGTACAATTCCATGGATTGACCAGATTCATAGAATGCAACCATGTTGGACCTATCACTTGGGACACATGGCACAGATTCTGCCTCTGCAGCACAGATATAAGGCTGGCTGGCCCCCAGGGAGCTCACTTGCCTGCACTACATGCTACTGGACCACATCTCTGCTAACACTGCTGCTGTCTCTGCATTCTCTGGCTACTGCTATGGCATGTACTCTGGAGAGGGCCCCAGCCTTCACTGAGGAGGAGAACCAGGCCCTGCTGGACGGGCTCCTTCCACAGTACAGCAAGCTGTATGGGAAACCAGGGGAGCAGGTGAGTGTGCAGTCCACTGCCTTCCTAATTGTGCATGTTGTCTGACTAGCAGTACTAGCAGTGTGTACACCATTGGCAAGTGTACTCACTGAGTACTTTCATCCCCTAAAGTGTGTAGGTACATGTAATAAACAGGTGTTCTGAAGCAAAAGTGCATTTGTGAAAGCTTCAACTTCCCAGGCAATGTTAACATGTCAGACATGCAGGGCATTTGTCCATTTCCATGGGTGAACTACCTGCGTAACTCATTTTCCTTTGCGGTGACGACATGTATATCCAACTGTGTGTAGCACAAATATGGGGCATGTGTGTTAATGGACTTTTAACTTTGCCATCCTCACAGGTTAATGCCCACCAGAAGCAGGAGATCTGGCTGACCATCGCATGGGCAGTTCGATCAGTGGGGTCTACAAGCGCCAGATCCACAACTGCCAGAAGAGGTGGCAGGACCTTCGGGCTGGACCCGGAGGATCGCAAGGGTCCAGCTGAAGCTGTCAGCTCCTGGCAGGAGGGGCGGACACCGGACCGTGACCCCCCACATGCTCAGGATTCTGGTGGTGGTCTTCCTGGACCTGGATGGGCAGTTGAAGGCCAGACAGCAGCAAGGAGGGGGTAAGTCCATGCCTAATCTGTGTACTATGTCTGACATGCTATTTGCAGTCTTTTGGCCTGGTCACAATTCCACATTACGTAGGTCTTGTAGTCCAGGACTCATGTCCCTCAATTGTGTGATGCACCCTCATCTGATCCACAGGTGTGGACTCTACAGTATGTGGCTTGTGTCACTACAGCACTGTGTCCCTGCAGTCAGCTATGCTTCAGGTTCCGAACAGCATCTGTTACCGTGACTCTGTTGTGTGTTTCATGGGTGGGTCAATTGTTTACACAATGCCTGGGATCTGACATGTGATCTGTGTGTGCCCTTGATATGTGTTCCAATTGCTGGTCTGACTCGCCACATGTGCCTGGGGTATTTCAAACACACCCATGCAGCAGGGGACTCCAAATTGTGGGCCTCAGGAGCATGTATATCAAGTGTGTCACACTTGCTTAGCCACCTGACTACTGTCCAGGGATATACACTGTTTCACGTAGACCTGGGCAGTCATGCCTACTCAAGGGCATTTAGAAACACTCTGTAATCCCACTCCTGTGTATCAACTTACAGGTTGTGCTTAGTGACATGTGCCTTCAGGTGTCTGCCTATGTGTCATTGTGGTGTGGCTTCCTTTTCAGGACAACTGGGGTGTGCATGAGTTTGAGGGTCAGCAGGACATCTGAGATGTGACTATAAGAGACAAGACCTGTGTGACATATAGGTGTGTGATCACTTGACAGTGCACAATGGTGTATGCAACTGTGAACTTCAGGCAGCTGTGTTTCATGCACAGCGGACTGTGATGTGCTCATGTACAGGGAGTTGTGTTTGCAGAGACTCATATGTCTGTTTTGTATGATGTGGGGTCATCTGGGTCCAGGATATTTTGTTTGCAGGGGATGGACATGTGCACTTGTCAGCTGCAGAGTTTGCTTTACCCTTGACCTATGATTGTGACACAGTGCATGCTCTTGTTGTCTGGATGCCCTGCTCCTGTGACAGGAGACAGTGATGACTGACTTTCCAGGCATGCCAGTGCCATGGCATTTAACTTGCTATGAGTGATCCTTTATTGGGGTCAAATGTGCTCCATGCACCCCATTGTGGCATTGACTATCAGGACATGAGAACATCATAGTGTGTGTTGCTGGTATGCATCACAATCATGTGAAATGAGACTCTGGCCATCCCTTCATCCTGACACCTGTAATGAGTCAGTGGCAAGAGATGTGATGTGTGTATAGTGATATACTCCTACATGTTCACTTGCATGTCCAACAAATGCATAGGTGGTGCATGTCTGCACATTGGGGTATTAGCATCCACATGCAACAGACATATGGGTGCAAGTCCAGGAGGGATATGAGTGCCATGGTTGATGGTGAGACTGACAATTGGCTTATTCTAAACAGTGTGAGCACTTTGAGCAGTGTTCAGCTGATGATGCCAGGGCTTGCCCTGTGATGTGCTGTACTCACTGTGGTGTGTGTGGTCAGTGCAGGTGACTGATGTTGTTCGTTTTTTCCTAATTCTATCCAGATACCTCCATGGCCACAGGAGGGGACAGCTCCACGGACCAGGAGGAGCCACAGAGCCTGACGGGGACAGAAGGCGAGGAGCTGGAGGGACCCAGTGGCATGGAGGGTGAGTGTAGCCACACCGAGGAGTCCTCAGCACCATTCACCCCAGCTGAGGGCCACAGCAGTTCGGAGGATGACTCCCTTGTGGAGGCGGTTGTCAGCAGCCACTAAACCCCAGCTAGTGAGGCTGACCCCGCCACTGCCACCACCATCACCACCCTCCCATCGGCTCCCATCCCAGAGGTCTGTGGAGGCACCTGTGTTCGGGAGCATTTCTCCTTTGTGCCAGGCACCGCACCCCCTGCCCCTGTGTCCCCTGCTGCCCTGAGTGTGGAGTCTGTGGACTTGCTTCAACAGATCCATGTAGGGCAGGCATCAATGCTGAGTGTCCTCCATGCACACACCAGTCTGTTGACACAACTGGTGTCGTTCATGGAGGGCATTTCATCAGGCATGTCTGCCCTACAGAGGATCGATCAGTCCGTGGCCTCCTCCCTGACGGCAGCAGTGTCCCTCCTCCAACAGTCCCTTACCCCTCCTACCCCTGCCCCATCCACGATTCCTAGCACCATACCTGTCCCAAGCACACACACACCAGCACATTCACCCAAACCCACAGACACGGGCAGCACAGAAACACCCAAACCAAGGTCTAGACGTGCACACAAGCAACCTCAGGGGACTGATACCACACTCACAGGGGATGGTTTGCAAACACACACACAGACATCCACAACCACTCCGCAGTCCTCCGATACCTCTCCCTCCAAGACCCCTCCCCGTGCTTCACCTGCAACCCCATCTCCCAAGAAGCTCTTCCTCTGTGACCTTGGCCTCTTCCCCACTGATCCAGCAGATCCAGCTTACAAGGGGAAGAGGAAGTCCCCACACACAGAGGGGAGTGCCCCCCACACCCGGACACCCTCCCCCAGGCGCAGTCAGACTGAAGCCCCCACCCGCAAGTCCCCCCAGAGCTGGAAGAGCAAGACCCCACCCCCTGCCCTGCAGCTCTACGACACAGTCTCCATCCTCCATCCCCCAGGCCACCACTCCAGAGGTTCCACCACCACACCCTGCCCCAGGTTCCCCCACCCACAGATACATCATCCCCAAAATGCTCAGGCCCTCCCTCCCCACCACTTGCTCTTCCACCCCCACCCCCCTGGTCAGACTGTTTGTGCCACTGATGTGGGGACCGTGGCCCCCCACTATGTGTCCTGCTGACCTCACCTGAACCCCATTCTGCTCCCATGGAGTTGGGTACTGCAGTGGAGTCCACGGCCACCCCATCTGACTTGGGCACTGCAGTGGGGACCCAGTCCACTCCATTTGACCTGCCCACTGCAGTTGTGCCAGCACCCACCCTATCTGGCACCCACTATGTCAGACACCTCCACTGCAGTTGCCAGTGACTCTCCTGCATCCACCACCCCTTCACTACCTCCTTCTGCTGAGCCCTGATCCTGTCCCTGCGGTGCCTGGCCTGCCCTCATGTATGCCCCTTCGAGTGTATGTCCCCTGTCCTTACCAGTGCAGGCAAGCAACGTGTGACAGTTGTCACTCAAATCACATGGTTGACATTTGGATATGGACTGGTTATTGGCCTTTATTTTGAAAGGACTTTGCATTTGCATTGAAATTTGGCTGAATAAAGCATTTGTATTTATCCTTGTGAATTTGATTTATCTGTACATTATGTTGATGATGTTTACCATGACCTTGCAGTTATAATGCTGGATTTCCAATGTTGAATACTGAGGTGTTGATGTGAGGTACTCCATGTGGTCCATGAGATATGTATCCTATTCTGGTCGGTATCCATGTCATCCTTTGCAGCTAACTGGGTGTGTCATGATTAACAATTTGGGAAGATCTCTGTAAACATTTCATTTGCATGGTCACATTTGTGGCTTGCACACATGCACATATGATGTGCCTCCCATTGTCCAATTTGTCTATTTCCCTGACTGTGGGCGCATCTCCACTGGACCTGCTGGTGTGGGCATCATTGGTGTAGGAGCAACTGGGTCCGCTGTGCAAATGACTTAAGGGACACTCCTGTACCCAGGCTGTTGTGACCAGAGCCTTCATTGGGTGGCAACTGATGGCTGACTGACCAAGTGTTCTGCTGACATGACTGAGACCTGCTGGGACTATGTTTGGCACAGCTGAGCTTCCATAGGAGTTGAGTCCCCTTAAGTAAGTGTGTTGTTCCGTGACATTGCCTGGGCCCATGGTGTGTGTTGTGTAAGCATGTGTGTGTGTGTCCACATCCCTTTTCATACACAGGCAGTGTTCCCTTGATATATTCCTGTTGTTGATGCTTGCTGAGTTGTACCGTGTTCATCCCACATCTTTGTCCTGGGCTACCAGATGTGTGGGTGCGTGACACACTACTGTTAATTGGTGTTTCATCATTGGGATTTGTCAGTTCTGAGTGGTGATGATGTGGTCAGATGCAGATGGGACACAGTCAGCGGTCCCCAAGACACTTCTTTGTTCTCAATATCATGTAGTTGTCCCTAGGTGGTACCTTTCAGCGATTGAGACATGTGTATGTGTGTGTGACTGCTCCCACTCGTCAGGTTCAGGGCTGCAATTTTGGCAGGTGTCAGCATGTGTGACTTGTGGTTCTCCTTGGCTTCTGCATTGTCCTGGGACTGTGGCAGGGATTCTGAAGGTTACGGGAGCTTTGACATCATGGCCATGTACCGCATACTGTGCAGTATGTCTGTCATTCACCGAGGTTGTAGACTGTCCTTGTGTGATTAGTCTGTGCACCTTAGTTCCTGGTGCATGTGCAATGTCACCTGTCCATGTGCGATTCACAGATGCACATTGGTGCAGTTCAGGGTGTGTGGTGTTGAGGGTGGACAGATGTGAATGTTTGCATGGATGGGCCCCTACCTCCCGCTTGTCCATAGATGACGGGCCATGCTGAGTGATTTGTGTTTGTGTAGGTGTGATGTACGTTTGTGGCACAGGACACATGTCTGGGTTTCACAGTTTGTACGACATCTACCTTTGTCATCACAGGGGACGTATCATGCATTCTTGTGTCACCCCAATGTATGGTCCCTGGGGGTAGTGCTGTTGTGTGTCAATCTCTTGCTGTGTTAGTTGCTGTTCATCCCAGCTTGTGTAACATGTCACATGTGCCCACTAAGGGGGGTCCAAGGATGGGTTACTTTAGTATGGCACTGTGTCCACATCTGTCTCACTGTGGTTCAGCCCCCTCATGTGTTGTGTAGTTGCCTGGGGATACTGAGACACACACACACAAGTTGTGTCAGATGTGCAGTGTGAGGCTGCCTGTTTGTGTTTGTGCATCTGCACCAGTGCATTGGTATTGCTGTTGTGGGCCATTGTCTGGATGTTGTTTTTGTGATTTTCCCTGCTGTCCCTGTGAGTCATATCACATCATTCTGCACATTCATCTTGGTTGCTAGGTCCCATTGCTGCCATGGAATGGGAGTTTGTGACCTGACACCTACAGTCTACAGAGGATGTTTTGATTTGTGTGTCTATTTTCGAGATGTGTGTATGTTTTGTGATGGTCACTTCTGCTTTTGTGTCATTGTACACTGTATGCAATGTCAGCCCCCATGGGTGGTGCTTGTCTGCACATGGCCGAGAGTATGTTAGGTTTTCATAGCACTGTTAGCCTCACCACATCTCTGTGGGTATGGGACACAACCACTACTTTGCCACAAAAGTGTTTCATGTGTTGGGACCAGGAATCATGCATGCTGTTTGGCATTTGCAGCTTTGACCATGATGACACTTACCTTTTGGTCACTGTGATGAGGGGGGTTCTAGACCCCATCACCACAATGCTCAATATTTGCTGCAGTTTGGAACCCCACACTTAAGTTTTGTTCTACACAGGGAGGGGGTGTTAGTGCACATTGACACAGTGCTATTGTGATGATTGCCTTGTGTAGGCCACACTCAGTTTTTGGTCACACATGTGATGGTAGTTACATTGTATGTTTGAAATCATATTCACTGTTGTGGGCATTTGTCACAGACTACACACTGTTGCCATGATGTTAGGGGGGATGTATTTTGCTGACATACCTAATGTTGGTGTATGATGGATGTGTGGCGTATCACCCATCCTATGGGTGGGGTTGGCAGGAGTGCTGGGCAACATACGCCCTTTGGGTGGGGGTGGCAGTAGGGATGGGCAACAGGTCCCCTATGGGTGGGGGTTGCAGGAGTGATGGGCAACATAGTCCCTATGGGTGGGGTGGCAGTAGTGATGGGCAACATAAGCCCTATGGGTGGGGGTGGCAGTAGTGATGGGCAACAGGTCTCCTCTGAGTGGGTGTGGCAGGAGTGCTGGGCAACATAAGCCCTATGAGTCGGGGTTGCAGGAGTGATGGGCAACAGGTCCCCTATGAGTGGGGGTGGCAGGAGTGAGGAGCAACATAGTCCCTATGGGTGGGGGTGGCAGTAGTGATGGGCAACATAAGCCCTATGGGTGTGGGTGGCAGAAAAGATGGGCAACATAAGCCTTATGGGTGGGGGTGGCAGTAGTGATGGGCAACAGGTCCCCTATGGGTGGAGGTGGCAGTAGTGATTGGCAACATAGTCCCTATGAGTGGGGGTGGTAGGAGTGATGGGCAACAGGTCCCCTATGGGTGGGGGTGGCAAGAGTGATGGGCAACATAGTCTCTATGGGTGGGGGTGGTAGGAGTGATGGGCAACATAAGCCATATGGGTGGGGGTGGCAGTCGTGATGGGCAACAGATCCCCTATGGGTGGGGGTGGCAGTAGTGATGGGCAACATAGTTTCTATGGGTGGGGGTGGCAGGAGTGATGGGCAACGTAAGCCCTATGGGTGGGGGTGGCAATAGTGATTGGCAACATACCCCCTATGAGTGAGGGTGGTAGTGGTGATGGCCATGCAAACCCTATGGTGGCCTGTTGCTAGTAGCCAGAATATGGATCCCCTGGGTGTGTGTGACCTTTTGCGGGTACGTGTCATTTGTTTGTGTGGTGGGTGTCTGACTTACCGTCTGCGCCGTCCACGTCTGTTCCTGATCCGGTCATAGATGTACAGTACTGGTATGACCTGCGCGATGGGATTCATGATGTGTTTGTCTCATACACGCTGCTTGCTGCTCCATCTCGTAACCGTTGCTAGCTGGTCCATCTCGTAGCCGTGGATTGTGTTCTGGCGCGAATCGTACCTGATATGCTTCTTTTCCGGATGCTGTGATGTGCTGTACGTGGCGACCTGTCCGGCGCGTATGATTTGCGCATTGTACTTGTCCGGCCGGAAACTGCTGTGTGTACTGCTTCCGGATGTCTCGGTTCGGCGTTCGGCGGTACAGCTCGTACGGAAAATGAAGCTTGAATCCCAGCCTATGTGTCGGTCGGATTTGTGTCAGTTATGAGCATCGTACTTCATCTCCCGGACGGACCGGCTCCGGGTTCGAGTCGGTCGCAAGGTAAGGCTACGAACAGCTCTCGGAGAGCTGTCCGACCTGGATCGGAATCGACCCCTTAGTGTAATAAAAAAATGACAGAAAAAAAGAGAGTAGAGCCTCAGCTGGCCCAGTCTTTCTGGCACTGAATTTTCCACCTCTGAGGTCACGGGTCGCAAAGGCAGTGCTTGGGGTAGCAGAGGGCAAGCCGAGGTCCCAGCTGTGACCCCTGGCGACCCATAAATGATGTCCATGTAAGCAGCTATTCCACACATTCTGGCATGAGAGGCTTGTCTGTCAACAATTCTAGATTGAACGCCATAGTGATGTTCAGTCTTTTCTTCGAATCCGGTGACCATGCACTTGTCGATGATTACACCATATAGGATGTATATGTATGCCTTGCTCATGGAAACTCTACCTTATGTGGCGGCAGTATATCACCCTCACCAAACATGAAGTTGTCCATTATCCTGTGTATTTTCATGCATTGCACAAGTGAGGCATGGCCTTTCAGTGTTTGTCCTTTATATAGTGCTACCTTGCTCAGACACTATATTTTGCCTGTGTTAAACCCTTCTGAAGCCAGATATCCATATAAGTTTTACACAAGTGTGGCCTGGACCAATCTTCAGTACCATATACATTTACAAAATGTTCTCATACACTTCATCTGCTATTTCTCATATTTGTTCCCATGAGTCTGGTCTTGAGTAACGCTTGCTCTTCTGTTATGCTTTTTTAATGTTTGCAGTGTTGTTCAGGGGGTTGTGTAAATCGTAGGGGCATATTTACAAGAAAGTGGTAGAGCGTGGGTTAGCTTCAAAATTGTTAATGCCACGCTCCGTCACTTTAGAAGCGCAGGGATGCGCTGTATTTACAATAATACGGCACACCCCTGTGTTTCTCCCTGTGCTGGTTCAGCTGCCTAGTGCCAACGCAGGTACCCTTGCACTACAGAGCAAGGGTGCCTGCGTTGATGGAATGATTGTTTATGTGCAGGAAGTTGTTTCTTCCTGTACATAAAGAATCATTAATGGCAATTTGCTTCTTATATGTGTGCTGCACAATGCAGCACACATAGAAACAGCAAAAACGAGGACAAATAAAGCATTTCTCCTCATTTCGCCATGTTAAGACCAGTTTTTCC
Source organism: Triturus cristatus (assembly GCF_964204655.1). Classification (NCBI taxonomy): domain Eukaryota; kingdom Metazoa; phylum Chordata; class Amphibia; order Caudata; family Salamandridae; genus Triturus; species Triturus cristatus. The sequence continues at coordinate 146,135,866 of NC_140588.1, forward strand.
ATGATATTGATTTTGGTGCTGCCTCCTATGTATGCCACCCTTGTAAAGAGGGGCAGCGTCAAAATCAATGGGTGTCGTGGCAGAACGCCGACCACAACATCTATTGCCCACCCCTTTAACGCTAAGTCTAGCATGACAGGGGACCTTATTTACAAGGCTTAACGGTGCCTTTTAAATAAGGCGGAGCCCCTATCGCCACAGGAACGTCCCAACAATTGACGTTCCTGTAGCAATAAGGGCTTGTAAATATGCCCTGCAGTTTCTCTGCTTGATTGGACGTCTCATTTGTCCTTATTTGTCCTTGAGTTGTTTCACCATCATACTTACAGAACTAGTAGTCGATGCAATCATAGGCTGTTTTTTGCAAGTCTTTCTTTCCATGCTTTGACTGAAGAATAAGGAGAGTAACTTTGCCTGACAGTATTTTTAGGATGAGTGTTTGATCTGTAGAGAAATCTGGTATCTTGGGAAGGTAGAAGTAAAGCTCAACAGTAATGTTTTCAGTGTATAAAGACAAAGCTGGTAGTAACATGGTATATCTATATACATTATTGTCATTTCAGGCATAACAGTCCCTAGGTGGTATTTACGAACCAAAATAATCACATCGCTGTATTGAAGTGTGTGTGTGTGGGTTCCTGGTGTGCACCACCATGCAGTTATTTTGCTTTACAGGGAATCATGTATGTGTAAGCTATATACCTGTGTGTAGAGAGAAGAACAGAGAGAAGGGAAGAGAGATACCTGGTGAACTCATTGGTGCATATTCTCAAGGAGCTATCGCTGATTTAACAGCACTTTATCGCAGCCAAAGTTGCGATAAATGTATCACCCCATTCACAAGCTGGTGTTAACAGCCCACAGCACCAGTTTACCCACGATAGCAGCCACAAAAACCATCGCCACAGAAGACGCCCGCATCTATCGCTAATGAGATGCAGAGTAGGAGTTCCCGTGCCAAAAGCCGCGACAATACCAATCCACAACATTCACAACAACCATCCAGAACTGCGATAAGAACACAAAACAGGCGATAAGGCGCGTTAGCAGCAGGAAAATAACACCTGCTCTGACCTGGTGCAAAGTCAGACCACAGCCTGCACCACAAAATGGAGCACAGCCCACAGCCACATCGGAAGGGCAACAGATGCCATGGAGCTACTGGTCATGTGGCCCGGACACCCAAGAGGGCTACAACACACACCGCCACCAACCCAGGACCCCAACCCCCACCCGGAATACCCCATCCCAGGACCACCACAGAGGCAGCCCAGACAAAGACAGCGGACCCCCAGGAAACGCACCAGCCACACAGACCCAACACCTGACAATGTCACTGCTCACTACAGGCTCAAAAGGTAATTCTGCCTTTTGGGCCACCACCACAGGTGTACTGTGGGCTGATGATCTTGGTCCCTGGCACCTCTGTTACTGTTAATGTTGTCTGTGGAGCTGGATTCTTGCTGAAAGTCTAGTTTCCCAGCTGCCTCTGGAATCCTATTCTGTGGCCCCACGTTATATGTTAACCAGTGCTGCAGGATGGTGGATGCTGGTGTAGGTGGTGGCAATTTCTGTGCGAGCCACTCTGTTTTTATTCTTTTGGTGTCTGTACTTTTCTTTGATTGTGTCATAGACTCATTTAATTTGTGTGATGTCTTCTTCTTTGAATTTTTTTCTATTGAGCATTTGGCATCTCTTACACTCTCTTTTTAAGGGGTGTTATAGGAGGTGTTCTGTGTGACTTAATCTTTCAAGGTGGCAGATATGGGCTGAGTGCTCTGCCAGTCATTCAACATTATATAACAGAGTCAATCATAATCTATGTCTTTCATGGGTAACTGGTCCTCTCCTTCTTTAGGTTGAGCATTCGAGATCTCTTATATATACTTTAGTATATACTTATCTGTGTATGTACTTTGTGGGCTCTGGAGATCAGCCCTAGGACTTGTATGCTTCCGCTTAGGAACTTTTTTTCTGTTCAACTGCCTCTATTTAACTGTCTTGATAGAAAACGACCAGTAGAGGTCAATAAAATACCAGAATTGCTTTCTGTTTGTTCAACTGCCTCTATTTAACAGTCTTGATAGAAAACGACCAGTAGAAGTCAGTAAGATACCAGAATTTCTTTATGCTCAGGGAATTTCTTTTTTTTTTTTTTTGACAACTGCCTCTATTTAAATTTCTTGATAGAAAACGACCAGCAGTGGTCAGTAAAACACCAGAATCACTTTAGCATTATCTAGATTCCAGTCCATAGATTTGTCTTCCTAGAGCACCCGTAGAAAATAATATTTTTTTTCAAATCTTGTATTTTCAGTGATATGACCACCGAAGGCCCTGATTTTATAATAAAAACAGAGCTTTGGGCTATACCATTTCCCACTGAAAGGCAATATTTCTATTCATGTGTTCACATACCTGGTGTGTCACACAGTTTGGTGCTTACGTTCCCTCCATGTTAAAGAATAGTAGATGTTTCAGCACCCAGGCTAATGTGCTGCATAGCTAAATACATATAAGGTCCCAAAGGTGAGACTGATTGCATTGCAAATGCTTGTTTAAGAGAGGGAATTAATGATGGGTGGAAATCTTAAATTCATCTCAGGCACTGCTATTTACTCACAGATGCATTGCAGTCCATCATTATTTTCTGAAACATTTCTTTCAGACTGCTTGGGTTGCAAGAAGAGGGTGACACATGGCTTGGTGTGTTTTTTAATAGAATTAGTTAAACTGTATTTATTAGAATTGCTTTCACCTGTCATAGGTATATATGTGGTGGTATGCTCTGAAGCTCTTGTCTTCTGAATTAAGGTTCAAGTGTGGTGTCAGTTTCGGCTGCTTCTTTGTACTATGACGAAATGGGCATGTTGTACTCTCTGGGCCATGCATTGTTGTCCTGGGGCATCTTAAAGATAGACTCTATGATGTTATGCTTGGGCATTCGTGTTGGTAACTAACCAATAGTCCTCTTTCTTTGTATGTGAAATTTCTGTCTGCCTCTTGCCTTTTCTACTGGGATCTTGACTTGGGCCCTTAAGCTCTTTAACACATTAATATTGAGAACTGGATTCACTGTGTGTGCACTGCTCTCTAGTGTATTTTGTGGCAAGGTGCTGCTTGTGCTTCAGGTTATTCATTATATTCTGCCCATTTCAGTTAACGCTTTTCATACTTCAGATGTTGCCATGCTGACAGCACTATGACCATATTTGGTAAAGTGTGCATGGTTTTGTCCCATTTTGATGAACTCATGAAGATCTCTTTGTGGTTGTGTCGTAGGGTAATAATGGCAGACTGCTTGCAGTTCCGGTGTTTTCGTTGCCAGCCCATTGTATGGTTTTTGTAACTCAATTGTGGCAGATCCAAAGTTTTGGCAGTGCTCATTTTTGCAAATACATCTCTATTCGAGCAATAATTACACATCATGATTAATAAATCCCATTAATTCTAAAATAACAAGAATGTAGATTGGTAATGCGCCTAAAAAGACAGAACTAATGATCAATCTTCTAGTAAATGCAGGGGCCTGTTTACAAGCCCATTGTGTCGCCGGTGCAGCACTTTTTTGGATGCACCGGTAGTGCAGTGTGCCTCCCCATATTTACAAGGCCTTGTACAGCCACTCTGCATGACTTTTCATGGCCTTGTGAATATGGCCCCCTTTCACACATTACTCTGTGTGAAAGGGGCATTCCAGGGGTGTTGCTGTGGGTGTTTCTATGCACCATTCATGGAACCTGATGCCTTCCCAGAGTCACATGTTCTGTAAACCTGGGAATGCATCAGATTTCTACACCTGGGAGGCACAACGAGGAGAAATACCTTTATTACTCCTTGTTTTTCCTTTTTCTTTGTGTGCTGTATTCTGCAGCACACGTAGAAAGAAAAACACCTCTTGTGATTGTTTTTGTGCAGGAAGGTGTCCTTTCCTGCCAAAGATGATCAACACTACAGCGCAGACACTGTTGCACCATGGCGCAAGGGTCCCTGTGTTGGTGCATGGCAGCCCAATCTACGCCAGCACAGGCGAAATAGACATGAATGCACTGTATCTTGTAGATACACCATGTCCTGCCCTTTTCTTTGGACGCACGGTAGCTCAGCAGGAAGGCTTGCTGAAATGCTGTGCGTCAAAATATTGTAAATGAGGCCCTAAGCTTCCTTACACTAACACAAGCTGAAGCAAATGTTAATGTAACATTGTTCTTGATAAAACTATAGACATTAATAAAGCGTGATAGCATAATATAGAATATGTTGTTACTCATTGAGAAATACAATTTGCACTTTCCACCATCATCCACAATCTTTTAGCAGCCACTCCAGTAAGTAAAGAGGGCACCATCTTTAATTGATATTTGATATTTAAATACAGAGAGTAAACCAATGAATTCAGAATGGGTTACATTTCATAGGGAGACCAGCAGCTCAACAGTAGAGATAGTGTGATTTCTAAGAGATCGACACAGAGAACATTAACATCAGGATAACACAGAATGTATGTTGTCGAGTTTCCTATTGGTGCTTGCCATTACTCTATGTTGAACTGCCGATATTGTGCCTTTTTCACCTTACTGTTTGTTATGCAATCATTGAATTTCCACTTGAAAGGACGGATCACAAAACATTTTGACTGGCGCTATTTCATGTCCTTGGTAGTAAGGTAAGGTAGTGCTTCATGCAAACACCCCTTACCGCCATTTTATGAAAAAAGGATTCCGGAGATTGTAATGCAAGTGTTTGTGCATATAGTGTGGTATTTTGTTGTTGTGACGTTTTCTGATGTTTATGTGCCATTTTGTTTTTGTGCTGCATTATTAGAATGGGATGTCACACTTTGGTTGTGTTTCATTCTTTTTTAACAGTTTTGTTGTCTTGTGCCCTGTTAAGTTGTGATTGTGTGATTATGTGACATTGTGTATGTTATTGTAATATGTTCTGTTGTTTACTTTAGATAATTAAACTAATGCTGCTACAATTTGGGCCAAACACAGCATATGCATTTTAAGGTTCTTTGGCTAGCAACCATTTACCAGTGTGTCGTGTGGTAAAATAGCACTGTTTCAGCTACTCAACAATTTTAAGACGCCAGTCTCTCTCTTGCGTAATCGGGGCACTGTCCCTAGTTGTGCCACAGTGCACATTCTGTCAGGTCCGCCGGCCACAAACAGGGATAGTGCACCCTATTACAAGTAATCTGTTGTCCCTATGGCAGGTACAAACTCTCACTGCCACTTGGGTAGCTTATTAGTGAAATACTGACCAACTCACTCAAGTACTGCTCTGTCTTTCTCTGTACAGGCGCCACAGCCTGCACTTTAAAGATGGGAAAGATATCCCACTGTAGGCAGGTGCAGAGTGACTGCAGCCACCTGGAGAAGAATGTGTGGGGTGGTCCATTAAACCTCCTTTAGCCCGTTGCAGGGGTCGCTCTCAGGGGATGCACTGACTGTACAACACTGTTTTGTGGTGCACAGTGAGTACAACTCCTGGCTGCCTCTTTTCCTCAGTTCCCACGTTCATAATTGGGTGCCAGTACAGAGGCAAAGTGTTCCCCTCATTAGCGTGTGACCAAATGAATCCCCCTGAAGGTAACGCCTGAGCTCTATGTGCACCTGTGCTATCTGTATTACAGAAGAGGGTGCACAAGAGCTGGAACCTTCTTCCATAACACTACAGTGCCCTGGGGGTGCCAAAAATAGGGGCATACACCTGTTGTGCCCTGGGGCACTGTTTATAAGACATCCCTAGTCAACCTAAATTGGCAAAAGACACTGGGTCTTATATTAGCACATCCAGTGCTCATTGTATGTGATACACTCTTGAGTGTATGTGTTTATGTGTATTTGTGTACATCACTCTCTTTGAAACTTCTTATGCACTCCACTATTCCCTTGTAAACAACCACATGCAAATATTTTTACTATGCAAAATTTGAAAGCATCCCATCTAATGTTTGTTCCTTGCTGGGTGTACTGTGTTTCTATACATGCAGCTTTGAGGTCACTGAAGCTAAGCACTAAACCTTTACCTCACTAACGAAGCTCAAAGACTCAAAAGTGTGTCTGGGGTTGTGTTTGCATTGTGTGGAGATTATGTGAGCTACTCTTGGTGTGGAGATGAATGATTTCCATATGATAGACATTCCCTATAAGGGCACAGAGAAGCACAGAAAAGATAACAGACACTGGTCTGAGGATATATCACTGGCTACATACAATGAAAAGTTGCCAAGATTCCCAACACAACTATTGTTTTTCATTCATTGTGAAATTGTCTGAATGTCTTCAGAGAGTTATATTTTTCCTACAGCTGCAACATAATGCTTATTGTGTGATATTACTTTTTGACACATAGCTGTTCATTTGCAACTTCAACTAGTATTCTAATGTCACATGCTTACTTTTGTGAATAACATGCTCTATGGCTTGTTTTGAGACTGAAACGTCCCCTGCTTGGTGTACAGTTGTGTTCCCCTGCCCTCAGTGACCAACCTTAAGTATTTTGTATCCTGATTTTTTACTTTTGGCCCTGGTGTTACACTACTCTGGCATGTATGCCGATGCCTAAGCCTGTCATTTGACCTGAGTAAGTCCCGCAACCCATATTGTGATGTGAAGGGTTGCAATGAGCATGCCCTAATTGACAGATAGTGAACTGCTGTCCCTGTTGCGGGTTTAGTTCATAGAGCAATAGTTGCAGTGTACTATGCTTTTTGAACACATATTTGTAACCGGACCTTTTTATCTGTGTCACTGGAATGAAGGCTTGTGTAAAGTTTCACTTCTATGCACAAATCTGACTCCTAGTGCTAACCTAGTGTTTATTGTGCATGTATGTGTATATAGCCTGTGTAATACATGCATTGTGCATGTGAGTGAGCCGGTGGAATGGAGGTCTGTGGTATCTATTTTGGAAACCCCAGGCCTGACCTTTTGAGCAAGATGTAGGTGCTGCTGTTTCTAAAGACAGTGAAAGTGTACTTATTTAGAGGGAGTAGAGCTAGACACTGAAGTGAGAGAAGAGGAGGATAAAAAAAGAAATTCAATTAGGCCTTTTGCTGAGACACAAGAAGCTGATTAGTCCTCCTGAACACTGCCATTTGGCAAACTGTAGGTGGAAGGGTGGGACTGCAGACTTTGTTGTACAGGGAGAAGGGGATCCTTTATGTGAGGCCAATGTTTTTGTCTTTCCATGACCATACTTTCCGTGAGCTGATAGAAGGCATGTACAGAAATCTCATACCTCTTTGTGTCTCTGTTGTAGGTGCTCCAAACAAGAGACACCTCAGCTGTGAGAAGTATCATTCTTCACAAAGGTTGTGTCTGGTGAGCAGCCTGGAAAGGACACTTGAAAAGACAACCACCCCAAGTGCTTTCTGAAAGTGCAGATAGTGGATACACATCTCCTGTTTGCTTTTACTGAATAAAAGTGGGGTCATGAGCAATCTGTGCAAGCCATGTTGCTCAGAAAATAATTGGCCTGTGTGTGACTATATTACCCAGAAGAAGATCAGCTGTGCTTTGTCATATTGCAGAAAAGATCAGCCTGCGTGTGTCCGTATCAACCATAGGAATATTGACCTGTGCATGGCTTCCCACAGAAGGAGATTGCTCTGTGCATGGATACACCGCAGGAAAGAGATTGGATGCTTGCGTAGCCTCACTGCAGGAAGCAGATTGGTGTGTGTGGTCTCACCATTCCTGGAAAGTTTGCCCATACAGGGCGACTTGTTTTGCCTGGGATCAGGCCTCCCATGGGGATCACAGCAGGATGCTGAAGCAATGTCCACAGGCAGCGCCAGCTAGGAGACCCTGAAGGACCTGCCAGTTAGTACACCTTCTACCAGAAGCCGAAAAGAGTGATTATGCTAAGACGAAGCCAGTAATAGCTTAAAGGAAGGCTCCACTGGAGGTAGTAAGAACTGTGCAAACTAAATCGTTAGAGATGGAGCACTAGTACATTACAGGAGAGATTTGCATTTTAGCCGATATCACGCTATTACTCTAATCCCAAAAGAGAGGAGGTCCGCCTAAACCAGAGGGGGGACTGAGTTAAGATAGTAATGATAGGTGCAGCTCTGCCTAACAGCATTCAGGACACTTAGCGGGTCATTATCATAGCAGGCGGATTTCCGCTACCCGTATGGGGGTGGCGATCAGCCCGCAAATTCCTACCACCCGCCTACCATTTCCCACCGCCATATTACGATGGCGGGGGGACCCCGGCGGATGGAAAGACCGTCCACCGGTTTTCCACCAGTAGGCAATCAGCCCGATTGCCTACTGGGCGGAAAAGGCCAGCAATATGGTGGCGGTGCCTTGCAGGCACCACCATCCATATTAGGATGATGGCAGTGAATTGCCTTTCCATGGCGGAGACTCCACCATGGAAAGGCATGCAGTCTTTTCTTTGGGGGCCCGTTGCGGGCCCCCAGGGTGTTCGGGGGGTGGGGGTGCACTCGGGGGGTACCCATGGTACCACCCTACATTTTAATGCACAAGGTGGCAGGTACCGCGCGGTGCCTGTCACGTTGTGCATTCAAATGCACAACATGCATTTTTCACATTGCGGCGAGTGCTGCTTGCAGCACTGCCTGCCACAATGTAAAAAATGCGGGATGCGCCCACCAGTGTGGCGGGATTATCTTAATGCCACTAGCGGGACCGCCGCAACAATGGTGGGCAGTCCCGTTTCCTAGGACGTCCGCCCGCCATTGTAATAGGCCCCTAAATGTTGCTTTGCCTATTCTGGTGTGCATAAAAGTATTTTTCTTTCTTGAAAGTCAAGCACTGGATCGGACATTACACTATTGTGCAATGATTGTTAAGTTCTGAGGTCGAGCACTACCTTCTTGAGAAGCCTGTGACTGCTACCCATTGCTGCTACTGAGAGTCAATTTCTGAAGGGGTTGCACTTGGCCCAGGATGGCAGCGTCATAGGGGCATATTTACAAGGCGGCGATAGAAAATTATCGCCGCTTTTGCGGCCGTTTTCGGCCGAAAAGCAGCGATAATTTTATCGCCTAATTAGCAAGGTCACGCAAACGCGTGAAACCTTGCATTAGCGCACAAAATCTTAACGCCCAGCTTTGCATCTCTAATGAGATGCAAAGTGGGCGTTCCTGACCTGACATGACAGGAGAAATGTCGCTTAGCGACATTTCTCCTATCATCAAGCCCCACGCTATGAAGCATAGCGGCAAGAAAAGTAGCAATAACCCCTGTTATCGCTACTTTCCTTACGCCTGCTTCAGGACTGACTTAGCCATGATATCCTATGGAAGGTGGATATCATGGCTATGTTTGTGGGGCCCTATCAACAAGCTAACGCCACATTTCGTGAGATTATCGCTGGGTTTCCAGCGATAATCTCACATTAGGCAGTTAGCGCTAGGATTTCTATCGCTTTTGAGATAAGCGTTGCTAATAGCACGCTATCTCAGCGATAAAAATCCACGCTAGCCGGCGATAATTATCCTAGCGCTAAGTGCTCTAAGCGATAATTATCGCCGGTTGTTGCTGATATGCCCCATAGTATGGCATACTCCGGGATATCAGAGTCAAACAACCTCAACCCTCATGGTTGAGGCTTAGTAGTTTGCCCCATGACATCCTAAATGGATTCTGACCACTTCATTAAAAAAATCAAAGGTCGCAGTGTTTAAATGGCTAGAGTGTCAAAGCAGTCCACTGGGGATGGAAGCAGCAACATAGGTATCAATTGAAACTGCTAACCACCGTCATAGGACATTGGAGCTTGTAGTTGAAGTGGATAACAAGAAGAATCAAAAAATTAGCAGGTCGTTTCCTGGCATAGTAGTTATTCCCGCCCATTGGCTGTGGTAAATAATGAACAACACTTTAACAGATGCAAACATAACAGTATCCCAAGCAAACCTACATCCAACAAAACTAGAAATCAATATCATATTAATTAAATTAACTAAAAACTGAAAAATATGTTCCAGTTTATGTTTTACTTATTTCTTAATATAATAACATGTCACCAAAACTGCTTATAGTTCTCTTTCCAGTGTTTGGTGCCTTGTAGTGCTAGTGAAAATACCCTTAAATTACCCAAACTTAGGGGCAGATTTACAAGCCCCTTGTGCCACTTTTGCGTCACTTTTCCCATGTTAAAAGTGACGCAAAGGTGGCGCAAGGGGCTTGTAAATCTGCCCCTTAGTATGCAATGTGGACTGCAAACATAGTCAGATCCGTGTGCAAAAAAAACCGATCAGCCCCTAACAATAAATCTTGCTGGGTTCACACAAGTAGCCATTCATCTATCTGCGTGTTTATAAAGTCCATGCAAAGTTACATGTAAACGATGAATTGTGGTCACCAGATTAGGTGTTCATTTGCTTCTCGGGCCTGCCACACAGGGTGCATTCAGCCTAGGACGATGATTTACCTACTTTTTTACAAGGCAGGAGGTCATTGCCGAAAATGGCCGCCATTACAAGGCTGTAATGGAGAATGATGACCCCTGAGCGCATTTGTAGCATCAATCTTACCCTTGGTAGTTAAACCAACAAGTAAAAGTAATCAGGAAAATACTGCGCTCTCTTCCTTAACATTCATCACGCGTAGAAATATGATAAAAAAAGAGTTGAGGACAGATGTTGCTGTCACGGAGGTGCACGCCGCTGAATTTCTATGTTCTGGCTGCGGTGTGTTTGTTAAGTTTGATATCTAAAAAATGATAGGTTGCGTAAGTCTTGTCTGCCGTTAGCTGACGCCTTGCATACTGACAGCTAAACGCAACAGCGTTTGGCAATGCGGCCATCCGAAAGAGCTGCTTGGCGGATTCCTCGAGGGCATGGCATGTAAGCAGCAGATGGACACCTCTTATTTCAACCCACTCGCGCACGGCTGCCAAGTCCTTCAAATATTTTCTCTCGCCGTCCTGATAGCTGACATAGCAAGGGCGCCCTGGGCTCCAGTGCGAGCAAGGAAAATTGCCACCCACAATCCGGCAGCTGGGTGGTTAGTAAAATATCGCAGTCACCAGTTTAGTGGTCTCCTGGGACCTCTGTGTCTCGCTGCCACTGCACCTTGATGCCATGCCAGTGGAAGGCCTCCTGAAGCATATGTGCAGCGGTGCCACTGCACCTGCTGCACAATTGATGGTCTATGCCTCTGGTTCCAATCCCATGCCAGTGGTAGGCCTGCTGAAAAACGTGTGCCCCGGTGCCACTGCACCTGCTGCACCTTTGAAGGTCTATGCCTCTGTTTCCGATCCCATGCCAGTGGAAGGCCTTCCTAACTATCTGTGCCCCGGTGCCACTGCACCTGTAGCACCATTGATGGTCTATGTCTCTGGTTCTGATGCCATGCCAGTGGAAGGCCTCCTGAAGCATATGTGCAGCGGTGCCACTGCACCTGCTGCACAGTTGATGGTCTAAGCCTCTGGTTCCAATCCCATGCCAGTGGTAGGCCTGCTGAAAGACGGGTTCCCCGGTGCCACTGCACCTGCTGCACCTTTGAAGGTCTATGCCTCTGTTTCCGATCCCATGCCAGTGGAAGGCCTTCTTAAATATCTGTGCCCCGGTGCCACTGCACCTGTTGCACCATTGATGGTCTATGTCTCTGGTTCTGATGCCATGCCAGTGGAAGGACTCCTGAAACATATGTGCAGCGGTGCCACTGCACCTGCTGCACAATTGATGGTCTATGCCTCTGGTTCCAATCCCATGCCAGTGGTAGGCCTGCTGAAACACGTGTGCCCGGTGCCGCTGCACCTGATGCACCTTTGAAGGTCTATGCCTCTGTTTCCGATCCCATGCCAGTGGAAGGCCTTCTTAAATATCTGTGCCCCGGTGCCACTGCACCTGTTGCACCATTCATGGTCTATGTCTCTGGTTCTGATGCCATGCCAGTGGAAGGACTCCTGAAACATATGTGCAGCGGTGCCACTGCACCTGCTGCACAATTGAGGGTCTATGCCTCTGGTTCCAATCCCATGCCAGTGGTAGGCCTGCTGAAACACGTGTGCCCCGGTGCCACTGCACATGATGTACCTTTGAAGGTCTATGCCTCTGTTTCCGATCCCATGCCAGTGGAAGGCCTCCTGAAATATATGTGTCCTGGTGCCACTGCACCTGTTGCACCATTGATGGTCTATGCCTCTGGTTCTGATGCCATGCCAGGTCTTAGCAAGCTTCAGAAAAGGTCATATAAACTACTGGCATTCACTTAAACCATGTGGAAATGTCCCTGTTTTTACTTTACATGCTTCAACTGGCATAGCTGTGCTGAAGGCATGGTGTATTGATGCACAAGGGAGATAAAAACTAAGCATGCAAGATGGGCTTTATTTTATTGGCTAGTTCTGTGTAAGACTTTTATCATGTCTACATATTCTTTAGTACGTTCCAATGATTGGACAACACGTAGTTCACAGTTTCCTGCATCTGTGTCATCTATGCTCTGCCATAGTTTTTCCAAGCACACTCAGAATATTTCCTTGAAAGTGCTAGTTGATTTTTGGACACGTCAGAAGGCAAGATGGCGGTCGCTTGAGGCTGCAGTGCCCGGTAACAGAGCAGTGCCGGCATGGGAAGGCTGAGACAGATGCTGTGCAGTGCTGACTGATTGAATGGCTCCGATCCCTTCTGGAGGATATCCCACAGAGGGCAAATATGCAATACTAAGGTTGGCAACGCTCATAGGACTCTCCGTTCTACGCTACTGGGGTAGAACGCAAGAAGCACCAGTAACCCACCTGGAAGCTGGTCCGAGCGCCCGGATGGCACCGAAGATGTCGGCCGCGGCTGCTGCAGCGAAGGCGAGAGCGGCAAGATTCGCACAGCGGGAGACTGCTGAGGTGGGAGGAAAGACGGCGAGATCCCCCGACGAGGTGCGCGATGCCCCTACAGCTCCCAAGGCAGCAGGACGCGGAAACGCTACTAAACCTAGGGAAGGCAATGCAAGGAATGGTCCTACGGTGGCCGAGCTGTTCCGGAGAGCTCCGCTTCCGGATCAGGAAAGGAAGATTGGTGAATGCGGAAAAGCAGCTCCGGCCGCAGCTGATTCACCTGTAATGGTGTTGGCGTTGGTGACAGAGACGGAAGCCGAAAATGGGGGTGAGCCGGCAGCTTCATCCCCGCTTTCCGTGTCAGGTGGGAGGTGTGAGGCTGCCACTACTCGTGATGCTCCTGATGCTCCTGATGCTCCCAGTGTGGCTGCGGCTCTTGGTAGGTCAGGGGCAGAGGAAGATATGACTGTCTCGGTTCTTTCCTCCTTTGGGAAGGGTGTCAATGGTGGGTGTTTAGAGGCGGAGGCCCAACGCGACTTGATAGCTAGAATTGTTTCGGATGGCCCGCTGAATCTCACACACGCTCATGAAAAAGAGAATATAGAGAGCGTAGAGAGCGGTGCTGAGCTAGATACCGAGCTAGATCCCAGCGATTTTTTTTCCCTCTCGGATGGGGGAGGGCAGTCAGATGAATCCGCCTCATGCACCACTGACGAAAGCGGGTCTGAGGAAAGGGACAGAGATACTGAGGTTAACTCAAAAACGATTTTGAAAAAGAAAAAAACTCACTCAGGTTTGAAAGATCTAGCATGGGATTACTCACCTACTAGCCAATTAATCGCCCTTTGCCCTGCTCCCACTTCTCAACAACAATCCGACTCCACAATCCATATAGACCCTGCACCTTCGGCCCTCGATACCATCCTACAAGCTATTGCCGCGCATCGGGAAGAAACATCTCAGGACTGGCGTAAGGCACAGACTGCTTTGCGCAAAGTCCAGGGAGTAGTGCGCAGACTAACAAAGACATATAGCTCTTTTGGTGAGCGCTTGACTGAGATTGAGTCAAGGATTGTTTCTAATGAGACCGAAACTGCAGCAGTTGTAGTTAGGGTGAGCTCTCACGAAGCAGAATTGACAGATGTCAAATGGAAATTGGAAGAGTTCGAAAATTACCAGCGAAGGAATAACCTAAGACTGCTGGGGGTTCCCGAGGGGGCCGAAAGCGGGGATGTTCGCTCTTTTGTAATAGATCTGTTTTGTGATACTATGCCTGAGCTTGCTAGCTGGGATTGGGCCAAAGAAATTCAACGGGCTCACCGTATGCCATTTACCTTGAGACAACCGCAGAAACCTGGGGCTTACCCTCGTGCAATCCTTATCTTTTTTGGCAATTTGCTGCTTCGTCAGGCTGTTTTTGAAAAGGCCAGGCCGGAGTCTAGGCGAACGAGGAATGAAATTTCGTTCTTCGTTCGCCCAGATTTTTGCCACTCGACTGTTGAAAGGCGCTGGAGGCTGCGCCAGCTAATTAAACCTTTTCAGGATAAAAAAGCTCAAGCCTACCTAAATAATCCTGCACGGCTAAAGGTGATCTGGGGAGGAGAAGTTAAGTTCTTTACCTCAGAAATAAAAGCAAAGGAGTATTTAGAAGAGTTGAAGTAGATATAATAGGGAAGGGGAGGTAGGAAAGAAGGGAAAGGGGGAAAGGAGAAAGAAAAAAAAAGAATAAAAGAACAGAAAGGGATAGAATGGAATAGAAAACGGAATTCTTTATTTAAAAAAGGGAGAGGAAGGAGAGAGGGAAGGAGAAGGAAAGGAGGGAAGGGAGTGGAAGAAGGGGGAAGGGAGGGAGATAAAAGGAAGGGGGAAAAGAAAGGGAAAAGAAAGGGAGAAGAAGGGGAAAGGACAAGGAGGGAATTATAATTATAATTATAATTGTAAAACTAGGATCCAACCGTTAGAGAGTAGCTTGTGCTTCCGTTTGTTTTCTTGTTTTTCTTCTTTTTTTTCTTTTTCTTTTGATGAGATGGTTTACTCTTCCGCTGATGTTATTGTTATTGCTTTAATAATACAAGGGATCAATTGAACTTTGCACAGTTGTCAAGAATTCCTGTCATACGAGGGGAGGAAAACGGTAACCAGCGAAAACGGACTACATCTCCCAGGATGCTTAGCGGTTGAGAGGTTATGTAAACAGGAGAGCTGTTACATAACTCAAGGGAAACACGCCCTTATGTAAACAGGAGAGCTGTTACATAACTCAAGGGAAACACGCCCTTATGTAAACAGGAGAGCTGTTACATAACTCAAGGGAAACACGCCCTTATGTAAACAGAAGAGCTGTTACATAACTCAAGGGAAACACGCCCTTATGTAAACAGGAGAGCTGTTACATAACTCAAGGAAAACACGCCCTATAAAGGGAGGAACCGGGAGGTACAAGGCTGTCGGATATTGTGTTTACACCGACATACCTGCTTCGTGAAGAGCAGTGTTCCGGAGTGGTGCTCCAGTAAGGCAAGAACGGAGGTAGGTCGAGTCGTTACTCCCTGGGCCGTGTCTTGCCCCATCGTCACCTGTGAAGGACCCGGAAGCTCTACCGGTCAACCATTGAGCTTCGCTTTTTGACTCGGCTGAGTCCAAGCGCAGTGGCGCTTTTGCTGGTTGGAGTCGTAACTCCCAGCCCGACCAGAGACACAGGGACTGCCAGCTGTAACGCACACCAGGAGGTGTTTGCCGCGTTACAGACTCGGAAGTCCACAGGATCGATCGAGCGGCTGCTCTCGGTTCAGTCTTCTTGCTTGTGATTGGGGTATCGGTGACGCATCACCAGGAGGTGACTCCGCGTCCCGGTGCAGTCTGAGGAAGAGGTTGAGCGGCTGCTCCCTTCAGGTAGAGACCCCGGCTGGGTGTTTCCCTGACTCCTCGATTCTCCCCAACACTCTTCGTGCCCCTCACAGCCTACCGATTGGCATTGTCGGCCATTTCATTTCTGCCCTCTGTTGGCATACGCCGGGATCGGCGTATATGCAGAGGACGGTTAGGACCATCCGTGCTGTGGGCTGGTAACGTACTTAGCCTGGAGGATTCCAGTGACTATAACTTTTGTTTGTTCTTTGTATTTTATTTGCCTTCATTAAAAGAACTAACCCTTCACAAGTGGTTGCGTCCTCATTGTCGTGTCTGTTAAACGATCCTGAGACGTTCAGGGCGTTACAAAATATCCGACCTTAATAACACTAACTGTCTCCCGGTCGATAACAGACATGGCAACACTTGATGATGTGCTGGCTGCTTTAGCGGCCATGCAAGTTGAAGTGGCTGCCTCTAGGCAAGAAACAGCCGATGTAAAAGCCAGACTGGATGCTATCCAATTGGACCCGCTCACGCCCAGCACCTCCCTCACGAACCAGACCCCTGCGGTAGTAGTGGAAATGCCGGTAGCCATCCCCTTGGCAACACCAGAGAGGTACAGTGGGGATCCTAACACAGTGCAGGTATTCCTCACACAAGTGGCGCTACATTTATCGTGCAAACCAAAGGCGTTCCCCACGAGTCAGGCTCGTGTGGCTTTCCTTATATCCTATTTGGCTGGAAACGCGGCACAATGGGCCGTACCTCTGGTGAGCAGGGACGACCCCCTCTTATGTGATTGGGGTGCTTTTCGCGAGGAATTCCTGAAGGTATTCGACAGAAGGGCTGACTCGTACACGGCGGACCGTGAAATGCTTGAGTTGAGACAGGGATCCAACGACCTGGTGCAGTATCTCAACGCGTTCCGAAGGCTGGTTGCGGAAACCAAGTGGCCTGTTGCTAAACAGACGGCGCTCTTCCATCAAGGGCTGTGCGATGAGCTCAAGGACGCCGTGGCTCATATTGACCCTCAACCCAAGACATGTGAGGGCCTTATCAACCTGGTATTACGGCTGGAACATAGGCTAAGTGAAAGAAAGGGGGATCATGGGAGAAAAGGAAAATCCCTTCCATCCTATGTGACGGTGGGAAGTCCTGAAACTTCCACCGCATCCAAGGGAGAACCCATGGACATCAGCGCAATACGAGCGAGCCTCACAGCCACGGAGAAAGAGTCACGCCGTAAACAAGGATTGTGCCTATATTGTGGCAAAAAAGGCCACTACGTACGTGAATGCCCTGCCAAACCGAAGACGTCACGTTATCGGGCCAACCGGTCGGTAACAGCCGTGGTGGACATACCGGCGGAAAACTAGAGGACTCCAAGACCAGAGAAGGGGCATCTCGGAGTCACTCATCCATCCCTTCACTTTCCAACTCGGTCACTAAGGGACAACGACACCTGTTTATCACGGTGCACGTGGGAGTGCATGACCAGTGGATACCCGTTGTGGCCATGGTGGATTCAGGGGCCACTGGCATGTTTATGGACCACAACGAGGCATGCAGGCTAGGGCTAGTGCTTCTTCCCAAAGCAGTACCCGAAGACGTCTATGCGGTAGACGGAAGGCGATTGGTGACGGGGCCCATCGGACAGCACACGGGGGTCCTTCCGATGAGATATGGGAGGAACCATTTGGAACAAATCGATTTTAACATCATCCGAGCGCCCCAATATGGCGTCATATTGGGATTGCCGTGGCTACAGAAACACAACCCCTTTGTGGATTGGCCAACACATCGCATCGAAATGACGTCACCGTATTGCATCCTGCATTGTGGAATAAGAACGGAATCCCTTGACGCAGATGAGAGCGGGAGTCAGACGGTGGCTACAGCGGCAGAAAAAGATGTGGCTCTCCCCCAGGCTTATCACAGTTTTGAGGATGTATTTGATGAGGTGAAGGCGGAAGTGCTACCACCACATAGACAGTTTGACTGCCAGATCGACCTGGTGCCAGGGGCCAGCGTTCCCAGCGGCAGGCTGTATGCCCTGACGGAGCCTGAAAACGTGCATCTCCGGGGGTACCTGGATAAACTCCTCAAGCTAGGATTCATCCGCCCGTCCAAGTCTCCGGCCGCCTCGCCACTCTTCTTCATCCCGAAGGCTAATGGGGAGCTGAGAGCCTGTGTGGACTTTAGGGCATTGAATGCGATAACCATAAAAAATCGGTACCCCTTGCCTCTCATCAGTGTACTTCTGGAACAGGTCAAGAAAGCTCGTATCTACACCAAGTTGGATTTGAAAGGGGCATACCATCTGGTGCGCATGAGGGACGGAGACGAGTGGAAGACCGCCTTTAAGACCAGGTTCGGCCTTTTTGAGTACCTCGTCATGCCGTTCGGTCTGTGCAACGCCCCGGCAGCCTTTCAGTACTTTTTGAATGAGGTATTCAGAGAGGAGTTGGATATCTACGTGGTCGTATATATCGACGACATCCTCATCTATTCGTCCAGTGTGGAGGAGCACGTACACCACGTCAAAGCTGTGCTCCAAAAGCTGAGGGAAAACATGCTGTTTTGTAAACTCAGCAAGTGTGACTTCCACGTCACATCCGTGGAATTCCTCGGAGTGATGCTGAGTCCAGAGGGACAGGAGATGGCAGAACGAAAGATCAAGGCGGTGAAAGAATGGCCGGTGCCCCAAAGCGTGAAGGACGTCCAAAGTTTCATTGGCTTCGCCAACTTTTACAGGCGGTTTATAGATGGATTTTCAGGAGTGGTGGCCCCAATCACACAGCTACTGAGGAAGTCCAAGGAGTTTGTCTGGTCCCCTGAAGCGAACAAAGCCTTTGAGGCCCTGAAAAGCGCCTTTGGTAAGGCGCCGGTGTTGGCTCACCCCGATCCGGATCTCCCCTACGTGGTGGAAGCGGACGCGTCGGATGTGGCGCTGGGGGCTATCTTGTCCCAACGCAACCACGACACAGGGGTGCTTCATCCCGTTGCGTACATGTCCCGCAAACTCAACGATGCCGAACGCAACTACCATATTGCGGAGAAGGAGCTTCTCGCAATCAAGGACGCCTTCACCGAATGGAGGCATTGGTTGATGGGGGCAAGACATGTGGTATCGGTGTACACGGACCATCGGAACCTACAGTTCATGACGGCCACTAGACACCTTTCTCCCAGGCAGCTGCGGTGGATGATCTTCTTTGCGGGGTTCAACTTCCGCATCACATATCGGCCGGGGACGGAAAACCGGAAGGCGGACGCCCTGTCCCGTCAATCTGCAGTTAAGGAACCATTGCCTGCAACCGAGCGTTCCATCATTTCCCCGAGGATGGTATTGGGGGTTATCCAACCGGATACTTTCCTGAGGGGAATAAAGAGAGGGATCAGGTCATTTGCATGGCGGAGGTGGCTCCTCAGTCACAGAGAATGGCAGCTGAAGGACGGGATACCCCTGAAGGGCAGGTGCCTATTGATACCCACGCCTAGGCTAAGGAAACAAGCATTCATCTGGTGCCATGACTCTCCATGCGCAGGTCATTTGGGCTTTGAAAAAACGGTGGCTAGCATGGGACGGCATTTCTGGTGGCCAACCATGAGAGTGGATGTCAGGAGGTGGGGACAGGAGTGTCCTACGTGTGCTACCATGAAGGCCGACCATGGCCGAACCCAAGGGCTCTTACATCCACTTCCGACCCCGGATAGACCATGGGATAGCATATCACTGGACTTCGTGGTGGGCCTACCGGTAGACCAGGGGATGACGGCAATACTGGTGGTGGTGGATTACTTGACGAAAATGGGGCACTTCATCCCCTGCAAGAGAGTCCCTACGGCCGGGGAATTGGCGTCACTACTCCTAAAGAATGTGGTACGACTGCATGGATTACCTGGGGTGATCGTGTCGGACCGGGGGTCGCAGTTTACTGCGCAATTCTGGAAGACTTGGTGCACTGCGCTGCATGTTAAGACCGCCCTGTCCACCAGCTACCACCCTCAAACGGACGGCCAAACCGAGCGCCTGAACCAAACGCTCAAACAGTATCTGAGATGTTTTGTGGACCAGGGCAGGGAAGAATGGGTCGACTTGCTATGGGTTGCAGAGATAGCCTATAACAACGCCACTCACAGCTCCACACAGTCATCTCCGTTCTATAGCAACTATGGCCAACATCCCAGGTTCTTGCCATTTCTACATCCGTTCAGAGAGGACAGGATTCCCGCCACAGCGGACAGGGTGGCACACATAAAAGACACGTTGATGCGCTCAAGGGCTGTCCTAATAGAGGCCAAGAGAAGATACAAGGCTGCGGCAGATAGGAAGAGAAGGCCCGGGCCACTGTACCGCACTGGAGACTACGTCTGGATATCCACAAGAAACATGAGGTTTCGAAAGAACAGTGTGTTCCATCCCAAGTACATGGGCCCCTATCGAATTACCAAGTGTATGGGTCCCGTGAACGTGAAGGTGTGCTTGCCCCAGTCATTGCCGATACACCCTGTCTTTCATGTATCATTGCTCAAACCAGCACCCTCCAAGCCGTCTGGGACACCTAGGCCGGTATGCGTGGAGTCGGAGGTGGAGTATGAAGTGTCGGGCATACGGGCGTCCAAATGGCGCAGGGGGAAGCTGTGGTACCTGGTTGCGTGGAAAGGCTATGGCCCGGAGGAGCATTCATGGGAACCGGCTGAAGGGGTTCATGCTCCGCGCTTGGTCTCCTTGTTCCATCGGCGTTTTCCTGCCAGCGTTGGACCCGTGGGGAGCCGCTGAGAGGGAGGATGTACTGTCAAGAATTCCTGTCATACGAGGGGAGGAAAACGGTAACCAGCGAAAACGGACTACATCTCCCAGGATGCTTAGCGGTTGAGAGGTTATTTAAACAGGAGAGCTGTTACATAACTCAAGGGAAACACGCCCTTATGTAAACAGGAGAGCTGTTACATAACTCAAGGGAAACACGCCCTTATGTAAACAGGAGAGCTGTTACATAACTCAAGGGAAACACGCCCTTATGTAAACAGAAGAGCTGTTACATAACTCAAGGGAAACACGCCCTTATGTAAACAGGAGAGCTGTTACATAACTCAAGGAAAACACGCCCTATAAAGGGAGGAACCGGGAGGTACAAGGCTGTCGGATATTGTGTTTACACCGACATACCTGCTTCGTGAAGAGCAGTGTTCCGGAGTGGTGCTCCAGTAAGGCAAGAACGGAGGTAGGTCGAGTCGTTACTCCCTGGGCCGTGTCTTGCCCCATCGTCACCTGTGAAGGACCCGGAAGCTCTACCGGTCAACCATTGAGCTTCGCTTTTTGACTCGGCTGAGTCCAAGCGCAGTGGCGCTTTTGCTGGTTGGAGTCGTAACTCCCAGCCCGACCAGAGACACAGGGACTGCCAGCTGTAACGCACACCAGGAGGTGTTTGCCGCGTTACAGACTCGGAAGTCCACAGGATCGATCGAGCGGCTGCTCTCGGTTCAGTCTTCTTGCTTGTGATTGGGGTATCGGTGACGCATCACCAGGAGGTGACTCCGCGTCCCGGTGCAGTCTGAGGAAGAGGTTGAGCGGCTGCTCCCTTCAGGTAGAGACCCCGGCTGGGTGTTTCCCTGACTCCTCGATTCTCCCCAACACTCTTCGTGCCCCTCACAGCCTACCGATTGGCATTGTCGGCCATTTCATTTCTGCCCTCTGTTGGCATACGCCGGGATCGGCGTATATGCAGAGGACGGTTAGGACCATCCGTGCTGTGGGCTGGTAACGTACTTAGCCTGGAGGATTCCAGTGACTATAACTTTTGTTTGTTCTTTGTATTTTATTTGCCTTCATTAAAAGAACTAACCCTTCACAAGTGGTTGCGTCCTCATTGTCGTGTCTGTTAAACGATCCTGAGAAGTTCAGGGCGTTACAACAGTGAAACTTAATCGGCACACGCTCTGGTTGTACCGAGCACGACCATCACAACAGACCTTGGTGTCTGTATGCCTCACTTTGGGTGTTGGGTGGGAGGGGGGGCCTGTCATGTACAGGAAGGGTGTGTGGGTGGGTGTGGGTGGAAAAATGGGGAAAAAAGCAATTCCAATAAATAACTCGAAAACAGTGGCAAAACAAATAACTATGAGGATAGTTCTGGTTCATTTTTTGATGAGCAATGTAAGATGTACATATAGGCTCTTTTACTCATTTGGTATATCTAAGATGATAAGCTCTGGGAGATTAATTAATATCTCAAAATGGGTAGACTAACAATTTGTTCTTGGAATGTGGCGGGGCTGAACGACAGAAATAAAAGAAATCGACTAGGACAAATAATTAAGCAAGAATCTTTCGACATAGTTTGTTTACAGGAGACGCATCTACCCTGGGAAAAAAAAAGATCTGCTTAAATTTGGAGGATATGATATCGCTGTTAGTACAACACAAACATCTAACACTCGGGGTGTAACTATACTAGTAAAATCATCTATTCAAATAACATCGCGCAAAAAAGCTGATGCCCTTGGGAGATGGGCAATTATAGAACTAACCTCCGGCGTAACTATCTGCTCAGTTTATGGCTCGAACCTAGATGACCCTCAAATATTTAAAGATCTTGAATCAGAACTTGTGTTCTGGCCTAAATCGATGGTTTTTTGTGGAGATTTTAATATATCTAGGAGATTACCAGATAAAAGTTTAAACTGTTTAGGGTATGTGGGAAGAAAACCGAAAGTATATAAAGCAATTTGTCAACTTATGGATATCCATTGCTTAGTTTGACATATGGGTAAAAAAAAACATTCAGATCCTGGGTATACCTATTTCTCGCACCCCCGCAATAAATACGTAAGAATAGATTATATACTAACAACAACGGACCTGGCTGATTATGCTGAGATCACTAAACTTCCGAAACTATTATCCGACCACAATCCCTTGACTTTGTCGCTTCAACTAGATAATTTCACTAGACCTCGCACTACCTGGACATTCGATAGGAAATTATTAACTAATCAGGACTACATTATATATATTAAAAACTGGACACAACAATTTTTTGATATGAATCGCTATAGTGCACCGAGGGGAACGGTATGGGACTGTTTTAAAGCTGCCCTCAGAGGCGAAACGATTAGCTATGTGGCAAGGCATCGGAAAAAACAAAATAGTGAACAGCAAGTACTGATGCAGGAACTTATAACAGCTGAAGAGAAACATACGTCGTTAATTTCAAATGGTGGGGAGGCGGGGCCCAGTATGTGTCGTATACTTGTTCTCAAAACAGAACTTAACAGCTGGCTGAATCAGAAAGCTGCAGAGACGTTTCAAGCACATCGAGCTAAGCTATATGAGAATGGAGATAGAGTGGGGAAGCAATTGGCGATGCGTACTAGACAGAAATCACTATAACTACAATTAAAGCTAACAGCCAGGAATATACGAACTCTGAGGATATCGTTGAAATTTTCCAACAGTATTACCAAAAGCTATATCAAAACGATATCCCAGAGGGTTCAGATGTTGTGGATAAATCTGATAACTCAGATGAAATAGAAACTTTTATTAGGGAATTTATGACAGATACGGAAGGATTCAAAATAATTGATAATGACACTAGGGAGGATCTGGATAGAGAAATTGACATTGCAGAGCTTCAATTAGCTCTATCAGGCTTAGCTTCAGGGAAAGCAGCTGGCCCCGACAAGATCCCTCTCGAGCTTTATAAAGTTTTAGGTACTCAAATTTTACCATGTTTAGTTGACCTGTTTATCGGTATACAATCAAGCGGGAACCCCCCTGAATCCTGGAGAGATACTAACATAATCGTCTTCCCAAAGAAAGGCAAGCCAGCAGATTTACCTACATCGTACAGGCCGATCTCCCTGATTAATTCGGACTCTAAATTATATGCAAAAATTATGGCTAATCGACTCGGGAGGGTTATTGAACATCTGGTATCCCCGTGGCAACATGGATTTGTCCCGGGCAAAGGTACAACAGATCATACCCGTAGGGCTATTACCTTGTTTGATGTTATGTCAAAAACGGGGGACCCGATGTCAATGATCCTCCTCGATGCTGAAAAAGCGTTTGATCGTGTGTCTTGGAGATTTCTGTGGGGAGTTTTAGAAAAATGGAATCTTGGGCCGGGACTTATTAATTCCATTAGGGCCATGTATCAACAACCCAGGGCCAAGTTACAAATGATGGGATGTGAATAGAGACCTATTAATATCTCAAGAGGTACCAGACAGGGGTGTCCTTGCTCCCCGATATTGTTTGCGCTATATATAAACCCCCTGATCATCAGACTATTATACAGCCAGAAAATAAAGCCAGTTATCGTTGGGGAATACGAGACTAAAATTCTTGCATACGCCGATGATGTGGCAGTTTTAACATCAGACCCCGCTGAGGCTATAGTTGAAATTGAAAGAATTACACGTCAATTTGGACAATATTCGGGATATTCTCTAAATAGAGACAAGACGGTTATTCTCTGTATGGAAAATATTATATTTACTGACCCCCGGACTGCAATAAATGCGACCTATCTAGGAGTGTGCATCACTCCAAAAATAGAAAACATTAACAACCTGAATTATGATCCTCTAATTAAGAGTATTACTAAAGATCTTCTAAGGGTAAATAACTTACATCTATCCATTAGTGGTAGATGTAACTATTTAAAAATGAATACTCTCCCTAAAATACTGTATTTATTTCGGGCTATTCCCCTATTTTTAGAGGAAAAAATCATGAAAGTGCTTGAGTCCCAAATGTCTAGTTTTATGTGGCAGTATGGGAAAATCAGGAGTTCAATGAAATATCTATCTCTTTCTCAAAATAGAGGAGGGCTGGCTGCTCCGAATCTGAGGCTATACCATTGGGCAGCCCTTCTTCAACAAATGGCACCCCTCCTTGTGATGAATGTAGATAATCAAGATACTGTGATTCCCTCTATCTATGAAATGGCATTGGGGAAAGAAGCTCATGGACTTCTTTTAAGACAAACCGAAGTAAGATATTATAAAAAAAACAAGCTGAGGATCATTATTAGTGCATGGAAGTGTTGGACAGGCCACACGAAGGGCTTGCTCCCTCCCCGCATGACAGGGCCCAAGCCCCGGCCCCCCAGGCGCGACCCACGAGAATCACCCGCACCCCGTCTCCCGACGGAACTCCTGCCCTCGGACCTCCCTGTATCACGGGCCCAAGCCACCACCAGCTCCCTCGGCCGGGTCAAGCCGCCATCTTGGGCCCTGCGCCACGAGGCCGCGTAGCCTCCCCCCGACCCTAACCCTGGGCCTGGCCGGCCCCGACATCCCGGCACCACCATCCACCCAGGAGGTGAGCGGACCACTTGGCAGGTCAATGGGAGACCGAAGCGCCAAGGACTCTCCCCCGCCAGGTGACGATCGCCTCCAGCTCCCCCAGGCACCGGCTCCACCCCCCCGCTGGGTGTCTGGACACCTTCATCCCGGACCCTCCGACCCCCAAGTGCGAGGGTCCGGACATCAAAGGGCACCTGCCCTATAACTGGAGCAGCTCCGGAGCAGGAAGGCAGTTGTATCCTGGAGTCGAGAGACACCGAGAGAACTCAGCCTTGACGGACTACTGGCGCTGCCGTAGCCCTATCTTGTGAACTATCGACCTGCCTGCTGGCGCTGCCGCGGCCTTCTGCAACATCCATCCTCGTCGGGACCTGCTGGCGCTGCCGCGGCCCGTTGTAACGACCATCTTCACCGGGACCTGCTGGCTTGCTCGGACCGTACATCGACCATCTTCACTGGGACCTGCTGGCGCTGCCGCGGACCGTGTATCGACCATCTTCACTGGGACCTGCTGGCGCTGCCGCGGCCCGTACCAGCTAGACCACCAAGCTCGAGGATTGTGAGCTACCCACCATACCACCTCAACTACCAGACTGGTAACCAGACTATCCCGCTACTCCCTTTTCCCATCTTGAGAGACTTGAATCGAGGGGACCCCTGAGTCCAGACCTCCTTGTACCTTTTCATCATACCTTAAGAAGTGCTTATAAAGAACGCTAACTCATCTCCTGGTGTGGTATCTGTCTGTGGGGGGGAAGTTATTGGTCTGTACGATCGCTGGAGACGGCTCTCCCCGCAGACCTCTCCCCTTGTCCTCGGCCGACCCTCCCGGTCCGTCTAACAGGAAGGTTTGGTAGCAGGCCGCTAAGCTGATGGAAATCCCGAAACTTAATAGATACACACCTCTTTGGCAATCCTCGATACTACCATCACATGTTAATGATGTAACTGCAAAAAAATGGGATAGAGCAGGGATACATACAGTTGGTGACTTCTTGGGGGCTGGGACAGGCCATAGATTTTTAAATTTACAAAGCACTTTTGGAATTTCGAATAATGATTACTTTAAGTTTATTCAAATTAATTCTATTTTAGGGTCCAATACGATTTCAATTGAAACTATACCATTTATGGATGTCATTGTTAGAGATTCTATTCGGATAGGAACTATATATAATACTCTCCAGGAGAAGCTTCCAAGCGATCTAGATAGTGTCGAAGCCTCATGGGTCGAAAAACTACGTAACCCCGATATCGATATTGACATGAGCCTGGTTTTAATATCTCAACTATTCCTATCCTCAAATCTGAAGGCACAATTATACAAGACAATTTTTAATCTGTATTTTACCCCTGCCAAGCTGTTTTTATGGGGAAAAAGAACAGACGACTCCTGCCCAAGATGCGGATTAGGACCGGCTACCCTCCCTCACATGTTCTCGGACTGCCTTGCACTAATACCAATTAAAAATATGGTGTTAAGATTCTGGGAGGAGGTTTTTGGTCATAAGATGGTGTTTTCTAGCACACTTTATATTCTCGGATATGATAATACCCTAGGTTTTAGTCGTGAAGAAGAGGCATGTCTTTTTACAGGGACGGCTGTTTTTAGAATCATACTAGCAGCACAATGGAAAGATCCGCATCCGCCCAGCTTTCAGATGTGGTTAGCCAGATTTTTGGGGGTGTATAATCAAGAGAAAGCCATATTTGCTACTAGAGCATTGCGGTATAGAATTTTGGGGGAAAAAATCTGGGCACCGATTACAGCTTGGGTGAATGGTGTTCGGCAATATTAAGTAGGCTATGTATCTTTGCCAACTCGAACTGTTCCATCCATACTGCTTTGTATTCTTCCGCTATGTATTTTTATTGTCATCATAGAGTGTGTATTAATGTGTTTACATTGCTGCTATATTTATTGAACGATCGATTTGCTCATCTGTATTTATTGGAATTGCTAATAAAAATATAATTTAAAAAATAAAAAAAAAAGAAAGTGCTAGTTGATGCTGAAAATAGACGTGCCGTTTTCGAAAGAGGTCACTTTAGAACTCTCTTCTGTGGAACTTTGAAACTGGCAACTACTAAACAACGAGAAAACCTATAAACAAGAGAAAAATGTTCCAATGTTGCACATCCTCTTCATAAAGACATTCATAAGAAGGTGTTCTCACTAAGGACGGAAAAAGATAAATGGCTGAGTTACCTGCATGGCGATGGTGAAAGAGCTATCTTGCACTGATGGTCAGTCAATTTTGCTCCAGCATTTACACCAAATGAAAGGTACATTTGCACTGATTAAAAAAAACATTTGGGCAGGTCAGTGGAAGTGCTGGTGTAAAACTGCTCAATCACTATTCCAAAATTGCTGACTCACCAGTGCAATGCATGATATCCGGCAGAGAGTGCCTGATTTAGATGATGGTGGAAAGGGTACGCTCCCCTGATATTTTATGTATTACCTTATCCCTGAATGATTTCCCCAAAGTAGCTATTATTAACATTTACTCTCGTCCTGTAAGGTATGGGCAGACTTCAGAGACGTTAGATTGTCTGTCAGCCTTTCTGGCGTCGCTACCTGAACAAGTTCTACCTATTATCGGTGAAGATTTTAATTGCCACTTTGAACCCTTAAACGGGTTGTCCCACCCCATAACGGGTGATGAGGATTGGACATGGGGAATTCCAACGTGTAATCCTTATCCATTGAGGGGCTGGACTCCCCTAGCCTTGCAGTTGACCTCACTCGCTCTTAATCATTCACTGAGGGCATGTAATGGTTGAATATATGCAGACAACCCTGGGAAACACACCTTATAAAGAAATGGCCAGGCTTCCACAATTGATTATATTCTGGTGAAGGTGGATATCTGGCATAGGATAGTGAATTTCCTGGTACAGCCCCATCCTGAAAGCGATCACAATCCACTGGTTGTTACTCTGGATTGGTGTCAATTGGGAGCAGGGCTACCTGAGTCCACAGCACCCCCCTCTAATTTGTATGTAGCAGAGGGAGGTAGAAGAATCCGATGGGGAACTTTTTTACAAACACCGGAGGCAAAGGCTGTACTGTACAAATCCATATTACCCTTCTTGGTGAAGGCTAGCTCTATTACAGACAGATGTGGTGGTACTGATTCTTTAGTGGAGTTGGGGGACAACCACCAGGACTTGGTTGAAATCCTGGCAGAGTTCTTCTATACTACCTCAACCCAAAAAAGAGAGGAACAAAGAGGTGTTAGTCCCTGGTATAATAGGGCCTGCAGAGACGCAAGGAAAGCTCTGTTGACTCAATTACGTGAGGGTGACATCTCACGTATTAGGGAGGCAAGTGCTATCTTTAAAAAACTCATACTAGAAGCAAAATCTGAATGGGAAATTGATAGGTGGCAGGCCATCAAGAAAGCATTGGACGTTAGGGACCCTAGAGGGTTCTGGAATTTGGTGAAGACAGGCAACCCCAATGGTAAGAATGCAATTGAGCCAAACCTCGGGGAGGAAATCTGGCGAGACCATTTCCAAGTGTTATACTCTAAGTCCCAAATAGGAACAGCTGTAACTGGGCTGGCAGTAATTTATTCTACTCATGTTCCACCTACAGACATTCCCCTCTGTTCCTTGGCTGAGGTAAGAATGGCTTGGGCCAAAGTCTTGCCCAACAAGGCACCTGGATTGGATAGGGTCCCAGGAGATTTATTCAGAACTGACCAGGTAGTCTGGGTTCCGTACCTGTGGTCTCTTTTTAATGCAATTCTTCTTGGTCTGTCACCTCCCAAAACGTGGGTGGGTGCTGAGATTATTCCCATCTACAAGAAAGGTTCTCCAATAGATCCGGCAAACTATAGGCCTATTAGCCTAATTGATGTATCGTAAAAGATCTTTGCACGTGTTCTCTTGGGAAGACTCCAGTTATGGATGGAAGACCATAACATACTTACCCCTCTCCAAGCTGGTTTTAGATCCAAAACTTCAACTATAGACCAGTTGTTCAGATTACAATTAATCTATTGGAAAACCATCAGGTTGGAGGGTGGTTCCCTCTACCTTACTTTCGTGGATCTCAAATCAGCTTTTGATTTGGTAGACCGAGATCAGCTGTGGGACCTGCTGTTAGAGATGGGGGCTCCAGTTTATCTCTGTCTACAGATAAAACGCCTCCACGAAGGCAATTTCACTGGAATTAGATTTGGAAAAAGAGGGGAACTCTCTGCGCCGATTCCTATAGAGAAGGGCGTGAGACAAGGTTGCGTTCTCGCACCAACTCTCTTCTCCCTTTTTCTAAATGGGCTTATTGAAGATCTCTTATCAGTTAAGCATACAGACTCCCCTAAACTTGCCAATCATAAAATTCCTGCTCTAATGTTTGCAGATGACACGCTGCTCCTATCTAAAACACCTATGGGGATGCAACGTGTCCTAGAGAAGTTTGGCTCGTTTTGTAAGAAAAGGAATCTTGAGGTAAACATAAAGAAAACAAAGTACATGGGGGCATATTATCAAGCAAGGCGATAAAATTATCGCCGCTTTAGCGGCAGAAAACTGCCGCTAAAACGGCGATAATGGGCTTGATAATATGCTCTATGGAATTCCAACTGAAGCTCAGGTTAGATGTCCTTCACATCTGACATGGGCTTTAGTCCCTCTAAGGATGGATCTGAGTATTCTCCCTATCACTGAAGTGATAGCCTCTCGCCCATTATTGTATTGGCGAAGGCTATGGAGTACCCCTGAGCTGGTTATATACAGAGAGGAACTAGAATCAGTTATGCACATCCGGGGGCGGAAAAATTCCCTTGGCTGTCCTATATTGGGGATACCTTTCGTCAAATTGGGAGGAGTGATTTGTGTTCTTCTGCCGAGGAATCTTGTCTTGACACTTCTAAACAGTCACTAACCTCTGCTTTAAAAGAATACCGACTGATGTGTACCAGTAGGGTGATAGAGACATCTAGTCTAACCTCTAGGTTTTTAGATGTTAAAATAGACTACAAATTGGAGCCAGCTCTTGATCTCATTCAACCCTTTTTAGCCAAGAAACTCTTTCTTCAATTCCTACACAGGACACTCTCTATGCATTTACTAACAACTGGGCGGGGGCCAGCAAACAATTATGTCCCGGGTGTAACGTGACAGATGAGACTGAGACCCATGTGATCTTTTTTTGTCCCGCATATATGGCCGCTAGATCTAAATGGGTCTTTCAGCTCTGTAGGAATTTGGGAATTAGAAATTTTAGAGAGGTTTTTAGGCTACTGAAATATGATACACATCCGGTCCTTGGTGCTGCTATTTCCAAATTTCTTTTTGCTGTGTGGTGTAAACGCAGATGCCTAGTGAAAAGTTAGGGCTGAGATTTGGGTGGTGATATTTAAATCGATTTTGTTAGCGTGATTTTAAAATGTTATTACTGATGTTCAAATTTCAAATCATGTCTACCAGCTTATTTATATTGTTTTTTAAAAGGTATGGTGCAAGAGGATGATACTTTTCCTTATATGGTCAAAAACTGCTCCATCTAATATACCGCTCCTAGTCTAAAGACTTTAATGATCTATTATCTCTGTGGGAGTGAGAATTGTTTTTATTGTTATCTTCCTGTTAACAGGGTCTTAAATCTAAACAGCACCTTTACCTGTTATTTGTTTCTATCTTTTATTTTCTTCTTTTTAATCTTTAATATTTAAATTCTATTACGATGCTGTATTTTTAATCCTATCTTATTGTGCTTTTATGGCAGTAATTGCAGAAATAAAGCTTTTGACTGACTGACTGGCTATCTTGCACTGATGGTCAGTCAATTTTGCTCCAGCATTTACACCAAATGAAAGGTGCATTTGCACTGACTAAAAAAACATTTTGGGCAGGTCAGTGGAAGTGCTGGTGTAAAACTGCTCAATCACTAGTCCAAAATTGCTGACTCACCAGTGCAATGCATGATATCCGGCAGAGAGTGCCTGATTTAGATGATGGTGGAATGGGTACGCTGTCGCAAAGGCAATGGGGTGTTCTTTCTGATAACCTGAAGATCTGCCCACCTGATTTACAGAAAGGCAGACCTTCAGTATGTATACGGGGGAGACTACTCCATCTCTGCTGCTACTTACCCCTCCAGCGGTTCAAAAAGTAAGAGCTGTCACAGGTCTGGTTATGATTCCGGCCACCTGATTTAGGGGCAGATTTTACAAGCCACTTGCGAAACTTTTACGCCGCCGTTGCGACTTATTTACAACGTGACGCATCTAGGCAGATGCGTCACTTTGTAAAGCACTGCGCCACATGAAACCTGCGTCAGGTTTCATGTGGGCGTTCCTTCGCAGTGTGGGCGTTCCGTCGAAGGAAAGCCTCGGAAAACTGACGCAGTGAAATCTACAAGATTTCACTCAGTCACTTTTCTGACGCCGCTGCGTCTAAACCTTACGCCTGCTTGAAGCAGGCGTAAGGTGTGACGCAGCATGTTGGAGATAGGCCAGGTTGGAACAGTGCTGGAGTTGGATCGCGCCCACGACACAAATCTCGCACTACGCCAACCTTACGCCGGCAGATACGTCACACATCTGCCTATCCGTGTGCCACGGCGCACCACATTGTAAATGCGGCGCATCCATGGTGGTTCACGGGTAGTTTTGCGTGACGCATCTTTCTCGGCACATCCCTGCTGATTTGCAGGGATGCGCCAGAAGTTGTAAATCTGCCCCTTAGAGTGGGCGGTCACACAGGGCCTGATTTCATGGCGAAGTACTTTACTCCTGCCATGGCGAGGGCACTACACCTGCCAGATTTAGAGATGTTTGCCAGCCCAGCGGGTATCTCTTCTATGTATAGGAACTGCCGTAATGGCAGCTCCTGTAAATGCAATGAAAGTTTGCCTTGGTGCTCTGTCAACATGACAGCGCTGCACGGCACACTATCATTTTCTTTTTTTTATTGTCAAAAACAAAATCTCAAATTGGAATTTTGGTTTTGAAAATAAAAAAGCAATGACTCTCCTCACCATGGGAGTGCTCTCCAATGATGTGGGGATCATTGATAGGTTTTTACTTTTACATACCACCATGTTTTAAGTGGCGGTTTGTAAAAATAAAAACTGTCTCTGTATCCACCCACACTGAATCGGGTGAGCGGGCACATGCCAAGACCTTTGACGGCTGTTACTCAGTCGGACCATTAGAGGGGTGTGTAGGAGGTGTATATAGAGTAGTCTCTGCCGTATACATAGTGGAGATCTGTCCGTTTGTAAAATAGGTGGGCAAACCTTCAGGTTGGCAGAAAGGGTACTCTGTCGCTGGAGTATCCTTTCCACCAACATCTAAATAAGGCTGGTAGGAGTTTTTCACTGCCAGAGCAATAAAGGTAAACACACATGTCCTACTTTTTAAATACCATGCACCCTGCCATATGTGCCTTTAAATCATACTGTGGGGTGATTTATAAGTGTTCAAAAGCAAAGTTTAGGCCTTGCAAAAGATTTATTTTTCCAGGTTACAATGTCAGTCTAAATCTGTACTAAAGGCCACAGTGGCAGGTCTGAGGCGTGTTTTGCAGTGCTACTTTATGGTTTAAATCTTTTATTGAGTTTTCAAACATGTACATCACTGATCTCCCAAAATATTTAAGACAACATGGGGAGTGAAGCCCCGGAAGAAGTGGAGTGCCACGCTAGGGGGACCAAGTGAATGAACGTTATATAGAACACACTTGCTGTGCTACTTTAGAGGGTGGCACAGTGACTGCGTTTATTTACAGTCCCTGGGTGTGTGTAGTATCATTTAATAGAGACATATAGGTAAATTAAATGTACCTATTGGGCATAGGCCTTTTTTTAAGTTTAAAGGTGAGAGCACAAGCACTTTACCACTGGTTAGCAGGAAAAATTCATTTAGTCCAAAATCCAACAAATATAAGTTCAGCAAGGGAAGGCAAGAAAAGGCAAACATCTGGGGTTACCCTGCAGAGAGGGTTAGGTCCAACGGTACTTGTTTTGTTTTTGAAGAATTCATAAGATCCCAGAACAGTTATGTTATGTTATGTTATGTTAAATGAACTTCTAGAGCGCACGTACACCCAAAGGTTTCATGGCGCTATTGCAATATCGTACTAGATCGAGAGGTTACTGGTAGGCTTGAACGAATAAGAGAGTTTTGAGGAGGGATCTAAAGTGAGGATAGGATATTTCAAGTCTGAGTTCAGTAGGAAGGGAATTCCATGTGTGTGGTGCTAAGTAAGAGAAACTAAGCCCGCCGTGTTTTTTCCGGTTAAAGCGGGAGGGGGTGAGGAGGTTGGCCTGTGACGAGCGGAGAGCACGCGAGGGGAGGTAGCGAGTGATTAGAGAAGAAATGAAAACAGGCCCGCTACCAGTTAGGGCTTTAAAGATGGTACAGCCCAATTTGAACAAGCAGCGTTTGGCAACTGGGAGCCAATGAAGAAGTTTCAACAAGGGGCGGACGTGTTGAGTGCGAGATTGGTGAGTAATAAGACGTGCAGCCTGATTCTGGACTAACTGAAGACGGTGAAGTTGATAGATAGGAATGCCAACATAAAGAGAGTTGGCATAGTCAATCCGGGAGATGACTAAGGCCATAAGTATCACAGTAAGGGCCTCGGTGGTAAAAAATCTAGCAATCTTCCGGATTCTACGCAGATGGAAAAAACAAGAGGAAGTAACTGCACCAATCTGGGGCTTCAAAGACAGATCACTACTGATCACTACCCCAAGGCTCTTAACCGATTTGGAGGGTGTAGGAGAGGTTCCTAACGAAGGGGGCCAAAAGTTGTCATTCCAGGGATTCGAGGGGCCGGTCAACACCAGCTCGGTCTTATCAGGGTTGAGTTTTAGTTGGCTGGTGTTCATCCAATCCCTGATAAAACACAAAGTGGCCTGGAAGCTGGAAACAGACGCAGTGGTAGGGTTGATGTTAAACACGAGTTGAAGGTCGTCTGCATAATTGAAGCAGACTACTTCAAAATTACGAAGTGAATAGATTAAGGGAGCCATATATAGATTAAATAATAAAGGAGATAAAGAAGAGCCCTGTGGGACGCCACAGGTAAGAGTGGTTTTTTTGGCTGAGAAGGTAGCAAGGCGAACGGCCTGCGAGCGGTCCCCCAAAAATGAGGAGATCCATTTTAGAGCAGTGCCCTGAATGCCAGCATCTCTGACACGGTCGATCAAAAGTTTGTGATCGACCGTGTCAAAGGCTGCCGAGAGGTCCAAAAGGACGAGGGCCTGGGAGAGATTGTTATCAGCTCCCCTGCGAAGTTCATCCATCACAGCGAGGATGACCAACTCTGTAGAGTGCGCAGGCCTAAAACCGGCCTGGTGAGGGTCAAGAAAAGAGGAATATTCAATAAAAGAACTGAGGCATTGTGTCACATGGGCTTCCAAGATTTTGCTCAGGTAGGGAAGGAGAGAGATGGGGCGGTAGTTAGTGAGATTGGTAGGATCAGCTCGGGGTTTCTTCAGGATGGGAATAATTTCAGCAGCTTTAAAGGAAGTGGGGACAACTCCTGTTTGTAATGAGTTATTAAGAAACGCAAGCGGGGGATCGGGATAAGAGAGAAAGGCATCTTGGAGGAAGGGGGGAGGGCAAGGATCTGAAGGGGAGCCCGAGCTGACCTTTTTAAGAAGTGTAAAGAACTCTTCTTTGGAGATCAGGGGAATAGAATCAAGGAACTGAGTATTTTTGGGTGAGGTCCCCAGAACTGATTGGGGGATGGACGGAGGGATACTCTTCTTGATAGTAGAGATTTTCTGGATGAAAAAGTTATTAAGAGCATCACAGAAATCCTGGGTCGGTGCTGATTTAATAGTGACTCTATCAGGAAGAGATAATTCGTTAACAATGGAAAAAATATCTTTGGTCGTAGTAGATGAATTAGTGATTTTTTGTGAAAAGTACGAGGATTTGGCTGTTAGAATGGCTTTTTTGTAGGCAGTTAGCAGTTTAGTGAAGGTATCTTTTGTGTTAGTAGAGTAACTACGTCTCCACCTACGCTCTGCTTGTCTGAGGAGAAGCTTTTTTTGTTTAAGATCCTCTGTAAACCACCTCTGGGCGTCGTGAGGCCGCCTAACGATGGAGAATTTGCAGGGGGCAACGGTATTACTGGCCGCACATAGCCAGTTATGGATAGCCGTTTCTTGGGTGTTAAGGCAACTAGTATCCATGGGCAAGGAGGCGGAGAGTAAGGAGCAAAACTCCTCTTTACTTGCTCGGCTCCAGTTTCTGGTTAACAGTTTTTCCAAGATTGGGAGTTTAACTGGTCGAGGTAGATCCAAGGAGAATTGGATAGAGTAGTGGTCAGACCAGGAGCAGGGGGAAATAGATAAGGAGGAGATGGACAGATTAGCTGTCCATAACTGATCAAGGATGTGTCCTTTAATATGAGTAGCAGTGCAAACATGTTGGGTACAATTGAGACCCAAAAGAAGATCTGTAAATTCACGGGAGAGAGGAGATTCATTGGGATCAGAAGGCCAGAAGTTAAAGTCGCCAATTATCATTAATCTAGGATTATTTATTATAAGTTGAGAGATAAGATCACCAGCTAACTGAGGAAAAGAGGGCATAGAGTATGGAGGCCGATAAAACAAAGCACAAGTAAAAGAGGTTAGAGAAGACTCAAGCTTGATAATAAGGGTCTCAACAGAGGGAATGGTAGTGGCAGTAAGAACGGAAAACTGTAGCTGACAATGGATTATGGCTGCTACACCGCCTCCTACTTGCCCAGCGGGTCGATTGGTTTGTAAGATGTAATATCCTGTGGGAATGGCGGCCAGGATGTCTGGGAGGGAGTCATCCGTAAGCCAGGTTTCGGAGAGGAAAAGAACATCGGGTTTGAGGGTGTCAAGGAGGTAAAAAATTTCTAGTTGATGTTTTGAGAGTGACCGTGTGTTCAAATAATAAAAATCCAGTGATTTTTTGGAGGGGTAAGGAAGATTGGAAGAATTTGGAGGGGGAACAGATAGGTCTTTCCTAATCAATGGAGTGGGAGGGACACAAGGAAGAGGATCGAGGGACAATCTACCACAAGGGGAAAGAATTCCACAAGAGGAAAGTTTCTGTTTAAGTCGGGGCATGATGGGCCAAGAGTAGCGGAGAGAGCATAACTCGCTGGAGGAATATTTTAACTGTTGGGCTGCGCGACCTGCCCCTTGTCCCGGTCGGTCACGGACGGGCGCAGACGGGCTTGCCTTTAGCGCGCCTTCGGCGCGCTGCCGGCGCGCCCGCTGCGCGCGTCCGCTGCGCGCTTGCGCTGGCATGCTCAATTTGTAGCCAGAAGGTCGCGGTGACTAGAGCGCCTCTTAACCCCTCACCCAAGATGGCGGCCCCGCTGGTGACTGTCAAGTCCTCCGGCCGCGAAAACGCGGCGATTAGGAACACAGAAGGCAGAAACGATAGCGAGGCGGGCCCTAGGATGCAGGTAAGGAGCTGGCGGAGCGGATGTATTTAAAATCAAGGCAAACAAAATATAAACTAAACAAGATGCGTGGTCACAGAATATTTTAAAATAATACACCTCCCGGCTTCCGCCTCAGGAAGTACGAATTATGCTGCGCGCTTGCGCTGGCATGCTCAATTTGTAGCCAGAAGGTCGCGGTGACTAGAGCGCCTCTTAACCCCTCACCCAAGATGGCGGCCCCGCTGGTGACTGTCAAGTCCTCCGGCCGCGAAAACGCGGCGATTAGGAACACAGAAGGCAGAAACGATAGCGAGGCGGGCCCTAGGATGCAGGTAAGGAGCTGGCAGAGCGGATGTATTTAAAATCAAGGCAAACAAAATATAAACTAAACAAGATGCGTGGTCACAGAATATTTTAAAATAATACACCTCCCGGCTTCCGCCTCAGGAAGTACGAATTATGCTGCGCGCTTGCGCTGGCATGCTCAATTTGTAGCCAGAAGGTCGCGGTGACTAGAGCGCCTCTTAACCCCTCACCCAAGATGGCGGTCATTTAACAGTCGATTACCTTTAATGGGATAAGATTTGTATTTTTTATGACTGGTACTTTTTGATGATTTGTAAAGTGCTTAGTGTGTCTGTTACACATGTATTACAGTAGGACTGTATATCTCAAAGAGCACATCTTCTTTAATGAGGAAGAGTTTCAGCGCTTCTCATGAGAGGTTATACCAATATTGTTATAATTCCCAACCTTCTCATCAGAGCAGCTACTTTTTCATTGAAAAGCTATTAGAAGTGCTTCGCTTTTAGTGGCACAGTACAGGAACTTCTTATTACATATGCAATATACTTAACGTCACAGTGCTGCCACTTCTCAGTAAATATGCCCGGAATTAGAAGAGGAATTCATATTATCAGGATATATACTTTACATTATTGTGAGGAGATTATATCTTCAATACAGAGCTGCTAATGAGAGTTTAAGATCACTTCTCCGTAGGTAACAGATATTTCAAGTCAGTGTGTAATCAGCGAGCTCAGGTTGTGTTTTCTTCTTGTGCCCTACTGATCAAAAGACTGTGATGCGCATTGCACTTTGCACTTCGTGTAAATCGTGCATCTCAATTAAAGTCAGTCGAGGCACATTTCCTGCCTCTCACCCTTTCATCTAGTCTAACTATTGCTGCTGCAGGCTGATCGGCTCTCTGGATTCCCGTTGTTATTTTGTGATAAGTGCAATAACTGAAGTTGTCACTGAACATCAGCTGGCCTGACCCTCCCTGGGCATTTCTTTCTTTCCAAGTACATTTGCTCTTTATTTTTATAATGTATATCTATGAAAATATTTGCTAAGCCAATAAGTCAAAACAAATGCATAAAAAGAAAAAATGCATAATGGGGTAAAGCAAAACTGCAAAGCACAGTCCAACATAAACCCATAGACATACAGAAATGTAAATATACACAGGCACACAATAGTACTGCTCACCTTGCAAGATTTGTTTGTTCGGGCTTGACAGCACACCTGCCTGCAAAACATAGACCCAGATTTTCAAAGACTTCACACCACTGCAAAGTGATGCAAAGTGACAGAAGTCTTCTTGCAAGAGCATTTACCTTGTAGTGCAAAAGGTATTTGTCTACCATGCTTTACATCAAAAACTAATGCCTATTTGAGGCAGGTGCTAACAAGGAGATATGTTTTCATTTCTTCAAACATTCCACACATTGCATGTGTGCTGCACTGCATAGTACACGTGCTATGGGGGAATAATTCAGAATTTATCAAGGCACAGGATTTTGTACTGAAAGAGTATGTTTCCAGTACAGAGAGACAGCATGCACACACCTCTGCACCATGGTGCAAAAATTGCAAATGGCTCCTAGTGTTTGGCTGTACGTAGCCCTAATAGTGTGCTGGTGCAGTGGAAGAAGGTAGCAGTAAAATATGTCTCTTTGCTGCCTTCTTCCTCTGTGTTTGTGGAACTAAAAAATAATAAAATAGCCCTTTATTGTTACCAGTTCTTAAAAATATAAATAAAGTGGGCTTTCGCTCTGCCCTGAGGGTTATTTCCTTCCCATATCATGCTTTTAGCTGATTAGTGTGCTTTATGTTTCAATGGAGGGCTTGCACTGCAATTCCTGGGGGGCTAATTTATGTCTCAGGGATGCTCATCACAACGTCTTTATCACCTAGGTGATATGTATCCAGAAAGCAATCATTTTTATCACAGCAGATGGATGTTTCTAATGTTTTAGGTAGAATTAAAATGCATGCCAGACCTATTGGCTTTACCATTGCTTGATTTTTAATGATGGGGCAAAAATCATTAATTTTACAGCACAATATTCCAAACATATTTGATTTTTTAAAAACTGAGTTTTACAGGTATTTCTGCAGTGAAGCTCATTAATTATGCCAATTCATCGGTGTCTGAAAAAGGAAAGACAGAAAATGCACCAGGAGAAATCCCATAAACCCAGTTGAGACCCGAATACATGTGGCAACAAGCAGCAATGTCTCAACAGGTAATATTTTGAAGACAATCTCTTGAATGTATAATAAATTACAGGAAGGAAGCAAGAAAGGGAAAAACACCAGAGTTGGATATCGCGTTCAGTATTAGAATTTTTAAGAAAGGCATTCCTTTCAGACAGAGGAGCAGTGTTCGTCTGGTCAGACCATCAGCCTGCCAGCAGCACTCATTCCCCAATGTGAGGCTTCTGATTCAGGTACGCACACTCATACTTGAGGTGAGGCTTGTCATACATACACGTAAAACAATTTGGGACTGATTGATTCCACAAGTGTCGCGCAGCACATAACAACCCAAATTTTGGACATCATAATTTTACCTTGGTTGCTCAACAATCCATAATCGTCCTTCGATTTATTAAGCACATGCACGATAACAAAATTGCAGGAGTCCTCTCTGCAGGTGCAGCTTTTGTACATCCCACCAGACACTCCTCAGCTTGGTGCAGTATTGTGCACCCTACTGGACTCTCAATTCACAGGTGGCTGAGCGAAGTGATCCCCCATGATACCCTGCTCTCCTGCATGGGTCCAGCTATGGTTCATCAATATGTGTAATCCTCTCCTGAAGATGACCTGAAACAACACAGGATGAAATGCGTGGACAAAACTCAGTGTAATTATAGATTCCATGGGCCTAAACATGTTTATAATAAATTGTGATCACAGTTTTCATGTTAAGTACCAATTTTAATTTTGCTCTGTCTCGCTGTTTTCTTCACTGTATCACGTGTCTCACTTTGAGCCATTCACGTTGTCACAAGCACTTTATGTGCACCCATGTTTTGGATTACACTTGCACATAATGAAATGTAATATTGCTGTCTGAAATTAATGACTTTCCTAAAAATTCCATTACAATCCATCATATCTTACTCTGGTGTTTTTCCCTTTCTTGCCTCCTTCTTGTAATTTATTTTACATTCTAGTAATTGTCTTTGAAATATTACCTGTTGAGACATTGTTTCTTGTTACCAGATTTACCGGGGACTCAACTGGTTTATGGAATTGATCCTGTTGCATTTTCTGGAAAAGGAAAGTAGTCATTATTTTCCTACACTAACAAATACATTAGTTGGATAAATAAAAAATGTGTGCTGCTTGCTTAGGGCCTTGTTTGTGAGTGGAAAGCCAACCGATCCTGATAATTGATAGCAGCCTGCTGTCCTCCATCCTAATGAGAACTTTCCACGGGTTCCATTAGTGTTCTGTATAAAGTTCCCCAATTAGGCATCATCTTGTATAGCACCACTGCTTGAAACTTCTTTCCCGACAGAGGGCATATCCTGATGGGGTTTGCTGGCTAAGCGCATTGCTGAAAACCTGTTTTTATGTGCCTGTCGTTAGTAAAATGAATTCATTTGACCGGATAATTCTCAGAGTTAGATCTTGATTTTCAGACATTGAGTTTCAGAAACAGAAATCATTTTTGCCTCTTTCTGTTTGTGAACCACACTATTTTATTTATTTTATTTTATTTGTATGTTTTATAGAGGGCAAAATTGACCCGTGAGGGTATCAGAGTGCTTTAAATGCAGAGATATACAAAATCAAACCAATCAAAAGGATGGTGAGGGGCCGGGGTGCTGAGAGCATAGGGAAAAAGGGGATACAGGTGTATGGTTACAATCAAAGTTAGAGTCAGTAGAAGCAAAACAATGGTCCCATATATTCTCGGCGGGGAGAATAGGTGATCTGGGGAAGGAGCGATAGTCTTAGATTCATCTGGCACTGCCCAATAAATGCACTAATCATTAAATGAATTCCCTTTACACACTGCAGGAGCATAAAAAGAAGCATTCGGCTTTGCACTGAACCAGCGGAGCCCATTGTGATGCAGCCCCTAATTGAAAGGACATTGGCTCACTAATTGCAAGCCTTTCTGAAAACAATGTACATTCTAAACATCTTGCAGATTTCTTACCTATCACTGAATGCAAATTACTCTGCTAAAAAGTAGGCAAAGATATGTAGAAGGGTCCAACACATTTTTGCCAGCACTCGTCTATCTGCTCTGTTTGCACTTTCATTGGGTGCATACAGTTCTTGTTTTCTTGGCTTTGATTTATTGCCAGTGTCTTGGAATCTGAACTTGATTGGTAGTGGACCTTTCTCAAGTCCATCAGCAGAAGTAATATCTACTGATGGGCTTGATGATTAAGATGGCATTATCTCAAATTATGCTAATTGATTGATTTCAAATCATTATTAAAAAAAACATGTGCTCTAAACTTCAAATACTAAATGCTTCCCCTAACACTATGTGTAATGACATTAAAACTATTTATGTTTATGTCACGATTACTGGCTTTTTTCGTGATCTTTCAAAACATATCTGAGACCTTCTCACAGTAAAATGTTACCTACATTCTAATCCCCTGCTTAAAAAAGCTTAAAAATTCTCAGAATTCCACACTAAGCTCCTGGAGAAGGAGCATGAGAAACTTGTTTTGCAAATGAAGACTCCTAAGTCAATTCTTTTTGTTTCATCTTTCTGTGTTGTTCTAAAAAGTGTCTCTTAAATACATAACATCAACACAAAATATAAAAGCTCTATTGTCCTTCTTAACAATGTGATTCCCAAATAGAGTGACATCCCTATCCTCTATCCTTGTAAACATTTTGCTGCACTACAGATTAAACCACATCAATTTCCACAGAGCAACTTCAGTATTGGTCTCATCTCTACTCATGTCCATGCTGACTATTCATAGGTACTTGGCAGTATTTCATGTGCTCATTATTAATCATTCAATCAATCATAGAGTGGTGCAAGTAAAACAGCCAAGCCTTTTGTTCTTTCCTGAATTGCTGAATTGATAGGGTGGTCCTGAGTTGCTGGGGGAGTGTGTCCCATGCCTTGCCTGCCAGGTGTCAGAAGGAGTGTCCTCCACTGTTGGTTTGGCGTATCCGTGGGGTGTCAGCAAGGGAGAGAGAGGCGGATCGAAGATGGCTGGTCAGTTGGGGGAAGATCAAGCGTTTGTTGATGTATGCTGATCCTTTGTCGTGCCAGGCCTTTTGGGTATGTGTTAGCATCTTAAACTAGCATCTCTTCTGAATCAGGAGCCAGTGTAGCTTCTTAAGATGGGGTGTGATGTGGGTCCTTCTGAGGAGGTCGAGGATGAGTCTTGCTGCTGAGTATTGTACTGTTTGGAGTCTCTTCAGGAGGAGTGCAGTGATTCCTACATACGGTGTGTTACCGTAGTCCAGTCTGCTGGTGAAGAGCACCTGTGTGACGGTCCTTCTTTTGTTGACTAGGAGCCATCTGAGGATCTTGCGGAGCATGCAAAGGTTGTGTAAACAGGCTGGTGAGACTGCATTGACTTGTTTCTTCATGAATAGCTTTCTATTGGTGGGGGTAGGCCGAGTCCCACGGGCCACCATTCATTGTTCCATGGCGAGGTGTTAATTCCAAAGATGTGGACTTCCGTCTTCTCTGTGTTGAGTTTGAAACAGTTGTCCTTCATCCAGTCTGTGACATTCAACATGCATCTGTGGAAGTTGGCTTTGGTGTGGGGGGGTATTTGGACAGTGATATGATGAGCTGGGCGTCATCGGCATGGGAGATGATATTGAGTCCATGCGATATGACAGCCTCAGACAGGGGGGGTCATATAGGTGTTTAAGAGGGTGGGGCTGATGGATGATCCTTGAGGGGCTCTGCAGATGATCTTCTTGGGCTCCAAGGTGGACGGTGAGAGATGAACCCTTTGGGTTCTACCGTTAAGGAACAAGGCAATCCAGTTGAGGGCGTCTCCCTGGATCCCGATGTGGTGGAGCCTGTTGACCAGGATGTGGTGAGAGATGGTGTCAAACGCAGTAGACAGGTCCATGGTCATGAGGCCTGTCTTTTCTCTGTGGTCGAGGAGGGCTCTGATGTCATCATTGGAGGCAATCAGGGCTGTCTCGATGCTGTGGTCATCTTGAAATCTAGATTGGGAGGGGTCCAGGAAGTTGTGGTCTTCTAGGTGTTGGGTGAGTTGCTTGTTGATTGCTGTCTCAAGAACTTTAGCTGCATAGGGGAGCAGAGAGATGGGCCGGTAATATTTCAGTTTGGCTTGGTCAGCGAATGTTCTATCAAGGAGGGCCTCACTTTGGCATGTTTCCAGTCATTAGGGAAGGAGGCAGCGGTTATTAAGGTGTTCTGGATCTTCCTGAGCTCATTACTGATTGTCTTGCTTCCGAGGTTGAAGATATGGTGGGGGCAGAGGTCCTTGGGTGCTCCTGAGTGCATGGAGTTCATGTTAGAGATAGGGTCTTGTATGGTGAGGAGGTCCCAGTGAGTGAGCAGGAGTTCGGGGTATGTGTTCGTGGGTGCGAGCTTGTTGATGCTGTCAATGGCAGAGGGTTGGCATTGAAAGTTTTCATAGATGGCAGAGATCTTGTCATGGAAGACATCAGCAAGGTTGTCACCCATTTCTTGGGACGGTGTAATGTTGTTCTCGGTGGCTGCTGGAATGGAGAACTCCTTCACAATGATGAAGAGTTCCCTACTGTGGTATGGACTGCCTTCAATGCAGTCTGCTAGGGAGGTCTTCTAGGTTTCTTTCAAGAGGCAGTGGTGCTGGTTGAGAGTGGTCCTGAAGGCAGTGAGGTCTTCTGGCATTTTGCTGATGTGCCACTTCCTTTCTAGTTGCCAGCAGTTGCATTTGGCGGAGTGGAGTTTCTGGGTGAACCAGCTTGCTGTTTTGATTGGTCATTTGGCCTTGGCTATCTTGGCTGGGGCAATGATGTTGGTGTATTCTGTGATCCACTGGGAGAATCTCAGAGTATCTTTCTACACTTTGCTTCCTCCCACTTAGTGTCCCAAGTAGACCAGCAAACCATGCCCAATCTGACACTTAACTGGCCATGAAATTCAGACCTGCTCTCCACAGTGCTTGAAGCACATTCCTGAGGTGGCACAGGTGGTCCTCCCAGCAAGAAACAAAGACTGCAATTTCTAGATAGGTGCAGTAAAATTCTCCAACTTAGCTAGGACCTGGTTAACCAACTTCTGGAAGGTGACAGGGGCGTTCTTCAAACCAAAGTGCGCACCTGGAATTGCAAGTGCCCTTCTGGGGTAGAGAACGCAGACCTCTTTTTACTCGGTTACGGCAATCTGCCAGTACCCAGATGTTAAGTCGAACATGCTTGGGATCTTGGCAGCTCCCAGCCAATCTACGATCGCCTCAGCTCTAGGGATGGGTTGTGCATCTGTCTTGGTGACTGCATTGAGCCCCCATTAATCCACACAGAAGCTAAGTTTTAGGGTGGCACCTGAAGGAGCAGCCTTGGGGACCAGCACCGCTGTGTTGCATCAAGGGCTGTTTGAGGGCTCAATGACTCCTAACTTCAGCATTTTGGGGACATTCTCCTTCATGCTGGGTCTCACATTGTCAGACAGCCTGTAGAATTTACTCTTCACAGGCATGTTGGCCCCAGTATCAATATAATGTAGTAAGTCCTGGAGTAAGGGAAAAGAGAGAGACAAACTGCCCCAACAACTGACTATAGTTTCTCTGTTGTTCTAGGGTCGAGATAGCAGAGAGGCTGACACCCTCCACTAACTCATCCTGCTCCTTGGAAGAAAGGAGGTCGGGGAGAGATCCAGGGTGTCACCCTC
This sequence comes from Triturus cristatus, assembly GCF_964204655.1. Lineage (NCBI taxonomy): Eukaryota > Metazoa > Chordata > Amphibia > Caudata > Salamandridae > Triturus > Triturus cristatus. The sequence continues at coordinate 146,180,348 of NC_140588.1, forward strand.
AGTCTCACCATCCTCCCAACCTGTGGGAGTTTCAGGAGAGGGCTTCCTGCATCCCTTACCCTTATGCCTTTTGGCAGGAATCTGGGCCATTCTTCCATGTTACAGGTCCTTGTTACAACCCTCTCGGGTGGCCATCGACAGCATGGTCAGGAACACCCACTGAGGCAAGCCTAACAACTCCAAGTGCGACATGAGCTCCATGTCCTTCCAGATGGTGTGCTGTAGGTTATTGACAAGAAACCAATCCACTGGCAAGGACAGAATCAAAGCTACCCTCAAAGAACTTAAGACTCCCAACCCCCACTCAAAGGAAACCAGAGCCAGTGGGTCGTGGTCCTCACGACTGTTCGCAACATGGTGGAATGCATTCGTAAAGAGAAGGAAGGTGCACCAGAACAAAGTAAAAGAGCTCCAAATGTATCCAGAAAGTGTCCTTTATTGTCATGGTAGTTAAAAATTGGACATCAGCCAACGCATTTCGTTCCGAATGGAACTTCGTCAGGGCTGAAAAAACACATAGATAAAACCATACTAATTCACACATAATATTTAAGACCAACATATAGAAATAACATACAATATTTATATACACATATATGTAAATCAAGCCAAAATATCATAACATCCACTGAACGGCACAAAAAACATCACAATATATGACTTATTTGCATGTGCCAACACAAATGTAACCCAACGTGAAAAAAACACTGTGTATAAATATATAGAAAACCCCATAAATGAATAAACATAAATCTAAACACAACAAATCTAAACAGAATACATAAATAGACTGTTATACCCTGACTTTAGTAAATGCAATGCTATTTACCACCAATGGAATATTACTTTGATGATGCTGTTTAGAATGTTATGATTCAGTCTGAGAAGACATAGTTGAGAGGGCTCAGCAGCTTGATGGCTGCTCCTGGTGGGGTCTCTTTATCATCTTGTAACTATCCTGAATAAAACTTCTCTGAACAACAACTACCTGCGTGATCTGATCACTCCAATTTTTGGCGACGATCTTCATAAGAACCTGCGTATGTCACCCTTTAAAACTTCAAGCAACTTCATGTACGGACTCTTCAGTCCCTCAAACTAAGCTTCTACCTTCAACTGGCATCCTTGACCCCACAGTGACCTCCCATCGGTCGCCCACAGCGGTCTGCCAGTTGTTTGTGTTTCTGGGGAAGTCCTATTTAAAGAGCTGTGCCTTCAGTGAGGGTAAGCCTACTGACGTCTGGGGAAGTGCTGTGCCTTCAGTGAGGGTAAGCCTGACAATTTTCAAGCCTCCCAACGTCTGTGTCCTGTGCTGTTCCGCTCTTTAAGCCTGCCTACTAACTTCTACGCTTTGTACTGTAAGCCTGGCATTCACCAACGTCTGCACTCTTCTTGTCCTGTCTTGTGCCTTCAGCTTCTGTTCACCTGCCACATATCTACGTATGCACATTGTCTAGGGAAGAAGTGCGCTACTATATGTGCTTCAGACAAGACAGTTTCTACTATCTGGATGTCTGTTCTCTTAAGGAGCCTTGTCTACTGCCTGCCTCAGTTGTTTTGAGAGCGTCTGCCTGGGGAGTGCCTGGGTAGTCTCCAAGAAAGATTTCTACTAATTGAACTGGTCTGCTGTCCCTACATCGTCTCAACTATTTCTACTAGAGCCCAAAGCATTGCATGCTGTGACTGCAGCTCCACCAAGAAAAACCTCTGCTGTTTAACTGTTTTTTCGCATCTAGTTTTTCACAACTAATTATGCATTTTCTGCAGCGTGAACAGCACCACCGTTCTTGTTGTGCCAGTGTATACTCTTGGTGCTGCATCGACTAGACTCGTGGACTGACATCTGTTGTCATCTCACAACTTTCTGTGAGACCGTCACCCTGCTTCTGCTATGAAAAGGCATCATTGTTTTTCTATTGACAGCTGTCAACCCGCTGCTGTGAAGACAGTGCCTGTTCACACGTCAGGTATTTTTCTGTGCACATTTCAGAAAGTCAAGGTGAGACACATTTTTATTTTATTGTTGGTCTACGCTGAGATCTCCTGTCTGCAGCGTTTTCCAACCGACCCTTCTCTGTTCAAATTTAAACACAACTCGTGACAATGTGTTCACGGTCTTACCTCTGTGCAGATTCCTGATCGCGTACGGTTTCTCCAATTATGCCTCCCATCACGTCCTTCACAGTGTGACGCACAAGTTCCCTCATTCACGCTGATTCTCGCACTTTGTGCGTTCTGCCAGTCAGTGTTCATGCAAGCACGGACTTGCTGTGAGGCATCCGGGGCGACGTGGGATACGTCCCGCCATCTTGCAGTTGGTAGCATGTTCTTCCGGCTTCTCTCTCTACTCCCGCTTTGTTGACCAACAAAGTCAGGAACCACGTCAGGAACCAAGTCGCACCATCTTGAGGCACTCATGATGCATGGTGTGAGTAAACCGTTACCGGAAATGAGAGTGTACCTCAGGTATTGTCATCGTCGAGGGATTCCCTGGTTCGTGGATCTAAGGTACTTTATCTGGCACTCTTGTTGTGTTACACGCTGTACTTGGAGTCAACTGTATGCCAGCACAGAAGACAATCGTGGTGTGTTGTTTTCTTCAGGTTTTATTTTCCAGACTTCCGATACTCGGGTGACATATCGGTCACTTCATGTCTCTTAGAAAAGTGTTTTTTCTGTAACATGTTTGAGAGGTTTGCACGTATATCGGACTCCTGTGTGCCATTGCTTATGTCTCTTTGAAAACTGTTTTTGCTGTAACATATTTGAGAGTTTTGCACGTATATCGGACTCTTTTATGCCTTTGCTTCTGCCAATTTCACAGTCTCCCGTGAGTGTTTCTGCATTTCTGGGGGTGGGGAATTTTAACATGCTGTTTATTTTACCTACCTGTATTAATGGCATTAGCGAATCCAAGCTCCGTTTACAATGTTCTATGTGTGGAGTTTCCCTTCACATTGCAGTGGAAAGTTTGCAATGGATTTGTAGTCCCATTTGCCAGCAGTGGGTTTTAGTTGTAGTCCCTTTTGCCAGCAGTGGGTTTTAGTCCCATCTGCTCATTTTACAGCTACTGTTCTTTGTTTTACGTAGTGTTGCTATGCTCAAAGCAATCATGCATTAGGTTTTAGTCCTTTTGCATCTATTTACACTCAGGGCAACTATGCAACGGTTTTAGTCCGTTTAGCATTTTTTTTAGCTTCTCTATCCATAGAGATTTGTCACGGGTTCCCACCCACATTATGTCACGGGTTCCAACTCGTGTATTCGGGTTCCTACCCGAAAAAGCTAACATTTATGTTGCTTTAGTGCACAGTGTGGAAGCTCCACACTAGTTGTCCATACACGGACACTTCTCGTCTTATTTGTTTACCCTACATAGGATGTGTTTGACCCTTTGGTGCACAACTTTGTTCTACCTCCCTCCAAGGAGCTATGCATGGGTGTAAGTCCCTTTGCATTAAAGATATGGGTTCTCACCCATATCTGTTTGCTAACATTATTCAACCCCTTTTCGTTTTCCCTGTGTCATCACCACTAGGGGTATTAACGCTATGTTTGTTCTGATTTTATTTCCCATCTTTTTACACTCAGGGCGACTATGCATAGGGTATTGTTATTGTTAGGTTATTAGAATATTTTTGCATTTGTTAACCATTTCTTTCCTAGGGTTTAGTCATGGGTTCACACCCATATTATCCGTTTAACGTTCTATAATCTCCACATGTTGTTCGAAGATTCTATGGGTCCTGACCCATATACTGTCTTGACATTGACTAACTTCCTCTTTGTTATAGTCACTTGTTCCCTTGTCCTTCCTTTTTCTTTGTAGAAGGGAGGATGGGTTGTGCCTATCAGTTGTTTTTCCAGTTGTTTTTCCATCTTTCTTCTTCTCTTGAACTTCTATCAGTTTTCTTTTCTTATCTTCTTGTTGTTTCTTCTCTTCATTCTTTTCTTTACTTTGGTATGTTCAATTCTCTCTCGATCTCCACTTCTCCTCTTTCGTTTTCTTTTCATTTTTCTTTTCCGTATAAGAAAGGGGGATATGTTATACCCTGACTTTAGTAAATGCAATGCTATTTACCACCAATGGAATGTTACTTTGATGATGCTGTTTAGAATGAGAAGACATAGTTGAGAGGGCTGAGCAGCTTGATGGCTGCTCCTGGTGGGGTCTCTTTATCATCTTGTAACTATCCTGAATAAAACTTCTCTGAACAACAACTACCTGCGTGACTTGATCACTACAAAGACATACTCAATTACAAAGACATGACTATACACATTAAAACATTAAAACATTATACAGTAAGAAGTTTGATTTACAGAGTAAGAAGTTGTTTTACAATTAAGTTCTCTACTAGGTAAAGACCAGCATATTATAAAACTCATCTATAAAGTGCATTTAGAACACAATATATTAATCGGGCCGGGCAAAGAAAGTTATGGACATAAAGGAATGATAATAAGGTTTAAAAAATTATTTTGGAGAAAACATTTGTGGGGGAAAAGAAGGAGAAAAGGGAGAAAGAGAAGGTACAAACCCATCAAAGGGTATCACCTTAACTATATTAATCTCGGTCCGATCGTTCTGTATGTATGGGTCAGTAATTCCCAAAGTCAAAACCCGGTAGATATTGTCCTTCGTTATAATAGGAAAAAAGAGAACATGAGCTGAGGGTTGCATACAGGGGAGAATGCTGCAACTCCTACCACAAGTAGACTAATTATAAGAAAATTATTCAATTTACACCTCACTGAACTACTGTAGTAGTCACTTAAGAAATGACGTCTTACCGTGAGGTGCAGAAGTAGCAGGCTTGTCAGTTGTCTAGTATCCCACAAACGTCCAACACTAGGTGGCCCAAGAAGTGGCCCAAATCACAGGTATATAGTGCCCCACAAGCGTCCTGAGAAGATGGCACAAAATGTTGGCCAAACCCCTAGTGGAGGGAGGACAAAAATAATCATAGTGTGCTTTCTACTTATTGCACACTCTAATAACAGCTATAAGTTTGTGAACACACCCTAACTACTTTTATGTGCAGTGGGCAGTCGAGTTTAGAGAAAGCGGTAATAGAGGTCGAGACTAACCCAAAATATATATATTTGACAAGTTCCAAGCACAACACCCTTCAGAGGTTCTCTTACCTCCACATCCACAAAAAAAGCAGAAACGTCCCGAATAGTATTCAGCGTCTTGTCTTCCCAAGGCCTAAGTCACGGCCAATAGTCCTAATGTAAAAAGCAATATCCATTAGGTGTCTCTGCCACAAAGCATGGACGAACTGACAATGTTACAAACAACCTCAATGGTATATCTGGTAATCAATACAAGTTCATGTCAAACCCGATAATCCCGTACAGCACCCGTGCAACAGAACAAAGACACATGCCTCGTATTTATGACGCAAAGAAAGTACCAATCCTGTGGTCACATGTACAATCTATTTACGTGATAGCCAGCCGCGATGTAGGCATCGCCAAGTACTCATATCGAAATTTAGACTTACAGCACCTTGACCCCGTAACCACCCGTGTCATATATAAAACAATCAACATGTCTCACTCATATGTTCATTCTCAGCGTGCATAATGCTGGGTCAAGGCACATGCTCAGCATTTATTGTGAAAAACACAGGCCTCATTCTCATAAGGGAAAGAGAACACCAATCCTATGTGTGAGTGTAAATTCCAATCCCACACAGAGACCCGACAACAACACAGCTGCAATACAGCCACCGTGAGGTTCAAATATCAGACCCCTAAACCACAAAGACGGCGACCCGTAGACACCCATCTTATGTATGCAGCATGCCCCACTCACCTAGTCAATGTCAACTTGCACAGTGTGGGTCCCTCGTCTAGATTTTCAAACAATCGCACCATCGTAAACCGGCATTAAATAAGGGGTCTCGTATACCGTGCATGCTCAACAATCTCGAGTTCCGCAATTGCGTTTTTCCGGTTAGAAGGGTGTAATCTGTTGTAAATAGGGTACAACCGCTGCATAGAAAGATGGAAAAAAGGATCCCCAGTCCAATGTTCCATCCCCCATTCTAAATCTGAATTAAGGGAAATACTAAATGATAAATACTGGTACTTGCTAATACGAACCTGTATCTTCCCCGCACACGTGTGACCATCGAAAGTAAATGTCTCCTAACTCAGAGAGAACACCTATTCATATGCGGGCACTTTCATTAATCAAAATTAACTAACCGCACCATGATCTGCTGGCATTGAAAAAGCGGTCTAGAGCAATGCGCATGCTCCGCTTTCATTGATACCCAAATATATGCTGGTAAAATTCACGCGCACACAGACGCCATGTTGGAAGGGCGTCCTCACACCTAAAATCAAGGCGAGAACGGGCTGGCTGTACCGGAAAAATAAATCCTCCTCCAGCAATCCGTCCTCTGCTTCAAATTTCAAATACAAACCAGATGCAAGAGATCTGTATATAAATTCTGCGATGTTAACACATATAAAGCAAATGTCAAACACAAAAGAAGAGGGAATACACCATAATAAATCCTCATCCAATAATCCATCCTCCGCTTTGAATTTTAAATACAAGAGGAGTGTAAAGAATATGTATATGCATTCTGGGATGTTGACACATATAAAACAGATGTCAAACTCGGAAAAAAGAGAAATACACAATATGTAGAGTAGTTAAATACAATAGAATAAAGGCACATGGTTTGGTCAGAAGTTGCTAGATGGTACTGTCAAATTTGTATCAATATACAGGTCTGGGGAAATACCCATCTTGTTACAACATTCATGTTTATAGAAAAAAATGCATTTCCCCATCCGTATTGTGCCCCAAGAGGGTTGCCCTTAGTCGACAGATCCACTTGGACTCCATCTGTCTAAGTAGATGCTCCCAATTGCCTCTTCTCATTTGCACAGGTACATGGTCTATTGCGTGGAACCAAAAGGTCAAATCAACTGGGTGTTCCTTGTAATAATGATTTGTGATGATGTATCTGTCATCCTTTGTCTTTATAGCCCGGCGAGGTTCCTGTATCCTCAGCTTAAGGCAGCGAATAGTGCTGCCAACATAGATATTGCCACATTTGCAGCCAAGGACATACACCACATGTGTGGTGTTACAATTTAGAGAGTGGCCTATTGGGAACCTTTGAGATGTATTGTAGCAAAAGGAAAAGGTCTTGTTTCTTCACAAGGGGCATACGTTGTGTAAAAACCTTTTGGTTTAGTTGGTAGCCATATTTGTGTCGTTTTGGGTGTCACCACATAGCTAGGGCAAAGGGAATTTCTTAAAGCCATCCCCCTCCTGTATGTAATGGATGGTCTATCTCCAATGACATTCTTAAGACCAGGGATGTCTGAGAGTAGATGCCAATGTTTACGAAAAATGTTAAAGATGGCACCACTATGTCGTGTATAATGTGTTATGAATCTTGCTTTTTAGTTGATACTACCTGTGGCGGATTTGTCCTTCAGTGTGTCATTCCTGTTCAGATTATATTCTCTTGATTCAGGTTTATCGAGTACTCTATGTGAATCACCTTTTGGCAAATCTGTTTTTGGAGGCATCAATATGGATTTTAAAAGTTTCCTCTTCACTACAATTTCACCTAATTCTTGTCATCTCGCCAAAGGGAATGTTGTTTATGACAGAGCTGGGATGTGCACTAGTCACATGCAATACTGAATTGCATGTGGTCTCTTTCCTAAAGAGGGGACTTTCTATTTGGCCTTGTTTGATATAGAACTTTATATCGAGGAAATTGATACGTTCCCTGTCATATGCCATAGTGAATTTTACAATATAGGCATTGTTGTTAAGAAAAGTCAAGTATTGATGTACTTGTTCCTCAGAACTGGACCACAAGCAGATAATATCATCAATGTATCTCCCCCAGTACACAATGTAATTAGTCCAGGGGGAGGCACCTTTTCCCCAAGCATGCTCCCTCTCAAACCACCCCATGAAGAGCCAGGCGTAGGAGGGAGAAAACTTGGAGCCCATCGCTGTTCCGTCTATCTGCTGAAACCAGCGGTTATCAAAGAGAAAAAAATTATTCGCTAGAATAATGTCAATCATTGAGATTATCATTTCATTGAAGTCAGACAGTCCTGCATCCTCCCTATCCAGGAAGGATTGTACCACTTTAATCCCAAATTTTTTGTGTATACAGGTGTAGAGACTTTCTACATCGAGGGTAACAAACATGAGGTCCTCGGACCACTCGAAGTCTTTAAACTTAATCAAAATATCCTTGCTGTCCCTAACATAAGATGAAAGTTTAGGGCCATGTTTCTGTAGCCTTTTGTCCACATATTGGGACAATTTCTCTGTAGCTGAACCCACCCCCGAAATAATTGGTCTACCTGGGGGGAATTGCCCACCCTTACGTATCTTTGGTAAGACATATATGTAGGGGTGGGCGGAATTTGCAAAATCCACTTTTGCAAATTATCGCGAAAATGTTAAAAATTATCGCAAACACGCGGAAATGCAGAAGTTTTTTTCCCGCATGTTCGCGAGATTTTCTGCATGGTTGCGGCTCGCCAACTTACCCATGTGGTTGCTCGCGGGCGCGGCCATCTTGTTTTCAGTTGTCTCGCGGTGCATGATCGCGAGAAGAAAGACATGATCGCGCGACGCATGACGTCACTGCGGGCGCGAACTGTCGCGAGACAGCGCAAATGGCTAAAAACAATACAACATCTCATGGAGAACGCGACCGGATCAAGAAAACTTGTCGGCGAACGCAGGGATTCAGGTAAGGCGATCGCGCGCGCGTGAGAATGTATTACTTTACAGCGCGAGCAAGAAACAAATTATCGCCAAGCTGCGGAATGCGGATATGTTGACATTTTCGCGCTTTCCGCGGAACGCGAAAATGTCAAATTATCGCAATTTCCACGAACGGAACGAAATTTTCGCCCAGGCCTACATATATGCATGGAAAGGTTGGGCAATCCACCCACAGGTACCTGCATTCAGCCTCTGTCAGTAAACCAATATCTTTCCATTCCATTAGTTTGGCATTAATTAGAATGGTAAGGTTCGGAACAGTATTGTTCTGAATCTCCCGATAATAGAGGTTGTTGTTAAGTTGCCTCGTTATCTCTTGCATGTAGTCCTTGAGGTTCATCACAACAACATTTCCTCCTTTATCAGCTTCCCGAATTACAATACTAGAATCCTTGCTAAGTCTATTAAGGGCTATTCTTTCAGAGGTCGTGATATTGTGATGAACCCCAGGTGTACATTGTTTAGGGGTCTCCAAGTCATAAAGCTCATCCGTGACCTTTTTATAGAAGATGTCAACATTCTGATGGTAAGAGTGCGTTGGTGTAAATTTAGATTTTGGATGAAGGCCACTATCAATACTTTGATTTTGAGGGATGTTAAGATCATCAAGTAACGAGGGTATATCTTGGTCCACCTCATTGTCGAGGGACAGTAGGCAATGTACATCACGGATGTCTCATATGGTGTGAGTCCCGGGATATAGGCTAGCTGTTGCTCCCCCAGGATCATATGGTCGTCTGGAAAAATAATACTTTAGTTTAAGAACCCTGATAAATTTGTACAGGTCAATATGTGTTTTGGAAAAGTCACCATCCTGTGAGGGACAAAAATTAAGACCCTTACTCAAAATACTGATCTCATCTGTGTCCAAGACTTTATTAGACAAATTGACAATCTTTAAGTCAACATTAGCACTTTGACACTTGGTTGGATAATATAAGGAACATGGTTTCATTGTTGTGGTTTCTTCGATTTCGTCCCTAAGTTGGCCTTGCACGCTATGCCCCCTCTTGTATCTGCCCTTTTTCCTCCTACCTCCCCTCCTGGTTTTACCTGATCTCTCTTTTGTTGTAAACGGTTGCTTATCCTTAGCTTTGCTAGTTCCTTTTGGAAGGAGGAGGCCCCTACCCAAAAGGGACCTCAGGCATAGTGGCATTGGAAGCGAAACTACTGAGTGATGAAACTGATAGATTGCTATTGGAACGTGTTTTGTCACTCTCCTCTCTATCATCTCTCATTATTTTTTTGTTGTTATCCTCAAATCCCCGCACTCTTACCATCAGAATATTGACGTCTTCTATAAAAAGGTCACGGATGAGCTTTATGACTTGGAGACCCCTAAAAAATGTACACCTGGGGTTCATCACAATATCACGACCTCCGAAAGAATAGCCCTTAATAGACTTAGCAAGGATTCTAATATTGTAATTCGGGAAGCTGATAAAGGAGGAAATGTTGTTGTGATGAACCTCAAGGACTACATGCAAGAGATAACGAGGCAACTTAACAACGACCTCTATTATCGGGAGATTCAGAACAATACTATCCCGAACCTTACCATTCTAATTAATGCCAAACTAATGGAATGGAAAGATATTGGTTTACTGACAGAGGCTGAATGCAGGTACCTGTGGGTGGGTTGCCCAACCTTTCCATGCATATATGTCTTACCAAAGATACGGAAGGGTGGGCAATTCCCCCCAGGTAGACCAATTAATTCGGGGGTGGGTTCAGCTACAGAGAAATTGTCCCAGTATGTGGACAAAAGGTAACTCCCTCTAGACTAATTACATTGTGTACTGGGGGAGGTACATTGATGACATTATCTGCTTGTGGTCCAGTTCCGAGGAGCAAGTACATTAATACCTGACTTTTCTGAACAACAATGCCAATATTGTAAAATTCACTATGGCATATGACAGGGAACGTATCAATTTCCTCGATATAGAGTTCTATATCATACAAGGCCAAATACAGAGTACCCTCTTTAGGAAAGAGACCGCATGCAATTCAGTATTGCATGTGACTAGTGCACATCCCAGCTCTGTCATAAACAACATTCCCTTTGGCGAGATGACAAGAATTAGGCGAAATTGTAGTGAAGAGGAAACGTTTAGAATCCATATTGAAGCCTCCAAAAACAGATTCGCCAAAAGGGGTTATTCACATAGAGCACTCGATAAAGCTGAATCAAGAGTATGTAATCTGAACAGGAATGACATGCTGAAGGACAAATCCGCCACAGATAGTACCAACCAAAAATCAAGATTCATAACACAATACACACAACATAGTATTGCCATCTTTAACATATTTTGTAAACATTGGCATCTACTCTTAGATATCCCTGGTCTTAAGAATGCCATTGGAAATAGACCATCCATTACATACAGGAGGGGGATGGCTGTAAGAAATCCCTTTTCCTTTTGCTACAATACATCTCAATAGTTCCCAATAGGCCACTTTCTAAATTGTAACACCACACATGTGGTCTATGTCCTTGGCTGCAAATGTGGCATTATCTATGTTGGCAGCACTATTCGCTGCCTTAAGCTGAGGATACAGGAATATCGCCGGGCTATAAAGACAAAGGATAACAGATACCCCATCACAAATCATTATTACAAGGAACTCCCAGATGATTTGACCTTTTGGTTCCACGCAATAGACCATGTACCTGTGCAAATGAGAGGAGGCAATAGGGAGCATCTGCTTAGACAGATGGAGTCCAAGTCCATCTGTCGACTAAGGGCAACCCTCTTGGGGCAAAATACGGATGGGAAAATGCTTTTTTTTCTATAAACCTGAATGTTGTAACAAGATGGGTATTTCCCCAGACCTGTATATTGATACGAATTTGACAGTACTACATAGCAACTTCTGACCATACCATGTGCCTTTATTCTATTGTATTTAACTACTCTACATATGGTGTATTTCCCTTTTTTCTGAGTTTGACATCTGTTTTATATGTGTCAACATTGCAGAATGCACATACATATTCTTTACACTCCTCTTTGTATTTAAAATGCAAAGCGGAGGATAGATTAATGGATGAGGATATATTATGGTGTATTCCTTCTTCTTTTGTGTTTGACATTTGCTTTATATGTGTTAACATCGCAGAATTTATATACAGATCTCTTGCATCTGGTTTGTATTTGAAATTTGGACCAAAGGACTGATTGCTGGAGGAGGATGTATTTTTCGAGGCATATGTGTTTGTTCTGTTGTACGGGTGCTCTACGGGATTATCGGGTTTGACATGAACTTGTATTGATTACCAGATATACTATTGAGGTTGTTTGTAATATTGTCAGTTCACCCATGCTTTGTGGCAGAGACACCTAATGGAAATTGCTTTTTACATTAGGACTATTGGCCATGACTTAGGCCTTGGGAAGACAAGACGCCGAATACTATTCAGGACGTTTCTGTATTTTTTGTGGATGTGGAGGTAAGAGAACTTCGGAAGGGTGTTGTGCTTGGAACTTGTCAAATATATATATTTTGGGTTAGTCTTGACCTCTATTACCGCTTTCTCTAAACTCGACTGCCCACTGCACATATAGGTAGACAGGGTGTGTTCACACACTTATAGCTGTTATTAGAGTGTGCAATAAGTAGAAAGCACACAAATTCTTCGGGCATTAGCACCCGTAAAAAACTAAATTTCATACCTTAAAAAGCAGAAATAAAGGTGTCAACTATTTTTTGGCTGGTTACTTAATGTCACAACTACCGGCTGTGGTAACGCAATTACCAAATTGTGGTATCACCAACAAAAATCCAACAGCCTCTAAACAAGGCCCTCAATGGAGTCTGCATAAAGGACCTTTAGGGGAGAGTTCTGCATGTCACTCCATATGCGCATTTAGTGAATTGCTTGTAGTTTAAACAAAGCATCACCCCATTTCCAGAGACACACAGATGTTTGAGCTGTCCCTACCTGGATGAAGGATTATGCATTCTGTTTGTTTGAGGGATCAAGATACCCCAAGTGTACTTCAGAAGGATATTTCAAGGTACCATGGTGTTGTGTATATGAGCAAAAACCAAAGGAAATGATGGACGGAGTGTTGAACATTGCAAGCACTCACCCCCAGTCAACTGATCTGGGTTTAATCCATCACCGTTCTTTAGCCCACTCTGCCACCCCAGTTCAGACATGGCCATATGCAAATCAGTCTGACGCTGTCCCTCATGGGAACAGTCCAGCCCGAACTGCCAAGCCATGTCTTCCCTGGACTGGAAACAAGCTTCCTAGGACCGGTTTCTGGCAATTCAGCTGTCTTCAGCCAGGCTTGCTTGAATCCAGTGGCAAAGTGAGCAAGGGTCTCACGTCTGAGCATACCCTGCCAACTTATGGCAAACAAAGCAAAAACCAAAGGTGGGTTAAAGGACATGTAGCTTTCGGTGTAAACTTGAGGCTTGGTATGTTTTTCACGCTAGGCTTACATGTTAATGAAGACATCATGATGTTTTTGAATTACACGGAAAGACTGAAGAACAATCCTAAACAGGTGATCTGTGCTGTGATGAGAATACAGTACTGATGAATGAATTGTGAACCCTGATGGTGAGGATGTCAGAGTCTCTAAGGCACCCTTGCATCTGTAATGAGCCACCATCTTGCAAAGACATCCTTTGAGGTGAATCTTTGTTGTTCACAATATCACTTGGCCAATAGTAAGGCTAGAGTGCTATGAGCCTTAATTTCAGCTTGGAAAAGGAGCTCCCTATCCCACTAAGGATACAAAAAACTCCATAATTTTGTCGCAGGGGTCCCTTAGGAGCCCCAGGCCCAGGTGCCACTCCACCTGCTGCACCATTGAAAGCCGCACTCCTGCACTATGCCTGCGAGAAACAGCACCGCAGTGGGCTATTACTTAAGCTGCATGTTGAGCCCTGTTGGGTCCCACTCAAAATTTCGAAAAAAAGAAATAGTAAAAAGAAATGTTAAAAAATAGATTTCTTGCTTTAACTCATTGAACTTACACATGTGTTTTTCATAAGACTGTTTTCTTGTGTCGATTTCTACAACACAGCAGTGGGTAAATTGTTTCGCCTGTCATTTTCCTTTTTTAAGTTATTAGGCACAGTAGGCCCAATTTTCAGTCATTTGCAGAGCGGCTTGGTATTAGGGTTTTCATCATGGAACACAGAGAAGAGGAATGGTAATTTTTCTTCACTTGGACATTATGTGTACAAATCCTTTGAAATTCTCTTTTTGAAGGTGCCATAGCTTTTAGTTTGAAATCCAGAAAAGAAGCTCATGTTTTCAGCACTCTTTCAGAAGACACTGCGAAAGGGACTGTTATATTTTCTGAACAACATATTTTTCTAAGCGCGTTCAGAGTTCTCACATCGAAAAACCTCAGTTTTTATTTTAGCTATTTTCTCTTGTTTGAAAATATCTGCTGTTATGTTTATATTGAAAGTCACAGAAACATGCTACGATTTTAGGAAATATGTAGTAGGCATGAAGTCTAAAAAATGTGCTTAGTTATCTGATTTTGTTGAGTAACTTGAACAACGGAGGATAAGTTGCATCTAGCAGTGTCAAGTCCGATTATATATTTTTATTACTTTACAGTTAGTTGCAAAATTAAATTGTTATTATTACTTTTTATCACAAAGTATGTTATGGATGAATATACTTTAAAAATATCAGCAACGTGGTACGGTAATTCAATTGAAAAAGAGACAATTTCATGCTCATTGAGTGCCATATAACACCAATTTTCACCATACAAATTTTCATCTATATATAAAAGTAAGTAACATATATTTGTTTAAAGAAAAGCTGTTTCTTTACAGTCACATTGCAGTGCATATTTTACAATAAGGCATTTGATCAAAAGATTCAACACAGACACAGTATTACACTGAATCCATCATTTTGAAGTCAAAGTTTTGGTCTTTAGGGGCTTATTTATGAGCTGGCTTGGGCCGCTCTTCCACCAAGCAACATGGTGCAAGAGTGACGCAAACCTTAAGCCAGATTTATAAAGCCACACAAGACTGTTTGCGTGGGTCTGAGTGTCTCCATTAATCTGGAATAAGGTAATGCATTGCAAAGCGTTGCCTTACTCTGCCCTGGGAAGGCGTTTCATGGGTGTTGGGTGGGTGTTCCCACGCAACTCCCATGGTTTGTGGCGCATTACCAGATTTACCAGAACTGTTTGGAATAATGGAGTGCACATGATGAAACTGTACATTTAAATTGGAATATTGTTTGGAATAATGGAGTGCAACCCGCCGATATATGATGTTGTTGAAAAAACCTGGGAATGCACCAAAAAGATGCGCATTCCCTGGAGAGGCGTAACATGTCTTTATTTCTTCTTGTTACTTCCTCTCTCTATGTATGCTGCAGGAATATGCATCTCACAATAGTTTTTCTGCAGGAAGATCTCTGTTGTATCCTGGCCAATGAGGTTGGGTGGAATCAGCCATGTAAAACTATGGTGTCCAGATTCCATATAATGACAGTTGTCCCAGGCTTTCTAGTGAAAGACTTCTCACTTTGTGGCCTCTAATAAACTTACCTTAATTAAACCACCATGCAAGACGAGTGTTGATTAAGGAGGACTTCATACTGGTGATGAGTGGAACTTCCGACCGGAAAGCCTGGAGCACAGCCGGAGCTTTTCGAGGCGGCATATCGGCACATCAGGGGGTGGGGCACATGGTGCACACGACGGTCCACATGGAGCTGATTGGAGCGTAGTGCACAGGATCCAACCTTTGGAGGATCGCAGCAAATCCATGAACAAAAATTTGGTTGGGTTCATCGTAAGTAACCCAAATCCACAGCAGCCGTTAGTTTATGTGCACGTACCACTGTGTGCTGTATGATTTGTGCTGTAGTTTATTTGTGCATGCTTGATGGCCTGCTCAGCAGTGGCATGAGCATGGCCATTATGCTGTACGCCTCGTGCTGCAGTTGGTCTGCGAATGCTTGAGGGTCTTTTGATTTTGCCTGACCTGTCTGGAGAGTGATCAGGCACGCCAGAATATGGCTGATCAACTCCAGAAAATGTTGAATTGTTTTACGGGGGCTGTTTTGCAGTGTTGAAAAGAGTGGAATAGGTAATTAGTTGCAGTGAGTCGTACACATGTGCAGTCTGGAAGTAATTTACTGCAGTGATTCGCACACCTAGGGGACACCATCTATGAAATATTACCTTATGAGAAATTCATTTGTTGCAGTGATCCGCACACCTGTGCAGTCTGGAAGTAATTTATTGCAGATGGTGCACCTGGCGGGCACCATCTACGAAGTAATACCTTATGGGAAATTAATTTGTTGTGGTGACACTTCTCAACAGTTTTGATGTCGTGTGAAAGTGAGCCTTTTCAGTAATTTGAACATCAGATTAAATACATATTTTAGTAACTCTGCCTCAATCCTTCCAAGGTCATATTAAACTATATTGCTGTCATTCAAGTTGGCAAGTTGAAGTATAATACCAGTGTGGATTTGTCACGGTGATTCACACACCTTTTGGTCAAGGAGCATATTTGTGGATTTGTTGTTTTTTCCCTCCCTTCTTTTTCTCTATATGTATGTATAGGTGTGTGAATCACTGTGACAAGTCCACACTGGTATTATACTGGAACTTGACAACTTGAATCACAGCAATATATACACATACTTTCAAAATCCATACATTTTAAACTAATTTATTATTTATTTGTGCAGTAAGCATAACTAAAAGACATTGTCCAGACACAATGTAGATGGTGTCGTTGCATCTTTATCTTTTATACCCAATTCTGGTGATCCTGTTTTGGAGTGGAAGCAATAGAGAGATGGTTTTGAGGCCTCGTTGGAAGCTATAGGAGATGATGTATATACTGATAAATACAAACTAGCTAATTTGTAACTTTGTTTAGGTGCAGAGGGGAGACGTGTTTTAAGTAATTTGCCACCTATTATTTTGAATGAAGCTGATGAAGAGTAGGGTGTCATCAACGTATATGAAACTGCTGTTCACACAATTAGATATACTTCATATCAACAAAGTTAATGAGGTGGTTGATAGACACTAATTTTTAAGTAGGGCTCAATTGCCCAATTAATCCATTGATTCTTTTGTAACGATTTAAGAATGTTGGCAGCTAAATGTAAATATGATGACTTCCATGACCAGATGATACAGGATCAATTAGTTCACAAAATTGGTGAGGCAAAACTACAGGAGAAATTATTAGCTGCAGAAGATCCTACATTAGAGAAAGCTATTGAGATTAGTCATAGATTTGAGGAAATGAAGTTAGGAACGAAGGAATTAGCTGCAAAACTAACTACTGAAGTACAAGTAGTGAAGAAGGCTGTGGGTGACAATAAGGCAACAAATGGAAGTGGTCAAGGTAGAACTAAGTTGGTTTACCAAGTTTTTAGAAAAAAGAGAATATATTTGTTTTAAATGTGATCCAGTAGAACATTTAGCAAACGAAAAGCCATGTCCAGCTGTACGACAAATTTGCATATATTGTAAAAATAAGGGACACAATGCCAAAACGTGTGGGAATAATTCAATTACAGGGACAGATACCAATTTGCTCATGTCAAAGTGATACCCAACATTCTAATGACATATCTGAAGAATTTGGCCTTAGTATTTATGAGGTCAATGATACAAGTAGTGATTCTCCATTTTGTGTTTTTAACATTGATGGTAAAGATGGCTGATTTGGGAGCTTGTCGTACATTATTAGGAGATCAATGTTTGAAGCAATTTCCATATAGTTGATTGATGCCATCATACATCAAACTGGTTGGATATGGCAATAAATCCATTGATGTTTTAGGGTATTGGAGAACCCGACGCTTAACAAACATCCGGTTCACTAAGTTCGTCACAAGAGCGGTAAAAACTTTAACACAGCGGGAGTGCTAGTAACCTTATCCTTGTTTTTTACTGCAATGGGTCGTTTCTCTTTCTCAAACGACAGCCAGTCGCCATTCTTTTTTCTGACTCAACCTGTTAGCTGCACTGTGTGGTCTATTGGCTGCTCAATTCATCGCATTGCCCTGAGTTTCTCGGAGACACCAGAGACCATATTGGACAGCTGGACTCCCTGGGAATTGTGCCACGTCTGTCTTTTTTACTGCATTTTAATGGAACTGCTCCTCTTTTTAGTAACAAAGCTTCTGCACCCATCGGCACACATCTTTTTATGGACAACACATGTCGTTGAAAAATCGTGAAAACTTAAATCTGGGATTTTTGGACTTGTGCGATACTTTAACGTCAGATATATAATCGGCCCTTTTTTATACCCTTTTTTACTCTTCATAAAGTGCTTTTCTATTGTAAAGATTTTAATTAATCAAAGTTTCTTGACTTATTAGATGATCTTTTCTTTCACGGAGAGCAGTTAGTGGTACCTCAGAGCTTGAAACAAGTGTTATTAGACGTGGCTCATGAAGAGCATCTAGGTTTGACTAGCATGAAAAGAAGAATTCTTTGTGAGTTTTGGTGGCCGGCCATTGATAAATGTATTGTAGCAAAAGTTAGATCATGCATTAAATGTGCTGTCAGCGTCAAAACGCAGAAGGGTGTTAACTATGAGAAGGCTCCAATGTCTAGGCCTGATTGAGTATTGGAAAGGGTTTCTCTTGACATTGCAGGTCCATGTGTTTGTTTAAAAGTCACGTTTTTGGCATTGTTCTTACTGGACAGCTATCACAATAGCTGGAGGTTAAATTTGTCCATCAGGTTGATTCACATGCAGTGCTACAGTTTCTTAAAGAAGTATTTGAGAAAGAATGTTTTCCTAAGTTTTTGGTTACAGACTATAATGTGCAATTGAAATCCTTGGAAATGAGAGACATTTTGGAAAAGTGTATTAGTCACTTATGCATTTCTATGTATCATCCACAAAGTAACAGCTTTGTAGAAAGGTGGATAAGGATTTTGAGTGAAGGCCTACAGTTGGCATTAGCCACTGGGAAGATTTGTCATCAAGCTCTCAAGGGCATATTATAGAGTTACAGGGTCACACCTAGATTGTTTGGAGATGTGTCTCCATTTGCAAAAAAGGAGAGGTAGGAAGGCAGTGCGTAATTTAAACCAAATGTGGATGATGGATATGAGGAAGAAATTACATGATGGTTTGGTGAGCTGGATTGTCCATGGATGGATGTCAAATGACAAAATTGAGTCCACATATGTTCAATAGGGCCATATACAGCAATTCAAGGTTGGTGAATGGGTGCGTGTGATAAAAGGTAAAATGGTTAGATCTGGAGAATCGAAGTTTTCAATTCCATGAAAAGAATCAGAGTGGGACATCAAGTTTTGGAATTGACTGATGGAAATGTTTGGCTTGTAAGTAAGGTTGTTAAGGTACCTAAATGATTGTGGCCCAAAGAAGGTAACTGTACCGATAGTGCTTCTGGTCTAGTTGGGATTCTGATGTACATCAAAATGGAGATGCATTAAAAAGTGGATTTGGAAAAAGGTTAAAGATGAAACCGGTATGGTGCAAAGATTACTATATGCAAAATTAGTATGTTTTATTCTGTTAATAATATCACCATATATTTTTGTGTCTCATGTGATCCTGCATCTTGTAGAGCAGCGATGACATTTATTTTGCATGTCTTTTGTTATGCTGTTTTTTAGTGTTCAATATTGTTAACAATGGGGGATGTGTTGTATCCTGGTCAATGAGGTTGGATTGAATCTAGCATGTGGAACTATGGTGTCCAGATTCTATACAACAACAGTTGGCCCAGGCTTTTCAGTGATAGACTTCTCACTTTGTAGTCTCTAATAAACTTACCTTAATTAAACCACCCCGTGTGGCGAGAGTTGATTAAGGAGGACTTCATAGTCTCCCTTCTTCACAAAACAATCCTGCATGCAATGCAGGCACCCTTGCATCATGGTGCAAGGGTGCCTGCATTGGCGCTCGCCTTCCAAAAGGACACCAGCGCATAGGAAAAAGTGGAAATGTACAGTATTGCATTAAATATGGCACATTCCTGCCCTTTCCCTGTAACGCAGGTGACTTGCTGCGTTGCAAGACTTTCTCATAAATAGGTACCTTAGTTTCCAACTGTGCTTCAAACCTTCAGCAGAATAATGGCATTACTCAAATTGTTTTGTCCCCTCAGCTAGGAGGTCAAGGCGGATGTGGAGTTTAAAACAGTAAATCTATACTTACTTATTTATACAATCCAATATAGTCGTAGTTAATATTCTGCACTCAATCTAGTTGCAGGCAGTTATTTTGTCAAATTTATTGAGACTTACAATGCTACCGAGGTCTTTGAGAATAGCTGTGATGAATGAGGAGCTCTCACACCTTTGAAGAATGGCCAGAGTTGCTCAATCTCTAAAGCTGGTTCAAAATGGATCTATTGGCATATTCATTGGATCAGGCATGGTACTTTTCAAGACATACATTTCAATTGCCTTTTTGATGGGGACCATAACCTTACCTACTATTTATGATATTGTATTGGAATGAAAGAATATGGGCTAGTCCTTCAACTATTTGTTGAGTACTTGCCTCTCTAGTTCGCTATTGTGTCCCAGTTGAGGAAATTATTCGGCGGTGATAGGTGAAAAGTCATCTGTAAATGCATCTATAGGTTTGATCGATACTGTCATTGACTGAAATTGCATTTTGGCCTGGAAGAAAAGCAAACAAACAAAAACATTGTTGCAGTTTTGTGTGGGGGGAAATTGTTGATTGAATCACAAAGGGTTTAAGAATGGTTAGTTTTAGTTTTGGTACTATGAGATCATTTCACAGGTCTTGTTGCAGTCACTGGTTATGGGACAGTATCTGTAGAGGATTCCTGGCCTTAAAACCTCCACCAGTGAACTCTTGATTTTCCAAGGATGGCTATTTTGAGCAGGGAATGCTTACTCGAGGATATAGTAAGAGTTTCAGAACTCTGACACAGTAAACATGCACAATAAAATCACAATTCAGAGTTATTACTTTTAAAATGGACATGTCTTTACTTAGTGGTAATTAAAGTAAGACACTTCAATTTGGACATGTCAAAAGGCAGAAGGTCCTACCACCTTCCGGAGCTGAACTTTAAGTCCTTCTTTAGTTCTGTATTCTGGTAAGCCAGATATCAAACAGATTCACTTCCAATCAGTCACTGGTTTGGTAAATTCAATCTATTGTGCTCTATTTTATCTGGGTAGTGACTCCTTTAGTTCTGAAGCTCTGGGTTTATGAGGGGTAGCTCAGTGGGTCTGGGCCAGCAGTGCAGTCATAGTGTCCGCAACCAAACCTCACAGACAGGTGCTTTGCACCAACACAGCCTCAACACGTAGATGAAGCAAGGGTTGGTCAGTTTGACCATTGCATCTGGCATACATATTGTCATCTCTCCTGGGCAGGCTCCCTTCCCCAGCATTTTCCATGCATGGCTCAAACAGTTTTTCTTTGTGCTTGACCTCCACAGCAGGAAAACCCCTCTTCTCTGTTATTTATTCTAGTAACTTGACTTTCGGGGGGGGGGGCACATAAATAGGTCTTCTGCATTCCCCTAATAGTTATCCTTCTTGAGAGGAACTATAACGTGAGATCCTAGCCAGTCGTTAGACAGCGATCTCTCCCAGTTGGTGTTGTAGTTTCTTTAGAAGTGCGAATCAATAGAAAATACTGGCCACGAAAATACAATATTTATGGAGAACTGATGGAACTGGTGGCAAGGAAGGGTCCATCACAAAGAGCTATGTTTACAATCTATTTTTCCAGGCAAAGAGTGCAGGCATCATAACTTTGGATATTTCTACATAGGTCAGCAGTGTGTAAACATGGGTGATTATGCAAATGTGTATCGCAGCTGTGGAATTCACGACTTTTAAGGTACATTTCGAAGCACACGTCCGATGAGAGAGCGTCCCCAAGTGGTCAAACCAATTTGAATCAGTATTGTTATCTCTACCTGTGCTCACATCATGACACGTGTGAATGTGGATTCCCCTCCCTAACTCTCACAGAAGAGCTACCAGACGTCCAGGTAGAAAGTTACATACAAGATGCCTCATACTCAAAGATACCCATATTGGCATCTCCATCTGTTGCTTCAATCAAACAGTCCTTTCAGACAATACCATCGAAACAGTACATAAACTGAATTTGTTTTACAGAGGTGATACTGTCAAAAGAGCATTTGGGCAAAAGAGCTTTTTGTCGAAAGATCTTTTTCTCTCTACAGTTTAGTTAGGATTAATAGTAACTATTGTGCTTTGTTGGTGGAGCAAACCCAAAGCATGGTACGAGAGTTGTTAATCACCTGAGGGACTTTGGTGCTCCACAATTAGACTTGGTCAATGTGTCATTTTAATATCAAATAACATTTCAGAGGTAAATATACCACATTAGGCTTCACAAAAAGAGCTACAAGTATTATAATGAGCTCCAGTGAAGGTTTACTAAAAGTCTAAAGGCTTTACAAAAAGCAAAAGCAAATGGCAGAGTCGGTCACTTAATCATTTGTCATAGAAATGCATGAAGCTCAGAATAAAATGCTACTCATGAAATAGCTGAGTAGACCATAATGCAGCTCAGCCAATAGACCATAAATCAGGGATCAGTATTATAGTATAAACCCCACTAACGAATGAGGGAAAGGGACTCAACAGCCTCTGGGTGAGCTCATTTTTATAGGGAAAATACAATAGAACCCACTCATTTGGTGTGAACATGCAAAGGCCTATATATCCAATCCAATCATATTTCAGAAAGGATGATACAGTTTGAAATGACATTTGTCAGTCCTGCCCCACAGACTTTTACACTAAAGTTCCTAATCCTAGTGCCCCTGTGATACTCTATGGTTAGTACAAATTCTGTTACAAATCAAGGTTAAGTTTTCAAGTATTTTCCCATTGCGGTACCAATGGGTGAAGCCTTGGGAGGCCTTCCCTTTTCCAATCACTGGACATACTCATGTTTGTACTTGGATAAAAATTACAGTTTTATGCTAATTCCACACCACCGCAATTGTCTCTACGTAAATTACGGCAGGTCAGATTTGTTGAACTTTACCAACAGAAAATGTCAGGTGAATTCCGGTTTATGTGTGAAAAGCACCAAAATATGTATGTTATGCCCCATTTTAAAGGGCTACATGCAAAATAGGTGATGATTATCAAGCTCATTCAGGGCACTCTTAAGAAGGGAATAGATGCACTTATGAGTGCTAGGAACTTGACCCGAAATCTGAGGCTGGCTAACCACCAGCATTCTGCAATGATTAAGAATATTGTTGCGTTTTTGGCAGTATCAGTTTGAGGGTTGAATTTCCAAACAGGGTATGTGATCTCACCAAGCTAATAGGGATGCAGTCTAACGTTTTTCCAATTTAGCTAGTTCAGCTGTTCACTTATGCCCCAATTATAGTTTGTAGGGAGTGTAATTCCCTTGTGGAATTCCTCTCTGCACAGTTATGGAAGTCCTTTGTCCTCACTCCCAGTTTCTCTGGGTGCAGGAACATCAGACCCAATTTTACCAGCTTTAAAATTATATGTTTTAAAGAGGAGCATCCCCTCAGTGAAATAGGCCATGTTAACAGAAGACATGGAGTGCATACATAAGTGAGGGTGTGAGAGAACAATAATACATTGCCAATGAAACACAATCATTATAGAAATGGAGAGGAAAATCATTCAAAACAACTACTCTGAGGGGAGTGCATTTTGATCACAAAGTAAACTATGTAAGACTTTATTGTAACTGAGTCAAGAGTGGACAGGAGAGAGAGCTTTTGAGAGGAGAGCTGATGAAGGAATTCATTTTGAAGGGTTGATGAAAAAGTCACAGCTTCCTGACTGGTGTACGAGAGAGGGGTAAATTGTCCCTTCCGAATAGAAAACAGGAAGGGAGGTGCTAAAGTCTGTGTAAAAAAAAATTGTCAGGGGATGAAAGGAAAAAGAGCACCCCCTGGAAGAGTTGGTTACAGAGCTCAAAGGGTGAGAAAGGAAACAGTACCCTTTTTGTCATGGTTGAACACTTGGAGTCTGGAAAGGAGAAGGGAGCATGATGAGCAAGAAGGCCCCAAGAGGGACCACGCTGCTCTGCTTGAGTACTAGGCTGTATGGTTGGACATGTAGAGCAATGCAGTAGATGGAGAAATTGTAAGACAAGCAAATGTGGAACTGGAAGATACAAAGTACAAAGGGGGTGAAATGCTTAAAACATGAAATAATATTTTTTTTTGTAAAAGATGAGATCATGTATAATGAAGACTCCCCATGGAAAGGCTAGCAGGGGTGCGGCAGGTAAAAGCTGCCCCAGGTGAGGTTTCTATGGGTGAATGATGGGGCTAAATATCTAGGCATTAGATTGGCAAATACGGCCATGACATATCTGGAACAAAATGTGGGGAGACTAGTGGAGGGACTATATGGCTCCATACATTTTTGGAGGGACTTGCCTCTGTCTCTTATTGGCAGGATTGCCATTGCAAAAATGATAATAGTACCACGCACGATGCCTGTATACCATACAGCACTCATTGTACGTGTTTCCATCGAAGGACTTTTTTGGGGCCATAAGCGAAAGAGAGTGCGACTAAAAACATAACAGACAACATGGGGTACGGGAGAACTAGAAGTTGCCAACCTAAAAGTTCACTATATGGCATCCCAGCTGCAGCATGCGGTCCACTGGTTGGATGGCGCCGTTAATTGGGAGAAACAACTTCTTGCAGGTACCTACAGCAACCATGCTCTCCCGGAGCTCCTTATGCTCGGTTCAGGGGTTCTCCCTTTGCTCCCCTATGTGATCCAACATGTGTCCAGGATGTAGGAAAGAGTGGTTCGAAGAGTAGTGCACCGTATGCCCCGAATATGCCTATATGGGTGGTGCGACCCTTTGCTTATATTACTGAATCCATGTCGGTAAGACGCTGGAAGGAGGATGGGTGTCAGTTACTGGGAAACCTCTACACTAATGGACAATTTATAATGCGAGAGGAGGCCACGGCCTCCATTAGCCTTGGAACGGGGCAATTTTTGCAATACGAAAAAAGTTCCAGGGCCACAAGAGAAATATGGCTGTCTTTCCCTGGGGAGCTCCCCACCACAAATATATTGAAAGTGATGTTGTATATGGCCCAGGGACATAGGCTGGTGTCGTAACTTTATTGTCCTTTAAAGGACCTTTCCCTGTATAGGCTAAATGTAATGCGATAGTAGAGGAACCACTAACGGAGAAAGAATGGGTGCGGGTCCACGAGGGGGTTTGGAGTGTAAGCTTCAATGCTCTTTTCAAAATTGACTGTAGGTCAGCGGAGGAGGATTTCCTCCGTATTACATGGTTATGCACATCTGTAAACTCTTATTGGTCAAATGTACTAGTACAACTGGGGGAGGCAGTGGGTTAGGTGATCCCCAGGGAAATAAAAAAAACTGAGCAGTATGTTTGTCCTACTGGGGCTGGTATTGGCAAAAAGATGAATTGCTATAACTTGGATGCACTACATGCCCCCGTTGGTAGAGGCATGGGTGAGACATGTGTGCGAGTGGGCAACTGCGGATGCAGCACACATGAAATACATCTGGAGGGACAAAAAACTGGAGGATGACCTTGGGTATGGTCCTCCATGTTAGCAGATTTGCAGTGGCCAGGAAACTTAGAGGGAAAAGATGCTCTGGATAATGAAGAGCCTGTGTGAGTTCTGATGTGGGAGCCTCCTAATGGCTAACTGGGACACCAATGTAGGACTTACTCCTCTACGTGCACAAAACCCTGGGATGGAAAATGGGGGAGGGTGGGACCTAGGGAGTTTAATTCTTGAATGTTGAATGTTGGCATGGGACAGCGTAGACAGAATGGTAGGCAGAGGGAGGGGAAGGGAGGGGAAGGTATAGGGTGGGGAAGTAACCATCTGCATTTACTTCAAAACTGTTTGAGGTGGAAATCATGTATTGTTGATAAGCATAAAAACTGAACACTGAAGTGATTTTAAAGTAAAGGGATTGGGGTAGAATGTTCCCCCTTTCATAACCCCCTGTAATATAGTACATACAGATGTATGGATATTATTCTGCTCTCTTCCAATTACGTTTGGGGGGAGGAAGGTGGGGGAAATGGACTTTCCTCCTAGGACTTCTGATGGATGTACTGTTTATACGATAACTTAAATACCAATAAAGATATATTAAAAAACGTATAATGAAGATATTGCAATATGTTTAACTATGGACCTCTGCATAGAGATGCTTTTTCGTAATAAAATAACATTTTTAAAAACGATTTAGACATTTTTCTGCAGAATGTTTTTGTTTCAATAGAACTTACTGTTGAAATTGATTATATTTAAGGGCCACATATATGAAACGATTTTGCATTTGCAAATGGCTCAAAACGCAAAATACTGCGTTTACAAATTTAAAATAGCCTTTCATGATGTATGAAAGGCTTTGCAGTCGCAGATTTAGGTAATTTACTTTTTTTAAATTACCTAAAATTGCGAATGCAAATAGGAAATCCCAATTCTGTAAGAACATGTATGAATCAATTTTGCATAAGCAAACTGTGCTTTTAGGATAGTGGAATTACTATTGACTAAAAGTCAATAGAAACCATGTGCAAACTTTGAAAAATGCACAAAACGGCAGGTAAGAATTAGTAGTTGTGAAAATACATTTGAACATATGGGAGGAGAATGGCAAATATTACAAGGAGAGGGAAAAATGATCCCTGGAGTTTATTTCTTTGTGAACAAGATGCATATTTCCAATTGCCTGCTGACAGGGAGGGTATTTGCTACTTAGCTATTTTATTTCCAAAGATGTACCATGTATATATTATAGATGCTCTGACAAAGACACCTTTACACAGACACACATGTAGTACACATGATGAAGATCATTTAGTTGGAGATATTTTTGGAGCAATAATTCCACCCGAAAGAGTTATTGCAACTGATGAGAAAAACAAAAAACTTTCAACTGTTGTTGACAAGCTGGCAACTAATACTTATGGAGCTTTGGTAGTTGTGAACACAGAATTAGTGGCAATTAGATCAATGCATTACAAAATAGATTAGCATTAGACATCCTACTCACAGAAAAAGTCAGACTCGGCAAAGGTGCTGAAATCTCAGTGCATGATAATAGGAACTTTTGAGAATTTGCAAAGAACATTTAAGATCTGAAACCTGAGTTAGAACCTTCAGAGACACCTAGGGGCAGATTTATGAGCCCCTTGAGCCACTTTTGCGTCACTTATAACATGGGAAAAGTGACGCAAAAGTGGCGCAAGGGGCTCATAAATCTGCCCCCTAGAGTTTAAAAAAATTTCAGAAAGGGGAGAAGCGAAAAAATGAGAGTTTGAAAAAAGGGACAGGACTCAACAGAAGAGGCATAGGGTCTTGAAAATTACTCATATGTGTAAGAAAATGTAATGGTTAAAAACATTAGAGGGGAGAATTGGAAGAACGTTTACATAAAAATCATATATAGATTGTAATAAATGTGCAGTATTAAACTTCCAAGCTTAAATAGAAGAAAAGGTACCTGTAGAATTATGGAAAATGTAGACAGCTATCACATTTACACGTACTAGGCCTCAAACAGCTAAAATTGCACTTATAAAAGTTTGTTTGTTCACTTAGAAATGCTTAAAACATGGGATGACATTTTCTTAGTAAAAGATGAGATCACGCATAATGAAGATTTTACAATATGTTACATTTTTGACCTCCGCAAAAAGATACTTTTTCATAATCAAATTAACATTTTACAAAATGATTAACATATTTTAACATATTTTTCCAGAGAATGTTTCTGTTTAAATAGAACTTACTGTTGCAATTGATTAGATTTTAGTCTTTTAAATTGGCAACTGTGCAAACATATATGTGGAATCAGAACATGATTTAGATGTGGACCTCTTCAAACAAACTTGTATTTACTTTTCAGAAAATTGCATTGCGAAAATGATTAATTTTCATTTAAAAGATGTTTCAAGTTCTACATAGCCTATTGTGTGGAGTCTAGTTTCGAAATGATACTAGGGTACAAGTATACATGGGAAAGTGGAGCCATAAGCAAAGATGAACTACGTTCGACATTAGTTGCAACAAATCTACTGTTCTCTCAATGAGAGGATGAGGAGTGATCTGCTTCCCAGGAAAACATTGTACGCTGATAGGATGGAAGATGAGAGAAGCAATTGCTGCAGACTTTAATTAAATGTGTTGTTTATGTAAGTGAGTATTCCTGGATTAGTCTAACTTTCAGTGGCGGCTCGCACAGGTAAATGCTGTGAGACAAAAAGGCAGGGCGGGGTGGAGGGTAGTGGAGTTCGACATACAATGGGAGAGCGTAAAGTACATAAATAAATAAATAAAACCACTTACCTTGCACTCACCGCAAGGTAGTTGATTTTATTTATTGAGTAAAAGTTCTCAGTCGGAGCTTCGCAGACAGAGAGTGGGGCAGTGAGGTGGGGCGGGGCCAGGGTGGGGCAAGATGGAGGGTAGTGGAGTTCGACATATTACGGGAAAGTGGAAATTAAAAAAATAAAACCACTAACCTTGCTCGGCGATGCGGTGAGAGCAAAGTAAGTGGTTTTATTTATGTATTTATTTACTTTCCACTTTCCTGTCTTATGTTAATCTCCACTACCCCCAACCTGCCCTGCCCCACCTCACCACCCCACAGAGTTTACCTGTGCGAGCCGCCACTGCTAACTCTTGCCAACTCACTTACACTCGCAGACACTCTCTGTCTGCGAAGCTGTGACTGAGAACTTTTACTCCATTTGACCCAGGCCCTGTGCTATAATACTCCAAGACTCTACTGAGTTTCTTGAACATCTCTTCATGTGACGTTCTGCTTTGATATTTCTCATTTATTTAACTCAATTTACTGAAGCATTATACTTGTTTCCACTCTCTTGATATACAGCTATTTATAAGTTCTAACTGACTCTCTTCTCTAATTCTCAGAATAGGGACTCTTTCCTTTATGGAACGCTCTTATTGCTTTTTAAATGATTTGCGCAATGATTTGATATTAACAAGATTTACTTATTGATGAAGAAACAATGACCAAAGAAAGATGAGCTAATAAAAGGTTTGAATCAATAAAATCCTTAAACCTTTCCTAACTCTCTTCTTTGAATCAAACCTATACTGATTACTGCTGATAAATTGTTGATATATTAATGATTTGATTTTGCTTCTCACTACAAAGGCCAATGTCTATCAGCCTCAATGAGTGAGGATTATTCTGGATAAATGGTAAACCAAATACTTTAATTTAACCTGATTCTCACTTCAGCAATCTTAAAGACAAGGAACAGGAGAAACTGGCATTGGTAGAGCTATAAGAGGCAAACATGGAGTAGGCAAGTGATAAAGTATATGGAAGAAGAGAAATAATCAAATATAACGGGGCACGTTTCTGAGGAAGATACAAAAATGAGACAGACTTGGACCAAGAGATCAAAAGACGTAGAAAATTGCAGGTTACTAGACTTGAGCATTGCAGGCTACTAGACTTGAGCATTTTAAAAACATTTGATTTTACTGCCAAGTGAAAGAACTAGGGGTGGGGAAAAGTTTTAAATCATTATACAAAGTATGGGTGGAAAAAGAGTTCAAAGGATTGACAAAAGGAAGAAGATCACGTTTCTAGTTTTCCATGCAATCAAAGAGAGAGGCATGCCTTATAATATTATATTGTAGATTTGTTTACCTTTACATAATCCTATCTAGTAGACTCTCACTCCAAGACACCTACTGCTTCTTGGAACAGGTAAGATCCACTTTGCCCTCGATTTTGGAAGATGTACAGCAACACCTCATCCTCTGGGGAGAAATCTCACCAGTGAGTTTAATGGTCCTTCAGATACGGGGTGTTGCTTCCGAATTATGGATACAATTCTTCATAGTCCTTGATACACTCTGTGAGTATCAACCTCATCCAGAGGATGGTGAGCTTGCCATTATCGGTACCACCTTAAGCACTGCAAGGCCATTTACTACTCATGTTTTTTCAGAGGTGTACAGTAGTATAAGCTGAAGTACAGTACAAAAAAGCTTTTGATGAAAAGGACTAGGAAATCCTTGAATGTGTTTTATAACATCAGCAATTTGAGTTAAAAATGTAGTAAGCTTTGTACATCCCTAACAGACATCAGGGGCCCGATTCGCAAAGGTAAAGTTAAACCAAAAGTCTAACTTAGACCAAAAGTCTAACTTTACTACTTTTCTGTATTCACAAAGTTAAGTTACTACCAGTAACGGTACTATTAGTATGTTTACGAGTAGTAACTTTACTAGTAGTAACTTACCTTTGTGAATACCGAAAAGTAGTACAGGTAAACTCTTGGTCTTTTATCTGTGTAATTTGGCCCCTAAGTGTATCTTCAACCAGGCCACAGTTTCCCAAGAATTCAAAGCCCTTGACAGTATTCTGTGTAATTTGACTGTAGTATAATACCATTCATAGAAGATTTTATAATATTTATATTTTATTTTTCTTCCCTGCGGAGGTTTTGTGCATGTCTCGTCTTTGTGTGTCCTATTCTTTCTGTTCAATTTATGTAATGCGATGTTAACATCATCTTCTCATGTGTGCCCATTCCTTCCCCAAAATATCTTCTAACAACATTATATAAAGCTTTGTTATCATTCCTTTTTAACTAAATAAATTGCCTATACATTTTTAACCCCTTCGATGCTCATGACGGAGCGGTTCCGTCATGAACATCGGTTGTGCTGTGCTTATGACGGAACCGTTCCGTCATGAGCAGAGCCCCTGGGGGAAGCGCTGGCGCTCCCCCCTGGGGCATCGATCGTGCCCCCACAGAGGGGGATGGCAGCGGAAGAGTTTCCGCTGCCACCCCCGAGCCCCCGCACGCTTCCCCATGACGTCAGCGCGCACAGCGCGCGCCGACGTCATCAGGAAGCGCTGGGACGCCTGGAAGCCCTTTGCTTCCAGGCGTCCCAGGGAGGAGACGGTGAGTTTCGCTGGCTGGTGGGGCCACGGGGGTGATTTGCGTTTTGATTGAGGCATCGGGGAGAGGAAAGAGTATTTCCTCTCCCCTGATGTCTCAATACAGTGCATTCCTGCAGCACGATCGCACACAGCGTCGCGATCGTGCTGCAGGAATGCCACCACTAGGCACCAGGGATGCTTTTAGTAGAAAAGGAAGCGACCCCTCGGGCAAGGGTCGCTTCCTGGGCCCCCATTTGTGTGACAAGACTTTTCTGCCCCCTCTGGGGGCAGATCGGTTTCGTTTTTTTGCCGCATCTGCTCCCAGGGGGGGGCAGAAAAGCCCACTAGACACCAGGGATGTGTGTGTTTGTTGTAGGAAGCGACCCTTTGGGCAAGGGTCGCTTCCTGGGCCCCCATTTTTTTAGTCAGACTTTTCTGCCCGTTTCATTTGGTTGCCGTATCCGCTCCCAGGGGGGGGCAGAAAAGCCCACTAGACACCAGGGATGCTTTTAGTTGAAAAGGAAGCGACCCCTTGGGCAAGGGTCGCTTCCTGGGCCCCCATTAGTGTGAAAAGACTTTTCTGCCCCCTCTGGGGGCAGATCGGTTTCGTTTTTTTGCCGCATCTGCTCCCAGGGGGGGCAGAAAAGCCCACTAGACACCAGGGATGTGTGTGTTTGTTGTAGGAAGCGACCCTTTGGGCAAGGGTCGCTTCCTGGGCCCCCATTTTTTTAGTCAGACTTTTCTGCCCGTTTCATTTGGTTGCCGTATCCGCTCCCAGGGGGGGCAGAAAAGCCCACTAGACACCAGGGAATTAGTGTAAATAAAAATGGAAGTGACCCCTTTGGCAAGAGTCGCTTCCAGGGTGCAATTTTTATAATATGTATTTGGCCCACCCGCCCCGGGACAGAGTAGCCTTTTTTTTTCCTGCTGTTTTCTGCCCCACCTGGCACACAACCCGATTGACCATTTGGGTAGTAACATAGCATGTTATAATGTTTATTGTTATATTTTTTGTGAATTGCAATTGTAATGTTTTTTTTTTTACTTTTTTGTTCTAGGTGAAGGCTTTTGCTGTTTTCAGTTTGCCGTTTTGTTACTGGTGGTTCTGCTGTTTGTGTAGTTTGGTAAGAGACTTTTTTTTGTACAATGTAAATGTGTTGGATTTTTCTGCATGAATTTTTTTTGCAAATGGTGTAATAATAGCAGTATGTTTGTTTTTTGAGTGTCAAAAACTTTTTGCATTGGTGCTCGATGTGTATTTTGTTGTCTTGTGAGTAATTTTTTTTTTTCTTCTTTCTAGTTGGATATCGTTGGTTTTTGCTGTGTCACTGCAGAGTTGGTTTCTGGTGAGTGCAGCTGTCTCTTGTAATTGAATTGTATAGTTTTTGAGTACATTGATCTTTGTGATAAAGGTACACATTTCTTTACTTACTTGGTTTGCACATTGTTGGTTGTTGTTGACTTGTTTGTGCAGTGTTCTATCTTAGTAAGTATAATGGCTAGCCGCAGGATTACTGCTCAGCAGGTTGTTGGTTTGCTGTTTGAGTCTTCCTCTGACCATGGTTCAGAGACTGACTCTGCATCTGAGGGAGAGGAGGCAGGGGACGATTGTGGTAGTGCGGATGAAGTGCCTGTGTTAGAGGAGGAGACTGATGTGCCGATAGTGCGGCAAGAGGCATCTGGGCTGCAGCCTGGGGCTGCAAGGCTTCCCGTTGGTGTAGTGCGGCAAGAGACTTCTGGGCTGCAGCCTGCGGCTGCAAGGCTTCCCGTTGGTGTAGTGCGGCAAGAGGCATCTGGGCTGCAGGCTGGGGCTGCAAGGCTTCCCTTTGAAAGTGATGACCTCTGGGTTGCCCCTGGCATGGTGCAGCCGGCATTGCCAGAGTTTACTGGTGTTCCAGGGTGTAGAGTGAATACTGAAAACTTTTTGCCGGTAAATTTTTTTCAGTTGTTTATGGACGATGTGTGTTTGGCAGAGATTGTTGAGCAGACTAATTTGTATGCCGAACAGTTTTTGAGGGACAACAGTGCCAGTCTTAAGCCACACTCTAGAGCTACCCGGTGGACTCCCACAAATCTTGAAGAGATGAAGAAGTTCTTGGGTTTAACTTTTTTGATGGGCTTGCTAAGGAAGCCATCAATGTCTTCATATTGGTCTAGCAGTCCCTTGATGGCAACGTCTATTTTTCCGGCAGTCATGAGTCGTGACAGGTATTTGCTTCTGCTTCGGATGATGCATTTTGTTGATAATGGTTTAGCGTTGCCATGAGATCACCCTGAGTGTGACCGTCTTTTAAAGATTAGGCCTGTCCTTGATCACTTTGTTGATCGATTTTCTGAGATTTATGCTCCTGGGAAACAAATTGCAGTGGATGAGTCTTTGGTGTTGTTCAAGGGCCGCTTGGTTTTTAGGCAATACATTCCTAGTAAGAGGGCACGCTATGGAACAAAGCTGTATATGCTGTGTGACAGTAGGACTGGATATGTTTCTAATTTCAGGGTGTACACCAGTAAGGAATCCAGGATTAACCTCCCTGGTTGTCCGTCCACTTTTGGA
Source organism: Triturus cristatus (assembly GCF_964204655.1). NCBI lineage: Eukaryota > Metazoa > Chordata > Amphibia > Caudata > Salamandridae > Triturus > Triturus cristatus. The sequence continues at coordinate 146,213,643 of NC_140588.1, forward strand.
GTGACTGAGAAAATTGTTTGGGAACTTGGTAGAGGATTTTTTAACAAAGGCCACCATTTATATGTAGATAACTTCTACACTGGTGTGCGGTTGTTCAGGGAATTGGCCAAAGTGGACACTCTTGCTTGTGGCACAATCCGCTCTAACCATAAAGGTTTCCCGAAAGAACTTGTTTGTCAAAAGCTTGTGCGGGGACAGTGCAGTGCGTTGCGTTGCCAGGAGCTTCTTGCTGTGAAGTTTTCAGACAGGAGAGATGTCTACATGCTGAGTACCATCCATGATGGAAGCACTGCACCTGTGACTGTTTGGGGCAGGTCGCTGAAGCGCGCAAACCTGTGTGCATTTTAGACTATAATAGGCACATGGGTGGTGTTGACAGAGTAGATCAGAGGTTGGAACCTTACACTGCTCTTCGTAAGGCTTCCATTTGGTACAAGAAGTTGGCTATCCATCTTTTCCACTTGGCAATGTTTAATGCTTTTGTTGTGTTCCAGGATTCTTGCCCTGAGTCAAAGATGACTTTTTTTTAATTTTCAGGAGTCTGTAATATGCAGCCTTGTTGTAGTGGAACAGGCAAGTGTTCCAAGAGTTGGAGTGGTGGAGGATGTTGCTAGATTGAAAGATCGCCACTTTCCTGATCACATTCCTCCCACACCCTCAAAAGATTTTCCCAGTAGGAGATGTAGAGTCTGTTGGCGAAGAGGTACGCGGAAGGAGAGTCGTATGTACTGCCCCGACTGTCCTTCTCAACCTGCACTGTGTGTCTCTGCTTGTTTTAGAGCGTCCCACACGCGAAAGAATTTTTGGGAGCATTCATGAGTGGTAAAGTGAACTGCCTGGTCTGTATTCTTTGGATAATTTGATTCTGTTTCAAGGTTGGTGTTAGTGCAATGTATTTAGTTGCTGATTTTGTGTTTGTTATGTTATGTTATGTTAATAACTTTTATTAGGCGCACAGCTGCCCCAGCAAAGGGGCGTCCTGGCGCCTGATCAGGTACACAACACAACAGGTCAAGGCTAAGAAAGAGAAAGATCAAATAGCAGAGGCAAACAGATGTGTTTTAATGGCGCGTCTAAAAAGAGTCAAGCTATTTAGGGCGCGAATGTGTAAAGGAAGGGAATTCCATAGATCAGCCGCCAGGACACGAAAAGAGCGACCTCCCATCCTACTCAGCCTGAACCTAGGCTTGGTCGCCAGATGGTAAGATTCAGACCTGAGAGACCGCGTGGGGACGTATGGAGAAATAAGGCCCGCCAAAGCAGGGGGAGAGGAAAGCTTCAGGATCTTGAATGTCAGACAGAGAGCCTTAAATTTGATTCTCTGTCTGACCGGAAGCCAGTGCAGGGAGGTCAGAACAGCAGAGACAGAGCCTCGACTTGGAAGGCCAACAATGGCCCGTGCAGCAGCGTTCTGCACCCTCTGAAGCCTAGTCGCCTCAGCCTGGTTGACTCCAAGTAGCAAGGCACTCCCGTAATCCAGCCGGGAAGGAATAGAGGCCTGAACCACCAGTTGCCGAGTGGGGGGGGTCAAAGAATTTGAGGACTGGCCTCAGCCCTCGCAGAATACCAAAACAGGTAGCTGCTATCTTCTTTGTATGGCTGGTATAAGAAAGATTGGAATCCAGCCAAACCCCCAGATTTTTAACTTCGGCCGCTGGAATGGGGGACACCCCCAAATCAGAAGGCCACCACTGGTCTCCCCAAAGTTCCGCCTGCTTCCCCACAACCAGGACCTCGGTTTTCTTAGCATTAAGCTGTAGGCAGTTGCTACGCATCCAACTAGCCACAGCTATAAGTCCTGCACGGAACCTGGGCGCAGTCACCTCAGGGTCCCCACTGAGTGTCACCGCCAGCTGCGTGTCGTCGGCATACGATGTCATAGTAAGGCCACATTGCCTGACGACAGCGGCCAACGGTTTCACATACAAGTTGAACAATGTGGGGCTTAAAGCAGAGCCCTGAGGGACTCCCAGTTCCAAAGAATGGAAAGAGGACTGGCCAGGTGGAATGGCTACTTTGAAAAACCGGTCCGAGAGGAAGGAGCAGAACCACTGAAGAGCCTTCCCCTCAATACCCACTTCCTCCAAACGCCGCATCAAAATGTCATGTGACACCGTGTCAAACGCGGCGCTCAGGTCTAATAGTAGGAGCGCCGCAGTCTGCCCGCCATCCAGCACTGACCGCAAATGCTCGGTCATGAAGAGCAAAGCAGTTTCGGTGCTGTGTTGGGCGCGGAAACCATTTTGGCTCTCGTCAAGAATGTTATTACGAGAGAGATGGGCAGACAGGATGGAATTCACGTGTGCCTCAGTGACCTTGGCGGTCCAAGGCAGGAGGGAGATGGGCCGGTAATTCTCCGGGAGCAAGGGGTCAGAGTTGGGTTTCTTCAGAATGGGGCTGACCACAGCTTGCTTCCAGGATGGCGGGACCACGCCCTCACTGAGGGAAAGATTAATCACGTCCAGAATGGGTTCACGACAGAGAGGCGGGAGACGGATAAGGAACTCCGGCTTCAGCGGGTCTAAGGGGGAGCCAGATTTAATTTTAAGGCTCAGAGTGTCAAATGCCTCGTTAGACATGGCCGGCAGGATGGACAGAGTTTCGGACACCGAGACCTTCATATCACTAAGAGCATCCCCGGAAACAGAAGGTATAAATCCTCGATAGATTGTCTGCACCTTCCCCACGAAAAAGGATGCCAGACTTTCACAGTGAGAGTCCGTGCAGATTTCTTGCGAGGTGGCCCGTTTCCCCATCAGGTCTTTGAGTACCTTGAAGATTAACTTAGAAGGGTTAGGGCTGTTGGAAAACTCAGCTGCATAATAGGCAGCCCGGGTTTGACAGATAGCTCTGTGATAGGTCTTAAGCTGGGCAAAGTACAGTGATTTTAACGTGGGATCAAAGGATTTTCGCCAGGCCCTCTCAGCTTGCCTGCAAGTTCTCTTGAGTTCGGCAAGAGTCTCATTATACCAAGGGCTGCGATTTTTAACGTGACATTTAGCCCAGCGCAGAGGTATAAGAGATTCGAGGGCAGTAAGGACCCAGTTACAATACTGTTCATATCCCTGTTCCACATTCTGCAGTTTGCCCAGAGGTTGTGCCTCCAATATCCTGACAAACTCCTCCAACTTGAGTTTACGCCAGTTGCGCTTTAAGATCTGTTTATCCACAGGTTTAAATTGCGGATTTTCTAGGGGACATGACACCTTAACCAGCAGATGGTCAGTCCAACCCACCACCATCGGGTCAGATGATCTAGCCCGAACTAAGGTGGTAAAAAAGGGGTCAAGTATATGACCTCCTATATGGGTGGGGGAGGTGACTAGTTGGTTAAATTGCATCGCTTCCAGGTCCGCTAACAAGGAGCTGATGGATGGAGATGACATCTGATCAAGATGTATATTTAAGTCACCTACTATGCTAAAGTTAGCACACCTAGGAGCCAGCGAGCCAACCACCTCCGCAAGGGCGGCCTTAAAAACAGTGTTGTTCCCAGGTGGACGATAGATAAGCACACCACTGAAGGTAAATTGATGACTGATCCTTACCTTAAACAAGGCGCTCTCACACATTGGAAGATCCAAAGCCTTCCACTCAGCTGGGAAGCAGGATTTAGTCGCCATAGCTATACCACCTCCCCTAGTCGAGCGGTTCAAAGTAAACACCGTGTAGGTAGAGGGTAAAGCCAGATTTATAATGGCAGTGTCAGCGTCCTGTAACCAAGTTTCGGTAAGTAAGATGATGTCAGGAAGGTCCATATCTATCATGTCCCGTAATGACTGATAGTGCTTGACCAAAGATCTAACATTCAAGCTCCATATGTTGAGTTTCTGCTCAGTGCAATCCGTGTGAATGCTACGGGCAGTCCCTTCAGCAGATCGTACCCCAATGGGAGTGGCCAGGGAAAAACTACCGCAAGAGCAATCATAAGGTCCCGATAGAGGAGGTACAGGGACAGGGTTACACGCCAAAAGGCTGTCTCTTATGGAAAAGAGATCAGCACGATCGTACTTAAATGTCGCTATATTACACATGATGGTGCAATGGCAGGAGGCCAGAGTCCATAGCCCGCACCCGCTACCTCGACGCGGACGAGCGCAGACGGGCAGGACTCTGGCACGACTCCGGCTACGCGACGGCGTCCCACTGCGCGTTCCTGCTGCGCGGGAGAGGACGACTATAAATAGGCGTCTCCCAAACCAGCTCGAGCGTCGGGACGCTCCAAGATGGCGCCCGCGCAAGGACACACTCACCCCAAACCAAGATGGCCCCCACAGCTATCCAGCCCCAGGACCCGAACCGCCAATGGCGGTGCGTTTTCAACAAATTAAATGCGGGTGAGGGGACAGAAGCCCAGCAGAGCGGTGGATAAAATCAGGGGATAACAAAAGAAAAGCAAACAAGATAAGCTAAAGGTATTTAAAAATATCACAGCCCGCTGGCAGCACGACCTGCGCTAGTGCAGCAATGATCAGAACACTAGCAGTGTAAGTCCGCCTTAAATAGGCGTCTCCCAAACCAGCTCGAGCGTCGGGACGCTCCAAGATGGCGCCCGCGCAAGGACACACTCACCCCAAACCAAGATGGCCCCCACAGCTATCCAGCCCCAGGACCCGGACCCGCCAATGGCGGTGCGTTTTCAACAAATTAAATGCGGGTGAGGGGACAGAAGCCCAGCAGAGCGGTGGATAAAATCAGGGGATAACAAAAGAAAAGCAAACAAGATAAGCTAAAGGTATTTAAAAATATCACAGCCCGCTGGCAGCACGACCTGCGCTAGTGCAGCAATGATCACTAGAAGATTTGTATCTATTTGCAATTTGTTTGTGTTTTTATTTTTTTCTAAAAAAATCCTAAATGTGATGGCGGTGTGTGTAGGCTGGCGCTTGGCTGTTGGTGTGTGTGGACTGGCACTTGGTTGGTGGTGTGCGTGGAATGGTGCTTGGCTGGCGGTGTGCGTGGACTGGCGGTGTGCATGGACTGGCGGTGTGCGTGGACTGGTGCTTGGCTGGTGGTGTGCGTGGACTGGAGCTTGGCTGGCGGTGTGCGTGGAATGGTGCTTGGCTGGGGGTGTGCATGGACTGGTACTTGGCTGGCGGTGTGCGTGGACTGGTGGTGTGTGCGGACTGGTGCTTGGCTGGTGGTGTCTGTGGACTGGAGCTTGGATGGCGGTGTGCGTGGATTGGCGATTGGCTGCCGGTGTGGCTGGACTGGCGATTTGCTGGCGGCGTGCCTGGACTGGCGCTTGGCTAGCGGTGTGCGTGGACTGGTGTTTGGCTAGCAGTGTGCGTGGACTGGCGCACTGCTAGCGGTGTGTGTGGACTGGCGCTCGGCTGGCTGTGTGTGAGTAGTGACTTTCTGCTGGTCAATACACACACTGCTAGCTGAGTGCCACTCCACGCAATCCATCAGCCTGTGTAGTTGCTGTGTCAGGAATGTGGACGTGTGAAAGTGATGGGCCCTTGAATGGCGCTGTGTGCTGGTGTGAGTTTTGTTATGTGATGGGCCCGCAGCTGGAGGTGTGAATGGTTTTGTATGTCTCACACGTATGAAAGGTGTATGAATGGCCTGTAAAGAGGTTGGTGCCTTGTCGTGGCTTTACAGCTCACGAGCTGTGAGTCAATGGTTCAGTTTCTCGCCCTTTCAATTATTACCAGTGCATTTCATTTTTGTGAAATCACTTGCTAATTCAAATGAATCTACTGAACCATCACTCACCCTCGTGCCAAATCCAACCAGTATGTGTGTGTGCTTGCGGATTAGATGGCTGTGCAGTAATATTTGTCTTTCTGAAGCAGGGTGTACCTTGTCCCTTTTTGTGATTTTTGTAATGTGTTGCTTTTGTTCCTGGTGGTGCGAATGGTCTTGTTTGTATTAGGTATGTAAGGTGTGTGAATGGCCTGTAAAGTGGTTGGTGCCTTGACGTGGCTTTACAGCTCACGAGCTGTGAGTCATTGGTTTGGTTTTTTGTGAATTTAATTATTGACAGTTCATTTCATTTTTGTGAAATCTCTTGTTAATAAAATTTAATACACTGAACCATGACTCGCCCGCGTGCCAAATCCAACCAGTATGTGTGTGTGTTTGAGGAATAGATGGTTGTGCAGGAATCTTTGTCTTTAGTTTCTCTGCCAAGGTACACTTTCCATGTAAGAATAACCCACCAACTGTAGATATTGTCGAAAACCCATGGGAGTTCATGGTGATGTCTCGCTTGTGAATTCAAAAAGTTTTTTATCCCCAATGTCCTGCAAACCTCAAAATGTCTGCCACATTTTCATTGCAATATTATTCCAAAATTCTCACGCTGTAGGAACAATAGTTAATCTGGTTTTGCAAGGGGGGTCACTTTGGTTTTTGGCTCGGTGGTCAGCGGCCATCTAGGGAAACCTACCAAACCCACACATTTCTCAAAAGTAGACACCCGGCGGCTTCCAGGGAGGTATGGCTTGCATGGATCCACCAACGTTTCCTTACCCAGAGTCCCCTGCAAACCCCAATTTTAGCTGAAAAAACACTTTTTTCACACATTTTGGTGTGGGAAAGTTGTGGCATCACCGGGCTCACACAAATTTACCACCACCCAGCATTCCCCCAGGTCTCCCGGTAAAAATGGTGCCTCACTTGTGTGGGAGGCCCAAGTACCCGCGGCAGGCAAGGGCCCAAAACGTAGTGAGGCGACATCAAAATGGCCTATCGCCAAACCACCTGGTTTTGCAAGGGGGGTCATTTGGGTTTTTGGCCCGGTGCTCGGCGGCCATCTCTGAGAAACCTACCAAACCCACGCATTTCTGAAAACTAGACACCCAGCGGCCTACAGGGAGGTATGGCTTGCGTGGATCCCCCAACGTTTCCTTACCCAGAATCCCCTGCAAACCTCTATTTTAGCTGAAAAAATCACTTTTTTCACACATTTTGGTGTGGGAAAGTTGTGGCATCACCGGGCTCACACAAATTTACCACCACCCAGTGTTCCCCCAGGTCTCCTGGTAAAAATGGTGCCTCACTTGTGTGGGAGGCCCAAGTACCCGCGGCAGGCAATGGTCCACAACATAGTGAGGCGACATCAAAATGGCCTATCGCCAAACTACCTGGTTTTGCAAGGGGGGTCACTTGGGTTTTTGGCCCGGTGCTCGGTGGCCATCTAGGGAAACCTACCAAACCCATGCATTTCTGAAAACTAGACACCCGGCGGCTTCCAGGGAAGTATGGCTTGCGTGGATCCCCCAACGTTTCCTTACCCAGAATCCCCTGCAAACCTCTATTTTAGCTGAAAAAATCCCTTTTTTCACACATTTTGGCGTGGGAAAGTTGTGGCATCACTGGGCTCACACAAATTTACCATCACCCAGCATTACCCCAGGTCTCCCGGTAAAAATGGTGCCTCACTTGTGTGGGAGGCCCAAGTACCCGCGGCAGGCAAGGGCCCAAAACGTAGTGAGGCGACATCAAAATGGCCTATCGCCAAACCACCTGGTTTTGCAAGGGGGGTCACTTGGGTTTTTGGCCCGGTGCTTGGCGACCATCTAGGGAAACCTACCAAACCCACGCATTTCTGAAAATTAGACACCCGGCGGCTTCCAGGGAGGTATTTCTTGCGTGGATCCCCCAACGTTTCCTTACCCAGAATCCCCTGCAAACCTCTATTTTAGCTGGAAAAAGTCACCTTTTTCACACATTTTGGTGTGGGAAAGTTGTGGCATCACCGGGCTCACACAAATTAACCACCACCCAGCGGGTACTTGGGCCTCCCACACAAGTGAGGCACCATTTTTACCGGGAGACCTGGGGGAAGCATGGGTGGTGTTAAATTTGTGGGAGCCCGGTGATGCCACAACTTTCCCACACCAAAATGTGTGAAAAAAGTGATTTTTTCAGCTAAAATAGAGGTTTGCAGGGGATTATGGGTAAGGAAACTTTGGGGGATCCACGCAAGCCATACCTCCCTGGAAGCCGCCGGGTGTCTAGTTTTCAGAAATGCATGGGTTTGGTAGGTTTCCCTAGATGGCCACCGAGCACTGGGACAAAAACCCAAGTGACCCCCCTTGCAAAACCAGGTGGTTTTGCGGTAGGCCATTTTGATGTCGCCTCACTATATTTTGGGCCCTTGCCTGCCGCGGGTACTTGGGCCTCCCACACAAGTGAGGCTCCATTTTTACCGGGAGACCTGGGGAAACGCTGGGTGGTGGTAAATTTGTGTGAGCTCGGTGATGCCACAACTTTCCCACACCAAATTGTGTGAAAAAAGTGATTTTTTCAGCTAAAATAGAGGTTTGCAGGGGATTCTGGGTAAGGAAACGTTGGGGGATCCACTCAAGCCATACCTCCCTGGAAGCCGCCGGGTGTCTAGTTTTCAGAAATGCGTGGGTTTGGTAGGTTTCCCTAGATGGCCGCCGAGCACCGGGACAAAAACCCAAGTGACCCCCCTTGCAAAACCAGGTGGTTTTGCGGTAGGCCATTTTGATGTCGCCTCACTACGTTTTGGGCCCTTGACTGCCGCGGGTACTTGGGCCTCCCACACAAGTGAGGCACCATTTTTACCGGGAGACCTTGGGGAACGCTGGGTGGTGGTAAATTTGTGTGAGCCCGGTGATGCCACAACTTTCCCACACCAAAATGTGTGAAAAAAGTGATTTTTTCAGCTAAAATAGAGGTTTGCAAGGGATTCTGGGAAAGGAAACGTTGGGGGATCCACGCAAGCCATACCTCCCTGGAAGCCGTCAGGTGTCTAGTTTTCAGAAATGCATGGGTTTGGTAGGTTTCCCTAGATGGCCGCCGAGCACCGGGACAAAAACCCAAGTGACCCCCCTTGCAAAACCAGGTGGTTTTGCGGTAGGCCATTTTGATGTCGCCTCACTACGTTTTGGGCCCTTGCCTGCCGCGGGTACTTGGGCCTCCCACACAAGTGAGGCACCATTTTTACCGGGAGACCTGGGGGAACGCTGGGTGGTGGTAAATTTGTGTGAGCCCGGTGATGCCACAACATTCCCACACCAAAATGTGTGAAAAAAGTGATTTTTTACAGCTAAAATAGAGGTTTGCAGGGGATTCTGGGTAAGGAAACGTTGGGGGATCCACGCAAGCCATACCTCCCTGGAAGCCGCCGGGTGTCTAGTTTTCAGAAATGCATAGGTTTGGTAGGTTTCCCTAGATGGCCGCCGAGCACCGGGACAAAAACCCAAGTGACCCCCCTTGCAAAACCAGGTGGTTTTGCGATAGGCCATTTTGATGCCGCCTCACTACGTTTTGGGCCTTTGCCTGCCGCGGGTACTTGGGCCTCCCACACAAGTGAGGCACCATTATTACCGGGAGACCTGGGGGAACGCTGGGTGGTGGTAAATTTGTGTGATCCCGGTGATGCCACAACTTTCCCACACCAAAATGTGTGAAAAAAGTGATTTTTTCAGCTAAAATAGAGGTTTGCAGGGGATTCTGGGAAAGGAAACGTTGGGGGATCCACGCAAGCCATACCTCCCTGGAAGCCGCCGGGTGTCTAGTTTTTAGAAATGCATGGGTTTGGTAGGTTTCCCTAGATGGCCGCCGAGCACCGGGACAAAAACCCAAGTGACCCCCTTGCAAAACCAGGTGGTTTTGCGGTAGGCCATTTTGATGTCGCCTCACTACGTTTTGGGCCCTTGCCTGCCGCGGGTACTCAGGCCTCCCACACAAGTGAGGCACCATTTTTTCCGGGAGACCTGGGGGAACGCTGGGTGGTGGTAAATTTGTGTGAGCCCGGTGATGCCACAACTTTCCCACACCAAAATGTGTGAAAAAAGTGATTTTTTCAGCTAAAATAGAGGTTTGCAAGGGATTCTGGGTAAGGAAACGATGGGGGATCCAGCCAAGCCATACCTCCCTGGAAGCCGTCAGGTGTCTAGTTTTCAGAAATGCATGGGTTTGGTAGGTTTCCCTAGATGGCCGCCGAGCACCGGGACAAAAACCCAAGTGACCCCCCTTGCAAAACCAGGTGGTTTTGCGGTAGGCCATTTTGATGTCGCCTCACTACGTTTTGGGCCCTTGCCTGCCGCGGGTACTTGGGCCTCCCACACAAGTGAGGCACCATTTTTACCGGGAGACCTGGGGTAACGCTGGGTGGTGGTAAATTTGTGTGAGCCCGGTGATGCCACAACTTTCCCACACCAAAAAGTGTGAAAAAAGTCATTTTTTTCCGCTAAAATTGAGGTTTGCAGGGGATTCTGGGTAAGGAAACGTTGGGGGATCCATTCAAGCCATAACTCCCTGGAGGCCGCCGGGTGTCTAGTTTTCAGAAATGCATGGGTTTGGTAGGTTTCCCTAGATGGCCACCGAGCACCGGGACAAAAACCCAAGTGACCCCCCTTGCAAAACCAGGTGGTTTTGCGGTAGGCCATTTTGATGTCGCCTCACTATGTTTTGGGCCCTTGCCTGCCGCGGGTACTTGGGCCTCCCACACAAGTGAGGCACCATTTTTACCCGGAGACCTGGGGGAACGCTGGGTGGTGGTAAATTTGTGTGAGCCCGGTGATGCCACAACTTTCCCACACCAAAAAGTGTGAAAAAAGTGATTTTTTCAGCTAAAATTGAGGTTTGCAGGGGATTCTGGGTAAGGAAACGTTGGGGGATCCATGCAAGCCATACCTCCCTGGAGGCCGCCGGGTGTCTAGTTTTCAGAAATGCATGGGTTTGGTAGGTTTCCCTATGTGCCGGCAGAACTAGGGTTCAAAAACTACAGCTAGTCACTTTGCCCAAAAAAGGGTCATTTTTCACTGCAAAATTGAGGTGTGACCACGTTGCGTTTTGCGCCGTTTCCTGTCGCGGGCACTAGGCCGACCCGCACAAGTGAGGTACCATTTTTCTCGTAGGACTTTGGGGAACGCGGGGTGGGTGGAAATTTGTGGATCCACGCAGATTCCAGAACGTTCCATCACAGAAATGTGGGGACAATGTGTTTTTTTTGTCATTTTTTTACGTTTGCAAGGGATTCTGGGTAACAGACCATGGTGGGAGGCACTCAAGACACCCCATCCTGGATTCCCCTGGGTGTCTAGTTTTCAAAAATGCATAGGTTTGCTAGGTTTCCCTAGGTGCCGGCAGGGCTAGGGTTCAAAAACTACAGCTATACTCTTCGCCAAAAAAGGGTCATTTTTCGCTGCAAAATTGAGGTGTAACCACGTTGTATTTTGCGCCGTTTCCTGTCGCGGGCACTAGGCCGACCCGCACAAGTGAGGTACCATTTTTCTCGTAGGACTTTGGGGAACCCGGAGTGGGTGGAAATTTGTGGATCCACGCAGATTCCAGAACTTTCCATCACAGAAATGTGGGGAAAATGGTTTTTTTTGTCATGTTTTACGTTTGCGAGGCCTTCTGGGTAATAGACCATGGTGGGAGGCACTCAAGACACCCCATCCTGGATTCCCCTGGGTGTCTAGTTTTCAAAAATGTATAGGTTTGCTAGGTTTACCTAGGTGCCGGCAGGGCTAGGGTTCAAAAACTACAGCTAGTCACTTTGCCAAAAAAGGGTCATTTTTCACTGCAAAATTGAGGTGTAACCACGTTGCGTTTTGCGCCGTTTCCTGTCGCGGGCACTAGGCCGACCCGCACAAGTGAGGTACCATTTTTCTTGTAGGACTTTGGGGAACGCGGCGTGGGTGGAAATTTGTGGATCCACGCAGATTCCAGAACTTTCCATCACAGAAATGTGGGGAAAATTTGTTTTTTTTGTCATTTTTGTACGTTTGCAAGGGATTCTGGGTAACAGACCATGGTGGGAGGCACTCAAGACACCCCATCCTGGATTCCCCTGGGTGTCTAGTTTTCAAAAATGTATAGGTTTGCTAGGTTTCCCTAGGTGCCGGCAGGGCTAGGGTTCAAAAACTACAGCTAGTCACTTTGCCAAAAAAGGGTCATTTTTCACTGCAAAATTGAGGTGTAACCACGTTGCGTTTTGCGCCGTTTCCTGTCGCGGGCACTAGGCCGACCCGCACAAGTGAGGTTCCATTTTTCTCGTAGGACTTTGGGGAACGCGGGGAGGGTGGAAATTTGTGGATCCACGCAGATTCCAGAACTTTCCATCACAGAAATGTGGGGAAAATGTGTTTTTTTTTGTCACTTTTTTACATTTGCAAGGGATTCTGGGTAACAGACCATGGTGGGAGGCACTCAAGATACCCCATCCTGGATTTCCCTGGGTGTCTAGTTTTCAAAATTGTATAGGTTTGCTAGGTTTCCCTTGGTGCCGGCAGTGGCGTAGCTAGAGCTTGTGGCGCCCGGGGCTATCCCTCAGATTGCCGCCCCCCCCCCACCCCCCCACCCCCGCGGGAGGGCATGCACTTCAAAGAGGTCCGAAAAAAACGTAATATCGCCTCGAATAGTTACCTTGATCATGCAAGTTACATGCACATACATGACACGGTCCAAGGCTACACAGTTGAATACACCGGTGACTGGCAGTACAAAAGAGAACACACAGACTGCATGATCTCTCTGGGGACTCAGAAAAACCTCATATGACATCCATCAGAGAGCTGCGTGAACAATTACCTGGTAATCCCCTCAACACAATGCAAACATGCACACACATGACACTGTTCATGTAACCTTCATCTACAGCTGACATTAAATGACCATACATCATGGTCCCACCATTAAAGCAGTGGGGACCTGCACGAACGTGATGTGCTCTGGGGACCCAAAACCAACTTAACAGTGTCGAAGCCTGTGATTCTTTATCTTTCAAAAACAGCAAATTAATTATTCACAGGGAATGACTCACTGTGTGCCCTTAAAACTAAACGCAGCACAAAGGGGTCAGTCAGCTCCACCTTGCCAACACAGACCAGATACAAAGCCCACTCTGGTGGCCCAAAGGCAACATCCAGGGGCCGCTCCCTGTCATTACTTCAAAGCAGCAGCAACCAACTCCCTGGGAATGAAAAGACGTGTGCTCTTGGTACCCAAAACCAGCTTGTAATAGTGCATCTCTCCTTCACAGCAGCCTCAGCACACACATGGTGCACAGCCTGCCTGGGGGCCCAAAGCTAAAATACAGGGAGGGCCGACACATTATGATCACACTCCTTAAACACAGTTGTGGGGGCCATGGGGACTTGTTCAACTCTATCCAAGACCCGGGACAAACTGTTCCGGCGCTGCGGCACTCCTTGAATATTCAGAAGAAACAAGAAATATTAAACCACAGTGATGTCGGCCAAGAATGGTCAATGTTTCGAAATAAAGAAATGTGCAGGGCAAATAAATAGATACAAGACAAAGACGACATCAAGCATGTTAAGTGTGATTGTCAGCTGCTAAAATTTAAGTGAAATACATCTAGATTAAAGGAAGTAGATGTACAGAGGTGAGTCTTGAGCATACCAGGTAGGCTGCATTATGCTAAACTTACATGAGATGCTGTTAGGTGTGTCTATTTAAATATATTGCCAAACTAATACCACACATACATTATGGCTAAATTAAAGAAGACAATAACAATCAAACTGAAAATTAAGGGATGTAAAGCCAGGGAATCGAACCCTGGATGTACATGAGATAATCATGGAGATTATGGGATGGGCTGTATTGTGCTATACTACTGTGCCCCCCTGTTATATGTGCCCATTAAAATCTATTACCAACATAAGTTAAAATAATTTGAGTAAGCTACATCTGAATTATACATTAGAGAAGAAAATTGTGCAATCTATATGACTTATATGGGGGTACTGCCAAAGAGATCCAACCCTTGATGTGCATGGACAAGTCACAGATGATACACAGTAAGAAGAGTTCTACTGTACATTGTTGTTTTGAGTAGTTCCAACGTCAGTTGGTAAATAGCAGCCTCAAAGTGCATAGCTGCCAAGCTTTCAGATTGCTGGGTGTGATATTTTCATAATTTTATTGCAATTATGAGTCCGCCGCCGCAGACATTTGTACCAGTTTTAGTCTTCTTAGAGTTTCTCATTGCTCAAATGGGTGTAATTACTGATATATATATATATATATATATATATATATATATATATATATATATGTTTCCCTCGTCTTCATTGCTTGAGTTTTGCTCGCAAAGAAGTGTCACTCATAGTCGTTGAAATGTCACTCACAACTACAATTGAATTATGAAAATGTCACACATAGCAATTTGAAACCTTGGGAGCTATGCTCATAATCGTTGAAATGTCAATCATAATTACACTGAAGTTATGAGAAAATGTCACACATCTGAAACCTTGGCAGCTATGCTGCCACTCTGCCACTCACTAAATATCCCCTCTGAAAACGTTTAGCTCTTACCTCACTCAGCCTCCAGCAGCACTCCACAGTGGTGGCAGCCAGAGCCAGGGTCTCTATGGCAGGGGTTGGTTCACGTCTGGGGACGGAGGACACAAAAGAACCTGGGAGGGCAATGCACAGCAAGACACACTCCGGACAGGGAGGGAACCTCATGGAAGAGGACGCGATGCAGGAAGAAAAAAGAACGTGCAATTACATGGTCAGGCTTGTGTCAGAGAGCAGCGGGAGGTAATGAAGGAGTAGAGGCAGGCAAATTGGTAGAGGGACTGTAGATGCACATACTTAGGGGGGCGACCAACAGGCGAGACAGGAAGAGAATGAGGAGGGCCAGTGTGAGGGAGAGAGGCCAGGGAGTGATAAAGAGAATGAGGAGGGTTTCCAGAAAACGGCATTAGCCGCTCGGGCAACCGGAGAGGGGTCTTCATTTTCCTAATGGGCTGGAAGTGCAGCAAATGGTGGGAAGCTGAGAGCCGCCTGTCCTGTGGGCTGAGCCTGTAACTTACCCCCAAGTCTACCCAGGACACAGGAAGGGAGCCACTGCCGAGAGAGACACGGGCTGGGAGGCAGTGCCAGGGCAGGGCTGCTCTGTGGAGTGCCATGCTGTCAGCTCCAGACATCCATTGTTTGAATGTAAATGGTCGAGGATCAACTAAGCCCCTGGGTCCAAGCTGTTACATTCTTCCTCAATGTGGAGTGGGATTTTAATGTGTGTAATGGGTCTTAATTTTGGAAGTACTGCTCAGATGCTGGAACCACAAGATTTGTCTGTTAACATTATTATACACCCAGTCACTGATCGCTTATGGAATGCTTTTTGAAGCCCCATGCCTCTTCTCTGTGGAGAGCCTTTCAGCTTCAAACCGTTTAGAGCTGTGCTCACCCATTCTTTGAACGTAAAGGGTTGAGGATCTTTAACACTGTGTGGCCATTCAACCCTAACCATACATATCACTATCCCCATCGCACATAAATGTTCATTGTAAAATACTAGCATGCATCGTAGCCAGCAGGATAAACCCACTGAGGCCCAGTCGGATGCCTCCAGATGAGGCAGCTTAAAAACAGTCACCACCACAGAGCAATGCCACATAACAAACATGCACAAATATTTTTGCCACACATCAGGCCTGGCTCCAGGAATTTTTATTTGGGTGGGCCAAGGGTGCATTTGGGTGGGCCACTGCGGGCTCGATTTGTCGCATATATGTCTGGGCAGGCCTGCTTCAGAGCCCTCCTTTATCTCTTCTTAGCCTTATAAGGACCAGTAAAACTCACTCTTTTCCAAATCTCTTTCTAAATATTATCACTCACAAAAAGTGCTTTTTCCATGTAATGTTCCTTTGATGGGAAGAGGATTTTTTTGAGGTGGGAGTATCAGGCAAGTGATACTACTCAGGCTCCATCTGTTTGAGCCTTCATGGAGGATCCCTCTTCATTACTACCTCCAGCTGACCCCGGACTCGGCAACGCTCTCCCTTACAGGCTTGATTATCCACTACTCCTCTCTCCAGTGCACCTTTTCTCACAGCTGTCCTTGGGCCCCAGCCCCATATCAGACACTATCGAGCTCCACTTTGCTTTTTCCCGGTAAAAACATTAGTAAAATCACCTTAAAACTTAAAACATTGAATATAGCAGTAAATATAATTAGCAGCACTTTAAAGCATGTTCCACAGTAGCCCTTATGACCCGACTGCTAATTAAATAAACAAAAACAGAAAGGCCATGACAGGGCCGGCTTTAGCGCTGATGCGAAAGTCTTTTTTGGCGCCACACTAATAACCTCTTTCTCTGTAAATACCTTTACTACCACCTTCCAACAGTGCCCCTCGTCCCTCCATGGCCCCCCTAGTGACCTCCTCCTCAGATTCCCTCACTGCCTCACGCCACAAGTGCCCCTCATCTCCCCATAGCCCCTCCCCCTCATGACCTCCTCCTTGGACTCCCTCACTGCCACCATCCACCAGTGCCCCTTATCTCTCTGCAGCCTCTCCCCCTCATGACCTCCTCCTCAGACTCCCTCACTACCACCCTCCACCAGTGCTCCTCATCTCACCCTAGCTCCCCCTCCACACCATGACCTCTTCCTCGGATTCCCTCACTGTCACCCAGGGCACAAGTCCTAAAAAAAGAAGTATGGGGACGCTGACGTCACAACAGGAAGTAATGTCACGAAAGTGGCTTGCACCATCAGACTCATTGCCTCCCCTCGCTCACCCCTTAGATGCCATTGCATCAGAGAAGCCAGCGCGTGAGCAGCGTTCTGAATGAGCTCCAATCTCGCCCCAGAGATGCCAAAGAGTAAATGTGTGGCTCCATTTGCTCCAGTAATCGAGCTCCCGTTAAAATAAGTGAGGGGACACCGTCCACCCGCCTGGTACCCCGACTCGAGCCCTGCAGTCACCCTCCACCAGTGCCCCTCATCGCTCCACAGCCCCTCCAACTACCTCCTCCTCAGATTCCCTCACTGCCACCCTCCACCAGTGCCTCTCATCGCTCCGTAGCCCCTCTCTCATATGCATTTGTTGTTTAGCGCTACTCATATCAGTGTAGTGTAGTGTGTCAGCACTTTACACCACAAACACATTATACAGAGACAATCAATCATACAAGTATGTAAATCAGTCTACAGGGAATGTCACATAAGCCAATGAGGATTACAAGGTGTAGGAATCACATGTCATCCATACTGGTGGGCAGTATATTTTGAGAGGATTTGGTCTGGGGAAACACAACCTTAGGATTTAAAAGAGTATTCCATGGGGATCAGCTTTACTGATAAAAATGTATCTCTGCTCAAACATACTCATTTTAGCAACATTAGAATGATGAAAGACTGAGGAAGCTCTAACTATATCACAAAACAAAAAAAACGATACCATTCATGTTTGTATGCAGCTCTTTGATGACAGTTCATTGGTCACTGTCCTATGTTAGGATTGTAACTTCTGAACTGCAAGTAACACAAGGATCTCTGTGACAAAGGCAGTAACCCACTGAGCTATCCACATAAAATACAGTTCATCTGCACTTAAAAACTACCAACAGACAAACGATTGCTCTCCAGCAGGATCATTAATCACTAGCGTTATCTGGGCATTCTGAATTGCGTTGTCATATTGTGTCCTGCATCGGCCATGAGAAGGATAAAAACTGTTTAAATGACGTGCACAGAAGTATGTGTCCTGCTGGGCCTGCACATATTTTTAAAAGAAAAAAAATAGTAACACATTCTCTTACCTACTAGTCGAACTCTGTGTCACCGTGCCAGTGCCTCCAACGTGCACAGCAGTCAGTTTGTAGACGGCAGCACATCTGCTCCGATCACTCAAGTCACAACAGGTGAAGAGCGGTTAAAAACTGCAACCCTCTTCACACTCTTATCCACAATGAAAGCGAGGACAGGGTTCATTTTATTAGCTGTCTCGGAGCACCTAACCACAATGCTGATGTTAGTTAGCGATTATATAGCGCACAAAATGAAACCTGTTCAGCATCGAAGCACTTTCGATAGTCTGGGCACTAGGGACTGAATATTGATAATCCTCACTAGTAATAGTTCCAGGGTTTCTAAACACAGTGTTCAGGTTTTTAGCATCTATACAGCAAAGTCTGCCATTAGTACAGCATGGCAGCGCATCCGTTGGTCCAGGTGCTGCAGAAGGGGCACCAGGCTGAATGAGGCATGGCGACTGCCCACGCCCACCTCCTCCTCCCCACCCAGCCATGAACAATCCATTTTATGGAGCATTCGATATCTAGCACTTGCTCGCTCTGGAGTAAATAATCTGCGTCTTCGGGCAGTGATGATAATTTTGGGTTTCCCAACAGAACAGAGGTCTAAAAACAATTGCCGGGCATCCCGTGTTTAAGAATGCAATCCTGGCTGAGAAAACGAAACCCCACCTCAGAGGATCTGTAGGGCCCTAGGGGTCAACAGCTCTGTCATAGAATGAATGCACTCCCATAAAGATTCCTGTGCAACTCGTGCCTCAACAGCTGCACTACCGTCTGTGGAGGTACCTGTCTCAATCAGTGACAGCAACCCTGCATGGTGAGTCCTATCCTACCCAAGTGAGTGCAATGTGGTTTGAGGCAGCGAGTCTGCCGGGGGAAGCTGGAATCCTTCCCGGTCACTGTAATAATCACGCCCCAGTGTTTATGGTTCAAACAAGAAGCAGCTAGAGATGCTCCCGAGTAAAAGCAGCAAGGAGCCCTTTAGCTGGCTGGAGAAAAAGGGGCATAGATATGAACTGCAAGGTAAACAAAATTTATAGATTGAGCATGCCAGGCAGTAAGCTAAGCACGCTCAAAAACTTCGAGCAAATGGTAACAGTAGGAAAGCGATTTGGTGAATTTCAGGAAGATATATACGGTTCTGACTGCGGGCCCTGCCTGGGTGAGGATAGTCCTGTCGTAGTGACTTATATCATGCCTCACGGACGGCAACCCTACTCCACAGTCATCGACCCTACTTGAGCATCTACAATACTACCAGAGTGGTAGCAATTGTGTGAGAGCAGCAGTATTTCTACTGGCAAGAGTGACCACAATCTTGTAACTGAGTGCGATCCTGAATCAGGGGGTGCGGTTCTGTCAGAGTGACAGTAATCCTGTATTAATCCTGAGTTATTAAGTGAAATCCAGAAAAACTGCAGTCTGTCTTGTTAAAGTGAAAACATACCTGCTTTTGTGCCCGAAGTTCTAGTTTTACTTTAGTACAGAAAACAGAGCGAATGCGCTTTTTTGTCAGTGACAGCAAACCTCCCTTAGTTACTTTAATTCTGCTTGCCTGAGCCTGATGCGATAAGCAGCTGCAGGGGTCAGGAAAGGGGAATAGGAATAAACAAACTTATTTTCTCCGACAATCCGACTCCGACCTGTGCAGCACAGAATTGGGTCCTCACGAGTGCGTAGTGGTGAAGCGCGTGACGCGTCACCACTACGTAACGTTCTCATCGCGAGGCCCTGGAGCAGGCTGGGTGACCAATACGAAGTCCTGGCTCTAGTCTTGCCGAACCGGAACCGACCGACGTCATGATGGCAAGGCAGCACTGCAGCAGGCGCTGACGCACTGGCGCACCACAAACAAGTAGGTCTGCTGGTCAGCGTCAGGTGCGTGCAGTGCGCAGCGCGCTCACCGCGCTGCTTGAAGACAAGTTTAACTTTTAACTGGGCCGCCGGCCGCGCGCGCTGTTGCGGCCGCGGCTGACTTTATAATTTATTTAGGGACAGTCAAATCTGTCCCTAAATAAATTATAAAGGCCGCCGCAGCCGCAACGGGCCACCAGTGCTGAGCGGCCGCCCTAAAAACAGTGCCGCCTGGGGCGGTCCGCCCCCACCGCCCCCCCCTAGCTACGCGCCTGGGTGCCGGCAGGGCTAGGGTTCAAAAACTACAGCTATACTCTTCGCCAAAAAAGGGTCATTTTTCGCTGCAAAATTGAGGTGTAACCAAGTTGTATTTTGCGCCGTTTCCTGTCGCGGGCACTAGGCCGACCCGCACAAGTGAGGTACCATTTTTCTCGGAGGACTTTGGGGAACCCGGAGTGGGTGGAAATTTGTGGATCCACGCAGATTCCAGAACTTTCCATCACAGAAATGTGGGGAAAATTTGTTTTTTTTGTCATTTTTTGTACGTTTGCATGAATTCTGGGTAACAGACCATGATGGGAGGCACTCAAGACACCCCATCCTGGATTCCCCTGCGTGTCTAGTTTTCAAAAATGTATAGGTTTGCTAGGTTTCCCTAGGTGCCGGCAGGGCTAGGGTTCAAAAACTACAGCTAGTCACTTTGCCAAAAAAGGGTCATTTTTCACTGCAAAATTGAGGTGTAACCACGTTGCGTTTTGCGCCGTTTCCTGTCGCGGGCACTAGGCCGACCCGCACAAGTGAGGTTCCATTTTTCTCGTAGGACTTTGGGGAACGCGGGGAGGGTGGAAATTTGTGGATCCACGCAGATTCCAGAACTTTCCATCACAGAAATGTGGGGAAAATGTGTTTTTTTTTGGTCACTTTTTTACATTTGCAAGGGATTCTGGGTAACAGACCATGGTGGGAGGCACTCAAGACACCCCATCCTGGATTTCCCTGGGTGTCTAGTTTTCAAAATTGTATAGGTTTGCTAGGTTTCCCTTGGTGCCGGCAGGGCTAGGGTTCAAAAACTACAGCTATACTCTTCGCAAAAAATGTGTACATTTTCAGTGTGAAAATGTGGTGTGTTCACCTTAGGTTTTGAGCCACTTCCTGTCGTGGGCACTATGCCTACCCACACAAGTGAGATACCATTTTTATCGGGAGACTTAGGGTAGTTCAGATTTGTAAAGTAACTGTTATTACCTATTGATTTTTGATGTATTTCTCCCTTCCAAATGAAAGACATTGTGTAAAAAAAAAATCATTTTGAAAAATGACCAATCATTTTCATGCAAGTATGAGTATTCCCAATTTCGAAAATGTGCATATATGCACTGTTTCTAAACTCTGTAATTTGTTCCCATTTCAGAAATACATAGGAGTCTTTCATAACGATTTTTCCATGTATACATTTTCCCACAATAATTGCTATATACCCGGAACAAAAAAAAAACCATTACAAAATGCTGCTCAGTTTTTTACTCTGGGTTCGTTGGGCTCTTGGTGAACGTACAACTCCTATATATCCCCACAACCAGGAAGGTCCACCGGATGTAACGGTATATTGCTTTCAAACAGATGTCATAATTAGAAGAAGTTACAGGTGAAAACGTTGACTCAAAAGGCTGCTTTTTCAACAAATGTTTAATTTTTTCTATATTTACCTGTTAGTTTCTATAAAGAAACCTTGATGGATCTACACAAATGACCCCTTGCTAAATTCAGAATTTTGTCTACTTTTCAAAAATGTATAGCTTTCCAGGATCCATTATTGCTTTTCTACCCATTTCTACCATTATCTGGAAGGAGGTTGAAAGCACAAAAAATAGCAAAAATAGGGAATGTCCCAGAAAAATGTCAAAACTGTGTAAAAAATGTTGGATTTCTGACAAAAATCTGTCATTCCCTAAAAGCTGGGGAAATGGTGATTTCAGCCCCACAAACCCTTTTTTGATATCATTTGCAGAGAAAAACCCAGACGCTTTCATTTGCAGCCACTTTTCCCAATTTTTCACAAATACCCAAAATTTTGCTGTATTTTGACTAATCTCTGGGAACCCTCTAGGAGAATCCACAAACCCTGGGTACCTTTAGAATCCGCATGATGTTGGAAGAAAAGGACGCAAATTTGGCGTGGATACCTACTGTGGTCAAAAAGTTACAGGGGCCTAAGCGCGCACTACCCCAAATAGCCCAAAAAAGGCTTAGCACAGGAGGGGAAAAGGCCTAGCAGCGAAGGGGTTAAAGGGAGATTTTCTATTAGGTTGCAGCTCCGTTCATGTTACAATGCAAGATCCAGTGGTGAGGCTGAGGATAATGGAGCTGTTATGATTCCTCCAGCCCAAAATTGTGTTTACAGTGAACAAAGTATTCTATAAAAAGGCCATGGAATAAATTAGAGAATTTTGTGAAAGGACACACTGGGATTGAAGTCAATTGGTGTGAAAGGTGGAAGGAATGAGGTAAGGCCCATTTGGGTTGCTCTGGTGTCCAACACCGTGAAGGTCATAGTAACTAGGGGTAAGCATAACTCGCTTAATTTTGTGTAGCAAAATTAGATGAAAGTACATGAATTACGCAAACTGCATCTTGCATCAAAAAATTAATAGAGTGGTCCATTTGGGTGAAACTTCAACTAAAAAATTTAATTTTGAGTTGCTTTCCAGTTGCTTGCATTCAAAGCACTGCAATTCGCATTTGAATTGGTAGTTTTGTGTTAAAAAAGTACCAAAAGTGTTCCCTAGGGTAAAAATGTACCTGAAATGTTTGTTGAGAACCCACGTTGAAGGAACTGCTACTCACCTTAAACACAGTGCCATACAGGTTCAGATATGTAAATTCACACAAAACAATTTACCAAAAGAACCGCTTCTTAAAAAAATCAAACTGAAATGCACATTAAAAAATTACCTGAATTATATATCTCATGTTAGAATTTCTCACCGAAAATTTGTAATGTGACGTAATGGCATAATCTCTTTCATTTTATGTCAATTTTGTTAAGCAAAAATGATGCCAATTACTGCACCGTACTAAAAATTTCCCCCATGCCTAATATTTATTGGTGGTGAGAGGTGAGCATTACGAGGTCACTCCTTTTTGTGCAACCAGATCACGCCACACATGTTCAATGGCTGCCCATATCTTGCACAATTCTGCTTGGGGTCTTTTAGCTATGATCATAAATTGAGCAGCCATGAAATACAAGTAGAAATCCGCACAAGCCAGCTTCCCCCCTAAACACTAGATACCTCTTCAAATTTGTGCGATTGATAAATTAGACCTATAAAAGAGTTCTCTTAACCCCAGAGTAAGCAGCACATCGTCTGCATATTGGGGATCTTATATTCTTCTGCCCTGCAAGTTATGCCTTGTATTTCATTTTGTACCGCTTTGTTCGCCACAAGTTGGCAGGGTATGCTCAGACGTGAGTCCCTTGCTCACTTTGCCACTGGATTCAAGCAAGCCTGGCTGAAGACGGCTGAAATGCCAGAAAACGGTCCTAGGAAGCTTGTTTCCGGTCCAGGGAAGGCATGGCTTGGCAGTTCGGGCTGGACTGTTCCCATGAGGCACAGGGTCAGACTGATTTGCATATGGCCATGTCCGAACTGGGGTGGCAGAGTGGGCTAAAGAACGGTGATGGATCAAACTCAGATCTGTTGACTGGGTGTGAGTGTTTGATTGGTTCTGATGCTCCATCCATCACCACCCCCTTTTGTACCGCTTTGTTCGCCACACGTTGGCAAGGTATGCTCAGACGTGAGTCCCTTGCTCACTTTGCCACTGGATTCAAGCAAGCCTGGCTGAAGACGGCTGAAATGCCAAAAACCGGTCCTAGGAAGCTTGTTTCCGGTCCAGGGAAGGCATGGCTTGGCAGTTCGGGCTGGACTGTTCCCATGAGGCACAGGGTCAGACTGATTTGCATATGGCCATGTCTGAACTGGGGTGGCAGAGTGGGCTAAAGAACGGTGATGGATCAAACCCAGATCTGTTGACTGGGTGTGAGTGTTTGATTGGTTCTGATGCTCCGTCCATCACCACCCCCTTTTGTACCTCTTTGTTCGCCACAAGTTGGCAGGGTATGCTCAGACGTGAGTCCCTTGCTCACTTTGCCACTGGATTCAAGCAGGCCTGGCTGAAGACTGCTGAAATGCCAGAAACCGGTCCTAGGAAGCTTGTTTCCGGTCCAGGGTAAGCATGGCTTGGCAGTTCGGGCTGGACTGTTCCCATGAGGCACAGGGTCAGACTGATTTGCATATGGCCATGTCCGAACTGGGGTGGCAGAGTGGGCTAAAGAACGGTGATGGATCAAACCCAGATCTGTTGACTGGGTGTGAGTGTTTGATTGGTTCTGATGCTCCGTCCATCACCACCCCCTTTTGTACCGCTTTGTTCGCCACAAGTTGGCAGGGTATGCTCAGACGTGAGTCCATTGCTCACTTTGCTACTGGATTCAAGCAAGCCTGGCTGAAGACGGCTGAAATGCCAGAAACCGCTCCTAGGAAGCTTGTTTCCGGTCCAGGGAAGGCATGGCTTGGCAGTTCGGGCTGGACTGTTCCCATGAGGCACAGGGTCAGAATGATTTGCATATGTCCGAACTGGGGTGGCAGAGTGGGCTAAAGAACGGTGATGGATCAAACCCAGATCTGTTGACTGGGTGTGATTGGTTCTGATGCTCCATCCATCACCACCCCCTTTTGTACCGCTTTGGATGTCCTTTACGTCCCAAGATGAACAATGTAAGGTAAATAATAGAGAGGAACCAGGCATCCCGGTCACATGCCCTTCCCTACATTAAACATCTCTGACATGATTCCAATTAATGGGTTTCTGACCTTTGGCAGCCGAATTAGGGCCATAACAATGGACACGAATGAGGCCCAAATTTCATCTGTCTCATGGTTTTTCTTAAAATGGACTAGACCACCCAGACTAAGGGCCTTATCATTAGTTTGGCTGTAAGGGTACTGCTGTCGAGAAGGCGTCGTATTCCCTGCTGCCATGCATGCAGTTCCATAGACGAAAGACCGCCGTGGCACTGTTACCGCCGCCAGGAACTCTCGACCGTGGTGGGATACGCCAATACACACCGCCAATGTTTCCACTGACCCAATCACGATGTGCCTTCCCGCCGACGTGACTATGGAGGTCAAACCGCCACACCTGAGTTGGTGGAATGGCATGTATATAAGGCACAAACTCACCTGTCACCTGTCCACTTAGCTGTTACCATTAGATCCAGTCTTGTGTAAACACAAGCAATAGTATATTAATGTGTAATTCATATGTCTCTAATGTTGACGGTGATGACATTTATTGTAACACACTTGCACAACCGCATTGTGTCCCTAACTTTGGTGCTAGCTGCCATCGAAATGAGGCACACTTGCACACAAATGGGATAGCAAATCTAAAAGCAAAAAATCACCACATAGGTTGGTTTTAAAATAATTACTTACATTTTCACATGGAAAAACTTTGCATTACACATCATTGGGATACGTGCAATGTAAGATCATGTCGAAATTTCTTTACACAAGGGGTAACTGTCAGCCATACATTACCTTGAGAAAAAATGGCAGTCTCAATTAGGAGTCATTTTCTACTACATCATCCATTTAACTATTTCCCTTGTCTACAAGCAAGTCATGCATTGTATACTACTTCAATGTTCACATCATATAACAAGGTGCAATGCATATATGTACATACCTATCAGCAAACAAGGTGAATCAAACACTCTTGGAGCAGGTGTACACTACTATGTTGAATGGCTGCACCCTAATTCAAATGACAATAACATACCATGTTAACCAGAGTATGGACTTAACATAGTAGACATTAAAAACATAAGCAGGAGTTCCTGCCATCATACTTAAAAACATATGCACTACACATCTTTAAATGAAGCATTGCAATAATTCAGATGATTGCAAAGCAAAATTAAGGGCAGGACTAACTTGGTGAAAATAAAAACAGTGATTTATTATCACAATGGAGAAAGGTGAAAAAAGCAAAATGGCAGTCCATTGCAAATACCCATATCTGTGGACTTCTGTGCTGTGACACACTTTCCTCTAAGAACACTGCCAGGGGAACGATGTCGCTTGGGAGGGGTGCTTTGAATTTGAGAGGGTTGGACTTAGTTTTGGGAAGGATGGATTTGCGTTTGGGAGGGGATTTTATTTTTTTCTCAGGGATGGGTCTGGATTCATGAGTGGGAGAACAGTTTTGTGAGGAGTGGATTGGGATGTGGAAGGGTTTGGTTGGAATGTGGAAGGGGTACTGTTGGTTTTGGGGGGGTTCTGCTGTGACAGGGGTAGGGGCAAGGGAAAAAAACAAGCTCTCACAGGAAAATGGGTAGAATGTTTGGGAGGGTGTAGGGGTTGGGAGGTAGAAGGAGTAGAAGTGTCAGGTGTGGGTGTGTGTTGTTGGTCCAGGTGTCTGTGTTCTGAGGTATCTTGTGTACATTTGGGGGGGGGGGTGTTTTGTAGGTGTTTGCTGTGTGGATGAGTGTGGGCATTGCATTTTTTAGGAGTGTGTGATGTGGCTGTTGTGGTTATGATGAGTGTTTTGGATGTGTCTGTGGTTTTGGGTGTGGTGTCTTGGGGTATGCTGGGTGTTGTGGATATGCCTGTGCCTGCGGGCATAGTGGCTGGGGGTATGATGGGGTAGTGATGGAGAGGGAGTGACCGTCAGGTGAGTGGTAGCATGCTTCTGTGCTTTTTGGTGTTTCTGTTTGCGTGTGCTGCTTGGGACTGTTGAACTGGGTGCGTGCATATGTGTGAGTGAGCTTTGAACAGGCATGGGAATAGGGGATGGGGAAGAGACAGGACGTGGGGCAGATGTTTGGGATGGGTGGAACGCTGCCATGAGTGAGGGGGGGAAGAGCCTGAAAAGAACTCTGTAGGCCACACATGACACTGTGGATGCCTTCCAGGTAGGCCACCAGCTGTTGCAGATGGCTGCCTTGCCCCTGGATGGCATTTAGTAGTACCATCTGTGCCAAAAAAATATGTCTCAGGAGGTTAATACCCTCCTCACTTAGGGCAGTGGGGGTGATAGGGGCAGGGGCTGATGTGCCTGCAGCAAAGGAGATAGCTCCCCTCTTAGAAAGGGGGCCTGGCCAACTGGGTGGGAAGCAACAGGGAGGGTGATGATGGAAGTGGAGTGGCGGACAAGGGTCATGTTGGTACTGTTCCTGTGTGTTCCGTCATTACTAGGGAGTGTCCACTGGAGGTTGACCCTGCAGGTGATAATGTTGACTCTGCTTCCTCTATGGCACTAATCTCACCCTCCCTTAATGTCTATTGTGTCATGACTGGAGCCAATGTGGCCAGCTGCGCCCCCAACAATGTTGGCCCTGTCACCTGCGTTTGCCTGGGATGATGCTGGAATTACATTTAAAATAGGTTTATTGCATCTGCATGAATACACTGGACCAAGAGCTTTTACCACAGAAAATGTCTGAAGTGCCTAGATGACTCCAGCTACAAGGTCCATTATAGTGGCTTCAACATTATCATGAGCACATGCATGCATGCATGCTATATGACCTGGAAACAGTTGCTCACAGCAATGTGATAACCACCGACAGCTCCAATTGCATGATTGAATTTGTCTCAACTCCATCCTCATGTATCTATACATATCTGTATGATACTTGATCACCTTGTATACTTTGGCCCTTGTAGTATAACATAGTGACCTCATGTCATTGAATAGGATGACTATGATGAAATAATTTCAAGAGATTCCACACAAGGCCCTGTAATCAGTAAATAGCCATATGCTTAAAACCACATCAGATCAAATGATGGTCAAATAATACAGCTATGTTGCAGCAATATGTGCAGAAGCAGAAATAAGGTGACATGCAAATGCTCATTTTACACTGTGCACACTTCCTAATTGAAGCTTCCTCATATATCCACTGTCAGAATAGTTTAATTAAATCTACACTTAAGTAACTTTGCTATGTATCACAGGTAGCACAGAAAAGTAGACTGGCCCAAAGGTTTGGGAGATTTGTCTACAAATATCCACAGCCTAAGAATTCACCTAGGTCTAGGAATATCCACAATCCAGCTTAGTACTGATGAGGACACCATTCTTACACTGCATACCTAAAAGCCAATAGACCATCAAAGGTTGTTGAGGCTCAGGGAATCATGAAAAGATGGTTTCACTTTTGTTCTAATTGGAAGGCATATCACAGTACCTTTTTGTATTGCAAACACAAATTGCCTTATAAAACTGAGTGTAGGCACTCACATAAAATCCCTACATTTCTGCATGTCACTCACTGATGCATGTCACTGATCAGTGAATGAACCTTGCCAAATCGACATGTGCTGTTCACATAACTGAATACTCCCACATCTATGCCATGGAAATTTCAATAGTGACACATTACCGTAAGTCTACTTGTCATTTCCTTCATTGCTGCTTCATTTGGACCTGACAAATGACAGTGAGTAATGGCTTAGGGTATATGTCACCCACCCATCAGTGTGCACACAGTCCTATCTGTGTTAACACATGAACTGTATACCTATCACAAATAAGTATTTCCAAATACAGATTGGCCTACACACACATTTATTATGGAATCACACATCAACCTAGGAAAACACTTAGATCAGTAACGAAACAGTAGTGCAGATGATACTACAACAGGGAAATGTACATATGCCAACAGGTGGGCACTAGTACTGATGGCCCCAGAGATGCTTGCACTATCATGTTACTGTAGATTCCCAATTTACCAATGAGAAGGATTGTCCAATCCCCCAAAGCTGCACTGTATGCTATGCCACATGTAAGGGGGTTACCATCACATGAGACACAGTAGTGAGGGAGCTTCACTCCTGACACAATGAAGACAAGTGGGCGGTTTAGGACACCTGCCACTCAGAACATCAAACAACTTCAGGTGATTTATGACTTTAGTCAGCTATGTGTCTGATCTCGTCAGAAAATTGATAGTTGACTCCACTCTGCTTTGTTCCCGGTCAAAAAGACAATTGGCAAAGTACATCATCATGCACCTACTTCCAGACCTACACATTCAACAACTCTTCTTGTGTGTGGGACATGAATCACCCTCAATGTTGATAGGGAAATGGCTGCCTGTTGCCAAAAAAATGGCAATGAAACATGTAGCTTTCAGGTCAGAACATACCCTCTTGTAGCTGCTGGTTGGCCCTCAACTTCCCATCCAGCTTGGGATAGGCCACCACCAGTATGCAGGCCTATGGAGGGGTCAGGGTGTGGCAGGGGCCCTGCCCACATTGGGAGGACTTAACCAGCTGGACCTCTGCGATCTTGCAGCCTCTTTTGCCAATGCACGCTGCACCGCTTGTACACCCTCAGGCTACATTTTTGCTGGCAATGCCCTAGGGTATGTCCCACTTGTGATGGGCGCTGATGTGTATGGATACAAGAGAGGAAAGAACTGAATGTAAATGAAATTTTTCATTTATCACTTGTGATGTGATAACATTGTGAATAAAATACACACATTACACAAAAATTAACACACAACCTGTGTAGTTTTCACATGCTGAGCAACACTAATACATGGATACACACATTTGTATCAATATTTTGACTATGCTCATACCTGGTCATAGCCCAAACTGACTAAGGCAGCCCACTAGCATCATGAATGCCAGTCCCATCTTACAAGTACTGTGATGTGAGGTACTATAACACCAGAGAAAACAATGTGGCCTATTGAACGCTAACCAACTTTTGCATTTTTGTACTGAAACCTTTACAACCAAGCCCATTGACTTGATGGCTATGGTCCATAGAGCCTGGTACCCTAGTATAGACTACATCCTATGGCTGAGATCACTATGAAAGGGCTGCCATGTGTGTCAGTGAGAGCTTGCTCTAAGGGGATGTGTGGACAGATGTACTCATAGATGGTGTATCATCTTACGGGTGATGGAGTATGTGATGCAAGTACCAGCATCACAAGGCACACCTTTTGCCATATGAGGCACAGTTACAGGGATGACATCAATATACCTGTGTATGCCCTGTTGGATTGGTTGAATATAAATAAGCTGGTGATTCACCTATATAACACATGTTAAGAAGTAACCAACTATCTGCACTGTTATATGTGTCACATGTGAGATAGGGCTGTACAGTGCAAGCAATATTTATGGAACAGTGAAAACAGACCTCTGTAAGTAGGAGGCCTGCCATTATGAAATCACACACCTGGGAAATGTAGGTCAATAGACAGAAGTATCAAGTCAAGGGGTAACCGCAATCACTATTCCAAATGTAGTCTATGTGATAAAACTGTGGGAGAGTATTGTTTGTGACAACTCAATTTGTGAGCATCCAAGGACCTACAGGCCAACAGGGATGTATCTTTGTGCATCTGTGGTATTGCCATAGAGACTCAACCCCAGCCAGGAACAAGGATTTTACTGTACACACCTTTTTGTCAGGCCTTACTCTCTTTACACTGAGCATATTGAAGTCACATGACCAGCACATTTACACCATTTTAAAGTAAAAAGGTCAGCTTGGGGCAGTTCAATAAGTGACCTCAAGGCTGTGTGGCGCTCTGAAGGGGTCTGTGACCTATTGCTAGCTCCCAGACAACTGTTTGGACAGCCATGGTCTTGGGTGAGTGATGTGTGGGACCGTACACATAGCTAATAGCATTCTAATATGCTCCAGAAAGAGTACATACGTGACTCATGCTTTGAAGGCTATACAATTGTCTTCACATTTAGCTTTATCAGAGTTGTATCAACATCACAGGTACCATGAAATTCATGAATGCATAGATGGCTACATACACACCAAGTAGAATCTATGGCTTTATACATGTGATATCCCAATAGTGATGCTACAATCCCAATGTATAGTGCTCAACAATCCTTAACACGAGTGTCCTATGTAGGGACCAACAAATGATACAACACTTAATCGACCTATTTTTGGAACTCTGGGGCACATTATAGCCTGTGGAAATGGCAATGAGGGAGTTGCACAGTGTAATATATGTATGCCAGACAGTTACCTGCTCCTCTGGTGAGCCATAGAGCTGGCCATACAGGGAAAGGACCTCTTAAGCCAGCAGCTCCTGTTCCCCTGCAGAGAAGGTCTGGGCCCTCTCACCTGCCTGGCCTGGCATGATTGCGCCCAGAGCGAGCAAACAGCAGCTAAAGTGGAGGAGGTGTTGAACTTGATACTAGCAGTGTTGGGAGGCAAGTGAAGTATTTTTCAAACACCGGTGTACATGTATGTGATATATGCGGTAATCAATAGAGACGGACACAGCCATTGGCCCTCTACCATCACAATAACCAACATTAGCCTATGGTTGTGTCTGTCATGGATTAAAACGTCCACCACTTCCGCCGACAGCGGGATCTTCAGTATGTTCAATGTGCGAGATCAGGCACCACCTATTTTAGCGGCTGAAAATACAGTATTGGTGACTGTTAAGTGCCTCACCACCACACCAAATGAGAGATTACATGTCTACATATGGACAGCTTCATTGCCATGTAATTTCCATGACACAAAGCATCTGTGTAATGTGTTACTGTTCATAAATGCTACATTTGTGCGGTGCACTGTACACCGCCCTTGATGGTATTTTGACCAAATCTATCCCACAAAAATATTAAGGTGCTAGTAATACATTTTCGGATCTATACATTTGCACATATATATTACAGATACATGTGAAGGCCACAATGGGGATTAATGGTGGATGTTGGACAGTAGCCAATTATTATGTGAATATGGTAATGCTTTCTGAACCAGTTATGTTTTATCACTTGACTTTTGGCTTACTCTTCACATATGTTACTGTGGACACTGTAACCAATGTTAAAATTATTCTCAATCCACACATAGGTACCCTGGGAGAGAGAGGAGATGACAGCCTCCAGTGTACCACCCATTTCCATACCTTCAGACCATGGAAAAAAGGGATATCATCAAGAAGTTTTGTTTGACTAGGCAAACCATACTGGATTTATGTCATCAGTTGGAGCCTGATCTCCTTCTTAAAAACACTAATCCCACATGTATCCCACCAATTGGGAAACCTATGGCAGTATTTCTGGCAACAGGTTCCTTTCAATACACTGTGCAAATATCTGGTGGTATGTCACACCCAGTGTTCAGTGGTGTAACTCAAGACGTGCTTTCAGGAATGATGAGGAAAATTGACAGCTACATCCAGTTCCCCAGTTGTGAGAATTTAGGCAATGTGAAGGTTGACTTCTATAAATGTGGTCACCTTCCACATGTGGCTGGAGTCATTGATGGCACCATATTGCCTTAGGAAAAAAGTTTCCCTCAACAGGAAGAACTTCCATTCTATCAATGTGCAAATTGTCTGCCTACCAGATTTGTTTATCTCAAACGTCTGTGCCCGGTTCCTAGAATCATCTCATGATTCCTTCGTACCATGGAACAGCACCATACCCCAGCTGATGTCACACCTACTACCAGAGAGGACTTGGCGTGTTGGTATGTATGATATGTCCCAACTTTGTGTGGGTACGGTCAGGTAGTGGAATCCAAAAGTGTGTAACTTTTGTTGCACTTATGTCTGTCTTCCATCTAGGAGACTCAGCGTATCTCAACCGTCCATGGTTGTTGGCAGCGCTGAGGAACCCAATTACGCCAGGGGAAGTCCACTTCAATAAGGCCCATGGAAGGAGACGGTGGCCATTGGAGCGAGCTTTTGGGCTCCTGAAGGCCAGATTTAGATGTGTGGACAAGACTGTGGGAAGTTCTCCTCTACTCACCCGAGAAGGATGTCAAATCCCCATGGCCTGCTGCATGCGCCACAACATCGCCATGCAAAAGAACATCCCTTGTATTGCAGAGGATGGAGACCAGGAAATGCCACCGGGTGAGGATGATGAAATGCCAAATTATGATGATCGTGGTGAAGAGGAAAGAGCTGACTTACATCAAAACTGCACCAACAACTTCTTCTCATGAGTATAAGTTTATTATGAAATGTCATGACTTTGATTGTCACAGCAACTCTTGTTGTGATGATGATAAGAGGAGTATGATAAGGTAAAATATTAGGAAGGCCAACCTCTGGGAATTCTGGGTGAAGGTGTTTGTTCAGGATGGTTTTGAAACATAGTCATCAGTAGCGGCTCCTGGAGAGAGTGCTGCAGGCGGTGGGACGGGGGAGGAGCAGGGTGGGGGGTAGTAAACCACGGCATACGGCCGAACAGAGGTAAGTAAACAAATAAATAAATAAAACAAATTTCATTGCCTGCACTGTATTGCCAAATGCGATGCAGCATGCTCAATGAAATTCATTTTATTTATTTATTTGTTTACTTACCTCTGTTCGGCTGTATGCCGTAGTTTACTACCCCCCAGCCTGCTCCTCTCCCACACCACCCTTCCCCGCCCCACCGACCCGCAGCACTCCCTCCAGGAGCGGCTACTGATAGTCATTTAGTTTGTGTTGCTTTGATTTTTGTCATGGACTGTGTTCTCCAGAAGCTAACTATGTGAATTTTCTTGTATGTATGGTTTGATAGCTAAGTTCTTTATTTTGCTCTGTTTTGGGCACCTTCACCATGGCATCTTCATTTGGACATTTCAGAGTTGTGACATTTATGATATATAATTCTGTTTGGAAGTACAAAGGGCACATGGATTGTTCCTGGGAATGATTGTTACAAACCCTGCACCAAGACAACTTGCACAGTGATAGGATGGAAGTTATGAGGATTTCATTGGGCTTGTTCCTTGTCATGTGGTAGTCCTAATGCAATGTGTGTGCCATCATGTGCTCCAACAAAATTTTGTTGTGGGGCCAAATTATCCTATTCTCCATTCAAATTGGCTAAATTCTCATCAGTGTAAAGTGCATGTAGCTGGTGATGTGTCTCCTCATTGCAGGCCAAAGTGCTTGTGGCACAGCACTGAGATTTGGTAGTGACATTCCACTAGATACTGCAACAATGGATTGAAATTATCCTGTGATCAGAAAATGTAGTACTGCCATGTGTTTGTCTTTTGTTGTTATTGATATGGGATTCCTTTTGTGAGCTAGGCGATAGGGCTCCAGTTGATGACATTTACTAATTCTTTTTTGCTTATTCAATAGTAAATGTTCTGATGTATCTCCTCCCTCCATGTTGTTAAGGTCTGCAACTGAAAATGTGATCACTGGCCCAGAATACTTGCATCATATATGATTTGCCAGGCTATTGTTGGTACACAGGAATAAAGATGGTATATGAGAACATACATATGTATGTGTTGGTGAGACTTGGTTATGATCCTGAGCTACGCATTCTGAACATGCAACATATTTATGCTTACACAAGTTTATATTTTTGGTATTGTAAAGTTCAGATGGGATTACATATACACATTTCTAGATGTCAGATATACTACAGCAGGCAATGAGTTTCAGGCTAGTTGGATTATTGAAGTGAACAAGAAGAAAATAGGCATTGTGAAAAACCAGACAGGAAAACAGAAAAGTGAAGAAGTCAGTCATGGTGAATGAAACCATAGTTTTATATACCAAATTGTTTGAAGTCTAATGTCCAAAATACTCATCCCATCAGAAAGGTAAATATGTCCAGGAATAGTCCACAGAGTGAATGTGTTACACACACTGGAGGAAATTAAGTTTGAGGTTTCTTGCTGGCGGTGGTGGTTCCAGACCCCCTGGAAATTTTGCGGGGATTTCCTCGCTTGGTAGTGCCAGGGAATCCACAGCTCTGGGGACAGGGGTGACTGCAGTTGTGTTTTCCTCTGGCAGGGCCTATCTTCCTGTGGCTGCTGCAGATGCTTATGGGCCTGATGTTGTTGAACCACAGGAAAAGGTAGATGGTGCTGGAAAGCCCTGCACATGTGTGTGTGTGAATATCCTGCAGCACCCAAGTTCAGCAGCCCTGGTTGGTGTTATGGTCCTGCATCTCATGACGTATGCCCCTCTGCAGCTGCTTCATCTCCTGGATTTCAGCGAGTACCTGTCCCATAATGCCTTGGGTCTCCTGATAGGCTCCCAAGACTTGGTCGATGGTGGCCTCGGTGTGAGTGGCCTCAGTGGCCTCACTCTGCCAGCACACAGGTAACCTCGCATGACCCCTACCCCCACAAGCCCTCTCCTACTGGAAGTGTGGTATCTACATCCAAATGATTTGTGACACAGTTAGTAGAAACTTAGGAAAAAAAAAAGACAGAGTACTATAGTGATATCTTTTAGTGGTGTTGAACTTGTTAACAAGGCATTTGAAGATATTAAATACATGTACATGAATTAAGCAGCTCTTTAGATGCCCTAAGATGCTGCATTTTGGATTAAAGAATAAACATGACATCTCCCAAATATTTCATCCGGCACATTGGAGAGGTAACATGTGTATTTGACGATTCCAAGGCATAGCTGTGATCAAAACAGGCGATCACACAACTCAGTTGTATATTTAACATCAGTCATCATGTGAGCGGTGCAGTCAATGGGTCACCTGCCACTTCTAATCAGCTGAGTTACCTTCATGCCTCTCAATTATTTGACCTACACACAAGGTATGGTATCACTCATGCCATCAACAGTTTAAGTTGAGAAGACCAGGAAAACATAAAGTAAGTAGGCAGAAATGTCTCTGAGTGGATCATTGTATGTAGATTGCTCAGGCAATGAGAATTGAACATCAGTTGTAACATGACAGGCAAGTGAGAATGGGCAAAATCACAATTTAATCTTGTTTTGAGTTACAGAAATAGGGCCTCTTGGTAGCTGTAGTCATTTCAATCTATACATGCCAACACTTGCAAATTGGTTAGTGTAACATACCTGTCGTCAAAAGGCAGTTGGGATGGACCATACATTTACATATTAACACATTTTGTGGGTCTTGGAATGATATTTTTATAGTTTTATAGAAATACACTTACAGACACCATTACAACATGTGCCATGGAATGGAGATTGATACATATATTCTTATATTTAACAAAACACATTGACACAGACAATCCGACACCTCTGATACGTTGAGCTTTGCATGTTAGGAAAGTAGATACACAACACAATGGCAAAAGCTGAGATGAGAGCAAACATGACATTCACATACTGTGACAGTTAGTGAGGTTTTAACCGATAGAACCGAGTCACATGAAAACAGAAAAAAGAGGTTAAAAAGCAACAAAAGGGTGCAGGGTAGAAACAACCTGACCCCCTAGGCCTGCTCAGGGGGGTCCCACAAGGACCCCCAGGGCCCAAAAAATATATTTTTTAAATAATTTCAGCGGAAATCGCGATGGGGTCGCGAATCCCGACAAAATTATTTTTAAAAAACTGAAGAGCGGGCTCCCAGGCTTCGTTTTCAAAAAGTCCCCTGGTGGGCCAGGTCCCAGGGGCACTGCCAATTAATTAGCAGGGCCCGCGGGCCCCCCCGCAGCCCCGGGGACTGCCACCTCCCTGGGGCTTTTAGAAACAACTGCGGGGGGCAGGCGGCCCCCCGCAGCCCCAGGGATCGCCACCTCCCCGGGGCTGTGAACAAAATGCATGGGGGGTCCCAATTCCCCCCACGCTGGCCCTAAATATGGAAATGCGGAGGTCTGTTATGGACCACCGAGCCCTGGGGACCACCACCTCCCCGGGGCTATGTTAAATGATGGGAGGGGGGCTGCGCAGCCCCCTTGCGCGGCCCCCCTCCTGGAGCCCTTGATGGCCCTGGAGACCGTCACCGCCCATGGCTGGCTGCTGCAGTGTCCCAGGGTGCCCACCCCCGGGGCACTGCTGTCTGCTATGGCAGGGCAGGAGCTGTGCATTTCCCGCCCTGTCATAGCAAACACTGGTTTGGATTTTGGAAGCAAGAGCAGGTTTCCTGCTCTCGCTTCCAAAATCCTAAGCAGATTGCTTTTCCACAAGGGGAGCTGCATGTCAGCAGCCCCCCTTGTGGATAAGCAATGCCGGCTCCCGCAGGAGGCAGGGAGCCAGGGAGCTGGCAAGACCGTGGGGGCATTGGGGCTCCCCCCACTGTCCCCAATGGAGTGGCCAGGCCCCGGGGGCTGGGGTCCACGTGGCTAGAAGTGGCTAGCCTCCCCCCAAAAAATATAATCAAAGAAAGAAAAGGTCGGCCCTGGGGAAAGGGGTCCCCGGGGCCATAAATGGCCTGAGGAGGGGCCACGTGGCCCCCCTCTTAATTTTGGTAATATAAATTTAAATACTGGCCATGCCCCAGGGGATGGGGTCCCCGGGCTGAAAATGGACTCGGGAGTGGGGCCACGCAGCACCCTTCCTGTATTACTAAAAAAAAAAAAAATAGGAGTCAGGCCCTGGGGGATGGGCTCCCCAGGGCCCAAAAAATAGGAAAAGAAGGGAGGCCACACGGCCCCCCTTCTAAAAACAAAAAAAAAGTGCATCACTCTGCAAACGCGCCCTATGGCGTGTTGTAAGTTGGGGAATTAATTCCCCTTGAATACTGGGGTCCCTGGGGTTCAACTAGCCTACCAGGTACCTCTAGTATGCACCACAGAGCTGCATTTCAGAGAGGTGGTCCGAGGCCATGCCCCCTTTTACACCTCTCTGCATGGCCTCGGACCACTTCTCTGCAACGCAGCTCTGTGGTGCTAACTGGAGGTACCTGGTGGGCTAGTTGGCCCCCATGGAACCTAAGGATTCAAGGGGACTTAATCCCCCAACTTAAAACGCGCCACAGGGCGTGTTTGCACACATGTCACATCAGGCCCCACCCCCTCCCTTCACCACTGTGCAAACAGGCCCTCTGGTGCGTTGTAAGTTAGGGAATTAAGTCCCCTTGAATCCTGTGGTTCTTTTGGGTCCAACTAGCCCACCAGGTACCTCCAGTAAGTGCCACAGAGCTGCGTTGCAGAGAGGTGTGAAAAGGGGCATGGCATTAGACCACCTCTGTGCAACGCTGCCCTGTGGTGCTTACTGGAGGTATCTGGTGGGTTACTTGGCCACCAGGGACCTTCAGGATTCAAGGGGACTTAATAGGGATGTTAAAGTTCGAAAATAGCATTTAAAAAACCATTCAAATTCACTGAAAAAACCATAGGTTTCAGGCACGTTACAGTTAGAAATTAGCCTTTAAAAGCCAATAAAATTTACTGGAAAAAAAAGGATTCAGGGACGTTATAGTTAGAAATTAGCATTTAAAAAACCATTGAAATTCACTAATAAAAACATAGGTTTCAGGCACGTTATAGTTAGAAATTAGCATTTAAAAAAACTTACAAATTCATTGAAAAAACCATAGGGTTCAGGGACATTATAGTTGGTTGGACATTTCACCTGGTACAAAACCCAAAAAATTCCGCCGTTATAGTATGTTCAGCTAACTATAACTTGCGGCCCCGCAATGAACTGCTGATGACGTCACATATTACATCATTCATGACATGGTCAGTGACATCACTGATGACATTTCAAATGACATCACTGATGACATCATCCAGTGGCTATATATATATGTTTGTGTGTGTTTACCAATAACATCAAATCTAATCGAATTCTATTATAAATTAAAACATTAAACTATTAAAAAATCTTCAAACTTAAATCTCCCACTCCAGTGAGTGCAACAGTAGGGAAAGTGTTGGATAGCGGAGGGGTAGAAATTACTATTCCCTTTCCAGTGTGTCCAACAGTAGGGCAAGTGTTGGATAGCGGAGGGGTAAAAATTACTATTCCCACTCCAGTGAGTGCAACAGTAGGGAAAGTGTTGGATAGCGGAGGGGTAAAAATTACTATTCCAATTCCAGTGAGTGCAACAGTAGGGAAAGTGTTGGATAGGGGAGGGGTAAATATTACTATTCCCACTCCAGTGAGTGCAACAATAGGGAAAGTGTTGGTTAGCGGAGGGGTAAACATTTCTATTCCCACTCCAGTTAGTGCAACAGTAGGGAAATTATTGGATAGCAGAAGGGGAAAAATTACTATTCTCACTCCAGTGAGTGCAACAGTTGGGAAAGTATTGGATAGCGCTGGGGTAACAATTACTATTCCCACTCCAGTGAGTGCAACAGTAGAGAAAGTGTTGGATAGTGTTGGGATAAAATTGACTTTTCCCACTCCAATAATTGTAAAAGTAGGAAAAGTGTTGGATAGCGGAGGGGTAAAAATTACTATTCCCACTCCAGTGAGTTCAACAGTAGGGAACGTGTTAGATTGCAGAGGAGGAAAAATTAATATTCTCACTCCAGTGTCAACCACCGAGCTTCCTGTATCTCGTTTCCATCGGTTTCCAACACTCACAAGACTACATCTCCCATCATGCATTGTGAGGGCTATCACACTGTATGCTTTCTCATGCTGCTCTGAAATGCAGGTCAGCTGACTTTTAGGTATAAAAACAGGCAACGCCTGTTATCTGGTGCTTGGCTTCCTTTCTAGGTTAGAACCACGCCCCTTTTTGTCAATTGCCTGAATCTGGAGAGTTAAGCTCTCGACCAGGACTGCGAACAGTAGAGGCCCCACTCGCTGAGAGACTCTTCATTATTGAGTAGATCCTGTTCCGGGACCTGGCTTATCCCGCTGCAGTACGAGGACGCGCTGCCTTCTGCCCCTCCTTCGTTGGCGTGCTTCCAAACGCCCAGTAATGCGGAGACACGCTGCTCCCTGTTTCCCTTTACTATCACTGCCCCGCTCCCGGTCCCGTAACTTTAATCTACAGCCTATCTCCCTTGTTTTACACAAACCCACTCCCGGTTACGCGAGTACGCGTTACCGTCAGATGCACATCCGCAAATTCTGGGGTCGTAGAGTTTGCTGAGAAGAGCGCGGAGAAGCGCTGAACAATTCCTTTTTTGTTTCGTGTATTGGAAAGACACTCACGCCAGGACATTGTCCAAACGCTGTGGTCCCCGTCCGCCATAACAAAGTGAAATACCAATGCAGCATCGGCTCGTCTCTTGGGATTGCTAATGAGTCATAGTGTTGATTGGATACACGGAATCCGGCCTGCTTTTTGTTTAATACCCACAAACTTTTGGTAAAAGCACCTGAACTAAAGCAAGTATCCTCTGAGCATCAGGAGCCTTTTTCTTTTACGAGGAGTACTAAAACTGCAGTATTGTACGGACTGCTAAACGCACCCCGCATCAAAGAAAGAAGCCCTTTTTTCGAGGAGACATCACTTACTTCATTTTGTTTTGGGAACTGCCTCTTGCTTACAGGATTGCATATCGAGGTGATAAGCTCGCCGTCTACCTGCCTGGGTGAGGAGCACGGATCACCCCATACTCATCCTTAGTAATTCCTTCCCGGGCTTACTTGATATTAATAGACCTGCATTATGCCTCTCAACTGAAGGTGCTTTTGGTGAGTTTAGGAAAGCATACTTATTGCCACTTAGGGATCTATCACTTGTATAACTCTTTGTTTCCTGCATTTTCCTTAATACTTATATGTCCTTTAGTTCTTTTTCACACAGCTTTAACCCCTCATTGTTCCTGATTGCTACCACATCCCTGGTGGTTCTTTTGGTCTCTCCACTCCCTCTGGATATCTCTCCACCCGATGTTATCTTCACTACTATAGGTGGATATGTCCAGTAGGAGTGATTAGACATTCTCTTCGCTTCTGTGGATACTGGTCTGACTGGTCTGGAGCTTAGAATCCCGACATCCAGTCAGTTCAAAATTAAAACCAAACAACATTTTAACAACAATAAAAATATTCTTAAAACATAATAAATTAAAAAAGATATAGATATGTTACAAATTCAAATACAAATATATTTAATATTACATTTGGATAAAATACATATTATAATGTTAAATACATATAACAAATATCTAAATAAATAATATATTAAATAAAATAAAGAATAATTTCCAACTAAATAAATATTTTAATTAAAACCTATTTAGAAACAAAAACATTAATTATTACATAAATGTACTACCCTATAACACTACACAATTCACAACCCACATCTAAATTAAAAAAAAATTACTTCCTCAACTAACATATTTAATTACCAATAAAAAAATATTATTAATTACAAAAACAAATTAAAACTCACAACATGTGTTTAACTTCCCACACTTTACTCCTGTAATCTCCACAACCCACAGCTAAAATTAAACTGTAAACAAATGTATTACACAAATAAAAATTATTTTCAATTAAAAAACGAACAGTATTTAACATCTAATTATAAAGTAAGTAAAATGTATTTACTCCCTACACGGTACCCCTATAATAATAAAACCCACACACACAAAAATATAAACAAATACTCTAATTAAATATAAATTAATTAATTAATATTAATGATCAACTCATTTTTAATTAATAAAACAAAAATTACTTCCCGCCCTTTACCCCTATAAACCCCACAACCCGCAACTAAAATTAATTAAATAATTTCTCTAATTAATTTTCAATCAATTAATTAAGATAAATAAACAACTAATTAATAATTAATCAAAACTAAATTACATTCCACCCTTCACCCCATTAACCCCACAACCTGCACCTAATTTGTTTCCCACAATTACCATAATTAATTATCAATTAATTAATTAATATCAATTAACAACCAATTAATAATTAATTACAAATAAATTACTTACCACAATTAACACTATAAAATCTAAATTAAATAAATGAAAAATAGTCATTAATTTATTATAATTAAATTACTTCCCACCCTATTCCCCGATGAACCTACAACCCGCTACGGAACTAAAAAATGCAAAATGTTATTAAAATAAAATCACTACTAAAAATGTAACACATATATTATAAAACATAAGCTATACTTAGACAAAAAACATACATCACATACATTTAAAATATAAACTAAAATACATAATACTAATTAAACAATCAATATGTCAAAAATCTATATTCTGCAAACAATATTAATGACTTCTATCTTTTTGAAAACAATATTTCTTACCTTGAATTCAATATTCTTGACCACGATATTCTTGCTGTCGATATTTCTGAATCACAATATTTCCAACTCGATATTTGTGTGGGGGCCCCACAACCAGCTGCTCCTTTTCTCTGTGTTTTGCAGCCGGAGCCGCCAGCAAATCCCTGTGGCCAATTAAAGTTCCAGGAGGCGCTTTAAAAGTACCAGCGGGCTCCCGAAACGCGGGCCCCACAACCAGCTGCTCCTGTTCTCTGTGTTTCGCGGCCGGAGCCGCCAGCAAATCCCCACAGCCAATTAAAGCGCCAGGAGGCGCTTTAAAAGTACCAGCGGGCTCCCGCAACGCAGGCCCCACAACCAGCTTCTCCTGTTCTCTTTGTTTCTCGGCCGGAGCTGCCAGCGAATCCCCACGGCCAATCAAAGCACCAGGAGGCACTTTAAAAGTACCAGTGGGCTCCCGCAACGCAGGCCCCACAACCAGCTGCTCCTGTTCTCTGTGTTTCGCGGCCGGAGCCGCCAGCAAATCCCCACAGCCAATTAAAGCGCCAGGAGGCACTTTAAAAGTACCAGCGGGCTCCCGCAACGCAGGCCCCACAACCAGCTTCTCCTGTTCTCTGTGTTTCACGGCCGGAGCTGCCAGCAAATCCCTGCGGCCCATCAAAGCACTAGGAGGCACTTTAAAAGTTCCAGCGGCCTCCCGCAACGCGGGCCTCACAACCAGCTGCTCCTGTTCTCTGTGTTTTGCGGCTGAAGCCGCCAGCAAATCCCCACAGCCAATTAAAGTGCCAGGAGGCGCTTTAAAAGTACCAGAGGGCTCCCGCAACGCGGGCCCCACAACCCGCTGCTCCTGTTCTATGTGTTTTGCGACCAGAGGCGCCAACAAATCCCCGTGGCCAATCACAGCACCAGGAGGCGCTTTAAAAGTACCAGCGGGCTCCCGCAACACGGGACGCGAGAGTGGACGCAGCCGGACAAAGCCCGGGCCAAGGTCGGGCCTGTCTGCGCCTGTCATAGCCAGGAAGAGGCAGGGCAGGACCACCCCTCTGTCATCTACCCTTCAGGATCGGTCTACTTTGGAGAAACCCCGTTCAACTCTGAGGTACTGTGTCCACTCTTCCACTTTTTCTTTTCATGCTCGTGGCGAAGGATAAGAGTGGGATCTTGATTGCCATAATCAGTACATATCCCCAAGGACCATTATACAATGCATGGGACTATTTGTGCAAAGGTTGTTTATATAAACACGGGACAGATTGTGAAAAAGCTCTAGTACTGTTCCTTACTCCATTTGTATCACGGGTAAAAGAAAGTCTATGGAAGGCAGCGGGGGCCGGGGTGAAGATTGCAACAGTGGTAGAGCCCGTAAAGGCAAAAAAGCTAAAAAGGTATCCAAGCATGCTGGTAGTAACTGTGTATTGGATAGGATTGACACTCTTCTTGTTGAGTGTTAGGACATATTAACAACTGAACATACGGTCAGATAGGGATAATTCCCCTTCTAAAACAGCAGAAACCAACAGGGGGAGTCCAAATCAACAGGTTGCTATTCCGGCTATGTTTCTTAACACACATAGAAAAGGGACTATTTCCAAGAGTAGCGAGACAGAACGCTGGGAAGTCGGGTGACCCTCCCTCTAGCAATCCACCTTCTAGCACTCCTAACCGAGAAGACCATACTAATTTTCAATTAATCGATCCTTTAATCACATGCACAAACAGGCATACAGCACTGTTTAATAGCACAGAGGAAGAGAGGGCCCAGTTACCCGAGGCACCCCTAGTAAGTACTACAGGGAAGGTAGCAATCCACACTGTAGATACTCAGGAGATGACCCAACTAGTGCATTCACTAAAGGTTGAAATAGGGGCAATGAAGGCGATGATAGAGGATTTGTCTACCATGGTAAGGCTCTTAGCGAAAAAAGAATCATCATGTCTGGAATGCGCAAACAACAGAGCTTTC
The DNA here is from genome assembly GCF_964204655.1 of Triturus cristatus. Lineage (NCBI taxonomy): Eukaryota > Metazoa > Chordata > Amphibia > Caudata > Salamandridae > Triturus > Triturus cristatus. The sequence continues at coordinate 146,256,909 of NC_140588.1, forward strand.
AACCCCGTTCCATCCAGCCAGCCATCCATCATAGATATAGCAAATACCATTCTTATAACGGTGGCAAGTTTAAAGGTACCCTCGTGTCCCCTGAAGCAGTTAAGCCGCAAAAGTGGTCACCATCTTTATCCACTCCGAAGCAAGTGCCATACACCAATCTAAATACCCCTGCCTGCTATAGCAAGAGCACTGATTCCATAGCGTAGAAAACATAAAAGGACAATTACCGCACGGTAGAAGATCCAACGGCCCCCAGTCCCAAAATCCACAGAGGTATGTTCCCACTATTATGGGGGCGACAGAATGTTGACAAGGCTCATAACATCTATATGGTGAATGTCCCTAAGTTCGATCCAAGCAAAGGCACGGAAAATGTGGATTCACTAACCAACAAAACCATCCACTTGATAAGGCATGTTAGGGGGTGCCGTTCCGTGATTACAGAAGACATAACCAGGGCGCGTAGGCTTTCTTCCCCGGCTCATAAGACAGATTGCATCGAGCTTACATTTGGTAGGAAGGATCTTGCTGAAAATCTTTTGGCCCTTGAGTTCCAAACTTGGTCCCCTGATTCATCACTTATTCAGTTTAGACAGCATCTTCAGAGTAGCCAGCCCAGCCAGCCCATTGGACAGATGCCAATATTGCGGATGGGAAGCTCCACATTGGAGAACATTGACTGACTAGGAGGCACGCCTAAAATAGATGAAGGATACAAGGGTGATGTAGTAAATGCCAGGGGTAGTTCATCTCCCTCTCACCTCCCTAGCACAGAAGTCGGTGGGCTTGCTGGGAACCTAAGAATGTTAAATATGGCTCCACTTCCCATGGGGAGCCGTTGCGAGTTTAGTCCCACGCCTCCTGGGAATTTAACAGGCGTATTGCATTCTTCCCATGGCACCCATGAGGGAACGCTACTATTGTGGAACATAGCAGGGATGGGTTCCAAGCCATCCTCCCCAGAGTGGCATGTTTTTATTGAATGCTATGACATTTGCCTCTTTCAAGAAACCTGGCTCATGGAACCACAATACTGTGTAGGCTACCTAAATTACTTTATTCCAGCTGAGAGAGGAGCAAAAGGTCGCCCCTCAGGGGGACTAACAATCTGGGTGCGCCAAAAATTAGGCATCATTATTGAGGAGCTCCAGAGTAAGAATAATGACATTCAGGAGTTACGATTGAAATTGGGTCCCAGGGAGAGCCTAGATATCTACAATGTATATGCGAGGGGCACCAGAGGGAGGAAGTCGGACATTATAGCGGCTCTCGACGACCTCCTTGACACATATTCAGTGGACACCAATGTCATTGTTGCAGGCGATTTTAATATCACGTTTGAGCCCCTTGATAATGAGGAAAATTACCTCAGAGAGGAAGAAGATGCGCAGTGGGGTATACCTAAGCTGGAGCTGGCACCTATAAAAAATGGACCGATGTGGCTGTACAAATTATTTCTATTTGTATAGGAAAGGGTTTCCGGGTGGCAAATGGTAGGACCCAATCAGACAGATTAGGGGCAAATACTTTTAATAATGGATCTAGTGCCAGTCGTATTGATTATGTACTGATCTGTTTGAAATTATGGCACACCCTTGATGACATGGTTGTAAAGAATCAGCAGGAGAGTGACCACAATCCCCTGTGTGTAACCCTAAGATTATGGCCTGAAAAGACACTCTCACAACATGGTTGTGAATTGCACTCCTGCGATGTTGTTTCCACCAACGACATGAGGTGCCTAAAAGGGGCAAGGCTAGTAGACAAGCCTGAATTTATAGCCAACATTTCCGAGGAAGTTGGCCATGCCATAATGGCGCTAGAAAACATCTCCCCACACAGTCCCATAATAAATTCTTTACAGATTTGCAAACATACTTTTATAAGCGATGCAAGCCAAGTAAAACTACAAAGAAGATAGCCAGTCCCTTGTTCAATAAGGAATGCAGACAGGCGAGAGATTCACTAAGTGATGCAATCAATAAGGGGTAGCCTGCTACAGTACGAGTAGCCAGACAGGTATACAAGAGTACCCATATAAAGGCTAAACATTCCTGGGACGAGAATAGATCGCAGGACCTCAAGGAGGCTTGTTCCTCGAAAGACAGCAAATCCTTCTGGAACATAGTAAAGTGGGATAGAGGAGGGCTGCCGGAACACCCTCATAACCATGTAACCCAGGAATGAGTGGGTTCAATATTTTAAACCCCAGTATGCATGTAGTCCCATTGAGCCACATCTGTAGGCACCGATCTTTGTGCTGTACAAAGAAGAGGGATTCAATGGTACTAATGTAAATGCAGCACTGTGATCTGTAGTAGGAGGCAGGGCGCCTGGCCCAGATGGCGTACCTACAGACATGTTCCTATACGATAAAATAAGGTGGAGCAGGTACATCTTAGTGCTAGGTAACTTTATTGCCAAAGGAGCCCTCACACCAGGGGGCATATTATCAAGGGCCGGCGATAAATATCGCAAAGCGCGCTTAGCGCTTGCATATTTATCGCCGGCTAATTCTGGAATTTATCGTCCGGTTAGCGCGTTATCAACAACGTGTATCGCCTCGGCGATAAAAATTCCAGAGATAGTTGGGATATCGCCGTTTTCCATGGTGGAAAACGGCAATATCCTAGATGATAGGGTCTGTGGTCTTAGCCACACAATCCACCCCCCAAGTTAGGTATGCCTTAGTCAGGAATTTAACAGACGTTAAATTCCTGCGTTAAGGCATACTTAACGCGATTTTATATATCGCTAACCTTCCTTGATGATATTGCGAAGCTGCCTTCGCGATATTATCCCATGTTGTTTTCACAGCCACGCCTCCTTTGCATCTCATTATCGATGTGAGGCGAGGCGTGTGAAAAAGGGGCGATAGGTCAAGGAATCACACTCTAGCATGCCCTTGATGATAATGCGATAATATTATCGCCGCTTTTCGGCCGAAAACGGGCTCTAAAGCAGTGATAATAATATCGTCGCCCCTTGATGATATGCCCGCAGATTATTGGAATGGGGCAGAGATTATCCCTGTATATAAAAAGGGAGATAAATCTCAGCCAGGCAACTACAGGCCCATCAGCCTGATAGACTCGCTACAGAAGATCATGGGGAGGCTGATTCTCAACAAGATACAGGAGTGGATCGATGAGAACAGCATTTTATCCCCTCTCCAGGCAGGCTTCAGGGCATTTACCAGCACTATTGACCAGGTGTTTCGCTTTACCTTGCTGCACTGGAAGACGGTGGTCCTGGGCAAAGGCAGCCTGTATGCTGCCTTTGTCGACCTAAAATCAGCATTTGACCTCGTCCCCCATTCCAAACTATGGGCGACTCTGCAGGAGATGGGGATACAACCCGAGCTCCTAACATTAGTCATGAGATTGCATGAGGACAACTACGCCACAATTCGATGGGGTTCCCGGGGTATGGTTACAGGCTCTTTCCCTGTAGAGAGATGTACGACAGGGCTGTGTGATGGCACCTACCCTTTTTTTCTCTATTTAATAATGGAATAGTAAACTACATGGAAGAGGTGATCACCAATGCTCGTCACTTGCAGGAGAAAAAATACCCATTTTAATGTTCGCGGATGACACATTGATTATTTCCAAGACCCCGAGTGGCCTCCAGAGGGCTCTCATAATCTTTGAACAGTTTTGTTCCGCTTGCAGTCTGGAAGTCAATGTGTCAAAAACTAAATTCATGTCTTTTAACACACACAGAGCTTTTAAAAGTAGCATATTAATGAATAATCTCCCATTGGAACAAGTAAAAGCGTTTACCTACCTGGGGGTCAATATCCAAAGCGATCTAAAATGGAAGCAACAAATTTACCTGGCTACACTAAAACATCGGCAATTGTTGAGAGGACTACACCGTGAGTTTAACATCTCACTGACTAAGCCAATTAGCCCAGTGTTCCAGGTATACAATACGAAGGTGGTTAATTCAGCACTTTACGGAGCAGAGCTATGGGGGTATGAGAACCTGTCTAAACGTCCCATTGCTGAAAACAGGTTCTTGCGTAATATTACTAATCTCCCCCAAAGCACTCCAATCTACCCCCTACTTTATGATCTAGGTAGAAAGCCCCTGGCTGAGGTTGCAAAACTACGCCCTCTATTATATTGGCGCAGACTCAGGATTACACCAGAATTGAAACACTATGCCGCAGGCTTCATGGATATACTAAGGGCAGATACCTTTCACAAAATCAAATGGGCAAGAGAATTAAGGGAAGCCTTAACAAGTAGGCATGAACTCACTATGGGAAGAACCAGGCAAAGCTTGCTTTCCTTCAAAGAGAATCTGAAAGAAAAATATTGGGAGATGGTCCTGCATAAAACACTGAGAACCAGTGACCCTTCATCACTCATAGGAATCTTTTTGGAAGCTAAGCTCCCGAGCCTAGATCCGTATTGGGATATAATAACTAAATCTCACTACAAAAGGTTATTTTTCCAGTTCAGGGTGGGCTCATTGCCCACTAAGGCTTTTACAGCTAGATGGGCCAAATCAAGTGATAATATGTGTCCTATATGCCAGATCCATGGTGAAACTGTGCTGTTCGCTTGCCCAGCCTATGAGGCTCCTCGTCGTGTCTGGCTGGAGTCAATTTGTAAATCGTTAGGCACCAGAAGGAGTGAAGTAGCAGGAAGGATTTTACGTACTAATACTTCAACTCCTATTGTCACAGCAGTAGCAACATTTCTAGGTTGGTCCTGGGCCATAAGGTCATGTATTATATCTATCTGACATGTGTGTTTCCTTGTACCATCATAAGGAGGATCTATAGCCATTCCTTAGTATGTCCATGCCCTAACCAGCCTGGGAAAAAAGCGCAGCACATGTGCGACAGAGAAGTTTTGATAGCGTGTGTGTTTCGTGGTATCCATTGACGTTTTGTAACATATTTTATGGAATTTTAAGTATGCCGTGTCGATCCTACTGTATTTCTTAAAAAAGCTTTTTTAATCTTGCAATGCATTTTTTAGACATCTAATTATTGTTCATACATATAGTAATATTTTTGTATTATGCTTTTATGACTAACCGTCGAATAAAGCTTATTTGACTGACTGACTGAATTTGTGTAAGTCGACATTTCCAACTCGATATTCTGTCTCAGCTCCATTTTTACCACTCCTTTTGAAGGTGTTGCCTGACTTTGGCCTCACAGTTGGATTTCAGCCAAGTCACAATGAATGCACAGACACATATATTAGTGCTTGCCGATAAGCAATGAGTTTAGGCAATGCTGCCTGGTAAAATAATACACATTTATATAATGGAAGTTAACGCCCGATTCATAGACACCATACAAATCTTGATCTTATAGCCTTGAAGAAGTCTCTAAGGGGGTGAAACACTTGTTAGCTGGCTGCCATATTGCAATAATTCAACAAAGAAGGTACTGTTCCTATAGATAAAAAGAGCTATGTTATGTACAAGACGCAGAGGACAATCCTAACTATTATCTCTTGTTGCCCTCACACACCCCTAGGTCTCTAAGGATGTCATGCTTCATCATCAGGTGGGTGCTCCTCATCGGGCCTGTGCAGCAATGCCCTATGGGTCCCCCAAAGGGTCCCTTTGGCAGAGATCTTTTTGTTGTTGATTCGTTCTGAGGAGTGCAAGGGGGGCCAAAGTGGGGTGGTAGTGATTGTATAAAGGTGAATTAAAACTGTCTAGGGAATATCAATTGTTCTTTAATATAAAGATTCACCTGACAGAGTTAAAACCCCAAAATGGTTAAGGCTATAATGGGGGTATAATGTACCTAAGTAACTAAATATGTGTAGGTGAGGTATAATTGGGTCAACATGTTTCGAACACTAGTGGTCAAAAAATGATCCATGGTGCTTCTTCAGGACCAGAAAGTAAAGGGAAATGAGCCTACCTCACACCTATAATATGTTGCAAGAGAGCCCCCTCTAGAAGAGCATTACTTGCTCTTTCAGAATTAAAATGATCGTCCAACCTAGATAAAAAGGAAGAAAACAGTAATAGACACCAACAGAGAGGTTACTGAATATCTGGAATAGGGCATCCGTATAAAATCAGAGTGTCCCTGAGAGTGGACAAATGCATCAGATCAGTACTCTATGGTTGCCAGGTATGAAAACATATAATTGAAACACAGACACATTAACAATGTGTGGGCATAACCTACAAATAATGGTAACATGCATCATGCAGCCATTCGTGGAGTCATCGTAGAAATTACCATGACACCATAGTTCTGAACAGACCTCCTGAGGGGTCGCCCGTTAGTTAATCAAGGCAAGGCCAGTGGCTGATTACAGTAGGCTCATACCGATGCGTCTGGTGTCGGCGGTCCTTAATAGATGGGCAGGTCCTTGTGTGTAGACCCATGTGTGAAATAAATTTTCACTGGATAGGAAAACATATAGTACATGACACACACAATAACAGAATGTATAGACAAGACAAACCTGTAGTGGAGCAAAAGATGCATGTACTGAATAGTAAGTTGTTCAGGAAATTCTAAAATGTCTTACCATCTTACCGCTAAGATTAATCAATTTGTTCCCCCTGGGTCCGGGCAGAGGTTAATGCACAGCTGCTAGCTGGAAAAATGTAAGGAGAATACTTTGTAGTACATGTACCTCCTGTGAACATAGAGCGGGCCCCAGTAACAGGAATGGGATCAAGCTACTTATGTGGCTTGCATGTGAAGAGTGTGGAGACCAGCCCTTTTTTGCTCGCCCAGTTCGTGGCAAAGCAGACGTGGTCCATATTTGAAGAGTGTTCAATTCAAGAAGACGAGCTTCAGGTGTGTCAAACACCGTCATAGCGGGTGAACTCAGATTTGTCTACCGCGCTTGTTGCACGGCCATATCAGAATGGTGTGTTTAGTTAGCATGGGCTCACACTGAAGACGAGGCCTGCACTATGATGTCAGAAGGAAAATAGTCAGAGTGATCCTGCTGTTTTGGCAGCTATCTTGTAATGTATTGAAAAGTATAACGGTTAAGGCATTTGTTGTGACAGCATATCAGGGCACGCAAGTGTCTTTGATATCAAGCAAAGTGAAAAGCTTTTTGCTGCACCTCACGTCATAAGCATTGTGGGGACACAAAGGACACAATGCAGTTATAGGTCCCAGACATATGGGGAGGAGACGGGTTAGGGATACAGTCAATCTAGCCTAGTGACCATCTTATAGTATGTTAATCACCTCCTTATATACGTTGAAGTTGGAATAGCGCAATGTATTATCTATCAAAGGTAATGATGTTCAAAAGTAATATGATGGGGTATGCACAAGGATGGTTTCATAGTCAAGTGGTCAAAATATACCGGCACTAAATTAAGGAGAAGTGATCAAAGTGTATAAAACACTTCAGTTGTGGTCCATAGGATTGCCCAGTTAAATCTCACACCAAGGAATTTTGTCATTTTAGCTTCTACTGTTAGTACGAAGGTACAAAATCCATTGTTGCTCCTTCCTGAAGCAAGAGGTTGTGTTCCACATAGGGTTAGCTTCAAGGATAGTCCATGTCAAGTCTTCAGGGGAGTGTTTGAGTTCGTTGAAGTGATTACACATTCTGGTGGTACTGCTTCAACAGTGGATTGTGCTCTTATGTTCTCCTATCCTAACCTTCACTGCCCTGGTCATCATTCCCACATAGTGGAGATCACACGGGCATGTGATCAAATAAACAAAGTTCTTTGTGTTGCAACTGGTATGTTGCTTCTGTGTCCAGGTAAAGTTTGGTCCCAATTTCAGTAATTTGCAATGCTGGTTAGATGGATATGCACTACCGGATCCACAGAGGTAATGTCCTGTGACAGAAGGGAGAGACCATAATCTGTGTAAGAGCCTATATCATGCACTGTCTGTTATGTATTAGGTGGACATTCACATTCTGGGTTCTTTTTAATGCTAACTGGGGTTGTGCCAATTGTATGGAGCCTGTGTTGAGGATACCCTAGTGTTTCATGAATATACTCTTGATTCTGTTGGACTCAGGTGTGAAGATGGTCACACATGTCATAACAACCTCAGTGGGCTGTGTGATGGTTTTCAGGAGAGCTTCCTGATTATTGTTACGGGCTCTTTTCTCAGCCTGTTTGAATACCCTGGTAGGGTAATGTCTTGCAGAGAGGTTCCTGCTGAGGGCTTTGGCTTGTAAATCATAGTCTTTCAATGAACTACAATTTCTTTGTTAACGCAGAATTTGGCCATAAGGCAGGTTCTCTTGTAGAGCCTTGGGGTGATGACTGTCAAATGATAATAGACAGTCAGGGTTCTTCTTATAGGTCTTCATGCATAAATGTCCGTCATTGATGGAGATAAGGAGATCCAAAAATGGTAGCTCCTTGCTGGAGTAAGACCTACTGGACCTCCAAAATGGATTCAGAGAGTTGATCAATAAGCCAAATGCACAACAGCTGATTTCATCTCTTTTCCAGAAGATCAAAATATTGTCTATAATGCATTTCCATGTCACAATATTCTCCTTAAAGGGGCTGGAGGGTGAAGAATGTGTTCCTTCTTTATTTTCTCCCGCAGCGATGTGAACTCAAAATATATTACAGTACATTTCCCATGAATGTAAGGGAAATCAGAACGACAGTCGAAGCAATCAACATCAATCAAGTCCTTCAAAGTCCCTTATCCATTCATGCCCGCTCTTTCTTCCTGCGACAGGCAACGCTCCATTTGATCAATTCACCCCTGCTTAGATTAATCATATCCTACGATATAAAACAGAGACGTAACATGCTATAAAAAAGTTTGAAATGCATAATAACCTTAAATTCATGTTGTCAAAAATGCAAGATAACATAAATTAATCTCCAAAATTTTTACCATCTAACTTAAACAAAGTCAAACAGAAGAGAATTGGTGGAAAATGAGAACAAATTTACAGTACTCACTGAAAACGCAGAATCACACTAATCATGTTGAACACTATGAGTGGGTAGATCATAGACCATGGGTACTCACAAACACGTTCCTGGGGCTGCAAAGTTTGGTTTATGGTCTGACTGAGCGTCGCACTGATGCCAGTGGGGGTGTAAAGTGGGTGTAGGGGAAGCAAAGCATGTATATTTAGTGGCTGTCCTTAAAAATGAAGGTGTTCTTAAAGTTCATGGCCTAGTTACTTCCTTTTCCTGACTGCAATTAACCTCTAAATAAGTGCTTGCTGTATATTAAAAAAAATAATTATGTTAGTGCTGAGTCAAGTAAACAGCAGCCTAATGCTGCTGCTGGCCAGGGGGCCGCTTGTAAAGGTCAGGTGGGCCGCATGCAGTCCCCGGGCAGTACTTTGAGTATCACTGTCATAGACAATGATCGGGAGGGATAATCCACTCCTCCGAGTCCTTATTAGTATCTAAATTTTCTGTTACTATAGCTAGGACATTTTTCATTCCATGTCAGGATCAGAGGCAAGGATTATGCTAATTCAAAGCTTATTTACCACCAATGCGCCCACATCATCCACTTCAAATTCAAACTTTCAACGTAGAGTCTGAAAACCAATCAGTCGAATTTAGTACATATTCCAATCTAGCTCCTATTAAAAAAGCTTTAGAGGCCATAGATTGTCTTACTGAATGTAATTCCCAAAACTCTTGCATCAATACCTGCCTCTTGCATAATACAACACACCCACCTGCCTATAGTTTGAGAGGAGACTGCCTTATAGGGCTTATGTATGGAGGTCAACTATTGCTTCTCTCCCACTGGACGAAGCTCCACAGTCATGTCTTCATAAGCTTTTAAACACTTTCACACATATCATTTTGGGGAATTCCTAAAAGCTGGGTAGGACACCACCCTTAAATTACACTTTGTTCTTCAATAAATATTAAACAGAACCCCATCCAGAGTAAATATCCTACATGTTAAGTCTAATGCTCTTACATCAGAGACTCTCCTGCAAGCAACCAGACACAGAAACTTCACCGGCAATTCTTTTCTGGATGAATTCTCATTGCTTTGTCATGTAAGGAAAAGGTTCAGAACTTTTTTCTAATCCCAAAGTGATGGAAATCTGGGATCTGACAGTAATGAAAGTCAAACGGCCCTAAGCAATTTCTTGACTAGTGGATGTGCCCCCCACAGGATGACCATGGATATATGATTAAACAACTACTGCCTAAACAACGACTACCTTAACCACGAAGGCTAAACCATGACCAATGACAAACCACTACATTGTCAACAACGAGTTCCTAAACAACGAAAATACTCTACCAAAAACGAAAAGCATTCTCTAACAATTTCCGCAAGAACCTCAAAATATCTGTTTGTTACGGAGAAGTACAGGTGCCCTCCCGTACATTTGTTAGACAAGTGCTGAGATATGCAGGCACTTTCTATTCAACACAGTACCTGCCTAAACCAGTATATTTCAATGACAAGTACAGACTGTGGTATAATTTCCTTATCAAGAGGGTGGAACCTTCACATTACCAAGATATAATTAAATATGCGTACCTCGAGACGGACGTGGCAAGTTGGTAAACGTTTTTCCCGGTTCTCTGCACCTACTGGTCGCCACTGCCTCTGCTCTGTGTGCTCGGTAACCATCTGCCAACCTTTCCGTCACTGTGCTGGGGCTAGGCTTTGTTCGTCAGACTCCGGTGCTTTTTTGCTGCAGAACCACCCCTGCCTTTCACCTTAAGCTATTGGGACAGCGACTGTTAACAATCCCTCTTTTCTAAATGAATACCTTGTCAAGTTCATACACGGCAAAATTAGATGAAATGGAAAATTCTTACTGGGTCCCAAATATTTTTGTTGTTGGTCACAAAAGGAATCAATCAAAGGTGATTCTAGTAAACGTGGTTTTACCCAAGAACATTTAATAAAAAAATTATTTAACGACGCAATTCTCAGATAAAGAGTTTGGACCCCACCGTTTCCTCAATTGGCTGAATATTTTGAGATGGAATTGCCATGCATTTGTATGCATAAAATGTGAAGACTGCCACTCTGCAACTGAATTGTTCTCCCTTGGTATATTTTCAGCTTATACAGAAATATTCCTTTCCAAACAGAACTCCCATAATTTTTTGTCAAGATCTGCTAACACTCTGTAATGTGTTCTCCCTAAATGGTTTATGTGGTGCACTGCAGCCATATAGTCCATTTCAAAAGTAGTGTTGATTGAACTCTGTCCTTGGTCCATCATTGAGCTGCAAAAGAGTCTGCTGAAAGATCCAGGCAATTCATGTGGAGTAGCCTCTCCAACAACAACCATGCTGCTTTTGTGGAAAAGGTGCTACAATGAGCACCCCACCCTTTTCTGTTGGTGTCTGACTCTATGACAATATCAGGACTGGACCCAAAAATAGCTTGCCCATTCCATGCTTCCATGATGGCCAACCACCAATTATTCTCTTCTTTTGCCACCTGAGTTAGAACAACCTTGTGAGAATATGTGAGACCCTTTCTGAGATGATACTCTTTCAGACGTCAAATATCTTTGTAATGGAGAGGACCCGGAGAAATGCTCTGAATAGAAGATGACAGAAGGCCAACTATTCTTGCAAGTTTTCAAAGAGAAGTTGTTTGTTTCGTCCGAGTTTTGTGAAACTCCTGTCTGATATTCCTCATCTTCCTTACTGGAAGATTGAGTATTGTTTGTATGGAATTTATTCCAAAACATTAGAAGGTAATGGTTTGTGAAGGGGCCTGAATGAATTTCTGCTTGTTTATTATGAAACCTAAGCCTTCCAACGGAGAAATTGCCTGCTGTAATTGTTCCACCAGATTTCCCGTACATTGATCCTTTATGAAAATGATGTCTGGATAAATTAAGAGTCACAAACCATGTGACTGAAGAAACCCTATTGCTGGTATGAGAACTTTGGTAAAACACCAAGGTGCCAAGGATAGACTGAACAGTAGGAATGTGAACTCGTAATTTTTGTGACCCCATTAAAATTGAAGGAACCTTTGGTGAGGGGGAAAAAGTGGGAGGGCTAAATACGCATCCTTCAGGTCAAACCGAGCCATCTAATCCCCCTGTTTTAAGAGATATGTGAGAAGATGAATACCCTCCATTTTGATATGCCAGAACATCAACCATTCATTGAATTCTCATAAATTGATCACTGGCCGCTGACCCCCATCTTGGTTCTCCAAGAGGAAAACATGGCTCAAAAAACCTTCGGGATGAATGGAAGTGGGAATTATTGCCCTCTTTGCCAGAAGAGCCGTTATCTCCTCTTGAACCAAAGAAGTATCCTTCTGAGAAAACAAGAGTGGACGGGGATGAGGAGGCTGCCAGGGGGACTCAAGGAATTCTATGTGAAATCCTTGGATAGTGACTCATTCAGTTTTATAAATGCCTCCAAATCAACTCCTTGTTTGTGCTTTCTCTTTAAAGCAGACTTTTTACTAGTTACTGCCCAAGATTGCGCTTGGGAAGGGGCTTTCAATGAGGGACCAGGTAACCTCCCACTGTACACAAAAGTCTCATTACATTTTTACTCCAACACTGTTAATTTTTTCTCTATATGGTCCATAACACTGGACACTGCTTTATAAATTGAAGCTTCTACTGTTCAAAAAATTCATCTCCCCAGAAGAAACATCCCCCCACTATCTCTTGTTCCTAAGAGCTCTGCATGAGAGCTTAGTTTTTAGAAAGTTGGTGTCCAGTGGTACTTTTAAACCTTTAAAAAGTTTATAATTGCAAAATTAAGGCAGCACACCCTTACATTCACTAGGCAACTCTCTAGATCAGTGTCTTATGAGCCTTCAATTATACTGACCCCGGGCAAGGGTGTGCGCTCAGAAAGGTAATCTGGAAAAATATCCAACTAATTTTTACCGACCTCAACGGGTTTCAAACTCTGGGGACCTGCAGAGTCATACATTAATTAATTACACCTGCGTGCGGCTCGGGCTACATCGCTTCAAAATCAGTTGAAGCAAAACGGATCAACTCAAGCCACTCGTGCTCACAGAAAGCATTTGTATGGGGTGTGTGCTCAACTAGGGAGCCTAGTGCCCTCTGGCTGTCAGAAGACCAATCAATCAGGGTTTGTGAAGCCAGCTACTCACCCGTGAGGCTCTCAAGGCGCTGAGGGAGTAAGTGGGCAATATGCACATTGCTCTGATAAATTCAAAATAATTAATTGTACATGGTGAGAGGAGAGCTGTAGATGCTCCTGCGACCTACTGTCAATAAAACACCTTATCACTTAATCAACGTACAATGAAATCCTAAATTTAACAGAAAACTCATCCGACCAACATGGAGACTTTGAAAAGCACATATCTGTTGCTGCTGGAGCAGCGAAGAAAGAGGGGGGCATGAACATGGAGCAGGGTCTTTAATGGAATTGATTGATGTTGATTGGTTAAACTGTTGTTCTTTTTTCCCTTTGATTCATGGTAAACCCATGTTAAATATTTTAAGTTCACATCTCTGCTGGAGAAAACAAAAAAGAAAGATAGGCAACCCTCGCCTCCGGTGCGGACATAGAATTACACATGGACATATTCAAAATATCCTCAATCAGGCTTAATAACAGCACCCCCCTCATTACCAGCTGTGGTCTAGCATTAACAGCACTGTGCAAAGTAAAAGCAACTGCAAGGTCAACTTTTGTGAGTTCCTTGCAGTCAGCAGCCGGGAAATTTGCATAACTCATACTTACACATAAAGATGGGTTTGTCCATTACGCCTCAAGGGGCATATTATCAAGAAACAGAGTTAAAATGATCGCCCCTTTAGCGGCAGAAAACTGCCGCTAAAGCGGCGATAATGGGCTTGATAATATGCCCTTGAGAATTCCCATAGAATCCGATGTTTTGGTGACAATATGGGCATCTATTGGAATATTATCAAGCCCATTATCACCGCTTTAGCGGCAGTTTTCTGCCGCCAAAGCGGCGATAATTTTAACGCCATTTCTTGATAATATGCCCCTACGTTTTTTCTCTTGATTTCCCTTTGATATCATAATATTACCGCCACAAGTTAGGCGTTACTAAACCGAAGCATTTGTTTACCTTAACATAACATTTTATTAATGTGACAGCCTTTACACAATGAGGCTCTGAGCCCTCAGTTTAAGAAATCAAAAGGAACTAAAGCTGCTTCGAAAACATTGAAAAGGGTCTCTACAGAACAACCTGGAACTCAAAGCTTCCATTTTACGCATGAGAACAGGATGCCTTTTACAGCTTCCCAGAAAAGCAATAATTATAAAGAATTGCAATTGTAGTTTTCAGCAGTAGTAATTGGGCCCAAAAGTATATGTTTACCGATATGGTTTTGACAGCTACAGCATTGGAAAATATTTTGCTATGGCAACAACAACTTCATAAAAAAGGTGCAATCATCCAATCTCAGATGCCAATCAAACGCATGTGTCTTACAAATTGGAAAATGAGCATTCTGTCTCAAATACTTGTAGGGAAAAAGTAACACTGTGCAATGTTTTTAAACACACAATACTTTTTTTTTTTTTAAATAACAGTGTGATTGGTTGTACTACTAAATATTGAGCATCAGCATAGTGTGGTATAAGAATATCGAATTACAGCATATCAAAAGATAAGTGCACATAGGGATGCATAGATTTACTTTCCCTAAATCTACATTGATGTACCTTGAATATATATATATTGTGTAGGTAAATATATGTGGAGAAAGGTATAGAAAATCTATGCTTACTTTCCTGTAGATATTTTGGGCTTGATGTTCTGTCCTTAATATTCTTTTTTTGATGTTTAGGGTGGACCCCGTGTGATTCTATGTGAAGGAATACATGGATTTTTTATAATGTACATATTAAAGTTCACAAGCAAATTCCCACAATCAATGGGATTTGAAGTAGAGGGTTGCAAAGTTGTACATTTAGCTGACTCACAACTCTGTATATTTTCTGAAAACGTCAAGCATTTTAAAATGTAAAGCCTATGAAGTTATTTTAAAAAGAATAAGCTGGCCTCAGCTCAGAGCCCTCCCTCCCACACCTCCTCTTTCGTGAGGAGGTGGTGGATGTCCAGCCTCAACACTCAACATTAGTTGGCTAAAGGATGTGCTACCTGGAAAAATGTGCACCAGTAAATCATCACACCTGAGGGCCCTAGGGGAAAAACCTTACCTCAAGCAAAGTTCGAAAACTTGATCTGCGTCGTTAAATGTGGAGATTCATTATTCCCCCCAAATTTGTAAGTGAAGTTTTAATTTAACTCACCACTAATTTATAATTACTTAACAGAGAGCTTTAAGCATAGTTATCAAGGACACTTTGGGAAATTAGTGACGAATAGTGTGTTTTACTTGTGAAAGAGGCTGTATACCGACCTGGTGTACAGACAGCTGACCTCCGTGACCTGACGAAAGTACGTGTACAAACACACAGACATCATCATGCTTAAAGCAGGCTTAATCATTCCACTTGTTCAATATGGCGCAGCCTTTGGTCACAACAAGCAGAGGTCGGCTAACATGATGCTTGCATGCACTCTGTCACATCTGTATAAGTCAGGTAATGGTGGTTGCATTGGTGTTAAGAATGAATATATTTATTCGTTTTTACACACAATTTTGTCAAGCCACAGAGGTAAGCTCCAGCATCTCTCCAGTGGTCGCAGTGAACACGCATGTGGTTTGGGGTTCTCTAGCACTTTTCCATTGCGCCAATGCTTCATTAGATAATGTTGACGTATGTGACACTTTTATTCTTAATCCCTGACTAGTCTTTATATTCTAGCTCTCATCTCTGTATTTGCGTTCTCAACTTGGCTGGAGTTAGTGTTTGGTGGTAGTGGCTTAAATTTTCTTTCTACAATGTGTGTGTCTGTGTGCAGTTTCACCACTGCTTGTTTCAAGTGCCTGCCGCAGTCACTGTGTATCAGAAACAGTTATAGGCATATGAGGTGAGAGTTTGGAGATACTTCACGTTTTCATTTGAATTTTAAAATATTTTTTCGATACTTACTCTAAAGGTTGTGTTTGGACTTCATTACCAGTGATTATAGATACATTTCTCAGCACAATTGTATTTAGAAGAGTTGCCTGTTCAATCATTTTCCCACTACTGCTTTTACTGGGTTGTGGTCATCTTTAGAACGACATGTCAGGTTCGTTATGTGTTTAGAATACTCTGACAGACTGTAATCAATCAATCAATTAGAGTTGGTAAAGAGCAACTACTCACCTTTGAGGGTCTCAAGGTGCTGGGGGGTGAGAAGGCTCTGTTGAGTGTTGGGGTCATTCGAAGAGCCAGGTCTTGAGTTTCTGTATAGTGTTCTTATTACAATGGTGTATGTCTAAGATAGTGAGGTTGTTCCTATTTAGTTTCCTTGATTGATGCTATTTAATAGTTTGTTTTCAGCTCCTTTATCCCTGAAGAAAGGCACATTGATGCCTGCAATGTATTGGAATGGAGCGTCAAATTGTTCATAATCATGATTGCAGGTCTTCCATTGGCCTACGGTTAAGGCCTACGGTTAAGGCAATGGAACCTATTGGCAAAAGGTTCCTTATAGAGCCTCTATCAAGGCTTACACATCTGCAATAAAAACTGGAAAATCTACCCTGTTTACAGAAAAGATTGAGGCCTCCGTTAACGCCCCAAAAGAGATCTTCAGAATTGCTAAAACTTTGTTAAAAGTCCCCGAACCTCCCCCTATCCCAGATGAAACAGGTGCCCGCTGTGAAGAATTGTCAAATTTCTTCTACTCCAAAATCCAAAAGATCCTTCTTACCCTTCCCCCTACATCCTTCATAGATTCATGCCTTCCCATTAACACACCTGTTCAAGAGGCGCTCCCCCAGCTCTCCTCCTTTTCTCCGCTTACAGAGCAATTGTTACCCCCCCTCCTCAATGCCATAAAAAGCGGTTCCCCACTTGATCCAGCCCCTATGAATATTATAAAAACAGCCATGCCCTACATCAATACGCCCATCATCAATCTGGTTAATTCTTTAATTGAATCAGGGATAGTTCCACGAGATTGGAAAATGGCCACGGTCAAGCCATTATTAAAGAAACCCAATCTCGATCCTGGTGACCTTTCTAATTATCGTCCCATTTCTCTTCTCCCCGGCATCAGCAAACTAACTGAAAAATTTGTAAACAGACAACTCGCCTCATTTTTAGACACATTCAACCTGCTTCACCCTTCTCAAACTGGATTTCGCCCCGGGCAAGGGACAGAAACGGCCCTGTTGAAGGTGGTCGAGGAGTCCAGGAGGATTTTGGATGCAGGTGGCAGGGTGGCCATTATCCTACTGGACCTCAGTGCCGCCTTTGACACGGTGAATCACCGGATCCTCCTAGCCCGCCTTAACAAACTCGGAGTCACGGGGAAGGCCCTTATGTGGCTCGAATCTTTCCTCCAGGATAGGTTCGTCAAGGTATTTGAAGGCGATCGGTGTTCCTCCCGGTACCGTTACAGTGTGGGGTGACGCAGGGCTCTTCCATCAGCCCCACACTGTTTAATGTGTATATGTCGCCCTTAGCGGAGATAGTGGCCCCCTTTGGGATTGAATTAGTCAGCTACGCTGATGACACCCAGTTGGTGGTCTCTCTGAATCAAGCAGAATCACTTCCCTCGAACCTGTGTAGCTGCTTAGAGTCAGTAGCCAATTTGATAGATCAGTCTCACCTTAAATTAAACGGAGGAAAGACGGAGCTTATGCTTCTAGGCAGACAGGCCTCATTTGACACCATCACGCTATGGCCCCCTTGTATGGGCCCTGGCCCCATCCCTAAAAGTGAGATCAAGAGCATGGGCATTTGGCTAGATGTGGACCTCTCGTTTAAAATTCAAGCGAGGAAAACTGCGGCCACTTGCTTCGGCCTATTAAAATCCATCCGTAAAATTCTCCCTCAGCTGCCGGAAAAAGCCAAAAAAATATTAGTCCAGGCCCTAATCCTATCCAGGCTCGATTATGGAAACTCCATCTACCTTGGTGCCCCGACCTCGGTAATCCGCCAACTTCAGGTTGTGCAGAACTCTGCAGCCAGATTGCTGACGAGCACTAGCCATCGCTCCTCAGCAAAACCCGCGCTTGAACTTCTGCACTGGCTTCCGATAAAGGAACGGATACATTTTAAGGCCCTCTGCATGGTTCACAAAAACCTCCATGGCAGAAGCCCCCCTATCCTTGCCAAACTGATTAAACCATATAAAGCACCCAGAAAACTGCGCTCCAACGACCTCAATCTGGCAGAAGTTCCCAGAATCAGCAGGTCCCGTTCGGGCGGACGCCTCTTCTCCTATAACGCCTCCAGACTCTGGAACTCTTTGCCCCCGCCCCTTCGCCAGGAACCCAATCTCCTCGCATTTCGCAAAAGACTAAAGGCTTGGCTGTTCCCTCGGACTTAACTATCTGCCACGCAGAGGCCTTATGCTCTCCGCTTCAACTCACCGTTGGTCCTAAGCGCTGGGATGCTTACGGGTAGCCATGCGCTATATAAGAGCCTTTTTCATTTTCATTTTCATTAATTCAAAGGTCACTTGACCGTGAGTGGCTGTGGCTGCATTTAGAGCAGATTCTCTACTTGAGAAGAAGCCAACTCTCGTTGAAAAGACATTTTTTAATTAATATTCTACTCCAACAGCCCCTTCAAGTTGTTTTTTATTGTGAGAATCCTTTTTTATTTTACTTTTTTTTCAAGTGCTTTTTCCATCTCCTGGTCGCTTTTCTTTTTTTAAACTCTTTTTATTAAACAAAGAGAATCGATACCATGCATACAAATAGGAGGAATAAAGCATCTTTACAGTATAATTACCTCTAAACATTGAATCATACAGGTGGTGACGACTGATTCAGGACTCAAGGCATTACACTTTCCTCTAGGGAGGGGATCACATGCGGAGCACAAATGTCACCCCGGTATGCATTCCATTTATTCCCAAAACATTTGGGGCTCCCACGCACTGTGTATACTCTCTTCTCCCTAAACATGCACCAGTCCATGTCTGCCCTCCAATTAGTGAGTTGAGGCGGCACCCCAGCCCCCCCAGAGCTGGGCTATATTCCTCTTAGCCAACATCAGGGCCAATGTGACCCATGTTTTGTCCTTGCTATTTAAGTCCGTGGGTTCCAACACATTTAAGAGACAACGTTTGGCTTAAGGTCTAAGGCTTACCCCAAGAACCTCTTTCATGCACTCGTGTATTCCCTGCCAGTAACTCTGGATGTACCCACATTCCCATAAGATGTGCATGAATGGGCCCCCCTACCCACACTGCCTCCTGCACCCCCCATCATTTACCCTTCCCATGTTGACAAGCCGAGACCCAAGCACATACACTCTATGAATAATCTTTATCGGTACCAGACGCGGCCTAGAGGAAATCACAACCTCTCGTGGGGAAGAGATTGCTTCCTGCCATTCTTCGTCGTCCAGCTCTAGTCCATCCCTCCCTCACCCACCGTTCCCTAATCAGTCTGAGGGGATCGAGCGCATTGTTAATTAATTTCTTACATGTTAGGGAGATCGCCTTTGTAGGCATATAGCCATCTAGCAGCCAGTCTTCCAACGGCAAGGACTCTGGGGGAGAGGCACCTTTGGGTAACTGCGTAAGCAGGGCATGCCGTACCTGTAAATAATGGAAATACTCCGTATCTGATAGTTCGTACTCGTTCTGCAGGGAGGCAAATGACACCACACCCTCCCCTTCCATAGATCTCCTATCTTTGAGATCCCGATCAGATCCCATTTATCAAAGCCCTTTGAAGTCCTCAGTGTGCCTATTTGCTCAGCGTCCCACAAGGGAGTGGCGAGTGTGAGCTTCTGTTCCCATCCTAGGCTTCGATTCGCTGCCCGCCAGACTTGCACTGAGTGTTTGTTTGGCCCTGTTAATGAGAACTTGCATGTTCTGGAGTAGAGGGCCCTGTTGTAGTTACCCCCATGAAGCAACCATTTGTACATTCTATACCCCGGGTCCTCCCAGCATCGATATGTGCAATGGTTGATTGCTGCCAGGTGAGCAGCCCAGTAGTATTTCCTTCTATCTGGAAGAGCGATCCCCCCATCATACCAGCCCGGAGGTAGCTTCTGCAAAGCTATTCGGGTCTACTGTCCCAAAGCAGTTCTCTCTGAAGACCCTCTAATTCCTTAAAATAGCGCGTTCGGATCAGGTCTGGTTAATTCTGCAAGGCATAAAGGAAACGCGGCAACGACATAATTTTGAAGAGTGCTGCCCTACCCAGCAGGGAGAGAGGTAGTGCCCTCCACTGTGCGACATCTTGTTTCAGTCTCCGAAGGGGGGGAGGAGGTTTCGATCATATCGAGTCTTGGGGTCCGCCGAAATAAAGATTCCCAAGTACTGGAACCCCCTTCAGCAATCTGAATTGGACAGTTTATAGGCAGGCAACGAGGATCACCACTGAGAACATACATTAAGGACTTGGCCCAGTTTATTGTATAGCCAGAGTATCTCCCGAAGATGGCAAATATATCGAGGACTGCAATGAGCGATGACCTGGGGGAAGCCAGATACAATAGGATATCATCTGCATAGAGGGAGATGTGGTCCTCCAAGGTCTCAGACCACTTGAGACCCTGGATTACTGGGTCTCTGCGGATCTACGCCGCCAGGGGCTCCAGGAAAAGAGCAAACAGCAGTGGTGACAACGGACACCCCTGACGTGTTCCGCGACTCAGTGCAAACACCTCAGATTTCTTATTGTTGACCACTATTTGCGCCAAGGGTTCAGCGTACAGTAGCCGCACCCAAACTATGAACCCGGGCCCAAAACCCATCTTTGCCAGGACTGTGAACAGGTATGACCACACGATAGTGTCGAAAGCCATATTGGCGTCCAACGAGACCACCACCGTATCCTCATGAATCGTTCCGAGTCTCCCCAATACCCCATGCAATCTCCTCAGGTTCAATGCGGTGTTCCAGTAGGGCATAAAGCCCTTGGTCAGGGTGTACCATCTTACTAATAACCTGGGTCAAGCGACTCGCCAATAGCCTGGCCAGGATCTTGGGCTCTGCGTTCAGTAGGGAAATGGGTCTGTAGGATGAACACCTATCTCTAGGTTTGCCGTCTTTGTATATTGTAACTAGAGTTTCTACCCTTTGGTCACGTGGAAGCAGACCCACTTTCCTCCTTTCTTCAAACATCGCCCACATGTACGGAGCCATGGCGTCCGGTTTGAGCTTGTACAATTCAATCGTCAGGCCGTTAGGACTCAGCACCATCCCAGGTAGGAGATTTCTGATCGCCCCGCAATCTCATCATTAGTAAAGGCGCTATCTAGTGACTGCTTTTCCTCTTGGGACAGGGTGTGGAGTCGGATGTCTGAAAGCATTGCTCATGAGTCTTCCTCAGACAAGGAGGAACCTGCCCGGTATACCTGCCAGTAAAGCTTGGCAAACTCGTTGGTGATCGCCTGTGGATCTGTTCTCCTGGTCACTTTTCATTTGGATTTGGAGCAGGGAGGATCACTCTCTTTGTGTGCTGCGTATATACCATTAGATTTAAGGCCTTGTTTTGTGATATAAGTTAAAAAACTGTTGTATAAGAATGTTGTTTGTTTGATAGAGGGCATGCACC
This sequence comes from Triturus cristatus, assembly GCF_964204655.1. Classification (NCBI taxonomy): domain Eukaryota; kingdom Metazoa; phylum Chordata; class Amphibia; order Caudata; family Salamandridae; genus Triturus; species Triturus cristatus. The sequence continues at coordinate 146,278,442 of NC_140588.1, forward strand.
AGTATTTATTTATACTTTTATTTGATTTTCAAAATTCATTGTGGTAGGTGGCCAGCAGTTTCAGTAGGGGCCAAGTTATTTTTTGCATTTTATTTGTAATCTTTTGTAAAGGAAAAATGTTGCACTGTTCAGTAAATTTTCTCCATGTTTGTTAATAAATTTGTAATATATTGATTCATTTCACGATTTGGCCTAGTCTGCCAACGGGCCATCCGGCCAGTAGGCCCAGTACTAATCATGGGTGAATGAAACAACTGTTTCGTTGATATATGTTGTTTAAAACATCCTTTGGGTCAGGGATGGCATTGGATTAAATTAGAAATGTGGGATTTTTGGGGTATTTCATGTGTATATTCAGGGTAATATTTGATGCCTTGGGAGGATGTGTGTTGTTGTAAAAATGTTATAGCTCAATTAGTTTTCATTTTTTACACTGATGATTTATCTGTAGTATTTTCTTCAGTGTTACCATGCCTCCTTTGTCTGGCCAGTGAGTGTGTTTGTCATAGGCCACCATTTGACTTTGTTCTCCATGCCATGTGGCCAGGAGCCATTTTGTGTAGTTCATAGGCCTGTATGTGTTCTTTGTGTTCCAGGCCTTCTTGCTTGGTGTTTGACCATGTGGCCTACGACCATTTTGTGCAGCCAGCCAGTGAGTTTTTGTCATAGGCCTGCATGTTTTCTTTGTTGTCCATGCCTCCTTGCTTGGTGTTGTGTTGTTGGTTGACCATGTGGCCGGTGATCATTTTTTGTAGTCAAGGTAAACACAATGGTGTAACACAGTGTCCCCCAGAGCCTGGGCAAGTATATAGTGAACTACAATGGCTCTGTCGGGGAGCAACGATCGCTATGTTGAAAAGAACAAATCATTAGAAGTATGGCAACTTATGCTCACTTAAAGAATCCAGTAACAATGTAAACTATTTAAATTGTTACTGGATTCTTTAAGTGAGCACAAGTTTCCAAACTTCTAATGATTTGTTCTTTTCGACAAAGCAATTGTTACTCCCCGACAGAGCCATTGCAGTTCACTACATTTTTTGTAGCCAGCCAGTGAGCTTCGACCACAGGCCTGCAAATATTATTTGTTGTGGCTATGCCTCCTTGTTGGTTGTTGTTGTTTGACCAAGTGGCAGGTGGCTATTTTGTGTAGCCAGCCAGTGTGCTTTGGCCATAGGCCTGCAAGTATTCTTTGTTGTGGCCATGCCTCCTTGCTTGTTGCTGTTTGTTGACCATGTGGCTGGTGGCCATTTTGTGCAGCCACCCTTTTTAATTTAATTTTTTCCAGTTTTCATTCAAAGCTGTTTTTTAGGGAGATAGATAGGAGATGGCTATTCCTTTTTGTTTTTGTCCAATTTTTTACTTTTCTCTATCAGTTTAAAAATGTTTGATGATCATTGTATATTATATGTAGGCTATCTGGTTTTAGGTTTAAACCTTTAATAACTGATAAAACCCCACCAAAACGAAAATAGCCATCATCAGTGTAAACATATAAACAGTGAAGAAACACCTTCACAACCACAAACTAAGTGCCATTCTAAGAAAGGAAAAGATGAGTGAAAGAGTCATTTTTATTTCTTCCTGAAGGGGCCAATACAATGTAACTTTGTTATACAAGGCAGCAGCAAGACATACTGGGCTAACATTATTCTGTTTGAGTTTTGTTTTTTAGGGATGTCACTAAAATATTGTTTCTTCTTTCTTCTGGCTTTTGTGGTCTTTGGTCTAAAGATGCAGTGTTTAGAAGCATGTTTTCGGTCTTATTTAGTTATTTTATAAACTGTAGAGGATCAGAAAATATCAAAATCATATTTGATGTTATGGCTACATTTGATTTCACTGATAGGTAAAATGGCTGATTTCATAAGATTCTTTCCCAATATGTACCATCACCTTTACCCACAGAGAGAGAATGGGTGAGATCCTTTGATACATCAGCCCCCTTTTCTAGTGATTGTAGGTGAATTGCCAAACACCCCAGGCTTTAAACATTCAATGCAAGTTGTAGTGACAAGTATATTTGTGAAAAGAGTGGGTCACCAAGCATCTGAGATAGTGGTGAAAGCATGGAACCAGACGTTTGGTAAACATGGGACGCAGTGTCACTTGGAATGCTACTGCAAAAAGTTCCTACCAAGTTCAATAAAGATAGAAGTGATATTGTTTGAATTTGCAATAATTCAGCTATGTATATGAAAAAGTTGTATGATGACCTACCAAAATCGATACCTGAGCTGAAGTGCTTCTCTGTAAGAGATCCTTGTCACTAGATAGATGGTATGCTGAAAGCATCTTTACAGTCTTCACAGTTAATGAAGAATGATTTTGGCTTTGTGGTCCATTCTAGTGCACTGTTTCATTATGCCGAGGAACCAAAATGCAAATATTTCTCATTTTGTGCTTAGTGTGGCATCACAGAAAGAGTCATCTTAACTGTGTCATTTAGTCGGTGGTTCTAAGTCCTAAAGGCTGTGAATGCTATATTATCCATGTGGCGACCGTTTACAGAATCTTTGCTTAGTGATGTTGCCAAAGAAATGTGATGATCTTTGGTCACATATTGATAGTGATGTGAAAAAGTACAGTCTACTGCATGCTAAAGTTTTTACAGGAAAACATGACTACTGTAGTGGACATAATCAAAATACTAGAGTCTGAAAACACCCTTGTCTACCAAGTGTTCAGAGTAATATGTGAAGATGTGAAACATCACCTAGAGAGTAGGCTGGGCGACATTTTTAGTGACTTTGCGGCACCGCAACATGCTCCAAGAATTCTTGCCACTTGGTAAGCAGAGAAATGTTGATAAGCAATTCAGGAAATTTTATTTGAAAGTCTTCGGGAAATGGCTTACAATGATGCATAGAAATGTCCCTTCACCAACCATGGCATTTGAAGTTAATGAAGCCTCACTGAGGTACTCTGCACAAGTTCTGGAACCCTTCTGAATTTTTTCCAGACTTGGAAAAGTACTGCTTCATTTTTGACCTCTTCAATAACTGAGGGCATATGTGCCCAATTTTATGCATATGTTGCAGAACATGTCCTAGAGAATCACAATCTTCAGGTGCTCCAGTATTGGCATGGAAAGCTAAGTCATTGGCCAGAGTTAGCAAATTGTGTACTGGCTGTTTTGGTGTTGCCCATCTCAAGTGCCAATGTTGAGAGGGCCTTTTCACAGATAAGCGTTTACATAGGAAGGAAAGAGTGAGTGTGCATGACCAAAGACTCGCTAAAAAAGTATTGTAGGATGTACTACAATAAGTTTGATTTGTAAAAATGTATTTGGACCTCATATAACGTGTACACACGCTGTCTAGACACATGCACTAACATTCCATAAACACCAGAAAAACACTGTTTCTGTTGTTTTTAATGGCGCGAAAATGCGTAACCACTGATAACCACTGTTTTTTTAAGATACTGAAAACACTGAAAAAACACCACCAGAATTTACCAAAAATAGAAACTGAAAACAGGAAAACCTAATTATATGTATTTGATTTTTATGAACAGTGCTGTATGTTAGTTGAATTTCTTAGCATTTTTAACCTACACCTTCTTGCTTCCAAATGGGTTTCTCATAGTCCCCTAGTACATCAGAAATGAATTTTTTTGTTTAAAATGTTTGTTCTTTTTTTAAATTTTTATTATTTTTTAAATGTTTTTTACAATTTGTTTTTAAATCTGCTTTTTACATTTTATTTTTTTTACATTTTCCCACCATCAGGCACACAATGCACACCAGCATTAATTTTTTAAGTATTATTCCATTTTCAGCCAGACCTCCCTGCCTGCCAGAGGTGCACACACACCAGCATTCATTTTTTAAGAATTATTACATTTCCCCCATTTCTCCGTGGCCCCCTTGCCTGCAGTAGGTGTACCCCGCATGAATTCTTTAATGAATACCCAATTTTCCATGCAATTCCTTGATTGCCACAGGGGTCTCCCTGGATGAGATGCACATAAAGCAAGCATTTACATCTGTATATTGTATGTGCTGATTGGAAATTAAATGGCTGCTGGTCTTGGTCTCTCCCACGCCCGCAGGACCAGCTGAAAGAGGTGAGAGAAGATGTGGAGCAGGCCAGGAGCAGAACCACTAAGCTGCAGAGAGAAGACTGTCCAACAGAGGCCCCCCAACTCCTTGGTGTGCTCAGCCAAGTGGTAAAGCTGGGCCTGGTCCTGATGCAGCTGCCATAGCCAGGAGGGTGTTGTGACGGTCCACAAACTGGAGTGACTTTCACCCTGCAAGTGAACCTTCTTAGCTCGAAATTATGGATGCCATACAGGACTTCAGGGGTACCATTGAGTATAAGCCGGATGCAGTCACAGTGGACGTAAATCTTTGTGCGGAATTTAGGAAGATCACTAAAAAGGTCACAGTAATGGAGTCACAAATCAACATGCTGCAGTCAACGACCAAAAGACTTAGGGAGCAAGTCCAAAAAAGAATGCCATCATTGCAGCCAAGCTGGAATATCAAGAGGGGAGAACGAGGCGCAACAATATTAGAGTGGTAGGAGTCCCCGAGGGAGAGGATGGACCCAGCGTTCATCCCTTCTTGGAGGACCTCATTGTGAACATCCTTCATCCCAAGCGACTCTCCAACTTCTTCTCAATAGAAAGGGTCCATAGGGTGCTGCTGCCCCACCACGGCTGGGCGCCCGATGGAGGACAGTTATTGCCAGGGTGTTCAACTATAGAGATCGCAATGTATTCCTCCAAGCAGCCTGCTCTTCTAGATACCTGAAACGGGAGAACGCCACTATCTGGTTTTTCAAGACTATTCATTGCAAGTCCAACAACAGCGCCAGAACTTTGATGAGGTTAAAAGTGCTCAGAGCCAAAGAAATTAAACATATGATGCTTTATCCAGCCCAACTGCATGTGGTGGTATCTGAGATGTTGTTGTATGTTTATGTGGTTACTGCTAGTGTCCCCGTGTTGATGCTTAATGTCTTGATTGGCACCCTCAATTACAGATTGTACGCAAAATCTTTCCTTCCGCTCTATGCATAAAATGGCAGTGCTCAGCTTTTATAATTTCTACACCATATAATAGTGTAGGTGAGATTTTCATCTTAAATAAGTCAATAAATGGATAAAGTGCCTTTGCCCTGTGCCGCCATAAAGTGCTTAAAGTGCATTTGGATGGGTGAGAGCCTTATTTATGAAATATGTAATGTGTTCTCTCTCAAATAAATTAGCCAAGCAAATGTTCCCTAAATAGGTGTATGATGTAACTGTTTTCATAGGTACTCTGCCCAAATGGCATATATAGTTCATTGATGGATGACAGCCCTTTGAATCAGCTTTATTAGAAAATACATGATAAGGTAAAAATTTCACTTAAAATGTCCAATCACCTTTTCTTCACATGTCTAGATATCATTTTACCCCTTGAGGCTCTATTTTACTTTCTGTCTCCCTCTTCATCTCCCAATCTCTATCCCAACTGCTTGTCTCACCCTTTCCCCCACTGACCCTCTCTGTTTCCTGCAGCATCTGTCTATTTTCCCCATCCTGTCTCTCCTGCTCTCTCTTGTTTTTTCTATCTGCTCTCCTTTCTTTCTCTCCTTCTCCAAGGTGGTCCATAGACCATGTATGGAAACCAATACTTTCTTTTGGCTGTGCATGGCCATGAACAACAGCTGCCTCCTCTTTTGGTTATTGTGCTTTTGGCTGTTCTCTAGTCCCAGAAGCCAACCTCCTTAGTTGGGTCTACTGACTTGAAAAGTACCATACGACAATGGAACAAAGAAGTTAGTGCAATGTGACCATCATATCGCTGCAGCTGGTTGTCCATTCTGGTTAGACAGGACATTAGTCTGCATGGATTTGCTAAATGTATACAGCTTTAGGGCAGAGTACTAGCTGTTGATATCCAAAGCACTACTTTCACTGGAAAAAGGAAAATGAATCCGGTAAAAAACACCAGAATTTTGTTTTTTCAAAATTCAAGTCAGGATGCATCAGAAATGCTTGCTTCTAGTCTGATTTATTTGTTTTTGCTTTGCAGTATTGCATAGCACACTCTGCATGCTGATGTCACTGCAAAAAGAAGTGAAAGGGGACCGTGCTAATGTGATTTGTAGGGTCCACAAATGTTCTAGCACACAGTGTTCCTACACTTCTCACAATAATTACAGTACCCCACTTGTGTGCCTGGGCTATCATCTGCGAAAGAAAAGGCCCAAAATGCAACAAGAAAACATCCAGATTTTGCAAATTGACCCATTCTGGCAATGTGGGTAGCTGTGGTACTTAGGCCAGGGCTTACTTGGCACCCAGGGAAACCTACCAGTCCCAGACATTTCTGAAAACAAGGTACCTACTATAGTCAGGAATGGTGTGGCTTGCATGGATCCCAATACCTTTTCTTCCCTGAATGCCCTGCAAACACCAAACTTTGGCAAAATTAGAGATTTTCCTCATATTTCTGTGAAGGAAAATGTCTAAATTCGTGAGACCCCATACAATTCCTACCCCCAAATGTTCTCTAAGCATGACCCATTTAGTACATTACCTGCATAGGACCTCATTGCATCAATGTATTTGCTATGACCATACATTAGATAAACATAAAGCAGAATTTTAAAAAGCAGATACATACTACACAGATCTGAGACACAATATATAAAAAACAGTTTAGAGAGGTAAATTATAATACAAATGTTTTTAGCCTCAGATGTCCTGATTATGGTTTGCACAATATTTGGTTCAAGAAGATGAATCTTCAGTGTGTTGACCCTGGCAGAGTTATCTATGGTTATTGATAGAACTCACAACTCTTTGGGTGAGCTTTCTCCAAACATTTTGCCTACACCACTCTTGTTTCCTGAATTTCTTTTTTGTTAGCTTTAGGACTCTGTGCTCTTTACCACTGCAAACCAGTGCTAAAGTGCTTGTGTTCACTCCTTAACACATTATAAAACTGGCCCACACCTGTTTGGCAGATTTCATTTACCTATAAGTATTTAGTAAAGTGGTACAACATGTACCCCTGGGCCTATAAATTAAATGCTACTATTGGGCCTGTAGCGCATATCGTGCCATCCACTTAAGTAGGTTTTTAGAACAAGTCTCAGGTCTGCCATAGGAAACTGTGTGCAGCTTCAAACTGACAATTCGATCCGGCAAAATAAACATCTTGCCACGTCTAAGTCACCCTTTTATTACACATACGTCACCTCTAAGGTAGGCCCTAAACAATCCATAGGGCATCGAGCAGTATATTGAAAAAGTTGGAGAAGTACTTGTAGGTTTTTTAAATGTCCTAATAGTGAAAAACTCCCACATTGGTTTTCCACTACTGTGAGGCCTACCTCTTCTATAGGAAAACATTAAGTTAACTTATTATATTTAAGAAATGATAACTTTTGATTGGGAGCAGGTAAACATGTCATGTTTACACTCATAAGAATTAGAATGTAAAACTCTCTTTAATGGTAAAGTCGGATTTAAGTCCCAATTCTGAAAATGCCACTTTTAGAAAGTTGCCATTTTCTTGTGTCAACCATTTGGTGCCTGCAGCCTGTGTCTTAGTTCACATGACTAAGTGAAGTTGGGAGTTGGCCTTTGTGTATTCCCCCCAGACAGTGAGACAAAAAGAAGACTAGGTGTTGGCAGGATGGGAGGGACAGAGCTGTTCCATGCCCAAATAACATTTCAAAGGGGCGGACTCTAGCACAGTAACAAAGAACTTGACATCAGCCTATTGTCACCCCTATTTACCTATGCAAGGAAGGTAAGGTAATTCTAGAACCAGATGTGAGGGGAAGTCTAGAAGTTTCTACCACTTTCAAGCTAGCACCAGGAATAAATATAGGACCCTCAGGCCAATTATTCAGTACACTTCTGTACATGTGGACATAACTGAAGAAGGACTGCCCTGTCAGAAGCCTGCCTTGCTGCTTGAGGCCCGACCTGCTCTCTGAGAAGAAAAACTGGACCTGTGCCCTCCATCCCAGCCTAGCATGTGTGACTCAAAGGGTCAGTTTGCTCTCCTCCTGTTTTGAGCTACAGGGATACAACAAGCTACAGAGGCTTGCTTGAGACTATCTAGCTGACCTGCTGCAACTGGACCTGCCTGATCCCTTTTGGCCTCTTCTAGTGTGAGTATCTGATCCACTAGAGGTGACTCCCCACTTCCTGGGCCCATGCATAGTATCAGAGTGCTCTCCTGAAGTTTTGGGCTCTACATGACCTGAATCAGCCCATTTATGCCTAGATCATGCCGCCCGTGGCAACTGCCAATGTGAACCTCCTGTGAACCTGACTCTTCTTTCTAAAGTGACCGCAGGCGACCACTGGCAATGAGAGATCTACACTACATGCTACAGCGCTGACAGTCCTCAGTGACTGCCGTTGTGATGGTCCATCTATGACACCTGACAGGATCTTCCTGCTATAGCGACAACTGTCCGCAACACCAGGTCTGTGCTTCATGCTACAGTGTCGACCATCTGTGACGCTCCACTCGCACCTCCCGACCTCCTCGACTGCAAACCGAACTCAACGTGCAGGACTTTTGAGAAGGTAACGTTTTCAGTGAGGCTGGTCCCTGAATCCAAATTGCACTCCATTGCTGTCAGCCTGAACTTGTGACTTTCTCCCAGTTTAGCACAAACAGATGACTGCGAGTGACACTTTGTGATTTTAAGCACCATACTTACCTACAAATTGCATATATCTGTTTCTACTGATCGTATTTTTGTCATTTTGGTCTTAAATTATTTTCATAAATGTCTCTCTATTTTGCTAAATTCGTGTGGGATTTTTCATGCCTTGTTTTATCACTTAATTACTGCTGGTGTGTTGTATACATACTTAACACGTTGCCTCTAAGTAAAGCCCAACTGCTTTTGTGCCAAGCTACCAGGTGGCTAAGCACAGGTTCATTTGGCGACTTTTGTAGGTCACCTAGACAGGGACTGTGGTTGTTATTTGAGAGGGTCTTTACCCCCTCAATCAAAAACCCAATTCCCAGCAGTTATCTAGATATTAAACCATTTTTGAAAGATAGCTAGCCCATTATAGCAGCCCTTTATGACATGGCAGGTTATATTGGGTCATTTCAGATTCAAACTACTTCAAGTTAGGGTAGTTGCAGCACTCTGCAGCAGGCACATTAACCTGCCAAACAATCTAGCTCCTACCAACAAAATAACAATCTCTAGAGCAGACACATTATCTCAACAAGGTTATATTTCACACCAGGTCAGTGCCCCTAGAAAGGCGCAATGTCAGTCAAATGTCAGTTGTGCCTGACTTGTGATGACTCTACCCCAGCCCAATAGGCCAATCAAAGCATCATGTCATATTGGAATCTGGAGATGTCCTGATTAGAAATTGCTTCTGAAAGACTGGTAGATTTAGGAACTGACAATCACTTATATATCAGGAATAAAAAAGATCATGAAAGTTACTGGCTTAAGACTCAACATCGTACGCAGTTATGCATTCTTTTCACACAGCATATTCTTGTTTGACATACTGTATACGAAAGGTGAGACAGGAGTTCAGCTAATGCCTAGTGAACGCTTGGCCTCTCACCTGTGACTGTGAACTAGTGTTGGTATCAACTTTCACATCAGTTCTGCACACAAAACACTGTGGCATCCTTCAGGGGTCCAGCATTTCCCTCAATTATTCAGCATCTACTTGACTCCCTTACCAAACCTGATCAAATCATTCAATTTCACCTGTATCAACTATGCAGATGACACTAAACATTTAGAAAATGGATGGATTAAAATACCTTTATAATTTAAAACTTGATGACTGACTTCGAGCCATAAACACATGGATGATCAATATCTACAGCTCAATATCCCAAAGACAGAAAAGATGACCTTTGAACAATTGCAAAAATAACAGCCAATTACCATATGGCCTGAGGAACATAAGGCCCATCCAGCAATATCAAGAAAAGTCAACCTAGGGACAACCATGGATTCAGACCTACATTTGATATCACATCTTAACAATGGCACCGAGAGTGCCTTTTACACAATGAAAACACTATGTTGCATCTTTCTGTACCTTTGATACCAACAGAACGTGTAAGCCATCCTTGTGCTCATAATCTCTAATTTTGAGTGTGTCAACAGCCTATACCTTGGCACACCTGCATTCATCATACGCAAAATGCAACTCACCCAAAATGCTGATGCAAGTTTACTTCTCTACCTTCACCCAAGAGACTACGTGACCCCAATCTTGCAATCACTCCACTGGCTACATATGGCTAGAAGAGCAACGTTCAACCCACTGGGCATTGTTCTCAGTGCCTCCTAAGTACAAGAACCACTATACCTACAAGATAAATTCAAGAAATACAAACAAAACAGGGCACTAGACTCCAGCCTTGCCCCACTCATCATCATACCACCTTACCATAAGAAATCTATAGGAGGCACTTCTCAGTACAAGCCACCAAGCTCTGGAACTCACTACCAGCCTGCATTTGAAGCATCCAAGAGCACATGCACTTTAGATGACAGTTGAAAACATGGCTATCTCCAAGACAACTGCACACTCCAAATCCCAAAAGCAGAACCCGGAAAGACAGTTGCACCATGAAACTCCATCTTCAGCTTACAATTCACAGATTTGAAACAACCAACCAGCAACTGTTTTTAATAGGCAGGTAAGTTAAGGAGTGCTGGCCTATGGTTGGCCAGGATATTATATAGTCATGTAATTTTAAATATAACATTACTGGCCCATATTAATACCATAACACTCAGCAGTCAGCAGCCAATTATAACTTACACTACTCACATTCACATAAGACGTATCTGCTACAAGGATTGTCCATCACCACTACTGTGTAGCCAATAAATCAGTCATCACCAAATGAACTGGCATGGAATAACTGAAGAGATCTGTCACACACTGCCCGCCAATTGGAGGACTTTAATCTAGTCAACCACTGTAGGTCCCAAATATTTATACACTATGGCTGTTTCATTACATCTCACAATGACAGTCAAATATGGAATGCTAGTAGCAATGCCCATCCCAGCAGATGTCTCCACTTCTCTTTCCCTCCAACCAAGCCAGCTGAGGCCCACGTTATTTTACACAAAATTTCTCACTGGAAAACCCAGTGCTGTAAACAGGTAGACAGACCATAATCATAAGAAAGACCATAAAGGGCCTACAGAGCTGTTGAAATCTGAGAAACCATATACTGCACGTCAGTGCCTCAAACAACTCATCATCCACCACACCGCTCCATGTTGTGTCTGATACTATGATTTCCGCACCTCTGTGGTCATCACGCATTACATGGATACACTTCCCACATAGGATCACAAAACAAAGATAACACTCTTTCAACCACACACCCTGCATGATGCAGCTTGCTACCCATGTAGATAAATAATTGAGTATCCCACATAGGGGTAGTAAGCACTACACAAATGCTGCAATACAGTAAAATACACTACAATATTTATAATTTGTGCATCACCGAGATTTGATTTTATCTTATTAAAATCTTTGTTTCCATCACATATCAGAATCACAAAACAAAATGTGCTTCATTTGCACTTTCATAGCTGCTGATATTTTCACATAAAATATTTGTACGCTTCATTTGCAAGTATATACATTTTGTTGTCTATTAGAAAAAAAGACATCCTCTAGTCTTTCTCTTACCACTCCCTGTACCCCAGCCAGATTGTCACGTACTTCACTTTACAAAAGTATCTAACTTTAGTCAGAGAAAGAAAAGTAAACAACATCTCCATGTCAAAAGAATATGCAGTAATTTGTCAGAAGACATAGCCTGAAATTTGACCTCTGTCTTTACAGGAACTGCAAATGTGACAAGATAAAGACAAAAGAATTAAAGCATTTTATTACTCATCCACCTTCTTAACTCCAGCATAGTTATTTTGGAGATGCTGCAGCACCCACAACCCAGCACCTTTTACTCCCAGTGCAATTAGATTTGAATGTGAATGAAGTTTGTTTAGCTAAATCTATTTTTTGATAAAAGCTGTGCCAGCTGCCTGGCTCATTTGGGGGTGCCAACGATATGGACTGGGTGGAAATCAAATGCCCCCCGTGGCTATGGCCCTGCTTGAATGGCCATTATTCTTATGTTCTTGACTTGAAAATCTTTTTCAGAGAGCACTTTAGTTCTATATTTTTTTCTAACATTTTTCATTGTAGCATTTTGAGGAAAGGGAAGTTAGATGTTAGCATTCTCCACATATATGGCAAATGATCTGAAAAATACATTGATCTTCATGCCATTACACCAGCAAAATATCAAAGTTCTCTGGGGTGAAATCACATACCAAAACAATTCTAGAGAGCGGACAGCCCTAGGTAGAAATTGACTGACAAGGATGTCTACTAGGGGGAGTCAGTTATTTTCTTTTGTTTCCATTGGTTCTGAAATTGATAGCCCTAACCTCTAAAGACACGAAGGTAGAAGCCAGACAGGAAGTAAAGAGGTCCCTAGTTACTTTCTGTTGTTTGCATTTATTGAACTTTCACCAGCCACTGAAGGGAGATTGTTGAAGGGCCAAGAGTAGGACTAGGGGCTCAACATTGTGTTGTCAATGGTGATCAAGGGGTGTGTAATGTGGTGTCCAGTACCTCCGGAATTTTATGGAAATTAGGTTCTAATATGACTATGGGAAATTAGAGAGTGGGAGACCATCTGGTTAACAATGAACTGGTAGCCAGTTCTCTTTTGGTTATCATAGTTCTAAATTGGATTCTAGATATTTTGTGTGTAATTCATAATTTTATGTTGCTCATTTTCATGGTACTAGTTTAGTTGGGATGTTAAATGAAAATGCTGCATTTCTTGTTGATTAAGAACCAACCATGAGTCATCTCTGGCAATGATATTAAAAAGCCGGTGCAAAATTACCTTTTAGAAATGCACCGCATTGGATTGATAACTGAGGAGAATACGTTTTGCGTTGTTGGTGAATCTAGTCATGCTGCCTAAAAGGTGAAGAAGAAGATATTGTGTTGCATATTGGATCAAAGTAGAAGTTATGCACTGTTGTGTGCGCATGAGTATGCAAAAAGTGCCCTTGTTAATGGACTAAGGTTTACCTTACAATATACTTTCCCATGTGAATATCCATTAAAGGTTGGATGATACATGCAGAAAGTCTGCATTAATTAAGCATTGCCCTTTACCATACAATCAGACATATTCCATTGTTACGGTAGTTTGGGGCATGTTTGAAATTTGAGGATCTGCCGTTCAAGGCATCTTGCATGAAACTGACATGGTGGGGAATGCATCTATTACTCCCGTCCCTCTCTCGCCTTCCTTCAGCACAAGTGAAGACATAGCAAGCAGAAGAAAACAGAGACGGACAACTGAGTGATAAAAAACACCAAAATGTAATAACGTGCCCCAAACACAGCAGATCAACATCCCTGGTCCCGCATAGAGGACAAGACCCTGTGGCCCAGAACATTATCCAAATGCTCTAGACTAGCATTCCGATAGTGACAGACAAACATAGAGGGAGAAGACCAGGTTGCAGCCCTACAGATCTCCCCCACAGAGGGACCCTGCAACTCAGCAACCATAGCTGCCATACTGTGAGTAGAACGCCTCTGAACCCCCACAAGAGGATACACCTTCCTAAGTTGGTAAGCCATCAAGACCATGGACCGAATTCAACAACTCAGTGTAGCCGTGGAAGGTTAACACCCTTTTTAGCAGAACCAAAATTAACAAATAAAGCCTCCCCCTTCCAGAAGGACTCCACAACCTGAGGGTACCACTGTAAAGCAAGCCGCACATCTAGACAGTGCAAACGAGATTCCTCAGCCGAGGAAGGAGCAGGACAGAATTCAGGCAAAATCACCTCCTGAGATGAATCGCCGAATTGACCTTAGGGACAAAGGATGGAATCGGCACCAAAACCACCTGATCCAAAAAGATCTTGTAGAAAGGATATTTACTAGACAAAGCCCCCAACTCACCCAAGCATCACGCCGAGGTTATGGCCATCAAAAAATAAGTCTTAAAAGTCAAGAGTCTCAACTTGAGACCCTCAAGGGGCTCAAAGGGAGGACCGGACAGGACATCCAACACCAGCTGAAAATTCCACAAAGGAAAGGACCTGACAGGGCAAGGAAACAAATTCAACAGACCCTGAAAAAAACGAGGCATCAGATCCCCGTCATCTCTCAAATTATGCCAGGAGCCCCGAAAAGCCTGAATAGCCGCCCACTGCACCCGCAGAGAAGCCACCGACAACCCCAGATGAGCCCCATCCTGAATGAACTGCATTACCAAAAAGCGGTCAGCAACTGTGGGATCAATTTCCTTAGAAGAACACCAGGCCGAAAAGGCCCGCCAATGCTTAGCATAGGACAGCAGAGTGTAGGACCTACGAGAAGCCTGTAAAGTAATATCCAAATGGTCAGGAACCCCCAACACAGCTAACCCCCACCGCTCAACCGCCAGGCCGTCAGGTGTAACCTCCGCATGGAGCACAGGGGAAGGGCTGGAAACACCAAAGGGGACCCACTCCCGGTCGCAACACAACCCAGTCAGGAGAGGAAACCAACTAGCCCGATGCCAATGGGGCGCAACCAACAACACCTGAGCACAGTCTCCCCGGACCCGCACCAGAAAGGCCCGGAGCAGCCGAGAGGGGGTGAAGGCATACAGAAGACCCCGAGGCCAAAGAGAGGTCAACCTGTCGACTCCCAGAACCCTGGGACAATGGCTCAGAGAGCAGAACAGGGTCACCACAGAGAGGCCCCAACGACCTACCAATTGGTTGAACAAACTGGGAAGGAGAGAGAAATCCCACGACGAAAGAATGTCCCTGCTCAACAGATCCGCCCGCACATTGTCCACCCCCCGAATGTAGAGAGCAGACAGACCCAGCACCCAGACCTGAGCCCACAGAAACACATCGCTGGCTATCAAGTTCAAGGACCTGGACCTGGTCCCCCCTGACACTTGACACAGGACTTCGCCACAAGATTGTCTGTTTGAACCAACACCCAATGGCCCTGCAGAGAGTCCTGAAAGTGAACCAGGGCAACCAAATCAACCTCAACTCCCGCCAGTTTGAAGACCTCTGGGAGTCCAGCAGGGACCAGCACCCCTGAACCTGATCCGAACCCCAGCCAAGCTCCTCACCCGGACTAGCTGGCATCAGTATTCACCACAAGCGGAGCCAGAGGAGCGATAGAAATTCCTGCCAGAAGGTGACGCCAGCAGAGCCACCAGGAGAGCTCCCCACTGATCTGTTTCATCATGGGTAGCGAGACAACAGACTCTGAGACCCCGGAGGCCAAAGTAACAGGATCCAGTTGGCCAGGTGGTGAAGGTGAAAACAAGCCCAGGGAACCAGAAACACCACAGAAACCAAATGCCCCTGCAACCTCAGCATCTGGATTGCCATAAGAGCCTCCCTGGACATCAAGGTCCGAACCTGCGACTGAAGAGAGACCATGCGCCTGTCGGACAGAGTAACATGGCCGAGCAAAGTCTGAAAACTAGCTCTGATGAACACCATGTCCCGAGAGGGGACCAAAGAAGACTTTCTGCAGTTCATCAAAAAACATGTCCCTGAAGAACCTCCAAGGCCCTCCTGACCTGATTGAACAAAGAAACTCCCCGGCAGCATGCAGCAAGAGGTCGTCCAGATAAGGATGAATGAAAACCCCGTCTGCATGAAGGAGAGCCATGAAGGGTGCCAGGACCTTCGTGAAGACCCTGGTAGAGGACCTAAGGCCGAAGGAAAGGACACAAAACTGAAAATGGGCGTCCCCCACAGCGAACCTTAGGAAATTCTGAGAAAAAGAGGTGACCGGGACATGGAGATAGGCGTCCTCGAGATCCACAGAGGCCAAAAACTCGCCAGGCCGAACCAGCGGAATGATTGCCTGAAGGGTCAACATACGGAAGTGAACTGTCCAAACCCAGGAGTTGACCCAATTGAGATCCAGGACTGGCCGAAAGCTGCCAGACACCTTCTTCACCAGGAACTGAATGGAGTAGGTCCCTTTGCCGATCTCCTCGACAGGAACCCGGCAGATGGCCTTCTTGGCAAGCAAACAGGACACCCAGTCCAGCAGAGCCACTCTGCGGGGACCGGAGACAGCTACTGGAGTCAGCCTAACCCCAGAATCTGGCAGATCCTGCCAAAAGTCGATCACGTAACCATGACCCACAGTGCTGAGGACCCAGCCATCCAAAACTTCCTGCAGCCACCAAGGAAGAAGTCGAAGTCGACCACCCGCGGGCAGTGAACCATCCAGACAGTAGTTGTCAGGGACCCTTCTTGGCAGGGCCCTTAGGCATGGAGGCAGCATGCTTGGGAGAAAAACGGGGCTGAAAACGCCACCGGCAGAAAGTCTGACGAGACTCACGCTTCGGGGACGACCGAATGGCCCTATTCCAAGGCTTACTAGACGGAGCCAAACCGCCTTTATAGGGCAAAGCATGCTTCCACTCCTTGAAAGCCTTAGAGATCATGGCAGGCAATTGGTCCCCAAACAGAGCCTGGCCATCAAAAGGCAACTTCAACAAAGCCACCTTCTCACCATGATCAGCCTTCCAGTACCGCAGCTAAAGGGAACAACGTGCCGCCACCAAAGCCCCAGTGGACATAGCCAAAGATTTAATAACGTCAGGCAAAATGTCCGCAAACAGCTTAGCCTGCTGTTCCATAGCAGCCAGAAGGTCAGAGCATTCAGAGCCCTCCTGAACAGCAGCCATGAATTTCGCGAAATCCTGCACCAAAGACTGCACGGAATAAGCAGACAAAAGGCTAGCCCTCAGCACCAAGTTCCCAGCGGCAAAAGACCTCTTAAGGCCAGAGTTCACCTTATTATCAGCAGCATCAGCCGGGGCACAATCCTCAGGCTGAATATCCGTTTTGCCAATCAGTGTCGCCAGGATAGAGTCCAGCTTCACATTGTGATGCAAGGGGTCCTCCCCTTTCAAAAGGTAAAGGGCCCGATTCACAGAACAAACTTAAGACAAAATCCTAAACTTAGTACCATTTTGGTATTCACAGAATGCACTTACTACTTCTGGTATTCACAGAAAGAACTTACTACTTTTGCGATTCACAGAATAAACGTACTACTTTTGCTATTCACAGAATGGATTTAAGACTACTAACTTTACGTCCGCACTCGGCGGGGCTTCCGGGCCGGAGGTGGAGATTTTAAATCTCCGCCACTGGCCGGAATCCCCGCCTCCGGGCCGGAAGCTCCGCCTCCGGCCCGGAAGCCCCACCTCCGGCCCGGAAGCTCCGCGTCCGGCCCGGAAGCTCCGCCTCCGGGCAGGAATTTCCGGCCCGAGTGCGGACGTAAAGTTAGTAGTCTTAAATCCATTCTGTGAATAGCAAAAGTAGTAAGTTTATTCTGTGAATCGCAAAAGTAGTAAGTTCATTCTGTGAATACCAGAAGTAGTAAGTGCATTCTGTGAATACCAAAATGGTGCTAAGTTTAGGATTTTGTCTTAAGTTTGTTCTGTGAATCGGGCCCTATGTTTCTGGAGGAAGCGAGAGACCTGCAACTTATCCACCTCACGCCACTCCCTCATCACCATTTTCTTGCCTGGATCCTGAAAGGGCATGCCCAACTGGGAAGGAGTAGTATACTGAGGAAAGAGAGTTCCACCTGCCTCCCCTAGCTGGAACGGCGGGAACCCCAACTTGTCCTGCACATGTGCCAGAACATCCCACCTCTCCTCCCCGGAGACATACTTGCCGCCAGAGGAGGGAGAAGGGCCATCACCATCCGACTGGGATACATCGTCCACAGGTTCCAAAGCATGAGGATGAGAAGGACCAGAAGTCACCGGACAAGCCTGAGGAGCTCTAGTCACCGCCTGGCTCCTAGGGAGCTTAGGGGGAACCGGAGAACCCTCAGGAGAGTAAGAGGAGGAAGAAGACACCAGGTTTTTCCTCTTAAACGCTCGCTTGTGACCCTTGGCTGCAGAGGAATGGAGAAGCAACCCTCCAGCAACCTATATGGAGGAAAACCTACCAGCCAAAAACCAATAAAAATACGCTGGCTGGAAAACAACCTCAAACAGGAAAAAAACACCAAAATGCCTGCCAAAATAAAAGACCGGGTACAAACCCATCCTATCAGGTCTCTGTGATGTGTGCAGTATGGGAACAGAGGCAGTCTCGCAGGCCCGACCCAGAAACACAGCCCCAGCCAAAGGAGGACCGCCAAACACCGTCGCGGCTTCCCAGGTAACCGCTCTGCCTCCATACCACGAGGGAGATGAGAAGAGGAAGCACCACTGGAAGAACGCTGCAGAGGGCTCTGCTGTCGCAGAGAACCAGACCGAAGCTCCCCGGCACCGCCAAAGGGAGGAACTGAAAAGGTAAGTCACACTAGGGAGACAGAAAAAAACAGATGAGGGCGATCAGAATTTTTATGGGCTGGGTCATAGATCTGGGTGGGAGGCGGGATAAGGATCTGCTGATACAGAGGTCCACTACCTCCTTCGAGCTGCCTTGCCTTTCTGGGGCTGTAAACTTCAATCTTGGGACGGTGCTATGCCAACACTCTTGTTTTTTACTTAAGAATTATTTACTAGTGAGATGGACCAAGCTTCTGAAGCTGGACATGCAGCTCTGGGTGTGCTGAGATGCAGGGCATTAAATGTTCAGTGTTAGACAGTGGTAAAAGATTGGAGCTTTTTAAGAAATAGTCCCAAAAGCATTACTATTTTTTAAGACTTTAACCCAGCAAAGGAACTTGCTGACATTAAAGTATCAAAAGGTGATAGTTGATATTAAAATAAGATTAGAATTGAGATTGAGTATATTATTATGAAACAACAACCATGCAATCAAGAGCAAGGGACTGATCTGACCAGTATATATAATGGGCCTGATTCACAAAGTTAAACTTAGACCGGATGTCTAAGTTTAGACCAAAAGTCTAAGTTTAGACCTGAAGTGTAAGTTTAGATCCAAAGTGTAAGTTTAGACCTGAAAACTAAGTTTAGACCTGAAGTCTAATTTAAGACATAAAGTCTAAGTTTGGACCTAAGCTCTATCTTTTTCCCTGAAGCCTAACTTTAGACCTGAAGTTTAAACTTTGACTTTAAGTCTAAACTTAGACTACATATCTAAGTTTACCTTTATGTACCTTTATGAATCGGGCTCAATATGAATTAGAAAGAAAAGGTCTACTTTTGACTGAGATCTAAAATAGGCAGAACGCATCATCATTGACAATCTGTAAGGGAGCACAATGTTACATTCTAGATATATGTAATGCCTTTCAGCCTTTTCTAGGTCTCAGCTACAGAAAGCAGACCTCTTGTTTTCCATACATAACATATACTGACAATGGGGTTGGGATCAGCTCCTTGATCATGTTCAAATGGTTTGTGGTCTCTCTCAGTTGCCTTCTTTTGTCTTGATGACCTGTGTTTGTCCCACCCAGTACCATTTCAATCTCACAGTATAATTTGTAGATGAGTTATATCCTTCCACTCTACTTAATGGGGCCCTTTTTACTTTATATTTTATCGAGGACTCCACAGGAGGGCATTTGTCTTCTTTCTTTCTCGTCTTTATGCCCACACCCGCATACCATCATTTAGTTCCCTATTATCGCTCTCCTGTGGTCCTGGCCAGACAAGCTTTTCCACTCCACATTCGTCTGGCTATGGTTTTTTTCATATACTTATTTTTTTTTACAATGACCCGGCAGCTGCAAAGTGCTGCAGAACCAATAGCTACCGTTTCTCCCTTTGCACTACTTTTTTTTTGCATTTTTATTCACTAATTCGCTGTGTTACCATGGTGGCCCTTAATGTTAGAATGGTTAATTAAAAGTATCCACCATGCCTCATGAAGCATGCCAGAGCATGCATCATAACATATGTGTGCATATGCTTCACGGACTACATGTGACCATCTTGGAATTTGTTCCCTTTAATATTAACCCATTAGCCCAGCTCTAAGATTGTAGGCCATGCGAATACATGAGTCTTTATGCATGCATTCACAGGCAAGTACCAACAAGCACTGGCAAGAGCAACAGTCAAACTATTAAAACGAAGGCTTACTGACTTTGTCAATGCGTCTTCTAATAACTCAGTGCCATCAAAATATCAATATCCCTAACCATCTTCCATCGGAATGAGGCGTTTTATTGCACGTTGAGTACATTCAGCAGCCACACCCTGCACCGTTTGCAAGACTTTGGTCCACACTAACTAAAATCACAACAGTGTATTTTTATTAAGAAAAATGCATTACGCATGCCTATTAATACACACAAAAAGCTGTTGTTGAACATTAATAAATTAACAGTAAAAAAATCCAATGAATAATAATAATAATAATATACTTGTAGAGCTCTTTGTTACCCTCAAATGGGTGTCCTGGCACTGCAGGGTTCAAGAATAGACAAAATACTGAGACCAGTGACTATGGGGTAAAAAGACTGATTTTGATAGCTTTTAAAAGGTCACAACAGTAGAGATGAAGTGAATATTTTTAGGAGGGGAGGCCTATTGTTGACAGCAAGATGGTAGGAAGAACAAAGTTTTATTGAGTGTACTATTAATGTATATGCCTTTAAATATTCTTTTACATGTGATGATATCAAGTGACATGACTAAATTGCATTTGCATTATTTTTAACCTAATATGAGTTGATCAGGAGTTCTTCTATTTTTGTTTTTTTAAATCTATTTATTGTGCATATTGTAGGTACATTTCACAACATTTATCATAACATACAGCTTCGAATCGTAACACACCAGACCGATTATGGTTGCTGTGACAGAGCACAGGGCACTTACGTTTTCAAGGCAAGCTTCTCGAAGCTTTGGTTGCAGGTAGGCGTGTCGGGTCATAAGTGATGGATATGAGTGTCCACACATCAACAAAAAGAGAAACTTTTTGATAACAACAGTTGTTAAAACTAGTTTGCACCTGCCACATAGAGACGAAATAACAGTGCAGTACCAGTACGTTGAAACCATCAGTGGCAAGACTGAGGGGGTGTTTTGCATTTTCTTTATTACATTGCAGGTGCCAGACTTCCCCTGGCATCAGCCATAGACGGCCGCCATCCTTAACTGTGGGGGCAGTCGGCAGCTCTTTGGTTGCTGTGCAGCTCCCCCATTAGAGTATCCCAGCCAGCCACAAAAGGGGTACTTGCGCAGACCCTTGGCGTCTTTGTGGTGTGATGCCCAGCTTTCGACGTGCGTCCAGGCCTCAATGGGTAATAAAGCAATTGTGAAAGTGCAGTTATAACATTAATAAAGAGATGTCATATAACATAGGTAGCTGCTTATTCAGTATAACCACAGAGCTTCATAACAGACTTCGAGATAAATGTGAAAAGAATGGTTTGAACTACTGAATTTTGAAGCACAAATTCCACATACAATTTCTGAAATACAGTAAGTGCATAAAGGGCGTTCATTGAATATTCATATCCTTTCATGGGTAAGGAGCCAATGAAATCTGACTTTCCCTGGAGTTGCTCCCGTTTTGTTCGAATTGTGTTATGGGGTGTCCCAATATGTTGAAAATCACCTCCATGGTGCCAGGGCCAGCGTTTTATGAGGCCTGTCCTCATATGCTATGGGTGCCGCCTTATATCAGAAATGACATAAAACATGCCAAGGCCAGGAGTTTGAATTGTATGCCGTTCATTAACCATAGGCAACCGTTATGCCAAAATTTAAATCATCAGTGTCTCAGGGCCTGCATTTGTCATGTTTTCCACCTTCGTATGTATCAGGTTGTCCACATTTATACCCAGAATGTGGCAGTGCCGGTATTTTATCACCGGCGTGTCATGCGAAGAAGTGCTTCATGTCAGTGCCACTGTGCCAGTATTTATCTGTGGGTGTCTATAAGACAGTAATTTGCTCCAACATGCCACTTGTGCTCACATTCACTCACACTCATTCTCTCACTCGCTCTTTCATTATCGCACTCTCTCTTACATCCCTTAGAAATATTCTCATTCATTCTCACTCACATAATGTGAAATTAATTGCACCCCCTGACGCAGGGATGGATGGCATATTCATTACGGAGCCCCCTGACACAGACAGCAAATTATTTAGCTTTCAGATTGTGGGTTTTGTGCGCACTGCTCATGTTCCATAATCCCTGAAAACAGCAACACAAATATTGAAGTTAAACATTATCTCCTCCGGCCGGGCCTTCCTGCTTTTATGTCGCCGTCGATCATACTTAAATTTGCAGTTTGAGAGGGAGACATACACAGTACTCACCAATGGACAACCGCAGACCTAGACCGACGTAGTCATGGAATAATGTCAATAGCGCCCAGTCTTGTGGCTGCAAAAGGGGTGTGGGCCTCCTTGATAAGGGCCAAAGGAGTGTTCCAGGGAGGGTGAAGATCATATATCAAGAGGGTCCTGTCTGGCCAGTGACAATCTGCGAAGCCTAGCGCTGCATATGCAAAGGTGCAAAACAAAGGCGCCAAACAGGAAGGTTCCGGTAGTGTGGTAAATATTTCATTACCGGTACTATTTTTTATGCGGTAAAGTCTAGTAAGAATAACTCAGTAAATATAAGAGGCAGAATCCGTGGTATTAGAGGTTCTAAAAGGCTTTATTCCTCTACAAAGGAATTACAGTTCGAACTGTAGGCTTCAAATTCCATCACCACGAAGGTTCAGGAAGGGAAGGCAATACATTATTGACAAGTAATGGTATTTATATGGAAAGCATTACATTAAGACAGATGCAAGAGGCGTAACAGCTGATAATACAGATATGATATACATACGTAATGAAAAAAAGGCGTAAACATAGGCGTAACTAAAAACGTCATTTAACATGATGTCACAAGTGGGTGGATCCATAAGAGAATCCTGCAATGTCAGCAGATATATTTGGCAGAGATGCGCGCGCAGCCGCATGACGTGTGATTGACGTGCAACTAGAGGGTGAAGGGGGCTTGACATTTAGCTCTACATGTGGAGACAGAAGTCTGAGGGGTCATGTCAACCTAATCCCAAATCATATCTAATATCTTATGTTTTAAAGAACTGTATTATCCAAAAGGAAAGGTCTCTCGGACAGAATCTATTCTATACTGACTGTTAGTGCGTGTACAAGCGTCTAAGTGTCTACATGAGATGCGAGGGGGCAGGAATCTTCCATGGTAACAGGGGCTATGAATTACATGCATGAGGACAGTGAGGCCTGGCCCTTTGCACTGTAGCTGGAAGAATGTTTACCTAAACTACTAGACAGGAATGCATCGGATGAGGAGCGGAGCAGATAATCTTGAAGGTGAAATACAGTTTTTGGCAGGCAACAGGCTGGATCTGGCACCGTTAGCCGCGCAGGGAGTAGGACAAAGTTCATGGATACAGATGCGGGCTCGGACTGGAGCTTTCAGAGGCAGAAGGCAGGAAAAGGCTTGATGGCAGAAGTCAGGGCCTACTCGCCTGAATCTGTAAAATGTGGAAAGTGAACCACATAAAGTCGGTGGCCTTTCATACTTAGGAATGGAATATCTGACCCATTCATGGCGGATCTGAAAGAGGACATGTTGACGGTGGACGCACATGTGTTTGCGTCTTCATAACTGGAACTGGAGGGAACATACATGTACTTATAGCATGCACATGGAGCCGTTGGGGTCTACGATAGGGGACATAACTGATCACAAAATTCATATTTCCTCATTCCCTCCTTGTCCCCTACGGACCCTCAGGAGATATCGATCTTCATCAATCCATCGATCTGTTCATATAGCATCATTTGTTCTTCTTTCTTCTTCCGGGATCTTGAACGAAAAACTTGGATGCAGGATACACGATGTGGCACACAGACCACAAATCGATGGCCCACATTGTAGACATAAGCAGCAACTGAATAGTATGAGGAAGCCAATACCCAGGAAGGATAGGATCCTCCATCCCCAGGCTGACAACACGCTCCAGAACCAACCGGACCAAGTCCAGGTGCCTGGACTCTGGTGTATCTGGCTTATAATCTTATGAAGGCGAGTTATGGCTTTATATACTGACGGCGAATTTTCTGGTATGAAAACACAGCAACTTGATCCGATGACCCTACAAGCTCCGCCCCTATCAGCCAGGATGACGTCAAGGACAAGACGATTTTGAAGCACAACAATCCGTATAGCAGACTGCTCTTCTGTTAAATTGCCTAAGGCGGAAGTAGTCTCGTTCACTACTGCTTCAAGGGTTCTAGTTAATCTACGTATCAACTTACTATTAGTGACTGTACCTATATAGGGAAAGAAACCTTTATTGAAATCTGTGTATTGCTCCCATGCCGTTTCAGTGTAATCGACAATCGGGAGATCTCTCTGCTGTCTATTGTGTACTAAATGGGTATTTCTGTGATAATCAGGAGGGGCTAGGAAAACAGGTGGCAGAAGGAATGCTATGTAACAGGTACCATCCCAATCTAGAGGTAGACGTATATATGCAGTCTGGCCACATATGAAGTAGGAATGACGAGAAGCTCTAAATGTAGACTTGCCTTGATCACTGAATTTTATTACAGTGGTGCATTTACTATGGCCCATGTGTATGGAACCATTCTTTCTTACACATAATTCCCCTTTAACTGGGAATACTGACATAGCGGGCAAGATTGGTGTAGCTTCAGATTCAACATTCAGAATCATGAGGTTAAGTGTAAAATTACCTAATCCATATACTTCATTTTCTAGATCAGTTCCTGTTCTTTTGGGAAGTCCCTCCTTGTTAGGGTAGCAGACTTTAAGCAAAACTAGGTTCAGGTTTCCCCATACCCAGTTGTCTTGATAAACTGCGGAGTTTGAATCTAGGGAATTAATCAAACTAAACCATGCTCCACAGGAGCCATTGTGTGTGAACGGATACGGAAAGAGAGGCAGAACTCCCTTATAGT
The DNA here is from genome assembly GCF_964204655.1 of Triturus cristatus. Lineage (NCBI taxonomy): Eukaryota > Metazoa > Chordata > Amphibia > Caudata > Salamandridae > Triturus > Triturus cristatus. Next base: position 146,303,355 of record NC_140588.1, read on the forward strand.
TCTGATAGGGAGGGAGTCGGCCACATATCCAACAATTTGTAGCATTGCTGGTCTGATGGGAATGATGTAACATACTAATGAAAGTGTTGTTGCGCAGCGCAAATCTATAAGACAACTCATGCGGAGGTAATTCGCTAAAAGAATGTTCAGCAGTAACATTGTAAGCACGTTTAGAAATAGGGTAATACATATGAAGCAATACACTAGTTATGATGATCAGAAGACTTAGAAGAAACAAAATTAATAATGTTACTGTGCAATGACTACGAAGCGATTTATAATACGCATGCTTTTTAAGCTGCATCTGTCGATTTCTTTCTCTATTCCGGTCTAGAGGATACATGTCAGAGACAAATTCAACCGATTCACCTTGGAGAGGACTTAAACAATCAAATTGTCTGACTTGCTAGACCTTAGCTTCAGTTTATAGAGTTCGTGTTTTGTCGGTTCAACCAAGGGAAGCTTTGAATCAGTCTGTGAAGGAATACAAGGCTGAGTGTTCACATCGGACGGTAGTCCATAAAATTTCTTGATATGACTCGAGTGCAACCACCCTTTACGTCCCTCGATCTTCACGGCTGTCCTTGTTGTCAGCAGAACGAGTTTAGGCGATTTCCACCTAGGCTCCAGTTGGGTCTTCCGGTCGAAATTCCGCACCAGAAACAGGTCACCTGGAACCACGTCATGGGGCTTTACCTCTGTGTTATCGGGAAAGGCTGCAACTACCTGTGAACGACAAGATTGTAGTGCAGACATCAAGGAAGCCAGGTAATCTGTCAGCATATTACAGTCAACATCAGTGATTTTGCGAGGTATAGGCGTCCCCCACATATTTGGTGGTCTACCGAAGATCACCTCGTACGGGGATAGCCCTGTTCGAGAATGTGCTACCATTCTCATATAAAAGAGCGCAACTGGTAAGGTTACTATCCAATCGACACCTTTTTCTCTACATATTTTGGACAATCTAATTTTCAGAGTTTGATTATGGCGTTCCACGAGACCTGCTGCCTCGGGATGTCGGACACAGTGGAATTTCCATTGGTAACCTAACAGAAGTGAAACGTGTTTCATTAGTTCGGATGAGAATGGCTGGCCGTTATCTGAGTAGACAACACGTGGCAAACCGAATCGTGGGAAGAATTCTCGAACTAGCTGTTTGGCAGTAGTCGGGGCAGTGTAATCTGAAACCGGGTAGGCTTCTGTCCAACGGGAAAGAGCACAGACAACTACGAGAACATATTTGAATCCTCGACATCGTTCCATCTGGATATAATCCATCTGGAGGACTTCAAAAGCATGATCGGGAGGTTGAAATCCACCCTGCTCTACGGGGATGCTTTTACCTGGATTAAACTGACAACATATCATACAGGTACGTACTTTCTGTTTGGCTGCTGCTCGCAAGTGTTTGTTGAACCAAATGTGTTGAATACTGTCTAGCATAGCTTTTTCTCCTAGGTGCGCTGGACTATGTATTGTGTTAATGATGACTTAAACCATGGAGTCGGGAAGAAACCATATAGATTTTTCCTTCGTCATCCATCCTTGATCCGTTTGGATCCCTCCTAATTCAGTCCATTTCTTTATTTCTTCTGGTGTAGCATGTGTCTGTATATCAATTACATCCAGGGCGGGATCCTTAACTGTCATGCAATGTGTTGGTGTCGGAACTATTGTCTTTGTCGTGTCAGTTGTATGAGTCTGGTTCTGAGCAGTCTGTTTAGCTGTTCTGTCAGCTAGGTCATTACCCTGAGAAATGATATCGGTAACTTTTGTATGGGCTTTGCATTTCATAATCGATATTGCAGTAGGTAGATGAATCGCGTCTAATAGGGCTTGAATGAGGGGTCCGTGTTGGATGTGGGCACCGTGAGAAGTTAAATAACCTCTCTCTCGCCACAGTACGCCGAAGTCATGGACGACTCCGAATGCATAACGTGAATCTGTGTATATATTGACTTTCTTATTTTTGGCTTGAATACAGGCTTGTGTCAGAGCGATGAGCTCTGCTGCTTGAGCTGACAAAGTGTTAATACAATTTGTTTCAATGACTTCAGTGTCTGTTGTGACTGCGTACGCGGCCACTAACTCTCCTGTACTTGTTCTCATACATGAACCATCTACATACAATGTCAGGTCTGGATCTGATAAAGGGATATCTGTCAAGTCTTGTCTGGGTTTCGTCGTGATAGTAATGACTTCAATACAATCATGTGCTAATGGATCTGTTCCATTTACTGGCAAAAGTGTGGCAGGATTTAACGTATTACAACGTCTGATTTCTATATGTGGCTGACATAATGTTAATTCATAACCGGTGAGTCTCGCTATAGTCAAGTGTTGTGTTTTGTGTGCGGTTCAAGAGAACCTCTACTGCGTGTGGTACTTGTACTGTCAATTGATGTCCTAACACTATGGCATCGCTTTGTCTGATTGCTAAAGCTGTTGCTGCCACTGATTTCAGGCACGCAGGAAGAGCCTGAGCTACTGGATCTAATGTACTAGAGAAATAAGCACATGGTTTGTGTGATCCTGCTTGTTCCTGAGTGAGTACTGACAAGGCAGTACCTTCGCGTTCTGTAACAAAGAGTGTAAAAGGCTTACTGCAACATGGTGTTGCTAAAACAGGTGCTTGGCATAAAGCTTTCTTTAAGCTTTCAAAGGCATGTGTATGTTCTTGAGTCCAAGGGAGAACAGTCGATGTGGCTGCCTCCTGTGTTGTCAACTGGATAAGTGGTTTTGCTAGAAATGCATATTGAGGGATCCACTGCCTACAGTATGAAGTGAGACCTATAAAAGCCCGCACCTCCTTTTGTGTCTTGGGTGGTGACATGTTAGCAATTAACTGGATGCGGTCAGGTGTAAGCTGTCTTCCCTCCTTGGACAGCGAGTGCCCAAGGTAAACAACTCGCTGGACACAGAATTGCAGCTTAGAAGGGGACACCTTGTGCCCCTTGTCGGCCAGAAATTTTAAAACCGTCAGTGACACTGTTTCACATTCATGTTCGCTTCGGGCGGTGATCAGCAGATCATCGACATATTGAAGCAAGGCAGTGTTGACTGGCATGTGGATACTGTCAAGTTCTCGTTTCAGTGCTTGGCTATAGATGCTGGGGCTTTCTGTGAATCCTTGAGGAGCGCGTGTGAATTTAAAACTTCGTCCATTTAAACTGAATCCGAACAAATATTGACTTTCCGGATCTATTGGGACGCTAAAGAAAGCATTCTTGAGATCAATTACAGTGAAGAACGTTGCTTCTGAGTCAATGGCTGTTAGTAATGAAGAGATATCTGGGACCACAGGTTATTGTGGTACAATACATTTATTTAATTCGCGCAGATCAATAACTAATCGATATACTGGTGATGCTTTTGGATCCGTTCTTTTAAGAATCGGAATTATCGGGGAATTGCATACATTGGAGTCGGTTTCGACAACCACTCCTTGTGCAATGAGCTCGTCAATGATTTGCAGCAAAGCCACAACAGCATCTGGTGGTAACTTGTATTGTCGCATTCGTGGTAGTACCACTCCTGTTTTTAGTGTGACTCGATATGGTGTAATGTTCATGCAACCAACATCAGTGGGGCCTTGTGCCCATAAATGTGTAGGTAAATTCTGCAGCCGGTGATCCATGTCTCTGGACACGTAGTGACCTTTAAAGTCACGCAAAAATAATCGTACTCCTTCCGGAGAACAACATATTATGGCTCCTAGAGCTTTCAATGTTTTTATACCTAACAAGTTTTCTGGACATGATTTAGTAAGCAATAAATCTGTAGTACGTGTCAATGGACCAACCGTAAGTGGAAGAGGTTGTGTTACTTCATTAATAATAGGCTTTCCTGAGAATCCAAGGGAAATATTCTGTGAGCCTGAGAGGGGTGCCCCTGGAACTTCACTGCGTCGTATAGTTGTTCTGCTTGCCCCTGTATCAAGTAAAAACTTTCTGTCTTCCCCTAATAGTTCACTATGTACATAAGGTCCCTCTTGATCTACAGGAACCTCGATAAGGGGTAAGCCAACTTCCCTCTCTAGGCTATTTCATGTGTATCGCTGATAATCGGGATAATCTGCTTGTGCATACTGATACATCTGTTGTGTCGTTTCTTGTGTTGCAGCAATAGGCTGCGCTTGTGGTGGTGCTACGGTCTGTTGTGGAGCTGCCTGTTGCGGAGCTAGTTGTTGCGGAGCTGACCTAGGTTGTGCATGCTGAGGGATTTGTTGTTGATTCTGATCCTGTCTAGGTGGACGTGGTCTTTCCTGGGTTCTACCTGTGGCAATATTATGTTTCAGGACTGGACAATCGTGTATATAATGACCTTGTTGTTTACAATAGTTGCATGTCCCTTTCGCCGGACCTGCGGAATCACCCTTTTTATGACCATCAGCTGGAACTGACTGAGCAACAAGCATTTTCATTTTTGTATCTTTCATACGTCTTTGTTCATGTTCTGGTTCTTCTCTAATTCTATTGTGGTGATATTGTAACATCTGTAACATCTGTGACGGGGTGTTACCTTGCCAGGTACTCTCAAATTTCAATACTCTATTCTTGACTTGCGGCAGAGAATTTTCAACTAATTTTGTCACAAACAGATGTGGATATGATTCGCTACTTGCTTTTATGCCACTATTAATACCAAAACATTTTTCAAATCGGGAATAGAAATCACTAGTGTCTTCATCTTGCTTTTGTTTACAGGCTGAGATTGCACCCCAGTCCTCCTTTTTCGTAGTTAATAAACGTGGCAGTACCTGCACTAGTAATCCTGGTAGTGCTGTAGTCTTTTCCCCAAGCCCTGATCCTGCAGCTCGGGCCTTTTCTTCGTTTTCTAATGCTGTCCAATCTATCTTTTGGTCTCCCACCTCCCATTCTTTTTCTTTGAGTTTCTCGTAGACACCGGCAGGCATTAACACTTTCAATATTTTCATAATGTCGGGGTAGGTATACTCTCCCATGAGTAACATGTCTTTTATCTCACGGTGGAAACCTGCTGGATCCTTGTCATGGCTGGGTACTACTTTCTTCATTTCTAATAATTCAATTTTAGTTATAGGCGTGTACACAAACACGCGTGTAAAGTTATTATCTTCACCTCTGATTGGGTGTACTTCGCGTAACGGATTCTGTCTATCTATGTGATACATTTTTCTTCCCATAGTGGGAACTGGAACGTGTTCTGGGCATACGAAAATTATATACTGGTTTCGAAATTCTAGAATTTCTTTAATTAAATCAGTACCTGATCCTCTCCATTTATTCGTGAGTAGTTCTGTCAATATGTCATGTAAGGGTCCGGGATCGGAGTGTTGGCTTTTATATAATATAAGGAGGTGTTGAATCATGTATATACTAGCTAAACGCTGTTCGTCTGGGGCAAGATTCAGAAACGTGTGTGCTAGTGCATCATCACTGTATTTACTGGGACTGTCAGCCCATTGTACTGCTGACCTGGCTAATTCTTGTTCGTCCATGGAATCGAGCATATGGTACCCCCTTCGATCTCGGAGTAATTTATCAGCGGCTTGGAATAGGTGTTCAGGGGACCTTGTATTTAACATAGGGGTTTGAAAATGTCTGTTACATTCTGGACGTATCGGACGTATCGGATCATTAAAGCCTCTAGTATTATTATGGGGTCTTCCTCTACCTACGTAAGCTATCGTTTCTAATTGTTCTGATTCTTGCTCCTCCTCTCCCTCTGATTCAATTCTGTCTGCTTCTCGTCTTTCTTTATGTATTCGTTCTACTTCCTTGTGGATCTTTCGATACATGGCGATTATACACGCCTGTCTATCATGTTTCTCGTCTGATATGTTCTGACCCCATTTGGCAAGTTTTTGCATGGTATCATGATCTGCCTCAGGCCTGTCTTGGTTCCTGATCACGCAGTTTATGAAAAAACGTAGTAGTTGTCTTTGTACATCCACTTTCTGGTATTCCATAGCTTCGTTAATACTTTCTGGGCCTCGCCCTGTTTGGACAAAGTGATATATATTGTCTAGGTGTTCAACCATTCCTGGTATCGTCATTAAATACAATGTAGCTCGTCGTATACGTAGTGATGATAGTAGCAATCTGTCCTGTTTACCTGGCACTGGATCGTATCTACAATCCACAAGATGTTCTTTAAACATGTCGGATGTCGCTAGTTGGGGTGTACGTTGGAGTGCTAAATCTCTAAGGGTCTGTTTATTTCGCGGCGGTGTGGCAAACATGTCTGTCGTACCTCCTGTAGCACCATCTGAGGTGCTGGGCAAGAAAGGATTTGTAGGACGTAAAATAGAAATTGTAGATGCGGGGAAAACGGTAGAAACGGACGGACCTGTGGGAATGGGCGTAGGAGTTTGTTGTTGCGGGGATACGGACGAATGATCTTGACGTTGAACACCATCGGCAAGCGGTGTGTGTGGTATGGTATTAGCATACTCGGGAGCTACGTCATCTAAATAAGAGGAAAGGAAAACATCTTTTGCTGTTTTAGGATGCGTTTTGGGATGTGCTTTTGTCGGGAGCAATGGAGGTGTCAAGTCTTTCGGTATTTCCGGGGTAGCCTTAGGTAACCCTTCGGCCAGAAGAGGATACATACCATTCATAAGAGTGTTTCGTTGTCTGTCTACTTGTTCTGATTTTACTCGGGTACCTTCCTCAATTAATAGATTTTCTCGGGCTTTATTTGAATTCTCCTTACTTTTCTCTTCTTGTCTGAGTGCTTTTTCTGTACGTCTATATGATTCTTTACGCCATAATTCAATGGCATCTTTCTGTGACTGTCTGGCTTTCTTTTTCCATAATTCCTCTTCTACTCTCATGATGCAATCTGCATCCCAGGTCCCCGCTGCGGGCCATCTCTGACTCTCTGGTAAATCCTTGGTGTAGTCCACCCATAAATCAAGGAATAGTACGGCATCTAGGCGATGCTTATGATACATGAAGTACCCTGGAGTGTCCCTAGGTGGAATGGGAACAGCCTCTTCGAGTACCCCTTTTCTAGTTTTGATCTGTCTTAGTTTTGAAAAGAGCGGCATTTTTAGACCTTATTACTTGAACACACTTAATACAATAAACACAATAATGAACAATCATTCACACCACAATATGTAGAACGTATTTAAAACATTTAACATTTAACAGTTTAACGAACGATGATAACTAATAAGAAACTAGTTACTGACATAATACTGATACTTAAATAATACTAAATTATATGCAAGACATACTAGATATACTGCTAAACAGTACAGATACACTGCTGAAACAGTGCAGACCGGATTTGTGTACCCAAACCCGTCTTGACCGGCACAATCTATGTGCACGTTTAAATGCCTCCCCGGCAATGGTACTCACCGGGTAGCTCGGAACGGAAGGCCTCGGAACTGAACTGAAACTGGACCGGACTGGACTCGACTCGACTGGACTCGGGACTTCGGAACCTGGTGGGCCTCTGTATACCTCGGATCTTGCTCTCTCAGCTAGGCTCTGGTCGGGATACTTCTCACTTCTCACCGCCTCGTCTGGGTGTTGATCGCAGCCTCAGTCACCCCCGCTTGGCCGGAGGGAGATACAGGAAATCCTGCAGGTACGCGTTTTTGTCCGTTCAGCTGTGGCAGGAGACCGGGCCTTCAACGCACCTCCGGCGCGTGAGATGAGAAAGTGTCCCTGTTCGGGCGCCAATTTATGTGGTAAATATTTCATTACCGGTACTATTTTTTATGCGGTAAAGTCTAGTAAGAATAACTCAGTAAATATAAGAGGCAGAATCCGTGGTATTAGAGGTTCTAAAAGGCTTTATTCCTCTACAAAGGAATTACAGTTCGAACTGTAGGCTTCAAATTCCATCACCACGAAGGTTCAGGAAGGGAAGGCAATACATTATTGACAAGTAATGGTATTTATATGGAAAGCATTACATTAAGACAGATGCAAGAGGCGTAACAGCTGATAATACAGATATGATACACATACGTAATGAAAAAAAGGCGTAAACATAGGCGTAACTAAAAACGTCATTTAACATGATGTCACAAGTGGGTGGATCCATAAGAGAATCCTGCAATGTCAGCAGATATATTTGGCAGAGATGCGCGCGCAGCCGCATGACGTGTGATTGACGTGCAACTAGAGGGTGAAGGGGGCTTGACATTTAGCTCTACATGTGGAGACAGAAGTCTGAGGGGTCATGTCAACCTAATCCCAAATCATATCTAATATCTTATGTTTAAAGAACTGTATTATCCAAAAGGAAAGGTCTCTCGGACAGAATCTATTCTATACTGACTGTTAGTGCGTGTACAAGCGTCTAAGTGTCTACATGAGATGCGAGGGGGCAGGAATCTTCCATGGTAACAGGGGCTATGAATTACTTGCATGAGGACAGTGAGGCCTGGCCCTTTGCACTGTAGCTGGAAGAATGTTTACCTAAACTACTAGACAGGAATGCATCGGATGAGGAGCGGAGCAGATAATCTTGAAGGTGAAATACAGTTTTTGGCAGGCAACAGGCTGGATCAGGCACCGTTAGCCGCGCAGGGAGTAGGACAAAGTTCATGGATACAGATGCGGGCTCGGACTGGAGCTTTCAGAGGCAGAAGGCAGGAAAAGGCTTGATGGCAGAAGTCAGGGCCTACTCGCCTGAATCTGTAAAATGTGGAAAGTGAACCACATAAAGTCGGTGGCCTTTCATACTTAGGAATGGAATATCTGACCCATTCATGGCGGATCTGAAAGAGGACATGTTGACGGTGGACGCACATGTGTTTGCGTCTTCATAACTGGAACTGGAGGGAACATACATGTACTTATGGCATGCACATGGAGCCGTTGGGGTCTACGATAGGGGACATAACTGATCACAAAATTCATATTTCCTCTGTTCAGAGGACTGTCTCTTACCGCGATTTAAAACAGAAACCCTGCAACTGCACGGATGCAATGCGGCGATAAGCATGACCTGTGCCTACAGTGGTGCGCCACCGGAAATAGTGCTGAAGGAACATGTGAGAGTCAATGATCCCCACGTGAAGAAGGCGTGGCATTACGGGCAGTGTGTAATACATCAAAGTCCACCCTCCGTGACAGATTATAAAAAGTAGAGACACATCCAAAATGATGGATTAGGGCATACAACTAAATTTCGACATCACCACCGTGCTGGCGGTGTCACCAACCATGAAAACGCAACAGGGCAACCCAAATCCCATTAGATCTGACTTAACCCTTAGGCAGAGGGTCTAAAACCTGACAAAACAAAAATTAACATCAAAATCCGGGCTAACCAATGCCCTTCGCTATGAGAATGGGGCGAGTTATTGCAGTGAAAGAAATAATCGCTAAAGCGCGGCTATTAAAAAACCCTTGTTCTGGCCTTATAAATTAAAAAGCACTGAGCGAACGGGGAACACAGGCTGAGTCAGGAGCACAGCATCCTCCCGGGGAGATATAGTGGCACCAAAGTCGTAAAGTGCCAATGCGCTTACCTGTAGTATCAATAACGGCGCTACGGCTCAGTCAGGGACAACGGACAAGTCACCACCACACGAGTCGACGACACGAGTCACACGACGCTGACACACACTGTATGTACACCGCCGCCACGAGGTGTGTATGCAGACAGTGTGTCACCGTGCGTGATGACGCGACGGACTGCAGAGAGTGCGCTGCGCACCTCATGGCCAATCACTGTCACTGTTCAGACATAAGCCACAGTGATTGGCCATAGTTGCGCGGCACCCAATGCAGTTTCTTCGTAGACTGCCTCAGGCTCTCAGCCAATCCAGAGACGCTGCATTAGCAGCACCTGCCCTGGATTGGCTAAAGAGCACTGATAGGGCTCGCTCATACCGAGAGACGGGGCTGCTGCATGAGGCAACCCTCGGCCTCTCAGCCCCCTCCCTCTCAGTCCATAGTAGTGCCTAGCTGGCTGGCAGACAGTGCGGCGAATGCGCATGCTCGTGCTTGTCGAGAGCCAAACTCGAGTATGCGCAAATAAATTGTGAGCCGCTGTCAGGCAGTGTCCGTGCATGGCAGGGTGAAACTGAAACAACTGTACAGAACAGTCACTGGCCCCACCCCCCCTTCATGTCCTGACTCCCGGCCGGCGGCCGCTACACAAGAATAAATAAAGATTCATCCTTGCTGGATTTGCTGCAGTGCAAGCACACCGCGTGCGTTAAGTGGGGCTCCGCCCCTGCGCCCCAATGGACGCACCGCCGCTGAATGTATATTAGGTCTGTATCTTATGAACTGCGGTGACAAAAGGATCTCTGTGACAAAAGCAGTAATCCACTCAGCTATCCACATAAAATGCAGATCTGCACAGTGCGTGTTCTTTGCAGCAGGCACATTAACCATTTGTGCTACTTCATGGCGAGTCAAAACTGCCCCTAGACAAAACTCTGATCCCTCTCTCTAGCAGGAACGTTAACCACAAGAGTTATCCAGACATTTTTAATTCTGCCACAAACCTGGACGCACAAGGAACTCTGATGAAGATGTTTTCAATTCATAAGTTTTTACTGAACACACAGCCCCCCCTGAGGTCTGCTACACCCTCCACAGGTCAGCGCCCAGAGCGGCAGCACCAGTCGCACTGCCCTAAAGCCGGCCCTGAGTGTCACTGCTTTGTTTCTTTTGTACGTCTTATCAGGCCTATAAGGTACATCTCCTATGTATGTAGTGTTTGATGCCCCTTGCTGCACTGCAGGGTAAATGTGATACCTAGCCAGTATTGTGAGAGGGAAGGATAGGCCCAAAACATGTGTAGAAGAAGACAGTCAGCATTAAGTGTATGACAGCAGGGGCAGTCTGTTCAGTGAAAATAGTAGTTTATTTTGTGGGGTGTGAGGTAGGCCCTGTGCAGTGCGTAATATTGAATGAGCCTGAAGCGGAAGTTACGGACACCATAGCAGGAAATGCCAGAATCTTTTGCCATTCTTTGTCGGTACAAGGTAGACCTAGACCAGTCTGCCAGTGCTGCCACAGTTTAGCTAGCAGTGTAGCAGCATGTGTTCGTAGATTGTCAGCAAGTTATTTCATTAGGGGCGACCCTCCCCCATCATATGCAGATATCAAATTGTTAGGTGTATGCTGGGCACCTGCTGCATGTTACCCCAGCACGCTCCCAGGGATTGCATGGCAGAGTTGGATAATAAAAATTGCCCCAGGGGAGGCCGACTTTGTCTATAAGCTCCTCCATGGAGAGGAGTGTGCTGTCCTGGTACAGGTCTCCTAAGGTGTGGAGCCTTGCAGTATGCCAGGGGCCTAGCTCTCACCGGGTCATTACTACAGTGCCCTGGGTTGTCCCTAGGAATGGCAGCACCGGGGTGTAGGGCTTCATCGGCCTGGTGAGGTATAGACTCCTTCAGAAGCAGTATCCTGACAACCGTTCCATGAGGACTTTGGGTAGTGGTATCCTTGAAATCGGTTGGAATACGTGTAATGTGCAAGAGACAGCCCACAAGGGGGCTCAAACGCAGTGTCCTCCAGCTGGCGGCCTACCAGTCATCGGGCCACCCACTGAAGCTGGGAGACCAGGCAGTATTGGTCAAAGTTCGGCACGTCCAGCTCTCCTGGATCAGCAGGCAGCCAGAGCTTAGCGTGTGCTACCCGACTCTGCATGCCATGCCATATAAAATCGCTGATTGAGGGTTCGAGGGAGCAGAAGAAAGGATTGGAAAGGTATTGTGGTAGGTTGGCAAGTAGACATGGCAACGTTATCATTTTAGTGAGGGCTATGCGGCCCACCACTGATAGCGGTTGTGTCTTCCAAAATGTCAATTCCAAATCCAGGAAAGTGACTGTCCAGCCAAGGTTGCTACCCAGGAGGCCTGCCGGGCAGGGTTGATGTGTATGGCCAGTTATCGTAATGTGGTAGGCTGCCACATTTGAGGGACTTCATTGATCTGGAGACTATGGTTAAGGGAACTAACAGTGAACGGAAAGAGGCATGACTTGGTCCAGTTGACCCTGAGGCCTGAGCAAAGCTCTGTAGCGTAAGCGCGATTGTGTCCGATATTTCCTGGATTTCTTTAAGGTATATAAGCATGTTGTCTGCATTAAGTGACGCGCAGTGATGGTCATTGCTTAGAGGTATCCCCCTGCATTGGCCCAGTTCATGGAGAATGTGAGCCAGCTGCGCTCTGTCCAGTGAGGAGAGGAGTGGGGCCAGCAGGCATCCCTGGCATGTGCCCCTTTATATTTGTAGTGTGATGGATTTAAGGTGCCCAGTTTTGATCCTGGCCGAGGGGTTGGTGTACAGGACTTTAACCAGGCAGTCTCTAGCCCATAACTATTGAGTAGTTCAAATAGGTAGGGCCATTCCAGGGAATTGAATGCCTTTTCTTGATCTGCATGAGGCCACTCAGTTGAGGTGCATTAAAGTACTCTGAAGAGTCAGCAAAGTTTCAGCGAGGTGCTCCTGGCCAGCACAAATCCATTTTGGTCTGTGTGCACACTAGTTCTTCGGTCTTGATAGCACCTATGATAGGTGAAGAAGGTGTGCAGAGTATCCAGATCACATACTTTTTGAGAGGACACACCTCCAAGCACTTACCTGTCAGCAAGAACAGAAAGGTAAAAAGACATACCCCGTGCTTCTTATGCCCTTATTTTGCTGTTTAGGTATTCTCTTTTCATATCATTTAATTCAAAGAAGGTTCATGAAACCTACTACCCAGGAGTAATTAGCTAATGATTCAAATGTAACTATTGTCATGTTTGGGCTGGAAAAGTTTAATACAAGTGGCAGCGTTTTGCGATGATGTCAGGTCATTATTATAGGACAGCTTATACAGATGGCTTTTATTACGGACTTTGGCCCAAATTTACTAGAGACTTGCGTAACTCAATTTCTTGCAAAGCAGCACAAGTAGTTATCTGGGATTTATTAAGCCACGCAAAGCCATTTTGCACTGCTTACTAATTACAAAATAACAAAGTGCATAGCGCTGCCTTGTAATAGTTTGCGTCAGGGAGTTGTTCGATGAGCGGAACATGGTAGTTCACACAAATCCACCCATGGAATGTGACACGATCTCAGATTTACTTAGGTCAGTAAACCTGAGATTGTGCCAAAATGATTCTCCTTCCAGACCCAGGCGTAGCAAAGAGAAACAGTTTCTATTTCTCCTTGTTACTTTCTTTTTCTATGGGTGAAGCATTCTACATCACACATAGAAAAAGAAAATGTCTTTAAGGATTGCTTTTGAGCAGGAAGGTACCCCTTCCTGCACAAAAGCGATCCTGTGTTGGCTGTAGGCAGCGTCAAGTGCACCAGCATTCAGAGGTAGCAGAAGTATGCCATATAGTAGTAAACATGGAGCATTTCTGCTCTCTCAGTTTCACGCGGCACAGCAACTGTGTGCATTGCTTTATATGTTAGTAAAATGTCCCTTTTTTTCTTGGGTAATGGCACAGTCACTGCATATTGCTTGACTAATAAAAATAATTTGATGTACTCTATTTTACACCTTTCATATATCCTATTTTCCAAGAAGTCCTCAACATCGCAAAGGTCGTGGCCATGGTCCACTCATTCTTTAAAGAATTCAAGGTTTTAAGCAAACTTCAGTGTGACAGTGAATGTTCCCATTGTTTCCTCAGTGGAATTCCTCAGAGAAGACAGAACCTTAGATGGCGAGTGCTGGAATGGCTGGTTAAAAATTACACAGCCCTCAACCACTGTGTGATGCAGGGGTAGGCAGTGCATGGGTCCTCCCCAAATTGAGGAATTTAACCGGGTACAAAATCCCCTGCATAGACTGCCTTATTCTGCACTCTGTTATTTTCAGTTTACACTGACTCTTACATCAGAGCTTTAAAAAACATCTCATTTAATTTAATTGGCTGACTCCAATTTTGATTCCAGCAGAGTGTACACAGTGGAACTGATCGGTTACACTGCAATCTTCTGCCATTTCATCCACTTATTCATCTATGCTGCATATGCATCTGAATGGAATTTTCGAAGGATTTATTGGCAGAACGTGTATGAATGCTTTTTCTCAAGCCAAGGAATGCATCTAGACATACAATCAAATGATCATGTTTGCTTTGGAACAGGATATCAGTGACACCATACTGAGTAACAACATAAAATGGAATTGTTCTTTCTTCTGCCACATTCAGAGGATGATGTGAAAAAATGCACCCTGTGGATTTTACAACAATAATGACAGGCATTTGATGGAGAGTTTGAAGTCAATGGAACTGGAGAAGGGAACCCCTCCTCCTGTTCTTTCTTCTTTCTCTTCCGTTATCATCACCACCCCACAGCCAATACACACCTCATTATTGACCTCAGTAGAAATTAAAGACAACTCAGCTAGTGCCAAGTTTATTTCTTTTGCTACATTGTAAAGGCTCAAATTGAATTGATACATTTGTCACCAAATATAGAAGAAATCAAAACCTTCTCAGGGGTTTCACTGATACACCTGGTCCTTTCAAACCAACAAAGAAGAGATTGGCACAGAAGCTATAATATAAAAGACATCTTTTTTATTAACCTCAGATGAGGGAGATTGCGTCACACAGTAATCTCAAGCCACTGTAGGAGGCATTCTAAGGAGTACAGAGAACAGGGGCCTTATATACCCACACAGGGGCTCAAAAGAAGGTGGTACAAGTACACATGAGAAGAGTTACACACATAGATGGTCATACAGAAATTGCACAGTCAACAAGTAGGAGGAGTAATGAGTTGCTGACATCAGTTAGAACTGCCTGACAGTTCTATACTAGGAACAGGGGCATTCTACTAGCTAGGCCCTTCTGAGCATGTGCAAGGCTCTGGAAGAGGGAAACAGCAAATGGCTAGCACATAGCTAACTAAAATGGCTGCCAAGTACAAAATGGCTTTCAGCTCATGCTAACACATCTCTGTAATCTTTTACAAGAGTTCCTTTTAGCATGAGCTAAAGATATTCCTATGATCTAGTAGGAACACAGAAAACATTTGCACATTAATTTTCATAAATGTATCAATATCCTAATTCATTGCTAGGTGGGCATTTTACATTCTAAACATCTCAGTAAGCGGGTATATATAAGGTATAGGCAGGAGTACAAAGGGAACAGAGCATTGGGTCATACAGATAGCAGGAGAGAGTAATGAGTAATGACTATTATCACAAACAGAATTATTAACTTTCTAGTCCTAAGCAAATCGTAGAACCATCCAGTAAAAACATTTTCAAGGCTCCTATGCATTTCAGTGACCATCCATTTCAACTTTAGAATAGCCAACAGCACATATCTTATAAAACATTTTCACTAGACTTTTCCAGTGTTTCCTTTATGAGGGCTAGAGTATCAATCATTATAATCAAGGAAAGGGTAAAGTAATGCTGGAGCAGAGTTTTCTTTTAGAAAATTCTGGGGCTTTTGAAGCTCTGGCATGTCTATGCGTTTTATTAATTTATTAATAATTAACAATTAATTATTTGTCTTGTGTAAGTATGTTTCACTAATCAACCTGTTTGTCTTAACACAAGAGAAAGTTACATGAGGGTTAGCTTATGTGTGCTGTTCATGTATTTACAATAACGTGCAAGTTTTCATGTTTAAACGTTGCTGTGTGCTATTTATTTTGAGCACAAAACGCTGTCTGAATTAATGCTTTTTATGTCGCAAAGCTAGATAAATGCATACACATAAGGGTATTAGTGGGGTTAACACTGTTTAATCATTATGTTGTATTAACGTTGTTTTTATTTCTTTTAAATTGAGATGGTCTATTGTGGCCTATGGAGGCCTAATTCTTGTTGGCTGATTTGAGAGCCTGGCCTCGAGTGGATATTTCTGTGATGTGGCAAGAGAGACCCCTGCTGGAAATCGGTTGAAGACAACTGACCGTAGTCCTTCTATAAAACTTTCCATGAGGACATCAGCAGTTTGGAGGATCTCAAAAAAAGAAAAGATTTGTCCTTGGTGAACAAAGGAGCTTCTGAAATGAACAATGTGTTGAAGCCGGGTTGCCGAGGGAAATGAACGAGATGGATACTTTAATAGTTTCTGTTTCTTGGTTCCTGTTCCGTGGTTTACGTATTGTGACTTTTCTTGAGCGGAGATTTCAAGATGTTGCAAAAGTTACATCCCTTCCTTCTCGTTCTGTTCAGTGACACAGTTTATCCTGCCAACTTTATGTGTGTTTCTATTGTATTTTCCATTATAAAAACTGTTAGTTTAGGGAGGGCTCTCCCCACTCCTTTGGCCGCCTTCACGCGTTGCTGAGGTTCGATGCTGAGGACTCTGTCCTGAGAGACTTTACCGAGAGACTGGTCCTGACCCGTTCTGACACTTAGTTAGAATAGGTAACTATGAGAAATGATTTATTCTGATTGATTTTACTTTGACTAATTTTAGATAAAGCAATATAACTTTAAAACATGGTGTTGAATATTCTTTCTTGTCAATTATTGGGTACATTTTGATTATTGTTGTATAGATTGTGTAGAGTATGATTAAGGATAACCACTATAATCAGATCCTATCGTCCTAGATATAGATGCAGGGTTTTCTTCCCACAGGTCTTATGCTGGTAGAGTATTTGAGCGTATGTTAGTGAAATGGGCCCTAGCGTATGATGAATGTATGTGCGTGTAACTGTGAAATTACTCTATCCGTGGTAGTGGGTTTATTTTAGGTACCCTGATCTCTATCAATTTCTCTGGTAGCAGAGGATGGTTGTAGATGGTTGTCTTGATCTGATAAGATAAGATTTCTTGTATATTGGCTTATTGATTATTGATTTATTTTGATGTTATTGGTATATGTACTAATACTAAATGTTGGAGTCGTAATGTTGAGTTATATGTAGTGCTTCTGGAATTTGGAAGCTGTGGAAGCAGTTCCGTAGTAGGGCAGAGGAAGGTGTATATGCTGCTCTCGGGAAAGACGGGATTGTAAGGAATTACGTGTGACAATTGAAGTTGCGCGTTCACATTGTCTGGGTTCAGAATCAGTGACATCGTCGTATGTTACTATTAGATATTTCTGGTATGTAAGGAGTGTGAATCATAGTGAAGGTTATCTGTGAAACTCTGGTCTTAAGTCCCAGGGATCCGTAAGGATTGCCGTTAAAGCTTATCGCGGGAGGAGTAATAGGTATTCTCTGAGCTTGTTTGAGGAACTGGGCAGAGGTAAGCTGCTTAGTTGTTGAGTTATAATTCTGTATAGAGACAGGTTGTGCTGTTCTCGAGAAACAGGATTCTGTGTGTATGTACTATATTTTCTCGTATGAATGTGCGTGAATGCATATACATTTATTGACTGTAAGACTCTTTGGATAAGTCCTAGAGAAAACGGTTATGCGATGTATGAAAGTTGTTGATTCTTGAGAAATAGACTCTCTTTTACTATTCCGTGGTTAGCGAAGCAGACAATGGAGATGTTTTTATGTTGTAACTAATAGATTTTGTAGAAATTTGGACACACGAAGTCTACTGAGAGTTTTGTAAAGGAGGGGTAGACGAGTGACAGAGACAGGAGACAGAGACTGCAGCGACTGTTGACGTCAGAAGGTCCGCGCACTGATTGGATAGTGAATCAGAATAGGGTTCGCGCTGGGATTGGTGCGTTAGTGTGAGTCGCGCAGGGATTGGAAAAGCTGTCTAGTGACGTAGACGCTCCAGGATTGGTGCGTTAGTGTGAGTCGCGCTGCTATTGGTTGAGAAACTCGTATTGTATATTTATAATACGGAGAGGGTAGAGAGTTTGATAAGCGCTTGCAAAAATGTATTACCAAGAAGAGAAAAAGAAAAAGACGTTCTTTGGAAAAGTTAAAAAGTGGTTTAGCAAGGATAAAGAGGTTAAAACAAGAGAGGGTGAGTTGTTACCTCCAGCGAAGACGCCTGCATCCTTCATGGCTGTGAAATATGGATTGCATACCTGTATATGGTTGCAGAATTGGGTTAAGTATACTAAAGAAGATGGTGTTCTAGCATTTCCGGAACATGGTTCATTTAATTTGGCCGTGTTAAGAAACTTACGGGAAAAGATGTTATGTCTTGACCCGATGCCGAGACCTACACAGTTCGAGGCTTTAGTGGAATAGGAAGAAGAAGTTCATGACCGAGAAAAACAAAGGTCTGGAGGGTATTATAGGTACATGTTTGGGAGGAGACATGATCGGGAAACACATCAAGATCGAATGAAAAGATGGCGAGATGCTTGTATGTCAGAGGGATTATATCCAATGAGAACAGTTGAAGCTTCTGCTCCTTCGACAGAAAGAGCTTCTGAGTCAGACATGAGAAGGTATGGAGAATATGAGGATGAGGTCTTAAATGACATGATTTACAAGAGACCACCTCCATATAGAACAGAACCAGATGAGAGTACACCAGTTGTTTCTCCGATAAGAGATACAGTTGAGAAAGAAAAAATGACACCTGAATCAAGAGGTAGTAGTTCTCTCAGGGAGAGAGAGAGTCGAGGTAGTGAGGAAAATGCTAGAAAATTAGCAAAAACAACAACAGAATTAGCTGAGAAGATTAGAGAGTTAACGAAGAATCTGGAAGCTGTTACGGTGCCTGTAACTATAGGTCCAGTTATGCCTGTGTTTGACAAACAGAGAGCAGGTGAGAATGGACTGGTAATTCCATATATTGCAAATGAATCGACAAATTCAGTTGGTCCTTCAGGAGATTCAGAGAAAAGGACAGGGAGAAGTGACCTGAGACAAACCAGACATGACACATGTAGTGAATTATTGGATGTCAGTGAACCTAGTTGTTCAGGGATGCCGATTTTAGAACCGCAGAAAAAAGTGGTTCCAGTAAGAAAAACTGCAGAAATAACAGTGGACGATTTAAACGATTGGATGAAAGTTCTTCAGAAAAAGGATAAAGATTCACAAGTTATTGATGTGGTTAAGTTACGTATAGAATTAGAAGAGCTTGTGACAGGAACAGTTCCAACAGAAATCCTGAACAGTCATCATGATGGTGAATTAATGTTTATGTGCAAGAGCATAACATGGAGAGCAAGAAATACTCATGATAGACTAAGAGCGATAGCAAATGAGCAAGGAGTTGACATTGATAGAGTAAAGGCTTTGCAGAAAACGTACAGGATGGATTTCACTGAGAAAGACATTGAAAATTTGAATACTTCGGGTAGAACAGGACAGATTAAAGAAATGGTGGCATTATTGCGTAGATGGGGTGATGTAGAAAAGTGGAAGGATAGGTGGTATAAGAAAAGAGAGGAATCTGAGGATAGAACAACTTATTCAGCATTTCCAGTGAGAGAAAAAGAGAAACCAGTGGAGAATTATCCTATGAGAGAAATACCTGGAGGAGGATATGTACATGTTCCATGGACCAGACAGGATATTTTATCATTTACGAATGATTTCCCTCGATTGAGAGAAAAGCCCGTCGAGTGGTATAGGCAGGTAGATAGGTTTGTGAAATTGTCAAAAGTGCTGTGGGTTGACCTGAATAGTCTGTTTGATATAATTGTTCCAGCAGACTTGTGGACTGAGTGTAAAATAGTTGTGAGTTGGCCTACTGAGGAATATCCAAGAGATTCAAGAACAGGGGCACCAGATCCAGAAGTGATGAGGAAGTATGATCAGGTGATGGTATACCTGAAGAGTAAAGTTCCTCCAAAAGAGACAGACTGGGTTAAGATAGATCGAACACAACAGGAAGCAAAAGAATCAGTTCATGCTTTTTACGAAAGGCTGATACTGGCATTTAAACAATTCAGTGGAGATGAACACCTGGGTGACAAGGATTTGAGTCATTTTGTATACAGATTTGTATATGGTCTTAGACCTGAAATTGGTGAGAGAATTCGTGAACACACAGTGGATTGGCAGAGTAAAAAAGTAGATGAGATTTTGAGACATGCAAAATATTTCAGTGATGAAATTGAAGCAAAACAGAGAAAGCTGAAAGAAAAAGCAATGTGGGCACAAGTGAAAGTTGCAGAAAGACAGGAAGCACAGTTAGTGGAACAGGCAAATAATCCAGGAAATAATGGAGGAAATAGACCGAGATTTGCAGGAAAAGGAAGGGGAAGTCTTGAAGAGGCGAAAAAGAAGTTCCCTTGTCACAACTGTGGCCAACTGGGACATTGGAGATCTGAATGTCCTAATCCACCATTAGTGAATAATGAGGGTAAATCCTTAAATCAACAGGTGCAGAATGATGGGAATAACCAGCAGCAACAACAGCAGAAAGTTGTGAGACAGCAGCAGAGTCAAGAGCCAAAACCGCCCTTACCGCAGAATAGAGGGGTACAAAAGTACAATCAGGACTCAGGATTCTTCAATGATGAGCAGGTAAACAAACCGAGACGTACTAACAAAGTACAGCAGTACTTGTTAAAGAGTGAAGGGAGTGAGTCTGAGGGTGATTATTGACGGTGCCGAGGAGAGGAAGAAGAGTGCATACTTGGTGCAACTCTAGAAATAGACCAGGCAGGACCATTTGTGGATGGGAAAATAAATGAGGAGAGTGTTACTTTTTTGGTAGACACAGGTGCGACAAGATCAACTGTCAGGTTAACAGATGTTGGAAATCTTCCTCTCTCGGATGAAGCAATCCAAGTAGTTGGTGTAGCCAATACACAGATCAGAACACGTCTTACTGAACCAGTAAGAGTACAGATAGGGAAATTCTCAGACATGCACAGATTTATTGTCTGTGACACGAGTCCAGTGAACCTGTTAGGTAGGGACTTATTGTGTAAAATGAACTGCACAATTTTTTGTACACCAGATGGAATAGCTTTTGAGACACCGGATGATGATGTTTTCTACCGAATGACTCTAGAGAATAGAGAAAATGAGTTAATTGGTGCATTTCCAGTGTTCAATCCAGAGGATTTGCCTCAAGTGCTGAGAGACACAGTGAAAAGAGCAGTTTGGGATTTTACAGGAGAGGATGTGGGATTGATGAATAATGTAGATCCAGTGAAAATTGCAGTGAAAGAGGGAATTACATATCCTAACATTCCTCAGTATAAAATGACACCAGAAATAATTGAAGGGATAACTCCTATAATTGAGAAAATGATTCAGCAGGGAGTTCTGAGAGAACTACTGAGTAGTCCGTGTAATTCACCGATAATGGGACTGAAAAAGCCTAATGGCAAGTTCAGGATCGTGCAAGATCTGAGAAAAATTAATCAAATTGTGGTGGCATGTTGTCCCATTGTGCCAAATCCATCAGTGATTCTGTATCAAATTCCACATGATGCTGAGTGGTATACAGTGATTGATTTGTGTCATGCGTTCTTTTCAATTCCATTGCATCATGACAGCCAGCCGATTTTTGCATTTAGGTTTGGCCAGCGTATTTTAGCATGGTGTCGTATCCCACAGGGGTATACGGAGAGTCCTTCGATATTCAATCAGTTATTGAAGAAATCGTTGGAAAGTTTGATCATGCCTGAGAGCTCAGTGTTAGTACAGTATATTGATGACCTACTTGTGGCATCAAAGACACGTGAAGCTTGTGAAGTGGATACCATAGCTTTACTGAATCATCTGGCAGATGGAGGGTTAAAGGTATCTCCAGCCAAATTGCAATTTTGCAAGAAAGAGGTGCATTATCTTGGACATAATATTGAAAAGGGTCTGAGAAAGTGACTACTGACAGGATTAGAATAATCAGAGAAATGAAAGCTCCAAAAACCCAGAGAGAAGTGAGAATGTTTCTGGGTATGGTGGGATATTGTCGTCAGTGGATAATTAATTTTTCCCTGATAGCAAAGCCATTGATTAAATTGACAAAAAGTGAAATGACAGATCCGTTAAATCTGGATGCAGAACAATTGGCAGCATTTGAGGAGCTCAAAACTAAAATGTGTGAGGCTCCAGCTTTGGGTATGCCAGACTATGAAAAAGAATTCGAACTGTACTGCAGTGAGAGAAATGGATGTGCACTTTCAGTGTTAATCCAGAAACATGGGCAATTGAGAAGGCCTATTGCATACTTTTCATCGACACTTGACACTGTAGCCGTGGGGTTACCAGGTTGTCTGAAGGCTGTAGCTGCGACATGCAGAAGCCTGGAACAGAGTGAGGGGATCATAATGGGGTATCCTGTAAGGGTATTCGTACCTCACAATGTGGCAATTTTTTTGACAAGAAGCAGAACTCAGCATATGTCACATAGTCGGCTGACTAAGTATGAAAAAGTGATTCTGGGAGCATCAAATGTGACTCTTGAGAGATGTGTGAATGTGAATCCAGCGACACTCTTGCCGGATATTGAAAATGTGGGTATAAAGATGGAAGATGATCATGATTGTTTGGATGTACTTGAATACTGTACAAAACCGAGACCAGACATAAAGGATATTCCCTTATCTGAGAATGACCATGTGTTGTTTGTGGATGGATCATGCCTGAGAAATGATAATGGTGTGCTATGTGCAGCATATGCAGTGTGCAAAGTTTCAGAGATCATGGAAGCATCACCATTAAAAGGAGTGAAATCTGCGCAAGTTGCTGAATTAGTGGCTTTGACAAGAGCTTGTGAGATTGGGAAAGATATGAGAACAACCGTGTTGACTGATAGTCAGTATGGATTTGGAGTGGTGCATGACTTTGGCCAACTGTGGCTACAAAGAGGTTTCTTGACATCGGGTGGAACCCCGATAAAGAATGCTGAGTTGATTGGAAAATTGCTTGAGGCGATACAGCTGCCTAAAGAGTTAGCGGTTGTAAAATGTGCCGCACATGTTTCAGGGGATGATTTTATCACTGTTGGTAACAGGTTTGCCAACGATGTGGCGCAGTATTGTGCTAAGACCAACCAATCTATTAACCGGAGTAGGATGGAGGAAATGTCTCTCCTTTCTGTGATGTTTACTAATGTCCTAGAAACGTGGGATGAAGTAAAGCAGTTACAAGATGACGTAGGAGAGGAAGAGAAACAAGATTGGGTTAAAGCAGGATGTGCTCCAAGAGAAACAGACCATGTTTGGGTCTACAGAGATGGCAGACCAGTAATGCCAAACTCAATTTTGTCGTCAATAGCAAGGATGTATCATGGTCAGGGGCATCTGGGGAGGGACGCGATGGTAAGGTCCTTTAAACAAACCTGGTACAATGCAAAGTTTAGAACAATTGGGGAGAGCATTTGTCAAAGATGTTTGATTTGTCAGCAATTTAACACTGGGAAAAAGACGGTGGTAAGTTTGGGGACAATAGGCAGAGAAGGAGGTCCTTTTACAAGAATGCAGATTGATTTAATTGAGATGCCCCAAGTGAACAGACTGAGATATGTTCTAGTGGTAGTCTGTTTGTTTTCAAGGTGGGTGGAAGCTTACCCGACTAGAAGAAATGATGGATTAACAGTGGCGAAATTACTGTTGAGGGAATTGATTCCTAGGTACGGGTTTCCAGTTACAGTTGAGTCTGATAGAGGTAGACACTTTCAAAATGAACTCATTGGTTTAATTTGTGAAGCATTGAAAATACAGCAGAAGCTACATTGTGCATACCGACCAGAGGCTTCTGGTGTGGTTGAGCAGATCAATGGCACAATCAAGAATAGAATTGGAAAAATGTGTTTAGCCACTGGCATGAAATGGCCAGACGTGTTACCTCTAGTCCTGATGACAATGAGATCTACTCCAGATAGAACTACTGGTTTGAGCCCGCATGAAATAATCATGGGACGTGCTATGCGCCATGCATTCGTGCCTGTGAATAAGTTGGTGTCAATAACTGATGACATGATTTTGGATTACTGTAAAGGCCTGGCTGACGCAGTTCATTCTGTGTTTCACCAGATTGGAGAAGAAGCTACCACACTTGAGAAGAAGCAAGCCCATGATCTGAGTCCAGGTGACTGGGTAAGGATTAAGGTGCACAGAAGAAGAAATTGCTTGATTCCAAGGTGGGGAAGGCCGAGACAAGTCATTCTGACTACAACGACTGCAGTAAAGTGTGCTGGAGTGAAGCACTGGGTACATGCAAGTCATACTCTGAGAGTTCCAAGCCCGAGAGAGGGAACTGGTGAAGAGTATTATGAAGAGTCAGATTCCAGTGATCGTGAAGATCCTGAAGATACAGAATCAGTGAGAAAAGAAGCAGAGAGAGCTTCAAGAGATTCACTGCGAGTATCAGAGGGAGAATCGAATTCTGTTACAGAGCCTGAAGTTTTAAGTAGCAGTGGGAGTAAAAGAAAAGAAAAGAGAAAACACACAGAACCCACTCCTGAATCAGAAGAGGAGGAGATTGAAGAACCACTTGAGATTATTCTTGAAGAGACAGGGTCAGAAGAAGATAGAGAGGGACAGATTGCGGAAGACCCCCGAGGAGGTGTAGGGAACATTGATGAGGAGCTAGGTGAAGGGACAAATAGACAGCAAGAAGATTGCGTGTCGGAGACCCGAGGAGGGACAGAAGTAGGGAAGTCTCAAACAGTGGTGGAAAAGTCTGTGGAGAAAAGAAAAGCTACTGGGAAACGGAAACAAGAGGCACTTGAAACAGATGATGAAGATGAACAAACAGAAGGTCGAGTTCTGAGAAAGAGAACTTCGATTGGAGAAAAGAGTGTTAAACAATTGAAGCCGAAAAAGGTTGTGAAAGGAGATCGTTGGCCTAACAACCGAGTAAAGAGGGTGAGATACAGAATAATAAGAGCAAATTCATCAGAAGCTGAACAAGTGAATGAAGTATCAAGCCAAACCTCAAGAGCTGAGGAAAAAGAATCAAAGAAATCAAAAGAACCAGTAGAAATAAGAAGAGTTAAAAGACCCAACCAAAAGTACAGATCACCGGAATGGTCTTATGTGACACTGTCTGAAGAAGGAAAAGAAGAAACAGTGACTCGAGATAATCCGGACGTGGTCTTGAGAAAAGTGGTTGAGGAAGATACTGGTGAAATTCTGAAAGTACTCTTGACGGACATTGGAGAAGAGTCGAGTACTGAGGATTCCGACGTTGGAGATCTGATACAGTTTGATGTTGAAGAAATTGAAGTGAAAAATGACAAGTATCCAAACTGAATGAAAGAAGGATTCACTTGGATCAAGTGAATAAGGAAGTCATTTGGATAAACTGAAAGCTGAAGAGTTGCAGAAGAATTGAAGAAATTCAAACAGTAGTGGAGTAGTAGAAGCTAAACTAAAATGGCTAACATAGAGGAGAATAGAAATAGATGTGCCTTTTTAAAGAGGTGGTGCAAAATGTGCTGCTGTTGTACTGGATTATTAATGCTTCTATGGGGTGTTTTAATTTTATTAGTTACTTTTAGAGTAGAATTTGGAATGGATATAGCAAATGTGACTAATGAAGAGAAGAATTCACAAAAAGTAGTCCCAATTAGAAGTAGTAGTTACATACACAAAGATAGATCGATTAATAATTTTTCTAGTAATGTTTTTTCTAAACTGTTATATGAATATGTGAAGACAATGGAAGTAAGGGATTGCTATGTCTGCATGCAATTACCTGCATCCGTCTCTGAGGGTGTTACTTATCACCATTTGCCAGCTACATATGGTATTTCTTGTAGTATTTTAAGTAGTGTTTTTTATTTGTTAGGGAAAATAGATTATAAGATGTCTAACAGAGATAGTATTTTTGGGCACTTGCCGATGAACAAAGAGCTGAATCCAGCTAAAGAAGCTAACACTTTTGGTGAAATTTTTATTGAAGAAAACGGACTAACATTAGATTACATTTTTAAGAATAATTTAACTTGCAATTTGAAAGGAGAGGAGAAAGCTTTCCTGGATATGGTTGAGGAAAGGAGAATGAACATGCATGAGAAAGGGGGAAAATATGAAGTGAGTGAGACAATTTGGGACATTGAAATGGGAAAGGAGTTGAGGAATGGGGCTAGTCCAACTTTGGCTCTAGATGCACCGCAGAAGGGTAAACTATGCATTACCAGAAGGGAATCCCAATATGATACATATTTTGTGGGAACTAGTGAGTGCCATGATACATACTTCATTGCGACAGGTTGGGGTTTCAGAGGTGGAGAAGATACGATTTTTCCAGGAGTGTACTATGTTTGTGGGAACAAGGCTTATTACAAGTTGCCTGACCATTGGTATGGCACGTGTTATGTGGGCCTGGTTTTTCCTAAGATTTTTCATACGGATAAAGTAAAAGATGTAGAAGACATTAATCTATTAACACGTTTTAAGAGAGAAACCTGGTCTGAAATTGTGGGTGACATTTTTGGGGTTTTAATTCCAGCAGTGGGAATTTCTTTAAATGCTTATGGAATCCGCAAACTGTCCACAGTGGTTGATCGCTTATCGACAAATACCGCAGGAGGGTTTCTTTTGGTAAATACGGAATTAAGTGCCGTACGTGCCATGTCTATGCAAAATCGACTTGCCCTTGATATTCTTTTGGCTAAGGAGGGTGGAGTTTGTGGAATTTTGAAAGTTCAACATTGTTGCACTTATATTCCTGATGAAAGTAAAGACCTGAAGGTCTATATCAAAAATATTACTGATTTGCATGAAGAATTAGTACCACTTGAAACTGGGAGTTTATGGACTAAACTAGCTAATAAAATGATAGCTGTTAAGGATTTTATTGCAAAAATAGGTAGTACTATTATAGGTAGAATATTGTTTCCTTTGTCTTGTATAATTGTTGCTTTACTGATACTAAGATTGGTGTGTGTGTGTTGTAAAAACAGGTGAGGGAAAGAGAAATTGAAAAATGAAAAGAAAAACAAGAATTCGAAAATTTCAAAAAGAGAACCAGAAGAGATTGAATTAGAAGAATTAAGGGAGAGTGTTTATTTAGAGACAAAGAGGGATGATGAAAGAGTGACTGGTGTTTAATGTTGTCTAAAGGAAAGAGACATTTCTGATTTCCTAAAATGGGACTAAATTTTCACTAATTTTTTTGGGGGGTTTATTTGGTGATAAAATCACCAAAGGGGGGATTGCTGGAGCAGAGTTTTCTTTTAGAAAATTCTGGGGCTTTTGAAGCTCTGGCATGTCTATGCGTTTTATTAGTTTATTAATAATTAACAATTAATTATTTGTCTTGTGTAAGTATGTTTCACTAATCAACCTGTTTGTCTTAACACAAGAGAAAGTTACATGAGGGTTAGCTTATGTGTGCTGTTCATGTATTTACAATAACGTGCAAGTTTTCATGTTTAAACGTTGCTGTGTGCTATTTATTTTGAGCACAAAACGCTGTCTGAATTAATGCTTTTTATGTCGCAAAGCTAGATAAATGCATACACATAAGGGTATTAGTGGGGTTAACACTGTTTAATCATTATGTTGTATTAACGTTGTTTTTATTTCTTTTAAATTGAGATGGTCTATTGTGGCCTATGGAGGCCTAATTCTTGTTGGCTGATTTGAGAGCCTGGCCTCGAGTGGATATTTCTGTGATGTGGCAAGAGAGACCCCTGCTGGAAATCGGTTGAAGACAACTGACCGTAGTCCTTCTATAAAACTTTCCATGAGGACATCAGCAGTTTGGAGGATCTCAAAAAAAGAAAAGATTTGTCCTTGGTGAACAAAGGAGCTTCTGAAATGAACAATGTGTTGAAGCCGGGTTGCCGAGGGAAATGAACGAGATGGATACTTTAATAGTTTCTGTTTCTTGGTTCCTGTTCCGTGGTTTACGTATTGTGACTTTTCCTGAGCGGAGATTTCAAGATGTTGCAAAAGTTACATCCCTTCCTTCTCGTTCTGTTCAGTGACACAGTTTATCCTGCCAACTTTATGTGTGTTTCTATTGTATTTTCCATTATAAAAACTGTTAGTTTAGGGAGGGCTCTCCCCACTCCTTTGGCCGCCTTCACACGTTGCTGAGGTTCGATGCTGAGGACTCTGTCCTGAGAGACTTTACCGAGAGACTGGTCCTGACCCGTTCTGACACTTAGTTAGAATAGGTAACTATGAGAAATGATTTATTCTGATTGATTTTACTTTGACTAATTTTAGATAAAGCAATATAAGTTTAAAACATGGTGTTGAATATTCTTTCTTGTCAATTATTGGGTACATTTTGATTATTGTTGTATAGATTGTGTAGAGTATGATTAAGGATAACCACTATAATCAGATCCTATCGTCCTAGATATAGATGCAGGGTTTTCTTCCCACAGGTCTTATGCTGGTAGAGTATTTGAGCGTATGTTAGTGAAATGGGCCCTAGCGTATGATGAATGTATGTGCGTGTAACTGTGAAATTACTCTATCCGTGGTAGTGGGTTTATTTTAGGTACCCTGATCTCTATCAGTAACATTTGTCAACTGCTCAGATGAACTTTTCTTTCGCAGAATTAGCATTATTCCTAATGCAAATATTAAAGCAGTCAGACATATTATTACAAAAACGATCCTGGATCCAGGGGACCAGGAGGACCACACAGGGCAATGAGAATTAGGATGAAGAGCTGCAAAGGGCTGCTCCTCCTCAAAAATGGGACGACCAAAGGGGTACATTTTTAACAAAAAAGAAGTAGTCCTTGGGAAATTAAAGCCGCTGTACAACCAGCCAGAGGGGAGTCTTCTCCCTGTGTCCGTTTGAGCCTCACAGGCAGGCTCTTGTTGTTCCCACGGTGGAGCTGCACAACTCGCAACTCAGGAATCACGGCCCAGTTTCAAGGGAAAAGTTTCTTCTTTCAGGATAGAGCAATCACCCACCAGGGCAAATGCTCTCAGCGATCCTGTCCAGTGTCTCAGGCAGGGTACCAGTTTTCTTCACTTCAATCTAACAGGTACCAGAGACAGAGCACCTGTACCCTGAACTCAAGTCCTTCCCTAACTCCTGTATTGCTCTGCTGGCACACTGCTCTTTGTTGGGGCCACACATTGCATCCAGTGTGCCCAGGTATCTCTTAACCAACAAACAAAGGGTTCATACTTCAGTCCCTTTGGGACCAGCTTCAGAGGCCTGCTGCTAGGATCTCTGAAGCAACCCTTGTTTCAAAGGGGGTTACCTCAAGTAAAAACAACCTTGCCGTTCTGGTCGGTCTGTGACTCTCAGCTGGGCATCAAAAACTTGATCCACGATTTCTCCTTTCTGATTTGTGACCCCGTCTTTCACCCAAGACAGTGGCAGGGTTACACACTTCACATCCCAGTGCTTCCAACCTTCTACCTTCACTGAAGTCCTAGTTGCCAGCAATGCCTGTGCTGGTTACCTTCACCTTGACTTCAAGCTGGACTGGTGCTGACTCCCCAAGCTAGATCTGATGTCCGCGCCCCTCTGGCAATGGTTGTAAGGCAGCAAATATCTATTGGTGGACAGAACAAAAAGGTCTTTAGACAAGGCACAAAAATAATCTATCAACAGAGAGGATATTCTCAGAATACTTCCTAGTCTTGGGATGCCCCATATATTAGCAAGGCACCCAAGAACCACTTTCATCTATCTATGTGAGAGTAAAAAAACAAACAACTGCCTGGACCTATTGGCAAGTATAAAAGAAACTCTTTGGTGAACTGACAAGAGTAATACGTCACCCAATCCCAAGCAGCCAAGGAAGTCTGTGTTCATTTACTAAATTCCGAGGAAAAGAGAAAAACCAATACAGACATACTCCAAATCCTTACATCTGTGTATTCCTATATTATTCATCTGAAGACCCTCAAGAAAAAAGGAAATGTTCTACACTTTTACTCATAGACTTTGCATTACTTGTACAGGACTGCAGACACTTCTAAAATGATTTCTCTTAATAAAAGCACCTACATTGTATGCTTAGGACCATGCTCTCATGTTATAGGAGCAACAGGAAAATCTAAAACTGTTAATTTAACAGGGATTCCTATTACATAATGAACTAAAAACTTCAACATAATGGGTAAATTTTCTCCAGCAGAACATGTTGTGACAAACAAACTCCTATAAAACAATATTTTCCTCAAAAATGTTTGCTATGGATCACATGGGCATCTTCCCTGCATTCTACTTTTCACAATCCAAACTATGCAACATCAGCTCTAGTAAGGACTGTTAGTTTATTTACACAGACTAGCTAATAAAAGACTAGCAATGGCCTTGCAAAACTGTATGTAGCATGAGAATAACATAAATAATAATGGTGTTATCACCTGAGAAGTTTAGAACAAAAACTACCCACATCTAGTTCCACTTAAAGATCAAATAAAGGAACAGCAATCTAGACTACTCATCCTTTCATAATTTCATCAGACATGATGGGCAGTAACATAGCATATTTATTTATTAATGTTATCATTGCTAACAATGTTTAAAACAGTATTACTGAATAGCCAATTAAATGTCTCATTGCTATTTCATAGACAGTCTCAAAAGAAATTAAGAAAAAGAGAGAGAAAACATAAATTTGCCTACCCCTAATTTGTAGAGGAGCTAGCCTCCTTCCTCCATTTTGACAGTAGGAAACCTGTAACAGGTTTCACTTCTGTCAACACTATCAACCCCTATTTGTAGCAACTGAGCATAAACAAACTCTGAGGAGGTAAATAGCACATTGAGCTAGCTAAAGAACATGAATAACCAACCACCAATTCCTTTAGCAAATGTACAAGTGGAACATGAGGGCGCATGAATTCAAACTAAATCCCATTGCTTCCTTAACTCAGCCCTAAAAGCATTAGTGCTATATATATGGCAGAGCCATTCTCTTAGTCAGAGCTCACATATACCATTATATTGCCTTTTGTTCATATTAGTGCACAAAAGCCTGCTTTTGCCAAAAAAAAGTAAGTAAACCCTCTCTTTCTCTCCGTGCCCTGACATCTCGTCTTTCAAAAAGTTTAAAATGTCGAAATGTCAAAGCAAACCTTGCTCTGAGCCCTGATAGGCTTCTAAATGTAGAACTCGACGTTTAACCCTTTACCACCAGCTGTCCCATTTTGTGTGCAAGGGTTATCATGCGGTTCTCCCAATTCAAAGTGACCCTTGAGACTGAGAGCTGAACAGCAAACCCACTCCATTCCTGTCTACCAGCAGTTCAGAGGTAAGCTTAATAACTTCTGCTTGCTTTTTATACATATTTATATTTGTAAGCAGTGTGCTGAGTGCTTGTCTAGCAGTATAGATGTCAGCTACTCATTCTATACTTACATATGTGCATTTACTGGAGCCTAAGGCAGTTTAAAAGCTGCTCTGTTTAGAAGAACCTCATTTAAATAGTGAATTTTACCCAATTTCGACTTTGATGTTTGGGGCACTTAAAAATTAATATCCTACAATGTTTTTGCATAATAGTCATCCCCAGAATGTCCTCTACATATCCCAGAGATGGGGGATCAAAAATGTATAATTTATATCCTTATAAAAATGTGTTTTGTACGTCTGGGTAAAGTGACATTTCACATGTAAGTTGCTCCCTATTGCGGTACAGCACTGCTTAAATTCAATTTTGATGCTAGGAGGCCACAGTATCATTATTAGGCATTATAAATATTAAAAAACAAATTTAATGCACTTATCTTCAATAACTTTTTTTATATAATCAAAATATATATATTTGTTTAATAAATCCAATCATTTTGATGAGTCCACATATGAAAAGCACGCTGCATCCCTTGCCTATTATATTTAAACGCATTCATTCATAACCCTAAGCACAGAAGCCTAACTTGAAACATGAAAGTCTGAGCCACTTTTTAAAGGACAGTCATTATTTAACATCAAAACCACAGATGTGCTTATGTAAAAAAGGCATTAAGAAAGGAAAATCCCTACTGTCAATCTGTTCTCCGTTATCCAAAATAATGGACCTGATTTTTTGTAACTTTTTAAAAGCATGCAAGCCTCTATACCATGTTAATACTGACTTAAAGTCCTAGTTGAGTCAGCATCCCTTTCTCTCTGTGGACTGCAGGCAAAAAGACAGCTGCTTTTCAGTGAGACAGTTAAAACACAGCTGTTGGAAAGCTTCTTTTTAGTGTGGAAATGTAAGCACAGTGACAGTCTATTTAAAACTGAGGCATTTCAATGCAGTCAAATCTATCATTCTATAATGTATGTTTAGTTCAGCAACAACCAAATTCATTCACATGATGTGAATTCCTTTTAATATCTAATACAATGTATCTTAAGGAAAGTGCTGTAATATTTTGTATTTTAGTTTATTTATTGCAAAACACACAATTTCGTTTTTGAGGCCTTTTATTATTCCTATTCAATGTGAATTCTAATTTTATCTTTAGCATCGTGGCAATTTGCACACATGTATTGTGTCTTACTCTGTCAATTTTAATGATAGCGTGCAGCTATTTAGCATATATTATATAATTCATTGCTGGATTATTTTAAAATATATTTTATTTTAATGATATTTTCCATAACAGAATGATTACAAAAAAAACACATTGAGCTCATTCCAGACATTTTCAGAAGGGGGTCATATACTCAGAACACACAATACAGTGTGCTTAAGGCTAGCCATTCTTGCACCAAGAGCGCAATCGCTACTTACTCACACAAGTACCACTAATGACAAACCACATAGACATTTAAATACACATTTAACCCACAGATCAACACTTAGGACAGAAACAAAAGACAGCCCACAGACTGTAGGTAAACCAAACCATTTGTAAATACTAGTTGTAAGTCATATTCACAAAATTTGGCTGGCAGAACACCAAGAAAAAAACGCTCTGCATATCACCACTTATGAATGTTACTAAGTGCACAGACCAGGATCCTTTCTATGTACATATTTAGTTCCTCGGGGTACTAGTCACCGAGGAAGAAATACGTTTTTATACCTAAACCTAGTTAGGTATCCCCTCTAGGGGAGCCGGCGGATTTCATACAAGTTCCAAAATGGTACCTCCATGAAAGCAACACATTCTTCGATGTGTGCTTGAAACAGGCATGCCAAGAATGTTGCAGCATATACAATATTATACACAAAGTAGCACTTAACTCAAAGTGTGCCGTTCAAGTTTTCAAAAGTTTCTCATTACCTGCCTACATAAATTGCAATTTATATATTTCTCACATTCCCATCACATATTGGCCAATTTCCATTTCCATATCACTATATATCACTTTATCACTTTATCGCTTTGTATCACGTTATCACTTTATCACTTTGTATCACTGTATCACGTTATATTGCTCAATATCACTTTTTATATCTCACTTTATATCTCACGTTATATCACTTTATATCTTACTGTTATATCACGTTATATCTCACGTTTATCTGTGCAGCCGGTGCACTTCTCTCACCATCTCACAAATTACCTTATCTAGCATAGGTCTCCAGATTCTGACTGCCAAGTTCTGAGTGTCCAAACGGTTGTTTTTAGAATACTCACGCCAAAAATGTTCTCAGTCAGGAGTGGTAAGCAGTTGGAGGAGTCAAATCAGGAAGACCAGAAATATACTGGGCTGCAGAGACAGAGAATCTCAGTTGAGGGTACCTTCTTACTAGAGTCCTGTTCTCTCCTCCTCTGTAGATTCCTGTCTCCCACAAAGACCACTCCCTTGGATAGCCACTTCTCTGATGAGCCTCACATAGGTCACCAATTGAAGAAATCAAAACCTTCTCAGGGGTTTCACTGATACATCTGGTCCTTTTAAACTAACAAAGAAGAGATTGGCACAGAAGCTGTAATATAAAATACATCTTTTTTATTAACCTCAGATGAGGGAGATTGCGTCACACAGTAATCTCAAGTCACTGTAGGAGGCATTCTAAGGAATACAGAGAACAGGGGCCTTATATACCCACACAGGGGCTCAAAAGAAGGCGGTACAAGTACATATGAGAAGAGTTACACACATAGATGGTCATACAGATAATGCACAGTCAACAAGTAGGAGCAGTAATGAGTTGCTGACATCAGTTAGAACAGCCTGACAGTTCTATACTAGGAACAGGTGCATTCTACTAGCTAGGCCCTTCTGAGCATGTGCAAGGCTCTGGAAGAGGGAAACAGCAAATGGCTAGCACGTAGCTAACTAAAATGGCTGCCAAGTACAAAATGGCTTTCAGCTCATACCAACACATCCCTGTAATCTTTAACAATATGTAACCTTTTATTTTGAAGAACAAATGAAGAACTACTATAAAGGCAAGCACAACAGTAGCAAAATAGTAGAGCAATACATATATAAAGTGCAGTTGGATATGGACAAAGAAATACTGCTCTTCTGGAATAAGATGATGTACGGGAGGAAGAAATTATGTTGACTAGCTATCTAGTCTTGCTATGCCGAACAGCAAACAATTCTTCTGAATGTGTCTTCAGGACAGTTTGAGGTGTTGTAAATAACAATGAGACCAGTCTATCCTCTTCAAATGTTGAAAAGCTGACAGCACTCCAAACTGAATAAGTAGTGTGACACCTGTCAGTTTTAGGGCTTCCCCTCAACCTTTTGCCTTCACTCTCCTATTTTTCTGAATTCATTTTTGTTGGCCTTAGGACTCTGTGCACTTTACCACTGCTAACCAGTGCTAAAGTGCTTGTTCTCACATCGTCGCACATATGGAAAAACTGGCTTGCTCCGGATTTTCATATTTAATTTACTTACAAGTTCCCGGTAAAGTAGTATACTACATACCCAGGTCTGGTAAATTAAATTCTTCTAGTGGACTTGCAGCACTTATTGTGCAACTCACTTAAGTAACTCCTGAAAACATGACCCAGACCTGCCATTGTGTCCGGTTAGCAGTTTTAAACTGCCATTTTGTCCGGACAAAATAATCCCCTTTGCAATCCTTAAACTCCCTTTGATTACATATGAGTCACCACTAAGGTAAGCCCTAAACAGCCCATAGGGCAGGGCGCATTCTGATTTAAAAGTTGGACGTGTACTTTTAAGTTTTACATGTCTTGGTCATAAAAAAAATCCCAAGTTTGATTCTCACTACTCTGAGGCCTCTCCTTCCTGTAGGATAACACTGGGTCACCTTAATACATTTTAACAAGTGTTAACTTTTGATTGGTTACGGGTAGGAAAAATAAGCTCGGTGTCTGAGAATTTGGAATTTAGAACTCTCTTTAATGGCAAAGTCGGGTTTTAAGTCACATTCCTGAAAATGCCACTTTTAGAAAGTTGGCATTTTGTGTCCTAACCATATGGTGCCTGCAGTCTGTTCCTGGGTCACATGGCTAGGTGTAATTGGCAGTTGACCTCTGTGAATGCCTCCCTGACAACATCACAATAGATTTTTTGGGAGTTGGAAAGATGGGCCGTCTCTAACTTTATAGGGAGTCTGGGCTGTCACCTGCCGCACTTCAAAGGCGCCGGTTCAGCCCACACACAAAGGACTTCACAGTAGTCTAATGACTGGGACCAGGGCAGGGAGTCAGGAAACTTCAGACACCTTGGTAGGGGGAAACTCCAGTAGCATATCCCATTTCAAAGTAAGGCACCAGGTATAAATGTTGGACCCTCAGACTTAGGGACTGATTTAGATCTTGGCGGAGGGAAATACTCCATCACAAATGTGACAGATATTCCGTCCACCGTCTTATAAATTCCATTATATCCTATGGAGATCGTAATCGGGCGGACAGGATATCTGTCATGTTTGTGATGAAGTATTTCATATGCCGAGATCTAAATAACGCCCTTACTCTTCAGATCACTTTTGGACCAGAAGAAGTCTCAGAAGAAAGACTGCCCAGCTGCAAGAAGGACTGCTATACTGCCCTGCTGCTCTGCTGCCCTGTTCTGTGAGTAAGAAGAGCTGGACCTGCACCTTGAACCCAGGACCACCAGAGTGACTCAAAGGGCTAGTTGGATGCCCTCTTGATCAGTGCCTCATGGACAGAAAGGCTCCAGCCATCTTGAACCCTGCACCTGGACTCTTCCTGCTGTTATCACTAACCCCTCAAGTAGTGCCTCTACAGACCAGAACCCTTGAAAGTGGGGCTAAAGGTGCTCTGCCAGCACAGCTGTGTTCTCCATCAGAACTGATGCAGCACAATGCAGCATGCTGAAACAGGACTTAGCCCTAGCAGCTCCGACGCATTGCAGCCGTCACATCTCCTGATTGTAACCATTGCAGTGCAACATATGTCAACGCAAACCTTGCATCGTCACCTTCTCAGCTCCCCATTAGAACTGAAGCAGCGCGATGCAATTTGATGCAGGTTCCCGCATCGCTCCTCAGAATGACCACTGCACAGCGCAAAGGCCCGCATCAAGAATATAAGTCACAATTCTCAGTGGGCCTAACCTGGTTCCCATATCTGACCCGTGCTCCATCGTGATCAGTGTGAGCATGTGACTTTGTCCTGGTCCAGAGTGACCACATAACTCCAGTTGACGCTTTTTCTTTTAAGCTCTATTTTTACCTACATCTTCAAAATTGCATATCTCCACTTCTACTGCTTGTATTTTTGTCGTTTTGGTGTCACATTATTTATTGAAATTGATTTTATTTTTTTCTAAATTGGTGTGGGATTTTTCCCTAGCCTCGTCTTGTGGCGTGTTTCAATCACATAATGAGGCGTGATCAAGTGGTGTCTAGATCATCAGACGGGGGGCTTGAAGAAGAAGATGATGCACCACTAACCCTCCTTTTTCTAGCTAGCGATCT
Organism: Triturus cristatus; assembly: GCF_964204655.1. Taxonomy (NCBI): domain Eukaryota; kingdom Metazoa; phylum Chordata; class Amphibia; order Caudata; family Salamandridae; genus Triturus; species Triturus cristatus. The sequence continues at coordinate 146,339,830 of NC_140588.1, forward strand.
GGAAGGCAATGAATCTTCTGAAAGAGCAGATTTGTCTACTTCCTCAGCATGAAGCTCAATCTCTTGAACTGCTCCTACTCAGGGAGGAACTACTGGTGTTTGAGGCTGTTGTTGTTGTTGTCCACTTCTCTGAGTTTCCTGCAACGATTGGGTACTACTTTGTGATAATTCATTTTCAACATCACTGCTTATCGACGTTATCATGATTAGACTGGATTCCTCTGTGACAGACATGGTCTTGCGCTTAGATTGGGGTAGGTCCACTGCTGTGGGGTTCTGCTCCCACCTTGCTCCCTAGAAACAGTTGTTTCATGCACCCATGACTGGTACTGGGCCTACTGGCTGGAAGGTCAATTGGCAGACTAGGGCACACAGTGAATTAAATCAAAATTGCAAATGTATTAGAAAAAATAGAGAGAATTTATTAAACTGTGCAACATTTTTCCTTTACAAAAGAAAAATGAAATGCAAAGAAATCACTAGGCCTCTACTGAAATAACAGTAATAATTTTAAAAATTGATTAAAAGTACAAATAAATCCAGCTGCATGGCCCCAATGAAACAAAACAATACCAGTTTTTCAACTTACTAGTGAAATCTCAAAAACATTTCCTTAAATCAAATGGGGTATGCAGCAGAAACAAAGAGTGATCCTCCTAGCTCCAAATCCAAATGAAAAGTGAACAGGAGATAGACAAAGCACTGGGAGGAGTCTGCTTGACAGGAACAGAAAGTTGGAGACTGTTAGAATCCGGGTTCTCTGGTTGGCACAGGTAGGTACTTGTGTCAAGCAGGGAACCTTTCCTCTAGTCAGGGAAGGGGGTACACTCTAATAATAACCCCTGCTCACCCTCTCGGTAGCTTGGCGCGAGCAGACAAGGCGTTATCTCAGGGCGTTTAGGCTAAGCATTTGTGAATACCTACACAGTAATACAGTGACCCTCCACAAATGGACTCCACACTGGGTATATATCAAAAATAATACTTTATATAGATTTATCAGGCTTAGCACAAGACCAAATAACGTTTTAAATGGCCCACAATACTTATTGGCAAGAGTTCTTGGTTTTAGCGTAATTTTCCAGTCCTGTGCGCGTCGTCCCTCTTTGTACGCGTCGTACGCGGTGGACACAGGCTTTGGGACGGGTCGTACACGCACTGCAGGCATTTCAGATGAAGCGTACACCATACGGTGCGAATGGGCACGGTACCTTGATTCTTGGTGAGTTAGTCACGGACCCTTCCTTGGCAGCAGGCGCACAGTACGGTGCGAAGTCCTCGGGGCGGCGCGTACTACGGTACGGGAGACCTTGGGCATGCACGGCTCAGGGGACAGGGCGAGAGTACGGCTCGTACTGCCAGACGTTCGGGTACATGACGTACCGGGATCGCTGGGCTTCACATGGGCTGCTGAGACAGGCAAACAGTACGCTTCGTACAGAGGAGACGTACGCGACCACCATACGCACCGCAGCCTTTCCCAAAGCAGGGGGGAGGCGCTTGCGTTGGTAGTACAGTCCGTAGGGGATGCAAGCGGGTACGGCGATCTCCTTCAGTTACGGTGCGAGCTACGGCTCGTAAGGGCTGTAAGTCGCGTTGCTCAGGCCGGCAGTACCTTCCTTTGCGGTGCGAGCTACGGCTCGTAGAGGGGCCACATACGCGTTGTTCGTGCCGGACAGCGGGATATCAGCTTACGGGGAGTAGGCTGCGATCAGCGAGACGTACACAGCAGTTCGAAGTGAAGATGCGAGGAAAACGGTCCGTTTTCCAAGGCGATTCCACGGCGGTGAAGTCCACTGGTCCTGGGACTTCATTCAGGGGGCAAGCTCACTCACAAGCCCTTGGAGATCTTCAGCACAAGTCAAATAAAAGTCTTTGGGGTCTTTTCTTCCTCTCCTTCAGCAGCAAGGCAACCACTGCAGGCCAATCCCCCAGGTCAGGGACAGTACTCCTCCATGCAGCTTTCCTGGTTCCTCCTCGTCGGACAGAGGTTTCTTCTTGGCAGGACAGGATCTAATTTCTTGGGAGCAGGGCTCCTACATTTATACAGCAATTCTTTTGTTCTGCCAGGCCAGGGGGGCCCTTGCCTAGTCCAGTCCGGTTGCTGAGCACTTTGTTTACGCGATGCAGGCTGCTTCTTTCAGGGTGCAGGGCAGAGCCATCAGACACTCAACAGGGGGCGGAGCCAGCATTGTGGTGGCAGAGCACAACCCTATTCAGAGTCCAGGTGTACTCCTCCCACCCATCTATATGTCAATCTCTCCATTCACCACCCGGCTACCAAGCCCTGCCCATCTGAGTTTCCCCAGCCCTGTCACTCACACAAGCCAGACAGCAGATACACATCAGGGCAGAGGCGGGCTGAAATGGTTAGGCAAGCAAAGGCCAGCTTTCTAAAAGTAGCCTTTGCAAACGCAGAATAATAAAATAAACCTTACCAAAAGATGTACCTTATTATTCTGAATTCAGGCATACTAAACTCGATTTTCTACCATGTTCCCTGGGCCTGCTAGGATCATAGGATGTAACAATCTTAACAGCCCATTCTGGCCTATGAGAACAGGTAGCCTTACAATAGTGAAAAACGAAAATGGCTGTAATTCACTATTAGGACATGCCACACACATCAGGGCTTGTCCTACCTTGTGCTACAATGCACCCTGCCCTTGGGCCTACCATAGGGGTGACTAATATGAAGTTAAGGGAGAGTTTAGGGACAGGCAAGTGTGTGCACTTGCGCAGTCAGCATGACAGTACCAGACTGCACGCAGGTTCTGCAATGGCAGACCTTAGACATATTTTACCAGGCCGCTTCTGTGGGTGGCACAACCAGTGCTGCAAGCCCACCAGCGGCATTTGTATTTACACGCCCTGGCACTCCTGGTGCACTTTACTGGGGTCTGATAGTAAACCAAATAAGCCAATCATGGAATCCAACCAACATTTACATTTTACATAGGGAGCACTTGCACTGTGGCACTGGTTGGCAGTGGCACAGTGCTCTGAGCGGCCAACGCCATAAAAACACATGAGGCACAGCGACAAAAAGTGGAAGGGAGACTCACGCCAAGGTGCCAGGTCTAACACGTGTCCCCTCCAGCTGAAAAGTGGGGAGAACTACCCTACCCCAGGGAGTTCCTCATCACTAAGGCAGAAAAATCTGGACAGACCGTCAGCATTGGCGTGATCTGTACCAGGGCGATGTTCCACCGTGAAATCCATACCCTGTAGGGAAATGGACCACCTCAACAGCTTTGGATTCTCACCCCTCATATGCATCAACCACCTGAGGGGCCTGTGGTTTGTCTGAACCCAGAAGTGAGACCCAAACAGGTAGGGTCTTAGCTCCTTCAGTGCCCAGACCACAGCAAATGCCTCACGCTCAATAGCACTCCATCTCTGTTCCCGTGGTAGTAACCTCCTGCTAAGAAAGGCTACAGGTTGATCTAGGCCCTCCTCATTTATCTGTGAAAGAACAGCCCCCACACCATCCTCTGAAGCGTCTGTCTGAACGATAAACTCTTTGGAGAAGTTGGGAGCCAAGAGCACGGGCGCCGTGCACATTGCAGCTTTCAGGGCCTCAAAAGCTTTCTGACAGGTGTCAGTCCAAATCACTTTCCTGGGCTGCTTCTTAGAAGTCAGCGCTGTCAAGGGGGCAATAATGTTGCCATATCCCTTGACAAACCTCCTGTAGTACCCGGTGAGACCTAGGAAGGCTCTCACCTCTGTCTGGGTTTTGGGCGACTCCCAATTCAGGATGGTTTCTATCTTGGGTTGAAGGCGCGTCTCCTGGCCGCTCCCAACCTGGTGCCCCAAGTACACCACAGAACCCTGCCCGATCTGGCACTAACTCACCTTGATCGTGAGGCCTGCCCTCCACAGCGCCATCAACACTTCCCAGAGGTGCACTGAACAAATCCAGTCCAACCAACACCGGGTTGACCAACCTCTGGAAGGTGGCAGGGGCATTCTTCATCCCAAAGGGCATAACCCGGAACTGGTAGTGCACATCTGGGGTGGAAAATGCTGACCTCTCTTTGGCCCCATCGGTCAAGGTGATCTGCCAATACCCAGACGTTAAATCAAATGTGCTGAGGTAGTTGGCAGCCCCTAGCCGATCTATGAGCTCATCAGCTCTGGGGATGGGGTGTGCGTCAGTCCTGGTGACTGAATTGAGTCCTCTGTAGTCCACACAGAACCGGAGTTCGGGTGTGGCTCCCGGCGCTGCAGCCTTTGGGACCAAGACCACTGGGCTGACCCAAGGACTGCTTGAGGACTCAAGTACCCCAAGGGCAAACATCTTGGAGACCTCCTCCTTGATGGATGCTCTTACCCTGTCAGTCACCCTGTAGGCCTTATGCCGCACAGGTGTACTATCCCCAGTGTCCACATCATGGACACACCAATCAGTGACACCGGGAATCAGGGAAAACAGGTCAGAAAATTGTCCCAGTAACTGGCGACAATCGTTCTGTTGCTCAGGGGTCAGGGTGGAAGAGAGGATGAGACCATTCACTGACCCATCTTGCTCCTTGGCTGACAGGAGGTCAGGAAGAGGCTCCGTCTCCTCCTCCATCCCAGCATCTGTCGCCAAGAGCATGCCCACTTGGGACCTCTCCAAGTGGGGCTTCAGGCGGTTGACGTGCAGGACCCTTAAGGGGTTCCTGGGAGACTGCAAGTCCACCAAGTAGGTGACTGAACTCTTGCGCTCCACAACCTCAAAAGGACCGGTCCACTTATCCTGGAGCGCACAGGGCTCCACTGGGGCCAAGACCCACACCTTCTGGCCAGGCTGAAGCTCTACCAGAGTGGCATTCTGGTCGTACCACCGCTTCATCTCCTCCTGGCTGGCTTCCAGGTTTGCCTCAGCAAGTTCCCTGAAACGCCTAGTCTGGTTCCTGAAGGCCAGCATGTAGCTATAGACATTCTAGGGAGGTTTCCTGGGAGATTGCTCCCAGCCTTCCTTGACCAGACTTAGAGGTCCTCTCACTGGGTGTCCGTACAGAAGCTCAAAGGGGCTGAACCCTGGAGACTTCTGTGGCACCTCTCTGTAAGCAAAGAGAAGGCATGGTAAGAGGACATCTCACTTATGCCTCATGGGTTCCTCAAGACCCATTATCATGCCCTTCAGGGTTCGGTTGAAACTCTCAACCAACCCGTTTCCTTGGGGGTGGTAAGGTGTGGTGAACTTGTAGGTTACACCACACTCTTGCCAAAGGGATTTCATATATTTGGATATGAAATTGGTACCCCGGTCAGACACCACCTCTAGAGGGAATCCCACTCGGGAGAAAATTCCCATCAGCGCACGTCCCACCACGGGGGCCGTCACTGTCCTCAGAGGGATGGCTTCCGGGTACCGGGTGGCATGGTCCACCAGGACCAGGATAAACCTGTTGCCCATGGCTGTCCTGGGGTCCAGTGGCCCCACAATGTCAATCCCCACTCGCTCAAAGGGGGTACTGACCACAGGGAATGGTTGGAGAGGAGCCTTCTGCTTCCTCACACTTTTTCCACTTGCCTGGCAAGTCTGGCAGGTCCTGCAGTGAGTGTCTGAACTCCTGCGCATTTGGGGCCAAAAGAAGTGGGTGACAAGCCTTTCAAATGTCTTGTCCTGCCCCAAATGTCCTGCCAATTGCACATCGTGAGCCAGCCCCAGTAGGAAGGCTCTGAAGCGCTGGGGTACCACCAGCACATGGGCTGACCCAGGCTCAGCAACCTTAGGCACAGAATACAGGAGGTCGTTCTCCCAGTAAATGAAATGTGTTCCAGACTGATTACCGTTGGCCTGGTCTGCAGCCTGCTGCCGCATACCCACGAGAGAAGGGCATTCTTTCTGCTCCCTGCAGAATTCCTCCCTGGAGGGTCCTCCTTCTTGCTGCCAATGGGTCAGCTCAGGCAGGTCCCCCAGTTCAGCTATCTGTTCCCCTGTAGGTTCCAGGGCATCCCCCTCAAGGTCTGCTTCCTCCTGGACCGTGGGAACTTCGGGGGCCGGTTTCCCGCGCCCCCTGCCTCTTCTCCGTAAGGCCGGTTCCTGGACCTCCCTCTTAGGCTCCAGGTCCTCTTGAGCACCTCTACTCGCTGTCATGGACCGTGTGGTGACACACGCCCAATCTGGCATACCCAACATCTCCAGGTGAGCACTCCGCTCCACCTTAGCCCAAGGTTGAGCTCTCCAGATCGTTCCCTAACAGACAGTCTACAGGCATGGCGGGCCTCACAGCTACCTGAAGAGTACCAGAGACCCCCCCAATCAAAGGGAACCTGAGCCACCGGGCAGTGACTCTCCGTGTTGTCAGCGGCAACTACCGGATAGAATGCTCCTGGGACATCCTGCTCATGAGACACCAGGTGGCGCTTGACAGCCGTCACACTGGCTCCTGTATCTCTCAGCGCTTCAACCCTATGGCCATTTATGGTCACCCACTGCCTGTATTTCTTAGTGTTCTCAGGCAGCTGGGTTTTGGGGACCACTTCATGGTCTCCTAATGAGACCAGGGACATTTCTACAGAACCCCACCCACCTTGGACACCCATCTCTATAACCCAGGGCTAAACTAGACGTCTGCCGGGGGGGGGTGCACAAGTGGGTGCTGGTTTACCAAACTGGCGACACTTGGGATCATTGGCAAAATGACCCAGCTCACCACATCTGTAACAGGTTGGGGGCCCTCTTTGAACAGGGGTACCGGTCGGGCCCCGGTCGGTTTCGGGGGTGGGGGAGGCTGAGAACCTTTACCTTGGTTCCCTTGGGGATTACTTTGGGGCCTCTTCTGGAACTCCCTCTGTTTTCCCTTGTCCCCCCCACCCTTCTGCTGGGGACCCTGCCCACCCCTGGCGGAGTCTCCCACGGGACCCTTGTGGACCCTGGTACTGACCCAGCGGTCCGCCTCCTCAGCAAGCTTCCTAGGGTTAGTCAGCCTACTATCAATCAGGTGTTGGCATAGCTCAGGAAAACAATTACTGGACAAGTGCTCCCATGCCATTAAATCAAGAAGCCCTTGAAAATTATCAACCTTGCTACCCTTTACCCAACCATCCAGTGCTCTGCAAAAAAAAGTCACATACTCCACATGCGTACTATTGGGAATCTTAGTGCAACCCCTGAACCTCTGCCTATACATTTCAGGAGTTAACCCATACCAAGCCATTAACGCATCCTTCATATGGGGGTAAGAGTTATGCGAATCTGAGGGCAAATCTAGCAGTGTGTCCCGCCCTTCACTCAAGAACCGCCCCCACAACCCCGCTCCCCAATCCTTCTCAGGGACCCGGTGGGAGGACATGGCTACTTCATAGGCTTTTAACCACTGCCCTATGTCAATATTTTTAAAAAATTCCTTCACTACATCTTTGGGTATGTACACTCTGGACTCTACCTGCACTGGGGGTGTGCTGCCACCAGAGGGAGTGCTTCCCAAGCCCTGGGCTTTCAACTCCAGCTCCCTCAATTTCATCTCATGCTCCATTTGGCTTCTTCTCTCTTCCATTTCTAGCCTTTTTCTTTCCATTGCCAGTTGTCCATTTAGTTTCGCCATCTCTATCTCATGAGCTCTGGTTTCCTTCCTGTCTGCCAACTCCTCTGGCGACAGGCCTCTGCCCAAGCTAGCGATGCTCTCTGCCCACTCAATTTCCTCCACATCATCAGAGTCTTTTCTTGACTCCACCCAGGCCCTCAGCGCCTTGTAAAGATCTACTTTGAGCTTACATCCAACAGTGGGGACTTTGAACTTTCTGCAGAAGCCCTTCAGCTAGGCCTTGGTGTAGTTCTCTAGTCTCTCTTCTTCCCATTCAATATCTTCAATTTCAGAGACTACAGATTCTGCTCTCTCCACAACGACTGAACCAGGCATGATTTCTTTAACAACTGGCGATTTCCCCAAAAAATGCGAATTCAAGTAAGTGGATGCGCTATTGGTCAGCATTCACTATATGGCGTTCACCAATCACTGTGTATGTCTCACAAATGCAAATTCGTAATCCTCACCGCTGCCACCAATGTTAGAATCCGGGTTCTCTGGTTGGCACAGGTAGGTACTTGTGTCAAGCAGGGAACCTTTCCTCTAGTCAGGGTAAGGGGGTACACTCTAATAATAACCCCTGCTCTCCCTCTAGGTAGCTTGGCGCGAGCAGACAAGGCGTTATCTCAGGGCGTTTAGGCTAAGCATTTGTGAATACCCACACAGTAATACAGTGACCCTCCACAAATGGACTCCACACTGGGTATATATCAAAAATAATGCTTTATATAGATTTATCAGGCTTAGCACAAGACCAAATAACTTTTTAAATGGCCCACAATACTTATTGGCAAGAGTTCTTGGTTTTAGCGTAATTTTCCAGTTCTGTGCGCATTGTCCCTCTTCGTACGCGTCGTACGCGGTGGACACAGGCTTTGGGACGGGTCGTACATGCACTGCAGGCGTTTCAGATGAAGCGTACACCTTACGGTGCGAACGGGCACGGTATCTTGATTCTTGGTGAGTTCGTCATGGACCCTTCCTTGGCAGCAGGCGCACAGTACGGTGCGAAGTCCTCCGGGCGGCGCGTACTACGGTACGGGAGACCTTGGGTGTGCGTGGCTCAGGGGACGGGGCGAGAGTACGGCTCGTACTGCCAGACGTTTGGGTACGCGACGTACCGGGATCGCTGGGCTTCACTTGGGCTGCTGAGACAGGTGAACAGTACGCTCCGTACAGAGGAGACGTACGCGACCACCATACGCACCGCAGCCTTTCCGTAGGGGATGCAAGCGGGTACGGCGATGTCCTTCAGTTATGGTGCGAACTACGGCTCGTAAGGGCTGTAAGTTGCGTTGCTCAGGCCGGTGGTACCTTTCTTTGCGGTGCGAGCTACGGCTCGTAGAGGGGCCACAGATGCGTTGTTCGTGCCGGACAGCGGGATATCAGCTTACGGGGAGTATGCTGCGATCAGCGAGACGTACACAGCAGTTCGAAGCAAAGATGCGAGGAAAACGGTCCGTTTTCCAAGGCGATTCCACGGCGGTGAAGTCCACTGGTCCTGGGACTTCGTTCAGGGGGCAAGCTCACTCACAAGCCCTTGGAGATCTTCAGCACAAGTCAAATAAAAGTCTTTGTGGTCTTTTCTTCCTCTCCTTCAGCAGCAAGGCAACCACTGCAGACCAATCCCCCAGGTCAGGGACAATACTCCTCCATGCAGCTTTCCCGGTTCCTCCTCGTCGGACAGAGGTTTCTTCTTGGCAGGACAGGATCTAATTTGTTGGGAGCAGGGCTTCTACATTTATACAGCAATTATTTTGTTCTGCCAGGCCAGGGGGGCCCTTGCCTAGCCCAGTCCGCTTTCTGAGCACTTTGTTTACGCGATGCAGTCTGCTTCTTTCAGGGTGCAGGGCAGAGTCATCAGACACTCCACAGGGGGCGGAGTCAGCATTGTGGTGGCAGAGCACAACCCTATTCAGAGTCCAGGTGTACTCCTCCCACCAATCTATATGTCAATCTCTCCATTCACCACCAGGCTACCTAGCCCTGCCCATCTGGGTTTCCCCAGCCCTGTCACTCACACAAGCCAGGCAGCAGATACACATCAGCGCAGAGGCGGGCTGAAATGGTTAGGAAAGCAAAGGCCATCTTTCTAAAAGTGGCCTTTGCAAACGCAGAATAATCAAATAAACCTTACCAAAAGATGTACCTTATTATTCTGAATTCAGGCATACTAAACTCGATTTTCTACCATGTCCCCTGGGCCTGCTAGGATCATAGGATGTGACAATCTTAACAGCCCATTCTGGCCTATGAGAACAGGTAGCCTTACAATAGTGAAAAACGTAAATGGCTGTAATTCACTATTAGGACATGTCACACACATCAGGGCTTGTCCTACCTTATGCTACAATGCACCCTGCCCTTGGGCCTACCATAGGGGTGACTAATAGGAAGTTAAGGGAGGGTTTAGGGACTGGCAAGTGTGTGCACTTGCACAGTCAGCATGACAGTACCAGACTGCATGCAGGTTCTGCAATGGCAGACCTTAGACATATTTTACCAGGCCGCTTCTGTGGGTGGCACAACCAGTGCTGCAAGCCCACAAGCGGCATTTGTATTTACACGCCCTGGCACTCCTGGTGCACTTTACTGGGGTCTGATAGTAAACCAAATAAGCCAATCATGAAATCCAACCAACATATACATTTTACATAGGGAGCACTTGCACTGTGGCACTGGTTGGCAGCGGCACAGTGCTCTGAGCGGCCAACACCATAAAAACACATGAGGCACAGCGACAAAAAGTGGAAGGGAGACTCACGCCAAGGTGCCAGGTCTAACAGAGACTCAGGGGCACTTCCTTCCAGTTGGAAAAGGACTCCTTGCACAAAATAAACAATGCTAAATGTCCATTTGAGGAGTTTTTTTTACTCTAAATCGACATTTTGGGAAGATTTTGATGCTTCTCATGGAGACAATCTTCCCCAGATTGCACCCACAGTAGATCCTGCGTGTTCGGGATCATGTATGGCAGAAAACGTCCTCCTGAAATCGCTGGCACCACCAAATGATGTGTTGGTGACTGCAAAATCTCACAAGAGAATGAGGCCGGATAGCAAATCACATGGCGCCCGCAAACATCCCTGAAAATCTCGTGTGCAAATGCGAGTGCCCGGCAAGTTGCTCCCACGCGTGAGAAAGGATATTTTGAGTGGTTTAATCCCAAAAAAAATCTGCCCTGTTGGGGAGTTTATCTGTAACTTTGCATTCTCTGCGGAACACAGAGTTGCAGAATTTCACAAACTCCGCAAGCAGAGCAGAGGTTTACGGCCAGGCTTACTTATTCGTTTTGATACTGCAGCACAATATCCCAAACGTTTGGGCATGTGATCATGTTGATGATTCCATAAGTGCAGTAAACAACGGTTTAAGAATATCTCCCAGTAATCTTTAGTTTCTGTACGTTGTTTCAAACATGTGCTAATTTTTTGCGTTTTTAAGGCTATATAAGTGACAGTAAACAATGGGTAACTAAAAGTAACTGAAGAAGACTTTGTCAAGAATGGCACAGTGTTGCATACAATTCAATTAAGAGCTGTATGAAGAATTTTGACTCTTTCTATATTAGACCAGAGAGAAACCTTGTTTCAAGTTTATGCTGTGCACGATTGCTCTGTAGGAGAATCATGAACAGCAGTGGCTTTTTCTTTTTTTTCTAGAGAGACTTAATAATGTACTTTTATAACGTTGTAAAGTAATTAGAAGTTTAGGCTTATACCTATTTTTTAAAGTGTGCAAATTTCAGTAATCGCCTCCTTCTTCTTTCTGTGTTATAACTGGCGTTAGTAGGACAAACTTCACAAGCTAACTCGTAAACACCTCACCACAGCTGCTAGGCTGGCATCTTGGTCCTTGTCACAATGGTGTACTCAGGGCTGGACTGGCCATAGCGGGCACCGGGCATTTCTCCAGTGGGACGCCAGGGTGGGGGCTGGTTTTAGACCCCTCGGGGGGGAGTTTTTGTTACTGGGGGCCAGTTTTGCAGCATAGCTGCAATATCGCCCCTGCAACAATAGTGGCACAAAGATTTCCAGTAGTCCCCCCGCCGCCCCTCCCCGGCCGGCCAAGCTATTTGCCAGGGCCAGTTTCGGTTCCCAGTCTGGCCCTGGGTGTACTACTTGATCTATGCTACAACTTTATCCATTTTTATGTTTGAAGGAATACATTATTCATTTTCTTGCGAAAACCTTGGTCATGTGGTATTAAGCATTAACAGAAACAGGTCACCTTCTCTTCATGAAGGCCCTCATTTTTACTATATTTTGACATAAAGCAAGCCTTCCTGCTGTGCTGACGTGCATCAAAATAAAAGGACAGGAATGCACTGTAGCTACAAGACATGGCGCATTCTTGTCCTCCTCCCCTGTGCTGGTGCACAAACACCAATGCGGACACCTAGAGTGCCAGCGATGTGGGGATGCTTGTTTTTATGCAGGAAGGGACACCTTCCTGAACAAAAACAGTCATTGATGGCAGTTTCCTCTTTCTATACGCCTCACCTGGAGAGGTGTAGGATTCTGACACATTCCCAGCTTTACAAAATGTTGTAAATCTGGGAATGTGTCAGGTTCCATGGATGTTGCATGGGAACACCCACACCAACACACATGGAACGCCCCTTTCACACAGAGTAATGTGTGAAAGGGGCCCATATTTACAAGACCATGAAAAGTCATGCAGGGTGAGTTTACGTGGCCTTGTAAATATGGGCAAGCCCATTGCACTGTCTGGGCACCAAAAAAAAGTGATGCACTGGAGGTGGAAGGGTTTGTAAATAAGCCATGAAACCTCTTGCTCTGTATCCTCTAATTAGTACATAAGCAGCGAGTGCTCTCTGGCATGCAGACAAGCAGTGACCAAAACACCGACAACGCTCCCCTCATCTTTGCACAGAAGTGTACGCCACCACATTCGTAAATTAGAATAAGAAAAAAAAACACATGCACCGTCTATTTGTGCATTCGTATTTGACGGAAAATTTCAGTGGCAAGACAGTTTGACGACAACAACAAATGCACAACGACTGAACAAATGATTATGGCAAAAGTGAACGCAATGAAAAATGTTATACCCTCACCGGTCCATGGTAAGCAGCTGCGCAATCCTGAAGGGGGAATAAATAATTTGCTCTTCCGCATTTCAGACATATATTCTGAATTTTTTTATTCCCGTTGCACTTCTAAACAGAGAAATATCTGAAAAAATACAGGTGCTTATTTACAAGCCCCTTGCGCCACCCGTTCATCACTTATCTACAAGCCCCTTGCACCCCGTGCGCCTCAGGTGTGTCACTTATTTACAAGCCCCTTGCGCCTCCGGTGGGTCACTTTTGATATGGGAAAAAGTGACCTACCGGTGGCCCTTCTTGTGCTCTTTCAATGGAAAGCACAAGTCATTACTTTGTGAGACGGATTTCATGCACTTCTTTTGGAGGGCAGGAATGATAGCTTTGGACACGTTTAAGTGCGCAGCTAAAGAACAGTTTTATAGGGATCCCTTCTTTTCATTATGGATGCGCCCAGGGCCTCCAAGCCTTTTTAGGTGTCATTTTTGCCTGCAGTCCTCCTTACGTATGCACCATATTTCCGGCTCCCTCGTGTGAGGGTTAGCCTGACACTTGTGGTGATGTGTTATTTCACGCTCGTGCTTAAGGGTCATCACCGTGGCCTGGGAGGGACATAAATAAAACAGATAATTAAGATTAACATAAGATCCGCCGCGAGCTTCGGGCTGCCATGTCTCTCTCGCACCGTGCCTCGCGCACATCAGCCCTGCAGTCACATGAATATGTGCACACGGTCGAGCACACAGATGAACAGCGAGTCGCCAACAGCCTTGCCTGAAATATTGTGTCTCATGCGGGTGGTTCTGAAGTGTATTTCGTCTGGAAAGCGCGTCTATAACTCCAGCTGATGGCGCAGCTACTAACTGCTTCGCTTTATTACAACAAAATGAAAGGCTGGTCGTTCTGAATGGGAAAATAGAGGGTAACTCTAGGGCACTGAAATATTTCTTGTACGTATTGCAGCAAAAAGGAACACAAAAAGTTGGCTTTTAGCTCAGCAGAACAAATCTCATTTTGCAGGGCTTCATTTAAATGGGGGATGCTCAGCCAAATAGGTGTACGCGGTGAAGAAAATTCATAATTTGGAGATATATTCTGAATAACTGATGGATTCATGACAGACATCGAACAATGGGGCCTTTTCAACTCATATTATCTGCCAGGAGCGAAGGTTGTGTTTTCCAAGAAATGTCAAAGCGAAGAATGCACACGAATGTTTCAGGAAGCGGCCCAATATATTTCGCTTTCAGAGGGTAATGCAATTGTCAAACAAATCACTTCAAGCCACAGTACAGAAAGACAATAGGGAGACTGCAGGACGGCTGCCAAGCGTGCTCAGAGTCAACAACTCAGAGGTAACAGAACCGAAATGTGAACTCTGCAGAGGATACAGTGCAACAAAGGGCAAAGACGTGATGTAGCGCCTAAAGGTTTTGAAATTTGTAGGGGTGCATCATATTCACTGTTAGCTGGCACCCACATATAATCAATGTATACTTAGATGTGTTGTGTGAAATGTATTAAGAAATGTATCAGCTATATCGCAACATAGAAATGTTAGAGACGTGAAACATAATGCGAATGTATTCAGTAAAATGCATGATGATTAGTTTTCGTTCAATGCAATGTATTAGGTTAAACGTCTGACATGATTTAGAATTATTCATGTAGGTCGCTTATTCAGGTATATGAAAGTAAAAGTACTAATACTTAGGATGTGATTTAATAGTGTGTTTAACCGAGTAGAGGCCTGAATGTCCATATATATCGATGAGGAGATAGGCCTGGTATTTTCTTATGTTAGCTGAATGTGGTAGGCCGCAATGATTTATTCTAGTAGAGGTTTTGGGCTGCAGTAAATTGTAAAGTTAAAGGATGCGAAGTATTTCTCCATCCCATCATCTCACCGCAGGTGCAAGGACAGTATGTTCGTTAGTAGAAAAGGTCTTTGTCTAAGAATTGAATTGTGGAGGAAGCCAGACATGGGAGTACTTTGGAATGTGCCAATCGCAACTCCTAGAGCGGACGGTGTCTGGGACTCAAGGCCAAGCTGATGGACGATGGCGGATGGACAGCGCTGAATGGAAAAGTACTGGGAGAAGACCTGGTCGAGGAGGTGTGTCGGAGGGCGTATTCTATGTTTTGGGGTTTCGTATTAGGGACAGTGCCCCGAGGGTTGAGGGCAGAGTAGAGAGAGAACAGAGGAGCAGAGAGAAGAGGTGGGCGAGGAGCTAGAAGGAACATGGTAGATTAAGCTCTCTAAGTGAAGACTTCTTAGGGAGTTTCACTTCTGACACATTTTCGCGATTTCTTGGGTCTTAAGGAAATGCTAAGTAGGGATGTCATCTAGCATAGAGTAGGGACAGAGATGCTCAGGATTAATGATTCCTAATATCGACATTGGCTTGGTAGTTATCTACCTCATGCTTTAGAAGTTGTACTTTTGTTTATATTTAGTCGAATGCGGATTCTTCGTAGAGCAGCATTTGTGTTAGTGCCTATTTACCTGTTGTGCCTGGTACTAAGGTGCCTATATCTGCAGATGTTTATGTTGATAATAAAGTCCCGAGAGCAATAGAGATTGAGTTTCGAGTCCTTAATTATGTCAAATTGCGGGAGATATTCTCTGATAATTGTGTTAGCTCCCTCCACGCCATTGGGCAAGTAAAAAGGTTTAATCGACCAGAGTGGGTTCTTGGAGCATAAATGGAAAACAAGAAATTGGGCCCCAGCAGTTGGTAGCAGTCGGATGGTTACTTCCGATAGCGAGGGACGATTAGACTAGGATAAGTGATCCTTGAGACCCATAGACGATAAGTGATGGTGAATCATCAGACGGTGAGCAGCAGATGACGGCGGATGATGAACATTGACGGCGAGTAACAGTGCGGCAAGAAGCAGCAGTTCGTGGAGTGAGTATGAATAGGATGAGATGTTGTAGATTGCGGTGTTGATTTTTGTGTGATGTCTTGCGGAGTTGGAGTGAATGTTGAGTGATTGTGAGATCAGGCTGTGAGCGCGCGCAGCCCGGGAATTGTGGTGTAGAAGACACCCGTGGTAGATTTTGTTGACCACCCAAAGGAGATCGTGAGGTACCATTGATCACCTGGACCGAGATAGGGGGAGCGAACGTGTGAGGGCATGACAACTCGACGCTGGTAGTGGGTTGCTGTATGTGGATTTGAGTATTTGTAACCTATCAGAAGCGATCTGTCTGGCCGGACGAGGACAGACAGTTGCCAACCGAGGTCAACAATTTCGAGAGACTGTGGACGAACAGTCAGAGGCTGTGGACGGACAGCCAGAGAAGTAACTAGTTTGGGACAAACAGTTATTTCAGTGTACGAATGGGACGAATGCAGGCGTGAGACGTAAGTGTAAAGAAAGGTAACTTCTGCGAACGAAGGAAGGTGATGTCAGAGAGTGTCGCGCTGTGATAGGCTGGTTGGTGTTAGCCGCGCTGTTATTGGAGGGTTTAACATCAAGAGGTAAACAGAGTGTGGGATCGGATTTTGTCAATCATGAAATGTTTTAAGGTTTTTCGAGAACTATGTAGAGGTGACAAACATGTGGTTACTCGGGAGGGAGAGGAAGCCCCTCCTGAGGATACTCCAGCACATTACATGGCAAAGAAGTGGGATTGCATACGATAATTTGGCTTGATAATTGGCATAAAATGACTCAAAGTGAAGGAGAGTTAGCATTCCCGACATATGGCTCACTCAGGTTAGCAGGGTTGTACCAGTTGAAGTCTGTGATGGCGGCTTTATGACCTTTGCCAAGGCCAACACAGTTTGAAGCACTACATGCGTGGATTAGAGCAGCGCATGATAGAGAAAGAGGAAGAAGTCAGGAAAGGGTGAAAAAATCGGTCAGGGCTTTTCAGGATGCCAGATGGGACGCAGCGGAGAAAAGATGGAGGGTACAGGCAATAGAGGGAGATAGATTGTACCCCTTATTAATCACTTCGGAGGGGATAAAGAACGTAAAGTTTGATGATGAGGACGACAGTGATAATGAGGATGCCCTATTGGAGAGGTTGTTATCAGAGAGACCACCTCCGTATAACCCAGAGGTCCCAGAAGAGACGTTGTTTCAGATAGAAGAGAATAGAGGAGTAACAGTTCTACCAGAGACGAGTAGAAGGAAGGATCTCGATAGGAACAGAGAGTACAAGGAGCCAGTCTCCGGCTAGCGTAAGGGTCGAGAGAGATGTGAGGTTACCGGATGCTCTAAAGGTACCGGTCACTATTGGACCTATTGTTTCGATTTACCACCCAGAGTTAGAGGAGGTTGCGAACCCAGAGCAGACAACCGAAGGGGTAAGGAAAGAGGTCGCGGGAAGTGGCCTAGCGGGTGGAGTGGCCTGGACTCCGAACCCTATAGAATGGAGTACACCATTGCCAGCCATGTCAGACTCATCTAGGAGTCAAGGAGAACAGAGACCAGAGAGGCCGAGGTCTCTGATGGAGTCGAGATCGGATTTACGATCATGGGTACCACCAGTGAGAAAGCAAAACCCAACAGTGATGACAGCAGAAAGAGAGCAGGTTACTTTCATGAATCAGTCTGCTCCAATGTGCATACCAGAAGAGAGTAGGTCGCAGGAGCAAGATTGTGAGGACAGCGATAGAGAAGGGGCAGGCTGTCGAGAAGTGCTGAGAGGAGCCCTGAAAGGGGGGATGATAGATGTAGTAAGGTTAAAGGCGGAAGTGGATGAGATAATAAGTGGAAATTTATCCCTTGAGAGAATATTAATATATGGACCAGATGAATTACTCTTTGTAGCGAAGGATGTAACTCGGAAAGCACGAGTTGCACATGAGAAATTGTCAGAATTGGCTAGGCGATATGAGGTGGATCTGTCCAAGTCTAAAACATTGCAAGGAAATCATAGGTTGCAGTACAGTGACCAAGAACTGGAGGAGAACAGAGTTGCCGGATTGAGGGCCCAAAGCAGAGATCTGATCACAGCCATGCGTGCATGGATGATGCTTGATAAATGGGAAGAAAAATGGTCAAAGTAGAAAAGCTCTAGGAGAACGATGGGAGAAACCCCACCTCCGGGTGGAGGGTTGTCGGAGATAAGGAATTTCCCTTTAAGGGAAGTGCAGAATGGAGGATACGTGCATGTACCCTGGAGCAGGGGTGATTTGGCGGCGTTTACGAATGATTTTCCCCGGCTTAGGGAGAAGCCAGCAGAGTGGTATGAGCAGGTTGACCGTTGATTGGCCGACTCACGAGCCTGATAGGAACACGATCATGAATGGTCCGGCAATGATAGTGATGAGGAAGTACGAGCAAGTGATTGCTTGGTTGAAGTCGAAGGTCTCACCACAAGACATTGATTGGGTGAAGATAGACAGGACAGTGCAGGAACCTAAGGAGACGGTACATGAATTCTATGAGAGACTCTTGCAGGCTTTTAAGCAGTACAGTGGCCTAGATGCGTTGGACACGAAGGATATGGGACAGTTTGTTTCAAAGTTTGTGTTGGGATTGAGGCCATAGGTTAGTCTCATGATACAGCAGCATTTGATTTGTTGGCAGAACAAGCCTGTTGATGAGATTTTACGGTACGCCAGATATTGCGCAGATGAGATTGAGTCCAAACACCGAAAGTTGAAAGATAACTTGATGCTTGTTAAGATGCAAACCACCCAGGGACAGCCTAATGGGGGAGCGTTAGTAAGGAGACAGGGAAATTATCAGGCGGGAAATCCGAATGTTTAGGGGCAGGGAAGGCCAAGACCAATAGACCCTAGAACAGATATGGACGTGGCGACATTGAAAAGGACTACGGCCTGTCATCAGTGTCACCAGATTGGACACTGGAGACGCAAGTGTCCTCTGAACCCATGGAATCAGATACAGCCGGAGGGAGAAATAGCTCAGGTCCCTGGGGTGGAGGCGGTACCGACAGTGACTAGACCTAGAACGATAAAAGGGGGGACAGGTGTTCCGCAGATGCAGGTTCCCCAGCCACCTAGAATACAGAATGTACAGCAGGGAGCTCAAACTTATTTGCAGATGCCAATGTTTGAAGTGAGCGAGGAAAATGATACAAGCCTGTTGGCACGATCATGTTCAAATAGAGATAAGGATTGCATGCTTAGAGCCATCCCAGAGGTAGATCAGAAAGGACCCTTTGTGGAAGCAGATCTTGACGGTCACCCTACAACCTTTTTGGTTGATACGGGGGCTACCAGATCGACTATAAGATCGGCATTGGTTCCAGGGCTAGCTCTTTCTGGACAAAGTATCCAGGTTGTTGGTGTGGCAAATAAGAAACTGATTAGTCCACTGACGGAGCCAATTCCAATTAGGATAGGGAATTTTAGTGATCAACACCAGTTCGTGGTGTGCGATTCTAGTCCGGTTTGCCTGTTAGGGAGAGATCTATTGTGCAAGCTCAACTGCACGATCTATTGTACCCCGAAAGGAGTGGAGGTACAGACGAGAGACGACGACGCGACCTTTAAGGTGGCGAATCAGCATGTGTGTGTGGAAATGTACCCAGCATTGACGGTGGAGGAGCTTCCACTTTATCTGAGGGACTCAGTGTCTATTGACGTATGGGACCTTAGTGGTGAGGAGATTGGTTTAGTCAAGGGAGTAGACCCAGTGAAAATCCAGATTAAAGCAAATGTAGAGTTTCCGAGGACACCTCAGTATAAGTTATCTCCTGAAACTATTGCAGGGATTAAACCTGTGATTGAGTCTATGATCAAGCAGGGAATACTAATGGAAATTATGGGTAGCCCATGTAATTCGCCTATCATGGGACTACAGAAACCAAGTGGTAAATTTAGGATTGTGCAAGATTTGCGAAAAATAAACGAAATAGTTGTTCCATGTTGTCCAGTGGTACCGAATCCATCTGTGATCCTATTTCAGATCCCATGTGAAGCTGAGTGGTTCACAGTGATTGACTTGTGTCAAGCTTTTTTCTCGATTCCTCTACATCAGGAAAGCCGATTTCTTTTTGCATTTCGGCTGGAAAATCGTGTGTTATCCCACAGGGGTATACAGAGAGCCCATCTATCTTTAATCAGATCTTGAAGAAAAATCTCGAAGGTCTTGTGTTGCCACAAAACTCTGTTTTAGTGCAATACATTGATGATTTGCTTGTTGCGTCGGAGACGGAAGACGCTTGCAGAATTGATACCGTTGCTCTGTTGAATTTCCTGGGAGAGAATGGTCACAAGGTGTCTCCAAACAAACTGCAATACTGTTTGAGCGAAGTACAGTATTTGGGGCACCGAATTGAGAAAGGCAAGAGAAAGGTGTCTCCAGATCGCATTGACGCAATTTTGAGAATGTCAGTTCCCTCGACTCAGAGGGAAGTCAGAATGTTTTTTGGAATGGTGGGCTATTGCCGCCAGTGGATCCCAAACTTTTCCTTTGAAGCGAAGCCTTTACAGCGGCTGACGCGAAAGGATGTGAGTGATCCGGTACCATGGGATGACGACTGCTTAAGGTCATTTTTGAAGCTGAGAGAAGCTTTATGCAGCGCACCAGCTTTGGGAATGCCAGATTACAACAAGACATTCGCCTTATTCTGTTGCGAGAAGGAAGATTGCGCATTAGCAGTGTTGAGTCAGAGTCACGGAGGTGTCCGTAGACCAGTTGCCTATTTTTCAGCTACTTTAGATCCAGTAGCTTCTGCGTTGCCCGGATGTCTCAGAACCGTTGCTGCAACAGGTGTCAGTATCGAAAGATGTGAGAGCATTGTGATGGGTCATCCGCTTACTGTTCATGTGCCACATTCTGTTGAACTGTTGATGACTAGGACTAAAACGCAGCACCTCACAAATAATAGGTTGACTCGTTATGAGCAAGTCATCCTTGCTGCAGATAATGTGACGCTGAAGAGGTGTTCTGTTTTAAATCCTGCTACATTGTTGCCTATTCGAAATGTAGATGACGATGAAGATTGTGAGGACCATGATTGTCTCGATGTGACTGAACTATGCACCAAACCAAGACCTGACATTGTCGATGAATCGCTAACGGTTTCAGATGAGATTTTTGTGGACGGTTCATGTTTAAGAGACAGTGTTGGTCGATTGAGAGCAGCGTTTGCTGTGTGTACCATCACAGGGGTGGTTGAAGCCGCTTGTCTAGAAGGAGTACACTCCGCACAGGTGGCTGAGCTTATTGCCTTGACCCGTGCCTGTTTGGCCGCTGATAAGATCCGTGTAACGATTTACACGGATAGCCAATATGGGTTTGGTGTAGTTCATGATTTCGGACAGCTATGGTCCCAGAGAGGGTTTATGACATCTTCTGGTTCACCTATCAGAAATGGGGATTATGTACGAAAATTGTTGGAAGCATTGCAAGGCCCAGATGAAATTGCTGTTGTTAAATGTTCTGCACACACTAAAGGAAATGATTTTGTGTCATTGGGTAATAATTACGCAGATGAAGTTGCTCGATATTGTGCAGAACAGGGATGTAATTTTACTGAAAACCATGTTGTGGAAAGCGAAGAGAAAACAGATTACGATGTGATGTTAGCTATAGCAGACTCATGGGAGGAACTGAAGCAGTTGCAAGATGGAGCCTCTGATCAGGAGCGGGATAGCTGGATACGAGCTAGATGTGAGAAAGGAGATATGGATGTATGGGTTTCGAATGATGGACGAGCTGTGTTACCGGAATGTTTGCTGAGTCCCATGGCGAGATTGATACATGGTGCTGTGCA
This sequence comes from Triturus cristatus, assembly GCF_964204655.1. NCBI lineage: Eukaryota > Metazoa > Chordata > Amphibia > Caudata > Salamandridae > Triturus > Triturus cristatus. Next base: position 146,361,128 of record NC_140588.1, read on the forward strand.
TCTTGGCAGAGATGCAATGATGCGAGTGTTTCGCCAGACCTGGTACAATCCGAAGTTTCGGACGGTAGCTGAAGCTGTGTGCCAGAGATGTGTCACTTGTCAACAGATGAATGTAGGAAAGCGAACCGCTGTGACGTTGAGTCACATAGGTAGGTCAGGTGGACCTTTTAATAGAATGCAGCTGGATTTTATTGAAATGCCGAAGTGTAATGGGTTGAGGTACATATTAGTCATAGTATGTGTCTTTTCCAGGTGGGTGGAGGCTTACCCGACACGTAGGTGTGACACACTCACTGTAGCTAAGTTATTATTGAGAGAACTAATCCCGAGGTACGGTTTCCCGACCTCTTTTGAATCAGATAGAGGAACGCATTTTCACAGTGAAATCATGAAGCTGCTTTGTGCTGCTTTAAATGTAGACCAGAGGTTGCACTTCAGCTACCGACAAGAGGCTTCTGGGATTGTGGAGCAAGTTAATGGGACTTTGAAAGCCCGAATGGCGAAAGTGTGTTCTTCGACATCTTTGAAGTGGCCAGATGCATTACCTTTGGTTCTCATGAGTCTCCGTAGTGTGCCTGATAGAAGGACTGGATTGTCACCCCACAAAATCCTTATGGGAAGGGCGATGCGCTTACCAGCAATACCTGCCACTGCTTTGATTAATATCACTGATGATATGATTCTGGATTATTGTAAAGGCCTGGCTGACGTGGTCCGTTCTGTGTCGCAGCAGGTGCAGACAGCAACGGTTCCAGCTGCGAGTGACCTGTGCCACGACTTGTGCCCAGGGGACTGGGTACTTGTGCATAAACACGTGAGGAAGAGTTGCCTGGATGCTCGCTGGCGTGGTCCGTACCAGGTAATACTGGTTACGAACACGACAGTGAAGTGTGGAGGATTGCCAAACTGGATACACGCCTCCCATACCCGTAGAGTTCCAGCACCCTTGGAAGAAACAGCCCCTCTCGAGAACGAAAACCCAGCTGAGGTGGTAGAGCCACCTGAGAGGGCAAGTCAAGCTGTAAGGGGTGTTGACGCAGCTGGTTGTGCACTAAACCAAGCCGAAGGGGAATGTGAAAGTAACGTCGAAATAGACTCGGAAGAAGAAGAAAGAGCTGCAGTGGGCAGTACCGAGTCAAATCCTGCGGAAGGGGAAAACAGTGCACAGGGTATCAGTAGGGCGAGTGGAGGTGCCACTGAAGTAGAAAGGGTTTGGCCTGTGAGTCAGAGACGGGTAAACTCGAGATCGGCACCCAGAACAGATCGTGCCTCAGTGTCCGAGGAATTAGAAGCAGAGCCAGGTGACGAAGAACAGCCCCAGGGTGCTCTGAGAAGATCGAAGAGAACAAGAGTCCCGTGCCAAAAGTACGCCTCACCAGAGTGGGCATACTCAGTGACTGATGACAGGTTTACTGAACTAAAGGCTAAGATCGATGACACTGGTCAGCAATTCTCCGTTTCCAAGAGTGGAAGTGTTGTTGAAGATCCCAGGATTGGAGATCGAAGGAATATTGACCATCAATTTTCCGAATCCGCCACTTCTGAGCATCATCCGTGGTTTGATTCTGGAAACACTGGACTTCCCAACTTTTGCAGTTGTACCAGCTCCCCAAGAACTGACAACCCTTAAACTTGAAATTTTGCGGGGGGTCCTACAGCTGTTGGGACCCGCAGTTATTCTGGACTGATTGTAAAATTGCTGTATATAGAGTTTGAAAAGAAGATAACCTAGGCCCGAGTGGAAGAAGAATAAATTTAGGGATTTTTCCATTGGAGAGCGAAGAAGAGCTAGGGAAGTCTTCCTGATCTACAGAGACGAGAAATCGAACTTTGTTAGAGGTTTCCCCAGCTTAAGAGAGCAGCTGAACTGAATTTCTGGATGAGAAAGAGACTTGTGTCAACGGAGATTGTACTGAACATTGAGAACATTCCAAAGATGGCAGAACCTGGAAATACACACCGTAGAGCCAAAGTAGTGATAAGCACACTGTTAGGGGTAGTGATAGCTGTTATATTTGCAGTAGTAGTAACTTCATACATGGTGGCCCATAGACAGGAGGGGGAGGTTCAGGGAACACCCACACCTACCACTCTAGGACAGGGAGGGGTCACTATTAGAGATCAGAGAGCGTTGACACTTGAGGAGAGTTGTATGTTTCATATAGATTTGTCTAGGGCTGATTTTAAACTTAATGCTTATGCGAAGCTGTTGTATGAGTATGTTGATGCGATGGATGCGAAGGATTGTTATGTGTGCATGCAGTTGCCTGCTTCAGTAGATGAGTGTATTAGATACCACCATCTCCCATTGACATATGGGATTTCTTGTAGCCTGTTGCTTAGTTTGTTTTATGAAAGGAAACAGTTCGAGTATTTCTTTTCGAATTATGATACAGTACTTCCTGAAGTTCCGGCATATAAGCATTTGAATAAGTATGATTATTACAAGTCAGAGGATAGACTTCGGAAGTATTTCATACCGATTAAGAAACTAGACACAGCTTATGCTCATAGACATCATCTGACATGTTGGTTGTCCGAAACGGGAAAGAAGTTTTTAGGTCAGATAGAGGATAGGTATAGAAAACTGACCCAGACACGAGATACAGGAGATAGTCCAGTGGATTGGACCGATGAGGAGAGATTGCATAAATCTAAGGGAAGTTATGGACCGATTGCATTAGATGAAGTACAGAAGGGGAAGTTGTGTATTGCTCATCCTCAAACCTATTATGAGAAGGTTCCAGTGGGACAGAGTACGTGTGATCATACTTTTACCATGGAGGACTCTGCTAAGAACTTCTTGCAAGGTCCGGTACAGGTGAATCCGACTGTGTATTATGTGTGCGGGAAGAATGCATATGTGAGATTGCCTGCGAATTGGTATGGTGCGTGTTATTTGGCTATCATTTTCCCAAAGATTTATCATGCTGAAGATTTGAATTTATTAGAGACGGGACGTCATTCGAAAGTGCGTAGAGCTGCAAGTGCAGGAGCAGTGATTGGTGATTTATTTGGAGCGACTATACCTAGTTTGGGTGTGGTCCTGAATGATGTGAAAATAAGAAGATTGGCAACTGTGGTGGATGAATTGTCAATGAATTCGGCGAGGTCATTGTTGTTGGTGAATGGAGAAATGTTGTCGATACGGAATATGATTTTGCAGAATCGACTTGCGTTAGATGTATTATTGGCAAAAGAGGGCGGAGTCTGTAAATTGCTGAAAGTCCAGGAATGTTGCACGTATATTCCAGACAATAGCAAGGACTTGGAGAAATACATAGACAACATTACCACAATCCATAAAGAAATATTGGATTTGACAGAAGAGAATGTGTGGGAAAAGCTTGGCCAAGGATTTGGTCGAGTGGGAACTTGCTTTGCGAATTTGGGAATGGGATTTATTGGATCTGTGTTAAAGCCAATAATAATTGCTGTGGTATGTGTGATCTGTCTGTGGGGATTCGTAAGAGCTTGGAAATGGTATAAAGGGAATAAAGTCGAAAGAGCCCTTAGAGCGAATGAGCAGAGAATGGCTAGATTACAGGATCATCAATACCAGAATCTTAAAAGGATGGAAGAGATTCGGCAGAGTGGAATGATAACAACTGCCGTTTAGATCAGCTTTTATTCCAGGGAAAGTGAGAAATGATGGTGTGATGACAGTTGTCATCAAAGGGGGGAACTGATGTAGCGCCTAAAGGTTTTGAAATTTGTAGGGGTGCATCATATTCACTGTTAGCTGGCACCCGCATATAATCAATGTATACTTAGATGTGTTGTGTGAAATGTATCAGCTATATCTCAACATAGAAATGTTAGAGACGTGAAACATAATGCGAATGTATTCAGTAAAATGCATGATGATTAGTTTTCGTTCAATGCAATGTATTAGGTTAAACGTGTGACATGATTTAGAATTATTCATGTAGGTCGCTTATTCAGGTATATGAAAGTAAAAGTACTAATGCTTAGAATGTGATTTAATAGTGTGTTTAACCGAGTAGAGGTCTGAATGTCCATATATATCGTTGAGGAGATAGGCCTGGTATTTTCTTATGTTAGCTGAATGCGGTAGGCCGCAATGATTTATTCTAGTAGAGGTTTTGGGCTGCAGTAAATTGTAAAGTTAAAGGATGCAAAGTATTTCTCCATCCCATGATCTCACAGCAGGTGCAATGACAGTTTGTTCGTTAGTAGAAAAGGTCTTTGTCTAAGAATTGAATTATGGAGGAAGCCAGACATGGGAGTACTTTGGAATGTGCCAATCGCAACTCCCAGCGCGGACGGTGTCTGGGACTCAAGGCCAAGCTGATGGACGATGGCGGATGGACAGCGCTGAATGGAAAAGTACTGGGAGAAGACCTGGTCGAGGAGGTGTGTCGGAGGGCGTATTCTATGTTTTGGGGTTTCGTATTAGGGACAGTGCCCCGAGGGTTGAGGGCAGAGTAGAGAGAGAACAGAGGAGCAGAGAGAAGAGGTGGGCGAGGAGCTAGAAGGAACATTGTAGATCAAGCTCTCTAAGTGAAGACTTCTTAGGGAGTTTCACTTCGGACACCTTTTCGCGATTTCTTGGGTCTTAAGGAAATGCTAAGTAGGGATGTCATCCAGCATAGAGTAGGGACAGAGATGCTCAGGATTAATGATTCCTAATATCGACATTGGCTTGGTAGTTATCTACCTCATGCTTTTAGAAGTTGTACTTTTGTTTAAATTTAGTTGAATGCGGATTCTTCGTAGAGTAGCATTTGTGTTAGTGCCTATTTACCTGTTGTGCCTGGTACTAAGGTGCCTATATCTGCAGATGTTTATGTTGATAATAAAGTCCCGAGAGCAATAGAGATTAAGTTTCGAGTCCTTAATTATGTCAAATTGCGGAAGATATTCTCTGATAATTGTGTTTGCTCCCTCCACGCTATTGGGCAAGTAAAAAGGTTTAATCGACCAGAGTGGGTTCTTGGAGCATAAAGGGAAAACAAGAAATTGGGCCCCAGCAGACGCTAATACCCTTTAGCAGGGTGTCCTTTTGGAAGCAATTCGTCCGTACTATTTCATTCTGTGTGAAATGTTAGGGGCATGTTATCAAGAAACGGCGTTAAAATTATCGCCGCTTTAGCGGCAGGAAATTGCCGCTAAAGCGGCGATAATGGGCTTGATAATATGCCAGTGGCGGCTGGTGACTTATGAAAGTGGTAGGGCGTAAACGTTAGAGGTAAGTATTGTGCTCGAGCGAGCCTGACCTTCGTCATGAGAGTTCAAAGGGGTTCTCACCACAGGAGTATTTTTAAACAAAAAGTTAAAGTCATTTTAGGGTAGGTATAGAAATAAGACCTTAACTTACTTTTTTTTTAAACTTGAAATTCACTGAAAAATCCCACACATTTTAAAGTGATGTTTTAGTTAGGTGACAAAATGAGGCAATAACTAATGTTTCAAAAATGGAAAAATTACAGATATTCACCAGTTCAGTTAACTTCACTAACCATAACTTGCACCATCATAATGAACTGCTTATGGCCTCACATATTAAACCACTCATGGCATGTTAAATGACATCATTAATGCACCTTCAGAGCACTATTGGCCCATTGGTTCTGTATACCATCACATTGTGTATATAAAGGCCTAAGAAACTGCAAAAACAATGCCATATGGCATTGTTTTCGTATATATGGAAACTAATCTGTTATAAGCTTCGTCGAAGCCTATAGCTGTGGCCTTGGGAAGCCTTTGTCATTTTCTACTTTGTTATTGAATAATCAGTGCGCAACAGCAACTGAAATTCTCTTTTTGTCAATGCTATCGTGATGCAAATGAACTGACTGGAGGCATGAGAACAATTGAACACGGTTTGACCTTTCTCTGGAGTGTCTGGCATGACTTATGACGCAGTTCAATTTAGAAACTCCAGAATACAGCCATATGGACAACATTTTGTAAGGGGTGGATTGAGGAGGTCAGCAGTCCCAAAGACCCCATCAGCTAACGGCCCTAATTTCCAGTTAACATCATATCGCGTGTCACCTTCATTCAGACCTGGCCAGCCCAATAGCGAGCAAAGGAGCTTATCAGCGGCTAATGCGGATCTTTAATTCGTGCCCTTCTTGAACCATCCATTTTCTAACCGCATTAACCGGCGCATTTACATCCCATCTTAATGCTGCTAAAGAGACGGGGCGCGGGACAGTAAATGACAGCGGTGTAATGAGGCTCGGGCTCTTTCTCTCTCTCCGTCGATCTCTTTTTAAAATGGCGGACGGGTTACACACCCGCCAACGATCACCGCGCTTCGAGTGTGTACCGGAACCTTTAACTCAGCGCCCATTCCGTTGACAGACACACACGTTGTAATGACCAAAAATGCACCCAAATTCGGAAATCTGCTCTGGGAAGGGTGAGGAAGCAGGATTTGGGGTTTTTTTTGTTACGTGAGGGATCAGCATTCATGAACAGATTATGCATCAACAGAGCAAGTGACAAGGAGCTGCATTAGCATGTGTGCCGCAGTAGAACTGCTAGCCTCACCGCACACAAATATCTTTGTGGTGGTGGGAGTGAAATATCCTCAGTTATTAAAGCCAACGCCGGGAGAAGGCTTCCTGCAAGAAAATGGAAAAAACAACATGCCCTAGCAGTTTGTTTTTAAAATAGGTGCGGTGGAATTACTAAAGTTCGGAGCGTACTATGTTAAAAGTAAGAAACGTCTTATTGTGTCGAATACAAACATGGCGGCATTTGGTAACTGCGTAATGGCACGAATCACCGGTTTGTTGACAGCTCGCACTGCTCTAAAGCAACAAGGGAAGGCACATTTTGCCGTACATATATCTGTGTGGTAAAGCGTGTGTTGTGCCCTTGTGCTTGCCGCCTACTACCAACCGAACCTTTCGTGGATGACATGTTTTCCTGGTATCACCATTATTTCTAAGTCCTTCTCAAAAGTGGGAAGAAGTGTAATTTTCAACTTTTTAATTTTCCACATAGGAAATTACCGCCTGCACAATATTCATATACTTAAACAACAAAAAGTACGTACCTGCGTTGCCTCCGATTAAGACCGGCCATGCTGTACTGGTGGGTCTGCGACTCTGCGTGTTCCTGCCCTCCCCTACGCAACGCAAGTACGCAATGCAACTCAAGCCAATCACAAGACTGGTAGGCGCAGCAGGCGAGCGCCGCAGCCGGGACATTTTCTCTGGGTAGAGAACAAGGGAGAATGGGCGATCCTGCTCGAGGGCAAGGGGGGAGTGGCTTACCCACTATTGTGGGTATTGACTGTTTGGTCGGCTCAGGGCCGATGGCCAAACAGTCAATACCCACAACAGTGGGTAAGCCACTCCCCCCTGCCCTCGAGCAGGACCGCCCACCCTCCCGCCCCCAAACAAGCACAGAGGCACTTCTGCTTTCTCGCAATGCGAGAAGGCAGAAACATAAATGGTCGTTTTTACCATTTATGTTTCTGCCTTCTCGCACTGCGAGAAAGCAGTGGGGCAACGCCCCAACGCCCTAATGGGGGAGCCGCCACTGTAATATGCCCTCGAGAATTCCCATTGAAGCCCATGTTCTGGTGTCAACATGGGCTTCGATTGGAATTCTCTGCGGCATATCATCAAGCCCATTATCGCCGTTTTAGCGGCAGTTTTCTGCCGCTAAGGCGGCGATAATTTTAACGCCGTGCTTGATAATATGTCCCATAGTCATTCTTAAAACTTGACGTATTGCGCATTTTTGACAGCGCACCGTATCGTTTATTTGGTTATTTAATGCATTTTATTTAAGGGACTGATTACGAGTCGGTCTGTCTAGTAGGACCCGTCTGTAAACCTCTGTTTGGCACTGGTTGGAAAGGAGTTCAGAGGAATTTAATGTATCATATATCACGTTCACCCCCAAAGGGGCATCTTGGCACTAAATAATCGATGTTAATTTTTACCCAACTCAATGGTGCTAATTTTATCGATCTCAGAAAGGAAGATAGGCTGAGTGGACCCGCCCGGAACTGAATCTGTAACCATGAGGTAAAACACACACCCCTGCAGTGGATGCATTACTCCGGCTCTGGTCAGGTCAAACCTGTCAAAATTTAACAGGGAAAATGTGTACAGTATTGACTATGACATGCACATTTTGGTGTGTTAAATACAAAAAGCGGCATGTTATTCCCCAAAAACTAGTTATTTATCGCACCTGATAAATAACGTACGCTTGGGTATTGTTACTTCTGGGGTGCGATAAATAGCATCTTAACCTGTAATCAGGCCATAATAGTGCCTGTTATGAGGTTTCTGGCATGTGGATTCTGGTGTTTAATGCATCAAAAATCTGCATGCTGCAGTAAATACTGTCCCCTTAGGGCCAGATTACAAGTTGGCTATAAACAAGGTGTTATTTATCGCACCTCATGCCAGTAACTTGCTCGGGAAGGGGGCTCACAATTCTCCTCCTCACCATATTTGTAAATATAAAACAATGCGCACCCCCATCCCGGAGAGGGTTATAATTGAAAAGGGCATTGGCACACCCTCTTTAAAAAAATTACTGGAATACCACAGAGCTACAGTGGTACCACTAAAAATGAAATGTATGTTTTTGTCCCCAAGGGGTCCCTTGCCACAATACAAACAAATGCTGCCATCCCTATAGTGTCCAACATGGTCAGTATGTGCTCAACCTCTTTTATCCAGATGAGGTCTCTCCCAGTAGGAATGGGGAAGCCACAGATGGACAGGCTGCTCTGGCATTCTACCATGATGGAAGGCCTGAAAGCCCCCTGCCCCAGAAGTTGACTGCTGCTAATACACCTCCCTCCATATAGCAGTTGCTGAAGAAACTCATTCTGTGGCTAAAGGACTTGGAGACAGGGAAGGTGTAAGACCTGACATCCTTGGTGTGGTATACGCCCAAACCATTTACATGCACCCATCCTGTTTTATAGTTTCCACTAATCAGTAGGAAGTGTGAATTTGAGGACAACATAGACTTTGGGATTGTGCCAGTCTGATTCAATGCACCCAGCAGGAAATGTGTCCCTTCGACCAGCTAGCTCACAGTTCCACCTTAAACCCCCTAAACCTAGAAAGGGAGTGAACCATTTTGGAAAACACTGCTCATGACAACCCAGACCCCTCAGGGATCATGGTGACAGATGTAGAAACTTTCACTCATACACTTCTGCTCTCGTTTGCTCAGAGAAAATATACACAGAATACACAAGGGACATTTTCAATATTTATTGAACCAAAGTGATTCTTGTATAGAATATATGCACTGTAATGATCAATAGACAGAAGCAGATGAAAGTTATATCAAGCATCAAGACAGCCACCCTTCCTCTCCGCTCCCACGGAAATCACCTGCGGAATCCCACAAGGGTCATCATTAAGCCCAACCCTCTTCAACATCTACATGGTCCCCCTCGCCGCCATCGTCCCACAACATGGCATCAACATCGTATCCTACACTGATGGCACCCAGCTCATTCTCTCCCTCACCAAAGACCCCACCACTGCCAAACTCAACTTCCAGAAAGAAATGCAAGACGTTGCAGTATGGATGATCAACAGCTGCCTAAAACTCAATGCTGAGAAAAACAGAAGTCCTCTTCCTCGGAACCAACCCTTCAGCATGGGACAACACCTGGTGGCTGACCGCCCTTGGAAGTCCACCGACCCCCTCGGACCACACCAGAAACTTCGGCATCGTACTCGACTCAGCGCTCACCATGAACTGACAGGTCAACGCTGTCACCTTCAGCTGCTTCAACACCCTCTGCATCTTCCGCAAGACATCCAAAGGGATACCCCCAGAGTCAAGGGAGACGGTCACCCACGCACTCATCACCAGCAGACTGGACTATGGAAACGCACTCTACGCAGGCATAAACAAATCCCTACTCCGCAAACTCCAGACTATACAGAACACCGCCGCCAGACTCATACTGGCCATCCCCCAGCACAAACACATCAGCCAGCATCTACGAAGGCTCCACTGGCTCCCCGTGGAGTAAAGAGTCACCTTCAAAATCCTCACCCACACCTATAAATGCCTATACAACACCGGACCCAAAAACCTCAACGACAGAATCAACTTCCACGTACCCAAGAGAAACCTCAGATCCTCTAACCTTGCACTAACCGAAACCCCATGCATCCACAGAGCCAGGGCAGGCAGAATATCCTTCTCTCCCATTGCGGCCAAGACCTGGAACGAGCTCCCGGCGGACATTAGATGTGCTCCGTCCCTGAGTACCTTCAGGAAGACCCTCAAGACCTGGCTCTTTGGCTAAGCAGATCTGCGGACACCCCCCCCAGCGCCTTGAGAACCTCAAGGGTGAGTAGTGCGCTTACAATTCCCTGATTGATTGATTGATTGATTGATTGATTGATTGACTGAATAGAACAAACAGTTCCCCATCGTGATAATGCAGTATATAGATGCAGGTATATACAAATGATATAACAATCTAGCGTACTCCTACTACATCAACCCTAACCTATGTGTTTAGGGTGTAGGTGTATGTTCTGTCAAGAATCCCCTCACTGGATGATCCAACCCCATTACCTACTGGGTAAGAATGTAGGACCACATGTTAGTCATGAAATGCACTCCGATCACGGAGATGTCAGTCAGCTGCTGAGCAAAGCTTTAGCATGTAGGGACCTCTCAAAGTCAGCAGAAGTGCCTCCTCTGACTATTCCAGTAAACCAATGTTTATTTATAGAAAAAGGCATCCTTGCCTTGGGCCAAGATTGTGATCAAACTGCCGTTGTTTGTCTTCTGCAGATAGCTGTGTTGTCATACGGATGTAAATGAAAAACACATTTGCACAATTGTACATGTAGGCCTTGTACACAATGCAAAGGCAGTGTCATAAAAAAGTTTAGCCATGTAAACAATGTCGGTGTTTCCAAGACACCAACCCAAGTGTCACAAATGCAAATGTAAAGTGAAGTTAACTCTTGGAAAGATTTGTGTACATGTAGAAATGGCAACATTTCCTACAAGGCCTTACTGGGACACATGATACCCACTCCTCGGACATAAGTCGGGTAAGAAGCTATCTAAAACCTAAGATTTTTCAACAGGTAGAAGCCACACTTCGTTGTTATTTACTGTTATCTCTGGAGAGAGCAGGCTACAATTGCAATTAAAACTTCCATCCTAACCTTTTTTTGAATAGTAGTAAGAGGAGACTGGTAGCTACTCAGGAGTCCACGTTGCTTATTGTTTAGAATCAGCTGCATAATGTGGTTTGATCAGACGAATAGAGACAAACCTTTTGTCTCGATGTCCGGCAAGGGGTGGGAGAAGCACAGTTTGTCAGGATTCCTGCTACAGCTCACTACCCTAGACTATATACTGGCATGACTCATATCATTCCCCCCAACACTTTTTTTTATTGAAATCCATAAAGAAAATGTTATCAACACACATCCATACAATTCATTTAGCATGTCGGGTAATAAAAAAATCATTTAACACCACTAAAAAGTCTAAAGACAGTGAATCGTAAGATCATAAGAAAGAGACAATATATGAATTTAAGCCAACATTAAAATGTACGATGAGATGAATCTTATAAATCTTATAAATATGACTTTAAAGGAAGCAACACCTGATATTTTAATACAACGTCAACTGCCAGTATTAACACAAGCTAAGCAATTGATTGAGTCTTGGGTACATTAAAGTATGCAGAAAAATTGACATATGTGCCATGAATGATATTTCATCCTATAACAGCCAATACAGATACTTAACAATAAAAACTAAAGTGTCTTATAGTGCATTAAAGTGCTAAGAAATAAGTGTCTATAGTGCAATGAAATATGGGTTCGATTTTAAGATTTTAATCGAAATAGGCTGCCCAAACATTCTCAAACTTATTAAGCCCCCCAATTTGCAGTGCATAAACCTGTTCACTTATTTTTACCTGCTTCATTTTCCTAACCCATTCACCTTTGGGTGGTATAAGATCCGATCGCCATCTCTAAAGCAAGAGTGATCTAGCGACTGCCATTGCCATATAGAATAATTTGATCACCTTGTCAGGAAAATGTAAAGCAGGGTCATAACCAAACAATTTCAGCTGAATATTTGAATCTATTGTGATTGCGCATTCGGTTTCCAAATAGCAAAAAAATATCATTCCAGAACCCTTGGATCGATGGGCACTGTGATGTGATGTGTGTCCAATTGGCTGAAGGATGGTTAAGACAACGAAAGCACTGCCCAGATTGATTGGGAAAAACCTTAGATAGAAAAAGTGGGGTTCTATAAAGCAGCCATTTACTAAAGAATATCATCCTACACCAGTTAGCCCCCTTAGCGTGCTAAAGTTAAGGTTATTTAATACTGACCACATACTCGCTGTGATTCCCAACTCCTCATGTTTTCCTCATTTAGTTTTTGCTTTCTAAGCAAGATCTATACCCTTGACAGAGGCTAAATGCTGTTTCCATTCCCTGGGTTTCTTAACTATAGTTGTTTCTAGTAATTCATGTACTAAATTTTTATGTTCGATAATCTGTACCAAATTGAGGTTACTTAAAAAAATGTACTAAAAATATTATATGACCCAAGGAGAAGAAAGTCATTCGGAATTAAATCATACATTTCAGCTATATTCAGCCATCTATCATTCCTTAAGAATTCAGAGATTTTCCCAAAGCCAGCCTTGGCCCATTTTTGTGTAATTACAGTCGGATCTCAAATCACAGATAGTGAAATGAGGTTGGATAACGGAGTTGAGGAGTTGATTATGGGGATTGAATATCTTCTATAGAAAACCTGAAGTTTATAGAAAAACCACTGCATACACTTATAACGTACTAGTTTAGTAGATTTTACGATTTTTAATGGTCAGCGTATCTGATGCTCTTTACAAATTAACTTTATGAAATAGTTTAGAAATAGACCTGTTTGTGGTGCCGGCTTAAACCTTGACATATATTGTGCAAAATATGCAAATAATAATCCCTGAGGTTAGGGAGATCTAATCTGCCATTTTCCAGTTCCTCATATAAAGTATTGAGTGCAATTCGGGGGACTTTCTTTCCCCAGAGAAAAGATGTAAACATGTATTCTATATTAGCAAAAAAAGAAGCCGTTAATACACAGGGGATCACAGATAATAAAAAATTAAATAACGGAAGAACAGACATTTTAATCAATGCAACCCTGCCCATAATAGTTAATGGAAGGGAATTCCATTGAAGGAATAAGTCCTGGACTTTTCGCAGAAGCAGAGCAAAGTTTAAATCATATAATGTGGAAATTCGAGCCGAAAAATAAACATCCTGATATCTTTTCGATTTAATATTTAGACAAGGAGAGATATCAGCAAGTAAATCCGCAGGCTTAAGGCCACACTGTATTATTTCTGGTTTTTTTAATTGATTTTGTATCCTCCGAGCAACTCAAATTGCTTAAAAATCTCGAAAGCTTTTGCTTGTACCTCCTTCTCAGCCTTTATTATGAGCATGAGATCATCAGCATATAGTTTAAGTTTTCCCATAGTTGGTAGAGGAAGTCGAATATCAACACTATTCCGGATGGCTATCGCCAAGGGCTCAATAGAAAAGGCGAATACCACCAGAGACAGTGAGCAGCCTTGTCTAGTCCCCTGTTTAACACTGACGTGGCCTGCCACAGTGGCATTAATAATAATATTGGCTTCTGCATTCAAGTACAATTTCTGAATCAGACCCGTAATTTTGGGAGGTATACCAAAATTTAAAAGAATACAAAATAAGGTCTCCCAAACAACCAGGTCAAATGCCTTCTCAGCGTCGCATATAAGGACCAAAGCTGGCATCTTATCAAAATAATCAAGTGCTTCAGCCACATAGTGTGTATTGGTCCCAAGCTGCCTCCCTGTGATAAAACCATTTTGATCAGGAAAGATCAGATGCAAAGCAATTATATTTAATTGGTTGGCTAAAAGTTTAGTGATAATTTTATAATCAGAGTTTAAAAGCGTTATCGGGCAATAAGCATTCCTGTCTTCACAATCCTTTCCCTTTTTAAAAACACTGACAATATTCCCTTTTCTGAATGAAGATGGTATTAAACCACCCTCTAAAATTGAATTAGAAATTACCAAAAGATATTTCAAAATGGTTTTGAAAAATTCAGCCGGAAGACCGTCCGGGCCACAGGCTTTGCCATTCAGGAGATTTTTAATAACATCACCCAGTTCTTCTTTAGAGAAAGGACGCATAATTCTCATTTTATCAACATCAGAAAGTACAGGCATTTCATGTCTCTGCAGAAACTTTCCCAGAGATGCCTTGTCGATAGACTGTTGTTTGCCATATATATTCCTGTAATGTTGTGACATTATATCCCCTATGGCCCCTGGGTCATCAGAACGAAGACCAGTTATAGGGCATCTCTGTGAGGCTTATCTGATTGCTTACTGCCTGCTTCCTGGCCTGCCAAGCAAGAAACCTCCCGGTATAATTGCTCTCTTCATAAACCTTTTGCCTATGGTGCTGATAAAAAGATTCACTTTTAACACAATATTTTTCGCTAAGATCCCGTTTAGCCTGATCAAATTTCCGTTGGTTAAAAACTGAGGGGCTGCGGAGAAAGATAGCAAAACAACTTTGCACCCTCTGCTCTAAAATTTGCTTTTCCTCCTTCCTTTTTCTTAAATTATCGGCATCTTTTCCAATGGCTAGTCCCCGTACATATGCCTTAAGCGAGTGCCAAACCACGTGAGGTGGTGCAGAGCCGTGATTTCGCTCAAGAAACTCCTTTATCTATGTTTTGACAACTTTCTTCTAATAGGTATTGCCTATTTAACATCCATCTTTTGGAATTCGTAATATATTTACCTGACTCTAACTCTAGAATGACCATATCATGATCCGAAAATCCATTCAAAAGAATTCTCTGCTGGCAAAAAGTCAGTCTCCTAGAGATGAGGAAAAAATCAATGCGTGAAGAAGTACGAAATCTACCTGATAAGCAGGTATACGTGATCTTAGTTGGGAATACTGCCCTTCATGGATCAAATATGTCCAGGGTCTTACCATAAATTTGTATGACTCTTAAAGTTTTCGGTTTTAGCTGTTTTTTGGATATAGCTGAGGAATCGATTTTAGGGTTTATGAAAAAATTAAAATCTCCCCCTATGATCACTTCACCAGGAATTTAAATTAAAGATTGAAAAAACTCTTCATATGGTAAAGGATTATCCTCTACTGGAGCATATATGCTGGCAAAAGTTAGAAGTCTGTTCCCGAGATTACAGGTAGCCCAGCACCACCTTCCTCTCCGATCAGTTGCAGAATTGACCACCTCAGCCTGAAGTTTTTTACCCAAGAACATTGCTGTTTTATATAGTGCAGACTTGTCAGGTATTGGAGTGCTTTACATGAGCATTGGTTATATCACACAAGATCAAATTCATTTTGGTTGTAGACATGGGGAGATTAAGTGATTTGACCAGAATCACAGAATGTTGAGCTGAAGCAGAAACTCCAACCTGGTTCCCCAGTTGCAAAGTCTGCAGCTCTGGAAGTAACACCACATCATCTCCCCTAAGTGCAACATTTAATCAAGTGGTCAACTGGATAAAAAAACAAAGATTACAAATAATTTAAAAGTTCTTTGTCGCTATTTGAAAACTCAGAAAATATGTCCTCATTTTAGTTTTTTAGAGCTCTAACCATAATTTTGATGCAAATCAGACCCTCTCATATATGTAATTTCAAAAGGAAATGCTCTAGGTATTACAGTTTTGATTACATCAAGATGACGTCAGGTGTTCCACACTTTTGTAATAAATATAGAATGTTAGCAATCTAGTTGTTCATTGGGATACTGTTGAGAGACAGAGGCCAGGGGCACAGACTCTGAAAATTGAAGGCAGGTAGGAGAGTGCAGAGGCAATAATTGGACCACACCGGGCAGGCAGGAAGGGCAGTGGCAGCACAACAGACTATGGAGGGCAGTGGAAAGGGGGGCAGGGGCAACAAACCAACAATACAGGACTGGCAAGAGAGGCTGTGGCACTATAATAGACCATTGTGGGCAGAAGGAAGAGGCAGTGGTAATACAACCATACAATGCAACAGACCCGTTTCAGCCAGGAAACGTCCAATGTTTTTAAGCTCAAATGGGCTTTATTTGATCTGTCTCCTGTCTACAATCTCCTCTTTTTCAATGTAACTCAAAGGGGAAAATCAATACCCCAGTTTTTTTTTCAAAATCTCCCTCTTACCATGTTCAAAATGTTCGCAAGTATGGTACATTGGATCATGGTAGGCAGGCTGAATTGGGGTAGGGACATGGACTTGGATAACAGAGGACAGGAGGGACATTTAGAACTTACAGAGGACGCGGACACCAGGGCCTTGCAGGAACTGATGCTGTCAATAGATCTTAGGCAGCGGGTTGTGGGCCCAACGACCAGGGGAGGACATACCCTGGATGGGATCTTCTCTACCCAATGTAATATCCATTTCCAGAGCCTTCTTCCCCTGGCTTGGTCGGATCATTCCGCAGTCCAATTTGAGATTCTACTAAATGACCTTGGTAAGAAAACTATAGGGCACAAAGATAGGATAAGAACTCGAGCTTGGAATAATTTGGAGGGAGACTCTCTGATTAAGCTGCTATCCTCCTCCGCAGCCGATATGCCAGGAGATGTGGATAGAGCATGTCATAACTATACTGGTTGGCTGCAGCAAGCTTGTGATACCCAAGCCCCTATTAAAATTTTGCGGCCAAAGAGAGAACATCCTTCTGCTCCCTGGTATTCACAGGAGATTAGAACTCAAAAGCTCATCTGCAAGCAGCGAGAACGTAGGTGGAGGAGTAATTATAATGAATCTGAGAGAAAAGCTTATAAAATCAGCCTCCAGACATATAAACAGGTTATTGTTACCGGCAAACAAAGATACTTTGCCGCTCAGGTTTTTGGATTCAAGTAATTCAGCCAAAGAACTATTTAAGACAGTGGCCAAGCTGGCAGCACCAAAGGCATGCCCGGTCCAACCCAGCCAACTGCTGTGCGATGATTTGGCCGAATTTTTCTTATCTAAGGTGGAGGCTATCTTTGCGGTCTTTAGCAAAAGGAGCACCATTAGTCCGGATACTAGCAGGGAGGGCTCGAGGTTAGATCGTGCCTCCTATCCGACCGTTGTCAAATTTTGGTCAGTGTCCTCCTTGGACATTCAAAAGATCTTGATGGAAGCTAACTCAGGATCTCCATTTGACCCTTGCCCCATTAAGGTGGCTAAACTAGCTTCAGGACCGATTGCGGACCAGCTCTCTAGTATATTTAACCTTATGTTTGAATCAGGGCTCTTTCCCAGCCATTGGAAATTAGCATCTATTTTACCATTGTTGAAAAAACCCAACCTCTCGATTAATGATCCCAATAGTTTTCGCCCAATAGCTAGACTTCCCCTACCGGCTAAACTTGTCGAAAAATTAATGAACAGACAACTTAGTCTCTTCCTGGAGGATACCCATGTGCTTGACCCCACTCAATATGGCTTTAGGCAAGGCCATAGCACAGAATCCGCCCTCATTAAAGCTACTGAAGAGATTAGGGAGGCAGTGGATCAGAGAGGCAAGGCAGCTCTGATCTTGCTTGACTTGTCCGCGGCCTTCGATACGGTCCACCATTCAATACTCCTGAGTCGTTTAAAGACGTGTGGGATTGGTGGTAAAGCATGGGACCTTATCAAATCTTTTCTAGCTGACAGAAAACAAGTGGTGACCCTGGGGGAGTTCCAGTCGAAACCATTCTCCACACCTTTGTAGAAATCAAATCCTAATCTGGGGCTTCACTGATACACCTGGTCCTTTTAAACCAACAAAGAAGAGATTGGCACAGAAGCTGTAATATAAAAGACATCTTTTTATTTAACCTCTAAAGAGGGAAAAATGCGTCATACAAAATTCTCAAATCACTGTAGGAGACATTTCTAAGGAGTACAGAGAACAGGGGCATTATATACCCACACAGGGGCTGAAAAAAGGCGGTACAAGTACACATGAGAAGAGTTATGCACATAGATGGTCATACAGAAACTGCACAGTCAACAAGTAGGAGGAGTAATAAGTTGCTGACATCAGTTAGAACAGCCTGACAGTTCTATACTAGGAACAGGTGCACTCTACTAGCTAAGCACATCTGAGCATGTGCAAGACTCTGGGAGAGGGAAACAGCAAATGCCCAGCACATAGCTAACTAAAATGGCTGCCAAGTACAAACTGGCTCATGCTAAGAGATTAATGCAATCTTCAACACCTTGTGGTGTCCCTCAGGGGTCATCACTCAGCCCCACCCTTTTTAACATTTATGTTAGTGCTCTGGCACCCGTTATAAGGTCCTATGGGTTCTGTATCACCTCCTATGCAGATGATACACAAATTGTTGTATCACTGACACCAGGGGGGGAGGTGGATTCGGAATTGCGTCTGCGGGAGTGTATGTTGGCAGTGGGCAGTTGGTTGTCCAAAAATTGTCTTAAACTAAACTCGGAGAAAACGGAGGTAATATTGTTTGGTAACACCTCTAACTTTTGGACCCCTGCCTGCTGGCCCGACTCCATGGGCACTCTCCCAATTCCAGCCAGAAAGGTAAAAAACCTTGGCATAATACTGGACGATAAAATGACCCTTGAGCACCAAATAAAAGACTTAACTTCTAAAACCATGTACACCATCAGAATGGTGAGGAAAGTGTTACCCTTGCTTCCTCGGGACAGCAGGCATATGGTGGTAAGGGCTCTGGTCACTGCTAGATTGGATTACTGTAACGGACTCCATCTGAACGCTCAGCAAAGTACGTTGAACAAATTACAGATTCTGCAGAATGCGGCAGTCCGACTACTTACAGGCTCCTCCAGATTTTCCTCAATTACTTTGGAAAGAAAAACCCTGCATTGGCTCCCTATCAAAAGCTGTATACGTTTCAAGGCATTATCCATGGTTTTTAAGGCCTTGCATGGACTCGGCCCAGAATTTTTAAAGCGGCGCATACAATGGTATGTCCCGGGAAGAAGCCTACGATCAAAAGGCACTAAACAGGCTCAAGTCCCACGTATCAGGAAAGCTCGATGGGGAGGTAGAAGTTTTGTTTACGGAGCCGTTAAGGCTTGGAATGATCTGCCACTCTATCTTAGAACCTTGCCTGACCTGCTGTCTTTCAGAAAGGAACTTAAGACTTGGCTTTTCCTTAATGATTAGCCTCCCATCTCATGTCTCTCTGAATTCACAGGCTCCGGACTTCTCAGGACTTTCTAGACAGCGCCAGGACACCTCCGGGTATTTGTCGCGCTTTAAAAGTGTCAATAACATAACATAACATAACATGGAGAGGTGCACCAAACTGACCCTACAGGGCAGGCAACAGGGTTTGCAGCAGCACAATACACCACACAGGGCATGTGGGACGGGAGTGCAGCACAACAATCCATAGAAAGCAATAGGGAGGGGACAGAACCATGCACATGGACAACAGAGAACAGAGGGGAAAGAGGCAATGGTAGCTAGCTGACCATAATGGACAGACAGGAGAGAAAGCAGCAGCATAACAGACCATAAAGGGCAGGAGGGACGGATCAGGGGCATTACAATGGAACAGACACGCCAGGAGAGAGGGAATAGGGGTCTGCACATGGAAACAGAGGGATGGGGGCAAGGGGGCAGGGCAGGAGCAGCAAGATGACCAGGGAGGTCAGGCAGGATGGGCACTAGAAACAAGACACACCATGGAGAGCAACAGTGAGACTATGATGGCATACACACAGACCATGGATGGAAGGTGGGAGGGGGTCAGGGGCAGCTAGCTGACCACGCAGGGAAGGTGGGAGGGTTAGTGGCAGCACAATGGCTATGATGGGCAAGAAGGAGGGTGAAGGGGCATGCACAAAGGACCATGGAGGATAGAAGGGAGGGTCAGGACCTGGGCACAGACAAGAGAGTTCATGGGAAGGGGCCTCACAACAGACTGCGTCGGGCAGGCAGGAGGAGCAGTTGCAGCACAACAGACCAGGGAGGGCAGAAGGGTGTGACAGTAAAATGGACCATGGAGGACAGGAGGAAGGGGATAGGGGCATGGCATGTGGACAGGGAGGGTGGAGGTGGCAGGGACAGGTTACAGTCATCTGACAATGCTAGGCAGGTGGGAGTGGCATCTCAACAGAACCCTCAGAGTAGATAGGAGTGGCAGGTCCATGGATACATGGTGGGCAAAAAGGATGGAGCAGGAGCATGCACAAAAACATCAGAGGGCATGGGGAAGGAGAATAGGGGCAGCAAGCTAAGCACAGAGGCTAAGCAGGAGGTCAATGGAGGAGTGGACTAGTACATCATGCTAAATGGAGGGCAGTGGCAGCACATCAGACCATGCATGGCAGGAGGGAGGAGGCTAGTCCATGGATTCAGACAACAGAGGCTAGGGAGGAGGTGAATGGGGCAGCAAGCTAACTGTTCAGAGAAGGTGGGTATTAGGAACTTTATTGTTTTTAAAATGTGTGTCTGTGCGAACTACTTAAAATATGAACAAGTATGCAGCATAATCTCACTTTTGTTCAGGAAGAAGAGGATGTTTGTGACTGTGACTCCGGGCTCACTTGGTAGAAACACCCCCTGACCCTCCACCCCCATCGCAAAATGTAATGCCCGTGAAAAGGGTAGGTGGACGCAGTGTTATATAGAACATACTCCTTAGAGCACGATTGAAAATGAAAACTAGATATAGTATATGGTATAAACTATGCACCAAAAAGTGTGATATAAGATGAATCGGGGCGTGAAATATAATATGCAATACATTGTGCGCAATGACAAATTCATTGGAGAGCGCGAGCTAGCACAGGCACTAGTGCGTGCTATGCGATATGAGCCTTGGAGTGTAATATGCACAGGGCAGTGTTGTGTAACCTAACTAGTCTCTAAAGTTGTAATATAAAATATGTGCTGGGGAGTGTAATGTTGCATATGCACTGTGACAAAGATATGGATCCCAGATTGTAATATGTATGGCATAGTGCTGTGCGTTATAACATAGGCATCGAGGAAGGCACGTTAGATGGGACAATATAACCCGTGCGAAGGCAAGTGTGGCATGCCATATTCATGGGGTGGTGTTACACTGCACATGGGCTAGAGAGTGTCATAGCATACGCACTAGCTGGTGGAATACAACACAGAGGTGTGTGGCACTCGGCGGGCACTGGTGGGTGTGACACAGCATTGGGCTCAGCCAGGAGCATGCTGTGACTCTCAAGTGAGGTTTGTCTCCTTTCCAGAGAGTAAAATAAAAAGTATTACACATCCGGCGGTGGATGTGTGTTTTATTAACCGTGAGGGGGGTTTCTTGCATAGTTTGGTCGAATTTTTGTCGAATCCCCTTTGAATGGTTTGGTGTGCGTGTGTATTAAATGTGCCCGTCAATAGCTACCCATGTTTGTATAAATAAACGACAAGGGTGTCTACTTGGAGAGTACCCACCGGCGGGAGCGCCGGGATTAGGCACGGTAGGGCGTCAGACACGTCAGAACTTCACTAGCGGTGTAAATACATTCCACGTGGATTCATTGTATGCATAGTCGCCTTTTAATGAAAATCACGCAAATCGTCATGGTGATAGGTACATATGGTTTGTCCAGCATGTCCTAGGTGTTTCTATAAATATATTTTTTAAAAAATTATAAAAAACAAAGGCCGGCAACGGGGGATGGGGTCCCCGGGGCCATAAGTGGCCTGAGGAGGGGGGCAACACAGCCCCCCTGCTAAAGAATTAAACAAAAAAAAAAAGGCCATGACCCGGGGGTTGGGGTCCCCAGGGCCGATTAAGGCCTTGGGAGGGGGGGCCACGCGGCCCCCTTCCAAATTTTTTTTTTCCAACAAAAAAAATTAGGGTGCAGGCCCTGGGGGATGGGGTCCCCAGGGCCAATACATTAGAAAAAGAAGGGGGGCCACACAACCCTCCTTCTTAAAAAAATAAAATAAATAAAAGACAGGCATCGCGCCGGAGGCCACGCCCCCTTCTTGCAGCACTCTGCAAATGCACCCCCTGGCCCGTTGTAAGTTGGGGAATTAATTCCCCTTCAATACTGAGGGTCCCTGAGGGCCAACTAGCCCAACAGGTATCTCCAGTATGCGCCAGGGAGCTGTGTTGCAGACAGGTGTTCTGAGGCCCCGCCCCTTTTTACACCTCTATGCAACGCAGCTCTGTGGCGCTTACTGGAGGTACCTAGTGGGCTAGTTTGACCTTAGGGACCCTTAGGATTCAAGGGGACTTAATCTCCCAACTTAAAATGGCCACAGGGTGTGTTTACACAGTGGGAAAGGGAGGGGACGGGGCCTGAAGTGACGTGTGCAAACACGCCCTATGGTGTATTTTAAGTTGGGGAAATAATTCCCTTTCAATCCTGAGGGACCCTGGGGGCCAACTAGCCCACCAGGTGCTTCCAGTATGCGCCACTGAGCTGCGTTGCAGAGAGGTGGTCCAGGCCGTGCCACATTTTACACCTCTCTGCAACGCAGCTCTATGGCGCTTAATGGAGGTACCTAGTGGGCTAGTTGGACCCTAGGGACCCTCAGGATTCAAATTAACTTAATATCCCAACTAAAAACGGCCACAGGGCGTGTTTACACAGTGGTGAAGGGAGGGGACGGGGCCTGAGTTAACGTGTGCAAACACACCCTGTGGCGCGTTTTAATTTGGGGAAATAATTCCCCTTCAATCCTGAGGGACCCTGGGGGCCAACTAGCCCACCAGGTGCTTCCAGTAAGCGCCGCTGCATTGCAGAGAGGTGGTCTAGGCCATGCCCCTTTTTACATCTCTCTGCAACGCAGCTCTGTGGTGCTTACTGGAGGTACCTAGTGGTCTAGTTGGACCCTAGGGACCCTCAGGATTCAAGGGGACTTAATCTCCCAACTTAAGACGGCTACAGGGTGTGTTTACACAGTGGGGAAGGGAGGGGACGGGGCCTGAGGTGACGTGTGCAAACAGGCCCTGTGGCGCGTTTTAAGAGGTAGTTTTAATCCCCTGCCCTAATATATACTAGGGGCTTACAGAGGTGGTCATGCTAATCACAGGGGGACCCCAACGCATAGTGTTCCCCAGTGTATGTAGGTGTTTTCACTGTATTCTGAGTGTCTTTTAAAATAGCACTGGCCCTAGGACTGGTTAGTCAGACTCAGTTACCACCAGTATCCGTCTGAAAAAGTTGAGGGTACAGGATGATTTTGCAACAAGGCTTCTTTCTGCTCTTCCGTTTGTTCGTTCTGCACGTTATCCTTCTTCCTGCACTTTTCTTCGTGTTTGAGGACCTCTGTTGCTTCTTTCTGCATTTCTTTTTTTTCTTTCTGTCCGTTTTTCTTCTTTCTTCACATGTCCTATCTCTGTAGGCATAGTTAGAAATTAGCATTTAAAAAACCTTTGAAATTCACTGAAAAAACAATAGGTTTCAGGCACGTTATAGTTAGGAATTAGCATTTAAAAAACCTTAGAAATTCACTGAAAAACCATAGGTTTCAGGGGCATTATAGTTAGCTGGACTTTTCACTCGTACAAAACCCTAGAAATTCCCCTGTTATAGTTAGTTCAGCTAACTATAACTCGAGCCCCCGCAATGCACTGCTGATGACGTCACATATTACATCACTCATGACATAGTCAGTAACATCACTGATGACATCACTGATGACATCTCAAATGACATCACTGATGATATCACTGATGACATCATCCATTGAGTATGTGTTTCTGAACAGTTTTAATATGTTTAATATATATAGGGAAAGGCCTGTTGAAAAATAAGTGGGTGTACAAGTGTGTGAATGGATGATTTTCTAGGTGCGTAACTGACTCTATAAGTGAGTCAATAAATGTATCTTACTGCAGACTAGTGACTAAACTGTGTGAATGTCTGTATGTGTCTGTGTGTTGGTGTATAAGGGGCTGCATGGTTTTGTGAATAGCTATATGAGTGTCTATATGGGTTATTGATTGGTTGTCTGAGTATCTGTATGGGTGCCTGAGTGTTTGTGTGGGTAGGGTGTGTGTGACTCTGTGACTAGATGTGTGAGTGGGTGATTCAGTGGGTGCATGGTTTTAAGAGTGCATCTGTGATGCACTGTATGGTTGGGTGAGTGTATGTATGGGTGTGTTAGTGATTGAATGTATATCTCAGTTGTACATGTGTCAGTAACTACATATGTGAAACGCAGTGTATATGTGTGTAAGAATATATAACTATCTATATGTGAGAGTGTGTGATTTAGGGAGTGGCTGTATGCGCCATAGTGCAAGGATATCTGTGTCATGTGCTGTTTGTTTTTTCTGCAGGAAGACACAGAATTTGTTAGTATTTTTATGAGTAAGCGAACTTGAGTGTTTTTAACTGTATAGGTGAGTAAATTTGACTGTGATTAATTATTTGCATGACTGACTAGATGTGTCATTACCTCAATGGATGATTGGCGGTGTGTGAGTGTCTATATAGGTGAATAAATGCACAGTGACTGTAAGTATGAGTGACTGTAGAGGTGAGTGAGTGGACATGTATGTAGACCTAAAAGTCAATGAGTGGGTGAGTAGTTATTGGTATTGGAGTATCTATGGTTGTCAAAATGGCCATCTGAAATTTTGAGTCAGTGTATCAAAGGCTATATTAGGGTGTGAGAAGATGCACTAATTTATCAAATGGATGACATCATCAGTGATGTCATCAGTGATGTCACTGACCATGTCATGAGTGATGTAATATGTGACGTCATCAGCAGTGCGTTGCGTCGGGTACGTGGTTAGTGCGCGATCGCTATGCGACCGGTACGCGACTCTCAGCCTATACGCGACACGTTCGATGTACGTAACGCAACGTTTACGCGCTTCCGCGATGCGTCATCTGCGTCTATGACGCGGTAGGTGCACGGATCCCGCGAAGTATTTAACATTTAAAAAAACATATATATGTATTTCTTGTGAATATTAATTGAAGACAAACTCTAAACTAGTCTTAAAACTAATATATTTTTACATCTAATCCTATAATTTTTTTTAATTCAATTTCGCGGATGCGCGCTGGTTGCGTGCTGCGTACGCGCAGGGTGCGCGGATCCCATGTGACCTCCAAAAAAAGAGATTTGATTGCTTCATTACACTTTCTCTTCTAACTACTGAAAGACCCCACCCATTTCAATCATTCTTCTTTGAGCTTCTTTAGAGGAACATCTCATCTAGAAGAAACTTTTTGGGGAAGATTTCCACAGCTGCAATTTTTCTCAAAACAATGGCTTCTGCACAACAACCAACATCTGATTCAGACCTTTCGTCCGATGAGGAATTTGTTGTGGAACCTCCACGCCAAGAAAGATACACCTCTGTGGTGTGGACATTTTTTTCCTTCCGAGAAGGACAAAACAAAACTAACTCCACGAAAGTGACATGTAAAATATGTCAAAGAGTGCTTTCCAGAGGAGATCCCTAAAAAAAAATACTCTTGTGGGACGGCGAGTATGCTAAAACACCTGAAGACTCTGTATCCCGTGAACCTGGCCAGGCAGGAATGCAGAAGACTCCGACAGCAGCCTCAGCCAGCAGTGGCAAGCACTTCTGCAGCAACTTCTGCAGCATCCCCATTAACCACTCACCCGGACATACGTCCTGAATTTGGAAAACTGAAAATAAGTTGCATTAAGTGCAACAAACTGCCCCAAAAAGGATAAGGCTCCACTAGAAATGAGTTCCTATAGACCCATCATACTCATCAACTGTGATTCCAAAGTCTTTTCTAAAATACTGGCCTCCAGAATTTCCTCTGTGGTTGAGTCCTTAGTTTCAGAATGGCAACATGGCTTCATCCCTAAAAAAGGTACCACGGAACACGTCAGGCGGGCCATTACCCTGTTTGACGCAGCGCAGGTAGCAGGAGACCCGATGTCACTAACCTTATTAGATGCTGAAAAAGCTTTTGACCGGGTCTCCTGGCGGTTCTTGTGGGCTGTCATGGGTAGGATGGGCTTTGGGCCTAGACTTACGCAGTCGGTACAGGCGCTATATTCTAAACCAACGGCTTGTGTCTCCATTAATGGGAGACTTACCGACCAATTCAACATCTCCCGGGGCACCAGACAGGGTTGTCCTTGCTCCCCTCTGTCATTTGCTCTTTACCTAGATCCATTCATCAAACAAATTGAAAGGAATCCCGCCATCCTAGCAATTAGCATTCAGGGCATTAACATCAAAATCATGGCTTACGCGGACGACTTGGCTATAACATCCCCTGACCCCGAAAACGCCATACTTGCACTAGAGCTAGAGGCACAAAAATTTGGGAAAATCTCGGGCTATGCTCTGAATAAAAACAAAACCCAGATAATCATAAACAGGGAAATCACCTGGACTGATGCTAGGATAGTGCCAAAAGCTAAATACCTTGGGGTACTTATTTCTGCTAATATCGACAAAATTGTAACCGATAACTTAGCTCCTCTGGCTATAGAAACCAAGAAGGCACTTAAACAAATTGACAATCTACATTTGACACTTGTTGGGAGATGCAATGTTATTAAAATGACATATTTTCCTAAACTTCTTTACTTCTTTCGTACTGTACCCCTGGAATTCAGCAAAGCTAATTTACAAAAATTTCAGCAAATATTCACGCAGTTTATCTGGGCTTACTCACAACCAAGGAGGGCCTTAAGGCAACTATCACTTCCCAGAGAGCGGGGTGGGTGGGCCTTCCCCAATATTATGCTTTATTATTGGGCCGCAGTCATGCAATACAGCTCTGAGCTGATGAGGGAACCCCCCCTATTATTAACACCTGGCCTATCCTCGCCTTTCCAACTTCTACTGGGGGAAGAACACTGGGGCTGTCTCCTCCGAGAGACTTCGTTTGGATACTACAAACGTGTGAGATTCAAAACGTTAATGAACTCATATATGGTTTTCCGTAATATCCGCAGAATATTTGGACTGGGAAGATTTAACTTTTACTCTCCCATTATGACAAATTGCAATCTTCCCGCTATTTTTGGCAGGTCTTATTTTTTAGATTGGCACAGGGCAGGTATTACGAAACTTGGGGATCTCATTACTAGCGATGGAGTTAAACCATTCACAAATCTGCAATTGAAATATAGTTTGAAAGACCAAGACGTTTTTAAGTACCTATCCATATCTAATTTTCTTTCCGGAAAGGTTGGGGGTAGTGCAGGGTTCACGGAAGTGGAACTTCTTAACAAACTACGCGACAACACTGCCCCTCGGATAGGTCTTTTGTACAAAATACTAATCAGACAAACTCCAGATGACCTACCAAAGATTGCCGATAAATGGTATACTAAACTTGAACCCCCACACAGTACATTCTTCAACTCCTTAGCACTGTCTAAAAATATTCTGCTGTCGGCCAAATTACAGGCACAACATTCTAAAACTGTTTTTTTTCTCTACATTACCCCTAGCAAAATCGCGAAATGGGGAGTTGGCAAAGGGACATTATGTCCCCGGTGTGCTGAGTTTGGGGTCGACTCAATTCATATCTTTGCAATTTGTCCTAAACTCGCCCCAATCCTCCTCAAAATAGAAGAATTTTTAAGGGAAGTCACCTCTCAAACTATTGTGCTAACCCCCACTGTCATCATGCTGGGGACTCAGTCTGAAACCACCAGGATTAAAACTGGGGGTTTAATATTCATTGCAATGGCAGTCTGGAGGATCTGTGTGGCTTCAGCATGGTTGGATGCTGATCCCCCACCTTTCTCTCAGTGGCTGGCCAGACTAGCGGCCACTTACCATCTAGAAAAAGCAGTATACGCCAGGCAAGGGCGCAAAAATCGGAAGAGGGGTTTGGACGTGTGGGGAAAGTTTACATCTTGGTTAGAGCAGTCGGGTTAATCCGACCAGTGTTCTTTCCCTTGATTGTTTTCTTCTCCTCACTCTGTTATACTCTCTTTTCTTCGGTTTATTATTTTTTTTTTCTTTTTTTCAGTATCCGCCCTTCTTTCATTATCCTTTCTCTTTTCTTTTGATTCTTACCGTGCTATTCTCTTATGTTTACCCTTTTTTTTTCTTTTTTTTTTTTGTGCCATTTGTCTCGCTGTTTTACAGACTGGGGGGTGGGGGGAGGGACGGGCGTCCTGAACGTCATACCTCTGTAATATTTTCTGTTATGACAAATAAAAAAAAAAAAAAAAAAAAAAGAAATAAAAAAAAAGAAATAAAAAAAAAAAAAGGTTGATTAGATGGACCGTGGCCATGTGAGTCTCAAAATGCCCCAATGCAAATAAAGGAAACCTACACAAGACAAAAAAAAAAAACAAAAAAAAAAAAGTGCAACAAACTGCTATGTAACGGCGAGCAGTCAATTGACCTTATCTGCTGAGCACAGCAAAACCACAAGTGCTAAACTTGTGTTTATTTTTTGGGGGGAGAAGTTAACTGTTTTGTTCCTCCTGTTGTCTTTTTTTCCTTTTGAAAAAAACAAAAAAATAACAAAATTGTTCCAAAAAGTAAAAAAAAAATTAAAAAACAAAAAAGAAGAAAAAAATAAGTTCTTATAAGAATTAACTTTCCTGGTTTAAAAAAAGAACTAAATTTCTTTGTTAGTGTGCGAAAGATTAGATGAATGTATGAGTAGTACATAATTGACTGAATGAATGCATTAGTAGCGTATGGTGAATGTATAAGTGCAGAACTATGAGGAAGTGCTGCAGCATCACACAGTAACCTCTTTAACTGCAGTGTGCTGTAGTACTTCCGAAGCACAGGGATGCAACATATGTACATAAATACGTTGCAAGTCTATGCTTCTCTCTGCACGGCTGCTTAAACTGCAGCCACGTAGTGACACAGGCACCCTTGCACCATAATGCAAGGATATCTGTGTCATGTGCTGTTTGTTTTTCTGCAGGAAGACACACCTTCCTGCACAAAAACAATGAGAAAATGCATTTTTCACCTGCAATGTATGCTGAACATTTCAACATGCATTGAAAAAATAAAAAATGTGGATAAATGAAAACAATTTTCCTTGTTGTGCTTTCCTACACCAATTTTAGAATGGTACAGCATTCACACACATATCGAGATTTATGATTTCTGAGAAATCTAGACATATGTCTTGTTCTATGAGGATTCAGTGCAATCATGCACAACAACACTTATAGAACACCCTATCAACGCAAAGTGGTCTGCATGATGAGGTTGTATTTACATGGAGTATAAACAGTGCACAGAGTGCCATTTCCTCTCTTTTTAAATATGAAACACTATCTCAGCTCTGGAGGAATAGCAACCAACTCTAGATTATTATGAACAGCTCTAGCAGGCATTTTATTCTCATCTAATTTATTTTAATAATATTCGCAAATACGCTGCTCAGATCCCAAATCAAAACAATCCTCTACCAGCAAATAAGTTGCAAATTCCATCCACTTATCATTATATTCTATTTCACTCTTTAAATACAGATTGACACCCCTAGTCTGATTTTTATAGTGACTTCGCCGACAACAAATACAAGAAACATTTGGTCTTTCACCTGAAATTACCTTAAAATTTGTGATTTCATCCTCAAATTTTTCTGTAATTACGGGTTCTACATTGTCTTCAACATTTTGTTCTACTAATGTGTCAGTTTCTTCACTCTCTTGCTGAGGCCCAAAGTAACAAAACTCAATATCCTCACAGACCTGCTTCACATCTGATACTGACCCACGCAAAAGAGCACTGTTCTTTAGTGCTGGACTTTTTGCATAATAGAACCTTCTCACTAACTTCCGCATTTGAGTATGATGCACTGCCAGCATTCAGAAATGGTGAAAAACACTTTCACAAACTTTCCTAGAAAGACAAGCCAGAGAATGACCTTGCAAACCAGTATGTTTTCTCACTCTGCAAGGGTCTAGTCCTTGCAACAGCTTAATCTTTTGTTTTACACTTTTTTTACTATAGGTTTGTAAAAAACGACATAATTTTTCAATAGATTCCTGTTGTTTACTGCAAACACTACTGCAATCCCAAGTGTACACAGGGTTTTTAGCACGTCTCCCTAAAACTTCATCAGCTATCACTTCTTCTGCATTTCTTTCAACCATTTTCTCTTTCTCCATTGGACAACCATCACTAACTTCATAACCTCTACCACTGGTGTCAACTGCATACAATAATTTTTCACTTAGTGAATAACTCTCTTCATTAAAAAAAGGCTCTGAACTAGAACTGTGTTTCCATTCTCCCAAAAAAAATCACAAAATCTTTTTTTATTAATAATTCTTTTCCTCCTACTTTTGGCCTTCATTACATATATTGGTTTATCTAGTGATCGAATTCTGTTTAACAATAAAATAAACAGTTTCCTTTTTGCTTCAAAAGCCTTCTCCACAATGCTTTCAATATGCTTCTTCTTTTTATAAAATAAAGCTCTCTTTTTATATTTCTTCACATCTTTCAGCAAATTATGCACTACTCTCTTGAAAAATATTTTTTTGTGTAATTCCTTATACTGATTTTGTCTTCTTTTACCATACTTTATCTCCTTTGACTGAACATTTGCTTTTTTACTTTTCCTCCTAATTTGATTTTTTTTCTTACTTAAAAAAATCTGTGAAACTGGAGCATTCTCTACATTTTGTTTGCTCCTACAAACATTTTTAATAAATTACTTCGTGATCTTACCAGAAGATGTTTTCCTTTTAGCCACATTATCTTGTACATTCAATACTTGTGGTTGATATTTCTTCAAATAATCCTCCTGTCTCTGCTCTTTTCTTTTTCTTTTTTTTTCTGGCATAATTTCTCTATTGTAACGTTGAAAAACAGTATCTGTAAAAAAGAATCACAAATAAAAGTATATTAATAACTTGCAAATTTATACTATTCTATTACTGTACAAACACATTTTATATAAAAACTGACTAAGAAACTATGTCCCTGAACCACAAGTGTGACGATGATTAAAACACTACATACATAGTGCATACTACTTTGAAGCAGTTCATGCCCTAAAGCCTACCTCACTAAAAGACTACATGCTAACTGATTGAATGATTACAATACTATTAGGAAACAAACTGAGTGAGTGACAGGGTGTTTCCTAGAAGTGTATGAATACTGACATGGATATTGATGGTGTGAAATACAAGTGTGTAGGTGATTAGAGACCTACATGCATACTGGACAAATGTTTCAATCCATCCATATGTTAAAGCCTGTCTCACTCCAATACTATTTGGATACTGATTAAATGATTAGAGTACTGCAAGGAGAGTGCCTGGGTGAGTTTATAAGTGTTTGGGTTTTGCCACACTCAATGGATTACTCCATGGTGCTGAATGGGTCACTAGAGGACTCCAAGGGGAGTGACAGAGTATTTGCTAGAAGTACTTGGATACTGACTGAATGATTAGAGTACTGCAAGGAGAGTGCCTGGGTGAATTTATCAGTGGTTGGGTTTTGATGCAGTCAATGGATTAGTACATGGTGCTGAATGAGTCACTACAGGAGTGCAAAGGGAGTGACAGGATGTTTGCTGGCATTGTATGGATAATGACTGGTGAATCGCAGGTATGAAAGACAAGTGTGTAGATGGTTAGAGAACTACGTGCATAGTGGATAGGGGTTTGAAGCAGTCCATATGCTAAGGCCTGGTCACTGAATGAGCACTTGGGTACTGACTGAATGATTAGAGTACTGCAAGGACACTGCCTGGGTGAGTTTATAAGTGTTTGGATTTTGGCGCACTGAAAGGATTAATACATAGTGCTGAATGGATCAGTAGTGTAGTACAAAGTCAGTGACAGGGTGTTTCCTGGAAGTGTATGGATATTGACTGGGGAATTGAAGGTGTGAAAGACAAGTGTCTAGGTGGTTAGAGGACTGCATCCATACTGCATAGGCATTTCAAGCAGTCCATGTGCTAAGGCCTGGCTCACTGCATGAGTACTTGGGTACTGACTGAATGATTAGAGTACAACAAGGAGTGTCCCTGGGTGAATTTATAAGTGGTAGGATTTTGGCGCAGGGAATGGATTAGTACTTGGTACTGAATGGGTCACTAGAAGAGTGCAAAGGCAGTGACAGGATGTTTGCTGGTCTGTATGGATCCTGACTAGGGAATTGAAAGTGTGAAAGACAAGTGTCTAGGTGGTTAGAAGACTGCATGCATAGTAGATAGGGGTTTGAAGCAGTCCATGTGCTAAGGCCTGGCTCACTGCATGAATACTTAGGCAGTGACTGAATCATTAGAGTACTAGAAAGAGAGTGTCTTGGTGAATTTATAAGTGTTTGGGTTTTGGCACAGTGAATGGATTACTACATGGTGCTGAATGGGTCACTAGAACACTGCAAAGGCAGTGACATGGTGTTTCCTGGAAGTGTATGCATGCTGACTAGGGAATTGAAGGTGTGAAAAACAACTGTATAGGTGGTTAGAGAACTACATGCATACTGCATAGACATTTGAAGCAGTGTATTTGGTAATGAGTGGTTCACAACATAAGTACTTAGAAACTAACTAAATCATCAGACTACTTCTAGGACAGTACCTGGGTAAAATTTTTACATTTTCAGTTCTGGTGCAGTGATGACAATACTACATGGTACTGCACTTTAGTGTCAAAGCATGATTCATTTTTTTTTTCTATGCATAAGCAAACTCTGCCTTCTAATGCTACTAAAACTTGACAACATGACAGGTTTAAAAACACTTATCTGCCACCAAATACATAATGTTACCAAATGCTTCTCTCACAGTGGTTCTCAAATGCACACAAACTCACAGTGTGATTCTAGACAAGCAACACTATCACTAGGAGTTTACCAAACCTCATTCACCACAGTGGAAGTGGTAAGAGAACTGCACACAATCTACATATTTCTCGACTACACTTTAGTGTCAATACCTGACTCATTTAATCAACGCATAAGAAAAGACTCGCTTCTAATACTACTAAAACTTGACAGCATGACAAGTTTAAAAAAAGTTATCTGTCAGCAAATACACAATGTTACCAAACGCTTCTCTCACAGTGGTTCCCAAATGCACACAGACTCACAGTGTGCTTCTAGACAATCACCACTATCCCTAGGAATATACCAAAACTCATTCAATACAGTGTAAGTGGTAAAGGAACTGCACACAATCTACATATTTCACGACTGCACTTTAATGTCAATGCCTGAATAATTTAATCAACGCATAAGCAAATACTGGTTTCTAATGCTACTAAAACTTGACAACATGACAGGTTTTAAAACATTTATCTGTCAGTAAATACACGATGTTACCAAATAGTTCTCTCACAGTGGTTCCCAAATGCACACAGACTCACAGTGTGATTCTAGACAAGCACCACTATCCCTAGGAATATACCAAAACTCATTCACTAAACTGAAAGTGGTAAAGGAAAGGCCCACACTCTACATATTTCACAACTACACTTTACTGTCAATACCTAACTCATTTAATGAAAGCATAAGCCATAACTGTCTTCTAATGCTACTAAAACTTGACAACATGAGAGGTTTTAAAACATTTATCTGTCAGCAAATACACGATGTTACCAAACAGTTCTCTCACAGTGGTTCCCAAATGCACACAGACTCACAGTGTGATTCTAGAAAAGCACCACTATCCCTAGGAGTTTACCAAAACTTAGTCACTACAGTGAAAGTGGTAAAGGTACTGCACACAATCTACATATTTCACAACTGCCCTTTAGTGTCAATGCCTGACTCATTTAATCAATGCAAAAGCAAAGACTGGCTTCTAATGCTACTAAAACTTCACAACATGACATGTTTTAAAACACTTATCTGTCAGCAAATAGATGATGTTACCAAACGCTTCTTTC
Source organism: Triturus cristatus (assembly GCF_964204655.1). Classification (NCBI taxonomy): domain Eukaryota; kingdom Metazoa; phylum Chordata; class Amphibia; order Caudata; family Salamandridae; genus Triturus; species Triturus cristatus. The sequence goes on from NC_140588.1 coordinate 146,394,968, forward strand.
ACAGTGGTTCACAAATGCACACAGACTCACAGTGTGATTCTAGACAACTAACACTATCCCTAGGAATATACCAAAACTCATTCACTACACTGAAAGTGGTAAAGGAAATGCACACAATCTACATATTTGATGACTACACTTTACTGTCAATACCTAACTCATTTAATGAAAGCATAAGCCATAACTGTCTTCTAATACTACTAAAACTTGACAACATGACATGTTTTAAAACACTTATCTCTCAGCAAATAGACGATGTTACCAAACGCTTCAATCACAGTGGTTCACAAATGCACACAGACTCAAAGTGTGATTCTAGACAAACAACACTATCCCTTGCACTATACCAAAACACATTTTTTCATCTAGAAGAAGCACTACATTTTTGTATAGAAACATAACATAACTCCTTTCACAAATTCATAAACAATGTCTGGTTTCTAATTCTACCAAAATATAAAAACTGCACAGTTATCTATCTGCAAATACATGAAAAACACAAATGCTTTTCACAGAATGGTTTCTACATGCACACACACTGTCAATAAGACTGTAGAGAAAAAAAACGGTACTCCCTACACTTTAGCAGAAGAAATACATTAGTCTAATTAAAATCAAAATAGTCTACATACATCCCCTCACAATTAAATAACTCACCTTTCAAGATGTTTTGTAGATTAAGAAGTAAATCAGTCACACACCAGATATCAGTCACACACCAGATTTTCTTATACAGAATCTCTGCACTGTGCACCTGTCAGCAGAACCAAAGAATGGCAAAGTTTCCCTCTCTTTTTCCACACATATACATGTAAACATCAAATCACACTCCTTACCACATAAATTCAAAAGCAAACACACATTTCTATTGGTTAAACATTTCAACCCTTTTCAAATGACATAAACTTCAACCCTTCCCCCAATCTGCCTTCTGCCCGTTACCATAGAAACATGTCATGGAACACTGTACTGAGGACACAGGTCAGAAGTTCAGCACACACAATGTTGCTAATCAAATAAGCAAGTGTGCTTGACTTCTCAACATATCAGCTTATCATATATAATGTTCCTTACAATCAGTTTTTGTTAACCAATAAGAATAATGCATTTAAAAAACAGAAATATGCACCCTACCTTTCAGTGTAGAAGGTTGTCAAACAACCAATGATTTCTTGTCTTTTTTCAAACTTGCATCTTAGCCACCATTTTAGAAACATCTTACTTTCTAAACTGCCATTTCATTTAGAGAGACCATCTGAGTGCATCCAGACCTCCTTACAAGATGCTTACAGTGTGGATTGTGGGACACAGCTACATTTTCTGGAGCCAAAGGTATGCAGAAAACAAAGGCATTCACAAAGACCTAGGTTTTCCAAATGTAGACATTAAATGGATTGGACAGAGAGGGTTAAAGTGGCACCAATTGATGCCATTGGTGAAATCCTTCATGCAAATCCAACACCCTGACCTCATAATAGTGCACTGTGGTGGCAATGACCTAGGCACTTTGACTGGGGTAGGTCTGGAAATGCTTATCAAGGACACCTTTGCAGAACTGATTTCACTTTTCCCTAAAACTGCCTTTGTGTATTCTAACATATGCCAAAGGCAGAAATGGAACTGGTCCGATCATTTTTGTCCACAGATTGAGAAAGCTAGGAAACATGTGAATAAATCTGTTTCTGCTTTTCTCCGAGACTACAGAATGGGGTCAATTTACAATAACAATCTGCGCTTTCATATGCAAGAGATGTATAGGAGAGATGGAGTACACTTTACTGATGAAGGAAACAGAGTCTTCCTCAACAACTTTAGACTCTGTATAGGTACTTACTTATAAGTACCAAAAACTCTGAATGAACACAACAGCTCTTTTTAGAGCCACTCAAGAACAAAACACTTAAGGTTAATCTTTATCTCCCAACAATTTCATTTTTTTTTCCCTTGGATCCGCGAACCCACCGCGAGAGGATCCGTGCATCCAACGCGATAGGATGCGCGCACCTTGCGCGCATTTCGCCGTATTTTTTTTTTTAAAAAGGGGCCCCAGGGGTCCTTCTGGGACCCCCTAAGCACCTCTAGAGGGTTAGAGTATTTCCACTCAGCCCCCTTTGTATGTTTTATACACTTTTTTCCCTTGCTTCTTCAGCCTCGCTTCTACCGAGGCAGAAAATGGCCGCCAACAGTTCCTAGTTTTGAATGTAGAGAGACACTCGACAGCCAATTAGCATTCAGCGCGCGATCTGGAGGGTGCACGCTTGGTTCGGGGAGGGTGCGCTTACGGTGCGGGTAGGGTGCGCGGATACTCCGCGGCCATAGATATATATGTACTTTTAACTCTTATTTTCTCAGGAACTACTGAAAGGATTTACACCATATATGCAAAAGGCACGAGTCCGAACTGGGGACTACCTCTTTGCCAAATTTGGTGTCATTCCGTTTAGCGGTTCGGGCTGTAGCTGCGACAACAGATCCTATGGGAAATTGCATGGGGAAAGCGCGTTTTGGGAACCCCCTTTTTCCTCGGCCCCCGCTTGACGGATCACCGCGAAACTTTCAGGGTAGGAGCGGAGCGGAGCTGGCCAAAAGTTTGGAAAATTTCGCGAGGATTCATCACCTGGCGCCAGACTTATTGGGAATAGAATGTTGCAGATTTCCTATGGAAAATAGGTCCTAACTATAACTACCTACTGGCGACCGCCAGTAGGTGTTATATATTTATATGTATATATATATATATATATATATGTTCCACGTTTTCCATCAGTTATCCTGCTCTCAGCACAGCGGGTGCTCCAGCCGCGAGGGCGGAACTCGCGAATCCATTACAGCCACAGTTTCAAAGATTGCTGCGCACTCTGGTCAATATGCAATTCAGTAATTTATTATAATTCTTTGCAAACGCGATCTGTACACGATCTGCTGACAAACGCGTTTCAGCCTCTTGGCCTTCGTCAATGTCAATAATGCTCAGTTTCCATTTTCTATTTAAGCATTTGATTGGTTATCATGATCATAGCAAAATGGAGATGAAAAGCGGACTTCATGTATACAGATATTCAATGTGGGAAGAAGTTTGTCGGCCATTTTGACACTGTGTCATGCCACAATTCACAATACTCGATTAATACATCAAGCTTATGGGTTCCACGTTGTAATTCATAGATATATAAACAGAATTCTTTACGTATTACTCTCAAATTATAAAAACATAATATTTGTAAATCATAAACGTATTCGTGCATGCTTGAGTAAACAGAATTCTATGCATGTTGCTTTTAAATTTATGAAAACACAATGTTTGCTAATCATAAACGTGTTCATTTATGCCCCTGGCTAATTATAACCCAATTGGGGTATCTATATCTTTTTACTCGAGTTTTTAACAAAAATAGCGCCCTGAATGGGCTTTCTTCAATTGTTAAATCATGGTTATCTGAGTGGTCAGATGCCATCCTTCCCCATTGTAAAGATGTTTCAAAGGGACAGCGTTTGGATTTTCGTTGCTTTATCCAATAAAGGACCAGAGTTCCTCCTCCTGATTAAGTCCCCCTGGGGTTTTGGTGCGTAGCTCCACTATGAGTTTTGCCTCAAGCTGTCTCAGTGACCTGACTCTGTCCCCTCCTCTTTCTCCTGCTGGGACCTGATCTATGCAATAATATGTCAGTTTGTCACTTTTAGCACCATGCAACCCAGCAAAGTGCCTCGCCACTGGGTACGTTTTGTCCCTGTTTGTTATGGCTCTTTTATGTTCCAAGATGCGCTTCTTTGCTGGGTGTATGGTGCTTCCAATGTATTGCAGTCCACAAGGACAAACCAGGCAGTATATTACAAAACTGGAATTACAGTTAAGAAGTTTATCAATGGATCTTTTAAGCTTTTTGCCTGGTACTGCATAGTCTTTCACCTTCTTGCAGTTTTTGCACGCCTTGCAACTCATGCAAGGAGAGAAACCGGTTATAGTCGGTTTGGTTCTCGGTTTTTCCTCAAAGTGGCTTCGCACCAGAATATCTTTCAGTGAGGAACTTTTCCTGAAAGTAATATCAGGATTTGGAGAGATCAATTTTCCCAGGACCCCATCAGTTTGGAGGATTCCCCAATTTTTCTGAATGAGGCCCCTAATTCTGTGAGCCTCTGCCGAGAAGGTCATAATTAATCTGACCTTAGATTGGTCTTCTTCCATTGCGCTATCATTGACCTGTTTCTTGGTGAGTAGCTCTTGTCTGCTTCTGCCACCTGCCTTTTCAACTGCTTCCTGCAGCACTTTGCTCTTATATCCTCTATCTTTGAATCTCAATAGCGACTCGTCGGCTGCCTCTTGAAAATCCTCAGAACGGGAGCAGTTCCTCTTGAGCCTTAAAAGCTCCCCATACGGAATGCTATTGATCAAATTCCGGGGATGCTGGCTCCAAGAGTGCAGGACAGTGTTGCCCGCTGTTGGCTTTCGGTACAATTTTGTACACAGCTTGTTATCTGCCACAAAGACCAGGAGATCTAGAAAGGCTACCTCCTTTCCACTGATGTTACTCGTGAACTTGAGGTTGTAGTCATTTTCATTTAAGGCCCTCACATATTCCTCTGCCTCTGTGTGTGTGCCTCTCCAAACTATGAAGAGGTCGTCAATGTACCTAGACCATAAGGCTATTTTATCAAGCCAAATCTCATTGTCACCCGCCCAGGCCACGTGCTTCTCCCACCAGCCCACGAAAAGATTCGCGTAGCTGGGGGCGAAGCACGTGCCCATCGCGGTACCCTGTGTCTGTAAATAGAGTTCTCCTGCAAACAGAAAAATATTGTTATGCAGACAAAATGAGACAATTTGTGATAGCATTTTGTTATGTTCCTGGAACTTCAGTGCTCGGCTTCTCAGGAAAAATTCAAGGGCTTCTAATCCCTGGGAGTGTCTGATGCTTGTATATAAACTAGTTATATCAAGAGTTATTAGCAGTAATTCATCATCCCAGGAGATCCCTTGAATCTGGCGGATGAAGTCTGTTGTGTCCAGGATAAATGAACTCAGGTCCTTGACCATGGGGAACAAAAAGGAGTCTACATAAATAGAAGCCTTTTCCAATAGACTTCCCAATGAGGAAACTATCGGACGTCCTGGAGGCTCCTTAATGTCCTTGTGTACCTTCGGAAGATGGTAAAATGTAGGTAACACAGGACACTCAACCTTCATATATTGGAGCTCATTGGTTTCTAGAATTTCCTTGTTATTCCATTCTTCCAACAGGCTGTAGAAGGCCAATACGCTGCTATTGTAATCTTCTCTCTTGATTTTTACATAACTTTGTGTATCACCAAGTAAGCGTAAGGCCTCACGTTTGTATTGCCCCTTTGTCATTATTACGACATTTCCCCCTTTATCTGACTGTTTGATTACCAGTTCGGGGTCATCTCTGAGGGATTTCACAGCCTCCCATTGTGCTTTTGTGAGATTGTATTTTCTTCTCCCTCCAGGAGTCTTGTCATCAGTTCTTAGTTTATCAAGATCTTTGATTACTGCCTCATGGAAGCAATCAATGGCATCATAGGGGGTTCGTGGTATGAATTTAGATCGTGTTTTGAACTGACTTCTGCCACTGCTCTGATTTACCCCTATCTCCATTAAAAGTTGAGTAGCATCTTGAATGTTTGTAGCTTCTCCTATTCCTTCTGATTCTTGAAAGTCCCGCATCACTGTTAGGATTTCCAAGTCGCTTCCTACGAGGTTCTCTGTGGTGGATCCTCCTGTATCCAGTTGTGTTGTTTTGGATTCAGGGTGCATGGCAAATATTTTACGCAGTTTGAGCTTGCGTATATATCGATACAAGTCAATTCGCATTGCTGTATAGTCCCATTGTGTTGTGGGGCAAAAGGTAAGCCCTTTCTGTAATACAGTTCTTTCCACTTGAGTGAGTATTCTAGAGGAAAGGTTGATGATGGAGAGCTTGTTTACTTCCTCTTTCCGCCCCGTCTGCTCCTCGTTACGCGGGGTTCGTAGTTTTGTTTTGTTGTTCTGCCCTCCTCTCCTTGTTTTCCGCCGTCCTGATCTGGTGGGCGGCTTCTCTGTGGAAATTTGCGCCATGTACTGAGGACACAGGTCAGAAGTTCAGCACACACAATGTTGCTAATCAAATAAGCAAGTGTGCTTGACTTCTCAACATATCAGCTTATCATATATAATGTTCCTTACAATCAGTTTTTGTTAACCAATAAGAATAATGCATTTAAAAAACAGAAATATGCACCCTACCTTTCAGTGTAGAAGGTTGTCAAACAACCAATGATTTCTTGTCTTTTTTCAAACTTGCATCTTAGCCACCATTTTAGAAACATCTTACTTTCTAAACTGCCATTTCATTTAGAGAGACCATCTGAGTGCATCCAGACCTCCTTACAAGATGCTTACAGTGTGGATTGTGGGACACAGCTACATTTTCTGGAGCCAAAGGTATGCAGAAAACAAAGGCATTCACAAAGACCTAGGTTTTCCAAATGTAGACATTAAATGGATTGGACAGAGAGGGTTAAAGTGGCACCAATTGATGCCATTGGTGAAATCCTTCATGCAAATCCAACACCCTGACCTCATAATAGTGCACCGTGGTGGCAATGACCTAGGCACTTTGACTGGGGTAGGTCTGGAAATGCTTATCAAGGACACCTTTGCAGAACTGATTTCACTTTTCCCTAAAACTGCCTTTGTGTATTCTAACATATGCCAAAGGCAGAAATGGAACTGGTCCGATCATTTTTGTCCACAGATTGAGAAAGCTAGGAAACATGTGAATAAATCTGTTTCTGCTTTTCTCCGAGACTACAGAATGGGGTCAATTTACAATAACAATCTGCGCTTTCATATGCAAGAGATGTATAGGAGAGATGGAGTACACTTTACTGATGAAGGAAACAGAGTCTTCCTCAACAACTTTAGACTCTGTATAGGTACTTACTTATGAGTACCAAAAACTCTGAATGAACACAACAGCTCTTTTTAGAGCCACTCAAGAACAAAACACTTAAGGTTAATCTTTATCTCCCAACAATTTCATTTTTTTTCCCTTGGATCCGCGAACCCACCGCGAGAGGATCCGTGCATCCAACGCGATAGGATGCGCGCACCTTGCGCGCATTTCGCCGTATTTTTTTTTTAAAAAAGGGGCCCCAGGGGGTCCTTCTGGGACCCCCTAAGCACCTCTAGAGGGTTAGAGTATTTCCACTCAGCCCCCTTTGTATGTTTTATACACTTTTTTCCCTTGCTTCTTCAGCCTCGCTTCTACCGAGGCAGAAAATGGCCGCCAACAGTTCCTAGTTTTGAATGTAGAGAGACACTCGACAGCCAATTAGCATTCAGCGCGCGATCGGGAGGGTGCACGCTTGGTTCGGGGAGGGTGCGCTTACGGTGCGGGTAGGGTGCGCGGATACTCCGCGGCCATAGATATATATGTACTTTTAACTCTTATTTTCTCAGGAACTACTGAACGGATTCACACCATATATGCAAAAGGCACGAGTCCGAACTGGGGACTACCTCTTTGCCAAATTTGGTGTCATTCCGTTCAGCGGTTCGGGCTGTAGCTGCGACAACAGATCCTATGGGAAATTGCATGGGGAAAGCGCGTTTTGGGAACCCCCTTTTTCCTCGGCCCCCGCTTGACGGATCACCGCGAAACTTTCAGGGTAGGAGCGGAGCGGAGCGGAGCTGGCCAAAAGTTTGGAAAATTTCGCGAGGATTCGTCAACTGGCGCCAGACTTATTGGGAATAGAATGTTGCAGATTTCCTATGGAAAATAGGTCCTAACTATAACTACCTACTGGCGACCGCCAGTAGGTGTTATATATTTATATGTATATATATATATATATATATACATATATATATATATGCAATTAAGCTGCTCACTCCTCTCCCACAGTCTCCGGGATACAAAAAGCAGGCACGGACCACAGTTCAGTGCAAATTCATTTTTTCCTTGCTTTAGTCGGCCATGACGCGTTTCGGTCCCTCCTGGACCTTGATCACATGACAACGCTTCTAGGCTTCAACCGCCATTTTATAGTGTCAAAAGTGCAAAGTGCAAGCAGCAGCATGGAAAGCAACAAAATACTCTTCATTGATTACAAAGTAAAAATACTTAAAAATACTTAAAAACGTACGAGTGTATATGAACTTTGTTACAACACTGGACATGGTATAAATAGGTTTGATTCCAGGTTAAATAATATTACAGACATAAATGTCTAAAATCATTCAATAGAAAAGCGTTAAAAACACATTAATAAATAATCGCATCACAATGCATAAAATTTAAATGTGCCTAATATGGCTCTAAAATTTCATGTTTAAAACAAAGCTCTATTATATACATCATAGACAATACGTTTCAATATTGGCGTTTATCCCCTTTGAACTGTAACCGCGTAAATGCATGGGGGCGTCGTTATTAGTTTAAATAACTTGTGGGATAAAGGCAACGTAATCCAGGTCGATGTTGCTTAACCATGACTAAATGCTGAAATACTGTGTAGTGTAACACCACGTGCTCAATGAAAGAAAAAAGGTTATTTTTATATGTGATTTAAAATTTAATCAAAACACAGGGGCATCAAACGACAGACGGTAGTTGGAGCTGGCATGGTTACATCGGTTTGCAGACTCGATCTGTCTAAAAATAGAAAATGTGTATGTATATATATAAATATAAATAAAAATATAAATAAATATATATAAAACTATGTTGGAGGGGACTGGAAACTGTTTATTACCTGGGTGTAAACGCTTGTAAGTATGTTAACCAACTGAATTGTGCAAAAGCTGTCACATCATAGAATAACCCGTTTAAATACAGGTGTAAAGATCCTCAGTGGCATTGAGACCTCCCGGTATCTTACTGTCTAGGTTTAAAATGTATCGGGTCTCAAGTTTGCGTAATGCATTCTCCCTGTCCCCTCCTCTTCTATTTTTGGGTACAGCATCAATCAGATAGTATGACAGATATTGTGGGTCGCTATTGTGTTTGTCTTGAAAGTGTCTGGCAACTGGGTAAGAGGGGTCCTTGTTAATAATAGCTCTAAGGTGTTGCAGGATTCTCTTGTTAGCCGGAAGTTTTGTGCTACCTACATATTTAAGATTGCAGGTGCACTCTAAAACATATATGGCGTACTCCGATTTGCAGTGTAAAGCTTTTTTTATTTCCACCTCTTCATCGTTAAATGGAGTTTTGTAGGTTTTTCTACCAGTGCCGTGGATGCAAGCTTTACAGTTCTTACAAGTCACAAACCCTTTTCTCTGGGAGAGCCAATTTGTCGGTTCTATCACCTCTGGGCTGCTTGTAACTAGACTGTTACTTATTGAGGGAGCTCTTCTGAAGGTTAATCCTAGGCTTTTTGGCAGCAGTGATCCTATTATGGGATCATCTAATACTATTGGCCAGTTGCGTTTTATTATACTTCTAATGGTTTTGTGCTGTAAATTATAGGTGGTAATTAGTCGCAATTCATTAGTAGCATCCTTTTTAGGTTTGGTCACCAGAAGTGACTCCCTCTCTGGTTTCATCGTTTTTGCAATAGCTTGATCTATGGTTTTTGTGTTGTACCCTCTTGCTAGAAATCTTTTTTTACAATCTTCTTGTGCCTTTTGCAAATCAGACATGCAACTACAGATACGTTTGATTCTTAACATTTCCCCATAGGGGATACTGTTAATCAAATGGCGTGGGTGAAAACTCGATGAATGTAATACTGAATTTCCTGCCGTCAATTTTCTGAAAACCTTTGTTTCCAATTTACCATTATTCACATAAACCTCCACATCTAAAAAATGTAAGCTGTGCTTATCAATTGTTGCCGTAAAGCTTAAGTTGATATCATTTGTGTTGAGGCTATTAATAAAGTTTTCAGCATCCTGCAAAGATCCATCCCAAACAAGAAAAATGTCATCTATATATCTATATAACAATTTGACATGTTCTTCTACCGCCGAACGATGCGTCACGCCGAGGACCAGCTCCTCCCACCAGCCCATGTGAAGACATGCATAGCTGGGAGAGAAGCTGGCCCCCATCGCCACGCCCCGTGTTTGCTGGTAGACAGTTTTATCAAATAGGAAAATGTTATTGTGCAGACAAAATTGAGTTAAATCACTTATCATCATGTTATGTGCAGAAAGTCTAGGATTACTTTTCGCTAGGAAATATTCCAAAGCTCTTATTCCATCCATATGCCTTATACTCGTATAAAGAGACACTATGTCCAAAGTCATTAGTAGATAGTTCTCATGCCATTCAAAATTGTTAATTTTTTGCAGAAAGTGGCTCGTGTCTCTTATATACGTGGGTAATGCTTGTACTAGTTCCTGAAGGAAGAAGTCTATATATTGGCTGGCATTCTCCAACAAACTATTTTGAGCCGAAATGATGGGTCGACCCGGGGGGTTCTTGGCATCTTTATGTATTTTCGGGATGAAATAGATGTTGGGTATAGTAGGATTTTCTTTGTGAATGAATTTGTATTCATCCATAGTCAACGTTCCTGCGCATTTCCAGGCCAATGATTTACCATAAAAGTCATTTTGGATTGTTTTGATAGCACTCCAATTGCTGATTTTGTAGCAAGTTCTATCATTTAGCTGGAATAGTGCTTCTTTCATGTATTGGGTTCTATCCCATAAGACAATATTGCCTCCTTTGTCTGCACTTCTGACAATCACATTCTTGTTGTTTTGTAGTTTGGTCAATAATGTTTTAAGACGTCTGTCCTTGGGATGCCATTTCGAATTTCTTTGATTCTGCTTGTAGTTCAGTTTTTTGATTTCATTGGTAACTTGCTCATTAAAAATGTCAATACTATCTCTTGGCATTATAGGATAAAATGTTGATTTCCGTTTGAAGGGTGTATTTTTTCTGTCAGCTGGTAATGCTACACCTGTCGGGGAACTCACGGTTTGGCTTGATTCATCCGGATTTGGAACTTGGACATTTGCTGCTGACCTTGTAGTGTAGTTAGCATCCTGTAGTTCCATTAAAGTTTCAAGAAGCGGATCTTCCGACATTTGCGAGTGTTCCATTGTGAGTGTGTTTGCCGTTTTCATTTTCTTTTGGGTTTTTTCTTTATTTGTTTGATTTTTTTGGATATTTTGATCATCTTCTTCTTGCTTTGATGACCTTGCTTTTAATTCATGGTATTTTTTTAATTTTAATTTTCTTATAAATCTATATACATCTATCCTGGTGTTTGCATAGTTGAAGTTTGATTCGGGACAGAAGGAGAGACCTAAAGACAGAATTTGCTCTCCTGCTTTGGAAAGGGTGATGTTTGTGAGGTTGATGATTGTTTTGGCCACGTCGTTATCTAATTGCGTTTCCACCAGCCTCTCCCTCTCCCTCTCGTTTGTTTGGTGTTTGGTGGCCGTTCTGCGGGCCTTTCTCCTCTGTCTCCGTTTGTGGTTCCGCCTCTTCCTCTGGCATTCTCTTGAGTCCTGGGGCGTAGCGTGGCTCTCCGTTCCTCCACTAAAAAATTCATTTCCTCCCCTGGCGATAGATTCTGTGCCATTAGTTTTGGAGCTGGGGCTTGGCCATCCGGTTCAGCCTCACTTTCCAAATTGGAGCTTAAATCTGAAGTAGATATCGACATGTGAGTAGCTCTACGCATGGATGTCTCATTCCCTGTTTCGTTTTGTTGGGTCATTTTTTTCGTTTTCATAACGTCATATTTTTTAGAAAAAGTAAAAATACGGCCTGATTCATAGTCCACTCTGTCGCGGTGAAACTTAAAGGCTTTACGCTCTTTGATTTTGTCTTCTTCTTTTTTTAGGCGTGCCGCCATCCCTTCTCTTAGTTTCTTTTCCTCATCTCCTTTATTCATTTGTTTGATCTCTTCATTTAATGTCTCAATCTTTTCTTGCAGCGCTATTCTGTCAATTTCCGCATATTTGACCAATATTTCGACAAGCTTTCTGGATGAATCCAGGTTGCTCTGAGCCCAGTCCCTCATCATATTTGGATTTGGTTGGTCGTAACTGGGGGCTATTAAAATTCTCAGGCCTCTCGGGATTCTATTGACGTCCAAATAGCGCTGTAAAAACTTGTTTTCCCACCATTTGCCTTGTTCCGATTTTGACAATTTTTCTAATAGCCTAAATTTATCCTTGATGTTGGTGTTAGGTGAAATGTCCGCCGCTTGCTGACTGCCCATGTTGTTTGGTGGTATGTTACTAAAAATTTCTGAGGCCGCCGCCTCACGGTCCTTAAGCGTGTCTGCCGACATATTGCAATTTGCTTTACTTATATACTGAGGTCGGACGTTACAGGCTACTTTGCTAATGCTGCCCGCTTTCGTCGTCACTCGCACTTCCACTCTCCCCGCACTTCCGTAGAACCCCCTACCTTGCAATGTTCAACCCTCGGCTGGCGCGTCCTCCGACACTGCTTACCGAGGAGATCACCTCGGGCTGGTTGTTCTGTTCTGGCTGCGGGGGGGCCGACGGAGTCAATCCTTCCGGAAAGAAAACAGTCCAATTACTTCCGGCCGAAGGCACGGAAATAAATCAGCTTCCAGTGTTCCGTCGCCTCCAAACGAGTGGGGGTCCGTGCAAGGCTGCCTGAAGCCACTGCCGCCTTAATATGCAATTAAGCTGCTCACTCCTCTCCCACAGTCTCCGGGATACAAAAAGCAGGCACGGACCACAGTTCAGTGCAAATTCATTCATTCCTTGCTTTAGTCGGCCATGGCGCGTTTCGGTCCCTCCTGGACCTTGATCACATGACAACGCTTCTAGGCTTCAACCGCCATTTTATAGTGTCAAAAGTGCAAAGTGCAAAGTGCAAGCAGCAGCATGGAAAGCAACAAAATACTCTTCATTGATTACAAAGTAAAAATACTTAAAAATACTTAAAAACGTACGAGTGTATATGAACTTTGTTACAACACTGGACATGGTATAAATAGGTTTGATTCCAGGTTAAATAATATTACAGACATAAATGTCTAAAATCATTCAATAGAAAAGCGTTAAAAACACATTAATAAATAATCGCATCACAATGCATAAAATTTAAATGTGCCTAATATGCGGGTAGGGTGCGCGGATACTCCGCGGCCATAGATATATATGTACTTTTAACTCTTATTTTCTCAGGAACTACTGAACGGATTCACACCATATATGCAAAAGGCACGAGTCCGAACTGGGGACTACCTCTTTGCCAAATTTGGTGTCATTCCGTTCAGCGGTTCGGGCTGTAGCTGCGACAACAGATCCTATGGGAAATTGCATGGGGAAAGCGCGTTTTGGGAACCCCCTTTTTCCTCGGCCCCCGCTTGACGGATCACCGCGAAACTTTCAGGGTAGGAGCGTAGCGGAGCTGGCCAAAAGTTTGGAAAATTTCGCGAGGATTCGTCAACTGGCGCCAGACTTATTGGGAATAGAATGTTGCAGATTTCCTATGGAAAATAGGTCCTAACTATAACTACCTACTGGCGACCGCCAGTAGGTGTTATATATTTATATGTATATATATATATATATATATATATATATATATGCAATTAAGCTGCTCACTCCTCTCCCACAGTCTCCGGGATACAAAAAGCAGGCACGGACCACAGTTCAGTGCAAATTCATTTATTCCTTGCTTTAGTCGGCCATGACGCGTTTCGGTCCCTCCTGGACCTTGATCACATGACAACGCTTCTAGGCTTCAACCGCCATTTTATAGTGTCAAAAGTGCAAAGTGCAAAGTGCAAGCAGCAGCATGGAAAGCAACAAAATACTCTTCATTGATTACAAAGTAAAAATACTTAAAAATACTTAAAAACGTACGAGTGTATATGAACTTTGTTACAACACTGGACATGGTATAAATAGGTTTGATTCCAGGTTAAATAATATTACAGACATAAATGTCTAAAATCATTCAATAGAAAAGCGTTAAAAACACATTAATAAATAATCGCATCACAATGCATAAAATTTAAATGTGCCTAATATGGCTCTAAAATTTCATGTTTAAAACAAAGCTCTATTATATACATCATAGACAATACGTTTCAATATTGGCGTTTATCCCCTTTGAACTGTAACCGCGTAAATGCATGGGGGCGTCGTTATTAGTTTAAATAACTTGTGGGATAAAGGCAACGTAATCCAGGTCGATGTTGCTTAACCATGACTAAATGCTGAAATACTGTGTAGTGTAACACCACGTGCTCAATGAAAGAAAAAAGGTTATTTTTATATGTGATTTAAAATTTAATCAAAACACAGGGGCATCAAACGACAGACGGTAGTTGGAGCTGGCATGGTTACATCGGTTTGCAGACTCGATCTGTCTAAAAATAGAAAATGTGTATGTATATATATAAATATAAATAAAAATATAAATAAATATATATAAAACTATGTTGGAGGGGACTGGAAACTGTTTATTACCTGGGTGTAAACGCTTGTAAGTATGTTAACCAACTGAATTGTGCAAAAGCTGTCACATCATAGAATAACCCGTTTAAATACAGGTGTAAAGATCCTCAGTGGCATTGAGACCTCCCGGTATCTTACTGTCTAGGTTTAAAATGTATCGGGTCTCAAGTTTGCGTAATGCATTCTCCCTGTCCCCTCCTCTTCTATTTTTGGGTACAGCATCAATCAGATAGTATGACAGATATTGTGGGTCGCTATTGTGTTGTCTTGAAAGTGTCTGGCAACTGGGTAAGAGGGGTCCTTGTTAATAATAGCTCTAAGGTGTTATATATATACACACACATATATATATATGTTAAGGCTCAACAAACCCTCCTGATCTTGTGCTGAGATCTGATTGCTTTCCAACATTTCAGCTAGGAATTGTTGGCAGTCATCTTGGGACTCGACTTTAGCCGTGTCCCAGGAAAAAGGTTATAAAATCATGTTAGATCTGTGACTCTGGAGAAAATAAAATAAAAATAAAACAAGTTCTGGCTTCTGCACAATTAAGAGGACATCCCTGTGTGCTAGGAATGGATCCCAACTATTCCATGCTCCGTTTCTGTCTCATTACCCATCCTCTACATAATCAGACAACTGCAGCAGCAGTGTGCAGACTTTTGGGCAAGACTATGTGCCATGCAAATCTGAGAAGAGCCATAAAATGCTTTGGTCTTTTCCATGGAGTTGCACAGCGTCATCATAAAGCAAACCTTGACAAGCCCCCACTATAGAGAAGCAACACACATCAAAAGCAGAGTGTGTACCAGGCAATTTGTATCTCATTCCAATCTGCAGCCCAAAGTCCAATGAGAGTGCAAATAGAGCCCCAGTGCCTGAGAATTCCTCATAGGCAGGAGTTCCCTGTAGCCAATTATATCCCCCTTTCAGCAGCCCCGACAAGGTTGAACCCCCAAGACTGTATTCCCTCAGGCACCCAGGTGGAGTGTTCGGCTTTGGTACTATATTTACGCCCTCCCCCTCCATGGCTCCATTCCAACCTCAGTCACCCCTCTTTTTTGTGTGTGTGTTCTCTCTCCCCGCATCCTGATAGGCTGGCTAGTCCAGCTCTCTTACTGCCTGCCCCAACTTCCGCCCTGCATCGGATTCTCCATGCTGTCCCCAACCAGAAACACCACGGTCCCCAGGGCACAGAGTTTTACATTCCAGCTCCATTCAGGAGCTCCTCGCCTCAGGGGATTTTAATGGCTCCCTCTGACAAATGAAACCAACTGAATGCTCTGTTAAATACTATTGGGCAGATTTACAAACCCCTTGCGCAACTTGTGTATCACTTTTAACATGGGAAAAGTGACACAAAAGTGGCGCAAGGGGCTTGTAAATATGCCCCTAAATCTGTCGAGGAGCAAAAACATAAGCTAAAAAAGCAAAAATAGCGAATTGATTATTAAAAATGTTCCACGGGTTGTTTTATTACTAGTCTATATAATAACTGTTTCATAAGTGTTGATAATTAAATGAACACCAGGGCCACGGCAATTATGTGGGACGGGAGGACAAAATTAGGTGGTAGGATTGACCAAATTGTGCGATTGTCAAATTCAAATTATGCTTCATAATGTAGCATATTTTGTGATATTATTTCTTAATTGTTTTGTACTTCTTACACTGCCAATGCAAAGAGTTAACCTCATTATGCAGAATGTATATTAGCAAGCCCATTATCGCTGTTTTAGTGGCAGTTTCCTGCCGCTAAAACGGCGATAATTTTATCGCCGCTCTTGCTAATATGCCCCCAAATCTATTAAGGGGTGAAGGGCCAAAGGTGTGGAATCTATGCAAACTGAGGAAAACATAGGCTAAAAAAGCAAAACTAGTGAACGGATAATTAAAAATATTCAAGAGGTCCTTCTATTACTAATCTATATCATAACTGCTTCAGAAACATTCATATTTGCCCAAACACCAGGGCCACAGGAATTATACTGTAGAGGAAGACAAAATGGCGGCAGAGCTAACTAAATTATGGGACTGTAACCGTCAAATTATGCAGCATAATGCAGCATATTTAGTGATTGTATTGCTTCATTGTTTTGTACTTTTAACAATGTCTGTGCTGCCGCAGAATCACATAATTCCAGTGGCCCTGTTGAATCCCTTTGGTAGTCTTCAATAACATTTTACTAGGTAGCATGTTTTTGATTTTTTTAAAGTTCATTGGGGCATATTATCAAGAACGGCGTTAAAATCATCGCCGCTTTAGCGGCAGGAAACTACCGCTAAAGCGCCGATAATGGTCTTGATAATATACCCTTGTGAATTCCAATAGAAGCCCATGTTCACACCACACATGGGCTTCTATTGAAATTCTCTGCTGCATATTATCAAGCCCCTTATCGCCGCTTTAGCTACAGTTTCCTGCCGCTAAAGCGGCGATAATTTTAACGCCATTCTTGATAATATGCCCCATTGTTTCTAGTTGTCATGGCAGGACGTGAGCTAGAGTTAACTTGAATCGAACCAAAGAAGAAGTTATGCAAATCCCTTCTAGAAATAGCTCAGAAAATCACACAGATTTCTTCTCTGTATGTGCTTCTCGGATTAGGAAATTGTGTTGTTTCCATACCTAGGGTAGCTGCCTAGGGTCTTTACACACAGCATACCTAATGTAGCCAACATTTTGCCAATCTCCACAGAAACTTTCTTACAGGGAAAGCAAAAGCTTCAGGGGTTGACCTAGTTCTCCTCAAAGTACTGTTTTAATGGCTGGTCCTTTCTGGTGTGCTCGGCATATTCCGGGTGCTGTTCACCAATCCTGATGAACACAAGGTAGAAACTTGTCTCCAGGCACAAACACAAACCTGCATCTTTGGGTATCCAGAAAGTAAAAGTGAGAACAAGCAGTTCATTTTCAAACTAATAATGCACCCTGCCAGGTGGCTGTAATTGAATATTCAGCTCTTCTGCAGAACCATAGACCTCTAATTGTAAACAATGTAGCAGCAGCCACATTTTACATTTTCCTCCTAAAGAAGACTTTAATAAAATGTATTGTGTGGGTTTGCCTAAGAAGTCAGAAAAGAAGGGATCGTGAAAGATATCTGTTTAATGTGGGTATCAAAACAAAGACTAACCCCCTGCTCTGGAGGGAAAGCTCCCAGGCCGAGCCTCCTATATTTGATTGATAGTCAATACCCCTGTTTCAGCACAAAGACACTTCTTTTTGTTTGCAAATAAGCACCATTGAGATGTGACAGTATTTCTTGTTATAGTCCCTAGAGTGGAAACCCAGAGCACAAAAACTGCTTTTCCAACCTTCCTCTGACCTGGGTGGAGACGAACCGCAGGAAATTACATTTCCACCATGAACGTAAGCATTTCTCATACATTCAAATGGATGCTGACTCTTTATCCTTGTACAAGAGCATGACAGGGTCATGCAGCTTTACAAATAGTAATAGTCAAAAAATATGAAGTATAATATATATATTCACTGAAAAGACATAGGTTTCAGGGGCGTTATAGTTAGTTGGATATTTCACTCGTACAAAACCTTTGAAATTCCCCCTTTTTTTTGAAAATTTTTTTGTACAACTGACTGATTAAGTGTATCTTAGTGAATACATGGGTTAGTGAGTAATATTTAAATATATGAATATCTGTATCAGTCTCTCACTTTGTGTATAAGTGGCTGCATGGGTTGGTGAGTAGCTACATGAGTGTCTATGTAGGTTATTATTTGATTTTTTGAGTATCAGTATGAGTTTCTGTATGGTTCGGTGGGGGTATTGCGTAGTGCATAGATGCATGAATGAGTGCATCACTGCTTGTATGTGTTTAATACAGCATGTGTGCAGGACTGTATGGGTGGATGAGTGTGTGTATGGGTGTGTTAGTGAATGAATGACTGTCTAAATAGTGTCTTTATGAGTAACTACATACGTTTTAAACTAGTATATGTGAGTATTGGTGTAGGTAAGTGAGTATATGTGAGAGTGAGAGATTGAAAGAGTTCCTGTGTAAATTAGTATGTGTTTCTATAAGTGATTGCTTAAGAGAGTAAGTATGTGTAAGTTTCTGTAGCAGTAAGTGTGGTGGTGTGTGCATAACTGTATATGCAATTTAATGGATGTTTGATACTTGGTTTGCATGTGTGACTATGTGTGTGAGTAACTCTGTGGATGAGTATCATTGTGTAACAGGATGTATAGCTGTATGAGTACATATGATGAGTGAGTACATGTATGAATGACTGTATAGGAATGTTGTTGAATGAGTGGATGTGTATGTAGATCTTGGAATTACTAAATAGGTGTGTTGTAAGTGGTATTGGTATGTTCATTGTTTTGAAAATGTTAGTTTCTATTTTTGAGTGTGTGTATCAAAGGTTATATTAGGGTGAGAGGAGGTCTGCCACACTATCACAAGGATGATATAATCGGTGATGTCATCAGTGATGTCATTTGAGATGTCATCAGTGATGTCATGAGTGATGTCACTGACCATGTCATGAGTGATGTAATATGTGATGTCATCAGCAGTGCATTGTGGGCGCACGAGTTATAGGTAGCTGAACTAACTATAACGGGGGAATTTCAAAGGTTTTGTACGAGTGAAATGTCTAACTTGTCCTTGTGGGACCCCCTAAGCAGGCCTAGGGGGTCAGGGTGTTTCTACCCCACCCCCTTTCCTCTTTTTTCGACTTATTTCTTGTGCCTCAGTTCTACCGAGGCACAAGATGGCTGCCAACACTTCCTGCTTTGGAGTGTTGACAGCCAATTAGCATTCAGCTCGTGATCGGGAGGATGCGCGGATCCTGCGCAGCCATAGATATCCAAGCTTTTTTAATTTTGATTTTCTCAGCAACTACTGAACAGATTTACACCATTTAACAAAAAGGGATCTTTCTGAACCAAAGGCTATCTTCCTGCCAAATTTGGTGTAATTCCGTTCAGCAGTTAGGGTTGTAGCAGTGTCTAAAGTTTCCTATGGGAAATTGTACGGGGAAAACATGTTTTAGGACCCCCCTTTTTTCTCGGCCCCACTTGAAAATTCCCCCCCGAAACTTTCAAGATAGGAGCGGACTGCAGCGCCCCACGCGTTTTGAAAATTTCATGACGATTCGTCAACCGACGCCAAAGTTATTGGGAATAGAATGTTACAAATTTCCTATGGAAAATAGGTCCTAACTATAACTACCTACTGGCGACCGCCAGTAGGTAATATATATATATATATATATATATATATATATATATACATATATATATATATATATATATATACATATATATATATATCTCGCACCACACTCTTCGATAGAAAAGTAACGCACGGACACCTTGGAAGATTGCAGTTAAGTAGATTTATTGACTGCAATGACGCAACGCGTTTCAGCTTTCGCCTTGGTCAAGCTGAAAGCAAAGTTATGTGACAGCTACATTTAAACCAGTGCTATCAACATAAAAAACTGACTAATCATAACACCAATGGTGGATAGAAAAGAGAAGAGAAAGTGGTGGCCATCTTGGCACTTATACATGATTCAATTGTAATGTCTCACTGCAGTTACCACGATGCCAATATGCCACTGAAACTGCATTGCGGAGTGGCAACACTTCATATTAATGATTAATAATGCATAACTATTCACATAATCAATCAAAAAATACAACATTTCGTGAATGAAATAATATTCACAAAATATATGAAATACCTACATAATGCCCCAGTGGGCAAGTGGCATATTCATGATTGTAATCACAGTCCAGCTAGCAGTACACAAGTGGCAAAATGCCCAAGTGGGCTAATAAATCAATAATATAATTGTGCACAGACCAAGTACTTAAGTTCGTCAGTAGCCCGTTCAAAAAGTAGATACCAAAACCTAAAAGAAAAATTAATTACATTGTAGTAAAAAAGACCAGAAATATTTACAACAGCAACATTTTGCACAGTTCATAGCATATAAAAATATTGGGTATGCAAGTGTACAGACAGTTCCTCACTTGAGTTCAGCCCCTTCGGAGACATGGTCTCAAAATCCACAATGTATCTAGACTCCAATTGTCTTAAATGAAGTAATTTGTTCCCTCCACGCGCATTATCAAAAACAGCATCAATAACCACCATTCTCAGCAAACCTTCATTCTGAGAATGCTGGTCAAAAAAATGTCGAGCAACAGGATATTGTCTATTGTTGTGACGTATTGCTCTAATGTGTTCAAGCCCTCTTTTCTTGGCACGATAAATTGTGCTACCAATATATGCCTTATTACATGGACAAATCAGTGCATGAACACAGTACATTGTGTTACAAGTAAGGGCTTTCCTGATGATAAATTCCTTACTAATGCTGTAAATGTGCAACACAGTACAATCAATGCTGCTTTTGCATGCTTTGCAATTTTTGCAACAACGGAAGCCAGGACGGCCACCAATCATAGGATTGATAGTATTAGTGACCAAATTGGGGCTTAACTCATCTCTTAGTGATTTATTCCTTTTAAAAGTGATTTGTGGATGATTATTCAAATATTTCTGCAGATTGCTGACAGTTAACAATACATGCCAATGTTTCTCTAAGATATGGCGCACATCATGCGCTTGTCCTGAATACATAGTGATAAAACGCAAAACCTCAGACTCAGTTTGTCGTTTCACTGGATGCAGTAACTGGTTACGTATAACCTCATCATCTTTCTTGCATGCTTCAGTGATAGTTCTTTGATGGTAACCCCTCTCTCTGAAGTGTTGCATCATAGTTTCCTTTTCCCTTAAATAGATGCTTTCAGTACTACAATTACGCTTAGCGTGCAATAGTTCGCCATAAGGGATACTGTAAACCAGCTTACGAGGATGTGAGCTAGAAGCTCTCAAAATACTATTTCCAGCAGTTTTTTTGCGAAATAGTTTTGTATGTATGGTGTCATCTTTTATCTCCACTACAATATCTAGAAATTCAACAGTGGCCCTACTAATGTGTTCTGTAAAGACCAAATTGTACACATTGTCATTGAGTTTCTTGACAAATGCGCTTGCAGAATCAATGTCACCATTCCAGATTAAAAAGATTTCATCTATATATCGCAGCCACTCCGCAATGCAGTTTCAGTGGCATATTGGCATAGTGGTAACTGCAGTGAGACATTACAATTGAATCATATATAAGTGCTAAGATGGCCAACACTTTCTCATCTCTTTTCTATCCACCATTGGTGTTATGATTAGTCGTTTTTTTATGTTGATAGCACTGGTTTAAATGTAGCTGTCACATAACTTTGCTTCAAGCATGACCAAGGCGAAAGCTGAAACGCGTTGCGTTATTGTAATCTACTTAACTGCAATCTTCCAAGGTGTCCGTGCTTTACTTTTCTATCGAAGAGTCTGGTGCTATATATTTGGGGCTGCCGGTTATCCCTGCACGGACCTACAAAACCATTGAAATTCCCCCGTTATAGTTAGTTCAGCTAACTCTAACTCGCGCGCCCGCAATGCACTGCTGATGACGTCACATATTGCATCACTTATGACATGGTCAGTGACATCACTCATGACATCACTGATGACATCCTCAAATGACATCACTGATGACATCACTGATGACATCATCCAGTGAATGTGTGTTTTTCTGAAAATTACATATGTTTTACATATGTATATCTCAAGGTCGATGGAAGAATAAATGGGTAAATAAGTGTCTAAATGGATGATTTGTTTTTGAAAAATTGATTGTATAACTGACTGATTAAGTGTATCTTAGTGAATACATGGCTTAGTGAGTAATGTTTAAATATGTAAATATCTGTATCAGTCTCTCACTTTGTGTATAAGTGGCTGCATGGGTTGGTGAGTAGCTACATGAGTGTCTGTATAGGTTATTAGTTCGTTTTTTGAGTATCAGTATGAGTGTCTGAGTGTCTGTATCGTTCGGTGGGGGGTATTACGTAGTGCATAGGTGTATGAATGAGTGACTCAGTGTTTGTATGTGTTGAAGACAGCATGTGTGCAGGACTGTATGGGTGGATAAGTGTGTGCATGGGTGTGTTAGTGAGTGAATGACTGTCTCAATAGTGTCTTTATGAGTAACTACATGTTTTAAACTAGTATATGTGACTATTGGTGTATATAAGTGAGTATATGTGAGAGTGAGAGATTGAAAGAGTTCCTGTATGACTAAGCATGTGTTTCTATAAGTGATTGTTTAAAAGACTAAGTATGTGTAAGTTTCTGTAGAAGTAAGTGTGGTGGTGTGTGAATAACTGTATATGCAAGTAAATTGATGTTTGATTCTTTATTAGCATGAGTGACTATGTGTGTGAGTAACTTTATGGATGAGTGGCATTGTGTAACAGGATGTATAGGTGTATGAGTACATATGATGAGTGAGTACATGTATGAGTGACTGTATAGGACTGTTGATGAATGAGTGGATGTGTATGTCGATCTTAGAATTACTGAATAGGTTGTTGTAACTGATATTGGTATGTCAATTGTTTTGAAAATGTTAGTTTCTATTTTTTAATGTGTGTATCAAAGGTTATATTAGGGGGAGAGGAGGTCTGCCACACTATCACAAGGATGATGTCATCAGTGATGTCATTTGAGATGTCATCAGTGATGTCATGAGTGATGTCACTGACCATGTCATGAGTGATGTAATATGTGACGTCATCAGCAGTGCATTGCGGGCGCGCGAGTTATAGTTAGCTGAACTAACTATAACGGGGGAATTTCAATGGTTTTGTACGAGTGAAAAGTCCAGATAACTATAACGCCCCTGAAACCTATGGTTTTTTCAGTGAATTTCTAAGGTTTTTAAATGCTAATTCCTAACTATAACGTGCCTAAAACCTATGGTTTTTTCAGTGAATTTCAAAAGTTTTTTAAATGCTAATTTCTTACTATGCCTACAGAGATAGGACATGTGAAGAAGGAAGAAAAAACGCACAGAAAGAAAAAAAAGAAATGCAGAAAGAAGCAACAGAAGTCCTCAAAGACGAAGAAAAGTGCAGGAAGAAGGATAACGTGCAGAAAGAACAAACAGAAGAGCAGAAAGAAGCCTTGTTGCAAAATCATCCTGTACCCTCAACTTTTTCAGACGGATACTGGTGGTAACTGAGTCTGACTAACCAGTCCTAGAGCCAGTGCTATGTTAAAAGACACTCAGAATACAGTGAAACCACCTACATACACTAGGGAACACTATGCGTTGGGATCACCGTGTGATCAGCATGACCTCCTCTGTAAGCCCCTAGTATATAATAGGGCAGGGGATTAAAACTACCTCTTAAAACACGCCACAGGGCACGGCCTAGATCACCTCTCTGCAACGCAGCGCAGTGGCGCTTACTGGAAGCACCTGGTGGGCTAGTTGGCCCTCAGGGTCCCTCAGGGTTGAAAGGGAATTATTTCCCCAACTTAAAACGCACCACAGGGCGTGTTTGCACACGTCACCTCAGGCCCCGTCCCCTCCCTTCACCACTGTGTAAACGCGCCCTGTGGCCGTTCTAAGTTGAGAGATTAAGTCCCCTTGAATCCTAAGGGTCCCTAGGGTCAAACTAGCCCACTAGGTACCACCAGTAAGCGCCACAGAGCTGCGTTGCATAGAGGTGTAAAAAGGGGCATGGCCTCAGAACACCTGTCTGCAACGCAGCTCCCTGGCGCATACTGGAGATACCTGTTGGGCTAGTTGGCCCTCAGGGAGCCTCAGTATTGAACGGGAATTAATTCCCCAACTTACCACTGGCCAGGGGGCGCGTTTGCAGAGTGCTGCAAGGAGGGGGTGTGGCCTCCGGCACGATGCCGGTCTTTTATTTATTTTATTTTTTAAGAAGGAGGGCTGTGTGGCCCCCCCTTCTTTTTCTAATTTACTGGCCCTGGGGACCCCATCCCCCAGGGTCTGCACCCTAATTTGTTTTGTTGAAAAAAATTTATTTGGCCCTACCAAGGTCTTAATCGGCCCCGGGGACCCCAACCCCTGGGTCATGGCCTTTTCTTTTTAAATTCTTTAGGAGGGGGCTGCATGGCCTCCCTCCTCAGGCCACTTATGGACCCAGGGACCCCCTCCCCAGGGGCCGGCCTTTGTTTTTTATTATTTAAAAAAAATATATATTTATAGAAACACCTAGGACATGCTGGACAAACCGTATGTACCTATCACCATGACGATTTGCGTGATATTCATTAAAAGGCGACTATGCATAGAATGAATCCACGTGGAATGTATTTACACTGCTAGTGAAGCTATGACGTGTCTGACAACCCACCGTGCCTAATCCCGGCATCCCCGCCAGTGGGTACTCTCCAAGTAGACACCCTTGTCGTTTATTTATACAAACATGCATAGCTATTGACGGGCACATTTAATATACACGCACACCAAGCCATTCAAAGGGGATTCGACAAAAATTCGACCAAACTTTGCAAGAAACCCCCCTCACGGTTAATAAAATACACATCCACCACCAGATGTGTAATACTTTTTATATTACTCTCTGGAAAGGAGATGAATCTCACTTGAGAGTCACAGCGTGCTCCGGGCTGAGCCCAATGCTGTGTTACACCCACCAGTGCCCGCCGAGTGCCTCACACCTCTGTGTTGTATTCCACCAGCTAGTGCATATGCTACTGCTCACCAGGGAAGTCTGCTGCTGGTATTGAAAGTGCATGTTTCAGTCTGCATGTCAGAATTTTTTAATGAAATAGAAGAGGATTTAAGAAGTCACTCAAAATGTGCCCTAATTTTTCTTTCTGCGGCACTAATCATACTTTCCATGGCAAAATGAACCCCCTCATTTTGTTCCTTTTTAAATTAAATGTTTGAAGAGTTACCACTTTATTCCAATCAAGATGGCTTCAGGTGTGCAATATGTTTGTCATAAGTAGGACTGTTAGCGCTCTAGTTGTTCTTTAGAACACTCTGGGAAGCTGCAGTAGAACACAAAGGAATCAAGTGACAGTCTCTGCCCTTGTTGGATGTACATGTTTTCCTGAGAATGTCTCTCTGAGATAATGTGAATTTACAGAAAATATGCTCTCAGTTTAGCTTATAGATCACCTTCCAAACCTCTGTGTGAAAAGCATGAGAAAATAGTTTTCCCTCAAACATGATTCATGATATCACAGCAGAAGGATTTTTCATATGGTAAAATCACCTTAGAACACACCACAATTCCTAAAAGGAGTATGGTACCATCAACAAATGATTTATAATGTAACTAAAGTCTTAAAACCTTCTATTAACTGCAATGCTTTTTAATGAGGTGCTATCATTGTATATTGGTCCCAAGATGGTTTGATGAAGTACTGACAGCCAATCACATCTCACGATGACATGTGTGGTTAGGCTCCGCCCAGATATATCTATCTTTTTAACTCTAATTTTCTCAGGAACTACTGAACGGATTTACACCATTTAAGCAAAAGGCACGAGTCTGAACTGAGGACTACCTCTTTGCCGAATTTGGTGTCATTCCGTTCAGCAGTTCGGGCTGTAGCTGCGTCAACAGGTCCTATGGGAAAATGCATGGGGAAAACGCGTTTTGGGACCACCCCTTTTTTCTCGGCCTCCGCTTGACGAATCACCATGAAATTTTCAGGATAGGAGTGGCCCGGAGCTGGAGTTATGTGTTTGCAGATATATAACTGGTTAAAAACCTATCCTATTCTCATACTTTGGTAGAATAAGAAACCAGTCATTGCTTATGTATTTGTAAAATGAGTCAGAGTTCTACAATATTGTGCAGTAGTAAAATATGTGGATTGTGTGTACTCCGTTTACCCATTCCAGACAAGAAAATGTGTTTTGGTAATATGCAAGGAATAGTGCTTGTTGTCTAGAATCACACTGAGAGTCTGTATGCATGTAGGGACCATTCTGAGAGAAGGTTTTGGGTACTTCATGTCTTTGCATACACATAACTGGTTAAAAAACTCTAATCATTCAGTCAGTACCCAAGTACTCATGCAGTGAGCCAGTCCTTAGCACATGGATTGATTCAAACGCCTATCCACTATGCGTGCAGTTCTCTAACCACCTACACACTTGTCTTTCACACCTTCAATTCCCCAGTCAGTATCTATACACTCCAGCAAACACCCTGTTACTCCACTTGCACTCCTTCACTGACCCGTTCAGCACCATGTACTTATCCATTCACTGCGTCAAAAACCAAACACTTAAAAAATGCACCCAGGCACTCTCCTTGCAGTACTCTAATCATTCAGTCAGTACCCAAGTACTCATGCAGTGAGCCAGGCCTTAGCACATGGATTGATTCAAACGCCTATCAACTATGCATGCAGGCCTCTAACCTACTATACACTTGTCTTTAACACCTTGAATTCCCCAGTCAGTATTCATACACTTCCAGCAAACAACCTGTCACTCCCCTTGCACTCCTCCAGTGACTCATTCAGCACCATGTAGTAATCCATTTACTGCACCAAAACCCAAACACTTATAAATTCACCCAGGCACTCTTCTTGCAATACTGTAAACATTCAATTAATATCCAAGTACTAATGGAGTGAGGCAGGCCTTAGCACATGGATTGATTGAAACGCCTATCCACTATGCATGCAGGCCTCCTCTAACCACCTACACACTTGTCTTTCACACCTTCAATACCCCAGACAGTATTCATACAGTTCTTGCAAATACCCTGTCACTCCCCTTACACTCCTCCAGTGACCCATTCAACATCATGAACTAATCCATTGTGTGCACCAAAACCCAACCACTTATAAATTCAGTGAGACTTTCTCCTTTTAGTACTCTAATGATTCAGTCTGTACACAGGTACGTATGTAGTGAACCTGGCCTTAGCACCTGGAGTACTTCAAACATCTATTCACTATGCATGTAGGTCTCTAACCAGCTACAAAATTGTCTTACACACCTTCAATTGACCAGTCAGTATCAATAAACTCCATTTAACAACCTGTCACTCCCCTTGCACACCTCTAGTGACTCATCTGGCGCCGTGTACTAATCTATTCACTGCGCCAAAACTCAAAAACTTAAAACAATTCACCCAGGCACTCTCCTTGTAGTACTCTAATGATTCAGTTAGTACCCAAGTACTAATGGAGTGAGGCAGGCCGATGGACTGTTTCAAACGTCTATCCACTATGTATGCAGGCTTCTAACCACCTACACACTTGTCTTTCACACCTTCAATACCCCAGTCAGTATTCATACAGTTCTTTCAAACACCCTGTCACTTCCTTTACATTCCTTCAGTGACCCATTCAGCACCATGTAGTAATCCATTTACTGCGCCAAAACCCAAACACTTATAAATTCACCCAGGCAGTGTCCTATAAGTACTCTAATCATTCAGTCAGTGCCCAAGTGCTCATTCAGTGACCAGGCCTTAGCACAACCCCTCTCCCCTATCCACTATGCACGTAGTCCTCTAACCATTTACACACTTGTCTTTCATACCTGCGATTCACCAGTCATTATCCATACACTTCCAGCAAACATCCTGTCACTCCCCTTGCACTCCTCTAGTGACTCATTCAGCACCATGTACTAATCCATTGACTGCACCATAACCCAACCATTTATAAATTCACTGAGGCACTCTCCTTGTAGTACTCTAATGATTCAGTCAGTACCCAGGTACTTATGTAGTGAACCCGGCCTTAGCACATGGAGTTCTTCAAATGTCCATCCACTATGCATGGAGGCCTCTAACCACTTACACAATTGTCTTTCACACCTTCAATTGACTAGTCAGTATCTATAAACTCAAAAAAAACCCTAACACTCCCCTTGCCCACCTCCAGTGACTCATCCGGCACCATGTACTAATCCAGTGGTTCCCAAACTTTTGACTCCTGAGGACCCCCATTGAGTCACCACTGGAAGCCGGGGACCCCCAAGCAATTTGTAGGATTTAAATTTCAAACATTAAAACAGTAATTCGAAAAAAATAAACAAACGTGTGCACACAAAACAAATACTCAAATTACTAAGGATTTTAGGGGCATATTTACAAGTCCCTATCGCCATGGGAACGTCACTTTTTGCGATGTTCCTGTGGCAATAGGGGCTTTGCCTTATTTACAAGGCAGTGTTAAGCCACTTATTGTGTCTTAATGCTGCCTTCTAAATAAGGACCCCTTTCACGCAATGCTTAGCGTGAAAAAGGTGGGCAGTGGGAGTTGCAGTGGGCGTTTCACTCCAACACCCATTGATTTAGACGCTGCCCTCTATTTACAAGGTCAACTTAAATAGGAGACCGCACCAGAATTAAGACTATGAAAAACCTGGTCTTAACTTGGAGAAATGCCTTATTTCTCCTCGTTTTTGCTTTTTCCAATGGAAAAAGCAAAACACCTTTGATTATTTATGTGCAGGATGGTGACCCTTCCTGCACAAACAATCTTTAATAAAAATGTTGTTTTGCAACTTCCATGTGTGTTGCATTAGGCAGCACACATAGAGGTGACAAAAAGGCATTACAAAAGTGTTCATGTGCAGGAAGTGGGAACATAGCAGCATCAGGATAATGATAGACTGGGAATAAACATATGTTACTAACTTTTACCATGCAGTTTGTAAGCAGCTCTTTGACAGTTTATAGGACACTGTGCTAGATTACAATTGTCCCTTATGAATTGCACTGTGACAAAAGAATCTCTGTGACAAAATCAGTAGCCCACTGACCTATCCACATAAAATACTGTTTTTTAAAATGCATTGTACACGTTCTTTGCAGTAGGCATATTAACCCACTAGACAAACTCTCATCTCTCTCCAGCAGGTACATTAATCACTGGCATTTTCTTGACACTTTTATAGTTGCTCGAAAACTGCTAATTTTACAAGGAACTTTGCAGTGCTTTTAAAACTGCTGGCTGCGGACCCCCTGGGAATGTGCCACGGACCCCTGGGGGTCCTCGGACCCCAGTTTGGGAAACACTGTACTAATCTATTCACTGCGCAAAAACCCGAACCTTTAAAAGATTCATTCAGGCACTCTCCTTGCATTACTCTAATGTTTCAGTCAGTACCCAGGTACTAATGCAGTGAAGCATGCCTTTTCACAAGGACTGCTTGAAAGAACTATCCATTATGCATGTACTGGTCTAACCAGTTTCACACTTGTGCTTCAGGCCTACATTTCCACAGTCACTATGCATACACTCCAGCAAACATACTGTGACTGCTGTTGCAAACCCATAGTGAGTCTTTCAGTACCATGTAGTAATTTATTCAGTAAAGTAAATCTCAAACAACTGTGAATTCACTCAGTGTCTCTCCTTATAGTACTGTCAGTAGGCATGTAATCTTTCAGTGAGGCAGGCTTTAGGACATGAACTGCTTCAAAGTAGTATGCACTATGCATGTAGTGGTCTAACCACCTTCACACTTGTGCTTCAGGCCTATAATTTCTTAGTCAGTATTTATATAAAATGTGTTTGTATAGTAATAGAAAAGTATAATATATAAAGATATTAATATAAATTTTTTTGTGATTCATTTTTACAGATACTGTTTATTACCATTAAAATAGAGAAATCATGCCGGACAAAGAAAGAAAAAGAAAAGAACAGAAAAAGGACAGTTACTTGAAGAAAAATCAACCACAATTATTGAATGAACAACATAATGTGGCTAAAAAGAATAAATCTTCTGGTAAGATCACAAAGCAATTTATAAAAAATGTTTGTAGGACCAGACACAATGTACAGAATGCTGAAACCTCTGAGAATGCTTCAACTAGAAAAAATATTCAAAATAATAGGAAAAGCAAAAAAGCAAATGGACAGTCAAAGGAGACAAGTTATGGTAAAAGAAGACAAAATCAGTATAAAGAAATACGCAAAAAATTATTTTACAATAGAGTAGTACATAATTTGCTGAAAGATGTGAAGAAATATAAAAAGAGAGCTCTATTTTATAAAAAGAAGAAGCATATTGAAACCAATGTTGAAAAGGCTTTTGAAGTAAAAAGGAAACTATTCATTTTAGTATTAAACAGAATTCGATCACTAGATAAACCAATAAACCAATCCATTTAATGAAGGCCATACGTAAGAGGAAAAGAGTAATTAACAGAACACATTTTTGTGATGTTTTTTTGGGTGAATGGAAACACAGTTCAAGTTCTGAGCCTTTCTTTAATGAAGAGAGTTATTTACAGAGCAATAATGTATTGCATGCAGTTGACACCAGTGGTGGAGGTTATGAGGTTAGAAATGGTTGTCCAATTGACAAAGAGAAAATGGTTCATAGAAATGCTGAAGAAGTGATAGCTGATGAAGTTCTAGGGAGACGTCCTAAAGACCCTGTGTACACTTGGGATTGCAGTAGTATTTGTAGTGTACAACAAGAATCTATTGATAAATTATGCAGTCTCTTACGAGCATGTAGTAAAAAAAGTGTTAAACAAAAGATTAAGGTGTTGCAAGGACTAGACCCTTGCAGAGTGAGAAAAAATACTGGTTTGCAAGGTCATTCTCTGGCTTGTCTTTCTAGGAAAGTTTGTCAAAGTGTTTTTCACCATTTCAGGATGTTGGCAGTACATCATACTCAAATGCGGAAGTTAGTGAGAAGATTGTATTATGCAAAAAGTCCAGCACTAAGGTTAAATGAGTTGAACAGTGCTCTTTTGCGTTGATCAATATCAGATGTGAAGAAGGTTTGTGAAGATATTGAGTTTTGTTACTTTGGTCCTCAGCAAGAGAGTGCAGAAACTGACACATTAATAGAAAAAAATGTTGAAGACAATGTAGAACCCATGATTACAAAAGATTTTGAAGATCAAATCACAAAGTTTAAGGTGATTTCAGGTGAAAGACCAAATGTTTCTTGTATTTGTTGTCGGCGAACTCACTATAAAAATCAGACTAGGAGTGTCAATCTGTATTTAAAAAGTGAAACAGAAGATAATGGTAAGTGGAAGGAATTTGCAACTTATTTGTTGGTAGAGGATTGTTTTGATTTGGCATCTGAGCAGCGTATTTGTAAATATTGTTATAACAAATTAGATGAGAATAAAATGCCTGCTAGAGCTGTTCATAATCATCTAGAGTTGGTTGCTATTCCTCCAGAGCTGATAGATTTAAATACCTATGAGTCTATTCTCATGCAATGTGTGCACCCGTTTCAGGCTATTGTTCGTATGGAGCCTAAAACAGTTAAATTGCCTCCATCAGACTTACAAAGAGGATTGAAAGGAAGAGTTCTGTATTTACCGTAAGATTTAAAGAAAAACATTGAAACTATTGGTGTATATAGTGCAGAAAATGAACCAGTAGTTATTCTAGTTAATTGTGTTCCTACTAGGAATAAGAAAATCTGGCAAGAGTTAGTGGATGTTAGAAAAGTGCAAAAGGCAACATTGTATCTGATAAAAAATAATGAGTACTATAGAAATGTGTTTGTAGGAGAAGAAGAAATAGATTTAACAGAAGATACTGAAACATTCTGGGGCCGATTCCGATTCTGGCCGCAAAACGAAATGACCGACACGGACCCGGACCGAATACCGACTGACACGGACCAGCGCCGTACGGCCCGTGCAGTATGATGCATCACGTGTGAATTCCAACCGACACGTACGGAATATAAGCCGTACGACCGAGCCGTAGGGAAAATAGTGATCCGGCCGGAAAACCGACGCGATATTCACCGACCGACACGAACCCGGAATGAACCCGACTGACCCGTACCCGCGATGTACGATTAGCGCAATACGATGCAATGCATATAAAACCAGACCGACTCGCACGGAGACCAAGCTGCATGACCGACACGCACAGACAACCCGGCACACAAGCAATAGAGACCGCCGCGAACGGTGCGTACCAAACACAGAAGACAGGCAGCGTGAACGAGGCGGAGAAGCCCGCACGAGACAACAGCGGTGTCCGCTTCCATCACATGAACGTCTCATTCATGCCTACAAAACACAAAGGAAAAAAGACAAAAAAACGACCAAACAAGCAATGACAAAGCCAATAAATACCACAAAAAATCATGGGACAAAGACACACCCACAACTCCAACTATATAAAGGACTACAAACATTATCATCATCCCTGGCAAACAGGAGACACAGCCAGCAGCAAACACCAGTACACAGCAACCACAGACACACTCACAACTCACCTATCACACAACTAACACACAATCAGCACTTCATACAAAAGCACACACACATACACACAGCAAAACCAACACCAACCCACCATCACTTGCACCCTCACACACACATCCCTCACCACCACCACCCATCACCATGCCTCCAAAGAAGAATCCAAAGCTCACAGATAGTGAGTTAGAAGTGCTGGTAGACAAGATCATCAGAGTAGAGCCACATTTGTTTGGTACATTGGTTAAAAGGATCCCCATCTCACAGAAAACCAAGATGTGGGTGAGGATTGTGGACAAGGTGAACGCACAAGCACCAGCAAGGCGCAAAAAGAACGACATCCAGAACAGGTGGTATGATGTGCGCAGGAGGGTCAAGAAACTCATTGAAAAAGATCACGCCCTGAGTCAGTGAACCGGCGGTGGCCCTCCTGCCAAACCAGTCTACTTCAGGACCTGAGAGGAGAAGGTGCGGGACATCCTACCACCAGAGAGCGTCCATGGCCTAACAGACATCCCAGAGCCTGGTGAATACACAAACAACATACCCAAGATTGTGTGGCAAGGGGACAGTGAAACCATGCACCCCAAGCAAAGCTACACTAACCAATAGATTATCAGCCCAAGATGTGTATGCCAGTCAGACACACACAATACCTGCCATCTCATAGTGACTGGGGACTTTGTCATGACATGCAGCAACCTACAAACAAATAGAGCAAGCCAGTGGCACTAAGCCAAATAGACCCTGCCAGACAGTTTGTCACCACAAACACACCTCCTCATAGTGCAGCTGACTGTCAGGAAGGAATAGTTGGGATGCAGGTGAAATGAGTGTAGCCAAAAGCATGATGGGGCCTGTAGTCACAGATAATGCACACCATCCTGATTGGCCCATCAAGACCTCTCTGAAACATGCCCACATCACAGGGAGTGGAAAATGACTAACAAGATGGCTGACACTGGGTCCTGCTGTGGGGAGCACAAGGCCCTGCTAGGGCTTGTGTGCAAATCAGAAGCAGGACACCACTGACTGACATCCTGAAAGACAACTTGCACGCCCTACAATGGAAGCACGTTTCATGGTGGGATGTCTGGCCGGGTGGGAAGGAGGACTGACAGCTCTGACCACACTTACTAGCATGTGGAGACACACACCCCCTCAACACAAACTCCACACAACTCACCGGGTACAATGCACTGACACACACCTCTGTGAAATATCAGCAAAAGATACCCTGTACTGGGTGCTGCTGTGTGAAGCACAGGGTCTCACTTGGGACTTGTAGCCAAACAAACATCAGGATTTCACAGTCAGCCATCTTGTCACTGCTGTCACACCCCCTCACAGGGAAGCAGAGTCAAGAGTGAGGAAGTATGGGCATGCTGGGAAGGGGGTGTGGCCAAGAGTATGATGGGAGTCTCCGTCACAGACAACCTACACCCACCCACATGGCCCAACAAGATCAAACTGAACCATACTCACCTCACAGGGAGTGGGAAGGGACTGACAAGATGTCTGACACTGGGCTCTGTTGTGGAGAGCACAAGGCCATGCTGGGAAATGGCCAACAACAACATCAAACTCTGTCTGTGACAAGCTGGGAAAAAGCAGTGTACAGGCAGGCATCTGTTCGAAAAGTAGAAAATGTCATGTTTGTGAACCAACGATGCATGGAGAAACATAAATCACATTGTGTGTCTCTTACAAACCCAGGTGGTGCTGGGCACCCAGCACCAAATGACGAGGATACCCAGCCCCAGACTCTGGTGGACACTGAGCTCTCTGGTTTGACTCTCTCACTGTCCTCTTCGGATGACGACGACCAACCTGGCCCCTCCGGTGTGAGCCATCATGCAGCACCAACAGCATCAACATCTGCCCCCCCTGTACCCATGCCTCCAGCATCTGGACACCGACAGGGCACCCCCGCCAACACGGACAGACCAAGGACAATTAAAACCCACAGCACAGGGACACAGGACCCCCCCGGAAGCTACAGCCAACACCACCCAATTGGTCCCACCGTCACCTGTGCGTACCACCGCTGATCCTGCCCATGTGGAGAGGGGTGCTGGGAGGGGTGGAAGGCACAGGGCACGCCTTGCAGAGGAGTCTGGACTGCATGATGACCCCCAACTGGCACGCATCTTAGATGCGTACCAGGATAGCACCGGAGTATTTGGCCAGGTAGTGGGGATCCTCAAGGACATGCAACACGAGCAGGTCGCCCACCATGCCCGCATAGAGGCCAAGTGACATCACTGCGGTGCATCGGTACATACTACAATGCCTTCGCCAGATTAACACCAACCTGTCCACACCCCCCTGTGAACCCACAACATCTGTCGCAACACCATCTGCCAGCGCCACAGGGAGGGAGGAGGACTCTGGCGGAGAGTACCCTGCACCGCAGAGGCCTGCACATGAGGATCCCCCCCGGAAGAAGAGGGGTCGTCCGAAGAAGGACATGTGAGAGGCAGATGTCCCAGCACATCCCCCAGGGCCAACAAACCTGTTCTGGACAATGTTCTTTGTGCGCAACCCGTTCACCTTGTCCAATCGCACAAAACTCACCCACATGACATGGAGGGTTCATGTTGGGCAAATGTGTCAGATGACTGTGGACTTTACCAGCACTTCCAACTCCAATGTGAACTTTGGATTCCCAAACCACTGTACAGCACCCACCATCCTGTGCACTTCCCTCACACATGTTTGTAAATAAACTCACCAGTACACCATACTTGCCTCTGTTGTGATTCCAAATTGTCATGTTCAGGGAGATGTCTATCTGCTACACAACACAGTGCATGCCAAATACTGCAACAATGTGACCAACGTAAGGTGAGTCATGGGGATGTGACACATGTGAGGGAGACACACCACTATGGCAACACAAAACATACTCACCATGGCCATGTTACTCATCACACACAATGATGTTGACCTGAAACACATTGGCATGCACAGACACAACACCAAGCCCAGTCAGTGGCAACAAGTCCACAGGTGAGGTAAGCAGATGTCACTCAGATGTGGGAAGACAGACAACGCACATAACAAAGCGTAGCACAGGTTCATTACACATCAGCAACACGGTAATTCTACGTAACAATGGACACAAGCTCCCAATGTGTTGGAGAATGTAAGTCCAGGGATGTGGGGTACATCAGTTAATGGAAATTGTCAACTTCCACACTGGTGTTGGCTTCTGGGTGTTGGGTGTCAGTGTTGACCACACAACAGGCAAAGTACCCTGGGAAGGACAGACAAGATACAGTCAAAAGCACAGAAGAACAGGAGAGAAATGCAATACACATGCACAAAACATGTTGCAAAACACCTACACAAATACAAGTTAGCAGTACTACACCTGCTGAATGGACACATAGGATAGGATAGGATAGGATATATGTTTTTAGAGCGCTCGAATGCCGAGGCGTCTTGGCGCTAGAGTGAGTACGAGTATTGCAGCTTACATCATACGCCTATGTTATGGCAAACAGCCTGGATTTCAATTCTTTCCTAAACACTAGTCTGCTTGATTGAAAACGCATGGCTGTTGGCAGTGTATTCAACAGCTTTGCTGCGCAATGGGAAAAAGCTCTCCCACCCCATCTCATATTCCTATTCTAATGAATGTGGATAAGACCCAATGCGCTGGATCTCAGTGAACGAGCTGGAGTATAGAGTCTGAACATTTTTTGAATGGCCTTGGCTCCTCCACCATAAAATGCATTGTGGACCAAGCATAAGGCCTTGAAATCAACTCACCGCTGGATGGGAAGCCAATGTAGGGCTCGAATTCCATCAGAGGTTGGTTGACCTCTTGGTATGTTTAAGAGTAATCTGGCGGCGGCATTTTGTAATGATTGTAACCTGCTCATTTGGAATTTATTGATCCCCAATAGCAGGCCATTACAATAATCTAACTTAGACAACAGAAGAGCCACTACCACTGACTTCTGTAGTTCCTTCCCGGTAAAGGGAAACATCTTCTTCAAGGTTTTGATTAAAAAGAAGCAGGAAGAGGTAAGGCTATTTACCTGGGCAGAGAAGGTTAGTTGACAATCGAAAATAACTACCAGGTTTCTAACCTTAGGAGCCGGACTGGGGCATTCACCAGCTGTCATTGGCCACCAAGAAGCATCCCATTGGGGTTGCCCCTGGCCAAACTCAATAACCTCCGTCTTATCCGTATTCATTATACATCACAGCACGCATCCAGTCAAGTGGCACACAGACACACTCAGACAGCAACAGAGCTGGCTCAACACATTCCAGGCTACCTCCATACATTCACATAACAACCCTGGAAACTCACATTCAGGTGAAGAAGTTGTTGATGAGCTGGGAGTGAACGTCACCATCATCTTCATCATCACTGGCTTCTTGGCCCAGGCCGGGATCCTCCATAGGTGCCGGAGGTTGGTCGTCGTCATCGTCATCCTGGATGAGAGGCACCTCCTTCCGCACCGCCATATTGTGTAGCATGCAGCGGACCAGTATTTTGCACACCTTTGCAGGCTCATATGGGAGGGCCCCTCTGGTCTAGTCTAGGCAGCGAAAGCGGCTTTTCAAGAGGCCGAATGTCCGCTCAATCACCCTCTTGCTCCGACCATGTGCCTCATTGTAGCGCAGCTCGGCTGGTGTCACAGGGTTCCTGAGGGGTGTCAGCAACCACGGCATGTTGGGGTATCCGGAGTCACCTACACACACAAAAATGAACAAGTAGCTGAGTTTTGTAGGAGTGCGGAATACAACAGTGACAAACACACACAATGAGAAACAGTACACACCGACAAGCCAGGCACGCTGAGCTGGCATCTGTGACATCAGCGTTGCAATGCGACTATCCTCATAATGTAGGCATCGTGTGCCGAACCAGGGAACCGTGCACACACGTGTGAGATCGACATGTCAGCAAGACAGACCACCAGAGCATTGATCGAATGGTAGTGCTTCCTGTTCCGGTATGCCTGCTCATGTGCCTGTGGTGGTATCAGGGCAACATGTGTCCCATCAATAGATCCGATGATGTTCGGCATCCTCTCCAGTGTATAAAAGGCATCCTTAATTTCAGGGAGTTCATCTGGGCTCGGGAACTTGATATACAG
Source organism: Triturus cristatus (assembly GCF_964204655.1). NCBI lineage: Eukaryota > Metazoa > Chordata > Amphibia > Caudata > Salamandridae > Triturus > Triturus cristatus. The sequence goes on from NC_140588.1 coordinate 146,432,605, forward strand.
GTCAAGGAATTGCAACATCCCCTCCAAGACATCGCGTAGCACCTGACTAAACATCGTTTGCGACATACCACCAGCAGTAGCCACAGTGTACTGGAAGGTACCAGTAGCAAAGAAGTGCAGGGCTGCCATCACCTTCACCTCTGGGGTCAGTGCTGTAGGGTATGTCCGGCCAGGTAGCAGATGTGACGCCAACTGCTCCGCCAACTCCTCAATCAGTGGCCTGGTGAAGAGGTACCGTCTGATGCAGTCGCGTTCCTGCATGGTTGCAAGGTCTGGGAACGGACGATGGACAGCTGGTTGCCTGCAGTATAGAGATGCACAAAGGAAGATTGTCAGTACATCCCCCATGTGGCCATGACCACGATCACTATCACATGCTTGTTCATGACATTACACAATGTACTGAGGTGTGTGCTGTTGGGCATGGACACATATGTCACCTACAAGACCACCACCTCACATCTCAATTCCACATGTCCACATGAGTCCCATGTAGTGCAATGGGCCAATCATCTGGCTGTGTCACCCAACCTATGTGCCGCTGCAACGTTAAAAAAAAACACCCCAGTGACAATTGAGGCCTCATGTCTCCCAGGCATCACAGATCTTTGCCATGCAGAAACCCAGGCTCCCTGTATTGCCACATCAACACAGCAATGGACATGGCGTAGCACGTACACACCACGAGGCAAGCGTAAGTCCCACATGTAGTGGCCACTGTTGCTCCTGCCGGCCCTACATGTACGTCTCTTAGACACACACCCCATCAAGGTTGATGCATATACCACATGGATGTGGAGACTGTCACCCATTGGTAACATGTGATCAGACACATCTGAGACACAACATGCACACAGACTGTGTGTGCACCTCAGTATTGTAGCTACAGGTCTCACTGTGACGTACATGCCATCACCCCCAGGACTCAGGGTGTATGTGACATGTCCTAAACATATCCAACCTGACACTGTGGCCTTGACTCATGCCCATTACTGTCTAATTGCACATCACAGTGGTAATGTACACAACACACAAAGGATTCTGCCCCCATGTACACGTGCACAGCCTGGGAGTGGCTGCACAAAGTGCCAGCCAAAAAAACAGCTGTGGCCCCCCCAACACCCAGAAAATGCAGCCTTACATGCCATGGGACACTGTGTGGCCAATGCTATAGTGTGGCAGATGTGCGCAGGTGTCCATGGCCAGTATATGTGTGTTGCCTCCATATAATAGTGACACTAATGAGGTCCGACGCGGGTGACAACGCGTACGCATTGCACGGGTCATGTCCGAGCCGTGTGTATGCCTTGTCATTGAATGCAATGAGGTCCGAAGCGGGTGACAATGCGTACGCATTGCACGGGTCATGTCCAAGCCGCGCGTACGCTTTGTCATTGAATGCAATGAGGTCCGACGTGGGTGACAATGCGTACACATTGCACGGGTCATGTCCGAGCCGTGCGTACGCTTTGTCATTGCATGCAATGAGGTCCGATGCGGGTGACAATGTGTACGCATTGCACGGGTCATGTCCGAGCCGTGCGTGCGCTTTGCCATTGAATGCAATGAGGTCCGCTTTGCCATTGAATACAATGAGGTCAAACGCAGGTGACTATCATGCATACGCGTCGGACAGGCATGGTCCGAGACAGGCGTACGCCTTGGCCATTGAATCGTATGGAGACGGGTGCATGTGTATATTCAAAATACGCGTTGTACAGTCAGTTGAACGAGCCGGGCGCACCCATTGGCTCAGGACTGTCATGGAGACGGATGCAGATTCAAAACTTGTACGAGTTGTGCTCTGGAAATTCAGTTGGATGCCTACAACAATGTTGCAATTTCAAATGTTCCATGAAGGTGAAGAATTGAACGATGCGGAAGGCATGTACGAGTCGTACTTTTAAATGGATTGGCCAGATTCATAGAATGCAACCGTGTTGGATCTATCAATTGGGACACATGGCACAGAGTCCGCCTCTGCAGCACAGATATAAGGCTGGCTGGCGCCCAGGGAGCTCACTTGCCCGCACTACATGCTACTGGACCACATCCCTGCTACCACTGCTGCTGTCTATGCATCCTCTGGCTCCTGTTATGGCACGTACTCTGGAGAGGGCCCCAGCCTTCACTGAGGAGGAGAACCAGGCCCTGCTGGACGGGCTCCTTCCAGAGTACAGTAAGCTCTATGGGACACCAGGGGAGCAGGTGAGTGTGCAGTCCACTGCCTCCTAATTATGCATGTTGTCTGACTAGCAGTACTAGCAGTGTGGACACCCGTGGCAAGCATTCTCACTGACTACTTTCATCCCCCAAAGTGTGTATGTACATGTAATGAATAGTTTTCCTGCTGCTAAAGAGCATTTTTGCAAGCCTAAACTATCCAGGCATTGTTAACATGTCAGACATGCATGTGATTTTTCCTTCCCCATGGTTGCACTACCTGTGTAATTTATTTCCCTTTGTGATGATGACATGTACATCCAAATGTGTGCCTCACAAATCTGGGGCATGTGTGTTAATGTACTTTTCACTTTGTCCTCCTCACAGGTTGATGCCCACCAGAAGCAGGAGATCGGGCTGACCATCGCCCGGGCTGTTCATTCTGTGGGGGTCTACAAGTGCCGGATCCGCAACTGCCAGAAGAGGTGGCAGGACCTTCGGGGCTGGACCTGGAGGATAGCTAGAGTCCAGCTGAAGCTGTCACCTTCACGCAGTGGTCTTCCCGGACCTGGATAGGCAGTTGAAGGCCAGACAGCAGCAGGAAGGGGGTGAGTCCATGTCTGATCTGTGTACTATGTCTGACATGCAAATAGCAGTCTTTTGTCCTGGTCACACTTCCACATTACGTAGGTCTTGTAGTCCCAAACTCAGGTCCCTCATTTGTGTGATGCACCCTCCTCATCTGTTCCACAGGTGTGGCCCCTCCAGTCTGTTGCTTGTGTCACTAGAGAACTGTGTCCCTGCAGTCAGCTATGCTTCAGGTACCGGTCAGCATCAGTTCCCGTGAATCTGTTGTGTGTTTCATGGGTGGGTCAATTGTTTACACAATGCCTGAGATCTGACATGTGATCTGTGTGTGCCCCTGAGATGTGTACCAATTGCTGGTTTGACTCGCAACATGTGGCTGGGGTATTCCAAACAAACCCTGCAGCAGGGGACTCCAATGTTTGGGCCTCAGGAGTATGTATATCAAGTATGTCACACTTGCTTAGCCACCTGACTTCTGTCCGGGCCAAACACTGTTTCACTTAGTCCTGGTCAGTCATGCCCCCTCAAGGGCATTTAGACACACTCTTTAATCCCACTCCTGTGTATGAAATTGCAGGTTGTGCTTAGTGACATGTGCCCTCAGGTGTCTGCCTCTGTGTCATTGGGGTGTGGCTTGTTGCTACGTACAACTGGGGTGTCCATGATTCAGAGGGTCAGCATGACATCTGCGATGTGACTGTGAGAGACAAGACCTGTGTGACATATAGGTGTGTGATCATCTGACAGCGCACAATGGTGTATGAAACTGTGTCCTTCATGCAGCTGGGTTTCATGCATGGCAGACTGTGATGTGTTAATGTACAGGGATTTGTGTTTGCTGAGACTCATATGAATGATTTGCATGATGTGGGGTCTTCTGGGTCCTGGATATGTTGTTTGCATGAGATGGGCAAGTGCGCCGGTCATCTGCAGATTTAGCTTTACCCCTGAGCTAGGATTGTGAGTCAGTGCATATTGTTGTCTGGATGCCCTGCCCCTGTGACAGGAGACAGTGTTGACTGACTTTCAGGGCATCCCAGTGCCATGGCATTTAACTTGCTATGAGTGAGCCTGCATTGTGTTCAAGTGTGCAGCATGCACCGCATTGTGGCATTGCCCATCAGGACATGAGTACATCATAGTGTATGTTGCTGGCATGCATCCCAAGCATGTGAAATGAGTCTCTGCCCATCCCTTCATCCGGACACCTGTACTGAGTCAGTAGCAAGAGATGTGCTGTGTGTATAGTGTAACTCCTACATGTTCACTTGCGTGTACAACTAATGTGTGGGTGGTGCATGTTGGCACATTGGGGTGTTAGCATCCAAAATGCAATGGACATATGTGTGAAAGTCAAGGAGGGATATGTGTGCCATGGTTGATGTTGAGAATGACAATTGTCTTGTCCTAAACAGTGTTGACACTTTGAGCAGTGTTCAGCTGATGATGCCAGGGCTTGCCCTGTGATGTGATGTACTCACTGTGGTGTGTGCAGTCGGTGCAGGTGACTGATGTAGTTCTGTTAGTTCCTATTCCTATCCAGATCCATCCACAACCATAGGAGGAGACACCTCCACGGACCAGGAGGAGCCACAGAGCCTTACAGGGACAGAAGGAGAGGAGTCGGGTGGACCCAGTGGCACGGAGGGAGAGTTGAGCCACACAGAGGAGTCGTCAGCACCATCCCCCCCAGCTGAGGGCCACAGCAGCTCTGAGGAGGACTCCCTTGTGGAGGCGGGTGTCAGCAGCCACCAAACCCCAGCTAGTGAGGCTGTCTCCTTCCCCGCCACCGCCACCGCCACCACCGCCCTCCCATCGGCTCCCATCCCAGAGGTCCCCATGGGCTCCTGTGTTCGTGAGCATGTCTCCTTTGTGCCAGGCACCGCACCCCCTGCCCGTGTCCCCTGCTGCCCTGAGTGAGGAGTCGGTGGACTTACTTTGACAGATCCATGTAGGGCAGACGTCGATGCTGAAGGTCCTCCATGCACACACAGGTCTATTGACACAACTGGTGTCATTCATGGAGGGCATTTCCTTGGGCATGTATGCCTTACAGAGGACAAATCAGTCTGTGGCCTCCTCCCTGATGGCAGCAGTGTCCCTCCTTCAACAGTCCCGCACCCCTACTACCCCTGCACCACCCATGATTCCTAGCACCCTACCTGTCCCAAGCACCGAAACCCCCAAACCAAGGTCTAGACATGCACACAAGCAAGCCAGGGGACTAATTCCACACTCACAAGGGCTGGTTTGCTGACACACACACACAGTCATCCACAACCACTCCACAGTCCTCCGAGACCTCTCCCTCCCAGCCCCCTTCCCTTGCCTCACCTGCAACCCCATCCCCCAGAAGCTCTTCCTCTGTGACCTTGGACTCTTCCCCACCGACCCTGCAGATCCTGATTACAAGGGGAAGAGGAAGTCCCCACACACAGAAGGGAGAGCCCCTCATACCCGGACACCCTCCGCCAGGCACAGTCAGACCGAGATGCCCACCCGCAAGTCCCCCGGTGCCAGAAGAGCAAGACCCCCACCACCACGCAGCTCCAAGGCTAAGTCTCCATCCTCCATCCCCCAGGCCACCACTCCAGAGGTTCCCCCGCCATTCCCTGCCCCTGGTTCCCCCACACACAGATACACCATCCCCAAAATGCTAAGGCCATCCCCCCCCTAGCACTTGCTCCTCCACACCTGGTCAGACAGTTGGTGCCACTGATATGGGGACCGTGTCCCCCCCTGCCGACCTCACCTGTGCCCCATTCCACTCCGATGGATGTAGGCACTGCTTTGGAGTTCACGACCACCCCATCTGACTTGGGCACTGCAGTGGTGAGCCAATCCACTCCATCTGACCTGCCCACTGGAGTTGTGCCGGTACCCAACCCATCTGACTTATGCCCCACAGTTGTGACAGCACCCACCACTTCAGTCAGCTCCACTGCAGTTGCAAGTGTCTCGCCTGCATCCACTACCTCTTCACTGCCTCCTTCTGCTGCGCCCTGATCCTGTCCCTGCGGTGCCTGGCCTGCCCCCATGCATGCCCCTCCGAGTCCTTAGCAGTGCAGGCAAGCAAGGTGTGACAGTTGTCACTCTAGTTCACTCCTTGGCATTTGGACATGGACTGGCCATTGGCCTTTTGTTTGCACAGACGTTTAGATTTTTATATACTGAATTTGTCACTCTAGTTCACTCCTTTGCATTTGGACATGGACTGGCCATTGGCCTTTTGTTAGAACAGACGTTTCACTTTTAATATGCTGAATAAAGCTTTTTTCTTTATCCCTGTGAACTTGATTTAGCTGTACATTATGTTGATGTTGTTTAAAATGCCCTTGCACCTGTAATGCTTGGTTTACAATGTTGAATACTGATGTGTTGATGTGAGGTACTCCCTGTGGTCCATGAGATATGTATCCTATTCTGGTTGGTATCCATGTCATCCTTTGCAGCTACCTGGGTGTGTCAGGATCAACTATTTGTGGACATCTCTCTGTGAGCATTTCATTGGCATGGCCACATCTGTGGCTTGCACCCCTGCACATATGATGTGCTTCCCATTGTCCAATTTGTCACTTCCATATACTTTGTGCTCATCAACACTGCACCTACAGGTGTGGGCATCATTGTAATAGGAGCAACTGGGGCCCTACTGGTGTGGGCATCATTGTAATAGGAGCAACTGGGGCCTCTGTGCAACTTGCTAGACATATGTTTTGGGTATGTGCAGATGACTTAGGGGAGACTCATGTACCCAGGCTGTTGTGACCAGAGCCTTCATTGTGTGGTAACTGATGGCTGACTGACCAAGTGTTCTGCAGACATGAGTGGGACTTGTGGTGAATATGTTTGGCACAGCTGGGCTCCCACAGGAGTTGTGTCCCCTCAAGTTAGTGTGTTGTCCAGTGACATGGCCTGGGCCCATGGTGTGTGTTGTATGAGCATGTGTGTGTGTCCACATCGCTGTTCATACACAGACAGAGTTCCCTTGATATGTTCCTGTTGTTGATGCTTGCTGAGTGGTACTGGGTTCATCCCACTACTTTTCCAATGGGCTACAAGATGTGTGGGTGCATGACACACTACTGTTAATTGGTGTATCATCATTGGGATTTGTCAGTTCCTAGTCGTGATGATGTTGTCAGACACAGATGGGACACAGTCAGGGTTCCTCAAGGCACTTGTTTGTTCGCAATATCATGTAGTTGTCCCTAGGTGGTAGTTTTCAGTGATTGAGACATTTGTATGTGTGTGTGAATGCTCCCACTTGTCTGGTTCACGGCTGCGATGCTGGCAGGTGTCAGCATGTGTGCCTTGTGTTTCTCCTTGGCATCTGCATTGTCCTGGGACTGTGGCAGGGATTCTGAAGGTTACATGAGCTTTGAAGTCATGGCCATGTACCGCATACTGTGCAGTATGTCTGTCATTCCCCAGGGTTATAAACTGTCCTTTTGTGATGTGTCTGTGCACCTTAGTTCATCCCAACATTCCTGTGTTTGTCATGGGTGCATGTGCAATGTCACCTGTCCATGTGGGCTTCACAGATACACATTGTTGCAGTTCAGGGTGTGGGGTTGAGGGTGGACTGATGTGAATGTTTGCATGGATGGTCCCCTAGCTCCCGTTTGTCCATGGATCAGGGGCCATGCTGAGTGATTTGTGTTTGTGTATGTGTGATTTACTTTTGTGGCATTGGACACATGTCTGGGTTTCCGAGTTTGTACGACATCTGCCTTTGTCATCTCAGTGGAGGTGTCATGCATGCTTGTGTCACCCCACTGTCTGGTCCCTGAGGGTAGTGGTGTTGTGTGTCAGTCTCGTGCTGTGGTAGTTGGTGTTGATTCCAGCTTGTGTCACATGTGTCTGTTGTGCTCCCTCTCATCTCCCAATGCCTGATTGCCCACTGAGGGTGTCCCAGTGATGGTTAACTTTTGTATGGCACTGTGTCCACATCTGTGTCACTGTGGTTCAGCCCCCCCTCATGTGTTGTGTAGTTGCCTGGGGATACTGTGACGCACACACATGTTGTGTCGGATGTGCAGTGTGAGTTTGCCTGTTTGTGTTTGTGCATCTGCACCAGTGCATTGGTTTTGCTGTTGTGGGCCTTTGTCTGGATGCTGTTTCTGTGATTTTGCATGCTGTCCCTGTGAGTCATTTCACATCATTGTGCAAATTCATCCTGGTTGTTGGGTGCCATTGCTGGCATGGAATGTGAGTTTGTGAGCTGACACCTACAGTCTACACATGTTGTTTTGATTGGTGTGTCCATTTTCGAGATGTGTGCATGCTTGGTGATGGTCACTTCTGCTGTTGTGTCATTGTACGCTGTATGCATTGTCAGCCCCCATGTGTGGTGCTTGACTGCACATGGCCAAGAGTGTTATGTTTTCACAGCACTGTTAGCCTCACCACATCTCTGTGTGTATGGGACGCAACCACTAGTTTGCCCCAGAAGTGTTTGATGTGTTGGGAGCAGGGATCATACATGCTGTTTGTTATTTGCAGCTTTAACCATGATGACACTTACCTTTTGGTCACTGTGATGAGGGAGGTTTGGTCCCCATCACCACAATGCTCCACATCTGCTGCATTTTGTGAGCCCCACTTAACTTCTGCTCTACACAGTGAGGGGGTGTTCTTTTTACATTGCCACAATGCTATGGTGATGCTTGCCTTGTGTATGTCACACTCATGTGTTGGTCACACATGTGCTGTTACTTACACGTATGCTCGTAGCCATAATCACTGTTGTGGGCATTTGTCACAGACTACACACTGTTGTCATGATGTTGTGGGGGATGTATTTTGCGGACATACCTGATTTTGGAGTATGCTGGATGTGTTGCGCATCACCCATCCTATGGCTGGGGGTGGCAGGGGTGATGGGCAACAGAAGCCCTATGGCTGGGGGTGGCAGGGGTGACGGGCAACATAAGCCCTATGGCTGTGGGTGGCAGGGGTGATGGGCAACATAAGCCCTATGGGTGGGGGTGGCAGGAGTGATGGGCAACATCAGCCCTATGGGTGGGGGTGGCAGGCGTGATGGGCAACAGGTCCCCTGTGAGTGGGGGTGGCAGAGGTGATGGGCAACATCAGCCCTATGGGTGGGTGTGGCAGGGGTGATGGGCAACATAAGCCCTATGGGTGGGGGTGGCAGGGGTGATGGGCAACCTCAGCCCTATGGGTTGGGGTGGCAGGGGTGATGGGCAACATCAGCCCTATGGCTGGGGGTGGCAGGGGTGATGGGCAACATAAGCCCTATAGGTGGGGGTGGCAGGTGTGATGGGCAACAGGTCCCCTGTGAGTGGGGGTGGCAGGGGTGCTGGGCAACAGGTCCCCTGTGGGTGGCAGGGGTGATGGGCAACAGGTCCCCTGTGAGTGGGGGTGGCAGGGGTGATGGGCAACAAGTCCCCTGTGAGTGGGGGTGGCAGGGGTGCTGGGCAACAGGTCCCCTATGGGTGGGGGTGGCAGGGGTGATGGGCAACAGGTCCCCTGTGAGTGGGGGTGGCAGAGGTGATGGGCAACATCAGCCCTATGGCTGTGGGTGGCAGGGGTGATGGGCACCAGGTTCCCTATGGGTGGGGGTGGCAGGGGTGATGGGCAACAGGTCCCCTGTGAGTGGGGCTGGCAGGGGTGATGGGCAACAGGTCCCCTGTGAGTGGGGGTGGCAGGGTTGCTGGGCAACAGGTCCCCTATGGGTGGGGGTGGCAGGGGTGATGGGCAACAGGTCCCCTATGGCTGTGAGTGGCAGGGGTGATGGGCAACAGGTCCCCTGTGAGTGGATGTGGTAGGGGTGATGGACAACAGGTCCCCTGTGAGTGGGGTTGACAGGGGTGCTGGGCAACAGGTCCCCTATGGGTGGGGGTGGCAGGGGTGATGGGCAACAGGTCCCCTGTGTGTGGGGGTGGCAGTAGTGGTGGGCAACCGATCCACTATGGGTGGGGGTGTTTGTGGTGCTGGTCATGCAACCCCTATGATGGGCTGTTGTTAGTGGCCAGGATGTGGATCCCCTGTGTGTGTGTGTGCCATTTTGCGGGTACGTGTCATTTGTTTGTGTTGTAGGTGTCTGACTTACCGCCTGCGCCGTCGGCGTCGGTCCCTGATCCGGTCATAGATGTAGAGTACTGGTATGACCTACGCGATGGGATTCATGATGTGTTCGTGTCGTACATGCTGCTTGTTGCTCTGTCTCGTACCCGCTGCAAGATGGTCCGTCTCATAGCCTTGTATTGATTTGTGGCGCAAATCGTAGCTGATATGCTTCTTTCCGGATGCTGTGACGTCCCGTGTGTGACGACCCGTCCGGCGCGTAGGAAGTATGCATCGTACTTGTCATGCTGGAAACTGCTATGGATACTGCTTCCGGGCGACTCGGTTCATCTTTAGGAGTTATGGCTCGGACGGAGAATGGGGCTTGATTCACAGCCTACGTGTCGGTCGTGTTTTTGGCAGTTATGCGCATCGTACTTACTCGACAGGATGGACTGGCTCCGGGTACGTGTCGGTCGCACGGTAAGGCTACGGACAGCTGTCCGACCGGCCATCGGAATCGGCCCCTAAGTGGAGAAATTGAAAAAGTGGACATGTCCAAATGTGAAGAAATCTATGAACATTACAGTGTACATCCACTTCATTCCAAAGAAGTGATGGGGAATACGATTGAGTTGTTCCAAATGAAAAAAGCAAAAGGAAGACCCATGAGTGTATGGGAAGAGAACTTGGAAGCTCGTTGTTTCCCGCAGTTGTTTCCAACAGGAAAAGGTGGACAATATGATGAACGTCCTGTGCAGATTCCTGCGTCTGAATATCGGACAACAAGATTATATGCAGAAGATCCAAGATTTCCACAATGTATCCCTTATATGTTTCATCTTCTGTTTGAAAGTGACTTGTCTGGACTTTCATATGCAGTAAATCACATTTTAAAAACTGGAATGCATCTGCAAAATGTAACTGCAAAGGATTTTATGGATAAAGTGCATCAGAAAGATGATCATTTAGAATCTCAGTTGATTAATCTGATGGCATGTCAGCGTAGGACTAATGAATATTGGTACCGTCGTCATGAAGAACTGAAATCTATGCTACGGAACTTAGGAACTCCTACATAGTTCGTTACACTAAGCTGTACTGAATATGCTTGGGATGATTGAATTTCTTCGAGAGGCAAATTCAAATATAACAAATATTGAATACAAGACACCTGGAGAATTGTGCTCTTTGGATCCTGTTAATGTATGCAGATATTTCAATCATAGATTTGAAGCTATGATGTCTTTCATCTGCAGTAAAAAGAATCCTCCTCTTGGAGAAGTTGTGGATTTCTTTTGGAGAAAGGAGTATCAAGCAAGAGATGCTCCTCATATACATATGTTGTTATGGATCAAGGACGCCCCCAAATTTGGAACAGATGCAGAAGATACTGTTTTGTCTTTCATTGAAGAATATGCCACATGTGCTGTACCCAATAGCAGAGAAGATAAAAACTTAAAACAAAAAGTCTTACGATTCCAAAGCCATAGATGTGGAAAATACTGTCGACGAAAGTACAAGTCTAAGGATAAGTTCTATACCAAATGTAGTTTTGCATTTCCACGTCCTGTATTATCCAAAGGAAGAGTAAACAGTTGTATGTCAGCTGTGCGACATACCATCACAAGAAAGTCTCCCAAAAATACCTACAACTTAAGAAGAAGTGAAGAGTCAAAATACATAAATGACTACAATCCAGTTATTTTATCCATGTGGAACGCTAACATGGATATTCAGTATGTTGCGGACAATTCAATTGCTGTTGCTCGATATGTAACGTCCTACATTACTAAATCAGAAAAGACAGAATTGAAAGAAATGTGGGAAGAGATTTCTCACGAGAAGACTCTAAGTAAGAAATTATACAGTTTCAGTTTGAAGATGTTATCGCATCGAGAAATTGGAGCATATGAATGCTCAGATCGGTTATCATCTGCAAGTCTATACTCCAAAAGTAGAAGAATCATTTGGGTGAGTCTAGGTCTTGCAGCAATGCGAAATCGAGTACTGAAATCTGTTGAAGAAATTGAATATTTAGCAGAAAAAGAACCAGAAAGTACAGATATTTTGAAAACGAATATGTTGGACACATATTACCCAAACATAAGTCATCATCTTGAGAACATGTGTCTCAATGAAGTGCTGCAAAACTACACTTATAAACGGAATACTACAGAGAACATCAATGATGGAAAATATACAGTGATTGGTTTCGAAGGATGTTTGGTGAAACAAAGGAAAGGAAATTTAATTAATCACAGGAAACTGAGTTGCGTCACTGCTGATAAAAGGGAATTTTACTATTTAGCCCTTTCGCAAATGTTCAAACCGTGGTGTCAGAACTGGAATTACTTGGAGATTTTCAGAGCGATGAAGATTCATTTAATGCTTCTAAAGATAGCATACAATGCAGTGCTTTTGCAAATGATGTGAACATGTTGAATGATGAAATTGATCAAGAAGCTACAATTGCAGCTGAGATTGCTAGAGACAGTTCTCAAGACAGTCAAAGTTCTGCTGCACTGAGTCAAGATCCACTAGGACAACCAATTGTTGAAAATGAAGCAGCAATTGCCATGAATGAGGTGGAAACAGCAATGCATCAAGCTCAAGAAGATGAAATACAGTTAGGAAACTTGGAAGAACAACTAAATGTTGAACAGAAACAAATATATCAGCAAGTGAAAGAACAGATTGACCATGGATTACTTCATGAAAAGAGAGGGTGCTCATGTACATCATTTCAACCTATCCAAATGTATGTGAGTGGTCAAGCTGGAACAGGAGAAAATTTCTTAATTAAAGTAATTACAAGTTATCTGCAGAAAACAACTGAGTCGCATTTGTCTTGTGTAGGGGTGGGCGTAATTTGCGAAATTCGCAAACTATCGCGAATTTGTTGAAAATATCCGCAAACACGCCGGAAATATCACGAAGACGCAGAAGTTTTTTTCCCACCTGTTCGCTGTATTTTTTGCGTGATCGCGGCTCGCCAACCTACCCATGCGGTTGCTCACAGGCGCGGCCATCTTGTTTTCACTTGTCCCGCCCTCTCGCGATGCTTACTTCCTGTTCTGGGTCGCGCAATGCAGGTAGATATTTCCTGTTCGCAAACGCTTTTACTTGATCGTGTTGCTTTTTGCTTGCTCAGGGAGAAAATATCACACGAACTTGCGCACGTGGTCGCAATGGGCGCGGCCATCTTGTTTTTCACTCTATTGCATGGTTCTGGGGCCTGATTTTGAATCCTCCCTGCATCTTTTCAATCTTTTGTTTGATCTTTCTTATTTATTATTTCTCTAACTATTTTCCTGCTTCTATATTTTTGGTTTTTGTCTACTTTTTTTAGTTTTTCGCTACTTTTTCACTCTTTCTATTGCTTGCTATTTATTTCCTTTACTTCTTTTAAATGTATTACCTTTTCTTTCCCGCCCCATCCCAGAACCATGTCAAAGGGTAGGGCTCGTCGTCGCAGCCAGAGCCGCGACCCAAGGGGTGCAGGCATGGGCCTTATTTGGGGAGGTGGAGTTGGCTGCACTCATTTTCTTTGTGCAGCGCCACCTCCCCTCAACCCTGGCAGCAGGTGGCAGGCCTGGGTCCGGGTACGGCCTCCAGGAGCGTCGACAGCGGTGGGGGAAGGTGCGCCGGGCAGTGTTGCGCTGCTCTGGGGTCCGGCGCACCCAGGCGCAGTTGACGCACCGGTGTTCCGGCATCCTGGACCGTGAGCAGGACCTGCTGGACCTGCTAGGAGTGGAGGTCCCGGGTCTTGGTGAGTAACTATTTAATTATTACTACTATGTGTCTGTTCTTCTGCTCTGTGTTATATATTGCAAATATCTTTTTTTTCTTCGAACCGGATAGAATGTTGCTGCTTACATTCCAGGTTAATTACGTTTAAAAGTCTTCTGTGATTATGACACAGGTGCTCCTCTGCGCTACTACTAATCTTACTTGTTTGCAACTTTGCATTTGCGCTCGCTTAGCGTGATTCTGTAAGAGTTTATTTTAGAGAAATTAAGTTACGTAATGCTACAGTGACTCTAGTCCTTACTTTGTCCTGTCACTAAGAGATAGGGGCGGATTGATACTTAGGTTTAGGTACTTTGTATGAGTTTGTAATTTTTTAGTGGTATGCATGATGCCCCCTCAGTTACGTCACGTGCTGCTAGTACGCCAGTCTTTATTAGAACCTTTTCTAGTTTGTTCAATGAGTGGTGGTAATTGGCTTAGCAGTGGCACTAGCAGAACATCAGCATCAATCAATCAACCCAAAATTTGGTGTATACAAAAAATGTAGTCATGTGTCCTCCATTTGACCATATGCATTGTTGAGGAATAAAAGAAGTGGAAATGCATACTTAATGTACAATTGGCATGCCTGGAATAGGTGGGCTAGGTCGGGTGGTACGTCGTACTTAGGCTTAGTTGTAACTTAGTATTCTGGAATCAGAATGGAAGACTGGATTACTGTTGATAAATAGTAACTGAAGTAGTCGATCCGTGAATCCCCCGATACTACTTGTTGACCAGATGAGATCGGTCAATTTAGTTATTGCAATTGTTGTTTACATAAGTGTTTTTTTACCGTTCTTTAAAAATATTGTATTTGTTTGACACCATCCATCAATGTTTGTCTCTTTCTTATATCTTTCCTGTTCATCAGCACCCAGGGGCAGACAGACAGGGAGTGGGCAGTCGGCGGGAGAACACCACCACCAGGAGGACACCAACGAGGGCTCCTCTGCTGGCCCCAGTAAGTCTTCTTGTTTTTAATAATATTTCTTATTCCATAACTTTTACTGCACCATATTTTTCACAAACTATTGTTTCAATTTCCCAATGCTATTTTTTACCAACAATTATCCTTCGATCTGTACGGTTTCAAAAATCTTGTTATCTCTGCCTCTGCTATGATGACTCACTGTACTACTATTACTATCAGTCTGTCTGTACTGTAGTAGCTAAGCTTGCCCAGTTGGCCAGTGCCACTCTTTATTTGAAAGGTTGTAATAAAACTCAGATTCACCAGTAACTCTAGCCATTGAGTCCAGTCCTTTGGGTCGTCCTCTTGTACTACTTCTAGTCTTATTGATCTTGAGTCTTTGTTAATCTTGAGGCTTTGACAATTCACAGCAACAAATGCCCAACCAGATTTATTACTATTTTTACATGATAGCCTATAGGACATACTACTGTTGTAGGGATCTTGCACATACAGACCTTTGCACAAGAAAATAGGATGTTGGTGATGGTAGGTTGGACCTTCCTCACACACCTCATTCAGAAATTCAGAACCCACCACAATCCCCTGCTCGACTATAGTACTGTCTTGTCATAACTATTAGGTCTCCGAACCCTCCCCCCAAGATACCCAACAAGTAGACAACCCAGAACATAACATAACACACCCAACCTCTCAGTCGTGGAAGCAATGCACATGCACACCCTTCCTTTAATTTGCTCACGCGTGTAAGTTAGTCCACACCACATACCACCAAGTCTATGTAAGTTCAAAATGTTTATTTTGAATTGAGAAGCTCTGTACATTGTTCTATTATATAATGCAGCATCAACCGGAAAATCAATAACATTAAAACAATAAACATTGTTACACTTACTTACAGTTGGGAATTAAATCATGATAACTGAACAGGAAGCACCACCATCTCCTAGGAATTTAGTTTATATAAATTTATAAATGAAGATCTCTGAAGGGACCCCTCACCTTAGAAGAACCTAGTACTGGTAGTTGTTGCATCATTCATAAGCTCTGCAAAGCTCTGGTTCGTAGAAGGGAATCTTCCGTCTGTAATGCGAAAAATGAAATGGTGCGCGTTAGTATATTGCAACTTGCAAGCATTTCTCAGCTGTGCCAAAAAGTGTAGCATTTATGGATAAGCAATATGGACTAACAGTACACCAGTACTTCATAAAAAAGTGGCTTGTTAATGTTTTTGTTGACCGCTTGTACGCAGCGCGTAGACAGTAGCAGTGTGAGGCAGGTCATGTGGGCTCAAAGGTGTCTTATACAAAAAGCTTCAAGGTAACGTCACATGTGCAAAAATAAAAGACACAAAAGTAAAATGGTTGCATGGCTTGGGCTAACTAAGCAAAGGCTAGAATGACCCTAGGGGGACCATATATAACTATTAGTGTCTACTCTACTACTACCTGATTTGTACTAGTGATGTATGTTAGTATTAACTAATTTTTCAATCTTGGTACTGACAATAGGAGGAGGTGTATATGACGCCTAAAAATGTGTAATGTTTTCTAGGCGCACTACCGACCACCATTGCCGGGGCCAGCGAAGGCGACGCAGAGGGAGAGGATGTGGCAGTTGCTGCAGATACCGATGATGGAGCGGTAGGGGGAGTGCCAGCACCAGTGGCGGGCAGTGGCAAGTTAGATTCATAATCCTTAACTATTGTTGACAGTACACTCACTGCAAGGGTGTACTGTATGTATACTGTGCTGTTGAGACTTAGGGCCCCATTAGGATGGTGGGCGTATTGCCCCTGCCGGGCCGGCGGTATTCACTGCCGACACCGCAGGGGCAAACCTCCCGCCATCCCTGTAGAAAAGAGTCAGACCCCTCACATGTCGACCAGGCAGGAAAGGGTGCAATATGGTGGTGGTGTCTCTCTGAACACACCGCCAGCCATATAATCTGCATTTTGGAATGCCTTTGCGTGGCGGCATTGCCGTCCGCCACGGAAAGGCATGCAGACATTGCAGAGTATGCTTGGGGGCCCCCATGGAGGGTACCTATGCTATGGTACCCCCCCTGCCTTTCAAAGCAAAACGTGACAGGCTCCGCGCGGGGCCTGTCATGTTGTGCTTGGAAAAGCAGCACAACATGTATTTTTAGCATTGCTTTCGGCACCGCCAACCAGAATGTAAAAAAAACAGGATGCGCCGGCCACTGTGCCAGGCGCATCCTCCTAATTGTCCCCACCGGACCCCCACCCTTTTTAGCGTGAGGATGGCGGGCGGACAAAGTCTGCCCGCCATCCAATGTCCTAAGTAAGTATGAGTTGTTGTGAACGTTTGAAGAGTGAACTAGAAGATTAGAATCCCTTTAATTGGCATAGGAGCGGGAGTATTGAGTAACCAATGGCCTCATCTATCTGATTTCAACTCCGCTTTGAAAGTTTTATGGAGAAGTGCACCTGGTGCACTGTTCAACTAAAAAGTGAAAGACGGGTGGAAGGAAGAAGGACCGTCGAGATTTAAAATGTTATGTACTGTGCTTTATAGTGCTACTCTCCCATTCCACTATGTGTATATTTTACAATTGTCTTGTTGTTTTCTTTTTGATACAAAGCTACTCCTAAAGTCAATCGGAAGTAGTTGGCCACCAAGGCACGGCGCCGGAAGCTG
The DNA here is from genome assembly GCF_964204655.1 of Triturus cristatus. Lineage (NCBI taxonomy): Eukaryota > Metazoa > Chordata > Amphibia > Caudata > Salamandridae > Triturus > Triturus cristatus. The sequence continues at coordinate 146,449,771 of NC_140588.1, forward strand.
GAGGCAATCCAGCATGAATACCGGCGGCTGGTGGTCTTGGCAGAGGAGGAGGAGACTGCAGCAGCACTTGAAGCCTCCGCCAGTGCCCACGGGCCCCAGCCACCGCCCTCCAGCGGTACGGCGCCACCGTCTGGTGGCTACCCGCCGCCACCGCAATGACATCTCTGGTGCCGCCCCCCCCCACTGTGGCTACAACTGCTGCGCCCCTAGACGCCGCGTCCCCGTCTAGAGGAGCAGATGCCTGTCCTCCTTCAATCCCGCCCCACACCTTAGTCCCTGTCTTCTGCCCCTTTTTTAATTCTTGTTTGGGTGGGTGGAAACTGGTTTGGGTGTTGGGTTTTTGCTTTTTGGACTAGTATTTTCTGGACTTTCCTACGGACATTGGTTGGGATTAGGGAGGGGGTGGGTCAGCTTTTGTGGGTTTTTAGTTTATTTTTGTTAGGGTCAATTAAATATATTTTTCTACGTTACATGCAATGTTGTTAATGTTTTGTAGGTGAGGTTACTGTTTTACATCACACTGTTTCCTTGCTGGTGCAGGGCCGCCCATAGCCAGTGTTTGATTTAAACAATTGGCTGACTGTGTAAGACACAGACAGATAGATGCGACACCCCTCACTGATTGACTTGTCCTACTAGTACTTTCAGTCTCTCCTCTAGTCTATGCATTCTTTATCTGGACTCAAAGGGGTGTGTGAAATTGAATTCATTGAAAACATGTCCATTATTAATTCTGCCTCCCCCAAACTTCTCTTACCTGTGCTTGATGTTTAACTTAGGCACAGCAATGGCTGCATGGTGAAGATGGTTTCCTTTTTCTAACATGTCATGATTGGGGTGGTGGTGGTAGAACAATAGTAGTAGTAGACACTGGCAGGGCAGCAGCATTTGCAAAAAAAGAAAATGAGACAGTCAACATCCTTTGAGAGACTGTTGGAGGAGTAGTAGAATGAAGTACAGTACAGAACTTACCGAGCAACAATAATATGCTAAAATATTTTACAACAAAACATAATGGTGGTTGGGATAGCCTACTAGACAGAGTTAGAAACTATAGTTGTGTCGAGTCACTTGACTAGGCCTACAGCCTAACAGTTAGTGCTGTGTATGAGGAATGACAACAAACAAATCCAATCAATGCCGGCAATTAATGCTGAGGTATATGTTCCTTTGTTAAATAAAATAACCTCTAAAATATACTACTCATGGGTGGGCAAGCAGAAGAAGATCATCGCTCTGCCTTGAAATTGAAGTACTGTTGCTTTCGCCACATCTGCCCCAGCAAGCGTATGATTAAGTATTGGTGTACATTTAATTTAGTCACACCTCGACAATAAGTCACACAGCCCGGGGGAAGAGGGTTAAGGTTTGTTGAATGGATGGGAAGGGGGTTTGGGGAAAGGTATGACATTGAAAAACAGTATGCATGGATAAACAAACGACAATCTTTGAAGACTACCATATCCATATGTTAAGGGAGAAAAAGGAAATGCATGCATGATGATGAGTGACCCGGATTACATACACTTCTTGTTCTGTTGTTCCGGCCTTAACATTTTTACAGATAGCAAATATAAATTTTTAATATTGGTAGGGAAGAATCGTAAACAGAGAGCAAACCTAATGATGATAATAACAACAACAAGAACACACTGTTGTAAAGATTGTAGACAAAAAAATGATTCAAATAAATTAAAAGAAAATGAAAGTTGATACTGTTACTGTGTTATCCTGGTCAAAAATGTGGACTGGATTTACATCTCGGCATTCCTCTTGGTCCTCTCGTCCATCAATCTTGGGTGTCGCCACTCGCCACTGCCCGGCTGGAAAAAAAATGTCGATTTATTGGTAAGGTAAGTGTGCATTGTAATGTTTTCCCAAGTATAGGGCAAGGCCCGGCCTGTAATTGTAGATGATAAAACAAAGGGGATATTGAGAAACAAAGTTGAAACAAATGCACAAGTTATGATGTAGTGCAACAAGAACACTTTCCGAGGTGGCATGTATGCATCATCTCTACTCTAGTCTGTTTCCAGCATTGACGTTCAACAATAACAGGAGAGGGCAGGCCCACAGTGACAGGCCTGACGGCACGTTGCTTAGCAGTAGCACATCCTACGTTTAGACTTTAGAGTACTTTTTTTTTTTTTAAACCCCTTCGCTGCTAGGCCTTTTTCCCTCCTGTGCGAAGCCTTTTTTGGGCTATTTGGGGTAGTGCGCGCTTAGGCCCCTGTAACTTTCTGACCACGTTAGGTATGCACGCCAAATTTGCGTCCTTTTCTTCCAACATCATGGGGATTCTAAAGGTACCCAGGGCTTGTGGATTCTCCTAGAGGGTTCCCAGAAATTAGTCAAAATACAGCAACATTTTGTTTTTTTTGTGAAAAATGGGGAAAACTGGCTGCAAATGAAAGCGTCTGGGTTTTTCTCTGCAAATGATATCAAAAAAGGGTTTGTGGGGCTGAAATCACAATTTCTCCAGATTTTAGGGAATGACAGATTTTTGTCAGAAATCCAACATTGTTTACACAGTTTTGACATTATTCTGGGACATACCCTATTTTTGCTATTTTTTGTGCTTTCAACCTCCTTCCAGATAATGGTAGAAATGGGTAGAAAGGCAATAATGGATCCTGGAAAGCTATACATTTTTGAAAAGTAGACAAAATTCTGAATTCAGCAAGGGGTCATTTGTGTAGATCCATCAAGGTTTCTTTATAGAAACTAACAGGTAAATATAGGAAAAATTAAAAATTTGTTGAAAAAAGGAGCCTTTTGAGTCAACGTTTTCACCTGTAACTTCTTCGAATTATGACATCTCTTTGAAAGCAATGTACTGTTACATCCGGTGGACGTTCCTGGTTGTGGGGATATATAGGACTTGTAGGTTCACCAAGAGCCCAACGAACCCAGAGTAAAAAACTGAGCAGCATTTTGTAATGGTTTTTTTTTTTGTTCCGGGTATATAGCAATTATTGTGGGAAAATGTGTACATGGAAAAATTGGTATGAAAGACACCTATGTATTTCTGAAATGGGAACAAATTAAAGAGTTTAGAAACAGTGCATATTTGGATATTTTCGAAATTGGGAATACTCATACTTGCATGACAATTATTGGTCATTTTTCAAAATGACTTTTTTTTTACACAATGTCTTTCATTTGGAAGGGAGAAATGCATCAAAAATCAATAGGTAATAACAGTTGCTTTACAAATCTGAACTACGCTAAGTCTCCCGATAAAAATGGTACCTCACTTGTGTGGGTAGGCATAGTGCCCATGACAGGAAGTGGCTCAAAACCTAAGGTGAACACACCACATTTTCACACTGAAAATTTACACCTTTTTTGCAAAGAGTCTAGCTGTAGTTTTTGAACCCTAGCCCTGCCGGCACCTAGGGAAACCTAGCAAACCTATACATTTTTGAAAACTAGACACCCAGGGGAATCCAGGATGGGGTGACTTGACTGCCTCCCCCCATGGTCTGTTACCCAGAATCCCTTGCAAACATAAAAAATTGACAAAAAAAAACATTTTACCCACATTTCTGTGATGGAAAGTTCTGGAATCTGCGTGGATCCACAAATTTCCACTCACCCCGCGTTCCCCAAAGTCCTACGAGAAAAATGGTACCTCACTTGTGCGAGTCGGCATAGTGCCCGCGACAGGAAATGGCGCAAAACGCAACGTGGTCACACCTCAATTTTGCAGTGGAAAATGACCCCTTTTTGGCAAAGTGACTAGCTGTAGTTTTTTAACCCTAGCCCTGCCGGCACCTAGGGAAACCTAGCAAACCTATACATTTTTGAAAACTAGACACCCAGGGGAATCCAGTATGGGGTGACTTGACTGGCTCCCACCATGGTCTGTTACCCAGAATCCCTTGCAAACGTAAAAAATCGACAAAAAAACACATTTTCCCCACATTTCTGTGATGGAAAGTTCTGGAATCTGCGTGGATCCACAAATTTCCACCCACCCTGCATTCCCTAAAGTCCTACGAGAAAAATGGTACCTCACTTGTGCGGGTCGGCCTAGTGCCCGCGACAGGAAACGGCGCAAAACGCAACATGGTCACACCTCAATTTTGCAGTGAAAAATGACCCTTTTTTGGCAAAGTGACTAGCTGTAGTTTTTGAACCCTAGCCCTGCCGGCACCTAGGGAAACCTAGCAAACCTATACATTTTTGAAAACTAGACACCCAGGGGAATCCAGGAAGGGGTGACTTGACTGCCTCCCACCATGGTCTGTTACCCAGAATCCCTTGCAAACGTAAAAAATTGACAAAAAAAACACATTTTCCCCACATTTCTGTGATGGAAAGTTCTGGAATCTGCGTGGATCCACAAATTTCCACCCACCCCGCATTCCCCAAAGTCCTACGAGAAAAATGGTACCTCACTTGTGCGGGTAGGCATAGTGCCCGCGACAGGAAACGGCGCAAAACGCAACGTGGTCACACCTCAATTGTGCACTGAAAAATGACCCTTTTTTGGCAAAGTGACGAGCTGTAGTATTTGAACCCTAGCAAGGGCCCAAACGTAGTTAGGCGACATTTTGGATCGGCAATGTTGATGTCGCCTCACTACGTTTTGGGCCCTTGCCTGCCGCGGGTACTTGGGCCTCCCACACAAGTGAGGCACCATTTTTACCGGGAGACCTGGGGGAATGCTGGGTGGTGATAAATTTGTGTGAGCCTGGTGATGCCACAACTTTCCCACCCCAAAATGTTTGAAAAAAGTGATTTTTTTCAGCCTAAATTGAGGTTTGCAGGGGATTCTGGGTAAGGAAACGTTGGGGGATCCATGCAAGCCATACCTCCGTGGAAGCCGCCGGGTGTCTAGTTTTCAGAAATGTGTGGGTTTGGTAGGTTTCCCTAGATGGCCGCCGAGCACCGGGTCAAAAACCAAAGTGACCCCCCTTGCAAAACCAGGCGGTTTTGCGATAGGCCATTTTGATGTCACCTCACTACGGTTTGGGCCCTTGCCTGCCGCGGGTAATTGGGCCTCCAACACAAGTGAGGCACCATTTTCACCAGGAGACCTGGGGGAACGCTGGGTGGTGGTAAATTTGTGTGTGCCCGGTGATGCCACAACTTTCCCACCCCAAAATGTGTGAAAAAAGTGATTTTTTCAGCTAAAATTGAGGTTTGCAGGGGATTCTGGGTAAGGAAACTTTGGGGGATCCACGCAAGCCATACCTCCCTGGAAGGCGCCGGGTGTCTAGTTTTCAGAAATGTGTGGGTTTGGTAGGTTTCCCTAGATGGCCGCCGAGCACCGGGTCAAAAACCAAAGTGACCCCCCTTGCAAAACCAGGCGGTTTTGCGATAGGCCATTTTGATGTCACCTCACTACGTTTTGGGCCCTTGCCTGCCGCGGGTACTTGGGCCTCCCACACAAGTGAGGCACCATTTTTACCGGGAGACCTGGGGTAACGCTGGGTGGTGGTAAATTAGTGTAAGCCCGGTGATGCCACAACTTTCCCACCCCAAAATGTGTGAAAAAAGTGATTTTTTCAGCTAAAATTGAGGTTTGCAGGGGATTCTGGGTAAGGAAACGTTGGGGGATCCATGCAAGCCATACCTCCCTGGAAGCCGCCGGGTGTCTAGTTTTCAGAAATGTGTGGGTTTGGTAGGTTTCCCTAGATGGCCACCGAGCACCGGGTCAAAAACCAAAGTGACCCCCTTGCAAAACCAGGCGGTTTTGCGATAGGCCATTTTGATGTCACCTCACTACGTTTTGGGCCCTTGCCTGCCGCGGGTACTTGGGCCTCCCACACAAGTGAGGCACCATTTTTACCGGGAGACCTGGGGGAACGCTGGGTGGTGGTAACTTTGTGTGAGCCCGGTGATGCCACAACTTTCCCACCCCAAAATGTGTGAAAAAAGTGATTTTTTCAGCTAAAATTGAGGTTTGCAGGGGATTCTGGGTAAGGAAACGTTGGGGGATCCACGCAAGCCATACCTCCCTGGAAGCCGCCAGGTGTCTAGTTTTCAGAAATGTGTGGGTTTGGTAGGTTTCCCTTGATGGCCGCCGAGCACCGGGTCAAAAACCAAAGTGACCCCCCTTGCAAAACCCGGTGGTTTGGCGATAGGCCATTTTGATGTCCCCTCACTACATTTTGGGCCCTTGCCTGCCGCGGGTACTTGGGCCTCCCACACAAGTGAGGCACCATTTTTACCGGGAGACCTGGGGGAACACTGGGTGGTGGTAAATTTGTGTGAGCCCGGTGATGTCACAACTTTCCCACCCCAAAATGTGTGAAAAAAGTGATTTTTCAGCTAAAATTGAGGTTTGCAGGGGATTCTGGGTAAGGAAACGTTGGGGGATCCACGCCAGCCATACCTCCCTCGAAGCCACCGGGTGTCTAGTTTTCAGAAATGCATGGGTTTGGTAGGTTTCCATAGATGGCCGCTGAGCACGGGCCAAAAACCAAAGTGACCCCCCTTGCAAAACCAGATTAACTATTGTTCCTACAGCGTGAGAATTTTGGAATAAAATTGCAAAGAAAATGTGGCAGACATTTTGAGGTTCGCAGGACATTGGGGATAAAAAAAACTATTTGAATTCACAAGAGAGACATCACCATGAACTCGCATGGGTTTTCGACAATATCTACAGTTGGTGGGTTATTCTTACATGGAAAGTGTACCTTGGCAGAGAAACTAAAGACAAAGATTGCTGCACAAACATCTATTCCTCAAACACACACACATACTGGTTGGATTTGGCACGAGGGTGAGTCATGGTTCAGTGTATTAAATTTTATTAACTAGAGATTTCACAAAAATGAAATGCACTGTCAATAATTAAATTCACAAAAAACCAAACCAATGACTCGCAGCTCGTGAGCTGTACAGCCTCGTCAAGGCACCAACCACTTTACAGGCCATTCACACACCTTTCATACGTGGTACAAACAAGACCATTCGCACCACCAGGTACAAAAGCAACACAGTACAAAATTCACCAAAAAGGGACAAGGTACACCCTGCTTCAGAAAGATAAATATTACTGCACAGCCATCTAATCCGCAAGCACACACACACATACTGGTTGGATTTGGCACGAGGGTGAGTGATGGTTCAGTAGATACAATTGTATTAGCAAGTTATTTCACAAAACATGAAATGCACTGGTAATAATTGAAAGGGCGAGAAACTGAACCATTGACTCACAGCTCGTGAGCTGTAAAGCCACGACAAGGCACCAACCTCTTTATAGGCCATTCATACACCTTTCATACGTGTGAAACATACAAAACCATTCACACCGCCAGCCGCGGGCCCATCACATAACAAAACTCACACCAGCACACAGCGCCATTCAAGGGCCCATCACTTTCAAACGCCCACAATCCACACACAACAACTACACGTGCTGATGGATTGGGTGGAGTGGTACTCAGCTAGCAGTGTGTGTAGTGACCAGCAGAAAGTCACTACTCACACACAGCCAGCCGAGCTCCAGTCCACACACACCGCTAGCAGAGCGCCAGTCCACACACACCGCTAGCAGAGCACCAGTTCACGCACACCGCTAGCCAAGCGCCAGTCCAGGCACACCGCCAGCCAAGCGCCAGTCCAGGCACACCGCCAGCCAATCACCAATCAAAACACACCGCCAGCCAAGCTCCAGTCCAGGGACACCTCCAGCCAAGCACCAGTCCGCACACACCACCAGTCCACGCACACCACCAGCCAAGCTCCAGTCAACGGACACCACCAGCCAAGCACCAGTCTGCACACACCACCAGTCCACGCACACCGCCAGCCAAGTACCAGTCCACGCACACTGCCAGCCAAGCACCATTCCACGCACACCACCAGCCAAGCTCCAGTCCACGCACACCACCAGCCACGCACCAGTCCACGCACACCGCCAGTCCATGCACACCGCCAGTCCACGCACACCGCCAGCCAAGCACCATTCCACGCACACCACCAACCAAGTGCCAGTCCACACACACCAACAGCCGAGCACAAGCCTACACACACCGCCATCACATTTAGGATTTTTTTAGAAAAAAATAAAAACACAAACAAATCGCAAATAGATACAAATCTTCTAACAGAAAATCAGCAACTAAATACAGTGCACTAACACCAACCTTGAAACAGATTCAAATTATCCAAAGAATACAGACCAGGCAGTTCACTTTACCACTCATGAATGCTTACGAAGAGCAGTGTAAGGTTCCAACCTCTGATCTACTCTGTCAACACCACTCATGTGCCTATTATAGTCTAAAATGCACACAGGTTTGTGCGCTTCAGCGACCTGACCCCACACAGTTACAGGTGCAGTGCTTTCATCATGGATGGTAGTCAACATGTAGACATCTCTCCTGTCTGAAAACTTCACAGCAAGAAGCTCCTGGCAACGCAACGCACTGCACTGTCCCCGCACAAGCTTTTGACAAACAAGTTCTTTCGGGAAACCTTTACGGTTAGAGCGGATTGTGCCACAAGCAACAGTGTCCACTTTGGCCAATTCCCTGAACAACCGCACACCAGTGTAGAAGTTATCTACATATAAATGGTGGCCTTTGTTAAAAAATCCTCTACCAAGTTCCCAAACAATTTTCTCAGTCACTCCAAAAGTGGACGGACAACCAGGGAGGTTAATCCTAGATTCCTTACCGGTGTACACCCTGAAATTAGACACATATCCAGTCTTACTGTCACACAGCATATACAGCTTTATTCCATAGTGTGCCCTCTTACTAGGAATGTATTGCCTAAAAACCAAGCGGCCCTTGAACAACACCAAAGACTCATCCACTGCAATTTCTTTCCCAGGGGCATAAATCTCAGAAAATCGATCAACAAAGTGATCAAGGACAGGCCTAATCTTAAAAAGACGGTCACAATCAGGGTGATCTCGTGGCAACGCTAAACCATTATCAACAAAATGCATCATCCGAAGCAGAAGCAAATACCTGTCACGACTCATGACTGCCGGAAAAATAGACGTTGCCATCAAGGGACTGCTAGACCAATATGAAGCCATTGATGGCTTCCTTAGCAAGCCCATCAACAAAGTTAAACCCAAGAACTTCTTCATCTCTTCAAGATTTGTGGGAGTCCACCGGGTAGCTCTAGAGTGTGGCTTAAGACTGGCACTGTTGTCCCTCAAAAACTGTTCGGCATACAAATTAGTCTGTTCAACAATCTCTACAAAAACACATCGTCCATAAACAACTGAAAAAAATTTACCGGCAAAAAGTTTTCAGTATTCACTCTAGACCCTGGAACACCAGTAAACTCTGGCAATGCCGGCTGCACCATGCCAGGGACAACCCAGAGATCATCATTTTCAAAGGGAAGCCTTGCAGCCCCAGCCTGCAGCCCAGATGCCTCTTGCCGCACTACACCAACGGGAAGCCTTGCAGCCGCAGGCTGCAGCCCAGAAGCCTCTTGCCGCACTACACCAACGGGAAGCCTTGCAGCCCCAGGCTGCAGCCCAGATGCCTCTTGCCGCACTATCGGCACAGCAGTCTCCTCCTCTAACACAGGCACTTCATCTGCACTAAGAGTATCTTCATCATCCAATGACTCCATACGGAGAGAAAACTCAATGCCAGAATCGTCCCCTGCCTCCTCTCCCTCAGATGCAGAGTCAGTCTCTGAACCATGGTCAGAGGAAGACTCAAACAGCAAACCAACAACCTGCTGAGCAGTAATCCTGCGGCTAGCCATTATACTTACTAAGATAGAAGACTGCACAAACAAGTCAACAACAACCAACAATGTGCAAACCAAGTAAGTAAAGAAATGTGTACCTTTATCACAAAGATCAATGTACTCAAAAACTATACAATTCAATTACAAGAGACAGCTGCACTCACCAGAAACCAACTCTGCAGTGACACAGCAAAAACCAACGATATCCAACTAGAAAGAAGAAAAAAAAACAAATTACTCACAAGACAACAAAATACACATCGAGCACCAATGCAAAAAGTTTTTGACACTCAAACAACAAACATACTGCTATTATTACACCATTTGCAAAAAAAATTCATGCAGAGAAATCAAACACATTTACATTGTACAAAAAAAGTCTCTTACCAAACTACACAAACAGCAGAACCACCAGTAACAAAACGGCAAACTGAAAAGAGCAAACGCCTTCACCTAGAACAAAAAAGTAAAAAATGAACATTACAATTGCAATTCACAAAACATACAACAATAAACATTATAACATGCTATGTCACTACCCAAATGGTCAATCGGGTTGTGTGGCAGGTGGGGCAGAAAACAGCAGGGACAAAAAAGGCTACTTTGTCCCGGGGCGGGTGGGCCAAATACATATTATAAAAAACTGCACCCTGGAAGCAAGGGGTCACTTCTATTTTTATTTACACTAATTCCCTGGTGTCTCGTGGGCTTTTCTGCCCCCCCTGGGACCAGAAACGGCTACACAAAAGACCGATCTGCCCCCAGGGGTGGCAAAAAAGTCTTGAAAAAAATGTGGCCCCCCAGGAAGCGACCCTTGCCCAAGGGGTCGCTTCCTTTACGCAAAAAAATAACATCCCTGGTGTCTAGTGGGCTCTTCTGCCCCCCCTGGGACCAGAAACGGCTACACAAAAGACCGATCTGCCCCCAAGGGGGGCAGAAAAGTCTTGAAAAATATTTGAGCCACCAGGAAGCGACCCTTGCCCAAGGGGTCGCTTCCTACAATAACAAACACATCCCTGGTGTCTAGTGGGCTTTTCTACCCCCCCTGGGAGCGGAAACGGCAACAAAATAAAACCGATCTGCCCCCAGAGGGGGCAGAAAAGTCTTCAATAAAAATTGGGGGCCCAGGAAAGCGACCCTTGCCCAAGGGGTCGCTTCCTACAATATGAAACAGATCCCTGGTGTCTAGTGGGCTCTTCTGCCCCCCCCCTGGGAGCTGAAACGGCAAAAAAACTAAACCGATCTGCCCCCAGAGGGGGCAGAAAAGTCTTCATAAAAATTGGGGGCCCAGGAAGCGACCCTTGCCCAAGGGGTCGCTTCCTACATTATCAGACAGATCCCTGTCTGTCTTGCTCACATACTGGGGGCCTAGGAAGCGACCCTTGCCCAAGGGGTCGCTTCCTTTATCTCAAAAACGCATCCCTGGTGCCTAGTGGTGGCATTCCTGCAGCACGATCGCGACGCTGTGCGCGATCGTGCTGCAGGAATGCCCTGTATTGAGACATCAGGGGAGAGGAAATACTCTTTCCTCTCCCCCGATGCCTCAATACTTTGAAAATCACTGCCGCGGCCCCCGCGTTCCCACCGGAGAGCTCCACATACCTCTTCATGCTGCTGGGATGCCTGGAAGCAAATGGCTTCCGGGCGTCCCAGCGCTTCCTGATGACGTCGGCGCGCGCTGACATCACCAGGAAGCGTGGGGGGGCTCGGGGGTGGCAGCGGAAACTCTTCCGCTGCCATCCCCCTCGGTGGGGGCACGATCGATGCCCCAGGGGGGGAGCGCCAGCACTTCCCCCAGGGGCTGTGCTCATGACGGAGCGGTTCCGTCATAAGCACAGCCCAACCGATGCTCATGACGGAACCGCTCCGTCATGAGCATCGAAGGGGTTAAAGAGTTGGACAAAGGCAAAGCACATTATCCATTCCAAACATAGCATTTTACAGTTTAAGTTAGAAAATCAATGCACCGCAGTCATCCCACGGCTACACTCAACTCCACTTCCACACAGACATCTGCTGTGGTTGTTGTTGACGTTTTTACCTTTAGGCTTTTAAGTTTTATGCCACTCATGAAACGTCCTCCGATACTTGTACTGACTGACTGTGAAGATCGGCTTGCAGTAGAAGTAAAATTGTTATTACACAACAAGAGTAGAAATATTATTGGCTTGAGTCACTCTTTAGTGTGTACAGAAAGATAGATTACTAGTACACTTTGACTTCACTTTGTGCACAACAAACAAACAACGAAAACACAAACACCAATCGCTCAGAGTCAGGTGTCCAATGCGTGCCATTAATTGTCATTACCTGTTCCTTCTCATCTTAAGTTAACGGTCCATCTATTTCGCCATCATCACCATGGACGGTGCTGTTGTCAATCATACTCAGTGCACAGATTGAGTCCCCTTCCTGTATTGAATTAAAAGCAATGTATCAAGCTGCAGGAGAAGTACAAATTTCTTATTTGCAAGAAGGGGAAAATTCACCTTGAGTTAAGTTTAGTGTGTACTGTAGAAAGATGATTAGTGCACAATGACATAACTTCATGCACAATAAACTCAACAAAATCACTCAGTCTGCGACTGTACGTCCAATGCATGGCATCAATCATTACCTGTTCCATCTCATTTTCAGTTAAAGGGCAGTCTCTCTCGGCTCTGAAAGGAGGATAGCTATAGTAGTCATCTGATTCATGCTCCACTTCTTTTCGCGGGACTAGGAAAGTTTTAATTTTTTCTTCTATTTACCATCATCCAATCATCATTCATGAGGGCAATGGATTTGGGCGGGAGATTCAGTATGATGGAGCGGAGGAGCTGGATTCGGAGGACTGTAAAGTCAAATTGCAGACACCTGAAACTTGTATATTAAATAAGAAGAGTAGAAGACAATGGTAATGGATTTGTTGCGATTCACAAGTTTGTAACCGGAACGACAGACACACAAATAAAGGGGGAAAAAGGGAGGAAGACAGTAAGTGCAAGCCTAATTGTCAGGGAAGTATAGCTCATCCTCAAACTCTGGGGGTTCAGCCAGTAGTAGGTAATCACCTGACACACTACTTCCGTCACCTGAGCAGCTGTCCTCATCTTCCTCCATTGCTTCATGTATTGTGTAATTCGGTGGTATGAAGTGCTGATTCATTTTGATCATTGTTAACCTCTCCACGTTTTTGGGCGAGAGACTGGTCCTTCTCAATTTTACAATGGAACCAGCAGCACTGAAAACACGTTCGGAAGAGACACTTGCGACAGGGCAAGCCAGATAGCTTATCGCCAGCCTGCTGAGCAGTGGCCATTCAGACCTTTTCCTATACCAATACTGCAATGGGTTTTGATCAATGTACACCTCTGTTGGGTCATCCAGATAGGCCTGGACCATCCGCTCAATGTTCAGGGGTGCTGCTGGTAAGCTTTCAGGCTCTTTTCTATGTGCATCAGCACTGTACTTATTAATGCCTAACTGTACATACCTATCGTCTAACGATTCTACTGGGCCTAATGATCCAGTTATTGTTGCTGTTGTCGATAGTGATGGTGAGTGTTGTGATCCAAACGCACTGCCCTCAGCCGACGAAGTTGCACTTGATCCTGCATGCCCTGCTGCAGTACTTCTTGTGGGTTGATCTTGCGGGCTTTTAATTAGCAGCCATTCGTTTTCCAACTTACTGGCTGCCTCAGCTATACAAGTTTTGTAGCGGGCAACATCAATCTCTGAAAAAGCAAAGAATGTCTTCAGTCCAAATTTTATTTTCTATCTTCAGCTAAGCGACGGGCTACGCTCTCCACCAAGTCATAGGCTTCCCTTTTGTCCTCTACACCTTTGTATGATTCAGAAACCTTCTTCAGCTGATGCTCTAGCATTTGCAATAATGGGATAGCTTGGCCTATTGTACAGTCCTCCTTGCTGACTTCACGTGTGAAGACCTCAAAAGGACGAAGCATCTCAGACAGGCATTTAATTAGGCTCCATTGCTCCATCTCAAGGTTCATGCCTTTAACAGTAGCATCCCCTCTTTTCCAGACATATTCATGGAGTGACCTGTACTGCTCATACAGACGATCAAGCATGTAATACGTTGAGTTCCAACGTGTTGCCACCTCCTGGATGAGTGCCTTGACTGGCATGCTATTTTCAAGTTGGATGATCCTCAGCTGCTTCCAAGCTTTAAAAGAATGGCTGAAATGAGTGCATATTCTTCGATAGATGGCCAGTAAGGTGCCGACTATGGGTTCTTTTTTCAGAAAGTCTTGAACTATAATGTTTATGCAGTGCGCCAAACATGGAACCCTGAAATAGGAACCAAGTTCCATGGCCTTAAGTACATTACTGGCATTGTCTGTGGCAATAAAACCAATACTAAGCCCTCTTGGGCACAGCCATTCCAAAACCTTGCTGCGAAACTCTTGCAAAATGTTTACAGCCGTATGAGATTTCTCCATGGCGAACATGGCTACAGTTGCATGTTTCCGAGTACCTTTAAAAATCGCAGCTGTGTCAACAGCACCTCGTGCAGATAGCTTATCTCTAACCCCCACAAAAGAGACCCAGTGTGCAGTGATGCACATGTAATCTGTGGCTTGGCAACTGGTCTACATGTTTGTTGTCAGGTGGATATTGTGAACAGCACTCTGCTGCAAAGCTTGTCCAACCAATTCCAGCACATCATGATGTAGTGCCGGAACAGCAATTCTTGCGAAATAGGACCGGCTGGGAACCTTCCATTTAGGGCAGATGACTGACACAAATTCAAGGAAACCCACCCCTTCCACAAATGAAAAAGGAAGAAGGTCCAGCACTAACATTTTAGCCAGCTTCGCATTGTACAACCGTGCCGTTGGGTGGTTGCGTTGGAACTGCCCTCCAACCTAAGCATGCTCTCAATGGTAGGCTGGATTACTTTCCTTTGTGGTGCTGTTTTCATTAACCCACTTAGGCTCAACGACACAGTTTGTCTCATTGCGGTACTCGGTCGCCTTGGTGTCTCAGCCTGACTCTGAGTATGGCTCTTACTGCGGTGCCACTCAGATGTTACTGGGAGGATGTGGGCGGTACCACTGCACTACTGGGGACAGGGCTAGAAATGCCTCCCTCTTCTTCACCTTCCACCGCAATAATATCGCTCCCTGATTCTTCCTGACCAACTTCAATGGGTTGGGTTTTTCTACTTTCTTTTAACTGAAGTAGATGATTCTCCCACACGATAGTGTGGTGTATTCTGAGATGACTTGCTTGGCCTCCGGTACCATAGTTTGTGCCAAGCTTACCCCGCCGAACACCTTGTCGACAAATTGAGCATATAGCAACGTTCTCCTCCTTGGTGCTAACAGAAAAGAAGTCCCAAACTGGGGAGGAGAACTTTCTAGCACTGCTGGATGTGCCACTTTCAATACCAGATGAACTGGAGGGTGTGCTTGGAATGTGACCCTGTGCACCTACATTGTGACTTTTACTACCACTACCTACTGAGATGGTTGAGCTGGATGTAGGTCCATGCCGGGCCTTGGAAAATATGGCAGCTGAAGGTAGTGGTGGTGTAACTTGTGTTGGTGATATCCATGCTACATCCCGCTCAGTAGCAGCCTTTCTGGATAGGGTGAGAATGTTGGTCTCCAATCCCTTTGGGGCGGGAGTAATGTGCGTGATGACTGGCTCGTCTTCATCAACATCACCCCCCTAAAAGTTTTTCTTGGACCTTCTTTTCAGAAGCATTGTCTTGTGGCGTATATCACTTTCAGACTGAACTGGTGGATGCCAAGTGGCATCACGATCATCAGAAGCGGGGCTTGAAGAAGATGATGGACTAAGACTCCTTTTCCTTGCTGGTGGTCTGGAAGACAATAGATCTTCCAAAACAGTGGTTTGACTTTGCTCCACTTTGTCTGCAGGAAGCTCGATTTCCTGAAATGCCCCTACGTCAGAAGCAACAACTACTATGGTGGGCTGTTGTTGCGGCTGCTGCTGTTCTTGTTGCGGCTGCTGCTGTTCTTGTTGCGGCTGCTGCTGTTCTTGTTGTGGCCGCTGCTGTTTTTGTTGCGGCCGCTGCTGCTCTTGTTGCGGCCGCTGCTGTTCTTGTTGCGGCTGCTGCTGTTCTTGTTGCGGCTGCACACTTATCTGCTGAGTTTGCCCCTGCGTTGATTGTGTACTACTTTGCGATAATGACATTTCAACATCGCTGCTCGTTAGTAGACTGGCTACCTCTCTGCGACACTAAAGCCCTTGGGCCTAGGTTGGTGTGGTTGGTCCGCTGGTGCTGAGGTGCTGCTCCCAGCTTGGTTCCCGGACAACGCTGCTGCAGGCGTAACTTTTTTGGTGCCAAAAAAACATTGGCCGGCACACCACCAGTCGTGGTTAATGGCACTTCCTTTTTCTGTTCCTTCTTCTCACCGGCAACTTTCTTGGTACTGGAGCTGGTACCTTTCTTTGGAGCCATCTTCTTCAGATGTCAGGCAGATGCAGATGCATAACAAGTTCTGGTCACACATGGACGTGATGCGCAGCAGGACTTCTATCTGGCTGGCAGTAACACGGGTATCTGGGTGATGCTGATGACACCTCCTCCTCTGGATTTTTGTGCACCTAAAAGCAAATAAGCCAGGAGAAGAACATCAGTGAAATGTTGCATTTGTTGTTGTGGTTCAGTTACTTAGTACGGTACTAGTGCAAACAAAAGATAGTCTAGCCATTTAGGACTTTTTTTCAACAAGGGCTATGTTATACTACTGTGTACAGTCACACACTACACTCTCAGGAAGGGTAGGAAAGTTAATAAGGACCACCAAAATAAAAATGGAATGGAAGTGGGGTGGACCCTATTTGCCATTAAATTATTTGAGCATCTCAGCATCCATGAAGCTGCTGCTGGCAAAGGGGGTGGATGGATGGAAGCAGTAAGCCAATAGGAAAACCATGCAAGCCTATATGGCAAAAGCAGGACAGTAATAACTCCCAACACAAAAAAGGCCACCAGCCACATGGACACTCACAAATCACAAACAAGCAGGGGGCCTGGGAAACACCAGGAGCTGACGAAAGGCCTATAAAAGCCAGCTAAAGGATGCATGCTAAAGCACACTGCTCTGCCTTTTTAATGCAACAAAATGCAAATACGAACATTCACAGGCCCCAAAAAGGTCTG
Organism: Triturus cristatus; assembly: GCF_964204655.1. NCBI lineage: Eukaryota > Metazoa > Chordata > Amphibia > Caudata > Salamandridae > Triturus > Triturus cristatus. Next base: position 146,466,599 of record NC_140588.1, read on the forward strand.
CAGGCTGCATGCATTGCACACCAACACACAGCAGACACACACAACAAAAGCATATCTTTAAGACAACCAACATCAGAACTACACCCCAAAAAAACACACTTCCCCAACTCAATCCAATGCCATCCATGCCCTAAATGATGTCTAAATTCAACAGACCACACATGAAACACTTGATTAATAAAGCTGCGGCTACCTGCTTGGATCCTACTGGATGAAAGCAGGCCTGTTGGCAGACAAGGCCAGGCAAGCTTACAGGCCTAGGCTTCAAAATGGCCACCAGCCACATGGCCAGGCCCAACAACATCAGAAAGCCCACCACAAAAAAACACACTTCCCCAACTCAATGCCATCCATGCCCTAAATGATGTCTAAATTCAACTGACCACACAAAACAAAACACTTGATTAATAAAGCTGTGGCTACCTGCTCTGATCCTACTGGATGAATGCAGGCCTGTTGGCAGACAAGGCCAGGCAAGCTTGCAGGCCTAGGCTTCAAAATGGCCACCAACCACATGGCCAGGCCCAACAACATCAGAAAGCCCACCACAAAAAAACATACTTCCCCAACTCAATCCAATGCCATCCATGCCCTAAATGATGTCTAAATTCAAAAGACCACACAGAAAACACTTGATTAATAAAGCTGTGGCTACCTGCTCTGATCCTACTGGATGAAAGCAGGCCTGTTGGCAGACAAGGCCAGGCAAGCTTGCAGGCCTAGGCTTCAAAATGGCGCCAGCCACATGGCCAGGCCCAACAACATCAGAAAGCCCACCCCAAAAAAACACATTTCCCAACTAATTCCAATGCCATCCAGGCCCTAAATGATGCTTGAAAATGAAATACATTCAAAAAACACCAAAGGAACAGTTGCTTCATCGTGCACACACCCATGAGGCCATGACTAGCTCGGGCATACTACTGACTACTACTACCCACAACATTTAAAAAAAAAAGGAATGATGATAGTTACCAAATATAAATTGTAGTTACAACAACTGCAATGCCCCCAATCAAACAGACACTTACTTGTAAAATATCCAATTAAAAAATCCTCAAATCCAATTGCAATGATGCAGCAGACAAAAAGAGTGATCTTTCCAGCTCCAAATCCAAAGGCAGAATGAGCAGGAGATAGACAAAGCACTGGGAGGAGCCTGCTGGACAGGAACAGGAAGTTGGAGATTCTGTGGCACTTCCTCCCTCTCCCCACCTTTTTAAAAAAGGACTCCTTGCACAAAAAAGGACAGCCAAATGTAAATCTGAGGAGTTGTTTTCATCCAAAATCATCATTTGCAGAAGGTTTCATGCTGCTAGAGCTGATATTCTTCTCCAAATTGAAAATTTTACATGTTCGAGTTCTCGAGCTTCACATTACTTCCGCCGGATGTCGATGGCGTGTCCAAAATGACTTGATCGCGTTCTCTCGCTCCCTGTCACGTTGGATATGACGTGTTTGGGGTCTCTTTCTCCTTTTCGCATTCGATTAGACATGCCCGCGTCCTCACGCTCTCGCTCGCGGTGGAGAATGATGTGTTCGAGATCTCAATCTTTTCATATTCTCGCCGTGCATGATCGCGAGAAGAAAGACTTGATCGCGCTACAAATGACATGATCGCGCGACAAATGACGTTAATGCGGTCGCGAGACAGCACAAAATGGCTACCAACAATCCAACATCTCGTGGAGAACGCGACCGGGTCGGGAAAACTTGTCGGCGAACACGGGGATTCAGGTAAGGCGATCACGCGCCCGCGAGAATGTTTCTTTTTTTTTACAGCGCGAGCAAGAAAAAAATTACCGCTAAGATGCGGATTGCGGCAATTTTGACATTTTCGCGCTTTCCGCAGAACGCGAAAATGCCAAATTATCGCAATTTCCGCGAGCGGAACGGAATTTTGGCCCAGGCCTAGTCTTGTGTTGTCACTGCTCCAAGTGGGTTGGCAGCACATAACATTAAAGGAATTACTTTACTTCATTTACTGATGCTACCAGTAGAGCATGAGAACAAATTGGAATACCACAAACTATCTGGAGAAGCTTGTTGTGAAGTTTCAAGAGTCCTGAAGAAAATGAAACTTCTCATTATTGATGAGGTAAGCATGGTCTCAAACTTGATGCTTGCCTTTGTGCATTTAAGAATGCAGCAAATTCTTAAAACAGAGTATGACGTGTTATTTGGAGGAAAACACGTCATAGTTTTTGGAGATCTACTGCAACTGACTCCTGTAAAAGGACAACCAGTATTTAAAACAATTGTGCATGAAGATACAAGAAAGTCTCTGGGTAGTATTGGAAACGTGAACATTTGGACATATTTTGAATACAAAGAACTGACGAAAAATATGCGACAGGCAAATGATGCTGAATATGGAAGTATTCTTCAAGATATAAGAATTGGACTTCTGACAGAACATGGCAAACAAGCTTTGCAGAGTCGATTACTTTCCAATTTGTTTCCAAATGAAAATGTAGTTCCTGAGAAAATAAACATGAAAATTGCAGAAAATAAATCAGTGATCGGCTTAATGCCAACACTGCTTGAGTGTTATATATTCAACGAAGAACTATTGAAACTGGGAAATGAAGAAATTATAAAAATGGAAGCCATCGATAAAATAGAGCATGAAGGAATCACTATTATTTTGATGGGAAAATTGAAAACAAAACTGGATTCTTTAGAAAAAAAGATATCTAAAATGTATGGTTTAGAAAAGACTATATGCCTGTATAAACTGTCGGGTAATTTTAAGGCGTTATTTGGATGTAGAAAAAGGTTTAGTTAATGGAGCAATGGGTAAAGTGGTGGAGTTTGTTAATTATCAGAAAAAGATGGAATTGAATTTTTAAAAATTAAATTTGATCAGATTGAAGAAGTTAAAGAAATTGGTCGTTGTTCAGTTCGTTTTTTGCTTGTTAAAGATTTATATGTCCGTAGGAAACAATTTCCATTTTCTCTGGCATACGCTGTGACTATTCATAAATCTCAAGGATTAAGTGTAGACAGTGCATTGGTGAACACTGGATCTACCGTGTTTAAAGAGGGTATGGCATATGCTGCTTTGTCGTGAGTAAGAACATTATCTGGTTTGTTTTTGATTGATTTTGATGACACAAAGGTTTCTGCAGATGCAAACTGTGTAAAAGAGTATAATAGGTTAAGAAGGGCGTATGCTCCCAATTTAGGTCAATATCCTGTATTTGAAAAGCATGTGGTTGGTCGAAAAAGAAGGTATGAGAATATCTGTACTGAAGGTGTAGAGAAGGGAAAAGAACAAGATAATGTTGTGATTGCAAGCAAAAAGAAAAAGGACACTGTTGAAGAGATTGTTGGTTATCAGTTTGAAAATAGTTCAGGTGTCAACTGCTATGCTAATGTAGTGGTCAATGTTGTTTTTTATCTTGAAGGTTTGCAACAACAAATTATGCAGAATCGGGAAAAAAGATTTTGTTCCTTGTTGCATTTTGTTTATGAAAAATTGAGAACAGATACAAGTAAAATACAAACTGTTTCAGATGTTCGTAATCTTTTGCATGCATGTTCTGGTTCTACACAATTTACGCAAAATATCCAACAAGATGCTCAGGAATTTTTGATGTATATGCTTACCATTTTTTAAAATGAAGGTGTAGAAATTGAAAATATTTTTGGCCTTTGTTACAAATGGGAACATCATTGTGAAAATTGTATGTATACATCTAGCATTAATGTAGACACTGAAAGAGTTCTATATTTAACATTACCGGACTGTAAATCAGTGTCTTTCAATAAATTAGTTAAAGCTGTAATTCAAAACATGGAGTGTAGCCAATGTAAATCAGAAATGTTATCCACATTATTTTAAAAGAAAATATGGACAATATATAATTTTAATGATGCAACGTTGTTCAGCTGATAGAAGAAAGTTGGACACTTTAATAAAGCAACACAACTATCAATATCAGGAAGGACTTTTGTATCAATTGCAATAATTTTCCATGATGGTCCTTCGACAACATCTGGACATTACACTGCCTATCTAAAATGTGACAAAGGCTGGACACTTTGTAATGATGCCCAGTTGGTTTTCAAACAACATTTGCCTAGTGAATTACCAAATTCCTACCTAATATTTTTAAAGCCAAAGTTTTAGGAAGATAATTCAGCCTCTGTGATGTCACTGACCATGCCATGAGTGATGTAATATGTGATGTAATCAGCAGTGCATTGCGGGGGCGCGAGTTTTAGTTAGCTGAACTAACTATAACAGGGGAATTTCAATGATTTTGTACGAGGGAAATGTCCAGCTAACTTTAATGCCCCTGAAACGTATGGTTTTTTCAGTGAATTTCTATGTTTTTTTTAGATGCTAATTCCAAACTATAACGTGCCTGAAACCTATGATTCAGTGAATATATATATATATATATATATATATATATATATATATATATACATATATAATCTACTGGCGGTCGCCAGTAGATAGTTATAGTTAGGACCTATTTTCCATAGGAAATCCGCAACATTCTATTTGGAATAACGTTGGCGCCGGTTGACGAATCCTCGCGAAATTTTCCAAACTTTTGGCCAGCTCCGCTCTGCTCCTACCCTGAAAGTTTTGCTGTGATCCGTCAAGCGGGGGCTGAAAAAAAGGGGGGTCCCAAAACACGTTTTCCCCATGCAATTTCCCATAGGATCTGTTGTCGCAGATACAGCCCGAACCGCTGAACGGAATGACACCAAATTTGGCAAAGAGGTAGTCCTCAGTTCGGACTCGTGCCTTTTGCATATATGGTGTGAATCTGTTCAGTAGTTCCTGAGAAAATTAGGGTAAAAAAGTTAGTGATATCTATGGCCGCGGAGGATCCGCGGACCCTACCCGCACCGTAAGCGCACCCTCCCCGAACCGAGCGCGCACCTTCCCGATCGCGCGCTGAATGCTAATTGGCTGTCGAGTGTCTCTCTACATTCGAAACCAGGAACTGTTGGCGGCCATTTTCTGCCTCGGTAGAAGCGAGGCTGAAGATGCAAGGGGAATAAGTGTGTAAAACATATAAAGGGGGCAGAGTGGAAATACTGTGACCCTCTAGAGGTGCTTAGGGGGTCCCAGAAGGACCCCCTGGGGCTCCCTTTTTAAAAAAAAAAACACGGGGAAATGCGCGCACGGTGCGCCCATCCTATCGCGTTGGATTCACGGATCCTCTCGCGGTGGGTGCGCGGATCCGCGGCAACGTTTTTTGAAAAATGACAAGAAATCATTGGTTGTATGACAACTTTCTACACTGAAAGGTAGGGTGTATATTTCTGTTTTTTAAAGGTATGATTGTTATTGGTTAACAGATTGTAAGGAACATTATATATGATAAGCTGATATGTTGGAAAGTCAAGCACACTTCCTGTCTTGTGTAGGAACATTGTGTGCTGAACTGGTGACCTGTGAGCTCAGTGCAGTGTTCCATGAACTGTTTCTATGGTAACAGGCAAAAGGCAGATTGGGGGAAGGGTTGAAATGTATTTCAGTTGGAAAGGGTTGAAATGTTTAACCAATAGAAATGTGTGTTTGCTTTTGAGTTTATGTGCGAAGGATTGTGATTTGATGTTAACATGTATATGTGTGGAAAATGAAAGGGAAACTTTTTCATTCTTTGCTTTTGCTGAGAGGTGCACAGTGCAGAGATTCTGTAAAAGAAAATATGGTGAGTGATGGATATACTTCCTAATCTACAAAAGAATTTGAAAGATGAGCCATTTAATTGTGAGGGGATGTATGTAGACTATTTTGATTTTAATCAGACTAATGTATTTTTCCTGCTAAAGTGTAGGGAGTACTTTTTTCTCTACAATGTGTGTGCATGTAGAAACCATTCTGTGATAAGCATTTGTGTTTTTCATGTGTTTGTAAACAGATAACTGTGCAGTTTTTATATTTTGGTAGAATTAGAAACCAGTCATTGTTTATGAATTTGTGAAATGAGTTATGTTTCTACACTAAAATGCAGTACTACTTCTAGATGAAGAAATGTGTTTTGGTATAGTGCAAGGGATAGTGTTGTTTGTCTAGAATCACACAGTGAGTCTGTGTGCATTTGGGAACCACTGTGAGAGAAGCATTTGGTAACATCATGTATTTGCTGACAGATAACTGTTTTAAAAGCTGTCATGTTGTCAAGTTTTAGTAGCATTAGAAGCCAGTCTTTGCTTATGCATTGATAAAATGAGTCATGCTTTGACACTAATGTGCTGTACTTTAATATGTAGATTGTGTGTAGTCTCCTTACCCCTTGCACAGTAGTGAATGAGTTTTGGTAAGCTGCTAGGGATAGTGTTGCTTGTCTAGAATCACACTGTGAGTCTGTGTGCATTTGGAAACCACTGTGAGAGAAGTATTTGGTAACATCGTGTATTTTCTGACAGATAACTTTTTTTAAACCTGTCATGTTGTCAAGTTTTAGTAGCATTAGAAGGCAGTTTTTGCTTATGATTTGATTAAATGAGTCAGGCTTTGACTCAAAAGTGCAGTCCTGAAATATGTAGATTGTGTGCAGTTCCCTTACCACTTGCACTGTAGTGAATGAGTTTTGGTAAACTCATAGGGATAGTGGTGTTTGTCTAGAATCACACTGTGAGTTAGTGTGTATTTGGGATCAGTGTGAGAGAATCATTTGGTAACATCATGTATTTGTTGACAGATAACTGTTTTAAAATCTGTCATGTTGTGAAGTTTTAGTAGCATTGGAATCCAGTCTTTGCTTATGCGTTGATTAAATGAGTCATGCTTTGACACTGATGTGGTGTACTTAAAAATGTAGATTGTGTGCAGTACCATTAACTCTTCCAGAGTAGTGAATGAGTTTGGGTAAACTCATAGGGATAGAGGTGCTTGTCTAGAATCACACTGTGAGTTAGTGTGTATTTGGGATCAGTGTGAGAGAATCATTTGGTAACATCATGTATTTGTTGACAGATAACTGTTTTAAAATCTGTCATGTTGTGAAGTTTTAGTAGCATTAGAATCCAGTCTTTGCTTATATGTTGATTAAATGAGTCATGCCTTGACACTGATGTGCTGTACTTAAATATGTAGATTGTGTGCAGTCCCCATACCCCTTCCACAGTAGTGAATGAGTTTTGGTAAAGTCCTAGGATAGTGTTGATTGTCTAAAATCACACTGTGAGTCTGTGTGCATTTGGGTAAGGATTTTTTTTTTGTCCTCATATTCAGCCCATTTGGAGCCACCCAGGCATTGGAGCGAGAAGAGAAGAGTAACACCGCCTCAGTGCACTGGATTTGTAAACTTTATCCACAGACAAGCTTACCGGTGCATCTCCTTCTCAAACACTAGCCGAGGGCGATATCCACTGAGGGACCCAATTGCTAGGCCAGAGAGGCAATAGCAACTCATCCATCCCCTATTTTTGGGAAAGAGGAAATCTGTCTAGGCAGGAAGGGCAATGAAATCATTGGACAGGGAAAAAAAAAAAAAAAAAAAAACCCGTCACCACTTCATAAGTTTCCAGAATTCCTGCTTCTTCTTACTTCCTGGTCTTATAAGGTCCATCCTGGATATCCTTAAGAGAGAAGCCTGCCAGTCTAAAAATTCCGGAGGCTTGGGGTCTTTCCATTTAATACAAATCTCTCTTCTTGCTATTAAGATGGCATAAAATAGCAGATGCTTGGGTGGACCAGCCAGATTGGGTATTAATCCAAAGAAAATCAGAGGAAAGTCAAGGGTAATAGATATCCCTAAAGAGCTGGACAAAACTTTCCCCACTTGGTACCAAAAGCTCGATAAAAGAGGGCAAGTCAGTAACATGTGGACGTCTGATGCCGCTTCTTCACCGCATCTAGCACAGCACACAGGAAGATCTGCTGCAAATTTAGTTAACCTCTGTGGTGAAAAATAGGCTCTATGGATCGTGAAGATGTGATTCCTTCTTAACCAAGCAGGTTTTACAATATCCATAGTGTCTTACACGAATTAAGCCACAGCAGCTCAAGATCAACCTGTGGGGTGCAGCTATTCCACAGTGAAGTTGGGAGTTTAAAGTCTCCGTCGATCTCTTCAAGAATAGTGCGATACCAAAAACCAACCTCTTTTCTAAATGGAGGTTTCTGCGTAGCCTGTGTCTCCAATTGTGTATCCCTACCTAAGATGTAATTGCTTCTAATAGCATGATTTGTGGTGGCCCAGCTAGAGAGCTGGAGAAATTTGAACCTAGAGATGGAAAAGCCAGTATTTTCCCAGAGGGCCTCCCAAGGGATCAGTGAGCCCTCCACGAAAAGTTCACCCCACCTCGCTATACCGGCCACCCTCAGTGGTAAGGACAAACTATCCTTTAGGAACTCAGGTGTCCCAGGCGAGTCCCAGATTGGAGCTAGGTTCAAGAAGTACCCCATCTTCATTGTGGTTCGCATTTTAACCCAAGTTTTTAACAAACCCCATAAAACCTTTAATCTAACTTTTTTGAAAAACTTGGGATCTCCATATTTAAATAGAAAGCCATCTTCGGAAAAGCCACTCACTCTTAGCATGGACAGGAACATCAAACCCATACCGCTACTTGTTGGAACCTTTAGTAGCATCCGTGAATGGGCGAATTGGAAGGCCCAAGCATATATTTGCAGGTCTGGGGCTGCCAGGCCGCCCTTCTCTCTACGTCTTCTTATTTTCTTCCAGGCGATCCTGGACCCTCTAGAAGCCCAAATAAAGGTGTTAAGTTCACTCTGTATTTTTGCTAGAGGAGCACTCTCAAAAAATAAGGGGATACAATCAAAAAGAAAAGTACACCTTGGTAAAATTGACATTTTGATCAGATTAACCCGACCCAACATAGACAGAGGTAAATTGGCCCATTTTTTCAATAGTTTTCTGGTTTCTTTTATAATTAATAATAGATTGTGAGAGGGAATCTTATCGATTTCATGAAGAACATGGACACCCAGATATCTCATATCAGTTTTTAAGGAAGGAAGATGGGAGTCTACATACATATTCCAGGCCATAATTTCCGTCTCCAAGGTGTTAATCTTATAGTCTGAAACAAATACAAATGTCTGGGCTAGTTGGGAACGCCATATTTAAGTTGTCTGTCGAAATAAGGATGTCATCGGCATATAATGCCACTTTCCTTTCCCACTCTCCGTATTTGAATGGAGACACCCTAATGTCATCTCGCAACATCTGTGCAAAGGGTTCAATATATAAATTAAATAGTAAAAGGGGAAAGAGGGCATCCCTGACGCGTACCCCTTGTTATCGCAAGAGATTTTGTGAGGGAACCGTTAACCAGTATATTAGCCGATGGATTGCAGTATATAAGAGAAATGACTCGTCTAAATTTATCGCCTAGCTTGAATTTGGCCAAGACCTCCGACATAAACAGCCAATTGACCCTGTCGAAGGCCTTCTCCACGTCCAGTGTCATTCCCGCCAAAGGAAGAGACCATGCTGAAGCCATATCAATGGCTCCAATGAACTCATAGGTTAAATCAGACAGGTGACGGCCCTTAACAAAACCCTTTTGGTCTGGATGTAATAGAGCACCTACGACTCCTCCCAATCTACTGGCCATGATGGAAACGAAGATCTTGTAATCGGTGTTCAAAATTGAGATTGGCCTGTAAGATTCACAACTTGAAGCCGATTTCCCAGGCTTCAATATTAGTGATATTGTCGCTTTATTCCACGAGGGAGGAAGAGGAGTACCATCTTGTAAGATTTCATTAAACAAGGTAGTTAGAAAAGGGGCGATCTCTTTAGCCAAGCATATGTATATTTCCGAAGGTAAGCCATCCGGCCCAACTGCTTTCCCTTTTTTTGAGCTCATTATAGCCCTATATACCTCATCATATGTAACAGGTGCATCTATTTTCGTTTGTTGGTCTGAATTTAACCCAGGAAGGTTTATATTATTTAACAGGGACTGAGTGTTAGCGGGGTCATGGTTTCCCTCTTCCTTATATAAATCCGAAAAAAAGGAATAAAATTGTGTTTTGATATCTTCGTCGGAGGTGTACGTTATCCCAGATTTAGAAACTGAGCTAATATAATTCCTTGCCCGGTCTGATCTAATTTTCCAGGCAAGAAGTTTCCCGGCGCCCTCCCCATACTGCATTTGGGTAAGGATTGTGAAAGAAGCATTTGGTAACATCGTGTATTTGCTGACAGATAACTATTTTAAAACCTGTCATGTTGTCAAGTTTTAGTAGCATTAGAAGCCAGTCTTTGCTTATGCGTTGATTAAATTAGTCAGGCATTGACATTAAAGTGTAGTCGTAAAATATGTAGATTGTGTGCAGTTCCTTTACCACTTCCACTGTAGTGAATGAGTTTTGGTAAACTCCTAGGGATAGTGTTGTTTGTCTAGAATCACACTGTGAGTCTGTGTGCATTTGGGAACCACTGTGAGAGAAGTGCTTGGTAACATTGTGTATTTGCTGACAGATAAGTGTTGTAAAACATGTTATGTTGTCAAGTTTTAGTAGCATTAGAAGACAGTTATGGCTTATGCTTTCATTATATGAGTCAGGCATTGACAGTAAATTACAGTTGTGAAATATGTAGATTGTGTGCAGTTCCCTTACCACTTGCACTGTAGTGAATGAGTTTTGGTAAACTCATAGGGATAGTGGTGCTTGTCTAGAATCACACTGTGAGTTAGTGTGTATTTGGGATCACTGTGAGAGAAGCATTTGGTAACATCATGTATTTGCTGACAGATAACTGTTTTAAAACCTGTCATGTTGTGAAGTTTTAGTAGGATTAGAATCCAGTCTTTGCTTATGCGTTGATTAAATGAGTCATGCTTTGACACTGATGTGGTGTACTTAAATATGTAGATTGTGTGTAGTACCATTAACTCTTCCAGAGTAGTGAATGAGTTTTGGTAAACTCCTAGTATAGTGTTGCTTGTCTAAAATCACACTGTGAGTCTGTGTGCATTTGGGTAAGGATTGTGAGAGAAGCATTTGGTAACATCGTGTATTTGCTCACATATACCTGTTTTAAAACCGGTCATGTTGTGAAGTTTTAGTAGCATTAGAAGCCAGTCTTTGCTTATGCTTTGATTATATGAGTCAGGATTTGACATAAAAGTGCAGTCCTGAAATATGAAGATTGTGTGCAGTTCGCTTACCACTTCCACAATAGTGAATGATTTTTGGTAAACTCCTAGGTATAGTGGTTGTTGTGTAGAATCACACTGTGAGTCTGTGTGCATTTGAGAACCACTGTGAGAGAGGCATTTGGTAACATTGTGTATTTGCTGACAGATAGCTAATTTAAAACCTCTCATGTTGTCAAGTTTTAGTAGCATTAGAAGCCAGTCTTTGCTTATGCATTGATAAAATGAGTCAGGGTTTGACACTAAAGTGCAGTACCATGTACTATTCTGTTCACTGTGGCAGAACTGAAAATTTTAAAGTTTTACCTAAGCACTGTCCTAGAAGTAGTCTGATTATTTAGTCAGTTTCTAAGTACCAAATAGACTGCTTCAAATGTCTATGCAGTATGCATGTAGTGTTCTAACATACTATATAATTGTCTTTTACACCTTCAATTCCCTAGTCAGTATCCATACACTTCCAGGAAATATCCTGTCACTTCCTTTGCAGTCCTGTAGAGACCCATTCAGCATCATGTACTAATCCATTCACTGCGCCAAACCCTAATAAATTCACCCAGGCACTCTCCTTGCAGTACTCTAATCATTTAGTCAGTACCCAAGTACTCATCCAGTGACCCAGTGCTTAGTATATTGACTGCTTCAAACCCTTATCCACTATGCATGCAGTCCTCTAACCACCTACACAATTGTCTTTCTCACCTTCAATTCCCTAGTCAGTATCCATACACTTCCAGGAAATACCCTGTCACTCCCTTTGCAGTCCTCTAGTGACCCATTCAGCACCATGTACTAATCCATTCACTGTGCTAAAACCCAAACACTTATAAATTCACCAAGATACTATCTTTGCAGTATGCTAATCATTCAGTCAGTGCCTAAGTATTCATACACTGAGCCAGGCCTTAGCACATGGACTGCTTCAAACCCCTATGCACTATGCATGCAGTCTTCTAACCACCTAGACACTTGTCTTTCACACTTTCAATTTCCTAGTCAGTATCCATACAGTCCAGCACTTGTGACTGCCTTTGCACTCCTCTAGTAACTCATTCAGTACCAAGTACTAATCCATTCCCTGTGCGAAAAGCCTAGCACTTATAAATTCACCTAGGCACTCTCCTTGCTGGACTCTAATCATTCAGTCAGTACCCAAGTAGTCATACAGTGAGCCAGGCCTTAGCACATGGACTGCTTTAAATGCCTATGCAGTATAGATGCAGTCCTCTAATCACCTACACAGTTGTGTTTCACACCTTCAATTCCCTAGTTAGTATTCATACTCTTCTAGGAAACACCCTGTCACTCACCCAGTGTGCCTCCTTATAGTACTGTAATCATTTAGTCAGTTAGCATGTAGTCTTTTAGTGAGGTAGGCTTTAGGGCATGAACTGCTTCAAAGTAGTATGCACTATGCATGTAGTGTTTTAAGGATCGTCACACTTGTGGTTCAGGACTATAGTTTTTTAGTCAGTTTTTATATAAAATGTGTTTGTACAGTAATGGAATAGTATAAATTTGAAAGTTATTGATATACATTTATTTGTGATTCTTTTTTACAGATACAGAACAGGAGTGTTTCTCATCTGTTTGCACTCTTCTCGTGCAAGATTGTTTGGATGAAGGGTCCTTAGGTGTTTTATCATACTTGCTGTGCCGCATGAGTATTTTTTGTTAGGATTCCCTCGTAACAGAACTCTTTTTCAAATCTTGCGAATGAAGAAGGTGGCATTGGTCTTTGTTTGCCCCTTGGAAAAAGTTAAAAATTTCTTCCCCACTGAAGAAAAACGTGGTGGGCGTGGTGCCTTCTGCAAAAACATTTCCTCAGATGATTCGGTAAATATTTTAAAGCGGCAACATTTACAGTTTTTGTAAGTTAAACTTATAAAATCTTGTTAGCTGTATACATTTTATATATCTGTGATTTGTTTCTTGTGATATTTTGTTAAGAATACCATGTTGTTTTTTTTAACAATCTTTTTGATTTTCCAGGTCTGTCGTCGACATCCATGGTTCCCACAGGAGTGTTCCGCTTTGTTGTTTTGTATTATTGTTGTTACATTTTGTTTATTAGTTTATTGTTTATACTTATGTTAATAAAAATATAAAGTTTGAAAATAGTTTATCGTTTATATATTTATTATTATAAAAAATAAAGTTTGGAAAAAAAAATTATAATATTTTTGGTTGTTCTCTTAACTGCTGTGTGACTCTTTCTTGTTCTTATTACTGTTATTTGATGGAGTCCACCATGGTGTTAAATTTTGGGGCATTTATCGCTGGAATACTGGTGATATCTGCAGTTTGCACCAACTTCTGAATAGTGTGTTAGATTTATCTCAACTTTACTTCCGTTAAAGTGCTGATAATGAAATGGAGAGTAGCCGTTCCCGTGCAAAAAGACATGAGGTGCACCTTTGCGATTTATTCTAAATACTAAAATCCTGTATTGTATTTTACTGAGGTATTGGCTGCACTTACAGTGTACACACGAAATCTATTAAGAAATCTCATTGTATTTATACTGATTGAGAATAGTGCGTCAGGTGCTGGATCTTGACGAGATACACTGTTCAGTTCGTATATTGTTCTGCACACGAAAAAAATCTTATCACAACTTTCACACCAATTGCAATGCGAAACAAATTCCGGCGATAAGACACGTTTCTGCTGGTGTTAAGCAGGACAACTACCTGCACCCTGAAAGGGAACACAGCCAAGAGCCACACCAGAACACCCACAGGTGCCATAGAGTCAATGAGCATGATACAGGGATACCCATGAGGGCTAGAAGACTCATCTCAACAACTCCAGGACCGCCAATGCCCCCCAAACCCATATCTTAGTAAGTGTGTCCCTGTGGTCATTGTCTTAGCATGATAGGCACGAGACCTGCAACATCATAGTGTGCTGTCATCTCAGCGTTGGCAGTGAGCCTGGATGTGTAACTACATACGCATCCTCCTGCATGCACAACTGGCGTGTGCTGGTCTGGGGTTCACAGGTCAGTGCGTCGGTGTGCCTATCCGGCAAGGGGGACGGGGTGTCTCGGACATGTCTGTGTACAGGAAGTGCGGTAAGTGTGTCCTGGTGTTGCCTGTTACAAGAGCCACAGCAGTCGATGTTGTAAAGTGGCATGCACCACCTCCAAACGGCACTGTGATGTTGTTGTTGGATTGTAGCAGGACATGCGCAAATAGGCATTACAATGGCGTGCCGTACGAGTGCACGAGATACAACAGGTCACCGTACAAAAGTGTGGGGGCTCGTGGGAGGGAGGAGCAGCCGTTTGGCAACATAACACACAGTGAACTCGACCATGTGCCACATGCTGGGCATCTCATCCATTATGACCACGGTCACAGACATCCCACAACTCTAACGACTGGCCTTTGTACACATCCTGTATGAATGCAGCGTGGTTTTCACTTCTATGCTCGTTCAGTGGTGTGATGTTGACAGGTTGTGTGACTTGTGCTCCTTGTTGGTGTGTTTCATTTTGGCCATTGTTAGTCTATATGTGTGTTGTACTTAATTGTGCATGTGTGTCATTCTGCCCATCTCCCCCCTCCCCCCACTCCCTGCTTCTTCCTCTTTCTAGTGTTGTTGTGTCTATAATTTTGTTGTTGCACACATAAATACATGTAAAGAATAAATTAGAATAGTTCCTTGATTCTTTTAGGTTTCAAAACTTCTCTATTGGTTTCTTTTTAATTTTCCATATGAACCGTTTTTTTTTAATATTCAACAACACATAGAAGTCAGAAGTGCAACGTATTCTATCAACACACTTTCTAGAACATTCTACAATACGTGCAGGTTAAAAGTTCATACATTTTTTTAAACTTTACGATATTTTTTTGTAACATTTTCTTGAACATTTAACGACACATGCAGGTTAAAAGTTGACGATTGTTTTAAGTTCGAACAGTGCCTTCCAAATGCAAGTAGCAGGTGTGGTTGAGCTGAGCAAATTTTGTCCTATGATATGTACTCCACGTTGAAACTGCTTTTTCTTAACCAATCACAAAGATGCTTTTCCACAAAACTAATGTGCACACTACTTTTAAAAAAGAATGCTTTTCATGATATCTTCAGAGATAAGTTATAGATAGGAATTAGCATTTAAAAAACCTTTGAAATTCACTGAAAAAAACAAAGGTTTCAGGGGCGTTATAGTTAGGAATTGGCATTTAAAAAACCTTAGACATTCACTGAAAAAATCAAAGGTTTCAGGGGCTTTATAGTTAGGAATTGGCATTTTAAAAACCTTAGAAATTCATTGAAAAAATCATAGGTTTCAGGGGTGTTATAGTTAGCTGGACATTTCCCTCGTACAAAACCCTAGAAATTCCCCTGTTACAGTTAGTTCAGCTAACTATAACTCGTGTCCCCGCAATGCACTGCTGATGACGTCACATATTACATCACTCATGACATGGTCAGTGACATCACTGATTACATCACTGATGACATCTCAAATGACATCACTGATGACATCACTGATAACATCATCCATTGAGTATGTGTTTCTGAACTGTTTTATTATGTTTAATATATATAGGGAAACGCCTGTTGAAAAATAAGTGGGTGTACAAGTGTGTGAATGGATGATTTTCTAGGTGCGTAACTGAGTCTATAAGTGAGTCATTAAATGTATTTTACTGCAGACTAGTGACTAAACTCTGTGAATGTCTGTATGTGTCTGTGTGTTGGTGTATAAGTGGCTGCATGGTTTTGTGAATAGCTATATGAGTGTCTATATGGGTTATTGGTTGGTTGTCTGAGTATCTGTATGGGTGCCTGAGTGTTTGTGTGAGTCGGGTGTGTGTGACTAGATGTGTGAGTGGGTGATTCAGTGGGTGCATGTTTTTAAGAGTGCCTCTGTGATGGACTGTATGGTTGGGTGAGTGTATGTATGGATGTGTTAGTGATTGAATGTATATCTCAGTTGTACATGTGTCAGTAACTACATATGTGAAACGCAGAGTATATGTGTGTAAGAGTATATAACTATCTATATGTGAGAGTGTGTGATTTTGGGAGTGGCTGTATGCGCCATAGTGCAAGGATATCTGTGTCCTGTGCTGTTTGTTTTTTTGCAGGAAGACACAGAATTTGTTAGTATTTTTATGAGTAAGTGAACTTGAGTGTTTTTAACTGTATAGGTGAGTAAATTTTACTGTGATTAATTATTTGCCTGACTGACTAGATGTATCAGTACCTCAATGGATGATTGGCGGTGTGTGAGTTTCTATATAGGTGTATAAATGCACAGAGTGACTGTAAGTGTGAGTGACTGTACAGGTGAGTGAGTGGAGATGTATGTAGACCTAAAAGTCAATGAGTGGGTGAGTAGTTATTGGTATTGGAGTATCTATGGTTGTCAAAATGGCCGTCTGAAATTTTGAGTCGGTGTATCAAAGGTTATATGAGGGGGTGGGAGAAGATGCACTAATTTATCACATGGATGACGTCATCAGTGATGTCATCAGTGATGTCATTTGAGATTCAATCACAAGAAAACTCCACAGGATGTGTGGAGGGGGGAACTAGAGGCATGGGGTTCTAGGAGCAGCAGCCTCCAATATTAAATGTTCATCACAAAAGAGCTGCTCCTAGTGTGATAACCCAAGCGAGCTACAAGAACGTCGTGAGTGTGGGCATCTCACAAAAAGATACGGACTGGTCTCACACACCACCTGGTGTCATGCTTCATCATTGACCAGTCCTCGCCCTCCAAAACCTTCGTTTGATGGAGGACGGGCATACACTTGACGACAAGGATGCACTTCTAAGTGATGGAGTGGGGGCCCGTGACTATGTGAGTGAAATTAAAATTAAAAATCATTATAGTAATCAGTAGCAATTCTTTAATTTGAAGTGAAAACTATATGATATTAAAATAAGCGCGACGGTGATTGGGATATTTATTGTTCCCAACCGTCTAGTGAATGATCTCGTGGGTGGTCGACATGTTTCTGCCTGGATGGCCCCGAAGGGTCCGCGGCATTCATCAGGACCTAGATAGAATAATAATGGGCTCCGTTCTTACCACAATTTGGTAATGTGACACCACTGCGGGAGTGTGGTATAGGTCACACTTCACCGTCTAAGGGGTGCTTCCAATAGTGAAGCCTGAAATAGAGTTTTAATAAAAGACAATGTAACTCGCTGGTCAGTTGAACCTGTAAAAAAGGAAAAAAGGAGAAAAGACAAAACAATGCATGCATTGGGTGTCGTGCGTGACACAAGTGTGTGCGTGACTCAGTGGCACTCTATTTGTGACACTAGTGCGAAAATGAGGTGGTAGTCAATGCTGCCACCAAGCTTACCCTAATGATTTGGACAAGTAGCCTCATGGGAGAAGAGGCGGAGAAGAAAACCACACCTGTGTTTCCTCTGTAAGAGAAAACATTTCAGAAGAAGCGTTATATTAAACGGGGATTTGTCATCATGTATAGCCAGCCTCAGAGGCGAGTAAGGTTACTTCCACTTTCCACATACTCATGCTGTCTTACTCATGCTACCACCACACACTTCAGGCATACTCTTACTGTTACTCGCGATCAGCGCATCCTGTAACCTATGCGTCCGCTCACGGTTCTCCCCGATGTACGAATGTGAGAGAGCGGGCGGGGTATATAACGGCTGACATCCCAGTGCCTAATTGGAACAATCAGAATGAATTGACTTCACATGGATGATTCCCGGTGTCCCCGGCCGGCGCTGCCTAGAACGTGAACGTCGGAATGGGGCGTGTGAAGGCCTCGAGTGAGGCTCGTGATTCGAGGAGAGGGTTTGGTCCTGCCGGCCAATGGTTGGGGTCGAGAGGATTATGCACGCGATGATTCGCCGATGGAGAAGTGCTCTGATAGGTTGTACTATGAAGGGAATTCTAAGGCCCACTCTGATTGGGGGAGCTAAGGCGGGGGGCGTTGCCGAATGGAAAAGCGCGATGTAGCCACGGTATTCGTTGGCATGGGGACGTACAAACAATACTTTCTCGAGTAGTGGTGGCGCGACCCTCCTGAGGGTAGAGTCGGAGTGGAGGTGGCTCTGTGCTGGGAATGTGATGATCATTGTGAGGGTCTCATGCTGGGCAAATGTGAAGCAGATTATATTCCACGTGATGGAGTGATGACTATACTTCATGCTGGTTCAAGGTGGCAAGCATGACTCCTGGGTCCATAGAAATGGTTGTATACCGAAGCGACCTTACGTAAAGTGAACTTCTATGGTTTTAAGAATCACTCCCATACATACAGCAGTCAGGTAGTGCTGTGGTG
This sequence comes from Triturus cristatus, assembly GCF_964204655.1. NCBI lineage: Eukaryota > Metazoa > Chordata > Amphibia > Caudata > Salamandridae > Triturus > Triturus cristatus. Next base: position 146,484,997 of record NC_140588.1, read on the forward strand.
AAACAAGTATTGACAGAAGTGTCTCGTTCATCCAAAGTTTAAGCCAGAATTTGCACGTCCCATACACACTGATGCTCACTCTGGGTATTGCGTATGGGAGGAGGTGCTAGAGTTTTGTGTAAGGGTCAGGAGTATGTTGTGGCATGAGTTTTTTAGAGACACGTATGCATCAGTGAAGAATGATAATGTATATACATTCGTCTTTCTATTGTGTCAGTTGTAACCATGGAATATCGTCGTTAAGACCCCTCTCGTGGGTACGGAGGCGGAAAACCCATCGTTGTTCTCTAAAAAGGAGGTTGGTTGTAAGGTCAGATTTCCCTTTTCTCATGACTTCAAGTACAGTCCAGCTAATGTCTGTTTCTTTATGGTTGGCTTCGGAGAAATGGCGAGTCAGTTTAGTGTTGGTCTTTTTGCACCTGATAGTGCTTCGGTGTTCGTTGATACGGGTTTTTATCTTCCTAGTAGTCATTCCTACATACCGGAGCATGCAAGGACAAGTTAGGAGATAGACAACATTCTCCGTGTTACAGTTGCTGAATGTATTGAGTTTCCAGGGTTTATCCGTACCTATGTCAACCTCTTTGGTATTTTTTGTGAGGTTGCAGGAGTTGCACATGCCACAGGCAAAATGACCCACTACACGTGGTTGGTCCCAGAGTCTGGGTTGCTCAGTCTCCTCCAATGTAGTCATCTGGGAGTGTACCAGTTCATCCCTTAGATTTCTGTTGCGTTTGTACGCAAATAAGGGTGTTTCCCATTGTTTCCCAGCGCTATTCAGTATGTGCCACCTTTTTCTGATAATTTTCTGTATGGAGTTTGATGCTGGTGTAAATGTAGTGACACACACTTGTCTGTCTGTTTGCACTCGCTCGGTGTCTTCCAATAGTGCTTCTCTGGGGTTATTGCTTGCTCTTTTGTTGGCCCTCTTAACCATTTTTCTGGGATAGTTCCGTGCAATGAGTTTTCTCTCAAGATGTTTCGCTTGTTCTGTATAGGTTTCTTTTTCAGAACAGTTTCTTCTTATCCGTAGAAACTGGCCGACCGGAAGATTCTGTCTGAGAGCTCTTGGGTGGTAACTTTCGTATAAAAGTAGACTGTTTCTGTCTGTGGGTTTATTGTGGACTTTTGTTGAAAACCCTCTGCCAGTGATTGTGATGTCTAGGTCCAGGAAGATAGCGTGGTCTTTGTGGATGGAATGAGTAAACTTTAGATGTCGATCTTGGGAGTTTACCCACTGTACAAAAGCGGTTGCATTTTCTTCTGTTCCACTCCACACAATCAGAACGTCGTCTATGTACCGTTTCCAAACCTTGAGATGATTTAGAAACGGGTTCACCGGATTGTTGACAAAGTCATCCTCAAATTGTTGGACGTACAGACAGGCCATAGTAGGGGCAAAGGTGCTCCCCATCGAAGTTCCTGTTATTTGATGGTAGATGGTTTGTTCATATTGGAAAAAGTTTTCTGTAAGGGCCAGTTCGGCACATTCCATAACAAAGTGTTGGGGGGTGATGAAATCCCATTGCCTGCGTAGAATGATGTTTTCTACGACTTCCAGTGTTCTCTGTTGAGGTATGCTCGTGTACAGGGCTTCGATGTCCATAGTTATGAGCCAGTCTCTGACGGGATCTATCTCCAAATCTCTTAGGAGGCAGAGGACATCCTTAGTATCCCTTAGATAGGATGCGGCCTCCTTCACAATTGGCCGCAGAAACCAATCACAAAATTGTGATAGGGGTTCCAGCACGGATCCAATCCCTGATACGATGGGTCTCCCCGGAGGAGGCATCCGATTCTTGTGGATTTTTGGGAGGATGAAGAATCTAGGCATCCTAGGTTCCGTGTTGGTCAAGAAATCAGCTTCTTGTCTCGTAACCCAATCGTTACTGAGTCCCTCTTCCACTATGTTCTTTATTCTGTTCATGATGCGTTTAGTGGGATCTGTTTGATGTATAGCGTAGCTGTTGGTATCTGCTAGCAGTCTTAGGCATTCCTCATGGTATATTGAGTGATCCAGGATGACGGTGGCGCCCCCTTTGTCCGCTGGTTTTATAACAATGTTATGGTTATTTTTTAGTTTTTGTAGGGCCACACGTTCTCTCCCCGTTAGATTGTCAAACCCTTTGGTGTTCTGGAAATCTATTTTCTCAATGTCTCTGAGCACAGCATGTTCAAATGCTAGTACTTCACACAAGATACTCTGCATTGGAGGTTGGAAAGTTGATTTGTTACGTAGCCCTGTTGATTTCCTGCCATCTTCACTGGTTTCTGTTGTTTCGCCAAAGAAGTCGTGGAGTTTGAGTTTGCGAAAAAATTGGGCCAATTCCATATTAAGACCAAAGGGGTCGTTTCTTGGTGTGGGAACAAAGCCCAGACCCTTCTCAAGGATGGACTTTTCTTCGGTTGAGAGTGTGTATGTACTAATGTTAACAATATTTGTTAATCCCTGCTGGTCGAGGGCATCTCCGTTCTCCCTCTGCTCCTGGTTGTCATCCCCTGTGGGTGTTGTTGGTCTTCCCATTGGACCCTTGCGTTTCTTCTTTTTTGTCGGCCTCTCCCTCTGCCCCTGCCCTGGAATAAAAAAGAAGGGGGGCCGGGGGGATAGCCAAACCCTGGTGGAAAATACGGTTGTTGCCAGTAGCCGAAGGGCGGATGTTGTGGTTGTTGGATTTGCATCAATGGTTGGTAGTGGGGTTGTCTTCCCAAAGGTGGTCCTGAGCCTTCATCACTGCTGGAATCGCTTCTTTCATCTCCTGAACTAAATGTCCAGTTCTGTGGAGTAGGTCTGAAGCGTTGTTTTCTCCCTGTTTGTTGAGGGTTCGGTTTATCGTAATGTTCATCCGTTGTATATGGATAGATTGTTTCCTTACTGAATTTCACTACGTCTTTCTTCAATTTTGTCAATTTCGATTGGGTCAGATATTCCTTGTACTCTGAGTGGTCTTTATTAATCTCATCCAACTTTTTCTTGAAGATTGATAGCTGTACTGTGGTTTTTAGCCTGCTTTCGCTCTGTTGAATTTCAACTAGGAGAGCATCGGCCAATTGTCTCGCAGTGTTGATAATCAGGATAAGCCAATCTTTCGTACATTTCCAAGCGATGCTGGACCAGTTAATTCTGAACTCTTTGTTGTTAAGGAAGAGTCTAGGCTCATTGGTGACAATCAATCCTCTCGGGGCGGTGTTTTTTCTGAGGTATTCTGTCATGAATGCCCCATGGAGAGCTGTTCGTATTTGCTCTTTTTTCTTAGTGGATAACGCTTCCCATTCGTCTGAGTTTTGTACTGTGTGTGTAACAATAGTTTCCGCTAGTAGAGATGGTGTGTTCAAAATCTCCGCTAGAACCTCATCCCCAAATGAGAGTTCGGTGTCCATCTTGAAATTAGGGTGGTTATAGATGCGACCTTTAGTCAGATCTTAAACTCGGGCCTTTGTACCCAAGCTCAGACACGTGGTTGGTCTGTTGTGGTGATTCTATTTACAGAACGCTGTATAATAGAACAAATCCCTTATTATAGGAGAAGTACCCCTTGGTTTGTTCCCACAGCCATCAGCTGTACATAATTCAATCACAAGAAAACTCCACAGGATGTGTGGAGGGGGGAACTAGAGGCATGGGGTTCTAGGAGCAGCAGCCTCCAATATTAAATGTTCATCACAAAAGAGCTGCTCCTAGTGTGATAACCCAAGCGAGCTACAAGAACGTCGTGAGTGTGGGCATCTCACAAAAAGATACGGACTGGTCTCACACACCACCTGGTGTCATGCTTCATCATTGACCAGTCCTCGCCCTCCAAAACCTTCGTTTGATGGAGGACGGGCATACACTTGACGACAAGGATGCACTTCTAAGTGATGGAGTGGGGGCCCGTGACTATGTGAGTGAAATTAAAATTAAAAATCATTATAGTAATCAGTAGCAATTCTTTAATTTGAAGTGAAAACTATATGATATTAAAATAAGCGCGACGGTGATTGGGATATTTATTGTTCCCAACCGTCTAGTGAATGATCTCGTGGGTGGTCGACATGTTTCTGCCTGGATGGCCCCGAAGGATCCGCGGCATTCATCAGGACATAGATAGAATAATAATGGGCTCCGTTCTTACCACAATTTGGTAATGTGACACCACTGCGGGAGTGTGGTATAGGTCACACTTCACCGTCTAAGGGGTGCTTCCAATAGTGAAGCCTGAAATAGAGTTTTAATAAAAGACAATGTAACTCGCTGGTCAGTTGAACCTGTAAAAAAGGAAAAAAGGAGAAAAGACAAAACAATGCATGCATTGGGTGTCGTGCGTGACACAAGTGTGTGCGTGACTCAGTGGCACTCTATTTGTGACACTAGTGCGAAAATGAGGTGGTAGTCAATGCTGCCACCAAGCTTACCCTAATGATTTGGACAAGTAGCCTCATGGGAGAAGAGGCGGAGAAGAAAACCACACCTGTGTTTCCTCTGTAAGAGAAAACATTTCAGAAGAAGCGTTATATTAAACGGGGATTTGTCATCATGTATAGCCAGCCTCAGAGGCGAGTAAGGTTACTTCCACTTTCCACATACTCATGCTGTCTTACTCATGCTACCACCACACACTTCAGGCATACTCTTACTGTTACTCGCGATCAGCGCGTCCTGTAACCTATGCGTCCGCTCACGGTTCTCCCCGATGTACGAATGTGAGAGAGCGGGCGGGGTATATAACGGCTGACATCCCAGTGCCTAATTGGAACAATCAGAATGAATTGACTTCACGTGGATGATTCCCGGTGTCCCCGGCCGCCGCTGCCTGGAACGTGAATGTCGGAATGGGGCGTGTGAAGGACTCGAGTGACGCTCGTGATTCGAGGAGAGGGTTTGGTCCTGCCGGCCAATGGTTGGGGTCGAGAGGACATCAGTGATGTCATGAGTGATGTCACTGACCATGTCATGAGTGATGTAATATGTGACGTCATCAGCAGTGCATTGCGGGCGCGCGAGTTATAGTTAGCTGAACTAACTATAACGGGGGAATTTCAATGGTTTTGTACAAGTGAAAAGTCCAGCTAACTATAACACCCCTGAAACCTATGTTTTTTTCAGTGAATATATATATATATATATATTATCTACTGGCGGTCGCCAGTAGATAGTTATAGTTAGGATCGTGTTTCCATAGGAAATCTCAAAATTCTATCTATTTTGAATAACTTTGGCGCCGGTTGACGAATCCTCGCGAAATTTTCAAAACTAATGGGGCGCTCCGCTCAGCTCCTACCCTGAAAGACTCGGGGTGATTCGTCAAGCGGGGGCCGAGAAAAAAGGGGGGTCCCAAAACGCGTTTTCCCCATGCATTTTTCCATAGGGACCGTTAGTCAAAGGTACAGCCCGAACGGCTGAACAGAATTACTTGAAATTTGGCAGAGAGGTAGTCCTCAGGTCAAGGAAGTGCCTTTTGCATATATGGTGTAAATCCGTTCTGTAGTTCCTGAGAAAATCAAAAGTAAAATCATATACATATCTGGGCGGAGCCTAACCACACATGTCATTGTGAGATCTGATTGGCTGTCAGCACTTCATCCAAGAAGTGTTGGCAGCCATCTTGGGACCAATATACATGATAGCACCTCATTAAAAAGTCTTGCAGTTAATAGAAGGTTTTAAGACTTTAGTTACATTATAAATCATTTGTTGATGGTACCATACTCATTTTAGGAATTGTGGTGTGTTCTAAGGTGATTTTACCATGTGAAAAAGCCTTCTGCTGTGATATCATGAATCATGTTTGAGAGAAAACTATTTTCTCATGCTTTTCCCACAGAGGTTTGGAAGGTGATCTATAAGCTAAACTGAGAGCATATTTTCTGTAAATTCACATTATCTTTCTCAGTCATGGGAGAATGAAGTCTGACATTCTCAGTAAAACATGTACATCCAACAAGGGCAGAGACTGTCAGTTGATTCCTTTGTGTTCTACTGCAGCTTCCCAGAGTGTTCTAAAGAACAACTAGAGCGCTAACAGTCCTACTTATGACAAAAGTATGGCACACCTGAAGCCATCTTGGTTGGAATAAAGTGGAATTTAAAAAGGAAGAAAATTAGGGGGTTCATTTTGCCATAGAAAGTATGATTAGTGCTGCAGAAAGAAAAATTAGGGCACATTTTGAGTGACTTCTCAAATTCTCTTTTATTTCATTAAACAATTCTGACATGCAGACTGAAACATGCACTTTCAATACCAGCAGCAGACTTCCCTGGTGAGCAGTAGCTTTACTACAGTGATCTAATAAGCAACTAGAGTGCTAACATTCTGAATTTATGACAAATGTGTGACACATCTGAATGCCTTCTTGATGGAATCAAAGTAAAAAACTGAAAGTTTTTCCTACTGAGGAGACTGTAGTAAATGAGGAAATTAGGAAACATCATAACAAATAAGTCTCCCAAAATGGCCACCAGAGACAAAAGAGCCCAAATGTAGCCCAAATATCACCGAGATGTAGCCCAAGTATAGCCCAATGACAGAATGTCCCAGAGTGTTCTAACGAACAACTAGAGCGCTAACAATCTTACTTATGACAAAAGTATGGCACACCTGAAGCCATCTTGATTGGAATAAAGTGGTAACACTTAAAACATTTAATTTACAAAGGAACAAACTGAGGAGGTTCATTTTGCCATAGAAATTATGATTAGTGCTGCAGAATGAAAAATTAGGGCACATTTTGACTTCTCAAATCCTCTTCTGTTTCATAAAAAAATTCTGACATGCAGACTGAAACATGCACTTTGAATACCAGCAGCAGACTTCCCTGGTGAGCAGTAGCTTTACTACAGTGATCTAATGAGCAACTAGAGTGCTAACATTCAGAATGTATGGCAAATGTGTGACACATCTGAATGTCTTCTTGATGGAACCAAACTAAAAAACTGAAAGTATTTCCTACTGAGGAGACTGCAGTAAATGAGGAAATTAGTAAACTTCATAACAAATAAATCTCCCAAGATGGCCACCAGAGACAAAAGAGTCCAAATGTAGCCCAAATATCACCCAGATGTAGCCCAAGTATAGCCCAATGACAGAATGTCCCAGAGTGTTCTAACGAACAACTAGAGCGCTAACAGTCTTACTTATTACAAAAGTATGGCACACCTGAAGCCATTTTGATTGGAATAAAGTGGTAACACTTAAAACATTTAATTTACAATGGAACAAAATGAGGGGGTTCATTTTCCCATAGAAATAATGAATAGTTCTGCAGATAGAAAAATTAGGGCACATTTTGACTTCTCAAATTCTCTTCTATTTCATAAAAATATTCTGACATGTAGACTGAAACATACACTTTTAATACCAGCAGCAGACTTCCGTGGTGAGCAGTAGCTTTACTACAGTGATCTAATGAGCAACTGGAGTGCTAACATTCAGAATTTATGGCAAATGTGTGACAAATCTGAATACCTTCTTGATGGAATCAAAGTAAAAAACTGAAAGCATTTCCTACTGAGGAGACTGCAGTAAATGAGGAAATTAGGAAACTTCATAACAAATAAATCTCCCAAGATGGCCACCAGAGACAAAAGAGCCCAAATGCAGCACAAATATCACCCAGATGTAGCCCACATGTAGCCCAATAACAAAAGTGTGAAAAACACCTATTTTTTGTGTATTTGCAGTTTTATATAGTGCAGACTTGTCAGGTATTGGAGTGCTTTATATGAGCATTGGTTACATCACACAAGATCAAATTAATTTTGGTTGTAGACATGGGGAGATTAAGTGATTTGACCAGAATCACAGAATGTTGAGCTGAAGCAGAAACTCCAACCTGGTTCCCCAGTTGCAAAGTCTGCAGCTCTGGAAGTAACACCACATCCTCTCCCCTAGGTGCAACATTTAATCAAGTGGTCAACTTGATAAAAAAACATAAAGATTACAAATAATTTAAAAGTTCTTTGTCGCTATTTGAAAACTCAGAAAATATGTCCTCATTTTAGTTTTTTAGAGCACTAACCATAATTTTGATGCAAATAAGACCCTCTCATATATCTAATTTCTAAGGAAATACTCTAGGTATTACAGTTTTGATTACATCAAGATGACGTCAGGCGTTCCACACTTTTGTGATAAATATAGAATGTTAGCAATTTAGTTGTTCATTGGGATACTGTTGAGAGGGAGAGGCCAGGGGCACGGACTCTGAAAATTGAAGGCAGGTAGGAGAGTGCAGAGGCAACAATTTGACCACACTGGGCAGGCAGGAAGGGCAGTGGCAGTACAACAGACTATGGAGGGCAGTGGAAAGGGGGCAGGGGCAACAAACCAACAATACAGGACTGGCAAGAGAGGCTGTGGCAATATAATAGACCATTGTGGGCAGAAGGGAGAGGCAGTGGTAGTACAACCATACATGCCAACAGACCCGTTTCAGCCAGGAAACGTACAATGTTTTTAAGCTCAAATGGGATTTACTTGATCTGTCTCCTGTCTACAATCTCCTCTTTTTTAATGTAACTCAAAGGGGAAAATCAATACCCCAGTTTTTTTTCAAAATCTCCCTCTTACCAAGTTCAAAATGTTTGCAAGTATGGTACAGTGGATCATGGTAGGCAGGAGGAATTGGGCTAGGGACATGGACTTGGATAACCGAGGACAGGAGGGACATGGAGAGGTGCACCAAACTGACCCTACAGGGCAGGCATCAGGGAGTGCAGCACAACAATCCATGGAAAGCAATAGGGAGGGGACAGGCCCATGCACATGGACAACAGAGAACAGAGGGGAAAGAGGCAATGGTAGCTAGCTGACCATAATGGACAGACAGGAGAGAAAGCTGCAGCATAACAGACCATAAAGGGCAGGAGGGACGGATCAGGGGCATTACAATGGAACAGGCAAGCCAGGAGGGAGGGAAAAGGGTTCTGCACATGGAAACAGAGGGCTGGGGGCAAGGGGGCAGGGCAGGAGCAGCAAGATGACCATGGAGGTCAGGCAGGATGGGCACTAGAAACAAGACACACCATGGAGAGCAACAATGAGACTATGATGTCATACACACAGACCATGGAGGGAAGGTGGGAGGGGGTCAGGGGCAGCTAGCTGACCACACAGGAATGGTGGGAGGGGCCATGGCAGCACAGAAGACCATGCATGGCAAGCAGGAGGGTTAGTGGCAGCACAATGGCTATGATGGGCAAGAAGGAGGGTGCAGGGGCATGCATAAAGGACCATGGAGGATAGAAGGGAGGGTCAGGACCTGGGCACAGACAAGAGAGTTTAGGGGAAGGGGCCTCACAACAGACCGCATGGGGCAGGCAGGAGGAGCAGTTGCAGCACAACAGACCAGGGAGGGCAGAAGGGTGTGGCAGTAAAATGGACCATGGAGGACACGAGGAAGGGGATAGGGGCATGGCATGTGGACAGGCAGGGTGGAAGTGGCAGGGACGGGTTACAGTCATCTGACAATGCTAGACAGGTGGGAGGGAAGTGGCAGCTCAACAGAACACTCAGAGTAGATAGGAGTGGCAGGTCCATGGAACATGGTGGGCAAAAAGGATGGAGCAGGGGCATGCACAAAGACATCGGAGGGCAGGGGGAAGGAGAATAGGGGCAGCAAGCTAAGCACAGAGGCTAAGCAGGAGGTCAATGATGGGCCATAGAATTGGGCAATGGAGGGCAGGAGGAGTGGACTGGTACATCATGCTAAATGGAGGGTAGTGGCAGCACATCAGACCATGCATGGCAGGAGGGAGGAGGCTAGTCCATGGAGTCAGACAACAGAGGATAGGGAGGAGGTGGATGGCTCAGCAAGCTAACTGTTCAGAGAAGGTGGGTATTAGGAACTTTATTGTTTTTAAAATGTGTGTCTGTGCGAACTACTTAAAATATGTACAAGTATGCAGCATAATCTAACTTTCATTCAGGAAGAAGAGGACGTTTGTGACTGTGACTCCGGGCTCACTTGGCAGAAACACCCCCTGACCCTCCACCCCCATCGCAAAATGTAATGTCCGTGAAAAGGGTAGGTGGACGCAGTGGTTTACAGAACATAGTCCTGAGAGCACGATTGAAAATGAAAACTAGATATAGTATATGGTATAAACTATGCACCAAAAAGAGTGATATAAGATGAACCGGGGAGTGAAATATAATATTCAATACATTGTGCGCAATGACAGATTCATTGGAGAGCGCGAGATAGCACAGGCACTATCTCGTGCTATGCGATATGCGCCTTGGAGTGTAATATGCACAGGGCAGTGTTGTGTAACCTAACTAGTCTCTAAAGTTGTAATATAAAATATGTGCTGGGGAGTGTAACGTTGCATATGCACTGTGACAAAGATATGGATCCCAGATTGTAATATGTATGGCATAGAGATGTGTGTTATAACATAGGCATCGAGGAAGGCACGTTAGATGGGGCAATATAACCCGTGCGAAGGCAAGTGTGGCACGACATATTTACGGGGTGGTGTTACAGTGCACATGGGCTAGAGAGTGTCATAGTATACGCACTAGCTGGTGGAATACAACACAGAGGTGTGAGGCACTCGGCGGGCACTGGTGGGTGTAACACAGCATTGGGCTCAGCCAGGAGCACGCTGTGACTCTCAAGTGAGGTTCGTCTCCTTTCCAGAGAGTAAAATAAAAAGTATTACACATCCGGCGGTGGATGTGTGTTTTATTAACCGTGAGGGGGGTTTCTTGCATAGTTTGGTCGAATTTTTGTTAAATCCCCTTTGAATGGCTTGGTGTGCGTGTATATTAAATGTGCCCGTCAATAGCTACCCATGTTTGTATAAATAAACGACAAGGGTGTCTACTTGGAGAGTACCCACCGGCGGGGGCGCCGGGATTAGGCACGGTAGGGCCTCAGACACGTCAGAGCTTCACTAGCGGTGTAAATACATTCCATGTGGATTCATTCTATGCATAGTTGCCTTTTAATGATTATCACGCAAATCGTCATGGTGATAGGTACATACGGTTTGTCCAGCATGTCCTAAGTGTTTCTATAAATATATATTTTTTTAAAATATTAAAAAACAAAGGCCGGCCTGGGGGGATGGGGTCTCCGGGGCCATAAGTGGCCTCAGGAGGGGGGCAACGCAGCCCCCTCCTAAAGAATAAAAAAAAATAAAAAGGCCATGACCCGGGGGTTGGGGTCCCCGGGGCCGATTAAGGCCTTGGGAGGGGGGCCACGCGGCCCCCTTCCAAATTAATTTTTTTCAACAAAAAAATTAGGGTGCAGGCCCTGGGGGATGGGGTCCCCAGGGCCAGTAAATTAGAAAAAGAAGGGGGGCCACACAGCCCTCCTTCTTAAAAAAATAAAAGACCGGCATCGCGCCGGAGGCCACGCCCCCTCCTAGCAGCACTCTGCAAACGCACCCCCTGGCCAGTTGTAAGTTGGGGAATTAATTCCCCTTCAATACTGAGGGTCCCTGAGGGCCAACTAGCCCAACAGGTATCTCCAGTATGTGCCAGGGAGCTGCGTTGCAGACAGGTGTTCTGAGGCCACACCCCTTTTTACACCTCTATGCAACGCAGCTCTGTGGCGCTTACTGGAGGTACCTAGTGGGCTAGTTTAACCCTAGGGACCCTTAGGATTCAAGGGGACTTAATCTCTCAACTTAGAACGGCCACAGGGCGTGTTTACACAGTGATGAAGGGAGGGGACGGGGCCTGAGGTGACATGTGCAAACACGCCCTGAGGCACGTTTTAAGTTGGGGAAATAATTCCCTTTCAATCCTGAGGGACCCTGGGGGCCAACTAGCCCACCAGGTGCTTCCAGTAAGCGCCACTGCTCTGCGTTGCAGAGAGGTGGTCCAGGCCGTGCCTCTTTTTACGCCTCTCTGCAATGCAGCTCTGTGGCACTTACTGGAGGTACCTAGTGGGCTAGTTGGACCCTAGTGACACTCAGGATTCAAATGAACTTAATCTCCCAACTAAAAACGGCCACAGGGCGTGTTTACACAGTGGTGAAGGGAAGGGACGGGGCCTGAGTTAACGTGTGCAAACAAGCCCTGTGGCGCGTTTTAAGTTGGGGAAATAATTCCCCTTCAATCCTGAGGGACCCTGGGGGCCAACTAGCCCACCAGGTGCTTTCAGTAAGCGCCACTGCGCTGCGTTACAGAGAGGTGGTCTAGGCCGTGCCCCTTTTTACATCTCTCTGCAACGCAGCTCTGTGGCGCTTACTGGAGGTACCTAGTTGTCTAGTTGGACCCTAGGGACCCTCAGGATTCAAGGGGACTTAATCTCCCTACTTAAAACGGCCACAGGGCGTGTTTACACAGTGGGGAAGTGAGGGGACGGGGCCTGAGGTGACGTGTGCAAACACGCCCTGTGGCGCGTTTTAAGAGGTAGTTTAATCACCTGCCCTATTATATACTAGGGGCTTACAGAGGAGGTCATGCTGATCACAGGGGGACCCCAACGCATAGTGTTCCCTAGGGTATGTAGGTGTTTTCACTGTATTCTGAGTGTCTTTTAACATAGCACTGGCTCTAGGACTGGTTAGTCAGACTCAGTTAACACCAGTATCCGTCTGAAAAAGTTGAGGGTACAGGATGATTTTGCGACAAGGCTTCTTTCTGTTCTTCTGTTTGTTCTTTCTGCACGTTATCCTTCTTCCTGCACTTTTCTTCGTGTTTGAGGACTTCTGTTGCTTCTTTCTGCATTTCATTTTTTTCTTTCTGTGCGTTTTTTCTTCTTTCTTCACATGTCCTATCTCTGTAGCCATAGTTAGAAATTAGCATTTAAAAAACCTTTGAAATTCACTGAAAATACCATAGGTTTCAGGCATGTTATAATTAGGAATTAGCATTTAAAAAACCTTAGAAATTCACTGAAAAAACCATAGGTTTCAGGGGCGTTATAGTTAGCTGGACTTTTCACTCGTACAAAACCATTGAAATTCCCCCGTTATAGTTAGTTCAGCTAACTATAACTCGCGCGCCCGCAATGCACTGCTGATGACGTCACATATTACCTCACTCATGACATGGTCAGTGACATCACTCATGACATCACTGATGACATTTCAAATGACATCACTAATGACATCACTGATGACATCATCGAGTGAATGTGTGTTTTTCTGAAAATGACATATGTTTTATATATGTATATCTCAAGGTCGATGGAAGAATAAATGGGTATATAAGTGTCTAAATGGATGATTTGTTTTTGAAAAATAGATTGTATAACTGACTGATTAAGTGTATCTTAGTAAATACATGGCTTAGTGAGTAATGTTTAAATATGTAAATATCTGTATCAGTCTCTCACTTTGTGTATAAGTGGCTGCATGGGTTGGTGAGTAGTCTATATAGGTTATTAGTTGGTTTTTTGAGTATCAGTATGAGTGTCTGAGTGTCTGTATGGTTCGGTGGGGGGTATTACGTAGTGCATAAGTGCATGAATGAGCGACTCACTGTTTATATGTGTTGAAGATAGCATGTGTGCAGGACTGTATGGGTGGATGAGTGTGTGCATGGGTGTGTTAGTGAGTGAATGACTGTCTCAATAGTGTCTTTATGAGTAACTACATATGTTTTAAACTAGTATATGTGACTATTGGTGTATATAAGTGAGTATATGTGAGAGTGAGAGATTGAAAGAGTTCCTGTATGAATAAGTATGTGTTTCTATAAGTGATTGTTTAAAAGACTAAGTATGTGTAAGTTGCTGTAGAAGTAAGTGTGGTGGTGTGTGTATAACTGTGTATGCAAGTAAATGGATGTTTGATTCTTTATTAGCATGAGTGACTATGTGTGTGAATAACTCTATGGATGAGTGGCATTGTGTAACAGGATGTATAGGTGTATGAGTACATATGATGAGTGAGTACATGTATGAGTGACTGTATAAGACTGTTGGTGAATGAGTGGATGTGTATGTGAATCTTAGAATTAGTGAATAGGTTGTTGTAACTGATATTGGTATGTCCATTGTTTTGAAAATTTTAGTTTTTATTTTTGAATGTGTGTATCAAAGGTTATATTAGGGGGAGAGGAGGTCAGCCACTCTATCAAAAAGATGATGTCATCAGTGATGTCCTTTGAGATGTCATCATTGATGTCATGAGTGATGTCACTGGCCATGTCATGAGTGATGTAATATGTGACGTCATCAGCAGTGCATTGCGGGCGCGCGAGTTATAGTTAGTTGAACTAACTATAACGGGGGAATTTCAATGGTTTTGTACAAGTGAAAAGTCCAGCTAACTATAACGCCCCTGAAACCTATGGTTTTTTCAGTGAATATATATATATATATATATATATATATATATACATATATATATATAAAACCTACCGGTGGTCACCAGTAGGTAGTTATAGTTAGGATCTAGTTTCGATAGGAAAAATGTTTTTTCATTTGTTAATAACTCTTTTGCGCTGTTTGGTAAATCATCGCGAAATTTTCATAACTAATTTTATACTCACTTTAGCTGGTGTCTTGAAAATTTTGGGGTGATTTGTTAAGCGGGGGCTGAGAAAAATGGGGGTCCAATTATGTGTTTCCCTCATGTTAATATCCATAAAAACTTTAGACACGGCTACAGCTCTAACTGCTGGCTAGAATTACACCAAATTTGGCAGAAAGGTAGCTGTTGGTCCAGAAAGCGACTTCTTTGTTAAATGGTGTAAATCCATTCAGTAATTGTGGAGTTATGTAAAGAAATTGCCAGTTGTATTTTGAGGAGTTATATAAAGAAATTGCCAGTTGTATATATAAGGATGCGCAGGATCCGCGACCCCTTCCGATCTTGTGCTGAGATATGATTGGCTGGCAACACTTCAAACCAAGAAGTGTTGGCAGCCATCTTGTCATTCAGTTGAACGGAATCACAAGAAAAAAAACACACAAAAAAAAGGGGACAGGGTAGAACCACCCTGACCCCCTAGGGCCCTTGGCTGTGGCTTATTATGCCCCGGGGGCCACCACCTACCCGGGGATTAATAATGTTAAAAATGTGGAGGTTGCCTGTTTGACAACCCTTGTGCCCTGGGGACCACCACCCACCCAGGGCAATATGTACATTTTTTCAGGGGGGCCCATGCAGCCCCCCACAGCCCCAGGGGCTTCCCCTTCCACAGGGCAACAATGAAGTTAGTGCGTGGGGTCTGTGGGGCACCCCCCAGTTCTAGGGACCACCATCTCCTGTGTAGTCTAATGGAAAGGGGCTGTGTGGCTCCCCTCCTGGAGCCATACATAACCCTGGGGACTGCCACCCCCCAGGTCTGGCTCCTGCAATGTCCTGGGGTGCCGACCCCCGAACTTCGCATTATGCTATGGCTTCGTAGGAGCATTACTGCTCCCACCAAGCCATGGCAAACGATGCTCCAATTTCAGCAAGCAAGAGCATTAAATATGCTCTCACTTGTTGAAAACAAAGCAGAATTTCTTTTAGACAGAGGGAGCTACATGTTCAGCAGCACCCTCTGTGCAAAATCAATACCGACTCCCACAGGAGACGGGGAGTCAGCAGGGACTGTGGGGGCATTTAGGCTCCCTGAGGTCCCCAATATTAGAATGTGGGTGTCATTGGTTGGACCAGGGCAACCAAAAGTGAGGTTGGGCCCCGGGTGATGCGGTCCCTGGGGCTGAAATCGGCCTGGGAGTGAGGCTGTTCAGCCCCCCTCCCTTATAGTTAATAAATATATTTTTTAAAAGACTGGGCCTCGGAGGATGGGGTCCCCGGGGCCAAAACCAGCTTGGGGAGGGGACGCTCAGCCCCCCTCCCTTATAGTCTATAAATTAATTATTAAAAACGTTGGTCCCAGGGGATGGGGTCCCCAGAGCTGAATCCAGACTAAGGAGGGGGGCTACGAGCCCTCCTCCCCCATTAAAAATCAGCCTGGCTCTGGGAGATGGGGTCTTCGGGCCAAAACTGGTCCAACAAAGTGGGGCCATGTGGCACCCCTCCCAAATAATAGTAATTAAAAAAACACATGTCACTGAAGGCTACGTCCCTTTTCTCCACTACTCTGCAAACGCACCTCCTGGAAGTTTGCTGGTTAGGGGGATCAAGAGAGTCTTTTGGGGCCAACAAGACCTCCAGTAAGTTACACAGAGCAAGATTTCTGAGAGATGTTCAGAGGCTATGCCTCCTTTCTCCACCAGTCTGCAAACGTACCTCAAAGTGCAGTGCTGGTTGGGGGATGAAGTGCCCTTGGATGTTGAGGGTCCTTGGGGGCAACACGCCCTCCACAGAGCTTGATTGCTGAGGGGAATTCAGAAGTAGGGATATCTTAAAAATTTGGGGGGCCCAAGGTGAAACATATTCTGGAGGGCCCTTTTCAGAACAGCTTTGAATTTATCATCCTATTTCAGCTCTTTCATGCCCTCTTTGACCAGGTTACTGATAGTGTACAAGCGCATTCGTCCGAATTCTAATGTGTTTACATCTAATATTCAGGGATAGTGATGTGTGTTTTCAATATTTTAACACACCAGCAACTCACTAATATCACTGCAAATATTCTCGGATAACACCTCCCATTTCTTATATGCAAAGTCCTGTTTTGATCTAAAATCATTTTTATTATGGATGTTGCATGAGACTCTCACATATACCCCACTTACAAAATACATAAAAGGAAAATTATATTTAATATATTAAATAATTATTAAAGATCATGGGGCAAGACTCTGCAGAACCGAGTAGGTGCAATCAGGAGCCCCCTGAAAGGCTAGGGCCCTGGGCTAGAGCCCACTTTGCTCCTGCCTTAAAACATCTCGGTTCGGAGGCCATGCCCCCTTTCTTGAGCACTCTAAAAATGTGTCTCCTGGTGCATTTCTGGTAGGGGGATGAAGCCACATTGACTCCAAAGGTTCCTTGGGGTCTAACTAGCTTTCCTGTTCCCTGCAGTAGCTTTCCTGTTCCCTACAGAGCGTGATTGCTGAGAGGCCACACACCTATTCTCCACCACGCTGCAAATGCATCTCCTGGTGCACTGCAGGTTGTGGAATGAAGTCCCTTTGGATCCAGAGGTACCTTGGGGGCCAACAAGCCCTTCTGTTAACTTCAGTAAGTTCCAGACAGCATATTTGCTGAGAGGTCGTTGGTGACCACACCCCCTTTCTCCACCATTCTGCAAATGCACCTCCTTGCACACTGCTGATTGGAAGATGAAGTCCTCTTGGATGATAAGGGTTCTTGTCAGCCCAAAAGCCCTCCTGTAACATCTAGTAAGTTTGACAGCAGGATTCATAGGAGCTTGTTTTGACCCCATTCCTTTCTTCACCACTCTGTAAACATGACTACAAGTTAAAACACCATAGAAATTCACTTAGAAAACCAAAGGTTACAGGGATGTTATAGTTAGGAAATAGAATTTAAAAAACCTTAGAATTTCACTGAAAAAAGTCTAAGGTTACTGGGATGTTATAGTTAGGCTCATATTTTACTAGTGCAACACCAGTGAAATTTGACAGTTATAGTTACCTGAGCTAAATATAATTTCCACCCCTGCAATGCACTGCTTATGCCCTCACATATCACATCACTCGTGACATAGTCAGTGACATCACTGATGACATCTCAAATGACATGACTGATGACATCATGCTCAGAACCACTCAAACACCTACTCACACCCCAATACAACCCCTCCTATGCCCACTCACACAACCACACAACCACTCACATACCCATTCACAGACCTATAGCAGTACTCACACACCTACTCACTATTCTGTAGACCCACTCACATACCCCCTCACTCACTCATACAGCCACTCATACACCAATACAGCTGTCACACAACCACACACTCACCTATAGACCTACTCACACACCCACTTACTTACCTAGAAAGTAACTCACACACCCAGTCACTCACCCAATCAGCCTCTCCGCACAGCCACTCAGTCACCCATACACATCCTTGAACACTAACTCACACACCCACACAGCCACTAATATACGCATTCACTCATCCATGCAAGTGCTCACACATCCACATACTCATCCACACAACCATTCACACAGACACTCACACACAAACTCACTTATCCAAACATCCACTCAAACAGACACTCACTCACCCATACAGCCATTCACCCCACCACTCAGCCACTGACACACCTACTAACTTACCAATACAGCCACTGGCACACCTACTCACTTACCAATACAGCCACTCACACAGCATCTCACTCACCCACACAACTACTCACACACCCACTTATACACCCATACAGCCACTCACATACCAATACGCACAAGGATACATACAGTCACACGGCCACTCACATAATATATATTAGAAGTAGTGTCACTCATTGGTAGTGCACCGAGTATACTACTTTAACTTTTGTAGTACCTTAGTATATATGTTAACAACCAAAAACTTTTCAAAAATACTTTCACTGACTGGATGATGTCATCAGGGATGTCATTTGAGATGTCATCAGTGTTGTCACTGACCATGTCAAGAGTGATGTAATATGTGAGGTCATAAGCAGTGCTTTGCAGGGGCATAGGTTATACTTAGTTCAGGTAACTATAACTGCTGTATTTCCCTGGTTTTGTACGAGTGAAATCTGAGCCTTAGTATAACGTCCCTGTAACCTTTGTTTTTTTAGAGAAAAGAAAATACATATATTTATTTATTTAGAGAGGGGGAGTGAGAGACATAGATAAAATATATGCATGCCTGCAATTCTGTATAAAAGCTCATCTCTAATTTCACTATTACAAGCAGCCTGTGACTATTTGAAGTCGCCTGTAATAAAGAAATTGCATAACTGCTTATCTATAATAAATTATGTATTGATATTGATCACAAAGTAATCACATGAAATGTTTTCTTCAACTGCTCTCTGTACAAACACACTTTGGAGTAGATTCAGTAAAAACACATGCAATGTGACACAACAACCAAAGTTGCTATGCTGCATTGAATGAAAGTGGGATAGCAGCACAGCATGAAACCTACAAAGATATGGTGCTGTCTTGCTCTCTCCCTAATACTGCGGCACATCAGACTGCCTAAAGGCAGGCACACATCTTTGCATCATAGTGCAAAGATGTCTGTGCGATATTTAGCATACATGTTGTAATTGTATGCCAAGACAAGCTTCTAAACTGTTTCCACTTAGCAAGTGTGCTGTACAATGCAGCACACCTGCAAAGTTAGACAGATTTTGTGAAATTCAAACATTTCTCCTTGTGATGCATTTTTGGGGGAACAAAATCCTGGGGTACTATTGCATGCTGCTTTGCTTTACATTGAGGCAACTTTACAGTGCAAAACTAGTTTTGCACTGAAAAGTAAATTCCAAATATACATTTCGCACTGGTTTACTTCACTTTTGTGAAGCAAACCAGCACAATATATTGTTAAATCTACCCCTTTGTATCTAGCAGTGATAATTGGTCACCAATGATGACAGCAGATAATGAATTAGATTGCAAGAACTAAAACACCATTATAGAACCATGTTGCTTGCTTACCTCTATCCTGACCAATCAAAAATGTATTCCAGAGACCAACTGCGATAGTCCTGTCCCAAAATTGTGTGTGGTAATTTGGCATGAATAGTGCAATTACCAATAACTCAAATCTTGATATACATCAACAGAGTAGCTTACTTTCTAACAAGAAAACAGTTCTAACTCTGAAATATCCCGGAGAAAAAAATAGGAAAAAACTGAGGAGTCATTCTAAAGAGGCCTGGGTAAAATGTAAATTACACTGGCATAATTTGCATAATGTCAGGAATTTCATTTTATGTTTGTATGTCAAATTCTTGAAATGATACCATTATGCCACGTCACACAACTATGCTGCTGTTCTTGACAAAATTATAGCACAGGAACAATGAGAATAACGAAAACGTGAGGAGCTGTTGTTCACAGAAAATATGCCCATTGAACATTTTTAAGTGTGAAATGTATGCTTGTGTCACAAATTGACGCAAAAATGCATTTGGCGCTAAAATATAGTGCTGACTGACAGATGAGCATTTTGCGTAACTACGCGTGATTTTGTGTAATTTTCTCAAAATTTAGTATAACTATGTGATACCAAATTACGCAAATTTCACACACCACTAGCTCTAAGTTACCAAGGCTGCTGATAACAAACAACATGCATAGAGAAACCATTTCAATTTGGTTTCCAAAGACTCACAAACGTTTGATGGGCTGAAAGAGTGCACACAGGTTACTTGTCACTAACATGGCAAGTCCATACAAAGTTTAGAACCTATACAAGAAACTTGCGGACAGAATGTCATCCGACCACTGTTAGGGGCGCCCTGCAGTTCTGCGCACAAGTTCCCATCTGTGTCCTTCTGTATTTGCTGATGTGAAGAGAGCTGGGGTTGGGTCCAGCTGGACTCCACATGAACATGGAGGGGCCAATCAAAAGTGTCCCTAATGCATTTTCAACGCAGCTGTCTGGCCGTGTAAATACTTAAAGATCCAGTCAAAAAACTGCCAGGAAATGCAGTTTTTGGCACCTGGCACCGCCCAATGGCCATTTTAACAAGGTAGTACAGCTTGGTGTTCAGACAGTGCTATTAATTTTGTTAATATTGTGTGCAATCAGATTGTGTTTTCCATATTTCACAACTCAGTTTTTATTGCTGAGAGTTGTAAGTACTATGCAGCGCTTCAGTGCCAAGCAGCAGTCCAACAATGATTGAACGCGCAGCTGCGGTCAGTGGCAGGCCATGGGCGCCATCTTTCGCAGTTAAACACCTGTGCTTACCGGAGGGAACTGGAACTCTTTCCTACACTTCAGCAGCTCAAGCGTCAGGGGCATCAACAGTTCAAATTCAGTCGTAAATTGCATCACAGCAAAAGAGACATTTTTATTTTGCAACACAACTTTCGTGCATATTCTGAAGGGTGAATCAAAATATAGATTTTGAGTCTGCTAGTTTAAAAAATTCAGCAAAATATGTTTTTACTCCAACAAAAAAACAAAACAAAATTGAATCCCGCTTCTCCTTCCGCACTTTCTCGCAGTATCGCCAATATGACTCATGGTAGACTCATATGTGGCGAATAAAAACAATATTACGTTAAAGAAAGATTTTCTTCTCCTCGGCAGTTCATAAAACACAGGTTAAACTGCGTATTGATTTTAATGCAACAAAGCGCACAAGGCTCGGCGCCCGTGCTTCACTGCAGCACTTTCTCGATTGCCATAAAACATTCGCAGGCACGCGGAACCTACAGTGACATGTTGTTGATTACTGTGTCTGGTCTCCCAAGATTTGTGCAGTAGTCGCTAATAATGCTCAACATTGTCTTTTGATGGACGACCCTGCTCTCGGTGTCATAAAATGTCCAGATTATGCTATGTATAGAAACCCTTACCCCTCCTCGAGCTTCACTGTGCTTAGGCGTTCTCAGAGCTGCCTCTCCCGAGAAACCAATCTTTTTTATAGCCTCTGTGTCAGCCGCACAACTAGCAGTTACAAATAACCTCTAAAAGAAATGAACCTTTTTGGGGCAGATACAAAATAAAGGGGCAGATTTACAAGGACTGGCGCATCCCTGCATATCAGCAGGGATGCGCCAGGTAAGATGTTTCACGCAAGTTTACCCTTGCGCCACCAAAGATGCGCCGCATTTATAATGTGGCGCATCGTGGCGTAAGGATAAACAGATGCGTGATGCATCTGATGGCGTAAGAGTGGCGCATTGCTGGAGTCGTGTCGCAAGCACGACGCAACTCCAGCAATGCCCAGGGGGTGCCCATACCTAACATGCTGCTTCATGCCTTATGCCTGCTTCAAGCAGAAGCAGGGTTTTGACGCAGCGGCGTCAGAAAAGTGACTCAGTGAAATCTTGTAGATTTCACTGCGTCACTTTTCCAAGGCTTTTTCCAACGGAACGCCCACCCTGCATACATTAAACCTGACGTATGTTTAATGTGGCGCAGGGCTTTACAACGTGACGCATCTCCCTAGATGCGTCACGTTGTAAATAAGGCGCAACATGGCGCATGGTTTACGCCGCCGCTGCTTCACAGAAGTGACGCAACGGTGGCGTAAATGTGTCGCAAGGGGCTTGTAAATCTGCCCCATAGTGTGCACAATTGGCAAGAAAATAATATGCATTTCACATTATCCTTTAAAGTAGTGCCCTTGTATTTTCGATATGAGCTGGGCTTGAGATGAGAGCGACGGAGCAAGGTGTCACTGGTTCTAATACAAGAGTCCACGTGCTCCGATGTCCACCGTCCTTGAGTAGTAAAATAAATTCAGAATTATTACATTATGTAGCTAATATTTTTATATGGCGCTACTCTTTCCACAGTGGATGTAAGCGCACTCTATAACCAATAAGAAAAACAAGACTTTATTAGAAACATTATGACGCATGAGGAAAACACCACGAAAACATTGAACCTCACATGTATAAAACAACAACATGAAGGGTAGGTTTCAGAGTGAAGGAAGAAAATGATGTAAACAGAGGGAGGGACGCAACGAGACACAGGTGGGGGAAAGTAACCACAGAACGGGGAAGTCTATCAAGGAATTGAGGGGCATATCATCAAGGCGGCGCTATGAAATTATCGGCGCATTTGCGTCCGTTTTCGGGCGAAAAGCGGCGATAATTTCATCGCCTTATCAGCAAAGACACGCTACCGCGTGTTTTGCTGACTTAGCGCCCGTTACAACAATGCCCAGCTTTGCATCGCTAATGGGATGCAAAGTGGGCGTAACACAGAGATATTTCTAGGAAAATGTCGCTAGGCGACATTACTCCTATTATCAACCTGCACGCTAACCTGTTCAGCGATAATAAAAGGAGCGCTAACCGTGCTCATAGCAGGTTTCTTTACGCCTGCTTTTCCTTTGACTAAACAATGTTAGCCAATGGGTGGTGGATTATAGGGCTGAGACCACCCAGCCCTATCAATAAGGTAACCCCTGTCCCTGTGCGTTTATCGCTGGATTTCCAGCAATAATCGCACCTTTTTTCAACTATAGCTGGTTTATTTATTGCAATCGAGATAAGCGTTGCTGATAGCACGCCAGCTCGGCGATATCAACCAGCGATAGCCGGCGATAATTATCCTAACGCTAAGTGCGCTTAGCGATAATTATCGCCGGTTGTTGCTGATATGCCTCTGAGAAACTTCGTATGCTTGAGAGGTAAAAATTTGCATTCGATTTTCAAATTAATGCTGAAATTTAGATTCCATTTGTTTCCATTCAGCTGCCCCTGCTGCTGCACTAATGACGACTACGCCCCAGTGCGATCAGCCCTCTCGTTAAATCTTTAATAATTAAACACGCTTGGTTATGAGTTAAATGTATTACTGAGACTTCTCGCCAGGAACACGATCATTTTATGAAGTAAAAAACAATACAGTAAAACAAGCATTCTTCCTGTTTGCTTGAGGAGTGAATTCAGAGTACCCTGGTACTCCTTGCATACGAATTGTACACTTCCTTCCTGTCTGTGGTATAACGTGTGCTAGATTTAGGTAAACAGCTGTAATTGAGACTCGAGTTACACATGATCATATCCAGGTTATATTTAGGGGGAGAGTTCGGGTGTATGCTGGTGACTCTTGCTAGGCGACGCTGGAATGCCCTCTCTGATACAGGTGATAACCTAGACTACAGCATAGGCAGCTTTGATTTTGTAGCACAAATGTAATGGACCTGCTGGCATTTGCTAAAGGAAAATGTGTCGTCTTTTAAACATGTGGCCGTCTGTGCCATCAAACTCTGCTTTGACGTTTTGAATAAGAGGTGGCGCAAAAAATACATATTGTTCATGGTCCCGTTTTGTTCCTTTCAGAGATTTGGGGGCATATTAGCAAACAGGCGATAAAAAATTATCGCCGCTTTTGCGTCCGTTTTCGGACAAAAAGCTGCGGTAATTTTATCGCCTGATTTGCAATGTCTTGCCTTATCGCCATTTCCCTTAATGTCCATCTTTGCATCTCTAATGAGATGCAAAGTGGGCGTTTCTCCCCAGGATAACGGGAGAAATGTCGCTAAGCGACATTTCTCCTATCAAGCCTCACGCAAAGCAGCATAGCAACAAAAAACGTAGGCGATAACCTCTGTTATCGCTACTTTCCTTACACTTGCTCTGAAACTGACTTAGCCATGATATCCTATGGAAGGTGGATATCATGGCTAAGTATGTGGGGCCCTATCAGCAAGCTATCGCCAAAAGATGTGTGATTATCGCTGGATTTTCAGCGATAATCACACATTTGGCAGCTTGCACTCTGAATGTTATCGCTTTGGAGATAAGCGTTGCTAATAGCACGCTATCTCCACGATAAAATTCAGAGTTGGCCGGCGATAATTATCCTCACGCTAAGAGCGCTGAACGATAATTAGTGCTGGCCCTTGCTGATATCCCCTGAGTTTCAGGTTGGCAGAGGTATGCACCCTACCCATGCAGGAACTACAATCCTAGTCAGGGTATGTCAGATACAAACCCTAAATTAACCTGTGATCACCCTGTGGTAGCCTGGAACTGAGCAGTCAGGCTTAACTTGTGAGGCAATGGGTAAAGTATTTGTGCAACAATTCAAAAAGTAAATCAGTGAAAAGACCACACAAAAGGATTCCACACCTGGTTAGAAAAATAGAGCTTAATAAAAAAAAAGAAAAATAGACAAAAACGTCAAAAATCCAATAAGTATATCCAGGGTTATGAATTTTAAAGTATAAACTGAAATGTAGTCCTTAAAAGTATAAAGCGCCAACCGGGGCTATCTGGTTACGCTATACCGGATAAAATCCGAAAGTTCAGGCCGACCGTGATGGAGCACCGGTCGGATATATGGACCAGCCTTGGCCCGCTGAAACAGTACAGTGGTTTGCGGTTGAGTCAATGTCTAGATGTGAGAAGCAAAGGAGGTGATGCATCAGCGTCGATCCTCAGGGTGTAGGTAATGCATCGGCTCTGATCTGTTCAGAGTCAGAGATGCTTCAGGACTGGAGGCGATGCGCCATGCTGTCGATGATGCATTGTCCTCGATCCTCGTAGCAGTTGTGATGCATCGGCATAGATGGAGATGCGCCAGTTCCAACTGGTGCAACAACAACAATGCTTGGATTTTGGCAGTTGCAGCACTTTATTTCCACTTCCAAGGGCCCAGTTAGCAGGGCAAGACTCTCAGATGGCAGAATCCAGGTGCTGTCTGCAGATGGGTTGGACGTTTTTGATGTCCCTGAGAATTCAACCAAGAGGCAAGACAACAAGCCCTTGGAGTTACTTTGGTTTTGGGTTGAAGATATTCAGGTCCAGTCCTTCTCACTTTCAAGCAAGTAGAGTAGCAGGCAGCAGGTCAGCAGAGCTGAGCAGGAGTGCAGCAGAGTCCAGCAGAAGGACAGTCCTTTCAGCAGCACAGCAGTCCCTCTTCTTGGTGGAGTATCCACAGGTTCAGAAGTGTGCTGAGTTGGAGGTGACAGGGGTCCAATGCTTATACCCACTTGTGCCTTTGAAGTGGGGGAGACTTCAACAAGAGGCCTTTGAAGTGCACAGAGCCCCTACTCTTCCTGCCCTTGCTCCAGACTGGCTACAGAGGGGTATGCAGCCCTTTGTATGAGGACAGGACACATCTTAGTCAGGTGTAATTGTCAGCTCCTCCATCCCATCCTGGCCTGGATGGCCCATCAGGATGTGGAGGGCCCATCAGTCACACCTAAGCTCCCTTTGTATGTGGCTGTCTAGAGGGAATGCACAAAGACCATCTGTCACCCATTCCAGACGTGTATTCAGAGACAGGCAGAAGGCACCAAATGGCTAATGTAAGAAAATGCCACCTTTCTAAAAGTTTGAAAAAAAGGGACAACCCAGTAACCCAAGGACCTGGGTAGAGCAACAATTAGTAACACAAATGGTCCCTATGGGGGAACTGTAGCCCTTGACTTCCATGGCAATAGTTTCTTAAGGAACCCTTCTTCCAAGTAAGTTTTGTACATTTAATGTATTTATTTATCATTCAAACAAATCCTCATTTCAAGGATAAGGTCATATCTACTGCAAAAACAAGGTGCCCCTGAAATAATATTTGCGATGAAATAAGGGACACTCGACAATTTGCCATATTCTGCAGCGCACATAGAAAGAGGATGATACCTCAGATGATTGTTTTTGGGCAGGTAAGAATACCTTCCTACGCAAAATAATCCCTCCTAGAAAGCAGGCACACTTGCACCATGAGGCAAGGGTGACTGTCTTGGTTCTAGACACCCAAAAGTGTGCCAGGGCTAGGAAAGAACAGGAATGCACCATATAATATTAAATACGGCGCATTCCTGCCCTTTCATGCAGCGTGTCACAGGAAGGTGGCTTGCTGTGTTGTACTGTATTCAAAACAATAAATATGTGCCTATGTGATTTGCACAGAATCACAAGATGTTGAGCCAACATCAAGGCTCAAACCTGATTCAACAACTCCAAAGTCAGCAGCCCTGGCCATTAGACCACATGCTCTGAAATGTAGCTTAACATTAGACCATTGATCGACAAATCTGCATTATAGGTATTGGTGATATTGTGCCTTGATTGCAAGAGCTTATCAAATTGCTTAAATACTGTTGAATACTTCTAAAATCTAAACTCCACTCTGCAGCCAGGCATGTTGCTTGTATGAGAAAATTCAAGAATTACTACAGCTTTAAACACTCTTAAATGGTTAACACTGGAATCTTGCTCTCTAAAAAGATATCCTGTCTCACTTGTAAATCCCCACACCCAAAACTTCCACTTTTAAGTGAAAAGAAAAACTGAAACTAAACAGCAAAAGCAGGACCCTAAGAAGCATGTCCATATTACTTCTCAAAGCAACTTACTTCAACAAATTGTCCACCTTCAAATGTTCTTAGACAGGGAATGCCCCCTTATATGAAGTGACACTCACACACGACTTGTCCCTTCCTCTCAAACCAAAGGTACAAATCTTTGAAACCACCCTCAACACTAATCACTATGATAATCTGGTGACCTTTTCCCCCTCCTGATGCTGTACTGCACCTTGCAGCTGACTATTTCTGCTTAGTTGTAATGATACTATAGGCATTTTGTCATACCTACCACAAAGGGCTGTTAGCCCCCTGTTTTTTACAATTGACATCTCTTGACACAATGGCTGCTATCCACTCTCAGATGTATCCTTTACACTATCCATTACTAACCACTGATGAATATGAATGCTTATACCCTTAATGTAACATATTGATGTAGACTTTAAATGTACATAGATAACTCCTCTTACCACCTTTGGACTTCTATTGTTCACAAATGCATATATTTACTAATTTACATATTGTTGTACTGCTGTTTACTCCAAATGCTTATTTAACTTGCTTACCCTATGTTGGAAGGTGGTTTAGTAGTTGGTGCAGGTAGGTACCTACAGCCAGTAACAACACCACAATCACAAATATGTTCCAGTCAAGACTCAATAAATGAATCCTTGCTCAACCCTTGGCAGCTTAGCTGACGAGCAGTCAGGCTTAATTTAGGCGACAGATGTGTGAAACATACAGGTATCGATTCCGATCCGGTAAAAAAAAATTCCGTACGACTCGTATCCGTAAATTTTCACGTACGAATCATACAAGTACCTTACAAACAGCGAAGTACGATTCGGACGTGAAAATTACCTACGAATAGCGTCGGGAAAAGCGTCCGAGAGGGACCCGGGAATTTTTACGTCTGAATAGCGTTGGGAAAAGCGTACAAGAGGGAGTCGGAAATTTGTCCGTGCAAATCGGAAAACACAAGTCCGAGCGCGCAAGTACGATCAGTACCGGCCGTCCGAATACACAACGCATGTAAAAGGCCCCGTACGGAGCGAACGCTGTAGCACACATGTACACGGGTTAACTTGTGCCCGGATACGAGACGTACAGCCCCCCGCACCCCGCATATGTCAGCACCGTACCCCCCGTATGTCAGCACCGTACCCCCCCTCCGCACCGTACCCCAACACCGTAGCCCAGCCTCCCGCATCCGTACGCACCGTACAACACCGTAGCCCAGCCCCGCACCTGTACGCACCGTACCCCAACACCGTAGCCCTGCTCCGCACCTGTACGCACCGTACCCCAACAGCGTAGCCCAGCCCCGCACCTGTACGCACCGTACCCCAACAGCGTAGCACAGCCCCGCACCCGTACGCACCGTACCCCAACACCATAGCACAGTCCCGCACCCGTACGCACCGTACCCCAGCACCGCACCTGTTCGCACTGTACCCCAATACCGTAGCACCGCACCTGTATGCACCGTAGCACAGCACCGCACCTGTATGCACCGTACCCGAACACCGTAGCCCAGCCCCGCACCCATACGCACCATACCCCAACACCGTAGCCCAGCCCCGCACCCGTACGCACCGTACCCCAACACCGTAGCCCAGCCCCGCACCTGTACGCACCGGACCTCCACACCGTAGACAAGCACCGCAACTGTACGCACCATACCCCCACACCGTAGCACAGCACCGCAACTGTACGCACCGTACCCCAACACCGTAGCACAGCACCGCACCTGTACGCACCGTACCCAAACACCGTAGCACAGCACCTGTACGCACCGTACCCCAACACCGTAGCCCAGCCCCGCACCCGTACGCACCGTACCCCAACACCGTAGCACCGCACCTGTACGCACCGGACCTCCACACAGTAGACAAGCACCGCAACTGTACGCACCGTACCCCCACATCGTAGCACAGCACCCTCACCGAGCATCGCGTATGGACGGACCATACCTACGCGAAAAAAGCACGTACAGAACCAGGACAATGTAAAACAGCACAAGGAGGGTCAAATCGACTCGCACAACACCACAAAACACGTCTACATGACAAAATTCTTCTCAATGACTGACCTGGCACATCCGAACAGGCAAACAGAGGCCCTAAACCACAAACAACTCCTATAACACACCCATAACAAATTCAAACCCAGCCACACACACTCAAGGACCAATAAAAAGGGCCCACACACACACAACCCATGAGCCTTAGCAACAGACACACTGCTGCCAGACCCCACAGACAAACTACTGCACCTTACTAACACCTCAACTACACCGTAACTCACACACCTTCACACAACCTCATTCACAAACACCCCCTCTTCACATTCACACCCACACACCCAAAACCATCCACACCCACACCATGCCCACCGACAAGAATCCAAAATTCACAAGTGCGGAGCTGGACCTCCTTGTCAACGAAGTCAGAGTCGAGCCACAGCTCTTTGGAACATTGGTCAGACAGACCAGCATAGCCCAAAAAACCTGCCTGTGGCAGAGGATCGTCGATAAGGTGAATGCAGTTGCGCCCATCCGAAGGACCAGGCATGAATGCCAATCCAGGTGGTACGATCTGCGCCGGGCAGTCAAGAGGAAAATGAACGAGGAATACGCCCAGAGTGCATCACTGGAGGTGGGCTGCCCCGCAGACCCGTACATTACCATCCCTGGGAGGAGAAGGTGATGGCCATGCTTCCGCCGGTGGGAGTACACGGAGTCGAAGGAGTCGCAGAGCCTGGTGAGTACACTAACAACTCACGTAACATGGGGGGAATGGCATCCACACCACAAACACACCAAATGCACACAACTTACCCCATGCCCTCACCGCACACAACCACACTCTAGAACCACGCTCATGCCACTAACATCTCCATGACCCATTCACTAATAAAGGCAATACCATGTCCCAGGCCACAACAACCACAAACCCAAGACTGGATGTCCGGGATGCTGGGAGGGTGGGCCTCAAACAACACATCGTGCAACTCAGAAGCAGACATCAATGCCCACAGCCCATATGGCCTAGGTACATACCCATGCACCATGCCCAATGCACAGGGACTGGCAAAGTACTGACAAGGTAGCTGACACTTGGCCCTGCTGTAGGCAGCACAAGGCCCTCCTGTGACCACTGTACACTCAAACAACAACTCCACGACCTCACATACCTAGCACAGGAACTCACACACACTGTCATGCCAGCATGCACCATGAGGGGACAGACACATCACCTGGGAGACCCAATGACAAATCACACTACACACAACAGCAGGCCCGGTCACACACACCCCCTCACACAAGCACACACCCCCGGGGCAGGCTACGGATTCACCCACTCTCACAATGGACATGTGACACAACAAGACCAATCCATAGCCAAATAATCATCCAAGCCAAAAATCGACTGGGCAAACACTCAGGAGCACATGCCAATCTGTTCCCCGCAACATACCCATCCAGAAGTGGACATTGAGAGGAATGCTAGGCATATCCCACCACCTGGAGGAACTGTCACTACTTGAATATGCATAAAAACATGGATGTGGCAAGAAACAGCATTAACATTGTCTCTCTCTCACACACAGGGCAACGTCATCGCCCTCCCCCCAACAATGGGGGGGAACATTCACAGTCCCAGGCTCAGTGTGAAGATGATCCCACCGGCAGCGACGACTCTCACCACTCCGTGGATGACCCCGACCCACCTGGCCCCTCTGGTGCCCAAGCCCCTGCAGCACCTGCGTCAGGTACATCTGTGCCAACCACCACCCCCATTCCTGCCACATCCCAGGAGACACCCAGGAGCCCTGCTCGCACTGAACAACACAGCCAGTCTGACCAGGAGGGACCAGGTTCTCCGGGAACCCAGGAGGAGGCAGACGACAACACTAATGCCATCCCTCAGGGGTCCCGTAGACCTGATGTGCCCACAACGGCAGGCCAGGCTTGTGTGGCCAGGGGTGGTGGGAGTGGGGGCAGGCGGAGGCGAGAACCTGACCAGCCAGCTGAGGGAACCGGTATGGCACACATGCGCCACATCCTGGACACATACCGGCGTGACACCAGGGGCATCAGTCAAGTAGTGTCCAGCCTCACAGACATCAAGGGGACCCTCGACGAGATGAAGAACCTGCAGGCCGAGCAACATGCCAGTCAACAACGACACCAAGGACGGATGGAGGCAAGACTGGCTGAGCTCCTGGCGGTCCAAACGGACATGAGCCGTTCACTCCGTCGGATCGCCGACAACATGGGCAACCCTCCCTGTGACACCAGGCGAAGACCACCACCAGCCACAGGGAGGGAGGAGGAGGAGGATTCGTCCGACGGAGCATCACAAGCATCGTCAAGGCCTGCATCTGAGGGTCCCCCCAGGAAGGTGGGTCGTCCACGGAAAAGACCGTGAGAGTCAGCGGACCATCAACATCTCCCAGGTCACCTGGCCTGGCACCTGGCCCTCTGGCGCAACTGCAGCACCCCACCCAATGACATTCCCTGCCACATGGACTTGCTGGTCACAGTCTGACCAATGATGACCAACACTGTGGTCTGGACTCTGATGACTCAAACTGACAAGGATGCCATCTCCCCCTGTGAACTTTGGATTCTATGCACCCGGTAGAGCACCTTTGTACATCTACCACAAGACTCATCAAAAATACATTATTTTTCTGTCATGAGATGTTGCTGTCATTTGGCATGAGTCCACAACATATGTGCGTGTAAATGTCTAACTGTGCCTGAGTGTTGAACTAACGCCACCCATCCATACCCTGGGGTCTGAGTCTGGTACAGGACCCACATGGGTCACAAGTTATCATTCAATGCAGACATGGAGCACAATACTCACCTGTGATGGCCTCAAGCTGCTGAGGGAGGGCTTGCTAAACTGTGCGGACACACCTATTTGGAAGAGTAACATTAAGGCGTAGAGGTCATGCCTCATTTGGAGGTTCCCGGGGAGGGAGTCCCAGGTATGTGTTCCCAGGTGGTAGAACTATGTCCTGCATGCTGGAGTAAGGTGGATGTGAAGAATGGTGGCCAGGTCAAGGTTGGATGCACGGAGATGGCACTACGGGCTCTCAGATGACAGTGGTACAAGGTTGGTTTTGGGTCAGGGTTGTGGCCTGCCTCCTGAGTGTGGGTGGGGAGTCTGAAGGTCATCCTGCAGCATACAGTGATCCATTGCAGCTATCTCTGCTGGACGGTGATGTGGCTGGGGTGCGGGATGTTGCAGCTGAGGTGTGCAGATGCAGCCTGGATGTGGACAAGTGTCCCGGGAGTTTGGATGTGGCTGCTCCGTAGAGGGCAGGGCATTATTTGACACGGATGTTGTCGTGGACCTGGGGGATGGTCCGTCTTTCCTTGGAGTGGATCCATCTGGGGATCATGTGCATAATGCAGAGGGTGTTGCAGTGTGAGGTACAGATGCTGGTGATTAGCATGGCAAATGTGAGCAAGCAGTCCATGATGCACAACATCTTGTGTGCGTGGACACTGGGTGCCTGTGCGGGGCTTCTGCGGGTGGGACACAAGCAGTTGACCCAGCTGTAAGGGGACAATCCTCCGATGTTGACCTCAGTCCTGTACAAGTCCAGCCTCAGGTGGCTGCTGTTCTGACATTCATCTATGGATCTCATGCAATCTTGAATATTGGAACAGGAAATGTCTGCGTCGTTGCTGGGGGTGAGGAGCGCCTGGCTTGCAATGGCATACGAGTTGATGATGAGGTTGTGTGCGCATGTGATGGTGGCGAGGGGGGTCCTGGACACATTGCAGATTGACACACAGAGATGATACCTGTGCCATGTGCCTCACGACGACAGCATACTACATGCAGAAGCATTGAGTCCCACTCCCATGGCCTTGCAGGGGTACAGAGCCGGTGGGGAGTAGGAGGGACATGACCTGGTGGGTGTTGCAGGGCCTGGAAGGCGTGGCAGTGCTGTGTAGGCAGTCGCAGTTGCACACTCATCATGCAAAGGTGTTGTGTGCGCTTAGTGTATGCCTGAGAGCAGGCGGGAGATGTGTGGATGGACCTTGCTTGGAGGGTGGCTGCAACATCAGACTGTAGTGTGATGTGGGTCATGCAAGGACCTGAGGGTCATGCAATGTGCACGTTGCATGTGCAGACGGTCCTGCCTTTGGCACCGCGTGGACGCAACTGTGGCACTGACAAACAAGCTGATGACAGCCAAATGAATGGGTGGAGGGAGGAAGGGAGGAGCATCTTTGATGTGTGTGTGTTGGCAATTCTGGAAACTACATGTGCCCTTGCTGCAGTGGCTGCAACACCAGGCAGCATGTCCTGGGAACAATGTCACAATATCCACGCAAAGACTAGGATGTCTGAAAGGACCACTGCAACAGGTGTATGCCAAGGAAGGAGTAACCGGTGTCCAATGGCACACCCAGAGACAAAGGATGCACAATCACCAAAGATGACTGACAGCGGATCTGGAAACTGAATGCTGAGCTGCACACAGGAAACACACCCGAGAAGGTACGAGGGCCCGTTGCGGGGACCAACATGCCAAACCACATACACACCCATGGACATCATGCACAATAGAGAATTACATACATGAACAACAGCATGCCGGTTGTTAATAGACACATATGCACAATCCTTGACAACCATGCCAGACATGCCGCATGCACAGTGGCAAGAGACCTGCATTGACAGAGATGAGGCACCTTGGAGGCTGAGGAACACCTTTATTACTCAGGCTCACACCTATGCAAAAGCATCAATGTTAACCGACTCACAGGTCAATATGAATAACATGTGGCACCTACACTGGACACCCCCTTTGCACCACAGATGCAGTGAATCCATTGTACTGGCACACAAGTGAAGGGGGTGACCCAAACATCCCCTGCTGCACACGGAGAGGCTGCAATTCCCCATATAGCCGCTCATGGGGATGTCCCTCAATATTTCCACCCGTTGCCTCGCGTATGTTTCCCAGGCCAGTTGTACACACATTGATGCCTTCATCAAATTCCACTATCCCATTACAGATGACTGTCACGAAGTGTAACCATCAATTCATGTGAGTCATGCTACATGTCATGTGCACCATGTTGAGTCCACATGTATGCATAGTAACAAAACCTGCACAGGAGCAGTGCCCACACATTCCAAGCAACTACCACACCCAAAAAGCCTTGCTGTAACCCTTACCCAAAGGAGACTTATCACCATGTCCGTGCATGTAACGCTGATTCAGCACACGTTGCAATACTCATGAGGATTAGCAGGAGCACAACGATGCCACGAGCAGACAGCATGCGCAACGACCTGGGGATGAGAGACACACAAGAAGTCAGGAAATACATAGTCATCCGCATGCATGGTCATGTACTCCAAATTACTAAGGTCGACACCATGCTAGTTGTCAAATGAGTGTGTCAGCTGAAATGTGTGGAATGACATCAGCACTGGAGTGACCCATCAGAACACACCTCAAAGTCACTTAGCATACAGTCAGCTGGACACACACATTGCAACACATGCCACACAAGGCTCCAAGCGTGCACACTCAGACCCAGGGACTCACCATCATGAGAAGAAGTTGGGTATGAGCTGACTCCGGATGTCCTCCTCCTCCTCCTCCTCCTCCTCTTCACTTGCCTCGTGACTAAGGCCGTCATCCTCCACGGGTGGATGGTCCTGCTCATCGGGATCCAGGATGAGCGGCACAGCTTTCTCCACTGCCATGTTGTGCAGCATGCAGCACACGAGGAAGATTTTGCAGACCTTCACCGGTGCATATGGGAGGGACCCGCCGGTCTTGTGGAGGCACCAGAATCGGCTCTTCAGGAGGCCAAACGTCCTCTCAATCACTCGCTTGGTCTGCCCATGGGCGTTGTTGTAATGGTGATCTGCAGCTGTTCTAGGGTTGCGGAGAGGCGTCACCAGTCATGGCATGTTGGGATAGCCAGAGTCCCCTACATGGAAACATCATGTAAAGAAGTTGGTCAGGTGATGCCGTCACATACTAAGACAACGCTAAATAGTGGACAGAGTCTACCCACCAACAAGACATGCTCGTTCGTTGTGCAGCTGCAGCATCATTTCTGGCACCCTGCTACGCCTCATGATGTAGGCATCGTGTGCTGACCCTGGAAAACGTGCACAGACATGGGAAATCAGCATGTTAGCAAGACACACCACAAGGGCATTTATGGAGTGGTAATGTTTGCGGTTTCTATAGGCTACCTCCTGTGCCTGTGGTGCTACCAAAGCCACATGTGTCCCATCAATGGACCCAATTACATGGGGCATCCCTCCCAGGGCATAGAACTCACCCTTGATACCTGTCAACTGCTCACGAGTTGGGAAATGGATGAATTCATCCAGGTGCTCCAACATGGCTTCTAAAACATCATGCAGGACACGGCTGAACATGGTCTGGGACATGCCACCCACATCAGCTATGGTGAATTGAAAAGTACCGGTGGCAAAGAAATGTAGGGCTGACATCACCTTCATCTTGGGGGTCAGCGCAGTCGGATAACTGTCGCGGTTGGAGGTGTGGTGCCAGCCTGTTTGCTAGGTCCTCAATTAACTGTTGGGAGAATCTGTAGCGGCGTATGCAGTCACGCTCCCTCATGGCACCCAAGTCGGGCATTGGTCAGGGGAGAGGCGGTGCCCTGCAGAAAATTGGAAGTAATAACGAAGATTGAGTACATTACTACACCAATGTCAATGCAGTCAGCACAAGTTCAACAGCTAATACACATATGCCACATACAAAGTCAGTACTGTGCAATACAACCTGCACACGTATGCCAGCAAGGTGATACTCCTACCAAGAGCCAGCTACAAATGTGGATTGTCAAGGTCTACATGACATGCCATGAAAGTAGCTGTGGGGCAGTGTGAGTGAACAGGCAGACAAATTACAGGAGTGACATACATCCACATATTTGCATTTGAAGGAAGTCATCTCATACAGACAGCTGGTGCCAAGCTAGACGCACAAGTCACATGTCATGGGAAATGGACACACCACACACCTTGCCATGAAGGGGTACATGTCAAACATGATCATACAGACATTGAGACTACGCTGATATGTCCTAAGCTCGCAAGTTCCAGTCCGATGCATACAGACACACGTTACGTGTCATTCCACATGTGTCCTGGTGTGTGTAATAGTGTGACATGGGCATCTACACACAGACATGTTGGATGCAGCCACAGCAGATGCCGTTGACGGAACATCAACAGCAAGATCATGGGAACACATGACACACATGACATAGTCACATCGTGGCACGCTGGTAGTGAGATGTCAGGTGTCATCATCCGTGTACCTGGCATCAGGGGACAGTTGCGGGTGTTGGTGACTGTGCCATGCCAGTGATGCAGTGCTTGACAAGTTTGAACTACATGCACACATGTACAAGGTGTGAAGGGCAAGTGCGCCACATAGTGCTCCATCACACATGACATGTGTACACAGGTCATGATACAACTATTGGGTTAACACATGAGGAGACATGTGCCACATCACTGCCTGACACACCTAGGCCCTACACATGAAGGACTGCACTGACAATGACTTGATGTACATCCTTGTGCGAGTCTGACACCTCCATTCCTTTCCTGTGCGCCTACTATCACCAGTGTAAGCTGTGAAACGCACTGTACACACGCTCTGAGGGTGTGTGTACGGACCGTAGCACTTTGGCCTACGCCTATGGCACCACTACCATAGTGCTACGGACCGTACCCGCGTGTGTACGGACCGTAGCACTAGGGCTTATGCCTACGGCAACACTACCATAGTGCTACGGACCGTACCCGCGTGTGTACGGTCCGTAGCACTATGGTAGTGTTGCTGTAGGCGTACGCCATAGTGCTATGGTCCGTACACACGCGGGTATGGTCCGTAGCACTATGGCGTACGCCTATGGCACCACTACCATAGTGCTACGGACCGTACACACGTGGGTACGGTCTGTAGCACTATGGCATACGCCTATGGCACCACTACCATAGTGCTACCGTCCGTACACACGCGGGTACGGTGCGTACACCTATGGCACCACTACCATAGTGCTACGGTCCGTACACACGCGGGTACGGACCGTAGCACTATGGTAGTGGTGCCATAGGCGTACGCACCGTACCCGCGTGTGTACGGACCGTAGCACTATGGTAGTGGTGCCATAGGCGTACGCCATAGTGCTACGGACCATACCCGCGTGTGTACGGACCGTAGCACTATGGTAGTGGTGCCGTAGGCGTACGCCATAGTGATACGGTCCGTACACGCGTGTGTAGGGCCCGTAGCACTATGGAAGTGGTGCCATAGGCGTACGCCATAGTGCTACGGACTGTACCCGCGTGTGTACGGACCGTAGCACTACGGCGTACGCCTACGGCAACACTACCATAGTGCTACGGGCCCTACACATGCGTGTACGGACCGTATCATTATGGTGTACGCCTACGGCACCACTACCATAGTGCTACGGTCCGTACACACGCGGGTATGGTCCGTAGCACTATGGCGTACGCCTATGGCACCACTACCATAGTGCTACGGTCTGTACACACGCGGGTACGGTGCGTACGCCTATGGCACCACTACCATAGTGCTACGGTCCGTACACACGTGGGTACGGTCCGTAGCACTATGGCGTACGCCTATGGCACTATGGCGTACGCCTATGGCACCACTACCATAGTGCTACGGTCCGTACACACACGCGTACGGACCGTATCACTGGAGTAGTGGTGCCCTAGGGCTACGTGTGGAACGCACCGTACCTGTGTGTGGATAGTGAAATTACATAGGGGACACATGAGGGACAAGTATAAGGGCCTAA
Organism: Triturus cristatus; assembly: GCF_964204655.1. NCBI lineage: Eukaryota > Metazoa > Chordata > Amphibia > Caudata > Salamandridae > Triturus > Triturus cristatus. Next base: position 146,522,612 of record NC_140588.1, read on the forward strand.
ATGCATGCTGGTTGTCATGGAGACCGAGTTTCCAGTTCAAAAATTTGCATCAGGTGGCCAGCAAAAGTCGGTTGGAGACAATATACTATGTTGCAAAGTGGTTGTTGACTTGACATCATGCTCAAATTTTGAACCATGCAAAGGCCCTCACTGGGGTAGGTTTAAAGGGATTGCAGGAAACGTAGGATGCAAATGAGATTGACCAATCACTCTGTACTCCTGTAAATGAAACAGCCCAGCAAGGGAGATAAAAGGCAGCCAGGACCCATGAGAGAGCACTTGCCTGCACAATCTTTCATTCCACACCACTGCTGCTGCTTGTGATTCCTCTGGCACCATGTCCAGGTCTGTGGAGAGGGCCCAACCTTTCACCCAAGAGGAGAATGAGGCGTTGCTGGACGTCATCCTCCCACAGTACACCAGCCTGTATGGCAGACCAGGGGAGCAGGTGAGTGCTGACTCCACTAGCTTTGACTGTGCCCCTTTTTTGTGTCTGTCACTTCTGGCATTGTGTCCAGGTGTGACAGACATGCAATGTTGTTCATGGTGGGTCCCGGGGGGGGGGGGGGAATGCCTTATGTCTCCCATGCAGAGCATGATGTGGTTCATATCTGCACTCCTCACTTGCATTGTGCTTACTGTGACAATCACTGCATGGTGCATGCCACATTCATCCTGGCTAATCCTCTTGGGAATGTTGTTTCTATAGTCCTGATGTGATTCTGTGGTCCCTCCAGTGTGACAGGTGACTGTACCCACAGATGTGTGTGAGTTGAGTGTACCTGTGCTGTGAGTATCCAAATGATGTGTACGGCCCCTGGACATTGGTGTGTGTGTGTAAGTCCCCTGTCATGTGGGTGAGTGTCTATGTGGAGTGTTGCACCCCAGCTGCATGGAGGATGCATATGCCCTACCCATCTGATGTGAGCAGGGAGCCGTGCTGTGTGTCTGACATGCTGGGCTAGCCCCACACCTGTGACTCCCCCCAGTCAAGTGGCACATGTGCAGAGTGATGTTTGTACCTGCAGTTGCCAATGGCAGGTGATTGTCCTGTGCCTGTATGTGTCTGTGTACTCTGCTGAGGTTGCGTCAGTGGCCTGGGGCATGTGACTGCTTTGAGGTGCTGTCCATAATCCTGGTGTTGCTTGTGATGCACAGTGTGAGCCATGATCATTGATTCTGTCGCACCCCTCATGCCACCTGTGTACTTTAAATGCCACGTAGTGCATTTGGCCTTCCCCAGAGGAGAATGTCCCTATGACAAAGGTGCAATGAGTTGGCTGCATACTATGCCCTGTTCAAACAAGCCTAATTGTTCTAATGTGTGTCTCTGTGACATGGAGCAGGTGTATTGATGTTGTCTCACTTTGTCATCCTCACAGGTAGCCGCCTACGCCAAGGGGGAGATATGGAAGCGGGCCGTCAGGGCCGTGAGGTCGGTGGAGGGTCGCAGTCGGCACCTGGCCCAGGTGAGGAAACGCTGGCAGGACATCCGGTGCTGGACCAGGAGGATCGCCCTGGTCTTGCTGGGGGACTCACCAGAAGGAAAGAACCGCGGGCGCCGGCGCCTGACCCACCAAATGAAGCGTGTCCTGGCGGTGGTCTTCCCTGACATGGATAGGCGGTTATGGGAGAAGCAGCAGCAGGAAGGGGGTAGGTACATGTGTGTTTGTTGTGTGTCACCAGCTTTTGGAAGTGCTCAGTCACATGGATACACTGCCAGGGTTGATATGTGCTTTGCATATTCTGTTCCCCAAAGTCATCCACTGCTGTTCTTCCTCCCTTCCCCTCCTTGACATGTGTTCCCTGGTCTGTGTGTAATCACTCTTGCACAAGGTAATCTAGGCTGGCAGTTAATCCAAGTGCCCAATGCTTGCAGCATCATGTGTGGGGGTGGTCTGTGACATGTGTTGGGACCTTGCCTGTGCCCTGTCCAGTTCAGTCATTTGGGGGTCCATGATTGTTGGCACTGATGCAGAGTCTCAACATAGGAGTGTGAGGCTTAAAATGAACTGCCTTGCAGCATGCATGACCGATGTTGTGGCCTCAGACATGATGTGCATGAGGGGGAGATATGCATAGTGCGGGGACAGTTGCTCCTCTTGCAGTCAGATCTATCCAGGACCATGGAGCAGTGTGGCCACTACAGTCCCCTGAGACACCTTTTCCTAGGAATCATGTGTGTCATCCAACACTGTGGACATTCTCAGTGTCTTCAGCATAGGTTGGCCTCTGTGGCATTGTACCCTGGCCTCATTTGTATTTACGTAAAGTGTGCTACATGTGTCCACTGTACAGGGTGACCCAATGTGGCCTGTGCATCCTCACACTGGCCAGTGCCTGTGTGTCTGTGTACAAATATCTGATGATGGTTGTTTGTCAATAATATGTGTGGTCAGCCCCACGAGGGGTAGTTAGAGTGCAATTAGGATTTAATGGAGCCCATTTTTGTGATCCCTGATTAAGAGGTGTAAGTCCTTCCTCTGTCTCAATCACATTGTCTCAGGTTTGTGCGGGCAAGGCCTACATGTCCAAACCTTATTTGTCTCCTTGCCAGGTCTGGCCTGTGTGTGATGATAGTCTGAACAGACACTCAGCAAGTATTGACCCAGTCATGTTGTGCAGGGTTTAATGTTTGTGCTTTGCAGCATGTGTCAAAAGTTAAAAGACATGGTTACTGCTCATCCATTTTTGGTAACGGTGTGTGGTCCAGATGCTGTGCTCGACTGTCCACAGACACTAGCTTCTCTGTATAATTCGATATCAAGTTCTTTGCTGTTGTGTCATGCACTCCATTGTTTCAAAGTGGCATGGTGGGTCAACCAACTGTGTAGTGCAGGGCCTACATATGTGTGTAGTATTGTAGATGTTACTCATGATGATGCTTTTCATGCTATGCACTGTGACCTATGTAGTTTGGACTCATGTGTCATATGTATACAAGTGTCTGATTATTTCCTGTCTCTTCACCTTGCCCACAGCATCGTCGGGGGACACCGAGGGAGACACCGGCACGGACGTGGAGGAGGGATCCAGCACCGGTGCCACCAGTGCTGGAGAGTCTGGCGCAGCAAGTGGCACGGAGGGCGAGGGGAGTCAGGCGGAGGACCTGTCCAGTCCCAACACCGACTATGACGCAGACGGGTCCGAGACTGAGCTCCCAGAGGGGGCGGAGGCTGCTCCCACAGCTGAAAGCAGCAGTACATCTCTCGCCGCCCCCTCCATTCCCATCACCGCCGTCCCACTTGCTCGGGTCCCTTATGTCCGTGCTAGACGACAACATGTCTCCTTCATGCCAGGCACCGCACCCCCAGCCCCTGTCTCCCCTGCTGCCGTCAATGCAGAGTCTGTGGACATCCTGCGGCAGTTGCAGGTTGGTCAGACATCGCTGCTTAATGTCCTCCATGGCCACACCAGACTGCTGACACAGATGGTGTCATACATGGAGGGCATGTCATCAGCGATGTCTGACCAACGGATGTTGCTGAGGTCCATGGACTCGTCACTGACGGCAGCAGTGGGTCTCCTGCAGCGCTCTGTCCCCCCCGACCCCTGCACCATCCACACTTCCCACTCCCATGCCTGTCCCAAGCACACCCAGACATCCCCATGCACGCACCCCACCAGACACAGGCAGCACACCAACAGGGAAGGCCAATCGCACACCTCCTGTCACGCACACACAGGGGGAAGTAGGCACACCCACTGGGTCGGGGGGCAAATGGCAGACAGGCAGCCACAGTGGGAGTCCGCAGTCCTCACGACCCACTTCCTCCAAAACCACTCCCCTTAGCTCCCCTGCCCAACAGTCAGACAAAGAGTCCTTCATGGCCAGTCTGTCCCTCAGCCCCAGTGTGACACCACCCCGCAAGCGGTCGAGGAAGTCCCCGGGCAGTGGAGTTGAGTCCCCCCCTGTCCACACCCTCCCCCAGTAGCGCTGCAACCCATCCCTCCGACCCCCCCCTCCTTGGGGCCTGTGATTCCTTCGGGTGCAGGGGAGACGCTGGGAGACCTTGCAACCGTGTGCATCGCCATTCTAACCACCACCTTTGGCGCTGCCCCACCCCCTGTGGTGGAGTCGTCCGTCCCTGCACCCACAACACCTACCCTTGCCCCACCTGTCCCTGCGGTGCCAGGTCCTTCCCCCCACATGATGCACCCCCCCCTGTGGATGAAAAGGAACTCTGAACTGTGCAGGCAAGCTAGGGGAGACGCGTCCCACTGTGTGTCCCCCCCAGGAATTCGCATATGGACTGACCTATGGGCCTTGTATATAGTGTACATTTCTAATCAAATCATTTTTTATGCTGAATAAAGCATTTTGTTTTTCATTTGCACACAAATGCTTTTCTGGTATTGCTGTTGGTGCTGCTGCTGCTCCCTGAGTTGGGGTGGTGATAATGTGTTAGGTGTCTGGGCAATGTTGTAGTGTGCTGCTCATGGGTAGGACCCTGGTATCTGCGTGCCATCACAAGGTCTCTGCAAATAATCTTTGGTCATGTAAGCTCTTACTGTATGGTGACATTGTCCCAAGGAGTGTTCCTTCCTCTGTGGCACCTGACTTCTTCCCTGCAGGGTGTTTCCCAATTGTTGTGCTGACCTGTGTCTACATTTCCTTGCTGTGTGAGGGATCCCTTCAACTTTGCCCATGCCTGCTCAGCAATGTCTCCACCTGCATTGTCTGTGCCATCCTTGGTAGTCACTGTACTTGTGCATGGAGTATATTGCCATGGCTCCATGTGGACATGGTCCCTTTTCCGCACTATGCATGTGTGTACTCCCAGCCTAGCACACGTGTTACTTGTTCTGCAGGGTATTTGGGCACCTGACTGACAATTGTGGGCATTGTATCTGTGGGTACTCCACCCTGTTCCTTCCATGGGAGGCAACAACTTGCTGGCTGCCCCAGCACCTGTATATTCCTATCAGTCCTGGAATGTGGGTGACAGTGTGGGTTCCCTTAGGCTCTCTTAGTTTAGTGGGGTTTAACATGAGGATACAGTCTTGTTGCATGATCTCAGTGTGAGTAGTGTGCTGCCACCGCCAGGGGTGGGTATGCATGTGTAATTTGTCATCACACCCACATGTGGTGTGTCATGCAGTGGGGGAAGGATATCCATCCTCATGGGAGTGGGACACTGCTGTCAGTGATGTGTTGTCATGGCACTCTAAACATAGTCGCACATTGTGGATGCCTTCATGCACCCATGGAGTTTTGCTCATCGGAGGATGATGTACACACCCCCATGTCTCTGTCCACTGCTGGGAGTCCTCTGCACCCACCCCTCAGTTGTCTGGGCACTTCTGGGAGTGATAGGCAACCACCCCTCATATGTCTGGGCACTGCTGGGAGTCCTCTGCATCCACCCCTCAGATGTCTGGGCACTGCTGGGAGTCCTCTGCACCCACCCCTAATATGTCTGGGCACTGCTGGGAGTCCTCTGCACCCACCCCTCAGATGTCTGGGCACTGCTGGGAGTCCTCTGCACCCATCCCTCATATGTCTGGGCACTGCTGGGAGTCCTCTGCACCCACCCCTCAGATGTCTGGGCACTGCTGGGAGTGATAGGCACCCAGCCCTCAGATGTCTGGGCACTGCTGGGAGTGATAGGCACCCACCCCTCAGATGTCTGGGCACTGCTGGGAGTAATAGGCACCCACCCCTCTTATGTCTGGGCACTGCTGGGAGTGATAGGCACCCACCCCTCATATGTCTGGGCACTGCTGGGAGTCCTCTGCACCCACCCCTCATATGTCTGGGCACTGCTGGGAGTGATAGGCACCCACCCCTCAGATGTCTGGGCACTGCTGGGAGTGATAGGCACCCACCCCTCATATGTCTGGGCACTGCTGGGAGTGATAGGCACCCACCCCTCATATGTCTGGGCACTGCTGGGGGTCCTCTGCACCCACCCCTCATATGTCTGGGCACTGCTGGGAGTCCTCTGCACCCACCCCTCATATGTCTGGGCACTGCTGGGGGTCCTCTGCGCCCACCCCTCATATGTCTGGGCACTGCTGGGAGTCCTCTGCACCCACCCCTCATATGTCTGGGCACTGCTGGGAGTGATAGGCACCCACCCCTCATATGTCTGGGCACTGCTGGGAGTCCTCTGCACCCACCCCTCATATGTCTGGGCACTGCTGGGAGTGATAGGCACCCACCCCTCAGATGTCTGGGCACTGCTGGGAGTGATAGGCACCCACCCCTAATATGTCTGGGCACTGCTGGGAGTGATAGGCACCCACCCCTCATATGTCTGGACACTGCTGGGGGTCCTCTGCACCCACCCCTCATATGTCTGGGCACTGCTGGGAGTCCGCTGCACCCACCCCTCAGATGTCTGGGAACTGCTGGGAGTCCTCTGCACCCAACCCTCATATGTCTGGGCACTGCTGGGAGTCCTCTGCACCCACCCCTCATATGTCTGGGCACTGCTGGGAGTGATAGGCACCCACCCCTCATATGTCTGGGCACTGCTGGGAGTGATGGGCAACCACCCCTCATATGTCTGGGCACTGCTGGGAGTCCTCTGCACCCACCCCTCATATGTCTGGGCACTGCTGGGAGTGATAGGCACCCACCCCTCATATGTCTGGGCACTGCTGGGAGTGATAGGCACCCACCCCTCATATGTCTGGCCACTGCTGTCAGTGATAGGCACCCACCCCTCATATGTCTGAGCACTGCTGGGAGTGATGGGCACCCACCCCTCATATGTCTGGGCACTGCTGGGAGTCCTCTGCACCCACCCCTCATATGTCTGGGCACTGCTGGGAGTGATAGTGACCCACCCCTCATATGTCTGGGCACTGCTGGGAGTCCTCTGCACCCAGCCCTCATATGTCTGGCCACTGCTGGGAGTGATAGGCACCCACCCCTCATATGTCTGCGCACTGCTGCGAGTCCTCTGCACCCACCCCTCATATGTCTGGGCACTGCTGGGAGTGATAGGCACCCACCCCTCATATGTCTGGGCACTGCTGGGGGCTTGAAGAGCGTGGGTACGGGTCGTACCACGCCTACCCCTACGGCACCCCAACATTGGGGGTACGGCCCGTACCCAGGCCTTCAGAACGTGTGTACGGGCTGTACCACTATTGTTGGGGTGACGTAGGGGTACGGCCCGTACCCAGGCCTACAGAACATGTGTACGGGCCGTACCACCATTGTTGGGTAGGCGTGGTACGACCCGTACCCACGCTCTTCAGGCCTGGGTACAGGCTGTACCACCATTGTTGGGGTGACGTAGGGGTAGGCGTGGTACGACCCGTACCCACGCTCTTCAGGCCTGGGTACGGGCCGTACCCGTACGTCACCCCAACAATGGTGGTACGGCCCGTACCCACGTTCTGAAGGCCTGGGTACAGGCCGTACCCCCAATGTTGGGGTGCCGTAGGGGTACGGCCCGTACCCAGGCCTGAAGAGCGTGGGTACGGGCCGTACCACCATTGTTGGGGTGACGTAGGGGTAGGCGTGGTACGACCCGTACCCACGCTCTTAAGGCCTGGGTACGGTGCGTACCACAATGAGATTTGTGACAATGGATGTTGTCTCGCTTTATACCAATATTTCTCATGATCATGGTTTACAGGCTCTGAGACACTTTCTATACAAACGCCCAATTGAATTGCTGGAACACTCTGAGATGCTAATTGAAATGTCCTCCCTAATTCTAAAAAACAATGCTTTTCTGTTCAATGAAACATGGTATCTACAGACCTGTGGCGTGGCGATGGGTTCCGGGTTTGCTCCGTCTCTAGCCTGCCTATTCATGGGCTGGTTTGAGGCCGAGCATGTCTGGGGCCCCCAGGGAGCGAGATGACATGATTATATTCTCTATTTCGGAAGATATATAGATGATTGTATTATTATTTGGACGGGTAATAGTGAGGATCTTGAGGAGTTCTTTCGATATATGAACTCAAACACTTATAATATGACATTCACGATGACATCAGATCCGTCAAGTATTATCTTCCTTGATCTTGTTCTTTTTCACAAAGAAGGGAAAATACACAGTAAAACACATCGGAAAACTACAGCATGTAACTCCCTTCTCCACGCTGATAGTGCCCATCCCAAGAGCCAAATTAATGCCATACCGTTTGGTGAAATGGTTAGAGCACGTAGAAATTGTAGCACAGATGAGGATTTCCTTGCTCAAATAAATAACATCGAACGCAGATTTTATGCCAGAGGCTATTCAGGACAGATCATTGGAAAAGCTAAAAAGAGAGCCTTACGACTTAAGAGATCTGAAACTCTAAAAAATATATCAGGCAAAGATAAGAAAAACACCAAACCTTTGGTCAGACTTGTGACCAATTATCATCCATGGTCACACAAAGTTTATACCATCCTTAAAAACAACTGGCCATTACTTGGAGCTGACAAAACACTACAACAATACATCCAGACATCTCCTAGTATAACCTATAGGAGAGGTCGAACTATCCAGAGCATGATCAGCCCGAGTTACCCCAAACAAACTCAAACTAGGAGTACATGGCTTGATTCACTCAATTTGAGTTCCTACGCGTGTGGTAATTGTAGTATGTGTAGGTTAACCAAGAGAGGAATAAAAGAATTCACTTACAACGGATCACGTAACTTTCGGATCCATGACCATATTGATTGCTTAACAAAATATGTTGTCTACGTGATCGAATGTAAGTGTAATATGATATACGTGGGGAGCACTATACGTCCTCTCAAGGAACGTATGACAGAACATTTCCGAGCTTTAAAAAACCTTGACATCAGATACCCCATAGGTAGTCATGCATCTACATGTTCAAAACAAACAGCTTCTTTGGGATTCCAGTTCCATGGTATTGAAATTGTTAAAAAAAAACCCCAGGGGTGGCAACAGGGAACTGAGGCTTAGACAGTGTGAGGCACGATGGATCTTGAAATTACATGCGGTGGAACTCGGAATAAATGTGGACCATGAACTACATTATTTTCTACCCACATGATTGGGGTTCCACTTCCGAACTGTTTGACGTCTAGTTTGTCATGTTATTTTGTTATCTAACCTGACTCCGCTTAACTGTTTTTTCTGCATCTATGATTGCAAAGTATATGAAACACCTATGTTTATACTATTGTGATTGCTGTATTGAAAATCCATTCAGACTGTAATATTACTCTCCAAATGTATGGGCCTCACCATAAGAGCATTACTGTTACCGTATGTACTAATGTATTACATCTGCCCTGGTGGTCATTGACATGCTGATGCCTTGTTACCCTATAGGTTTTAAAAAGATATTAGGTGACATTTTGCTGTGATCTATGTTACTATAGACTATGGTGCTCTTCATACTCTGTCACAATTTCTGACACTCTTTTTGGTGATCTTATTGGGACGAGTGCTCTGTTCATTTTAATATATGTTCTGACAGTATACTGACTCTCCTTTTCCCTACCAGTCTCCCTCTATGGATTTCTCCGTATAATTCCTTAAATTCTTGGGAATCTCTCTGAATCTAACATTCTTTATCCAGACTTAATCTAAAAAAGAGATGTAGCTTCTGAGATACCCTTACAGGGTTTTGAGTCCGCATGTACGCAACTTTGATATAGGGCGCGCTTTACTATTACGGATTCTAATGTTATCAACACTTACATCTTGAGATGACATCGATGATAGTAGCATCAGGTGGTTTTTTTCGGGTCTTATCCTACATAACACTCAGTATTGATAGTTTTGATTTGGTAATCAATTACTAGTTTCTATAATTTTTGGGCATCTGTGACATCGCACTGATGGCGATGACTAGACCACTTTCTCCCCCAAATATGGGATTTTGGTACAGGGTCCGTCGAGGATATATCTGAACAGATACTAACTATGATTTTTATGTTTTTGATGATGATTTTGATCGTCCAAGATGGCGCTGTCTTTCACCAGTCAAACCCGCTAGTTGGTTAACCATGTTGGCGCTGCTACTTTTTTACTTTACGGTTAGTCCTCTTTCTATTGTAACTCTTAGGGACGCTCGTGCGTCGCATCTATTGAGGGCAAATGTGGCGTTCGTTTGCTTCGATACACACCAGGACCCCAGATACTGACGGAGTACTCTCCTTCACAGGTACGACTGTAGATTTTATAATACTAGCCACACTAGATAGACCCCGCGATTTGCCGATTGCATGGGGAGCTGGGTATCGGTTCTAAATTGAATTGATGTCGAGTTTTGAACTATACTTAGCCTGTCATACCCTTTTAACTTACATTTTAATTTTGCGTACCGCTTTTAGAGTCAATAATGATAACTTTGTACATTTCAGAAAAATATTGGCCGAGTGACACGTTCTCCCTGGAACTGTGCTGTTCGTATTATAACGGAGGTAATTTTGTTTAGACACTGTTGTTTGGACTGTGACAAATAGACTTGGAGTATTTACTGGGTTGTCTTGATTTAGATCTATCCTTCCTTTCGCCTCGACGGTGACCTGTGTGGCTTCATTAGATTATTTGATATTTAAAGTTTTTTATGTAATATTTTAAATAGGGGTCCATTTAAGACATTTAGGACTTTACACCATGACCCTTTCATGATATGCACACCTCTCTGCAGATTGTGTTTGAGATTTTGAGAATACTCCCTAATTTTAGGTGGATTCCAGTCCCTGCCTAGATAGGTAATATATATAACTTTTACTTCCCAGGTTCCGGATACGCACTAATAGTATTCCTTTGCTGTTGGATATTTGCTTCGTACTCGTTGCTTGTTACTGATTTTTTTACCTATAGGGTGAGTGTTTTATACATTATAAATTGTCCATCGGGCTTTTATTCACGGTACCCCTATGCGGAATTTGGGGTTACTGCTTTGGTTTCTTACGAGGTATTTTCTTTCACTTTTTCATGGTATATTCCAGGGTCACACCATACTGAACTGAGTATTCTTATCTATAGATACATCTAGGGTGAGACCGCTTCAACTCTTTTCACTCCTTATATCAGGGTGTTTTCTATCTGTTCTCCTTCTCCGGTTTCTGCTCTATGCTAAGATTCACATCTCGTAATTTCACTTTTCGTCACAATTCCTACGTGATGGGATTTGCTTTAACTCACTTCTAAACATCCTGCAGTGATTACCCACTGAGAAGTTTCGGGTTCTTAAGGTCGTTCCTTGGTCTATCACTAATGTGTTACTTCACGGATGTATGATTATTTCTTTATATTTGAAAAAAGGTTTTCCATCTTTGTTTGTAGCCCTGAGGAAGTCGTGGGGGTTGTATTACCCCGAGACGAAACACGTGTTGGCCGCATGCACTTCTGATGTGATGCTGTGGAATATGTGATCAGGACAACTGAGAAAATAAAGAAAAGATAAATCCTCACACCAAAGGATTGGATTTCATTTTGTCAATTGTTTTAACTACACTGGACATTTTGACTTTGCCCATGCTCGGGAACAAACCACGTTTTTTACATGTTTATCGTCAATTATTTGTTTAATTGAAGATTTGGGGACTCTTTGTGGTTGCTTCCCCTTGTTCCCTTGAGCACTCTTCACATGACCATTAATTTGAGATATACTTTATTTTGATTGTGCGCAATTTACAACCTAGCCACAATTTGTGCATTCAGTACAGTGCGTACCACAATTGTTGTGGTGACGGGACGCGTCCACATCCACTTCCGTTGTGGCGGGACGCAGGCCTTGGTGGACACGCCCCCCCCCCCGAAGTGACCAGACCTGGAGGTACGGTATGGACAGGGCATGTATACATTTTGCCTTGGGTGGGGGTTCTGTTTCCTGCCCCTGCCCCCCACCTTTGCCCCTGGGTGGTGTTCTGACCTTCTGCGGCGTCTGTGTCGGTTCCTGTGCACCAGGTCGTAGGCTATGAGGGCCGGGATGACACGTAGGATGGGGTCCATGGCTGTCCGTCGAGTACAGGTGCTCCTTCGTCGCGCCCTCCTCAATTTCCCGGCAGTTTTTGGCTGCCGTAAAATATTATCCGTGCGGAGTGAGGTAGGCACGATTCGTACTTGCTGGTTCGTAAAACGCAGCCTGACTCCGTCCGGACGTCACGTACGCGGTCTCCCGGATTGGAATTGTGGGTAAGTTTTCGCCGCTCGTACTTTTGTACGAATTGTACGGAAATAATTTTCTGTACGATTCGTACTTGCAGCTTTGTAAGATGGAAATCCCGGGTACGAGTCATATGGAGAATACGCTCCGTACGACCATTCGTACCCGGGTTTTCCAGGATTGGAATTGGCACCTTAATATCATGAAAACAGTACATAAGTAAAGTACACAACACAATGAAAATCGAACACCAATTTATACAAATAGAGAGTATTGTTATCTTTCATATGACATTAAAATGACAAAAATACAATGTAGGGAACCAAAGATGAATATTTAAAGATCAAATAAAAAAAATGTTCGCCCATGGAGCTAGCAGTACTAAAATGGTGAAAAATGACTTTGGATGTTTTTCCCTCACCAGGGTGTATAACACATGTCACAATGGCCCTGCTTTTTATAACAAGGCACCCTACTCTTGGGGCACTTAGGGCAGACCTTGGGAGTGAATATATGTAATGAAAAGGTAACTTTGGAATTACTTTTAATTCCAAAGTGGAATTTGGACACAGACCTATTTTTGAACCAGCCTGCAAAGCAGGGCTGGCTTTAAAATGACACCAGACATCACAGCAGTGTAAAATTAAGTGCATTAAGTCCACAATTAAGTCAACAATCGCCATTTACCACCTACTTCAAATAGGTGGTAAGCCAATCACAAATGGGAAGGGATCTCCAGGGGACCCCTTCCCCTTTGTGATTGGCAGCAAAAATGTTTTTAAGAGCAGGACCACTACCTGCTCTTAAAAAAGGAAAGTGAAATCTTTCATTTTTTTTTTAAAACACATCCCATTTTCCTTTAAGGAAAATGGGGGGAAATGGGCCGCATATGAAAAAAATGATGCTTTATTTAAAAAGCAAACACAGACCCAAGGTTCTGATGTCCCCAGCAGGCCACCATCCCTGTGTTATTGTCCATTCCCAATGGGTCACAAACTGTGACTTGCCTCATGAATATTGATAGGGCAGGTCATTTGTGACTCCATTGGGAATCGCAAAATGTGTCTGAGACACATAAGTACATTTCATTTTGCGAGTCGCAAATTGCGAGTCACAAAAGGTAATGGTTGTACCTGTGGTCCCAAATGATTTCCTCACTGATACAAGTACAGAAAGACAAGCATCCAGATCCTTATATATCATCATTGGGATCAGGGCTGTGAGCCCCTGGTAGACATGCAAAACATCGGCAAGGTCTTGCATTTGGTACTGACTCCTAATGGAATTTGAAATTGACATGCTATTCCAGAACTCCAAAGACTCCCTAACACAATCTGTTTTATCGAGCCCATATGCTCCAAAAGATGATGTAAGTCAGGGTAGACTTTTGGGCCCAGATATTTAGACTATATGAGGGATCCTAATATATGCCTGCAACTTATCGGCATACAGAAACAAAAGCTGTGTGAGTCAACTAGTTTTATATGGTGAATAAAGTCTGAATTTTACCTACACAAAAATGAAGTAAACAATTTATTGTTAGTCGTTTGTATTTTGACTAGTTCTGTGATCCCTACCCCCACTATCCTAAACAGGATCAATCTCTACCTTTATTAACCAACTAGCGGCATGCCAACATTATCAAATCACTTGTGTGTGGTGGTGAAGAGGAGAATGGGGGCTGAAGCTCTTGCAGCCCCATCCCATGAAATGGTTTTAAGAAAATCTTAGAGATAGCCAAAAAGATTAGCTGGGGCCATTTGAAAATATGAAGAGCATCACTGAGTGCGATATCTGGGTGGCCAAGCTCGGCAAGAAGGAGTAACACTGGGTCGACTTATCCACCATCTGTAAAAGGAGACAGTAGGAAATGTTGGTCATATGTAAACTCTCTCAGTGGGAAAAATAAACTGAGATGGAAAGCTTTCCTGTTAAATTGCTCACAAACGATATGTAATATACAGAAATCCCTCAAAAAGAAGCGATGTTAGCGAGCCAATCTTCTGGTGAATTAGGCAATGAATATTTGAGGCGCCATACATATGGCTATATAAAAGGAAACATTCTACAGTGAATATCAGTGCAAAGATCGAAGGAGAAAATTCAGCGAGCTAGGTCAGATGGACTACCTGCCCCAAATGGGCCATCCACAGATTATTCAACAGTGGTCCAACTTACTTGGCTGGGTGTCTCTTGCCCCTTTATAATGTCTGTTACTTTTCCCTGATACTGCAACTATCTTATAAGAGTTAAATTATCTGTCCCCGTATAAAAAGAATCACAATCAGATCCACTCAACTATCAGATGATAGCCTTCCTAGATGTTGAGGTGAAATTTTAGGCTTTACTCCTTTTGGAAGATCTAGGAGCATGGACTGCAGAGAAAAGCAGAATTCTCATGCTATCAAAGAGATTCAAGGCGTGGGAATGTAAACTTTATACTTAACCTTTCATTACTGGCGGATAGTCATGTTAAAACAGATGCTGATCATCTATATAATTGCTTGATAGGTTTTACAACAACTTTTGATGGTATTAATTAAAGCAAGCACTGAAGCAAGCTAAATGATTGGGGAACACCAGCACACCTGCTTAAAGCAGTGCAGGCGTTACACAGTGGCACCTCGGTGCATGTAACGTTTGTAGATAATTCCCCACTCTCCAACAACGTGGGAGTGGGGCTTAAAACAGGGGTGTACTTTGGCCCTCTTGTTGTTCGACACATTTGTACCTACCGCTGGGAGTGGTCTTGCTAACAACAGAACATGTCCTCCAAAGCTGGGTGACAGAGCACCCAGTAGTGCTGTTTGATAAGACCATGTAGGCTTTCTTCAAACCATCAACAGGTTAGAGAGGTTCTGCAGCAACAATTGTCTGAAGCTTAGTAGCACCAAACTGAATGCGTTAGTGCTTGGAAGAAAGATCATCAAGAAAGGGTAATAGACTCCGCACGGCCCGGTAATTGACAGAGCAGACTTCTACAAAACGCTGGGATTGTATTTCGATAATAGAGGTTTTCATGTGTTGTTTTTATAGACACTTTGATACCAAAATCCGATGCCCTAACCTTTGATCTGCTGCATCTGGAAAAAGATGTATCCCGGCCATCTGTAACTAAGGCTAAATTTGTATAGATACAAACCTTTTTTCCCTCTTCTATCCTTCCGCTATCCTTCTGAATCCAAATAATTGACTAACCTATCCACCACTTAAATCACTTTCATATTTCACTATACTAATTCAACTCTAATCCTTTATGGGTTCCGGAGTAGAGTGCTACTTGCCAAAAAAAGCTTTGGTGCCTCGTCAAGGGTAGTAAGTGCTATATAAATGCAATTACAATACCATACATTAGCCTCTTTATCATATGAATGCAAAGATTATCCGAGGAGACAACAAGGCGACCAGGAATAGCGTAGTCACTACTGTAAACCGTTTAGAAGAATATTTTGCCTACCCATGACAACACCACGGGTTCAATTTCGTTTAGAAGTTTGTCTCAATAAGCAGTCATTAGCCCAAACTGTGGTACCTTCCGAATCTGGTGTTGCAGCTGAGCTGACAGGCTGATCACAGATCATTAAAATAGCTTCATGTCACGATCTGCAGAACTTGAGATGCATCATATGCAAAGTCTCTTTTAGCGCCTTTTCTAGTACTTTTGACTCATTAGACTTGGGAGCTCAGCCATATTTATTTAAATCACTACCAATTAATATTAAGAGAGACTATAGAAGGTGTCTTTCGCCACCAGGGCCGGACTGGAAACCAAAACCGGCCCTGACAAAGTGCTCGGCCGGCCTCCCCGGGGGTTGGGGGTGCGGCCGAGCTCTTTCCCTGGGCCGGTTTTCGGCCGATTTTGTTACAGGGCCGATTTTGCAGCTATGCTGCAAAAACGGCCCTGTAACAAAACCGGCCCCCAGGGCCCCAAAACCGTCCCCCACCCGTGTGGCGCACCGGGGGATTGCCCGGTGCCCGCTACGGCCAGTCCGGCCCTGATCGCCACATAATTAAAAGAAAGTTGAGAGTTTGCAGAAAACAAAGCAGAAAGATGTCGCTTGTTACATCAAAGAACAATACAGATCTGCCATAGAGTGTGCTAAGAACAATTACTGAGATACAAAAATGGTAGTAGTGGTTTACAAAATCGCACATCCTATTGTGCAACAAATTCAGGTGGGTATTTAAGAATGCAAATAGGAACAAAAAAGCACTGTGGTGCTAGTTGATATCAAACACCCTACTACCAATGGTGTCAAAGAAGGACGATGGATTTGAAGGCCCGCTCATAACATACATACAAAGGATATCCACATGGCATCCGGTATAGGCAGTTCCAGGACACCACACTTGTGGATGGCTATACACAGAGATTAGGAGTTTATCAAGTCTTCTAAAAGTTCTAGGACACATCTCCCCTCTTCTCCAATCTTACACACTGAACTTATAAGGTGATACTGTCTGTTAATCCATAGGATCAAGACTATACATTTATTCCAAAAGGACATTTGTGGAATGAAGAAGTCTATAATCAAGAACACAGGATGAAAAAGAAATCTACTTCTCTCGCTTTCAAATCCAGACAGTCAATCCACAACCAGGCAAAGACACACAGAAATGTTAGAGCACAAAAACCCAGCCACTTCTAAAAGAGTGGCTTCTAAACACACAATGCAAAAACCACCTTCATAAAAAGATGTGTTATTACATTGTGAGTTCAGGCATACTAAACTTCACCTTTCCATCTTAAGCCTTTGGGAAGATAGGCTGGAAAACATATTACACAGCCTTCCCATTCTGTCCTATGGGCAAGATGACCTTGCAACAGTGAAAAACGAAAGGGAGATTATTTCACTGTCAGGACATGGTATCAGAAGCGGCCCGTGGTGGGAGTGCTGCCGGGCGCTGACATGGGGCGGGGGAGGGCCAGGGTGGGGGGTAGTAAACATTTAGCGATGCAGCGCGCGCAACAACATTTGTTTTATTTATTTATATGTTTACTTACCTCTAATCGGCCGTAATCTGTAGTTTAGTGCCCCCCACCCTGCCCCTCCCCACATCAGAGCCCGGCAGCACTCCCACCACTGGCCACTTCTGCATGGTACACACCTTAGTACATGTCCTACCTTTCCCATGCACTGCACCCTGCCCAGGGGGTACCCTAGACCTACCATAGGGGGTCTGATGTACATAGAAAGGTAAGGGTAATGTCTGGCAAGTGAGTGCACTTGTCATAACATGGCAGTTTAACTAACTGCACGCAGGCACTGCACTGGCAGGCCTGAGTTCCCTTTTTAAGGCTGCTTGTGTGGGTGGCACACATAGAACTGCAGGCCCACTAGTAGCATTTGCATTACCTGCCCTGGCACACATAATGAGCCTGACTAGGGACTTTACTAGTAAGGTAAACATACCAATCATGGACAACCAATTACCATTACACTTAATACAGGGAACACTTGCACTTTGACACTGTTTAGCAGTGGCAAAGTGTCCAAAGCATCTACGTTGGCAACACCATGTCCGAAAAAAGGTCTAGGGGGAAAGCAAAAAGTTTAGGGACTTTAGCCAAAAAGGGCCAAGTCCTGCATTCACCAAAGGCACTGTACCTTTTTGCAATAGGTTCAGGGATGAGACAGCTAATGATATACATATGTTTGTCTCCAGTCCTAAGCTGCACCGTTTTCGGGATAGTGTAAGTAGCGTATTTTTAGATATCATTGGAGTCAAATCACAGTAAGCCCCAGCCTAATTTTGTTTGGAATGGATGCCCAGTATGATTCATGTTTATCTCATGGGCAGAAAAGCCTTCTTTTTTACCGGTCTCATCTGGCAAAGAGAGACATCTATGTGAACTGGTTGAAAACTACTCCATCCACCTTAGGTAATTGGAGTAAAGCTGTGGACAGAGTATGTAAAATAGATAGGGACTGTAACAGAAGTGGATGGCTGGAAGGACTTTTGTCAATCTATATTGTATTTGAGAATGTAAGCCTGACTTATTTGGTCCTGTGATTAAGGCACATTTTCCAACATGAGAGGGTGGAAGGTTTCCTATATTAAAAGAATCAGCATAAATCACAGTACATGGTCAATGGACACCACTCAGGTTGCAGCCCATTGTGTCTGGTGGCATATGAGGTAAATAAAAACTACTTTTGGCTATTCACTAAATTCAAGTGTAAAGTTACAAAAAAAAATCGAGATTTACACTTCTCATGCCCCAGAGAAAGGGTCTGGACATAAATTATGTGTGTAAGTTATTACTGCCACAAAGAAACAATAGTAAGTCCAGCACCACACATAAACCACTGACTTTGCAATACCCTCCAGTAAAAAATAATGGATGCAAGGACCTAATTTAAAACCCCATTAGAAACAATTTTAAATTAAATTAAATTATTTAAAATTGTTCAAAATATAAATAGGTATAATTAACGTTAAAAAATATATATATAAACAAACATATTCAATTATAAAATACTTCTACAACCTTTTTGAATTTATAAATGAATCTAACAGTATTTTTTATTAAAATATAATTAAATTGTTTTTAATTGTTTCTATACATTCTATTCAAAATGGATGTATGGAAGTCAATTAGTTATATATTTTAAAAAAATGATGTTACATTAATTTACAAATTCCCAAAAGTTTGTTTAATACACACACACACCCACACAAATTTGAATGTTGTTCATTTGACATCTGGGAAAGCCTTTGTTGGAGAGCATTGCATAAATAAAACCCCAAGCCTAGTTCTAAAAACAGTCTTTGATGTGCTTCATTTTATAAAGTGAAATCCCCATCCATGTGTTGTTGTGTTGTTTTTATTGCTTGATTGTGTTTGAGCCTCCGTGTGGGAGGGTGTTATTTTCTATTATCTGGGAAGGGGAAGCAATACACACCGCACAGGAGGCTTCTTCAATTTCAATGGAGGTATCAGTGATACAAATTCTTGGTGTATAATTCGGCCTCTCTTCAGTACCCTAGTGTTTTACCGAGGTATTGAAGCTGAAGGTAATCTTGAGGGCCAAAGGACTTGCAATTAATTAAAAAAAAAAATCAGTGTTAACTCCAAAACAAAGTATACAATTCCTACGTTTTAAAATGGATTTCCTCAAAGCTCATTTATAGTTACCTACACAAAATATGAAGGACGTCAAGAGAGAACAGAGGTCAGCCTTATGCCAGCAGACTGTCGTTGAGACATACAGCCCTATTCACGGGGATCTTGGCATCATCACTGCAAGACATCTTTCCAGGCCTTCTACACTATCGAGCCCTACAGAGATTAAAGAATCAACAACTTCACAATAGTTTAGCATATGCAGATGAGATGGCGCTATCGATATAAGCCAGAGAGGAGTTATCTTGTTTGTTTGTTTTTTTAATTTTTTTTTTGTCCTCATCTCACCTGATCAAGCGGCAGCGGATTTTATAGCCAACAAGTATAGATGGATCGGGGGGGCCCAGTGGCTTACCGCGCTTGCTTGGGATCACCAGACCCATCCCTTCTGTTGTTTCTCAGGGATATGGTGTAATCATAGGACTGATGGTAACAAGCTCAACGAGTGACCCCAACGCATTAACGGATGCCAGATATTTAAGACTTTGTCGAAAGAGCGCTCATACTCCAACCTAGCCATAATAAATGCCGCATTCAACCAATCCTCTCTTTTTGGGGGTAGTGGATCCTTCCATCTCTTGCATATCTCTCTCCGGGCCAATAATATCAAGTACATTAGTAACCCTTTTTCCTGCTCGGTGGCGGAGCTAGAAAAATGCCCATCGGCACCAAAGAACACCAATGAGAGGTTTACTTCCACCTTGGATTTGAAAATGTCCCGGAGGGATATCTCCACTTCGTTCCAGAATGCCTCCAGATGGTCACATTGGAAAAAGATATGCTCATCATTGGCTAACGGAGTATGGCACCTTGGACATTTAGGAGGTGGGAAGGGGGCAAACTTGGCAATCTTATAGGGAGTGTAATAGAGTCGATTTATAACAAAAAAATGATTTTTCTTTAAGCAGGCGGGCTTTATAAATTTATAAAGAGTTTTTTAAAGAAGGCTCAAAGAGGGCATTGACTTGAGGGCCCATGATGGAGAATTTCCATACTTCAATCGCCTTAGGTGTTTTGAAGTCATCAGCCGCTAGAAGAAGATTATACCAGACCGAAATAAATCTCCTTCTTAAGGGGCCCCTGCTGACACAATCTCTCAATTTCCCCATTGCCTTTTATCTCATCCCTCTCCTTTTCCACCCCAAACCAAGAAGTTAACTGAAGGTATTTAAATCTGGACAGACCTGGACCGATCTTAATTCTTAGGTATTCCTAGGAGAAAACACCTTCACCATCCAACAGATCTGACCAGACAGAGATACCAGCACGTTTTATTGGGATGGCTAGGGAATCCTTGAGCCAGAGAGGTGTGCCAGGAGAATCCCAAATAGGAGCCAGGTCTGAGTAATAACCAATCCCCCAACTCAATCTCACCTTATGCCATAACTCTAGGGCAGCCCTCAATATCTTTAATCTAACCTGCTTGAAAAATCTAGGAGAACCAAATTTGTAGAGAAAAGCCTCTCCTATATCCCCTCCCTCAGTTCTCACCATGTCAGCTAAAAGTTTGCCCCAGCTTGAATCATCCAACTTCCCCAACAACATTCGTATGCTCTTAAATTGAAAGGCTACTGCACAAAGGCTTAAGTCTGGCAAAGCCAACCCACCTTTAAGGAGTCTACGCCTGAGCTTTTTCCTAGATAACCTTACTCCTTTATCGCCCCATATATAACTCCCTATCCTACTCTGTATTTTATTAATACCCTTCATTGGAAATGACAACGGGATGGTGGAGAATAGAAAAGAGAGTTTGGGAAGAATAACCATCTTCACAAGGTTGACCTTACCAAAAATCGTGAAAGGAAGATTACCCCATTTGTTTAGCAGATGGAATATTTCCTTGGAAACCCTATCTAGATTGATTTGCGGTAATTTATCCATATCTGCGACCACTGTAATTCGCAAGTATCTAAACTCAGTGGACACCTTCCCGCTCCAATCGCCTATATTCCAACACATGACCTCCGTTTTGGCGCTGTTTACTTCATAACCAGACAAAACACCAAATGAGGCCACAAAGTTTTCAATAACCGGGATCGTGATTTCCGGATTACCAGTATATATTATTAGGTCGTCCGCATACAGGGCTAGTTTCGAGCTGTATGGGCCAGATTGAAAAGGAACTATTAGATTATTTAACCTAATCGCTTGGGCCAACGGTTCAATATAAATATTGAACAACATTGGGGAAAGCGGACAGCCCTGCCTAGTCCCACGTTGGATATAGAAAACAGAGGTAAGCACACCATTCAGGAGTATCCGGGCCGATGCCCCCTGATAACATCTCTGAAGGGTCTAAAAAAAAATCGGACCAAATCCCATCGTCTCGAGGACAACCCACAAGTAAATCCAACAAACTTTATCAAAGGCCTTGGCCGCGTCTAGCGCGACCAAAGCCATGGGGACTTGTCTTTGTACCGCAAGATCTATATTTCCTATCAGTATATGAGTCAGATCGTCTAAGTGTCTTCCGGCCATAAAACCCTTCTGGTCCTGATGGATCAATTTCGGAGCCAGTTTTGCCAATCTCCCCGCTAGAATGCCGACAAAGATCTTGTAATCGGCATTCAGCAGGGAGATTGGTCGATATGAATCAGCCTTAGTGGGATCTTTACCTGGCTTTAATATCAGAACCAGAATGGCTTCCTTCCATGATGCAGGGACCCTGCCTCCTGTCGAGCAAACAGAGTTAAAGATTATCTTTAAGACCGGAACTAATTCATCAGCTAAGAGTTTGTAAATCTCACTTGGTATTACATCAGAACCAGCCGCTTTTTTATTCTTCAATCTCCTAATTTGTTCCTGAATTTCTTCTTCGAAAATGGGAGCATCTAACCATAATTTATCCTCTGAAGGTAAGGCTGGGAGCTGTTTATCACTTAGCCAAACTCTTATTGCTTCAAAGGTTGGGGGAGACCCCTCCCTGTATGAATCCGAAAATAGAGATAGCAGACAAGTTTGCATATCCTCAACTCTATTCGAAATCTCTCCTTCGTTATTTACTACAAGTTCTTTAATATCATTTTTAGATCTATCAAGTCTAGCCTTCCAGGCCAACAAAGCTCCAGCTTTCTCCCCGTATTCAAAATTTTCCATACGAGATGCATCCCACTGTGCTTTACATTTCTTGTCCAGCTTCAACCTATAATCCTGTCTCGCATTATCAAGGTCTGATGAAATCGTTCGAGCTTGCTCAGGAACATTAGAGAGGGATAACGAAGCAGACTCTAGCTGGCCGATTTTTCCCTCTAGATCTTTTAAGGCTTTGGTCTCTTCTCTATTTATTCCTGAAATTAATCCGTGGAGTGTCCCTCTTAGAGCGGCCTTATACGCATCCCACACAAAATCAAGCGAGGCGCTGCCAATGTTTCTAGGGAAAAAGTCGATGGAAAAGAACTTAATAGCTGATATAACATCAGGGTTGTTGAGCATTACCCTCTTTAATGTCCACCTTGTCTGCCCTCGTTCTTTACTGCTAGAGAGTTTTAAAACTAGAGGGGCGTGATCTGATATGTGACTAGGTAAGATAGTAATCTGCTCGATATTCCTTTGCGACAGACTATCTACAAATAGATAGTCTATCCTCGAAGAGTGACCCAGTTTCTTATTCTGAAACGTGTACCCCCTACGTGGACCCTCCTTAACCCTCCACGCATCAACTAGTTGGAGATCGTAGATTAAATTCAAAAGTACCCAACGAACCTTAGGGCCTCCTACGTAGTGGCTTAAATTAGATCTATCTATTTTAGGATTTAACAGCACATTAAAATCCCCTCCTAAAATAAAAGGTGGATTCTCCAGCATCAAGATTGATTGCAATTTAAGCAAATAGGAGGGATCGTCCACATTCGGACCGTAGAAAGAAACACAAGTTGTCTCTACATATTTGAGAAGTATTTTAGCAACAATCCACCTACCCGAGGAGTCGGATTGAACTCTCCACATTGTATATAATGTACCTTGCTTTATTAGAATCGCAACTCCTCTTATGTTAGACAACTGATGGGAAGCGCTGAAGCACTTTATCCAACTGATTTTTGAAAATATAGAATTACTTTCCCCCAGGGACAGATGAGTCTCCTGTAGTAGGAAAACCTGAGCGCGGGATAATTCCAGATACTTAAGTATCAATCTCTGTCTCCTAGGGCAGCACATGCCGTTTACGTTCCAGGATAAAAACATGGACCCTCCTCTCTCTCTAACCCCGTACCCCCCGCCATCTACCACTAACAGACACAAAGAAACTCTCAACTAAGACAGCACTTTTATCAAATATCGGTAAGATGAGTTTTTTTTTATATTTTTGCCCATATGCTCCCCACCCCAGTGCCCCATCCAAGCTCCCACCCTTAAAACCCAGTGCCCAAAAAAAGAAACCTAACCCCCTAACCCATGAGAAACCCTCCTTACCAATAGGCGCTGCCTTTTCGGCTCCCCCTCCCGGTATATGCCGGGCTTATTAAGAATTCCCTAAAAAAACACTTTTTTTTATCTCATCTCCCCTTGTTTTTTTAGCTCTAAACCAAAAACTGCTCTACCTCCTACCTCTTCTAAAAATAGATGTTACTACTATCGCTTATCTCTCTGATCTCTCTGATCTCCCTTTATCTTAACTACCAAAGAGTCTGCCTCTTCTAATGATTTGATCTGATACATGTGGTTATTCCACATAACCCAGAGTTGCGCTGGGAACTTAAATTTTGCAGTGGCCCCTAGAGCATTAAGCACCTCCAACCTCTTTCCCAGTTCCCATTGCCTGACTGCCGTGATATGGGAAACATCAGATTTTATTTGGAAAGAAAACGAATTGAAGGTTTTAGATGTTATCGATTTCTCTTTCAGGGCTTGTGCCAAAATCCTTTCCTTAACTGTAAATGTTAAAAAATTGATCAGGATTTTCCTCGGCTTTTGATGCGCAAAATTTCTCCGGAAGGGGTCCCGATGAACCCTTTGTATCTCTATGTTCAAGTCAATTTCATCTGCACCTTGCAACACCGTCTCCCTCAGAAGCCTGATCACAAACCCTTTTAGGTTTGAACCCTCTTGTGCTTCAGGTACATTCAACAGTCTTAAGTTATTTTCTCTTGAATAGTTCTGAAGCCGCTCAATGGCCTCCCTCATCTCTATATTCTCCTTGGACAATCTCTCTACATCCCCTTCCACCATAGAGATTGAACTCTTCATCTTTGGTAACTCATTTTCTATAGTCTGTTCTCAGTGTAACTGCATCTATCCTTGCTGAGAGTGCCTCACATGAGGCCTGTATTGCTGCCTGATTGGCTTCTGAAATAGAAAACCTATTAGCCAACACCGCTTGATTACTCTCAGATATGGTAAATCTGGAATTGATGTCATCCTTCATTGTAAGGAGAATATCCGCTAACGAGGAAAAGGAGGAAGAGGGGAGAGTCGACTGATGATCTGAAGATGTATTAGCACAGACAGTACGAGTGCTCGATGTATCAGGAGTATCTGAGGCTGAAATAATAACCGGAGGCGGGGTGATGACACTGGTGGCTGCACACATGGAAGTCGTGGTAATGGAGACAGTGTCGATAACCCCCCTGACACAGGGTCTCTCTGGAACTGATTCTCTAAGACCCTCTTCAGCAAGCGCAGCGAAGGAGTTTGATAATCTTATCTCCGGATGTATCCTCACCATCTGCTCCTGGGAGGAATCTATAGCTGTTGGAGAGACTCCGTCATTAAGAGCCTCTGTAGAGGTGGTAGTAGCTATGCTGGAGGCCATGACTTTATAATAGGTCTTAAGAGATGGTGTCACTCTGATTTTTGAGGGAGGAGATTTCTTGGATTTACCTAGTCACGCTAGCCTGATTCTTCTTTAGGGAGGCTCTGGGGGTATCTAATGGCTCTTCTAATGTATGGTCCTTTTTGCTCCCAGGCCTTATTTCTTAAATCGGGGGAGAGGTCCTCAGCGGGTATTTAGAGGTTTTTGTTTGAGGGTCCAAGACCAACCTAGCACGCAAGGCGTACCTGTTCCGGTAGGGGGCTTTTACCTGCGTTGATAGGTTTTTTCGCAGGAGACCCTGAGTACCGTTTATTGTACCATTTACCGTCCCACCACTCTCCAACCCCCCCGCTCTCTCCTGGACGGGGATATCAGGGCGCCCGCCAGCAACATCCATCCATCCACTAACACTGACACTCAGCGGTACACACTCCACCGCTCCCCAGTAGGAACTTCTCTCCTCCCTAAGAGAGCGTTTCTCCCCCCACTCCAATCGAGGGAAATCGCCAGTGCTGGATCTTACCCTAAACCAGAAAATAGTGACTCCACCAAGGAGACACACAGCTTCTCCACCGACTCCGACTCCACTGACTCGCAGCGTTCTGACTTTGTTGACCAGGAAAGCAAAGCTCCGATAGAACCTTCTCACCGCTACAGTGCCGCCACCAATCACTCGTTGAAACCCTCCAATCCAAGCCGGAACCCTCCTCCACCAGTTCCGAGCAGCCAGCACCGCCCAATGCGTACAGCTGAGAATACCGCCGCTGCAGCGATCAGTTTTAAAACCTAACTCCATCACGGTAATTGGTGAGATAAATTCTTTTTACCACAGAGGCAGGAGATAGGAAAAAGAACAAGGGGGTGCAAAACCCTTAGCGATGGGGAAGAAACATTATTGAATCACACGCCCGACATCTCCGAGAGGTGAGCCACGGCCGCTTAACCTACGGCCGCCATGTTTCTCGTCTGGCCTCTCCTCCGCTCCATCTCTCAGGAGTTGATCTTGTTAGCTAAACATATGGAAACCTGGGACGGCAGGATCATATTCTCATCATAGCCAGAGGGTGACCATCAAGTCAGATGCCAGTAGGTGGGGCTGGGGAGACCATCACTCAGAATGGCAAACTGTTGCATACTTCTTCAGATGGATAACATCTTGGCAGTTCGTTATGTTCCAGTAAGCGGAACAAAGTACATTATGTGGATGAAGACAGCCAAAGATTTGTCATTTCTGCCTTTAATACAAATTTTCATTAATAGGAGAGTACACCCTAAGACAAATAAATGTGATAGACAGGAATCCCACATATCTGATGGAGGTTAGCAATTGGAGGCCGAATCCTCAAGTGTTCTAAGAGGTGCAGCAGAAATGGGGTCCATGCGCTTTCGATCACTTTGCTTCTTGACTGAGCAGATCATTCCTTGAATTGTTCAGTTTGAGGCCATATCAGACGGCAAAAGTAACAGACATGTTTCTCCAAGATTGGAGCAGTACACTTAATTATGCCTTTCCATGATCACAATGATCCCACATGTAGCTGCCCAAACCAGGAGCCAGAAAGCAGATTTGCTTCTGCTGATTGAAATTTGAAAGGCCGTGCCATGTTTTGCAGTGCTTCTAGAAATATCCTGGTTCCTCCAACCCTTTTAAGAGTTCTGAAAATCCCAGGGGGACAGTTGCAGCACATGATAATGACAGGATGGCTGACGCTTTTGGCCTGAAAGGATTACGAAAATATTGGCAAGTGCTAGGTTTTTCAAAACAAGATACCTGGTTCAGCACAACCCAGAAATCATAGGATGCTTTGTGAAAGAAATTGATGTGTTGGTGCAACAAATGGAGGGTGTTCACTTTGCTCTTGGAAAATAATTTTGTATCCTATTAAGCTGCAGACATTAGCAAGACACCCATTGGGGTGTAAAGTGAAGAGGACAAGACCAGCTTATCCTCCTAGACCAACATTTTCTACTTTGTTGGAAGTGAATATATAGTGGGTAAGTTCTGTAGAGCTATCCTGACCACTTGAACAAACCCAGGGAACAATGGTCAGCCAAACTGATTATGGTTTATTTGATTCTGTGCAGACTAGTATCTAGTGTGTGAGACTAGGACTTGGTTTAGCAGGTAGAGAGTCCTCTTCTGAAGGGCCATCTTTCCACATATAACAATGTATGAAAACCTATTTAAGGTGCATTTTATTTCCTACTTTGTCAGATAACCATAGGTTGTGAGTGATGCAACATTTGAAAGCAGATGAAGTGTGAAGATTGTTTAATAGAATTTAGAATAGACAGTATGGGCCAATTGCTCATTGCTTTATAGAAATCGTAAAAATCAGTGACTTCAAATACCCTTTTCAGGTGAGAAAAATGGCTCAAGTTGGTAGCAAAATTTGATTTATGAATTTGGAGCATAATTGCCTAGAGGGTCCTCTAACTGATCTTCTGATTGAACTTTTACAAAGTTTAATTCTAAATCTATTATTTATATCACTTTGCCATGAATAAGCTTTGAACAGGCATAATCTGAGCCCTTGTGTAGGATAAAAACATGTCTAGCTCTACAATTGGGAATTTTAAAGACTCGATGGAGCAGATTTCCCCAACGGAAATAATTTTGTTGATGTGATAATGGCATACTTGCATTGGGTATCAATGCATTATTTTTGTTCCAGTCTGGTTTGATTACATTTGATAGAGATTGTCGAATTTCTATTATGGGGCAGCAAGAAAGCAAGAATGA
The DNA here is from genome assembly GCF_964204655.1 of Triturus cristatus. Lineage (NCBI taxonomy): Eukaryota > Metazoa > Chordata > Amphibia > Caudata > Salamandridae > Triturus > Triturus cristatus. The sequence continues at coordinate 146,550,287 of NC_140588.1, forward strand.
AACTGAAGGCAGAGTATAAATTGTTTGTAAGTCAAGAAAGACCGGCAATCAAAGTGGACGATTACCTGTTCAGAAGTTGGGAGCATTGCAGTTTTTGATATATTAACTGTCTATTTATGAAAATACACAAACTAAAGAGACAGTTAATATATCAAAAACTGCAACGCTCCCAACTTCTGAACAGAAGAGACCAGTGATTTAGGCATATTGTTCAAGGACATAGTTTAGGAACTGTTTTTCATTGACTGCTGTTTTTTAGTAAAAGAAGCACAATCTTCACCTTCGTGTCATTAAGAGTATGTATACATTTTGATGCACCAGTTCAAAAATTTATTTCTTGGAGAATACATTCTAGCCTAATCTGGACTTGTGCAGTCCTTTCTCAAAGGCCAACAAGACACTGTATGTGGGATTTAGCTTTGCCTCCATGATCTTTGATGTAGGTACCAGTGTCGGCCCAGTTAGATTTCTCCTCATACGCTGGAATAAAGCGTTTCAAGAAAGCACAATGCTCTTTTACAGGTTTTTTTTTTACCCACACCAAATTCTTAAATATTATATACCGCCTTTATCTCATGCTTTTCCAAACAACCAGATCGTCATTTTCCCAGGGATTTTCAATTTATTATACAGTAATTTACTATGCATTCAAGTTCTCCCTATAGGCTGACAGGTATTTGATCTAAAATTATTGCCAACAGCATACTGCACGAGAGGAGAGACTGCTCTCTAGATTTTGTGGGGGTGGTGAAGGTAGTATATATATATTTTTAAAAACATAGTCATTACACAACCTTGTTTAAGCTGAATTTTGTGTTACATTTTTCTTCTCCTGAAGTAACGAGTTATGGGGGCCTTCTAGACCCTAACCCACATGTTAATATGCTAAGCAGTTGATTTGTGATCCACCCAACTATACAGATTTGTCCATAGAATATGTGTTTCTAACCTGTCAAAATCACATCTAAAACCTCAGACAGCAGTGTATAGTGCTAAACTATTGGTGTGTGTGGCTCTGAAGATTAAGGTTAACAATACAAGTCGGTTATCTTTTGTGCTGTAGCCCTGTCAAAACCCCGTTCGATAGACTCGTATTAGATTCTGTTTTTTTTGCCCAGAATTCAAGTTCTTGGACTAACAATTTAGCGTATCATGAAACTCCAACATCAAGTAAAGCTATGAACAGCTAGTAAGCCAGTGATGTGTGTGAGCCTAAATGTATATTCTATAATATAGCTCCTCAGCAGCTGTCTTGGGCAGTGCAAGTTCTTAACAATGGAGTTAGCCATTTAACCCCAATGTTAATGTTTGATCTAAACACTGGCTGACACACCATTTGGACTTCGAGCAGACTACAATCAAGGTCTAGCAAAATCTGCCATTCAATATATCATAATAGTAACTGGCAGAATTGCTCATGAGAGGGCTCAGCTTCAGCAGCCTTGTTTACAGGAATACCGGGTGTAATTTACACAGCAATACACTGAGGTGCAGCTGATGTCAATCAAAGTTGTGTCATTAGTAAAGGTTAATATGATTTGAATAGTTAATAAAGTCTGACTTTACTGACCTCAGATCAGCCCACCTTATTTCATTGTCTACTTTCCTTGCCTGATTGCTTTCGCAATGAGATTGCAAGTGTGTTACTTCCAAGTCAGTACACGCCCTGCCAATTCTTTTGTAAAACTTTAAGCTGTTTTATTTCTTTTAGTTTACTGGTGTGCCAGGAATTTCTAGTATTGAGATGATAGTTTTAATTTGCTTTATAATGTTTAGAGAGCTGTTCCCCAAGAAAAGTACATAGCTCGGTCAAACTTTTAGGCCAAAAAGGCACTCAAGAAATACTACTACCGATTAGAGAAGCCAACACAATCTTTCAAAGGAATCAATTTTGAACCAAACCGATATGCGATTTTATTTAATATTTAATTCTTTAGTGCTACATGATCTTGCTTGGTTTGCCAACCAGTTCTTTAAGTCCTCTTAAGATTATTCACAATCGTGATTCCCAGTTATTATCTTCATTTCGTAGGTGTAACCAGATATCAGAATTTTTCTCTGCCAAGATACAAACTATCTATACGTCCTTTCCTCAGGAAACGGACTTACAATTGGTACCACCAACATACTCAGTGAAGGAACAGGACATGTAGGAGGAATTCCCCCCCCCTTAGACCAAGCTTCCTTGCAAAAGATTTTAAATCACCTAAAATCTGGCTTTCCTATAGATCCAGCCCCCCCACCATCTTAAATAAGATTGAGACCATCTCTCCTGTCGTACTGGATCTGATCAATGCCTCTCTTTTGCCGCGAACTGTGCCCCCACTTTGGAAACAGGCGACGGTCAAAGCCCTTTTAAAAAAAACAGCTTGGACCCGGAAGACTGGGCTAACTATCGACCGATATTCCTGTTGCCAGGCATGAGTAAAATTGCTGAGAAGCATGTGAACTCAGCCCTCTCTGTATTCCTGGAAAAGAACAACAAATCCGATCCCTCACAAACAGGATTCAGAACACATTAAGGCACGGAGACTGTACTTCTGGCAATAGTAGAGGAAACTAGAAAAATCATTGATGGTGGAGGCTGCACAGCACTGATTGTGTTGGACCTGAGTGCAGCCTTCGACACGGTGAACCACTCTCTGCTGATTAGTAGAGTCAAGGATGCAGGAGTGATTGGAATAGCACTGAAATGGCTGCAGTCCTTCTTGGAAAACAGACTCTTCTCAGTCTGAGGATGAAACTTCCTCAAATCAACTGCCAATCATATGTGGAGTTCCCCAGGGATCTGCACTGAGTCCCACTTTATTTAATATCTACATGAGCTTCCTGGCAGAAATAGTTACTCCCTTTGTTCAGATTGTCACCTACGCTGACGACACTCAATTGGTGTTCTCCCTTAATAAAAATGACAATTCTGAACCGGGCCTAATCACCTGTCCAGGCAAAGTCTCCAGATGGATGGATAGCTCATATCTTAAGCTCAATGAGGCAAAGACTGAGCTGATGCTCCTTGGCAAATTCCACCCCTTCCAATATAGATTCACACTGGCCTAACTGTTTGGGCCCTCCTCCTGCCCCGAAAAACAACATTAAGAGCCTGGAGGTTTGGCTCGATTGGAACCTTGACTTCAAGGAACAAGCCCGGAAAAAAGAAGCCAGCTGCTATGGTCTCTTGAGGATGATTAGGAAGATTCTCCCTCTACTACCTTTCATGGCCATGAGACTGCTAGTTCAAGCTTTAATTTTGTCACAGCTTGCCAATGCTCTATACTTAAGAGCTCCTCACTCCACAACCAAAATACTGCAGACAGTACAAAACTGTGCAGCCCGTCTGCTCCTGAACATGCCTAAATGTCTCTCAGCCAAACCCGCCCTGACCTCTTTACAGTGGCTCCCAATTCAGGAGAAAATCCAGTTTAAGGACATGTGCATTGCACATAAAGCACTTGCGGGAGAAGGATCGTCAATTATTTGTTCTATGATCCACCCATACCAGTCCAATAGAGCCCTGAAGTCTGAAATGAAACATCTGGTGACAGTCCCAAAAATTAAACGCGTTAGAAGTGGAGGCCGTCTTTTCTCATGTAATGTTGGTAAGACCTGGAACCACCTCCCCCTCTATATCAGTTCACAGTCAAACTACCTGAATTTTCACGAGAAACTGAAAACTCTCCTCTTCCCTTGATATGTTTAGAACCGGTACAGGTGCTACTTTTAGCGCTAGGATGCCCACTGGTAACAAGGCGCTCTACAAGTGCTAACTCATTCATTCATTCATTTCATAGTTGAGTAGTGGTTTTAAATCTCTTGATATTAGAGTATAATCATGGACAACCTGTCATTTAGGGTGTATGGGAATAATGAGAAGGCACATAGAAGCAGATACAACCATTTAATGTACACACACCCAGACAGACATATTGAGTATGTCTATGCCGAACATCTAGCAATACTGTGCACGATGTCAATTACTAACAAATGATCATTTTCTAATCCCCAAATAAATTGGTGTTCTTATTAGAAGTACGGTTAACTCACATGTTCTAGTTTTATTTTGGTAATTCATTTTGGAAGTGGTTAGAAAGTGAGTTAGTTGGGGGGATGAGCGTTCTTCCAAAGAAATAGGTGAAAATCTTTCTGGGTGAACACAAAGGTTAAATAAATAAACTGTGACTCAACCCATGGAAGCTACAGCATTGTACAGACAGGCCTAACTTAAAGATAAGCAGCATGTATTTAGAAGTACCAAAATATTTAAGTTAAGAAATACAATGAAAATACTGCAACCAATTTCTAAAAGTGAAACACATTTTCAATCTTTAGAACAATTAAAAATGATTACATTCAATAATGGGATGCTGAGTGTTTAAAGTTTCAGAGCAAAAAGCAGCAAGAAAAGTAAACTGACAATCTGAAGTCACTGTTCATGATGGACAGGCACATAGGTGCAATTTCAGGCCAACTGCAATGAGACTGAGGTAAGATATACTAAGCAGCGCAAACCAGTCAAAGTCTTTATCTTCTGAATTAGTCCCTGAAATGTGAGTCAATATCCTTCAGCAGGCCAACATTGAAGACTGTATCCAGCAAGTCCTCTCAAAGTTGATAGTCTTTTGGAAAAAGTCCTGTTGTAGTTAATGGTTTTGTATACAACAAAGACAACCCTGTACACGCATGAGGACCAGGGTCCCCCTTTGACTATTGTACACTCAACACAACAGCTTTGGGTTCTCAACAGTATCTATTTCTTGCTTCGGTATATATGCTCACTTTCTTAGCACTAGTTTTCACTGCACATACTGCATAGTTAAACAAAATGACAAATCAGGAACATAAAGAAAAAGTTTTCAATGCCATGTAATGGATCAAGACATGATGGGAACACTCAGACATAATTAATCTAATTACATCTTAGGTATTAGCGAAGTATTGATCTAAAGGAGCCCCCCCACCGGAATATTATTTGTTTAGTAGTATTACCCTGGTCGTTGTGGGCATATTGTGAGTATATCGTTTTGAGCAGACTGTCATCTGCAAGGCATTGTAGTTAAACCTTGGCATTACGTGCTCTAGTATGGAGTAACAAACATTGTCATACACCAAAGAGTAAACTTCTTAGATCATTAGAAGACATTCCTTTTTTAGGTTGAGGATCGCGTCAGTGAAAAATAATTGAACAGACTTAGTTGAATTGGAGAAATTGAAGAAGGCAGTAAGAACTGAAATATATGGTAAAGTATTTACTGAGTGTCTGAAGGCTGATATTATCCCATGGGGGGTAATAAGTCAAAAATATACAAGTCATTTTCAAACATGGCAAGAAATTTAAGAAGCATTTCTGTGACATTGGAAACCATTGTTCACATTAATGAATGGTTTTAGGCATTGACACAGCTCTAGAAGAATTGAATAGCCCGAAACAGATTGACCTGGAAAATAAAAATCAAGAGTGACAGTGTGACTGAAAGAAGAAGCAGTCTTGAATAATCTGCTAAAATCATTGATTTCCACTCAATATTGGAAAGAAAAAACAATAAGGTTGAAATGTTTATAGCATGCTACAAGAAATAATTTGCATACCCATACCTGGAGACTACTACGCAACAGGGCCCAACGCTCCACCGACATGCAAGAAGAGTACAGTCTCAGATTCTTCGGCTCGGATAGCCAAGAGACTTTAGAGGCGAGGGAGATAGAGGAGGGGTCGCAAGTACAGCAGGAGCCCAAATATTAACCAACGGGGAGTAACTATCAGTAGAAATAATGAATCTCCAACGTTTAACATCTCAAAGCATGTGTTGAGTTATGATGAGAACCTGACACTTAGCAGAGAATTAAGGCTTGTGATAACAAATATACCAGATTTCTTTAGAATTAGGGTGGGGATTGTTTCACTTCCTTAGGACAATCAGATTCAGACAGTACTTCAAAAGATAAAGCAGCCCCCCCCCATTGAGACAGGGGCTGGCCTTTTACTGTCCTCCATACTTCAAACCCTCACACATTTAATGACCGCAAAAATCATTGTGCTTGGTACAAACAGTCCTCAAACAGTTGAAAGTTAAACACAGAACCGAATATATTCCTTACAAAATACCCAAGAATGGACAAAATGATCAATCTGGTTTACAAAGGTGAAACCCTATTAATACAGAAACCCAGTGACTATGAGACATAATGTCCCACAGTATCCAGCAGTATTAGCATTTCTAAGAAACCTGCAGCCATTCCCTTTAAGAGTATTCAAGATAACATAAGTGGAGTAAGAGCCCTAGGAGCAGAGATTGTTAGTGACAAGAGTATGTTTTATTGAATAGACCTTTCCATAGTAACCCTGTAATATATACATTACTGAACATAGATAAGGAAAAAAATAAACCACCTGTGAGACCCATAGACTCGAGGTGTAGATAGGTCCTAGAAGCAGTGCAAATTTGCTGATTTCTACATCAAAGAGGTCCCCACAATTGGCTTGTATGGAAGAGATAGCATGCAATTTATCAATGGCAGAGCATGTGGCATATTGCAACCGGCAGAGTATGTGGCATATTGCGAACAAAAAGGACATCTAAGGGGACTCTCGATGTCAAATTATAATCCACAAACATTCCCCAAGGCAATGCCAATGAGGGTATAGGTTTATCTCTAACAGCACAAGGACATCTTTAAATTCATTGTAGGTTTGCCTAAAGTTGAGCTGAAAAGGAATGATTTTATTTTTAAGCATGAATATCATGAGAAAATAAAGGTGCTAGTGTGGCATGCTTTGCCCCATGTGTCTCACACATCAATAATTACCTCACAGACAAAACAAGATCTTGAAAATGCTATATGGATTACATATTCCTACTATGGAATAGTGAAGATGGTGAGATTTTAGATTTCATGAGCTAGCTTAAATAACTAGAGCATAGCCTTTTCTTTCTCAGCCAACTACAGCAAGACTGAAATCAACTACCTAGAACTACTCCAGACACCAGACAAAGATGTGCAAGATGCCAGCTGACACAAATGCCCAATTAAGGTACAACAGTCACCACTTGCGAGCTCTGAGGGATAATCTGCCATTTGATCAGTCTATGACTAAGCAGGAGTTATTTTCTCAAGAAGAGCTGCTTTAAAGAAGATGAACACCTCAAAATGAAAGATGGAAAGGGGGTACCTCAAGAAAATCATCATTAGGGCCCTAAAAATATAGCTTTGTCCTAGGGAATGGTAACTCACGCACAAAACTAGGGCGACGGCTCAGAGGAAAATAATGATTGTTAGCACTTTCAATTCAGGCAGTAACCCAAAAAGAAAAACAAACAGAGCACAATACCTTTAATCAGAGACACACAACAAAGCACAACTTCTTGTGTTCAAAAGAAACAAAAATATCAGGGACTTCCTGGTAGGCCCATTGGAAATTAGAACCCACAGTGATGTAATGACCTTATGTGGGATTGTCAAATGTGATAGATCATTTGAAATGTGGCATTTTTCTTAACTAGATATATCATGTATACCTAGATACTGTCATCCTATTCCTGATCCTACACATTGAAGGCATTTTATAATTGTAACACCCCAAAAGTAACCTATATTATCAAATGTCTTTGCAACAAAGTATATGTGGGAAAGACATACCAAATGGTCAAAGAACAGCACTGGAATTTCCTTACATGCAAGGTGGACTCTGCTCCTTTAGTATGACACTACAAGCAAGGCAACAAAAAATGAGATCTATTAGAAAGTTGTGGAGGTGTTCAGTTCTTATTTCAGAGGTGGCAACATTTCTAAACAATTGAACTTAAGAGAATGCAGGCAAATTGATTTACTTAAAAGCACCACAAAGGATCTGAACAACATCTATCATCTGCAAAGACTGTTGATATTGAACACATTAATGGCGATAGCATATATGTCCCCACAGCTATGAACATAAATACATGATATGTCTAGAGAGATGGATCACCACTGGGGGATGATCCAGTCTTGATAACAATAGGGACACTTATGAGGAGAGTCTTTGCAGTCTGATCTTGGGAGATATTTTTGACAAACACCTCAGTATCTCCTTTACCAGTGTTGGATGCTTGTATCACCACTGACTTAGATTTAGGGGTAGACCTGTCTCTCTGGCGATTTGCTAAAGCTGGACACCTTCAGATATGCAAATAAATTCAAGTGTGTTAATGTCCCACGGATTGCTTGGTGACCTTGGCACACTATTGTTGTATCGTTCAGTTGCATTATTTCACTAAGGTGTATCTGGTAATACGGTATTGATTGAGTGGATTGTATGCTGATTAAAAACTCAAGAAAGTAATTCAATCACAAACAGATTAACGTTAGTCACTTAGTGGGCCAATGTTTACTATGCCATGACAGCCTTGACCTGTATGTGACAGATATTACTGGCTAGATTTTGCCATTGCTGTGACAGCGAGGATTAGAGCCCCCTTTAGCCTCCAAATTGAGTTATTACTTTGTGACCCTCATTCAAGATGGCGGAAGGAGGTTAGCGGTTGAGTGGTCCAGGATGCTAACCTTGATCTAGGCTGGAGCATCTTCCAGCACATCTTCATTGCTGACATAAGGCAAACTAGTGAGAGGACACATTGTTTCCCCACTGTAAGGTCCTTGTTATAATGCTTTTTACATTTAGTTAAGGTTTTGGATATGATCATTAGCAGGTGTTTTGGTTTTTTCGAGTCGCAGGATGAGCTTAGTAACCTTGTGTATATTGCATGCATTAACATTACCACACCACGAGTATGACCATTGAATTAATTCTCTCTAGTATTCAGATATGTTATTTACCTCTAGCGAGGACACTGGCTGGCTGTGATGTACGGTCTATAAAACATACATTATCTCAGCATGCCGAAATACCTGTGATATTCAAGGAGTATTAGTTGCATGTTGTTAGATATGATTCATTAGGCAGGGTATGGACCACTATTTGTAAGTGTCGGGATTTAGAAGGTTTTCCTGCATCACTTAATCACCAGGATACTGCGAAGGTCTCAGATAGTCAATTGGGAATATTCATCTTTACCCCTCTGTCTTTTAGAATAATGCACGCTGGATCACATTTCAGGTTTTAACAAGCATGGGATGACTTACTGGTGTATTACATACCTACTGAATATGGCCAATCAAGTGATTGACGTTATCTTTCGGATGAATTTACTTCTTCATTTGGTAACTACCCTTGGTGCCCCCTCATTTTATAATCATTTGGCGAGGATATGATTACAGAACATTAAGAAACTAGTGTTCATATTGCAGAAATTAAATTACCCTGCCTGAGACAACTTTTGTTATAGGTGCTCAAGCCAGATGACAATTCTCCTGATGAGATCTGATAATTCTGTGTCAAAACCTTGATCTAGGCTGGAGCATCTTCCAGCACATCTTCATTGCTGACATAAGGCAAACTAGTGAGAGGACACATTGTTTCCCCACTGTAAGGTCCTTGTTATAATGCTTTTTACATTTAGTTAAGGTTTTGGATATGATCATTAGCAGGTGTTTTGGTTTTTTCGAGTCGCAGGATGAGCTTAGTAACCTTGTGTATATTGCATGCATTAACTGTACATTACCACACCACGAGTATGACCATTGAATTAATTCTCTCTAGTATTCAGATATGTTATTTACCTCTAGCGAGGACACTGGCTGGCTGTGATGTACGGTCTATAAAACATACATTATCTCAGCATGCCGAAATACCTGTGATATTCAAGGAGTATTAGTTGCATGTTGTTAGATATGATTCATTAGGCAGGGTATGGACCACTATTTGTAAGTGTCGGGATTTAGAAGGTTTTCCTGCATCACTTAATCACCAGGATACTGCGAAGGTCTCAGATAGTCAATTGGGAATATTCACCTTTACCCCTCTGTCTTTTAGAATAATGCACGCTGGATCACTTTTCAGGTTTTAACAAGCATGGGATGACTTACTGGTGTATTACATACCTACTGAATATGGCCAATCAAGTGATTGACGTTATCTTTCGGATGAATTTACTTCTTCATTTGGTAACTACCCTTGGTGCCCCCTCATTTTTATAATCATTGGCGAGGATATGATTACAGAACATTAAGAAACTAGTGTTCATATTGCAGAAATTAAATTACCCTGCCTGAGAGAACTTTTGTTATAGGTGCTCAAGCCAGATGACAATTCTCCTGATGAGATCTGATAATTCTGTGTCAAAACGTCAACACCCCCCCCCCTTCATTTCTCATTGAATCTTTTATATGTATAAGATGTTTGGTTTATGAAGCTATTGGTTTTTGTCAGGAAATGCTTGGAGTGGGACTATTTGATGACCACAAATGTCCGTGTGTGGGCAGATGTGGTGAGAATGCCCGGTCAAGATTTCTACACACCTTCAGACTTACTCTATTTTAGAGCTCATAATTCTTCAGACGGGCATGGCTGAAGCTGCATTAAATTAAACCCTTTCAAAATCAGGCCTCTTTATAACATGGTGTGCTAAAGCTCCAGGGGTCATGGAAGTGCAAACATGTTAGGAGCCCAATCAAACTTTCTGGAGCAGTTCCTCTTGATTTCTTCTGAGGCTCCCAGGACTTCAGATATAGCAGTTAGGGTTCACAACTCACTCCTGCAGGACCCAGCAGCAGGGACCAGTTCACTAGAAGGTGGGTGGGGTGACTCCTGGATACTACCCAACCAATGCAAAAAAATATTTTATTGTTGTAATTATTTTTTAAGTGCTGGGGCAAACCTTCCCATTTTGCAGTAAATCCGGTTTGCTTTACTGCAAACTATCCCACAGTGCACTATGCTTACAATTTCAACATGGCAGAACACTACTGCCCCAGGAGGAGGCCGTGACCAAGCGTGGGATGTGTCTACAGAAAAGACCAGGCCCTTCTCCTCAACACCAAACTGCATCTAGGACCAGCTCAACATTCCCATTAGGAGGGTACTAACTTTGGTACAATGGACCCTGGGATCAAAAGGCACCTCTACACACAGTCAGACTCTACCCATAGCTACGCAAAAGGGAGGCCTCGCTGTGTTCCTTTCAAGTTAATAAATTGTGAAGTTTGTGATGCCCAAATGGCTCTTCTTGAGCTGAAATGAGCCACATACTACACACCCACGTCTTTCTATGAAAAGGTCCAAGCCATTGCCTTTGCTCTGGGAGCAGTTTTCAGACGATATGATTGGTAAAGCACCAGCGGCGTCATTAGGGTTGGTGTCTCCCAGTGCGGTAACACATGGTGTCACCCCCTCACTACTTACCCCATGATGGACCTCCTCCGAGTCCGCCAGTGCAAAGCGTGATTTTAAGCACGTCTAGTGGGTGTGGGCAGGGGGCTGATGAAAACGGCGGGTCCGGGAGCCACGTGAATGACGTTTCGAACGTCTTCGACGTCTTGACGCCGACATCTGTATTCCATACTTCTGTACTCCCATGTGTCTCTACTGCCTCACTTCCCTGTGCCCCATAACTCCGTGCCCCTCTGTGTCCAATACCGCCGCATCCCGTGTCTCATACCTATGCACTCCTCCGTGCCCCGTACCTTGACATTTTCACTCTGCTACATACCACCACACTCACCCGTACCTACGCACCCTCTGTGTCTCATACCTCTGCACCCCTCTGTGCCCGTACCTCAACAATCCCCCACCTCTGCACTCCTCCATGCCCGTACCTCTGTACTCCCCTCTGCCAAGTACTTCTGCACTTCGCTCTGCCCCTACCGCTGCAGTCCCCTGTGCCCCTACCTTAGTCTCCCCTGTGCCCCTACCATCGCACCCTCCTATACCCTGCCTCCGCACTCCCTACCTCCACATTTTCCTTGTGTCCCATACCCCCGCACTTCCCCTATGTCCCCACCTTCGCACTCCTCGGTGGCACATACCAACAAATTTCTCCTGTGCCCCCTAACTCTGCACTCCCCAGTTGTTGTACCTGTTCTGGTGTACATTTTGACCCCGCGGGACCCCCTACAGAGAGCCCCACAATACCCTCTACAGTGAGCCCCTTCTCCTCTGCTCTGCCCACTCCTGCCACCTGTGGAGTGGGAAGGGGGGCTCGAGGGTTTGCACCCTCCTGCTCTTGGCTTCTGGGGGTGGGGGAGTGATGGGGGTGTGTGTGAGGGGTCTGCTGCACGGGGGAGTCAGGGGCCATGTGAGGGTCAGTTGCATGGGGGTCTTACCTGCAGGACACGGTGATCTCGATCTTGGTGGCCAGCATGCAGGTGGTCACCGGGTCGAAGTCCCCTATGGATGCCATGCTGTCCCTGCCTGGGCTATGGGCTCCCCCGTGCAGGCTGGTCTGCGGGCAGGGCAGGGGTCGCATTATTTTGCAATTTGGTGTCACGGTGTCACCCCGTGCGATTGTGTCACCTGGTGCAGTCCGCACCCCCCCTAGTGACGCCACTGTAAAACACTGATCAGGGCAGCTTCTGGAAAGCTTGTGCTAATTAGTATATTGGAGGGTCAGACAGGCAAGGTCCAACTTTTAAAAAAAGTTATTTTTCAGGTGCATATAGCAAAAGGACAACTTTACAATTGAATAGGATTAATAATAAATATTTTAAACCCTGGTTGAATTATTTCTGTAGCTTTCCCAAAAGCTAAGTTAGCAAGCATGGCACTTCTCATACAATCAATGACAGCCCTTTACACTGGGAATCGCTTGGGGGTCTAGTCACTGGAGGACCATGGCCACACTAAATACTTGTTCTATAACTCTAAAATTCTATGTATCCTACCTTATGGGCTACAATGTTTAATTAGGGGTGAATTAAATCATTTTAAAGCAGGGTTCTTTCCTGTCATGAAGGTTTTTTTTTGTATGGGTTTGCCTGCAGTTACAAAAGCTGCAGCAGTCAGGCTACACATGTAGCTCTGAAGCAGTGGCAGGGGAGGGGCAGCGGCCAACCCCACCCCTCCGCTCTTCCAAGCGGCTGCCATGGGACGACACACAGGGACCGCCACAGGAGGCAACATGTCTAGCTGCCCCACTTGTCTGAAGCATTGTTTTTCATCGTCATCCTAGTGGATGGCACAATAGCTGCCCCAGTCCACAGGTGACATTTAACTATCCATGCTAGTGGTGTATTTAGTAGAAAATTAAACCTGTCTGCTGAGGCTTAGCCAATATTACCATGTTTTATGGGTCAGAGCACCTACACTGGGGACTGGTACAGTGCTTCAGTGTGCAGAGATCAAAACCCTAAAAATACCAGTCATCAAAAACTAAAGGGAGGGGATTCTTTGTCCCGCAAGGGCTTTGGTGCATTTAAAAAAAAAAATGTTATTACAGGGCTGATGTTAATATTGCATATAATGGGATTATGCTTAACCTGCTCCTCTTCTTTATCAAAGTTGAACTAACTGGTCAAGCAATCCTAAGTCTTTAAGAGAATGACAGTGGTATTAGATTTGATGGATATATGAGTTGTAAAACTCCCAGGAAGGAAAACATTGTGGTAGCCATTTATACAAGGATTTGGATGGTCACTATCGCCTGTAGGCAAAAATGTCAAAAACGTCACAGGGTCTTAGGAGAAGACGACTCTAGGTCTCTAGTCAATGTTGTATGATCATACTCATTGTAAGAACAGATTAATTGTAGCTTTATCTGGTTCTTTCGAGTTGGCTAACACAGCTATTTCCAAGTCTGTTAATTTTTTAGGGCCTGGAAGCAAGAGTGAGTGCCAACCAGCTCCAGTCACTAGGAGAGCTCTTCTTTGGTGAAATTAACAGCAGTGTGTTTTGCCGGTCTCACAGTTGACAGTTATTAAGAGGTTCTTGGCACAATCCCTAACTGGGCCGTTCATTTCTTTCAGATTTTAAATACTCAACTGTTTTGATTTGCCCTGCTTGTCAAACCCAATAAGGGGTTGCTTTTATCTGAAGGATCACATTTTTAAATAAAAATAATTCTTTCTTCTGTGCCTGTTTTAGGGCTTATTTCCTCTGTTCTGTGATATTATGTTAGCATAATTCTTTATTTTCTGGCATCTGTCATTCTAATTCCACAATTCTCAAAAACATGGCCAAGGATATAATTACTAAGTAGTGATTGAGTATCCAATGATGAATCCATAACTTCACTGCCAGTAGTGGTGTTCAAAAGAGATGGAAATGAGGTCTTTGCTTTCCATGCGATAAAGGTATGGAGTTAGTTCACCAGTTTACCATGGTCAGTATTTTGCATGGTCTCTTCTCTTTTCCAACTAGTTGCCTGCTGAGTTGGTGCTTCCTGGCCATCGTCCAATTCTGGTTTACAGTTAAGATGAATAACTGGCCTCCGTCAGTGTTACGGAGGTTCGAGGATTGGGCGTTCTACCCTCAGGAAAGGGGCAGACCTAGCTGTATGGCTCCTCGAGGCCTAGGACATTTTTAAGATATGTATGAAAGTGGTCAGGGATAGAACTAAGCGGTTATGCAAAAGCACCCTGGAACATCGTAACCTAGTAGATAAGCACTGCAGGCTACACCTTTAAACAACCCTTCCTCAAAACAGAATAGTCACCCCAAGACACCTACGTTCCTTTCCAGCCCAATTCTCTATTGAAAACCTAGGGGACTCATAATAGATTGTAAGAGACTATATACAAACATACACATGAGACTGACTTCAGAGAAGGGATGTATGTCGTTACAACGCATGCTGTTACAACACATGCTGTTACAACGAAAGTTTTACAACGCGAGTGCATTGACAACGCAGGACATTACAACGCAAGTCTTTACATCGACTTGCACTAGATGGCGTGCTAACATTAAAAAAGTGTAATTTACTATTCCAACTCCAGTCCACGTAACAGTAGGGAAGGTGTTGGGATAGTAAACTACACTATTTTTAATGTTAGCACGCCATCTAGTGCAAGTCGATGTAAAGACTTGCGTTGTAATGTCCTGCGTTGTCAATGCACTCGCGTTGTAACAGTTTTGTTGTAATGGTAGTGCGTTGTAAAAGTTGCGTTGTAAAGGTTGTTCCCCTCAGAGAAGCCCAGTGAGTTAGTCTCTAGCCCATACCACTTCAACTAGCCACACTACAGCAACTAAACTGGCAGACTACAAAAGTAGGCATGCTGTTGAAAGATTTACCCAACAATGGTGGCAATCTAAATGCTCTGGCATAGCCCAACACTGCAGATTCCCTCAAACTAAACACTCACCTTCACTTTTCTTCCTACCGTGATGATCACATAGGACTGCATATCAGGAATTCGTAACAAATCTTTTTTAATCTAAAACCTGTTCAGCCTCTTAATAAATTAGCGTGGTCCACCTTAACGCAGCAACCAACACACAAACAGGACCTAGATTGTTCTTGTTACAATTAAGATTACTGCCAAGGCCCCTGTGGAGCTACCTCTTGCTGATGGCATCTCAAACATACATCTCACACCTATCGTTCATTCATAATTATTTCTTTCACCATAGTGAAAAGCGCTGCGACCCATAAGAAGATAACTACACTTTGATTGTAATTGCACATGATACGGAAACACTTACTAAAAAGGTTAAATTCTAAAACACTCTTCCTGCTACACACCCTACATAGTGCACGGTGCTGCCTGTTCAGACAAATATTTCAACCCCCTTATCAAGTGGGGTAAGCAGCAAGCGTCATATAAAAAGATACAATACTTGAAGCTGCCTCAGCTGTCGAGCATTGGCAGATCAATTAGACGAAGTGACTACTGCTGGGATAGTGAACACCCTTGGTTTCCCGCATCCCGACCCCAAAGAATACTTTCCTTAAAAATAAATTACTAAACCCCCCAAAAACATTTTTAAAAAACTTTGCGGTTCTCTCTTTTCAATATCTCAATACAGTAAAAGAAACATTCTGGCTGCTATAGGGTGTACCTATTTCAGTATTGGTTGTAATTCAACCAGACTTCGCCTGTGCAATACTTGGGTTGGTATTTTTTGCAATTTCTAATCATCTGCACTGTGCAACATGAAATCAACTGGCAAAAGAGAAACGTTTCTTTTTACATATTTCAAACTAAATTATTTCAAGGTCAAAGGTTTTATTTATAATCCATTAATCAATCCACCTGAATATGTGTTTGATCCATCAGCACTGGGTCTTTCAATAGTGCCACAGACTTCTGGGGCTATGCTGCACATGTGTAAAGCATGAACAGATGCTATCTCTGCCCTGGGCTTTCATATTAAGCCAACTTAGTAGCTTTAAACATGCAAGTGGATGGAAGTATCAGCAACTGTTCCACACATTTGTTATTGCTTGTTTGACTCCTTCCACAGTTAGTAAGTGCCTTCTCAACCTCAGTCAAAATGGAGCAGGATGAGGAGAGGATGTGGTCCGTCGGTTAGACTGCAGACTTTGGTGCTGGAAACCATATTGCCAATATCGGCAACACTCCTCAGTTTTCATAAAGCAACATACATAAATAAACCCCAAGACACCTTGTTAGTGGAGAAAATTGCTTCAGGTTTATTTGCATAACAAATATGCCAACATGGTGGGTTACCTTACGGGCGATCCAAGGACAGGCCAGCCCTATGCCACCTGCTGAGCCAAATTACACCGTGGCTGTCGCCAATCGGTGGTTACCAATTTTGGGAGGGGCCACCCCTCCCATCAGTGGACCGCCAGTCCACGGCCTTACTCACACCCCCCAAAAGGTGGGCAGAGCCTTTCCGGCAGCCCCCGGTTGCTCAGACCCACAACCGCCCCTAGGACTAACGGGGCGCCGTCGTTCTTCCAGGGGACAACGCTAAGACATCCCTGGGTATCCTTGGCTTAGCACCCTTGTTGTGCTGCTGCATATAGTACCCTTCTGTACCTTGCAGAGTCTGGATCACCCTGAATATCCTCCACAGCTCTGGGGGTGGCCACCGTCACAACCAGGGCCCCCCACCAAGGTAGGCATCTTTACCTACATCCGGCTGATTACTGGGACTCTCCCAGGTCCAGCCAAAACAAGTCCAAGCCCATACAGGACAGGAGGCCAGCATGCCCCTTCTGGACAGGTGCCCCCATCCTTTCTAAACTCCCTGTGGACTTTAGACTGATAAAACCAAAACCCCTCTGTTCAGGGATGGATGCATAACTTACACCAGGGGGAATTCAATTCTGGCAGCAGGATCCTCCTACCCTGGAAAGTCAAATCATTGCCTCCCAGCTGTCAGACCCCAGTGGTGAGAGGGGAGACACACCACCCCCTGCCCGGGCTGCTGCTTCTACAGAAGCTGTTCCAGCACCTGCACAATTACACCACCACTCCCAGGGTGGCTTACGGCCGGCTGTCCCCTTAAATGCCTTGGGATTCCATTGCCCTACCTGTTAGCATGTCCTGCTGAGTCTGCAACTCGGAGGGGGACCCAGTATCCGTGGCCCCCGCCTTGCCCAGCCCTTCATGTATATGCACCCAGGATGACCTAAAACCAATAGTTTAGTGTTGGTTCAATGTTAAAATTCCTTTATAAGCCCACACTTGAATGATCTTAAATCACAATATCTCAAAAATCGATAGAGATCTTTTACATTAAAATCTTTCAACATTTATTGTATACAAAACATACATTCTATCATATTAAAAACATCATGTGCAAGTCCCCTGCTAGGACAATTTAAAAAAAACATATAATTTACACAATCTCAATAAAGAAAAGGGGATACAATCAATAACACAATCAATAACATACCGTTATGACCCGCATAACAGAGAAAACAACATAAAAGACAATGGGCCCGATTCACAGAACAAACTTAAGACAAAATCCTAAACTTACTACCATTCTGGTATTCACAGAATGCACCTACTACTTCTGGTATTCACAGAATGAACTTACTACTTTTGCTATTCACAGAATGGATTTACGACTACTAAACTTACGTCCGCACTCGAGCCGGAATTTCCGCACCCGGAGCGGAATTTCCGCTCACGGGCCGGAAAGTCCGCTCACGGGCCGGAAAGTCCGCTTACGGGCCGGTAATCCCGCTCTCGGGCTGGAAGGTCAGATTTAGGGCCAGACTACATTAACTGTGGCCATTGATCATTTGAGCCAAGGGGAAACACCTGTCCAAGTCCCTACCATCCCCCACCATGCATCAGCTGACACATTTCAGCCAATCCCAGCCAACAGCTCCAGTTTGCCATCATGTTGCTAGTGCCTACCATCCCCCACCATGATCCAGCTGAAGCCAATTAACACTATTGACCAGAAGCAAAAAACATATAAAAGCAACACACAAAGTGAATGAACAGGTTTGGCCACAGAGAGTTTGACTTTGCAAGCTGACATTGGCTGAGAACAATGGAGCAACTGAAAAGGAAGAGGAATTTCACAGCAGAGGAGACCACCATGCTTGTGGAGTTCATAGTCAGGCACCACAAACGCCTCTATGGACTCCCACCCTACTGCACCAGTGGGACACAGAAGGCAGCCCTGTGGCAGCAATTATCCACTGCTGTCACAGCATTGGGGGAGGAGAGGCGCACAGTCCAGGACATCAAAAAAAAGTGGCAGGATGAGCGGCTGAGGGTGAAGGAGAAATACTCCCGGATTGAATTACATCGGATCCTCCCTGCCGCATACTCTGGACCCCGCCTCTGCCTCACCCCACTGAAGGAGGATATCCTGACCACGGTACACCCACACTTGGTCCATGGGCTGCCTGTCAGTGACGTCCACTACGTGGTACCAGGTAAGTGGGATGAAAAGAAAAAGTGCATGAAAAGATTGTCTGTGTTGCACTGTCATTGTGAATAAGGAAGTAGTCCAAAGTGTATATAAAAATCATAGTCAGTCAGAGACTCATGTGTCACCCTCTGTATGTAGCACCACAAGTGCCACAATCTTTAGCAATGGAAATGGCAAATCCCTCCCCCACTTTAGAAAACATGGGCACTGTACTGATGCAGTAATACACCAGCCCGCTAAGTAGCAATTGACAAATATCAGCAGAGATGCGCCAGTAACAATGCGACACGCAATAAAACTCTTGTGCAACCGCGGATGCGTCACATTTACAATGCGGTGCACTGTGGCGCTGGGATAGACAGATGTGTGTCGCAACTGATGGCATTAGGGGGGTGCTCTGCTGGAGTAGTGTCGCAAGTGTGACGCAACTCCAACAATGTCCATGGACCGCCTACACCTAACATGCTGGGACACTCATTACATGTGCCTCAAGCAGGCGTAAGTTTGCATAGCACCACCCTATGAAAAGTGACTACGTGAAATGCCGTTGATTACACTGCATCACTTGTACGAGGCATAACCAAAGAAACGCACACCCTGCCTACATCACAGCTGATGCATGTTTAATGTTGCGCAGGACTGCACAACGTGACGCATCCCCATAGATGCATAATGTTGTGAATAAGTCTAAATGTGTCACCTGTATTACCCCACCGCTGTGTCACAGAAGTGACGCAACTGCAGTGTAAATGTATTACAAGGGGCGTGTAAACCTGCCACAAAATATCAAATAAGTAAATCACCCCGTGCCAGCTTAAAGCACAAAGCAGAAGGTGAGAGAATCATCAGATCAAAAAAGTCATACACCTATTCTGTTGTACATTTCCCACCCAGCCACTCCATAACGTCTCCAATGCACCACTGCTCCTCCCTGCCCAGTCTGCGGCAGTACTGCACAACACTGTTAGCATGCAGAAGAAATGGGGAAATCACAGAAAAGTTCCACAAGCACATTTCCCATTTGTTTAGTTTTCTCTCTTCTCACCCATTGACACATTCAGCCAGAGCACAGACAACTGCCGCAGCAGAGGTCCCTGCATCGACTGGGAGGAATCGCCACCGTACAGTGATAGGCATACCACCCTCACCGACTGGTAAGTCAAAGTGGCCAGGAGATGGTCAAAATGCATAAATTGTCAGGAGTGACTGAGGGACATATAGTGCCCACATATGAAAGTCAACCAGAGATGAAAAAATAGCTGCATTACTATTGGAGTTGTCAATGGACATCCACATTTAGCTAATTATAATTGTGAACAGCTAAAGACAATATATTAAATGCCTTTGCTCATCAAACCTTCGTAATTGTGGAACATGACATGTTTTTCAGCAACAGCCCTTGACCTGGCAATCCAATCCTGTTATCGAGTGCCACAACTACTCAAAAGGGTGTCCCCACTATGTTGTAATGGTGTCTGTAGACGTAATCAAGAAATCTAATTTGCAGAAATATGGCAATGATGAACAAGAAGTGAGATCCCAGGGTCATTAGTATTGACAATGGATACACTGTCCAACTTTGAATGTTTCCAATATAGATCAAATGCCCAGTCCACACAGCTGGTCATGTACCACTTACATTGGCTGGCTTTTGTGTTGTCCATCAACAAAACACGATAGTGGACCTCACATCATGATCCGTAGACATGTCATTGTGATATAGGTTGCATCCAGGTAGTGGGCCCATTCGAAGTTATGTGGGAGCAATCATGACATTACGTATACCACACTTCAGCAACGCTGGTGCCCACAACTGCTTGTGCTCATCCTTTGTGCCAGAAATCTAGTGCATCACATGTGGCTGCAGGAATATAAAGTAGCAAAACACACTTATCATTGTAGGTACAACGAGGTCCTCCCAGAATCAAAGACACACACTGACTTCTGCTACAAGGTTGGCTGTGACATCTGTTCAGGGCCCACACACTGTTCTGGTGCTGGGCCAAGGGAAGTAAACCCAAGAATATATCAGGCTGAATGCTCATTAAATGTGCCTTTCACGTCCGCCGTATGTTGTATGTGTTGCACAACACTGTTGTCCTGCATCACAATATGCTCACATATGGCATTTGAACACATGCAAGATCAGACCCTGGTGGCTAATGAAAGGATGACACAAAATGTATGCCAAGTGAGTGCAGAATGGACATTCAATAGTACCATGAGTCATATGAAGTGACCAAAACACATCCGGCTTGCAATTCAATGATTGGAAACACCATGATGAAAATAGCATGGCTGAGGCCAACACTGATGCCAGTAGTGTACCTTTGAGATGGATGTAGGGGCTGCTAAGGTGAATCTTCATGCAATTACACCTGCTAAATAACTTGGCTGAAGAGCAACATGCTAATCCAGTGCAGGCGGAAGGCATCAAAGCTGCTCAGCCCATCCGCAATGTATGAGCATAACCAACTGTTACATTCTGCTTGCCTTCTCTCCTACCGTATTCACATGTATAGGTGAGTGTTTGACATATGAGGTTTGGATGTCTGCTGTACAAGACACCAATCGTCATCAGCTAAGTAGTACCATGATATTGGAAATTGAGTATGCAAAGAGAGGACACTCAAAGGATGGACATAAGACATCTGTGTTCTCTCATACCAAAATGTGTGACTTCATGCGTGGGGAAGCACAAATGAGCAACATCATGTCCCTGACTATTGCACATCTCACACATGAAACCCTTTCTGAATTGTCAACAGACAACATTAGACTCTGGAAATATGTAAGTCTTAATGGCAAAGGTGAAAGCAGTGTAATGGGGAGGATTCCGGGTCATTTATCCCTTCCTATCAGTAACCTTCTCATACATGTGTGTCTGTTGATGTGTCATCTTATTGATGTCAGTGCTGTGTGGAGGAAATGGCTGGCAACTGCTGCATGTGAGCAGGTGCCGAAATGTAAAGTTCAGGAGCTAAACATGCTGCACATTGTTCTGGATTACCCACAAATGGTCATTGTGAATGACATGTTGGCTCAGAGCTACCATCTGTGGTTGAAAAATATAGACCTGTATGTCTCATCACAGCTGCTGACAGGATGACGCCACAGCAGCGTGCACCATCCCGGGGACTGCATGACAGCCTGGCTGCAGCGTTGAAACCATCGCGCACCTGTCCTTCAGGTAATTCTGGCATGAGGTGTGTCACTGGCTTAGACTCCGAAGCCATGACAGAGATCCTGATTCCCCTCTGCATGTAATCGGCAGTTGTTGTTTACAAAGTGAAATACAAATCAGGAGTGTCATGTGCCTGTCTGTCAATTAGTGATGCAGATCATTGAGAATGTTGTCACTTCCCTCTACAGCTGCTGGATCAGGGACAGCTATGCCTACAAAAGCTGTGAGGAGACAGGTCCAGCAGGTGACACTAGGGGGGGAACACCAAGGGACAGAAAGTTGTGGCTGGAGCTGGTGAGTTTGCCTGTATCATGTGCATCTATGTGTAACACCTCAGTGCTATGGTGTGAGCTGTCATTTGTGGTGGTACCCTAAACATGTCACATGATCCTCATCTGTTGATGCAAAGTACAGTTAATACAACCCTTGTGTTGCACCACATGTTATACCAGGTCAAACCCTAATACGGTTGCAACCTCTGTTCCAGGGGATGCTGAGGACGAGGATGACAGGCCTATGACCAGTGCGGGCCGACGGGGAATCAGAGGGGAGAATCCCCTGATCCTCCAAGCAGTGATGTCGGCAGCAAGTACTGCTCAAGAGGAGGAGGATGAATTTCCTGAGGACGTCTACTTGGTGGATGATGAGGACAACATGTCTGATGACGATGCAGATGCCAATGCGGGCTTTCGTGCCAGATTGGCAAAATCGGTCAGGGCATCACATCTTCTGCCAAGCAACATTCGTCAGCCTCCTCCCAAGCATAGCATGGCCTGTCCCCAGCATCGAGCAAACCAGCCACTGCACCCACGCATCACAACACAGACA
This sequence comes from Triturus cristatus, assembly GCF_964204655.1. Lineage (NCBI taxonomy): Eukaryota > Metazoa > Chordata > Amphibia > Caudata > Salamandridae > Triturus > Triturus cristatus. The sequence goes on from NC_140588.1 coordinate 146,572,972, forward strand.
TCACTCCCTCACAGTCCTCATGTCCAGGACCAACATGGTGGTTCCCCTACCCGCTCTTCCCTAGACAGTGTATCCCTGGCATCCTCTCCACCATCTGGGGGTAGTACCAGCCCTGTTGTGGTGCCGGTATCCCCTGGGCACCATTCTCCTGCCCACAGGCAGGACATTTGTGCCATAGAGGCTACCCTGTCTGACATGTCGGAGTCCCTGCAGGACATGGTCCACTTCCCTCAGGTGGTGGACAGGCTGAGCCAAGTGTTGGATAGGATGGATAGGACTTGGCAAGACATGTCCAGAAATATGCGAGACATGCTATCCATCCAAAGGGAAGAGGGTGCAAGACACCATGCCTTGGCCATGAAGATGATGGAGGGCATACTGAGAGTGAGCCAAACTATCCCTTCACGGTCAACGCAGGGAGGGAAGCCATCATATCTGCCCACAGGACAGCACATCCCCACACCTGTACCAACTGCACAGCAACAGAGCAAAGGGAAACATCCACACCAGCGAGCTGAACTGGCACTCCCACCATCAACCCCTGTACAGGCACTCACGCCACCTGCACAACCACCAGCAACCCTTGTACAGGCACTCCCGCCACCTGCACAACCACCAGCAACCCCTGTACAGACACTCCCACCACCTGCCCAACCACCACCAACCCCTGTACAGGCACTCCCACCACGTGCACAACCTGCCCTTGTCCAGGCACAACCATCAAGTGTGCATACACCATCTGCCCCAGCACATGTAGATGACCCTGGACAGTCCCTTGGACAGTACCCACCTCCACGTAGGCAGCGAGCCAGACCTGAGCACTCTGAGCGGTCATCCCCCCCCAAATTGCGGTGTCGCAAGCACGATCGCCAGTGACAGGAACCCAGGACAATGTAACCACGTGAATGTGTGTTGACCAAATAAAGACCTACAAAAAAAAAAGATTCTGTTGTGTATCATGTCCTGTGTAACGATGTAGGTGGCCTCGAGATGTGAGAAGGTGTGTGTGTGTGTGTGACACAGTTACAAGTGTAACCCATCATTGCAACAAGCCATTATGTGCATAGCAGATGACTCACCAAATATGTGTCCATATTCTGAACCAGACATTCAAAATGAAGTCAAACAAGTTGAAGTAATTAGAATTCCTTAAAGATATTTATGTATGAACAGAAGAACAACCGTCCGTTTGGAAGGGAGTAAGGAAAAGAAATGATGGTCTTGATGCAGAGGGAGAAGGGAACCTGGATTGGGGTGGGGCAACAAAAATATAACACGTCAGGGAGCGTCAGGGAAAACAGTCTATTTACAAGGGGAAAATGAAATAATAGTTCACGACAATGTCTCCGTCAACAGTCAAGTGTCCTTCTGGTCATCCTCTAGGACCACAATGTCCAGATCCTCTGAGTCCGATGCAGGCACACGTCTGGCGGGTGCAGGAACAGACACCACTTGTGTTCGTGACACACGAGGAGTACGGGGAAAACAGTGTGGGGCAACGGACAGGGGGAGACATTGACGGTGGTATGGGAAGGGATTTGGGAGACAACAGACGACATGGCTGCGGTCAGTGAATTGATGCTGGTGGTGAGGGTGGCCAGAGATCGGAGAATGTCCTCTCGCATCATGCGTACCTCCATACACACTTGTAGCATGATGCGAGCGGACATGTCTGGCTGACCCTCACACATCCACATCAAGTCCACTGGCACAGCCACAGGAGGAACAAAACTGGGAGGGGCCTGGGGGGGACAGGAGGGATGTGGTGCCTGAGGTCCGGAGCCAATGATGTTGTGGAGCTGGCGGCTACGATGAGGGGGACTGGTTGCAGGGGATGCAGCTGGGGCCCCCGATGGAATGGGGGACTCTAGAGGTAGGGAGGGGCTGATGGCAGGCCTAGATTGTTTGTTGGCCTGCCCCGAGGACACCTCTTCAGGGCCCACAGGTGAAGAGTCTTGGGGAGAGTAGCTCTCCACCACATCATGGGCTGAGGTGTCGTGTTCACCCCCCCTTCAATGTCCGCAGCCTCCACCCGGGATGTAGCACCAGCATCAGGGTGTCCCTTGTCAGTCCGGGTGGGCGCAATCCCCTTGCTTCTTGATGTTGAGGGTCCCTCCTCATCCTCCTCCTCTTCCTCGCTGGTGGAAAGAGGGTGTAGCCGCCGACGCACTGGTGGCCTCGCGCTCCGGACCTGGTCCTGCTGCCTTTCATTTCGGCTGCTTTGCCTGCTGAAATTTAAGCAAAATCCTAATGTTATGGTTGTGTCATGCAGGATGAGACACATACATAGAGGAGCCAAGGTCAGACTTATTTTCCTCTGATCACACTCTATAGTTGTCAGTGTCTATGAGCTGACATTACGTGTATGTTCACCGTCATTTACTGGATTGAGTCTGACATGGCCACCTCACGTGGATGTTTGTGGCTTACACAACTGTATTGGCCAACCCTCAACCTGGCATTCTGGTGATCTGTGGGTCCTGCCACTGCTACATGTGCAGGTTCAAAAAGCAGGCCACCAATGGAGAAAATGAAGAGTCCTGATTTCTCAGATTTTGGCCATTCATAGGGAGTCGCTGCTATTTAAGGTCTGGACAAGTGTCATCTGCTTTGTAGCATTGTATGGGACAAGACAAGTGGCGAATGTGGGTCACACATCCACTGAGGCTCTGGGCTATTTCTGTAGCTACATTGTGAGTCTAGCCTTTGGCTGTCCCCACACATGATCTGACAATCCAGTGGCACATATTGGCTTTGGTGACTGATATGGTAATGCAGTACACCGCTGAACAGTGGTGGAATTTTGTGACAGCTACCTGTACATGTGAAATGTCAAACAGGCCACTGAGGCTGAGATGTCTGTCAGATTTAGAAGCGCTTTGAGTGATGCAAGGATGTCAAAGTCTGTCTTAACTCCATGGCACATGATGATTTGTCACAATTGGAACCCAAACTCTACAAATGCAATGCAAGTCATAGCATCCAATACCCTTTGGCCTGCCATGCGCACACTGGACAGTGTCTGTACCATTGCTCATCCAATGCACACATGATTTCCTAGTGCCAATTGTAGTGGTGCGGGAAGAGCAGATTTCAGTATAAATGCACAATTATGGCTCATTTAGCCAGTTGTCATGACGAAACTCCAACTCCCAAAATGCACTCTGCCCTGTACAGTCCATATGCCACAGTGTGCCTTTTTAAGCTTGGTGACTGCTGCATGGACACGGAATCTGTGAATGGAGGCATCGGACACACAATGGTACAGCACTGTTTCACTCACATCATACTCCCAGACACATTTAGCATATCATGCACTTACCATGCACTTACCATGTCCCTGCTGCTCATGCTCCTCCAGCTGAGCATGGAGGGTCGGCCAAGCTGCTCGCAGGACCCTCCTGTACAGTGGGGATAGGCGAGGACGATGCAAATGGTGCTGGGAAGACTGGCCCACCAGCTCCTCAGCCTTGTGCCGGGACCACCATTTTACGTCCTCCAAGCGCTTGCGGCATGCCCTCGCACTCCTGGTCTGGACTCCCACTGCACTGCAGCGCTCAGCGATGTTGGCCCACAGCCTGGCCTGGGCTGCATTGCTCAGCTGGTGTTCAGGGTCCCCATATAGCTGAAGATATTTGGCCAGCACCCCCTCAGCCAAGATGTCTAACTCACTTTCAGTGAAAGGGGGTGCCTTCTCTTCGTAACCCTCAGCCATTATGGGGATAATAAGAATGATGAGAGCAGCAGGATGTCAGAGGATCTAATCTGTGATAGAGGATGACTCAGAATGAACACAAAATGGCTGCCAACTATTTCCTGTGATGTATTTCCTGCCTCCCACTTCCTGTAAAACATTTCCTGTATGAAATAATGTGTTCCGGGTCATTTTCGGAGTTTACGGCCCGTAAGCGCAGTTTCCGGTTCCGGAGCGGAGGGTCCGCACACGCGCCGTACGCTCCGTAATCGGGACTTCCGCTTTAGGGCCGTAAACTCCGAAAATGACCCAGAACATATAATTTCATACAGGATATGTTTGACAGGGAGTGGGTGGCAGGAAATACATCACAGGAAATAGTTGGCAGCCATTTTGTATTCATCCATATCCATCCACAATCATGAATGTAATCTACTGCCATCCTGCTGTTCTGTTGTGGATAAAAAAGAAAAGACAGTGCATGTGAGAATTATTAAAATGTAACAAGAGGGGGAAGAGACCATTTAATGACATTTCTGCACTTATGGGCTGGGGGGCTGACAACATCAAACCCCTGTTTCAGTTTCTCCTGCTTTGCATTATGGTACATGTAGTCCATATTGGGTGTTCATTAGCAGAATTTTGTGATGTGTTACGTAACATTGGGGTGGAGAAATGTGGATATATCACAGACACATGGTGTCTGATTCACCCATGACATCACTCACGTTGTGGGCGCATCATTTGTGGGGGAGTCACATCTGTTGATGGCACAGGCCCGACAATGCTATGGTCATGACCTTTTCTGATTAAGTGACCCATCCTCATGAGGTCAGGCGAGGTCTCTCAGTACATGTATCATTTTCCATCTGCGTCAATAGATTCTTTAGGGACATCCACTACACTGATCGCTGACATGGGCACATGTGCTGATTTATGCTCAACCTTTTGACTACTGTCAACAGCTGTGATTAACATGCAGTTAGTGTGGCTTGCAAAGTTGTCTCAGGAAGGAATTCATTGACACAGTCGTGTATATCCAAGTTTCATCATTGGCAACAGACAGCAATCCATATTTAGTCCATTCCACTACAGGTTGCTCATGTGAAAAATGTGGCAACGAGCTGCTCACAGACTTGCATGCCCAGACCTCGGTTATGTGCCATGGCCCGGTTTCCCAGATTCAGAGCTAGCCGAGGTTCCAGCGGTATGTGTAAGCCATGCGTTAAGGCAATGTTGTGCAAGACACAACAGGCTAATATGATCTTGCACACGACTTCTGGGGAGTACTGCAGCACCCCCCTTGTACGGTCGAGACATCTGAATCGCGACTTCAACAGACCAAAAGTGCGCTCTATGATGGCTCGAGTCCGTATGTGTGCCCTATTGTACCTACGCTGTGGTACAGTGTTTGCACGCCTGTAAGGGGTGAGGAGATGGGGGGTGAGTGCATACCCACTGTCACCTGAGGAGAGGGGAAAGGGTAGTTGGTTACATTTCCCTCTTTGAATTGCACAGGACATGATCTATACTGTATTACATGCAGTATCTGTTGGGCCATGTATGTAGCTTTATGATTCTTATTGTACAATGGTTAATGTTGGGGGGCATTAAGACATTTCAAAAACACATTTTCCTCCTTTCTAACGCTTGGTACTTACCCAGTAGCCACATGTTGTCAAATTCTCCCGCAGCCATCCGCCGGGCAAGAGGTGACATGCGGAATATGAAGCTGTCATGGGTACTGCCTGGGAACACCGCATGCACAGTAATGAACCTCCCCCTGGCATCACAGACAGCTTGCACGTTGATGGAATGTCATCGGTGTCTGTTGCAGAAGATGTGTGCAATGTGGCGGGGTGGCTGAAGGGCCACATGGGTACAATCAATTGCACCCAGCACACGTGGGAATTGTGCAATGAGATAGAAATCTCGTGCTGCCCTTTGTCTCAGGGCCAGTGTACGTGGCATTTGTATGTGGTTGTGGGATCTTGCAGTGATGCATCTCAGTACCTGATGCAGGCACCGCGACTGACTCGCCTGGGAAATGCCCACATGGTCACTGGAGACCCTCTGGAAAGACCCAGTGGCAAAGAAATGGAGCGCAGAAAGGATCTTGAGATATGCTGGGATTGCATGTGAGCAGCAGGTCACAGAGTCAAGTTCCTGCTCCCACTCACATACCATTTCCAAGATGACTTCTGGAGGGAAACGGTACCTGGCCCTTACATCTTGACTGGAAATTCCAAATAGGTTGATCCTCTGTCTGAAGATCCTCTCTGCTCTCCTCCTCCTCCTCCTCAAGTAGTTTTGCCGCATGGCAAGGGGCAGTGCAACAAACAAATTCAGTGACATGTTGTAAGGGTTTGTGTGTGTGTCTGCACTGCAGTTATACATGCTGCCGAGCTAGGATTGGTTGGAGTGTGTCAGCTAATGCATGGTGGGGGATGGTAGGCACTAGCAACATGATGGCAAACTGGAGCTGTTGGTTGGGATTGGCTGAAGTGTGTCAGCTGATGCATGGTGGGGGATGGTAGGGACTTGGACAGGTGTTTCCCCTTGGCTCAAATGATCAATGGCCACAGTTAATGTAGTCTGGCCCTAAATCTGACCTTCCAGCCCGCGAGCGGACTTTCCGGCCCGTAAGCGGACTTTCCGGCCCGCGAGCGGACTTTCCGGCCCGCGAGCGGACTTTTCGGCCCGCGTGCGGACTTTCCGCTCTGGGTGCGGACTTTCCGCTCCGGGTGCGGACTTTCCGCTCCGGGTGCGGAAATTCCGGCCCGAGTGCTGACGTAAGTTTAGTGGTTGTAAATCCATTCTGTGAATAGCAAAAGTAGTAAGTTCATTCTGTGATTAGCAAAAGTAGTAAGTTCATTCTGTGAATACCAGAAGTAGTAGGTGCATTCTGTGAATACCAGAATGGTAGTAAGTTTAGGATTTTGTCTTAAGTTTGTTCTGTGAATCAGGCCCAATATCCTTTGTCATGAATTGCACATCTAATTGGACCAACAATCTTAGTGATACTGCTTGTGGTATATTTGTCACTTTTATATCTACAACTCTGTATCAGTCCTTTTGATTGTGCTTAGTTGAAAGCACATGCCATTAATTTAATCAATTTAACCTTAACCATGACTGCAAAATGTGCTCTCGTAGTTGTACATATTAGTGCTCCATCCCCTCCATATCAGTACTATCAAGGCAACCCACACCCTCTTGGAAATGGCACCCTCATGCCCCAGCTGACAGAAAGTACCTATTCGTGTGTAGCCCATAACCATACGTTTATCACTGACGGTAAACTAGGATTATGTTGAAACTCAGCCAGCACTGCTGTTGAGCGCGCGTTACACCATCCAGGTATGTTTTCGCCTATTCAGTTTCAGGCTGCAATGTTTGATGACATTGCCAGCCCCAATCCCGGGCAAAATAAAAAGGAAGCTTTGCCGCTGCCCTACTAAGCCCTTAGAGATCACCATCAGCTACCTGCAGTGGCCAGGTGGCAGGCACCCAGCGGGACCTGCCAGTCCGATTTACTCACCATCATGTGTTTAAGGCTAATTAGTTTGAGTTCTCCTCTTGACAGCATCCCTTCTAGCCACCAGTGTTGAGTAACCACTCAAGACTGTTTCTTGTCCAAGTCATCCCCTTAGCCTGGCACTGTTAGACCAAATGAAGCTTTAGAAGCTCCCTCTACAAAAGTATATAAAGTATTGCACCATTTGGGACACTATTACTTCATCACTACATCCGTTCAAGGCATGACAACACTGTCAAAGGTACCCCCACCTTAGTACCTATTTAACCCCTCAAATACAGAAGAAGGGAAAAAAAGATTACCAGTGCACCCTGCCTTGGGCCTAAAATTAACGGACAAAGTAAGAACCCTCATGTGTGAAGCTGCTAGCTTGGGTGTGGGCAAAATGCCACCGATTAATGTTATTTTGGGTCCGCAATTGACTGTCCTAACCGTCCAGAGTACGGTAAAGGAGGCGCATAGGCACATGTGGGTAGTATAGTAGTACCTGAGCAGTCTGGTATGCCATGGCACTCAGCTATGCTCCACTAATTTTATACGGTATCCCCAGTGCTAAGATGGAAAATCAGCAGTGCAGGTACTCTGGCCCAGAGTACCTGCTTGTATCTAAGAAGAACGTACATCAAGCCACCCGCCAGTCCAGTGATTCTGGCCTGTGCGATGGGCCTCTCTTGGCGTGGGTTCACATAAGGCTGCAATCTTTCCCTAGCCTAGTGCGCCACACAGAACTGGCTCATCTGTCAAGTTTCCCTCTAATTAAACAACCTGTAACCTTTGGAACCATTGCCAGTCCTAATATTGCCTTTGTCAAAGGAAGATAGTTGCCTAGTCAAATAAACAACAGATATGGCTTCCTAGAGGGAAATTGAAAATTGCTACAGTACTGAATCATGAGACTGTGCAAGATCTAAACTGCAATTGCTAGAGGGTAATCTGTCTCCCACTCCCCCCTTACAACTTTGTCGCAGAGTAGCTCCAGTGCGTGCCTGCTGCATGTGGGCCACTGGTGACACCCTTGACGCCCCAATTAATTGCACTGTTTTACTAATATTTTCCATGGAACACTCCACACTTGGACGTGCCTTTTTGCAACTTTTAATTTCCAGTGTACAACTTAATTGTGCATTTCCTTGTAGTATTTTTGTCATATTGGACCTTTTTCTTTATATACTACCCCTTCAATTTTACTTGTTTCTTATCTTGGAGAGTTCGCACTGCCGGGGGTGCAGAGAACATAACATACGTGTTTGTAAAGTGCACTTACGCCTAGGGGGGTCTTATCACTGAATAGCAGCTGTTTATTGTTACCCATTTCCAAGGTACTGATTTTTCATATTGCTGTATTCCCTTTCTACGTTTACCACAAACCATCAGAAACACCGTGGACTGGTCGCCCTGGGACCTGCTCCAGACATCTGCCTTCTTGTTAGCTGCAGGTCTTGGAAGCTGGTCTAGAACGTTTTAGTACATCTAGTAATATCATGTTAGACATTTTCGTATACGTACCACCCCGCTAAATTGTGCATGTTTCTTACTTTCACGAGTTGGCACAACTGGGGTTGCAGGGAACATAATAACATAATCCCACATATTTGTAAAGCGCATGTCCACCCCCATCTAGGCACTGGATAACAGGTGCTTATTGTCGCCCAACTCAATGGTACTGATTTTTTTTGGGGGGGGGGGGGGGAGGTGGAATCAGCCTGCATATTCAACCTAGAAAAGTGTCTCAAATCAATTGTACCATTCCTTTTTCCAATCTCAGAAGGATGAAAATCATATCGGGACCTGAAACCTGTGAGCATGAGGTAAAAACAAGATTCCTGCGGTGTGTGCCTTGCCACAAGATGCTGTTCATCTGTGAGATAACCACAAACCAACAGCCTGCGAAACTTGCAGCATATAATTGCCTCCTAACTGTGCACTCCGCCTTTTTCCCCCTGGAGCCTATAACTATTAATCATAGGTGGGTAAGTCAGTGTATATGAAATGTTACATCAGGCAGGGGTGGGTTCACCTGTTCTCTATGCAGGTGGGCGGTATAGTTGAAGAGTACTTGCATTGGGTCAGCACCAAACTCTGAATCTAATATGTAATGCAGTTCTTTTGACTGTTAATCGCTCCCTGTAAATCGCTCCCTGTAATCGCTACTAACATAAAGAAGTCTCTGTCTGCATGTTACCTGCCCAGGTCAAACAGGATTACTTTAGAAGCCATCCTAGAGTCCTCAGATGATCATGCAACTACATTAGATGTCATTTTCACATCAGACATCATCAAGCTCTTGAAGTCATCAGCAAAGCTGAAAAGCGCAGCCTGATGATTTGAGGATGACTTGAAAATGAGTATCTGATGACTTTAGTAGGTGTCATTATTCATGATGATTTAAGGATGACTTGAAAAAGACTCTCAGATAACTTTACAAACTGACATTGTTCCTGATGACTTTGGGATGATTTGAAAATAAGTATCGGATTACTTCAAAGGTACTATTGTGTTTTCAATAAGATGTTTTTGCTTCTGGTGATCTTAACAGGAATTGCTTGTCTATTTAAAGAGCACGTCCACCACTTGGTTTCAGGTTTCCAGAAAAATGTAAACTGTTGGATGATTGCAGATAAACGCAAAATGACATACAAGTTTTCTATTATACACAACTGAGCATACAATGTGCTTTAGCAAACTATGTACAAGTTAGAGGTTATTTTTTTAAAACATTTATTTTTGTCACTTTCTTTTTGTACAAACCAGGTAAAATAAGCATCCACTGTAAAAAGATCAATGCCTAGCATTAACAAAGATGAACATTAGCCATTGTATGCATGGTCACTGAAGTTAAGGGACAATTAAGAATGAAAATATGTGGCAGAATAAACTAAATAACGTAACAAAAATAAATGCTACACATTATGCAATCACTGGAGGCACATTATGCAGCTGAATCTTTATCTAGCCATCTGATATCTGATGATTTCCACCGCAAAACAATACACCAAATGAGGGAAACAAGCACCCAGCAAACAAATACACAAATTATGAAATATTTCATTGCATTCACAAACAAATGCAAAAACAAACACAACATTTATCTAGTAATGGGAAGGTTGAAGTTTTCTAAAATCAATTGAGACCACCCATTGGCCATTCTGTATTGTATTTGATGTACTTGCTCTGCTCTCAAAAATAAATTTGAGGATACCAAATGAATTTTTAGCCTCCAATTTCATATTGCTGCACATTTATAAATAAAGTTTTGAATGTTCAGTTGTACATTTTGCTTCTATATTGATATACACTTTATTATTTGGCCAACATTACTATGTTTAATGAGCAGTCTAGGACCCCTGCGTAGGGGTCGCGGACACCTTGCTGTCCTTTGAGCACAGGTTAAGAATGCTTATCACGATGATTTCTAATCAAATTCACTATAAAAAGAGACATGCATGTAGGAGAACCTTCTAGCATGATTTGCCTTAATCTATTTCAAATCGATTTGGCATTTCACTTACAAATGATTCATTTTCTACCTCAATCTAAAAAAAGGCACATTTTATCATTGATATCCTGATAGCTGTGATGTTGTTATCTACTACAACCAGATGAACTGGTTCCCTGATGTCATAGGATTCACACTTAAGTGGAACCATGAGTGCTAGGTTAACAGACACGTCTATCTGCTTACACTGAATGAATCTAGTCACCCTGCCATAGGCAAACACTCCAGATTCCGTTACATATTTTATTACACTTTGGTCTCACCTCTGAATGCGAGTGTAATTTGAGCTGTAAACAAGAATATTGCTTTGTTCTAAAAATATTTTGTTGTAGGCTACTACATCAGAGCTTAAAATATGAGTAATCTAAGTTACTGCTATATATTCATTCTCTGTTAAACTGTAAGGGTATATAGAACCAACACTGTAAATGCAATTTTCAATTTTTAATTATCGTCTGTTTATCTTATATGAACACATCATACTCTGGTAAAATTGTGCCTCAACACTATCAGGAGGCAAATGATTTTCCATTAACACAGGTATTACTTGCATCATATTTACTGCATCTAGAATTTGTGTTTCTATACCTACTGTACCATGCACATGATTTAAAAGGAAACCATTAAGATCTTCAAAAACAAAACAATTAGCAGTAAACAGAGGCCCTGCTGCTCTTACACGGTCTACTAAGTGGACCAATTGATGAACATTCATTGTCAAAAATCGTTTTTCATATAAATCCGTAAACAGTTGCACAAACAAAAGTAAACACTATTCTGCTATATGTAAATCTTTCTGACTAATGTCATCATTTAATAGCTTATGAATTGCTTTCATAAGTACACAAAAGTGTAAATAGCGTGATCTATCTAAAACATTTTTTAACACCGGCATACTATAAAATAAAATAAAGTTTTGAAACTGAGGCCTTTCAATATGGTAGTTCATCAACAGACCATGGAACTCTACTAACATCCAGTGTGGGTTTTATCTGTTTCAAATAGCCATTAACTACTTTGACTTTTTCATAAAAAGAGTATGAATGATGCTTATATTCTTCAGTGAACCAGATGGTCATCATCAATTGCATAGTGTCACTACATACACCATGCATGTAATCAATCACAAATCCTCTGTTTACACAAAAATGTTTCAAAAACATGAACCACATGGGACCTTGGATCCCTCTTACACTGTAATCAGAAAGTCCACTCTCGATATTTGCTATTGCACTGTTTACATCTGATTTAGTACTATCGAGTGTCCTTGGTGGGCCTTTTGGGTTTTCAGCATTGTAAGGAAATACTCTACAGTGCCCTTTTCCTGACACAGTGACTTCACCCTCTTGTAGATAATGCCAGCACCCAAACTTCCCATTAAACTGGGTGTTGTTTGAAACAAGACAACGAGCTGGTAAATCACATGTGATTGTCAGAAGGGTAGCGTGGCAAGTAAAACTACAATTGTTGTGATCTTTAAATGACACTCCACTTTCCAGCTGTGTAAGTTCAATATATAATGGCTTTAAGAAAGACCACATTATTTGCTTTTTTGCGGAAACCCAAATACCATATAGTAATATATTTTCACGCAGTTTTCTTTGAGATTCAGGCAGCTCGTTTACCATTAAGTACAATGGCCACATTGATAATTTGGAACTTTTAAATACAGGAACACCATCTGTGTTCATTGCAAATGAAAGGCTGTTAGGGTTTTTCAGGAATCCACTCTTGAATAAATCCAAATACATTTCCCCATCATATACATCTTTCATAGTTTGTTTCTCATTCTCCATATAGTGATCAAATCGATGTTTCCTCACCTTTTCTGTAAAATGTTTTCGCCTAAACATAGTCTAACTGTTCAATTAGGCTGCGCTGAATGAAATAAGGCACTGAGTCACTTTGAATCAAATCTTTCATATAGTGTTGGTTAGGACAGGTCTGAGGGTTTTTATCAACATGTGTATAGCAAGTGGCACAATTTTTTTGATATATTTGTGCAGGTGATACATAGTTTTGAACATTCTATTATCACGTGGCAAGAGCAAATAGATGAGATTCAGCATATAGCCAGCTGCCTCATCACTCAAGCGAAAACAAATAATAAAGCAACAAAGCAATAGTATGACCACCCCTAAGCATTTGTTGGAGCCCTCAAAAATAGGTGATGATTCATCTGTCGTATTAGTTTGATCAGAACAAATTTGAATTTCTTCGTACTCATTTTGAATGGTATATCCAACTTGATCCAAAAGTTGTTCCAAAAGTTGTTCCAAATCAGAATCCGAGTCATTAATTAAATCATCTTTAAGCAGAGGATCCATTTCACCTTTTAAGCTGCTACAAAGCGTTGCCCAAACAGCGTCAATTGGATCTTCATCTGTGTCATCTACTGGTGGCGTATAATCTGGTATTACTGTACAGTTGTCTGAATGCAATGTACATTGCTCTGCAGAAGGTGATGTATGAAGAACTATAACAAAAGAAAGTATGACATTGTACATTTAGTAAGCAAAATATGTTGTAATTAGATTGTAAATGTATTATACGTCAGTAACCAATTAATTTTTCTGTGGCAGAAACTCAATGTGGGTTGATTAGGACCTTCATTTTTGCAAGTGATGTGCTTTCAAACTATATACTTTCATACATCAAATTGTTAATGCAAGCAGTATAAAAAGGAGTTAATAATTTCATACTGTACCTTTGGGGATGATGTCATCTGCTGTGCTTGAAGTCTGCAAGGATCCTTCTTTTACTTTCTTCGGTGCTGCATATTGTATAATGTTGTCATCTGTTTCTTCAATTAAATATTCTGTCTACTCATGCATAAAAGGACCGATTAATTCAATTCTGCACTTGGTCATGTTTAGAACAGGTTTTTTTGTGACTTCTAAAAGTCCCCCAGTTGTTGAGCAATTCTTGTACCTACAGCATTCATTAGTTTTGTGTCTTGTGTGCATTCACCATATATGCATGGCTATTAGGATGGAACATGAGAATGAACAAATATTGTTTCGGCACAATAATCTCCAGTTGATTGAGTGTGGTGGTATTGATTTGGCTTCATGCAAATCAGAGAAGCTGGTTTGGTGACTTATTATGTTAATAATTTATTCTCAAAAGTGGACATTATAACTTTGTGATCACTCCAAACGTTCTCTAAAGCTATAGGTGCGTTGACTAACTTCTCAAAAAAGTTAGAGGGACGTCCGATTAACCCCTTATTACAGATCTACAAGGCCAAATGCATTTCGACTGGCACTTACGGATCTGGGATTTGGGGAATTGAGCACGTTGACCATATTCAACGCTCTGAGAACTCTTTTTTATGCTACCTCCTGGCTGTCCCACGGGGTACATCTACATACGTGGTACATAATGAACTCGGTCTTACACATATCACGGACACCATAAATTCTTCCCCCATTATCCTATGGCATAAAGGCTGGACCAACCAAGAGACCAATCTAAACAGGGAAATCATCATAGATTGCCTTAGCCTGAATGAGGCTGACAACATCAAGTGACTGAAATATGTAAGAAACCTGTCATCTGACCTAGGGCATCCTGAATTTTTTTCTGATCCTTCAACTCTGAATAAAATACCTAGAGTTACACTAAAACGACTAGTCTTAAGCCATCTGACTAGCCAACGCTGGTTATCTGAAAAACATAAGAGCACGGTAGTTGACTACCAACATTCTACCATAACACAAGGGACCCGGCAGTATCTACTCTTAATACCATCTCCTTTTATCCGTATGCTCGTAACTCGTTTTCGTACTGATACTTTCTTCAGACTATTGACTTTCCCTAATCAAAATTGTTGGTCCAGCAACCTGGAGAAATGCCCTTGCGATGATCTGTCAACACAATCTAACATCCACTGCATTTTGTTTTGTAGGTTCTATCAATTGCCGAGGGCAACCTATTTGAAACCCTTACTTAAATCATGGGGACTACAATCTTGTAGAGCGGCCTATTATAAATTAAAAACATTGGACAGTCCCTTAGCCATTGCTGTTGTTTCCTCTTACTCAAAAGTGATCGTGAGAGTGAGGGCTTCAATGCAACCTTAGATGACATAAGATTCAACGCTTGTTGTGTATTTCTTACTTAAATGACTGCATGATGGCTGTTAAATCATTGTAATTATGCCTACTGTATTTTTTTGAATACGTTTTTAACGTTTTTACGTGCCTTCGCGGCATCTTATTATTCAATTTTACTTCTTTTAATATATGTGTACTTTTGTGATATTGTTTTTACATATCGAATAAAGTTTATAATTGAATTGAAGGTCTTTTTGTGACTTCTAAAAGTCCCCCAGTTGTTGAGCAATTCTTGTACCTACAGCATTCATTAGTTTGTGTCTTGTGTGCATTCACCATATATGCATGGCTATTAGGATGGAACATGAGAATGAACAAATACTGTTTCGGCACAATAATCTCCAGTTGATTGAGTGTGGTGGTATTGATTTGGCTTCATGCAAATCAGAGAAGCTGGTTTGGTGACTTATTATGTTAATAATTTATTCTCAAAAGTGGACATTATAACTTTGTGATCACTCCAAACTGAGAAACAGATGCACGTACACGCTGCCGGTTACCGAGCCGGTAAGATGGAAAGGAGTACTTCATAAATTGTCTGAACAACTGACTTTTTACAGACTGATGATTGAATGTCAACAGTGAAAGTTCTAGGATATATTGTGGAGCCCTGAAGAAGTCCCTGAGCTTGACAAAATGCGTCTGCTATGGTCATTGAATTTTAACAAGAAATTAAATAAAGAACGACTTTGAACAAAAAGAAACTACTGAGGCCTGGGAAGTTTTCAATGTGCACACAGAGACTGTTTTGATTACCTTGATACATTGCTCAGTGCTGAACCTACTGTGTTTGTGTCAGATTAGGAAATGTCCATTTCCTGGTATATGAGTATATAAGGATGTACTCCATGGTTGTTTGCACTGTTTTATTGCTCACATATTGTATTGTCAGGTGTGGAGTGCTATAAGCCTCAACCCTCTGTCTGTTGATATTAACTTTGTGATCACGTTAAACTTGCTGCATCATTTAATTCCACAACGCAATGCTTTGTCTCCACAAAACATGTATTAGAAGATGATTACAGTAATACATTAAGTACATAGCTAATAATGTAATTATTTACATGTTCCTTCTATTAATGGCCTGCCTAGCTAAACTATCACAAGAAAGAAAACAGCAGGGTAAAACGAAACTCATGCAGAGCAGATCATACTCTTTGCAAGGAAGCCTGTTTCACACTCTTGCCTCAAAAAGAAAGAAGAGCCATCTGTAGCACTGTTAAGTGCATCTTAGTTGAAAGTAACTGGTGTAGAAAGCAGACTTTAATAAAACTTGTCATTATAGAAGAGAGTGTCTCCTGAGGTTACTGACCGTTGTTGAGTAAATCTGTTGTGTAGATTGAAGTGTCCTCTGAAAAGATTTGGTGTAATGTTTTATAATGTGCGCTTACCTCTAATAACCATTTTTTGTATGGCCCACGTTTCTTTTCTTTCCCAAGTTGTCCTCCTTTATTCACTGGCATCATTGTTTCTGCTTCCAATAGTCTTTAAATATGGAAATTGAGCTGTGGTTCTTTATCGCACAGACAATACTTTGACTCCCTCACTTTGTATTATTTTATGATGCCAAACATCTCAGTTCAGTATTTTCCTGGCTAATGGAAGGCCGCTAAAAGGTATTTACACCTGCCAAACATACAATGCTCTTGTAGCGGCGTTTTCAAGATTTACATTTGTCATGAATTACTGATATGTCCCTTGTAAAGTGGTATATCATATACCCAGGCCTTGTACTTGCAACGTAATCTGTGAGCTTCTAGCACTGATCACGCCAATATAAGTAGCCTTTCAAACCTGGCTCAGGTCTGCCATTGTAGAGCCCGTGTGTGCAGTTTATTGCCACTTCGACTTGGCATTTAAAGCTACTTACCAAGCCTCAAAATCCCCTTTTATCTCATATGTCACTGCAGGCAACCCTTCGGAGCAGGGTGTAATGTAAATAAAGGACAATCAATTAATCAGTAATTTGTTAAGCGCACTACATACCCGCAAAGGGTCTCAAGGCGCGGGGGGCGCTACTGATGGAACAGCCAGTTCTTCAGTGTCCTCCTGAAAGTCAGCAGGTCTTGGGTCTGTCGTAGGCTCAGTGGGAGGGTGTTCCATAACTTGGCGGCGAGGTGGGAGAAGGATCTCCCACCGGTGGTTGTTTTCGGATGCGTGGGACGGTGGCGAGTGGGAGGTCGGCGGAGCGTAGCTGGCGGTTGGGGGTGTAGAAGGAGAGCCGTCTGTTGAGGTAGGCTGGGCCGGTCTTATGGAGTGCCTTGTGTGCGTGGATGAGGAGCTTGAAGGATATCCTCTTGTTGACGGGGAGCCAGTGCAGGGGTCTTAGGTGGGGGGTGCTATGGCCGTGTCGTGGTACATCGAGGATCAGTCATGCCGCGGCGTTTTGGATGCGTTGTAGTCGATTGCGGAGGGTCAGTTGTGTTGCTGTCTGTTGGGGCTGTCTGGGTGTTGATACTTGCCCCAGCAATATTGGTTGAAGCTCATACCTGGGAGAACACCGTTATGTGCATACTTTGATGCTTATAGTAATATTCGTGCTGCCAGAGATCTTTGACAACTAAGGTATGTGCCTGCTGAAGTTTGGTCTGTGTATTGCTCAACATAATGTACGTGTTCGAGGGCTAGGGCGTCTTGCTGGAGTCCACAGTACAACTTTTAATCAGTCTCATTGTGTGATGTTGGGTGGTTGCTTGTTAAGCATGTTATTTGTTCTCTTGGGAGGCATATTGTTTTATGAAGAGTGCAGTGATGCTGGGAGCTGGCTGAGGTCATCTGACCTGTTTTGGATGTGTGCGCACTGTTCTGACTAATGTGTTCTTTCGGACAACGTGGTTCTTTTTTTCCCGGATGGTGCGAGAGAAAGAGATGGGACAGGTGTGATGTCAAGAAAGGAGGGAAGAAAGAAAAAGAGCAAGAAAGAACGCAAGACAGAAAAAAAAATATCTGAATGAGAGCAACAGAGAAAGTAAACGAAGCACGTATGTAAATAAGGAGAAAGTCGGAAACAAATAAAGAAAAGTAGCATAGAAAGAGGATGCTAGGAGAGAAAAAGTAAAGGAACTGTTGTTCAGGCTCGCTTGCAACGCTCAGTGCAGTATGCCAATCATTTTACCCCCCCCCCCCACCAGTTTCAAATGTCACCAGCTGCCACTGTATGGTTGTGCGCAATGACATAGATCTGTCTCATGGATTGCAGTCTTGTTGGATCAGGAGAGGTGCTTGGATCAGGAGAGGTGCTTGAAGCGCTACTCTCATAGTTGTGGAAGGCTACCGCCTTCAAGAAAAGTTAAGCAGCACAAGTGTGGTGGCAGGGGTAGCAGCATACCGTGTAGTGCTGAGTACAAGTAAACAGGCTTTTTTAACCTGTGTCACTAGGAGTGAGGCCTGCAGAGTCACTCACCTTTTTGAAAGTTCTGTTACTCTGTGTGTAACTCACACTTAGCCTACCTCGGGTAGATGGTGAGTGCTGCGCAGTGCAGGAGTAGTGACTGCACTAGACGTATGTGTGCTTGGGAAGGGTACAGGACAGGTATAGAGCAGTACTGTGTAGTACATGTATGGTCAGTGCATGTACTGAGGGTATGTGTGTTTGCGAGGAATACATCACATAAGAGTCCGCTCTGGCTGTACGGTAAAACCTGTTCACCCTGCCATAAGCCCAGTAAAGGAAATAAAAGTTAGTTATTTTAAACTGGGCATTCCCAGACACGTTTGGAACTTGTTTCAGAATTTTTGACCAGTCTGCCTCCTGGATAGGACCCCTAGATCTTCGTCCCATTTCTACCTGAACCCAGTCAGGGGAGCACCGATATCCGCTCTGAGTGCCCGATAGAAGCACGTGATCGCTCTATGAGTGCCTGCAGATGTGCAAATAAGATGACAGCTCCGATATTTCTTAATCACTGCTACCACAGCCCTATGCAATAAGGACTGACCCCCGGCAGCTCATACTCCAGCCGCAGGTCTGCTAATTGGAGCAGCACCCCTGCACGAAACAGACTGCCCACAGGAGAAATACCAGGGGCCACCCACTCCATCAGCCCGCACCAATCGCCACTGTGGGGTATTAGTTCCAGGCACTGCGGCGGTATATAGGGAGTATTCGAGCCGTGCAGGTTTTTTCTACAAACAGTGAATCCAACAATGCCTCATTCCCATGAGCTCTCTAGGAAAATCACTGAAACCACTTGGGATTCAGAAGCAGGTGAAATAACTCCCAGGGCATGGGAACGAATGGCAATACTGCTGGCCCGCGAATCAGGCAAGCACCTTTCCACGGGCTGTATTCTTTACCATAGCTTTGATCTCTAAAAGCGTAATATCACCGCCCAACAACTCAGCTTCCTCAAAGGTAATAATCAAGAGGGCCAGCGGTTCTAGAAAAGTGGCACTCCGATGTAGCGTTTGATATGGGGCAAGACCAGGTTGTGATTGAAAAGCATCCTAAGTAAAAATCAAAGGAAATGATGAACGGAGTGTTGAACATTGCAAGCACTCACCCCCAGTTAACTGATCTGGGTTTAATCCATCACCGTTCTTTAGCCCACTCTGCCACCCCAGTTCAGACATGGCCATATGCAAATCAGTCTGACCCTGTGCCTCATGGGAACAGTCCAGCCTGAACTGCCAAGCCATGTCTTCCCTGGACTGGAAACAAGCTTCCTAGGACCAGTTTCTGGCATTTCAGCCATCTTCAGCCAGGCTTGCTTGAATCCAGTGGCAAAGTGAGCAAGGGACTCACGTCTGAGCATACCCTGCCAACTTATGGCGAACAAAGTAAAAACCAAAGGAAATGATGGACGGAGTGTTGAACATTGCAAGCACTCACCCCCAGTCAACTGATCTGGGTTTAATCCATCACCGTTCTTTATCCCACTCTGCCACCCCAGTTCAGACATGGCCATATGCAAATCAGCCTGACCCTGTGCCTCATGGGAACTGTCCAGCCTGAACTGCCAAGCCATGTCTTCCCTGGACTGGAAACAAGCTTCCTAGGACCGGTTTCTGGCATTTCAGCCGTCTTCAGCCAGGCTTGCTTGAATCCAGTGGCAAAGTGAGCAAGGGACTCACGTCTGAGCATACCCTACCAACTTATGGCAAACAAAGTAAAAACCAAAGGAAATGATGGACGGAGTGTTGAACATTGCAAGCACTCGCCCCCAGTCAACTGATCTGGGTTTAATCCATCACCGTTCTTTAGCCCACTCTGCCACCCCAGTTCAGACATGGCCATATGCAAATCAGTCTGACCCTGTGCCTCATGAGAACAGTCCAGCCTGAACTGCCAAGCCATGTCTTCCCTGGACTGGAAACAAGCTTCCTAGGACCGGTTTCTGGCATTTCAGCTGTCTTCAGCCAGACTTGCTTGAATCCAGTGGCAAAGTGAGCAAGGGACTCACGTCTGAGAATACCCTGCTAACTTATGGCGAACAAAGTAAAAACCAAAGGAAATGATGGACGGAGTGTTGAACATTGCAAGCACTCACCCCCAGTCAACTGATCTGGGTTTAATCCATCACCGTTCTTTAGCCCACTCTGCCACCCCAGTTCAGACATGGCCATATGCAAATCAGTCTGACCCTGTGCCTCATGGGAACAGTCCAGCCTGAACTGCCAAGCCATGTCTTCCCTGGATTGGAAACAAGCTTCCTAGGACCGGTGTTTGGCATTTCAGCCGTCTTCATCCAGGCTTGCTTGAATCCAGTGGCAAAGTGAGCAAGGGACTTACGTCTGAGCATACCCTGCCAACTTATGGCGAACAAAGTAAAAACCAAAAGAAATGATGGACGAAGTGTTGAACATTGCAAGCACTCACCCCCAGTCAACTGATCTGGGTTTAATCCATCACCGTTCTTTAGCCCACTCTGCCACTCCAGTTCAGACATGGCCATATGCAAATCAGTCTGACCCTGTGCCTCATGGAAACAGTCCAGCCTGAACTGCCAAGCCATGTCTTCCCTGGACTGAAAACAAGCTTTCTAGGACCGGTTTCTGGCATTTCAGCCGTCTTCAGCCAGGCTTGCTTGAATCCAGTGGCAAAGTGAGCAAGGGACTCACGTCTGAGCATACCCTGCCAACTTATGGCGAACAAAGTAAAAACCAAAGGAAATGATGGACGGAGTGTTGAACATTGCAAGCACTCACCCCCAGTCAACTGATCTTGGTTTAATCCATCACCGTTCTTTAGCCCACTCTGCCACCACAGTTCAGACATGGCCATATGCAAATCAGGGTGACCCTGTGCCTCATGGGAACAGTCCAGCCTGAACTGCCAAGCCATGTCTTCCCTGGACTGGAAACAAGCTTCCTAGGACCGGTTTCTGGCATTTCAGCCGTCTTCAGCCAGGCTTGCTTGAATCCAGTGGCAAAGTGAGCAAGGTACTCACGTCTGAGCATACCCTGCCAACTTATGGCGAACAAAGTAAAAACCAAAGGAAATGATGGACGGAGTGTTGAACATTGCAAGCACTCACCCCCAGTCAACTGATCTGGGTTTAATCCATCACCGTTCTTTAGCCCACTCTGCCACCCCAGTTCAGACATGGCCATATGCAAATCAGTCTGACCCTGTGTCTCATGGGAACAGTCCAGCCTGAACTGCCAAGCCATGTCTTCCCTGGACTGTAAACAAGCTTCCTAGGACCGGTGTCTGGCATTTCAGCCGTCTTCAGCCAGGCTTGCTTGAATCCAGTGGCAAAGTGAGCAAGGGACTCACGTCTGAGCATACCCTGCCAACTTATGGCGAACAAAGTAAAAACCAAAGGAAATGATGGACGGAGTGTTGAACATTGCAAGCACTCACCCCCAGTCAACTAATCTGGGTTTAATCCACCACCGTTCTTTAGCCCACTCTGCCACCCCAGTTCAGACATGGCCATATGCAAATCAGTCTGACCCTGTGCCTCATGGGAACAGTCCAGCCTGAACTGCCAAGCCATGTCTTCCCTGGACTGGAAACAAGCTTCCTAGGACCGGTTTCTGGCATTTCAGCCGTCTTCAGCCAGGCTTGCTTGAATCCAGTGGCAAAGTGAGCAAGGGACTCACGTCTGAGCATACCCTGCCAACTTATGGCAAACAAAGTAAAAACCAAAGGAAATGATGGACGCAGTGTTGAACATTGCAAGCACTCACCCCCAGTCAACTGATCTGGGTTTAATCCATCACCGTTCTTTAGCCCACTCTGCCACCCCAGTTCAGACATGGCCATATGCAAATCAGTCTGACCCTGTGCCTCATGGGAACAGCCCAGCCTGAACTGCCAAGTCATGTCTTCCCTGGACTGGAAACAAGCTTCCTAGGACCAGTTTCTGGCATTTCAGCCGTCTTCAGCCAGGCTTGCTTGAATCCAGTGGCAAAGTGAGCAAGGGACTCACGTCTGAGCATACCCTGCCAACTTATGGCGAACAAAGTAAAAACCAAAGGAAATGATGGACGGAGTGTTGAACATTGCAAGCACTCATCCCCAGTCAACTGATCTGGGTTTAATCCATCACCGTTCTTTAGCCCACTCTGCCACCCCAGTTCAGACATGGCCATATGCACATCAGTCTGACCCTGTGCCTCATGGGAACAGTCCAGCCTGAACTGCCAAGCCATGTCTTGATCTCTAAAAGCGTAATATCACCGCCCAACAACTCAGCTTCCTCAAGGGTAATAATCAAGAGGGCCAGCGGTTCTAGAAAAATGGCACTCCGATGTAGCGTTTGATATGGGGCAAGACCAGGTTGTGATTGAAAAGCATCCTAGCCAGATTTTCAACATCCTGCACTGGGTACAAAGGAATGTGTGGAGGTGGACATGCAACTCGTGTATACCCAAAAAGAAAAAGGGATCCCTGGTCATCTGGTGGGTGCGCCTCCATGAGTCGACATGTCCTCGCTGGAGCGGCCAGCAAACAAACTTCTGGGCCTGTCTGACAAACAGGGAGTCTCGTAAACGCAGGTGAGACCTATCCGGAGTGGGGTCCACAATACTACTAAAGTCACGGTTATTCGGTATATTGGCACAGTGCCCTATACCTCCTGCTGGCAGGGTAGTTCACCTGTACATTGCCTGACATTATATAGACAGATGTAATTCATGATATAGCTTAAATGGAACTGTTACTTAACAAATATTGTGGGGTAAATAAAATGAAGCAAATTAGCAGGATGTCGGGGAATGAGATTTTTAGGTAATGTAGCGGAGGCGATGGATTAGCAGGCAGTATAGGACAAAGGGTGTAGTAACAAACAACCGCTGGCAGCAGAGTGCTTGGTCCAGTTCATGTTGGTTTTTTCAGTTCAGCGCATGGGCTCAAGTTGATGAAACATAACGTTTTAGCAGCACACTTCTGAGTGGTGTTGTGACCATAATTGTAGAGGTGTTACAGTGAGACTAGCCTGTCTCTTGAAGAGAGGTCTTCAAAAACTTAAAATGAAATAGCTAAAAACATTCCAAAGTTAAAAATATTTAATTCCAAAATAATTCAGCAGTGTAAGGTTACCCTCTGATGTATAGCACTTTGTATAAAACATGCTACTGCGAAACAGATGGTGCGACGGAAGAGATTGTAAAACCACGATTGCAGTCCTACATTGTCTAAAATTAAATTAGTTTGTTTTATAACTGGCAATATGTAAATCTCCTCAGTGCAGATTAAATTAGCAAAAGAACAAAACATGCATCTTGCTTTGTGTAGGGGAACCTTCACATGGACACACTTGCAAATTCTTAAAATAAGAACCTTGTACTGGATAAGCCACCAGAAAATGGGCAGTGTTCAGCCTCAGCCTTATCAGAAAAAAATCTACGATTGTTATTACCCAAATAACATATGGTTCAGTGGCGGGAGAAGTGAAAGTCGTCTTATAGTTTGAGACTGTTGATTTCCCACTATACAGTCTCACGGCAGTACAACCTGTGAACCTCTGTACACACAGCCCTGACAGAAACCCGTATATGTGAATCGCTGTACAGAGCCATATCTCTAGAGTAATGTGCACCTATGAGCCTCTACAGCTATTGCGTGACAGGAACCTGTACCTGTGAACCTCTGTGCACACTGACACTGGCACCACAGGAACCTGTACCTGTGACCCTCTGTGCACACAGCCCTGGTGCCACATGAACCTGGACCTTTCCGATACACTCTCCAAAACGAGAGTAATCCTTCCACCACAGCAACAAGAATTTCCAGTGCCCACGGAATCCTAGTAAAATTGAAGACTGCACGGTTGAGCTGCTTTATGCAGAGGAGACATTGCCACTTCCAGACACTGCCACTTCTACTCTGCATACCATTTTTTTCCCCACTTCTCTCTGCCAAAAATACATGGATTACCTTCGAGGAGGCCCGGTCAGAGCAGGAATCGGAACTGCCTACACTGGTGAGTTGTGTGAGTTTTGAGGGATCACCACTCTTCATCCGAATTGGATGAGGTTTTCGGTATTGGCAACCACGGAGGCATCTGAATTAAGCCGGTGACCTCGTCTTGCAATGCTGACGCAAATCCGGGAGCGCCGGAAGTGACGTCCGTGTTCTGCTGCAAGAACGAATACCATGCGAGTGCAATGGCCATATAAGGGAGACGATGGATCGGCCTCGGTCTCTTTATTTTACCACTACAAAAGCAAGAAAACTTCAGGGATTCCAGCGAACCCAGGTAAGACATGCTGCAGCTGATTTGGGGTGCATTAATATTAGATTATCCCCAGATCCCGATATGTGAGGCAGAAGGCGGAAAGCATGAATGAGTAAACGCATGGTAACTGTTTGCTCCCTTTGAATGACAGAGTTACTGTAGTGCCCAGCTAAAGTGAAAGGAAGATGTTGAGGCAGTCTCTGGAGTACCTGCCCCAGGAAGGTCTTACTATCTACACAGGTTTGGTGTATTACAGGGATAATACACTCTGTAAGGAACTCTCATTTGTCCACAGGGACACCGAACGGAAATGGTTTTATAGTGTTTTGTTTGCAGAGGGTATTCTAAAGGATTTTGAATTGGTCATTTTTGCCCGGCTCCTCAGTGAGGGTGGGCTTAGGTTGACTTAATGGAAAAGGAGAAAACAAGTAAAAATATTTTTTCTAAATTTTAACATCCTTTATTTTATTCTGTGGATATAAACACTCACCCGGTTAATATTCAATGATGTATTTAATATATATTATAAACTTGTCTAAAGTCGAAGGAACCTGTTTTACAGGAGGAGTATTGACAAATTGGATTAAACTAATGTGTTGATGTGCTGATGTTTGGAGAAAACTATTCATTGCACATGCATCTTATTACAGTGTTGTTCGTGGTGGATCCATCTACAAGGGTTGCCAAAATTACATTCTTTAGTTAACACTGTAAAAGTTAAGTGAATCACCAATTAATCAGCTATCGTTTCCTCCTGCGTTAATGGATAGACCTTTGCCAATAACCTCTGAGATGTTGGAAAGTTAAACAAATCAACGGGTTATATGTCACAGTACGGGGCTTAATGTCACCCGGCCAAAATATTGTATCGATGATACTGACCGCCAGCATATCACATAGATAAGTATGTATTGAGAAATAAAGGCTTACTATTCTTAACTTAACATCTGCTTACCTTGACAATGTGATGGTAGTTCGATACTGTGGATCGAGAGTTTAGCAGGTTGATGTAAACCATCGGCCATAAGACACGTTAGGACGGAGAAGATGAGGAACTTAGATGGTACACAGGTCAGTGGAACATGCACTCTTCACACTTGGCTTGTTCATTTCCTTCACAGTTGTTGTTTTCTCCCTAGGTCAGGTCCCTTCTGTCCTCTAGTTCCTTACTTTACTATTTGTAGTTACCTGCTGTGTTGTCCTCTTTTCAGTTTGACTCCTAGTCTAAGCCTCCTCCCTCCCAGTGTAGCATCAGCATTTTATATTTGGCTCCAGAGCAGGCCTCACGGTATGCTGAATGGTAGTAACAGCAATCCTTCTGCTTGCACTGAGTAAGTCTGGTACTATGATACCCTTATATGTAACTTATTTCCTATTGTATCAAAACTTTAGTAGTTTGAGTTCTCCCTCCAGTAGTTGGAGACTTTGACGATTCATAGTATGGTCATGACTGGAATCCCTGGCGCATAGCTATGCGCCAGGGATTCCAGTCTGGGTTTTCTGAACACCAGCCTGCAGGAGTGTGGCTCTTTCTACTCACCACCTTCACCCCTTTGTATGAATCTTCATTACCATCCTTGACTCAACCCTCAAGAGGGTTGAGTCGACCTCTAAGTGGCGAGATAGAGATTGGCTTCGAAATCCACTTTCTCAAATTGCTGTGTTTGTGACAGATTGTCATACCCAGAAAATGGAGTCCGATACCAATGCCTTGTAGGCAGTGGCACACGTAGTAAGTAGAATCCAAGAGGCTCTTGAAGTTACTCATCAAAAGCGTGCATTTCTTCTAGAGAGATTGACTCAGGTGATCAACCCACCATCAAAGGGAGAAGGATTGAATCCCACTGCTCACCGTGAGTTCAACCCCACCCCAAATACAGGAGGGAGTAATTTAGTCATGAGTCCTTCATGGACGATGCCTTATGCGCCCTCATTTTTAGCGCACCTGAAAAGTTCACCGAAGATCTATATAGTTTCCAGCCTTTTATGGCTCAGTGTAATTTGCACTCTGTAGCAAAAAGTCAGAGGTTTGTAGCTGATCAAGCAAATGTGACTCGTGTTATCCTACTTCAGCAAAGTCCCTTTAGTCTGGGTAACTCCATTAATTTAAAACCAAAGCCCTTTGGTGTGGAGTTTTGGAATGTTCGTGCAACAGTTTATGGCTATTTTTGGTAAAACACAGAATCCTCAAATCATTACTTTGCTCTCCTTTTGACAGGCCCAGGAGGAATCTGGCTTTCTATGTTGGCCCTTTCCAGATTTCAACTGCAGAGATTGTCAAATCTAGAAAATATCCAGAAAATATCGCAAAACCAGCTCCGATGTTGCCATTACCTGCCTCTCTGTCAAACACATTCAGAGCATGTTGGGAGATAAGTGGCAGAAACATTGTTTCTGGTGGGCATGGTCATAAATCCATGGTAATTTGCAACAAGTGGGTTCAGTATTACAGTTACACTGTAGGTATTATGGCTCCAGCTACCAATGATTACAAGAAGTGCTTGTAATGCTCCACGAATTATGAAATACAGGTAACCAGATTGATGGATATTTTTTCCACATTTGGCATCACACAGAGTTTTACAATGGACCCCGTAGGTACTGTTCAGGTGCATGAAACCTCATATGACAAGCACCTGCTTCTTCAGTTGGGGCTAGACCAAGGTAAGGGGGCTTTGTAGGCTCCTACTCAGGAGATCCTGCCCTGGAATTGACCTGCAGCTCCTCCCTTGCGAGAAGCTGGCAAATGAGGATATTTTAGGAAGCTGGAAGTGTTCAGGAGTGTGTGAAGATGGCACCACCGCTATGCAGTGTGAGATCCCCGACCTGAGTGTATCATAATTATGGAATGTACTCATGGGCAGTGCTATGCGATGGCCCAGGGGCTCTGTAAGAAGCTGACACTACGAGAAGATAACTTGACGGCCCCGTGTGAGTAGCTGACTCTGGTGGTTCAAGTGCCTGCAATGTACCGCCATGTCTAGGCGCTGTCAAAAAGATGAAAGACTGAGGTGGTTGCATGTCAAGCAGAAGTCTGTAGCAAGCTTTTATCTCACTGAGCTCTTTTGACAGCATGAGAAGAGTGCAGTGACTGATGATGTGATTAGCTGAGGCCTTGTGTGGAGCTGGTACACTACAGATGAGTAGTGTGAAATACTGCTACTTGGGGGCACTGGTGATCAGGGTGAAAAGATGCTACTGACAGGAGGTGTGATAAATTGCGACTAGAAGGTCAAGAAAGAAACTGTCACTGGGTGGCAGAGTGAGAGCCTCATGTCCGTTGAGAGTTTTGCACAGAAAAGTGGTTTAGGGAGCAGCACTGGTGATCAGGGTGAAAAACTCCCACCAATAGGCAGTATCAGAGACTTAAAGTACAGTTCAGGGTTACTTAAGCAGGCGCCTGTGGCAGTTTGAGGCACAGTGATTGGTGTGTAATGAGAGATGCTGCCACTGCTGGATGTGTGAGAAATGGCCAGCGGTGGGCAGTGTGAAAAGGTAGCACTGCTTGGCCTATGATACTGGGTCATGTTTGACAGTGTGAGGAGCTTTCAGTGGTGGATAGTGTGAGGAGCTTTCAGTGGTGGACAGTGTGAGGAGCTTTCAGTGGTGGACAGTGTGAGGAGCTTTCAGTGGTGGACAGTGTGAGAAGCTGGCACTGGAGTGTAAGTATGGAATCTTGCCATGATGGCACTAGCTGCTGGTATG
The DNA here is from genome assembly GCF_964204655.1 of Triturus cristatus. Taxonomy (NCBI): domain Eukaryota; kingdom Metazoa; phylum Chordata; class Amphibia; order Caudata; family Salamandridae; genus Triturus; species Triturus cristatus. The sequence goes on from NC_140588.1 coordinate 146,601,149, forward strand.
ACAAACTGGCACTCCAGGGCAGTGCGAACGTTTTTTACTGGTAAGCTCTGTGAGAATGTTTCTATGATGGGCAATGAAATTATGTATTATGTGAAAAGCCAGCACTGTAGAACAATGAAGGTTAGTAGATCATGGAAAAAGTGGTAGAGAGCTTCTGTCCAGCACTAGGTGCTCTCTAAATGATAGTTACCCGACCAACATTACAATATCACTTTTATAAAACAAATCCCGCAAGAGGAGCCTACAAAAAAAAAAAAATGAGAATGCAATTCCATAGTCTCAAAATTCATTAATTAGTGGCACTATATCAATCTCATTATTAGCACATCAATATGCCGCCGTTTGAAGTGCACGCGCTGCTCCCTGCAGGCTTGAAAAAAAACATTTCTACTCATTTATGTTGCATATTTTGATTCAACCCCAGCGTGTTTCCCTCATCTTCATTGCTTAATGTTACTCTCGTGAAGGTGTCACTCATTGTCATTGAAATGTCACTCATAATTTCACTGAAAATATGAAACGTCACACATAGCAGTCTGAAACCTTGGCAGCTATGGGGCTTTCTCTGTTATGTGTAAAGGGAGTGGGTTGCAGGCTCTGGCCTTGTCCTTGGACACAGGGACAAACCGGCACAGTAACAGGGGCAGTGTTTTAAATGGGCCTGCACTTCAAAAATACTCTTCTCTTCGGTAATGGGACTTTTGTTTTACAGTTTTGTAGCAGTACAGAGGTGTTAAAAATACTACAATGTTCCTTGTATAACTCTGGTGATTAATTTATCTGCTGGAGAGAGATGGGAGTTTCATCTAGTGGCAGGTTTCATTTGTGTGAGGTAGCGCAGGTGGTAAATATCATAGCTGCCAAGTATTCACATTGCTAATGTGACATTTCCATTGATGCAGTGACTTATGAAAGACATTCCACAGCTTGCTGTACTAGATGGTTGCCTGCTCTAACCGTAGGCCACAGCTTCCCCATGTGAAAACACGCAACATGTTCAACCTTATATACAGAACAGTGATAGTTGCTCATTTATCTTCAGCAACCTACAACCATTGTCAAAGCTAATAGTCTGTGCTTGTTTCATATGTAATGTTGCGTTCAATGTCCAAACTAATGGACAGAAGCAGCAAAATTCCAGCGGGGCAGCGCACTGCATGTAAGATACAGATTTTGGGCTTCAGTAAAGTGCCAGTTCGTTTTTAGTTGTTTTTTAGTGAGGGGGAGCCTGCAGGCCAGGGTCAACCCCGATTCTTGCACAGCACAGGGCCTTTCAAAAGAGAGCAGGCAGTCCTCCGACTGGGCCCCTTGTAATGAGGAGCCATGTTTTTGGTGGTATTGATGCCGTTTTACACAGTTGCAATTTCCCTTAATCTGTTCTGAAATATGCAGCATGTTAGGGAGGGGCTTTCAACAGGAATAGCGTGTTGCCCTAACTTTGTTCATAAACATTTTATACCAGCTGTTGTTGCCCTGTGTTTATACCATCCCAATACTTCTGTTCTGTTCTCTGCCACTTTAATTTGCTACACTGTTATTAGTATTATACATATATACCCTTCGATTTACTTGTACAAAATAACAATTTTCATAAGTTCGTCGCAATTCAGTTCTATAATATGCTTAATAAATGTGTTAAAACTTCCAAACACAATAATGTAAAGCATAACTAAAAACGCATAAGGTCCCAAAGGCGAGACCTATTGGCTATGCCAATGCTTGTTTCCCCAGCAAACAGCATCAGAAGTCTTTTCCCATAGTCCTGTAGGGCTCACACTGGTCTCTTTCTACTCTTAGAAGCATGTGATAGAATGGATGAGATGGGGCATGGTTTATGCTGTGCACAGCTATATTGTGCTACCAAACACCACCAATTTCATTGCTTTCTGTATGCTGGCAATGAGTCAGATTATTGCAGCTCCATAGGGATCTGCCTACCATTATATCATATGAATTGTAATCCCTTTAGCACACACTGGATTATCATGCAATTTCCTCAATGGTCTTCATTGGATGCTTAAACACTTCTTTGTAGTCCAAAATCTACGCATATTAGATGTAAATTGCACCAGGTCAGTGTACTTTTTTGGGACGCTTTTCTCAAATTAAATAATCTGTGAATCAGTTTCATATGCTTTGTATTATACCTCTGAAACTTAAACCAGACACAAACTAATTCCTGATTTTTATATCTAGCAGGACAGAATCATGGTTTCATTCAACGTCCTATTTTTCACTTGCGATAGTTCTATGCGTGTTAGAAAAGATGGTGACTTTCTGCTTTCGGACAATCCCGGTGAAGTTCTTTGTAAATGGCTGGTCGAAAATATAGATGAAACTGGTCGGCCAATCACCGAAGAGAGAGTTTTTAAAGCTATGATTCTTTTCCAATCATCTGGTAAGCACAATAAGAAAAGCTTTATATTAAATTTGCAACTGTAGGATAATGGCACAAATTACCAACCTGATTCAGATAAAAACCTACATTTGAGAATAAATTAATCGAATAATTGTCAGTAAAAATTAACATGCATGTCCTCACATATGCCAGAAACAAATGTAACACTTATGAAAAGGGCTGAAACATTTAGCTTGGCACTACTATTAGGCAGCCATTTGTGGATAAACTATTTTATTGAAGCAACTTTTTTCAGGAGGTTATAGTTCAGGCTTACAACGTGTACTGTCTCATAAGGAAAACTTACTTTGTTATGGATAGATTGTACATTTGTCCTTTAATATCAATACATGTTTATTTATATATTCTGGATAACGCGTGAAGATATATTGCAAGTGATCAATGTGTTCTCTGTTTTGAAGTTTATATATAAATATTATTTTTTCTCTTTTTTTAGTGAAGAAACAGTGTCTTACGATTCAAAATATTTTTGAAGACTTAATTGCAAGCTATTCTGGAACAACAGAGGGCCTAAAACAGGTGTTACTTCAAAGGGCACAGGAGGAAAAGCAGTTGATAATGGACTGTGGAAATTAGGGAAGCGCTGGAAGACTTAAGAGGGTGTTACGTGAACTCCAAGAGGAAGACATTGCAGAGAAAATATGCAAGGACAAAAAAGCCAAGCAGAATGGGCTGGATTATATAAGAGTTGGTAACCAAGCTCATGCCGAAAGCACCGCTTCTTGGCCTGGTGATGCGAGTTCGTGGATGAATTTGCAGAAACTTGAAAACCTGGCCCTTTTAGCAGGGATGGCTAGTGTCCTTTAGCCAGAATCCACAATTAAAAATGATGCAGTAGAACGTGAAAATGAACTTGTTTTGGAGTCCCCACTTAAATCAAAATATCATTGACAAAAACAAGCCTCATTTTCTCCACGTCACCAGTTAATACCGAAAAAACTATTTCCTACACAAGAGCTGGCTGTTTCGAGCAATGCAGTAACACCTACTAGACCCTGCAAACAAGATTCCAAATTTACAGTACCCTTGGCACCACATATTTTGACACCACAAAGTTTTGTAGCTCACGGCTCACAGTCACACAGCCTGGCCTACAGCGACTTTCCATCTGCAGTAACACCTGTGGGTGTGAACCGTACCCCTTGCCATGATGACCCGTTTGCAAACAACGAAAGCTTTGACCATAATGTAAGCAGAGATGAATGAGTGCTGCCATTATACACATGTGCATATTGTGAAGCCTGTATGCCAGCCTTTTTTCCTTGGTTAACGTAACATGCCTTTTGGCGCCAAAACCACAACTTCTACCTGTTATCTCTGCAAAAAGCATAGATACTTATTAAAACATAGAATTAATATGGTGCATTCATTCCCTCAACAATAAGTCACATATACCTACCTGTTGAAATATGAATAAACAAATGAAAAACTGTTCGACATGATCAGTATAAATGAGGGCCTAATGGTTTCTTTTCTTTTTCCCACCCTCAGGACAATGAAGAATCATTTCATTTGATGACGGTGGAAAGTCCATCATTCAACACTGGGGTAATGTTTCTTTTTTTTTTTAAGGTACCTACGAAATTGCATTTCCACTTGTATGGCCTAATTATGATTTGCTTTCTCTCTAAGAAAATGGTTAATAACTCCTTGGCGATAATTAATCAAAATGAAAGCTATCCTGTTGGCCCTGGTTCCTGTCTGAATGAGGAGTGTGTACGGTTACAAGCTGAAAACGAACACTTAAAAGGTATTTATAGTGTAAAGGCTTAATCATTGGACCCGTGTCTTCATCAATCAAGATTACAACAACCAAGACTCACACGGTTCCCAAATATCAAAACTATTGTTCCTATTGTTATTCATGATTTGTCTCTCCAATTTAACTCTATCTAATCTCATCGTATACCTAATGAAAATAACCCAATCTAAAAAAGTCGGGGATACATCTTTTATCCACTTTTTACAAATTTCTCTTCTTGCCAACAAAATCAAATATAAACATAACTTATTTTCCCATCTAGAGAGCAACTTATATTCTGGTAAAATACCAAAAAATACTAAAAAGGGCTTACCTGAATGTCCAGACCCAATATTTCTCCAATACCTTTATTAATCTCCTCCCAAAAATGGTATAACTTAGGGCAATTCAAGAACATATGAATATCATCTGCTTCAGCAAGGAGACATTTTGGACAATTTGGAGTTGGACCTTTTGAGAACTTCGATACCTTGTGAGGAGACCAATACACTGTGAACACAGAAGATACGGTTTCTTCTCAGATATGCAGGCTGCACCGTAGTATACAAGATGTCATGAGATACTTGCCATATATCATTCAACGGAACACCAGGCAAGCACTCTCCCCATAACTCCGTCGGTAAATTGAATTCTCCTTCCTCCAGGTCCAGCATTAACCAATAATAAGTCGATATCTCCTTTTCCCAAATTTTTTCCAAAGTTCATTTTCTAATTCATTTTCTCTGCCCACCTCAAACCCGCAATTCTGATGTCAGCTTCTTAATTGCCAATACTTAAACTTTGAAAGTCTGTTCTCCGTAAGCGTACAAAAATCTTGCCATAATAACAAAGATTCTCCTGATACATATTGACCCCAACATCGAAGACCAGCATCTATCAGGGGAGACGACATAGAATCTTTAGTCCATCCCGGTGAGCCCGGGAGCGTTCCAGATGGGAGCAAAGGCACAAAAATAACTAATCTTCAGAATTTTTCTGATCTTTGCTCATATGGCGGCAAATTCCCGTAAAACTTTTAATCGGATGTTTAAAAAAAATCTCGGGTCCCCATATTTGTATAGAAAACCTTGATTCCCATTATCAATGTCTAAAAGCATCACCTTAAACATCAGTCCTACATCGGAGTCATCCGGAGTTTCCAAAAGTAATTTTCCTGCCCTCAAGGAAAGAGCCCTAGAATATAGAACTAAATCTGGTAGGCATAGCCCCCCCCCTTATTCTTTTTCCAACGTAACTTTTTCCACGATATTCTAATCACTTTTGAGGCCCAAATAAAGGAATTACATTTAGACTGAAGAGATCTTAAGCTTTTTTTCATTAAAAGACAAAGAGATGTTCTGAAATAGGAATATTAACTTTACTCTGCCTATCAAAGTTAATGGCAAGTACGCCCATCCTGACAAGGAATTTTCTATTTCCTCAGTAATCTTAATTCTGTAATCGCATTAATATTTTGAGATATTAGAATACCCAAGTATCTAATTACCTTCTTTATCGGGTACACACAAGTACTCACATTCCATACCATACATTCAGTTTTTGTGGCGTTAATTTCATATCCTGATATCTTCCCAAACTTTTTTGCTTCATCATATATTAATGGGATTGAAATGTTTGGGTCCGGAGTAAAAACCATTGAATCGTCAGCATATAAGTCCACTTTTTTATCCCATCCCTTAAAACTGAAAGATTGTATATCTGGGTTCCGTCTAATTTTCTCAGCTAGAGGCTCAATATATAGATTAAAAAGCATAGGCGAAAGGGGGCAGCCCTGCCTAGTGCCTTTTTAAATCTTAACCGGAGCAGACAGCATCCCATGCACTAAAATTCTTGCCATTGGTGCTTTATATAGCAAAGAGACAGATCTACAATGTTATTTCCTAAATTATATTTTTTTTATATAAATTGTAAATAAACCCAATTAACTCTATCGAAAGCTTTTGTAGCGTCTATCGCTATTATGGCTAAGGGGAGTTTATATATAGTGGCTAGATCTAATGCTCCAAACAAGTTATATATGAGATCAAATATTGCCCTACCTTTAACGAAACCCTTTTGATCCCTATGCAAAAGATACTCCGTTACCCCCATTCAACCTCTCTGCCAATATTTTTGCAAAGATTTTATAATCATTATTGATCAGAGAGATGGGTCGATAGGAATCACAAGATCTTGGTGATTTAGAAGGTTTAAGAATTAGGGAGACAGTAGCTTCATTCCATGACGGAGGAATGTCTCCCCCTTTTTCAAATACATGGGCAAATAATAACCTCAAAACCGGAGTGAGGACCTCTCTTAAAAGTTTATACAATTCCGCAGGTAACCCATCCGGGCCTGCGGCTTTCCCAGATTTACCCGAGTCAATGATTCTCCCAATCTCAGTCTCCGAGATCGGTAAATCCATTTTCCGTGAGTTATCATCAGGAATCTCTTTAATAGAGGTGTGGCCCAGCCAGGCTTCTGTCTCCCCTATTTGAACCTTGCGATCTTCACAATATACTTCTTCAAAATGAGATTGAAAAGCCTTTTCAATCTCATCTGGGGAACCAAGTGTAACTCCTGGAATGTAAGAATTCAATTCCCTAATTATTCCTCTGGACAGATCTTGTTTAGACTTCTATTCCAGGAGTTTCCCACAATTTTCTCCATATTCGAAGTGGGCTATTTTGCTGGCTTCCCATTTCCTTTTCAGTCTTGACTCGAGAATTGCTGTTAAGTCTGATCTCAACAATTGTATTCTGGTTAGCATTTTATTATCTAACAAGGCAAGTTGTTGTGAGCTGATGTAATTCTCACTTACTTGAATTTCTTTTTCTATTCTGTCAATTTCCTCTTTATATTTTTGTTGTCTAACAAACTGTTTAGACGTAATTACACCCCTAAGAAAACATTTATACGTATCCCAAAATATGTGAATCGGGGCGCTACTCATATTTATTTGAAAAAAAGCCTCTATTTCTGATCTTAATCTCTCAATTACTTCTTCCTCCAGAAAGATGGCACGCTCTACCGCCCATCTTCTGGGGGATAACCTAGCTGGAATGCTAAGAGTTAGAGAGACAGAATGATTGGAAAGATGTTCCCCAACATGAGTAATAGCCTGCACCCATTTCTTTAATGGTAAACTCAACAGAAAGTAATCTATCCTAGATTTGTGATTGTATTTTTTATTATGAAAAGGATATCCTCTTTTCTTACCCATCTTCTTTCTCCACACATCGTACCATGCAAATTGTTTCATTGTATTTCTAATCAAAGCTGCTGTTTTATGATTCACAATGGCTCTACTATTCTGTGATTTATCAAGAGTCGGATCCAGGACCGCATTAAAATCACCAGCCAAGACTAACAGGTCTGTGTATTTCAATAACTCAGACAACAGACTGGAGAAAGGTTCTGGATCATCCGTATTTGGTCCATAATATCCTGCCACTGTAAACTTAGATGAATGGCATTTAATCCCAGAGATAGCCCACCTCCCCATTTTATCCACTGTACTATACTCAAGGGATATAGCCGTTTTTTTTTTAATTATAGCAACTCCTTTAGTAGGATGTTTCTGAGAAGTACAAACAGTTTGAATCCATTTTCTAGGTCTACAAAGAGATCTCAACTCATCCTCTAACAAAAGCGTTTCTTGCAGAATGAGAATCTGCTCTGGTATGTCTCTTAGGTATTGAAATATTTTTTCCATTCTATATTTTGACCTCAAACCATTGAGATTCCAGGAAAGCACCTTCAACTTAAAATTCTGATCAACCTTAGGGCCGGCCATTTCTTTGGTTACTCATCCTTCTACAACTCTCTATTATAATAAATTGGCGATTTGGACGTAAACACTTTTTTTTTTCATTTTTTCCCGCTGCTCCCTACCCAGTGCTCCCCCACCCCTTTTCATGCGATTTCCCCCCCTCGAAGAACCCCCTTCATCTCCTGCAAGGCCACTCCCTAGGCCTATGGGGCACCTCTTCTTGGGTCAGGAGCTTAGTTATTTAAATTCTTACATTCATTCATAGGCTAAGTATTATTCTTTTTACTTTTCCTTAATCTTCCCCTGAAATGCACTGTAAAAAGGATTCAGCTTCCTCAACTCTTCTAAAAGTCCTCATGCTATTATTGTGCATTACTGTCAATGAGGCTGGGAATTTTAGTTGTGCAGTGGCACCCACTTATTTTAATGGTTCCAACAATTTCCCCAACTCCCATTGCCGTGAGGCCGCGATTGCAGAAACATCTGATCTAATCTGAAAAGTTATATCATCCACAATCAAAAAATTTAATTTTAGTGCCTTATTAAGAATTTCCTCTTTCAGAGTGTACGTCAAAAAATGCACCAACATTTTCCTCGGCCTTGTTTTATTAGGGTTGAGCCTAAAGGGATCCCTATGTACCCTCTGAATATCTGCCATTAAAGCCTCTTCTGAGCACTCAATCTGTGTTGCTTTCTTTATTAGTTTTGCCACATACTCTTTTATATTACTTCCTTCTACTCCTTCCGGAACTTTGAGTAAATGTATATTGTTTCTCCTCTGAGAATTTTCTAATGGTTCTAACTTATCTTGTGTCTCTAGATCTCTTCCCTTTAAAGCCACTATAGTCTTTTTATTTTCTTACACCTGATTTGTTAGCTCGGTTACAGATAATTCTAGTGCCATTGTTCTAGTAGCAAGTGAATCGATTTTAACTTCTAACTTTTCGCATGAGTTTTTAATGTCCACTTGATTCCCCTCCGAGATGGCAAATCTCTCCTTCATCTCTTTAACAAGGGCTTGTAACATATCGCACATGGAGCTCGATACATTTTTCTCCCCAAATTTTCCAGAATCTTCATAATAATCCGGTTGCTTGAGAGCTAATACTGGCGTTCTCCTGTAGATCAATACTGATTTGGAGTTGTTTTGTAGATAACGCTGTATTTTTTCTGAACTAATCAGGTCAGCCTCCACCTCCACCATATTTTCAGGTTTATTGATTTTATCAGCCATCTTCAATGCTGATACTTCAACCTCGTCCAATAAAGGAGAGTATCTGTTGTCAATAGGAAAGTTAGACAATAGGGCGTTTTCGTCTAATTTATCTAAGCTTACTAACCGATCTAGTGGCTTTAATACTAAAGCAGTGGGAGCTATTTTAAAATAGCTTTTTAGAGAGGGTGTTAACTTGTGGGGGTCTCTAGAAGAATCGGTGCTCTTTTTCTTCTTAGAACTTGCCAATTTCGCCGGATTTTTGTCCTTTACAGTTTTGTTTTGAACTGTCGGATTCTTAATCCGTTTAAAATGATGATTTCCCACCTTTTCCGCAGTTTTTCAATCTGCATCTGGTTGATAATCAACCATATGTGATTTTAATTTAGCACTCCTTAAGGAGTACCTACTTTGCCTCCAGCCAGAATTTTTTGCACCTGTTAACATACAATGACGGTTAATAACCCATTTTGGTATAACCTCTGCTTTTTGCTCAGAAAAAGGTCTTTCAGAAACACTGCACCGCTCTCTAACTTCACACACCCCACCTCCTTGCTCTGCCGCCACCTTAGTCTGAAACAGACCTTGATTCACTTTTCAGGCTGTGCTGCCCCTGCCTTTCCCGCCCTGGAAGGGAAGGACAGCAACAGCACTCCTCCCACGATGTAGCTCCCGTGCAGCTCGTGCCCAAAGCGGCTTCCAGGTCGCACTCGACCTCGGCAGCTCCCCACCGACCTCGCCTGCAACGAAACCGGTAACCTGATGTCCCGGCAAAACCGGGGCTCCTCCAATCGTTGGCTCCAGGCCAGCAGGAACACGCCGAGAACCACAAAGGCTCCCACCTCCACAGCAAAACCAACAAGGGCTGCGGAAACCGCAGAATCTGCTAAAAAAAATCGCTGGACCACCCGCGTCCTCTCCTCTCCTCCTAGGTACGAACCTAGTAGACTCTTTCATTTTCTTCCAATTATATTTCCTAGTTTTCTCTTAAATAATTACTAATAATGGCTAATAAGCATCACAGTAGATTCCAGGGTTGACGAATCATGCAGCGCAATGTTTTTTCAAGCATGAATACTTAGACTCGCATCTTGCTCCCGACCCTCAGGAGCCTCCGCGACCCGCTACTCGCCGGCCGCCATGTTCCTCCGATCCTATGCTTGGTTCAGAGATGTTCTTGTTCCAAAGAGAAAATTGCACACACTCTTAGAGGAAGCCAAGGCAGCTCGGGACAGTGCAGGTTTTCTTTTCAATGGTATCAGCGAAATACTTTTTTCTCCAAAAGAACTTGCATCTGCAAAAGGTGTAACAAAGGCTCATGCTGGAACAGCTGTCCTTGATGAGGAGAAGGTTAATGCATTATTTGGTAAGATATTACAAATGTTCAAATTAACATTCAACCAATCTTGGATGGTGACAATTCATTATTATACATTGTTTTAAAGCTTTGCATATGTGGTCTTGTATCATATAATCGTACGATGACTCCATCATTACTCAACAGATGTCTGCAAGAAGAACAGGCTTATAATTTATTAACAATTTGTGCTGAGTTTGTGCTACAAATGCATGCAAATCTGGCACAAAGCCTTGAGTTGTGATTTTATTTCTAAATCTGTAGGTGCAGGTGAGGGTCTCAAACTGGGAGAAGGCATGATAGCAAACTAAATTTCAAAAATACTGTGCTCGCAACTTTTATTTAGACATTTTCAACTCTCCTAATAATTACATCAGTTGGTCCTGTTCCTAGCACTTGGTTGTAGGCTCCGATTTTGATTTCTGTTCACTATGCTAGTTTCTTTGAAAAAAATTCTACTTGGGGCTATAACGGTCATTAGGGACCAGGGGCTAAACAACAGTTGTGTGGTGGCGCTTTGTGTTTAATTTCTGTTGTCAGTCACGTTTGCTCTTTTATAATTCTCACATTTAGTGCAGGTTTTGAGCTACAGAAAAGTACCCCTGCTCTAAACCATGCTCACTCCTGCTGCCCTATGTTTTTTATCTGAAGTTTTGAAGGGGACCCGGCCTTTTATCATCAGGCTTCCCATTGCACAAAAGTTAAGACATTGGTTGAAGGTGGACATTTCTGTCCTCTTCCTGAAACTCCAACAGATTTCCTGAATCCACAACTTGCTGCTTCACTCTTAAGTTCATAAACAAACTTTTTCTTTCTTCACCTTCTGCCCCCCTCTTCATCAATGCCTTGCTCTCACCTGTGCTTCTTTGACCAAGTACAATTAATGTTACACTTATGAACCGTTTTAACCCTAACCATATCTCATCTGGCACTCTATCTGAAATAATGGAACTTAAACTTTCGATAGGCAGCTCAGCCATATTAAAAACCAAAAATAGTGGTGGTTACATGACACTGATGTATGCTATTTTGTTTTTCTAGAGTTTATGATGTCTGTGTGCAGGACCAACGGCTGGCCATCGCTGGACAACAGAAGTATGAGAAGGAAGCTGGCTATAAAGATTTGCAATGCTAGGACAGGACTAAAGAAAACTCTGAATCTAGAATCAAACAACGAAGTTGCTGGTTTTCATTAAGCCATTTGTTCTGGTTGCAATAGTCTGGCCTTTTTTCCCTCCTTTTCTTTCCTGGACTTTTTTTTCTGGATTTTTTTCTCATGTTTGGTATCCTGGCCCCTATGGGGCCAAATGTGTGCTTTTGATAAATAAAATTACATGCTGACACATACCCTTTGAACATTTTTCCTTTAAGCACTGTTTTGTTTAGTCTTTTGCCACTGGTCACAGGGCCGGCTTTAGGGCGGTGCGACCGGTGCCACCGCACTGGGTGCTGCCTTCCTGGGGGCGTCATTGTTTAAAAGTTTATTATGCTTTTGAAGCACCTGCTGAAGCGTTTCTTTCCCCTGGTAATTACCAGGCCTCACATAAATGTCAAGATAACTGGTGTGATTAATTATCTTCCTGGAGAGAGATCAGCATTTTGTATCCCTCAGGTTTTGACTTTTGGGTGAAGTTAGTGCAGAGGGTTAATATGCCTGCTGCAAAGAACGTGTACCAAGTAGATTACAGAGTGCGTATGATGTAAACAGATCAGCAGGTTACTGCTTTCAAAAGAGACATCCTTTTGTTACTTGCTATTTATAACTTAAAGTCCTAATATAGGATAGTGAGCTATTAACTTTCATCCTAGAACTGCATACACACTGCAAAGTATACATTATGAGAGCATTGATTAATGTTGCAAAAAGAATTAATTTAGCTAGAAATAATCGATTCTTATTTTTAAAGAAAGCTCCCAACTATGCTGTTTCTTTTTTGACTCTGAGTATGTGCTTCTCCACACCAAGCACTCTTAAACTATACTGCCTACCAGTATGGATGACATGGGACTCCTACACTTTTAGTCCTTTGGCTTATGTAACATTTCCTATACACTGATTAACACATATATGATTGATTGTCTCTGTGTAATGGGTGTGTGGTGCAAAGTGCTCGGACACCCTACACTGGTATGAGTGGCGCTATATAACTAATTCAATGCATCTGAGAGGGTGTGGTTATGGAGACTTGGTCACTGTTAAAGGGTGATAGTGAGAAAATCTGTGGTGGAGGTGGTCATGGGGGGGGGTGCCAACAAACACTGTTGCACAGGGCGCCACCAGCACTAAAGCCGGCCCTGACTGGTCACCATGTCAAACAGCTTCAGATAATGCTCTGTACCTCAAAACAAGGCAAGTCCCAGTGAGTCAGGAGTATGGGAGTAGCAGCACATGTTGTTAAGCGTATCTGAATGCAAAGTATATCATTGTTGCAGACCACTTCTTTTGTATGAAGGTGCTTGTGGTATTTCTGCAGCACAAACCTAGCCCAAAATAGCATTTTTCAGATTTATTTTATACAGGTGTCTACCTCTCACCGTAGAATTTAAAAAGTAATCTTTCCAAAGCAAGAGAAAATTAATCAGATTAATAGGACCAGATTTAGAGAATTTTTGTGTTTGGTTTGCTTAAGTTTTATAATGCAGACCTGAATCAAACTCCTTTTCAGGATTTTCAAATCAGAGCTAATTGGTATTTGGTACAACACTCATCCGAAATAGGAAAGGTTGCACATTTGTCTAGACATAGTATTTTTTGGGTACCAGAAGGGTACCCTTCCAGTATGAAACCTAGGCTAGACTCTCACAGACAGCATTGCATTATAGTGCAGTGGTGCTAGAGAGAGGGATAGACATAACACTTCCCAGCTCTCTCCCTGTTTTGCAACACAGCCAATTAGGCTGCTGCACTGTGTTCAGTGACAGTTTTGTAAATCTGGGCCTTACTTTAGAACTCGTGGCATTACAAACAATTCTTGGTATTGTGTAAATATGGCATATTACATCCAAGTGGCCTGTTTTCAACAGGAAAGTACACCGAAGAGGTGATCCAAAAAATGTTTTGCTACCAGCAAATCAATAGTCCTAAACTACTAGTGTGACCCTGCAAGGGAATACTGGCAGTCGGCTAATATTCTACTAACATGGAATTGTCAAGGTGTAATCCACCCGTAATGATTTATTAGTGATCCACAATCATCTGAAAGCTCTTATGTCGTCATAATTTAGTAATCCACACTCATTCTGTAGTTGTCCTTAAATAATCCAGAGTAATCCATGCTCATTTTAGAGCTGTCATCAAATCGTCCTAGAGTAATCTCCACGCATTCTGAAAATATCATGGGGACATTCTAAAGTAATCAATAACCATCCTGAAGTGGTCATAGGACCATCCAAGAATAATCCACACTCATCCTGAAATTGTCATGGGATCCTTCCAGAGTAATAAACTTCCATCCTGAAGTGGTTATAGGATCATCCAGGAATAATCGACAGTCATCCTGAAATTGTTGTAGAATCATCCAAAAGTAATCTGCAGTCATCCTTAAATTGTCTAGAACCCATCCTGGAATAATTCTCACTCATTCAGAAGTTGTCAATTAGTATTCGTGGAGTTGTAAAAGGTAATCACTCCCTGCCAGTGGAAGTCATCAGAACACCATCCTAGAATAGTTTTTGTGATTACAGTAAGTCATCCCATTTAAATATTTTCCCCTATAGGCATACTTCAGGATGATTTGGGATGACGTCCCCAGACAATTACAGGAATAGCTCAGCTGAAGTTATCAGATGGCTTCAGAATGAGTCCAGGATGATCTTCCTTTTTGATCAGGGTGTTCTGTGCAGCAGGCCTCCTAACCCTCAGTGCTGCATACCGTGAATAGACACTTCCTCAGAGTCAAGGTTCTTAACAGACAAGCCTCTGCTCTCGCCAGGTGGAACGTTAATCACCGTTCCCTGAACATTGTTCCCCACAAATTGCTGGAAACGGAAATGGCAGCAGGGCCTTTTATCCCGATATAACTGGCAAGACAGGCGTCCCGATGACAGGTCAGACCTGGTGCGGTCAGACCGCCCCAGAGCCGGCCCTGAGCTGAGCAGCAGCTCCTGCGCTGCTTAGTGCCGGCGCTGACAGGGGTAGATGTTTGTTCACCGGACAACATGGGGGATGCCCGAGCGCTCCGGTTCCACCTTTATCTCATGGTCCTTCCGCTCTGACAAGCAGGCATAACAGAGGGGTCTGAAATCAGCCCCCGCTAAAAATAGCATAGGCAATATGGTACGGGCCTTTGTGCAATGAAGGGAAATAAATACCCATTCCCAGTTATACACTACAGCAGAAATAGGTTCCGTGGACTCCGGTGTCGCTGCGCCAAAACAAAAATGCATATCACACGGCAGTCCTTATTATCGACCAGTTCCGGGAGATTAAGCAATTTGCCCAGAATCACGGAATGTTAGGCGTCCCTGCTGAGTCTCGAACCCGGCACTGATAAAGTATCGCCAGCCAGCCATTCTTATCAACTAGTTACGGGAACCCAATAATTTATTGTTAGGCACGGGGAATTTTAGTGCCACATTAAAACCACTTGCGCTACCTCGTACCTGGGCCAAGACAACTAACTCGGTTCGACTAGTCATTAGCGTGCGAGAACCAGTCTTCCCACTTTGCTCATGCAAATCCTAGCTGGGTTTAAATAGCAGTCGGCACGTGGGACTACCTTCAATAAAACTTTAACCTGGTGTAGCCTAAAAGCGTGTTTATGAAACCGGCCCCCTTGCTAGCCGGACGGTGTTGTGTCCATCTCAATACGTAACCTCCAATGTTCCGAAACGTAAACTTACAATCAAGCGCTCCGGGTAGCCCCACAGACACGCCGAACTGCACGGACTCTATGAACCAATTAAACGCCTTTAGCCCTTTAAACTTTATATTCTGCCACATTAGGTCGCGGACACGCTGACCTACAACTTTAACAAGTACCTTCCAGCTGGCTATGGCACTGGCATACCTCCCCAAGTGCAGTCTTTGTTTGGACGCGGCAAGCCCAGAGGGTATTTCTTAAGACCGCCCGTTGAACCAGAGCGCTTTGTCTGGGTGCCTGCCGCACTACAGACGAGTGTCAAGCCTGGGGGGTACCAGTATATCTATCTTTTTGCTCAATGTGGCCTGCGCATGAACAGCAGCATAATCAATACTGCTGCACACGCTTTATACTCGCATTATCAGGGTCTGCCCCCGGAGCTGCTGGCTGCTCATCACTCCTTGCCCATTGCGCCAAGGCGGGCCATGGCATGTCGGTATTGGAAAGCATTTCCTCAAAGTAAGCGCTTCCACCATCTGCCTTACCCTTTGCTATTGCTGCCCTGTTCCAACCGGTTCGTCGGCCTGGAGTTGGGGGTCGTGTCTCGCGTCTCTGATTCCCCTCAGCCTTGGCATTCCAGGGGTGATCGTGGTAGCTGGGTGGGTGCCTGCATGGCAACTTGCTTCCTGCGACTTAACTCTGTGCGGACCTGGTGCAAGGGGGATGGGGCTAGTTTATCTGGGACCCGCGGGGAAAGGGAACCCCTAACGGCTTCCTTAACTGCTCTGCTGTGAGAGCGTGAGCACAAAGCCACACCCTCCTCCACCCTCCCGGTGCCACACTGGGCCGGGTCCTGCCCTGAGCCGCGCGGCAGCCTAGGGGTCTGGACCAGGGCTCTGGACAAAATTATGCAGAGTGCCTCTGAGAAGCAAAGAGCATACCTTTAAAAGGCTGAACATGATAATTAAACTCTGTGCCTCAAACATGTTTGCAATATGCTACCCATCTGTTTAACGAGGGAAGATACCGCCGGTGACCCTTATAACGTACTCCAAGAATAAGCCCGAGATAAACAGGTCAGCAGTATTTCTGCTTCCTGAGGGGCTGGCACTTGATAACATGCATTTTGGGGGGCGGGTGAAGTGTCTTTTAGCTTGCGTCTGCTGCAGCGAGTTGAGCGCGCACAGCCACAGACAATAACCTCCGTGCACCCTGGATGCCAACGCTGCCTTTGTGCCTGGACATGGAGTTCTCCACCCACCGCCCTCCTTTCCGCCTCTGCATCGTTCGCCCATATCTAACCTACGCTGATCTAATGGCTGGAGTGTTTCTAATAGCAGTGCGCATGAGGGGCATGCACATCGTGATCGCGCACACCTTAGTGCTAGCGCCGGAGCATCTAGCCACCCATTGGGGGCCCAGGCTCGACCAGGCTGTGGGCCTTCCAAATGCGTTGCTCTCCCCCCGCCACCAGGCAAGACTGTGCAATATGCTTTGGCCACACAATCAGTCCTCACTGGGCTCGAAACAAAACCAGATCGGGACCCCGGCACGCAGTGGTCAAAGCACACATCTTGGGGCTTGGACCCAAGAACTTGCCATGAAGACCTGCCTAGGCAACCCAGTGATTGGGTACCCCTATGCCACGGGAAGTCTTAAGCAGGGGGGGGGCAGTAAAGGCCCACACTTACCGCATCAAACTTGACGCCCACGGTATCCCACAACCATACGAGGCGACACCTCCCCGCGGTCTGGACACAGCGTGTCCAGCAGGGAGAACGCGGCATTCAGTCTTAAACAGCGAGACAGGCAGCAGTCAAGCCGCTGCACAGTAGGTGGGGGAAGGCATTTGTACTCTTGTCCCCCCCACGGCCAGAAGTGACGCAGCCAGCTGACCCCCTGGTCCCTAGCCCAGGGAGCCTAGTCTGCTGACAGCTGTGTCTTCCTGTGGCACTAAGGCGGCTGCCCTGTTGGAGGGTCCCCTACGTGGGCCCCGCCCCGGGCAGCCTTGACAGGGTTTGAGCCTTGGGGGTCGCATTCACATCCTGCGATTCTGGGCAAATCACTTAACCTCCCCGTGCCTGAATGTGTAACGTAACCGGTGCTCATATAAAGCGCTCCAATACCTTCGGGTTGAGTTCGCGCTATATAAAATCTGGAAAAAACAAAACACATTTCTGTTGCATTATTAAACAACATTCTTTCTACAGCCTGTTATTAGATAGATGGAAGTTCTATTGGAGTTTGCACATTACAACAACTTTGGGGTGGCTCAACTTTTAACAATAGTGCATAGCCTCAGTTTGTTATATCCATAATATTTTTGTTTGTTTTTTCCTTATGGTAAACAGTCTATGGAACGTCGTATATCAGTATACCCCTCCAACCCCCCAAAAATTGATGCCAATTTTCCTATCGCAAATTATGGTTTTATTTAATTTACAGCCTCCATCAACTCATGAATAAAGTCTGGCACATGTGCAATTTACACTTCCCACATAAATCTCACTAAGAGTGAGTGAAGATAGAACATTTGTTAAGATAATACTTTCCGTAATTATGAAAAGGGAATTAGACTCATCACAGCATGCATTGTCAAAGCATGGGTTATTTCAGTACTTACATTGAATTTGAATAAATTAACAATATAAATTGAGGAATAGGTTAGAATTACAGACATGGAACTGTCTGGGAGAACCGCCGAGGACCGTTTTTGATTAACAAAAAAAAAAAATGTAAAAATCTCAAATCTATTGTTGTACAAAAAGGATTATTTGGTCAATTAACCAGCAGCAAACTTGAGGCTTAGCCACCTCATCCCGATGAATGCTCTGTACAACTGTTCTCTTAGCAGGGGTCGTTCCTCCATAGGGGCGGAGGAGTGTCCCCCTCCATCAATGCTGCGCAGAAAGCATAAAAGATAAAATGGTGGTAAAATCTGTATAACTTTTTTTTCCCTCCCCTCCCCCTGGACCTGTTCTTTCTTTGTGCAGCCACCACTGATTTGTCCAAAGAGCTGTTATTACTTGAGTCTGACAGGGTGGTGGTTGAAGTCCCATTTCCCAGTATAGATGACGACACCTCCGGGTAGTAGTGCGCATTTATTATACATTTCTATTTCATTTCATTCATTTCAAAGGCTATTGATTGGCTGGAGATAACTTGCATCTCCTGGAGGAAATACACAAGCAGGCATACTATCCTGGATCCCTAAGCAACCTGGGTGTGGGAGATCATTACCTCCATGCTCTATCTTTGTTTTATCACCAGATGCCACATACCTCAAAGACAAAGTTTCTGGAACCAACGGGGGTAGGAAAATTGTTGCCGAATCCCCAATCTTTCCATTGCTAGTATCGCTCTGGCTTGCGGTCAGGATTACTGTAGGTGTAGCCAGTGATGTCTGATCATGACAGGACCACCAGTAAGTCTGCGTCTTTTGCCCCTGGTGACAGTTAACAAGTCCAGGATTGAAAGCTGCTCTTCTTCAGATTCGATAGCATTGTTACCTCAGGCAGGCTGCTGCGATTGTCTCTTACAGGTGTTAGGATCTAGTGTCCCTCTACCCATTGACTCATCGCCTTTTCTCCCATTTCTTCTTTCACTCATTTCTTCTTGATTGCTCGATGCCTGTGTTGTAGCCTGCACACCTGGCCGAGCTACTCCGGCTGAGAGAGCTGTCATTACAGGTAGGGGTCTAGTTTTTGCTGTGTTTGCCCCTCTGCTTGCCTTTTTTTCTTTTTACTGCTTAACTCTTGGAGCAAACGCCACAATCCGCACTCAAAACAGCTTCACTGACTGCTTCGTGGTCTCCGCCGACGATAGAATCAATACAAGGTTTCAGACCACATCGATCTTTTAGAGACCAAGTCTAAGACTTCCACAATGCGAGTCACCATCACTCCTCTCCCATTTCTCGACCAGCACAACAGGCTCCCCCTAACACCTGGATCCATCGCGTTTCTCAGGTATTCCAGCATACAGACGAGCTATCAAGGTGAGGGCAGAGCAGTGAGCAGCGAGGAGAGTTACACAGACACCATCTTGCTCACAGCAGATGGGGGGGAAGGGAGTGGGAGTGGGAGAAAAGAGCTCCCAACAAGATGGATTGGGACGGAGAGACACTCTCAAATTAAGATGGGATTATTCAGCGACACAGCTACTTAACCAAGAAGGTGAAAAATCAGAGAAAGCAGTCTTGGAAGGCAGGAGGTGCTGGCGGTGCAGTAGATTCAGAGCCGCCCAACATGGTAGAACCCTCTCCCTCTACTATCTTGTCCTCCATTAAACAGATGCAGGAAGAAGTGAGAAGCGATAATCGTTGGGCCTGACAAGCCAAAAGAAACTGCAGGGCACAGTAAGGAAGATAATAAATGTACGGATATAGCAGGGAGAATGACAACGATGGAGGCCCACACAGAGTCCCTCGAATCGGAGGTCACAGAATTAAAAATGTACAGGACATCCCAAGATAACCAATATGATGTGGACAATAAAAAAAAATACAGGAAAATTGGCAAAGCAGAAAGAACTTAAGACTCTTAGGGATACCCGAAGGCAGTGAAGGGGGGGGGAGATGTGAGAAGTTGTGTAATAAATCTTTTGAATGGTGCCTTTCCAGATCTGCCAGGCTGGGACTGGAATAAAGGAATTCAAAGAGCACATTGTTTCCCCCTAATGCTTAAAAATCAGCACACAGGTAACCAAGAATGACCCTGAGCAATACTGGTACATTTTTGCAATTTTTTGCTGAGGGAATGTGTATATGCTCAGGCGTGCCCAAATGCCCAAAATAAAAAGTTTGAAGAGGTTTCCTTTTTTGCAAGACCATACTTCGCTCATGCTACGGTGGGACACAGGTGGCATCTGAGGCAAATGTTCACACCTTTCCAGAAGCTGGGAGCTGAGGTATGTATACAAAACACTGCAAAACTGAAAATTATTTTTAGTAGTTTTTTTTCTGAGATTCAGGGCAGAAGTATCTAAAGGAACTGATGGAGGAGATATGATATTTGAGATAAGGTCAAAGAATTTCAGCTTTAAAGGGGGCAGAAAGGAGAGATTTACGGTTTGGAAAGGGGGAAATGAAAACCTTAAGACAAGCGGAGATAGATATCTCAAGGATATAATAAAAAAAAAACTGATAATGTATGGCTTGTGAATCATGGTGATATTAGGAAAGGTAGTAGCAGACAGATTGATCATGAAGAAATTATAAGGTGGGGATTGACGAGAGTGTTAATACAGACAACCTCACACAGGCTAGGCTTGATTTCTCACATGTTGGGGGAGGGTGGAGGGAGGAGGGGCTTTAGTTTTGTAGGGTAGAGGCACCCAGGGGTTTGGGGTGGGGATCCCACACCCTCAGAAGGGAAGAGGACAGAACAATAAACTGTGTGATGTGAATTATGGTGGAGCTTTACTCTAATTATATCTGAATGTAAGAAACAAGTCTCAGCCATGAAAATCAAGTAATGGGAGGGCAAGGAAAGGTGTGTATTGCCTCTATTGATATATGCAGGCTAAATTATGTCAAAAAAGAGCTAGAGTTTCATTAGGTCTTCAAACGTTGAAGGCAGATATTGTTTGGTTTTCAAGAGACCCATATTGAAGGATCACAGAGAGATGTATTAGATTCTCTTGGCTACAAGCTAATTTGGGACCACACAAGGTGTATGAATGGGGGTGACAATTTTAGCTCAAGGTAACAAGATACGGTTTTCGCAGGTGCGGGTTGATAGACAAGGTAAATAGGTGATCTCAGGGTGTCATTCTAAAAATGGAGCTAAATTCCCTCTATGTTCTGTGTATGGGAGCATTCTGGATGATCCTCATTGTATCGATTGCTTATGTAATCAACCGACTTACTGGCCTTTGCCAATAATTTTATGTGAGGACTTTAATATTAATTTGTCTAGTGATTGGGATATTGGCAAACATCAAAAATACACAGGTCGGAAACCCAGAGTATTTTGTGCCCTAGAAAGTATCTGTAAAGATCATGGGCTCATTGATGTTTGAGCAGAAAGAGACCTCTAGAGCACAGGTACACATATTACTCTGCCACGCAT
Source organism: Triturus cristatus (assembly GCF_964204655.1). NCBI lineage: Eukaryota > Metazoa > Chordata > Amphibia > Caudata > Salamandridae > Triturus > Triturus cristatus. Next base: position 146,622,524 of record NC_140588.1, read on the forward strand.
GGGTCGCAAGCCCATGTGGACTATTTTTTTATTTTGAACACACTCACAATGAACTGTAGGATTGAACAATATCTGTGTTTTCTTTTGGACCATAAACCTTTAGTTCTGGAGATTCAGGTGGTCAGGAGGGAAATTAAAACTAACTGGAGTTTTGAGGGGGCCCCGATTGCAAATGAGGATTGCTGTAGATATATGAGAAACTAGATTCAGCTTTTTAAAGAGAACATTGGTAGTGCACCAATAGGAGTTGATTGGGACACTCTGAAGGCGTGTAAAAGGGGGGGGGGGGAGATTCTCATTGAGCACTGGGAAGAAAGAAAAACAACGTATTCAAAACAAACAAGATATTCTAGCTGCTGCTAATGAAAATTTGTTAGAGTAGTTCAACAGGGAGGAGTAATAGGGGAGTCTCAAATAGGGGTGATTTTTGCAAACAGGGCAGCATAAAAGCTTACAGTTTGGAGGGAAGATATGCATGAATGTAATGAGTGAGCAGGGCATCATCTGGATAGGAGAGCTAGACAGAGAAGTGCAGCAAATGAAGTTAGAGAAATTTGAGACCCCTCTTTTGGGTAGTTTGAGCCCAGCAAGATCAGGGATGCCCTTAGGACATATAATCATCTTTTACACATTGAAAAGAAAAAATAACAACCAGCTCAGTGCAGATAGACTTTTTTTTAACAGAGTGCCTTTATACAAATTCACCACAGAAAAAAAGAGAGCACCTTGAAAGGGCAGTACAATGGGATGAGATCCATTCTGCAATGACTTGCTTATCCTCTGAAAAGGCTGCCGGGACTGATTCAATCCCTGTGGTATTTTATAAAATATTAGCACCCCAAATAAAAGATAATATGGCTGAATTATTCAACCAAATCTATAGCGGAGCTCCCATTCCAGGTTCGTGGTCTAGGGCCAAAATCTTTCTTAAAAAAAAAAAAGGATAAAACGGCTGTAGAACTTGGCTCATATTGTCCAATAACTTTAATGAATGGGGACGCAAAGGTCTCGTCTAAAGGTGCTAGCAGCATGGCTAGCACAGGTGATACCAAAGATAGTGTCCAGACGACAACATGGTTTTATAGCAGGGACAGAGACGTTTTAATGCATGGGCAAAGTGGGCTCTGGCCCAGGGCCCCAACCTTTCAGGGGGCCCCCTGACAAAGTCAGCTCCGTTCTCCAGAGTTTTGCCCTAATGACCTTGAATATTTCTTAAACAGATTGTTTTAAATACTGTTTTCCTTTAATCTATTTTTATGTACCTGATGTGTAAGTCTAATACAGGCATTTTGCAGAGAAATGTTGTTTTTATGTTTCATGCAATATACATAAAAAAAGTTTCTTTTACATCAAAAAAAGGCCTAACATATAAGAAATGGGAGGGCGTCACAGAGAATATTTGCAGTAATATTGGTGAGCTAATGCTGTGTTACAATGTTGAAAATACACATAACCATCCCTGAATATTAGATGTAAACGCATTCAGGTCCTTATTTATGAGAAGTGATGCATCGCTGTGTGAAAGCAGGGATGCATCACTTCTTAGTGCGCCCACCTTGCGACATGATGGATGCGTAATATTTACTGTATGACGCATCATGTCGCAAGGAGTTACAGATACGTCAGTATTTTTGATGTATTTGTAGGCGCAAAAGAGATGCATTGCTGGGATGTGTCTGAAAATAGACGCAGCTCCAGCAATGTGTCCTTTCACATGGGGCAAGCCCCATGTGAAAGGGCCTGCATCAGTCTTATGCCTGCTGTGAGGCAGGTGTAAGATATTGATGCAATGGCGTCCTAGAATTGGCGCACTGAGTTCTCCTAGATTTCAATGCGCCACTTCTACGAGGCTTTTTGCGGGGGAACACCCAACCTGCATACATTATACCTGGCACAGGCATAATGTGGTGCTGGGGTTTACAAAGTGACGCATCTACCTAGATGCGTCACTTTGTAAATAGGGCGCAACATGGCACATTTTTAGGTCTCGCCTGAGCCAGCGCAAGCATAAAAGTGAAGCAAGGCCTCATAAATAAGGCCCTTAGAATTTGGACGAGTGTTCCTATGCACTGTCAGGGACTTAATGAAATGAAATGAAATAGTGTATTTAATAAAGCGCGCAGCTACTCAGACTAGAGTGTCCTGGCGCGTGACCGCGGGTGGAAAACGTTCGTAAAAGACACATCAGTTATTAAAAAGGCAGATTTAAAGTTCTTCCTGAAAGTGAGTAGGTCTGTGGTTAGTCTCAGAGACTCAGGGAGTCTATTCCACAATTTTGCACCTAGAAAGCTGAGGGATCTGCCTCCAGTGCGGGCACAGCATATTTTAGGCACGATGGCCAGGTTGGCATTGGAAGATCCTAGGGTTTCTATATGTTGTGTAGCGATTAACCCGCTTATTTAGGTACCCGGCTCCTAAGCCGTGGAAAGCTTCGAAGAAGATGGTCATTGCTTTGAAGTTGATCCGTTCTTTTATGCGGAGCCAGTGTAGAGACTTAAGAATAGGGGTCATACTAGATCTGGGTTTCGGTCTCAGGATGGCTCTGGCCGCCACGTTTTGTACCACTTGTAGGCGCTGGATAAGGGATTTGGGAAGACCGAGGTACAAGCTGTTGACATAGTCAAGCTTTGATGTCACCAGAGACTGCATCACGATCTTTCTGCTCTCAAGCAGCAACAGTGGCAGGAATTTGTTTTGCATCCAGAGTATGCCAAAACAAGTGCCAGTTAGATTTTGGATTTGAAAGCGCATGGAGAGTGTCTTGTCTATGACAATTCCTAAGGTTTTGACTTTCTCCTTTTTCCCGGGCGGGGGCGGCAGATCTTTTGGCCACCGTTTCTGGATTACCAAAGAAAACAACTTCAGTTTTGTCAGGATTTAACTTCAGCTGATTGATCTTAAGCCAGTTAAAAACCTTTGCGAGGCAAGACCTAATCATTGCCCCGTCAAAGTTGGTTTCTTTTTCACATGAAAAAATCAGCTGAGTGTCATCAGCATAGGAAATTATTTTGGCGCCCTCTTCCTCTATCAGAAATGCAAGGGGGGATAGATATATATTAAAAAGAGTAGGACTGAGAATGGAGCCATTCATGGCTGGAACTGGGGATGAGAAAGGGGGGAGCCAGATTTCCTGAGATCTATTTGCCAAGAAGGATGACATCCATGTTAAGGCTGTCCCCCCCCAGGCTGATGTTAGCGAGTCTCTCCAGGAGCCTCTCATGTGGGAACGTATCGAAGGCCACTGACAGATCAAGCAGTATCAGAACAGCCTTGCCTCCCTGGTCCAGCTTACCCTTGAGAAATTCAGTCTCTTCCAGTAGAGCGGACTCTGTACTGTAGTTAGCCCTAAAACTGGATTGGGACTCATGAAGGAGCTGCCCATCTTCAATGTGTTTTTGGAGGGCCTTGTTTACATGCTTCTCTAATACTTTGAAGAGGGTCGTAAGACGGGAGATTGGCCTGTAGTTGGCAGGCTTTGCCAGTTTGGCTTTAGCCTTTTTTATCAGTGGAAGAATCTTGGCATTCTTCCATAATTTCGGCATGCTGCCTGAGGAGAGGGAAGCATTAAAGAGCTGGTTTACTGTGGGTTTATGGTGGGAGCTAATAGGTTCAGGATATTCGCTGGACATGGGTTGGTAGGAGAGCCAAACTTAATGCTTTGGAGAAGGGTCAGTGACTCTTCAAGCCGAAACTCAGGGAAAGCTAGTAAAGATGGAGGATCCAAGAGGTGAAATTTGCTACTAGAACTAAGGTAGAAGATCAGTTCTTCCTCTGAGATGTTAGTAAAGTCTTGTTGGATCACAGAGATCTTTTTGTGGAAGAATTGAGCTATTTGCTTAGACCATTCTTCCGTGCATGGCCCTTCCTTTGTGCTGGCTTTCGGGGCGGTAAAGGATTTAACTATGCTAAAGATTTCCTTACTCTTATTTAGGCATTTTCTATCTTGGTTTGAAAGAAGTTTTTCTTGGCTGCCTTCACGAGAATGTAATGAGCTTTTAAGGTGTCTTTATACAGCTTCCTATCCTCAGGTAGATAGGATTTACGCCATTTCCTTTCTGTTTTTCTACAATTTCTTTTGCTAGATCTGAGGGAATCGTTAAATCATGGAGCTGGTGGGGCCAACCTCTTTGAGGAGCGGGAAACAACCGGTACAGCTGCACCAATGTTGGTTCAGAGCCATGAATCTATTGAGAGGGTGTCCAAGTCGGGGCAGCCAGACAGCTCCGGTGAGGAACGACCGAGGGCATCTGCTAACATCAGGATGGATATTTTATGGAACGTTCTGTAATTAGGGACCCTCTGCCCTGCGTTAGCCCGAGGGGCTGTGTCAGAGTTGGGAATGATGAATTTTAATAGGAGGTGGTCAGACCAGGTAATGGGAAGAGGTAGGCTTACTGATATGTCAAAGTTGTGAAAGATTTGGTCTAGGGTATGGTCCTTCTCCTGGGTGGCCGAAAAATAGATGAAAACATGTTGCAGGTCTGCTGCGTCTCCATCAAGGAAATTGTTTGAGGGTATTTTCCATTGTCCATACGTATATTGAAATCTCCCAGAATAAGGCAGTTATTGTACTTTAAGTCCAGGGAGGTGGTGGCTGTATTAAGCGTGGTACTAAAATTTCCATTTGCACCGGGAGGTCTGTAAATCAGAAAACTAGCTATGCTATGATGGGGGAATAAGGTACAGCGGAAGCCTAAGGACTCTACGCCCTCGAAGTTTTCCATCAGGATGGGAGAGCAGTCTAGTTCTTGATTGTAAATTATTATGACACCGTTCCCCCTTCCCACTCGATCGGTCCCTCCTAAGGATTTTATAATTCATAGTGATTGCCGAGGTGATAGTAGGGTTGGAGGCTTCAGACAGCCATGTCTCAGTAAGAAATGAAACATCAGGCTGTTCGTCTAAAAGTAGGTCATAAATGTGTGGATCATGCTTTTGCATAGAGTGACAATTTAAAAGGGTGGCCTTTAAGTCCTCTGTTTTCTTATTGTTTTTACACTTAGTGTTGCGTGGGAGGTTCTTGGGTGCGAGTTTCCTGTGCTGGAGGAAAGACCAGTTGCACTTATTGCATCGAAAGTCTTCCTCCAAGCTCGGATCAGCAGCTGTACACTGACATAATGGTTGCCGCATAAGGCTAAGCAGTATTTCCCTATTGTAATATAGTGGAAGAAGCTCACCGGAGGGGAGCTGGGCAGCATGGCTGGCGCCGGACGCTCACGGGACACTGACGGGAGCAGACAGGCTTGCCTTTGGCGCGCCAGAAGCGCAGCCGCTGGTCGCGTCCGTTTGCATCGGGAATATATAGGCTAATGCCTATGATGCAAACTGGATCACTAACGCAGCTGAGGAAGCGGAAACTGCGTGGCTGATAGTAGCCCCAGCCCTCCACACAATCGGTGTATCAGCCGCGGCGGACCAGGACTGGAGGAAAAGTGAGATGCGAATCGAAGCAGCTAAGGAGGTGTAGGCAAACAGAATAAAGTAAAGTGCAAGTGCGCATAGGTAGGAGAAATTGTTAATTCTCAGACTCCACGAACTGTTGGTGCGGTAGCTACTTGACCCTTTCCCCAAAGTGGCTGGACTCTTGGCAGTTGTTTCTTTTGTGTGACGACTGCTCTTTCCCCCTTCTCTTCTCCCCTCCCCCTGATCTCCCTCTTGCCCCCTCTCCCTTATCCTCCCTAGCAATATCGGATGCGAATGTCACCTAGCACACTTTACCAAGATATAATAAGGTTTCATCACAACGGCAACTGTTTTGTTGTTTTGAGTTCGGTTTCAAGGGGTGGATTGGAGTGGGTGGGTTAAAATGGGTATCAGACATAATACCCTTCAGGCATTCACCACATAAATTCATTACCGAATGGAAATAAACTTGACTCCTTCTGGGGTTTGAATATGGATACTATGTAAAGTTTGAACATACGCAATCATCAACATCAGATTATGCACTGTCACAGCTGTACCTCGGACATCACTTCTTATCTAATTAGTAATTACCACCTGTTTAAATATGCAATTATCCATGTAATGTTTTATCTGAAATGCCTAATAAAATTTGTGTTAAAAAAATGGTAGGAGAAATTGTTAAAAAGTAATTCAGCCACACGTATACTATTTAAAAAGTATTAAAAACGTAGTAGCAGGGCAGGAAACACTAAATCCTACCGCAGTCAGCTGCGCGCGTCCGTTTATATCGGGAATATATAGGCTAATGCCTATGATGTGAACTGGATCGCTAACGCAGCTGAGGAAGCGGAAACGGCGTGGAAAACAGGAGCACAAATTGGACCATAAATTCAAAGCTGTTCTGAACAGGGGCCCCCAAAATATTTTTGGCCCAGGGCCCCCAAAATCCTTAAGATGTCCCTGAGCAGGGAGGGACAAAACAAATCATATTAGGAGAGTGATTACGCTTCCTGATGCAGCACAGGTGTCAGGGTACCCAAAGGCCTTGATCTTACTTGATGTAGAAAAGGCATTTCATAGGGTCTCCTGGCACTTTCTCTGGAAGCCGATCGGTATCAGATGAGGGTTTTTGAAGGCTGTAAAAGCCCTATATTATAAACCGGAGGCCAATTTTTTGTCTCAGGTGACAACAGAAAACATTGAGATTACAAGGGGGACCAGAAAAGGGTGTCCCTGCCCCCCCCTTCTGTTTGCAATGTATATCGATCCGCTTATACGCAAATTTGGGCAAAACACAGCAATTCCACCAATGGTAGTTCAAGGATATGATAATAAAATGTTTGCATGCGGTGACAATATAGCCTTAGTGACCCCCAAGCCAGAAATGGCTCTTAAGATAATTGGAAAGGAAGCTGCCCAATTCAGGGAGATCTCAGGACATTCTTTGAACAAAAGACTAGACCCAAGTTGTCAAGAACGATATGATCTTGATGGTTGATAAGTGAGTGGTTAAAAAAGCGGTCTATTTGGGTAACCCTGGGCGTAATTTGCGACGTAGCGCTACGAGTAGCTACGTGAAGTGCACTTCGCACTATGCGAGCTACGCGTAGCTTCGCAAACTGAGTAGTGCACTGTGCAAGATGCTGTTCGCACTGATTGCACAGTGCCGGATGCTTGTCCACACTGTGCGGTCAGTGCACACTGCATCTTGCACGGTGCAAGCGGTCGTTTTCTGCCGCTCGAGTAGATTTCTACTCGAGCGGCAGCTTTCTCAACGCGGAATGGTAGTTTCTCATCACAATGAGAAACCTGACCTCCCCGCATTGAGAAGCTCGCCGGAGGTTTATTTTCCACGCTCTCGATCGGCAACTTGATGCTGCTGATCGCGAACGAGGACAAAGTCTCGCCGGGATGTCATTTTGCTTGCTCGTGGTCGCCAACTTGACGTTGAGGACCGCGAGCAAGCAAAAAAATGATCGCTACGCGTGTTTGCACTCTGCTACGTGCAATTTGCATAGTGCGAAGTGGCGCAAACTTCGCAAACTACGCGAGCGTAGCGTAGTGCTCTGCCCATTTGCATTTCATCGGAAGTAGACGAAATTGTCAAAGATAATCTGGACCCTCTTATAGAGAAAACAAAAAAGGAGCTTGTCCTATTGAACAACCTACATTTTACAGTTGTGGAAGAAGTAATATAATCAACATAATTTTCTTCCCTAAAATTCATTTATATCGATTCCCTTAGAATTCGCAAATTATTGGTTGAGGATACTAGAGGTAGTGTAATCAGATTAATTGTTTTTTTTTTTATTTGTTGTTATTTGGTTTTGCAAGGAAAGGTGACAAAATACCCCAGTCGCCCTTCAGAAAGATCCATAAACCATGGTCCTCTTGCTCCACAGGCTACAAAGGAGTCTGATTTTTTTGCAGCCCACGCATTGCATAACGATGCAGATCTGAAAGAAATACTAACTGGTTTGCAGACTGTCTCCTGAGACCATTAAAAACATGATACCTTGGTCATGATCCTTTGTACACAATAGAAGTGGACAGGCAAAATATACTTCTTCTTGAAACTTTAAGATGCCGGTCAGTTGGAGGCAGACATGCCTCATTAGTAAGGACTGAAACGAGGTAATGTGGCCTAGTACTAATGGATATTACCAAAAAGGAATTCCAATATTGTAACCATTGAAAAATGCAATATTAAAATAAATAAACGTTTGATTTAAAAGTTGTTCTCAAATTGTAAAAGTTATTTTGTTTAACTGGGGGTTAATCTGAATAACAGTGTCCTAGTTGCAGCGATTAAAGATATGCTTGCTCAGAAATGGGAATATGTGCTTTATTTATGGGTCCTCTGTAGCTTATCACGGTTTGCCAAGTTTGCACAACTAAAATTGATTGCATGCAACACCAATAATGTTAGTTTATGGAGGAAGATTCAGGGTGCAATACTTTAAATCTGCAATTCCACTTAGGAAACAGAACAGAATATGCACACTGTGCGCCCCGGACATGGACATTTTAGATCACGTAATTTGTATCTGCCTCCTTGGTTCCCTCCTCTAGCCCCTATTCCCCCACCGAGTGTATGTTTCATTGGCAATAAAATACACAAATAGAAAGACAAAGAATTATACAATGAAAAGAAAATTCTAGATCTTACATTAATCAGTCAAGTGACTTAACACAAGAAATTGTTATTAGCTATTATACACAATTGTTACACTCTATCCACCTCCCCAACTAATCTCGTTATTCTTTATTTTGTTACACATGCTTAAGCTGTGAAGTCACATATATCCCATAGTTTCCCATGTTTGACTGTCAGACGGCCGCCTTAGTGCCACAGAAAGGCACACGAGTCAGTGTAATAGTGCCCCCGGTCAAGGAACCAGGGGGTCAGTCGGCTGCATCACTTCCGGCCGTGGTGGGGGAGGACAAGGGTACAAATACCTTCCCCCCGCCCACAGTGCAGCCTCTTGTCTGCTGCCCGTCTCGCTGTTTCCCGCCCTACCGCTTACCCTGCAGACAGCCAGAGGGTGGTGAGGGGAAGAATCTAACTTATTGTTTTGTGTTGCAGGAGGAGTTGCAGGGCAATCCAGATTCTGCAAGGTACAGAAGGGTACTATATGCAGCAGGACAACAAGGGTGCTAAGCCAAGAACACCCAGGGATGTCTTAGCGTTGTCCCCTAGAAGAGCGACGGCGCCCTGTTAGTCCTACGGGCGGTTGTGGGCCTGAGCAACCGGGGCTTCCTGGAACGCTCCACCCCCCCATTTTGGGGGGCGTGAGTAGGTGCGTGGACTGGCGGTCCACTGATGGGAGGAGTGGCCCCTCCCGAAACTGGTAACCACTGATTGGCGACGGTCATGGTGTAATTTGGCTCATCAGGCGGGCAGGCGGCAGAGGGGCTGGCCTGCCCTTGGATCGCCCGTAAGATAACCCACCATGTTGGCATATTTGTTATGCAAATAAACCTGCAGCAATTTTCTAAACTAATAAGATGTCTTGTGGTGTATTTATGTATGTTGCTGTACGAGAACTGAGAAGTGTTGCCGATATTGGCACTATGCTTTATATCCAAGAACATCGACCTCCTTGTCTCAGGAACTGTAGACAATATTTTACAGCAACTAGTATCATTTGATAACTCTATTGGAGGAGCTAACAGTGAGAAATCTTTACCCTTGAAATAAGATTGTTGAATGTTTCGATTTTGTGTTGTAGGGTGTAGAGCAGTAAAGGAGAGAACAAAGAAATACCCTTTTCACAGTTCTTTAAACAGTAATTTGATTGCCAAATTGATTTTTCAAATGATCAACTCTTTAGCCAGCTCTTATATGAAGTGCACTCTACTGGGCTAGTGTGTGGCTCTACAACCTGGGAGCCCCTCTGAAAATGCACCCTCACTGCTCTATTGATTCTTTGGCCCTCTAGGGAGGCTACGGGTCCATGGCTCACGTTTCCTGTCACATGAATGTGAGACAGGGGACAGAAAACATTTAGGGGACGGCACATCACTTCCGGTCCCAGTGTTGCTTTGTTGGTGGGCTATTTATGCCCATGACAACTTGGCATTTCTCTATGGGCACCCCCAGCACAACTCACATCAGGGAGTTTATATTGCAAGAATTTATGGTTGTGACGGGCTTTGCCAAATGCCTTCTTTGCTTGGTCACATATGATACCTCGCTGCAACTGGGGCATTGGCATTAAGTCAAGTGCCATTGATTTTTGTCATATGACTTAATTCGCAAATGGCTAAGTTGTGCATTGGGCCAGGGTGATTAAGGAACGTTCCACGCAAGCTGACTTGGGGAAGGGGGAATAACGTGTTTCATCGTGATGAGGGGCAGGACAGCACATTGTTGGCGGAGCCTCAAGCGTATGATGGCTGTGATCACCCCTCAACGATACAGGTGATTTCACATGTGTGGTCCGAGTAGATTAAGGGAAGTAAGTCCCAAGTGCTGTGGCTTTCATTTTCCCCATGTTGGACTCTCACGCAATCTGTAGATCTGGATATGACATTTTGTTAACCCTGTATTCTTAGATGAGATGTAACTACAATGTATCCTGTGTAATTTTCATGAGACAACCCTCCTACTGTGTAACTTGAAAATATTTTTTGTTAAGCTCAAGATTTTTTTTAATGGTATGATGTGAATAAACATGACCCGTTAACCAAGCAAATACTTGAGTATGTCTGTCAGTGACTTGATTAGGTGAAGGGGGGGGGCGTAGTCCAACCTTGGGGTATCCAGGTTGTATAACTATTTTGACTATTATCTACATTCCTATATGCAGACTACAATAAAGATAATTTAAAATGAGTTTTGTACCCCATTTACTTGTGGTACAAAAGGGGGTGGTGATGGACGGAGCATCAGAACCAATCAAACACTCACACCGAGTCAACAGATCTGGGTTTGATCCATCACCGTTCTTTAGCCCACTCTGCCACCCCAGTTCAGATATGGTCATAAGCAAATCAGTCTGACCCTGTGCCTCATGGGAACAGTCCAGCCCGAACTGCCAAGCCATGCCTTCCCTGGACCGGAAACAAGCCTCCTAGGACCGGTTTCTGGCATTTCAGCCATCTTCAGCCAGGCTTGCTTGAATCCAGTGGCAAAGTGAGCAAGGGACTCACGTCTGAGCATACCCTGCCAACTTATGGCGAACAAAGCGGTACAAAAGGGGGTGGTGATGGACGGAGCATTAGAACCAATCAAACACTCACACCCAGTCAACAGATCTGGGTTTGATCCATCACCGTTCTTTAGCCCACTCTGCCACCCCAGTTCAGACATGGTTATAAGCAAATCAGTCTGACCCTGTGCCTCATGGGAACAGTCCAGCCCGAACTGCCAAGCCATGCCTTCCCTGGACCGGAAACAAGCCTCCTAGGACCGGTTTCTGGCATTTCAGCTGTCTTCAGCCAGGCTTGCTTGAATCCAGTGGCAAAGTGAGCAAGGGACTCACGTCTGAGCATACCCTGCCAACTTATGGCGAACAAAGCGGTACAAAAGGGGGTGGTGAAATGGACGGAGCATCAGAACCAATCAAACACTCACACCCAGTCAACAGATCTGGGTTTGATCAATCACCATTCTTTAACCCACTCTGCCACCCCAGTTCAGACATGGCCATATGCAAATCAGTCTGACCCTGTGCCTCATGGGAACAGTCCAGCTCAAACTGCCAAGCCATGCCTTCCCTGGACCGGAAACAAGCCTCCTAGGACCGGTTTCTGGCATTTCAGCCGTCTTCAGCCAGGCTTGCTTGAATCCAGTGGCAAAGTGAGCAAGGGACTCACGTCTGAGCATACCCTGCCAACTTATGGCGAACAAAGCGGTACAAAAGGGGGTGGTGATGGACGGAGCATCAGAACTAATCAAACACTCACACCCAGTCAACAGATCTAGGTTTGATCCATCACCGTTCTTTAGCCCACTCTGCCACCCCAGTTCAGACATGGCCATATGCAAATCAGTCTGACCCTGTGCCTCATGGGAGCAGTCCAGCCCGAACTGCCAAGCCATGCCTTCCCTGGACCGGAAACAAGCCTCCTGGGACAAGTTTCTGGCATTTCAGCCGTCTTCAGCCAGGCTTGCTTGAATCCAGTTGCAAGCCTGGCTGAAGACGGCTGAAATGCCAGAAACCGGTCCTAGGAAGCTTTTTTCCGGTCCAGGGAAGGCATGGCTTGGCAGTTCGGGTTGGACTGTTCCCATGAGGCACAGGGTCAGACTGATTTGCATATGGCCATGTCTGAACTGGGGTGGCAGAGTGGGCTAAAGAACGGTGATGGATCAAACCTAGATCTGTTGACTGGGTGTGAGTGTTTGATTGGTTCTGATGCTCCGTCCATCACCACCCCCTTTTGTACCGCTTTGTTCGCCATAAGTTGGCAGGGTATGCTCAGACGTGAGTCCCTTGCTCACTTTGCCACTGGATTCAAGCAAGCCTGGCTGAAGACGGCTGACATGCCAGAAACCGGTCCTAGGAAGCTTGTTTCCGGTCCAGGGAAGGCATGGCTTGGCAGTTCGGGCTGGACTGTTCCCATGGGGCACAGGGTCAGACTGATTTGCATATGGCCATGTCTGAACTGGGGTGGCAGAGTGGGCTAAAGAACGGTGATGGATCAAACCTAGATCTGTTGACTGGGTGTGAGTGTTTGATTGGTTCTGATGCTCCGTCCATCACCACCCCCTTTTGTACCGCTTTGTTCGCCATAAGTTGGCAGGGTATGCTCAGACGTGAGTCCCTTGCTCACTTTGCCACTGGATTCAAGCAAGCCTGGCTGAAGACGGCTGAAATGCCAGAAACCGGTCCTAGGAAGCTTGTTTCCGGTCCAGGGAAGGCATGGCTTGGCAGTTCGGGCTGGACTGTTCCCATGAGGCACAGGGTCAGACTGATTTGCATATGGCCATGTCTGAACTGGGGTGGCAGAGTGGGCTAAAGAACGGTGATGGATCAAACCCAGATCTGTTGACTGGGTGTGAGTGTTTGATTGGTTCTGATGCTCCGTCCATCACCACCCCCTTTTGTACCATTTACTTGTGGTAAGCCCTTTCTCAGCTGTAACATCTTACAAAGCCTCGTCAGGATAAACACTAATGTGATTAAAACTTTAACAACCTCCATTTTATGCAATCTCAGAAGCATGGACCAATCTGAAAAATGAAAAAAGCAGAGGAGATTCTGTGACAATATAGAAGAGTTGACGTACTTTGTAGGACATTACTTTTTCATTACGATGAAGCAAATTATAGATATTTCATCACGGTACATGCAGCCAAGGATAAAGAACATTCTTAAACAAACAGTGTTGTTTCTCGAGTAGTAACAGCTCAGTGTTCATCAGCTATGTGTTTTTGGGAGGAAGTTGCATATTAAGTATCAAAGAAGAAATAGTATTATGAAATGTTATGGGTGAAGCTGTGGAAAAGCGCTTTGAAGCTACTAAAAAGGAAAATCGCAGTATAGTTGGAAACTTCCTAATAAATGCACCATTTCCATAACTGTCGCCGGCCTGGATGGCACTCAAGCCAGGTGCAAGCTGGACAGAAATAGTTTGTTTATATACATTTTTTTTTTTTAAATGGCATTTTTTATGGATTTCAAGGTACACGATTTAATTTGTCATTAAGGGAATTGCTGGTACCTACCAAAAAAGAACATGTTTTGTTAGAGTTGCATAATGCTTCAGATGTCACATTGCATGTACTTCATTTACATTTCAAATGTATCTGAATCCTCTGCTCATTAGCTATACATACGGATGTATGGCTAAGTGTTGCCAGACGATGTGCATTTGTAAAGCAGACCACCGTGGCACTGAACAGGGGAGCGTTATACAACTCAACAGTATTGATTTTATCGACATTGATACTTCACCGCCACTTTATTCACTATTAATCTTCAAAAAGATTACTAGTTTATTTCATAGAGAAATTAATCTCGGAGCAGGTAAGAGGTTTAGTTTCACTCCATTCTTCTCACGTGGTTTAAGAACTTTGTTTTGAGGCTTGGAGCACTTCCGACGAACTGCCAACTCCACCACCCCTCAAATACAGACAGATCTTTAACCAAATCCAGATAGATTTATAGATTACCCAAGGCCAGTAGAATTATGCAATTTGGTAGCCTTGGGGTTACTGGATTTTCCACGTGAGCCACAATACTAAAGTAAGCCCTTAGTAAACATGGTATTTCATATCTTTGCCACAAAAGTCGATCGTCTGCTGATTTTGACCAAAAATGTGTCTAGCCCAATCAAAAGTTTAGAAAAACAAAACAAAAATTACACTTGTTACCATTTGGAATGGCGGGCTTGTCATTTTTTTTTGTATGTCCTGGTTACTTACCGGCATTATCGATTACTCCGAGACCTGGTCTTCCTCACCCCAGTAAAAACACAATAAACTATATATACTGTGGCGCGGATGACTGGCGAGGAGGTAATGAGGGCCTAGGGTGGTTAACATGTTTGGATGACCAGAACAAAGTATTTCTATCCCCAAAAAATGTGCCTCATTAGCCCGCCTAATCAGGCCCCCTGCCCTTCGCATAAATCAAGGTGCCCTAGCAGGCCCGGCTCCAAGAATTTTTATTTGGGTGGGCCAAGGGTACATTCGGGTGGGACACTGCTGGCCCGACTTATTGCTTATATATCTAGCTAGGCCTGCTTCTGGGCCCTCCTTTATCTCTCCTTAGTCTTACATGGCACAGTAAAACGCACTCTTTTCCAAGTCTCTTTCTAAATGTTATCACTCTCAAAAAGTGACACTACTCAGGCTCCCTCTGTGCGAGCCTTCAGGGAGAAACACTCTTTATTATACCTCCACCTGACCCTGCAGTGCACTCCCTTACAGGCTTGATTACCCATTTTTCTACCCTACCCTCTCCATTAAACCTTATCTCACAGCTGACCTTGGGCCCCAGCTCCATATCAGCTGCCATTCAGTTCCACTTTCATTATTCCCAGTAATAAACAATAGTAAAATCACCTTCAAACTCCAAACATTGAATATAGCAGTAAATGTAATTAGCATGCATGTTAAAGTATGCTCCACAGTTGTCCTAATCACCTAACTGTTAATTAAATAAACGAAAACAGAAAGGCCATGGCAGGGTCAGCTTTAGTGGCAGACTTTTGCTGGTGCAAAAGTATTTTTTACCTCTTTTTTGACCTCTTTCTCTGTAGATAACTTAACTTCCACCTTCCAACAGTGCCCTTCATCTCTCCGTAGCCACTCCCCCTCATGGCCTCCTCCTCAGACTCCCGCACTGACATCCTCCACTAGTGCCCCTCATTTCTCTGTAGCCCCCCTGCCCCATGACCTCCTCCTCAGATTCCCTCACTGCCACCCTCCACCAGTGCCCCTCATCGCTCCGTAGTTCCCCAAACCTGTGACCTCCTCCTTGGATTCCCTCACTGCCACCCTCCACTAGTGACGCTCATTTCTCCATAGCACCCCCACCCCATGACCTCCTTGGATTTCCTCAATGCCACTGTCCACCAGTGTCCCTCATCTCTCTGTAGTCCCCCCCCCCACCCCATGACCTCCTCCTCGGATTTCCTCACAGCCACCCTTCACTAGTGCCCCTCATCTCTGTAGTCCCCCCCCACCCCATAACCTCCTCCTCGGCTTCCCTCACTACCACCCTCCACTAGTGTCCCTCCTTTCTCTATAGCCCCCCCACCAATGACCACCTCCTCGGATTTCCTCACTTCCACCCTCCACCAGTGCCCCTCATCTCTGTGTAGTTCCCCCACCCCGTGACCACCACCTCTGCTTCCCTCACTACCACTCTCCACTTGTGCGCCTCATCTCTCTGTAGTTCCCCCCATCCCATGACCTCCTCCTCGGATTTCCTCACAGCCACCCTTCACTAGTGCCCCTCATCTCTGTAGTATCCCCCACCCCTTAACCTCCTCCTCAGCTTCCCTCACTACCACCCTCCACTAGTGCTCCTCCTTTCTCTATAGCCCCCCCACCCATGACCTCCTCATCGGATTTCCTCACTGCCACCCTCCACCAGTGCCCCTCATCTCTCTGTAGTTCCCCCACCCCATGACCTCCTCCTCTGACTCCCTCACTGCCCCACTCCACTAGCGCCCCATATCTCTCCATAGCTTCCCGCCAACCCAATAACCTCTTCCTCAGATTCCCTCACTGCCACCCTCCACTAGTGCCCCTCATCTCTCCGTTGCCCCTCATATCCATTCCATTTGTTGTATGGCGCTACTCATATGAGTGTAGGGTGTCACAGTACTTTACATAACACACATTATACAGAGACAATAAATCAGTCTACGGGGAATGTCACATAAGCCAATGAGGATTACAAGGTGTAGAAATCACGTCATCCATACTGGTGGGCAATATATTTTACGGGGGTTTGGTCTGGAGAAGCACGAACTCCGGATTTAAAGAGTACTCCAGTGGTTGGGGGTTGGCTTTACTGATAAAAATGGATAACTGCCCAAACAAACTCTTTTTAGTAACATTAGAATAATGAAAGAATTGAGAAGTCTAACTATATCAACACAAAAAAGTGAAGTTTGTATGCAGCTCTTTGATGACAGTTCATAGGTCACTGTCCTATGTTAGTATAGTAACTTCTGAACTGCAAGTAAGACAAGGATATCTGTGACAGAGGTAGTAACCCACTGAGCTATTCCCATAAAATTCAGTGTATCTGCATTTAAAAACTACCAGCAGACAAATGGTTGCCCTGCAGCAGGATCGTAAATCACCAGTTAACTGAACAGTTTTTATTGTTGTTGTACATCGGTGGCAGATTAATTGCGAGGGCCAAAGCTCATTTGTTTGGGTGGGCCAAGCTCATGTTTGGGTGGGCCTGGCCCACCCTCTAGAATCGGGCCTGTGCCCTAGGGATAACCAAACAAAGCTCTCACGGGAAGGTACACGGGAGTCTGGGGATGGCGGATAGGACTGGATTACTGGAGCACCCCACGAAAACTCTTTGGAGACCGGTTGATCAGCTTTCCAATAAATACAAACAGTCCCTGAAATTCTTTTTTGTTAATTTTGGCGAGCAAGAGTTTACTTTATCTACTCTGCACAGTACCACAAGCTAAACTGCAGAGCGCGCCTTTGTATACACGTCTGAAAAGCTTCCACGTGAAAGCATTTTGGAGAAAATGTAACCTATTTTCAGTGCACGCTCCCGGCCCATTAAGGTACATTTTTTTCACGCCCCGTTCCGAACAGAATCAAGCAGTTGACTGTGGAGCACCCCCCCTCCCCTGACCGACACTTCCTGACCCACTATGAACACAAACAACCCAACAAACTCAACGTCGCACATCATGATGAAAGAAGGTAATTAAAAGAAGGTAATTAGATGCAGAAAGGAACGTGTTTTTTTTCTGTTTAAGCACGAAAGTAACAAATCACTTCCTTCCATGTGAATTTCACAAGTTTTTATGAAAAACAACGTACATAATGTTTGTATTTTAAAACCCCAAAAAGCTGCCCACATAAAAAAGTGTGCACTAGTATGAGACAGACTAACAAACAGCATTGATGTTACAATTAACCCTGGGGGTAGTTCGCGAAGTAGCACTACGCGAAGCTACGCAAAGTGCACTTCGCACTACGCGAGCTACGCGTAGCACTTCGCGAACTGCGTAGTACCCTGTTCGCACTGTGCAAGATGTCGTTTTCAATGTTTGCACAGTGCGGACAAGCCACCGGCACTGTGAAATAATTGAAAACGGCATCTTGCACAGTGCGAGCTGTAGTTTTCTGCCGCTCGAGTAGATTTTTACTCGAGCGGCAGCTTTCTCAACGCGGACTGGTAGTTTCTCATCGCGAGCGGTCGCGAGCATGCGCTACCACTCGCAATGAGAAACCTGACCTCCTCGCGTTGAGAATCTCGCCGGGAGGTTTATTTTCCACGCTCGCGATCGCCAACTTGATGTTGCTGATCGCGAACGAGGAAAAAGTCTCACCGGGATGTCATTTTGCTTGCTCGCTGTCGCCAACTTGACATTGAGGACCGCGAGCAAGCAAAAAATGACCGCTGCACTACGCAACACTACGCTACGCGTGTTCGCACTGTGCTACGTGCAATTTGCGTAGTGCGAAGTAGCGCAAACTTCGCAAACTACGCAAGCGTAGCGTAGTGCTTTGCCCAGGCTTAGTTACAATCTAAAAGTAACGTTCGGTTTCCAAAACTATGTAGATAAGAAACGTTCTGTCAGCCAACATTCAAACACCCTCCTTCCCCATCACAACCTTTGCAAACCGAGGTACGTCACGATGCGGACATTAATAGGTGGGGGGCGGAGACTGACTGACCTTCCTCATTGGCCAATCCGAGTGAGAGACACAAGGTGACGACTCAGTCTCTATTTTCACGCCGGGTGCTTGTTATGCTCCCTTCTCTGGCGTTTTGTAAAGGTAATTCACACAGATGTGGTGCAAACTGTAGCAGAAGGGCATGGGTGGGAGCCGCTGTCGGTTTCTTATATCATCTTGTCTTCATTTGAAATTTGTGCTGGGAGTCTGCAAAGCTTTAAAGAGCAAACCTACCCCTTTATATCCATGAAAAAAGTCATATTGTAAATTACAGCTGGTAGCTGCCTCCCCTGCCTTTCTTCCTCTTACTCCCTCTTTCTGTCTCGCTCCTACTCACTGAAAACCGGTTCTCATCCTCTCTTTCCTCCTTTCGTTTGTTCCCTTGTGAAATGGATCCAAAAAAGAAAAATGCTTTTGCTGCAAATGTTGTCTTTTACTGACATTATTCTATTCCAAAGTGCAGCCTCCGGGACGGACAGAAATAAAAGGTTCAACTATGAAAAATAAAGCAAGACTGTGTTCACAAAGCAGCCAGATTGATTTTATTCACACCCAAACACATTAGCGCCACTATACAGTTTGCCAGTGAAGCGCTACTTTTGTTTTTTCTTTTCTTTGAACAGCATTGTTTTCCCTGAATGAGTAAGTGCACCATTCCTGGAGATACCGCAATGCCGGATTGATGGGTGGATTGAAAAACAAAATGCGTACCGCGACTCCGTGTTCATGGATGTTTTTTTTTAAACCATACTGCTTGCGTTTTGTAAGGATATAAGCAATGGACATTGTAGTGGGTCCCTCCCGGTCCCTCTAGTCATGTCCTTAACTTTTCAGGCACAAGCACTCGCTGATTTCTGAATAGTGAGTGTAAAAGTGTTGAGATAACCATGTTGTTCCTGCTTACATTTCATAGGCTTAACTTAATATTGCATTCCCTATGAGGGTTTGCTTTTTTGAAGATTTGTTACATTTTTTTAGGCAGCGTATTGCTCTTGTCTAGTGCGTAATTTGAACTGAGTCGCATCCAAGTATGTATAGCAGGGCACAATTGGGTTGTAGTTGAAGGCTGTGCGAGTTTCTCTCAGTGGGGCAGTATGGTGTTCTTTGGGGGAGAGGATGTGGCACTATGGTCAGAGCTGCCGAATTTGGAGCTGGGGAACCAGGTTCAGCCTTCCTGACCAGTCCTCTCTCCTGAGGGAGCACATTTCCATGTTAGGCCTAAGAAGGCACCGCAAGACCATAGAAGCCCTGGTGTCTTAGCACCAGCAGGTTTGCCCTAGGGGGGGGGGGTAACCTTGGAGGCCTGTCCATCACAACCCATACTGAAGTTCACCTCTAGTCTTGTGGGTAGGCTTATGAAGCAGTACACAGTATAGCAAGTGTGACTCTGTCACTGAGGTCACAGGACCCTTGAGAAGTGCCAGCTCTAGGGCGGTGTGACCGGTGTGTTCACACTGGGTGCTGACTTAGGGTGGCAAGTATATTATGGTTTTAAAAGTGCTTGCTGCCTCCCTCCAGGCCTCCAGCAATTTTTGGCAACTATAAAAATGTTATGATAACTCCGATGATTAATGTTCTTCCTAGAGAGAGATCAAAGTTTTGTCTAGTGGAAGTTTTGATTCATGGAAAGGTTCCGCAGGGGGTTAAATGTGCCTGCTGCAAAAACATGTACCATGCAGATCACAAAGTGCACATAATGTAAATAGGTCAGCGGGTTACTGCTCTTGTCAGACAGATCTTTGGTTACTTGCAGTTTAGAAGTTAAAATCCTAACATAGAACAGTGAGCTATTGTCATCTAAGAGCTGCATGTAAACTGCAAGGTATAAATGAGAGCGTTGTCGTTTTTTCCCCCAGTCTTTGATTATCCTAATGTTGCAAAAAGTGTTCATTTGAATAGAAATCAATTCTGATTATTAAAGAGAATCCCCAACCATGGTATAGTTTGTGTTTGTCCAGACCAATCACTATTAAACTATACTGCCCACTAGTATGGTTGTCATGTGACTTCTACACCTTTTAGTCCTTTGTCTTATGTAACATTCCTATACAGTGATTTACACACGTATAATTGATTGTCTCTGTGTAGTGTGTGTGATGTAAAGGGCTCTAAAACCCTACACTGGTATGAGTGGCACTGTAATTCAAATTACATGCATCTCAGAGAGAGTGTGGTTATGGAGACTTGAGGGGCACTGTTAAAGGGTGGAATTGAGGGAATCCGGGGAATCCATGGCGGAGGAGGTCATTGGGGGGCACCAACAAACATTGTTGCACAGGGCACCACCAGCGCTAAAGCCGGCCCCGCCCTTGAGGCCAGTCCGCCTCACCCATTCGTACCTTCACTGGCCTTGTTTCAGCAGTAGTAGCTGCAGCTCACCAGGGATTGGCAAAGCAGGATTTGCACGCACACAAAACTAAGTTTGCAAACTTCACATTCTCTCTGCTTCATGCACAAGCACTTTTAAGACGTGCTGTCTGCTTTGGGGGCACTGGACTTATGCAGCAAAAGAAGACAAAATTATGTCAAAGTGATGACTAAATTATGCAGCAAAAAAAAGCTGCAACGTAATTCAGTATACTTTCTAGCACTTTATTATTTTGACATTTTTACACATGCTAACAGTCTCTGGAAAGATTTTGCCTTATTAGTACCAGTGTAACATACACATGCAGCAGTGAGAAAGGTGACTAGGCAACCTTTGCAAAGGGGCCGTCCACTTCACAGCAGCACGTCACTTTTTTTGTAACTTTTGATCCGTTTGAGCTGCAAACAATTTATTAGTTAAAATACAAAAGATGTTGTATTATGTGGCAAATATGGCAGAGCCATAATTATTTGGAAAACTTTTGCAAACTAGGATATTTTGCCATTCATGTTTGAACTGCTCTTGTGGAAAATGGGAGAAGTGCTGAAGACAGAAACTCCATGGATCAGAGACAAATGGCTTGTGCTTCCACTTTTAAGCGTATTTGGGACAGTCTTTGATTGGAAACGTATCCCACTGCGTGATTGTATTTTAATGTCAGTAACTCATATTAAACCTTAAATAATTATGTGTATCCATTGATTGAATTAAATATCATTGCTAGCTGTAACTGGTCAGTGAAATGCCAAACAAATACTAAAAAGTGGGATGTTTTGCACAATCTGGCCACACCTCCAACTCCGCCCACTGATTCAGTTCTCAGGTTATTCCCGCCCTCTGATTCTCCACCCACAGTTCCCCTACTTTTTTCCCCCCACTTCGACCACTGATTGTAATGCCAGGTATGGACACAGCAAACTCACACAGTACGTCTCAATGTTTCCATTTCCAAGTGTGAGTAGCCCATCAAGTCCAGGTTTTGCCGTTGTATGCTGGAACTTGTAGTCCACCTGTTAAGTACATTATAATACCAGGATTGCAAATTCCGGAATTCAAAAATAATTTCTGGATTGGATGAGAAATTCAGGCAGGGAACGGGAAAACCTGAGTGCCCCAGTTACAATAAACCCTAAAGGAAGCAAGGGAAATGCCCCCCATCCTTTAATACATATCTGCCAAGTTTTACAGGTCCATGAATGACTAGCTTTCCAGTCGGGCTTTCATCTTTGCATCCCGTGACTTACCCAGGGCACGAGTCGGGGGTACACGCGGGTGGACGCGTCCACCTACTTTTTTCACAGGTCAACGCCGTCCACCCTGCCAAGAATTTGGGCCCTACTGAATAATGCCCTTAACTCGTCCTGGTGTAATTTCCAAACGCCGGGACACTTTCAGCAGTGCCTGCACGTGGTCTGCTTTCCTTCTGCAACAAGCAACAACGTGCAGACAGGGACAGGATGGGGCTTTCTTATTTAAGACTCTTGCTGGGCAGGGCCGGACTGTCCGTAGCGGGCACCAGGCATTTTACCGGTGGGCCACTAGGGTGGGGGCTGGTTTTGGTCCCCTGGGGGCCGTTTTTGTTACTGGGGGCCTGCAATATCGGCATCTGGTAACAAAATCAGCCAAAACCGGCCCTTGCAAACAGCTCGGCCGCACCCCCTCAGCCCCCCCAGGGGAGTTGGCCAGGGACGGTTTCTGTTCCCAGTCCTTCTGCTGGGCCCATAACATAGGCCGAATTTGAGGGGTAATCAGGCCGCCTTTTGTTCGAGTCTTTTGACTGGGAGCAGCCAGAAGCCTCACACCAGATGCAAATGAAGTGAAGGGGAAACAAAGGTTCACACCTTGTTAGCACTTCACACATACTAAGAGAGGCAGCTTTTCACTTTGTTCAGTCCCTGTTTAGGAGATATGCACTGTAAGAATATCAGATGTGTTGGTCTTTCCCAGTATTTACAACAAAACAAATTGCATTTATATGGAGCTTACTTCTCCTGAGGAGGCGTTGAAATAATTTAAGTAACACTCATTTTTCTTGTATAGCCTAACTCATTCCAATGCAGGGTGTCAGAGCCCTTTACATCAACAAGTGCATATTACATGTACAATAAATTATATGTTTGTAATTGAATGTACAGGATGTGTTACCTAAAACTGGGGGACTACAAGGTGTAGACATCACGTATGATCTTCCATAGCTCACTGTGCTCTTATCCTCGCAATGCGCTAAAACGTACACATGATAGCCTTGCTAAACATATATGTTAGGGCTTTAGATCTGATGTCACTTCTTGTGATGCCACTTCCTGTAAAGTTGTGGCTTGCGATGCCCCTTTCTATGATGTCACTTCCTGTGATGCCTTGCGCGATGTCATGTGTTGTGATGTAGTGCGCCATGATGTCATGCGCCATTATGTTGCGCGCCGTGTAGTTGCGCGCCCTGATGTCATTTGCATACTGGCTAACGAGGTTAGTCCCCCCACTTCTTTTTTAGGACTTATGCCCTGGACTTACAGTACTGGTTTCTTATTGTGATACATTATAAAACCAGAATATAAGTTCCAGAATGCAAAGGAGTAACATGGGCTGGAGGAGCTAGTCACACATGGACTCTTGAAAGATGCATTGTCTGGGGAGTGGGGGATGGGGGAGAGGGAAGCAGGGCTTCCCTGTGTTGCAGTGCAGAGCACTGCTCTTGCAGCGAAAGCCCTTTTGTATGGGGTTTGTAAAGCTGCTCACACGCTCGTGCATGTGTTTTTTCTTCCTGCGGCTCTATTGGCTTTCGCGTGCCTTTTTTATAAAAGCCAGCACGCAATTGGGCAAAGGCGGGCGCAAGTCCCGCCTTTGCTCCGCCCATTCCCGATGGTGGCCAGCACGTGCAGCAGCGCACCGTTCGCCTCGCTGCTGCTCTCCCTCCCCCGCTCCTCTGTGGTGCGCGCCCACCACTACTTTCGATTCCCGGCCCTGCTCCTCTGTGGTGCGCGCGCACCACTGGTTTAACTGTGCATACACATAATTTTCCAGTCATTTCTAATTTGATTTCTCTAGCCACACACAGCCCTGGCGAGTCCGGTTTGGTGGCCAACTGCCAGACCCGGGATGCTGCCGTAAATCGTCAAGCCAGATCTTGCTGCTTGTTCCCTGTTTCTGATAAAAAAACACTCCGCTGTTAATTTTGTTTCTTAATCACTGTATATTTTTAAAGCTTCCGGAGCTTCCGGAGCTTCCGTTTCTTTCTCAATACTGTGAGCCACACACACTTCCTGGGGAACGCTTACTTCATATCCTTTTCATTCACACAAAAAAAACCAGTGGGTTTAATGACTCCTTCTTTGACTAACTTATTTAGTTCTTTTTCTTGTAGGTTGGTTATGAGAAAGGGAATCAAGCACACTTCGTGGACCACTGGAGTTGCATACTTTCTCAGTTTAATCGTTTGCCAGATATATCTTAATAAACCTAAATGATCCTAGAAAATGTTAAGTAAATCCTTGGATACATGCATTCATCCTCACTTCACAAACGCCCTTTCACCAACAGAACAGGATCCTTAGAGTTGGGGTTGAGTTTAATCCTTGGTTACTTTTGGTGTCTCCAACCAGGTAAATAGGAATCTAGTTCAACTACGTATACCTTACCAACAGTGAATCCAGGGCTTTCAGTGGGCCAACTCTCCCTGGTGCTGAGCACCGGCAGTTTTTTAACGGGGGCCTCGAAACGGGTCTCTATTGGGCTCTGTTTTGTGTACTGGCACAGGCGGTCCGTTTTTTTCCAGACTGCAGTGACAGCAGGCACATCGATGTGCGCTGCTCACAATGCTCACTTCTCACTAGCGTGCGCTGCCCACACTGCTCATTTCTCACTTGTGGAGATGTTACAGCATGACGTCATACCAGGTCAGCATTGTAGGGGAAGGGAAATCCTTTAAAGAGAGTAATTTTCTCTTTTTAAAAATCAGGAGCAGCAACATTGTCGTTGTGTCACCAGGGCTTTAAGTGTAAGCTTTTTCAATATTGTATACAAGCCATCGTTGCAGCTTATTTATCTTATGAAACTAACAACCTTTGAGAAAGCCAATAGTCCTGACTTGTTGTAGGTATGATTTTACTTGTTGCATCATGTATCTGGATGCTCTGACAGAAACATCAAAATACAAGTCGGGTGGCACAGTATGCTAAGCACAGATTTTTAGCTTATGTGTTTTTAGGCCGCGCCCTTAATAACATTGGCCACACCCCTTTGACAGACCCCCTAGTTTTTTCATCCCACTTAAAGCCCTGAGTGAATCTATCCTTGAAGCTAAAGAACATTACTAAAATACTAATGAGAGGTTTGGGGTCTTTGTTGTAACTCTCATAATGATGTCAAGAACCTCCATAGTGTAATAATTTTTTTGGGGGAAAACACCATAGACTCTTTTGTCAATAAGGGTATATGGTGAACATGAGACATCATGCGTTCTCACAATATGGCCATCCAAAGAAATTGCGCTTGTTGGTGTGTGCAAATGTTCACAATCCACTGGTAGTTTGGTAAACAAGTTTATCTAAATCTTCACTTACATTCTCAACTACATTGACCTGTTTAACATTAATGTCTGTTCATACTTGGGTTAAGTGCCCTATTTGCCACAGTTTCTAAATGAAGAAGTTTAAGTAAAAAAGGAATTCTAATTTGCTAAATTTCTCAAATTACCACATCTAAACTATTTTACTTCAGGGTTGCCTTTTGAAGTTTTTAACTTAACTGTTAAAGATTCATGTGTCCTATGAGACCCATCTGTATTCTTGTAACTTATTAAAATACAAATGCGCTGATCACTAGATGTTTTTATTTTATTACAGCAGTAGGCATATGTTCACATGCTTTCACTATATCTACAGCATTTCTTAGATGAAGGTACTTGGTAGTAGCTTCTCTTGTATTCTAGAACTATTAGTGCATCTCACTATTTGCTCATGGATAAGGGAGTCACAAAGATCACCTAATAGTTCAGAAGTGTTGGCCAGACCTCTGAGAACAACCACATAGTTAGTGATGTACTTTGTACACAAGCAACAATTTGCGACATTCCAATACTACATTTATTAATTCTCCAATATGTTCTTTAAGTTTTCTCATAGTAGTATAAAAAACATATTTTTTCTCACCACCCTCATTATCATTACTATGTTCAGGTAAATTATCAAAAGAAATTCCCTCCATGGACCCCTAAGTTATGAAGTAAGACATGCTGCTTGCATAAAGGTGACCATTTTTTGCACTCCAGTGGAAATAAGCTAGGACTCAAAAACACCTCATCCTTTGTTTCCAGGGAATGGGATGTTTGGACATACTAGCAGAAGCTATCTTGTGGGGGAAGAGTAATATAGAAGAAGACAATAACTATCCTAAGTATGATTGAAGAAAAGACTGAAAAGGTTCACTACAAAATGGGGAGGCGGAGATACAATTCCAAAAAGAACATATATTGTACAGTTCGTTAAGGACAACTGGCCAGAGTAGACGTAAATGCTGTATCCTAACCAGTAGAAAGGAAATAAAAATTAATAATTTACTATACTTTAAAGTTCCTCAGAGTTTATCACATTTTGTAACATTTCCTCCCTAAAGAAAAATGTAGAGGAGGGCAGGCAGAGTCACATGAGTCCACACCTTCCTGTCACTGGAAAACGAAAGCGGTGGTAGCTTCCATTTAATCTGGGACTCCGTTCCCCAGCAGAAGCTCGGAAGACAGTAGCACATATGGCTGAGGCAGCTCCAGGCCTATCGAGGAGGTGGTTCCCCAGGACCCCAGAAGACAGTAGCACATGCAGCTGAGACAGTTCCTGTTTAATCCAGGATTCAGTTCCCCAGCAGCTTGAAAGGCAGTAGCACATGCGGCTAAGACAGTTGCAGTCTTCTCAAGGAGGCACTTCTCCAGCAGTGTGGAGAACATGCAGCTGAGGATGCAGCTTCAGTTCTCTGCAGTGCACAGTCACTCTTTGATGGGAAGGGAACCGCATGGAGTCAGCCTGGAGAGAAGAAGGCTCCATCAACTACTACTTTGGTGTGGCAGCCTCCTTGGCAGCAGCACCTCTTTATAAGAAACTTCAGGGCACAGCTCCCCGCCTCCTGTGAGGCCCCTGCAAGTTTTTCAATTAAGCAATGTTCATAAAGACACAGGTTTTTTGTTTAAAGGAACACTGCAGGTGCATGGGTCAGCTTGCTTTGACTTGTCTCCAGGGTCCTGATGACAGGAGGAGGAGGAACAAGCTGAGGCCTGATCCAGCTACAGAGTGTTGTTTCAAAATAAAACACTCTATAGCTGGATGTTTGGATTGTGCATGTCCGAGGAGTGTAGGCCAACTACGATCCCCTCATACAGGCACACTCTATCTTATTTAGCAGACATACTGCACATCCCTCAGGAAGCACAGCTAATCTGCTAAAATGTGCCTGGCAAGTCACACATCAGTACATCCCTGAAGCCAGTGAGGAGCCACACAGAGTAACAGGGGTAGGATCCCCAGCACTATCCCAGTTTCTTATAGGGCTGTGCTTCTAGTCCTATCAAGAAGCTAGAAGAGGGATTGAGGTGAGTCTTCCCATTTTCTAACGTGCCCTTGCTGCTCCTTTTTGGGAATCATGGATTGCTGGTTCCCAGACCCAGCACCAGATTCCTGCTCTGCTGCCGCCATGGAGCCTCCAAGTTGCCAGCTAAGTAAGCAAGGTAAGTTAAAAAAACATGCAATTTCTCTGAGCATGAGTGTTGTTGTGAGTGACTGAGAGTGAATAAGATTGAGTGAAAGTGTGTGTATGTTTGAGAGTGTCCATAAGAGTGAAAGTGAGTGAGAATTTGAATATGCAAGTGTATGAATAAGTGAAAGTGAGAACGATGTAGTCAGTGAAGGAGTGTGAGTGTGCTAGAACGAGTGACTGAAGGTTGTGAGAGGGAGTGGAAGTGAGTCAGAGGTTAGCAATCAATGGTGCAGCATGTGCAGTTGTACCAGGGCCCAGAGTCAGTGAGTATATGTAAGGGAGTTCGTAAGTATAAATGAGTATGTTTTATGAATAACAATAAGTGGGAGTGAGCATGAGTGAGAATGAGTGAGAGAATGTGAGTTTGAGTGAGTGGGAAGAGAGTAAATGTGAGAGGGTGTGAGTATGAGTGAGGCAGATTTTGAAGAAAATGGGTGAACTGCCTGCTATTACCCTCCATCAATTTCAAGCCTCATGTCTCCCAGTGTAGAGACCCCTGTTTTTTTCAGTTTGAAGATGTATTATTGAACATGTAACAAGTGATGAGTTGATATATCATCAAATGCACATTTCTGGCATGTGCTTTTATTCTGTAAATGTATAATAATATGCCTGATAAGCAAAAACATTGTAAAACCCATTCAGTGATAATTTAGTAACCATTTAGCTTAGAAAAGTCATACATCTTATGACGGTTTCCCTCCATAATTCAGCTATTTTATCTATTTCAACCACGTACTTTTAGGCTTCTTAGTTTCAATTTTAGATTCTTCAAAACACATTTAGGACCAGTCCCATTTTAACTATAGTCTCCATTCCAGTTAGACTGTCCAGCCTGTTTACCTTTGGCCCCAAATCCATCCTAGGTATGGAGGTCGCCATCTTAGACCATAGAGGCTGTCATCTTTGACAAAGGAGGCTGCCATATTCCCTCAAATTATGCAAAATATTTAGCATTTCTGCTTTTGTCACAGATGTTGTCTATGGCTATCTTTTTAAGAGCTGTGAAAGTGTCAAGTCATTCAGATATAGACATAAACAAACCCCCCAGTGCATCATCAGTCTGAAACAGGTGCCATTTCAAGGTCATATAACAACCGTAACCCAAATATTAAGGTCTATATTGACGTTATTTTACCCTTTAAATACATCCACTAATGTGTATGATTATGTCAAAACATTCCCCAGGTGACATTCCAAATTCGATTTTAAATCTAAAAGGACTACCACTTGACCATTTAGTTAGGAGAGAAACTTCACCCAGGTCACAGACGCAGATCTAGATGAGTATGACACCAGAATCCTTCTTGACTGAAGAAGTCTCCAGGACAACTCTCTGAGGCTTTGTAAAGCATTTCATTCTTTCATTCTGCTTTTGCGAACTGGTGCCAGGGTTATGCTCTCTCATAGATGCAATCTCCTAGCTCTTGGCCATGTGCTCAGAATAGCTGACAGGATATTCCTGACAACAAACCCTGTTGTCCAGGTATGCACACCACCTCTGAAACTCAGCCTTATTATGTAGTCATTTGCTACACCTAGCATAGCGCTTAGAGATAGCACAGTGATGGATTAAGGGCTATAAATTGTGATGCTATGATCTTTCTCTGTTTTCCCTATGACTGAAAAGTTTAGATGCTTTTTATTATCTTCTGTGATGTTACCAATTTTATAGGCACTAGATCCCAGCATTTCAAAATATCTGTTTTAAAATAAATATGTTGAAAAACATATTCCATTTCTAGTGATCTTAAGTGTTTAAATCATTAATGAACGGTTGTTTGAATTATAACTGTTCCCTGTTAGTAACCCAAAAACATTGACACCATCTCATTTATATATTGGGTGGGGTTTATGGGGCTACAAAAACCTGTCTTTCTCATTCAGAGATGGTGCATTGGACTAGGATCACTTGTGTAACATGTGGGTGTGACAACAAACCCTTTAGAGTTGAGCCAGAGATTCAGTGTATGCAACAGGCCTTACACTCCATTACTTTCAGGGATCAACAGCCACCATTGATCCTTGGTCCACTGCCTCTGTATTCCCATAGACCTGTGGAGAGTGCACATATAATGCCCCACACAGGATAATCTCCAACTGAGGATGGAGCAATGGTAAAACCCGAACCATCTCAGGATGTAAAAAAACTCATTGCCAATGATATATACCAGAAGCACCAGTACTCAAGTTGAAGCTTCATTCACTGTTTTCTTTTTTGTAATTCTTTTTATTGATTTTAACATATATTGCAAGGATGGATAGAGTGCAGTTTAAGGTACGACCCATACAAGGGTAAATACAAGACAAATAGCAGAAAATTGTTACAAAATAAACATTTGGTACAAAACATCCATGGTATAGAGAGCGGTATAGCTTCATTTACTGTTGATCGGTACAGCAAAAGATTCTCCACAAAGCTTCTCCATAAAGCAGTAACCCAGAAAACTAACAATAGTTCATCTAGGCAATAAGCAAGGAGAACAGTGGGGGTGGGAGGAGGGTAGAACCAAAAAAAGTGATAATGGATAAAAACAAAATATTTGTTCCGAAGACCAGAGGTTGGCTTTAGATGGCTGGCTATGCTTTGGCATCTGGTTCAACTGTATCCAAAGTCTCCAGTCCTCTTTACTAACCTGTGGTAGAAACAAATGCTTGTAAACAAATGGGTGGTGAAATGCATACCTGTGTTCTCCTTGCTAATCGTGCTTGACCACTTCAGACCTATAGAAGAGTGCATGTTTGCTCCGCGCTCTGCCCCACTGCTCTGCAGTATCAACAAACACGACGAAACCGGTTTGGGTTCCAATCAAACTGCACTGCCATTTCAGAAACTGACTGTATCAAATCAATTAAGTTCTCCAATGTATCTTAATTTTAACTCCATGCTTACTCCATTACTCTTTCACCATATTTATTTTCTTCCATATTTTCTTCAATTCATTTTATTCATTCCATACCCATGCCAAGCTGTTCGCATAAACGGGAAGGAGACCAAATAATTCCACATGTTCTTCTTTATTTTAAATTGACCCAATGCATTTCAGGAAGTTTCTGAAACGGCAGTGCAGTTTGATTGGAACCCAAACCAGAAACAAATGCTTGCCATGCTCAGCAAGTACTCAGTCTAATTGCATCTGCCTAGCACCATGCCTACTTTATGTTATCATAGAGAGCAAGTGCACAGCAATCTGGAAAGATCAGGAGGAAAAGTGAAAGGGATGTGGGGGAGGGAAGCAAAAACCTAGGCATATATTATTTAAACCACGAAAGGGAGTTTGACTGCAATAGAGTTCCTTAATTAACCTGGATGGAAAGCAGTAGGGTAAGACCTTAGGAGGTGTGTTACAAGGGGGCAGACTTCAAATCTTTTATATAGTGATAAGTGCAAAATGGAATTGGTGAAGTTATTTTGTTAGGAGTCCCCCATGACTTGCTTTTCATCCGCAGGTCCACATATGTGTGTAAGAGGTTTATATTGTGCGAAATGTTAAGCACTGGGGAAATGGGTCTACAAAAGAGAATAGAGCACATCACGGGGAGTCAAATGTGCGGCTCCACAACAGATTGGGGTATTGAGTTTCAGAGAAGTGAGTTGGGACACACTAGGAAAGGGGCTAAAGAGTTGCAGAGAAAGAGCAGGAGCAAGTGTGTGGATTCTCTTGAGTTGGGATAATTACCTGGGAGCCACAATGAAATGATCTTTTTAAAGAGATGTGTTTTCAGCTTCTTCTAGAACTTCTTGAAGTATCCTTGCCCTGGATTGGAGTTCCATACCAATGAGACATAGCCGGAGAAGGATTGACGTCTTGTCTTCTTGAAGTTTCTGACCTCAAATTTGCCTGTAATGCTGATGTTTTTCATAGCTTAAATCATAACTCCTCTGGATTCACAACCATCCCCATCTTTTGTAAGTAAATAACATACTTTGGCATACCAGGTACTTGCTTTCCTTGACCACAGGATGATCCTTTGATAATCCATGTTTAATGGTGGATCAAAGTGCGCATTCACAGCTGATACTTCTGGTGTGTGGTCATATCGTTGCCAATGTTCGGAAAGGTTAGGACTATCTTCTGCATGTCGTGCCTTTTGTAATGAGAAGCAATTTATGGGAAGATGTACTAAAACTATTTAGCGGTCACAAAACCTGGTCAAATTCACAGGTTGTGCGACCGCAACATCAGATTGTACAATTTACTAAACCCCTTTTGCAATTTATTCTTTCCTAATCCAAAATGGCCTTACGACTAATTCCAAGTAACAATTAAAAGGGGGCATGAAAAGGGCATCTCCTTCTAATTGTGAAATTTGGTAGTGGTTTGCAATCACAATTGTGGCCACCACTCAAAGAAGTATTACCAAAATACAAAATGCATTTGAGGGTTAAAACACCAAACATACATAGATTACAGTATTTCCCTTGTTTTAGTTTTTACGTATTGGGTCAACATGTGTTTAATGATAACCAATCGCTACTCAGGGCCACATGGACAAGTAATCCCTCCAATTTATTATATTTCACTTATGGTCTTTATCCCCTTAAATGTTCTTTCGTATAATGTTAAATAGTATAGGGAAATATTTCTTGTTTGCATTTACATTTTCAAATTCCTTAAAAAGTGCTCAGTAACATATCAAATTTCTCAGTATGCTAGGTATAGAGCCCTGCTCTATCATTCAGGTCTTGTGGAAAGCTGTCTGCTAGGGAAATATTATAGACTCTTCTGTAATATGGTGGTAACAGATTACCAAGGGGATGCTATCCCCATTGGACAGCTTCCCCTTTAGAAATCGTGTTGGATGGTCTTTTGATGAGCAGGCAGTGGTATAGGAGACTTCTCCCTGTGAAATATTCTCATACTGGAATTTTTTTTTAAAGTAGCACCATTCCTTTAGGAAACGTGCTGCTTAAGAAGAAATTCCTGTTTGTGAATGCAAACACAGGGATGGTGGTCTGATGTTGATTTATTTTTAATTTACGACATTTCCTAATTTATATTAATTGGGCAGGTCATTCTGCAACCTCTAAAACTGGAGAATCTGCTTCTTGCACAATCAGTACATAGGTCTCCTGAAAAATCAGAGACTAGCTACAAACAGCTAATGCACAAATAGTGACCCACTGTTTGCGGCCTGTCTATTTGCACAACTATTCCACAGTGCCGTAATCTTTCCTTACCACCATCAAACAACTACTGAAGCACTCATATATATGTTCCATCATGGGGCATGGACACCATGGTCACATGAAGTGATTAGGTGGTTTATGCAATGAGCATGGCTTAGTGTAGGCTCCTAAATGTGCTCGCATAACAGCATCACCATTAGCCCACTGTGAGCCACAAAAATGCTTTAGATACCCCTTATTACCAGTATTGTGTATGTGTGTGAGGACTAACAACTGGTTCAACCTTCATGTGTAGTGCAATGCTTACAGAGACACACATACCTTTGACTAATTACAAACTTCCAATGCACACTGGGGCAGTTGGTTCTCTTGAAGAGATGACTAACATTTTGGAGTTAAGCTCAATGTCTTCAGTTGAGGACCCAAATACCTCAAAAACGTGGATAAAAGACGATAAAGAAAAGAAGGTCTTTGATATAAAGGTCAGCAGCATGTTGCCACCTGGATGTTGGTGTCACCTATTTTTCTGGAATATCTTAAAGCTGCACTTGGGACACAGGGAAATGATATCCCTCTCAGCACATATTTAGCCATTATAACCTTAAGGATGTATATACCCTAGGACGTCGCCAGAGACCCAATCTAGTCTGTAGGCATTGTTGATACTTTTATATTTCAATTTTTGGTATTGTTTTCCTGATTCAACTCCTCACCTCTTGCACCTTTTGGAGAAGTGTCCAGTAATGTGAGTAAAGATAGATCTGGAAGTAATGATTCCAGGTTGTGATTAAGAACTTCAGTAAAGAGTTATGTACATAATGTAGTAGGAAATATAGAACATCATTGTTTTTTTTGCTTTGTATAACATATTAGACAACAATGAACTAACTAAAGTTCTGGAACGGAAGGAGGCTGACTTGTTCTTTGAATTACCAATTTCCCTTTTCAGAGGGTGCTGGAGACTGTGCAGTAAGCTGGGATTTTGCAATGCTTTTCAGGAAAATGAGATTGGACTACATATTAAGAATCACCATTTGTATAGGTATTACAGACTTCACAGGACTATGTCCCCCTTCAGCTTTAACTTACCTCCACACTCTACACCGCATGGAATTGTTAACTTTCTAAAATTGGTCCTTAAGAAACTGTAAAATATCTGTTAAGATTGTTAAAATGAGGCTATGCACACAGTAGCAGGTAATAAATATGTTTATTAACATCAGTCCCATATAAAAAAATAAGTGACAGGTAAGGCAAACTGGTAGGACCAGGCCTAGATCCAGGTTACACCCCACAAGGAGCATGGTGACTCTTCCCCAGCCTATACTGGAGCCTGCTTTCCCTCAACAAACCAATGTGGAAAACACACCAAATATTTCACACACTTCACACATTCTCAACACAGACATCACTCATGCAGACAAAAACTGTAAAGCAATCACTACAACACATATTTCAAAAGAGGAACGTAAGGCACTTAATTATCTGAAGTGCAATCCATTGCTACTATAAAACCAGAAGCCCAAGGGGAGGGATAGTTGTTCAACATAAATCAGACTATTATACATTGTACCATCTAATACCTGTATAAATGTATAAAAACCCATCTTTACTTTCCTTATTACAGGCAACTTGTGACACATCTAGTTGCCTGTAATAAAGATATTAGATAGCTGCTCAACTGTAATAAGTTATTACAGTTGAGTTCTGATGCCACAGTGCCTGTTGGCAGAGCCAGCAGCAAGGCTGCATGGCAGGTCACAGAGTATAATTGTAACAGCAGTTTAAAAAGGAGAGGAGAACTGGCTTTCCTTTCTTCTGATATGTTTTTTTCTTAAATGAAAAGTAGAAAGGAGATATTTATGTCAATATTTTTATATTTTCCACACTTTAGGCAATTGCACAAACAATAGAATCTCTCCATGGTCCAAAACAGCATTTTCAAAAATCTGACTTACATAAAACTGATTCAAAAATCTTTTGGCAAAAACTGCCAACCATTTTTTAGTGAGGACAGGTTCTGCTTTTATTTTTCATGCCCCAAAGAGCAAGACTCCAAGTACTGAAGCAGTTTGAAGGATCAGAGATGTGGTGACTAGGTATTATAAGGTATAAAATACCCTCTGCTGTACAATAAAAAGATATAGCAGGTCACCTCAGAGTCTTGTAACCTTACAAAGGAACTCAGCGTTCAGCCTCATTCATCTATATGATTATGGAACTCATTGTTGCATGCAATATCCATACAATGTATGGCAGGGGGATTTTATCCCATATATAATGATTAGACATCTGACAACTGAGTAATGAGTAATGCTACAGACTGTAAGAAATAGCCATGTGACTCATTTATGTGTGGGAGCTCAACCTCAATAATCACCTGAACCCTAATATTTGGACATCCAGTATTTTACCTATTCAGTTTCAGCTCCAAATATCCCATTGATCTTGTGGTAAGAGACTAAACTACTCAACACAAAATCTCACAATTTAGCACAGTTAAATCTGAATAAATATGGAAGCATTAATAAATGAGTTCTAGATCAGAAATAAGGCACTAAAGGGGTTTCTTACAGAATTGTTAATAAATGCGTCACACAGAAAAATATGTGATTCTCCATGAAGGCCCAAATACAGAAATTCAAAATCATGAGGGTAGTAAAAACCTCTAGTTAAGCAAATCCATTCAAAACTCCCAGAAGTCAAACTCATAAAGAGTACTGACAGCATCCCAATAAAAAATCTAAGAACAAATGGACAAAGTCTCGGCAAGCCCTACACCAGGAACAAATTTCTCAAAGAACCCAACAAACTAAAAAGCCCATTAGGAAAAAGACAAATATGAATTGCCCAAAAATCCAACTTTGTCTCAAGATCCAGGAGAGTCAATACATATTTGTCCTAAACTATTCATACATTTAGCAAATTCATCATGGCATTACCATGGTTAAGGTTGCTTGGCAAATCAAAAACAACAATGTAATGCTTTACATCTTTGGCAGTAACCCATTTCTTAACCTAAAAGAAATCTTTCACCTTCTCCCTTAGCAACTGCACTCAGGAGATGTACAACACAAAATGAAACATTTCTACAAAAATGGGACCTAGAATTAGTATGCTTACAGCAGAACTTCCAACAGAAGTCATTGAAAATGATACTTTGGGTACGCGATGGAAACTTCATTACACACTTCCTAATACAGTGGCCCATTCTCACACCTTTGATGTCATTCACTTGGTGTTCCACAGAAACGATGGGAGAAGTGACTTTCTGCGGGATACTGATTGGGAGGAGTAATAAGCAGGAGCATGATGAGCAAAAAAACACCAGTACTGCATTAACATTCAAAAAAATTATGTTTCGTACAAAGATGGGGCTAAATTCTTAACAGTATTAAATGCACTATCGAGTGATTTAGCAAATGTATTTCAAGTTGAAATTTATAAGTTCATAGGTTTCGACTCTATGCATCATTAAAATCATTAATATTCAAAAATAATTTTCACACCTTAATTACACATTTGCACATTTTCTAAAAAGCTGTCACCCATCTGACCCTTACCTTAGAACATTCTAGCACTCACTCAATGGATTAAAAAATATGGACACATCTGGCAGATGGAATTTGACATCTTAAATATGAAGAAACTGCATACTCCAACTATATATACTCCGCCTAAGGTTCACAAAGGTTTGTGTCCCTGTCACTCCCCTGAAGGTCTGCAGTCTTGGGTTGCACCTCAAATCTGGAACCTCTTTGCCAAGACTGTTACAGTTTCAACAAAGACTTTGTTACCAGATAAATGACGTGTAAGTGATAGTGTGCACTTTATAGGCTATAGCAGCATTTCTCTATGGGTTGCCAGCTGATTTCTGGTGGGTTGCGAAAGAGCACCAAATAGAGATGCCTTTACATTTTCTATTTATTTTGTCACATTTTTCTGCTTCAAAGATAGAGGTCAAATATCAGGCTATGACTTCTGACAAATTGCTGCCTATTCTTATATCTTGGAGATTTGTGTACACTTTTCTTTCTCTGATTGCAAAGTGAGAGGAGTTTTTTAAATTAACTATGTGACAGTCTTGCTGGTGTAAAGAGTGTGAAAGGAAAGGGTGTAAGATGTCATTTTATTGTCACACACAAAATTAAATTCAGAATATATGAGCATTCAGGAAAGCAAAATTAAAACCCATTTTTTAAAAATTCTGAGGAATGATGGAAATATAGATTTTAATAGGATCAAAACAGATCAAGACACATTTACTTGGTGATGTGTAAATGATAAATTTTCACTGAAACTCGATTTCCCCACATTATTATTTGTGTGGTACATAGTTTTATCAGTAAGACTGCATGTCTGTGAAACGTTTGTGGCCATTTCAATAGAAAATGTGCTGTCTGTAAATGATAGTGTGCTACCTCACAATGCTTTAGTAATTTATTATTTACCATTGTGAGGTAGCACACTATCAAAGTACCAAAGTACTCTACCAGCTACATACTACACCCTTACCCCACCCCTACTGAATACACCTTTTACTCTTTAACTGAAGATAGGGTTTTTCACAATCCCTATGACTTCAGTGATGCAGTATTGATGTCAGCATCCCCTTGCTGAAATTGTTCCAGCTTCAGTGGTGAAAAGGTGCTGAACTGTGTCCCTAAGTCCAGTTTGAAAACAAACCCTTGCAAGTATTCCCAAGCAAGTCACCAGGTGAACCTTTCAGTATTTTGCTGCAGCAGTTTTTTTACTTCACAAAGCCATTTTATATAGCCCATGTGCTCCCTATATTTTCTCATACATTATCATCCCACTTGTGTATAACTTTCACACATAAATTGAGAACTATGGATGTGGCCGAGCAACCAGAGCTGCCAACTTTGGATCTGTGAAACCAAGTTTGAGCCCCAGCATTGGTTCTGTGCAAATCACTCAGGGCCAGATGTACGACTTGCCAAATAGCGACTCGCAAATTGCATCGCTTTTGCAACTCACAATTTGCGACTCGCTATTTGGCATGTACAACAGTGTCTTGGATAATATTTGCGATTGCCAATGGGGCCTCAAAATGTGAGGCTCATGAATATTAATGAGCCACTCGCATTTTGCGACCCCATTGGAATGGCTGGCCCTCCCAGGGATGGTGGCCTGCTGGGCTCAGCAGACCACCATGTCTGGGACTGCTTTAAAATAAGGCAGTTTTTTTTAATGTAGCCCGTTTTCCTTAAAGGAAAACGGGACGCATTTTTAAAAAAAAAAAGAAAAGTTTTTCTATATGTTTTTAAGGGCAGGCAGTTGTCCCTGGGACCACTGCCTTCCATTAAAAATAATTTTGCAAAGGGAAAGGGTTCTCATGGGGACCCCTTCCCATTTGCGAATACATT
Source organism: Triturus cristatus (assembly GCF_964204655.1). Classification (NCBI taxonomy): domain Eukaryota; kingdom Metazoa; phylum Chordata; class Amphibia; order Caudata; family Salamandridae; genus Triturus; species Triturus cristatus. Next base: position 146,660,392 of record NC_140588.1, read on the forward strand.
ACCACCTACTTGAAGTAGGTGGTAATTTGGGAGTGTTTTGTGACTGCAATTGCGGTCACAAAACATTAGTACATGGCTATTTGGAAGTGAATGCCTCTTCCAAATGTCGAGTCGCAAAACAGTATTTTGTGAGTCACAATTTATTTGCGTCTCGCAAAATACTGTTTGTACATGGGCCCATGGTTTTTAGAGTGCACAAACAGGTCTAAGACCCTTTTGTGCCTGCTAAAAACCATCATACATCTGTCCCTTAATCTCCTCTGCTTAGAATAAAATGAATCTGAACTTCTGTAATGTGAACTGGTTCTCATTTAGAGCACTCCTTTGCTTTTAGGGCTGTGCTCATGCTATATAAAATTGCAACAAACAAACAAACACACACACACAAAACATGCACACACACACACGCAGTACCGTCACACAGAGAAGCCAGCCGTATCCACCACCTGATGTAGGTGCCTGATGTAGGTGCCGATAATGGGATGTCGATCCTATTTAAAATGCATACTCTGGTGTTGTAAAGAGGTGCGGAACTACCCTGCAGTGCAAAATCAATGTTTATTGACAATCAGCCTTATGCATCAACCCAAAATTCAGTCGGTAAAATACCGATTCGGTAATAGCTCCCGGTATTAAGTAAAAAATACCCAATCCCAATGCATCAACCCAAAAGCAGAAATCGCTATTTAAGGAATCCTTAAATAGCGATTCTTTAAATAGGGATTCCTTAAATACCGATTCCTTAAATAGCGATTGCATTTAAGGAATCCCAAAGTGAGATTCCTTAAATGCAATGCATCAAAGTTAAAAAATTAGCGATTTCGCTAATAGGGGGAGCAAATTACCATGAAGATGAACTGCATGGTAATTTGCAAAAACTTTGAAAAATGCACTTTTGTGCATTTTTCAAAGTTTCATGTTGCGCACACACATGCCCTTAGAGCATGTGTGTGTGCAACATATGTGCACATATCATTTTCAGGGGTGCAACAGGGTGTCCTTTTGACACCCTGGCACCCTTGAAAGTGCTCCCGCTATTAGTGATTCGGTAATACCGAATCGCTAATACAGACTGGCTTTACATTCATTCCTATGGGCCTCCAAGCCCATAGGAATGAATGGGTAGGTATTCCTTATTACCGATTCGGTATTACCGATTCAGTAATAAGGAATATTAAGGAATCGCTATTTGAATAGCGATTCCTACATGCATAGCCTTTTGCTATTCCTTATTAGCGATTCCTTATTTTTCGCTAATAAGGAATCGCAAATGGCATTGTTGATGCATAGGCCCCAATGTCACTAATGATGCATTTCGGCTTCAAAGAGCCTTTCCGCATTCTCCATTTTCAATAGAAAACATGTATTGGAAAATTTCGTGAACATAGAGAACAGTCTGTAAAAATCCTCAAAGCAACTGACATAGGGGCATATGCATCAACCAAACGAATACCGATTCCTTAATAGCGAAAAATAAGGAATCGCCATTAAGGAATCGGTAATTGGCATGCATCAACAGATTCGGTGAAATTTAGCGATTCCTTAAAAATCGCAAAATTTACCGATTCCTTAATAGCGGGGCACGCAAACGGCCTCACTAGCAAATAGCGAGTTCGGTAATACCGATTTGGCTAATAGCGAGTTCGGTAATACCGAGTTAGCTATTACCGAATCGGTAATAGCGAAATCGCAAATTGCCGCGTCGCTCCGGGAACGTGCAGATGACATCACCAACCAGGAAATACTGCTGCCCCACCCACATAGCCTCGACAGAGGAGCAGACAGGAGCTGGGAAGAAGGACAGGCTGTGCAGAGTGAGGCCACACTGATTCTGCAAATCACATCAGACATCCATCATGTCGCAGGAAGTGCCATCCAGCGCAGAATCTGCACGCAAGCGCAAGAAGAAGTTTTCGGACAGGGAGCTGGAGTACCTCATCGAGGGAGTGTCCAGCAAACACAACCGCCTCTTTGGCAAGCTGTCCCTCAAGGTGCCTGAGACAGAGAAGCGGCGCATCTGGCAGCGCATCCGTGAGAGGGTCAATGCGGTTGGCGTCACTAACCGCAGCATCGACGACCTTAAAAAACGGTGGTATGACCTGCGGAAGCGCGCCAAAGAGAGGATTGCTGAGAGGCTCCGGGAGGCAAGAAGGACTGGAGGCGGCACATCTACTGCACCATCCAACACAGCCCTGGAGGACCTTGTGGAAGGGACGATAGAGCGGGAAGCCGTCGTGGGGGTGACCCAGATGGACACGTCCGGCGCAGCCACAAGTGCCCAAGGTAAGATGCATGCCTGTGCCACACCCAGCATAGCGTAAATCAATACCCATGCCCCCAGCCCAATCTCACTGTGTCTGCAGCTCTGGCACAGACAGCTCCACACATGACACTACTGCATCTTGGGAGTTGTAGTCTAGTCAGCCCAGTGTGCATGTACAGGCGTAAATCCTATGAGCATACACCACATAATTTGTACATGGCTGGAGACTGTTCATTTGTTGGACCACAGAGGGACATTAATGGCTACAACACTATGTAGGTGTAATCATCCCACTAATCATGCACTGTTTCACACACAGATGCATCACCTGGGGACTCTGACGACAGCGACCAGCTGATCATTTCGGAGACACCCGTGGAGTCAGACCAGGAGACAGCGCAGGATGCGCACGCATCGCCAACACCTGCCACCCCACCAGCACCACCTCCACCAGCGCCACAATCAACGGCACCAGCACCAGTGCCACAAGCTAAGGCACCAGCACCTGCGCCACTAGCCAAGGCACCAGCAACAGCGCCACAAGCAACGGCAACAGCAAAACAGCCTGCAGCTAGTACAGCCACAATACCGCAGAGGCACAGGCACCAAGTTGCGCCCCTGCAGGAGATGGTAACACCCCCCCCGCAATTGGCACCCAGGCAGCGCACATCCACACCACCTGCTGCACCACCTGGAGGCTCAAGACACGCACGGCGTCACAGGGCCCGTCGCAGTTCCGTCTCCTCAGCAGACCAGGATGTCCCAACAACCTCTGCAATCGAGGAGAGGATGCTGCGTACACAGAGCCTGCAGGGACGACATGTGGCTAGCATTAGCTGCAATATCGTGCGCCTTGCGAGGGAGATGCGCGCCATGACTGCAGCAGTCACCGACATGGGCTCCGCGGTCAGGGACATGGGCACGGCGGTCAGGGACCAGACCACTGCGGTTGCTGATGGCAATGCTCAGCTCAGGGAGGAGGTACGTGAGCTCACCCGTGCCATCAGGGAGGGCCATGAGTCCCAGAGGAGGAGTAACCGGCAGCTAATGTTGCGTTCCGCCGCCGCTACCAAGGCCATACAACGGCACAGCAACTGCACCGCTGTGTTGGCACGCCGCACAGTCTCCCTGCAGGTGGACCTTGGGCACTTCTGCGGGGATGTGGCTAAGTCACTGGGACACATCACCACTGCTGTGGAACAACTTCAGAGCAGCACATGCAGTGCTGCAGCATTGGGAGGGGATGACACAAGTGAGGCTGCCTCCAGTGTCAGCAGCGTGTCACTGGCAGAGGCCAGCACCAGGCGCCGCAGTTCGCGTGCCTCCACGGGGACAGGCCGTGGTGAGGCATTGGATGCACCTGAGCGGAGGCTTGGTGTACGTGGCAAGCGCCACTAGACAGTTGGACATGCTGCAGGACCATGGTGGGGCAACCATGGCCATCCAATTATTGTGTTTGCACAGGCCTGACTTTAAGGCACCTTTTATTTACATGTATGCAATCGGAGCATGATTTACAATGCTAGTTCTGTTGAACAATTCTCAGTGCTACTGTGCATTAAACAGTTGCACCCAAAACCAACTTGTAATGTCTCATTTTACCCAGGGTCAAAAATGATTTTGCATTATGTATGTCCGCCTCCTATGGCCCTCTGCTGTGTTTGGGATGTGTGCCTGTCGTCGTTGGGCGGGTGGTTGGTCAGCCTGGTGGTCGTCATCCCTGTCCACTCCATGGGTATCCCCCTTCTGGTGGCAATGTTGTGCAGCATTGCACATACAGCAATTATCCGACAGCATGTTTCTGGTTGGTATAGCATGGCGCCGCCAGTCTTGTGGAGGATACGGAAGCGGCTCTTGAGAATCCCAAAAGTCCGCTCTATCACATTCCTCGTGCTGATGTGTGCAGCGTTGTAGCGATGTTCCTGCGGGGTTGCTGGATTTAGGTATGGGGTGAGTATGTATTCCCGCAGGGCGTAAGCACTGTCACCTAGAAGATAGAAGCATAGACTTAGCATTGGTGATGTACATACATGTGTGGTGTTGGTGTGGGGAAGCGTATTTCTACGTACCTAGCAGGAGTCCCTCTCCAAATTCTCCATTGATTAGTCGCCTGTGCATTCCACTGTTGCGGAAGATGTATGAGTCGTGTGTGCTCCCTGGGAATTGTGCCACTAGGTCCGTTATGATGTTGTTGGCATCGCACACAACCTGCACGTTGATCGAGTGGTATGACTTGCGGTTCCGGAATAGGTACTCATTTGCTGACGGAGGACATATGGGGATATGCGTGCAGTCGATGCATCCAATCACATGTGGAAATTGTGCCACCTGGTAGAAAGCCTGTTTGGTGCGGTCCAACTGCTGTGGGGTTGTGGGGAAGCTGATGTGTGTGTGGAGCATTGTCAGCATGGCATCTAGGAATTTCTTGAAGAAGCGTGACAGTGCGCTTTGCGAAACACCTCCGGCCACCGCAATTACCCCCTGGAAACTCCCTGAGGCCAGTAGGTGCAGGCTGCATAGGACCTGAACGTGCGCAGGGATAGCATTTGTCCGGTGTGTCTGGTGCTGCAGTAATGGTTCCAGGTCTGCAATCAGGCGCATGATCATAGCGCGATTGAGGCGATACTTCTGGTACACCTCGTCCTCATTCTGGCCGAGCAAGGTTATGCGCAGTCTGAAAACTCGCTCCTGGACCCTTCTCCTGCGCTGTCCTGCTGCATTGATCCGCATCCTCCTTGCAAGCACGTAGAGGGCAGCCATTTTGTGGGAGCCAACAGGGTCTCCTGGGCCACATTTAAGGGTTTAGTGATTGCCTCAATCATTTGCACATGTTGGAAGAATTTAGCCTCATCTTTTTTTTTTTTTTGTAACTTTACCTCCAGGTTTTGATTCCCCTTATTTAGCTCTTGCAAAATAGCGATTTTTGGGATTTTCGTTATTAGCGAGTTTTGTTGCATTGGGGTGCGATTCGTTATTTGCTATTGGCACTTTCCGGGAGCTAATAGTGATTTCGGTAATTGCTAATTCGGTATATAGCGATTCGGTAAATTAGCATTTTGGGTATTAGCGATTCGGTATGTTCGAGGTTATTTATTTTGCGATTCGTTATTTGCTCGGGTTTTGGGTTGATGCATTGGGATTGGGTATTTTTCACGCAATACCGGGAGCTATTAACGAATCGGTATTTTACCGACTGGATTTTGGCTTGATGCATAAGGGTGATAGTTTATTGTCCAAATAATTCATCATTAGAATAACAAAACAAATGTATAATATATATAAATTACATCAATGAAAATATATATTCAAATTATGCTGATGTGTTATCCAATTAAAGTGATAGTGCAATTAATTTTGAGTGGGATTATTCATATGGCATATATTTCCCATATGTTCAGACACATTGTGAATTGACATGGCACAGAATCAGAATAAGAACAAGCTTTATTCGATCTTTGTCATAAAATCATAAAAGCATACAATTAAAAAACATTTCAATGTCACATATATTTAAAAATTAAGAGGTGAAATTTACGGAGTAATTTACGCAATAAGAAAGGATTCAAGTAAATGTGCTCACAGTCATTTCATTTCAATTACAATGGACAAAGTGCATGGTTCAAATGAAAATAGAATTCTGCATTTCACTATACATTTAAAAAATGATGTGATTGATTTTATAAAATGTTCATTATCTAGAAATTGCAGGGCCAAAAAAACTGGTCTCCATTGTCTCAAGCCCATTTATTTTAAAATAGGTAAAATCCATCCCCTTCTTTGGATTGAGTAAAACTTACAAAATAAAATCACATGAATTGTTTATTGCTGGGCCTGGTCATCACAAACTCTTCTGCTCAGTCTATAGCCCAGTCGTTCATTATTGGGAAGCTTACCAAGTGATGGAAAATATTGACTCTAAAATGCGCTAAAACGAATCTGTCATAGGAACTTAGTGTAATGTCAAAATAGGGCTGCGTCCCAATGGTGGTCAGCATCAACTGATCAGACTGAACCGAGGGTCTGATTGCCTCGACCGCAAACCTATTCTCCTCCAGGTGCGTCATACCGAGCTTTTTAAGGTCTTTTCTGAAGACAGAGCTTATAAAATCAAGATCATTTAAATATTCAAGGTGGCCAAGATCATTGGCAAAATCCATCATACATTTTAACCACGGAATATCTAACACCCTGCACCCTGTCCAACTTAAGGCTGTCTTTTAAAATTTTGTGGTTCAATGTGGTCTGTAGAGAAGTCCAGATCCTGTGCCACAAAAGAAAAGGTTGGCATTTTATCAAATCTGAGATATGAAGGTAACCCTAGCTCGGAGTGGCAAATATAATTTGAAATACTGCCTAGAGCCACCAGGAGGAATTTTAAGAAGGTATTCTCAACCTGCTGGATGGGGTTTGTATCTCGATAACCCAGACTCCAGCGCCGTATATTGCCATACTAACACATTTTGCCTGATAGAAATGTGACATCTCGACAGGTGGCCTTCTTCCCAGTTTCCTGGCGAAAGTGGTTAAAGCAGTCATCAATTTCATAAAGAGCAAGCTCCTATTTTTTACAGCTTGGGACCATGTCCCCTTGTGGTCAAATAAGATGCCTAGGTAGGGAAATGTCTTAGTAAAATCCACCTTACTATTACCAATGAACATGTTCCTGCATTTGGAACTCCCTCTCCCACACCTCATAATAAAGGTTTTAGTTGTGTTAACTTTCAGTCCCAGGTTGTCCATATACTCTGTATAAGCTGTAAGGGCCCTTTGCAGTCCCAGTTGTGTGCTTGCCATCAACACTGCATCGTCCATGTAGAGGAGGGTGGGCAGGGGGCGGTTTATTTGTGGTGCATCCAGGCCCTTTTCCACCTTTGTGCATTCTAGGCCATTGGTTTATAATGTAAATAGAAAAGGTGCGAGGACGCAACCCTGTCTAACCCCTCCTCACCACCTTAAACGGTGCAGTGCATTCACCCTTTACTCCATACCGGACTCTTGCATTTGCGTTCCCATAAAAATGTCTCAAAAAATGGATGAGAAGAGTTTCCACCCCCATCTCAGTTAAGATGTTCTATAATTTGTCGTGGACCACACAGTCAAAAGCTGCCATGAGGTCAATCAATGCAAGGTATAGCCTCCCTTGTTTGGACCGCGTGTACTTCCCTATCATGATGTTTAGGATTAATCTTGGTTCCAGTGTGCCCAGCCCCTTACGGAAGCCAAATTGTACATCTGAGAGAATATTCTTGTCTTCTGCCCAGTCTTGCAGTTGGTTAAGTACTATCCTGCCCACCACCTTAGCCAGAGAATCCAGCAAAGATATTGGATGATTACAGGCTGGGTTCTGTCTATCTTCCTTTTTAAAGATAGGGACCAGTATCTACTCCGACCAAGTCTCTATGAAATCCGTAGAGTAACATGCCGCTCGTACCTGTGTCTGAATAGGGCCCCATAACAGTATATTTGTTTTAAAAAGATCTACTGGCACTCCATCTGGACCACGGGACGGGCCTTCCCTCCCTTACTTGCAGGTATTGCAGAAATAACCTTGTCAAGTGTAAAACATAGGTCTATCGGGTAGTTGTCTAAATTACTAGCTCCCTTGTGTGTTAATGCGTTTGTCATTTTACTTCCTACCAGTTCCTGCTTGTAGACCTTAGAAAAATACTCCACCCACTGTTCATCTATTGCAATCTCTATGGTTGGTAAATCGTGAGCTGCAAGGAATGGGGCATTTACCACATGCCAAAATGCTGTGCTATCTTTTTCAGGGTTGCTTCGTGTAGTGTCACCCAAGCCATATCTTTTAATTCAGATTTGCGCTCTTTCAGGGCCTGATTATATCCCTTTCTTGCTTCCCTTATTTCCCTGCTATTTCTGATAGGTTTGTGCAGGGCTTGCTTTAATTTTGAATAAGCTTTTTCTGCAGTTTGAATTAAACCATTCTTGGTTGTTCAAGTGTGTTTTTTTGGTCTCAACCCTCAAGGCATTTTCTATTTCAGATGAAATCTGCGCAAATGCTCTTAGGATCTGATCGTGAGTGGTTGTCTCTTGCAGGCACAATGCAAAGGATTTATGACAATTTACCAGAATTTTCTTTGTGAATTCTGTGGGCTCTACCTGGGACCACCACAATGAGTAGCCATTTATTTTATCCAACACTATGTTTTGGATCATGTAATCAGGATTTCCCCACGTACTTTGTGCTTTGGTCAATAGAGATAAACTAACACTTAGCATGGAATGGTTACTCACCGGTATATCGTGACTTTCAAAATTGGTGAGTTTTGCAGCGTATCTACAAGGCAGAATAATATAATCAATTGTTGAGTTCATACCTCTCCCGTTGAATGTCTGGGTAAAAGGAACGGGGGGGACAAAGATTGTTAGCAAAAGTTAGATCAAATGAAAACAGAATCTTGTTTAAAAGTTCCCCATAAAGTGTATGGGGGAAGTGGGGGTATATGTTATCATCACTGACTTATAAGACCACAATTTTCCCCTCCACTCAATGGGAAAAAAACAATATTAAAATCGCCCTCCCAAACAGTAAACACAACCTTTGTATTATCACATTGTTTGTTCAAATCTCTGGTTAATTCCTTCAAAAATCCAGTTATTCGATCTTTAGGGGCATTATTGTAAAAATTAAGTAGTACACAGCAATGATATTTATCCAAATAGATGGTTACAATTTGATAGTAATTATTAGAATTTGACAGGGTTATCTTATCTACATTCACCTTGTTAGATGCAAATATACATATACCTCTTTTGGGTCTCCCATGTGCTGAAGGGACTGCAGGAGTATGGAAAGTCTCATAACTGTCAATATATATACTATCTACCGCCCAAGTTTCTTCAGGACATAAAATATTACATTTTCCAACTAAATCAAGCCACTCTGGGTTTGTCACTTTTGAGCGCAGGCCTGCAACATTCCAAAATAGTATAGTAATATTTTCCATTGTGTCATTTTCAACACTTGAACCTATATGTTGTTCTGTGGTGTATGAATGTAGGTTATGAACCCTGCCCACCTCGTTTGGCAATCTTATCCCCGGGGTGAGTGTTGAGGTGGTTGGATTTACAAGTATACTACCAGGCAGTCTTTCTTCATAATTTACCGTTACACCCTTTGCCTGGATACAACCAGTTTCTGGAAATGGCTTGAGAAAAGCAAATGGGGTGAGTAGGCCATGTGTCTCACTAGGGCGGTTGGTTGTATCCATGTTAATCAGTCAATCAATCTCGTCCAGAGTAGGGAGAGGGTCAAACCTATTTTTCACTGCTACATTATATGTGAGATAGTTATTAGCATTGGTCTTACTTATAATATTCATTAATCCCATGTTCAGACGAGGTTGATAAAAGTGGCCCAGGGGTAGAAAATTAAGGTCATAGGGTGTGATATTTTTATTTCCAGCTCTCCAGAGGATAGTCTTCACTGGTTGTGGGGCTTTAAACGTTAAGGCTATACAATCCCCTGAGAGGTTTTTATAGTCTCTACCCAGACAGCTGACTCTTCTAGCCATTTTGAATTCCATGAAAAGTTCATCTGCCAACCCTGTTTTTGCCCAGAGCCAGTGCAAAGCCTTGCTTCTCTAAGAATCTCAGGGTTCCTTGTCATCAGCCCTCAATCTTGGGACATTAGCTATAATTACTGTATATGGTGTTACTGCTGGGGGTAGATCTAAATGATTTAAGTTAGCTTGCGAATTCAACCGGGGAGGATGGATAGACAAGTCATGATTGGTCAACTTAGCCGTGGTTTTAGTATTCCTTTTATTTCCTTGTTGGTCTTTAGACTGATTAGGATTTTGATGATTTTGTGAGAGTTCACCCAGTTGCCTTATGGATTTTGTTAAATCATGAAAAGAATCGTGTGCCCCAGAGGTTGCTCGATCTAAAACTGAGTGTATCTGGCTATTTGTGGTTTCCTCACTGCCATCTTTAGTGAATCTGCCCTGCCCCACTTTGCTGTGGGGACTTCTAGCATGATTAACAGTCCTCTCAATGCTGAGTTTATTACTCAGAGTCTCTTTAATACTGGAGATTCGTTCAAATAGATTGGCTATGGCATCTCTTAAAAATGTATCTAGATCTGCCACCTGGGTAGTTAGATTAGGCAGGTCATTAATAGACATAGAAGCATAGGTTTTTGGGTATGACCTCCCTTTTTGCCCATTATCTTGGCAAGTTAATGTTTTGGTTTGCTTAGCTTGCTTAATCAATCAATCAATCAATTTCAAGTCTTTATTTCGATTTGTCATCATAAAAGACACATAATAATAAACAATTATAAAATAGATAGAGGGGTACAGAAGGCAAAAGAGGGGACCATAGTTACAACGTAGACTGCAAATAGAGCATACATAGCAGCAGGAATTATAAATAAATGAATATCTCATATATTAAAACCCATAAAAATGTTTAAAAATTATCAAATGATCAGACGAGGCGTAATTTATAAGCACGAATAATCCAGATCCAATGGAGAAATTTTTAAACAGCAATAATCACAGTTTGAGATGTGTTTGTCTTAAGACACCGCAAAGCCTCAACCCCTGTCCGAAAACCCAGTAAAAGACAGATTGGTTTGAGCCAAACCCGTCTTGGTGTTTTTTACTTCGGGCAAATGAATAAAATATGCACAATATTTTCCAGATAAGCTGGGCAAAAGGGACAATCGGGTTTTAAGTCTTTTCGCCATTTTGCGACAAATGTATTGATTGGAAGGGTGCCCACCCTAAATTGGTGATATCGCTTTCGGTCCTCCGCAACAGTGATACAGTCCCAGTAGTTTTCAAACAGGGGCTTATCCTTGAGTGCCAAGAAGTCCGAAGTTAGAGACGGACCAATACTTGATCCAAATCTTCTTTCTGAAACCACCCGCCAATACAAGTCTTTTAAGGTTTTCCTGGGGGGAAAAGTATGTACTGTAGGCTCCTCCCATAAACTTGCTAGGCCCATAGCAGAATACAATAACTTGACCTCCCTCATCCATAAAATCTTATTCCCCTTGTCAAACCCCCTGACATCCAGAAAAGCCCGGGCGTATTCAGAGAGTTCAGGGGTAACCCAAAGCCTCCTCCAATAAGCCACTGGTCTGTATCTTGCAATATCCTCAAGGCGCAAAACCCCCAGGTCATAATACAAGGGGATTAAAGGAGTTGAAGTCGGGAGGCCAGTAATCAGTCGCAAGAACTTGTTTTGGGCCCTAGTCAGTTGGATAAGATTACTATATCCCCAGAGTTCTGCCCCATAAAGACTTGCCGAACCTATCTTAGTTTCATATATTTTAAGCGCTGGGATCATAGGTTTAGTATGAGACAAATGTAATTCTTTTATTAGTGCACCAGTTAACTGTGCATGCTTTATTGTCACCTGATCTATATGCGGTTTCCATTCTAACTTCGATGCAAGAGTTATGCCCAAGTATGAAAAGACCCTGGTCTGTTCTAATTTTATTCCATTCATCAGCACGGTCCCTCTAACGTGTTTGGTCTTATGCAAGACCATAAACTTCGTTTTGGTAACATTTACGATAAGTCCATGGTCTTTGCAGAAGACTTGAAACACATCTATAGCTTTTTGAAGGCCCTGCTGTGTCTTGGAAATTAATAAGGTGTCGTCTGCAAACATCAACAGAGGAATCAACTTACCGTCCAATTTTGGGGCATCGGTTGGTGTTTCCTTAAAATAGTTGATAACTCTGTTGATGTATAAAGAAAAGAGGGTCGGGGCTAAAACGCACCCTTGACGAACTCCCCTAGCAATTGAAAATTTGTCTGTGACACTGCCTGATTGGTTGCATCTTACTTGAGCAAAATTATCCTCGTGTTATTTAATTTAAAAAAGTAAAATGTCAATAGGCATTCCTTGATCTTTAAAAACGGACCACATTTTTGCTCGAGGGACTAAATCAAAAGCTGATTTAAGATCAACAAAAGCTGCAAATAACATGCCATCTCCCAACTGAACCACCCGCCAATATATTAATAGAAACCTAAATACCTGATCAATGGTACTTGTGTGGCTGCGAAACCCTGCCTGAAGTGGTGATACAATTTCCTCCTCCTCTATCCACCCTTGAATCCTTAATAGGACAAGCCTAGCTACCACCTTCTGTATACAATCGATCAGGCTTATGGGCCTGTAGTTACCCGGATCAGAGCGATCTCCCTTTTTGAAAATCGGGATAATCTGAGCGCCCTTCCAGGTATTAGGTGTGGGTGAACCATTTGATAAGCAGTTGGCTAAGGATAGAATGTAAGGTGCCCAAAGATCTTCGTCGTGCATAAACAGGTCAGCTGGAACCGTGTCTAAACCTGGTGCTCTGCCTCTAGGGATAGATTTCAATACCTTATGCACCTCATTTAAATCAAAAACCAAAGGAGTTATGTCCATGTTAGAGGAAATAATTGGTATACAACTCTCTTCATAAGCATCCGTAGGTGCAAACTGAGACGCATAATGCGAAACCCACAGATTGGGAGGTACAAAGTTAGTTGGTTCTTCTCTTTTTTGACCCCTACCCCACCTGACCATGTCCCAAAAGGAACTCATTGATCGTTGTTTACTGGCTGAGCGAAGATCATTCCAGTAATCCTGATCCCATGCACGTTTGGCATCAAGTTGAGCTTTTTTATATAATTCATGGGCAACCCTAATACAAGCTATATCCTTAGTTTTGACTGCATCTGACAGGACCCGATAAGCAGTCCTGCATGATTTCCCATACCATTGGTCCTCCTTTCTGGATGGTCTGTTGGGTTTGGCATGAGTTTGTTTTGTAAAAAAAACACTAAGTTGATTGAAAAGGTTCATATGAATAATATTTGCTTTTCCCATGTTGTCCTTCAGAGCAATACAAATCTGTAGGTCATTTGTGGCTTTAATAGTTAAATCTCTTATAGTTAAAATTTGCCTCTCATTCAATAGGCAGTTAGCCCATTTGACTCGCCTTGAATCGTTAGATGGAACAATTTCCACCATCCTAAAAGGAGTCTCTTGACTATTAGTATGAAATAATTTAAATTATAGTAGTAGGGGGTCATGATCACTCTCCACCCTCTCCATCACTTTCATATCCTTGATACTAGACCAATATTCTTTATTAGTCAGTATATAGTCAATGCGGCTTTTACGTAATCCATTATTAAACGTAAAAGCCCCCTGTTTGTCAGATGCTGATCTACCATTAATTGCACATAGACCTTGGCCCAAAAAAAGTGCCTTAAGCTGAAGTACAGCCTCGGTCCATTTTTTTACTGGCGCACGTGTCAGCTGGGGAATGTTCCAGGTACGATCCTCCTCTAGAGTAAGATCAATATCATTTGCATCCAGAGGTTCAAAACAACAGTTAAAATCACCCGCTACAATGATATTACCCCTTTTGCAAAATACATCAAGAAGCTGGTCCAGCTCCTCCACAGTTTTTGAAGATTTACCCCCTGGCAACCCTCTAGCATAGATATTAAAAACAAATAGATCCTTTAATCCAGGACCCTGGATTTGAATAAGTAAAATATTGTTACTGTTTGTATCCAGTTGAGTCAAGGAGTACCCGCTATCCTGTTTAATCCAGGTTAAGAGACCCCCCTTAGCTCTTCCATGGAGACTTGGGACAGCGGGAACATAAAAACTAAGGTAACCAGGTCTGTAATCTAAAACAGTTGACCAGGTTTCCTGCAATAATATAATATCCTTATTTTCTAAAAACTTGGACCAATCAGATGACACAACTTTATTCCTAATTCCTGCTACATTCCAGGAAACTAGAGATGAAAAAACATTATCCTCAACCCTTCCACGTAGTGAAACTTCCTGCAAGTCTCCAACAACAAGGTCCTCATATTGAGATACCACTAGCAGAGGACTATTGGTGTTGAAAGGGACACTAGTCTGAGTCACTTCTCTGAATTCCCGGGGAATTACATCATATGAACCTACATCAGATGGTATAATAGCTACAGAATGAATCGCTAGCGAAGATCCTCGCAGGCCCTGATCTTGACCATTAGCCAGTCAGTCGTTGCAGTCCAAGGAACTCAACACCTCGAATCTGTTACTTACTGCAATGGGTCTAACATAGGAATCAGAACAGGGAACAAGGCCTCTCCCTTTGCTGACAACTATAGGGCGAGGGGGGTAGAAAAACCCTAGGGGCAGAATGTTAATACGGTCTTGATGTATTCTCAATGAGCCTGCCTGTCTTAGGATATGATCTACCAATTGGGGAGATGCGAAGTTAACAACAACGCAATCTCCATCCAAGCCCTTTTTAGTGTCTCCAACCCAGTCTACCCTTCGAACCATCTTAAAGTTGTTATATAGGTTATCACCCAGCACTTTTCTGGAGTTCAGAAAATGTAATACTTTATTCTTGAGTGATGACCAATGTTCCTCTTTGCCATCTAATATTTTGGGGACATTGGCCAGAATGATGGAATATGGGCACGCCTCAGGGGGGAGATGGAATTTTATGGCTTTTTGGGAAGGATAAAGAATACCATTTGGATTATCTCTATGACCTCCAGGACCTGAAATAGTATCTCTTACAGGAGTAGGATTATTTGTTGCATTAATTGTCTGAGCTACTACCTGTTCTCTAAATACCTGGGCTCCAACATTCAAGCTAGTGTCTACAGGTATTTGTATGGGAGCACAGTCAGAGCGAGTGGCCGTTAATTTGTTCATGATCGAAGAGCCCTGATGATTTGATACCTTGCTTTCCAAGGCCACTAGTCTATGGTCAATTAACTCAAGTTTTTCCATAACTGGATTAATAAGGGCCTTGAAGCGCTCCTCTAAAACCCCAAAAAATCTGGCCATTTGATCACCCTCAATAGGGTTGACTATAGGGGAAGTTGTTTGGACACCCTCCACATGAGTCTTAGGTTTATCGGCCTGAATCAATTGGCTAGTTACTTGAGAGCCCATGCCAACAGTAGATTTACTTTTTCTCGCTTGTTTTGAACGCGGTTTGCTACCCTTGATGGCACTATCTGCCTTCCGCTTTCTTGGTAGCTCTTTAGCTCTAGTAACAAGCTCAGCCCGTGCCTGCCTAGTGCGTGTATTGGGAGGGGAAGGCGTCGGGCTAGGAGCAGGAGGGCAGGATACATTCGATATATGTAGCAAATCATGGCTTTGAAGCGATACCATTGGTACTTGAGTATTACTGATTGAAACGGTGGTTAATGCATTATTCGTATTATTAATATTAATACTAGATGGCTTAAGAGATAACCTCCTTTCAACTAATTCTATCTCTTTAGCCACCGCCTTTTCAGCTCGTTTAAGGTACGCATCCAGTGTCCCAACCCCCCCTTTGATATTGGCAATACATTTAGCCATAGAGCTAGCAATCCTCACAGTGATACAAAGACACAAACAGACTGAAACACGAAAAATGGTCACAAATCCGAATACTCAATAGTACATAAGAGTCACTCAATGACTTATCTGAATGTTCCAAAGCCGAGGAGCAAGGTGTTAGGGGGCTGGCCCGACCCGACCTCCGTCGACCTCGGACGGCCACAGACGGCCCGCCCTTTGCCCGGGCTTAGCCAGGCGACACCCGCACGCGTCCTGCGGGGTGGGAGGCGTTCCGCTGTTAAGTAGCGCCTCCGGGCGCAGGTGGTGTCGTCAGCGGCGCGCCGGTAGTTGCTGGGGCACCTGGGGATGCAGTCCGTGGTTGCTGCGGCGTTTCTGCGCCTCACGCCACTTCCCCAAACCGCCGTTCGTCCTCACAGCAAGGGCACCGAGAAAACAACAAAGACAGCGCCAGGGAGGTAAGCCTTATCGGGGACACAGAGGGCACTCGGCGCTCCGCTGTTAAGTAGCGCCTCCGGGCGCAGGTGATGTCATCAGCGGCGCGCCGGTAGTTGCTGGGGCACCTGGGGGATGCAGTCCGTGGTTGCTGCGGCGTTTCTGCGCCTCGCGCCACTTCCCCAAACCGCCGTTCGTCCTCACACCAAGGGCACCGAGAAAACAACAAAGACAGTGCCAGGGAGGTAAGCCTTATCGGGGACACAGAGGGCACTCGGCGCTCCGCTGTTAAGTAGCGCCTCCGGGCGCAGGTGGTGTCGTCAGCGGCGCGCCGGTAGTTGCTGGGGCACCTGGGGGATGCAGTCCGTGGTTGCTGCGGCGTTTCTGCGCCTCGCACCACTTCCCCAAACCGCCGTTCGTCCTCACACCAAGGGCACCGAGAAAACAACAAAGACAGCGCCAGTGAGGTAAGCCTTATCGGGGACACAGAGGGCACTCGGCGCTCCGCTGTTAAGTAGCGCCTCCGGGCGCAGGTGGTGTCGTCAGCGGCGCGCCGGTAGTTGCTGGGGCACCTGGGGGATGCAGTCCGTGGTTGCTGCGGCGTTTCTGCGCCTCGCTCCACTTCCCCAAAGCGCCGTTCGTCCTCACACCAAGGGCACCGAGAAAACAACAAAGACAGCGCCAGGGAGGTAAGCCTTATCGGGGGCTTGCTTAATCAATTTTTTGCCTTTTTTCTGGGGTATAGGGTTGGATTCACTAGGGATTGACTGCTTTTGGGTCGCCTCTCCTGTTAGTTTATTTATTATCTCCGACGTTTTAGTGGGGGTTGTGTATAAGGCTCCTGATCACTAACTACTATTTCATCAGACACTATTTGTACGCAAACAATCTGGGGTTCTATGCCCCTAGCCTCCACCGTGGTAACTGGTAATGTATCTTTTGGCTCGTTATCTTCTTGTAACACCCCATGTTTTTCCACGTTGAGCGTCTGTTCCACAGTAGTGATTTGTCTTTCAATATTCCCCATTGCCTCAGTAAGATAATTTAGTAATGTTGCTCTTGACGACCCCTTAGGCTTTGTTAATGGCGGAAATTGGTTGGTCATTGCTTTAATTTTTGCCAATTTTTTAAATAAAATTCGCAATAACATAAGTATACAAAAAGTAATGGTCCGAGAGGCTTTCTATATACGGCTCACTCCAATGTAGTGTCCTCTCTTATATTCGTCCGTATCTCCCCAAGACCCAGCAATAACCCGTGGGTAAGAAATACTAGAAGCTGTTCTTGATAATGACTTACGTGTCCTGCCCAGCGACAATCTTCTTATGTTCGTTGGTCAATACACAGACAGGTTCCAATAGTCTCACTCGGGTGGGCAAGCCAAAGTTTCTCAGCAGATAATAAAGTAACCGGACAAGAAAAACAAGAGGGGGCACCCAGCCCAGCCTCCTCAGGGCTTTGATGGGCACAGACGGGCCCGCCCTTGGCCCAGGCATTGTCCGGGCACGCCCATGTGCCTCATGTGCTGCGGGAGGACGCGCTGGTTTATAAAGCGCCTCCTGGCAATAACGATGACATGGGCGGCGGCAGGCCGCTTGGAGCTCTGGGTCTAGTAGTCCCGACCCTGGCGATGTGGCAGCAAAAGTGGAGCGGCAAAGAAATGCGCTTTCCGCACTGCGGGAGCCCACGCTAGTTTATAATGGGCCTCCTGGCACTAACGATGAAGTGGGTGGTGGCAGGCCGCTTAGAGCTCTGGGTCTAGTAGTCCTGACCCTGGCGATGTGGCAGCAAAAGTGGATCAGGAAAGAAACAGGCTTCCCGCACTGCGGGAGCACGCACTGGTTTATAAAGTTCCTCCTGGCACTAACGATGAGGCACTGTTTGCGGCAGCGGACCGAAGAATAGGAAGAGAGGGGATTGATTTCCCCAGAATTGACTTAAAGTTGCGCTTTGTTTTTGAAAACCCAGTATGGAGAAGTAACACTAACGGTGTAGACGTAGATGTACCCTTGAGGAGGGAGCTTCACCGTATGCTGAGGGAGGCGTACTGTGTCCTGAGTACAGAGAAAGTTATGTACTGCTGCATACCATGAATATTGGCCGTGTTGATGGTTTGCGAGACTAATGTATTGACCCTGTCCTGAGGAGGCCTAAGAAGTATGAAGGCTGAAACGTGGTCACGTAGACACTTCTAAGGAGGATCGATTGAATCATAGTGATTGTTTGGAATTATAGGGTGTCACACAAGAACGATTGGTAATATTTGATTAGTTTTAAGTGTGCCATCTGGACTACCTCTTAGTGGTCCTTCCAGAACTGTAAGGAGGACACTAGTGAGAATAATTTCTTTAGGGTTATTGTGTAATACATTGATGTATTTTTGGTTTTTGTATATAAATATTGTGATATATGTCATTTTTGTGTTTTTTCTTCTTTGATCAGGTGCTATTGTTGATGTAGATTATAAATATGTTTTGACACAAATCCATCAAGAAATAATAATTGTGGAGACGGTAATTAAATGTGCTCTTCTCAGAAATCACTGTGTATTTATTCCTTTATACCATTTGTTATTGTATAAAACTTCCGCACTGCGGGAGCCCGTGCTGGTTTATAAAGCGCCTCCTGGCACTAATGATGATGTGGGTGGCGGCAGGCCACTTGGAGCTCTGGGTCTCGTAGCCCCGACCTTGGCAATGTGGCAGAAAAAGAGGAGCGGCAAAGAAACAGGCTTCCTGCACTGCGGTAGCCCACGCTGGTTTATAATGGGCCTCCTGGCACTAACGATGAAGTGGGCGGCGGCAGGCCTTTTAGAGCTCTGGGTCTAGTAGTCCTGACCCTTGCGATGTGGCAGCAAAAGTGGAGCAGGAAAGAAACGGGCTTCCCGCACTGCGGGAGCACGCGCTGGTTTATAAAGTTCCGTCTGGCACTAACAATGATGTGGGTGGCTGCAGGCCGCTCGGAGCTCTGGGTCTAGTAGTCCCGACCCTGGTGGTGTGGCAGCAAAAGTGGAGCGGCAAAGAAACTGGCTTCCCCAGAAATACGCATACAAAGACTCACTTCCCATTGTTGCTACTTAGTTCACACTGGTCAAGTCAGTCACAGGTTCATTAATATGTAATCAATGAGTATGTAATGAAATCTGTTTTATAGCAGACACCACCAAGTGTGTGCATTAATGTGACTACTAATGAAAATGAGTGTCCATGACTAAACAGAAAGCTGTAATACAAAATCAAGCCCCAACGGGCTAATATCATAATACATTTGATCACCTAAAATACATTTTCATAGTGGATACATGTCAATCCTACTCTGGAAGAATTCCCTCATCACGTGGTAATCCGTTCTAGCATAGGAATATAGCAAACATGTTATGTGCAGGCCAGCTAATATGCAGACATATGGGTCAACACTTTGGAAATATGTACGTCCTTGTGTGGGTCCAAAAACATAGCCAAAATGTAGGAAATGTCGTCCTAACTGGCTAATTTCTAGTCACCAGGTGTTTCCAAGACTTACTGGACAGGGGGAAAAGAGAGGGATTCACATCATAGTTCTCACAATGTGTGGTAAATGGTACATCTAAGCCATGTTTTTTAAATAAAATGTGTGCATTCATGTGTCAACAATATACCAATTCAAAGACATGGTTAATTGGATAGATACAAAAATATAGCCACAGTGGGATGATATACTGATAAGTCGTCTGCCTCAAGATGCAATTCATTCAATTCCAGGATAGAACAAGAGGAATGAAGCTAATATTTTCTAAAATGGGGGTGTTTTTTGGGCAAAACAAAGAGTTCAGTAGAAAAAGTCCAAAATCATATCAGCAATGATTTACTAGGCAACTGCCACTTTGTTATAGCCCTCTTTACTAGTCTGGGGCTACACATTGTGGTTGTCTCGTGTTCCCACAAATATTTAGCAAATAGCTTTCCAGATTTGCACTGGCACTGTAAAAATACATTAATATACATAGGAAAACGTAATTTATTATTTCCATGCAAACCTTTCTTCAACTACACAAACATTAAAAATTCTAAAGATATAGTTATAACATAAATTAGGAATTAACACATCACCTTCAAATTACTATAAGTTGCACATCTCCATACACAGTCCTCTCCCCTCACCCGCCATTTTAAATGAACTCTGCCACGTAATTCTACCATGCACTGTGTTATGAAAACTCATCTCGATTTAGATGTCATAGGTGTTGTTATGAAAACTATGATTTTGCGTGGTATAAGTGATGTCATATGCAAGCGTATAACCAGGGCATTAAGAAGGCATGAGCTATGTTTGGACCTACCTCCAGGCACCACTGGTTTCCTAAATGAAACTAGAACAGGACCCCTGAGATACCAGGTGAGGGGAAGGAGGAGGGAAAGAGACAATTGGAAAGGAGGTCTGCAATGACAAATGTAAGAAAGATTAGCATAGTATGTGTATGTCTCAATTTCAATAATCATTTAAAATGTATATACTTGTAATACCACTGGTACATTCAACCAATGTCATGAAAATCTTTCCTTCCAAAGAGAAATAGGCGCCGCAGAATAAGATCCTTATTTATCTTTCATAAATTCCAAACAACTGTGATTTTCTTCAGTGTTTGAAGCTTCATTATTAATGTTATCATTCACATGGGTTACACTTTCCTCAGTGATTATTAAGTAATGTCATTGATACTTTTATCTGAGTTCGTATTTGCAAATTAAACTGAATTACTCACGGAGCTCACATTTAGTTAAAGAATACATCCTTGTACTTTCCTGGAGCTTCTTAGGAAGCAAGTCTTATTTTTCTCAAAAGAGTTAATTGTTGTTGCAAAGTCTTTTAAACATATGAAACTGAAATAGGTTAATAGGGTTCACTGTTTAACAAGACAGATCCATGTTCTTAGAGCTTCATGATAAACACAGTGAATCTTAGTTTTCTTTAAAAAGTTAATTTGAAAGAAAAAGCCATTTAAATTTTGAAATGGAAAGCAGTTAACAGTGGTCACTGCCAAGAGAGGAAAATGCATTCCTGCCATACTTAAAAAGAAAACCAAAGCAGATATTTCTGAGATGGAATGGAAAACTAAAGCAGATCTTTCTAAGATGAAACTTAGATTTTTTGAAAATGAACGCACTTGCACAGTGCTGCTTACCCACACATCACAAAGGTGTAACAGAGGCCACTTTCACTCAGCAGATTCACAAGCGACAAGGCTCCATGAGGATTCCCTCCAAGGTTCCATGAATATGACAACCTAAAGTCAGAGACAGACCACTCTTCCTCTCCGCCCAGCTGGGATTTTTTTTTACCAGTAAGCTTTGGTATCTGGGTGTGGCTACCTTATATACAGGAGACACCCAGCCAGGTCAGGTCAAAGCACCATGGTACTCGTAGTACTGTAAAATTAAGGATTGTTTTTTCCTTGTTTATTAGCCTTGTCCATGAGGATACAAATGAAATGGTCATCTCATTCCTGATCGTGACATTTGATTCAAGTATTATGCAATGTATTAGTGGGCCATAGACTGGAGTGTTGTAGAGTGGAGTGCCATACACTGGAATAGCATAACGTGTCGTGGAGTACAGTAGAGTGGCACACAGTGGAGTAGTGTACAGTGGAGTAGCGTACAGTGGAGTGTTGTAGACTGGAGTAGTGTACAGTACAGTTTTATAAACTGAAATACCATGTAGTGGAGTTGCGTACAAAGAAGTGATTTCCAAATGAAAAGCATCAAATGGATTTTGTAGAGTAGTTTGGCGTACATTTAACTAGCATGCACGGGATTACCATACAGCAGAGGTCTTCAAACTTTTGTAGGCTGAGCCCCCCCAGCTAATTTTTTTTAGATGTCGGGCCCCCCCCCACCACCCGACAAAAATTTCTGGAATCTGGTACACTATATAATCGACTGCCACCCGCATAGCACGGGCGATATCTGGCAAATAATGTTAAACACAATAAGAGTGTTTAGAAAACTGCAGGTTTGTGAGTGGGTTTGGTTAAATGACAGAGGTTTATTACACAGTTTAAAACAAAATTTTCCAAGACGAAATGTGCGCAAATTGTTTTTACTATGAAGCTTTGTTTTACACATATAACACATGATTTGACAGATTGATAATAACACCACTAACATTAATGTGATGGGTGTGCCTGTTTTTCGCCACAGAGACGGTCAATCTGTGGATGGATTTTTGCTACTGCCATCCTCAGGTTGTGCTCCACATCTAGTCTTGACCGGTACTTAGTCTTTAACACTGCAAGTGCTGAGAACCCAACCTCACATAAATAGGACGAGCTGAAAGGCAAGAGAGTTTTGATAGCAGTTTCTCTCAAAGCTGAATGTTCTGCAGACATTTTCAGCCAAAACTCTCCCAGTGAGACTTTGCTGAATTGCATCTGCAAAGTGCGGTCACTTTGGAGATCAATCAGTTCTTCCTGCATGCGAATCGGGAGATGGCTCCCCACGTCTTCCAGAAATGGTTGAAAGACCCAGTCATTGAAGTGATCGATGTCCTCAGGAAAATACTTTTCTAAACTGTTCCTGAGAGACGTCAGGTGATTTTTTATTATCTCACCAACACTTGGAAGTTCATATTCAGTCTCCTCAAGAGCATCTACTAAACATGGAAACTGCTCAAACAGGCCCTCTTCCACTAGTCTTCTCCATAATTCCAGCTTCTTCTTGAATGCAGTTATTCTTTTATTCATTGTAAAAGAAGTGATTTCAGCTCCTTGCAGAGACAGATTCAGGGAATTTAATTTGTCGAAAATGTCAGCAAGGTATGCTAAAAGCACAAGCCAGCGGGGATTGCATAGCTGTTCTGCTTTGCCAGGGTCCAAACACAGAAGAAACTGCCGTACTTCATTCCTTAATTCAAAGATGCGAGTCAGCACTTTCCCCCGGGATAACCACCGCACTTCTGTATGAAACAGCAAGCCATCATGCTCAGCTCCCATTTCTGCACATAAAATTGCAAAAAGACGAGCTCTTGTGGGATGAGTCTTTATAAAATTTACTATTTTTATAGCAGAATTAAGCACATCCTCAAGTTCACTGTCTATGTTTCGAACAGCAAGGGCTTCCCGGTGTATCATACAGTGGGTCCACAGAATATGTGGAGCCACTTTCAACACGTTAGCTTTTAGGCCAGCCCTAGCACCACACATTGAAGGAGCACCATCTGTGCAGATTCCAACACAGTTTTCCCATTTTAAGTCATGGATTTTCAAGAAGTCATTGATAATGTCAAACAAATCAGAACCTGTCGCCCGCCCCTTGATTGGCTTGCAAAATAAAAAATCTTCCAATAATAGTGTTTCATAACAGTATCGAACATAAGCAATTAAATGGGCATCCTTTGACACATCAGTTGCTTCATCTAATTGCACAGCAAACAAACTTGATTTCAACCGGGCTATAAGCTGTCCCTGGATATCTTCTGACATGTCAGAGATGCGGCGGCAAACTGTTGTGTCTGAGATGGGTATGCTTTTGAACTTCTCTGCTGCTTTTTCACCAAGCATTGTCCTAGCGACGTCGAGTAATGCTGGGAGAATCACTTTTTCTCCATCTACAAAGGGCCTTTTATTTTTAGCAATGTGGTATGCTACTTGGTATGAAGCTTTTAATGCATTTGCTGGAGTATTTGCCACCTGTTTCACCGCTTCTTTCTGTTGAGTTATGTCCTGCAACTTCCTGGCAAAAAAATCTCTGCTTTTTCCTGCCAGAGACCCATGTTTCGTTTCAAAGTGACGCCTCAGTTTGGTTGGCTTCAAGCTGTCATTAGCTAAGATCACGCCACAAACCACACACTGTGGTCTACTTTCTCCACTAACAACAATGCAGGTGAACCCAAAGTCCAAATAGGAGGCATCATATTTCCGTGTTTTTGCAGCTTTTCTCTCTCCATCTGTTTCTGTTTCAGCCTTTCGCTTGACCACTCTACCATCTTTTGGCAGCAGGAAACGGTCCATGTCAAACTTGTGCTTAACCTAAGATACAAAATTCCGAAGCTGCATGTTAATTAATAGTACATGGCTACAATTTTACAGCTTCATGTGGTAGAGCATGTTTTGTAGTTTCAAAAAAATCTTCACGAAAATTCTTCTTATATTATAAAAAAAAAATTGGGATGAAAAATTAAATTTTATGATAAGTGGGTAAAAAGTAATTCCAGCTCATCCAGGCTTTAAGTAAGTGCTTCCATAATTGCTGCAGTATGTAAATGCTGTATACCACCGTTGAGGCTCTGCAAGTTACTTGTTCAAAGGTTCATGAGGGCAAACTTCAGCACTGCCCCTTCACCCATCACTCAAAAACAAATGCGTACCTTCTTATTCACTTCCTCGAATGTTCCTGCTGCTTGAATACGAGTCCTCTGCCTAGCGATCAAAAAGCGTTTTCCCGTGCAATGAAGAGAAAATGTTTAAGAAATATTATGTGCATGTTCTTAATATGTTTTGCATGAGACATCATGAAAGCTCCCCTGAGATCAGAATCATAGTGATTGGCAAGGGAGTGAATGACATGCCTAGAAGTTACCTGCTGCCTTATCTTAAGGGCAAATAAAGTATGCCATGATATGCAAGTTATTAGTTTCAAGTCCTGACGGCTGGTAAGATAACCATGATCTCCAAGTTAAGAATGTGATTACTGGCAGGGCCACGTTAGCTTTCCATTCTTTCAAGTTTGTTAAATTGATCTTGAATGTACTTCCTTGGAGCTCCTTCACTTCAATATCCCCCATAAACAACACACCCACTCTCCTGCAAGCGACAAGTTTCCTTTACTTTTGCCTTGCCAATATTTCAACACATGCAGTTCCTCTGCAGAGAGGCGAAGGATTGGATGAGCATGTGTTTTGATTTTTTGGTTATGACCCAGACCGTCGCTATGCGAGACTTGCACTGCCTTTGATTCTCAAATCCAGAAGTCTTAAATCATGGTTATTGAGCTGTTTAAGTACGGGCACATCTCTGACCGGCTCAAGAGGTTGTACGTAACTTTCATGGGATATTGCAGAGGGAGGCCAGAGCAAAAAAAAGCACTTGGGAAGAAGAATTCTATTGCATCAAAAATTGTCCATATAACATGTGCTGCTGAATGGCATCTATAAAAGACATAAGGGGGGGCTACTGGGATACTCCGTACCGCCACACTGTACCTTCTAAAAATGTTGGATTCAAAAAATAAATCTTTCCTATGCCCAAGAATGTATACCATGCAGATCACACAACGGTATTCCTCACTGTTTGGTCTAACATTTCCTATAGAATGCTTTATACACAAGATTCATTGCCTCTGAGTAACCAGTGCTCAATTTAATCCGGTGGTTGTCTTTAGGTTCCACCGGCACTTATTTTTGGTGACCGTCACTTATTTTTCCTCATCGCACATTTACCTAGAGAAAGAGAGGAATAAACAAACACACAAAGGGGAAGAAAGAGGAAAAGAAAGACAGAAAAAAGCCACAGAGGGAGAAAGCAGGAAACTGCAAAACTGAGATAAAGGTGCAAGGTGTGACTGGTAGTGGATTAAAGGCATGACAGATTACGAAACAACATATTTGGAAAACTAACATTTAATATTGCTGGCTTTCGGCATTTGAGCAGAGCTCTGGACACCAGCACCTATTTTTTTTTGTTTGTTTTACACAAATTAAGCACTGTGTATAACATGTGTGCGATGCAAAGTGCTCTGACACCCTATGGTTGGTATGAGTAGAAATATAAAACAAAAGAAATGCATGCAAGAAAGGGACTGTGGAGAGTTGAGTGACACTATGGGAGGTGGTAGTGAGGGAGTCTGTGGAGATGGAGGTTATTGGGGGCTGGGGTGCCCAAAAAGATTGTCGCACCAGGCGCCCTTAACTCTAAAGCTGGCCCTGCAAGCACCTAGTGTGTTTCCTACCCATAAATCCTCATATTCAAAGAGCACATAGAATAGTTGAGCTATTGTGCCAGTGGCTTTGAGAAAGGAAGCAGTCTCTCAAGCCTGCAGTATTTTTTGTGCAAAGATGTATATACAAATGACATCAAATGAAACAGAGTTCTCAAAATAACATTTAAATGGCTTTTCACATTGGATAAACAATGGGAAAGAGACTGCAAAATATGTGACAGGCTCCTCGAACAGTGCACCGTTACTGACAGTGGTGGCAAGGTCTTGATTGCCAGTCCATTTTGTTGCCCTGGTTCTAGTGGTGGCTGCTGCAAATAAAAAGTGGTAGGGTGTGGGGCATGGGTGAATTCAACACCCACGTGAAAGCTGTAGAAACCAATAGAAATAACCCACATTAGATAGCAGTATAGTGGTGCAACTAGAATCAAAGCAAGAAGGCACCGGTGTGCTGAAGAAAGCAACGCCCTGCGTGCGCAACACCTGCAAAACTACAGTGAAGTTCTTCAAAAGCTTTCTAATTAGCCTCTCATGAAATATTAAATCTGTTCACTCCCTTCATGCGTTTGTGGTGCGAGACTCTCTGGTTGCATGTGTGTCTTTCTCTGTGCTGTGTGTAAAGACTCCGTGCGATGATGCACTCTTGCTTTGCTTCCTGAAAATAAAACGTCTTTATTCTTGTGTGCTTCTGTTGTCTGGTAACAAGTGGCTGTGAATTAGTGATTCCCTTGTGAGTGCAGGCATTTTTGTAATAATGTAAAAATGAAAATCTCTTTGAAAAGCAGAAGGCGCCGTGTTCCAGGTTTTAATTGTCTATACTTGGGCACACAGAGTTTGTTGCTCCCTTGCGATGTTCCTACGGGCCTTGCTGAAACCCCCAGAGAGGTTTCTTTACACTACAGAAGTATAGACACGTCCTGCCCCATTGCAATTTTATTTAAAATAACCTTGCTCTGCATTGCGATGCGTGACATTTTCATAATTTCAGTGTAATTATGACTGACATTTCAACAACTATGAGTGACAAATCAAGCAATGAAGACAAGGGAAACATAAATATCTGAAATTGCACCCATTTGAGCAACGTGACTGCACCAGCAAAAGCACATTTTCATAGCATACCAAGTCAGTGTAACAGTAGATCAGGCTTCTCCAAAAAGTAGCTCGCAAGCTACTGGTAGCTCTCTAGCTACCCATGAGTAGCTCTCCTGTGTGCAGCCCAGCCTACAGAATTACAAGCCTTTGCTTGGTTGAATTATTATACTTATACCTAAATGGAAAAGTGCGTATTTAAGAGGGAAAATGCTTTTAATTTCAAAGCCCATATTTTCCAAATTATTAGGTGACTCAGTGTAACCAGCGCTGCTCGGCTCACTTTCATTAACTACATGATGTATTCTGAAGAAAATGACGTTGCTGATTTGTAAAAGAAGAGTCCATGGGCATACATGTGTGTGTGAGGGAGGAAGGGTGGAGATGGCAGCCAGGCAGAGTGCAGCTCCAGCATAAGTACAGATAGCCACATGCCCTTTCTAAATAGATTTTATTTACACAATCCATGGGCATACATGTGTGTGTGAGGGAGGAAGGGTGGAGATGGCAGCCAGGCAGAGTACAGCTGCAGCATAAGGGAGTAGGGATAGCCACAGGCCCTTTCTAAATAGATTTCATTTGCACAATCTGCTGCACACGAGCGCTAGAGTTTGCTGGTAACTGTTTACTAGCTTGGGTGAGCAGACGTTCCTTCCAAGCTTCCCTTCCCTCTCCCACATCTATATAACATGATGCACTCTATTCCAACAAGATAACAATCCTATTTGTACATTAACAGAACCCTTCAGAGAGAACGGTTCAACAGCAGTTTCTGATTACAATACCATGCACAACTGGGGCACAGAGATCACATTTCCAAGTCTCCCAGAAGATAAACACTCCTCTGTTACTGACAGTCCTTCTGACCTTGAGGTGTGTTTAAATTACGAAATGATGAGCACGTCGTGCCCCGTTGCAAGCTACTTAAAATTGGTTGTGTCTCTTCCATTTTCCCTCGCCCCCCACCCCCAGCCTCCTTCCCTGCCCACCTCCGCCTGACTCAGCGAAAACTTGGGCATGTTTTGCCTGTTCGATTTTCCCCCTCTCCCCCCGGCCTCCTCCCCCGCCCACCTCCGTCCGACTGAGGAAACTAGGCAGCATTGAAAGGAAAATGTTTGCAAATAAGGCTACAAGGCATAGGGAGAAAGTAAAAGTATTATAAACTTACCTGTTGGTGGTTTCAATCTTCCGACAGCAGCAGGAGAACGCCAGGGCATCAGCACAAGAATTCTTCACGTCGATGAAGTCAACTGCAGGTCACCAGGATAAGACAGGAACCAACGACGAAGACAGTGAAAGGCAGCAAACGGCAGGATTGAAGAAACGCCACAATACCCATAAAGTGGACGAATTCAGGAGCTTTATGCTCCACATTTCCCGGCACTTCCTGCCATCGGTATAGCTGTCCCCTTCATTGGTGTAACGTCAGTGGTGACGTTACTGAGTGCTGATTGGCTGCTGCGAAGGAGTTTGCCAATCGAAAAGCCCCATTTGAAAAGGGGAAGAAATGCAGGAAGTAAACGTACTTTCTACGTTTAGATTAGATTGAAGCAGGTGAGATTTTCCGGGGAAGTTCGCGCCCCCCCTGAGATGATGGCGCGCCCCCCAGGGGGGCGCGCCCCACAGATTAAAGAAGTCTGCCATACAGTGAAATAGCATTGAGTGCTGTGACATACAGTGGAGTGGCGCACGGTGGAATAACGTATAGTTGAATAGTGTGCAGAGAAGTGATAAAGACTTGAGTGGCGGCTAGTGTAATGCGTACAGTGGAGTTGCTTACAGGGCAGTCGCAAATACTACAATGGAGTATAGCACAGGGGGTAGGGTGGAATGTCCTTGAGTGGAGTGGCATATAGTGGAATAGCATAGTGTGGAGTGGCAATAGAGAGGAATACAGTATAGTGGAGTGGTGTACAGTGGAGTTGTGTACAGTGTAGTGGCATACATCACAGTGGCATACAGTGGAATAGCGCAGAGTTAAGTGGTGTATGGTGTAGTGCTGTGAAGTGTATTTGGGCACAGAGGATCTTGAAATTTTGGAGGACTGTAGATTATAGTGTGCAGAGTAACGCAAGTCAGTGACTTGTGCTGCATTGTGTTTCTGTACAAGGGCCAAGCAAACCAGGGCAATGGATGGTGGCTTCGCTTAGTTTGGTGAATGTTATGTGAGTATTGTGTTGCCCTTGCAACACTACAGGCTTGATTACGAGTCTGGCTGACCAAGGACTGCAAGACTCATGGGGTGCTGCTGTGGCGTTCCAGCCACCGCCACACTGGGGGTCCGACCACCCCATTATGAGTAGGGCTGTCAGACCACCTTGGGACCACCAACTCTGCCAAGGATCGTGGCATAGTGGTCAGAGGCAGCAATAAGCTTGGCGGGCCCGTCGCAGTCCCACCAAGCATATTACGAGTTTCCTCTTCGCTGGTGGTGTAATAGAGGTTCCTCCTCCATGTACAACATGGTGGAGAGGAAACAAAGGGGACTCTACAGGGCCCCCTCTGCCTCTACTGCATGTGGATGTGCACAGGGGGGATAACATGTGCCCCCTTATGTGCATGCACACCAGATCCTGAACTGCATTGACTTTCAAGTCTATGCTGTGCAGGAATCTTGTTGTGCACCTCCGGCGGACCAGGTGCTCAGTACCTTGATACCCTTATGGGTGAGTAGTCGCACTTTACAAGTAACCTGATTGATTGATTGATTGATTACGGTCCCATTGTGGTGCCTTTTTCAAAGGTACCGCCGCCTTTGAAAGAGGTACCGCCTCTGGACTGCCATGCCGCCAGACCACTTTAAAGTGTTAATCTGGCGGGCGGGAGGCGGCATGTCTGGGCAGTGCAGAGGTGCTGTGGTGGCATTCCGCCTACTCATGCACTGCTGAACCTCGTAATCAGCATCTTTGCTTAATTCAAGGGTAGTGCAATAGATCACCAAGTTTGTCCCCTAGTGATATATCGTACCGTGTTATACTGCGGTAAATTAGCGGGACACTTTGGTACAGAGCAATAACAAGCCAGAGTATAACTGGCTAATTTCTGCCTTTACAGATTTAAAAGGCAACCATAATGCTTTTAGTAGACTTTTGGATTGTTGTAGCGTATGGCCTTAAACATAGGTTAGTAGTAGGTTTTATTTTGTTCCAGCCTATTACCAATTTGTTAAAGAGTAAATATTGATGGCACTTTTTCTATAATGTTCAATATATTTATTTGAACAGTTTATGCAGTACTGCGGTAATATCTAGCAAGTGCCATGATTTTTACAAAATATACAACTTTTTGTAATTTGTTTAAGCAATGCTGTAATTTGTAGGTATTACCACGGTAATGCGTAAACTTTTTTGACATAATCAAATATGTAAAAAATTGTAAAGACACTATAGTCCACTACATTTGTGAAATGTAGTGTATTACAGTGTTTTTTTCATTTTTTTACATATTTGATTTTTTTAAAATTATTTTTCAAGGTACCACAGTACTAACTTGGTAGTACCTTGGTACTCTGCAACATTTTTCTAAATATATAGAAACTTAAAATTATATTTCCCTACCTATTATCACTTACGTTAAGTGGTAATAGTTAGGGGGAACATATGAAACCTAATACTTACCCATATTTAGGGCCCTAAGCTAAAGCACTGGCAAGGTGGCCTTAAAACAACAGGACTGTCTGCAATTTGAGTGAAGACAGTGTAGTATTTATGTTTCATACTTGTCATAGTTCGTATTGTACAGCATCATTTAGTTTCAGCTTCATCTAATGTACTGCTGTGTGTTGTAATGGAATTCCTCTTAGGGATTCAATTCTTGTGTAACCTAGGCACCATGAAATGTGATGTTTTGAAAAGAGCGGTTGATTGAGTGTCTAGTGGAGGAGCTTGTACTGTGGCTCCTCAACTGTGTAGCCTTCCTACAATAAAACTCGATAAGTAATCTCCGCCCACCTCCGGGAACTTACTTCATATTTGTGGCAACGAGGGCACAGCAGTTAAGTTGTTCAGCTGCCAAGAGTATGAAGATGATGGCACCTCCCCCTTACACCCATCGAGTGTCCTGAGGGACAATTGTTTAAAATTGGTATGAATGTCATGGGACCTTATGACCCTCTGCCTGGAGGTTGCAGGTATATTTTTGTCCTCATGGGTTACCTCTTCAAATTGCCTGAGGTCATGATGGTAAGGGAGCCCAATGCCAGTAATGTTCTAAAACTCCTTAATGAAGTTTTCATGAGGGAGGGGTTTCCTGAGGTGCTCATTACAGACAACGGTACACAATTTGTGAGCAGCGAGAAGCATGTTTTCCTTGAATCTTGTGGGATTACTCATCTCAAGAGCTCCTTATATCATCCACAAATAAATGGCCTTGTAGAAAGGATGACGAGAGTAGTGGGCGAGTGCATGAAGTGGGCAAAGGTGGTGTAATCATGATGTGTGTAATGCTTTGAATAGCATGGAATGGTTCAACAGAACAAAACCCCATTCATCTACTAAGGTGACTCCTTTTGAGCCACTGAGGGGACAAAAGGCATACACTACTTTCAGGCCAGGTTGGATGTCCAAGTGTCTTAAAACTGATTCTGATGTCAAACAGTTTATGTCCATTGTGAGGGAGAACATGTCTCAGTCACGAGAGGAAAAAAAAGTGGCATGATAAGATAGTGGATGCAAACCTCGTTTCATTGGTCTCTCGAGACATTATCAGGATCAAGTCTCCTGTACATGTCAAGAAGGTAAAAGCAAGTTTGGTAAATCTGTCACTGTTCTTACCATCAAGGGCAATTCTGTTCAGGTGGATGGAGGGCATTGGTTGAAACTATTCTAAAACTGTCAAAGTTAAACCCAGTTCTGACCATGTGGTGGTGAAGGACAGTGCTGTTATGCAACGAAACATGGGGATGAAGGATGAGGATTCGGGTGTACCCCGGTGTGTGCTTCCAAGAGTTAGGATTATTTCGAGTCGATTCCGTGTTTAGTTATCTGGTTACCTTTTGCTTTTGCTTT
Organism: Triturus cristatus; assembly: GCF_964204655.1. Lineage (NCBI taxonomy): Eukaryota > Metazoa > Chordata > Amphibia > Caudata > Salamandridae > Triturus > Triturus cristatus. The sequence goes on from NC_140588.1 coordinate 146,692,437, forward strand.
ATTATTTTATTTTGTTTTGAGAAGAAGGGGAGATATGTAGTGTTTATTTTCTGTACTTGTAATATTTTGCATTGTACAGCACTGTTTAGTTTCAGCTTTATCTAATGTACTTCTGTGTGATGTAATGGATTCTACTTCTGTGTAACCTAGGCAGCATGGAATTTGATGTTTTGAAAAGTGCGGTAGATTGTGTGTCTAGCGGAGGAGCTTGTACTGCGGGATCTCAAACGTGTAGCCTTTCTACAATAAAACTTGTGAAGTAATCTCCACCCGCCTCCGAGTACTTACTTCATATAGTCATTATCCGGTCAGATAATGACTTGTCATCGCTATCTACCTCTGTACTACCTCTGTACTACCTAAAAACTACTGCACCAATGGATATTACTATGTTTAAAATGCTAATAACTCTAAAAGTACCAACTGTTTTTAGTCAAAACCTCAGAAACAATAATCTGCACTCCATAATCTCAAATCCTGCCAAATTTCAGCTAGATCCGACTGACTGTTTTTGCGCTACTTCAAATATAAAATGTCTATGTAAAATGCATTAGAGTGCAAGTGTGTTTTTGGACTCTCCTCTTTTCTTTGCAACCCCTTGACCAAATGTAGCAAAACTTTCAATCCTCTACCAATGTTACAGTTGAAATAGGTCTTCAAAATTGCTCTTGGCCCTATAAAACGCAAGATGCGTCGACTGCGCAGCGTGCGTGCGCAGGTTGCGCGCCAAAGGCAAGCCCGTCTGCGCCCATCGGCACCCGGAGCGCGACCAGCACCAGAACCCCTGCATCTTTTATTAAAATGAATTCCCGGAATGAACTGCTTGGTTTCAACACCGGTGAGTGTTTCAACCCCACTTTACTGATAGATAGAGATATCTATAACTTAAGAGGATGCAATGCCTGTGGCTTGGGGATCCTTGACAAACCTGTAAAAAGTTGTCTGCACACAGAAACTGGGAACAGAGAGCTGCAGGCCTGGAATATGGTCAATAATATTCCCTTTAGCAGGGGATCACAAGGGCAGGAGATAGTCAAAGATATACCCTTTCAGAACTACATGCACCAACACAGGAACATTCCACGTTCTAGCGCCGAGTCAATCAGTGGCATCCTACTAAACGCCAGATCAATGAGCAAACACAAATATGACCTAGAATGTTTGATCCAAGTTGCAAACCCGGATCTTCTGTTTCTCACGGAAACCTGGGCCAATGCGGCATCAGAACCGGATTGGAACGCAGCAGTTCCACCAGGCTACCTAGTTGCACATGTGGGTAGGGTCGAAATGAAAGGTGGAGGGATAGCCATTATATATCGATCTTCCTTCACAGTTTGGATCCTGCCACAATCATCGTTACAGGCCGAGGCACTGTCTTTTAGTATTAGAAACAATAATTTGGAATTTTTTCAGGTACTACTAATTTATCGGCCACCAGGGGCGAGATCGCCTTTCTCTAGTTCACTCCAGACATTTTTGTAGTCCTGCTTGGATACCCCAACATTTACGGTATTGGGGGATTTTAGTTTCCATTTGGAAGCCAACAATAACTCTGATACATCTCACTTGATAGACAATCTTGCAAGCTTTGGTCTGAGGCAGATTGTAGCAGAGCTGACACACTCAGCAGGTCACTCGCTGGACGGTATCTTTACCAACAATGAACATCTCAAGATAGTTAGCGTGCAACCTCTATCGTGGTCGGATCATTCCACAATACATTTTTCCCTAAAGATCTCTCTAACTACTAGGGGGCGTCCGGAAAGGTCAGGCATATTTAAATCACGCCCTTGGAAATCCATCCAAAAGAGTGATCTGGTAACTGCCCTGGAGAAGAATCCCCCGGCGGTGACCTCTGACTCTAACACCTCAGCCAGAAATTTTGAAAGCTGGCTCAGTTCAGCAGTAAACACGCTTACCCCGGAAACCACTAAACACCTCTGTAACAAATGTGTTACTTCACCTTGGTATTCAACTGAGCTCCGGCAAATTAAAGTAATCTGTAGACGTAGGGAGCGTATTTGGAGATCAGACTATAGTGCTGATCATAAAAAAAACTATTATAGCTCCTTAGAAGAATATAAGGCAGCTATAAAACACGCCAAATCGTCTACTTTACTGCAAATATCCCGGAGGCAAAGAACTCCTCCAAGGACTGTGACGGCGCTATCAAAATGTCCGTGTGACAGAGTATTTTCGCCGGACCAAAATTTTGGGGAACAAATGGGCGTTTTTTTTCAAAACAAAGTTCAAATGGTCTATGATGGGCTAGCTACTGCAGGATGTGTTCCGGAAATGAACAGTGCAGATTCTTTGGATAACCTGACATCACTGCATAGGTTGTCACGTTTTTCCGCTCTGGAGGCGGATAAAGTTGCCAACCTGCTGTTACATACCAAGTCGGGCTCACCTCTGGACCCGTGCCCCCCTTATATATTACACCTGATATCTGAAGAAGTTAGTTCCTCCCTGAACCCCCTACTAAATGAGATCACTAGTTCTGGGGAATTTCCATCTTCTTGGAAAAAGGCATGTATTAGGCACATTTAAAAAGCCTCCTTAGACCCCTTAGAGGCAAAACATTATCTCCCAATCTCCTGCCTTCCATCTAGAACTGACAGAATACCTGGATAGCAATAACATTCTTGACTCCACTCAATATGGTTTCCGTTCCCGGCATTCCACTGAGTCAGTTTAATCATGGCTACAGAAGAGATCCGTAAAGTGATGGACGGGGGAGGCAGAGCTGCACTCATCCTGCTCGATCTGACCGCAGCTTTTGATACCGTAAATCATGTGGTATTGCTGCGGCGATTGAGGGAAGCAGGTTTTGAAGATGTGGCTCTGACCCAACTTATATCATTCTTAACATCACAAGAACAACTGATCCATTGGAATGGCCTGCAATCGGGAATCTTTCACCTCCATTGTGGAGTCCCACCGGGTTTGGCCTTGTCCCGACACTATTTAATTTATATGTCAGAACATTGGCACGAGTAATTAAAGAACATGGCATCATGTTGGTGTCGTACGCTGACGATACTCAACTAGTGGTATCAGTGACACAAAGTGTGGGGCTAACAGCGGACAGGTTTCGTAATTGCCTCACAGATGTGATGACATGGATGAACTTGAACTTTTTAAAGATTAACACTGAAAAAAACGAGGCCCTAGAGTTTGGTCAAGGCCAGGAACCTTGGATTTGTGCTTCACAAAGACTTCAAACTTGCCTCGCAAAAAAATCAAGTTTCCTCAATGTTATTTCACATTTAAAAGTCCTGCGGAAAATCTTGCCATTTTTTCCTTTGTCAGTTAGGAAAACAGTGGTTGGAGCTCTGGTTTTGTCTAGAGTCAACTATTGTAATGCCATGTATTTACGGGTTGACAAGGGACAGATCACAAAACTTCAATCGCTTCAGAATGCAGCGGCTCGGGTTCTGCTTGGTTTACCTAAATACCACCCCACATCAGCGGCGATTGAGCAGCTACATTGGCTTCCAGTCCGTCAGAGAGTGAATTTTAAAACCCTATGCCTACTGCCTAAGGCTATATACGGAGGAGGGGCTATGGATATTCAAACCCTGTTTTCTGTATACCAGCCCCAACACTGTCTCAGGTCTGCCAACACAGGATTGGTATGTGTTCCTAGAATAAAAAGAGCTAGATGGGGAGGAAAGGGTTTCTCTTACCAAGCATCCATCTTATGGAACTCCCTCCCCGTGACAATCAGGTTAGAATCCAACAGGGCCTCATCCAGGAAACTGATAAAGACCTGGCTCTTTTCAAGGTCTTAAAGATCTATTAGCTCCCTGCTCACACTCACCCAGCGCCAAGACGCCTCGGCAAAAGTGCGCTTTATAAGCTCCTCAGTCAGTCAGTCAGTCAGTCAAAGGTTTTGCAGAGATTCATCAAATGGGTACAAAGTTGTTAAGGGGCAAATATCTGAGGAATTCCTATCTCTGGGTAACCATAACTATAACTACAGAGTGGCTATATTGGTATTACAGTACCATTATTAGGCCATGTGTGCTGTTAGACATATTCCGGCTTTTAACTGAAGAATTTTACTACTGTTCTGTGTCCTTTTTGGCTATAGTATCTTTAGAACTACAGTTCGTGAACGGCAATGGGCTTATTCCTTTGTGGGAGGGTGCCTGTCCCTCACTACACCCTTCTAACCGTCCCTAAACCCATCCTTAATCCTCCCTAAACTCCTGTTATTTAGTAGTAAGTATACAATATTATTAAGGCTCTCCCCCTTATCCATCCCACATTTACTGCTAAGGGGTCTATTCCAATCCGGGTCAGACAGCCCTCGACAGCCCTCCGAGAGCTGTCCGTAGCCTCACCTTGCGAGCGACTCGTACCGGGAGCCGGTCCGTCCGGGCGATGAAGTACGATGCGCAAAACTGAGAAAATTCCGTTCAACACGTAGGCTGCGATTCCAGCAGCAATTCCCGTACGAGCCGTACCTCCGAAGGCCGATTCGAGTCGCCCGGAAGCAGTTCCTACAGCAGTTTCCAGCCGGACAAGTACGATGCGCAAATCCTACGCACCGGACAGGTCGCTACTAGCAGCATGTCACAGCATCTGGGAGAGCTGCATATCAGGTACGATTTGCGCCACAACACGATCCACGGCTACGAGACGGACCAATTCTCAATGTGTACCAGACGGAGCAACGAGCAGCAAGTACGAGACGAACCAAAGATGAATCACATCGCGCAGGTCATCCCAGAACTGTACATCTATGACCGGATTAGGAACAGACACGCACAATATTATTAAGGCTCTCCCCCTTATCCATCCCACATTTACTGCTAAGGGGTCTATTCCAATCCGGGTCAGACAGCCCTCGACAGCCCTCCGAGAGCTGTCCGTAGCCTCACCTTGCGAGCGACTCGTACCGGGAGCCGGTCCGTCCGGGCGATGAAGTACGATGCGCAAAACTGAGAAAATTCCGTTCAACACGTAGGCTGCGATTCCAGCAGCAATTCCCGTACGAGCCGTACCTCCGAATGCCGATTCGAGTCGCCCGGAAGCAGTTCCTACAGCAGTTTCCAGCCGGACAAGTACGATGCGCAAATCCTACGCACCGGACAGGTCGCTACTAGCAGCATGTCACAGCATCTGGGAGAGCTGCATATCAGGTACGATTTGCGCCACAACACGATCCACGGCTACGAGACGGACCAATTCTCAATGTGTACCAGACGGAGCAACGAGCAGCAAGTACGAGACGAACCAAAGATGAATCACATCGCGCAGGTCATCCCAGAACTGTACATCTATGACCGGATTAGGAACAGACACGCACAATGCAAACGGTAAGTCAGACACCCCCACAAATTAACGTCACACAAATGCAAAATGCTACATACACATGGGGGGGGGTGACATCCCTTCCACCAGCAACAGCAAAACCACAGGGATAGAATGGTCCTCACTACCAGCAGTCACCACACCTGGGGGGGTGCCCATCACCACTACCAGTCACAACCATAGGGGGCTGTGTGGCCTGCACCACTACCCACAACTCATAGGGGCTGTATGTCCTGCCCCACTACCCTCCCCACTCATAGGGGGCTATATGTCCTGCACCACTACCCTTTCCACTCATAGGGGGCTGTATGTCCTGCACCCCATCCCCTCCCCACTCATAGGGGGCTGTATGTCCTGCACCACTACCCTCCCCACTCATAGGGGGTTGTATGTCCTGCACCACTACCCACAACTCATAGGGGGCTGTATGTCCTGCACCACTACCCTACCCACTCATAGGGGGCTGTACGTCCTGCACCACTACCCACAGCTCATAGGGGGCTGTATGTCCTGCACCACTACCCTCCCCACTCATAGGGGGCTATATGTCCTGCACCACTACCCTCCCCACTCATAGGGGGACTGTATGTCCTGCACCACTACCCTCCCCACTCATAGGGGGCTGTATGTCCTGCACCACTACCCTCCCCACTCATAGGGGGCTGTATGTCCTGCACCCCAACCCTCCCCACTCATAAGGGGCTGTATGTCCTGCACCACTACCCTCCCCACTCATAGGGGGCTGCATGTCCTGCACCCCAACCCTCCCCACTCATAGGGGGCTGTATGTCCTGCACCAATACCCTCTCCACTCATAGGGGGCTGTATGTCCTGCACCACTACCCACAACTCATAGGGGGCTGTATGTTCTGCACCACTACCATCCCCACTTATAGGGGGCTGCATGTCCTGCACCCCAACCCTCCCCACTCATAGGGAGCTGTATGTCCTGCACCACTACCCTCTCCACTCATAGGGGGCTGTATGTCCTGCACCACTACCCACAACTCATAGGGGGCTGTATGTTCTGCACCACTACCCTCCCCACGCATGGGGGCTGTATGTCCTGCACCACTACCTACAACTCATAGGGGGCTGTATGCCCTGCACCACTACCCTCCCCACTCATAGGGGGCTGTATGTCCTGCACCACTACCCTCCCCACTCATAGGGGGCTGTATGTCCTGCACCACTACCCTCCCCACTCATAGGGGGGCTGTATGTCCTGCACCACTACCCTCCCCACTCATAGGGGGCTGTATGTCCTGCACCACTACCCACAACTCATAGGGGGCTGTATGTCCTGCACCACTACCCACAACTCATAGGGGGCTGTATGTCCTGCACCACTATCCACAACTCATAGGGGGCTGTATGTCCTGCGCCCCAACCCTCCCCATTCATAGGGGGCTGTATGTCCTGCACCACTACCCACAACTCATAGGGGGCTGTATGTCCTGCACCACTACCCTTCCCACTCATAGGGGGCTGTATGTCCTGCACCACTACCCTCCCCACTCATAGGGGGCTGTATGTCCTGCACCACTACCCTCCCCACTCATAGGGGGGCTGTATGTCCTGTACCACTACCCTCCCCACTCATAGGGGCCTGTATGTCCTGCACCACTACCCACAACTCATAGGGGGCTGCATGTCCTGCACCGCACCACTACCCACAACTCATAGGGGGCTGTATGTCATGCACTACTACCCACAACTCATAGGGGGCTGTATGTCCTGCACCACTACCTTCCCCACTCTTAGGGGGCTGTATGTCCTGGACCACTACCCACAACTCATAGGGGACTGTATGTCCTGCACCCTATCCCTCCCCACTCATAGGGGGCTGTATGTCCTGCACCACTACCCACAACTCATAGGGGACTGTATGTCCTGCACCCCAACCCTCCCCACTCATAGGTTGACCGAGGAAACCATCCCCCTAACATCTTGCAAGATTATATGTTTGTGTGTGCAAAATGGCCACAACACACATCCTGACAGTGAACATACAATGTGACTCACATCACATGTCTGCCCAAAAGGTTGTTGTGGGGTTACAAAAACACAATTTCTGGGATCATTGTGGTAATGGGGTCTAAACCCCACATCACTACAGTGAGCAAAAGGTGAGTGTGGACATAAGAATAGAAGCTCACCAGACCAGCATTTGTGATGACTGGACCCAACACCACAACCAATGTGGTGGTTGTGTCACATACAAACATAGATATGAGAGGCAAAGAATGCTGTGTATCACAAGAACTCCCTTTGCCATGTGCAGACAAGCATTGGCCATGACCACTGACAATGCCAACAGTGTGCAATTAGACTATGTGAAAAGTGAGCATCATGATGCATACACATATATCTCTACGAACAGACACACTAACTGCGGAATCCTGTGGAGACTAGCGATGTTAGGTGACAAAGTCACAGACCATGGCAGCAATGGGACATACCAAACATGATCAATGTGCAGGATGATAAGCTACAAGAAACATGGACACTAGGGACAAATCCCCAAACAACATCCCCCCACTGGAACTCTAAAGTCACACTAATGCAGAGGATCAGATGCACAAACACAGACTGTCAGCCACACACTACATATCATACACAACACATGTGTGTGTCACAGTGTCCCCAGGCTAGTGCACAACACATGACGGTGGGCTGAACTACAATGACACACATGTGTTCACAGTGCCATACAAAAGTAAGTCTTTGACTGGGCACACCTTTGGGGGCAAGCAGGCATTGTCAGGTAAGCAGGATAACAAAGGATTCATGTGACACACTGCACAGCATGCGGCACATCGGCATTACGTGAAACTACACAATTCATTCTGAACCCTACCACACACCTACACTAATGTTGAACCGAAGGAGAGCCACAACGAACAAATGTTGACACCTTCCAACCTAGCAGCAATGATGCTGATGATAGGGAGTAGTCACATACACATACACTGACAGTTACCACATATGGAACACAACATGATGTTGGTAACCAATGTTACCTCTAATTTTTTTCCTCTGTGTGCGGCAATGTAGGGTCTCTTTGCGCTGCAGCCATGGCTATGTGCACCAGGAACCAGACCGCACAGGTGTGCAGCGCCAAATATCACTCCAAACTTTTGCTTGAAAAACCAATCACACCGCAGCCCAGCTCTGTTAAGAAGAGAAATTGTATTCCTCTGTCTGATGTAACATTTCCTATACATTTATTTCCACACTATGATTCAGTGTCTCTGTGTGATGTGTATGCAGTGTAAAGTGCTTAACACCAAGAGATAAAGGTTGCACTACATAGCATGATCTAAGGAAGCCAAAAAGATATAAGCAAAAGCATAATAATTAGGTATAACAGTGAGAGCTAAAGGTTGCATTACATAGCATGATCTAAGGAAGCAAGACATACAGGCAATCCTCAGAAGGCGGAACGATGCACCAAACAGTCAAATATCAAATGGCATGAACTGAGAGAAATACTCTTCTGAGCGGAGCCAAAGGACCCTATGAATATATTACAGAACTGGTAACAATAGGTATGTAGAAAGCTGTGCTGTTTAGCCGTACCTACAATAATTGTAAGTGAATGGGTCTTTAGTTGAGTATTCGTTGGATCACACCAGCAATGCAGCCATTTACAATGTGCTGGGAAGGAAGAAGGGCCCAACGGAAAGCAGAACAGGTAGCCTAAGTCAATCCAACCTCTTAAGTCTTGACAGCCCCAAAAAAACAATCTCTCAAACTCTTGAAAAACCATCTGCTTCGATAACTGGACTATAAACAGTAACTACAGTAAGAACAGAAAGTGTAACAGCAGCAAGTGGTCCCATCCCCTAGCGAGGTTTGACTAACTACCACTTTCTGGAGGGAGGGCAGATGGTCCTCACTCTCTGCTTTGCTACAGGGCATTCTAGCCAGAACATTCTGCATTGTCTTGTCCGAAATTATGTACCTCACAGCTACTTTACCGCCCCCAAATGTTACAGGAAGCAAATTATCCACATTTACTGCACCAGTCGTAGTATTTAACATGTTGTGAAAAGCCAAAAAGCGACACCTGACACCATACAAAATAAGTAAAATAATAATTCAGAAGAGAAACTAAACAAGATAAAATTATTATAACAACACGTTAATGATAAGCATTAAAGTTGCTTCCCGTTAAGTCTCCTCACTACCAGATGGATAGCGAAGGATCGGCTCATTAATCTTTACCCAGCAAGCAAAAGAAAGAGCTTTTTCAAACAGTAGCTATGGATCAGACGTCTGTATCTGGGTCAAAGTAGGGATTTCCTTGGGAGATGCCTCATTGCCCAGGGGAACCAAGTGCATATATTCACTCTACACATGAAACTGATAACCTCTGGGCAGCGGGGTGATTGTGTGACTTAGCTAAAGTTTTCAGGTTAATTGTAGCGCCTGTCAGGAGCTGCAGGTAACAAGAAAACTTTAACAAAGTCACACTCTGACCCCGCAGCCCAGCTCTGTTAAGAGGAGAAATTCAGCAAGTCTACAAACACTACCTGAGCTTTACACGCTGTGTTTGTAGACTTGAGAATTTCTTTTGTTATAAAAGCGCTGCTGTGGGCAGATTGTGAGCTTTTGTTTAACGTATTCATGTTAAGCGCAGCTCGTGACAGGCGCTGCAATTAACATGAATACTAAAACAAAAACACACAATATGCCCCGCAGCGAGCTCTAGCTATACAAGAATAAAACAAGTGCCCTCCATAATCCCCCAGGCAGCCGAAAGACTTACCTGCAGCTTCCTCATCGTCTTTTCAAATTAGTCTTTTCCGCCCAGGAAATACCCGTTTTTCAAGCACGCTCGCTTTATTAAAAGCAGCGGCGCGAATGCTCTTATGGAATCATGTGCTGTGTGTATGCGTGCTCCACACACAGCACTGCGCGCTCATGGCAACAGAGGTGCGCGCGCCCATATGCGCAGCTTATTGGGAACTGTGTTGGTAACACATAAGTGCCAATGGGAATCCAGAATGTGTCCCACGTGCGTTGGGCAACATCCCTGGGATTTACAACTGAAACAGCCAGGGATGGCACCCTAATTACCAGTAGTTTGTCATGCACCTACATCCCAGAAAAGGCAGGGCATAGAAGTTAGTTGAACACAGGCCAAGTCAGCAAGTCCACAAAACAGGTACATCTGTCTGGAACACAGGCTGCGTCCAAAAACATGAAGTGAACACACACAGACATGCTCACACAGCACACACCATGTGCCCAGGCAATGTCACAGAATGACACAATGCCATGAGGGGACTGCACTCCTGGGGAAGGTCAGCTGTGCCAAACTTTGTCTGTGCAGGCTTCTGTCATGCCAGCACAACACTTGCCCAGTGATCCAACAATTACAACTCAAGTAAAGCTCTGGTCACAGAAGCTTGTGTACGGGAGTCTTCCCTTAGCCATCTGCACATATGCAATACAGATGTAGAGAAAGTTGGACTGATGACACAGATGAATTGTGTAACATGGATGCACAAACATGCGTGTCCAGTGGAGATTGTCCAAGTCAGGGAATCTTTCCATGTGCCCAAATGTAAGCACAACCTATGTGCAACAGTGTATGCAAAACATGCGAAGTAGCAACCCCAAAGAGAAATTCCAGCACACAACATGTAGCCAACATCACACCCTGAAATTGCAGCTGAGGATGTCATGGATACATATCTGAAAAGTACACATATGTCGTGGACCACATGGAGTACATCACATCAAAAACTCATTCTGTTATACCTTTGTAACACCTGTACAGCAGCAAGTCCATGACACTTATCTTCAACATCATGTACATTTGATGCAACAACACTGGATAACAACAATTGACTTTATTGGGGACATAACTCTTTGAAACCGTTTAGACCACAATGTCAAAAGGTCAATGGCCAGTCCATTTCTGGAGCCCTCACAGGGTGAGATGTGACAAGTCGTCACCCATTTCTTGCCTGCACTGCTACGGGCAGGGGACATCTTCCCTTGGAGGGGCATACACAGGGGCAGGCCAGGTACCGCAGTAACAGGATCAGGGGATAGCAGAATGGGGCAGGGGAGGGCTATGTTAACATGTTTGAGAATGTAAGCCCTGCAGATGTCAAGTACACAGGTACACCCAATGCTAACCACATCTTCAGGCATCTGATGATCACACATAATACAAATGCAACAGATGACTGACTGCAAGCACCAGTCTGTAAACATGATGACATCACAGCATGATGAGAATGAATTGAGACTGCCTGCACTGTGATGTACAATACAACATTGTGCACCGCCAAGTGATTCCACACCTATGCATGAACCCATTGTGATGATCCATTGGCCATACCTCAGCTAGCTGCACAAAACAAAATGAGCAACACCACAGGAGTCTAAGAGGCTAGGCCATCTCACAATGACACCGGGGCAGACACCATATAGCACATTTCACAATGCACTAATATTAGGCTGACACACAAGAGTAGAAGAACAGTGTGTACTTCATGTCCGGAGTAGGCATACCTGTCCAGGAACATGTGCAACATGGGATTATCCTGGTCATTAGGCATGTGTCCATGCATGTGTGAAACACATGATGTACATTCTTCTGATGCCCCTAAATTGTTGTTGCTGCTACATGGCTGTGTGTCAAATACCCCTGGCACATATGGTGTGCCAAAATATCAATTGGAACACACATCAATTGCCCACACAGAGTACATGTCTTTTTTTCTGGCAATGTGCAGACACATGGAAATCATTCGCCTCACTCATGAAGACAAAACAATGCACCGGTAGCAGATGCTGTTCACAATGTTAAGTTTGTACAACAGCAGGGACACACAACCCAAGTTACACAAGTCACAGACTGAAAGGGGCACACCTGTGTATCAGATGAGGGTGGGACATGACCTAATTTTGGCACATGACTCCGGGACAAGCAGACAGGAGATCTGTGAAAGTGTAACCAGAATGAAGGAGTGCAAAGAGCATGTGAGACATTGGACACAGAGTATGCATGCACTTACACCCTCCTTGCTGCTGTCTGGCCTTTAACTGCCCATCCATGTCTGGGAAGACCACCGCCAGAATCCTGAGCATGTGGGGGATCAGTGTCCATTGTCCACCCCTTCTGCGAGGAGGCGACAGCTACAGCTGGACTCTGGCAATCCTCCGGGTCGAAGCCACGAGGGTCCTGCCACCTTTCCTGGCAGTTGCGGATGCGACATTTGTAAACCCCCACAGAACGAACAGCCCGGGCAATGGTCAGCTAGATCTCATGTTTCTGGTGGGCATCAACTTGTGAGGATGACAAGGATAGAAAAAGTCCTTTACCACACATGCCACATGTTTGTGCATCACACAGTTGGATATACATGTCTTTCTCGCAAGGGTATATGATGGACACAGGTAGTGCAGATATGGTGATTGACAGTTGGCCTGAATTTTCTACAGGGAAACATTGCCTGAGTATTACAACTGTGTGAAAAAGCACTTTTCATGCACAGTACCTGTCCACTACAGGGACCTACACACCTTGGGGGTAAAAACTACTCAGTGAGCAAGCTAGACACTGTTGAACACAATTTCCGTGGTGCCAGTCAGACAACATACACAATGAATATGGGATGTGGAGTGCACACTCACCTGCTCCCCTGGTGTCCCATACAGCTTCCTGTACTGTGGAAGGAGGCTGTCCAGAAGGGCCTTGTTCTCCTCCTCAGTGAAGGCTGGGGCCCTCTCCACAGTACGTGCCATTCTTGGAGCCAGAGGATGCAGAGACAGCAGCAGTGGTAGCAGAGATGTCAATCTGGAGCATGTAGTGCAGGCAAGAGAGCTTCCAGGGGAACAGACAGACTTATATCTGTGCTGCAGAGGCAGATTCAGTCCCATGTGTCAAAAGCGATAGGTCCAACATGTTTGCATCCTATGAATCTGGCCAATACATCACATTGCACACCTCGTACATGCCTTCCGCATCGTTTGAAATATTCAAAAGCGTTTAAATGATGAGTCTGATCCATTGTTGCAGGCAGCCAACGGATTTTCCAGAAACCGATTTGTACCAGGCTCGAGTCCGAGTCAGTCCCCGTTGAAGACATTGTGCAAGGCATGTGTGCAAGTTGTGCGTGTGACTCTGTCCACGCGCGTCAGTCCCCATTGAAGACATTGTGCAAGGTGTGCATGCAAGGCAAGCATGCGGCTCCGTCCACCCGCGTCAGTCCCCATTGAAAATATTGTGCAAGGTGTGTGTGCAAGGCGTGCGTGCGGCTCCGTCCACCCTTGTCAGTCCCCATTGAAGACATTGTGCAAGGCATGCGTGCAAGGCATGCATGTGGCTCCATCCACCCACGTCAGTCCCCATTGAAGACATTTTGCAAGGCATGCCTGCAAGGCATATGTGTGGCTCCGTCCACCCGCGTCAGTCCCCATTGAAGACATTGTGTAAGGCGTGCGTTCAAGGCGTGCATGCGGCTCCGTCCACCCGCGTCAGTCCCCATTGAAGACATTGTGCAATGCATGCGTGCAAGGCATGCGTGCGGTTCCATCCACCCGCGTCAGTCCCCATTGAAGACATTGTGCAAGGCGTGCGTGCAAGGCGTGCATGCGTCTCTGTCCACCCGTGTCAGTTCCCATTGAAGACATTTTGCAAGGCTTACGTGCAAGGCGTGCGTGCGGCTCTGTCCACCCGCGTCAGGCGTGCGTGCAAGTCGTGCATGCGCGGCTCCTTCCCTAGGTGTGCAACGCGTCTTTTGCATTTGTCACCCGCGTCAGTCACCATAGAAGTAAATGTTTAAGGCGTGCCACACACCATAGCTTGCCATTGACCCATGGACACTCCAACAACAATACAGTCTGTGACACAGTAACTCAAAGTGCATGTCAGGCTACATTACCTGTGTGTGTATGTGGGTAAACATGTGATTTTGTATGTTTCACTTAGTGGCATCCACTCCCATGCAGAGCAAGGTGTCATGGGGACAGATACAATTGTTGGCTGGACACATAATCACTGTGGTTGACAACAGTACAATTCCCGTGCATGAGGCATGTACACAGTTCCTGGTGTACATTGTGTATGTCATGTGACATACACCCTGACTCTGCAGTGGAATGATATGTGACTCACAGGGTGCCACAGTGCCACATATGTGATGTTCATCCACACTATGTGTGCATTTCCATGCAGAGATGACTCAGATTTAATGTGCTCAATGTCAAACGGTCACAACATCCATGTATATTGTCAATGTGAATTGATGTTGCGTCTGTGTGTCACAGACATCCATGTGTGAGCTAGCAATAAATCAGGGGGCACTTCATGTGTGTGTCATGTGTGCGTTTTGTTGTGCATATGGGACGCTACATCATGATGGTGCCCATGTTGCGACACAAGGTCCCTGTGTGTGTCTGTCACAAACCTGTGATGTGTGGGCAGACTTATGTCCTCACTAGTTACTGTGGTTTGTGTCCGGTATGTGACACTCGTACTGATGTGCTGTGAGAGAGGCCATTGATTGCTCACAGCACAACAGAGACCTTGTTGTGTGGCCCTGTAGAGCTGAGATGTCAGATGATGGGCATGTATCTGACATGTGTGTCCATACCCAACAGCACATACATCATGTTCTTGTGTCCTGTAATGTGGTATCATGTGCTATTTAAACAACAAATGGAGTCCACTGGTCTACACCAGTCTGTCAAAGAAACAAAAGCAGCAAAACAGCACATTCAGACATAAAGGAGTCCTCTTAAAGAGGGCCAAGTCCCATCACCCACCGAAGTTTATACGCGCATCGACATAGTCGCTCGCTTCTTGATACTCAGGCTAATGTGTCATTACATTGGCATTTACTCGACTTGCATGTTCGAATTTTGATCTGATCAATCTGTGAATTCTAATATCTGGTATTCAGATGAATGAAAGCATATCCAATGCTGTTTGGAGTCATTCGACACACCTGTATTTGTATATTGTTTTTATGGTCAAGCATGTTTTTGCTTGCGTGGATGAACAAACAATCCTCTGTCTTCTTTGGTATTAGTTTGTTCCCTCTTGTCTTCTAGAGCGTTGCCTCACGCCCTGAGTTGTAACCAGGACTGTAGGACGCATCCCCGATTTGTTACGGGTAAGAAGACAATGCAGTTTGCATGCATGTCAAATGTTTACTTATGACACATTTGTATTATGTCAAAGAACTTAGATGACATTATTCAGCACATATCATTCATTTTCTTTTTTATTACATTTATGTTTGTATTTACAGGTGATTAATTTACATTCCTACGGTGCCACATATCTTCAGATAAGTAGGTACGGTAAATAGACAGAATATCGAAAAAAATAATATCGAACAACAAGAATATCGAAGTTAAAATATCGAGATAACATTAATATCGAAGTGTAGAATATAGAGGTAAGTAATATCGTTTTTTTGTGTTTAGTAAAATATCGAAGCATGAAATATCGATGTAGTAATATCGTTTGTAGATAATATCGATTGATTAGTTTTGTTAGAAATATCGAAATATAATATATATATTGTTTAAAATGTCTATTTAGTGTATATTGAATGAGAAAATTGTTTAATTATATGTATAAATACTTTATTAATTTTTAAAATATAATTAATAGTGTTAAGTAATTTATTGTATGATATGTTTTAGGAGCGGGATGTTGGGTTATTAGGGGATAAGGGTGGGGAGTGTTTTAAAAATATTATTGTAAAATCAGATAATAATTTAAAAATATTAAATAATAAATAATTATAAATAGTAAATTGTAATGAAATTTCTAAATGAAATATTTATAATTTAGAAAATAATTAAGAAATTATATATATTTTTTAGGAGCAGGATGTTGGGTTATTAGGGGAGAAGGGTGGGGAGTGTTTTAAAAATGTTATTGTAAAATTAGATAATAATGTAAAAATATTTAATATTGAAGAATTCGAAATTTCAAAATTTTAATGTAAATTCGAAATTATATAATTTAAAATTATAATGAAAGTTTAATTTTGTTTTATGAGTGTGATGTAGGGTTATTAGTGTATAAGGGTGGGGAGTGTATTAAAAATATTACTGTAAAATTTGATAATAAGTTATAAATATTAATATTAAAGAATTAGAAAGTTAAACATTTTAATTTAATTTTGACAATTTTTTTACAAAAATTTCAAATTAATTTCGAAATTATTTTTTTGTTTCATGGTTGGGAAGTTGGGTTAATAGGGTGTAAGGGTGTGGAGTGTATTTTAATAATTATTACAAAATTATAGATTAATAACTAAATATTTAATTGGGAATATTTTAAATTTGTGAAAATGTTATGTAAACTCCTAATTATATACTTTTAATTGGAAATTATAATTTCAATTTTTATGTTGTATTTATGGGTGGGATGTGGGTATATTAGGGGAGAAGGGTGGGGAGTAATTTTTAAAAATAATAGTGTAAAAATAGATCATAAAACAATTAAATTTATTTAGTAAATATTGTGAAATTTAAAAATTAAAATAACAATTATAATTAAATAATAGTATATTTGCAATTTTTAGGGAAAACATATTGTACATTTTTTATATGGAATTAGGGTTAATATGGGATAGGGGTGGGTATTGTTGTAACTATAGTATTGTTAAATTTAGTAGTTTTTCAATGATATCTCATAGTTAATAAATGTAGATTTTTAATATTTTAAGTGATGTTATACCAGTACTTTCTCTGACTTTGATCTTTCTGGAGTGGGAATAGTACATTTTATTGGGTTAGTGTCCAGCACCTTCCCTGAGTTTATGTTAACTGGAGTGGGAATAGTAAATTATATAGGGTTAGTGTCCAGCACCTTCCCTGACTGTATGTTAACTGGAGTGGGAATAGTAAATTATATAGAGTTAGTGTCCAGCACCTTTATTGACTTTATATTAACTGGAGTGGGAATAGTAAATTATATAGGGTTACTCTCCAGCACCTTTCCTGACTTTATGTTAACTGGAGTGGGAATAGTAAATTATATAGGGTTAGTGTCCAGCACCTTCATTGACTTTATATTAACTGGAGTGTGAATAGTAAATTATATAGGGTTACTGTCCAGCACATTTCCTGACTTTATGTTAACTGGAGTGGGAATAGTAAATTATATAGGGTTACTGTCCAGCACCTTCTCTGAATTTATGTTAACTGGAGTGGGAATAGTAAATTATATAGGGTTACTGTCCAGCACTTTCCCTGACTTTATGTTAACTGGAGTGGGAATAGTAAATTATATAGGGTTAGTGTCCAGCATCTTCCCTGACTTTATGTTAACTGGAGTGGGAATAGTAAATTATATAGGGTTACTGGCCAGCACCTTCCTTGACTTTATGTTAACTGGAGTGGGAATAGTAAATTAAATGGGGTTACTGTTCAGCATTTTCCCTGAGTTTATGTT
Organism: Triturus cristatus; assembly: GCF_964204655.1. Classification (NCBI taxonomy): domain Eukaryota; kingdom Metazoa; phylum Chordata; class Amphibia; order Caudata; family Salamandridae; genus Triturus; species Triturus cristatus. The sequence continues at coordinate 146,710,201 of NC_140588.1, forward strand.
AACTGGAGTGGGAATAGTAAATTATATAGGGTTACTGTCCAGCACCTTCCTTGACTTTATGTTAACTGGAGTGGGAATAGTAAATTATATAGGGTTAGTGTCCAGCACCTTTCCTGACTTTATGTTAACTGGAGTGGGAATAGTGAATTATATAGGGTTAATGTCCAGCACCTTTTCTGACTTTATGTTAACTGGAGTGGGAATAGTAAATTATATAGGGTTAGGGTCCTGCACCTTTCCTGAGTTTATGTTAACTGGAGTGGGAATAGTAAATTATATAGGGTTAGTGTCCTGCACCTTTCCTGACTTTATGTTAACTGGAGTGGGAATAGTAAATTATATAGGGTTAGTGTCCAGCACTTTTCCTGACTTTAATGTAGGTGAAATGGGAATAGTAACTTGTATAGGGTTAGTGTGCAGAATGTATATGTATTGTGTTAATGAAGTATGTTTTTGGATTTAATGTTGGAAAAAATTTGATTATTTACATTTTTAAACAATTAAATTAGCTAAATTATATATTTGATAGTAATAAATTATGAAATCCAATGACACATTTTAGATTTTTATATATGCTTTATTTTTGTTGAAGAAAGTAGAGAGATGATTGTTTTTTTTATTTACAGAATGGAGTATACATTAGTAGAGATACAGCAAATATCCATACATTTATGTATTTTTGCAATGTTTTAAGGAAAATACAATTTATTGATATCATCACATTTTATAACAGAAGTATTGATCATTAAAAAAAACATACATAACATTTATTACTTTTTTACATTGTTTGCAAATAAACATATTCTTACAGTATTCATATAATAATGTGTTTGTTGGATATATACATAATATAAATCATTGCATATTTAATTTCTGAAGAATATTGTGTCATTTTTATTTTGTTGTTGTACATAATTACTACATGACAAAAAGTATATTTTTATGCTATGTATTTTTAATGATGATTAATAATATTATTGTAGGAAATGTTAATATTATTAATTTTTATATTTTATTATTATATGAAAAAAATATTTTTCAACATGTATGTTTTGTAAAAAAAATGTAAATAATAAAAAACATTTTATTATAGTTTGTAGAGTTGAGAAAAAAATATTACTGTATTATAATCATAATAATAATGTATTTATAATTATTATGAATATAATTTTTAAAGGTAAATTTATGTTATATTTATATATGATTATAATGATGTTTTTATTGTTTTAATGTATTTACACTGATTTAAGTAGGGATTTTCATTTGAATGGGATTATTTTGTAACCGCTTCATGTTATTTTGGGTCATTTTGGACTGCGGAAGCTCGCGGTTGGAAGGTGTGTCGCGTTGAGCAAGGTAAGGGGTGTTTTAAGTATTAAATGTTATTAAATACTTATGTTTAGGGTAGTTAGGATGTTTATAGTGTATTGATTGATAATTTAAAATGTTTTGGGTGTTTTGGAGGTGTTAGTAATGATTTAGTTACGTGTGGTTGTTTACTGGTTGTGACGTAGTTTTTTAAGTAAATATTGTGATTAAATATGTGTTGTTTTGAAATGATGTAATTGTATTTAATTCATGTATTTGGGTGTGATTGTGTGGGTGGGTATGTTTTGTTCTTTTTTCAGGTAAATGTTGATTGATGTTTTTTCGAAGACCAAGACGCGTTTTTTTTTTTTTTTAAGTGTGTGTTACTTGATTTAAGTAATATTGTTAACACACTTTTTAACTTTTTACGGGGTTTCATGGAGCGTTTATTTTGATTTTTCACTTCTTTTCGGGTTTTTTAGGGTTTGGCTATTATGATGGAAAGAGAGACGTTATTTTTTTTTTTTTAAAAGTGTGTTTTAGTTAATGAAACTAATAAAGTTATCACACTTTTTTTTCACCGGGATTTCCAGGAGCGTTTGTTACTATTTTGACCTATTTTTCGGGTTTTTGAGGGTTTCACGTTTTTGGATTTGTCGACGATGGATTTACATTGGATGTGTTGATTTTTTCCATTTTTGGTGGGGCAAAACTTTTATTATTACTATGGATTGACATACAAATGGAAGGAGTCTTACTTGGTGGAATTCATCTTGTATGGCTACATCAATGGTAAGTTATATTTTGTTATAATTTGGGTGGGAAATGTTATTATAGTTTATTGTTATATATATTATATTTACAGAAATAATATTTAATTGTACATATATATTCCCTATATGAAAAAGAAATGTATCTGACAATTATATATTATTTAGGAAAATATAGTATTAATATATGATTGCAATTGTTTATTGTATTGACCAATTTCATTTATTAGCTGTGTGTATGTTAATTATAAAATGCTTTTGGCTATTAGTGATAGGTAGTCTAGGCCACTTGTTGATGGGTATAGGTTTACTTGACTTTGTAGTAGATCAAACATTTGTTTGGTTTGTTTAGTTAATTTAGGACCTATTTGAGTAACAGATTGTTGCATCCGTAATTCTTGGGTGCCAATCACGATCCTGTAAAAACCGGGTACGAACCGTCGGACGGAGCATATTCTCCGTCCGACGCGTACCCGGTCGTCAAAATATACCAACATGGAATTACGATTCGCACGGAAACACCATTTCCGTACGAATCGTACAAAACCCCGAACAACGAAAATAAACATACAAATGCGATCCGGGAAAGCGCCGACGTGACGTCGGGACGCACGCAGCCTGCCATTCACGAACCAGGAATTACGATCCGCACCGACGTCATCCCGCACGGTGAATATTTTACGGCTGCCAAAAACTGCCGGGAAATCAGGACGACGCGAACAAGGAGTACCAGTACGCGACGGACAGACAGGACGACGCGAACAAGGAGTACCCGTACGCGACGGACAGACATGGACCCGAACCTACGTGTCATCCCGGCCCTCATAGCAGTTGACCTCCTCTACAGGTTACGACGCAGACGCCGCAGAAGGTCAGAACAACAAAAGGAGGGGGGAAAGGAGGGGGGTGGCAGGTCCAGGGCAGGCCACAAAACCCCCACCATAGTCACACAGCACACATGCCCTGGACATACCTGACCCTCAGGCCCTGGTCACTATGAGGGGGTGGGGGAGTGTCCAGCTAAGCCAGCGACCGCCACAACGGAAGTTCTTGACGACGTGAACCGGCAACACAACCAGACAGGTACGTCCCGTACCCACGCCTTAAGAGCGTGGGTACGAGTCGTACCACGCCCACACCTACGTCACCCCAACAATGGCGGGACGGCTTGTACCCACGTGGCAAAGGCCTGGGTACGGCCCGCACAAGCATCACATAGCGTGGGGACGGATACGTACGGACCGTACCCCCACCCCGTATGCATGGAGCGTACCCCCAACCCCAACAGTGTAAGTACGACACGTACCCCCACCCGCGTATGCAAGGAGCGTACCCCCCATGCCAACAGTGTAAGTACAACACGTACCCCCACCCGCGTATGCAAGGAGCGTACCCCCCATGCCAACAGTGTAAGTACGACACATACCCCCACCCGCGTATGCAAGGAGCGTACCCCCCATGCCAACAGTGTAAGTACGACACGTACCCCCACCCGCGTATGCAAGGAGCGTACCCCCCACCCCAACCGTGTATGTACGACCCGTACCCTCACACGCGTACGTATGGAGCGTACCCCCCACCCCAACAGTGTAAGTACGACATGTACCCCCACCCGCGTATGCAAGGAGCGTACCCCCCATGCCAACATTGTACGTATAACACGTCCCCCCACCCGTGTGTGCAAGGAGCGTACCCCCCACCCCAACCGTGTATGTACGACCCGTACCCTCACACGCGTACGTATGGAGCGTACCCCCCACCCCAACAGTGTAAGTACGACACGTATCCCCACCCGCGTATGCAAGGAGCGTACCCCCCACCCCAACCTTGTATGTACGACCCGTACCCTCACACGCGTATGTATGGAGCGTACCCCCCACCCCAACAGTGTAAGTACGACACGTACCCCCACCCGCGTATGCAAGGAGCGTACCCCCATGCCAACATTGTACGTACGACACGTACCCCCACCCGCGTATGCAAGGAGCGTACCCCCCACCCCAACCGTGTATGTACGACCCGTACCCTCACACGCGTACGTATGGAGCATACCCCCCACCCCAACAGTGTAAGTACGACACGTACCCCCAACCGCGTATGCAAGGAGCGTACCCCCATGCCAACATTGTACGTACGACACGTCCCCCCACCCGCTGTATGCATGGAGCGTACCCCCCACCCCAACAGTGTAAGTACGACACGTCCCCCCACCCGCGTATGCATTGAGCATACCCCCCACCCCAACAGTGTAAGTACGACCCGTACCCTCACCCGCATACGTATGGAGCGTACCCCCACCCCAACAGTATAAGTACGACCTGTACCCTCACCCGCGGACGTATGGAGCATACCCCCCAACCCAACAGTGTAAGTACGACCCGTACCCCCACCCCAACCGTGTATGTACGACCCGTACCCTCACCCGCTTACGTATGGAGCGCACCCCCCACCCCAACAGTGTAAGTACGACCCGTACCCCCATGGAGCGAACCCACACACGTGTATGGACAAAGCGTACATATTGTTAAATAGGAGGGGTGTGTGCCAATCACTCCCAGCAGTGCCCAGAGTCAGGAGGGGTGGGTGCAGAGTCCTCCCAGCAGTGCCCAGACAAAGGAGGGGTGTGTGCCTATCACCCCCAGCAGTCCCCAGAGTCAGGAGGGGTGGGTGCAGAGTCCTCCCAGCAGTGCCCAGAGACAGGAGGGGTGTGTGCAGGGTCCTCCCAGCAGCGGCCAGAGGCAGGAGGGGTGGGTGCCTATCACTCCCAGCAGTGCCCAGAGACAGGAGGGGTGTGTGCAGAGTCCTCCCAGCAGCGGCCAGAGGCAGGAGGGGTGGGTGCCTATCACTCCCAGCAGTGCCCAGACACAGGAGGGGTGTGTGCAGAGTCCTCCCAGCAGTGCCCAGAGACAGGAGGGGTGGGTGCCTATCACTCCCAGCAGTGCCCAGACACAGGAGGGGTGTGTGCAGAGTCCTCCCAGCAGTGCCCAGAGACAGGAGGGGTGGGTGCCTATCACTCCCAGCAGTGCCCAGAGGCAGGAGGGGTGGGTGCCTATCACTCCCAGCAGTGCCCAGAGACAGGAGGGGTGTGTGCAGAGTCCTCCCAGCAGTCCCCAGAGACAGGAGGGGTGTGTGCCGAACACTCACAGCAGTGCCCATGAAACGCAAAGGGTGGAGTAGCCACAGATACCATGCCCACAAATTTCAGTCAGGTGCACAAAGACCCTGCAGTACATGTACCACATGTGTGCGAGGCTGGGAGTATACGCATGCATAGCGCAGAAAAGAAAACATGTACACATGAAGTCATGTCAATAGTCCACATACACAAGTACAATGACTACCAAGAATGCCACGAATGATGCAGGTGGAGACATCGCTCAGCATGCATGTGCAAAGTAGAAGGAGTCCGTCACACACCCAGCTAATGTACACACAGCTCTGCGCTAAATATTGGTAACACCCTGCAGGGAAGATGGCAGGGTACACAGAGGAAGGAATACACCTTTGGAAAAATTCACCATGCAGCAACTGCTTACATGAACACAGAAACCTAGCTAACACCGTGTGATGGCACACAGATCCCAGGGTCCCCCCTATGACCAGCACACTACTACATTTCCCACACAACCAACACATGATCACCACCCAAAATCATGTAGCAGCCCCACCAACAGCAATATCAGAAAAGCAGTAGTGTTCAAAGGAAACAAAAATGGCTTTAATCAGAAATATCAAAAATTGTATGTTTGTAGAAAGTTCAATATTTACACAGCCCATTGGGCAGTCCAGAAGTCACAGCTGGATGGGGGACACAGTGGGATGCGTGTCCCCTAGCTTGCCTGCACAGTTACATTCCGTTGTCTTCCACAGGGGTGAGGGCATCATGTGGGGGGGAAGAAAAAGGCACCGCAGGGACAGGAGGGTAAAGGGTAGGCGTCGTGGGTGCAGGGGTGGAGGACTCCACCACAGGGGGTGGGGCAGGGCCAAAGGTGGAGGCCAGGAGCTCGCTGCACACCTCAGCCAGGTCCGCCAGGGAATCCCCTGCACCCGAACGAACCACAGGCCCCAAGGAGGGGGGCGGGGTCACAGGGATGGGTCGCAGCGCCACTGGGGGAGGGTGTAGACAGGGGGGGGAATCAACCACCCTGACCGAGGACTTCCTTGACCGCTTGCGTGGTGGCGTCACTGTGGGGCTCAGGGACAGAGCGGCCATGAAGGAGTCTTTGGGGTAGATGTGGCCAGGAGAGCTGAGGAGAGGGGATTTGGAGGGAGTGGATTGGGTGGAATGTGGACTCACACTCTGGCTGCGTGTCACACGTTTGCCCCCCGACCCAGTGGGTGTGCCTACTTCACCCTGTGTGTGCGTGTCAGGAGGTGTGCGGTGGACCTTCCCTGCTGGTGTGGTGCCTGTGTGTGTTGTGGTGGGTGCATGCTGACGTCTGGGTGTACGTGGGACAGGCATGGGAGTGGGAAGTGTGGATGGGGCAGGGGTAGGGGGTGAGACGTAGCGCTGCAGGAGACCCAATGCTGCAGTCAGTGTTGAGTCTATCGACCTCAGCAAGCTGCGTTGGTCAGCCTGCGATGAATGAATGCCCTCCAAGTATGCCTCCATGTTGTTGAGGACCTGGCTGTGGCCATGGAGGACATTAAGGATCGCAGCCTGACCAACCTGCAACTGCCGCTGGATGTCCACAGACTTGGCATTGGCGGAAGCAGTGGAGACAGGGGCAGGGGGTGCGGTGCCTGGCAGGAAGGAGACATGTGGTGACCAGGCACGCTGGGAAGGGACACGAGCAAGTGGGAGGCGGCTGATGGCAATGGAGGGGGCGGGCGAGATGTAGTGCCGCTGTCAGCTGCTGGTGCAGCCGTAGCCCACTCGGAGAGATCATCCACGGACCCGTCAGCTTCATACTCTGTTGTGCCAGTCGACAGGTCCCCGGGTTCACTCTCCTCCGCCTCAGTCCCACTTGATGTGCCAGCCCCGATGTCACCGCTGGCACTGGTGCTCGTCCCTCTGCTCCGTCTGTGCCCATGTCTCCCTCCGTGTCCCCCGACGATGCTGTGGGCAGGGTGAAGAGACAGAAATTAATCATACACCTGTATACATATGTCACATGAGTCCAATCTACATAGGTCACAGTGCATAGCCTGAAACAAAAGAATAGTTACATCTACAAAACAAGGTACATATGTAGGGCATGCAAGACACAGTTTTTTGACCCACCATGCCACCGAAAAACTATGGAGAGCATGACACAATAGCAAATGAGATGGAATGGAATTTTGACTGAGAAGCACGGCCCTGGGGACAATCCAGCACGGCATCTGCACCACACAGCGTGGCAGGAAATAGGGATGAGCAGGGACCATATCCAGGAACAAGAGGCACATGCAGCATAGGTTAAACTGAAAACATGCCCACCATGACTGGCCCCCTGCACCTTGAGTGCATGTCCAGACCAACATCACACACTGGCCAGTCCTAGCAAGGAGATATCAGGTTGTGACATGAAGGCCATGCCCGCACCACCCACCCCCTACATGAGACAATTATTTGGAGACACAGGAAGCACTTACATCCCTTAGTCTGGGTGAAATACACATGGGATGCAACAAATCAAGGTTGCACACAAAATACCCAAGGTGCGCCTGTCCAAATAATCATGTACAAATGGGCATCATCAGATGATTGTAACAAGACACACAGGCAATGTCCACCGTGAGTATGAACAAGGAAAATCAGGTCAGTCTGTACAGTGGTCACTTGTACTACATTTCACGTCAATATACATTTGGCCAGGGGACAATGGCACAGAGCACAACCTATGCTGTAGACACAGAGATTGTCAACATATTCAGATTACACACATGATACCTAGGAAAATATGCCCCTGGGGACAGTGGTGGCCACACAACTCCATGCTCCTGAATGGGAATGACTGCAACACACGCTACCATCCCCGCACTATGCGTACCGCACACTCATGCACATCATGTCACAGGCCACCACATAGGACATGCGTGCTGTAAGGCCTCACACTTGAGAGACTAACTCCCATGTCTGGACTCAGCATTAGTGCCAACTGACATGGAACCCACAAGACCAGAACTGGACAGGGCACAGGCAAGGTCCCAAAACATGTTACACACCACCCCCACACATGATGCTGCAGGCATTGTACACGTGGAGAAGGTGCCAGGCTACATAACCTTGTGACGGAGTGACGTCACACAGACCAGGGAACACACCTTGGCACTGCTGGGAGTGATAGGCACCCACCCCTCCTGCCTCTGGCCACTGCTGGGAGTGATAGGCACACACCCCTCCTGACTCTGGGCACTGCTGGGAGGATTCTGCACACACCCCTCCTGTCTCTGGGCACTGCTGGGAGTGATAGGCACCCACCCCTCCTGACTCTGGGCACTGCTGGGAGACATCAGGCATTCCCCCCCCCGGGACCCCCCCCCTACAGTACATAGCATGTGTGTCACACCTGGACACAATGGCAGAAGTCACAGTCACAAAAAAAGGGACACAGTCTGTGCTAGTAGCTCTGCACTCAAATGATACCCTGGTCACCCATACAGCAGGGGGTACTGTGGGAGGATCACATCCAGCAATGCCAGGTTCTCCTCCAGGGTGAATGGCTGTGACCTCTCCACAGACCTTGACATGGTTCCAGGGAATCACGAGCAGCAGCAGTGTGTTAGATAGGAAATATGTGCAGGCAAGTGTTCCCTCATGGGACCTGGCTGCCTTATATCTGCCTTGCTGTCCTGTTTCATGCACAGGAGTACAGAGTGATTGGTCACTCACATTTGCATCCTATGTTTCCTCCAATCCCTTCAAACCTAGCACAGTCAGTGGGTTCTTATTGTGTTTTTTTCTTCAGCATGATGTCAACCCCACAAACACATTGCAACAAAGTAGATTCATTCCAACTGACTTCTGCTGTGCACCTTCCAGAACAAATTCAAACTTTAAACTTGGGCTCCATGACAACCAGCATGCATGTAGGCCTTAATACTTGTCCCTCATGTGTCCCCTATGTAAAATTGAGCTTCACACACAGGTACGGTGCGTTCCGGGCCCCTAGGGCACCCCAAATGCATAGCAACGGCCTGTACACGCGTGCGTACGTTCACTATCACCATGGGTGTCCTCGCGTATGCGTACTCGTACTGGTACAGCCCGTACACACGCCTGTACGCTCACTATCACTACGAGTACGCATACGCGAGGACACCCATAGTGATAGTGAACGTACAGGCGTGTGTACGGGCCGTACCAGTACAAGTACGCATACGCGAGGACACCCATAGTGGTACGGCCCGTACACACGCCTGTACGCTCACTATCACTATGAGTACGCATACGCGAGGACACCCATAGTGATAGGTAAAGTACAGGCGTGTGTACGGGCCGTACCACTATGGGTGTTCTTGCGTATGCGTACTCGTACTGGTACGGCCCGTACACACGCCTGTATGTTCACTATCACTACGAGTACGCATACGCGAGGACACCCATAGTGATAGTGAACGTACAGGCGTGTGTACGGGCCGTACCACTATGGGTGTTCTCGCGTATGCGTACTCGTACTGGTACGGCCCGTACACACGCCTGTACGTTCACTATCACTACGAGTACGCATACGCGAGGACACCCATAGTGATAGTGAACGTACAGGCGTGTGTACGGGCCGTACCACTATGGGTGTTCTCGCGTATGCGTACTTACTGACCGTACACATGCCTGTACGCTCACCATCACTATGGGTACACATAGTGATATGGGAACGTACACAGGCCCTCTTAGCAGCAGTACGGCGGTTTTCACACATCACAGTGGTGACAGGCAGCACACAGGAAGGAATAGGGCGGACATACTTGTCCATGGATGGACATCAAGGCATTGTCTGTGCAGTACTACATGTGTGGGGCACAGGTGTGACAGGCTGTGATGTGGCACATGACTCCTGAGTCGAGAAGGCACCAGATGTATGATGAGATGTGTACAGATGTAATGTGTGACGGTGCAATGTGTGCCAGGCATGCCCTTGACTCCTTGGACATGTGTGCATGTCGTACTGCACACTTGGGATGACCGACACTGGCATGGCACGGACACCAACACACGGAAGTGTCCCCTGATGCCCAGTACAGGGGTTACCACACCTGACTTGTCACTACCCACGGTGCACGATGTGACTATGTCATGTATGTGTGGGGGTTTCCCATTAGGTTGATGTTGGAGCACCCTCAAAAGCTGCAGCTGTTGCAGCAACCAACATGTGTCTGTGTGTAGATTGACATTGCACACTGTTCCGCACACCATGCCACATGTGGTATCGGATGTGAGGTGCGTATGTATGCATGGGACACGGAGTAGCGTAACTTGGACATGTCTGCATCCTCTCTATGAATGTGTGGTGAGTCATGACATGTGCACCTTCATGGCAAGGTGTGTGGGCTGTCCTAGTGTAATGTCATGTGACCTGTGGCTCTAGTGTTCCGCTACCAGTCTCTGCAATCGGCATCCTACTTCTGCTGATGTGTGGGTGTATGTCACTCCTGTCTTGCGTCTAGCTGTTCACTTGCACTGGGACACAGCTAATCCCATGCCATGGCATGTGGAGGTTCTCAATCTCTGTGTGTAGCTGGCTCTTGGTAGGAGTGTCACCTGGCAGCCATACGTGTCCAGGGCATGAGGCACATACCTGACTCCGTATGTAGCATATGTGTATAGACAGATTAACATGTGCTCAGTACAAATTATTTGTTGTTGTGGTGCACTCACTCTTCCTTGTCACTTCCAAATTACTGCAGAGCGCCGCCTCTTCCCCGAGCAATTCCGGACTTGGCTGCCATGTGGGAGAATGATCGTATCCGGTGCTACCGCTTCCCCCAACGGTTGATTCTGGAGTTGACGGCGAGACTGGCACCACACCTGCAACCGCTGCACAGGTATCCTACGGCACTGAAACCCAAGCTGAAGGTAATGGCAGCCCTACATTTTCTAGCCATGGGTACCTTTCAAAATACCATAGCTCATGTTGGTGGCATGTCCCAGAGCATGTTCTGCCGTGTGCTGCATGATTTCTTAGAGGCCATGTTGATTCACCTGGATGACTTCATCCATTTTCCTACCCCGGAAATGTTGACTGGGGTCAAGCGTGGATTCTATGCCCTGGGAGGGATGCCCCATGTCATTGGGTCCATAGATGGGACACATGTTGCTTTGGTACCACCACAGGCACAGGAGGTAGCGTACCGGAATCGCAAGCACTACCACTCCATCAATGCCCTTGTGGTGTGTCTGTCCAACATGGTGATTTCACATATCTGTGCTCGTTTTCCAGGATCAGCACACGATGCCTACATCATGAGGCGTAGCAGGGTGCCTGAAATGATGACGCAGCTGCGCAACGAACGAGCATGTGTTGTTGGTGGGTAGTCTGTCTGTCCTGTATTTTGCGTAGACTACCGGCACGACCGCTTCTCCAGTTCTAACGATGTCCATGTGCTTCCCATGTAGGTGACGCTGGCTATCCCAACATGCCATGGCTGATCACACCTCTCCGCAACCCCATCACGCCGGCCCAGCTCCGCTACAACACCGCCCATGGCCGGACAAGGCGAGTGATAGAGAGGACATTTGGCCTGCTGAAGAGCCGATTCAGGTGCCTACACAAGACCGGCGGCGCCCTCCCATATGCCCCTGCGAAGGTCTGCAAAATCTTCATGGTCTGCTGCATGCTGCACAACACGGCAGTTGAGAAAGCTGTGCCACTCATCTTGGATCAAGATGACGAGGACCATCCACCCGTGGAGGACGAAGGGCTTGGCAATGGGGCTAGTGATGTGGAGGATGTGGAGCCGCAAGAGGACATCCGGACTCGGCTCATACGCGACTTCTTTGCTTAGTGGTGAGTACCAGTGTCTGAGTGTGCACGCATTGGTCCACATGTGGCATGTGTTGTGATGTGTGTCTCCACAGGCATGTATGGCACGTGAGTCAGAGGTGTGTGTGGGTGTGTCACTGGAGTGATGGTGCCAGTGATGGTTGTATTTCCCCAGTCATAATTGTGACCTAGCATGTTGTCATCCATACATGTGTCGAGTAAATGCACATGCAAGTGGCTGTGCTTTTTGTGGCTGACTTCTTGTGTGTCTCTCTTCCCCAGGTACTTGCGCATGCCGTCTGCTGCTTGCATTGTTGTGGCACTGCTATTCCTCATGGACACGTCATCGTGTGCTGACTCAGCGTTACAGGCACGGACACGTTTGGAAGTCTCCTTAGGGTAAGGGATGCATCAGGGGTGTATTGGGTGTGGCAGTTGTTCACGATGTATGCACACTGCCCCTGTGGATGTTTGGTTCCTCTGCAGACATGTTGCATCACCATGGTACACATGACATGCAGCTGTGTACACCTGAATAGATGGTCTGACTTGTTGACAGTCATCAGTGATGGGATAGTTGATTGTGATGATGGCATCAATGTGTGTAACACTGCCCTCGGACACATACGGTTTGCATTGGCTTGACATGGTGTGGGACTTCTACATCAGCGGATCAATGGTGTATGGCAGTCTCTCCGTGAGCAGCTGTGGGTGTTTAGCTGTTAGCCGACAATTGTGTGCCAGTTCCATGGCTATCACGCATTTGTGCTGCAGAAGGGGGGTGCCAGTGTTGGACCCACATGTTACTCCACATGAAGTGTTCATGTGTACTTCAAGTTGCCTCTGCAATCCCGAACAAATGACTAATAAAGGTGTCCCTATGCCTCCAAGGTGCCTCTTCTCAGTCAATGCTGGTGTGTTGCCACGGTGCATCCAGCATGTCTGGCATGGTTTTCCCTGATAGTGGCTATGTGTCTATGTGTCGAGTAGCAAGATGCAAGCTGTGTGTGTGGGATGAGAGTGTGTATTGTGCATGATGTCCATGACTGTGTGGGTATTGTGACATGTGCCATCCCCATGCATCCAACGTTGGCCAGGCCCCCATTCTCTGCATCCACCGGACTCAAGCTTGCAGGACATGGTTATGCCACCTGTCTACACATACCTGGGTGCCCCCCAGGACACTGGACAGGATCCCTGACCTCTGCGCATGACTGTTGCTGTACTCAATGTGTCTGTCAGCACGGTTGTGCGGCCACCCCCTCAGCTGGTTGGGCCCATCACGGGTGTGTATGGTGCTCCATGTCTGTCTTGCCTAATGCACTGTGACCCGTGTGTCCTGTGCCAGACTCAGGCCCCAGGGTGTGGATGGTTGAAGTCAAAAGAGAACTCAGGCATGTTTAGACTTTACAAGACACATGTAAGGTAATAATGCAACCAGCAGGCATCTTCTCTTCATGGTGTGACTTTTTATTTTTGTGGGGGGGTGGGGGGGGTATGACGTGAGGGGCTTTCCGGGAGTTTGGAATCCAAAGTTCAGTAGGGGAGTTGGTGTCCTTGCCATTGGAAATCCTCAGAGTCCATGCCACAGTCTTTGTCAACATTGGTCAGACAGTGACCAGCAAGGCCATGTGGCAGAGAATGTCTCTTGATGCTGTGATGCTGTTGCTCCAGTGGGCCAGGTGCCAGGCCAGGTGTCCTGGGAGATGGTGATGTAGCGCCGGCCCTCACGGTCCTTTCTGTGGACGACCCGGCCTCCTGCGGGGACCCTCAGAAGCAGGCCGTGAAGATGTTTGGGATGCTCCATCGGATGTTTCCTCCTCCTCCTGGTCCCTCCCTGTGGGTGGTGATGTTCTACGCCTTCTGGCACAGGGAGGGTTGCCCATGTTGTCGGCCATCCGACGGAGTGTATTGTGAATCCCCTGGAACACCGTCACGAGCTCAGCCTGTCTGTCCTCTATCCTCCGTTGGTGTTGCAGTAGACAGGCATGTTGCTGGGCCTGCTGGGTCTTTATCTCATCGAGGGTCCCCTTCATCTCATTGAGGGTGGACACAACCTGGGCCATGCCCGTGGTGTCCTGCCGGTATGTGTCCAGGATGTTACGGACATGGGAATATACCGGTTCCCCAGCCAACTGGTCAGGCTGCCACCTCCGCCGTCCTCCACTCCCACCACCCCTGCCCACTTGCACCTGGCCTGCCCTTGTGGGCACATCGGGTCTCCGGGACCCCTGAGGGGTGGCATTGGCGTTGTCGCCTGCCTCCTCCTGGGTGCCCGGGACACCGTGTTCCTCCTGGCCAGGCTGGCTGCTTTGTGGTGGTGGGGCAGGGATCCTGGGTGTCTCCTGGGATGTGGCAGGAGTGGGGGTGGTGGTTGGCCCCGTTGTACCTGACGCAGGTGCTGCAGGTCGTTGGACACCAGAGGGGCCAGGTTGGTCGGGGTCGTCCACAGAGTGGTGAGAGTCGTCGCTGCCGGTGGGATCGGCCTCCCGCAGAGCCGGGTCCTGTGAGTCTTCCCCCCCAGTGTTGGGGGGTGAACCACGAGGTTGACCTGTGTGTGAGAGAGACAATGTTAATTTTGGTCCATGCAACATCCATGTTTCATCAGTTTCAAAGTTGGAACATTGCCTCTGGGAATTAGGATCTGTCTTGCATTCCACTCACAGTGCACTTGTGCATGGGTGTGTCCCTTGGGCACCACTTTGGCGCCTTTAACTATGTGTGGCACAGTCTTACTTGCTGCGTCAAGTGTGACGGCAGTCAGCAGTGGAGTGGGCAGGTATGGCGAGCCATGCATTGGCGCCTTCCGTGTTGCACTGTACGTGGGCATATGGAGTGGTTCCACACACTTAGATAATGCAGGTAGCTGTCGTTGTGCTCATGCACAGGTTGTGACATGGCCCTGTGTTTTGCCATGGAGGAGAGGGGGGGTACTGGCACTGGCCACCCTTGTCTACATGCACGCAGTCCACCTGCTGACGACCAGACATTCCCACACACCACAAGGCTGATTTGCTCTCCCTGTGTCTCCCTCCCTCTGTGTCCCCCTCTCCCTCCCTCTGTGTCCCCCTCTCCCTCCCTCTGTGTGTCAGCCTCCTCCCTCTGTCCGTCTCCCTGTGTCTCCCTCCCTCTCTGTCCCCCTCTCCCTCCCTCTGTGTCCGCCTGTCCCTCCCTCTGTGTGTCAGCCTCCTCCCTCTGTCCGTCTTCCCGTGTCTCCCTCCCTCTGTGTCCCCCTCTCCCTCCCTCTGTGTGTCAGCCTCCTCCCTCTGTCCGTCTCCCTGTGTCTCCCTCCCTCTCTGTCCCCCTCTCCCTCCCTCTGTGTCCCCCTGTCCCTCCCTCTGTGTGTCAGCCTCCTCCCTCTGTCCGTCTTCCTGTGTCTCCCTCCCTCTGTGTCCCCCTCTCCCTCCCTCTGTGTCCCCCTGTCCCTCCCTCTGTGTGTCAGCCTCCTCCCTCTGTCCGTCTTCCCGTGTCTCCCTCCCTCTCTGTCCCCCTCTCCCTCCCTCTGTGTGTCACCCTCTGTCACCTAAGCCCAGCTTCCTGGGCACACACTGTTAGCAGATCTTTGAATGGCCCTTGGCTTGTTGATGTGAGTTTGTTTCTGATCTCCAGGCACCCATTGGGTGTAGTGTCTGTGTCAGCGCTGCTGCTGTGGTGGTGTGTGCTGCCACTCTTTCACAGTGTTGGCTGTTCATTAGCTGCTGTCATGTGCAAAAACGTGCCTTCACCCCCATGTGTTAATGCAAGGCGTCCGCCATTTGCTGGCGAGTCTTTCCTGTGTGGGGACACAGTGTTTGTCTGGCTGTGACCTAGGCCATATGGGCAGAGGGCATTGTTGTCTGCTTCTGAGTTGCACTATGTGATTTTTGGGGCCCACCCTCCCGCCATCTGGCTTATCTTGTCATGTGTTGGTGTCTTCTGTGGCCTGTGACTTGACATTGTCCAGCTGGGTGCATGGGGCATGGTGGCGCCAGTGGCATGTGCGTGTTCATGGAGTGTGGTTGAGTCATGCGATAGCTTGGGGTGGTTGCGTGCCTGTTTCTGAGTTTGGTTGTGGATGACGTTCCCCCCATGTGAGGTGCGTTGTTTGTGTACTCACCCGGGTCTCGGAGTCCTCCTAATCCTTCGACTGCCTCCACCGGCAGTATGGCCATCACCCTCTCCTCCCAGGGATGGTAGTGTACGGGTCTGCGGGACGGCCCTCCTCCAGTGACGTTGGCCTGGTTGTGTTCGTCCGTCATCTTGGCTCGGACCCTCCTCCGCAGATCGTACCACCTGGCTTGGCATTCCTGCTTGTTCCTTCTGGTGTCCGCAACAGCATTCACAGCCTCGACGATGGTCTGCCACATGGCTGTTTTTTCTGACATGCTGGTCTGTCTGACCAATGTTCCAAAGAGGTGTGGCTCGACTCTGAGGATTTCATCGACAAGGACCTCCAACTCTCGGTTACTGAACTTTGGATTCTTGTTAGTGGGCATGGTGAGGGGTGTGGGGGTGGATGGGGGGGGTGTGTGGACGGTTGTGGGTGTGTGGGTGTGGTTGTGCAGGTGTGTGTGTGTGTGAATGTGATGAGGGGGTGTTTGTGAAGGTGGTTGTGTGAAGGTGTGCAAGTGTAAGGTGTGGTAAAGCTTGTAGTATGGTGCTGTAGGTTGTCTGTGGGGTCTGGCAGCAGTGAGTCTGGTGCAAAGGCTCATAGTTTGTGTGTGTGGGCCCTTTTTATTGGTCCATTGGTGGGTGTGGCTGTGTTTGAACTTTGGGTGGGTGTGTTATAAGGAGTGGTGGTGTTTTGGGCCTCTGTTTGTTTTTGGCAGTTGCAGGTCAGTGAATGTGTTGTTTTAGTGGTTGTTGGACATGTTTAGTGGCTTTGTGCCATTCGAATGGTGTATTCTTGTGTTATTTTGTTTTGTCCTGGTTGTGTACTTGCGTTTTTTGCGTGTGTACGGGGTTTACATGGGCCATTTGGTTGTACAGTGCTGTCCTTGTGTGTGGCTTGGGACGACTCGTACATGCGGTTGTGATGTTGGGGCCTGGGGTGCGCTCCGTACTTAGGAGGTTGTGGTGGGGGTGCGACTCTGACGTACACGGGTGTACATACACGGGTGGGGGTACGACTCTGATGTACAGGGGTGCACATACACGGGTGGGGGTACGACACGTACAGGGGTGTACATACACGGGGGGTACGACACGTACAGGGGTGTACATACACGGGGGGTACGACACGTACAGGGGTGTACATACAGGGTGGGTACGACACGTACAGGGGTGTACATACACGGGGGTAGGACATGTACACGGGTGTACATACACGGGGGTACGACACGTACATGGGTGTACATACAGGGGGGTACGACACGTACAGGGGTGTACATAAACGAGGGGTACGACACGTACACGGGTGTACATACAGGGGGGTACGACACGTACAGGGGTGTACATACACGGGGGTACGACACGTACCCGGGTGTACATACAGGGGGGTTACGACACGTACAGGGGTGTACATACACGAGGGGTACGACACATACACGGGTGTACATACGGGGGGGTACAACACGTACAGGGGTGTACATACACGGGGGTACGACACGTACAGGGGTGTACAAACAAGGGGGTAGGACACGTACACGGGTGTACATACACGGGGGTAGGACACGTACCTGGGTGTACATACAGGGGGGGTACGACACGTACAGGGGTGTACATACACAAGGGGTACGACACGTACACGGGTGTACATACAGGGGGGGTACGACACGTACAGGGGTGTACATACACGGGGGTACGACACGTACACGGGTGTACATACACGGGGGTAGGACACGTACACGGGTGTACATACAGGGGGGTACGACACGTACAGGGTTGTACATACACGAGGGGTACGACACGTACACGGGTGTACATACAGGGGGGTACGACACGTACAGGGGTGTACATACATGGGGGTACGACACGTACAGGGGTGTACATACACGGGGGTATGACACGTACAGGGGTGTACATACACGGGGGGTATGACACGTACAGGGGTGTACATACATGGGGGTACGACACGTACATGGGTGTACATACACGGGGGTAGGACACGTACACGGGTGTACATACAGGGGGGGTACGACACGTACAGGGGTGTACATACACGAGGGGTACGACACGTACACGGGTGTACATAGGGGGGGTACGACACGTACAGGGGTGTACATACACGGGGGTACGACACGTACACTGGTGTACATACACGGGGGTAGGACACGTACACGGGTGTACATACAGGGGGGTACAACACGTACAGGGGTGTACATACATGAGGGGTACGACACGTACACGAGTGTACATACAGGGGGGGGTACGACACGTACAGGGGTGTACATACAAGGGGGTACGGCACGTACAGGGGTGTACATACACGGGGGGTACGACTCTGATGTACAGGGGTGCACATACACGGGTGGGGGTACGACACGTACAGGGGTGTACATACACGGGGGTACGACACGTACAGGGGTGTACATACATGGGGGTACGACACGTACAGGGGTGTACATACAGGGTGGGTACGACACGTACAGGGGTGTACATACACGGGGGTAGGACACGTACACGGGTGTACATACACGGTTGGGGGTACGACTCTGATGTACAGGGGTGCACATACACGGGTGGGGGTACGACACGTACAGGGGTGTACATACACGGGGGTACGACACGTACAGGGGTGTACATACACAGGGGTACGACACGTACACGGGTGTACATACCGGGGGGTACGACACGTACAGGGGTGTACATACACGAGGGGTACGACACATACACGGGTGTACATACAGGCGGGTACGACACGTACACGGGTGTACATACACGGGGGTACGACACGTTCACGGGTGTACATACAGGGGGGTTACGACATGTACAGGGGTGTACATACACGAGGGGTACGACACGTACACGGGTGTACATACAGGGGGGGGTACAACACGTACAGGGGTGTACATACAAGGGGGTACGACACGTACAGGGGTGTACATACACGGGGGTACAACTCTGATGTACAGGGGTGCACATACACGGGTGGGGGTACGACACGTACAGGGGTGTACATACACAGGGGTACGACACGTACAGGGGTGTACATACAGGGTGGGTAAGACACGTACAGGGGTGTACATACACGGGGGTAGGACACGTACACGGGTGTACATACACGGGTGGGGGTACGACTCTGATGTACAGGGGTGCACATACACGGGTGGGGGTACGACACGTACAGGGGTGTACATACACGGGGGGTACGACACGTACAGGGGTGTACATACACAGGGGTACGACACGTACACGGGTGTACATACCGGGGGGGTACGACACGTACAGGGGTGTACATACACGAGGGGTACGACACATACACGGGTGTACATACAGGGGGGTACGACACGTACACGGGTGTACATACACGGGGGTACGACACGTACACGGGTGTACATACAGGGGGGTTACGACATGTACAGGGGTGTACATACACGAGGGGTACGACACATACACGGGTGTACATACAGGGGGGGTACAACACGTACAGGGGTGTACATACACAGGGGTATGACATGTACAGGGGTGTACATACAAGGGGGTAGGACACGTACACGGGTGTACATACACGGGGGTAGGACACGTACACGGGTGTACATACAGGGGGGGTACGACACGTACAGGGGTGTACATACACGAGGGGTACGACACGTACACGGGTGTACATACAGGGGGGGTACGACACGTACAGGGGTATATATACACGGGGGTAAGACACGTACACGGGTGTACATACACGGGGGTAGGACACGTACACGGGTGTACATACAGGGGGGGTACGACACGTACAGGTGTGTACATACACGAGGGGTACGACACGTACACGGGTGTACATACAGGGGGGGGTACGACACGTACACGGGTGTACATACACGGGGGGTACGACACGTACAGGGGTGTACATACACGGGGGTACGACACGTACAGGGGTGTACATACAGGGTGGGTACGACACGTACAGGGGTGTACATACACGGGGGTACGACACGTACAGGGGTGTACATACATGGGGGTACGACACGTACACGGGTGTACATACACGGGGGTATGACACGTACACGGGTGTACATACAGGGGGGGTACGACACGTACAGGGGTGTACATACACGAGGGGTACGACACGTACACGGGTGTACATACAGGGGGGGGTACGACACGTACAGGGGTGTACATACACGGGGGGTACGACACGTACACTGGTGTACATACACGGGGGTAGGACACGTACACGGGTGTACATACAGGGGGGGTACGACACGTACAGGGGTGTACATACACGAGGGGTACGACACGTACACGGGTGTACATACAGGGGGGGGGTACGACACGTACAGGGGTGTACATACACGGGGGTACGACACGTACAGGGGTGTACATACACGGGGGTACGACACGTACAGGGGTGTACATACAGGGTGGGTACGACACGTACAGGGGTGTACATACACGGGGGTAGGACACGTACACGGGTGTACATACACGGGGTACGGCACGTACACGGGTGTACATACGGGGGGGGGTACAACACGTACAGGGGTGTACATACACGAGGGGTATGACACGTACACGGGTGTACATACAGGGGGGGTACGACACGTACACGGGTGTACATACAGGGGGGGGTACGACACGTACAGGGGTGTACATACACGGGGGTATGACACGTACAGGGGTGTACATACAGGGTGGGTACGACACGTACAGGGGTGTACATACACGGGGGTAGGACACGTACACGGGTGTACATACACGGGGGTACGACACGTACAGGGGTGTACATACACGGGGGTACGACACGTACAGGGGTGTACATACACGGGGGTACGACACGCACACGGGTGTACATACACGGGGGGTATGACACGTACACGGGTGTACATACAGGGTGGGTACGACACGTACAGGGGTGTACATACACGGGGGTACGACACGTACATGGGTGTACATCCAGGGGGGGTACGACACGTACACGAGTGTACATACACGGGTGGGGGTGTACATACACGGGGGGTACGTCTCGGACGTTAGGGGGCTGGGGGGAGTGTTGGGCGCGTATGCGGGCACATGTCTCCATGGTTGCTATGGGTGTTCGGTGCGGACGGTGTTTTTTCCATACGGTTGTAACATCGGACGCACGGGATGGATCGTGATTCCTCGGTCGGACTTCACTTTTCACATTTGTACGGTAAATCGTCCGAGGACGTGTCGGACACATTTTCCGACCCGAGGACGTGTGGGAAATACTTCCCAATGCGATTCATATGGTCTTTTTCCCATGCGAATCGTAATTGGCAGTTTGTACGGCACTTGTACGATTCGTACGGTAAAAAGACCGGGTACGAGTCGTACGGGGAAATTTTTTACCGGATCGTAATCGGCACCTTGGTAGCTTTGTTCTTTTTGTAGAGATTCCAGGAGTTTTTGTAGGGTAGGTTTCCCTCTGCTTGTAGTTGCTTGGAAGGCATTATGCCATCCTTCAACACTATTGTTTGTTTTGGATTGTTTATTTAAGGTACTCAGGTATACATTCCACCAAGGAATGTGGAACTTTGGTTGTCTTCTATGTCCTGATCGATGTAATCTTCCCACCCAGGTGTCCTCAAAGTAGTCTAGGAGTTGGCTTAATTTGTCTTCGTTCTTTTTGTAATAGGGACTTTCTATTAGAATATTATAGTGTTCTGCTACATCTTTTACAGGTACGTATGCTAGTGCTATTAGTTTTTTAACCTGGTAGGCAAAAGTACTATCTGTAGCGTATTGTACACTTAGGGTGGACTTTTGCAGATGTCTCCATAGACTCTGGTTAAAATGATAATAGCAACTTTGGATTGCTGTGTGTGGATAATTTTTTAGTATTGAATTGATCATGGCTAATTCGAAATCAATAATTATTTTTTGTGGGAAATAATTATTGGTTTCTTCTTTAATTTTGGTTAACATTTCTATGCATGTTGTTTGCTGTTTATTTGGTAAGAGGGCATAGATGAATGGAATGTTAGAATGTTGGTACAATCCATGCACTGTGTACAGCTGGTAGAATGGTTTTGGACAAACTTTAAAAGTTCCATCCATCATCCAAGTGTGACATTGTTGTAATTTCACTAAATTGTTTGCAGTAGCAAACATCATTATTCTTTTATCAGGAGATTTGTTATCAAAAAAAATAAATGGTTCATTAGTGTGAGTTATGCTTAATTCTGGGGGAATGAGTACTGTCTCAAATGTTTTAGGGGTAGGTAGAGTTTTGGTAGTTTGTTTTTTTTGTCTAGCAATAGTTCTTTTTAAACAATCAATTGAGGGTAATTGTGCTGATGCATGGTGTGGTATTTTTAATAATTGTTCTTTGAGTATTTGGGTGGTGGGTTTATCAGTGCTAGTACTTGCTTCTTTAATGTTTTCAAGAGCATTTCTAACTTCTATCTCTGTTATATTGGGGGGGGGGGGGGTGATTATGTTCTTTTACAGAAAGAACAGTGGTTTCTTTTGTAATAGCTCTCCCATAGCATTTGTTTGAGTAGTATTTGCTACATTTCCAAAACATTTTCAAACCACTTTGCTTTTCTTGTGTATATACATAACCCATATAACATAACAACATTTTATTTTTTTGAGACGTTATAAATTCTGCACCTTCAGTCATGTTGTTCTGTATTATGCTAGGGGAGATGAAAAAATATTTTGTAAATATAAACAATGTTATAGATATTTTAAATATATTTAAATTTTAGTGAATATACTTACAATGTTTAATTTGATGTGTTGAAAGATGTTAATTAGCTGATTTCAAGCTTTCAGTTTAATCTTGGAGATAGATTTTCTGTTGATAAGAGAAAAAAATTAGTTAATAGTTGGATACATTTTTTTGAATGTGATACTGTTTTACTTTTAAGGGGAAAGTAACATTCTGGCTACGTATTTTAGGCTGTTTAATGATTGAGGTTTATATACTTACTTATTTCTTTGGTCCAGTAGGTGATTGCGTAGAAGGTAGTTTTGGATGGTTTAGTGGTTTTCTGTAAAGGAGAGAAATAAGGAATAAATATGTTTTAGAATTATTTTTTTAATTAATACTTGTAGGTGGATAGGAAAAATTTAAAATATACTTACATTGATTAATATTAGAGTTGTGGGGATGTCCAAAATATTTCTGTCTGTTTAGAAGGTATCTATAGAGGAGATATGAATGTAATTAAATAAAGTGTAGTAAATTCATTTATAGAAATAGTTTCAGCTGTAGCATTCTAGATTTGTTGCTTTATAAATAGAGTTTAACTTACTTTCTGTAGTTGTAAAATTGTCTTTTGGACTGTAAATCTTCTTTCAGGAAACAGTTGAGTAGAGTTTCATCTTATTTGTTCTTTTCAGTTTGTAGTGTGAAAGAGATGTTGAAATGTAGTGTTTATTTAGTGTGCAATTAATTAGTTGCTTCATTTCATTGGTTTAATTTGAAATGTGAGCATGTCATTGGTCCACCTTGATTTTTTTTTTCTTTTCTGGCTGTTTGTTTCCATGTAAGGGAAACGCTAATTAGCAACTTATTAGTAGTAAGTGATTGTTTATTTGTAGTATTAAATGCTTTAAAGATATTTTCAAATGTGGTTTAATGCATGTATAATGATTATAAAATTATTTATGTAGTGAAATGTATTCATATTGTTTATGGAATGTTTATTTTTAAATGTATGTGTTTGAACAAAAATGTTTAATGTTATTTAAGTGTTTTATTATGTATTACAATGTTAATGTATGTGTTGTGCTTAAAGTATATTTTCTTCATAGTTTTTTAGATAGTCGATATTGTGAAATATTCTATATTTTGGTTGTCTATATTTCTGGTTTCGATAATTTTGTCATTTACATAGTCATTTAAGGGTAGACGATATTTTTGTTAACGATATTTATAATTTCGATATAATGATATACGATATTTTGTAAAGACGATATTGTGTACTCCATATTTTAGTATTTTCTTTAATAAGTATGGTGAGTCGATAATATTGTAGTCGATAATTTGGCAACGATATTTTAAGTAGTCGATATTTTGGTAATCGATATTATGTCAGTGATCCGTAGGTACATTGGTAGGTTGTATTGTTCCTTTTTCACCTATCACATATTCACATATTGCAGTAGTGTTACCATACGGTCCTGACGAAAGCCACTGTCATTCGGTAGACATAGGTTGGCTGAAACATGTTGACCCATGAGGACGTGTTCCTATAACATTTGTGGACACGGTTTCCTCCAAGATTCCTGCTTTTTTTAGTTTGACGCCACTGGATACTGAATAAAATATTTTTCCAATGGTAATCAATTTTAAACCACCTTTCTAGTTCACACACTGCATTTAGATTCACCACACTTTTGGTAGTCTTTTTCACCCGGAGATATTTATCCTCCCTGTTACATTAATTAAAACATCCCCGAGCTCCTCCTTGTTACAGTAATCAAAGGAGTTGTAGCTCTCTAACCACACCAGGTGTGGTTATGGGAGGTCCCAGATGATGAAGCATGCCACTTCGGTGGGTGATGGGACTTGGCCCTCTTTAAGAGGACTCCTTTATGTCTGAATGTGCTGTTTTGCTGCTTTTGTTTCTTTGACAGACTGGTGTAGACCCGTGGACTCTATTTGTTGTTTAAGTCTGAGTGATTCAGGGATTTGTCCGCACAGGTCTCTAAATTCCCTGAGACCCCATAACTAATTGTTTTTTCTGGTATTCTGTGCAGCTACGGCTGCGGGTCCTTTTGTGCCGTACACACAGCAGTGCTGTGGTGTATTCCTTTCTTGTGTTACAGTTTTATTACAAATCAGGTGTGGTT
Source organism: Triturus cristatus (assembly GCF_964204655.1). Taxonomy (NCBI): domain Eukaryota; kingdom Metazoa; phylum Chordata; class Amphibia; order Caudata; family Salamandridae; genus Triturus; species Triturus cristatus. The sequence continues at coordinate 146,735,084 of NC_140588.1, forward strand.
TGTTTGACTCCTTTGATAATATGGCTGAACTTACAGGTCTGGCCTTTGATGATGAAATGGCCCGCCTCATTCTGACCACCACTCCTAGTATTCTAGAGAATACAGACAATCCGGTAGGAGGAACCGGTGATGACTGGGCGAAACTTCTCATTTTGAAGAAATCGCACACTCGCACTTGGATTCACGGTGCTATCATGACAGAATACTTGCGCGGTAATTGCGCACCCACTGGTCTAATTGTCACCAACACACCTCGCCTCTTCTTGCAAGATAAGATTTTTCTTAAGGATTGGGCCTTGATAGCGTGGCTATGTACTCGCGACTGGCTGATCCTGATTGTTAGCACTGCTAAGCGCATCGCCGATGCGATCATGATGGAGATCCAATTACTAGAGGGACAAATTAAGACGACTCTGTCCAACTCCATCTACAAGAAGATTCTCGATGATAATAATAAATCCAATAAGGATTTCAGAGATGGTATTCTCTCCTCTAAAATAGAAAAATTTAAAAAAGATCTGGCCAAATTTTCCTTTGAAAGAGTGTATCCTTACACACAAGAGAACTATATTCCACCTGAGTTCAATAGGAAAGGCAAATGATATGGCTCTAACTATTCCTCTTCTGGATCAGAAGATTGGTCAAGTGATTCTGACTCTACCACTCATGAGCCAACACGGAATAGAGGAAGAGGTAACAACTCCAGGCAGAATTGGCGAGGCAATCAACAACCACAATGGTGGCAGCCTTCACCATGGCAATATCCCAATCCTCCCTTTCTTCCCAACATGATGCCCTTTAATCCCCCCCACAGTTTTTTCACAATCAGCCTTTTTTAGGCCAGGGCCGGGGACGTTCAAGGGGACGGAGAAGAGGCCAACAAACCCAAAATCAAATGAGGGTCCATTGGAGCCCACCACCACCAACATCACCGCGGAATCTCTGCAGTTCAGCGAAGGGTCCAGCAGGGGCAAGACCCAGCAGCAGTTAGTGGTTAATTTGAGCTCTTACACTTTAACAGAGATGGAAGAGAGGGTCCTCAACAGAGGTCTGGGCTTTGTACCGACCAACACGGGGGATCCGTTCACTCTTCAGTGTGAGTTAGCCAAGTTTTTCCGAAAAAATCAGATTGCACTTCTTTTTTAGAGATAAAGATCATGATGACACTGTACTGGAAGATGGTGTGATTGATAGTGGTCTTAGAAACAAATCCACATTCAACCCACCTGCTCAGTCTTTACCCGCTCATGTTCTTGCTTACGAGACAGCCGTAACTCATGAGTGAACCCACCAGACAGTATCACAATTTACCCAATCTAGAGAAACAGGCTCTGACTTCTCTCTCCAAAAATCCCACTATTATCATCAAGCCCGCCGATAAGGGTGGGGCCATTGTGATCCTTGACGCTCTAGACTACAGACTGAGTGTTTAAGACAATTAAGTGATGAGAGATTTTACAAAATCCTTGATATGGATCCTACATCCCGCATCAAAAAAGAAATTCTAGAGCTCGTTAATGAGGCCAAACTAGAGGGTTGGATCTCAGCACGTGAAGCAGAATTTTTGGTGACTGAACACCCGGTCACTCCTTACTTCTACGTGCTGCCTAAAAAATTCATAAGGCACAACGTCCTCCCCCTGGTAGGCCCATTATTTCTGGGTTGGGTTCGCTACTTGAACCACTTTCTACATTTGTTGATGTGTTTCTCAGGCCTCTAGTGAAAACCATGCCAACATACTTGCAGGACACAAAGGAGGTTTTACAGTTGCTCCCAGGTTTGGATTACAACACTAACACGGATTTCCTCGTCAGTTTTGACGTGGAATCTCTGTATACTTGCATTCCCCAGACAGAGTCCCTCGAAGCCATCAGAGGGCTTCTAGAAGCCAATACAATTGGGTTGAGCTCGCCAGTGGGATTCATTATGGATTGTGCCAGGCTGGCCATGACTGAGAACTTTTTCAAGTTTGAAAACCAGCACTATCTTCAAATATCAGGTACATCTATGGGCAGCGTTTTTGCCCCCAGCCTGGCCAATCTGTATGTACACCTGTTCGAACAACATTGCGTTCTATGTACTAACAACCCTTTTCGTGACTGTATAGTCATATGGAAACATTACATCGACGATGTTTTCGTCATATGGCGAGGTGACTATGCCACTTTAGAGACCTTCCATCTGTGGCTTAATGACCAGAATGTCTTCCTCAATTTCACCATGGAAGCGAGCAAGCTCAGCTTGCCATTTTTGGACCTCCTTATCTTCCCTACTGAAAATGGTCTGGGTAGTGAGTTATACACTAAACCTATGGCAAGGAATTCCCTCTTGTCATATGATAGTTTCCACCCCAAGTCACTAAGATCAGGCCTACCATTTGAGCAATTTCTCAGATTGAGGCGGAACTGTTCCACTGTGAACAAGTTCAAAGAGCATGCTGACGTCCTCTCTTACAATTTGAAGGCCAGACAATACCCCTCGAAACTGATCTGACAATCGTACAAGCGGGCTAGCAACAATAACCGAGAAGCCTTATTAGAACCGCCTGTACCAAAAGCTTCTTTGGACAGATTGACTTGTGTACAAACGTTTAGCACTCACTCTAACCAACTACAGAAAATAATACGCAAACATTGGCGTATTCTAAATGTAGGACAGGTACATCTCAGTCCTCCTCTATTTTCGTTCAAGAGAAGTGCCAACCTGCGAGATACATTGGTTCATACGCGCCCAAGAAACACGGTTGTCTCAACGACCAATACCTTATGGAATATGCCACCTGTCCAAGGGCATCATGCCTGTGGTAATTGTGTGGTATGTACAAACACGCAACATACTACAGAAATTGACATTGGGACAAACAAACCCTGGAGGCAGGTGAAACATACGAACTGCAATAGTGAGAGGGTAATTTACTTGATTACCTGCCCCTGCGATAAGAGATATGTGGGGATGACCACCAGGAAGGTCAAATTGAGGATAATGGAACATAAAAGTACCATTAGATGCCAAAGACAGGCAACTCGCCTAACCAGGCCCTTCTTGGAATTGAAACACAGACCTGACGATATCAAGTGGACTATTCTTGAACAACCCTTCATTCCGTCTCATGTCATTGACATTTCCACATTTTTGTTCAGAAAGGAACAACGCTGGGTTTTTAAACTGAAAAGCGACATCGTTGGGCTTAATGAGGCAATGCCTTGGACCTCATTGTGATATTGTTGTGTCTCTCTTTCCATTTGACAGAGGGTTTTTCTGACTTATGACTTTTGTCCTGTCCCCTGTTCTAGCGCTTTGTTACACCGCAAAGAACCCCATTTATTTTCGCATTCATCGAGCCCTTGTTGCACGAATTGGTTCCCTTTTTCCTATATACCTGAGGAATGGATCTCTAGGAAACTCTATTCGGCACATTAGGTAGTGTATTCACTCGTTTCTGTGCCACGGTAGCTGTACATCAGCATTTGGTTCATAATTCTCATAGTCAGCAATTACAGAGCTTCGAAGTTTTCTGACGTGTTGCCCCGTACAGAATTCGTTTGTACATGATATCCACATGGCGTATTTAGCACGCTGATTTAACCTGGGAGACTGTGACATACCAATGCATCCTTTTTGTATCTTGTTCGATACACGACTCCTAATTAGGATGTTCGTAACAGGACGTCTGCCCAAGGTGCTGGCATGGCATTTTATCAGAGTGTGATAGCCCTCTTTTGCTCAATATAGTCGTTCAATATAGTGTTTGGGTTCGCTGTGTAAACACCTCTTTATGAAGAAGCGTTTATCATACGCGCAGATTTAATCTAACACTAGTTACGTGACCTAAAGTACTACACTACCCGGCATCCTCTGCTTGTCACACGCCTGTATACGCTCATGATGTATTAATACAGTCTTTTAATATAGTGTTTGGGTTCGCTGTATAAACACCTTTTTAAGAAGACGCGTCTATTATACGCGCAGATTCAATCGAGCATTAGTTACGTGACTCATAGCACTACACTACCCGGTATCCTTTGCTTGTTACACGTCTTTTGACGCTCATGACGTGTTAACACCCCATCACGTGACGGTGGGGACGTTCAGGATCCGTCCAACGTCCTTCAGGATACACCGACAGCCTTTAAGAGGGGCAGGCTTACACTGTTCCGGTTACCGCTCGGTACAACCGGGAAGAAGGTCCGGGGTAACGACGGACAGGTAAGCCTGCTCTATGTGTGGTGTTATACGATCTGTTGAATCGGATATTTTGCTTAACTATATGCTAGTCATCCGGCCATTAGATACATATGGCTGAGTTTATACACGCGTCGACATAGTCGCTCGCTTCTTGATACTCAGGCTAATGTGTCATTACATTGGCATTTACTCGACTTGCATGTTCGAATTTTGATCTGATCAATCTGTGAATTCTAATATCTGGTATTCTGATGAATGGAAGCATATCCAATGCTGTTTGGAGTCATTCGACGGACCTGTATTTGTATATTGTTTTTATGGTCAAGCATGTTTTTGCTTGCGTGGATGAACAAACAATCCTCTGTCTTCTTTGGGATTAGTTTGTTCCCTCTTGTCTTCTAGAGCGTTGCCTCACGCCCTGAGTTGTAACCAGGAGTGTAGGACGCATCCCCGATTTGTTACGGGTAAGAAGACAATGCAGTTTGCATGCATGACAAATGTTTACTTATGACACATTTGTATTATGTCAAAGAACTTAGATGACATTATTCAGCACATATCATTCATTTTCTTTTTTATTACATTTATTTTTGTATTTACAGGTGATTAATTTACATTCCTACGGTGCCGCATATCTTCAAATAAGTAGGTACATTGGTAGGTTGTATTGTTCCTTTTTCACCTATCACATATTCACATATTGCAGTAGTGTTACCATACGGTCCTGACGAAAGCCACTGTCATTCGGTAGACATAGGTTGGCTGAAACATGTTGACCCATGAGGACGTGTTCCTATAACATTTGTGGACACGGTTTCCTCCAAGATTCCTGCTTTTTTTAGTTTGACGCCACTGGATACTGAATAAAATATTTTTCCAATGGTAATCAATTTTAAACCACCTTTCTAGTTCACACACTGCATTTAGATTCACCACACTTTTGGTAGTCTTTTTCACCCGGAGATATTTATCCTCCCTGTTACATTAATTAAAACATCCCCGAGCTCCTCCTTGTTACAGTAATCAAAGGAGTTGTAGCTCTCTAACCACACCAGGTGTGGTTATGGGAGGTCCCAGATGATGAAGCATGCCACTTTGGTGGGTGATGGGACTTGGCCCTCTTTAAGAGGACTCCTTTATGTCTGAATGTGCTGTTTTGCTGCTTTTGTTTCTTTGACAGACTGGTGTAGACCCGTGGACTCTATTTGTTGTTTAAGTCTGAGTGATTCGGGGATTTGTCCGCGCAGGTCTCTAAATTCCCTGAGACCCCATAACTAATTGTTTTTTCTGGTATCATGTGCTATTTGTCATGTACACTGGCACATAGATAGGGGGAATGACAAACTGTCTTTGCTCTTCTATGTACTGCAGGAGACCAAATGCCCACAGACCTTTCCCGGTCTTGTAAACCATGTTTGAACGTGACTACATGCGACGGTACCGCTTCACCAGGCCACTGATCGAAAAATTGGTGGAGCAGTTTGCCCCATATCTGCAACCTGGCTGGACATACCCTACAGTGCTGACCCCCAAGGTGAAGGTGATGGCATCCCTACACTTTTTTGCCACCAGTACTTTCCAGCACATTGTTACTACTGCTGGTGGGATGTCACAGACTATGTTCAGCCG